>NW_025814824.1:58961145-68961145 GCF_022079265.1 Lynx rufus | reverse complement strand
CTTCCTCTTGGTCTCATTCTGAATCTGATCCAGCCACATCAAATTTTAGGGTTTTTCGAAATATACATATTCATTTTTATCTCCTTACCCATGGGCATAGCTCCCTCTGCACTAAATTCTCTTTCCTTCTTCTTTACCCTAAGGCCCACCCAACCCCAACTATTTCTGGAAGACTTCCTGACTCCTCCAGGAAGAAGCAGAGGCGTTCTCCTATTTGCTCTCAAAGCACAGTGGCTGCATTGAATAGTCAATCCACAAACATTTGCTGAAGGCCTAGTATACACTCTGCACTGTGCTCCCATAATCCCCTGCACTTACATCTATTACAGCAAGTGTCACTCTGGGTATCATTGTTTGTTTACCTGTCTGGAAGGTGCAGCCTGGCGACAGAGAGCCATGTGGAATGTTTGGTTAAGACAGTGGCACCATTTCCTCTTTATCCACACCCATCCAGCTAAAATGACCTGTGTCCTCTGTCTCTGAGTCCAGTCTACAACAAGGGAAGAATTGGATCTAGCCTCAGAGAACCCTGGGGAAGATCATATACTTCCATGCCCACTGCCTGCCAGTCCTGGGCCTCATCCCTTGTGCATTAATTCAGTCCATATGACTGGGTTTCTGTCTCAGTTTCCCTGCCAAGCATTCTTTTTTGCTATTGCCTTGGAGTTCACCCTGCTGTGTGGATCCTTCCAATCTACCTGCTCATGCCAGACTCTCACTCCAAAGGCTAGACTTGTTCCAGGGAACCCCAATGGTGACTGGGGTTCTGGTTGCCACATGTTAGGGACCAGAAACCTCCCAACTGATGTTGTATTGGCTGTTCCAAGGGCTCTTTTGCCTATGTGCTCAATGAAGCATCATACCTGAGCGTCCTTAGCCCTCCTTCCCTACGTGCTAAATTGAACTTCTCTCCTGGAATAGCATGCCCCTTTGGACTGTGGACACTCACTCCCTTCAATATTTCCTCCAACTAGGAAGGTAGGCCTCTCCTCCATATTGCCCAAGAAGCCTCTTTCTCTCCCAAGAAGCCTTACTCAATGAGGACAAATAGAAAGTTTTAAGCTGAAGATTTGCCATGCCCTAGGGAGAAGCTAAGATAACGGGGGAAATGGGTGATTAAATTAGCCACAGAGAAAGACTTTGATGGAGTTCCATTAAAAGGATAGGGGAAACATAAGAAGAAAGAAACCTGTAATTGGGTATGCAAAGTCTAAGAAACCAAAATATCACGGTTGTTGAATGTTTAAATCTAAAAAAAAGAAAAGAAAAGAAAAGAAAAGAAAGGATTGTACACTCCAGTAAAGCATTTCATGGGAAATAATAAATTAGCTAGTATTTCTTGAGTGCTTAGAACGTGCCAGAATTCTGCTGTTTTACATGTGTATTCTTATTTAGTTCTTAAAACAGCCTTATCAAACAAATTCTATTAGTAACCCCACTTTTTAGAAGAAGATATGGCTTAGAGAATTGAAGTAATTTGCCTTGAAGCTAGAAGCTAAGAATGCTCATCAGTAGGTAAATGGCTGAGTAAATTATGATTTCTCTTAACCATGAACTAATTGTCATCACAAAGAACAAATTCAAACTATATCAGTTGACTTAGGAAAGGCTTTTTCTAGAGGTCATGTTGAGAGACAAAAGCCAGATGCAGATAAGTGTCTATAATATGATCCCATATTTTTTCCAATGAAACAAACCTCTTAGCTGTATATGTGGGTATATATTTATGTATATACTTATGTATATACTTATGCTTATACTTATGATAAGCATGGTATGTTTCTATTTCAGGGAAAAAATAGAGCCCTATGTGTGTGTCTTTATAATTGATTATGCATGCATGAAAAAAGAGGAAATAGTGGAAGGATTCAAGTTAGTTTGTGGACCTTGGCTGTGTGGGACGGGGTAGAGGGAGTGGGGTGGGGAAAGAGAGCTTTGGGGTTCTGTACCTTTGCATCACTGGTCTTATTACGACAAGGATGTATTGCTCTCATAATTTGAAAGCACCAAATGAAGAAAGCGACTCATGCTAAAGAAATATTTTGCCCAAAGTTACTTACTCTCCACCTCAGTGCTAGATAGTGAAAAAGGAAAGAGTGATCTGTGCGCTGAAGCCCCCACCCCTGCCCACCGCCCCTTTCTCAGGCACTATAGTTTGGGTCCATAAAGGTCTTTCAGGACCATCTGCTTCTGGGATATCGTCAGCTTCATTGTCATGTAAGGTCAATTCTATTTTAATTACAATGTTTCTAGACACTATAGGTCACATGTTTAAGGCCACACAGCAAGCACTAAGAGAGAATCCAAATGGCAGCCCAGAATTTTGGACTCCAAGTACAGTGCTCTCATGAGGGTACAAAATTGTATAATGTAGAAATGCATTTTAAAATACCAAAATTTAAAATTGTGGAAGAATCAATCTAGCTAATACACTGAAAACTTCTGGAAGTATAAAATATCATTAGTATAATTATCCCTTAGCTTCCTTTTTGCCTATCATTAGGGTCAGATGTCATCAGCTACATGAGTGATGGGTCCTTGATTATAGCCTCATGCATTCATTCAACAAACATTTATTGAGCACTGAATATGTGCCCAGCACTCAGGTGCTGGGTCAGCCTTGTAATCTGAACAAACAAGCTTCCCACCGGCACTAGGCCAAGAGTGATTAGTACATGCCTCTAACATTGTCCTTTTAAAATTAAAGAGGCTATTTTATTAAACATGAAAGTTTAGTAAACATTAAAGACCTTTTATTTCAGAAAGACTCTGAATCAGAAAATACTTAAAAGAAATAAGCATCATTTAGAGAAATATAGACTATAAATAAGTCCGGCATGAATGAGCATGAGAGTTGGTGAATGGAACTAGCATTTTGAGTGCATACTATTGCCAGACATTTTATATGTATCATTATAATAAGTGCTCACAATAACCCTACATGGAGGGGACTGTTATTATTCAGTTTGCCAGTGAGGAGACTATATAGCTCAGGGAGATGTGAAAGAATTTTCCCAAGGTCATAGAGAAAGTTGTGGAGCCAGGATTTTAGTATAGACTTGTCTCACTACAGAAGTCACGGATTTATTTTACCTTCTTCCCCTGCTTGCACAGGAGACTGTTGTCCTAAAGAGCATATCAGGTTTGCATGGCCAAGAAACGGTGGTTGAGGATCTCCATCACCGGGGCCATGAACACCAAGCAGAGGTCTCTCACTAACACTAATAGAAACACTAACATTTGCAGATGTTCCATCACCTGCTGGTCACTGTTCCCGACGTTGTTGTTTGCAACCCTACCTGGTGGAGTGACCTCCTTGCTGGTTCACTCATCAGCCCTATGGCCTCCTTCAACGCTGTGATCAGAGGAGCCTTCTTAAAGTTCGAGCCAGATCGGTTCTGTCTTCTGCTCACAACGCTCTTACAGATTCTCCCCCCACCCCCTCAACCCCATACCTCTCTTCTCTCCCCTTGCTTCCCTGTCTCTGCCTTTTTATTGCATAAAGTTGGGTACCCTAACTGTATGCAAATAAAGTTTCAAATTTAACTTACAAATTTTTTTTTCAGTTTTGTTGTTGTTGTTGTTGTTGTTGTTGTTGTTGTTAGATAATTGTCCACTGGGCAACTGTAAGCCTCCTTGTAGCTTTACAAATTAGGCACCCCCCCCGACCCATGGCTTTTGCACTTATCTTCCCTTCTGCCTGGAATGCCTTCCCGCAGGTATCCCAATGGCTCCCCTCCTTATAACTTGCAGGCTTGGCTTTACTATCATCTCAATGAGCCCTCCTGTCATTGAGCACTTGGTTTAATGCCACACACCCCTCCTCCCAGCACCAGGTGTCCCTGCTGACATAATTTTCGCCAACAGCACCTATCGTCTTGTTCATTGCCTGTCTCCCTTTTCTAGAATGTAAAGACCATGAAAGCAGAAATTTTTGTTTGATTTGTTCCCTGATGCATTCCTGTGACTTAGAGCAGTGCCTGGCATGCAGCTGGCAGTTAGTAGAGCCTTGCAGAATTGATGAATAAAGCTTCCCCCCAACCCTGTAAAAATGACTCTTACTGTCCCCATTGTAAAGCTTCAAAAACTCAAGATCAGACTTCTATGCACCAAGTCAACAGCTAGAGATCCTAGCAGGGGCTAGATTCTGGCAGAGCTGGGATTCAAAACCTCAGTGTTTGCTCAGGGGGGAAGAGGGGATAGAGGAGGAGGCAGAGGCTGCTTCTCCCTTACTCGACTCTCCTGGATCCACGCTCCCCACCAGCAACCACAGCGAGCATGGCCTATGTCTTCTGTGACGTTGGAAAAATGTAGACGTTCCCAAAGAGGCATCCTTTGCCATTGCTGTCGGTCCCTGCCAACAGTCTCTAGGAACCCAAGCTGGGAGCCAGGCTGTGATTCTCTTTTAGGGAAGGAAATAAAAGAGATGCTAATCAACACAAGAGTGTTAGAGGTGAGTGCAAAAGTCAGAGCACTTCAGGTCCCTCATGTCAAAGGTCCTTTATACACACCTGATGACCAGTATGAAAATTAACAGGTGTGATAAGATACCATCAGCTCTGCTGGAAATGTTCCTGTTTGCCTGACGCAAAATGCCTACAGTTGGAACTGCCTCTCTCTCTCTCTCCTCACTCTCTCTGTCTCTCTCCTCTCTCTCTGTCTCCTCTCTCTCTCTCTCTCTCTCTCTCTCTCTCTCTCTGTCTTCTCTCTCTCTCTCTCTCTCACACACACACACACACACACACACACACACACAGCCCTGTCTCCCTCTGACATCAAACACTACCTGGACAATGAGGACTGAGTGTTGAGCATGCCAAGGAGAAAAGTCAGCATGGCCTCCAGGAGGCCATGCATGTGCTTATCCATTTATTAATTTATTTTTAAACATAGATGGCATGACTTTTCTTAGCTCTGGACTAGGTCCTGAGGACACTGCTTTAAGCAGACTACTGCTCTCAGGGCATTGGCATTCCAACAGGGAGACAGGCACACGGGCAACGACAGTGACAGCCATGTGAGCTTGGCTGGAGAGAGACGAGAGCGCACAGCTGGTGGACCCCAGCTCTAGAAGGCTTCTGGAGAGGAACACCTTTGAGTCAGTGATGTTCCCTTTGGAGCACATGGGTTGGCAAGACTTAAGAGTGTTAAATTAGGCCTCCAAAGAGGAAATGGGGAGGTTCCTACCCTACATGTACCTGGAGTGAGTCCCCAAGAAGCAAGTGGCCTAGAGGCATCTGCTGTAAACTAGAGGTTAATGATTAACGAGAGTCAGAGTGTCTGCTCTGCCCTCTCCTAAGCTCAAAGAATTCCTAACAACCACAACCACAATATCCATCATTCATTGAACTATGGGACAAGCCTTGTGCTACATACTTTTCATTTGTTATATAATTTATTAAAATAACGATTTCACAAATTAAGAACCCCAGGCTCACGGAAGTGCAAGTCTTCATGCAAGGCCTCAGAGTTGGAGGCAGTATGAGAATCCAGAATTCAGAGATCAAGATGCAGTGTTCTTTCCACAGCACAGGATCCTCTCTCTGTCCGCTTTGTGCCGAAATTGCTCATAGACCTGCTGGCAGCCTCAGCTTTGGAATCAATGTCTTGGAGAGGCGGGAGCAGCACCTGCTACTGTGGGGCAGAAAGGAGACGGACAGAGTTCTGTGGTTGAAGTGACTCAGGTCCAAATTTCAGCTCTCATTAAATCCACTCACAAACTCAAGGCTGTTGCTTTACTCTCCTGCAGCCTTACATTTTTCTCCTGGAAAATGGACATCACTGTGTTGTGAGGCTTCCATGGAATGAAGTCCATGAGTTTCCTGAACTTCTTTAACAGTCAACACAAGTGAATGGTCAGTGCCTTTCTTCTGGAGACCACTGCTAAGCCTTCCTGCCAAGGTTCTGCTTCGGGAGACAAGAGGGATAGACAGTGACTGTATGCCAAGGACTTGTCATCATGTCCTTCTTGAGTTAATTTTTTTTTTTTGCAATAAATAGCAAAATTAAGCACTAGCTTAGACCTAATATTATTGAAACAAACTACACATTTATTGTTAGAACATTCATCACAGTTTTCCCAGATATTTTGCTAATGGTCATGGTAGACTTAAGGGGCTGTGGGCCCCTGCCCAATCCTTCCTCCAAATTAAGCTGAGTTCTTTATTTCTTGACAGTTTGTCAGCTATCAATTGCAAACCCTCCACTGCCAAAGGTGTTTGGCCCTGAGTAATTACTAAGGGAATGTGGTGATTTCCGGCATGGGAAATACAGTGTGAGTCCCACTGTAATTACTAGGGAACCCATGAGGTATAATTACCAAACAGGCTGCACAAATGACATCTGCTGGCACTGTCGGATCAGTCTGTGTACTTGTTGTCAAGCAGCAGCTGTGAAGCCCTTTTATTGCATGAACTTAAGTATCCTAATTGATCTTGAACTCTTTTTTTTTTTTTCATTTTGAAGGATTGTAGATTCGTATGAGTTGGAAGAAATAATACAGAGAGATCTCCATCCAGTGTACCTTCTGCCCGGTTTTCCCCATGGCAAATCGTGAAAAACGATAGCCCAGTATCACAACTAGGGTATTGACATGGATACAGTCAAGATATGGAACGTTTCTACCACAAGAAGGATCCCTCCTGTCACCCTTTTATAGCCACACTTACTTCCTTCTTGCCCCCACCCACTCCTCAACCCCTGCCAACCACTATTCTGTTCACCATTTCTGTAGTTTTGTTTGTTCAAAAATGTTAGGTAAATGTAACTGAACAGTATGTAACCTTTGGGAATTGGCTTTTTTTATGCAGTAGGGCACTCTGGAGACTCATCCACCTTGTTGCATGTATCAGAGCTTGTTCCTTTTTATTGCTGGGTAGTGTTCCATGGTATAGATATTCCATAGTTTGTCTAACCAATCACCTGTTGAAGAGCAAATGGGTTATTTCCAGTTTGGAGCTTTTGTGAATAAAGCTGCTGTAGACATTCATCTACAGGTTTTTGTGTGAGTGTAACTCTTCATTTCTCTGGGAAAAATGCCCAGGAGTGCAGGATTATAGGGTATTGGCATATTCAATTTTTAAGAAACTGCCAAATCGTTTTTCAGTGTCTGTACCATTTACATTCCTACCAGCAATATATGAGTGATCATATAATTCTCCATGTAGTCTATGTGTATGCTTTTCATTCCTCATACTGCTACCTTTTCTTTCCTTCCTTCCTCCCTCTCTCCCCACCTTCTTTCCTTCCTTTCCCCCTCTCCCCACCTTCCTTCCTTTCCTCCCTCCTTCCTTTCTTCCTTCCTTCCTTCCTTCCTTCCTTCCTTCCTTCCTTCCCACCATCCTTTCCTCTGTCCTTCATTCCCTTCTTCTCTCCCCTCTTTCCTTCCCTCCTTCCTTTATTCTTTCTTTCTTTTTTTTTTCTTTTCTTTCTTTCTTTCTTTCTTTCTTTCTTTCTTTCTTTCTTTCTCTGTTGTGCTGGCTAGAACTTCCAGCAGTACGTATATTTTATAAAATGAATTGGGAAGTATTCCTTCCTGTTTTTTCTGGAAGATGTTGTGTACAACTGGTGTTAATTTTTTTTTAATGTTTGGTAAAAGTATTTAATGAAACCATTCAGGCCTGGAGGGTATTTTTTTTCTTTTTAGTTTTTCAGTGATAAATTCAATTTCCTTAATAGTTACGAGGCTACCGAACTTATCTTTCGTATTGAGTGAGTTGTGGTACTTAGTATTTTTCAAGTAATTGGTCCATTTCATCCAAGTTGTCAGATGTATGTGTGTTGCTTATAGTTTTCCCTTATTGTTTTTTGATTATTTTCAAGATCTGTAATGTTATGCCTGTTTTATTCCTAATACTGATAACTTGGATCTCCTCTTTTCTCTTTTTTCCATTTTGCCAGTATTGCTAAAATTTTGTCAATTTTATTGATCTTTAAAAAAAAAGAACTAGTTCTTTGTTTCATTTATTTCCTCTATAATTTTTCTGTTTTCAATTTCACTAATTTATGCAACTGTCTTTGTTATGTACTTCCTTATGCTTGTTTTGGATTTATTTTGCTTTTTTTTCCCCTTAAGTTCTTGAGGTGGGAGCTTAGATTATTGATTTGAGCCTTTTCCTCTTCTCTAACTTATGCATCAGTACTATAAATTTCCATTTCACACTGTGTTAGCTGTGCCCCACAAATTTTGAGAAGTTGGATTTCCATTTGCATTGAGTTTAATGTGTTTTATTTTGTTTTGTTTTTTCAAATTTCCCTTGAGAGTCCTTTCTTCTTTGACCCTCAGATTATCTAGGCATATGTGGTTTAGTTTCCCATATTTGGAGATTTTTCTCTTATCTGTCTTTAATTTCTACTTTGCTTCCATTGTGGTAAGAGCACATATTCCATATGATTTCTCTTTTCATTTTTTGGAAGGTTGGTTTATAACCCAGGATATATTTTGTGTATGTTCTTTGGGCTCTTGAAAGGAATATGTATTCTGCTGCTGTTGGGTTGAGTGTTCTCTAAATGTCAGCTGCATCATGTTGGTTGATGGGTATTTTCAGAGGGTGCGGGGTTTTATACTGACAGTTCTCTTCTGCTCAAGAACTCCAATGACATGAATGTTACCTCTTTTGTTATAATCTCACAAGTCCCTGAGCTTCTCTTTGTTTTTTTTTTTCAGTCTATTTTCCCTCTGTTGTTTAGAACAGAGATTATTTTGCTTCCTCCTATCCAACGTGGATGCCTTTTATTTCTTTTTCTTGCCTAATTGCTCTAGCTAAGACTTCCAATGCATGAGATGTTAAGAAATAAAAGAATATAGGGGTACCTGGGTGGCTCAGAAGGTCAGAAGGGGCATCTGACTCTTGGTTTTGGCTCAGGTCATGATCTCACAGTTTGTGGGATCAATCCCTGTGTTAGGCTCCATGCTGACATTGCAGAGGCTGCTTGGGATTCTCTCTCCCACTCTCTCAACGCCCCCCCCACACTTGTGCATGCACTCTCTCAAAATAAATAAACTTTAAAAAAAGGAAATAAAAGAATATTCACATGAGGGAATGAATCAAGGTGGAACCTCATAGAGGCTGGTAGAGCCCTAAAGACAATTTGTACTTCAATGGCATTTGCCAAGCCTGATAAATAGAAGTATTTTTTTTTTCTCTTGCCTTGTGGTGAATGAGTGACAAAAGACAAGCCTAAGGAAACTCACAAAGCTAGGCTCTCAGATGTCTACACCCTCAATGCAATGGTGAGCTAGAGGTTAACATGGCCCCCATTGCCTCTAAGAAGATAAAGGAAACTGCACAGCTCACTTGCTGGTGGTATAAGGTAGAGGGGAGATCTCCGTTGAGAATTTATAAGCACACACTACCTTCCTATGAGTTGTATCCTTATGTGGACCATTTTCTACATGGAATGATATTCAGTAACAGCTTTAACTCAAAAGGCCTTAGGAATTAATACTGATCTGTACTCTAGGTGTTCTCAAATGAGTCAATGCAAGGACTGGGAAGAATCCAACAAATAAGAACAAAATCTTCTTTAGATATTATTTTCTTTTCTTCATCTCTCTCATTGTCTTCCCTTCATTCCCTACCTAGGTATCTCAGTGCCATCCTGTTTTTACCCTTTCATGGTTTCCTTCACCATTGGGCCATCTCATCGTGCTTCTTAATCAGCAGTGACCACCATACATAGGCTGTGCTGAGCTGATCCAGGAGACCTAGACAGTCCCATGCCTCCTTGCTCCTGATTCTTTCTCCTTCCATATATATAAAGGGAAGATCTCAGAGCTCCCGGGGAAGTGAAATTCTTCTTTATGGTTCTTAAATTTTTATTACTTTGTCATATAGCAAAATATAAGCTACTATGTCAGTGAAATAACCCACACAAACCAATAGACAGACAGATGGAACCACATTAACTGTAGACAGAATTATATTGCCTCCAATGCTGAAGACCATTCGTGCACAGCCCTGAGCAGTCCATCAAGGGAACATAGGAACCATGAAGGACAGGGACATTTTTACCAGGGTTCTTGCGTGGGAGCAAGAAACAACGTATCATTGTGAAATGCTTTGCTGCATAAAGTATCCCATGAAATGCAAATGAAAAATGTCCTAGCCATTGCCACTTGGTGAGAATTCCAGAGAACCAGGAAATGTCATGTCCAGGAATACCTGCAATTACACGGGTTAGTAATTATCCCTGCAATAGTCACCAGATGTTTCATCCTCAGAATTACAAAAGTTCTTATTGCTGTAATTAATTAGCTTCACAATGACATGGATGCCCTCCCTCATGTGCTTCCTTTTTCTGGGGTCACTGGTGCACTAAGATGACCTAACACAAAAATGTCATTTTGTCATAAAAACATCACACAGAATGTGACCTAAATAAATAGCAGATTCAAGTTCAGCCACATGCATGGGGCGTCTACTCATAAACAAACCTCACAACAGCCATATGAATTGGCTGTATTTGATACATTTTACAAATCAATAAATTAATGTTCCAACAAGCTAGTAAATTGCCCCAAATTAGATATCCATCGATGTCGTACTCAAGATCTTAAACCCTGTTTCTCTAAGTACTGTGCTCTCTGCACTAACCAACTTGGGAATTAAGGCTGGAGCAATTAAATAGCTCCCCTCCCCCAACAAGTGGGGACATTTTGTAGTGTCAGTAGAACTACACCATTGTGGCTGAGGTTTTAGACCTGGTTGGAGGCAGTTAGCTTTTCTCTGTCTTAATGTCCTAAACTCTCAATCCTGCCAGAGTTTAGCCAAATTGGTCACAATAGCAAGTTGAGTAAGAATTCGTGGATGACTAACAAAAGTGATTTCTCACCTGTATGTGATATTTCTGCATTTAAAACTTCCCTATATATTTATTATCCACGTTTCACCTCAAAAATAGGATAGGATGGGTTTTACCTTCCTCACTCTACAGTTAAGGAAACTGAGGCTCTGAGAAAGAGTGTGCTATGACTGTCCAGGACCACAGCACCAGTAAATGAAGGAGGCTGGAACTGGAACCCAGGGTCTCTGACTCCATGCTCAGTGCTCTTCTTGTTGCCCCAAATGCTCAAATACTGTCCTAAAGCCCACTGTTTCTCAAGGGACAGTGGCAGCATATGGCGGGAGGTCGGGGCTGGGGGTGGTGGTGGTGGTGGTGGGAAGGCATGCATTCATATCTTCCCAGCTGAGTCTATGCTGTCCTTGGTCACCCTGGCACTCACCTAGCTTCTCGGACTCTCCTTTCCCTAAAGTAAATGCCAAAGAGTAATGCCAAATGCCTGATCTCCCAGGTCCATTTCCCCAGGCACTTATCCATGTAAGATCGCCTATGTAAAGGCTGGAGCCTCACCCATGCAGCATATGTGGACATTTGGCCGGTTGTCTCCAATGCCTGGCACATACCTGTAACTCAGTAAACGGCAGCTCTAGCCAAGACAGTTCTAGCTATGACTCTGCACCTAACCAGCCAAGTAATCCAAGTAAGTCATTCACCTTCTCTGGGCCTCTGAGTCTTCATCTATGATCTTTTGACACCATTAGTTGGTCTTTAAAGCCCTCAATCAACTCCTAGATCTCGTTATTTTGTGCATTGTCTTTCTACAAACTAGCATGAATTAAACCAGAAACCCACCATCAGGCCCTGCCACATGTTTCCAAGCCAGTCTTGAAGGAATAGCATACTGGTATTTCATACCAGCCTGTGCTCTTGGCTGTGATAACAAGCAGGGCTCTGAGATGACTAACTCTTGGTCACCACTGAGCAGATTCCAAGTAGCAGGTCAGATTTGGGAAGCTGGCTGAATAAATATTAGCCTTTATCTCAACTCAAACAACCCCAACTGCCAAACCAAAGAGTTCTGGAGGAGGAATTCTATTCCCCCTTCCGCTTTAGAGCACAAGAAATCATAATGCAGTTTTGTCACACCGCCCAGCAGATAACTGTCTTTTCCAGATATTAAATAAAAGTGGGCACCACCCTGTGTGTTTAAAGGTACTGCATACCTAAGCTCACTCTCCCTTCGAGTAAAGAGGAGCAGGGTTGGATCAGCAAGAGGCACAGCCAAGAAACTGGAGGTGGGTTTTGCCTCTAGCCAACCTGAGAACTCTCATCATGAAAAGGCCAGTCTGGAGAATCTAAAGAATGATGAAAAGATATTGCAAAAAGTCGCATGAGGAAAAAGGAGTTTCCAATGTCATACTCATGGCAGAATTCCTTTCCAAATTTCAAAAGTTACGTCCCCACAAAGCATGAGAGTTGGAGAGTTGAGGTAATCATCTGGGTAACTGAAGTCAAAATGTCTCCCCCCAAATTACTCAACTGAGAAAAGAGAACTTCCCTTTTGAACTGCCTCGACAACCATCTTAACCTTCATATCTCATATTTGTACAGTTCTTTACAATGTTCAAAGTACAGCCCAGAAGGACTCTTGCTCAGAGGGCAGAACATGATGACAGAGATGAATCCTAACACCATACTGGCATCATGGGCTCCAGAAAGTCTGCAGCCTAATAGGAGCTTGTGTATAGGTTTTATTGAGAGAGAAAGAGAGTGAGAGAGACGTGTGTCTGTGTATATACGTATATGTGACACAAACTTACTTCAGGCCCAGTGTCTAATAATCGTTTTGGATGGCAGTCAGCTTTGGGCCATAAATCACCAGGGCCATCATCTCTTTAGGGAGATATTTGCAACAAGCCTTGGGTTGGAAAGAATATAAATTTTCTGGAAGCCCGAAAAAGATGAACAAGCATTTCTTTTCTGGTTGTTCACGCAGAGTACATAGCTCTCTCTCCTGAAAGAAAACAGGACCGTCAACCTCACATGCTTCACTCTAGGTTTCTGGAAAATATAACATGTCAGGGCCCAGGAGATATGCCTCTCCCTGTAGGGTTGATGACAAGCAACCATCCTAGAGTGGACATTGTCAGGCACAGAGGAACAGTTGGATCCAAGCGAGAAGCCATGTAGGGCTCAGCGTGGCAGGAGAAAGAAGCACTTGGAGCCACATGCATCTCCAGCCAGGACACAGTGAGGCTGAGAGAGGCATGTCCTCAAAACAGGCACTGGACTAGGGGACTCCAGAGAGCTCTGCTGCTGCTTGCTCTGAGACTTCAGGCCAGTTACTTCTGTCTGTGTTCACAAGTCCTCATATGAAATACACATTTTTTTTTAAATGGGGGAGGCACCTGGGTGGCCCAGTCGGTTGAGCATCCCACTTTGGCTCTGGTCATGATCTCGTGGTTCGTGAGTTCAAGCCCCGCATGGGGCACTCTGCTGACAGCAGAGAACCTGCTTCAGATCCTCTGTCTCCCTCTCTCTGCCCCTCCCCCACTTGCATTCTCTCAAAAATACATAAACATTAAAAAAATTTTTTTTAAAGTTTATGTATTTTTGAGAGAGAGAGAGAGAGAGAGAGAGAGAAACAGAGCACAAGCAAGGGAGGGAGGGCAGAGAGGGAGACACAGAATCTGAAACAGGCTCCAGGCTCAGAGCTGTCAGCACAGAGCCCAATGCGGGGCTTGAACTCACGGACTGCGAGATCATGACCTGAGCTAAAGTCAGATGCCTAACTGACTGAGCCACCCAGGTGCCCCAATAAACTTTTTTTTTTTAACGTCTTCATAGGTACAATGACAAGGTGGATTCAGCTCAGCAAGCTAGGCCATCTATAATCAATAAATCAATCAATTCAATCCATTGCACAGTGAACATTCCCAAGTATCGGGCCCTGGACTGAACTAGAGTTACGCGTGGGCATTACGCTCAGCGTGTGTCCCCCATGCGCTCCTGTTTAGTGCCTGACACAGACCAAATAATGACCTGCAGGTGGAAGAAAATGCCAACAGTATACAGAAAAGGGAGGAGATGGAGGGGAAGGAGTGATTAAACTGTCTGTAGTGTGACAGGAGGAGGTCTGGGGAAGTTTTCCGGGGAAGAAAGATATCAACTAGACTTTGAAGGACCAGGCAGAATGGCCAGCGTGAATAAAGCCTGCCGGGAGAAATGTGTTGAATGCGTGAAATGCCCTGCTGTGGCTGGAGAATCCTAGGAGGGCCCCCCACCCCCATGGCTGCGGTCCCTGTCCTGTGTATATTCACAGTGACCTTTCCTGCCGCTCAGCTGTGGTGAGAGCCAGGAGGAGGAGCCCGTGGAGCTTCCTGCTCTGAGCCTGGGGAAGGGCACATGGGGCAACAGCAGCGAGCACAGAGCTAAGCTCCTCACAGCACCACTGCTGTGAAGAAGGACTGGGGGCACGGGAAATGTTTTCTGTTTTTATTTTCTCTTTTTATTAAATTTTATTAAATTTATTTATTTTACTAAATTTCATTTAATTTCATCCTACATATACTCACGCATATGCATAAATGTACTTGACTCCATAAGTGTGTCTTTTCTCTTTTCCCTCTTAGCCTGGCTCCCCATCTCCCCCTCCCCTGCCTCCGTCGCTTCTGCCGTCCCCCGCAGACACACTATGTTCATGGCCGTGTGAGGCAGGGTCCTTGCAGGGAACAGATGGCACCCTCATGCTGAGTATTCAGGGGGGTTTTAATAAAGGGACCCAGTGTTAGCTGGGTTGAGAAAAACTAGCAAAAGATGGTGAAGAGAGAGCAGATAGGCCTCTCAGCTTCAAGAGTCCAAGATAAAGATTAGAAAACAAAGAGAATGGTTATATGGAGGCCCCCGCCAGGGAAGATGGTCTTCAGAAAAGTGATGGCACCTGTATGCAGCCACGACCACTGGCAGGAATGGAACCAGGACACGATACCCTGACCTCACTTCCTCCCCACTTCCCACCCTCTGTTGGTACCTCCCATTTGCCAAACCAACCAGAAGCCCAGGGGTACAGTGGACCACAGACACAGCCCATACAGGTCAGGCTATGGGGCGCACCACTGGTCGAGGAAGGATGCGGAAGGGATTTGGAGGTAAACAGAAAATACCCAGCACAGCCTGATGTGCGCTCTTCCAAAGATTTTTCTGCAGGCATATAATTCTCTAGATATCTATATATTCATATACATCATACATGAGATTTTTTATCATTGTTTTACAAAAGAAGGCATCATACTGCACATGCTTTGCTGATCTTGCTTTTCTCATTCAACAATAGCTCACAGACAAATCTGTCATCTCATAGGGCTGCATTCATTCTTTTTATTCTCTTTAAATAGCTGCAAAATATTCCATAAGATGGATGCGTGATCAGTTACTCAGTAATTCTCTTATTTTCCAGGGTTTTTTGTCAGTATAAGCCATGCTCCAAAAAACATCTGTGTATCCATGCCATTAAGTATTAGTGGTTTATTTATGCTGTGAATTCCCAGGATAACGATGGCTTGGTTTAAGGACATATCTGAGAATCCCTGTACCTTTCTCTGAGTTCCGTTGTAAATCTAAAACTGCTCTAAAAAAAACTCAATCTTTTTTTTTAAAGGGTATATTTGAGTCTGTATAAGCATGTGTATTTGTAATAGAAGTTGTCAGAAGGCAATTACACCATAATTGTTTTCCGAGTGCTCAAGAGGAACAGGCAATGGGGGGGAAATGAGCTCTGTGTCTCCATTCATGTCACCTGCCCCTGTAAGCCATCCCTGACCTCCCTGCTCCATCCGGTGTCCTTTGTCTATCCCTCTTCATCCACACCCCCACCCTTTCCCAAAGACCATGAACTTCCAGAATTATATGTTGTGTTTGAGCCACTTCCAAACCTCTGCCACCTAGCATGGAGCCTGCAATATATTAGAGTTTCCATGTTCATTAAATGAATGAATGAACTAAACAAAGGTGACAAGAACCTTCCACTGGCCTCTCTGTTTTCACAGGGTGGGGAAAACAACATGGATTCAGGGCCAAGGGTCTATATAAGTACAGACTCTGCTGTCGAATGGAGCATCCTCTATGGTCCACTTCTTGGGCTCCAACCTTGACAGATAAGGTGCATATGGCGAGGAGCAGACCTCAGGCAGGGAAGAAATTGAAGTTACCACGGAGCACAGATTAGATCATTCCCAGAAACCTGGTGTTTGTCTCACTCGCAAGAAGGGAAAATACAAACAAGACTCCAGCTCACTAAAAAGCTTTGGGAAGACTTCTCAGTTACAAAGCATATTTCTGGGTAACAATAGGAGGGCGTTCTTTCTGGGTCTTCCCTCTGGGGTTCTTGACTCCCTCCCTTTCCTCAGGTTATTGCCTGTAGAGCTGTTATTTGTGTCCACCAGCTGATGTGATTGTCTGCAGAAGTCCTTCTCAGAGTTGATACTTTCAGAAGAGATAAAAGGAAGTGATGTAGAAACAATGGTGCTTCTGCTCTTTGCCAACAGGAAACGTTTTGAATATTCTTGTATGTTTTCTTTTCTTCTAATTGCATTTTAATATATGTCTTTCTGGTGTCTCTGTGAAGCCTAGCTACGTGGTATTCCTCTGGGAAATGCATTTGTCCTTGCCTGAAACTCTCAGCATAGTTTTCAATGGGTCTGAGTTGAGGGTTTGTGTCAGTGTTTCTGAGTTGAGCCCATGTGTGGGCTAAATGAAAACAGACCTTTTCGAAAGAGACTGGCTTTTGGTGAACTGACTCACAGGCTACAGCTGACTCCACTGGCACTTTGCACCCCTCAGGTCCCCAGAGAGATGATGTTTGGGAGAGACAGAGGAGGACAAGAGACTGAACATGCTCCCAACAGTAACAGGTGACATTAGAACACCAGTTGGGAGAGGGGGTTCTCATGGAGCCAGGGTGTCTAGTGGGGGTGATGGGTGTGCTTGGGGGTAGCGTGTGCTGGTTGAGAGGGATGGTTTACCAGAAGTGGCTAGAGGTAAGAAAGTCAGAATCAGGTCATCCAGGGGAACCAAAGACACAGCCAGGGAAGGAAGACCCAGCTCTAGCCCGGGGTTTCTCAACCTTAGCACATTTCACACTTCTGCCTGTAACCTCATCTTAGAAGTGATACCCCTTCAGGTTTGCCATATTCCATTTGTTAGAAGCAACTCACTACATCTAGGGGAGGGGTTTACACAGGCAAGAATACCAGGAGTGTGGGGGGGGGTGGGCAGGGGGATCTGGGGGAGCCATTTCAAAAGCTGCCTACCCCAAAGGGTTATCCGAACACCTTGATTTTCACAACCATTCCCATCAGGAAAATTTTACTCCCATGTCAAGGTGTGGCCTGTGTGGACAACCAGAGCAGACTGGCTGTTCAAAGAAGACTTACGAAGTCTGGTTCCTCCAATGTTATCTGCCCCAGTTTCCAGGTTTAGCTGCATGCCTTCACTCTCTCAGGCTTATCCCCCCTCATAGCATTTATGTTAATGCTCTGTCTCTCATACTCAACAGTATCTCAGGGCCTGGGACAGAGCTAGTGCTGAGTCTGTTGTCAATGAATCTAAACTTACACTTGCCATCTATTGTTCTAGCAAGGGGACAGGCATACCACTTTTCCCATTAGACTCAACTTTCTTTGATGAGAAAACTTCCCACTGGGTTGGAGTGGTATTAAACACCAGCTGGGTGGGGCTTACGTAGGGAAAGGCCCTGAGCCCAGGGTTGGGCACAGTTGGCTTGGCCTTTCCTGAATGGGACAAAGAGAACATAAATACTGAGCAGGAGTGCCTCCATTATTGAGATGGCTTCTATTCTCAAAGGAATAAACATTGAATGTCTAAATGGTTTTGTTTGGTTTTGCTTTGCTTTGCTTTTTTTGGGAGGAAGTTCTATCCTTGGAGTTGTCAAGTAGTGCTGGAAAAGCACCTCTTTGAAGAATTACTCACCTCTTTGTGGTAGATACTTGGATTGACATTTCAACCTCCATGTCACCCTTCTTATACCTGAAGAGGTTGGAAAGCCAATTAGATGCACTCATATGACTTGAAAGAAAGAAGTGAAGTAGAGGTCATTTCCTTGGCTTCTGGTTGTCACTACTGCTTAGGAAAGTTGAGACTTTCTTGCAGTGGGTCACAGTGTTCCTTCTCCAGGGTTCTGAGGACCGGCAAATAGTGGTGATTGTGCCAGTTTCTTGATAGGACTTCCTGATTCCTGGACTTCTATGGGCAGCCATCCTCCTGTCTCCTGCTATGGCGGTGGCTCCCCCTCAACGTGCACTTAGCAGCAATGGCTCCCTCTAAAGCAGTAGCTTCCCTCTTGGGTCAGTGCTGTATTGCTTGGAAGTCATCCAAAAAGCTCAGCCTAGAACCTGCTCCTTCAGCCTTCACAACTATTTTGTAAGCACTCAGTTGTTCATATTAAATCCTATCCTGCTTCAAATAACTAGAGTGATTTCTGATTCCTGTACTTAAACTAACTGATACATGTTTTTGTCATCTGAAGTCCACCATGGTAAAGGCTTCCTTGTGGAACTCTAAGCTATCAATATGCCCTGGTCTCCTACATACACAAAACGGGAAGCATCCAGGAAATACGGAGCTTCTGGTGACTGCTCAACCCGGAGCTAACTTTCTGCCCTGGGACCTGCCCTCCCGACTTATGAAATGATTCTCTTATATTCTCTAGCTGTGAACTCTTGTACTAGACTATCCATATCTCAAAGGCAGCGCAGAAACTGTGATTCATTCCAAACTTCAGGAGCCTTCTTCCATGGAGGGTCTCCGCCCCACGTCCCAGGGGGCGCACTGGCTACTTACTCCCTCTGCCCACGCGCAGGATGGCGCGCTGCGCCACTTTCGGGCACTGGAGGGAATGTCTAACCCCGTTTAGACAAAACCAGCAAAATCAATCAGGGAGAGCGACTGAATCTCCACATTTTTCCCTGAAAACAAAGCTGTGTCGCAAGTTTCTTGGAACACTTAAAAATACTAAGAATGGACATGAAGATTTAATTGTCTTAGGGAGTCTTTGAGTCTTAGAGAAACGGCCAGCCAGACCCGAGTCTCAGCCCAGACACTACTACTTACAAGAGACGCAACCTCGCGCATGGCGCTCGGCCTCTTTGGGCCTCAGTTCCTCATCTATAAAATGGAGCACCCACTTTGCAGAGTTAGAGCAAGGATCAAATAAAATCATCCGATTCCTAATAAACGTTGAATGGTAGTTCCTTTCTCTCCAGTGCATCCTATTAGAATGGAGCCGATCCCGAAACCTGGTTCTGATAACATGCGAGAGGTGGAAGGACCCCCACGTGGTGACGGGCAGGGAGATGGCAGGCAACAAATGTTTGCTGAGCTAATGGATTAATTGGTGAAGAATGTAATTTAATAATTTTACAACCCCCATGAAACTCAAAAACTTGGGGCAACGTGCCAAAGTCACATAACTAATTGGTGACAGGAGGAGGAATCAACATATAAAGCTCGCTTCCCAATCTGCCCGGACTCATTTTTTATAAAGCCGTATACAGTTCTCAAAATGATTTGTAGGCAAAACAGCTCTGATTTATGGAAAGCAAATCGTAAATTATTCTCAAATACTCATTTCTCAGCATCTGAGACTCATTTTACATGAAGCAGGAATTCAGATTTCCTATTGAAAATCACTTCAGGGACCAAGGATTACAGAGCCTGTTTCCCCAAAGCAAATGTCCCCCCACCTCTCCTCATCAGACTGGAAACAAGATGCGGAGGGCGAGCAGAGCAGAGGAAAGCCCTGTGTGCTGGAATGTGCTGGGGAGGGAGGGAGGCCTCTGCGCTGTGTGCTCTAACAATCGTTCAGAAACTTTCTCCTTTCGGGAAGTGAGAGGAGGGAACTTGAGGTCTGAACCAGGACATCCTTAGCGATACAAAAATATTATGAGCCGGCAACCTGAACTCTTGTGATTCACAGCAGCAAGTCCCATTCAGTGAATGAAGTCACCGAGAGAGGCAGAAGGGACATCCGCAGATGAGAAGAAACAAACACCCCGAAAGCGGGAATCACGAGGTTCAGAGAACGGGCAACTCTAGAGAAAATTGTCATTGATTGTAAGTGAAAACAGTCCAGAAGTTTAGGAATAATGGGATCACTGGACTGGCTTTTTCTCAACCGTAGTCCACATCTCTCTTCTCCCTGCAACTCCCAGGGCAGATTCTTCTTGTGGAGGAATTAGGCCGGGTGAAGAGAACAGGATTCTTGCCCATAATTTTTTCAACATATCTAGTTGATTTATCTGTTGATACCACTGTGTTATGGCAGTTAAAACACTGCAACATTAGAACAAGCTGGAACAGACTTCGGGCATTCATAAAAGCCATATGAAAACCACATGTAGGAGACGTGGGAGAACCGGTCCAGATAAGAAAGGGGATGCAAACATTTGCAGTCCTTTGCTTAAAGCTGAAGTAAGCGGAGTACTTGGCCGCGGCATTGTAAACACCGTAATGGAATTCAGGCATCATCACCTTGTAGAATCCTGGAGATGGAGGTGGCTGTGCTTTGGGACAGGTGGATAGTCAAAGCTGGTGAGATAAACACCTTTTCTTTCTCCTACTAGGAGGATCCTACTGCCCAACAGGAAGTTTGTAACACTCCTCTTTTCCAATCCCACCCACTTTGAATCTGTGCCCCTCTAAATCTTTTTAGGGAGAAATTGGAGCCTTTTAGTCATTCCCTGGCTAGAAAACCAGATATTTCATTTTCTTAGGAGGTAGCCTGGATAGTCAGTGTCAGATTGGAGGTAAACTTCTGTTGGTTCCTAGGTCTGTGACCTTGGGTACAAATCTACACCTCACTTCAGAGTCCTGACCTGCAAAATGACTGTGATACTCACTCCCATACTTTAAGGAGAGAATGAGGAAATGTTTCCACAACTTGACAAGGAGGCTGGGACTCACAGTGCAGAGTTCCTGAAACTTGGGTAATATATAAACTTTTGTACATGGGGGGGGGGGAACCGTCTGCATAGAACCCTAAGAAAATTACCTCGGGGGCACATGGGTGGCTCTGTAGTTTGAGCGTCTGACTCTTGATTTCAGCTAAGGTCATGATCCCAGGGTAGTAGGATTGAGCCCCACACTGGGCTCTGTGCTGAGCAAGGAGCCTGCTTAGAATTCTGTCTCTCTCTTTCTCTCTCTAAAATTGAAAGAAAGAAAGAAAGAAAGAAAGAAAGAAAGAAAGAAAGAAAGAAAAGGGGAAAGAAAGAAAGAAAAGAAAGGAAGAAAGAAGAAAAAGAAAGAAAGAAAGAAAGAAAGAAAGAAAGAAAGGAAAGAAAGAGAAAGAAAGAAAGAAAGAGAAAGAAAAGAAAGAAAGAAAGAAAGAGAAAGAAAGAAAGGAAGGAAGAAAGGAAGAAAGGAAGGAAGGAAGGAAGAAAATGACCTTGGACATGGGACACAGTCTCAACTTTGAGATCTACAAACTGAGCAATGAATGACTTATTTTATATATTAAAAAGAGATGCTTCCATCTCAAATGATTACTAAAATTGTTTACAGTAGTTTTTAATGTAAATAGGTGAAATGAGATTATTTTAAAGGTCTTATCAAAGCAAAAAATGCAAAATGTTTAAAACTGTGTAGCCCTGGGCTCCCCAAGGATGAACCACAAATCAGTCCTTGTGTGAGAAACACTGGCAGGGCAGTTAGGAAGTCAGAAGTCATATTTTAATCCTAGCTCTGCCATTTACTAGCTGTGTGATTTGGGGCAGGGAACGTAATCTCTCTAAAGCCTCAATTTCCTCATTTTAGATTACTGGGCCCAAAAGTACTGATTAAAGGTGAGAAAACCTCCTGGAATCCTACTCTACAAACGGAATCGTAAGGGAAAGAAATTCTAGCCGAGGGGTCATAAAGCAGAGGGTCAGGGCCAGCTGTGCAAGCTCGAGCACACCCCTTACCCTCTCTGAGCCTCAGTCCTCTCTTGGAGGCCAGAGGGCCGTAATCTCTACATAAGCTCTACCTTGCAGAGCTGTCGGGAGGGTGAATGCATTTGCATGAAGGAGTCTGCCCTGCAAACAGGGAAGCACCACACAGAACAGAACTTCTGGAAACAGGACGCTTCGACGTTGCTCAAGGCTTAGAAACCACCATCCATATCTGGAAAATCGAATCCATCTTGAGGTTAGAGCTCTGGTTTATGATCCTTTGCTTCTCGTGCCAGCAATGAGCTCAGCCGAAAGTGCCATTAACTACCCGCTGCTGGGGTGGGTTCCCTGTCAAGATCCTTTTTATCAGTCAGCTGGCTGTGAAAAGCCAGATAGTGCTTAAACACAGCCATTACCCAGAGAGCACAGCAGCTCTGCTTCCCAAGGCTCTGTCACAGCTCAGCCCTCTCAAGACCAGGGTAAAACGCTGATAAGGTCCTGAGGGATTCTATCCCCCCTCCCCGGCTGCTCTGCAAATGACTGTACCCAGAGGGAATAAATGAGAGGCGAGGGGCATCCCTGAGTGCTGTACCGACTCCTTCTCCATCCTTCCTGCCTTCCTTTTTTCCTCCTCCGCCCCTACCAGTGAGGTACATATGATGATGAATTAGGCTCCACAGAGGAAAGCCCAGAGCAGTCTCTTTCCAACCTTCTAGAAATGATGTGAGGATAGTCAGCTAATAGTTCAGCCCATGTTAATTCAGGTATCTCCGTGTGCTGGGAGCTTTCATACACCGTGACTTCATCTTCACAACCAACCTGAAATGTTAGAATTATTATTCCCATTGCAAGGCCCCAGGGGCAGGGTGGGAACAGAGGAGAAACCAATACTCTCTGCAGAAGCCTTTCCAAACGTCACGCCGCTGGGTCTAGAGCATCTGTTCTGGCTTTTGTCACTCTGATTGTGACTCCTCAGAGAGGGCACCCGATGGGAGGAGGATGGCAGCAGTCTGCACTACCCCAAACAACACAGGGCTCTGGGGCTCCCCATCACCTGCCCATGTGTAACGTGCTTGTGGGTTTCACTGAGAGAATCCATGTGTATTCCCTATACATCATGAGGCACTGAATACCTGGGAAGATTGTAATTAAAGTCATAGAAAACACTGTGAGCTTTCACTCAGACTCTAAGTCCTCTTCGGGATGAGGCGTCCAGTGTAGAGCTGCTGACAATGCCCAGCGTGTGATCTCGATACTGGAGTTCAGGCTGATCATATCCACTTGCTCTATTACAGACCAAGTTGAGGTCAGGAATTTGGTGGTCCACTATGATCCGCAAACTATCACATAGAGTTCATGTGCCTGTCTTCTTGCTCTGTGCCTTCTGGCTATGGAATTTGGGGCACTAACATTTTGAACAATTTGGGGCACTAGCATTTTGGGGCACTAGCGTTTTGACTGATGTTCAGCTAAAATATAGCTGATAGTGGCTACCTTACCTTACAGGACTGTTGTAAAGACTAAGTAAAAGAAAGTGTGTGAACACATTGGCACAGTGCCCAGAATGTTGGGGACGGTCAGTGGGTTTTTATTCCTTCATGTGTGATCTTGAAAACCTGGTTAGGTTTGCTCACATCGTGCCACTGCTGTTCGCAAAGGAGGATCCCACAGGGGCAAAGAACAAGAAGGGCTTTGCTTCCCACGTGTAGATCTGTGGGGAAACCTTATCAGAGATGCTGTAGAAGAAATCTCTGTCCCTAAAGCATTTAGAGAACAGTCACCAGTAGGTTTTCTGCGTCTGAACCCAAAAACAGAAGAAACCCCAAAATACTGCCATTTGTAGCCAACTGCTTGTTTGGATAGCAGGTGTTGCTGAGATTAATAACCAAGTTTCACTGGAATGGTTAAGCAATGGCACTTTCCAAAGGAAATTTTCTAATTGCCAGGAACAGCTCCCTTGATGCAGAACTGAGTCTCACTACCTAATCCACCTGGCCAGTAGTAGCTGTCTGCCAGTTGTTGTCTGTCATATGTATGGAACAGACGTCCCACCAGATGAACTTACTGACCTAAATAAGTGATACCATTAAGTCCAGGGAAGAGATTCTTCTGAGAACCCATACTTGCTTCTTTGCTCATCCTCTTGTAAATTTCCAATGGCAGGCAGAATTTTACCCAGGTAAAGGACACAGTTTTACTTTCAGATCCTTGGACTTAAAGTTTTGATTGTGATTCCAAGTTCCACATGTTCTTTTGGTATTCTATATTTGGGGTTTTTTTTGTTTTTTTTTTTAATTTTTTTAACATTTATGTGTTTTTGAGACAGAGAGAGACAGAGCATGAATGGGGGAGGGTCAGAGAGAGGGAGACACAGAATCTGAAACAGGCTCCAGGCTCTGAGCTGTCAGCACAGAGCCCGACGTGGGGCTTGAACTCATGGACCGAGAGATCATGACCTGAGCCGAAGTCGGCCGCTTAACCGACTGAGCCACCCAGGCGCCCCATTGGTATTCTATATTTGGTTCATTCAGATGTTTGAGCACAAAATTAGCGAGTGAAAACAAATGGGTTAGAGGATCTTAAGAGAAGGATAAAGTCCTGTGGGAAAACAGATGAAAAAAACAAAACACAGGAGATGAGGAATGATGAGGCAGCATTTAAGATGGAACCTTGAAAAACAGGTAGAATTTGGAAGTATAGAAATGGAAAGGAAGTATATTCTAGGGCCAGTGGAACAACATAAACAAAGATATAGGTGCAGAATACTCACAGGGTTTTAAAGAGTAAGGAGTTTGGTGTATATGGACTATGCAGTACACCTTACATACAAACAACCTTCTTGCTACACCCTTGTTCACAGAAGACAGCCCCTTTATGCTGGAGATTGCGTGGAGAACAAGAGTCCTGCAGAGACTTCTGGTGCTCACCCTTAATTAGCATTCTTTATCTTCAAGACACAGGGAGGATTTTACTTCCCCACCACCCCTGTAGTTTGTAGTCAGGCAGGGCCATCTGACTAATTCTGGCCAATGCATTGTGTGTAGAAGTGGTAAGTGTCACTTCCTGGCCAAAGCAATTGCCAATGCAATAATGCCTAGCACCTCTTCCCCTGCCATATCAACTGAAAAGGTATTTTCTGAATAGTATGTGTATAGAACAATGGAGGCTGCTTACATATGGATCACTGGACTGTTACATAGAGAGTCAGTGACTTAGAAAGCCTCCTAGTTCTTAAAAAAAATTTTTTTTAATGCTTACTTATTGAGAGAGAGAGAGAGAGAGAGAGAGAAAATATGAGTGGGGGAGGGTCAGAGAGAGGAGACATAGAATCTGATGCAGGCTCCAGGCTCTGAGCCGTCAGCACAGAGCCTGACACAGGGCTCGAACTCACGAACTGTGAGATCATGACATGAGCTGAAGTCGGATGCTTAACAGACTGAGCCACCCAGGCACCCCTGAAAATCTCCTAGTTCTTAAGTGAACTTTTAATAAGCAAGAAATAACCCCCTGTTAAGCCACTAAGACTTTAAGAATATTTGTTATGATTAGCATAACCTAGTTTATTCTGACTGATATAAAGTGTTTCTAAAAAGATGCTATGAATCTTATGAACACCACCCTGGCCCTAATATGTTCACTTGCTTCTCTGAGGATACTGGTCCTAAGCATCCTTATGGCCAGAGAAAGAGATTCCATTTGTTCCAGAATTTTGGCACACATAGATGCCTTCCTAGTTCTAGAAAGGATTTGTTCAAGGTAGTAGCACTACCGAGGGCTTTGTGGCTTTATTTTGAAGCAATGATGAGGGAAGATATTGTTGATAATCCCTAAAGCTATACTGAGATTTGGATAACTTGAAGAATGACCTCACAGTATATTTGCATAGTAATAATTATGACCATTTAGTAAATTACTGAGATTCCAGTGTGTTAGTGGATACCTTAGAGTGTTGGCCAACTTCACCCTTACGCTAATCCTGTAACATGTAGACTATTATCCCCAATTTTCAGACAAGAAAGTAGACTCAGAAAAGGGACATGACTTGCCCAAGTTCACCTAAGTTGGTTAGAGTAGAACTAAGATCCAAATCCAGATATGTCGGACTCTGAACCCAAGCTCTTTCCATGGGGCTATCTTGTCTATTAAAGCCCATAGGAAAGGTAGATGAAAATAGGATCTTACCCAGAATTGTTCGTCTTTAACAGGGGAAAAAGTGAAATTTAGTAGAGACAGATAGTACCTACTAAGTATTCATTTCCCACCCTTCCCTGTAATTAGTCTGGGGCCACGTGACTAGTTTTGGTCAATGAATTTTGAGCAGAAGTGACACGTGTTATTTGTAGACTGAGATAATCAAAAGCAATGGGTTCTTCTATCTTTCTCTGCCCCTGTTTACCTAGGAAGCCACATAATCCAGCTGGTGTGGCAACAAGATGGACCTTCATGAGATTTTACATACATGACATATAAGCCTTACTATGTAAAGCCAGGGGCATCTGCCTTTTTGAGATGTGTTTTGGACCATAGGTAAATATAATTGGATCAACCCTAATGGTTCATGACACATTTTGATCATTGGTCCTTGCGTGGCCCACTTTTATTTTGTTTTCTATTTAATTAGTTATTTTAAATAATGTATGCATTCCTGAAACCAGCTCTCAGAACTTTAAGTCCTTGATAATAACCTTCCTCTGACTACAGGGTCCTTCTACCAACTTCTTCCTCTGTTTTCCCTCACACATAGTACCATCACCCTAAATCCTGTATTCTTCATTCTTTTACTTTCCTTAACATACAGTTTTATTGTATCTATGTATATTCCTGAAAACTGTGTGTGTGTGTGTGTGTGTGTACACAGTTTCTGTTCTCCCATTTGCAAGACATAGTTATTATGAAAATTAAATCAGACCATGTAAGTTGGGTGCTCAGAACAGGCACTGAAGTAAAGTGGGCACTCATTTAAATGGTAGTTTTCTTTTTCTTTCTCTTTCCTCAGTAGTCAGTTTTCTCAGAGACATTTTGGTAAAGGAACAGTGTCACAGTATGATTTGAAGGATCTAAGAAACATATAACTTATCAAAGCAATATCACTAAGAAAATTGCAGAATCCATATCAGAAGGGAAAAAAAACCCTTTGCATCTGAGAAAGATTTTCACTTTCTAGATGTTTGTTTTAGCAAAAGCAAAAATATAACTTCCTGCCTACTTAGAGAGAAGAAGCTTACAGGATAACTAATTCCGCATCTCCTTCTGGATGGCCGGAGGAGCCGATTAGTGACGGCGAGGAGACAAGACCTTGGCGGAAAGTGGACCTTGTCAGTTTACCCCTCATGATACTCCAAGAAGAGAAATCAGCTGCAGATTGAAAAGAGACACATTTTTAAATGTGGGTGAGGAAATGCTGCAAGAGAAGATAGCTCAGAAGGGTGGGAAGGTTCCCTGAGATATACTCCAGATAATAATAAATAATAAGTTATTCCAAGGAGGAATATACATGTTGGGAGCAGCTGAGGAAGCCAACTACTTGCCTAGTGGATTGTCCAATTATCCTATTCTTTAAAAGAAAGATATAAGACAATTGTCAAATATGAGAGACTAGATTAGATCAGTGGCCCCACACAAAGAATACTTAAGACGAGGATTTCAAGCCCAGGATCCCCACCACCAGTCAATGGGATGACCCGGATGAGTTTCAGTGACTTTGATGAGGGGAAAATCAGGTCAGTGATAGAGGGCTTTCAGTCCGGGAGCAGATCAGGCTAGGGCTGGCCACTGTCTAATATGGAAGCCATCTCCACATTCACCTGGGCATCTTCTTACTCATTGCCTATAGTGAGACAAATAATTTTGATATCTTTTATTATTGTCACTGTTGAGATCAACATGATAGGGTATCTGTGTATCATAATTATTCCAGCTTGTTTAATTCCTCTCTGCATGCAAAGAAATGACAACCCAGCCTTGTAAAGAATTTTTCACAGCATCATTACCATAGGAGCCATTTGCACATACCTGCCATTGCTACCAAATGCCCATTCCCCCTTCAGAGACGTCCACAATCATCCAGCTGGATAATGGTAGAGCCTGAAGGGGCTCGAAGTCTAATGTACTCAGAACGCTTCAATCCCCAAGAGATAAATCTGAGGATCAGAGTTATCAGCCAATGAGGGCCAGAGCAAGGATCAGATGCCATGTTGTCTTAGTCTATCTGGGCTGCAGTAACAAACTACCACAGACTAGGTGGCTTATCAACAACACAAATTTACTGCTCATGGTTTTGGAGGCCGGAGGTCTGACATCAGAGTGCCTGCCTGGTTGGGTAAGCACCCTCCTCCGGGCTTCAGATTTCTCATTGTGTACTCGCGTGGCAGAAGGGGCGAGGGAGCTCTCTGGGGTCTCTTTCATAAGGGTGCTGATCCCATTCATGGGGGCTCCACTCTCATGACTTCAGCACCTCCCAGAGGCCCATCTCCAAATACCATCGGACTGGAGGTCAAGACTTCAAAATAGGCACTGGGGGTTGAGGGGGGACACAAACATTCAAACCATAGCACATGCCTAACCCTCCTGTCAATCTTCCATATCCTGGTCCTAATGTTAGAAGAATACAAGGATTTGCATGAAGATTCCTCCTTCTCACACTCAAAATCAGATAAGAATGAAGAGAAAACAGAAGTCCTAGAGCCAACCAGCCACCAAAGTCAGCATCCTCAGTGGGACTGTCCAAGACCTGTTTTTTCAGTCCAACTCGACAAATTTCTCTTGGGGGCCCTGTGTGTGCAAGCCATTGCACTAGCTATGGCTGCTGCCTGTGAAGATCTTAAAATCTGGTAAAACTAGAAATACACAAATGCTTAAGAAAACGTCTCGCATCTCCTCACTTTACATTCATACCAGGTTCTGTTTTGATTCTGAGTTTTCGAGTGTTTTGATTCTGTGGGCTGGCAGGAATCTAGGAAAACATTTTTCCATTTTGCATTAGTTTTTGACATCAGAGTACAAGTTATTGCAGAGATATCTAGAGAGCAGAAAGGGCATTCTGGTTCCTGGCAATTATTAGCTATATAGCCTTGGGTCAGTTGCTTCGTTTCCAGGGTTGCCAAATTTAGCAAATAAGACTACATAGGGTCCAGTGAAATTTGAATTTCAGATAAGCAATGAATAATTTTTAATATAGGTATGTCTCAAATATTTCCTGAAACGTACTTATATTAAAACTTATTCACTGATGGGGCACCTGAGTGGCTCAGTCAGTTAAGCATCGGACTCTTGGTTTCAGTTCAGGTCATGATCTCATAGTTCATGTGTTTGAGCCCCACATCAGGCCCTGTGCTCATGGCTTGGGATTCTCTCTCTCCCTCTCTTTCTGCCCTTCTCACACACACTCTCTCTCTCAAAATAAATAAATAAACTTAAAAAAAATAAAAATAAACAAATAAAATTTATTCATTGTTTATCTGACAAACGAATTCAATGGGTATCTTGTATTTTATCTGGCAACTCTGTTCATTGTTTTGAGACTGTTTCTTCGGCTGTAAAATGAGGATTAAAAAAAACCCCACCTTGACTGTATAATGAGGATTAAGATAGATAGGGTATGAGAAACCTTGGCATATAGTAGGTCCTCCATACATGATAGCCCTCCTCCACCTTCCTACATCCTTGTGACAGACACTGAATAGTAAACGGGACTCGGACAAATGTATACCACCCTGGCTTTCTGGAACCTAGATTAGCCAGATTTTGAAAAGAAAACAGAGAGCCTTTGGTCCAGCAAGATCACACATGTAGGATTCCTTAATAGAATCTGTGTGTTTAGAAATGAACGTCAGAGGACCTGGGTGGCTCAGTGGGTTAAGTGTCTGACCTCGGCTCGGGTCATGATCTCATGGTCCATGAGTTCAAGCCTCACATAGGTCTAGCTGTTGTCAGCACAGAGCTCTCTTCGGATCCTCTTTCCCCCTCCCTTTCTGCCCCTCCCCAACTCTCTCTCTCTTTCTCAAAAGCAAATTAAAAATTTTTAATATATATTTTAAAAAAAGGAAATGAATGTCGAGGGTTATGCTAACAGTCGCTATGTGCTTGCCCATATGTGAGCCTGGAGAAGAGACTTCTGTGTTAAAAGAAAAAGAACTTAAACAACAGGTGATCAACATGCTGTTGGCTCTTAAAATTGACTCTCTGGCAAGTTAATGACATAAAAAGATCAGAAATGCAGGTGGGCGTGGTAAGGGGGTCAAAAATGAGAAACGAAAAACTGTAGGTTCTGGAAATTCTATAGGGATGAGCAATGGGCCCAGGGATTGAGATCTGTTCCCAAAGGAAAACATCTGGGTTGTTCCCTGTTCCGACTGTGCCCAAAAAACTCTGCTCAGCAAAGCCCACAAAAACCGTCTGGCTTTTGCCCATCTGGGGAGGTGGAGGGGATGTGGTGGAAGAACCAGAGCTTCAGAGGAGAGGAGACCTGCTGACCTCCTGCCCCTGAGACACTTTGCTTCTGCGTGCTCATTCCGTGAAGTCAGGATGTGCACAAGTTGGCACTGGAGCTTACCCTGAGTCACCAGGGAAAATAAGGCTGCCCTCCCATGTTCCGGGAGCACCCCACCACTTCAGGCTGGGGCAGAGGAGAATTCCATTTTGTCAGGTCTGTGGTGTCACCGTAAGGGTCATGTTGTTGTTAACCATGGGCATCAATTTGTCACTCTCAGGTATCCACGGCTACATGTGACCGGAAGCCAGAAGGCTGGCTTTAATACCGTTCTGAGTAACATTCAACGCAGGCTCTGCCTGAAAGACATCAGGCTGGGAATCTGTAATGATAAACCAAGTTAGAGAAATGAGGCATGTGGAGGAGGAAGGGGAACAGCGTTTGCATCCATTCTGGAACAAGCTTAAAGTTGTAAGAATCATGATTTAAGGCGGCAGTTCCCCAAATGTGGCCTGGAGACCCCCAAGGTGCCTGAGACACTTTCAGAGAGTGCCTAAGGTCAAAATTATTTTCAGAATAATTCTGGGGTGTTATCTACCTTTTAAAACCCGCTCACAGGTGTGCAGTGATTTCTAGAGGTTACATGACATATCCACAGTTATCTAAAAAGGCTATTAAAATATTCCCCCTTTTCCCACTAAATATCTATGTGAAGCCAGATTTTCTTTACACACTTTAACCAAAACAATAGATGGCAACAGACTGCACGAAGAAGCAGATGTGAGAACACCACTGTCTTCTATTAAGCTAGGTACTGTAGGGATTTGCCAAAAATGTAAAACAAAGCCATTCTTCCCACTAAACATTTTTGGGACTCCACAGTTATTTTTCGTAAAGATATTTGTTTATGTTAATATACAGTGGGCTTATTTTTGTTCTTAAGTGAATTAATAACTTTGTAAATTTCTTGGTTTTCATTTTTAAATATTTATTTTTAGGAGAATGCAAGGTGGGGGAGGCGCAGAGAGAAGGGTACAGAGGATCCGAAGCGGGCTGTGCACTGACAGGCTGACAGCAGTGAGCCTGATGTGGGAATCGAACCCACCAACTGCAAGATCATGACGTGAGCCGAAGTTGGACGCTCCGACTGAGCCACCCAGGTACCCCGGTTTTAATTTTTAATAGTTACACTATTGGTAGCAATATATCTGCATAAAGCAAAGCCACTTGGGTCCTTCCATAGTTTTTAAAAGTGCAAAGGTGTTTGGAGACTAAAATGCTGGCATGGGGGAAACAAAATAGGTGAAGAATTATGAAAGTACATGTAACTTATAAAAAAATTAGATTAGTGCATTTGGAGTTAGAGACCACATTTGTTGGATTTGTTCTAAGGGTACTCAAGGGATGTAAATAAGACCCAGAAGTAAAAGCCCAACAAGTGAATTTCAACCCAAGAAGAACTTTTCAGTGCCCTGAGCAATGCCGAAACAAAAGGGATAGCCTTGACAAGGAGTGAGCTCCCCATCCCTGGAAGGATATAGACAGAGCCTGGCAAATCACCTGGCAAGGATGTTGCAGACAGCAAGTGAAGTAGCAGAGGAAGGTGGGGGGAGGGGGAGAGGGGAATGTGATATCTAAAAGCCTTTAAAGATGCCTTACAACCTGAGCATCAGGCTTTAGGAAAGACCTAAAATGATTCTCATAACAGTCAAAAGACTTTTGGCCCATCGCTAACCGTGGAGTTGCTCCCTAGTCGATACAGGGCACCAAAAGGGAATGATTCTCCCAAATTGCCGTGTAATAACCCCTCACATTTGCACTGGGCTTTGTAGTTGAAAAAAACTCTTCATTTGCTTTGTTGTGACCCTTTCAACTGCCCCACGAACTACATACTTCATGGACAAAGCTCCCGGAGGCAATGTGAGCTGTCCCAATGACGCGGCTGGTTAAGTGGCATATCCTTCTGGCATCAGGCACTGTATTCTTTCCATTGTATCTCAGCCACCCCCCTGCTGGTCCAAGGATCGGACGAGCACCCAAAATGAAAAGCCCGGCTCGGACATCTGCTCACTCCTCCTCATGTGGCTTCTGTGTAATAAACTATTTACCGCGCTCGGCTCCTGCCAGGGAACCCAGGGCGATGTTCCTGCGCGCGTAGAGGAGTCTTTTACCCCTAGTCCCACCCCCTCCCCTGCAAATTCCTTCCTAGGGAAACACTGGACTCTTGAGAAGCCTGAATTGTTCAAGTCTCCTGGGCTCGCTAATGAGTTGTTCTAAGCTGTGTGTGAGTTTCACGTGCAGGAAACTCAGGAGCCGAGCGATCACAGCCTAGGCATACGGCCGTGAGGTGCCGCCCATCTCTGCTCAGCCTGCCCTCCGCTCAGATGTTACCACCTCTTTTGAGTGGCACTTCCACCCGCCTGCAGCCATCCTTCCGTGGGCAGGGATCCCATCAGATTTTACAAGCCAGACAGGGTCAGGCCTGGTAAAAACGTGAATGGGAATGCCCAGAACAACAAAGGCAGCAGGCGGTTTCCCTCAGGAGACCGTGAGCCAAGCCACGTGCTGGCAGTCACGGGGCACCCAGGGGAAAGCAATGAGGAGGACAGTAGCCGACCCCGGGAAGGCGGACTAACTGGGAGCAGACCCACAGGATCAGCCCGGGGCTTTAAAGACAATTTTTGAAGAGAGACTTTAGTGTTTGATGGTTTTTAAATAGCTACATGACCAAGATGCAGGCTTGTGAGTTGTGGCAATTTCTAGAGCAGGGATGGGCACATTTTTTTTTTTTTTTCTGTAAGGGGCCAAATAGTAAATATTTTAGGCTTTGTGGGCCTAATGGTCTCATAGAAAACTCATAGATGAATGAGGCGGCCGTGTCCCAACAGCATTTTATGTCTGGACACTGAAATGTGAATCTCATGTAATTTTCACATGTCATGGAATGCTCTTCTTTTGATTTTTAAAACCCTTAAAAATCCATGAACCATTCTTAGCTTCATGGTCTGTAGAAAACAGATGGGCTGGGTTTGGCCTGTGGGCTGTAGTTTCCCAACCTCTGTTCTGTGGCAACACTTCTCAAACTGTATATGGTAAATGACCAATTTTTTTTTTTTTTAATTTCCAAGTTTTCTCAGTTAGATACTTTTGTAAATTTATATCCAAATGGGAAGCTATAAAAAGGAAAAAGAAAAGAAAAGCTACAAAATACAAGTCCGCTGAAAATTGATACCAATGTTTCCAATGCCTACTCTCCTGTCTGAACTTAATCTAACCGGGGACTGGCCCAAATGGGTGTGACCCACACAATGGGGAGGACCCTATAAATCCAAAGCAACTGCCTTGTTGGTCTAAAATCAATTAATGCATCAGTTATTTAAATTACCAGCTAGTGTTTTTGAAGTGCTTAAAATTTATGGTTTTCATCCATAGGGCAAACCACCCACTTCTCAGTCTTGTTTGCTGGCCCTCACAAATCTTGTTTTGCCCCATCCTGGGTTGGCAAAGATATGCTTATCTAGGAGCTAAATACCTACCACAGTATTTCACTGGCTCTGCCCTTAGCCTCCAGGACCCCTTCAAATTCCCACCAACCATCTGGGAGTCCCTACTGGTGAGTCTCTCCAGTGACCTGTGGTCTGCGGTCCACCTCCTTGCCTGCTCTGGAGCCTAGGTTCAGACATCTGTCACAGCCTCTACTGTTACCACACCTACAACAGCATGATGGCTGTTCTTCCTCTCAGGAGACGGCCATTCTGTTCTGTCTTCAAGTGGCCATGTCTACCTTGCTTTGGACCGTTCCTAACTTACTCCTCCACATTCCCAAGCAAAGACCAATGCCCTATAACCCATTCTGGCAGAAGAATCACAGAAGCGAGGCTTTGACATTCCCCCCTGCTCTATCTCCCTAGGCTGCACCAGAGATGGTCTGACTGGCAGCGGCTGAGCTGTGATCAGAAACCCCCCAAACCCTTCTCTGCAGACAAATCAAATTGTACCAAGTTTGGAGATCTACTCTCTCCTTCCCGAGGCATCCATTTTAAGTGGATAGTTTGATGAGTTTTGACAAAATGCTCACACCCAGGCAGCATCAACCCCAATCAAGATGAAGAACGTTTCCACTGACCCAGAAAGTTCCCTCGTGTCCCTTTGGCATCAGTTTCCACCTCCACCTCCACCTCCAGCCCCAGAAACTACTGATCTGCTTCCTGTTGTACCAGCCCTACAGTATAAGGTACGTGGAGTCATGCGGTATATATTCTACTATGTAAGGTCTGTTTTACTCAGCATAATGGTTTTGAGATTCTCCCATGGTTTTGCTTGCATCCAGAGCTTGTTTCTTTTCATTACAGAGTAGAGCTCCACTGTATGGGCATATCACAGCTGGTTTACTCATTCACCAGTCAGTTGGAGTTTGTATGGTTTGCAATTTTGAGAGGTGTGTAAAACTTCTATGAACACTCATTTACAAGGCCAGGGTAAAAATAATATTTTTATTTCTTTTGAGGGAGTGCCTAGGAGTGAAATTGCGGAAATGTCTAGCAAATGTACGTTTGAATTTGTAAAAAGCTGGGAGAGTTCTCCAATGTTGTTCTACCATTTTGCATTCCCACCAGCACTGTACAAGAATTCCAGGGGGCTCCAAAACCTCACCAACACTTAATATAATTGATCTTTTTAATTTTAGTGACTGTGTATTAGTATCTCATTGAAGCTTTAATGTGCATTTCTCTGATGAATAGTATCATTATATGTTTATGGGATATTCCTATTCTATCTTCTGTAGTCGGTGAAAAGCTCCTGCACATTTTTTTTTAATTGTGGCTGTTTGTCTTATTATTGAGTTGTGAGATACACGGTTGGATAGATGGATGGAGAGAGACAGACAAATATCCTGGATGTAAGTCCTTTGTCAGATACATGTTGTACAATTTTTTTTCCAATGTGTGGCTTGCCTTTTCATTCTCTAAATGGTGTCTTATAAAGAATAAAAAGGTTTAACCTTTGTTTTGATTAGTTTTGACACACAATGCTACATTAGTTTCAAGTGCACAACGTAGTGATTCAACTTCTTTATACATTATGCTCTGCTCAAGACAAGTGTCACTACCATCTGTCACCATGCAGTCCTCTGACAATACAATTGACTATATTTGCTATGCTGTGCCTTTCATCCCCATGACTTACCCACTCCACTAGTGGACCCTGTATCTCCCATTCCCCCTCATCTGTTTTGCCCATCCCTCCCCCCACTCCCCTCGAGCTTTTGTTGAAATATAACCTTTCCATTTTTTCCTTTATGGTTAATGCTTTTTTTATCCTAAGACATTTTTTACCTACACCAATAATGAAAAGGTTTTCTTTTATTTGTTTTTCTAGAAGATTTAAAGTTTTAGCTCATGTAAAGGTCTATGATCCATTTCAAATTAATTTTTGATTATTGTGTGGATGTAAGGATCAAGGTCACTAAATGTGGCTACCCAACTATTCTGGTGCCATTTATTACAAAGATTATCCTCTCCCCATTTCCATGGCCCCTTTGTTGACAATCAGTCAAAACAACCATATATTCTGGATTGCTTAGTCCATTCAGTTGATCTGTCTATCCTTATGCCAATACCATACTGTATCGATTATAGTTTTATATTAAGTACAAGGCAGTATGTGTTCCTCAACTTTGTTCTTTCTCAAAATTTTTTTGGCATTTTCATATAAATCTTAGAGTTTATAAAATTAATCCTGGCATTTTTATTGCAGTTACATTTAATCAATAGATCAGTTTTGGGAAAATTGAAATCCTCTATCAGTTCTTCCAATGAGCATGGTGTATCTCTTGATTTTTAAAGTCTTCCTTAATTTCTATCAATAATGCTTGGTAGTTTTCATGTAGAGGTTATATTTACTGCTGTCTTTATGGTTAGAGTTATTTGTTACATATTTATAAAAGACTATCTGTACAGGTTTGAGCAGTAGTGGTCATAGCCTTGTTCCCGATCTTAGAAGATAATACAGCTAATCTTTCACCATTGATTATGATGTAAGTGGCAGGTTTTTGTACATGGTCATTATCAAATTGAGGAAGTTATCTTCTCTAATTTGCTGAGAATTTTTAAAATCATAAATGAGTGCTACATTTTGTCAAATGGTTTTTCTGCACCTATTGAGAAAATCATATGCTTTTCTTATTCTTTATGGGTTACATGTTGGTTTTTAAATGCCAAGCTAATCCCACATTCCTGAAATAAGCCCCATTGGGACATATTATACTACATTTATAACATATTGCTGACTTCAGTACTGGAATACTTTGCTAAGGATTTTTGTGTCTGTGTTTATTGCAGATATTATGTAGTGTGCCTGCTGCTTGAGGAGTTTCCTGGGGTATGGAATTTTCAACGCTAAAACTGGGACAGATCCAGGCAAACCCAGATTGTTAGTTACCCTAGATATTTGTTTCTAGATACTAGTCTGTTTTCTCTTAATATCTTGTCTGGTTACTATCTTTATCTTAATATCAAGGCAATGCTGGGGTTATAAAATAAGAAGTATTCTTTCCACCTCTCTTTTATGAGATATTTTGTAAAAATAGTATCTTTTCCTTAATTGTTGGATAGAATTCACTAGAAAAGCCATTTATGCTCAAACTTTTCTCTGTGAACAGGTTTTTAATCACTAATTCTTTTTTATTTTCCTTTCTTTTTCTTTTCTTTCTTCCTTTTTTTTCTTTTTTGGAAATGTAGGGCTATTTATATTTTCTATCTCTTCTGGTTCCATTTCTTCATGTTCCATCCACGTGTGAATGGTAGGCAGAACAATGGCTTCCCACAGATGTTAACATCGAAATTCCAGTGCCTGTGAGCATGTTATGTTACAGAGCAAAGGGCAGTAAAGTTGCAGATGAAATTAGGGTTGCTAACAAACTGACCTTGAGATAGCAAAGTAAGCTTAAATTATCTGGATGCACCCAGTACATTCACGAGAGTCCTTATAAGTGGAAGAGGGAGACAGAGTAGAAAGAACCAGAGAGATAGCAGCATGAAAATAACTTGGTCCGATATTGCTGGCTTTGAAGATGGAACAGTTGGGCTGTGAGTCAAGGAATGTAGATAGCCTCTGGAAACTGGAAAAGACAAATATATGGATTCTTCTCTTAGAGCCTCCAAAAGGAATGCAACTCTGTTGATACCCTGATGTTAGCCCAGTGAGACACATTTCAGACCTCTTACCTCCAGAATTTTAAGATGACAAATTTGTGTGTTGTTTTAAGCAATTAAGTTTGTAATAATTTGTCACAGTGGCAATTAAAGACTAATATAATGTGCTCTTAATTTTATCTAAGATGTCAAATTTATTTCCATAAAATTATTTATAATATAAATAATAGCACTTTAATGCTATTTAAAGTGCTATTTAGCACTTTAATGTTCACTGGATCTGCACAGACAGATCCTCTTTATTGTTGATACTGATAATTTCCACCTTCTTTCCTTTTATCTTGATCACTTAAATTTGAAGTTTATTGATTCTACTGACCTTTTCAAAGAACAAGCCTTTATTTTTTGCAGATTTGAAAAAATCTGCTTCTATTTCATTTACTTCTATTCTAACCTTTATTATTTCCTTCCTTCAACTTATTTTTGGCTTAAATATGCACTTCTTTTTTATTTAGATAATTTAGATGATTGGTTTAGACCCTGTTGAAGACAATTCTCCACGGGTATCTCTGCATATCTTGTAAATAGAAACACTAACTGCCTTGGTTCTGGACCATCTTTTTCCAGTGTGTTTGTAGGGCAAACAATTATGGAGAATATAGTGTCTCCTGCCAAAGCAGAAGACAGGTGTGTTTGCTTATCAATATAATAAATACAATGTCTCCCTCTGGGACAAAGGTCACACGGGCTTCTATCCATTATCAAAGATCCAGATTTCCTAAGCTTGGGATTCTTCTCCTGTAATGCAGCTCGCTGCATATTCAGGTGTCATCTGGCCCTTTCTTCATCATCATGTGGGAATTGGGACTCAGGGATTCCTCTCAAATGCTGATACTCTGGCTTCACTATTGTTGTATAAAATGAAGTCCTTTGTTTCTGACCCAAGAGAATCGTGTCTTCCGCCAGTATTCAGCAAACTGTGGCCACTAATTCGCTAGCTTGCAATTAGGGGAAAAAAATCTCAGACCAGTCACAGAACTTATGGACACTGCTCTTTTTAAATATAAACGTTTAAAACTATTAATTGTCTTATAAGTATTGTTTTAACGACATCCCACAAATAGTGAATTTTTGAAATTGTAATTCAGTTTAGTATGTTGTTTAGTTTTCCTTAATAGTCTGTTAGTGACCCGTGAGTTATCTAGAAGTATGTTGTATTTGAAAAATATTATATCATTTCATGTTTATTGTAATAACTCTACAATAGCATATTTCCATTTCTTCCTTCCTGTCTCTGGTTCCTATGCTGAGAAGTGACCTTTCTAGGGTCTCTACTAAATGTCCTGGGTATTCAGTGAGGTCTCTTCACTGTGACTGGCTGAAACAGGAATGTCTTCCACTCAGTGTGGATTCCCACTCCCATCAGTGTGGATTCTGAGATGATTCAGTTCATACTCCTAGATAGTTTTTCTTTGCCTGGCCTCATGCAGGTTCACTTTTTCCATATATAGATTTGTATTTAGGCAAATGTTAGAGGAAATATCTCTGTAGCTTTAGGATAAAGAAGTTACCACTCAGTAACCAAAATTACATCTTCAGTGGATTTGAATGTCTTTTGGATGAAAAATACATCAAATAATAGGCTGCTGCTGCTACAGAAACTATTTAGGTTCTAGGGGGCCTTTTTTGGTGGAGCTTGTATTGAGTCTCAGGACCCAGAATGCAATGGAAATTTATAAGTCTGCCTTTAGTTGGGAGACTCAGGCTTGGCCACCCAAGGATGAATCTAGAAATCATATCAACCAACAGTCATTGAGCTCATGCTATGACCCAGCCTCTCTACTAAGTGCCACGGGTACTGTATTGAATAAAGCATAGTCTGCCCTGACTAGAGGGAGAAGTGGATACCTAAAATAATAAACATACCAATGAGATTCTGTGATCATGGCTACTAGATGGGGTATTAATAAAGCCTTAGGAAAATACAAATCTCTGAACCTTCTGTTTTGATTAAACAGGAGAGTCAAGGGAACAGGAAGCATCTGAGGAAGGATTTGTTAAATAAACAAAAGTTCTCAAAGGACAAGGGCAAAAGTCATTTCCAAAACAAGAAACAGCCCGAAAAGGGGCACATAGGCATGAGAGTAGGTGAGCTTTTCTGTCTCTACATCCAAATATAAGTTATGGAGTAGAAGTGCTCAAAAAGATGAGATGAAAAGTGGCGGAAGGGGCTTGACCAAGGAAGCTAAGGGCTTGAACTTCATTTTGGAGCGGTAGAAAGATCTTTCCATGGGAGCATGACTTAACCAGGTTAGCACTTTGGAATGATGATTCTCAAATCTAGGCAGTGTGGCAGAGGAATCCTCAGTGGAGGACGTCATCTCTCTGGGTTAGGAAGCACATGCAGAAGCGTTTTGGGAAGCGAGAGGAAATAGGACAATCCCCAGGAAGAGCCTGGGTGCCTAGTGCTGATTGTACAGGCGTGTGAGACTCTTTCAACAAGGGCCAATCCATACTTAGGCCATAGTCCCGACAAGGATCAGGAGCAAGCTGGCATCCAGAGATACCCTTTCTACTTAGAGGAACTAGTGTGATAACCACTCTGTTTTTCTGTGACTTTGGAATACAGATGAAATAGATATGCCTAATTCTCACATTTTCTCTTGACAAAAAAATTAATAAAAATCAAGAAGGATAGCAATTCATACTTTGCTAAGTTAAGATGAAAGAGCACAGATTTTGCAGACATATAGACCTGTACTCAGTCTCTCATCCCGTCTCTCACCCCAGTGAGTCTCAGGGGAAAAACTGGAAAGAGCAACATCTATCTCTCAGGAGTATGGTACACATGAGATGAGACAATTCATGCTTCAGACTTATTGCATGGCCCAATCCTGCTTGTCCCCCAGCAAAAGCTAACATCATACACACGGTCACAAAGCGCCCCCCCCCAAACCCCCACTGCCACCATCTGTCACACCGTCCCCTAATACTGCCTCCTTCTCCCCCTCCTAGAGCAGGGGCCAGGCATCAGCATAGCTTATATTGTGCCTACCCTAATAAGAGCCACTGTAGCTGCAGCTCCCAGGACTAACTTGACCTGACCCATGAAGCTTCTGGCCTTTCCCAGTGACTGCCCAGAGAGGTTAAGTAACACAGCCCAGAAACGTGGAAGAGTTAATGCCCTCGGGATGGATTTTGTCCCTCATTACAGTCAGGACACAGAAAAGAATGGGCCAAATCACAGTGATTCCATAAGCCTTTCGGAGATTTCCCACTTGGCCAAGCAACCTATGCTGCTTTCTTGAGAAGCAGTAGCCAGCTCAATAAAGTGTCATCTTATATTTTTTTCTTCTTTTTTTGTCTCATTTCCCTTTTTTTCTTCACTTCTGCTTCCCTGGATTACACTTCTCAATGAAACATCACCATATGAGCTTTGCCTCTGACTCAACATTCTAGGAAATCCAACTTGTATTGATATGACCTATTCTGGGTACATAGTAGGTACTCTGTTAATGTCCTCTCTCTTCCCTCTTAGCCACGTATTTCCTTCTTGGATCTCATAGTTTTTGGTGGGGATCAGTTGAGATAATACACGAAGAAGTATTTTGTGAATTCTTTTTGTGAACAGCAATTATGTGATACAGTATAAAGCGTCATTACAAAGTAATTGAGACAATTGGGCTAACTAACCAGTCAAGTGGCTTTGCTTTCTTGCGGTGGATGGGTGCACTTTTTCTTACTCATCGTGGAAGAATGATTGGTGTCTCATCGTGTTAATAGCTGGGCTACCTTGGGAAAGTGGCTTCTCTTCTCTGAGCCCAGTTTCCTCATCTCTAAAATGGGGATAACAATATCTAACTTGTCCATCATTATGAGGTTTTAATAAAATCATAGGTATAAACTTGCTTTGTAAGCTCTCAAGTGCTGTGGAAATTAAAGGGGTTATTATTACCACCACAGAGGTAGCAGCCCAATAAATCCTTGTCAAATGAATGATTGCTTGTAAAATATAGAAAAATATTTCTAGAAAATACAGATTCAAATAGCACCCAAGGATTGATGTAAGTTAGGCATGCATCCTGGTCCTCAATTTATAAATCTCCCTGAGCATCTGGAGCAAGATAACGGGAATATGGGGCTTTATTTTTGGTGAATGCATTCAACATTGCTTCTCTGGATATTGCAAATGCAGTCCAAATGTAAGGCAGCACAGTGTTTTGGGAGTGGTAACACATAAGAGAGCCATTTATTTGGTAGACATAAGAGTAAGTTGGCAACCACTTCAGGGATTTATACTTATCATAACCTACATATTTTGTTTGTATATTTTCTATATTACTTATATCAATATACTGTTTAATCTTCCCCAAACATTCTATGAGGTAGGTATGAATTTCTCCATTTTCAGGTAAAGAAACTGAGGTTTACAGAAGTTTGGCAACTTGCCTCAAATACCAAAGCTAATAGTTTTGAGGAACAAATATTTGAAACAAGATCGGTCTCATTTCCATATCTGTACTTGTTCCTCTACGCCAGGCTGTTTTCTGAAAGTACTGTCCTCCTTTTTTGCAACTTTCTTATTCCTTTCCAAATTGTGCCCTCCAAAATCTATTTGACACCAGAAATGAATTTATAGAACCCCAAGGAGAACTGAAAACCAAAAAAAAACCCCCAAAAAACAAAAAAAAAACCCACATCAGCTCCACAACAACCAGTAGCTCTCAAGAAAAAACACTAACATTGTTGCTTAGCATTTGCCAGTTTCCATGGTATAAATATTCCCACCATGGCGGATTTAAGCTACCAACTTGAGTCACTGAATGCAAGATGAGAAGGAGATGTACACAACCCGCCATCACCAGCGGGCACACAATGGACCCAGCACGCAGCCACCTTCAGCTGGGATCTCAGTATCCCAACACAGCACTGTGGGATAAGGAGCAATAACAGTCCCTATCTGCAAAAGTGTTTCTTCATTGTTCGTTTACAATTTATTTGGAAGATAAAAATGTGTAGTTAGTAGAACCCCCCATCATCTCTTTTTACGGCTGATGCAGACACCCAGCTAGGAAAAAGTTAGAGGCGAACAGATGAAATCTCAAGTCAGTAGCAGTATATATAGGTGCAACTCTTTGGGAAATAAATATCAAGTTGTAAAGATGGCCATAGTTTTGACCAGTAATCCCTCCATCATTTATCTAAGAGGCTAGTCTATGGAAGCAAAATCGAAACGGCAGGAGCATTCATTGCAGTGGTATCTACAAAGTAAACAGAGAAATAATAAAACACCTACAAACCCTCTCGATATCCAGCACTAGGTCATGCTTACCTTACATGTGTGGTAAACAGAATAATGACCCCCCCCCACAAAACACCCACATTCTCATCCCTGGAGCCTATGCATACAGTACATGACATGAAAAAAGGGACCTACTTTGCAGGTATAATTAAGGTTGCAGATTGTACAATGTAGAGATTATCCTGGATTATCTAGATGGATTTAGGGCCATATGAACCCTTAAAAGCAGAGAACTTTCTGTAACTGGAGCAGATGAATGTGGCAGAAGAGAAGTCAGAGAGATTGCAAGGACAAAAAGGATTTGATGCACCATTGCAGGCTCTGAATGGCGAGAACCAGAAGGAAGCCTCTGGATGGTAAGGGTTGGCCTCAGCTAACAACTGGCTAGCACATGGGACCTCCGCCCTGTAAGGACAAGCAATCGAAGTCTGCTAATAACCTGGATGAACTTGGGAGCAAATTCTCCCTCAAGGCCTCCTAATAAGAGTCCAAGACACTGACACTTGATTTCAGCCTGTGAGGCCCAGAGTTCTGACCTATACAACTGTGAAATAATTCATTTATATTGTTTTAAGCTGTTAAATTCGCAGTAATGTTTGTGGCAGCAATAGAAACCTAATACAGTACAGTTCATCTGTATGAAGTAATATTATATTCATATTTTAAAGTGATCATCATAAAGATCTTGTAGGAACACAGAGAGCTCTTTGTGGGATGACATAATTGAAAAAACAAAGATCGCTGCATGAATTCCTTATGACCTCTCACATTAAAAAGTATGTAAATGAAGGTCAGAACAGAAAGAGAATACGCGAAGACAAATAATTCAGGCTTGGAGAGGGACAGTTCTTCCTTTAAGGATCTAGGTGTCACTTCTTGGAGAAACTTGCAGGATCTCCCTTGACCAGAAAGTCCTCACTTTTTCCAGAGAACTGATTCCTCGGGGGACCCAGGTACTCAAGGCTGCACTGAATCACTGACACCTTTTCTTCACTACAGACACAAGGAAGTCAAGGTGTGGAGTCTTGTCAATGCTAAATTCTTCTGTCATCTTTACTTTTGTTTTTTTTCTTTTTGAGAAAGAGAGAGAGAGAGAGAATATGCACAAGTGGGGGAGGAACAGAGAGAAAGGGAGAGAGAGAATCCCAGGCAGGCTCCATGCTCAGCACAGAGACCAACCTGGGGCTCTATCCCATGATGGTGAGTTCACGACCTGAGCCAAAATCAAGAGTCAGGTGTTTAACCAACTGAGCCACCCAGGCGCCCCATCTTCTGTCATCTTTTTCATCTTAAAGCTATGGTACCCGCTACTACCTGGCAAACACTCAGTGGTGCCAGATACACATACAAATAGAAATAACTAGAAATGGAAATCTTGGATGAGGATGATCATGTTGCCTTCACCTATGGTTGATTTTTCTGTGGCCTGTTGTTAGTACTGTCACGTCTGGAACTCATCCTCGCCTCAGTTGATAGAATTAAGCACTCTCTCCCTTCCCAGGAGGAGAGCCTGACCCAGCACCTCGTCTGCAATCCTGCTTGCCACACAAACACTGGTAACTGTCCCCATCCCACCCAATGGCTTCAGAAAGGGAAAAGGGGAGGGTGGATGCAAACTGTGCTGGGAATATTCTGTTCTACGGGGAACAGAATTAAGTCTAACAAAAGGGAAACTTCTACTTAGAAATGGTTCTATGAATAGAGTGGTTGAAAGATCACTTGCACCCCACACCCCTGCCAGCTAGGGGCTAGGACAGGGAGCATGTGATGCTGTAGACCAAAACTACCCCAGACTGCTAGTTGTTGGAGTAATATGTCCAAAATGGCAGAGGCAAGTGGTGTCCACTACTGGGCTCCAGTGTAGGCTTCCTGGAATTGGCCACTTTGGCCTCTAAGTGGCCTTCAAGAGTGATGTAGGCAAGCCATCTATGTCCAGAAGAGCATCATCAGGAAATCAAGGATCGCCAATCTCCTGTGGGCCCAGCACTGTGCTTAGCGCTTATCTCATTGATCCCCCCACCATGCAGATGAAAAGTCTAAGACACAGAGGCAGACAGGTGGCTTGGCCAGAGTCACACAGCTTGCCCCGCACAGCTCTGTCTCTGCCGACATTTCCATCACATCACGTTACCTTTCAGACACCGAGAAAATGAGGGGTCAGGAAACTGAGTCACTTAAGACGTGACTTAGACACTGGGGATGTCTACTCTGGAGAAGGAACACCAAAAAGTCACTCAAAGTGGCCCCAGCTTTCAGAGGAGCTACCACAAGGGAGAAACAAGCAGGGCTCTTCTAGGTGGCTCTGGAAAATGAATGGGGTTTGACAGTAGAACTGGGGGAGCAATAGGGGACAGAAATAGGGGACCTCCAGCAATGACAGCTCATCACAGGTGCAGGGGGAATGGTAGCCTGCTTCCAATCAGTGGAGGGAGACCAATCCCTGCCCCTGCAGGTCTCAGGGGCCCACAGAGGGGGTAGATTTCTGTGTCAGGTGAGAAGAGGGCACTTTGCACCTTGAAAATGCCATGAACTTGTGAGTCCTGATTCTCCATTGTGTCTACAGTGAAAGGGAAAGGAAACTAGCGTTTCTGAAGCCTTCTTCTGTACCAGCAAATTCGCGTGGACTTCCTCACATCTCCTCACACTTAATATTCACACCACTTCTCTCTCACCTTGCCTGATGGGCAGCCAGCAGACCTCACCTGTCTCTATATCTACACGTACAGGTTCAAGCGCATTGCAATCAAAATTTGCCATGCCTGTTTCGGGGGCAGTGCCAGACAAAGGAGGGCTGGGAATTGAAGCCATGGTCCTGGCCTCCAGCTCTCCTAAATGACCTGTCTCCTGCCTTGTGCACACACACACAAAAAGCCACTCTCACTGCTAGGAGAACATCAGCTAAATACAGGAAGCAAGGAAAGAGCGGGGGGTGGGGAGCCAAACCGTGAGGATGGTTTTTCCCAGCCTGGGGGAGGGAGATGGTGAAGCTCTGCTTTTCTTTTCGTTTTTAATATTTGTATTTTATTTGTGTGTGTGTCACTTAGTTGAGTGCCCAGGATAGCAGGATCTTCCCCCACAGACAAGTAGTACTCCAGCTAAAGTGGACACAGAAGGATACAGAGGCATGGGTTTCCTGAGACAGTTCGTCCCTCCCAGGGGGGCTGGCATCCCCTCCCCCTGGCTCTCCTTCCTGCCTTCGTTCCTGCCTCTCCTCTGGCAGCCGGCCTAGTGGCCGCCAGGAGATGCAGCCGGATGGCCAAGGAGAATGGGAGGAAAGTGTCTGTGTGCCCGGAACGGGGAGACAGGGAAAGAGGAGAGAAGTGGAAAGGGACAGAAAGCACCCAGGGGAGGGATGCATGAGAGGCGTTGGGGAGGAGGGGAGGGCAGCAGGGGAGGAAAACACAGACCAACCAAGAGGGGCACCAGACCAGACAGGCTGGGGCAGGGGGATCAAGGTAAGGGGAGCCCCCTACAGGAGAGAGGGAGAGGGGGAGTGTTTGAAGGGAGCTAGGCCTCTGGAAGACCAAGGGAAGCACTGTAAAAAATTGAGAAGGTAGACAAAGAAGAGAAAATGGAGAAAAAGGAGAGCAATCTCATTTCATCCTCACAATAGCCCCACGTGGGAGAGAAAGCCGGGCACAGAGATGTTAAGTCCCTTGCTCAAAATCACACAGCACAGCCGGGACACCAGCCAGGCAGGTAGTTGGAACTGCAAGCCCACACCCTTTGCCACTGCACCATACTGCCCCCAGGCAGTCAGCCAAGGAGTGGATACCAGCGAGGAACCTTAGCTCAAGGGGTCCGTGTCTCAGCCCGCCGCCCTGCCCCAGCACTCCAGGCCTCCCCGCTTGGACCAGGTGGACCTGCCACGAAAGCAGGTGTAAACGGGTCCTCCACAATTAGGAGCCGTGCTCTCATGTCTACTTGTTTTCCACAAAAGCTCTCCCAGAGCACCGAGCACAGAAGCCAGGGTGACTTCCCCGTTTAAACCTGGACCCTGGTGAGAAAGAAGAGTGTTAGCAGGGAGCAGTGGTTCAGAATGCATGTTGTAGTTTGCACATGAGCCGTCTACTGATGTTTAGTCACCATGACAAGCACTGCTGATCGTCGAGCTTCGTCCTGAACTTGGTAAGTCATGGTGTCTCAGCTGGGGGGCCCCCTTGCCCATGCAAGGAGGTGAGGTCACTGTTCAGCTTCCTTGTTTTATTGAGTACCTACTAAGTGCCTGGCTCGGTCTCATTTAAAATACACAGAAGGTGCTCATGAAGTATTCACTATCATCATCCACACCATCACTGGGAAATTAAAGCTCAGAGAGTTCAGATTACCTGCCCAGATGTTTCATAATCATCCAGAAGGAGGACTCCCTCCTTTGTTCAGCACCATGCTGAACAAAGCTGTACCGGGTCACTGTTTTACTTGTTGAGCAGATCCTGATGTGTACAACAGCAAACCATTATTCTTTCCCACCACTTTCTTTTTTTTTTTTTTTCAACGTTTATTTATTTTTGGGACAGAGAGAGACAGAGCATGAACGGGGGAGGGGCAGAGAGAGAGGGAGACACAGAATCGGAAACAGGCTCCAGGCTCTGAGCCATCAGCCCAGAGCCCGATGCGGGGCTCGAACTCCCGGACCGCGAGATCGTGACCTGGCTGAAGTCGGACGCTTAACCGACTGCGCCACCCAGGCACCCCTCCCACCACTTTCCATTAACAAGGCCTCAGTGAGAAGTTCTTTACTTGCCTTCCCGGCTGGCAAGGGGCATAGGGGGGTAATCAGATGGGTCTCCTAACCTTTCAGGCATTCCTGCATAATAAATCTTCCAGTTACTTTAATTCACAAGAATGCTCTCATTTTAATAATTAGGAGGAAAAAAACCTGTTCAGAAAATAACACTGCAACTGAGTCTAGTTAAAACCTCTCCCTGTACCTGTAGCAGGTCTGCTTCTGGGGTGTGGACGCCTCCAGTGGGAGAGGGGCCACTCTGGCACCAGCCAGGGGCTTTCAGTCATATCATTTCTACACCGGTGGAAGTCAAATACCAGCCTCCCATTCTAGAGAACACATGCTAAGCCCTGTTAGCGCATCCCTCCTGGATGGTGCCTGGCTTTACGACCTGGAGATACTTGGTGCTCACCCAAGTACCCAGCACAGACACTGAAGGATCCTGCTTTCACTTCTGTTGAAGCACTGACAAGTCCTGGACGAGCTCCAGTTTTGTGGACATGATACAACTGTAATAATGTAAACCCCACCCACTGGGCAAGTGTTCGTTTACTCTGCTTCATTTAAATTAGAGATCCTGGCTGAAAAAGAGCTGGCATGTACCTTCATAGAAAGATGGGTCACTTGATAAAAGCATTGATTCAACACTCAGAGGCTCAAAATAAGTTTCTCATTAACTCTTAGTCACAGAAATGTGTATTACAGCACTTTCTAGAAAACAAAAGTGGAGGGGGTGCATTCCAGCTAGTAGATTTCAAAGGTTGTGGTCCCACTCTCTGGGCCAGCCACATCGGGGTCTGGGTGGGGTCAGTGCATTGAGCTATCTTAGCTGAGGAAGCTATCCTCAAATCACCCTTCCAGCCACCCTTATCAAGTCAAGATAATTGACTTCTCCGTCACCTCCTTCCAAAACAGCAGTCACCAATGTGGCTGACAGAAAGAACTCGCAAGGGCACAGTGTGTGTTTCATTCACTGTGCCAACTGAGGGAGGCTGGAACTAGGTTTCCCAGAATCCCCTTCACTGTATGATTCTAGTACAAATTGGCCCAAAGAGGAACTTGCGTGGGATGTGGAAGACCAAGGAAAAGCAGCAGCTATTGCTTTCAGAAGTCAGTCACGAGCAGGTATGATGACTGACAGGCACGGAGGTGCTCCCTGGGTCCCCAGTGGTCCCCAACTCTCCTTGGCTCTGCACGTACCTGCTCCTCTGCACGCTGTGGCCCCAGGGTCACCACTGGTGCTTGGCTCCAGAACCAAGAAAGTGATGGCTGTCCAGAGGGAACGGCCGTGCGTGGAAGACAGACACAGTCAGCAGAGATATGGAATGTCGTGACTGAAGAAAAGCATCAAGTTCCAAGGTTGTGAAAACACAAAGAAAACCCATTATTTTAGTAGCATGGAGTAGGTATTTTTTAGAGTAATTGGAGAAAACAGATCTTAGGAATACTATTGACAACTGATGTGGTATTTAGAGTAATCTGCGGGCAGATTAACAGACTTCCCATTTTCTTTTCTCTTTTTTTTAAATATAAATTTATTGTCAAGTTGGCTAACATACAGTCTATACAATGTGCTCTTGGTTTAGGGGGTAGATTCCCGTGGTTCATCGCTTACATACAACACCCAGTGTTCATCCCAAAAGTGCCCTCCTCAATGCCCATCACCCATTTTCCCCTCTCCCTCACCCGGCCCCCATCAACCCTTAGTTTGTTTTCTGTATTTAAGAGTCTCTTATGTTTGCCTCCCTCCATCTCTGTTTGTAACTTTTTTTTCCCCTTCACTTCCCCCATGGTCTTCTGTTAAGTTTCTCAAGTTCCACATATGAGTGAAAACATATGATATCTGTCTTTCTCTGGTTGACTTATTTTACTTAGCACAATACCTTCCAGTTCCATCCACGTTGCTGCAAATGGCATGATTTCATTCTTTCTCATTGCCAAGTAGTATTCCATTGTATATATAAACTACATCCTCTTTATCCATTTGTCAGTTGATGGACATTTAGGCTCTTTCCATAATTTGGCTATTGTTGAGGGTGCTGCTATAAACATTGGGGTACATGTATCCCTATGAATCAACACTCCTGTATTCTTTGGATAAATTCCTAGTAGTGCTATTGTTGGGTCTTAGGGTAGTTCTATTTTTAATTTTTTGAGGAACCTCCACACCGTTTTCCAGAGTGGCTGCACCAGTTTGCATTCCCACCAACTGTGCAAGAAGGTTCCCGTTTCTCCACATCTGCACGAGCATCTGTTGTTTCCTGAGTTGTTGATTTTAACCACTCTGACCGGTGTGAGGTGGTATCTCAGTTGGTTTTGATTTGTATTTCCCTGATGATGAGTGATGTTGAGCATGTTTTCATGTGTCTGTTGGCCATCTGGATGTCTTCTTTGGAAAAGTGTCTATTCATGCCTTCTTCCCATTTCTTCACTAGATTATTTGTTTTTGGGGTGTTGAGTTTGGTAAGTTCTTTATAGATTTTGGATACTAACCCTTTATCTGATATGTCATTTGCGAATATCTTTTCCCATTCTGTCAGTTGCCTTTTAGTTTTGTGGATTGTTTCCTTTGCAGTGCAGAAGCTTTTTATCTTCATGAGGTCCCAATAGTTCATTTTTGCTTTCAATTCCCTTGCCTTTGGAGATGTGTCGAGCAAGAACCTGTGGCTGAGATCAAAGAGGTTGTTGCCTGCTTTCTCCTCTAGGGTTTTGATGATTTCCTGTCTCACATTTAGGTCTTCCACCCATTTTGAGTTTATTTTTGTGTATGGTGCAAGAAAGTGGTCTAGTTTCATTCTTCTGTCCAGTTGCTGTCCAGTTCTCCCAGCACCATTTGCTAAAGAGACTGTCTTTTTTCCACTGGATACTCTTTCCTGCTTTGTCAAAGATTAGTTGACCATACTTTTGTGGGTCCAATTCTGGAGTCTCTATTCTATTCCATTGGTCTGTGTGTCTGTTTTTGTGCCAATACCATGCTGTCTTGATGATTACAGCTTTGTAGTAGAGGCTAAAGTCTGGGACTGTGATGCCTCCCACTTTGGTTTTCATTTTCGACATTACTTTGGCTATTTGGGGTCTTTTGTGGTTCCATACAAATTTTAGGATTGTTTGTTCTAGCTTTGAGAAGAATGCCGGTGAAATTTTGATTGGGATTGCATTGAATATGTAGATTGCTTTGGGTAGTATGGACATTTTAACAATATTTATTCTTCCAATCCATGAGCATGGAATGTTTTTCCATTTCGTTATGTCTTCTTCAATTTCCTTCATAAGTTTTCTGTAGTTTTCAGCATACAGATCTTTTACATCTTTGGTTAGGTTTATTCCTAGGTATTTTACGGTTCTTGGCACAATTGTAAATGGGATTGATTTCTTGATTTCTCTTTCTGTTGCTTCATTATTGGTGCATAGGAATGCAACTGATTTCTGTACATTGATTTTGTATCCTGCGACTTTGCTGAATTCATGTATCAGTTCTAGCAGCCTTTTGGTGGAGTCTTTCAGGTTTTACGTGTAGAGTATCATGTCGGCTGACTTCCCATTTTCAGAATCTAATAATAAAGAGGCTCACATAAAAGGAGTGGGGATTCCACGGAGTAAGAATGATGAGGCCCTGAGAAGGGTCAACCAACCAACTTTGTACAAGAAGGAAAAGAGGCCCGGGACCTGCATAAATTCTAAACACCCAGGTTTACCTAGCTAAGTATTATTATCAATTCCCTCCGGGATGGGGGGGAGGTGGAATTTGGAAAATAGTACCTAAATTCCGTTTTAAAACTATATTAAGTATCCATGACTACTGTGGCTATGAGGAAGCATGGTATAGTCACTGACAACTGCATGGATGCTGGGGCAGTTTTCCTGGGTTCAAATCCTGTCTCTGCCACTTAACAAGTGGGTGAGCTCCAACTCCCTGTTCCTCAGTTTCCTCATCTGTAGGAGGAACGTGCTAATAGAACATATCTTACAGAGATGTTTTGAAAATTCAATGAATTAATCTTTGTAAAGCACTTCGAAGAGTTCTCAGCCCATAGCAAATACTATACAGGTGTTTGTTATAGAAGAACATACTTAGTTTTTACCCCACAGTGTGAATTCAGACTTCCTAGCAAAACCTTTCTGCTGGCTTCCTAATTCTAGAATGAGGTCCTCTCTCCACACCCACACCTAAGAACTGCTATAATCGGTATCGCTCTCCTGGCAGTCGCATGTAGGGGTGTGGTGCAGAGGGTGAGCAAACCCAGAAGAGCCACCTTCCTACAAAATTCTGCTTTGCAAAGACTGGTTTGAGGCCTTCCTCACTGGAGTTAAATTCTTAAGTGGAACCACTGAGTATCTCCAAATAATTTCTCTGGATGTTCTGCCAGATCCTGGTTTGAAAGACCTCTCCTCTCACCCCTGCCCGATGGGTCCTGACTCTGGGTCTGGCACAGCTGGCGGGAACTTCAGGCTCCTTACTCCCACTCGCTATCACTCATGTCCCAACTGCCTCTCCTGGAAACATTAGCAAATCAGTCAACTTTCCCTGCCCCACTGTGGGGTAAAGACTGGCTGCTCCTCTTGGCTCAGGGCTATGTGTTTTCACTCTAGGATTCCTTCCTTCTGTCACATTTTTTCTCAGCCACCATGTCAAAGCCGGGAGTCCATCTTCCCAAACAGCACGAATGCCCACTAACCCCCTTCCTCTGCTTGTTCTGCGTTAGGTCCTGGGGAAAGTGCAGAGGTGATTAAGCAGTGGTGAACATGAATCCAGAGAGGCCGTCTTGCTCTGGGCCCACTGTCTCCCTGGCAAGCCATCCACCATCGACCTGGGTGCCTCCGTGGCATTTGGAAAGGCGTGGGGTAGAGGGAGGAATGCAGGCCACGTTTTGTGAGCCTCCTTGTCACAGAGAAGCAGCTGAAAGTTGTCACTGTTCACATGTGACAACCTTCATTTCACAAATTTCCTTAAGTTCACACACTGGCACGTGCTCCTTGGCAAGTATAAGATCCCTCCCCGTGGCACCGTCTTCTTTTCAGGGGCCCTAATCAGTGGAGATGCTTTGCCTCAGAAGAATTCACTGAGCACCCAGTCAGCCAAGCCTTGAGGAGGTGGAAGTCGATCAGACGTGGCAACTGCCTTCTAGGTGCTGACAGTCGTATGGAGACACGTGCAAGCAGATGAACCGTAGGACAGGCCGGTGCGCGCTCAAGGGGGTTGCCCAGTATGATGGCAAGTGGAGGAACCTCCATCTCTGCTGGGGGGCGGGGGGCGGTCAGAAGAGGCTTCCCCGCGGAGGTGAAGGTGCCTGAGGGGCTTCCAAGCAGAGATTTCCAGGAGGCCAACGGATACCCTAGCCTGCTGCTTCTCTGGAGCCCGCCGCTTCTCTGGCAGGTCTTGGCCGGAGATGTGGATGGAGCCCTCTGCATGGTGACGAGAACTGGGATCAGAGGAATTGAAGACCTGACCCAGGGCCGGTGGGAATGGGAAGAGGCCTTTAGTCCAAACACAGACTAGGGCTCCAGATGTCTGTGGACTGACTACCAGCGTGCTTGAGAATGGATGCGGTGTGAGCTCGCAGGGGAGGCCAAGACCCTGCAGGGCATTTCATCACTTTCTGGGAGACCAGCCCTGGGCCAGGAAACAGCCTGTTCTCCCTTCTGCCGGCCCCTTTCCTGACACAAGGGCTCTGGATCAGCCACTCCTACACCTCCCTCCCGTCCCCTCTCAGATCCTCCACCATTTACCAATGTGCTATCAAGCACACAGGGAGACTGGTCTCAGGCTCCCCTGTGACCGGAAATGTGTGCCACGCCCCCGGGGGTCTCAGTGGAGCTCAGAGCCCAGCTGCTCCCAGAGCTTCAAGAATGAGAACTACTCCCCCATTCCAAACAGACTCCTGAAACCTAATTCCTTGTCACAGGAAAAATGAAGAACAGGCTGCAGGTCCCTCAGGGTCTGTCCTCCCTCAGGGTCTGTCCTCTCACGGCCTCTGCCAGCCTGCGGGCCCCTCGGGGTAAGAAACTTAGCCTTCCGTCCTTGGATGCCCAGTGTCTAATGGGAGATGTTTAATGGACGTGGGCCCTTTTCTTCTGGCACCAAGAGTCACAGTAATGCTGTGAATTCTGTACTTCGACAGACAAGAGCATGTGGGAAGTTGAGAATTGTGCCCCCTCCCAAAAGAAAGATCTTTTTCTGGGGTGACTTTGGAGATACAGCATTTGCAGTGTGCGATACTTAAAACAGAACACTCAAAAGAGTAGGAGTATAAACACCCACCTGCTTTTCCAAGGACATAAAATAGCTTTTAGAATGACACAATGCCTCCTTTTTGTGCATATTTCACTCCATAGGGCACTTCCTAAATGAGTTGATGAATCTGGATCCAGAAATTCTATCATGTGACTTAACTAGCTGCTTTTTTTTTTTTTTTTTCCATCCACCCTGATTGAAGCTGAAACATTCCAGGGGAAAATCACTTTCCAAAACTTACACTTCTCCAGAGAGGCAGAAAATAGCTTTCTTTCAAATCCACTGTAAAGATTTCACCTAAAAAAAAAAATAAAAAATAAAATGAAATGGAACCAAACACTCCTGGCATCTAATCTGACTACAAATTGAAAACTATACTAGTGTTTACATGGTTTGGGGTTTTATTAGGAAAGAGCTGCCCAGCGTTAATAATATGATGTTTGGCTGGGATGGAGTCCCAGCTCTCCCTCTTTCCAGACTCTGGGGAAATGAGAACACCCCGTCCATGCTCCAGGCTCCACGGGCTTCCTCAAGGAGGACATGCTTGATTTAGGGTGCAAATAAGAATGGCAGCCGCTGTGCATCTGACATCACAGATTTCCATATGTAAGACCTAGGCGGTTTCTCGCATCCCTGGTACATGGATGTCATCAAGCCCACTGTATGGATGAGGAAACTGAGGCTCAGATGGATTAAGTTCCCTACCTAAGACCACACAGGCTACACATTTGCATCTGAATTTGTCTTTATTCATTTGTCAGATGCCTTGATTCATCCGACTGACTCAGTGTGTGTGTGTGAAAGAGAGAGAGACAGACAGACAGATTGCTTCTGCCTCCTCAGAGATATTTGCCCATGTTTGGAGACATTTTTGGTTGTCACGACCAGGGAGTGCTAATAGCATCCTATGGGATGCAACTAAATATCTTACAATGCACAGAACCCCCCCAACAAAGAATGATCGGACCCCAATATCAACAGTACTGAGATCAGAAACACTGAGCTGACTCTAAGCGCCAGATGAATACTTGAGCACGTGATGGTTTTAAAGGACACATGCACATGCTTGTTCTAACAGTTACACCAAGAAAAATGAGAATTCCTTGATAATTGACAAGTTCTGTCATCAATAGAAAAGAATACCTACATTTTTCACGAAAGTTATCTCAGGGTAAGGTGGTTAATTTTGATTGAAATGTTTGGGAGACAAATAAGTGAGCAATTTCCTTTTCCTTTCTCTGAGTCACAATGGAAACTTATTATTCTGGGGACATTATAGAAGAAGTCATAGAGCCTAGCCCCAAAGGCATTACTCCCCTTTGGAAATGTTCTCGGTAGACCCCGAAGAGGCAGTGGGAAATCCAGACCATGGGCTCACCATGCAGCACTGACACCTTCTGTGACGGGGTGAGGGTTGGAAGTTTGAACTACCTCTTTGGGGGATTACACTTCAGAAGCCCCCAAAGCCAGAGCAAAAGGAGTCGGGGTACTTAGTGAGTGGGCATCACAAATCGGGGAAAAGAAAAGGAACACTATAGAATCATTGGAACCACATGCATCAAGATTCTGGAAATGGGAGCAAAGGAGAAGAGGAGAGCTCAGGACTAATAAATCATGGAAGCAGGTAAAAAGGGGAAAACAGGCAAGAATAAACAAGGGCTTGTTGTGAACATGGTCAGGGGTTGTCTTCGGGGTCTCCAGCTGCTCCTTTTAGGGGTACCGGGTGAGCTAAGAATCGGGTGACGCTGGAGAAGTATCTAGCTCGCCTCCCTGAAGCCCCGGCTTCTTCTGTCATCTCAGGGAAAGAAGAGCTCCCCAGTTTGAGGTGGAGATCACGGCATTGCCCCGCTGCCCCGCAGGCCGGGCAAGGCCTTTCCACGGAGAAATGCCCCCGTGTGCTCCCACTCGGCCCCCGCCAGCCCTCGTGAGCACTGGAGCTCTGAGAAGCCCAGTCTAGTGCTTTGTGCCTGTGTGTGGGGGGACGATGGCCTGGAAGCAAGACCGAGAAGACGTGATGTGTCTGAGGCCACGTATGCACACTCAAGGCGGACGCATTCCAACCCATGCGGGGCCCGCAGAGCCTGGGCAGAAGCCGGCCTGTGCCATACCGTACTTAGCCCGGGCTCTCCAATTTCATCATTTCTGGCTCAAAATGGGCCTGCAATTTTCATTTCTTTATGGGCTTAAGTAATCTATTGCAAATGTCACCAGCAGGCTGTAATGCATTCTTGCCGAGGAAACTGCTCTTTCTCTTCAGTAACTTTCTGGTGGAAGATTTGCCGGGCCGGGTAACTGTTTTACATTAGCTATAATGGTGTTTACATTAGATGCACCAATGTTTAAATCACTGGACGTATTTGTCATGAGTAGGGAGGCAGTGGCATTGTTTAGTCCGAGTATCTGGGTTGGGGGGTGGGGAGGGGGTGCTTCTATTAGTATTGATAATATTTTACAAGAGACCTTGCAGAGATGTTTATAATAATAGCAGTGCTGTTTATCTTACCAGGATTATGTTGAAGCAACTTTAATTGTATTCATATTAAACATATCAATGTTAGAACTGATGTAATATGTTTAGCATTAATATGAAGGTTGCTAAGTTGGGGGCTTTTGAGATAGAATTAAAGAGCTAGGAAGACAATGGGACATATGGAAAGCATTTGGGGGGTTTCTGTTCTTGTCTAACAAGAAGGATTAGTGCGTTTGCCGAAATACAGTGTAAGATGTACAGTGGGCTGTAGCCGCATCTGTTTCCCTTACGACGGAGTTCTCTTGGCTTGTGTGTGCGCAAGATTGCTCTCCGGCCCTTATGTTCTCACAGGCTCCACCAAAGCCCAAATGTCAGGGATACTTCAGATGCTTTGCAGCTGGCTGTCGCACCCAGAGATGTTTCAAAATGGATTTTGTAATGGCTTATAAAAGTCCCACATTGTGCACGGGCGGTTATTGAGTGTGATATAGTGTGCGCAAGAATGTTCCAAATTCCCTCCGCGCTGTATCCATCAATCTGGCTCTATTAGGGTTGGCAGGATAATGGCTGGAGTGCGGCTCTGGACTTTATCTCCAGCTGAAAGAAGAGTCCTAATTATCCACTCATCAGAGCTACCCCACTCCTGGCTCAGGGAGACCACTGCCAGCTCAGGCCCAGGAATTCCAAATTCTCAGTCACCGGCCAGGCCCACAAAGGCCGAGATACAAGACCATGTCCAGCCCGGCTGGGGAGTCACGGTCCCGAGAAATCAATAAATCCTGGTGATCCGTCTTGACTCCCTAGCTGGATGTGCCGTCCGGTCAACCCATCAAGGCTCAGTTTCCCTCTCCTCCTTCCCATCCTGCCTGGGTCCCTGGGCCCAGAAGACTTCCTGAGATGGAGACTCGGATCCAGATCAGGCCAGAGCTCTAGTTTTCTGCAGTGAGAGGACAATAGCTGCATTTCCTTCCTGAGGCTTTTGGGAGGATTAGATGAGGGAATGGGTAATAGCACCTAGCAGAGTAACTGAGCACATCATGCATTTGTTATTGGTTCAACTAGAAAACCTAGCGGAGCATTAGGGCTTTAGGGGAAATGAACGGTTTGCTTGATAGAGACACGTCTGCTTTCTAGCAGGATACTCAAAGGCTATCTATAAAGAAATTTCTTCTTCACACGATACTGCTCACAAATGTTATTCCATAAGCTATTATTATTGTCATCATCATTATGTTCATCCCCATTTTATTGATGAGGAAACTAAGGCTCAGAGAGATGAGATGAGTTGCTCACTAAGTTGCTCACTGATTATTTCCTGAACTCCTTCCCATGTGCTGGCCACTCAGACCGTAGAGATAAGGGTCCATTTCCCACTGTGGTTTACAAGTGGCTGAGAATGGAGTGAACACATGGGTTCACCAGCTCTTTCCCTTCCTAAGCCACCATGCTGCCTTCCTTCCAGAAAATTCCCTGGAGGTCTGCAAATATGAGAGGGGACTGGGATGGAGTACATGAATAAGTAGCCATAATGTACGGTGCAAAGAACTTTGGAGCCATGAGAGATGGTGTGGTGGGATTTGAGAAAAGGAATGGGCAGGGACTGGAGGGGTGCAAAGGCCTCAGGGAGCTGTGCCTGGGAAATCAATAGGATTTAAACATGCAAAGGGAAAGAAGGATACTCGAGGTGGAGGCGACAGGGCGAGCAAAAGTATGGGGCAGGAAAGCAGGAGGAACATGTGGGGAATAGCAGGTAGTTTCCTTTGATTTCCAGTGATGGGTTTAGAAAGGGATGCTGGTAGGTCCTGCTGAGCGCTGATGTGTAGATCGAAGCGAGCAGAGGAGCTAGGCTTTTCCTTTAAGAAATGGGGAGCCATAGGAGGTTTTAGAGCAGCAGTATGACATACGTGATCAGAGCTGTGTTTTTCAGAAGGTTAAACTGGAAGCTTTAGATGAAATGTGCGGGAGGAGGAGGGGCAGGCTGATCAATGGCACAGTTACCCAGGCAAGGGTGGTGGGGAGGGGGGCGATGACAGTGGTAGAAAGGGGCAGAGAATGTGCATGCCAGAAGTAGAAATGTGACCACCTACGACTGTTTTCTCCATTTGCTCCTTAGAGGGGCACTGACAGCAGCTCAAATGTGCCAGCAAGATTCAGCCAGGTTGTGTATCCCGAGCACGGGTGAGTGGTGTCTCTGTATCTCACCTTGAATATATACTTTGGAGGATTGTTAGGGCTTCCATAACAAAGAAGTCCCAGAGTCTGGGTGGCTTAAACAACAGAAATTCATTTTCTCACAGTTCTGGAGGCTGGAAGTCTAAGAACAAGGCATCAACAGGGTTCGTTTCTTCTGAGGCATCTGTCCTTGGTTTGTGGATGGCCATCCTCTCTACGTCTTCACACAGTCTTCTCTCGGCACCTGCCCGTGTCCAGACTTCCTCTTCTTATAGGCACACCGGTCACATTGGACCCATGCTAATGGCCTCATTTTAACTTAAATTACCTCCTTAAATACTATCTCCAAATACAGTCACATTCTGAGATGCTGAGGGTTAGGACCTCACCAAATAAATGGGGGAGGGGGACATGATTCAGCCTGTATCCGAGAGAGACATTGCAGTTCCCCCCACCTGCTTAGTGCCATGCAAACCCACCCCAACTCATAAAGCAATTCTCAAGTTCTGCTCAACCGTTCTAAGGACTCATCTCCCACAGGAGCAGGCAGAACCAGGAGCAGGCAGGGGGTAGGCTCTAGCCAGCCTGCCCAGTTCAAACCACAGCTCTGCCACCTACTAGCTGCATGACGTTGCAAAGATTACGTATTCTCTCTGTGCACTAATTTTCTCATTTATAAAGTGGAGTTCACAGTAATCTCTGATAGGCTTATTTGGGAGGTTAACTGGGTGAACATACGTAAAGATCTTACATGGTGCCTGGTGCCTAATAAGTGTCCAACACATGTTAATTATGGCATGCGTTCTGGGTCCTGGCTGGGATGGAGGTGGTAGACAGTTGAAGGCCACAGGTCACGAAGGGCTTTGCCAAGGAGAAATAACCTCTAGAGGCTTTTATTAGCATTTTACAAGCCCACAGGCATGTGTGCATTTTTTTTTCCCCCTCTGAAAGGCTGTGCCTTTCAGGTCCTTGCCTTCAGGTCATTCTTCAACCTGTAGCACGGACCAGGAAGTGGGTGGAGGAGGGGACTGGGCACAAACCGGGGCTATAGGGCATGGGGTGGGGGGAGCCTTTGTAAACCACTGGAGCACAGAGGGCCTGGGGCCTGACTGTGCAGTTTACTAATACAACCCACACTGACCTGGGGATGGGGGAACAGGGAGGGTGAGAAGGGACGCAGGCAGTGAGTGGCTATTGCATATCAAGTCGAATCGTCACAGGGCCAGGACTTGGATAAGACAAGTAGAAGGACTGGCCTCAGGCATGAAATTTAGGGGGAAGGGTGTCAAAACTCACTAATAAAGATAAAACTAGCATCTTAATAAAGTCCCTTTAAAACTCAAAGTTAATGCAAAACAATAAATCCATGAACAAAATATCAAAATTTTAAATGAAGATAGGATCTGACCCTGCACTCTGCCTGATGGCCTAGCTCGCCGCACCCTAGTCCTAGACCTGGAGCCCCCGATTTCTTCCTGAGGCCAGCCTCACACTCTGACCTGCTCTGGGGGTAAAATCATCTCACTGTTTCTGAGCTGTGGAACTTGGGGCATATGTAAAATACATCTAACATCACCTACACTCCACGTGATTTTAAGGCTGAAGATAAAAGAGCCTGAATGTGCTGTTCGGTGCCTGGAACATCGCACTCAAGAGATGCTGATTGGAGCTAGAGAAATCATTTTAGGTCACCTTTAATGATGTTCTCACATCGCCGTGCGTGGACATCGAGTGGGGAAACTGAAGTCCAAAATCAGTAGGACATCTTCACGAACGGTAGAGTGTAATTGAAATGTAAGCATTAAACTACCACCTTAGGAGGAGAAAAGATGTCTTGTCTAAAACAGGTCTAAATGGCTCCTCCAGAGCCAACAAACCTCTATAAAACTGGAATACTGCTTTATGGAGGAGACAGAGGAAGATCTGAGACGCTTATACCCCGACCAATGTTGTACAATCAGAATATCAAGCAGAGCTTGTGACGGTGGCCAAAGTAGAAACCTGGGCATTATATCTGAGCATCAGAGCCATGCCTGGGTCTTCACAGAAGTCACGTGGTGCTCTGTGCAGTGTTGGTGATCATTCTAGGTGCTGGTATGGGATGGAGCCACAGAGGGAGAGCGTGCCAGGTGGGGTGTGGCCCCAGGCTGTAGAGGGCCAACACCACCGACCCAGCTGCAACCTCTTCAGAGTATGGCTAGCGTGGCCATGCCTCCTGGATGGGCAGGAGAGTCCTGGTGTTTGCCTGGTGTTCTGGAATAACTGTTAGTATCTCATGCTTTTACTATCAAACATGTCCTGGTCTATAAACCTAAAGAATTGCCCTAAATATAGCATCTCTTAAGCAGAAGACGTTGAAATGTGGATTTTTCTCCTCCACCAGCCTGACTGAAAGCTTCCCAAGGGCCAGGTCTGTGTCCCCAGCAGCTGGTCCATGGCCCAGCTCAGAGCAGGCACACCGGAAATATTTGCTAAATGGAACTAAATTGGGTAAGCCAGACAACGCATCTTCTCTGCTGCAGGGTCTGCCTTCCCTGTGCTCCCCATAAAGGCATTCATTCCCGGGCTCTGACTCCTACGAGGAAGGGACGACTATCTTGGAGCCACCGTGCTGGGTGTGAGTCAGAGTGGAAAGCAGAAGTGAAAGCAAGCCAGAAAGCACCCTCCCTGGCTTGCACTTGGCATGGAACAAGTGCAGAAGGCACGTCCTGTGCAATCGAGACAGGGGCTCTGCTCTTTCCACTGCGAGGGGAGACCCTAGCCCTGTTGCCCAGACCCCTGCAGCAGCCCAGAGCCCCCGAGCCAGGGGGGAGATGAGGTACCTTATTGTGTCACATCCCGAGTCAGCCATTTAGCTGAGGGCACTGCTCTAGGTGTGAGGAACGTGGGACAGAAAGGCAATGGCAGCCCCTGGATTGGGAAGAGGACCTGTTTGGCATCACTCTGTGCCTAAGTCTGACCTTCCTGGATCCTGCCTTTGTTTCCCTCAAATGTTCCCCCTGTGCGTGAAGTCTGTCCTCAGAGAAAGTCCATCCTGGTTGCTGCCGTTGCTCCTCTCCCCCCACCCCACCCCCTCCAGTCTCTGAAGGTGGCCTTAGTCCCTGGGCCACCATGACGTGGCTTTCCTCCTCAGGGCCTCTTGAAGGCTACCTTTCCTGGGATCGGTGGTTCTTAGACTTCAGTGCATCAGAAGCCCTGGGGGGATTGACAATACAGATCGCTGGGTCTCCCCACCCCCAGAGTTTCTGATTCAGTAGGTCTGGAGTAGAGCCCAAGAATCTGCATTTCTAACGAGTCCCCAGGTGATACCGATGCTGCTGGTCTGGGGAATACGCTTTGAGAACCACTGATCATTGGTCTTCTTTGCGAAAAGGCCTGCTTCCTGGCAATTGGACTGTTCTCTAAAGCAGGAATTCTCCATCTGGCTGCACAATATAATCAGCTGGGGAGCTTGTAAAAGATCCCACACCTCAGTCCACACCCTGGACCAATTACATTCAGATCTGGCAGTGGGACCCAGGCCATGAGCATTTTTTAAGTCCGCTCAGGTGATCCCAGAGTGCAATCAAGGTTAAGAAACACTGCGCTCAAGCCGGTTTTCCACAAACCTGATTTTTCTTGGCCCTTCTGCCAATCACAGCCGCCCTTCCAGTGCGAACTGAGCTGGTCCCCTTTCTCCTCCATGTATTCTTGGCACGATTTTTTCCACCTCATGGCAAAGTCCTCTCAGATTTAATCCATCTTCATGCAGTGGTGAGTGGGGGCCGGCAGGATCATACTTTGTGACCGTTTAAAACAATATTCTTTAAATACTCATTCAGCATTCATTTAATGGAGATGGTGAGAAATTTATTTTCTCTCAATATGGATTACATTCAGAAACGGGTTCTCCTGAGAATTCACCCCCATGGCCAAAGGACATTCAAAAGAGACATTTCGCATTTTTCTGTGGTTCTGAAACTCCCTTCACTTGTCTTTAGTGATTTTCTGAATCAAACTAACGTCTTGGGAGGACTAATAAAGGTTTACATTTGGAGAGCAAAATGAATCGCTAGCAAAGAATACACCTACATACTCTTCGGTTTCAGAGTCTCGGCTGACAGGTCTTGCCTGAGCAGGCCACAGAAACAGGCAGCTAAACTAGGCAATTGCTAGCAAGGCTTTTTTTTTTTTTTTTTTAACTTCCACTCAAAGGCGTTTTGTACTTGGGTGAGAGAGGGACCAATTTACATTTTGCCAATTATGTAGTGTTACCCAGAGTTTCTAAATAAACTGGCACCATATTCCCATTCATTCCCAGGAAATTTGGCCTGCAATGGATTGGTGCCCCTGGAGGTGGTCCAGCTGGCCTGCCCTTCCATCCACTTGGGCTTCCAAGTTATTCTTTCCATTACAAGCATTCATGGAGGTGGGTATGATAACCATTCTGCTCACAGGAAGAGTTGGCTCTTACAAAAATCAAGGCAGAGAGACATTTTCAGTCTGGAGGACATTATCACCAATGCCCAAGGCAACGGAGAGGCCAAGTAAGGTGAGGCTCAAAGGCAAGGAGAGGAGACATCCATTGATTTGAAGAGTGAATGTCACATGAGAGAGTGGAACCAGTGGGTTTGGAAAGCTCTTTTGAAAGTCTGGCTTAGGAGAGGAAGAGGGAGATGAGAGAGAAGGCTGGAAAGAAGGCAGGGCCAAAGAAGTATTTTGTTTGTTTGTCTGTTCTTGAAGATGAAGGAAATTTGAATTCATACTTAACAGGCTGCAAGAGGACTGGTTCAGACTAAGAGATGAATATATAGTCAAGAGTGTACAAGTAACACATGGGGCTTTGTCGTGCAAGAGGCAGAGAGGGTGAGGTGCTGAGTGAAAGTTGCCAAAAGTTTGCTTCACTTTGCTGCCTTTCTGTTCAGTTACTGGCTGTTTTGTTCTCAGCAGCCCAGAAGTACTTTGTCTCTAACCAACTCCCATAGAAGGTACACATTACTGGGTGACAGACAGGGTCTGTCGTAGGGAAAGGGATTTCTTGGAAGCAGACTGGGTCACAATGGCACACATTACAACCTGATTTTCTAGATTTCTCTTTAGAGTTTCTTTTTAACATTTTGTTAGTTTTGTTTTACTTTTTTATTAAGTTCAAACATTTGGTAAGTATACTAATCTCACTGTACAGCCCATTGAATCTTTACATATGTATACACCCACATAACTACCATCAGATCAAGACATAGAACACTCCCATGCCCCCTAGAATGTTCTCTTACACTCTCTCCTAGTGAGTGCGCCACCCCCATAACCACTGCTGAGACTTCAATCACTACAAATGGATTCTCTTGTTCTTGGACTTCATATAAATGAAATGCCATATAAATGGCCTCTTTTGCTCAATGTAATGTCTGTGAGATTCACCCATTTGCTGCCGAGTATCATTACTTTATTCACTTTTTTATTGCCATGAAGTACTCTGTTTTATGGAAATATTGCAAGATGTGTAGCCATTCTTCTGATAGACATTTGATTGCTTCTACTTTGGGGCTCATATGATAAAGGTGCTGTGAACATTCTAGAACTTGTCTTTGGTGGACATGTGCACTTTTTTCTCTTGGTCGTATATCTGAGAGGTCCTAGGTTGGTATATGCTCAGCTGTAGGAAGTAAGAGCAGGGGTGTTTTGAGGTTTGGGGGCTTCCCGTGACCCACAGGATAAGGCCAGCCCTTTATAACACATGGTGCCTTCCATTCTACACCCTTGTCTACCTCTCTGAGCTTCTCTTTCACCACGGCCCTCTGACAACCTGCTCAGGAGCCATCTGAACACCACCAGATCAAGACATAGAAAACTGCCAGGTGCCCTAGAATGTTCTCTTATGCTCTCTCCTAGTCAGTACACCACCCCCATAACCACTTCTCAGACTTCATTCACTGCAAATTAAGTCTCAGACTTTGTACTGTAATACCAAACACTCAGATACAAAGCTTTTTGGTTTTTTGTGTTTTTGGCAAACGGTCCAGGTGTTTCCACATTTCCCTTGGTGTTCTTCACTGACTGGAGCCTCCACCAGTGCTGCTGCCATCTCCCCGGCCTGGGACGCCTTCTTCCCCTTTCTCTGTTGGAGAGCTCCTTCCACCCTTGAAGGCTCTAGGCAAAAATTACTCCACCTCTGAATCTTTCCCCCACTTTCCCCTTCTCACCTTCCCAAAACGTTCTTGTCTGCCCACTCTAAGCCTTCTGCACACACCTTTATTAGCTCCAACCAATCACAGTGTTGAGATCACTTGGTTATGGGACCACGGCCTCCTGTAAGGACTGCATCCTGGCCACCCCTCTGTTCTTAAGTCATGCACAGGACCTCAGACTAAGAAGGGCCTTGGGCAGGGGGGGGGAGGGGGGCACCTGGATGACTGTTGGTGAAGTGTCCGACTTTGGCTCAGGTCATGATCTTACAGTTCATGAGTTCGAGCCCCACATCTAGGCTCTGAGCTGAAGCTCACAGAATGTGCTTCACATTCTGTGTCTCCCTCTCTCTCTGCCCCTCCCCCACTCACACTCTGTCTCTCTCTCTCTCTCTCTCTCTCTCTCTGTCTCTCAAAAATAAACATAAAAAAAAAAAAGAAGGGCCTTAATTCAGGTAGAATCAATTCAGGTAGAATCAATGAACTGGATTTTAAATAAACAGAGAAGATGTCCTTTTCTCTTTCTTCTCAGAGATCTAAGTCTAGGAGGTGAACCATCCAGTTCCATAATATTCCAGGAGTACTTCCTTATTGTATCCGCACAAACAGTGAAGATGAAAGTGGACAAGAGGCAGAAGTAGGGTTTCTGGGTGACAATTCCTTCTCTTCTCAAAGGAATGTATTTTTCAAACTCTAAAAGACATGCTGATGATTCAGACTTTGTCTCTGTACCATAATACCAAACACTCAGATACAAAGTTTTTTGTTTTTTGTGTGTTTTTTTGGCAAACTGTCCAGATGTTTCCAAATATCCAGATGTTCTCCCTGATATAACCCAAACAGCTCTGTGTCTTTGTCACATTTTATTAAGATATTTGGTATCATGGAAACAGAGCATGGATAAAGCTGAAAATTCAGTAAAGACAGAGCCAAGGGCAGGAATTTTGGCCCTACTCACTGTACTCTAGAGGCTGCCTGCGAGATGGGGCCCAGAGATGAATCCAGAAGGTATATCTGAGATGAGCAAGGTTATCAGGACCCACCCATTCCAGAGAGTTCCCTGGTCAGTGTGCTTCTGTTGGTCACACACACTTGCATGAAGGAGGATTCCACCTCCCTGTTCCAATCCTTCTCGGCCATTCTGGACAACCACAGCCTTTCCCCGAACCAAGCACTGCAAACCTCTCACCTGTACTTACGCTCACTCCTTTGTCTGAAATGCCTCTTCTCCCCATTCCTACCCAGCCCAAACTTCCCACCCCAGGTCCCAGTGCCCCCAGCTGGAAGCGAGCTTTTGCTCTCTTCTCTCAATCCCCCCTCTGTCCAGATCCTTCAAGAGTTGGCTCGAGTGCCTGCTCCCTACAGAAAGTGATCTCGTATTACCCAGATACAAGCCCTCCCAACAAATTTCTGCTCCTTTGGGGGGCCACTTGGCATTTTTAACATTCTAGCCTAACTTTCTCTGCATTTGTTACTGCCACCCACAAATGTAAGTGCTTTAAGGGCATGGTCTCTATCTGCTATCTATTTGTGTCCCACCAAGAAAATGACCAAGAAATGAGCCAAGTAAGAATATACATTAATTGTGGCAATTTCGGTTTATGACTTGGGACCGTAATCTGGATGTCCTAAAATCAAGGCAACGGTGGAAACAGCTCTAGATTAGGAGTCAGGCTGACGTGAGTCCCACCCTGGATCTGCTGCCACCAGTTCTGTATCTCTAGATAGATCGCCTCATCCCTCTGGGCCTCAGTTTCTCCCTCGGTAAAGCAACAGTGTCTCCAAAACTGCTGTGACAGGATAGCTGATAAGGCAGAGTTAAATGGGGGTGCCCGATTAGGTCAACACTTCTCTCTCCTGTCTGGGGTTAAAAATGAGAGATTGTTTTGGGACATACCTTCTTTGTTCAGAGGAAGACACGAGTCTACAGATTCGACACAGAGGGGGCTGCACCTCACCTGATGGTGCCTTCGTGTGGAAGTCTGGAACTCAGGCCGACATATTCCTGTATCCCCGGTGCCCTTCCCGGCCTAGGTCAATGTCTAGTGAATGAATGAGGTTTTATGCAGCTGAGACTCAGAAGAAAGGCAAGGGTATTGTTCCCAGAACTGGGGGCAGGGAAGGAGGCTGGCCTATTAGAACTGAAGCATTCAATCAGAGAATATCTACCAGCCAGATTAAAAGGCTGAATCTTGGGGCGCCTGGATGGCTCAGTCAATTCAGCGTCCAACTCTTGATTTCTGCTCAGGTCATGATCTCACGGTTTGTGAGTTCAAGCACTGCCTTAGGCTCTGCACTGACAATTCAGAGCCTGCTTGGGATTCTGTCTCTCCCTCTCTCTCTCTCTCTCTCTCTGTCCCTCCCCCTGCTCTCTCTCTTGAAATAATTAAATAAGTTTTAAAAACAATAAATAAAAATAAAAGGCTGAGTCTCTGGAGAAGTAGGTTTGGGCTTCTTAAATCATGTTGTGCCTCAAATTAGGATTCCTCCTTGAGCCTGGGGTCGGACTAAGCCTCTGACTGGGAGTCAAGTAGCTCCACCGTTAGGAAAGGAGGACTGTGCCCTTTCCAGAGTCTGACAACATCTGACTGGGTCGCTTTTTAAAAAAAAAATTTTTTTTTAATGTTTATTTATGTTTGAGAGAGAGAGTGTGTGTGAGCAGGTGAGGGGCAGAGACAGAGGAAGACACAGGATCCAAAGCAGGCTCCAGGCTCTGAGGTGTCAGCACAGAGCTGACCTGGGGCTCAAACTCATGAATCACAAGATCATGACCTTGTTGATGAAGGCCTTGTTGCTGAAGTTGGACGCTTAACCGACTGAGCCTCCCAGGTGCCCCTGACCGGGTCCCTCTTGAGGGCAGGTCACCTGCGTACTTCTTGTGGGCCCTCTGGCTCCAAGCTTCCCTAGTTGTCTGCCTATCTGCTGAGGGCAGCTTCCTGACCTCTCCGCCCTCCTCCCTTCTCCTTCCCCTCTTTCTCCTTTACCTCCTTGATCATACAATGGCGGGGTGCACAAAAGCCGCAAATTCCAAGCTATATGTAGTAGAGAGCGGCTGTTTGTCCCAAAATACCGCGCCGCTGACTACAGCAAACACAAATTACAAGCTTTATCTAATCACAGTTATGTGACCAGTCATTTTTGGTTTCCAAAAATGGCGGTGAGTGACGTGCTTCTGCAGCTGGTGGTGGCACCGGCTTGGGTTTCAGATCTCAAGAGCACACAGATGCGCGTGGAGACGAGCATCCCAAGTGACCCATCCAGAAAGGGAAATAGGAGAGGGAGAGAGAGGAAGTACAACTCACCAGACAAACAAATTCCGCTGGTGCGGACCTCAGAAATAAATTATTTTAAAATCATCAAGTGGCATCGCCGCTGCCCCAGAGGCTCTCAGCGTTCATCTCCCTGGCGCACAGTTTGACACCAAAGTCATCGTCCGGTGGCCGCAGCAGGGGCTGGAGAAAATGAAACTTGCCTGGAGGCCACTGATTTCATTTGGGGGTTGGGTTTCTATGACCCCCTACCTTTTCGAGAAGAGTAGATGGCTGTCTTGAGAGACTCTGCATCGAGGAAAAAGCACTGGGCTTGGAGTCAGGAACCTGAGCTGGCTATCACTGTGACCTTGACGTCAGCCCCCTTGTGCATAAGGTGAGGCCGATAACACCACACACTCATCCCTGCCGGCAGGAGAGTCAGATGGGAAGTGCCAGACATACATTTGGCACTAATCAGCCTGGATGAAAAGGACTTTGCTGCTTGCTGGGAGCTGGATTCCCTTTCTGCATCAGTTCACCATAACCATTTTGACTGCTCCTTTCTTCCCTGTGTGTGGGCTTTCGCTCCCTAGGAATAGGTAGTGGAGGGGCCCAGCCTCTTTCATCACATCTTGCAGCTTCGGTTGCCTGCATAGTGGATGCGGCCCGTGATTCAGAGTGTCAAATGCGGCCACTCCAAATAGGCCAGTGCTCCACAGAGATTCCGGGGCACCCGTGCGCACTCAGGAGGTGCTCCTCTGAAGCTTTAGGTGGCCTCGAGATGCGCCTGATCCTCCCTTGTTAAAGCATGCAAGCATGTAGGAAAGCACAGCCCTATAAATATCTACACCCTCCACACCAGCAAGAAATTGCACAAGGTCACCATTTCCAGAGGATGTGAGCTCTAACAATGAGCCTCTCGGACAGCACAGGCCTGACTTTCCAGGCCCAGCAGGGCAGAGAAGGATGGGACATCGTACCAGCCACTGGAAGTAATGACAATGAACTGAACGGTCCAAACTCAAGTGGACTCTCACTTCCCCAAACTATAAATAAAATGGCATTTTTTTTTCTTCACTCGTATTCCATGCTGGTCCTTCTCATGAATGGGCCCTTTAAGAGAAAGAACTAGAATTAGAGCATCAAAGTCTAGCTGGGTAATGCTGGGAAGTTCAACCTTTCCCACTCCAACTCTGAGAAGAGAGGGTGTCGGATGAGCCATCGCGGTTCCTGGGAGCTCTAGCAGCCTATTCTGATGCACCTTGGGGAGCGGGTTGGAGTAAGGATCTTGGCACAAAGGAAGATCATTACTTTTAGTTGCCGTCACATCTGTTGCAAGAAGAGACGCCCCCCTCCCACTCCATCCACCAGATCAGTACTGTAGTCAGCTAGAGATCATCATTTCTCAGCCTCAACCGTGTCGGAAAAGGGATGATAAAACTCTGGAGCTGAGTCAGTTGAAGCAATCAGCTACAGTGCCAAAGTCGATGGATCTCTGACTTACAAGTGGAAGCCCTGGGGAAAACTCCTCGTAAGAATAAAAACTAGCATTTGCAGAGTCTATACTGTGCGTTACACATTCAACTTAAGGGTCTCGCATCCTCATTTTATGTCATCCTCAGAACAATCCTCTGGTGTAGGTGTTTTTATTTCCATTTTATCAACAACGAAGCTGAGATTTAGAGATAGAGTAACTTGCCCAGAGATTCCTGTTCCTTCTGATGACAGGGAAGCTCAAGGTTAAATTTGGTCAAATACAAGTGCACAGGGGTTTGTTATTTGTGGTTTCCCAGCTCCGCTTTTTCTCCAGCCCTGACTTTCCTGCTTTCTTTCTCCTCTGCTTGTAATTTATTTCTGCATATTTCCTATAGTAGAAAGCAACTTCAAATCCTATTTGGGAGAGAGAGAGGTGTAAGTAAATGAAAAAGCAATAGTCAGGTAGCAGCACAGCCAAGAAGAGAGCTCAGGTCCCAGGTGCCTGAGCCAGCCGTCACCTCAGTTTCTCTGCTCCGGGGCCTGTTGGCCTGGAAACATGCATTTGCAAAGGTGGAAAGTCCACAGGAAGGCAAAAGGAGATTCCCAATCTGAAACACCACAGGCTTCTTGGGTTCTGGCTGAGAACAGGGTGGGCGGTGCCGAGGGGGAGCTCAGACCTGGAATCTTCCTAGGGAAGAACGTAGTTCTTTTGGTCGAGAGGGTCAGAGAGTAGAGACCCAAAATGCAGGCCTTGCGGGAATAAAGCAAGAGCAGCTCCTGACTATAGGCAGGGGCAATCTCAGCATGGCTCAAGGAACTGAAGCATTCTAGCATCTCTTTAGGGACATGGGTGTGGCTTTCAGAAGCTATAAGCCACAGGGTAGCACTGTGTCTACCTGAAAAGTCCACAAGATCCTGAAAGGAACCATCCATAGTGATACAAGAGCCTCACAGAGGGATGGGGCACCGGATGAAAGGGCAATATCTTTAGTGTCCTTGCATGTCAACAAGAAACAGTTGTGAACGTGTAACGGGAGAAAGGAATCCATTTATGATACATAAAAATTGGGGGCAAGTTTGAGAAGGTCAGATGAAGTTACAAATTGTGATTGAGATTGAATAAAAAGGCAATGAAAGTCAAATGCCCACATTTGGCAGGAATTGTACTGTTTCACATCCCTTCTCTCTTTTAATTAGAATGGCACCCTTCTGAGGTAGGCCTTGTTATCTCTGTGTGGTTAAGTGGGGAATAAGTGTCAGGGTGGTTAATCACCTGGACAAGCTAGCATGTGGCAGGACAGGACTCATACTGAGGGATGGTCCAGTTGGAAAGCCCAGCTCTTTCCACCCAGCTACCCCTCTTAATCAGAAATGACTCAAGTTCAGCCTATCCTGACCTACCCAATAATGGATGTATATCTTAAGTGCCCACCTACCCAAATATCAAAGAGTCTTCTTTCAGAACATGGCAAGTGAATCTAAAGCTCATTTAACTGCATGAGAACACACACAAAAAAGAAAATGCTAGAAAAATATGGGGCACCTGGATGGCTCAATCAGTTAAGCCTCTGACTCTTGATTTTGGCTCAGGTCATGATCTCATGGTTCATGAGATCCAGCCCCGCATTGAACTCTGGGCTGACAGTATGGAGCTGGCTTGGGTTTCTCTCTCTCCTTCTCTCTCTGCCCTTCCCCTGCTTGCAAGAGCACACATGAGCTCTCTCTCTCTCTCAAAAATGAAGAAACTTAAGGGGCGCCTGGGTGGCGCAGTCGGTTAAGCGTCCGACTTCAGCCAGGTCACGATCTCACGGTCCGTGAGTTCGAGCCCCGCGTCAGGCTCTGGGCTGATGGCTCAGAGCCTGGAGCCTGTTTCCGATTCTGTGTCTCCCTCTCTCTCTGCCCCTCCCCCATTCATACTCTGTCTCTCGCTGTCCCAAAAATAAATAAATGTTGAAAAAAAAAATTAAAAAAAAAGTGAAGAAACTTAAAAAAAGAAAGAAAGGAAATGCTGGAAAATGAGCAAAAATAGAAGAAGCAAGACCTACTAGGAGTTAAACCAAATCACAAAGTAGCAATAATAAAAAAATAAAATACTCAAAAAGTAAAGAACATGAATTTTTATAACAGAAAAAGTACATAAGATTATTTGGTATATAATCAAGTAATCATCAAAAATTATTTAATCAGTTATTTTATGTAACTGGATCACAATTTATAGATAATTTAGATTATACCTTATGTGATATGAAAAAATAAACACCAAATGGATAAAAAAGGAAACTATTAAAATGAGCCATAGAAATAACAGAAGTAAAACAGAATACTTAATCACAATTTTGGAAGAGCATTTATTTGATAAATAGTAAATAATATTATAACTTCCAATAAAAGAAAAAATTCAGGGGTGCCTGGGTGGCTCAGTCAGTTAAGTGTCTGACTCTTGGTTTCAGCTCAGGTTATGATCTTACGGTTTCATTGGTTTGAGCCCTGCATCAGGCCCTGTGCTGGCAGCACGAAACCTGCTTGGGATTCTCTGTCTCCCTCTCTCTCTTTGTCTCCCCCACTCACTCTGTCTCTCAAAATAAATAAACTTAAACTTTTTTTTAATAAAGGAAAAAGTTCAAGTCTATAACAACTTCTCTTCAATGAAATGTAACTCTCTTCAATAAAAAAAAATACTCTTAGTATGTCTTCTGTGGAAAAATGTCACTTTAGGTCCTCTGCCCATTGTTTAATTGAATAATCCAGATGGCCAACAGACACATGAAAAGATGCTCAACATCACTCATCATCAAGGAAATGCAAATCAAAACCACAATGAGATATCACCTCATACCTATCAGAATGGCTAGCATTAAAAATACAAGAGGTAGCAAGTATTGGCAAGGATGTGGAGAAAAAGGAACCCTTGTGCGCCATTGACGGAAATGTAAATTGGTGCACCCATTCTGGAAAACAGCATGGAGGCTCCTCAGAAATCTAAAAAAATAAGTAGCACACAATCCAATAATGTACACGTGGGTATTTGCCCAAAGAAAATGAAAACACAATTTGAGAAGATACATGCACCCCTAGGTTTATTGCGGCATTATTTATAATAGCCAAATTACGGAAGCAACCTAAGTGCCCACTGATATATGAATGGATAGAGAAGATGTGGTGTGTATACGTACACAATGGAATATTATTTAGTCACAAAAAAGAATGAAATCCTGCCATCTGCAACTACATGGATGGATCCGGACGGTACTGTGTTAAGTGAAATCAGTCAGAGGAAGACAAATATCATGTGATTTCACTTACGTGTGGAATCTAAAAAACAAAACAAACAGCAACAACAAAAAAGAGAGAAACAGACTCACACATATGGAGAACGCACTAGTGGTTGCCAGAGGGGAGGGCGGGGGGAGGCAGGCAGAATTAGGTTAAAGGGATAAAGAGGTACAAACTTCCAGTTATAAACTAAGTCGCAAGGATGAAAAGTGCAGCATTGGGAATATGGCCAATAACACCGTAATAACTGTTTTGTAACTGCATATGTCATGGTGAACATTTCATAAAGTATACGATTGTTGCATCACTATGTTGTACACCTGAAACTAAAATAATATTTTATGCCAACTATACTTCAAATAAAAAATAATACTTGATTGAGTTTAAAAATGCAAGTTTCATTATAATAAAAGGAAAGCTATTTCCAAAAACAGATAGCCAGTACAATTAGGTCCCAATACAGCAGCGGGTAAATACACGAGGACAATCCCACAGCAGAAATAAATGCATTTTCAACCTCAGAAAGTAAAAATGTAATGAAGCACCATTTGGTTGGTACATTCTGACAGCACTGCATCTTGATTTTGCCCTTTTAGAAAACAGTAAAATAATATATGACAAAATCCTTAACCCTGCATGTAGTCTTTGAGCCAGTAAATCTATCCTAGAAACTTATTCAAAGGAGATAATCCAAAAGAATCAAAATTGATAAAACCCATTTCTTTTCATTGTATCTGTAGGAGAATACAGAGATCCGCGGAAGCCATCATGGTCATTGCATAACACATGGAAATCAAACCATCAAACCACCTTAAACTTAGGCAGTGACGTCAGTCAATTATTTTGCAATAAACCTGGAGAAAAAATATAAACACAAAGATGTTCTTTGCAATGTTATCTGAGTGAGTAAAAAAAAGAAGAAAAAACCTTCAAATTAATGACCAACAGGAGCAAAATGGTGAAATGATTGTGGTATAACAACCGGATGAAATATGAGGCCGACGCTGTCACAGGATGTAACAACACTGGCTGGGGGACAAAGGGCTGCTCGCAAGGACGCACGTGGCCTGAGTCTGCAAGCACATACCCATGACTGCAAATGGAAGCATGCCGGCAAGGGCCATGAAAAAGGGAAAGTTTTATGAAGAAGGAACATGGTGAATATTTGCCGTAGTTTGAATTCCCCTCAGTCTTCTCCTTTTTTTTCTTTAAGTTTCATTTATTTTATTTATTTTAAGAGAGAATGAGCATGTGTGCATGTGCATGAATGTAGGAGGGGCAGAGGGAGAGGGAGAGAGAAAATCCCAAGCAGGCTCCATGTTCAGCATGGAGTCTGACATGGGGCTTGACCCCATGACCATGACATCATGACCTGAGCAGAAACCAAGAGTCGGCGCTCAACCGACTGACCCACCCAGACACCCCTCCCCATGTCTTGGTTCTAATGACTCTTTAACCATAACTTAATCTGGTTCTAACAAGGAATTATGGAGGCATTAGTGAGGACCCATGGGATACCTAGCAACATGCTAACAGATACTTCAGAATGCCCCGTTATTTAATTTTTTTAAGTGTATTTGTTTATTTTTGAGAAGTGGGGGGACAGAGAGAGAGGAAGAGAGAGGACCCCAAGCAGGCTCTGCACTATCAGCACAGAGCCTGACACAGGGCTCGAACCCACAAACTGTGAGATCGTGACCTGAGCTGAAATCAAGAGTCGGATGCCCAACCAACTGAGCCACCCAGGCACCCCCTCCCCAGTCTTGTTCTGATGAATCTTTAACCATCGCTTAATCTGGTTCAAACAAGGCATTATTGAACACCCACAGGACACCTAGTGACATGCTAACAGATACTTCAGAATGCCCCTTTACAGACCACTGGCCTTCTTGTCCAGGAGATGCAGTCCGCCTCTCACACAGGCAAGAGCATTGCTCCCGGAGCAAGAAGATCGGAAGAGTCTGAGTCTCCAACAGCAATATGTGTCCACATTAGTTACCTATGGCTACTTTGAGTGCCATAAACTCAGTGGCTTTACCAGTGGAAATTTATTCTCTGATAGTTCTGGTGGGTACAAAGCTAAAATCCAGGTGTGAAAAGGACCAGGACTCTCTGGACTCTGGGTAGAATCCTTCCTTGTCTCTTCCCATATTCTGGTGGCAGCCAGCAACCCTTGGTGCTCCTTGGCTTGCATCTTCCTCACTCCAATCCCTGCCTCTGTCCTCACATGGCGACATTCTCTTTGTATCTTCACATTATCTCCTTGTAAGGACACCAGTCATATTGCATTAAGGGTCCACTCTAATCCAGTATGACTTTATCTAAACTTGACCGATTGCATCCACAACGACCCTATTTCCAAATAAGGTCACATTCTGTAAGGTACTGGGAGTAAGGACTTCAACACACATTTTGGGGGGACATAGTCCAGTAGTGTCTAAGCCCATCAACTTCCAAATCTGACTTACCAATCTCCAAAACACCCAGATGCTTATGAGCCTTATTCCTGTGATCCTCTCAATTTCTCCAATGTATGAGATAGGTAGGAAGTAGGGCAATAAAACTTAAATGTCATGGTAGTCATTTGGGGGTCACCATATTGCACCCAACCATAAACACTTCTTGCTGGAATTGCCTTGGATGGGAGATCTGAGAATTGACTTAAGTAATGACCTCAAGGAAGGTTTCCAAAAAAGCTATCTGACTCCATCAGGGGTCGAGAGCTATTGAGGCCATAGTGTGGGGCAATCACATTGTGGTCTAGCATCAGCAGAGGGAGAAGCAAAGTGGGGAGCACAGCCAGCTTTGGAAAGCCTGGAGGTGTTCAACAGAAATACAGAATTATTTGTGGACGACTTAAACAAATATTAGGGACAATTCAAAATGTTCCAGATAGGGGCGCCTGGGTGGCTCAGTCGGCTGGGCGTCTGACTTCGGCTCAGGTCACGATCTCGTGGTCCGTGAGTTCAAGCCCCGCGTCGGGCTCTGGGCTGATGGCTCAGAGCCTGGAGCCTGCTTCCGATTCTATGTCTCCCTCTCTCTCTGCCCCTCCCCCGTTCATGCTCTGTCTCTCTCTGTCTCAAAAATAAATAAAACGTTAAAAAAATTTAAAAAAAAATGTTCCAGATAAGATTTACAAGGCTTCTAGGAGATTCTTGAGCTCTGATGGAAATAAAGCATACATCATAATCTGTGTAGTTTCACTGATAAGATCAAACACAAACACTACTGCATGCCCTCCTGACTTGTCCTCAACCAACCTCTCCAGCCTCACATTTTACTCAAACCTAGGTGCTAGCTTATCTCCTAAACAGACCTATGACTTAGCACATCCATCACTCTGTACACGCTCTCCTTCCTAGTGGGATGCCTTTCTGGTTTCTATGGCAGGAAAAGGGTACTGCGGGAGCCTTGAGAGTCTGTGACCCCAGCTCAAATGCCAATCTAAAAGTCCCCCACTACACCTGACTATGATCACTTTCTATGTTTTCTCCATTCATTGATTATGTCCATTAAGCATTCAGTCTGCATCGATTATTTGTTTATGTTTGTTTATTTTATTTTGCCATGCCCCCTCTGAAAGCTCTGGGTAAGAATTGCTTCCTTTCTCTTCCTAGCTTGGTGGCTACAGGCAATGCTTGGCATTCTTTGACCTATAGCTGCATCACTCCAATCTCTGCCTCTGACGTCCGTGGCTTTGTCTTCTTCCCTTTCTGTATGTCTCCATGTCCGTGTGTCTCTGTGTCCAGTCTCCCTCTCCTTTCTTTCTCTTATAAAGATACCAGTCACTGAGTTGGGGGCTACCCTAATTCAGTATGATTTCATCATAGCTTCTTTTTTTTTTTTTTAAACTGGGGTATAACTGACACACTATTGAATATTTACTGACTGCTGACAATGTGCCAGGGACTGTGTGTAACATATGAGGGATGGATGGATGGATGGATGGATGGATTATGCTGTGAGTTCTCAGGCAGGAGAAGAGTTTGGACTTGTGGATAAAGAGTTGGAGGTTGTAGAACTGGAGAAATCTTTGGAATTGAAATGAGGGATGATTACAGACACCACATCCATCCCACGATAGGGGGGCATCTGGGAGCCCCGTGTCAAGACGGTAGTATGGCTCTTTGTTCCCAGGCCAGCCTTTCCCCTCCACGTGGGCTGCTGTAGCCTTGATATGAGACGTACATTTGCAATGGGAGTTCTCACACCTCGATGGGGAGTCTGGGAACAGAAGGCATTCATGGGCCCAGCCTGTCCCCATCTGTGGCAGTAGCCAAACCAGGTGGCCTGAAGAGGAACACAAAACCTCTGAGAGAAGCCTCCCCCTCCTCCCATGGGAAGCCCTGAATATTCTTTCCGGAAGGATACAGAAGCACCCAGTGCTTTGCCTTGGACATCTAGGAAGTGGCCCTTCTTGACTGAGGAGGAAGGTTCCATTTCCTGAGCCTGATTCTATAGTGGAGAAATACGCCAGCTTCAGAGGCACCAGGGAAAGTTGCTCATCCCTGGTCCTTGTCAGGCCCCTCTTGTGCTTCTGTTAGATGAGAACTTTTATTTCCTCCTCGCTCCTCTATTTTTGATAGCTTATACTTCCTCTATTTGCTGTCCCAAAGGTCCGAGCCACCCACTATATATCACTTCCATAAGAGAAATAAGCAGAGGTAAATGAACCACTTCTTCCTCTGTTCTCCCTCAGGGTTCTGCCCTTCCCTCCACCCCTGCAAAGGCCACAGTGTATGGGATTGCTGGTCTCCCAGGTTATCTTCCCCCTTGGACCGTCAGTTTCCCAGTGCGGGGACCCTGCCTGCTTCATCTCTGTCCCCTGAGCAGAGTCTGGTGCTTAGTACATATAAGTATTCACTATATGGATAGAATAAAACGAAAGTTGGTTAAGCCTGTGTATTTTGATACTTATCTTGATTTCTCATGTCAAGTCTCTCTGGGTGAATTGAAAAGGGAAAAGTATGTGTCACAGTCTGTTGCTGTTCTCCTCAAGCTGCAGAATTTACTATTTCCAGGCCTGTGTTTAGATGAGTAAACTGTTGCACAGTGAACGAATGAATGGATGGATGGATGAATGAATCACAAAAAGGCAGGACTGGAACATCTCTCAGAGATCAGCTCAACCGATCCTCAGTGACGAGATGAGCCCCGAGACCCCGACCTGAGTCTGCCAGTTTGTCAAGAAGAAAATGCAAGTCTTCAGATTCCCGGACATGGCACCTTCCTCCACACAGCACCTCTTCATTCAAATCTCTTTGCAAAGATGTCAGAGGGTCGGCCTTGAGGGGCCATCTTCCAGCCGGACTCTCAGCTAGCTTCTCTCTGACTTCCCACCTATGAGTTTGGCAGTTCCCAGATGTGCCATCGGTTCTATCCAGGATGCATGCAATTTCCCAATGGGACCAAATCATGTTTGCAAAGGATACTTAGAAAATGGCAGGAACACATGGAGAAAGTAGGGAGCTCTGTCTTGCCAGCCTCTGCCACCCCAAGTTGGTGCTTCCTCCTGCACGAGGAGACAGAGAGAAACTTGAAGTTCCTGTGGGGAGTTGGACCACAATGCAGGGGGAACACTTTCCTCACCGATATTTCAAGACTATTTCACAATCGCCAAACCACCAGCCACATGCAATCACTGGCTGAAAAGCAAAAAGTGCACGTTTGGAGTGAGTGTGTGTGTGTGTGTGTGTGTGTGTGTATTTGTGTTGGGGGGAGAGGGAGAGAGAGAGAGAGAATTAAAACACAAATAATAAAGTCTGAAGGAAACTCGGACAGCCAGCAGAATTCCTTGTAATGGTGTGGGTTTTGGCCAAAAGAACATGTTTGGGACAGAGAGAAGATAGGCTTATTCAAGTCAAGAGCCATTAGATCAGAAAAAAAAAAATCTCTCAAGACAATCACAAAATGTGGCATACAGGCACAGAATTGTGTTTCCTAAACTCAAATAAGTAAATAAATGTTAAATTAAAAAAAAAACTGGATACAGTATTATTTTTACCTTCTGTATTTAATATTTTTGGGGGTGCCATGATGTCACAAGTTGAAAGATCAAAAAGGAAGATTTCACCCAGATAACAAGACCAAAAATTAACAAGTTTTTTTTGTTTGTTCATTTGCTTGTTTATTTGCTTTTTGGGGTTCCCCCCCCCCAATTCTTTGCTAAAGGGATAGAGAGGACAATATTCCTTCAAAGTAGTATTACCAAAAATGCAGGATATTCAGATAAATTTGAATTTCAGATACACAACATTCTTTTTAGTGTAATCATGTCCCAAATATGGAACACACTTCTACTGAAAAGTATTTGTTGTATATCTGAAATTGAAATTTAACAGGATGGCCTATATTTTACTTTGCTAAATCTGGGAACCCGACTGCCAGGCCTCCAGCCAGCAAGCACAGGTACTATATTTCAGAAGACTGTAACTATCTCCATGCCTCCTCACCCTTTCTCCCAATGTCAGGCCTAGAAGCTGATCCAGTCGAATAAGGAAAGTGAGGTCAGAGAGAAGTGACTTGCTCAAGGTCACACAAAGATTCAGTAGGACAACCAGGACGCGGTCCCAGTCTCAGGGCCCAGAGCTGGTTTGCCATGAATAACGGAGGCACCTTACTACAGGGATATCTGCAAAAACTGATCCAAAGCTCCAAACACTCAAGGATCCAGTGGATAGGAAAATAATCTGAGGTCCTTGGGCCTATTCACTTGGAAATGTTAGATTAAAAGGTGAAGAGTCATGAATTTCAGGACTTTTTAAATGTCCAGAACCTTTGACTCAAATGAAATTGTACATGAAACCCAGCGTATAACATACATTAAAACTAAAACTACTGTAATTAAATCAAGGTTAGGGTGGTGTCCTTCAGGGCTCCGCCTTTCTCTACTGAAGTGTCCCAAAATCACATTGATGATTCTCTTGAACTGCATCAGGTGCCATAGAATGACCACTGCTGTGATGGTGGACCACGCACAGGCTTTGGATTCAGAAAACTTAACACCGCCATCCTTGGGCCAAACACTAACTCCTCAGAGTCTCAAATAGAGAAAATAATGATTACTCATACCAAGATGGCGTTGGACACCCCAGCGTGTATGTGAATACACTGGGTGCTGTAGGCACTGGACCAGCAGGAGCTCATCCAAGAATTTGCTCTTAGGTAAATGAAAGAAGAATTACTAGAAAACTGGGTGGACTGCCTGTTAGCTCTATTTTTGCTCTACTTAGCAATCCATTCTCTTGCAATCTCTTGAGATTTTGAGGGTGGATTCTTTTTTTTTTTTTTTCTTAATGCGTGAATTTTATTTATTATTTGGAGGATAGTTGACACACAATGTTACATAGGTTTCCATTATAGGGATGGATTCTCACAGGTCTGCTGTGGCTCTTGATAATGGATTCTAAAGTGCCCAGCAGTCAGATTATGACCACAGTGTCTGTGAAAGCTGGTCAGGGAAACAAAAGCCACTGGCAAATCTTAAGACTTCCCAGGCCAGAAACCTCAGTGGCTATAACCTCTCGACCTTCCAGTATCTCAGATGAGTTTCTGAGAAGTCCAAAGCTCTTGATTTCCCGCAAGACGTTGGGTGTCCTAAGAACATCTGGCACATACATAACCCAAAGGCCGAGTCATGCAGAAGACTACCCTCTGACCAGTCTGTCAAGAGTGGACCTGCCCACAGCCATGCCCAATGGTGCTGTGCTTGCTGTATTACATTCCCTCCCCGGACCACCATCTGGCCTTGCACTTTCTGCCCTGTTTCATGTTGAGGGCTCTTGGATCTTATCCTTCTCTGTTTCAATTCAACATCTGCCATCTAGGACCTTGTTTCCTAGGAACACAACTCCTGGCCTTAGGGAAATCCTGAGGAGCAAGAACCCAGGTGAGTTGGCTTGGACTAAGTCAGTAAACTATTTGTGTCTCCTCAGGCAACACAAGGCTTTTCCTTGTGCTTTGCCTTCGACAAACAAGCACAGACTTGCCTGCCCTACCCGGAGACTGGGAAAACTTAAAAATGATGGGCATTTGCAGAGTGACCCATACAGCACTATTCAGATGTCAGATTTTGTATTTCTACTGGTGGTGTGGAGCTCTAATCGACTCTAGGTTCTCTGATTTTAATGCTTAGTAGAAAATAATTGATCAATAAATACTTGATCACATTAAAGTGAACCCCCTATACTAGTCAGATTAAAATATTTGCTGAAATACACAAATAGCTTGACATTTTAAGTATTCTGCCTCTTGGATGCTTTGAATAATGAGGTCTACCCTTTCTGCAATAACCTAGTGGTCATGTTCTTCTAAATGAAAGGTCTACTTGGTCAGAGTTTCTTCTGTGGTGCCGGTTTTCTAGTGCAGGTAAGAAACACACAAAGGACTGTATTTCATTTGGCAGCAGAAGTGGTGGGATAAGGCCAAGATGGCTCAGTCACTGGGAGGAGATACAAACGTGCATGCATTTCTTTCTCCTTGGCAGATCAACCAGCCAGGACCTCGTCAGGCCACGACTGAAGACATAAATCTAGAAGTCTCTACTGAAAATCCACCACCCTGACCCCTGAAGTCTTAAATTTCTTACAGACCCATCCCTTACAAAAGAGGCATCCTTGAGTATTTTTTTCTCGGAGGAACATTTACGTTTGAGGGTAAGTATAAATAAGACTACAGCGGCATTCAGAATTTTCCAGTGCGCCAAGGGACCCAAAGATCACAGATGTACTGGAAGATGTGGAATGGGAGAAAACTTTGTGGCAGCGGCCACAGGAGATGACTGTTTGCAAATTCCTCGAATTTTGAGTTTGAGGAACTGGCCTCACAGAAATGTCGCTCCTTTAGCAGAGGGTAAAGGGGCACGTGTGAGAGTAAGTTGTGAAAGGCAGGGAGAAATAAAGAACATGGAGAAACCTTGGTCTTGTGTAAGCATTTCCATCTCAGATTCTTAAACTGTGCTAATGGGGTCTGTATCCCAGGACCTAGTTCCCCCGCAGTCCTGTCTGATTGTCACCCCATTCTCACCAGAGAACAAAAGGACACGGGCTTCTAGAGCTGCAAGCCTGCCCAGGACGACCATTGGCCACGGAGCCTCCTTACATTTGACATTTGGAGCTTGGAAAGAGTTCTCCCACCCGCGGTCTCAGTTGTTCCTCTCTGGCACCCTGGGAATAAACACGCTGTCATACCCATATCCCAGATAAGAAAGCCAGCCCTAGCCTGCCTGCCCAAGAAGAGAAAAGCCCATTTGCTGTTATGAAATAATATTTAAACTACTTAGGGATACACGGAGTGAAGAAATTTCCTGTCACACTTATGCTTTTGGAAAACAGCATTTCCAGAGAGTAAGCAGAACCAAAACTAAGTATTAACAGCCTAATAACCAGTTTTAAATGGATGGAATTTTATGAGATGCCTGAATTGGGCACGCCACGATTCTAGGCGAAGGGACTAAAAATTGTCATTTTGATTTGTTTTTCTCAATAAATTCTAGTCCTTTCATTAATCTTTATTAACGGGATGGTTAGAAATGGAAAGCATAGCCAAAAGGATGCTTAAATTCCTCAGAATTAGAGTAATGTGACACGTAAATAAAAGTTCTCTCACTACAAACCCCAGCCCCTACCAAAGTCTGTCTTGTTTAGGGAATAAAGTCATTTTTCTCCATTAAGCCAGCTCTATCGAAGATGTCAGCATCGAATTGGAGCCACTGTAGGCAAGACTGCATTGCAAGTGTTTTTGCAAGACTGCAAATCAATTGCTTTGACCTGAAGCACTTCTATGTAGAACAGAACGGAGAGGCTGTGCTGGTTGCTGGACACTGCGTGGGGACACACAGGTGGCAAAGACGGCCCCAGAACTCTGGACTAAATGAAGTGCTTATCCACCCCCTAGTTTTGCAGCTGAGGACATGAGGCTAGAGCTGGTGTAGGCCTTAACTGTCCCGGGAGCTTGGGGACTAGGATCGGGGCGGCATTTCCAGAGCAGCCTGCGTCATGGTGCGGGGGGGCGGGGGGAGGGTGCCGCAGCTGGAGAAGTGTCTTCTGGGAGGTGAAACCCAACTGGGTCTCAAATGTAAGCAGGAGTTACAAAGGCAGGACAGAGTGAGGGATGATAGACTTACTGAAAGCGGGAATTTCCGGGTGTGGAAGGGATTGAGCGAAGTCCGGTCTGTCTGTGGAAGTGGCTGGAGGTTGGCAGAGAGAAGGGCAGGAGCCAGATCAAAGACCCTGTCTTCATTCTAACAACCTCTACCTGCTCCGGGCCAGCAGCTGGCTGCTAGAGTGCGGGCAAATCCCCACCAGCCGTCCACTCCCACGCTGGGGACCCGCACCTGCTCTCTGCGCACCAGTACCCCCTCAGATCTCGGTTTCCATCCAGACCAGAGCTCCCCCTTGAAGTCCCCACCCACCTCTCTCCATCCACTCTTCCACAGGAGTAGAAGGACATGCTACGAGACATCTAAGGGAGAGAGAGGGATGGAGGCACTGAGGAGACGGCAGTAAGAGAAGAAAGGCCGCGCGTTCTTACCCCTTAAGAGAGTCACGCACTCTCCTGTTCCCTTCAACGCTTTAGTCACAGTCCCAGAAGGGCGGAAGCTGAGGAGACCGCTTCAGGCCTGCCGCGAATGACTTATGGAGCAAGGTTGAAGCGTGTGGGGTTCCTTTCCGGGGCTTGTCTCCTGCTACTACTACCCAGCCCTGCAACAATGCTGTCTTCCACCCCAACCCCTACATGCCATGCCGAGGCATCAGTATTTGGTGCCTGTGTCGTGGGCGCTGCATTACTGGCGAAAGACACAACGAGTTGTCTGGAGATGATGACCGTCACCTCTCCAGAGTGGTGCCCCTTTAAAGGAACTGGTCTTCACAAATAGACTTCTGACTTGGGGAACAGCAGCACTGTTTTTGCTTACTGTCTTTGATAATTTGAAAATTTGGCGGGGGTCGGGGGGGAGCATTTGACTGCTTTGGGGAAAACAAAGCATCACAAAAATTCTGTACTTGCTTTGGCTTCATCTATTGCTGGAGTTGGCTAGTATTGCCTCACGAGAGCAGAAAATGCATATCCCTTCTCAACCCCTTGGTCAATGACGTCAACTTGGCGGTTTAAGGACAGCCCTGGAGGGACTATTTGCACCACAGATAGTGGCAGATACTTCAAATAATCACTGATTCCATCTCATTCCCGGGAAGAACCACAAAAAGTCAACACTCAGAGCAGGAAACGAACTTCCTTGTACAGATGATGTGCAGAATTCCAGTAGGTGGGAATGACCTGAAAAGCTACACAGGCAGGACCGTGACACCTTTCACAAGCACTCTCCCAACAGCCTTGGAACACACATCACTTTTTTTTTCCCTCCAGAACAGGTATTCTTTGCAGAGTACGATGACAAGAGACCTCAACGTGGAATCAGAAGACACGGGTTTCTCCATGCCTCCCCATTAATTGGATACGTGTCCTCCCGAGTTAGTCTTCGAGCCTCAGTTTCTACATGTCTGCGATGGGGCTGACAAACTACTTCCCCTTCTGATCATGAGGACTGAACAAAATAGTAGCCGTTAAATATAGAGCAAACAGCAGATAGTAAGATGAATAACAGAGTCGATCTAGAAAACATGGGAACTGTCTTGCCAGTCATATGGAGAGTTCCTCCCCTCCTTCAAGGGCAATTCCATACCTCCAGGTGGATCTACCATTGCTCCAGTGTTAAGCTGGCACTTCCACCTGCCCGAGCCATTGAGATCCGTGCCCATTCAGAAGAACTGTGAGGAAGAAGGTCCAATCGCAGGCCCTGTCTGCTAGAGGTGCTGGTGGTGACTCCCTCCGGAGCTGTCACAGCCAAATGCCGGCAAGCACAACAGCTCTAGAAACTTTTCCAGCTGTAACACCTTTGATCACGGGGGATTCTCTAGACTCGTGAAGAAACAAATCCTATTAACTGTGCTGCAAGCCTGCTTTCTTCCTCTAAGATCTCTGGAGACAGACTTGTCTGTTGCTGGGAGCCTTAAAAGACAAGTCATAGCCGAAGGTCCGAGGGCAGGGCTCTGCTTATTGTTCCTTCATAACAAATCACTCCAACACGTAGTGGCTTAAAATAACCATGTTAGTATACTCACACGTTTTGTGCATTGGAGATTTGGAGAGGGAGCAGGCTCGACTCTGTTCCCCAGTATCTGAAGACTGAAATGGGAAAATTCAGAGGCCGGGGGTGACTCAGCAGCTAGGGACCGGAATCATCTGGAAGCATCTCCACTCACATGTCTGGCTGTCGGCAAAGACCTCAGCTGGTGTTGTCAGCCAGAGACCCTGCACGTGTCCGTCCTTGTGGCCTGGGCTTCCCCACAGCATGGTAGCCGCACGTTTCTTAAATGTCAGCTAAGGACTCCAGAGGCAAACGTCCCAGATTCAAAGACAGAAATCCATCTCGCTCTCCAGCGCCGACCTTTATTGCCCTGGCCACAGAAGTCACTCAGCCACACTTCTGCAGCATTCTGTCCTTTCTGAGCAAGTTGGGTGCCCTGCCCAGATTCAGACAGAGGGGAATCAGAGTCCCTCTCGATGGGAAAATGGTAAGGTTCTGGAAAAGCATGTGAATGGGAAGTATTATCACTTTCATCCTTAGAAAATCCGGTCTGTTGCAGGGGCGGCAGGTATTTATCATGCAGGGCCTTCGCCTTCCATCTGTAGAATGTGCAGAGCTACAGCTTTGACATCTGCCCTTGGCCTCTATAAGAGGCCGCTTCTCTCTGAGCCCAAGGCTGGGTCACATCCATCATTCCTTCACTGTGTCCCCATTAAAAGGATTTTGCAAGCAGCTTGGGAGCCAAAGCCGTGACTTGTTCATCTGGAATCTCCCATCCACATGCTGCTCCTGGCACAGAACAGAGCCCAGAAGTAGCTATTGAGCTGGAATTCTTATGGAATATATAATAATTTTAATAAACATGTAATAGGACTTCTTCCATGCCAGGTACTGCTTCTAAAACTGCTAAACACTTTAGAGATATTAACTCATTTCATTCTTCAGGGTGTTTTAGGAGGTAGGGACAAGTGTCATCCCCATTTTACAGACAAGAAAGCTGAGGCACAGGCAGGCTTAATGACTCGCCCAAGGTCACTCGGCTAACAAGCAACAAAGCCAAGATTTGAACTCGAAAGCCTGATGGCTAGAGTTTGTACACTTAACCACTATACCATCCTGCCTCCCAGGGTATGGGAAGCCCTTTTCAACGAAACAGGCTGTTCGAGTTCCCATGCTGACTCTGCCACCTCCTTGCACAAATGCCAGTTCTCACCCCTTTCCCGGTGTCCACACCTTCATCAGGTAACATGAAGAGACTAGATCTCTAACGCCTTCCAGGCCCACGATATATGCTGTATCTTCATGAATGGACTGAGCTGGAAGCCGAACCTTTTATAATACAAGTTTCTATGTTCCTCCAGAAAGAGCTTAATGGGACTTTTCAAAGGTTATTGAGGACCCAAAGTCCTGGGATAAAAAGCTGTAAAGCAGAATCCAGCATTCACTTCAAGTCGTGCATCCTGGGAATAGACGCTGAGCGCCAGCTGGTGCCGGGGCCACGTTAGCCCATGGTGTCACAGCGAGTCAAGATACACAGCCCCCACCCCTTAAGGAGCTAATGGCTCGGAGGGCAGTGGCAGTGGGGGAGGTAAAGTGACCAGAACACAGAACCAGGAGTTACGAGGCAACAGGGAGATGAGAGCGATAGCGGGGATGCCATGAGCAAGCACAGCCGCGGGATGCAGCTTTGAGAGGAAGATAAAAAAACTGCATGATTCTCATTTTGTGATCTTGGCCAGCTGAGACTGTTCTCTGGGACTGCCCAGAGCTCTGCAGGCGAGGCAGTCTGCTGAGACGCGATGTTCCAGTCCACACTGTCTTTTCTTGACATCAAATGCTTGCCTGACCTCCACTCGTTGCTCTAGCGGGCTTTTGGAGCTCCTACTAGGCCAACGAAAAGAATGAGGGCAGGTGACCCCGGAGTGACATTTTGATCCCCTTTTAATTCTGATCTTGCAAAAGCCCAGCATGACAAGAAAGAACGTGACAGATGGATGGCCGCGTTTCCCCACTCGGCACGGCCACCGCCAGGTGCCTTTCCACTTGAAAGGGGCCGGAGGGAGGAGCACAAGGCCTGGCGAGGTGGGCCTGCAGTAAGGAAGCAACAGGCCAGGAAGAGCCTACAAATTGGATCCCGCCAGCCCGGGCTGCCTGTGGCCGGCTCTGAGGCCTGAACTGATGGGCCGTCAAAAGCCGGCACGGGGGGAGGACTGGTGAAAGGTAAATGCCTTCCATTTGTTCTGCTCGGCAGGACTGGGAGTAGCACACGGAAAGAATTTGGGTGTCAGATTTTTATCCCGAAAGCCTCACTTGGATAGCGGGCTGTTTTGCTTCCATAGCAATCTGCTTCTGATAGGATTTCCCTCCCGTTTTTAAAACTCCCTTGCTTCGCGCCTCCCGAGAGCAAAGCTTCGGCTCTTCTTCATCCTTTCTCTCCCCCACCTTCACAACAAGGACAGCGGCCGGCCGTGCTCTGACTCCTACTAGGTGGAGGCCCCTCTCCACCCTTGGGACTAACTGGAGACCCTTCTGAGACCAGTATCACCATTGGCTTTCGCGAACGGGGCCGTCGGGCTCAGAGAAGCGAAGTCACCGACCCGGGCTCCCGCCGCTGGACAGTGGCAGGCTCACCCACCCCACCCTGCTGCGAGTTCCCGGGACCTGGTGTCCCCTGAGCTTCTCCAGCTTATCATTCCTACTCACTGCACGCATGTCAACACTGGCTCGGGGACGTTTGCAAGCAGTTTTGTCGCTTTAATAAAACATTTTGAAGGCACCTGCGTGGCTGAGTCGGTTGAGCGTCCGACTTCAGCTCAGGTCATGATCTCACAGTCTGTGAGTTCAAGCCCCGCGCGGGGCTCTGTGCTGACAGCTCAGAGCCCGGAGGCTGCTTCGGATTCCGTGTCTCCCTCTCTCTCTGCCCCTCCCCTCACTCTGCCTCTCTATCTCCCCAAAATAAATAAACACTTAAAAAATTAAAAAAAAAACAACATTTTGAATTTTCCCTGAAAAGGGCATTTTTCTAGGTTTAACATGGAGTTGGGGTTCTACTGTTATTTAATAAGTAGCAGAGGTTCTGATTACCCTCTTGTTGTCTTATTTGGTATCACCGAGAACTTGCTACATCTACTTCAAGGGAATAAAATGATACCAGAATAGATTTATGGAAAATGAAAACAGGAACTGGCAAAGTCAACGCTATTTCACAATTATTTGCTAAAGGAGTTTGCAACACTTGGATTTAGTTGCTTTTCTCTCTCTCTCTCTCTCTCGTGCTGTTTCAAATGAATTAGCCTGAATTTAAAACATCTTGAACTTGCCAGAATGCCACGTGCCTAGCCCGGAGGAGGAGGAGGAGGAGGAAGAGGAGGAGGAGAAGGAGGACTCTATGAAAACTCCCAAGTATTGATTTTCATTTCACATGCTCTGCTCCAATTTCCCCTAAATCGGGAAGCTGATTTCTCTGTAACCTCAAATGAGCTTGAGCTGCCTCTTTAGAGAACAGAAAGAACAATATCCCCTTTTAAAGAGAAGCCGCTCCTGCTGTGGTGTAGGGGCCACCCGTCTGCTCTATGGTCCAAGGACAGACTGGCGAGGCTTCGAAACATCTCTGAACCTCGGCATCACCGTTTCTGAGTCCACGCCACGTGCTCCAGAAAGGCTGCTGAGAGGCTAATCTATCCCCTGTCAGTGAGACACGTTTGTGCAAGAGTTTTAATTCTGCACAAGTTAGTGAATGGGGCGATCCCGGGAGCCATCATCACAGTCATGATCCGGAATAGAACTCAACAATGTACAGGCACAACCCTAACTGCACCTCCCATGCTTAAATGAAATAGTTTCAACAGGACTACCTCTGATCTGGTTCCGGCAAATGTGTAATCTATGGTAAGACTGCATGTTTATGAGTAATTCCAGGAGTTCGTGATGACTCAGCCAAGGGCCTGGCTTAAACTGACCTTTGGTACTAAAGGGGGGGGGGGGGAGCGAAAAAGATTCTTAGTCATTCATTCATTCATTCAACAAACCTTGGGTGCCTTTTACAAGGAAGCTCAAACAGAAGCCTTAGATAAGGGGGAAGGTAAGCATTTAAAAAGCACAGTTGACACAGGCTTACCACATGTTAAATATTCATTTACCAAAGATGGGTGGGAAATTGCTCCTCAACTTTCTGAGGTCATAGAGAGGTAAGCCACTCACTTTAGATATCATTTTGGCCTCTTACTTAAAGCAGGTCCCAGAGCTTCCTCTCATTTCCTGTTGGACCATCTGATGTAGGTCTGCGTGAAGAGTTGAAAATGGTCAAACATATTCTAAATCTATGCACTACATTAATCTGTAACTTACCTATTTCCAGGTAGATTTTCTCCAGTTCTCTCAAAGAAGATTCTGCAATGAAAAGACATGGAGTGGAGGACAGGACATGAAACACATATATGGCCTTTTCCGGTGAGGGTAACAGGTAACAGGAGGTCTATAACTTGCCTCCTTTGCAATGGCCTGGGGTACCCGGAGAGTCTCAGCCGGTCCTTCTGGGCTTGAATCTTCTTAAAAGATTAGGTTCTACCAGCCTACCACCCTGACTTGTGCAAGCCAGGCCTTTTTAGGGATATTTGATTGGTCTCTTGGGCCACAGAATTTCTTTCCTGGCCTGGGCTTCTCCCCACTCCTCTCTGTTTCCTAGGTGAGGGTGGAAGTGCACAGGAGGAACTTCCTGGCAAGCGAGTGTGGAGGTGTCCTGTTCGTTAGACACAGGTACCCCAGCGTTTGAGGGAAAGCTCTTCCCTGAAAGGATGCTGAGAACTGGGATACCCAGGGCATAAAGAGGGTGCACAGTTTTCTAAGTTTTAGCAGTAGCCAGCGGGGTACAGAAGAAAAAGAGCATATGCTCTTTGGGGTTATAAAGCAGGGTGCTTTTACTAAGCTTCTCATTTCAGTTCAAGCCACTCAACTTCTGACTCCTCATCTGTAAAATGGGGATGATAATAACCCTTAAAGGTTTCCCGGGAAGACTATATAAAGAAACTACTGTCTGTAAAGTAACAAGCCTCATATCTGTGCAGAATAGCAGGCCTGGAAATAGTAGTTAACATCATGGCCCTGAAGGGGCACAACATTTTCCCTCAGACCCTTCTAGATTCTTTGGGCTCATCTAGTCATCACATTGACATAAGACAGATAAACAGGAGAAAAAACATTTTCATACATATAGGAGCCCTATAAGAACATGAGATCCAAGGGCAGCCAGGGAACTGAGGCTTATATAACATCCTAAGCCAAGGGAAGGGGTACTGGTCTGAGTCTGGGTCTGGGGTCAAAGGGCAGGAAGGCCATTCGTTCATAGGAAGGGAGAGGTGTTTGGAAAACAAAGTTGCCTTGTGGTGCAGATAAGTTTCTTAGGTTTAAAAGAAAAAAAAGGGGTATCTCTAGTAATCATTCTCTTCTTGGCACAGGCCCCCTTTCCAATGCAAATTTAGGCGGTTGATGGGGAGGAAAAGACCTTTTCCTGAATCTGCTGCGTTTTAACTGCCTTTAGCTCAAAAAAGCCTTATGTCAAAGAGACATATTTTGGGGTAGCAAAATCTGCTCCCTTTTAGCCCATTGTAGTCTGTCATAAATACTAATGCAAGCAGCAGGCATCATAAGCTGCCAGTGTCTCCCAAAGCCGTGGGGACAATGGGAGACCAGCCCACTGCCCCTCAAGCCTCCTGCTCTGGCCTTTTTCTGCCTTTTTCTTTTCTTTTTCACCTCCTGTCTTTCCCAACTCCAAAGCTTGTTCTAGGCACTATCCACCTCTCCCACCGAGGATCTTCTCCCAGTCTTCATTCTGACATGCCTACCAAGTCCATGTCCAAAGCTTATGGGACAAAGGCCTCCACCATTGTTCTCAGTGAGCCATCCTCGCGTCTCCCCCCCATGTGCCCAGACCCATGTCAGCTCCCTCCTGTGCTACAATGCTGGCCTCCCTGCCTCTGATCCTTCTCCCTGCTGCAACCCCCATCTCTACAACCCACAGACCTTAACAAGCCTCTTAGGTATAACCTCTGGAACGACGTGCACGTACACCTGTGGGTGCTCAAGCTGATCCACTGAGCACAGAGAGACAAACGTCAGCACTTTATGTTATATCTCATTCATTTTAGTTTCTATTTGTGAATGTTTTCAAGCTGACATTTACTGAGCACTTACTCTGCTAAGCCCCATCACAGCAGCTCTGGGGCACCATCATATTTTAGAGGCAGGGAAACTGAGGCACAGCTATGTACAGTAACTTGCCTGTGGTCACACAGCCAAGAAGTGGCCAAACTCATGCTCATAGAAGTATTCGTGTACTATAACGTATGTGCCTCATTTATGAATAAAGGTACACAAATTAGGGCTGAATGCTTGAAATATATGCATATATATGAATATACGTATGTGTGTGTGTATATATATATATACACGTATATATATGTATGTATATATATACGTATTGTATATATATGTATGTATATATATATGTATTGCATATATACTTATGTATATATATATACGTATTGCATATATATTTATGTATATATATGTATATATATTTGCTATGATTATGTAATTAAAAGTTTTAGATTAAATCCATACTTTTTATCTTGGTCTTCCAGATGTATTCTGTCTGGCTACCACCTACCTCTACACTCTTCTTTCTAGGGACTTCCCTCCCATTACAGAAACACAGGGCTTCGAGTCTCCAGGTGTTGGAGAGTGCTCTTCTCTCTGAACATGATGCCCCTACCTCAGGACCTGTCCGCACAGGTGAGAGTTGAACCGCAGGGGAAAATTTGTGCTTCAATGGGAACCTGTGTTGCCCAGAAGACACCTTCCAGGTGATCTGGTTCTGATTCTAGGGGAGCTATTTTACAACTCTGGAATCGTAGATGACCGATAGCAATGCAAAATAATCCTTGTTTATAGACATGTAAATCCTGTCCTATCTACAGAGGTGCAACGGGCTTTTCTCCTGACCGTGAAAGAAGCAGACTTTGCCTCCATTTGCACATTCATTTCAATATTCCTCATCTAGACGTGTGCCAGCCTTTGGATTCTTCCGGTTTTAACATTCGCCCAGTTCCCTCACTGACTCATGAGCTACATGAAATTTGGAGCACATGGCTATTTTCTATCTGTATGGGAGTCATAATATTATCCTTATTTGAAAATGATCATTAGCGAAAGTGAGTTTTGACCAGAGCCCATGCTCTTTGCTCTCATCATGTTCATCAGCCAACCATCACCGAACACCTACTTAGTTCCAGGCCCCCGTGTTGGGTGCTGGGGGCCAACGATGAGTAAAACATGGTTCATACCATCCAGCGACTCCAGGTCACAATACTGAGACAGGCGGAACACACATAGAAGCTGTGGGAGCAAAGTGAGGAGTCCCTAGCCCCCACTTGGAACATGGAGAAAGTTTCCTGAGAATCCAGTAATAATTAAGATAATAAGATAATCGCATTACAACAAATACTAAACTTCAATCCAAAAACATTGGACAAAATATAATTTTATGGTGACTGGTACTTAAGTGAAGTGAGGTAAACCTTGGCAACATCTGGTTTCTTATGAGATGTTAGTAATGACACTTGGTCTATGCTACATTTTAAATAACAATGTACCCTTTTCCAAAGAATATAGATCAATGCTTCCAAATCCCGTGTACATAACTGATTAGTTGGCCTTGTTCAAAAATAATCATCAAACAGCCATCCCTATGGGGAAAAAAAAAAGTACATAGCTACACAACAACGGGACCAGGCCAAAGGAAATTCAAGTATGTGTGGATTTGAAATTAAAACTAAGACACACATATATCTAACTGAGCTCAGGACTGGTTATCCCCATGCAAGCTCATCTCTTCACCAGGTCAACTGATTTTATTCATCTTTGTATTCCAAGTGCCATGCCCAATTCATTTATTCATTTACTCATCCATTATCTGCTGACCCCTCATTCATTCTAAAATCTGAATGCCCATTTGGGTCGATAGATGCTTGAGGGGGTATATAATGAAAGAAGACTCAATTCTTGTCTTCAAAAGTCTCACAGCCTTGTGGATAGGGATGGGGGGCAAGGTCTACATGTAAATACCCATAAGGCAAAGTAGTTGTGTTCTACTCTAGGTTATATTTAGAGGGAGGGAAGAGCAGAGTAGACAGTGATAACTTGGGTGTGAGTAGGCAGAGAGGTTTCTACCAAAGCGAAGATGCAAGGTGAGGCTGGGCCAGACAAATCTGACATGGAAGCTCATTCCCATTTTCAAAAGCACGTGTGTCAAGAACATCATTAAAGTATAATGTTTGCAAAGCTAAAAGCATGCCTTTCCTACACATATAAAACAGTGTCAAAGATTTCATTCATCTCCTTAATTAACAAGATGTTAAAACTAGTTCAAATGAGAAATTAATGTAAGAGTAAGATTCAAGATTGGATACAAACCTGGTTAATGTCTCACAGGCCAAAAAACAGTGATCTTCCGGTTATTTAGAGAGGATCCTGACCATGTTGCACTTACCTGTAGGTTCAGCAAGCTGGGCTAAACACCCTACTCAACATCCACCTGTCTTGGGGTTGTGTGAACCCCTCCAGTCGAGCTCGCAATGATCCTGGCAGGGAAACTGATTGGATGACAAAAGGTCTCAACCATCCTTGTTCTTTGTGTCCCTTTTTCCTAGGTTTTACTTGAAGGATATAATGAAAGTTTATAGGAAAGAAGTATTTAGGCATTTGGTATTTAGTAAAGGGAAACACATCATATTTTAAGGTCCATGGTGTCATAAAAATTAACTATAATTTGGAAATAGGTGTTAGATCATACTGGGTGTTCTCCCAGTGCAGTTCTGGGCTTTGAGCCTTGATTGGCTTTCTAGTGACTGGGCTATTACTATAAATTCTATAAGGGCTGAAGTTAACTTGCAGTTTTCCTTTCCTTTCCTTTCGTTTCCTTTCCTTTCCTTGTTTCCTTTCCTTTCTTTATTTTTCTTTTCCTTTCTTTATTTATTTTTTATTTTATTTTACTTTTGGTAGAGATGCAAAATTTCTGACTGTATTGAGCTCACATGGTTCGCACTACAATGACCTCAATGGTATTTCAATGGCAGCGAGTTTACCCAGTTTGGTGCTTTTCCATGTCAAAAGTAGTGGTGGGAACAGCACAATGAGTTGATTTGCCAAATCTCACTCTCCCTCCCCAGAGCTTTGAGAAGATTCAACCAGCACAGAATAAGAGAGGGGCTGGTGTTTTTAAGAAATAACTTGTTATGACTGACAAGTTATTTGGGGCATGGGGGCAATGGGGCAAAGTGGTATGAACAAGTTGTGACTTGTGTTCATGAGCGTGCAGATTCTGAATCCTGGACCTGAATGAAAGGCAAGGGATTACCCCCAGGCAGGGGTGGGGAGGTGTTAACCAGAGTGAGACGTAGTCCATTGTGCATGTTAGCAGGACTGCTCTGAAATATTGGGGGCATGACACTAACCTGGGGGGGATGGCGATTATTCTCAGGTGGATGATAAGGGCTTGAGTATTTTAGAGAAATATTGAAATGGCAGAATTCACAGAGTTGGTAACAATTCATTTGCGGAGGGAAAGAAAAGCTGAGAATCTCTCGTAGTTTTTAAATGTGATTATCTGAGAGGAAAGTGGTGTCCTTTAAAAAAATAGAAATTAAAAGCAGGTTTAGGAAAATGGGTTGAAGATGACAATTTTGGTCCCAGACATAGGCACTGGTAAAGGTTGAGACATGTCAGTGAACTGGAGAGAATCAGAGGGCCTATTGGCTCTTTGTTTTCCACGATGCGCCTGCCTTGGAATAACATAGCCCTTGTAAGTCTTTATAGAAGCAACACAATCTGAGGCTCGCGTCGCAATTCTGGCAGAACGTGAAGCTTCCACGGTCCTTTGGCCAATTATTTATGAGGATTTGAGTACCTGCCGTGTGTCAGGCATGTGCTAGGGACTACTCAAACATTGTCTCTGTCCTTTGAAAGTTCAGAGTATCTGAGAAGTTAGCAAGAGCAGGTAAGAGTGGGGGGCCAGGAGGGGGCAGGAGCGTCACAGAGAGGAGCCCACCCTTCTCCTGGCTGTGGGCATCCACTCTCTCCAGGGGCACAAGGTCAGCTGGCCACAGGGTTTATGTGCCGCCTTCCTCTGATACAAGAAGTCACTTGCAGGAGGAAGGGGAGAAAGTAACTAAAAATAAAGTGGTTTCTGATTTGAGGCGTTGTGACAGTCTTTAGGTCATTTTAAGGAACAAGTGCCTGTGTTCATGCAGGAAGAACTTGGAAATCAGCAGCCATAGATGATTTGAGTCACAAAATGTTCAAGGCCTGAACCAGGCTTCTAGACATCCTTCAGACATTGCTTCTCCCTAAGGGGAAGAGAGAACCTAATTTCCATTCTCTCTTCTCTCCCCTAGTCTCCCTCTCTCTTCTCTCTCACCTACCCTGGCGCCCTGCCTCTCTCCCTCCCTCCCACCTTCCCACCACCTCCTTCTTTCTGGAACATGGGTGCTAAGAAATAAACTGATTTAATCCCCTTACTCCCCAGTCCATATAGCATAATATCACCAAAAGTTCAGGTTTAGGTACAAGGTCTGAAGCCTTTTAAAGGCTGCGTATCTTTTCCAGCAGCCCTTATTGGAGGGAGGTGAGGCTTTCCAACTACCCATCTCAGTCTCCCAAAGACTACCCTGTCCGTGAAGCCTCAGCCCAATTAGAAATGACCCTCTGTCCTTGAAGCTCGCATCACGCTTGACCTGCATCTCTCTTTCTTTTCTGTTTCTCATAAGAACAACCTGCATAGATAGTGAGTTTCACTGTGGCATCCCTAGTGCCTGGCATAATACCAGGAACACAGCAGGTGCTCATAGTCTTTGATGGATGAGGGAATTTACCACTGACTCCTCAACACCTATCACAGTGCTGACCACCTACGAGGCTCTCCGTGGTTACTGAATGAATGCATAAACATAAACTCAGGCTTTTCTCTCTAACAGATATTAGAGACTGGGTGAGTGGTTGCTGTATGGTTACTCCTTCCCCACTCCACTCCCATCCCTGAGCCCAGGTTAGCACTTTGTTAGTACTGGGCACAGACTGAAAAACACTATTTTGATGAGGAACTCTCTGTACTTGGCAACTTTCATATAATTCTAAAATTATTCCACAATATGAATTAATTACAAAACTTAATTTGTTTGTCCTTTGGAAATTTTCTTCTACCAGTTAACCACCAGAATACTTGGGAAGTTCTGTTTTATAGCTCTTTTCATTGAGAACCCTGCTTTTTATTTAACAATTTACATGTATTTATGTGAAAAACCATTTATATAACATTCATCCTGTGCCAAGAACCATTCTGGGTTCTTTATAAATATAACTCACTGAATCCTCGTAAGAGTCCTGTGGTAGTGATATTCTCTTCTTACAAATGAAAAATTGAGGCATGGAGGAGTTACATAATAGGCATCAGGAGGCACCAGGCAGCATAACGGCTGGTCATCTTAGGATGTCGTTCTTTTCCTGGGACTTCTTTTCTCGTGTGCTGAGACACAGTCTCTGTCCATTCAGCCTGAATAACGCAGTGTATGAGCTTCTGTCACGGCAGAGCTCCTGAACAAAGGCAGTATCACACAGCTCAGAAAGAAAGGCCACCACGTTTGATTGTCCCTGCACACTTCATGGAAGAAAGAATGATCTCTCTCTCCATCAGTCTGCACGCGAAGCCAACTTCATGTCCATTCTCAGCTACTGAGTCCCGGCCAAAGGCTAGCCTGGCTGACCTTGTATATTGTGTGTTTTTCTAACTCTCTGAGTCAGTTCATCCATTCCCAAATGTTTTAACTGTTGCTTTTATGCTGACCACTCTCCCCAAATTCTGTCTGCAAACATCTCCTCTGAGATCTGGTCCTGTGTCCCCTGCCCTGTTGTGCAGCTGAGATCGCCATCCCTTGGGTCACCCAAGCTGCCTTTGTGACCTCATCTTCCACCTCCTGTGCTGATCTGCTCCCCTACCACAACCTCCCACCTGCAGGTTCAGATGCTTCTAACTCTTTTCAATCCATGGCCCTGGCTCTTCCTTTCTCTCTTCCTGAAATAAACTCTAATCCCTGGTCCATCTGGGAGATTCCTATCTATATTTCATAACTCATCCCAAATGTCTTCTTCTCTTAGAAACTTCCCTTGATGTTTCTAGGTTGCAAAGGAGTTGCTTCTGGGGCTCTACTGACTGTCAATGGTATGAATTCCCCATGCCACCAGTTCCCAAGTCTGGCCTAAAATGATTCTGTACAATTTTTCTCAGGATTTTCATTTTTTGTTTAACTGACAAACATAAGCTGAACTACACAGACCTTAGATGAGTTTTAACAAACACCAACACTCACAAAATAAACACATCAATTAAGAATGAGAACATTATCAGCAGCCTGGACTACTCCCTCATCTCTACCAGCCAATTCCCATCTCTAGCCCCATAGACAACCATCGTCCCATACCTTTTGGCAAAGATTCAACCTGTGATTTTCAATTTCATATAAGCAGAATCTTACAGTATCTCTTTCTTTTTGTCTGGCTTCTTTCATTCGACATGTTTTTGAGATTAATCCTTGTTTCATATATCAGTAGTTTAGTTTTTATTACTGAGTAATATTCCATTGTATGAAGATACCATAGTTTGTCCATTCTCCTGTTGATGGACATTTGGATTGTTCCCAGTTCTGTGCCATTATAAATAAAGCCACTGAAAACATTCTTCTACAAGTCTTTTGTGAATGTATGTTTTTACTTCTCTTAGATAAATAGCCTTTCAAAGTGTCTGATCTTGCTACTACCAACTTACCAAACTCATTTTCCATCTTAAATAGTTTCAACATCTTTCCTTGACTTAAAGGCCCAGTCCAAGTTTTTAAGGACCACTTCCACAATAAATCTATGAAAGAGCCATAATAAACCCCCAAACTCAGAGGAGCTAAGAGGCTTATCCAAGGTTGTTGCCCAAGGGATAACACAGAACTAGAAGATAGTTTCCAGTCCCAAGGCCCCACCTGTTTCCTTTCTGAGAATAATGCCACCAGTGCCACCAGTGGTATGTGTACTTGGAAACATTACTACCCCAGTCCCCTTCCTGGAAGCTCCTTCAAGTTAGCCCCCTTTTCCTCCAGCCAGTGTTTCCTTCAGGCTTGCCCAAAAGTCGAGGGCCCACAAAGGGTAGGCACCCCAAGTCCAGTATGCATTTTCCTACTTTATTCTCTTGCTACCCTTGACAAATAAATATCAACCAGCCAGCTATGGATATTCTAATATTCCCTGATAACCCTATCATGGAGGAGAGGGTATAGATAGTCGAGCCATCAAAATATAACTCACCTAGGGCCAAATTCAGCTAAAAGAAAACCTTTGTGTGTTTATTTCACACCAGATGCAGGGCATACAAAGATGACTAAGGGCCAGTCTTGAGTGTCACGGAATTCACAGCCTAATGAAGGCAGATAGATTCGTAAATATTGCATACAAGAGAGGCCTTTGCATCAGCTGTCAGTGGTGGGGGAAGACTCCCTTTCTGGAGGAGCTGTGACTGGAAGTTTTCTTGGAGGTGACAGTACTCGCGATAATCCTTGAAAGCTGATTTGTTAGATTTCTACATGGGGAATAGTGTGAGCCAAGTCCCAGAGGCAGGGAGTGTAGTTAAGATAATGAAGGCAATGACCAGGACAGTGTGGCTGGGGTTTCCATTCAGAGCAATGGTGAAAGACAGGGTGGTGAGGTTGGCTGGCTGGGACTCCAATGCCACGCTCCATAGGTTGTGACCTCCCCTGATGGGAATCAGAAAGCAGGCGTATGTTTAGGAAGATGCTGGAAAGCTGAGAAGATGGACCAAGGAGGAGAAAAGAACAGCGAGAAGCCCAAAAGTCTCATCAAATGAAAGAAGACACAGGCCTTGAGGTAGAGCAGGGACAGTTGTCAGGAAAGGCACAAAAGTGAGAAGCCCGGCAGAGAAGTGATGACTTCAAGGACAAATTAGCCGAGCAGAAGAAACGGGCTCTATGGCCAGACCCTATAGATGGCAGCCCCAGGGACAGAAGTGCTCACCGTGGAAAGTGAGGACACAGGACAAGCCTGAGATGAGCGGTGATGGTTATGGAGCCAAGGCCTGCTTTGGGGAACCGAGCCCCAAAGCAAGCAGGCCTGACAAGGTCAGCCAAGATGTTGCTTGTTCTATTTGTTTGGGTTTGGCTTGGTTTTGTTTAGGTCTGGGTTGGGCAAATGCTACTACAGACTCCTGGGAGCACAGGGAATCTCTCTCTGGATTGAACCAAGCACTGAACAGAAATTAAAGTTGAGAATACACGTCCCTCCCCTCCTCAGAGACCCCCTTAGAGCAGAAAGCGTGCCAGCTGGGGAACAGGGAGACCTGAGTTCTGGCATTGCCACTTAACTATGAAGCCTTGAGTCACTTCCCACACACCCTGTGGTCCTCGGCTTCTTTCATCACCATCGTAGCACCTGCCTCAACCATCCTTGTGGCTTGTGATGAAGACCAAAAGATCATGCAAATGAATGAAGTTTCGGGAGGCATAGAGTGCCATTCAAAGAGAAGATAGTCTTGCTAACACTATCATTGCTGTTACCGTAGGCTGCCTGCCAGGAAGGGAGAGTTACTGATGGGATCAGCCCTTTGCACTGGCACCTAGAAAAGGTAAAACCGTCACCAGCAACATCTTGTTTGGCCCAAGAAAATTTAAATTCTCTGTGTCTGTTGACCCAAAAGTATGACACATTTTATGGCATGCTTGTAAGTAGCAATTTTCCACGAAAAAGAACAATGTCCCTTGGCTTGAGGGTTTTTAGCAAGAGTTACTTATTTTTTTCCCCCGTCAAAGAACTTCTAAAGATTTCTGGAAACACCAAATCACCCTTGAATCCTTTAATTTCCTACTAATTATTCACAAAAGTACTTCTGACTAATATAATAGAGTCTAACATCCTGAAGAACATCCAACATTTATCGGGACAAACTGCGAGACTTAGAGCAGGGAAAGTGAAGCAAAAGGGAATTCACAGGCCCCGCATCTCGCCCTGATGTAAGGGGCTTGCACCTAAAGGGATACTCTGATGGAAAGAGGGTTTTTTACAAAAGCGGCAAACTCCTCATTGAGAAAGAAAACTAGACCCTGTGCCAGCAATGGAAAGTTCTTCGTTGTGTTTGGAACGCACACCTGTTGAGCATACACACTCACCCCCATCACCACCCCTGAAAAGACCTTGTGGTCCATTCACATGGGAAGTAATCGAGGGCCCTATATTCTAAGAGTTTCCAGAGTTTCCTGGGTTATTGCAAAGCAAGCTGTTGACCATTTATCTCTGCTCAAAAGAGACTTAGCTGTGGGAGCTGCCTGTTCAATTTCATTTTCAGTCACCAAAAGTGTGACTTCATTACTTCAGGGTCAATTCAATAAGATTATTCTGCCACTTTGTGCCAGACACATTGTCCCAGGCCTGGAGTTAGGTGGCCTCTGCCTCATGGTGCTTACAACCCAGGGTATTAAATTAATTGGGGTCAAGAGCAAGAGGAGATCATTGAGAATCCTTTCTGTCTGCAAATGTCACACTCCTTGAGTGCTGCTATCTGATGTTTGTTTGTTGGTTGGTTTTTAGTCTTCTGCCAACCCAGAATGAAATAAAGAATTCAAAAAGAATCAGGTTAACTCAACCCGTGTAGACGAAAGCTGCACATTTAGAACTCCCCAGATCTGCATAGGAGCCAGGATGCTCTTTCTGTTCAGCTGCCTATAGTGGTCAGACTAACCTAAACCCATTAGAAATCTTAACTGTCTTCAGCCAACTCAGCAAAGGCTTCAGGTTGCAACGTACGGGAAGACAGAGCTAAGAATAATACTGTGATTAAAAAAAAAGAAAAGTTGGTGAAAGAGAAGAAAAAAACATTCTAAGTGAGGATTGGGCAAAGTCTTGCAAAGCAATACGAAGGATACACAGGGGAATCCTTCTCAAGGTTGAATTGGTGACTAGACCAATTTGCCCTCCCTTAAAAACACTGGCATTGATTAGCGAGTGTGACTTTATGGGCTATTTGCAGCTTTAGTTTTCATTCCAAGAAACTGGCAGCGTCCCTCACCACTGATCTCCCCAAATTGATGGATGGTAGCAATTATCTAGAGTTATTTATGTAATGTGTTGTAATAGCAGCACAAGTTAGCTGTCACTTTGACCCAGACACCCCCTCGCCCAATTATAAAGAAACCCCATCACAAAGCTGCCTTCAAACCGGGGGCTGGGGAAAGAAACAAAACAAAACAAAACAAAACTCTTCACTCCATCTCTTAAGGAAATAGGAACTTTGAAGGCCTTAGAGAAACCCATGCCTCTTCAGTAGAACTACTTAACAGTATTGCCAATATTAACTTGTCTTTATGATTTATCAGTCCATCCAGGCACTTATTCCTGCCTGTTCTCATAACAAACAAAGATTATTATTTTAAAGATTAAATTCTATTTTTTCACCAAGAAGATGGATGTTTAACGACTGTGTATTAAGTGCAAGGCATTGGTCTTGTCTCTGGGGGGATGCAAAGGTGAGTCAGAGCTCCTGTGCTCAGGAAGCAAGGTGCCTCATCGTTAAGACGAGAACAGGGATAATGACCATCATAACCACCGTTCTCATTTATTGAGCACCTGTTGTATACCAGGCATTGCACTAGGTACTCTGACACACTGTCCCTTACAACTCATGGATGAGACTGTCTTCTCTCTTGCCCTCTGGCCTTTAGTCATTGATTTGTCTACCCTTCCACGAGCACAGGGTGTGCTTGTGCCTCAGGGTCTTGTACTGTTTCCTCTACCTGGACTTTTCTGTGCCTAGATGTCCATGTCCCATTCCCGCACCTCATTTAAGTTTCTGCTCAAATATCCCTTTGTCCAGCAGGCCTGTCCTGACCACTGCAGGTAGACCAGCAGCACACTCACCCTCACCCCACTTGTTTCTCTTCGGAGCATTTATCCCTCCTGACAAATTATATATCCACTTGACTGGGATTCAGACAGCTACGACAGCTGCACAACACGGTGATGTACTAAAAACCAAGGGTGAATTTTTAAAAATATTTTTTAATGCTTATTTAGAGAGAGAGCACAAGTCGGGGAAGGGCAGACAGGGAGGGAGGGAGAGAGAGAATCCTTCGCAGGTTCCATGCTGTCAGCATAGAGCCTGATGCAGGGCTCAAACTCACAAACTGTGAGATCATGACCCGAGCTGACACCAAGAGTCAGGTGCTTAACCAACTGAGCCATCCAGGTCCCCCACCATGGATAAGTTTTATACGTGAATTGTGTCTTAATACAGCTGTTCAATCAAATAATAGAATGAAAACAGTGTATTGTCTCTTTCTCCCCACCGAGGAGGCAAGCTGGACTTTGTTCTCTTTTCAGTTGTATTCGGGGCCTAGAGAACCAGGGGGCACAGAGGAACCATTCAATAAATATTTGCTGAATTGAGGGAATATGTGAGAAGGAACCTTAAAAACCAAACCAGCATTGATCAACCACAACAATGTCTGTATTTTTCACTCTGTCAGTAATGATCAGTTTTTCCTAGAAATTGAATAGATTAACTCCTGGCACAGTTTGTCTGCTTCTTAAAGAATTAGTTGGAATCCTTTTTTTCCTTCTTCTCCCTCTCCCTCTCCCCCCTCCCCTCTCCTCCTCCCCTCCTCCTTTTTCTTCTTCTTCTTCTTCTTCTCCTCTTCTTCTTCTTCTTCTTTCTTCTGTCAATTGCAATGTCATCAAACTAAGAAGTAAAAAGAATACTTAACTGATAGACATTTCTAGATTCACACATTGGCTCTGTCAATTACAGTGTATGACCTCAATGAAATAACTCATTCTTTTGAACCTCAGTTTGTACAGCTGTAAAATGGGGGATCGTAATAGCTTACTGAGTTTTTATGAGAATTATACAACAGGATACACATGGGATATTCTAACAGCATCTAAACGTATATTAAGTGGCCAAGAAATGTTTTTACACCTGCCAAAACACCAGTGAGAGAGCTTGAGGATACTCAAATTTCATCTACAGGTACAACAAAACAAACAAACCCTGTTTGCCAGATGTGTGAACCCGGATTTCAAAGCAACTAGAAAATGCCATGACTGCCCTTCCACTGGATGTCTAGTTACATCCCCACTTCACTTCCCATCTTCATAAATATGGACCTCCTTGCTTCCACACTGTGGGCATTGATCAGCACAGCAGAGTAGAGAGAGTGCTGGCTTTCCTTCTTCTCAGACCTAGGTTTGAAACTGAGACCTGCCCAGCTGTGACCTGGAGGGAGGAGCTTGAACACTATGATCCTCTGCTTCCTTTTCCATTCAGTAGGAATCACATGCATATCACTTTCTCCCTCTCTCTCCCTCTCTCTCTCTCTCTCTCTCTAGTTGAGTCAAAGTGGAATGAAATAAAGACATGCAAACACAGTGCACATTCCTATTAACATAAGTGTCTTCTATTCCCCTCATGGGGTGTCATCTTTAAGGGACGTTCAGAAAAGCTTTCTTTCACTTACTATCCAATCATTCAATATTTAATGAGTGCCTACCCTGTGCCAGATGCTGGGCTTTGAGGAAACATGAGTTTATAACACAGATATGATCATTCAATCCTTCCACTTGCAGAGTGTGGAGTCTGCAGGTCCCCAGGCAGAAGCACCCTCTACTCTGCCCTTGAGCCACATTCCAAGAGGTCAGTAAGATGCGGGATCAGTAGGAGAAAGCAGCCCACTAATCCCTCTTCTTCTGTTCTTTCATCATTCCAGAAATCCAGGCATCTGAATTCCTGGAAGGAGGAATCTTCAGTTACTCCTCCTGACCACACAAATAAACAAAGGCAAACCATCTCTCTAGCTCCTGAGAGTTCTGGGTCCTTTAAAAAGATGAAATATGATTCTGCGCCTCAAAGGCCAATGGTACAAGAAGCGGGGCCACCATTAGGACCTCAATTTTAGGCAGCACTAAAGGAACATCAGATTAATCATCCACACTTGAAAATAGTATCCACCTATTATTGGGATGATTCAAAACAAAACAAAACATGAATGTACCATTTTAGTGAATTTTCTCTGCAAGACTGAGGTATTCTTTTTCTTTCCTTTTTTTTTTTTTTTTTTTTTTGAGAGAGGGGAGAGAGAGAGAGAGTGGAGGGGGCTCAGAGAATCTTAAGCAGGTTCCGTGCCCAGCTCAGAGCCCGATACAGGGCTCGGTCTCACAACCATGAGATCATTACCTGAGCGGAAATCAAGAGTCAGATACTTGGCCAACTGAGCCACCCAGGCACCCCAGGACTGAAGTTTTTATTTCAAAAGGGGAGTGTTTCCTTATTCCATGGACTGAATAGCCTCATTGGAAACAGAGGCATTAATGCTAACGGGTAATAATTTAAAGCTTTGAGTAGAATGCAAGTCAACTTGACTCCCAGACGCTCCTTGTAAAAAGCCTGTGCAAATACCAGGGTACTTTCATTGCTTGCCTTTAGTCACAGTTGGGTGGAAAGAGCACATCTTCTTTCCAGAAGATGCAGCCTATACTTTCTCATGCTTGGGAAAGAAACAGAGTCCACTCTCTCCTTGTCATCAGCTCTGACCTTTTGGTCTTGAAAGATGACCTTCCAGGTTGTCGTAAGTCATGGCTAGGTAACAGTGTGTGCCTATAAATTTATATATTAGATCTGTTTTCAAGGTTTGCACTGGCTGAAATGCACTGGCATTTATTACATGGATCAGATTCTCTCTTAAAATATCAGAGTCTTTCATATCTAATACGAAATTATTTTATAACACATCTCTACATGCGTTATCTCATTTAATTTTTACAACAATCCTGTGAGGTCGGTATAATCTTTTTTATAGGAGAAGAAACCAAGACTTAGTGACTTTGTAAGTAACCAAATCAAGACCCAAATGCAGGTCTTCAGATTTTCAATCCAGTATTTTTCATCTGTTCCACAACTGTCTTGCAAGATTTTCCTGGAGCCCTCTTGGAAATTATATACATAATATTATTTATGTATATATATATAATTGCTCTTAAGGTCAGTAATGAGAAACCAAAGTACAGGTTAGCCATAAGGCAGCAGAGAATGAAACTCCCACCTTTTTTCTGCCGAGCCCTTTCTCCATAATCCTGAACACTTAAAGTCGTTTTAATGAATTGAACTTTCTTTAGAATTCTCAGTCTCCACCTGAAAAATCACTATGGATTCTGTTTTCTGTATTTGTAAGTGAACCACTGCAAATCCCAGAGAGCTCTCTGGTCAGGGAGATGTTCTGGGGCTCCCAACCACAGCCAGAATCACTTTGCAAGGGTGATTTTTCTTGAGGAGTGCCCATAGAGCCAGCCAAGTTCCACTGTGGCATAAGAGTACATACACATACATTTCTTTCTTCATGGTTTTGGGAAATAGGTAAGTTCCCAAGAGTGGCATGAAATCACATGTTCATCATGTCACTCAATAAGTAGTTGTAACAGATAATCTCTTCGGGGGATATATAATCTGTTTTTCTCCCCTTTGCACCTCACACTTCTTCATTCGTGATTTTCCCACTCTTTATATCTGTTCCCGTTCTGAAATACCTTTCTTTACCTATTGGCCCCTGAATTTCTTAAAATGCATACTATAGAAAAATAAAACCAAGGATTTTTAAGGTATCTCATTTCTGGATATGTATTCAGGAGGCCACTGTTTGTGCGCTCTACCAAGATTCAGCCCAGAGCAAAGCATCACCCCCAGAGCTCAGAGCTGATGGGCAGCAGAGTTCAGGAGCCCCAGAATCTGACCTTATAACCCAAATTGCAAAGGATCTGGAAAAGTCTGGAGAAATCTGCTGGAGAATGGGCTTATCAACTGCTTTTCTTCCTACTTCCCAAAGACACCATAGTCAAGGCTCAGGAGCAAGGACTAGGAAGATAATTTCAAGGTGGAGAAGAAAATGCCATGCCCTTGGCTACCCCAGTGCCTCATCTTATTTATTGCTCAGGAGCATAACCGCTGTCCAACATGCATAGCAGCAATTACTGCAGGGGCGTGGTTGGCCTACTGTTGACTGTGGCTTCCTTTTCAACTCCATTCCCCCAATCCTACTTTACTGAAAAGTGAATGTAGCTTTCTCCACTTTGCAACCTGAAACTATAATCACTTAATTTTCCTTAGATAGTCCAGGACCATGGTAAGTAAAAACAAAATTCAATAACACTACCTTTCTTTTTACCAAGAAACACAACAAAATTCAACATATACACTCCCCCATCGTGTATCTGAAATCTGCGAACGCTTTTCTTGGTCAATATTTAAGAACAGCTTTCACTGCCACTGTCAAAATGAGGTAAAATATGGAAATAGCTTCAACCAACAACATACCCTCTCAAAATGTGTTTCTTATATAGCAAAGTGCAGCAAAAAGAACATGAAGTGAAAATCAAAAGACATGGGTTTTCCAGATCATTGTTGCCTCTACGATTTGCTATGGGATGTTGGGTAAGGAACTTTCTCTCTCTGGAGCTCAGCTTTATCATTTCAAAAAAAGGGTCTCAATTTTAGAAACTTTCCTTCCTTCCTTCCTTCCTTCCTTCCTTCCTTCCTTCCTTCCTTCTTCTCCTTTCCCTTCTCTTTCTCTCTCTCTTTTTCTTTCTTTCAAGCAGTAAAAGCCCCCCCCCCCAAATTCCCCTATTCAGTTAGCCAACATATTAACCATGAAGATGAAGCCACTCTTTATGTGGCTCTCCCCACTGGTCTTCTCCTTGCCTTCAGGAACATGTATGGCAGTTAACCAGCAACATAGATCTCCTTAGAACCCAGTTTGTTGAAGGAGAAGGAGAAGGAGAAAAGGAGAAGAAGGAGAAGAAGGAAAACAAGGAGGGGGAGGGGCAGGGGAGAAGGGAGTAGGAGAAGGAGAAAAAGACGACATTGAACTACAGGATGAGAATCCAAACTGTATAGTGCAAAGTTGGGCACTTTGGAGTCAGACCTCAGTCCAACTCTCTACTCATGTCTGCTTTAACCAGGACACGACTAAAGAGCCATTTTACATGACTTTCTTGAGCCTTCATCTCTTCATCTATAAAATGGGAATAACAATATCTATTAAATAAAGTTACTCTGAGGATTAAATAGAAGGATTATTAAATGATGACTTAAATCCCTAGCATACAGTAGGAGCTCAATAAATATAATCTTTTTTTTTTTTTTTTTTTTTTCTGAGAAGACCAAGTGTCCTACCTATAGTCCTGGCGTAATTATTGATAGTATATCCTTTCACTCTTAAGAAGTCCTCGTTTGGACACAAATTATGTGACTATTTATTACCATCCCCTAAAGCCACCTCTCCAGTTTTGGTTCTGGGGCTCTTAAAACATGCAGAAGTCTACTGGTTGATTCTTAAAATCCTACAAGGAGTCACAGACAACCTTTCATTGTCAAGGCACAAGAATGCGTTTGGTGCCACTCCAGAGGCAGGCAGGCTGCTCACAAACATAGAGGAAACATTTGTTTAATGGTTTTATACTTCACCAGAGGAGAGGTCCCCTTGACCCAATAACTGGCAAATTCCATGGGCATACATTTGGAGTCAGAGTGGGAAAAAGCAAGGAAAGCCAGCATTTGCTCACGTTACAAGGATATGCGTGTGGAATAAGCAATCTCTCATTCATTTCATGTCTCCTGCAATCCCGGTGTTTCCTTTCCTTGTTGAACACAGGTATGGGCAATTCACTCATGTAGCTGGGAAATGAAACACTTAAATTGTAAGCTCAGAGCTGAGCATAAGGGAACACTGATCTTAAGAGTGTATGCTGATACAAAGAAATGTGTGCGTCTGAGTAGGTATTGTGTGTGTTTCTGTGTGCCTTGTGGTTATAATCAAGCAAATCCTTTATGAGCCAACAAGCATTTGTGGACTTTTAGTGTTAGCGATTCTGTTTCCAAACCATTGGCATATTTGTAGACCTGACTAGTCTCTTCATTAAAAGCTAACCACTTCAAAATTGTGTTTTAAGCTTCTGAACATCAGCCTTGAGAACGAGAGTAAATACCAGCATCACTTATCACTTTGGCAGGCTCAACAAACGGCATTTTGGAGCGTTAACAGCCCTTAATGGGGACTCTCACTGCTATTAGTTAAGCAAACAGGCATTAGGTTGAGGAAGGCAATCAGCGGCCCATCTCCACAGTGACTGTTGTCTGTGTCGGCCTCAGCTGATTTGGTGCACATTCCTGCCCCAGCACCTTCTGAGGGAGCTGGTGGTGACCATGCCATTTCAGGGTTAAATCTATGCTCCAAACTGGGCTGCCATCACCTCTGTTTTAAATAACCTGGAGTTTGAACAGTAGTGACTAGAAACGTCTGCTCTCCCCTTTTGGTCCACAGCTGATAAAAACCCCACCCATTTTCTCAGGTCCACTTCAAATACCACTCACCTACTCTAGGAAGTTTTTTCCTCACTCCACCGTCCCCTGACTCCAGTGGGAAATTATCTTTTCTCCCGTGCATCCCCACAATACAAAGCTCAGCTGCATATGAGTCACTTCAGTGGCTTATAAACAATGCAAGTATTTCTACCCCAACGATTGCAAATCCAGACTACATATCTGAATCCCTGGGGACCATTTTTAAAAATGCTTTACAGGTGATTCTTCTATGCAGCCAGCGTTGAGAACCATGACTTTTCTCCAGAGAGATTCTGTTTCTGTTCATCTGGGGTAGGGTCCAGGAATTTTAATTCTCAACCAACATCATGGGGTAGGGGCTCCCAGTACACCTGAGAAATACCACGATAGCCCTTGGGCTCTGAATGGGGCTGATAAACAGATTAATACTGCTTTATAAGAGTGCACATCCCAGAAACTGGGACCTTTTTGTTATGTTCTGTTATGATGTCATTTACATAGAAAAGATTGGAGGTAAAACTGAGGCAGAGATGAAGAGTTCTACTTCACAAAAGAGAAAGGGATGAGCGTGTGGTGGGGGGAGGGGGAGGGAGCGGGTATTGAGATGGAGGAAACTGGGACCAACAAGGCTGGGGAAAAGGGAAAGAGAAAACCCATGACCCCAGCATATGGCCACATACCAGAACCAACATGGAGGAATGAAAATATTTCAGGAGAATGTTGTAACTTGTTTGCTCCGAGATGTGCAAAGCAATCTCCCTCCTCCATCTCCCCTTAGGAATCCTGAGTAAAGAGGTGCCGGAAGCCTTCTTTGCATTGGCAGGGGGGAACCCTGAGAGGACTGGAAGAAGCAGAGTAAGAAAACGAAGGACGATGCACATCTGGCTTACACGTGTGCGCTTCATCTCCTAAGCCTGTTACACAAAACAGGTGTTCAACGAGTTGTCAAACAAATGAAATATTAGGGAAAAGCTCCTAAGGAAGACCTTGGTTCCTGCCACCACAGAGGGCTGGCAAGGGTAGAAAAGAAACATAATGGCCTTTTCCTTATTGGCTTGCAAAAGCCAATCCCAACCTGCCCAACTTCATGCTAACACAGCACACGACTGTCGGCCAAGAAAGAGCAGGCAAGGTGAAAGCTCATAGGGCCAAAGATCTATTCATGTGACATTGGCTTGGCTTTCGGTGTTTGGCTATCGTCATTGTTTTGGAAAGTTTTAGTAAAACCAATAAAGAGGGCGTTCAAAATAAGAGAGAAGACATCCCACATACCACCCATCCTGATGTGCGTGGCATTGGTCTAAAAGCAAGCAGAGCAAAGGACATCCATATGATACCCAGCTGGTTGAGTGAAATTTTGCCCTGAGCTCCACGTGTTCTAAACCAAAGTGACAGACATAGCCTGGGGGGTTCTACTTACAGTTCAGATTTGCACAACTCAGCTTCTTCCCTTCCCTCAGCTCCTCCCTCAGTTATTTTACTCTGCTTGGAAGATATATTTATTTCTAAACCAACAGCGTTCACTTTAACAACTTTAGAAACAACCGTCCCGGGACTAACACTGACTCATAGTGAGACGTAAGGAAGAAGCAGGAGCAAGTACTTGCTTCCTCTAGTGCTCTTGCGGTGGGGTGGATAGCCTTTTTTTCTCATCTGCCCAGCACCCTTCCTGCCTTTGGTAGTGCTCCCTTCTTCGTTCTTTGTCACCTCATTAGAGTTACCATCTCCACCTCTGCCAGCATCTCCTTCCTGATCACAGGGCTGGTCATGTGACTCTAGATCAGCCAATCTCAGGGCTCTGTGACTTTAGCACCAGTGATTGGTCCAGGGTATTTGTCTAATCTAAGCAAGGCCAAACAAATTCTTGCCTGGAACGATAAATGAGTATTGGAAGTTAATAAACTAGAAAACATGTGAATCTGGAGTCTCGGTGTCCAGATCCTGTCCACAGGATAGAATCAATACCCAGAAGGGCACTGAGTTAGGGGGTAAAGAGACGCTGAGGCCTGATGTCACAGCTGCAACCCCTGAAACCAGCCCTAAGGTAGATCATCCTTTAACTTGCCAGATACATAAAATGTCATTTGTTTGTTCATTTATGCTTAGGCTAGTTTGAAGTTGGATTTCTGCAACTTCGAGTGCAAAATGTTGTGATGAATATAAGTGAATACAATAAAATGCTTATATTCAAGTAATCTTCACGCAGTGGAATGGAACTATCATCGCAACCATTGATTGAACACCCACTCACAGTCAGAACCTGTACCAAGACAAGAAGTGTGTATCTCATGTGAAGGTCCCACTGAACAAGAGCACCTGAGACTCAAAGACGTTACTCGACTTGGACAAAAATCACAGAGCTGATCCATGAGACGGGGGGGATCCACCCTCCATCTCGGGGTTTGCTCTACGCGCTCCCAGAGGAAGAGTACATACAGCAGCTTCATGTGGAATCAGCAACTCTTTCGTGCTTGTTTAGTTAATAAGATGCCAGCCCTTCACTGTGAGGCTTAGGCCCTCAGTACAGTTCCGTTTGTCCTACACAAGGCTCTAAGCTTCCAAGCCAGGCTCTCGAGGGAGGCAGAGCCCAGCTGGGAAACAGGTGGTGAGGCCTCCATACTGGTCTGTCGGGCTGCCTGTGCCACATGCCAGGTAATCAGGAGAGGCTTTAGCCATTAGCACTTCTGCCATTAGCACTTGCTGGCTGAGAGTGGGAAGTGGCACAAACGCTAAGATGGTGAGTTCATCCAGCACCAGCCACTTTCTTGGTCCAAAGTGAGTTCAACCAGGGTCCGCTGAAGTGAGGAAGCTCAGTGGTGGGATGGCTCTGAATATACTGGAATCAGGACATGAGTGCATCCAAGCTCATCCCCAAACCCCAGGTTTGACTAACTCTGCCCATCCTTCCTACCCCTTCCCCTCCCTCCATCTCAGAAGGGACAGGGGAATAAAAGCCTATGGAATACATTCCAGAGGCTCATTGATGATGTTTTCTTTCATTTGAATGTCAGTTCCCACTCCTGGTTGTGAAAAGTGCATGGTTTCCCTGATTTAAATTCCCACGCCAAGTTTTGAAAAATGCACGAATGTAGCCCTGCACTACCATTCATTGCCTCTGTGACTTTGGTCAAGTTACGTAGTCTCTCCAAGCCTCAGTTTGCTCTGCTGAAAATAGGAATGATGCTGCCTACCCAAAGGTATCATGAGAATTTCACAAGGGTTGTGCCATCACTCCTCCCGGAGCTTGGCATGTGCCAGATGCTCCACGATGGGAAATATCGTCAGGACTTCCCGAGTGTTCATGGGAACGAACTTAATGCGTGCCTGGCCCCTCTGCCTAATCTTCAGTTGGTGCCCATTAAATAGCCAACTTCTTTCAAATGGGACAGGAAGTGAGTGATGGCTGTTTCCATTTTCCGTATTTTATGACTCTAGAATCCCCACAGACGATCTCTGTCCACAGTTGGACAGAGGGGGCAGAGTTATCCTACAGTCATGGAATCCCTACTCCAGCCTAATAAATACTTGTGTGGACAACTTTGATGCTAAGGTTAATGGTGGGTTAATTGTGGGTGCTGCGGTGATATGAGCAGTATCTGGAAAGCACGTGGAGAGGTCTCGGGTTTCAGATACTGCTGCTCCAACATCAGCTGAAGCCCTGTGGCCACAAGCTGGGTGCAGCGGATAAAAAGGGGATAAGGGGCCCCCAAACACTTTCTAAGGTGGCAGCCTTTTTGTGGCACCTCCCATTCCGTCAGGGCCAAGGGTGTACCCCACGTATCCGGTGTGGCGGGATAACCCAGGCTGTACGCAATCACAGAGACACTGAAGCTCAGGACAAAGCCTGCTCTGAGACCGCCCCACTGTTCCTTGTATGGACTAGGAAGGCAGGGGTCCTGGGAAGAGGAGGGGCCTCCATAAATGTTTATGCCAGGGTGGAAGCATCAGTAGCGTGATTTTCAATCCTGAGTGTATGTTATCGATCGCCTGGGGATCTTGCCAAAGTGCAGATTCCCACTCAATGAGCCTGGGGTGAGCCCTGAGATTCTGTATTTTTAACAAACTCCGGGGCCACGTTGAGGCTTCCAGCCTGGGAACTACATTTTGAAACTAGCAAGGCTCTAGGACCTAAGAAGTTCATAGTAAATGTTTGCTAACTCATTACTCATAGATACGTTGATGCATGAACATACAAATGAATAATACAGGGAGGTAAGTAGACCATAATGAAAATTCTAATATCCAATGCTAGACTGGGGTTAAAGACTGTACTTTCCAGACTTTCAGACTTGACATTTACCCCTCCCCGCCCCCGTATGTTCCTTTGTTTAGTTCTTTTTGCTTTATTTCTTTCTGTCTTCAGTGACAGGGCAGTAGAAAGAGCAAAGTCACTATCTCTGCTATAATCCCTGAGTCTCAGTGCCCAGATCTATAAAATGGGAATGCCACCTATCTCACGGTGTTGCAAGAACAAAGTGCCTCAGGAAAAGGAGCTCAAGAAATGGTGGCTACTGACTACCATTTAATTAATTCATTTGGAGAGATCACAGATTTCTCTCCTCCACGTAGAGGGAACAAGGGGGGGAAATATTAGCTGTATGTATGTGCTAGCCTGTCCTGAAGCATTTGAGGTCCATCGTGTCAATTTCACAGACAGGGAAACTGAGCCTCAGAAAGAACAGGCGACTTTTATCCAGGGTCACAAAGCTGAGTAAGCGGCAGGGAGCAGTTGTGTCTGATTCCAAAGCCGCATTCTTTCCCCACCATCCTGCCTCTCCCCCGTGTCCTGGTTGTGGGCAATGTGCCCCATCTGAACACAGTACTCCACAGTCAAAGGCTGTGGGCATTAGCTGTCAAGGCTCCAATTCCGACCCACGTCCGGGCTCATTCCTTGGCTGTGAAGCAGACAGCTTGTTTACACGACACAGGTCTGGGATGGCAACGTCCTCAGTGCCTGTCTGTCTGCTTTTGCCTTCTCCTCTCACTCGAACCTTCAGTGACTCAGTTATGGTCAAATCCAAGGACAGTCTGTGCTGAGTGCACTCCAACTTACCGGGAAGGTGTCTGAAGCCCTGAAGGTCACTGGGTGAAAGTGTCAAAGCAGACAGACAGATGACCTCTCACATCCTTGTGGGAGGGAGTTGTTTGCTGAGCAAAGGGTTCAAGGACATCCTCTCCGAGTCCCAAACAGGCCTGAATCACTGCCCCCGCTTTCCAACCACAGATGTTTTCTTGCTCACAGCCAGGTTCCAAATGGGGCAGGATCTGCCAGAATGAGCTCTACAAGACACTAAGAGGAAAGAAATGTGAATCTGACACGTTTCCACCTCTATAAACCCGGCCTCTAGGTCCACAGCCCAATCCTGCCTCAGTATTCCCCCTCCTGCGGTAGCGACAACTAATTTCACTGTCCCCCAGGGATTCCTGCTCCCCTTCTGTAGCACGGACCTTCCTCGGGACATGGCTGCCATGTTAGTGATCCCCCTTGCACACACCCCTAGCTTCTTGTGGGGTCCACGGGACTGCTTCCCACCAATGAGCGGAAGTGATGTGTCTCCCTCCTGGGCCAAGGCATGCCTCCTCCATCCCCTCTTCTTTCCCCGCCTAGAGAAAGAAGTCACAGGTGGAAGGAGTTTGTGTCTCTGACTCACCATGTGGAAGGCTTGCTGACGACCAGGAACACCCACGGAGGCAGCTTGGTGAGTGAGGAATAAAGCTTTATTATTCTGAAGCTACTGAAAACTTTCAGAACTGTTAGAGCAAGGAACATTACCGCAGTACCCCCCCCCCCCCAGGGCTGGGAGAGCAGCATAGACTCTGACTGGACCTTTGGTAAGGTGTATGGCCCACCGTGCTCAGAACTTCATCACTGGGATCTCACAGAACCCTCGTATGATTCTGGTGGAAAAATTCCATCCCCATTTTAAACCATAGAAACTTTGGTTCTGGGATAGTAAATCATTTGTTCTAGATCAGATGGCAAGGAAGCAGCAGCTATAAGATTCAGACAAGTTTCTGTCTGACAACAGATACGAGAAGCCTTCCCTTTAGCAGAAAGAGTATCTCTCTACAGTCATCGCTGGGCAAGAGTGCATGATCTGAACTCCTTCACTGGCTTATAGGACCCCTCCTGGGATCTGGGGAAAATGAGGACGGGAAAGAAGGGTGGAAGCTGATTCCTCATCGCTTTTATCTGTCCAGCCATGGGACAAAGAGAGTCCTTGCAGGGATAGGTAGATCTTTCCTAAACCCTCCCCTAGGTCTGGTACAGACCCCAAGGAGGTAGCAGCAAGTTTGGATGAAGTCCCTTTGGAGTGAAATGTAGTTTTTCAAAGTGAGTCTTAAACTTGCTGTTGGCAGGCCACAGTGAAATAGAGTTTTGATAAACTTCCTGATCGAGGTGACTCAAAACTATTTACTTATTTTAATTTTGTTTATTGTTTATTTTTCAGAGAGAGAGATAGACACGGGGTGAGCAGAAGAGGGACAGAGAGAGAGGGAGACACAGAATCTGAAACAGGCTCCAGGCTCTGAGCTGTCAGCACAGAGCGCGACGCGGGGCTTGAACTCACAGACCGTGAGATCATGACCTGAGCCGAAGTCGGACACTTAACCGACTGAGCCACCCAGGAGCCCCTAAAACTATTTAAATTCAAATGTGAAATGGTGGCCAAATTGTAAGGTATACATTATGCTGTACTTAGTTTGATGCAGGCTCACCAAGGACAGCCCTAGGGGATGCCTGTGATACTGCAGTAACATTGTACCAAAGTGGATCTTGGAGTAAGAAGCTGGAGGTCTAAGACCTGACTCCTTGGCTTAATGACTTAAGCAAGATACACCTTTCAGAGCCTGAGTTCCTCATTTCTGAAGAGGGGATGAGGGTGGGGAAGATGTGACCCTCTCTTCCTTGCAGCGTTTGCAGGAGACTTCTCTTTTTAATCTTTGTGCTCAGCATCTCGTACCTGAACTACCACAGCAGGAGAGGGGAAAGAGTGGTTCCAGGACCTTCTGCTTCTGCTCCCCCCTCACTGTGCCCAGTGAGAGAGCTCTTCTGCTTAACCCACCAAGAGTTCCCCGACATCCTCAGGAAAAACTCCAAGGTCTTCAGACTGCCAAAGTGTTCCATGATCTAACCCTGACCTGCCTTCCTACCATTCATTCCTTTATACAATCTTCCATCCGACACTTGGTCCCAAATGCGGGTCTCACACTTCCCTGTGCACCTTCCTGCTGTTCCATCCTTTTAACTTCCCTGATGTGCTCTTTCCTATCCTAATGGTTACAAGTTCAGACCTTATCCATCTTTCAAGGCTGATGTCAGTGCAATCACTTCCAGAAATTTCTTTTTCTGAGGTCCACAGCTGGGACTTCCATCCCCCCTTCCAAGCTGAGGCAGCAAACTTCTTAGGCCCTGACACCTTGTTGACTCCTTATGCGACCCCATTTCTTATCTCCCCTCCCAGCCCTAGAGAAAGAACTCTCCCTGCTTCATCAATGCATTCTCCAGTACCTAGAGGTATACCCAGTACAAAGTTGGTATGTGGCAAGTTTACTAAGTTAATTCAAAATCCTAAGCCAAGGAAAGAGTCAGAAAAGACAGTCGATAAGAGAGAATTAGACTAAGCCCTGCTGTGATAACAAGTAAACTCTGACACTGAAGGCATAACACAGTAACAGGTGACCTCTCACTCTAGCCACAGTCCCTCAGGGTCAGGCAACTGCGCAGAGCAGAACTCCTTCAGTCAATGAGGCAGCAATCCCGTCTCCTTCTATCTCTTATGAATCTCAGCATCTTGAGTGCTTAGCTTCCAGCTGCGCGGATATGGTTATGAGATCGTGGAAGTGTTCATGGGACCCTTCATGGCCAGGCTGGAATTAGTGTCTATTCCTAATACTTGACGTATTGTCTATGAAACTAGCAGCACTGGCATCACCTGAGAGTTCAATGACATGAAGAATCATGGGCCCCCACCCCAGACCTACGGAATCTGAGTCTGCATGTTAACAAGATCTCTGGGTGATGTACGTGCACATCACAGCATGAAAAGCATTCATGGACATCCTTTCTGGCCAACCCTTCAGCCAGAACTCAACCCCAGAGCCCAAACTAATTGAAGACACCTAGAAAAATGTATCTACCCTGACACCTAGAACAGAGAAATGGGTTTTGCTAGCCATAGACACCGCTACAAGCAGCATGTAAGATGAAATGGATCCATTCCTACCTCCAGGTCGATCAAGTCATGTAGAAACCCTGACCTCAGTCACCTGCTGTGCAATAGCAGTGGGTGGATGGAGTGTCTATTCCTGGCTCAGTGAGGAACAGGCTGTTTCAAGATGGTGGAATCCAACAGGAGGGCAGGGAATTCCAATATATCCGCAGAGAGGTAGAAGCCAGGTGAAAAGGCACATTAAACCCTTTCAGCCAATGAAGTTGAAAGAACGTGTCAATGGTTGAGTGGGCTCTGAAGAAAAGAGCTCCCCATTGCTCCCACCAATGGTCATTCAGCCAGTGCAAAGGCCATACGCAGCCACAGTAGCAAAGCTGGAATAATCCATTGTTCATTTTCTGTGAAGTTTTGACCTGTTAGACCCAGCTGTTTTCACTCTTTCCATTGGTCATTGTTTCTGGTTCTCATTAGTGAAATTTATTTTAATTATTCTGTGGCTCTATTTTTTCCAGAACACAAGGATTTGAGGTTCACATACTTTCATCTTTTATTTATGATTGGTTAATTAACCAGCACTGTGTGGAGGAGTGCAGGAACTTTGAAAAAATCCTTTTTTCATGTAAATGTGTAGACTACTTAACAAGAAGACTCAGATCCTTTGTAATATTTGTTCTTGATGGTGTTTTACTTGAGAAATAGTGGTAAGCCAGCTCTGATCTTACATTTTAAAGCATTTCATTAAAATAAAAAAAAGAAAACAAAATATTTCATAATACGAACTTGCTTCATTTTGGATGTGCCAAACACAGAAAAAAAAAAAAAATGAACCCTGAAGCAATCAAAATTTTCCCATCAACCTTGAGCATATAATTTTTATAGCAGAACATCCCTTGTCCAAATATATTGTACTTTTGTTTTTAAACCAGGGGAAAATAAATTATGTAGAAACTCAACAGGAAAAGAAAATAAATCCTTAAAAAGTATATATCACCGAAAGCATTTTCTAGTACTAAGTATGAATTGACATTTCACATCCATGAATATGATTCCATATTAGGAGTCAATATGGTGTTACACAACTCACTTGTGAGCTGCAAGGGTGAATGGGTAATGTGCATATGTATGCCATCAGTCATGGGATAATTTCTGCATTGTTAAAGGGCCATATATTTTTTCTCTTCCTTTTGCTTTCATATGAGGCCACACCACCACTCTTGATGAGCCATCTCTCTCTTGGCTTCAACAAATGGGTTCATGACTTCCAAGTCTTTCTCTCCAGAATCCACCTTGCTCTTGAACTTCATACTTGAATAACCAAGTCAGTGTTGAACACCATTATGTCCAGAAGGACCCCAAATTTGCCTGTCCTAAAAGTAGCCTGCCATCTTCTCCTAAAACTTCTTATCCCTTCTTGTATTTTCTAAGAAAGTATTCAAATATTTGCTGAATTACTGAGGGACATAGAGATTCATTCTGCATTTTCCTCGTTTTTACTTCCACAGAATTAATATGATCCTTTATATACATTTATGTTAGCCCTGCCCATTTCCTGCCTTCCCCCAAAATAACCTGAAGTGACTTAAAAGAATCTACAAGATAATACAAAGGAAACCATCAAAGAAATCATGAGAATGGCAAAATAGCTAGCAACGTTGAAAGAAGACCCAGGAAGACTGATTCCCAGCACTGCATAGCAGGAAGTCAGGATACAAATTATGTTCTGAGTTTTCCAAAGGCTAAAAGCAAAGTGGGAAACACTTATCAAGGATGTATGATTCATAGTGTCTGTCAGATTAGAGGAAATACCAGCTGCCCAAGAGGAGCATGATTTTATTATATGACAAAAGCAATGCCAGCCAGTGTGGGTGGTTTGCACTCCCATGTGAGATGACTTAGGCCTAATGAGACCTCTTTGGTTGCCTACCTTGCCTATTTAACAATTAGGTGAGTGAAAATGGACTTAGGTAAGCACCATAGTGAATATTGAAATTAACCTTTCCTTGAAGACTGTCAGAAAAAGAGTGGAAGTGGGCAAAGAATTACCTAAACTTTATGATCTTTTCTACTTCGCTGAGTACGTGATTCTAGTGAGCATCCTAAAATGAAATGTGAGTCCCATGTAGGCTCCCCCACCCCCCAAAAGTAGAGCATTCCTATGAAAGCTTTCCTAAGCCAAAATGAGGTAAAGCTAAGAATCAATCGCCATCAATTTATAAGGAAATTTTTTTAGCGTTCCCAGACCCAAAAATAACCCTCTTAGGCTTTTCTGGTACTTTAGGACACATCTTGCTAACAGTGAACAGAATAACTCGAGATAAAGCACAGATGCTCACAGATGCAGCTCAGAGCTCTGGAGGCTTGATGCTGAGATGCTGAGTGTACTTCCCAGGGAAGGGGCTTGGTGGGGCCACGCTTGCTGCTGGGGATGTGCACTATATAAAGGCTCACTGCAATACAAATGTAACATCCTCTTCCGTTTTCTAGCAAAAACAGGTCCTCATGTGGGTAATTCTTTTGGAAAAGTAAAGTGGTGTTACACAAACTTTTGAAAAGCTAGAGATGCGTATATAAAGTATATTTTAGTGAATCAAGGTCCTTTGTGGTCTGGCTTCAATTTCAGCTTTTACCATGTAAACTTCCACACTGCAAAGCTTACTGTTCCTCCAATAAATGGCATGCTCACCCCACTTGACCTTGTTTGTACTGTGTCCCCTGCAAAGCACACTCTCATTGCGAATCTGTCTCCTATTGCTGTCCATCCCGTACAACCCAAACCCCAATTTCTTCCGTGAACTTTTCCCTGGCTCCAGAATCGGAAGCTCTCTCCCTCAGCCTCCTGTACCAGATGCACGCTCCTCAGCTGTAGGATTTAGCCACAGTGTATCAAGCTTTCCTGTTCAGGGGTTGCTCCCACATATCACTAATATTTAGTGAGCACTTACCATGTGTTAAGCAACCGAGCTAGATGCTTTAATATGTATTGTTCTCTTTGATTCTTATGGTAGTTTTCTGTTGCTGAATAACAAATCAATCTTACACAAGTAGTTTATCATGGGTCAGTCTCTAAGGGCCAGGAATGTGGATGTGGCTCAGCTGGGTGCCACTGACCCAAGGCCTCCCGAGGGGCTCCTGCCAAGCTGGCCTGGGCTGTAGTGTCATCTGAAAGCTGGAAATTTGGTAATGGATACACGGGGATTCATTTTACCATGCCTTTTTACTTTTGTGTATATTTGAAATTTTTCATAATAAAAAGGTAAAATAAAATCCCCACATACATAAAATTTCTAAGTCGGGTCAGGGGGGAAGAAGAAAATAGGGGAAAAAAATCTCAATGAATCCCCACAATACCTCTTTGAAGGAGGTTTAACATCCCAGTTTGCAGATAAGGAAACCGAGGCTCACTGAGATTAGAAGGTTCTAGAGCTGGGATTTGTAGCCATGTCCGTTTGGCTCCCAAGCCAACATTTTCTCCACTATACCACACAAACATATACAAATGCTATCTCTGCATCTAAAATCCTCGGGTTGTACTTGATCCTGGGGATACATGAGGTTACATTAATGCCCACCTTATAATGACTCCCAGCCTTCATCACCCCCACCTTAGGTCTCCCCCAGCTACCTGGGTATCTCACCTGAATTGAGCACTTAATGTGCACTGGGTACTGGCCCTTAATACCAGTTCTTCTTCACAATACTCCTGATAGGTAGGTATTATTACTCTCCTTTTCCAGAGAAGGGGTTTCCCCTTAGAGAGATGAAGTCACATCTCAAGTCACATAGCTAGACGAGGTGGAGTTCAGATTTAAATCTAGGGCTGTTGGATTCAAAATGATTGCTCTGTTTATAGAACATTTAGAATGGTGACCTAGTAACAGAAAAAAAAAATCCAGACTAGCAGTGGAGTGGCCTTAGTGTAAACCACTTTTCCTGCTGCTTAACAATGAGATCTTTCTCAGATTGCCTTCCCTCTCCTGCCCATAGTTTTCATATTATAGAAGAGAAGCTGTTCTCAATCTCCTGTCCCTTAAGGTGGGGTTTTCAAACCATAGTTCAGACCCATGAGCAAGTAATCAAATCAACAGGGTCACCACAAACATTTAAAAAAAGAAAGAAAAAAAGAGATGAAAGAAAAAAGGAAGGAAGGAAAGAAAGAAGGAAGGAAGAAAGGAAGGAAGGAAGGAAGGAAGGAGGGAAGGAAGAAAGGAAAGAAGGAGGAAAGAAAGGAAGAAAGAAGGGAAGGAAGGAAGGAAAGAAAGAAGGAAGGAAAGAAGAAGGGAAGAAAGGAAGGAAGGAAGGAAAGAAGGAAGGAAAAGATCCCATTAGAGTAAAGGTGAGTTGTTCCACAAAAATGCATACACATACCTATGCACACACATAAACATATATAGTTATGTTGCCTGTGTGCGTGCGTGCATGCGTGCGTATGTGTATGCATTGGGTCATGATGTTAGATCAATTTGTCCCTGTGGTTGCAGTCAAGAGTTTAAAAGTTATGCTTTAATGCATCTTTCAGATGAAGGACTTCAGACTGAGTTGCATCTGACAACTTGTGAACGCAAACCATTAGTTTCCTGGAGACTCTGTAGACCAATAGAAAAAGGAGAACTTTAGAATCGGACAGCTTTGGATTTGAATCTCAACTTTCCTACTTCTGACTGTATGCCCTTGGGCAAGTCATTTCACCTCTTGGGGCTACAGTTTCATCACCCATAAGATTCAAGCAAGATTGCCCATCTTATGGGATAATAATGAGGCTTGAATGAGAAAACAAACACTTAGCAAAGCTCATAGTGCATAGTAATGCTCCAAAAATGTTAATTATAATCATTATTATTAATTTTAATATTTCTATTATGATTAGCATCATTATTTTCAAATTGCATTGAAATTATTTGTTTATATTTCTCTTCCACAACTAGACTCACAAAGAAATTTAAGGTATTCTTTGTTCCAAAACACATTTTATTCAATGCAAATTGATTATGCTGGAAGCACCTCCAAGGTTAGAGCTTGGACCAGAAGGTATAAAGACTATTCCATGCACCCCCGACAAATTTATAAAAGGACTTTCATTCAATTAAGAGCTCTTTGAAGAGCATTCACTGTCTTGAAAAGGAATAATGAAGATGAGGCACCATGAGGCACTTTATCATTACAAGGTGAAGCCACCACGTTACTTTGTCCAATCTCACCACCACGCTGCAAGGGAAGTATTATTCTCATGCACCATATTACAGATGCGGGAACTAAAGCTCAAAGACGTAAAATGACTTGCCCATGCCACAAAACCAAGCTCTTCTGTCTCTTGCATCAGTGATTCTGAAAAATATTAGGTTGTGTGCAAGAATAACCAGGGATCCATTGTGCAAGTGATTCTGATTCAGGGGGGACAGAAAAAGGGTACTCCTCTCACCCATTTGGTCTCTTAGAGATGCTCAACCACAAGCAAGGCCTTTATTTTATAGCCTGACTAACCCATTAGCACATTTGCAAAGGCTGTTCTCAGTTACAAAGGGCATGTAGGGAGATGGAATCTGGAAAACTCAGTTTCGTTTTGCCTCTTGACCAAACCTTAGGCCCTAATGCTGACAGTGGTAAGAGGAGCATCTTTGGATTGCCTGACCGGCCAACCATGCACGGCCAGGGTGGGGTCAGCCTTGATCTACGCTACATTGTGGTGGTGACGGTGAAGGTGCCAGAGCTCTAAAGGAATGTGGGAGAGTGAAGTTCTGTCCTCAGAGAGGCCATCCTCGACACCTTCAGCCAGAGTTGGTGCCCCCAACCACAGCTCCCACATTCTTTGTATACAGAGTGGTGTAATTGTTGGTTTAAAGGCTGCCTACCAGAAAACAAAGGTGCAGGAGATGGTGGGCAGAGGAATCACACCTTATTCATCTTTCTGTCCCCAGTACCCAGGCCCAGGCACTCCCACTGAGTGTGTGAGTAAATGAAAGAATGAATGAACACACAACAAACAGAATCATGACTTACTCTGCTTATGATGTGTAGTAAAAGTTTCCTAGATGCTTCTGTCTTTTTCTAGTCATTAGATTTGACCACTTATAGAATTCAAAGGAGAAGATCCTTTTTTTCTTTTTTTTACCATGACACAAACTTCTTTATTTTTCTTGGAATACTTCAAAAACAAACAAACAAACAAACAAAAAACACTTCATGGAAAGCTATAAATATGAACAATAAGCTCTGTGGTTTTGAGACATGAAAGACCATAAACTGTTTTGAAAAGATAATTTTACTGGAAACAATATATTTGGAAACTAATCTGCCATCCCAATTGCCAAACCTTGGCCTGCTAACTCCCTAGAGGAATATGGGATATGGGGCTTTGGGGTGCAACCAACAACCAACACTTCACAGAGTGATTGCCCCAGGACAGGTCCTGGGCACACAGCATCCAGTTCAATGTCCTAACAGCACACCCTCTGATCGAGGGGCACATCCTCATCCTACAGCTGCAGTAACTGAGGTTCAGAAGTCACACAGCTAGTAAGAGGTGACACTGACTACAGACCCAGGTCCTTCTGAGTCTCCATCCCATGGATTTCGTGTATCACCCAGGCTTCTCTCAGTTCAGAGCGGACATCATCAATCACTTTCAATTTGCTCTAATGCAGATCAGTGAAAATGCACACCCCAAACAGACAAAAAATAAAAACCAACCAACAAACAACAAACTTCCCTCCTCAAAGAACCCTCTTAACCTCTTCCTCAGTCTCCCTTGCCAAGTGTTTTAATAGGAACCATGCTCTTTTGAGGAAAAGGCAAAGAATGGCATACACCATGAGCTGTATAAAACACACAAAATTGCCTGCTAGCCCTTGCGTCATTACCTCGAAGCCCTAAAGTCGTGCGGACTTCCAGAAAAATCAGGCTGCAACAAAACATAATTAAAGAATAAATGTTCATCAAATAAAGTTTGGAAGGAATGGAAAGTAGAATAAAGAAAGTGCCCATAATCTACCACCCAGAGACTAAAGTATTTGGGTAACATTTGTACTTGGAGATATATATGGGGCTACATCAGAGCGTGTAGCAGATGTCATATTATATCATTTTGTTTTTCCATTTAACACTTAAGCAGACACATTTTCCCCCTGCATTGAAATCCATGGATTTTACTGGCTGCAAAATACTCCATCAAGGAAATGCCCATTAATTAACCATTCTTTTTTGCTGCTGTTACGTATTTCGGTTATATCTACTTGTTAATTGTTCTATGTAATTCTGTCATGAGTGGCTTTGTAAATAACGCTTTTTAGAAAACATTATGATCGTGGGGCGCCTGGGTGGCTCAGTCGGTTAAGCTTCTGACTTCGGCTCAGGTCATGATCTCGCGGTTTGTGGGTTCAAGACCCGCGTTGGGCTCTGTGCTGACAGCTCAGAGCTTGGAGCCTGCTTCGGATTCCGTGTCTCCCTCTCTCTCTACCCCTCCCCTCTCATGCTCTGTCTCTCTCTGTTTCAAAAATAAATAAAAACTAAAAAAAAAATTTTTTTTAAAGAAAACATTATGATCGTAACCCTAGGATACATGCCCAGATATGGAATTAGCATGTTAAGTATGAATAACACATCACCCGCGTGACACTCTCTGAAAGGTTGTCCCACACTGTCCTTCATCACAGTGCATTTCCCTCCACTATGCCAAGGGCCACCTTCTCAGGGTGCCATCTGTGCAGTTGCATGGAGCCCCGCACTCAGAAAGGCTCCGCATTTGGTTGAATGCCCTGTTGGCACCATCTTGAAATGGTTAATAATTTGATCTTTGAACATATGTTTGGAAGCAAGTCTGAGGGGACACGGGATCGAGCAGGTGAGCGGAGAGATACAAGTACGGTGTGTGTCCACTATTCCTCGCCGCTCATTCTCACGTAGCGTCGGCCGCGCGACCCAAGTACAACATTCCAGTGGACCCCCAATGCGTGGAGTTCAGTGAAGCTCAAAGCAACTGGGCTCCTCATACAATTGAATACGCTGGGAGGACCAGGGCCCTGGCTGTACCGAGAGGCCATGCTTCTCATTAAAACCAGAACTTGCTTCGCATGACCAGCCAGCGCTACCATGTGTTTTAGCCAACCACTGAGTTCACTTTCCTTTTCGTTCGCCTTACCCCTCAGCGAGCCAAGGGTAGAGAGTGTTGGTAGAATGCGCACATGTCAGGAAGTGAATTTAAGAAGTCGAGTTTGCTTTGTGCGGCATTTACGCTGCTCTGGTGAGGATGAAATGTGTGTGCGTGTGCCAACTATGGAGTACAAATCCTGACTGTAACACAAATACAGAACATAATTTTGGGGATTCCACGTGGGAGTTTGCCTCCTCTTTCTAAATGAATCCAGTCACTTCGAGGGAGTCAGAGCAGGATTTTACTAGGAGCAATCTTCCTTCTTCCTCCTCCCCTTCCTTCCCCAACTACCTTCTGGTTCAACAGCCGGCTGATGGTGTTTTGCACAATCTAATCAGGGACAGCCCGCCCAGGCCAACTTTTCCAGATAGTGCTGGATTAATAGCAGTGTTGGTGTGGGGGCTAGTATTTGGTAAAAGGCAACGGGCTAGCATTTCTTTATTACCATGTGCTTCATAGCACTTAGATCCTTTATTTACTTGCTTGCTGGTAAATTTTTACAGCCTCATTCTGCCAAATATTGCTCTCCCTTAGGTCGGGCCCTCATTTCTGAAATATAACTTTTGAACTTTGGCCTGCAGTAAAGCCACTCTTGCTCTTACGCGTTGATCCTTCTTTGTAAAATTGCCAAGTTTTCCTTCTAAAGAAATTATTATAGCAAAGTCGTTTTATACATATTACAGCCAGGGTGCAAAACTCCCCTCAGGCTGATAACCCACAGTCTGGAGAAGAACAAACCTAACCTCGAAGACAGCTGTTTTCAAAGGAGGCTGCGTGTTAAAGGGACATGAGGCACTTTGCAAAGTAGGAATGCCTGACTCTCGCTTCCCACAGTTCTGACTCCGTTGGTCTGGGGCATGAGCTGGATGAGACTTAGAAGCTTCCCAGAGAGGATTCTGTATGCAGCTCTGGTTCCAAAACTGCTTAGAGTCACTGCTCTCAGATCCCATTTGTTTAAATTCAGAGGAAGAAATCCACACAGCCAGCTCGGTGAGAACATCAGCCTCCGTATCAGTAGGATTCAGCAAATAATCATGGAGCCCTAACTGACAGACCCAATATTGGGCCCTTTGAGAACGGCAAAGATGAGTAAGACAAACTCCTAGCCCAGAGGAACTTCCAGAATGAGGGACAAGTAAGAGTGTCAACAAGCTAGTGTCAAGAGTGTGTCAAAAGTATCTAGAACCGAGATATAATCAGGAGCTGATAGGATCTCGTACGTGTATGTTGTCTCCAAAAGGACTTCCTGGACGCCGTGCCCATGGTGCATCAATAGGAAAAGCAAAAAGGGTTCCAGAGCAGACCACGGCAGGGAAGGGGCATGGTTCTGTTTGACTTTGTGTCCCAAGTGACCGACACAATACTGGCACGTGGTAGGTGGTCGTCAACAAATGGTTTAAAGAATAAATGAACGACCTGATTTGCAGCATAAGATGTTTTAAAGGACCAAAACAAAAAAGGTTGGGAAGCTATGTCTGAGCCAGATCACACAGGCCTGGAAAGTTCTTGAGCTGGCAGTTCCATCACCTGAGCTGTTCATGGGGAAATAAATCTGGCAGTAGTCCCGCGTGCTGCTTTGGTTGGAGAATAAAGTGGGAGATGATTCAGGAGACAAGGGCCCAGGAGGGGGCTCCTAAAGACCTGTACTAGGCCAGCAGAAATGGGGATAAAGTGGCGAGCAATGCAGAGAGATTGTTCACGGATGTGCTTAGGACAGAAGCCTTACTTCAGGGTACGTCTCCCCTATCCTCTCCTACCCTGACACCCAGAGAAACTCAAATGCTGCCATTGTCACCTAATCGGACTCGGATGGACACAGAGACCAGCACCTGCGCCCTAGTCCTTTCCCAGCAGCCCCCCTCTGCATTCCCAGAGCCCTCCTCTGGTTGTAACAGGAGGGGCCATTCATTCCACTACAAGCATCATTTCATGTCGCTGTTCTAACATATAGCGAGGGTCTCATCTTTAGAAATAGCCAGTAATATATGGAAAGTTGCCCTGCCTTACTAGTTATCTGGGAGTACTAATTAAAATGACAGCAAGATTTCATTTTTCACTCATCAGAGGGGCAAAAATTAAAAGGCTTTCATAATATCTGGTGTCAGTGAGGGAGAGGGAAAAGTGTGCTCTTAAATTCCGCTTGCAGAAATGCACATTGGTGGACTGTTCCGAGGGCAATTTGGCAGTATCTATAAAAGTGTTAAGGGTGCATTCTCTTTGATCAAGCGGGTTTAGTTCTTGATACTTACCCCTGGGAAATACTTTCGCATGAGTACAAAGACATAAACACTGCATTTATTGGTAGCAATGAAACACTGGTAGCACCATATCACCCATTCGTAGGGAATTAAAAAGACCATGGCGCATCCAGGGGCACCTGGGTGGCTCAGATGGTTTAGCGTCCGACTCTTGGTTTCGCTCAGGTCACGATCTCGCAGTTTGTGAGATCAAGCCCTGCATCAGGCTCTGCGCTGACAGTGTGGAGCCTATGTAGGATTCTCTCTCTCCTCCTCTCTCTCTCCGCCTCTCTCTCTTTCAATAAATACATAAAATTAAAAAAAAAAAAAAAAGACCACGGTGCATCCAAACTGCGGCATCCATGAAACCATCCAAAAGAATGTGGCTGATTCGTATATTCTGGCATAGAACATTTTACTCTAGCAAATTGTTTATGAGACCAAAAAAAGGCACCATAATGTCTACATTATATGTCTCTCTCTCTCCATATATATATATATATATATGTATATAATTTCATAAAAAATCAAGGGCAAATACACATGAGGGAAAGGGGGCACAAACTGGCACTTTCACTCAGCTCAGGTATTGATTGAGATTTCACAGTCAGAATGCATTCATGTTATTGTGTATAATAAATAAAAACACAAATAAAAGCCTGGAAAGAAGGGGTTCTCCTTCACCGTATTTCCTTTTTTCCTTCCTCTAAGAAACATCTCGTGGGGAGGACAGAGTAGGTCTGCCCCAACATTCTAAATGGGAAATCAGGCAGTCTGAGTAGAGAAGCTTGTCTGAGGTCTCAGGATGACTTAGGGACAAAGTCAGGATGAGAATCTAGGTCCTTTGACCCCGTCCCAGGGCTTCACACACGACACTGCCAGCGGCATTCAGCTTCCACATCTTCACGCCATCTTGCCCAGGATCAAAGGGAGCCCTTGACCCAGTCTTTCAAGAGAAACTCTGACTCTTGCAGACTTAAAACTTCTCAAAAATTTTCTCTCCCTTTTCTGTTTTTATGGGGGCCAGACTCCTCCGAATCTCTACGTGAAACCTGCAGGTTCAGTGTTGCGAACAACACGTCTGATGTTCCGTCGGATTTCCATCCAAATAAATCTCATTTTGCTGATGTCTGTAAAGTCTGACTTTATAGCAGAGAGCTCTGCTAGGACTCTGTCTTTAATAAAAGGGGAAAGAAGTGGAACTACTAATTTAGTTTCTTTAAAAGGCATGTATTTTCATGCACATTAAGTCCATCTGTTGGTGAAATGGATGCCTTTGCACAGTGTATAATTTGATAAAACCCAAAAGAACTCAGAGCTCCCAGCTTGAAGCAGAAATAGAGAAAGTGGCTGGGAACCTGACTAAAGTGGATAAATCCACCAACCACTATTTTTAGAACTAAAAACTGATTTAAAAAAAAAAATAACCATCATGGAGAAAGATTAGTGTTCTTAGTGTAAGAGATTCTCAGCACATTTGAACTGCTTTAGGGACCAAGACCGAAGGGCCCACGGTCTCTGCAGTTCATTTACTGGAGATACCTTTTTTCACAGTGCTGTGTAGTATCTGAACACCTCGCTTCCTGCCCTCACACCGTCTGATGGCTCCCCTCTGGCTGCAGAGAGCTTACAAGCTAGCAGTCATGCCTTACTTGTCAGTGTAAAGTGTTTTAAAATTTGAAATGTTGACACCATTTAAACCTTGGCATTTCACATGAAACCATCAGAAATCTCACAGAAAGAAAAATCGGAAATCAGGATTCTGATATCTCTTGAAAAATCAGAAGATCTGGCTGTATTGGGTCCGAGTTCCTGCAGAACGTTAACGGGCTGGTGCGGAATAGCGAAGGCATAATATAAACAGCATTCACCTCCTGGTTTGCACAGCCCCCACCTATACCTGCCCAGCCCCTATGGTAACACTTGAAGTTACAACACCTGGTCTTGAGGATTAAAGTCTAAACTTCACAGAAGGACATTCAAGGTCCTGCACTGTTGGCTTCTGGCCAACTCCCCCATCTTCATTCTTTCCTGTTTCTTCACCGATTTATTTAGCCAATAAACCCTCACTGATAGCTAGCATATCCCAGGCCATGTGCTAGATAGTATGGAGACAAATAAAATGCATGCATCAGACAGGGTCCCAGCAGATGGCATACATAAACCAGGACAATCCAAACAGGATTGGTTGAATAGTCAGAGAACCACAAAGATAGTGCATTTCCTTGAGGCAAGAAGCTTCGAGACTGTGTACTCTGAGTCCCGAAGTGAGAGTCGCTTAGCTGGAGAGATGCTATGACCTTCTGCAGGGAATGTGGCCAGCCCAAGACAACCCTGCAGAGCAAGGGCTAAGTGAAATATCACCTGCCTTCACTCTCCTCTCTCCTGCCAGGCTTCTGAGGGGACCCCTCTACAGTCCAGAGCCAGAAACAGAGCGCCAGGAGGCCTCTTGATGCAGTCCACAGAGGTCAGCTTCCCTGGACAAAGAAAGTGCAGAGTGGATCAGACACAAACAGAAGACACTGAGCCAAACCCATCTGTCCTTCAAGGAATTCACAGTCTAAAGAGGAGAAAGGCAAACTCAGCAAACAATGGCAGTGCAGTGGGGGCAGTACTGTGTGCAACGAGAATCATGCCAGGCTGCAGGAGCTCGGAGGAGAGAACTAGCCAGGCAGAGGCAGTCAGGAAGCTTCCCAGGAAACAGTGACCTCCAAGCTGAGATTCAAATGATAAAGAACAAGGAGTTAGCCAGAGAGAGGTGAGGAGGGAGAGGCGGGCTGTCCCAGGAGAGGGAGCATTCCATTGCTCAGGATTCATGGGCACCATATGCTCAATTTCCCAAGTGTCTCAGCGTCCCCCAATGTCTCTTGCTTTTTTGGCACCTCATGCTTGGTCACAGACCCTTCCTCTGCTGGAGGGGCTTCCCCCAGCGTTTTGGGGCAGTTTTCTCATCCCCATCCTCTCCAAGCAATTCCACTCCTGAATGTACCCAGCAGAAACGTGAACATGCATGCACAGAATGAACACAATGGGGTCCTCACAGCAGCACTATGCATAGTAACCGAATGTGCATCAACAGACTGGGTCAGTGGATTATGATACATCCAGAGTAGAAAACTATACAGCAATGAGAATGTGCGATCTACAATATCGCAAATACAATACTGAGCGAAAGAAACCAAGCACAAAAGAGTATATCCCAGAGACTCCATTGAAAAAAAGTTCAGAAACAAGCGAAATCAATCTATGATGTTAGAATTCAGGATAGTAGTTACCCCTCAGGGAAGTGGTAGTTACTACAACACAGCACAAGATATGGGGTCTGTGCTGTTAGTCACATCCTGTTTCATGAAGCGGGTGCTGGTCGCACGGGCTCCTGAAAACTCATTGAGCTGTATGTGTATACTTCTTCATGTGACACTTTAAGTCACCCTCCAGGAAGCCTTCCCGGGTTATTGAATGACAAGAGCTCAGAAAACCCTTCCAAAAACCCACCCACAATGTCTGAAAACCATTATGGATGGGACAACAGCTCAGGACCGCAGACCTGCCTCGATTTCCCTGGAGATCCTGGGCAAATCCTGTCCACTCTCTCAGCTCCATCTACTGCTTTAAAATGATGCAGTAGAGGGGCGCCTGGGTGGCGCAGTCGGTTAAGCGTCCGACTTCAGCCAGGTCACGATCTCGCGGTCCGTGAGTTCGAGCCCCACGTCGGGCTCTGGGCTGATGGCTCGGAGCCTGGAGCCTGTTTCAGATTCTGTGTCTCCCTCTCTCTCTGCCCCTCCCCCGTTCATGCTCTGTCTCTCTCTGTCCCAAAACTAAAAAACGTTGAAAAAAATTAAAAAATAAAATAAAATGATGCAGTAGAGCAGACGCGGATCTAGTTTTTTCCAGTGATCAGGGGGTTTATAGGTCAATGGGTCCTCCAGCATTTTCTGAACTTGCTTGCCAGTCCTAACAGCCTCTGGTCATAAAATAACTGAAATGGCTCTGGCTCCTGGGTGAGTGGCACCCAACTTTCTCATCAAGGAGGGACACTGTCACTACTTTTCTCCCATGAGCTCCACATAATGGATGCATTTTTTTTATTTTTTTATTTTTTTTTAATTTTTTTAACGTTTATTTATTTTTGAGACAGAGAGCATGAATGGGGGAGGGTCAGAGAGAGGGAGACCCAGAATCTGAAACAGGCTCCAGGCTCCGAGCTGTCAGCACAGAGCCCGACGCGGGGCTCGAACTCACGGACCGTGAGATCATGACCTGAGCCGAAGTCGGCCACCCACCCGACTGAGCCACCCAGGCGCCCCAAGGATGCATATTTTTTTAAAAAAGATGTTTTTTGTGTGGTGATCCATCTGTTTCAGTCAAGACATTTGCATATAGTAGCCAACCTGACCTTGTGACCAGGGAATGAGGCAACCAACACCCCTTCAGTGGGTTGGATAATTCCCATTCAAAGCGGAGAAATAGGACAGTTCAGTTCCCCCCAGGAAGATCGATAGCAGGGACTCAATGTAGGATTTCCACTCTTAGTTTTATGATATAGGAACCCTTATTTTTTTTCAAACGTTTCACGATGGCACCCCTAGGCCACAGCCCATATATTAGTTTTTCATCCCACATACCAAAGAGACTTCGGGCTTCGTCCTCAAATATTTCTTAGTACTACTTTCCTAACTTCTTTTCAATCACGATCTCAGAAGGATGCAGCTTTTGTGATGTTACATAACCCAAGTGAAATGAAACACAATTATTTCTTTTTTATTTAAAAATAAACTTTTCAACCTTTATTTATTTTTGAGAGACAGAGAGACAGAGTGAGGAAGGGCAGAGAGAGAGGAAGAAGACACAGGAATCCAAAGCAGGCTCCAGGCTCTGAGCTGTCTGCACAGAGCCTGATATGGGGCTCAAACCCATGAACTGAGAGATGATGACCAGAGCCGAAGTCAGACGCTTAACCGACTGAGCCACCCAGGCGCCCTGAAATGTTTATTTCAATCATACCAATATTGGCTGCCCCTAATGCTGCACCTCTAACACACGTTGGCTGCTATCCCAGTCACCCTGTATGGGTTTACACGGGCTGTGTAGTCAGATAGCATGGGTTCAGGTCCCACTTCTGCTCCTTCCTGGCTCAGTGGTCTAAGTGAGTAGCTACGTAACCTCCTGGAGTCCTCATATCCTTATCTATAGAATAAGGCTCCTAACGTAGTTCGGTCAGTGAGTTACTGGGAAGACCAAATGAATAGCATCCACGAAAGCGCATGGCCCAGTGTTTGGCGCAGAGGAAGGGCTCGAACACATTAGCTCTTCATAGTAATTCAATTTTCTTCACAACAACCCTTTCAAGAAAGCATCGGTATCCCCATTGTGTAAAGAAAAACCTGAGGCTCAGAGACTTGCCTAGGATTACACAGTGACTGAATGGCAGAAGCAGGATTTTCGATCCTGGTTGTACTTAACACCAAACCTTGACCGCTTTTCCCTGATCAGTCCTTCTGCCTCTGGAGGCTGTAGTTGGAAGCCTCCACAGTTGCTTCTATTTCTTCATAAACATAATCATTTTTGAGAGAAAGAACATTTTCTTCCTTTATTTTTTTTTGCTTGATTACTTAAAAGAAAAAAAATAAGATGACTAGGTAAAACTTTTACTCCCGTCATAAAAACCTAATTTTTTTCAAGTTCATTGTTTTATGTCCCCATTCAAGATTGTCGGCCCCAATTTCGTGACCGTCGCAAAAGGTTCAAAGAACCCCAGCCAAGCTGCGTGACCTTGGGAACCTCCTTGCCCTCTCAAATGGGCCTCAGTTTCTCCTTACGTAGAACAAGGGAATGGAGAGAGACTCGCCCAGTGCTTACAGCCTTGACACAGAAGCCTCTCTTCTGACATTATTTCAGGGCCCTTTACACACATGAGCAACTGGGCTTCAAACGTTTGATTCCTGCCCCTGTCTTCCTGAACTGTGTCAGAGGAGGAAAACAAAGAAAAAAAAAGAAAAGAAAAAAAAAAAGAATCCAACATCTGTTTTCACACCATGGCTGGGAATTCATTCCTAAAACATTTTTCATACTTGACCAGAAGGGCATTTCGTCACGAGTAATAGGATCCGTCCCCTTGCTCTCTGGCCTCCTTTGCACTTTGCTGATAAGACAGTAATGAATGTGCTGATGTGCATTTCCAGGAATCAAAGCTTCTCCCTGGCCCAGGCCAGCACGGCTGCCTTCTCAGGGGCAGGTGACAGAGCCCAGTGCCCTTCCCAGGCAAGCCGGCCAAGTCACTGTCCTTGGGGCTCTCTTTCCTCCTCAACAGCACCTCCCTGGAGACCCCGGGGGGTAGGGACTGGTCACTGGAGCCGTCCCAATCAACTATCCTTCTCCCTGGCTTCCTGGTCCTGGGGCCATGCGGGGGAGAAGGACCCTCCCCTTTCAAGACTCCAAGCACCCTCAGAGGTGCGCATGAAGAATTAGAACCCCTCTCCCGTGGTTGGCATGATAACCAAGTCAGTGTGAGTCAAAGTGTGTGAAAACACCTTGTGAATGCATGATCTGTGAAGAAGTACACAAACACAGAGTGCTGTGTGAGCGCAGCAAAAACGACAATATTTAACTCGAATCTGATCCTGACACACCTTCGATGAAGCAGCTTTGTCTGTGTTGTTTTCAGCTGAATGTTGAACTCTACTCTTAAAATAGAGGCCACTTCAAAGAAAGTCTATAAGTCAATATATATATTCTTTGAAGGCTACGTGGTGTTTTTGTCCTTTCTCTAAAAGCAGAACCACAAATTCAAAAGAGCAGCTGTGATCTCTTCAAGTCAAAACCGTGGTGATTCAGAGCTTGTTTTTGCTCGTCTTGGTTTATCTTTTAAAACCACGCCTTCTCGTGAGGCGTACTGGAGTGTTGGTAGAGGGCACTGGGTCCATCACGGCTCAACCACTGATTCTCGGTGAGCTTTGACCAGGTTTCTTCTCTTGCTTGGGCCACACTTTTCCCATCTATGAAATGGGGTGGGGGGGGGCGGAGAGACGGTGGGAGACCGGATGTATCGATATTTCTCAAAGGGTAGGCACTACAATTATCCCTATGGGGAATAATTTTAGGAATCGCAAGCCTAAAAGAGAATAACTGGATAAAAAAAAGGTAATCACTTCTCAATTCTCCTTTTATTCTTCGGATTACACACCAAAGAGAAATTCTCCTGTTGGTACTTGTATGTCAACAGCTCCCTACACTTGCTCCTTTCCTCCTTGACTGAGGACATATCTTGGGACTAAGCAGGAGTCCCTAGAATTTAATTTCCTTATTTTGTGATCACTGTGTCTGTCTTGGTTCACTTCTACTTTAGCAAAAGCAACTTTGTTTTGGTTTTCATTTATTGTAGTGATGTGAAGTTTCCTTTGCAAATAAATTCATTTTATTTTTAAAAAGTGAATTATCAGGGGCACCTGGGTGGCTCAGTCAGTTGAGCATCAGCCTTCGGCTCAGGTCACGATCTCCCAGTTTGTGAGATCAAGCCCCACATCGGGCTCTCTGCTGTCAGCGTAGAGCCCACTTCAGATCTTCTGTCCCCCCTCTCTCTGCCCCTCCCCCACTTGTTCTCGCTCACAAATACAATATTAAAAAAAAAATGTAAGTGAATTATCAAAACGTGCAGCAGATGTTACAGGAAGCACACAGCTATGGCAACCACCATGGCCCTGCCACCCCAGTTAGGGAACTCTGGGGACTGGTGTCTGAGGTTACTTCCCTCACTCATGTGAACGGCTCGGTCACGGGATGTTCTCACTGCCCTCCATTCCTCTGGCTCCCTGGGTGCCGAAGTTGTGTTAAATGGACTCTGGGTCAGGGGTAGAGAGGACCAGGTGGCCGGGGGATATTGTTCTGCCACAGGCGGAAGAAGAGCAGACACACCCTCCAGGAATCATCTTACAGCCAGGGGACAGCTCTGGCTGTGGTTTCAGCTATATGCTGAAGAAACTGCCATAGTCATGAGTTCTGGATGGTGTAAGAGTTGGCAACATACTATGCACGTCTCAATTAGGTATTTATTATTTCTGACTTCATCGTGCGGGTGAGGAAACAGGCTCGGAAGCTAACGTGACTTGAAAAGCCACACACCTAGAAAGAGATGGAATGAGAACTTTAATTTTTTTCTTCTAAATTTTTATTTTTTTTAACGTCTACTCACTTTTGAGAACAGAGAGAGACAGAGCGTGAGCAGGGAAGGGGCAGAGACAATGGGAGACACAGGATCTGAAGCAGGTTCCAGTGAGCACAGAGTTTGACACAGACTCAAACCCACGAACTGTGAGATCATGACCTGAACCGAAGTTGGATGCCTGATGGACTGAGCCACCCAGGCACCCCGGAATGAAAACTTTAAATAAGCATCTTTTATCACCAAAGTTCATGTTCTTTCAACTGCATATGATGCTAAAGAAGGTTTAGAAATAAACCAGGAAGATGAACAGATATTTTATGGCTATAATATCCCATTCTATGAATACACTATGTAAATAGCTTCCTACTTTGGAACAGTTTATATCCAATAGATGAACAGTCTTATGGCTAAACCTTTGTGTACATCTATGATATGTCTATATGATAAAAGTCTAGAGATGCCTAGGTGGCTCAGTCGGCTGAGGGTCCGACTTGTTATTTTTGCTCAGGTCATGATCTCAGGGTCATGGGATTGAGCCCCACATTAGGCTCCATGCTGAGGGTGGAGCCTGCTTAAGATTCTCCCTCTCTCCAAATATCATATGACTTCATTCATATGAGGACTTCAAGACACGGAACAGATGAACACAAGGGAAGGGAAGCAAAAATAATATAAAAACAGGGAGGGGGACAAAACAGAAGAGACTCATAAATATGGAGAACAAACTGAGGGTTACGGAAGGAGTCGTGGGAGGGAGGATGGGCTAAATGGGTAAGGGGCATTAAGGAATCTACTCCTGAAATCATTGTGGCACTATATGCTAACTAACTTGGATATAAATTTAAAAAATAAAATAAAGTAAAAAAAAAAAAAAAGATTCTCCCTCTCTCTCTACCTCCCTCTGCCCCCTTCTCCTGTTTGCACATGTTCTCTTGCTCGCTCGCTCTCTCATACATATATAAATTTCTAGAGAAACAAAACTGGAGGTATCACAATTCCAGATTTCAAGTTATACTACAAAGCGATAGCAATTAAAACAGTGTGGTACTGGCATAAAAATAAATTTATTTTTCAAAAAAATACATCAGTGGAGTAGAATAGAAAACCCAGAAATAACCCACAGTTATATGATCAATTAATCTTCAACAAAGGAGGAATGAATATACAATGGAAAAAAGACAGTCTCTTCAACAAATGGTGTTGGGAACACTGGTCAGCTACATGCAAAAGAATGGGACTAGACCACTTTCTTTCACCATATACAAAAGTAAACTTAAAATGTATGAAAGACCTAAATTTGAGACCTGAAACCATAAAAATCCTTGAAGAGAGTACAGGCAGTAATTTCTCTGACATTGGCTGTAGCAACATTTTTCTAGAAACAAGGGAATTAAAAGCAAAAGTAAACTATTGGGACTACATCAAAATAAAGTTTCTGTACAGCAAAGGAAACAATCAACAAAACTAAGAGGCAATCTACTGAATGGGAGAATATATTTGCAAATGACATATCTGAAAAAAGGTTAGTATCCAAAATATATAAAGAACTTACACAACTTAACACCCAAAAAACAAACAATCCAATTAAAAATTTGGCAGAAGACACGAACAGACATTTCTCCAAAGAAGACATCCAGATGGCCAACCGACACATGAAAAGATGCTCAACATCACTCCTCATTACAAATCAAAGCCACAGTGAAATATCACCTCACACCTGTCAGAATGGCTAAAATCAAAAACACAAGAAACAACAAGTGTTGGCAAAGATGTGAAGCAAAAGGAACCCTCTTGAACTGTTGCTGGGAATGCAAACCTGTGCAGCCACTGTGTAAACAGTATGGAAGCTCCTCAAGAAGTTAAAAATATAACCACCCTATGATCCAGGAATTGCATGACTGGGTATTTATCAAAAAAAAAAAAAAAAAAAAGAAAGAAAGAAAGAAAAATACTAAATCAAAGGGATACACTCGCCCCTATGTGTATAGCAGCATTATCTACAATAGCCAAGGTATGGAAGCAGCCCAAGTGTCAATGCATAGATGAATGGATAAAGAAGATGTGATATGTATACACACATATATATACATACGTATACATATGTGTACATATATGTATATGTATACACACACACACACACACACAATGTAATATTACTCAGTAAAGGAATGAAATCTTGCCATTTGCAACAACATGGATGGACCTGGAGAGTAAAATGCTAAGCGAAATAAGTCAGAGAAAAACAAATACTGTATGATTTCATTCATATGTGGAATGTAAGAAACAAAACAAATGAGCCAAGGAAAAAAAAGAGACAAACCAAGAAACAGACTCTTAACTATAGAGAACAAAGTGATGGTTACCAGAGGGGATGTGGGCAGAGGGATGGGGGGAAATAAGGGATGTGGATTAAAGAGTACCCTTATAAATATGAAAAAAAAAGACAAACTTATAAAATTCTAACTGCTGTGTCAAAAACAATATGTTCATCTTTAAGGCTCTTGACACATATTGACATATATCGCCAAAATGCCCTTCAGAAAGGTTGCATCAATCAATTCACGTGATCCCAGCATGAACAAGAGTTCTCTCACATGTCCCCTAATTCTCTCACATGAGTTCTCTCACATGTCCCCTAATTCTGAGTATTTTAATTAAATTCTTTAAAATAGGAAAGAAATGGCCCTCCAGGGTTTTAATTAGCATTTCTTTGATTATCGGTGAAGTTAAAGATCTTTCCATTTGCTCACTGACCATTTGGATTTGGATGTGGAAAGTTTATGGTCAAGTCCATTGTTTACTAGTTCAATATGTTATACATTCAGGATTCAGGATAAGTGACAAGTTCCCAGAAACTCTCTGGGCCCCAGTCTTCCTAACTGTGAAATGGGTTTCAGAGGGAACTCTTTCGAGACTTCTTCAACTGTAACCTTAGCTGGATGGGGCAGCATCAAGGTCACTGGAAGCCTGGGCACATCTTCTAGACTGGAGTCCCCACCAACCCCTTCCCACTTGTCCCCAGTTAATATGGTCCAAGCTGCCATATGGGCTGGACCACCTCTGCCAGAATCAACACCATAACTCTGCTTCTCCACATGGACACCGAACCCATGACCATTTATTGAGGCAGTGACTATCTTTTGCACCTATGTAATTTAAGAAGTGATTTGGGTTTGGTTACTTTCATTGTTAATAACCTGACCCTCTAAGGAGGAGGACAGAAGCCACTGCCACCAACCCCACTAGCACATCCTATGCTTGATCGTCTCCACGACAACCTGAGGTGACATTCCTGACATGTTTATAAAAGAACATATCCCTAGCCTATAAGAAGAAAACTGCAAAGGCTTTGGAGAAAATCATACCTGTCTTTCCAAAAACTAACTGGAAAGACTGATTTCTTACTATTGACTTCCTTTCATGATGATTGCCATTAAGTTAGAAAAAAGGTTTCATTTTTATCTTGGGTGGGTGACTGGCTGAGATGAATTTCATTTAGTTGAAAATGCAGAGAGCTGAAATCCCTTCAAACTGATCGTGGCTTGAAAATGAATACATAAGCATAGCATGAGAAGAGTATTGGAAGTGCCTATCTTAACACCCCAGGGAGGCTTGTATAATGTTTTATTTCACATGTCTTCCAGGAAAAGGAGCCGTACATTTTAACCCTGGCTTCCCTCTTTGTTCCATGTCCCATTCTTTTGGCTGAACTGACTCCCCACCCCATCACCCACCACACTCCCGATGGTCCGTGAACGTGAGCTGCAAACAGAGCAGATCCACAATTCATGGAGTGGTCCCCATGCTTTGCTGCTTTGCTCCCTCTCTTTCTGAACTCCTGACTCCATTCACTGCTCTTTTCTGCTGCCTGTCACACTTGCCATGCCCTTCCTGACTGTCTACCGTATCGTTTCTAGTTTTGCCAGTCCTCGCGTTCTGGTTGCTCTCGATGCCCCAGTCTCCCTAATCCCCAGCCCCATCCCCTGGCCTCCCAAACTCTTAGTAGAGCCAGGAAGGGTAGATGTCAACACATTCCTGGTTCCATCTTGGAGGAGAGGAAATCTGGGTGCTTTACTAAGTCCTAGTGCGTCTAACTCCAGAGCTCAAGCCTACCATTCACAGGCCCAAGTGAGACATTCCTCAGCCTCTTGCCCCATCAGGGGGCTCTGAGGGATTGTGGGATTTGGCCTGCCCATGGGGCTCCATTCCCTCTCTCCATGGATGTGAGGCTGTGTGACAGGTGCAAGTTCTGTGAGAGGAACCTGCTGTAGCCAAGGTGTGCTGAGTGGCAGTTCCCACAGGAGGAAGGCAAGCGGGAGCCGAGCGTCTCCTATCCCTTTGCCTTCCTCCCACAATTCAACTGTTAGCTTCACCCACCCCAGGATCAGGGCGGGAAAGAAGATGCTGGAACTTGGTACATGCTTCTGTGCTGGTCCTGCAGGGAGAGCTAGTAAGAGATATTGTCTGAACCCCGAGTGCATGCCATCCAGGCACCTCCTGAGTGTAAGAATTCATTGCTGCCATTGAAACCACTGGGGGCCATCGAATGAAAGCCCCAAATTCAAAGTCCTTCTAAGAAAATCCTCCCTTTAACACACTGACAAAGAAGCTGGTGGGAAGAGAACAGAGAGGGGAAAAAGAATGAGATGACGTTCTTTTAAAACTAAAAATCCCTCAGGAATTTTTTCCCAGGCTTCCAGTTCCAGTCCCATGGAAATCACTCACTGTTATCTTGGGGGAGTGACTTGACCTTTCTCAGGTGACCTCTTCTATAAAAGCGTGTTAATAATACCCGTCACCGGGTGTGGCAGGCTTAACACAGCACCCAGCATACAGCGGAGCTCTGGATATGGTAGCTCCTCTGTGGAAACAAGGCCCAACTGGAGAGAAGTGGTGAGCCTAATGGAAACACTAAGGATGGGAAAGTTGGAACCAAAAGAAGGCCCGGTGAGCAGGAGCCTCGTGGGCCCTGTAGTCATGGCGACGGTAAGCACGGGAAAGATGATAAAGCCATGATCATCACGAAACAGCAGGAACAAGGAGCTCAGCATCCCGGATCCAGCATCCTAGCTGGGAAGGCTTCCGGTCTGGTCCCCCAGAAGTGGCTCTCGCACCTGATGACCTTTGTTACCTGTTGCACTCAATGAGATAGAGCGGTCACCCAGGTGACAGGAGGGGCTGATATGGAGAATGCGCCCCACCCCACCAGCCCCAGCCCACAGAGTAACAGGTTAAGAGGGAGGCTCGGGAGTCAGCCCATGTTCCAGCCCCTGCTCTTCTGTTTCTCAAGGTATGACCCTGATAACCTCAGGCAGGTCTCTGTGTCCCAGATCCCCATCTCTAAAGTGGGCACGATGATGATCGGTACCTCCAAATGTCACTGAGACGGTTGCACTGGATGAGAAAATTAAGTAAAGTGCTGAGCCTATGGTACCCTTTGCACAGAAAGCACTCAGAGGTTGCCCTGTGGCCCTTGTTCTTATGAGTTTATCCTAAGGATTATTATAGGGCTCCTGTGAAGTTCTGACTTTTATGCAACTCTTTTCACACTGTTTGGAAAGTGTCTCTGACAGAACCCTGCATTGTAGCTCAGATCAAGTTAATGCTGCCAAATATCCAGGTTGGGGTTGATGCTATTCCACTCAAGGGACCACTCTGAGCCTCTGTGTCCTCATCTGGAACTCAGCGTCATCTGGACACTGCAGAGTGACTGACAGGCCCCCCTGAGGCACTGGGTGGAACATGGCCAGCAGCGGGCTTGGCACAGAGGGAGGCTCAAGTGATGGGAGTTCCCTTTCTTTTCCTGCGCCCCCTGGGAAAGTGCAGAGAGCCAGGGCAAGGACCTCCTGGGGCTCCTCTGGCCGCCTGACCTACCTGAGGGAGTGCCAAGGGAGAGCCCAGGGTGGAGAGCAGGAAGAGGGGCTGTGGTGCGGAGCGGGCCAGCCTCTTTCCCTCTGTGACCCAGCAGTTTGGAAACATCCTCCCTGTCTGCTGTGCCGTTCCCCCGCCGTCCAGCCCGCGGTGGCCAGAACAATGGCAGGATACAGGCCCGTGCTCACCAGCAGTGGTGTGCCCGCCTTTGGGTCAGGCTGAGCAAGCTGGCCTCCGGCACACAGAAGGCCAACAACCTCAGCCTCAGGTGAGGGAGCCCCTGGTGCAGCCCTGGAATTTTCACCCGCTGGCTCCCCTGGGAGGCCTTGGCTGAGAGACAGACAAGGAGGCTCAGGGCTCCCTGCAGCATTGATTGGAAGGGCCTCACATTCACAGCTTTCCTCTCCCCCTCACTCTGTGCATGAGCTGGTGTTTGGATTCCTGGTGTCCCCTAAGAGGGGTTAATGCTGTTTCTGATTATAATATAATAAGCTGTCTTTTTTTTTTTTTCAACTGAGCACCTACTGTGTGCCGGCCTAACGGGACATATAGTCAGTCCTCATCATTCCTGGATTCTGAGACTGCACACTCACCTACTCCTCTCAGATTTATCTGGAAGCCCCAAATCAATACTGGAGGCATGCTTTGCACATTCACAGCTATTCCCAGACGTGAGCAGGGTCGTCCAATGCACCCATTCGTAGCTGAGGTCGAACAAGGTGACACTCTGCCTTTCTGTTCCAGATCTCATGCCATATGCAAGTATCCTTTTGTGGTCTGTTTAGTGCCATGGTTTTCACATTTGGGGGATTTTTGCTGATAATTTTGCCGTTTGAAATGGCCCCCAGGCATAGAGCTAAACTGTTGTCTGGCGTTCCCAAGCCTGAGAAGGCTGTGCCTTGCAGAGAAAATACATATATTCGATGAGCTTCTTTCAGGCATGAGTCATGGTGCTATTACCACGAGTTCAATGTTGATAAATCAACAATATGTATTAAATAAGATATAGCTAAACAGAAATACACGGGCAAGAGTATGCACTGATCAACTGATGAAAATGTTGGGACAGGAGGCTCACAGGAGAACCTAACGTTCTATATCCCCTAGGACCAATGGCTCAGTATTTGCTAATTAAGTGCTTTTGGTGACATTATGAAGATAACTACTATGAAAAATGGCAGCCGACTGCATTTGTTATCTTATGTAGCCTTCTAAATAAGCATAGGGATCAATACTTTTATACCCATTTTATGGGTGTATCCGCATTTTATCGGTGTGGAGATCAAGGCAGAGAAAAGGGGACTTTCCTAAGGTCACCCTGCTCACAGTTGACCACCTTGGGATCACACCTGACTGCCTCCACGCTTGCATCCTCTTGACCACACTGGGCCGCGCCGTTGTCTACTTCCCAGTGGCCAGTGCAACTCTCACACCCACAGGAACAGAACCAGACCGCTGACATACAGCCTTGTCCTCACTTTATGGGAAACCTGAAGTCTGGAGAGGACAAGTGAGCCCCAGGGCATATGGCAGTGAAGGCAAATGAAGGAATAGGGGCCCAAGGCAACATATGCATTCCTTATGTTTTCCCCACCCTCTGGGAAGTAGTCTGGGCTCCTGATACCTCCTTTTGTAAGTTTCTCATCAAGCTTTCTTTGGGGAAAATACTGATTTTTGTAAAAAGGAAACTAATATATGTCATGCACCTGCCAAGTGCAAGGCACTACACCATTTATTCTCACATGTCTGAGTATTACTACAGAGTATGACTCCTGGAATTGTCTTTATGGAAGCCCTGCCCATACACCCTTAGCATTAACCTCTGCACGCCAAGCCTGCTTAATGTGATGTGACCACGTGGCTTTCTTTTTTTCTGGCCATTGGAGTACACTTGGCCCAAGTGAAGGGCAAGACACAGGGCCAAAGAGTCAATGCCCCTGGGAGAAGCCCTCAGACAGTAAATGTGCTGTGGATAAGCAGCCCAGGCTCTTAGCCTCTTGGTTGGGACCGTTTCCAGTCATATTCCGCACTCTCACCCAGGGTTCCCCAGCGGGACTGAGCTCTCGTCACCCATAATGGTATGTGGCTTGATAATAATATTTTCTTCCCTCCCTGTGTCAGATCTCCTCCCAAATAAACTACCTGCGCTAAATAACGGCTTTCCATTTAAATGAACAACGTGCTCGGAACATGGAGGCAGGCGATAAACATGGTTAACTCAGCTTCACATGGATCAACACCTATTGCTATGTTTTTTTTCTTCAACACACTGCTGCCTCTGGAGAGCAAGGACCAATATGAGGCACATTGGAGCAAGGGGGGCCAGGATGATGAATTTACCACCATCGAGTGATAAGCAGTGGGTGGTGGCTGTGTGCCATACCACATAACAGGTGCTCCAAAACTGGGATTCTGTGCAAAAGATTAAAATGGAGAAAACAACACTTTGGTGCAGATCTCCTGTGTTCTAGTCATCCTGCTAAATGACTTCAACAAGACCCGTAGACATTATTTCTTTGAATCCTCTTGGTATGTCCAAGTAGATTACCGCTGTATTACACGTGTGTCTCAGAAAGGCAAACACAAGTAACATTGCATGGTAGCGTCATGATTTGTTACCAAGCCTATCTGACTCGGAGCTGTTACTCCTCCCCTTATCTGCCCCACTTCTAAGACCCTGAAAGGTTTACTCTGCAATAGTCAACATGCAATGAAGAGCTATTAGGGGCGGAGGCACATGGTGGGGCAGCACTGTCTCTCGAATTCTACTTTATGGGCAGCTGCCGATGCTACATTGGTCTCACATTTTCTATGGGCCTGGAGTCCCAGCATGACAGCTCTGTTCAGGGTCTCACAGGCTGCAATCAAGGGGGCATCTGGGCTGCATTCTCCTCTGGAAGACCTCCTGGAGAAGACTGTGCTTCTAAGCTCATTCAGGTTGTTGGCAGAATTCATCTCTTTGCGGATGTGCGACCGAGGACCCCAGCTTTCCATGGCTGTCGCCTGGAGACCAACCACAGGTTCTAGAAGCTACCCACAGTTCCCTGACACATGGCCTGTCCATAGGTAGCTCAAAACATGACAGTTTGCTTCCCCTATCTTTCCAGTCCACTAAGGCGAGAGCATACATAATGCAAGATAATCGTGGGAACAACCTCCCATCTCCTTTGAGGTATGATGGATTGATTTGTTATTTGTATGACTGTCGCCATCATCATTTGTAATTAACTTTATTATTTTTCATAATTATTATCAATTCAGTATTCTGAAATATAGCACTAAGATCTCATTTACCTTCTGCAGAGAAACCTTCCATAGTTCCCAATGCCTCTGGAATAAAATCCAAGTTCCCAAGCCTGGCATTCATGCCTCCCACATCTTCTGGTTTTATCTTTGCCTCCCCCCGGCTCTTCCCCAGTCATGCCCAGCTCATCGTCTTCTTTTGGCACATGCAGCACTTCTTCCTGGCCTGCCTTTACTTCTCGTTTGGTCAAGTTCATGTGCACATCTTTGCTAACCCATCAGGACTCTCCCAGGGTCACTCAGTCTCTCCCGTCTCTGGGCCCCAAAGCCCTGCACATGTGCTTCTTCAGTGCTGGCCACACAGCATCACGCAATCTCACCAGGGAGTTCCGGTTCAACCCTGAATTCTGGGACTCGGCACACATACGATCTCGATAAATCATACTAAATGAATACATAATCAATATGATTAACAGCAACTTCTCTTTTACGGCCACTTGAGGTTTGCAAAGTGTATTAAGCCGACACGGACAAGTCTGGAGTGGAGACATTGGGCCAATCCAGCTGGATGACCTGGCGGGCCCAGAACCCACGTTCTCTTCTTATTGACTGACAGGCTCCAGAAAGAAACCGTGGCTCTGCTGAAGTGCCTTGGGCTCAGCACTTCCCATATTCGCTACTGCTATTCTTGGTGCCCCAAAGCCTACTTGCAGATTTTCAGGTCTCTGGATGTTGCAGCCAAACCACTGTTGTACTTCTGAAAGCAGAACCAAAACCCACCACCTGCCACTGTCCTCGCTGACTTCCTGCTCCCGGAGGCTCCAATCCCAGCCTCCCCGCTCCACCTGCTCTCGGGTCCCTTGCTTGGGAGCCACGTCCACTTTCCACACACAGGCCCCACTCGCGACCCGGGCTCCTCCAGCCTCCGTCCTCCACGGTTCCTCCTCCAGCCTGGCTCCCTGAGACCTCCGCCTGCTCTTAGGAACCCTGCTCCTCACCACTCTCTTCCTTGTTGAACCACTTCCCCATTTGAATCCTTTGTGTCCCTCCTCCGTTTATTCTGGGGAAGCCTGCTCCAAAACCCGGTTGTAACTTCTGTGGGTTAAAGGCCGGGATTAAAAATAAGAAGAAGTTACCCCTTCTGGCACCCGCGTTCCTCAGCCAGGAAGGAGCTACAAAGGTAGTATGCCTTGACCAGGCACAGAGGCGCTAGAAATGCCCATGCCAGGCAGGTCCCTGGGAAAGGAGGCTGGGAAAAAAACAAGGCCCACCAGTGGAGTCATGGAAGGGTTCCAGTTTCTCCTGAAACCCCAGGTGTATTAAATATGCCCATTTCATAGATGATTGCTCTCATTTTTGAAACTGAAATCCACAGAGGCAAGTCTGGAAGCAGGGAAAGGGAGGAGCAAGCCCATGACCCAAGAAGAGAAGCCACATAAAACCTTTGTGAGGCCAAGTTTCTCATAAAAATGAGAAAGATTAGATCCCTCACTTAGGATGACTGAGAATCAAATGAGATAACACTTTGAGTGACTAGCACAGTGTGGAGCATGTAGAAGTCTTGCCAAACAAAGCCAATTACCTTCCCCTTTAAAATTGCTCGGGGCGCCTGGGTGGCGCAGTTGGTTAAGCGTCCGACTTCAGCCAGGTCACGATCTCACGGTCCGTGAGTTCGAGCCCCGCGTCAGGCTCTGGGCTGATGGCTCAGAGCCTGGAGCCTGTTTCTGATTCTGTGTCTCCCTCTCTCTCTGCCCCTCCCCCCGTTCATGCTCTGTCTCTCTCTGTCTCAAAAATAAATAAACGTTAAAAAAAAAAAAAAAAATTAAAAAAAAAAAAAAAATAAAATTGCTGCTGTTGCCCTCCATGGAGGGCCTCTGGGGGCCTGTCGGCTCTCTAGAGCCGCTGTGGCTGGAATGCATTTGGTACCTGCAGGGCACTGCCGTCAGAGGCCTCACGCAGGCCTGCCGCCAGTCCAGCTGGGGTGGCGGGTGGCCCTGAGCCAGCGTCCTCGGCAACTTCAGGAGCTGCTCACAGGGGTGACTTTGATGTGAAGCCAAAGGAGGACGCGTTACAATTATCTAAATTATTCAAGGCCCCCACAACATTCAGAGAGCTACAGGTTGCTTGCAAATTTGATTCCCTGCCTACTACTGTGCCCCATCCCAGCAGCCCGATTTTCGGTTCCCCATCAAGTGCTGCCGTCTCATACCTTGGTGCCTTTGCACGTGCCTAAGTCTCTGCCTAGAATTCCCTTCCCTCCTCTCTGTAGCTGCCAAAATTCCCCTCACACTGCAGATCTCAGCTCCACCACCCCTCTTCTAGTCATCTCTCTGCCTGTCCCTCCCCATTGCTCTGCACATGTAGCATCTATCACTGTCTGCTATAATCGCCCATGTATGCGCCTTGGTCCCCGATGCACTGAGGGCTCATGAAGGGCAGGGAGCAAGCTTTACCCGTGTTCATGCCTGCTACTCACCCCAGCCCGCCACGGAGAGGTTCTCAACATGTGTCCACTGAAATGCACTTCTACAATTTCGTGGTAGTGGAAAGAACCAAAGTTTTGAAACTCAAAGACCTCTCTTTTTGAATTCTAGCTTCTTCACAAAATAGCCTGTGACATTGGTTTGATTCTTAGCCTCTGTGCACCTCAGTTTCCATTTTGTGAAAGAAGATGATGAGATGAATCTCAAAGAATGACTTTGAGGAAACACATACAAACACAACACACACGCCAGGCACCAGAGCTCCACACTTAGAGAGACGTGGAGAATGAGCCATTTACACTGACACTCCTCCAAGCAAAAGCCAGATTGCCCATGGCAGAAACAGGTGTTTCTTGGATGCCTTGGTCTCAGACTCTTGAATATACAGGTGCTAAGTCCTGAGAGCTGTTGGCTCAGCAGAGAGACCAGGCTTTAGGAAGCCTCCTGAGCTTCCCTCTCAAGAACAGACATGCCTCAACCCTGGCCAAGGTCAGAGCCCTACTCACAGACTTCAGCCAGATCTCACCTCCCTGTAGAGAGTCCACAACAACCCTCAAAGGGGTACTTCCAGTGGATCCTCTCTTGGGCCAGATTGGACAGAGGCCCTGACTCCTAGATTCAGATTCTGGCTGTCACACTGAGAATCAGGAGGGCAGCAGAAACGTCAAAAGAGGACTCATTTTCCCAGCACATGAGCTGGCATTCAGGCCAGGACCCTCTTCCTGACTTTAAGAAGATTTACTCCAGGGGTAGAGTATTAGGATAGACAAGGTACGGTTCAGTAACAAACCAGCCCCCAAATCTCAGTGGCTTGCTACAGTTACAAAGGTTTCTTGCTCCCAGGTTTTATGGGTCCTAATGGCTTCCCAGGCAGCTGCTGTCTACGTAATGGCTCAGAATGGCAACCACACCAGCATGGCCAAGGAAGAACGAGCGCCAGACTGTCACTCAGCAGTGATACACTCCACCCAGACATGGATGTGCCTGTTAACTTGATGTCTATTCACCCTCTTTGGCCATAGGCTCCTTCTGGATGTCAAGCTAAGGAGTGTGAGTTTTATCCCATAGGAGAGGGAAGGCTTTGTGGGTTCTTCAGGAAAGGATTCATGAAATCTCTTATGAGGATCTGTAAGAGCACACTGACTGAGTTGACTGAGAACACCTAGAAGCCTGGGACTGGTTAAATGCTTTCACAGTAGACTGAACCTGTCTGGTATCTCTGAAAGGTAGGAGTTCAGGTCCCAGTTCTGCAGCAAGAATGTCCTCTGATGTCAACAGATGATCTCTTATTTATATGCTTACATGTGAATACATATACACATCACAGGATATATAAGGCATTTTGATATTGATTTGTGTGTAAAAAGTCTCTGAAGAAGGCAATTAGTAAAAATGAGGTTATCTTCGTATTAAAACTACAGATGACAATGGTCACTTTTTCTACAGAAAGCTAGAAGCGTCAGGGTTCATGACCCAGTGCCTAGGTGCACAGAGTCTGGCACACAGATCTCTTAATGACATCTGATGCTTTCTATTTCTGTGAGGAAATATAACAGGAGATATCAAATGTGCCATGCCAATGTCAAAATGAGATAACCTCATAAGTTCCTCCCTGCTCTGGCATCTATAAAACTCAGGTGTGTAGGATCTAAATGACCCACCCAAGGTTGTACTGCAGGGTTATCAGAAGCATGAGACCGTGACATATGGTGCAAAACATGCGAAGTTGATCAGTTTCTTTTTGCCATCACGAGCTACATCTCGGAAATCCATGTATAGGGCCATATTGATAATTTTATAGCAAAATAACCAGTTATTTATATGGAAATAATATTTTTCAAATTATTAATATAAAAGTTCTTTTAGGAAGTATTTTATTGATTTTATTTATAAAAGAGCAAAACATGAGACCATCACTGTGAGTCCAGTGCTGGTCCCTGTTCGATCTAAGTCAGAGAGAATGCTGAGTCAGATTGAACGGTTAGGAGGGTGGATGACCGTGGAGGATGACTCAATTCTGACTCCCAATTACATCATAGAGAGCTACTTTCAGCCATGGTTTTAGTCAGATCATGAAAGAAGATAGACTTTTACAGAAGCAGGTGACGGCTAACCAGGGCCCAGAGTCTGGTTACAGAATTCAATAATCTCTTGAACTCTCATGGTAAACTTTTCCTGAGGAGCCATTGGAATGGTTTTCAGCTGCACTCCTCTTACAATTGAGTCAGGCTGAGCAGGGGCAGGTCCTTAATAATCAGACCCACAGTCTACTCCAAGGACATTGTAGAACCTTAGGATAAGCTGGCCTCTAATCTGAAATTTGTGAATTTCTTCTGGATTTTTAAATTTCACTTATACTGGATGTATCAAATAGAGCTCTTCAGAAAAACAAAAGCAATAGCACATATCTATTTATCTATGTACCCATCAATCCATCTAAAACTCATGAATCCACCTATCTCTAGGTGTGTGTAAACACATATGTATATATACACATATATATACTTAGGGATATGTGTACATAGTCTAAAATCCATGAAGCAGGCTGGAAACTCAGGCAGAAATCACTGCTGCAGTCTTGAGTCAGAATGTCTTCTTCAGGAAACCTTACTGTTTGCTCTTAAGGCCTTCAATCAATTGGATGAGGCCCCCCCTACATTCTCAAGAGCAACCTCCTATACTTAAAGTCAACTGTTCATAGATGTGAAACAAAACTCTTCACAGTAGCACCTTGATTAGTGTTTGACGAAGTAATTGGGTACTACAGCCAAGTTGACAGGAAGCTAACCATCACACTGAGTTCCTGCCACTTTTTGAAACCTGTGATTCCACTGGCCTTAGGGCAAGTTAGCTACAGGATACCCATGCTTCTTTTTCCACTTGCCATCAGTTCAATCTATCGGTACAAATCAGCCACAATCTTGTTTGGTTTTGTTTTTTCCTCGTAATTTGAGTTCGGTGTGTCCACATGTTTTGTCACATCAGTTAGGAAGCAAACTTGTGAGTTCACAGAGGGTCTGGCAAGATGAAGTTTTCAGTCCCCTGATCAGGTTTTTATGACCCAACTATCTGGTTGCCCTAAAATAAACCTAATTGCCATGCCGTGCTTCACCTTCTTCCAAATGCCCCGTGGCCTGGGAACGACTCAGGGCCCAAGAATGAAGAAAACATTCAGAATCTCAATCACTTCCTCCATCACACCTTCAGTGAGCCTGACTTACAAAGCAGAAACTCTCCAGATGCACGAGGAGAGGGGAAGCTGAGCCCAGCAACCTCCTTTCGGGATGGGAATGAATGGTCGTAACATTCTTTTCCATTTGGGTCAAGGGAAACTCATTTTCTCTGCTTTTAGCTTTCAGCCTGCGTGTCTCAGATGCCACACTGGCAGGTGGACAGCCCTGCTATTTCTTACGTGCTAGAAAGTTGTATGAATTCTCGAACACAAAATGAAACAGACAGTAAATAGAAAATTCTCAGGAGAATGTGGAGGGGCCATCAAGCACAGCTGATAAGAGTATAAATTAGTACAACCACTTTGGAACCCAGCGTGGTGATGGCTGGGAGTCTCCAGTGGTTCTTCTCCTGGGTTTACAGCCAACAGAAATGCACACGTGGGAATGCTTGCTCGTAATAGCCCAAAGCTGGAAACGACACAAATGTCTATCAACAGTAGAATGAATAAATAAATATATTCACACAATGGAATACAGCGACAAGAATGATGATCTGTAGCTACATGCAACATCGGGGAAGAATGTCATAAACATAATATTGAGCCAAAGAGACGAGACACACAAAAAAGGACATGTATAATTATAGACAGAACCAGTCTATAGTGTAGGAAGTCCAGATTACGGTTATCATTGGAGGAACACTGTGACAGGGAAGTATCACCAGGGGCTTTCTACAGTGATTAATAATGTTTGATTATCTATTGCTCCCTAATAAATTACCCCAAAACTTAAGGCTTTAAAACAACAACCATTTCTTGATATCTCATGAGTTTTTAGGTCAGGAATTCAGGCAAGGCTCGGCGGGGTGATTTTTCTCCATGTGGTTTTGATGGAGAAACTCAGTGCTCTTCAGCTGGCAGATGACTGGTGGTCTCCAGGGCCCAAGAAAGCTGTCCTAGCAAGTTCCATGCTTTGGCAGAGATCACCAGAAGTCTGGGCCCCACTGGAACTGTTGACAGGAGTGTCTCTATGTGGCCTCCCTGACGCTGTAGTTTCAAGGTAGTTGGACATCTTACATGCTATTTCAGAGCCCCCAGAGAGCCTTTCCAAGACACCCAAAAGGAAGCTCCAAGATATCTTATAACCTAGCCTTGGCATCACTTTCACTTCGTTCTGTTGATCAAAGAAGTCAGTAAAGCCAGTCTAAATTCAACGAGAAAAGAGGAAGGGATTCCACTTCTCTGGGAAAATGGCATACAATGTACCTAGAGAAAAGGACTTAACGGCAGCCATCTTGGAGACAAGCTACCATGGGTAATGTTGTTTCTCAATTTGGGTCCTGCTGCAGGCTATATTCAGTTTGTGAACATTTACCAAGCTACATACTCATGTCATGTGCCCTTTCCTGTATATGTACGTGCTGTAGACTGAAGCAACAGTGTGTGTCACCCCAAAATTCGCATATTGAACCCTAATCCCTAAAGTGATGATATTTAGAGGCCGGGCCTTTGAGAGGTGAGTGGGATGAGTGCCCTTGTAAAAAAGACCCCAGGGGCGCCTGGGTGGCGCAGTCGGTTGAGCGTCCGACTTCAGCCAGGTCACGATCTCGCGGTCCGTGAGTTCGAGCCCCGCGTCGGGCTCTGGGCTGACGGCTCGGAGCCTGGAGCCTGCTTCCGATTCTGTGTCTCCCTCTCTCTCTGCCCCTCCCCCGTTCATGCTCTGTCTCTCTCTGTCTCAAAAATAAATAAACGTTAAAAAAATTGTTTAAAAAAAAAGACCCCAGAGAGCTTCCTCACCCCTTTCTCTATACGAGGGTGCAGTGAGAAGATGGCCATCTGTGAACCAGGCACTCACCACAGTATCTGCTGGTGCCTTGATCTTGGACTTCCCAGCCTCAAAATCTGTCATAACAGCCAGAAAGGACTAAAACAATATGGTTTTAAGTAAAAGTTTACTTAAAAAAATTTTTTTTAATGTTTTATTTATTTTTGAGAGATAGAGAGACAGAGCATGAGCAGGGGAGGGGCAGAGAGAGACGGAGACACAGAACCTGAAACAGGCTCCAGGCTCCGTCCGAGCTGTCAGCACAGAGCCCGACGCAGGGCTCAAACTCACAAACTGTGGGATCATGACCTGAGCCGAAGTCAAACGCTTAACCAACTGAGCCACCCAGGCGCCCCAATTTTAAGTAAAAGTTTACTTTTAAAAAGAACCATTAAGCAGCGTGACCCTGGGAAGAGGCTGGTCCCATATGGGCACTCCTGTGGCCTGAGGATACTCTGGCTTCAGGACTTTTACCAGCCCTGTGTCTTGGGCCATATGGGTGAGAACTCTCAGGCCCCTTTCCCCGTGAAGCCCTCAGTTTTAATGAGGAAAGAAAGCAACAATTGCCCCCTGGATTACTGTGAGGGAGGAGAATGAGAGGGTCCAAGACAGAACTCCCGGCATATCCTGGCTTCTCAGTAAATAAACTTCATTTCACTTCGAACACAGCCTCAGACCCCCACCAGTCAGCTGCAGAGGAAGTCAGCAGCTATGACTTCCTAGAAGGCCTGATGGGGTCCAGAGAGAGCTTTCCACCCCCTCCCCTTGTGAAAAGAGAAAGGGGTACATTCTCAATTCTCAGGCACATGTGCCTTCATGGGGGGAGGTCCCCGGGGCAGAAGCCAATGAAAACACTCTGCAGCCACCAGAACAAGACCAAAGTCCCCAAGCAGAGTGACAAGTGAATCACCTCCACTCATGCTTAGTCACTGCAAGGTACTTTCCACATGGACACATGGAGATGGTTACCAAAGAAATGTCTGCTGGCTGTGCTCACATCAGCTCAAAGAAAATGTTGTTGTAACCTTTACTTTGGAGGGGGAAAAAATAGCATCACTTTCCCTTTTCCTTTCCTTTTCTTTTTGGAGAGAGATCTGTTGGCAAAATGGCCAAAGTGGTTGTTTTTGTTTACCCTGGAGAAAGTTTCCAGATAGCTCTGAATCCCGAGCCTTGTGTATGTGGCAGGCCCTTCAAGTCTTAAGCACTTAATGTCTAAGTGTGTAAACAACCCCCTCAGAGGGGACTGTTGCAGGCCTCCCAGATCACGGGGCCTCCCATCATGCCCTCTGGTCACCGCAGAGTCCTCCATGCTCTGAGAAGCCACAGGGCCAGGGGTTCAAATCCTCACTCTGACTTGTACTATCAGTGCAAACTAGGGCACGGTATGGCAACTTCCTGAGCTCCTTCCTTCCTCACTAATAATGACAACGGCTAGGAACGTTCACCATGGAGTGGTTATGACAATCTAGTGAGGTGATGTGTGGAACGCCACACACAATGCTTGACACTCGCGTAGTAGTTGATTAGTTTACAATGAGTTCATCCCTTCCTCCCTGTCTCCTGATCCTTGCTTCCTTATTCCCCTCTTTGCCTTTCTCTTCTTAAATTCCCTCTCTGCCTTTCCCTTCCCTGCGCTCCAAACTTAATCAACCCCCAATTCTCTCCTCCTCCTCTGTCGTCGGTGTTTTTCTTTTTTTTCTTTGCCTTGTTTTCAGGTCTCAAACCCCCTCCGCACTCACAGCCATCCCTCTGGCTGGTACAGCCTTGGCGGGGTGTCTGTTGAAAGCCAGCCAAATTCTGGTTAAAAACACTGCGATTCTTGGCCAGACTTTCTCTCCCTACAAACGAGGGTGATGTTTCAGGCATGGGCACTCATCCCATCCATTTCGTCCCCAGGGGAAAAAATAGCAATGCCTCAGTGTGTGGCCTTAGGTGGACAGCGATGTGAGGCTCTGGGTATTGACAGAAATAAATCTGGTGTTTCTGAAAATTGTGAAACATGCGCACTGGATGTGTCATCCCAGCAAAAGTGAGTCAGTGCTCAGGCCAGGGCCCAAATCTGGCTGTGTTCGCTTTCTAAATAGAAAGTATATTCCTGGCCAGCCTAACATTAGCAAATTGGCGGTCAATGAGTGCGGAAAGAAAGAGGCCGAAGAGGAGACATGCAAATCTATATTTGCAATAAGTTTTACTGGAAAAATGAAGTTTTCCTTCGGTGATTTTTTACGAAGGCTTTCCTTTTCCCTCCTTTCTCTTTCTCTCTCCTACTGTCTGTGTCAGACTTTTCCTTCCATCATTATCTTAGCACAGACTTCTAGAATGGGCTTTGAAAATAGGACCACAACATCAATGGATGAATGGGTAAAGATGTGCTACGTATCTGTGCCAAGTGGAATACTACTCAGCCACAAAAAAGAAGGGAATCTTGCCATTTGCGGCCACATGGATGAATCTTGAGGACACTGCTACGTGAAATAGGTCAGACGGTTCAAATACTGCATGAACTCACTTACAGGTGGAATCTTAAAAATAAATAAATGTATACATCCATACATCCATACATGAGGAACCAGCTCACAGAAAGAGAGAAGAGATTGGTGGTTGCCAGAGAGGGGGAATGGATGAAGGGGCCAAGAGGTACCAATGTCCAGACATAAAATAAGTAAGTCATGGGGATACAATGTACAGCAAGGCAACTATAGTTAATAATACTATACTGCATATTTGAAAATTGTTAAGGGAATAAATCTCAAAAGTTCTCATCACACACACAAATGTATAACTATGTGACGTAATGGATGTTAGCCAGGCTTATTGGGGTGATCATTTTGCAGCATATACAAGTATCGAATCATGATGTTGTACACTTGAAACTAATGTTATGTTTCACTTACATCTCAATTTAAAAATGTTTTTAAATTATTGCCTATTAAAGATTTTGAAAAGTGAAAGGAAGAAAACAGGATCACAAAATTGCACTGAGGCAGCCTGTAGTAATAGGATGCTATAACCTTTGGAGTAAGACAGGCCTGGGTTCAAATTCTGATCCCACCTCCAACTAGCTGTGGAATGTGTGTGTGTGAGAGAGAGAGAGAGAGACAGAGAGACAGAGAGACAGAGGGAGAGAGAAAACTGAGAAATTTCTAACCTCTTTTCAGTATCACTTCAACCAGGGGGAACATTCTGCCTCTTCCCCTGTGAAGATTAAAGAGGGTAACATCAGCAGAGCCTGGCCCACGGCAGGTGCCATCTCATCTGAGCCACCTTCCTCCTCCTTTCCCTGGGAAGGTTAAGAGTCTGGAACACCAACACCCTTTCATTCCCTGGGTCTCTGTGCCCACGGGCTGCCCCTTCTGGAGGGCATGAGCACCGAGCCTTTGAGAGCAGCAGTAAGAGCACCAGCTGCCACTACACCAGCTTCACCTCTCTACTCCAAACCCAGATTCTGGAGAAAAGAAGCAACCCCGGGCCCGGGGCCTCCCGTGCCAGCATCCCCGGCTAGCGCGGATGCCTGAATCACGTGGTCTCCGTGGTGCCAGAGGAAGTGATGCAACCCCCCTCAAGCTTTGGGTCAGCCAGGAGGAAAAGTGTCCTGTTACAGCGTGGGTGTGGCTGGCTTCAGGGCTCCAGGCCTGCCCCCTGTCCCAAACCCACAGCAAAGAGGCAGCAGGAGATCCTGTCTTTGCGCACACGGTCTGCTGTTTACCCTGCTTTGTGCACCACCATCCGGGCCCCACAAAGGGCCACGCCAAACAAGTCGTCCCTGGCCCTTGGCTTCTCCTTTCCCCTGGCTCCGGCTTATAAACTGCCCTCACTACAAACACCTGTTTCCTTTTGCTTAGACCCTGAGGGGAACAGCTATTCTATTGACTTCATATGCATAGCAGGAACATAATTGAATTCAATTATAATAACTATACTCATTAAAAACCTATGTAATGTTCATTAAGCAGCCTAGGTAATATGCAATTAATAGCATTAACATATGAATTGTGCATTGGGTCACTAATATGCACATTATGTATAATATGTATACATTATGTATAAATGTATGTATTAATTACACCACATACCCGGAAAACACAGCATTCAAAGCTGCAGGCCTGTCCCAGTTATAAACCCTTTGATCTCACCCAAATCCCTTTTATGGAATAGCTTTTTTGTTAATTGGAATATTTGCTTTTCAGCCCTTTCCACAAAGATGGCCATTAGAGAGAAAGGACTCTCAGAAGCTGGTTGGTGCCGGAGTTGAGTAAACCTGAGAAGCCTGTATTGGAGTTTATCCTGGCGAAGGGCCATGACCTTGAGAGAGCAGAGTTCAGACTTCTCTCTGGGTTCTGTCTTAGCCTCTGCTGAGACCTACCTATCACTGCCACCTCCAATGGGACATACATTATCTGGGAAATGGGCATAATATCCCCTGACATCACTAGGACATTGAGTAGATGATCTCATTAGGGAGACTAACGTGCTTTGGAAATGCAGAACGGCAATGGCATTGAACATCAGTGCCAGGAAGTTCCCAGTGGGAACCTTCTCCATGAAGGAAAAGTACCTGCTCCAACACACCCAGCTTGCCCTTGACGTAAGTAGAGTTGTCCAATGGTACTCAACCATGATGAGCAGGCATCAGTAATGGCCGCCCTTTATGTGGGGTTCTCTCATAGTTTCTCCTCAAAGTACATTCTGGGCGTTGCCTGGTGCCTGGAGTTACTGTCTCCATTTTATAGGATTTGGAAGGTGAGCTCCTGGTGAAAGAAGCAGGTGGTCACATGGTCACATGGTCAACTTGGAAGGCCCCCCTGGCATGAAGGAGATGATTAAAGATCGATAGATAGATAGAGAAAAGAGCTCCCTACGACTGGTTTCTGGCTCTGCACCGAGCCTTCATCTCCTTGGCTGAAATGAGCCAGTCTCTGAACACTCACACCCACCTACTCATTTTCTCCCTATTTGTTGCTGCCTATCAGGAAAGCTCTGGGGACCCCACCTCTATGTTCTCTTCCAACATTCCTTGAGTATTCCCTGACCACCTGCTGGACCACAGGCTCTGTGCTGGACACTGGGGCTAAAAACATAAGCAGGTCATGGCTCCACCTTTAAAGAGTTTGGCAACACAGTCTTAGTTCAGATCTTGGCTCCCTGTTCCTCAACTATAGATGACCTACTAGGTGCTTTGCTTTGAATATTACCTCCTTCCAAAGCAGCCTTCTCGCAACCATCGGAATGTGCTTTCTAAGTTGCAAAGCTGGTCCTGTACTCACTCCCCTGCTTGAATCCCTTCATGGACTCCTATCTCTTACAGAATAAAGTTGGAACCCATTTACTGGGCATTCGAGGTCCATCAGGATGTGCTTCTCTCTCCTCCTCTCTACCACCTGCCATATGCACCAACATCAATGGACCTCCCACCCACAGATTCTTCCCATTCCTGCAGGGCGACCTGCAGCTCTTTCCACTAAGAAGTGAAACCGATTTCTCTGCTCCTTGTGTCTTAGGTGGCCATGTAACTGTTCGGAGCTAATAAGACATGAACAAGCAAAGGTTTGAAAAAAAAGCACAGCTTACCCTCTTCCGCTGCGGGCCTCTTTGACCACCACCCTCCCAGGGCCCAGCCAGACTCCTTGAGGATGAGGCCCACATACCGGGGGACCCCACCGGAGAATGAGACACGTAGGCAATAGCATCCTAACTATCCAACTATAGCTAAGCTGGTTTAGACCAGAAGAATAGTTCCATCACCCCACAAAATGTCTTTAAAAATGATAAATGTTGGTTGTTTTGGGTCACTAAGTTTTGGGCTGGTTTGTTATACGGCAAAAGCTAACTGATGCCACTTCACAAATGCACGTTCTTTGTGCTCCTATGTTCTACCACGTATATTCCCTTTGACTGGAGTGCAGTGCATCATCTTCCTGTGCCTGAACACACTTCCATGCTGCTCACTGGGTGATAGGATTTCACTAGGCAGAGAAAGAGAGAGAGATTCCCAAGAAAAGGATAAACCAAAGTTTTCATCGGATATGCATGTTGCTCTCAGTATTCATCACCTCTCTTAGACTCCTTCTCCTGGGTGGGCAAAGAGCTCTTAATGGTATATGTCCTTTCCTTTCTCAGTACCAGTGAAACACTGGGTATCTCTCAGAGCACAGACTAAAACCGACCTAACACCAAGGCTGGGCCTGCACCTGACTTGCCATCCTCAGCCCCCTCATCCTCCACCCTGCCTTCGTTTCCCTCAGTAACCTAGGAGAGTACTTTGGCTGGCATGGGTGCTTGGTTCCTCACTAAGTTTCTTGAAAAGATGCAAATCAGAGCCCCCTCCTCCTCAAAGCCTTCCCCAGCACCCCAAGCAAAGTTGCTTCCTCTCCCCACCCAGCCCTCCAGATCCTTCAGTGCTTATGGTACTTCATACAGGCAATCTGTTTCCCTATCTATCCTCCACCACTCCCCCTCCCAGCACACAAACAGCAAAAGCCACCAGTGTGGGTCTTCTTTATCTTTGTGTCCCCCTCCAATAAAATCACAAAGAATTGGTTGAACTAACCCATTAGCTCGAGGGAGAGAGTCATGCAGATGGAAACAAGCAGTTTGCAGTCAGACAGATGGGAACTTAATCCCTGCTTTTACATTTCAAGTAGAGTGTCCTTGGACAAGCCACTTAACCCTTTATATCCTCAGTTGCTGAGTAGGTGGGTGAGGGAGCCAGGCAATGCTATCTAACGTGAAGGTCATAATCCTTTCTTCACAGGCACTGTCTTGAGGATTCATGACTATTGCACCTAAAACACCTGGCGACCGGTAGAGCCTCAAGCCAAATTCTGGTCATGTGTTTCTCTCCAGCTATCCATGAGTTCCGGCCACTCTGGGAAGACAGCGGGACAGGGCCTCTAAGAGCCAAATGGGCTCTGGGCCCTGGCTGCCTTTTGGATCATAGGACTGTCTCTCCCACACCACGTGGGTATCCTGAGCTGGAAGGAAACGCAGCCTCACGTTTGCCTAACACCCACTTTGCACTTGCTGCTTACCTACCTTATCTCACCTCCCTTCTCCTTTATGAAGGGAAATGAGATGGTACCTGCTAGTGTGGCTTGTGAACTGTAAATCAAGATGCAAATTTTCAGCATTACCTTTCTGAGGGGAAACAAAGGCATCAGGTAAAGAGTTCAGGGCTCATCCCTGGTCCCCTCCCAGAGCCTGCACCTGCAGATGGCAAAAGGCCCTGGCCAGGTTTTATATTGGAAATGGTGTTGGGAGAGGAGGGCTGATTCATACTCATTCATTCTTTCCCTCACTTGTTCATTTACTCACACACACACTCCCCACTGATTCACTCATTTGTTTATTTGTTCTCTAAAAAGGGGTCCAGTGCACGTTCTGTGCCAGGCTCTGTTGCTGGGAGCAGAGGGAAGAGACAAATAGGACCGAGCCAGCCGCTGGTCTAGAGCAGCTGAGGTCTCTGCTGTGCTGTGTGCACGTGTGTTCAGGGGTAGGCATGAAAGCCGGTGGTCACCATGAGCCATGTGCCTTAGAAGCCCACCACAGGGACTCCAAAGATGGGTGTAGCCTTTGTGTGAGGCTGGAGGGGGTGGGGTGGGCGGCACGATGTGCAGATAACAGGGTGAGGGCAGAGAGGACATGGAATTGTGGGGATCTAGACGCCCCCCTTCTAAGAGTTATTTTCTGCCCCCTGGCAAACATTAGCTACTGAAAGTCCTAGAACAAAGAACTGACTAGTTCTGGCTGCAATTCAGAGCCGGTTCGATCTGCCGCCCCCACTGCAGATCCCCCGGGGACTAGAGTCAAAGTAACTGGAGTCTCAGTGCCACCAAGCATTCCCTGGTATAACTTGGGCCAATCACTTTATTTCTTTGGACCTCAAATTGGGAAATGCCAGCCTTATTGACTCTTCCTCACCAAATGGTTGAGCCATTAAAGCAGTTATATATAGTTCAGTGGTCAAGCGGGCAGCACAGGGATCAGACAACATGGCAATTCAGTTATTTGGGTACTACTAAACCCCTTGGATCCTCAGTTTTCCCAGCTGTAAAGTGGGCATGATCACATTTCCTTTGTGGTTGCGTGACTCAAAAGGGAGAATGCTTGCACACAGTAAGCACACAATACCTGATCTTATCATTTTATATCTTTACTAATCTCTATGGGATTACTGCCTGACACCTGGGGCTCTACCAGAGCGGACAGCTCATTCCACGTTTTTGCCTCACACGCTCCCTAAGAGCTCAGGCCAAACTCTGCTTCCAGGCCCATGCAGTGCCCCCTCCCAGAGCCCATGCAGTGCCCCCTCCCAGTGCACATTTTGAGAAGGAAAGAACTGCCAAAGAAAATCCAGCGTCACGGTTTTCCTATCGCAGAAAACTAAAAAATGCAGAACACTTGCTGGAACACAGCGGTCTGCGTCCAGGGACTTCCTATAGTCTGAGGGCCTTTCCACAGCTCTCCCAGCCCGTGCTTGCCACCAGGATCTCCCAGCAGACATCGCTGGTGCCCCCGGCCAGGCTCCGAGGAGAAGGCAGGGGAAGGCCCTGCCAGGCAGACATGCCCTGGGCCGAGCTGCGCTCACCCTCCCAGCCTTGCTGGCCCGGAGGGATGTGGAGCAGGCTTTGGGCTGCATCCAGAGTTCTGAGGAAGAAGCCCTGTTCGCATCCAGAACAGGGCAGGCAGCGTTCTCCCAGCACCCTGGCCGCCTGCCGCCCCGGTCCTCTGGAGAGAGAAATGCCCATCCTTGGCCCTCCCATTTGGGCAGGGCTGAGACTTGACCCCAAGCCCTCCCTTGTGCCCCGGGGCAGGGCATCTAACCCTCACAATGCAGAAGGGTGGGGATGCCGGATGCACCCCGGGAGTTCCCCGAGAGCAGGAACTGCTCAGATTCATCACCGTGTCCTGGCAGCTGCTGACACATCTCCTGGCACACAGTAGGTCGTCCAAATTTGGTAAATAGCGAAGCGACTGATCGTGTTCCCGAGCGAGTATGGCATGGGGGGTGGGGACAGAAGAGACTAGCCCTCACTGAGTACCAGTGGCTCTAGGTGCTCTATCAGCTCATGTAATCCCCACGACACCCCTGCAAAGTGGATCTTCTTAGCCCCATTTTGCAGGCAGTTTGTAGAACAGAGGCTCAGAAAGGCTAAATAAGCTGATTGCCCTGGGACCGGAACCGGGTCCATCTGACTCCAAGGCTCTTTGCCACTGCCTCTCAGAAACCCTGCCTCTCAGAAAGGAGGAGTGTGGATCTCCCAGCTGGCAAGACTTCGGCCTCCAGCCCAGCCCACATGATGCTGCCCCACTGCCCCAGGCAGGAGGACAGAGACAGGCTGGATCACTCCTGACCAAGGCCCTGCATCCTGATCAGGAAGACAGTCACAGAGGAGATGCAGAACAAGGATAAAGGAGGTGGCATAGACGGTGATCCAGGGGTGAGGAGGGCCAGAGGGCACACCGTGAGTATTAGCAGGGAGTCAGCACAAAAGGGCTTGGAACATCCAGGGCTATACAAATGTAGGTCCCCGGTACTCCCGTCTAGGGGCGTAGGTCAGGAAGACTCCGTGCAGGAAGAGTGTCTGAAATCCTGATCCAGGGAGTAAAAGCAATCACAATAAAAATGAGAACTGCCACTTATAATCGCCTGTGCCGTCCAGCTACTCTGCTAGTAATTGTATTAACCCTGCTAAGTAATTGTATTTGGTCTTCACAGCAACTCTAAGAGGTGAGAGCTATGATCCCATTTTACAGATGAGAAAACTGAGGCTCAGCTCAGGTAAACTCACCACGTAGCTGGTGAGGGGCACAGTCAGAATTTGCACCCGCATCTGACTGACCACAATGCCAGGTCTGTTTCATAAGCCCCAAAGGCTGCAGGTGCCAAGCAGTTTCCACAAACTGGGAGAGTACGATGGACATGACGGGAAGTGGTGGAAAATACAGAAAGAAAGCTGGAGAGTTCACGCTCTGCTTAAAGGGGCAGCTGTTCCTCAGCCTCAGCCAAGTCTTGCCATTTGAGAATGTGCACCCAGCGTGGCCAGATCTTCTCATTTCAAGATCAGCCAGATGTAATTTCCACTTCTGGGTGTAAGATCCAATATTTAAATGCCGGGGATTAATTTTTTAAAACCTTCGTCACTTGGCAGTCTCAACAAAGCCTGTCTGAAAGACAGATGGCCTGTAGGTCATCATTTTGCAATCTCTGTACTACAGCGTGGAGTGGTAGAGAGCACCCCGTCACGAGAGGTGTTCAAGCACATTCTGTGCAACTGACCCGAGTGCTGGTGAAGAAGCAGTTACAGGGGGGAGCTGCTGAGGGTGGGCCTTTAGGCTTGCGAGTCTGAGACTGCACGAGCCATGAACTGGCAGAGTGGAAATGGGTGGGTGCCCTAAGCCAGGTGTGGAGCCAGGAACAGCCCCTTTATCTCCTTGAACCCCCAACTCCAAAACCTTCCATGGTCCCCCATTGTCCCCTTACCCTGGCATTCAGCGATAGCTCCGCCCTGCATCTCTGGCTAACCAACCGTTGCCATGGCTCTAGGGAAGGCCCCTTCAGCACTTCCAGGACCACCTGCCCTGGCCTGGCCTCTCCTCTCCAGGCCACTTCTGCAAACACTCATCCCCTAGAGGGCCACAGGGGATGGCTGCCTGTCATTGGTCTCTTCCCCCCAGCTAGGTCATAAAACCCTGATACTCATTCCCCACGTGCTCATGTCACCCTACTACTGCACACGGAGCTCTGTGCTAGGCATTCAACACACCGCCACGGATGAGATGTGTGGTCCCTTCTGCACTCCGTTCCGGAGACACCACACCATTGTCCAGTCCTGGCCGTGTGGGACATACGCAGCGAAGACTTGCTGAGTGGAAACAGATGTTGATGAAACGGAGATAACTTTGATCCCCCCCCACCGTCCTCTCCCCGAGCCCCTGCACCTCCTCTGCCCCACAAACACCCCACCCTGTTGCTTCTTCCTCAATATCTCTCACTGGCACTGGAAGAGACACAGTGGAAAAAAGCCCTGGGAACCTATAAAGAAAGCAGTCAAAAGGTGGTGTCTTTTTTTTTTTTATGTTCTCACTCCCCCAACAACCCATGGCAAAGGCCCACTTGCAGACACACTCCTCATGAAATTGGAAGCTGGCCTTGCCTCTGCTGTGGCAGGCAGCCCTGAGTTGGCTGCTGGAGCCTGGGGGTGGAGTACAAATCGTCCCATCCCCCGCCTCAAGGAGACCAAGAGCCAACAGCTCACCCCCCGGGCACCCAGCCAGGTTCCCTTCAAGCCAGGGCCTGAGCACACGGACCCTAATCAACTGAAATCCCCCACCCTTCCTTCTGCAAACACCCTCGTGGCCAGCCACAGGGCGGGCCAAGGGGCAGAGCTGGTCTCCTTGACCTCCCTGCCCGGCTCCACACCTAAGGAGCCGGCCCAGGACTCTCACTCCGGCCAGCATCAGCTGGGTCATCTGAGAAGCGCCATCGGCCACCCTCAGGACAAGGAGAGGAGCTCCCCATCAGAGGAGGGTGCGGACTCTGCTGGACCCCTGCCCTCACTTCCTCCAGTTCTCTGTTCAAATGCCACCCCGCCACCGGGAAGCCTGCCCTCACCTCCTGCAGTAAAGCACACAGCCCCCCACCCCACCCCTTCCAATGCTGTCTCTTCCTTTATAGGAATTTTTTAGCATTTGCCACAGCATGATGTATCTTAATGGGAAGTCCTGTGAGGACAGGGCCTTTTTGTTCCATTCACCACTATTTCTAGTTCCCAGCAGGCACGCAATAATTGTTTGAGGAGGGAGGGAGGGAAGGAAAGAGGGTCCCTGGAGAGGGTAGGCCCTGGGTAGCCCCCTTCTCTCCCCAGCTGGCATCTCTTCTTCAGAACTACCCTCAGACCCGTGGCGCTATGGCCTTCCAAAAGAAACGACTGTAGGTACGACTTTTTAGACTATGGTTACCCAGAGCCGTCTCTGCGTTGGGCAGTACAGATGTGTGATCTCACTGACCTCGTCAACAACCACTCTGGACCCACATCGTTGCTTTGACTCAAGCTTTCTCGAGCTTGGCACCACTGACATTCGCGGCCACAGAAGCCTTTGTCGTGGGGCCCTCCAAGTGGTCTAGGATGTTTCGCAGTGACCCTGGCTTCTCCCCACCAGATGCCAATAGTACCTCCTTTCCAGGCCGTGACAAGCAAAAATGTCTCCAGACATGGCCACGCGTTCCCAGGGGGCAAAACCATCCTGTTGGAGAACCTGCAAATGAGGACTTGGAGAAACCAGGTGTGCTGCCCAGCGCTTTTCCAAGCCACCTTCCCCCTGGCAGGGAACTGCTCCTGGGCAGACCCAGAGGCCTCTGCTGGTGTCCCAGCCGAGGGCAGAGCGAGGCCTGACGTGCGAGCAGAGCCTTCCCAGGCAGCCTGAAAAACACTTACTCACACTCTGGCTGTGCCCGGGGAAACATCGTCAATGATAAATCATATCTCTTAATTATCTGCGATTTCTGAGGCCAGCCAAGATTTCCTCTTCATGACAAATATTTGAGATTCCTTCCCCCCTGAAAAGGAGAAACAACACTACAGGAGAGCCCTGGGGCTGGTCTCCCGAGCATAAGCCGGAACATCTCTGGTCAGCCCTCCCTCCCACCCAGCCCGTCCAGAGCTGGGTTCTTGCCCGGGCATGCCTCTTCTCTCCATGCTTCGGGGAGTGACAACCCCTGGTTTCTGTTTTGGTTTAGTTTTTGGTTTTTGTTTTCGCAGAAGGGTTTCTGAATTGGAGATGCTCACTCATTCAGATGAGTGTTTGAAATCACTGGGAGGGAGAAAGGAAGACGGAAAATGAAAGGGCACGGGATCAGAGGTGAAAAGGGCAGGATTCAAGTCAACTTGAACCTGCTACAGAAGTTACTCCCCCCACCCCCCACCTCAGGTCCCTCTGCACTACAAGGAGAGTGTCTAGGCTTCTCAGCCTCCATAACTTTGAGCTCTTCACCCTCTGGGGCACCATTTTCCTTAGCTCCCCCCTAGGTGCCAGTCATACTGAATTCATTTACTAGTTTCTAAACATGATTTTGCATGTTACTGTCTTTATAGTCAATGCTTTTCCTTCTTCTCTTCGCAGAAAACTCCTACTCATGCTCTGAAACCCAACGTAAGTATCCCATCCTTCTCCCATCCCCTTCCCCAACCCAGTCCAAGTTCATCCCTCCCTCTCCAGGATTCCTCAGCAGCTTGTACAGACATCACTGCCTTAGAGATGTTTGTGTAACAGGAGTCCGGGGGAAAGCTGAGTCAGCAACCAGAGCAACCAGAGATTATAGCAGAGATGTGAAAAGACTTTCAGGCTATTTTTCTCCAGGGCTTTCCTTTCTACCCAGCATGGCTTTCCTCGGTCCACTAATATACATGACTTTCTTGTGTGAATCTTCTAGATGAACTTGCAAGGAAGTTTTCCAGCACTCAAAGACCCTCACCCTATTTTGTTCTAGTTTCGGAAGTAGGTGACATGGGCACCACTTTCTATGAGATCAATTCTGGGGTCTCTGGTCACAGTGGGGTTCCATCAGCGTGGACAAGGCTCACTGAAGACCACTGATGATGGTCATTCCCTTCCTCCTGGTGTCCAAAGGTAGAGGGTGACAGAGTGGAATGCCTGGTCCAGGCTGGCAGAGAAAGTAGAGAGCTCGGGGCCACCTCGGCAGATAGCCTCAAACCAGAAATCCTCACCTCCCCCACAGAACACCTGCACACCTGGGTAGGACGCAGGGGCACTCCTCTTCGGCTCTGGTCCTGGTGAAGGGAAGAGCAAGTCAAAAGGCCTCAGGGGGCCTAGAACTTGCTGCCTGTCTTTTAATGAACTCCACCTGCAGAGTACCCCGCGCCTCCCTGAACTTGTGCTAAGGGGTGAATGAAGTCCCCTCCACGGGCTGGGTTTCCAGATCTGTAGCACTCTGCTTACCAAGCACACGGCTGCCAGGCTGGGGGATGATGCGGAGGAGCGCCCTGCTCCTTTACCTCCCCAAAGTCCCAAGTTTATGAAACAGCAAGTACATTTGGAATGTTGCTCTGGTTTATTCATTCAGATGGTGGCCGCTAGGCCCCACTTGGGAGCTGCTGGGCTGTCATGGACTAGAAAACCCAGCAACTTGTATTCGATGGTAGAGAAGGGAACTAAGGATGAGGGTAAGTTACTTAAGAACAGATGGCGTTAGGTAGTGAATGAAATTAATTAACCTAATTGAATTCAATGAAATTGAATGAAACGGGTATTGAAATTCAGAAGTTGGGTCCGAATTCTTTTCTTTTTTAATGTTTATTGATTTTGAGAGAGAGAGAGTGTGTGTATGCACAAGCAGGGGAGAGGCAGAGAGCGAGGAAGAGAGAGAATCCCAAGCAGGTTCCATGCTGTCAGCACAGAGCCCAACATGGGGCTTAATCCCACAAACCTTAAGATCACGACCCCAGCCCAAATTGAGAGTCGGACGCTCAACTGACTGAGCCAGCCACGTATCCTAATCATAATTCCTTAGAAAGAATTACACCCAATTCCTTGCAGCTAGAGGAGGGGCATGATTCTAGCCTGGACTCAGACAGCTTGCCCCAGCCACGAGTGGAGGAGAGGCCAAAGGGCAGAGCCAGAATCTAAGAAACAAGATGGGGGAGAATTACTGAGAACATGGACCAGCGTAGGAACTGTAGAAATGAGGAGGAAGGGACTGATTTGAAAAGCATGAAATTAATCAAATCACCGGACTTGGTGGTTTATTAGATTGGGTGGCTGAAGAGGGGAGTCATCAAGGTGGGTGCCTTAGCTTTAATGACTAGGTGGGTGGCGGTGCCATTAACCAAGACAAGGACCAGAGTAGGAGGGGCTTATTGGGAGGCTAGGGAGGTGGGAGACAGAGGCTTTGGTGAGGATCTGCTGAGCCAGAGGTACCTAGGCAACATCCAAATGCATATGGCTATGCGTGCCTAAACCTCAGGGCAGAAGTCAGGGTTGGAAATACAGCATAGGCACTGTTGCTAAATCTATAGCTCAAGAAGAATGGAGAAAGAAAAGAGGATCCCTAGGGCAGAGCCCAGGCTTACAGCCTGTAAGGGAAAGTCAAGAGAAGAGAGATGTGTGCAACAAGAGAGAGCGTTCAGCAAGGTCAGAGAGAGCGAGGAGGTGAGGGTGACGGGACCAGGAGGACGAAGACTGAAGCAGCCCAGCACCTGGTGCCTAGAAGGTGTCAATCTCGACAAGTTTCTACCTGCCAGCAATAATGAAAACAGCAAGAGCTGTCACGGAGGTACTGAGCTCTTACCAGACCACTTGCTAAGCACTTTCTCTAGATAGCTTAGGTGTTCTTCTCAGCCACAGGGAAGTAGGTATCATTACTATTCCCATTCTCAAGATAAGGGGGATGAAGCACAAAGAGAATAAGTGTGGGTAATACCCTCAGTTTGCAGATGGGCAAACTGAGCTCAGAACTGCAAGACAGAGTCTGTCTTAGGAAAGCGGGCACCTGAACCATTAATAAAGAAGTTGACACAGTCCCTGGTCCCAAAAATCTGCTCCACCTCCCAGTTGCTGCTACCCTGCAGACCGTCGCATGCCAGCTACGGAGTCCAGAGCATGCAGCACCACACAGCACACAAGGTCTTGACTCCACGTCAAAGGGCCAGGGGAAAAAAAAAGCCTCCAAGGTCCCCTGGCTGCCAAACTATAAAATACCTTCAGATGATTTAATTGGAAGTGAATCTGAAACATCCTGACTGAATTTCTCTTGAACTACACATTAAAATTTTCATTTAACAACAAACAAAGGGTAGGCCCTGTTGAAAAATTGTGAAGAAGAAAAACAAGGTGGTAATTATGCGAGGCTCAAAGGGCATGAAAAGCAGAGAGCTGGTAGAGAGAGAACGCTTTCCACATCGCTCAAGTGCAAAGCAAGGGAGAGATTTGACAAAGCACCGTGAATTTCTTCCACCTCTCCTGTGGGGCAGGGGATGCAGACCTCCTGAAAGGATAGCCACTGTGGGGTGACCAATGACTGCTGAGGAGTGTGGCAGCTTGGGAAAGGGGAGACCATATATACAAGGTGCGCTGTGTGCATGTGTGTGTGTGTTTGTGTGCGCAAGTAACTGCTTAGGAAGGAGTCTATATATCACACACACACATACGTACCTGACAGCCTTCTCTTTATATAACTATAGCTATAGCTATAAATATATATATAATTTAAATGATTAAAAAACATTCTATATATTTAAAAAATAAAGAACCATTCTATATATAAAATTAAAATTTAATTTCTTTCTATGTATCATTTAAATTTTATAGAGATTTCTTTCTTTCCCAAGCAGTTACTTGGATGTATATATAGAGATAGCATATATAGTACATATAATACACACACACACACACACACACACTATATATGTATATATATACACACACATACAGTATATACACACACACACACTATATATATATACACATATAGTATATACATATAGTATATATACACACACACTATATATATATAGTAATAGATTTATAAAAAGAAGACGGCTAATATATATGTGTATATGTATACATATATATGATACAAATATATACACATATATAAATATGTATATTTGTATATGCTGTATACAAAGAATGTAAAATATTAATATTTTAAATGTTCTAAACATATATTCCAAAAACATGTATTTAAATATATATATTCTGAATATATTTTTTAAAAACATACATATATATGCACATGTATAATCTCAACAAGGCACAGAAACCTGTAGGCAAGCAGGAGGATCTTGCTAAACCTGACCCAGATCCCAGTCTCAACCCCCAGGAAGCTGGGAAGGGTCAGGGATAGCTGTTGGGATTTTAGGAGCTGGGCTTCCGACGGCCTCTGAACCGGTCTAAGAAGCTGGCTCCATCAGGTGGGCTGAGTCAGACACACAGGGAGGGAGCCATTCATCATGCAGAACAAGGAGCTCCTATCCCAGGACCCAGCAGTGCCCAGCATCTTCACACCTGTCTTCTTCCGCGTCTATTTCCAAGCCATCTGCTGTGTACAACCTCACACTTACTGGCTGAGACCTTCCAGAGAGGTGAAGAGAATCCCCCCCTGACCTAGATAAAAACAAAAATCACCTTTGCCAGAGAGAGACCACCAGCTCCGAAACTCCGGTCTCCAATTACCGGAAGCCCAGAGCTACAGTCTGGGCTTTTTAATGGTAGCGGCGGGTGGTGGTGGTGGTTTATCTCTTGTTTTTCCTCCCCAGTAAATTCCACGATCCTGTGCCATTTTATTTTCTCTCCTAACCCACTGCTGTTAGGAAATAGTTCGGGGAAACACTTGTTCAAAACACAGCAGCAAGCAATCGGGTTAGCAGCCGGTGTGTTTTTCAAGAAGACTCTTTCGGCGCACCGAAGCAGATGACCGCGCTGGTACAAACTTGGACTGCAGGGTTACAGATGTCAGAAGTGTGGGCATTCACAAGTAGGCACAACCACCGGAATCGCCAACAGCACGCCTGGCCCTATCGACATTGCAAAACGCTGGCAAAGAGGAAGCAGACCATTCAGGCACAGGCTTTCCCCTTAGCCAAGGTGGGCCCAGGCAAGCTTCCCTGCGTCGCCGGCAAGGACTGGAAATTCCTTGACTCAACCCGAATAAACTGGACCCTTCTGTGCATGTCTCTGTCGAAAATGACTTTCTTTGAGGAGAGCCCTGTCAGCAAAAGGGTATGGGAATCTTTGCCAAGCCTGCAAAAGGATGGATGTAAGCTCTGCCAGGAATCTGCCAGTTCTCCTGGCACAAGGCAAGAGTTAACCCTTGACAGCGTGCAGAAAGTGAGATAATCCACTGCTGGCATCCAGAGCCCTGACTCAGGAGCCAGCCTGTATCAGCTCAAACGTCGGCTCTAAAACTTGTCACGGGGCTTTGGACAAGTGACTTAACCTCTCCATGCCTCAGTTTTCCCACCTGTAAAATGGGCATAATAATTATAACTATATCGTAAGGACAGTATGAGAATTAATGGTGACAAACAAGGACTTAGCGCAATGCCTGATGCATACTGAGTCCTCAGTGGATGTTAGGTATCATTTTTGTTGCTTTGTTGGTGGTGGTGGTTTCACTGAAATAAACAGGAACAAATGAAAATTTACTAAGAACCATGTACATGAACCTCTTCTGTTAAGCACCATAGGGATATTTCTTAACTATGAGGACTCCACCTGAAATCACACTACACTCATTTCATCTACTTACGAATCCACTGATTGATTCATTCCTACATTCATGTAACACCAGAGGTGAGCTATAGTGATTTGAATAAAATGTGGTTCCCACTATAACAGGATTCAACGCTAATTAAGGAGATAAAGGTGGACAGAATGATGTCACAATGCACAGACACCCACATTCTAAATAAGAGGAACCATATACGGCAGAAGGAGGAATGGGGAGTTCTGACAGGAGGAATCTGGGAAGGCGTCATGGTGTGGCAGCTCCGAGTTTAGGCTTAAGGATGAGCAGGATACCCATCATTACAGAGGAAAGGCACTCTCTGCAAGGAAAGAGGGCAGAACAGAGGTTCAGAGGCATAAGAGAGCCTCACAAGCTTAGCAGAAAGCAAGTGGTCAGAGCACTTGGACCATGCGGTTTTGCCATAAGCTGTATGAGAGCTGAGGCCAGAGACTGAAACAGGAGACAGAGGAAGGAAGAGCCAAATGTCCTGCTCAGGAGGTGGCAGTCCTTCCTGGGGTCAAAAGGGCAGAAATAAGGGTCAACTTGATTCCTACTCATCAATTTGGGCTCCACTCAGACACCACCTGTCACAGAGCACCTTCCCTGACGCTTCCTCCCGTCCTCAAGCTGTGACGACCTTATCTCCTTTAGCATTCAGGCAGACCCATCAGCCACTTGTCTTCTCCACTAGATCAGGTTCTCCTCGAAGGCGGGATTGACACCAGTCTTGTACATCATCGTACCCCCAGGGCTAGCATGTGGTCGCCATTCAGAGGATGAATATGTGAATGGATGAGAGAGTGAAGGAAACAATCAATCATTAAGGGAAGGTGAATTGAAGACACTAATTCTGAATTATCAGGAAGATCCCTGTTGGGAGGGGGGCAGCTATGTTGGCCTGGGGTAATTTCCTTGAACTAGACTAATCTGAGTAGCAGAAAAACAACTGTGTAAGCACATCAGCGAGTCTGTCTTCATCATGAAGATATGTGTCAGTGCTGAGGTCTGAGGATCCCCAGGGTGAGCTGGCACTCTTTCTGCCAGAGATCCACGGAGCTACGGGTCAGTGTGTACCATGTCAGAGTGACAAGTATATTGATGTGGTAACATAGTGTCCATTAGGACACTTGCATCAGGAAACTTGCATAAGCATGACCCATAGAAAGTTGCCTCTTAACCTTGTTTTTAGAACACAACCTGTCAGCAAGCAGGGACCTGAAACAGAACAACAAGGGAAAGGAATGCTGATTAGGATTCTATGGTAATCCATGTGCTAAGTCTTCTACATACAGCCTTAAAAGACAAGTAGTGGTATTTCTGTTTTCTAGCTAGGGATCCTGAGGCTCAGGGAGGGTAAGCAACTTGTCCAAAGCCACACAGCTACTAAGAGTCACGGGTGGGAACCGAACCCAGGTTTGCTGACCCCAAAGCCCGTGCTCTGGCTTTTGAATCACACTGTCCCTCTTGTCTCTCATGCTGTCATGGGGTCACTCCAGCTCCCAACATAAGGCATCCATTTCTCAAAGGAAATCTTAAACTGCTTTTTTCATTTTAATTGGCAACTGCCCACAGTTCTTCAGGGAAACTGGGGAACCCAGGATGAAAATCCTGCCAACGGATTATCTTAAATTACTTGCATTTCCTTGAAGAATGCCTGGAACTGCGAACAGCTCTGGTCTGGTTTCCAGCAGTGGCCGGGGGCCTCGTTCAGCCGGGAGGCTCTGAGAATCAATTGGCTGTGGTCTCCCTGACGCCTGATGCCAACAGATGCTATGAGTCACAGCTGCCATCTGTCCATGACACTCAGCTTTATGGAGGCTTCCAGAGCTCTCCAGCCTCAAGAATCAGCCCCAGCCCCATTAAGACGCTGCCATGGCAAATCCTAGGCACCAATGGAATGCCGGCCTTCCAGTGGGAAAACCTTGGCAGGCTTTGGGGTCCAGGGCATGCTCAACCACAGATTGGAAGACAAAGGGGATACAGTGCTCTTCTGGAGACTAAAGGCATTGCGTCCCCCAAAAGATACTAAATGCATAGGAAAAGGGGGAATAGGCAGGTTGCTCAAAGAAGAGAGTTAGCAAAAAAAAAAAAAAAAACCCAGCTTTGACGTCACTTAGAAGAATAGGGAAACAGGGACTCTGTGTCCTGACAATACTATGTACCACACCTAGAGTGGAAAAGATGCTGAATTTGAGACTGGGGACTGGATTCACCCCCTGGCCCCATCACTTACAAGGTGGACTACCTAGACAATCATGTATTTTCATTGTACCTCAGCGTCTGCATCTATGACATGGGAAAAGCACCAAGTTAATCCAGAGTTCCAGTAAGAATTAAACAAGATAATGATGCAAAACACCTAGCGTGGAGCTTGGCAACTTACAGGCACACAATAAATACAAATGCCATACAGGTCTCACCTCTTCCTCTGTAGTGAAGTTACATCACTCTTATCAAGTGTTTTCTTCTGATTCAGCTCTTAATCAGAAAAACACTTGAAATAAAATCCTAAACCAAATAAACACCCGTGAAGAGGTATTCCTTTTGCAGGCAACAGTGAATGGCCACCAGTCTGTGAACACCCTTCCAGAAAACAATTCCAGCCTTGGTCATACATACTAGCTTTCTCATTCTCTTGCTCCTGACTCTCAATCTGATTTCTCTCTGGTAAGTAACATCTGCCTTGGCCTGACTTCTTTGTTGCTATATGTGCAACCACAGAAAACACTATTAATGCCAAAGCATTCTAGCTCTTTCCCAGTGCCATTAAGCAAAGACAAGTATTTCTTCCAAACTCAAGGGTCATCTCATAACTGATGAGTCAACAGGATCTTACATTCCTCAGACTTAACATTGTACTGTCAAGATTCCTGTGCTTGTGTGTGTATAAATGAACTTGCTAGAAACAGTTCTCCAATTACCTTGGACTTCGATAAGTCAAACAAATCGTTTTAGGGCTTTCACGATTGCCTGAGGTGAGCTGTAATCCCAAAAGACTTCTAAACTGTCTTCAGTTTGCTCATGTTAAAGGTATTCATGGTCATCCAAAGGTGGAATTTCTCAGGGTGCCTGGGGGGCTCAGTTAAGCCTCTGACTTGGTTTCGGCTTGGGTTGTGATCCCACGTTTCGTGGGACTGAGCCCTGCGTTGGGCTCTGCACTGATAGCACAGAGCCTGCTGGGGATTCTCTGTCTCTCCCTCTCTCTCTGCCCTCCCCGCCGTCCTCTCTCTCTCAAAATAAATAAATAAACTCTTTCAAAAGAATTTTTTATGGGGATGTTAGTAATCCGGACACCATCTAATGAGTGTGACAAAATTTTTGAACCAAAGTAGATACTAGACAATATTGTTGATTTGGTTTGCTCTGACTTGATATGAAGACAAACTATGATTCATATGATGCACATATGGTGCTTATTATAGAGTCTGGTGTTAAGCCTTTCAGCTATAAGATACCCGTGGACAGAATGTCCATAACTTTGACTCAAAAGAGTTAATCCTCTGGGAAATCTGGCCAAATCTACCTGCCTTATCGCAGCTACCTTCATGCCCACTTCTAACCACCCCACATCCTAAACACGTTTGCAAATCTGCCATGGCCGTCCATGCTCCTTAGACTGGCATTCATGATCCTTCTTAGCCTGGCCCTAGCCTTCCTCTTCAGTCTCAACCCCAATTCTTTTCCCTCCCTGGGAGGTGCACCTATTCTGTAGGTACATTAATTAACCAGGTTAGAACAACTTCAGAAGCAAACAACCCCAAAATGTCAGTGATGTAACCAACAGATTATTTTGTAGTTCACATTAAAGCCCATTGGATGGTTGACTCTGTCCATGTTCCCAACACTCATTCAGGAACCCTGGCTCTATCCATCAGATGGTTCTATTATCCTCTTGGCCCTTGGAGTTCTCTTCATTAAGCCAGAGGAATAAGAAACAAAGAATGTGGAAGACTGTACACATTTCTTTGGCCAGAACTTAGTCACAAGGTGCTGCTTAACTGCAAGGGAGGCTGCAAGCCAGCTCACACAGACTGCAGCTGGAAGGCTTGGGTTTAAATCCCCATTCTGCCTCTTTCTACCTGTGCGAATTACCTAACTTGTAAGTGCCTCAGTTCCCCCGTGACAGTTTCCCCATCTGTGAAATGGGGAGAGAGACAGGACCACTCTCCTAATATGTATGGTGTATGCCCAGGATCTGGTAAGTGCTGTGCAAGCGACTGTTGACTGTGTGTCCTCACGTCACGGCATCAGTAGTGTAGTCTAGCTGTGTGTCTAAGAGAAAAGGGACAGGGAGGGCGGAGGGGTTGGTGAACACACACATTGTCCCCTGCCACACATATTAAGTAGTTTGGTATTACCAAACATCTCTGTTATATGTTGCTATATAGTTTGCAAGCACTGTACCCTTGGCCTCATCCCTACATTTTCCCACCCCTGACCCAGGTCGATACCATTTTTCAGCATGAGAACTCCCACTCATCCTTCTCGAAGAAGGTCACAGTATCCTTCTATTCCTTGGGTGATCTGTTGTCTCCTCCTCTGCCCCATCATCATTACACCGCCAACAACCATCATTGTGGTCCACTACAGCTATCTGTGAATGCCTCTACCTCTTGACTAGATACTGAACTCTGTAAGAGCAGACACCATGTCTATTCACATCCGCACCCCCAGCACCCAGTACTGTGCCTGAGGCATGCATGGCATTCTGTAAATATTAGCTAAATCGTGGAAAGAGACCAAAAGATATGGTTTGCCAGCACTGCATGAAATGGAGTCCACAAGGATGGACCCTCCATTCTGAGACCTTTTCAGAATAACCTCAAAGAATGACTTCTTTAACGAAGGCCTCTGAAAAAAGTGTCTGGAAAAGGAAGTGGGGAAAACCAAACATCACGACATTGGGCCAAGTATGCTGTGAGGGGCCACAGGCTGGAGTGCCCAGAGGGCAATCTTGAGCAGATGGCTGAAGGACCCCAAGAGTCTGAGGAGATCAGCAGTACTCAATGGAAAGACACAAAGTCACCAACCGGAAGGTGACATGAGGAACTGGTTCTGTGAAAGACTATGAGAAACTCCCCCAATACATACACACACACACACACACACACACACACACACACATCCAGGGGAATTAAAAAGAAGGATCATGTGGCACTCCCCTAGGAGCACTGAAGATACGGATCTTGGTGGGGTTCAAACTCAGGCAAGAGTGAAAGAGGACGATACACTTTACACAATTCAACTTAATGTTGATCCTGAGCTCCCTCCTACTAGAATGGAAGATAGTCAATTTCACTTTTCTTCAGGATCCCTTCATTTCCCGAGGCCATATCAGTGATTCTAGAATCTCATTTGGTACCAAGATATTATGGAGGATCTTCTGTGATTATAATGGTTTGTCCAGAGCACTTCCTCCTAAGATACCCACGCCTTCCCCACCATCGTCTAATCTGCATGGTCCCTTTGCGTCTAACACCCTGCTGTGTGACAACAGGTTATCTGGATAGGGGAGCCCCTAGTACACTGCCAGCCTCCTGGGTGCACTATGAAGAGATCCCCTCTAAGGTCTTGTCATACGCTTAGGGTACTTCAGGGGTCAGGGTAAAGATCCCTCTGCTCAAAGAATCCACACTGACACCCCTCTCTACCCATAGCCTGGGTGAATTTCTCTTTCATTTGGGGAATCCTTCTCTCCTCAAACCCTGGATCCCTTGGCCACACCAGAGGCCTACCTACAACTGTCAGGATGGGTTTTATCCAACAGAATATCGACCTGCACCTGTCTTAAAAAAAACTAAGTCAAATTAATTGCAAAATGTTAAGTCAGGAGATTTTATACAGAGATCCAGAATTGTCTCTTCTTTGAAAAGTTTGAAGATCTGGCATCTCTCAGATCAGAAATGTAGCTAATTACCCCGGTCTGTCAGAGCATGAATTCTTGATTTTGTCCCAAACCCTCCACCATTGCTCATTACATTTATGCCCTGCCAGTTTCCCCTATGTTTTGCTTTTATTTCACCTACATGAACCCTGAAGGAGTTTGGTTTTTCAACACTTAGCTTAGGCCAAAAACCTCCAGTCAAGAGGCTCCTGTTATAAACTTCTGAGATAAGGAATCACAGACTTTCTACCACTTTGAATGGGGGAAAGTGAAAGAGAAAGGAAAAGAGGAAAATCCAGGGAGATAAAAACAAATTAATATTCTAAATTACCCTGCCTGAGAAGTATTAACCGGGATCATGCTAGGAGCACAGAAGCACACCTCAGGGCTTCTCAAATCCCTCAATCCCCATCTCCCTTGTCATCGAGGGAGTGAGGAAAACATTCATATCATAGGCCACCAGTCTGCCAGTGAGACAAAAGGGCCGATGATCTAAAAGTGCCTGAGGGGGCGCCTGGGTGGCGCAGTCGGTTAAGCGTCCGACTTCAGCCAGGTCACGATCTCGCGGTCCGTGAGTTCGAGCCCCGCGTCGGGCTCTGGGCTGATGGCTCAGAGCCTGGAGCCTGTTTCCGATTCTGTGTCTCCCTCTCTCTCTCTGCCCCTCCCCCGTTCATGCTCTGTCTCTCTCTGTCCCAAAAATAAATAAATGTTGAAAAAAAAAAAACAAAAAAAAAAAATAAATAAAATAAATAAATAAATAAAAGTGCCTGAGGAAACACTAAGTGGCCCGGGTGTTGGCCACAGAGGTGCCTATGAAGTGCTAGGAAGGGCCTGGCACACTCTGAGCATCCCGTCAATGGGGGTCCTCATTAATTTAAAATTCAAAACACCATACCTGTATTTATTCCCACAATAACCTTCGTGACCAACGTAGACGCCCCTGTGTAACAGGTGGAAATATTGTGGCTTCAGGAAGCCTCAAAGCTTGTGAGGGGCAGAGAGGACTTTAGTCAGTTCCATTATCTCCATTGAGTGAAAAAATCAATGACTCCAAGGGACTTGGTGGTCCCAGATATTCCGAGTGCGGGGAGGGAGCTTTGGCACCAGCCAGGGAACCCTTGGGCACCAGCCAGGGAACCCTTGGCATCAGCAAAGAGAGCATCCAAAGAAGAGAAACAGCTGGCAAGCAGCCAGCTCACACAGACTGCAGCTGGAAGGCTTGGGTTTAAATCCCCATTCTGCCTCTTTCTGCCTGTGCGAATTACCTAACTTGTAAGTGCCTCAGTTCCCCCGTGACAGTTTCCCCATCTGTGAAATGGGGAGAGAGACAGGACCACTCTCCTAATATGTATGGTGTATGCCCAGGATCTGGTAAGTGCTGTGCAAGCGGCTGTTGACTGTGTGTCCTCACGTCACGGCATCAGGAAAGGCGGCACCTTGCACCTGGGCAGGGTTGCCTGTGCGGTTGTTGCGCCTTCCCTCGGATCTCAGGCACGGATGCCGCCTCTGCAGTGTTTCCCTCTGCAACACCCCTCCCCCCACGTGGCCACGGCGCTCCTTCACCACCCTCTCCTACATTCTCCGGCCTGGCCGGGAGGTCATCTCTGCTCCAGGATGGAGTTGTACTTGGCGTGGGGATACAAGCAATAAAAGCAAAAGCAAAGAAGACTCCACCACCGGGTGCTGAAGCCGAAAGTCTCATCACTAGTGACCAGTGGACGCATGGCTTGAAATCACACCAGTGCAGCTCTAAATCCCATGTTCTAAGCTCTTTCCTTACAGCCTCTGGAGAATCTGATGAGCTCTGTGCATCTGAAAAGCCTCCGTGCTTAATACATTTTTTTTTTCTTTTTGAGTATCAAATACTTATTGAGCATTATGATGTGCCAAGCACTAGTCTCTCGTCACCCCGGGAGAGATGCACCTAGCGCGCCATTTTGCAGGGGAGAAACTTACCGGCCAGGTGTGAGAAGTTGTTTCCCCGGCGAAGACCTCTCCCGGTGTGGACCACAAGCAGCTCTGTGACCCCAAGAAGGAGAAAGAAGATCAAAGGCCGAGCTTATCTACAACACACGTGTGTTTTCACTCTTTCTCTCCAGCTGGTCTTATCTGCCCACCGTGCTCAAGTCCTGTCTGCAGGCAGAAGCACCTTCGAGAAAGTCTTTCATCTGCCTCCTCCAAATCTTCCACGCACGATCATTCTTGCAGCGTCGCAAAAGTTATGTACTGTCCTCCCATTTTTCCAGACGGAGCAACGGAGATGAAGGGCTGAGTCTGAGCCCACACGGGGAGCAAAGCCCACAGGCTCCAGGGAGGGGCTTGGAATTCCAGACTCACCATGAGCCCCTCTGTCTCCCTCACTCACGCCCCCCTACACTAGACCCCACTGCTTGCGAGACAAGCGGATAAGCACTTTCACTTACCACAGCGATGCATGTGGACACCGCTTCAGCGAAGCTACCGTCCTTTCTCGGACAGTTCAGATCATGACCTGTAGGGCTGTGTCGGGTAAGACTGAAGTTTCGACTGGAATGCCCAGGAAGCTTGCTGAGCTGAGTGAGGGCAGAGTGGCTCCCTCTTGTCCACCTAAAGAAAGACGTAGACCTTCATAAGTGAAGCTCCTTATTTGGCAAGAGTGAACCTTGCCCAACTTAAATCTAACCAAGAAATTCCTTTCCTTAAAAACTGTGAGCGCTCCAACCCACTCTAGTTGCTATTAGGATTATGACCAAGCAGCTTAACCAGGTGTCAGGAGCTGGCCTCGGCCCACCTCCCCAGCCTCACCTTCCTCCACACAAATACCGAGTTTCCATCAGGTCAAGCAACTTGCCCACCCCCACGTGCCCCATGGTGCGCAGTGACTCGGTATTTTTGCTGTTGCTCAGCATTTTTGTTGTATTTTGTTGTCGGGAACTTATAGCCTCCTTTCTATAACTGGACCATATGCCCTCAAGCTTCAAGACCGATGCTTGAACGTCCCCTCATCCCATGACACCATCCCCAGTGCGCCCCACAACCACCACATTGACAACATGACAAAATCCACACCTATTGCCCTTGAGGTTGCCCTGCCTCCCAACACACACACGCACACACAAGTCTCCATGCTCTGGCATTTAACACTGACATTGTTTCTGCATTTGCCTATCTCCCCACCGGGTGAGCCCTCAGGGGCAGGGACTGGGTCCCATCAAACTCTTGCCCAGTATCAGCACACGTCCCGGCTGTGAGCTCCACTTCGTGAGTCTGCTAAATGGTTGGGCCAAGAGTCCTTCTCTCATGGGCTGGCTGAGACCAAGGACATTTTCCTCCTGCAGAAACTTCAGAACGTGTGTTGAGAGAGAGAAGAAGAGAAGCAAGCAATGTGCCTTGGATACAGTGGTCCTTTTGCTTGGAATAAGACTCCTGATGTCTGGCATGAAACTACCATGTTCTGGCCAAAGGGCAGAAGTCACTCCATTTTAGCACTGTCTAAAATGACTCCCTTTTCTGGTCTGTTCTGAAACCCACCCCATATCCAATTTTTCACCAAGTCCTGTGGGGTCCCCTTATAGAACACATCTTGAACCCAAACACTTCTCACTATGTCCAATGCTTCCACACTGGTCCAGGCCACCATGTCCCTCACATGGTTTGTTGCTATTGCCACCAAATCGTTCTTCCTGCCCCAACTTTGTCCTCCTACAGCCATACTCCTCCTGGCAGCCAGAGGATGGTTTTTCACAAACTGAAAATCAGATCATGTTTTTCTTCTGCCTCAAACTTTCCAGTAACTTCCACTCCCATTTATAATAAGATCCAAACTCTCCCCCACAGCCTTCGAGGCCTTCGTAATCCAGCTCTGCCTCCAGTCTGACTTCATGTTCCTCTTTCTCTCTCTCTCTCTCTCTCTCACTCACTCTTATCCAGATACACTGGCCTCCCTGACATCCAAGTCATGCTCAACGTATTCCTGACTTGGCAGCTTTGTGATTGCTCTCCTCCTGGCACAGAGTTGTTCTTCCCCCAGAAATCCAATGTCCCCTACTCCTCATTAGTTGAGATGTCTCAAATTTCACTTCCTTAGAGCAGGCTTCCTTGGTTACCCTGACTAAAGTAACATGACCCATCCTTCCATCCCTTTCCTCTATTTTTCTTCAGAACAATTGTCCTCACCTGAAATTACATTATAATTATATACATATAATTATAATATGGATTTTCATATTCATGGTCTGACTCTCACACTTGAATGACAACTCCATGAGAGGCAGTGAATTGGTTATCTTTTCACTGCTGAAATCCTAGTCCCTGGAATAGTGCTTAGAGAACACAGTAGGCATTCAATAAATGTTTGTGGAATGAATACACAAATGAAAAATTAAGAATATGAATGTGATATGCATTTTTGGACAAACTTCTGAACCTGAACTTCACTACTTACTGACTGGATGACACTTGACAAGTGACATAACGCTCTGAGATTTGTTGTCTCATGTGCATTGAGAAAGAGTACTGGGAGAATGAGAGGAGGGTGTAGTTATACAGGGGATCCTTATGGAGCTATGTGTGTTGAAATTAGCAGTAAATATAAAAACTACACATGCAATTAAAATGCATAGAACTACACACACACACACACATGAGTACCAGTAAAACTAGAGAAATGTGAATACAACTGATAGTATCAATGTCAATATTGCAGTCGTGATTGCATACCATAGATTTTCAAGGTGATACCACTGGTAAAAACTGAGTGTGTGAAGTCTCTCTGTGTCTTTTTACAACTATATGTGAATCTACAATTATCTCACAAATTTCAGTTAAACATTAAATTGCATTAAATTACATTAATTAAAGAGAGTGGTCTGTGCATTGAAGCACTTAGCTCACAGCCTGGCACACAGAATTTACTAAATGTGAGTCCCTTCTCCTAAATCATATTTAACCTGCTATTGACTTCTTTCATGTTCTATCACTAAAAATGATTTATGTCTAGCTGCTAGTCCATGCTGGCCCAGCCCATAGTCCTGAGTACGAGAGATAGCTTCAGGCTCCACCGTGCCCTGGTAGAACATTTCTCATACAGATGCACATTACACCAGCAGGCATACTAGTGTGTGTATGTATGTGTATGTGTGTGTGTGTGTGTGTGTGAGAGAGAGAGAGAGAGAGAAGGAGAGAAAGAAAGAGAGAGAGAGAGAGAGAGGGAGAGAATGACAGAGAGAACGTTCGGGAGGTGTATCGAGTTAGGTGGGGAATTAGGAATCTATACCTGCTGAACAGTTAAGGACCCCTGGCCATCCCTGTCCCTTTACCCAATCATTGCCTAGTTGTCGCAACCATTTCGAGCAACATCTGCCTCAGAGTTTCTGTCTTAACAGTGGGGATCTTGACACAGAATTCATCATGGCTAGCCAGGCTCTGCTATCCTGCAAAGTCCTGACACATTTCTCCTCTGGGATTAAGATCCTCGTGCTCCCAACACAGTCTAGAGCCCCACACCCACAATCTTAACCTGACTCCATACCTCCCCACCAAAACACAGGACCCTTGGATTTGGGGAATGCATCCTTCTTGGAAAGCTTAATTACATCAAGTTTGCATTTACCAGTTTTCTTTTTTAGTTGTATTAGCTCAATTTGACACTGATTCTAGGGAGTGCTGTATTCCACAGTGAGGCCCAATCATAAAAGCTCCAGTTCTACCCGTTTCCATCTCTTCTCCTTCCCCATGACCTCAAACTGAGATTTCAACATGCCCTGAGGTTAAAGTCCCAAAGCTTTCCCTAATACTGACTGTGTGTCCGGTTATCTGAGAAGTGTTGAGAGCGCAGTGAGACACATTTCCTTCACTTGAGCTCATACAGGTTCATGCAGGAGAGGGAAGAGAGAATAGATGATTTCAAACACTGGATATGGAGGTGTTACATGATGCTTTGAGAGAATAAGAGAAGAAAGAAACTAGTCTGACTTAAGATGTCAGGGAAGGGAGTCTTAGAGCTGAGACTTGTAAGATGTGCAAGGATGAGGCAGGGAGATGAAGTGGCAAAGGGCTTTTCCAGAAGGATCAACAAGTGCAAAGGCCTGGGTTGGCACAGCTGTTCAGTAAACCCAGGTTGCTGGTAGGGCTGGAGCGTGGGCTGCAAAGGATGAGAAACCAGGGATGCAGCTGAGAGAAAGCCAGGCAAGGGCAAGGTCATGGTCAACTTGGGAGTGCCTCCGTCAGGTGCTTCGATTTCTAACTTGAAAACTAATGAGGAGGAGGACTTCATTGTGTAACTCTTAGATTCAAAAAAAATAAATAATTTAGAAACAGGTTATCTGGAGATGTTAGTAAATTGGTCTACATGATCCCATAAACAGCTGGATTTTACTTTGGTGTTGATTAACATGAGTCACATGACTTCCAGCAAACTCCATGTTACTGGGAAGATATTATTTACCAGAATTGCTCTTCTCACTTGCTGGGGCATAAAAAGGTAGGAGCTGCAGGTGAATCTCCATGCCTCCTTAGCCAAACTCTCGCAAAGGGAACAGCAGAGTGACTCATGGTGAAAGCACTCTGCGATGGAGTGCTTTTTCAAGATTGCCATCATCTCCAAGAAAAAGCCATATCCTCCTGGCATTCAGCCAGCGTATCCGGGCATCTGTTCAGCAGATGCTCTTTCCAAAGGCTGCATACAATTGGCTTCATCGCTTCCTGGTTCACTGGGCATAGAGGAGAAAACCCACTGCCAGCACTGGGGTCGGGTACATCTGTGTTCACAACCCATGTCTACCACTTACCAACTGTGCCAGTGGGGGCAAGGGACTCCCAAGCCTGGTTCCCCTTCTGTAACACGGAAATAATCATCCTTGCCTCAGAGTGTTGTGAAATAATATAAAGCAAGGAGAGCACTGGGAAAATAAGAGTTTCTCAAAGAGACAGAAGGATATTATTATTGTTGGAGGTCAAGCCCTGTGTTCAGCCCAATCTGGAGAGCGAGGCACCAAGGACCTCAGAGAGCCAAGCTCTCTCCCAGCCACGTAGCCGCACGTCACCCCAGGGCATGCAGTGGCCCGGCCCGGGAGGAGCTGCCAAGTGCCTGGTCTTCTTGGCCTGAGCACCTGCCTTCCTCTGGCCGTCTGGCTCACCATCCAGTGTGGGGATGACTGCCCATCCTCTAAATGACACTTTTATCACTGCCAAGGAGCTTGCCAAGGGATCTGAGTTGGGAGGTTTGAAGGGCAATCCTGGGAAGAAAATATTTGCGCAGATCCATTTAGGAGTCCGAAGTTCCAATGCTGTCATTTCAATGAGGCACAGAAGCAAATACGTCCCACATTAACTGCAATGGACTCAACCCAGCAAGCAAACGCAGGGGAATAGAAGTTAAAAGACATCAAGCAGCTACTGTATGTCAGTGTGGCCCACCCATAATCTTGGGCAGGGATTGACTAAACGGCCTTAGCTCAAGTTAAACATAAGTCCTGGGGTCGGGGAATAGCAAACGTGTTATGCGGGAGGAGCAGCGAGCTGCAGTGATATCCTGCCCATACCTCAGCAGGGAGTGACTCTTCTGGCCAACCGGGACTCAAATGCTCTTCCGAGAGTCACAGCAGAGAATAGCCACACTGATGCAGGATGTATTCTTCCAGACAGAGTGTAGACAGGAGTGTTAAAGTTAGAAAAAGAAAGCTCCCCACATGCAAGCTCCCTGGCAAGCGGAGGACAGGGGCGGTATTTTAGATGGAGCGTTAGAGAGGAGCTTCCGTCGAAATCAGTGAGGAAGTATTTCCAGAATCTCCTTGGGGAAGTCTTTCAGCAAAGACGAAGAACTGTCTGATTAGTGATAAAGTCTCTGAAGGAAGAGGCAGGTGTCTCAGCGTCCATTGCCTGGGATAAGATGCCATGGAACACGCCAGAAGACCCCTGAGAGAAGAATCAACATGGAATCAGAGCCGACTTCTCACCTGCACTGGGTAAGCTCCACTTCCTGGAGAATACAAAAGAGAACCTCATACTAGCACCCAACGTATAGCCTTTATAATCGGTTGACACTACATTCATGTAGAAACCACATCACCTTCATCATTGCTATTGTCATTATCTTTACAGAGTATAGATTCCATCACCAACTCATAATTGGCCAATCCTCTGTCACATTCATAAAGGGCTAAGTCAAAGAACTACTCCAGGTACTGGCGTGAAAAGATTCCTAGCTTAAAAAGACCCTACCTGACTCTCATAATCAAGATCCTGGTACTCAGAGTGGAGAAGACCAGGTAAGCCATTCTCTTAGAGATACAGGCTGTAGGCATGCTTATTTCTCTCCAGGTGTGTTGCATGTTACACCAAGGCCTTCCAAACCGGGACAGATGTGGAGGGGCATTGCTCCGGTCTCCCTTCAAGAAGGAGCTTGACATTCAGCTGCGAGGAGAGAAGCCAGCTAATAGCTTCCAACCATAACACTTCAGGTTGCGCCTCGGCTTGCAAAGGAACCCTCTAGCCAATGACTGGGTGTGGTGGGCCACTTCTACCCAAAATGGGACTCCTTGGACAGGTAATCTTTGCTCCAAAGCAGCCAATTGGGTTAGCAGAGACTCAGTGAGATCTGAATCATTCTCTGAGGCTCTCCTTGTCTTGCCGTTCCTTTTCTTTTCATAGATGTCAGATGTGCATCATGGTCTAAAGGGTTTTTCTGTCCAGTTCTGCTCCCTCCCCCTCTTATCTGTCATAAGCAATACCTCTCCAAGAAACTGCATATACTCCTAACTCCATCTCATGGGCTATTTCCCAGAGGATCCAATTGAAAAATACATATCACCTTGTTTAACATTACTACCACCTTGCAAAGTAGGTGGTAATATCCCTATTTTACAAACGAGGAATTTGAGGGCCACAGAGATAGAAGGGGGAGCTGTAATTCAAACCCTGGTCTGCTTATAATTCAAACCCCACTTCCTATTCAAATTGTTAGTAGAAAGGAAAGTTTTGCTAGTGTTATCCTAGTCCGAGTGAAGACAAGAACCCAAAGTGAGATAAGGGTTCTTTTGCCCCTTTGGAGATTTGGCTGAGCCAAGGAATGTTCTGTGTAGAGCTCTGGTCCCTGAGGCTTCTGAGACACAGCTGCTACCATGATGAAGAGCATGAATTTCTGTGCATGAACCTTTTGGCGATCTGGTGACACCTACAGATCCCTTCTCAGAGTAATACATTTTAATGCAAAAAATAAAAAAAGGAAGATTGCAAGGGAAACCAATTATATTAAAATAAAGTTATGAAAATATATTTAAAAATCTGCACTATACTAACATATAGCTTCTCTATTAATGTGTTAAATAACAAGATCTAGCAGCAGGTCTTATACGTACCATCATTTTGAAGTAGTTCTGAACTTCAAAGATACTTGGAGAGGTCTAGAACAACTCCAATGTGATATGAAAAATCTATGGTTTACATTGGTGACAAAGTCACAGATCATGTTCACGTTACTGGGATCTGCTGCTAGCATTCATAACTGAAAAACATGCCAAATTTCAGCTAGAGATTAGTGAAAATAAAGATGTAATTGATTCCCATGCAAGTTCATGAACCCTAGATTAAGAAGCCTTTCAATAAATTCCGGTAATACCTGACAAACCATGTAGCAAATTCTAACTCACTCAAAACTTTATGATCATTCTCAAAAATGCAGTATATGAACCTTCAGAAAGGGACCAATGAGTTCTAGAAGCCATTAAAGGATCCCCAAGAATAAATTATAGCAAGTAACCCTACTTGTTTTGTGATAAGATCACAGACTAACAGGGAAGCCCAATGTGTAGCCATATTATATTTGAAAGTCCCTTGACCCAAGTCCTCATATCTTTTATCTAAGATAAAGAGATATGTGCTGGACAATAATGCAGCTGGTTGACTTCCTGGCCACTTCAGCCACAGTCTCCAAAGGGTCAAAGTCAAGCTAGACAATATGTTCTAATCACATCTTTGAGGACTCAGCCCTCAGCCCTGGCTGCTCCAATAGTTTTGTTTTGTTTTGCTTTGGTTTGGTTTTTTTTTTTTTTTTTTTTTTTTTTGCAGGGACTTGCCTGATGACTAAGAAAACCGACTGAGCCAATTCTCAAAAGACGTGAAGCCTGGAGGCTTGATAAATACTCTGGATTAGCAGAGTCAAAATCCAAAGTGATTCTAGAGAGCCAGGAAAAAAAAAATGAACAAAATTTCTCAAGAAGAAATTTAATAAGGATGGATGCAAAGTCAGACATTGAAATTAACAAGTATGACTGCAGGTGCAGAGGATGGCAATGTGGGGTGGGGGAGAGCTTACAAGCAGCATACCCAGTGCTAGAGACTTAGGGACACTACATTTGTCACGTACGTAAGCCGGTGCTACCGTAGGCTGCACACTATTGTCCAGAGTAAGGGAGGTGAGACTCTTCTCTAAGCTGGATGGCCCAAATCCAGGGGTGGGAGTGAGTTGGGGTGTGGGCTGTACTAGGAGTCATACTCAAAGGACTTGAAATAAACAGGCTCGCACTCGGAGGAGAGCTGAAGGATCCAAACTCTATGACATAGGAGTAGTGATTGAAGCCACCAATAGCATTTGGTCTGACAAAGAATACTTTTGAAAGGAAAGGGACGAAAAGATCTGATCGTTTTTTCCCAAAGGCCGTTATGGAGAACCCGGGTCAGCAAACATTTTCTGCAAAAGGCCAGATAGTAAGTTTTCTGCTTTGCTGACCTGCGGCACATCGGATTCTGTGGCAGCTACACACTGTGCCATTGTATGCAAAAACAGCCATCGACAGTACATGAATGAGTGCCACTGTGTTCTAAAAATAACCTTATTTACATAAACCGGTGGAGGGTCAGATTTAGCCTAGAGGACATAGTGTGTTGACCCCTGATACAGAAGGAGGAAAGTAACATTTACTTCGAGTATACTCTGTGTCCCACATCTGCACATCATCTCATTGAGTCCCCACAGAACTCCTTCAGGGTAGGTCCTATCTTCCCAATTTACAGATGGGAAAACTGAGGCTCCACATATTGTCATACTTGTATACTTCCTATCCAAGTTACTAAGAAAATCTGCTTCAAGCCCCACAGCTATCCTATGATAGCCCTAGAATTCTAACAAGGGTCCATCACAGCATTCCCTTGAGAATGGGAAAGGGGTCTACTTCTGACATGATTCATCACCCTAGCGACAGCAAACAGCACATCTGTGAGGGCCACCGAGCCCCAGGAGCATCCTGAGAAATACAAAGACCATGATTCCAGTCATGAGGGGGCGACCTGGGTCACTGTGGCTGAAAGCCGTGATGAAGTGATCTGTGGTGCCTGCTCATATTTTTGGGAACAAACCAGCTGAGGGTTTTTCTCATTGTTTTAAGCACTTTTTTTTTTTTAATTAGATGATTCATTAGCCACAGGGGTATTTTCCACAGCACCACTCACCACACCACCTCCTGCCAAGACCAAGGTCGCAGGCAAGGGTCTCTGCGTAGTCGCAGCATCACGGTTAAAGCAATGCAGTAACATCTCCCCGTCCAGGCAAAAGAACTGCTCTCCCCTCTCTCTGCCTCCTCTCCCCCTTCCCTCCCCATCCCCTCCCCTGCCCCACCTCTACCCCCTCAGCAGAGCCCTTGGAAGCTTCCTGAGCTCCAGCCAGCCTCCAGGTAGTGCCTCCCTCCTCTGTCCTCTTCCACACTGCCATAATCACACCTATTATCACACTTGTTTCTTAGAAGGCCATCCCAAAGGCATGAGCTGCACATCACTTGTCACTGCGTCCTGGTGCTCAGACAGTACCTGATACACAGACTCGCTCAATAAGTCTTTAATTCAGCTTCCCTTAAAAACGTCTCAACCACACGCATTCACCTGCATTTCCCATTACCTTCTATGGCAATCACTGAACAAGTTAGTCTGTCTCACCTTATGGATGGAAGAAACTGAGGCTCTAAAAGGTGCCTAGACTGAGGGAGGTGCCTAGACTGAGGCAGTGCCTAGATTGAGGCAGAGGGAACTCACAGTGTCTTCTAGAAGTCAGGCCTGTTCCTCCTAGGATGGTGTTCTGTGTCATTCCTCCACTCAGGCCACATCAGCCATGTTGCTGACCTGCACAGCTTTTCTTTAGTGATTCCTGAAGGAGACTGGTTTTTTTTTCTTCTGTTTCAAATCAATGTCTAAGAGCACCTGGGTGGTTCAGTCAGTTGAGCATCCAACTCTTGATTTTGGCTTAAGTCATGATCCCAGGATCATGGGATCGAGCCCCAAGTTGGGCTCCATGCTGAGTGTGGAGCCTGCTTAAGATTCTCTCTCTCTCTCTCTCTCTCTCTCTCTTTCTCTCTCTCTCTCTCCCTCTGCCCCTCTCCCGCACTTGTGTTTTTTCTCTCTCTCTCTCTCCTCGCTCTCTCTCTCTCAAAAAAAATCAATATCGAAAGGCCACTTCTAGAGCAAACTGAGAGTAAACTAACTGGATAGCCAATCTTACTCTGGACCCACTCTGCCATTGTATTACTAGGATTGCCTTCCTCATGGGTAGCTTCCTAGACCCAACACAATATCAAGAAGAAAGCAAGGCTCCAGAAGTCAGACAGACCGGAGATTTCATCCTGGCTCTGCCATTTATCAGCTGTGTGACCTTAAGCATGTTGCTTAATCTCCCAGGGCCTTGATTTCCTCAACAGTAAAATGGGATTAAGGATGCCTATTTTGTAGGCAGTGACATTAAGAAAAATAATGCGCCCACAAAAAGAAGTTGTAAAATGTTTACATAGATAAGAGAGATGATACACTGACAAATGATAGACAGATCCTGATAGATACAATATAGACGATGACAGATGATAGATAACAGATTAGGTCAGTAGGTGGATAGATTGGAGCATTAATATTAAGCTTATTTTGTAACGTGAAGAAATTGAACGTTAAAAGTTTAGGTAAAGGAGAAGTAATGACATTCTCATTTTGGATGAGGGGCCTGAGACTCAGAGATAGGTGATAACTTGCCTAATGGCAATTATTAGCACACAGCTAATAATTGAGCCCATCCCGTCACACACCCTGCACTTATATGGTTCCCAGCATGTACTTGGCACTCAATGAGCACTTGCAGGTGAATTAACTAAGGAATGGTAGGATGTGGTCTAAAAACACGCAGCATAATCCAGGAGTATGGCTCTCTGGTCTTCAAGCAGGATCATCCTGGTTGCATCACTGGGATCAATAGTCCTACGTGAGTTTTAATGACGCCAACAACTTTTGCAAAGCAGAGAGGCTGGAGCTCAAGAACACAGGAATTTTAACTGCTCTCATCTAGTGTTTATGACTATTCCCAAACAAGTAAGGTCAAGTTCTCTTGCCCTGAGAATATTACAGAAATAGAATTCCACTTAGCGATATTCAATACACCATCAGTTCTCGTGTGTTTTAATGTTATAGAACCTGGCCGAGTTCCATAAACACAGAGAGCCATGATGGTATCATGGAAAGAGAACTGGACACAGTGTAAGGAGACATGGCTTCAAATCTCAGTCTCTGTGAACTCTAGGAATGAATATTAGCCCCTTTGCCTCTATTTCTCTATGTGTAAAATGGAAAAATAATACTTGCCCTCATCCATTTCAATTAAGGATTAAGTGGGATCATGTATATTAAAGCGTCTGTTCTGTCTTGATGCTTGGCACATAGAAGGTGTTTACTAAATCTTTGTCCATCTGATGGGAGGCACATGCAGTGTCTAGTATAATATACATGCTTAATAAGATGCTATCCAGTCAGTTCCATCCTAGCATTATACCTGGGTCCCTAGAAGGGACTTAATAAATGTGTGTTCACTCAGTGGAATATTTAACCAATGACTGCCATAGTAGTTGCTTAATGAATGTTCATTCATTCAGTGGATTCCTGGCAGAGTGCATAGCACTTAGTCGACGCTCGATAAATGTTGGTTGAATTCAAGTAAGGAAAATGGAACATTATTCATTCAATGAGATTTTGCAATCCCATAAATATTGCATGTCGTTGCCAGTGCTTTACAAAGTGAATCAACCATTGCTGAAATGTTAACAAATGTTAACAAACCATTGTAAACTATTTTCCAAACATACAGCATTCCATGAATGTGCCATAATAACACTGGTAGCACTAAACGCCCCCTGGACCCTAAACAAGCGGCGGGAGAGTGCAGCATATGAATTAATTTGGAAGTCGACAAAAATCCATCTTCACAGGAAAAAATGCAGCTGCACAATCCTTCCTATGCTTCCTGCCCAGAGCTAAGCTTGACAATTGTTCTGGCAGATCACAGAGACACCGGATCCCGAGGAAGAATTCCCAAGGGTGGGCAGTGACCATCAGGAATTAGAAATGCGTATATGCAAATGTGTGCGTATGTGAGAGTGCATGTATCCATAAAATCTTTTAAAGGACTCGTCTTTGAACGTTTTGCTTTATTTAAGTTCTTTGTAACAATAAAGCAATTCCCTTAAGGAAAAGGGGGGATGGCTTTTCACAGTGTAATTTCTCCTTTTAGAGACCACATTCTCTAGAATGGCCAGCAAGCAGAGACCTCAAAGAAAGGAGGGAGAGATGCCTTCACCAGACATTTGTTTTTCCAGTTAATCAGAAGTCCGGGAGGAAGAGACAAACTGTACAGGGTTCCTTTGCTGAGAAGGTGAGTGACAGTGTAGTTCAGTTCTGAAGAATGTGCATGAGTTCTCTGGGCAGCAAAGGTGGAAAGAGAGCTTTTCAGGTCTGAAAGGGAAAGTGGCATTTAAGGTACAGCAAGGAGTTCCGTACGGCTGGGGATCAAGTGTGTAGGACCAAGAGGCAAGTAGCAGGAAGGGACACTGAAGAGGTTAGTAGCAGGAAGGGACACTGATGAGGGGGCAGGCTAGGAGACTTTGGAGCCACGGTTCATGATCTGTGAGGAATGCTATGCTTGTATCTCTCTGATAACGCTTACCTCCATCGGCCTTATTTTAGACTTGGTTGTTTAATATGGATTTTTTTTTCCACTTCCTTCTTCCAGTCTGTTATCCCTTGAGACCAGGATGTGTGTGTATGTGTGTGTGTGTGTGTGTGTGTTACCTTTATTCGTATTTGCAAGTCTGGCTTAGCACGTTACCCATAATTAGCACAAAACAAGTCCCAGAGTAAATAAGAAGCAAAGACACCCTCCCAGAAGCGAATATCTGCTGCCTACTATCATCGCCCTTTATACACAAAGTCAGTTTTCCTTGTTAACACAGGAAAAAGTTCCTTCGGGCATTTTAAACCGAAGGGCATTTTAACACTGGGAATGAGGGGCTCATATAATCCTTGGAAAGCTAGAGGAGCCACTCCGGGGTGGGGGGGTGTTACTGACTCAAGTGCACACCTCCGAAGCTAAGATTCAGAAGTCAGCCCACTGCTGCTTCCGACTTAAACTTCCAACACGTCTCATTCTCAGAGAGCCAGTGACCACAGCACATGCCATAATCTGAGTCAACCCCCAGACACACATGTGTCTATGACCCCACTTACTGACAGCAATGACAACAGGACTGTGGATTCCAAGTCCCTTCCAACTTGTAAGTCTCCCGGAATTTCATCTCCCTGGTGGGACTTCATTTGCTTCCAAAACACCTCACTGCAAGGGAGTCAGGGAAATGGACTGTCTAGTCTCCCAGCCCCTGTGGCAAAGAAAGATCCCTAAGAAGGGGGCGGGAATAGTCACCTGGTTCTAACAGAAAATAGCCAGCACAGTCCAAGATAATTCAAATTACTCCCCGCTTAATACATGAAGTATGCTCAAAACGAAAACAACCCCAAAACAAAGCAAAAAGCAGACGCCTCCTTCTAGCTTGGATAAAATTTTCTAGGAAATAAAAAGATTATTTCTAGTACATTTATTTTTTATCTAAACTGCGAAACACCTGCTTTTTTCCCCTTCTCTTTCCTCTTCCTCTTGCTTTCTCTTCCTTTCTCTTCCCTTTCCTCTCTGAATTCAGTGTGAACCCAGTAGTGGGGACAAAACGGGTCTGGCTGAGGTGGCAAAGTCGTGGCAGTTAAGAGTAGGATGTCAGAGCTCAGCCTACACGGGGGCAGCCCGGCACATGGCGTGAGCTTCTGAGAGGGATCAGGAGGGATCCCTGTGGGGACACAGCCCAGCGTGAGGTGTCAGAGCCTGTGCAAGGAGAAAACAGCATCTGTGGGGGGGGAGATGGTCAAAAAGGGGGGGTTAAAACCCAAGAAAGGTGACGGGAATATCTATGTGGGGTGATATCCCCATGCAGGGCGTCAGCCTGAGAGAAGGCATCCACACAGGGGGAGGGGACAGGGACAGAAACAGAAGACAGGTAACACATGGAGCTAATCATCAGGAAATATGTAAGGAATGGTGGAAGCCAGCTTTTTCACTATGGGAGAAGGGAGTCACAGTACACAAAAGGAGAAAGCTAAAACAAATCCCGTGGTGTTAGTCTGGAATAGAACTATGAGTGTAAACTCGTTATTGTCAATATGTACGTAAATAGATATAGAAAAAAATGTACGTGTAAATGTGAATTTGTGTGTGTGTGTGTGTGTGTGTGTGTGTGCGCGCGCCTTGGCTGTGTCCACCAAGGACCTATGAACAGTGACACCTCGATGAGCACAATGAGTACCCACATCCTGGATTTCAAATAACATCGCGCACTAATAGGAACCAGAGTTCCTTGAACAAATGACTGATTCCAGAACCGGCACAGGGAAAAGCACAAGATGAGCCTGAAACATCTCGTTGTGCCAGAAAATAAGGAAAGATTTGAAGAATGATGGGGACCTGTTAAAAGGACACAGAAGCCAGAGTAAAAGGACTCCCACTGGCCAAATCTGGGACACTTTGAACATCAAAATAAACAATGAGAGCAAAGGATGATAACTCCGAATAAAATCGAAAACAGGGAGTCTGCTGATGAACACCTTAAAAAGGAAACATTTGACCAAGAACAGAGTATTTACATAGTTGCAGAGCATCTCCCCACAAGATTATGGAGAGAAGGAAGAGGGGAACTTGACATCCCTGGCGAATCACGCTGTAGGAAGTCATCTTAATAAATGGTCACCCACGGCGGGACAAGCCGGGACCGTGCACCGGGTGCTGGAATGCAGCGAGGAGAACAGCATCACCTGTGATACTCCTGCCAGAGAGGCACAACTCGGATGACCTCAGGGAGAAACATCAGAACAACTCAGTGCAACAGGCGGACGCTCATGAAATAGCTGGCCTGTAATCCTCACGAGTGTCAAGGTCAGGGAAATAAGGAAAGACTGAGAAATTGTTCCATGCTAAAGGAGGAAAAAGAGATGTGACAACTACAGACAATGATTCCAAAGTGGAGTTTTTTAGAAGGACTCACAGGGCATTATGGGTACAATTGGTGCAATTTGAGAGGAGTCTGAGGGTTTGTAGGAAATACCTTCTTGAGTGTTCTGGGGTTGTAGGACACCGGATTGATAACCTATTTCCAAATAATCCAGAAGGGCTAAAAAAAAAAAAAATGATTTTTTTGTGTTGTACTTGCAACTCTGCCATAGGCTTGTGGATATTTCAAAATAAGATTCACTTTTTAAAAATTGTAAGTACCCAAGTTCCAGGGAATCTAAGTTTATGAAATCAATAAATCCTCACCTGTCTTACAGTTTCAAAAACACACTCCGTTTAAACCATCCAAACAAATAAGAGCCCTTTGTTTTTCCACGTCAGACGTGGAGAGCCCTTTGTTTTTCCACATCAGACGTGGGAAATATAAAATGAAACTCTACTGATGAGTTTTCTGGAACATGCGGTACTCCTGGAGGCTGCATGAGATACAGACCCGCCTCTAACCTTCCAGTGTCTATTATAATGTGTGGAAAGAAGACTTGGTTAAGAGTAAGACGACCCGGAGTCTGAACGTCATTTTTGCCACTTCCTAAATATGCTACTTTGAGCAACTGCTTACCCTCCCTAAGCTTTGGCTTCCTTAACTATAAAATGGAGATAATAATATTTACTTCACGGTATTGTTGGAAGAATTAAATACAATAATGGGTGTGAACCTGCCTACAGAATGATTGGCATAGGAGCACCAGGATTTCGTTGTGTTAATTGCACAACAATTTAATCTTATATAACCCAACAAAGTTCCTTTGACCCTGGTATAACTTCTCCTGCTGAAAGCTGGATGCATTTGCCATTTACTCACTCATTTCTCACTCAGCTGTGCACTTACTGCTTGATAAATACTTACTGGGAATCTACTATACCAGGCACTAGGTCTCCAGTCAGAAGAATAAACCCCAAGTTACCATTTTTTTTTCCCTACAGAAAGGAAGATACAATGGGAAACAATGCTTTACATACAGCTGTGGATTATGAATTTAAATCAGTTTAATAATCCAACCCAGGGTGTGTTTGCATTTTATTCCCTCTCTTTTATTGTAGCTATCGAACCCACCCACTTCTCCATCACATACATATTTATTTTCCAATGAGTTCTGAAAGACTTCCAAGGTAGAGCAAGAGACAGGGAATGCAGCTGACGTCTGCCTCCCCCTGGGAATTATGTCACTCCTTGACTTAATTCCTCCTGACATTTTCCCCATTGTACTTTCTGCTCTTCATCAAAATACATCCCTCTGAAAACAAATGTACTTATTGACTGCCCAGGACAATCTTGGAAACAGTTGCAACTGGTCATGTGTAGAGTTAAAAAAAAAAAAAAAAAGGCAGCAAAATGTGGAGACCCGTTCAGAAGGTCCACAGAGCACAAAAGGGTTGATTTGGATCTCCAGAGTCCTGGGTTTTCTCTGCAAACCCCACTCAGTCAAGATAGAGGGATTTATTTTTCATTTTTAGGCCACTGACAATTTTGTTTGCTTAAGCTTAATTGTTCCCGGATATTGAGAGAGTACAGAAGGTGACTGTATATTTGATTTTAATGACTCTTTTTGGCCTTGATTTAACATCCTCAGTGAAAAAAATTACCAACGCACATGCAAATAGGGCTTTTCTTGTTGTTTTTCGGTTTTCTTTTTCCTGAAGAAGTTCTCAAGGAGGTGAAATGTGGATAAAATCCAGCTGTGCAGCCCAAGCCCCTTCTGTAAGGGGACAGTTTTTTGTCACTGAACTGGACGTCACAAGCACAGAGGCTGGAGAGTGCGAGAGCAGAGAGGACGGTGGCTGTGTCCTCAGCCAGCTACAGGGGAATCCACACGCCTCCCCACTCCCGCATCTCCCGCTTGTCCCTCTGCCCCCTGCAACCCGACTTTCGTCTGCCTGCACCGTTTCTTCCAAAACGTATCAATGGCACCATCCTGGGGTCACCCCCCTTCCCTGACTGCCCAAGAACACTTTTAACTGCCAGAAATAGGGCAGGACTTTCAGAAGAGCATGAAATCAGAGACATCAGTTGTGAAATAACTGTTGTGTGACGCCATCATATCGTGCAGTCAAGGGCCCCTTGAGGTGGGGAGGCCACCTCCACCCCTCCCACTCACCAGCATCTGGTCTCGGGCTAGGGCAGCATGAGTACCCCACAGGCTGCCCTTCCGGCCTCGCATCATCCGACAACACCTGGTGAAGGTGGCCCACCCTAGAAACCCTTTCCTCCCAGGACTTCGGCCCCCTCCGCCGCCCCTCCCCCTGCGCCTCTCCAGCCAGGCCCCTCTGGTGGTCCTCCTCAGACTCAGTCTTTTCTCGGTCCTCCCTTTGAATTTGGCATAACCCAGGCCTCGGACACCGGGAGGAAGAGCAAAATGCCAGCCATTACAGAAACTCGGGGATAGAGTAAATAGATTTTCAAAAAGTATACTCAGTGGTATTGCTTAATATGTAACAAAGGAAATAGATGTCTTTTTTTTTTTTTTTTTTAAATACAAATCCTTAAAGGTAATGTTCAGTAAAACTCCTGAGTTGGGAAGGCACGAGAATGATGCAGTGATTCTTAGCTGTACCCATGACCCGCAGAATTCTATCAGTTTGTTTTTCTAGGTTCTTTTTGTGTGGTGTGTATATGGTGAGGGGGTATGTTTACCAAAACAATAGGAGCGCTACGTTGAAGGTTGAGAAATGCTGTTCTCAATAACCTCATCCACACCCACGGCTTCGATTATACCTAAAAGTGACAACTCCCAAAGCTCTATCTCCATCCAGATCTCTCCATGGAAACTCCGATCCATGAATGGCCTGCCAGCTGGATGTTTCCGCTGGTGAGTCTCCAACCCAGCAGGTCTGAAGGGGAGCCCGCCATCTTCCCCGCACCCTGCTCCCCGTCTCTGCAAGTGGCACCGCTGTCGGTCCCATTACCCGGGCCAGGGGCTGGGGATGCCGCCCTTGTCCTTGCTCTTCCCATGCAAGGGTCACCTCTAAAACATCTCATATACCCATCTTTTCCTCTCCATCACGGCAGACACTGCCTCCGTGCTGGTCCTCTCTCCAGTGCTTCTTAGGAGAGTAAGTCTCCAAACTGGGTTCCTTGGCTTTGAATCCTCCTTCTTGGCTATCCCCCACACGGTTGGAAAATGCCCATTTAAAATATGGGTCCAGGGGTGCCTGGGTGGCTCAGTCGGTTGAGCGTCTGACTGTTGATTTCAGCTCAGGTCATGATCTCATGGTCCTGGGATTGAGCTCCATGCTGGGCGTGAAGCTTACTCAAGATTCTCTCTCTCCGTCTCTCTCTGCCCCTTCCCTGCTCATTCTCTCCCTCTCAAAACAATAAAATAAAATAAAATAAAATAAAATAAAATAAAATAAAATACAGGTCTAAACAGTTCACTCACTCACTTGCTAAACATAATCTGGTGGTTCATTGTTGCTTACATAATAAACTTTACTATTCTCAAAACAACTGTGGAAGGGCTCATGGCAGGAGGGCTCCATCCTACCCTCCCTGCTTCCTTTCCTGCCAGCCCTCTTTCAAATTCTACTTTCCAACTACTTTATTTCCCCATCCCCCACAGTCCTTCTCACCTGCAGACTTTTACACACACAGTTACCTCTGCTAGAATTCCTGCTCCCCACCTGGCTACACATAGCGAACTCTGTTACTTCCTACAGAACCTAACTGAGGGTCACCTTCTTATGGAGCCTTTCCAAACTCCTCCAGGTAAAAATAGTTGTTCCCTCCACAGTTTTCCTGCTGTACTACCCACAGGCTTCTTTAAGCCTTTGTCAGGTTTGTAAATTTGATTATTTTATTAGTGTCTATCTTCCCCTAATATCATGTACTCTTTGAGTATAGAAGCTTAAACAACATATACATCTGTTTCCCCAGAAATTAACACAGAGCCTGACACAGAGTAGGAAATGAATGAATGAATGAATGAGGAACTGCAAGTGACTACTACCTTTTCCCAGGATTATTGTCTTCGCAAGTCCTCTGGGACATAATAGGGCCAGACAGGGTCATGAAGTATTACAATTTCTTTTCATTAGCTCTCTAATGGTGCATAACAAATTATCCCACACTTGGTGGCTTAAAAATCAATCATCATTTATGATTTCCCTGTGGATAGGGAATTTGGACAGGGCACTTCTCCCTTCCTCGAGGATAAGTCTGAGACCTTTTCTAGAAGGCTGAAGGGCTGGAGGCTGGGATTATCTGAAGGCTCATTTCCTCACATGCTGACATTGACTGTCGGCTGAGGTTTAGCTAAGGCCAGAACACTTCCATGTGGTTTCTCCATGTGGCTTGAGTGTCCTCACAACTGGGTGGATGGATTTCAAGGACAAATGTCCTAAAAGTGAGAAGAGAAGAGAAGAGAAGAGAAGAGAAGAGAAGAGAAGAGAAGAGAAGAGAAGAGAAGAAGAAAGAAAGAAAGAAGGAAAGAAAGAAAGAAAAAGAAACAGAAAGGGAACAGGTGGAAACCATTTTGCTTTTTTATTACATAGCTTTGGAAGTCCTGCAACATCACTTCTGCCACATTCCTTGACTGAGGCAATTACAAAGGTCCATTCAGGTCCAAGTGAAGAGGACATGGACCCCACTTAGTGATAGAAGAATGTTAATATCACATTTAATAGGAACATGCAGGATGACATATACATTGGTGTGGCCATACTCGGAAAATATTTGCCATGATCTTCAAGGAACACCGCCCTCTGCTATTATGGGCTAGTGTGGGCACTACCTTAATCTCATGAGGCGCTGGGAGCACATTAACGTATAACCCAAAATGGCTACCCAACTTTGTCATCAACATTTGTGTTCTGAATATCAGATGAGAGCTTTCCATTCCATTAGCAAGAGCCCTTTGCTACTCAAGGACATGCTACTCTGCTAGGAAGATTGAAGGGAATGATGTAGGATCCATTTATTGAATTCACTCACAGAACACCAGGCTGTGTAGATGAATCAGGCTTGTCCCCTGCCTTCCAGAAGCAAATATACTCAGAACCACTTCTTGCTACACTGCACTATTATCCTTGAACCAAGTTAGTACACTTCTACTGTCTTTTCCCCTCGAGATAGAAACGTGGTTCCAGATGCAAAATGGACCCTGCAGATATGTTACGTCATGTCCAAGCCCAGGTACAAATACAATTTTGGGTCCCAAGCTGAGGCTCTCTGTTGCACAAGGAAGAATGGAAAAACCACCATAAAGATAAAACATATAATATTATTAATCATTGAAATGTGTAGATACCATAGGACTCAGTTTCCTTGTGTGAAAAAAAACTACAACCCTGGGGCCAAACCCTGTCAGCGGGCAGTTTTTGTAAATAAAGTTTTATTGGAACACAGCCATGCCCATTGATTTAAGAATGGTTTATGGTTTCTTTCTTGTGGCAGAGTCAGATTGTTGCAACAGAGACTGTCTGAACCCACAAAACCAAAAATATTTACTATCTGGCCCTATACAGAAACAAGTTTGCTGACCTTGCTCTGGAGACAAGACTAAATCTGAGTACCTGCTCGCATTAATCACAGCAGCTGTCATTTATCATGTATTACCTATATGCCAGGTCCTGTGCTGGGAACACTTCTGCGTGTTATCTTTAAACTTTACATAGAGCCACCAGGGAAATATCATTATCATCATCGTGCAGGCAGAGAAACTCGAGACTTAAGGAGGTAAAAATGTATAAAGCCAGTGTTGGAATTCAAACCCAGGTCAGCACGATGCCAAAGGCCATGCTCTTCTCTTCACACCCGTCAATAAAAGCATGGGGGGTAGACCCTGCTGCTTGCTGGCGATCTACGTGAGAAACGACTGATATTCCTGCTGGAATCTGGACGCTGCCATGCATGATCATCGGCCTGAGGAATCTGCACTCGAGCAGAACCACTTTTCCCAGATGACTGCTTGCAGTGGAGGGGATTCATCATCTGGGGAGGTGGGGATCCCAGACATTGCCCCTCGAAGCCCTTGGAATGAACAGAGAGAGACAGGCCCCTGGAGCCCACAGCACACACTTCCTCCCAGCAGAGACAGGGGATTGGAGCTACGTATGGACGTGTACGTGGACATGGGGACACACCACCACCTCCCTCCAGAGCTCCTCGACTTGGGGGGGTTGTACAGGCCATCTGGAGCATCAGTCACATCAGGTGGCTTTTATCCGGACAGCAGCCACTACTGTGATGACACTCCCGTCAGCACCTGCCAAATTCCAAATTAGCTGGGAGCTGTGCCCCTCAGTGGAAGTGTGCATTCCCAGATCCAGAGGGTTAGACTCCCTACGAGGTGGGAGAGAGAGACGGTTGGAGGTACGCGCCCACAAGACCATGGGCATCTGCTAGGTGTTCCCTGAAAACTCGCCTATCACATCCTCATTGGCATCAAGACCCAAGTCTCGGCTCTGCTAAAGAAAAAGAGGGCTTTGTGCACCGCGTTCTGAGGCAGCTTTCGGTTATTGCTATTTTTTCTTAATTCTCTCATTACACACGTTGTTGCCAAGTACGCACTATGTGTCGGTTCTAGGCATTAAGGATAAGCAATAAGTAAAAGAGAAAACATTCCCTGCCCTTAATAATAATTACGGTGTGCTTAGTATATGCCAGAACTCTTCTAAAACCTGTATGGGTAGTAACATCTGTAAAACTCACAGCAACACTATGAGGTAGGTACCAGTGTTATCTCATGTCATAAAAGAAGAAACTGAGGCACGGGCATATTCATTCATTCAGCAAATACATCACACACACATGCACACATACATACATCCTGTGTTAATATTCACAGCAACCGGCATGTATACAGCTAGAGCCCCAAAGTTTTAAAAAAGTCTTTTCTTTTTTTGGGGGGGGGGCTCAGTCAGTTGAGCGTCTGACTCTTGATTTCAGCTCAGGTCGTGATTTCACAGTTTGTGAGTTCGAGACCCATGTTGGGCTCTGCACGGATAGCACGGAGCCTGCTTGGGATTCTCTCTCTCTCTCTCTCTCTCTCTCTCTCTTCCCCTCCCCCCATCTCAAAATAAATGAATAAACTTAAACAAAATCCTTAACCATACATATTTGCACATGTTCTTCTCATTGCACCTTCCCTGCTAAGAAGGACATTTTATGGATGGTAAAGTCCTGAGAGGCTTACGGGGCACAAGATCACCTCGCTGGGTGGGGCACCAGTGTCAGGCCAACGCTATTCCGTGGATGGACTGGATGAAGAGACGCTACGGGTTCCTCTCGGCTTTACAACCTGAGGGATAATTCCCGCGTGGCTTGCCCTCCCACCCTGCCCTGTGTCCCCTCGAGAGTCTTCCTGCCACACCCCGCAGAAATTAAATGTCACTCGGCAAGTGCAAGGTACACCTAGAACCCCATCCCCCCAACCAGGAGGTAAAGAGGCTGGGAACCGGCCCCTTGGCTTCCGAGTCCTACCCGGAACAGCCCTGCTTTCACCGTCAGGACAGAACATCCCCACCCAAATCGAGCCAGCGGGGCAGCCAAGTGCTCCCATGGGAGGGTCCCAAAGCCCCCACTACGCCACGTCTGCCTCCTCCCCGAAAGGCTGTGAGGACCTCTGACTGTCTGAGGGGCACAGTGGGAGCAAGCCATCACCCACAGGGAGGAAGAAAGATGGCCTTTGAGAGAGCTAGAAGCAATGTGGGAGTGGAGACAAGGTGTGTGGGGAGCTAGGATAAGATAAAGGAAGGGAGCCTGAAAAGCAGCAGGTGTCGCTTCTTTCTTGTAAGTTCTTTTAAGTTTCTTTCTGTGAGTTCTGTGAGGCTCTCGGAATCACTGAGATCAGCTTCCTGGGGGGCCTGAGAACTACCTCCCAACACCAGCCCTTCCACTGGGTTTTACTGCCCTGGGTTGGACAATGGTAATCCCTGAAGTGCAAAAACAATCTTATTAATGCCAGATGCCAAGAGCTGAGTGTGCCGTCCCAGTGTGAGAATCAGTGGCACCCACTGTGCAGATGGGTTGTAAAGACAAAACGGATTCAGCTGATGATCTCAATATGGGTTTGTTCAATCACTGATTGATTCAGGAAATATTTCTGGAGTACAAAGTGTCAAGCACCATTCTTTGTTGTTAGGGAGACAAAGGGGGACAAGGCAATAAGGCATATCCCTGCTTGTTCTGTGGAACAAACCAGCAAGTACACAATGTACCACAGTGTGATGTGATGAGGGCTGGAGCGGAGGGATGGGCAGGAGAGAGAGAAGCACTCACTCTGATGAGACCAGGAATGGGCTGATAAGACTCTCAGTACGGGCAAACACTTAACCATACTCAGGAACTTACTTCACCTCCTCATGCCTCAGTTCCTTGCCTACAAAATGGAAATAAACTAGTTCTTTCCTTGCAAATGTGTTGTGGGGATTCAATGTTAATATACATAAAGTTCTTTTTTATTATTTAAAAGAAAAAAATGTTGAACGTTTATTCATTTTTGAGAGACAGAGCGCAAGTAGGGGTAGGGCAAAGAGAGAGGGAGACACAGAATCCGAAGCAGGCTGTCAGCACAGAGCCTGATGCAGGGCTCAAACTCGTGAACTGCGAGATGGTGACCTGAGCCAAAGTTGGACACTTAACTGATTGAGCCACCCAGGCGTCCCTCTATACATAAAGTTCTTAAAGCAGCCCCTGGCACATCCTAAGGATCATTTATGAGCTGTCACTATTGTGTCACTATTAAATGTTCATTATGCACTAGGTCCTGTTCTGAGTGTTTTGTATGAATCAACAACCAACATGGGGGAGACTCTTGTCGACCCCGGGAGGCACAAGGAGGTTGGGTGATGCAGTTGCATGGCTTATTAGTGCTGGAGCTGAGATTTGAACCCAGGCGGTCAGGTTCCCAAGTCTGTGCTCTTGACCTAATACTGTTCCGCCTGTCTGTGCCCTGACCCAGCACAGAATGGTCGGGGGTGAGTGGGAAGCCGTTCCAGAAGACATAACCTTGGAGCTGGTTTTTGATGACAGTTGTTCTTTACAAGGAGGTGGGGGGTGGAACAGTGATGTGTCAAGGGCGTTCGTTCAAGGGCACTGGTTTGGAAGTAGGAATCCCCAGCCCACCATTTGCCCACAGCACAACCTCCAGAGTTGCAGGGTATCTCCGTTTCCTCATGTGTAAAATGGGGATCACTCGTCCTACCTTGAAAGGCTGTCACATGGAAGAAATGAACTCACAGATGTGAACCATGTAGGGTGCTACCTGACACGGGACAAGTGCGCAATAAACAGAGACCGTTTCCTCCCAGCCTCGCTCACCTCCAGCTGCCTCACCTGCCTCTTCCACTCTTTCTCCCTCCTGCCCCTCACTACCACCCACCCATTCTTTTTATGGAACACTGGTGGTCAGTTTCACTTCATCTGGCTTAATTTGTCCAAAAAACACTCTCTCAGTTTTCCTCCTCCCCTCGGGGACCTCTTTCCCCTTCTCCTTCCCAGGCTCCTCTCTCTCTGTCCATCCCTGAACACCACTGTTTTTGGGGTTCCCACTGTCAGCCGTCTCCTCCTTCCCTCTCCACACAGTGTCCCCAGGAATCATGTGGCCACACACTGACAAGTCCCACCTTGGTATGTCCAGAGCAGATCCCCCTTTGGAGCTCTTGGCCCACATCCCCATCTACACCTCCACTGGGATGTCCCAGTGCTATGTGTCCACACTGGAACCATCCTTTTCATCCCCAAACCTGCTCCTCCTCCTGGCACCCCAGTCTCAGTAATCAGTACCACTACCCGCCCAGTTGCCCAAGCTAGAAACTGGGAGTTGTTCTAGAATCTTCTTGCTATTCCACCTCCACATCTAATTAGTCATCGGGTCTTGTTGGTTTCACCTCTTTTGAGACTGTCACCTCTCTCCAGCTCCACTGCCCCTGCCTAGTTCAGGCTCCTGCCGTGGCTCTTATGGATTTGGTATGGCCTAACAAAGCTCCTTCTTGCCTTTGACATCAGAGGCTGACAAATATTTCCTATGATGGACCAGATAATAAATATTTTAAGTTTTGAAGCCATAGCATCTCTGTCACAACTAGGCGACTCTGCCATTGTAGTATAAAAGGAATGACAATCCATAAACAAATAAGCATGTGTGTTTACTGTGTCCCAGTAAACTTTTATTTAGACAGACAGGAGCTGGATAGATTTGGCTCATGAGCCACAGTTTGCCAGCCCTCATTCTAGGCTGTTGCCAAAGTGGTCTAATAAAACTACGCGCCTTAGGTAACACGTGTTCTGGGTCCATTTAGCCCCTGAAACGCTGCCCTACAAATTAGGGCCAGGCAGGCCACATTCAGCATGGCAGCCCATGAAGAATAGTAGCCAAAATATAAATAAATCTCAAAACACACGACACCAAACTCCTATGAAATAGAGTTATGGACTTACAATTACCAATTCAACAAAGATTAACTGTGCACCTGTTATGTGCCACACATGCTGGGGCCTGAAGTTCTAGAAGCTCTGGCCTCTGCCTGCAACATGCTCACCATGTAACGGAAGAGAGATAATAGGGCAGGACTATCGGTGAGACCCATGGACATGTCAGAAAGCAACTCTTTCAGGGGTTTGCTCCAAGCTGTTTGCCATAATTATACACAGACATTCCCAGTCTGGTGCCTACTATTCTAGCCTCACTCTTCCTCACTTCCCCAGTGCTTCCGGAACTCCAGCCACACAGAATCCCTCCCTTTTCAGGGCCTTTCACAAATCTCTCTGTCTGTTCATGCTCCTTCCTCTGCTGGAATTGCAAGTTTTCTCTGGCTCATCATGTATCACTCATATGCAGCTCATAGGTGAGTGTCCCTGACAGCTAGCAAGTCCTTAATAAATCTCAGTGAATACTGAAACTAATATGACACTGGATGTTAACTAACCAGAATTAAAATAGAAACTTTAAAAAAAAACCTGAATGAATTATTTAAAGGCCCAACTCAATTGTCTACCCTTCCGTGAAGCCCTCCCTGCTTTTCTTGAGCAGAATTAGTCGGCTGCCTTCTCCACAATCCCACATCGCTGTGATCACCGCTTCATCAAAGTATGTGGTACACCGTACTAAAATTATTGATTTATGCGTCTCGTGGTCCAATTATCAGTTCCTTAAGGGTAAAGACAGTATCTTAGACACATCAGTGTCCATCGCTCACTTCCCTAACCGGTGTCCCCTTTCCCCAGAATTATCACTACTTGACATATACTTTCTGCTCAAGCTGATTGATAAAGCAATAACTATAAAAAGGAATGAATGAATGAATGAATGATGGACATGAAGTATAATAATGGATATAAATAATCCATATCATGTAGGCACAAAGAAGAGAGGATTCATCCTTACTAAGCATATCAGGAAAAGCTACACAGAGAAGATGGCATGAAAACTGAGCCCTGACAAATTATTAGAAGTATGCCTAGCTTAGGGGCGCCTGGGTGGCTCAGTCGGTTGAGCGTCTGACTTCGGCTCAGGTCATAATCTCGCAGTCTGTGAGTTCGAGCCCTGTGTTGGGCTCTGTGCTGACAGCTCAGAGCCTGGAGCCAGCTTCAGATTCTGTGTCTCCTCCTCTCTCTGTCCCTCCCCTGCTCATGCTCTGTCTCTCTGTCTCTTAATAATAAATAAACGTTAAAAAAAATTAAAAAAAAAAAAAGAAGCATGTCTAGCTTAAACAGGAGAGGGTAAGGCACACCAGGAGAGGCAAGTGTGAGCAAAATTAAGGTGGAATGAAGGAACGTGGCAGATCTGGGGAGTGATGACACATAGACAAGGCTGGAGCTACAGAGGAGTGGACAGAATGGGGGTGACCCCACTGAGGGCGATAGATTTTATCATGGGGCTGGTGGACAGCCACCGCAGGGGGGTGACATGGTCAGATGCACATCCCAGAAAGATAAGCGTGGGCTAATGATTGGCAAGGGATCAGGCACCAAGAGACCCCTCCAAGGCCACTGCCCTTATCTTTGCCTGACACACTGATGGATAGGACATGGCCTAAGACAGTGAGTGCGGAGGTGGGGCGGGGGGAGGAACGGCTCCATAGATCTTTAAGAAATGACTCAACAAGAGCTCTAATTTTGCAGAAAAAGCTCAGACACACAAGGAGAGGAACCCATAAGCACATGAACTAAAAGATGTGGAGTCAGATCAGGCGATCTGAACTGCCAAGGGACCAGCCTGCTAGCAAACCCCCGGAGGCAAGGAGGTGTTACGGCGAACAGGAAAATCAACCAAGGAGCCATTCCCTCTGTGCTTTACAGGAGCTACAAGAGTGGCGAGGAAAGCCGGGTGCCTGGCGGGGGTTCCTACCGCACTGATGATCCAGAACAACACGTGCGTGACTAACAGCCCTGTAACAGGCCCTTCCTTACGCGCTGTAATGGGAGCCGCGCCGACAGATGTGGCCAGTGTTCCCAGCAATCCTCAGGGAGGGACAACTGCAGGGCTCACTTAGGAAAACAGGTGAGACTCATTCTTGAAACATCCTGGCTGTTGTCGTGCGAGCACGCTGGACGCCCCAAGCATCCCGAAGGCTTCTTCTGCCCCTTAGAGAGAGGGGCGATCCCAGTATCTCCCTAGCCGTGACACTGTGAGAGCTCACTGTCCTTATCTGTAAAATAGAGGTCACTGTACAGGCTACTGTAAAAGGTGGTTGTGAGCAACGATGAGAAAAGGGATGTGAAACTAGCTTCTCAGTGAACTAAGAAGCACTAATAAATGTTGGGGGTTAGTATTATTAGTTTATGAGCCACGAACTCTACCTGACATTTATCTCTCCATATTTCTGAGAAAAATGTGGTTTGTTTCTGTATGATTTGTGCAAACCATCCAAAGTGTTAGCGACTTTTTTTTTTCCTGATCGAAAATAATTTCTTCTCTTAAGAGGGAAGCGGTGCCTTGCTAATGGCAAATACTCCAGAAAGTTTGAGTGTGGTCTTCCTGATGCCATTCAGAGACAGAGGTCAGCCCACCAGCATCTGCAGTGCTCTGAGTGGGCAGAAGGCAGATGGAGCTGACCATAAAGCAAGGAGAGAAGACTTCTGTAGCACATTTCTCAGAAGGTTCCAGGGGCGCCTGGGTGGCTCAGTCATTAAGCATCCGACTTCGGCTGATTTCACGATCATGCAGTCTGAGGGTTTCAGCCCCGCGTCGGGCTCTGTGCTGACAGTTCAGAGCCTGGAGCCTGCTTTGGAGTCCCTGTCTCTGTCTCTCTCTGCCCATCCCCCCGCCTCTCTCTCTCTCTCTCCCTCTCAAAAATAAATACAACATTAAAAAATTTTTTAAAAAGAAGGTTCCCCAATGGCTTGCCACATCTCCGCCACTGCTTGGAAACTAAGAGAGAGAATAGCTCAACATCTTAAAATGTGCCACTTCTGATTAAAAATTGATATCTACAGGGGAAGAAGGGAGGCTAGAGAGAGCTAAAGAAACTTCGTGTACTAGTTGTAATTACTTACCAGGTTGTTTTTCTTCGTGACAGTATCTTATGTCCATGGGTTTGTTTAGAAAGCACTTCCGCTCTTACCATTCTGCATAGTTCACAGCTAAGCCACGAAGATGAGCATCCCTGTAACTGTTATGGGTCACGCGTAAAAGCCAGAGACACGGAGACTCAGAGTGGCATGCAATCAGTACCCAGACTGTGATGCCAGACTCCCAGCTTGCCACTCCTCACGTCCCCAGCAAGACGGCCGGCTCCCGGAGGCGGGACCCTGCTTTCCGCCTGCTAGTGCCCAACCTACTGCTCCAAGTGGAGACGAGCGAGTGCATTCTAATTAAGTTACTTGTTGTATTCATTCCACACACGTAGTGGGCACCAAACAAATGCCGCTGGGGATTATAAAGAGTTCATATGCAAACTAAACCCTGCTTGAAGCCTGGTGGCAGGGGATGTGAGGAGAAGAGAGAGCAAGAGCCCACAATTATTTTAGGTTGAACCTATAGGAAGAAACACATAAAACAGCACAAACAGCATTTGAAGAGACTGGACTAGTAGCTATTGCCAGTGACAGAAAAATGCTGTTGGGATAACAGAGGTGGCCTTAGTCCACTTCCTGTATGACCGCAGTTCTCCGACTTCAGTGGGTGGCAGGGTAACCTGGAGGGTGACTGAAGAGTGCAGAGGCATAGGTTCCTTGAAGAAGGATACAGCCTGGGCCTTAGCATTTTACCAGAGTTCCCCAGGTGATGCTGATACTGGCTAAAGTTTGAGGACCATTATTCCAAGCAGACATTTTCTTTTATCTTCTAGAGAGAGAGAGACTGCTCATGCATGTGAGCAAGTAGAGAAGGGGCAGAGAAAGAGAGACAGAGAGGGAGAGACAGAGAGAATCCCGAGCAGTCTCCACACAGCACAGAGCCCAACACAGGGCTGGATCTCACGAGTGAGATCATGACCTGAGCTGAAATCACGAATACAATGCTTAACTGACTGAGCCACCCAGGTGCCCCTAAGCAGACTTTTCTTAGGGAGAAACTGCAATGGCCAGTGGCTCTGAATGTTCCTTCTTCTTGTCTGGCGTAATAAAGAAAATGAGGCTTCCAGTGGAGGTCAGTGGTTGACCTCTGCCCATTAGGCAGAGGCCTGGGCACTGCCTGGACATGAACCCATAGGACTCAGCCAGTCTCTAGCTGAGGACTTGCGGAGGGGGGAGCTGGCATGGGTGAATCTCTCTGGGGTGCTCCACCACTGCTGAGAAGGATATTATTCCAGCTACATTTCATGCCACCTTCCCTAGCACACACTTTAGCTCTTTAAACAATGTTTTTTCACTACCAAGACCTGGGTCAGCTCCAGAGGTGAATCAAGCAAGTTCCTACCTTCAAGGGCCTCCCAGGCTGGTGGAAGAGACCAGAGACCCAAGGAGTAACGTTGTAAATGCTTCTGGAAAGATGTGAGCCAGTGGAGGGAAGACTAACCCAAACTGGGCCAGGGAAAGGCTCCTAGAGGAAGTGACGTTTGAAAAGTACAAACACACCAGGCAGAGAAGAGGAAGCAAGCTGTTGGTAGAGAAAGCAGCTGGTGGCAAGGCCAGAGGGCCCTGGACAGAGCTCAGCTAATAGACTGGTGTGGCTAAGAGGAAGGGTGTGCAGGTCAGAGAGGAGGGAGGCAGGACTGGATGTGAAGGGCCTTGAATGCCGCACAAGGGTTAAGGCTTAATCTTTAACAATTGTTAACAATTCCTTTTCTGTTACCTTCCCAGCCCGCTTGTTCTCCTCTCTGCTTCTCTGGTCTCCCCTTCAGGAGGCTAGAGAAGAGAGAAAAGCAAAGGAGGAAGGGAGGGTGTTCAAAGGGAGAAGGGAGAAAGGAGGAGAGGAAGAGAGACATTCCAGTTCCCTTTTTTTTTTTTTTTTGGCCCCACCTTGAAATGCTGTTGCTTATGTTTTATAAGAAATTAGCAATTTAATGATTTCGGGCTTCACAAGAGACATAAGTGCTGAACTTCAACCCAGTCTGGGGCAGGGCTCAGCTTTGAGGTGGAACCAGTACAGCCTAGGGTAATAGTTCCCAACCTCTTGACCTCAAGGGCCAACCCATGCCTGGTTTTATTTAGGCTTGTAACAGCTATCGATTGAGAAAATATAAAAAGGGGGGAAAAATCTACTGTTAATTCAAAAGCACTCTAGAGTAAATTTATGTTCATTCTATACCACAGTATCCACACACTTGAAAATTCATTAGTGCACAATAACCCACATCAAAAAATAAATAACAGACACAGACAAGTATCTGTAACATATGTGATAGGCCAAGGGCTAATGCCTTAATATATACTAGTGCCATATTGTCTTGATGATCATAGCTTTATAATATAGCTTGAAGTCTGGAATTTGATGTCTCCAGATTTGGTTTTCTTTTTCAACACTACTTTGGCTATTTGGGGTCTTTTCTGGTTAATGCCTTAATATATAAAGAGTTCTTGCAAATTAATAACAAAAAAAAGACCAACCCAACAGGAGAAAAATGGATAGCAAAGGGCACGTGCAATGGTATTCACAGAAAAAGAAATACAAATACCTTAACTTCTCTCATAATGGAAATATTTCTATATATATTGAATACATGCAATACCATTTTTTTAACCTGATAGAGTAGCAAAGACAAAAATGTTTGGTACTCATGGATTAGATAAAAGGCATTGGGAAAACACCACGTTCATGCATAACTGGGAAAATGTAAATGGGAATAAGTTATTTGGAGGGCAATTTGACTACATCTATTAATTTTTTTCTTTTCCTTTTCACAGTTATTAAAGTTAAAAAAAAATTTTATAATGTTCATGTATTTTTGAGAGAGACAGAGACAGAGCGTGAGTAAGAGAGGGGAAGAGAGAGAAGGAGACCCAGAATCTGAAGAGGCTCCAGGCTCTGAGCTGTCAGCACGGAGACCGATGCAGGCATCACAAACAGTGAGATCATGATCTGAGCCAAAGTCAGATGCTTAACTGACTGAGCCACCAGGTGCCCCAACGTTTATTAAAATTTTAAATACACTCTTGTTTGTACAGAAATTCCATTTCTAGAAATCTATGCTATGTATAAAATCACACATGGTCACAAAGGATGTCAAGTAAGCTGGACTCAGTAAGGAGCAATTATAATGAAATTTTATTTTATGTTTTCACCCTACGAACTAACTCACTTGCTCCTTTAATTCACAAAACAAATCTCCACGATTTCAAAGCATACTCCAGTATATTTAACCAAACTCTGAATAAATTACTTTTGAAAGTTTTTCCCTTCCTCGGCTCAAGTCGGCTTCAAGGTTGGATGCCAGTGTGGGAGAGGGAGGCAAGATTGTCTTCTCTCTCCCACATCTCCTCTTCTCCCTCACTGCCTCCCCAGGACAGGACCCAGAGGAAGAGGACAGAGGATAGGGGGCGGGGCTTCACATGGCCAGCACTGCAGCTCTCTGGGCTGGGTGGCTTGGGTGGGCTTCCCACACATCCCACCTTGGGAACTTCTCCTAGCAATTCCCTAGATGCTGGGGAGGCTCCTCCCTCCCACCACTTAAGCCCTGGGCTTCCAACCCTCCCCTTTCCTGTTCTTTTGGAAAGCCCTAATGGGAAGAGTCTCTCTCAGGGTGGCCCTCGTCTGTCTCTCTCCTGCTGGCCCATTTCTAGATCCATGGAACACCGGTTCTTTTGCTTGCCTGTGTGGGTGGAAGGCCCCTGGCCCCCGGCAGTGTTCTCTCTCTCTCTGTCTCTCCCACCTCAGGCCAGCCCAGCCTCTCCTTACTGCCCTATGCTACCAAATTCAGGTCCCAGCGACCGATGCCATGCTCTTCAAAGGTTCCATCTAAGGCTTTCTCCATTGCTTTAATCCAACCTACCCTCAGGGGAGATGGGAGTGAGGAAGGATAAGAGGCACACCGACACTATCCACAGAAACTCTTCCTTCCCAACCTCTCCAATCTCTGTCACCTCCTCAACACTGGAGTCAGGTGATGGTCCATGCTGGTAAAACGGGCTATGCAGTCTCAGTAGGGCCTGTCCAGATGGGCTAGAACCTCCTTTAGGATCGGGGAGGGAGATATTCAGTACTGACTTTATTGTTTCTAGAGATTTGGAGCCTTGGCCAGAAACTGAGACTGAGAATCCCGTTTTAACATGCTGTTATATACATATACCACATACATCATTTACACAATTGCTTACAATAGGAAAAAATAACCTAAATGTCTAGTGAGTAGTAAGTAAATTATGGAACAACCATATGATCATCTGTATATGTCATTATAAGAAAAACTCTACATGATATATTATTAAGTTAAGAAAAAAAAAAAAAAAGCCGAGTGCAGAATCCATAGGATCCCATTTGTGAGTGTTTTAAGGGGACATTTTGTTACATACATGATTTTGTCTGCACAGAAATTCTGAAGAGTGAAATAGTGACCAGACCTATTATTCACTGTATAATTTTTTAAATAATTTTTGAATCTTTACCATGATGCATTAGTTTTATCATTTTAAAACCTATTATTAGGAGAAAAATAAAAACATGCATAGTGCATAGTGTTCCTTTTTAGAAATCTTGCTTTCCTTTGAAAAATTAATATGCCTTCATTAAAATAATACAGAAACCCAAAAAGAGAAAAAGGAAGATACCTACAGAAAATATATATAAAGAAAACACATATCTCATAAAATTTTTAAAAAATCCGTCTCCTACCCTCTCCACCCTGCAAGTTTATCACTTGGTTTTTTTATTTTTGAATGTTTATTTATTCTTGAGAGAGAGACAGAGTGTAAGTTGAGGAGGGGCAGAGAGAGAGAGGGAGACACAGAATCCAAAGGAGGCACCAGGCTCTGAGCTATCAGCACAGAGCCTTACGCGGGACTCGAACTCACGAACTACGAGATCATGACCTGAGCCGAAGTCGGACCCTTAACCGACTGAGCCACCCAGGTGCCCAAGTTTATCACTTTTAACAGTCAAGTGTGTATCTTCTTCCCGTTGTTTCTGTGTGGTTTTACAACATGTGTCATTTCTTTTAAACTAAAAATAGAATCACACCATACAGAATGTTCTTAAGCCTGATGTTTTTTCACCTTAAAATACACCTTGGACCACCTTCCATGCCAGTACACAGAGTACACTCTACTCTTCCTCGTCTTTGAAGTAGTTTACCTCTGTGTGTCCCAATCTGCACACAGTTTACTTGACCATAACTTGAGACGGCTGCTCTTTTAAGCAAAGCTGTAGTGGCTGGCCTTATACGCTCGCTCTGTAACAACATTCCCATCCATTAGGTCCCTTAGGTAAGATTGCTGGGACATTTAACATATAGACACTGCCAAAATTCCACACACCTCCTCTCCCTGCCAGCCCCTCACCACACCCCCCTCTTGGACAATGGCTATAGCTATGTAAGCCACCTTCTTGACACAGTGATAAGCCACACCAAGAGATCCAACACCCACAGCCTGGGACCTGTGGACCTCATTAGAGCCTGTCCATCAGGGCGTGACCATCTGTGCAGCTATGTGGCAGAAGAAGATGGGAGAACGAAAAGGAGTGTTGTATTTCTATTATACAACCACAGATTATGTTTGCCATGAAAAGACAGTCTGCATCATCATCACTAAGGTAAAACACAAATCACCCATAAAATGTCTTCCTTGCACTCAGCAACTTTGAGCTATGCCTCAGACCCTTTGTGGTATCCCTGTCTACTCTCTCCTGCCCTTAGATAGCCCTATAGAAATTCTCCAACCTTATGGAAAAGTGGAGTCCAATAACCGGGCCCATGAAGATTCTGGACACCAGGTGAGAAAGGAATGAAAGCCACTCGGTCTAGAGAAGAAAACAGCCTGGGAGTCAAGAGGGTTGTCATCAAAAATTTCAAGGGCTGCCTAGAGGACAGAGGAGCAGACTAAGTAGAGAGTAGGAGCAGAAGTTAGGAGCAACTGGCAGGCTGATTTTCAGGCTAGACTACAGAGAATTTTCTAACCATTAAAACTGTCCTGAGCTTCAAAGGGAGGCATTCAAAGCAGCCAGGACTAGAGTCAATGACATCTTTGAAAGCCAAGGGGAGACAGAAGGCAATGTGCATGGCAGCATGGATGGTATGGTCTGAAGAAACCCAACTGGCTATCCCCAAGGAGCCACAACACTCTACATTTATTGTATTATTTTTGTGAAATCCTCCTATGCCAAGATTCAGCCTATGCCTTTCTATCTCAGACACCTGATTTGGTTAGAACACGAAGAATAGGTTAGCCTCTCACAAAGATTTGTATCAGCCAAGCACAAAGCGATGGATGTACCAACCAGAGTGCCAGCACATTCATTTACAAGGAGAGACAGCCATCAGGTAGACCAGAAACTCATGTCTGATGTTCCTCATCAAACATCCTCTTCTCCTTGGCAGATGGACTCAGAGGGGATAGTTGTGTCCATGAAACTGTAATTCTCAAAGTCTATCAGTCAAGACTGGCTTGGACGATGCCAAGATGGGCTCTGCCCAGACACTGCTATGACTCTCCTTAATCCTCATTTGCATGGATAGTGAAACCCCTTTCAGAATGTTCTGCTCCTTCTTCTCATACTGAAATACCTCAATCCTGTCATTGAGAAGTCTTGCTATTCTAGGAGACTCTTTTTAAAGGGACTTTATAAATTTCTACTCTTATTTATTGCTTTTGAGTTTCATGTTTCAAATCTGATAGGACTGATACTTTTTCTGGGAAGAAAATACCACTTGCATCAGGAGAGTAAAGGGAATTCTCCTGAGCAGGCTTACCACATATTGTAGTGAGAAGCAGTATGAAGTAGCTGAGAGCACAGACTCTCCAGAGTGAATCCCAGTTCATCACTTACTAGGTGACCTTGGGCAAGTTACATAATCTTCCTTGCTTCAGTTTCCTCTTCTGCAAAGTGGAGATAATGATAGGTGCTCATGGGGTTTGTGGTGAGGATAAAGTGAGTTAAAAAATAAAAGTCCTCAGAGCCGTGCCAGCACCAAGTATGTCCATAGAATGGTTTGCTACGATGATTACCGAGCCCTGATATAAACCTTACCTACGTAATCCTCACCATGAGACAAGTCGTATTCCTGTCTCCACTTTACCAATGAGAAAACAGAAGCTCAGCAATTCCAGAGAGAAAGCTGGAATGGAAACTCAGGTCTCTCTCACCGTGAAGCCAGAATCCACTCCACCACCCTCATCGCACCGTATCACTTCCGCAGATGGTGGAACCACTTTTCTCTTCGTTAGGTCAGGGGGCGGGGGTGAGGGGTGGGTTGGGGGCAGGCAGGAGTCTATTTTCATCACCGCAGCTCATATCCTTGAGCAGGAAAAATGGTCATGTCCTCTGCCTATGGTAAGGCCCGAGCTAGCTGGTGAGAAGTGTAAGTTGTGCAAGGCGAGCAGCTGCCTTGGCAGATGTGTCCATGGCTAAACACAACAGAAGTTTCATTTCCAGAGTCGAGAAAAAAATACCTATCCCAAAACATTCTCCATGACCTCCCCAGAGGTGGATGGGCTGACGCAATGGGCATTCTCTGCTGGAAAAATTGGCTCTAAGTACAATTCTGCCAGCTCCCCATGCAGCCACTGGCTCTGATCAAGGGCCCCTGGTGTCCCTGGGTTTACTCAACGTTTAGACACTGCTCACTGAGTAGTTACCTATACAAGGCAAAGTAATATGAGAAAGGGAGGGCCAATGACCTTGAGACTGAAGGCTCCAGAGGGAACTCTCATATCCATTGAAAGCAGAGTGCTACAGGAGGAAGATTGGGTAGCTGGACAGGTCTGAATTTCAAGCCATCCTTGAGTTGTATGACTTTAAGCACGGCACTCAAACTTTCTAATTTTTATTTCCTCTTTTTTAGAATGGAAAATATTTCTACCTTGCAGGTTTGTTGTGAGGAAAGGTAAATGTACCTAGAATGCTGGGACTATAATTATACAGATATAAAGAACCTCCATTAACCTAGGATAATCAAAGACTAGAATGGATGGAAATATTTTTTAAGAGACCAAGAAAGCAAAACACTGAAATTTCCACATATGTAAATCAACTGCAAAGGGAAGAGAGAAAAGGAACAAATATTTTTAGTGCCTATATTGGCCAGATATCTCATTAGGCCCTTTACCTACACTAAATCTCACAAATCCCATGTGACAGGTTTTATTACCCTCATTTCACAGACAATGAAAGTGATCATAGAGGAGTCTTTACAAGACCACATAGCTCGTCTGTGGTATGGTGAGGCTGGGAACCAAGAGCTTTCTGACCCCATCCAGACCTCTTTCTGAAGCATCATTCTACATCTGCCTCCAAAGTGAAAATACCAGGAACTCCCTGGAGGAGAATAATGCTTGACATTTATTGAGTCACCCAGAGCAGTGCTTCTCAAAGTATCTTTGGGGAGAACCCATTTTGTTTTGTTTTGTTTTGTTTTAATTCACTAATCTATCACAGACTGTGACATTTGTAAAACATAATAAAACACGAGAAACGTAAAATTTTAAAGGACACACAAAAGACACACTCGATCTTTTTTCATTAGATTCAGCACACACAACATTACTCTGTCAAATGCTTATAAAATCTCCCAAGCATTTGCTCTCAGTTTTGTATATCGTCATGGACCAGTCTTGTGGATCGCAAGTAGTACCATCCTAGAGCTAAAGCTACCCACATATCCTAGAGAGAGATCTCAAAAAGTCATCTGGGTTTGCCCCCTGTTTCCAGGCAGGACTCCCAAAGCTGCTGGGCTCTTTCTTTCTTGAGAACATCTGTTGAGAGCCTCACACCCAGCAGTATGGGGATAGGTCATCCTTACCTCCTGGTAGCTTCTGTCCAGTCTGGATCAGAACGTTGGATTCCCAGGTTTATCTGAAGCTTTCTGGTTCTGACCTCATCCCTTCTTCCCTTGTGTCCACCCTCCCCCTCACCCCAACCCCCATCCATGATGTTTTCCTGTGTTTGTCTTCTCTCCTCTATAAACACCTGGCCACAGTCAAATCTCCTCAAGCCACGCAGAGGCAGGAGGTAGGGCATCATTGAACAGGTGAGGGAGGTAGGACAGGGGAGAAGAATAAGTCACCACTAATTTGGTGTTGTCAGGTGTCTGCCTTGCATATATTATCTTTCATTATCTTCGTAACCATCCTATGAGGTGAGAATCTCCCAATTTTATAGATAAGATTTGAAGATCAGACAAATGTCAGAGCAGAGACTGGGACTCAGATCTATCTGAGACTTGCCAGCCTAAGCCCTTAACTCCTCCTGTGCAAGGCCTAGGGGATGGAAACGAACAGCTCTCAAGGGACTGCCAAGACCAGTCTCAAGCTCTATGCTCTCCTGGGTGAGCAAGCCAAACCTACAAGGCCCATTGTGCCTATTCGTTCTTGCATGGTCAGATGGCAACACATAGGCCAATAGCACCTCCTCTAACACCCAGCAGGAAATCTGAAAGCTGTCCTCCCTCAGACCACTGGCTCCATATGGCATAACTAAAGCCCAGGCCCAGAGGAATATTTGCATCTCCCCTTAGCCTGCTCACACAAGTCTCCCTTCAGGGCTCCTCAGTCCCACACAGAGACCACCCTGACCTCTTTCCTTCGGACTGGATAGGACACCCTCCTCTGCAACAATGATAGCAACCATTTGCTGTGGGCCTGCTCTGTGGCAGATTCTAGATATATCTGACCTCACTTCATTTTCTCAATAGTCCTTTGAGGAAAGGTTCATCACCCATGTTCTCCACAAAAGGCAATCAAGACTCAGAGAAATTAAGTAACTTACATAAAGTCCAAGAGATAGCAAGGAACAGAGATGGGATTGAAACAGAGGTCTCCCCATCACAGGGCACTGCCACCTATCACGATATATTCGCAAAGACTTCAGCACATGCAGAGTTTCAATAAATGATTCCATGACACCAACCAAAATCACAAGCAGTGGGCAAAACAGGAAATGGGTTAACATTTTTATGGCATATCCAGATAATGGGGTACTGCTCAATCACGCAAAATGATATTGTAGAGTAGCTACTGACATAGAAAGATGTTCTGGCTGTTGAATGAGTAAGGCAGGCCACAGAAAAGAAATTACAATCTAATCCTATTCAATACACCTATCATCTAGCCATATAGATAGGTATGGATGGACACGGACACACGGACACACACACACACACACACACACACACACACTCATACACCCCTCAAAGGAAAAGACAACAAATGTCAACAACGGACAAGTCTGTGCTGAGATCAGGAGTGGCCTATGTGTTATTATTTTTGTCTATCTACTTTTTCTAAAGTTTCCATGCTAGTTATGGCCTCCCTAACCTTGAAGGATCATAGCTTCACAGTTGGAGAGACCACTGGGAGAGAGAGAGTGAGTGACAATAAGTAGAACAGGTTGTTTCATTTTGCCTTTTTTTTAAAATGTCCTGTGAGTGACTTAAGCATATCTAGGCCTTTCATCACCACCCATCCGGAATACACTATTTTTTTCCAAAAGAGTCCAGTGATTGAAATGTGGAAGGAATTATGGTTTCCCAAAGCCCAAATTTTTAGTGATTCAAACTTAATTTGCTCAATGTCACTCATTGTTTATTTCTGTTAGATGCTCCCTGGGCCTGTTTGTTTATGATGAATCTGTTTTCCTGATTAGCTGATAATGTGGGGAAAGCAGAGAAAACAACCACTAGCTCTGTGCATTTTTATTACACTCAATGTCACTACTGTGAAAGGCTTTCGGGTCCACAGGTGCACAGTTGTCTCAGACCCCAAGCTGAAGTGAAGGAGTTGTTCACTTGAGTTTAAAAGAGACGCTGGGAGCACCTGGGTGGCTCAGTCTGTTAAGTGTCCAACTCTTGATCTCAGCTTGTCTTAATCTCAGCCCTGCATTGGGTTCTACACTGGGCATGAAGCCTACTTTGGAAAAAGAGAGAGGGATGCCTGGATGGCTCAGTCAGTTGAGCATCTGGCTCTTGATTTCGGCTCAGGCCATGATCTCATGGTTCGTGAGTTCAAACCCTGCTTCGGGCTCTGTGCTGACAGTGCAGAGCCTGCTTGGGATTCTCTCTCTGCCTGCCCACCCCTGACTTGTTCCCTCCCTCTCTCAAAATAAATAAATAAACATTTTTTAAAAAGAGAGAGAGGGGGGCACATGGGTGGCTCAGTCGGTTAAGCATCCGACTTCGGCTCAGGTCATGATCTCACGGTTCGTAGGTTCAAGCCCTGCGTCGGGCTCTGTGCTGACAGCTAGGAGCCTGGAGCCTGCTTCTGATTCTGTGTCTCCCTCTCTCTCTGCCCCTCCCCCACTTGTGCTCTATCTCTCTCTCTCCCTCTCAAAAGTAAACATTTTTTTAAAAAGAGAAAGAGAGAGAGAGAGAGACCCCTAAGGCTGCATGGTTGACCTCCCCACCAGACCTTTCCACCAAGCTCTGTTATCACCAGATGCGGACTTGCAGAAGGTCCCTTGCTAAGCTTATTGAGGTTATTACATGGTAATCATGTTTTCCAAACCCCAAACTGGCCATCAGGAAAGCAGAATATTGAGAAAAATATAGACTCTGGCATCAGAAACACCTGGACTCACATTCCACTCTCACTTACTAGCTGTGTGACTACAGACCAACCTTTTGTCGTCTTCTGACTTTCATGTCCTCCCTGTAAAATGGGGATGATGCTGGGTTGTTCAAACCACTAACTCAGATAAGCTATGTAAGGTGCTATGGTCTTCCCCAGCTGAGCGTGGTTATCAGTAGGTTTTCAATACACATAAGCTGTTGTGAGATGAGCTGGCTAAGGTTGGAAATGCCATTGGAATTTTCATTAACTCAGTTATTGACAAGCTGGAGGTTGTACTGATAGGTGAAGATGCCGTGGCTTCTGCCAAAATTACGGGACAGCTCTCAAACTGAAGCCAGTTTTGAGCTATATGTATCTTCCACCTCTTCGCTGACCAGGTAAAACTCAACTCTTGTACTCTGCTTTACTCAGTCAACATCAAAAACATCTTTCCACGTTGGTAACTCCGGTAACATCATTTTGCACGGACAAGACGGAATTCAGTCACTCACAAGACATTAAAGAAAGACAGAGGCAAAACAGAACAGCCTCGCTGCATGAGGACCCTCCGATGGCGCTTCAGGGAGAGCCTTCCGAGACTAGACAGGCCAGATGTAGTACAAACACCCTGAGACAACACCCGCTCCGCTGCAAGCCCACCCCTCAGCCCGAGCCCTTCCTTGGGCCAGCTCCTGGAACATACTTTGGCCAAAGTTAGAGGTCGCCTGGGAGCCCACTGTGAGGAGTAGGCTGCGAGATGGAGTGAAATCATGTTCTAAAATACGGCGGGTTTTTAAGGAACGACCAGGCAGGGCGGGGGGGGGGGGGGGGGGCTGGGAGATGGGCTGGTCAGGAAATGCCAGTTTAAAGTTAGCTCTGACCTATTAATCAGCAGCGGGGACAATGATGCAGGAGGGGCGGGAAGGCCGGACATGTGCTCGCGCCAGATTTATGGGCCCAGAACAAAGGGTGGCCTGCTCGTTTAGAGAGTCTCTTTCCCTTTTCCTCTGGCAAAACGAGGACATTGTTTGAAAAGCCAAAAAGAACAAATATTCTAAAGACTGAGGTCATTTCCAGAGATGCAACAGGTCCTGATGGGGATCCATACCCTTGCTGGAGGAAGAGGACTGTGCAGAAGAGCTCTGAGCAGCAGGTGGGATGCATAGTGAAGCAGAGACCACAGACCCCTCACCTGTGCTCTTAGAGGAGCTGGGACCCCCTACCTGATGCTGTTCCAAAGGCAGCTGATGAGCCCATCTGAAGCCCCTCAGGATAATTCGGGAAGACTTTTGGAAGGCCTTCTGTTCAGGCTGAAAACGATCTGTCTTCTTCCTTCTCTGTTCTACAAAATTCTCTGGAAGGCTTTCCCCAGTGTGGGCTACATAGGATGCCATTGCTGTCAGCTGCCCTTCCATCTAGGAGATGGTCTCGTTTCGGTGGCCTGCTGCATTTCATCACACCAGGAGAGAAGAGTCAAATCAGAAGAGTAGGGATCATGACAAAAACAGGCAACCCGATAGAGAGGGAATGATGACTGATTCTCCCAGGCTTTCGGGGTTTGAGGACCAACCAGCTGAGGCCTCACAGCCTCTCCCTCCCCATGGCCATCACCTTTGGTCAGGGGCTGCTGGCCTCTTACCTGGAGCCATGAGAAGGGTCTCCATGACTCTTGTCTTGCTGTCCTCCCAGCTAACCTGTGTACAACAGTCAGGATGAACTTCCTAAGCGATACACATGACCATCTCTTTCCTAGCCAAAACACATTTGGTTCCTCTGCATTTTCTTCAGAAAAGAGGCTCAGCCTGGTGACAAGATCCTTCATGTTATGGCCCTTGCCTTTCTAGCTCACCTCCCATCTCTGCCCAAGCCCCACCATGTCCTTTACTCCACAGAATTATTTTCTGTCCCTGAACATGACATGTCCCTCCTGGAAAAATTCTAGTCATTCTTTAAGACCTTAGCTCCCTCCACAAAGGTAACCTCTCTTATGCCTAGACCCTACATCATGTACTGGTGGGATTAACCACTTCTTTGTCTGGGGTCCTTTGCAAGTGTTCACAATGATGATGATGATAACTTTGAAAAGAATACTCTGCTTAACTGGGGGTCACGTGAAGGCTTAAATTCCATTAAATGAGCACTAAGTGTTGTATGGAAACCAATTTGACAATAAATTTCATACTAAAAAAAAAAAACTCCATTCAATGACTGCCTGAATGAATGAATGATGGCCTACTAGACAAGGTTACCCCTAGAATATGTGGAAGCCCATGCAAATATTTTTATGGGCACTCTATATCCATAAACAATTTGAGTGACTTAACATCAGTGTTTCAGCAATATTCTGACAGCCCAATTTCATGTGATTCGGCAAAAGAAATATACTCTGGCCAGCAGAAAAGATTCTCTGACCAAGCAGCCCTCCCAGAACTGGGGCCCAGTCATGAATTCCTGGAACAGCCCATATACACACATTCTGGAGCTCCTCTGGGATATCTGGGTGACCCCATGCACTAGCTAGAGGATTGCAAAGCATGTCAAAGGGAAGAAATGAGGACCAGGGCTGAAGTGGGTTCAAGGTGGGTCCAGAGCACTTGTGTGGATGGCACAGCTGGCCCTGGCCAATCCTGATCACTGGAGGGGCTTAGGAAATGTTGGGGATGGCATTCCAAAGTTCAGGGGCCCCTGAGGCCCAGACCCAGGCAGATTCCATACTTGCCCAGGTGGTACTGTTTCTAGGTAACCATGTGATTCTACTTTTTGTCATTCATCAAGTATTTACTGAGCATCTACTATGTAGTAGGCACTTCATTAGAAGCTGAAGTTACATATTCATCGTTATCGTTATCTATTACTTGAGTTAGCAAGTTATCGCCGTCAAGAAGCAAACTTAATAATAATACGCCAAGACCTGCAGAGTGTGGGAGCATAGCTATCATTCTGCTGATTAGGAAACTGAGCAGGAAAGAGCCGTCATATATTCCATGAAAGTCCAGCCATGCGCTCTACTCCTGGGTGTGGTTAGAAAAGCAGCAGAGAGGTTCCTGAAAGAAAGCAAAGGGCAATCCATTGATCTCACTTCCAAAAATAAATCAAAACGTGAGGAGAGAGAGAGTACAATGATGACTTAGAGCCTATTCTAAGGTTCAACGGAGGATGGAAATAATGACTAAAATACGTGCGAATGGCTCCACAGTGTGCTCTCAGAAACTGTAGTGGCTAACTCAGCTGGTAAAGCCGAGCAGAGCAGAGCAGTGGCAAATGCAGTGACCTCAGGGCCAGGGGACAGCGCCAGCTTCTACTTCTCTCTCTGAGCCTCAGTTTCCTCATTTGTAGACCACGGATCAGTACCCTCACTCGCTGTTGTAAGACTCAAGTGATACTAAAGGTCATGAACCTGCGTGCACTGAAAGCACCACCCCTGCATTGCTCATTATTAATAAAGGAGTAGAGCGGTTATTTTGTGACTTTCTCACCTCACCAAACAAAAACACCCACAAAGGGGATTCCCACAACATGGGCTTTTACAAAAGATGAGCTAGTCAAGGAAAGAAACAGATCTCTCCCCAGACTAAACCTGATACCCAAAAGAATGTGATTCTAGGAGCACCTGGGTGGCTCAGTTGGTTAAGCATCTGACTCTTGATGTTGGCTCAGGTCATGATCCCGTGGTTCATGAGTTCGAGTCCCACTGACAGTGCAGAGCCTGCTTGGGACTCTCTCCCTGTCTCTGTGCCCTCCTGCTCTCTCCCTCTCTCACAATAAATAAATAAACATTAAAAAAAATAAAAGAATGTAATTCCATGTTGTCTTTTCAGTTTTGTACCTGTACACACACACACACACACACACACACACCCTCCATAGCCTATAGCCTGGTCCTTAAACACCCTCTCCCACACCCCCCCAACCCCCCACCCCCATTCCTCCAAGCCACGGTTCTTACCCTAGGGGAATTAGCCCCTCCCCACCCCACCCCACCCCCGCCCCCTCAGGGAACACTTGGCCTGTGTCAGGAGGCCTTTGAGGTTGTTACACCTCAGATGGGGACAGGATGGTTGGTTACTGGGATCTAGTGGGTATAGGCCAGGGACACTGCTAAATATCCTACAATGCACAGGACAGCCCTCACAATAAACAATTAATCCAGCCAAAAATATCAATAATGTCAAGGTTAAGAAACTCCACTGCATGGCTTTGTTTAAGCTACCTCTCCTATTGTTAAGTATTCTCTTTCCTCTTCTCTGCTTACTTAAATCCTACCCCTCCAGGGAGAGGAAAGGCCCGATCACGTGCTGATGGAGGTTTTAAGCCAATATAACCTTTTTGGTAATTTGGCCAGAACCAACAGAAATGTAAACACCCATAGGCTTGGAACAAGCCATTTCATTGCCTAATCACACAAAGTCCTATGCACAAGGATGTTTATCGCAGCACTGTTTGTGATAAGGAAAGAGTAAACACAACCTAACTGATCCCCTCAGGAGGAATCAGTAGCTTTAAATTATAAAACTTTGGTAAAAATCATTTACCTGCAGCCCTTAAAAGGAGTAAGGTCATTTCCAAAAAAAAAAAAAAAAAAAAGGCTGATAGGGGAAGGTCACTGAGCCACATTGTTAAGTAAAGCAGCAATGTTCAGGACAGCGTTATTTATATGTCCCATTTGGTAAATAAGTAAAAGGAATGTTTGTAAATATAGTGATGTGTATGGAAAATATCTATAAGCATGTATAAGAAAGTGCTAATAATGGTTGCCTTTGAGGAGGAGGACTTGGTCAGAGCCATTAGAAGATTCACTTGCCATTTCATTATCCTTCAGACTGGATTTTTTAACCACATACAAGCATTTCTTTATTATTTAGAAAAAAAAACAGTTATTAAAAAATTCTTAATTGGTGAATCTAAGTGAAGGACACACATGAATTCAATGCACTATTCTTGCAACTTTTCTGCTAGTTTGAAAATATTTTAAAATAAAAATTTAATGAAAGCTTCTAGAAAAAAAAATAGGAGGACATCTTCACTACTTTGGAGGAGGTAAAGATTTCTTAAACAGCACACAAAAAAACTTAACCTTAAAAGGAAAAAAAATTGACATACTGCTTTTCATTAAAATTGAGAACTTCTTTCATCAAAAGAGACCATGAATATAAAAACAGGGAGGGGGGCAAAACAGAAGAGACTCATAAATATGGAGAACAAACTGAGGGTTACTGGAGGGGTTGTGGGAGGGGGTATGGGCTAAATGGGTAAGGGGCACTAAGGAATCTACTCCTGAAATCATTGTTTCACTATATGCTAACTAATTTGGATGTAAATTTAAAAAAATAAAAAACTAAATTAAAAAAAAAAAGAGACCATGAAGAGGAAGAAGGCAAGTTACAGAGTGGGAAAAGAGAATTACAGTATGTATATCCAAAAAAAGACTTGTATCCTTAATACATAAAGAACTGCTCCACATTGATGAGAACAAGTCAACATTTTTTAAATGAGAAAGTGAGTTGAACAGGCACTTAACAAATAGGATATTCAAATGGCTAATAATCATATGGAAAGATGATCAGGGGCGCCTGGGTGGCTCAGTCAGTTAAGCATCCGACTTCAGCTCAGGTCATGACCTTGTGGTCCATGGGTTCAAGCCCCATGTTGGGCTCTGTGCTGACAGCTCAGAACCTGGAGCCTGCTTCTGATTCTGTGTCTCCCTCTCTCTCTGCCCTTCACCCATTCACACTCCATCCCTCTTTCCCTTTCTCAAAAAGGAAATAAAAATTTTAAAAAAATTTTTAATTAAAAAAAAAGATGATGAAAAATCATTAGTCATTAGGAAAATGCAAAATAAAACCACAATGGAATAGCACTGCTCCACCACCAGAACTGCTAAAAGACTGTCAATATCAAGTAAGGATGTAGCATTGCTGGAATTCTTACACTTCACAGGTGAGAGCACAAAAGGGTACAATCACTTTGAAACTTCTTTGGACACATCTACAAAAGCTGAACACTCCAATCTTACCTCCCTGACCTACCAAATTTTCCTCCCCATAATCCTGATCTGTATCATGAGTTTACTACTCTTTCAATTCTTTCCTAAGCTCTCAAACTTTATTTAGTTCTGTCTAACCAGTATTTGCTGAACACCTACTTAGTGAGGCACTTGGAAATCTTATCACTGGGAATAAGGAGATGACCAATGTTATAGATCCTGTTTTATATGCCTTGCAAGAGTCCATGGACCAGATGGAGGTGGAGACAGACAGACATCATGGAAGACAGACACCACTTTAGACTAACCTTCTCTTCCTAACTAAATTCCAACTTCAGATCCCTGCCTCACACTTTCTTCATATTTTCACAGTGTCTTAATCCACAATGACCCAAAGTAGGAACTGAGAAAGTCAAAGCTTGCTGAACTGATGCAGTTGACATGTGTCCACAACAGCAAGAATGATTTGGGCTAGGTAAAGGGAACAGATTTTGGTCACTGACCGCTTTGATAAGATATATTTTTAAAAAATTTTTTAATGTTGGGGCGCCTGGGTGGCTCAGTCGGTTAAGCGTCCGACTTCAGCTCAGGTCATGATCTCACGGTCCGTGAGTTCAAGCCCCGCATCGGGCTCTGTGCTGACCGCTCAGAGCCTGGAGCCTGTTTCGGATTCTGTGTCTCCCTCTCTCTCTGACCCTCCCCCGTTCATGCTCTGTCTCTCTCTGTCTCAAAAATAAATAAATGTTAAAAAAAAAAATTAAAAAAAATATTTTTTTTAATGTTATTTATTTTAGAGACAGAGAGACAGAATGTGAGTGGGGGAGGGGCAGAGAGAGAGGGAGACAGAGAATTTGAAGCAGGCTCCAGGACAGAGCCCAACCCAGGGTTCGAACTCACAAACCATGAGATCATGACCTGAGCCGAAGTTGGACGTTTAACCGACTGAGACACCCAGGAGCCCCTGCTTCAATAAGATATTTAAAACCTAGTGCCATGCTGGTCAGTTTTATATCCATTAGCTCATGCCATCCTCAGAACAATCCTGTGAAGTATTATTACCACCGTTTGGCAGGTGAGATAACTGAGGTTAAGACAGATTATGTTATTTGTCAAGGTCATGTAGCCAGGAACTGGCAGGGCTGAGAGCCAAACACCTGATCCATTATTTTAAATTTGGTTCTTCCTCTTACATCACATGCATCAGAAGCAGTCTTATACAACTCCGGAAACATGTAAATCTAAATATGTCTCTGGCTTTGGTCCCTTGCACATGTTTCTCCTTGCCTTGGAAATACTATACAGCCGCCATCTTTTTCCTCTCCTCCCATCTTGCCTCCTCATGACTAATTCCTCCTGCTTCTTTAGATCTCTACTTTAGTCTTTCCAGAAGGCCTTTCCTAATATTCTGGACAAGTTTTGATGTCATGGCCATGAGTGACCCAAGTTCCCTATACCTCAGACCTTCCAAGACCCTATATGTCATTACTAGTTTCAAGCTGTCTTCCCCTCCAGGCTCTGAGCTGCTGTGTTTCCTATTCATTGCAGAATTTCCAACGCCTTGCACACAGTAGGGCATTACTACATATCATTAAGTCAATGAATGAATGGAAGGTGAGAGCATTCTTCAAGGTCTAAGTTTAAACCTAACCGGTCCTCCTCAATCCTGTCTACCAAAACCCAGTAAGGTAAGATCAAAAAGGAAAGACCCTATGTGCCAGATGGATCGAGAAGGTACAGATTCTCATCCTGTTCTTAGACTTACCGCCTGGGATATCCCCCCTCCTTCTGTAACTTGGTTTCACCAGTTGTACAATAGCATGATATCCCAGCCAAGAAGTATTTCTATAACCTTGCCTGGTCCCGTTGCTCTGGCACTTTCACAGGACTTGGCCAGGCCCAGGCTCGACCTGTGCCAGGCAGTCAGCTCTGCCGACACTCATCTGCATTCCCATCTGTGGGAGATCAGCTACTAGGCCTTCATCTGGTTTTGTGGAAATTTCTGTGGCCGCAAGGTGATGCGCGGTGATGAAATAAAACTCATAATGGCAGGACGCGACTCCTACCATTCCCCTGGGATGCTTTCTTATAACAACCAGTGGCTCTGAACTAGTTTAATTTAGCGCTGCCAGGTCTGCCACATCAACTTGGGTCCAGTTGCTCTTGGAAAGCCCAAATTTTAGATGGTGTCATGGTTCTGAGAAAAATTATCTGGGGGAAAAAAAATGAGTCGAATTAAATTATTGTTACCCCATTCAAAATCTGCCTCGCAATAACTAAGGATGCCAGAAGCAATCTAGCCTCACCCTGTACAGCATCACTGTTAGGTGGCCACGCACCCCATCTCCAAAGTCCCTAATTATGAGCAATCTCACTACCTTCGAGGCAGCACTTTCCACATTTGACAGTACTAATCGGAAGAAACTTGTTTATTACGTTTAGCTGGAATATGTCACGCCACAGCTTTTCTCACATTGGGCCGGTTCTGTCTTTTTCATACACTGAGTAAATGTTTAAGCCTCTTCCATATGACAACCATTAAAAACATGGAGACAGAGGGCACGAACAGAATCGGCCACAGAAAAATTTTCAAAGCGAGTTAGCAAAACAACCGACAAAAACAAGCAAACCACCATAAAGAAGTTTAATTGGTTTAACTGGGGTAGAAAATACGTGTGTGACAAGAATAAGAGTTAAGGTGTTATGTTACACATACAAAGAAATCTTATAAATTCAGTCAAAGGAAACGTGAGCAAAAGATATTAACGAGCAATTCATAAATTAAGAAGTGCAGTGGCAATAAACATCTGAACAAATATTCCAACGCACCAAAGTATTCTAGGAAATGTAAGTAAAAACAAGATAATCGCAGAGCACAAATTAGTTCAATCTCTCTGGAGGACAATTTAATAATATCAAAATTTTCAACTGTACAAATATTCTGGCCCAGAAATTGTACTTCTAGGAACTTATCCTAAGAAGATAATTAGCCAAATGGACAATCGTGTAATTCGAGGATATTGATTAAAATGAGTGCTTATAGGAGCACCTAGACAGCTTAGTTGGTTGAGCGTCCAACTCTCGGTTTCAGCTCAGATCATGATCTTACAATCTGTGAGTTCGCTCTGCACTGACAGCGAGGAGCCTGCCTGGGATTCTGTCTCCACCCCCTCTCTGCTTCTCCTCCACTCTCTCTCTTACTCTCAAAATAAGTAAATAAACTTTAAGAAAAATGAGAGCTTCTAACAGCAAAAATATTTAACAAACTAAATATCTACCAGTAAAAAATTGTGGTAAGACCACATAAAATATGCTAAAACCATACCATGAAACACTAAACAGCCATTAAATCTTATGACCTAGTTGACAGAAATATGCCCATTACATAGTGCTGAGTGATAAAAAGATTACTCTGATACCTGTTATGTAAAACTATATGGGAAAAAGTATGATTAGTTCAAACTCTCTTTAAGAAAAAGATATACAGGAAAAGAGAAATGTTTGAAAGGACAGCTTTCAAGGTCTCAAAAGGTTATTTCTAAATCATGAGAGTACAGGTAACCTTCATTCTCTTACGCTTTTCCATAGTGCCTACATTTTCTCTACTGATCACTTGTCATTCTTTAATAACTAGGGCATCAATAATATTTATCTGGGGATTCTTAAAATATGTGCTTCTCTGCCTGTTTGCAAATGATGATTTATACTTAAAGCCCCATTTACTGTTATATCCTACATTAATTTTTTCTGTAAAGAGTCAGACAGCAAATACCTTAGATTTTGTAGGCTGGACAGTCTTCATTATAACTACTTAACTCTCGGGGGAACTTGGGTGGCTCCGTTGGTTAAATGTTCCACTTCAGCTCAGGTCATGATCTTACAGTTCATGGGTTCAAGCCCCAAGTTGGGCTCTGTGCTGTCAGCCTGGAGCCTGCTTCGGATTCTGTGTCTCCCTCTCTCTCTGCCCCTCCCCTGCTTGTTCTCTCTCTCTCTCAATCTCTTCCTCAAAAGTAAATAAACATTTAAAAAGAAATTTTTTAAAGAAATAACTACTTAACTCTTTTGTAGAACAAAAGCAGTTATAGACCCTTGTGTAAACAAATGAGTTTGTCTGTATTCCATTAAAACTTCATTTACAAAAACAAGTTGTAGGCGGGGTTTGGCTCACGGGCAGCAGCTTGCCAACCTCTGTTCTAGACCTACATCAATAGTGCATTTTCCCTTTCCTACATGGTGTTTGCAATCTGTTGCATAGCCCTTGTATCAGTCAGTTTTTGCTGCATAACAAATCATCCCAAAACTTTAGCAACTAAAAACAAAAACCATTTATTCATTTAGGATTCTAAGCATCAAAGGTTTGGACAGCCAAGCTCTGCTCCATCTGGGATCAGCTGGGTCGACTCACATGTCTGAGGTCAGCTGCCCATCAACAGCCTCACACATGTCTGGCTGGCTGTCAGCATGGGTGATGGAAGTAACTGAGCCATGTGTCTCTCGTCATCTAACATGTTGCCTAGGCTTATTCATATGGGGGTGCTTGTGGTTTAACCAAGAGCAGCCAGAGAGGGCTATCCCTAATGTGAAGAATTTTTCAAACCTCTGACTACACTACGCAGGCTAGTATCTTACTAACCAAACAAGTCCCAAGGTCAAGTCCAGATTCTAGGGTTGGAGGTCCCCCCTCCTGATGAGAGGAATTGCAGTCACATGCAAAGGGATATGCATACAGGGTGGGGGGTAAGTTGCGACCATTTTTTGCCAGCTGACAGAGTCCTTCAACAGTCTTACCTCGGGTCCTATTGCCTTCCAAAGCTCTTCCAGGCATCTCCCACTCAGGTAGTGGCTGTCCTACAAAGATCTCCTCTACTTCCCCTTGAGTAAAGCCATTCCTATATCTTTGGGTCAAAAAACACAATCTCCAGCATCTTTTCCAAAATCAGGACTGTAATTCTTCTCACCTACAGTCACTTGTAACTCATCCTGGAAAAGTAAGTTGAGCAGCTATTTATAAATCTGCTCAAATATTTCTCCATTCTGATTTCCCGCTTCAAAACGTATATATAAATCATTAGCCTGCATCCTTTCCCATTCACTGAATTTTCCCTGCTTCCCATGTGTTCATATTCTGTCCTTTGAAAACTGAAGATTATAAAACTGGGACAGTTCCCATGGTGACACATTGGCTTCTTTGATCCTCTTACTGTCACATGGCGAGTGAACCACCCAGACAGCTGAGGCTCATTATAATCCTTTCTGTAAAGAGGAATCATGCCTTCTTCATTCACCCGACTTCCCCCAACAGCATATACAACACTGCTGGCAACCTTTAAAAGAAAAAGACTTTTAAATCTTGCTCAATGCTGATGGTGATACTAAGCGACAGTCGAGATGTGCAGGAAACAGCACTAAACATGGAGTCAGAAGATCCAACCGGGTTCACGGCCAGCCTCCACCACCGTTGGCGTGGCCTGGGACAAGTAATTTTCCTTTTTCTCGTGTGAAAGCACCCAGCATAATATAGAGAACAAACAGAGTGCTCAATAAATGTTTGCTCATTCGTGTTTGCCCACAGTTGTGTGCAAAGCATTACAGGAAAGGACCACAAAAAGTTCAGAGATCGGTAAGACCCAGTCAGTGCGTGGCAGGGAGCTCACAGTACGGTGCTGAGTGCAGGCTCACAGCCCAAAGCTTCCATTGTTTCCTATTCTCAATAAAAAGATGACAAAGGAAGAAAATACTTTTAAACATTTGTCAGCTTCTGAGCTTAATAAGGAGAAAATGCATGATAATGATAATGGCCTTCAGACTCATTTTGTCATCCAGGTCCTCCTCATCTTCGGCCCCAAGCCCTGACTTGTTTCCTTATTTCCAGATCAGCCCACTGTCCGTGCAGCTTTGGCATAGCCCATCCAGGATAGGCGGCACCTCAGATAGGGTTTAGAAAGCTCGATTCATCCAAGGAGCAGAGAGAAGCGGGTAACGAGGTTATGCAGTCGTAGATGACAACTGCTTTGGCAAGAGAAGTTCTGGATAGAAAAGAATACGTGCAAACAGCAAAGGCAGCTATCTTTTTACAAGAAATAAAAGTGATTTCATTTTGGCTTATACCGCTCGGTTGTTGATTTTCATTCTTACAAAATGACGAGAGGAAACTGAAAATAAAGATTCAGTTTATTGCAAATCCAATCTGTTATTTGGGTGACCGTGAGAAAATTACTTAAAACTCTCTGAACCTTAGAACGTTCATCTATAAAATAAGGGTAATTATCCTTATAATCTCTGGTAACAACAACATCGAGTAGAGAGCACTCCAAAAATAAACAAATAAATGACAAATACACTCCTCACGATTTGGCCTTTGGTACCTCCAAAGCGGTCTTTAGGAGAGAAAGAGAGAGAGAATTTTGCACCTAACATGTGCCAAACACTTTCTATTCAATAACCCCATCCTCAGCAACATTCATCTTCAGTTTTACAAATCAGGCTCAGAGAAGTTGGGCAACTGGACCAAGATCACAGAGCTACTAAGAGGCAGGTGGTCCTAACTCCAGAATGAATACTCCTTCTAAGCCACTGCCCAAATAGCGCTTACCATAGCCATAAACCAGAACAGAATGAGGCTTTGGTAACCCATCGGGAATGTTTCTCCCACAGAAACACCTGGATTAGAGCTTGGCGGAGGGGAGGGGTGCCTGGAGAAGGGTGGAAGTGTCTGGAGGCACTCTGGGGAGCCGTGTTCGGCCTGGCCTCATGCACAGTCTGCACCAATGAGCAGGAAGAGGGTGTAGCTCTGGTTCTAATGAACTTCACAGATGCTGGAGACATGCTGTAAACACCAGTGGGTGTGGGTGACCAGGAGGGTGGAGGGGCCACAATGGGCAGCTCCAGCAGCTCAGAGCCGGTGGAAATATGGGCAAGAGGTAATGAAGGAAACTCCGTCCACTGGGGCTTGTTCGGGAACAGAAGGCAGGCCAGTGACATTCTCTGCACAAGAGGCAAACGATGTCTGTGGAAGTAAGAGCGGCCCTAACTCCAGAGGGAGAGCTCCCAGGAAAGATGATAAAAAGACCCCAGGGCCCTGAACTGAGGGCCTTCATCACCAGCAAGTGTTGGCCGAACACCTCCTGGCACTCAACTTTGCAGTGAAGGCCTGAGTCTAAGACTTGGTCACTGCTCAGCAAATAATAGTGCAATTAACATTCATTAATTTGAATCCTGCCTCCCCCTCGTATTAGCTGGGTGACTTGGCAAATCGCTAGCAACTTTAAGCTCTACTTTTCTCAACTGCAAAATGGGTATAATAATTAGTACCTTCTAAATGCAGTCATTGTGAGGATTAACTGACATAATGCATGGGAAAAAAACCATACTTGGCACAATGCCGAGCCTAAGCTAAACCCTGAGTAAAGAGTGGCTTCTAATATTATTAAGCCTCTCATATGTGCCCAGGTACTAGGCTTGACGTCGTCTGACTATTGGAACAGGAAAACATGACATACTCACCTGGGACGCTTAAAATAAATTTTATTAAAAGGACTATTTGGGGGTGCCTGGGTGGCTCAGTCACTTATGCGTCTGACTTCAGCTCAGGTCATGATCTCGCAGTTCGTGAGTTTGAGCCCCATGTCAGGCTCTGTGCTGACAGCTCAGAGCCTGGTGCCTGCTTCGGATTCTATGTCTCCCCCTCTCTGCCTCTTCCCTGTTCGTTCTCTCTCTCTCTCTCAAAAATAAATAAACATTAAAAAAATAAATTTTTTTAAAAAAGGACTATTTGTTGAGGTCTGGGGAGGATTAGGAAGAATAACACTGGATTTGGAGACACCCAGCAAATAACAACACTAAAGACCTAACTTCCCCACTCCTGCCACGGCTCCTCCTGCCCAGCCTTTGTTAAAAGCTAGAGTCCAAGGACATTGGCCACCACCAATAAGAGCTGGAGTTGTAGTGTGAAGAGGGATATGCTACTGGCCAAGAACCAAGCAAAAGCAGGGGCAGTAGTTAAGGGAACCTCCCTCTCTCTCCACATGCCCTTCAATCTTCTGTCACTACCTCCCACTGGCTGAGCTCCACGGGAAGGCGGAGGACCAAGAATGCTGTCTCAGTCAGCCTCCTGGGCACCAATGAAGCAGGACAGAGGATGATGAAGCACGGATCTGGGGGGAGCAAACAGAACCACAGCCCAGCCTCACAAACTCATTAGAAACTCGGCTAAAAAAAAATAGCGGAGCCCCCACTGGAATACAAATCCAACTCACCACGCTACCTCAATGGCCTCAGTCATGCCAACCATCAAGAGAATCGATCTGGAGGCCCTTTGTTGTCCAAAAGGATTGAGTGGGAGGGTTTTCCCACATGAAATCAAAAGGTGGCAAAGGATTTTAAGTAAGTTTGGGTTAAGGGGTGGTCTATAAAGATAGGCTGACTTTAAAAATGGAGCCCCGTGTGCCCATTTGGGTTAGCAGTTCATCATCCCTTCAACAGACATGTCCTTAAGCACTGGCAGTGCTCCCTGCAGGACCGGAAGAGGGATGACAGCCAGCAGGCACAGCTTTCACTTACATAGCACGTCCAAGTGCCAACACTATTCCAAGTACTTCGTGTGTATTTACACGCATTAATAGTAGATTTAATTCACTTAATCATCAGTAAATCATTAATCAAACATGGACACTGCCCTCGAAAAACTGACACGGTCCAGTATAAGAGATTTATTTACAGACGATTTCGGCAATGCGATCATTGCTAAGTCAGAGGGGCAACCAGATGTCTCAGAGCAGAGAGAAAAGTCCAGAAACCAATGGTGTGCTGGAGGTAGCTCTTACCAGTTTCCCAGAGTCATCCCTTCCTAATGAAGCATTCAGTGACCACACTGCTAACTTGAAATCAACCAGCAATGGTAGGAGTCATTGGTAATCACTATCAATGAAGGTGGTTGCTATGGGGTGTTTATCTGTTTCTGAGGGACTACTATTAAACATATACCCACATATCATTGCCCGGAGGACTTCCTAGAAGAGGAAGTACTTGGAGTAGACTTCCTCATAAGGATATGGAAAGGTACCCTCCTCCCCTTCTACTTCCTTTCCTCATCTCTTGTTCCAGCCTCATTGAGTTAATCAAGGCACATCCCCACTCAACCCCTGTGAGCTGTCCTGCCCTCTGCCCTCTGCTGGGAAGACTCTTTTCCTCTTATCTACAAGAGATGCTCTTATTCCTGGTGAGTCTCTTTGCAGATGTTATACATGCAAACACCTGCCCAAGACCCAATGCCAGCTGAATGACCTTGGCCATCTTTGCCATCTTGGAGCCCTGTTTTCCTAGGCTGTAAGATGGAGGAAATATGAGCTGCCCTGTCTACTCCACAGAGTTGTGGGAATAGAATAAGATGGGCCAAGGGCCACACAGGAGAGGTGAGCGTCAACAAAGGCATTCAACAAAATGCCGGACGTCAATGCTGCGAGCAAGCTCAGAAACCATTGAAACCAATCTTCTCAATTTACAATTGAGAAAACCAAGGCGCTTTTAGCTAGCGTGTTCCTTGGCTGGGTTACCTAGGGCAGTGGAAAAACATGATCCTGTGAGTGTCCCACAGGAGATCTCTCCTGGGTGCCCACCATGGACTTGTGGGCACCAGCAGGCCAGACCTCCCAGGAATGGGATTCTGGAATCGGTGCAGAAGCAACAACTGCCCAGAACGTTCTAGGCAGTGGGCCAGGGAGAGGAGGGGTGCATCTTGAGGGGAGAGAGAACCAGGTGGGCCAGTACTGTGCAGAGACCTGGCAGGGCCCCTTGGAGTGTTACCTGGTATGGCAGGTAACATTGTCACTCCTTACTCACATTGTCACTCCTTACTCCAGCAGAACAGGAAGGAAGCAAGGGGAAATGAACTACTGTAACACAGGGTGTCTCTCACCCTGTGAGGCTCCGGGGGCAGCTCTGCTCAGAGTCGGGAGAGATGAGGCATCACCAGCCACAAGTGTAATGCTGAGGTCAGGGTCAGGCCCAGGCCAGGCCAAGTCTTGGAGAAGAGTCTCAGGGAAGTCATAGGTGCAGAGCAAGCGAGCATCACCAGGGCCCCAAGAAGACGAGAGGTGGACACCAAGGGGCTGAAGAGCTGGGGGACACTGCCCGTGTCCTGGAGGAAAGGCAGATGGGGTGAGGGCTGTAGTTCTGGACTGTCTCCTCAGAGGAGTTCTGAGTAGGGGTTTGGTTGTGTTTCTAATGATGTTCTTATTACACAAGTACCGCGTCAGTACATTCTCAGTGCAAACCATTCAAACATGACAGACAAAGCAGAAACCTCTCTTGATAGCTACCCCGTCCTACCACTCTCCCCAGAGGCCCATTTTGATGTATATCCTTCCAAGCCTTTGTCTCTGAGTTTACATCCATAATATGTTCACGGAGGAAACAGGCGGCTGTGTATGTGTGGTTTTGTATTAAAGGAATCAACCGTGCACACTTATCCGAATCTTACTGTTTGACACGGCTGCACATGGCAGAGCCACCCAGCTTCTAACCACTCCCTCCCCCTACAATTCCATGGTCTGGGGGAGCGAGGGATTATCTAATGAAGTCCTCGTCCACGGACACTGCACACTGTTTCCAGTTTCCCGTTTTCAAGCAAGGCTCCAACGAGCACCCCTTCATAAACCTGTCACCAGCAAGCAAAGAAAATTGTATTTCATATACTAAATAATTTTTTATTTCATATATATATATATACACACACACACACACACACACATATGTAAACATGAAAAATATACGGCGTACATATTAGGGAAAAACTTATTTTCAGATGTGAGAATCACCCAGGAAAAGTGTGCACCTCAAAGCCTGATTGATGCCCACCCTGATTTCAAACCAGTCTAGACAAAGAGCTTGCAAGAGTATCATCAGGAACTGTGACTGCGTGAGTCCAAGATGGGACCAAAGAGTTTCCTAAGTCGTTACCGTCTCTACTTGTGAGGACTCTGCATATTTCGTGTCCCCTTAGTCACCATTTGGGTGAGTTTTACATATTTATGCTTGTTCTTTTTTTCATCTGTCCTCATAAATCAATCCCTGCAGTCCCCTAATCAAAGCCAGCTTTTCAAACGAAACTGTAGCCGGGTGTTTAACTAACTAAATATTGTTTTTCCCCCAGCACTGACAGAGAGGGGGTGGGATGCGGCCTCCATAATTGTCCTGCCTTCCTCGGCGACCCCAGGAAACCGCGTGCGGCCCCAGCAGTTACTGACAGAGCCCCAGGTGGGCGGCAGCCGTGGGTTTGGAAGCAGTGCAGTTGCGAGGCTGTTCCTTTGCTCTCTGGGTTTTGCTCCCTCTATCCCCGGGATCCCCAGGAAGTAGGCCACCCTTACTAGAGGAAGACCAAGTGTGGAGCTGCCCAGAGGGCCACCCAGCCGGCTACGCTGCCCTCCGAGCTAGTGAGCAAGCAAGCCTCCTGCACTCTCCTTCCCCAGGCCCTCCAGCCTTCAGGCTGCCGCTGTCCTTGGAGGACAGACACCATCTCCTGATACTTGGCTTCCAACAGCCTCCTACTTGGGTCTCAGGTGGCTACTGGTGTGACCTCAAAGGCAACGAGACTTTGTACATTTTCCCCTGAAAATCATCGTGAAACTGTCCTCAATTCTCCAACTGTCTGCCCACCCCAGCCCGCCATCTATACCAGTGGTTCTCAAAGTGTGGTCCGTGGACCAGCAGCAGCAGCTTTCGGGAACTCATCCGAAATGCAAATTCTCAGGTAACCCTAGACCTACTGGATCGGAATCTCTGGGGGTGCAGCCCAGCCATGTGTGTTCTAAAGAGCCTCCGAATGATTTTGACGCAGGCTCAAGTTTGAGAACCACAGAGTTACAGGACAATGTCCAAGCTCCCGACTCAGCCACCCGAGCCCCCCAAGGCCCTGCCAACCCCTCCAGCCCCATCCCCCATTGCTTTCCCTACGGAATTCCGCAGCAAATGGAACAAACACACTCGGTGGGTCCTCTTCTCGTCTCTGTACTCGCTGTCCCTCCGCCTGGCATGACCTGCCCACCTGCCTCCAGGTATCAAATGCCTACCCCCATCTTTTGAATCCCAGCTCGGTATCCTCTAGAAAGCCTTCCCTGCCCTCTCCAAGAAGAAATAAAAATAGCTAACATCTATGGGGCTCATACTCTATGCCGAGTACTGTTCCAAGAACTTATTTAATAAAATTTAAACCTCTCGCTAACTCTACAGGGAAGGTATGACGGTTCATCCCATTCCACAGAAGAAGAAAATGAAGAAACAGAGGCCCAGAAAGCTTGAATAACCTGACCGAGTTAGTAGCAGGTGGAAATGGCACTTGGACCCCTGCCCCTGGAGGGGTTCTTCCTTTGTTCTGTCGCCTCCTGTGGCCTATCCAGCCCAATGGTTTTAGTGCCTCACCTGAGGCCCCCTCAGAACCTGCCTGCTCCCCCTGCCTCTTGAAAGCCCTTTGGTTGTATGAAGAGGGCTCTCGAGTGCTGCCCAGGCCACTCTTCTGCACTGTTCACTCGACTGGCTTCCATGTGACTTGGCTCCACACCCACAGCTGCCAGCCCCACCTCCACAGCTGGCTTCCGAACGGAGGAGGCCTCCACGCTGCCCTCTCATTGGCTGCCTTTGATTTCTCCGATTTCCTGTTTCAGATTGCAGGGCCCGAGCCTTCGCATCAGAATGATGGCATGACATGCTTTCTGAAAAATCTCATTTTCGGAAGGCATTTCCTATTGATTTCCTTCCTTACAGAGGCCCCTCCCAGCTGGGCTTGTGTTTGAAAAGAAAGAAAAAGGGGAGAAAAAGCAATCTGTGTTTTTCCGAGCTCAGACCGCCAGGCAACCCCCCACCCCCACCCCGGATGAGCTGCCAGTGCTTCCCAAACCCACGGGCTTCAGGGCCATCTCTGAAAATGAGAACCCAAACTCCCCTTAAATCCCTCCCTTTACCGCCTGGGTGGGATTTGTGGCAGAGTCATTTCTCAGGGAATTCTCTGGCTGGAAAGATCTGCCCCGGAACTGAGAGGACCCCTTCCCATCTCTTCTCAGCTTAGGAAGTTGGACTTGCTCATCTGGGAGGCCTACTGCTGTGCCCCTGACACACCCACTTCTCCCTCAAAGGAGGTCCAAGCACCGGCTTTGGAGTCTGATGAGCCCACACTTGAACTGAGGTTCCTTGTTAGCTGGACAGCTTTGAAGAAGGCCTTAACCTCTCTGATCCAATATCCTCATTTATAAAATGGGGCAAAGATACTGCTATTAGTTTTCCAAGGCTGCTGTGACCAATGAACACGAGCCGGTGGCTTGCAACACACAAATATGTCCTCTCGTGGTTCCGGAGGCCAAGAGCCCCAATCAAGTTAGTAGGCTCACACTCCCGCTAAAGGCTCTAGGAGGGCATCCTTCCTTGCCTCCTCTTCCAGCTTCTGGTGACTCCAGGTGTCCCTTGGCTTACCTGCCTCATTCCAATCTCTGCCTCTGTCTTCACACAGCCTTCTTCTCTTCTCGCCATGGGTCTCTTATGAGGACATCACTTGTGTTTGGCTTTAGGACCCACCTGATGATCAAGATGCTCTCATCTCAATGTCCTCAACTTAGTGACACCTGCAAAGACCTTTCTGCCAAGTAAGGTTACATTCACAGGATCCCAGGCTGAGACACAGGCATATCTTTTGGGGGCCACCACTGAAGGCACTACAAATACCTACGTCGTAAGGTCACAGTGCAGTTGAAATAAGGGCATGAATAGAAGGTGCCTGGTGGGGTGCCAGACACAGTGTGCCCAGCAAGTGCATACACATAGCTTCCTTCTCCTCTGCCTCTATCACCACCTGCCCCACTTCCTGTCCTGAGAACCTGGCCTGAGCTGGCTGCTTCCAGCAGGCCCACGGTGAGTAATGGTCACATAAACAACCTGTATGTAATCGTGGCTCGCAAAGCCTTCCTTCACATACAGACCCATCTGACTCATATCAAAAGCCTGGTGAAGTAAGCATGGCAGGTTCTTCCTTTATCCCCCTTTTACAGATGGGTCCATGGAGGCTCAGAGAGGTGACATCACTTGTGAGACCCACTCGGCGAGCAACTGGCATATCAAGTGAGGCTATTCGATTTCCCTAAGTTCTAAGGTGTGAGCAGAGGGTCGCCCTGATGGTGATGCTCAGCCACAAGTCATCTGGAGGTGACAAGGATGCAGAGGGATGCCCAAGAAATGCCATTCCTGCCAAAGGTCAAAATCCACTCTGTCTTTGGTGTTAGCCAGATGATAAGTACGGACAATACAGCAATCCCTGGACTTGTGTCAGGCACCTGCCCGCTTCACCCCTCCATCAACGTCTGAATGAACTCAAAGTGGAAGTTCTTGTTTCAGAGTCTTGCTGTGGCCAAAAGGGTCAAGAAGGAAATGATCTCAAAACCATAAATGCCTGGCCGAGTACAGGCACCACAATGAACTCTTTGCAGGAGGAAGGGAAGGAGAAGGTTCGGCCTAGATTGGAGGCCCAGCTCAGATGCTCACCCACAGGCTGTGTGATGTTAGGCACATACCAAGCCCTCTCTGTGCCTCAACCCAGCCACATGTCGGCAAAGCAGGCCCAGCCTTTCCACGCCAGCTGTTCCAGGAACCCTGGGCATTAGCATCTCTGCGCCATCAGGCTTTTCTGAAATGGTGCATGGAGATGGAATAAAGTCTTCTCATTCCTGTTGCTTCGGGCTGGGTCTCGTCGCTGGCCATGCCAGTAAGATGGCAGTTTGGATGTGTATTTCCTACTTAGCTTTTCCTGATGAACTGTATGACCTTGGGCAAAAGTCATCTAACCTCTCTGAGCCTCAGTTCTCTCATGTACACAGGAGAATAACAGCAATCCTGTATTACTGGGTAACTGTGGGGGTAAAATAGAGTATTATGTATGCAGAGCCCATGACAGAGTGCCAGGTACATGCAAACACCCAAACAATTATTTCATTACCAGAATCTCTTAGCTTTGGGTTTATTCCACATGAATTGCAGCTCAAATATAGTTCTACCAAATCCTTCCACAGGTTTGTGCTGGTCTCTTCCGTCTCCTTCCTCAGTCTTCGGGGCTGACCTAGCCACTCTGCTGCCTTTCTCCTTGGGCTGCAGCTGAGGCCAGAAGATGCTCTAACTCCAAGCCAAGGGCTGAACCCTGGACAATTAACCAAACCAACTCTAACTGCCATAAGGGAACATTCTGGCAAGGCCCTTCTAGAAGTGGTTGCTCGCATTAACCTCTATAAAAAGATAACCTCCAGATCTCTGCATGTGCATGTGGGCACACATCTATGAGTCTGGTGGGGTTGGGGGCTCTTCGTGTCCAAGCTGACGTAAGCCCAGCCCTCCCACTCCTGGCTCTAAAACCTCTGCTAGCCGTTTCCTCTCCCCCAGCCTCCACCACCCTATGGTGAGCCGGGAGGATAATGGTAGAATGACTCAGTGATGTAAAGCGACAGGAAACACAGGGTTATATGAATAACTACATTCTGTCTTCTCATTAGGGTCAGGGAAGGAGCCCCGGAAGCTGGGGGCCGGGGGGCATGTCTGAGGCCCCAGAGCACCCCACAATCCTATCAGAAGGCCTGTGGTTTTCCTAAAGGATGGGCTATTGCTTCATTCATTCTCTTACTCATTCAACAAATGTGGATCCCACTCCGTAAGTCGAGGGCCATGCATGTCACTGGGACACAAAGACAAACAGGATTTGGGCCCTGGTGGAGGAGCCCCCTGACCAATGGGAGAAGCGGGCACATCTACAGATCACTGCCTGGAGCCCCAAGAACACCACTGTTAAGTCTGAGCAGAGAGTGGAGCACAGAGAAGGGAGGCAGCTGGCTCTGAGAGAAAAAGCAGGAAAGGCCTCAAAGAGCAAGGCTTGCTTCTGGGCCTCAAGGGGGAGAAGCTCACAAGGCAGTGAAGAAAGGGAAGGAACATTCCAGAGAGGGGCAACTCCAACCACAAGGGGACCTGGAGGGCTGGGGGTTGTCAACAAAGCAAATGGGGAGAAGTCTGGTGCGAGAAGGTTAGAGAGGTGAGTTGCACCAGGAAAAAAAAGGGCCACATGGGCCCGGCCAAGGAGCGTGGACAAAGGGAGCCAGAGACAGAAGCTGACCTGAATTGTCCACACTGCCGTTTAGTGTGGTCCACAGGCCAGCAGCAGCAGTAACAATACCAGGAGCTTGTTGGGAATGCGATGCTCGGGCCCCACCCTCCAGCCAGGGTGGTTCCCAGGAATCTGTGTTGTACCAAGCCTGCTGAGGATTCTGCAGCAAGGCAGAGCCTGAGAAGCACTGGCATGGAGTATAGCAATGAACGGCTCCTGTTTATGGAGAACCTACCCTGTGGCAGGCACTGGGCTTCGTCCTTTACATGCCCTATCTGATTCAATCTTCACAATAAGCCTGTGAGACGGGTCTGTCATCACCCCTACTTTATAGGTGACAAAACTGGGGCTCTTAGAGGCAAAGTAACCAGCCTCAGGTTGCAAAGCTACTGAATAGCAAATCTGGGATTTAAACTCAAATTGTGAGACGCCCAGGCCCATGCACCCAGCAGAAGCCATCTGCCTGTTTTTCACTCCAGGAGATGCAGAGGAGCGTCAGATTTTCTGGGGATAAACGGCAGGATCTGCTGACCTTGAAATGTGTGAGGAGGAACCAAGAATAGATAAGGAAGACCCCATGCTTCCTGGGTTGAGAAATAGAGGGCGTGGAGACCCCATTATCTTACACAAGGACAATAGGAGAAGACTGGGAAGGAGAGATGAGGCTTCCCATTAGGATGTGCAGAGCATAAGGGGAACATCAAAGGTGGAAAATGAGCCCATGAGAACTGGAAAATAGGGCTGTTATCTACCTCTTGGTGGGTGGTATAGTCACAGGGGTGTTGGATCAGACCAAAAAAGTACACTTGGGTCAAATTACTACAGCTTAGAAGCATCAAGCATTAGGGGGGCTAAATCACAAGATTTATGACTGCGTGGGGAAGGGGTTGGGGTTGCGCAATGCTGTTCTCACCATGAGCAGCGGTGAGGGGAACCCAAGACTTTGGAACCAGTCCAATTCCTCCAAAGGTGTACAAACTTGACCTTGATGTGACTTTTTTTTCTGTATCTCAGAAAGAGAAGGGGGGCGGGGAACCTGCCCTCCTGGTAGAGGGTGACAGAGCTATTAATAAGGCTGATTCTGAAGCTTCTGAAATGCCCCAAAGCAAGGACCCTGGTGTTGAATTCATCTGCTCTAAAGAGAAAATAGAAAACCCTCTTTTGGTTCCTATTTGGGTAAAGCTGGACATAAATCATTCTTTGAAAAGGTGTCGTGGGTGCCTCTGGTTGTAGGGGTTCAGGCCCTTTCCAAACATCACCTCATTAATCCTGGCAAACACCAGGAGAGGAAGGCCCGACAGGCTAGGCAGAGGTACCTTTTGTGTTACTGAACAGATGAGAATTGGCCTCCAGCTTAAAGATGCAGGAAGGTTCCAGGTGGACCTGGCAGGGGACCCTGCTCACTGGCTGTTAGCTACAGCCGCCCTGGGACCTGGCAAGAGCGGGGAGAGCAAGGAGTGTGTGTGAGCATATTGTGTGAGTGTATGTTGTGCATATGTGTGCTCTGTGTGCTCTTTGTCTTAATGCTGTCATCTCATGAAAAGAAAGTGAGCCCACAAGTGGGGGAGTTACTTGCTGGGTGGCTGGGCGACTTGTTACTGGGAAATCTACATTCTCCTCGAAACTGCCAGATTCTTGCAAGGATTTAATCCCATTTTCTTGGTAAACTTATCCTTGATAAATGCGTCTTGTGTATTCCTAGCCCTCCCACATGTTGGTGCGTTATTGTGACCAGCAGTGCTGACCCAAAAAAGGGGATGGGGACTAAAACTGAGAAGAGAAAGAGCAAACTCAGTGGAAGGCGGGAGACAATCAATGTCATTGCCCCTTGGGGGGGTGGGTAAGGTGAGTCGGGTTTGGTGTCTCAAAGTAAGGAAAAGACATAAAAGTACCAGGTGTCTTATAAATGGAGGCCATTGGATGTGGTCTCTCTTTTTTAATAAAAAAGGGAGAGGAAATAAAAGAGAAAAGAAGAGAGGGGAGAAAGAAGAAAAAGAGAAAGGAGAAGAAGGGGAGGAGGGGAGACGGAGACAGAGACAGAGACAGAGACAGAGACAGAGAGGAGAGGAGTCCGGCAAAATCCGGCTTCCTACCCGGAGAGCCCAGCGCTTTTCCGCAGCAGCCACGGGCTCGGAGCTTTTAAGGGTTTCTAATCCTGGAAGGCTGTCTGACATCACCCCGTTTCTTGTCGGCTGATGTTTCGTACAAGCCTCTCATTTCCTCAGTGTTTTCGGAGCCACCAATTACTGCAACAATCTCGTGTTTATGTTTTCGCTCTCCTGCCTCGCTGGCCCTCGGCCTGCAGCCTGTGCTTCTCCCGACGCACGGAGCCCAAGGGGGCTGGGTGGGGGGAGCGGGCGCGGGTGGGGTGGGGGTCTGGATCGGGCATCGCAGAAAAAGGGAGGGGTCCCCCTTAATTTTTTTTCATTGACTTCAGCACCATGTGATCAGGAAGTCTGGCCTCCCTCCATTTCCCCTCCCGACTAAAGGGAAACATTGTGTAGCAGCCGCCGCGGCCACTGGTGGGATGGCCTTCGCCGCCTGACGTAGGGAGATAAAAATAACCGGCATATTTAAGGCCGGAGCAGGAATCCCGGCGCTCACACGCGGCCCGGTCAGTTCCCGAGGCCGGCGGGCGGCGCGCTCCTGCGTGCACAGGGGCGGGGGCGGGTGCCAGCTCCGGCGACCTTGGGCCCTGGGCCCAGCACCCAGGCCACTGCCGCCGCCGCCGAGCCTCGCGGAGCCACGGGGAGGTCCCCGGCAAGGCTAGTCGTCCGCAGCCTGGCTACAGCGCGCTGGGCCCGGCCTGGGTTCTGCGTCCTGCCTCCCTGGAGATGGGGAGGAAGTTATGGGGCGGCAGAGGGAGGGTAGCCCGGAGCCTGATGCTGGGCAGGGGGGAAGGCACACACCAAACTGCCACTTAAAAAAAAAAAAAAAAAAGCTGCCACCGGTAAGGCCCCTTGTCTACACCCGCAGGCCCACACTCAAATCAAGCTTCCCAGCTCCATCCCCTTTATCCCTTGGAATTGACTGCACATTGCAAAGATTTGTGAGCATGTGGCAGGACTAGAAACACGAACAAGGTCATCAAAGAAAATGGGGGGGGAGAAAATTGGGGGGGAAGTCCTCACAAAGATCTGGCAATTTCAAAGGAGAATGTAGATTTCCCAGTAGCTGCCCTCCAGCCACCTACATGTTTCCTCCCAACCCCTGCCACCACCTCTGATCTATCTAGAGACCCAGGACATAGAAAAGGAGGAAGTGTCCCTGTCCCCTGGATGAGTCCACATCCCTGGTCTCGGGAGCGCAAACCACGGTGAAGAATACCGTACCCCTTACCACACTCACAGGTTTCCATTTTCTAGCTCTCATTTAAACGTCAAACTGCCCCACACTGTAGTTCTATTCTAGTTTTATGTGGAGGGAAACTGAGGCTCACAGAGATGAAATGATTGCCCAAGTCCACACTTGAGCAATCTTCCCTACCACATCAGTTGCCTCCCTTGCCTGCATCTACATGGCCACATTGATTTATCATTCTGGAAACCACCTTCCTTCTGTTCCTCCTACTCCCTGAATAAAATTAATACCAAGCAAAAACAGTGTTGGTGAGCTTTCTGCTGACCTGTGAAATCATAATTTTGCCCTTGCTCTGGACCACGAAGAAGTTTTTACTTCCAATTAATAATGGGAAACCTCCCAGCCTTCTGATGTTTAAAGTAACAAGATATTTCAAAATTTCTGGCTGAGTTTTCACCTAAAAGCCAGATGTGCTGACGAAAAATGAATCAACACTCACCCCTAATTTTTTTGGCATTACAGAGATAACAAATAGCTATTTATCTGGCTGGAAGAGGCAAAGAACTTCCATTTAGAGAGATTTAGGAATTTAACCGCCTATATGAATGGAGACCCCAGGGTCTGGCATAGTCACTGCTAAATCCCAGCATAGTGCCTGACGTGGAAAGTGCTCAACATAGAATTGTGGGAATGGATGAACAACGCGTTGTGAGAAAGCGAGGGGCAGCACTCAGTGACACGTTCAAGTAATATGAGCTGGTCTGCGTTCGGTGATGGAAGAAGCATGATCACAATAGTCCTTATTGCAGAAGCCACCCTAAGAGGTAGACATCACTACTATCCCTGCCTTGCATATAAGGAAACTACAGCACAGGGGGTTACGTGCCCAAAGTAACACAGCTTAGGAAGCACTAGCACTAGAACTTGAACCCAGGCCGGCTAACTCCAAAAGCCAAGCACTTAACAGTTAGGCTAAATCCAAAGAAATGCCCCAGAAGACATCAGATAAAAGGAACTCATCATTTACCACGGACCCCCTCTGACTCAGGTTCCATGCTTGCTGTTAGAGAGGTGGGTCAGGCCCTCACACAGGTGAGTCAGGAGGCAAGACTGCACTGGAGGCTCCTCAACGGCAGCCCCTTGCTTTCCCTGCCTGCTCTGCCCCTGGGCTGAGAGCACGCTGAGGGCAAAATCAAGATCTGGTTCAGCTCTGTGTTTCCATTAAAGACTCTGGGACGTGGCGGCCCCTCACTAAACGTTTACTAAATAGTGAATGAATATGTATTAGACAACCACTAGCCTCCCTACCGATACAGGCCCCTCTATCACAACCACACCTGATTTTCTCTCTCAGCACCCATCCTGTTGTCCCTAGAATTTGTTTCCATCCCGAATCCCATAGACCCATGAGCTCAGGAGCCACATCTATTTCCCCACCATAGCATTCTCAACATCTACTAAAGGGCCACACACATTGCAGGTACTTACTAAACACTTATAAATTAAATGAGTAAGTGAATGAATGAATGAATCAATCAATCAATCAATCAACACTTCTTGGAACAATTCTTACCTTTCCATTTACAATAAGTTTATTCTGAAGTCAATCATAACTGAGCCAAAGCCACTTGAAATAATGTCACAACCCAGATTGTATTCATGAAGTAAGTGCTGTCTGTTTGGTGACCACTTCAAATCCAAGTCTCATCCATATTGATGATAAGAAAGACTTAAAAGGGGGCTATTGAATAAGGCCCTTCTTCTCATACAATGTGGGCTCCAGTGACCACTATAGTTGGAGCTCCACACAGACTTCCTTTATGCCCCTCTGTTTTCATTAGCTCGGGTAACTTGCCAAAGAGTGATCCTTTTGGGCTGAAATTTTCCATGCTGGGTCTTGGCAAAAGGTGAATTTTGGGGGAAAGTTTGAATAAAATCCCTTCAGCCATTTTTTAGTTTGATGAGCATGAAAAAAAAAAAACATTTTTTTCTTGCTTTTAATTGAAGACATTTTTAGGACACAGGAAACTCCAAACCAGTTGAACTTTGAAAACTTGAAACTCATGTCTAATCCCATCTAAGGAAACTGTGGAGATCACTTGGAGCTCCCCAAAATTTTTTTAATTAAAAAAAAAAAGAGGTAATTGAAAAATCTCTTTGCAGCCTTAGCAATCAAGGCAATTTTTCCCCCCACGTGGGCTACATTAAGTCTTTCTGTGATTCTAGCAAATCATAAAAGCCCAGAGCTGTTTAGGAGGGATTATAAAACTTGGATTTCAACTCCTATATCATAACTGATGATATTATTTCCCTCCTTCTTTTATCTCAGGAATCATCCCTCAACATCATACCAGGAATATATGATTTAAACCGTAGCCTCAGAAAACAAAAAACTAAAGTTCCTGGAATATGAAAAGACCACTCCTTCAAAGCCAAATATACAACTTGCTTTCAAAGCTTTCTTAGACAAACGCTAACCAAAATATTTTATCTTACGCTGGATTTTCTCAATACTCCACTCAGTATCAGATTCTTGCTTTCTTATTCACTGGAAACTACCTTAGACTAGCCATGTTATAGTTCTTGCCACAGGATTATTTTCCAAAAGCAGTGCTGAGCCGAAAGTCAGAAAGACCTGAGTTTGACTTTCTGCTCTGATATTTACCAAGCAAATACCTTAACCTCTCTAAGACTCAGCTTATATACCTGTAAAATGGGATAAGAATATTTACTCAGCAGTTGTGAGAACTACTTTAGGCCAAGTGCCCCCAACAGTGCCTGGTACAAAATAAGTACCCAATAAATGACAGCATCTTTCTGCCCCTCCTCTGTCAGCCATTTATTCACATTTCTCCTGTCTTTTTCCTACCTAATTGGCACTTCATGTCTTCTGGTTTTTAGTTCTCCACAGTATCTGGTACAGTCTGACCTGCAGAGACATGCAGAGCAGAATGAAGAGAGCGCTGGCCATGTTGTAGATTTCTGGTGACAACAGCAAATGTCTTATCTTTACCTTTGTACTTGTCTTTCTCTCCTACTAGAAGGATCATTTTCACCTTTGTAAACCCAGTACATACTGGGTAAATGAGTGGATGGATGAACAAACCACTAAGGCCTCCTGTTCCCTTATAGGATCTGCAAGATCCTACTGGCTCGATGTTCAAACAGTTTTATTTTAGCTCAGGTATTGCCTGACAGCCAGAGCATGTTTGAATTCTCACTTACCTTGGTTATATATTCAAGATCGACCCCAACTCAAATGATCCTTATATATGGTTTTATTTTTATCGGTAATCAGACAGGGGACCTTCAACCAAAGTCCTTTGCTAGGGCAAAAACTGTCCCTATTCGAATTTCCCACTGCACAGACATAGAACCACCGCCCCCCCCCCCCCCCCCCCCCGCCAAGAGGAAGACACTACAGGAACTTGAAAAGAAAAGGAAAGGAGGGAGGGAGAGAAGGAAAAAAGGAAGGAGGAAAGATCCAGCATACTTCCATCCACCCTGAGTAATCTATAATCATTTGTTTGTTTGTTCATTTCCTTCTGCAAAGTTGGCTGATCTTGCCTCCTCTTTAAATAGTTTTTAAAAAAAATTTTTTTTAATTAAAGATGATTGAGTTCCGGGGCACCTGTGTGGTTCAGTCAGTTAAGCGTCCAGCTTCAGCTAAGGTCATGATCTCATGGTTTGCAGGTTCGAGCCCCACGTGGGGCAGTTCAGAGCCTGAAGCCTGATTCAGATTCTGTGTCTCCCTCTCTCTCTCTGCCCCTACCCCACTCACTCTTGGTCTTCAAAAATGAATAAATGTTTAAAAAAATGTATAAAGAGGATTGAGTTCCAACTGCATGCCATTTCTTTTGGCCCGTATCACATCATTGCATCCTCTTCTCGTTTTACAGATGGTAAGCAGGCTCAGAGAGGTTAGGCAGCTCACCTCCCATCACACACCTAGAAGGTGTCACTGTGCATTTTAAAAGTATTTCTGATTCACAAGATTTCCCCAGCCTTCCTACCACTTCACCTCCTCTCCTTATAACCCCACCCAACACAGTGCTTGTGTGCACTTATGTTTTACAGAAAGATCTAAGACTAGAAGCAGCTGATCTACTGAAACAAACAGGGGCTGTGTATCAGCATGGAAGGATAAACCCCAACTCACCATGGGGGTAGCTGCAGGGATATGCAGGGGGTACGGTCAGGAAAGAGCGTACAGAAAGTTCCAACAGCATTTTGGAAGTTTCATCTCTTCAGCTGGGTGGTATTTATAGGGCTGTTTTTATGTGGGCTTTCTACGTGTTCATTTGTCTTACATGTGTCATAATACAATTTTTGGAGATTTAGCAGCATTGCCTGGTGCTTACTCCTAATTCTTGCCATTTACACACACACATCCTTTTTTTTTAATGTTTTTTTATTTATTTTGAGAGAGAGAGAGAGAGAGAGAGAGAGAGAATCCCAAGCAGGCTCCGTGTCGTCAGCACAGAGCCCAGTGAGGGGCTTGATCTCACGAACTGCAAGATCATGACCTGAGCTGAGATCAAGAGTTGGACGCTTAACCAACTGAGCCACCCAGGCAGCCCCCACCCCCACACACACACATCCTTAAACACACACACACAGGGCCACACTCAGTACACACCCACTGACAGGTACACTCAAGCACTGATACACACACACACACACACACACACATACACACTGTCTGCCATCCCCAGTCTCTACCCACCACTCCTCTCTCAGGCTCACATACAGGGGCCCTGAAGCTGGGGCACAGAAATGACACCAGCTGAGCAACGGGGCCAAGTGGAAGAGGGGACAGTGGGGATGCATAGGCCATTCCCCGCGGGGCCAGCGTGTGGCCCTGGCCCCTGGGGAAGATGTTCTCCCACCCCAGGCTCATCTGAGAAGGGACGAGTTAAAGAGCAGAAGGAAGGCGCAGTCTTTCACAGTTCAGGGTGGGAAGCAGAACTTGTGTGGGGAACAACCTCCTCAGAAACCATAGCAACACCCATGTGGCGGCTCTGGGCTCTGGATTGGCCCCCGACCAGACATTTATTAAGCAGCTTCATAAGCTGTGGTCTCCAGAAGAACAATACCAAACTGATCAAATGTTAATGGCTTCAATCTGTTCCTCCTCACAGAACTCCCGCCCCATCCCCCTCTCTCCACACACTGCCTTTCTGCTTCCCAGCCTCAGCTGCAAACGGCCTCTGCCACTACCCCAGAGCCCAATTCAAGGCCAGAACCATGAAGTGCAGGTGACTTAGGGTACAGAGATGGAAGGCAGGTCAGACCTGGAGACCCTTGAAGGCCAAACAGGGACATTCTTGGGTCAAACTGCCTGAGATGAAAAGTCTCCGAGATGATCTGACCAAGTAGTTCTCAATCTGGCTGCACTTAAGAATTACCTGGAGAGCTTTAAAAAAAAAAAAAAAATGCCAGTATGTAGGTTCCACCCTAGTCCAATTAAATCTGAACCTCCAGGGGGTGGAGGCTTGATCATTTGTATTTTTTAAAGTTCTCCAGATAATTCTCCTATGCAGCCAGGGCTGAGCACCACTGAATTAATTCAACTGGCTGTAGAAATGGGGCTGGGGGTGCAGGAGGATCCCAGAGAGTGACAAGGGACTTGCCCAATGTCCTAGAGTTGGTGAGGTACCATACTGAGAGTCAAACATAGACATCCTAACCACCAGCCCAGGGTTCTGCTCACTTACCTGGGCTACAAAACTCCATATAAGTCTTTTAAAAATGTATCCTTCTCTTTGACTCACCAGGAGTCCCCCTCTTTTCTATCAGGAGCTGGGAGGTAGGGATGGGAGTGGGGGGGGATTAATGGATCCAAGCCCAAGGAAATGTAGTTTTAACAAAAATACGGGGAACAGGCATTTGAGAAATCACAACGACCACACTGATTCCCAGGGTTTACTATGGTCACAACAAAATATATCATGGCTAACCATGTGACCTTCACCCAGATACCCAACCCCTCAAGCCTCCAAGCCCAAAACCTGGGAGACGTCTTCAGCTCTTCCAGCTTCCTCACTGCCCATATGCGGCTGGTTGGTCTCTAAGCAGTTTAGAGTAGACCTCATAAGGCTATAGTGGATAGCTCACTGGCTCTTGCCCAAAATGTCCCAAGAGCCTCCTAACCAGTTTCCCTAAATGGGTAGATGTTCTCCAATCCATCCTCCATAAAGCCACCAAAATATTCTCTCTAGAATCCACATCTGCCAATGGTTGTGCCAGAGCTTGACAAATAGACCTCTGCCTATGCGTCCAGATGTACCCAGGTGACATGTTCTTCACATATTGACCATACACTATGCTACGGCCAGAGACTTTGGTGGGAAAGAAGATAAATACAGCCCCTACCGATGTGCAACTTACATTCTTGATGAGGAAACAGCTATTGACGAATCGTGTGATCATTACTAGGACGGAGTTAAGAGAAAAGTACTAGGAGAATGTAAATGAGCAGCCTTATCCATTCCGGGATTGTCAAGAATGGCTTCTCCAAGCAAAGGATGGGATATTGGTAAGGGAGTCAAGCAAAAGGGGAGGAGTGTTCTAGACACAGGGAACAATGGAATGCACAAATGCTCTCTGAGTGTGAAGGAAAACAGTCTGGAATCCCAAGAGCAAGGAGAGAGGAGGGCAAGAGAAGGCTGGTCAAGAATCAGATTATCCAAGGCCTTTTAAGTCATGATAGAGACTTTGTCTTTAGCCTTCGGACTTTAGTCGAGTTACCAACCCATCCCAGTGTACCCAGGACTGATGGGTTTCCTAGGGTGCAGGATTTCCAGTGCTAAGATGGGGGTGGAGAGTAATGAAGAAGAGTGACCAAGGATGGCAGGTCTGTGACCTGCACTGCTAGTGGGCAACGGAGCCACTCCTCCTCCTGGAGAAGACCAGGATAGGAGGGAGGGTGACAAATTCAGTTGTTGAGTTTGGGAAGTTGGGGCCATATTCAAGTGGAGATGCTAGCTGGGCTCCTGGTTCTATGGTCTGAAGCTAGAGGTCTCCACTCTAGCTTCAGAAGAGATAGTTCAGAAAGAGATAGTTTGGGGAGATATCAGCAGAAATATGGTAATTGAATTATGGGAGCAGTTAGGCAACCTAGAGATAAGAAGAAAGCTGACAGAAAGACCTACATCCCAGCTTGAGGAATTCCAGTGTTTAAAAATCTGCTAGGCAAGAGCAAAACCCAACAAAGGAGTCAGAGAGAGCGGTCAAGGCTGTAGGAGGAAGGTGTGTCAAGCAGGAGAGAGTGGTCCACCATGTCCAATGCTGCTGGAAAACCAAATAAAATGCCTGGGCAATGCCTACTGACTTAGGAACATAGAGGTCATGATGACCTTCTCGGAAGTGTTTGAGCGAAGCAAGGAGGGGAGAGGTAGACTGAGGAGAAAGTGGGAGGGAAGGAAATGCATAGCACAGAAAATTTATTTGGGGAATGTGGCTGGGAAGGAAACTGATGGTGCGGGAGCTAGAGAGAGGCAAGAGTAGAGAGAAGTTGTGCTCTAAGGTGAGACACCTGAACATGGCAACATGCCGATGGGGAGGATCCGATAGGGAGGAAGAAGGAAGAGACAGGAAAGGGAAAGGCTCATCCCCGCTGCCCACAGTCCACCTCCCCATGTACCTCATCCTGCAGTGTCTGCACACTGCCCCGCCAAGCTCACCCTGCTCTTGGTGGGCTAGGTGTGTTCCCTCTGTCCACAGTAACCCCTCTTGGGAGCAAAGGACCACCAGTGCACTCAAAGCTGGCTGGTTTCTTTGTTGCCTCTCCCTCTAAACGGGGAGCGCTTCAAAGGTTAGACCCTCCTCTCAATTCTTACCCGAAGCATTAGCTGGCCCCCAGTACGCGCTCAGGAAACATTTGTGGAATGAATGAATGAATGAATGATGATTTCGAAGGCACCCACAGGTAGCTGTGAGGACTGTCTGAGCTGGCATGAGGAGGGGTCTGTGTTCTCCAGAAGCTCAGCCCTCAGAGAACTCGGTTTCTGCGGTTCCCATTAGGGGCAGGGAGGCAGGGTGGGGTGGACTCCTCACTGAGCTCGCATTCTTCCCTTCCATTGTTCCTGACAGCTGCGCATGGAAAGTACAACATCCACCAAGGCCCATGTGTTCCCCCTCCTCCCCTCCCTCAGCAGGGAGGGAACAGATGGGCGTAATTTATGCCCAAACCCCTCCCTTGCAGCCCTGGCACTGGAGAGAGGAGATGTAGGGGCAGAGATCCACCCAGGTTCCACAAGCTTCTCTCAGCATCTAGGCAAGAGAGCCACAGCGGGGGCCGACCAGGGTCGGGAGCAGGAGAGGACAGACGGAGGGTGGGGAGAGGAGCAAAGAAGGGACGTGCCCGTTGTGTGTGACCCCAGCATTCCAGCCCATGGGCCATCGGGGTGCACGCATTATCTCAGCACAATTCTGCAAGGAAGAGACTCTTGCACCTGTTTCAAACCCAAGGAAACTGAGGCTCAGAGAGGTAAAGGGCCTGCTCCAGGGCCACCCAGCTGCTGACTGGCTGCAGAGCCAGGATTCCGGTCCAGGTCTGTCAGGCTCCAGAGCCTGTGATCTCTCCACCAGACCCCACTGAGGGAGGAAGTCATATCTTCAGGCCTCCCTCCTCCCTCTCGTGGGTCATCTAGGGTGACAGGCAAAGGAGGCCTGAGGCCCAGGCACCTCTGCTGAAGGGGACCGGGCACTAATGCCAGGGCTGTAGAAAGTGCACAGACGAGCAGAAGGCTGTACAGGAGGGAAACGTGAGGGGCAGCCCGGAGGGGCAAGGACCTGGGTCCTTTTGGGGTGGGCGTTCCTTTGACTGGCTGCACGGTCCTCTGCAGGGGTGGTCCCAAAGACAACCCTCAAAGCTGAGCTGTCTGTCAGGGTCAAGGTGAGATTCTGAGGGTTACTGACCACCGAGTCACCACAACACACCTCCCAGGCCACCCCCTGCCTCTTCAACCAATTGCGGTTGAGGCTTCTGGCACAGAACCCACACCCAGGGTCTCCATGCGCTAGCCGTGTGCCCACGGGCAAGCCGCTCTGCCTCCCTGGCTCTGGCGTCTTCACCCATAGAACACGCTTGTATGAAGTGGGTGGCTGAACCCACACCTGCAACAGTGTCTATTCAGCCTATTCGGTGTCTTGGTTTGTCTTCTTTTTACCCTGTCGGAGCTATGGTTACTTGTAAGAGTTGGGAGACTACACCTAAAAGTACAAATTTCCAGCTTCTTTGAATAAGGTCTGCAACTTGGTCCTCCATGGTCCGTGGTTACAATTTAGAGGGCCATGCATGCTCCAGCTTCCCACTGTCCCCACCACTCCCTCTCTCTCTCTCATCGACGCCACTGGCCCATGAGATGTGGCATTTGCTACCCCTGCTGTACACGTGGTTTGGGCCATAGCCCTGAATCTCTGAGTACTTCGAGAAAAGTGAACCTAACCCGTTGTAGTTCATCGGCATCTCCCCAGCACCCAGAGCAAGGCCTGGCACCCAGGCAGTGGTCGGACATTCACTCGTTTAACAAACACATGTATACGTTGAGTCCCTACTCTGCACAGGCACCGGGCGAGAGGCTAGAGACGGAGGAACGAACAAGCCAAAAATTCACGGCACGCTCACAACAATCCAGCAGAACACTTCTATCATTATCTCTGTGGAACAGACAAGAGAGGAAAACCGAGGCACCAAGAAAGGGAGGACCTTGCCCACGATTCCAAAAGCTGAGGCAGAGGTAAGATCCGAACACAGCCCAGCTGATTCAAACCAATCGATGTTCTGAATCAGGGGTCTGCGAACTGCGGCCGACGGGCCAAATCTTGCCCACCACCTGTTTTTATAAATAGTTTTATTAGAGCCCAGCCACGCCCGTTCGTTTACATGGCCTGTAGCTGCTTCCACACACAGTGGCAGAGTTGGGTGGCAACAACAGAGACTGTGTGGCCCCTCAAAGCCTAAATATTTACTATCTAGCCCTTTACAGAACAAGCTTGCTCTGAGCCACTATTCTAAGTGTCCTGCCTTCACAAGAGGTCACTGCTCTCATAAAATGATACTGGCGGGAGGGGCCAGCAAATAAAATAAATGCATAGAAAAGGCACGTACTGCAGGAGAGACGGCCTAGGTGGCTCCTACGCTGAGTGGCCAGGGAAGGCCATTCAGCTGAGATCTGACTGACAGGGACCAGTTACTTAAAGACTGGGGAGAAGAGCCTTCTGTGCGGGAGAGAAGGGAGGGCAGCTAGGCAAAGGCCCCAGGGCATCACCAAGCACTGCCGGGGAACAGGAGCACAGAGGAAGCCAGGACGCCTAGTGCCCAGTAGATGAGGAGGTGGGCGCATGGTCAGAAAAGGGTCTGGCTGGAAGGACTTCCTGAAAATGTTGAGCAGATGAGCTAAGCAGGGTCTGGAGGAGACCGGAAACCCCCTCCTGGCATGTGCTGGCCTTCTAGATCCAGACCCTTCCTTTACACTGGCAGGGCCTCCTCTCCCTGGGCTATAAAATGAGTTCTCACTATGAACCGCCCTTCTGGGACTGGCGTGGGTCAGAGGCAATAAAAGACATGACGGAAAAGTCCTTTGTAACCATGCACGGCATTCCCGAGACCTGACGGCTGCCCCTGACGTGCACGCTGAAGTGCGCTGGGCAGGTTCATCGCCCCCCGAGAGCTGGAGACCCCTGAGGTCCAGCCTAACAGCCTGACGCTTTCCGCTTCCCTCGCAAGCAGGCTGACTCATGGTGCAGCCTCATCCATCCCCTGAGACTGGGGCCACGTTCCCTTTGTTCCCTTCTTAACAGCCCTTAGCTAAGGGGGAAGGTTTGAGAAGATTTGACAAAAGAAAAGGTAGCTAGCTGGCAGAGGGAGGAGCCTGAGGGCCTGGGGTGAGAGCCCTGAAAACGTCTCTGCATGGATTGACTGAGCTTGCAAAACAGAGCAGAAAGCTGGGACGCTGAACAGAAAGTGTGTGTGTGTGTGTGTGTGTGTGTGTGTGTGCGCGCGCATTGGCACTGGAGGGTGGGGGCCAAAGAGGGAGGTGCCTGAATCACACGTGACCAAGGCAAACCAGGTTTTCTGTCATTTAGCTTTGCTGCCATGAGTCCTGAGCACCTGCTTGAACGACTGACTTGTCAAATCTGGAAGGCTTTGAAAAGTGAGTGAATGAATGTGAATGATGCACAGATGAAAGATTTGGGAGACTAACAAGACAGGGTCAGCTTCCTAAGCCAAATGACCTTTGCAAAATGACATTGCTGTTCGGAGTCTCAGTCTCCTCACCTATAAAGTGGGAACACCACCTCCTAAAAAAGTTAGCACTTAGCTAAGTGCACGGTTCACAGTAGCTCTCAACCATATTAGCACCTTTCCCCTCTTAGATTCTCAGGGTCTAGCAGGGTACCTGGCCCTGCTGGGCTGAATGGGATTCTGGACAGCAAGGGAGGGACTGGATTTCTGAAGCCTCTGTGTGCCTGATGAATGCAGAATGGGCTGGCTCTTCAGGACACATAGATAAGAGTCCTGAGACAGCCCAGGGTAACAATGGGTCCTGTGATTTAGACTAATTAATTAATTAATTAGTTCACTCAACAAAAATTTGGGGGGGTTGCCCGTATTGCTGGGCCCTGCAGGATGCAGGACATACAGAGAGGAGTAAGAAAGTACAAGATTACAAGATTGGAGGACAAGTGCCACATAGTGGGCCCACAAATACACAATGGCTGAACGAGCACAGAGCTGATGGTAATTTTCGTATATTTGTTGGACATTGACACAGCTCAAACACAGATAGAGTGGTCCTTCCTGTTCACAGGAAAATGTCACCTCATTCCAAAAGCAGAACAAGTGAACAACTCGTGTTTTATATTCTAGATGGGTCTGGATTCAAATCCCAGTTCCTGTGATACCCAACTCTGTGACCTGGGGAAGCCATCCAGTCCTCTGTATCCCCAGGTCCCTAAAACTAAATTAGCGATAATACCTGTGCACTCAGGCCCAGAGGTTTGGAAGCTCACATCACGGGACTGACTCGAGTCACCCTCCAATATCAGCTCTCCCCTTCTCTCTTGGTATTAGAACCCCTCAATATTAGCTAAGTACACAGCCAAAATAAATTACAGCCTTTCTTGCTGTTATATTTGGCCCGATGACTAAGTTCTGATCAATGGGATATAATTGGAAAAGGTATCTGCAATTTCCAGGGAGTGTGCTTAAAGTCTGCTTGACCTTACCTCTCTGCCTTTCTTCCGCCCGCTCTCTTGAATACAGATATAATGGCTAAAGCTCCAGATGGCATCTTGGACCAGGAGGTGATTTTGAGAATAGCAATAAGACAGGAGCCTGAGCCCCTGAACACTATGTCACATACCAACCCTGGACTGGACTAACTCTGACTTATTACATGAAAACAAAAAACAAAAAAATAAAAACAAAAAACAGGGGCTCCTGGATGTCTCAGTCAATTGAGTGTCTGCCTTTTGATTTCAGTTCAGGTGATGATCCCAGGGTCATGGGATCGAGCCCCACATTGGGCTCTGTGCTGAGTGTGGAGCCTGCTTGGGATTTTCTCTCTCTCTGTCTCTCTCTCTCTCTCTCTCTGTCCCTGTTCCCCACTCATGGGCTTTCTCTCTCTCTCTCTCCTTCACTCTCTCTCTCTTTCTCTCAAATAAAAATAAAAAATTCAATAAAAAATTAAAACACAAAAACAAAAACAAAACAGAAATCTCTTTTCTGCTAATGTCATACTTGGCTAAGGATTTGGAGGAAAGGTGATGTTTTAAATGCCTCCAACTGAATCCAATTCTTACTCACCAATTTTCTCTAATATCAGCAAAACACATTCAGAGGCTAGAGAGATCTCCTGTGGCATGAATTACTCCACAGGCCATGGTCTCCATTTCCTCCTGTCTGAGGACCCATCCTCCCTGACTGAAATGCCTCCCACACCCCGGCCCCTCCCTTGTGCCCAGTCCTCCTTCAGTGAGGTCATATGCCTCGTAGGACGCCCTCAGTGGGCCGAGTTCATTCATAGATAACAATGGCTCTGCTGCAGGGGCCAGGTGGTTACAAGATCTAAAATATGGGGAACATGTTTATAAATGCACAAAGATGAGAGCACTTCCAAAAGCAGGGCTCAAATTTATATGCAGACCAAGTCCAGCTGGTTGATTCAGCACCAGCTGCCTAAGAAGAAATCCATGTATGCACTTGTTCAGTATGTACCCATGGAATGCCTTCTCCAGCCAAGGCACCGTGCCAAGCCCTGCAGGGCAGAGGGAAGGAGAAAGCCCCATCCCTGAGAACCAGGAGCTAAAGTGCAAATGAGGAACTAACATGTTCACACAGAGCAACACACAATGCAGTTCATTCAGTCAGTCAGCACCTATTTATTGAGCACCTACTATGTACTAGGAAGAGGGCCAAGGGATAAAGGAATACCTAGGTAAGGAAAGGAATCAGGAATTCAGCTTGGGGCTGCCAGTTGAACCTGAAGACACCTACCCTCACCCCCTCAGTCCCAAAGAAGCCACATGTGCCCCCAAACTCCCTCGTTTTGAAGTCCAAATATTCCTAACAGTGAAAGGTGGCACTGGGCTTAAAAATGGACTTGAAGTTTTAGGAACTGACCACAGGTAGAAGGGTCAGTAGTACCAGGAAAAGACCTGCAGTTTCCTATGTAGTAACGGTGGATCTGAGTCCAGGACCGGCCGCTTCCTAAGGTGGTACCCATGACTCTCTCCCCAGGCCTCTGCGTGCTCATCTTTTTTTTTTTTTTTTAATTTTTTTTAACATTTATTTATTTTTGAGACAGAGAGAGACAGAGCATGAATGGGGGAGGGGCAGAGAGAGAGGGAGACACAGAATCTGAAACAGGCTCCAGGCTCTGAGCTGTCAGCACAGAGCCCGATGCGGGGCTCGAACTCACAGACCGCGAGATCATGACCTGAGCCGAAGTCGGACGCTTAACCGACTGAGCCACCCAGGCGCCCCTCATCGTTCAAATGCTATCATGATTAAGAGAAAGCTCTGTCATCAGGCTCACCTGATGGAATCCTGACTCGGCCACCACACCGCCACCAGCCTGTTTCTGTTATGGGGAATGTATGTCTGTAATGTTTCTGTAAAATGGGAACAAGAGACTACCAACCTCATTTGGTACTGGGAGGATAAACACTATGGGGAGAAAAAGGAGCAGGGGGGGCACAATGAGGGGAGAAGAGTCTAAAGGCTCCCATCCGGCATAAAGCCCTTGCCCTGTGCCTTATCTATTCGTGTTTTAATCTTCTCTTTTATTGTCATAAAATATGCATATTATAACAGTGCCTTCCCCTCTCTGGGCCTCAGTCTCCCCATTTAAAAAGTGAAGGGTTGGCCTAGAAGGAATTTGCTGCTTCACTTCTATTCAAATGCAGCTGACCATAACATTGGGGGATTTTCTGGACTTCTCTTGAGTGTGACTTAGCAGCAGTTTGTTTGTTTGTTTGTTTATGTGCAGAGCATTTCAACAGCCAGACATCTGAGAGCAATATCCAGGTACGCATTGTATCAGGAAGGTAAAAGGAGGGGTGCGCAGGGGACACAGGCTGAGGCCAGGAGGGGACAGACCAGGCAGGGAGCACAGCACGGCAGGAGCTGCACAGGCTGCATTCCAACCTGGAGCACCAGGGAAGCCAATCGTGTGGCTCCCACTGTATCCAGAAGTCTCGTTAAGTTCGTTTTATAAGTCTTTTTTGACAAGTGAGGCCTTTAAAACATGTTTCCTCATTGTGCAGAGGGTGAAGTTCAATCCAAACATTTGTCTACAGAAGAAACTGGGCGGATCCGACTGCCAGGGGGACCATCATAAACTCTTCTCACACTCTGGGGCTCCAGGAAGGGGTGCTCCTTCAGGATGCCCTGATGGTGGTTCTGCTAAGAATGATAATGCAATACAAAGAACTAAAAACCTGCTGTCCAAAACCTCCTGGCTGTTTACACCTTCTATGATCTACAACTCTGCAAAAATCCGTATTTTAAAAAAAAAAAATTTTTTTTAACATTTATTTATTTTTGAGACAGGGAGAGACAGAGCATGAACAGGGGAGGGCCAGAGAGAGAGGGAGACACAGAATCTGAAACAGGCTCCAGGCTCTGAGCTGTCAGCCCAGAGCCCGACGCGGGGCTCGAACTCACAGACCGCGAGATCACCACCTGAGCCGAAGTCAGACGCTTAACCGACAGAGCCACTCAGGCATCCCCAAAAATCTGTATTTTTATCCTAGCTTCCCTTCCAAAGCACACAGCTAGACAAGGCTAAACCAGCATCCCAATTCTGGTTCCTCTGGTGCCAAAGACTTAAAACTCTATCCCACCAGCTACCTGCTGATGCAAACGGGCAAGATAGTGGTCCTGGGAGTGAATTGCCTAATAGGGCCGCTTTGTATGAAGTGTTTCCGAGAGCCGAAATTACTACACTTTTTCTTGGGCCCCCAGGGAAGCCCAGTGTTCTCTACAGCCTTGTCTTGGCATCACGTGTGGTTGGGAAAGCTGAGCCAAAGTTGAATCCTCCATGGAGATGGGGTAGCTCTGCTGGAAGGAGACTCACCTTGCAACAACTGGAAGCCAGATGTTAAAGGCCTTGCTTACAAAGTATCTTAGGAACAGATCAGGTAAGACCGGCCACTTGAGTGACTCCTGAGTCCCGCTAGAATCACAACCTCGCGCTTGTGAAGAGAAGGTCAAGGGGAGAGTCAGACCCTGAGGGAGCAGGGCGACAGGGCAGGTCTTGGGAAAGTCCACTTCCCAACAGCCTCCTGAAGAGAGACTTCTCAAGTCACCTGAGTGCGTCCTCAATGCCTGTCTTAGACAGCAAAGTCAGGCTGCTCAATGCAGGACACACAAGGACTTCAAGGACCGGCCTGTCCTCCCAGGCAGCCGTCTCCCGCCCACTCCTTCCCACCTACACAAGGCCAGTCCTCAGCCATGGAAAGGTGAGTGCCTCCTGCACCTCAGACCCCTCCACTGACCCACTGCACGGGCTCCTGCCTCCCTTTGCAGTGTCTGTTCCGCCCCTGGGCAATGTCTACTCATCCCTTGGGGCCTTTCTAGCTCCCTTGGTCCCTCCTTCTGCCTAGCACTGTTTGTCCCTACATGAACTACTTAACCAGCTGCCGGCTCAGCTCCCGCCTGTGTAAATTAGATAATAATAGTACCTTTCTCAAAGGGTTGATGTGAGGACTCAATGAGATGAAACAAGTCAGTGCTTAAACAGGACTTGGTGCTTTTAGCCGTCCTCATCCTCTTACCAGGCCCGGATTCCAAGGGAACTGGTAGAGAATCTGTTGGCAGGAACTTTGGCCATATGGCTCAGCCCTCACCTTCGGCAGATGGGGGAGGTGGGTCCTCCTTTTTTCTTTCAGGGCTCAACTCAAGCTTCTGTGCTGTGAAGACCTCCTTGGCTACCCCAGCAGAGAAGCCTCCCTCCGCTGGGGCCCCCATTTGGCTATGCACGTGCCACCATGCAGGCCCCTGGTCTCCTGCATGGGAGCTGTCTGTCTGCTTGCCCCTCTCCCACCAACCAGACTGAGACGGGACCATTTCTGAATTCTGGCTGCCTCCGTGAGGAAAGAATGCCAAGGGGAAAACCGTCTTCTTCACAGATCCCTAGAGAACTCCCCTATATGCCAAGCAAGATGCCGGTTAGAGGAGAGAGGCAACAGTCACATATAAAACCTGCATTATCTGCCATGGGCTGTTGTCCATGGACACGGGAAAGGTAAGGATTTTTTATGACCATTTACCTCACTTTGATCTCAGATTTTCCAAGATTTGCAGCATCACATTTTGGGCAAAAACCTGAAGGACTCTCTAGTCAAACCCCACCAGGTACTTGAATCGTCATTCCAAGAACACACGTCCAGTGACAGTGACAGGGTGCTCACTATCTATGACAGTAACCTCTTCCATCTGTAGTATTGTGAATATCTGACTATTGTAGGGTTTCCCTTGTAGCGACCTGCAGCTTCTCCCATTGGCAGTGCTGCTGCTTCCTGAGCCCCATAAAATCCATCTTCCGCCTATCCCCAGGAGAGAGCTTTCATGACAGGGCCTCATATCTCCAGCCCATTCCTTTCCCCAATGGAACACCCCAGTTTCCTTGGCCAAGTCTTCACGGCCCTCCCCATCTACTTCCATGTCCGTGGACTGCCGGCCTGTGGTCTTTCTCCCGGTACAGGACCCAGAGATAACGGGCAGAACTTCCGGTTGGCTTCAACCAGCACAAAACAGCAATTTAGACTCTCAGAGCCAGAGGTTCTTAGAGATCATCCTAGGAAGTTTAGCTCCCCCACCTTCCAGACGAGACCAAAGGCCACAGACATGTTCTGATTCCCAGTATAGCAGAATCACGTTTGTTGACAACAGAAAACAATATCATCATTGTTGTTATTGTTTTCACCGGCAGCCATATGGCAGATGAACTCCTATTAGACTTTGGTCTTAGAATTCTGATATTCTCCTCAATGATGTCAACATTAATCTTGGAATCCCCCCTGGTAAACAACTCAGTAAAAGACTAGATAGATAGATAGATAGATAGATAGATAGATAGATAGATAAAGGAAATCCTTAGAAACAGAAAGTAGATTAATGGTTGCCAAAGAGGCTGCAGGGAGGAGGGAATGGGGAGTGATTGCTAATGGGTATGAAGTTTCTTTTGGGGGTGATAAAAATGTTCTGGAATTTGATAGTGATGGTTGCACAACTCAGTGAACATATTAAAAGCCACTGGATTGTGCACTTACAAAGGGTGAATCATATGGTATGTGAATTATAGCTCAGTAAAACTATAATTCTTGAAAAATAAAGGAATAGCTGACTCTCTCCAACTTTCTTCAGCTCAGCAGCCTTTCCTTGGTGCCCTCAGTCAATAGACCCTCAAAAGGATCCTAGGGATTTAAACCATTGATGTCACCGGTCAGAACAAACCGTGGAGATTCTTTATTGGATGCTTTCTAAACTTCTTATTCCAAGTCAGCATTCCAAGAAATGGACTCCATCACAGTTTGTTTTGGTCTAAGATGTGAACTCCCAGGCTACAAGTTAGGAACACTGTGTGTCACACGCCCGAAGTAATAACCTTGCTTAGTCTTCCCAGAAATCCTTAAGGCAAGCGTCCTCAAACTTGACTGAGCACCAGCAGCACCTGGAGGCCTTGTTAGCACAGAGATTGCTGGACTCCACCCTTAGTTTCTGGTTCAGGAGGTCTGGGGTGGGACATGGGTTTCCAGAGGATGCTACTGCTGCGGGTGTGGGAATCACATACCACGCTTATTCTTCTGCTTTACAAATGAGGAAACTGGAGCTCCGATCGATTCAGTAAATTGCCTAGAATCATATGGTGTGGCAGATACTATGGTGAGCTGACCCAGGGCCATTTCTCAAACCTCTTCTCTGTCACCACACTCAAGAATAAAGGTTGGAAATGCTCGTAATCCTTTTCCAACATCCTTTGCATCTACGGAGGGCCGGGCAACATGATTCCAACTAGTGTCCCCTTCTTCCCGCTTCAAATGTTGACAGGATGCTGGAAGACGTGTTAGCCACCCCATGAGAGCTACATGCTGTACAGATGTTGAGGAGGAGGACAAAGTGACCCTGGGTCCTTGATGACTGGCAGGTCAGCCCAGGATCTCAATGCTACCATAAGACTTCTTGTTATGCATGAAAAATAAACCTTTACTGGCTTAGGCCACTATTAGTCAATCATTCTCTTATAGCTGATATCGCCCCTCATGATCCACAAGAATGATCAACATTGGAGCCAGGATTTATATCTGAGTCTATCTAACTTGGTCTTACTTAATCAGAATCTGTATATTATCAAGATCCCCAGGAGCTTCATATGCACATGAAAGTTGGAGAAGTCCAAGTTCTAGTTCAATGGTACCCAAGACTGACCATCAGAATCACCTGGAAATCTGAAACCAAATACACAAACCAAACAACAGAGTCCTGGGCCTCGCCCCAGACCTCCTGAATCAAAACTCTGCTTAAGTAGGAACTAGAAACCACATCATTACTTCTTTACATTATTTTGCTCAGGGACCTTTTTAAGAAATTGATTAAAGTTGTGGCCCTTCTCCCAGAGAACTGCACCTATACACATACATACATTTTACATCCAATTTCAGCAATTCAGGGAAGTCCACCCAGAATGCTCCTGGGACGTGTGAACTCCAGGAAAGGAGTTCTCTGCATGTCTGGGCAGTCACAGAAACGCACTCAGGATCCTAATGAGAAGAGGCAGCCTAGCTCCTGTCAGGGGGGCCAGCCCTGGTTAGTTCTCACCTGAAGATGGCTTATGTAACCAGCCAGAGCCCAAGGTCACAATTCAATTAGCAGCTTCTGCAGCAAGTACAGCTTTGTGCTCCCTGGGCTCTCCCATCACCCCAGATTACGGAGCTTTTCATTTCACTTTCACCAAATTAACCTAATTCGCATGGAGGATGACTTCCTGCTCAACCACTGCCCACAAGGATGCCACAGAGGCAGGTGCCTCATTCAATTAGGAGGAGATTTTGAAAAATACACACAGAACACGCTCTTCAAAACAAGGTATTCAACACATAGGGCAGAGTATCACTGCCTCCCCCAACCAACTGAGCAGATTACTCTCCCTCCACCTACAGTTTCTACTCCCATACTTTTTTCAGCATGTTATCATACAACCGATTACTGGTTTTTGCAGACCACAGACTTCTGGAGGCAGATGACAGGCTTCCGTCACTATAGTACTATGCCTAGACTTAGCACGGGACCTGGTAAAAAGTAGGCACTGAAAATATGATGAGCGGACAGATGGGTGGGTGGATGGATGGATGGATGGATGGACGGATGGATGGAAATATGGAGGATTCTGTTCTTTAAATATAGTAAAGGAAGTTAAAGTCTAGAAAATTAAAGTGCAAGGTCTACCATGCACTAAACAGCCCTGAGGTCTCAGCCAAGGCATTTAACCTGCAGTCTTGGTTTACCTCACTAAGAACACATACCTGAATTTCTAGATATTATGACAATTAAATTAGAGAATACATGTCAACACATTTTAATATAAAGCAGCCCTCAGATTGTGGAAAGGAATGGGTCCCCAAACCTGGCAGAGCTGGGCTCTAAGTGGCTTCACAATTGCCAGCTGTTTGACCTTGGGCAAGTGCCATAAACTCTCTGCACTTGCTTCCTCATTTGAGTACCAGGGATGGCAATAACTCCCCTCCCAGGGGCCATGAAGGAGGCACTGAGACAACCGCCAGTGTGGGTGCTGGCCAGACACGCATCCCCCTTCCCTTAGCCTCTCGCCCCCCTATTGCTGGATGCTGTATATAAGTTTGTGAGACTGACAATAAGAAGTGATTGGATAAGAAAAATTGTTATTTCAACAAATCTGATTAAATTGTGTGGGAAAGCATGACCCAACAACCAGATCTCTAATTAGAGGCTGGGGGGGGAGTGGGTGTGCTGTGAGATTTCTCACTCTGCAGGACTCACAGCTCCGAGCTCGATAGAACATAGAGCTTTCAAAGCCAAGTTTCACAATTTTCCACCACAGGAGCAAACTTCATTTGCCTTGATGAAGCAATAACTGTGTGCATTTCTTTATGTATTTCCCCTTTCCTCCCCTCCCTGGCCTTCCTCACTAACCCACTCTGCCTTCTTCGCACCCCTATGCTTTCAGTGTTTTTCCCTCCCAGCAAGCTTCTGAGGTGGCAAGGTTGTTCAGGGTTTGGGGCGAGGGTCCTGTGTTCAAATCCCAATCGCCACTTCTTGGCCGCAGAGCCTTGCACAAGTCAATTCCCTTTGTGTCTGGGGTTACCCACTCCAGCCTGGGGGTGAGGGCTGCTCTCAGGAGCTAATATGGTAGCATAGTTTCTCTCTCTCTCTCTTCTGCGAATGTCAGGGGATCCAGCTAGAAGAAGCTCAAATGGACATGATTCATTTGTTCAGGAAGAAAGGGAAGTGAGAAATCCCCAGACTCAAACCAGTTTTGATGGAAGTCAGGCGGTGGGAAAAGCCCTTATGGCAAATGCCTACAGAAACATCCTGGTATTTTACAATCCTCTGGCACCTTCCGCCAAGGCTATAAGGTTTAATTGGCTAGAAGGGCCAGCAGCTGTCCTCTTGATGGCCCTTTGGTTCTCCCTGTCTTCTGCCTGCCTGCCTGTCTGTCCAGAGATGCGTAGAAATCAGCTGCAGAGAAGGTGACACCCTTTTCCCAGAAAGAGTCTCCTAGAACCGCCAACTCAATTCAACCCAAATGGTGGGAAAGACTGTAATTAGAAAGAGCTTTAACCCCAGATGAGCAGTAGGGAGGCTTATCATGGGGCTCTTATTAAGCCACCGAAACCCAGTTCCACGGACCAGTGTCCAGCTGCCCATTCACGTGGTGTGGGCCCTCCCACATTTCAGGGCTCACGCAGCTCACATCGTGTCCAGGCTCTAATGCACTGGGGCTCCTGCCCCTTCAGTTCTTCTCAGGACAGGGGAGGAGGAGGAACTGCTACATGGCCCTGAGTAGCCTCCTAAGAGCCTGAGCATGGTCTGTGCAGCTCAGTTCTCTGCATTTGACATGCTGGGCTCTTCACAGGCATTCTCTCATCACCTCTCCCCTACGAAGCAAACCTTGCTGGACCCATTTTACAGATGAAGACACTAAGGCCCAGGGAGATGCAAAGTGCCCAAATAAACTCAGCTGGACCATAGCAGACCCAGGTTTCAGATATGTGTCTGGTTGATGTCCTATGCGGTGGCCTTTCCACCCCCTGGAGCTCATACACCCACCTCCATGGTCTGAAAGTTTTCATTCCTTCTCCACCCAAGTTCCCAGGGTCTTGGGCAAATAGAAGAAAGGACAAAGGTCCCAAGCAGCAGAATACACTTGCTGGTGGGTGAATCGGGCTTTCCTTGCTGCACAGTCATGGGGCAGAAGAACTAACCAAGGCTCCCAGAAAAAGGCACATAGCAGCCCCATCAACACCTGAGATGCCCAGAAGCTCCATAGTTCACTAGTTGTCATTGATGCAGCCTTAGATCTAGGAACTACCCATCATACAGCCAACCTGGGCCGAAAAAGTACCTCTCAAAGGCTGCACTTCCGGCAGATAAAAAAGACCGATCGGACAAATGTGGCTTGAGCCTCTAGGCCAAAACATCAATGTTAAATAACAGGTTAGGGAGAAAAAAGAAATAATCTATCAGTACAATGATAGGAAGTCCATGGGTAAAACCAGAACTGCATTTTCTCACCATGCAGAGTGGATGTGTAACTCCCCCCCCCCACACTTTCTCTGGAAATAAGGGGCTAGTGCTATCAGTGAAATAATTTACAAGCCAATGTGCTCCATTGTAAATGGCTGCTATGTTTACTGGCTATAAAAACATCTCTGAACACACTGACCTTCAGCAGGTGAGCCCTTGAGTTTATAGCACCGAGGAATTGTTTTACTGCTCAGCACAAGCAATAGGTATGCTGGACACCTGTTGGGGGTGAGAGGTGGGGGATGGAGGCCTCTGGAATTTCAGCCAAATATGAAACCCTCAGGAGGGCAAGGTGCCCCCAGTGTGAGCCAACCAGAAAAAACAAACCACCAAGTGCCTCACCACTTGGTGCCTTGGTCCGTGGTAGGCATCTAAGTCTAGGATGAGCTGACTAAACAAGGCCAGGCTAAGTATTGAGGCCTGAAGTTCAAAAGGATGGAGTCCAAGACAAGTGCCAAGAGAATGCCAAGGACCAAGCTTGAATAACCTAAGTAAATATATAGAATTATAAGGGGCAGGGGAAAGAAAAAAAGAGCCATTGGTATATAAGTCAAGGTCTCCAAGGAAAGAGAACCAATAGGATGTACAAAGATATATATAAGGAGAGATCTATTAGGGAAGTGACTCTTGTAGTTGTGGAGGCAGAGAAATTCCTCAATCTGCCATCTTCAAACTAGAGGAGCAGGAAAGCTGGTGGTATAGGTCGGTCCAAGTCAGATTGTCTGAAACTTGGGTGCCAATGGCATAAATCCCTGTCTGAATCTAAATGCCTGAGAACCAGAAGCACTGATGTCCAAGGACAGGATAAGATGGGTGTCTTCACTTAAGCAGAGAGAGAGAATTTGTCCCTCCTCCACCGTTTTGTTCCATTCAGGCCCCCAGAGGATTTGAAGGTGCCCATCAGCACTGATGAGGGCCACCGTTTTACTCAGTCTACTCATTCAAATGCTCATCTCTTCTGTAGACACCCTCACAAACACGCTCAGAAATAATGACTTACCAGCTGTCTGGGTATCCCATAGGCCAGTCAAGTTGACACAGAAAATTAACCATCCCAAATGGGAGATACAAAGGCCCAATATTGAGCAAATCTAGAACAGAGACAAAGCAAGAAACCTTCTGGAAGGTGTTCATGAATCAAAGAAGCAGACAGTATGGCAGGTGCCAAATGATGTATGGGTGAATCTACCTGACGGAAAGAAATAGGCTTAGTAAATAAAGATATTCTTTCTTCTTCACTCTTCAACTTTCTCTGAGGAGGTATTACTTTTCCCATCAATGACTTAGTGTGGAGATTTCAGAGAGGCCCCAAAGCAGAGCTCACTTCCCCAAAAGCCAACCTATCCATGAGGATATCTGTGTTGGCCTCGGCTAGGCATACATTCTTTGAGCCTTCACCAGAAAGCTAAGGCGACATCTGACAACACCTCATGAGTTTTGAACCACATTATCAGGCCCAGACCCTTGGAGAACAGACAGAAGTGTACAAAAGGATGAAGAATGCCCAGCTAAAGCACACTTGGAGATTTCTGAGCTCTCAAAGGCAGTGATGAAATCAAGACTGGTGTACAATTTGTCCACGTGAAGAGTCCTGAAAGGAGGCTCAGCCAGTGTCCTGGCCAAATGAGGAAGATCCGAATGGGTTGGCCAGCAGTTGCCCAATACCCTGGGCCTCTGGGGAGAAATAAGGAGGAAGCAAGCTATTGTGTCCAGACCAAGTTAGAAACCTAGTGATTTCCATTCCTGGTGTTTTTAATTCTGTGCCTTTGAAGGTCATTTTCATTTTTTAATTGAAAAAAAATATTATGGTTGATGACCTGCCAGTTCTTCACACATAAAATTATCATTGAAAGCCAGAAGCCCCCACCTTTTTGTAAACAAACAGGCAGAACAATCTCTGGGAAGACCTGAACTTGGTGGGGGGTGAGGGGAGAACCTTCATTCCTGTCCCTGCTCTTCCCGGTATACACATCACATGCGTGTGTGTGCGCGCACACACACACACACACACACACACACACACGCATACCTATAATCCTCAAGCAAGACTTGTTCACCATAACCCAACACCCAGACTGAAGCTGGGATAGTACAGCTACTCAGTGACTATTTGGCAAATACATTGGTCAATAAATAAGAATATAAATGAGAGTTATGAACCAGACACACAAGGAAGAGAAGGAAGAAAGGTTTCAGAACAGATGTGGCTTGGACTCCTGCACCCAGAGAGCTCAGAGAGCTATTGGCAATAACAAGCCCTGATGTTTGCATAACACTTTTCAGATTACAAAGCCCCTCCACATCCCACATCACTTTTGATTCTCACCTGCCCCTCTCCTCCAAAAGGTAAGAAAGGGTCTTTGTGCCAAGTTATGAAAGAAGAAACTAAAGCCTAGAAGGTTTAATGTCTTGTTGAAGTAGAAAGAAGCAGAGCTAGGAACTGATGCTTTTGAAATCAAAGCCCGAACTCTGGTGGCTACTAGTCTATGGGTTTGGGACCCCTGTCTAAGTCTACACTAATTAAGCCAGTGACTCCATCACAATCCAGGAAGAGTGGAGAAACTAACAACATCCATCCATTCATGTCTTCACCCAACACATATGTATGTAGTGGGCACCTCTTATGTTCCAGGCTGTGTTTGAGGAGCTGGACACACAGCAATAAATAATACAGACACAGTCTCTGTCCTCCCCACACTCACATACTGGTGAGAGAGATAGAGACCAAAGGGGTAAACAAGGAGATAAACAAGGTGATTAATTATAGACTGTGAGGAGTACTATGAAACAGAGAAATGAGGTGATGGAATAGAAAATAACTGGGGGAGTCCACCTGGATGGATAGCCAGGGAGGCTTTGGAAAAAGTCACTTGAGCTAAAAGCTGAAGGAGGAGAATGATCTAGTCTTTCCAGGAGCATTCCAGGCAGAGGGAGGGAGCATGTGCCAAGTGTTGGAGGCAGTAAAGAGTTCAGGGGTTCCAGGCTGAGGAAGGAGGGCAATGCAGCTGGAGGATCATGAGTAAGGGAGAAGGACCCTTCCATGGATGCAAAAGTCAATGTAGATATAGACGCAGACATAGATGTAAATCATTTTGCTTTTGCCTGCCCAGCATATCACTTCCTCCTGGCACCAGAAGGTCATTTGCCTCTGAATCATTAATTACCCTTCCACTCTATTCATCTCATGAGACTTTGGGGGTACTGACCCCCCCTCCCCAGCACTAGAAATGGGCACATGATCCACATCTGGATAATCATTCCCTGCCTCAGTGTACCCCTCAGCATTCCGACCAACTCACCCACCCCACCCCCAAGCCACCTGGCCACCGGGTAGCTCAACCAGGCCAGTAAACAAGACTTTAGCCAGACACGTTGGTGAAGATGTGACACCTGCTGCCGGGGACCATCTTCCCACAACCAAGAGGAGAGCATGCCTAAGAATAAAGCCAGCCCAGAGCAAAGCAGAGCAGAGCAGTCCTGCAGCTATTGTTTGAGCCCCAGGATCCAGCTGAACCTGGGTTTTCATCTATGTGAGCCACTAAATGCTTCTTTTTCTTTTTTTTGCTCAACCAAGTTTGATGCAGATGGAGTTTCTGGAACTTGCAAGTCATGCGTGATCTATACTTGTGGTTACTCTCGCTGCTGAGTGGCAGAAAGACCGAGGAGGAACAAAACCAGGAACAGAGAAACCCATGAGGAGGCTACCAAAGGAGTCGGAGAGCAGGATTGAAGAGTTCCACCAAAGAGGATCCAGGTGACTACACTGTAATGTGTGGCCATTTGTATACTGTATACTGCTCACATGTCAAGCTCACTGGACATGCTGAGGGGCCCACACCCTGCATGTACCCCATCCCTCTCATTCTCTGGGTCTCAGCTCACATGACCCTGTCTCAGAGAGGCTTCCAGGAAATCTATTCAACTATTTTCTATCCCATCGCTTTACTTATCCCTGCATAGCACTGTCCCAGTCCATAGCTCTCTTGCTTATTTATTTGCTTCTCTTAGGTCTCTCTCCCCCATGGGATGTAAGCTTGCAAGGACAGGGACTGTGTCTGTTCTAGTCACAGTTGTGCCTCTAGCTCCTAAGCACAGCCTGGAACACAACAGTGCTCAATAAACACGCATTGGCCCAATAACCCCTCTGCTAGCAATTATTCCCAAAAGGCAACTCAAAAAAAATCCTTCAAATGACTTAGAGACAAGGGCGCCTGGGTGGCTCAGTCAGTTGGGCGTCCGACTTCAGCTCAGGTCATGATCTCACGGTTTGTGGGTTTGAGCCCCGCGTGGGGCTCCTTGCTGATGGCTCAGAGCCTGGAGCCTTCTTCAGATTCTGCCTCTCCCTCTCTCTGCCCCTCCCCCGCTCACACTCCGTTTCTCTCTCTCAAAAATAAATAAAACATTTTTTTTTTTTTAATTTTTAATGGGCTCCTTGGTGGTTCAGTTGGTTAAACATCTGACTGTGGTTCAGGTCATGATCTCATGGTTCGTGAGTTCGAGCCCTATGTCGGGCTCTGTGCTGACAACTCAGAGCCTGGAGCCTGCTTTGGATTCTGTGTCTCCCTCTCTCTCTCTGCCCCTCCTCTGCTCATGCTCTGTCTCTCTCTTTCCTCTCTCTCAAAAATAAATAAACATTGAAAAAAATTTTTTTAAGTTTCATTATTTAGAGATAGTCATTGCAAACCAAACTGTTCAAAAAATTCAGTTTCACTTATGTGGATCCTGAGAAACTTAACAGAAACCCATGGGGGAGGGGAAGGGAAAAAAAAAAAAAAAAGAGGTTAGAGTGGGAGAGAGCCAAAGCATAAAAGACTCTTAAAAACTGAGAACAAACTGAGGGTTCATGGGGGGTGGGAGGGCAGGGAGAGTGGGTGACGGGTATTGAAGAGGGCATCTTTTGGGATGAGCACTGGGTGTTGTATGGAAACCAATCTGACAATAAATTTCATATATTAAAAAAAAATTCAGTTTCAGTGAATGACATATCCACTAGGTGGTTACTGTAATCAAAGAAAATTATCATTACAAAGATTTAGAAATATGTCCTCAAACAATGTCAAGTGATAAAGGCAGGATAAAACATTTTATGAATTGTACCCATATTAGAAACGAATATGTACTTATCAAAATCTAAACACACGGATAAGTACAGGAAAGGAGGGTGCAAAAATAAACAGGTGATGTGGAAAGTGTATATGCATCCAGGTGTTTGGGGTTTTTTTACAATGCTTTTTATTCCCTTACAAGTGGATTTAACAATAAATAGGCAACACGGAGTTGTGCACAACGACCAGGTTCAGAGTAAAATGCTGTAGAACACTGGGCTATAGGAGTAATGCCAACCTTAGAGAGCTGTCATGAAATTTAAACGGGGTCTTGGATTTCGAAGTGCCCAGCATAGGTCTGGCGTAAATGTTTGTTCCGTAAAATGTAATAATAATGACAACAACTACTACAAAAAAAAAAAAAAAAAGCCTAATGCTGATAAACACCATATTCTAAGGATAGGAGGATGGGCTTTGCCACTACCTACGTGACCTTAAGAAACTATGCAATGAGGGGCGCCTGGGTGGCGCAGTCGGTTAAGCGTCCGACTTCAGCCAGGTCACGATCTCGCGGTCCGTGAGTTCGAGCCCCGCATCGGGCTCTGGGCTGATGGCTCGGAGCCTGGAGCCTGTTTCAGATTCTGTGTCTCCCTCTCTCTCTGACCCTCCCCCGTTCATGCTCTGTCTCTCTCTGTCCCAAAAATAAATAAAACGTTGAAAAAAAAAAATTTAAAAAAAAAAAAAAAAGAAACTATGCAATGAGCCTAAGCCTCAGGCATAAAACCTGCCAAGTGATTCCTTTCATTTATAGGCCGAAGTCCATCCTCTAGATACATCCATGCCAGGTTCTCCATGGTACAACATGAACTACTCTCCCAGCCTCCCTCTTGCTACCCTTATCACTCGGACACTCTGTTCTGCTCACACTGAACACCTAGCTGTGCCCCCAAACATCATAGCCTTTCACGGCTGGGCTAGGGGCCCCATCTCTGTGCTCCAGGCACCTGTGTGTCTTGCTGGGGAACACTTCACTACTGAGCTTTCAGGATGCATCTATCCTTCAGACTCCCTGACTGGTTCATGAGTCCCACGCAGACTAGCGTCTGATTCGTTTCAGTGTCCCTTATACCTCTCGCTAATCCCAGCTCAATAAACATGGGTTGCATTGAATGGAAATATAATGTGTCCATTATGTGATAGAAACAATACTAGTAAAAGGTACAAAGAAGGGGGTGAGCACCTGTCAAGGGGCCTAGAACACGAGCTCTGCACTTCCCAAGAATCCCTGCTCATCGCAGCCAAGTCGAGTCTGCGGCTTTTCCCTCCATGGGTGCCCCCACAATGAGCACAGACATACCTCGTGCCATCTCTCTACCTGCCTGATCTTCCTCACCAGAGCTTGAAGGAAAGCCGAAGGAACAGTGTATCTGCACACGGCCAGAATCACCGTGCCCCGCACTCCCAAAGCCCTTCTTGCCCCCTCCCGGTTCAACTACTCTTTCTGAGGTTCAACATGCAGTGATAGAGGTGAGGGATGACCAATAAGGACTAGACCCTAATTTCAGCTCTCCTCTGAGAAGAGCGAGCGCAAGTTTCAGAGAGACGGAAATGAAGACCCACGTCCTGGAAGTCACTGCTTTCACGGTGATGCTAGTTGCTAGTTCGTGATATACAAACAGATGGACTCCCCCCAAGACACATCTGCATTTCCCCCCAGAGATCACAAGCTCGGAGCCTCCCAAGCTCAAAGCCCTGGCAGCTTGATACGATATCCCTGTCCACCTGCAAAGACATTGTCCTGCCGACTAGATTTATTTGTTCTCTTCTACAATGCTTTGCAGATAAGATGAATGAGCCGGTACATTGAAACACATACAAAAGAATCGAGGATTAGCCTCATCATCACTAGGGTGGATCCTAAAGCTGAACAGCTGCCCAGTTGAAGACCAACGATGATCTGAGACCCAGATACATCATGTATGACTACTGCATACCCCAAATGGGAGTATTTATAATTTCTTTAACTATGTAAAGAAGACAAGTGGCTGTGACATTTCCCACTATGATGCTCTTGCTGGCTAACTCACTGGGCACATTTATTGAAACCAGGCATACACAAACCTAGATTTTCTAACAATAGCTGAAATAAATCTCTCTTTCCCTGATACATCCCAGATGAATCAAAAATCCTGCAGTGGCAGGGGCGCTTGGGTGGCTCAGTCGGTGAGGCATCTGACTAGGGCTCAGATCGTGATCTTACAGTTCATGGGTTCAAGCCCCTGCATTGGGCTCTATGCCGTCAACACAGAGCCTGCTTCAGTTTCTGTGTCTCCCTCTCTCTCTGCCCCTCCCCACTCACACTCTGTCTCTCTCTGTCTCTCAAAAATAAATAAACGTTAAAAAAATTTTTTTAAAGCAGCGCCTGGGTGGCTCAGTTGGTTAAGCATCCAACTTCAGCTCAGGTCATGATCTTGCGCTTTGTGAGTTCAAGCCCCACGTCGGGCTCTGTGCTGACAGCTAGGCCTGGAGCCTTCTTAGGATTCTGTGTCTCCTTCTCTCTCCGTCCCTCCCCCGCTTGTGATCTGTTTCTCTCTGTCTCTTAAAAATAAATAAACATCAAAAAAATTGTTTTTAATTTTTTAAAAAAGAAATCTATTATCTCAAACACAGCAACTACAGGGGTTTCTGGTGAGTAACAGAGGAGGCTCCTCCCACCCACCCCCAGTCCTACATACACATACCCTTTATAGTAAGTCCCCAGTTTAACTGTCATAAAGTACAGAATTTGGAAACCCCAGAGTGGCCACATAAGGCAGGTGCTGATCAGAACACATGTCTTAGCAAGGTTTCTCCAGAGCTTCTGATGACATTCAAAAGGCTATGTCACTGCCCTTTCTAACTCATGGCTTACATCACCAAGCTACAAGAATTTACCCTAACACCTATGGTTTCTGTTTAAGGATGTATTTAAACACAGCATGAACGAGTCCATTTCCTCACCTACAGGAAGAAAGGAGTCCATGCCCAGAAATCTGCAAACATGACTCTGCCTTCAGCATCGTATGGTAAGGGAAAACCCATTTCCTCACACTTTACTTGAGAATTTAAGTTTATTTACTTATTTTGAGAGAGTGGGTGAGGGCCAAGAGAGAAGGAGAGAGAGAATCCCAAGCAGGCTCTGAATTATCAGCACAGGGCCTAATGCAGTGCTCAATCCCATAAACCATGAGATCGTGACCTGAGCCAAAATCAGGAGTCAGACACTTAACTGACTGAGCCACCCAGGCACCCATTTACTTGAGAATTTAGATACAGAACGCTAGCACAATGATTACAGATCCATTTTCCCTAATTCAGGTCACACAAAGCTAGACGTAGGGTAACTTCACAGTTGATTTGACAGCTTCATCACCCATCCAGATTTTTTTCCATTTCTCAGTATATCAACTTTGTTCCCAGACCGGCTCCCCTCGTAGTCACAAGAGGGCTGCCACCATTCCGGGCATCCCATCTGGACAGGAAAACATCCAGAGGCAGAAAAGGAACTGAATCTGCCAGTTTCTTCTTTTGAATAGTTGAAGAAACCATTTCTACATGCCTGACGCATGCACCCTAAGGTCCACTGCTGATTACTGTTACTAGTTAAACTATGCACAATTCACCTGTGAGATGAAAATAGAGACGCCTCCCATAACCAAACCAGGGTTTTATTAATAGAGAAGGAAGGAGCAGGGCAAAGGGTAGGCAACTAACAGCACCTGTACAAAGTGGTCCAGTGTCAACAGGGACCTTTCAGGGTTCTTTGCTGTCCAGTGGTCCCTTCAGGCGGAGGCTGTGGAGGAGAAGGGCTTTGGCACCTGGGTCACCCATGGGTTTGCTTCTGGCTCCTCCTGGGGCCTTAGCAAAGCCTGTGGGGAATGTGCTGACATGATGATCTGTAGCACTGCTGTCACCACTGGTTATTTGCCTGCGTGTGCCACTTCCGGAGACTACAAAATCTCAGAGGATGCAAGAGGAAAAAAATATAGTCAGGGTACAAGGGCAAAGGAAATTACTTTATTGGATACTTACCAGACCCACGACATTTTTTTAATATGCTAGATCATTTCGTTCTCATGATAACTGCCAGCTAAGTGTCACTGGCACTCTGTCATAAATGAAGACGCTGAGCCATCATGAAACACCTTGCCCAGCTAGAAAGCGGCAGAGCCAAGACTCAAGTTCAAAGCTGTCTGACGCTAAAACCTGCAGCCTCTGTCTGCAGACATGTCACCTTTCAGGGCAGAACAGAGCACCCAGCCACAAGTAATGAGAAAGGGAGACTCCAGAAAACATTAAGACACTGTAGGAATGTAGTCAGAAAAGGTGAAGAAAGAGTTAATAATGTTCAGGAAACTGGAAACCACACCACATTTTGAACCTGTAAACACGGATCCCATGCACAAGATACAGATAAAGCACCTTCTGCTCCCAAAGTCGTAGCCGTGGGTTGCTACGATTTGATGTCCTAAGACTCCTAAACCACTGTTACTCCAAGTACGGTCCACGGACCAATGCTGGTCGGCAAACCATTTCCAGGTCACGATAAACACAGACAGGAGAGTGAATGGCTGGAAACCTATGGGTCTAGTATTGGTCTACAACAGACTGGAAAAATTTTTAAATTAAGATAACTTAGGGGCGCCTGGGTGGCGCAGTCGGTTAAGCGTCCAACTTCAGCCTTCACGGTCCGTGAGTTCGAGCCCCGCGTCAGGCTCTGGGCTGATGGCTCGGAGCCTGGAGCCTGTTTCCAATTCTGTGTCTCCCTCTCTCTCTGCCCCTCCCCCGTTCATGCTCTGTCTCTCTCTGTCCCAAAAATAAATAAAAAACGTTGGAAAAAAAAATTAAAAAAAAAAAAGATAACTTACTATTTTTTTTAACCTTGGTACTTCACAGAAAGTTGGAAAAGGACCGCCCTGGAGTTTGGCTGGTTACATGGAATCACTCCCATTTTTACAGGTGAAAAGAATGAGCCTCAAAGAGACTGAGACACTTGATCAAGGTCAATACCACAGGTAAAAAATTTCTCAGCTCCTGATAAAGAGTGGTGGCCAAAATGGGCTGTAAAAACGTGGATGCTTGTAAAATAAATAAAATAAAATAAAATAAAATAAAATAAAATAAAATAAAATAAAATAAAATAAAATAAAATAAAATAAAATAACAAAATAAAATAAAAACATTTCCTCTGGCTCTACTGTTGCAAAAAGTTCAGCTGAGATAAGATGCCTCCGGTGAAAATGTTCTATAAAGAGAAGCCAAGAATGAAAGGGAAATGGATGAGTTCACTCCTGACAAAGGCCAATCTTTTCACAACCTGATTTACAAATCGACTTCCTAATTGTTACTGCAATTTCACCTCCACGGATCATGAAGGACTCTTTTTGAAGCCCTCCCAGTCTGCCTCTAGAACTCACCAGCCCCATCACTGACTCTAGACCCAACCAGACTGAACATCCCACCTCCTCAGAGCTTGATTCTTTCTAGAATGTTCTACCATTACCTCTTCCCTTTCCCCATCTGGAAAAGCCCTGCTGTGCCTGAAAACAATTTTGGAACAGAGTCTGTTATAGACAAGACTCTGGGTTTCAAGAACCAAAACTCATTCAGGCTCATTTTTAAAGGGAGGTTATATAGTAGGGCTGTTCAATGGCCTCCCACAGACATCCCAAGACAGGAGCAGAAGTGAAGGACCAGACTGAGGACTGAAAACTGCTGCCACCTGAGGAACCTCTTGCTCTCTCCCAGAAGCCACTCTTGTCTCTCATCCTCCTGACAGCTCAGCTTCTCTCTGCCTATCCGGCCCAGTCTCTGTTTTCTCCAATGCTTCCTCTCTTTATTTGTTGCTTTACCCCTCTGTGCCTTCACTCACACACACTCATCGTGGCCTCCCAACCTCAACACCACCTTGCGACTTGGCGAATGTGGCACCAGCACCAACCAGATGCTCCTCCCTGTTCCTACATCTGACTTCCTGAGAAAGGAAACTGATTAGCTAAGGTCATCTTTGCAAGCCTGGCCATTAATCAGTGGTCACCAGCCTACCTAAGAATCAGCTTTCCTGAGGTCCAAGGTCAATCTCTGATCTCAGCAGCGATTGCCAGAAAAGGCCAGGTATGCAATCTAGAGAATGTCTGCTTTGATCAAGAAGACTGTAAACAGGCAGGCTGATACCACTAACATCGTCTGTCCAGGATAAATGAAACAAATAAACTCCTATTTATCCTTCATTTCCCAACTCTGGTGACACCTTCTCTGGGAGGTCTTCCATTTCTCCAGGTTGGCTTTTATTCCTTGTATTCTTATAGCGCACCGTGAATCCCTCTACAGGAATGCTCTCCATGTTGCCTGGAAACTGTTTGCTTGTATTTCTGCCTTTCCATGAGACAGTGAGGACGTTGAAGACTTGGACCACACCACAATCACCTCTGTATTTACAGTGTGTAGCACGGAGCCTGGTGCTGGGCATAGAAGGAGCTCTATAAATGAGCAGGGAGTGAATGACTGAATGATCAACTGAATGAAAGGCTGAGTAGCACATTGTGCTATTCAATTTGACCAAGTTAAGCCCCTCTGCGTCCACTCTAGATGAACTAAGGAGAGTGTTAGGGGAGAGGAATGGAGAGAAGGGGGAGTCGAGGTAGATTCTCTGAAGAAAAAGAAAAAGGAAGAAAACTAGTCCCCAAAAGAAGAGATAAAAAAGTAGATGAAGTGCTGAGTCTACTGTAGCATTGTTCACCTCCGGGTGTTTCTTTTGGTATTTTTGGATTTCTTGCTACAGCAGGTGGGAATAAGGGATCAAGGCTTGGATTCAGTGTCCCCATCTATAAAATGGAGACAGTACCAGCTGCATTGCTGGGTGGCTGAGAGGATAAAAACAGGTAACAGATGAAAAGTGCCCAGCAGGGCATCTGGAGGCAGACAAAAGAAGGTCTCGGATTATGGGAAATAGTTTTAGAACTGCCCAGAACGTGCCAGACAGGCTGGACGGCAGAAGGTGGTATATACAGGGACTTTCACAGGGAAGCACTTAGGAAACTATTCTTCATCCAGGGGCAAAGCATGAGGGAGCCAGCAGCAGGGGTGACAGCGGGAAGCCTGTGCAGGCCCCATAACAATGTTATGATGTTAATCATTAAAATACTGTGTCAGTTTTTGTCTGGGGACAAGGCATTTTGATCTTTGTTCTCCCTCTATAAAGATGAAAGGTAGGTGCTACCAAAGGGGCAATTTCAGGTCAAGAGGATGTCATGCCTGCCTGGCCACCTGGACGGAAAGGCTCCAGCTCCCCCAGGCCCCGGCTGGGCAGTCCCTGGAGGGTCAAGCCTGAGCAGAGGCAGGTGGAAAGGGAGCAAAGCACATTAGCTCCTCCCAGGAGGCCAGGCCCCACCCATTCAAGTGAGAGTCCTGTGTAACCAACTGGCAAAACAAAATTAAAAGGCAAAGTGAAGGTCTATACCCAAGAGAAATGAAAACATATGTCCATATAGAAACTTGTACACGGGGGCACCTGAGTGGCTTAGTCGGTTAAGCGTCTTGACTTCGGCTCAGGTCACCATCTCACAATTCGTGGGTTCGAGCTCCATGTTGGGCTCTGTGCTGACAGCTCAAAACCTGGACCTGCTTCAGATTCTGTGTCTCCCTCTCTCTCTGCCCACCCCCCGCCCCCGCTTGTGCTCTGTCTCTCTCTGTCTCTCAAAAATAAATATATGTTAAAAAAATTGTTTTAATTAAAAAAAAATAAAGAAAAAAAGCTGTACACGATGTTCAGAGTAGCATTACTCCTAACAGCCCAGAGGTGGAGGCAACCAAATGCCCATCAACTGACGAACAGATAAACCAAAGACACTATGTTCACACAACGGACTGGAGCACTGATACACCAAGGATGACGCTTAAAAACATGATATTAAGTGCAAGAAGCCGGTCACAGAAGACCACGTATGATTCCATTTACATGAAATGTTCAGAATGGGTAAATCCATAGAAACAGAAAGTACATGAGGGTTGCCAGGAGCTGGAGGACAAGGGAATGGGGAGTGACTGTTAATGGTCAGGGGGGTTTCTTTTTGGGGTGATGAAAATGTTCTACTCTGCAATCTACTAAAAACCATTGAATTGTACACTTTCAACAGGTGAATTGAACGGTATAGGAATTAGAGCTTAATAAGGCTGTTACAATAACAAAAAAAATAGAAGTATGGAATAGCAGTTCACGCCTGAACGTGGGGTCAGATTCTTAGTTCTCATATTTTCATTGAGAAAAACCCTGAGCACCCTACTAAGTGCCAAACACCGTTCTAGCTACTGAGTCTACAACAACGAATACGACAAACAATGCCCGCTCTCTTAGCACTTACGTTTTACTGGAGAAACCCACGCCCCAAATTGTAAAATGTAAAAAGGCAAATGAGCAAGTAAGGGCAAGTGTGCTGAGACCATGAAGCAAATAAAGAGCTTAATGAAAGAATCCCTTAGAATGTGGAAATATGCACGGGGAAAATTCTGGGCAGAGGGGCCAGCGTGGACAAAGGCCACAGGGTAGAAAAGGACCCGGTGCGTGAGAGGCACCGAGTTAAGACCAGAAGGGCTGGAACGGTCACGCCCCCACTTCTTTGTGCAGACCTTAGACCAGGCCCTTCCACTCCGAGCTCTTACGCGGTATGATGGGGAGAGCAACAGTACCGGCTCACACCTGGGTGCACCTGGCTCTGTGCTGGGCAGACCCAAATATTCCTCTCCCTTTGCATCCCCAACTCATGTGCTGGCTGTGATCTATTCCTCCAGCCTGGACTGTGTGTTCTTCCCCTCTCTCCCTGTAGAAGCACAGACATTCACTGGAAGAGTCAAGAAAAGGAGCAAATGTGCCGCATAACCCTTCCTGAGGTGGGAGCCTGACACATTTTCCCTGCCTGGCTGCACCACCTAGGCCACAAGAATCAGGCTGTGATGGTTTGTGAACTGTTTGTCCTTGAACAGCATAAGCTGTTAGGTCCCTGTCGCCCAGTGTCCTTAGAGTGGTCACCGTTGCTGCCTTTTCTCCTCAACAGCCTGTCGGTAAGCTGTAGGCTCAGTCTGAAACTGGTCTGAGTCAGAAACTCAGCAAAGGGAGAGAATGTGATGCTGTTGGTAAGGGCAGAGGCTTCAGACCCAAGCATATCTGGATTCCAGACAGTCTTAGTTCTGTTTCCTCCTGGCTAAGTGTCCTGGGGTCAGGGACTCCCCTCTCTGGCCATTTTTCTCCAGCAGTATCGGCCTGCGTTACCATCCACAACATTCAAGTAACTTAAATCCTCACCGTCACCTATGAAATTTGGCATTACTGTCATTCCAACTTTACAGAAGAGTACACTGAAGCTCAGATAGCTGAAGTCAAGTACAAGGTCATACAGCTAGTTGATGAAATAACCTGGATTTGAACCCATGAAGTCTGTCTCCAGAGCCTATGATCTGTACAACCACACTCTGTAACAACCCTCAACTGTGAAATGGGACAATCATATGCACGGTGAGGTTTGCATGAGGACTGACTGAGCTCATGTAAGGTAAAGCATCCTGGTGCTGGGATCATAGAGCGTGTACAATTGAATTGCACCTAGCGTGCTGCCCCTATGCCCCTGGAGTGTAAGGGGGACTCTGCTGTTGGAAGGGATTTTTTTCAAACTTCCAAATGAGGTGTGCCTGGAAAGAAACTGACAACACCAAATGACCTCCCGTGGAGCTCTCCAGCAGTCACTGACGTTTCCAGACAGACCCAAGAGAGGTGATTTGAGTTTACAAGAGAACCTGCTGGTGTCAGCTGCAGGGAAGCTAGAGACTAACAACAGCTCTGAGCAGAGGCTTCAGTGGTTAAGTGGAGCAATCAGTAGGGTTACCAGGAGATGGGCTGGAGGATCCGGTCCACTTGACTCTGTCAGCATCAACGGCTATCCAAGTCAACTCCAAGAGTCTCCAGAGTTGCTGAGGCAGAAGGAGACTTTCAGCGAGGACCTTTCCAAAGAGTCTTGGACTCCAGCTTGTCAGGGAATGAGAGAGCACCACAATCACAAGGAAAGCTGCATTTTTTCCACCCATGGAGTCAAGAAAGCAGCAGAGGGAAGTGGAAGGAGCCTGACCTCACTTCTAGCATTTACTAAAAGGGAGTTCCTAACCTTTCCAAGGCCCTGTTTCTCCATTGCAAAATGAAGCAAAGAGCATCTACCTTACAGAAGGTCATCAGAGTTAATATATGACAAGCACCTGGCACAGGGGCTGGTATGCATTTTTATTTAAAAATGATAATAATCGGGGCGCCTGGGTGGCGCAGTCGGCTAAGCGTCCGACCTCAGCCAGGTCACGATCTCACGGTCCGTGAGTTTGAGCCCCGCGTCAGGCTCTGGGCTGATGGCTCAGAGCCTGGAGCCTGTTTCTGATTCTGTGTCTCCCTCTCTCTCTGCCCCTCCCCCGTTCATGCTCTGTCTCTCTCTGTCCCAAAAATAAATAAACGTTGAAAAAAAAAAATTTTTTTTAAATGATAATAATCAAAGCTCTTATTTACTGTGCTAAACGTCATGCATGCGTTTGATATTCTCATCAAATCCCAGCAAACACCCTGTGAGTAGAGATTTTTAAGAGTCCCGTTTCCCAGATGAGAAAACTGAGGCTTAAAGCATTACGAGATTGCATGTTCAAGGTCATACAGCTTGTGAGTGAGTGACAGTTCAAGGTCAGATAGCCTATGAGTGGTCAAGCAGGGCTTTGAATCCAGTCAGTGAGATCTCAGAGCGTGCAACTGAATTGATTCCACTCTCCAGAGACCTTCCCTGCCCTTTCTCAGGAATGCATACTGTCAACCCAACTCTGATTCATGTTTATGGAGCCATTCATGGTAAGTGGGACAGTTTGGAGGAGTGACTAAGACCAAGCACGGGCTTTAGACAAGACCAGCTCCTCCTTCATAGACGTGTGTGGCACTATCTCCTTGAATCCTTGTAACAGCCCCATGAGAGACAGAATAGGTGAAGTTCATCATGCAGATGAGAAAACAGAGGCAGAGGGACGGAATGAATCATCCAAAGTTATGGTGAGGCAGTAAGAAGGGGAATTAGAGCCCACTTCAGCCCTGGGCTGGGTTCCAGGGAAATAGCTGCTGGATAATAAGTTATCTCGCCTCTGAGAGGCCAGGCAGTCTTGTGTCCACACAGGAAAACAAAGGTAGATAAATGCAGGAATTCACAGCCCTATAAAAAATGAATTAAGATAAAATGCATACCCTTACTACTTAATGAGGGAGGTTTATGAACACAAATGCATGACAATGACTCAGAGGAGCCTAATTATCTTATCATAAGTTGAAGGCAATAGATTTTCATTTCTAAGTAAATATCGTATTTCCTCCATCCTAAAGCACACCTATTTTTGTTCATGTTTGGTCATTTCTGAAGTCCAGGTATAACTTACCACGGATGTATACATTGAGGATGTCTTTCTTACCACCACCACCCCTCCCGCCCCACACCCCATAAAGGTTGGTATTGAATTGTGGATGTGTCAGGCAAGGGATGTTGCCTTGGAACTGAGGTCCCTGCTTCTTATCTCTGTCCAAGGTAAAAAGCCCCCACCCCACCCTGGCCCTCCTTCCCCTCTCTCAAGTCAGAAGAGGAAAACGGGTACACAGCTTATTAGGAGAGAAGAGATAGCCAGCACTCTCTTTCAGGACTTGGCGAAGAATTAACTGACGGAGAGAAAAGTGATCCTCTCTCCCCCAGCCCAGGACTAGCTCTATTCTCTCATCTTTAATGCGAGGACATGGGAATGGGTGACTGAGCCTGGATCCTTGTGTCCTAGGCTGGAGGGAGGGATGTGGCCAGTGGAGAGCTGGTCTTTGTGTGGCAGACATGTGAGTCCAGACAAGAAGAGGTTCACTGCAGACCACTTAGCAACTCCATGGTAGAGACTAGCCACAAGCCCAAGGCCCTGGCTTCCTGGAAGGAACGCTTCTCACTCTCCAATGCCTCCAATGTGTTCTCTCGAACTCCCTGCCAGGAAGGAGCCCTCAACTGGCTGATGAGAGGTGCTGCTGCCTTCCTGGAAGCAGCACTATGTGCCCTGGGAAAGTCACCTCATCTCCCCTCCTGCCACTCAAACTCCCTCAGCTCATTCTGCCTCAGACTCCTTCTCGGGATAAAAAATGGGCCTCCTTCAAGGGCTTTCATTCTTCTATGTATAGCCATCATAGGCCATTGAGGGCCTCTTTCTCTCCCCTGAAATTTTAAAACTAGAGTTAAAATGTAGAAGGGACAAAAAGGTCAAGAGAAAAGCACCCAGTCAGGAATCAGAAACGCTGGGTTGCAGTCCTGACCTTCACCCTTCCTGTCTGTGAAATGGGCACAACACTTTCCTATCTCTGAACTTGGTTTCCCAGCCCCCTTTCAGCCTGGCTCCCATTGCTCCTGAGGGGCTCAGGGGAGAACCCTGCTAGTAAAGCCTCTGCACGCTAAGCTCTGTGGGGGGCAGCCTCTGGCCTGCCTTGTTAATGGCTGCTGAATTGAATCCCTCAGAAGCCATGCTCTGTCCACCTGTGAAATGGCAGACAACAAGACAGATAAAACTTCAGTTTTAGCCTCCTTAACAAAACTTTGGCCTAAGGTGGTCTGCCTCCACCCTCCAGGTGCAGAACAAGAAAGCAGAGCCAAGTCCCAGCCAGAGGTGTATGGGAGGGAGAGTGGAGGAAAAGGAAGGGAGACTAAGGGAGTGGATGAAAACCCCAAGATGGCCCAAGCATGAGTCTCATCAAGGCAAAAGGCAAGCAGCTCCTGAATTAGCTGAGAACCACTGAGCCCACTAGTGCGCAGCAAACACGTATCTCCCCAAGGTAGTGGGGTACCGGTTAAGAACCAGACTGCTGGATTCATGACCCTAGCTCAGCCACCTAACAACTTGTCTGACATTGGGCCACAACTTAACCTACCTGTAAAATGGGAGTAAATAGTAGCTACCTCCTAAGGTCATAGAATGCTCAGAACAATGCCTACCACAGAACTGATCCTAGGGTATTGTTTACTGCTATTACCTACCCAGAGGCTGATACACATTGTTATCTCACAGAATCTTCCTAAGAAGCCTGGGAAGAAATAATTATTTTCCAGAAGAAAAACCTGAGGCTCAAGTCACACTGCTGATTTGTAACAAGGTTGGGATTAAAAGGTTCTCTATTCTTTCTAACCTCAAGTTCCACTGAGGCAGGCTCCCTCCTAGAGGGAGGGGACAGAAAAGCACAACATCATGGGGCAAGGGAAGAAAGGAAGACAGTGCTCAAACAAAAGAGGCTGGCTGGTGGGGCAGACGGACGGAGCATCTCTTCTTCCCATGCCCTCTCTAGACGGTGCTTTACAGGGAGGATGCTGGCTGCAGGCCAAGGGCCCGCTGGGGGCTCCCGGTCTTTCCCAGCAGCGCTGCACTCTCTGAACCCCAAGAGAAATCGTGCTGTAGACCACACCACACATCAGCGGCCATGAGGGCAGAAGAAGAAAGGGCAGGCCAGACCGGGCAGCTCTGGGTCAGGACCCTGCAGAGGCTGTGGGGCTCTAGGATGACCACAGGCCAGGAGAGCCCAGGGATACCCCATCATTCCCAGGCTCCTCGGGTCCTAGGCATCCCATTCTGACAAAGGGAATGAGGAGGCTGGGCTCAGAATGGGCAGAGCCACAACTGGCAGGCAGGCAGGCCATACCCCCATCCACCCCGGCAGGCAGTAGGGCAGGCCAGTGGGGAGGCGGGCAGGAGCCCAGAGGGCCGGCGGCTGTGACCACAGGCCAGGCATATTTCTGGCCACAAGTGTTGGCAAAAAGAGACGAGACTACCTTCTCAGACTAGAAAGAAGTCTCTTTAGCTCTGAGAAATTCCTGACCAGCGCCACTCTCCCACTGGAGAGAGTTGGGGCAGCAACGGGGCTTCTCAAGGTCAGCCAACAGGACCTTCTTATTCTGTAGTGGGGCAAAATAAGGTCACCCGAAGTTGGGAGCTGTAAACGGGACAAGAACTTGGGTGCCCCGACACCAACACCTGGTCCCACGGTCTTTTGGGGACGCATTCACGACTCAGTCAGGTCTCTATGGCTCTGTCTCTGGATCTGCTCCCAGCTAGCAATCTGTACTATTCCAGTGGGTTCCTTCAGCCTGTGGATTCTATAGCTCTGAGATTCAGAGTGGCACATATGCATCATGTGTGTGAGCATGTCTATTCATTCAACAGCAAATATTTATCGAGTGACTTGGGCCAGGCTCCATTCTCGGCCCTGGAGATAAAGCAGTTCACAAAAGAGATGAAGCCCTCCTCTGGTGGGGCTTACATTCCAGTAGAAAGACCTCTGGTCCTTGCAAAAGTCTATGTAAAAGGATCCTTGTGTATCATTTGTGCCCAGACTCTGATAGGTGGGGAATGTCCTGTCAATTCCAGGGAGAGCCACAGTCCTTCTCCGGGCCTACTTGTGCTTCAAGGGGTCTTGGACAAATCACGTGGAAGCATTTGCTAAGCCCACCCCCAGCCCCCAGTTCCTTGCTCCCACCCGCACCCCAGGGTGCTGCTTCTGGCATTCCATGCCCTGCCTCACAATCACTGATTGTGTTCTCTGATCCCTGAGCAACCCAAATATGGACAGCGTCCCTGTCTCCTCCTCTAACTGAATAAAGGGCTGATGGAGCCAAGCCATTGATTCCGAGCTCCATTTGCTCATCTGTACAGTGGAGGCACTAAGGACCTGGATGACTCCTGATGGTCCCACAGATCAGATGAGACTATGAGATGAAAGGGCTGTTCTTCCAGTGATAGTCTTTGTCACGCACGCCCCACTAAAATGGCACCAGTGAAGTGCCTCTCTCTGGGAAAGAACTCAGCCGTGGAGATCCTCAGCTGGGCTCGCGTGCTTGTACAGGAATGCGGGAGGGAGCGCGGGTGCACGTGCTGGCCTGGAGAGCCAGACCAGCCCCGAAAGAGGCTCTGTCATTCCAAGGAGGCTGCAGGGAGCAGGGACACACGGCTGCCCGGGCCAGCAGGGCACCACATGAGTCAGCCCACAGCAGAAGGCAAAGGGGAGGAGAGGAGAGAAGACGTCCTGGAGTCCCCGTGTCCATCAATCTATCTGTCTGTCTGTCTGCTGCAGCCAGTGGCTTGCCAGGCAGGACGGAAGCACTGCCCGGCCATAAATGAATGCTGGCTCCAGGCTGGCCGCCCGCCCCGGCCGCCTGCACGGAAGGCCGGACTTTACCCAGCAAATCGGGAAGGAACTGGAATCTCTGAACTTGGGACTTGGGCTCTGTCGATAAGGTCTATGGACAAACAGAGGGCAGGGGCTGAGGCTCCCCTTTATACACACAGAAGCCCGGCTCCAGGCTGATACTGCGGAGATCTTTGCCCTTTGGTTCAAACAGGAAATCTTAAAATGGAAAATGAGCTGCCTGAGGAAGGGGTGCGGCCACCAGCCTACAGGGAAGCAGGTTGTTCACAGCAGAGAGTTTGGGCTTCTTGGTGCGTGCGGGAGGAACACAGCCAGCCCGGGGTGTTTGGGAGGGGGCAGGAGCCGCCTGGGGAAGGCAGAAGGCAGCCAGAGGGCCGTGGAGAATCAGAGGGCTGGCTCTCACCCACAGTTATACCACTTATTTGTCGTGTGGCTTGTGGGGAGTGACCACACCCATAGGAACTTTAGTTTTCCCATCTGTAAATGGGGCTGACAACACCATCCACGTCAGAGAGCACTCAAGAGGACCCGAATGAAGTCATGGATGTGAAAGTGGCCTGCAAGTCACCAAGGGCTTGACTGGCAAACCTGCATCCTTGTCAAGACCCCCTCAAAAGGCATTTCACAATCCAGAGGGAAAATCCAAAATAACACCTCCATGCCACCCCCATACTCCCCCGTGCTGGCAGTTCAAAGAGGAGAAAATTGGGAGAAGATAAATAATTAGAGAACCCCAGCAGTCTCCCTGCTGAGGTTTCCAGGTAATTATTCACCTGACAATTACCCCCTCACGTTAATTCTACCTCCAGATCCTTCTGACAAGGTAAATTCATTTATGTACATCCCTAACTATCCTGCTTTGGTAAACATTCCAACAAGCTTGGATGGCCCATTAAAGAAAACAAACAAAAAAAAAAAAAAAGAAGAAGAAGTGAGGCAGGCAGGAGAGAGAGAAATTAACTCTTGGTCATTACTGGCACTTACAGAATTAACCTTCGAGGATAATTAATGAGGAATCAAAGCCAAGGCAAACCTTATCCAGAGCCAAAAGGGAGCCAGTCACAGCAGGGTGGGAACCACAGGAGGCCCCTTCTCCACAAAGCTCACACCTCCCACCAGTTGAAGCTCAGAGATTACTGGAAGGTTCCAGAACCTTCTTCCGGGGGTGGTGGTGTGGGCTGCACTTTCACTTTCAGGAAGAACCCTCTTTGGTGAAATCACTCTTGACTTGCCTTTCCCACTGACAGACCCACAACCCTGCCAAGCCACCCTCCAACCAAGGCCTGGCCATTTCTGGGCCCAGCACATCTTAGGCATCAATCAATGGCTGCTATATGAATGAATCAGTGCACGAATTCATTCAGTGTCTTAAAGTCTCCCCAGTTCGTCAAACTCCACAGTGTCCCCCCGTAGGATTAAGGCTAGTGTCATCTTTTTGCCTTGACCAGAGCCTCCGATTGTTCTCTCTGTTTCCGATCTCTTTCCCGCGCATCCTCTACACAGACTTATTTTCCTGAAAGACCAACTGCAAAAGGGATCGAGGTAACACTTCAGCTTTGGCCACCAAGGGGAAAGTCATGGTTAAGACAATGGCCGCTGGAGTCAGACAGCCTGGGGTAAGTTGGCCTTGGGTAAGTTACTTGCCATCTCTGAACCTCAGCTTCCTCATGTATAAAATGAGGCTCATAATAGAAGGTACCAGCCTTCCAGTGGTTGTATGCATTATGAGTTAGTGAAGAAATGCTTGGCACTTAATCAACATTAGCTATTCTCAGCAGCATGGCTATCATCGTCAACATCAGCTTCATTGCTTAAAATACCTTCACTGCCTTCCACTGTCCTCGAATTCAAAGCCAAGTTCTCTAACATGGCGCATGGCACCTGGGCCTTGCTTGCCTCTCACCTCTCTCCCGCCCTCCCTACTCCAGCCACAAATGTCCTTACAGTTCCCCAAATGCTCCATTCTCTCTTCACCTCAGCTCTTTGCACAAGTGGCTTTCTCTGTCTTCCAGGAACTGTATCCCAGGACCCGGGCACGCACACCCAGGGAAGTAAGGCCCATCCCGATTTGGGCAGAGAACAGGTGTGAGGCTCACAGGGGACCCCACAGCCAGCCTTTCTAAGTTCATGTATCTTCTAAAAAGAGCTCTCCACTTGCTTTTAAACATTCAATAATCTGTTGAAAAGCACAGGTAGGTATGAGTCTCCCCAGTTTTACAATAAGGAACTATGTCCATTGAAGACCAGTGACTGGCCCACGGTCACCACTCAGTAGCAGCAGGAACAGGATCTTGGGCCTTCCCAGACCACAGAATGGGGCAAAAGAACCACCACTCAGAGGTGGACCTGAGCTCCATCCCTGGCCAAGACCCGGGGCAAATCTTCACCTCCCTAAGCTCCTGGCCTCTGCATCTATAAAGTCAAGGTAACAATGACTTTCTCGCGAGGTGGTTTAGGAAGATGAGTTGAACTGTACGAAAGAGTGCCAAGGCACTGCCTGGCCCTGGCAGTGAAGAGCAAAGGGGGGAATGGGTGGAGAGTGCTGCACTGAGGCAGGGGGCAAGAATCTGGAAGTGGCATGGGAAAGCAGAAGAATGCATCCCTGCCTCCATCCTGAACTTAAGGACCTTCACAGCCTTCACCCTCCAAGACCAAGGGCAACTGGTGTCCTTGGCAGAGAGACACCAGTCAATTAAGACAGGAAATAGAGCCAAGGTTGGGGCTGGAGACACAGACCTGAGACATTCCACATTCACGAGGAAGCCGCAATGATGGGACTAAGAGAAACTTCCCAGGGAAAGAGCTAAGGATGGAAACCAGAGGTGTACCCAAAACCAGGAGGCAGGGAAGAAGACTTGGGAAGGGCATGTACCTAAAATAAACAATGACTATAGAATGATCACCACAGCAATCAGCTCAGAAATAGCAACTCTATTCAACATTTTCCTCTGAGAGTTCTCTAAGAGATATTTTTATACTTCACTAAAAGAACAAGTGACCCCACAATGCTAAGAATCGTGTTAGGGGAGGGGAACCCAAGTTTCTTCACTTTCCAATGAGAACATGGACTTCTCAAGGTCAAGATATAGACCCAGAAAGCTCAGCCCAGACCCCACCAGGGTGGCCTCAACACTGTGAACAGATGGAGAAATTAACGAAGAGCTAGCACTAAGAGAGGAAGGGGAAATACCCAGATAGCCTTTAAGTTCACATTTTCCTAGTATGAATATTATATTTATATAATAATAATCTGACTTTATTATTATTTGATCTTATTTTCCAAATGACTAAGCTATTATATGAGTAGAAAAAAAAAGCGTTTTGAGTTAAATTGGCTCAAAATTTAATTGAATTGGCTCTTGCCACCTCAACTCACTTCAGTTTCCTCAACTGTTAAATAAACGTGATTTTCTGTTGGAATCTCTGTTGGGAGAAGTCAAGATAGTGTATAAAAAGTGCTACCCGTGTGGCTTTCACTTATGATACGAAATCTTGTCTTCCAGACCATAAAGCGAGTCCAGAAAGATTCAGAATCAAAGCATATACACCGCATTCTCTGACCACAAAGCAATTCAGTTAGAAATAAAGAACAAAAAGACAACGAAGGGCATCTTATGGTTTTGAAAACCTATGAGCGTGCTTTTACGGAAGACAAAGATCAAAGAAAGAACTAGGCGCACCTGGGTGACTTAGTCGCTTAGGTGTCCCACCTTGGCTCAGGTCGTGATCTCATGGTTCATGAATTTGAGCCCCGCGTCAGGCTCTGTGCTGATAGCTCTCAGCCTGGAGCTTCTTCAGATTCTGTGTCTCCCTCTCTCTCTGCCCCTCCCCCATTCACACTCTGTCTCTCTCTGTCTCTCAAAAATAAATAAATGTTCAAAAATAAAAAAAAAAAACAAAGAAAGAACTAAAGTGGAAATTAGAATATACATAGAGCTGAATATCAGTGAAAATGCTGCACATCAAAATTATTGAACACAGCTAAAACCTCCTTGAGGAGGAATATATGGCTTTAAGTGCCTAGATCAGAAAAGAAGAAAGGTTGAAATATGGTGAGCTAAATATCCAACTTAAGGAATTAGAAAATAACCACAGAATAAATCCAAACAGAGTAGACGTAAGAAAGAAATAAAAATGAGAACAGGGGCACCTGGGTGACTCAGTCGGTTAAGTGTCTGACTTGATTCTTAATTTTGGCTCAGGTCATGATCTCTCAGTTCATGAGTTCAAGCCTCACATTGAGCTCTGCACTGATAGTGTGGGGCCTGCTTGGGATTCTCTCTCTCTCTCTGTCTCTCTCTGTCTCTCTCTCTCCCTCCCTCCCTCCCCCACTTGCACGTGCACGCTCTCTCTCAAAATAAACTTTAAAATTTTTTTTTGATTTTTTTTTTAAAATGAGAGCAAAAATTAGGAAAATAGAAAATGAAAATATAATAGCTTTAACGAAGTTGAAAATTGGTTTTTTTCAAAGACTAATAAAATTGACAAACATTCAGTGAGAATTATCAGCAAAAAAAAAAAAAAAAAAATGACCAAAGGCTCAAATAAATAATATTAGGAATAATAAAAGGGATGAAAAATTACAGATAGGGCAGAGATTAATTCAAAAGAGTAAAAAACACTATGAACTTCATGCCAATAAATTTTAAAACTCAGGTAGAATGGGAAGATTACTAGAAAAGTATAATCTACCAAAACTGACTAAAAAAGAATTCGAAAACCTGGCTTTTCCTTTAACCATTAAAAAAATTAAATCTATAATTTAAAACCATCCCATAAAAAAGCTCACAGGCTCAGTGGTTACAAAAGCAAGTTCTAACTAAATGTCAAGAACAGGTAATTGCAGATGATTCAAACTCTTGCAGAGAACCAGAAAGGAAAATGACTCGGCCATTCATTTGATGAGAAAAGTACACCTTTGATATCAAAATGAGGCAGATATAATATAAAAAGGGGAAATCATTATCCCATAAAATCACTAGCCACATGAACCTCAACGCAAAGTCTCCTCACAAAAGTTTAGCAACTCAAGTCCAGAAATACATAAAGCTGAATGATATAAAGAAAGATACTGCATATAACCAAAATTTGATTTATCCAAGAAATGCCATGTTGACTTAAATTAGGTATTTATTTTTGCTATTAATCATAACCTATTAAGATGAATCACAAAATCATATGAGTAGTTACACAAAGCTCCTTAAAAAGTCAACATTAATAAATGGTTTTTTTAAAAAACGCTTAGCAAACTAGAAATAGAAAGAAATTTCCTAAACTTGAAAAAGGACATTTATAAAAATCCAAAGTAAATATCATACTTAATGATGAATAATTAGAAGAATTTCCTTTACAGTCAGCAAAAATGTTGCTATCCTGATTTAAAAATTTGACATTTTTGTGGAGGTCCTACCTCATGCAATTAGACAATCCAAATAAGAAAAAGGTATAAAAAAAATTACCTTTAGTCACAAATTATATGATTGTCCACAGAAAAATATCAATAGAAACTATAAATTATTGGAAAGAACAAGAAAATTAACAAAATTTTGAGTACGCAAAACTCAAAAAAAACTACATTTTTTTTTAAATAAGTTTTTTTTTTAACATTTATTTATTATTTTTGAGACAGAGAGAGACAGAGCATGAATGGGGGAGGGTCAGAGAGAGAGGGAGACACAGAATCCGAAATAGGCTCCAGGCTCTGAGCGGTCAGCACAGAGCCTGACGCGGGGCTCGAACTCACGGACCGCGAGATCATGACCTGAGCTGAAGTCGGATGCTTAACCGACTTAGCCACCCAGGAGCCCCAAAAAACTACATTTAAAGAAACATTACATTTCTATAACCCAACACCCATTAGTTTAAAATACAATTTTAAAATGCAGTTTACCGGGGTGCCTGGGTGGCTCAGTCAGGTAAGTGTCTGACTCTTGATTTCAGCTCAGGTCATGATCTCACAGTCCTGAGACTGAGCCCCGAGTCAAGATTCTCTTTCCCTCTCCATTTGCCCCTCCCCCTCTCGTTCTCTTTCTCTCTCTCTCTCTCTCTCTCTGTCTCTAAAAATACATTTTTTGAAAAAATATGGAATACATTGATGATTCCAGGATACAGGAGTTCTTAAATAAGACACCAAAAAAGCATAAAACTTTATCAAATTGATAAATTAAAAAACCTCTGTTCATCAAAATATAATTTTTAAAAAAGTGAAAAGGTGAAAACTGGGAGAAAATATTGACAACACTGACCAAGGAATAATAGAGTATAAAAAGAATTCTCACACAGAAAGGAAAGAAAGAAGCAAAGAAAGAAGAGAAAAAATGAGCCATTTCAAAGAAGAAGGTAACTTTGAAAGCAGTCAACCTAATTAGAAATCAAGAAAATCCAAATTAAAATCACAGTGTGATTACTTTCATCTACCAGGATGCCAAGAATAGAAGAGCCCAACAATACCCAGCATTGCCAAGAGTCTGGGGTAGCAGGAACCCTTATAACACTTTCGCCACAGGAGTTTAAATCGAATGTGTAATCATTTAACAAAATAATCTCATAGGACACATGTCTAAAAATGTTCATAAATGGCATTGTTTGGAATAGCCAGGCACCAGAAACAACCCAAATGTCTGTCCGCAGGATAATGGATAAGTACTATAACTTAGGATACACTCATTCAAGGAAATACTAAACAGCAGTAAAAATGAACAAACTAGAAATAAACACGTCATCATATCACAAACATAGGAGGAATCAAAACTAAAGCAAAGGCTTCCTAACCTTCCTTTATGTCTTGACTCATCTAGAAAGGCATAATACTTCTATCTACACCACACACCAGGTGATCCACCCAGAGTCACCAGGTGACCAGTCCCCATAAGATTCTTGGCACTTCTGAGCTTGAACGTACACTATGCTGGCATTTATACAGATCAAAACTTGCAAAATTAAACAATATGTTATTTAGTGATGCCTAAATATGTGGAAAACAACGAAGAGAAGCAAGAGAATGATGAACAGACTTCCCTCTGGGGAGAGAGAGAGGGAGACGTGACCACAAAGGGACACACAGTGTATTCTACTATGTGTTGAAATATTTCATTACAACTGTGGGATATGATACTATATGTATCCCATGAACTTAACTATTTAAAAGGAGCAGAGAAAAAAAGACCAGAGGGGCATCTGGGTGGCTCAGTCGGTTAAGTGTCTGATTCTTGGTTTGGGCCCAGGTCATGAGCTCACTGTTCATGAGTTCGAGCCCCACATTGAGCCCCAAGTTCAGGCTCTGCCTTGGGATTCTCTCTCTCTCCCTCTCTCTGCCTCTCTCTCTCTCTCTCTCTCAAAATAAATAAAACTTGAAAGAAAGAAAGAAAGAAAGAAAGAAAGAAAGAAAGAAAGAGAAAAAGACCAGAAGAAAACATATTGAAGCGTTAACCATGGTTATCTTTGAGTGACAGATGTCTTTTTTCATTTGTTTTTGTTTGTTTGTTTGTTTTTTTGGTAGTTTCTAATTTTCTACAATGAACATGTATTTCTTTTATAATCAAGGAAAGAAAGAAAAAAATACTTTGTTTCACAAGACAAACCCCCTAATTGTGAGGATAAATACCAGGCAGTTGAAAGAAGAAGAAAGAAAGCAAGAAAAAAAAAAAAACCACTAGGTATAAAAATAACTTTCTCCCGTTTGGATCTTCAGGCAATAAGCTACAATCTTAGGAACTCTTTCCACTGAGCTTTTCTGGGTCCAACACAACAAAATAAGGCAAAAAAATGTCTGTTGACTTATATTGTCCCCTAGTCAGGTTAAGAAAGAAAGAAAGAAGAAAGAAAGAAAGAAAGAAAGAAAGAAAGAAAGAAAGAAAGAAAGAAAGAGGAAGGAAGGAAGGAAGGAAGGAAGGAAGGAAGGAAGGAAGGAAGGAAGGAAGGAAAGAAAGAAAGAAAGAAAGAAAGAAAGAAAGAAAGAAAGAAAGAAAGAAAGAAACCTTTTGGGCATTTAAGGACAAACTTAAATAAAGGTGCACTGGTCCTCCCTTGGCCTTATTTTTAGATTTACTGTAATTGGGTCTCTTAAAGGCCCTGCAGCCAAGTGCATGGAGACGATTTCTTTTTCCTTCTTAAAGACTCATCTGTCTCTGTGTGCTGTGGAGGTGAGCGCAGAGCAGTCCCCCTGCAGGCAGGGACCTCCCTTCAGATTAGTGTGTTCCATGGCATTCGTCTGATTTGGCCTCAGCCCCTTGCTGGCCTTGGCAGCTGCTACATGACGTCCAGGGAGGGGATCAGGAACGTGAGCAGGGACAGAATAATAGTAGCGGTGATGGTCAGCTGGGACTACAGTCCCCCTGATGCAGATGTCGAAACCGAGTCACCAGAAGGTGATGACCCACCCTTTGTGGCAGGGAACCCGGTCAGTGTCAGACTGAAGGCCACAGGTGGGCTGTGGCCAGCTCTGCCTTGCGCCTTACCCTGCCACCCTCAGGTCCCGCCTTTTAGCCCCACAGTGATGCCCTACCTACCTAGAGGCCAAGAGCCAGCTTAATGGTTCCACCCAGGAACTCTCAAAAATCTTTCTGTGGGCAATTACGAGAGAAGGAAAGAAGAAAGGAGAGGCTAGAGGAAAAGGACCTTCACAAGTAACAGTCAGTATGTCTTTGGTGCTTGCCATTATCCCAGACAATTTACACTATATGACATCATTTGACCCTCAAAACAACACAATGAATTTGGTGATTTTTTTTTTTTTGGTCTGTTTTTTCAGGGAAAGAAACTGAGCTTCAAAGTGGTTAAGCAAATGGCCCAGAGTCTTGTGCTAGGATTTGTGCTAGGATCCTCATCATATGGCTTTGAAGCTTAAATCTTAACATGATTCTTCCTGTGGACTCCCTCAAGCACCCATCATTGGACCCTGAGGAGTCGAGTTTTGCCTCTAAAATTAAAAAAAAAAAAAGTTCCATGTGGCCCATCTGCCTCCCAAACATTCAGGGGCTCCCTGTTTTCAGAATTCTACCTCTACCCTTGCAATCAATCTCTCCCCATCAAGACCCCCACCCACCTACCCCAATCCCAAGTTTGTGTGAATGCCTGGGCCCCTCCCCCCAGGCCTCCACCCCTTGGGGTTCAAAGCTGTCTCTGGTTTTAACCGCCAGGCTGCTCCTCTCCTTGCACCAGTGTCCTGGAATGTCTTCTTTTCAGCCCAGTAAGTCAAGCTCCACCTTCTCCGAGAAGCCTTCCCTGGTCTCATTAAATTCATCAATCTCATTCATCTGAGCTACCAATGTTATTTAAGCACTACCAATGACAGGCCCCGTGAAATAAATAATCAATAGACATATGACTGAAATTTATCAAGGAGGTCAAGAGAGGCTTTTCTAAAGAGTCATTCAGTCACCGCTCAGAAATCTGAAAAATGAGCAAGATAAATTCACTGGAAAAGCTGGAGGCGGGCGTTGCTCACAGGTGCAGACGGATGGAGCACCAAGAACCAACACACAGGCCAGGGGCAAAGCACAGCCCGGCCCTGAGCTGGCTGTGGGGACATGGGCACGTCCCCCCGCCGGCCTTTCTGAAGCACAGCCACTGTCACTAAACAAAGCCGACAGCGGTGCTTGTATCGCTGTCAGAATACGATGGCATCACGTGCGTAAAGCCCCTGGCGTGAAGAAATAGCATATCACAGAAATAGCATATCCTTTCTCACAGAATACTTCTCTCGGGGAGTAGAAGTAATCTTGGACGCCAAAATGTTGTAAGCTTTACAGGCATCAGAGTTTTAAGGCAAATGGTAGGATACTATTATCATCAGATCGACACCAGATGCCTGAGTTCACCACTGTTACTCGCGCCCATGCTTGAAGCTCCACGATAAAGACTTCACTTCTCTTGCTCACGACTGTCCCCAGTGCTGATGCAGAGCATGCTGCCAAGTGCTAAGCTGGGAATGTTTGTTGAATGAATGTCTGTGGCTATACTCATCTAGTGGACCAATCGTTCTCAAATACTGATTCTCTAAGCAGCAGTGGCTCAGAGCTTGCTGGAAATGCTAATTCTTTTTTTTTTTTTAATTTAAGTTTATTCATTTATTACTTCAGAGAGGGAGAGAGAGCGTGCAAGCAGGGGAGGGGCAGAGAGAGAGACACACAATCTGAAGTAGGCTCCAGGCTCTGAGCTGTCAGCACAGAGCCCCACACGGGGCTTGAACCCATGAACCATGAGATCATGATCTGAGCCAAAGTCGGACACTTAACCAACTGAGCCACCCAGGCACCTTTGGAAATGCAAATCCTCAGGCCCCACTCCAGGCCTACAAAATCAGAGACTCTGGGGTGAGACACAAAAACTGGTGTTTTCACAAGCTCTCAGGGACTCTGATGCCCACCTGAGTTTAAGAAGCACTGGTCTAGGGGCACGTGGGTGGCTCAGTCAGTTAAGCGTCCGACTCTTGGTTTCGGTTCAGGTCGTGATCTTATGGCTTCGTGGACTCCAGCCCCGCATTGGGCTCTAAGCTGACAGCGTGAAGCCTGCTTGGGATGGATTCTCTCTTTCCCTCTCTCTGCCCACTCCCCTACTCGTCTCTGTCTCTCTCAAAATAAATAAACAAACAAACAAAAAAAAAGAAGCACTGGTCTAGAGATGAGCTCCTAGAGCACAGGGATTGGCTTACTCGGTTTTAAGTACCCAGCCTTGAGCAAACTCATGAGGACTGAAAACTCCCTTCTGGAACTCAAGTCTGACTGCAAAACTCAAGCCAAACTGGCTCAGGAATAGAGCCTTCCCCTTTCACTAGCCCCAGATAGGTGCCCCTACTTTTGCCAAAGATGCCCTTCACTTCTACGTGCAATCAAGTCCCAGCTCAAAAATCCCCTCCTCTGGAAAGTCTTTAGAAGCGATTCCCAATGAAATGCTTCTTCCTTGTGTTCCCAGGGCATAGGCTTTCCTTATGGCCCACACCCCATGGTGGTATATGAATTAATTTAGAAATAACTCTCCCTAGATATATGCCATCCAATATGGTAGCCACTAGCTACATGTGGCTATCAACACCAATGATGCTAGGAAAAATTAAGATATGTTGTAAGCATAAAATCCACACTAAGTTTCCAAAAAATGTCACATGCATAAAATAATGTAAAATATTTCATTAACAATAGTCTCACTGATTACATGTTGAAATGGTAACATTTGGGATATATTGTATTAAGTAAATATATTATCAAATTAATTTCACCTGTTTCAGTTTTCTGTTGTGGCTACTAAACAAATTAAAATTGCATATGTGGCTCACATTCTAGTTCTACTGACCAACACTCTCTAGACATTCAGAAATCCACCATAGTGGAGGCCAGGGTTCACTCCATTTTGGATCCTGACACCCATCCCCTCTCTTGCATATAATAGATAATCAAGAAATGAGTATAGAAAAGTAAAAGAATTCACAAATACCTCAAGGCCTACAAAGAAGTGTTGATCTTCTTAAATATAGATGCACGGAAAACAACATCTGGGACCAATGCAGTTTGTCCCAACTCAAAAGTCAAAGAAAGAGGACAAGTTTGAGGGGAGGAAGGTGTTTAAAGTCCTCCATTCTGATGCTAACCCCTAAACAGCCAGATGATCTCATGCAACTCAATCTCCCTCTCCAATAATAGCTGGCGTGCCCACCTCACAGGCTCTGTTGGGAACTAAATGAGAAAATTAAAAGGAGCCTATTGCAGAGACAATTAGCACTGAAGGAGTGTGAGAAATTGTCCTCCTTTCTCCCACTCCATCCCCTCCAGCTGTCTGGCTTAGGTTTTCTAGAAAGCGACAGAGTGTGCAGACACTGAGTTCTCAGAATTTATAGCTCATTTTATAATGTTTTGGGTGAGGCCAGAAACTTTACATGCACTATTGTTTCCCTTGTCTTTAAACTAAATAGGATCTCACTCAAAGAAAAGAATTTAAGCAAGAGGGAATTGGAGGAAGTGATTGAGAGTAAGAACGCCCCTCCCCCCTTTCTCTTAGCTGCCCAGACCATGCATCTAGTTCCATGTCTACGGAACTGGAGGAAAAGTTATTTTCTTTTCTTTTTATGTTTTTTTATTTATTTCTGGGACAGAGAGAGAGAGTGCAAGAGGGGGAGGAGCAGAGAGAAGTGGACAGAGGATCCGAAGAGGGCCCCACACTGATGATGGTGGCAAGCCTGATGTGGGGCTTGAGCTCACCAACCTGGAGATCTGCGAGATCGTGACCTGAGCCTGAGTCACCAACGGTGAGATCGTGACCTGAGCCTCAGTCGGTCGCTCAATCAACTGAGCCACACAGGCGCCCCCAGAAAGGTACCTTCTTAGAGTTAGATGTTTATCTCAGACCAGCCTTGCAAGTATCAAGACTTCAGGGGCACCTGAAGGGTTTAACAGTCAGTTAAGCATCTGACTCTTGATTTTGGCTCAGGTCATGATCTCAGGGTTTGTGAGACGGAGCTTCACATTGGGCTCTGCGCTGACACCGCAGGGCCTGCTTGGGATTCTCTCTCCCTCTCTCTCTGCCCCTCCCTCACTCCCACTCTCACTCTCTCAAAATAAATAAACATTTTTTAAAAATTCAACAGTCCCCTCAGCTGCCGTTGATGCAGTTACGGTCAATCCTCGCGATTCCCAAATTATTATTTCATATTTGCAGATTTGCCTGCTTGCTAAAATTTATTTGTAATCCCAAAATCAGTACAATAACCCTCCCTTATCCATGGGTAATACATTCTGAGATACCTCCCCAGTGGAGGATGTCTGAAACCGTGGACAGTACTGAACCCTACAAACACGATGCTTTTTCCTACATATACATTCTTACGATAAAGTTTAAGTTCTAAATTAGGCCTAGTAAGACATTAACAATAAGAGTGATAATAAAATAGAACAATTATAACAATATATTGTAATAAAACTTATGTGAATGTCGTTTCTCTCTCTCAAAATGCCTTATCAGCTGTACTCACCCTTCTCTGTGTGATGATATGAGATGATAACATGCCCACATGATGAGATGAAATGGAGTGAGTGGCTCAGCGTCGTGAGGAGATGTGAGGCTACTAGTGACCTTCTGATACTACGTCAGAAGGGGAATCACCTGCTTCTGGACCACAGTTGACTGTGTAACTGAAACATCAGAAAAATAAAAGTGTGGATAAGTGGGGCTACTGTACTTACTCACAATGCTTTTGAGGTTGTTTATAAACCTGCACACGGCAGTAAAAAATTGAGTCCCCTGACACCCACCGCTGTGGGTTGAATCGTGTGATCTCCAAAATCCATGTGTACCTCAAAATGTGACTTACTTGGAGACTGGGCTTTATATTAAAATGAGGCCATGAGAATGGTTCCTAATCCAACCTGACTGATGTCCTGAGAAGAAGACATCAGGACACACAAAACATCAGGAAAGACCACATGCAGACACAGAGAGAAGGCGGCCATCCACCCAGCAAGAAGAGGGGCTTCGGGAGTGCCCAAACTTGCCGACCACTTCATCTCAGACTTCCAGTCTCCACAACTGTGACACAACTAATTCCCGTTGTTTAAGACACCCAGTCCGTGGTGTTTTATCATGGCAGCTCTAACGAACTATTACCCACCTGTTGCCTTGAGGGTTGAATAAGTCAATGCTGCCTTCTTGTTTCAGCTCTCATACTGGAAACAAGTGTCCTTTTCATGGTCTTTTTAGTGCCACATCTTTCATATCTTTTTTTTTACTTAATGTAGGTGATTTCCCTGTTAAAAACGGCCCCCAAGTACAGTCCGGAAGTCCTGTCTATTGTTCCTAAGCACTAAAAGGCAGTGATATGCCTTACAGAGAAAGTATGTGTTGTATAAGCTTTGTTGAGGCCTGAGTTATAGTGCTGTTGGCTATGGGTTCAATGTTGATGAATCAAGAACATATATTAAACAGAAACACACCTACAACAAGGTTATGTGTTGATCAGTTGATGAAGACACTGTGACAGGAGGCTTTCAGGAACCTAAACCTGTATTTCCCCCTAGGAACAATGGTGCAATATTCACTAATTCAGTTTTCATGGTGACTTTATAGACCATCACTGCAGCATATAATGAAAATCAACCGGGTCCAGCAATTCCACTTCTGGGTATTTATCCAAAGGAAATAACATCACTATCTGAAAAAGTTATCTGCACTCCATGTTCATTGCAGCACTATTTACAATAGCCAAGACGTGGAAACAACCTAAGTGTCCACTGACAGATGAATGGATAAAGAAAATGTGAAATACACACACATACACACACACACACACACACACACACACACACACACACACACACACTGGAATATTAGAGCCATAAAAAAGAAGGAAATCTTGCCATGACCACATGGATGAAACTAGAGGGCATTGCTAAGTAAAATAAGTCAGACAAAGAAAGACAAACATTGTATGATCTCACTCATATGTGGAATCTTAAAAAAAATAAATTCGTAGAAACAGAAAACAGATTGGTGCTTGCCAGAGGCAGGAGGTGGTGGGTAAGAGAAACAAATGAGGTTAATCAAAGGTATAAACTTCCAATGGTAAGATATAATGTACTACAAGAAGACCACTGTTAACAATATTCTATTGTATATTTGAAACTTGCTAAAAGATCTTAGAAGTTCCCATCACAAGAAAAAATAATTGTAACTATGCATGATGATGAATATTAACTAACCTTATTGTGGCGATCATTTTGCGATATACACATTTATCAAATCATTATTATGTTGTACACCTAACACTAATACAATGTTATATGCCAATTCTATGTCAATAATAAAAAAACATTTTAAGAGTCAACTGCAGGGGCACCTGGGTGGCTCAGTCGGTTAAACATCCAACTTTGGTTCAGGTCATGATCTCATAGTTCGTGGGTTTGAGCCCCATGCAAGGCTCTGTGCTGACAGCTCAGAGCCTGGAGTCTGCTTCCGATTCTGTGTCTCCCTCTCTCTCTGCTCCTCCCCCACTCATGCTCTATCTCTCTGTCTCTCAAAAATAAATAAATGTTAAAAAATTTTTTCTTTAAGTCAACTGTAAATGTTTTCAAATAAATGAGTTAGGAGTTTTTCCCTTTGTTACGTTGCTCTATCCATGTATCAGCCTCCCTGAGCTTGGCCCTCTCTCCTCACTGCTGAATTGACCGTTGCCAGCCTGCAACCCAGTGAGGCTCAGCAGATGTGCTCAAGAAACACAAGAGAGGGAAGAGCTGGTCATTCTTCAGTGCACATTACTAGGAAGGCATCCTGATTGGCCTCATATTGTTTCAAGGAGGGGTTATGTTAGGCACAGGCATCAGCATGTGGACTAAGAAATAGAAATTAAACCCTTAATTGGGCAGACAGGTTCCAAATGTCCTGTTATTAAAATTGTTTTCCATGCCACGCCCTTCACCAATTTACTGGCACATGGAATCCAGCACAGAAGATCCTTAGACAATAAACGAAACGGGCAGCCTTTATTAGCTACCCGGCATGAAAGGAGACCTGCCTCAGAAGAGGGAAACCTTTGACCCTATTTCCTGAGTCACTCATCTGGCGCCTCTCCTGCCCCGTGGAAAGGTCAGGGATTGTGGAGTCAAACAGACATAGGTTAAAACTCCAGCCTCAGTTTCTTCATCTGTAAATTGGATGTAAGGGCACCTATTTCATGCATTTTTGAAAGGATCGAGGGAAGCTAAGTCTGTTGATTACAATCCCTGGCACACACTGGAGTTTTCAGGTTCTTTGATGTCAGTGTCTTATTTTGCTAGCACCCGTTTATTTGTGAATATCATCTCTTGGCAACCACTTCTCCTGGAGAAGAAAGGGCGCTATGTCAACCTTTCAGTCCCTTAGCAAAATTCATTGTGCATCTCCCACTTACCAAGCCCTGTGTGAACGAGAGAAGTAGAAATGCAGAACTCCTACAACCTCATTCTGAAGGAACTCTCTCTAGTGTCGATGATCATATCTTCATATCTTAAATAATAATGTGTAAGTATCTTGTATATCCCTAATGTAACAAACAGAGTAAGAAGAGACTTAATGAGGGGCGCCTGGGTGGCTCAGTGGGTTAAGCATCTGACTTCAGCTCAGGTCATGATCTCGTGGTCCATGAGTTCAAACCCCAAGTTGGGCTCTGTGCCAACAGCTTGGAGCCTGGAGCCTGCTTCAGATTGTGTGTGTGTGTGTGTGTGTCTCTCTCTCTCTGCCCCTCTCCTACTCACACCCTATCTTTCTCTGTCTCTCAAAAACGAATAGATGTTTAAAAAAAAAAAAGAAGAGACTTAATGAATCAGGTCTAGAGCTGTTCAAATTCTTCAAAAGATATTATTTGCATGTTTGTGGGGGTAGGGAAATCTGAGAAGACTTCCTAGAAGAAGTGATACTCCATCTAGACCTTGAATAAGACCTAAATTCAGAGAAGTACAAATAGGGTGAGAAAGGAGGTGGGTGGGAGAAAAAGTGAGCAGCTTGGTTTTCACAAAAGCATACCTCTGAACACCGAGGCCTGAGTGGAAAATCACACCCTGAAACACATTGAGTTAAATTTCTTTCAACACCTCCCATGCAAAAGCCAGTCTTTCTTCTTCTCTCCTTTTTTCTTTTATGAAGTTGGAGTTTTTAATTTATTTCATAAATTATACAAATATTGTCTCTGTCTCTAAAATAAATAAACGTTAAAAAAAATTAAAAAAAAAAGGGGGCGCCTGGGTGGCTCAGTCGGTTAAGTGGCCGACTTCGGCTCAGGTCATGATCTCGCGGCCCATGAGTTTGAGCCCTGCGTCGGGCTCTGTGCTGACAGCTCAGAGCCTGGAGCCTGTTTCTGATTCTGTGTCTCCCTCTCTCTCTACCCTCCCCCGTTCATGCTCTGTCTCTGTCTCAAAAATAAATAAACATTAAAAAAATTTAAAAAAAATAAAATTATACAAATATTGAATGTTCAATCAGCAAACTTCGAAAATTCAGACAAATGAGAATCTCATTCAAATCACCCACACTCCCACTCCCTAGCAGTAACCACTATTAACATTTTGGTGAATTCCTTTCTAGACTATGATGTGAGAGTGTGCATGCATGTGTGTGTTTGGGTGAGTGTGTATTATACTGAACATGATATTTACAAACTAGGATCATAGTGTCCATGTTTTGAGGCTTACTTTTTGTCACTTGACTGACATGTTTTCAGTATCAATAAATATGGAGCTCTAGAGGCGCCTGGGTGGCTCAGTTGGTTAAGCGTCCAACTCTTGGTTTTGGCCCAGGTCATGATCTCACAGCTTCGTGGGTTCGAGCCCTGCCTCAGGCTCTGCCCCAGCAGTAGGGAGCTTGCTTGGGATTCTCTCTCTCCTCTCTCTCCCTCTCTCCCCCACTCATGCTGTCTTTGCCTCTCTCAAAATAAATAAATAAACTTTAAAAAAAAAATCCATCCTTCTTGAAAAACTCATTATGTGCCTGTGTGGAGTTATGGGGATTTTCTTGTTTTGTTTTGTCTTTAACCATGTGATCTTTATTTTTTTGTTGAGGTATAATTGACATAACATTATATTAAAGGTGAACAATGTAATGATTCCATATTTGCATAAACTACAAAATGATCACCATAATAAGTCCATATGCAGTTACAAAACTTTCTTTCTTGTGATGAGAACTTTCAAGATCCACTCTCTTGGCTACTTTCAAAGATGCAGTACATTATTATTTACTATATTCACCATGCTTTATATTATATCCCCATAACTTACTCATTTTATAAGGTGCCTGTGTGTTTTAAAGACTGTTCTAATTATTATAAAATAAATATTTAGTCAGATAGAACATTTGGAAAACATAGAAATGTAGAGATTTTCTATTTTAACTTGCTCCTAAAAAATAATTTTGAATCCATACAAATTATCTAGGATAAAAGATGTTTATATCAATATAAATTATCTAGTCACTGAACTGGTTTCACTCTACATCCAAGACATGCAAGAAATTCAAGATGTGGTATTAATGCCATTTGATAATGTGCATAACCAGTGCCAAGTTTTCCCAATAGCTGACTTCATCCTCCTCTTTTTCTCTTATAAAGAAAAATCCAGATACTATAATTCTGATAACCCAAAAGTTGCATTATGTAGAATTTAAACTAAGGATACATGTATGTTTTATACAAAAAGCAAACAAGTTCTACAAGACAAAAAAAAAATGTGTACAACTGCTTCAAAAATCATTTGGTCTGATATCCTCACAGTCAATTAATTTGGGAAATATATGTTTTAGACACAGGCAAGGAGAATAATTAACAAAGGTGAGCTTTCTTCATTATATATTTCTTTAATGCTTGCAATTTTATTCACTAATGTGTGTTCATTTATCTGAACAAAATTAACTTTTTTTTAAGACACAAGAAATCAAAAGAAAAAAATGAAATCTCTCCTGTCCCCCCCACCCACTGTTAACACCATGCTATGTTTCCCTGCAAACTTTTTCTAGCCATACTTAGTAGGCTATTTTTACACAGCTGGGATCATAGCATAAATATAATTTTACATCCTGCTTATTTCAATCATAATGTAAGCATTTTCCATTTATAAATGCTTCATAAACATTTTTAATGACTGTATAATATTCCATTGAGCAGCTACGTAACCTTTTACATAACGCTTCCCCTATGTTTAAACATTTAGGTTGTTTCAATTTTTTCTCTATTGTCCATAAAGTTTTGAACTTGGTGCATAAATCTGGGTCTGCACTTTAGATTACTTCCTTATGAGAGATTCCCAGAAGTGGAATGACTAGCTCGAAGGCAATGAACATTTTTCAGGCCTGTGATACACGTTGCCAAAAAGCTCTCCCAAAAGGGTTGTACCATTTCACACTCCCACTAACAGTGTTGCTCATTCCACTTTTAATAGCATCATGTGACTGAAACGGCCAATGGCAAGGCTTGAATAAATGACCATCCATCTCGCCAGTGAATTATACAGCCCATGAACTTGACTACAAGGCCCGCATAACAGCATGGAGAAATAGCTATGCGGCAATGTCAGACAGAAAACAGAATTGAATGTAATTGCTGCTGCAAACAACAACGACAAAAAAAATAAGTCTGCATAATGATGAGGAACTGGAAAAAAAATAACATTGACACGTGAGAAGTACGGCAGGGTGAGGACTTCAAGATTTATCACTGCCCCTCTGGTTTTAATAATTTTCATTCTCTGTGTTAATTTCACCTTATCTCGCCATAGCACATATTTAATATTACAAAAACTTTAAACATGGGCAAAACGCTCAGGCTACAAAACTGCATACTACAAGATTTTTCAAAAGCTGCTACTGCATAATTCTAGCATTTCCAAGGCTGGCCCCGGCATTTTCGTGGCTAAATGATCATGGTGGTCTTTTCTGAATTCCCAGAAATAATTAAGTCAATGAATGGAATTTTCTCAAATGTAAATTCTCCCATGATTTTTTTTTTTCCTCAAACCTCTGGCAACTGCCAGCACCCTTCTGCTAGCAGATGACAAGAATGAAGACTTCACAAATAGTAACAGAAAACCACTGAAACAGCTGGTCACATTCTATGGGTCCTGCACTTGTGGTTGTACTGATTTACCGAGCATGGGCGACAGTCATGCTTTCTGCAAGCAAGACTATTCCAAGTCCTGTGCGTTAGGACGATCCCCCAAGAGCACTGAGGCGTCAGTTGCTGAAACTCACTATCTGAAGAGACTCGAGCAAAGCTGAGTTCTGACCCTTCCTGTCTCTGCCCTGCTCCAGGTGGGAGAAACACGGAGGATGACATAACCTAGGGCGGATAGGATCTGATTCCCAAAGCTGATGGGAGAAACAACAGCCTCCTTGAACGACACCCCCCCACCCCACCCCCCCACACACACACATGCACCAGTGTCTGCTTTGGTGTTTTCCTGCCTCTGGTCTCTCCCCTCATCAGTGCACACTGATCTGAAGTATAGCTACTTAAACTCCACTTCAAGTGTGTTCCAGGAACCAGCAGCAGCATAGACTTGGCAACTTGTTAGGAATGCAGAATGCCAGGCCCCACCCCAGATATATGGAGTCAGAATTCACATTTTAACAAGATGCCCAGGTGATTCACATGCACAATACATTTGCAAAGCACTAGGTTAAACAACATGGTTGAGGGGCGTCTGGGTGGCTCAGTTGGTTAAGTGTCCAACTCTTGGTTTCAGCTCAGGTCATGATCTCATGGTTCGTGAGTTCGAGCCCAACGTGGGGCTCTTTGCTAGGAGGAGCCTGCCTAGGATCCTGTCTCCCTCTCTCTCTGCCCCTTCCCCGCTCACACTCTGTCTCAAAAATAAATAAATAAATATTAAAACAACAACCACAACACAGTTGATGCCATTCTTCTGCCCAGACACTTTCAGTGGCTCCTTGTGACCTGAAGGAAACCATCCAAACTCAGCATGGGCGACAGTCATGCTTTGCTCAAGTCTCATCCCAGCCTGGCTCCCCAGACTCCTCTCAATTAATCCACATGTATTTAACATATCCTGAATACACTAGGCTTCCTCAAGTTCAGCAATGTATGACTTTGTATGTGCAACCCCCTCTGCAAGAATGCCTTTCTATAAATGGTGAAATCATACTCAACCTCAACCTTCAAAACCCAGCCCAAGACCTCCTCCAGGAAGCCTGCCAGGACTCCTTCTCCCAACACACTCCCCACTGCTTCTCCCTCTGACTGCCCCAGCCCTCATATGTTAAGTAGTCCATGTGCATTCGTGTGTGTGTGTGTGTGTGTGTGTGTGTGTGTGTGTGTACCCTACTTGGTGGCAGTTTCTAGGTGGGTGCCTCTGCAGACATTTAATCCGTGTTTGCTAAACAAAAATGAATGAATGAATGACTAGTGCTACTTCTGGCTCTGCCACATAATCACTGATGTGAGTTTCTTCTTTGAAAAATGTCCTATCTCGTGGCATTGTGAAAATCAGATAAGTTTTGCATATGGGAAAGTACTTTGCAGACCGCAAAGATCTGTAAGATTGAGATTAGCCCCAGCCCTTCCCAAGGGCCATTCCTGGACCTGCCTGGGGTTGGCCCCGTGATAATGACCTGAAGGGATACTGATACCCACCGATTCCAAGGCCCCACCCGCAGACATTCTGATTCAGGAGGAATTCTGCATTTTCAGGTGGTTTCAGTATGAAGCCCAATCCAGAAACAGCGGGCCTGTGAGTCATCTTGTAGTCCTCTGTGACCCAGGGCCCAGACTAGGGTAAGGGAAGAAAGGTACTCAGGTACAAAATTTAAGGGCCCCCACTCTCAAGGGTGTACAAACGAAGGCTCTGCAACCTGAGAGGGGCCTCGTTAAAAACCATGCCCCCAGACACCTCTCTTGCCACCCCCTCGTGCTGGTCCTGCCTTGACCACCCCAGCAAAGCAGGCCCAAGCCCACGGCGCTCACTCAGCTGCACCCAGCTGCTGCTGCAAAGCCCTCCACGCCAGCCGTCCTGAGAACCCGGCCACCGCCTGCTGCATGGGGAGCTCCCAGCCCTCCGCCACAGGCAGGCCCAGGTGAGCTGAGGACAGGGTGTCCTCAGGGCCTTGGAATTCCAGGACCCACCACCGCAGCCCCATTAACGGTCTGTCTTCCCTTAAGTGGGGAAGAGGCGGACTCATCCTAACCTCATGCCCCACGAAGTCTGACCACCTCAGGGTACCGGGGTCCTTTGAAGAACCTCGTGCCTGGCACCCAAGTGAGCAAGATTTCCTCAGTTCTTCAGACCCTGAATGCCAGCCTGAGCAATCCTGGTGGCCAGCACCCCATCAGGCTCGTGGGGGCTGTCCCAGGCTGCACGTGCACGAGGGCAGGTGAAGACCCACTTTCGAAGCTGCTAGCCATCCCTCCTACTCCCCAGAAGGGACGAAGCTCACTCCTTGAGCCCCCTCTTTCCACTGATCTCTGACTGCCATGGCCGTGTGCCTATAATGTACACCAAGCTCACAATGTGGAAGACACATTGCATATATTCTTCCTTTTCTGTCACTATTACGACCCCGGCAAGGTAGGTACTATCATCACCATTTCACAGGTCGAGAGACTGAAGCCCGGAGGCTAGGGAATTTGCCCCAAATCATGGAGCAAGTCCATAGTAGATCTGGGATTTAAGCCCAAGCCCTCCCTGCTCCTCCTTCGGCCTCCAAGTTTGTTTTTTCATATTTTATCCCCATTGCTTTGCATTCCGAAGTCCCTCCCTCTGTTTTCCTGAAGCTTCTGTAGACAACAGCAGCCAGCAGCCTAGGGTTCTGGCAGCTTCCCCTGAGGGTATTTCCTGGAATCTAAGGCTGGGTTCTTTAGAGGCTGTGGGTTTTGTGTGAGTGTGTGTATCTATGTGTACATATGCGTGTTTGTGTGCACATTTGTACTAGGGACCTATTTAGCAGTCTCTGAATCTTCTCAAAATAATGTGCTTACATGCATACAATAAAGTAAATAAAATACATAGGATTCCCCAAAAAAAGCATTTGTGTAAAGTCCGGGTTATCAAAATACTAAACAGCAAAATTGTAATAAAACAATAAGGGCATCTTTATTAATGTATTCAATAAGATCTAGTGGTGAGTCTAATTTCTTTTTTTTTTTTTTAAGTAGGCTCCACACCCGCATGGAGCTCAACACAGGGCTTGAACTCACAACCCTGAGATCAAGACCTGAGCTAAAGTCAAAAGTCTGACGCTTAATCAGCTGAGCTACCCAGGCACCTCGGTGTGAGTCTACTTTCAAAGAAGTGATGAGCATCAATGATTTTTTAGCAATTTGTAATAACTGGCATTTGATATGAAAATATCTATAGTTTCCAGACACAGCACATACATATATACACACATTCACACATGATTATCACACATCAGCAAAGGCCAGATGGAATGGAACCTACTGCCTTCAAGAAGGCTAATGGCAATCAATGCAAACGGGCTGTCTTGGGCATAGCACAGCCCCTGCCTACTGACATTTCCTTAAGGCTTTTTCTTCTACAGTGCTTGCATAGAAATTCTCATAGGGTCTCCAGGATGGCCCAGAGAAAGGGTAGTATGCCCTTCTTGAAAAGGTGGGAAACAGGGGCGCCTGGGTGGCGCAGTCGGTTAAGCGTCCGACTTCAGCCAGGTCACGATCTCGCGGCCCGTGAGTTCGAGCCCCGCGTCGGGCTCTGGGCTGATGGCTCAGAGCCTGGAGCCTGTTTCTGATTCTGTGTCTCCCTCTCTCTCTGCCCCTCCCCCGTTCATGCTCTGTCTCTCTCTGTCCCAAAAATAAATAAACGTTGAAAAAAAAAAAAATTAAAAAAAAAAAAAAAAAAGAAAAGGTGGGAAACAAAGGTTCTCATTCAAGGCCACAGCCAGTGAAAGAAGGAACCAGTGGATCCAAAGACCTCCTCTGCCCTTTCTAACACCGCATGAACTTCATCAGCCCCAAGCTGATAAGTGTGTTTGGATGGGGAGGAGGAGAATGTGTGTGTAAGTATCCACTGCATTATACATTCTGATTCTCCCCTAATTTTGTAGAGGCTGCCAGAATTACTCAAGCAGTCCACATCACATGAAATACTAACCTCTAGCAGAAACAGAATAGGAATGAATCATTAAATAATCCAAGGTATGGCAGTGGAAGACAGGAATGCCCAAAGTCAGCAGGGTGGCCAGCATGGGTTGCCAGACAGCAAGGAAAAGAGTATGGAATGTCTCTGATTCATGGGAAATGGGGAGCCACCAAAGGTTTTGTAGGAGAGGAAAAACCCATCAAGAACTGTGCTTCAAGGTCATAAGGCTCAGCTCGGGGCCACAAACACCTGCTGGTTTGTTCCCCATGGGTCCTGTGGATCAGGGTTGGGAGAGTCAGGTAGGGGGCTGGGGATGGTAAGAGAGAGAAAGAGAACAAAGTTCCTATCTCCAGAGAACAAACAATCCCCACAGCACGACCAGTATCAAGACAGAAAGAGGCTCCAAGAAGGCTTATTGGGGGAGATGAGGCCTGAATAAAGGCTGCATGACAAATAGGAGTGAGCCTGATAAGGGGCAGGGGGGCTACAAGGGCATTTATAGCAACAAGAATAGCTTTGGAGAAGAGAGAGGACACAGGTAGGTAGGGCAGGGGTGCTGAACATCTACTCTCTGACCCCCCAGATCCACACCTTTATGGACTACATCAGTGATAATCTTGCCCCTGACTTCTGGTCAGGTTCAGCATATGGGAGGCACTGGCAGGAGACGGGAGGAAACCAGGAGAGAGGTTGTTATATTGGCCCACTGCCTGTCTTCCCTTGACCCTTCAGGCCCCAAGGGAGTGGGAAAGATGCCCACTATTACTAGTCTCAAAGTACTGCCCAAATGCTTTTTGGTTTCCCCAAACCCCACCCACCCCTTTGTAAAAGTCGCTTTATTAAATACCCCCAGGTGTACCATCTGTGATCTGCTACAACCATGACTGATATGGCAGGCATGACAGTCACCTAAACTAGAGGAGGAGAGGCGACGCTACCCTACGGATGTGCAGCACTCTACAGTTAGTAAAGACTTCTCACAGGCATGGACTTACTCACAGCTCACAACTATCCTGTAAGCATTAGGCAAGTCAGAGCTATCAACAGTATCTCATAGACAGGATGGCAGAGGCCAAGAGGCACATCTGGTCAGTGAGAAAACCAGGGCCTACAGCCTGATTTTTTTTTATGCTAATCCAGTCTCTTTCTACCAACACAACTCTAAGTAAGCCTAAAATGGAGAAAGAGATTCAAGAGGTCTTTCAGGCACAAATACACATACTTTCAACAAGAATTAGTGATTCATTCAACAAACATTTATTGAGCTCCAAGAGGGTTTGCCAACCTGTATTAAAAGCTGACAAATGAAGAAGATTAGATATGGGGAGAAGGAGAATGAGTCAGACGAGAAGGGGTGGCCATGTAGGGTGGTGGATGGAGAGCAGGATCAGGAGACCTGGCTCCCAGGTCAAGTCTATGAATGCTGGCTCTGCTCTGGTTTTAGACAAAATAGTCAAGTCAATGTCAGGTGCAACTAGCAAGTTGAAATTCCTTTAACAGTTCTAGGCATTTTAACATGGCATCCAAGATGCTTCATCACCTAGCCCTTGCTTATCTTTCCAGTCTCACTGCTAGAGGCTCTGTGACTCCCACCGGGCTACCTACAGTTCCGCATATGCTGCACTTCCTCCCTTACCTGAAAACCTTTGCACTAGCTGTTCCTTATGGCTGAAAGTCTTTTCCCCACTCCTCAGCCCACTTTCTTTACCTGGAATATTCAATCTTCAAGATTCAATTCAGGCTCATTACTGCATCCTCAGTAGTAACTAGCACAACACCAGGCATGAAGAAAGCCCCTAAATTTTTGGAATTAATGATTCAACAAATTTACTACTACTAATAATAAAATAGCTAGGATATGGTGAGTATATTCTGTGTCCATGGGATAGTAACAAAAATACCAAACAAACTATCTGGATACTAGGAACTTGAACTTGGTTGGAGAGTAAGTGAGTGGATGGTTGGATGAGTGGGTGGTGGATGGATGGATGGATGGATGGATGGATGGATGAATTGAAAAAAGGGTGAATGAGAGTAGCTGGGTAGAGGGGGAATTAGATGGATGAGTGACTTCGTGAATGGATAGTTGCATGAACTTGATTAAAAGGAATTTGAGGGGAGCGCCTGGGTGGCTCAGTCGGTTAAGCATCTGACTTCAGCTCAGGTCATGATCTCGCAGTTCATGAGTTCAAGCCCCGCATCGGGCTCTGTGCTGACAGCTCAGAGCCTGGAGCCTGTTTGGAATTCTGTGTCTGCCTCTCTCTCTGTCTGCCCCTCCCCTGCTTGCACTCTGTCTCTGCCTCTCTCAAAAACAAATAAACATTTAAAAAAAATTTTTTTTTTTAATTTTTTTTTCAACGTTTATTTATTTTTGGGACAGAGAGAGACAGAGCATGAACGGGGGAGGGGCAGAGAGAGAGGGAGACACAGAGTCGGAAACAGGCTCCAGGCTCTGAGCCATCAGCCCAGAGCCCGACGCGGGGCTCGAACTCACGGACCGCGAGATCGTGACCTGGCTGAAGTCGGACGCTTAACCGACTGCGCCACCCAGGCGCCCCAAAAAAATTTTTTTTTAAAAAGGAATTTGAGGGCCCAATCTCAAGATGGTGAGAAAAACAGAAACCTAACTGGTGACTTTCGACTGGAACTTGGTATTAAAAGACCATCAGGAATAGCAAATGTAAGGTCTGCTTGTGGACTCATAACCATTAGCACAAAGCCCTCAGTAGATCAAATCTGCTGCGTCAGGAGTATCCCCGAGGATAATGCCAGCCACGAATGTCTGTTGACTGACAGGACCATATATGATGGAAGCCCATCGAGGTTAGGTCTAGATATAGAAATCTGACCTTTGGGCTTATGGGAGCTGACAAAAACAACCATGATTCCTGTGATGAAACAAAAAATGAAGTAGATGGGAGATGAGGGAGGGGTATATGAGCTGCTGTTAAAACAAGGTAGAAACTCCTCTCCTAGTATCCAGAGCTTCTACACGCAATTTCTGTACAGGGAGCAACAGGTCCTAAACTAGCATGCCTCCCCCTTGGATTCTTCAGCATGATCCCCTGCAGCAGGCTTTCTTGAATCCCGAAGTGTTCTGATGAACAAGTCCCATGCTGCAATGCTCCTTGGGAACCCCTGCTCCACTTCAGTCCCTGTGGTCCTCCCCATATAGAGACTATTTCGTGCTTGTCAAATCTGTGCCTTCCAGAGCTTCCAGAGGGCTGGAGAGAGCCGCTGGAGACCAGACCAATGCTGCTGAGCCCAGAATTATGAGGGTGGGGCTGAGTGCACTTTGGAGCCAAAGAGGAAGCATCCACAAGAGTCTGCTTTCTACAATGGCCTGTGCTGAAAGGGGATCCTTTTTTTTTTTCCTTAAGTACAAGACATACTATTTATATGTTTTTTAATGTTTATTTTTGAGAGAGAGAGAGAGCAAGCAGGGAAGGGCAGAGAGAGAGGGAGACACAGAATCTGAAGCAGGCTCTGGTCTCTGAGCTGTCAGCACAGAGCACAATGTGGGGCTCCAACCCACGAACCATGAGATCATGACCTAAGCCAAAGTCGGACACTTAACCGACTGAGCCACCCAGGTGACCCAAGCCATACTTTTTTTTTTTTTTTAAGTTAAAGAGAGAGCGAGACAATTTAGAGCTAGTGAAGAAAACGAAGAGAAGGTTCAGAAGTACCTTAGCATTGATCAAGCCTTTTCATATCATTTCTATTTTGACCTCTGAAAGATCCTTCTAAGAAGGACGTTCTCTGCTTTGAATCACCTGGAGAGTTATTTAAACTCCTGATGCCTTGGTGAGATCCCAGAACACGTACTTAAGAATCTCAGGGATGGAGTGCTTCCAGACCACGGTTAATTCCAATGTCAGCCCAGGTAAGGACAAGTATTCTGGGTACTACCCCCATTCACCAAGGCTTGGGAGCCTCCAGAGGGGTGAAGTAAGTTGGTCCCAAGTGTCACAGGCCATAGAGGTGACTTTCAAAACCAGGTCTTCTGTTCACTCTCGGACCCATCACTCTCTGTGTTCTCTCAGGTGTGGATCCCATGGCCACATGGGAAAAACGGTTACTAACGTACTGAGAGCTCACTGCATGCAAACACCCTGGCCAGCACTTTACATGTGTTAGCTCATTTCATCCTGCACTTAATGTTCAGGAAGTTCCAGGTTTCCCTGCTATCTGATAGTTTGCTTGACACCATTTCACTTCTTTTTTTTTTTTTTTATGTTTTTTATTTATTTTGAGGGGGCAGGGGGGAGAGAGAGAGAGAATCTTAAGCAGGCTCTGCACTGTCAACACAGAGCCCAATGTGGGGCTCGATCTCATGAGCGACATCATGACCTGAGCCGCAATCAAGAGTTGGGCGCTTGGGGTGCCTGGGTGGCTCAGTCAGTTAAGCACCCACTCTTGGTTTGGGTTCAGGTTATGATCTCATGGTTCATGAGTTTGAGCCCCACATCGAGCCCTTTCCCTCTCTCTCTGCCCAACCCCCCCAAAAATAAATAAGTAAACTTAAAAAAAAAAAAAGAGTCAGACCTTAACTGATTGAGCCAACCAGATGCCCCTACACAACTTCACTTCTACAAAAGATCTACGTTAATACCTGTTTTCGCTAAGAGAAAGAAATCCAAAGAGGGATTTTGCTGTTACGAAATGGTAATTGTTTCTTTCCTTTATACATTTTCAGCTTACATACAGAGGAGGACAGGGGAGACACCTGTACCACAAATACCCCTAATTTACAGATAAAGAAACTGAGGCACAGAGAGTTCAGGCCCTTACCTAACACCACACAGAGCTGCCATTTCAGGATCTCCTCTGGCTAGCAACCAGTGTCCCTCTTTCCCAGGACTTTGTCCTAGGCCCTCCTCTCATAATCTGCACCCCTGGAGATCTTAGGTCCTCCATGGCTGTCTTCTTACTAGGCATTTCCAAATTGTTGTTCTTCAGCTCATATTTCTCTCCTGAGCTCCAACCCTTTATATCCAACCACCATTTGCATATATCCTTTGAGCGCCACAAAACAGATGCAAAAATTTTATCACGTTTCCCAAATCTTTGTTCTTCACCTGCCACCACTCTCAGAGAACTGGACCACCAACCACTTCTTTGTTCAAGTTAGAAATAACTGTCGCCTTTCAATCTATCAGTTCCTTCATTCCCCATAACCAATTAGTAGACTTTCCTCTGCACTCCTTCCTCCTGACCACTGTCCCGCTCATGCCTTCATCCACACACAGGAGTGTTGTCCCACATGGCTACCTTGCCTTAGTCTCTCCTCACCCTCTCTAAGCTGACTCTAAAACACAATTCTGCTCATGAAACGCCTATAGTTGTCTCCAATGGCTTCCAAAAGGACAATTACCCAAACCTTGGTTTTCAAGGTATGTTAAACCTTCCTGGATACAAAGAACTTCAGTTCTTTGGCCAATGGTCGAGAAGAGACAAGAGTCTGAATATAAGAGGATGATATCACTCGTAGAAAGAGGGACTGTGCTGGAAGTGGAAATATTACCAAATTACCATCTGCACTAGCGTTCTCAAGGCCTCCTTCTCCATGGAACAGCAGCAACAGCTCCCATGAAGCCCATAGACTTAAAGATTGAGGTTCCAAGGCTCCAGCCTCATTTTCCAGCCCCTGATCCCTCCACTCACACCACACGGACTCTTTTTGTTTCCTATTTGTGTCCTACTGTTTCCCCGGTACGGCCCTTTGATGCCTGTTGTTCCTTTGGCTTGGAATGCCTTTCCTCTCTTCCCTTCCTGGGACACTTACTCGAGCTTGTCCCTCTGGATCTCAGAAACATCTGCTGCTGCCTTGCACTGGGTCATCTGGCACACTGCTACTCCTCTACCTGCCGCGTCTCCCACGAGACTGACTTTGCATCTGGTGCCGCAACTGCTCCCTACCCTGGGCCTGGCACATAGTAGATGCTCCATGTTCTGTAATGCTTGCTTAATGAATACTTTTGAATAAAGGAAGAATTCTTTCACTACAGAAAATCACTGTTGATCATGGAGAAGCTTCTCGGGGACCTTTTAAAATATTCTCCAGGTTTCCCTAACTAAATCAGTTATTCCTGGAGTGTGGCAAGTTCACGAAAGTCCTATTGGAATCTGTAAAATGTGGGCTGTAGCATCACACGCAGCCTGCATAGAACATGTAACCCTTCGGTCCTCTGATCTCCAGTGGAGATTCTGGAGAACATGTGCCTGCAGCTTCAACTTGGTATTTTTAAGAACTGTCCTTTAGTATCAGGACAAAGCCTCAGAATGGTCCACTATACATAATGAGACATAAAAATAATCATAACGAAAATAGGCAGTATGAAAGTCTTTAAATTTTCTAGTTGCTGTCAAACACCATTAAAGTCATGCAGTGGGGAAGATGAACTTTCTTCAATCAACAGATTAGTTGCTCGTCTGATTTTTTTGTTTTTTAGTGTTTTTCTTCCACCACATTTTTGCCTATTCCAGCAACATTAAGTTATCTGATCGGGGAGGGGGGGGAAGGGGGGGTGTCTGGGTGGCTCAGTCGGTTGGGCGTCCGACTTCAGCTCAGGTCATGATCTCAAGGTTTGTGGGTTCAAGCCCTTGGAGCTTGCTTCGGATTCTGTGTCTCCCTCTCTCTGCCCTTCCCCCACTCATGCTCTGTCTCTGTCTCTCTCAGAAATAAATAAACATTAAAAAAATAATTTTAAAAAAAGTTAAAAAAAAAAAAGATATCCAATCTATAATTGGATCTACAATTTTCTGCTTGCTGCCCTTGCCAAAAGCCCAGTTGAGATGACTGATACTTGAAAGCAAATAATCTTAAGACAATGCAAACACTTCATTTCCCTGGAGTCTCCTCAAGCTGTTCCAATATATAGAGCACCAGAAAGCCTCATAACTTGACTGTGATGCTTCATTTCATTGTTTAAATGTATCTGTACCTGTCATTTCTTGGTGTAGGAGACAGGCACACAAAGAACATTCCTGTTTTTTGGTAACAGTTTTTTTTTTTTTTTTTTTGGAGGTACTTTTCATTTCAGTGTATGTTAAAGCTGTCTCTCACAACGTCTCTTAGAGTTTACCATTCAAAGAAAAAGAAAGTGACTATTGATGCACTGGTTCACTTTCATTTACTATGTAATATGACCTTTAATTCATCATTTTCCATTTCCCCTTGACTGCTAGGAATCTCAGTTCTAAGTTTTGTGCATTATTGCAATAGATACTCTTACACTATGTATCTGGCTCAACTAACTTTCTTATATTTCATGGCCTTTGATCTGTCTTCCTTATTTTGATAGTTTTATTTTATACCACCTCAAATCTTTTTTGGGGGGAAAAAAAGCAGAGCATAATAATTAGTACTAAAGAAGATACCAGTGCCCACCTCTTTTCTTCAAATGTAATCGCTTTGCCTTCTGAATTTAATAGAGTTTCCAAAATTAACTGCTGATTTAGAGCATCTGAAATTTGACAGAAGGCTATGAGAACAGAATAAGTGCTTTACTTACATTAGAGGTATGATCTCCTACAAACATTCTCTCACTCAAAACTTTATAGAGCTTAGCACAATGCCTGACATAGGATAGGAACTCCATAAATATTTGTTGCATAAATGAAGGCATAAACAAATATCATTCATGGTCATCATAGAAACTTCAGGGGCAGCTAGGTGGCTCAGTCAATTAAGCATCTGACTCTTGGTTACAGCTCAGGTGGTGATCTCACAGTTTCGTGAGTTTGAGCCCCATATGGGGCTTGGGATTCTCTCTCTCCCTCTCTTTCTCGCCACCCCCTCCCCTGCTCATGCGGTCTCTGTCTCTCTCAAAAATAAATAAACTTAAAAAAAAGATTTTTTAAATAATAATAAAGACTACTTAAAAAAAAGAAACTTCAGTTAACAGAAAACTTGAAATAATAAAAATCTTTCCCCAAAAGATGGTGATGATAACGGTGAGCAGATTGCGTGAAGGCAGTCTTACCAGCAACACCCCCGTACTGCACAAAACAGCCATGTATTAGGAATCCATGAAGCCTGTATTATTATACGCATTTCACAGATCCAGAAGGAGAGGCTCAGAGCAGCAAGGCACTGGTAGGAAGTGCTTGGGTTTGGACTCTGGTCTGTCTGTTGCTACAGTCCATGTTCTCCATCACCAAGTTGTACTTCCTCAGATATTTCTGAATATTTAATACCATCTCTACAACTTGATCATGTATTCAGGACATGAGACTTGTAAAAAGTCATTTAAATATGTTTTGTTTTGTTTTTTTACCTTGCTGATTCCTGAGATAGCTTCTTCCATCTGGAACCACAAAATAGGAGGAGGAGCTATGCTATAGAGGGGAGGATATACATGCATATGATTTATGATATACATGAACGCATATATTGCATACAGCACTGAACTCCTCATTCAGTCATAAATTCCTCCTCCTGCCCCTTGTACCAAGTGATTTTCCACATCTGTTGTGTCATTTAACTCTAAAAGCCTATCAAGTAGATTGTAGTACCTCTGCCTTCCAGGTAAGGAAACTCAGCCCAGATGGATCAAATGATACAACCATCTCTGATGATGGCACCTGGTTGGCCAAAGCCCACCTGTTTCCAGAGAGCACACGCTACGCCCTCTTTCGCTGCACAACCATGACCTCCACATGCCCTCAGCCTGGTGCCACCTAATGAGATGTGTTTTCACCAGGAAAGATAATTATTTATGCATATTCCAAAGCGCATACCTCTACACATATCTGGGGTAGAAATAGACGGTGTAGCTATACAGAGGTCAGGAATATTTTAGGATAGGGATGAACCCGAAGGAGTGGGGCTGCTGGCTGATACGGGTTGAACGCTGAGCCTACGGAAGGAAAGGCTTACACCTAAATAGCAACTGTGTTTGGACTCAAAGAAAAGGACTAGTTTTTGTTTATACAGTATTAACCTTCCAGCTAAATGTGCAGTCAGCTGAAACCAAAACTTTTTTCACAGCAAGTACAGCTGAGCCCTCTTTCTTCTCATTCATGTGTTTGGCCTTAAGCAGTGGAGTTTTGGATCTGACATGTGCATGGACCCACTTCTATGCTACCCAGTCTCCTGGTCTCTCTTTCAATACCTCCAATTCCTCATCTCCCCGTCTCCTCTTAATCGCCATTTCAGGGAGGCCTTGAAAAGAGTGGAACAGAACCCAATGGACTCACAGCTGCTGGTCATCCTTCAGGAAGTCCATGTAGGGATGGAGGCCACGTCAGGCCCTGCCCCTATAGACATCCTGCCAGGTCTCTGAACAGACCGCTGTTCTGTGCCCCTATGCTGTTCCCTCTGCCTTGAAAGCCTCTCTTTCCTCCTCAGCCTGCAATTTGCCCTCTCGAAAGTCAGCTCAGTTCACATGGTATCCCATCCCAAAACTAGAGCGCACCTTCCCCTGTCCACACAGCACTTAGCGCATTCTCCTGAAATCACTGCTTCCTACCTCCCTCACTATGCTGGGCATTTTCCAGGCCAGAGATTCACATCTTATTGTTTTGTATCCCAAGTGCATACCTAGCATGGAGCCTCTCACACACTGGGCAATATCAGAAGTCTACAGAATTGGGGTACCTGTGACTTCACTCATATGAGGACTTTAAGAGACAAAACAGATAAACATAAGGGAAGGGAAACAAAAATAATATAAAAACAGGGAGGGGGACAAAACAGAAGAGACTCTTAAATATGGAGAACAGAGGGTTACTGGAGGGGTCGTGGGAGGGGGGATGGGCTAAACGGGTAAGGGGCACTAAGGAATCTACTCCTGAAATCATTGTTGCACTATATGCTAATTAACTTGGATGTAAATTTTAAAAAATAAAAAATAAAATTAGAAAAAAAAAAAGAATCGGGGTACCTGGCTGGCTCAGTCGGAGGAGGGTGTGGCTCTTGATCTCAGGGTTGCGAGTTTGAGCCCCATGTGGGGTGTAGCGATTACTGAAATAAATGAAACTTAAGTGTGCAGAATAAATGAATGTGGCCCACACTTCAATTCTTGCAAGTTTATACCTGTCTGAAGCATCTACTTACGAGAATTATTGCTTGTAATCGGTGCCAGAACTTTCAGGAAACTTCAAATTACATACCTCCTGAGATCCTCAGAACACCTCTAAGATATGGGTATCATCATGACCCATCTCAGATGGAGAAACTGAGGCTCAGAGACTGCCAATGGCCCAAAGTCACACTGCGAGAAGCAGTAGGACTGGGACCTGGCCGGGCCTTCTGGTCCTTCCCTCTCCCCCATACTGCTAGCCCCTCAAGGGGCAATCACCAAGTCTACGCTACGTCTGATTTTTCACGTGTCGCCATGCACACCACAAGGCCAAGTCTAGATAACATGCACAGGGTACTCCTACTGGAACAGCTCTGCCCTCCTGCTGCTACTTCTGATTTGCTGTCACCAATAAACTCCTTTCCTGGACCGTGGTCATCCTGCTCTCCTTCCACTCAAGCCCAAAGCAAGTCCTGGGAAGGGGAAGAACAAAGATCTATCTGCTAGAGAAGGAAGATCCCAGTTCAGAAAAACGCCTTCCCACCCACGTTCAGGTGTAAGAACCCACCCTAATCTTAGGCTGCCTCCCAAGGAAGTGGTTCAGGCCCATGTTCATCCTGTCCAGGAGGTGTTCCCGGAACTGTGTTGGTGGATGCTAAATTCCTACTTGGAACCTTGGTGTCTAGAGGAACCCTGCTGGCCATTATTAACCAAAGCGAAGAGCGTAACTAACCCCAGGGTAAGTCATTCATACCCACTAGGTTTGCTTAAAAAAGGGTCCACCAAGGGGCGCCTGGGTGGCGCATTCGGTTAAGCGTCTGACTTCGGCCAGGTCATGATCTCGCGGTCTGTGGGTTCGAGCCCCGCATCAGGCTCTGGCCTGATGGCTCAGAGCCTGGAGCCTGTTTCCGATTCTGTGTCTCCCTCTCTCTCTGCCCCGCCCCCGTTCATGCTCTGTCTCTCTCTGTCCCAAAAAATAAATAAAAAAACATTGAAAAAAAAAAAAAAAAGGGTCCACCAAGATCAGAGTTCTTTGAAAAAGTGATCTTTCCAGGCTCCCCACTGCCTGGCATTGGAGACTTACATCCTCACTCTGCTTTCCTTTGCTCCGAAAACGTGTGTGTAGACATGAGGTCCCAGCTGCAAGCTGAGAAGGGACTTTGGACCCTCTGTGAGTTGCTGCCTCGGGGAAGAGACACAGGGCTGGCGATAAATAGGGAAAGAAAGATGTGTACAGATTTCCAAATGGCTCTGTTTCTAGCATCACTTCCGTGACTCCTCCTCATAACTGCATCACTGATGGCAGAGAGAGTCGCGTCCTTACCCTGACTGGCCCTCACAATTCTGTTGCCGGGGTTGGTGGGTCCTGCTGGGTCTGAAACACAGATTCAGGAAGACTATTCCTCCACCCCGACTGAGGATGCGCCCCCGCCGCGCCCCCGCCTTCCTCTCAGCAGCTGCTTCCAAACCACCTCCTTCTCAAACTAAGAGCTGCACCCACCCCAAACTGGCTCGCTCAATCCCAGCAAGGAAGACTTGGATCCTGCACGTTTGGCTTCCAACCACACTCCGGTGCCGCCTCTCTTCTCCCACCTGAGCCCCAGGGTCCCACTCTGTCCTAGGCTCCTGTGCCGGCTCACATTCTACCGTGGTCACACCTCTCACACTGCAAGAGAAGGAGCACAAACCCCTTCCATCCCACTTCCCTTCCAGCTACTGCCTTGTGTCACTGCACCAGCCTCAAGCCTCTTCCTCTGTGGCCCAGCACAGCCCACGCTAGCCTCAGGCCCCTTCTCCTACTGGAAGGGTCTCCCCAAGGTCACCGTGGTCTTTTGTTGGCCAAACCCAGTGTCTGGTCTGAGTGCCCATTTCCCCCCCCCCAACTCCTACCCTCCCCCCAACCACTGCCCACTCCATCACCCTCCCTAACACTTCATCCCCAAAACCCAATGCTCCCACAGGTTCCTGGCTTCAGCCGCATCCCCACCCCCCACTTCCTCCCTCCCCCACCCCCCCCATCCCCCCAGGCAAAACCAGCACTTGTCCTCTTTATCAGCAGGCCTGCCCAAGGACAGATACCTTCGAAGAATCTGGGAGGGTCGCAGGTGCAGTCATGTGGCCTGAAAGGCTAGCAGGTTTGAGCATTCATCTCCACTAACGGGTGACAGAGGACATCTCCCAGGTCTAGTGCCAAGAACCCATCAGCCTCTGCAGCTCCTGTTTTCCAAGGTTCCAGGAATGGCCTGGTCCCCTTTAGACTGACACAATCCTTCAAAGCTCCAGATAGCCTTGCTCAGGCCAGTTGTCCCACCCCTATCTGGCTTTGCTGGTCTCATCTCTGCTTTGCTAGTTTATAGCTGGCCCCTTAGCCTACCTCATTTACAAGCAGCAAACTCACTGACACGCCGTTGCTCTGGGTATCTCCAACAAGGATCCCGTGACTGGCATGAGATCATCCCCCAAGTTAGTGATCTTTCCACCTACAAACTCCCTGTTCCCCCCTCACCCCTGCCCCAGACCCCTCCTTCAGTTCTCTTCAAAGGCCTCCTGAATTCCCTTCCTGCAAGCCCCAGCCCCATCATCTTGTGTGCAGACAGAACCAATGGGTACCCTCCTGGGTTCCCTCCCACAACCATAAATTTACCATACCAAAGTACTGATTATTCTTGACATTCTATTAGAGCCATTTGGGGCTGACAGTCACATTTATTTTCATTTTTAAACAATGTTAAAAAGGCCTGATTATAACTGCCTGATACCTACACAAACACCGGGCAGGCGCTATTATATCAAGAAGTTGGTAAATGTTTTACTTGCTAGTTTCCATCTGCCATGGGGAGAGATCCTACCATTTGCCAGATGCTCAGATGCTGCCTGGAGAACATATCTATAATGTGCATTATCCGCAGGGGGTGAGGTGGGGCAGGAGTGTTGCAGTAAATAAACCTTAGGGCTGCTGAACGTTGCATACCTACTTTTTAAGTTTATTTACTTTATTTTGAGAGAGAGAAAGAGAGAGAACGAACGAGTGGGAGAGAGGGGCAGAGAGAGAGGGAGAGAGAAGCTCCCAAGCAGGCTCCGCAGTGTCAGCACACAGCCTGATGCGGGGCTCAAACTCACGAAAGGCAAGATCACTACCTGAGCCGAAATCAAGAGTCGGACAGACACTCGACAGACTGAACCACCGAGGGGCTCCCTATTTTTTTTTTTAATATCAAAAGGAAGGCATGTAGTGGAAAAAGCATAGAAAAACTTGCATTCATCTTAGACAAAACTGGACTCTAGTCCTGACAGTGCCACATACTAAGCTTTGTACTCTCTGGGACTCGGTTTCTTCATCTCTAAAATGGGCACAAATGGCAGTAAGACTACCTGCCCCTCCGAGAATGGCTGGGATAACAGATCTGAGAGCCCTTGGCGAGCTGTAAACTGTTACTCAAACGGGCAACAGAGTGGTTTTTGCCAGCAGCATTGATGTTTGGGTGCTAGAAAGAAAACTGATGATTGCAATGAATCGAGCAGCCCACTTTTGCCTTGAGCCAGCTGGGTCACTTTGGACATAAGATGCCTGAATTACCTCACAGGATTCTTTGGGAGTTCGAGATAAGGGAAATGGTAAATAGCTTCAGAAGTCAAGAGTCTGGGGTAAGTCTTGAGGCACTTGATAGCATTAACCCTTTTTGCAGGAGCAAATTATGAACATTTATCCCCACCCCCTCTCCGGTGGTAATATCTGCCACAGGAAGACTCACTGACAAGGAAAAAAGACTCACTAGATACCCATAATATGAGCCACCGGCCGTTCCCCGCCCACCTTTGTCCTCCAGGTCTGGCCGCAAAGAGACCTCCAACAAGGATGACCTTGGGCTGGTCACTTCAGCCCCCTGTCCTCCCTCCCTCCCCATCTGTTAACTGGGCAGAGAGCCCTTGCCATGGGGTTACTGTGCGAGCATCAAATGAGGTCATATATTTGAAAGACTCGGGTAAGCATTTAATTGTTTACCAAGCTGTACACATGTGAATGATCAGCATTATTTACAGTAAGTATGTGAGCTACATATGAAGGAAACCTAATGACAGTCCACTTCTCAGCCCAGCTGGGCAGAAGTTTCTTTTAAAAGAACCTGGTTTGGTGAAGTCTCCTTGTAATTAACGGAGCCTCAGGGAGAGGGTGTAGATCAGGATCAAGAGCACAGTAGCTTTGGGATTTGTAGGTTTAAAGCCTGACTGTGTCCAGAGAAGTGCCAATTTGCATAATCTTGGCAATTAAATCTTTGTGAGTCTCCAGGTTTTCCTCTGAAAAAAAGGAATAATAACAGCACTTACCTCACTGCGCTGTTATGTTGAATATTCAAGATAATGTGCTTAAAACAATTCACACAACAGCTGGGTGTGATGGTTGCAGTGTCAGTTTCAGTAGGCAGGTGTACTAGAGAAAGGAAGACAGAAGGCAGTGGAATGTATTAACTGGTAAATATCATTCTCCTCTTATGAAATACACAAAAAGTATACATATTGGCAAGAACTGGACCCTGAAAGATGAGAATTGTATTGCTAAGGATTCCGGAGAGATGGGGAGGTGGCTGCTTTTCCTTTATCTCTTCTTATAATGTTGCTTGCACAAAGGATACAGTTTTATTGTATTTTGGGGGGAGTGTAAAAAGAAAAAAACAAACCTCGCCCTGAAGGGTAGTAGCAACTGGCTCTGAGGATGCCTTCCAGACCACAAGTCTTAGGCAGGTGGAATCGGAAGTCTGCAGGCTTCAGGAAGAAAGGTGAGAAAGGTATTAAAGTGACAGATCCCCATTAAATTTGAAAAAAATCCACATTCCTTCTTGGAGCCGGACGTACCTCCCTGAATATAGGCCGTTTGCAAGGTCAACCTGGCTTTCTCCTCACACTATCTCCTCCAACATGAGGCTAGCCACCTTCTTCTGCCTCTCACACCCCCAGGCTCCTTTCACCTGATCCAAATACTTGCCTGATTGCAAGTCAGGTCTCTGGTCAATGTTATCTCTTCCCAGCGCCCAGCCCAAATCATTCCATTCCATCATCCTTTTTCTTTCCTTTTCTTCAAATACCTACACACTATCTAAAATTACCTCATTTGTTTACATGTTTATTGTATGCCTTTCTTTCTTTAGAACATAAACACCACAAGATCAGGGACCTTATCTGTCTCACTTGGGCCACAAGATCTCCAGCAATGGATCACAGTCAAGGCACTCAATTAAGTATTTAAGAAAGAGAACAAACTGAGGGTTGCTGGAGGGGAGGTGGGTGGAGGAAGGGGCTGAATGAGTGATGGGCATTATGGAGGGCACTTGACGGGATGAGCACTGGGTGTTATATGGAAATGGTGAATCCCTGGGTTCCCTGTAACCAATACTACACTGTATGTTAACAAACTGGAATTTGAATAAATATTTTTTAAAAAGATAAAGGAACAAGTGAATACTGCCAATTGCTAACGAGGAGGGGATTAATAAGGGGCAAGTCAGCTGTGCCCCACCTCCCAGCTGACTGATTCGTGCAGGCACACATACCTGGGCAGAGTTTCAGGCATTTTGGCCAACGAGCAGACAGCAGTCACGGCCAAGGAATAGGTAGCAATTGGCACATGAGACGCCTGCCATGTCAGAAATCTGTACATGTGACTTCAGCAACATCAGCCTTGTGCATCTTTAGGCATACACCTGCTGGTTAGACATGGCCAGTTAGATGTCTGGGCTTTACTGCAGCCATAAATATAAGGCCAAATAGTCCGTGTCCTTCCCTGAATAAAAAACAAAAGACAAAATCTAGCTCAAGTGAAACATGGGGAAAAGCACAGCCCACATTTACTGGGCCAGGTCCTACATCAGGATGACAAGATCCAGAGCTGCGTCTCCTAGCAGAGAATGACTACAGTGGGAAAAACAGCCGAATGAGGAAAGAATAATGAAATGACGTGAAATTCTAAGTTTCCCTCCTCTGAGTTAGCACAGAGGAGGGATTCAGAAGCCCCTGCTAAAATGAAGCCAGGCATTCCGTTCCCGCAGAGGTGAAAAGTGCAACAGACAAATCCGCAGCAAAACCGCCCTAGAGAATCTCCCCAGTCTTCCCTGCTCTCACCACAGAGATGCCCGGTAAGGTCGGACATCTTCCCATCCTTTCTGTGGCTCTGCAAACAGGTGCAGGCCTGGGGGCAGGTTGACAAACTGCTCTTACTGTTTGCGGAAAGTAGGACAAGATCTGGAACCACTCAGTTCCTCAAGAACAGCTAGTTCTTCTGACCACAGCTTGGGCAGTTCTAGGGACTACTTGGAAGCAGGTGAAGGCCGGGCTCTGAGCTCCAGGAGAAGATATTCTAGTGCCTCCTTTTAGCAATGAGTCTGTTCCAGGAAAGGTTGTACCTAGGGGCCTTGTGGACTCTTTTATTTTTAGCTTTTTAATTTTTTTATGTTTTGTGTAGACTCTTTTATAATAAAAGAGAAAGAAAATAAGAAAGAAACAAAGAAACAAAGAAAGAGGAAGGAAGGAAAGAAAGGAAGAGAAAGAAAGAAGAAAGAAAGAAAGAAAGAAAGAAAGAAAGAAAGAAAGAAAGAGGAAGGAAGGAAGGAAGGAAGGAAGGAAGGAAGGAAGGAAGGAAGGAACTGCCCCTCCCAGCCTGTCATGTTAGGAGTGCCCCTGTTTATACACCTGGGGTGCATCTCCATGCAGTGGTTTGTGGAAATAGCCAGAGCTTTGGGAGTCCATGTTTCTGGCTTCAGTCCTGTACCACGTGGCACTTTCCCTAAGCAACTCCTTTTCCCCTCTCTGTGCCTCCATTTCCTCATCTTCAATTTGAGGAACAGGATGACAACTATGAGTTTTGACCCATTCATAGGCAAAACAAAAACAAAAACAAAAAAAATCAATATAGGGGATTGCAATCAACATATTTTAAAAAGTGAAATAGAAGAGTTTAGAATATAGACTATCTGGGTGCATTGCAGTTAATAGAGAAGTATTACCTTTTGAAACTAATTTCATCTATAAACACATATGTACTGAAATCAGTAAAAATATATTTCTCACTGTAGGTCATTGCTTTTTTTAAGTTCAAAACATATTACATGGAGTTTTCAAGGCTAGTAGCAGAGATAGACCAACCAGTAAGTGCCCACTGCTCCCTGCCTAATTGACAATTTCCCATTGTTTGCCTGAGGGCTGAGCCTGGCTCCAGGTGAACGTAGGATTAGGCTCATGAATATATTCAAAGAGAAAAGATCCAGAGTAAAAGACAATGCACCCAGAGGGCCTGCACCGTGACCCCTCCTCCCCAAAGGACATGACTTTCCTGATTTCTAACCCGTCCATTAGCTTTGCTTGTTTTCTGAACTCTGTCTAAACGGAATGACGGTGTGAACTCTAACTGTGGACACAGTGACCTAGAAAAGGAGATGTTCAATGCTGCGTTTATTGTCTGGCATGACATCGGCCAGAAAGCATTGCAAAAATAATATTATGATTATTGAGCAAAGGCCTGTTATGTACCAAGCTCTGTGCTAAGGGATTTAAAAGTAGTTGAGTTCATTTTCACAAGGTGAATGTGATTCAAGGTGGAAGTCATTATCCTGATTTTCCAGGAAAGGAAACTGAGGCAACAGAGAAGTTGTGCCGGGGGCATTCCAAGGTCACAGATCCTGTGAATGGCCAGGGTGGGGTTGGAATCCTTATCTGTCCGCCTCCAGAGTCCTTTCCATCATAGACTTTTTTGCAGGGGGCGGAGATCCTCTGCAACAAAGTAGCTGTGAAATAGCAGTTGGTTCCATCTTTGCAGGACCAGTCTGCATTGTACAACCTTGCGTGGCTTTCACCCAGGAATTGAGCTGGTTTCTGTTTCTCAGGAAGCACTCAAACTACCCTTGGTGAAGCTAGAATATTCCAGAAGGCCCGAATTACACTGAGAGGTCTAATTTATGGGGACGTTCTTACTACACAAAATTTCTTCCAGAACATTTGGTCCTTTGGGATTTCCCCCAAATTGCCAATGATCAGACAGAAAATTACATCTCCCTCTCCCTGGTTCCTTCATTGTATGCAGTGTTTTCCCTGAACCTTACCTATCAGTATATCTCCCTGGACTCCCTCGGCAACTCTTCACTATCCAGAGAAATTTGAGACTTTTTGTTTCTGTTTTTGCTTTTCTATTAAATATAACTACATCTCATAACTTGATTGATGAGGCCACATCGCATGAATGATGTTGGCCAGTAATTTGTTCAGTGTACCCAAGAATAGAGGATAAAGGGACCCATGTATCAATTTTCTTCCCATTCAAGATTTTGGAGCTTTTACAGTCACCATCCAGATTACAACATACCTACTACACCAGAGTTCCAAGGAAATTAGTCAGGCCTTAAATTAAACTTTAACCTTGTTTCAAATTAAAAATACAATTTACCACATTAGTTTCATATGTTTCTATTTCCTGGCCTCAAAAACACTAACAGCTCCTTGACTACAGTAGTTGAAATCCTACTTAGCACTCAATAAGGAAACAACTTCCCAACCCCTAGGCAAGGCTAATTGAGTGATCCTTTTGCTCCCATAATGCTTTGTAAAGTTTTCGGGCTTGTTCCTCCATCCCTTACCAGCCCCCAAACCCTGAACTCCCCCCAGGGCAGTATTTATTCCTTTCTGTCCTGATACTTACCCCCAACATGGGCAGGACAAAGCTCCCTGCACACAGTAAGCCTTCAGTATTCATTGTTGCATTGAATTAGTTTCTAAATAAGCTTTTCACTGAAGTATGATGTGCATACAAAAAGGTGCAGGGTTGTGTCTGCATGTTCACAAAGTGAAAGAGAATATACCCAAAAGGCCTGCACCATGATCCCTCCTCCCCAAATGACATGACTTTCCTACTTCTAACACTATATGTTAGCTTTGCATGGGTTTTGAACTTTGCATAAATGGAATCACAACATGAACTCTCTAGGTTTTGGCTTACTGTATTAAACACCATGCTTGTGAGATTTACCCACACCATTTTGTGTAGCACTGGTTCATTTATTCTCAGTTGCTACATAGCATTCCATTCTGTGCAGTTATTTATTTAACCATTCTACTGATGATGGACATTTGGGTTGTTTGAATTGGGAGCTCTTATGATCAGACTTGCTACAAACATTCTTGGATATTTCCTTTCCTTAAGTATTTACCTAAGAGTATAGTTGTTCAACTTAGTGGATACTGCCCAAAAGTTTTTATGGTGGTTGTGAAAATTGACAAGCTGATTCAAGAATTTATATGGGGGCGCCTAGGTGACTTAAGTCAGTTAAGCATCCGACTTCGACTGAGGCAGGTCATGATCTCGCGATTCACAAATTCAAGCCCCGCGTTGGGCTCTGTGCTGACAGCTCAGAACCTGAAGCCTGCTTTGGATTCTGTGTCTCCCTCCCTCTCTCTCTGCCCCTCCCCTACTCACATTCTCTCTCTCTGTCTCTGTCTCTCTCTCCCTCAAAAATAAACATTAAAAGAAAAAGAATTTATATGAAAATATAAAAGACCAAAAAATATCCAAGACAATCTTGAAGAACAAAGCTGGAGGTCTCACACCTTATTATTAAACCTATTTTAAACTTATTATTATACTTATTATTAAACTACAGTAACTAAGACAGTGTGGTTTGAACACAAATAGACCAATGGATTAGAAGATAGAATTCAGAAACAGATTCACAAATATAGGTTATTTGAAGTATTAAATAGGTGGCATTGCAATCCAGAGGGGAGAGAATGATGCTTTCAATAAATGGTGCCAGATCAATTGGATAAACACATGAATAAAATTTAGCCAGACATTGAAATCAAATCCAGATGGATTATAAATCTAAATGTTAAAAGTAAAACAATAAGACTTTGTAAAAAAAATAAAAATAAAAATACACACACACAGAGAAAACAATATGACTTGGGATAGGCAAAAAAAATCATACAAATAGGACATAAAAAGCATTAACCATAGGGGTACCTGGGTGGATCAGTGAATTGAGTGCCCAACTGGTCATTTCTGCTCAGGTCATGATCCCATCCATAGTCATTGGATTGAATTCCATGTCAGGCTCCACACTCAGCATGGAGCCTGCTTAAGATTCTCTCTCTCTCTCTCTCTCTCTCTCTCTCTCTCTGCCCTTCTCCCCAACTTGTGCATGCTCTCTATAAATAAATACATACATACATACATAAATTTAAATTAAAAAATAATAAAAAGCATTAACCATAAAGAAAAAATAAGATAGGGGCGCCTGGGTGGCTCAGTCGGTTGAGCGTCCGACTTTGGCTCAGGTCATGATCTCACGGCTTGTGAGTTCGAGCCCCGCGTCAGGCTCTGTGCTGACAGCTTGGAGCCTGGAGCCTGCTGCGGATTCTGTGTCTCCCTCTCTCTCTGCCCTTCCCCCTCTCATGCTCTGTCTCTGTCCCTCTGTCTCTCTCTCTCAAAAATAAATAAACATTTTAAAAAAGTTAAAAAAAAAAAGAAAAAAGAAGATAAATTGGACGAGTTTTAAAAGTAAGAAACGTTCAGGGCGCCTGGGTGGCTCAGTCTGTTAAAGGTCCTACTTCCGCTCAGGTCCCGATCTCGCGGTCCCTGAGTTTGAGGACCACGTGGGGCTCTGTGCTGACAGCTCAGAGCCTGGAGGCTGTTGCGGATTCTGTGTCTCTCCCTCTCTCTGCCGATTTCCGGCTAGCGCGTGTGCTCTCGCTCTCTCTCTCTCAAAAATAAATATTGCAAAAAAAAAAAAAAAAGAACTGGCCTTCTACATTCTTTTTAAAAAAGAAGTTATCCAGAAGATACCATCAAAGGCTTGAAACAGAGCACAAATTGAGAAAAGATATTTGCAAAAATGTATCTAACAAAGGCCCTGTAAACAAAATGTACACAGAACTGCTACACGTGAATTACAAACTGATAGAAAAACGGCACACAGAAGGGGAGGCCAGGGGCGCCTGGCTGGCTCCGTTGAGCCAGACTTCTGCGACTTCTGCTCGGGTCGTGACCTCCTGGTGCCGCACTGGGCTTGCCACTGTGGATGCAGAGCCGCTTCGGATCCTCTGTTCCCTCGCTCTCCGCCCCTCCCCCACTCCCTCTCGCTCTTTAAATAAAGTAGAAACATTAAAAGAAAAGGTGAGAGGGGAAGACTACTTTCCACTTGGCCCTTAGCGAGAGCCTGTGCACACCCCTGGGAATAAGATTCATTTCTGACCGGGCTGGGTTCACAAGCTCCGGGAGAAACAGACAGGCACACACTCTAAACAACATGGAATTCTCCTCTCATCCGAAGACCTGAAGCTGACTATGCCTAAGCACGCTCCCAAAACGAATTCCTAGAATTCGAAGTCATGCTCACTTTTATTTCTCTACAGGTTCGAGTTGCAAAACCCTCTTCCTGAAAGGCTAACTGGACACTTCCACCAGGGATATACACATGCCCTGTTTGTTCAGATGGTTGGTGAAAAATAGTACTTTGTTTTACTTGTTCCTTTGATCTCCAGGGAAATTACGTTTTTTAAATGCACTTGTTGGTGATTTTTATTTCTTCTTTTATAATTGGGCAGTTCGCACATTGTGCCCACTGAATTTTTCTTATAATTTTAAAAGGTGGCTGTATGTAGCAAGGTTATTAACTATTCACTTGTTATATACATTGCAAATATTTCCCCAGTATTTATGTTTTCCCCTTTAATTTTATTTGTGGTGGGTTTTCCCCTATATATATATATATATATGAACCTTAAGTATTTACATAGTAAAATCTGTCCATCTGTTGTAACTTCTGTATTTTTTAAAATTTTTTTTACGTTTATTTATTCTTGAGAGATAGAGAGAGACAGAGCATGAGCAGGGGAGGAGCAGAGAAAGAGGAGGAGACACAGAATCAGAAGCAGGCTCCAGGCTCTGAGCTGTCAGCACAGAGCCCGACGTAGGGCTCGAACTCACAAACTGTGAGATCATGACCTGAGACAAAGCTGGACGCTTAACTGACTGAACCACCCAGGTGCCCCGTAACTTCTGTATTTTTGCAAACTACTTAGGAATGCTCTTTCCATTTCGACATAAAAATGGTTATATACATACATTTATATAGACATATATATGTTATCTTTATATATTTAAATTGCTTGGAGTTTATTTTACATGAGGTGTGAGGTAACTCCAATGGTGTGTGTGTGTGTGTGTGTGTGTGTGTGTATATAACCTTTTTTCTGAATGCTGGCCTGTTGTTTCAGCACCAGTTTACTAAAGAATGTGCACTTCCCCTACTCATTTGTGTGTGTTTGGATGATATAGTTCAATAGGGAAATTTGGGAGTGAAAGGATCTTCTTGGCCATTTGCGAGGACAGATTGATCTGAAGTGGCCAGAGTGGAGCTGTGGACCAGGAGGCTCATTGTCCCAACCGTGTGGGAGAAAGGGTGACTGCCTGAATTACAACAGGCACATGAAAGGTAAGGAGAAAGGACCTTTGTCCTTCCCCCTCTAATCCCCATATCCCTCACCTCGCTGCCTTTCCCCGGTCTTCAAACTTCATCCACCATCAGGGGAGGGAATAAAGCCCAGTAGCTAATCTTGAGAATCTGGAATCAGATTACTGCATTTAAATCCTGACCTCACCATTCATACTGATCTTGTGATCTCATGCCAGTGTCTAGATATTTCTGGTCCTCAGTTTTCCCACCTGTGGAGATAACGGGAACACCGATTGCAGAGCCTATCAAGAAGGATTTAAGGAGCTAATGCATATGAGGCCCTTTTCCTAGTGCCTGGCACAGACTAATCTCTACTAGTCAATAATGTTAACGGTTCATTTTTAAGGAAAACCGTGGCCATCACTTTTCTCAATGGAACAAAACTTCAGTCCTACCTTCGGATGGGTGTAGAGATCTGAGCCTGAAACAGAGCAGGTACAGGAGCAAGTGGAAGATGCAAGGTGGTGGAAAGGAGTCCAAGTCAAATGGTTGAAGGCATTGGTCTGGCAAATGCTTTGTTTGGGAGGTGTTTATTCGTTAAGGTATACTTACAATAAGACCTAAGAACTAAGGACTACCATTAGTAAAATAAATTAGCATATTAATTAACGATGGGCTCCACACACACCCTATTTTTTTTATTTTTTTTAACGTTTTATTTATTTTTTTTTTAATTTTTTTTTTCAACGTTTATTTATTTTTGGGACAGAGAGAGACAGAGCATGAATGGGGGAGGGGCAGAGAGAGAGGGAGACACAGAATCGGAAGCAGGCTCCAGGCTCTGAGCCATCAGCCCAGAGCCTGACGCGGGGCTCGAACTCACGGACCGCGAGATCGTGACCTGAGCCGAAGTCAGACGACTGAGCCACCCATGAGCCCCTTCACACACCCTATTTTTAAACACAACTGTTTGTTTATGTAAAACTTTGGTCAGAAGGGGAGCCCCAGGTGCCTTTCTTTCTTTCTTTCTTTCTTTCTTTCTTTCTCTTCTTCTCCTATTTTTTGGAGAATGAAGATAATAGCTACAGTTGATTGACTCCATCAGGGGCACAGTACTAAGCCCTTTAACAATTATCTCCTGTAACACGCCCTCTGTAATAACTCTGAGGTTATTACCGTCTGCAGTAGACAGATGAGGAAAGGGAGTTTCCTAGGAATGAAGAAGTGATTTGCATGTGGCCGCCATTACTGAGGACAAAGATTCAATCCCAGGTCTCAGCGACTCCAACCCCCAAGCTCTAAAGCCAACAAAGAACACATGACAGTTGAAATGGAATTTTGGAGGCTGGGAAGTCCAACTTGACAGATGGGAGAAATTCCTTTCTGAAGGATTTAGTGCCTGCTATTTATGTATAAACTGGTCAAGTCTGGAAGGACTTTGGAAGTCAATTAATTCAGCGTCCTCCTTGTACAGATAGAGAACCTAGAATCCAGAACAAAGAGATGTGGCCCCAGCCAACTGTACACTGACTGCTTCACTGGAGTCCTGAGTCTCTTCACCCTGTGCAGTGCTTGTAATCTCCACATGGCCTCAAGATCAAAGCCCTAGAGGTGGAAGAGATGGAGTGTGGAAGCATGCTTCATGCCGCACAGACTGCACAGGGAAAAACACACAGTCCTGGCCCAAAGAAGTTTGCAAATCAGCAAGGGAGACGATCTGAGCCTGCAAACAGCAAACACAGTGAATGAGTGGGGGAAAAACACTCTGAAGTCTTGAAAGGGTCCCATCCCTCTGGCCAGAATCTGGAAGACTTAGTGGAGGAGGTTGCATTAGAGCTGAGTCTGCAGCACAAATGACAGGAAGGGCATTCCAGATGGAGAAAAGCACACCTAGAAGGGATTACTAATAATGAAAGCTCACATTTATTAAGTAGAAACGTGCCGATTCTATGCTAAATGCTTTGTATGTATTAACTCCTTGAAACCCCACATCTTGAAACCCCACATAGACACTATAAGGTGGGACAATAATTATCCCCATTTCAGAGAAAGGGAAATTGAGACACAAAGGATAGAGAAGTGACTTGGTCAAGGACATACAACTGGAAAGTGACAGGTTCCAGAATGGTGATGCCAGCTGGAGTGACTCCTGCATTCTAGACAACCTGAGGGAGGACCCAGGGGTCAGAAATGGGGACAGGATGTAGGATGAGGGAGTAGGGGACAGATTTTTTTCTAGGACAAGTCAACTTTCAATTGATCCCAGGCCCTTTCCTGGCCATCTTGGGCCTCCTAAGGTAGGCAGGGAGTACTCAGTTAGTGAGGGTCAGGACCCAGACCCACTGGCCTCTGGGTCTGCCATGAGACCTTTCAGAGGCCACCAGGACTGAGCTGAAGGCCCCAGATGAAGGGCCACAGAAGCTGTCTGGCTCACTCTGAGACCACAACATCCAGGAACCCACCCTGACTGATCTTACACCAACCCCAGGGGTTCTATGGGGCCAGGGCTTGGACGTTAGTCCCAAATTTGGCAAATATTTTCCAAATGCCAACCATAGCTATGGCTTAGCCCCCTTGGGGACAGTGGACTTGGAGGTGAGAGCAGAGGGTGCTACGGCAACCCAAGTCTGGCTCTAAGAGCTGTGTGACCTGGGGCCAGCCCTGACCCTCTCTGGACTTCAGGGAGCACCTAAAGGGATCATCCTGATCTGTGGGCTTAGGAATCTGTGAAAACAGATAGATGAGGGCCAGCACAATGCCCGGGCCCACAGTGCTTAATAAATGCTAAATTCTTGCACTTGACCTTGAGAAACTCTTCTTCTTTTTGAAGCAGGCTGAGAGTAGATAGACCCAGTGCAGTCCTTGGACCCTTATCTTTCCTAAAAACATATCCAAGGGCCCTTTGAGTGTTGAGAATGGTACTGCTGAGCAGTGCTAGAAACAGGAGACAGCAGGAACCCCATTGGGAGTGACCAAGTTCTCAGAACCAATATAAATTCACTCACCTGGGGAGCACCTGGGTGGCTCAGTCAGATGAGTGTCCAACTTCAGCTCAAGTCATGGTCTCATGGTTGGTGAGTTTGATCCCTCCATGGGGCTCGTTGCTGTTGGCAAGGAGCCTGTGCCCCATCCCTCTCTCTCTGCCCCTCCCCCCACTTGTGTGCTCTCTTTCAAAAATAAATAAACGTTAAAAAAAAATTTTTTTTTAAATAAATTCACTCCAGCACTTGGCTGGATCAGTCGGAAGACCGTGTAACACTTGATCTCAGGGCCATGAGTTTGAGCTCCATGTTGGGTGTAGAGATTACTTAAAGAAAGAAAGAAAGAAGGGTACCTGGGTGGCTCAGTCAGTTAAGTGTCCAACTCTCGATTTCAGCTCGGGTCAAGATCTCATGGTTCTGTGAGTTCAAGCCCTGAGTCAGGCTCTATGCTGATAACATGGAACCTGCTTGGGATTCTCTTTCTCCCTCTCTCTTTGTCTTTCTCTCTCTCTCTCAAAATAAATAAATAAACTGAAAGAAAGAAAGAAAGAAAGAGAAAGAAGAAAGAAAGAAAGAAAGAAAGAAAGAAAGAAAGAAAGAAAGAAAAGAAAGAAAGAAAAGAAAGGAAGGAAGGAAGGAAGGAAGGAAGGAAGGAAGGAAGGAAGGGAAATTTTTAAAAATAGGCTTCACACCTAGTGCCAGACACTTAATCGACCGAGCCACCCAGGAGCCTCCCCAAATGTTTTTTTTTAAATAAATAAATTCACTCATCAGCTTCCTTCTGCTCTGAAGTGGTGGCAGCCTTCCTGGGACTGTACCCACAACTTCAAGGGGGGGGTACTTTCTTTGGTTCTCCTCACCCCAGACTTTCTCAAGGTGCCATCGTTCATCAATTAACTGCTGGTGGAACTCTTATCCAGAATTCTGGATGCAAGATAACTCAACAGCAAGTGGGAAAACAGCCTAAGTATCCATTGATAAATGACAGGTAAACAAAATATGGCATAGAAATACAATGGAATGTTATTCAGCCTTAGAAAGGAATGCCATTCTAGCACCGGCTACATCACGAATAGACCTTGAAGACATTAGACTAAAATAAGCCTGCCACAAGAGGACAGATATTGTATGATTCCACTCCCGCAGGGTATACAGAGCAGCCAAACTTCTACAGAAAGGAAAGTAGAGGTCACCAGGGGGTGGGAGCAGGGGGAAATAGAGGGTTAGTGTTCAATGGGTGTGGAGTTTCAGTTTGGGAAAATGAAAAAGTTTTGGAGATGGATGGCGGTGATGGTTGCACAACAACGTGAATAGACGTTATAACACTGACCTGTACAGCTAATAGTGCCTAAAATGGTAAATTTTATGTTATGTGCATTTTTACCACAATTTTGAAAAAAAAAATGTATGTCTTTTAGTAGCTGATTGGATCATCTGAGGTTGATATCCAGACAATGGAATGTTATTCAAACGGTACAAAAAATGAAGCTATCAAGCCAGGAAAAGACATGGAGGAGCCTTGAATGGATATTCGTGAGCATAAGAAGCCAATTGGAAAAGGCTACATATTATATGACTCCAACACCTGACATTCTGGAAAAGGCAAAAGTATGGAGACAGTAAAAAGATCAGTGGTTGCCAGAAGTCAGGGGAGGGGAGAGGGACAAAGTAGGCTGAGCACACAGGATCTTTAGGGCACTGAATATACTCTGTGTGGTGCTATAATGGTGGATACACGTCATTATACATTTGTCTAAATTCATAGAATGTACAACACTGAGGGTGACCTGTAATGTAAACTATGGACTTTGGATAATTATGTGTCAATGTAGGTTCATCAGTTGTTACAAATGTGCCACTCGGATGGGTAATGTTGATAACAGGAGAGGCTGTGCATATGGGAGGCCAGGGATGAGAAACCAAAAAAAAATTTTTTTTTGAGAGACAGAGAGAGAGAGAGCGCGTACGCACAATTTGGCGGGGGGGGGGGGGGAGGATGGGTGGGCAGAGGGAGAGGGAGACACAGAATCTGAAGCAGGCTCCAGGCTCTGAGCTGTCAGCACAGTGCCCAAAGCGGGGCTCAAACTCAAAAACAGTGAGATCATGACTTAGCCAAAATCAGATGCCTAACCGACTGAGCCACCCAGGTGCCCCTAAAAACAAAATTCTTTAAAAAAATGTGGTGGGACAGGGATGCAAACAGGAGCTTTCCTGCTCCCAGAGATCTCCCTGTCTAGTTGAGGAGACAGATAAACCGGCAGTTACTGAGCCATGATCTCATTTAATGGGTGGCTGTAGGTGTCTCAGACTGGCCTTTCTACCGCCCAGAGGGCAGAAGGTTTTCTGGAGGCAGGGAGTCCCTTGCATGTGGAGAGGCCTGCAACCTGGGTGTGGCCTTCTATCTCTGTGCATACCCCTGACGTCACTGGAGAAGTCCCTTCCAATAAGACTGGTAAGCCGACGGCCAACCTTTCCTGCTCTCACAGACCATGGTAGCTATCAGCTCTTCCATTGGAATTCACGTCTGTGAAGCACGCTTTGACCTTAACAGAAACGAATGTCATTGAACTGGACACTCCCTCGCACACTCTCCAATGACCTACTCCTGAGTTTCTAACTCAGACCACGGCCCCGCTTCCTCTTTTCATGCAACCTCCTCCTACTTTCTTTCCAAAACTCTCAAATCTGTCTTGACCTTTTCTTACCCTCTTCCAGGGCCTTAGGTGGAGAGGGCTGCCTGGGTGTCAGCAGGACCTGATTCCCGCAAGCCCTTCAGTTCACCCAGGCCAGTCCCGGGGCTGGAGTCAGAAGTGAGAGTAACATGCCCTGAAGCTTTAGGGACGAGATATGCAAAACCAAAAAGAGAAAGGATGGCTGTTCCAGAGCAAAATTAAATTTGACTCAGGATTAAGATAATCTAAAGAAGGAATGTGCCCAACAGAAGTGGCTGGGGGCAAGAAGGAAAAGAGTGTCAGCCTGGGATTTACCGTAAGAACAGATTGATTCATTCATTTAACAAACAGTTACTAAACCCTTCACCAAATGCCAAGCGCTGTCTTAGGGAGGAGGACATTGAATGAATCAAACAGACTGGAATCCTGCTCTTACGGAGCTTGTATTCTAGGGAAGGAGTCAGGCAATTTAAAAAAACAAAAAAAAAACAAAAAAAAAACTAAGAAAAATAAATGATATGTCAGATGATGACAAGTGATGTGGAGAAAACGAAGTCAGCAAGAGGAATGGAGATTTCCAGGTGTGGAAGGTGGGGATTGCAATATTTTATAGGTCTGTTGGGCCAAGAAGCTGGTACTTGAGCAAAGGTGGGAAATGGGGTGAATCTGCCATTTGGATGCCTGGGGAAAAGCGTCCTAAGGCGAGGAAACGGCAGACGCAAAAGAGGAAAGGCGGGAGAACACGGGGAATTTGGAGGAACACAAGGGGGTGGGTGCCAGAAGGGAGTCTGCAGGTGGCGGGCAGGGGTTGGGGGTCCCAAAGCAGGGAGCTAGGTTGTCTAGAGCCTTGCAGACCACGGCAAAAAGACTTGGTGAGACTCAGAGGTAGATCCCAGCACTGTTCAGGGACAGGTCCACACACTGGCGGATTTTGAGCCTTCCCCTCCCGGGAGTGGGATGGGTATACCAGGCTGGTGGGGGCTGATACCTTCAAAGACTAAAGGCCCATAATTGACCTCCTGCTTGGATTTTAGACCTAGGAGGTAACCTTCAAGTCATACCCTGCCTGCCCATGGACAGGTCCTCCAGAGGGAGAGAATGCTAGCAACTAGGATGTTGTTCTTACTGTGACATTTGTGCTTTTCACTGTAAATCAATCTTTAATATGGCATGGCATGGTATAAACCAATATGATGTAACACAACATAAGTATTCCATATCCCAGAACCTGGATAATGTGATTCTACTTCCAAGAGTTGAAGCAGCCCTAAACAGATGGCCTAATCCAATCTCTAAATCTGCCATGACCATGGGCTAGACCCCCAGGCCACAGTGTCCTCTACACAATTAGGCCACTTTGTGAGGCCACTCAACAGGCAGTCAGCTGCGCGTCTCACACACCGTATTTCATCAAATTTAGTCTGCCAACAAATTTTTATTTATTTATATATATTTTTAAGATTCTATTTATTTTTTTAAAGTTTTATTTATTTAAATAATCTCTACACCCAACATGGGGCTTGAACGCAGGACCCCGAGATCAAGAGTCCAACACTCCTCTGATGGAGCCAGTCAGGTGCTCCTAAGATTTTATTTTTAAGTAATCTCGATACCCAACGTGGGGCTCGAACTTACAACCCTGAGATCAAGACTTGTGTGCTCCACCGACTGAGCCAGCCAGGTGTTCCCAGCAAATTTTTAGTGTTACCATTATTTTGGGTACCACTAAGAGAAAAAATGTTGCTAACTACATCATGACACATTGCCTTCTTATCAGTGGGAATTTAAATTTTATACTTAGTGAAAGAGTTCTTCTGAACTTACTTAGAAATACATTTTGAGGGGCGTCTGGGTGGCTCAGTTAGTTGAGCGTTGGGCTCTTGATTTTGGCTCAGGTCATGATCTCACAGGTTTGTGGGTTTGAGCCCTGCATCGGGCTCTGTGCTGACAGCTCTGAGCCTACTTGGGATTCTCTCTCTCTCTCTCTCTCTCTCTGCCCCTCCCCCCACTCTCTCTCTCTCTCTCAAAATAAATAAACTTTTTAAAAAATAGATTTTTATATCACTTATCACTCTTGTGCATATTATACATATTTATATATAAAATCAATTGATAAAGGCATTAACACATCATGACTAGCACCTGTCCGGTAGCAATTGTAAAAGCCATTGATTGTAATGCCTATCCCAGTTTTAAAGATGTTAAAGTATGAAAAACAAAAACAACAATAAAAAAACTGTGTTGTAAATTCGAGATAACACAAGCTATCCCTTTCTCACAGACTAGTGCCTGGCACACAGTGCCTATTCCATCAATGTTTATAGGCTTGCCATTGGTTTATGACATGCTCCAGGCCAGTATAGAGTGACAGTGGTCATTTCTGTATTGCCCTGGACTTCTCACGTGTGTTCAAGGCTTCCAGAAGGACAGGTTGGCACCAAGGCCATCTACGGAGGGCCTGGGGCCTCAGAGAAGGTCCTGGTTTCCTGGTGAACAAGAGGTCCAGGAATGAGATGGTTCCAAGGCAGATAGGAGGTGGATGTGAAGTTCTTCAAATCCCCAGACGTTCAGCAGAGTCCAGCTGAAGGATGGGCTTCAGAGACAAAACCTTAGCACTGGGAAGTAGGTTTTTAGTTATGTGTAAATTTTGGAGCCCACGTCCAGAAACGGCAACGATTATTGTGCTCTGTGCTCTGTCTCCTACTCCCTCTCAGTTAAGTGTAAGCTGGAAATGGGGACTATTTTTTGGATAGTGAGAGACAGCATAACGGTTATAACCTAAGGGAAATAATTATGCGTTCGGGCCAGAAATGACCCACTGTGTCTCCGTGTGAATGTAATGTTGTTTGAATGAGCTGAACTAAATCCAATTTGGCTGATCTTGAATTTGCAACACTCTCTTGGCTATCCTGAGCCTTACTCTGTGCACGGAGGAGTTTGCCAAACTCAGGTGGGTTCCACTAGCCCAGATACCTGCCATCGTATACAAGAGGCGGGAGAAGGAGGCTTAACTGTGTCCTGGGAAGAGTCCTGGATTCACAGGCAGGGGCAGCGTGAGCCTGCTGGGGCTCCCTGTGTAAAATGGGGACTGGAAGAACCTCCCAAGGGACCGGGGTGACAGTGCACCATCATTTAGCAACCCTTCGAGCAAGGGGACCCCACAGTGGCTGAGTTAACCCTTTAGGTGTTGGATCATAGGAAGGGATTCCGGGGGAGAAACCAGTGTGGTAAGGAGCACTCAGGACAGTTACTATTTATTTACCAACTGCTACAATATTAATATAATATGAATGGCACCCTGTCTACGGACTTCGAAGATCAGATGAGACTGTGCAGGTGAATGCACTGGTGACTGAATAAGAGAATGGGCATCTTAGGCTGTACTCATGAGGCAAGAATACTGTCATCCAGTAAGTATTTACTGAACATCTACAACATGCCCGTTTTTGTGCCAGGTGCTGAAGATCAAAAGCTGATTCAAAGGAACTCTTCTTTCGAGAGCCCCCTTGGGACAGTAAGTGATGGCATGGGAAGGGCCTCCCCACTGCAGGGGACTTTGTGAGCAAAGACACAGAAGCAAAACAAGAGAAAGCACAAGCAAGCTACAAAAACAAAAGCAAAAACAAGACAAAAAACAACAAAACAAAACAAAACAACACACACACACAGGCAAGCAAACAAAAAGCAGCTTCCCTTGCTCTCGAAGCTACAAGCTGTCATTTTGGTCAGCATAAAGTTTGAGGCTGGAAGTGGCAAGACGCGGAGTGCACGGGGGCATAAGTGACGGCGGGCCTAGCGCTGCTGCATGGCAGAGGGAAGGATGGACAGTGGCAGGTTATTTTCACGCTCCAATAGTCACTCCGGCGGGAGTGTGAGAAGGGGACTAAGAGTGGAGGCCCTGAGGCCATTTAGGGAGCGGTTGCAATAATCCAGGCAATAATGATACAGCCAACTCTAAATTGGTAGCATAAGTAAAAAAAGATGAATTGTTTTGGTTGTGTGGTTTTTTTGAAATGGAAGAGTGAGAGAGAAAGGAGACCAAAACTGGAGCAGGGAACCTAGGGCTCGAGAGAAAGCGATATATTAAAGAAATACTTGGAGGTGAGGTTAGGAGGATGGGGAGACTATAGAAGAAGGGTCAGGGAGGGGGGCGCCAGGGTGGCTCCGTCGGTTAAGTGTCCAACTCTTGGTCTTGGCTCAGGTCATGATCTCACAGTTCGTGGGTTCGAGCCTCATGTCAGGCTCTGTGCTGGCAGCACAAGTCTGCTTGGGATTCTCTGTCTCCCTCTCTTTCTGCCTCTCTCTCTCAATCTCTCTCTTTCAAAATAAATAAATAAACATTTAAAAAAGAAGAAAAAGAGTAAGAGAGAGAGAGTAGTCAAGGGGAACTCCCAGGTTTCTGGGCTGAGTGACCAGAGGCGACAGTGTTACCAAGATCAGGAACGAGAAATCCCTGGACGTCCAGGTGGGAAAGCCTTTCTCCCCAGAAAGTCCCACTGGCCTTCCCAAGATTTGCTTTGGGTCCCACTCTCTGAGCCGTGAGCCAAGAAAGATAATTCCAGGGATTCCAATTACTTTACCGCGATCTTTGTTTTAATGAGTTCAGTTTGTGGTTTCGAAAGTTGATAAGGACTCTGCCCAGCATGTCACTTTTTCCCGTTAACACTGAGGGGTAGCCTACGTACAGAAAAGTGCATGAATCCTGCATGTCTAGCGAAAAAAGCATGCCGTTCTGATGGTATTAAAGACCTTCACAATATAACAGGTGTGCACGTGCACGCACACACATACGTACACACATGCGTGCAACACACGAAAATAGAAGCCAGGCTCCTCTCCGTGAACCCTCGTTTCAAGAGGATGGACTTTGAGCAGGCCTGAGTGTGACAACACCATGAGGCCCAATCACCCTCCTTCACATGGACCTTAAGACCCTTTGGGATCTGCCCCCTGCCCCCTTCTCCCTCATCTATTGCCAGCACCACCACCCCCATCCCAAACCCAGCCCTGGCCTCACTCAGCCTCAGCGCCCTCGATCCCAACTGCTCACCGATCTTTCCACACCTGCCACGCACCCCATGCCTACCCCTACTCCCTCACAGATCCATCCAGTAGATTCTCTGTAGGCCTGTTTGAGGCTTCCTCCTCCTCCGTGAAGCCCTTCTCCTCTATTCTCCTATACCCCACCCCACCCCAACACACACACACACACACACACACACCCCTATTGTGTCTCATTTTCTTTCTAAGCTCTATAATAGCACGGTTACACTGCAGTCTCTCCACACCAAGTGTGAATATACCTTAACTACCATTGAGCCACCACTGATCATCCAACAAATGTCTGTCTAGGAAGGAAGGAGGGAGGCGATGGAGAAAGGGAAGAAGGAAAGAAGGAAGGGAAGAAGGGAGTGAGGGAGGAATATGTGAGAGAATCCTCTTTTTAAAAATATTTTGAATGTTTATTTTTGAGAGAAAGAGAGAGAGCAGGGGAGGGGCAGAGAGAGCAGGACAGAGCATCTGAAGCAGGCTCTGTGTTGTCAGCACTGCTCGATGCAGGGCGGGAGTCCCAAGAACCGTGAGATCGTGACCTGAGCCACGGTCACGATCTCACCTTCGTGTCATGAAGTTGGGCACTTAACCGACTGAGCCACCCAGGCACCCCGAGAGAATCCACTTGGATTCTCAGTTCCTGAGCCTAACACAAGTGTGCGAGCTAAAAAAGGACAGGCACCGGAGGCCAGGTCTGAGTCTGAAGTCTTACAAATGACCAACTGAGGATCACGGACAAAATCCGTTAACTTCTCTGAGCCTCAGATTCCTCCCATTCTTCAAGTGTCCATGATCCTCAAGCCAAGAATTTAGAATCATAATAAATAGTACGTTAGAGACCTTGTTCTTCTATTTCCGCCATCTCTCATTTGGTCTCCACTCATGTGAATAGAGACTGATGCAAAACACATTTCTTTTCTTTTCATTCTTTACACGCTGAAATGTAAAACTGAGAGACAGAGGAAGGAAAGAAACAAGAGATGCTGAGTTCTTTCTGCACATGATACAATAAAGTTCAATAATATGGGGTTTTAATTGTTCTACACAAGAGCTGCGTCAATAGCCCGGTTAGCGACTGCCCATTGGCCCATTCTCTTTTTCTACAAGGTCATGAGATGTGCGCACTCTCTCGAGGGTAAACCGAGCTAACCACCCTGCATCAGTCACTCTTTTTAATGAGGCTCCCCCATTCAGACCCCATTTTCTTGTACACAATTCATTTTATTAAACGGCTGCAGCTGCAATTAGGAGTGGGAGGATCCAGGCATGTGTTTGGGTTCGAGATGCGTCTCGTGTGATTTTTCAAATACTTTGGGTTTGGCAAGAGCCGAGACAACATTCTGTCAAGTTCTTTTTCCCCTTCGTTTAAACCCGTGTGCATTCAAGAGAAATGTGGTCCATCTGACCCTCGTTCATTTTTTGCTTAACTCAACAAAAAGTTGTCTCAGAAGAGCTAGAAAATGTCCAAGCAGCAAATCCAGCCCCTTTAATGGAAGTCTTATTAGAATCTCCTTTTCTCGACCCCTGACAGTTTGACATTCTCCACACAAGCCAAGTGGTTTCATTTCTTTGTGCCATTGCACTTGCTCCCTAAACTGGAACGTCCTTCCCTTTTGCCCCCTTCTCTGCCTAGTGACGCTACTCCTCCAAGCCCAGTGCAACCTTTTTCTCATTTGTGAAGGCTTTCTCCCTTGCCTAACTTGCAAATAATCGCATGGTCCTCTGAGCTCCTGCTGTAATCGTAGCCCTAACCAGTCCTTTATTCATCCTGCTTGGTATTTACAGTCTGTTGTTAGGCCGGGTGAGGCAAGCCCTCACTGATGTCTGCTTCAGTGTAAAGCCCTTGACCTTAATTAAAAGTCTTCACAAGAAATGGCAGGCAGAAATTGGCATTTGTGGTTAAAGCTATCGCCCAAAACATTAAGTATTATGTCTGATAATGTCCCTATGTGGGCTTCCAGGTGAGAAGTAAACTTGAAGCTTGGAGACCCGAAACAACAATAGGCTTCTTCCTCGGTGATAATGAGAGGTTTGGACCTTGGCTTGTTCCCTTTTCGCCTTGGCTACCAGGAAGCTAAGAAGCAGATCCGACGTTCAGTCATAGCAACTACATTGCATACTGGCTTCCTTCTTTTTTCGTAGACTTGGTTTTCTATTTCTATATTAACGTTATAAAGGAAAAGAAAGCATATTGTTTTCCGTGAGTCACTTCAAAGCCTTTGTAGAGCGGCAGAGAAAAGTAAAAAGTAAAAACCATAAGAAGCAATTCGTGATGGTTTCATCTATAGAACAGGTCTTGTATTTAGGAGTAATAGGAAAAGGTTTTGTTTTCAATCTTAGATGTTTTTCATAAACGATTTGAATCTCTTACCATGTGCATGTTTTAGTCGATACACACTCAATTTTTTAAACTTAATAATTGATTAAACTTGATTGTTAAAACATAATTGTTTTCAATTCTGACTCCCCAGGAGCACAGCCCAAGCCATTCATATTCTTCTCTGAATCTCCCTTACTACAGCAGCATTTTGTACATAACTAGCATTAGCAAATGTCTGTTAAGTGGATGAAGAACAAAGTTCGCCCAAGTAAATTTAGAAGCCAAAGAGAGAGCCCAGGCTCTGGATCTCTAGACCATTTTGAATACAAAGCCCAGCTCCAGCTGGCCGCATAGCCCTGAGGCCAGCCATTACTCAGATCCTTCCGAACCCCAGTTTCCCCATCTGTAAAATGAAGCTTTAACTACTACTGTTTCAGGGTCGTTTTGAGGATTGAGTCAAAGAGGAGATGCTTAATTAGGGCAAATTCCCTTTTACTTATGAGTATTCATGGGCAGAAAATACACTCTATATTTAAAATAGGCAACTGACCACCAAAAGCTTTGCCTCTGGGGAGCACAAGAGGAGGTATGTGGGTGCACTATCATTGGATGGACAGGCATGCTCTTCAGAACTAGATAAATGGGAGAAAATGAGCTTTTAAAAGAGGGAGAATCCAAGCCCCAAAGTGGAAGGATGAAATGGCTTTGAACTGCTAGTCACAGAAACCAGTTTAGATAGAAAAGATTCTGCTCAGGTGCTGAATGTAACACATGAGTGATAGAAGAAATCAGTAAGCTTTGGTTTTTAGCATCTAAATTGCCTTGGGGGGGGGGGGTGCCTGGGTGGCTCAGTCGGTTAAGGGTCTGACTCTTAGTTTCGGCTCAGGTCATGATCTCACAGTTTCACGAGTTCAAGCCCCAGGTCATGATGTTTCATGAGTTCGAGCCCTGTGCTAGGCTCTGGGCTGGCAGCGCAGAGCCTGCTTGGGATTCTCTCTCTCTCCCTCACTCTCTGTATCTCCCCTGCTCATGCTGTCTCTGTCTCTTTCAAAATAAATAAGTAATTTTTTAAATAAATAAGTAAACAGCCCTAGAGTTATGGTAGGATAGTTTTTACAAAAATGGAATATAAGTACCACTTGCAGTACTCAAGAAGACTTTCTTTAAATGGCACATGGAGAAACAGTGATTTTTTTTTTCTAAACCCTCAGAAAGTTTTACTTTTCTTTATTTTTTTGAGAGACAGAGAGAGACGGAGCACAAGTCGGGGAGGGGCAGAGAGAGAAGGAGACCCAGAATCCGAAGCGGGCTCAGGGCTCTGAGCTGTCAGCACAGAGCCCGATGCGGGGCTCGAACTCACGAACCATGAGATCATGACCTGAGCTGAAGGCGGACGCTCAACCGACTGAGCCACCCAGGAGCCCCAAAACACTGATTATTTTAATTTTGCATTTATTGTGTCATAAAATTGTGTCATTTATTGTCTCATACAATGTGTTATACAATGTGTCATACAATGTGTACTAGGTTATATTGACCTAGTGCATCCAAATTGGGATATCACACATATTACTATTAAATATGTTTTTAAAGTTTTAAAAATGAGTGGGTCTAAAGAAAATATGAATCATATTATGACTGGTAGAATAAATCTATGACAAAAAATTTAACATAGCTCTAGGATCACTGAAAGTGTGGGAAGTACAACTTCAACATATGGGTCTTGAGTAACTATTTGATTTAAGGAAAGCTCTGACACTGGGCCCCTCAATTTTTGTCCCCAGACGACTTTCCCAAAGATCACCAATCCTGCCTGTATACTCTACTTTGAGCCCCCTGGATCTCACCCTGTTCCACCTACACACCCCGCACCCTCGTACCATCGTGCTCTGCTCTGCCTGAACCCCACTCCGAGAAGTGGGGCGCCCTCCCTGCCAGAAGCAACCCTTCTCTCTTCTGGGCTCCCGGGCAACCTTGGGTATCCTGCCTGGCCTGGCACCTTGTATTACAATTTCTTTCCGGGGTATGTCTCCCAGGCAATGTCCTATCTCTGTGTCCGAAGTCCCTACCCTGGGGCATTAAATAACTTAAAAAATTAAATAATCCAAAAATACCATTGAGGCCATGCTAGTTTTAGAAATTTAAGGCATAAATACTTGGCCTTAATCGTTCATCAGGGATCATCTTTCAAGGACGACATGACTTTCATCTTTCCACTGCGCTCCTTATACACCCCAGCCAGACGAGCTGCCCCTATTAGAAGATTTCCTACACCATGCATCCTCTTTCCTAACAGTTTTCTGCAGTTTTCTTTTGCCTTTGTGATTATTTGATGAATGTATTTCTCCTAGCAATAGACTGTAAGCTTGCTGTGAGTAGGGTCACATCTATCTTTTTTGTTTAATGGTTATTTATTTTGAGAGAGAGAGAGAGAGAGAGAAGGGGTGGGGGAGAGAGACAGAAAGAGAGAGAGAGAGAGAGAGGGAGAGAATCCCAAGCAGACTCCATGCTCAGCACAGAGCCTGAAGCAGGGCTCAAACCCACAAACTGTGAGATGATGACCAGAGCCGAAATCAAGAATCAGACTCTTAACTGACTGAGCCACCCAGAGACCGCTGGGTCACATCTATCTTTGTTCTCTGCTAAAGTTCCCAGTGCCCAGTGCTGAGCCCGACACATGGCGGGTGCTCCCTAAATATCAGCCATGTGAAGGAGTGAATGAATTTTTTCCCCTACATGCACACACACACACACACACACACACACACACACAAACACACAGTTGGTCTTCTAGCACTTACATTGTTGTAGAGATCATTGAGTGGGCAGATGGTTGGCACAGAGAGCAGTGTAAACTCTCCTGTTTGTTTTTCAGGCAGATTACAGCGGAAACATGATGCTTGCCAATTAGAAGGGGAGAAATTCAAAATGGTAAACGGAGCAGTCTCCTCACAGGGCTCCATGAGGGCTTGACAAACAACACAGAGCCAAAATAAATTTTTTAAAAGTATACTCCAGCAAAAGAGTATTGACCCTGTCCTTTCAAGAATTTTCCCAGCCATCCAGAAGAAAAGCTTTAAGGACTGGAACTTTAGAACGACTAGGGCAACCAGGGAATACGTTCTACCCGCTGACAGCTTCTCCGAACTGGGTGAATATTGGGACGGAAGAGAGAAAGGAGAAAAAACAAATCGGTGTTACATTAAAATGAAGGTAAAGCCACTCTAAGAACTGCTTTGGTCCTGGTCAGACAGCAGGGGTTTGAAAGGATCAAAGTTACTTTTTAGCAGAGCTGCAGGGAGAGTGAAGAAATGTCTCCACCTTGACAACTAGCAGGTTCCTCCCTTCTTTCATTTCTTAACATTGCAAATATGGAGGCCAAGGCCATCCAAAGTCAAGAGCAGATGGATCCAACCAGCCAGGTTAATCCTGATGCTTTTGAGCCACAAGGGACTTGTTCCTTCCCACCTTCCTGCTACAGCAGAAGAGGCTGACACACAGACTGAGTGAATGGCTGACCCAAGCTCACATGTATGGTAGCCAAGCCTTCCAGCTGCGTGGTCCAGGCTCGCATCCCTGCCCACCCTGCCCCATGGCTACACGAGACAGAAAGTCAAGTCTCAGCCAGTATGCTGCATAAAGCGGACTGGCCATATGATGGCTTTGCTTTTGGGTCAGCAGTTTTAGTACGATGTTTTAGCTCATCTATGGTCTATTATCTCTCCATGGTTTTTCTATTCTTCAGGCATTCCCGAAGCAACTGGAAATGGTGCCAATTAGGAAAACAAGCCTTGAGTCTCCTGGTGCTATCTTTTCTTAAATACCTACTAGTTTCCGGCAACCTGAACTGAGTCCGGCCCGGTGGTCTTGAATCCCAGACAAGGACATTTTGGCTGGTCCCTGAGCTCTTTGAGGGCAGGAACCACTTTTTATTTATGTGTGGAGCCCCAATGCCAAGGCTACCGTCTGGCTTACAGTAAAACAGCAAAATGGGAGGTTGTCCGAAAAAAAAAAAAAAATTGTGCAGAGTCTGAAATCGAAGCCAGAAAGAACTGTGGTTGAACCCTTGGCAAGAAGCTTCCACAGGTGCCTGGCTCTGGGGGGCCTCAGCATTCTCACCCGCAAAATAACACAGATACCAGCCACCCTACAGAAATGCTGTGCAGACAGAATGAGATGGGACACCAAGCACAGGGGACACCCTGTCAATCGCAGCCCCCCATCAACGTGGAGGCAAGGAAAGGAAGTCGGTTAGCATTTCAAACTGGTCCTTTCCTAGGAGACAAGCAAGGAACGAAGAAAAGGTGACAGCGGATGCAATTGCCCAGCCTGTGAGCGGTCAGACTTTCCTTTGCTATTTATTGTCAGAGCTTCGAGCCCTGTTTGAAAGCCGGCCCTGCCTCATCCCGACTTCTGCTTCATCTCCCAGTAAAGTCATAACGCTGGGCTTACTTCTCTGTCTATTGACACACAGAGCCTGTGAGTCACAAATTCAACAGAATGACTTTGCTGCAGTGTGATTGACTGGAAAATGTTCCCTCATCTGAAAAATTTTTTTTTGAAGCAAATGGACATGCTTATTTTTGCAACACGGAGTGCAGGCTCTTTATTTATTTGACGTTGGTCTCTGTGACATTCCAGCAGGCCAAGGGAGGGCTCACACGTTCACGAATTGCCCTATGAAGTGACATATGTTCTCCTCCCTCCCTCTCCTGCTCCCTTCCTGCTGACTATTATATCTAAAGCAAACAGTCCCAGCACAATAGTTAGATTGCACTTGAATTTGGTGTTTACTTGACATTTACACACCGGCCATGCTGGACAGTTCAGTCGTTCCAGAACAGAGGCTCAGCCAGCAAGCATTGTGCTGGACTCGTGCTCAACCCTGAGCAACATGGGATCCCAAAACAGCGAGACGCCGCCTTGAGAGTCCATAGTGCTGCCAGTTTTTACTCTTAGCCTGAATTAGCACTTGCTAGGGGGGAGAAAGTACCAGAAGGTCTTCCCAGGAAACATCTCCCTTGCCCACGCAGGGCAGGCTGGCCTTGCTGATACCACTCTTCCTCCCTTTAAATCCAACTCCCAGGCTGCCACACTATTCACTCTAGCTAATCTCATCTAGTCCCGGAGCTAAATCGCCCTGGTGGGTGCAGATTACTAATCTGATTAGCTGAAATCTCCAGGTCTTGCATTTCCCCCTCATGTAATGGAATTAGTAATAGCTACCTAATGGGATTATGTGGGCATAGCATAGTACCTGGGGCAGGGGAAGGTTCTCAGAAGGTGCCCGGAAAGTGCTTGTTCTCATCCCTCTCCCGAGGTGCGTGCTTCTGGCTTCAGGGGGCTCAGGGAAGGGCAGGTTATGGGGCTCCTGTGTCTGTTCAGTCTGATGCAGGGAACACTTGGACTTGGCTGCGAGTCAGGACACGTGTTCTGGGTTGTGGCATGGGCCAGTCACCTCTGATCCCCAGGCCTCTGTTTCCACATGTGCAAAGTGGAAGCCTCCGATTACATTCTAACACTACGATTTCCAAACCGTCAGAGTCTGGAGGAGGCCCGAACTTCCAAAAGAGGTTGACTAGCTCAAAAGCTGATATTCGTCGATACCAGTATTTAAAAGGGGTGGCAAAGGAACAAGATGATAACTGCACAGCATGTAAGGAAGATGATAACACTCAGTGCTGCACAGCATGTAAGGAAGCAGTACCCTGATACTTTGCAGATGGGAAGATATACTGCTGATGGGAATGTACATTTTTTGAGGAACAACTTGATGATATCTGATGACGTTAACCTAACGAAACGATTTCTCTAAATTGAGCCTAAGGAAATAAGCGAGTGTATCTAAGGGGGCACGTAGGAGTTGTGTAATAGTGAAAAGTGGAAATGATCTAAATGTCCATCAAAACGGATTGATTAATACCAATATCAGGAAAACTATGATGTGTTTAAAAGTGTAAGGTATATTTATGTATTAACATGAATAGATATCTTTGGTATATTGCTCAGTGAAAATAAAAGCAAATTTACAAAGCGGTGTGCAAATGATAAGCCATGTTTGAAAAATAAATTTTAGTATTTTTATATATACATAAAAATTCTGAAAATGTATACACCAAACTGGTAATCATAGTCATATCTGGATTGGTAGGATGTGGATTCCTTTTTACTTGAAACACACATTTATTGACTTTTTAAAAAAATAGGAAGCTTTCGTTTTTGAAATCAGAAAAAAAAAGTAACTTTAAGAAGTAAAATAATAAGAGGAGGAAGGGATTTTTGGTAAAGCATGGTGCATTAAACATGTTTTCTGACACTCTTTCCAAGACCCCATTCAGAGACAGTAAAGGGATTGAAAAGACAAAATCAACCAGGACAGAGAGTGGGAACTGAGAAGCAAATGGCCAAATGGCCACAAATTTAGATCAGAGAAAGTGGAAAATAAAGCAGACTGATTTCAAGGTACAAGAACCTTGGAAGGCTCAGGAAGCAGAGACACCAAGTTACTCAGAAAGTAAAGTGCATATGGGAATAAAAGCAGAATTATTGCCTGAAAGCCAATATAATAAGCAGCAGTTGGAAAATCCATCCATCCACCCATCCTTCCATCCATCCAAACAGTTAGGCCCTAAGATTCCTCCCTAACCCCGTGCGACGGGGTAACTGCTTTTCCCCCAACTCGGGCAGAAGATTAGGGGTTTACTCTCTGGAGAGGTAAGGACCCTGGATTCAGGGAAGCTCCACACAGCTGAAGACAGGAACAAACAAGGATGACTAAGGGACAGACTGCATGCAGGGTCCTGATGCCACAGACCTCCCTCCCTGTGTGGGCTCTAAGAGCACTGACTATCTCCAGTCACTGAACCACTCTACACGGCACTTTTCAAAATTGAAAACTGAGGTTCACTTATTAAGCACATATGTACTGAGCACCTATTACGTGCCAGTAAGCTGCATTATGTTCTAAAATTAGAGTAAGCCAGGCTGAGTCCTCGCCCCTGCAAACCTACAGACCCAGGTACCAGTGGCATCACCAACATCACAGGGGTGGTCTGAAGGGGACACGACTTGCTGCATATAAAGGGCTCGGCACAGTACTTGGTACAGTGTCTCATAGTCATGATGTTATTAATTTGAAAGTGGCTACTCCCTCCGAACCTTGAAGGGAGAACACAGCAAATCTTTCTAGTACTCCTCCAGGAACAAGGTTAGAGTTTTGCCAACATGGGGGGTGCCTGGGTGGTGCAGTCAGTTAAGCGTCTGGCTCTTGCTTTCAGCTCAGGTCATGATGTCACCGTTTGTGAGATCGATCCCCACATCGGGCTCCGCACTGACAATGGGGAGCCTGCCTGAGATTCTCTCTCTCTCTCCCTCTCTCTCCCTCTCTGCCCCTCCCCTGCTTGCTAGCCTTCTCTCTCAAAAATAAACAAACATTAAAAAAAATTTTTTTGCCAACCTTATCAACCCTACAATCAATTATGAACTTCACCTTGACACTCCCTCTGTCCAATCTAGCTCTTGACTGGCTTATGAAGGGTCAACAGTCACTGTCTTTCTAGATTCGACAACAGCAAAAGAGCCCATTGTAAGACATGATGTGAACTCGTGTTAATTTATACATGGCCCTACTCAAAACAGCGTCTTTGTGAGGTTTCAGGTGAGGATGGTCCTTAGTTGTTGCATCTGTGGTGATGCTGGAATATTTGGAGGGAAATAAGAAACCATGAAAAAGCATTTTAGTTTCCTTTTTTATTTTTAAGTAATCTCTATGCCCAGCGAGGGGCTCAAACTCACGACCCTGAGGTCAAGAGTTGCACGCTGCACCCACTGAGCCAGGCTGGTGCCCCAGCACTTGAGTTTTCAAACCAAGATCATCTGCTAGTGGTAGGTATCGCAGAACCGATTTCAAATTCATCGAATTGGGAGAACTGTGTCAGGTTTTGTTGCCAGAGGGGAAAAACAAACATTCACGACAGCCTTTGCAACCAACATCTCACTGAATCCTCCCAACGGCTTTGTGAGGCAGGTACTTTCATAGCCCCATTTTACAGACAAGGAAAGTAGAGTGTCGCTGCATGGCACAACTTGCCCAAGGTCATGGGCAGTAAGAGGCCTGGAATCCAAATTCTTGGGTGGCAGCCCCAGCCATCTCTCCTAGAGTAGCTACACTTCCCACTTGCAATTCAAGCCCTTCCTTCCTCTCCCGTCACACTGTAAATTCTGCCCTCCTTCACTGAGTTACAGCAAGAAGGCGGCACAGAGAATGCAACTCAGATAATGACACTGTAATCTGCACCCAGATAACCCAGAGATAGTGGCTAGTCCCTAAAGAAGCTCAATTGACTCGTTATTTTAATGGAAAACCTAGTTTGCTGAATGAAACACAGAACATCGAAATTCAACAGTTCAGTGCTTCCCATAAACACTTGGCTCTGAGAGCTTTGTTGGGTAAATGTAGCAACCAGAAAAATTCATCAGTAACTGACAACATAGACTGAAGGCAGTCTGAATAGATTACCTTCTTGAATCTCTATTAAAATGCTGGGAATTCCTCTAAGGTTAGGTAACTATTCTAGGGTTTCCTCTTTCAAAAAAGCTTCTGGTCGTCCCTTGACATGAGAGCATGTGTCTACATTTGAGTTATCAGACTTTGAAAAATGCATCAAGCGGGGCGCCTGGGTGGCGCAGTCGGTTAAGCGTCCGACTTCAGCCAGGTCACGATCTCTCGTTCCGTGAGTTCGAGCCCCGCGTCAGGCTCTGGGCTGATGGCTCAGAGCCTGGAGCCTGTTTCTGATTCTGTGTCTCCCTCTCTCTCTGCCCCTCCCCCGTTCATGCTCTGTCTCTCTCTGTCCCAAAAATGAATAAACGTTGAAAAAAAAAAAATTAAAAAAAAAAAAAAGAAAAATGCATCAAGCACAATGAGATATTTAGTGCTGCCAGAAATTAATTTTGGTCTTTTTTTTTTTTTCTTTAGCATTGGCATTGGCCATCTTCCTAGCACTATCCCCACCAGCCAGTACATTAAAATTGATTAACAAACACAATGTTTGTGGAAAAAAAGTCAACCGCAGGGTAATCAAATGCATTGTTATTATTATTTTTTCAAAAATCATTTCCTTGGCTCAAAGTACATAATGTCAAATTGGCAAAAATAACCTATCCTCTTGTCCGGCCCACAAACTGAAAAGAAAATTAAACACAGAATTGTTTGTTTCTTGTTTGCACTTCTCAGGGTGTGAAGCATTCACTTTTGAACCCTCAAAATCCCTACACTTTCCATAATGCAAAATTTTTACCTCCATTCTGATTTAAACCATGGAACCATGTTTTCTTCAGAAGAACAACGTTGTCCTACACTAAGGATCTGAAGTACTGAGGCTTTCAAACTAAGAAAATAGAATCTGAGAATATGTCTTATTTCTTTCAATGCTAATTCTCCCCAGGAAAGAGTTTAACAAGCCAGGGAAATTTGGTGGACCAAGTCAAGGAGAAAATTCCAGCAATAGGTTTTTTTTTTTTTTTCTGCTGATTTGCCTTGTTTTGCTTTTGTTTTGCTAGTTATTTTACTTTTAAATGCTAATTTTATGCACGTAGTATCAGAAGATTCTCGTGGCCTTAAAAACAATCACGCTAGGTGAAGATGGTAAAAGATGTTAGACCCTAATATTTTTGTTAAGAGAAATGTTACTACTATGTATCCTACTCTTAAAAGATATTACTCTGTACTTAAACAGAAACAACCTAAAAAGAGGGGGATTTTTTGGTTTATTTTTGTATCTTCTTAACATCTCAGAACAAGATGAAAACACTGAAACGTCGAATTTAACAAATGCTGGTAGTTCAGACATCTTTAAGGTTTAGAATTTCTTTTTGAACATCTTTAAAGTTTAGAATTTTTTTCAATGTCTTAAAGAAGGCATATCACTTAAAATTGGGGGGCTGCAAATGTAAGTTAAGTGATCAAACTTAAAGGTTCATGAAAAAGATTTTCAGTTTCTCAGAATTGATTTTTAAGTGTCTGTGACTCATTCTCTGCTCTAAAAACTTCAATACCCAATGTTCGGGTTTTGAAAGGCAATGGATTTGGCTACAGAAAAGAGGTGATTCGTTCTCCATTTGGTTTTGGTTTGGCTTTTGGTTATTTTTGTTTGTGTTTTCTAGTTTGTTTTATTACAATGCTTTGGCCAGGGCTGTTCTCTCACTGTTTGTTTTGTGAGGGCAGAGTTATGAAGGACTTTATTTTCTGTCCCCTTCATAGCACTTTTCTTTTTTCTTTTCTTTTAATGTTCTATTTTATTTTTGAGAGACACAGAGACAGAGCGTGAGCCGGGGAGGGGCAGAGACAGAGAGGGAGACACAGAATCCGAAGCAGGTTCCTGGCTCCGAGCTGTCAGCACAGAGCCTGATGTGGGGCTCGAACCCTCGAAGGTGAGATCAGGAACTGAGCCGACGCAATGAGCCACCCAGGAGCTCCCATAGCACTTTTCAATGAAAGGAAAGAAGCCGGTGGAGGGAAGGGAGGGATTGGAAAACAGAGAACCGAGCCAGTGATCTCTGAAGCAGAAGAAATGTTGTTGACAAGATAGGAAAGAGCAGGGCTTCCAGATGAGTCGCCTTACCAAAGCAGCTTTGCTCCCTTCTTCCTAAAATGCATACTCCTTGGGCATTTGTCCTAAAGGATGCCACAGTGGAACAGGAGCCACAAACAAGTAGCCAGATCAGAGAGTCCACTGGGTAGATGCCACAGCAGTCACCACACAGCTTTATTGGAGCTCAGAGGGAAGAGCACTAGCCTTGATGAGGAGGACGAACAGACTACGGGGCTCTGAAGCTTGAGGAAGATGAGGGCTCCAAGGGGAGAAAAAGTATTTCGACTAGCCAATGGAAACACACACATACACACACACACACACTCATGTATTCAGACTTGAGAGAACATCCAGTTAAAGCTTAGGGAGGGTGGGGTCAGTCTCTAGAGATGATCCTGCAAAGTTTTCAAGGGCCATAGTAGGAAGAGTGTCGTCCGTTAGGCTAAGAAGTGATTTGTGAGCAAAAATGGATCGTATCTAGCAGGGAAATTCCAGTGGGACTATGGGGGAGGCGGCAGAGAAAGAGGAGGAGGAACACAACAGTTTGGAAGCCACAGCAATAACTAAAAGCTATAAATGAGAAGAGCCAAGGCAGCTCAACTCTCGCAGAAGTAGTGGAGACACTTAGGAATGGAAATGGCTGAGCTCTGTGGATGCCTAAATGCCCAGGCCCAAGAAAATAAGGGAAGAATTGAGGGGAATCTAGGTCTCTATCTTGGGAAGCCGGCTGCGAACGATCAAACAAGGGAGGAAAAATTAGGGTCAGGGTCTGGGTGGATTGAAGCTCTTGACAAAAAAACGGGACTAATGCACCTCCAATGGGGAGCTGAAAAGGAAAGACCACCTTCCTGCTGAAGTACATTATTCATTTACTCAACAAACACAGAGCATTACTGTGTACCAGGCAGGCACTGTACTAGGACTTGGGGTTACAGCAGTGAGGAAGGCAATAGCTCCTGTCCTCGTGAAGCCTATGGTGCCCTGGAAAATACTGGTGATGGTCAGACATATCATGCATAATCCCGAGGCCTATGATAAATACCTTATCTGGATAATCCCACTTGTAATCCTCATCAATTTAACAGGCAGGTACCGTGACTATCCCCATTTTAAAGAAGAAACAGGTAAAGTGAGGTCAAATAAGCTGCCCGGCTAAGAGCAGCAGAGTCAGAACACAAACCCAGGAGACTGAGCGCTAACGCCCACTTTCTTAACCTCCACACACGACCGAGGTGAAAAACAGGCTGGCGTTTCCACGCAGATGAAAGCGGAGGCTACAAAAACCTTTGCGACCCCGTGAAACCTATAAGCCCCTCTTCTCTCAGTTATCAGTACAGACTTCATTTCAAAGCAATTTGGATACTTAAAATCATCTCTTGCTTTCTCTTTCGGAAAAAGCAGCTTTTCCTGAGTTTTGTGGCAGTTTTACAGACACCGCAGGCCAGGGTGCAGCCAGGCTCCCTGGGGAACTCTATCTGCCCAGATCTGGTGCTCACTTCTGGGTGCAGAGTCCTTCATTTGAAACATGTTGAGCCTCTTAGATCTATCACACTCTGTCAAAGTTCTATGTCATCAACCCCCTAACACTGATGGTTTCCATCGCATCTTCTGCCAATGAATGCAGTTTGTGCTGGGGAAAAAAAAAAAAGAGTCTATTTTATAACTCCAAGGACATTAATAATTAACTTCCATACCACAAAACTTGTAATATCAGTTTGCTGAAATAAAGTCACCAGTAAGTATGTAATTCTTCTTTAAAGGGTGTCTTCTATTATTATTATTTAGAGTGCAATTTAGTCATCAAAGGTTTACTCAGCCTCATGTTTATAAATTATACAGGGCAGGGATTTAACTCTTCTGGACCTACCTGTTCTGAAAAGAGGGAGGGTCATAACCCTGTTGCCACACCAGGCACCTGCCTTGAAAGGAGATGAGGTGTAAACTTGGAAGTTCTTTACCACTTTTTAAAAAATTTTTTTAATGTTTATTTATTTTTGAGAAAGAGAGACAGAGACACAGCACAAGCAGGGGAGAGGCAGAGAGAGACGGAGACACAGAATCTAAAGCAGGCTCCAGGCTCAGAGCTGTCAGCACAGAGCCCAATACAGGGCTCGAACTCACAAACCTCGAGATCATGACCTGAGCCGAAGTGGGATGCTTAACTGACTGAGCCACCCAGGCGCCCCGAGTTCCTTACCACTTTTAGAAATCCATGGCAAATACAGAGATTTCCCTTTATGATGCAATCATTGGAATAACCAGATAGTTGCCTGCCACAAAGAGGCACTGGCTTTACCTAACCTCCTGAAGGCTGTTTGGAAACTATAAGTTCATTCAAAAAAATTGTTTTAATGTTTATTTTTGAAAGAGACAGAGACAGAGAACAAGCAGGGGAGGGGCAGAGAGAAAGGGAGACACAGAATCTGAAGCAGGCTCCAGGCTCCCAGCTGTCAGCACAGAGCCCGACCCGGGTTCCAACTTTCGAACTATGAGATCATGACCCGAGCTGAAGTCAGAGGCTTAACCCACTGAGCCACCCAGGTGCCCCACAAGTTCATCTTTTTAACTGAGTCTCAGAATCCTGTCTTGATTATATGATGTAATAATAGTATGTTTCCAGTTCACCTGTGCCATATTGTTTTTTCATTATGGTAGTTGCTCTTGCTGAAGGGGAAAGGTTACTGCTTTAGATAAATGAGAGCAAAGTAGAAAAAACTTCCCGCACCGGCTACCTAAGTTAGAAATTCCAAGTCCTTGATTTACATGTTTACATGCGATCAAGGGTTCATCTAAATTCATTGGGGTTTAGAAACCTAGGCCTTGATAGAAAAGTGGGTAACTTTTCCATTCAATCCTGGAGTTCTAGCATTCCAAGAAATTGTTGCCTTCCAAAGGAAAGGAGTGGGGGGAGGGGTAGCAGGTGTCTTCTTTTCTTGGTTCCTCCGTTTGAAAAGGGCAATGTTTTTAGAGTTAAAGTAACTGGCTTGTTCCTATGGGGTGAGATTGAACCCTTCCAAGCCACGGGAGGGTCGGGCTTTCCCTGCCAAAGCATGCCCTTCTCCCCAGCTGCGGGAGTTGGCCAAAGGATGGAAGTCATCTTCAAAGGCGTCCAACCCACTGGACCTAGAGGGATTCCTGTCGTTGGCAGAGAGGGCCAAGTGGATTCATTCGGATGAGATGCATTCCAAGAATGCTTCTGTGGTCGGCAAGAAGTGGAAAAATCAGGGATAACAAATATTCTTTGGAAACCTAATAGGTACCAGAATCGCAGAACTCAAACAAACAGGTGACAACGACTTAAAATATGAGGCAACTGGAGCTCGGTGAGGGTGAGAGTGAGCGCACACTCTGCCCTGTTCTGGGGCTTCGACACTTTTCCCAGTCCTCCTCCTCCCCTTGTCTTTCCTGGGATCGACAGCGTTTACTGGTGAGGAGGCACCGTGGAGAGGGCGGGTTGAGATCGGCTCTGCGCGGCTCAATCCAAACCAAACACCTCGCAAGCCTACGTTCAGCAGGCGATACCGAGCACCACACTCACGTTTGGGGAAGAAAAAAAAAAGCCACTGTTTGCAGAGATGAGGGCGAAAACATTTCCCGGCTGGAAAATTACTGATCACAAACTTAGGGGAGTGTGGGGGTGGGAAGGCAAAGTTATAAGGCTGAAATAACGATCGCCGTTTCCTCTTCTCTTCCCGGTGGGCAGGAACGGCTGCCGCGAGCTCCTCGTGCCCTTTTCGGGAACCGGGGTCCCACCGCACCGCTCCACTTCCTGGCACGTGTCCACTTTCCCAGCTAAGTTCCTTTCGGTGGGCTTGACCGCTCGGAGCCTCAGCCAAGGGAGCGAGCTGCCGTCTGACCCTTACCTCGCCATTTCACCTCTTTATGACTCAGTTTGCTCATCCATAAAGTGGAAAGGAGGTTGCGTGGCTTGTAAAGTGCTTTGAGATCCCCTGGTTGAAAGGTGTCTCCGCGCTTCACAGGCCCTCTGCCCCCCCCCCCCAAAGTCTTGAGCCCTTTCACTCCCTTCCTTGCTCCCTTAAATATCAAAACCATTATCGCCCGTTTCCCGCTGCGGCCTCTTTCAGCCTTTTCCAGGCGAGAAGCACCACCCCGGCCCTCTCAAGCTCCCAGTCCCGCCATAGTTCTGGGTACCCACCTCCCCTCGCCTCCCACCCCCATCCCCACCCCACCCCACCCCACCCCACCCCACCCCACCCGCAGGAGAGCCCGCGAGGAACCTCGCGAGGTCAGGCCAAAAGACCGCACTGGAGCTCCGGGACCAGCGCCCGGCTGCTGCGTGCGCAGAGAAGGGACGGAGGGCTGGATGAGTCACGCGGATAATCGCGCTTTTCTCTAGCGCGCAGACTGCGCGGCGAGCGCGGACCGGAGCGGGGGTGGGGGCGCTGTTCCGACCCCTCAGCCCCTACCAGACTCCTCAGCCACGGGTTTCGAACTCGGGAAGCGGACCATGGCGACGCGGACTGCCCTAGTCGCGCGGCGACCTGACTTGCGCCGGGTGCCCAGCGCCCTGCGCCCGGGCCGCCGCCGACGCCGCCGCCGCCGCCGCCGGCGTCAGCACGGCTCCTGCCCGCCAGCTGCCGAGCTGGCGTCACTGCTCCGCCGGGCCCCGCCCGCGCCCCTCCTTCCCCCCCGCCCCCACGTGCGCCGAGTTTGTTTATTTAGCTGCCATGGCAACTCGCGGGGGGGCCGCAGGAGGGAGGGGAGAAGAAAGGGAGGGGGCGGGGCCTGGCGGCCGGCTGTGGCGTACGGCGGGTAGGAGGCGGGGGTAGGGCGGGAGCCGAGAAGTTAAGTAAGGAGCGCGCGCCGGCCGCCGGCAGTTCCCCGGCCCGAGAGAGCGAGCGCGGCTGCGGGCGCGCGGGGAGCAGAGGCGGTGGCGGGCGGCGGCGGCACCGGGAGCCGCCAAGTGCCCCTCCCCGCCCCTCCGGCCCCCCACCCAGCCACCCACCCGCCCGCGGCCAGCGCCCATGGCCGCGCGCGCCCCGCGCAGCCCCCTGGACTCCGCGCCCTGCGACGCCGCCCAGTCCGCAGATCCGCGCCACCGCGGCCAGTCTCACCTGGCGGCACCGCCCGCCCGCCACCCCGGCCACAGCCCCAGCGCCCACGGCAACAGCCGCGGCGACTGCGACAGTGGTGGAGGACACTGCTGAATCGAAGAGAGCGCAGCGCGGCTACCGGACTTACTCGCCTTGCTGATTGTCTTTTTTTTAGGAGTTTACAACTTTTCTAAGAACTTTTGTATACAAAGGAACTTTTTTAAAAAGGCATCTCCCATTTATATTTAATCCAAAGAAGAAGGATCTCGGGCAATTTGAGGTTTTTGGTTTTTGCTTCGATTCTAAGTCTTTTTCCCCCCCCTCTTCGTTGACTTTGGGGCTAGTGTACCCCCACTGCTTCGGGCTCCCGAGGACCTTCTGGGCCCCCACATTAATGAGGTAGGTGCAGCGCGGGGCGCAGGGAGGGGTGAAGGCCGGAGGCCGGTGGGACGCGCCCGAGCGGCGGTCGCGAGTGGCCCCCCTGACTCCTGCCTCTGCGCCCCACCCGGCCCTCAGGCAGCCACCTGGTGAGTCTGACATGGCTGTCAGCGACGCACTACTCCCGTCCTTCTCCACGTTCGCGTCAGGCCCGGCGGGAAGGGAGAAGACACTGCGTCCAGCAGGTGCCCCGAATAACGTGAGTATTGCCTCGAAAGGTCGGGATCGTCCGGTGGGCTTCTGTGGGTAGGGTGGGGACGGGTGGAGCCCAGGGATCACCGAGAACCACCCGGCGAATGGAAGGAGAGCCCACCGCACCGGCCCCGCAGTCTTCCTAGGATGGCTTCAGCGTCCTTGGCTCAGTTGTAGATGCGTGTGGTCCCTACACTGCGGAGCCGCCGGGGGCGCACCCCAGGTCCGCATACGTCCCCTAGCGCGCAGGCGGCAGAGCTGGCGCGAGGGCCACCGGCGGGAGGTGGCTGTGTCCCTAGACACTGGCTGGGCCCCAGTGAGCTTGGCGCGTAGGCGTACCCGTGGCGGGTGCGCACAGGGAGATCCTCAGTGCCCCAATTCCAGGGTTGGCGGGAGCGTCCCCGGGATCTGGCTGGGGCAGGACCCGGGCTGCCGAGCCACAGCGCTTGCTCACACGCAATCGGGCAGACACGACATAACATCTTCCAAACCGACGCACCGCCTCTCCTCGGGCCCGGCCGTGGGCCGAGATTGCCGCGCTAACGCCCGGAGGCCCCGGGCGCTTCGTGCCTGCCCAGTCCCGGTGCCTGGGCGGTATCGGCGTGGCCGGCCCGCCAGTATGTAGTGTAGCAGCAGGGGACCAACACCGACGGTCTCTCTCCCCTCCTGTTCCTGCAGCGCTGGCGGGAGGAGCTCTCCCACATGAAGCGACTTCCCCCCGTGCTTCCCGGCCGCCCCTACGACCTGGCGGCGGCGACCGTGGCCACCGACCTGGAAAGTGGCGGAGTCGGTGCGGCTTGCGGCGGCAACAACCCAGCTCTCCTACCCCGGAGGGAGACGGAGGAGTTCAACGATCTCCTGGACCTGGACTTTATCCTCTCCAACTCACTGTCCCATCAGGAGTCAGTGGCCGCCACCGTGTCCTCGTCGGCATCAGCCTCATCCTCGTCCTCGCCGTCGAGCAGCGGTCCTGCCAGTGCGCCCTCCACCTGCAGCTTCAGCTATCCGATCCGGGCCGGAGGCGACCCGGGCGTGGCGCCAGGCAGCACGGGCGGCGGCCTCCTCTATGGCCGGGAGTCTGTGCCTCCTCCCACAGCTCCCTTCAACCTGGCGGACATCAACGACGTGAGCCCCTCGGGCGGCTTCGTGGCCGAGCTCCTTCGGCCTGAATTGGACCCAGTGTATATTCCGCCGCAGCAGCCGCAGCCGCCAGGTGGCGGGCTGATGGGCAAGTTTGTGTTGAAGGCGTCGCTGAGTGCCCCTGGCAGCGAGTACGGCAGCCCGTCGGTCATCAGTGTTAGCAAAGGCAGTCCGGACGGCAGCCACCCGGTCGTAGTGGCGCCCTACAGTGGCGGGCCACCGCGCATGTGCCCCAAGATCAAGCAGGAGGCGGTCTCCTCATGCACCGTCGGTCGGCCCCTAGAGGCCCACATGGGCACTGGACCCCCTCTCAGCAATGGCCACCGGCCGCCAGCCCACGACTTCCCCCTGGGGCGGCAGCTCCCCAGCAGGACTACCCCGACCCTGGGTGCTGAGGAACTGCTGAGCAGCAGGGACTGTCATCCTGCCCTACCGCTCCCCCCGGGTTTCCATCCCCACCCTGGGCCCAACTACCCACCCTTTTTGCCTGACCAGATGCAGCCACAGGTGCCACCGCTCCATTACCAAGGTCAGTCCCGGGGATTCATAGTTTGGGCTGGGGAGCCCTGCGAGTGCCCGCCCTCCCGGGCTCAGGGGATGATGCTGACCCCACCTTCTTCACCCCTAGAGCTCATGCCACCTGGTTCCTGCATGCCGGAGGAGCAGAAACCAAAGAGGGGGAGAAGGTCGTGGCCGCGGAAAAGGACAGCCACTCACACTTGTGACTATGCGGGCTGCGGCAAAACCTACACGAAGAGTTCTCATCTCAAGGCACACCTGCGAACCCACACAGGTAGGAGAATAGAAGCTGCTGAAAGGAGGGAGGGTGGTGTCCAGCCCCACTGGCGAACTGTGGACACTTCTCAGGGCCTCCCTTGGGATGAGGCACAGTCTATCTCCTCCATCTCTTGGATCACAGGAGAGAACAGCAAGCTGGCGCCTCCTTTTTTGCCCAAGAGCCTTTTGCTTGATGGATAGTATCAGTGCTTGAATGTGCAGTTCTCTTAGGCTTTTGAAAGGCAGGAGGGAGGTTCCAGGCTGCAGGTGGGCCTCTCCTAGTCTGAGCAAAGCATTGCCCTTGTAATCAAGAAATTACACTTTGGGGGTGCCTGACTGGCTCGGTCGCTGGTGCATGAAACTCTTGATCTCGAGGTTGTGGGTTCGGGCCCCACACTGAGTGTAGAGATTAAAAGAAACAACACCCTAAATTATCAGGGCGCCTGGGTGGCTCAGTCACTTAAGCGTCGGACTTCAGGTCATGATCTCCCCTCCCGGTTCGTGGGTTTGAGCCCCGTGTTGGGCTCTGTGCTGTCAGCTCAGAGCCTGGAGCCTGCTTGGGATTCTGTGTCTCCCTCTCTCTCTGGTGCTACCCCACTTGCACTGTCTCAAAAATAAACGTTAAAAAAAATTAAAAACTAAAAGACACCTGCAGTGCAAAAAAATGATAGGTCTTATTAGTTTTCAATTTTCTAGACAATTTTTACCGGTTGTTCCCTCCCCACATTTACACTCTTTTGCTATTTTTAGGTCTACTCTTCATAAGTAAGTTCTGTTTTCAGAACTTTCAAGAATTCTATTTCAGAAACTTTCAAGAATTGAATGTTATGATTACTAAGATTGTAGTTTAAGGTGGTCAGTGCAGGGAAATTCCATGTTATGTAAGCGCAGGTACATAAGGTCAGTTAGGTGTAGTAGTCATTAAAATAACAGAAATGCACACTATGTGTTAAGTTGGATTTAAATGTTAAAAAAATCTTAAAAAATAACAAATTCTGAAGCAGAAAAAGCCGCTTGTGGCTCTTTGAACCCATTTGTAGTGGGACAGGATCTTAATTGCTTGGTTTGGGCAGGGGAGATAAACCAGCAGATTTCATTTCCAAATTCACTTCCACCACTATGGTACTTTGACTCAAAAGAATGAAAACATTAGCAATATAGAAGTGTAGGTTGACGTTGTATGTGTGTATTTTCATTGCTTAAATGTCTGTTCCTCACCCCCCCCACACACACACCGGAAAAAAAGCGAAAGGAATACTTAGAAGCTTAATATTCCTATTTGTGATCTGAAATTTAGCATGGCCTTGAAGTGGTCTAAAAACATTCCTGGCTTCTTTCAGAGTAGGGTGCTTGGGGAATCGGTTTAACATTTGGCCTCCGGTTTTTAAAGCGGCCAATTCTGCATGATGTAGCAATGGCTTCAACGGGTTTCTTTTCCTCTGCCAGGTGAGAAGCCTTACCACTGTGACTGGGATGGCTGCGGGTGGAAATTTGCCCGCTCTGACGAACTGACCAGGCATTACCGGAAACACACCGGGCACCGCCCCTTTCAGTGCCAGAAGTGCGACCGGGCCTTCTCCAGGTCGGACCACCTCGCCTTACACATGAAGAGGCACTTTTAAATCCCAAGACAGTGGATATGACCCACACTGCCAAGAAGAGAATTCAGTATTTTTTACTTTTTTCACACTGTCTTCCCCGGGGAGGGGAGGAACCCAGCTGGAGAGCACTACAATCATGGTCAAGTTCCCAACAAGCCAACTTGTGAATGGATAATCAGGAGACATAGGGAAACCAGAAGACAAATCAAAGAACAGATGGGGTCTGTGACTGGATCTTCGATCATTCCAATTCTCAGTCCAACTTGAATATTCCCGGACTTACAAAACACCAAGGGGGTGACTGGAAGGTGTGGATATCAGGGTATAAATTAGATCCATGAGTTGGGGGGAGGGAAGACCAGAATTCCCTTGAATTGTGTTCGATGCAATATAAGTGTAAAGATCACCTTGTATTCTCTTTGCCTTCTAAAAGCCATTATTATGATACTAGAAGAAGAGGAAGAAATTCAGGTACAGAAAATGTGTTTTAATAACCTAAACGATGGTGCTTGGTGAGTCTTGGTTCTAAAGGTACCAAATGAGGAAGCCAAAGTTCTCAAACTGCTGCATACTTTGACAAGGAAAATCTATTTTTGTCTTCCGATCTACATTTATGACCTAAGTCAGGTAAATACACCTGGTTTACTTTAACATTTTTATGCAGACAGTCTGTTATGCACTGTGGTTTCAGATGTGCAATAATTTGTACAATGGTTTATTCCCAAGTATGCCTTAAGCAGAACAAATGTTTTTTTCTATATAGTTCCTTGCCTTAATAAATATGTAATATAAATTTAAGCAAACTTCTATTTTGTATATTTGTAAACTACAAAGTAAAAAAAATGAACATTTTGTGGAGTTTGTATTTTGCATACTCAAGGTGAGAATTAAGTTTTAAATAAACCTATAATATTTTATCTGAACACTGTTTTTGTTTTGTTTTTCCCCTGGAAAAGCATGTTACAGGAATTTCAGTTTAAACACAGTCGGGAGGGCAGGTGAAAAGGCCAAACTTTACCTCCACAGAGATTAAAAGAGGACATTTTTAAGGCTGGGTTTACAGTAAGTACTATCCAAGTCTAAGGCTTAAAGCTGAATATTGGAGATCATAGAATTAAACCTGGTTTGGGTGGCTCTTTCCAAATGTACGGAAAAGTACATGAATGCAATTTCCTTACCTGAATATGAATTTCCAGGTACAAACCAGCTCAATTATTCTTCAATATGCTCAGTTTAATAGGAAAGTCTTCATAAAATACATACATTCCAGTTTCATATTTTAAAAGGTCCTTATGGTTTCTCTTTAAATGAAAATATAAAAATCTTTCTCAGAGGCCCGGCCTTGCCCTCAGAACAATTTGAGGAACAAAAGAAACCTTCCTACAGCGGAGAAACCCTAAGAACGTAGTTCCACAGTGCCCTCCTGAGGATTAAAGGGTTCATTTATGCTTAGTGGGTGTTACAGATACATTCTAGTTCGAGTCCTAAAGAGGTTAGTACCAAATTTTCTGGCAGAAAGTTTTAACACTCCATCAGTCCTCTGTAGATTCAGCAGACTGAACTAAGAGTTAATTAAAACATACTTTCGCAAAACTAAGTGTAGAGCAAAACTTTTTAAGTGGTGTTTTTGTAAGCTTGGAGCATATTTCCGAAATTACTCAACTTTAAAAGGGCACTGATGCTTTTTTGAGGCGGGCACGCAAGGTTTGAACTTCATTTGTGGCAGTCACAAATTGGAAAGAGCATTTGTGACTCTTGTCGACACTTCGTACATTTGTAATGGTGATGCAGGGTGACCCAAGCAGACAAGCACCCTGGCATCTTTAGACTGCTTATTAACTCTCCATTGTACGTAGTGTCCAGAAGTGTAGGTGCATCTTATAAATAGAAAAAAACAAATTCATAAGAGCCTGATGGTGGATCAACACAAAGTATTTTCCTTGGCTTTTGGGAGTCCAGCATGACTGGAAAACATGGCATGTGTCTTAGCTTAAAAGAAAACAGGTGCATCACTGGGATGGAATTTTATGTGGCCAAGAACATATTCAAAGCATATTTAATGACATGGAAAAATGCTCATGGTATGTTAAGTGGAAAAAGCAGGATCTAAGACTATAAACAGTATGATTCCAGTTGCATAAGTTTGTGTGTGTGCATTGAAGGAGAGAGAGAAGCAACAAAGTTTAAGAGGAAGGCCTGGAAGGAAATGCGAAAATATCCATAATGGTTTTCTCCATGTAGATTTTCTACAGTTTCCAAATATGTATGTATCTAACTTTTTAAGAATGCAGGTGCAAATATTTAGGCTTTTATTTTTATTTTTTATTATTTTTAAAAGTTTTAATGTTAATTTTTGAGAGAGAGAGAGAGAGAGAGGAGCGGCAGAGAGAGGGAGACACAATCTGATGCAGGTTCCCAGCTGTCAGCACAGAGTCCGACACGGGGCTCAAACTCACAAACTGTGAGATCATGACCTGAGCCGAAGTCAGAGGCCCAACTGACTGAGCCACCCAGGTGCCCCTAGGCTTTTATTTTTGAAAGATCAGTTAAAGCTATTTAAACAAGAAGCCTTTTCTTGTGTGTTACATTGTGGCGGTTGCTCTTGTAATCCACCTTTCTCTCATACAGAGACTTCTGGCACGCGGTTGTGTATGAAAAGTATTTACTGAATGGCTGATACCATCTTCGTGTTTGCTAAGTACCTGTTACCTCAAAAGAAACGTCTCAAAATAGCCGAGCATACTAAAAATTTTCTGATGCAGGGAAACGTCACTTGCATGAACTTTTTCTAATCTGAAAAAGTTTCAGTATCGACAGCAAATAAGGAAGATTTTCCAAAAATGTCACAGGGCAAAACTTTTCAACACGAGTAAATAGCTAAAACCACTCTCGTTCCTATCCCGTTCTGAGTGCCAAGATGTCCTGTCATTACTGCATTATGGAGCCGTTTACACTGTATAATAAACAGCACCTAACATTCGAGATGCCTACTTATTACCTTTTCCCTATGATATTTAATTTTATATGTCCTAGATTTTAACTTGTGCACACAACACACACACATACACACACACACACAAGATAAACAGTAGTGTTTCCTACACATCAACAGATTTCTTCAGTCTACCTCTCGCCCAGCAAAGTGTCTTTTCCAGCAAAATAGTCTTCCTACCTGAAAACCTGCTTAGTGCCTACAATTAATTCTGTTTCGGTTTGTTAAACAGGAACCTTCACCATCTCATGTAGAATGGTCGGGGGAAGAATTTTCTTCCATTCAAAAACTGTTCTAATTTTTAGAAACACACGATGTTATTTCATATTTGAAGATTAACCTTTCTTACATATAATTTTACATATAAGAAAGCCCATGGGAGGTGGTCCTTATGCCAAGGAAGCAAGTCCACAGGGAAAATATTTAAAACAAGCAGTGATGGTGCCTGTCGTATTTTGATATATGGCAGTACCTAAATTCAGCAGCCTATGTCAGCCACCTGTTCTATTGTATGTTCTGGCTTCTGAAGCTCTGTTCAGCACACCAGCGCACACACATCCAGTCCTCCACACACCTTTTTAGCTTATGTATTCCATTCTTCTATCGTGTTATCACGTATTTTATTTTATGTGTTTCATTTCTTCATATTTTCTTAGCACCTTCTAGAGTATAGTGACATGTTTTTATAGTGCTAAACTGAAGCCATGTCTGCTTCCTAAAGTTCATTTATGAAATTATCATTTATTGTTCACATGCAGAGCCATTCAATAATATTTCACATAAAACCACCAAGAACGCTCTACATAATGAATGCTGTGGAACATATCCCGGAGTGTTCTACTTGTGAAAATGCAAAGGAGCGACTGTTCACAATCAGAATGCTGTATGAAAAGAAAGTTTTCTCCTATTAAGTGAAACTAAAATGAAAGTTGGAGACAAACAAGCTTTGGAAGCCTTTACCTTAAAACAAAAAAGTAAATCTTGAGTAAATTTCTTACCATCTTCTGAAAAACTAATAAATTCTTAAATCCTAATGAAGGTACCTAAGAGCTTCAATGCCCGGGTTGCAGTCAAAACACAGAAGAAACCAACTGCTGTCATGTTAGCCTAAACACAGAAAATCTTGCAGGCTGATACCTAGGCTACCAGAGCCAGTTAGCTTAGTCGGGCAGGAGGAGGGTGCACAGGGTTAGAGCACCAATTAAACTGCTTCTCTGGAATCACATACACTGGGAGTCCACCTTTTTTTTGTTTTAATTTTTCTTTTTAATGTTTGTTTATTTTTGAGACAGAGAGAGAAACAGATCATGAGCAGGGGAGGGGCAGAGAGAGTGAGACACAGAATCCAAAGCAGGCTCCAGGCTCCAAGCCGTCAGCACAGAGCCCGATGCAGGGCTCGAACCCACAAACCATGATATCATGACCTGAGCAGAAGTCGGACTCTTAACCGACTGAGGCACCCAGGCGCCCCTAGGAGTCCACCTTTTTAATTGTTTTCCATAATACCATTGATGTAATACTTCTTCCAATCGCTCCGGTCTTCTCCGGCACTGGCACCGAGAGGAGTCAGCATGTTGCAACCTGCCCTCCCAAGTCCTTCTCCACTTGTTCTTAAAGGAAAAGGAGGAAATAAATATAAATGCAATTTCATAACAAAAAGGAAATACATATTTCCAGGATCCTTTTGACATCTGATTATACCTAGCAGAGCATTTTCCACTGATACAACACAATAATTATAATGGTACCCTAAAGTATGAGGACCATTTGTCATCCTTTTATGTTTCTTTTCATGTCCACAGTACATGATATCATCTAAACAAAGCAAGAGACAAGAGAAATAGCTCTTTATGGAGACATAGGCAGGTAGGTAGGTAGTAGGTAGGTAGATAAATGAAGCCTCAGGTAGAGGTTTGGCAATGATATAAAATCAAACAGTCAAACCTGTCCAGGCCAGGGGGCGTTGAGGGGGATTATAATACCTATGTCACCTATAATATTTGAATATGTACTAACTGGCATTGGATCAACATGTTACTGAACGGTGGCCATATCCACACAACACTCAGATGCTGTATCTGCATACCCACTTAAAAGCTAACATTGGTAAAAATAACTTTACAGAGATACTGAAAGAACTCTAGATACACTCGCTGAAAGCTAGAGAGATTAGTGAATCAATGTAAACCACAAAGCAGAGTCTCTTAGGCGTGATAGATGGGATTTTTTCAGTAAGCACAAGAGTGCCTCTTCTCTGATCCGGTCACTTTTTGCTGGTGTATAATAACACCTCACTTCCGCACAAAGCCGTGAGATCTATGAAGCATTTACACTCTCCATTACTGTAACAGATCCTCACAATGAAGATAGGGGTGGGATCTCCCTCTCCATCCCCATTTTATGGAATGGGAAACTGAGTTTCCCTTTACAAGTTAGCGTTTGGTTTTTGTTTTTCATTCATTCAACGCATTTTTCTCCTAAGACTTCTGTCTTCAGTCTGCTGGGCAGGGAAGGTCACATGCAAAATGGATACACACCAATTCAGAAGGACTTGCTAATATCCAGGTCCTTCCAACAAAGCCGGTAAAAAGTCAAAAGCCTCCCTAGTTCTGTCTCCCAACCGAAGTGCTATTTAAAGGTAGACCGACAGGGAAGCCCGAGTTTCCCATAGATGTTTTTTGAGCTGGTCACTATGCCATGAGCGTATCCACACTTTCAGTTCGAGGTGGAAGAAAAAGCTCCTGTTTTTATCCCCAGCTCTGGCCCAACACACAGCTCTCCTGATCAAACAGATCTGGTCAAGCCCCTCCCCTACTCATTAACTTCCCATGGTCCCCAGTGCCTAGTAGATAAAGATTTAACATGGTCAGTCCTTCAACGGTAGCTCCCACCTAGCGTCCAGTATTCTCCCCTTAAATATCCAATCATCCTTAATTGTACCAGCCATGCTAAACTACTCTTGACCCTCAATGCACCATGCCTATTTCAGCCTCTGAACCTTTGCTTAGAGATGTGGGTCTCTCCTGCTTCTGGAAAAACCCACATTCCCCTGACAAGCTCCTATATATCCTTCGAAGCCCAGTTTTTATTAAAAGTCTCCCACGTTTCAGTCAATCTAGATCTTTCATTAAACTCTTATCCTCACATGCTACAAGGTTTTGTGGGTCTGGCTCCTCCAACAGACACGAGTCCCTGGAAGGCACTGGAAGCTTCCCTTATTTGCTCTTGAATACCCACAGTTACTGCATTTAATGGAGTAAAGTTAATTACTTATTGAATAGTTACCCCCAAATCCTAGCATCTCTTTTCAGAGGATGCTTTCTTGCCAGGTGATTCTCTGCATTGATTCTAGAAAGAATTTTGTTCATTTGGAGGGTTTGCTGTGTATCGGGGGAGGCACATGGATGTCAGGTGACCCACAGGAAGCAGTTAGGGGACCACTGGGCATGGCCTTCAGGAAGTCAGAATTTGGAAAAAGGCCCCAAAAAGGCACTATTTTATCCTTATCCTTGGATAATCCATTGTGCCTCTTTACAAGGGCAAAATTATAAGTGTCCTGTATACAGATGACAATGAAGGTTAAAAAAAAAAAAATCACACTTTAAAAGCTAACGAAGGCACTTTACGCTGTAGGATCCCGGGTGAGCCAGTTTGCCCGAATGAGGAAGGCTCACCCATCCATCCGTGGCTGTGAAGTCACCACCCACCTGCTTTGCGGTTCTTCAAGTTTGAAACTCTCCTAGCTGCTTGCATGACAGTAGTTTTCTGACTTCTGAACATGTCCAAATGAGCTGAATCTAGAAAACAGTACATGAAGTTAACAAATGCCCCTGCCTTTGAGCCCCCGTTAGTGCTTCACAGAGGAATGGGGAACAGACCGCAAGTTCTAAATCTGTGAAATTACATAGACCCTGTCAGTGAGGAAGGAAGGAAGGAAGGAAGGAAGGAAGGAAGGAAGGAAATATACATGGACATTGTAAATAAATAAATACTACATAAGCCTTGTAAATAAGTAAACAAATAAATAAATGATAAATATTACATAGACTTTGTAAAGAAATAAATATCACAATAAACTTTGTAAATAAATAAATAAAAATAAATTACACAGACTTTCTGAGCAGAAAAGTATCTTCAAGACCATCTAACTCAAGGAGAAAATGGAGGCCCACCTAAAAGACTGGGCTTGCCCAAGGTCACGTCAAGTCTGGATCAGAACACCAACCAGCACCTTGAGCTCATTCAGCAGGCCAGCAGCTGACTGCTGTATCCTGAGAACCCAAGGGAAATTTAGAGGGGAATAAAGAATTTAAAAAACAAAAAGGATGGTTTTAGTTATTTTTTTATACTCTTCACTTTATTCATTTTTTTTAAGAGCGAGAGCAAGAGCGAGAGCGAGAGCGAGAGAGAGAGAGAGAGAGAGAAAGTGTGATCAGGGGGAGAGAGGCAGAGGAAGAGAGAGAATCTTAAGTGGCTCCGTGTTCAGCATAGAGCCCAACTCTGGCTGGATCCCAAGACCCTGGGGTCATGACCTGAGCCGAAATGACGAGTCAGACGCTCAACCGACTGAGCCACCCAGGTACCCCCAAAAGGATGATTTTAAAAGGAAAGTGCTAGTGCTCACTTTGGCAGCACGTATACTAAAATTGGAACAATACAGGGGAGACTAGCATGGCTTATGCCTAAGGATGGCACGCAAACTCATGAAGCGTTCCATATACAAAAAAAAAAAAAAAAAAAAAGAGGGAATAAAAAACAGGACAGTTCTAAATTCAATGTAACATCCTGTCAGCTGATGTCCAAAAAAGCATTTTACTGTTCTCTACAGTGCTTCTTTTAGTGTTCTGCTCCCAGCCAGCTAAAACAGGCACTATAACACTCACCACTGTTCCCTTCTTTGGAGAACATAGGAGCCATTCCATAAGAGTGTTAATATAAAATATAATTCAGGCTTCGTTCTGCTTCTTTCTCTTCCCATGCAATTCCATTCAAACATATATAATCTGCTCAAAGACCTACTTTACCAGCCACTGTGCAAAGGGTAGGGGAAACAAGGGTCAAGAAGAATACATAAATACGCACGTCCGCAGCTATTTTTTCCTGGTACAATGGCTGCACGAGGGGTATGAAGTGTAACTTAAATGAAAATCAGCAATCTAGTCAGTAGAAATTGTTTGCCTCTCTTAGAAAGTGATTGTATAGTTCTTTGACAGACTCAACCACGTTAACTACAGCAACATATACCATTTTTTCCCCTACAATTTTCTTGACTGCTTATTATTTTAGATACATCCAACTTGTTTATCAGGTGCATGTTAAAGCATGTTAAAACGTGTTATTCTGGTTTGGCACGAAGGTTTCAACCTTATTCAACAAAATATTTCAAACTTCTGCTGGAATTAATGATTCAGGCCAAATGGAACTTAATCTGCGATCCAAGACACCTTTCTATGGTTTGGAGACTGCATATCTAGACCAGGAGGACAACCTGACTTTGTTTCAGGCACAATTAACTTCATAGCTAGGGAGCATAACTGACTTCGTAAGGCTCTTTTGGTGCCAAAGCTTGTAGAAACAGAGGAGGCTTTGCCTAAGGGATTCTTTGCATTAAAGACTTTGTTAGGCAAAGCCACTCTGGCTTGGGAGTCTGATTTGCAATTTGGGCCTTTGTAAAAGGATTAGAAGATCCCTATTGTTTAATGTTTGGATCTCAATTTGCATTTGGAAATGCATGACCTCTTCCAGGTTTAGAGTTCTTTATTTTCAGTTTCTCCTCCTGATATACAATCAATACGGTATGTTAAAAAATTGATAAAACTGCTCAGCCGAATGTTTGCACTGATTAAGGGGAATGTGGTAGATTGATTTTCTCCGTGAATGGTGGAGTCTACTTAGGCTCCAGCAATACCAATCCAGTCATCTCTTTAGGAACTGACAAATAACTCCCAGGTTTGGGTACACACACATTTCATTTATTTCCTTAATCGGAATGCATGGGCACTTTGTTTAAAAACAGACACTGGGTCTACAAAATAAACTGACAAGAAAAAAAATCCTCCGACCGACCACCTCAGGACACACTCGAATACTTTTGTCCAACATCTCCCTTTAAACATAAAGGTTTGAGAAAAATTATTTCAGGTTTGTGATAACAATACCCTCTGCTGTACACAATATTTAACTACCTGTCCCTTGGTCAACAACTTTTAACTAATATTTGCTTTGACAATATTCCCAGATTGGCAACATAAGGCCTAGAATAGAAACTTCGTGAGGAGGCACAATTTCTTAGATTGTGCGTTTAAAACGTGTGATTTATTTGTTTGTTTGTTTGTTGCCTTCAGTTTCTAGCTTCTCTATCATCACTGACCACAGGAAAACATGTCTTGTGTGTCGGGATGAATGTGCCTGGTACCTGAATTTGGAGTTGTCGGTTGAATGCGCTGGAAGTGGAGGGAAAACACTCACATTCATTGAGCACCTACGATGTGTCCAGAATTTTACTAGGCATTTAAGAGTTTGTTATTATACCCATTTTGTAGTGGAGAAGACCGAGGCCCAGAAGAGTCAAGTGACTTGCCCAAGGTCACACCCTCCCTAATGATCAGAACCCAAGTCTACCTGGCTCCTAACCCCAGGCTCTTTCTGTCATGTCACAACCGCCTCACAGATAAAGTAAAGCTAATTTCATTTGGAGGATTATCTGCTCTTCACCTCCTTGGAATGTGCTTATTTTTTAATCTAAACAGGGGATATGTTTGGTGCACAGGAAGCTATGTGGACAAAATTGACCTAACCCATCCCTCTCGCTAATAGAAACAAGTAATCTTATCTGTCATTCCATTAAAAATACACCACATCCTCTATGATCCAGTTTGGAAAATGACTCAAGAAAGGACAATCTGTTTCTGCATCACAGCACCCCAAGGCCTCAGCAAGAGCAAATAAGCCATTGCTTTTCTCAAATATTTCGTTCACTGATTCCAAAGCACTTTTACGTGTAATTAAATAGAATAAAGAGCAGCAGCCTTGTTGATAGTTGGGCCAGAGGTAAGCCCAAGAAAGTCTCTGTTGCTGAAGATCACACATGCTGAGGCCCCCTTCAGTGGAGAACAGCGATGTGGAAGTTAGCTGAAGTAGCTGAAAGAGGTGCGCTGTGCTCTGAGCCCACGATCTCAGCCTCAGCCCATGGGAGACACTCCCTCTCCGCCATCTTCCAAAGTGCTCTGCCGACATTCTCCTGATGCTCCCAATATCTAAAGATAATCCCTTTTCCCCTAAACAGGATCTCAACCTAAAATAGATCTGAGTATGTGCCACAGGGCTTGAACAAATGACTCAGAGGGCCATTTCAGATCTCGGAAGCAGGGAAGGCTCTTCAGAACACAGGAGCACAGTCTGGGAGCTAGTTAGTACTCAAGGAACAAGCAAATGACAGCTGGAAGGAAGGAGTTCCAAAGAACATGTCACCTGAAGGTTTCTTTGCACACATGAGGCAGCTGAGGCCTAAGTACCCCACAGTTATGTCACTGCGGAACCTCATTCCAGCCTGATTTTCCAGGCCCTCATTCTCAGGCTGCACAGGAGGCCATATATCGACCATAAATTAACAGATAAGGCCCAGGGGCGCCCTAACCTAGGCATAGGTGGCAAATGGACAGGTTTTTAATGTGTGGATGTGGTTCAGCATCAAGGATGTCAGAAGGGAGTCTCTCTTAGAAAATGTGTTGATTTGGCATTTTCTCCATTTGGATTTTGTGTGGTTACTGTTTTATGTTTCTCCTTCCTTTCACATCATCTGAGTTTGGTTTGTGTTCAACTCTTTGTGTCCAACAGTAGGGCAGTGGTTAAGTAGGTCCTAATAAGTCCTCAGAACAGACTACCACCCTCCATTTAGATTATCTGGTAAACAGTAATAAGAGCTAACATTTATTGAGCTTTACTACATTCTGTTTCCACACTCAGCATTTGACACGCATTTTTCTCCTGTAGTTCCCACAAGAACCCTATGAGGTAGGCAGTATTAGTCTCCTCGTGTTAACGTTGAGGAAACTGAGGCAAAGAGAGCTTACAATCAAATGACTGAACGGTGAAGCTGGGATTTAAACCTGATTCTATCGGCTCCCAGGTTCTTGAGCCACATATTATTCTACACACAGAGAAGAATGCTCAGAAGTCAACGAGACAGGGAGAAAAGCTATATAGTGGGTTCCAGCTTGGTAAAATAGACCTATGCTTATGCGTTTGGAGGTACATCTCCACTGAGAAAATTCTAGAAGGACCACTCCAACGTCAGTTCCTTGGAGCAGTGTTCTCTGACCATACTAAAAGCCATCCCACCCTGCCCCTGTTATTCTGTATTTCTTTCACATATTTGATTTTTTTTTTTTTCATGGCCCTTATCATTACTTGAGATGTAACATATGCTGGAGCCATTTATTGTCTAGATGGCTTCTAGAATGAGGGGCGGGACAATTTCTAAGAAAATGCCTGGCATGTTGTAGGTGTTTAATAAATATCTGTTGACTTGAATAAGTGTGCTAAACTCTTGGTGTTGGTGGTTTTTTCCTCTCTCACTGTCAAAGAGGAACAATTTGGATTCTTGATACTTAAATGGATTAGACTTTTTTTTATGTTTCATTTGAAATCCTCTGAGTAGAAAAGAAAAAAAAAATCATCCCACTTAAAGATCGAGAAGTGAAAATAGCCTACTTAGGAATGTAAAAAGTGGATCTCCACGGTGGACCTGTACCTTCTCAGGAGAGAAGGTTCTCTCAGTTGCAGAAGAGGAGGCCACTGGAAATCTACTGAGATAAACTTGCTTTGAGTCAAAAGAGACTCATTAATGTTTCAACTGCTAATCCATTTAGTGTCCTATTCACCTAGATGTCTTTTCTGAGCAACCCCCTGGTGGTTTTAGAAAGATAAATTTCCAGTCACCAGGCTCAATTGACCAAAAGCAAAAGACAATTGACTGCAGAGGAAGGGACTGACTCAGTTTTTGAGATGAATGAATGGTCTCCTATCTGGCCAATGTGAAAATGAAAGGGACACTTGGAATGAGCTGATACCAGTTGGTTACATGTTATCCCAATTATAAGCTCTCCTTTCTCCTCTAAAAAGGATTAGGCCCCCTGTGAAGGGGAATCTTGTCTTCAAGTCCTATGGCCTTGACCTTCCTTTGTACTTTAAACCAGGCATGGCAGTTATTTGAGATTTTTCCTCAGCCATCTCCTTCTGAAGGGTGAGTCTTGCCCCATCAGCAGCCCCACGAACCATCTAGAAGTCAGGAGCAAAATATCCATGCATTCCGGGCAGAGGAGGGGGCTGGCTGCTTTGGCCAGCTTCCTTCTCCCTTCCCCAAACAGACCCAAGCTCCTATATAAAATTCATAAATTCTTGGCAGGAAAGAAATCCTCCCATTGGAAGGAACAGATGTTCTACGAGTAACTTTTGCCATTATACTCTGTTCCTAATATCATAGTTTTAAAGTGTGGGGGGATGTTAACTTTTTTTAAAATGTCAACATGTTCTGGGCAGCTTTTCCATCGCCATCTGTGGCATACACATCACCAATCCTCCTGCCGCCCCTTTTTAAATTTCCAGAGACTGGTTGGGAATTGGAAAGATATTAAAAAGTTGAAAGCGGAAAATTCACTTGAACAAGTATGCTAATGTATAACCTAATGCAGAAAGTAATATGATGTTTCCCTCTCAGTTGTAAATCTCAGAAACTTTCTTTCCCTTGTCCTCTTAGAACTTGGAGGGGTCTAGGAGACTTTTAACAAGGTAATTATGACCAATTAACATTCAGGGGTTATTACTGGTAACAGAGTTCCATGGGAGTAACCTATTCATAAAATTCCCTTTCTAAAGAAAGCCTCAATCCGGCTTCAAATTCAAGAGGCTACCAGGCCATTTTCACTTCGTTATCACCTCGTTAAACTGCCCACCTTAAATGCCAGGGTCCCAGGTGACCGCGGGGAAGGGTCAAGGTCAGTGGATGATGCCTCCTAACTCGCCTGGGAGTAACTTCAGAAAACGTGACCTCACTTTGGTTGGTCCAAGGTGGGGTCCTCTCCTCAGGGACAGCGATGCTGTTTTGCAGGGATTTTGGTGAGGGTTCAAAGTCAGAATTCAGTGCTCGGGCGGCGTGGGGTGTGGACTCCGCAGAACAGGAAAGAAAGGAGGGGACAGCGTGGGCGGGGCGGGGTGGGGTGGGGTGGGGAAGCAGCGGACCGACATTCAAATACGCAGGGGATCCTCCCGGAGTCCCGGCTCTTTGCCGGGGTTTCCCCTCCTCCGCCCGGTGGGAGCCGGACGCCTCTAAATCCCCAGATGCCACGCAGGGCCCAGTGCCGGGAGCGCCACGTCCACCCCGGAAGACCCTGTCCCTGGAGCCTTTCGGTGTCCAAGTGGACCGCGCATGCAGGGCGGGGCGCAGGGGGCACCCACGTGTGGCGCTGGCCTGAACTCGGGGTCCGGGGGTGGCGGAGGCGGGGTGGGGGCCAGAACGGCGCACGCGGTCGCCAGAGCCCCTGGGCGCCAGGAGCCGGAGGCGGGCGCAGAGGCGAGCGCGGTCTGCAGTGCCCCCCTCCGGACGGCCGGGAGCAGGACGGCTCCCCGCGCCCCGCCTCTGCGTGGGAGACCCGCGCCCCTCCGCCGCTGCCGAGGCTGACCCCCTGTTAAGGAATTTAAAGTCAAGTCCAAGTGGATTCTCCTTCTGGCTCTGTCGCTTACTGGCTTTCCGCTCGTGGGAACTCGGGATTGCTGCCTCCCTTTGACTAATGTGAATACTAACCTGGACAAAATTAATGAAATAATTAAGTGAGACAATGCACTCAAGTACCTGGGTATATGGTAAGTGTTCACTAAGTGGCTGGTTTTTTTTTATTATTATTATTATTATTAGCTGGCTAGACCTTAGATGGGGGGGTCTCACTCCAGTCTGCTCTTCTTTGGTGGGTTTGGGGGAGGACAGGGAGGGATGGTTTCTCCTCTGAAGTGGAGAAGGAACCTGAGCACTCAGCAGGGGATCCAGCCTTCCTGTGCCACTAACTCCACCTATAACTGTGGACTCGGCATCCCCTCTTTGAACCTAATATCCTCATTGCAAAATAGGAATAATCACACCCAACTCACAGAGTTTCTGTGCGATAAGAACTGCAGAACACCTGGCCCATGGTGGATACTCGTGGCAAACCTCACTCCTAGCTGGCAGCCAGCAGATCCCAGAACACCTGTACTTAGAGCACATGGCAGGTACAGTGCAAAACCCTTGTCCCTATATACACAAGCAGTGAACACACCCAGGGTCTCTTTTCTCATAACACGTGGTAGGTGCTGGGTGCAAGCTCCTCCCCCCACCCCAGTCAGTCAGCATGCCATTTATTGACTACTTACTATGTACCTGTCTGACTCAGGCAGCTGGGGCTGCAGGAGCCTCACACTGCTGGGGTCCCTCTACTTCATCTCCCCTGGAAACCCCCTTCCAAAGATGCCTCATATCTGTTTGGGAAACTAGTAGTGTCAGGAACAACAAGAATGCACACTCCTGACCACGGAGTAATAGAATGTACCGTCAGAGGACCTGGCTGTCAAGGGCGGCCCTTACCGGTTCCTGGCTGTCTATCCTGCAACCTCCCTGAACCTCAATTACCTCATCTTTAAAAACTGAGGCAATAACACTTTCTGGAATGGACCAGTGTGAGGATGAGCAGATACGTGTGTACGAAAGCACTAAACACATAATAGGTGTTCAGTAAATATTAATGTGTTATTACTTGTTTCCAGCATGAAGCAGGTGCCCAATGAGTACTCATCGGATTGAACTGGGCTTTCCCTCTTTACAGAGGTCTGTACTTGGGAAAGCTTCCCTTCAGGTGCCCTCCCTGTTGTCAGCTTTGCCAAATGCCAAGCCCTGTGACCTGCCTCTCCCCACCTCTTTCTAGAGTTTGCTACCTTGCATGTAGGAAGAGTGATGGATCTTTCCAGAGTTGAAAGCCTGGTTATTACTGCCTCTCTCAGACCTGCTCTGAAACCCATTGTGTCCCATTTGGAAAATGGGAAAAAACAAAAACACCGTGTCCAATCTTTATATGGGCCTTGGCAGTCACGTTGCACTATTGTGTCTGTTCTATTACTTAATCTTCAGTACGCTTCGTTTTCCAGATGAACCTCACGGAGGCAGAGCGGCTGACACAGTGCTCGTTTCCATGATACACAGTTGCTGCTTGTGCTGCCACATTTTCGAGCTGCTCTCCTGGGCTGTGACACGGGGCTTCTCTCTGGCCATCGGAGCAAGCCTTCCTAGCGACTCTTTCGAAATGATAGGACATGGACTTTGCTAATACATAGCATTAGGCAAATTAGAGCTTTCCCATAATGTGACAAGGTGTGTGAAAGCTGTTACTGTGCCCAAACTATTCATTATGGGGCCGTTTGTTTAAAGGCTGTCCTGGCGGCTTGGGGACGGTGTCTTTGGCTCTCTGACTCACAGGAAGCAAAAATAAGTTACTGTCAGGTGATGGTCATGCTTAGAAGCCAAACTAAAAATGAGAAGGTTTGTCATCTTTGAGAGTAGGGCAGTGGCTGCTCTTTCAAACTAGTAAGTGCCAGGCTGCTCAAAATGTAAGCTTTTCTTTGTGTCATGCATTTTTAAAATGTTGTTATTTATTTACTTACTTATTTATTTATTTATTTTGGAAGAGAGAGAGAGAGAGAGAGAGAGAGAGTAAACACACAAGCAGGGGAGGGGCAGAGAGAGAGACACACACACACACAGAATCCAAAGCAGCCTCCAGACTCTGAGCGCAGAGCCCAATGCGGGGCTCAAACCCACGAACCGTGAGATAATGACCTGAGCTGAAGTTGGACGCTTAACTGACTGAGCCACCCAGGCGCCCCTGTGTCACGCATTTAAAAAAATAAAAAAAATCGATTTACCAAGCAGTTGATCAATAATCATGGTGTGCCAATTTCTATGCTGGGCAACACACAAAGGGACATGATATGGTTTCTGTCAGCCAGCATTTCAGTCTAGTAGGAGAGATGTGTTTCTTTTTTTTTATTTTTTTTTTTAATTTTTTTTTTTCAACGTTTATTTATTTTTGGGACAGAGAGAGACAGAGCATGAACGGGCGAGGGGCAGAGAGAGAGGGAGACACAGAATCGGAAACAGGCTCCAGGCTCTGAGCCATCAGCCCAGAGCCTGACGCGGGGCTCGAACTCACGGACCGCGAGATCGTGACCTGGCTGAAGTCGGACGCTTAACCGACTGCGCCACCCAGGCGCCCCGAGATGTGTTTCTTAAGTGAGCCAATAGTCTCTCTGCAAAGTAACCACTTGGTGGGGGCTTGTGAGGCCAGGCCAAGGAAGGCGCAGGTGAGAAGCAGTTGCTGAAGGGCCCCACCCAAGACAGGCTCTCGCATAGTGTCTTAACCTCATTTTCAGACAGAGAAATGGAGGCTCTGAGAGGGGAGGATATTTGCTGGTTCATGGGGGATTCAGTTCAAAACAATTTATATGTCGTCTTCCAGCCCAGGGCAAGTCATTGCCACTGTTGAAGAGACTTGTCTTTAATTGGGATCTGTGTACAGTGGGAATTAGAGTTTGCCCAGGTGTATACCAGCTCTTTGGCTTTCCAGGTTTCTAAACCGTGTCAGATGCAACCCCATCCTGCCTGTGTTTCAATTTTCTACGGAGTTCTATGGGAAAAGAAGTATGACTTCCGGTCTCTGTGTTTACGCTGGAAGTTGAATGAAACCATTTCTCTTACTTGCTCCCAAAAGGATTGGTTTTATTTAGCAAACAAATACATCAGGTATCTCAAGCTTTTGGGGGTTGAAACGAGTTTTTGTTGTTGTTTCTTATTCAGTTTTATTGATATGTAATTGTGCACCCAAAACTGCATATATTTAATGTATAAAATTTAGTGAGTTCGGACAGATGCATACACCCATGATTCTATCACCATTGTCAAGGTAATAAACATATCCATCACCTTCAGAAGTTTCCTCGTGCCCCTTTGTGTGTGCGTGTGCGTGCGTGTGTGTGTGTGTGTACGTGTGTGTTGTTGCTTTTGTGACAGGAATAGTTAACATGAGATTTACCCTGTTCACAAATTTTTGAGTGTATAACACTGCATTGATAACTGTAGGCACTAGGTTGTACAGCAGATCTCTAGAACTTACTCATCTTGCATAACTGAAACTTTATACCCATTGAGCAACAACTCCATTTTCTCCTCTCCCAGCTGTTGGCAACCATACTCTATTTTCTTAATTTTTTAAAAAATTTATTTATTTTGAGAGAGAGAGAGAGAGAAAGAGTGCACATGTGTGCACACAAGCAAGGGGAGGGTCAGAGAGAGAGAGAGAGAGAGAGAGAGAATCCCGGCTGTCAGCACAGAGCCTGACAGGGAGCTCCATCCCACAAACTGTGAGATCATGACCGGAACTGAAGTCAAGAGTCAGTCGCTTAACCGACTGAGCCACCCAGGTGCCCCATTTTCTGCTTCTCCGTTTGCCTAATTTAGATACCTCATATAAGTGGAATCATGCAGTATTTGTCCCTCTGTGACTGGCTTATTTCACTCAGTATGACGTCCTCCAGGTTTATCCATTTTGTCACAATTGTTATAATTTCCTTCTTTTTTTAAGGCTGAATAATATCCCACTGTATTCATGTAACACATTTACTTTATTCAGCTGTTGATAAACATTGGGTTGTTTCCATATCTTGGCTATTGGGAAGAGTGCTACAATGAAAATGCGAGTGCAGATACCTCTTGGAGATCCTGATTTCAAATATTTTGGATATATATCCAGAAGTAGGATCACTGGACCATATGGTAGTTCTATTTTTAATTTTTTGAGGAATGTCTATAGTGGTTGCACCATTCTATATTTCTGTCAACAGTAAACAAGGGTTTCAGTTTCTCCACGTCCTTGCCAATGCTTGTTATCTTTAGTTTAGTTTTGTTGTCGGTAATAACCATCCTACCTACCAGGTAGGTAATAACCAACCTGTCTCATTGTGATTTTGATTTTATTTCTCTGATGATTAGTGATGTTGAGCACCTTTTCATGTATCTAGTGGACATTTGTATATCTTTGGAAAAATGTCTATTCTAGTCCTTTGCCCATTTTAAAAATTGGACTATTTGTTTTTTGTTTGTTTTTTGCTATTAAGTTGTATGAATTCCTTGTGTGTTTTGGACATTAACTTCTTATCGGATAAGTGGCTTGCAAATATTTTCTCTTTTTTCATTCTGCTGATTGTTTACAATTCAGAAGCTTTTTCTTTTAAGTTTATTATTATTATTATTATTTTTTTTTTTTTTTTGAGAGAGAGAGCGTGAGGAGGAGCAGAGAGAGGAAGACAGAGAATCTGAAGTGGGCTCCGTGCTGATAGCAGAGAGCCTGAAGTGGGGCTGAACTCACCAACTGTGAGATCATGACCTGAGCTGAAGCTGGATGCCCAACTGACTGAGCCACCCAGGGGCCCCTGTACAGACACTGTTTATGATGTAGTCATGATGAAGTCTCATGCATCTATTTTTTGTTGCCGGAGCTTTTGGTGTCATATTTAGAAAATCATTGCCAAAGCCAACATCAAGAAACTTTCCTTCTGTGTTTTCTTCTAGGAATTTATAAGTTGCAGATCCTCAAAGACTTAAGAAGTCTTTGATCTGTTTTGAGTTGATTTTTGTGCCTGGTGTAATATAGGGGACCAAAATTGCGTGTGGATATCCAATTTTCCAAACATTGTTTGTTTGGAAAGAGGTGATCCTTTCCCCATTGTGTATTCTGCACACCCTTGTTGAAGACCAGTTAATCATATATGCTTGGATTTATTTCTGGGCTCTTTATTCTATTCTATTGGTCTGTTTGCCTTAATGCTAGGACCATGCTGTGTATTTATTTTGATTTTTAAGTAGGCCCTACAGCCAGCATGGAGCCCAACGTGGGGCTTGAACTCATGACCCTGAGAAGAGACCTGAGCTGAGATCAACAGTCCGATGCTTAACTGACTGAGCCACCCAGGCACCCTACCATGCTGTTTTAATTACTATAGCTTTGTAAAATTTTAGAAGTCAAAAAGTGTGATGATTCCAGCTTTGTTCTTTTTTTCTCAAGATCACCTTGGCTACTCTGGGTCTTTTGTGGCTCATATAAATTTTAGGATTGTGTTTTCTATTTCTGTAAAACAAAACAAAAGAAAACAAAACCGCCATTGGGATTTTGATGGGGATAGCTTTGAATCTGTAGATCACTTTGAGCGGCATGGTCATTTTAATAATATTAAATCTTCCAATCCATTAACATGGGTAATCATTTCGTTTATTTTTGTTTTCATTAATTTCTTTCATTAATGTTTTATAGTTTTTGGTGTATGTCTTTCACCTCCTTGGGTAAGTTAGCTCTCAAAGATTTTTTTCTTTCCGATGCTATTGTAAGTAGAATTGTTTTCTTAATTTTTTTTTCAGATGTTTGTTGTTATTGTGTAGAACACAGGTGGTTTCATATGCTGATTTTGTATCCTGCAACTTTACTAAATTCATTTATTAGTTCCAACAGTTTTTTTCATGGAGTTTTTAGGAATTTCTACTTATAAGATCATGTTATCTGCAAACGGACATTTGATTTCTTCTTTCTGATTTAAATTTTTTATGCTTATTTATTTATTTTTAAATTTTTTAACATTTATTCTATTTTGAAAGATGAAGAGAGACAGAACAAGAGCAGGGGTGGGGCAGAGAGAGAGAGAGGGAGACATAGGATCCAAAGCAGGACCCAGACTCTGAGCTGTCAGTACAGAGCCCGACGCAGGGCTCGAACTCACAGACCAAGAGATCATGACCTGAGCTGAAGTCGGACGCTTAACTGACTGAGCCACCCAGGCGACCCTATGCTCATTTATTTTTGAGAGACAGACAGAGACAGAGCAGGCTCCAAGCTCCAAGCTGTCAGTACAGAGTCTGACACAAGGCTCGAACCCATGAACTGTGAGATCATGACCTGAGTCAAAGTCAGACGCTTAACTGACTGAGGCACCCTGGCACCCCTCTTCCTTTCAGATTTAGATGCTTTTTATTCCCTTTTCTTGCCTAATCGCTCTGGCTAAGACTTCCAGTAGTATGCTTAATAGACATGACAAGAGTGGTCATCCTTGTCTTGTTCCTGATCTTAGAGGAAAAGTTTTTAGTTTTTCATTATTGAGTATGTTAGGGGTAGGCTTGTCATATACACCTTTATTATGTTGAGGTGTATTCCTTCTATACCTAGTTTGCTAAGTGTTTTGTATCATGAAAGAGTGTTGAATTTTGTTAAATGCTTCTGCATCTATTAAGGTGATTTTATTCTTTTTTACCCCTCATTCTGTTACTGTGATATATCACATTTATTGGTTTGCATATATCAAACTATCTTTGCTTCCCACTGAAGAATGGTGAATGATCCTTCTAAAAAGCTGTTGAATTTGGTTTGCTAGTATTTTGCTGTGAATTTTTGCATCGTTGTTCATCAGGGATATTGGCCTAGGATTTTCTTTTCTCGTAGTGTCCTTGACTGTCTCTGGTATCAGGGTAATACTTGTAAAATGAGTCTGGGAGTGTTCTCGACTTTTCATTTTTTTGGAAATGTTTGAGAAGCATTGGCATTAATTCTTTAAATGTTTTATAGAATTTGCCAGGGAAGCTATCTGGTCCTGGGCTTTTCTTTGTTAGGGGGGTTTTGATTACTGTTTCAGACTCTTTACTTGTTATTGATCTGATCAGATTTTCTATTTCTTCATGATTCAGTCTTGGTAGATTGTATGTTACTAGGAATTTATCCATTTCTTCAAGGTTATCCAATTGTTGGCATATAATTGATCATCATAGCCTCTTACAGTCCTTTATATTTGTGTCATCAGTTGTCATATCTTCTATTTTATTTCTACTCTTTTATTTGAGTCTTCTCTTTTTTCTTATTCTAGCTGAAAGTTTGTCAATTTTATCTTTTCAGAAAACTGACTCTTAGTTTTATGGATCGTTTCTTTTCTTTTTTTAATTCTCAGTTTCCTGTATTTCTGCTCTTATTTTTGCTAATTGGGGGCTTTCATTGTTCTTCTTTTTCTGGTCCCTGAGGCATAAAATTAGGTTGTTTATTTGAGATGTTTCTTCTTTCTTAATGTCAGCATTTATTGCCGTACGCTTGCCTCTTACTACCTTTGCTGTATCCCATATGTTCTGGTATGTTGTGTTTTCGTTTGTACTTATCTCAAGATATCTTTTTATTTCCCTTTTGATTTCTTCTTTGACCCACTGGTTGTTAGGATTGTATTGTTTGATTTCCACGTATTTTCAAATTTTCAAATTTTCCTCCTGTTATTTTCTAATTTCATACCATTGTGGTTAGAAAAGATACATGGAAAAGATAATTTTAATCCTCTTAGATTTTTAAGACTTTTGTGTCCTAACATGTGACGCATCCTAGAGAATAGTACATGTGCACTTGAGAAGAATGTGTATCCTGCTGCTGATGGATGGAATGTTCTATATATGTCTTATGTTACTCTCAACAAATACATATATGTGCATACAAAAAGAAGACCTCTTAGTACTGTCCTTTCGTGTGTGTGTGTGTGTGTGTGTGTGTAAGGTGGGGGAGAGGGTCAGAGGAAAAAAGAGAAAGAATCTTAAGCAGGCTCCACACTCAGCGGGGAGCCCTACATGGGGCTTGATTCCACAACACTGGGATCATGATCTGAGCAGAAGTTAAGAGTCAGACACTCAACTGACTGAGCCACCCAGGTACCCCATGAAGACCTCTTACTAACTACTGTCCTTTAAAGGCATAGGCTCAAAAAGTATTCTTGGAGAACATTAATAAAGAAACACAAATATAAATGGAAGGTCTTTTATCATTCAGTTCTCACTAGTCCTGGGATAGGAGGTATTATCTCTATCTTAGAACTCAGGGAGCTGAAGCTTAGCTAGCATAGCAAGCCTGATATTCCAATCTCTGCTTTGTAACAGAATTATGTGGGAATTCTAAACAATCATGGACCCCAAGCCTGCCTGGTGACCCATGGCATGATCTTTCATGTGTTCTGTTGTTTCGCTGGCCAACCTCTACCAGTCCCTTGCAGTCACTGAGGCTCAGGTTTTACTCCCCTACCTTCCAGTTATTAATGTCATGAATAAAGAAGATAAAGAAGATAAGTGGAAAAATTAATGGCATTACTACTCTTATCTCTATTTGCTTTTTGCAGTTGTGTGAGTTTGGCATTTCATAAACTCAAACGTAAGAGAGTTTCATGCCATTACCTTGTTTCATTACTCTATCAGCATCTAGAATGAATGGTGCCTGGCATGTAATAGATGCTTAATACATATCTGGAAGGAGTGGGCAAATGACTAAGGACACCAGTATGGGAGAATCAGGTGTCTCAGCAGGTTCTCACTTTGATTGAACTCAGTCCTCTTGTGAGTGTGCCCCAGACCAGCCCCCACCCCCCCCCCCCAGAAAGCTATTCCTCCTTAATAGTGGCCCCAGCTGCTGACTGTTGCTAATGGTCTCAGCTAATGAATGAAGAGGTGATCTGTTAAAGGTGAGATGATCTGAAAACTTCAGGACTTGGGAACGGTAGTAACCATTGTCTTGTTCTGCCATTTAGGAAGTAGTTTTTAGAATGGCAAGGGGCTTTCAAGTTTGTCCAGGTAACAAAGCTATTCTGACTTTCTTTACAAAACACCATGCATCCTGAAATCCCTAAATATATTCTTTTATCTTATCATCTGCCTGCTGGGGTAACAGGATTTTATTTATTTATTTTTTTTAAGTGTATTTATTTATTGAGAGAGAGGGGGGGAAGAGAACAAGCAGGGGAGGGTCAGAGAGAGAGGCGGACAGAGGATCCAAAGCAGACTCTGTGCTGACAGCCGAGAGCCCAATGTGGGGCTCTAACTCACGAACCATGAGATCATGGCTTGAACCGAAGTTGGACATTTAACCAACTGAGCCACCCAGCTGCCCCTGGGGTAGCAGATTTTTTTAAATGGCAGGCCCGGGTCAAATCTCCACTTAGAATAGCCAGGGGGCCTTGTAGAATTCACAGAACCACTTTGAACCTTATGTTCATCCTTTTTCCAATGGGCAGTTGGAGGGACAAAAGGAAACAACCAATGGGAAGTGTCTGTATACAGCTGGCTGTTACGAATATGAGTTCTGGAGCATATTTGAGAAGCCCTACCTGACCTTCTCCAGCTCCTCCAAAGCACTGACTCTTCAAGTCCCCTGGCACTCACTCCCTTCCCCATGAAACTGTGGTTAAAGAAACTTGAGGCTAGAAGCCTAGAAACCACTCCTGACATACCTACTTTTTTTTTTATTTAAAAAAAATTTTTTTTAACGTTTATTTATTTTTGAGACAGAGAGCGACACAGCATGAACGGGGGAGGGTCAGAGAGAGAGGGAGACACAGACTCTGAAACTGGCTCCAGGCTCTGAGCTGTCAGCACAGAGCCCAACGCGGGGCTCGAACTCACAGACCGCGAAATCATGACCTGAGCTGAAGTCGGGCGCTTAACTGACTGAGCCACCCAGGCGCCCCTGACATACCTACTTTGTAAGGGCGGGAACCTGGTTAGGTTACATAACCTGGCTGAGCCTCAGTTGCATCATCTGTAAAATGGGGAAGACAATAGGGCTTGTTAATAAGAATTAAGTGGGTAATGCATAGTAAAGTGTCTAACATAGTGTCTGCCTCAGAGTAAGCATTCCATAAATGTTGCCTATTTTTATCAGTATAATTGTGAACTGGATCAAATTTCTTGGGTGTTAGGGAAAGGAATGCAGGCTGATGTTCAGTCACTAATGCTGATAACGCCATCTCTTAGAAGAGCCTGTCAGAGTGAAGCTTATCAGGCTCCTGATGTTTGATGGTTTTTGGCTCTGGCTCACGCGCCCATTTGCTCCATGCCCTTCGGGTCTAAGACACCCCCTCCCCCATCTTTAGGCCTTAGCCTTCCCCTCTCCTCTCTGGTCGTTTGAAGGAACGGGTCTAGGTCTCCAACGGCACTGAATGTGCCCTTTGCTACAAGTTGGAGGAGCTCATCAAAAAGGTCACTTTTCTTCTATCCTATTTTAATTCCTTGCCCTGAAAGCAAAAGAGAGTCCAGATTAATTTTACTCACCATGGCTGTGCGTTGTGACTCTCAAGGGCCAAGTCTGGTACCTTGAGACAAGACTCCATGCAGTCAAAACCTCTTTCAAATTGACTGACAAAACTTGGAATATGGATGGTACGGAAGACAAAAGTATCAGTGTAAATAGATGAAGCCAGTCTCTGAAGTTCAATGGAGCTGAATGTACTTAATATGTGCTGATGTACTTAGGGGTAAAAAGCCATCAAGCATGTAACTCGCATGTAACTCACTCTGAAACAGAGTGAAACCTTTTTTTTTCTTTTTAACATTTATTCATTTTTGAGAGTGAGAGAGACAGAGCATGAGCAGGGGAAGGGCAGAGAGAGAGAGAGAGAGAGAGAGAGAGAGAGACATAGAATCTGAAGCAGGCTCCAGGCTCCAAGCTGTCAGCACAGGGCCCGACGCGGGGCTTGAACTCACAGACGGCGAGATCATGACCTGAGCTGAAGTTGGACACTTAACCAACTGAGCCACCCAGGCACCCCAAAACAGAGTAAAATCTTAAGAGTAGGTGAATCTGGGTAAAGGGTATGTAAGGTGATTAATTTATACTTTTTTTTTTCTGTAAGTTGGAAATTATTTCCAAATAAAGATTTAAAAATAAAAACCTAGGGAGGCCCGTGGGTGGCTCAGTGGGTTAAGCATCCGACTTCGGCTCAGGTCATGATCTCATGGTTCATGAGTTTGAGCCCTGCGTCGGGCTCTGTGCTGACCGCTCAGAACCTGGAGCCTGTTTCAGATTCTGTGTCTCCTTTCTGCCCTTTCCCTGCTTGTGCTATCTCAAACATAAATAAACATTAAAAAAAATTAAAAAAACAAACAAGCAAAAAACCTAGGGGCTCCTGGGTGGTTCAGTCAGTTAAGCGTCTGACTCTTGGTTTCCCCTCAGGTCATGATCTCGTGGTTTGTGGGTTTGAGCCCTGCATCGGGCTCTATGCTGACAGCGGGGAGCCTGCTTGAGATTCTCTGTCTCTGTCTGTCTCTCTGTGTCTCTGCCCCTCCCCTGCTCAAGTTCTCTCTCTTTCAAAATGAATAAACTTGAAAAAAAATTTTTTTAATGTTTTTATTTTTGAAAGAGAGAGAGAGAGAGAGAGACAGTGTGAGTGGGGGAGGGGCAGAGAGAGAGGGAGACACAGAATCCGAAGCAGGCTCCAGGCTCCAAGCTGTCAGCACAGAGCCCAACACGGGGCTCAAACTCAACACACGGCCAGATCATGACCTGAGCCGAAGTTGGACGCTGAACCGGCTGAGCCACCCAGGCGCCCCAACTTACTTTTTTTTTTTTACTTTTTTTTTTTTCAACGTTTATTTATTTTGGGGACAGAGAGAGACAGAGCATGAACGGGGGAGGGGCAGAGAGAGAGGGAGACACAGAATCAGAAACAGGCTCCAGGCTCTGAGCCATCAGCCCAGAGCCTGACGCGGGGCTCGAACTCCCGGACTGCGAGATCGTGACCTGGCTGAAGCCGGACGCTTAACCGACTGCGCCACCCAGGCGCCCCAGGCGCCCCAACTTAAAAAATTAAAACTAAAAACCTAATAAAGAACAAGAAACCCATGACTGTTTTGTTAATCCCTACCTGCTAACATGAGTGCTATAAAGCAGATAGATGAAGTTCTAGAGTAAAGGTTTCCAAGCAAATCCTCCATTATAAATTCCTGAGTTTCCAGGAGTATGCAAATCCTTTTCAAGCCAGTCACCCAATGGGTTTTTATGCAGTGTCTTCTGTTCCTGCTGCTAATAGTTGCCAGGTATGGTTGAAGTAACCTCTAGAGGCTCACACACTAAATGGCTTGCTCAAGGTCACGCAGTCAGCATGTGGTAGACCCTGGCTTCGGGTCTGGAGACGTCCGTCTTCAAACCCCGTGCTGTTTTCCCCCTCCCCGACCATGTGCCAACATGGGTCCCGCCCTGTGGGAATTTACTAAGATTCCAGGGGACAGTACACACTTACATAAAAAAGAGACCAGATCTTGCATATAAATCATATATGGGATTGTAGAAACAGCTGTAAAAATAATGGCATCACCACAGGATTAAAATGGAGTGCATTTCGGTCACAGAACAGGCTTTGTGAGATTTTAGCAGGAACTCTGCAGACCGTATCTACAATTAAAAGGAAACCCGTAGATGTTTTATAAGCGATGTGTTTCAAAACCATATACACAGGAGGAAAGAAATATGTTACATCTGCTACCACACTTGCCATCTTACATCTCATCTTCCAAACAGTGGGACGTTGTCATTGTTTTGCCTGATCCTTCATTTCCAGCAAACTTGCTGGGCATTTGCAGATGATCCCTACCAGTGTTGGCCAACAATTGATTCCAAGTTCCCCTTTACTGGGTATCCAGACCTCCCCTGGACAAACGATAAACGGGCCCTCCTAATCCTGTCTGGCCGTCCAGCTGAAGTGAGGGTAGAGCTGATTTCTAGAGACTGCGACAGAAATGGCACTGCCCATTCAGTTCCCCTCACCAGAAGCTTTTAAACAGGATCATCTGCATTTCATAAGACTAAATCTCTGACACAAAAGCAAATAAAATGTCTTCTAAGGAACTTTTTTTTTTTGGTTTAATCTTTTTTTTTTTTTTTTTTTAAGTAGGTTTCACACCCAACGCAGAGTCCAATGCAGGGCCTGGACTTAGGACCCTGAGATCAAGAACTGAACTGAGATCAAGAGTTGGATGCTTAACCGAATGAGCCACCCAGGTGCCCCTCTAAGGAAGTTCTTCTGGGCAAATTCTCTAAGCCTCAGTTTCCCCTCTGCATAAGCTGTGGCTAATATGCAGATGGCCGATTTCCAGCAAAGACTCAGTGAGGTAACGTATGTGAGAGAAGCCACACCGGAATAATAATAACCTTTTTCTCGAGCACTTGCTCCGTGCCAGGTACTGTGCAGAGCATCTGACACACCACGTTAGGGAGATACTACAGAAAAGCATGGCTGAATGTGGCTTCTAGAGTTAGCCTGGCTCTCAATACTGGATCTGTCACTTACTAGCTATGATCTGGAACAAAGAATTTAACCCACCTCTACCTTGGTTTCCTGTTTGTAAAATGGGGATAGTAACAGTACTTCCTGAGCAGCATGCTGGGGTAACCCATGTAAAGTACTTAGTACAGCGACAGGTGCTTTATAAGAGTATGGGAGTTATTTGCTACTGTTAGCTCATTTGATTACCCCAGCAACCCCTGGAGATCAGGATTGTTACTACTTTCAGTCTCAGATGAGACAGCCAGCGGTCGTGGAGACAACGTCTCTGCCCAGAGTGTCACGGCAAGTCCCCCACAGAACCCCAACCCGACCTCAACACTGGCCAGCTCCAAATTCCCTGCATGTTCTCGACCACCTCAGCTGCCCCTGGCTTTGCAGAACTCCGGGGGTCATTATTACATTCCGCGTACCCCTACGGGATCTGGCACCGCCGTGCTTCTTCGGATGAGCAGCCTGAACTAGTAACGAGCATCTTCCTGAAAGCAAGATGCAGGTGATGACTCTAGCTCAGAGCACCAATGTCCTTCCTCTTCTCATTACTCCCCAACAGGTAAAAACGTTAAGGCACTCTCCGCATTATATACCCAAACTTGTATTTATATTGGAAGCCCGTACGTGCGTTTACATATAGCCAGGTGTGCACGGGGCCATATGTAGAGTGTATGGGTATTTGTAAATTATATACATCAGCTACTGTAGTAATACAGCATGTGCATTATAAAATGCATAGACATTATTAAAGAATGGCATGATAGTAAGCAGAAATTGGGAGTTCAATTCTTTTGTCCAGCCCCACAGGGGGTCAGGCCAACCTCCAGAATCACTGCTCCAAAGCGGTAAGGTACCGTGTGGCAGGCAGGAGAGCCAGCACTCGGATCACCCGAGGGGGCTCGTTACAGATGTCTGCGACCACCACCCCCAATCGGGATCTCTGTAGAGGGACCGGGAGTGAGCATCTAAAAGATGCTCCCAGGGGCGCCTGGGTGGCGCAGTCGGTTAAGCGTCCGACTTCAGCCAGGTCACGATCTCGCGGTCCGTGAGTTCGAGCCCCGCGTCAGGCTCTGGGCTGATGGCTCAGAGCCTGGAGCCTGTTTCCGATTCTGTGTGTGTGTCTCTCTCTCTGCCCCTCCCCCATTCATGCTCTGTCTCTCTCTGTCCCAAAAAATAAATAAACGTTGAAAAAAAAAAAAAAAAGATGCTCCCAGGTGATTCTGAAGTTTAGGATGTTTGAGTAGATTTCCAAGGCCTTAGATCTAAAACATGCATATGAATCCCAGCCCACATATCTTCTTGAAGCCTCAGTTTGTTCCTCTGTAAATGAGAACAATCCTCATTCTCAAGGGAGATGAAGTAAAGATGCCTAACAGTGCCTGCACTGATTTTCAAACCTTAAAAAATGTGGTCTCTGGTAAGGAATACATTTTGCGTCACAACTGGTACACACACGTACGCAAATTTGTGTCTTGCTTGTGTGTTAAGTGCAACAGAGACCAGGGAACCATACTCTCACCCTTGCTACAGGCAGCATCTCTGGAGAGTTTCTGATGGAGTTGATTCTGATTTCATTTAAGAAACAATACCGGTAGGAGCGCCTGGATGACTCAGTCAGTTGAGCGTCAGACTCTTGATTTCAGCTCAGGTCATGATCTCAGGATTGTGGGCTAGACCCCGTGCTGAGCGTGAAGCCTGCTTGGGATCTTCCCTCTCTCTCTCTCTCTCCCTCCACCCCTCTTCCCCACTCACGCCTGCTCTCTCTCTCTAAAATAAAAAATTTAAAAATTTAAAAAAAGAAATAGAGGTAGAGCTCCTGGATGGCTGTTCTGGTTGAGAGTTGCCCTTCGTAAAGTTCTGCGTGCACGATTTCAGCATAGCCTGGATGTTCACAACAATCCTGGGAGGTGAGAAGTAGGTTGGTACCGAGGAAGCTGGAGAAGAAGGGACTAACAGATTTGGGTCTAGGGGCTTCCCTTCAACCCATGTGACTCTACACTGTCCTGTGTCACCTCAGCCTAGCCTCCCAGATGGTCCCCACAAGACTTTTTGGACACTGAGGCTGAGGTCACTCTCACTTTTGAGGGTCCTGGTATATTTTGAAAGATGAAGAAGTGCCAAAAGAGGAGGAGAACTATCATCTTTAACAAACCAATGCCCTGGACATACAAACACATCAACAGCAATGACTGTTGTACCCTTATTTGGGTCATTGTACCCAATGACCGTATATACCCTTATTTGGAGATTATATTAGAAGCCTAAGTTTGAGACCATTCATGATGTGGGACCCTATTCAAATAACCTTCCCATGCCTCTCCCCCTTGACAGGGGAGAGGTACCCATCGCCAAACTCATTTCGCATGAATCTCCTTTGATGGAGGTTGGTGGTGACCTTGCTGGGACAGGTCAGGCTGGGAGCCAGCCATTAGTGAGCCAAGGAATGAGAGGAGCCAAAGTCATGGACAAAGTGAGTAAAAGTACTTTCCCAAGGCACAGCTCTAACAGGCAGGAGTGAACCAGGATAGAAACTGAAGCACGGGCTTCTTGAAGGAGTATTGATACGAGATGAGAGAGATTGAGCTCATGGAAAAATGACAGGAGGATCTATCTAATGGCCAGGTTGAATTTGAAGACACAAAAGGAGAAATTATAGTGGGGAAAGACGGGGAAATACGCAGATGCAGACTGGGAGGAATCAGCCTTTTGTAAAAAGTTACCTCCAGGGGCACCCGGGTGGCTCAGTTAGTTGAATGTCCGACTTCAGCTCAGGTCATGATCTCACCGTCTGTGAGTTCGAGCCCAATATTGGGCTCTGTGCTGACAGCTCAGAGCCTGGAGCCTGCTTCAGATTCTGTGTCTCCCTGTCTCTGTCCCTCCCCTGCTGGCTCTCTGTCTCTCTGTCAAAATAAATAAACGTTAAAAAAAATTAAAAAAAAAAAAATAAAAAGGTACCTCTTTCCCCTCCAGAATCAAACGTGATAGGTAACCCGCATCACCATGCAACCAAACAACAGATGAAGGAAAGTGTCTCCTTATAAGATTTTCCAAACGACATATGCAAATAAAATGCTGGAATTAGAATATCACCATCTTGCAAACCCCTGTTGGATTAATGGATGTAGACATTGAGCATCAATTGCTGCTCACATCAAAAAAGAAGTGAAAACAAGACATTCTGTGTCCCCTGATGAAAGAATGCGGTGGCCCCATAAGGTTGCCGAAGGGATCACTTCTGTATCTGACGAAGACTTTGGGTCCAGCTACCACTTTGCAAGGAACACAGGGGATGGAGGGAAATGTTGAGCTTCGCCAAGAACACGCAACCAGCAAAATTCAAACTGTGAGAAACCACTGGTCAGTCTCTAGAGTTCTTCAAAATAAAAAGTGTGTGGAAAGGAAAAGGATGAAGGGGAAACCCACAGAGGGAAAGAGATGTAAAAGATACATTCATTTTTTAAAAACAAAAATTCTTATAATGTTTAAAAAAATTTTTTAATGTTTATTGATTTTTGGAGAGACAGAGCATGCGCAGGGGAGGGGCAGAGAGAGAGGAAGACACAGAAACTGAAGCAGGCTCCGGGCTCAACTCAGAGCTCACACAGACGCTTAAATATGCCTAATTAGATGATAAATTCAAGGAAGCAGCAATTTTTAGGGAGGGTCGGGGCTGTGACTAGGAAAAGGCACGTAGAGAGCTTTTGCGGGGGGGAAAACAGAGTTCTGTTTCTTGGCTGGTGGAGTTTTAAAAACATGTGTGTCTTATTTGAGCCTTGAAAAAATTGAAATACAATTTCTAAGGCCTCAGGTGCTAACGATACAGATAACAAAGCGATTGTGTTAATAAAGAGAGGCCAGTGTCTGGGATTTGCCTGACAATAACACAGAAGAGGGGTCAGAGGATGAAGGTACGGCAGGGCCATGACTGGCCGCGGGGTGGTGATTCTTGGGGTCACTTGATGGATCCATGGGTGTCCATTATTACTCCATTCTGTCTGCCTCTGTGAATGTTTTAAACTCTCTAAAATTAAAATTAGAATGAAAAAAAAAAGAGATGTGTGTCTTATAATAGTTCACTAAGCTACACGATGTATTTGTGTCGTTTTCTGTACCTGAGCTTTATTTTACAAGGTTAAAAATATCCGAGGCAGCGTCCTCCAGTTTTACATGCCTGTGGCCTTCAGCTCTGGCACCCAATGCAACACTTAAGGCGTCAATGACTGTGGTTCTTCAAAACCCTCCCAGTTCAGCAGCTGTCTTCCTTCTCCCGGCACCACCAAGAGCGAGAACTTGTAGCTCGACACACGAGAAATAACAGAGGATTTGGCATTAGAGAGACCTGGACCAAAGCCTCCTGTCTACACGTGTCACTTGCTGCCTTCTACCTAATAGTTGCACGGTGTTGTGTAAGGTCCCCGATCCCAGGGAGCTTCAATTTCCTCATGTATCAAATAGGAATAATGCATTGTCGTGAGGATTAGGTAAGTGTGTGCAATGGTATACCATAGATGTTCAAGTGATACTATTACTATAATTATTTTTATGAGTCAAAGAACAGGCTGACCAGGTTCTGGGACCTGGAAAGCGTGTGAGTCCACCACCATGTTGGGGAGTCATTCTGATTGTTCCCAGAGCTGCCCTAAGCCCACTGGTCTTTTCTCTTCCTGACTTCTGCTTTCTCATGAGGACAGGCCCAAGCAGGGAGGAATGGAGTCATACCTTTGAGGGCTGGGAGCACGTGACGCTCTTTGGGGTGTCTTTCCCTGAGGATGTTATATAAGGAATCGATGAGTCACCCTTTCAGTAACAAAGCCAATGTCAAAAAAAAAAAACAAAAAAAACAAAAACCCACCTTCATTGACTTTCCCATCACGGGTTCTACTCTTGGGAGGTACGGGCTCGTCCGCAGAAAGGCACCTAGTCCCCCATCTTCCGCCAACACTGCTGAGGCCACCAGGACCTGTCTGACACTCCACCTCTTCGAAGATAAATCTAGGTAACATCTTTCTCCTCCAGGGGACATTTGGAAGTTTCCGGAGACTTTTGGTTGTCAAAGCTGGGAAGATGCTACTGACATCTACTGGGTAGAGACTAGGCAGGGATGCTGCTGAACATTCTGCATCACGCAAGACAGATCCTCACAGCAAAGAAATATCAGGCCCCAAATGTCCATAATGCCACGGTTGAGACACCCTCATCTAGAGGGAAGTGGGCAAAGAGGATTGTGGCCTGCCACCTCCAGGTCCTGCCCCAGGCACCCCAGCCTGTGCCCAGTTTACAGACGGAACACTCAAGGCCGTGAGAGGTTCTATGGCTTGCCCAAAGTCACCGAGCTGTCGGAGATATGGTTTCCTGAGGCTCATTCTCTGTTAGAGATCACATCCTCAAGATTTCCTGATAATTGAGATTTATGGCACCTCTTTCAAATATGACCTTCCAAGGACACCCTGAACCACAAGAAGGAAGTGGTGGTTTCCCCCGACCTTAAGAGTTGCTCGTAGAACAAACTCACTCGTTTCCCTGACTCTGAGATGGTCCAGCCCAGCTCCCAAGCGAGGCACACGAGCCCTTTCAGGCTCGGGTCCCTTTCGTTGCTGTAGCTTCGGTCACACCTCTCTCGGCTCACGCTTCTCTCCCAGGGCTTCCTCCACACCCCACGGCCTTACAGCCACGTCTTTGTTCACTGTTTGCCAAATTGGTACCCATTCCTCCTGAGGATACCAGGTTATTTTAGGGAGATAAAAAAATGACTGCTTTTCACTTGAATACTTAGGTATTTGTTTTCATGTGTATCAGGAGAAAAGAAACTAGCAAGCAGCCCCATGATATTAGATCCGAAGCAAGCTCTGTGCTGACACCAGAGAGCTGGACACAGGGCTCAAACCCACAAACCATGAGATCGTGACCTGAGCCCAAGTCAGACACTTAACTGACCGAGCCACCCAGGCGGCCCTGAAGTGTCTCTTTACACTTTCCCCTGCCTGTTCTCCTTCCTGTGTCCCCCGCTTGCCTCCCTGCCTCCTCACCCAGTGCACCCCTCACCCAGCTCCGGCCTATTCAGGCTGGAAAACCCCACAGAGGCTTCCGTTCCTCTAGAAGCTTTTCTGACCCCCATCCCGCTTCTAGCCCAGGCTGGGTCAAGTGTTTCCTCTGTGAACTCCGGGAGGCAGGACATACAGCTAAGTTGTGTCTCAAGTAACACTGCCTACCTAGCACAGCCCCCGACTGAGTGGAGCGGGCTCTGGGCAATTGTTGAAGAGCAGGGACAAAGCACTGCTTTTTACTGTGGGGCTCCTGTCCCCAGCTCAGCCGGAAACGAGCTCCTGACCAGAACCTCAGCCACAAGCCGGGGCTTAGGAGCATTTCAACTTCATCTCCGCGATCATCCGAATAAGGACCGAGTACCGTGTGGCCTTGCACCCCAACCACGTGTATACAGCCTGTTGCCGTGTGCCCAAGAGTCTCTGAACTCCAGCCTGGGGACCTGCTTCGGTTTGCATTTAGCCAGATCAGTTTCTCCCCCTCTGAGCTTCAGTGTCCCCAGCCCTAAAATGGGATGGGGGAGGAATACCCACCTCCCAAGTTTTCCGTGAGTTTTGATCTGAGTGCGTGGCTGTGGAAGCATTTTGCAAAGCATAAACACTTTTGAATGAATGGAAGGGGTTGTTATTTTTAAGCTCATAAATGAGGACAGCCTGGTGCTCTGGGGTTTTTTCAGTGTGATGCTGTGTAACTAGAATAACCGGATTGCATGTTCGTGCATCTATACATGCATGCGTGCACACACCCTGCTTACAGAATGTGGTTTTGAGGCCTCTCCAAGATCCAGCAAACGCAAGCAGCTCGGAGAAGGCAACTAGGACACGACAGCTCAGAAGGGCGAAGTCTGAGAGGAGACGTAGACGAGCAAAATCCAGAAACAGTTTCTTCCCTTCAGACATTTACCAGCACTTGCTTGAGTAGCTCCTCTAGGACGTGGGGTTAAAGGATGTGTCTCCACCCTCGACAACAGTCTATTCCATCAGGGAGACCCGCATGTGAAGGAGAGCTACCATGCTGAGTGATGACCACTGGGACTCACGACACTTGGGGGACTGCAGGAATTCCCAGATGTGGCCCCAGATCCTGGGGAGTCAAGGTCCACTGCAAGACAGATGAGAAAGAGGCTGTTTTAAGATGAAAGAAATGAGGGGCGCCTGGGTGGCTCAGACGGTTGAGCGTCCGACTTAGCTCGGGTCATGATCTCACGGTTTGTGGGTTTGAGCCCCGCTCTGTGCTGACAGCTCGGAGCCTGGAGTCTGCTTTGGATTCTGTGTCTCCTTCTCTCTCTGCCCCCCACCCCCGTTTGCACTCTGTGTCTCTGTCTCTCAAAAATAAACATTAAGAAAAAATTTAAGATGAAAGAAATGGAATACTACTTTACTAATCATCCTCTACATGATTCCCCAGGAAAATATAATGTCTTTATTTTTCAGAGGTGTTTTTAAATTGTTTGCAAAGAGGAACAGATTGGCATAGAGAGGCACAGTTTCATCCTGAGCCCCCAGGAGGCCTGGGGCTGCGGCGTCTGGTACTTCCCAGCGTTGCCCCAGTGTCGAGCAGACAATGGCACAACAACTGAAGCTGCTGATAAATCCAAGTATGACATCAACGCACAGTGAGGGCCAGCAAACACTGCCTGACCAAGTCCTGTGCAGGGCCTGGGGGCCGGAGAAGAACAGGAGGGTGCACACTGGCTACACCCCAGCAAGTCAGGCGACAAAGGGGGGGAACAGTGCGATGTGATGCCTGATGCCCAGACGGCCTCTGCCTGAGCTGAGGGTGACAGTGAGCCCCGCTCAGAGGATGACATCCATGCCTGTGATGAAATCTGCTCCTTTCCTGCCCGGCATGGCTTCCACGGCCACCGTCTGGGGTCCGGACAAGCCAGGACCTGATGCCACAACTTTGTGGGTCCCTCCAGTTCATACCCTCCCAACTTTGGGCTCCTCTAGACCAAGGACCAGTGCGTTCACTCCAAATCCCTGGCACAGTGTAGGGACTTGGAGAATGTTTGCTAAATGAATGAAAGATTGGAAGAGCACTGCAGATTTCTAGAAGAACCGTGGCAGAGAACATCATGTGCCCTGAAACCTTGCATTCTCAAAGGTTACAAGAGGCTCTGATTTAGAGCTCACTGATTCAACTTATCTGAGCATTTCCATTATGCACCTCTGCCTTTTCTTGTTAAAAACACTAATAGTTTTCGGGCACAGGGCGGTCAGTCGGCTAAGCATCCGATTCTTGATTTCAGCTCAGATCATGATCTCCTGGTTCATGAGTTTGAGCCCCACGTTGGGCTCTGTGTTGACAGCACAGAGCCTGCTTAGGATCCTCTCTCTCCCTGCCCCTCCCCTGCTTATACTTGCTCTCTCAAAATAAATAAATAAACATTAAAAAAACACAAACAGTATTAGGAAGATATATATAGTATGTATGTCAATTATGAAATATAACTTAAAAATGAACACCCTTAAACCACCAGCCACCTCTAGAACTGGCACGTTTCCAGTCCTAATGCATTCACTGGGGCACAGCCTCTCCAAACTCATCCCCCAGCAGACCCTCGCAGACCATCTCTTAGAGCCACTTTCCTGAACTTTCTGTTGGTTATGCCGTTTACTATTTAATGGCTTTGCTCCAAATGTATACAGAAATTTACTTAGTTTGTTTTGTTTCACTTGTTTTGAGCTTCATAAGGAGGAATAACACTCAACCAAATCTTAGGCACCTTGCTTCCTTTGCTCATTAGTTCCATGCTATTGCATGTGGCTGTACTTCGTTCATGCTCACCTGTGAATAGCATTCTATTGTATAAATATACCACCATCCATCCATTCATTCACCTGCTGATGGACTGTATGCTTGTTTCTAGCTGTCTGCCATTATTTACAATGCTGCCATGAACACTCTGCATGTATTTTCTAGTGCACACAATTAGGGCTTCGTCTCGGGTATATATCACGAAGCAGATGCTGGGTTGTAAAGTTTCGAAATGTTCAGGAGCTGGTGAAGTATATTCACGGCTGGAAATTCAGAGCTGTCTGAGACCAGGCCCAGGGTACCCTCCAGCCTTGCTCCGACCATCCCGGCCATGCCCACTCTATGCGCCATTCCCAGAATGCTGATGTGCCCTGCACTTCCTCTGCTCTAGGACTTTGACCATGCCCCTAGCACCTTTCGTGCCCCTCCTCCATCTCCTCTCTTCTCTCAAAGTTCAGGTCAAACCCCACCTCCCTGCCTGGGAGCCGGTCTCCTCTGCTGTACTCTTTGCCTGGGTTCAGGGAGGAAACATCCACTGTTAAGCCCCAGCTCTACTTTCTCGTGAATGTTGTGATTTTAGAAAGTTTTCCGTCTCTGAACCTCAGATCCACATCCCTAAAACAGAGGGGAAATGCCATGACTACTGAATGTTTACGGAGGCCAGGCTAACTTTTTTTTTACGTGCATTCCTCAATTAACACAATGTGGTAGCATGTTGTCCTTAGGATCATACGCTTTGGAATTAGATCATCCTGGGCTTGAGGATTAAGTGAGTCAACAAATATAAAAGACTTAGCACAATGCCTGGCACATAGAAAACGTGCAGTAATTTCTAGCCTGTGGTTAATCCTCACGCCCTCATAAAGGAGTCGCTTATGAAGGAGTCACTGTTTTTATTCCCAATTTACAGAATAGGAAACTGAGGCACACAGAGATTATATAGCTTGCCCGAGGTAAATGGTCAAGTTAGGATTTGAACCTTAACAACAAGTGTAAGCCCCTAATGACTTTCCATAACTATAGTTTGAAGATGAGAGGCTAAAAAGAAAGTATTAAAATCAGAAAGTGTTCTCTCCTTTTCTGCCTATTGAATATTTGGCCAAACTCCTTTGGCTGGTGCTCAAGTCTATATTTTCTGTCTTTAAAAACGAAAGACTTCCAGACAGAAAAACCTGGCTATTTTTGCATCTAGTGCCTTCCTGGTTTAGCCAGGGCAAAAGGATGGCTTTAAACAGTCACAATGGTTCATTCAGGGGGAACCTCCTTGCTGGAGTCACTGTTGCTTTCTGTCTTTCTCTCACCAAAAAAAAAAAAAAAAAAAAAAGAGTTTATGAAGCAATAAGCCAACGCTATAAACATGTTTTCCAATTCACGACCAGCTGTCTGGTGAATCATAAAGCTCCTTGAAATGAGTGTGAATCAGGACTATCCCAACAGTGAAAAGATTAGGACACTTTAGGGGCGCCTGGCTGGCTCATTTGATAGAGCGTGCAACGCTCGATCTCGAGGTCGTGAGTTCAAGCCCCACATTGGGCATAGAGACTACTTAAAAGAAAAAAAAAAGATTAAGAGACTTCAGGTTTTAAAGTGGTAAATAATCTGGTAACCAGAAGCCTTCCGACCATTTAGGTCTTTTAAAGATTAAACACTCTGCCCAAGGCTTCCCTGGCCTTTTCATCCAGGTACTCCAAATACTTGTCAAGAGGATTTGGTGTTTGGGGGGTTTCTGACCACAGACAGGTGTAGGGGAGGGGAGGTACAAAGTGCCTCCTCTCAGAATTCTGACCTCCCTGTGCCTCCCTGTAGGGTAAGGCCAGGCTGAGGAAGTACTGGAGAACACAGCTGGGAAGGGGCCCCCAAAGAGCAGACCAAGGATGGAGGAGGCACACCTAGGTTCCACGTCCAGCAGAACTTTCTAACAAGCCGGACTGTTCAGTGGTGGAGGGGGAGTGGCAAGGGGCCCCCGGAAGAGGGTCAGCAGTCTGCTGAGAGGACTCGGACGGCCGGGCCAGCAGCCTGCATTCATACTCCACGAGGCCTTGGTCCACGGGGCAGTGAGACCCTGACCCTACAGCTTGACCGAGAAAAGCCTGGGTCCTTTGACCTCAAGCTCAGGTCTCTGTGCCGAACTATGCTGTGCCTTAGCTCCCAATTTCCAGCTTTCACTCTCTAAGAAGCAAGGATTTTTTGTTTGTTTTTTTTTTTGTTTTTGTTTTTAACTGTGATAAAATACACATAACATAAAAGTTACCATCTTGACCAGTTTTAAGTGTACAACTCAGTGGCATTGAGTACATTCACATTATCATGCAGCCATCACCACCACCCGTCTCCAGAACTCCCTGTCTTTTCGTACCGAACTCTACACCCATTAAACACGACCTTCCCATGTCCCCTTCCTCCCAGCCCCTCGTAACCACTCTTCCACTTTCTGTTCCTAGGAGTGTAACTACTCTAGGTGCCTCAGACATGTGAAATCACATAGGCTTTTTCTTTTTTGTGGCTGGCTTCCTTCACTTAGCATGATGCCCACAGGTTCATCGACGTGGTACCATATGTCAGAATTCGCTTCCTTCCTAAAGGCTGAATAATATCCCATTGTATATATCGTCCACATTTTGCTTATCCGCTCATCCACTGTTGGGTACTTAGGTTGCTCCCATGTTTGGGCTACCATGAAGAGCGATGCTATGAACATGGGTGCACCGTATCTAATTTGAGACTGGATTTCAATTCTTTGAGGTATATACCCAGAACTGGGATTGCTGGATCATATGGCAAACCTATGTTTCATTCTTTTGAAGGACCACCACTTTACATTCTTACTAATAGTGCACAAGTGTTCTAATTTCTTCAGATCCTCATAAACACTTTTGTTTTTGTTTGTTTGTTATAGTAGCCATCTTGATGGGTGTGGGGTGGTATCTCACTGTGGTCTTTTTATTTTTTACTTTTTTTTAAAGTTTATTTATTTATTTTGAGAGGGAGAGAGAGAGCACAAGACAGGGAGTGACAGAGAGAATCCCAAGCAGGCTCTGTGCTGTCAGCACAGAGCCCGACGCAGGGCTCGAAGCCATGAACTGTGAGATCGCGACCTGAGCCGAAATCAAGAGTAGGACACTCAACCGACTGAGCCACCCAGGCGCCCCTCATTGTGGTCTTGAAGACACTAAGTCACCTCTAGGGTCAGTCCAGGCCCTCTACCAATGGGAGATGGGATTAAACATGGAGGGATTTTATTAGGAGGGAAAACCAGGAGGGAGCAGCGTGGGGCTTGGCGGTGGGGTGGGGGGGGAGGGCGGTTAGGGTGGGAAGGGGAACAGAGTGCATCTGTAGAGTCATCTCAAGAGGCAGAACAAGGGTGGCTGCAAGTCTGACCCCAAGTGAGGAAGACAAGGAAGGAAGCTGGGCAGAAGCATCCCAGACCGCCATCCAATCTCAGGAAGGTTCAGCAAGGTTGTTGGGGAGACCTTGAGCCAGTGTCACCTCACGGAGGAGTCCGGCATCTCCCAGGAACAGGGCTGCCTTGGTACGCCTGCTACACTCAGTCAATGGCTGGGAGCAGCCCGTGAGAAGTGCGGCCAGCACAAACACAGTGAAGGATTTCAGAGCAGCTCTGGGTCAGTTACGGTCAATGACTGTCTCCATCATTGCAAGTCTAAGTTAAATAAGGTCATACTAGAGGAGGGTGGGCCCCTAATCCAACATGACCAGCGTTTTTATAAAGTGGGGGAATTTGGACACAGACTCACTCATAGACAGGGCCAGCGCCGTGTGAAGATGAAGGCAGAGAGGGGAGACGCTTCTTCCAGCCAAAGAATGTCAGAGATTACTAGCAAACCACCAGAAGCGAGGCGGGAGACATGGAACAGATTCTCCCTCAAAGCCCTCAGAAGGAACCAGTCTTGCCGACACCTTGGTCTCAGACTTCTAGACTCCAGAACCATGAGATGGTCAATTTCTGTTGTACAGGACACTTAGTTTGCAGTAATTTGTGTGGCAGGCCCAGCAGATCAATAGAGAAGAAGAGGAAGAAACCGGTTACAATGGTCATCACATTGGACATTGAATTTTTAAGGAGCTCTACCCTACTGTATGATGACATTAAAGAAAATTATGTTACTAGAAAAAAAAATTGCTTATCAGGAGATTATTCTGATGTGGCAATACGCAAATGTTTTCAAACAGCTGGTACCTTGTAAAAGGAGGCTCTTGTAAACAGGATATTCCTGTTGGCATGGGACTGCATATTTGCTTAAAAAAACAGTGCCCTGTTTCTGCAACAGCGAACCAATGCAAACAAGGAAATATAGCTGGAGAAATTAGAAAATGCATACATCGTAGAAAATCCCCTGGACGTGAATGCAGACAAGACCAGCTGAAGAGTGACAAAAGATACCTGGCAAACACAGAAACTTGCCCTTTGAAACGTTTGACATTTTTCTGGAAAAGTCACACTCGGGTATATTGAAAAGAAAAAAGCATAGAATGTCAAAGCGGGAAGGGAGCTTAGCGATCATCTCCTCTATCTACAAAATTTTCCTGGTTGAAGGAACTGAAGCCCAGAGAGGGGAAGGGACTTGCCCCAGGTCGCACAGCCGGCAAGTGGCTGCTGGGACTCCTGAACCCGGCTTTTCTGACTCCAGGTGAGGGAGTCCTTCCCTCTCGGCCATCCTTTCCTCTTTCATTCTTCCGCCTCTCCCTCTGTGCCTGTTCCTGAGTTAAATCCATGAGCGAAAAAGATCACTTTCTACCTGGCAGGTGAGCTCTCCTCACTGTTCCCATTGTCCCTGGGTGTTGGCAGGGCCGGTTCAATGCTTTCACCCACTAAACCGGGAGCTTCGGAGAATTATTCCGAGGTATGTCCATGGACCTGATGCACAGGGTGACGCCCTTCTCTCCCAGTGCCTGATTTATTGCCCCAGTAGAAAAAAACACAATGCTCAGCAGATTCCTCCCTCCCTGGCGCGCTTCATCCCCGTAAGGACCTACCTTGTTGCAACAGGGACAGGAGGGGATTGGCAGGCAACTACATCACAGTGTCCAGCACTGACAACACAACACGCTCGCAAGACACACAGCCGCGAAGCCCCTGGAGGACCGAGGCAGGCTCCTAAAAAATGCAGACGTGGGGAAAAGTGGAGTGGTAGAAAGAGAAGGGGCTTCACCTTCGGGTTTGAGTCTGGTTCTGTCCTACCCTTAGGCAGGCTTCTGAACTCAGCTTCCACTGTGGCATCTGACCACAGGCTGTCAGGAGGATTTGATGAGACGATGCTCGCCACTCGGCGAGAGCTTGTCCGTGGTGCTGTTTTTACACGAACTGCTGCTTGTCGGGGTTTCTGAGGACTTTCTGCTGCCGGGACCCTGGGTGCCAGTAAGACCAAGGCTCACGGGATCTGACAGGCTCGTTGTAACAGCCTGTAAACTAGTCCCTCTGCCTCCTTTCCCTCCTCCCCACTGCACCTGCCCTCCCAAGTGATCTTGCTGAAGTGCCAACCTCTTCATGTTCTTCCCTCTGCAAGAACCTCCTTTGGCTGCCCTTCACTTCCAGGATCGAGTCCAAACGCGGAGGCTTGGCACACGAGTCCATCATCATTTGCACCTGGCAGCCCCCCATGCCTGAGCCTCACAGATTTGCTCTTCACTCTCTAAACATCTGTTACTTTTCACCCCTCGAGTCCCTGCGCGGGTTCCCTTGCCTCCTGCCACGCTCTTTCTCCTCTTCTTGATCTAGCTCAGTGGTTCTCAAAGTGTGGTCCCTGGACCACAGTGGCTACACCTCCAGGGGGCTTGTTAGGAATGCCAATTCTTGGGCCTTACCCTTGACCTCCTGAATCAGATATGCTGAGCATGGGGACCAGCATTCTGAGTTTTGACAAGTCCTCCAGGGAATTTGAACCCATGCTTCAGTTTGGGAACCACTGTTTCTCTGTCTAGTGAAAACGTACTCAACCAAGCTCAGGTATTACCTTTATTTTTAAGCTCTTTTTTTTTTTTTAAGTTTATTTATTTTGAGAGAGAGAGAAAATATGAGTGGGGGAGGGGCAGAGAGAACGGGAGAGAGAGAGAGAGAGAGAGATTGAGAATCCCAAGCAAGCTCCACACTGCCAGCACAGAGCCCGACGTGGGGCTCGAACCCATGAACCATGAGATCATGACCGGAGCCAAAGTCAGGCACTTAACTGACTGAGCCACCCAGGTGCCCCTGTGTTGCCTTTTTATGAGGCCCTTCCCAACTCTGCTGCCCTTTGCAGAGGGAGTGTTTCCTTCTTCAAAGCTCCTCGAAGTGTCTGTAGAACTCTGAATGCACCTCATAGCACTTAGCAAATTCTGTGGTTTTTACTGTCACCTCTTCACATTTTTTTTAAATTTTTTTTTTTCAACGTTTTTATTTATTTTTGGGACAGACAGAGACAGAGCATGAGCGGGGGAGGGGCAGAGAGAGAGGGAGACACAGAATCGGAAACAGGCTCCAGGCTCTGAGCCATCAGCCCAGAGCCTGACGCGGGGCTCGAACTCACGGACCGCGAGATCATGACCTGGCTGAAGTCGGACGCTTAACCGACTGCGCCACCCAGGCGCCCCACCTCTTCACATTTTTATTCCCACCATTGGCCAGGAAAGCCTGGAGGCCAGCAACCTCACACTTCAGTCTGTGCCTGCCCCAGCACCCAGCAGAGAACCTGAAACATGTCTGATGAGTGTGCAATGAATATTCATGTCCTGAAGACGTGTAAAACTGAGATTTGCCTGTCTTTACAAAGTGCATCAAACTCTGTAACCCTGGACCAAGTTCAGGTGCATGGGCCCACAAGGCCTCTAGGAGAGTTTCTCATGCCTGTCAAACTGTGATTCGTGACCTCTGCCTCTTTTCTTTCCTCACATTCAATTTTTACCCCCACCCCAACCCTCCCCACAAATGGCTAGAAATTCCTTGAAATCTCATTTCCTTTACTCACGTACTTTTGCATTCCGTTCCTTAACGTACCTGTGCCAGTTTTCTTTTAATTGTATTTTTCAATTTTGGTGAAATACACGTAACATAAAATTTACCATCTTAACCATTTTCGAATGTACAGTCTGGTGGTGTCGAATATTCTCACTGTATGACAGTTTTAACGGGGAACAAAATAATGATTCGGGTTACTTGAAAACCAGCAAAACTGGCGATCCAAAAATTTTCCATCACACCCACACTGAGATTTGGAAGTCTCCAAGAGGTAGGCTTGCCCCACTTTGAGAATCGTAGTCCACAGCCAATGTTTGTTGAATGCTTACTAGGTCCCAGACACCACGCTAAGTGCTTTCCAACATATTTTGTTCAATATGTACACCAGCTCTTGGAGGCGGATATTACTATGCTCACCATGTCACAGGAGAAGAAACTAATGCACAGAGAAATAGAATAACTTGCTAAGGAGCTGTGGGACCCTGGGTTCAGATGTCAGACCGCCCAAAGCTTAGGTCCTAGCATTCGAGAGATAGCATTGGTTCCTTTTGCCTTCTGGATCTATTCTCCGTTGGTCGGCCTTTTCATCAGTGCCGGATATGAGCCACACAATCTTCTCGTCCAGAATGCCATGTCACTGTCAGCCAGGTTCAGCCTCTGCTCAGTCTCATGGGATCCCAGTCTCCTTCTTGAACCTGGACCAGGGCTGGACCCCTCCAGCTGCTTTGGCACCTCTGTGGCCTAAGACAATTTGCTTCAGCATTCTCATTTGTAAAATGGAATAATCCGGGGTCACGATCTCCTACCGCAAAACCCTCCAGGCCAGGTGTCTGAGAATTCAGACACTTAAGAATTAGTGTTTTAAGTTTTACGAACTTAACACTGAGAATGTTTCAGGTTTCAGAAAGGTAACAAGCACCCATACTGTGTGTAACATAACACCCCATTGGAGTCTGAGAGGACACCCCCCAAAACTGAACACATGGCTATTTTTGCAGCAAAAGTATAAATATTCACACTGAGTGAGGTGAAGCCTCCTGTTATTTCAAATTAACTTTTACCGTCAAATATGTTACAAAAGTGTTTTCATTCTGGGGGGGCTCTCTGGAATTTGGAATTGAGATTATGGATTTGTACTTGCCTCAGAGGGTTACCTTGAAGACTAAATACACTCAGAGTACATGCAGACGCTCTTGAATGCATACTCTGGCCCCGCTGAGGAACCGAGGCACTGAACTTGAGGCAGCCCCTGTCCTCCTCCCCTCTGTCCAAACCCTACAGTCTCTGCAGGCCCCTTCCAAACTGTCTTCTTTGACTTTCCCGTTCGTGACCCCGTGTGTTCTTCTCAGCCCAAGACTTGCTTTCTTTTCATCTTGCTAACTGGAGCCTGTCCAGATATGTACAGTCATTGGGTCTCATCTTCTACCTTGGAAATGTCCAATTGTAAGCTCCTCTGTGAGCTGGCCTTTGTCTATTTATTGGAGCCGTTTGAAGGAAGCTACTCCTAGAGTCGAGTGCGTCCTCACAAAAGCACGGTCACACGCAATCCAAGTCTTTCTGGAAGTATGAGAAGGACCACTGCCCTACAGGAAAGCCTACCCCAAACAGCCCTCTCTGGCTGAGGGAGGGTAACCCAGAGGTGATGAAGCAGTCTTCTAGGGATCAGCCAAGTCCAGGTCCCTCTAAGGCCTAGCACTTCTCAGTAGTCAGGGAGTTCCCCTACCATGTTTCAGGAATGCCACTGGAGTGCACAGAAATGCAGAGAGGGCAGAAGCAAGGCTTTCATTGTGTACCTACGTCAGCTTGGAGAGTGCTGTTGTTGCCATTATGACGATATTGCACCATGGAATGGGAAAGGCTCTTCCTTGATCTAAGCCATTATTATGTGGGTCCTATTCTGGCCACAGACACCACGTGGGTAGTCAGGCCTCTGCTGTTATTTCAGCCTCAGGGGTGAAAACATCCGAACAGTGGAATCTTTTTTGTTCCTGGCTCCAGCTCGGAATGCACAGACTTTGGATTCACCGTTGTTTGTCTCCACCTATCACCACACCAAACATACAGGCCTCCTGACGCACATCTACTCTCCTTCCTAAGGCTGGCCTGTTCTCAGTGGCATCCTAGCCACCATCTTGGCAGAGGCCCAAGACCTAGAAAATTAACCAACCCAGACAACTACTGCGGGCACAGTCCGGCTAGGTTACGGGTGAGACTGGCGGAAGGAACATCGTGGTGGAAAGTGGGGTCTCAGTTGGGCTAACCAGCTTGGGGCGCAGGTTTGGAAGCAGGGAAGTCCAGGTGGCCAGGGGCCTGGGGAACAGCTAGTACCGGCCTTATCTGCTTGCGCCCCTCGTGGCGCTCGCAGGAACTGCAGGTCGATGTCCTGGCTTACTGTTCTTGTTGATTTCGCCCGCTTTGATGAGGCCCGGGAGGGAGAAAGAAGGCTTCTTCAGAGGAATGTAGACCTGTCTGTACCCGAAAACCAAAACCGAGTCCAAGAGGCGTGGCCGGGTGGCTGGCGGAGAAGCCCCACCTTACCTGGGCGGACACTGGCATCTGGAATGAGGCCTGGCCAAGCGGGCCCGGGAGGTGGCTCCAGGCCCAGGGCCAGCCGCGCTGGTTTCCCATGCATGCAGGTGTTGGCTTCCCCAAGATCAGATTGGGGGGGGGGGCGGGCAGAGAAGGAGCCTCCCAGGAGAGGAAAGCTGGGGGCTTTCCCCTCTGTGTGCACCGACCTGCACCAGCTTCGGAGGCAGCTCTCCGAAGAGCCGGAATGGGGCCTTTGGCAGGGATTCTGAGGATTAGTCCTGGGATATTCAGAATCCTTAGAGCCTCTCAACTCTGATCCCAGGCTTAAAGCCCTAATGAGGCTCCTATCACCAGACACTGGCCTGTCCAATACTAGCCGGAAGGTGCATATGGCATTGGGCACCTGATCTGTGCTCATAATCCACACCAGATTTCAGAGATTTAGTATGAGAAAGAGAATGTAAATATCTTATTAATAAAACGTTTTGCATATTGAGTTAAATAACATATATTAAAATTAATTTTACCTGTTTCTTATCATGTTTTAAAAATTAGCCACTAAAGGGGCGCCTGGGTGGCTCAGTCGGTTGAGCATCCAACTTCGACTCAGGTTGTGATCTCACAGCTTGTGGATTCGAGCCCCATGTTGGGCACAGTCCGGCTCTGTTGGGCTCTGAGGGGCTCTGCACTGATAGCTCAGAGTCTGAAGCCTGGTATGGATTCTGTGTCTCCCTCTCTCTCCACCCCTCCCCTGTTCATACTCTCTCTCTCTCAAAAAAAATAAACATAATAATAAAAAAAATTTTTTTAAGTAGCTACTAGAAAATTTGAAGTTACACGCTGTGCTCACATTGTATTTCTATTGCAAGCCCAACACACCAAGCTTCTTTCTGGCCCCAGAGCCTTTATACTTGTCTTTCTCTCTCAACATGACTCTTTTTCTTTCTATATTCCAATTTCAATTCCAGTTTCCCAGTTTTTCCAAATGGTCCCCTCCACCTCCCTTCATCAGATGATCCAGTTTTACTGTCTTCATAGCACTTAATATGCTTTTATGTATCCTGTTCAGTGACCCCCCACCCCACCCCACCCCAGTCTCTCTCATCTTTAGAGCATAAACTCCTTGAAAGCTGAGACCTTGAACATCCTGGTCACTGTGGTGCTCACAGTCAATATTTGTGGAATGAATATTGAGAGGCCCCTATGATGTGGGCGCGGGGATCCTTCAAATGCCTTTGTTTGGCTTCAGGATGGCCCAAGTCGAAATACTAGTCTGTGTGCTTCACACAGACATTCTCACGGAGCCTTTGTTTTGCCTTTTCTGCTTACTTGTCCTGGGAAATGGGAAAGCAAATGTGAATTTGCATTACTGTAACAGTCCTTCCTTTTGTTGGTTTGCAGCTGAGCTTCGAGGTTAGGAGTTCAGTCTTTAGACACAAAATGTTCTGGTCTCAATTCTGCCCAATCAGTCCTGTGACTCTGGCCCGGTCACTGCCTTCTTGGAGCCCTTGTGCCCTCAAAGTCTTGATCTCTAGGGGCTCCTCTTGCCCAAAGGTGAGCATTTGGGTGTTTGGACTTAGGCACCCGCCAAGGGCAGTTCACCCTGTTGTGAACTCCAAAGTCACTTGGCTGGCAAGGTCTCCATCAACCAACTAGCCAGAATGCTTGGGGCAAGAGGTGTCCTTAACTTCCTGGCTAAGGGTCAACTAACTAGAACATCCCTACTGAAAATATAAATAGTATATGAATCCATTTTCCAGCTCTAGAATGTCATGTCACCACATACAATTACATATTCTTAGAAAGTATAGTAAGGTGGCATCGCTGTTGTCCTCTCAGAATTAAAACTGAGTGCCGGGGCTGAGTCAGAGAGACCATTTGGGGGTCACCGGCTCTGTTAAGCACAGCTGTGTGACTTCAGGCAAGACAAGGCCCTAACCTTCAGGGTATCCTTTCCTTGTGGGAGAAATGGAGGTGACATTATCCAGCCCCCAGGGCAGGCATGAAATGAGAGTAGGTGACACATGTAAAGTGCTTAGCACGGTGCCTGGTGTGCAGCGAGGGCTTAATATTTATTAGTATTGTTTGCACTGTGGCTGGCCACTGCAATGCACTGAGCCACATATATAATCAAAGGTGGGCAAGTGCCAGGACAGAGTTGGCCTCCAGTCCTGGCCTGGCTACAAGACACTCCAGGGCCCTGGGCAGCCTCCACCACTCCCTGGCCTGGGCTTCCTCTCAGGTAAGATGAGGCGGTCTGGTTAGTTTCTGATTGTCATGCCCGTGCTAGAAGCTGCCAGGCTCGGGAAGCCTTGGGGTCTTTTCTTCTGTCAAGCTTGTGTCTCAGCCTGGCTCTGGAAGGATGACCCCTCCTCTCCTGGCCCGACTGGCTCCTTCCAGGGACCTCCCCAGGTTCTGGCTTCCAGCCCAGCCAAACTGCTGTTGTCAACCCCTGTCTGAGGCAGTGGTGAGCGCACTGGCCCCCACCCTGGAAAAGCTGTCCTGTGACGCCCTCTGGAGGAGGCAGGGCTTACTTCCCTCTGCCACCAGGTGTTCAACCTTGAATCCTGGGCCCCAGGCCTCAGGTCCCTGCTGGAGAAACCAGAAAACAAAAAGCAAAAAAACAAACAAAAAAAACCCCCACAACACATTAAACCTGCAAATGCATGCCTACTGGGAGCAGAGGTAAACTGTTCTTGGTAATCTCGCCTCTCTCTAATCTAGCCCCTGCAGGGCCTCCTTTCTGGGCTCCCTGCCTCCATATTCTCCCTCTAACGCCTTCCTAGTCTGTCAACCAGCCCCTGATTTTTTTTTTTCCAACCAGCCCCTGATTAAAGCCCTCAAGGCTTCTTAGACCAAGCTCCCCCAGAGCAACCAAGACCTACTGGGATGACAGCTCATAGGCGTTTCTAGGTGTATTTCTTTCAGGGACCCACTCTCCAGGACTGATTTATCAATTAGGTATTGGACTTGTAGCTACAAAAAAGATTTCTTTCCAGACTGTCTCTTTCTTTATGGGTGTATATTCTCCAAATATTTTAAAACAAGAAGGCTGCCCAGTCTAATACATGCAAAATGAAATGTCTACAACAGGTAATATTCTGTCAACTGTCTTTGTAGCTGGCCTCAACTGTTACACTGCTATATATTACTCATATTTAATACGCGATGTGGGTGAATTTTCATATGCACGATATGATGTGGGGGTGGGGCCATGGAAAATAACAGTGCCTGGGGCCTCTGAGGTCTAAAGCCATCCCTGCCCTTCACACCCTCTGCCGCAGCCATTCGGAAACGCTGTTCCTCCCACACACTCACTTTCCCAAGATTCCAGACCTTGGCACCTGCAGTTCCCCTGCTCCGAACACATGCCCTCTCCTTTCCTTCCCCACCTTTCACTTCTCCACCTTGCCTGGCTAATTCTGATCAATGTCTCAACAGACATCTCAGGAGCCACTGCCTTGGAGAGGCTTTCTGGCACTTGCTTCCCTAGCTCATGTCTGTGAGAAGAGCCTGGCAGGAGGGCCCAATACCAGCATCTTTTGCCTCCCTGATTGTATGTACATTGGTCCTGACCTCCTCAAAAGACAAAAGCTGAGTCTGATTCAGCTCTATGTCTCTAGCACTTGGCTCAGTGCCTAGTGAATGGCTGGTGGATGGCCAAAGAAAAGGGTGATGGATGGATGGATGGATGGATGCATAGGCAGATGGATGGGTGAATGGATGAAAAGGTCTAGCATCAGAGTGATGTAGGAAGGGAGTTCCACAATCTGGTGTCTGCATTTCCTCTTGTGGACACCTCTGCCAATCGACAGTTTAGGCTCGGCCGGGTGTCTTCAGAGGGCAGGAAACTTCTGGCTCCACCACTCAGTCTGTGATACTGACCATACTGCTTTCCTTCTCTAAGCTTGGTTTTTCCTTTATAAAAGGGTTTCATAATACCTAGACCGTAGCATCACATGGGTTGAATAACACAACATATGTAAATTGTAAAGTCATCTGACACATGGATTTTTATTACTGTGCTTGTTCAAACTTCATTGCTGAGTGGAAGCTATAAGAAACTTTTCCTCAAGTTGACTTACACTTTTCTTTCTTTTTTAAATGTTTATTTATTTTTAGAGAAAGAGAGGCAGCTCATGCACATGGGAGCTGTGGTGGGGCAGAGAGAGAGGGAGACAGAGGGTCCAAAGCAGGCTCTGTGCTGAGAGTGGAGAGCCCAACTCGGGGCTCAAACACTCAAACCTCAAGATCATGACCTGAGCCAAAGTTGGACGCTTAACTGACTGAGCAGCCCAGGTGCCCTTTCCTCAAGTTGATTTAAAACCTTCTTCCCCACACTGTGCCTACTCACTGGTCACTCTGCTCTCTGGAGTCCCATGTGCCGAGGATGGCCAGCCCACTTTGGTGGCAAACCTGGTCAGGGCGCTGATGCAAAGAGGGGCAGAAAAGACAACAGCATTGCCCATTTCCTTGAGCCGATTGGCCCCTCCTGCCTGAGCACTGGATGTCCATGCTGGACCAAAGGCAACAAGGAACCAGCCTCTGAGTTTAGTGACATCTTGGGGTTGCAATCACAATCTCCAGAATGTGGCTGACTCTAGATAATAGGACAATACTTGCAAGGGAAAAACAACAAACAAATTGCAAGAGGAAGCAAAAGATGCAGAAGGAAATTTTAGACTGGAAAAGGCATAGCAACTAACTGCTATGTGTGGATTTTGTTTGCATCCTGATGGAATAAACCAACCATTTAAAATGATAATGATACAAACAGGAAAAGGTGCACACTATCAATAAAAAATAATAAAATTATTTTTAATTTTTAGGTGTGATTATGGTATTGTGTTGTTATGCCCAGAATTCGTGATCCCCAAAGACCACCAGGGAGCCGAGTCCGATGCAAAAGCAAAGAGCCTTTACTCGAGCTAGCTCGAGCTCAATCCCCTACCTGCACCGGTGCAGCAGTGAGATACCAGAGAGAGAGAGAGTGGGTTTCAAAAGCACAAAGGTTTTATAGGGATCATGGCCTTAGCCGATTGGCTGGGGAAGGGTCGTGGCCTCAGCCGATTGGCTGGGGAAGGATAGAACAATGGCTGCCAAGGTGTGGTCCCAGATCAGCAATTATCAGCATCACCTGGATCTTGTTAAAAATGCAAATGTTGGGTCTGGTGTTACAGACCCACTGAATCAGAAACTCTGGGGGTGGGGCTCAGGAATCTGTGTTTGAACAAGTCTTCCAGGAGATTCTGATGCACCTGAAGTTTAAGAACCACTGGGTCTCTAACATGTTTGGCCTCAGTGTATACAGAACGTTTCTCACTGGTCACCTATTAACCATTGGCTGTCAGCCTTGCTGTGCTATATAAATACCTAGCACCAAACACCATCCCCAGAGACTCTGATTAATTGGTTTGGGGAGGGGTAAAATGCTCCCAGGTCATTCTAAGCCTGGACAGGGTTGAGGGCTGCCTCTGGCCCCTACCTGAGAGAAGCCCTCCCTCTTCTACTCACACTTTCCATGCCTCTCACACTCCCCTTCCTCCCACCTCAGACTTCGGAAGAATGCATCAATCGGTAGCCTGCTTTCTTAGAAAACATAAGTTACTCAAGGGGAGGAGGCGTGTTCTGAGTTTTGAGCAGGAACTTCTTTCTGCGGCCATGTCGGGGACATAGTCACTAGTCAGCCGGCCTAGGTCTGCTCTTTCAGTGTGTGTGTGTGTGTGTGTGTGTGTGTGTGTGTGTGTGTTTATTCTTATCTTTTGGAGATATCTACTGAAATATTTATCATTGAAATGATTTGAGATTTTGTTCGAAATGATCCTATAGGTATGGGGAGCCGTGCATAGGGAATGCGGGGAGGCAGAGATGAAATAAATTTGCCCCTGAAGTGATACATGCTATAGCTGGGTCTGTGAAGGTTTATTATACCATTCTTTCTGGTTTTGTGTATGTTTGAGATTTTCCATAAGAAATATATATATTTTTAACTTCAGGAACTGTTCTGATTCCTGGAGACACCTTGAATGTTTTGGTGTGAGTGACTAGATAATCCTTCTTGGAGAGTGAGAGATGGGAAGAGTCACAGCCTGAGGAAGTGGGGACCTGGAGGGGGGGCAGAAAGGAGAGCATGTGCTTGAGCAGCGTGTCTGTCGCTGGACAGGCCACCACTCTGGATCTGCTGCAACATGCCGGCCACAGTTCGAAGCACTCTCCGTTCCGTCATCTCAACTCATCTTGTGGGGAAGGTGTTTTCCTCACAGATGAGAAAGCTGAGGGTCGAGGAGTTCAGATAATGTGCCCCAATTCACAAAACTCGGAAGTGTCCACATTCTACAAGCACGGTGAGGGGACAAAAAGGAAATGGAATAGCAAAACGGAGGAGAAACAAAAAAAGACATGGGAATCCATGAACAGAACAATCAACCCAGGAAAGCAGAGGAAGAAGTCCCAGATAATGATGGGTTTGAAGAGGTAAGACCAGATTGGTGCAGAATGGAAAATCCCAAAAGAGAGGTTTCTGGAAACACCTGAAGGAACACATGAGTACATACAGAGGTTGGACAAACTTGATGTTATATGTCTTGTGAAACGTGTAAAAAATAATAAGTTTAAAAGCTAGGGAGAAAACCCACAAATGTTCTAGAATAAACTATGAAATAAGATTTTTTTTCTTTTTCTTTTTTCTTTTTTTTTAAAGCTTATTTATTTATTTTGAGAGAGAGAGAGAGAGAGAGAGAGCCAGACATGGGCATAGAGAGAGAGAGAGAGGAAGAGAGAGAATCCCAAGCAGACTCCACAATGTCAGTGCAGAGCCCGATGTGGGGCTCGAAGCCATGAACTATGAGATCATGACCTAAGCTGAAATCAGACACTTAACTGACTGAGCCACTCAGACACCCCAAGATAACATTTAAAAAATTAAAAAAAAATTTTTTTAACGTTTATTCATTTTGAGAGACAAAGAGAGCGTGAGCAGGGGAGGGGCAGATAGAGAGGGAGACACAGAATCTGAAGTAGGCTCCAGGCTCTGAGCTGTCAGCACAAAGCCTGACTCGGGGCTTGAACCCACAAACTGTGAGATCATGACATGAGCTGAAGTCAGATGCTCAAGCAACTGAGCCACCCAGGCGCCACCCCCCACAAAATTTTTTTTTTTTAATTTTTTTTTTTTCAACGTTTATTTATTTTTGGGACAGAGAGAGACAGAGCATGAACGGGGGAGGGGCAGAGAGAGAGGGAGACACAGAATCGGAAACAGGCTCCAGGCTCTGAGCTGTCAGCACAGAGCCCGACGCGGGGCTCGAACTCACGGACCGTGAGATCGTGACCTGGCTGAAGTCGGACGCTTAACCGACTGCGCCACCCAGGCGCCCCCCCCCACAAAATTTTTTAATGTTTATTTTTGAGAGAGAGAGAGAGAGAGAGACAGAGTATGAGTGGGGGAGGGGCAGAGAAAGAGGGAGACACAGAATCCAAAGCAGGCTCCAGGCCCTGAGCTGTCAGCACAGAGCCAGATGCAGGGCTTGAACTCGTGAACTACAAGATCATGACCTAAGCCAAAGTTGGACGTTTAACCAACTGAGCCACCCAGGTGCCCTGATAACATTTTTTATAAATCTCAGAGTTAGGAAGGTACAGGTTCACAAAATCAAAATATCATTTTTTTTTAAAAGGAGGTTTGATAGATCCAATTCCATGAAAACTAATTTTTTCCCCTCCATGGCAAAGGTTATCATAACAAAATTAGAACCCAAGTTGTACATTGGAAAAATTATTTTAACACATAAATCCATAAATGGCTCATTTTAGAAATATATATATAATGTAAAAGTTTTTTAAATGTAATAAGGAATAAGATCAACAATTCAATAGAAAAGTAGGCAAAAAACTTGGATAGACAATGGACTTGGATAGACAATCCACAGAAAAGGAACATGTGCTTAGAAGTTTATGAAAAGATGCTCACCCTTACCCATAAGAAATGCTAATTAAAACTACAAGGTGAGGTGCCTGTGTGGTTCAGTTTAGTGTCTAACTCTTGATCTCAGCTCAGGTCTTGATCTCAGGGTCATGAGTTCAAGCCCCGTGTTGGGCTCCGTGCTGGGCGTAAAACCTACTTTAAAAAAAGAAAGAAAGAAAAGAAAAGAATTATAAGACACAGTGAGATTCATGAGAACTAAAGCATTTGATCATACCCCTGTTGGCAAAGCTGTGGGGCAAGAGGCACTCTTTTGCATTGTTGTAGGGAGTGTAAATTGCCCCAAACTCCATAGAGGCTTTCTTTGACAACATCCATCAAAATTAAAAATGCATAGCCTTTTAACCTAAAAACTCCACTTGTAGGAATTTACCCCATAGATACACTCAAACATGTATGAAACAATTATGTACATAAGTATTCATTACAACATAGGTTATAACAGTAAAAGCCTGGAGACAACAAATCTCCACAGAGAGAACTTGCTAAATAAGAGTATGGGCATTTGTACACTGGAATAAAATGTAGCTGTTCAAAAACAAAGGAGGGGGTTAAATGTGCTGATACAAGATTATCCTCGAGATTAAATTTTTTTTTAAATTTTTTTAAAACATTTTTACTTATTTTTGAGACACTGAGAGAGACAGAGCGTGAGTGGGGGGAGGGCAGGGAGAGAGGGGGAGACACAGGGTCCAAAGCAGGCTCCAGGCTCTGAGCTGTCAGCACAGAGCCCGATGCGGGGCTCGAACCCACACACTGCAAGATCATTACCAGAGCAGAAGTCAAACACTTAACCGACTGAGCCACGCAGGTGCCCCAAGATTAAAAAAATGTTTTAAAGCAAGAGGAAAAGGATACAGAAAGGAGACTAGTGTAGGTACTATGCAGAGGTGAAAGGTACATCATCTTTCATTACAGACTTTTTTGTACTTAAAAAATTGTATCCCAGGGGCGCCTGGGTGGCTCAGTTGGTTAGGTGACGACTTCAGCTCAGGTCATGATCTCACAGTTTGTGGGTTCGAGCCCCATGTCGGGCTCTGTGCTGACAGCTCAGAGCCTGGAACCTACTTCAGATTCTGTGTCTCCCCTTATCTCTACCCCTCCCCTGCTCAGGCTCTATGTCTCTCTGTCTCTCAATAATAAATAAACGTTAAAAAAAAATTTTAAATTGTATTCCATATGTTGTTACCTTTTATAAAATTAACCAATTTAATTGGAAAGGCAGCCTGAAGCCACAGGAAATCTTTTAAAAACTGTTAAAGACAGGAAATGACATCGAAGAGATCACTAGCTTGGCATTAGGCAATGTTTATATAGCTACTATATTGTAAATCCTCTGTATTGATTTTTTAAAATATATTTTTAGATTTTATTTTTTTAAATGAGATTAATTCATATATCATCAAAGTTATCTCTTTAAAGTATCCAGTTCAGTGGTTTTTAATACATTCACAGAGTTATGCAACTCTCACCACTATCTACTTCCAGAATATTTTCGTCAGCCCTGAAAGAAACCCTGCACTAATTTGTAGTCACTCCCCCATCCCTTTTCTTCAGTCTCTGACAACCACTCATCTATTTTCTGCCCCTATGAGTTTACCTACGCAGGGCATTTCCTGTCAGTGGGATCATAATAAATGTGGTTGGAGTCTCTGACGTCAGGGAAGATCTGGGCCCCTTTTCAAGGGCTTATCTGATGAGGCCAAGCCCAACTAGGAAATGATCCTTTTTGATTAACTCAAAGTCAACTTACTAGGGACCTTAATTATATCTGCAAGCTCCTGTCCCCTTTGGCACACAATACAAAGTGATGAAGGAGGGCTAGCCTATCACCTTTACCCTATTCTCTTGGCTGGCAGCCAGTCACAGGTCCTACCATACTCAAGAAGTGGGGGTACTACAGGGCAGAACTCCAGAGGGAGGAGATCATGGGCAGGTCTTAGAATTCTAGCCACACTGTTCCTGTCAAGGATAACTCTGGCTGTGGTCAGAATTCCTATACTTGCAAATTTACAATGTAACGTGTCAGTGAGGATCAATAAGCTGCTTGGGACCCTCAATTTTTATATACTTAAGAACAGGTACTTACTACCTTGAAGCTGAGCCAAGGAAACGTGGTTCTGATCCCAGGTTCACCACTAACTCGTTGCAACAATTTAGATGAATTCCTTCCTCTCTCTAAGCTGACTTTGTTTTGTTTTAAGTGTATTTATTTATTTTGAAAGAGACAGAGACAGCATGAGTAGGGGAGGGGCAGAGAGAGAGAATTCCAAGCAGACTCTGTGCTGCCAGTGCAGGGCCTGGCGTGGGGCTCGAACTCACAAAACCATGAGATCATGACCCTGAGCCAAAAACAAGTGTTGGACGCTTAACGGACTGAGCCTCCCAGGCGCCCCAAACTGATTTTCGTATCTGACTTATGGGGATGGCCGATCATCATGCCTATCTCCCAGAGTTGGTGTGGGAGTTTCTGGGTGAGAGCCCTCATAAACACACATCACTCCCCCTCCCCACCACTTTGGCCCTCACACCCCACTCTTCTGAGCAACACAGCGGTCTCAACCCACATGCCCCTCTCACAGAGCCACACGACAGGCCTCTACCGTCACACTCCTTCCTTCAAACCCCCCAAGGGCCTTGGCTCTCATGTCCCTGCCACCCAGCCAGCCTCCCCCATGTCCCCACAGCAGGCCGGCCAGCCGTTTGCAATTCCACCTCTGCATTAACGTGGGAACATGGATTTAACATGTGGTTGTCCCCTAAGAATTGGGGGAAAAGCACAAGAGAAAAGCAGGACCTTCTAAGGGGAAATGAGCACAGCATACACCTGTCAAGTTGAACGTGAATTCCAGCCACTAGAGCAAGAACAAAGAACTGCACTCAGCCCAACTAAAGGTATCATTAACTTTGATCCCCTCTGGATTTATGATGACGTTTGGGCCAGAGTGGCACAGAACCAGCTTTAATGCCTGCTGTAAAACTTTGTTCACACAAGCCTGTCCATTAAAATATGGCTGAAGCCAGGACAGCACCAGATGAAAGCCCAGGGTCTTTTGGGTGATTCTGGTTCCCTCCGCCACATCACTAGGCCACCACAGTGGCCGTCTCTGCCCTGAGTAACACCTCACTCCCTTTTTTCTTTTTAAACAAGTTACAGTAAAATGTATGACGTAAAGTTTACCATGTAACCATTTTTAAGTGTATAGTGGCATTAAGTACATTCATACGGTTGTGTAACCATCACAATATTCATCTCCAGAACTTTTTCATTTTCCCAAACTGAAACTTAGTACCCATTACCAGCCATACTTTCTGTCTTTCTGAATGTAACTATTTAAGGGACCCCGTACGTTATCTGTCCTTCTGTGTCTGGTTTGTTTCACTCAGCATTATGGCTTCAAGGGTCATTCAGGTTGGGCAGGTTCCAAATTTCGTTTCTTTTTTTTAAGGCTATATAATATTCCACCGCATGTAGAGACCACATTTTGTTGATCTATTATCTCTCGATGGACAGATACGTTGCTTCTACCTTTTGGCTCTTGCTATGGACATGGTATGCAAAACGCTGGTATGTAAATGCCTGTTTGATTCTCTGCTTTCAATTCATTTGGAAATATGGCCAGAGGCGGAATTTCTGGGTCATATGGTAACTCTGTGTGTAATTTTTTGGGGACCCACCATACTGTTTTCCACAGAGGCTGTACCATTTTATATTTCCACCGGCAGTGCACGAGGCGTCCAATTTCTCCACACTCTCGTCAATACTTGTTATTTTCTGGTTTAGTTTGGTTTGTTTGTTGTTGTTTATAATAGCCATCCTAATGGGTGTGAAGTCATATCTCCTTGTGCTTTTGATTTGTGTTTATATCGCCCCTCTTGACTCGATCAAAATCCGATCCTTCTGCTTTGACTGAGCCACTTCTCCACTGGGCTTGTCCCAGCCTGCCAGGGACCCAGGCCATCCTTGAGATAGCAGGTCACCCCTGGCCCAGAGAGTCTGCAAGTTTACGAGCATCATTTCTGTCTTCTGCCAATTAACCTCAGAGACCAAGCCTCGGTCTTGCCTTGGACGGCTTGGATCAGAGGCTCCTGCCGGATGTGGAAATGCCCCAGCCAGCACCATCCTGGGCCTGCCCCGCTCGGAGCCAGGCCATCTGTCTAGAGGTGGAGGCGCTGGCAGCGGCCAGAGGTTCAGAGCTCAGCCTCCGAAGAAATGGGAAGGCCGGCAGGCGGCACAGCCTGCAGAGCAATGCCCTGAGAGCTATTTTCATCTGGGCTGCCATTACCCCCTTTGGAGCTGAGATGGAACCCTTGGATGAATTTCCCTCCTGCTCTGAGCCCACAAGAATTTATGCTGGTCAGAAGTGATACATTACAGAGCCCTGTTGGGGGACCTGGAGGCTTCCAGGGTATAGTTTTGGTAAATTGGATGTATCCTCGATATGTAGTTGCTTCGAAACAGCAATTTGTATGAGGCATACAGTGACTGTGTTTTCCAAACCTAAAATCAGAAGACTAAGACTGGCAAGAATGAGTGTATTTATAGGAAGACAGCACGTTTAAAATTGGAACTCTACCACAAAAACCCATAGGTATGGACTCCTTAGAAGCCCATGGCATACTAACTAAGCTTGCAAGCAGAATGTGATTCAGGGTGATTGATTGCTCCACATTCAGTCTTGATCTTAGGAACATGCTTCTGCACAGAGCAGGGACTGTAATTTTAATTTGATTTTAAGAGCCCAAACAATACATAAGTACACTCTTACTTGAAAAAAAAAATTAGGGCCACCTGGGTAGCTCAGTTAGTTGAGCATCCGACTTTGGCTCAGGTCATGATCTCACGGTTCATGAGTTCAAGCCCCGCATCGGGCTCTGTGCTGACAGCTCGGAGCCTGGAGCCTGCTTCAGATTCTGTGTCTCCCTCTCTCTCTGCCCCTCCCCTACTTGTGCTCTGTCTCTCTCTCTCAAAAAATTAAATAAACATTAAAAATGTTTTTAAAGAATAAAAAATAAAACAATACTAATAAAGCCAATGTCTTCTTAGACTATTGTTCTCAAAGCCAGTCTTATTTCAGCAGTAATGACTGTGATAAGTTTGATGCAATGCCTTCTTGAGTCTTTCCTATCTATTTACAGACATATATCTATTTGTAAATATGTTATTTGTACTGTAAACATAAATTGCATCATATTTTTATATTATCTTGCAACTTACTCTTTCCACTTAACATCTATTCGAGATTTCTAAAAGTCTGAACATCTAGTGCTATCTTATTATGACTGTTATTGATTTTATCACTGCATAGTACTCTATGACATGGCATTTATTTCATTCAGCTATTCATTAGTATAAGAAATGAAATATTTAATCATGCTCCCTAGGACACACGTGAAAGTGCTTCTTTAGGATAAATGTTCAAAAGTGACACTCAAAAATGATGAAGAAAGTCAAGTTGCCTACTGGGAATGTGTTTTACCTTGGTCCTGGCTGAAAATGAACTGTTTACATCCAAGAAAGGCCCCACTGAATGGAGCACAGGAGGCAAGCCCGAAGGCCCAGAGAGACCAGGGATTAAATATAAATGAGGCAAGCCAGATGAGTGTCAGTCCAGAGAAGTGAGGAACACGGAGAACAGCAGACCACGATACCCCCCATGTCTGACGTAGCTTCTACTCAGCTCCAGCCAACTCTTGGCATATGGGAATGAAGACTTGCTATTGACAGATTTTCTGTAAGAGCCTGGGTTTTTAAAATGTGAGACCTTCTGGGGCGCCTCGATGGCCCAGCTGGTTAAGTGTCTGACTTTCGCTCAGGTCATGATCTCACGATTCGTGGATTCAAATCCCACGTCGGGCTCTGTGCTGACAGCTTGGAGCCTGGAGGCTGCTTCAGATTCTGTCTCCCTCTCCCTCTCTGCCCATCCCTGCTTGTGCTCACTCCCTCTCTCTCTCTCTCTCTCTCAAAATAATAAACTTTTAAAATGTGAAAAAACCTTCTGATTTTTAAATGTTGTCACTAATTCCATTTTTTAAAAAAAACCAACAACACAACATTTTGAGGTCAAAAAAACTTCCATACATGCAGACCAGAGTCAGCGGTCTGTGGGCTGGCTGCCAGCGTCTGACCTCTAGGGAGTGGGCGCCATGGGGAGTGACTACTCGGGACCCAGTTTTGACCAGTGGAGACGGATTGCCTGGTGCAAGGGAAAAAGTACTAAGTTTGTCAGAGTGGCTGACATCCAGAAAGCCAGGCCAGGGAGGAGAGACTGTACATGGCTCAGAATTCAGGGAACAGCGCTCAACCAGCTCAGAAAAGTCTACTGTCTGGTTCCTGGGAGGAAGCTCCCTACTCCAAAGAGTGTGCAAAGAGAGGCTGGCTCTCCATCCGAAGGGGATATCGCAGCCGAGATTTTGGCCTTAGATGGCAGCTGGACCAGAGGACAGTTAAAGTTCTGTTCAGTCTTGGGATGACAATTTAGATATAATTTGAACTGTTACTTAATGAGACAGTATTGTGTGTGAGAAAAGAGCAAGGCCTACATTTGTGGAGCACCTACTAAGTGCAATACATGCTGTGGTAGCAGCTTCACGGATGTCATCGATCCAGGCCTCCCAATGGTCCCACAAGGCAGGCATTAACCTCTTCATTTTGCTAATGAATAAACTGAGACATAGAAGCTGAATGACCTGTCCAAGGTCATGTGGCCAGTAGGTGGTAGGGCCAGGCCTCGACTACTCGTCCTCGTTTAAAATTTAGTGCTCTTCCGGGGCCCCCGAGTGACTCTGTCAGTTGTGCGTCCGACTCTTGGTTTCGGCTCAGGTCATGACCTCACAATTCGTGGGTTCAAGCCCCACATCGGGCTCTATGCTGACAGTGGGGAGACTTCTTGGGATTCTCTCTCTCTCCCTCTCTTTCTGCCCCTCTCCTGCTTACACACACACTCTCTCAAAATAAATAAATAAACTTTAAAAAATAAAAATAAATAAAACACAATTTAGTATTCTTCCCATTGTGGTTCTTTACATCTGTGAGGCCTCTATTCGTACCATGTAAGAAAGAGTTGAAGATCATGGTAACCAGCCCATCCAGGTGCACAGAGCTCTGCCACCTACAAAGCTCTTCTGCATTCACTTCAGCATGTTCTTAATGAACTCCGTTGAAAGCCTCAGAATCTCCTGCCTGCATCTCTGTTTTTCTGAAACATTTGCTCCTTACCATCAGTCCCCAAAACCAAGGGAGACCTACTTACCTACACCGGTGCCATTCTACTTCTGAGCCAGAGCAAAGATCATCTCAAAACTGGCTCTCAGATGCCCTAACGGTAGAGAGGTGACAATTGCAATGTCAGTTTTCGTTTTCAGAGAAATCCCTACTGTGGCAGATAGAAGCACTCAGTTCTATAGCAGGCTATTGGCAGCAGGTAACAGAAATCAATCACAGAGGTTTACCAACCAAGAGGTTTCATTTTTTAACATACCAGGAAGTCTAGAAGCATAGCAGCCAGGGATGAGCAGCGAGTAGTGGGGCCCCAGGAACTCAGACTTTTCCGTCATCCTGCTCGGCCATACTTAGCACACAGCCCTCTTTCACAGGCTCATCTAGACCTTTGTCCTGTTTCAGGGGAAATGTGGAGGAAGGATAAAAGGTAAAAATCATAAGCTGGTTGAGCCAGTTTTTTTTATCAGGAAAACAAACAGTTCTCTGGAAGCCCTACCTACTGGCCTCATGGGCCATCTCTCCTACATGAAAACATGGGAAATAGAGTTTGTTTTAGCTGGCACATTCCTACCCCTCATAGTTAGGGGTCTGTTAGTAAGAAGACGAGGAGACCAGATGGACGTGGGGTAGGCTCCTGGCAGTGTCTGCCATATTAAACGTGTTCTTTTACCAGATCATAACATATTTGTTTACAAAATGTGTTTTGAACTTTAGCAATCGTCCAGGGTCTTGTCAGCTTGAAACCTGAAGCAGTTGAAGGGTTCAACCTGACACAGAATCCACAGAACATAAAGGATGGTGGGGTTAGCCATGCTGGTGCATTATTACAGAGGTGAGGAACGCAGGCACGAGCGGCTGCAGGGGTTTTTCAGAGACAGTGGGGGACAGTATTCAACCCATGACTCATTCTGGTGCAGTGTTCTGCCACCTGCAGGGCCCCCCCTCTCTGAAACAAGTTCCCTCTCTGCTTTCTAACTTTTTATTTTTCAAAAATATTTTTATTGTAACAAAACCCACAAAGACAGGAAGCCACACAAACCAAATTATGGTCTAATGAATTATAATAAGATGAACCCGGCCTGGGTCAAGGAAAGAACTTTGTCGCAACACTCCCTACAGACCCCCGTAAAAAATTTCATGCTTTCATACCACTCCCAGGTATTTGGTTTTGGTATTTGTTTTTGTTTTGTTTTTTAGTGTTACCATCCACAGGTGCGATTCAAGATTGAGTTTAATCTAGCTCACTTTAAACCTTCGTTGTGTCTTTTCAGTATGTTCTAATCTATAGGTTTCTCCTCCAGCTCCTTTATTTCATTGCAACCCATGAGTGGATGAACCAGCCTTTTTGACCTACAGAGTTTCCATGGTCAGTTGTGCTGATTGCACATTCTTGTTGTACTTCTTTATTTGTAGTTCCTGGAAATTTGCAGCTGGGTCCAGACGCGGGATCAAGCTTCATCCTTTTGACAAGGTTATCAGCGGTGTTTGTTAAGACTATGGGAGGCACGCGGTATCTGGTGTTTCTTTTTGTGGTCTTAGCACCTGCTGATATTCACATTTTCTTTCCGTTTTAAAGGAGAAATGCGGACTCTGTAGTGACGAAAGCTTCTCGGTATCTACGTCTTCCTGTCTCCTTTCTCCCAGGGGAGGCTGGGCTCCTAACCCCGGAAGTTCAGGAATGTGCTTGTGCAAAAGGATGGGCTCCCGTGCTTCCTCTGGAGGTTTCCGAGGCCCCTGTGCTGGTGAGGTGGGCTTGGGGTGGATGCCCACTTCTCGTGCTACTCAGGTCCTGGCGGGTGAAGGCGGAACCCACTCACTGGCTGGAGTCTGCATATGTGACGTGTCGGGAGTCACTGCAATGCCGGACGATGGAACACACGCGGGGAAGGGGGCAGGCTGGAAACTGGGTGGTGTCGAAGACAGACGCAGCTGCTTCTGTGGCCATGTCCTGACACATCGGAGTCTTCTGACACTGAGCGCTGGTTAAGAAAACCACACTCGCGGGGCGCCTGGGTGGCGCAGTCGGTTAAGCGTCCGACTTCAGCCAGGTCACGATCTTGCGGTGCGTGAGTTCGAGCCCCGCGTCAGGCTCTGGGCTGATGGCTCAGAGCCTGGAGCCTGTGTCCGATTCTGTGTCTCCCTCTCTCTCTGCCCCTCCCCCGTTCATGCTCTGTCTCTCTCTGTCCCAAAAATAAATAAACGTTGAAAAAAAAAATTAAAAAAAAAAAAAAAGAAAAAAAAAAAAAGAAAACCACACTCGCCACCTATGCCAAGGCCATTTCATCAGCAAAGTCCTCTAATAATGGGTGAAAGGAGATGAAGGCCAAGGGCTCGCTCCACCCCTCGCCCTGATAGCACCCGGCCACAAGGGAGCCCTGCTGCATCACCACCTGGGTCAGGACAATGGGGACGGAAGCCAGACAGGCAAGCAATATCCTCTCCTTTCTGCGGGCCCTGGCCCTCCCGCTCCCCTGCTGCCCCGTGGCTGGGAAAGGATGAGAATAAGGCCCTCTAGGGCACAGACTCTGATGGGAGGAGCAGGGAAGCAATCTGGGGAGAGAGAACATGCAAAGAGTGAGCTTACCTGGCGCCGTGAACAGCGCTTGAGATGATGTTCTTGAAGACGAATGAATGAAGGGGCGCCTGGGTGGCTCAGTCGGTTGAGTGTCCGACTTCAGCTCAGGTCCTGATCTCATGGCTCATGAGTTACAGCCCTGCATCCAGCTCTCTGCTGTCAGCACGGAACCCACTTCGGATCCTCTGTCCCCCCTTTTTTTGGGTCCCTCTCACGTTCTTGCGCTGTCTCAAAAATAAATAAAGCTTAAATAAAAAAGAAGATGGATGAACATTACCACCCTTCCTGGTTGTGGGAGAAATAGCATCTCTACTGGAAGCCCAGTTCTGTTCTGTGGTGCTGTTCCATTTCCTGAGACTCAGCCCAGAGTTTGCCCTTCAACCCTGTCAATTCTTTTTACAGCACTGAATTCTCTGTATCATATTGCTTTTTACTTGAAATAGTGAGGGTATTTCCTTCTACAACTGAATTCATACTGATACAAATAGATTAGATAAAATCTGATGGGCAGAACTGAGTTTATAAGCTGGGGCTACAATGTAATTGTTCCATTACCAATTAGGAGTGTGAACCTTACAAAGGATTCATAGAGCAACAAAGAAGCTACATTTTCCTTGGGGGGTGGGGGGAGGGGGTGGAATGTCTATCTTTGCTGATCCTGAAATTCTACTTTGCTTTGTGCATATATTCCAAAGGAATCATAATCTGTTCAGCCAGGCACCTAGAACAGGAATGTCAAATCCACTTTGTGCTTGTTGCCATTGCCAATCCTTCACTCATGACAGACATTACTAATCAATCATGTACTCTTTTCCCCCAAGGCCAGATGTGGCTTTATCTCCACACAGCACTTCAAACAACCACTTCTAATTGACTAGCTAAGGAAGCAAGACTAGTGATGTTTGGCCGTGTCTGCTCTAGAACAAAGATGGGCTTAAAAGTGCCAAAAAAATTTTTGGGGTCTCCTGGGTGGCTCAGTAGGTTAAGTATCTGACTTCAGCTCAGGTCATGATCTCACTGTTTGTGAGTTCGAGCCCCGCATTGGGCTCTGTGTTGACAGCTCAGAGCCTGGAGCCTGTTTCAGATTCTGTGTCTCCCTGTTTCTCTCTCCCTTCCTCACCATCTCTCTCTCTCTCGCACAAATAAATAAACATTAAAAAAAATTTTTTTTTAAAGTGCCATAAAATTTTTGAAGTCTCTCTTTTTTTTTTTTCCAACAATTTTTTTTTTTTAGTGAATGCCTGTTATGTTCAGGGGTCTGTGTTATATGCTTTAGAGGAATGCAAATATTATTTTATCATACGTTTTAAAGATTTTATGTTTAAGTGATCTCTATACCCAAGGTGGGGCTTGAACTTACAACCTTGAGGTCAAGAGTCATAATGTGATGGGGAGTAACAGGAGCTGAATTCTGCAAAGCAAGATGACATTAGATTGCCAAGGCCTTGAATGCTTAGCTCAGGAGTTAGGGCCCCATTTGCTCTGCAGGGAGAAGTCAAGAAGTGGGGTTCAGAGTGGCATTTGAATCTCAAGAAATCCAGCACTTAGAAGGATCCCTTTCACCCTCGCCTTCTTGTGAGATTTAAACCCTTTTGGAGGGTCCATGGCTGCCACAGGATTATGCAACCTACTGGAAGCAAACAAACACGTCACAAGTTAGTGCAAAGGAAGAGCCTTCCAGGTGGCAAAAAACGTTACCAGAAGGTGCAGGTGGGTAGAGTCAGTCAACAGGAGTAGCCTCGCAGTGGAAGACATGTATTTTTTAATAGTGTTACCCCTCACATGTGCACCCCAAGATTTAGTTTAGTCTAGCTAATTTTTAAAACTTGATGTGATGATTTGATATACATATATATTGTGAAATGATTACCACAATAAGGTTAGTTAACATACCTAGTACCTCACATAGTTACTTTTTTTCTTATTCCATATATAAATGAGATCATACATTTGTCTTTCTCTGACTTATTTCACTTAGCATAATGCCTCAAGGTTCATCCATGTTGCAAATGGTAGTATTTTCTTTCTTTTTATGGCGAATAATATTCTTCTGTGTGTGTGTGTGTGTGTGTGTGTGTGTGTGCATACTTATCAATTCATCCATTGACAAACACTTAGGTTGTTTCCACGTCTTGGCTATGGTAAATGCTGCCATGAACATGGGGTTGCAGATTTCTCTTTGAGATCCTGATTTTCTTTCTTTCAGATATATCCCCAGAAGTGCGATTGTTGGATCACACAGTAGCTATATTCTTCATTTTTTGAGGAATCTCCACACTGTTTTCCAATTTACACCAATTTATTCCCACCAACAGAGCACGAGGGTTCCCTTGCCCCATATCCTCGCCAGCATTTTTTATTTCTTGTCTTTCTGATGCTAGCCTTTCAAACAGGCGTAAGGTGACAGCTCATTTTGGTTTTTATTTGCATTTCCCTTATGATTCATGATGTTGAGCATCTTTTCATGTACATGTTGGTCATTTGTATGTATTTTTAGAAAAATGTCTATTCAGGTCCTTTGCCCATTTTGATCAGATTATGTTTGTTTTTGTGGTTTCATTTTGCTGTTGCATTTGTAAGTTCTTTATATATTTTGGATATTAACCCCTTACTAGATACATAATTTGCAAATATGTCCTTCCATTCCATTGGTTACTTTTTCATTTTGTTGTTTTTTTTTTTTTTTTTTTGGTAGAAGTTTTTAGTTTGATGTAGTCCCACTTGTATATTTTTGTTGCTTCTGCTTTTGTTGTCATATCCAGACAATCATTGCCAAGACCCATGTCAAGGAACTTTTTGTTGTATGTTTTCTTCTAGGAGTTTCGTAGTCTCAGGTCTCAAGTCTTTAACCCATCTCGAGTTAATTTTTGTAAATGGTGTAAGATAGAGGTCCAGTTTCATTCTTTTGCACGTGGATATCTAGTTTTCTAAATATTATTTACTAAAGAGACTGCTCTTTCCCCCATTGAGTATTCTTGGCTCCCTTGTTGAATGTTCCTTGACTGTATATGTGTGGGGATTTTTCTGGGCTCTTGATTCAGTTCCCTTGGTCTATGGGTCTATTTTTATGCCAGTACTATATTTATTTATTATTTTTATTTAAAATTTTTATTTATTATTTTTGAGAGAGAGAGAAAGAGTAAGCAGGGGAGGGGCAGAGAGAGAGAGGAGGGCAGAGGATCCAAAGCAGGCTCTGTGCTAACAGCAGACAGCCTGACGTGGGGCTCAGATTCACAAACCCTGAGATCATGACCCAAGCCAAAGTCAGATGTTCAACCAGCTGAGCCACCCAGGCACCCCAGAGCCACCCAAGGACCCTAGTACCATAGTATTTTGATGACAGTAGCTTTGTAGTATAGTTTGAAAATAGAAAGTGTGATACCTCCACTTTGTTCTTCTTTCTCAAGACGGCTTTGCTATTCAGGGTCTTTTGTGGCTCCATACAAATTTTAGGATTGTTTGTTCTATTTCTGTGCAAAGTGTCATTAGATTTTTTATTGGAATTGCATAGACTCTATAGATTTGGGTAGTGTGGATATTTTAATAACATTAATTATTCTGACCCATGAACATGAAGTATCTTTCCATGTATTTGTGTCTTCTTCAATACTTTCTTCAGTGTCACAGTTTTCAGGATGAGGACTAGACTTTGAGTATCAAGGCTCTGAAGCACTGGTTCTCAAACTTGGCTGAAAACTGGAATCACTTGGCCAGCTTTAACTTACATACATACTTCAGTCTCACTCTCAGAAATTCTGATTTAATTGGTTCAGGGTAAGGCCCAAGCAGTGAGATTTCTAAAGCCTCTGCAAGGTAGTTCTAACTGGTGGCCAGCTGGCCCAGAGCAGAAGTTATAGGTGGGTGGCCTTGCGGCCAAGTCCAATCAGCTCATCTGTTTGGTTTGGCCCACCCAGTATTTTAAACTTGTTCCACCGACAGCACTTAAAAATGGAAATTTCATGTACATGCACAAACAGAAGCCTACATTTCCAGCTTTTCCTGAAAAATCAGAAAATCTGGTGCACTCAGTCTGATTCCTACAAGGCCACCATGGGCAGACGTGGAGTAGCTATTGCCCCCTGTAATGGCCCTTCAGAAGCTCAGTCCACTCACCCTTCATTATTGTCTTACCCTGTGGACATGTAGCTTTGCTAACCTGGATTACACTCTAGAAGCCCCCACTGGACCTTCTTCCTTGGATTCTGGCCTTGGTGTGCTTCTTGGATGTTAGAGAAACATTTCTTCCCCAAATCTGGTTTTTAATTTTCAATTGCAAAAGAGCCAGTGTATTGTAAATCTGGGTATCATGCCCATACGTCTTAATCTTCAATAGGTTACATCCTGCATAGTGTTGTTTCATTGGAGTTTTTGAATGTCCCAAGACAAATTATGATCCCTTGTTAGAAAACCATATGAACCACTTGACGAATCCAACACCTGGTTGGTTTTGCCATTTCAATTTAATGCCTCTATTCCATGATTCACTTCCAGGCATCAATTGTTTGCATTTGCATGCAGAATAACAATACTTTATTCAGTCGGAGTTCTGCTCAGCCATCCATGAAAGCACTTCCTCAGACATTCTTTCATAGGATCTTCACCGTAAACCAAACAAAAGCAAATATATTGTTCTCAGTTATTGACAAGAAAAATGACTTTTTCAGTCCAACCTGACCTGTTATTCAGGACTCTTGAAGTTTTACTGATTCCTAACCCTGAACTTTCTACCCCCCTCCCCCAATGCCAACTCCAGAGTGCTCCTCTAAGAAATCCCATGAGAACTGTGACCCCTCATTGCAAAACGTTAATCTGGAAAACACAGGCCTTTGGAAATGCTCATTCTTGAGGTCACATCTGCTTTCTGACCTCATACTGTTTAGATTAGATTGCTCTCAGAAGAGTCTGGATTTATCAGAAAACAAAAGTTACTAAAAGATGCTTGGTACAGTGGAAAGAACATGGACAGTGTAGTCCTACAGAATTGGATTCCAAGGGTCCCTAAACCTCACTTCTACCAGCTCAGTCAAGGGGAAACCAGATGTACCCAACTGGCTGAGCATGAGTTAGAGCCAAGAAAAGGAGAAGCAGAACCCTAGGGGTTGGGGTGGAGGTGGGGGGCAAAGACATTAACAAACAGACAAAAAACCAAGAGGACTGTTTGATGTAAAGAAAAGATAGGCAAACAGAGAGACAAGCTCGATGTCTAGCTTAGGTGGGTTAAGAAGGGCAGGGGCTACTCCAAGGGAAAGCAAAGAACTGTTTTATATCATCTTTGGGACTTAGCAGATATGTACAATAGTTTGCTAGAGGCCTCTCTGGTATTAGTCTGTCCCTTCCCACCCTCCTGTTCACTAGGAGAATAGTTAGGTTCCTTTGCTTGCTTAGCCAAATTCACTCTCATGCTGGAAGGACGTACAATGAAAAGGAACTGGAGGAAGATGGATTAGATTTTGTATCCAAGAATATTTTTACTAATTATGCATCTGGGTTTGAGAAAGGACAAAAGGGTTAGTAGAATTCATCATTTTCATCCTGCTCTCAATTTTTGCTTATCATCCCTTACCTGGACCGCTCTGCATCCATGCTGTAGCTAATATCCTGGAATCCTTGCCCACATCCTGGAATCACCTGGGCAGATAAGGCAATAGATGAGGAAGGCTGGTTGGGAATGGTTAAGTAATGCCAGTTATAGGATTCAGACTTCACCCTGTAAGATGTTTAAGAAAATTATTTTAGCACAGTAGCCCTCAACCTTCACTTTATTTTAAAATCAGCTGAGGAATATTTAAGACTCTTCATACTGGGTCACAGCCCACACCAATGACATTAGAGTTTCTGGGGGTGGAACCAAGGATCAGTGTGTTAAAGCACCCTGGGTGATTCAAATTATATCAGGGATGAAAAGCACTCACAGCTGCAGTGTGAAGGATAGATTGGAAGACAAGGTTCTAAGGAAGAAGCAGGAAGGTAGATTAAGAGATTGATACAGTGGTCCAGGTGACAGATGATAAGGCAGGAACCAGGGCAAGAGTGGTGGAAATAGGAAAAGAAGAATGTGAGCTGGGTTAGGGAAGGAGTTACCTGCGATAGGCAAGACAAGGGAGGCATCAAAATGATTTACAGGGCTCTTCTTGGCCAGCTGGTTGAATACGGCATCGTTACTAAGATGGGGAAGGCAGAGAGCAGCAACAAGGGAATGGAGGAGATGCTGAATGTGGTGGGACTGCAGGACACTCAGGAGGAGATATTCAATGTATAGTCTAAAGCTTAGGGATGATGCCCAAAGGAAAGAGTATATGGTTCTGCCCTGGATCAAGAGAATAGTTTGAGAAATCCTCAGCATCTAGGTGGTAGTCGAAGCTATAGGGGTTGAAGAGATGGCCAGGAGAGAAGGTAGGAACAAAGTCAGGAACATTAGCTCAAATAATTAATAATTTAGTAATGGTAAACAAACAAAAAATTTGTGACTGTGGCTAAGGCCAAGAGTTCTTATCCCTCAGTGTCCTAGAGAGCAAGACAGAGAAGAGATAATTGCTACCCAGACTCAACTACCAGCTGCAGCTGAAATTTTACCTAACATCCTGCTCAAATATTTTGAGGAACACCATTTTGGACCCCACCCTACCATGTGCTCCTAGCCTGACTAGGGATGACACCTGAGTTAAGAAAATAAATCTGAATGCAACATCCTGTTCTTATCAGGTGAGCATCAAGAATCCATGTTCATCTCATAGATCTGAAATCAGGAAGGAATTCAGCCTTATTTCATGGATTTGAAAACAAAGGTTCAAAGGATGGAAATGTCTTGTTAAGGTGCCACAGTGTCAGGGGCAGGGAGTGGAAATCCAGGTCACCTGGGGACCAATCCACAGCACCCCCTGTTGGACCCTGTGTCACTGTCCCAAAGCACAGCCATTGGCATCTACTCAGGCACTCCACACATCAAAGGCATATTAAAGGGATAAATATTTCAAAACTATGTGAGACCTGACAAAATGGAGATTATTAGAGAGAAGGCAAGAGGGTAACAAGGGTCATCAATTTGAAAGCATTCTTTTGGGCACAATATTTGCCATGAAAAAAATGAAGTCTGCTATGAAGAGTATTTCCTTGGATCATTAACATTGTCTACAGGCTGGTCTAACAACCATCAACAGACTCTGGCTAAGAAATGTCATCCCAGTCTGGGGTCAGCAGAATTGGCTATGTCGGAGAAAAAGCAGTGGAGGTCATGCCCAGTTCTGACAATTCCCAGTGTCTTACGCTAATCATGTCCCCTCTCTGGGTTGCCTGTAAAACGATGAGGTCAGACTAAATAATCTTTGAGATCCTTCAAATGAAATGACTTGGTTTATCCGTTGCCTTTCCCCAGATCCTCATGAGATAGCTACCGTAACTTCTTTCCCAAACATGGAATAAGGACTCTTCCTTGCCCAAACCCTGGCTCTCTCCTCCAGGTGGAATTAATTAGCTATCAAGGCTTGATGTGGGGAAAAAAGAATTCCATTCTCATGTTATATTTGTTAAAAACACATTTCCATATAAGCACATCCATCTGTCTCTGTGCTTGCACTGAAAGATACTTCTGTTGACAGTTTCTTGGAGAGTTCAGAGACTAGAGGCCTCTGTTCCCAGTGCACACCTCACCCGGGAGTGAGGGCTTTGAAGCCCAATTAATGTAGCAGACTTCATGGGGTTGGAGTGCCTTCATCTCCCTTTCTGGCTTACAAGGTGCTTTCCCATACTTTATGTCACTGGGCCCTCACTGCTGACCTATGAGGTAGGTAGTGTGGGTGTTATTATTACTATCTTATTGGTGAGGCATCTGAGGTTAGGAGAGGTTAAGTGAGTTGGCCAAGATCACACAGTGGCCGCTGGCAGAGCTGGGACACCAATCCTGACCCCGTAGCCAACCCTCTTACCATTACTCACTCACTCATTCATTCATTCATTCATTCATCAATTTGACATACACTTAGTAAGTACCTCACATGAGCCAAAAATGGTGACGGGCTCTGGAAATACAAAGATGAGTAAGACAAGTTCCCTCTCTTGAGGAACTAACAATCTAATGAGCTGGGAGGCAGATCTCTACAGCATTGATGGAAATACAGGTGCTGTGCTTTGGGAGGAGGGAGGAGAAGGAAACTAGCTCTGCCTGGGGAAATCTCAGAGAAATAGATGCTGGAGTAGGAGTTTTCAGAGCTATAAAGAAGGGAGAGAGCACTGTAAGGAAAAGGAACAGCATGGGTAAAGGCACAGAGGCATGAATAGTTGACATATTCAGGAGATACAGCAAAGTCCAGCGTGGCTCAAGACTAAGGTATGTTTTGAGCATGGAGGGAGATGAAGCTGATGGTTAGGGGCTTGGTGGTAAAAGCTCTCTAGCTTTCTGAGCGGAGCTGGCCTTGACCCAGTAAGTGAGGGGTCCTTGGATAGTCAGTGCATAGACTTTCCAGATTTTCCTGTTTGGCTGATGGTGCGTCTGCCTGATCCGAAGTCACCTACACAGTCAATTGTCTCTTCCTCCCCACACATGGCTGACTTGACCCAGTTATTCCAGAGTATTGCTCAATTTCATTTTAGCTCCCTTAAGAGGCGAGAGAGAGAGAGAGAGAGAGAGAGAGAGAGATAAAGAGAAAAAAGGAGGGGGAAGAGGAGGAGGAGGAGAAGGAGGAGGCAGAGGAGGAGTAAGGGGAGGGGGAGGAGAGGAGGAAGATGAAGAGAGATGTTGGAACAATCCATCCAGGTGGCCCAGCCAGGATCTGGCCTCCCAGAGTGCATGTGGGTTTAACATTCTCAGGACAATATCTGCCACCCTCACTGGCAGAGAGAGAGCAGAGACGCTTCATGCACTGTTTGAAGACAGGTCTAGGCCTGGATGGGGGTGAGTCACTGGTCTTGGGTGGGGCTGGAAGGGAGCCTGGTGGCTGATGGTGGGCATGGGTGGAGGGGGAGCTGGGAGGGTACTCTCCTGGCCAGGGAGATTTTCCTGCTCCTGAGGCTCTCTCCAGTCATCAAAACTCCTCAGGTTTCCTCTTGTCCCTCCCCTCAGACCAAGGGAAAAGGTAGGAATAAGGGGGTCAAATAAGGTCAAATAAGGAAGGTAAAAAGAACCATTTCAACTCTTGTGTTTCCAGCCTTAAGGTAGGCTTAGCAGCAGTAACTTCCAACCAAAAATACAATGTACACTGCCTAGTATTTGCACAGCCCCTTAGAGTTTATACTTTATCACCCAAACCGGGACCCTTGAGAGTATTATATTGCTGAACAGGACAGGACATCAGGTGTAAGCTGGATCCTTGTTCTGGATGTGCTGTGATGTATGGTCATTCTAGATATGTCCAAATACAGTGGTTCATTAATCACTCACATTTTCATTTTATGATTGAAGAGAAGCATGTGTTTCCCAGTGGCATGCTGCCAGTTGGACGGAAGAGGAAGACGGTCCAGCAGAGACAAGGTGGGGTAATCAACAACCTTGCCAAAGCTCCTCATGGGCAGCAGGGGCTGTGTTCTTAGAAGTGGAGCTGGGAAGGGAACCCCCATGCATGAGTGCTTAGGATGAGGCAAGTCTTGCCTTCAGCATGTATCCATTCATTGCCTCATTTATCTGACATTAGCCCTGCAAGGAGATAATATTTTGCCAATGAGGAAAACAAGGTTCAGAGAAACGAAGTAACTTATCCAACATCCAGAGGTATTAAGTGAGGAGTTGAGATTCGAATTCAAACCAGTACCTTTTCCATCACACTATGCTGCCTGGTGTGGCACATTGGTACATTTAGCATGGAGGCCCTCAAGAAGACCTATGTCTGGTGGTGGTAGCCATTCCCCAATATTCTTCTGTGCCCTCTTTCATAACCAATTACTTTAGCCTTCAGTCACCTATCTGAATATGCTTTGAGACTAGCCAGGGTTGTACTCAATATGAAATACATGCATTTAAAGATCCCATAAGCAAACCATCTTTAACTCAGCTCTCCTCTGACAGGAAGGCTGCTTGAACAAGTATTCTCTGTAGAAACTGAGGGAGAAGGTAAAGAAGTGAGTTAGAGAGGTTATCTCAGGTTGGTTGCTTATGCTCCAGGACTATCTCTGGTCCTGAAAAAGCTGGATCTACTATTGTAAAGGGCATAGCCCCTGGCCACTTTCTCTACTCCTGGGACACTGCAGTTTCCCCCTATCCTGTCCTGATCCCAGCTAAGTCCAAGGAATCTCCTGGAAGCCTGCTCACTGCCTCTCTTCTCAAGTGACAAGGTGAGGTGCCCAGTGGCCATCACCTTTCTCCGCTCATGAGTGGCAACTTGCACACAAGGCAATGGGAGTTTGGAGCATGTATTCTCTTCAAGCTACTCATATATTTCATAACATGAGTCTACATGGTAGAGTTACCTCATCCTGGATTGCTTGTCCAGGTGGCTGCAGGATCTTGCCAAGTTTTCTCTAGAACACTGTGAGCCCTATTAGGTTCCTGTTTGTCTGAAATTTTCCTCTCCTCTCTGGTGAGTCATTGCTTAACATGGTCAATTCCCTTGTTACTCAAAGTGTAGACCGTAGTTCATTCAATTGCATCGGCACCACCTGGGAGCTTGTTAGCCATGCACAATCTCACCTCCCACTCTAGACTTACTGAGTCAGAGTCTGCATTTACCAAGATCATAACATTTGAAAAGAACTGCTCTTAGATGCCCAGGAAAGTTCAATTCCAAAATTCCATCATCTCCTGAAATCAGTCTCATATAATGAAGGATTGAAGATGATGGTCAGGTGCTACAAGATACTATTACACTCCAGACTCACTCCTCTACTTAGGCTGTACAAAGTTATTTGAGCACCAGTTAGATTAGTAAACTTGTCCTAATTCGAGAATATTTACTAAGTCTGTCTTGTAGGCAAAGGTCAAAGTACTGGTAGTGGTGGCATAGAACTCTATGTTGAGAATGTGTTTAGGTTTGGGTTAGATTAGAGGCTGAATTCAGGTTTAGTGGGAATGAGTTGGGATGGATTAGTGGTGTCTGTCATGGACCAAGGGGTGTAGAATGGATGCCTTCCCTATCCTAGGCACTACCTGCTTTCCTGGCACTCATTCTCATTTACATCTCTTGGCAGTTTCCCTACTCAGCCCCTGACATTTCCCAGTAACTCCTGGGACTAAGAACTGGATGACTCCAGACCTGACCATTTGGGATAAGCACTAACTCCAACACCTGCTCACTGCTGTTCAGTGACCACTCGTTCTGGACATTTTCTACTCCATAGTCACAGCTACCTCTCTACATGAAGAAAGCACAAATATACCCTGAAATGGGATCCGCTTCATGTCTGATCCACTTCTCTCCATGCAAGGGCTAGGGGAACCATGGTCTTCTTACTGCAGGGTCTAGAACTTCTTTTTTCTTTTCTTTCTTTTTGAGAGAGAGAGAGAGAGAGAGAGAGAGAGAGAAAGAGCAAGCAGGGGAGGAGCAGAGAGAGAGGGAGACAGAGGATCCAAAACGGGTTCCATGCTGGTATGCAGGTATAAAGGCTGATGCGGGGCTTGAACTCCTGAACTGTGAGATCATGACCTGAGCTGAAGTTGGATGCTTAATTGATTGAGCCATCCAGGCACCCCTTGGAATTTTTTGTAAGTCCTGGAAACTTGTCCAAGTAACAGGAGCATTACCCCTAATACCACTTTTGGTCAGAACATACCATTCAAGGTTTTAGACACCAAGTCAGTCACCTTTAGCCTCAATCCATTCTGCTCAGTCCAGAACATAATAGGAGTGAGGATAGTCACCAACTGGTATGAAAACATATGACCTCAAATTTCATTAGAGAAGACGCCTGAGGCCACGCCAAGAAGCTAAGAGCTCAGCCTGGGATGCAATGGTAGAAACCTGCCCTCATCTCCCTCTTTGACAAAGTCAGCCACCCAAACTTTCTGCTTCTTGGTCAATAACCCTTTTCTTTTACTTGAAAACAAGCACTTCTAAGGTTTCAAAAACAGAACCTGAGGACACCAAGACCTCTGCCCTGGGGCTGTCCTAAGTTTCCCGCCTTTCCACAGCTGCTCCCCAAATGGGAACCAATATGTACTAAGTGCTATGCAACTTTGTGTATTTTACCTCATTTACACTTCACACAATCCCATCAGGTAATTGTCATCATCCAAATTTATAGACAAATTAAATAACATGTCCAGTCACACAGCTGGTAGGTGGTGGAACTAAAATTCAAACCCTTTCCTACTGGGCTCACGAACTGGTATGGCTTCCATGTTCATTATGTCTGCAATGAAATTCAGTGACCTCCTTGCTGCCAGTACCTTGTGTTTACTCTTCATCTTACTTCATGTTTTAGCAACATTCGACACAGCTGACTGGTGCCCTCCTTCTTGAAACACTTTCTTCTCTTGGCTTTAGGCAATCTTACTTGCTGATATTCCTCCTACCTCACTGGCTGGTCCTCCTCAGTCTCCTTTTCAGATTCTCCATTTTCTGTTTAATTTCTCAGCTTCAAAAAACTCAGGACTCAGTCCTTGGCTTTTTTTCTTCTCCATCTACACTCTGCCTGGGTGATCCCGCCAATCTCCTGGTTTAAATACCATCCACATATGGAGGTTTCCAAACCTGTGATTCTTGCTCTGATATTTCTCTGGAAACCCAGACTCGCATAACGAACTTTCTGTTTGATATTTCTACTAAAATCACTAATGGGATTATTGATTTTTTCCCCCCTGAAATATTTGCTTCTTCAATTTTCCCCATAAAAGTTATTAGCATCCAATTACCCAAGCCAAAAATCTAGGAATTTTCTCTAATTCCTCTGTTTCCCTGGCCTTCAGCAAGTCCTAGAACCTCTGCCTCCAAAAGATATCCCAACATCCATTTCTGTCCTCCAATGCCAACACCTTAATCTCTGAGCAGCCCTCGACTGGGTCGCTGCAGTGCCCTCCCTGCAATCCATTTGCCACATGGCAGCCAAAGGATCTTTCTAAAAACATAAGTCAGATCAAATGACTTCCTTATTTAAAAACCTTTTGGGGCATCTGGGTGACTCAGGCGTCACCCTACTCTTGGTTTCAGCTCACGTCATGATGTCACGGTTTGTGGGCTCGAGCCCCACGTCAGGTTCCACGCTGACAGTGGGGCACTGCTTTGGATTCTCTCTCTCTCCCCTCTCTCTCTGCCCCTCTGCTGCTCACTCTTTCTCAAAATTAATAAATAAACTTAAAGAATTAAAAAATAAAAACCTTTCAATGGCTTGCCATCTTGCTTTGAATAATATTCAAAATCCTTGCCCTCCCTCACAAAGCCTGATCCAATCTGGCCTCATCTCACCCTGCTTATACCCTCCCCCATCACACTAGCTCTTCTTCTTCCCCCAGACTCACCAGCAGGCTTCTGTCCGAGGGTCTTTGAATATGCTGTCCACTCTCCAGAATATTCTTCTCCTGGTATTCCCAGGTTGGTACCTTCTGGCCATCAGCTGAAGTGCCACCTCCTCAGAGAAGCCTTCCTTGACCATCCATCAAAAGTAGCCGCACCATCAGCCACTGTCACAATCCCGTATTTTAGTTCTCTGCATAGCACTATCTGATCTTTTTTATTCATGAATTTGTTGCCTTATTGTCTTAAGTTCCTCATTATAAGTCAGCCTCCAAAGCCTTCCCTGTCTTGTTCACCATCAAATATACAGTGCCCACAATGGTGTCTAGCACATAGGAGGCTCTCTGTAAATATCTATTAAATGAATAGGTAAATGAATGACCATGGAGACAAATCACTGATGTTTGTAATTCGGAAGGACAAAGCCACAAGGCAGCTTTTGGAGAGAAGAGAGCATGGTGGGCTAGCCCAGCATGGCTCAGGCATATGTTCGGCGGTGGGGGGGATGAGGGGGGTGCTTGAGAACCTCCTTTACATCTTCAAGGACAAAGTCTATAGTTGGAATTTACTTCCTTTCTTCTCTCCCTTTCTTATTAGAGAATGAGTTTTATTTATTTTTATTTTTTTAATGTTTATTTATTTATTTGGGGGGGAGGGGCAGAGAGAGAGGGAGAGAGAGAATCCCAAGCAGGCTCCGTGCTCTCAGTGGGGCTCCATCTCACGAACCATGAGATCATGACCTGAGCCGAAATCAAGAGTCGGAAGCTTAACCGATTGAGCCACCCAGGTGCCCCTTAGAGAATGAATTTTATTTTATTTTTTCTCTTTTATTTATTTGTTTATTTTATTTTATTTTTTTAATTTACATCCAAGTTAGTTAGCATTTAGTGCAATAATGACTTTAGGAGTAGAATCCAGTGATTCATCCCCTACATATAACACCCAGTGCTCATCCCAGTAAGTGTCTTCCTTAATGCCCCTTGCCCATTTAGCCCATCCCCCCACCTCTAACCCCTCCAGCAACCCTGTTTGTTCTCTATATTTAAGAGTCTCTTATGTTTTGTCCCCCTCCCTGTTTTTATATTATTTTTGCTTCCCTTCCCTATGTTCATCTGTTTTGTATCTTAAATTCCACATATGAGTGAAGTCAAATGATATTTGTCTTTCTCTGACTAATTTCGCTTAGCATAATACACTCTAGTTCCATCCACGTTGTTGCAAATTACAAGATTTCAGAGAATGAATTTTATTTATTTATTTATTTTATTTATTTATTTATTTATAAGTTTATTTATTTATAAGTTTATTTATCTATTTTGAGAGAGAGACAGTGCAGGCGGGGAAGGGGCAGAGAGAGGGAGAGACAAAACCCAAAGCATGAAACCTGACATGGGGCTTGAGCTCACGAATCATAGATCATGACCTGAGCCAAGATCCAGAGTAGGACACTTAACCGACTGAGCCACCCATGCACCCCAAGAATTAATTTTTTAAGAGCTATACATAATCTCTAACCCTAACAGAGAAATTCTTTTCACATATGTGTATTTCCCTCAAGTCCTTTTTCCATAAATGAACAGAGTTTTCACAGAATTGCAATCATAGGAGATACAGTATTTAGTGGATTTTTTCTTTTTCTTTTTTTTGCTTTGGCTATTGTATCATAAACATTTTCCAAGCCACTCCAGATCGGCATGTTTTTTTAAATAATATTAATAATAGTTGGCATATATTGAGTGTCCATGATGTGCCAGCTGCTATTCAAACATTATCATGGCTTGTCTTGTTTCATCCTCACAATAATCTTATAAGATAGGTACTATTAGTATTTGCATTCTGCAGAAGAGAAGAGGAGACTGAAGCAGAGAGGCTAGGTAACACAGCCAAGAAGTGACATTCTGTTTCCAGAGACGGAACTCTTACCATTATACTTCACTATGTCAAGTGGAAGTTACTTCATCATTCTCTGGTTATTGGATATTCATCTGTATTTCTGGATATTTGTCTGTAAAATGGGGGCAATAATGGTACCTCCCTCGTAAGGTTGTTGTTTTTTGGATGAAGTGTGTGAAGTTAAAAAAAAAAAAAGTTCTATGTGAATAGTTAAGCAAAATGTGGTATAGACATACAATGGACTACTATGCAGTCTTACAAAGGAAAGGAATTCTGACGTGTCCTACACAGAAAAAACCTCCAAGACATTATGCTAAGTGAAACAAACCAGTCACAAAAAGACAAATACCATGGGATTCCATTTATATGATACTATAGGCTGATGTTTGTGTCTCTCCTAAATTCATATGTTGAAACTCAACCCCCGAATGTGATGGTGTTTGGAGGTGGGGCCTTTGGATTAGGTCATAAGGGTAGAGTCCTCATGAATGAGGGATTAATGCCCTTATAAAAGAGACCCCAGAGAGTTCCCTTGCCCCTTCCACCATGTGAGGACACAGGGAGAAGAGAGCCGTCCATAAGCCAGGAAGCAGGCCGTCTCTAGGTACCTAGTCTCCTGGCGTCTTGCTCTTGGACTGCCAACTTCCAGAACTATGAGACATGAATTTTTAGTGCTTATAAACTCCCCAGTCTATGGTGTCACATTATAGTAGCTCAAATGAACCGAGACATAGCAGGTCCTCGGAAAGGTCAAAATCATCAAGACAGAAAGTAGAGCTGTGCTCACCAGGGTCTGGGGGAGGGAGGAGTGGGGAGCTATTGTTTAATGGATATAAGGTTTCAATCTGCAGGATGGGAAGAGTCCTGGAGATGGACAGTGATGATAGTTGCACAACAATAGGAATGTACTTAATGCCACAGAACCGCACACTTAAACATGGTTGAGAAAAATTTACATTATACAGTATAAAAATTAGGTGTAAGATATACGCACACACATATGACATGTGAAGACAGGGGGTCTAGGAGAATATATACAAAGCTGTTGCCAGTGGTTGAGGAGAGAAGTGGAAATGCAGTGTAAAGGGGGAAAGTCATTTTCATTCCACGTGTTCCCATGGAGAACATGCTAGAAATGGACATTCAGACAAGGATTCCTTCTGTCTTCAACTATGTTGAGTGATTATCTCACTTGTTTTTGTACCTCCCTCCTGCACCAGTGCCTAGAAGGCCTACTTCTCTCTAGACTCCAGTGTGGAAATTTGTTTTAAAAATGTTTATTTATTGGCACAAAAACAGACACATAGACCAATGGAATAGAATAGAAACCCCAGAACTAGACCCACAAACGTATGGCCAACTACTCTTTGACAAAGCAGGAAAGAATATCCAATGGAAAAAAGAGTCTCTTTAACAAATGGTGCTGGGAGAACTGGACAGCAACATGCAGAAGGTTGAAACTAGACCACTTTCTCACACCATTCACAAAAATAAACTCAAAATGGATAAAGGACCTGAATGTGAGACAGGAAACCATCAAAACCCTAGAGGAGAAAGCAGGAAAAGACCTCTCTGACCTCAGCCGTAGCAATTTCTTACTCGACACATCCCCAAAGGCAAGGGAATTAAAAGCAAAAATGAATTACTGGGACCTAATGAAGATAAAAAGCTTCTGCACAGCAAAGGAAACAACCAACAAAACTAAAAGGCAACCAACGGAATGGGAAAAGATATTTGCAAATGACATATCGGACAAAGGGCTAGTATCCAAAATCTATAAAGAGCTCACCAAACTCCACACCCAAAAAACAAATAACCCAGTGAAGAAATGGGCAGAAAACATGAATAGACACTTCTCTAAAGAAGACATCCAGATGGCCAACAGGCACATGAAAAGATGCTCAATGTCGCTCCTCATCAGGGAAATACAAATCAAAACCACACTCATATATCACCTCACGCCAGTCAGAGTGGCCAAAATGAACAAATCAGGAGACTATAGATGCTGGAGAGGATGTGGAGAAACGGGAACCCTCTTGCACTGTTGGTGGGAATGCAAATTGGTGCAGCCGCTCTGGAAAGCAGTGTGGAGGTTCCTCAGAAAATTAAAAATAGACCTACCCTATGACCCAGCAATAGCACTGCTAGGAATTTACCCAAGGGATACAGGAGTACTGATGCATAGGGGCACTTGTACCCCAATGTTTATAGCAACACTCTCAACAATAGCCAAATTATGGAAAGAGCCTAAATGTCCATCAACTGATGAATGGATAAAGAAATTGTGGTTTATATACACAATGGAGTACTACAGGGCAATGAGAAAGAACGAAATATGGCCCTTTGTAGCAACGTGGATGGAACTGGAGAGTGTGATGCTAAGTGAAATAAGCCATACAGAGAAAGACAGATACCATATGGTTTCACTCTTATGTGGATCCTGAGAAACTTAACAGAAACCCATGGGGGAGGGGAAGGAAAAAAGAAAGAGGTTAGAGTGGGAGAGAGCCAAAGCATAAGAGACTGTTAAAAACTGAGAACAAACTGAGGGTTGATGGGGGGTGGGAGGGAGGGGAGGGTGGGTGATGGGTATTGAGGAGGGCACCTTTTGGGATGAGCACTGGGTGTTGTATGGAAACCAATTTGACAATAAATTTCATATATTGAAAAAAAAAAGAAAAAAACAAAAACAAAAAAATGTTTATTTATTTTGAGAGAGAGAGTGCACGAGCGAAGGAGGGGGGCGGAGTGCAGAGAGAGAGGGAGAGAGAGAATCCCAAGCAGGCTCCACACTGTCAACACAGAGCCTGACATGGGACTCGAACTCACAAACCCTGAGATTGTGACTTGAGCCAAAATCAAGGGTCTGACACTTAACTGACTGAGCCACCAACTGAGCCAACCAGGCACCCTTGGAAATTTATGATAAGGTTTGTTTTTTTTTTAATTTTTTTTTTCAACGTTTATTTATTTTTGGGACAGAGAGAGACAGAGCATGAACGGGGGAGGGGCAGAGAGAGAGGGAGACACAGAATCGGAAACAGGCTCCAGGCTCTGAGCCATCAGCCCAGAGCCTGACGCGGGGCTCGAACTCACGGACCGCGAGATCATGACCTGGCTGAAGTCGGACGCTTAACCGACTGCGCCACCCAGGCGCCCCTATGATAAGGTTTTAAATTCGTACTGCAAGATAGACTTTTTTTTTTTTTAATGTTTACATATTTACTTTTGAGAGAGAGAGCGCACAGAGGGGAAGGGACAGAGAGAGAGAGGGAGACACAGAACCCGAAGCAGGCTCCAGGCTCTGAGCTGTCAGCATAGAGCCCGATTGCAGGGCTCAAACTCATGAACCATGAGATCATGGCCTGAGCCAAAGTCGGCCTAAGCATGGCCTAAGCCAAATGCTTAACCAACTGAGCCAACCAGTCTCCCCTCATACTGCAAGATAAATTGCTACTTTTCAAATTGTGAACTTGCAACAGGAGAAGAGAGGATTTTGAATTTGAATTTGACTTGAAAAGTGGGTGGAGAAAGTGGCCACTCCTTCCTTCCTGTTCATTCCAGGTCTTTCTCTACTGGGCTCCTTTATTATTTTTTTTTAAGTTTATTTATTTATTTATTTTGAGAGAGAAAGAGAGAGCATGAGCAGGAGAGGGGCAAGAGAGAGGGAGAGAGAGAGAATCCCAAGCAGCCTCCATGCTGTCAGCGCAGAGCTCGAATCCTTTATTTTGAAGGGTAGCTAAGACATGCTGAGTTCTTGGTGGGTGGATTGGAGAAGGAACACTCCATGTGTCATCTAATAACTACCAGTAGATGGTTGCTGAATGAAGGACAGAGAGCAGTAAGAGAAACTGAAGGAGCCAAGAGGTACTTGGCTTACTTCAAAGGAACTAAGAGGTACACAGACCTCTGGTAATGGCAACCACACAATGCCATCCCATGGGGATTAAGGATGAGGGCATTATCTTGGCTGCCAGGGTGTAGTTGAGCCATTCCCTTCTATGTCATGATGGCGGTAGCAGGTGTGGGTAAAGTGTCATCCCCTATTATTGTGAGGAGGAATACGAAGGCTGAGGGGCTCTTGTCTTGGAGATGTTGGCTGATTTGTGGTGTTTTCTGCCTGGCAGTATACAACTGGCCTTAATACTAACACATCAAACATCAACCCAAAGTGGTAGCAATGACTTCAATCACCGTGTTTAGGTTCTTAAAAACTTTCCCACAAGGTCAGCCGTATCACCTGCAGGTCCCAGTGCAAAATGAAAATGTAAGACCCCTTGTTCAAAATAATATGAAGCATTTCAAGAAGGTGACATCAGAGGAGTAAGTCACACACTGGGGACCTCTAGGCAGGAGTCTCCGCATGACTTCTCAGCCTGGGAAGCCACTCTGCCATCCACATCAATACAGACTCACCCCCCATCTTTCTCTGACTCCCCCATCTCTCATTGTCCTATTCCACCCACGTACTCTCCTTAAGCCACTTCCTCAACCCACTGTCCCCACCTCCGAGCTCTGACTCAGTTTTTGCATCTCGCAAACTCTGGAACCCTGTTTCACTAGTTGTTATGGGAAATGCTGCCCTACCTGTTTTCCAATCACTCCCATGGATTGGGATGAGGAGGGGGTGTGGAGGCTTGGTGTGCTCTAATTTCAGTTTGAGTTCTGCAGCTCGTTCCTTCTGAACCAGCCGAGGGCAACAGCCCTTACCACTGAAGCCATTGGCCTTCTTCCAAAGGGAACAGTCTCCTCTCATAGGATGAATACATATTTCTTCTAGGAGAAAAATATCAACCCTTTTCCTCATAACACCACAGCCCTAGCATTATTATGCTCAAAGAAGCTTCTTTATCCTGTTTTTACTACAGAGAGCCCCACATTAGCTGATTTCCTTTCTGACCGAGCTGTCTGGAAGTTTTCTTTTTCTTTTCTTTTTTCTTTTCTTTTCTTTTCTTTTCTTTTCTTTTCTTTTCTTTTCTTTTCCTTTTCTTTTCTTCCTTTTCATTTGAGAGAGAGAGAGAGGGAGAGCGTACGAATGGGGGACAGGGCAGAGGTAGAGAGAGAGAGACAGACAGACATAGAGATAGAAAATCCCAAGCAGGCTCCACACTCAGCCCGGAGTCCGATGCAGGGCTCAATCCCATGACCCTAGGATCATGACCTGATCCCATAACCCTGGGATCAAGAGTCGGAGGCTCAAACAACTGAGCCACCCAGGAACCCCTGGAACTTTTCTAAATAGTTCCTCTCTGATTCTCCATTTTTTTTTTCTTTGATAGAGGAAGTTGAGTTTCTGTCATCCCACCACATTGCAATGGGCCAGAGAGAGCAAGGATGGTAAGCCTGATTCTTAGATGTTATCACTGGGTGGGTAGGAATGCATCTGTAATTCTTGACAGAATCCTTACTTATAGTGTCGATTATTCCTGATCTGGGGATGTCATGTTACTGCCCCTTGTCCTTTGGTCACATTTACTTGCCTCCTATCTGGGGGAGCAGGGAACATCACTCTAAATTCTCTAAATTCATGCTGGTGGAGTAAGTGGGCCCATGATGTCGCTCCCAAATCCTCTACTTTGTTCTTGCCTGCTTGCTGATCTAGCCCTTCAAAAATATTTTGCCTCATTTCGCATTTCCCAAAGGCCCTCATCCTACAGAATTTTGTCTCCTACACAAACTTGTACACCAACTGAACACCCAACTTCTTCTCAAATCATCGTTGTATTTTTGCTTATTTTCCTTCTTCTCCTTGGGTTGTACTCAGAATCCCTTCCATCTCCTTCAAAACTCTGTTCCACAGACTCCCCTCCCTTTCTGTCTTTGATCTCCAATCCTTCTTCTGGGTATCTCGTTCCTGCACCTGAACCCACCAAATATCTCCCAGCCTGAAACAACTTTCCCTTCACCCCAACTTGCCCTCGGGTCATCATCACATCTCTTGCCTTTGCTTCACTGCCAAATAACTTGAGCAAATATCCCTCACACTTGGTCTCTACTTCCTCGCCTCCACACATCCTCAACCCACAGCAATCTGGTTTGCTCCCAACCTCTCCACTGAAACCACTCTGACAAAGGTCAATAGCCTCCTTTTGCCAAACCCAGTGGGTGCGTTCCAGTGCTTATCTCCCTTGGCCTCTCTGTGAGTCTCATGTTAATCACCCCATTCTTCACGAGGCTCACTTCTCTGGGTCTCCACACCTTCCTCTCAAGTTTTCCTCCTACCTTCTTGGCATCTCACTCTTTTTCCTGGTCATATCATCCTCAGTCTTGATGGTGGCAGAAAGAGAACACCAGTAATTAGAAGTAGGATGTGAAACTTGGGGCCCCAGTGATGCTGCTTTCTGGGAGCTACAGAGGATCTCACCAATTGTTAACCAAGAACTTGGCAAACCAGGACAGAGGTGCCTAAGGAGCTGAAGATTGTGTGTCCAGGTGCTCAAGCAAGTACAACAGGAAATTTGCATTGTCTTTCATCTCTTCAAACTGTCTTCCAAGTTCCCAGAATCCTTCCTATCAGGGTGGAGATATCCACAAAAGAGACACATGGCTCCACAACACTGAATAAATGAAAACAATCCAACCATCCAACACCGAGGATCGAGGGTGAGGAATGACTGATATGTAGTCTCTCATTCATGCACCATAGGAATAGTATTCTAGCAACGCTTCCCCCCTCTGCTCTACATAGTCATTCCCATTGGCACACAAAGATGCTGTTACTCTTCCTGTCTTTGAAAAAGTAATATCATATCGTATTTGTCTTTCTACATCTGACTTATTTCTGACTTAACACAATGTCCTCAAGATCCATTCATACTGTCCAAAATGGCAGAATATCCTTCTTTCTCATGGCCGAATAATATTCTGTTTGTGTGTGTGTGTGTGTGTGTGTGTGTGTGTGTGTGTGTGTGTGTATCTTATTTATCCATTCATCCATTAATAGACATTTAGGTTATTTCTATATCTTGGCTACTATGAAAATGCTGCAATAAATGTGAGGGTTCAAATAAGTTTTTGATATCTTGTTTTCATTTCCTTTGAATATATACACCCAGTAGTGGAATTGCTGGATCCTATGGTGGTTCTGTTTTTAATTTCTTGAGGAACTTCCATACTGTTTTCCACTGTGGCTGCACCACTTCACCTCCCCACCCACAGTGCCCAAGCCTTCCCTTTCCTCCACATCCTCACCAACACTTGCTATGTCTCACATTTTTGATGACAGCCATTCTACTACATGTGAGGTGGTATCTCATTGTGTTTTGATCTGCTACAATTTCTAGAGGAAACAAGGAACCAAACGGAGATGGTGTAATTATTAAAACTTAGAAGAGGGGCCCCATGGAGCTGAAACTCAGATCTCTGAGTCTTTTTTTGACTGGGCTGGTGCCCCTACGTCTGAGGTGGCTCAGAAAGACTTGGGCTGAGACTCTGCCCTAACCAAAGGTGTGTTACCTCTCAGACTCCATTCTGTCACTTGTAACGGAGAAATAATGATGCTGACTCTGTAGGGCTGCTGAAAGGCTAAATCAGGCACCATAAGCAAAGCACTCCCTTCCCTAAAAGGGTAGGGCAACCAGCTGACCGAAGATCAATTTAGTTGTTCGATCTACAGGAATATGACTACACAACAAACAGCTTGGGAAATGTCAACCGTCACATTACTTGATTTCCCTATCTGCGGGGTCAAAGTGACAAAGCAGCAGGTATCCCGGCTGCCATTTATCCTGGGGCAAACGATGAGGTGGCCCTTGGTACCAGACAAAGCAGGGACTTTCTCTAGGGAACCTGATGGTGAGACACAGAGCAACCACGAAGAGGGTTCTCGTGTCAAGTTGTGATTCCTTATTGGGTTCTGGCTAACTAGTCACATGCCTCCATTCCATGAGAGCTAAGCCACTTGAGAAGAGTCAGCTAAGGGATCAAAATGCCAGTTTTTTTGCTGTAAAGCTGGACTAGAGGCTGTAATTTGGATCTGCTCACTCCTTCTCCCCTTCCACCCAGGTGAGCCCGAACCATGACCTTAACTGCAACTGTAACCACAATTCTAATCATAACCCTTTCCCCACCCGGCCTGAGACAACTGTCAGGCTCCAAGACAGGCCTGGCTACTGGGCCCACGAGGGAGAGGACAGCACTTTGTCCCGGTGCAGTCCGAAGGGAGAGCGAGCCAAGGAGGGCAGGGCGACTTCATTCTTGTCTACAAGACTGCCCTCTGTGGGGAGGAAGCTGGAAGGAGGAGGGTGCAGCCCCCTGGCCCCTGTGTCAGGAGAGGGACTGTGGCATCCTCCCTGACAGCACTCCCAGCCTTCTGTCCCCTCATCACTGTGGCTCTGACAGAGCTGTGGGGCCTCCAGCCCCTAGGGGCGCAGGTCCCAAGGTGGATTCCAGGTTCAACCCCAAGCAACAAGCAGAACAGCCACAGGACTGGCGCTGAGGATGGAGGGTGGGCACTCCTCCTAGGACGTAGGACAGGCTGGCCTGGGAGCACCGACGCCGTGGCATTGCAGGGTGGCCGGCAGGAAGTAGCCGTGTGTGTGCATGTCCACGTGTGCACGTGCGTGCGAACTAGAAGAGTGCTGGCACTAAAGCACTGTCCCCTGGCACTCATTTCTGCAGCGGCTCCTGGCTCCCCGAGGGTGACATTAAAGGGAGAACACCCACCATCGTGAGGAACAGGAGGGTGAGCATCTGCGGCGGCAATCAGAAGACACGGCGCCTCAACCTACACTGAGAACTTGGAGGTGCTGTGGGGATCCAGAGGGGGAGGGCGATGGCAGGGGGCAGTGCTCAGGGTGGCATGGTGGCCACCTTCAGCAGCCAGTCTTCTCTGTGGCCAAGCAGAGAGGCAGGCACAGGTGGGGCCTGGGGGTCAACACCACCCTTCTGGGCTTTTGGGATTTACTAGAGTAGGTAGGGGAAGGAGGGGAGCGGGGGAAGGACTCCTTTGTAAACAGTCTTAGAATCATCCCATTTGAATTTTAAAAGAAATCTGACCTTATTTGTAATGCCAGCTGTTACAGTGGCACATAGCAGGTGCTTAGTTTGTTTTGCTTATCTTTCACACTGAAATTTGATTTTTTTTCTGATTGCATAAATAATACATAACGATTTTTGATAATGAGGACTACAGTTTACCCTTGAACAATGCAGGTTTGAACTGCATGGGCACACTTATACGTGGATTTTTTTGATAAATACAGTACAGTACTGCAAATGTGTTTTCTCTTCCTCTCTTCCTTGTGATTTTTTTTTTTAAGAGAGAGAGAGTGCACACGTGGGGGTGGGGAGAGAGAGAGAGAGAGAGAGAGAGAGAGAGAGAGAATCTTAAGCAGTCTCCACGCTTAGGTGGTGCTTGATCCCACGACCCTAGGATCATGACCTGAGCTGAAAATCAAGAGACGCTCAACCCTCTGAGCCACCCAGGTGCCCCTCCTTGTGATTTTGTTAATAAGATTTTCTTCCCTCTCACTTCTTCATTGTATGAAGGCAGTATATAATACATACAATATACAAAATACATGTTAATCAACTGTTTATATTATTGGTAAGGCTTCCAGTCAACTGCAGGCTGTTAGTAGTTCATTTTGGGGGAGTCAAAAGTGAGATGTAGATTTTGACTGTGCAGGGTTTGGTGCCCCTTAACCCCTGTGTTGTTCAAGGGTCAAGTGTATTCATATAAATATCTGAACAAAAAGAGTCACCTAAAACGGCACCACCCTAAGCTAGTCACCATCAATGTGGGTTATCACCTTCTCTTGCACCTCCTTGTGCATTTATATACATATATGCGTATACATTTCACAAATTCATAAATGTATAAATTTCATAAATGAGAGGGCATTATTCACTTTTTTAATCAATCACCAACCTTCCGCTCTCATTCCCCGACCCTATCCGCACCCCGCAGTCAGCCCTTGTTCACAGTCTGGTACGAACCTGTGCTTTGCTGTTTGTAGCTATCTGCTATTGGTCTTTGTTTTGTCAAATGAGCCCACCTGTTTCCTCGCATCTGGCTTTTCTCGGTCAGCAGCACTCCTGGAAATCCCTCCAAGGTCACCCGAAAGGGCTCCAGCTCTTTGATGGCTCCTGCATGGTCTGTGACAAGTGATGTTAAGTTGGCATTTCTCCACCCACTTTCCCCAAGGAGTCTGACCCTCGCAGATGCAGAAGAAATCTGAACCCACGTGGTGGTGCAGCGGGAGACCAGGAATCGCCCAGACTGAGGACCTACTCTCCTTAGTACCTGGTAAGCACAAACTCGGAAGATTATGGGGGAAAAGCCTTTTAAATAACATTGACGGGGATGCTGCTACTGACAGTGACTAATAGTTGCATTTATTGGTTTTGACTTTCTTGCGGACTTTGTTTTTTTTTTTTCTAAGTTTACTTTTTCCATAAGTAATGCCTTCCCATGGTTCAAAATCCCCAAACGTACAAAGGGTACACAGTGAAAAGATCCCTTCACACTCCTGTCTCCCAGCTGCGTGGCTCCCCACCCCACAAAAGTACCATTAGTGGGCACTTTCTACATTATTAAGAATTTTGATTTTCTTGGGGTGTCTGGGTGGCTCAGTCAGTTGAGTGTTCACTTCTGGATATTGGCTCAGGTCACCATCACATGGTTTGTGAGTTCGAGCCCCACGTCAGGTTCTGTGCTGGCTGCATGGAGCCTGCTTGGGATTCTCTCTCCCTCTCTCTGCCTCTCCCTCGCTCTCTCTCTCTCAAAATAAATAAACATTAAAAAAAAAGAATTTAAATTTTCTTTATTCCATTTACTCATCCACCCAGAGTAAAGTAGGTAGTAGGACAGTTATCATTCTATGTTACAAATGAGGAAGCTGAGACTCCAAGTTTCAGACATTAAGCACAACCTGGATGGGGATCCCCAGTCTATCAGACCCCAGGCCCCTGGGCCGGGTTTTCTTCTCATCGAATGAGCTCACGGTGTGGCTCCATGAAAGGAAGCCGATCATAAGTCCAGGTCTGGAGTGAGTGCTCATCTCTCCCACTGATTCATCACTTTAGCAGGCCTGGACTTTTCTCCTCCGAGTCTTCTTGTTTTTCTTTTTTTCCTACCACAAGAGCAGAGCTGACTCCCTGAGCAGTGGGATGTGACCAAGCCAAGGACTGTCCCACCTACGTTTTGCAGCATCTGGAGCTTCTGGAGAAAGCCGGTGCTTGTGCAGCTGGGCCCCTTGTGTCTTCTCTCTATCTGCCTGGTGTTTGCCCTGAGGGCTCAGGATAGAGGCCGTCTGTTCCTGCATCTGTTTGCCTACCTCTGCCAAGAAGCCTTTCCCAATGCCCCTTGATAATCCCCTGATGCTCAGTTGAGAAAGATCACCTAGGCTTTCATGGGCTTCTTCCATCTGATCCTCACAACAAGCTTATGAGACAGGCATGAGGAAACTGAGGCTCAGAGAGGCCAAGGGACCCCCTCAGGACTCCACAGCATGCAAGTGGCCCCATTAGGACTGAAACCAAAGTTTTCTCAGGCCAGTTCCCTGCTCGATCTACTGTACTGGCCACCTCTATGGACTGCCCATGTCCTTTGCTTCTGGCTCTGGTGCACAGGCAGTACTATATAGAGGTTAAGGTCATGGATTTGGGGATTAGCAGACTGGGGTCGGGGCCTGGCTTTGACACTTGCCAGCTCCATAGCTCAGGACATGTTCCCAATTTCTCTAAACGTTGGCCAGCCAAAAAGCAGAGATGATAAGATTTGACTCATAAGGTCCATGTGAGGCACAGCGAGAAAACGAGACCATGTACACAGCGCTCTCATCACAGGCCTTGGTTGGATGTGAGCAGTAAAGGCTTTCTCTGAGGATTTTAAAAACTGACTCATTAGCTCCAGTTCTCCTTCCTTGTGCTTGGCAGACAGAGGCCTACTCGCCAATCTTTGAGCACGGTGCAGTGTTTTGCACAGAATGGCTGATATTTTGAGCTGGAACTCAAAGGGTGATGAGTCAAAAAAACAAGGGAGAGGCTGCCAAGGCCAGTAGGTGTGAGGGTGCTGGCATTTTCTCAGAATGATGGCTCTTCCCATGTGCTTGGACCTCACAGGTGGCTGGAGGGGGTGTGGAGAGAGATAAGCCTGGAGAAGTAAAGAGGAACCAGACCCATACCAGGGGGGTAAAAAGGAGAAAAAAATTAGCTTGTGGCCTAGTGGGTCCAGGATGGGGATCAAACCAGACCTCTACGTCTAAGACTATTTTATTTTAGGCAAGATGGAAAAGAAATAGAACTTCCCGGGGGCCCCCAGCTACCCCACAACTGATTGGCAAGAACAGAATTTTTGTTGTTGTTGGAAGAACTCATCTGTTTCTCTTCCCAATTGCAAGTTTCCTCATGGATCTTTCTGATTTCCCTAGATTTTCCGGTCTACTCTTCCCACTGCTAGGATAATTCCAGATAAAGATGATCTCTTCTGAATTTAGGAGTAGGAATACTTAGGAACATTCAGCTGTAAAATCAGAAAGGTTTTGATTATTGAGGAGAAAGATCACACTAAAACAACCAAAAACAAGGAAACTAACCAAAAGCTGCCTCTGCTTGGTCTGTGTGTAACACGGCAAATGGGAATTAAGGTTGGGGATGGAATTAAGATTGCCAATCACTGGTCAGAACATTAGGGGATAATCCAGGAAGGCCCAATGTAATCATGAGGGTCTTGATAAGAGGGAGACAGGAGTATCAGAGCTGAAGGATTTGTGAAAATGGAAACAGAGGCCTGAATAATGTGGCCACAAGCCAAGGGATTTGGGTGGCTTCTAGAAGATGGAAAAAGCAAGGAAAAAAGGATTCTCCTTTGCACTCTCCAGAAAGGAGCGCAGCTCTGTGACACCTTGATTTTAGCCCCATGAGACCCTCTGACTTCCAGATCTGTATGATAATAAATCTTTGTTATTTTAAGCCACTGATTTTTCAGTGATTTGTCGCAGCAGAAATGGGAAACTAATATAATGCCCTTACTTGCTGATGGAGGAGCTGAGCCCTTTCCACCCACTGGGAGTCTCGTGCTTATTCTGGACAGCCGATCCTGGGCTGACTCATGTAACTCACAAACACTTCCCCCACATTCTTCCACTCCAGCTCCTTCAGTGACCTGTGATGCCCACGTTGCCTTTGACCATGTTTTGTCACTGAGGCAGGGATCTCTTGGGAGCACCCAGGCCCATCCCCAGGGGATCATCTTATACGACACAGAGCATCACATGCTGGGGTTTCCAAAGTGGCACCGTCCCTGCCATCATCACTTTAAACTTCACCATTGTCCCTGAAGGAACTGGAAAGAGATTGCTTCCCACACCTCATGCTTCGCTGGGGCATCTGGTCTCAAGGGGCGGCTGTTCGTATCTCTGTACAACATGGGCAGCCTGCATCCCATCTCCTCTGGGGAAAGAGTGGGATCTATACCATCCCCGCTCTCACTGACGACACTCTTGCTGTGACTTGTCGGGCTCCCTCAGCCAGATGCCCTTACGTACATGAACCCCCCTTCTCCCCAACATCCACTCTCGCCAGACATGCCAGATACATTTTCATCCCTGCTAAGCCACAGGGATGCCCTGCCAGGGCCACAGAAGAGCTTTAGAGTTTTACTTGCCCATCCCGCTCCCTAAGCCATATTTCTAGAATCTTCATTTCCTCAGCCACCATGGGGTTTGAGCACCTTGGCTGGCCAGTAGGGAAGAACCACTGAAATGCTTTGCTCTGGAGAAGGCGGATCCCATCACTCCCTCTGCAGCTGGGCACACAGAGCATTGAGACCTCAGCATCTTACCCCCATGTGCCCTCAGAGACTTATTCGCCAAGCAGCCTTTTTTGGGGAGAGGTGAATGCGTGGCGGGAACTAAATATCATTGCCAGCCCCACCCCCTGCCATTATGCCACTCCCCATTAACCTCACCTGCAAAGCTGTTCAACCCTCATCCCAGATGGGCCTCAGGAACAGGCAGGAGTGACCCTGGGCCCCATCCCAGCTCCAGTCTCTCTGGCGGGGCCCCAGGTGGCTGTTTTGGCTGATAGAGCAGTCCCAGGAAGAGGAGGGGTCCCCTGCAAGCTGGGCTCACCAATCAGACCCCGTCTCTGCAGCTGAGTCTCTTGTGGAGCTTATTTGCATAATTTGGTTCAATATTTACTGAGCCAACCTCATTTTCTGGGCTGTCTGCATGGCCGACAGCTGGGAAGGCTGCAATTACCGTATTACACGCACGCAGGGAAGCCACGAGAGCGCACACTGAGAGGCGGCTTCCAAACAAATGGCCCTAGGGGAGTCCCCGCCCGTGGTCTACCCCATCCCTGCAGCTGGAAGGCTGCCTGGGCCACAGCTGCAAGCCAGGCTGCACCCAGGCGCAGCTGACAACAACAGCAATGGCAGCAGTAACAGTAGGGCGTACTTTCCCTTAAGCCAATCATTGGAGCTGGCTTCTGTTGGGTGCTTTGGTGTGATCATCGGGCTTTCTTCTCCAGATGGGATTTCTCACTAATCCTCACTGCAGTCCCAGGAGAGGGGCCATCAGCAAGGCCTGTTTCAGGCCACTGTGTGGCCAAAAGGAGACCGATAGGCCAGGAAGAGGCTTCGCTTCAGACCCAGCTGGATTCAGGGTGTGAGTGATGTCATCGAGACTCATTTTTTCTCCAGTGAAGTGCACCCTCACACAGTTTCAGGGGGGAACAGTCTGAGATCAACTGCCAGAGGCCTGAGGGTCACTCGGATTGGACAAGCAGGGAAAGTTGCCTCTCCAGGGCAGCCCCTCTGTGACACACAACAGAGCAAGGGAAGGTAGGGAAGGATCTGAGAGCAGACAGGCCAACAGTCATGGACTCTGCCCCTGGAACGTAGGTTCGTTTAAGGCAGGGGCCGCTGGTGTTTACTCCCCAGCATCTAGGAGTATCTGAACATGAGAGGCTTTCAAATAAATAGGCTGATTCCTGCTTCTGGATGGATGGAACATACTTGAGGCTTTGGGTAGACAGCCATTAAATGTGGATAAAAATAGCCAGCCCAGTTTGGTTGGGATGATTAAATGAGAAAATAGAAGTACACACATGCCTAAAATTATAGGTCACACTTAATAGGGGCTCCATAAAGGAACGTAGACTTCATGAACTCATCCCTTTTCCAGCCATACTTGACCATGGTAATCAACCCAGACAGACAATAGTTGTCTGTGGATTACTTGTGTCCCCCAAGATAATAAAGTAGTTTTTAAAAATAATAACGCTAACCATTTTTAGCATACTTCGCCATTTACAATGCACCTTTACAATAATGATCTCATTTGAATCTCTCTAAACATCCATGGTAATCATATGATAATTAATGCTAGTTGAGAGCTCGTCCATGCCAGATGCAGTCCTGGATGCTTTGTCTTTATTGATTCCCTTCATCTTCACAAGAGCCCTAAAAAGTAGGTGTTAGTCTCCCCATGTTACAGATGAGGAAACGGAGGCAATGGGAGGTTAAATAACATGATGGTGGTCACATAGCAGATAAACAGCAGAGACCAAAATCATCTGGCTTCAGCATGCCTTCTTTTAACCACTAAGCAAGATGCTGTTCTCACTGGTTCCATGAGAAAACTGGACGTGGAATAATGCAAAAGTCTCACAAGTAACTGGAAAGTGGCAAAGGTGGGAATGGAGAGCAATAATCCGGATCTTTTCTGCGTTCCAGCCAGTAAAGCTTGGTCTCTCTCATTCCATAGTATATAGATCATGTGCTCAGAGAGCCACAGTTTTCAGCGGACAGCTGCCCGTGGGGCTTGGGACCCAGAGCGGACACACAGCAGGGATCAATGAGGAAGCTGAGTGGTGTGGGGGCAAGAACAGGAATCCCCTACTGAACTCTTTTCTTCACAGCAAACCTGCAGGGCCAGGGAACCTGGGTGGTGGGCAGGTCAGAGAGGAGGGGTAAGCTAGCAGGCAGGGCCAAGCCTGAAGACGCTCTGGGTGCCCCGAGACAGCACCCCACCCCCAGACACACAGGAAAGCACCAGGAAATGTCTGATGGGCGAAATCAAAACAAGCACATTACTGAGTTGGACCCGGTGGGAGTTCTCTCCACATGCCAGCAGAGAGGAGACACAGAGAAAACAGTGAGCCAGTCGGCATGCCACATTCTGGGGCTGCCCACACACACCTGGGGCAGTGAATGGCACCCGAGGGCCTCCCAGCCACAGAAGCTTTTGGGAACGGCAGGCAGTGAGGCAGACAGGTCAAAAGTTTACACCTAAGAGTCTAAATCTGTGGGATGCTAAATGCAAGGTAGTATCTTGGATTTGATCTTGGAACAGTAAAAGGATATCAGTGGAAAGCCACGTAAAGTCTGTGGTTTAGTTAATAGTAGCATAACCCAGCGTTATTTTCTCAGTTGTGGCAAATGTACCATGCTTGTGCAATATGTTAACAGCTGGGGACACTGGGCAAAGGGTGCACAGGGATCTCCGCATTACCTTTTCCTGAAAGTTTAAACTTCCCAAAGAATTTCATTAACATTTTTTAAAATGTTTACTTATTTTTGAGAGAGAGAGAGAGAGTACACAAGCAGGGGAGGGGCAGAGAGAGGGAGACAGAGGATCCGAAGCAGGCTCTGTGCTGACAGCAGAGAGCCCGATGTGGGGCTAGAACTCACAAATTGCGAGATTGTGACCTGAGCCTGAGGTCAGATGCTTAACCGACTGAACCCCCCAGGCGCCCCTTATTCAACTTTTTTTTTTTTTTTTTTACATCTCTAGATGGAATCTCAATTCCGTCACATGCTGTGCAACCCTAAGTCATTTAAGCACTCCGTGCCTCAGTTTCTTCATCTTGCACGCAAACATGGGGATAATGATGGTCCCTGCCTTTGAGTATGTATGACATTTAGCCTCATCTGACACTGTAAATACTCAATGACTGCTCTCCCGGGTTGTGGTAGACATGGGGACGGCTTCCAGAGCCCCCTTCATGGAAGCACTTGCCAGGGCAGCCCTGCCTGAGGTCATGCCCTTTCCAGAGCAGAGTGATGGGGCGAGGGGTGTGGTATAAAGACCCTGTCACTTCACCCAGATGCGGGATAGCTCTGCCCTGGGGAGGAGGTTCACTGCAGGCCTCCCCATGGGCCAGCCCAGGCTGTGTCAGGCCTGGTCACAGTTGATTTCCCTTGCTCAATCCCTCACAGGCATTGATTCCCTGATCCACATCTTGCCCCCAACCCTGAAACCCATTTCGTTGTTTGCTTGTAAGAACCTTACCTGCAGCAGTTGGTGCTTGCTGGGAGTGGTCCAAGAAAGCAGGTGGTTCGATGGGGGCTTGGGAGCTGTGCTAATCCCTCTCGGCTGGCAGGGAGGACCCCATCACTGGTGGGGGTGAAGCACAGGCATGTCCTGGTGCAAGGTGGCTTCCAACTGTTAAAATTTGTCCCAGTGCTGAACTGGATGGTGCACCTGCGGGTGGAGTGTGTTAGCAGGCAGTGAGTGCATCAGGCATTTGAGACTTGGGGGCCAGTGGGGGGAGTAATAGTGGCTCTAAAGATCACAATATTAGATGGCCATGGTAAGCACTATGGAGGCTCCTACAGAAAGATAATGAACAGCGGAGGCATAGAAGCAGGTAACAGAAAGCTAGAAATGGAAGCCACAGGGCCTCTTTAATTGCATCCAAGGAAACTTCCATACTCCACAGAAGGAAAGGGGAATGAATTCAAGACAAGCCTGAAATAGTCTCAGAATCCAAACTTCAAAGGCAGTTGACTACCCAACCAAAGCAAGTCTGTTAGGCCAAGGCCAAGGTCAAGGCTTGGGATCCCGGCAATGGGATAGGGACATCGGGGTGGATGCCTCTGAATGTTTCAATTTCCCAGACTCCTCTGAACCTTCTGAACCAGAAGCATGGTCCAGTCTTCGCCTCCCCTCAAGACAATATGGAGGCCTCTACCTGCAAAGCAACATGTACTTCCCTACCCGCAGGGCCCACCTCAACCTCCTCTTCCCCATTTGGAATCTTCTTTAAGAAATCCTTACCTTCCCTGAGGCTAAAAGAATGTTCCTATTCCTTTCCACTCCCTGCTCCCCCCTCCCTCAAATCAATACAGCTTTTATTGTGTCTTTAAAATATCACAAATAAGTCTGAAAAATCATCCGGCATCTTGCTGTTTTTGTAGTGGAACAACTTAGATCTTATTCATTAGCCTCCTGCACCATTCGTTTCTCAGAAACATAGATATCATCCAAAACGTTTCTGATATTCTTGTTTTCAACTGTTGTGACTTATTGAGTCAAAACAGCTGAGTGTGATACAAGTTCAACATCATTTCCCTCAAGAATCAACTCCTCTTACTGGGCTTGGGATACTGAACAAGAAACACCTGGCCTCATCCAAACCCTAGATATTTTGGATTTCTGCAGGAGAACCATTCTGCTGAATAACAACGTTGATGGGGAAGTGAGCGTTCACAGACCTCATTTTGTAATGGAAGCCTAGCGTAATGCCCTTGACCATGTTCTGTACGTGACTACAGATGGTGCAAATGGTAGCCAGTTTTGTTTCCCCACCACTTGTCATCTCGGAGCCTCTTCTTTTTCTTTCCGGGGAGAGTGAGTTCTATATTGATGTGATTTCAGTCCCTCTGCAGGGTTCCTCTGGGGCCCTTCCCAATAACAGTGTGTCCCTTCAGAGTGATGTTGACAGTCTGCAACGTCAACAGTCTGATTGCTGAGAATGGTCTTCATTCTTCATCTCTTGCAGTAGATGTGGCAAAGAGAGCTGTTCATATTCCTTTTATTAGTTTTTTCCCAGCATCCAAAATCTTTCTTATTTATTTATTTATTTATTTATTTATTTATTTATTTATTTACTTTTTTACTTTAGAGAAAGAGTGCAAGCATGGGAGAGGGGCACAGGGAGAGAGAAGGAGAAAGAATCCCAAGCAGGCTCCACACCCAGCATGAAGCCTGATGTAGGTCTCGATCCCATGACCCTTGGATCATGACCTGAGCGGAAATCAAGAATTGGACACTCAACCGACTGAGCCACCCCCAAATCTTTACAATAACAAGGCAGGATCTGAAGTTAGTTTTTGTAGTGATGGTGGACCAGATGGCCTCTGGTGCACGTGGACCTCCAGCCCTTGCAGCACTGATAGGGTTTGGTGGGGCTGCGTGTGGTTCACAGGGCCTTGTTGATATGCCTGTACACCTCTGGGCCTTTTTGAGGATCAGAGAACAAGATGGGGCCACAGCCCTGGAAGGAGTCCAGTGCCAACTTGTTGAAGGTGAAAATCTTGCTCCTGGCCCTGAGGATGTGGCTCACGTGCAGTGTGCACACCTTCCATTTGGGGGCCACCTGGATGCACATGTCATCTGTTATGGTCCCTACCAGCACAGCTGTTTTGTCCTCCTGGCAGAAAGCTTCATCTTCTTGGTCATCGAGGAAAGGGACAGAGGCCACCAATTGGTGCAACTCATGAACAACCTCTTTAGCAAAAGTTGGTTGAAGGTAGAGCTGTTTGTCCAGCCAGAGATCTGTACAGATTTACCAACAGTCTTAGGTGGATGTCCTGACTCTTGGGCTCCTTGTGCCAAATGTTTCGGTCCTTGTTGTGGTGGAGGTGACCTCCCATGATGGTGCCTCCTTCTCAACCAGGTCCGTAAAGAACTTTTATAAGTCTGTACAGTTTTACCTTTCACATTTAGGTCTTTAGCCAACTGAAGATAACTGAAGACACACACACACATAAAAAGGTGATTTTATTTTTGTCTGGTTAGAAGCCAATTTCCCCCAACCCTATTTATTAAAGATTCCATCCTTTTCCTCTGATCTTTTAAAAAATTTTTTATTTTAATATTTTATTTTTGGGAGAGAGTGAGAGTAAGTGCACCAGCAGGGGAGAGGGTCAGAGGGAGAGAAAGAGAAAGAGAGAATCCCAAACCCCAGTGCAGGGTTCGATTCTATGACCCTGGGATCATGACCTGAGCAGAAATCAAGAGCTGAAAGTTCAACCAACTGAGCCACCCAGGTGCCCCTCCATTGATTCTCGATGTCACTTCTTTCATATGTCAAACTCTAAAGTATTCCTAGATCTGTTTCAGGATGTTATGTTTTCTTCCATTTTTCTGCTTTGTCTTGTGCCTGCTTCTTTGCTATGGCTTTGTAATACATCTTAATAACTGGCGAGTAAGGTAAGTGTAAATGATAACTATTATCATTACAGATGAGGACACTCAAGCTCAGAAAATTTAAGTGTGTTTGTCCAAGATCACACAGCCAAACCAGAATTTGAACCCAAGTCTGCATTATTTAAAAGACTGGGCTCTTTCACTCCACCAGGCTATCCTCAGAGTTGTCTCTTTCCCGAGAAAAGGTTGGGAGGGTATTTTGATTGCTTTGGCTTCGTTCGTCCAGCATCAAAGGAGGTCATGTTCTTCCCAGGAGGAACTGACATTTCTTTTTGGCTCCTGGAACTGAGGGAGAAGCCACATTATCTGCCACTGTTGCCTTATCCTTGGGAGCACCCAGTACGGTAGAGAGAGCCAGCCTTGCGTTCAGGGCCCAGAGAAACAGCCCTCTGGTTAGTGGGCTTCATGCTTCCTGTATGGTGGCTGCAAACACCATATGAGAAACCACGTAATTATCTTTCTCTTTTTGAAAATAGATCTGACCGTATCTGTCTCCGTTGCTTAAAACAAAATAAAGAAATGACACTACACACCCGCCCCCCAACCAGCCACCAAGAAAAAACAAAACCTGCAGTGGGTTCACAGTGAAGCAATAGGCTGAAGACTGTTGTTTGTGTTTCTTTTGAGTCAAGAAATCTCTTTTTTTCCCTGTAATACAATCATATGCAGAAGCCCCAATAAAGTGTAGCTTTATTAACATGTAGCTTTTAAAGTCTAAGTGTAGATCTGTTCAGTTTCCTTCTGTGCCTGGCACCCAGTAGGTGTTCAGTAAATACTTACGGATTTCATGATGTACACTTGGGGGCCTGCCCATTGAACCCATTTGACACCCACTGCCCTTGAGGTCAAGTGTGAGCCTCCATTATGGCACTTAAGAGCCTAAACTTGGCCTAGTCCTAACTTCACCTCCCACCTCTTAGACTGAGGCTCAAGCCACACTAACCATCTCATCATTCCCAAATTTTCCTGGTCCTTTCTTGCACCTGTGCCTTTGCAAGAGGTAGTCTCTCAGTCGGGATTGTCTTTTCCTCCCATCCCCTGCTGTGTGAACCACCAAACCTTTGTAGCCCAGCTCATATATCCCCTGCTCCAGGAAGCCTCCATTGATTTCTTGCCAACTACCTTGTATGCCCCACCTTTATGCTGATTATGCACCTGCTATCAGACTTGTCCTGGCCTCGTAAAGCTCTGTCACAGAACTCTTTGAGGAAGGGCTTGGGCCCTTAGTCATCCTCAGTCTAGTACTTGGTCTTCATCCTCAGTCTAGTACTTGGTCTGGCTCTTAGTGCTCAATAAATATTATGTGAATAAATGAATGAAGAAGTGAATCAATACATGAATATGGAGACACTAGTCAACCCATTGGAGGTCTGTCATTGAAGGATCTAGCCCAGGACAGCCCTCCCAGATGGACCAGCAATGGTAAACACCTAGCAATGTGTGTCAAGCCCCAAGAAGGTGGCTGTATCTATGTCATAGGCTGGAAGAGGTAGGAATCTATGAGGCTGGGTTCTGACCATCTATAGCTTATAAGTGGGAGCCAATCAAGAGTCCGTTCTTGGAGAGGTAGGAGCCTCTTCCTGCCCAAGGACTCCTCTCTTCCAGCACCCACCCTTCCCTCTCTGTTCCCTCCCTAAGACCCGGGCCTTAGGAAACTGTTCCTACCTCCATAGCCTGTGGACAGCCCTGGGGAAGAGCCCCTTCCACATCCTAAGTCCCAAGTTTCCTTTGGAATCTTGCAGTTGGCTCTTCATGGGCAGATACCAATGGCCCTTGTCATCTCGGAGAACTTGCCTGAGCCTCCTTCCCAGATGGTGGTGATCCTTTTGGAGGTCTTGGGTCCTGCCTCATTAATCATTTTCTCTGCTGGCCCATGGAGGTGCCTAGTGCTGGGCTTTGTCTTAGAGGCTCAATGAATATTAAATACCCAGCAGATCTGTGGGAACAGAAAGGTCACCAAAACCATCAACAAGCTCTAGCCTGGTCTGGAGCAGGGGCAGAGCCATGAAGAATTCTGCTCTAAGGGGAGACATGGTAAACAGACAGTGACAGTGTGGTCGGCTATATACACGGATATGCTTTCAGTAAGCACCAACTGCACGCCAGACACTAGTTGCTATCATACATGGTAAGGTCTTGCTTATAGGATTGTGGAAGAGCAAGTATAAAGATCCCCATTTTTTGGATGAAAGACCTAAATGTGAGACAGGAAACCATCAAAACCCTAGAGGAGAAAGCAGGCAACAACCTCTTTGACCTCGGCCGTGGCAATTTCTTGCTCGACACATCCCCAAAGACAAGGGAATTAAAAGCAAAAATGAACTACTGGGACCTCATTAAGATAAAAAAACTTCTGCACTGCAAAGAGACAACCAACAAAACTAAAAGGCAGCCAACGGAATGGGAAAAGATATTTGCAAATGACGTTATCAGATAAAGGGTTAGTTCCCAAAATCTATAAGGAACTTACCAAACTCGAACACCCAAAAAACAAATAATGCAGTGAAGAAATGGGGAGAAGACATGAATAGACACTTTTCCAAAGAAGACATCCAGATGGCCAACAGACACATGAAAACATGCTCAACGTCACTCATCATCAGGGAAACACACATCAAAACTACAATGAGATACCACCTCACACCGGTGAGAGTGGCAAAAATGAACAACTCAGGCAACAACAGATGTTGGTGAGGATGTGGAGAAACGGGAACCCTCTTGCACTGTTGGTGGGAATGCAAACTGGTGCAGCCACTCTGGAAAAGTGTGGAGGTTCCTCAAAAAATTAAAAATGGAATTACCCTACGGCCCAGCAATAGCACTACTAGGAATTTATCCAAAGGATACAGGAGTGCTGATTCATAGGGGCACATGTACCCCAATGTTTACAGCAGTGCTTTCAACAATAGCCAAATCATGGAAAGAGCCCAAATGTCCATCAACTGATGAATGGATAAGAAGATGTGGTTTATATATACAATGGAATACTACTTGGCAATGAGAAAGAATGAAATCATGCCATTTGCAGCAATGTGGATGGAACTGGAAGGTATTATGTTGAGTGAAATAAGTCAGTCAGAGACAGATATTATATATTTTCACTCATATGTGGAACCTGAGAAACTTAACAGAAGACCATGGGGGAAGGGAAGGGGAGAAAATAGTTAACAGAGAGGGAGGCAAATGATAAGAGACTCTTAAATACAGAGAACAAACTGAGGGTGGATAGGGGAGAGGGGGAGAGGAGAAAATGGGTGATGGGCACTGAGGAGGGCACTTGTTGGGATGAGCACTGGGTGTTGTATGGAAGCAATGAACCACAGGAATCTACCCCAAAAGCTAAGAGCACACTTTACACGTTGTATGTTAGCCAATTTGACAATAAATTACGCTAAAAAAATATTTTCTCTAGGTCTGTTAAAAAAAAAAAAAAGATCCCCATTTTTTTTAGATGAGGAAACTAAGGCTTACAGAAGATGATTTGCTCAAAGTTTCACAGTTAAATGAGTATCAGAGCTGCAGTGAGAACCCACATCCCTGTGCTGTAGGAACATAGAAAATAAAAGCCATTCCCTGTTGTTTTTTCCATGGCGGGGGGGGGGGGGGGGGAGGAAGCATCCGGGAGGGCTTTATAGGTTTGATCATTAACCTGGGCCCTGAAACTGCTTAACACTGGTTCATTTATTCAGCCAAAATGTACTGAGCGCTATTAGATGCCAGGCACTAAGAAAACATAGAATAAGATACAGACCTTCCCTGAAGGAGCACAGTGATTTCCATAGTGACGTTAAAAAAAAAAAAAAAAAAAAAAAAAGGAAAAGCTTGTGTCAGTGGCAAGTGTGACAGGAGAGTCCATGGGAGGCCATCCATTTAGCATGGGGCTGGGGAGTCATAGAAGGCTCTCTATCCAGTATGGCAGATCATAGGAAGCTCCTACTACAGTGTGGGGATTGTGGGAAATTCCTGGTCCAGTGTGGAGGATCATGAGAAGCTCTCCAGCCAGTGTGGACACCATGAGAAATTCCTGGTCCAGTGCAGGAGATTTTGCGAGGCTTGGGGAGGAGGGGACACCTGGGTTGAGTCTAGAAGACTGAATGGGAGAGCAAGGGAAAGAAGTGTCCAGAAAGACCCTAGAGCAGTATGCGCAAAGGTCTGGAGGCGAACTTTTTCTGGAGGCCCAGAGAACAGGTTGACAGCCAGCCATCAGTGTGTGTGTATGTTCCAAGCCCACAGTGGGAAATTCATGAGGCCTAAGTCAATTCCTGGATTAGTACGAGTCCATTATTGCTCAGAATTGCATTGAGAATTGAGATTATAGTTTTGTGAAGTCATAAGGAACACAAAAGAGACACAAAAGGTTGTAAAAGGCATTCCAGGCGACAGGAAAGGAAGAATGGCCCTTTGGAAACGGTTCACTTCTCCCAGGCACCTTCCTCTGCCTGCGGCTATAGGGGCCTCTGGTTGAAGAATCCACACAGTCAAGCAAGGGCCATTGCTCCAGCAGGAAGGTGGCCCCTGGAGTGGGCCAGGGACAGACAGCAAGGAGCAGGGAGCTTCTCGGAGGGGGCTGGAAGACCCAGCCCTCTTGTCTGCACGAACTGTCTGGATGGGTTCTGAAGCTGAACAGGTTGATTTTTCTAAAGACAGGGAATTCTCCACCCCCAACCCACTCCATGTACAGTGATACAAATCTGAAGAAGAAATAAAAATCCTCATCTGACTCCAAATCCTCTGAGTTTTCCCTGTGCACCTCCTTCCAGCCGTGTCATAGGAGGGCAAAGGTCCAAGACCTCCGCAGACCAGGACGATCCCACTGTCTCCCCACCCCCAACACTGGTACAGACAGAGAACTGGCATACAGAGGTACTTGGGCATGGCCTGGGGCCAAGTGTGAGGTTCCATTCTCCCTCGGCTACGTTGCGATGAGAACTTGGCAGCCGGCTCACCCTCTCTGAGCCTCAGCTTCCTCCTCTGGGAGGCACTTCACGACAAGGATTAAATGAGTCAATGCAGGCGAAGCTCAGTGCCCACGGTCTTGTGGGTTTAGCGTCCTTCCCTCCTTTCCCCTGCTCGGCGTGGGCAACTGCAGTCCAGTGTGGGCTGGGTTTTTTCGGCTGGCATATTCCCTTCCTCTCCCTAGCCTATTCCCCACGGCTGACTTCAAGTCTTCCGTGACCCAGAGGTGCTGGTTCTTCCTCCCAGGCCTGGCCCTGAGGTGCCCTCCCACCTGAGCCACGGCATGGCTCTCTCTCCCCACAAGGGGGCGTGTCAGGGCACAGTGGAGGGCACTCACCTTTCCAGCCTGTTCTCTGTCAGGTCCTGGCATTTCCCCATCCCTCACTTGGGCTTTTCGCTTACTATTGTTGACAGTGTCAGACCAACCCTCCTCTCACCCCAGCCCCACAGGCAAGCCTTCAAAGCACAACTCCTAACTGGTCCCTTGTTAGCCGTGGGTGCTGAGCTCCTAGTGCCGCTGGTAGATATGGCAAATTTTGTCTTTGGCTTTGACACAATGTCCAGAACACAAATATGCAAAAAAAATAGTTGTGCTCGGATAGGCACAGTTCCTGAGTTATGTGTTCAGAGAGTAGAACAAGGGAGCAGTCCTCTGCTGGCACCTGGGCAGGAAAGCCTTCGCAAAGCATGCAACATTGAAGTGGGTTTTAAAGGTTGAATAGGAGTTCACACGAGGAGAGAGGAGTATGGGAGGATTTCTAAGCAGAAACCAGCATATGCAGAGGCCAGAGGTGTGGAAAGGCCTGGGTAATGACATCCTGCTGTATGTGGCAAAGAGGGAGGGAGACAGGCAGAAGGCATGAGCTGGAGCAGGTCTGTAAAGGGTGTTGAAAGCCAAGCGGAGTCGTGTTTGTTATCCTGAATGCGGGAACAGAGAGCAGTATGGCAGAGGGGCCTCAAAAAAGCTCCAGGGGTCTGATATTCCAACATGTCCCCAGCAGACAAGAGGCATCCCTTCACCAGCGCCCCCGTGACCTTCCCAAGCAGTGTGTTCTGGGTCACTTGACTGGTCCAAAGTGGAAAAACCTTTCCTAAAGCATCATCTAAAGCAGCTCTCACACTGTCTGCTCTCAGGACCTCTTTTCCCTCTTAAAAATTGTTGAGACGCCCAAGACTTTTTGTTCATGTTGGGTTACATCGATCAGTATGTATTTGATTCAAAATGAGAAATCTAAAAAAAATATTAAGTAAACCCACGTTATTTTTTTTAGTCTTTATGAAAAATAATTATTTTAAAAAATGACTGAGAAGCATGGTATTGGATCCAGTTTTTGCAAATCTTTGTCGTCTGGCTCACTAGAGGGCTGCTGGCTGGCCACATTTGCTCCCAGAGTCTCTGCCTGAACACGGGCCTGGCCTTGGTAAGGACGCCCTCCCATCCAGCCTCTCACTGGAGGCAGGCTCAATGGATGGATGAGGAAACCAGGCACAGAGGTAGAGAGGCATGGCTGATGTCACATAGCTGGTGTGGGGTGTGAAGGCAGAAATCCAGGCCTGGTTAGTCCAAGTGCTGACCCCCCAAGCCCCTCTGGTCTGGCCTCCGCTTGGAATTCTCAGGAGTGCAGCTGTTGTTGGTATGCTCTCCACCGAGGTCTCAGATGGAGACCCATCTGGAATTTGTCACCAGCTACCGCTGTCTCTACAACCAGCCAGCTCACTAGATTGTCAATCTTTCAGAAGCTAGTGAAAAGGTCCCTGGGGTGAGGAAGCAAAAACAGAGCAGCCTTCAGGATACTGTTCATCCTTCAACTTCTTAGCTCTCTGAACTGGGGGGTGACAGAAGGGATAGGAGAGCCTAGATGCCCAGGAGGGATGCAAACACCCCAACCATATGTTCACTGCCCACGTGTCATCAATATTGACTGGGCATCTCCTCTTGTCTAGCCCTTCACTAGGTTCTGGGGATAGAGAGGAAAGGCACAGGTTTCCAGGAAGAGGGGCCTTGTATGGTTTTGGACACTGAGGAATTAGCAAGACTAAGGAGGTGGGAACAATCCCAAACCAAGTGCCTGGCCCTGGGTGACTTCATCATTTGCTGAATGTATGAATCAAGGAAGCAGCCATGTGCCAAGACAAAAGACATGATAGAGCAGAATTTGGGGTTGGGGGCCCACTGGAGATCACAAAGAGCCCAGTGCGGGGGCTGTATTCCCCCCCCCCCCAGTCTGCCCTTTCTGCCGTCTCCATAACCACTTCTAGCACCTAAAACACACATTGGTCCCAAGTAGAAGAAACTGGGGAAACTCACCCAGCACTTAAACTCCATGTGCTAGGACCCAGGGCACCTAGAGACTGATCTGGTGGCACACCAAGGGGAACAAACAAGGCCTTCTCCTCGCAGAAATGCTATTTCTGGAGTGCTGAATTCAGGAGAACCCATCTAAACACATTTTCGCCTCCATTTAAGCCCGGTGAAAAGTAACAACTGAAGCATGAAAGTTGCAGCTGTGCAAAGTGGCTGAACAGGGTAACAGCTCAGCACTCAAACAACAAGGGCAGCTTGAGTGCCTAAGAAGACCGGTCACACACACTGGAGGTGACAAATGAGTAAACACACGGACCATTAACGGCAGCCAAGTATCTCACCGTCCAAGAAAGGGGTCAGAAGCCTGGATGGTGAGAAGCTGGGATGAACCTGGTGGCATTGGACCAGAATGGAAGGCACGAGGTGAACTCATCAGTATTTATATATAGATGGAGCAGTGAGACTCCAGAAGCAGTGAGCATATCTAGCACCAACTTTTGGTTTCTAAACACAGTCTCTGCGGAAGGGAACCAGAGCTCCTTGAAGAGGCGCTGGAGCACAAGTACAAGAGCGTGGAGCACAGTATTGTGCCAGAAGTCAGGAAGAGGGGTGAGAAACACAGAAGCCAGCCTTCAGAATGCACACAACTGCAGAACCCGGGACAATGCACGCATCAAAACCGCAGCAGCGATGGACTACATGCCACTCAATAAAACGGGACTCTGAGCCCACACGAATGCAGAGGAACGAGAATACCAGAATACGGGAGACTGCTAATAAATGCAGAAGAAACTATGCAACTTGAAAATCACCACTTGGAGGGGCGCCTGGGTGGTGCACTCGGTTAAGCGTCCGACTTCAGCCAGGTCACGATCTCGCGGTCCGTGAGTTCGAGCCCCGCGTCAGGCTCTGGGCTGATGGCTCGGAGCCTGGAGCCTGTTTCCGATTCTGTGTCTCCCTCTCTCTCTGCCCCTCCCCAATTCATGCTCTGTCTCTCTCTGTCCCAAAAATAAATAAAAACGTTGAAAAAAAAATAATAAAAAAAATAAAAAAAAAAAAAAAAGAAAATCACCACTTGGCAACTACCTTAGTGCTACGAACTCAGGCAAGAAACACCAGTGGATACTAAAACTAATGGGCCAAGGTTTCATGAGAAATAGGATATTCTGTCTCAAAATATCTTATCACAAAACATTTACTAAATGCAAAGGGACAACGAGTAACTGTTCAGCGGAGAAGCCTGGCAGTTACCATCTGCCTTGGACAATCAGAGTGAACCAGCAGTGGGCCAAACTGACGCCCTGGCCCCCCTCATGGGATGCAGTGAAAAAGAGCACAGTGGCACTTCTGTGTTTCTTCCAAAACCACCTTAACTGGAGTCTAGTCATGAGGAAACACCAAACATAAATTGAGGGTCATTCTAGAAGGCAACGGTCCTCGGGGCGCCTGGGTGGCTCAGTTGGTTGAGCGTCCGACTTCACCCCAGGTCATGATCTCACAGTTTGTGAGTTCGAGCCCTGCGTCGGGCTCTGTGCTGACAGCTCGGAGCCTGGAGCCCGCTTTGGGTTCTGTGTCTTCCTTTCTCTCTCTGCCCCTCCCCCACTCATGCTCTGTCTCTGTCTCAGAAATAAACATTAAAAAAAAAAAAAAGGCACCGGTCCTGTAATCTTAAAACAAAAAACTGTTAATTAAGGTCATAAAGACTAAGGACGAACTGAGGAATATGGACTGAAGCAAACTATAAGCATGGTGTGCTACCCTGTATCAATCAGGTCCCTTTGCTACGAGGACATTAACTGGGACAACTGCACAACGGAAATGGGTTTGGGGTGGGATGGTGCTGGTAAAGGGGAGTGCTGTGTACTGTCCCTGTAACTTTTCTGTAAGTCTGCAATTGTTTAGAGGTGAAAAGTTGTTAATGCTCTTTGCAAAAAATGTAAACACGGTATAAAAATTATAACACCAAAGTTAAAGATATGAAAATATCTTACGGGTGCTTGGGTGGCGTAGTAGGTCGAGCATCTGACTCTTGATTTTGGCTCAGGTCATGATCCCGAGGTTGTGGGATCAAGCCCTTCGTTGGGCTCTGCACTGACCATGGAGCCTGCTTAAGATTCTCTCTCCCTCTCTCCCTGGCTCTCTCTTAAAAAAAAAAAAAAAAATTTACAATCAAATAACTTAGTGAAACTATTAAACTTTTAATTTCCTTAGAACTGGAGACAAAATAAAAATTAGACAAACTGCTGTCAAACCAGGCCTAACTGACCAAAAAGAAATTTGAAACTCCAGCCCTGCCAAAAAAAAAAAAAAAAAAAAACCCTAAAGGACTGAAATACTAAAGTTTCAAAAATCACCTCAAAGTACACAGAATTACTTGAAAATAACTCATCCTCGAGCTGTTCCAAGGCATACCTGCACCAACCCCATTCATTCTCATCTAGTTTCTAACCAATCACTTTTGAGTAATTTATCAAGTATTCTTCTAATCCGTGATTGCAGGCAAATAAAACCCAGACTAAAACTCACCGCTGGATTTTTATGAGTTTTGAGACAGCTTTGGACTTTGTTATAGAAGCTGTCAATTCCATAGGCAGTAACCAGCTGCAGGAGACACAGGTTTCCATGTGGAAGGCCCATCTAGAGAGCCAGCACAAGTGTAGGACAAAGCCTCCCAATGTTCTTGGCACAGCAAATGTAATAGCTGCCCAAAATACTGGGGGGAAAGAGAGGAGTCTGCTTGAGACGAGGCCAGCATTGAGAACAGCTGCCCCAAGGTGCTCTGAAGACCATTTCACTGTCTGAGGAGGATTACAACCTCTTAACATCAATAACTCATGCCTAACCAGCTGGGAAAAGATGAGGGCGTACATCATGAAGAACGGCAAGCTGAGTGTCAGAGACAGGAGTTGTGAGTCTGGGATGGCTGTTTTCTAATCTGTACTCTTGGAAGACAAATCATGCACGCTCTACCTGGTGAAGGATCCTTTACTATTCAAATGTTGTCATGGTAGTTCAAACTCAATAGTTGTCCCAGCCTCCTCTCAGTAAAAGCTCTACCCGAGGGACCACTGCTTTCACAATCAAGTATCACAATAGAGAAAAAACCTTTTACAACCAACTTGTCAGCACCCTTGTCCCTGTGGTGCCCTCATCACTGCTGCAGTGCTGGATCTTTCTCCTAGCAAGCTTAGACCTTCACTCTCCCTCCTTGTCACTGCCTGCCCTCCTCCCCACCCCGCCCCTCCATTCCCAAACTCCCTGCACTCTGTTCTGGAAACTAGTTTGCCACCCAACTAGGTCCAATGGCTACACTCCCCCATCTGGGGGTTCCACGTACTCTCTTCTTCCAGCTGTGGTCAGGTGCTTCCTCCAGTTGTCTGATCCTAGGGCCTAAGGATTCCCAGATGCATGCATCGCACTTCTTTGTTCTGGTGAATTCATCGCTATGCCAGGTTCAGCTTCAGACTGTGTGCTAAATTTCATTATTTGACCGTGAGAGCAAGGAATAGCGGAGCAACAGCAGAGAGTAATTTCAGAGTAGTACCCGAAGACACCACATACAGGCTAGGCTAGCACGTAAGGCACACGATGCTTGATACTACTACTCTGGAAAGGACCTGTGACAGTCACAGGCAACCCAAACCAAAGGTAAGACCCAAAGTCAAGAAGCCAAGAATGTCAAAGCAATGGGAAGCATCATATACTTTAATGTATGATGGGCTAGTCAAACAGAACAGTGGTGGCCAACTTCTGCTGTAAAGGGCCAAATGGTAATTATTTAGGCTTTGCAGGCCTTAGTCTCAGTTTCAAGTATTCAACAGCAAACCTCTGTAGCACAAGTAGGCATATGTAATATGTATTACATAGGCAATATGTAAACAAATGAGCATGGTTGTATTTCAATAAAACTATTTATAGACACTAAAATTTTAATAATTTTTACACCATAAAATCATTAAAAAAAAAAGAAAGAAAGAAAAGAAAACCTTACCTCATGGGACTGCAGTTTGCCAGCTCCTGGCTTAGAAGAACAAAGTGGAACAAGATGGACATGGGAGATCAACTAAAAGGACATGTTGTAGCCAAGCCTCAGAGCCACGGAACGCACCAGAATGGACTCGGTCAGGAAGCACTTACTCCCTGAAATTGCTTAATTTTGGTTGAATATTTTGTAGCAGTTTGAGGCTGGCTGCTAGAAGACAAGAGCATGGGAAAAACGGGAATTTACTCATTTTTTAAATTCATTTTTGCAAGAGTGTGGCAGGGGAGGGGTAGAGAGAGGGGAAGGGGGATAGAAAGAGGGGGAAGAGTGGGGGGTGGCGGGGAGAGGCAGAGAATGAATATGAATATATCCCAAGCAGGCTCCATGCTGTCAGCACAGAGCTCAATGTGAGGCTTGATCTCACAAACTGAGATCATGACCTGAGCCGAAATCAAGAGTTAGACACTTAACCAAATGAACCACCCAGGTGCCCGGGAAAAATGGGAATTTAACTAAAATTTCTAAAAGCCATCATGAAGCTTGATTTAAGGTACATCAAGTATCCCATCTTTGTGTTGATGTTTTGGTTGAGAAAAACAGAGGAGACCCAAGAAAATTAAACTAGGACCTGGCCCCCCTACATGTTCACCAATTACTGAAGAAAACAGTGACAGGGGCATTGTCAACTTTCAATCTAAGATTCTATATGGCAAAATTATTTTAAAAAATGAGAAATGCAATGGTGAATGTATTGAAAATATTTTATAATTAATTCTCTAGAATCCTAGCCATGGTACAGGAAAAATTTATATGGTGGAACACTTCAGTATTTTTAAACAATGCAAAAGACATATTTGACTAGAGGATGGCAATAAGAATTTAACAAATATAAACTTAAGCTTCCTCACATTTCCATAGAGAAACTAAACAATAAAAATATTTCAAGAAATAGATGACAGAATACCTCAAATGCAAAAAAATTCCAAAGTCAAAGAGCCACTTACATTAAAAGATTTACCAGAACTGTAAATTAAAGGTAACAGCAAAAGGTCACAAAAAGCCTATTTCTTTCACAGCATCTTGGCTAATTCTTTAAGCAGATAAAACAAGGTACTGTAAAGAATGGTCAAAACTTGGCCTGAAACTGTCTTCTTGTAATTATTAATCCCACTATTTGTGGTTTTGTTGTCCAAGGACAAAAACTCCGTGCCACCAACTTCTGCTGTCACTTTCCAGAGAAAAGAAGAGTCTGCTGCTGGGGTTTTGGTTTGTTTTTGCTTTTCTTTTTTCCAGTTTTCGCTATGCTGAGCAATTAGGTAGCAGATAAAATGGCATAAAATAAATGAAAATATTCCATCCTCCGACCAGAAATGCCACCCTCTTCCCAACTCAATGCTCTGCCTTGAAAGATGAACATATTTACAAATCCTCATTTTATTCTCCTGAGACATTTTGCATGATCCATTATAAAACATACAGGCAATACAAAGTCCAAAGGTCTGCTGTATTTAAGGTATAAGCATGAAGATTAAACTACATGATAACACTGTGGGGAGAAGTCATGGCTTCATTTATTTTCATAAGAGACAGGTACGAGTGCATGACGTAAAAGCTTCAAAGTCACCTCCAAACCTTGCTAAGGATTATTGCAAGAGATTATGCAGGGAGACATCTGTGCAAATTCATTTTCTTTACTCAGTATCAGATGGTAGGGGAAAAAAATTATTTCTTTAAACAGTCTTGTTTATATTCAGAAGAAAAGATTTGAAAAACTAAACAAGGAGATATTTTCCCCCTCTTTATGATCCAATAATATGCCAATGAAGGAGAGTCTAATAAAAAACAGAGCTGAAAAAAATCCAAATAAAAGCCAACACTGCTATTAAGATTTTCTTTTAATATGCCATGAGATATTTTTGATTGTATATTTTCCAAAGTACTTTTCCAGCTGCATCTCCCAACCCTTCCAAAAGATTATGCCAGTCTTTCCAACGCAATAAGAGATGCTGGATTTATACTTTTGTCCACCTTCTTTTTTGAAAGTAATATAATCCTAATGACTTTAATGGTCATATATTCTTATCTAATAAGGAAAAACACTTATAAATATCAGAAACCCAGCTTTGAAACATTAGCTAATTTTGAACTGAATCAGCATCTTGTGGGTTTTAAAAAAAAAAGGCAGCAATTTGAACTCACGACTTATTGACAAACACATTTCTGCAGAGGGAAGGGGAAGAGAGGGAAACAAATGCTGCAATTCTCCATTGGCCCCAAACTGCTAATTTCACAAAGGGATACATCAAAAGCAAACATGCAATGGTGGTTTTAAAACTTTTACTGCAATATAACAATGAAGTAAACAGTAATTAGACACCTACCAATTTTTTCCCAAAACAAACCAAAAAAAAAAAAAATGTAAACAGGAAAATAACTCTGCCTATACTTGTACAGCTTCTCAAATCATGTTAGAAGGGTCTCACATTCGATGATCAAGAAATTTTAAAATAGCAGTAATTATTTTCATTTTAAGAAAAGGTTCCCCTTCTCCCCTCCCCAACCCCAAGTATTTAACATGAAAGAATGGGCTTTCTTACACATTAATTCAATACGTATTTGAAGCAGCAACAAAAACCATCAATAATTTGGCATTTCTGTTTACAATTGCTCCAAAATTTTTTCAATTTCACAAAGCCATTATCCAGTGTTGCCATGAAATAGAGACTGTAAATTCTAGGTAGCAAAGATTCTTTCTGAAACCAATGTTAAGTCAAAGAAATATAAAGCAGGGCATTACACTAAATTTCTGGATCTAGTACACTAAAAAGAGTGAAACCTAGGAAAAGTTACCTACTGTTTTATAGAAGAAATAAAGACCTGCAAAAGCTGATTTTTGGTTGTATAATATTTTACACACTGTGTGGATTTGCGGCATCTGCTACTTGAAGCAGACATGCACTGTATGTATCCCTGCCCTGTATCCTAGATCCCTCCCTCCCCACCCCCAACAATCTACTACCTTATACCAAGTATTGTGGATATGAGCCCAAGTCATCCCAGACAATCCAGTGAACAAAGTTAGTGTAATGCACTGGTGTGAAGTGTGAGATAAAAAAAAGTCCCTTTCAATCTTCATCAAAGTTTTGCTGTAGAAGAAAATTGGCAGCCAAGTTCTCATTCTTCTCACAAGCAAAATATGCTTGTATGACAAGTCCTTCAGGAAATCCTAGTGCCTTTAACTGGAAGAAAAGAAAGAAAACACACTGTGGGTTCCAGCACAGCAGTACTGACAGATCATGACCCGAAAACATGAAAGACACGAAAAAGCTCTTGAAAATGTTACATGAATGCCTACCTATCTAAGTGTGGATTCACCGTTCAACCCAAGCAGCTAGATGGAATCTAGACCCTTGCTCAACCACCTACAAAATTCTCTCTTCCTAGTTAAAGCTATTAGATACTCTGCTAACACTCATTGGCATTAATATTCAAAATTAGTTGCTGTGATTATTTAAAAATAAATGATCCTACAGAAATTTGTAAATCAGCTTTGAATACGTAAGAGGTAAAGATATAGATGAAAGCAACTGGACAGGAGTTTAACTACTTCATTATTTGTAAAGAAGGTCATGTCCTTCATCATCACTTCAACTATCACTCTCAAGCTCCTTGCCATATCAAACACTTCATACTAAAAGAAATGGGTGATCAATATAACAAATATCACATGATATATTTTGAGATCAAGACATATCGTGTCCTGTTTACATCTGCTTAAATTTTACAGCATTTTAAATGGTGACACCAGCCACTTAATTTTGTTTTCCTAGTCTATTAAAAATCACTTGTGACTTAATAATTATCTAATTCACTAGAGACTATATATTTGTCAAATATTTTTTATGAACCCTCTCCTCAACCGTCTAAATCACCTTGTGTTAGACTATATCAAGAAATGACCTTTAAAAAAAAAAGAAAGGGGCGCCTGGGTGGCTCAGTCAATTAAGCGTCCAACTTCGGCTCAGGTCACAATCTCACGGTTTGTGGGTTCGAGCCCTGCATCAGGCTCTGTGCTGACAGCTCGGAGCCTGGAGCCTGCTTCAGATTCTGTGTCTCCCTCTATCTCTGCCCCTCCCCCGCTCATGCTCTGTCTCTCAAAAATGAATAAATGTTTAAAAAAAATTAAAAAAAAAAAAAGAGAAGTCTCAATTCAGCACGATTAACTACTCATCCATGAAAGGAGAAGAAATAACTCAAAAATAATTGTTACCTAGTTCTTGTCCAGATTAAAGCTGGGCTAGCTGAAGTAAAAGGTAGATAGGGCACGATCCAACTATGTGCTTCTACAAGACACACACTATAGATTCAAAGACACAAATATGCTGAAAGTAAAAGGATGGAAAAAGATATACACCATGCAAACAGTTACAAAAAGAGAGCTGGAGCGATTCTATTAATATCAGACAAAATACATTAACACAGAAAATTGTTACTAAAAACAAAGACATTATAGGATGATAAACTATAGGAAGGCTTTGGTTATAAATACATGTAATAACAGAGCCCCAAGATACAGGAAACAAAACTGACAGAACTGTAGGGAGAAATGATTCAAGAATAGCTGGAAATGTCGGTATCATCATGTTCAATGCTGGACACAACAACCAGGCAAGGCAGAAGACTGACAAGGAAACAGAGATGTGAACATCATCATAAACCAAACAGACCTAACAGACATTTATGGAATATTTAACAACAGAAGATTGCATGTCCTTTTTAAGTATATATCAAACATCCTCCATGAAGACCATGTTAGGCCATAAAACTAGCCTCAAAAAATTTTAGAAGATTAAAATTGTTCACAGTACATTCTCTGACCACAATAGCATGAATACTGAAATCAGTAACAGAAAGAAATTTAGGAAGTTCAAAATATGTAGAAATTAACCTAATCCTTCACCAATAGATGAGAGAAGGAACCACAAAGAAAGTTAGAAAATACTCTAATGAATGAAAACACCAAACACACTAAAACTTACGGGATGCTGCTGTAGCAGTGCCTAGAGGGAAGTTTATAGCTGTAGCTACCTATATTCAGAAAGATCTTAAATAGATAACCTAAGGATCTACCTTAAGAAACTGGAAAAGAGGAAGAGAAAATTAAATCCAAAGCAAGCAGAAGGAGAAAAATAATGAAGATCAGAGAGAAAGCAAATAAAGACTAGAAAAATAGAATCAATAAAACCAGAAGTTGGCTCTTTTTTTCTTCAGATTAACAACACTGACAAATGTTTTAGCTAAACTAACAGGGAAAACAAGAAATCTGAGGATTCAAATTACTATAAAAATCAGGGATGTGGGAACACTACTACTTTTTATAGAAATAAAACTACCAAAGGAAAATGCTGTGAACAATTCTATGCCAACAAATTAGATAACTCTTGATGAAACACACAATTCCTAGAAAGACAAAAACCACCAAAACTGACTCAAGAAACAGAAAATCTGAATAGCCCTATAACAAATAAAGAGATTAAATTAGTAATTACAAAATTACCCAAAAAGAAAAGCAAGGCCCAGATAATTTTACTGGTAAATTCTACCAACCACCAAATGAATTAACGCCAATTGTTCATTAACTCTTCCAACCAACAGAAAAAGGGAATACTTCCTAACTCATTCTCTAAGGCCAGTATTACTCTGACACTCAACCAGACAAAATCATCACACACACAGCAAACTACAGACCAATGTCCCTTATCGGAAATCTTCAACAAAACACTATCAGACCAAAATATAAAAAAGATTATACACTATGACCAGTGGGAGTTATCCTAAGAATGCAAGGTTGGTCCAACATACAAAAATCAATGTATTAAAGCATACTAATAGAAAAGAAACAAAATTACATATGATCATCTCGATAAACACATAAAAACCATCTGACAAAATCCTTTTGTGATAAAAACACTCAATAGGAACTTACTCAACCCAATAGAAAAGGAATCTAATAAAACCCTTAGCTAACATCATACTTAATGGTGAAAGAATGACTGCCTTCTCCTAAGATCAGGTTGCTAAGATCAGGAACAAGACAAAGATGTTGGCTCTCACCACCTCTATTCAACAATACACAGGAGTCTGTAGATAGGGCATTCAGACACGCGCATGCATACACACATATACACACACACACACACACACAGTAAGAAAGAAAAAGAAATAAAGGGCATCCATACTGGAAAAGAAGTAAAACTACGCCTATGTGCAAATGATATTCTGCAAACAGGAATCTTAAGAAACACAATAAATGAGTTCAGGAAGGTTGTAAGATATAAAATCAATACACAAAATTAAGCTGTATTTCTATATAGCTAGCAATGAACAATACAAAAATGAAATCAAGAAAATGATTCCATTTATAAAAACAGCAGCAAAAAGAATAAAAATACTCAGGAATAAATTTAACAAAAGAAATACAAACTCAAGACCAAAGAATATTTCTGAAATTATAGAAAATCTAATAAACAGAAAGGCATCTCACATTCAAGGCTTGGTGAGACTTAATATTGCTAACATGGCAATACTCTCCAAACTGATCTGCAGAAAAAACAGTATCAAACCCCCAGTCTGTTTTTTTTTTTTTTTTCACTTTTCTTATAGAAATCAGACAAGCTGATCCTAAAATTCATACAGAACGCGAGGGATCCAAAAGAGCCAAAACAATCTTGAGAAAGAAGAAAATCAGAGATTTCAAAACTTACTACAAAAAGTCACAGTAATCAAGACCGTGAGGTACTGGCATAAGAAGAAACACATAAATCAATGGAACATAAATGAAAGCCCAGTAAACCCTCACAATGATGGCCAGTTGATTTTCAACAAGGATGCCAAGACAATTTAATGGAGGAGAGTGGAATTTTTAGTAAATGGTGCAGAGGCAACTGGATATCCACATGCCAAAGGAAAAAAAAAAAGAAACCAGACTCCTACACCTCACTCTATAAACAAAAAGGAACACAAAATAAATCAGACCTAAATACAATAAGAGCTGTACAACTCTTCAGAAACAAGATAGGAGTAGATCTTTTGACCTTGGATTAGGCAACTTCTCTTAGTATGACACCAAAAGCACAAGCAACACAAGAAAAAATTTCTTCTCCGAAACAGAAATCAAGAATTGGTAACTAACCCTAACTATTAAAACAAAACAAAATTTGCTATAGAACAACTGAGGCAAGTGTCATTCACTCACTTATGTTATTTGAGGGAGGAAAATACTAGCATGATATATATAAAGTACCTTTTAAGAAACATGTAATTATAAACCTTGAACACTTGATATGTTTTTATCATAAATATGGGCAAATTATCTCCCAGATGATTTTTCTAAGTATTAAGTTAAAATGCACTTTATCAGACTTCCATCTGAAAACACTTTGTAAAATAAGGCAGGGCAAAAACTGTGTCCCTATTTACAAATGTTAACCATGGAGCCCAGAGAAAAATGAATGACTTATAGTATCGCATAAACTAAGTTATTGCAGTGCCTCAATATGAACTGGATGACCTAGTAAGGATGGAAACAGAAAAACAGTATCAGGCGCTGATGTTTAATATACATGTTTTTTTATACATAATTCATATACATATCTATTGTACATTTTAAGGGCAGTTGTGAAGTAAAATCTAGAATATAAAAAAATGGATAATCTTGCATTAAGCATACACTTTAAGATCATTTTCTTCATGAATGCTAACACCTAAAGGAAATGTTTAATTTTTAAATATATTTATAACGATTTTAGAAAGCTAAAGCAGTATTCAGTGCTAGTCCCTTGGCTTCACAAAGGACAAGATATGAGAGCAGGGACGAAAATAGACAGTCTTTGCTGCAATCCTTAGGACAATGCTCTATCTGGCTCTGTCCAATAGAACAACCTCTAGCGGCAGAAATAATCTACACCTGTGCGATCCAATGCAGCGGCCACTAGCTCCACGTGACCACCGAGCATGTGAAATGCAGCTAGTGTGACTGAGGAACTCAACTTTCAGTTTTACTTCGACTCACCCTTTCTATAGCTTCTTTTTCCTGAGGCGTCACTTGAATGTAGTTCATGTGACCACTTCCAGCTTCGGCAATCCCTCCACTGCCACCTCCGCCCCCTCCTCCTTGCCCGCCGGCTTCCTGGACTGGTTCATTTAACATCTGAATAAAATGCTCCTGGTGTTGGCTAATTTGCTGTGGTGATATGAAGGACAGAAAAAAACAAGACGATGATAGAAGTATCTTCAGGAAACCAAGAATTCTAAATACAAGTAAAAGAGAGAGCTAGAACTTTACAACTGCCATATTTTAGAATGATTCTGGATTATGTAATCCTTGGAAGGATGTGACTTCTTGTATTAAAGAAATTAGGGAATTAAGAGAATTCAAATTCTCTTTCATAAACGTCTCCTGGCCCCCAAATCAATTTTAAAAAATTGCTTGGGGGGGGGGGGTCTATAAAAAGAAACAGAACTCACATACCTTCCACACTAGCACGCAGTACAATGCTGTATAAAGCCCAAATACTTCATGACTTGGGCATTCGTAAGCCCATGGGTGTGTTTCTAAGACGCAGTGCTTCACTAACAGTAAGTTTGGGAAAAAAGATTCATGAACAGTTTCTTTGCTACAGAGCTTCTCAGATTCTTTAATAAAGTGGTTCCAAACTTATTATTTGACCAACTTAAATTAACCCAACCTCCACCCTCCTGGACTCTTTTGTTAGTGTATCTGATCTATAGCATATTCTATTGAGGGCACCTCAGAAAAACAGTTTCTAGAGCATGTGGAGGGGAAAGGAATTCTCATGGACTTTTAAAAAATGATATACTCTGTAAACCCACTTTTGAAATTGATTCAACAGTTACCTGCAGTAATTGGGGGTTTTCTCGACCTATCTGTTGTAGCAATGCTGGAAGCAGGGAAGGATTCTGTTGAATAATTTGTCTCATCTGTTGAAACTGAGGCTGATTCCGTAAAAATTCAAGAGGATGTCCTAAAATACACAAACATTTTTAAATCAAAGTAGCAATTACACACAAAGAGCTGATTTCAATCATAATTTTAGACAGCAAACACTGACAAGTAAATATGATGAGTTCTTAGATGTGTGCAAAAGGAAGTAAATAATGTCAAAAAATCTTTCAACAGCACCAACTTCCAAGTCTCATACTACAGAAATTACTCCTATTAGCAGAGTATGGAAAACTGAAAGAACAAAGTTTTCCTACAATTGTCCTGAGCACTTGATATTATCAAATAATGAGAATTTATGACTTGCATGTACTCTATCAAAATAAAAAATATTAAAATTGTTCCTAAGAAAAATACATACCTAGGACTAACAAAACCAAAAAAGCCGCTTACTTTATAATACAACCTAAACCCTCAAGGAAAAAAAAAACAATCTGAGTTTGAATTCCTGGGAAATTCTAAACCAAGTAAATGAAAGACAATTTGATACTTAGAAGTTAAGAGTTCAGATATGCAGATCAGTAAACTTAAATTACAATTAGAAAGATGACTTTGGTTATTACCATTGAACTTCAAACATTTACAATATACAAAAGCTTGAGATAAATAAGCTGTAAGACAACCTAGTACTAATACATCTAGAACTCTTTAGTCCTAAATCCCATGGCAATAATAAATATTAAGGATACCAAATAAAATACAGAACTGTAACTTTTTTGGGGTAGCGGTGGTTGTCTGATTATACTACAAGAGACCAAAAACTGCATATAATTATGTTTTTGAGATTAGCGATGAATTACGGAAAAATTTTTAGATGTTATTTCCTAAATTATTCAAGAAGCATCATTCAAACTAAAATGGCCACATAACATGCTCATCCTTCTTTGTGTTGACACTGGTTGCACAGATGAAGAAAATGAGACTCAAAGTTAACCCAGTAAGCGCTGCTAATTGGGACAGCAGCCCAAATCTGAACCAAAGCTGGGGCCTCTTCTTTCCATTCTTAGGCCAACTCTGCAGAAATGAAACGCCTGTCCTCTGGGAGACTGCATACAAAGCATTCAGGGCTTTTTGTCAACCAGAGCTTAATGTCCTATGTAGAGCTAAAAGCTCTATGAAGCATCTAAGCAGGGCCACTTCAAAATTAACAGTTTAAATTACTTCATCAGTACTGTATACAGAACGAGGAATGAAAGAGAATGAAGTAACTCTTGGGTCCATCACAGGCTCCAGGCTTTCCTCTGTAGTCATGCCTTTGGCAATGGAAGGGTGGGTTCTGGCCAGTAAAGAGAGTTGAATTCAAGCTTGGGTTTCACCTTTAGATAGAAGTCTTCCAACCTCCCAGTGTTTTATTTCTTTGGTTGTATAATAACCACTAAGATCCTACTGGCTTTGAAATTATACACACTTTATGACATTTATAGGGAGAGAAAAGAGACAAGGTGAGCAAACATTCTGAATGGCTTCAGAATGTAACACGAAATGCAAACTGGGAAGCATCTCTTCGTGGCATAGGCTAAACAGGATGTACCCTTTGCCAAAATTAGAGCGCTAATGTTTCAGCAAGAACGTATTAAATATCTACTTGGAAGAACTTGTTTTGGGCCCTTCTCTAACATTAATGGATAGAGAACTTGTTTAAAGAGTTATCCAAATGCTCCAGGAAAGAACCTCACCTCAAAGGTATTTCAGATTCATTTTACACTAAAAATTCAGGACTGTTTCCTCCCCATCCAAACACCCCACTTTACCTCCAGGACTTGCTGTTGTGGTCGATGCTGTCGTAGTTGCTGCAGCGGCAGCCACTGAAGACTGAGGAGCCCCGGTACTAACCGCTGGAGGGGTGTCGACCACAGCCTGACTTTCTCTATCTCCCGGGATCCCCTATAATACAATTTCCCAGCTTTAAAATATCCTGTCACATTCAAAGTTAGTTAAATATTACACAAAGTCAAAGATTTATTCATCTATTTAATGTGCTTGTCTAATTGTTCAAAGCATCAAACAGGTGCCTGCATCAATTAAAAGTATAGGGATGAGGCACCTGGCTAGCTCAGTTGGTCTAGCGACCGACTCTTGATGTCAGCGCAGGTTGTCATCTCATAGTTGTGAGATTGAGGCCCCACATCGGGATTTTCTCCCTCTCTCCCTTTGCCTCTCTCCCTCTCAACAAATAAACAAAAACAGAAATAAAAGTAAAGGATTAAGACTGATCTGGAAGCTGTATATGTCCGAGTTAGATTAGAAATGACCTGAGTGTGGTGTAGAAGAACCCATATTGCTATAAGGCAGCACTGTCCAACAGAACTTTCCATAATGATGAAAATGTTCTCTGTGCTGTCCAATAAAATACTCATTAATCACAGGGCACCTGGATGGCTCAGTTAAGCCCCCAACTCTTGATTTTAGCTCAGGTCATGATCTCACAGTTCATGAGATAAAGCTCCATGTCAGGCTCTGCACGGACAGTACAAAGCCTGCTTGGTATTCTCTGCCTCTCTACCTTTCCCACACTCATGCCCATGTGGCATGCTCTCCCTCAAAATATATAAACTTAAAAAGATACTCATTAATCACGTGTAACTTCTGAGAACTTGAAATGTGGCTAAGGTTACTAAAGAAACTAACTTTATAATATACTTCCAATTTTATTAAATTTAAATAGCTACTTGTACTTAATAGCTATTTTACTAAGTTGTGGAGATTTGTAATTTAAAACTGCAATCATAAAATGATGTTTACATATAGCAACATAGGTTACACCTAACACCAAAGATCCAAAACTTGCATATTAAGTAATAATGTACAGTTTTATAAGGCCAACTATTAAAAAACTTAAAATATCAATACAAATTTTGTTAAAATTGGACACATCTGGTTTTAATGCTATACATTGCCCTAGTTAATTTTTAAACTTCATAGAAACGTTCACCAGCTCAGTGACAAAAAGGTTTATATTTGTAAACCTAGCCTTAAAATCATCCAGGTTTTGATGCACACGTGCAGCTCTGAAATGAACCCTGGAATAAAAGCCTAATGGAGACAGGGCAGGTGGCCAATAGTGGCCGAGGAAGGAGGATCTCCTCTATTGATCCATGGTTCTAAGAAAGTGTCATCTGGAAAGTATCACATAGAAAAAACTAAAATGGATTATTCAAAATTCACAGAAGTAGTTACCAAAGAACCTTAAATATTTCAGTATTTAAGTGATGCTTATTCTAAGTTTGTACCATTCGTCTTCTGAAGTTGTAACTTAAAACTGCACTGAGACTTTGGAACACTATTCTGATGCATGATTTACAAGACTTTTCATAACAACATACTAAAAGTCTTTATGAAATCCACACAGATTGTGAAAGGAGAATGAAGAAGGAAATATAACATTTGGGTAAGAGATGGTAACGGTAAATTCTTCCATTTCCCAATAAAAATCAGAAGCCAAGATCATAAACATATGAAAAAATAAGCTTAATGAATAGCATTACGGGTAATGGCTGCCCGAGTCAGCTGTCCCTCCAGCTATTAGAAACAAACATTTCGGACATTCCACCAATTCAAATCCGTAAGTGCTGACAGATTATATGCAGATTGAGGATCCAAAGCCTCCATCAAAATCTCAAACAGATTTGTTAAACTAAAAAGTTAATCACTGCTATAGAAGTCTCAAAAATTAGTGACAGTTAAAGGTGGCCCTTTTCTTTTCAGTCTATGAATTGAACACTAAATATATCAAAAACACTTTAAACTATTTCATGAAATGGGGCGCCCAGATGGCTCAGTCAGTTCAGCATCCAACTCTTGATTCCGGCTCAGGTCATGATCTCATGGTCTGTGGGATCGAAGCCCCGCATCGGGCTCTGTGCTGAGAGTGGAGCCTACTTGGGATTCTCTCTCCCTCTCTCTCTCTCTGACTCCCCCCCCCCACCGCCCTTGCACTCTCTCTCTCTCTCTCTCTCAAAAGTAAATGAATATTAAAATGAAAATAAAGTGTTTCATGAACTTGTATCTATTCATTTGCATTTGATGCTAAAAAGTAGTAACTTTGAAAACAGTGATCTATTTTTTATACCTTAAAACTTCAGATCTATTAGATTAAAATACCTGCCTCCATTAAACTAATGCAGAATTCCACACAGGTATACATTTAAGTCACTCCATAAAAGGAAAGGTAATACTTTAATAGAATATAGGGTTTGTTTTCTGGGGGGGGGGGGGGGGGGGGGGGAAGGGTACCACAAACAAACTCACAATAGTTACCAATCCAAAATGATTCCTAAATTACAAACTGATAAATGGACTACCATCATTTTAAAGACTCTCATCAAGAGGACAATGGAAAAGAGAATTCAGAAGAGGAAATGATAAAAGGTTTTGTGAATCTCACATACAAATGAGTAGGCAAATAACTGGTGGAGGCAGCACAGTTACTCATTCTTGACTTTGACTCTCCTGAAACTATTATCTGAAAAGGAGTTTCTAACAAAAGTACAACCTGGAAACAAATGAATGGGTTAAACTGTGAACTATATTCCCCACAAGAGTTAGGATTCTGGATTTCTAAGATGATATTTAGGGCAATTCAGAACTTGATAATACTGTAAAACACCAAAGACAATTATGGAATAAAATGTTAAGATTTTTAAATTTTTTTTCATTTTTTTTATTTTTGAGAGAGAGAGGGGGAGGGAGAGAGAGAGAAAGAGAGGGAGAGAGAATTGGGGAGGGGCAGAGAGAGGGAGACAGAGGATCCAAAGCAGGCTCCGCGCTGTGAGCGCAGAGCCCAATGTGGGGCTTGAAGTTACAAACCGTGAGATCATGACCTGAGCTGAAATGAAGACTTAGCCGCTTAATCGACTGAGCCACCCAGGCGTCCCAGATTTTTAAAAAGCTAATTAAATATTGCTCCAAAATTCTATGCTATTATTTTAGCCCATGCCGTATCTGTAAATAACAGACATTCACTGTCATAAATACCATGTCCACAACAATCTATTTCTCAAAATTTTATGCTAGTAAAAGACAAGAACTTATTCAAAATCCCCTTGACTACCACTGACAAAATCCCCTTGACTACAAGCTGACAATTCAAATGCAAATGGAACCAGGCAAATAATATAACATTATATATTAAATTAAATGTACAATGCTATGTCAGGTAACAGGGAATGGATGGGAATATAGTAAATTAAAGAGTCTATGATCTAAACCCTTGCAAAAATCTGGATCCGAGTTGTCCAGACAAACCAGCTATCTGAATTTATAAGTGAAATCTCTCAATTTTTAAAAGATGGCCAATGAATTACAAAAATGTACATAGTACAAGACAAATACAATTGGGCATGGGTTTCCACTTTGATATTTTTGCCTTAAACAGTATACCCAGGAGTAAGTATGCTGGCTGTCAAAAAGCTACTAAAAATGGAAGATCAGATTTAAAAAAATCTGTCTCCACTCTCCAAACACACAAGCTGTCATTATGACATGAATAGGCTAGAAGGTACTGCTCCAAGTGGATAGCCAATTTTACAACTCATTTAGTCACGTTGTTTCCTAACTAAAAATCACATCAAAATCTTTAAAAGAGACTACATCTTTTCAACACAAAGCGTTAACACACTAATAAAAATGCATTATATAAATTATTAGCATATATTATCATTTTTCTGAGAACTGTTATTGTTCCTTTAAGATCTGTGAGCTTTCAGTTTTAAAGTAGAATGAAGTGAAATATTTCTCACCATTAAAAGATACTCCACTGCTCTGTCAGGGTTGTTGAAACTGGCTCTCAGGGCTGCAATTACTTGCTCTCGCTCATATCCCATTGACATGATCTCGGTTACCATATTCTCATAAGACTGACCTGTCACTAAGAAAAGGTATGTGGGATGGGGGGAGAGGAAAGAAAGGAAACATTTAATAAATACACATTTTCCACATATTTCTTGGGGCTTCATGTGTATACAGTGTTTCAGGCACTGCAGGGCTAGGAATACAAAGAGGCACAACAGCACAAACTACACATATGTAGCAGGTAGAATAATGGCCCCTGCGAATCCATGGAAATCTGTAATACCTTAGGTTTACAAGGCAAAGCAGAATTAAGGTTGTTTATCAACTGACTCTCAAGATGGGGAAATTATCCTGGATTATCTGGGTGGGTCCAATGTAATCACAAGAGTCCTTAAAAGTGAAGGAAAACAGAGGAGAGGGTCAGAGAAACAGATATAAAGACAAGAGAAAAGAAGCAAGGTCACAAATGCTATGCTGTTGTCTTTGATGAAAGAGGAAGGGGCTACAAGCCAAGGAATGTGGGTAGCCTCCAGAAGCCTGGAAAAGACACAGAACAAATTCTCCCCTAGAGTATCCAGAAAGGAATGCAGCTCTGATAGTAGCCCAGTGATTTAGCCCGATTTTAGACCAGTGAGTACCATGTTAGACTTCTAACCTACTGTACCATAATAATAAATCTGTGTTGTTTCATACCAGGAAGTTTGTGGTAACTTGTAAGTACAATAAAAATATCAGGTACAAATGTAGCACAAATATGGGACAGAATTAGCAGGTCAGGGAAGGCAACCTAGAAGAGACAGATGAACTAATTTCTGAAACAAGTAGGAGGGACATTTCAAGCAATCGATTCGGCTATAACAAGTTCAGTTTTCCCTTGACACCTTTTATTATCAAAGCAGAGGGAAAAAGGAGGTTACAAATCAGAAAGTTAGACTTTCTCATACCATACAGAGCTGGGGCAATGAACCAAGCACTGCTATTCCAGGAAATCACTTCCCACAGGCTGTCTCTGACCCAAACTTGCTCTTCATGGAAATGTCAGACAACAGACCACACTCTGAAAGAAAGCCAACTCTCTACACTAAACTCACCTCACTTAAGCCATCTTTTCTTCTCCTTGTGTTCTGGGTGCTATTCATCCCTTCTTGTCTCCTCAAAGAACTGTACCCTTTAGTTATCTTCACTTTTCCACCTCCCACTCTTCACTCTCCACTTAATTATCCTGATCAGCAGTTAACTATATCCTAGAATGTCATCCTAAAAACAGAAGCATGCCCCCATGGCCACATCTCGACTTCTCTTTCAGAAATGTCCGCTCCCTTCCCTTTCCAGCCAGAGCTGTTTGCACAGGCTGTGTCCACTTCTCACATTCCACTCACTCCTCAACCAATATTGACATGTGACTTTGGATCTCTAAAGGTTTCTCCCTCAAATGTGCCCCTCCACTACCTATTTGCCTTCTCCGTTTCAATAAACGGCACATCCTTCCACACAAGTACAAGAACCAGAAAACTGGTGATCACAGTTCCCTTCCCCTTGTCTTTCACATCTCATCTAGCAGCGTTATCTGCAGATCCTCCCTCTGAATTACAGTGCAAAACTACCTAGGTTCCCCCTTTCTCCACTGCCTTCACTCAAGACCAGACCACAAAAGTCTCTGGATTACACCCTGCTTCCTCTCCTGCCCCTCCCCACCGCCTCCCTCAAGCCTACAATTCTTTCTTCACATGGCTGCAAACGCGAGTCTTTAAAAAGAAAACCTCCCAACCATCTTCAAACACCATGCTCCAACCACACTGATATTTTCCAGTTCATAAGTCGTACCTTCTAAAACCTGCCGCAGAACCTCTACACACATACCAGGCTTGTCTGAGGGCCAGTTCCTCTGCAGGCTCTAGTTCTCAATTTAAATGTTACAGTCTCACAGATGTACTGCCTATCCTATGTATAAGCACCTTCTGTTTTTCTTTAAGGAAGCCGTTTGTTTCCTTAAAATCATTAATCATAATTTGCAATTTACTTTACAAATTTCACCCTTCTTTCTTTACCCCATCTGAATGAAAAGTTCAACTGTGCAAGGGACCCTGTCATTCTGCATCACCGTTTCCCTGGCACAGTGATACTCTTACCAGTTTAATGATTTTCTGCAGAATTTTCAAAAGGCATTTGTTACCTATAAAAGTACAGTTAAAAAAAAAAAAACCCTAAATATCACTGAGCTAAGGTGGCATTTGATATCTAGAATTAAGGACTTCTCCTTTCTGCTTCCATAGAGGACTTGTTACGATATTTTTTTTCTTAATCACCTATTCATATACTTCTGGCACAAAGCTACTTAAGTGCCAATATACTGAGTAATTTAGTTCCCAGATTCAGAATTCAGCATCAAGATAAAAGAAATTAGGAGCTGTGGACTACCTGAACTAAACGATTTTAACATGGTGTTTCTTACTTAAGTCTCGCAGTAACTCCATGAGAAAGGTTTATTTTGATCATGGGATCAATGGCTGGTAAGTCATGGTGCAGAGACCAACACAGGCTGTCAGACTCCTGAGCCCCCAAACCAAGTCATCATGTTACACCTCCTAAAATCACGCCTCCTAATTAGTCAAGTTATGAAAACTCAAAAATAAATGCTTATAAACAGTTTGCTACTCATAGGAAAACTAGGGACAATGGACAACACAAGAGAGAGAGCTAATGAGACTAAAAGTAGTAGTGACGAAGAACCTTTATGTGTCATCAAGAGTCTTATCTTCCCGGTCACAAGAAACTGCACAAGGAACTAACAATAACCTCATTAGATCAGCCTTTTATAAAACCCACTATAACAGAGCACTGACATGTAGGAGAGAATAATGCAGGAGTATTAGTGAGGTAAGGGCGTGAACTAAGGCAGGCAAGTGGCAGTGGAAACAAGTATTCCGGAGACATTAGAAAGGAGGGCCATCAGTACCCTGGGCTCAACAGGCCAAGAGAGGCAGGGGGATCAAGAACGACGCCAATGTTTGCTAGAGATGATGGTGCAAGCAATGAGGAACAAAGGAGAAGAATTGGATGGGGGAATAAAACAGGACTCTGTCTGGAACCTACAGAGTTTATGGAGGTTGGACATCTTCCAGGTGGCAGTTTAAAGAATGAATCAGTTCACATCTGAATCTGGAGGCTCAGAAGGAGATGTGTACTGGGGTTATAATTTTGGGAATCATTATAGTATTTCCAGAGTTTGAACTTTGAACTATGGGCTAGAGCAGAACCGCAGAAGATCCGTATATTTAAGGGTCAGGTAAAATAAAAAGAATTAACTAGAAGGCCTGAAAAGGAGTAGTCAGAGGCATGGATCAAGAAAAGAGTAGTGTCACAAGCCATAAAAGAAAAGCTTAAAGCAGCAGGGTATATACATAAAGACTGGGTGAATTAAAGAGTAAAGGGGTCCCATGACCTAAGCCGTACAGGTTGACAGAAGACGTAAAGGTAAGACACCGTCTTCAGAGGTGCACGCGTAGTAGCAGCAGCTAGAGCTTGGAGGCACCACGCTTTCCGACTGAGATAGCAGCGGTGGCAGCAGACAGTTCGGCAGTCCCAGGGACAAGTGTCAGTGGGTTCCAGCTCTGCAAGTGGAGAGCACATTACCGATTTCTGGCTCATCTCTAGTCCTTTCGGTATCTCTGTAAGGACTTCTGAGTATTAAGCGTGTCCCTGTATGAAACAGAGTGATTTCTATTTTGCTGATTGGACACTAACTTATACTTACTTGGTAGCAGAGCAGTCCCAGACAACAGTAAATGTAAAGATGTGGGTGTGGTACATGCGGTGACCTTAGTAACATTTTGCCCCTACATGCTATGGGCAGCCAAGATGCCGTTTCCACGGCAATGAGAGGTTCATGGAGTTCAAGTCCAATCAGGTCAGAGGCCACCCTACATCTCATGAGGTACTACTGCTGTTAGAACCCTGCTGCTGCAGCAACTAAGTAAGCAAAGAAACTAGAAGCCCATACCACTGAAGCTGCTGTTCCCACCTGTTCCCAGTCTTCTACCTCCCTACCATTTCCAGTAACACAGAATAGTACCAAAGGGAGGAATGGGTTCCCAGCCAACTGACCAATAATCAGCAGGCACAGGAGGAAACATACTGAAGTGTTATAATGGAAAAACAGGGGCAAAAAACAAAACTGATTTTGACATATTAAGTGTGAAGGGGAGATGAAAGAGCGTCATCCAGCATAGTTAAATTTAAAGTTGGGATGGGGTGTCTGGGTGGCTCAGTTGATTAAGCAGCCAACTCTTGATTCTGGCTCAGGTCATGATGTCACGATTGGTAAGACAGAGCTCGGGGCCTGCTTGGGATTTTCTCTCTCCCTCTCTCTCAAAATAAATAAACTTAAAAAAAAAAAAAAAAAAAAGTTGGGATAGAAAGGTATGTTCACTACAAGCATGATATAAGCAATGAAATACAGACGGGACCCGACAGGGCTACAAACTGGAATAAAGGCTGAAGGAGAATAAGATGAGGTGTGAGACAGATTTAGTAACATTCTGTACCGACTTCAAAAACATTTTGTAATACACCTGTACATAGTTCAAACTCTGTTAAGACCATATTTAGAATTCACATTTGGAAAATGATCTGCTTTAACTAAAAGAATATGCTTACCTCGAATAACAACAGTACAATTCTAAGGATTCAATATATAACACATTAATTTACAAAGTCTTTAGAAACATTAATCGAACAATTATCGAAACCATTTAGCAACTCGATTATAAGTAACCATGAAGATGAACACATGACCTAAAGAAATGATTCCTCTGATAAGGTCATTTACAACGTAGACACTTACCAAGTGCACTTGTTGCATCTTCAAAAAGGTTTGACCGAGAAGAATCTCCTGATGTACTGCAAAAGGTTTTTAAAAAATCATACTTCAGAAAGTATATAAACTTAAAGTTTAGTAACTGTCCACTATATAAAGAGATTATTTTATTTTAATTAAATGTAAAAGTCTGGCTACAGTGTTTAAACTGTCCTCTAGATTAATCCCTAAAGCCTTTATCCATAACATTTCCAATCTTCATACTCATTCTTCTGCAAATGCATCATTTTAAATGTCCAAAGATGTAAAATAACCAGACTGCTTACTACTTAAGGAATACAAAAAAGAGAATGCACAACCATTTCCCTGAAAGAATTTACATGAGAAGTTAAATAAGTCAAGTCACAGTGGAAGAAATACAAACATTGCAAGTATCCCCACTTTTCCATAGTTCACAGTCCACTGCTTTGCTTTTACAAAAGATCTACATTACTACCTGTTTTCACTAACTATAAGAAATCCAGAGGATGGTCTCTGAAGAGGATTTCTGCTTTTACAAGAAAAGTGAAAACAGTGTTTCATTTGCTGTGCAGCAAGCCTTTCTAGAGGCGTACACCCCAAGAAGTGAGTGGCGCCACCAAGCTCCTTCAACTGGAACTAGACTCAGCATCTCAGTATCAAGTCACTGTTAATTCTGAACCGTGTGTGTGTGCATTTGTGCTTTGTCTTAATTTACTTTGTGCACCCACTAGCAAGGTGTGTCCTAAGCCTGGGAGGTTATTTTTTGGGTCTGGGAATGATCAAAACTTTTTCCATATAAATTAATGGTAATTGCTTCATTGCTTTATGCTATTTCTGCTTTTACAAAAGGTTTCAAAGGAACGCTCTACTTTCAAATAGTGGAGAAAAACCTGTACATGATAAATAGCCACATTAGGCTGGAAAGGCCTGGGAAATCTTTACATAACAGAATTTCAGTCAGATGTTATACGAAACTGAAGGAAGGCATTTAAATCAAGGAACACAGCATAAGCAAAAAATGGGGAGACGTGTGACAAAATGCAAGTTGTAACCGAAAGTTAATCAGTTAAAAGCACTAAGTTTCTGTTGGGCAATTGCAGAAGATGAGTCTGGAAAACAAGGTAGAGAAAAACAAGATTATGAAAGACGAGGAAGAGTAGGCCAAAGAAAAATAAATTCAAGTTTACAAAAGTAGTAAAGGGAGCAGTTAGATTAAAACATGTATACAACACACTTATTCCCAATTTTAAAAAGAGAACACAGTGGACTTCAGTTCTGAGAAAATCCTATAGCATAGCAAGAGCAAGTAGAATATCTAAGTTTGAATTCATAAATTACTTTCTAAGCCTCAGTTTGTTCATCAATACAATGGGGTCAACAATAATATCCATGTATCGCTAAGTTGTACGTACGTATGTATGTATGTGGAGTTACTGCTGGTAAAGTGTTTAGCAAAGTGCCTGGCATCCTAACATCCGATATGATTATCATGATTAAACTACTTGTTTGGTATAATTTTTAAAGTATCTTCATTAACTTGATAGGCTAACATGTACAGAAGGAAAAAAGTTCTGAAAAGTATACAGGAAAACTAATTTTGCCCAAGACCCCAACCTAGGGAACAACCACCACTAGCAGTTTCTATGTAACAAGCAGTTGTGTCTTGCTTTTGAATGTGTTTCACTTAACTTGATTATCTCAGTCAGCATAACTACAACTACCTGTTTTTCCCCAGGCGCACAGTACTCCATTTAATTGGCCAAATCAAGCTCTTACTAAATTCTTTCTATGTACAAATTTATCAATTATTCCTTTTATAACTTTTTAAAGATTTTTATTTTTCCATGTTCTCTTGTTTATGGTTTCACTTTTATGTTGAATCGTGATCTGTCTAGAGTGATCCATCTTTCCCCTTCCATTTGGCTAGACATTAATCCCAACAGCATTTTCCTCAGTGGTCTGAAATCACATCTTTATCTTGCATGAAGTCTCTGGTATGTATTCTGGTCTGTTTCTAGAATACTATCTATTTAACTGAGCCGTATTTCTAGTAAGAGTCACTCTAAATTGTCGCAATTGTTACCACGTAGAGTACATTCTACTACCTGGTAGGACTAGTGTTTTTTCCTGCAGTTCTTTTACAGAACAGTTTGTGCTGTTTTGCATACGGCTTTAAAATTTCCTTTTACATATCACAGACCACAGTGAGGTGAGGTTGGACTGCCATTCTTCAACCTTGACTCTGCCTCATTGCTTCTCCTTCCCCATCTGCAGAGGAAACCACTTATCAGTTAGTGTGCTGTTCCTTTGTTACTACACGTTACTATATATACCCAAAGAAAATATATGATGTCGTTTTGTGGCTTTTGTTTGGTTTACGGTTACTGCCCATATTATTTTGTAATCTCTTTTTCTCACTTGATAACAAAGCCTTGAAACCACATTCACTCAATATGCATATATACTACATACTTTAACTGGTCTGTACTATTGGATATTAGGGCTTCTCAAACTTTAGGAAGCCTAAAAATTCACCAGGAGAGCTTGTTAAAATACAGATTTCTGTGATCTGCCCTCAGAGAATTCTGACTTAGGTCAGGGGTTTAATTTCAAACATACTCCCAGTGACGCTGATGCTGCCTACTTACTACCACCTTCAAGCAGCATTGCTCTCCAATATGAATAAATTGCAGGTCAAGTCATTCCCTTATTAATGGGTATTTAGGTTGGTTCCAATTTGTCTTTAATTACAAATTAACGCAGTCTTTGTGCACACAGTTTCTCTAAGGTAGATATATACAAATAGGATTTGCATTGCAATCGGTAGTTTTTAAAGAACAAAACTGGCCTAAAGACACAAATGACTAATAACGAAAAGTCAGGCCAGGGGTGATGAATAAACTTTCTGATGTCCCTCGAATCGGTACCAGTGTATCTCCTGATGATTAGCCCACTAAGTTTTGTGTTTAACAGGACACTAAATGTTTTAGAGCAGATGAAAGGAGTAAGGCACATTTAAGCAGCCAGTTTTCTGAGCTTCCCTCATCCTTCTGTTACCCTTCTCGAAGGTGGTGATAATTTGGGGAAATGGTGTACAAAGCCCAACCAAGTAACTAACTCTAGTATCTGCTCTGTGGATCACTGATCATCTACTGATTTATGCAACCTCTGTAGGTCTGAAAAGGTAATCCTGAATCTTAAGAATCGGTAAGTGAAACTGTACCTCCAGGAAGAAAATTTTAAAAAAAGAGATTGTACCGATCAATTCTGAAATTCTCACTATAAGCTTTTCGAAGAGCTGAAAACATGTAAGAAAATAGGCTATCCTGTACTGATGAACATATATTTAATTACATTTACAATGTTTAGATGGTCTGGGAAACAATGTGTTAAATTTGTTAACTTCCCTCCTTCACACAGAATGGACCAACAACCTTTTGATAGAACAGCTTAACCTGAGTCTGGTTGTCTCCCACTAGGTAAGAGTGTTGAATGCATTTCTAAATGTACGTGGGAGAAGCATCAAGTTAGGTGACAGTGTCTCAGAAGGCCTAAACTAAGGCAAAGTGCAGCAGGCAGGCATAGAGGAAATATTTAATTCCTTGAAAAGAGGCCCAAAGTGAGCAATAAACCAGATGACTCAAACCCCTCCAAACATGGTTGACTTGGATCAGACATAGAAACTGAACACATAGGTAAAACACTAAAATAATCGTAACTAATTTTTTTCTGATCATTGTTGTATTTATCACAAACATGCTTCCCTTTCAGTACGTGTTTCCAACTCCTGTACAGATCTCCATTCTGTCTGGTTTTGATTCCAAGGACTCTAACTATTGCCACTGAGGTCCCAAGCTATATTAAAGTCACAAAACACAAACAGCTCCAGTGCCAATGCACACTGGACTTAATACAACCCATGCTGTCAGATAAAGCAGAAATTCCGTGTACAAGCTCCAGCCAAGCAAAATAAAGCACCTGCTTTGGTTCTTTTATTTACCATTGGGGGAAAAAACTTTTGTCATAAATTACTCAGTTATCTTGTCAACTTCTCACAAGAAATTATTTCTTGCTCCACAAATATCCCAGTGCTTTTTCTTTGGTTTTAAAGATCTACACAGGCAAAACTTAAATGTCTACAAAAGTTCACAAAAATATAGATAAAACAGTGGAAAACTGAAACAATCCATATGTTCAACAAAAGGTGGTAGGTGAAGTACCCACAACAGCTGATACGTATTGCTGTGTACCGTGTGCTATTTTACACCTTTTATATTCATTATTCCATTTAATCCTTATAACAACTCTAGGAGATAGGTTGCCACCCACAAATTTTCAGATGAGGAAAATACCCAAAGATGTTACTTTTCTAAGGTTGAGCGTGAACAAACGTCAGATCCAAACACAATGCTATGCAGCAAATGGAAATATTTAATGGAATGAAAGATGTTTACAATAGAAATGACAACAATCAGAAAATAATATAAATAATGACTGGGGCAGTGTCAAGTTATTTATAATATGTCAAACTATAATAAAATATGAAGTTATTTTTATAATTCTTTCTGGGCATTTGTATTTCCTAATTTTTCTACACAAAATGAAGAATAACTTTGACCCTCTTTCCCTTCTCCCTGGGAAAAAAAATAATGGAGTATACAAAACTGGATCACGAAAATTTAAACAGGCACAAAAATTAGTTTTAGTGAGAGTTCAATGTTCAGAAAAGTTTAACAGAGTAGAAACAAAGTTAGTTTGATCAAAACAATAATCAAAACAAACACATGCATGAAGTTCTTTTTTTTTAATGTTTATTCATATTCATTCTTGAGAGAGAGACAGAGATCAGGCAGGGAGGGGCAGAGAGAGGGACACACAGAATCTCTAGACTCTGAGCTGTTCAGCACAGAGCCTGACGTGGGGCTTGAACTCACAAACTATGAGACTGTGACCTGAGCCGAAGTCGGACGCTTAACTGACTGAGCCACCCAGGCACCCCTACATGCATGAAGTTCCTAATATGAACGTGTTTTGGGATACAATTTCCTAGAATACAGTTCTTACCTGTCAGTTGATGTTGGACTAGTAGCCACTGGTGTTTCTGCTGGCTTTTCTGCAGGTTTCTCTTGTTTCGTTGCACTAGCAGGTGCAGGTTCAGAAGATGCTGTCGTTGATGCTGGAGTGATGGATGCGGGGGTAGGAGTGGGAGCCAAAGCGGGAGGAGAGGTCGGGACCTGGACCACAGCTGGAGCTGTGGTGGAGCTAACTGTGGTCGTGGTGGCAGGATTTGACTGCTGGGTTGTAGCTGGTGCTGGTGTAGTCACTGCTTTGGGCTAAACACATTAAAAAAGTAAAATAATGAATCATGATAAAATACCACATTATTACCTGATCTCTAAGTAGACTACCATTATAGGAGGCTACAAACATAACACTAATATAAACTTGTAACTTGAAAATAATTTTGTAAAGTAACTTAATAAATGATCAGTATTAGCAATCTGAATCACTATGTTACTCTTTCAAAGCTGATATATTAACTAACAACCTTAATTAGCTTTTAGCTAACAGTTTGTCTTTGTTATGTTACCAAGTCACTACAAAAAAGAACCAATAGAAGCCACTATTCAGAGATATATAGAATGTGTACTAAAAAAAAAAGGACCATTTAATTACCCCCTACCAAACTTTACAGTTTAAGTTCCGAGGTTATAACTTCAAGGTATTTATTGTCATTTAAAAGCATCACCAGGGGCGCCTGGGTGGCGCAGTCGGTTAAGCGTCCGACTTCAGCCAGGTCACGATCTCGCGGTCCGTGAGTTCGAGCCCCGCGTCAGGCTCTGGGCTGATGGCTCAGAGCCTGGAGCCTGTTTCTGATTCTGTGTCTCCCTCTCTCTCTGCCCCTCCCCTGTTCATGCTCTGTCTCTCTCTGTCCCAAAACTAAATAAACGTTGAAAAAAAAAAATAAAAAAAAAATAAAAGCATCACCAAAAAACAAATAATAATAAAATAAAATAAAATAATAATAGGGGCGCCTGGGTGGCTCAGTCGGTTAAGCGTCCGACTTCAGCTCAGGTCACGATCTCGCGGTCCGTGAGTTCAAGCCCCGCGTCAGGCTCTGGGCTGATGGCTCAGAGCCTGGAGCCTGCTTTCGATTCTGTGTCTCCCTCTCTCTCTGCCCCTCCCCCGTTCATGCTCTGTCTCTCTCTGTCTCAAAAATAAATAAACGTTAAAAAAAATAAATAAAATAAAATAAAAATAATAATAATAATAATAATAATAAAAGCATCACCAAAATAACTCTCTTGTTTGATCTGAGCTAGTTGAGCATGCACTGGAAAGACTTGCTGTGCAAGGTAGGACAGGGGACTGAAAAAAAATAATACTAGGAGCATTCACTCCCTCTTTTCTTTGTTCTAAGAATCTTGTGTTTAGCCCTATAACTTTTCAAACTGCCAATATAATACTCTGCAAATTATTAATGTTCTAAACTCTGATTTAGATTAAAATGTAATTTAAATGTATTATGCTAATTTAGTATTTCCCTTAAGATTATTTATGATGATTATAATAATATAACATTTCATGCCCTCGCAAAGTCTCTGTTGCCACAGTGCTATTTAAGCCTCATTCTAAATGGTAGGAAACCCATCTGCTTTTTGAAGTTTTGCTGCTTACTTCTGATCTAACCAGTTTTCCTGGCTCTTTATAATAAGGTCATTTCTCTTTGCCTCTATAATGCCTACTACTTCCCCTTCTAATAGATGGCTTTTATTATTAACTTGAAAATAAAATAACCACAAATTATCAGTAGAGTCCTGTGTAAAATAAGAAAAAGCTTGGCTCTAAGTAGCTATTCTTCAAACACATCCATCTATTCTGAGACCTATCCTGCTTAATTCTTAGTTACGTTCTAAACAGTCAAGGTTATTACAATACTAAAGGAAATAAGACCCCAAACATATACATATCCAAATATGTGGCTACCACATTTTGCATACTATTCATGATAAAACTAGATAAGACAATGGAGTATTATTCAGCCCTAAAAGGACAGAAATTCTGGCACATGCTATAACATGGATGAACCTAGAAGACACTACGCTAAGGGAAATAAGCCAGTCACAAAAGGAAAATACTTTATGATTCCATTTATATGAGATGTATAGAGTAGTTAAATTCATGGAAAGTAGAATGGTGGTTACCAAGGCCTGGGGGGGTGGGGGCAGAATGGGGAGTTACTATTTAGTGGGTACAGAGTACTGGAGATGGTTGCACAACAATGTGAATGCACTTAATACCACTGAACTGTACAATTAAAAATGGTTAAACTGGTAAATTTTGTGTTACGTATATTTTAACACAATTAAAAAATACTCAATTGAGACAAAGTTTCCTCATGATTCTGTTTCTTGTATGTAAAGTTTAACATTTAATGGCTAAGTGAAATAAGTCAGAGAAAGACACCATATGTTTTCACTCATATGTGGATCTTGAGAACTTAACGGAAGACCATGGAGGAGGGGAAGGGGGGAAAAAAATCACAGAGAGGGAGGCAAACCATAAGAGACTCTTGGATACTAAGAACAAATAGGGTTGATGGGGGTGGGGGAGACGGGAAAGTGGGTGATGGAAATTGAGGAGGCCACTTGTTGGGATAAGCACTGGGTGTTGTACGGAAACCAATTTGACAATAAATTATATTAAAAAAACCCAAACATTTAATGAGTAAGTGCTTTAACATAGCAAAATCACAATGGTTCTCTTAATGGATTATACGAACTTTTAAGTCCAACACATGTAAACCGTTTAGCTGCTTTTACTCAGGACAAAAATATGCAGTAATTAAAACTGACTTGCTAACCAGAAGAGACTTTTTTTCTTTGACTCTTTTTTTTTAAATTATTTTTTTAATGTTTATTTTTGAGAGAGAAAAAGGAGGGAGGGAGGGAGACACAGATTCCAAAGCAGGATCCAGGCTCTGAGCTGTCAGCAGCACAGAGCCCAATGCAGGGCTCGAACCCACGAACTATGAGATCATGACCTGAGCCGAAGTCGGACACTTAACCGACTGAGCCACCCAGGCGCCCCTCTTTGACTCTTAAATATAGAAAAAAACTGAGGGTTGCTGGTAGGGTGCTGGGTGGGGGGAAGGGCTAAATGGGTGACAGACACTAAGGAGGGCATTTGTTGGGATGAGCACTGGGCGTTGTATGTATGTGATGAAATCACTAAATTCTACTCCTGAATCATTATTACACTATGTTAACTAACTTGGATTTAAATAAAATTTAAAAGTTAAAATAAATAAAATTTACTTGCTCAACTCTCTGTATTTCTACTGCATATATTACCTTAAACTTAAAAAAAAAAATCCTCACATTTATTTTAATAAATGGTTTATAGTCCTTAACAAACTTGGTTTCCAATTACTTATTTAAACCTATTTTCAGGGTTACAAGTATCACTGTTCTCAGATTATGATAATTCAATCCTAAAAATTCATGTCACGAGTACACTTCTCTGTTTTAACTCTCTACTGCATGCTTATGCATCTTTAAATAAAAATATTACAGAATCCTGACAGAACCCATATCCATTCTGTTTTAGAGAAAAACTTTGATAAACTGTCCCAAGTATATTTCAGTCCAATAAATCACAAAAAATTCCCTTTAAAAAACTTCCTCACAACAATCATTCCTTCATTTCTTTAACTGCCTTTTTCTTTTTTAGTTTCTAAAAATCTACCCCATCAACTAAGAAATATCATTGAATTTAGGAGTCTACATGTCTTTTCTGCTTGAGCCTATCAGATCTAGCACATAATTTAACAAGTCTCTTTAAGGCACCCTTATTAAAACCACAAAATAAGAAATATTTATTCTAAGAATCACATCTTTAAATCTTTAAATAATTAGCAATTTTTCTACTCCAGCAAAATCTAACAATTTTCACATGATATTTTATCAACTGTTTTAATTTATTTAAAAATGTTTAAGCTATAAATGTATAAAATTAACTTTATGGTTCACACAAAGTAAACTTAAAATTTTTTAAAAAACAGCCAAGTGCCTGCCACTATGGATGTGCATAAACTGTATTCACTAAAGTATAAAGGCTGGACTTGGGATCTTTATTTTTTTTAAAAAACCTCGCATGCATAAAAATATACAGAACAAGGCTAAAACTTACTTTTGTCACCATAACCACCACAAAGTTTTTTTCATCAATTTTATATTCTTTTAGAGCAGTATCATCATTGAGGATTTTGCCTAGTACATTAAGAAAAAAAGAATACATTATTTGAAGCCCATAACCTTTGTCTTACACATAACTGAAGTTAAAACAATTACCAATGTCAATTCTATCAATTAATACTTTCCCCAAAGAAAATCATTAAGTGATCAGTCAAGATAAAGAAAAATATAATTGGAAATATAATCAGGTAAAAAGGCACTAACATTTGATTTAAAGATACCAAACACAAACACTGTGTATGTGTCTGACAGAACGAGTTTGTCTACACAATCTGAAAGATAGCATTACTTTCAATATTTAATTCATACCTGCATAAATTAATTTTTGACCTGCTACAGGAAAGGCATCTTTCCCTTTTTCAGATTCAATCTTCTCTTTCAGCGCCTTCACCTAAAGGAAAAATAAACATTTTTTTCTAACAGGTCTAAACAACAAATGACTATCCAGAATCTGAGAAATGCAAGGTAAAACTTTTATACGTATATTAATCATTAATACTTGCAAAAACTTAAAGATCATGTCTTCACAATTTATATTAAAAACGACTCATTCTTAATGCGTATCATTAGGTATAGGTATAAACTTTACCACCAGCTGCTACACATACACAGATTAAAAGAAAAAACTTTTACCAGTTGACTTGATAAATCTACTCAAAATAAAAATTGCAACATCAGAAGTCTTGATTCTCATTATAAAGCTTACGGGCTTATTTCCCACAGAGTAAAAAAGAAAAGCTCTCTAACCTAAAAGGTCTAAGAAATAAAATAGTTCCATCTACAATAAAAATAAAAGTTAAATAAGAATGTTAAAAAGCAAATGATTCAGGGGCGCCTGGGTGACTCAGTTGGTTAAGTGTCCAAATCTTGATTTTGGCTCAGGTCGTGATCTCACGGTTTGAGAGTTCAAGCCCTGTGTCAGGCTCTGTGCTGACAGTGGAGAGCCTGCGTGGGATCCTCTCTCTCTCTGTCCCTCCACTAACTGTGCTCTGTCACTCTCTCTCAAAAATAAATAAATAAACAAACAAAAGAAAGGCATATGATTCACTTAAAAACTTTTTTTTTAATGTTTATTTTTGAGAGAATGTGAGAAGGGCAGGGGCAGAGAGAGAGGGAGACAGAATCTGAAGCAGCCTCCAGGCTCTGAGCTGTCAGCACAGAGCCTGATGCAAATGATTCACTTTAAAAGTGGGATATGTTTCATCATTGTCATCTGAGGGGGCTTCATAAAGATCAATTAGAACATGATTTCTAGAGATGGGGCCTGAACACCTTTATTTTTTTTTTAATTTTTTTAAACATTTATTTATTGTTGAGAGAGAGTGAGCAGGGAAGGGGCAGAGAGAGGGGGAGAAACAGAATCCGAAGCAAGTTCCAAGCTCTGGGATGTCTGCACAGAGCCTGGATGTGGGGCTCGAACTCATGAACTGGGAGATCATGACCTGAGCTGAAGTCATATGCTTAACCGACTGAGCCACCCAGGTGCCCCTGAACACCTGTACTTTTTTAAAAGCTTTACAGGTGGCTCCAAATATCAGCCTTGGCCGAGGACTACTATCTGTTGTCTCATCTACAAAGTAAGAGGTACTGTAACAGATGATCTTTATGATCTCTGTCTTGTAAAATTACATGACAACAGGCTCATTATGAGGTATTTTGAAAATGAGTCCAATTTCTGAAACTAATCAAAAAGCACAGTGGCAGAGGAGTAAAAAAGGCAAGAAGATATAATGGAATTAGTTTCATTACTTTAAAGGCACAAAAATCAAGAGGAAAAATTCCATTCCTTCTATCTCCCAGAATACTTCGAAAAATTGTCTAAGTTGATAGTTCTGAGCTTTAGGTGAAAGACTGCTTGATAGGGATACACAGAGAGAGCACTACTTTCATTACTTTAAAGATACAAGAATCAGGGGCGCCTGGGTGGTTCAGTGGGCTGAGCGTCTGACTTCGGCTCAGGTCATGATCTCACAGCTCTATGAGTTTAAGCCCCGCATCAGGCTCTGTGCTGACGGCTTGGAGCCTGGAGCCTGGAGCCTGGTTCGGATTCTGTGTCTCCCTCTCTCTCTGCCCCTAATCCATTTGCATTCTGTCTCTGTCTTTCTCAAAAATAAATAAACGTTAAAAAAAAAAATCTAAAGATACAAGAATCAAGAGGGAAAATTCCATTTCCTTCAATTCCCCAGAATACTGAAAACTGTCTAAGTTGACAGTTCTAAGCTTTAGGTGAAAAACTAATGCCAGCGCAGAGCCTGATGCAGGGCTTTAACCCACAGATCGTGACCAAGAGTCGAATGCTTAACCAACTGAGCCACCCAGATGCCCCATAAGTAACAGCTTTTTAAAAAAGCACTCAGGGGGGGCTCCTGGGTGGCTCAGTTGGTTAAGCGTCCGACTTCAGCTCAGGTCATGATCTCGCGGTCCGTGGGTTTGAGCCCCGCGTTGGGCTCTGTGCTGACCGCTCAGAGCCTGGAGCCTGTTTCAGATTCTGTGTCTCCCTCTTTCTTTGACCCTCCCCTGTTCATGCTCTCTCTCTGTCTCAAAAATAAATAAATGTTAAAAAAAATTTTTTTTTAATAAAAATAAAAAAATAAAAAAGCACTCAGAGAATCTGACGTCAACATCAGTAAACTCAGGATATAAATTCCACAAGATAGTAAATTCTATGCTATGTGTGGGTCAGAATAAAAAAGTACAAGGATTCACAAGTCTAACAACTCTACAGTTGGCCCTTGTTCTATAATTTATGTTGGCAGTTCTGATTTTACCTATACATTCAGCTAGCATGTCATGATAAGTGCAGGAAACAAAAGATACTATCCAAATTTCTAAGATAAAGTAACTTTTAAAGACCCATTTATTTAAACCCTGTACTGCCAAGAGCAATGATTCTCTAGATGTGATGAAGGAGCCAAAAACATTCCTAAGACCTTACTTATCAGGAGGTCTACCAGGTCAAAAGATATTATTTGCCTTTTGTACTCTCATTTTCTCACAAGTATATACTTGAGTTTTCCAGAGGCTACAAAACATGTGACTTCACAAAAGACTGAGTGCAGAAGCAGATGAGAATCTAGCTATCTTTTTCTATTAAGCCAAACATTAAAAAGTTTTGCAAAACAAGGGGCACCTGGGTGGATTTCTGCTCAGGTCAGAATCTCATGGTTCAAGAGTTCGAGCCCTGCATCCTGCTCTCTGCTATCAGTGCAGAGCCCACTTCCGATCAAGTCATCCCCTCCCCCTCGCCCTCTCAAGCTTGCACACTCTTCTCTCTCAAAAGTAAAACATTTTAAGGTGCCTGGGTGACTCAGTCAGTTAAGGGTCAGACTTCAGCTCAGGTCATGGTCTCATGGTTCGTGGGGTTCAAGCCCTGTATCAGGCTCTCTGCTGTCAGCACAGAGCCTGCTTCGGATCCTCTATCTCCATCTCTCTCTACCCCTCCCTTGCTTGTGCACGCTCTGTCTCTCAAAATAAATAAACTTAAAAAAAATTTTTTTAAATAAATAAACACTAAAAACAAGTTTTGCAAAGCAAGTAAGATAATGCCAGTCTTACTGTTTTTTGTTGTTTTGGAAAATAATTTTTCACATAAAATATATTAGTTGTAACATTTAATAGGTTTATTATATTTAAATGAATATAATAATTTAAATTTAAATTTATTATATTTAAATGAACATTTAGAAAATTCCTCTGCTTAACTTCTAATACAGTAAATACAAGTACATTGATAAAGTTATTTTGGGGTCCTCAACAAATTTTAACTGTAAAGGGTCTTGAAAACAAAAAGAGAGGACTAAGAACTGCTACTTTACATTTACATGCTAAATGACTTGCCCGAAGTCAGCTGAGCAACAGCATAGAGCTCAGAGCACTCTGTGGTGAATAATTTCCTTCCATACTTCTTTGTTCAGAGAAGAGATGCAATATTTGCAACTGTGGTTGGTTAAAAAAAAACTCACAAATGAATGATAGACCACATGTGTTACTATGAGTGATTCTAGTTCTCAGACCAGTACACAGTGGTGGAGTACACAGTAATTGCTCAATTAACACTTGCTGAATGAGTAAATTAATATAGCATAAATATATGTAAGGAAAGGAAAATAAAGAAATATATGAAGCAAAAAATAAAGAATGAAAGAAATAAGCAGGAATCTCATTCCTGACAGACAAGAATGTGTAGCCAATTTAGACTTAATTGATATGTATACATAGTTTCTAACCAATGGAAATTATACTTTTATTTCCAGCACCCATAGAATATACACTTTAAAAGTTTAGCCATAAAGACTATTCCACTGTATTTTCATAAACCCAAACAAATAACGGACCTACTCTCTAGCTTTGTATGTCAAAAGAGTGAGGAAGGGACAAAACCCCAAAACACTTGTAAGTTTAAAAAAAAAAAAAAGCAGGACAAACAAGAACAAACACCTCCAATCATTTTGCTCCAAAAAAACCAAAAACGGGTGATTAAAAAATATTAAGTACACAACAATGAGAACTCTACAGACATTGGTACCTATATGATTTCACTAAAAAAGTAATCACAGACTAACATTAAAACCGTTTATTAAAGAAAAATTAATAAACTAAGCATGCATTTCAGACAGAAATAGGACAAATACCAAAAGGAAAAACGCAAAAAAATTAAGGAGAGAGAAATGGTAGAAAATACTTCTTGTGCCAAGAGAAATAAGGGACAAATAACAGGGCAACAATTCATAAGTATAGTCAATAAAAAGTTCAACCTTATTAGTAACCAGAATCACAAATTTTAGTGTCAGATGTCATTAGTTCAACACACCATCATACTGGAAAAGACAGTGTTGAACAATTCTTGGTGTTAAGTGTGAAGAGACAACACTCTCAGAATGGGAGTGTCAAACAATAAAATATTTGAAGGCAATATGTCAAAGTGCAACATTTTTGGGGCGGTGGCCATTCAATCTAGCAATACCACTTCAGAACATAAAATCAACTTTATATATTTATATATAAACATATATGTGAATACACACACACACACTCACATACACACACATCTACTAGAACTAGACTTTAGTTCCGGGTGCACCGACCTGTCCAAAATCCTGGCGTTGTTCCTTAACCTCAACACGATCATTACTTTCCAATCTACTTAAGTCACCTACCCACCCAACACAGGCTGAATCCTGTTATCCCCAAACTTCTCCATCTTTGAAATTGTAAACATCAATCACCTATCCCTACCAGCTCTCAGTAACTATTCACTCACTACACCTGGTCTTGCATTTGGTCCCCAGAGTGCCTACTTTCACTCTGATCTTTATTGCCAGTTCTATTTGGCAAAGACAATAATTCCACTGCTTCTATCACTTTCTTCCTATTATCAGACTTTCTTGTCTTTTTGCTGCTTCCCCCAGGCAAAATTCCACATTTGGACCCACACAACTGAATTTATTTCCATCTGTACTCAACAAAAAATTCACTTTGACCACTCTGTGCTGCCTCCTACCTCAGCTAACAAATTTTACCTTAACTATCCAACCCCTACCTATCCATTTACATCCAATCTTCTACATGCTGGAGAAAATTAAAGATACCCTAAATCCTCACTTCTTTTGGTTCTCCTCCATTCTCCAAGAGGATATTTCAAACCTGCACTCTTCTCTAAATTTGATTGCCAAAACTTCCTCCCTCCCCACAGATGACCTTCTACTTCATTCAAAATATATCAAGGGCGCCCAGGTGGCTCGGTCAGTTAAACTTCTGACTCTTGATTTTGGATCAGGTCATGATCTCACAGTTCATGAGATCAAACCCCACTTTGGGCTCCATGCAGGAGTATGCTGGGGACTCTCTCTCTGCCCCTCCTCCCCAAATTAAAAACAAAGACAAAAATCAGCAGATATCAGAGGGACCCTTCTGCCACCAAAGCGACATACTTTCTTTTTTTGCATCCAGATCCACCTAATCTCCTTCCTTCCTATTAAAAATTTTTTTGAACATCTATTCATTTTTGAGAGAGAGAGACAGAGTGTGAGTGGAGGAAGGGTAGACAGAGAGGGAGACACAGACTCTGAAGGAGGCTCCAGCACTGAGCTGTCAACACAGAGCCCGACGCGGGGCTCGAACTCACGGACCGCGAGATCATGCCCTGAGCCGAAGTTGGCTGCTTACCAGACTGAGCCACCCAGGTGCCCCTCCTTTCTTCCTATTAAATGAAAGAGGCATCCCTCTCTTTCAAATCTAATCCTTTTCACTTGTTCCTTGGTTCTCCATCCAGTGTTCTTCAATACCTTGCTAGATTCTTTGTTTCCCACCCTCCCCCAGCTGTATTTTCACCCTCTCCTTCGAGGCCAGTTCACTTCCATTCACACTTAAACAGACCCAATTTTCTATCATCTTTAAGACAAAACAAAAACTTCACAACCCCCCATTATTTCTTGCTAGCTATAGTCTCCTCCCCTTTGTCTCAGGCATTTTTCAAAAAAAAAAAAATTAACTACACACATTGTAATACTAGTAACCCCACACCGATTACTCAAGAATGCAATGTAGTGCTGACAGAAGCATGGACTTTATTCCCAATTCTACTTATTTTTCTCCCTATGCTCAGGATTCCATTAAGACTGTTCTTACCAGTATCTCTAAATTCAGCAAAACCATAACTAGATACTTCTTAGTCCTTCACTACCTTACCTGACCTGTCTCTTAGTACTGACCTGTCTCTCCTCTTCACACTGTCTTCCTTTGGCTTCCATAAGGCCATACTCCTCAGGATTTCCTCCAATCTCTCTGTTCACTAATTTGTGAAATCCTCTCCTTATCTTTAGTCATACAGACCCAACTCTCTACTGGATACTTTTACTAGATATCCTAGTATAGGCATTTCAACCATAATGTGTTTACTGCAGATGGCTTCTAGACATCTAGTTTGTCTAAACCTTCCCTAACCCAATCAAATGGAACACACTTTAAAACAGCTTATAAAGAAAGGCCTTCTTCCTGGATATTACCAAAAACAAACAAAAAAAACAAACAAAAAGAGGAGGCAGCACCTCTCTACATGGTTTCTCTTGGGAAGGTTATGGCAAGCAACAGATGCAGTTGTGACTCCTCTAACTGTGCTGAGTCCCATGCCAATGCTCTTGTTTCAATAAGCAGCAAACAAGATGGATCTATAATGGAGCACTACAGTTCCAATAAATAACCAAGGCCACCCTATCCAAGGCTAATAATAAACAAGAAGGAGGGACTAAACTTTCATTTTGATGTTTATTTCTCCCTAAATAAAGAATGGAAATTTATTGGGGCAGCTGGGTGGCTCAGTCAGTTAAGCAGCCAACTTTGGCTCAGGTCATAATCTCGCGGTCCATGAGTTTGAGCCCCGCCTGGCTGTGCTGACAGCTCCGAGCCTGGAGCCTGCTTCGGATTCTGTGTCTTCCTCTCTCTTTGCCCCTCCCCTGCTCGCGCTCTGTCTCTCTCAAAAATAAATAAACATTAAAAAAAAATGAATGGAAGTTTATCATCAACTCAACTATCGACAAAGCATGGTTGACAATCAAGAAATCAAACTTCTTTCCTAGCCACATACTTCTTTTTCTCTTATGAAATTGTGTGCATTTTAAAGGAAAAACATACTCTGTATCTAACATTAAACATGGTTGACAATCACAATAGTCTATTAAAAAGTGCCAACATAAAATCTGATCAATTATCCTGTTTCATCCCATCCCCATGAGATGCTTGTCTATTCTTCCACGTTCCTCACATCAAATCATTCATCCAGTGGTTCCAACTTACCATCTAATTATTTCCCAGTGTGAACATTACTTTGCATCCCATGGTACTACCTTAGTTCAGGCCAACAACCATTAAAAGTAGTCTTAAGTTGTAGGTTTCAAATATAAAAATAATGTTTTATAAATTATATCCCCATGATAGTAAATGTCGTTTTGCATGTCAGTCTTTTTTTTTTTTTGGCATGTCAGTCTTCTTACACGGCACTTTCGCACAAGATTTCTAGGACTATAGCTTGTTGATTGGGTTAGCAACTGAATATTTATTATAATCCAGTTTCCTCAATATTACAATATATTTTCCTTATTACTGTTATAATTACATATACCGTAAAAAGACTTATGCAAGCTTTAATGGGTAGCCCTGAAGTACAGAGGCTGAATGAATAACAACAGTTCATGTATGCTATGTACTTAGCACATGCCAGGCAGTATATCAAGAGCTTCCCAATATTTAACTCAATTTAATCTGTGCCTCATCTCCTATTTGAATCCTGGCTAGTGCTACTGTGGAAGGTGATATCTGAGAACAACAACAAATGCTGATATTTGTGAGCGCTAATGCAGGCAAATTTGAGTTCCTTTGATCCAGCAGCTCTGCATCTGGAAATCAATGCTGAAGAGATGTTTACAAAAACACTTTAAAGATACACGAACAAGTTATGTGTTCTACACTACTGTTCCTAACACTGAAAACAACCCTAAACATTCATCAGTGGTAAAATATATTAGTGCAGATGCATTAATTTAAATACAATGCAATACAAGAACAATGCTATACGTGCAAGGTACTCACTGAATACATGTATATATGAATGAATGACGTATTTATAATTATCTATAAAGGGCAAAAGCTAGTTGCTAAGCAAGTGATTTTTAAGAACATAGTGAAATTATGTTTATATATTACACATAGGTAAAAAAACTGTCTAGCAGCAAATAGAGTCTATAGTGGTTATTTGGACCAGGGGCATAAAGACTTCTACTTTTTTATATACTTTAGTAACTATAACAAGCCTAGATTATGTTAGTAATTTAAGGGAAACAACCACTGCTTACTTATATCACAGAAGAATATACTGCAATTTTGAGGAGTCTGCACTAAAAAAGAAAATTCTAGAGTGCCCAGCCAGCTCAGTTGGTAGAGCATGCAACTCGTGATATTGATGTCTTGAGTTTGAACCCCACGCTGGGTGTAGAGATTACTTAAAAAAAAAAAAAAAAGTCTAAGGCAGTACTCTAATACCTACTTAAATTTCGAAAAACAAGAGCAACCAAAATTTGGCAATTAACATTAGCAAAAGAAAAGAGTCCCAAACCTAAATATGTTTACAAAAGGATTTCATAGATTGTGTGCATCTATGTGGGCAATGTTTTTGGTTTTCTTTTTCCTTTTGATTCCTTAAGTGGTATCCTTCCATTTGGGAAACTAGCATAGGCACCAAGGAGTATTTTCTGGATTCCTCTCCCCAAAGTATATTTCTGCGAATTCTAAAGATAGATTTGATGGTAAAAAAGTCAGTTGACTAGTGCAATAGGAAAAATCTTCCCACTGGACCCAAGGAATAAAATAATGTAGCAAAAGTAAAGAGATTTTTTTTTTTTATTACTGAGGGTACAGTATTAATAATGTATGAACATGGGAATGCAATTGGTGCAGCCACTCTAGAAAACAGTATGGAGACTCCTCAAAAAACTAAAACTAGAACTACCCTATGACCCAGCAATTGCACTACTAGGCATTTATCCAAGGGATACAGGTGTGCTGTTTCGAAGGGACACATGCACCCCCATGTTTATAGCCGCACTATCAACAATAGCCAAAGTATGGAAACGGCTCAAATGTCCATTGATGAATGAATGGATAAAGAAGATGTGATACACACATACACACACACACACACACACACACACACACACACACACACACACAAAATGGAGTATTACCGGCAATGAAAAAGAATGAAACCTTGCTGTTTCCAACTACGTGGATGGAACTGGAGGGTATTATGCTAAGTGAAATTAGTCAGAGAAAGACAAAAATCCTATGACTTCACTCATATGAGGACTTTAAGAGACAAAACAGATGAACATAAGGGAAGGGAAACAAAAATAATATAAAAACAGGGAGGGGGACAAAACAGAAAAGCCTCATAAATATGGAGAACAGAGGGTTACTGGAGGGGTTGTGGGAGGGGGGATGGGCTAAATGGGTAAAGGCCACTAAGGAATCTACCCCTGAAATCATTGTTGCACTATATGCTAACTAATTTGGATGTAAATTTAAAAAAATAAAAAGTAAAATAAAATAATGTATGAACAGAGAGTATATAAAGGCAATCAATTCTCAAATAGGGTTATGATCCAAAAGGCTATGATTTTAAATATAATTTGAAGTTCAGAACCTATTCTCCCCATACAAACTATGATATTTAAGCTACTCCAACTATTCATGCCAATTTAATTAATCTATTCTAAAATATATTCCTAACAATATGATTTCAACGAGATTAAAACCGACACACTTTGAAAACTGATTAAGTAGAAAAATAGAAACTCTCAAGATACCTGTAAACTTTTAAAGTTTCTATATAGGCAGAGAATGAATCTAATACACTACAAAAAAGTCACCTACCTAATTTACCCAAAAGTGTGAGGGGGAGAGAAGGGAGTGACAAATAATTTTTATCTACCTGTTTGAAGTATTCAGATCTCCTAGAAAAGGTTTATGTAATGTATAAAAGGTTTATAAAGTTCATTCAGTATAAAATTAGCTCTTGGAGAAACTACATAGGGAAACTTATAGGGAACAGATGGTGTGGTGTCCTTCAGTAGAATTCACTGTGCTACGGCAAGCTCAAATTTAGCACATTTCTTTCCAAAAGCAACAGAAATTTTATACATTACCTATCAAACCATCTCATAATTTCCAAACTAAAGAAAGCAGAACACTGCTCTTAAAAACTGTTCGAAACTGCAGATCACATCAAGCTGACCCAGTCCGAGGATACCACATTCACACAAACTTTTTGTAAAAAAAGACAGTAAAAACAGTGATCAAAATAATGGAAAACCGATGAAAGCACAATTTGTTGAAAAAAAATTGCATGCATTTATTTCTAATTTCACAATTCGCTAAAAATTTTCAGATCCATGATCTCTTTTGATTTTCACATCAACTCTACAAGGAAGGCAGGAAGTTATTACTTCTATTTTACTAATGAGAAAAGAGATTTAAGTGCTCAAGGACACAGGATAACTACAAAGTGGGGGGGAAAAAACTCTTCCCTAGACTAGCAGTGCTGTGATGTATTTGAAAGAGAGCAAAATGTAAAAACAAGTAAACAGACTCAAGAGTTACCATTAAGTTTTTGCTATAAAGAGCAGCAGGGAAATGAGGCAGTAGCCAAAGAGGGATGTGGAGACAAGGGAGAGTTTTATTAAAATTGGGAAAACAAACATTCTACAATGGAAAAATCAATGAGGCAGAAGAGAAAAGCTGAACTGGGAGTGGGCCCTTCACAGGCGAAGTAGAGCAACCAAAATGCTGTGGAAAAGTAGGACTAGCCTCAGCACCATCCACCATAGATAGCTGCCCACAACAAAAGGAGACTAGAAGAAGTAGGTACTTCTGGTAGGGTTCTGCAAAAGTTCTTCTGTTCCAATTGTTTTTATATTCTCAACAAAATCTTAAATCTGGGGTCATCAGCTGAAAATAAGGATAGTATATGAAATCTGCCTATGACAGCAGAAGAGTGAATGGACGGACTAGTGGAGAGTACTACCAGGCAGTAAAAGGACCCAACGAAGGTTAATGTTCATGAATTTTAGGTGAGACAAATCAATGTGGCTATGTGTCTTCTAGCTACACAGGTGTAAGCACAACAGAACCGAATTTAATCACATCTGGGGTTTTCCGAGCAGAAACAATGAAGTGAGAGTGGGACCACGTTGCCAGGCACAGCCACAGTTCTAAGCACTCTGTGTATGATCTCAAAATCATAAAACCTTCCAAACAACCATATGAGGTTAGTACTTCCAGTGGCAGTACCCTCATTTTAAGCTGAGGAAACAGGCACATAACTGGGTAACTTGCCCAAGGTCACAGAGCAAGTGGTACAGCCAGGATTGAAATTCAGGCAGTCTGGTTCCAGAGGTATGCTATGCTGACCCTTGCAAGAAAGTGATTATAATCACTGACCCTATTTTAGCTGGGCAAGAGTGGAAGCAATAACATGAAGGGAAGGCCAGCAAAGAGAAGTATGGATCAAATGAATTATAGGTCTCATTAGAACTAGAATCAGAGGAAAGGTAAAGTAGGATACTAAAAACAGATTACTGGGGATGGGGGAAGTTTGTTACTGGTAATAAGATCTGATTACCAGTCATGGGACTGAATAATTGAGGGAGCAGAAGGAAAGATCACCGGATGAGACATTAAGGATCACAAGACCAGGGTACAGGCAAGATACATATATACTGAAACTACCAGAGCCATTGACTGTGTGATGGCAGCAAGTTACTAATCACATTGGCCTTCATTTCTTCTTTTTAAATCATACACTGTTACATATTTTCCACAATTCTAGTGTGGGGTTTTAAAATATGTCTACCATATGCTGTGGAGCTCAGAACTATGATAACTTTCACACGTTTTTAACACAGAGATAAAAGCAGCTACATCAGGAAAAATGACAATGTCAAAATAACAATATATGTCCATAGCTACTATCTACACTTCCTCATCTCCCATTCATTTCTCAATCTACTCAAACGTAAGTTTTGGCTCCAACACTGCATGGAGATTACTTGTCAGGGTCATTAATGAACTACAAGCTGCCAAAACCAAAGGGCATGTCTCTTTTGAATTCTCAAGCATCAGACACATTTGATCCTTTCCTCCTTCTTGAAACATTTTTTCTTGGATTCTTCCTACCTCAAAGATTGCTCCTTGACTGACTCTTCACTATCGAATCTCCACGTGAAATCTTCAATTCTAAACCGACTTCAACCCCAGGACCCATCCTATTACCTAGCAACCTTCTCACCATGGTTCTTCAATTCTAGAAGCATACTATTAATTACATATAGTGGATAATTTAGGGTTCATTTTTCAGAAGAAATAGGCATTGAAAAAGACTGCTAGATAATCTCATCAGTCCCACAGATTGAAGTCAACCACATATGCTGCCTATTGTCAGGTCTCTATCTCTAACCAAAACTTTTCTCTGGGACAGAGGTTCATTACAAATCTCCTTGCCATCTCTACTTGAAAGTTTTTTTTTTTTAATGTTTAAATGTTATTTGAGAAAGAGAGCAAGAGAAAGAATGTGCTCGCGCAACTGGAAGAGGGGCAGAGAGAGAGAGAGAGAGAGAGAGAGAGAGAGAGAGAATCCCAAGGAGGCTCCACACTCAGTGCAGAGCCCGTTGTGGGGTTCAATCCCAACAACTGTGAAAGATCACGACCTAAGCCAAAATCAAGAGTAGGATGTTTAACCGACTGAGCCACACAGGCACCCTTCTTCTTTAATGTTTAATAAGCATCTTAAACTTAAATCTTAAATTCCCACTGCAACCCCAAACCTGCTCCTCTCCCAGCCCTCCACATGTGAGAAAAGAACACAAGTATTCACATAATTTATACAACCTAAATCTAAGTTTAATCCTCAATTTTCCCCATTCCAACCCATCAAAAATTCTTTCATATCTACTCTCCCAAACATATCTCAAATCCATTCACTTTTCATATCTTAAACAGGTCAAAACCCTGTTTAAGACTACTGTACAAGCCTAACTGATCTCCGTGCTTTCACTCTTGCTCATCCTACTATCCATTTTCCATACAGCAAAGTAACCTTTAAAATCATAAAAGAAATAATTTTTCTCCTCTGCCTACAATCCCCTAAAGGCTTCTTCCTATTTTACCTTGAAAACCCCTGCCTTAGGACAAAGTCCTACAGGCTCTGGCCCCTTGCCTAACTCAGATCTATTACCTCCCTTCCCCTCACCTACCAGATCAGCATACAGGCCTTTTTTGATTCCCAAAACACACTCTTAAAAGGTCTTTCCCCACAGAAAACTCTCTTCTCCAAGGGAGTAATTATTATTCAGATCTCAGTTTAAATGTCACTGTATTCAAAAAGGCCTTCTGTGACTAGTCAATTTAAAAGTAGCCACCCAGTCATGTACTATCATATTACCTCATCCTATTTCAATTCTCTATATAGCTCTTAGCATTATCTGGTTATTAAAATTTGTTTTTAAACGGATTTGTTCCATTATAAAATATGTACTGTAACAGTAGGACAAGATATTTAAAGTGCTCAACAAATATTAGATAAATCAACATACAAACACTGGGGGATCACTAACTTGATAGTTCACTAGAAGAATGTATTCAGCTCATTCAAAAGATGTTTACTAAATGCCTACTATGTGCTAGGTATAGGAAGAGCAAAATTCTGGCAGAAACCATACCAGATTTCCCAGGTACTTCCAGTACTGTGATTTACCAATATGCCAACAAATCTTAATTTCATCTCTGTGATACAGTATTTTAATACATTTATTCTTCTTGTTTTAATAATCTAGGAAACTTCTATAATAAAGTACTATCTCCAGCACAACCATATTAAAATGTAATAAACTGCAATAGGAACAAGTTGCTAATAAATGATGTCTAACAAATACCATACACTATACAAGTACAAAACAGCATTTTACAGCATAATCACCAACATTATACAAATAAACCACAAAGCAAGGTAATTCTTTGTAGATTACTGTACAATATGCTAAGTGTGCAGTCTACAGTAATTAAAACTGTTTTATCTTTACAATTTTCTTGTCCAAAACTTCCAACGTATATACACAGCTTTGATGTGTTAATATAATCACATTTTAGCTTCTTCATTTAAAGTTTCATGTCAGACTTATTTTTTTTTTCCAGTTATTCAAAGCACACAAACAGTGACAGGGTTAGCATATTGAAGGATTAAATCTGTATATCACATAGTCTTTCTTGTTAACCTTTTCACAGATACAATAAGATCTGCAACGTATTACAATCATTTCAAGTTTTATTCTAATCTACCTGTTCCGGGTTGGGTTGAAGTAATAGCAAAAGGGTTTTTCAAGTTAAAGCAATGGGTTGAAGTAATAGCGAAACAAAAAACTAAGTGACTTTGGATCTGAGCTTTAAAAAAAAACTGTATTCCATTTTCCTCTAAATGTCCATCACATGACCAAATTTCAAAAGAAGTTGTTTTCTAACGTTTATTTATTTTTGACAGATAGAGCCCAAGTGGGGAAGGGGCAGAGAGAGAGGGAGACAGAGGATCTGAAGCAGGCTCCGCACTGACAGCAGAGAGTCCGACATGGGGCTGGAACCCACAAACCGTGAGCTCATGACCTGAGCCAAATTCGGACACTTAACCAACTGAGCCACCCAGGCGCCCCACCAACTTTCAAAATTTTAAAGAATTTTATACAAGTAGCAGTCTATTAGACATCTCAGAATGCTAATTTCTATTTTTTTTTTTTACAGTAAATCATCTCTTTAAAACAAAACTTCACATAATTAAGAATATTCTCTTTTAGCAATGGTCTTCTCATCCAACCTACTCATTTTGTTTCTATCTTGTCTGAATATTTTATAAGGGATGCATTACTATCGTGATAATAAAAAGATTGTTTTGCATTGGTTAACACTAAAGGCAGTGCATGGTAACGGTCAAACAAATGGTACAAAATGGTTGATTAAGTGTCAAGAAAATTTTGGCGGTTAAAAAAGATGGAGAGGAGGGGCGCCTGGATGGCTCAGTCGGTTAAGCATCCGACTTTGGCTCAGGTCATGATCCCGCAGTTTGTGACTTCAAGCCCAGGTTTGGGCTCTGTGCGGACAGCTCAGAGCCTGGAACCTGCTTCAGATTCTGTGTCTCCCCCTCTCTCTGCCCCTCCCCTGCTCACACTGTGTCTGTCTCTCAATAATAAATAAATGTTAAAAAAAATTTTTTTAATTAAAATAAAAAGAGGGAGAGGAGTTTCAGCATTCAAAAACTAAAGCAAACACAAACAATTTAAAAACAAATCCTGTTCCTTTTTCCACTTTGTACATCTCCTACTCTATAGCTATTGAGCCACTAGGTCAGCAAGGCTCCCAGAAGACCCAGACAGACCCTGTCCCAACGTGCCTGTATTCCTCCAATGCTGCCTGCCACTCAAAGACCACTAAACATATAGATGTTCAACAAATGAATCACTCTCATGATTCCTATATCCCAGTCCTTTTTTTCCCTTTATTTTTGCTCTTGCACATCTCAAACTCTTAAGACTTTCTATATTGGCCACTTGAAGTTACTTAATTTTCTTAATTCCTTCTAGGTAAACATCAAACAAGGGCAAACCTTTGAATAGCCAAAACACAAGTCTCAGAGAGCAAAAACTGTTCATTTTATGTGGATCTCCTTACAGGTCTCACTAAAATCCTGTTTTCTCTGCTTTATTAAAAAATCTATTTCTAATATCCCCGGTTACCTAGTTTTCACCACAAATTAGAAACAGGACACTTAGAGTCTCCCTATATTAATAGAACATTCATCCTTTCTTTCCTTACAGTAATTCTACTCAAATACTGTATCAAAAATAGATATCAGGGGCATCTGGGTGGTTAGGCAGCCGACTTCGGCTCAGGTGATCTCAAGGTTTGTTCAAGCCCGTATCAGGCTCTGTGCTGACAGCTCAGAGCCTAGAGCCTGGAGCCTGCTTTGGATTCTGTGTCTCCCTCTCTCTGCTCTTCCCCTGGTTGTACTCTCTTTCTCAAAAATAAACATTAAAAAAAATTAAAAATATAAAGATATTAAAAAAAAACACTATAAACATTTCTGAAATTTAAATCCACTAAAATGAAATCCTACAAGGGGTTCCTGGCTGGCTCAATTGGTGGAGCACAGGACTCGTGATCTTGGGGTTGTAAGTTCAAGCTTCACACTGGGTGTAAAGATTACCTAAAAATGAAATCTTAAAAAAAAGAAAATAAAGAAATCCTACAAATCATGTTAATGTAAATGCTCCATATCAACGATTAAATGTTTTCATTTCTTGCTCCAAACAATGCTAGTTTTTATATTTATATAAATAGTAACACAATTATATTTAGAAAAATAGCAACAAAAAGCTGAAAAAGCCAATCTCCATGACAATGAACTTTCTAAAAATACGCTTTTAGAAGCGTATATTTATAATTCGTGTAACATAAGACATTCCCTTGTAAATAAACTGGTAAACAGCAAATATAGTTAAGAATATATACAAAAACAATATTGGCTCTAAAATAATTAATGCACAAAATGCCTACAAATCTTACAGAACAGCCAGTAGAGCTATAGAAAGTCAGGGCATAACTTCACTTAATCCACAGATATTTACAAAAACCTCGAGGCTTCAATAATTCTGGAATTAATTCAGAACATTACAAGCTGGTAAAGTTCCTGTGGCACCAGTATTACTGCAAAGAACCAAATTCAAATAGACATTTTATATAAAAAGTTTTGTCTGAAAGCGTTAAACAGACAGCTGCACTTTAACTTTCATCCTTTAACTTACTAGTACACACTAAGCCATAAAGAAACATTCAAGAAAAATCTGACTTTTATTAGTAATATCAATCCACAGGGTGTTGTCAGTTACTCAGGATACTGAAAAGTTACTCATCTATAATTGCTATCTCCTGTACTTTAAGAATTTATCAGAAAGCATACTTCTACATATTATTGAAATAAAATTATTTTGTGCCACAATTCCACAAAGATTGGAAACTATGTTTCTTAAATAATTGAAGATGCAGAAAACTTCAGGTTAAGTGAGACAGGTAAAACTTAACACTATATCCTCACCCAAAGACAGCCATTGGTAATGATCGATTTCATTTACTAACCATCAATTAAATACCATTATATCCTCACATCTCCGAAAGGCAGTTACATAGCAAATAAGTTAGAGGCACAAATGGCACTGGTCTATTTAACACCAAGAACCCTGATCTCCACCAAAAATAGAATCAACTATTTTTTTAAATATAGATTGTTAAAAAGTAGCTGGTTTAAACTTAACATGTCAATCTTAATGGTGTAAAGGAACCACAATTCAAAAACAAAAGCAATAGATTTACACCGGTGGCGTTTTTAGATTCTTGGCATAAAGTTGTACTGACATCTTGCAGTCACAAATACAGACGATGGCACGAGAATTTACCACGTGGACTTTCGAAGTGTTCGTGGGTTTGACGACAGAAGAGATTCAAAGTTTTTATTTTCTTTTTTTCTTCCCTGAAATTCTGTTATTTGGGGGCCGGGGGAAGGGTGCAGGGTTTCCAATACCTACATTAGAAGACTTCTACCACAGAGGAGTCATTAACCTGGAGTTGAGTGTGAGCCTGGATTTGAAGGGCTCTAACGCAAAAAATCTTCACCACCACACAGGCCTGGAAGTGCGAATTACGTATGGGTGTGGGCTTGGTGGCGGGAGAACTGCGGCTAAACGATTCACGATAGTATATGCAAATAAAAGGATTACCAGTTCTGGAGAAGAGGCAAATAATTCATTTTCACCACTCACCTTTCGCTCTGCGGCTGACGGAACCTGATAGTTTTTTTTAAAAGGCTCATTATCTTCAGTTACCACCTCCTAGACCTTAGTGCCTAACCAGGTCCGAGCAGGGGTAGTGGCGACTCCTACAACTCCCTCCCGCACCTAAGCACCCAGAGAGCCCGGCTCCATCACCGCGGAGGCCTTGACCTCCCCTCCCCCTCTGGCCCCACTACCGAGAGCTCCCGGGCCCAGGCCTCCTGTGCCCGGCGGCCGTGTGCTCCACGCCATCTGCCACCAGGGCCTCGGCGTCCGGCCACTGCTTCCCCTTACTCCTGCCACAAAGCCTGCGGCCAACTCCGAAGGCTCGCGTGGGCCGCACGCCGCCGCGGCCCTGAGTCCTCAGGCCTTAACCAGCTCCCGGAGCTCGAGCCCCACGCTCGCTGCGCACTCCCGGGTGTGCTGAGGGCTCTCTTCGATCGGGCGCTCTGCCGGGCCCTGCTCGGAGCTGAAGCCCAGGCCCAGCGCACAGAACCGCCGCACCGCCCCCCGCTCAGGCCCGGCGGCCCCCTAGCGCTCCCCGAGGCCCGCGCGCGGCCGCCCCCGCCCTGCCCGGGCCCCGCGCTCCCCACCGCTCGCACCGTCTCGTCGGGGTCTATGTCGATCTTGAAGGTCTGCTGCTGGAGGGTCTTCAGGGTGACCAGCATGGTGCCGCCGCGCAGCTCCGCTGCCGGGCCTGCTCCGGGTGCTGGCCGCTGGGCGGGGTCTGTGGCCTGGCGGGGCCCCGGGGTCGCCCGCGCTCCTAGCGCACTCGGGAGGAAGGCGGTGGGGGTGGGGGCTTGTCACATTCGCCCTGCGGAGCGGCCTCTCCCCCAGCCCTGGGCCCGGGCCGCGCCGCTGCCTCCGCGACTGCGGCCTTCCCCGAGAGTTTGGGCCGCCGTGCTTCCTCACGCGCCCGGCGCCAGCCACTGAGTCCAAGAGGCACGAGGGGTCTGCGAGACAAGCAGAGAATCCGCTAGCTCACCACAAGCTGGTGGCCGCCATCAACGTGACTCGCCGAGACGCGCCCCCTCCCCCACCCGAAAAAATCTGGGGGATGGGGCCGGGCTGGCTAAGCACGCAGGCGTAGGGTGCGGCGAGGCTGTGCGCAGGCGCAGGCAAGAACTCCGCCCCGGAATTGGGGCTGGACGGATTGCGGCTCTGGAATGTCGGCGGCCTGGATCGAGCGTGCGCAGGCGCAGTCAGTGGGCGTCTCGAGGGCTGTCGGGGCTTCCTTGTGGCGTCTGCACCCGGGGCGTTCTCCCGCCGGTTGCTGCTCCGCCTACGTCCAGGCTCCTCCCGGCTGCCTGAGTTGCGCAATCCGTAGCCGGGGAAGCGCTACGTGGAGACCGCGCTAAGTGGAAGCCGAGCTCTGGAGCTGGGGAACAGGAGGGCGGTAGGTTGAGGCGGGGTTTGAGTGAAAGGATCGTGGTAACCACGGTACTGGGCCGGCGCTTACTGGGCGCTTGCCGTGTGGATGAGCCACTGTGGTGACTCTGATCCTTTACTCCTGAGAGCGCAGACCCCTGTGCCACACTGCCTGGGTGGACCTTGGGCGTAAATAGAAGGCCCGATATAGGAGGTCAAGTTCTTTCACTCCTCTGGGCGGAACTGTCCAGTGGCTGCTGTCACCCAAAAGTCAGACTGCTTGCAACTGGATACATAGCCCTTGCCTTTCACCACGTCTCCCTCCTTTCCCTTGCGCTCGGGTGGTTGGTGGGTACTAGGCACGTGCTCCTGCCTGAGAGCCTGCCTTTGCACTTGTGCCCGCTCCTGAGTCCTCTTTACCCAGATGCTTGAGTGGCGGCTCACTGTCTCGCCTCCTTCAAACCTTTGCTCAAAAGTCACCTTCTCAGTGAGGTCTACCCTAATACTCGGCTGAAAACCGTAACTACACTAGCTTTATTATCCTGTTCTGTTATCTCTATAGCATTTATCATCTTATAATTACTAGATAATATACATATTTATTAAGTTTATCATCGTTCTTTTCCTCAAACCCCAGACTGAAACTGCACAAAAGCGAGGATTTTGTTGTGTTAACCGATGTGTGAAGAAACGTGCCTGACAGCAGGCACACGATAAATATTGGAATGGGTAAATGTGCTTCCAGTCCCTCATCAGTAAGGCACAGATAATAATAACTCAACTCCATTGATTTTGGAGGGGGGTGTTGAATAACGTATGTAAAAACTTAGTACAAGGAACATAGTAAGCATCACCTTAGTAGTTAGCTATTTGTAGTATGCTCATTTACAGATAAGAAAAGTGGAGTGCAGAGATGCTGAGTAATGTGCCTGGAGTCACCCACCTAGTAAGTGACAGATGCAGCATTTGAACCCAAGCAGAATAACTCCAGAGAACTTGCTCCAGGTGTCCGGCTGCTCTCAGTAAGGTACACATTTGACATAAAGTGGTTCAAGTATAAAGGAAAATAACAGTTATACCACTAACCATGTGGCCAGTTGCAGATTACATCTCTGTGCCATGATTCTGACTGATATAATGTCCCTGCTTGGTTTTTCTTGGATCTTAGCGCTCAGATATAATTCTTCCATGGAACTTTCTTTCCCTGACCAACTTCCTTCTCCACTGACCTGGCATTTCCCCTTTCACAGCACGTATCTCCTTGTATTGTAATTCAATATCTAATCCTCTGCGGTCTGTATTCCTGTATATCCACTGTTGGTCACCAGGTGATCTTATCTTGTCCTTTGTTTTGAAATACCTCCAGCTTGGACCTGTCCCCTTCAGTGTAGACAGAGTTAGCCAATTGCCTAAACAATATCTTCACTTAGAGTATAACAACCTTCTGAAGACTATCACAACCAAACAGAACCATTGATTTTTGTCTGGACCTCTCTTTCCCCTGAAACCTACTTTTCTCCCAGTCTTCCCCCATTTTAGTTCATGATACCAGTATCTACCCAGGTGCTCAGATCAAAAATCTAGTCATCATCCCTGGTAAATCTCTCCTTTGTTCCTGTCTTCCCATCCACCATATCTAATCCATTATCGAGTCCTGTCAACTTCATTCTCCAAATTATATCCCAAAGTCAGCCATTTTTACCATTTCTAATTGTACAGCCTTAGGCTAATCCGTCATTATCTTTCACCTGCCTCCCAACTGGTCTCTCCACTTCTATTCTTTTCCCCATTAGCCTCCCCAGCAATCAGAGTAGTCTTTTCAACCGTAAATCAAATCATGTCACATCTATTCTTTTTTTTATGTTTATTTATTTTTGAGAGAGAGAGAGGCAGAGAGAGGGAGACACAATACGAAGCAGGCACCAGGCTCTGAGCTGTCAGCACAGAGCCTGATGTGAGATCTCACGAACTGTGAGATCATGACCTGAGCCAAGGATGCTTAACCAACTGAGCCGCCCGGGCACCCCTCACATCTATTCTTTTTTTTTTTTTTTTTTTTTAATTTTTTTTTTTCAACGTTTTTATTTATTTTTGGGACAGAGAGAGATAGAGCATGAACGGGGGGGGGGGCAGAGAGAGAGGGAGACACAGAATTGGAAACAGGCTCCAGGCTCTGAGCCATCAGCCCAGAGCCTGACGCGGGGCTCGAACTCACGGACCGCAAGATCGTGACCTGGTTGAAGTCGGACGCTTAACCGACTGCGCCACCCAGGCGCCCCTCACATCTATTCTTAATACCTAATTACACTTGAGAATAAAATTCAAACTCTTTACCTGGCTTTTAAGAATTCACATGATCTGAATCCTGCCAGATTCTCTGGCCTCATCTCTTTTCTTCTGTCTCTGGCTTATTCACTGCCATCCCTCTGCACCAGCTTTCTCTCATGCTCCAAGCAGGCTAAGCTGGTTCTCACCTCTGCAGTTTGCAGTAATGGTCACTTCAGCCTGAAACTGTCTTCTTACATCTTTGAATGGCTAACTCCTTTTCATCATTCAGATTGCAGGTCCTATTTTACTTCCTTGGAGAGCATTTCTCCAAAAACTGCAATGATCTATAATAGACGTATAATAACCCTCTAGGTGAGGCTCCATCCTACTCTGTTTATGTGGATAATTTCATTTGGGCCCCAACAAAACTACGTGAGATAGGTGCAACATTACCCTGGCTTAAATTTTTTCATGGACCTACTTGAAATTATTATTTTTCAACCTGTTTATGGCCTGTCTCACAATACTACTTGCTTCCCATCTCTGTATTTTAGGGGTAGGAACTCATTTGCCTTACTCATGGTCTTTCCCAAGCACCTAGAACAGTGCCTGGAACACAGTAGGTGCTCAGTAGTGTATGTTGACTGACTCCCAACTCATTTGTAAGCTCCATGAAGCCAGGTGTTGTGTCAATCTTGCTCATAATGGTATCTTTAAAGTATAGTGCAATGTGAATGCTCAATATGCGTTGGCTGAAAAAATGGTGAAGGAACTTTAGTTAACAGTCATTTTAGTTGAAATTTAAATAGTTGTAAGAAAGCCTGTGAAAACATTTTATAATTTATTGTAGTTTTTTTTATATTTTATTATAAATTTCATTCACTTATAATATGAAGTTATAACTTACTGTTATTATAACATAACCTTTTATTATATTAAATTTATTATACTTTTATTTATTGTATTAATTTGTTATAATTAAAACCTTTCCTGCTACAACTACTGTTATCCATCTGAAGTAAAAGGGCAGTGAGAAATGCCTCTCCATATATTGGAGTATATTTTTTAAAAAATCTTTTGCTTGTGGCAAAATAAATAGATATTTAGAAATATTGATTTAGAAATATTCTAGAAATATCTAGAAATAACCACTGTTTTGAGGGTCTTTAGAAATTTTCTAGATACATATATGAGAATATATTCTTTCAAATAGTTGTGGCAACAGTAGATTTTAAATGCCAATTGAAAGATTCACCTGATACATTTTCTAAAGTCCAGTGTTCAGATAAAAGGTTGTTTTTGTTTTCTTTTAATTTCTGGAAAAACTGTATGCCAGGCATAACCACTCTTGGCCCAATAGCACAGGTTGGACAGACTGTATGCCTCCTTGGAAGATGTAGATGCCTTTACTCAGAGTCCCACAGTTCACATGATAGATGATAGGACCTCACTCCCCAACTGTCCCTGCAAAGGCCACTGAGGTGAGTTTGCTCATGAGTAAGGCCTTGTAGGATAAAGGCCTTCTTCAAGAGCTATTGTGCAGGATAAAAAGATGGGTAGGAGTTGTTAATTCCAAATACTTGATAACAAGGTTGGTAATTTTGCTTTCATTTTTGGAAATCAGTCAAATGATTTCAGAGAAGTAGATGAGCAAGCAGAGATTTAGCAACTGCTGACTTATGGCAAAAATGCCAGACTTCAAGCTATTCATTCAGCAAATAGTTGTTGAGACTCTCTCCATGCCAGGAACTGTTCTGGGTGCTGTGGATACAATAGGGAACAAAACAAAGTCCCCCTCATGGAGTTTATATTCTAGTGGGATAATAGATAAAGAACTAAAAATCAAAGATATCTACAATCAGGTGATAAGTGCTATTTTTTAAAAAACACATGAAGAGGTTTGGGGCACCTGCGTGGCTCAGTCAGTTAAGTATCCAGCTCTTGATTTAGGCTCAGGTATGATCTCACAGTTCATGTGTTCGAGCCCCACAATGGGCTGTGCGCTGACAGAGGAGCCTGCTTGGGATTTTCTCCTTTTCTCTCTGAGCCTCCCCTACTCGCGCATGCTCTCTTTCAAAACTAATAAATAAACTTTAAAAAATTAAAAGAAATAAAAACAAAAAGCACATGAAGAGGATCAATAGTGTTCAGAAAAGTAGAGTTGCTATAGAGAATGTGCCAGATACCTTTCATTCCTTTTCCTCCCATCATTCTTTCTTCCCTCTTCTTTCCTCAGCAATTGGCTCCAAGAAGGCTGACCTATGTGGACTACCACAACTGACTTCCTGGGGGAGTCCCTGCAGGAGATAGGAGTGAGCAAAGAGAGTGAAGTTAGGGAATTTATTCTTTGTGGTTGGTAGTGCTCTTTATTACAAGGTCATTGCTTCTGTAGGGTGGCCCTCCAGGGGGCAGAAAGGTACCCAGTAGGTCACTGGGATTGGTAAATGGGACCACTCCTACTTCCCTACCTTGGTTCCTGGACCCAAAGAGTCTTCCTACTGGGGAAACAGTGCCCTATAGGCTTCTCTGATTCAGTGTATAGATTGCATTCTGGAGAATGAAACCCTGTTCTTGCACAGTATTCCGTCTGAGATGTTACTTCAGTTGTACCATCAGCAAGTCATTCCATTGCTCTCTCGGGTTGGCTCCTCTGCAGAGTGTGGTATATGAAAAGACCAATGGGTCCTATGATCATGAGATCACTCCTAGACCTCCAGTACGAAATGGGTCACTGGTTGGATGCTATGATGCATGGAGGTCCCGTGTTTATGGATCAGGTGCTCTGTAAACTCCTGTACAGTGCTACAGGCTAAAGCTCTGCTGGCAGGAGATGTAAACGTATACCAAGAATAAATGTCTATTCTTATGAGAACAAATTGACCCCCGGTATGCACAGGGCCCAAGATAGTCAACTTGCCACCAACTGCCTGGTTGATCCTTCAGACAATAGTACCATACCAAGAATTAAACACTAATCTTTCTGGCAGTTTGGATATTCAGAGGTGATGGTAGCTAGAACAGCCTTACTGCAAGGTCATGCCTAGTCTCCATCTCTGCCACCACAGTCACCCATTTATGTGCCCATCATGTTTCTACTCTTGCCTCCTAAAAGTCTATTTTAACTACAATACCCAGGTCAGTTCGTTTACACTCAAAACTCTGTAATGGCTCCCTACTTCAGTCAGTAAAATCCCAAGTCTTTATAATGCCCTTCCTCCTTCCTCCTCATTACTTTTCTGACTTTATTAGCTACATAATTCCCTGACTTCACTGTGCTCCCACTGCACTGGCCCCCTTACTATCCCTTGAACTGGCCAGATCCACTCCCACCTGGGTCTTTTGTTCTCTCCCTGAAACACTCTTCTGTAGGTAGATATCTGCCCTCTCCTTCACCTACTACAATCTTTGTTCGAATTTCATCTTCTTAGTGAAACCTACCCTGTCCCTTTTATCATCTTATTTAATATGACATAATGATAATGCCCCACGCTTCCCCATCCAGCATTCCCCATGCCCCTTACTCTGCTTTCCTTTTTTTCCCTATTAAATTAACTGTTTTCTTACATGCAACTTTATCTGTTGTGTTTCTTGTGTAGTGTCTGTCTCCCCTGCTAGATGACAAGGATCTTTGTTTTGTCACTCACATTCTTTAAACATCAGGAAAAGTACCTGGAACAGAAAAAGAAGAAAATTGAGCCTCCCAGGAATAAAGGCAAATTAAAACAAAGGTGACACTTTTGTGTTAAAATTAACAATTAAGACTTAGTAACCTCCAAAAATATCAAAAGTATATGGGAAAAGTGTTTCCATAGTTTACTAGTGAGTTTACAATTTGTAACAACCTTTTGGAAAGCCCTTTAGCCATATAGGTGGTTTTTAACCTCTAGAATTTCAACTTTTATACACATTATCTCCAAAACTACTTTTCTCAGCTTAGCTATCTAACTATGACTTGAAAAGTTGATTTAACGGTGTAGTCAGCCAACCAGTGGGGCAAAGGCCTGGCATTCACATGTTTTATGTTTAAACAGTATTATTTACACAACCCAACATTCCTTTTTCTCATTTGAACTGATTTTCCCATTAGTTTTGCAAGACTAGAAAAACCGTTAGCAATAAATTGTGAAATAGATCTTTTGCTAAAGTTCAGTGTGTTTAAACAGTTTGGGTTCTTTTGTTTTCTCGTTTTTCCCAGCTCAACATTGTTTTTTTCTCATTCAACAGGTTTTTTCATTTCTAGCTAAAGTTGATTTTAATTTATGATTTATTTCAAATATACCTGACTTGTCTTTGGAGCTAAAAATCAGAGCTGGCTTTTTGTTGAAATCATGTTTATTTGCTAATGAGTTTATTATCATTTATTCGCCAGTATTCATTGGGAAACAATTATATGCCAGGCCCTACACAGGTCTAGCGAGGCTCTGTCTCTGCCCTTAGGAGGTTACTGGGGGAAACAAACAAGTAACTGTGTAGAGTGCTGGGATTGGGGCAGGCTCCAGGAAGGCAGTGTGGCTTGATTGACTCTAGGTAGGGTGGGAAAGATGGGCACAGGGACTCAGTGTCTTTTCAGTTCTCTCTCTCTCTCTCTCTCTCTCTTTCACAGTTGGTTATCTGATCTGTATATTGGCCAAATGTTCTGAAAATTTTATGAGAACTAGAATATTGTTTTAAAGGAAACCATGAGTAAGTTAATATAATTCTACAAACTTCTCTGAAGAAACTTTAGAGCATTTAAAAAGCATGTTTTTTAAATCTTTCAATGGGAAGTGTGCATTCCTTTCTCCTGGACCCATGTTTACTATTTGTGGTTTTGTAATATATGCCTGCCTATGTTTTTGCAGAATTGTTGCACTATATTAATTAAGAAGAGCCCCAGGACCCAAAGTGTTTGAAGTTCATATAGCAGTTGTCCCACTGATACCTCTTTTCTTGAGTATTTATTGTTACATGAAATTGGTTTTATAGTTTCTACCTTATATATAAACTAGCTATATATAAAATTATAAATAATTAATAGAATTGACTACATAAAGATTTTATGATGTCATCATGCACTAACAATGTGAACAGAATAAAAAGCATACAACCAACTGAAAAATATTTCCAACATGTGACAAATTTAATATCCTTAATGTATAAATTACTCACAAATTGGAAAACAAAGCATTATGATCCAATTAAGCAAAAGCATACAAGGTTTATACAGAAAAATGGGAAAATACAATTAATAGTGCTTATTATGTGCCAGGTGTTTTTCTAAATGCCTGCTAGATTAACTTTTAACCCTCATGTCAATTATGAGATGACCCCGATCAAGTTACTTAATCTTTCTGTGCTTCAGTTTTCCTCCTCTGTGCACATGTCTAAGAATTTTTCTATGAAAGATGCAAAGAAGTGAGGTTGCTGGGTCCTAGACATTGTGTATTTTAAATTTAATAGACCCCACCAAAATTCTATCCAAATTGCTGTGTCAACATATGTTCCTATCAACACTGTTTGAGATTACTAGTTCCCCGCCCCCAGCCAACACTTAACAGGCTCTGTTATTTTCTCTTTTTGCCATTGTGATGGGCAAATCACTTGTGCCTTTCATGAATTCAAATCCTGCTCATCGTTAAAAGTACATTTAATTCCCTGTTCTCTTCGAGTATTTCCTTTAACTGCTCAGTAAATTCTTTTTCTTTTTTTTTTTTTTTAATGTTTATTCATTTTTGAGAGAGAGAGAGAGAGAGACAGAGACAGAGCACAAGTCGGGGGAGGGACAGAGAGAGACACACAGAATCCGAAGCAGGCTCCAGGCTCTGAGCTGTCAGCACATAGCCCCACATGGGGCTTGAACCCAAGAGGCGTGAGATCGTGACCTGACCCTAAGTCGGATGGTCAACGGACTGAGCCAACCAGGTGCCCAGTTAATTATTTTTCTTTCTTTTCAATTGCCTCAACACTTCGTCTATTCATTCAACAAATGTTTACTGAACATTTACTGTGTGTTCAAGTCACTGCAGATAAAGCAGTGAATAAATTAGGCAAAGATTTTTACCTTTATGGAGCTTACATTCTAAGGAGGAAAGCAGACAATAAAAATAAAGTTAAATTTATAGAATATTAGATGGTGATAAGGACAAATAAAGCAGATGTGGGCAGGTGGGTAAGAAGAATCAGGGTGGAAATAGGATTGAAATCTTAGATACCATGTCTGAAGAAAACCCTAGGGAAAGGTTACTTGTGCCTTTTTAGCATTTATCACTTTCTATTCTATGTTTATTTTTTTAATTGTGGTAAAATATGCAAAACAAAATTTACCATTTTAACCATTTTTAAATGTACAGTTCAGAGACATTAGGCACATTCACATTGTGTGCAACCATCTTCACCATCTATCTCCAGAACCTTTTCATTTTCCCAAATGGAAACTCTGCCCAGTAACCAACTCTCCATTCCTTCCCTTCGCAGTCCCTGGAACCACCCTTCTACTTTGTGCTTCTATGACTTTGACTACTCTCGGTATATAATATCAATGGGATCGTACAATATTTGTCCTTTTGTGTCTCGTTTATTTCATTTAGCATAATTTCTTCAAAGTTCACCAGAATTTCCTTCCTTTTCAAGGCTGAAAAATATTCCTTTGTAGGTATATACTGTATTTTGTTTTTCCATTCATCTGATGGACATTTGCTTTCTTTTCTACCTTTTGGCTATTGTGAATAATGCTGCTGTGAACATGGATGTACAAATATCTATTCAAATCTCTGCTTTGAATCCTTTTGGGTATATAACCAGAAGTAGAATTATTGGGTGAAGTGATACTTTTATGTTGAATTTTTTGAAGAACGGCCATACCGTTTTCTGTGGTGGCTGCACCATTTTACATTTCTGCCAGCCACGCGCAAGGGTTTCAATTGTTCCACATCCTTGCCAACACTTGTTTTTTTTCTGTTTCATTTTGTTTCTGTTTTGTTTTGTTTGTTTTAATAACCATTCTAACAGGTGTGAGGTGGTATCACATTGTGGTTTTGATATGCATTTCCTTAATGATTAGTGATGAGTGTCTTTTCATTGCTTCATGGCCATTCGCATATCTTCTTTGGAGAAATATCTATTCAATTCCTTTGCCCATTTTTGAATTGGGGTGTTTTTTGTTGTCAACAGCAATATACAGGAGTTCTTTATGTATTCTTGATGTTAATCCTTTATCAGATAAGTGATCTAGAAATATTTTCTCCTGTGAGTTGCCTTTTAGTTCTATTAATAGTGTCTGTCTTAGTCTATTCAGGCCACTATAACAAAATACTGCAAACTAGGTAGTTCATAAACAAAGGAAATTTATTTCTCACAGTTCTGGAGGCTGGGGAGTCCAAGATCAAGGTGCTGGCAGATTCAGTGGATGGTGAGAGCCCTCTTCCTGGTACATAGATGGCCGGCCATCTTTCTGTAGTGTCCTTACATGATAGTAGGGATGAGGGCTGTCTCTGGAGTCCCTTTTATAATCAGGACAGTAATCTCATTCATGAGGGCTCTGCCTTGATGATCTCATCATATCCCAGAGGCCCCACCTCCTAATACAATCACCTTGGGGGTCAGGATTTCAACATGTGAATTTTGAGGGAACGCAAACATTTAGACCATACCAGTGTACTTTGATGCACAAAACTCTCATTTTCATGCAGTCCAGTGTATTTTTCCTTTTGTAGCTTGTGCTCTTGGTGTCATGTCCAAGAAATCATCATCACATCCAATGTCATGAAGGCTTCCCCTATGTGTTCTTCCAGAAGTTTTGTAGTTTTGGATCTTATGTTTAAGTCTTTGATCCATTTTGAGTCTCATTTGCATACGGTGTTATAGAGGGGCCAATTTCCTTCTTTTGCATGTGGATACTAGATGTTCATTTTTATTACATTTGATAATTTTCCATATTGCAAGGTCCCTTGAAGACAGCACTGTGTCTTATAATTGTTTATATCCCTTACATGCCATGTATTTAATAAGAGCTCAATATGCTTTAAAAAAAATAAATGCTTTGTGGTTACTGACTATTGAATTGAATTGAAAATATTACTGTGCATCTTAATTGTAAGACCAACTCATAATAGGCATTTTAAAAATGTTTTTTTTTAAATTATGGAATTTAATATATTCTTATTCTAAGGGATTTCATTCTCAAAGAAAAATTACCTTTTCAATTGATGGGATTGGAGAATGAGGATCATTGTAAATGTATTACATAATACATATATATATATATATAGAGAGAGAGAGAGAGAGAGAGAGAGAATAATATAAATGCCAAAAAATAAAGTACATAGCCATTTTCAAAGCAAATACTCAACTTCTACTTTGAATATGGTGAACTAAAATGAAGAATACTTTTTTTTCACTCCTCCAAATCTTTTTGAAATAATACAATCAAAAGAAAAGCCATAAGGGATAAGCACTGGGTGTTGTATGAAAACCAATTTGACAATACATTTCATATATTTAAAAAAAAAAAAAAAAAAGAAAGAAAGAAAAGCCATAAGAACTCTGGGAAACCAAAAAGGGTGATGTAATAGTTGCACAGAAATGTTCCCAGTGAACTAGGCTTGTTGGCACTCATGTGCTTGTATAGTCCTTACCATATCAAAGCTGGACTTTAACCAGTACATCAGTGAGAGTAATGCTGTGCCATTTGGATCTAAGCCTTTAAAAGTCGTGTCAGCTTCCTCTTTTACACTTATAGGGAAGGAAAAGAGCTTTTTTCCTCTATTCATCTTAGGGTCGTTGGCTGGGCCCTTGCAGATTAGACCAACTAAAGACAAATTCACAAGAGAAAAACAAAAGAATTTTATTAACACATACGTTGCACATACATGTAGGAGAACTCAGTGATAAATAACTCAAAGAGGTGGTTCGAACTTGGGCTTATATGGCATCTTAGCAAAGCACAGTAAATTCATAGAGAAGTGACAGGATAAAGGAAAAGGGCTGTAGGCTTCTAAGGGTGACCAACTGTGGGAAGGTAAATATTTGGGGGAAACTAATGGAGTATGGTTTGTTCGTGGAGGTCCATCTCAGTGTTGGCTTTCTGTCCTTTTCATGGCTATAAAACTTCCCTGGGAGAGGTGAATGGCACCTCATTCCCTGGGAGAGGTGAAATGGCAGTCCTCATTTCTCAGAAGTTCCTGCTTTTAGTTAGATAAAGGAAGCTCCAGGTAGGCTTCTTTCTGCCTCTGTCAGTTTAGCCTCCAGCTCATAATAATCCTTATGCCAAAGTGGTGTATTTTGGAGTGGCATATTCTGGTCCCCTACACACTCTTGGAAGCTGGCAATACGTGAAACAGTCTTTAAGATTTTTTTATAATTTTGGGGGGTGCCTGGGTGGCTCAGTTGGTTAAGCATCTGACTTCAGCTCAGGTCATGATCTGGTGGTTCATGGGTTTGAGCCCTGCATCAGGCTGTCTGCTGTCAGCTCAGAGCCTGGAGCCCGCCTCAGATTCTGTGTCTTCCTCTGTCTCTGTCCCTTCCCTGCTTGTTCTCTCTCTCCCTCAAAAATAAATGAATAAACTTAAAAAAAATGTTAAATAATTTTTGACAGAATAACTCTATTTCTGGGCATTTGTCCTAGGGAAATATTCAGAAAAAAGAACTCCCTTTTGTAAGTTAGATGTACATATCATTATTAATTATAATAATAAAAATGGGAAGGTGGAAGTGGCCTTACTGTTGAATGCTAGGAGAGCATTCAACAAGGTACATTGTATATGACTGCTTAAGCATTATAAATCATGATTTTGGAGCATATTTACTGATAGAATAAAATGCCACTCATTCATGTATTCATTCATTCTGCAAATATATATGAATAACGTGTGTCAGATACTATTATAGATACTGGCTTTTCATAGTGAGCAGAACTCTCTCATGGAATAACTACTATCCTGGAGCACTCATTCAGGAAGGGACAAAAAATAGGCAAACAAATATGTAAGGTGGTGATAAATACAAAAAGAAAGATGAAAATCAGATAAGAGGAGAGTTAATATTATTAAAATATGATACAATGATGCAATGTTAGGAGATGTTTATATAGTATAATCCCAGTTTTATAAATAAATAAACAACAACCATTACCACCACCATGATAAATACATGTACACAAAGGCACCTGGATGGCTCTGTCAGTTAAGCGTCTTTCTGACTCTTGGTTTCAGCTCAGGTCATGATCTCGCGGTTCATGAGTTTGAGCTCCACGTTGGGCTCTGTGCTGACAGTGCAGAGCCTGCTTGGGATTCCCTCTCTGTCCCTCTCTCTGCCCCTTCCCAGCTCGCACTGACTTGTCTCTCTCAAAATAAATAAAATTTTAAAAAATTAAAAAAAAATAAAAAAATACGTGTACATAAAGATAGAATAATGACTTGAAGAAAAAAATTCAAATATTCACAGTGGTGAGCCCAGAGTGATAGAATAACGGGTAATTTTTTTTACGTGTTCCCACTTTCCAAAATGTCAGTAATGAACATTTATTTAGACTCAGAAAACCACAACACAAATCATTGAAAAATCCATTGAATTAGGTTTAGAATGAAAAATTAATTTACAGATGCTTATTGTTAAGTTCAATTGCTTAAAAGAACATAACATTTGTCAGAACCCTTAAAATGTACGACACAGAGTGAACCCTGACTTATGCTATGAACTTTGAGTAATAACGATGTGTCAGCGTAGCATCATTGAACATAACAAATATACAGCTGAGGTACAGAATGTCCATAGTGGGAACGTTGTGTTGGTGGGGAGGATAGGGGATATATGGGAACTCTCTGTACTTCCTACTTCATTTTGCTGTGTGCCTAAAACTGCTCTAAAAGAATAAAGTTTATTAATTAGAAAAAAAGAGAGAACATAACGGCCATAATGATGTCAGGCATAGGTATTCTTTAAAGAGGAACTTTTGGAAATACCCTTTATCTCAGTAAATTTGGCACACATCACATTTCTGTTTCTCACAATTCAAGAAGCACAATTTTTCCATATCACGTGGTAAGCACATCCATTTATAAGGGGCAAGTCAATATTTACCAAGGTCACCAAACTGTAACTACAAAACCAATGCCTATTTATTATTTAGAATGAGAAAGAGTGCTGTCACACGAGCTGGAATACATGTTTTCTGTGAAGCAGCATATTTTTTTCTGTGAAGGCATGGAAAAATGCCTTATTATCAGAATGTTGCCTGGAGAGCCTGAAGTTAGAGGAAGTAGTAGCCAGTTTTATGATTTGATTATCAAATGAAGTGTTTTTCAAAGTGTAGGTCCATGAGTAGTTCCTGCTCAGATTCATCAAGGGGGGGGGGTGCCTAGGTGGCTCAGTCGGTTGAGTGTCTGACTTTGACTCAGGTCATGATCGACTCAGGTTTGAGCCCCACATCGGGCTTTGTGCTGACAGCTCAGAACCTGGAGAGTGTTTCGGATTCTGCGTATCCCTCTCTGCCCCTCCCTCCCTCAAAAATAAATAAACATTAAGAAAAACCTTACCAAGGGTATTTATTAAATGCAGGTTCCTAGGCACTAACGTAGATTTACCTTGCCATAATTTCCAGGTATGGACCCAGAAACTACATTTTTAAAAAATTTTTTGTAATGTTTATTTGTGTGTGTGTGTGTGTGTGTGTGTGTGTGTGTGTGTGTGAGAGAGAGAGAGAGAGAGAGAGAGAGAAAGAGAAAGAGAAAGAGAGAGAGAGACAGAGTCCAAAGCAGACTCCTTAGCTGTCAGCACAGAGCCCAACGTGGGGCTCAGACTCATGAACCATGAGATCATGACCTGAGCTGAAGTCGAACGCGTAACCTACTGAGCCACCCAGGCACTCCAGAAACTTCGTTTTTAACAAGCACCCACAGTGATATTTATGTGCATGGAAGTTTGTAAACCACTGGTACTTGGACAAAAGGTAGTGATGCCATTTCTTCACAATCTGGAAAACTTTGCCAATGGGAAATTAACAACTCACGGGCATTGGTGAAACTTGCTTTTCCCTAAGTCCACTTCAAGAGCACTGCTAAATTTTAAGTTCTGAACCTCTAGTTTTTTCTGATTCCTTGACCATGTTAACTTCATTTAATTACTGTCAAGTCATCATAGAAAAATCATTCTTTTTTCTCTTCATCTCACTACCCAGATTTATTATATTCTTTTTATGTATTCTATACAGGGGTAATTACATACAGTGACAGTTTGATGAGTTTTGACAAATGCATATATCCATGTAATCAACATTCCAGTTGAAAAATAGAATATGCCATCATCCTAGCAAGTTCACTAGGGTCCCTTTCCATCTTATCCTTGCTCCATCTATCTTGGCAACCACTATTACAATTTATATCCTCACAGATCAGTTTTGCCTCTTCTTGAACTTCATAAAATGGTGTATTGAGGGGTGCCAGTTGGTTAAGCGCCTGACTCGATTTCAGCTCAGGTCATGGTCTCATGGTTTGTGAGATTGAACCCCATGTTGGGCTCCATGCTGACAGTTTGGAGCCTGCTTGGGATTCCCCCTCTCCCTTTCTTTCTGCCCCTTCCTCCACTTGTGTGTACGCTCTCTTGCTCAAAATAAATAAGCTTGAAGAAATGGTGTATTGATTATGAGCTAACTCCATAGTTATTATAAAAGATGACACTCATTTTTGCAAGTCCTTTCAAGAGAAACCACTCTAGGCAAGTTTTAAGAAACTCCAACATATTTCAGTTTTCATTGGTAAAGATGGAGTACCTTAATTAAGATTCCTTGGCCTACAGAAATAAACGGGATCCTGCTGAGGACTATCCTTCTGTAGCTAGTTAGTGTTAACGCCTTCAATTAGATGTTTCTGGTTTTATTAATTAATTTACTTACGTAACTTACTTACTTACTTACTTACTTACTTACTTACTTACTTACTTACGTACAGTGGCAGGGGGAGAGGGAGGGAGAATCTTAAGCAGGCTCTGCACCCAGCAGGAAGCCCAACTCAGGGCTCAAGCTCACAGTGGTGAAATCATGACCTGAACCATAATCAAGAGTTGGACACTTAACCAACTGAGCCACCCAGGGGCCCCTCGATGTATCCAGTTTTAAAACTCTGATAGTAAAAGAGAGAATGCAACTGGAGGAAATTCTTCTGACCAAAAAGAATGATATCTTGTAGCTTCTGCAATAATTTGAAGATCAACTTGCTGAAATACCGTTAGTAATAGTAAGAAGAAAGTTTGCAGACAGGCAAATGTATGCCACTTGATCCACAGACTGTGGACCACCTCGTCTGGTCTCAGATTAGATTCCCAAAGGGATCAGTAACATTTTCCCCAGACCTGGATTTCACCATACTCATACACTTGTGTTTTCAGCCTCGAATCACAGTGCTAATCAGAGCCTAAATGAACATAACATCATTTGAGAAACAATACAACCTTTCTGCCATCCCTCATCATAATTCCTTTGGTCCCATAACACTATTCTCTGGTCCTTACCATTTTTGCATGCTTTGTGCTTTGATTCTTCTAGGATTTTAACATTCCTGCTATTTGTGTGGTTCCAGGTCAGTCTTGTAGCGATACCATTTGCCTCCATGTTTCTAAATATTTAATCTGTATCGTAGCTTAAAGAGTTCTATGCCATCACTTTGATTTTTTTTTAAGAATCTCCCCACCTTTTTTCTCCTCACTGGAATTGCCCAGGGTCATGTTTCTGAGCACTTCCTGGTTTTGTCTTCTTTTGAAAACTTGTGGAATTATGCCTATATTAAAAAAAAAAAAGTGTTGAAGTCTAGCTTCCTAAAATCCTCTGTACACATTTTATCCAGCTCAGTCTTGCCCCACTTTGAAGATGATGTGGCCACATTTTTCCAGGTTCCCATCCCTTCCATTCCGATGAATGGCTTCTTCCCATTGGTTGGAATCAGAGCACAATTATTTCTATTCTTTCCTATACCCTGTAGGACATGAAATTGTAGGAAGGAAAGTGAAAAACTCTGCTTTTATCTGAATCAAGGGTCCAAATGTTATCTCCACTGTGTGTGCTCTGCCAGTTTTGTGGATTTCCTCCATGTGGCTCAGCTCTGCTTCCATGAAAATGTCACTTCTGTCCCTCTCTTCTTTCATCTTCATCCAAGTGTTCAGGGAGTCCTCTGAATCTATTGTTGTCACAGCCTACAGTGCTGCCCCATCTACTTCCAACAGGTCTTTGTGCTCAGCACACCCTTCTATCACTGTGTTCCCACGGATCTGTTCCATCTCGCCAACTCTCAGTGGTATCCGTGAGGTCTTGTTGGTTGCCCTGGGCCTTAATATCAAAGTTGCTGTTTGCTTATGTATGTTCTGTGCATGATATCTGGACATCTGCTACCTACATTTTGTTTCTGATGTCCTTCCTGATTGTTTTCGTATTGAATCACTCGGCACCTCCCTCACTGTTGAAATTCTTCCCAGCCCTCCTTAATGTCATTCATGGAAACACATTTCAGTTTTATCTAGGTGTTTTTTTTCTCCCTTCCCATCTGTTTTCCATTTACAGCCCTTTTGGCCAGATGAATTGGTATCTGACTAAACACATTCTTTTCAGTCTTTCAAAAATTCTCTTCATTCTTAGTCAAATATCCATCATTCCTACATTTGAAGCTATTGCCCTGAAATAAAAATTTGTGCCAAGTGTGTACCTAGTCATTTACTTTTCATGTCATATTTTTGTTCTAAACATTTGTGCCTAAGTCTTTTATATCCCAAATTTCACATCATCTTGAGATGCTTCCATACTCTATTTTGATGGGCTTTCATTTCCCTGTAACTTGGCAGTTGATGACTTTGACCAGCCTCAGGAGGCTCTGCCATGGGCCAGATTTATACTCCATGAAGATAACACCCTGTCTTCCATGACTTGATTGGGTCAATTCACAGACATTACCATATTCCTTATAAGGAGGTCTCCTCCAAGTCCCAGTGCTTGACTTTTCCTCCATAGCTTTACCATTTCATGTGTCCTCTTCCTCTGTAGGAAAGGATTATTAGAAGTGGTGTAGTATAGTAGAAAAGAACCTTGCTGTTAGTTGTTTCTTGGTAGCTAAAGAAGACAAATAAGGGACCTCTACAAGCCTCAGCTTCTTTATCCTTCAAGTGGGGATAGATTACTGACCCAACAGAGTTGTGTTGTTTAATAAGACACTATGTATGGAGCCACTTTGTAAGCTAAAAGTAACATAGACATAGGTTTTAAGAATAATCATTGCATTATTTAGTTTTCCTCCATCATGCAGAGCACATGGAGCATGCATGACAAGTTGCTCAACATTTGCCCCAGCCCTGTATTAACTCATTTATTGAATGTCTCCTGGAAGCCAGATCCTCTGTAAGAAGCAACAAGGCAAGTGCACAAAACTTGGTGGTGGAGTACGTGGCCAGGAAGAATTGGAATTTGGGAGCATTTCCTTTCCCCAGAAGATTAAATGGGCATTGTGATAGCCTGTGCACTTCCTACAGTCATCTGCGCCATGCCTTGTTCTTTGGATTTGAACACTTCAACAGATGTTTTGGGGCATCCAGAGGTCCTCTAGTGGTGTGCAAAAATCTGCTTATTTTCTAGAACCCTGGACCTCTAGCTTATTCAGGATCCACCCTAAGCTAACTTCATCTGGGATCTTACCACAGTACAGACGCCTCTCCACCTTGACCATGATGGGACAGCATAGTTCTCTAGTGAGGTTGTAGGACAATCATAGTAACAACTGACCATGATAGTAACAACTACAATTCACACGTATTGAATATCTACCTTGCGTCACATACTCTGCTAGGCTGTATATGCATCAGTGCTTTTCAGCCATTGAAAAAATGTCGCTCCCCTAAGGAGACTTTTTAGACATGTTTTTCTTGATATCCCTTCTATGACACGTTAATACCATAGATGTACTGTGTATTTGTTAGGTACTGCATGTAGATAGGTATTTTCTGTGATTTTTATTTATTTATTTATTTATTTATTTATTTATTTATTTTTAATTTTTTTTTTTCAACGTTTATTTATTTTTGGGGCAGAGAGAGACAGAGCATGAACAGGGGAGGGGCAGAGAGAGAGGGAGACACAGAATTGGAAACAGGCTCCAGGCTCTGAGCCATCAGCCCAGAGCCTGACGCGGGGCTCAAACTCACGGACCGTGAGATCGTGACCTGGCTGAAGTCGGACACTTAACCGACTGCGCCACCCAGGCGCCCCTGTGATTTATATTTAAAGAGAACCCCCAAGAACCAATTTTCACCCTATGGAGGGTGATATTACCGCCATTGAGAATGTGTGTGTGTGTGTGTGTGTGTGTGTGTGTGTGTGTGTGTGTGTATTCCCCTGCTTTTCTCAATCATTCCTCAAGTAATTTTTAAACTGTTTGCTCAATCCCTGAACCTATTACACAACTATTGACTCCAGGGAAAGAAACCTTAATTTGGAAGTAACAGCAAACACTCCATTTAAGGAAAGGCTACATTTTCCACACAGAGCCCACCCCAGGTCAAGCCTGGACAGACCCCAGCTTGATGAAGTCTTATGGTCTCTGTCACACACGATTTTCTTTGTGACTTCTTCCCCCAGGACCTTGAATAGATGCTGGACATTCCTCATCAGAAACCTGAGGAGGATACTAAAAAGACAGCCACAATTTTCCTTCTGCTTGCTGCCAAAGTTCTTGAGGCCAGCTGTTGGGGTAAGATTTTCTAGGATTTTACATACATACATATACATATACATACATATATATACACACACACACACACACACACACATATGTATATACATACCTACATACATACATATACACACAAATACTGCAATCTGAGGTTTCAAATGCCGTCTTAGTTTTCTGTGTCAAAGGGCTAGAAAATGTGGAAATGAGGGAAGGTATTAGAAAGATGGGTGAAGGAGAGGAGAGAGAGAGAAAAGGAAGACAAAGTATCATGGAAGGAGCAAGGGCTTTGCAATCAGACAACCAGCTTGGTCACTTTGTGACCTTGGGAGAAAGTTACTTAAACACTCTAGGTCAGTAAAAGACTTGTTCTTCCGGGTCTATCTTTGTACTCACAATATCTGGCATGTAAAAGGTGCCCAATTGTGTGTCAGCATTATTATTATCACATACACATGATGGTAATAAAAGGAATTGGAATCAAATAAATTTGCCATTCAAGTTTTCAAATCTTAGAAAAGGCTTATGCATACCAATACACATGGGTGCAGCCATGAGGCATTCTGGGACTCCAGGAGCAAAAGCTGATGGGAAAGGACCCCCATTCAATTTTTGAACCAGGAGAAATAAGACAAGGGAGTCATCAGTGGAGGTCAGTTTATGGCCCTCATTACTGATCAATGCCGCTTTATAGAGCTGAGCTTCTATCTGTGAGCAGGTGGGATTCTCACACCAAACTCCAGCAGTTGACCAACTTACTCATCACCCTGAGGCCACACCAGAACATGGCAGTCTTCCCCTTGTGCAGAAAGATGCCTTCTGTAGATATTCCCTAAGAAAAGGAACAGAAGCAAGAGCTAGGCCACGTGTGACTTCTTTCTCCTTCTAAACTCACCAAGCAGGCTAAGTCAGTTCACCTCCCAGGGTGGGAGTGGGGGCAATGTGTAAAGGAACCGAAGAGGCCGGGTGTGTTATGCCAGTGGATGTCCTTCAACCTGGACAAGATAAAACAAGAGAGGGTTGGATGTGAGAGTCCCACCTTCTATTGGATCATAGTTAGTAATGGGAGGTAACAGAACTGGCAGCATTTAATCAGTCCATAGAACTGGCCCTGAGTGGGAGGAAAGGCTACTGCAGTATGCTTCAAAATGGTTAACAGTTAGCTCTCTGGGGAAAAAACAAAATGATATCCATTTATAAGTTTTACTGATACAAAGGTTGTGTAGCACACAATTTATAAGTAATAATAAAACATACAATCTCCTTTAAATTCCATATAGCCAATTGATTCTCACTAAATGTTTTCACTGATTGTTGCTGAACTCTTGTGTCCATAGCCAACCTGTAGTTACAGTTCAACCATGATTTGATAAGTGGAGTAATTTCCACCATCCAGACAACAAAAGATAACTCACAAGCACAGGCAATAGTAAAATGTAGTAAGATTATTGAGAAGTGATGAGTTTGTGTATTTATGACCTTTGCTTTTAATGTAAATTAATTGTATGTTTATATAATTTAAATTTTAATAATGGCTGTGTTTAACAGTCCAACTTGTAAAATGCCTGAAAACTTATCAGTCAGCACACCACTGAGGGATATCCCATAATCCGAATTATGTTCAGCCCCCACCTAAGGAGAACAGCATCCACCAGGGGGCAGTGTGGCTCCAGGTGGTCCCTTATGCAGGCAGCCAGCCCTCAGGCTGCAGTTACTAGAGGAATAGTCAGAAGGTTGAGACTTAGGGCTTCTCTCTGGGTGTTGACCCAGGAACAATCTGGAGACCAAAACACATGACCTGAAATGCTAGTGGAGAAGGGGTCAGGGGACAGTCCACCTGCTCCCTGCACCCATGTGGCAACAGGACAGGGCAGTAAGGCCCATTGCAGACCCCGCTCTCTGGTGATGTGAAGATGTACTCTGGACAGAAGATGTTCTCGGGCTCAGGAGCTTGAGTGAGACAGAATTTAATTACCTAAAATTGGGTTCAGGGCCTGTAGTTGAGAGAGCCAGGGAGGGGAGATCAACACTAGAAGCAAAGCAGAATTTCCTAGTCAGCTAAAGAATGTGGAGCCTTGGGGGACACAAGCAGAATCATAAAAATCCAATTTCCAAACTGCTTTCTTCCCTGCACACAGGAGCTGTAGTTTAGTTTTTAAAAGTAGGAGCAAGTTATGTAGCATAACGTGCTATTCAACAGAGGCTCTATACTGATAAATACTTCATATTTAATTTATCCTAATTCCATTTTGTATGCTTACAGTCACTTTCTAAAAGCCCCACTTGAGGCTTAAATGCCTCTTGTAGGACTTTGAAAGTGTAGTTTCTTGGTGACTTAACTTTTCCGTATCCAAAGTAAATCTAGCCACCCTAACAGAGCAAAAGCAAAACTAGTACCTGGAAAAATCACATTTTCTTACTAATGTAGGCAAAATTTTCCCTAGAATAATAAGCTATCCAAATCATTTATATAAAGTTTTTGTTTTTTCTCTATACTCACCTGTTAGGAAATTGCTTCCTTATTTTGTTTATTAAGATCTAGCTTTATAAGTCCAGGATTTCAAAAGAGTTGTGTTTATCTCTTTGCTTGCTTCAGGCATGAATTGCTCCCAGGCCATGGGAGAAAAGTGAGTTCATAACTGATGTAAGGGCTTTAGGTTAATAGAAGATCAACAATTTTGGTTTGAGAGAATAATGTCTTACATTGTTATTTTTAACAGTTTATGAACAATTATATTCAGTGATATATTAGAAACAGTGGGAAAACAGAAAATTTTGGGTGATCAATGTCTAACACGAAGTAGTTCAAGTTGTTAAATTATTTATTCCAAAAAGTATGTTATGTCTGTGTTAAAAAGCTAAGTCATGTTTCAGTGTAGAAGAGTAAGAGAAAAGATATCTAAAATAAACTAAGGCATAGGATCACAGAATATATCCTGTTTTATAACTTAAAATATTTTTTATAATGCATAGTTTTAAATATGTGCATAACTAGAGAGTAGAGTATAATGAACCCTCAAACTTTGTGACTCTTGTTTCATCTATAGCTTTACAACACCATTGATATAACATTTCATCTCTGAATACAAAACTTAATAAGTAATAATATACTATTATCACATTTAAAAAATCATCATAAAAATTTCCATAGTATCATTCAATATATGGTCATTGTTTAATTTCCCCAACTTTTGTGTATGTGTGTGTGTGCACACTTGAATTTATAAGGATGATACAATATATTGCAGTTGGTTAACATGTCTCTTAAGTGTCTTTTCATCTGTAGGTTGTCCTGTCATTTCTTTTGTTTTTACAATTTATTTTTTAAAGAAAACATTTTTGTTACTATTAAAATCACAAATATTTACCCATCATTCTTTAAGGCTTCATAATATTCCATTGTGTGGGTGTTCCATGATTTATTTACACAGTCTTCTATTGTTGGATAATTGTGTTCAATGTTTTCCTAATACTCAATCTATTGTGAACAACACCCTAATACATACATCTTTGGAGACCTGCTTGATTATTGAAGAAAAATTGATAGATACAGAATTCCTGTTTGAAAGAATCAGTCTCTCTTTCTCTTCCAATGCTTTTTCCAACGGTTTGCTTTACTTCTAAAGTAAAGGTATGAACTTGCTTTTGAATTTGATTTAAATTCAAACTCTCCAAAAATTGAGGATTCCTGCAGTAAATATTGAAACCATTTCTTTCTATACTGGTAGGGTTCAGGTAAACAGAGTCTTTCACTACAGATGGGTCAGGAAGAGGTTCATTGCAAGATGACTATACAGGTGTTCATAGTCAAAAAGCTGGTTAAACTGGAAGGTGTCATATGTCCTCAGTGACCCACCCCTCTGGCTTGATGAGTCACTTTAATTTGAACTGAAGATGTCACCCTCTTTCATAAGATTGATGAAAAACCCTGAGCATGTCAATAGAATGCCTTGGAAAATGTGTTCATTCCTTCTTTGATTAGCTGTACTTTTACTGTGAGGTTACAAGAAAGTCTAGTCTCCAGTAGGGAATGTGAGTAGTTGTTATTGCCACAGGATAAGATTCTTAACTTCCTTTGAAAGCTCTCAGGAATTCAGTGTGGGGTCGGATGAATGGGAAGGGGATGGGGGTAAAGATAAACAAGATCAGCCGTGAACTGACAATTATTGAAGCTAGGTGATGGGTACATGGTAATTCATTCTACTATTTTCCCTAATTTGGAGTATGTGTGAAAATTCATGTCCATAATAAAAATTTAGAAGATCTCCCAGAGCAATATGGCCAGTCCATGGCCTATGCCCCTGGGTGGTTCTTTGGGGCTCCAAGTACAGCCCTTGAAGCAAACATGAATAAGATTTCATGATAAATTATTGTAATGGGGGTGTTTTTAAAGTAATAACAGGTCCTTGGAGAGATTTCAAATGATATTCCATGCAAGCGTGTGCTACCATTCACTTTTATTTCATGCAATAAATGAATCATATAGGAATATTTTACAAGGGAAATTATTGTAGCGCCTCATCAATGACACTGGAGGGTTCCGCCTTATATCCTCCGTCAAGGAGACCACTCTTACAGAGCAGTCTTTAAAAAAACCTTCACAATCAGGAAATTTCACTTTCTAAACAATCTGGTTTATGAAAGGTACTGAAAATACCTATGGTGTACCAAATTGGGATTCATGAGATAACACCGAATTTTTTTTCTTTTAAACTTCTTCAGAAAGTCAAGCGCATCCAAGGACCTCATACACAGTAGGCCATCACCTAGAGTGGCTCTAGAAAATCAGGTGTCTAAAATTTTAATTGTAGAATGAATCCCATGTTCTGATGGAATATATTGTAGATATAAAGAATGCTTACAGGGGTGGTGTGGGTGGTTCAGTCAGTTAAGCGTCCAACTAGATCTTGGCTCGGGTCATGATCTCACAGTTCATGGGATCTATCCCTGCATCAGGCTCTGTACTGATGGCAAAGGGCCTGCTTTGGATTCTCTCTGTCCCTCTCTCTCTGCCCCTGCCCTACTCGGGCTTTCTCTCTCTCTCTCTCTCTCTCTCTCTCTCTCTCTCTCTCTCTCTCAAAATAAATAAATAAAACTTAAAAAAAAAAGAATGCTTGTTTAGTTATATAGGTATTTGATCTATTAGATGCCTCCTCTTAGTAGGCTAAGGACTAGGTGTTGAAAGTGCAAAGTGAAATCACTTAACCAGCCTCAGTGGTGATTCTCTGACATACAGAGAAGAGGGCTATTTCATTTTATGAGTCAGCAACCACTAGCAAGCAGATGGCTAATTTTTTCTTCCCCTATACCCTGACAATGAAACAAGAAAGCTGTAACCCTTAATGAGCATAAATTAGATCTTGATTATAAAAGACCTCATTTCATAAAATAAAGATTCTATCCCTTCAAGGGATTCTTCATTTTACACATAAGGGAACAAAGGATGAATGACGCTTATAAACTCAAGGTTAGATTGAAATCATAGTTTGTTTTGATTTGATTACATCAAATGGCAAAATCCAAAACTTGTCTGGTGAATTCCTTCATAAAATAAGAGAACGTTTTATATTCTCTGTGAAAAAATGGGTTGCATTCTGTCTGCCACCAACACCGGCTTGCTTCTCACTAATACCGGAGTACACAGTATCATTTCTATTTAGTTTGTCTAGAACTGAGGTATAATACAATGGCTTGTATCAGCTCATGAGAGCCTGTCTACACATCTCTTCCCAACTCCGTGTTCTGTAACATCGTGTGGATGGCTTGAAATCAGGCATGGTGGGAGTATCTACACCACAGAAACTGGCAAACACTCCAACCGGGACTTTTTTTTTTTAACCGGGAGAGCCAGTTTGCCAGTATACCACTTGTTATACTACAGATGCTTAATAGCCAAGGCTCTAATATTTACAGTTTCAGCCTATTTCCAAATGACCATCGTCACATTCTGACAACGCACTGATCAAATCTGAAGTCCTCAATATAGTCTGGCCTTCGTCCATGTTTGGAGCTTCATCTCATGTCATCCTTTTTGCATGCTCACCTTTCTGCAGACCCGCAGACATGCCTTCATTCCTTTGAAAACTCCTTGCTCCTTCCCCACACAGTTTTCTCCGAGCTGCAACCCATCTGCTCCTAGGTAACACCTCCATGTCCTTCAGCACAGAGCTGAATTTCCACTTCCTCAGAGTAGCATTCCTGGACTCTATGTCTAGGTCAAGTATGAGAGTTGAAAGCCTTCCTCATACTCTGAACCTTAGTCTTGCATAACAGCCCTGTCTGTACCTCTGTACCCACTATGATTGTTTGATTCAGGACCACCTTCTTCACGGGGCAGTGGTCATCATGGGAGGTGGGGCTGTGTCTGGTTTTCCTGTGTGTGCTTTCCCTACTAACTAGAAAGTAGCGTAGGGCCTTTCAAAATATGGATTTGGAAAATAGTCCAAAGATTCTGAAAAATGTGGAGAATAATGCAATAAGCATCTGTGTACTTATCAACCAGCTTTAACCTCAACATTTTGCCAGAATTGTTTTACTTTTTTTTCTTAAAGAACAGAAACATTGGTATTCTGACTAAACCCTTTGTGAATTCTTCTCAATCCCATCGCCGTCTTTTCCTCCCTGGAGAAAACCCTGAATGTGAAGGTGTTGTGTATTCCTCCACTGTAAGAAGCCATAATTTGCCTGGGAAGGTCTCTGTGTATATTTAGAAAAGATATTACTCATCTTTGCCAGCATATGTGGTGGCTGGAAGTGAGCAAAAGACCCTGCCTCATGAGGATTTATGAATGGCATGCTTCTTAGAAAGGGAGTTGATGCCCTGTTTAGGTCAGGATTTCTCAATATATAGTGTGAATCAACCATTTTATCCTGTTGGATGGCTTAAATTTCTTGCCTTTGACCAGTTGTTAGATTATAAAATTTTTAAAGGGTATAATTTTATAATTTGTTTGAAGTTGTCTAAGTTCTGATATCAGCTTGATTTGTAGATACTTTAAGCTCCATTAATATAAGATGACAAAGAGGGAGTGTTCAGTTGTGGTAAAGAACATGAATGGCTGGAGTGAAGTCTTTCTGAACTCTATGATCCAGAGCAAGGCAGTCCCTGAGCTGTGTCGTGGCATTGCTGGGGAACTTGTTGGAAATGCACATTCCTGGCTCCCACCCCAGAGCCCTAAAGCAGAAATTCAAGGGTGGGCCTCAGCAATCTGTTTTAATTAGCCCTCCAGTTGATTCTGGTGCCCACTAAAGTTTAACAACTGATCTAAAGCAACAAATTTAAGCCCTTCAAGCTTCAGTTTATTTCTCTGTAAAATAGAAATAATAATAATAATACTTAAGAGACAGGATCTCTGTGAGGATTAAAAATTAGTTAACATTTACTCAGCACATCTCCCAGTGCCAGGCATTGTTCTTAGCACTTACCATATTTTATTTTACTTAATCCTGAAATTAACTTCATCACAAATAAAGATTAGGAAAGTACCTAGCACGTAGCAAGCCCTCAATAATTGTTACTATTATTACTTTTTGAGTTGTAAAGATTAAATGAGATGATATAAATGCTTAGCACAACATCTAATGCATAGCAAGCATATTCATAACAGGTATTAACTATTTACACATAAAACTATTTGTCTCAAAAGTAAACATTATTTACATGGGTCTTTTTGAGAAGTGGGATCTAGTCTAAAATGATTACTGAAAGGGAATCTCCCACTGGAAAAAGAAGCCATTACAGAAAAAAATTTTTACAGATCACATTTCAACATTTGTTTTAGTGATTTGTCAAAAGTCAAGGAAGCCAAAGAGAGCTCTTTGAACTAATTGGGAGGGCCAAGAAGGTATTAACTACTCTCTAATTAAGCTGGTAATAGCTGCCCTCTATTGGTGAGATCAAAGACCAGAGAAACACTGCCTGGGAGGACTTTTGAAGACTGGCTGCTCTCAATGACAGCCTTGAAGTTTCGGACCCTACAAAGTAGCTCAGAGGGAGAGTTGCTCTGTCTGTGGGGGTCCAAGTGAAAGAAGGAGAAGGTCCAGGTGGATGGAGAACAGTTAAAGGTTTGTTAGGAAAGCATTAGCTTAGATTTGGGCATTTGTATTTGTTTCAGAATCGTACTCTGAATTGTGTCTTCTAAAATAAAAAAGTAAAAATAAATAAATAAATAAATAAATAAATAAATAAATAAATAAATAAGTCACTAGCAGTAGTTGCTTTGCAGCTCGATGTAAAGAATTTCCACATATTGGGAAGGGATTGGGGCCAAAGCACACTCTCCCTCGTCTACAGCTGTGAATGGGAAACCACACAGTCAAAGCCTTTCCTGTTCGCACTGTCATTCCCAAAGCTGACCTCTCCTTTGTACCCAGAACACCACTGGCTTCTCCTCTCATGACATCTGGTATGGGTGGAAGTGCTTATTTGGGTTTTTTTTGTTTTTTTTTTTTTGGTCTAGACCAGAACTGCCCAATAGTGGGAGCTACATTTGTTACTTTTTTTTAAGTAGACACTAAAATACAGTGAATAAGAAAAGATGGAATTAATTTCAATAATGTAGTTCATTGAAACCAAGATATCCTGAATATTATCACTTTGATATGTAATTAATATATGAGTATTAATGAGATATTTCACAATTTTGGGGGGGTACTAATTCTTTGAAATCCAGTGTGCATTTTACACCTACGACACTTCATAATTTGGATTAGCCACATTTTCAGTGCTCAATAGCCACATGTGGCTAGGGGCTCCTGTATTGGATAGTGTGGGGCTAGAGCATGAGCAACTCAGAGGCAGTATCTAATCTATCCTTGTACCCACAATGCTTTGTTCAGTGCCTGAAACATAAGTGCTGTTCCCTAGGTAAATATGGTATGTAGAATTCTAAGTTCACCTCCAGCGATCCTTGCCTTTGTATAATCTCTTCCTCTTTGAATGTGGGAAGAGCATATGAGTATGATGTGATATCAATTTATTGATTATGGTATGTTATATGGCAAAAAGGACATTATTTGCGTGGGCCTGCTCTAATCAGGTGAGTCCTTTAGGAGACAGAAACATTCCTGCTGGCCTGGAAGAAAGCATACAGCTATGTAGTGACCTGCGAAAGGAAAGGATATGCTTCTAGAAACTGAGACACATCCCCAGCCAACCAACTAGAGAGAAATCAAGGACCTCAGTCCTATAACCACAAAGAACTGAATTCTACCAGCAACTAGTGAGCCTGTAAGAACACCCTGAATCCCAGATGAGAACTGTACCTGACACTTTGACTTCGGCCTTGTGAGCCTCTGAGCAGAGAAACTAACCATGCTGTGCCCAGATTTCAGACCTAGTGAGCTAGTACAGGGATATTGTTGTAAGCTAGTACAGGGATATTGTTGTAAGCCATTAAATTTGTTGTAATTTGTTAGATAGCAGTAGAAAACTAATACAGTAAACAAGTGTCGTAATTCAGCAAGCATCAATCAGCTGGTGGCAATGTCTCTAAACCACAGGCATAGTCCCTAAGAGAAAATAGTGACCTCTGAACTTTGGACTTGAAAATCAAACCAGTATTACAATGACAGCATATTTATTTAACTGTGCCAGACTATTAGCGGTCTCGGCGTTTGAATTAGTCTCTCTTCCCAGTGCCATTTTTATCAAAGGGAAGAGCTAAGTGGGAGGCAAAAAATCAAAAACAAAACAAAACAAAACAAAACAAAACAAAACACAAACCCTCTGGAAATAAGTTTGATATACTTATCTTGTAAAAGAGTGACCATTGATTAGAGGCAAATATGACAAATCATGACAATAATAAGGATAGTTCACGCTTGTTGGGTTTGTACTCTGCACCAGGCATATCACCCATTGCCTCACTGTCTCCTTACCGCAGCCCTAAAAGGCAAATACAATTATTACCTTCCTTTTATGGATGTGGAAACCAAGCTTGAGAGGTAGGAGGAGATTTAGCTGCATAACCAGGCAATAAAGGTAATTAGGAAGGAAGAGGAAGAAGAGGTATTTTTGGATGAAGTACTCTTCAGAACAGATTAGCTTGACTCTCACATGCAGCTCTTTCTCTTGGATGACAGAGAGCTCTGTTTCCTCTCTGTTAACAGGTCCTCTTTAAACCCCTTCCTTTTAACAAGGTACATTTCCCTAGTGGTCCTCAACCTTTGCATTCTGCCTTCTAGTTTCTCCTTTGGGGAAGTCGTTGAGTCCTCTGGCTCCCAATAATACCTCTGGTCCTGGCTCTGAAAGGTACATCTTGAACCTTGTTGTTCTGAGCATCTGCCCTCCCGTGACGTTTCCACTTGGATGTCTCATTGTCCTCTCAAGTTCAGCTTGTTCAAGGTGGAGTTCATCACTATGCCCTGAAAATCAGCTCACCTCTGCAATACTCTACACCTGCCAACAGTTCCGTAACCACTGGCCAGTCTGCCAGGCTGCAAACCCCAAACTCTTCAACCCTTTCTCATCTTCATTCCCTTTAGCCAATCAACTGCAAAAAGTATCTTTCCAGAATGTTTGCTCAACCATGCCTTCTACACTCTCCAACCTCCTGAGCCTTTTAGTTCACTGACCTTCTTTACTGTTTTCCGTATCCAGCTTTTATTCCAGGGTGCATCAATTCAGTCACCCATGCCAGGACCCAAGTCCCCTTGCCACTCTATTTTCATCATTCCTGTTTGACATAATTTGAAACCAGCCATCTTGCTCTTCAACTGGGAGGCTGAGTAGTATTAGAAACATTGCACAGAGGGAAGATAAAGTTAACATAGAGCCCTCTGTTCCAGTTTTCCCTGAGGCCCCAGGACCAAGGATGCCAAATGCTATCACATTCCAAAGCAAATTACTGGCCCCTCCCTATGCATGACTCCTAAAGAAGATGGATGAAAACAGGTTTTATGATCTTTATTTTTCACTGACCTTGAGCTGTGAGTTTTTCCTATCCCATACTCCCTCATACTTACCCCCCTAGCCATGAGGGAGCTTCATAATCATTGTTGATAGGTATCTTTTGAAGCTTGGGGGGGGGTGTACAGACAGACATTAGACTCATGCCTAGGGAAAAAAGTCTTTAATGAGAGGCTGGCTGAAGTGTGTGTCAGCACAGCAGAGGGCTGCATTTAGGAAATAACCACATTCTGGCCTATGCCAGGCCAAAGCTGCCTTTTTGCAGGGACCAAATGTGAAACTGATGGTGAGAATGTGAGCGTGGTTTGTTTAGAAAGGAATCTTGATCCAGAGGGCTTCCTGCGGTCAGTGAGGTGTCCTCAGCAAAAAGAGGTCAGGGGTTCCACTGGAGAGAGAAGCAGAAGGGAATTGTAGGTGGCCTAGAGGAGAGGCACCATCTGAGACCAAGGAATTCTGGTTGGAAGGGTGCAGCACAGGAGCTTCTGAGGAGGCTGCGGATGCTCCCGTGAAAGAATAAATTAGTTATCTGGATACAACAGTCAGAGCCAGAGGGAAACTACACCAGCTTGTATCTGTGTCCATCAAATAAGGCCTTCCCCCCTTCTACCTTTCTGTTGTCTCTGCTCCCACCCTGGACTGCCCAGTAGTAGTCAAATGGTGGAGGAACAGAGTGGCGGGTCAGGGAGAAGTAGCACTAACGAGGAAATAGAGATGAATATCCCAGTCACCACTGCAGGCCCTTTGGTCTAAAGCATATCTGAGCTTGCAATGAAGTTTGGAGTTTTATCACGCATGTTAATTAATACATTGAGGTTGTGATTTGAGGATGAAATGACCAGAGGACATCTTGTTATCTGAAATGATCACAGTCAGAAGACCTTCCTCGGGGTGTCTAGGTGGCTTAGTCAGTTAAGGGTCTGATTCTGGATTTCGGCTCAGGTCATGGTTCTCATGGTTCATGAGTTTGAGCCCTCTGTGGCACCAGCACAGAGCTGGTGGCACAGAGCCTGCTTGGGGTTCTCTGTCCATCTCTCTCTTTGCCCTTGCCCCGCTCTCTCTCTCCCTCAAAATAAATAGATAAACTTAAAAAATTAAAAAAAAAAAAAAGACTTTCTAATGTCTCATCTGAAGGGTTGGAAAGAGTAGTAGACCCAAGAGGATTCAAACAGGCAGTTGGGGGTGAAGAATAAAATTGTTTCTCTTTGCATCCTATGTGTCCAGCTTGCTCAGTGAGACCACTCAGTTTGTATCACTGAAATAATGTGAGTCCACAGTCAACCTTCAAGCCATGGCAATGTAACGTTTTTCTGGTAGACACACTGTCCTATTCTCTGCAAAGTCACCTTATGCTTCTCCACCTTCCTTGACATTGGAACTTCACACTGGCCCCTCACTCTCAGATGATCTTGCCTGAGTCATTGCAGAGAAGGTAGAATCCGTCAGATGGGGGGAGTCTCTCTCCATTTCTTCTCTATCATTAAATGGAGGTTAGAACTGTACTTAGACTATTAATTGTTAATTGACACAGGTACTGTAAGTCTATGAAGGATGCTGCCACTATATGACAATAGCATACTCTCTTAGGCAGGTAGACTATTTCCTCCATGATCTTATTCAATATCGATTTGCCTATTTCATTTTCATATAATGTAAAAATAAACTTTTAGCTCAATTTGAAACTTGGAAACTTTTTGCATGTATATTAAAATCTACGAGAGAATCTAAAGTCAGGTTTTAATTTATTTGTATTGCATTCTGCAAAATACGTCCACGAGATTACCATTTGTATGGTGAGTATTTTGCAATATGTGAAATAGGGCGTTTCACGCCTTTGCCATCACCCTCAGAGAGCTTTTCCAGTCTCAATTCTCTTATTCCATCTAATTCCAATTTCATTTTAAAAGCAGTCGGGAACATATATACCCTGAGCATTTAAAAATGTTACATTTAATATATGTAATGAGTTTTTAATTCCAATATAAGTAACAAAAATAATTGAAAAACAGAGTTGCTAATGGAAACACACTTCTCTATAAAAGTAATTTACGATATCTAAAAGAATTCTAAGTTCATTATAGAAAATTTTGAAAATCACAGGGAAGTATAAAGAGTAAAATAAAAATCAGCCATAACCACACCACCACTTCTATACTCATTTTTGAGATCTTCCAGTCTTTTTTATTTTTCAAACTTGGTATAATAATGCACACACATTTTATTATTTATTTTATTTTAATTCCAGTGTAGTTAACATACAGTGTTATATTAGTTTCAGGTGATTAACATACAGTGTTAACATACAGTGATTCAACAATTCTATACATTACTCAGTGCTCATCTTGATAAACTCTTAATCCCCATCACTTATTTCACCCATCCCTCTACGTGCCTCCCCTCAGGTAACCATCTGTCTGTTTTCTGTAGTGATTCTGATTTTTAGTTCCCTTTTTTCCCCTTGTTTTGTTTCTTAAATCCCACATATGAGTAAAATCATATGGTATTTGTCTTTCTCTGATTTATTTCACTTAGTGTTATACCATCTAGATCCATCCATTTTGTTACAAATGGCAGGATTTCATTCTTTTTATGGCTGAGTAATATTCCATTATATATATATATAATACATATATACATATTATATATATATATATATATATATATATTTCTATGTGTCACATCTTCTTTATGTACCTATCAATGGATTCTTGGGTTGTTTCCATAATTTGGACACTTGGGTTGTTCCCATAATTTGACTATTGTAAATAATGCTGCAATAAACATAGGAGAATGTGAACACATTTTAAAACCCTGCTGTTTTCCAATGGTACATTATATTGAGGCCATCTTTTTTCTGTGCTATTGAATACTCTCCAGCAATCTGTTTTGGTGACTGAGTTGTATTCCATCATAATATAATGTTGTAATTTATTATACTATTGTCATGCAATATATAATCTGGTTTTATAATTTCTTTAACAACCCCAGCATACTTATTTTTAGAAGTAGAAAAATCTAGTATCTCGTTGGCTTCTGGTACATATTCAGTTTCGTATTTTCACTCCACTATCAAATACCTTAACTTAGATTTTGCCAAATCGCGTACTTCCTAGCCTAGTAAACAATTGTTTTATTTCTTTAAAAAAATTTTTTTAATGTTTATTTTTGAGAGAGAAACACGGTGTGAGTGGGGAGGGGCAGAGAGAGAGAGAGGGAGACACAGAATCCAAAGCAGGCTCCAGGCTCTGAACTGTCAGGACAGAGCCTAACGTGGGGCTCGAACTCATGAACCATGAGATCATGACCGGAGTCGAAATCTGACGCTTAACCAACTGATCCACTCAGGTGCCCCTAGTAAACAATTATTTTAAATTCAGCAAAAATAAGGAGGCCACCAAGCTCTTTAGGTTTCTGAAATTGCGGCCTCTGTTCATGGTATCTCTTTCCCTGTTTCTGTTACTTCCTAATCCCCTGTTATTCTGATTTTGCCCTCCTTTGAATTCTTTTAACTCCTTCCTCTTCCTTCAACATGGAGTTTGTTTTATTTATTTTTTAAAATATTTATTTATTTTGGGGCGCCTGGGTGGCGCAGTCGGTTACGCGTCCGACTTCAGCCAGGTCACGATCTCGTGGTCCGTGAGTTCGAGCCCCGCGTCGGGCTCTGGGCTGATGGCTCGGAGCCTGGAGCCTGTTTCCGATTCTGTGTCTCCCTCTCTCTCTGCCCCTCCCCCGTTCATGCTCTGTCTCTCTCTGTCCCAAAAATAAATAAACGTTGAAAAAAAAATTAAAAAAAAAATAAATAAAATATTTATTTATTTTGAGAGAAAGTGTGTGAATGCATGTGAGCAGGGGAGGGGCAGAGAGAGAGGGAGAGAGAGAGTCCAAAGCAGGCTTCGTGTTAACAGTGCAGAGCCTGACATGGGGCTCAATCATATGACCTCAGATCATGATCTGAGCCAAAATCAAGAGTCAGATGCTTAATTGACTGAGCCACCCAGGCACGCCATGGAGTTTGTTTCCTTGGATTTTCCCTTCTTTAAATTCTTTTTTTTTTTTAATGTTTCTTTTTATTTTTGAGAGAGAGAGAGAGAGAGCGAGCGAGCATGAGTGGGGGAGGGGCAGAGAGAGAGAGAGGGAGACGCAGAATCTGAAGCAGGCTCCAGGCTCTGAGCTGTCAGCACAGAGCCCAACATGAGACTTGAACACATGGACTGCGAGATCATGACCTGAGCCAAAGTTGGAGGCTTAACCAGAGCCACCCAGGCACCCCTGGATTTTTCCTTCTTAATGCTCACTGTAGAAAAATTCAGATATTATACATAAGACTCATAGGCCTTACATTTGTATATTTACATCTGTAAATATACATTTACTTGCATATCAAGGGTGGAACCATCTGGTGAGAAATTCATATATACCAAGTTTATCCCACTGATGTATAAAAGCAGAATGCCGGTTTTTGGATTTACCCGTTGAGCAATGGAGTTGACCTGTGGTCTGAAATGCTCTACTATGACTAACACATTCCCTTACTGAAGGAAGACCTTCAAAGAAAGCTGAATCATAAGAAGTTTGCCTTTAAGAATGAAATCAGAGGAAGGGGTTTCAAATTGATTAGACATGTAGAATGTTCGGTGATATCAGGCTAAGGCAGACTTATGTATGCATCATTATAATTAAGGTTAGATGTGGGGTTAGAGTTAGGCCAAGGGACAGTAATTGTGACCCTGAGAAATTCATCAAGGGAATGAGTGCTGCCTTCAAGTGCCTCTTGTGTTAAATCCGTCTGCCTTCCTGTGCATGATCCATCTTTTATCAGAAACTTCTGCATTGACCACCTGCTTCCTTCTTCACTCTCTCTCCTTCCTCCTGGTCACCCATGACTCCTGCTTTCTTGGCTCTCCTCCTATGTCTAATTGTTTTTCCTCCATCTTCTTTCCATGCTGACTCTTAGTTCTTACATCTCTGGAATAAAATGTATACAAATTTTCTCCTGGGCACTGGGGTAATCATTCATGTGGCTGTGCTGTTAACACTCTTCCCCTTCCAGACACACAGTTGAACGACACGTTCTGCCTTCTTTGTTGTTAGGTGGAGCTATGTGACGAGTTCTGACCTTAATATTACGTGCAGGAGCAATATCTGTCACTTCTGGGGTAGAGCATTTAATTATGACTTTAACTTTATCCTCTAATTAAGTGAATTCCAAATTTACTGAAACAAACTTAATTGATCACCTGAGCACAGGTCCCAGTTTTCTAGTTACCTTGCAATTGATTGTCCTGTGTTCAAACCCATTCAGCATGTCTGCCATTGGGGGCACCCTGGCATCCTTAATTCCCATGACTCTGGGGATTCTGAGCATGAACTGGTTTGCTTCTGGTTGACTCCTCCTCCTGTGCCCCCTTTCCTTCCTTTCCTTGGATTTCCATTCCCAAAATACTGTGACTGTTTACAATCTGCTATCATCTCCTTTTTTCTTCTCTTGTGGGTTCATATTTTATTTTTTCTCTTATGTTTTATTGTTATTTTAGAAGAGTTTGGGAAGGGAAAGACAAATTTGCATGTATAATCTTTCATGTTTACCAGAAATCCATTCACTTAATCTTTCTTCCAGTTTTTAACACGTCTCACAGAGAAATTCTGAATGTGTCTTGAACCCGACAGGGACTTGGTACAAATCAAAGCAGTTATAATATGATAAGGTAGCTTCCCTGACCCAAAGGGGAAAAAGGGCAGGGGTTAAAATTACCCTGCATGGATGAATCGCTGGATTCTACTCCTGAAATCGTTGTTGCACTATATGCTAAGTAACTTGGATGTAAATTAAAAATAATAAAGAAATAAATAAAATGTTTAAACTTAAAAAAATTATAATCTAGTGTGTTCAGAGGATGTTCTTAGAAAAATGGTGCCATGAATAAATAAGTTTGGGGGAAAAAAATACCCTGCCTGAAGATTTCTGAAAACAGCAGGTAATACAATATTTCATCCAAATGTCTATTCCTACATTCATTCAAAACCTGGTGAACATCACACTCAGATTTAGGTGCGGGGATGTGGATAAAATGATTAGAAATCTTAGCGTCTCTCCTGGTGAATTTCTTTTGTGTTTCTTCATATGCTACATGGTAGTTCAATCAGTAACATAAGTTGACCTTTTGTTATAAGCTGGAGGGACAGAGAAGAGTGACTGTCTTTTTATAGAGAGAAAACAGCTGTGCCATCATCCCATTTGCCAGGAGAGAGGAAAAATTGTCAGGGGTTCCTGTTTGTCATTGGCAAGAACAGTGAGGTGCTGGGGCAGCACAGTTTATTCCAGAGGTACAGACTCCTCTGTCAATCCCCAAGAATTACCTTTATCCACAAAGACCCTGATGGAGGGTCTGAAATTCCTCTTTTGACCAGCCGAAGCATGGCCTTTTACACAGAACATTTCACGATGCCAACAGATAGTTTCCAGAGAGGAATTGGGAATTAAGTTGAGCTCTAGTTGCAGATGATTCTTTTTCATGCCTAGCTACCCAAACAAAGAGAGTAAGCCAGAAGCCAAATCCGCAAGTGAACACACACAATGGAATTGGTGCATGGGAATGTACAGGGCTCTGCCCGATTGAACTGTTGCCAGAGCACCAGGGGGCGATTTCTATCCGCCTCCCGCCTCCCCGGCTTGTATTTTGGCAGCTCTCTCTTCCCTACCCCCTCCGTCCCCTTCCCCGTGTCCTCAGATCCATTTGCACTGTTGTTTGGAAGGGGCCCAACTCACACAGATTGGCAGCACTGTAATTGGTGTTTTACTTACCTCTGCCTCTCTTCTCTCTGCGTTTGATCATTCTGATAATGACAGCTTATTTTCTCTCTCTCTCTTTACCATCGGAAAACAAAAAGGAAACTCTTGAAAGAGTTGTGGAGTTACATTTGAGTTTTCCGATGTACTGCTATGGGAATAAAATTCATATTTTTAAAATGTCTTGCCCTTCTGTGTCCCTCTTCCTCGCCGCTCACCCAAACAGCCCTGACGGGAAACAGTCATGTTGAGAATTGATTTTCCCCTCAGAAGGTGTTGTGACTATAGTGGCGACATCCTTGAGTGTTGGCATGTCAAAATGTTGATGTTCTCATTGAAGACCTTCATCGTTTCATCATCAAGGATGCTTTCATTTGCTAGATTCTGTTTGTTTATGTGCATTTTATTTCAAATGATATTTCTTGGGATAATATTTACAAGGGCTCAGGGCTCCTGGAATGAAAAGTGTTATATAAGCTGAAATGCTTACCCCTGGCAAAAGGTAATCTCCATTGCACACACCGCCTGGTTGTAACAGCTCACCTTTACACAGTGTTTCTAGTTCAGAAAGAATTTTCACGTGTACTGTTTCATGTAATCCCCCGATAGCACTGTGAAGAGCACATAAGGGACGGTGTGGCTCCAGGAATCATCCCACCTTGCCATGCCACCAGGCACACGTGCTTTCTGTACCTGGTGTCCTGCTAACTTTTCACAGGTGTTATTGTGCAGCTCTCTAGAAGCTATGTCCCAGGCGGTTTTGTCTTGGAGATGAGTCAGGTTTACAGAAGCACAAATAAGTACAAAATAATTAGAGGGATTCTTTTATTTTCTCAAGTCTCCTGAAGAGAAAGACTGGGCAAGTAATTAATTACAGGATCTCTTTGGCAGGCTAGGGGAGAGGGGAAATCTGTGGACGCTGTAAAATTAATAAACTGATTCCATCTCAACCATCTAAACATTTCAATTAAGGATACATATAATTAGGGCAAGAGCTAGAATACAAAACGAGTGTATCATGTGATTTACCATAGATCAAGATGCCATTTCTTGTGAGTGACAGTAATGTGCTGTTAAGCCAGTGGCAAAGAAAAAACAAAAACAAAAAACAAAAAAGAAAGCTGTCTATTTTCTGGGACATACACAGCCTTTGAACTGAGATTTTATAAGACAACATTTCAAGGTAGTAAACAATTGTTCTAGAAGAGGATTCTTTTAGAAGAGAAGACCAAGCAATACTGTAATAATTGTGGGTGTGGTTTGATTCCTTCGGAGGGCTTGCCTAGAAGTCCAGTTCTTGAAGGAATGTCTTAAATACAAAGCTGTTTAATGAACACTACCATAGTTGGCCATATAATGGTGTAGGGAAAATACAGGCTTTTGAGCAGCACACAGGACAAGTGTCCAACACTTGCTGGACAAGCTGGAACTGAGCTTGACTTCTGGATCCTCCATGTGCTGTTATGCAACCTTGGGCAGACCTTTTTTCTATGAGCCTCAGTGTCTCCATGTGAATATCTGTGGATTAAAAATACCTCCTTCACAGCATACTTGCAGGGATCAAGTGGGATAAAACGTGCAGCCTGCCTGGCATGTAGAAGCAGCTCTACAAATGGTGGCCGTTCTTACTGTGGCTTGATGTTACTCCCCTTCCCCATGGACCCCAAACACCTGAGCATCAGAGACTCAGTTCAGCTCCTTTTTCTGCTCCCTTGAAGCCCCAAGTTACAAAGGCTCTCAGAAATTTGGCTGCAGTCGGTCTTTATTTGTCACAGCCTTGCTTCCAGCTCACATCCTGATTGATAAATTGGCTCTACTGGACGAGGCTTAGAAAGGACTGTTTAAAAAGCCCAGTGTTTTGGCTGATCACACGACGGCTGACAACTTGGTCCAGAATCTGGTTTGTATGAATGATTGTAAGAAGGAATCAACTTTTCATTTCTCATGTAACAAAGGAGGAAGGATTATAGCTTTATCTGTTACACACTGTAAATCACTTAAATGCCTCTTACCTACGTGTTCTGGAATCATATTTAGGGAATGTGGGAGCAATGAATGTACTTCCCAGAATATGAAGTGAGAATCACACTTATCCTGCATTCTCTTTCCATTATACTTACCATGGATCTCTGGTGAGAGGGGACCCATCTCGAGAGGAGGCAACTGGCCATCCTCCTTTTGCAGACAGGGCATTTCATATAGATAGACTCAGAAGAATGAGCTCCAATAGACTTGAGAGTGAGCTAATATATTGGTTGAGGACTTCTTGTTGGAAAACTGAAATCTGAACAAATCATGCTCAGGCAATATAGGAAATTTATTGGCTCACATGACTTGGAAATTTAGGGATGCTGCTGGCTTCAGTTGCCAGGTTATCAATCCTAATGGAAAAGAGGTATTCCGATTACTCTAGCAGCAAACTCCTAGGGAGGACTCCACTCAGACTTGCATTGCTGGACTAGCAAAAAAACATGCACTATTGGGTATCCTATTTTCTATTCGCTGCAAAACCATGTGCTGATACTACTTCTGTTTCGTTTTCTGCCTTTCTCTTTCTTGCCCACCTTTTTTTGGTGGCCTGGGTGTATATATTTAAATATCCTTAAATATATGTTTCCTGTTTCTATTTCACTCAAGCCAGCTCTGCTTATATCACCTGTTCATCTTGGAACCATCCACCATGAGCCGAGAAATAAGCATATTGATTAGTCATTGGTCAACGTGACCACTGTTGAGTTGGGAGGAGGGTGGCATCATTATTCACAGTTCCGTCAGGACCACATGAACTGGGATCTTGAGAGTAGACAAACAAGTTACCCATCCACTACACCTGTCCCTGTGTTGTACCTTTTCTGTTAAGAGAGGTGATTGTTGTGACTACGCAGATTCCCTCTGGCTCCAGTTCAGTCCCTTGCCTCTTCTGCCAGTGGGTCTGAATCTTTTCATGATTTTCATTCAATAAAAGGCCCTTAAAAGTTCTTAAGATGTTGGGGCGCCTGGGTGGCTCGCCGGTTAAGCGTCCGACTTTGGCTCAGGTCATGATCTCACAGTCTGTGGGTTTGAGCCCCGCATCGGGCTCTGTGCTGACAGCTCAGAGCCTGGAGCCTGCTTCCGATTCTGTGTCTCCCTCTCTCTCTGGCCCTCCCCTGCTCATGTTCTGTCTCTCTCTGTCGCAAAAATAAATAAAAACATTTAAAAAAAATTTTTTTTTAAAGTTCTTAAGATGTTACATTATTTCATAGCCTTTATAAACTTAGCCATAAGAAAAACAGTTCCCATTTCCATTAAGTTTTCCCAGATAAAGTTTCTAAATCTTTTATCATCTTCATAGATATGAGAGACAGTGTTTTATTTCTTTCTTGCTTTTTTCTAGTTCAGGATTCCAAATGAAGCCTATGTGAAAGGTATAGCATAGGGTATTGGTAAAAGAATATGCATTTCTGGATTAGCTGGCTTGTGTTCAAATCCCACTTCAACCACTAGACCAGCATTGGTTAGGGAAGTGCAAATAACTATTTTTTCATTTATCATATTGGCAAACATTTTAAATATTGATGAAATACACACCTATTTCCTGCCCCCCTCCCCCGCCCTTCTCTTCCATGGCAACAATACCACATACGTTTTGCCTTGGGCCCCATCTGAATCCATATCTTCTCCTGGACTGCTCGGTTATATGACCAAATAAGTTCACTTTTTCAGTTTAAGCCATTTGGGGTCAGTTGTCTATTACTTGAAATTGAATTCCAATTCACATAATTGACAATTTCCCTTTCTTAAAAGGTACCCCTTTCTTATGAAGGTATGGGGAAAGTATGAGCCAGGCACTTGGTAGCAGATGGACACTATCAGACCCCTTCCTGCAACACCAGTTACAGCACTAAGGACTGTAGCTTTTTCCAGGAAGCTTCCTGTATTAAGTCCCTTGTGGAGACTGTGGAAGTCTCACCACATTGAATGCTGCCTGCTGAATGGGACTTAATGTAGGGCAGAGTGGATGTGAGCAGTGCAAGAGATGTACAATATCAGACACTTGGTATGAACCACTTACCATCCTCACATCTTCTCGGCCCCCGTTTTACTCCAGCCCCTGCTGCAGCAGCTAGCTTTGTGCAAACATATTCTGACAGCGCCTCACTTCATCTGCATCATGGCCTTCTGCCCTGGGACTTCTTTAATGCTGTGTTGTGAGATGGCTATGGAGACCCACTCAGGCATGCACAACCTAAAAGGGCAGGGGAGTTAAAGCCCAATGGGGCATCCCTTTTCTAACGGGGGATGAGAGCTGGTGGATAATGGAGGCATATTATATATATGGCTCCTTAAAAGGTCTTAGTGGGTCGAGCCCTAGTAACCCAGCAGTGACCAACTGGATAATATACTCCTGTGCTGCCATTTCCTCTTGGCCTACTTTCCTGGATCGCTTCCCAAATAAACTGCTTATACACAAGCCCTTGTCTCGGGCTCGATTTTTGAAGGAGAATCTATAATCACTGCAATCCTAATGAGATCCTCAAATTTATCTCAAGTTTCCTCAAGTCTTGTATAAATAGGTATCATGGAGCTCAGTGTGGGCAATAACCAAATAATTCTGGCTCTTGTCCCAAACTGAAGGAGCCTATGAAACTGATCTCAATTTCTTTCTCTCTGGCTTATACAGTCCATGTCCACCAACAGAAAAGCCCCTCAGTGGTCATGTCTCGGCACTATCGCTGATGGCAGGGCTTTGGGTGACAACACCGTTGTCTGTGGTCTCTAAGTGATACCCAAGATGCAGACCCAGACTCTCTAGCTTCTAAGTGGCTCTGTAATCCCTTGAATCTTCTCTGTGTTGGATCCATACGGCGATGGAGAGAAGATCCCTCTTCCTCTCTGGGTTACACTTAATTCCCCAGGTCCAGGACACTGGGAGCAATATCCCCCCATCTCCTTTTAGTCCTGCCCGCAGCCCAGAGAGCTCAGACCTAGTTCATGGGCTGGCCCAGCAAGTGATACACAAGGGAGATCACAAATCCTTCATTTCGTCTTTATCTCTCCTGGACACTTTTCAGACCTTCTTCCACTAGCTTCCTTCCAAATAGTCCTGCAATTCAGAAAGCCCTTTCCTCACTGCTCCTCAGTTATGGCCTATCCCTTTGTTTGTCAGGAAGGTCTGAAACTCAGCATGAATATATCTGAGGCTCATAGGGAGTCCTGCCACTTTTCCTCCCACAATATTATCCTGAGAAAGCAAACTTCATAACTAAAACACCAGTGTTTAAATAGAGTAGAATGTCAACAAAATCCTTCTTACTGTTTACTACGATTTTAAATGTGGCTTATGAATTTCCAGGCCTCCCCAGCCTCTAATTACCAAATAAGGCCTTATTTCCTTTTGTGATCTAAAGTAAAATGATCATGGGGTGCCTAGGTGGCCCAGTTGGCTCAGGTCATGATCTCTTAGTTTGTGGGTTCAAACCCTGCATCAGGCTCTGTGCTGACAGTTCAGAGCCTGGAGCCTGCTTCAGATTCTCGTGTGTGTGTCTCTCTCTGCTCCTCCCCTGCTTGCACTCTGTCTCTCTCTCTGAAAAAATAAACATTAAAAAAATTTTTTTAATAAAAATAAAAATAAATTAAAAAAATAAAATTATCTCCTCCCAGACTTCTAAAATGAAAATTTAAAAATAAGGTAAAATTATCATATGTCCCCATCCCTTGAAGACCCTTCCTCTGCTGAGTCTTTGTCACCAGCTGAATTCTGAGTCAAGAGAATACTCACATGCTCTATAGATCTGTTCTGCTGGTCACATTTGTCAACCATTCTCCCCCAAAGTAACCTGTTTCTGAGGGTCCCTCATGCTTTACATAGATTTGCAATTATGGAAGGGCCCTATGAACTGGATGGATTTAATCAATTGGTAATCACAGCTCTCAGGGCTTTTTTTTTTAAGTTTATATATTTATTTTAAGAGAGAGAGCACGAGTGGGAGAGGGGCAGAGAGAGAGGGAGAGAGATAGTCCCAAGCAGGCTCCACACTATCTGTGCAGAACCTGATGGGAGGCTCAGTCTCACGAACTGTGAGATCATGACCTGAGCCGTAATCAAGAGTCAGACACTTAACCATCTGAGCCACGAAGGCACCCCTTTTGGGGTTTTTGTTTTGTTTTTTAAAGTTGCTTTAAATTTTTTTTTTAACGTTTATTCATTTTTGAGAGACAGAGTCAATTAGGAGTGGGGCAGAGAGAGTGGGAGACACAGAATTCGAAGAAGGCTCCAGACTCTGAGCTGTCAGCACAGAGCCTGATGCAGAGCTCGAACCCACAAGCTGTGAGATCATGACCTGAGTTGAAGTTGGGCACTCAAATGACTAAACCACCCAGGCGCCCCCCCCCTCCTTTTTTTTTTTTTTAAAGATAACACTAGTCAGGGGCACCTGGGTGGCTCAGTCGGTTGAGCGTCCAACTTCGGATCAGATCATGATCTCACAGTTTGTGGGTTCGAGCCCTGCATCAGGCTCCATGCTGACCGCTTGCTCAGAGCCTGGAGCCTGCTTCAGAATCTGTGTCTCCTTCTCTCTTTGCCCCTCCCCCGCTCATGCTTTGTCTCACTCTGTTTCTCAAAAATAAATAAATGTAAAAAAAATTTTTTTTAAAAGATAACACTAGTCAGACAAAGAAGTTTGAGGTGGGTAACAGTTTGCCACTCCCACATAACCTTGCTACCATATTATAATGGAACTAGTCTCAGCCCAGATTCTGCCACACAAGCAGACATTTGCTAAACACACATTCACTAGCAGGCAGGCACAAAACAGGTCACGGCTATCTATTCTGGAAGCTTGATGAAGTCACAGCCTCTGTCTGGCCTTTTGGATGGTCTGATGAACACCTTGCATGAACTTCTGTTCACTGGAGACAAAAGCCAAGACTGCAGAGGCAGGATTCTGTCACCCTTTCAGTCAATATCAGACAACAAGGATATTCCACATCGATGGCCACACACTGGAGTGCATGCCTTTTAGCAATCAAGTGTCCCTAGTGTAGTTACTGGGCTGTCTGGATTCTGATAGCTGCACAAGGGTGGAGATATTTTATCCAGTCTACATATTAAGAATACATGTTTCCACATTCCTGGAAATAGCTTTATTACAAATGTTTTTTTTTTAACTTTTAAAAACCTTTTTTAAATTGAAATATATTTGACAAAGAATACTTTTCATTAATGAGAGCCCATTTCTGACATTTGTAATGCTGATCAACAGGACACCATTTTGCAAAATAAAAACCCATTTTTGACATTCCCTGTGCAAATTAGCAAAGCTTTGACTATTGAGGTACAGATGGCAAACGCATTGGTGGATCGAGTGCACATCAGAATGCCAGCTGACTGCCCCAGCTACTCCCAGGGCAACAGCTAAAACTAACTGGCTGTGTTGATGTGTTTTAAAGCAAATTGTTGTCATCTCTGTAGGTCCCTGAACCTCAAAGTCTAAGGCCCCAAATCTCTTGGATTCCACAGATTGATCACTGGACCCATATAAAGCAATCACAATAGTTGGAAGTTTTTCAAACTGCAAATCATGATCCATTAAAAGGTCATAATATGAATTCAGTGGAACACAGCCAACCTTAAAAACAGTGACATAGAATATATAGAAATGTCAGCATTAAACACAATAAGGGTAAGTATTGTTTCTGAAACTCTATGTTAAATATCTGTGGCATGTGTTTACTGGTAAACTCTGTAAAGTGTACAATATCTTTTAAAATTTAAAATGTCTTGTGTGTATGTATATGTGTGTGGGTGGTTGCTTTTTTTTTTTCTTTCTTTTTTTTTTTTTACGGTGTTGAAAACACTCAAATAGTTGAAAATACATTTCACAAAGTTGGTGTTATTTACTCTTTAAATACTACTTATACCAGTGGTCCTGGTCTAGATTCACATTTAAGCAAAACATTTCTCACCCTCTTCAAGGGCATGGTTCTGGCGGAAGATACCCCACTTACATCACTGGGCAGAGCACTTGGCATCTTGCTCTGCAGCATCAGCATTGAGATTTATGGTGACCTCACTGCTATCGCCAAGGACAGTGGGTGGGTACTTGCTTCGTGTTTATATAACTACAGGGCCAATCCTGGAAAACTTCCAAAGACAAAAGGACTCTGTTCCAAAGACTCTGAGAGCTTTCTCAACTTCCCCAAACTAAAAGTTGCCAGTAACCTCCCAATGGCAGTTCCAGGAAAAAGAAAGAAAGAAAGAAAGAAAGAAAGAAAGAAAGAAAGAAAGAAAGAAAGAAAGAAAGAAAGAGAAAGAAAGAAAGAAAGAAAGAAAGAAAGAAAGAAAGAAAGAAAGAAAAAGAAAGAAGAAAGAAAGAAAGGGGGGAGGGAGGAAGGAAGGAAGGAAGAAGAGAAAGAAAAGAGAAGAAAAGAAGTTCTGCTTTTACCAGGTACCAGCATCATACCTGCTTCACAAATAGTTTGTATTCTAGACACATACCCTGAGCCAGATGTTTTCTTTTATATCAAATAAATTGAAAAGAACGGTTGAAGCTTTTCTGACGATTGCATTGCCTCTTCAGCGTGCATACAGTGACTTGTATAGAGGGAAAAATCTGTCACATGCAGCCAAGTTCTGTCAAGTGTTTTTAAGAACTTTCTTACTGAAAGGTAGCACTACCCCAGGAGCGATTTTTAACTTCCAACAGCATTTTTATTAGCTAAGTCATCAATGCTCCAGGATCCTGCATAAGAATTGAAAATGGAGTTTGCAGAGATGAATAATGTCTACATGATTCTTTGAACTTAAGCTCAAACCCAGTTTTTGTTTAGTAATGTGATAGAAATTTACAGTTTGGGTTTCTAGTATGTGTATATATATATATATATATATATATATATATATATATATATATAAACAGTTGAACTTTCTGTGTTAAAAGCCACAAACTGGAAACTGGAAAGCCAGTTTGTTCTACCAAAAGGACAGTCCAATGGAAGGATACAAGGTTGGTTTACCGGAGAGAAAAACATACATGATAACGAGTGGAAACTGCCGAAGGTAGCTCACCAAGGATGATGGCACCGAGTCGGATCACCCCGGGAAACTGGAAGGAAAGGACTTTGTGTTGCCTGGGGCACAAGTCTGAGAGTAAAATGATCTGGAGGCCTGGGTTGAGGTATACGCAAAGGCACTTGTCTGAGAGAAGCAGAAATAATGCCATTTGTGGTGAGGGAGCCCATGAAGAGTGACCCAGGAAGTGACTCAGAGGGTAGTGGGGATGAATCACGTCAGGCTGTGGTTCCAGAACCAAGGAGAGCGCCTGAAAGCACAAATGAAGCACATCATGCTGAGGGCAGCCGGCGGATGATGGGAGTCCTCCTTCAGCTACTTGGTGCTGCATGAGAAATAACCTATTGAAAAAGCTCCGTCTCTCGTTCCAGCAAAGTAGTCCAATTCTTTTCCGTGACCTCACAACTGACACCCTTTCTTTTCAGAATCAGGAAAATGTGACTAATGTTTCTTTTATAATTTGCATTTTTCTGATATGTACCCTCATAAAAAATGAAAGTAAAGTTCTAAAATTTAAGCACATTTTAGTTTCTTCAATATATAGTGCGTGGAGAATAATGCAACATATTGCCAGCCTGTTACGTTTATCCTTAGACTCATGTGGTCCACCCCTGTTGTTTTGGATGCTGAGTGAGGGTGAGTAGGGCAGAGGGCAGGAAAATAGCATCCAAGAACTGCAGATATGCAAGAGACATGATAATACCGAGGTCCAGGGCAGCCTTAGCATTGGGTCATCTGCCTTCACATCCCAGCTTTGCACTTTCTACTTGGGCCTTATCTTCCTCTGTTGGGAATCTAGGGCAGGATCACCTGGAGTTTAATTATTTATATTGGTTGGCCTGTACAGGCCCCAAATCTCTATGATTTTCCAGATCTCTGCTAGTTCTCAGATGCATTGAGATTAAGAGTACAGGTTCTGGGCCTGCACTCAAATTCTGGCTCTGACACTGATAAGCTGGGAGACTTTGGGGCAAGTCAGCAACCTCTCTGTGACTCATTTTCCTCAACTGTGAAATTGTGATAATGGAAGTACCTTTCTCTTTAGGGTTTTGTAAGTATAAAATTACTCATGAGGACACACTAAGTCTTCATTAGCTATTATTATTTTAGTAAAGAGAGAGAACATAACACAGGGGTCCAAGGAAGGTGTGAGAGCCAGATTGTTTGCATCTGAATCCTAGCTGTGTGACCTTAGGAAAGTTCCTTACCTTCTCTGTTACCTCAGTTTTCTCACTTATAAATTTTTTCATTTTATTCATTTTTTAAATAATTTTTTAATGTTTATTTTTGAGAAAGAGAGAGAGAGAGAGTGAGCAAGGGAGGGACAGAGAGAGGGAGACACAAAATCCGAAGCAGGCTCCAGGCTCTGAGCTGTCAGCACAGAGCCCAACGCAGGGCTCGAACCCATGAACCGCGAGATCATGACCTGAGCCGAAGTTGGACGCCCAACCAACTGAGCCACCCAGGCACCCCTCATTTTATTAATTTTTTGAGAGACAGAGAGCATGAGCATGGGAGGGGCAGAGAAAGAGACACAGAGTCCAATGTGGGCTCCAGGCTCTGAGCTTTCAGCACAGAGCCCAATGTGGAACTTGAGCTCATGAACCACAAGATCATGACCTGAGCAGAAGTCAGACACTTAGCTGACTGAGCCACCCAGGCACCCCTCAGTTTTCTCACTTTTAAAACAGAGATAATAAAAGCACCTACTTCATAGGAACTGAGCAAGAATCAAATGAGTTAATATGTTCAAAGTTCCTAGAACGGTGCCTGGCATTTAATATATAAACGTTTGCCTTTATTAAAGTTGTGAATATTTTGCATGTTGTTTTTTTTAATTTAATTTTTTAAATGTAATATTATTTTTAATATGGGCCTTGCCTGGCCCATACTAGGTACTCATTAAGAGGCTGTCAAACATGAATGAATGAAAACATGTAGTCTAAGTCCATGGCTTGTAATATTGGTATCAGCTGCCCACGGCATTCCAAATTTGCCAAATACATTGGACTTGTTTGCATCACACATGACATTAGCTGAAGTGTAGATACTGTTCCCAGCTGCCTCTCCCATTCTGCCCTGTGGTGCCCAGTGCTAAAAGCAAGAGCCTGTGTAGGACAGGGGACCCTGACAGCCTGGGGAAGCTTCTCTCTCTTTCTCTATAGGTACACTAGGGAGTCATCATAACACTCTCAATGTTGGGAAACCCCAGGAGGACGCAAATTAATTCGAGGCACAAGTCAAATTACCCTCCATCCCTCCCTCTGTGAATACTTCCGGTGGAGAGCCATCGCCACTATCATTTGAACGCCCAGGTAGCACTACTGGGCAAGTGTCCGGGCCCCCAAAGTGGGCAGGCTCCCTGTTAACGCAGAGCCCGTGTATCTGCTGCCTGGGTGGCAGCAGACTTCTGCCCCTTCATAAACATCAAGACAAAATAATGGGATGTTTAGTCTGAGTAATACATTAAGGAAATCAATTAAGCTCACATGCAACTTTCTAAGATTTTAATTACAGTACTTAGGGTACCACACTAGAGCAGTTTGTCAGGAACATAATTTGTTAATGAATAACAACTGACAGTGAATTAGTCAGGATTGTAATTAGCTCTTGCTAGCCATCCATTGGAACCCTGATCAAAAGCCAGTCAGCGAAAGAGGGCTAACTCAGCTGTAAACGATAACCTCGACGGCTCTATCTGGGCCATCTCCTTGATGCCCATGTGCTCTGAGAAGCCTAAAACCATGTGCACTTTTTAACTCAAGTGTGGTCTGGGGAGCAGCACCTGCCTTCCCCTAGAAACCTGTCAGGAATGCAGACTCTCAAGTTCCACCCCAGACCTGTGAAGTCTACATTTTAAGATGCCTAGTGTCTTAGAAGCATATTGAAGTTTGAGAAACACTGTGGGAGTAGACAGACCACAGGTTCCAAATGTAACAGATCTTACTGCAACTCCTGACACCCTCACCTGCTCACTAGAGATGTGTCCTGGGGCAATTGCTAAGTCATTTTGAGCCTCACTGTCCTTATCTGTAAGTTGGATCGACTACTTCCTATACTGTAGGATTGTTTACTGACTGGCAATAGCATGTGAATGTGCCTAGCACAGATATGAACAATGATAATATAGGGGAAACTCAGCAAGACTTTGTCTGAACCCCTTCACTTCTCCAGTCTTCCCATTCCACAACAGGGTAAGACTAGGAGAAATAAGATAAAATGTTACAACTGAGTTAAAAGAGTAGAGAGAATATTTAAAGAAAATTTTTTTTTAATGTTTATTTATTTTTGAGAGACAGAGACAGAGCACGAGCAGGGGAGGGACAGAGAGAGAGGGGGAGACACAGAATCCAAAGCAGGCTCCAGGCTCTGAGCTGTCAGCACAGAGCCCAATGCGGGGCTCAAACCCACAAACTAAGAGATCATGACCTGAGCTAAAGTCAGACGCTTAACCGACTGAGCCACCCAGGGGCCCCAAGAGAATATTTTTTAAATAAAATAATGAAAATAGTGAAATTAGCCAAAGAGTATACTAAAATTAGATTATATTGTTTTTGCTTTAAGTGGCCAAATAACCAAATAAGAAAATATGGCTTGCTAATATCAAACAACTTGGAGACTGCAGAGCCCAGATTGTTCTAGGTCTTGCCAGAGGAGGGAGGATCCTGAGGAATGAGGTAGCCATGAGCAATCCTCCCAAGATGGGATTCATGCAACAATCTTGAGAACTGAGATCCATAATTGAAGATCAAATATTTTAGGAAACGTTCTTCACACACTACATAATGAGTATGCTTTTGATACAGCATGCAAACTGAAAAATATGTACATTGAAGCAATTTTCTCATTAGAAAATTTCTCTCGAAGCTTCCACACTTAACTCATAGTGTTGGAAAGAAGCCTTCCCTAAGCTATTAGATCATGTGCTCAAGTGTAAGGGACTACTGTTGCATCATGGCACTGATAGAAAATGGTTGTATTTTTATAGCACGTTGTGGGTAGACTGAAGGGATTCTGGGAGCATCTATATAGGACAAGGTGAACAAAATCTTTTTTTTGGCATCATGTAATTACAAGGAAAATTAAATGTTGAGAAAGATGACAGTCAGTATACATAAAATATTCAAATTGAGTATTATTAATTTTTTAAATGTGTATTTATTTATTTTTAGCGAGAGAGCACAAGCAAGGGAAGGACAGAGAGAGAGGGTGAGAAAGAATCCCCAGCAGGCTCCGTGGTCAGCATGGAGACTGACACGGGGCTCAATCCCACGACCGTGAGATCATGACCTGAGCCAAAATCAAGAGTCAGACACTTAACCAACTGAGCCACCAAGGATTGTTAATTTTTTTAGTGAGAAAATGATTTTGCTTGTGGAAAGTTTTTACAACCAGGTTTGATACTTAAAATAGCTATACTCAATTCCAGATCAAAAGTCTTTAATAATGATCTCGATATTTGGAGTCACATCCAACAAATTGTTGCCAAGACCAATGTGAAGGACCTTTTCCCTGTTTTTCTCCAGGAGTTTTAAAGTTTCAGCTCTTTGGGGGAAGTCTTGAATCCATATCAAGTTAGTTTTGTGAGTGGTATAAGATAGGGGTCCAGTTTCATCCTTCTTCCTGTGATTATCCAGTTTTCCCAGCACTATTCATTGAAGAGATTATCCTCTCCCCATTTAGTGTTCTTGGCTCCCTTGTCAAATGTTAGTTGATCATATATGTGAAGGTTTATTTCTGGGCTCTTGAATCTGTTTTGGTTGGTCTGTATGTCTAATTTTATGCAAGTACCGTACTGTTTTGATTGCTGTACCTTTGTAAGGTAGTTTGAAACCAGGAAGTATAGTGTGGAAGTTTAGGAGACATTGACTTCTCAACCCTGACGTACTCTTCCTTGGATGGTGCCTGTTTACTTGGGTCTCTGGGAAATTTCACCGGCTCCCCAAACCTCTATGCTCTATATTGTTGTTCCCATCACACCATATGGGAATTTTTCTATATGCCTGTAGGCACCGTGAGGTCAGGGATTGTCTTATTAATTGGTAAATCCATAACGTGAAGTATTTGAAGAGTAACAGGTGCCAGTGAATTAGTTCCATCACCGCATAATCCATAGACTTCGCTGGGCATACTTCCAGCTGTTCCTGATCAGTCTTGTGAGAAGAACTCTGGTTCTTTGAACAGACTGATTATCCTTTCTTTGCTATAAGCTGCAGTCCTAGGTTTGTCTCTCCAATTCTAAAAACATTTCAGTTTTCAAAACTGTACTGAAAAGAGGAAGAAAATGACTTTCCAAGGTCAGTTCTTCGGGCTGGTGTCTCAACCGGAAAAGAAATAGGCAAGTTGTGATATATCATATGAAACTCTGTCCATAAAATCAAGTCATCCTATTTTTTATACTTCTACCTCATTCAATGACATTGTTTTCTTTGGAGGAGTAGAATATTTGTTATTCAGACTCTGGGCAGAGGAGTGAAATGGCCTGGATTTGGAGATAAGAGGTGGTTCGCTGCTGCTCAGCTGCCACACTCAGCATCTAACAAATGTGTGTTTAAGTGAAAACAGCGTAGGCCCATTGCTGCCTCTGTTCTCAAAGAGAACTATTTATTTTGAGCCATAGCTTTTCCTGTCTTTAGTGCTATTTTTGAAAAACTGTGTATGTGTTCATCTTACTATGTGCTTCTCCCCTTCCTCCAGCCCCAGCCTCTGCCCCAGGAGAGCCTTATAACCACTCATGAGGTTCTCTTGACCCTGGGCTCTCCTGCCATCCTTTTCGGGTCAACCCCACACCACATTTTACCAAAGGTCTACTCTGGCCTCCTTGTCAGGAGCTCCCATGGCACACTGAACCAGGACCAGGTACTTGAGCATGCCCAGAGGTGGGTTCTCCACATTCTGTTCTTTCCTGTTGTGTTCTTTCTGCTCAGCCCATTCATCAACAGCTGCTTTGTGATCATGTCTTTTCATTTTCTTTCTTTCTTTTTTTTAAAGTTTACTTATTTATTTTGAGAGAGAGAGAGAAAGGTAGCACGTATGGCAAGGGAGAGGAAGAGAGACAGAATCCCAGGCAGGCTTCGTTCTGTCAGTGCAGAGCCTGATGCAGGGCTTGAACCCACACATTGCAAGATCATGACCTGAGCTGAAGTCACATGCTCAACTGACTGAGCCACCCAACCACCCCCTCCCTTTTTCTAGAGCACCCTGTTTCCTGCCTTGGAATGTGTCTTCTCTCTGGTTCCCCATGCTCTACTGTCATCCTTCAAAGTACAGAACTGGCATTACCTTTTCCTTGAAGATTTTTGTACTCTTTCTTGCTGAAAGTGAGATGTCTCTCATTACAGCATTGTTGAAAGAATTGAGTAAGATTATGCGTAGAAGCAGAGAGAAGAATGGTGGTTGCCAGAGGCTGAGGGGAGGGGGAAATAGGGAGCTGCTGTTCAGTGGGCAAAAAGGTTCATTTATAAAAGATGAACGAGTTCTAGAGATCTGATGTACAATGTTGTGCCTATCAACAATACTCTATTGTGCTCTTAAAGATTTATTTAGAGGCTAGATTTTGTGTTAAATGTTGTTACCGCAATAAAATGAAAAGGCCATGCATGTGAATATACAAAGTGAAGTGCTTTGCATGTATTAGACACAGTATTTCTTTTCCTTTGTATTTTTAATTCTTTGATTTCCAAGGTCTTTACCCATTTTCTTTTGGGACAGCAAAGTTATTTCTATTTACTTTGTATTCTAGTGGTTTGTGTGCATATCTTAATTGTTATACATCACAGTGAGAAAAGGGGTCATAGATTTCAATGTCTAACATCTGGTTTTGAGACCTACCTCCAACATTCAATAGCTGTGGTCTTTCCCATTGTTCTTTCTTATTGTGTTCTTTCCACTCAGCCAGTTTCATCAACAGCTGCTTTGTTATCATGTCTTTCCTTTTCCTTGAGTAAGTTGCTCAATTTCTTTAAGAATCAGTTCTATCATCTGTTAAGGGTGAAAAAAGAAAGAAAGAAAAATAACAACTATCTCTCTGGTCCTGTGGATTGATTAAATGTTAGCGGGTGTGTGAAAATGTCTAGCATGCTGCCAGATACATGGTAGGGTCTCAGATTCCTACCATGGTTTCCTTCCTCCTTTGAGGGCAGTGGTTATAACGTCTGCATATTTATAACCCTATGGCACAGAGCATGGAACCTTGTGCATAGTTGTGGTTCAGTAAATATTTCCTGAATAAATGAATGAAAGAAAGAGTGGAAGGAAGGAAGGAAGGTTAAAGACAAAACAGAAGGACTAGCTCTCTTAGTCTTCTTCATAATGCAAAAGTTATAAGGGGTTTCAACGCAAAGACAAGTATCTCCAAAGAGAACAGGACTATTTCCTCTTTTTTCTAACCCCGTGTGACATCTTCAGCAGCAGCTGCAACCTTGAAATTTGGAAGGGAGAGCTGTTCAAAGCTCCTAACTTCTGGAAATCAGTAGTTGATATACCAGCAATGCACCCCTGTTAAAGAAAAAATTATTGTAGCACTTGTGAAAATGGTAAGGAAGACTTTTTTCAAGACTATTACAGGAAGGGTCAGCTCTATTGCAATAAAGGAAAAAGATCAAGCTGAACTCCGACTATAGCAAGGACAAATGGGATTTATAGCTGATGAGCAGAATGAAGGGGTCAATGGATAAAAAATTACTAAGGAGAGACATCAAGGGTAGAGGGATTCTTGCCAAACAAACCCAATAGAATTTTTGCTAAAGGAAGGTCAAGGACTTAGGCATCAAAGGTGGGGATTGAGGAATTTGATCAAATATTAATGTTGGGGAGGAGGGGTGTTCTCACTAGACTAACAGCAGGATTCTTGATAAAACTAGGCTAGGCAGGCTGAGGACAGGATGCAGGCCAAGGTCAAGGCCTGGTCGTTAAAAAGGCTCTGAGAAGCCTGTTAAGGTTTGGTCAGGGAGAGAGTATTTGTCACCTCTGTCTCATCACACAGGGCAGAGGCCCCGAAAGAGTCCTGCTGAAAGCCATGGGGCTAATCTAATGGGGAAGGCAGAGGTGGGGCAGTTGTCTGCCCTACAAGTCAGAAGGATTTGGCCCAGTGTCATAAACATTCCTGTCTCTGGATTTTCATTTGTAAAAGGGACATGACACCACCTCTCCTCCCAACTACCTTGGTGTGTGTATTTGTTTCCTGTGGCCACTGTGATAAATTACCACAGCCGTGATGGTTTAAAATAACAGAAATGTACTTTTGCACAGTTCTGTAGGCCAGAAGTCTGATATCTCTGCCGCTCGGTCAAAATCAAAGCCTCCGTAGAGCTGTACTCCTTTTGAAGATCCTTGGGGAGAATATGTTCCCTGCCTCTTCTAACATCTGGTGGCTGCTGACATTCCTTGTCTTGGGCCACATCTCTCCAATCTCTGCCTCCATCTTTTTTTTTTTTAATGTTTTTTATGTCTATTTATTTTTGAGAGAGAGAGAGAGAGAGAGAGAGAGAAGAGAGAGCAAGTGGGGGGAGGGGCAGAGAGAGGGGGAGACACAGAATCTGAAGCAGGCTCCAGGCTCTGAGCTGTCAGCACAGAGCCCGACGTGGGGCTTGAACTCACGAACCGTGAGATCATGACCTGAGCCGAAGTTGGACACTTAACCAACTGAGCAACCCAGGCGCCCCTCTGCCTCCATCTTTGGCCTTCTTTTCTTCTGTCTGTTTTTAATTTTCCTCTCCATCTTTCTTATATGAATACATATTACGTTAGTCTGCTTGGGCTTCCATAACAAAATACCACAGCTTGTGTGGCTGAAACAACAGAAAATGTATTTCTCACAGTTGTGGAGGCTGGGAAGGTGAAGATCAAAGTGCTAGCCAATTTGATTTCTGGTTAGATTTCCCTTCCTGGCTGGAAGACAGCTGCCTTCTTTCTGTGTCCTCAGATGGTGTGTGTATGTTGGGTTCGGGGCAAGGAGGGAGGGACACAGAGAGAGAGAGAGAGAGAGAGAGGGAAAGAAAGAGAGAAAGAAAAACCTCTTCCTCTTCTTATAAAGCCACCAGCCCTCTCAGATTAGGGCTCCACCCTCATGACCTTAATTACTTCAGGGCTCCTGGGTGGCTCAGTCGGTTAAGTGTCCGACTTCGGCTCAGGTCATGATGTCATGGTTCATGAGTTCAAGCCCCGTGTAGGGCTCTGTGCTGACAGCTCAGAGCCTGGAGCCTGCTTCAGATTCTGTGTCTCCCTCTCTCTCTTTGCCCCTCCCCCACTCACGCTCTCTCTCTGTCTCTCTCTCAAAAATAAATAAAAACATTAAAAAAAGTTTAACCTTAATTACTTCTCAAAGCCCTATCTTTAAGTAGTTACATTGGGGATTAGGGCTTCAGTGTTTGAATTTGAGGGGTACACAATTCGGGCCATAACACATGTGATTGCATTTGACGCACCTAGATAATCCAAGATAATCTACCCATCTCAAGAATCTTAATCTAATCACATCTGTAGAGACTCTTTTTCAGAATAAGGTAGTATTTACAGGTACCTAAGTACCTGTAGTACTTAGTACTTAGGTAGTATTTACAGGTTCCTAAGCCCATAGGAACCCATATCTTTGGAACCCATATCTTAGGGGGACCATTATTCAGCCTACTACCAGCCAGCCAAATGGGACATAAGAGTCTGATTTATAAAACACTTGGAGGTTCTTGATGGTATTAATCAAATCCAGAATTTTATAGAATTATTCACAGTAAAATGGTCCTCAAGTTTGATCTTCTAGAGTTTTGTTGCTTTGAACTTTGTTGGTGTGGGTAGTGACTGGGAACCTTTACTTGGCCTGTTAGTCCTTTCCAGCTGGATGTTTAACAAGTATCAAATTTAGGGGCTCAGTTGGTTAAGTGTCCAATTTCAGCTCAGGTCATGATCTCACGGTTCGTGAGCTCAAGCCCCACGTCGGGCTCTGTGCGGACAGCTCAGAGCCTGGAGCCTGCTCCAGATTCTGTGTCCCTCTCTCTGCCCCCACCACCCCCCCACCATGATCTCTCTCTCTCTCTCTCTCTCTCTCTCTCTCAAAAATAAACATGAAACAAAAAAAGTTTAAAAAATATAAGTATCAAATTTAACAGAATTGTTGTTTTCTTGCCATCAGACTTATTCCTTCCCTGTTCCTCCATGTCAGTAAATGGCAGTGCATCCATCCAACAGCTCAAGCCAAAACCTAGGAGCACTCAATTCCTCTTGTTTCCCTGCCCTTTAAATCCCATTGTGATCTTTAGCAAACAGTACAGCATGGGACCCACCAATCAGAAAAAAGTTGAGCTGTCGAGTTGTCTAGTGGGGTCCCTACCATGTCAAACATTGATATTTTACTTTTTCGTTTTAGAGGAAGTTTGGGTATATTGGGGTGTTGGAATGGGGCCACCACTTCGGAGCTCTTGGCTATGACTATTTACCAACTTGTATAGAAATATTTCAGTATTTTGGCCATTGTGAGGGCTCTCCAGGGATGTACCAGCTAAAGAGCAGCCCTGCCCACATCCAACTTATCAAGTTGCCTTAATGTCCAAAAGATAGCTCAAGTTCAGCTACTTCTGTCCACCTCAGTGGCTACTGCTCTAGAACTGGTCACCGTCATCTCCTGCCTATACTTCTGCACTAGGCTTCTAGGGTTTCCCTGCTCCCAAGCACACACCTCTATACTCCATTTTCCAAACAATAGCCAGAGTGATCTTTGAAATATACAAATTATATTATGTAATTCTGCTGAAAACGAATTCCATTATACATAGTATAGAATGCAAACTTCTTATACTGACCTACAAGAGGCCACACTATTTGGCCTTTACTTCTCTGCTCTGACCTCATTTTCTCTACTTTCTTTCACTTTCCCAGTAGCCTTCTTTCTATATAATTTTTTCCTTCCTCTCCTCTCAACCTTGGCATTAGAGGTTCTGTCTTGAATGCTGTTCCTGACTAGATCTTTGCATGGCTGTTTCCTCATCTAGGGCCCAAGTCAAGAATCAAGTGTCACCCTCTTGCATTTGTTATAATAAGTTTAGATTTGTGCAATATCTTTTGCTTATTCACTCAAACTTGTATTGGGTTTTATTATTATGAACTTGGCACTCAGCTAGGAACCAAGGATACACAGATGAAAAAGACCAGGTTGTTCTTCTCTGGGGCCTCAGTTGAGTAAGAGAGCCAGAAAAGTAATTTCAAAGACTTAAGATATTTATGGAACAGTGCAAAAATGAGCTGTAATGGAAGTCTTATGGGAGCACAGGGAAGGACATAACTATTAATAACTGTGCCTGGGGGAATCCAGGAAGGATTTTGAGAGTAACCGACTTTACCTGGATAATTACAGTGGAGGATCCTTATTTTAGAATGAATGAAACTAAACTAAATTATACCATTCTATTTAAGACCTAAGACTTATCTGTGTTTGGTAAATATTTAAACATGAAGTATCTCTGACTTTTATCCACAATTTTAATGGGCATTAAATATATTCAGTATGGGTATCTTTATATTTTTAATCCGTAAGGCGAATAAGCACTTCTCATTTAGCTGACTTGACAACAAAGATTGATGGAGCAAGTAATATCAGGAGTGGAGACCTTTGAGTTGGGGGGCAGGGTCTCTAGTTTTTCCAGTTGAAATGAGGTGAATAGAAGGTCATGGTCACACAGCTGACCTGTTTTATTCCTGAAATAAACTTGATCAAGTCAATCCCTTATCTCTTGGACAGGTAGGCACATTGCTAATTGTCCTTCACATTTCCCAGGGTGGATGTCTCTTCCTTTTTTCTAGAGATTTGAGATATAATTGACATACAGTATTGTGTTATGTGTAAGATGTACAATGTGATGATTTGATACATTGCAAAAACAATTAGTGTAGTAAGTTTATTTAACACCTCCATCACTTCACATAATTACATTGTGTGTGTATGTGTGTGTGTGTGCGTGTGTGTGTGTGTGTGTGTGTGTGTGTGTGGTGAGAGCATTTAAAATCTCTTTTAGCCACTTTCAAGTATGTAATACAGGGCTGTTAACAATAGCCACCCTGCTGTACATCACATTCCCAGAGCTTACTCATCTTGTAATTGGAAGCTTGTGCCCTTTGACTAACATCTCCCAATTTTGACCATCTCCAGCCCCTGACAACCACCATCACTCTATTCTGTTTCTGTGAGTTCAGCATTTTTAGATTCCACATATAAGTGAGGTCATACAGTATTTGTCTTTCTCTGACTTATTTCACATAGCATGATGCCCTCCAGTTTCATCTGAACAGTATTCCAATGTGTGTGTCTGTGTGTGTGTTTATGTGTATCACATTTTCTTTATTCATTTATCCATTGATGGACACTTAGGTTATTTCCATGTCTTGGCAATTGAGAATAATGCTGCAATGAACATTCTTTGAGACAGTGACTTCGTTTTCTTGAGTATCTTTTAGTCTTTGTAGAGATAAGAGAAAAGAAAAATGTTCAAACTCAATGTTCCTGGTATATTTACTGTAACTATCACAAGCACATGGTTTTATTTTTCTCTTACATTTTTCCTTGCTAGTATTGGTCAGAATTGGTAACTGTGTTAGTGTTTGTCTTTTGTTGTTGTTGAATATCTCTGCTACATTGGAAACACCACGAAGGGGGAAATTTCTATGGTCTACTGCTGTATCTCCATACTGAGCACCTAACATATAGTTGGTGCTCAGGATAGATCTGTTCAACAAATGAATACACGAATAATCCTGATAGTTTGAGTAAAAGAAGGTAATTGAAGGATTGAAGAAGGTAAAAGAAAGATTCACATAAATTAAAAGATAATTGGGATTTAAGGACACCTCTCTAGGGAGCAAAATCAACCTGTTGTGGTTCATAGAGATATTTCAACTGGATGTGAATTCCAGGTGCCCAGTCATTCTGATATTTTCTTCCAAAGGGATAATTTAAATTGGACTCCTGGGGCAGGAGGTGCTCAAAACTATAGATAATGGACATAACCATTTATTTGCTCACTTAGCAAGTATCCTTTGCTTCTAATAGAAGGGAAGAATTGCTCATCATTCCTATATCTAAGAGAATATACAGGGTCCCCCTGTATCCATGGTTTCACTTTCCATGGAGTCAGTTAACGGTGGTCAGCTGATTTGGAAGCAGATGGTAATAGCCTAATGCTAGTCACAATGTCTATGCAATTCACCTCACGTTATCTCATCAGGTAGGCATTTTACACCTCACATCATTATAAGAAGAAGGATGAGTAGAGTAAATAAGGTATTTTGAGAGACCACATTCATATAACTCTTATTATAGTATATTGCTGTAATTGTTCTATTTTATTATGTTATTGTTGTTAGTCTCTTACTGTAACTAATTTTATCATAGATATGTACTTATAGGAACAAAACAGCATATATAGGGAAAAAAACACTTTCAGGCATCCACCGAGGGTCTTGGAACATATCCCCCGCAGATAAGGGGGGACTACTGTATTACTATTTATTGAATATACGAAAGAATGTTCTTCAGGATACATTTTAATAAATGGGTAAAGTTATTATAATTTGGGAATAGGTCATTTGACAAGTATTTCAAATTTGGTGGATAGATCATTGAGCCAACAGATTTCTTTTTACTCCTCTGGGTATCAAGCTCCCCCTGCCTTTTGGTGGGAGAGGCTTACAGTGTCTCTGCCAATGAAAAAAGGCCGTGATTCACCCAGATGTTTTGGATGGGGCTCAGTAACGTCTCCTGGCAAGTCTGCCCCTTGGTTTCCCATCCTGGCATTAGGAATTGATTTAATGTAGTCTGGTCATGCATGTCTTAGGCTCGTTTTAGTAGAAAATGATAGCTGAGAAGTGTTGGTGCCTTTCGGCCAAAGATCACCAGGAACAGATTTGTAGTCAAAAGTTAGGTTTCTTGGTGTACCAGACGGATGCTCCCCAAGAATCCTGCCCCCTGGTGGACGAGTCCTGTATAGTGCCCACCCCACCCACCCATTTAAGTGGGACCTGTGAATATGTTGGAATGTCACTCCCACAACTGAGTTACTACTCAGTCAAAAGGCAGATTATCCTAGGTGGGTCTGACCTAATCAGGTGAACCCTTAAAAGAAAGTGAAACATTAGGGAGATCATCCAGTTGGGCTGGAAAACAGCAAACAACCATGTTGTGAACTGCCTGTGGAGGGACCCTGTGTGGCTAAGATGTGGAAGTGGCTTCTTAGAGCTGAAAATGAACCCTGGTCAAAGTCAACAGCCAACAGCCAACAAGAAAACAGGACTTCAGTCCTACTACAGCAAGGAACCAGATTCTGTTGATAACCTGAGTGTGCTTGGAAGGACCTCAAGCTGCAGATGAGAACATAGCCCCAGCTGACCCCTTGATTTTGGTCTTGTGACAGACTGAAAAGACCCAGCTAACCTATACCCAGACTCCTGTCCCAGGGAAACTATGAAGTGCTACATTTCTACTGTTTTTGAACCTCTACAATTAAGGCAATATGTTACCCAGTAACATAGAATAGAAAACTAATGCAATTGGTTCATTGTAACAAGGGAGACAAAACAAGATGGAGAACTTTAGGATGTCTCAGCGAGGGAGTTGTCTCAGGCTTGTTCTGGAATCTGGGCTTGTGTTAGGTGACTTGGGCAGGAGTTCAAGGAAGCATGGTTTTGTTCTGGGTTGGGTACTGTTGGAAAGAAGGGACTGGTCCTCTTTTATCTAAGAGGCGGGACCAACGCTGGAATGCGTGAAGAAGCCTCAGTCACAGTAGCACGAGAAGAGGGTGTTTGGCCATTTTTGTGGTTTGGACAATGCTCTCGTCTTTGTCTGTGTTCAGACACCATTCCAGAGTGGCCTATGAGATTCCTGTTAGAGCCAGGCCAGATCTGAGCTGACAGCCATCAGGAGCTGCTTTGGTGTGCGTGAGTGACAGTTAAATACTTCCACAACCTCACTAACAGGTCTGTTTTTTTTCAGATATGGCAATTAAAAAAATTTTTTTTAATCTTTATTTTTGAGAGAGAGGGAGAGACAGAGCGTGAGTAGGGGAGGGGCAGAGATTGAAGGAGACAGAATCTGAAGCAGTCTCCAGGCTCTGAGCTGTCAGCACAGAGCCGGATGTGGGGATCAGACTGATGAACGGTGAGATCATGACCTGAGCTGAAGTCGGACGCTTAACCGACTGAGCCACCCAGACGCCCCTCAGATATGACAATTTTAATAAATTAATAAATGTTTTAAAAAGTGGATGGGAGGGTCTTTATATTTTCTTACAGTTTTATTGAGGCGTAATTGATATACAAAAAAGTGTATATTTAATGTATACAATTTGATGAGTTTGGACATACGCAAATTCTGCTAGATGTACAAATATGTATTAACTATGATAACTTATTAGCAAGTTATCATACAAAAAATCATACGATCTCTTCCCTGAGCTTAAGGAATTCTGCTCTTAAGTGCTCAATCTATGCCTCATATCCAATATTCATTTGAAATAAAAGCAAGGCTCCTGTCACCCACAGATCTGACATTAGGCAGAATCTTTGAGAATTCATGACTAAACATGGAACCACATAGATATGTAGTTTAAGGCAATATATTCCTAATATATGCCTAGTGTAATATCCCTAATAAGATACCCTAAGATTAAAGGGTATCGGCCTCACTGGATTCTCATACCCTACTCCCACAAAGGCAAGAAGTGCCTTTAAAATATTATTAGCTTGGGATATCTGGGTTGCTCAGTCGGTTAAGTGTCCAACTCTTGATTTTGGCTCAGGTCATGGTCTCATGGTTTGTGACATCAAGCTCCACACGGGGCTCTGTGCTGACAGCACAGAGCCTGCTTGGGCTTCTCTTTTTCTCTTTCTCTGCCCCTCCCTGGTGTACCCTCTCTCTCAAAATAAATAAACATTAAAAAATATTATCAGCCTATATATATGTTATATAACTGTAATTTCACCAGTGAGAGCCCATTTGTAACATTCATCATGCTATTTAATAAAAACTTTAGGTGTCCAGTATGCTAATTTTCAAAGCACTTGTTCTTGATTGAGATAGGATATAGAAGAACATAGAGTACTTTCCCTTTGCAGAATGAGTATCTTGAAACATGAGTATCTAGGTTAGAATGGATTTTTTATATTTAAATATACTATCAATTTCTGAGCTAGAACTTGATCCGGTAGTTCTCATTCTTGACCATCTATTGGAGTCACCTATAGGAACTTTTAAAACTTTATACCAATACTGCACCTGCAGATCAAATCTATCAGACTCCCTGGAGGTGGCATCCAGGCATTGGTAGTTTTAGAAGTTCCCCAGGTGACTTCAGCCTGCAGCCCAGGTCAAGAACCATTGTCTTAATCCAAAGATGTAATAACATCACATTGTGCTGGAGTAAAGTAAATCATGGCTATCTTAAAACAGCTGCCCATTAGAACTACCCAGGAATCATTTTAAAAAAAGTGTGCTTAGACCTAATCCCAGACCAATTAAATCAGAATCAAGGGGGGAGGGGCCTGAATACTCACATCTTAAACCTTTCTAAGTGGCTTTAACATGCAGATATGTGCCCGTCTGCTGTGAAGGACTGTGTATGCATATGACTGCAGGCGGTGGGGCTGGAGGGGCTTCAGGAGGACAGTAGCTCCATGGCCCTTCCACTTGTGTGATGTGAGGGGCATCCCCTGTGGTTGGCAGGGGCTGGTTTAGCTCCCAGACCCTGGATACCAGGGGAACTTGCTAGTGTCCCAATGCTGACTCTCCTCTCCCTAAGCCAAGATCCATTATGCTCTCATTTCCAGATCTCCTTCAAAGTAGATGTCTCCACTTGACCTGGAACATGGGGTGGGAGGCATAAAGATCCCTATCCCCAGTAATTCCCCCTCCACAGATGGACCCTGTCTGTCTGTGAAATCTACACAAGGATGCTTAAAGGTGACATGTGGGCACCAGCCCCACCTCCAAAACTGCCCCAGCCTCCTCTGTTTGCGTTTGTGTTTTCTTTATATCCTTCATGTAGCTGTTGTTTCCACCTACCCTTTTGAATAGGTGATAGGAGGGAGCTTCACAGGGTCATTAAGAAACACAGAGTTTAGAGTCATATCCTCTTGGGTTTGAATTCACCAGTTGTCTCCTGAGTGACCTTAGCCAGCCACTTGACCTCTCAGAGCCTGAGTTCCATCTGTTTAAAATAAAAAGGTCAAATACTTATTTCATAGATTTTTGTGCAGATTAATCAGATGATGCCTATAGGAGGCCTAGAATAGAAACTGGCATATAGTCAGACTTAATAAATTGCGTCTTTGTTATTGTTACTGCTATTATTATCTGGCTTGAGAATTCCAAGCCGGATATAGCTTGACTCTGGCCTCCTTCTGGAAGTATGGTTCTCAACCTTGGCTTTACTTTGGAATTCTCTATGGAGTGTTAAAAAAAAATACTGGGGCCTGGGCCCCACCCCAGGGATTCTGATACAATCATTCTGGGGTGTGGCCTGAGTCTTGATTTAAAAAAAAAAAATTTAATGTTTATTTAATTTAGAGAGAGAGTGACAGAGCAGGAGTGCGGGAGGGGCAGAGAGAGAGGGAGACACAGAATCCGAAGCAGGCTCCAGGCTGTCAGCACAGAGCCCAATGCGGGGCTTGAACCCACAAACAGTGAGCTCATGACCTGAGCCAAAGTCAGACGCTTAACCTACTGAGCCACCCAGGCGTCCCATAGGTCTTGATTGCTTTAAAAGCTCCCCAGGTGGTTCTAATGTGCAGCCAAGGTTGGGAACGAGAGCCATGGTTCTTAAAGTATAGTCGCAGGACCAAAAGCATCAGCAGCACCTCAGAGCTTGTTTGAAATGCAGGTTCTCTGGCCTCATGTCAGCCCTCCTGAATTTGGAGAGGCAGGGCCCAGGGACCTGAGGGCCTCCTAGAGATTTTGATACCTAGTCGAGTTTGAGATCTGCTACTATAGAGAACCTGCCCTCCACCACCAAGCCTCTGGTGGCTCTCTTTGGTGGTATTCCTGTTGGCTGTGGGGAGACCCGTCTTTGGGGAGGAACTCCTTCCTACCAGTAGTGGTAGCGCTTCTGAGTTTCAGCCTGCCTGTTGGAGGATCAAATTTAAAGCTGGTCCATCACTTAAATAAAATGGACACATGCATAACTGATTAACCAAGGAGAATGCATGTATACACGGGTTCACATTTATCGGGCATAGTTTTCAGCAAACAGTAGCATCAGACCTTATGCTTTGTTTTAAACCAAACAGAGGAACTTACCAGCTTCATTTTCTTTGCATTTCATTTTTCTTGGTATTTATTTATCTATTTATTATTATTTTTAATAATAATATTAAAATGTATTTATTTTTGAGAGACAGAGTGTGAGTGGGGGAAGGGCAGAGAGAGAGGAAGACAGAATTCAAGGCAGGCTCCAGGCTCCAAGCTGTCAGCACAGAGCCCGATGCGGGCTCGAACCCATGAACCGTGAGACCATGACCTGAGCAGAAGTCAGAGGTTTAACTGACTGACCCACCCAGGCGCCCCTTTTTCTTGGCATTTAACAGCAGGCACTGAAAGCAGGATCTTGACAGGATAAAGCAAACTTTAAAGATAACCGTTGTTGTGACCTGACCTAGGCTGATTTGCCTATTCACAATGACTAGCTTCTTTTTGTTGCATGCTCCTGTTTTCCAAAGATTAGAGGTGAGGGCAGTAAGCCTCCTTGCCCAAAACCTTGCATCTGGGTGGTGTGTTATGAAGCAAGCAAGTCTTGGACCAAATTCAGCCACATGTAACAGTAACAAAATAACAAAACAGTAACAGAAAATAGACACAAAGATCAGTCAACCTGTTTGGTAAGCCCACTGAGGTGTGGCCCCTCTGGCCTTGAGGCTGAACAACCCAAAAGGTTCACTTTGAGGCAAAAATACCACAAGGTTCTGATCATTAGCTAAACCTTTCCAGCATCCCTGGCATTTTGGGTGCTGGACTTTCCTGGGTATGGTAGGATATTTTGCAACCCATGACCCTGAACGCTGCTAGCCATCCTTACTACCCCCTGGTCATTGTGATAACCCCCAAAGCCCCGCCTCCCCCAATTTCCAGGTCTCCGTAGTCTGATACATGTAGGATCAAATGGAGTTCTTTACCTAAAGCATCACTCCAAAGGTGTTAGGGTGCTGGGTTTTGATACCAGATTTTTCAAAATATTCTGGTGCAAGGCAGAATATTTCTTGAATAACTTGCATTTTGCCAATGAAACATTATTTCTAATATCCCTATGCTAATTAACAATCTCAATATGCGGCTTCAGGTAGTGGTATTTAAAGCAAGCACTTGTCACGGTGCTTGTCGCTGGAGTTGGAGTGGGGGCTCCTGATTAGGGTCTTTCAAATGCTAACCAGCCATCTCTGGAATATGGATTCTTGATTAGGGTACTTCACATATTAATTAACTGTTTCTAGGGTATAGATTACTGTTAATTTACACCTCATATTTCTCGCTATCTGTGCTGAAGCATGTAAATGTAAATGACAGATAAGGGACTATACCTCAGAAGGGAAACCTCTTGTGTTGTAGGTGTGGAAGTAAGCACATGTCTGGTGGGTGATCCAGCAGTAGGTGTAAGACGGCCATGGAACACGCATTGCCTTCCACCCAAGGGATACTGTGACTAACTGTCTTGGTTTACCAGGACTGAAGGGCTTCCTGGGATCTGAGGCTTTCAGTGCAAACACCAGGATGGTCCTGGGCAAACTGAGACAGTCGGTCACACCTGCCAGAGACTCCGCTTCTAGCAAGCGATCATAAGGTAACAAGCCAGGAAAGGTTCCATACAGTAGGTGTTAGTTGTGAAAGTGCAGATTTGGAAGCAGGTTACAGAATTAGCAATGGGGAATTTTTTGAGTAAATTTGGTGTATCCATCAGATGGAGTATTACGGTTGTAAAAAAAACTCATGTTCTGTATTAGTCACCTCAGGCTGCCATAACGAAATACCACAGACTGGGTGCCTTCAACAACAGAAATTTATTGTTTTATTCTCCAGTCCTGGAGTCTGGAAGTCCCAGATGAAGGCCTGGCAGGGTTGATTTCTGGGGAGGGCTCTCTTCTTAGGTCGTAGCTGGTTGCCTTCTTGCTGTGTTGTTCTCTTGAGGCAGAGAGGGTGAGCCAACTCTCCCGTGTCTCTTCTCTTAAGGACACTAATCCCACCAGATTAGGGCCCTCCCTTATGACCTTATTTAACCTTAATTACTTCCTTACTCCAGACACAGTCACACTGGGGGCTTAGGGCTTCAACATAGGAATTTTGGGAGGACAGATTTCAGCCCACAGCATTCTCAGAGACCACTTGTGGAAAAGAAGTATATACACAACATATTGGAAGTTGAAGCCACAACACAGTGTGCATGGTATGATCCAGAAAAACAAGTCAGAAGAAAATGTCTATGTCTATAGGAAAACTGGGAGGCTACATAGCATGTTAAAAAATGGACATAAAGCTGATGTTAAATTTCTTTACACTTTCTGCAGTTTTCTGTACTCTTTTATTTCAAAATTTTAAAAGGTTAACATGCAGTATTGTTTAAATAAAAAAATTGTAGCTTAAAAAATTCAAGTTCTAGGTGCACCTGGTGGCACTTAAGTGTCCAACTCTTGATCTCAGCTCAGGTCTTGATCGCAGGGTCATGAGTTCAAGCCTCACGTTGGGCCCCGTGCTGGGCTTGAAGCCTATTTAAAAAACAAACAAACAAAAAAAGATTAAAAAAAAGATACAAGCTCCAGAAAAAAAGATAAATTAAAAAAATAAAAAATAAAAACACAAGCTCTGGTTAGACTGCTATCAGACCAGGGGAGAATGGGTATGGCATCTATTAGGGAGAAACACAGGACCTAGATTAGTGGTGACTGGAAATGAACACGTAAAGAGGGAATCTGGGATATTTCTGTAGCCCTGAATTGAATATTCCCTGTATAATTTGGCAAATTCAGCCTTGCTATCTTGAGAATGGATAGTGGTTAAACATCTGGTATTGAGAACTGACCATCATGGCTAGAATCCTAGCCCCTTGCCTTGCTGTCTGTCTGTCCTTGGGCACGTTTCTGTCTGTCCCAGGTGTCTGTCTGTCAGTCGCGAATAACACTAGTGCCTGTTTGTGAGGTTTTGGCATGTTGTGGGGTTAGGATGAGTTATTACATGAAAGGCCTCAGAAAAGTGCCTGCCATATAGAAAGGTGTTCAATAAAGCAGCTATTGTTGCTATTATTATCTTTCTCCTATGAATGCCTAGATTTGCATCTTAGGCAACACTTAGAAATTCTTATAACATCATGGCTTTGGACACCATTTCCCCTGTCTCTTTGGGAGGGGTTTGTTCATTGTCGTTAGACCCGTTAGGCCTGATGAATAAAAATGGGACACCCAGGTAACTCTGAATTTCAGATAAACAACAAATAATTTTTTAGTTTACGCATGGACAAATATTGCCCAGGGCATACTTATACTAAAAAAGTATTCATTGGGGCGCCTGGGTGGCGCAGTCGGTTAAGCGTCCGACTTCAGCCAGGTCACGATCTCGCGGTCCGTGAGTTCGAGCCCCGCGTCGGGCTCTGGGCTGATGGCTCAGAGCCTGGAGCCTGCTTCCGATTCTGTGTCTCCCTCTCTCTCTGCGCCTCCCCCGTTCATGCTCTGTCTCTCTCTGTCCCAAAAATAAATAAACGTTGAAAAAAAAAAAAAAGTATTCATTGTTTATCTGAAATTCAAATTTCACTGGGTGTTCTCTATTTTATCTGGCAATCCGAATTGTTATAGATGTGACGGCAACATGGAAAAGAAAGCCAACGATGGAACTTTCTTAATGAGATCCTGCTAAGCCAAGCCTGCCCTGCTGAATTCCTGGTGTTGGCATTGTCTTTGTAGTGGGGGGTGTGCGAAGTAACCTATGCGTAGGTCCTGGCTTGGCACATGGCACAAGGTGCGTGCACCACAAATCTGGCAGGAGAGCCTACGCTTTATTAGCCATGTGACTTTGGGGAAATGACATAATCTCTTTAAGCTTCAGTATCCTCAAAGGTGAAATGGGGCTGAGAATAAGACCTGGTTCGGTGTGAGAATTGGTTGGAATGAGATAATTCCCAGCCCGTGGGAAGCGTGGCCTCTGAGGGTGATGTGAGGGTGGATTTTAGAGCGCAGTAGCAGGGAGGTGGGTCGTCCCCAGAGCTTGCAGCGGGGAAGTGAGAGGTACATTCTCCTGGTTGCCACAGCCCTCTATGTTCATGAGCTTTCTTGTCTGGAGAAACAGTAAATACGGCAGGAAAATGATCTCCACTTCACTTTCCCCACTCACATCTGGCTTGAGTGCATCTAGTTGGCAGAATCTAATTTGTATGGCAAACCCTTAGCTGCAAGCGAGCCATGGCGTTGAAATGTCTGTTTCCAGCCTCCTCTGAAGGGGAAGATGTCTTAGGAGTGGAGTGGATGCTGCTCAACCCAACAAAATGTCATGACAGTGAAGGTTTCTGTGAGAGTAGCTATCTGTGTTGGGATTGAGATCTCCAACTCCCCACCCAATAGCACTCAGCATCAGCCCTCTTCTCTTGCTGCTAGGGCACTCTTTGTGTTTGAGACTCAGCCTTGATTCTCCTCTTCCGCTGTCTTCTACTCTCTTCCTCCCTGGGTACCAGTCTCCATCCTGACCCCAATCTAGGGTCTGACACTTGGTTATTGTTGCCAGACTTCTCAGGGTTGCCAACCTGAGTTTCAGAGCATTGCCTCCCCTGGATCCCTTCTCTTTGTGCCCCACTGTGAGATAACTTTATTCTGCTCTTTGAAGTGTGCCCTTTACTTACAGATTGCACTTTTTATCACCTGGAGTTTGTCTGCTCAGGCCTACCCTGCCTGTGACATTGCCCTTGAGCCTGGGTTCCATTTGCCTACCCCATGGTTTTCCCCTCTTGCTGTGGTTAAGGGTTATGAGAGAGAAAAGGTCCCCATGGACCAAACCCAGGCAATGAGAATTCAGAGCCACAGAGCACGAGCCTACCTGCAGCCTGTGTGCTCCTGGATATGGGGAGCAGTAACAGCTCTCAGCCTCCAGGTCCGCGCTGTCAGCCAGTCACTTTGCATATTAAACTGCTGCTGAACTCTTAAGGAGCAGCAGCCCCACCATTTGTTAAAATCGCAATGCATCCCTTCTGCTGCCAAAGATGGAACTGTAATTTCCCTCTCCTCTCAAAATAAATACTTTGCGTGGTTCTGAAAAATTTTAGCAATTAGCTTGTACCATCACCTTTAATTAGCCACTGGCAAACACAATTAAGATAATAAAGCTTACCGAGGGGGAAGCATGAATAAGCACCAGATTCTAAATCTACTGGGGAAGTGACCCTGATGAATCATTTAATAGGTTACCGTAATGTAATTTTGCAAGTTTGTTGTATACACCACCGAGAACATATTAAGTGGGGCTGAGCCATAAGAGAGTCTTAATGATTAATTTGCCATATGCTCCTGAAAATCTCATTTTTTTGACAAACAATACACATCTACTCTCTTTCTTATTAATAAAACCATCAAGAAAACCCACTTTTCTTTCCATCTCACTAATGACTCCCTCTAACTTGCATGGATATCCAGGGATTGGTCTTTTTTTTTTTTTTAATTATATCTAAATTCCCATGGCAGTTAGTAGAACACAGCTATTTACTCTCTTATGTATTTGACTTCAATTGTTGGCAATTGCTTTTTAATCATTTTTTATTGGCTATTCCACAGTGACATCATGGGGAAGATAATTGTTATTCCTTTTTATTTACAGAGTAAATGATGCTTCAGGGTTAAGTGGCATGCCCTGAGACCTCTGTGAGAGGAAGTCTAGAGTAGAACCTAGCCTTAAGATTCTCAGCACATCTGACCCAGAAGAACTGAGAATGGAAAGTCACTACTCAGAATGGCAAAATAGGACCAAGAGTAGGGAGTCCTGCCTCGGAGCAAGACTGTCACCTCTCTGAAACTCATTTTCCAGATCTGTAAAATGGGCTTACCGGGGGACATTGGCATGAGGATCCAATAAAATTGTGCCTATGGGAAGGCTTTGGGGGTTGTACACACTAAGGGATGGCAGATTCACTGGAAGGAGAGGCTCCTTTTCCCCTGCCCCCTTCTCCTACAGGATGGATGTCTCACTGGTCTCTGGGCAGATCAAGTTGACAATTTGGTCTTGCTCTTCTTCCAAGTGGGTCATTGCTTGTGGGAATCTGCTGCTGGACACACAGTTTGGCCACAGTGAGGATGTCCCTGCTCTCCTCTATCTGGCTTAGATACCACAGCACTGAGCTTTCTTCAAGCAAAGGCGTACAGGCCTGGAATGTTCAAGCAGGTCTTTACTGTAGGCAGTTCAGGTGATTACGTGAGATCTTACAGAACATGGGACAAGCTGACGTGGGTTTGGGGAACAGATCTCAGCCTAGCTACGTTGTCCCCTCCTATCACAGAAGGGATGAGGTGTCACCACTCAGGGGGCATTGGGGGTGAGAATGAGGGTGTCCTTACATGGAGATTCTTCTGGCCTGTGAACCTCCTCAAATCGTCCACTCCCTCCCTGTGCTTCTAGAGACAGTCTCCCTTTAACTCACAACCTGTTGCAGTTTCCCCCTTGTTTCAAACCCTTTGTGCCACTGCTTCCTAAAAAACTAATCAGCCTCTTCTCAGTCTCTCTTAATGTCTGGTAAATTTTGCATGGTCCTTAAAAGTTTTAGTAATTAGATTGTAGCATCACCTCTGGCCGTTGGCAAACATACTTGAAGTAATGCGTGTCAAAGGCCAGGTTCTTCCCTGGCCTATACAGCACCTTTGTTCAAATCAGAAAAAGGAGCCCCCTTGAGCAGGCACAGTGCTTAGGACCTGGGTAGTACCTTTGTGGGAGGGAAAAAGTTTCTCCTTTCTCTCAGTGGGTCCAGTGCTGACAAGGCACATGGTTTGAACTCCAGAGAATAGGCTGTATTTCAGTACCCTCCCCAATTATCCCTTAGCCAGGGGCTTTTGTGCAGTGCACAAACTGGACAACCAGACATGGAGGCCCTATCAATGGCTTTCATGCCCATATACAGCTGGGGCTGAGGAAAGGTGGGCTCTGTATCAGGGTTGGGGGGCTCTCCTTGCCTCTCCCAACACACAGGCAGGGAAAATGAGCTTGGTTTATATTAATGAGGGTGTCATAGGTTGAATCGTGACCCTCAAAAAGATGTGTCCAAGTCCTAATCCTGGAAACCGGTGAATGTGACCTTATGTGTAAAAAGGGTTTTTGAGATGGAATTACAACTTAAGGATCTTGAGGTGAGATCATCTGGATTGCCTGGGTGGGCCTTAAACCCAATGGCAGCTGTCCTTACAAGAGTAAGGCAGAGGGAGATTAGGTGGCATAAGAGGAGGATTTACAAAGGAACACAGGGAGAAGGCCAGGTGCGGGTGGAGGCAGAGATCCATGCACGTGCCAGCCAAGGACCCCAAGTGACACCAAGAGCGACCAGAAGCCGAAGAGGCAAGGAAGAGAATCCTGCTCCGGCTCCCCGCCCCCGCCCTGCTTCCCTGCCCCAGACCAGCAGGACTGCTGCTGTGCTGACACTGGTTTGGAACCTGTGGTCTCCAGAACTGGGAGAGAATGAATTTTGCTGTTTTCAGCCACCTGGATTGTGGTCATTTGCTATGGCAACACTAGGAAACTAATAGGGGGGACTGAAGGCAAGACTCGACAATTTTCCTTTCTGATTTATAACTGGTCCTGTCCTGGAGTGACTAAAACCAAGCACATTTTATCCTGTGTGGACTTCTTTCCTTCCTTCCTTCTGGCCCTGACTGTCCTCAGCTTTGTAAGAGAAGTTATTCCTCATTTTAATGTAACTGTCTTGAAAGCCCACACTGCTTTTGTTGGATTGAAAACACAGCATAAGCCTGATTCCTGTCCTTCTCAAGTTTATTCAAGAAATTAATATATCTCTATTAATATACTCTCTTTTGAACTCACACCACAACCTTATTTTGCTAGGAATGTTTTTCTATACTGGCCTAAGTTATAATCAAACCACCTTCCTTTGATTTACCCTTGGCAGTGAGAGAGAGGAATCTGAACCTACCCTTGGACAGATTTTAAGCACTTCTAACCCATTCTTTTCCCCGCCAGGCTGTACGGTGATCAAAAGCCTGCTCTGGGTGTTACTAAGCTCCACACCATCCAACACAGTACAAGGCATAGGGCAGATGTGCAGGAAGTGTTTGTTAACTAGGGCCACCAGCCATCCTGGTTTTCCTGGGACGGAAGGGGGATGTTAGGTGTTCAGTGTTAAAACTGGAACAGTCTTTGGCAAACCAGAATGGACAGTTGGTCATCCTAGTTAACTAACCAAATGAATGAATTGCCCTGATGCCATTGCCCTTGGGGACACCAAGACTTGGTCAAGTCTCCCAATATGAAGCTATTTGGTCCCAGTGCCCACCCCACCCTCCTTCCTGGGCCTCCAGGCCTCCCGGGGTCCTTTCTTCTCCAGTGACTTCCCTCAGCCAGTGCTGCCCCTCAGGCACCAGCTCTGGCCGGGTCCCAGGGGTCCCCTTCTTAATAGTCTCCAAGTGTATCACTTGCCTGTTTTATCCTCTGTATCCTTTTCTAGCTGGGTATCTCCAACCACTTCTTAAATATCAAACTTCTCCGGGATTCTGTCCTTGGTCCATTCCCAGATAGTTCGTGGATGACCTCAAGAACTGAAATTTACACAAAACAACCCAAACAGAACTCCTTGCATGCCATTACCAATTCCATCGTTTTTATACCCAACATTCCATCGATCAGCAAGTTCTGCTGATTTCCTCTTTTGAATAAATGTTAAACCAGTTCCCTTTACCCCATCCCCATGGTTGCTGCCATATGTAGAACCCTATCATTCCCTGTATACGATTCCCCTTTCCAATCTTAACCTTTCCAGTTTATCCTTTTCCTTGCCTCAGAGTGATTGTTCTAGTATGACTACATTTCTCCCTCACTTAAAATGTGCCACTGGCTTCCTGAGCTTCAGCAGGATTCAATTCTAACTTTCTTACACTGGCACATGAACCTTCCTGACCTGCCCCTGCCCAAGTTTGGCTTCATCTGTCACCTCTTGGCCATCACAGAACCCACATTTCTGTCTCCACAAACCAGTCCTGCTGCCGCTACGACCAGACCCTTGAGCCTACCTGTCCCTCTGTCTGTGCTGCCCTCCCATCCTCCTCCACCCAGCTGCCTTGTGCGAGGCCATGCTTGCCTCCATGACCCTGGTAAGCTGGGAAAGGAGCCTCCTTTGTGCTGCCCAGCAATGTGTGTTTACTGCTCTCCCAGCACTCACTCACCTGCTGTTACCCCTCACTGGGGGGTGAGTGACCCAAGTGCAAGGCGATCTTATTCACCTTTGTCTTCTCTCAGCACTTGGCATGATGTAGGTGCCTGTGCTGAATTTGTCCACCTGGAACCTCAGAATGTGACCTTATTTGAAAATGGGGCCTTTGCAGAGGTAATTCGTTAAGTTGAGGTCACACCGCATTAGGTTGGGTCTCTAATTCACTATGGCTGGTGTCCTAAGAAGAGGAAGAAGAAAGGACACACAGAGAGACCCAGACACACAGAGAGATGACAGTCCCATGACAGCAGTTAGAGATTGTAGTGACGCAGCTACAAGGCAAGGAACTCGAGAATCGTTGGCACCCACCAGACACTATGGGACAGGCAAAGAAGGACCCTTCCCCAGAGCCTTCAACAGGAGCATGGCCCTACTGAAACCTTGGTTTTGGGCTACTGGACTCCAGAACTGTTGTTTTAAGCCACCGAATTTGTGGTACTTTGTTACAGCAACCCTAGGAAGCTCATCCAGTACTCACATATTTGGTTGGCTCGATGAATGATGTAACCCCCTCTTCTCCTTCCTCACAGCCATTGGGAAAGGCCTCTGTCAACTCTGGGTTGAAATGTTCTGCTGGCCTTCTGATTGGTCTCCCTGTGTTAGCTAAATGGAGCAGTATGGTGAGCTTATGACTCCAAATGGATCCTGTGTTTTGGGGGCTGATTATCAGAGAATTTTTCTCTCGTGACCCAACTACAAGGTTAGCTGAATCCTGGTGCTAAAAATGTCACCTCTGCCCTGAGCAAGGCTTTCATGCAAGGCTGTGTTGGGGCACCTGAAAGGACAACGATCCCGGGTATCATTGAGTTCACACAGCAAGCCACATGCCTGTTTTTGCACCTGCCTGCTAATAAATGAGAGTCTGTGTGGCAGAATTCTGTCTGACACCTGCTTTCATTATAACATACAGAGACCTGTGGCCTGAAGACCTCATGCATGTACGTGGTGAATGACAAAATTGACTCGGGTCAGTTCTAACTAACCACGAAGGTTGTAGAAAGAACTCCAGTTTCAGAACAAGACAAATTTGGACTAAAATCCCAGCTCCACCACTGACTGCTGGAATCACCTATGATGTTGCTTCAGAGGGTGGTGACAATGGGCCGCACCCGCCTCACCAGGTTATTGCTATAATTAAGCTAGATCAAGCATGCAGAAGGCTGTGGGTGCTGCAGATGTTCCCTGTTATCCAGTAGCTTGCGTGCTGTCACACAGTTAAGGTGTGAAGTGCTGTCTGGGGTCTCAGCCCTGGGGACAAGGCTTTTTTTCCCCCTGAAACAGAGACAGTGGCCTCTAATGAGGGCCTTAAGCATTAATTAGGAATCTGGGATATACCACCTTATGCACTCTTATATGTTTTCTACTTTGATCCTCACAAAAGCCTTTTAGTATAAAAATTCTCATCCTCATTAAAAATATACGTTAGCTTTGGAACTGAGGCTCAGAGAGGGGGTACAGCTCCCCACAGCACTGGAGAGTAATGGTTCTCAACCTTGGCCTCAGGTGAGAGCTTTGCAAAATCCCCAGTGACACCGGAATGGCTGAGCCTGGGGTCCAGGCATCAGACCTTGAAAAAGCTCCATAGGTGGCTCCAGAACGCAGCCACGGTTGAAGCTCTGTGCTCTAGAGTTTACGTGCCACTTTCCCCCAAATGAAGTACCTTGAACTTTTCTTCCCCTGTGAAGACAGCAGAGTAGATGTCCTTGCCCCCACTCTGCAGGTGGGAAAACCAAGGCTCAGAGAAGATTCTAGAAGGGCCATGGCATTTTCTGATTCTGTTCCGATGCTGTCTGTTCCTGTGGTATGAGGAGGGGCCGTGCCATGTTGCCGGCCTTGCCAGTGCCCTTTCGGTGCCTATCTGCACCTGCAAGAAGGCTGACTTGGGTCCATGGAACGGTTTGCCACTAAGTAGCCAGAGCAAGGTTCCAGTGGCTCTGTCCCCAGCACCCACTGCCTGTCCCGTCTGCCCAACCCTGTCGTTCCCGGGTTCCCTGTAGCACGGAGCAGAGGCTGAGGGGTTTTCCATACGGGCTTGTCAGATCCATTGCACTCCCGCCTGTTTTTCCATCTGCCTTGTCACAGGGTGCGTGGTGCGGGCTCGCCTTTGCCAAATGCTTTAGAGGCTCTGGAAGAGAGAGAGCAGCATGAGCCCAGAGTGTTTACACCATGGGAAAAGCTGGGCTTTTCCACAGATCAGCCCTCCCCCTGCCTGCAGGTTCTCATGCCCCACATGATTCCCAGGGGTCCACCAGCAATTAAGACACAGTTCTGGAAAGCAGAAGGCTCTGACAGCCCCACAAATCAGCCTCCGTACCCCCCTCCCCACTCCTCCCAGCCCCTCCTAGGACAATGCTATCTAGTCATCTTGAGCAATGCAACCAGAAAACCCCAACGTAGTGAAAGAAAACAGAGGCCTCTCTTTCTGGCTGCTGGTGCGATTTCAATTGAAAGCCCTTCTCGAGCAGGAAGAAGCAGTGCTGCCTTGTCCCTAACAAAAGCTGACCTCTTCCTCGGCGGCGTTCGGTAGGCCCAGAATCAAGCTGGGGTTATTTCCCCACCATCGCCATAGTCATAGCAACAGCTGTGATTAATGCCGTGGCCCATTAGAGGGATAATGTCAGCCCTAATCAGAAACGCCTCAAGTATCTCTCTTTGCATTTTGGTAAATGGCGTAATCACATTACGGTTCGATGTGTCTGGGAGCTGATTGCTGTCGCGAAAAGTCTGCCTGATTTTCCAGGTTAAGGGGTGTCAGGGGACCCGGCATGCAGCTAATCACCGTGCATTGTCGGGAGTGTTTGGAGAGAAGACGGAGGGCACAGAGGCCGCCTGGTATGTGCTGCCCTACTGTTCCTTCTGGGGCGACAGGAGTGCTCTGGGCTGGTGGTCTGTTTGCAAGGGGTGCCTTCCTGAAGGAGATGGGCTGCGAGTTGGAGAGAGGTGGTATTTAACTGTTGTGGTGACGCATAAAGAAAGCAGAGACATGGCTGGGAAGAAAGGGCAGGCGGCTGAGTTGGGCTTGGCCGTTCCTGCCCTTGTCCATCAAGCTTGTGATGGACAGTCAGCCTCGGGTCATGCCACTGGGCTGGAAAACTGGCAGGAGAGCCCCTCTCTGGCCTGAAGATAGGAAACGGCAGGGGTGACATGCACTGCAAAGGCACATAATGAGTGTGGACTTGACTTGTCATAATAGCACTTGGCTGCTGGCAGGCCCTGCTTCGCTGAAGAAGCTGTTGAAGCTTCCCACTCAAGGGTAGATTCTTGCTGCACCCTGGGGAGAGGGGGACTTCCCCACCTCTCTCCTTTTACTAGTAGGGAAACCAAGGCAAGGAGAGGTGACGTCTCTCATCCCTGCGTGCATATACTGAATCAGTGCTAGGTTTCCCCTCCCAAGGGACCTTTCTGACTCGCTACCTCCTTCTGCCTTCCAGCCTAGCCGCTTTTGTCTGTGCATGTCCGTGTGTGACAGAAACAGTAAATCGTCACCACCAATATTGAAAGATTAAGAGGAGGACCTGAGGAAATATGCATTGAGCCCCCAGAGGCTATTTTTAGATGCTCCTGGGAGGTTTTAAAAAAGGACTCACACAGTTAACTATTTATGACTTTCCGAATGCAGAACAGAAATAGAAGGCTGCACTTAAGCTTCTCCAATGCTCGAGAAGTAAAATTCTCTCAGAGGCCTGAAACCACTTTGGGGCCATTAAATTTACTGTCTCTTGGACGACACTTAATATCTAGCATAACGTTTTTATTTTTGGCCCTGACACTAGTTTTTTTCCTTGGTGTTGAAAATTATCCCAGGAGTAGCTGAGGAAATTGAGTCAGTGAATGAGAACTATCTCAGAGTCACAGGGCTGGTCTGTGACCAAGCCCTGGTGGAAACAAATCTCTTGCAGTTGGGCCAAAGTTCACTTCAGCTTAATGTCCCAGGGCAGACTTGGGGTGTGGAATGTTCCTCAGGGAGGACCCAGCCCAACAAATGGACAAGACATGACACCATGAATCAACCAAACTCTCTCTTCCATCTTTCTTTGCTCCAATCCAACTTTCTGCATGGAAGGGTCAATATTCTTCCCAAGGAGATGTTGGATTAGACATATTAAAGGATGCGGGCTCACTGCCTACCCTAAAGCCGTACAGACTGGTGCTGCATTATGAGTAGGACAGAATGAGTTTCCCAGACTGGGATGTAGCTCAGTTCCCAGGGGACCTAGCAGTGTTTTCCCAACTGCTCTCTGAAGCACCATGGTGTCTTCCCAGTAGCCAGGACTCTTGATCATCCCTTCCTCTAAGTTCAACTATCAGGGCATTGGAAATTAAAGCAAATCAAAGATGTAGGACCTTGGCCCCACACAGCCAGTGGCTTTAAGCTAAACCCACAAGGGGCCAACATTTGTCTGAACAGAAAACCACAGAGGCACGAATTAGCGTTATGGTCAGTTGCCATCTGGACCCTGCTAGCACCCTCGCCCCAGAAGGCATCTGTGCTGGCTGCCCCACTGCCTATTGGTTCAGTTTAATGCCAGTCCCTGAGACAATCCTGACGTAGTCTTGTCCTGACAGGGCTGCTGAGACCCGGGGCCCAATGGTCCAGCCTTTGTTACTGCCTCCCTGGGCCATGCCTCCTGTTTCTGGTGACAGCCACACCAAGTATTTGGCATTCCAGAGGTGAGCTCTCCCTAGCCAAGGAGGCACAATGGACCATATGGATCTTCTACCTGACGCCCACTCTCACTTGACTTGTTAGTCTTAACAGTGCTACCATTTTACACTTCCTATTGGCTGGTCTGGCTCTGACCACATTTGGAATCTGCTTCCCTCATCAGACACTGCTACCTCTCCAGGACCAGAGGCTATAGTTAGTTCTATTTCTGTTGACAGCTGCCTCCTGTAGTCCGAGCTCACTCCTTCTCCCTGACCACACGTGCAGCATCCTTGTTACTACCTTGCACAGTCCCGGAGTGTCAACTTGTCTGACTTCTTCCACCAGGCTGTGAGCTCCGTGACAGCAGACATCTTGTTCATTTTTCTCCTCATTGTATCCCCAGCCCCTAGCACAACACAGAAATGTTTTATACAAATTTGATAAACAAAAGCATAAATGAAAAAAGAATACACCATTCCTAGAGAGAGAAGTGAACGCTCACTTGATTTTGTTGATATCCATCCGTCTCTGTTCATTTAAGCTGAAAAAGCAAGCTCAGAATTCAACCCTGGCAAAATTTTGTCACTTCTGAAAAGATAATCTCTTTACAAAGACCTGTGCTGGTTACAAAAGAGATCTCACAATAGAAAATTTGTCCCTTTTGTTTGCTTTATAATTATCTTTAATTGCTCACCACTCTGCCAATTAGTGAAGTCTTCAGTTGCCTCAAATAAAGAAAGAGAGTTGGCTTTAGAGTTGGTTTGGAGGGGAAATGACACTTGATTAGAGATGATGAGGTGGCTCTGGTCACTTATTGCCTATGTAGCTTTGAGTGAGTCATGAAGTATCTCTCTGCTTTGTCCTCATATGGAAATTGTGGTAGTTGGACTCAGTAATCACTAAGTTTCCCCCAAGGTTTATTGTTCTATTGACCTATAAATTAGATTCACTAATACAAGTCCCAAAGCGTGTCCTTTCTGTCTTGCGTTTTGCCCAAATCGGAAGTTCAGGGTTAAAGCTATTTTGCAGTTTTCAACATGTTGCCACCAGGTGGCAGGAGCGTGCCACAGTCCTTTTGTCCCAAGCACAAAGAGTGTGAGCATCTTACCAGAGGCTGAATTAATAGTAAGTAGTTTTCTAAGCTGGGAGGCCAGAGTCTGAGTTTGTGAAATAGCAAAACATCTGTTTATGAAAACATTTCGTCTTATGCAAAACAACAATTTCAGGGTTAGCAATGGAATGCCCAAGGACCCAGATTTGTGTGGTTCAGAATTTTGGGGCCCTGGTTGCTCCACTTCTAGTGGTCTTCCTACTCCCTCTTTGTATCTGAGGGAGTCAGTGGAAGCCGTCACCCCAGCAGCAACTGTAGCATTCAATGTGCCGTGGCAAGAATCATGTGCTGAACCAGGATTCATGGATTTTATCCTGTTTTTGTTGTTGTTGTTGTTGTTGTTACTGCTGTTCTTTCCTATTTCCTTCCAGGCAAGAGATAAGGGCTGAGCCCAGGCAAAGTTGGGATAGCTCCTTAAGTCCTTTAAAAAAAAAAACCTGTTTGCTTAATTACCATAAAATTTTGCCTAAACATAAACTCAGCAAGAGAAATTCCATCCCTTCCCCTACCCCCACCCCTTGGGTAATTTTATGTGTCAACCTGACTGGGCCACAGATCACCTATTTAGTTAGACATTATTCTGGATATGTGTGAGGGTGTTTCTGGATGAGCGTAACATTTGAACTGGTAGACTGAGTAAAGTGGATTGCCTTCCCTAATGTGAGTGGATTTCATCCAATCAGCTGAAACCTTGAATAGAACGAAAAGGCTGATCCTCCCAAAATAAGAGAGAATTCTTCTCACCTAGGTGCCTTTGAACTTGGACACTGGCTTTCTTCCTGCCTTTGGACTTGAACTGAAACATTGGCTTTTCCTGGATCACCAGCTTGGCAACCCACCCTGCAGATCTTAGGACTTGTCAGTCTCTGTAATCATGTGAGCCAATTCTTTATAATAAATCTCTTTACATATATAAATCTCTTTACATACATATATCTTTTTACACACACACACACACAAACCCCGTCACCATCTACTCTCCTCTCCCATGCTGAACTCAGAAGCTACTGTGTGAACTCTGATTCACGACCGTTTGCCGTTCTGCTTTCTAGGTTACTAGTCTTGGGATGTTGTTTAAGGATCCCCTGTTCCTTCTTTCCTGTCCTGTTAGTGCTCTAATTGTAGTAATAAAGCTAGCTTATCAAAAGGGGCATGAATTGCAGAGAAAGGCTCATGAGAATCCAAGACCAGGAACCCAAGTTCCCCCAGGCTTCATGGGAACCTGAATGGAGATATCACACAAAAGGACTGCTCTATCTCTGGCTGACCTCCTGGCTTCACTTAAGACAGCCCTGCTGCCCTCTGCTCATGACCTCTAGTCTCACCTGTCTGTTGGTCAGTTTCTTCCAGGCTTCAGTAGCAGATGGTCCATAATGGCCACCCAGATCTTTCTACAGTGGGGTAACTCTTGATAATCCTTTTGACTTCATTGCCAGCTGGAACTGGCCTATGTGAATTTTAGCTTGACATCCTGAAATAGAAATATAATTGGCCTAACTCATCTTCTTTGAGCAAGGCCACACAAGTCATGGGCTCCTAGTCTATAGAACAGGCCCTGTTGGGGCCGTTGGCCACCCTTTTTCTTTGCCACGTGGTACAGAGTCTAGCTGTGTCTGTTCAGCAGGGACCTGCAGTGGGAGATAGGGGCAGGCCAGGTATCCTGGTACACAGTCCATCTAACTTCTGCTACTCTGGCTTATTTCCTGACTTCTCTTTTTAGTTCTTATCATCCAGAGCTCTGGAACTGATCCAGCTTCCTCTATTTTCTAATCTGTAATCAATTCTTTGCTTTCCTCCACCACCTAGTGTAGTACCTAACACTTAAAAAGTGCTCAACAAATATTTGTAGTATCAAAGTCCACCAGTCAGAGACCTCCAGGAACATGTCTATAGTTAAACAAACGTAGGTTTATTTAGCTTGCTGCAGTAGAGGAGAATACATGGTGCCTTGGTAAGAGAGCGTGGGAAGGCTTTATTGGAGGATTTGGGTGACTCTAAGGAAAGACTAGAGAAACAGGAACTAGTTTTGAATTGGATGCCATTAGGAACTGAGGGTAATTCAGCAACTTGGTATCTCAGAAATCCTTCTTCAGGAATTAGAAAGAGCAAAACAGGGCTGGGGATGTCATTGGTAAGAAAGCAACAATCTCTCAGAAGTAATTTTTTCAACCCCCGTATGGCCTTGCCTCTGTTTGGTTAGAAACACTATTTATCACAGTCTAGCTGACAGCAGGGTTGATTTCTACTTCTCAGTTAAATGAAAAAAATAATAATAATAACAATGAATATTTAACTTGACCCAAATGTGGAAGCAATTGCAATGGGTCACAGGCACAACTGAGATGCCATTTTGGTCAAAGTGATCCTTCACATTATCTGTCTTTTAGGTGGTTGCTTTTTACTGACTTTGAACAAAATTGGCCTTTTGTATAATGATGTGACACAGATTCATCTGAGGTTCCATCTTCAATTTGGAAATAAATGGTGATGTCTGTTTTCCACTGTTGTTATTTTTACCCCTCATTATTTTGATTGTTCATTCAAGGATACTGTGCAGTTGGTCCATGTTCCCCTTTAGATTCCAGATATCATGTGCATGAAGTTAAGAACAATGGGCCAATTACTTACTGAATTCGCAGTACCAAGCTTATGTGACTCACCTTTTTTTCAGCACATTACCCCATCTGTTCGCATGAGCCATTTTTTTTTTTAATTTTTTTTTTAACTTTTATTTATTTTTGAGACAGAGAGAGACAGAGCATGAACGGGGGAGGGGCAGAGAGAGAGGGAGACACAGAATCCGAAGCAGGCTCCAGGCTCTGGGCCATCAGCCCAGAGCCCGACGCGGGGCTCGAACTCACGGACCGTGAGATCGTGACCTGAGCCGAAGTCGGACGCTTAACCGACTGAGCCACCCAGGCGCCCCGCATGAGCCATTTTTAAGCAAGAGCACCCTGGCCTGGTGTGTGTACAATTGATTTTTGGAATCTTAATAGAAAACTTCATGTATTCTTACTCACAATACCTTATTCATTTTCACTCAGCATTCTAGAAGGTTAGAAAAAATACCTATCATATTTGCAATCCCTCTGACGTTTTTTGTCACTTACAATTTGGTTAACGTCTTCTCTGTAATTCACTCATAACACTGACCAAAAGTTGAACAGGCACAGGCATGGAAGAACATAATTCCTCCAGCTTCGGGAAGTCATCAGCAACACTCCCCTGATATGGTTGTTGGACTGTTTTTAATATAATTAACCAATTCACATTTCACCCCTGCATGTGCTTGGATAGACTTGGAACCTTTGGCAATTGTGCCTATTCAGAAGGTTACTGCAGTACAGAGAGCCATGGAGAAGATGGGTGGGGGTGGGGGGGGGCAGAAGAGGCTTGGAGGGGGTGGGGTGGGAGTGAGGATACCAGTGGAGATTGCAAGAAATAATTCATACTTGAGGTCATCAGCTCTTAAACTAGGGTGGGGTGCCTTTGGAAATGGACAGGGAGGTATTGTTGCTAGAAAAATATTGAAAGGAAAATTCAGCAGGTCCCTGTGAACAAATGAATACAGGAAGAAATGGAGGAAAGAGGAGTTTAGAGCCTAAGTTATTCGGATGGTGTTTTTATTGCTGGAAATGTAGAAGCCTTGGGGAGAGGCTGTTTGGGGCAGCAGTTGGATAGTGGAGGGAATTCTTGCTGCAGCGTGATGGACAAACACAGTGACAAGGTTTGAGTGCCTTCTACAAGCGAGGCTCTGGGCAATTTTTTTATTTGTTTGCTTGTTTATTTGTCTTACAAAGTGTTGCTCACTTGATCCTCACAAGAGCCATGTGAGGTGGGTAGTATTGACTCCTTTTTGCAAAAGGGAACTTGAGGTTCAGAGGGGCTAAAATCTTTGTACACCTTGTAGAAAGCACTCAGCCCTCAGGACATAGAAGTAACCAGACACGGGGCCTCTCCTACAAGAAAATCAACCCTTGCAGAATAGCAAAAGCAATTGCTAATCAGTTTAAGCTTGGAGAAGACAGCACTGCATTTAAATCAGTCCAGTGGGGGTGGGGAGGCTTCTGAGAGAATGAGGTGGGTGAGAATGGAAGGTCAAGTCAGAGGGAGAAAAACAACATGCAGTTATGATATGATTTGAAGACAGCAAAGGATTTTATTTCTGATGGAGAGAAGGTGATATGAGGACCAGGAGGAAAGATGGCTGGAGGGGTAGGCAGGGCCTTGCTGATGGAAGTCCTTTTATGCCAGTCTGGAATTTGGACTTGACCCTGTGTGGAATGTGGAACTAGTGAAGATTTTAAATTGGAGGACAGACAGCAAGATTGGGTTTGCATGATAGAAAGATAATTCTGGCATGACAATTTGATTACAGGAGATAGGAAGCCCTATAGAAATCTAGGGATAATTGTAAATCTACTAGGTAGAGGCAAGAGTAATGGAGAAGGGAGAGTGACTCAAGATACAGAGGGGAAATGCAGAAGACTTGGGCCACTTATGTGTGGAGATTTGGAAGAAGGGACAATTGAGGAGACTCTAGGATGGTGGCTTGAATCACTGGGTGGACAGGTCAATGACAGAGTTAGAGGAAGGTAACCAGGTTAAGTGGGGGAGAGAATGAGATAAATATTTGGAGTCTAGTTTTAGACATGCTGATTATCAAGTGTTTTTATGGCAATTGGGAATTACCCAGTACACAATTGAATATTTGTGCTACTTAAAATAGCCATCAACCCTCATCTGAAATTATCTTATCTGCTCATCTTTCATTCCTATCTCCTCACTTGACCGTGAGCTCCATAGAAGTTGGGACTTTTGTGCATTTAGTCCAGCGATGTATTTCTGACACTTGGTATACTTTTGTTGAACAAACGAACAGCAAGCAGAAAGCATGAAGGGAGTTTACTTGGTGAGAGGGAGGGTCCCTGTCTTAATCCTCTTTGTACTCCTATGTCTGGTATAGAATAGGTGCTCAGTACAAATGAACAACCATTCCATTCTAAGTATATACCCGGGAGAAATGAAAATAGATGTTCAAACAAAACCTTGTACAAACACGTCCATGGCAGCATTATTCATAATAGATAAGAGGTGGAAACAACCCAAATGCCCATCAACTGATAAGTGACAAAGAATATGTGGTATGTCCATACAGTGGACTATTATTCAGCTATAAAGGGAACGAAATGCTGATGCCTACCACAACATGGCTGAACCTAAAACGTTATGCTCAGTGAAAGAAGCCAGACGCAAAACACCACATATTGTATAATGCCCAATTGTATCAAATGCCCAGGATGGATAAATTCATATAAACAGAAAGCAGATTAATGATCACCAGGGGCTGAAGGAAGGAGGAGTAGAGAATGATTGAACAGGTATAGTTTCTTTGGGGGATGATGAAAATGTTCTGGAATTAGTGGTGACGGTTATGCAACAGCATGAACGTGCTGGAAGCCACTGAATTGCACACTTCGAGATGGTTAGAATGACGAATATTATTTTATGTAAATTTTACTTCACTGAAAACAATGGAATGGATCTGCACGAAAAGTATAACTGGACTCTAACATACACAGGGCTGATACTTCTAACTTACCTACAGACAAACCTGAGAACCACACAAAGCAGTCCTGAGGCATTCATCTACCAAACAGATTATTCAGAGTTAACCAGTTCACCACTCAGGAATCTTGCAGTTTTCCTCCAGGTGTAAGCACTCATTTCTTCTGCGTGAAAACAACTCTGTTCCTAGGTAGATCTTTGGGGGAAATATTTATTGCATGAAGCAGGAAGAAGACCTGCTTTGGGTAATCGCGGTGTTACTACTGAATGTAGAAATGTTTACTTATCAGGAACCACCTCCTCATTTGTCCACCCTCTAACCGTGGGCTCACGACAGTCAGCACTTCTAAGGGTTGTCCTCCCATGGTTTGGGGGGAAAGGCGACCCAACATGAGGTGGTAAAAAGGCCACAGCGGAGGGACTAGAAGCTGTGATGTGAGCTCAGCATACTCTGGGGGCAGAGCCTAGGGCAGGAGGCTCCCTAGGAGCCCTGAAAAGCCTGCAGGAATGATGGCTCTTCTTATTTCTGGCTGTGAATAGACCTCTAGTGGCAGCTGCTGAAATTAACCTGCTCTCCCTCAGAGTCAGGGCAGTGCCCCCTTCTGTGTATGGGCGTGACTCCATTCTCTCAAAGCACTACCTTTGTCTCTGTTCCAGTAGAAGAACAAAACAGCCTCAGCAACGTTAAGCCTCCTGCAGGTCTGGTTTGGCCAAACATGTCCTTTAAATGTTTGAGGAAATTTTCTTTCTTGCCCACCTTCTATGTGGGCTGAACCGTGGACAGTAAGGTTGCCCTGTGCTGACAGCCATCAGCCTTCATTTCTGTTGGGCGCTGTTGAGCCCCAAAGTCAGGATCTCTTTTATGTAAAAGAAGTTGGGATGGGAGTCACACTTGATTCTTTCACGAAAGAGAATAATGCCTGTGAATGGTGATATTTGAACTGAAATTGAGTTTAAGCTTCAAAGGGCATAATTCCTATTTGTTATTGGACAGTAGTTCTCAAACTTAGCTAGACAACTCAATGTCCTATTGTGTTGTCCAAGGAGGCTGTTGTGACTACCTCTTCCTTTCCAAATAGGGGATCATGCCCTGCTCTGTGGTCACACTTCTATTTTGGCACTTCTTGTACTGAGGTCATTCATTCATTCAATAAGAATTTATTGGCCTACTTTGAATCAGGCACAGTTCTAGGTGCCAGGGAGAAAGTAGTGAATACAAAAGGCAAAGCGTTAGTACTCAACAGGGAGACAACAAATAAATATATAACAAAATAAATATAGAACATTTACAGGTACCCCCGACTTTTCAGAATTTCTTGGTACGCCATTTCGCTCTTCTGGAAGACTTCCATTAGAACCTGTTTCCACTAACAGAGAGAAATCCGAAGATTGCAAAACTAGTGTTCAATGTTTGTGTCGCAGAGAGCCATTATGGAGGCAGCACGCACCCTGAGCAGCAGGGACGACCCTCCAACCTCTTTCCCCAGGAAGACACACAGCATCTCAGCATCCAGCCTCCAAAGCTTTAAACCATGTCTGTGAGCATCTGTGCCTTATGTTGATTTACTTTGTGCGTCCATTATTAGCAAGATGTGTCCTAAAATCTCAGAAAAGCCTAAGAGAGGTTATTTTTGGGGGGTCTGAGAATGTTAAAAGTTTTTGCGTATAGGGGCTGCTCACTTGGTACAGCATGCAACTCTTGATCTCTGGTTTGTGAGTTCAAGCCTCAGGCTGGGTATAGAGATTACTAAAAATAAAATCTTAAAAAATTTTTTCTGGGGCGCCTGGGTGGCTCAGTCGGTTGAGCATCCGACTTTGACTCAGGTCGTGATCTCATGGTCTATGAGTTCGAGCCCTGCGTCAGACTCTGTGCTGACAGCTCGGAGCCTGGAGCCTGCTTCAGATTCTGTGTCTCCCTCTCTCTCTGCCCCTCCCCTACTCATGCTCTGTCTCTCTTTCTGTCAAAAATAAATAAACATTAAAAAAAATTTTTTTTCTATATAAATAGTAATTGCCTCTTTGCTTTACACCATTTTGGCTTACAGAGGTTTTCCTAAGGGTGCTCTACTTTGAGATAGTGGGGGGAATTTGTGTATGAGGAAAAATAAAGTTGGGTAAGGGATATAGGGAGTGTAGTGGGTAAATGGAGATTAATCTCTATTTTTTAATGTTTATTTATTTTTGAGAGAGAGAGCACGCATGAGTGGGGGGAGCATGCAAGTGGGGGAGGGGCAGAGAGAAAGGGGGATAGAGGATCTGAAGCCAGTTCTGTGCTGACAGTGGAGAGCCTGATGTGGGGCTCGAGCTCATGAACCTTTGACCTGAGCCAAAGTCGGACACTTAACCAGTTGAGCCAGCCAGATGCACCAAGATTTGTCTTCTTAATAGAGGGGTTAGGGTTCTCTAATTAGATGATATTTGAACAGAGATTTGAGGGATTGATAGAGCAAACCATGCAAAAGATAGCAGGCAAAGGTGGGCCGTGATATAAGTACATTTTAACAGGGTCACTCTGGCTGCTGGGGGCAGGGAAGAATGTAACTAACAGGAGCATGGGAAAGCAGAGAGACCAGTCAGGACCTAGTGCTAGAATCCAGGGGGAAGAGGATAGTGGCTCTGACCTGGGGGGACGCCAGGGAATGAGGTACAAGGTGGTCAGATACAGGACACATTTTGAAAGTAGAGCTCACAGGGTTGGCTGATGCATTGGATTGAGAGAGGGAAGTGCCAAGGGTGATTCCAAGTTTGGACACGGGGAAGGACTGAGTCTCCATTTCCAAGATGGGCAGAAATATGGGGGAAAAATTTTTAATGGGGAAACCAGAGGTTTGGTTTTGGACTTGTTAGGTCTAAGATGCCATTTAAACATCCAAGAGGTGATGTCAAGCAGACAGTTGTAGATTAAAAAGTCTGGCTTTCAGAGAGAGGTCCAGATTGGAGTTATAAATCAGAGAGTTTTCAGAGTATAGATGGCATTTAAGACAGAGTAGGGTGAGTTATCATCCAGGGAGGGAAAATAGGTACAAAAGAGAAGCATCTTAAGAACCGAGCACTGGGGCAGAAGGGGCAGCAAATGAAGGACACTGAGAATGACTAGTCGATGAGGCAGAAAGAGAACCACAAGAGAGTGATGTCCTGACAAACCAAGTGAAGAAAATGTTGCAAGAAAGAAGGCGCAAAATGATCTGGGAATTTGGAAAAGAGTACTGAGAATGGACTATTGGATTTTGCAACATGGAGACCATTGGTGACCTTGCAAGCTCTCTTCTAGCAGAATGATGGGAACTATAGCCTGATTAGAGAGACTTTAGAGAGAAAGGGAGGAGATGATGAGGTGACCACAAGGCTGGACAGCACCTCTGAAGAGTTTTTCCATAAAGAGGACTTGACAAACAGGCATTGGTTAGGGAGGAGTGAAGTCCTCGGGCATGTGGGAAAGGATAGGACCCTTTGTGGAAGAGCTGGGTTTAGAAAGGAACACAGACATGACAATGGTTTTTGTCTCCTCCTTTAAGAAATAAAATCTTCATTTCACAGCTACCATGTACCCTGAGCCATGGGCAGGCAGAGATGGACAGGAGAGGCAGTGGGACTGACATTATCTATGTCTTGAATTGGGCTATTTGTGGAACACCATAAAATATTGATATATGAAATTTAAAATAGCTAAGTATGTAAGGCATCGTTCAATACCAGATTTGAGCACGGACGAGCACTAACAGGTGCCGTTGGTAAAAGAAAAAGACTTGAAATATTTCCAACCATTAGCTTAACATGTTTCCATGAACCGGGAAATATCCACCACACAGTTGTCCGGCCTGGCCCGCACAACACCAGGGTTCCATAGGTTCAGAGATTGTCCTCACTGCCCAGAGAACTACACAGCGTTCACAAGAAACATCTTAAATGCTGAGGTGATCCCTCCACTGATGTTCAGAGACATCGAATCACAGATGAGAAGAGATCCCCAAATATCGGCCCTCCCAAGACATTATCTCCAGCATTGAGATCACCCAGCATTGGCTTGGCAAGGTTGGACTGACTTGTCACTAGGATACACAGAAGGCTGGCTACCTTGAAGAGCGTGGTCATCAGACAGACCTAGGCTCAAATTTTGCTTCTGTAACTAATCAGCTGTTGCATGCTGGGAAAAGCCATTCATTTCTTTCACTCTCAATTTCTTCACCAGTGAAATGGAAATAAATAACACCTGCTTAAAGTGATCATTGTGAGGTGTCAATTAGATAGCACATGCAAAGTGCTTGGCACATAAAAATAGCTTAAGAAATACTAGCTCACTTTTTTTTCTGTTCCCCCTCCATTGCATTTGTAGACCTAGAAAAAAGGAGCTATGTTGATGTGGTGGACTGTAAGTCAAAGAAACAGTTTCCCAAGAACGGGAGCCATATTTGATTAAGAGCTAGGATTTCCTATGGTCAGTGGTATTATAATAGCGATGTATGGTAACAGACGGTAGCTGTACTTGTGGTGAGCACAGCATAACGTATAGCTGTGCGGTACACATGAAACTAATGTAACCGTGTGTATCAACTATACTTCAATCAAAAAAGGAAACAGAAAGGGGCACCTGGGTGGCTCACTCAGGTGAGCATCCAACTTCGGCTCAGGTTAGGATCTCGCCATTTGTGGTTCGAGCCCTGTATCCAGCTCTGCACTGACAGCTGGGAGTCTGGACCCTGCTTCAGATTCTGTGTCCCCGTCTTTCTGCCCCTCCCCAGCTTGTGCTCCTCTCTCTCAAAAAAATAAAACATTTTTTTGATTTTTAAATTTTTATATATTTTATATATTAATATACTAATATTGTGTATTTACAACCACAATAATAGTGGTTATTTCTAAGAGTTGAGAGTTGGGGGAAATCTTTTCCTTTTTTTTTTTTGAGGTTGAAAATTATTATTTTTTTTAATTTACATCTAAGTTAGCATATAGTGCAACAATGATTTCAGGAGTAGATTCCTTAAGGCCCCTTACCCATTTAGCCTATCCCCCCCCCACACCTCCTCCAGTAATCCTCTGTTTATTCCCCATATTTAAGAGTCTCTTATGTTTTGTCCCCCTGCCTGTTTTTATATTATTTTTGCTTCCCTTCCTTTATGTTCATCTGTTTTGTATCTTAAAGTCCTCATAATAGAGAAGTCATATCATATTTGTCTTTCTCTGACTAATTTCACTTAGCCTAATACCCTCCAGTTCCATCCACGTAGTTGCAAATGGCAAGATTTCGTTCTTTTTGATTGCCAAGTAATACTCCATTGTATATATATATACCACATCTTCTTTATCCATTCATCCATCGATGGACATTTGGGCTCTTTCCATACTTTGACTTTTGTTGATAGTGCTGCTGTAAACATTGGGGTGCATATGCCCCTTCGAAACAGCATACCTGTATCCCTTGGATAAATATCTAGTAGTGCAATTGCTGGGTCATAGGGTAGTTCTGGTTTTAATTTTTTGAGGAACCTCCATACTGTTTTCCAGAGTGGCTGCACCAGCTTGCATTCCCACCAGCAGTGCAAAAGAGATCGTCTTTCTCTGCATCCTCGCCAGCATTTGTTGTGGCCTGAGTTGCTAATGTTAGCCATTCTGACAGGTGTGAGGTGGTATTTCATTGTGGTTTTGATTTGTATTTCCCTGATGATGAGTGATGTTGAGCATGTTTTCATGTGTCAGTTGGCCATCTGGATGTCTTCTTTGGAGAAGTGTCTATTCACGTCTTTTGCGCATTTCTTCACCGGATTATTTGTTTTCTAGGTGTGAGTTTGATAAGTTCTTTATAGATTTTGGATACTAACTCTTTATCTGATATGTCGTTTGCAAATGTCTTCTCCCATTCTGTCAGTTGCCTTTTAGTTTTGCTGATTGTTTCCTTCGCTGTGCAGAAGCTTTTTATTTTGATGAAGTCCCAGTAGTTCATTTTTGCTTTTGTTTCCCTTGCCTCCAGAGATGTGTTGAGTAAGAAGTTGCTGCAGGCGAGGTCGAAGAGGTTTTTGCCCGCTTTCTTCTCGAGGATTTTGATGGCTCCCTGTCTTACATGTGGGTCTTTCATCCATTTTGAGTTTATTTTTGTGTATGGTGTAAGAAAGTGGTCCAGGTTCATTCTTCCGTATGTTGCTGTCCAGTTTTCCCAGCACCACTTGCTGAAGAGACTGCCTTTATTCCATTGGATATTCTTTCCTGTTTGGTCAAAGATTCGTTGGCCATACGTTTGTGGGTCCATTTCTGGGCTCTCTATTCTGTTCCATTGATCTAACTGTCTGTTTTTGTGCCAATAAACATTTTAAAAAAGGAAACAACCCCCACCCCCCAAAAAAACCCCACAAACAAACAAAAAAGAAACAAGGAAAAGAAAGAGCTGGGCTTTCAGATGAACTTAATGTGTTTTCATTAGCATTTCTGAATCACTAAGTGTTTTAGTTTCTTCGTCTGTAAAATGGACTTAATAGGGGCGCCTGGGTGGCTCAGTCGGTTGAGCGTCCGACTTTGGCTCAGGTCATGATCTCACAGTTCGTGGGTTCGAGCCCCGCATCAGGCTCTGTGCTGACCACTTGCTCAGAGCCTGGAGCCTGCTTCAGATTCTGTGTCTCCTACTCTCTCTGCCCCTCCCCCGTTCACGCTTTGTCTCACTCTGTTTCTCAAAAATAAATGTAAAAAAAAAAAAATTAAAAAAAAATAAATAAAATGGACTTAATACCTACCTCACTGGGTGTGTGACAAGACTAAACGTGTTTGTATATGGATACAGCATCTATATTATATGTTCATCCATGCTCATATATAAGAACAGTTCCTATCAGGGATGAATGCTCAACAACTCTCTATTTAGGGAGCATGGGCAGGGTGCCCCATCAGATGCAGGGGATTCAGAAGTGATTGAGTGTAGGCCTTGCCTGCTAGGATCTTACAGATGGAAGAGGAGGTGAATAAATCGCCAGTTACAAGCTGGGGAACTGGGAAACCCCAGAGTCAGAGAGGGGCCTCACAGACACCCCTATCCTTGCATGCTGCCCCTTGGGTATCTTTTCTTGATCTCTCCTCTCTCCTCAACCTCTCTCTCTTGGATTCTCCCAGGCTCCCAGTTCCTCTCCCTCCAGTATGTGTCACAGCTTACCCTTTCCTCCTCAGCCTGAGTGACAGCCAAGGCTGAAATTCTGGAGGTTCTGCTTTCTCCCCAGGTGGGCTGAGCAGAGGAAGTTCCAACAGAGGTGCTAAGAAAATATATATAAGCCTTTGGAACATGCCTTAGCCATATGTTGAGGATTGCTGGTGTATTTCCACAGACCTGCACACTTAGCCTAGCAAAACCTTTTCACAGCTTTCCTAATTACAGACATTATAATATAAAGAATAAATGCATAGCATCTTGTATATTCTTCTAAGATAGGGTTCGTAATAACGACATAGTCTATACTGTAATAATTTTAAAATTAAATGTTATATCAAAGGATAATACACATACCAAGATCAAAAATTTAAATAATACTATAAGGCTTATTACCAAAACCCAGCTGACCTCTGTCCTACTACCCTGTCCCCCAGAGACAGCCAATCCAGCTCTCCTAGTTATGTCTTCTGGAGTTTATCTCCATATTCCTAAATAACGTGCTTATACAACCATGTTTATTGAAATTATATATATACATACAGTTTATTGAAATTATCTATTTGCCTCCTTTTGTGGTGGGTGAGGGTTCAGTTCTTACACAAACACCACCCCACTTCTCATTTTCCTTCATCCTCCCTGCAAAATAGTTGCATCATCATTTCTTGTTAAATTGATAGAGTTTTACATGATTTGATTTCATATCTCTTCCTGCTGAGCCAAATAGTGTACCATGATTTTATTTCTTTTCTTTTCTTTTTATTTTTTTAATTTCCTTTCTTATACAGCTGTTTTGTTTTTTTTCAATCTAGAATTAATGTTTTTCTTTATTTTCCCATTTGGTATGATTTTCATATGACTCTTTTCCCCTTTAGCCCATGAGAGCCTCCAGAACAAAGACTGTCTATCTTTATCATATATTTTCATAATATATAAATAAATATATATTTATAAATATATATTTATATAAATATTTATATATATATTTATAAATAAATATCTGTCACATATTTATCTTTTATTCCCAGAGTAGTGTGGTAGCTGGCAGTAAATATGCTGAACACATACATGGATGACTGATTGGATGGATTTGTCAGTTTACTTGTATTCCTTGCTGACACTTGGGATAGGACATGTCTTTGTTGAGAGGGACTGTCCTGCATGCTGCAGGAGGTTCACAATCTCTGACCTCTGCCCACCAAAAGGCAGCAGCTATCACCATCAACCCAAAGCCACTCTTATGCATTTCCAGATGCCTCTTGTGGTGGTGGTACCACCCGTGGTTAAGACCAACTGCATCCAATGCAGTGAGTGTCAGCACCCAGGTGTGACAATATGTTTGGCTGATTCTAGAAGCATCAGAAATCCACCTTAAGAGCAGAACAAGGGCTGGTAACTACTGCAGAGATGGGGTCCTCTTCCTCCTTGGGGAGAGAGGTTCACGTCCAGGATGGTAGGAAGGTTTGAACTGGGCTCCAATCCAGAGAGACAAGGCAGTACCAAACAACTAACAGTCACTTTAGCAAGAGTATTAGAATGTTTTGAGATCTCCATCTCTCTTGTACCCCTCACCTTAGGAAACCCCACTCACCACACTTACGAGGAGCATCTCTACAAACCACGTGATAGCCTCTCAACCCAGGCCTGATTGAACCAAAGATAAACACCTGAAACAACAAGACAATTCATTGGCTGGCTAGTTACCTTTCAGATTTTTTTCTATTAAGTAATTGAACCGACAGGCTAGGGACTTTAGTCAATCAGTGGTGGGCATTTGAGATGAAAGGTCATACAGCCTTGAGATGAAGTTTGCAACGTGACAAAGCAAAGCCACAGCACATGCAAGTCAAAGTTTGGGGAGAGCACATAAACCATAATCAAGGAAAGCAAGCCAGTTGTTAAGAAAGGGGAGCATGACTCAGCCCTGCAGAAAGAAGGAGGGACACAAGAGCATGTGGCCCCAAGGAGAGGGGGCGAGGCAGAGACAGGGACAATCATCCCATGAGACTCTTTGTTGACTTTCATTACTCCTCTTCTTATTTTGTGCAGTTTGAGTGGTTCACACACACACACACACACACACACACACACACACACACATACACACATACATATATACCTACATACATACGTACATTGTCTGTAACTTCATGGTTAGAGCTGCTATCAGAGTTTGGTCTAATGTCAGTCATTAAAGCTGAGAATCAAGAACCAGATTCAGGGAAGAGAAGGAGGTCAGTCAGTCATGGGGAAGTGCCAGAGCAGATCCACCCTCTTCTTGAAGCTGGGGAGTATGTATGATAGTAGGAGACAGTTGGGGGATGAGGCCTCCCCACATGAGGAACAGTGTGTGGGCTGTAACTGCTGGGAGCTTCCTGCAGCCTCACACAGGGCATCTGATCCATTTTGCCTTGCTTGACTTGGCTGCTAATTTCATTTTTCAGCCAGAAGCGGAAGAGATTTGGGGAACTTCTGTTCTGGACCTAATTCTGACCAACTAGGAAAAATTGCTTGGCAAAGTGGATGTGACAGGAACCTTGGGAGAAAGCAACAACGTCATCCTAGGGATTGTGAAAGCTGAAAAGGTTGTAGGCTGGGTAGTTAGAATTCCAAGCCAGTGACCATTCATACACACATGTTCAGCTCACAGAGCACAGGCTCTGTGCTAGGCAGTATTCTTGGTACCAGGACTGTCCCGTGTAACAAGGCAACCAACATCTCTATCCTCAGGAGACTTCCATTTTATGGTAACCAAACAAGTGAACAAAATCATTACAGATAGTTTTTAATGCTACACAAACAATAAAACAGGGCAATGGGAAAGTGTTGGGGATGGGGTGAGTCCAGAAAAGGTGGTGAGGGAAGGTCTCCTTTAGGAAGGGGTATTTAAGCTGAAATCTGAGTGATGGAAAAGAACCAGCCACACAAAGAGTATGTCGTGAAAAGGATCAGCAAACACAAATGCCTGCCAGGTAAATCTGGTTTGGTGTGGTCAAGGTCACAAAAGTAGCATATACTTTTCCTTCAAGTGTTGGGGGCACTGTGAGATTCCAGAGAAGTTTTTCCATTACAACTGAACTTAGGCAGTCAGCTTGGGGATCTTGAAGGAAATTCTAGGATAGCTTATTAAATAAATAATTCTTGGGTGCCTATTCAAAAATTGATGGTAAATTAGTGTCTCGTTTGTGAGCACTAACATAACTAGACCCTTTCCATGTTTGGTGGCACGTTTAATAGAATAGTAGCTCAGAGAGAGGCAAACAGCATATTTTGATTTCAGCAAAATATTTGACGAAATACCTCATGTTATTTTAATGGACCAATTAGAAAAATGAAGGTGGAATTCTTATTTAGCCAGCTGAATCTGAAAGAGGGTCTTAGAGAAGAAGGCCCAAATTTTGATCTGTGTTTCCAGAAGCCAAACTGAAACCAAAGGCTGAAAATCATGGGAAAGCAGTTCTAAGTTCGGTGTTGAGTCCAGCCTTTCTAAGAGTAAGAGAAGTCCTGAAGCTGCTTTGGAATTAGGACACAGATGAGTGAAATTGATGCAGCAGATGGTGAATGTTTGAGGGGCTGGTCTCATCCACCATGATAATCTAGGATTATATGATTCAGAAGAAATAACTGACCATTATGCACCATTTTCTCTCTGTGATTTAACAATAATCTGTCTACATAATACAAGCTGTGTCAATCAGCCAGGTGAGGAACCTCGAAATCTTCATTTGCTGCCCCCTCTCTTTTACCCTCACACCTGATCCATTCTCATAAGCCTTCTCTGCCTCATCCCCATTCCCACAGCCATTGCGCTAGGTCAGACTCCCATACCTGTTCCTTGAGCTATTGTATTAACTTCTTCATTGTTTTCCCAGCTTCTGCTCTCTTACCCCATGACTTCATTCTTTGTGGGTGGCCAAAATGGCACTTTAAAAAACAGATATTATATGAAACTCCTCTACTAAAATCTCCACTGGCTCTTCTTTCCCCAAAGAGAAGCTCCACAGTACTTAGATTGTCCCCATGGCTCCCACCTCATTCCACATGTATCTACCCTGCTCCACATATGCCATGCAGGCTTGGGGCTTCTTATTAGTCCAGACTGTAGGGCTGTCTCAAATGCCGCATCTTCTTTTTTTTTTTTTTTTCAACGTTTATTTATTTTTGGGACAGAGAGAGACAGAGCATGAACGGGGGAGGAGCAGAGAGAGAGGGAGACACAGAATCGGAAACAGGCTCCAGGCTCTGAGCCATCAGCCCAGAGCCTGACGCGGGGCTCGAACTCCCGGACCGCGAGATCGTGACCTGGCTGAAGTCGGACGCTTAACCGACTGCGCCACCCAGGCGCCCCACAAATGCCGCATTTTCTAAGAAACTTTCTTGTTTCCCCAAGCAAGAATAATTACTTTTCTACCTTTATTCCCACACAATGATTTGTCTCATGAATTAAATGATCTATTTACTCTATTTTATTCTTGCATCTTTCTTCAGACATTTACTAGTCATGTCTACTATGAACTAGCTGTATGCTAGGTGTTAGGGGAAGTGAGCAGAGTACAATTAATACTAATTTATTTTGTGGCAGGTATTGTCACGTGTGTTTTATGCCCATTATCTCAACCTTCATCCAATGAGATAGTTACTATTATTATGGGATAATAAAGATATTAGAGATATCCCTATGTTATAGTTATTATAATTATACTTATTTTAAAAATGAAGAAACAGGGGCAATTGGTGGTTCAGTCAGTGAAGTGTCTGATTCTTGATCTTTGCTCAGGTCACGATCTCATGGTTCGTGAGATCGAGCCCCGGATCAGTCTCTGTGTTGACAGCGTGGAGCCTCCTTGGGATTCTCCCTCTCTTCCTCTCTCTCTGCTCTTCCCTGTTCTCTCTTGCTGTCTCAAAACAAATAAATAAATTTTAAAAGGTGAAGAAACAGATTTAGAAAAGCTAACAAGCTCACCCAACCAAGATCATACAACTGACAAGAGCCTGTACTGAGATTTATACATGGGCAAGCTGACTTCAGAGTTGAGAATTCCCATCATTGTGCTAGGGCATCTTTTCTCTGCAGATGAAAGGGTACAGACAAAGCCTCGCCTTCAAAGAGTCCAGAGACTGGTGATTCCAACTGCTGAATGTTTACTTAGTGTTCATTTACTTTGGGCTGAGACCACATTTAGCCATTTCCATATCTAGCCCATCCACTGGATTATAAGCCCTTTAAGGGCAGACATGGCATTGTACCATCACATTCATCCCCCACCTCCCAGGCAAAGAGTTACTCCAATTATGTTTGCAGATTGAGTTAACAAATCATTAAATGTGTCAGACCAACTATGCTGCAAGTTTTCTTGGGTAATAGGATTTAATTATATCCAGTTCTGGGCCCTGCACAATGGGGACATTGACAAGCTGGTGCACATTCACCAAGAAAGTGGAGGGGGCTGTTTTGAGTGCTATTTATAAACACTGCCTTCCTTGGCATTTATTTGGAAAGTATTAAAATAACCTGTGAATGTGTTAGAAGATCTTTCTGTTCCCTACTTTATAAATTATTTCAGTCTTGAACAAAACTGTTTTTTATTCTTTTGCATGTAGCATAGTGTTTATATCCTGATAATCATGTAATATTAATGAGAAAGCACATTTACAGCTGTAAAATTGGCATTAAGACATTAAAGTTTCCAAAGTCAAGAGGCTGTACTGTATGCACAGTGAAGTGGAGATACATGTTACTGTGTCCAGTAATTGCTCGTGGCTAATATTTATTGAGAGCTTGCTAGGTTCCTGGCACTATTTTGAGTGCTTTACATGTATCAGCTCATTTATTTCATTACCCCATTTTACAGTTGAGGGTCATAGAGGCACAGAGTCATTTAACTACAGGTCTCTATTTAGCATTGATCATATTCTATTATTGGTATGCCTGGTTTCCCCATCAATTGGTTCTTCAAAGTCAAGGACAGTGTCTGGTGTAGCTCTGTACCTTTGGAGCCCAGCAGGTTCCTGGCAGAACAGAACCTCACTGCTGTGTGGGAGAACACTGGGCAGGCTGCAAGGTTCCTCCTCTATCTCTGACCTGGGAAAAGTTCAGTGAACGCAGTGGTCTTGCTTTCCAAGTAAAGCCAACACATTCTTCTAGGTCTGACCCAGGGGAAACTAAATTAGTTGAGTGGTTCCCCGGTAGAATAAGCTAAGTTGAAGACTGGGTCTTGAGCATGGAACCAAGACATAGAGTTCGGTGGCTGGAATACTTAATAGCCTCATCTTAATATGGCCACAGTAGGTGTGTTCTTGTTCATGAGGCCATAGTTCTCTAGGTGTGTGGTAAGACATCATATGAACTCCCTGGAAGGAGCACTGCTCCTGATTCTCTTTCTTGGGATGCGTCCATTTCATCAAGTCCCCTTTGGTTGCACAATTTCCTTCTTTGGAGATCTTGATACTTTTAAGCGAAATCTTGCGCAGCCTGGGTATTTCTTCTGTCACTTTAATGGAACTTTGCCTATTTTTGCTTTTATCTGTAAATGCTGACTTTACAGTTTTAATCTTTAGAGGGCTACTTCCTTCCTCTTATTTTAAATTGTCTTCTTCCCCTGCAAACCTTCCACTCCCAAGCACAAACTTATTATTATCCCCATTTCACAGATGAGGAGGAACAGAGGCTGGTCTTGTGACTCCAAGCCTATCATTTTTTTCCCTCAGATCAGCACCACTGCATCAGTGCAAAGTGTTTCACTTGGGCCATTTGATTGTAGGTTGCAGATGTTGTCAGTATCTTTAAGCGATGGCATGGCCACCACTAGAGTCAGGTGCCCAGTGGGTACTGCTACCTGGCTACATGGGTTCTTTCCTAATGTGCTGGGGCAGGACAAATTCTGACCCATCCCCTTCTTTCTTAGCCAGTGGCTTACAAACAGATGCTAGGCTAGCCCCCCATCTTGCAATCTTTCTCTGCTTAGCTCTGGGGTCCTTCTTATTTGGCCACATTTAGCTCTCTATACACAGAAGCCTTCTTGTACACTGCCTGTAACAGTACTTATAATCACCTCTCCTGAGACCCACACCATAATTTCATCTCTGATTCACTGTCTTTTTCATTCTTCTGCCTCCTTCACTTTACTCTTGCCCTGAGCCTATCCTCCTTTCTCAACACAGGCCATTTCTCCAAATATGTCAGGTTAGCCAGAATCCCCTTCCCACCTATATAATCTGAACCTCCTCTTTCTCTGCCTATTATTTACCTCTTTACCTGGGAGCACATCCCATTTATTATTAAATTTCATTTACACAGACCTCAGGCCCCTCTGTGTGATTTCCCAGCTTTCAGCTGGTTAGATATTTCTTTTTTTTTTAGCCCTCAATTGCAAGCAGACATTGGTAATCAACACAGAGCTTCTCAGATAATCAAATTAGACAAGTGGGACTCTGCCTTTATTTTCTTCTTTATCACTGGGCACAATAGTAATAATGTCAGCTTGAATAATCTGGCCGTATGAACCACTCTCCCTCCATGATATATATATCTATATATATCTATATTGATCTATCTATATATATCTATATCTATATTGATATATATATATGTTTTTTTGGGGTTTTTTTTTGGATCTACTTCATCATCATCCCATGGCCAGAAAATGCAAACTATGTCCTTATCTAGAGTGGGTTTAGAATCTTGATTGTGAACAATGTCAACTGCTTCAAGCCTGGGTGGTGCTCATAATTGGACAGTAGTATATCATGCAGGGGATTTTTTTTTTAATCCTTAACCCTAGCTGGTAATGAGTTTGTGCCCTGCGGCTAGAGTCTTGATAGCCCTTGACATTTTCTCTTCCTTTAGGAGAGAGGCTGCAGCTGCTACTCTGTTCTTTGCTCATGGGTAGGGCAGCCTAGGCAGGAGAGAAAAGGATCGTTGGCTGCCACTGCCTCCAGTTTCTCAGGCAACCTTGGCCAAGTCACTTTGCTTAGTTGTGAAATAAGGTCTCTAGTCTCCAACCCTCTCCATTAGGAGGTAAAGGGACAATGAGATAATGTTTCTGGAGCCCTTGAAGCCACTTAGCAGAAGGATACTATGTAGATGGTGAAGTGCCTGTAGACATGCAGTGATAAATACACAGTAAAATTAACAAATGGGAAACCCTGAAGGTGAGGTAGGCTTTATCTGTCACAGGCACAGAACTTTGGCTTTCTGATGAGAAAATAAAACCAAGTTGTCCAGGATGAAGTCCAGGCCCTGACACGTCACATCTCCTCTGAAATGGCTGGAAAAAAGATAAACTCTGTGTGTACTCAAAATTACACTTACACTGCTATGGTAGAGTGGCGATTGCACTAGATTTGTAGACCAAAAAAAGTGGGTATTTGTGACTTTGGGCAAGTCATTTAACCTAAATCTCATTTTGTTATCTGTAAGATGGGGGTAATGATACTACCTCACCGGAATTTCTCTAGGATATAAGGAAGAGGAAGGGAAATAATAATGAAAACAGTGGAGTACTGGTGAACTGGATCTCCAGAAAAAAGAAGGAGCTCTGATATGTGGCAGTCTCTCATTTCTATGGTATAAATATTAACACCGTGAATGATTTCAGGCTAGTAAAGGTTTAACCACGGATTGGCCAGATTTCTGAAGTTGGCTTTTGTGAGCCTGATGGCTGCGGCACACATAGGTGCCATTCAGTAAGGGCCTTCTATGTATCAGGCTTCACATATATTTCATTGCATCTTCACAGCTGCCCATTCAGGGAGTTATATAATGAATCCCAGTTCATGGATGAGGAAAGTGAGGTTCTAACATATGAAGTGGTTTATATGGGGGCCCATGTTAAGTGACAGAGGTGGGTTTTGGACCCATGCTCTTAGAATCTGTGTTCATTCTTCCATGCCAAGTTGGGTGAGTGTGGTAATACGTGGGCAACTGCAGTGTAATCTGAAACATATTATAAACCTGAAGTAAAGCACTCCTTATCTGAGACATGGCAGAATAGATGCTCACCTCTTGAGTCTTCTAGGGTTCACCCTGGGTCTTTCAGACTCATCAGGAATATGGATCCACCCAGTCTCTTTCTCCTAGACAAGAAAACATCAGATAGAAGGAGGGCATTTGCTTCTGTTTCTCACTGGGAACCCTCACACATTTCTGTCAAAGAAGTGTGATATGAAAATCTTTCTGGGAGGCCATTAAAATTAATCCTGGGAGGTGACACAAGCCAGAGTTTGGCCAAATTCCAATATAAAGTGCTATCCCCCAATGAGGAAAAAGGAACTTTCCTTCTGAGACAGTTCCCATCTTTGAACATTTGGGCCTGGCCCAGTTGAGGTAGAGCAGAACTCCGTGGGCAACTTGGTGTGCATGCTCCCTGACAACGTTTTCATTTTGTTATCCCTCCCCTTCACTTTTTACGTTTGGATCCAGCCAGCTGCCTACATGCCTCTATATTATGGTACTCACTAACTAGATTATAACTGCATATTTGTCTGCTAGAGTGAGTTATTCTTGAGCTTGAGAAACTGATGTCACTGCTAGCACCACATTTCTCCCAGGCAAAGGCTGTCCTCCAACAGAGAAGCCATGCTTTTTCACTTTGTCCACAAGAAGAGCAGCAGTACATGTTGACCACCAAGGTCAGTTTTGCTCTCTGTCCTAGTGACACCCAGATCTTGATGCACCCTTCTCTTCTAAAGAGCCTTGCCTTCTTAACTTGAGCAGCTGACAAGAGGGAGAGTGACTTGCCAAGCCACCAACCGTTGGACTGAGATTCTACAGCTCAGTGCTCAGCAGTTTCCAACAGCAGGTTTTCCAGTGTGTTAAGGCAAGCAGCATGGATCTGGGCAGTGGCAAGGTGTGGTCACCAGCCAGGGCAGCAGGTGCTGGGAGCAGGGGGGGACACAGGGCAGAGGGGGATGCCGAGCTTGGTTTCTGCAACTCACCAGGCTAGCCTGTGAGCTCACGGGAGGCTGTACAAAACAGACAGTGGGCTGGATTTGGCCCCTGGACTGTAGTTTGTTGGCCTCTACTTTAGACAGTCAACAAAACAATATATCAAGTCCAGATCTATAGTACTTGCCAATTTATGTGGTGCAAATACCCCCACCATGGAAGATTTCAAGCTAACAAAATGACATCACTGAATGTTCAGTTGGGAAGAGATGTGTGGTAGCACAACATTAGTTAGTATTTCCACTGTAGGGGTGCCTGGGTGGCTCAGTCAGTTAAGTGTCTGTCTCTTGATTTCGGCTCAGGTCATGATCTCAGAGTCATGAGATTGAACCCTGCATCAGGCTCTACAATGACAGTGCAGAACCTGCTTGGAATTCTCTCTCTCCCTCTCTCTGTGCTCTCTCTCTCTCTCAAAATAAATAAATAAAACATTAAAAAAATATTCCCACTGTAAATATACAATAGGCATAAATAACTCAAGAGCATAGCTAATAGTAAAATACTGTAATTAGGAAGTAATGATTTTTGAGTATTACCTTTGTTTTTAATATGATTTATTTGTAAATTAATATTTAATAATGGCTGTTTGGCAACCATCTTGCAGAATCCCTGAAAATTTAACAGTTGGCTAGGCTTTAGCACACCTTTGCCCTTGGTCCACCTGACTAGATCAGCCATAGAAAGGAAGAGGGAAAAGCTACCAACAAAAAGAGATCTGAGAGTCAGCTCTTGACCCAGAAGCGTCAGCTTCTTCCATTTCTCCCCCTGAAGACTTCATCTCCTGGCATGGTGTCCTCCTGAGTTCTTAGTCTAACAAAGATTAGAGTCTCTCCACCTGGGGGATGAAATGAAGGGGGTTCTTTAGTGACCCCTAGTGGTTAGAGTGTGTGGCCAAAATGAAATGGACATCCTGTGTTCCTTTGTGCTCCATTCATACTAAATGCTGTTGGTTGTGTGCCTTCTGTATGCCAGGTCCGTACTGGGAACATTCTATACGTGATCTGGCCTACTCTTTACAACAACCTTGGAAGTAAGCATTATCATCCAAATTTTACAGATGAAGAAACTGAGGCTCAGAAAATTTAAGCAACTAGCCCAAAGTCACACAGCTAGGATATATCAGAGTTAGCATTCAAATCTCAAATCCAGCTTTCTTCCAACCTTTGGTTTGCTTATGTTCTTCTTCCTCTGATACCATTAAGTCCTAGTCTCACAGCCATTTCAGAAACAGAGAGGAGACCAATGTGGCAGGCACCCTGGAGGCTGTGGCCTTTGCTTTCCTCTTATGTTTCTCAGTTAAATGGACAGTGGCTCCAGAGAACTCAGGCATGGGAAATAAAAGCCAGAGAAGATTGTTTAGAAAACAAACAAAACTTTCACTTTTCAGAGATTCAGGAATACATCAGGTAAGTAGACAGGTTCAGTATGACAAAGCCTCTTTGCCATGTAAGGATTTGGGGATTAGGACATGGGTGTCTTCAGGGTCCATGTTCCTTCATATCACAGGATAAAAGCAAATAACAGCTAGAGGGCACTGAAAGTCAAACCCAGGTAGGCTAAAATTGCCCCTTAAGTTAAAGGGACTAGAAACCGGAAGCAGAGCCTAGAAGTCTATGCAGACACAGGAGTGTAGCAGAAAGCAAGGACAGAGATAACGAAGGATAGGGTGAGGGTTAGGGACAGAGGGATCTGACACTCACCTTTATTGGGTACTGACTGGGTCAGCCTTGTTTAAGACTCTGAGTCTGGGCAGACTTATGGTTTGGCCATTTTGATCACACTTCTTTCAGGCTAGGTCATGCTGCATTTACAAATAACCCCCAAATCTCAGAGGATGTCCTATAGATACATCATAAGTTGGCAAGGAGGTTGGGAAGGTGTCGGTCAGGGGAGAGTTCTGCTCATCAGAATCACTAGGAGACTCAGACTGATGGAGGGGGGCCCATCTCCAGTATTGCCCATTGCAGTAGGAGTGAAAACTCTAAAGTCTTTCACTAGCGATTAAGTTATCTGACCTAGAAGTGCCACCACTCACTTCTTCACAGAACCCAGTTGTCCAGCCTGAAGCTGGTTACACAACCCCATCTAAGTACATGGGAACCAGGAAGTGCAATCCTACCACGGATGCAGAAGAGATTTGGGGGAGAACAGAGAACAGCACTAATGGCTATCAAATCTCAAAAGGCACACGGATCAAAATGTATACAGGTAGAGCAAAGGCCAAGTTCCATTTGGGAGGAAGTAGTAACTGAGCTGGGTGTTGGAGAAATGTGTACAAAGGCAAAAGGTGGGGAGGAAGCTGGTATGTTTGAGGGGTGGCAGGAAGTGCTGGTGACTGAACAGAGGGTTTGGTGCTAGAACAAGAAGAAATGAGTGTGAAGGACAGCAGAGGCCAGGTGGTGCCTGTCTGTGCTACCCTAAGGAATTTGGACTTGACCCTGCGGACAGAGAGAATCCTTAAGGGTTTTAAGCATGAGGAGGATGTGACCAAATGTGTATGGTAGAAAGAGAGCTCCGACTGAGGGTTGGGTGTAGATTGGAGGGGCTGACCCTGAAAGCAGAGAAACCAGTTAAAGAAGGTACGTGATGAGAGCCTGACAGAGGATATGACAGAGAATGAAGAAAAGAGACACTTCCCAGGAAGGGTCAGGTTGTGGCCCAGAGGCCTGCAAACATGACAGGGCAAGCTGGGTGCCTACTGTTCCCAAGCATCCTTTCTATCTTCCTTTCTTGTCATCTCATACCCCTTGATCCTATTTTTTTCTAGACTCTTCTTACTTTGATCCCAATCCCAAAGAGCTAGACAAAATCGGACTTGGAAGGTGTTCTTTCCACACAGGCTCACCTTCACCAGCATCCACCCCAAACTCTTCATTCCGGGCCTCTCCTGACTCTGCTCTATCTAGCTGGCATGGCCTTGTGCTCCCTGACACTGTCTAGCTGAGGAGGGAGGTGTACTTTCTGTGGGGCTGAAATGCACTCTCTGGCCCAGGATCTAGTGACTGTCTCCTGTCTGCTGGGCCCCTCTGCAGCTTCTCAGATATCTTGTGCTGCTCATGTGGAATGACCTTTGTGCACCTGTTCAAGCACTCTTACTCTGTTTTTTCCCAGCCATGGGACTGGCCTTAGTCTCAGTTTCAGCTTCCCAGCATTTCCTGCCTTCAGAGGGTTGGAGTTCAGCCACCAGTACCTGGACTTCTCAGTGGTCATCACTGTTCCTTATGCCTGAGCAGTAGTTCTCAAAAGTGGTCTGTGAACATCTGGGGGTCACTGAGACCCTTGTAGGGGATTCCCAAAGTCAGAACTATTTTCATAATAAGATATTATTTGTCCTTTTTCCATTTGCACTCTCTCCTGAGAATACAGTGAGGTTTTCCAGAGGCTATTATAATTTTTTTAATGTTTATTTATTTTTTTGAGAGAGAGAGTGTGTGTGAGTGTGGGAGGGGGCAGAGAGAGAGAGAGAGAGACAGACAGACAGACAGAATCAGAAGCAGGCTCTAGGCTCTGAGCTGTCAGCATAGAGCCCGACGCAGGGCTTGAATCTATGAACCGTGAGATCATGACCTGAGCTGAAGTCGGACGCTTAACCAACTAAACTACCCAGGCGCCCCTCCAGAGGCTATTTTAATGAAATGTGTTAATATCTGGAAGATCTACGTAGCTCAGCACACTATTACTTTCCAAATGACCAATGCATGACATTATAAAACATGCATGTGTAACAGAACCATTCAAAACCCAAGATAGACCAATGGATTTTAATGTAACTGAGTATGAAAAGTTCTCTGATATGCTCTCAGAGTCCACATTGCAACTCATCTTTAAGAAGCTACTCTATATTGGGACACCTAGGTGGCTCAGTCGGTTAACTGTGTAAATGGCTCAGGTCATGATCTCATGGATCATGAGTTTGAGTCCCACATTGGGCTCTCCACTGTCAGCACAGAGTCTGCTTCAGATCCTTTGTCCACCCCCCCCATCCCCCACCCTCTCCCTCTCTCTCTTTCTCAAAAATAAACATTAGGGACACTGGGTGGCTTAGTCGGTTGGGTATCTGAGTTTGGCTCAGGTCATGCTCTCACGGTCCATGAGTTCAAACCCCGCATCAGGTTCTGTACTAACAGCTCAGAGCCTGGAGCTTGCTTCAGATTCTGTGTCTCCCTCTCTCTCTGCCCCTCGCCCCCACTCATGCTCTGTCTTTCTCTCTCTCAAAAACAAACATTATTAAAAAACAAACTTATTAAAATTAAATAACAAACATTATTAAAAAACAAACTTATTAAAATTAAATAAGTAAACATTAAAAAAAAGAAGCAGCTACTCTATGTTGAGTTTTGATGAAGTACCGATGAAGAATAACAGCAGTTATCTGAAAAAACTCTTAAAGTACTTTTCCCTTTCCCAAGCACATATCTGTGTGGGGCTGTATTTTTTCATATATATTTCAACCGAAACAATATATTGCAACAGATTGACTACAGAAGCAGAAATGGGAATCCAGCTCTTGTCCGTTAAGCCAGATATTAAAGTGATTTGCAAAAACGTAAAACGAGACCATTCTTCCCACTAAATTCTTTTGTGTTAGAAGCATAAGAGATTCTTAAAAACTGAGAACAAGCTGAGGGTTGATGGGGGTGGGAGGGAGGGGAGGGTGGGTGATGGGTATTGAGGAGGGCACCTTTTGGGATGAGCACTGGATGTTGTATGGAAACCAATTTGACAATAAATTTCATATATTGAAAAAAGATAAATTCTTTTGTGTTAGAAAATATAGTTGTAAAAACATATGCTATTTGTTAACTAGTAATGGGCTTATTATTATTTTAAAATAAATTAACAAATAAACATTTTAAAAACTTGTTAGTTTTAGTTTCTGGTGCAGTAAATATTGATAGATACAATCCACATAAACAAAAACTCTTTGGAGTCATTAATATTTTTTTAAATTTTATTGAGGAATAATTGATGAATAGAATTGTATATATTTAGAGTGCACAATATAATGATTTGACATACATACACATATACATTGTGAAATCATTACTAAAATCATAATAATTAACACATCCATTGACTCACAGAGTTAACATAGTTACCTCTGTGTGTGTGTGTGTGTGTGTGTGTGTGTGCGCGCGCGTGTGTGGTAAGACTCAATAATATTTAAGAGTGTCAAAGGGGTCCTGGGAACAAAAACGTTGAGAACCACACTCCACAAACGGTCAGCTGCTGACTGGATTCTAACTGACCAGATCCTTGCAGGATGGAGATCCCTCCATCCTGGGATGGTAAATAGGTCACCTGTGCCTCTGAGATACAGAAAATCCCTAGCCCTGTTGTCTTTCAAATCTGGCCTGGCTATACAGACCTGACTTTGATTCCCAGCTCAAGGTGACTTTGGAAAAATGACTTTCTATTCTATAAGCCTCAGTTTCCCTGTTTAGTGAACAGGAGGTTAATACTTAGAAGGCCATTCTCCTGCCCCAGCTGGGAGGGCAGGCCTGGCTCCATGTGCTAAACAGTGAGCTCTCTGCCCAAGGGACTAGTTATGTCTTGTAGTCCAATTGCTATCTTGCCCTTCAGAGCATCAGAGTGACTTTATATCTTTGTGGAAACTGAGCCCAGCAGAGGGGAAAATCCGGCACATTCATTAGTTGCCGCCATGTCAGCCATTAGCATAGAGGTACTGAGCACACAGATGTTGGGTGGGAGGCACATGAGCATTCAAATAACCCTTACAGGTTCCTTACACTGTGATTATATTCGTTACACAATGATAACCCTCTGGCACTCTACATGAAGGCAGTGCTCATGGAGGAAGCCTACGCACCTCCATATGATCAGAGTTACTGAAATACAGAGGAAGGTGCCCCCAGAAGGTCAACCCCCTGAGGACCTGGGCCCTCTGGTCATATTCACTTTTGGATCCCCAGTACCCAGAACAGTGCTTGGCACACAGGAGACGCTCGGTAAATGCATATTGAATGAGTACATGCAAAACATAAGTGCATAAAGTCAAGATGTGAACATAGTGCTCATGTTTGAATTTTTTTTCCTATAGGTTTTCTCAGTTTCTATGGTTAACAGGTGTTACTCTTATACTGGGGACACGTGAAATAGGCTTCTAAACAGCTTGAGTTGAGATTGTAGCCTTGCCACTTGCTGGTTGTATGAACTTGGATAAGTTACTTCTCCTCTCTGTGCCTCAGTTTCCCCATCAATAATAATACTAATAACTCATTTGGTTGTTATGAGATTTAAATGAGATAATGCCTGCAAATAGGTGAAGTACAGTGCTGAGGGACATAGGAAGCACTTGATTAATGTTAGATATTATTTTGTCATGTTTGAATGCTGCTCATGATCTGACATTTCAGTGGACACCTTGACACTTGACTTGAAGGCTTCCGGGGAAGCTTCCGGGTTGTGCGGTGGGAAAAGATCTTGGTTGCAGTCAGTTGGCCTGTCATTTACTGGCCAAGTGACCTCATTCAGGGCCACTAACTTCTCTGAGCCACTGTCCTTTCCGCCTCACAGAGGCTTTTGTGTGAATCAAGATGGTGTGATGATGGAAGATACCATCCAGGTGTGAGTCATTATGTTTATGACCTAGGAAGTTTTTTTTTTTTTTGGTTTTTGTTTTTAACAGGGCTCTTCAGGCCTTTCTCTTCTTCTTAATAGGGTTACTGCTCCCCTTGGGCTCACATAGCGAGTTCCTGGTCCCTGAAAGCCACCAGGGCCTGGTCACGAGGCAGAGCCTGCGGCCAAGGGTGGCTTTTCTGCCAGGACCAGCCAGGCTCCTGCCTCCGGATAACCCTGGGTCTCCCCTTCTCCTGCCCCAGCGCTTCCCACACAGCTGCGGCCTCATTATCCAGGGTGACTGTGAGCAGCTGAAAGGAGCTTAACCAGGGGTAGGCTTTCAAGTGTTCATAATAAAGCTTCAAAGTTCACACCTTCATTAAGATGTGAAGAGTCAGGTCCTCCCCCCACTTCTCCCGGGGCTATTGTTCCCTTCCCATCCGGCTGCAGATTCAAAAGACAAGCGGGATTGGTTTTCTTTGTCCAGACAGCTCTCCTAACCAGAAAGGCTAGACCTGTTTGTTAAGAAGAGAAAGCTTCTATCCTGCAGCCCCCTTCAGACCTGCTGTGAAGGTTTCACAGCCTCTGGGGAATTTGGGCATTTCTCAGGGCTGGAAGGGCCGTCTCTGGGAAGCAGGACTGGACTTGTTCTCTGGGGTCTCGGGGGAGTGGACCTAGGACCAGTGGGTGGAAGGAAAGGGGTGGCGGGTTTCCAAATACTGGAAGGAAGCACTCCCCGACAGGCAGAGACGTTCACAGGTGGACCTTGTGTTTGGGGCAGTGATGTGCTCCCTGGACGTGAGCAGAGCAAGAGCAGGGAGGCCGGACTCTTGGCAGGAAGGCAGCAGGAGATGCCCACGCTTTGGCTGAGCAGCCAGACTGGCAGACCTTCCAAGCTCCCTCCAGCCTCGTCATGCTGGGACCCTCTGACTCATGACCTCCGATTCTGAATATTCAGCCACTTCTCAGCTTTCCCCTTTACACTACTCTTGTCCTCGGACTCCGGACTCCCGACGGTGGATGTCTTGATGGGTGCATGTTTGGCCCCCTTGACTTTTCTGGCTTTCTTTTGAGAGCAAACCTATCAAGACATCTTGGAGCCTCCTTTGTTACCAAGAAAGTGCTTCCTTTCGCTACACAGATAGTGAGCGATCTGTTTCCTCCTTGCCACACCCTCTCCAGGTCTGGGCGGAGCCACGAGAAGCCTCAGGCGCAGACCAGTCTAAGCGGGGACAGTGGTGAATAGGTCCCCTACGTGGAGACAGCCTCACAAAAGAGCCTTTCTCCTTTCTCCTGGGGAAGGACCTGGAGGGGATTTTCTGTGAAGGCACACCCCCTTTGGATGGTCCTTTGGTTTCCTGATGAGCAATAAAGCAGGAGGCCGGTTTCTAGGTGAGACAACCAGTGACGTGGGAATGTGTGCTTGCAGATCAGCAAGTTTCACAAGCAAAATTTCTTCCTTTCTCTTGAGCAGGGAAAGGAAGGTGAAGAGAAAGCCCCACAGTGTGTTGGAGAAACGATGGGCTTCATAACAGCACTGAGCGTGGGTCTCAGCTCTGCCTGCCAGTAGTTGGGGGACTCTGGGCATGCCATGTCCCCTCTCTGAGCCTTGGTTTCCTGTTTCATCAGACAGCGATAATACCCATCCTTTAGAGTGGTCAGAAATTCCATGGGCCCTTATTAAATGTTAATTCCTTCTCCCCTATCCTATTTTATGTTCAGTCTTTGGGAAATGATGTTATTGTTCTCTTAATAAAAGATTATCCTATGGTATACTTATTTCTATTTTTTTTTTAATTTTTTTTTCAACGTTTATTTATTTTGGGGACAGAGAGAGACAGAGCATGAACGGGGGAGGGGCAGAGAGAGAGGGAGACACAGAATCGGAAACAGGCTCCAGGCTCTGAGCCATCAGCCCAGAGCCCGACGCGGGGCTCGAACTCACGGACCACGAGATTGTGACCTGGCTGAAGTCGGACGCTTAACCGACTGCGCCACCCAGGCGCCCCTACTTATTTCTATTTTTAAACGTTCATGCATATCATTGAGAATGTCCTTTTGTCTTTTAGGTATCTCTTCTACAGAAATATATATGTGTACTATGTTGTATATCCATGGACGTTTGTTGTAGTAGTTTTGTAACAGGCAAAAATAGGAGCTGGCCTATATGCTTCACAGAACATTAAATAAAGTACAATTATATCTATACCAAGGAATACCAGGCAGCCACTAAAAAGGATGCAGGTGACCTAGATGAACTGACATGGAAAGATCCATAGGATGTATTGCTAAGTAAAAGAGTAAATTACAGCATAATGCACAATGCGATACCATTTTTAGAAAGGGAGATTTATGTGTGTGTCAATACATAGAAAAGGTCCTGAAAGAAACACATCAAACCATCCATAGTAGTTTGGGGGGGGTGGGAAGCAGGAAGGGAAGAGTGTGGGAGAAGGGAAAGAGCTTTTTACTTACTATCTATATAACTGTGTTTTTGGAATGTTGTGCAACAAGAATGGTTCCACTTCTTACTAGAATAGAGAAGGCAAAACTATGGAGATGATCAAAAGACCGGTGGTTGCCAGGGGTCCAGTGGAAGGGGGGGAAGAATACGTGGATCGCAGGCTTTTTAGGGCAGCAGAAATGCTGTGTGTGATACCATCATGGTAGATACATGTCACGATGCATCTGTCCAAACTCACAGGATGTACACCACCAAGAATGAATCCTAATGTGAACTGCGGACTTTGGGTGATTATGACGTGCCAGCCTAAGTTCATTGATGGTGACGAATGTACCACTTTGGCAGGGGCTGTTTATGATGGGGGAGGTGATGCATGTGGAGGGGCCAGGGAAAGATGGGAGAGCTCTGCACCTTCCTCTTGCTTTTGCTCTAAAACTGCTCTAAAAAGTAAAGTCCTAAAAAAGAAAAAGAGAATAAGTCAGAGATCACACCATTCACTGCCACTCAGAAGGTTAAACTGATATTCCTAAAAACTGTTCCATGGATCAAATAAAGCAACGTGCTCTTTCCCTTTCCTTTCGAGGAGTCAAGATTGCCAGTGCGAGGGGCTTAGCAGAAGCCATCTGTTTGGATATGAAGCTGGTCTGTGTGAAGTGGGCTGGATAGAATTCAGGACGCTGCTGACCGAGATGGACGTGGGAAGAGCATTCATTCATTCTTTCCTTCTTTCAACAGATATGCGTTAAGGGCCTATGACCAATAGACACTGTTCTAGGTGTTGAGGATCACAAGACAGAGACAAGCCCTTATCCTAACAACACCTGCAACTGACTGGGGGTGGGTGGGAGATGGGTGGCAAACCCACAGGAACATGAGTTCAGTGTTCTGCAAAGGCACATACACCAGGTAAGGGAATAAAGAGTGAGATTGGAAGTGGGGTTAGGCCTGGGTGCTGGGAGGGGCCTGTGAGAGAGAATAGTCAGGAGACCTCCCCAGCGAGGTGCCATTTGAGCAAAGACCTGAATTAAATGAGGGAATGAGTCATAGCTCAGAGCAGAAGCCCTGAAGTGGGCACAGGCAAGCGTCGTGTGCTCAGGGCACAGCCAGAAGCTGCTGGATGTTGGGAGGCAGGGCATGGGGAGCCACGCAGGGCATGGCAGGGACTTTGGGCTGTTTTGTACACACAGCGAGAAGCCATCAGAGGGTTTTGAGGGGAGGATGACGTGACATGGGTGCACTTGCAAAAGGGCTACTCCAGCTGCTCTGAAGAGAAGAGGGAGGGTAGGAGGGCAGGAGTGTAAGGCCTGAGACCAAGTGCACAGCTCTTACAGCTTTCCAAGAGAGCACCGATCCCAGTTTGGCTATAGTGATAGCGGAGAGCTGGTGAGATTGCTGGTATGTTTGCAAGGTCGAGCCAGCAGGATTTTTGATGCCTCCAACGTGAGTTCTGAGGGAAAGAGAGGAATGCAGGACGACATGCTTGACAAGTTCTAGGCAAATGTGCATTTCCACCATCAGGACACGGGTAACAATGAACTCTCTTGGAAAGCTTTACAGTTTCCCTTGAGGTTTAACATCTGGTTTCTGATTTGATCCTCACATCTGCCCCATAGAGTAAGAACTGTTGTCATTCGACACAGGAAGCAACTGAGGCTGGGAGGTGCCTTGCCGAAGGTCACCCGCCGCTTACTTAGAGGAATCGTGTTTTAATTCCCTTGACTCTTGTGCTCAGCGTGCATCCTGTCCGTGGTCAACCCTGGGCACGGCTCCTTTGTTAGCAGGCTGTGGGGTGTGGCCTCGAGGAGCACAGGATGGGAGGTATTTACGAGCCAGGTGAGTGAGTGGGGAGCTCAGAAGTAGGTGGGATTTCAGCACCTGTTGTTCGGTTGCTTTCAAGCGGTGGTGGGAACAGGTGTGACCACAGAAATCTGTGTAGGTGACTCCGAGAGCGACTCCCCACCACCAGTGGCCAGGCGGACTGGGTTACCTTTTAGGGAGCTGGCTCAGGTTACTTCAAGCCTTTCTTCTCCAAAAGCTTGGCTCCTCTCACCGCCTCCTTTTCCTCACCTCCTCCTCATCCCCGAATCTACCACAGACTGGTTCCCACCCCAGCTGTTCCACCAAAAGACTCTGTGGCTCTCTCCCGTCCAAACCCAGAGACTTCCTCCTTGTCTCTCCTGTCCCTCTGACCTCCCTGCGGCATTTGACGCCAAGGACCCATCCCCTCCCTCCCTCTTGTCACTTTCTTTTTCCTTCTGGTCTGTATTGTTTCCCTTGTCTGCTTCTTCCCCCACACCAACATCTTCTTACTTTTTTTCTGCCTTGCAGCTCCTTCCCACCCTCAACAGTCCCACCCTCAACACTGGTCTTCCTGAAACTCCCCTGCTTTTTTTCCTTTCCCTCCACTCTTCTTCCTTCTCTTCGCCACTGCACTGCCTGCTGACCTCCCAGCCCCAGCTTTCCAGTTCCTACTTCTCTAGAAGCACTCCCAGTCAACCTCTGCATTTGCCTCCTGCCCCTCCATACTCCCAGCCAGAGAAAGGCTTGAAGATAGCTGGAATAACCAGGGTGTGGAGAGAAGGTCTGTCCAACCCGAACTGGAGATAAGACTAGAAAGGGTAGGCTGAGAGCTGATAGTGAGCCAAGCCGAAAGGGGCTTCATGCGTCTTGGATTCAGAATTCAAAATGGGTTTCTGGGCCCGGAGAAATGGCACAACTGAATTTTGGAAGGATCCCTGAGCAGCCCTGAGGAAGTTGGGCTGGTCTGGATTTTACTGGTCCAAGAGAGAGGGGAAGAGACCTGAGGACTGGCCAGCTTTGGAAAACATAAACAAGCACTCTTCTGATCAGTGGATTGGATCTGAGTGACAGTGGAGAGGAAAGAAGGAAGGGAGGAAGGAGGGAAGCTTCACGCTTGCCCTATAGACCTGGCCACTGCAGTGCTGGTCTCTCTCCCTAGGACAGGAGGTAAATCCGACTCAGGTTTTTTTCTTACTCAAGCTTTTTCTTCCTGGTGCTATTCTTTATGGTTCTGGATGGGAAAAAAAATATCTTCCTGTGAGGCCCAATGGATTCATTAATGCTTCACTCTAAACAACGGGGTTAGCATATTTTTCAGTTGGTTCACAGGCTAGCCCAGTACTTTATAGTCTACTTTAACTGCTACTTTAACTCACTTAGTTGTACTTGAATCCCACAGCTAGGCAGTCAAGCAGATACTGCACCACCACTTTACATCTGCCATTTTACAGATGAAGAATCCAAGGGTTAGAGAGAAGTGACAGGTCCACGGTCAGACAGCTATAAGTAGCAGAGTCAGGCCTTGAACCCATGTCTTCTGACTCCTTCGCTGTGGTTACTGACTGATTAAAACCATCAGGCTGTCTGAAATTTCCAGCACTGAACACAAAGAAGCTTTGTAGTAGACATGAGCTATTTTTGTCTGTTCAGTTTACAGATCCGCCCCTTCTTTTTGATATTTGCATCTTTGTTAGTTAATGTGAGATGTTGTAACACACAAATCCCTAAACATAGTGTTTTATACATGATAAAATATCCACAATGGATGTTCCCATTTGGTGTGCAGCTTTCCTCTAAGCAGTAGAGGTTTAGGGACCAGGCTCCTTCCATTTTGTACATCCACCATCTTCATTTCAAGGCTTCCAAAGTTGGCTGGGTGGTTTTGATAACCTATTACTTCTCACTTTCGATTAGCTAGAACTCAGTCGCATGGACACACCCTGTGTCCTCTGTGAAGGAGGCTGGAAACATTAATTAGAATGTGTATCTAGGAAGAAAACAGATTAGGGAAAGAAGACAGACATTGCCAAAGCACTGGTGAACCACTGTTCCCTATCTCTCAGTTTACTGGGCCCAAATGGGGTTCCCTGCTTCTGACCCTCTATCTCCGTCATCTAAGATCCAGGATGATCAGCCTGGATAATAACAATAAGTTACCTCACTCGGCCTACTTCACTCCCTGTACATGATGATTGGGTCAGGTATTGACTCATGACCCCCATTGGTTCAGTGAGGGGAGGAACTCAATCCTAGAACCTCTCTTTCCACCAGGGTTACTGAGCTGTTAAAGACATGAACCAGGGCAACAATTTTGCATTGAGCCACCACTTTGTCAGCATGATGAGAAGACCTGCTTGAGAATGAAGCCAGCAAATAAGAAAGCAAAGCTGAAGTAGAAAGACATAACTTTCAGTAATATCCTTCAGGCATGTCTAATCAGTCCTACCCCTTTTTTTTACCAAGAAATTCAATACATCCTTTAAAATTGCTTTTCTTGAGCCCAGTTTGAATTGAGTTTCTGTCACTTACAAGCAAAAGACTTAATGGAGGCCCATTTGCAAAACTCTGGGACACCCTTTCCCTCCACCCTCAAATTGATGACCTGGTCACATCTACTCTACTCTCTGTGAGAGTGCTCCCCCTGTTGGTGAGTAGTAGGCCCCTCTGAGATGGAGCTGCCTTTGAGTCATCACACCTCCATATGGCTAGACTGCATTTTCTTCTCACTGGCCTTTTTTTTTTTTTTTTTTTTTTTAAACACAGGGATTGTTTGGAATCAAACGCAACATTTGTTGCCTTCTAAAGAGGTCAGAATTATTTAGAATCACATTGATTTTTTTCTACCCTACGGAAATGATAGCAGAAAATCTCTTAAAAGGATGTAAACTCAGTATAAGATGAGGCTCAGTCTCACATTGGTTCTTGATATGAAAGGCCAGTTTTGAATGCTACAAGGAAACATTCTTCTACAAATTAATCACTTATCAGTGTCTTAAAGGTCAGAATATGGCATGTATCCACAAAGCTGTCTTGATACAAAATGGTGGCAAAAATCTGTTAGCGTTTAGTGGCCATGTGGCATCACTTTCTCTCTGTCTCTGTCTCTCTCTGTCTCTGTCTCTCTCTCTCTCTCTCTCTCACACACACACACACACACTTTAAAAAATTGAGAGTAGCATCCCTGTTAAATAAGTTCAAAGACAATGTGTTGGAACTTTCTGAGAAGTTCTGGGGCTGTTGGGAGTTTTGTTAATAAGCAACAGGAGCTGAAACACTGCTCAGTTGAGATTCCCACAGCTGAAGAAGGTTGTAGAAAACCCAGAGAGAGGAATTTGCAGGCCAGCCCTTCTCCCCGCCTCCACACTATCTGCCTTCACAGCAGCCTCCAGCCACACTATCTTGAGTGGTTCCTCACACATTCCACACTCCAACTTTCTTACACTTGCACCTAGAAGGGACTCCCCACACTTCCTCACTTAGAAAATGTTATTTGAGATGCCTTCTAGGGAAGAATTAATCACCATTCTCTCTGTGTCCCACAGTGCTTTGCACATACCTCCATGTTGGAATTTTTCACGTGGTACATTTTTGTGAACGGCTTCTGTGGTCGTCTCCCTGGCTTAACTGTGGGTTTCTTAAAAGCAAAGACTTTTAAGACTTTTAAGATGACTGGTTCAGTCATCTCCCTAGTTCCCGTTATTTTAGGCTGAGACTTGGCATATAATAAATTTTTTAAAAAGGCAAATAAATGGAAAACTATACCAAAATCATATAAAATTGCACAATAAGATTCATAGGTTCCCCATAATAAAGAAGTTTTCTTAGCTCCAAGAAGACTGATGACAGAATTGATGATTCAAAGAGATGGTGCCAGGGGCATCTGGGTGGCTCAGTCAGTTAAGTGTCTGACTCTTCAGCTCAAGTCGTGATCTCAGGGTTTATGGGTTCCAGCCCCACGTTAGGCTCTGTGCTGAAGGTGCAGAGCCTGCTTAGGATTCTCTCTCTCTCTCTCTCTCTCTCTCTCTGCCCCTCCCCACTCTTTCAAAGTGAATAAAACTTTTAAAAAGAAAAAAAAAAACAAAACAAAACACCAGAGATGGGACCAAAGGCCCAATAAAACCTTGTGGCCGAATAAAGGCCAAATAAACCTTGTGCACACTTCAGTCTGTGATTGAATTAATTTTTCCTGATCACGTGGGGAACAACTGAGACCACTTTGAAATGAAATGACCTGATTTTCCCACTTGCTTCATGGAGACCGGTGATGATCTGGTTAATAGTAAGGTTGCCAGTCTGCCTGGGGGAGCTCAAGTTTGCACCTGGTGTCCCTGCTAACTATTTATAGTGCCCCAGTTAAGTCTCAAAAGTGGCCCAGTGTGGATGTAGATTCTTTGGCCACTCTATTAATGAAGAATGCCATTGGCCTGAGATGTCAAATATAGAATTGGACCAAGAGACAGTTTCTTCTGAGTGGTAGAGGGCCTTCACTCTAGCTGTTTTCTGTGTCTTAGCAGTCAAGGAGGGGTAACACCTGCAGTAGATGTTAATAAGTATCTTATAGAGAAGGAAGCTGGGGCTCAGAGAAGTTAAGTAAATTGCTCAAGAGCACACAGCAAATAAAGATCAATGCCAATGTTAACCTTACTTTGTCTGACTCCATCTCTTGTCCACTTTGCAACATCGCTCATAATTTAAAAACTGCTTTCATAAGCAGATTCCCTTATTCTGGAACTCATTTTCCCATGTCTGGATTATTAAGTAGTAATGTAATTGCTGCCTTGCCAGAGAAGACTTGCTTGACATCTGTTTGTTGTAAAAGATCATTATGGTCTATGAAGTTCAGTCTGTAGATTAATGTGTTGTTTCTGATATGAAATAAGGATCAAGTTTTTGTGAACAAGTGTCTATGTTATAATTAATCTCAGCAATGATCTTTTGACTTAGGAATGATTAATATGTAATTAGGTAGGTTTAACTGGAAAACATTTAATTATTTATAGTTGGGACAAGCAAGGGAGTCAGAAGTGGGGACAGAAATTAGCCAGCAAGCTAATAATGCTTTGCCTTGTGATTATTTCAGCACTGAGGGTCACATTTTTACATGTAATAGCAAAAAACTGGAAACCAGCTATAGTCCAAGCTATATCTATATAAGGAAACACTATACAGCTGTTGTAATAAGTAGTAGTTGGTTATAGATACCGATGTGGAAAGATAGATCCAAAGGGCAAAAAGTAGGTATAAAGTGATATACATTATGATTTTTTAAAAACAACAATGCATCTCTTAAAAATGTCTGAAATGTATCTCAGTATCTCTACTGGTGTTTTTCGGGGCGCCTGGGTGCCATAGTCAGTTAAAGTGTCTGACTCTTGATTTCGGCTCCGTGCTGAGTGTGGAGCCTGCTTGGGGTTCTCTCTCCCTCTGTCTGCCCCTCTCTCACTCATGTTCCCTCTCTCTCTCTCAAAATAAATAAATAAAGGGCACCTGAGGGGCTCAGTCGGTTATGCATCCAACATCAGCTCAAGTCACGATCTCACAGTTCGTGAGTTTGAGCCCTGCACTGGGCTCTGCGTTGACAACTCAGAGCCTGCTTTGGAATCTCTGTCTCCCTCTCTCTCTGCCCCTCCCCCTCCCAAAATAAATAAATATTTTTAAAAATAAATAAATAAGCTTTAAAAAAAGCAAGGGAATTCTGCTATATTCAAAACATGGATGACACTTGAAGGCATTATGCTAAGGGAAAGAAGCTATTCACAGAAAGATGAATACTGTATGATATCACTTGTATGAGACATGTAAAACAAACATATAGAAGCAGAAAGTGGGGTGCTGGTTGCCAGGGGCTGGGAGAGGAGGAAATGGGGAGTTGGTATTTGTTTACTCAAGATGGTCAAGTTCTAGAATCTGCTGTATAGCCTTGTGCCTGTAGCTTGCATTACTATAATTATGCACCTAAAAACTTGAGGATAGATCTCATGTTGAGTGTTTTTATCACAATTTAAAAATGCTAGCATAAATAAACATAATTTTTTTTTTTAAGAAAAGGGGGTGCCTGGGTGGCTCAATCAGTTAAGTGTCAGACTTCAGCTTAGGTCATGATCTCACATGATCTCATGGTATTAGAATTCAAGCCCCGCATCGGGCTGTGTGCTGACAGCTAAGAGCCTGGAGTCTCTTTTGGATTCTGTGTTTCCCTCTCTTTCTGTTCCTCCTCTGCTCATGTTCTTTCTCTCTCTCTCAAAAATAAATAAACATTAAAATTTTTTTAAATAAAAACCGCTAACAACAACAAAAAAATAAAGGCATGTGTGCCCCTCAGGACATAGCTGAGCCCTCCACCGTTGTCTACAGGGTACCTCCCTTCTGAGGCAAGGAGATTTGTATTGCTCAGTTAATGAAATACCCAGTACTGGGAACAGTGTGACAGGTTTTCCCTGGTGGGATTTTCTTGAGTCGTCCCATAAACCCTATCGAGTGGAATTTGGCATTCCTACTTTGCAGGTGAAGAACTGATTTTGAGGTTCCTAAGATTCATGATGGAACCTCTATTCTAAAGGAAGTTCTGCTCTTTTAGAACAGGCTGCTTATACCAGGTCCAGAGAACTCTTTAGGAGAATAGCAACTAGTCATGGGAATAAAATGTAGGCATGAATTTACACATAGGAGAGGGAAGCAAGCTGACAAAATGTCCCTTGCCTTTGAGGTTAGGACTGTGGTCCCATTGTGTCTTGAGGCTATTTATACAGTTGGCTCCTGGAGAAAGCATTTGTTGGAAAAATAATCTATTGTACCTTAAAATGAATGGCTGCTTTGGGCCATCACATTTATTAGCTGCCGTTTACCAAGTATTTCCAATGTGCCAGACCCCACACTGAGCACTTTGCAGACACCATCTCATTTAATCCTTGTAAGCACCCTATAAGATAAGTGCTTTTATCCTCATTTTTGCTAATGAGGAAATTGAAGCTTGTGGGGGTGAAGTATGTTGGTCAAGGTCACACAGCTTGTGAGTGGCAGAGCTCCAAAAATCTATGCTCTTAACCACAGTGCTACTTTGTGTCCAGAATTAAAAGGAAAAAGAAATTGAAGCAGAGGTCAGAAGGGTAAACCTGAAGCCCAAGACACCTGATGAGGACCTTGGACCAGCTAGAACTTTGTGTCCCTCTCAATACTTCAAGAAGTCAATGCTTCTTGTCCACCCATGGCCAGATCCTTTAGATTCTGTAGTTGGTATAGGATGTGCTATTGTATGGTCGGATACAAAACTCATGGGCTTTGGATCCATACCTGTTGGTTCAAGTTCCATCAGTGCAAACTGCGTGCATAGGTAAGCTCCTTCCCATGCCCTATGTTTGTCACAGGCTCATTGGGGTGGCTCATTGAGGAGAATAAGTGTGAAAGTACCTGACACTGACTTCGGCAGGTGTATTAGCCAGGCTATGCTAGGCCATGCCAAGGTAACAAATCCCCAATTTATTTTTCATAATAAAAACCCATTTTTCTATTCACATGAAGCCCCATCCTGGTCAGACAACCCTCCTCATCTTGTGGCTCTGTTGTCTGTTGCCTTCAAGTCACTACAGTAGGTAATAAAAAACTTGGGGGGGCGCCTGGGTGGCGCAGTCGGTTAAGCGTCCGACTTCAGCCAGGTCACGATCTCGCGGTCCGTGAGTTCGAGCCCCGCGTCAGGCTCTGGGCTGATGGCTCAGAGCCTGGAGCCTGTTTCCGATTCTGTGTCTCCCTCTCTCTCTGCCCCTCCCCCGTTCATGCTCTGTCTCTCTCTGTCCCAAAAATAAATAAATGTTGAAAAAAATAAAAATAAAAACTTGGGGCGCCTGGGTGGCTCGGTCGGTTAAGCATTTAACTTCGGCTCAGGTCATGATCTCACGGCCTGTGAGTTCGAGCCCCGCGTCAGGCTCTGTGCTGACCACTCAGAGCCTGCAGCCTGTTTCAGATTCTGTGTGTCTCTCTCTCTGCCCCTCCCCTGTTCATGCTCTGTCTCTCTCTGTCTCAAAAATAAGTAAACATTGAAAAAAAATTAAAAAATAAAAATAAAAAACTGAAGGAGGCACCCCAGCTCCACGCTGCCCCAGCCCAGATGTGGGACACATCACATCTGCTCACAGCCCATCAGCCAGCACTGAACACCCAAGCCCCAGCAATCACAAGGAAGGCTGGGAGAGAGAGGGGAATACCTGGGTGGTTAGTGCAGAGGCTTGTTTCTCGAGGTGAGTGTTTCCTTCTTTCTTACTTCCTAATGCGTTTTTTGGAACTAAAACTGACACACAAATCTAAAGCTTAGTCAGAAAGCTCTTTGGTTCTAATTGAGTGGATTCATTGTCTTTCATAGCATACATCTACACTGTGCGTGAGGAGGAAAATGTGAGTGAATTATTTTGATCATTTGACACACTTACATTGTTTAATGGGAAAAATCCAGAATTAAATTAATAACAACACCACATTTTGGGAAACTAATGGAATGGACTGAACGTCTATGGGGAAAAAAAGAAGTTTCTTAATCTGGTGTGTGTACCTGTATTTTATTTTTTATATTGCATTACAGACAGAACTAAAATTACCCTGGGGCGCCGGGGTGGCTCAGTTGGTTAAACATCTCACTTCGGCCTCGGTCATGATCTCATGGTTCGTGAGTTCTAGCCCTGCGTCAGGCTCTGTACTGACAGCTGGAAGCTGTAGCCTGCTTCAGATTCTGTGTCTCCCTCTCTCTCTGCCCCTCCCCTGCTCTCTCTCTCTCTCTCTCTCCTCTCTCTGAAAAATAAACATTAAAAAAAGAGTTAAACTTACTCTAGCAATTGTTTGCTTGTGCATTCTTATCTCACCTTGTTCCACAGGACTTAAAGCAGTACCTTAGAAATGACAAAATATTGCAACAATTGGTTCTTCCTGCTTCCTGTCTCCCACCACCAATCATTATCCACCCTGGTACCTAATAGGTCTTTTTAAATGCAAAGCTGGTCAAGCCATATCTACTTAAAAAGAAAACAGTTGAGCATCTGACTCCTTATTTTGCCTCAGGTCACAATCCCAGGGTTGTGGAATCAAGCCCACGTCAGGCTTTGTCCTGAGAATGGAACCTGCTTAAGATTCTCTCTCTCTCTCCCTCTGCCTTCCTTCCCCGCTTGTGAGCACTCTCTCTATATATAAAGGAGGAGGAGGAGGTGGAGGAGGGAAGAAAAAGAAAACAATTTTCTGAGACTTTACTCTGTGCCCCCACCCGAATCCTTAGCCTGGCTGCACAGTCTGCCATGATCTACCTTTCCAGCCCGTGATAGCTGTCTATCTGGCTAAGCTGGAACTATGCTTCCCAGAATTCCCTTCCCTATATAATTGTGGGTGAAAGTTGGCCACGGATAAATTTGCTGCAAGGGAGATGAAGGTGGGATTCATGATATTAGAAGATTACTATGAAAAGTCATAAGATGGGAGAGCAAGAACATGACAGATGTCCACTACTAACATGCACAAAGTATGTTCTATGTACCAGACACTGGTCCAAAACCCTTGTATGTACTCATTTATTTTTGGCAATGATCCTATTGTTATTTGCATTTTACAGACATAGAAACAGTGATTAAGTCCCTTGCCGAAAGATCACCCAGTCAGTATTTGGACTCAGATTTCTGTGACTCTGCAGCCCATGCTCTTCATTATCATTATCATTATATGCTATAGAAGCTTCGACAGAGCTTCTGGTAATTTTTAATTCTATATGAAAGAGACATAGAAAGAGATGACCTGTTTTTGTATGGATACGATAACTGGAATTTTTAGTCATCTCTTTATAAGCTTGGAGATAAAGCTGAACCCCCAGAGGACAAAGCCGATAGAAACTCAAGAAAATTATTTATGTTCCATTGGTGTTTGTATAAGTGAGTGGCTAACATTTGTCTGGCACACTCCAATTAATTAGAGCTTTTCTTGAGATCAAAGGGTCTCATCAGGTATGCCATGGCATCATCAGAATGGGAGAAGTTTTGCTGTAGTAACAAATGACCCCCAAATCTCTTCAAACAAAAGAAGTTCATTCGTTGTTCATACTATATGGCTACTGAGGGTTGGCTGTGGCTCTACTCCACACAGTCTTTACTTTCCGTGTCCAGCGTGATCTGTAACATTGCTGGCCACTGTATTAAAGAGAAAGAGCAAGGCAGACTTATACTCTGGCTCTTAAAGATCCTGCTTGGAGGTGGCATGTCACTTCTCCCATATCATTGGCCAAAGCAAGACACGTGTCTGTGTATGGGTCCACATACATTTCTTGGAGGACCACTAATTTGGGTGACCTTTAGTCAGTCAGTTTTACCATGAGACACTGATCCCTTAGCCACAGGGTTGATGGGCAGAAGCTGGGGTGACCAGAACCTTCTAAAGATCATCTTTGGTCACAAGTAACATTTTATGTTTCCCCCAGTGTGCTTTATCTATTTCTGCACCATGAACTAAAACCAATTGGGAATCTTGACCTTGATGTCTCACCTAATTCCCCCAAGAATCAGGGCGCTAGGGCACTATTAGGAGGAGCCCCAATCTAGTCAGTAATACAAAGGCAGGACTGGAATTTTGGATTTTAGCCTCCATACCCAAGGTTTTGTTGGCTCTAATAAAGGAAGCTCTGAATAGGTCAGCAAAATCTGTGACCTGGGGAGCCAGAGCACTTCCCTTCAGCTCCACTGGCATCTGTATACGTCTTCTCCTGGCTTGAACCGGCTCATTGACAGAGCCAGCAGTGACCGCACAGGCTCAGAGATAACCAAGGAGAGTGTTGAGCACATACATGCTACAGACTTATTTTTTCTTATTATTAAGGCTCTGGAGACAAGAACATGACAACATTTTGGCAGCTGGGACTGTAGCCATGTGTGGGGAGAAAGTGATTTGCATGAGCTATGCAAAACCACCTGGTTTATTGCAACTGACGCTGAACAAGTTAAATGAATCAAATCCCCAGTTGGATACCAGAAGAAGCTGACTTATACACATACACATACACACACACACACACACACACACACCAGGGAGCCCTGCAAGAAAAAAAGAACACCACAACTACCTAACACTCAAGTTCTATACAAATAAACTACTAAGGAACCTCTTGTCCTCTTGCTGTCACTCCCTGGCCTTGATTTTCCTGAGCTTGTCTGAATCTTCTTACCCTGGAAGCTCTGTGACTGGGCTTCCCCTCCCTGGGCCCAACCACCCTTCTATGGGCTCTCTGGAAGGATGTGCTCAGTGATGCAAAGAAGCCCCAGGAATGCGAGTGCTTGACTTTTAACCATCGGCAATGAGAACATTCCACCAACCTTCCTGATTGCAGAATCCTGGGTCCCACTGTGGACTATCACCAAATCCCTGGCAGATTCTTCTGCAAACTGAAGTTTCCAAACCATAGCCTTAGATTGCCAAATGCTGCTTATGCATCTGACAGACCCTTGCAACCCCTCAGCCTCCCAGGATTTCTGCTCTCTCCTTGCCAAGTACTCCAGTGAAGACATATCCTAGCGATGCTTTTCTTTACTGGAAAGGCCATCACCAGAGTGGGTTACAGGCTGACATAGGCTGGGAGAGACGGGGCTGTGTGTCAGAGGATTAGAAAAGAGAGCATGGTTGGCAAAGTCATAGGGAAAGAGCACTTAGTAGGAAACTTAAGACTTGATTTCAAGACTGGGTTCAGTTACTAATCTTGATAATTCTGAGTTTACTTGGGCTCTTTCATTCTTTTATTCACTGAACAAACATATATTAAGCGCTTACCACATGTCAATTCAATATTGGCAGCTGGGGGTTGAGTAGTTATGGTAGCCAGACTTCAAGATGGCCCCCAGTAATCCCAGTTTTCTTTTTTTTTTTAATTTATTTATTTTAAGAAAGAGAGAGTTGGGGAGGGGCAGAGAGAGGGAGAGAGAGAGTCCTAAGCAGGCCCTGCACCACAAGTACAGAGCCTGATGTTGGGCTTGAACCCACAAACCATGAGATCATGACCTGAGCTGATGTTGGATAATTAACTGACTGAGCTACCCAGGTGCCTCCCCAACCCCGTTTTCTGATAGTCACAATCTTGGTGTGGTCCTCTCCCGCAGTGAATAGGAATGACCTGTGTAAACAATAGGATATTGTAAAGATGACAGTCTGTGACTTTTATGGCTAAGTCAGAAAGACATAGAGGCATCTGCTTTGCTTTCTTTTGGATTGTTCACCCTTGGGGAAGCAGGCTGCCATACTGTATAGGATGCTCAAGCAGCTTGGGGAGACCCATGTGGGAAGAAACTGAGGCCTCCTACCAACAACCATCACCTTATGAGTGAACCATTTTGGAATAACTCCTTCAGTGTCAGCCAAGCCTTCAGAGAGCTGCAGCCCATCGGACATCTTGATTGCAATGTCATGAAAGACTTCAGTCCAGAACCACCCATCAAGCTGCTTCATAATTCCTGACCCATAGAAACTGTGGATAGTGAGTGTTTATTATTTTAAGCTACTCTGTTCTGCAGTACTTTGTTAAGCAGGGATAGAGAGCTAATACAGTAGTGAGCTGGAAATTCAAGATATACCCTGTTATACCCTCCTGAAGATTATAGTCTAGTGGGGTGGAGATGAGGAGGAAGAATAGACAAAAAATAAACCAAGTGAATAAGTATAAATAATAGTAAGTACGATGAAAGAAACAAGTAGGGTATTGCACGGAGATAAATTACATGATGGGCCAGCTCTGCTCGGTAGCGTGGGCATGGAGTGGCTCCCCAAAAAGCTGCCACTGTACCAGACCCTGAGGTGCCATTCTGCACTCCCTGTGGTGCCATTCATGCACCCCAGAAGCTCCACTTTGAGGATGACAGAGCATCCCTGCCTGCCCTTGACTCCTCATCTCTGACTTTTTTTTTTATCGTGCAAACTTTTTAATTTACAGAAAACTTTAACAGTCTTCATGGCCTTAAATGTGGCACATACCACATTAGCATTAGCATTACACTTCATTCCTTAAAGATGTGCTTATCTTCACTTGAGCTGTCGGCCACCTTCCAGTTTCTGTCCCAGTCTACTCTTGTTTCCCTTCACCATGTACACGAAGTAGGCAAGGGTCTCTTTTTCATTCATGGGTATGTTCCTGAAGTATCAGCTGACAGTTTCTGCTAACTGGCCCCTATTGAATTATGGTCTACTCTGCAACTTGTGGTATCGTTTATAGTAAGGTCAAGAAGTAAACTTCTACCTTGTCTAAACCACGGTTGGAGGGGGTCTCTTGGTTGTACCAGTTTAGCTGTTCCTCCACCTTGTACAGAGGGACCAGCACCATCATGTGGGGTCTTGGAGGCCATGGCTTGGGGTTGGCCCTTTATATTGACAGCATCGGGAGTCTTTGGCCGGGTTTTAAGCAGTAAAGCAAAATGATCTCATTTATTCTTTGCAAAGTTCACTCTGCTTATTCCCCAGGTCTGTGCTCTCCAAGTCTCAGGTTTCTAATTTGTAAAACAGGAGTCTGAGATAGAATTTTCCACCCTGCTTATCCCCACAAAAGGCTCTCCTTTCCAGGCTAAACATTTCAGTTCTTTCCACTGTCTTTAACACAGTTTGGCCTCTTCACAAGCTTGGCTATTCTCTGTGCAATTTACATGTAGTAGTGTCCTCTGGAATTGGGGCACTTCAAATACAGCCCAACACTCTGTCCATGGTCCGTCCAACCTAGGGTAGAGTAGGGCTGCCCATCCCCTAAGATCAGTTCTGACATGTGTTAATAGTCATGGTTTCACTGCAGAAGCTCTCTGCTGCTGCTCTGAAGGTGAATTGTATGAAGTTACTCTTTGCCACTCTGCAGCTGTTCCCCCTAACACTCCCTTCCCCTCCATCACACATTCTCTCTGAAGCTGGCAACACCAGGACAGAAAAGACGAGGGGGTCCTTGCAGGGCACCTCCTCTGAGATGACCTTGGGGCAAGAGATGGCCTAATTGGGATTCCAGGCACCATCTCTGCAAGAGTGGCTTGTTCTTTTGAAAAGTGGCTACAGAGATGAACATTGCATTAGAAACATTGAGGACTTGAATCTTAGTTCCAAAGAGAATGATCTGAGAATGGCGCTGCAGATGGGTCTGAAACCTGATGGGGAGTTCTCATACAAAGGATCGGTTCTGCCTGGAGTTCAGAGAAAAGATCACACTAGCTAATTTAGATAGGAATGATAACTATCCAACTGGGGTAACAGATAAGTGCTTCCAGAAACAGCCTCTTTAGGCAATGAAGCCTCAGATGGCTGCCTTCAGAGGGAAGGGGGAAATGGTAGAAGACAGAGAAGAATTTAGGTCAGCCAGAATGGGGCCCCAAAAAGTCAAGTTCAGAAATAATTTAACAGATAGGGATCCAAAGAATATGTGGTTTGCCTGACAAATGACATTCACTTTGAAAGTGAAAATGAAATTGGGGAAAGCAAAATTGCTGCATAATGGGTCCCGGAGATTGAAGAGAAATGATACCAGGGGAGAAAGGAGTTGTAAAACCTTCCTAGTTAAGCATGAAATTGGAATGAATGAATTTTGGTCCATAAAGGGTCAGGTGAAGATCGCACAGATAATGGCTTAATCCCGAGCAGCTCCAAACGGTGTTCATTAGCAGAGGATCTCAAGCACTTGACAAGCGAGCCTGACCAGGCTCACGCTGCCTTCTCTCCAGACTGCTCATTCTGGGTGGACCTCTTTAACAGAGCAAGACCACTTAATTCAACAGTTAAGCCAAAGAACGATGGAAAAAGACTTCTACCCTGAATGTCAAGGGGCCTCAAAAGAGCTGGGTGGTGTGTGAGGGGGAAAAGATGATGCATGTTGAAACCAAAGAAGCACTGTGGGGCTGGCAGAATCTCATCCTTGCAAATAATGATCCTTGGCCACCTAGCAAAAGGCACATGGACTACTGCCTAGGGACATCTGGGCTTTGTTCCTGGCCTAATGAACGGACTCTCTGTGAGATCGTTAGACCAGACACTTCATCTCTGTGAGACTCCTTTTATCCACTTCCAGGACAAGCATAATCATATCTATTGACCCCCTTCTCCTTCACAGAAATAGAGGTTTGCACAGTGTGCTCATCAGCATTGACTCCTCATTAACCTTCACAATAGCTCCACAGGGGGCATGATTGCCTCCATCATATGGATGACCAACTGAGGCTCAGAAATGTTAAATGTCTTGTCCAAGGTACAAACCTAAGCAGAAGAACCAAGACTAGAACATAAATAATCCAGTTTCAAATACAGGGCTCTTTCTATGACCCCACAACCATCTACTGAACAAGAAAGAAAATTATGAGTGGTTCTTCTGGGACACGGTAATTATGAGCATTAGGTAAAGAGCATGGGTTTTGGAAGAAGTCAGCTTACATTCGAATTCCAGCTTTGTCATTTTCTAGTGGTGTCACTCCATCACACAAGCCTTAGTATCTTTGTGTATAAGGTAGGGATCAAAACAGTGCCTCCGCCATGAGATTGCTGTGAATTCAGTGTCCACAGAGTGTTCGGTGAATCACATAGCAAGTGCTCGACGAATGGAAGCTTGCTGTCATAGCTAGGCATGGTGCCATGTTGCTGGAAACCTAGATGGGAGAGGGATTAGGAGAGATGGCTCTGAACTCAGATGACATGGGTTTGTATTCTGACTCTGTCATTTATTAGATGAGGGATCTTAAAAGTTGCTTAACTTTTCTAAGCCTCTGTTTTCCCATCTGTAAAATGGGGTATATAACTACAGGTCTCATATCATTGTGAGAATTAAGTGAGATATTTGCAAGAGCACCTGGCACAGTGTGGGCACACCAAAATTATTCTCCCTGATAGCATTGTTGCATCATGGCTATTGATTAATGATCAGAAAGAAGGGCTAGTGCCTTATAAAAGTGAAGTTCCAGAAATGAGTACCCATAAAGTGAATTCAGAGTGAAACGTGGAATTATTGGGTCCTAGGAGTGTTTCTTCACAGACCTTGAATTATATTTGCATTTTGGTGTCCTCTTAATCCCAGTTTGTTTCCTCTCTCATGCTTTGTAGGGAATACTGTCTCACCACTGTCCATAAGGGCTGCTTGGGATTCTTGGTATCATCCATTGTTTTCATTTTCAACTCAATCCATTAGTTCATCCACTCACTCCTTCCTTTCCTCATACATTCATTCATCTCCAGTTCACCCTTCAATTTCAGAGACATTTCTTGTGTATCTCCTTTAGGTCAGGCCTTGTGTATTGGGAAGGCAGCAATGATTCAGACATGGTCATACCACTCCAGAGCCAATAATGTCCTGGAGGACATGAGATATGTGTATAAATGCCAAAATACAAGGGAGATCATTATGGAGGGATGGTTGGTTAAATTACAGATACACAAAGAGACAGAGCTCACAGCCTTCTGTAAGGGGAATCATGAGGGGAGGGGCACTGAGCTGCATTTAGGTGGGGAAAGGATGCTCCAAGTGAAGAACCAGCAGTCAGGAAGAGGTGTTGCCTGGCCTCACATGGTGGAGTGATGACCATTTGGCTTTCTGGGCTCTGAGCCTTGCTATGGGTAGTCAAGTATGGGGGGAGAAAAAAGGGGGGTAAATATGCAGGGAGTGCAAGGAGCAGGGAATCCAGGAGTCAGATAGACATAGGTTCATATCCCATCTCTACTTCACACTTGCTAAATGGCTTTACTTCTTGGAGCCTCAGTGATATGAGGATAATACAGCTTTTCTGACATTAGGGCTATGGGAACTCTGGTGGAATAATATATGTGAAAAAAATTCTCTGATAAGACACAGGTGTCTTGGGGCGCCTGGGTGGCGCAGTCGGTTAAGCGTCCGACTTCAGCCAGGTCACGATCTCGCGGTCCGTGAGTTCGAGCCCCGCGTCAGGCTCTGGGCTGATGGCTCAGAGCCTGGAGCCCGTTTCCGATTCTGTGTCTCCCTCTCTCTCTGCCCCTCCCCCGTTCATGCTCTGTCTCTCTCTGTCCCAAAAATAAATAAACGTTGAAAAAAAAAATTTAAAAAAAAAAGACACAGGTGTCTTATTGGAATGGAAGGCAGGATGTCACTTTTATTGCTGACCTATAGATGTAGGTTCACCAGTAGTGGTACCAGCCCACCATGATGCTGTCCAAGAGTTGGTCCGCAAAGCATCTCATCCTACTTTTCCTGTGGTAACTGACCTGTCATACAGAGTACACACCAGTGGAAACTCTAAATGGTGAAGTCAGCTTTGGAGATGCAAAATGATACTTTCTGCCTGTGTGTTTTCTTCTTTCCCTTCATTTAGGCAGGGAGGAAGCTCTGTGTTTTCTTGCTTCAGCAGAGGTTTGTGATAGAATAGAAAGCAGGAGTGGCCTACGTGAGACTTCCCTTACTGTCTTTGTTTTCCAAAGTCTAAACCCACTGAGAAGACTATGCTGGGTTTTCTTGAGGGAGGGGGCAGAGAGGTAGTGTTATTAAGGAAATCCTGAAAGACAGACCAAAGAAAGGATCTATGGAAATCAGGGAAAGAAAGAGAGGGCAGTGGGCTGCATGAGAATGGGCAGTGACACTTTGATCTGGGTAGGCCTCAGAGGAGAATGGCTGCATGATTTCCAGACCTGATAAATATTACTTTGCCCCAGAAGCAGCACAAGCAATGGACCCAAAGGGACCATGTGCATGTGGACAACAGGTGTCATAGACTAACAGTATGAACTGATAACTAATGATTCTGGGTGAGAGAGGATCCCAAGTTCCATAGCACTATATAAAATTCCAGCACCCTGCCCTCTGAGAGGAAGATTGAAGTTGAATTCTCCACAGCTTGGAGGAGTGGAGACTTGTTAAGATCGTTGATTAAAAGATATCTTTAAAATGTGATATCACGGGGAGCCTGGGTGGCTCAGTCAGTTGAGTGTCTGGCTTCGGCTCAGGTCATGATCTCACGGTTTGTGAGTTTGAGCCCCATGTCGGGCTCCATGCTGACAGATCAGAGCCTGGAGCCTGCTTCCAATTCTGTGTCTCCCTCTCTCTCTGCTCCTCCCCCACTCATGGCTCTGTCTCTCTCTCTCTCTCAAAAATAAATGAACATTAAAAAAAATGTGATACCACTTGTAACCTTGCATATGTGAAATGGGAGTAATACTTCCTCAGCTAATACACACAGGTCTACCCATTTTACTTGGAGATGTGTTTGGGGACACTTCGTTTGCATAATCTGTTTAGCTGGCTATTTAATTTTTTTTTTTTCATTTTGAAGGATGTTTACTATACACTTGTCCTGCTTCTAATTGTCTTTTATCCAGTAGTTTACAAACATATCATAGAAATCTTTAGATTTAACCTGTGCTAACTACATTGTGATGTTGCCTAATGCTGCTTAATATTCATCAATGATTTCCTTATAGTTTTGACATAAACCTCAGGAGGCCTATGCTTTGTATGGGACGGGGCCTGTTCTGGATTTTCTAACTGCTCCTACACATCTTACTGTCTATTGCCACCCCTTAATAGCCTTAGGAGCTGGCTATTTACTTAAAGCAAGGTAAAGCGTATGTGCTCTCTTTGATACATAACTCTCCTACCATGTCGTCACAGCAGAAAGAGCCATGATAACCTGCATTCTGGTAAATGTGCATCACTGTCTGATGTTTGGATCACTCAGACCATGAGGGAATTCAGTCAACTGGAACTCACAGAGTTCTATCAACATACAGAGGCTGCTCACAAGAATTCTCAAACTGGCCTGCATCGGGAGTTGATGTGGCACTTCATACGCAATCAATGTTGGCCACTTGAAGAGGTGAATTACCTATGAGTGATAGGGAGTACCAAAATAATAATGCTATCTGCATCACTGAACTAATAATGGTATATCAGTCATGTTCAATCTTTATAGAAATATCTGCAAAAGGACAAAGGCAGAAATTTAAATAAGCTGTTCAAAGATATAAAAGTAGACTCTTAAGGGTTGATCTGCTAGCATATGACTTTTTTGCAGATCTTCTTGGTTCGAGCTACTTTTGATCTTCATGATGCATAAACATAAAGTTCTCTTTGTTTTAGGTCATATCTGGTAGGTGGACAGGATTGGTGGGAGGGTATGAAGAAGCTAGCCAGAATTTGCTTTTCCCAAACCTCACCTCAGAGTTCATTACTTAAGCACTCAAAGTACATCTTCCCAACTGGATAAAACTTCTTAAAATAATAGTCTTCAATGATGTTGATCAATGACATGGGCCTCCTGCTAGTTAGATGCCAGAGATCGCTTCTCAATTTCTATTTCTTTCTCTCTGAAAAACCCTAGAAGTCCCTACATACATCCCAGTCAAATTATCCTGGCTAAAAATATCTCCCTGTTCAAGGCTTCTTCACACCTGATGGTCAGCTGTTACAGTCCATCCTGTGGCAGACCCAGTCCTTCCTCACCCAGTCTCAGTGAGAGAAGGAAAAATACTAGACCAGATTGTGTCCTAGTCACTTACATGTCTGAGCCTCAGCTAGGTGGACAATAGCACTGCTAAAAGATGATAGAGAATTCAGGAGCAGAGTAGATATGATGGGGAAGAGACTGCACAAAGTCTAGAGTATGTTGAGGTCTAGAGAGATGTCCAGGCAGAGGTTTATGTGTTTATTTGGGTATAAGGATCTGACATTCAAGGGAGAGGTCTTGGCTGGAGACAGATTTAGGAGTCATGATATGGGCACAGATTCAGTAGAAGCCATGCAAGTGGGTACCATGACCCAAGAAAAGGGTATAAATTAAGAATAAAAGGGGGTGTAGGACAAAGTCTCAGGAATACCAAAATTTCAAGAGAGAATAAAGGTAAAGGGCCCAAGGGTATCTACCAGCAAGGATGAGTATAGAGGAAAAAAAGCAAACCCATGGTGAGTGCTAGATCAGAAGAAAAGGAAGAGGGTTCTGAGAAGGATGTGTTCAACCTTCTCAAATGCTTCAGTTTAACCAATTAAGGCTAAGAACTGAAAGTTCACTGGGTTTAACAAATAGGAGGTAACTTTAAAGGTGGAGTGATAAAAGATAAAATCAGGTTGGTGAAATGAGTACCATTTCAGGAAGATTATGATAGAATGCAAGGGTAGGAGAATTTGCTTTCAAAGAAGTTTTCCTTCCTAAGGGACCACAAGTGAGGAAATAACAATAGGTGAAAATATAGTTAATTTTGGAAGTGAATGGGAAGGGATCTGGAGGGAATTTATATATGGTGACCTTTACCATATGAAGTGAGAGATAATTGGGGTTGTGGGAGAACAGATGTAGCACAGGTCTTGAAAAGGGCAGTGATGATTTGGATCAGGTTTGTAAAGAATGGGAGACAAGAAAGAATAAAATATTGATTTTAAAGACATTAGTTAATTTAAAAGATTGATGGATGGATGATTTTTTTAGGTCAAGATTTTAGATGTACATACATCTGAGTTCCAAGAATGGAAGAGAAGGCTATGGAAATAGGTAAAGCAAGACTCTGGAGGATGAGATGCTATAAGAATCCTTCCACAGATCTTGAGGGCATCTGAGATGGCAACAGGGATTGGGGTGAAGAGTAAGGCTTTGAACCAGTGCCAATGTTCAGCACATGTTGAGTGAGTATCTACTTCATGCCAGGCACTGGATGCTGTGGTACCCAGTAAGCATAAGGGATGAATTTGAATGTAGTCAGTGTGTAAAATGGGTGGGAGTTGAAGACAATGGTGTAGCCTAGTAGTGTGACCATGGAGACAGGAGGGTCTTCAAATCACATGGGAATGGAAGTTGCTATGAATGGCAGAGGACTAGGAGAATACTAACCCTCTGGGTTGTAGGCTGTGTGTGTTAAGGGCATAGTGGTGAGGATTGTGGGCAGATGAACAGCCTCCCCTAGAGAAGGCTGCAGAGAAGCAGAATCATTAGGGACACACCACGTGCCTAGCCATGTGTTAACTGCTTGAATAACGACAGCATTTGGCCCTACTCTGAGGGTCCCTGGAACCTTTTTGAGCGCCCATCTGTGCTGCCAGACCTTGATGGGTTTACTGTTTCTCTCTGCTCTGTTGGCTAAGCCCTGCTCACACAGGGATAATGAAGGTCTCATTTGCCTCCAACAATATGGTGCCTTTCTGCATAATTTACATGTTTTCTTCAAGGCTCAGACACTAAGTAATGAGGTAACAAATTCTGGTGTGGGGTCTTGCTACTGATACATGGAAACCCAGACTCTATACCTTTACTCTTCCGTGGCACCTTCTAGCACAAGTCTGCAGTCTGGAAAAGTGTCTCTCTCTCTTGGTCTTGGCAGACACCTGTTAAAGAGAAAACTTGGACTTCTCAGGATGACTGGCTGCATCTAAGTGTTACCTATATGTCACTGTCACCTCCTGAAATTCAGCTGCAGTCAGTAGATTTATAAATACTTCTCTAAGATTGGATTTTGTTTCCAATTTGTAAGAACATTAACGACCACTTACGGAGCACTTATAGGTGTCAACCACTGTGCTAAAGATTTACATGAACTTTTTTTTAATCTGCACAGCAGCCAATGAAATAGGTGTGTTTTTCCTATTTTCTTTCTTTTTTCTTTTTAAAGGAGGTAATTGAGGCTTAGAGAAAAATCAGTTGTCCCTGGGCACAGCTCCTCACGGTGACAAGATCACATCAGAGCCAGCCCTCTTAGCCACTGCCACACCTCTTCCTCAGGTTTTCTATTTCTGCCATCATTTGGCATCAGCATATTAATAGTGTATGAGTCTGTGCTAGACCCCCTGGGAGGAGACCCTAAAGAGTTGAGGATTACTGGAAAGCAATGTAAGGCAAAGAGTAGAGGTCTCTGAAGCAGGGACTGGGACAGGAGCCAGCCCAGAAAGGACTGTGTTGGCCACACTCGGTAGTTTGGACTATGACCTGCAGGCTTTGGGGAGACATTTGAGAATTTCCAGTAGTGAAGTGAACATTATGCAAATACTCACTACTCACCTCCTGCATATTCATGAGGATGACTACATAAGGAATAAGGGAGGCATGCCAGACACCTAGAATTTAATGACTCTCAGAGTGACTGTGGTCTAGTTGCCTGGCTTGCCTCATCCTAGTCCAGATCCTGGAGGGTGCTTTGGGAGAGTAAAGGATAGATGTAACTTGGATTTCCACCCTTAGGTCGTGATGAACAAAGGGGAGAGGAGAAGAGTAGAGAGAGTTACAGTTAGCCCTTACACAGGGCACTGACTGAAGGAGTGACTTAAGGAGTATTACATTGTCAGCATTCCTGTGGCAGAAGGGGAGAACTTAACCATGCCCATGTCCTGCTACCATCACTCTCAATTGAACTCAACACTAGGTATTCCTGACAGATTCTGCAAGTCTTCTCAAATGAGTAATGGGGTTTTACTAAATCTCTTTGCTTTTTCTTGTTGACTGGATACCAGCCTCTGGTACGAGTTCTGGGAATTCCTACAATATGGAGTCATCTTTGATCACCCAGAACTCACTAGGATTCAAAGTCAAGCTGGGTAAGAGCTCGACTGCTTGGGATGAGTGTAGGATGGTAGAGCATCCCCCATAATTTTCTAAGTTTTAGAACCTGAGATTGGGGATCCTTCCAGTCTTCCCATTCTTTTGAGTGAGTCTCTGAGTTCAAAATCCAACTCATTGCTCTTTAGGAATTATGGTCACCTTTGCCCCCAAATAAAGAGCAGCTGTCATTCCAGGCTACTTCTTCCTGCATGCTTTGAACCCTGACAATTACTCATAGTTTAGCCTCGTGTTGTTAAAATGTAGTGGAAATTACATGTCTAAAGAGCAAAAGTATATTTAGCTCCTAGAGGTAAGGGGACACTACTGGCACAACACAGGAAGTGACTGTAGAGTAAAATGTGAAATGCAGTCCACGCAGACCCTGCTCTGTAAAAGTTAAGGTGGAGAGATGGGGAATGCTTCGCCGTTATCAGCTCTAAGAGTGAACAGCCAGTTCATTAGGGACTCTGGAGAATGTTCACCCACACTGGGACATCAAACGCAGTGGGCTTGGGATTCTCTCAGGAAAAGAGAAGACTTCTGCTTTCAGTTTTGATTGTCAACTAGTTGATGGAAGACAGTACGGTGCAGTGGAAAGGGCATGGGTCTGGAAGATGGAGACTTGGTTCAAGCCTAGCTCTGTTATCATCCCAGGACAAGTGACTTGGCTTCTCTGGGTCCTGATTTTTCTCCCCTTCAAAATGACTAGGTGACCACTCATGTTGCTTCCAGCTCACAGATTTCCCATTCTCTGAATGCCCAGGAAAAAAAGAAAACGTCACCCCATCTGGTTCCCACTTCTAGAGGATGAATGGTGGAGCTGTCTGTATCTCTTCAGGGACAGATGGTAGGCGGGTATCTGTTTCCGTATTTGGTGTGATGGGAGAGGAGGAGGGAAAGAAGATAATGATGTTTGAGCCAACCTATTCAGGCCTGCCGGCTCCTCACCCAGCCTCCCTCACCCACTGTTCGTTTTGTGTGGTTTGTCAGGGGACCCCTCAGCATCTGGAACTTGGCCCACCCTCCTCCCTGTGATTGGCTGTTTCCAGGGTTATTCCCCAGAGAAGCCTACCTGTTGGAGGAGTCTGTTTTTGATGATGTTTTCAACTGTTGCTCTCACAGTCCTCAGTCCTAGAGGGTCTTCGTTGAAGCCAACCGAGCATGCAGCACTTCAAAAAAAATGTTGCCACATGTAAGATATTTAATACTGAAAATCCCCTCTCTGAGCACAGCTTCTGTCTTCCACTTCACTCTCAGTCTGCAGTGTAGAGTAATAAAAAGAGCAGGACTTTGGAACACAGTGGAGATGCGAGTCCCTGGGCAGTGGCTACCTCCCAGAGCCTCTGTTTCTTATTAATCCAGAAAAGGTAAGAGCATACCCCTGGAGGGTGGATGGAAGAATTTAAAGAGGGGATGTGTGAGAAACACCCAGCGGCTTAGAAGGAACATGTGGATTCCTTCCTTTTCCCCTGTAGTGGCTGCTTAGCTGAGTCCCCAACATCTATTTCACTCCAGATGATGTCAACCATGAGAATTCCTACCCTCTGCTGTGTTTGGTTTAGTTATGGGCAAGATGAGAGGAAGTCTTTTGGACAGTTTTGGGGGGAAAGTTTCCTTCTTTTTGATAAGAGACGCAAGAAAGAGACAATCCCCATTTCCTCTGGATAATGTGCTCTCTGAAGCTGACCTCTGCAGTTCCTGTAGTTATTTAGCTACTGGCCACAGGATGAGCTAATATTTAGAGAAGGTAAGAGTCTATAGGTTGTGAGATCGTCTGGTGATGCCCTGCCTATGGACTTCTTGTTATGTGGGTTAACTCATATATTCCCTTGTCATTTAAACTAATTGATTACAGTTTTCTGTTTCTTATAGCTAAAGGCATACAAATTATTAAACACCTCATGAGCTCCTACTCTTGAAATCATTAATCTGTCATGTTCTCATGATCCATCCCAATGTCCTTCTGCCAGTCTCCTTGCTTTATAGCCCAGTCAGGGCTCCAGAGTCAGCTGTTCCAATAGTAGGATACTTCCTGCCAACCATGATGTGTTGCCATTTGGCCGTTTCTACCTAAACAGTCCTGGTGTTGGTCCTTTGCCTCCAGTCTGCAGGGCTGCACAGTATTGCTGAAGAAGTATAAAATGACACCCGGTGGCCATATTATAGGCCCATGCTCTCTTCCTTCCTGAGGCCTTAGCTGCTGCTCCCTCCAGTCAATCTAGAGTCTTTGGTATTTGCACCTCCACACGATTACTCATGCTGTTCCTGCCAGCTAATATGCCCTTTCACTCTCTCTCCTCTAGAGCAATCTTTCCTGTCCTTGCAGGTGAATCCCAAATCTCCACAATGAGATGCAAATGACACCTCCTCTGAACCCCTACAACACCATATCTCTCTTCAAATCCATGTCAACCTCCTAATACAGATATTCGTCCATTTCTTTCACACTCCCTCATAGACCCTGATCTCCTTAGGCATATTTTGTTAAAATAAAGAGGCACACAACTATAAATTAAGAATGAAGCAAAGAATAAAGGCCAAGTGTACAAGTTTTAAGTCAGCCAGGCTCCAGTTTGAAGATGGGCCATGCCACTTCATAGCAAAAGGAAATAGGGAAAATTATTCAACTCTGTGCCACAATTTTTATCTGAGGATAGAACTAATAATACCTACCTAAGGGAATTGAGAGGATTGTATGAGATAATTTTGAATTTTTTTTAACGTTTATTTATTTTTGAGACAGAGAGAGACAGAGCATGAACGGGGGAGGGTCAGAGAGAGAGGGAGACACAGAATCTGAAACAGGCTCCAGGCTCTGAGCTGTCAGCACAGAGCCCGACGCGAGGCTCGAACTCACGGACCGCAAGATCGTGACCTGAGCCAAAGTCGGACGCTCAACCGACTGAGCCACCCAGGCGCCCCTGTATGAGGAAAAAATTCCAGGCATGTAGTAGGCCCTCAATATTACTTTAATTTCTTTCTTTTCACCATAAATTAGAAAGAATGTGTCTTTGTTGCTGTTAGCCAAATGTGTATATGTGTATGTGTCTGTGTGTGTGTGTACACAAATCCTTTCTCTGTGGATATCAAGCGATCTGCAATATTATAAAATTGAATTCATTTTGGCAACATTCAAACAAAAATCAAGTGCTTCTATGCCCTTTTCCCATCATAGGGAGGTTGACATAAACTCAACATTCAGTGCAAGCCTTCTGCTGACCAGTCCTGTGCTACGTGAAATGATACATAGATCTACTGAATATGGAACCAGTCTTTTGCCCTCAGATTCCTCATCACAATTCCTTAAACATGTGGAGCGCTTCACAGATAGCAGATGCTTCTGCCTGGTGGATTGCCTCACTCAGATGTTTACACCCTCTTCCTCTCAGATAAAAGTGGAGAGGACTGTAACATTTTAAAAGTCCTTCCTGTTCCTGCACCTGAGTGGTTCTCAAATGTTCATGGGCATAATAATGAGTTGGGGGCTTTTTGCATGGGCATATTCCTAGCCTCACCCTTAGAAATTCTCCGTGGGTAAGCACAGGTGCTGCCTAGGACTTTGCATCTTTAACAGGCATACAGTGTGATCTTGATTTAGGTGAGATGCACTGAGTGCTAGGTTAGGAATGGTGTCAGGGAAGCTGTTTTTCGCAGGAGTGAGCACATTGTGACATCCCGGGCAGGCATGGCTAATAGCCCAGGTCCTCACTGGATCTCAGCAGTTGGACCTCAGAGTCCTGCAAGTAACATGGGAACCAGGGATCCAGAGGGAGCGTCCTTGGGGCCTGGAGACTCAAAGGGAAATGGGTTGAAATTAACAAGGTAGAGCTTTGGCACTGGTCCAAGAAACAGGATAAGCTAAAGCTCAAAACTTTTTTGGAGACCGGAATGACCTGTGGTCTACCTAGAGATGAGATGGGCAGGTGAGCTTCGTGGGGAAGGTGATCTCAGCTACCAAGGTCTGAAACCATCGGGAAGTTGGACTATGAAAATTTCATAGTTTTCTAATTCAAGTAAAATATTTATTTGTTCATTTCCTTTTTAACATCCCTTTTATTTGGTGTAGTTCCTCTTGAAAATTTCAGCCCAGTTTGGGGGAACAGCTCTGGGTGAGGTAGGAATTATATTATGGCCACCATTCATTTCATTGAGTCTCTTTGGGCCAGGCACTTTTGTGTATTTCAATTTTCTCTAATTTTCAGAAGCACACGATAAGGTAAGTGTGAATAGTTTGTTTTTTGGGTGAGGGTCTGAAATTTCAGAGAGGTTAAGCAATTTGCCTAGGACCACACAGCAAAGAAGATGAAACTCACGCACACAGGCTGTGCCCTTCTTACTGGAGTTTCTCTCGGTGCCTCCTCCCACTCGCACGTTGGAGGCCTTTATCTTTTAGTGACCAGAAAAGACCTCCTAGGACCCATCAATCCATTGCCTTCTGAGACACCTGGCAGAGAAAGTGATTTCTGAAGCAGGAGAAAACCCAGGAAGATTGCTCAGTTCCTGTGAGTGCTGCTTCCCAGCTGGGGATGACAGTTAATCTTGAAAATCAATTCAGTGCCTGCTCTCGCGTCAGACACTCCCCAGGGCAGGCCACAGCTCCTCTCACTGCTGTTAAACAGCACAAAAAGTGGTTGCCAGCATGAGGAGGTCAGGGGCAACTGTGTGCTGGGCCTGAGGTTGTGCACAGAGCAGTTGCTGTGGGGCTAGTAGATAGCACCTTCGGCCTCAGGGGCAGATAGGAAAGGTGTGGACAAGAAGGGATTCTGGCCTCTTCTGCCTGAGAATGAGCAGAGTCAGCTCACAGGGGCAACCCATGTCTCTCCAACAGCATAGGCCCTGGCCCTTTGGCTTTGTGGCAGAGCTATCCTTCTCTGAATGCTTTCTGGACTGTGGCCCTGGGTCTTCCCAGACCTCTCCAAAAGTGGACAAGGCTGACCCATAGGTGATAACCCAGCAGGGACTCAGGGCCCCCTGTGTGTGGCTAGGAGGCTTCTGACATCTCACATTCATGTCTTCCCTAGGCTGCAGTTATGCCACACTGCTCCAAGACTAATGGCCAATGCCAGATTATGCTAGAAGCTTCTCCCAGATTCTGGAAGGCAGCCAGGTAGTACTACTTTCCAAAAGAATCAGTGCTCCTTCATGAAGAGGTGAAATGGGAAGCCAGTAGCATCCCCCAATGGGACAAGTTACCACACTAATTTTAGAGCTGTGGCATTCATCTTAAAGCATTTCACCTGCAAGATGACAGCTCTGGGAGAAACCGTTGTCCCCATTTTACAGAAGAAGGTGATATTCAAAGACTTTAACAGGGATTGAAATGGTAGAAGGCAACTTCAAATACATATCTTCTGACTACAGATACCTGCTTTTGATGGTTACCCCCTGCTACGTGATTCTATATACATCAGACTCAGTATCTTCTCTTTGGTGGATGTTGTCTTTGTGAGTTAGAGGTAATTATGATAATAGTAATGTGCATATTGGGGGGCTGTGAGGAGTCGCACAGACATAGACATGAAAATGCATTGTAAAGAAACAGTGCAGTGCAAGGAAATGAATATTGTTATTCAAATTCCTTCCACCTCATCTTCTCTTCCCCTTCAAATATATCCTCAGCAGTAACCCTCCCGCCTGCCTCTTCCTACCAGGTTTATCACCTGAGTGAATAGAATGAGAACCACCATCTGGGGCTGTGCAGTGGGGATTGCCATCAATAGTTTGCAAACCAGTAAGCTGAGGTTTAGCGAAATGTCTTTTTTGGGCTAATAAACCCAGTGTTTGGTGGAACCCGCATTCTCTCTGCCTCCTGCTGTGACCACACAGAATCCCAGGACAGCAGGAATGGAGCCTGGACTCTGGAACTCAGAGTTCATCCCCGGGAGAGCCCTCACTCACCACTCTACCTCACCTCTCCGTTTTGGTGACCTCTGGGCCTCTTATACCCTGAGGGTTCTAGAGGGAGAGCCACCTCAGGTATGGTCATGTCTTATTTATACACATCACCATCTCCCCAGTGACTCTATGGCAGGGCGAATGGAGATATTCTTACCATGTGAGGCCCAGGAATGGAGTTATATGAGGGCTGTTTCCCTGAATGGCACAGTGAGGCCCACCAAAATGTCTTCACATATGGGTTGGGCAGCAGCAATTGGTTGCTGGAGCCCTGGTGCCATGCTTCTCAAAGTCCATGGGGAGGAGGATGGTTTCTCAAAGCCCTCATCTGAGAATCTCAGCCACCTTAGAGGGAAAAACCTCACAGGCCTTAACCTTCTAGGAATCTGGAATGATGGAGAGAACTGGACACTGGGTTCCAAGCTAGGGAATCTAGATTTTAGGGTTGAGTGAAGTTTCTGGGGAGAAGCTGCACTTCTCCGAGCTACAGTTTTCTCATCTGAAAAATGGGTATTTCTGATTCATTAATTCGGAAAGTTTGTAATAAGCAATGAGCAAGTGCAGTTCTAGGTATGGGGGTACAATGGTGAATGAGATAGATGAGGTCTTGGAGGCTGATAATAACTCGGGGCCAATACAACAGTGAAGGGGGCAGATGGCTTATAAAAAATTAGACAAGAAGAATGTTATATAGTGATGAGCACTATAAAGAGAAATAACAGCACAATGTGATGACTTAGGGGCTACTTTAGATTGGGGTGGGTTAGGGATGACTTCTCTGAACAGGTGACATTTGAATGAGGTCACAATGACAAGAATGAACCATCCATGCCAAGATCCGAAGCTGGGCAGTGAGAAAATAGAAGGAATGTTGCAGGCAGAAGGCACGGCCTGGGCACAGGCCCAGAAGTAGACACATTTGGGTGGAGTCAGGCTGTTGGAGCCCAGTATGGTGAGAGAAGCAAGTTTAGAGGAAAGTGGTAGATGAGAAAGAAAGCCAGTAGGGGCCAGATCTTCTTGGGTCTCACAGGCCCTGGTAAGAAACTTCTGTCTCATTTCTGTGTGATGGAAAGCCAGAGAGTTTTAAGCAGGAGATGGGCCTGGCCTTGGAAATGGAAATGGCAGTATCTCTCTGGCTGCTGTTGCAGAATAGCGTTGGAGGGCCAAGAGTAGAAGCCTGGAGATCAGTCTGTGGCTGTTCATTGCAGTAGTTTGGGCAATCAATTACAGTGCCTTCTTCTATGGTGGAGGTAAAGAGAGACGTCAGATTCAAATGTATTTTGTAGGGCTGGCGGAATTTGACAAGGGATTGGATGAGAGGCAGTGGGAGAGAATTCAGGACGGTACCTGGTTTTAGGAACTACCTCATAGTCATCTGATGAGGATTGACCTAGATAATGGATGAACAGCGCTTAGCACAGTGCCAGGAACTTAGCAAAGGGTCAGTGCATTTTGATCTTCTTCATTATTTCTAGTCCTGGCTCTGTCCTGGCTCTGATGTTCAGTTGAACTTTGAGTAAGTGCCTCCCTGGTCCTCAGTTTCTGCATGTATACAATATGGCAGACCATGTATTCATTCATCCACTTCACAAATATTTATTAGACATCTATGATACAGTAGGCTTTATGCTGGACACCAGGGATACAGGATGAAAAAGACCGAACGGGGTCTGCCCTGGGACAGCTCGCAGTAGAGTAGAGAAGAAACAGTTACAAGTCCTTGGGAGGGTCAGAAAGGAACCAAAGGTAGGCAGGCCTTGCCCAGGTATGTGTCCAGGGAAGTCTTCCTGTATGGAATGACATTTAACTGGAGGTCACAAGAATGAGTAGGAGTTGGCAAGGGGCGAGATGGGAATGGGTGAAGTGGCATGGAGTGAGCTGGGAAAGGGGAAGTGTCAGGGTAGCAGCATGAATGAAGTACTTGAAGATGAACGAGCATGACGCTCTCCATTGCCAATATTCTAAGTGCATTACTGCCCAAATATCTCATGTTTGAAAAACCATGGAAAGAGGGGGCACCAGGACCCATCAAATGCAGATGGGGGCATTTTCAAATGATCTGGACAACCCAGGGTTTGTTTACATTTTTTAAAAGGTTAGCTACTAACAGTGAATGCTTGGTGGTCCTTTTGGGAAGATCTGACCTCTAGTTTTATTTTGCTTAATTCCTTTGCTAAGATAGTTTATCAGAGGTTCTTAAAAAAATTTTTTAATGTTTATTTTTGAGAGACAGAGATAGAGCACAAGAGGGGCAGAGATAGAGGGAGACACAGAATCTGAAGCGGGCTCCAGGCTCTGAGCTGTCATCACAGAGCCCGACGCGGGGCTCGAACTCATGAACTGTGAGATCATGACCTGAGATGAAGGACGCTTAACCAACTGAGCCACCCAAGCACCCCAGTTTATCAGAGGTTCTTAAATGTGGCTTCACATTGGCATTACTAGGAGAAACTTCAGAGAAAATGCTATTTCCAGGCCCTACCCTCAGCATTCTGATTCATAACTTGTTCCTGATGTGCATCCAGGGTTGGATATACTAATGAGGGGACTATACTCTATTGGTTCTGGAACATGTTCTGAGTTCTGTCTTTGTATACAACTGGACCACCAAAAGTTACTGGGCCATATCCTTGATAATGATATTAGCTTCCTAATGATCAAAAAGTTTGGAATTATGATTGAATATCTTTCCCTTGGTGTTTATTGAAGACAGATTCGAGAAGCAGCCATCTTCAAAATATCTTTGCATTTGCTGTAAAACTATTTTCAATGGTATCACAGTATTCACTAAATAAATTTGTTTTAGAATTTGTCTTAAAAATTGGTATGCCTTCCCCCGGACAATAAGAATTAAGTAATCTAACATATTTACCTTTTTGCCTTGGCTGTCAGGAAACTCAGAGTCAAATCTGAAGCCTATACAATAACTAGACAAACTGCAAGATACCCTACCTCTTTCTTATGGTTTCAATTCCACGTTTCTAGTTTAATACTATTATCAAGTATATAGGAAGTGTCAACTGTTTCTAAGTCTGAGTGAAGGTATTTCAAAAGCACCAACCTGCACATTTTTCTGGAGTCCATGGAAGAATGACAGTCCAAGGCCATAGACATCACTGTTGTTATGATGCAGATGATAGACACCATCTACTAGTAGAAACCAAACCAAATGCTTGGGAATGGAAGCATTCGTCGGAGTCACATGCAGTTGGATGAAAGGCAAAGCATCCTTTTCCACAATCCCATTAAGAAAGGAAATGGGCGGGGGCGCCTGGGTGGCTCCGTCGGTTGAGCATCCAACTTACGATCAGGTCGTGATCTCACTGCTTGTGAGTTCAAACCCCGCACTGGACTCTGCTGACAGCTCAGAGCCTGGAGCCTGCTTCGGATTCTGTGTCTCCCTCTCTCTCTCTCTCTCTGCCCCTCCCCCACTCACACTCTCTCTCCTTCTCAAAAATAAATAAACATTAAAAAAATTAAAGAAAGGCGATGGGTGTTCCTCACCTGAGTCAGCATTTGTCTCATGAATGCTCCCTCACAATAAATAAATAAAAGGCAAGAAACGGTGTACACAGCATACAAGCCCTTTCTCTCTCTCTCGATTGTCACGGCAATGCCCCACCCCCCAAAGCAACTATTACAATAGAGGCTCCTTTACAGAGGAGGGAAACAGAGGCTCAGACTGATCCTGCTGCAGATCCAGGAGGTAGCCAACCTGGGCTGTGAGTCTGTCCCCCTTCCTTCTGATGCTTTTCTCCGTTCCCTGTAAATGAGCCCAACAGTTCGGTGCCCGCCTCTTCCTTGTAAATAGTGGCCTTCCTCTTCTCCTGGGGGATTCACCAGGCCCCTTTCTGCTGGCCCTCTCCGGTTCTTCTCACTCACAGACAAGCAGGTCTTTCAACTGCATTTTGATGGCACGCTCCGTTTCCCTCTGTCCATCCAATCTTTTGGATCAACAATCCAATTTAGGTCTTGTCATTCTAAAGTTTTACCCTTATCTCCAATGTATTCCTCTCAGTCTCTCTCTTTCCTCCCTCCCCACCTTCCTATCACACCTGCACCCCATTCTAAGTTTCCAGTAAATGTAGAGTAAAGGTGTCATGTGAGGATACAGCAAGAAAACCAGGAAGAGGGTTTTCACCAGGATTGAAGTGGCCAGGCTTCAGAACTGTGAGGAATAAGTTTCTGTTGTTTAAGCACCCCCACAGAACATAAATAAATAAAAAAAGAGAGGATCACATAATAAAACATGCTTGCCTAAGGCTGAGCCCTCAGCAGGGTCGGTAGGAGGACCAGGAGCCATTAGGAGGGGCTCAAGGATGTGACTGTTACCATGATATTCTTGTCTGGTACACCAGCAATGGGCTAAGCTCTGCCGATAGAGATAAGCTAAGGGAACCCCGGATGTTAAGGAACATAGTCTAGTGGATGTGAGATGCTAGATCAGAATTAAGATGAGATCTTCTGTGTGACTGCTATACACCAGCTGTTAATCAAGACACACACATAAAAAGGCTTAGCAGAAAATTGTTCAAAGTAATCAGAGGTGGGCTGTTTATTGGGACCTTGAGTAGAAACTTAAGTATTAGTTGGAGTAAATTGAATCAAATTACAGAAAGTGGAGGCAATTCGAAGGAATTGGGTGTGTATGCATTCAAAGGAAAGAGGGTAATAAAACTGTAACATAGTTTAGGATTAAGAACAAGGACTTGAGAGTTGGAGACATTGACTCCTGGTTCTGGTGTATCTCAAACTAACCGAGTGACTTTGAACAAGTTGCTTAGGTTCCTTGAGCCTTGGTTTCTTCATGGAAAACAAACTGATAATACTTATCTTTGGGGTTATTATAAGGATTAAATGCAAAAATGCATATAGCATACTTAATGCAGAGCTTAGAACATATATGCTTAATAAATATTAGCTGTTATTATTATATTAATAATTATAAAGATACATTCATGGCTTCAAAGTGTCCTTGGTTTACAATGCCTGAGAAATCTAGAAAAGGTCAGCCTCTCTCTCTTAGAAAGTCCCTGAGCTGGTGTCCCCTGAGGAACCCTATTTGGGTACAAAGAGCCAAAGTTTTAGAAACTTTAGGCTTTGAAGTCACATCAGGACTTCCGCCCCCCTCCCCAGACACAGCACACCCCAAGCCACAGATGTGCCCAACAGCAGGAGCTCAATTAGTGATTACTGGATCAGAAAGTCACAAAGATCTGAAACTTTTATGAAAAAGAGTTGGGCTATAATTCCTCTTCATCAAATGAAGCAGTCCCTTTGAGTTGTGACATCTTACAATTGTATTTTCAGGAAGAGGTCCTCTGGCATATTGGAGTGGGTGAAAGGTTAAGAGAGGAGAAGGTACTGGTGCAAGATACACCCTTTTCTCTTTAGAGTCTCCTGCAAGAAATTCTTGCATTTGGAATTCCTTGAGACTCTAAATTTAATTTCAAGGAGAAGTCATTTGCCTACATTTACAGTGCGGGACCCTTCTGGATTTCTTCCTGGTAGATTTCTTTACATTTCCTTTTCTCATCAGTTGTAGTTGGCATGTCAGTGGAAAGCACAGAATATTGTCCTACATCATAGACATTATCAGGAAGTTCCAGAGTTTTCTTGGAGGCTGGCATGTAGTAGGCACTAAGAACATATCTGTGGAACGGATAAATTAACGAAGTGCCTTAGAGATCTAATTCAGCTTGCCTATTTTACAGACTGGGAAACCGAAGAAAAAATGAGTCGCATTAATTCATCAGTAACAGAGCTGGTCTAGAGCCCAACATCTCTCCAAGCCTAGAAATTATAATATTATAAAGTCCCAGATTTTAATGACTGTTAGACATAATGAAGAACACAAGAAGTTTTAATGTTGAGTAGGAAATAGACCCTGGCCGCCATTGGCAAACTATATAAGAGGCGTAATTTAGGCACCATATGCAGGAAGATATTTGTTGCTGATGCTCAGCTCTACCATCATAGCCCCAAAACCACCATAGGCGACACATAAATGAATGAGCATGGCTGTGTCCCAATAAAACTTTGGTAACTATGGGAGGTGAAAAGAATTTTTATTTATAGACACTGAAATTTGAATCCCATAATTCACATGTGTCACGAACCGTTATTCTTTGGATATTGTCAAGCATTTAAGGAAATGTAAAAACCAGTCTTTGCTCCCAGGCCCTACAAAAACAGGTGGAGGGCTGGATTTGGCCAAGTCCTGATCTATGGCATTAAAAAGAAGAAAATTCTTGCAGAATTTTTGGCAGCTGCAGAGACTGCCTTAGCCCTTCTCTCCCTCTGTGCTTAGGAAGAGTGCCGGAAGCACGGGGCAGCAGAGTTCCAAAGCTTCCTGCCATGGTAATCTGTTCCTTCCACTTGTTCAGGATCTGTCTTTTCAGGATCAGACTAACTTCTTTCGGAGCACTTCTGTGAGTTTGCACAGTCATGAAAACACCAAAATGGCCTATAATGGGGATTGGTTAAATAAGTATTTCTAGACCCATACAACATAATAATAAGCCACCAAAAAACGGATGGTGATGTTGGTTTCTACTAATAGAAAAACGGTTGTTCCTGATTAAGTGATGAAAGTCATTAAACCTGATGTCTGGTTTAATCCCACCAATGTAAATGTAATGCTACTAAATGCATAGTAAAAATTATAAGCATATATAATATTAGAAGCAAACACCATGTTTTGTTTTTTTCCTTATTCTTCTGTGATTCATTTTTTAAAGTTTTTTTTTCATATTTATTTATTTTGAGAGATAGAGCACGAGTAGGGGAGGGGCAGAGAGAGAGGAAGAGAGAGAATCCCAAGCAGGCTCTGAGTGCCATCAGCACAGAGCCTGATGTGGGGCTTGATCTGACAAACTGTGACATCATGTCCTGAGCTGAAATCAAAAGTCTGACGCTTAACTGAGCCACCCAGGTGTCCCTCTGTGATTCATAAGAGTGAACTGCATAATAATTTTTTAAGTCACATGAAACAGAACCTTAAAACAGAAAAAAGACTGATTCTAGATGAAATCTCTAACTGCTGCCCTTGAAGTGAAGGGCACAAGTGACCAGAGTCACTCAAGTAATGTCATTGGCTTAGACCTTCTTCCTCTGCATGTTTCCCCACACGTGAACCCTTGTGCGGAAGGGGCCACATGCAGCCATGCACAGCCATTTCTCCACTTGGTTTCTCCTTCTCCTCCCCCTTCTCCTCCTCCTTCCCCTCCTTCTATTAATCTATGAACCTTTCCATTTTACAGACAAGCCTCACTGGGTAGAAGAAGCACTAATAAACTTGCTAATGGATAAATCGATTTCAGCAGCCAAGAGAAGAGTGTGGTTTGTCACTGTAGCAAGCTTGCATGCCGTATTGTGGGGGGAGGTTCAGTGATCTTTTATCTTATGCAAATCCAACCCAAATGTTAGATGTAGTTACTCCAAAATATTTGAGTGATATTATTCCTTTTGCCTTTGTATATATTTAAATTGACCGCGGAGGAAAAAAGGAAAACAGCAAAGACATGACTGTTCGTGGACTGCCTACTAGGTGTTGGGAACCTCATCTGTCTTTTTTCATTTACTCCTCACAACAACCCCATTAAGAGGTTAAGAGTCTCTCTTTACAAACAAGGGATGCAAAGCTCAGAGATGCGCAGTAATTTGCCCAATGTTACACAGCTAGTTGTGGAGAGGAGCAGGATTAAAAGTACAAGGCCGCCTGGCTCTACAGACTATGTGCTTTCACTTAGTGCTGCTTTGCTCAGTTTTACAAAGGTGAACAGGGCTACCTTCTGAAATAGCTCACCAACTTTGCATCCTAGCAATCTGAAAACTGTCCTATACTCAGATTTTAAGAGAGACCAGAGAGACCTTGGCCATTCTGTGGTCCAGTGGCTTCATTTTGCAGATGAGAACACTGAGGCTGTAAGAGAGGAAATGGTTTAAGTCCGTACCATCCAGAGAGCTAGGGCTAGAACGCAGGCCTCCTACCTGCTGTTTCCTTCTGCTTGGTCGTGGGATCCTATGTTTCTCAGGTCAGCAAATCAGTCAGGCTCTGTGTGAGATGTCTGGGAGATTCTGAGAGTTCAAACTTAGGAAAGAAACAAAGATGAGTAAGAAAGGTTTTCTGCTCAAGGCACCTGGGTGGTTTAGTCAGTTGAACGTCTGACTCTTAATTTTAGCTCAGGTCATGATCTTACAGTTCGTGGGTTCGAGCCCTGTCAGTGCAGAGCCTGCTTGGGATTCTCTCTCTTCCCCTCTCTCTGCCCCTTGCCCCCCTCAAAATAAATAAATAAACTTTAATATTAAGAAAAAAAGTAAAGTTGTGGTGCCTGGGTGACTCAGTTGTTTAAGTGTTTGACTTAGGCTCAGGTCATGATCTCGTGGTTCATGGGTTCCAGCCCCACATCAGGCTGTCTGCCGCCATCACAGAGCCTGCTTTGGATCCTCTGTCTCCCTCTCTCTCTGCCCCTCTCCCCGCCGCCCTGTCACACACACACACTCTCTCTCAAAATAAATAAATAAACTTTAATATTAAAAACAAAGTTTTCTTCTCTTAAAGAGCCCCAACAGTCAACTACACGGATATCCCTGGGAAATGAACACCATGCTCAGTGGTACAATAGACCTTGATAAGAAATGCAGTTGCAGGGGAAGGAATTTTGTTTTTTCTTCCCGTGTGTGTGTGTGTGTGTGTGTCCTAAGTGTTCTTTTGGATTTTGAGTTGAATTCTGTTTTGAATAACAAAAACCAATTTTTACGAATGTCCCTAAATTTTACTCCTTGAGATATAAAAGTTGAATTATAGCCAGTCAGCTCCTTAGTCCTTTTGCTAAGGTCCATCAGCCTGAAGAAGCAACTTGGGTTCACGGGCGGCGGGGGGGAATAAGCCAACAGTTTCCTGAGGAGCCTCCCCGAGCGAAATGTTAAGTGTTGAAAATCCTCCTGGCTAGCCAAACTTCTGGCAAGCAAAGAGTTTGTCAACCTGCTTGGGTCCTTGCCAGAAGCTTTTGCCACACAGCCTCACAGCTCTTTCAATAAACCCTCTTAAGGCAGAAGCTTGTGCTGTGTCTCTTGGTACCTTTCTTTTGACAGCACCTGGAGGTCTTTACAAAGAAAAACAGCCTTGAAGCAGGGAACGAGCCTCTGCTGTGCACTTGCCGTGTAATCTTGATCCAGTTGTTTTTCTTCTCTGGGCTTCAGGTTCTCTCTCTGTAAAAGGCACATATGGAACTATCTCAGGGACAGCAAGTACATGTCATTTCTTCCAGTGGTGCACCAGAATTGGCTTGGACCAGCTCACGAGAGCTGATTATTACATTTTCAGGAATTTTGTGAGCCAGGTCACAACTCACTGATTGCTTGAAATCAGCCACGGGAATGTTTAAACCATGTAAACTGACAAATGCCACAAGTCGGGACATCACCTCCCACCCCCAGCCCCAACTCTGAGAACTAGTTAGTAAACATTTATCTGCATACCATGGCCTTTGTGTCTCTTCAAAACTGTTCTACACCCCTGGCTGACTTTGTTAATCTATTATAGAATTCTGGCCCAACCCTGCCTAGATATGACATAACAGTCTTCCTTTTTTCATTGGGTCATTCATTCCACCTTCCCTCCCTCCTTCTCTCTCTCCTTCCCTTCTTCCCTCCCTCCCTCCTTCGCTCCCTTCTTTTCCCCTTCTGATCCTCCCTTTTTCCTTCCTTCCTTCCTTCCTTCCTTCCTTCCTTCCTTCCTTCAATTCTTTATGCAACAAAGAATCTGTGATGCCTTCATGTGTCAGGAGGTGGGGATAGAGTAATGAACAGAATCTACAAAATTCTTCTTCACATGTTATGTACCTTCTAGTGGAGAGAAACATATTAAACAAGTAAAAAATGAATTAGGAAATAATTTCATATGGCGTAAGTGCTCGAAAGGAAACAAATCCAAGTGTTACAATAGTGCCTAAGGAGAGACTAATTTAGATGTGATCATCAGGGGAGACTTCTCCAAGGAAGTGGCTTTGAGCTGAGACTTGAGTTATAAGAAAACGATGGTTCCTGCACAAAACCAGGGGAAGGGCTTTATGGGAAGAGGGAACGGCAAGTGCCAAGACCCTGAGATGAAAACAAACTTGACTGTGCTTAGGAGCCCACAAGGCTGTGTGACTAGTGTAAAGCAAGCAACCATGAAGGTAAAGAGAGATGAGAGAAGCAGGACCAGATTTGTAGAGTCTTGGGACACATGGTAATAGTTGGGGATTCATTGCCAAGGAACTAGGAAGTCATTGGAACAGGAATGTTCAACCACTACCAGCTGACAGGATTTTCTAAACATGTGTCTGAGGTGAAATTTGTGCAACATAAAATTAACCATTTTAAGGTAAGTAATTCAGTGACACTTAGTGCATTCACAATTGTACAGCCAGCACCTCTATCTAGTTCCAAAACATTTTCATCATCCCCAAAGGGAACCCTGGACCCACGAAGCTCAAGTGATCCACCAGGGGCCTGAAGACCTGGCCAATGTGTTCCTTTCTAATGATGCAGAGACCAGGACTCTGGACCTTATTGCTGCTGGGTTCTTGACCTGATAGCTTTGAGTAAACTCATTTATGGTTTCATAATTCCAGAATCATTTTTTAAAATCTCCTCCATGGAACTCTAGGAACACCTTCAAATTTCTGTAATTGGAAGGGTAGGGTCCATTGTGTAATATTTTTCTTGTGACATTTAATACTCAATATCATTAGTGAGGTCAAAAGAATAATATCAAAGAGCACTACAGTATTAGGTATATTTTCCATCAAAGGTCCAGTACCTCCAGGAGTACATTCCACGAAGGTCCTACCAAAAACAAGCACATCATCCAAATAAATCAGCCCTTCCAGGTAATTCTTGTCCTGCTTGTTTTCTTTTACCCAACATTGAAAAGTAATAGGGAGTCAAATTGAAAAAAAATCCCACAATCTATATAAAGACATTTTTTCTCTGTCTTCTCATTAGCGATAGTCACTAAAACCCATTCATCAAATTAAGGACAAAAAGTCACTGACTCATTAGTGAACAGCTCTGAAAAATCCTGGTTTTGGAGTATAGAATATTGATCTGTTTTATTTTTTCCCAGTGTGTCTATTCTTGGAATGGTAATCTCTACAAGTCTCAGCCTTACCTAATTTCTGACGCACTGCTGCAATGGGGAACACAACATTACGGGAGTTGGAGAGTGTGTCATCATTCCTTGATGTGTTCTTACATCTCCCTGAATTTAAGATGATCTAATTCCAAACTGTTGAGAATCCTGCAGCTCTGAGTTATATTGTTCTCCATCCAGGTCTCCCTGATAGAGGGAAGAAAGATATGGATGCTAGTGCAATTCACCAAGATAAAACAATACACACACACACACACACACACACACACACACACAGTACAGCATGGGATGAAGAGATTTGGCAGTGGGACATAGATAACTTTTAGACATGCTCAAGGAATATGCCAGTAGAACTTCTAAGTGGAAATGCCTATAGGCAATTGGATCTGGGATTCTAAGTTTGAGGAATGTGGTCTGTGTTGGTAATTTAAATTTTGAAGTCATCAGATTACATATGGTAATTAGAATTACAGGATTATGTGAGATGGACCAGGAAGACAGTATAAAGTGACCATAAGAAGGGATCTAGGACAGAATATCAACATTTAAGAGAAAAAGAAAGAGAAGGTTCAGGATGTCTGAGGGCTTTCTGGGAAAAGGTACACTACAGTCTTCTGGGCAATATTACTTTTGTGAAGGAGTACGCATTCCCTCAGACCAGGGAAATCTGCAGAAGCACCAGATAGGACACTCATGGAGAACAATTCCATTAGATGTCCTCTGACCAATGCCAGCTAGCGGCTCTCAAACCTTTCTTCCAGCACAGAACTCTCTTGAACTTCAGATTTGTGTTTTCCAGTGTCTCCTTCATGTCCACAAATATCTTATCCTCCCTTGCAAACTGATCCCTGCTGAAAAATATTTAAGGTTTTTGTTTTTTTTTTTTTTTTTTTTTTTTTTGAGAGAGAGAGAGAGAGAGAGAGACAGAGGCAGCATGTAAGCAGGGGAGGGGCAGAGAGAGTGAGAGAAAATCCCAAACAGGGTTTGGGCTGACAGTGCAGAGCCCGACGTGGGGCTCAAACTCACAAACTGTGAGATCATGACCTGAGCTGAAATCAAAAGTTGGATGTTTAACATACTGAGCCACCCAGGCATGCTCCTCTGCTGAAAAATATTTTAAAAGTATAATACCAGGGGTCTGGGACTGATTAAGCAGAGGAGTAAAGAAGAGGAAGTTGACCAAAGAAAGATTTTAACATCCTTTTTTAAAATTGAAGTATAGTTGACATGTAGCATCCTTTAAAATATATTTAAAGATAGAAAAGCTGTATTAAAAAAAAAAGAAAGAAAAGACAAATACCAGATATTCCTGGTATTAGCTATCTATATCTACTATGGGCTTGAGCTCTTGAAGTTGGGAATGTATTATTTCCGTGTCCCAGTGCTTAGAGTAGTGTCTGACACAGATAAGAGCTATAAACAAATGTTGTAGCATTGATTTGAATGCACTTTCAAATGAGGCCAGTGAGACCTTCCCATGAGGATTTACCACAAACATCCCCAAGAGGCCTGAGTCACTTTTGCTTAGGCAATAATTTCGTCAGTCAAATGAGGGAATTGGGTCACATTCTGGGACAAGCAGCATAAAACTCTTCTCAATTGTACCAGACTAGTTTATTATACCTACCTATGGTGGAGACTTTATCACCAGTATCATTATTTCACTTCTACTCAATGTGTGTGTGTGTGTGTGTGTGTGTGTGTGTGTACAATCAAAACCTTGGGTTAGAGCAACTCAATTATCAGTCATTAGTGACTGATTCTGTGTTTAGAAAAGCCATCATGGGGGAGGGGAATGGCAAGTTGTGTAATGGGTACACAGTTTATAGTGTTACAAGATGGAAAGAGTTCTGGATATGGATGGCGGTGATGTTTATGCAACACTGTGAATGTGCTTAATGCCCCTGAAACTGTACAGTTACAAATGGTTAAGGTGGTAAAATTTTGTTATATGTATTTTGCCACAATTAAAGATAATAATCTAAAAATGATAGCTCAATGTTTTAAAAAGGAATCATTTTTTCTTTTTCAAAGATTATGGCATTAGTGTTGTCTTTGCGAGGGACCGTGAAGAGTGGGAGGTTCAAGCTCATTGACAGGACCATGAACAGTGACATACGTAACTCTCTATGAATAGTAAGCTGTACAAGGGGGGAGGGGGTGGATGCCACCGTGGGTTGAATTGTGTCCCCCAAAAAGATATGTTCAAGTCCTCACCCTCAGAAATTGTGAACATGAGCTCATTTGGAAGTAGGGTCTCGGCAGATGTAATCAAATTAAGATAATTGGATTTAATCCAGTATGACTGGTGTCCTCATAAAAGAGAAGAGACACAGAGGCAGGAGATATACGGGGAGAGCACCATGTGAGGACCAAGCATAGGGGTGATGTAGTTATGAGCCAAGGAATACTAAGGATCGCTCATAAGCTAGGGAGATGCAAGGAAGGATTCCCCTACAGCCTTCAGAGAGAGCATGTAGACACCTTAATTTGGACTTTTGGCCTCTGAACTGTGAGAGAATAAATATCTATTGTTTTAAGTCACCCAGTTCCTAGTAATTACAGTAGCCACAGGAAACTAATACAGGTGCCAAGGGGAAGGGGATCGCCTCCGGCCCTTTCTGGATTGCAAATACAATTGCTTAGCTACAAGGACAGGCTGGTGTAGTCTTTACCAGGCATTCTTATCATGTGCTGACCTCACTGTGGGGGGTGGGAGGGCAGGGGTCTTGCTGTTGTGACTCACAGTCTTTCTTTAAATGGGTGACAGGAGATAGAATTAGGGCCACCTGTGTGTTAAAGAGAAGTTACGAGTCCCGGTGGAATGTTTCCTATTCAAGGAGATAGACTACTGCCAAGTGGTTTAGCTGCTCCTCCTAAGGAAAGAAGCAGTTTGTAGCAGTGGAAAGAATGCAGTTTTGGAATCGGATGAATGAGACTTGGTCCCAGGCTTTAGGAAGCTTATAGTCTTGAAATGGTAATAAGAATCAAATAATTAAGTCTATTAAAAGGCAGAATGAGTCACTGTCAATCTGAGAGATCGAAAATTCCCAAAGAGCATGTGTAGTTATAGGTCTATAGGAAGATTTCCAGAAAAGGAGGGCATCGCTATGAGTTTCTAGGGTACTGGCAAGAGTGGGGGGCGGTGGACAGAGAGGTACATTCAGTCTGGAGGAAGAGAGGAAACACAGAGGAAAAGAGGAACATCTAGGATCCATTCAGGGCCTCATGAAGTTCACGGAGAGCATTCATTCTGCAAAGACCAGAAGCATCGAAGGCCATGCTAAAACCCTCGGTTGGATTTTCCAGGTGTTGGGGAGACTTCATAGGTTTCTGAGCAGGAGAGCAATATGGTCAGATCTAGGCAGTATCATGATGGTGGTGTTTAGTATGCTTTGCAAAAGGAAAAGTGTGGAAGCGGAGAGAACAGTTGGAAATGTATTGTTCAATCAATCACATTTCCTAGAGCGGCAACTTGCCAATCGTCATTCTAATCTTTGGAGATTTAATTACACGTGAAGTTCAGAATCCATAAAGAAGAGCAAGAGTCTTCAAGTGTGGAGTTAAAACAAAGAACCCAGTTCCTGCCAGCTGCCTCCTTTACCCCTTTTCCTATCACCCTAAATAATAATAGATGTCAAGGGAGCTGGTGATTCATTTGTTTTTCCATTACCTTACCTTACAGTTAACAAAATGTAGGAAGCACAGTCGTTCCAGGGGATTTAGTTATGAGCCCCTGATTTGTAACGATAGTACAGAATTACTATAGACTAATTGAGATTTATTGGCTGCACACCACCTCCACGTCCTCTTTGATAAACCTTAGTCATTTATCTCCAAAAAGAGTTAGAGAGTCTACCAAGTATCAGCAACCTTTTTATCTTGTACCAGGGCCAACGAAGGGGAGAAAAGGTATGCACAATTTTTTCTGTTAGTCAGAATGAAAAAAAAAATAGGTTTATTGATTCCTGCAGAGAAATGTATATTTTAATAACTTAAGTTAGCTGCTTATTAAATAGAAAAATGCCAGTGAGAAATTTGGCACCACCTTTTAGTCGCTGAAATGTTAATTTCTGTGCATATTGGAGAAGTTGCACAAAGGAAGCAGCTTTCTAGTTTCTAACTTCATGCTTAAATTAGATCAAAGATGATATTACTTATCATAAATTAGCACACAAATTAGATCATATGTGTAACTAGGTGGGCCACATGTACTTTTCATACCAGGGATTGCTCACTGCTGATTTAGGGAAAGCTCTTTATTGGACGACTTGGAAAATGAATCCCAGAGATGGGAAGTGATTTGCTTGTGGTCACATGCCTACCAAATTATTGAATTCTACCAAAGATCATTCATTTGGGATCATGTATATTTATGGTCTTACTATCATTTGTTTGTTCGATGAATACTTATTAAACACCTACTAAGTACCAAACATCTTCAAAGTGCTGGAAATACAATGGTTATAATGACAAAGTCCCTTCCCTACACTGTAGTGAGAAGAGAGAGAAAAACAAATCAGATAATAAGTCATAAAAACATTAGCCATTCATATAGTGATAAATGGTATGAAACAAAGTCAATTTAGGGTAAAGGCAGAGACTGCTTTTTAAAAAATAGACTTTATTTTTAGAGCAGTGTTGGGTTCACAGCAAAGTTGAGCAGAAAGTACAGAGACTTTTCGTATACCTTCTATCCCCACACATGCATGGCCTCCCCATTGTCAATATCCCCCACCACAATGATATATTTAATGGACCTACATTGTGAAGTCATTAAAGAGTCCATAATTTAGACTAGGGTTTGCTCTTGGTGTTGTACACTCTATGGGTTTAAAGAAATGTATAATGATTTGCACTAAAAAAAAAAAATCTCTAACACTTTACGGTCACCTGGGTGGCTCAGTCAGTTAAACGTCTGACTCTTGATTTCGGCTCAAGTCATGATCTATGGTTCATGGGATCCAGCCCTGTGTCGGGCTCTGAGCTGACAGTGACAGCATGGAGCCTGCTTGGGATTCTCTCTTTCCCTCTCTGCCCCTCCCCCAATCGTTCTCTCTCTCTCTCTCTCTCTCTCTCTCTCCCTCCCTCAATAAATAAACTTAAAAAAAATAGTCTCTAACACTTTCACTATAAAATAGATCCTCCTTTTGAGTTACATAGGAAGGAGCTTGGGGTCAATACTCCACTACTCATTTTCTAGAAAGCAGAACACCATTCACAACTTTTCAGCTCATTTTCAAGCCTGCAGATTTGGGAAGTAGGGACAGCTACTTGTGTTGATTTCAAGAGAATGTAAACCGGACATTTGTTCTCTGTCTTCTTCTCTGAATTCCTCTATAGAGTTAACTCATCCAACTACATTTGTGAGCAATCTGTTCCTTGTGTAATGAACAAAGAGGGTTAGCACATACATTATACAGCATTCGGCCTGGAACCCCAAGTTCAGACATCTCCCCTTCCTTTGGTTCTCTTTCTATTGCCCACCCACAAGGAGTCCTTCTTGTCTCTTCTTTTGCACCAATGGAAAGGTAACCACTCTCTCTCTTTCCCACCATTCAGCTCCACCCCAGATGCTCTTTATAAAATATCCCCTATTGCTCTGTGAAAGAAAGGCTGGCACTCTGTGAAAGAACAGATCTGCCACCTTGGAAGGCAAGTTATGAATCCTCTTGGGCACTTGAGCATGCCTTCTGGACTCTTGCTCCCCCATACGTAGCCTTCACAGCATTTTCCCACAAATTATAGAACTATTCCGTGGAGGAGAACTTCTGTGCCCTGCTTGTTACTGGGTGATATGTTAGTGAGGGTGATGCATTTCATCTGTTATGGATGAAAACATTCGAATGTGCACAAGGGGGAAGAAGAGTCGGCAGAGTCACGGATTGTGCTTTGTGTACTCTGCTAGGTTCAAAGTTGATCATTTAATGAAGACCATACTCATTCAGCAGTAGCTAACACAAGGAAATACATAAAGGACTGGCTTTCTGATATTAAATATGACTTTTGAAACGCAAATCATTCTTATTATTAAGCCTAGGAGCAAAGGAGGACTTGCTTTAGGAGTAGAACTGTAGATAGAGAAAGTGTTCATGAACAAGCTCATCACCCTTCCTTGTAGATCAGTTTACACATCATCTCTTCTTGATGATGGAAAAATATAATGTAGTTGGGGAAAAAAATATTAGCACAACACCATCAAGGGAATTTGCCTGATGTAAGTGTAATCTACACACATACTCATTTATATGTGAAAAAAACTTCTATTTATAACAATTACATTTCTCCATCTCTCTTATTATTAATTATTTCGAAGCCCATGACTCTATTTTTTCTAAGATTTTTTTTCTCACCACCAGACATTCAAGCAAATTTCCTGAAGGTTCCCTTAGTAAATTAATACTGCTATATTAAGACTCTTAAATCCTTTAATAATTCTTTGGATAATTCCTAAATTACTCTAAGAACTGTATCCTTGGAAATAAATCCTAAGAACAAAATGAACATGGTTTTGTTGGAAGGACCAGCTAAAGAAAATAGGCATCTTAAAATGTGGTAGAAAAGTGGCAAAAGCTTTTTAGACAACCATTAGCTATCCTCGTGGAGGAATAGATTAAAATGTCGAAAAGAAACAGAAATGTTAAATGCTCTAATTTCACATCAAGTATGTAATTTCTTTTTTGTTTTGTTTTATATCCAACCAGTTGGAACCTGCAAAATAATACAGCACAGATTTCTTTTTGTTGGTCCTATAATACTTCTCTCAGAACAATTATGCTTGTGGTTCGGGGACTGTCACCGCCAAACTGATGTCTTCCCTTGAGACCGTGGGGAACAATTGCCCTTCCCCACGGGGTGGCTCTAAAAGCTGAGTCTAAAAGCCAAGCCCATTTGATGAATGGCGGCAGCGCTCGGGAACATGCCACCCTTTGTGGGCAAGGCAGGGAAGCTGCAGAGTTGGGCCAAAATACTTTCTCTCAAACGGTCAACTGCAAATTGTGTGCGACTGATGCAGAGCCCTTAGTAACCAAAGAGGAGAAATCATGACAGTGTTTTTTTAAATGAACGGAAAACATGTTTTTGGGTTTTTGTATCCCCTAAGGGTCTTATGTTTTTGTTTGTTTTTAAGTTGTCCCAATGTGTTTCAAACCTTTCCTAGTTCATGAAGTGAATGAGGCCTAGACATTTTATTTGCAAACAAGTAACACAATATATTTTTATGTCCTGAACCTCATGCAATATAACTTCAGATCTGTAACATGTGTGAAAAATAAATATTTCATTAATTTAATTGTTCCCTAAATATCAATTTTTTTCACTCCCTTCTCAGTTGCTCTCCCACCACCCCCCCCCCTTCCCCACTTCTCTCTTTCATCCTCATAGGTTTCAAAACTTCTGGAAAATGAACCTATTGAGTGTGTTGTATGGGGGAAAGTGTGGGCTTTGGAGGAAGGGATTAAAATCCCTGCTTGGGTGCTGACTAACCCTGTGCTTTTTGGAAAAATTACGTACCCTCTCTGAGACTCAACTTCTTATCTGTAAGATGGGGTTAGTAAAGCTCTAGAATCCCTGGAAAGATTCAATGATAGATGTGAAATAGAGTCCTCGCAGGGGCTGAGTGGCGTAGTGGCAAGGGCACAGGAGCCAGCAGCCTGGGCTTGGCTCCCCAGAGGACCCCTCACTATCTGCATCGAATTCCTTCACTTCTCTGTGCCTCACTTTTCTTATTCATAATTTAAGAACAAAAATAGTTCATACTTTGTCTGATTGTTGGGAGGCTCTAATGACCTCGTCATACATGCGAATTCCTTTGACGATGCCTGTCACATAGTAAACACTTGACGCATGCTTGCCATTGTTGTAAAACAGAGCTGCCCTGCTCTCCGCCCACCTCTCATCTTAGAACTGTGTCAGAGGTGTGTCCACTCCCTCCGTTCCAAACTCAGGGGCACTCGAGTGAACCCGGCCAGCTCCAAAAATTAGCTTCTCCCCTTTACCAAGGGATTATGCAGTGTCCCTCAGAGTTGATGAGTGCGTGATGGTGTAACAGGGAGGTGCTCTCCAGCAGTGACTAGATTTTTTGTCTCACAAGGTCTAGAAACAGATTGGGTGTTGATGGCATTCATTCAGGGGGAAGCAGAGTTGCAAAGCTAAGTGATGTCTGCACTCCCACAATGGTCCATCCTGCCCTGGCCGGCCTATGGGGCCATGGTCAGTGCCTTAGTCTACCAGAGGTAGACTTGGTTATGACCTTCGTTCAAGTTAGGACCCCAAGCTAAGGCACCAGGAGACATCTGAAAGGGGAAGCAGTGCTGCTGTGGAGTTTGGGGTTATACAGAAAGTACAACAGAGCTGGCTACTGAGGACTGCTCCCTCATCAGGTGAGAGAGACTCGGGCCCTTGCGTGTGGTCAAAGTGCAGGAAATGAGCCCCGAAAAAGTCATGGTGATTCTATGAAATATTTAATTGTCTAGAGCTCTGGTTAGGAGAACTACCCCCATATAGCCCAACACAGTTGAGTCTGCCAAGCAGAAGCCAAGAGCCACTCATCAACAGGAACTTGAGCCATCTGACACCTAACTCATTTTAGGGGATCAAAGGGTCCACACACAATCTCCACTTTGGAATTTTATCAGATTTCTGCACTTCCTCTAGTTTACGGCCTTCTCTCAGCAAGTTACGTTCGGAATTTCTCCTTCATCTGGTGAATTCTGGCCTAGAACCCACATACTAAAAGCAATCTCTCTCCTATAATCTGGGTGATTTTGGATGGTGGGCTAAGCCTGGAATAGTGGATGCAGCATTTATCACTACCCATGCCTTTCTCACATGTTGGCTCCTTACTTCTACGGGCCAGTGGATGTGTAAGCAGGAGGATGTGTGATGTGAACCAAGGCAGGTTCCCATTCTGACTGACCACACACCATGACCCACTGCACATATCCCCCAAATTTGTGAATGATTGCTTATCTTAAGGAAGTTTGGATTTGTGGGTTGAGTACCTGGTCTCACGTATATATAGGCCTTTGATAATGAGAGTTGTAGACTAAAAATTAAGATTTTTACCCTAGATTAACATTAGCCCAGGCACTTAAGCCTGACCTCTCTGTATAAAATAAGGACTGAGAAAAATCTTGTAAAGGCAGAATTTTAATACCTGGTCATAGGCCTCCCTTCATCAGTTATCAAAAGGTTTAAGGGCAGTGGTGGTCGGGGGTGGGGGATGTCTGGGTTATTGTTACCCCTGGAGCTTCCTTTTCCTCTTAGACAGTACCCTAGTCTTAACTGGATAGCCTCAAAACAAGTCACTAAGTGGTTTAGCAATCCAGAAATAATCCTTTACAAATGTCCTATAAATACCTCTAACTCCCAGAGCCCTGTAATTCTGAGAAGGACTCCCCAACTAAATGTAACCTGTTAGGCAAGGTCTTCTCTTTAAAGATGGACAGAAGAAGTCTTGCTGCAGCAGGAAATAAATAACTGCTTTGCAGGTCACTAGTAGCCAAGGGTTTAGTGGGATAATCTGCTACGGTCACAGTATTCTACACAGATTCTGTTTAATTCAAAATCTCAATCACATTCCCCACCAGGATACCCGTTTAAAAGTTGGATATTAGATGTTAAAATATGAGGGTCTGAACCATAAGATCCTTAAGAGACCTAGCAACTTGTTGTTATAGTGCATCTAAAATATTTGATTAGGGACGCCTGGGCGGCTCAGTCGGTTAAGTGTCCGGCTTCTGCTCAGGTCACAATCTCACGGTTTGTGAGTTCGATCCCCACGTCGGGCTCTGTGCTGACAGCTCAGAGCCTAGAGCCTGCTTTGGATTCTGTGTCTCCCTCTCTCTCTGCCCCTCACCTGCTCGTGCTCTCTTGCTCTCTCTCTCTCTCTCTCAAAAATCAATAAACATTAAAAAAAAACTTAAATATTTGATCAGCATATTAGATAGATTATTAGGGGAGAATTGTAGACATTTCTCATGATGGCTTTCTTAAGATAATTTAAAACTTTTGAAGTTGGACAATCTCAAGTTATTTAATACATATTAGCTATGTTTCTAAAGCGCAATTCTGAATAGAACTCATAAAACCAAAAGTTCTTCAGAGAACATTGGTCAAGTCTGACCTCTATCCTTCCTTAGTGACATAGTGTAGAGAGGATCTTTGCAGAACCCTAAGGAAGCCACTTCACCTGAATAAAGTGAGGGGGTAGGTGGGAAGGACAGAGTTGCTGAAGACTCAGCATTTGAGTGACTAATTTGGTCTCATTGTAACCTGGAGCTAACAGATCGGATCTCACACCAACACAAACACATTTCCTCTATAGGAAGTTGAGTACAGAATGCAGAACCAGAAAGACAATGGTGAAGTATGCTTACCATGACCTCAGCTGATCAGTAGAGTCAGGGTCAAGGTTGCTTTCTTAGAGGGAAGTGTGGAGAAGAAAGTTAATATAGGGAATAAAAGTGGGTGTGGCCACCCTAGAGGCCTTTGTTAAGTTAATCGTTCTGGGGGTGGCCTCGCTAAATCAAAACAGATATTCCAAAGCAGATACCCATTTAACTCCGGTGCAAATTTGTAATATCCAGTAATTGTCATCATCTGACTTAGACCTCCTGCTGGAAAGCCTTCTGACTCAGTTGCTTGTCTTATCCATGGACATTACAATTATGTCTTAATTATGGCCAGACCCTGAAAAGGATGTCAACATCTTGCTTTCATTGTTTGAGAGTGATTTCATTAGATTTTTACCCTGTCTTTGTTTTGATGTCTGTAGAGTGTGCTGGAGCACAGACCTGGCCAAGGCTGTTTCCTCTTTCAGCCTGGCTTGGCTTAGCTCCTGAGTGATTTAATACCTGTTTTGGAACTAAGTGTGGGAGTTGGGACTAATGTGAAGTCAAGGTCAGATACACAACTATTGTCATGAGGAGATCCAGGCAGAACTGGATCTGAAGATCCACAGGAAATGTTCTTTGTGGGCCCTGTTCCATTGGTTATAAATGATCTGATTCATTTTCCATGGAAGGGCAGAGGAAAGTGATCCCTTTGGAATGTTCTCCCAACCCAAGGCCCCTATTCCATACAGGAAGATATAAGAGATTATAGTCACTGGGGACTCTCTGCCAGGAATTCTTAATTCAGGAGAAGAGATGGTGTTGGGATCCATCTGAGATGCTTCTGTGTTGGAGTCAGAAGGTGGCGACTGGGTTGGTGCAGTTTTGTCCTGCCCAGATGAAGAGTTCCTTCTCCATTCTAGCCAAATGAGCCTTTATAAAATACAGATCCTATCTACTCACTTCCCTGCCTAAAACCCTTTGATGGCTTGCCATTGATTATAGAATCAAATCCGAGGTCTTACACCTGCCATTTTAGCTCTCCACAATTAGGCAACCACTTACTTCTCCAGCCTTTTCCATGACTGTGGAACTCATCATCCTTTGTGGCAAGAGCTGGCAAATGACAACCCATGGGCCAAACCTGGCCCTCATGATCAGAGCAAAAGCTAAGACTAGTTTTTATATTTCTGAACAGTTGCATATTAAATGGTTATACAAGTACCAACATAGTGTCTTGAACTTTACCTCTTGGCCCCAAAAGCCTAAAATATGTATGCTCTGGTCCATTACAGGAAAAGTTTACCCTCTCCTGCTTTACATTATCATGATACTTTTTGCCATGTAACCCTAAGTGCCCCGTTGTTACATTCTGTCATGCCTTTGCTCAAGCCATTCCTGCTACCCCAAATTGCCTCGCTTCCACAAGTACTGATCAGCTTCCATGTGCAGGTGTTTGGAATACAAATCAAACAAGCAACCCCCCACCCCATCCCCACACACAACCTCTAACCCTCTAGGACCTCATAGCTTAGCAGGAAAGACATGAAATTATATCAGTGAGTACTGATCTGTGTGGTAAAGGCTCAGTTGGGTTAAACACAGGGTGCAATGGGGACATCAGAGAGGGCTTCCTGGAGGAGGTGGTGTCTGAGCTGAGTGTTGAAGAAAGAACAGGAGTTTGCAAGGTAAAAAGGGGATTCATTTAAGGACTTTCCAGGCAGATGAGCAGTATCTGAAACCATGTGTCAAGGCTTTCATATTAGAAGAAAGCTGTGTGAGGTCATGGTAGGATTTTTTACAGGGAATGGCAGAGACTTTGTCCTGTATGAAGATGGTACAGACAGAAAGGAAAGGGCAGAGCAAAACTGGGGCAAGGAGACCAGATAGGAGGTGGTTTTACTCATCAAGTTAAGAAGTCATGATATATAAACTAAGTCAAAGGCGAAGGTTAGGGGTGGTGAGACAGCTTAGTAATGAATCCTCAGCAGCAGATGGCTTGTTGCAGGTAGAATGAAGGAGGAAGAAAGCCAAGCCCTGGCCCCCTCTTATTGGTACCCAGCTCTAGTCACTGAGTAGATGATGGAGCCACCACCTGAGCTAGGGAATGCCAAGGAAAATCTGGTGGAGATGTGTGGGGAAAATGAGGTGTTGGGTCTCTTATTCAAACATGACCACCTTCGGAGGGAACCTGGGTGGCTCAGTCAGTTGAGCCTCCAACTTGATTTCTGCTCCGATCATGATCTCACGATCGTTGATTGAGCCCCGTGTTGGGCTCCATGCTGAGCGTGGAGCCTGGTTAAGATTCTGTCTCCCTTTGCCCCTCTCCCCAACTTTCACATGCTCTCGATCTATAAATAAATAAATAAATAAATAAGAACACCTCAGGTATTGTGTCTTCCAGGAAGCCCTGAGGCTGAGTTGGGGTCCTCCTTTGTACCTTAACAGCATTTTTTAGTTCTATCAGAATGTTTACTGAGTGACATTGAACCTATTTGTAATTTTCTTCTTTTTTCCCCACTTATGTAGAGCAAACTCATTGGAAGTTGATATAGTATCTAATTAATCTTTATATCACCAGGACCTAGCACAATGTCCATTTGCTCAAAAAAAGGACCATTGAGCTGAACTGAATAGAGATGGGGGCCCTTGGGAGAGGCCCTCAGTGTGATGTGATTCACAGAGAACCAGCTTTGTCATCAGATGGACGTTCTCGCTTTGTGAGCCTTGGTGTCACTTTGTCTTTATATATCTGTGTCTGTATCTGTATCGTCTACATCTACAATACCTCTCCTGCCTATTCTTCAAGGGCGCTGTAAGAATTAAATGGAAGCAGCAGCCATGGATAGTGGGAAGAACTTGGGAGTGGGGAAGTCAGAGACCGGGATTCCAGTCCCAGCTCTGCTATAACTATAGGACCTTGAGTGAATTATTGCTACTGTCTTGGCCTCCATTTCTCCATTTACAAAATGAGCATGTTGAATTAGTTCATGTTCCCTTCCCATCTAGCATTCTCATATGCTTTATGAAACTAGACAGTAGATGCGGAAGGATCATACAAATGAAAATCCCTATGCAAGTGATAGAGAAGAGTCCCTTAGAGTGCAAGAAAGGCTGGGCAGTAAAAAGTGGCCCCATAGTGGATGCTGTGGTGTGCCATTTGGATGCCCCCCATTGCTGGGAGACTGCAGTCTATGGGAATTGTCCTTAGCCAAAGGGAGCTGCCTCTCCCAATGTAGCTCCTCCCTGGGAAAGATGCCATCTGGTCACTGGTCAGTGTGGGACACAGAGACCCAGTGCTGTCATCTCAGCTTTGGACCTCACTGAGGAGTCACCTCAGAGCTCCCCTGGGTTTCCATTGGAGCTGCATCCTACTTCGACTCTCCCTTCTGCTCCCTTCACTTCCTTCCCAAGAAAACATCTGTGCACAAACTGCCTTTCACAGTGTTTCCAGGGGACCTTGACCTTTGACTTCTTATCCTCTGACTTCTTGTCCTCTGGGGACTGTGATCAGGCATGTCAGTACTTCCCCCTCCCCCACCAAAAGGGCTTGCTGGAAGGCCTTGGCCTCCAGGGTTCTTACAGAAATGCACATTGAGACCTTTTACTGTTCAGATGACACCTGCTGTGTGTCCCACTGTACTGTGCAATGGCAAACAACATTTCTTCTCCCAGGGAAACTGCTCTAATGTCCAAAGTCACAGAAGGACTGGGTTAGTGACACCCCAAAATGTACAAAAAAATAAAAAAAGATTCTAGAAAAATAAATCATACTTCATAACGTCTAACTCTCTATAAATCTACACCCAGAAGGAGACGGGGGAAAAGCTTATTTTTCACAGGTCTTGCACCAACGGTCTGAATTTCACAATCCGATCATTCCTCTGCCAGAAGTTTTACGTCTGATACCTTCAGATGTGCAATAAAAAGGCAAGAACTTCCTTCTGTTGCTCAAGTTCACTGTACCACAAAGAGGCAGAGAAATATAATGAAAAGGGAAAAGAGATAAATGATTAGTTATAATTCTCTGAATAGCTAGATAAATATTGACTAAGAGTGCCTAAGAAAAAGAAGCGTTCAGATCTGCCTAGAAAAATTAGCTTCCCTCCCTCCCTCCCCCTCCTGCTCAGCAGCCCTGCCTGGAGAATCTGGCTCCGTTATTTCTCTCAGTGGGAGCTGCCATTTTAATGACTCAGCACAGCACTTTTCCAGCAGGAGACCCTGCCTCAGGTGGCTGATCAGGCCTGGGAGAATTGAGGTCTCATTTAAACTAAGTCAGAAATTTCCCAACTTGTTTTAAAGTGAAATAGATTTGTAAAAATAACAATAATCATTATTTGACAGTGCTGTTACAGCTCCCAGATCGAAATTTAACCTTTAAAGTAGAATCCATCCTTTTCCTTCCCCGACGAAACTCGAATTCTGCTTCTCTGTCGCAACATTTGCCAGTGCAGATAAGCCTAATGTGAGTGAGGAAAAGAGCAGCAGAATGACTTCTTTCTTTGAGTTTCAGGTCTTGCTTAAATATTCATTATTACTCACCTATTAGCCGTTGATATACATTTTTAAAGTAATTTTATCCTGTTCGTATTTTATGCCTCTATAAAAATGTGTAAATAACACAAACCTCTTCATTTGGGGGAAGTAGTTGATAACTTTTCTATGTAATTTACATAATTTACAAAGTTGTAGGGGCACCTGGGTTGCTCAGTCAGTTAAGCGTGGGACTCTTGATCTCACAGCTCAGATCATGATCTCATGGTTCAAGAGCTGAAGCCCCGTGTCAGGCTCTGTGCTATTAGCACAGAGCCTGCTTGGAATTCTCTCTCTCCCTTTCCCTCTGCCCCTCCCCCATTCACTCTCACACTTTCTCTCTGTCTCTTAAAATAAAAGATAAATTAATTAATTAATTAAAAATTGCCTTCAGGAGCTTTTATTCCAGTTTTAAGTAAATCAAGGTATAGTTTACATACAGTGGAATGCACTGGTCATCACTTGGGGCTCACGGCCTCCTTCAGCCCAAAGTCCACCTGGGGACTTGTATTCTCCCATTTTCTGAAAGCGCCCCCCCACCCCAACTCAGTCCCAGCCCAAGTGCCCGGTGATTCTCCCCTTGGACCTCCATGCTTGGCCTCTGTAAGACCCTGCCTGTCCTCACTGGGTTCCTGGTGCGGGCCTCCATGGCTTCACCTGGACTGAAGGCTGCTCACCCCCTCACACCTTCCACCTCAGCACCTTTGGTGGCATTGGGATGCCTTTACCTTCCCACTCACCATCTAGAACATTGTCTGCATCTCCTCCTTCTTTAAGGCAATCCCACAGCTTTTTTCCTGCCCCCAGTGATGTCATTTACCAACCTCCATGCCATTTCCCTTCATATGCAGAGGGTCTCCATGCCCACTCACAGGCCTCCTCTGCTCCCACATGTCTGCCATTTTCCTCAGAGCCTTAGACTATGCAAGGATGAGCTCTTCAACCACTTCCTTCATTGAGCCCTACATTTGTTTCACTGTCCATGTGGCTGCTCTTCTCATTTCTGCCTGCAGTTATCAGCATGTGGCATTTCCCCACTGCTCTGGGCCTCTAGGACCTCAGCCCTGCGTCCACCTCCCTAGATCATAAGGTCCCTGCAAGCAGCTTTCAAGAGCTAGGGCTAACATCTCATCTTCCATACATCTTCGGTGGTCTCCCTGGCTTGAGTTAGATACGCAAGTCTGCTGCTCTCCTTCCAGCGCCTCAACTCTGTCCCCTTAGAGCCAGGTTCTCATGTCATGTCCCACATGGATCCTTTGCAATCCATATCATGGCAACTGGCAGTTCTTCATCAAACCTTTTGATCTTGCTCCTGTGGCGGTGGCAAGACTACAACAACACATTGCCTTTGTTGCAATTCTCTGGGGCTGTGTGACTGCATTCTAGTCCGCGGGATATGAACGGCCATGAGTTGCACCCCTTCAAGGCCTGGACTGCAACAGTCTCTCACGCTTAATCTTTCACGTTCTTCTCCCTTTTGCAAAGTGAAGGTCGACACCCAGGATGACTTTGAAAGCCACCTGATGAAGATGGCAGAGCCATTCAGGGCGACAACCTTGATTTCTGAATGAAACACAGCCGCTTCTGTCTTAGTCACTTCAGGCTGCTATAACAAAAGTATCATAGCCTTGGTGACTTAAATGACAGAAATTTATTTCTCATGTTTCTGGAGGCCGGAATTTCCAAGATCAAGGTGCTGGCCAATTCAGTTCCTAGTGAGAGCTCACCTCCTAGGGTGCAGGTAGATGCCGTCTTGCTGTGTCCTCACATAGTGGAGAGAGATCATCTCTCTTGGGTCTCTTTTCTTGGGACACTAATTCCATTTTGGGGAGCTCTACTCTCATGACCTAATCACCACCCAAAAGCCCATCTCCTAATGCCATGACACTGGGGACATTTTTGGTCCATACCACCCTCTCTCCTTGCCCCTTGACATGCTTCCCATAACAGCAGAAAAAAACACACCTTGACCGTGAATAAAAAAACAAGCTTTTCAAAAATGAGCTATTGGGATCTCATTAAAATAAAAAGCTTCTGCACAGTGAAGGAAACAATCAACAAAACTAAAAGGCAACCGACACAATGGGAGAAGATATTTGCAAATGACATATCAGATAAAGGGTTAATATCCATAATTTATAAAGAACTTATCAAAGTCAACACCCAAAAAACAAATAATCCAGTGAAGAAATGGGCAAAAGACACGAATAGACACTTTTCAAAAGAAGACATCCAGGTGGCTAACAGACACATGAGAAAATGCTCAACATCAGTCACCATCAGGGAAATACAAATCAAAACCACAATGAGATACCACCTCCCACCTGTCAGAATGGCTAACATTAACAACTCAGGAAACAGCAGATGTTGGCAAAGATGTGCAGAAAGAGGATCTTTTTTGCACTGTTGGTGGGAATGCAAACTAGTGCAGCCACTCTGGAAAACAGTATGGATGTTCCTCAAAAAGTTAAAAATAGAACTGCCCTACGACCCAGCAATTGCACTACTAGGTGTTTATAGCAGCACTATCGACAATAGCCAGAGTGTGGAAAGAGCCCAAATGTCCATTAACGGATGAATGGATAAAGAAGATATGGATAAAGAAGAATGGATAAAGAAGATATGGATAAAGAAGATGTGGTATACACACACACACACACACACACACACACACACACACACAATGGAGTATTACTCAGCAATCAAAAAGAATGAAATCTTGCCATTTGCAGCTACATAGATGGAACTGGAGGGTATTATGCTAAGCAAAATTAGTCAGAGAGAGACAAATATGATATGACTTCACTATTATGAGGAATTTAAGATACAAAACAGATGAACATAAGGGAAGGGAAGCAAAACTAATATAAAAACAGGGAGGGGTACAAAACGTAAGAAACTCTTAAATATAGAGAACAAACAGAGGGTTGCTGGAGGGGTTGTGGGAGGGGGAATGTGCTAAATGGGTAAGGGGCCTTAAGGAATCTACTCCTGAAATCATTGTTGCACTATATGCTAAGTAACTTGGATATAAATTAAACAATAAATTAATTAATTGATTTTTTTTTTAAAACAAGCTTTTTAAAAAAAGTCAGGCCTCTGCAATTTTGGACATCAGTTGTTACAGCAGTTAATTTCATTCTAACTGATGTAAATGTGTGAGGAGACGGAATTCTATAGTGGGTCCTATTCAAGTTGAATCATCAGGGACATAAAATTGGGTCATGGTGAAAGGGGGCAAACTTTGGGTGAGGGGACAAAGAGAATTAAACTTCTCTTTTCTTTGTGAATGTTTTACTATTACACCCTTTTGAATTTCTCTTCAGGATGTGTGAATAGGTTGGATGAAGAGCCAGCCAGTTGCCATGATAAGGATCTGTAAGGATCCATGTGAAACATTACATGAGAATTTGGCTTTAAGGGTAGAGTGGATTGTCTGGAGTTTCATGGGACTGGGTCTTCTGTGGCTCGTGATGCCAGGCAGGGAGGAGGGAATGATCCAGAGAAAAGGAGGCACTGAGCAGGGTGAGAGAAAAGAAGAAGAACATTACACAGCCCAGCCCAGCCCTCCTTTGCCCATCTTGGGGGCAAAGTATGTATTCTTTCTATGGCATGAAACCACAAGAGGCCTCTGGCATCAGTAAGCAGCTAGTCAGAAATTTGGAAGCTGGTCTTCTTTCCCTCTTTCAAAACTGGCAATCTGAATTAGGTGGGGACATGGGACATGAGCTGGGCTAGAGTGAAAGTGTAAGGGCCAGAGCAGAGAGGAAGGCTCAGGAGCCCTGCCAGTCTGTTTGATGCAAGCCTGGCATTTAGCTTAGTGTGGGAAGGGCTGGGCTTCTTCCTGGAGAAAGATGATGCCGTGTAGACCTGCGTATCTGGACCCAAGTCCCCATATTGGCAAACTGGCATTTCTTTGTGCTTATTGTGATGGCTGGTTCTAGCCTTGGTGCTGATGAGGGAAATTACTTAAGGAGCAAGTCTTTTCTCCCCTTTGTTCTGTCTAGCATTCCTTTATTCTGGCATCTCTACTTAGAAGCATTATCTCACCAGATCTCATAGTCTCCAAACAGGAGATGTAGCATGGTGCCTCGGGGAGATCAAAGTGCTTTATGGATATTATCTCATTGAACATCCCAACCTTTCCCCCAGGAGTCAAGCCATCTCCTACTCCCCCTGACTTCCGCCAACTCACCATCCCTGCTTCACTCAGATTCTGAATAATAAATATTGTGAATTACTGCGAGTCATTTGGAAGGAACTGTAAATGGACCCTCAACTTCTCCATCCATCTGAAAGGCACCATCTTAATGCATGTATAGGAGATAATGGCTGTTCTGACACCCACTTACCTGGGACACAATGATTTGTGGTAATTGGGCAGGGATTCCCAGGTGCCCTGTACTCCCATTGGACAAAGAAATCCCAGAATCCTCATTCGTTTCTGAATGTTGGTATCTCATATGTTTCCATTACTGTCACTATCCCAGCAATATATAAGGCATCGTGAAATATTTGCTGCTCTGTAAATGACCCATTTTCTTTGGGTTTTCAAAGCTTTGAATAAACCGATCCCTCTGTCAGAATGCACTCCCCTAGACCCTCTGCTTTTTGATCTCCTGCTCATCCTTAAGAACCAGCTCAAATCTGATCTCTGTCATGAGACCTTTGACTTCTCCAGGATGAGTTACTTGCTCTTCCTCTGAACTTCTACAGACTCAACTAGAAGCACTATCATTTGTTCCAGGCTCTAGCTACATGTTGCACATGTGTATTATGATTTGATTCACCTGACACCTCTATGAAGTTGGTGATATTATTGTAACTAATTTTACTGATAAGGAAAAAAGAGGCTTGAAGAGGTCAATAATTCTCCTGATGTTATATGGTAATTAAGTGATGGAACCAGAATTTAAATCCAAGACACCAAAGACCATAATCTTTTACTCCATAAGCTGCCTCCATTTTTTCAATCACTTGGTCTGTCCACTAGGCTTGAGCTTCTTAAAATAAGAGGTTATGACTTTTTGTACCTATATTCTATACCTCGCCTAGTGTCTGGCATGTGATAGGTGCTCAGTAAATGCAGAATAAATAACTTTTAAAAAGAATCAATATATAACTCTGCTGCTTCAGAAAAACTTATGTTGTATTTTTAAACTTGGGGGGACATTGCCAGATTTTCCTTCTGGGACAATGTTGGAAAAAGGGATCCCTATTGGGAGAAGAGAATTATTTCTCCAACTGGGCATATCCAGGGGTCATTAAAATTAGGCTGTACATTGGAACGCATGGAAGCTCTTGAAGAACTCATATTCCATTGAGCTCCCCCAGGAGTAAATGGAATATAAAGATAATGTCTGAATTCCCTTATTCACTCATTCATTCATTCACCCATCCATCCATTCAACAAATACTGATAGAGCATGTCCTATGTGGCAGGCACTGTATTGTGCCCTGGGGACACAATAGCCAGCACAAACAGCCGTGGTCCTTAAAGAGAACGTCTCTTGTTTGCCCACCCACCATCTTTTCTTCTGCTAACAAAAAAATCACTCTTTTCTCTTGGGAAAACATCTTTCCCACACTCAGACTGTGTGTTTTAGGTTAGGCCTTTTTTCCTTCTTGGCTCCATGTTTGGGCACACGGTCAGTCATTGTATGGCATCCTCTGTAGCCACAGTGATGGGTTGAGGGATGGGCATGTGACCACGCTGAGTTTATGAGAGTTAGCAATGGCACTTCTGGAACTATTAGGAAAGTAGTGCTTTCTTATTGTTGGTTAAATATCAACCTGGGACTACCAGTAGAGAGTGAAACCAATACAAAGGAAGACAGCTAAAATTTTAAGGGAGCAAGAGCGAGTAGACTGATGGCATAATTCCATGCCTTAAGTATAACCTCATCTAAAGGCAGCAAAAATCTTGGCTTTCCCATTCAGGTGAGCTGATATATTCCCCTTTTTTGTTTAAGCCATTGAAAGTAGGGTTTCTTTCCATTGTAATGAAATAAGTCCTAAATAATAATGCCATTGGCTTCTGGAAGTAGGTTTTATATGTGATGCCCTAAAATGTAGAACTGGCTGAATCACAGTGCAATGCACCGCCCCAAGAATTCCTTTGTTCTTGGCTGGGGAGTCAGAAATCCCAGTCATGTCTCCCATGGCAGATGGAATTGAATTGTCACATATACTATCTTGAGACTCAAACTATGTTCTAGAGATAGAAAATACAATTATATTGTAGAAGATTGGCTACTTCTTATGGCCATCAGTAATAGCCTGTAAGGATGAAGCAAGTTGAGTGGGACAGAAACAGCCTTTCTCAGGGAAGCCCACACCATCTCCATCAGCTGTTGAGGATGGCTGAGAGGAGTGCTGCGAGCTGGAAAAGCTCAGTTCTCTATCACAGTAACCTTAGCATAAGTGAAGTGTTGGGAGGTAAAAACAGAGAGGGAGAAAAGATGGGAACCTGGAGGTACCATGATATTCCACCCTTTTCTGACATCTTTACAGCATAAAAAGCCATCACGTAGCCTCTTCTGCATTGCTGGTGGGAATGTAAGCTGGTGCAGCCACTCTGGAAGACAGTATGGAGGTTTTCCTCCATAAAACTAAAAATAGAACTACCCTACGATCCAGCAATTGCACTACTAGGCATTTATCCACGGGATACAGGTGTGCTTTTTCGAAGGGACACACGCACCCTCATATTTATAGCAGCACTATCAACAACAGCCAAAGTATGGAAAGAGCCCATATGTCCATCGATTGATGAATGGATAAAGAAGATGTTGTATATATATATATATATATATATATACACACACACACACTCACACACACACAATGGAGTATTACTTGGCAATCAAAAAGAATGAAACCTTGCCATTTGCAACTACATGGATGGAACTGGAGGGTATTATGCTAAGCGAAATTAGAGAAAGACAAATATATGACTTCACTCATATGCGGACTTTAAGAGAAAAAACAGATGAACATAAGGGAAGGAAAGCAAAAATAATACAAAAACAGGGAAGGGGACAAAACATAAGAGACTCATAAATATGGAGAACAGAGGGTTACTGGAGGGGGTGTGGGGGGGGATGGGCTAAATGGGTTAGGGGCCTTAAGGAATCTACTCCCGAAATCACTGTTGCACTATATGCTAACTAATTTGGATGTAAATTTAAAAAAATAAAATTAAAAAAAAAAAGCCACCCTCTAGGATGCAGCAAGGAAGCAGAAGGAATTTTAGCACTTTCCCCACTCCGCCCCGACCCCAGTACGTCGTTAGCACAACACACAGGATAGGAACACCTGCTGCTAAGGGACAGAAAACTTCAGACAGTGGTCTAGATTCAAGGACCCGTAATTCTGACTTTGGATTTCACTGGATGCAAATCAACTAAGAGCTTATTAAGATTCTAGAAAGTTGAAATGCTTGAAAAATACAAAGCCTGACAAATGATCATCTGGAACTGAGAGATCAACTCCGAGGGTTGTCCCAGACACATGAACTCATCAAAAGAGTGAGCAGCACTGAGAAGGGAAAGCTGTCCTGTGTGCCTCTTAGCTGTGGCCACAGGGTCAATAGACAAGGGAGTTTCTGCCAGAAGATAGAACCAGGAGAGGCTGGACTGGCTGGCTAAGAAACACCTTCCATCACAGGGCAAAGGCATCTTGGTTAACCCTGTCCTCCCTGTATTATCTGCGCCTATACATGCTATTGTGTCCACACTGCACAGTAGTGATTATACTATGTTGTTTCCCCTTCTCCCGTTTTTTTCTAAGAAAAGTATGTGTTGGGGTGATTAAATATGTCATTTCGCCATGAGTTTCTAGACAAAGAAAACTTAGCTTACATCTGAATCGTGTGGAAGGATTGTAGAAGCACAAATGGCTGAGCTCCACCCCAGACTTTCTGATTCAATTGGTCTGAAACGGACCCTAGACTTTGCATTTCTAACAAGTTCTGATGTGATATGCACGCTGTCATTGTTTTGTTTTAAATTCCTCAGGCAATTCTAATTTGCAGCCAAAACTGAGAACCCGAGTTTTAGACTGTTTAATCTAATAAGCATTTATTGAGCACATACTATGTGCCAAACATTGAGCTAGGTCCAGGGCATGGTTATGAATATATATGTTATTGATATGTATATGTACATGTATATATGAATAAGACAAAAGTCTCTGCTCCTGAAACACTCGTCACCTAATAGGGAAGAGGTCATGTAAACCGGTAAATTTCATATAGGGTAATGTCTGCTATTAATAGAGGTAGCCTGGAGCCCACAGGAAGGAATGGCAAACTCACCAAGGAGCTCAGATAGGACTCCTGAAGGAGAAAATATTTGCTCTAAGCCTCAAAGGATGAGTAGGTCTTTCCAGGGGCATTTCAGACCAAAAAAAAAAAAAAAAAAAACAAAGCCAGCATATGCAAAGGCACTGAGGCATACAGCAGATCACATGACATGACACACCATCAGGAAGCTTGCTATGACTGAAGTCTCGGAAGTGAGGAGGTAGGTATGGAATCTGAATTTGGAAAGGCAGCCTGGGGGCGCCTGAGTGGCGCAGTCGGTTAAGCGTCCGACTTCAGCCAGGTCACGATCTCGCGGTCCGTGAGTTCGAGCCCCGCATCGGGCTCTGGGCTGATGGCTCAGAGCCTGGAGCCTGTTTCCGATTCTGTGTCTCCCTCTCTCTCTGCCCCTCGCCCGTTCATGCTCTGTCTCTCTCTGTCCCAAAAATAAATAAACGTTGAAAAAAAAAATTGAAAAAAAAAAAAAAGGAAAGGCAGCCTGAATGCTCGCTATCTCATGAAAAAAAGCCTAAATCATTTAAATAATTTAAGTGATATTTAGTCTGCCGAGCCTTTGTGCCAAGGTTGGTCAAAATCTACCCTCATCTCAATGCCTTGTGGAGAGCGGCCACACATGAGAAGGATCAGGTGCAAACAAAAGTTTCTGGCAGGAGAAGGAGAACCAGTGGCTAGAGTTCCCAGGGGCTCCACAAATGCTTCCAGGTATCCATTGTCTTTGAAAGGAAAGTTCTACATCGATATCTATACTCTATGTATACCCACAGACACACCTGTGCTGAGGGGGGCTAGCTCGACTTTCCTTGGGAATAAACACCCGCGGTCTCTACCCACTCCTGCGAAGAGGCTTCCTCCTCAGCTTGCAGTTCAACAGACAGATGAGGCTGGCGGAGGCCGCCCTAGTCTTGCAGCCGGGGAGCTGACGTGCCAACACACAGCTGCTGACTTTCTTCCCCCCTCACGTTAAGCTGGAACATTGTGCACTTTTCTTCTCCAACTCCTTCAAGGCAAGTCATTTTCCTCCTCTGGAAGGTTGCCCATTGTTCATTTGACATTAAAGATAGGTCTTCACTGTTTTCTCTTAAGGCAGCAATTGGTGAAGTTAAGCTGTATTATGCGGACTTGTCAGAAGGATACAACATTATACAAAGGAATGATGTGAAACAAAAATTGCTCTCTTCAACCTTCCCAACCTTTCCCGCACACAGACTTCAAGGCTTTTCTGCCCTCATGTGTTTCCGACATAGCTTGGAATTGGGGGTAATTGAAGGGGGCGATGGGGTCTGTGGTGCTCAGCCCACAGCCTATCCTGCTGCCAGGAAAGCAGGGAAAGCTGGGAATTGTTCAGTGGGCAGCCAGGATGGATGACAGGGCTGAGGGGGGTGGTGGGGAGGGGGCAGATGAGGAAAACCCTTCTCCTCTTGTTTCCCTTAGGAATATGCTGACTTCAGGCCCTCAGATTTGTGGGATGTCTGATTAGTTTTAAAGAGCTAATGGCCTTCTCTCTGCCATGGTGAATTCAGAATTCATTTCCCAGTGACTTTTACTCAGGATCACATGGCTAACTTACTACTGGAGTGTGGTCTTATCTAAGTTCTGAGCAGAGGCTCTATCACTCTGCCTCATGGAATCATGGTTTCCTCATCCATTGGTTCATTCACTCAGTTGGACTCTGGGCTCTGGTCTCCACTCTGTCATGGGCTAAAGATGTGATCCTGGGTAAATTATGTAACATTCCCAACACCTCAGTTTCCTCATCTGTAAAATGGGAATACCATTGAGGATTGTTGTACAGGTTAAGTGATATAAAGCATGTACATAGCATTGTGATCCAAGTCCTCAATAAATAGTGCAGTTATTATTTTTATCATTACTAGTCTGCGGGCATCCATGAAGAGCCCCTGGTCCCTCCTGGGCCCTGGAAACTGGAAGGTGAAGGAGACGGACGTTGCTTGTCTGGTGGGTGGGGCAGACCAGATTGTGACAGCTAAAGATTGGTGTTAAGTGCCTGGAAAGAGCTAAGCCTAGGTGCTATGGCAGGTGAGGGAGGGGTACCTAACCAAAGCCAGTGGTCAGAGAGGGCTTTTGGAGCAGGTGCCTCTGTAGGGAGACTTGAAGGATGAACATGGAGATGGAGATAGGCTTCCTGCCAGATGTGCAAAGATATCAAAACACCCCGAAGCTTTCCCAGAACTGTGCACAGGCCTAAGTGCCCGAGCGTACATAGGGCTGCTTGGTGGGGAGCTACAGATGTGGCTGGAAAGGAAAGCCTGGCCCCTCGGGAAGTGCTTTGTGTGGGAGATAAAAGGCTTGGATTTTATGCTGGTAATAGGGAATAGGGAAAGAGGTAATAGGGAAATACTTAATGGTTTTCAGTAGGGAAATGGGACTGCCTGATTGATTGGCTTCTGGGTGGAAAGTGGGTTGGGTGGATGAGAACCTGGTTAATAAGAGACCAGAGTAATGCACCAGGGCACTGAAGAGAAGAAAAACGGGATGGTGGCCATGTAAATGGGGAGCAGGGGTGCTTTCGAGATGTTTAGAAGCTAGAATCTCTCAGGGCGCCTAGGTGGCTTGGTCAGTTGAGTGTCCCAACTTCGGCTCAGGTCATGATTTCATAGTTTGTGAGTTCAAGCCCCGCATCGGGCTCTGTGCTGACAGCTCAGAGCCTGGAACCTGCTTTGGATTCTGTGTCTCCCTCTCTCTCTCTCTCTCTCTCTGCCCCTCCCCCACTTGTGCTCTGTCTCTGTGTCTCTCTTTCTCTCTCTCTCAAAAGCAAATAAACATTAAAAAAAAAAAAGAGAATTGTTTACCAAAAAAAAAAAAAAAGCTAGAATCTCTAGACCTTGGTCATAACAGGACACGGGAGGAGTTAGGGATGTACCCTCGCCCCATACACCACCAGTTTTCTGCCACCAGTGACCTGTGAATGATCCTTTACAGAGATGAGGTGCCCAAGAAGAGCAGGTGCAGATGGTGTGTTCCATTACAGACATGCCAGGTGCCCATGGGACAGCCAGGTGTATGCAATCAAGATGTACAGAAGCCTCCATGGGCTTGGGGCTCTAGGGAAGCTACAAGCAGGTGAGATGCATCATCAACACAGAGGTAGTCACTGAGGCCATGGGATGGACCAGGTCACCAGGGGCAAGGAAAATGGCAAAAGAAGGTGGCTGAACACAGAGTTCTGGGAACAGCAAGACTAGAGGGATAGAAGGAGGCAGGGAAGTCAGTAAGAGGCCAAGAAGGGGAGGCCAGAGTGGTGAGAGTAAAACCTTAGGAGAAGGGATATTCTAGAGAAAGTTTCACAGAGGAGGAGTGATCACTGGTGCAGGTTGCCTCTGAGAGGTTGGTGGAGGTGAGGCCCCTGCATTTACAAGAGGAGGCTGTTAGTGACACAGGCAAGGACAGCATCAGTTGTGGTGAGGACAGAAGTTGAGGATGGAAGAAGGAGACCGACAAGATCTCACTTGATCAGCACCTTGGCAATTAGGAAGGCAGCGACGGGAATGTCTTACCTGGGTGCGTGTTATAGACACGGCCTCACAGGTGCTTCCCACATCTGCAGAACAAGAGTCTTGGGGGCAGAGCCTGAGGACTTAGTGTGTAAAAGCTCCCTTGGTGATTCTGCAGTGAGAATTCTGAGTGGCAGATGGTAAGCATGAATACTAGGCTTAGCGTCAGGAGCCAGGGGTCTAAATCCAGAAGCAGCCCCTGCGAACAGGAGGCCGCCAGTGGGGTCTGGGTCTGACTGTGGATCTACCACTCCCTTGCTGCCTGTGTGGCTGGGCAAGGCCTTAATGGATTCCATGCCGGCCCTCTCATCTGGAAGACAGGGAGAGCAGTAACCACTGCAGGATTATTGTGAGGTCCCGGTGAGGAAATGTACATAAAATGTTTGGCTTATTAAATGCACTCGTTTTTGCTATTATTAATGTTGCTGTTGGCTGCATGACCTTGGGCAGATTTCACCACCTTACTGGACTCTCACTTCCTCATTTGTGAAACAGGAGTAGTAGTTTCTTACCTGGCAGATATTGGAGGATCAGTGTGGTTGTGCAGAGGGAAGACCCTCACAAATAGTCGGTGCTCAGTGAGTATTAATTTTGTGTTGTAGTTGGTGCAGGACCTCATGCTTGGAGGTGGTCACTGGTTGGAAGATTGTCTGCAGGGGCAGCCAGGCCTCCCCTGCTTCCTCAGGTACTAGCAGGGTTTGTGATCACATAAAGCCCTGGGATCACCCTCTTTCCCTGAGTAGAGCTGGTGGTTCTGGTCACACACTCTTCAGAAGCAGTGGTCAGGGCTATGGAAATCTGTGAGCTGGTCATCAACTAGCAGCCATCGCAGCGTGGGACTCTCCAAGGTGGCTGAGGTGGCTGTTACCCCTTCTAGGAGACAGGAAAGAATACAGAGTAGCCTCTGGCTCCCAAGGAGTCAGGTAGCCCAGGGACAGGGTCCTAACCCCTTGGAAAATAAGGAGGAAAAGGCTGACAGTTGAGATATTCACACCAGCAGGAAAGAACTGGTCAAATGCCCAAGATCTGCCTCCTGGCCTTTGTCCAGGCAGGGCCTCAGCGCTGCTGCAGGAAGTAGGCAGCTTTGTGACTCTCTCACCCAAGCGCAATCTGGGAGAGATGAAGAGGGGCAGAGAGAGGGATGGACAGCAGGATGGTACGGGGGCCTGCTTTCTTCCTTCTGCTGCTCTGGTGACATAATCACCTGGCCCCCATTCCTGTGCTGTATTGTGCTGTTCTGTTTATGGCTGAAGTCAGCAGGTTGGGTCCCTTTGGGATTTGAACGATGGATGAGAAAATATGATGGTGAGCAGTATTTGCTCAGCACTTTACAGAGCTGGATTATTTGATCCTCACCTAGTAGGGATGACATCCCCACTCTATAGATGAAGAAGCAGCAGCTTTGGAAGACCTACCCAGGGTCTGGATTCACACCTAAGAAGAGCTGGCTCCAATGCCAGCACTCTTACTGCTAGCCCAGGAGTTGCTGTTAAAAGGGAGCACTGCGCCTGACCGGCTCAGTCAGAAGACCGTGTCACTCTTGACCTCAGGGTGGTGAGTTCGAGCCCGACTTGGGTGTAGAGATTACTCAAATAAATAAAACTTAAAACTAATTGTGGGGGGGGGGGTGCCTGGGTGGCTCAGTAGGTTGAACGTCTGACTTCAGCTCAGGTCATGATCTCGCAGTTAGTGAGTTAGAGCCCCACATCAGGCTCTGTGCTGATAGCTTGGATGCTGGAGCCTGCTTCATATTATGTATCTCTCTCTCTCTCTCTGCACCTCCCCCACTTGCTCTCTCTCTCTCTCTCTCTCTCAAAAATAAATAAACATTTTAAAAAAATGGTAGCCTTGGACTGAGACACACAGCTGGCTTCTTTTCACGATGTAGCCACTACCTTGCTCTGTGGCCTGAGACAAGTCTCTTAACTGCTCTGGGCTTGAGTCAGCCACTCTGCCAAACATAGAACTTGGAAGAGAACACCCAGAACATTCCTTCCAACTGCACTAGCTGGCTGTCTTAATGCTGGGGGCATTCTTGGCCACCAGGTGTGTCTGGGATAACTTCAGAAGGACCAGTTACAACCCTGGACCCCAGCCTCCACCCAGAACCCTAGAGAGCCCTTTACTCCCACCCAAAAGCAAGCCATAATGAGCCTTCTGTGAAGAAAGGAGTCTTATTTAGAGAAAGGGAAAGCCATAGATATCACTGTGCACCAGCTGGGGTGGTGCTGTCCTTACCAGTTCCTTGTCCCTGCACCCAAGTGCTCTTCTAGCATTTCTCCCTGGGCCCTCTCTGCCCCTCCTGAGCCCTTCTTCTGCAGTGTCTACACAAGGTTTCAGACTGAATGGATCTCCCTTATCCCTCTGATTTGCTAGTGTGTCCCCAGTGGGGGCACTCTGTACCAAAGCAGGAGCTCAGCAGGAGCTCAGCACTGTTTGTGGGATGAATCAGAAACAGAATTATTCATCTCCTCGTGGCTTTTATGTCCACTTCTGCTGAGTGGGGCCATCACTTCCCAGAGAGACCTGCTCTTTTCCTCCTGGGTGTCATTTTTCTTCCCCTGGGAGACTAACTTTTGTTTCTGCGGTTAACAATCATAGAAAACCAAATATAATTTTTTTTTAAGAAAGAAAAAATGCCCTCCTCTCCTAGAGGTCATCTATGTCAGGCCCTTGGCTGAAAGACAGGGTCAATCATCCTAATTTTCTCTGCACTCAGGTGAGCACATCTGACTTTGTGGGGACTGAGTGGTCTTCCCAGCTCTGAGGCTGGCCATCCCTGGGCTCCTCTGTTCCTTGGCCTAGAGACCCCTTCTTTTAGTTTCTTTGGTTCCTTTGATCTTTTCACTCAATATGCAGATGAAGGAGAGGGGCCTAAGGAACAAAGCCTCTCCAGCTGCCCGATGGATTATTCTGGAATTAGTCTGCTGCTGTCAATTTTATTTGGTGATCCCAGCTGGATCTCCAAATTATACCTGTAATTTGGTGCACTCCATGTATTATAGTCTGTCAGAGAAATCCTATAATTATTTTTTAAGTGACAAAGTTTTAAGGAATAGCTAAATAAATGTAGCTAAATTTAGAGCACTGTCTCTTTACAATGGAATGTGGCAGGAGGTAGAGATATGATCAGTGGCTGCTAGAAGGAGAATTTTGTTACTATCCAAAAGGTGGCAGCAAAAATTACCTCAATTAACTTAACAAGAAGCCCGTCCTCCTTTGCCAGCCGGCCCAGGAGCCCTGGCACACACCTTTTCCCTTTTCTGCCAGAATTCTGTGCCTCCCGCACCAAGCTGTCCCCAGCTCCATCTGCTGCTCCTGTCTGAAGCTGATGCCCGGGCTCCAGTCACGTCCTGCCTTCTCCCTGAGAGCCTCCAGCTCAGCGTTCCAGATCAGGGTCAGGAGTTCACACCTCAAAGAAATCTCAGCACAGATCATTGCTTAAGGGGGAAGGAGGCCAGAGAAATAAGGGCAGGGCCTGTTTCTGTCCCGTACAGACTCCATGGAAAGTGAGAGAGTTTCTACAAACCCAAAATGTAAGATCTCGGGAGAAACTTGTGACATACCTCATCAATCTATTCGTCAGAGCTTTTTGAGAATCTACTCTATGTTAGATGTTCTTGGATGACATAGATGCATGAATGGGTTAATGAAATATTTGTCTGGCTCTTACTATGTGCTGTGTACCCTTCTAGCTTCTGGGTTTACAGCAGTGAACAAAGCAGAGGGCCCTGCCTACACGTAGCTCACATTCTAAGGAGGGTAAGACAATAAACAGGACAAACAGGGAAAATAGATGTTTGGGTGGATTGTGGTAAGTGCTAAGGGGACAGAAAAAGTGGGATAAAGGAGATAAGGAATGACAGAGGGGCTGCTACAGTTTTAGACAGAGCAGCCAGCTGGCCTTGCTGAGAAGACCACTAAATGGGGAGAGGCAAGTGGGGAAGCAGCCCTGATGTGTATGTGGGGCACACATTCCAGGCAGAGGGGTTGATAAGTGATAAGACCCTGAGGTGGGGAAATGTTAAGAGGGCCATTGGATACATGGCAGGAGTATTATGTATCCCTGTTTGAGGGGGTCAGGAGATATTGGAGAAGAGAGACATGTGTAAAAATAATTACTATGGGGAGTGGCCAAGACGGCAGAGCAGCATAGAAGTTCACTGCTTCTCTTGTCCCTGAAATGCAGCAAGATCAGCACCAAACCATCTTGCATACCTGGAAAATTGATCTGAGGACTAACACAACAATCTGCTTAACTTGAGCCACAGACCTTGGCAGGTACGTGGCACAGAGAGGTGAACTGGGAGAGAGAAGCTGCGGAGGGTAGGGAGCTGTTTTTGTTTCCAGAGAGAGGACGGAGACAGTGGGGAGAGTACAGGAAAAGCACCCCCTCCCTGAAAGCAGCTGGAGGGAAAGAGAAAGAGTGGAAACACCCGCAAGGAACTGCAAGAAAGGGAGAGAGGAGAAAGGAGAGGGTTTCAATACCATTAAGGCTCTATAAACAGGGGAGTGCAGAGTCAGAAACTCCACAGCTTGATACCTGGTGGTGTTCTGCTGGGAAGGGTGAATCCCTAGGAACAGACAGTATTGTCTGAGGGGGTCCTCTGGCTACATGAGGAGAGGCAGTTCCCCTGCTGGGGGGACATCTGGTAGAGGCTGTGTTGCCTCCCCACAGGCAAAGGTCCCAAAAAAACCCAGATTACAGCCATGTTTGCTGGTGTTAGAATGACACGAGGGTGCAGTGAAGCCTGGTGTCAGATGTGTATTGTGATTTACCATAGCCCCTGGACCACTGCTGCTACACAATCATGCAAAATTTTTCTGGGGCAGGCTGGCACTTGGCCACAATCTCTGGGCCTCTGTAGTGGCATGGTCGAATGAGCACTCCTGGAAACAGGACAGCACCCAGCCATTGCTCAGCGAGACCCTCCCCCATAGGGTTGGAGGAGCAGTTCAAGCTGCAGGGCCCTCAAAAGTGAGGGGTTTGGAAACACAGAACCCATCTGAGATAAAGTTCAGGAGGGAGGTGCTGCTTGGCAGGCTGACGGCTTGGTCACGGACAGTGTAGAAGCAGGGAGTGGACAGAAGGCAGAGACAAAGGAGAGCTGCTTGATTGCTGATTGGCGAGAATACAGAGTTCTGATGCTAGAGACTGGGAAGCTGGGTGATGCCATTTTCACCTCTCCCACGCATGCGCATACATGCCTACATGCGTCACACAGATCTACCCCAGTAAGCTAAGCAATGACACTTAGTGGAGAACGGAGCTGTTATACCAAGCCCCATCCAACTGTGCCAAGCAAGCCCTAGAGGACCACCACAAGTCTCTCCATCCTCTTAGTTTATGGATTATAAAGTGCTTCATAGTTTGACTTCTGAGGAAAACCGGATGTAATTTCATTTGGATTTAATTCTGTTCACTGGTCCATCTATTCATTTTTTTTCTTTTCTTATTCTTGGATACAGAAAGAGAAAAAAATCTATTTTTATTTTCCATTTTTATAAAAATAATTTTTCTTTAATTTTTCTTCTATATTTTTATTTTTTGTAAATTTTAAAGTCTATTTTACTTTCTTCATTTCATTTTATTCTATTTTATTGTATACATTTTTAAAATTTTAAATGTTTTCCTACTGTTTTCCCCATTTTTTCCTTTCCTTTTCTTCCCTTTTTTCTCTATTCTATCAAGCTTCTTTCAACAACTAGACCAAAACACACCTAGAATTTAGCTTCCTTTATTTGATTTTTTTGTGTTGTTTTAATTTTTTTATTTTATTTTTAATTTTATTAATTCTTTTTCTTCCTCCAAAATGATGACGTAAAGGAATTCATGCCAAAAGAAAGAACAGGAAAAAATGACAGCCAGAGACTTAATCAACACGGATATAAGCAAGATATCTCAACAAGAATCTAGAATCATGATAATAAGAACACTAGCTGGGTTGAAAAAAGCATAGAATCCCTTTCTGTGCAGATAAAAGAACTAAAATCTAGTCAGGACTAAATTAAAAATGCTATAACTGAGATGCAATCTGGAATAGATGCCACAGAGGCAAGGATGGATGAAGCAGAGCAGCATATCAGTTATACAGAAGACAAACTTATACAGAATAATAAAGCAGAAAAAGGGAGGGAAACTAAGGCAAAAGAGCATAATATAAGAATTAGAGAACTCAGTGGCTCATTAAAAAGGAATAACATCCAAATCATAGGGGTCACAGAACAAGAAGAGAGATAAAAAGGGGTAGAAGGTTTATGTGATCAAATCATAGCAGAAAACTTTCTTAACCTGAAGAAAGACACAGACATCAAAATCCATGAAGCACAGAGAACTCCCATGAGATTCAACAAAAACCAGCCATCAACAGGGCATATCATAATAAAATTCAAAAATACACAATAAAGGAAAGAGTTATGAAAGCAGCAAGGGAAAAAAAAGTCCTTAAACTATGAGGGAAGGTCAGGTTCACAGCAGACCTATCCACAGAAACCTGGCAGGCTAGAAAGGAGTGGCAAGATATATTCAACATGCTGAATTGGAAAAAATATGCAGCCAAGAATTTTTTATCCAACAAAGCTGTTATTCAAAATAGAAGGAGTGATAAAGAGTTTCCCAGAAAAACAAAAACTAAAGGAGTTCATAACTACTAAACCAGCCCTGCAAGAAATTTTAAGGAGTACTCTCTGAGGAGAGAAAAGAGGAAACAAAACAAAAAAGACCAAAAGAAACAAAGACTAGAAAGGACCAGAGAACACACCAGAAATTCCAACTCTATGGGCAACATAATGGCAATAAGCTCATATCTTTCACTCACTCTAAATGTCAATGGACTAAATGCTCCAATCAAAAGACATAGGGTAACAGAATGGATAAGAAAACAAGATCCATCTATATGCTGTTTACAAGAGACCCATTTTAGAACTAAAGTCACCTTCAGATTGAAAGTAAGGGGATGGAGAACCATCTATCATGGCAAAGAAAAGCTGGAATAGCCATACTTATATCATACCATCTAGATTTTAAAATAAAGACTGTAACAAGAGATGAAGAAGGGCATTATATCATAATTAAGGGGTCTATCCACCAAGAAGATCTAACAGTTATAAACATTTATGTTGCCAACATGAAATACCCAAATATATAAGTCAATTAATCACAAACATAAAGAAATTCATTGACAATAATACCATAATAGTAGGGGACCCAACACCTCACTTACAACAATGAACAGATCATCTAAGCAGAAAACAAGGAAACAATGACCTTGAATGACATACTGGACAGGATGGACTTAACAGATATATTCAGAACATTTCGTCTTAAAGCAGCAGAATACACATTCTTCTCAAGTGCACATGGAACATTCTCCAGAATAGATCACATACTGGGACACAAATCAGCCCTCAAGAAGTATAAAAAGATTGAGATCATACTGTGCATGTTTTCAGACCACAATGTTCTGAAACTCGAAATCAACCACAAGAAAAAAATTGGAAAGACAACAAATACCTAGAGACTAAAGAATGTCCTACTAAAGAATGAATAGGTTAACCAAGAAGTTAAAGAGGAAATTAAAAAGTACATGGAATCCAGTGAATAAGATAACACCACAGCCCAAAACCTCTGGGATGCAGCAAAGGCGGTCATAAGAGGGGAGTATATGGCAATCCAGGCCTTCCTAAAGAAGGAAGAAAGGTCTCAGATATGCAACCTCACCTTACATCTTAAAGGGCTGAAAGAAGAACTAGCAAATAAAATCCCAAACCAGCAGAAGATGGGAAATAATAAAGATTAGAGTGGAAACCAATGCTGATGAAAAACAAACAAGAAAACAGTAGAACAAATCAATGAAACCAGGACCTGGTTCTTTGAAAGAATTAACAAAATTGATAAACCCCTAGCCAGTTTGATCAAAAAGAGAAAAGGAAGGACCCAAATAAATAAAATCAAGAATTAAAGAGCAGAGATCACAACCAACACTGCAGAAATACAAACAATAAAAGAGAATATTATGAGCAATTATATGCCAATAAATTGGGCAATCTGGAAGAAATGGAAAAATTCCTAGAAACGTAAACTACCAAAACTGAAACAGGAAGAAATAGAAAATTTGAACAGACCCATAACCAGTAAATAAATCAAATTAGTAATCAAAAATCTCCCAAAAAGCAAGAGTTCAGAGCTAGATGGCTTTTCAGGAGTATCTTACCAAATATTAAAGAGTTAACACCTATTCTTTGGAAGTTGTTCCAAAAAAATAGAAATGGAAGGAAAACTTCCAAACTCATTCTCTGAGGCCAGCATTACCTTGATTCCAAAATCAAAGACCCCATTAAAAAGGAACTACAGACCAATTTCCCTGATGAACATGGATGCAAAAATTCTCAACAAGATACTAGCCAACCAGATCCAACAATACATTAAAAGAATTGTTCACCATGATCAAGTGGGATTTATACCTGGGATGCAGGGCTGGTTCAATATCCACAAGTCAATCAATGTGATATATCACATTAATAAAAGAAAGGACAAGAACCACATGACCCTCTCAATAGATGCAGAAAAAGAATTTGACAAAATACAGCATCCTTTTTTGATAAAAACCCTGAAGAAAGTAGGGATAGAAGTATCATACCTCAAGATCACAAAGGCCATATACGACAGACCAACTGCTAATATCATCCTCAAGGGGGAAAAACTGAGAGCTTTCCCCCTAAGGTCAGGAACATGACAGTGATGTCCACTGTCGCCACTGTTATTCAGCATAGTATTGGAAGTCCTACTCTCAGCAATCAGACAACACTAAGGAATATAAAGCATCCAAAATGGCAAGGAGGAAGTCAAACTTTCACTCTTTGCAGACAACATGATACTTTATATGGAAAACCCAAATGATTCCACCAAAAAACTATGAGAACTGATCCATGAATTCAGCAAAGTCGTAGCATATAAAATCAATGCACAGAAATTGGTTGCATTTCTATACACCAATAATGAAGCAACAGAGAGAAATCAAGGAATTGATCCCATTTACAATTGCACCAAAACCATGTATACCTAGAAATAAACCTAACCAAAGAGGTGAAAAATCTATACACTGAAAACTATAGAAAGCTAATGAGGGGCGCCTGGGTGGCTCAGTCGGTTGAGTGTCCGACTTTGGCTCAGGTCACAATCTCACGGTCCGTGAGTTCGAGCCCCGCGTCAGGCTCTGGGCTGATGGCTCAGAGCCTGGAGCCTGCTTCCGATTCTGTGTCTCCCTCTCTCTCTGCCCCTCCCCCGTTCATGCTCTCTCTCTCTCTCTCTCTCTGTCCCAAAAATAAATAAACGTTAAAAAAAAAAAGAAAGCTAATGAAAGAAATTGAAGAAGACAAAAAAAAATGGAAAAATATTCCATGCTCATGGATTGGAAGAACAAACATTGTTAAAATGTCGATACTACCCAAAGCAGTCAACATATTTAATGCAATCCCTATCAAAATATCACCAGCATTCTTCACAGAGCTAGAAAAAACAATCCTAAAATTTGTATGGAACCAGAAAAGACCCCAAATAGTCAAAGCAATCCTGAAAAAGAAAAACAAAGTTGGAGACATCACAATCCTTGACTTCAACATGTATTACAAAGCTCTAATCATCAAGACAATATGTACTGGTACAAAAACAGACACTCAGATCAATGGAACAGAATAGAGACCCCAGAAATGGACCCACAGATGTATGGCCAACTAATCTTTGACAAAGCAGGAAAGAATATCCAATGGAATAAAGACAGTCTCTTTAGCAAATGGTGTTGGGAAAACTGGACAGCAACATGCAGAAAAATGAACCTGGACCACTTTCTTACACCATACACAAAAGTAAACTCAAAATGAATGAAAGACCATGTAAAACAGGAAGCCATCAAAATCCTCTAGGAGAAAGCAAGCAAAAACCACTTTGACCTCGGCCTCAGTAACTTCTTACTCAACACATCTCTGAAGGCAAAGGGAAACAAAAGCAAAAATGAACTATTGGGACCTTATCAGGATAAAAACCTTCTGCATTAGCAAAGGAAACAATCAGCAAAACTAAAAGGCAGCCAACAGAATGGGAGAAGATATTTGCAAATGCCATATCAGATAAAGGGTTAGTATCCAAAATCTATAAAGAACTTATCAAACTCAACACGTAAAAAACAAATAATCCAGTGAAGAAATGGGCAAAGACATGAATAGACACTTTTCCAAAGAAGACATCCAGATGGCTAACAGACACATGAAAAGATGCTCAACATCACTCATCATCAGGAAAACACAAATCAAAACCACAATGAGATATCACCTTACACCTGTCAGAATGGCTAAAATTAACAACTCGGGCAACAACACATGTTGGTGAGGATGCAGAGAAAGGGGAACAGTTTTGCACTGTTGGTGGGAACGCAAACTGGTGCAGCCACTCTGGAAAACAGTATTTAAAAAAATTAAAAGTAGAACTACCCTATAACCCAGTAATTGCACTCCTAAGTATTTACCTAAGTATTGTTTCAAAGGGACCCATGCACCCCAATGTTTATAGCAGCACTATTGACAATAGCCGAAGTATGCAAAAAGCCCAATGTTCATCAACAGATGAATGGATAAAGATGTGGTATATGTGTGTGTATATACACACACATATACATATACATATATATACACATATATATATGTATATATACATATACATATATATACACACATATATATGTATATATACATATACATATATATACACATATGTGTGTGTATATATGTATGTGTGTGTGTATATATATATATATATACACACACACACAATACACACACACACACACACATACATATATACAATGAAGTATTACTCAGCAATCAAAAAGGATGGAGTCTTGCCATTTGCAACAATGTGAATGGAACTAGAGGGTATTATGCTAAGCAAAATTAGAGAAAGACAAATATCATATGACTTCACTCATATGAGGACTTTAACATACAAAACAGATGAACATAAGGGAAAGGAAGCAAAAATAATATAAAAACAGGGAGGTGGGCAAAACACAAGAGACTCTTAAATATAGAGGACAAACTAAGGGTTGCTGGAGGGGTTGTGGGTGGGGGGATGGCTAAATGGGCAAGGGGCATTAAGGAAGACACTTGTTGGGATGAGGACTGGGTATTATATGTAGGGGATGAGTCACTGGATTCTACTCCTGAAATCATTATTGCACTAAATGCTAACTAACTTGGGTGTAAGTTAAAAAATTAATAAAAAATTAAAAAATACTATTAACGTTCACTGTAGTTGTTTAGAACAGGAATCTGCAAGCTGTGTGTTTTTGTACAGCCTGTGAGCTAGGACTGGTTTTTATGTTTTTAAATGGTTGCAGGGGGCATGGAATCAAAAGAAGACTATTTCATAACACATGAAACAAAATTCAAAATCTAGAGTCTATAAAGTTTATTGGAACATAGCAATGTCCATTCATTTATTTATTGTCTAAGGCTGCTTTTGCATACAATGGCAGAGCTGGGTAGTTATGACAGAGAATGTGTGGACCATAAAACCTAAAATATTGTCTACCTGGCCCTCTCCAGAAAACATTCACCAACTCCAGGTCTAGGTAGTAGGGGAGAGTGGATAACCCTGGCTGTGGGGTCAGGAGCTCCTGATTCCACTTGGCCTCCACTTGGTGGTTGCATGACTTTGGGAAAATGGTCCATCCACTTGGAAACTTTTTTCTCATTTCTAAGGTGGAGACCAAAGTATGACCTTTTTAGGATAGCAGTGAGAATCAAAAGAAATAAAGAACATGAAAGCCATAGCAAGTACTCAACATTCACAGCCATCAGAATGATTGTACACAGTAGAGCATGAAGGTAGCACAGAGGGATGTTATGTGTCCCCCAGTGTCATATGTTAAAGCCCTAACCCCGCAGTGTGATGGTATTTGTAGGTGGGGCCTTTGGGAGGCAGTTAGGGTTAAATGAGGCCACGAGGGCGGGGCCCTTGGGATGGGATTTGCACCCTAATAACATGAGACACAAGAGGGCTTGCTAGCTCTCTCTCTCCACCAGGTGAGGAGGCAGTGATAAGGCAAGCTGGGAAGAGAGTAGTCCTCACCAGAACCCCACCAGGCTAGCAGTTTGAGTTTGGACTCAAGCCTCCAGAACTGTGAGGAAAAAAATATCTGCTAAGTCACCCAGTCTGTGGTAAGATTTTATGGCAGCCCAAGCTGACTGAGACATAGGAGGAGAACTGAACTGACATCTTGAACATACATAGAATTTCCACAGGTGGGGAAAGAGAGAAAAGGCCCCCTTGACAGAGGAACAATATACGTTAAAGCAATGGTGCTAGGAGTGCGTGGGGTGCTTATGGAACAGAGAAAGCTCCTTCCACGTGGGCACAGACTGCACAGTGATAGAGGTGGGAGAAGATGGTTGGATTTGGTGGAGCTGAGGCCACAGAGGCACATTTGTGAGGGGCCTTGTATCCCACTCTCAGAGTAGGCTGATTTGTTATGTTTTGCCCATTTGATTTGTGAAATGTCCCTCTCTGCCTCCCTGAAGTCACCTTGGTGTAGGGGGTGAAAAGCCAGCTCACAGGAATACCATCTACTTCTCTTCATGGTAACAGGTCAGTGGGTAGTTCCTGGCTCCTTCTCTGGGACTGACAGCCTGCTAATCAGGAGGTTAATCCATGGTGAATGAGAAAGACACAGCCCCACATCAGGGAGGAGTGAGGGTTATGAGAAATAGGGACTTTTTTAAAAGAAAAGAATACATAGTGCTGAGGAAAAGAATACATAGTGCTGAGAAAAAGTATAATCTGGTGTAACACGGTCACTTAAGACTTTTTGCTAAGGATGTTGGAAAGTTTGGGAAGGGCTTTAAATGATGGAGCTCAAGGAGAAGAGGCTGTCGCTGTATTCCATGGAAGAGATAGCGGCAGCTTAGTCCAAGAATGTGACCATGGAAATGACAGAGGACCAGCTGAGAAAAATGGAGTAGAAGGAGTTCTCAGGGCATGGTGATTGGGTGCGGAGGACAAGGGGAAGGCAGACACGTAGGCCATGAGCAGACACCTGCTTGTGCGTGGATACTGGCTTGGCTCACTGGGATGGAGCAAGAGAGAGAATACAGGCTTCAGGGGGGGTCAGTATGCATTGGGGATCAAACATTCAGTAGAGCAGATGTTGAGTAGATCATACCTGTGGCGTAATCCAAATGATGGGGTACCGGTGTCTGGAGCTATTTGCTTATCTCAGTGTGAAGTTCAGGAGAGAGACCAGGGCTGGAGCTAGGAATCAGGGAGTCATCACTAAATGGATGGTGGCTACCGCCCTGCCGTGGCTGAGATCACAGAGGGAGGGATTCTGTTTGCCCATGGGCTGTCCCCCATCTGGTGGGATCACACCTGGCCTCAGAATTAAACCTCTTGTAATATGCTGCCTTTTGAAAATAAACACACATGCAAACAAACAAACAAACGCTTCCATTCCTGATGACTCAAGTGGCATGTGTCTGGCCCTGATTGTGCAGACAGTTTTGTAGGAAGTTGCCAACACAATGAACCATCTGAAGCCTCTAATGAAGCAATTATAGTATGTGGAATGAACAATCAATCAACTGTAAACTCAGTGGTGAGAATTTTATAGAGATTGAGGGTAGATAACAGGCTCGCTGCGGTTATGTCCAAGAGTAACTTGATCCCTTAGTGGAGATAATGTGTATGTAATGGTGGAACCTCTCCATCCCTGCCCACAACACACACAAAGCAAACAGTTCCTGTAAAAAGACCACCACTGCCCACCAATCAGCTCTCAAAAGTGTCTTGCTATCACCAAGAAAATTGTTCCATGTTTTGGGAGTTTGTGGTTAATAAAGACCTCTTACCTTGTGGGATATCCACAGGTAATACATTTCACTACTCCACTCTTCCTGTTTGATTCTTAAATGTATACCGACTATGTTAACAGAGAGGTCCGCTCCATAGCAATGATTGTAGTATCATCATTTCCATTGCTCGGTGGCAGTTCTGAACATGTATTACCTCTAATCCTCACAGTAAGCCTGTAGAATAGGTATTATTGGGCTTAATTTTTAATGAAGAAAGAGAGACTCACAGTTTAAATGATCTGTCCTGTGTCACAGAGCTGAGATGGGGCAGAGCTAGATCAATCCAGGTGTGCCTGCCCACAGAACGCTCCCACTTCTCCATGGTCTGCCGCCTTTCCATCAGTCTGAACCTCTTGAGTTACCTCCCCTCTGTTCAAGTCCATTCTCTTCATTGCAGGTGTTAGAAGATGCTTGTTGACATCACCATTGTCCTAGGTTTACCTTCAAAAGGCCTCCTATGAGAGACTTAAGATGTTTGGAGAGGACAGCCACACCCTCTTCATTATTCTCCCCTCTGGAGTAAACACTTCCATGTATCTTCAGCCTTGTCCCATGTGACATGGAGGGGCAGCTGCTGCTGGCTACCTTCCTAACAGCCATCCCCTGTCTGCCCTAACTTCCTTGCCAGAAGCTCACCCTCCACTGTAAAAGCCACAAAGGCCAGAAACTCTCTCCCACAGCTGTGCACACTGAGTGGATTTTGGAGTAGGGGATTGGGGAATTGGAGAGGCAGAGAGGTAAGTGTGGTGGAAAAGAAACACCTGGGTTCCTATCCTGACTTCACTAGCTGCAGTTAAATTATTCAAACTCTCTGGGGCTTCAATTTCTTCATCTCTAAAATGGGGATGACCATAGTTATCACAGGAGTGTTCTGAACCAGAATCATATCAAGCATATAAACGCTCCGCATAGAGCTAGACACAGAGAAGTTACATAATAAAGGGATGTTACTATTTTTATTGCTATTACTAAAGATGAAGCTGCTGTTCTTCATTGACTTTTATTTACTTCATCAGGTGTAGGGCATGAGGTTCACTTGTGGATTAGATGAAGGGGCATTAACATCCTGATGTTTATGAATGTATATGATGCTCCCCCCACCAAAAAACAAACCAAAACAACTTAGCAGTAATACTTGTGTGCATATTCATGATTCGTTGACTCTTCATTTGCGGGTGTCAAGGAAAAGCATTAGCTCAACCACAGGTGCCAGCCTTTGTCTCAGGCGAGGAATTCCCTTAACTTAGGAAAATAATTAGATAAATTAATTGTTTAGCCCTTCTTTCAAGAAGCTTACAGCCATTGAAAGCCAAGGGTATGCAGTTAATTTGTTTTAATTTTTTTAATGTCTTACTTATTTTTGAGACAGAGCATGACAGGGGAGGGGCAGAGAGAGAGGGAGACACAGAATCCAAAGAAGGCTCCAGGCTCTGAGCTGTCAGCACAAAGCCCGACGCGGGGCTTGAACTCACAAACCGCGAGATCACGACCTGAGCCAAAGTCGGATGCTTAACCAACTGAGCCACCCAGGTGCCCCTGCAGTTGAATTTTTTAAAAGGTGCGTTTTCACAGGGTCAGTGTGATGGATAATGGATATTAAGTTTCTAGAATATTGCTCTAATGAAGTAACAAAGTTGGGAGACTTTTGAGATGTGAATCATTGGGTATTCTTTAAAGCATAGGTTCTCAAACTTGTGCATATTCAGAATCATCTGGACTGTGCAGTGAAAATGCAATTGTATCAGGCATCTCAACATTCCCAAGATGGTGCCTTATTCTTTCCTCGTGTTGCTTGTATCATTCTCATTTCTGGAGCACCCAGCCCTCCCTTAGGTGAGAAACCAAAGCTCAGATGTGGATTTATTCTTGCACCTTATGTGATTCCTATGTTTTTCAGGACAATTGAGTGTATATGCCAGAAATCAAAAGCAAACTAGCTTAGACAAGAGAGACTTTATTGGCCAAAGTAACTGAAAGGGATCTTCTAGCCTATAATGCCAACAGAGATCTTTCTCTCTTTCCTACATCCATCCATACGTATACTCCTATTTCTCTCTCTATTCTTCCCCCATAGACATACACACACATATTTATTTTTGTAAAGAGATATATATGTCGATATGCATATGCATATACACAAATATACACACACATCTATATATACATGTACATTTATATATATGCACACAACAGATTCCTGTATATCAGTTCTGCTATCTTCCAAGTATTTCTAATTATCCCCCCCTTCTGGGAACATGGATGATTTACATTTCCTGGACCACTTGTGATGGGGTAGGGTCACAGAAATAGTTCTGGCTAACGAGTTGTATGCAGAGGTGATACGTGTCACTTCTGGGCTAGAACATTTAATTGGCAGCACATGACCATTCCATGATTTTTTTTTCCTCTTCTATGGCGACCAACAAAATTTGAATTAGAAGCTACTTAGTCCCACATAAGGGGAGGGAACTTGAACTGATCTCTCAGCTGACCCAGTGGACTAGAAGTATGAACAAAACATAAGCCTTTGCTATTGGCTACTAAGGTTTAGAAGTTGTCAGCACAGCATAGCCTGGCCAATCCTAATGAAGACAGAAGACCTCCAGCAGCTCCATGTTTGTATGGCCATGTCCAGTTCATGATCTCAGGAGACAGAGCAACCCTCTCTTTCTCTGTGCCCTTATAGCCAGTCTCATAGAGAGACCTTCTTTTGGTCATGTCCTATCCTTGTATCAATCATGGAAGATAGAAAGATGGCCAGGCTATGACACTGTTGGCCAGGTCTGGACTATGTGACTTCTGGACAGTAGAGAAGCACTATAATTAATGGTTCTGCTGGTACTTCAATGATGGGGAAGAGGCAGTTTTCAAACAGAATGAGGGAGGAGGCAGGGGATACAACCACAGGGACTATGATCCCTGGACATGACTGAGGGTATTTTCTTCCTCTTCCTCTTTCCTTTCTTTCTTTGTCTCTCTCTCTGTTTCTCTTTCTTTCTCTCCCTCTTTCTATTCTTCGTATACACCTCTATTGTTCATTATATTATGTTGTATTTTGTTTCCATGGCTGAGCCCCTACCTCACCTCCCATCCAAGACAGCGAATTTACTGACTTCAGAAACAATGTCATATCTTCCTTAGTGACCACAGGACCCAATACAGGACTTGGCCCTTTCACGGGAACTCAATAATTACAGAGTGCATAAAATGAATGCAAAAGGCTATTTAAGGAAAGACAGGCCAAGAATGAAGAAGTACATTTCATTTCTTCTGCTACTGGGAGATCAAACATCAAATAGCATGGAGTATATTGACACAAAATCTTCCAGGATAGTCCAAAAAAATATTTAATTCTCATTCTCCCTAGAAAACCCTTTAACAAATGCAACCAAACACCTGGGAACAAGAGATCTGCCACTGCATCATCCATTTGCTTTCAAAATGGAAACCCTAGACAGATTCCCTCGCCTGCAATTATCCAGGTGGAACACAGACAAGTTAATATCAACAGCTCATCTTGGTGCCTACGCTGTCCCCAGAATCCAGAGAAAGGTATTCTTCCCTTTAATCCTCTGTGGCAGGACAGATGGCACTTACAACCCAGGCTAGCACCTGGGAAATGTTTTTCACGCTACCAATTAAGACACTTTTCCTCTGCTGTGTCCGTCACTTGCACCTGTAGGACAACTGGTCGCCTCGCCAAGAGCATACTACATCTGATCACTCCCTTGTCCACTGGGGCTCTTCGCGACAGATTCCAAAAGTGTTGCAAAGGAAAAAAGTGAGAGTTGCACCTGAGCTGGAGATTTCCTGGCACATTCATGGAGGGCCTAGCAATTTTTTAAAAAAAATTTCATCCTGTTGACAATCACTGTAAACCTGCTATATACCAATAGACAACAGAGGGAAAATAAAAGATCAGGAAGACTCCACCCTTGGGGAGCTCATAGTCTAGTGGGATGACGGATAATAAACAACTCACTAAATTCAGTGTGAAAATGCTCTAAGTAGAGCTGCTTCAAGGTACAGATGATACAGAGAAGCAAAGGATCACTAATTTTGAGGAAGGGCCAAAACAAAGTCTCAGAGAGGTCGTATGTGTTAGTCTGCATTTATAGAAAAATATTAACTCACATTTTCATGGTACAATTTGGTTTTCAAAGCATTTTCACATATTTATCTCATTTTATTCCTCCACTACCTATAGGAAGAGATTCCTCTTCTTCCCTACCACCATGTAAGGAGTTATGGCTTGGATAGGCTATGAGACTTACTCAAAATGGCCAAAAAAGGGAAGAGCAGAACTCAAAACTTGTTTCTTTTTTCTTTCAGAGTTTATTTTTTTCTTTTAGAGTTGAACTTATTCTAAATTGAACCGGGCTCTTAGCTGCAAGCAAAAGTTAGAAATACAACAGCAAAAAAACCCAAAAAAACAAAAAAACCCCAAAAAACCTCTAGCATGAGACTTGGGTGCTATGTAAGGCAGAATACCACTGCCCAACCGGGCCCAGCACTGGCCTGGTGAAGGCACCAGTGCAGCCTTCGTGCCATCAGGTGCCAAAGCTTGCACATCCGAAGCCACCAACATGCTTTGTGATGTCTCTGGGACTTCTTCCCAGATGCTTCTAGAAACTCAGTAGAGTAGACCTGCCCACTGGCAGGTAGTTTTTCCATGATCCCTGCTTCTTGGGTTCTTAATTTCTAGTGGAGTCTGAAGTCAGTGCACTGATGGACAGAGTCCCCATCAGTCCCCTAAATGCAGGGAAGGTCAGGGAGGCAAGCACCTGATACTTTCAGTGTTGTGGGAATTGGACACAACTTCACAAGTTTGGTAATTCTCAAGTATGAGAAAGATTGCAAAACCAACACTTAGCAGCACTATATTTCCTTCACCATTACTTGTCAGTAATGGCTGATTTCTCTGCTTTAAAAACTATGTTTATTCTGTGAGGCTAGGTTTGTAACTCCCAAAGCCCTTTTGAACCCAGTATGAACAAGCAAAACCACTCCTAACTGCCTCCTATGTTGTGCAGCATGACTATGGCTTCATCAGCACAATCATTCCAGAAACAGCTCACTTAATTATTGATCAAACACATTCATTTAGGTGTGTGGTTAAACCCTCTTCCCAGGATGACTGGCCAGGCCAGCTCTACAGTTTAATCACTATGAGCCAGTGACTTTCACTTCTGACCACTGATTGGGAAAGTAGGAGAAAAGGTTCCTACTAATTTGTGAAATGAGAGATGTCTTCTCTACTGACAGGGAATAGAGCTGGCTCTGCTGTGAAAATGGGCTGCATGGGAAGCAACACACTATGTCAGGTCTGTAGTTCTTTGAGGTTAGTGATTCTCCAAGTGTGGTCTCCTGGACAGCAGAAACACCTGCAAACTTGTTAGACGTGGAAATACTTGGGACCCACCCCAGAACTACTGAACCAGAAATTCTGGGGGTGGAATGCAGTCATCGATGTTTTAATAAGCTTCCAGGAGACTCTGGGACATGTTAAAGCTTGGGAAACACTGCTTTAGACCCAGGAGCTGCTTCTGACATGGGTACCAAGCTTTGGTTTCCTCATGGACTCTATGAGCTTTCAGCTGTCCTCAGTGGTCGGGATAGGAAATGAAGCAAGTTCATTTAAAGCAGCAAACCCATCCCTGATCATCCTTTTAGGTAGGTCTTCTCTGAAAAAGATCAGCCTCACAGAAACCTATGATGATTGGCCACTTCAACAAAGTAATTATGTAACTGTACTCCTTCCTATCCATTATTTCTTTCTTCCCACATTATAGCCCTGGAAGGGAAGTTGTTTTCAGGATGAGGAAACAGGCTTAGGAAAGTTAATTGACTTGCCCAAGGTCACCTATCCAGAGTGGGAGAGCTAGTGGCCTCTAAACTATGCCAAGGCTAAGGGCATGACGGGGGACAAGCTGGGGAGAGTTCTCCCACCACCGACCCATAATTATTAGATCACAAGTACCTCAACTAATCACCTCCCTTCACTGAAGAAATGTGTCTCTTTGACTTGGTGACATTCTCAAGAATTGTTCTTTTTGAGAAGCCTCTCTTTATAAATACAATTTCATACAAATCTCCCACTAGCTCTATGGCTTTGCAACAAAAGTGATCCAGTGTGTGAATGTGCAAGTGAAGCAGTCTATCGCAGGAGAGGAAAGCACAGAGTATGAAAATGGGATCAAGCAGCTACCAACCCCAGCTTAATCAGGTTGAGACACAAATGGAACCATTAACATTCCTGAGTTCTTGTGAAATGAGAGGCTATTTTTCAGGTATGGTTATATTTAGAGATAGGACATAGGAGGAGGCCATTAAGGTTAAATGAGGTCACAAGGGTGGGGCACTGATCCCATAAGATTGTGTCCTTATAAGAAGAGACCAGAGTGCTTGTTCTTTCTCTGTTCACACACACTGAGGAAAGGCCACATGAGGACATGGACGTCAACCATCCGTAAGCCAGAAAGAAAGCTCTCATTGGCCTTTTACTAGTGACTTCTTTTCCCTATGTCCAAACTGCTTGGCAGGGCAGGGACTAGAGGGTTGGGGGGTGGGTTGGAAGGTTGTTGGGTGAATTAGCACAGAGTGCGATAAATTGAATACTTAATGGCATTAATGAGGACGCCTGATAAATTCATTTCATAACTCGGAAGACTTTAGGTCTGTATGCTATAGCTTCCTTGCAATTGACTAAATCTGCATAACAAACCACCACAAAATTTAGCAGCTTAAGGCAGAAAATGATATTGATTCATATAATTCTTCAAAATGAGCTGGGCTCTGTGGAAAGTTCTTCTCCTGGTCTTACTGAGGGTCACTCATGTGGATGTTTTAAATTGCTGGTCAGTGGGGGTTTGGCTCAGCTGGGATGCTGGGATGGGTGGACCTCCTCTCTTTCCATATGATCTCAGAACCCCTCTTTCCATGTGGCTTTTCCACAGGTCTCCCCATCAGTATTGCCAGACTCCTAGCGTGGGGACTCAGGGCTCAGCTGATAGATTTTCTAAAAGGTGATGCCCACAACTGGCACAGAATCACTTCTGCTGTCTGTTTGTTGAAGCATGTCCAGCAGCAGATTCAAGGGAAGGGACTGAACAGAGTGTTTCACTGAGGACCACCACTGTACCAGAACACTACAAACATTTTGCAGCCATCAGCCTACACAGTAGGTAAGGGCTTTCTAATAGGACTGTCCACATGTGCTTCTGAGACTCCTTCTCTGATATTGCTTTATCAGTTCTAACTCCATCTTCTGAACCATCTATCCTTTGAGATGTATTACAGCCCTACTCTTCTGAATGCTACTCTGTCACTTTCAGGTGACTTTGCATATCTCTTTGGGGAGAAAATTTATTTCCAAGTTCCTGGTAGAACATCTTTTAGCTTTAAATGCCGACAGTTATGATTTTAGAGAGCTCTCACTCTTGCTGTGGCTCCACCTTCCATGTTTAGGTTTCAGAACCAGCACAGATGTGAGCTCCAACTGTTTTCAGTGGTATTTAGAAGACTACAGGTATTTGGCAAATAAGTTAAAATGAGATTTTAAGTTAACCCAAGTATTTTCCATGTTCCACACACACAAACCTCCATGTGTCTAATATACCATGGGAACCTTCTATCATTTCAGGCAGCAGCTAGGGCAGTCTAAACTCATTGCCTCAAGGAAGGGAGGCCACAGCCAAACAAAAGAGAACAAAGGCATCAATTCTCAATCTTGAGTTTCAAAAGAGCCTTTTCAAAGTCCTGGCAAAGAAAACAGGTTAATAGAAAAGGTTTTTGAGTTTCAAAAGCTTGGCTTTTCTCATGCCAAAAGCCATATGCTATGCTATTTACAATAGATTTGGGGAGAATGTGTGATGATATGTAAAAATATATAAACTATAAAGAAATATATAAAATTCCAAAATATAAAAATATATTAAAAATATTTTTAAAGTGAATAGTCTAGTTCTATAAAGTCTGTAGAGATTCCAGGAGCTGAGCTGAGAAGGGGGTGGGGGTGGTTCTTAGGGGGAACAAGAGTTGCAATGAGTATTTCTGACAAGGGACTCTGAACATGGCTCAGCTAGCAAATGTTACCAGTTGGGTTCTCTGCAAGTAGACCTTGAGATGAAGTTTGAGGTGCAAAATGCTTATTAGGAATTAACGTCTATGAAAGGCAGGGAAAGAAAGCAGGATTGGACAGAGGGAGAAGTTAAACTGAGAGGGAAGCCTTGGCCGGTAGGGAACTCTGGAGCAAATATTACTGAAGTTGTTCTGTTGGGCGGAATGGTTGGACTTTATACTCTCCACCTTAGTCTTTGGTACAAGCTGCTTTGACAACAGCATGACCTTGCATCAGGTGCGAAGAGCATCTGGGAGGAGCTGATAGCTGGACATGTTTGCTGATTCTACTCCCTGCAGCTGGTCCTTCCATAAAGAAGGATCTGGGCAGCAGCCGTGGATCTCCAGGTCTACCACACTAAACCCTCTCCTCCTTGAGCCGGGAGACGATAGAACAGCTGGACAGGTTTGGAAAACGTGAAGAACATTCCATGCAGAACTCTCTTTAACCCAAGAGAGGTAGTGTGGTGGGCTGGAAATAAAGAGAAAATGGCAGCAGGACACAGAGAGAGCCCAGGATAGCTCATTCTGTCTTGCATGGCCCCAGACTGCCATAGAGGAGGGTCTGACAATTCCCCGTGACCCAAAGAGGGTCAGATGCGGACTGCTTGGACAATTGACACACCTAGAATTGACAGCGGTGAAGGGGAACTCTCTCAGCTGATAAAAGTGGGACTAACCCCCAAAATCACAAGAGATAAAGTTCTTTTTAGTATATTACAGCAAAGGCAGGTGACAGGTGAACCCAAATCACCCTCCCTTTTTTTCTGTCACTAGGATTCTATAAAGCCACTCCCCATCCCACTATCCCAATTGATTTAGAGAAACCCCAGGTCCTGAACAGAAGAAGGAGTGGAGAAACTCCAAACCGACTGAGTTTAAGCTTGCGGAGACAGAGAAACCCCCTACGTGATTGAGTTTATCTAGAATTAAATAGATTTGAGTTTCCTGCTACTAGACAACGTGGGGGTTCCAGATAGATACGAAGTTTAATTATGAGAGGAAATATTTTAAAAGCTACATTTTTGATTCACTTGTGCCATAGATTGAAAATCCATACTGCTATACAGATAGGAAATGATCAAAGAAGTAATCATTGCTTCTGTCGGTAGCAGAGGGAGAAATGTAAACCAGCGAAAAGAGCCAAGCTTGCTCTTGGCCAAGTGTGTGGTACAAGTGGGGACACTATCTTAAAAACCAGACACTCAGACCCTGCTGGTATGGTGGATAATGGGAGGTGATTTCTGTAAATCTGCTATATATATATATATATATACACACACATATATACATATATAATGAAGGCTTTAAATTATTTATGTTTTTGCCATCCTGCTTTTAGGTATCAGGCTTAAGAAAGTAACCAGATGTCATTGTGACTGCTATTTGAGGACTAGAGAAAGAGAGAAATCAGTTAGGGCACTGGTTGTACATTGTCCCTAGCAACAAATGCTGATCTCTGGCACTTGAGTGATGGCAGTGGGGATGGGAGACACGTAGGAAATTGGGTGTTTTTTTTAGAGTTAAGACTTGTTGATGGACTAAATGCGTGTGACAGGTAGGGTGCGATGTTTAGTTTTTGGCTTAAGCACCTGGGTGGATAACAGTGGCCTTTACTAATGTGGAGAAGGTTAGAGACAGAAACAGTTTTTTGAGGAGAGGGTAGAAATCAAGAGGTTTCCTATAGCTCATCTGAGTTTCTGATGCTATGAAATATCCACAAGGTTCTGTCTCTTTGACATCTAGGCCTGGAACTTGTTGGAGTGGACAGGGTGAGAAATATTAATTTGAGAATCATGAACATAAAGACAGCATTTAAAGCCATGGGACTGATGAGATCATTTGCTGAATGAGTTACTGAATATAAATAGAGTGAATCAAATGGATGATAGGACCATATGTGTAAGATTATTAGAGATTTTTATTTTCTTCTTTATTGTTTTCTGTATTTTTAAAGATGTTCACAATGAAAATATATTACTTAAAAATTTTGTTTTGATATTTATTTTTGAGAGAGAGAAAGACACACACACAATGTGAGTTGGGGAGGGGCAGAGAGTGAGGCACAGAATCCGAAGCAGGCTCCAGGCTCTGAGCTGTCAGCACAGAGCCCGACACGGGGCTCGAACTCATGGTCCATGAGATCATGACCTGAGCTAAGTCGAACACTTAAGCAACTGAACCATCCAGGTGACCCGAAAATGTATTACGTTTATAATCAGAAAACAAGTAAAGTCACAATAAATCTGCTCCTGGCACTCTGAAACACAGCTATGCAGCTTCTTTGCTTCTTTTCTCAGAAAAAGCATTTCACCTCAGTTGGGCCTTAAAAATATTAATGTGCTTATTTAATTGGGAATCTTAGAGACAGTGTTTGCATGAAAATCAACATCCTCACCTCTTCTGCAGTGCAAATGAGCCACTCATTTTCTGCTCTCACCTAACCTGCATCTTGCTGCTGATTGAACCTGTGCCTAATTATGTGTTGCTCCTTGAGTTCTGGAGTATGTAATAGCAATGTTTATTTGCCAAGGTTGACAGTGATGACTAAGTCATTTCCCTCTTCGTGGTTTTTTTTTTTTCCTTTTTTAAGTGAAAGAGAGAGTAACCCTGTCTGTTGTGCCCCCAACACAGCGCGTTGATGGGGTTGTCTCTGGTTAGTGAGAGCTGGGGCAGGAACTCAAGCATCACAGGGTATTTTGTCAGAAGCCCTAGTGAGAAGGAGTTTCTGTAAGTCATCTGGGATGAGGCAAAAGGGCCTCTTGGCCTGAATATTTATTCATTCAACTAACCTTCAGCGCATCCCCACAATGCTCCTGGCCCTACCCTGAGCAATGACAGAGATAAATATGATCCTAGAATGTTAAGTCTAGTGATTCAGTTTGAGTTCCATTTGTTAAGGGTCATGATGAGGGAAGTGTGGGGCAATATGGAAACACATAACCTGGGGAGTGTGGTTCAGGGTCAAGGCTACCTGGAAAGGATAATAATAGCTAGCATTTGTCAAACTGCCAGGCACAGTTTTTCACGCTTTATGTGGTTTGACTCATTCATTCTTCCAACAACCTGTGAAGAAGGTACCATTATTATGCTCATTTTATGGGATAAAAACCTGAAGCACGGAGTGGTTAAACCTCAGCTGAGTAGCCAAGGGCAAGAGGAGTTAGGTTGAAGGTGGAGGGAAGAGTTCCAGGCAATTGGAGCAGTGTGTGGAAAGGCATGGTGCATTCATGGATAGTGCATGAGGAATGGCTGGGAGACTGACTACAGGATGTTTGCTGTCACCGGCATCTGTGGGGCAGGGGCCCGGAGGACGGAGCTAGAGGGGCTTGAGAGGCAGTAAGAAAGGAAGCAACAAGGGCGCCTGGGTGGTTCAGTTGGCTAAGCGTCTGGCTTCTGCTCAGGTCATGATCTCACGGCTTGTGGGTTCAAGCCCCATATCAGGGCTCTGTGCTGACAGCTCAGAGCCTGGAGCCTGCTTTAGATTCTGTCTCCCTCTCTCTCTGCCCCTCTCCCGCTCATGCTCTGTCTCTCAAAAATAAATAAAAATGTTAAAAAAAATTTTTTTTAAAAAGAAAGGAAGCGACAGAATCAGATTTGCCTCGGCTCTGGCTGCCTTGTGTGGCCTGGTTAGATGGGAGGAAACCAGACAGGAAGTGGTGGTAGCGGCCGCACTTGGATTCAAGCGGCAGGTGGATTCAAGGGGCGTGGTGCCGCGAAGACTGGGTCTGGGGAGGTGCCGAAGGGGAGGAGCTGGAGTGAGTGTCCAGACTTCTCCTTGGGTGGCTAGGTAAGAGGCAGTGTTTCCCGAGACCGGGAGCCCCAGGGGAGGCCGCACCTTGTGTGCACAGATGGTGCCTGAGGTTTGTTCTTTGAGGCACCTTGAGCCCGGGTCTCTGGGGAACAGAGAGAACAATGCCCAGGGAAGCAGTGAACAGTGAGTATATGGACGGAGACCCGAACCCGAGAACAAACAAGCCAATCAGCGGACTCCTCGATCTGTCTCTGAGCTGACACCTGAATTTTTAAAACTTAAGGAGAGGGAGACCTTGAAAATCTTCATAAAAGCAAGGGATGGTAAATCGAAATTAATTGGATAGCACTTGTTATTTGTGATTTAATATGTGTTAAATGTCACGGATTTTTTTTTTTTTTTACTCTATTTTAGGAGAAGTTAAAAATACATCTTCACAAGACATTTCATAGGTTTGCTGCTGTTGTGGCCCCTACCTTCTCCCCAGTTCTCTGGAAGGTCTTTGTTTCTCCAAACCGCAATTCTCCTGCTCTGGCAGTTTCCATAAGCCCGTTCTTTGAGGTAGGGGAGGCAGTGCTCTGTATGTCTCTCTATACAATCTTTGTAATATGTATGTGACTAGGTACTTTTATCTCCACTTACACAGATGGGAAAACTGAGGTTTAGGGAGGTTCACTCCCCACTTAAGTTAGCGGACGAGGCAGTATTTAAACTGAGGCAGCCTAGCACACACATCACTCTTAACCAGCGCTGCTATATTTATCCACCATCTACAGGCACGTTAATCAAATCCCAAGCTCCATGCCCTTCCTCGTGCCCCATGATGCCTCCAACATTTTGACATCCGGGTTAGCATCAGAAAGCCCATGGGGGTGGAGTATCCTCTCCGATGCAAATCTGAAAAGGCAGTGGGTGACTGTTGACCGTTGACCAGGACCCACAGGATTTAGATAAGGTTTTCCCCTTTTCCTCTCTTTGCCCTCTGACGACCTCTCTTCTCTTCTGGCCCCAGTGCTATTCTTTACTCAGCATCTCCTCTTCCAAAGTGCCCAGCTGCCTTCAGGCTGGCGCCTTCAGGGACAGACGGACACAGAGAGGCAGGGATTCCCAACTGGACGGGCCACTGGGGGCCAAGAGTCCTGGGGAGACGTGGATGGGCCCAGGCCTGTAGCTGCAGTCTTCTAAACAGCCCCCTGGAGTAGACTCTCTCAGCTTCGGGGAAAGGTCAGAATTTCAATCTTGTGTTTTCACACATCTTAAATGGATTTCAGAGGCACTGGCACTGCCCTGCTCCTCTCTCTAAACAATGTGGTTAAGCTGCTGTAGCGTTGCTAGAGGCTGCATTCCTCCTGCATTGTGATGTGGTTTTTGGAAGTCATGCATGCAGTTAGCTAACCAAACTAAGCTGTTTCATTAATGGGAGCAAACTCAAGAGAGAAATCGTGAATAGGAACAAGGCGAGTTTGCTTTCCACCCCTAATTCAAAAAACCAGATAATTAAGTAGGCGGAGAGAGGAAGTATCCCTTCTGATTCCAAGAGCTGGCTCTCTCTGTCTCTCCATTTCCTTTCTTTATTAGGTGGTGATGGTGGTTGTGGGGTGTGTGTGTGTGTGTGTGTGTCAGGTGGCGGGGCGGTGGGGGGGGCATGGCAGTGGTGCGGGGATGGTGAGGGAATTCCTAGCAAAAGATCTATTACCCCAGACCCTTGGAGTCAGCTGTTTCTTTTTTTCAACGTTTTTTTTTTTATTTTTTATTTTTGGGACAGAGAGAGACAGAGCATGAACGGGGGAGGGGCAGAGAGAGAGGGAGACACAGAATCGGAAACCGGCTCCAGGCTCCGAGCCATCAGCCCAGAGCCTGACGCGGGGCTCGAACTCACGGACCGTGAGATCGTGACCTGGCTGAAGTCGGACGCTTAACCGACTGCGCCACCCAGGCGCCCCTGGAGTCAGCTGTTTCTATCATGTTTTCTGTTCTGTTCTGCTTCCCTGTCCCCTCCGCTCAGTTCTGCCCCACCCTCAGTAGCAGCTCCAAATCTCCACCGGCCAACTCATCCCCCACCTGTCACTTTGGATCCCACCTCAAAGACAAGGCTCATCAACATGAACTCAGTCCCCACCTACATTTTCCACCTATGGATGCACATGGAGATCACGTTCCTCTCCTCTTCTCTGCCTAGGAGGAAAGAGTCCCTGTCTATCTGCAAAGCTCACTGCTCTCCTGTGGCCTGATACCCAGTATGAATCTGCTTGCCAGTTACCCTGTTGCTATCATGGCTCCTTCCCTCGGTAGAATAAACACGTCCAACTCGCTCGTATTCCAAGAAAACCTCTTCCCTCAAGCCTGCCTCTGGACCCATCTTCCCCACCCTTGGGGCTTGCTTTCACCACCACACATCTTAACAGTCTACCCACTTGTCAAAGCCACACATCTCCACCGCCGTCACCTCCGGTTCTGGCTTCTGCGTCTCCTACCCCGTGGCTGGTGGCCACTGATGCCAAATGTTCAGACCCAGTGGATCTCCCCATCCGTTTCCTATTCACATCTGAGCAAGACGGCAGGAGGATGGCCGAAGTGACCTCTTGAGGGGGGACTGCTGGTTCAGTCTTCTGATGTTTTTTTCAGAGAGCCGAGACTTTCAGACAAAGAGATTTTTCATCTACCAGGCTGCATATTTTTACTTAGATATTTAAAAAAGCAATCTCAAGCTTTCCGAAAGAAAATGTAACATAGATGCCAAATCAGATGAGAACTAACACTTGGTATCAACAGGAATATATTTGAATTTAAAAAGGCTAGCTGCATCTGACAGCAGTGTGTCTCAGCTAAAGTCTAAGCTGGAGTGGGGGGGTGGGGAAGAGAAGAGTCTTCAATAAATACATGTTTATTGAGACGGGGGCAGGTGATAAGTAGAGTGACTCTATCATGTGACGCATAGAGAGTCAAGGAAGGCTTCACATCAGAAGTTACAGTTGGGCTGGGTCTTATAGGGCAGGTAATTTCTGGTAAATCCGAGTTCACTGAAGGCAGAGGGAACGGCATGTGCAGAGAGCAGGATGTTTGGAAAAGAACTGACATTTTCGGGGAATAATGAGCATGATACTTTGAAGCGTCTTACGGTTTCTAGGATCGAGTGCTGTCCTCTGTATCACAGCCCTTGGGAGAGCTGCAATTGTAATTTTTGTTAAACTCAGGGCTGAAGACCCTCCAAATGCGTGTGAGGAACCAATTTCTTGCGTCCTTTCCTAAATCCAATGTGAGCTTTCAGATGGACAGAGGAAAGGTGTTCACAGTCAAGGCCATCTTTCCCCAGGGTGGCCAGGATCAACAGAGGTGGCTAATGGCCCAGCAAGCCCCAGCACCTCCTGCAGTACATCTTCCCCACGTTGCACCTCCGGCCTCACTATTCATGAACTGTCAGAAGAAAGGGGCTGCGTGTATCGTTCGTTGTCACACAGTGACTTCCACCAAATATTTGCTCAAAAATATTGGTTAAGTGCAGGGGTTAACAGGACCTGCATCTTGTGCTTTGCAAAAGATGGAAGGTTTCTGACCACTCCCCACCCCCACCCCCACCTGTTTCCGAAGGAACACTTCTATGAAGTTCCTGATTATGGTAGAGATTGTCAGCTCAGGTGGACTTCCTGGGCACACAGGTAGACAAGACCACACACTTAACCCCTTTCTTGCAATTAGATGGGGCCACGTGACCAGGGAAGTGAGAAGTGATCGGTGCTACTTCCTGGAGGAGGCATTTGAGGAAGTGTATCAGCCAAAGCTCTCAACAATGATCCTAGGATTCGTGTATTGAAAGGATAGCATCATTAGATGAGTGTGGATTCCTGAGTCACCAGAAGGAAGCAGACCTCACACTGACCCTCATGAGAACATGTGGAAGAATTAAATCTCTATGGTTCCAAGGAGTTGCCCTGTTGCAGTCCCTACCATGATTAATGTATCAGTATATTCCACTTATTTTCCATAAAACAAAGTGGGAGTATGGATTAGACATCAACTCAATACAGACACTGTTATTTGATGGAGGCCATAAGAGAACAGCTGTCCATGGACAAGTTCTACGTCACTTTCTCTCCTTTAGAAAAACACAAAGAAACTTCTCAGCTTGCAGTTTTGGAAAAGGTTGAGTATCTCTTGAGCATTTGAAAGTAAATGTGAATGTGAATGTGATTCTTGATTGATCTTTCATTTCCTTGCCTACCAGGAAGCTCTGAGCCAAATACATGGTTTATGTATGGCCTCTCAGAATGCATTTTTGTCAGTTCTCCACCATAATTACTTTGCTACTCAGTCCTCATTTTCCCTTTGGGTTCTGATTTATCCAAATTTCTGTTTTCTGTGTTTTATGCTCTTTTAAGTGTCTTAAAAACTCTCCTCTGTGGAAGGGATAAGGAGGACAAGGAAAGTTGAGAACCAAATTTTTAGAACGAGTTCTGGACAAATGATCTGTGAGCCTTTCTTCTCCTAACCCTGGTGAAGGCAGATCGTATAAATCAGCTGAGTTTAACAATCAGTGATGTTGGTTTTAATTTACTCTTCTAGTTTTCATGACTATTAATTTTTCCTTTGATTTATAACAGTGTAGCTCAAAGAATATGTTAATGATAATAATAATTACTGGTGTAAGATAGTTGGTGGCAGTAGTTTAAAATAACTATGCTCATAGATTCAGGGTCCCCAGATGACATTTATTCATTAGTACTTCCTCCTTCTCAAGCTTCATATAGCACTTTGATTCACATTTTTGGTGGAAAACCTTCCCTCCATAAAATTCCCCCAATTGGTGATAAATATCTGATGTAGAAATATTAACTTTAAAACTCCCAGCTCATACCTCACCTTACTATTACCTTTGCTTTCCATACCTGTGTAGACTCAGTGGCTTGAATTAGCTCTCCTGTACATGCACTGAAAGACAACACTGTTATTATTCCCACATTTCTTATCTGTAAATGATCTACAATAGATGCACATAAACACATGTGAAAAAAATTCTTTATTAATTTCTCACATTTCATTACAAAATGTATGTTGCAAACAACTTGAATAACCTACTGGTGTGTTTTGTTGTTTTTTAAACCCTTGGCTTCAAGAACTCAGAATCTCCCTCTCTCCTATCAAGTATTGGGAAACACTGATTATTGGAGTCAACAGGTTCTCATTTTGCTATTTATCTTCTCTCAAGCTCTGAAAAAAAAATGTCCTCTGTATAAATTAAACAAAAAAATGTTGTAAATTCTATGTCATTACAGTCAACAGAATTATAATAATGCATCCAAAATGTGCGGCCACAAAATATCAGGTATATGTTTGAAAAAAGAAAAAAAATGACATTCTAGCCTTGTTAAAAGGATAATGGTCCCATATTTTTATTAACAGGTTAGCAAAACAAAATCCAATGGATTACAATATTTACATGTTATTTGAAAAATAAAGTAGTGATAAAAGCATGTCACAATTATTTTCTGTTTTTTTTTTCCTTTTTCTTTCTTTCTTTCCTTTTTTTTGCTTGATTTTTTTTGGTTTTTTTTTGTTTTTGTTTTTGTTTTTTTTTGTTTTTGTTTTTTTTTTTTTTTTTTTTTTTTTTTTGGTAACCATACAAACACCCAATCCAGGTATGGAACTGTTTAATACATTTGAAATGAGGCCAATTAAAAACAAATATGGACACAAAATGTTATCTTTGTCTAGATCACACTTTCCCCATTGTCTGGTTTCCACATGATGGCCCCCATCCCTAAAAAAAAAAAAATTAAATTAAAAGAAACTCCCTACAAATAAAACTTTTTAACAGCAAGAAAATAAAAGAAGAACATGCTTTTCAAGTAAGCACCTATTCCACAAATGCAATATCTTTCCATGGATTTTATTTGAAGCTGTGTGGGACACTGTCATCTCAGGATTCCCTGCCCCTTTCTTCCCTCCCCCTCCCACAACCCTTCCAAGTAAAAAAAACAAAAAACAAAAAACAAAAAACAAAAAAACAAAACATGAAAACCAAAGGACTCACACACACGCATACACACGAGCACACACACATCCAAGCACACACGCACACAGGCTTCTATAACCTAGGCTTCAAGGAAAGTTCTTTTCTACTTTTTGGAATGAAACCCTTTGTTCACAATCAGAACATATTATAAATGTAGACTTAGATTTAGTCTAAGCTGCTCCCTCCTGAAAAAGCTAATATTGGGAAACAGAGCAGCTGGCAGCTACATTAAAAAAAAAAAAAAAAAGTAGTTCTCCAGGCTCCTTATAGGATATAAGTATTTCTTGTCCACTCACCAAAGGGATGGGATTCTAGCATATCCCCTTGTTCCACAAAATAAATGAAAAAAACCCTCCCCCAAAACACAATGCAAACAAAAACAGAACACAGATTTTTAAATCACACACAAAAGCCAGCCCATCCTAACAGAAATTATTTGTGTGAGACGGATAATGTGTTAATTGACAAGCAACAAAAGGGTGAAGAGGACTTCCTCGTCTGGCCCACAAGCTGCATAGCTGTGCCGAAAAGTTTGGTTCTTTAGTTAAATTAAGGGGAAAAAAAAGTTAACTTCTTTGTTATTTCCATGTTTAAAATAAAGACATTCCTATTCACAAAAAACTAAATCTCCCTTACCCCCAAATTAAAACAACAATAACACGCACATAAAAAACAATTTATGTGAAAACTGAATTGTGCTGTGTTTGTAACACTCAAATTGATAGAAAATAAACATGTGGCAAACAAAACTCCACAGTCACCGTAAAATTAGCTCACATGAATCTACCAAATTCTAAATTATAGTTGAACACTAATAAACAGCTTACCTGGAATAAAGGATGACAATTCACAAACAGTTATCTAATAATTAAAGTCTGTTTCTTTTTTTTGTTTTGTTTTTTACTAAAATAATTAAAAAAATCACAGTATTTTAAGAAATAAAACCCACGTGGGGATTTTAAGCACAATTTGTGTTCCTTTCTTTAAAACTCTCTTTTTTTTTTTCTCCATTCACCGTCTTGCCCAGCAGTTCTCTCTACATTTAACCACAACGACGACAGGTAGTACTGACAAATGCAGAGAATTCCCTTGGTTAAGTTTGAGGTACTAGGAAACAGGTGACTGTTTTATGCAAAGCAGTTTTTTTGTTTTCTGTTTTTGTTTTTTGTTTTTTTGTGTTTTTTTTTTGTTTGTTTTTTCCCAAAGCGGCTGCAGTTAGGTCTTGAAAAAGCTTAAGGTATTAAAACTAGAAAAACGCACTGAAAGATGTGCGTCAAAAAGTTGTTCCCCTAAGAGAAGTCTTGTACTGTCACGGAGCTTGTTTCCACATCCTGTCCAAGACCACCACAGAGCACACCGTGTGCATGGGAGGTGCTTCCATATTCCGCAACAAATGACACTTCCATGATGAAGATCCGGAAGAAAAGGTGTAGTGATGGAAAAGGAGCCACATATTCCAACCATTTAAATAACTTTAATTTACATACTCACTCACACAGGTACCAGTGCTTTGAAAATAGATTGTTCAGTCCTAAAAAGCAGCTTTGTTCTGTCTTCTTTTCTGTCCCCGCCCTTCTCAGCCCAAGCTGGCCCTCCCCACTTTCTCATCACGGTTCAAGTACGGTTTGATTAAGAAGTTCACCAAACGCTTATTCTTTTTTGGCCTCTGCATTCTCCAGGAGAGATTTGTCAGCAGCTACTACACAGATGGCTACTGTTTCACTCTTTAGGGAAAAGTCTATCCCGATTGCCTCATCATCTTCCTTTTCCTCTATAGAGGGCATCTTAATACTGTCCTCCACACTCTCCTTCAGGTGGATTTCTTCTCTGCTCACCTGCTTGGTGTCATTCAACGCCCTGGAGAAACAGTGATGGTAGAGATGGATGAGTATGCCTTTTTTTCTAATTAAACAAAAAAGTCCTTATTTCCCTGATCCTAAAAAGACCTTGGGGTTTCCTTTGCATAAATGCCATGAACATATGAGTAAATTCTGAGTGATTTATCCTTTGCTACATGTTATGCTTAGGTCATGTATTTCAGCATCTTATTAAAGATGTGAACCTACAAAAATAGCCATTATTATACTGTTTTGATTATACCATGCCTTGTGTCCACATTAACATAATTATTTTATGTTCCCTCTTCTAGTGGGTGATAGGTCATAACTGGTAGTAGTAGCAAGAACTGTCTTATGCTCAAACTCCTCTGTGTAACCCATAAGCTTGGAGATTGGCTATATTTATGAAGACTAAAAGAGCAAATCAGGTAAAGATTTAATGGACGGATCCAGAAACAAATCATAAAAAACAAACAAAAAGTAAAAACCCAAAGATGGAACCCATGTCTAGGGAAACTTAGTTAGGTTCTCTGAAGTTTAGATGCTTGGGGTTTCAGGGGCATTTTCTACTCAGGAACTGACTCCTGGGTTCTCTCTGTCTGGCAGACTAAGAGTGCCTCGTCTAGGGGACGGTTTTATGTTCAAAGATCTTACAAGTGTTTTACGGATATGCTCCCACCTACCTGGGAGGCAGGCAGAAGCTGGCTCTGTCCCCGAGGCAGAGCATTGAAGGCACCAAGAGGTGCGAGGGAATGTTCAAGGCCACTCAGGGAATGAGTCATCACAGAGGCAGGAACAGAAGCCAGATCTTTTGACCCCGGTCCACGCTCTATCAGAGAATGTCAGGCTAATGAAAGCTGAAGGGACACTGGCTGGAGAACGCTAAACTTCCACGCGAGGGCTTGAGTGGGATTTGTCTTTCGTAAAGATGATTTTTCCTCATTTGAGTTGTGTCTGGGTGACCATTGAAAAAACCAACAGAAAAGAAGAAACCTAGTTCCTGATGGCTGCCTCTCCTCCCAAGCCCAGAAATAAAGTGTGACACAGAGGGAAGGGCCTACGGATTGTCAGGGGGACCAAAAACAAAACAAAACAAAACAAACAAAAAAAAAAACAGAACCTGCTCTCCCTGCCACTTCTCACTTTGGGCAAAGGCATCTTGGGACGGCTCAACTTACATGCCGTGTCTGAGCACGTGCCTTTCCCACTCAGAGCCCTGTGAGAACGCCCGTCCGCAAAATTCACATGGAAAACGCTTCTCAGTGTTAATAGCAGCCCCACGGTCAGCAAATCTCATCAGATCTGTGAGGAGAAAGCAGAAGTGTTACCTGTGTGCTGTGGGAGGAAGCAGAAGAGGGAAGTCAACATTCATTAGGAAACCTCCTTTCTTTCCTACTTTCACCCGTAAAACCCTCCATGAAGGCAATTTCCAGATTCCTTACTCTTAGTTCTCCTACTGGCTTCTCACGTCAGGGCATTTCTTGGATAGCCGTCAAGAGCAGCTCCTGGGTCCCAGGCCCCCAGCGGCCCCGTTCCTCCTCACTGCCTCATCACAAATAGTCTGGGTCTTTCTGGCCCGAAGAACCCCTTCTGTCCATTCCAACAGCGTCTCGGCAGCTTTTTCTATCGAATCTCTTCCTTCTAGGATGCTCTACCAGTGCCTCGCTATTTAGCACCTATTCATTTTCTATTTGACACAGGTTTATCTTTGCTCACTAAAAAGAATATAGAGGCACTGGACCAGGTTATGCGTAGCAGACCTCAGGGTTTCGATGCGTTCCAAGTAGAGCTGAGGGCTCACGACTTGTGCTCATCTGTCACGGATGTCATAATCAACACCTCACAGGGTGGCAACGAGCACTGAATGAGATCTGCGAGCAAAGAAGCTAGCGTGAACGAGAATCCTGGGAAGCGGGGAGGCCAGTTTGTAAAAGTATGTCCTGAGCTAGTGAGGGCCCCTGGCTGGCTGCCTGACATCTACTCCTCAATTGGTGGTACTCATGAATGTGGGGGTATAGACATTTCTGGAAGGTCTGTTGCAAACATCAAATACTGACGGTCGTTTTGTTTTCTCCATGGCGCTGGGCACATGTTAGGGGTCTGATCAATGTGGATTGGCTGGCTAATTGTTTACAGACCACTCCTCCTGGCAAACTCAAAGATGAGAGCTCACGTGGCCTTTGTGTTCTCCCGAGTCCTAAGCCCATATGTCTTTCATTATACCACAGAGAGCCAATCTCCTTGTGGATAATAAACAGCAGGGCCGAGACGGTCCTGCAGCCACGCAGCAGAGTGAGGGCAGCATACGGGGAAATGTCCATCATCTCTACATATCTGATCACCCTATGCTTGTACATACAAGATGCTACAGGAAGATGTCCTCTGGTTGAAACACTTCATCTAATAAAATCCTCAGGATGATGTTAACAGGATAGGTGTCTCTGTGCTGCCTTAATCTTTAGCACAAAACGCTATGTGAATGGGCCAGTTTTAACAAAAGATGAAACATTTTCTCACAAATTAAGAAGATCACCACACAAGCCATTAAAAATAATTGCACAGACTATCTTCCTTGATTCTTTTCATTGGAAATGAGACAGCACCATCTGCTCTGCGCATTAATTCCTTAGCAGGGATTATCTTGGGCAAGAAATCAACAGAATGCCTTCCTGACTCCTCCCAACTGCATAATGAGAGGGGGGTGGGGAGGATTCTGCTTGGGTTAATTTTGATTTCTTCATGCCTGGTTTCTTCTCTTTCAAATTCCCTCCGAGCTTCCTAGGCAGGACCTGCGATATGGCCACGGTCAGTCTTCTCTCTAGTTCCCGTGTTGGAAAGGGCGCTGGGAATGGGGTGGCTACAAGGACATGAGCCCCCTGCACTGAGCATGCCTGATGAAAGTCTACACTTGCCAACGAGGGGCATGCTCCTGGCACATTTGCTCCTTTACCCTTAGGAAACATGAAACCAGTCATCTATTCTTTCCAATGGCTCATGCTGTTTCATCCTCAAAGGAGGAGGCCAGTCATTACCTGTCACACATCAAATAGCTCTCCATCAGCCCTGAGAGCTGCACTAAAGCCACCTCCCGCTCTACTCCTAGAAGACAGACCGTCTGGCAAAAACTCCCCGAGGCTATTGTGTGCCATTTCTTCTCATTGGCAAGAATATACCTAGATGGTGGAGAATGGATTCAAAGGAGATGAGACAAAGGAGGCTGTTCTTTCAAGGATCGGAGAGGGGGATGGGGAGGGTTAGGCTTGTAATTCTCATTAACATTACTAGAAGTTACTCATGTAAATCCCCTACCCTCAGAGAGAGGAATACATGCCCCTCTACCCAAAGACGTTCCCCCCCACCATGTGGTTACGGCTCATGAATGTGGATACTACACTTTCCAGTGAGAAGTGATCAGACACCATGAAATTCTTTACAGTCAAACCAAACTGGTCTGTCGCCCCAGTGTCCACGCAAAGGGGGCGGCCAAGCCAGGCAACGAAGGAAATTTGCCTGGTGCCCCACGCACCTAACTGCCATCTATTTTTCTAATTTGCTATGCTTTCATTCTGGAGGAGTCACAGGGAGGGGAAGACTAAAAGGGCTTCTTGCCTCTGCAACACTTGTAACCTCTAAAATCGTATGTGCTCAGCCTTAGAGATGAAAACAAGTCATAGTAACCAACAAGGAATAACTTATTTCCTAAACAACAGCAGGGCACAGAGCACCATGAAGCAAAAGGAGCCTCTGTCCCCCCTGTCAAAAGCATCCTCTTCTGGAGAACTCTGCTAACAGTGCACAGACGTTAAAGAATTCATCACTAAGAACATATTTGTGAAATGTTAAAAAAAAAAAAAAAAAGGAAAAGAAAATTAGAAACCATGCTTCCTCAGATCACAGCCATTTCCCTTGCAAGAAATGGATCACTAAGGCATCTACTAATAAAAGTTGTAACTTTACAAGGGCAATCAACGTACGTGGTAGGGTGTTTTATTTGTCCACTCATTTTTCAGGTTGACCATGGGTACGGGGGTTTTGAAGAGCGGGCAGTCCCTGCTGTTGTCTTCACTGGGACTTCAGGGGCCCGAATGGACCCCCACACTGCAAACCTGTGGTCCCCTGCTACAGTTGTCATGGTGGGGATGGAGTGGAAGAGGGGCTGGGCAGGAAAGAGAACAGGGAGGAGAACCTCCAAGCGAAATGGCCACCAGAGAGGCATTTGGAGGCCTGCAGACCCACCGGGTAAGGAGGAGAGACAGTGGCATTCTGCAGATGTGCACCTCGGAGGGAGGCCCTAAGGGGATTCAGGTCTAGGTTCCCTTCAGTGAAGAACATCCCACTGCTCAAAGTGTTCGAGAAATGAGATGTAGTATAAAGAGATCTTGGCTTTGGAGCCAGAAGACCTAAATTCGGCTTCCAATATATATGTTTTTCCTTTGAACAAACTCTTAAATTTTCTGGGACTGTATGTCCCCCTTTGCAAAATGATAATACATGACATGGCAGGGCTATCATCGATGAGGTGGTTACTATGCTTCAGGAACTGTGCTGGTGTCTTGTACATCATCTCATTTAAGCTCTCCACATCTCTAGGAGGTAGGTGATATTATTATTGTCAGTACACGCAGATGGGATAAAACGATTTACCCAAAGCCATAGAGCTAGTTAATAGCACAACTGGGAGCCAAATTCAGGCAGGCCAACTGCAGAACCCTCTACGTGATATCAGATTAAAGAAAATACTGGACGTGGCACATAAGGATGCTCCATGCCGATAACCTCATCCCATTCTTATCGTCACTGGGATGGTATCTATCCTGTGTATTTCTCATGTTTGTTATCCAGGTGCTTTTGATGAACCCCTAATAACTACACTAACACATCTGAAACCCATAGTCTTATATGCACCCTCTGGAGATTTCCACAATATTCTATGTTGAATACAGAAAACCAACTCTAGATCATATAAATGTAGGCCTACATTTTTTTTTGAATGGTTATATAGATATACTTTTCAAAAGCTTTATCTTGAGAATAATCCTGGACTCAGAGGAAATTGGAAAAAGAGTACACAAATCCCATGAAAGCTTGCTTTGTGAACACACGGCTGAATGAAAACTGTCACTCCCTTTCTCTCTCTTTACAAGGTGTTAAGGGCCAGGCAGAGGGACTTCCGGAGAGGGCTCAGGGTTCGAGTTCTTTGCAGCCTCCCCCACCACACAGCAGTGGCTGCCCTACCAGCAGGAATTTTACGTAAGCGCTCAATGGGAAGTTCACTTACATTCCTCGTAATGAAACGTTAAGCTCATTTACATTTACGGTGTCCTCTGTGTTACTGTCTGCCCATCCTTATTGTGAAGCTTCCCCAGACACCAGTGGTCCTTATTAAAAACAAATCACCACCATATATTTTTTAACAAACATATAGCTATAGTTAGAAAATGTCTGTTTTCCTTGAAGTTTCTATGGCTGGTAATAGTTTACAAAGACATGGCCCCTGACATGTTTCTTAAGTCAGTCTGTTCTGCTACTTAACTAAGAAGGATCATTCCTTCTGTTCCTCCTACAACAACCTTCTGCCTCCCTTCTGTCTCACCATGGACGTGCTAGATGCCATCTGGGCCTCCGAGGGCAGGGCTGAGACTAACCTCTGTCATCAGCCTTGCTGTTCATTTCTTCTTCCTTGTCCTCGTCATCACTGCTGGAGCTCTCCATCTTTTCCTTCATCTGTTCCAGCTGATCCAAGTTAACCCGTCCAACCAGCTCAAAGTTACGGCTCACCTGAAAAAGGCCCAAACAAATGATAGAATAATGAACCGCAGACTGAACAGGGTTCTCCCTAGGGGAGAGATCTTTCCAACGTCATCTTCCAATGACCGTGTTTTTGGAATCAGGACAGTACAACACCAGTGCCTAGGAGACCCTTTTCTTCACTTTGACTATTCCAGAGGCAGGTCTGTCCTCATTCGGGCTGGAATGTCCACATTCCAACATTTTTAAAGGAACACTGGACCTTCCTTACTAGATTTAGTATAAAATGTGAGCTACAGTCAACAGGAAATCAAAGTATCACAAAGCCTGGGGTACAGAGTAGGTGTCCAATGATACCTTTTGAGTTGATTTCAAAGGTGTAACTTTTTTAAACTACCTAAGTTTCAAACACCTCTGGAGGTGAAGAGGCTCTGGAAGGTTCCTGAAAACTTAGCATGAGAATCACAACCTTCTTCCCCACAGTCTTATAAACCTGGAGGTCTGGGGGCTACCCCAGCTTAGGCCAGAAAACAACTATCCAACTCCTGACTCCAGTAAATGGAAAACAATACTGTCACTGTCAGTGTTACTGTTTTCAAAGCTGACCATAACCTGTAGATTGAAGCTGGGATTACCTGAGAAGAATCTAGACGAGTAACTCCTAAAAGCCCTTTAAGTGTTAACTATGGCTGATTTTTGTTTATGTAAAACATGGTTAGAATAATGTGGGAATCCAAACTTTCTTCCAAACAACACCCAAGGGAAATAAAAATCCACACTAAAAAAACTTTATAATGATGTTGCGTTTAGGGTTCTTACGTCAACAGTAGCACAAAATTTACCTTCTTGACTAATCTATTTTCAGAGTTTCTCCAGTTTGTATGCATAGAATTATCAGGAATGACAGGTTAGCACAGGACTCAAGCCAACAGTATGTCTCAAGTCATTCAACTGCGATGGGCTATTCCTCTGTGGAAGGTGCCGTGCTCCCCCTGTTGGGGGCCGGGGGAGGGACCCACAGAGATGAGTGAGACCCTGTCCTGGCCTCCAGAGGCTCACAGTTTAGTTGGGGAGGGAAGGCAGACATCATTCATTAGATTTCAAGGTAGATTTCAAGAGCTGCTACAGAAGAGACAGAGCATATTGAGGGCACAGGAGAGGAAAGGGAGAATTTACAAGATAATCCCAAAATACTCTCTGGGACTAGACTGGAACAAAGATTTGCTGAGCACCACCAATTCCATATGCCTGGCAGATGGGAACATCATCATCAACTGTGACAAATGCGAGAGAAAAAGACTCAGAGTAGCAGGGCCAATAGACAGTCCTGTGAAAAGACTTAATATTGCCCCAACAACATCCTGTAGAAGGTAGGCAGCGTGCAAAAGGAGGAAGAAAACTCAGGATAAACACACTTTTAAAGTGAGAGGAATAATAGATTGATCCGACTTTAATAATGCAGTCCATGAAATCAGTTGACAGTGGACTTTGCCAACAGCCCAACATGAGGGAGAAAAGAAGTTTCTGTTGCTCTCATTGCTAAACGCTCAGGGAAGGCAAGAGCTTGCTTTGCTCATCTGCAGAATTAATTAAAATGAAAAGTTAATGGACTAAGGTGAGAGGGAGGAAGAGTCACGTTCAGAATCTTTAGTGCTCTTTCTTGCTAACAGTTCACAGTAACTGTCTTCAAGGGACTTCTGCTTGCAGCACCTTCCTACCTGGGATGTATCTACCACGCCTCACTTGTACAGACCCACAAGGACTTTTATTTCTTTGTTTGTATGACATAAAACCAAAAAAGAAGAGCAGAAGGAGAATGAGGTTTGAAGTCTGACAGACCTGACTTTGAGTTCACAGTTTGCCATTAACCATGAGATTGTGGGGAAGTTACTCAAGGTACACCCTCAGTGTCCTCGTTTGTTAAAGGGGGTCAGCCCAGTACCTAAAACATAATAGTTCCCCAAAATGTAGTTTCCTTCTCCTTTCTGGGAACGTGGCCTTTTCCAATTTTGGCTTTTGGAAACACTTATAACAAGCATCGTAAATGAATATTTATGAAGTTATGTTTAGCCACAAAGTCTACGTTTTAACCAAATAGCATTTATGACAAATATTTGAATAAAAGTTTTCTGGGTTGCCAGTTTTTCAGGAAAAGGAGGCAAGGTTCCAATTTACCTAACTTTGAAATATGTGTAAAGTAACATATCCTTATGTGACCAAAATTTTCTTTTCTTTTTTGTTTTCATAAACGTTTATTTACTTTTGAGAGAGAGATAGAGAGAGGGAGGAAGAGTGCGAGCAGGGCAGGGGCAGAGAGAGAGGGGGACAGAGGATCTGATGCGGGTTGACAGCAGCGGTCTGACGCGGGGCTTGAACTCATGAACCATGAGATCATGACCTGAGCTGAAGTCGGATGCTCAACCGACTGAGCCACCCAGGTGCCCCAAGCCTAGCCTTTTCTGACCACCTTCCTCCGCTTTGCACCTCTAGCCGGGGCAACTGCAGGTGTGTGTGAAGGGCATGAGGGCGGCCGTTGCCAGGAAATGAAAATAAGGAAGCCAAGATAAGATAGGTCAAAAAGAATCCTCAAATGTCTCCTTTAATCAGGTCATTTATCCGTTCAGTCATTTGTTCGTTCCTTCAACAAGGACCCCACGTATGCCAGGCCCCATGCTAGATGGAGAAGCCCCTGCTTCTCAGGGAACTCATGACAGAAGGAGATCTGTCACAAAACCAAATGTTATGTTTTTCTTTTCCTCCTTCTGGGTTTTTCTGAGGACTGTATTTGCCCATTTTCCCGTCACCATCATCCCTCCACCGGAAAACTGTTAACATGTTGGAGTCTGCACAATTTTAAAAGAGTACATGACATTTTCACGGTATGACGTTCATCCGGGGCTAACCCGGGATTTATTTGTCCTGAAGCTTTCTAAAATCTTTGTTAGGCAATTAAAAGATTTCAAAGTGAAAACTCAAAATTTTGCTATTTAACCAGAAGATTTTAAAATAAAAACCCTTTATGATGTTGGGTTCTCCCTAAACTTTAAATTCCCAAATCAGCCATCTGATATTAATATAACAGGAAGACTCCTTGATGCATTAACAATGTCTTTTAACTATTATTTGGAATTTTAATTACTTCTCAAAGATGTTAGTGCTTTATCATATTCATTTTTTAAAAATACCGTGGTTTTTAAAATGGAGGTATAGCTAACACCCAATATTACAGTAGTTTTGGGTGTACAATGAGGTGATTGGTTTATACATTAGGCTACGGTCACCACCATGGTAGATACGTCCAATCAGTCCACGTCGCCATTACAACACCACTGGCTCTAGTCCCCACGCTGCGCCTCTCATCCCCGTGACTCATTCATAACTGGAGGCCTGTATTTCCTATTCCCCTTCACCCGTTTTGCCCCTCCCACCACCCCCTTCCTTCTGGCAACCCTCAATTTGTTCTCTGTATTTATGGGTCTGTTTCTTTGTTTATTAGTTCGTTTTCTAGATTCCACATTTGGTACCTGTCTTTCTCTGACTTATTTCACTTAGCATCATACCCACCAGGTCATCCTTGCTGCAGTTTTGAGCCACCGTCTCTCACCTGGAACACTGCAAGCCCCCTCCCTCCCTCCTCGCTGCTTTCCCAGCATCCCGTCTTGCATCTATTTTCCCGTGTGGTCTGAGAGATTAAAAATAAATATGTAAGTCTACTCATGTCAGTTTCCGCTTGCCCGGAGGACAAAATCTCAACTTCTCACTGTAGTTGGAAATGGCCAGCTATCTCCTCACCGGGCCCACCTTCTCCAGACCACCTGAACCGCCACCATCCTGAACTTACTGACGTTCCCAGACTACGCCATGCTCTGGACTTTCTGCCTCTTCCTGCACAGGCCACTTTCTCTGTCTGAAATTCTCTCTACCTGCTTCTGTTACTCAGGGACTCCTCCGTCTTCTAGCCCTGCTTCCGTGTCACTACATCCTCCGTAAATCTCCGTAAACTCCTCCTCGGTTGAATGTCCTGGCTCTATGCTTCCGCGGCACCCCCCCTCCCCTTTTATAACTCCTCCCGCTCAGTGGTTAACTATTTATGGCCTGAGCCTCCCCCACTGAACTGTAAGCTCATGCGGACAGACAGACAGACACTCTGTGCATCTCTTTCACAGCTGGATCTCCACGGCTGGTGCAGTGTCTGCGTTAGAGGGGGTGCTGCTCTCTCCTGCCTACATTACTTCTTCGTTTTAATTTACTATGTCTTTCTTTCCTAAAAGCACGCATGAAGAATAACTGGAAAATAGAAAAAGCTTCAGGTCCAACTATCTATACATATAACTGTTAATGAGTTATTGTATTTCTGTATTCCTGTTCTCTATGCATAGATTATTTAATTGCTGTAATCATGTTAAAACCTACAAGTGTGTATCCTGCTTTCTTTTATGCCTGGCATGGTATAAATACCATTAATGATCATTTTCAATCACTATAACCAACTGAATGGACTACACCTTACTTGACTCCCCCCATATGAGTTTGCCTTTGGCTCTTGGCTTTTCACTATTAAAAATGCAGCAAGCCATCTTACTGTATATAAGTCTTTCTTTCATGTTTAGCTTTCACTTTATGGGCTAAATTTCCAGATGTGAAATCAACTCAAAAGCCATGGACTTTACTGAAGTTCCAACAGATTTCTAGGTCGGCTTCTGAAGTGATCATACCAGTAAGTTACTTTCCGGACCTAGAGATTGCGCATATGCAGAGGACATACTGAGGGAAATTCACTTCTTTCTCTGGAGGTGCCAAGAAATTGACTGTCTTGTCTCCCAAAAGGCCCACAAGAGAGGGAGAAAGACCAAGGGTAAGAGTTCGAGATTTAGAACCTGGTTCCTTGAAGCCTTTGGAAGGCAAAAGAAACCATACATGTGTTTGAAGATGGGCTTGTTCAAATACATAATCCCTCAGACTGTAAAACTATATATAGATCCTTATATCCGTGAAAGTTATTTGCGATTGCCCATGAATCCAAAGTCCCCTGTGCAGGCCAGTAGCCCTTAAGAATGTGAGACGAACCGCCAACAACCAGCAGAACCTTTACCCGTTAACACTGGAGTGTGCTGACGCTGTAAGCCCTTCCGTGCTCGCGCCTCGTATTCAAGCTTTGCAACTATGTTTGTCTTTCTGTCTGTTGTTTTTTTAACCATTCAGCAAAATGAATGAATTTCCCTAGGTATGAAGGAATTTCCATATTCGAGGCTTATTCTAAGGGGAGAAGTATTGTATGATTTACAAATATTACAAGTTGAACATGCATTTTCATGCTGTCCTATGGTGACAAACCCAGTCTTACAGGCAAGACTGATATAAACTTGCTGGTTAACGAAAGAATGAAATCAGACACCCTTGTCTTCAAATTACTTCGCAGACATTAAATGGGGGGATCGCGATGAAGAAAAAAATCCCTTAATGTTTCCAGAGTTCCCCCTCCTTCTCACTTAACATTTGTACCTTCAAAAGGGACAAGCTGTCAGGATGTTCACGTCACCTAACACTGCATGTTCATGTTACGAAGAAAGGCCAAAGTGAACATTTTTATTTCTAGAAGAAGTGACACCAGAGAGCACGGGAAAGCTGCCTCTTACACGAGAAATGCCCATCTCAGTCCCATACCAAGGATGCGTAGAGCTGCAAAGATTTTAAAGGCCTTACAGCATGGCGGGCAAACTTTCTGCAGAGCACCCGATAAGCAAGTATTCCAAGCTTTCTGGACCATGTAGTTTCTGTCACAACTACTCAACTGCCGCTGGGTCTTGAAAGCAACCACAGACAATACAGAAATGGATGAGCATGGCTGTGTTCCAATGAAACTGTATTTACAGGCACTGGAATTTGAAACTCATATAATTTCATGTGTCATGAAATACTACTCTCTTGATTTTTTTTCAGTCATTTAAAAATATCAGAACCGGGGCGCCTGGGTGGCGCAGTCGGTTAAGCGTCCGACTTCAGCCAGGTCACGATCTCGCGGTCCGTGAGTTCGAGCCCCGCGTCGGGCTCTGGGCTGATGGCTCGGAGCCTGGAGCCTGTTTCCGATTCTGTGTCTCCCTCTCTCTCTGCCCCTCCCCCGTTCATGCTCTGTCTCTCTCTGTCCCAAAAATAAACGTTGAAAAAAAAATTAAAAAAAAAAAAAATAAAATAAAAATATCAGAACCATTCTTAGCTGGTGGGCCATATAAACACAGGCAGTGGGCCAGATTTGATCTATGGTCTAGAGTTTGCCAACCTCTGACTTATAATAGCAGGTGGTCTAGGGGCGCCTGGGTGGCTCAGTCGATTAAGCCTCTGACTTTGGCTCAGGTCATGATCTCACAGTTCGTGAGTTCGAGCCCCATGTTGGGCTCTGTGCTGACAGCTCGGAGCCTGGAGCCTACTTCACATTCTGTGTGTCTCTCTCTGCTCCTCCTCCACTTGTGCTCTCTCTTTCAAAAATAAATAAATAAACATTAAAAAAAAATAATAATATCAGGTGGTCTACCCAGCGATCTCTGCCTATCTTTGAAAGTCAGAACGAGAATGAAATCAGTAGGAGAAAGGGTCAGCACAGCATTGTCTCTGCGATTTCTTATAGGAAGACGGTCAAAGGTGCGGGTAAAAATCTTGAATTCAGAGCATTTCGATCAGAGCTCCCGTAAAAGCTTCTAGAAGGGACATTCAGCTAAGTATATTAAAGTTCTACAGAAGAGAAGCCGTGACACCATATTTGCTTTGCTCCGTGCTGCCCTCCTATTTTGTAGACACCTTTATCAAGCACAAATCATGCTGGCTTGTGGTTCTTTACTTAAGCTTGTGTTACCTCCTCGCTTATAAATTCTTCCAGGGTAGCAACCATTTCTTATTTAGCTTTAAATAAGCGCAGAGTTTAAGGTCGGTCATCGAGTTGACACACAATAAATGTTATTTGAATGTACTGGTAACATAAAAACCATGGGAGACCATAAAGTATAAAGAACCTCATAATACTGTACCCAATGATAAAAATTTGCTGGCTAATAAGACTAGATATTTTCTAAAAGATTTTGTTCAATTCTTAACAAATATCTATTACATACTAAAAATTAATCCAGGTGTTTTCACATGTATCCCTTAAACCCTTATGACCACTCTGAGAGAGATGTGTTACCTTCCATATTTGTAGATGAGGACGGCAACACTAAACAAGTTCAGTGATAAAGCCAGGATTGGAACTCATATCTTCAGATGCCATGGCTCCAGCTTTCCCCATTATAATGCAAATCACCTAGAGAAATGCAAAATTAGCGCCCCCCCCCTGCCCCAGATACCGACTGAACATAAGAGGAAGGCAGAAAGGTACTGTGACTTTATAATGTTGCAAAACTTGATGGGATAGAGGAGTAGAGTCTTTTGAGAATTTTTTTCAAAATAAAAACCTTTCTAAGAACAATAAGAAGAAAGGACAGAAAAGTACCCAGGAGGGTATGGAGCACAGAGGTCAAGGAGAATATCTACTTTCTTTTGTAATCACTGAGTCAGAAGCAGAAAAGATGCTTCTGCCAGACTTAGCTCAGCAAAAGCCCAGACAAAACGAAGTTATTTGGAAAATCTCAGGATAACTGCAGTCACAGGTACTGAAAAAGCCAAGTAAGAAGCATCATTAAGAAAGTCAAAGAACTTTGTTGCTGGCCAAATGAGCTGTTGCCAATCTACTAAACTTAAAATCTAGGGAGGAAAGATGCGGTCAGTGTTGCCACATTTTGCTTACGTGAACAAGCAGGATACTTAAAATTTCCTACTTGAAAAGCGATTTCATATATTGGTTTATTTAGCAAACAGCTACCAGATACTTTATTGTACGCAGGGAATTATGACTAGATTTGGGAAGAAAAGACAAATAAGTAATGCGGTTTCCATTTCAAGAATGTTGCATCCAATGGCAAGACAAAGACTTGTTAAGAGTTAAGTGTAAGTTGAGGCAGATTGAAATAGGTGCCTTAACCAAGGAACAGTCTCATGCGGCCTCGGAAGCAGGAACAATGAACCCTGGAGAGTTTAGTGGACAGTTTCAAAAGTTACAGGCAGAGAACCTCTCCAACTGCCTACTTGAAAAATAACATGTGTGGTTCTGCGAGGCACATCCCTCTGAAAAACGGTCACACCTCTTGCTCATCTACTTCTGATTTCTCAGTCTTCCAAAGTCCCTGAAAGAAGCAGGGTCTGTAGCTGACAAACCAAGAAGCAAGACGAAGCAGAGTTGAAATGACCTGATCTTTTAGAGAAACATTCGCCTTGCACAAATCCTCAGTCGATCAAGACAAAGCTGCTGGTACGAAGTTTTGAAATGAAATACAATCCAGAAAAAAGTGTGGCCAAAGGTGTGTTGTATAATTTGGGAAGGTTTTCCTTTGGTTTTGTTTCTTCTCCTTTCCTTTGCGGAACACAAATGCTCTATGTGACTTTTTGCCACCATGGATTTCACTAGTCCAGAAAGCTGAACGATTTTATTGGCGAAACTAAAATGTTGGGGATTCCTCCTGAGCTTAATGTTCTGCTGCTTCCCCTAGACTGGCAAAAAGTAAGAGGAAGAGATACGAGTTCCTTAGAGTTCGGCCGCCTGAGGCTCCATTTGTATAAAAAATTAAAAACATTTCAGAGTAAATTCAATTAGTGAATGTGTATTGCCTGAATAGACTATCCTTCTAAATTTAATATAGCGAACATGACAATTTTATGAGCTAACCAAGTTAGAGATAATATATTTTTATGTTCCTTAAACTAGCAAAGAGACTTCAGAATCATAAAGAACACTAACAAGGTACTGCATATACTTAAACTTTCTTTAAAAAATGTTTTTTAAATGGGAGAAGAGCAAGGTATTTTTTTTTTTTCATGACTTCATGGTTCTTAAAAATGTCGTCTTCATTTTTCACCAGCATTACTGATGAATGGCACTACTGATACGGGACTTCATTTTGTGTGTGTGTGTGTGTGTGTGTGTGTGTGTGTGTGTGTGAGTGACAGAGAGGGGGAGGGAGGGAAGGACCGAAGGAGGGAGGGACTGAAATCATAGAAATCACAGAACAGACCTACTGAGATTGGAAAAATAGAGCTGAAGGATGAAAAAACAGAATTTCAAATAGCCTCCTGGACTGTTTACTTCAGATTCCAAGAGATTGCAAGTGAGTCTTTGTTCACAGGCGCAAAGATTAAGGTCTAGAAAGGCAAGATGCTGTGTGTCACGTGAAAAATGAGGGTGCTGTCATATGTCTTCTACTTCACCTTGGCTTCTGAGGATAAACATGGCAGTGTACAGCCAGTGCACTTGGGAGTCTGGTTCTTAAATGGAATGGTTTATTTGACTTCAAGGATCCTTCCTGCTGTACCAGTATTCTGTCTAGTCCATGAATGATAGATACAGTGTGACAACTTTAGAGACACTCCTTGCGGTCTATGGGTTTTTGCAGGCAGAATTCCGAAGTCCAGGTTTGGACGTCCAGTCCTAATGAACAAAGTCCTTTGGCTGCAAATACATCCTACAGTCTCTTAGTTTCTTCCATAGATTCTCCCCACCACACAAAAATCACCTAAAGCTACCAGTGGAAGAATATGATGAGCAATGCACTCAACACACAGTCTTACTGGGGAAAAAAAAGTAAACCTTAATTTAGAACCAATTGCTAAAGTCTACTGCACGCTTTATTTTTGGCGGTTAGCACAATAATCTGGATCTCCAGCATCTTGTAGATCTATCTGTTCCCAGGATCAAGTTTATAAAGATGTAAAAGCCTGTAGGACATTAACATTTACTGAGGATCTATTATATGTGTCAGGTCTTGGGAAACTTGAATCTTTCAGGTAGGAAGAATTTTGATTTAATTTTTGTGTTGGGAGTGACATAAGGGTCAACGATCATAATTTACTCACCATAAAACTCATCTGTTTTAAATAGTTTAGGGAGTTTTAGTAAATTCATGCGTTTATGCAACCCCCACTACAATCTGGCTTAAGAATTCTATCTCCCTGAGAAGTTCCCTCATCACTTCTGCAACCATCTCCCAACCTCCAGCCCCAAGCAACCTCTGATCTGCTTTGTCTCCATAGTTTGCCTTTTCTAGAAATTTCATATAAATGGAATCATATAACACGTGATCTTTCATGTCTGGATCCTGTCCACTTAACATGACGTTGTTGAGATTCATCCATGTTGTTCTGTGTCTCAGTAGATTCATTTCTTTTTATAGACAAGTAGTATCACGTTGTATGGATATGGCACATTTGTTTATCCATCCACTTTATGTGGAAGTAGATTTGCTGGATCAGATGGTTAAGTTGTCTGTTAAACTTTTAATATATTTTTTATTTTTATGATTTTTTAATGTTTATTTATTTTTGAGAGAGAGAGAGAGAGAGACAGAGCGTGGGCAGGGAAGGGGCAGAGAAAGAGGAGACACAGAATCCGAAGCAGGCTCTAGGCTCTGAGCTGTCAGCACGGAGCCCATTGCGGGGCTCGAACTCACAAGCTGTGAGATCCTGACCAGAGCTGAAGTCGGATGCCCAACCGACTGTGCCACCCAGACGCCCAGTGTCTGTTTAACTTTTAAACAAATTGCCAAAGTGCTCCAAAGTGAATATGCCATTTTACATTCCAACCAGTGCTATATGAGATTTCTGGTTTCTCCACGACTTTGCCAACACTTTGGCACTATCGGTCTTTTTTTTTTTTTTAAGTCTGTTTATTTTGAGAGAGAGAGAGAGCGAGAGTTGGGGGGGGCAGAGAGAGAGAGACAGAGAGAGAGAGAGAGAGAGAGAGGGAGAGAATCCCAAGCAGGCTCTGAGCTATCAGCACAGAGCCTGATGTGGGGCTCGATCTCACAAACCCTGAGATCATGACCTGACTGGAAACCAAGAGCTGGATGCTTAACCAACTGAGCCACCCAGGCATCCCTGGCACTATCAGTCTCAATTTTGGCCATTCTCGTGGGTAGGTAGTGGTATCTTACTGTTGTTCTCATCTGCATTTCCCTAATGAGGAATCTTACTCAGTGTCTTTTCATGGGATCATTTGCCATTTGTATATCCTCACAGGTTAAGTGTCTATTCAAATTTTTTTCTAATTCTTAATTGAATTATTACCTTCTTACTATTGAGTTATAAAAGTTCTTTGTGTATTTTGGTTAAAATCCTTTGCCAGAAAGTGACTTTGCAATTTGCTTCCAATCTGTTTCTTGCCTTTTTGTTTTCTTAATAGTGTCTCTGAAGAGCAAAAATTTACGTTTGATGACGTCTAATTTACCGATTTTTTTTTCTTTTAATGTCCATAGCTTTTGTATAATATCTAAGAAAATTTCCCCTAACCCAAGGGAGATTTTCTACTTTTTTTCTCCCAGAAGTTTTATAGTTTCAGTTCATACATGGAAGTCTATGATCCATTTTGATTTAATTTTTGTGTTGGGAGTGACATAAGGGTCAACGATCATTGTTTTGTATGTGGAAATCCAACTATTCAAGCACTGTTTGTTGAAGAACCATCTTTTCCTTATTACTTTGGTACCTTTGATAAAAACCAACTGACCACATAGATGAGGATTTATTTCTGGACTTCTGGCATCACTGATGCTCCTGAGTATTGTAGCTTTAAGGTTAAGTTTTGAAATCAGGAAGGGCGAAGTCTTCCAATTTTGTTCTTTTTCCGCACTGTTCAGGCTATTCTAGGTCCTTTGCATTTACATTTTAGTATCAGTTTGTCAGTTTCTATCAAAGAAAAGAGATTTTGACAGAGATTACACTGAATCAGTAGATCGATTTGGGAAGAGTTGCCGATACAGAGTCCTCTAATCCAGGAATACGGTACATATTGCATTAACTTACTTCTTTTATTTCTCTCAACAGCATTTTGTAATTTTCAGTGTGCAGCTTTCATAGTTCTTGTGTTGAATTTATTCTTAAACATATTCTTTCTGAGGTTATTGTAAACAAAATTGATCTTTTTAAAATTTCATTTTCAGATTTCCATTACTAGTATGTAGACGTGGAATTGATTTTTAAATATTTACCTTATATCCTACAACTCTGCTAAACTAAGTTAATATTCTTAGCAGCTTTTTAAATAGATTACTTTGGATTTTCTACGTACAAAGATCACATTGTCTGTGAACAAGAGTTGTTTCATTTCTTCCTTTCCAATTCTTGAATTTCTTGTTCTTGCCTTATGGTCCTTGTCTTTTGTATTTGAATTATTAGCAAACTCCCCTTCAGTACGCTGTACATCGACACTCTTATACTCCTTCCATAAATGCTGATGTCACCACAATGAATGACCACTTTTACCCAGTGTATGTCACTGCCTACCAGTCGAAACTTCAGTTTCAGCAGCACTGCTATCCTGCTTTATAAAAGCATAGTGAAAATACAATATCACAGACCATTTCTAGGATGCAAGGTATAATTAGTGAGTTTAAAATACATTTTAGTTCTTCGGGAATAGAAGTGCCTTTCTGGTGGGTACCACAGCTCAGCTCCTGAGAGGAGCATGCTGGCTCTCCAGTGCAGGGAGAGCAGGACTGAACCTACACAACTTCTGGGAAAGGGAAAACGATTCCTATGTGGAAATCAGAGAAGAGACACAGAACTGAAGTGACTGGCTACAGTTGTACAGTAAATAGTGGAGACGAGATTCAAACTCACGTCTGTGTGGTTCCAAAGGCTCCAAATTGGGCCCCTCTTTTCCAGAGCAGCCCATTTCCCCGATGGGTACCCGGAAGGCCCAACCTTCCGCGTCTGCTCGGGAAGCCTCTGGTTCCACATCTGCATGGTTCTAACCTTCTCACCGGTGACTCACAGCAAGTGTGTAACCACCAGAGAAGAATTTATCTTCCGGGTCTGCTCTCTCCCAAAATACCAGCCCAAAGGCCTGAACGCTATAATAAAAAGATCTGAGGTGGTGACATAAATAAGATCCATGTGCATAAATGTAGAGAGCTGGGTTTGAAATGGGTGAGTTTTCCTTTTGAGTTTGGGGGGCAGAAATGCCCAGGAAGTTTGAATAAGGAAGGATATGAAAAAGTTTTTCAGTGAGGGCCATTCAAGCTTTTCTTCTCTGCTTTCGTTTTTGGGCAGACACTTTACAGAATGAACGCATTCCAAAGCAGAAAAGTGACCATGAAACCGTTACATTGTGGGTCGGGGACAGAGCTCAGACTTCTTTCTCAACACCCCACAGAAAAATTCTGACCCTCGGGTGCGGATGATTCAGACTAACATCTTGATAACGTGGGCTTGTAAGGTCAGAGAAGAGGAGGACACAGATCACAGAAAAAGGAAACTCTCAAAAGCGATCCTCATTGCGCCTTAAGTAAACACTCCCTTGATCTGTTGGATGTGTTGGTTAATTAGAAAACATTCCAATAGGCTTTTTTTCGTGAAACAAATACAAATCTTAACTCCTCTGCACTCTGCGCAATACACGAAACCAGAAGCAATGCTCTCAGTTCCCAAATGTGCCAAATAAGCCCTCTGAAGCTGTCCTATAGGATTCTGCCTTCTGATCAGAAGACCTCTGAAGAGAAGTTTTTCACAAACCCCTTATTTTAGGTCTTGTACGGATTTGTTCTTTATCAATCCTCCTCCCCAAATAAAACATGTATTTTACAGCCCTTAGAGCGTTCAGACACGAATACGAATGCCTTGGAAAATCTCTGTAGTTAGCAAAATACTGGAAACAGCCTACATGGTTGAGGGACAAGGTGGCACAGCCACCAGGACAGGGGCCAGCAACCATAGCGCAGGCCGCCGCTTACTTCCAGAAATACAGTTTTACTGGAACCCGGCCATCACGCCCATTCACTTCTGTCTTGTCTGTTGCTGCTTTTTTGCTACAAGGGCAGAGTTGAGGAGTTGCCACTAAGACCATCTGGCTCGCGAAGCCTAAAATATTTACTATTGGTCCTTTACAGAAAAAGTTGGTCAGCTCCTGTGACGATACGTTTAAAATAATACGGAAAAATGATTCCTGTTAGGTCGTCAAGAAAAAAAAATGTGACGAGGACACGACACTTCATGTATGGTGTGGCCGGGAGGATGCGCAACAAAGGAAGGTGGGCGGCAAAGAGACAGAAAATGTTACGCGGTTGGATCTGGGTGGTAGCGTGAGGGGTGATTTTCCTTGTCCCCATCTATGTGTTCCAATTCTCTAAAATGCCCCTGTATTTCTTTCATCATAGCAAAAACACCGAACCTCACCTTAAACATTATTTTGGCTCAAGTCACACGGTGGGTGTGACTAAACTCGGCTCTGTCTCCCCGCCAGGCGCCCTCCCCACCTCCCACGTATGCTGAGGGGCGGGGGCAGGAAGGGCAGGTACCTTATGCTCGTCCCGAAGGTGGCTGTCCAGCTCCTCCGTGTGCTTGGTCTCGTAGTAGCAGAGCTGGCATTTGTAAGGTTTCAGTTCATTGTGCTTTTCTATGTGTTGCTGGAGGCTCTCGTCACTGGAGCAGGTGAAGGTACACTTATCACAGCGGAAAACTACTCCCTGCAAGTATTTTGACAGTTTGGAACGGCACACCTCAATGGGGACGACGCGCTCTTCTGTGGAAACAAATTGAACGGAAAGGGGGACATTTTTACTGATGGGAAAGTAAGCACGTGCTCTTTCTTTGGAATATAGGAAAAAACGCACCCAGTTTTGCTGCTTCGCGTGGGTCTGTGTCTGAACTCACATGCGCGCTGCCCCTCCCTCAATTCCCCAAACAGCACCTTCCTCTGGCACAAGTAGGTGGTGTTGTTTTTTTAATGTTTACTTATTTTTGAGAGAGAGAGAGAGAGAGAGCATACACGAGCAAGCGGGGGAGGGGCTGAGAGAGAAGGAGACACCGAGTCCAAAGTGGGCTCCAGGCTCTGAGCTGTTGGCACAGCCCGATGTGGGGCTTGAACCCGTGAACCGTGAGACCATGACCTGAGCTGAAGTCACACGTTCAACCGACTGACCCACCCAGGCGCCCCGTGTGGCCAAAAGCTCTGCGTACTTAACACCCAGAATGATCTTTACAGAGAGGTGGGCAGGCTGGAAGGTGCTCACTAACTCCTGCATGGAGGTGGTCAAAGGAAGGGAGAAGAACAGAAGTGGCTGCCATTTTTACCAACATAAATGATTACTGACAGCAACCACGAGCACAACCCAGTTCCTTAGCAAGGGCTATTTAGGCTGGACCTACAGATGTCTCTAAGCAGGAAGAAGACAGATGGCCCCCGAGTACCTCTGTGCCGCCTCTGTGCACCTTCCAGGCAACTCTACTAGGCTGGAGTTACTCCTGTTTTTGCAAATTAGTAAAGTGAGGAACAGGGCTCTTGAGTAACTTTCCAGAGGTCGCAAATGTTGCCATTGGCCCAGCTGAGATCTGCATCCCTGCCTGTCCAACTGCAAATCCTTTATGTCCTACCATTTCCAAATTCCACTCCTGTTTCCCCTTCCAAGACGTTCTCAAGGAGACTGTTTTCCTTGTCCTGAAACCAAGGGGATCTCAAATCTAAAAACAAATCTAAAAACAAAGGACCTGTACATTTTCATTCACTAAAACTCCAGCTCTAACTACGGAAGAGCTCACAAATGAAATGGCTGCAGGCAACATGCAGGGGGAGGTGGGGGCGGCGTGGGAGATAGGGAGGATTTGTGCCTTTTCAGACAATCTGTAATCTGATTGTCACAAGGGAAAAAATAAAAGAGAGAGAGGATTTGGGTGCTTTTCCCATTAACATACCAAATGCTGTAGGGCTGGAAATGCGTGCGCTTGTTTATTTTGCACTCTCTCACCCTTGTGTTTAACTGCTCAAATTAAATTTCACACCAGTCTGCCCAGAGTATCGGTGCACGCGCCAGATATCCATAACTGGGATAAAATTAAAATCTGTGCTATTTATGCAGGGATCAAATATAGCGTGTGTTTTCATGCTGTGTCTGGATTTCAGAAGACTCTGAAAGTTTACAAATGGACGCACACAACATATACTTATATTATTTAGAAACAGCAATGTATTATTAAGTCAAGAAAGCGTGATTTCTTCTCAGCGTCACTGAGTAGCTGTGTGCTTCCAGAGCATCAGTGTTTTGTGCACTGATGCGATTCTCCCTGTGAGCCCTCCCTCCCTTTGTTGCTGGCCTGCATTGACCCCCGGGGAATTTTCCCCACCCAAGGCCATGCCTTAGTCCCCACCACCACATTCTCACTGCAGGGCGGTCATTGCCTTGGGAGTCCTTGAATACAGCGATTAATTGGGCAGCAAAAAGCTGGCCAGAGGAAGCGTGGAAGGTGATGTCTGCTGCTCACTCCCCAGAGCTCTAATGCATATGTTATTTTCCCTATACAAAGAGTCAGTCGCTTATTTAGAAATATAAATATTTTTAAACCAAACTAGAGCAGACAGCTAAGAAACACATGATTATAATGTAATCCACACATTTTCTTAGAATAGCAAACGTTGAACAGTCTTCTAACCATTCAGTTCCATGATTTGGTGTAATCGGGGGGAAAAAATGCTCGGGCATGAGCCAGCCAGAGCCTTAAGAAAGCCCATGCTATGATGTTCTAGTCCTTGAGTCCAGGGTTTCTCGGTAGTAGCGCTACTGACATTTTGAGGCCAAATAAGTCTTTACTGTGGGGGCTGGACTATGCATTGTAGAATAGTTATCAGCATCCCTGGCCTCTACCTACCATATGCCAGCACGCCCCCACTTCCCCGGAAGTGACGATCAAAAATGCCTCCAGACAAACGCACCCTGAGGAGGCAAGATGGACTCCGGTCGAGCACCGCTGCTCTTGCTCTTATACAAAGTGTTGAGCATCACCTCCAGCTGCTCTGGGTTAAGACACACGTGGACAAAAACCATGAGGAAGCCGGTGCTCACGGCAAGAGATAGGGGTACAGGCTGAACCCCTGGGACCAGCTCCCACGCCTCAGGAGCTCATGGGAAGTGCGGATACAAACTTTTCTGGCACCTTCCTTGAGAATGCATCCCCCTGCTCTGCTCTTCCTGTATTTTGTCATTTCTACTACGTCTACCCTCCGCCTCTGGCTCTGGTTCCGTTGAGCTCAGTGGAGCTGGACAACGGCTGGTATAATGTTCAACGTAACGAAGCCTCAAACACCTTGGAGACAGCCACGCAGTCAGCCCCCAGGCTTCACCTCTGCCTGTAAATAATCTCTTCTTTCAGACCTGTTTTTTAATGGGTCTCCCTTTCCATTCCTCTACCACCTTGCTCAGTTTTCTTGGCCATTTCCAATTTCACTATGTGTGTCTAAGTGAATTTTACACAAAGTCGTGAGCACCCAAAATACTCTGGAGTTTAAATAATAACTCACGTAAATGACTGTGGCAATTTACCAAGAGCCCACTAGGTTTCAAGTACCGTCAGGCACTCTACCCTCACTGTTGCTTTTTCTCTTCGTAACACTCTGCCAAGACAGTTTTATTATCTTTAGTTTATTGATGTGGAAACTGAGGACTGGTCTGGTGAACTACTTCCTCAGAGTCACTCTTCTAGCTCAGAACCAAGTTGTGACCTGGAAACACAGGTCTCCTGCCTGACCTTGGCCAGTGCCCTCCTCCTGGAACATCCGATCTGCACTTGGTGTATTTATGAGGCTTTTCCCCCTAATCATTTAAGAATACAAAAGCTACACGCATCTCTAAGGCAACCCTCTCTATCTGAATTTCTTTCGAATATCTACTGAATTAGATAATAGGAAACTTCCTGCTCACTTACCCTGAAACGTAAGACTTCCCAGTTCCAAACTAACACATTCCCAACATCCCAAGTCTCTTATTTACATGGACTTTTACTAAGACATTAATTTTTTTTTTCACTTTCTAAAAACATGGCTAACATGACCAAGATAAAACACAAGACAGACGGACTTTGAAAGGCAGGCGAATCACCGGCCTTTTTCTGAATGAGGTTATTCATTATTGAGGCAAGTCAAGGACATAAAGTTAGAGACTGGAATGTTTCCAGGTATGGATGGAGCCCTGTCTTGGCTACAGAAGCTGAGTGCTAAGGGCTTTTTTTTTTTCCCCCTATGGGGGCAGCAACAACTGTGGGCCTTTCTTGACTTTACACCTCTCAAAATTACCTTGAGTAAAAAAACCAAGGCTTGAATCACACTCATTGTGACTCAGCTTCCAGAGCTGGCTGCAAAAATATTATGACTTCACCAGTTTGACTACAAGATAGATTCTGTCTCTCATCTCTTCCTACTCAAAAGTCGCTTGGGGCTGCAGCTGGACATAAAACCCAAGAGGCTGGACCCCAGAGTATGCCACACGGAAGCCTGCGGGAACTAAGGTGCAAAAGAGCCTAGAAGTGTGTGCCATCAACTCCCGTGGTGCTCAGTGGAAAAATCGGCAGATTTGCAACTACAAGGAGGGCAGAGGGTCATTTCTGTTCAAAACAGAGAGAAACCACATCACTGTGGAGTCCAGAATCACCAAGTAAAAATTCTTCCTGAAAGGCAGACCACAACACACATGGGTTTCCTCCCCACAACCTGCCAAGTGTAAAGGAAGCATGGAGAGATTTGGAAGTCATTCACTCCAACAAACCCGTATGCAAATGATCGTGCTAAAGGGCGGAGACCCACTTTGGGCCAAAACCAAAGCCCCACCCATTACTCTCAGCCAAACAAGAGATAAAAGCCCAGTACTAGAAAGCCATTAAAAACATAACAAGAGTTTCTAAAAAAACAATCATTCCAAAACAGAACCCTAAACGGATACACATAAACATAAGGACAACGGTTCCTGGTAAGTTATTAAATGTGACGTTAGCTGGGCTACCACTGTGAAGCTAGAGAAAGCTGGGAACTGCACCTCCAATTCCAACAGGCAAAGGTATTTGATAGGGATGGAACGTGTACTTTCACAAATAAAATGAAAGATTGGCAAACTCACTGTATTCTGTTTTTCAAGAAAAATGACAGACATCAGATAAATCAGGGGAGATTAGTTCTGTTCCAAAAAGACACCCACCTGTAGGATTCAGTGTTAAATTCAGTGTTTGCCTCAGTACTGGGGTTACAGGCTGGGACACAGAAACTTTAAGCTAATACGCCAGCTGGAGACCAGCCCCAGTGATTACACAGTTCCATAATTATAAATAAACTTCTCGGGGAAAACTGTGTTTCATCCCTATAATTCAGTCTGTACCCAATTTTCTGGGTGCACTTAGGTATGCAAGGTACAGGCAGGCAAAGCTATGCATAAAGGGTCGTGCTTCCCGTGGTGGGAAACTGAGAAACTCTGTGGAAATGTACCCATGAAACTATCTCTTCCCTTGTTCATTGTCTCTCTTCCCATTAAAGTTCAAGTTCCTTCGGTGCACAGACCTTGACTGACTCTTCATGGCAGTATCCCTAGAGCGTAAAAGAATGCTAGCATATAGTCAATGTTCAATAAATATTTGTTGCCTTGAATGAAGACCCACCGAAAAGTCCTACCACCAACATTTTCCTTCAAACAAAAATCTCAGGGCTTACTTCTTCCCTTTCTAAACTGGTCCAATCATGGCCAATCTCACCAAATTAACCTCACCCAAGTTCCCCAAAGAAATGGGTCTACCAATGCTTTGTTTCAATCTTTGCTAAATTGGTACTCCCATCTGTCTACTGAGTGAAGTTTAAACTCCTACACTGGCATCCGAGCCCTACCTAATTTGGCCAGAATGCACGTCAGCTTTGCCCCCTGTTCCCTTCAGCCCCTCTCAGAACATTCTTAATGCCACTCTGTCAACACATCTTGTTTCCACCTACCTGAGCAGTTGAAATTTTTCCTCCTCCTCCCCCATGTAGTAGGTCAAAGAGTGCCCCTCAGAAATGTGTGTGCACCTAGAACCTCAGAAAGTGACCTTAGCGGGATAGGTCTCTGCAGATGTAACTAGTCAGGAGGAGGTCATAGTGGATTGGGGTGGGCCCTGAGCTCAAGGAGTAGTGTTCTTGTAAGAAGAGGAAACACACTCAGGGAAGGTCAGGGGCAGACAGATGCAGAGAAAGGAATGATGCAGCTACAAGACAAGGATGTTGGGAGCCACTGGAAGCCAGGCAGAGCCAAGGAAGGATTCTTGTTTGGAGCCTTCACAGGGAGCACAGCCCTGCTGTCTGTCAACTTGAGATCAGACTTCTGGGCCCCAGAGCAGCAAGAGAGTACACTGGTGTTTTAAGCCACCCGGGAAACCAACATACCCCACCTTCAGTCTTCTCTGCCTGCTGAAATGTCATCAAGGCTCAGTTTGAAAACCACCCTCCACCACGTTTCACTGCCCCGAACACAAATACGCCTGCCGCAGTGAATCTCCTAGATACCCATCCCTCGCTAGCACATGCTTCATTTCCTTGAGGAGGGCGGGTATCCGCCCTCCTACACCTCATCTTGCCCACGAACCCAGCACAGTGTGGCACGTAATGAATGCTTGCTGAATGCATGGATAAACAGTACGCTCTTTCTGGCCACAGCCAACATAAACCCATGATCGCTGCCCATTCAGATTTCCCATGAGTGAAATGGATTCTCCTCCCTTTCCTCCCTATTTAAATATATCATTATGTGTGCATAAAAGGCTAAGGAAACTCTATTCTTGCAAGCAGGATCTCAGTCCAGGGCCAGTTCAGAAGCTGTTTTTCTTGCCTTTCGTCCCAAGTATTTTAATTAACCAAGGCCTCAGAAAGCTCTCTTACTGCAGGCCCTAGAGGCCAAAGATGTTTACTCCTCTGCAGAGCCAGGAGGGCACAGGTGCAGAAGGAACCACATCTTGTTACTTTGAGATCGGCCGCACCCTGAAGTTGCAAGGCAGACGCCCAGCCCCGTCTCTTGACTTGTCAAGACCAGCGTCCCACTGAGATGCCACTCTGAGTTGAGACGGGACCCTGAAGTCAGGCCAGGACACAGATGGCAGCCATGGCTGTCCTGAGGCACCTGCCGCCTGTGGTTCAGTGGTCCTCATCTCCGACCTCCAGCCCCACAGGGAACTCCATCCTCAGACCCAGCTGCCACCGCCACTAGAATGCTCAACGGGTGACACCGACCAACCTCCCAAGGATGAGACAGTGACCTGCTGGTTACAGGCATGGGCTGTGGGGCAGACAAGCCTGGGTTCAGAACCCAGGTGGGTCACTTATTAGTCATTTGGATCTTGAGTCGCTCTCCGCCTCTCTGAACCTTTTCCCCTTGTTATCAGGGATAGCAGTAATGCCCACCACAGAGGGTTTTGTGAGAATTCCATCAAATAACATACTGAAATCACTCGGCGCGGCACTAGGTACTAGTGAGCACTCAGTAATAGTGACTGTTGTGGTTATTGATGTTGTCATTATCACTACCAATCCCCAGATACTCCTTTATTCCAGACTGGGCGCTTTCTGATCCTGAGAAGAACGGTATTTATATATGTAGATGGCTCTACATATTGTTGTAAGTCACCTCTACAAATAAACAGAAGAGACTGTATGTAACCAGTGACGGGCAGTATGATGGATGGGTCACGGGATCGGAGGATGGAGCTGACTCACAGCTGCACGGTTACCACTTGAGTGACTCCAGCTCAACTGCCTGGCCCTCATGGTCCCTGAGGGACTTACCACTGTATTTGTGGTGGGGATGATACACCCTCTATCGTACGTGGTCCCCTTCAGGGGACCCCACTGGAGAAATTCCTTCCGGATTCAGTGTCGAGGATTCCTGGAAATCTCCCGAACAAAATTTCAAAGGTCTAACAGGCACTCTAAGTCCATTTGCTTCTCTGCCGCGGGAGGCTGGAACCTCAGAGCCAAGTAAATCCACAGCCCACCGTTGACAGGTGCACAGCACCTCAGGGCATACTCTGGACACCAAGCTCTTGGGGAGCCTCTTCCTACTTCCGGGGGACTTTCCAGTTGCTTCTTATTTTGCACTTCTGCCCCGATCTCCCCATTTGTTTTAATCCTACAGTGCTGCACAAACACCTTTATGATACCTTAAACTCTTTGTGAGGTGACCGCAAATAACTAGAGCAAATCAAAGAAAAAGCGGCTTGTGTCAGTTTCCTGTTTCACACATGTGGAGCGGGAACACAAGTGATAGCACTAGCCCTCACGATGCCGTTGGATAGGAGTGACTTAGCATCAAGTGGAGCATTCGCAGTGTTAGCATTTACGCCCTCTGCCCCCTACCCGCTTTCTAGAATTCTCGGCTCAGGGAAGGAAAACCCTTGAGCTCGCTAGACAGTGAAGCTCTGACTCCGCCAGGCAGCAAGATGGGAACCCAGAGGGAATCAGCCACAGAAGTGAGGCCTCCCCATTTCTGTTTGCTCAGCAGCAACACTACTCACGGCCTCTCCCCACACTGGGAGGGGTCACAGAGCCACCATGACACATGGGCCGGGGGACCAGAAGTCAGGTGACCCAGGTGCAACACCGGGTGGGACCACTCTGGCCAAGAATTCCCGCCTAATGTTCCCATGCTGTTTCTCCCCGCTCGCAGGCGGATGTCCCGGCCGGCAGCGACCTCACGTCTCGTTAGGGTGGCCTTCTGCGGGGCGCGCAGCAGAGATGGGCGAAGTGTCACAAAATGCAGTGGCCCAAGCCCGCGGCTCTGGGGAAATGTGGGCAACTTTGAAAATGCTCAGAAAACATGCAGCATTTCAGGGTGAGTGACATCTCAGCAGGATGGCAGAAGACACTCACTGCTTTTGAGGCACGTGTGGCCAAGAGTAAAAAGCTTCTTGAAAGGTTAAAGGCGAAGGAAGGCAGACAAGAAAGAAGAGGAAGATGAGGAGGGAGGGAAGGAACGAAGGACAGATGGAAAGATCAGTGGATGATGGAAACAGCAAGAGATCAGCGGTATTCCGGTAATCTTTCTCCATCCACCTCTGGGTTGAATCTTTTTAGGACAAAGTAGTTTTTACATAAACATATTTTTCCTTCCAATGCGGAGGAAGCCTGTTGTTTAACAGTGTTTTAATTGGCCAAGAGTAAACTCAACTGCAAGAAAAACCAAAGAGGACTTGAAAGAAATATCCCTGTTTATCAACAGGAACCAACATTTACGGAACACCCGGTATGCCTCCGCTAGGGAACACACTAGACCTTTTGCACGTTATTTCGTAGGCTTGACTGTCCTCTCTTTTTATAGACGAGACAGCGGGTGAATACAAGAGGCTTTAAAACCAGAATTTAAATCTGAAGCCTATGGTATTTCTAAGACATATCAGGCCACTTTTATTTTTAAGAGTTTTCTCTCTCCATCCATTTCAAGGGAAACTCTGCATTCTGCTTTTCAGAAATCATCATTTTGGTTTCCCTCCAGGGAATTGCTTACAACCATATAGCAGCTCTTCACATTTTATAAATGAGTCCTCACCCGCCCATTCTGTTTCTCATTCACTCCTTCCTCAGCAAGGTTGTGAGGGCAGAGGAATGACAAGGTGAAAATCCCTGTTGCTGAGAAGCCCCAGAGAAGCATGCATGGCAGAGCCCTGCACCCTTGCCTCCCTCCACGGGGAGGAAATGCTCGCAGCAGGAAGGAGTTTTTACCGTTGGCCGTCACTGTGGCAGTCCCCGTGATTTCCTGCCTGGAGAGAAGGTGAGGAACAGGGGACCAAGGAAAAGGTGCCAAGGCCACCCTGAGAGGGCGTCCCTGTAATCCACCCTCACCCCTGTACCCCAAGAAAACCGCCACTTAGGAAGGTTACCTCGGTGCAGCACGATGTGGTCGATCATGTTGCGTTTGTATTTGGTGTGATAGAGGCAGAGAGGACAGCGGAGATCTTTGGGGCCCTCCTCAGGAACCGCCGAATGCCCGGCTTCCACGTGCATAGTAAAAGCAGATCTGGGAGAGAGGTGTGGGGGACAGGCAATGAGTGTGATAGGGGATCATGTCACCCACACATCCCCTGCTGGCTATCTTCCTATGGGGCCTCTGGGTGTGACATCCCAGCTTGAGGGGCCAAAGTCGTAGTCGTTAATCATGTTGCTGACCACAGGCTCCTTGGTCACTCCTCAGACAACTGAACATTGTCGTGCAGCGGTAACTTCTTTTTGAAAGTTTTGCCACTTGGCTGGGTTCACAGCTTAGTTTGAAAAGCAATGGATTTCCCCATACACTTTAGTCTTCAAGATTAAAAGTTGCCTATTAAAAATATAAAACCAAAATCCCTATGAGAACATATTTCTCATCACACTCGGAAGGAGAGGGACTAGAATCAGGCTAATTGACTGGCTGCCCATGTGACTCTTCACAGGTAAGGGTGGGGAGGGCAAGTTGGCCGGGACATCATGGCGGCAGACGATCAGGTAAACCAAATACGGCTGTTGTAACAGCCTGAAGGGGGAAGGAAGGATTATCGTTGCCTTCCCCTCCATCCTCTTAAAAACTGCCGCATTTACAAAGCCTTAAATGTCTCGTAAAAATGGACGAAACCAAGAGTTTAATGGGCAAGGTCCCCTTCTTATTAATGCAAGTACTTCTCTCCAGGGAGACACGTACACCTGTCAGGGGGCCCTTGTCATCTGGGTCTTTAGCCTTTTCCCATTCCTAAGGTCACATGCATATTTATCTGAAAAACAACTGAACCAAATTAATAGCCAGAGATAGAACACATTTTCCAAAAAATCCCCCAACTAAGATGTTGGTGGAAAAGAGACTTGTTCTTCCAATTCATGTTTTTCTTTGGCCACGAAGCCCACTTTCGCCCGCCTTGTTGTCTGGGATCTATATTGAGTACTAGAGTGGCCGAAGGCTCTGGTCTTAATTGCAACAGGAAGAGACAGTAACAGCCTCTATCTGTAACATAGCACCTACTATTATATTGTTAGAATAGCTCTCCATGATACTGTAACACTTATTAGTGTTTCCTTTGTGCCAGCACTATTCTGAGCGCTTTGGATAGAATGTTCATTTATTCCTCACATGAGTCTTATAAGTTAGGTAGTATTATTATCTTTTTTTCACAGGTAAGGAACGGGAGGAACAGAGAAGCTTAGGCACTTGTCCGAAGTCACACAGCCAGTCAGTGGCAAAGCTGGGATTCAAACCCAGGCAGTCAGGCTCCAAGGTAACCACTTGTAACCACTAACCTCAACAGTGTTGCACAGGATGAGATTAAATCACAAGAGTCTAGATTACACCCTTGGACACACTCCATTCTTTGAGTTCGCCAATTCTGTTATACACAGGAGCAAAGGGGACTTTGGATTATCTTTTTCCAGATTGGAACCATCTCCCTAAAATTGGCTCAGTTCTAGTCTTCACAGTGCTGGAGTCTTGATTCTCTGGCTGTCTTTCAACAATATGATCTTAAGAAATACGAATCTTCTATAAGGGGAGCAGGGAAATCACAATTGCTGGGTTCTCTTGACTTTCACTTTGCTTTCAAAAACATATACATATTTTTTTCAAAGACAAATTTAAAAAAGGGAGGATAGTCCTCCGAGGGAAAAACACTCATTGCTTCATGCACTGGGCCAGAGAAATCCCTTACCGCAAACTCACACTTCCTGGGTGACCACTGGCTCTAATTTTTAAATCCGTTTGTTCTGATAGAGCTCTTCATCCCAAACCCCTTTCACAAACCCCAAAGCAGTCCTCTGGAAGTAGCCTCCTTTTGTGAAGATTGGACCTAATGCCTGTATCATCCCACGGGCAGGGCCTCCCCTGAGCTCCAAGTAGGAGAGTGTAGGGAAGAGTGTGATGAGGGGCGGAACAGGCGCAGCCACCTTGTGTTTCGGGGCTGTTCTTCATGTCACTTACTTAAAGCCTGTGTAAAAGGAGCAGTCTTTGCACTTGAAGAGCTTCTTCCCGCCGTGCTTGTCCCTGTAATGGCGTCTGATGCTCTGGATGTAGCCAGAGGAGAATTCACAGAATTCGCAGTGAAGAACAGCTTCGGTTTTCTGCTCAGCACCCCCGGCGGCCCCAGAAAGAGGCACGGGGCTAACACGGCTGTTGTTCCTTGCCAGGGCAGCGGACTGGTAGTGGTTCAACTGCTGCTGAACATCTGGAGGTTCTGAGTAGGAGGAGTCTGTGGACAGACGGGGAAAACGAGACCGGACACAGAGAACACAGTAGAGGTTTGACACTTGAAAGCCCCGACATTAGTCTGGAGTATTTTTTTTTTTTTTTTTTAAAGATGAGGACTATGATCCGTCTTTCATCTTCATTTACATCCTACAACACAGATCTGGGGAAAGGCAGGTAGGAAGAAAGCATCACTTCTTTTAATTGCACTTTGAGGGCTCACAGCATTTAAAAATAAAACTCTGAGGTTAAAGGTTTCAAAGTGAAGGAAGAAAATAAACTGTTTTTAAAAAGGAAATCGCAGCGTGGCAACAGGCTGCCAAAGTATACCTGTCCTTGCAGGGGAGAGGAATAAATGCAAGAAGGTACACAGGCATCCACACGAGAAAGGAAAGTAGTTGATGCAATATCTCCTCCTCTGGAGCCCAGAATTATTCAAGGGGGGGAAAAAGGTCTTTAACAGAAATGCTCGAGCACATGGTACTCACAAATATAAAAATGTTTTATGCCTTCACAGTCAAATGATTTAAAATTTAAAATATAAAGATCTAATAGTGTTCTCCTGGAATGGATGTTTAAAGCTTAGTCAGCATTAAGATGGAGATTTATTCATAAATCCCATTAAAATGAAACTCCAAATAAGTTTCCCTAAAAGGTATTTTAAAGTTTGCAATTCGGAGGAAAATGTCGGGAAATGACAGGCATAAATCTTAGCCCTGAGAAGCTTCAATGGCATGTGGTGGAGAAATCTGATCTAGATGGGAGGTGGGAAAATCTCCATTTCTTAAAAAAGATAGAGAGAGAGAAAGAGAGAGAGTAAAAGAAAGGTCTTGAACCTTTTCCCAACACGCTGCTTTGAGTGTTGGGGCTACGCATTCAACACCATTGTCCCGCAGAACCTACGGCTGCCTATGACTGGCACAAATGAAGTCCATGAATACCGCACAGATGAATTTCAGTGTAACTTTCCTTGAAAAGACAACAAAGGGCTCTTTTTTTTAAGGCTTTCAAAAAGCGGGGGGCGGGGGGGGAAGGGGATAGAAACTGTACCAGCCTCCTCCTGATTTGATGGACACTTAATTTTCCAAAGCCCGATTCCCCGAGGCAGGACGTGGAGGAATTCTGTAAAACCCGTATTGGATGAAACCAGAGTCCATCCATCCCGTCGGCCTCTTGGAGAAGAAAAACAAAAACAGAGCAGCCTCCCTTATTGTGAGGCCACCTCCTGTCTTCAAAATCCTCAAATACCTTCCCTTCTTGCTCTCCTCTCCCCCCCCCTCCTCAATTTGTATTCCTCAAGATTGAGAAAAACCCCTTTGGAAATTGTAAACAAACCTGCCACACACACAAAAATAAAACAAAAGGAAACTTGAACAATACCTCCGAGCCTCCTTGGGTTCATTACCAGGTGTAAACCGAAGACAAAGGAAGAAAGGAATGACACAAGTGAATTCATTTTACCCAAGTCTTTTATCTCTGGTTTCTTTATTCCTCAGCCCTAGCTGATGAACCCACTCAGGATCACAATACCCCAATTGTCAACTTCTCATTCTTTCTTTCAATAGCAGGTTTGTTTACCATTTCATGGATTGTTCGAGATGTTTTCTATTTAAGCTCTCAAGACTAGTTTCTGCTTAAAATACACGCACAGTGAAGCACAAGGCACATTCCGCCTCTCCTGTGAACACAGGCTTGAGCTTCAGGTTGGGCATTGCCCAGCCACCATCCCGACAAGCCCATCCTTCCTCTTGTTTGCTCTTTGCTCTGCGGGATTGGAATTCGGTGCCCAGCAAGGCCAAAGCCAGGTCCACGGCCCGTGAGCCGTCTGCCACCCGCAAATCTACCCAGAGACCAGAAACAAACACCCCAAGGAACAGTCCGTTTCTCAAAAAGCGGCCACCAGCAACAAGACACAGCACCCAGCTCAGCAAGTCCTGCCGGTCAGCTGCTAGTCACATCAGACAGACAGACAGACCCCTGACAACGTCAATCCCTTTACAGCAGAAGTCGTAAAGAGGTAAGTTTTTCCCAAGCAGATAACAGGCCACGTAAATTCATCTCCCCCTGCTTTCCACCCAGCCCAACTTAACACCTACGCTAATCTCTTAGGGAGACTCCGTCCAACGGAAGGGAGTTTCCTTTGATTTAACACATTTTTCTTGTCTCTAGGGTCTACTGCATTTTATTCCATCCATCCCAAAAAGCGAATTCTAAATTTTGACTTCAGCATATATATGTTATATGAAACTTGAAGAAATAGAAATGCAAGAAGTCGTAGGAAAAGCATTCCAAGAAAGGGAGGCTCATCGCCCTTCCGTCTTAAATGGCAAAAGGAACAGCCTCATGTATCATGCTATGAATTCCTTTTTGCCTGGCTAAAATCAGATGGACAAGTGGTTCATTTACAAAGACAGGCAAAACCTCACCGCCTATGGTGCATCTGTAGTAAAGCCTAGGTTACAACGTTTTGGGTCTCCTTAGAGCTTTACTTTCCTCTCTGGTGCCAAGATATACTATGTCTCTCATTCTCTCTCACTTGGGAGTTTGTGAATAATGTACAATTTTAGCACTTTGGGCACTAAAGTGACAAAGACGCGAGCGTGTATGATTTCACCCATCTTAAAAAAGCCCACTTGCTAACTACCTAAAATTCCAGCTTGTTCACAAGGCAGAGCCTGAAGAGCAGGAACAGGGTCGTTTTGTGCCCAGGTTAGAAAGGCAAACAGATTGTTAGTACTGAAGGGCACATCACCAAGGTTAAAAATCATCAAGACCGTTTTCTTCATTCCAAGCTTATGGAAAGTGAAACCACTCTGTGCTTCAGACAGCTGGGCTTGCGGTCACTGGGAAATACGGCAGCAGAACCACAGGAGTGTAAATCCAGTGGGAAACTAAACCAGGCTACGTCTTTGTCACCTGGATGGCCAGGAATACTTATGATGGAACCAACGGCAGAGATGATGCTGGTCCCTATGTTCCTGACCCAACCCGGAGATATGTAGTCTCTCAATTTAATTCTCTGACCTGTGACTCTATTTATGTGCAAAGTTTTAGAAATTACGTCATAGTGTACAGCTGTAGGTGTAAAATAAATCTAAGTCACATTAGCTATCCATTTTGTAAACTATCCATGGAAAGAATTCTATTTTGTAAAATCAGGATCAAACTAGACTTTTAGCGTGGATGGTCATGGTGCTTACAGACACGGGTTTGGAATTTATTGAACAGCCAGCAATTAATTCTCACAACGATGGTGTGCAGTGTGAGTTCTCATCCCAATTTCACCGATGAGGTAGTCGACACAGCTGGTTATACAGCTAGTAAGAGGCAGAGATTGGATTTGGACAAAGATTCGTCTGACTCTAAAATCTGAGTCTTGCCCATCGGGCGTCTATATCTAATGGTGACCTCAGGTCCCACGATGCACGTCAGAAGAACGAGAAAGAACATCAGAGTGTTCCATCAACGCTAAATATGTAGCAGAGAGGAGAGAGAAAAGGTGACAGAAAAATTGAAATACTTGGGAAAATAATTTCAGAACAGATAGAAATGAAAACAGGATAGAAAATAACAGTAAACTGGATGTGAAAGGAAACACTAAAATAAGCACTTCAGAGGACATGGGGGAAAAAAATAAAGCAACATTCGTCGAAAAGAAAAAGAATCTCCAAACCTTCAAGACGTTTTATAGAAACAAAACACTGCGATCACACAGGAGGCAATTCTACAAGCAGGTGGCACAGGAGAGCACTGCAAATACCCAGATGGGAAACCAGCCAGCCCAAATGTCATGCTTTCATTAGATGCTTGATAAACTGCCCCCAAATAATAATGCTCTGAAATTCCTCAGGTGGGATGTGCCTGGAAAAAGAAATGTACATGGATGGGAGACGGGTACTTTCCGGGGCTTCTGGGACAGGATTTCAAACCAGGGAGGGGGTGGGGTTCCAGATGAAACCTCTCGCCCCTCTCACATAGCCATGTTCTTGGTGAAACGGAAGATTTCTTCTTGCCATACTCCAGCTCCCACAATGCCAGCCAAACCCAGGTGACTATCAGTTCGAGAGGTTTTTTTTTTTTTTTTTTTCCTTGTTTTTTCTCCGGAAATTAGCCAGCACAGAAACGATCACAAAAAACGTAATTTTATAAGGGCAGATGACAAACGAGTCAACTCTGGGAGTGGAATGAAGCTTTCTTGAATATTCTGATGCTCCCCACATTTGGTCAGCACCCTGTCAGTGCCAGGCTGTGTGCTGGCTCTAGGGACTCAAAGCCAAGGAAGACACAAGGGGCCCCTTTCCAGAGCTCAGGTGTAGCAGGGGAGGGAGCAGAGCTGTTGTGACAACACAGGTCTTCTCCACGTCTTGCAAGCTCACCCCATTGACTGAAGGAACAAAAGAGGCAAGGAGAACAAATGCACAGTAATGGGAGAATTTAACTATTCCAAGATTAAGGGAGACACGAGGAAGAGTAAGAATCAATTGGGCAGTAAATTGTAGGAGCTGCGGAGGACAGCCCCCTTATGCACTGAGCGATCCAAAAAGGAAGCTGTACAGGACGATCAATTCTCAATTTTCTGCAGCTCCACAGAGAGGAAGTGAGTGAAGGTGAAAAAGTCGCAGAAGAATCTTGGTGCCAGCAACGACATTTAATTACATTTGAGCTAGATTCTCATGCAGACTTTGGGAGGCAGGCTCTTTGGTCAGTGCAAACCGAGTACCAGGAGAAAATAAAAGACAAAGGATTTTAGAGAAGCAAACTGTAGAGGGGGTCGGGGGGCAAGTGATTAAATTATATCCATTTGTCCGCAAATATATACTGTACATCAAAATCAACAGGAGACTCCGTTCTGGGGCAGTAGGACTGGGTTCCTGCCCTCAAGCGGCTCCCGGATAGACATGTAAATAACTGTGATTCCGTGCAAAAAATAAACGTCTTCATAGAGGCATCCACAAAGAACTAGTGGAGAAAAAGCAAAATCAGTATGCAGTGACTGATGAAATGTGGGTCTCGGAGAGACGAGGGGAATGTGAAGAGAAACTTGAATGTCCTTTAATAACTAGTATTAGTGTGTTCATTAATGAAATCACCACTAGACATGAAGACGCTGGAATGTTCAATTCACCAACACTTCCACCTCAAGTCATAAATAGAAATGAAGTAACTACATTCTTATCACCATGAGAAAAAGCGACATGGGGCACCCGAGTGGCTCAGTGGGTTAAACGTCTGACTCTTGGTTTCAGCTCAAGACATGATCTCACGGTTCATGCGATCAAGCCCCGTGTCGGGCTCTGGGCTGACAGTGTGGAGCCCGCTAGGGATTTTCTCTCTCCTTCTCTCTCTCTGCCCCTCCCCAACCTATGCTCTTTCTCTCTCTCTCTCTCTCAAAATAAATAAACTAAAAAAAAACTGTAAAAAAAAAAAAAGAGAAAAAAAAACTGACTTAATTCCAACAGGGAAAAGGAACGAAGATCAGAGGATGAGTTTGAACAGAAAAATATGTACACCCAAGAGTGGGGTACACTGCATGAGGGAGAATTTAAAATCTTCTAACATAGCACAGAAAGTTCAAACTAATGCACGAATTGTAGTTTTCTTTAGAAAAGCAGGAGATTGAGCAGCTCAGGTTTGGTACAAAAGGAAACAGAAATAGAATATTACCTGTGGATAATTTAACCACAAATATTGTAAATATCCAAAGTATGGAGGGGGTGTGGGTGGGACCCAAATATGCTGGAAATACAGCCCGCTATTTCCAGCCAAGAAATCACAGAAAATTGGAGAAGGGCACACTAACAATGATGAGGGCAGTTAAAGACCTACTTGAGTGAACAGCCAGGAAACTTTTGGAATGCCATGCAATTTCTACCACCCCACTGCTAATAAACTTGAGCCTGGGGACAAAAATAGTCCAAGTGTGTTCACCTGGGTGCTAGTGACCCAGGTATCTGGGTGGGGAGAGAGAACCCTGCTGCGATGGGAAACCCAGCTGAGCTTTGAGTTGATTTGAGTCTTCACCTAAAGCTGAAAAAAAATTCGGACTCCTTAAACCCAACATGCTGAAGACTGACTTCCTCTCTGCCCACACTTCCCTTATGAGCCCTTGCCCACGTGTCTGAATGTCAGTGAACAGCTCACCGGTTCGTCCAACTTCATACCGTGAGATTCTTCCTCCAAACTGCCCTGTGGCGACAGCGCTTCAGCCAAGTGCCACGTCCTGGAGACGTGTGTCATACTCGGCTCCAATCGTTTCCCCCTGTAGGTCTTCCCTTCCCATTGTCCACTCAGGTCCTCACAACGTGTGGGCACAGCTCTCACAGCCTATGTGGTCTTCCTTCCTCTGACGTCTGTTCTAGTTCAGCCTGCGTGCACGTCACAGATCTGTAGCATGCATCACATACGTGGCTACCATAGGAGGATGGCCCTGCGCCCAAAGGTGAAGTCTCGATTCCTTAGTGCGGTACACAGAGCTCTTCAGTTCGGCCCCAGAGCCCATTTTCAGCCTCACTTCTGGCTAGTTCCCAACTCCTTGCTCATTCTACCTATTTCATCATTGGGAATCCTTGATCAGGGCTACTAAGTGCTCTTCCTCTTCTTTTTGGCTGGCAAACACCTACCCATCCTTCAAAGCTCAGCTGAAATGTCACCTGTTCTATGACGATATTCCCCAACCGTCCAGATAGGAATCTGCTCTCCTCTGTGCTTCGTCAACACAGACGCATCTAGATTCCCATCCTGGTCTCATTACACTTTCACATTCCCCCAGACTTCTTTGTACCTGTTGTATTTGTTCCTGAGCTTGTTCAATTTAATTAGTATTACTTAACATGATGAAATATGGGTATAAAGTGTCATTTCTATGAAGCTACATTGAATGCTTTGAAAAGACTTGATAAAGTCAAGTTACTAAAAAAAAAATTTCTGTCAAATTATGTTTTGGCAGGACCAACTATAAAAGATTGAGAACATAAAAATCTAGAAGGACTCTGCTCTAAGACTGTTCCACAAATGTCTAAATTATCACTCCACTTAAAAGAAACTGAATCTGGAACTGGCACATAACACAATGTAGGTGCCTGTGGTTTATGTAAGAGAGGAACTAGGGAACTCCAATCAAAGGACCCAGACTCAAATACATAAGCTTGACCGTATGTCCCAATACTGATGAAGAAATCAATTTCTTAAGTGAAAGTAAAATGCTTAAGGCATTTTAAATAAGATTCCCTACCTTTAGAAACTTTCAAATGTAACTGAGAAGGTGGCTATTGATTACATCAAATGAGAGTTTCTACTGCTTCAATCTATGTATTTGCCCCCAATTTTACATTAATTTAGAAAATACTTATTGAGAAGCATCTACATGCCAGGCACCTCGAAGCACTTGGGATACATCAGTGAAAAAAAACAAGGGTCCTTGTGGAACTTACATTTTAGATCGGCAAGAACGGTACCTCACGTGCTTTTACGGCCACAGAGACTCCTGGTCCTTTCATGAAGAAAGGTGTTTAGGAGAATGTTGCTGGATTGAATTTGTGGACAACTTTCCTAAATCTAGGCCTGTCTGCCTGTCTATCTATCCATCCATCCATCGCCTATCATTTTATGTTAAACAATATGTTGTCAAGATGATACACAGATTCAAAAGTTTACTTATTTAATAATTTTTCTTGAGTTCTATCTGAATCCTTTGGAAACTCCATTTAATCCTTTTGTTTCTCAAGGTACCTGTTGTTTACTTCATGCTACTAACACAGAGCAGAACTTGGCATCCAGAAGGATACCACCAACCACAAATCATCGACGCAACTTTCCAAGCATTTCCTTTGAAGAGTCTCAAAAATGTTCTCTATGGGCCATTCCCAAAGAAAATTGTGTTAGAAACTAAGCTATGGAACACAAGCCATTTCAACTCCTTCTGGATAGTGTCTAAAGGGGAACATAAATCTCCAGAGGCAGCCACGTTATTTTATTTCCTTCTTTTGATTACGCCTTGAAAATCTCCAGGCCAAGGACTCCAGCACCTCCTCGTCTTCCATCATCAGTGGAGCTCTCTGGCCTGGATGCACAAGATTATGATACAATGGCCAGGGGGACAATGGGCACTGGATGACTATATATAGGAATTCTGGGCTTGGTTGTCATGGAGGCAAATGGAAAAACAAACGTCTAATCCTGAAAATAAGGTTGAGGCCAAACTTGAAGGAAACACACTTTGAAAACTTCCTGTCATTCTGATGAGTAAAAACAAAACCTTGAAATATGATCAGGGAATAGATGAGAAAACAAACCAAACCAAAACAAAAAATTAGTCTTCAAAATGACAAAAACACAGCAAAAAACAGAGGAGGGGCAACCTTCTCTTCTTAAGACTTAGTGTCCCATCATATTTTAGTTCAGTGAAAGGGTCTCTCAAAGGCCTTATTTTACATGAAGCTTCCTGTTCTCTCTCTCTTTGGGGGGAATCCAGGCAAGTCTGATCTCAGACAAAGAAGATTCTCAGACTTGCAGCTCACCGGGCCCTATATTTGGCGACAAAATCATTTGTCTCTCTGTGGTTTTTTTCAAATGGCATCACCAGCCACCCAGTCAACGAAATCAGAAGAAATCCTTGATTCGTTTCTTTTGTTCTACACGTTCAATGAGTGAGAAGCTCTGTTGGTTTGACCTCCTGAAAAGTACTTACTCTGTGATCCACTCACTGCCCCAACGCCATGGCTTGTTCAGGCCCTTATGGTTGCTGACATGAACTTCCAAAATATGTTCCCATTTTCAAGTTTCTTCTCCTCCTAAGATTCCTTTCTTTTCTAAGAGCAAACATGACCATGGGATTCACCATGTCTCACAGGAAAAGGTCCAAACTCTGCTGTGGTGCTCCCGGTCTCCTGTACCTCCCCAGACCTACCTCACCCCCCACCCACCCTGCTCCCACCCTGCTTGTTGCCAGCCACCCAGAAGGTTCCTGACATTCACTGCGGGCTTTGCTCTCACAGCATCATTCAGTCTTGCAATGCCTTTCTGCTGCATTTCAGCCTTTTCAACTCACATAATCTTTCAAAACAGAACTCAATTCAAATCTGCCATCACTATAAAGGTCTTCCTTGATCTTTCTAGACATACCTATTAAAATCCCCACTAGTGCTCGTCATGTGGCATTGAAGTTAACTTATTTTACCTCCACCAAACCAGGATCTCTTTCAAAGTAGGATATCCATCCATCCATCCATCCATCCATCCATCCATCTATAATCCATGCATCTAGCAAGTTCATATCTTAGTTCATCTAGCAAATTCAGAACTTAGCTCATGGCCTGGCCCAAAACAGGTCCTCAATAAATGTGTTACTAAGATCCAAAGAGAGTTCAAACTGAAAAAAGTGTTCTGGAAAACCAGATTTAAAAGGAAAATCCAATTAACCAAATGTCACTCTCTCCTTGCATACTGAGGTGGATAGAGGCTTCCTATTGAAACACTGACCCACTTTTACTGAAGCAAGCCTGGGCCTTTTTAAAATTACCTGAAGAATGGCTTCTGGAACATGTGAGAATTTGAATGGCAAGAAATTCATAATCTCTGCCCATCCCAAGGAGCCAAAGGCATCATTTCTGGTCTTTACCCCAAATCTGCTATTAAGTCTAAACTTTGAAACAGATAATATCAGGATATCTGGGAACCACTTTAGTTGATTCTATATGCAACTCTCTCCTCCCTTTCTGCACCCACTGATAGGCACAGATGTTTGTAAAATGTGCAGGTGTAACTGGCACCACATATTTAAATACACCGTGACTTTTCTGTAGTCAACTGCTACAGCCATGAAAATGGAGTCCTCTACAATCCACGAGAAGGTATTCGTGGATTACTTTCACACATTTATCACTACATTCTCACTATATAAACTGTTTTACCAATTTTTCTCCATCAGGAACGCACCCTCATCCCAGGTTATGTAGCGCACAGACGACGCATTTTGCATAAAGACTTGTGGCAGTTCAGCACAGCAGAGATGACTTCATGTTACCCAGCTAGTCAATGGAGAAACAGGAATATAACCTGGGGCTCCTGCATGCCCCAGTTTCGAAAACACGTTCTTTCTCTGCCACAGTCATTAGCAAACATTGTAGGTATTCCTTCTGCACTAAACGTTATTTGTAACTCAAAGTGTGTGTTCTTAAAAACCCTCCTGGAAGCAGGCTGGAAATTTGTAGGGAAACGAATGAATGTGTGGTGAAGGAGGCTTTTTCTAATGTTGTTTTTGGAGGAAACTCTGGGTGGCATCTGCCATTGTTAGTTGAGAAGCTCTTACAATACCAAATGCATAATTCACCTGTGACTCTTTTGAATTGTGTGATGAGGAAGTAATGTTTCCTGCTGTTCGTTTAGATGGTATGGATGTCTTTACCACACTGAAAATCCAACGAAAAGCGTGGAGTACAAAAGCCTCTACATCAGTGAGTTGGCCTCAACCACAGAGAGCTTGCTAGCAACTTCGGATGGCATTGAGAGCTCACGGGCCGTGGGCAAGGCCACAGAGTTTCCTCCTCAAGACCTGCCTGGAGGGAGGATGCCTACTGACTTCAAGGAGTTGGTCACAATGGATGGCTTGCTAGGAACAGTGCCGTGAGCCCGGGCAGGGAGCAACTGTAGAGATTTCTTCAAAGATTAGCTAATCAGGAGGAAAGAACACATCTGAGTATAAGCATATATATTTAGATACGTGTAGAGCTCTAAGAGATGATATGGAAATCAGGTGAGAAAGACAATGGTTTGTCAAGAATAGAATAAGCAGCCACACTTCAAAGCACAGAGTTTTGCTAAAACTGTCCCCCAGCAGCGGGAGTCTCCTAACCAACAAACCCAGTGGGCTTCTTACCCGTTTTTCCTTTTCTTTTCACCTATTCCCAAGCAGTGTAAGAAAATCCTGGCTCTGGGTGAAGCTACATTTTTAATCACCGCTAAAGCACTAGGTTCTTCCCTGAGGATAGACAGCTCTCCCACCCACTCTAAACTCACCCACAGGAATACTTCTCAGTGCTGCTGGGCTCAGCTGTAGGGCGCAAGCCTCCAAGAAGGCAGCGGGACAGGTGGGGACATCCAGGTTCACCTTCCACTGTCTCAGCCAGCTCTGTGTCTAACACCCGTCAAGGGCTTCTTACAAGGTCTCTCGCTGATCTTCACCATTACCTTATGGGACGCGAAAAGCAAGGGAGCAGCTGGAGAAGAGAGGCAACCTCTCCTCTACCCAGAGGTGCACAGAGGCCTCCTTGTAACCCTGTGGAGGTTGGTTACAGGTTAAGCAGACCTCTGCTTCCTCACCTATACAATGAAGACCATAATGCTGGCAATTCTGGGTGCTGTGCAGAGCAGGCCAGTGTGTGAAGTATAGTGTCCTGGCACACAAAAGAGTGCTTTAAGGGTCTCGGTTCCACAGCAATTACAGTCTACATCACATAATTTTGCACTGAATTGTAAATTGCCTGTTAGCAGTTAGGCAGTGGATTCTATCAATGAAAGAATTTGGTCTCCTTCACTAGACTGCAGGAAGGATCGGCATGGGTGTCTCTTACGCTGCTCTAAACAGATGTAACTGACCCTCACCCCAGCTCCAGGCACACGGTAGGAGCTCGGCAGCTAGTTTTTGACTGATTGATTCTGGGCAAAGCCAAGCGCATGGCTACTTCTGGCAACGAGCCCCCAGCTTATCTGGTGGTGGAGATGGCTGCAGTGGGGAGGGGATTGATCGTGGGGCTTGGATTCAGCTCAAAGGCAGGGCTTGACCTGAATAACACCACAGACTCAATGATTCGCCCCATTTTGTTGGCTAACAATGCACACAGCATGGTCACAAATCAACTTGCTGCAAAAAGACTTGTCAGAGCGAATTTCATCTCCCAACTTTAGAGGCTCTCCTGGGGAGAACATGCTGGGGTCGCTTTCCTTTCAATTTTTTTTTAAGCTCACCTCCAGCTTTGAGTAGGTCCTTGGGTACCCAATTCATAGGTGTGGCAACCATCCTCATCATCAATGACCCTCTCCCAAACCATCCCACCTGATGCCACAGGCCCCGTCCTTTACTCCCCTCTCCCTCATTCTCCTTCTCTGCACAGCACTTCGATCTATCATACACATATATGCTGCCTGATGATTTGGTTTTCCCTACCAACTGTGAGGGACCTTGTCTCAAATTTCTCAGCCTGCGTGGATTTTTGGATTTACTTTCATGACTAACGAGAGCATCGAGGCTGGCTTGGGTGCCTGTGGCTCGGCTGAGCCTCGAGTGTTTGATCTGTGCCAAGAGGTAGTCCTGCCATCACACGCCCCGCATCTCAGCCTTCCGAGCGCCATGGCCGGCGCGTGGTACCGTGAACATCAACACTTCTAGATCCATTCACGCAAATAACTTTTTGGGTGCCTGTGGCGTGTGAGGTAATCTGACATACTCTGGGCACCCAAAAATAAAAGGATGGCCTCTGCCTTCAGGAAAGCTGATGGTCTCGGGGGAGATGGAAAGAAAGACCGTTACAACAGCATATGATCAGTGCTAGGTCACTGAAGAGAGCTCAAAGATCTGTAAGGAGTACAAAAGAGGCCCCTCAGCCAGACCAGAAGGCTTCTGGAGGAAACAAGACTCAAGTTTCCAAGGATGAGTCGGAATTAGCCAAGTCAATGGAATAATGAGGAGGAGAGGCAAAAACAGGTGGAGGAGGGCATTCCAGGAAGAAGGGACAGCAAGGCCTGGAGTGTGAGGAGTCTGCGAAGGCAGGGCACTCAGCGTGACTGTGGGGCTGGGCGCAGCAGCGAGAGGTAAGGAATGATCTCAGAGAGAAATGTGGGGCCCAGATAACAACCTGCATGCTGAGCTTGGAATGTACTCTGAAGGCAAAGTAGACAGCCACCGGAGGATGTTAAGCAGGAACCAGGTGAGACAGAGGCTTCACATTTTTAACTTTTCTGTGTCTCTAAATTGCACCCACAGCCCCAACCAAGTCCCTCTCAGATGGGGAAGGTGGCTTGGTACAAACGCATTCCCACGGTGAGAAAAACCAACTAGCAGCACATTCCTTCTTGCTGAGAGAATCTCAGCAGCAGCCTGGGATTCCATACTTCGTTTTGTTAAGTAGAAAACACCGACGTAGTGTCTTTTCTGCTCTGGATTTTACCAGCAGGTTGGAAGTGTTCATCTGAAATTCAGTTCCTACTGTTTCTACCGAATGCACCACACTTACATCTGGAATAGATTATGGCCCTACCTATGGGAGAGATAGAGAGAAACTCAACAGGCTACCTTTTCTGCTCCCTACCAACCCTTCACGTGCAAAAACATAACAAGGAAGCACAGGAAACCAAGTGATACGTCCACATGCTGGCAAACACGATAAATGTGTGGGTGTCAGCCAAGATCCTGTGGTCGGTTTTCCAAATACAGGGTCTCAGCAACATCCAAAAGGTTTCTAGATCTATATTTTACCCCTAAATTTTAATAGCCAGGTGCCAACACAATACTTTCTTGCATTCATTTAGATTCAACTCAATGGTCAAAAATATTATTTTGTAAAGTGATCAAATATTCTTCTGGATTTCTCAGCTTTATATAAATGGTTTGTTTGTTCATAACATAATAGCTGTTAACATAAAATTTAACAAATTAAATAAAATTTAATTAAATGCATTAATTTATTAAAATAAAATTTAACAAAAATTTAAGAAAACATTTATATAAAGCTAACAGAGGTTGCTTGTTATGACTAACCAACAACATGGTTATTGTCGTTTACGATAGGTATTTGCAGATACACAGATCATTGGATCTCGTACTTCCAGAGCTCTGGGGTCGTTAGGGGAGATTACTACAGCACGTACTACAAATGAGTTAGCCCCCAAAGAAAAGAGCAAATGCCCAAGGGCATTTCCATCTGTTGTCAACAGAGTGGCTGGAAGACAACAGGGTTCTGCAGTAAGGAAAAAAAAAATCAAATCTACATTTACTGCTTTAAACTGTTTAATGACTATCTACAGGACACGACTAAATTTCATTTTACATTTATAGGACATCTACTCTAGGAAGAAAATGGCCTTATGCCAGATGTTTAGAAAATAAAGATGAGCAGGACAAAAAGCCTGTCCCTAATGAGCTCCTTTTCTGGTAATATCATGGAGTTGGTGGCATGGACCACACATGTCCCCAAGAGAGGTAGGCCACAGCACCAGAGGACTCTGGAGGAGGAAGAACTGCCCCAACAGGGACACCATGAAAAGCATCATAAAAGTGAAGGAATTTGCCCACAATGCTGAAGGACAAGTTGGGTGGGGACATGTGGGAACAGAGGAACAGGCTATGTAGAGCTGTTAAAGATTTTGGAGTAGGAGAATAAAGCACATGATTGAGTGCATGGTGTAGGTGAATGGAGGAGTTTACAAGGGGAGGGGGACGGGATGGCTTGGGTAAGGAGAGGGAGCGGGAAGGAGGGGTGAGAGGAAGTAAGGAGGCAGGAGACAACAGGACTTTGTGGACAGCTTAGTGGCTGATGGATCATGGGCCAAGAAGACCTGAAGACGCAGACAGGTCCGGCTGGCTACCATGAGCCCTGGCACAGGGGCAAGTCTGGGTAGAAGGTAAAGGGTTCCCTTTCAGAACTTTTGAGATGAAGGCTGTGTGAGGAGAGAGTAAGAAGCAGATGGAAAAGAGGGTCTGGAACTGAACCTGAAAGGTTAGGGCGGGAGGTGGGGGATTTTGGCCGCATCATTTAAAAAGTGAGTTAATTCCCTGTGTGTGCAAAGGGGGAGCAGCGAGGACCAGACCAAGAGGACTGAGGACCAGACCAAGGTCTGTGTGTTGGCAGCTGGAGGAAAAGAGGTGAAAACACAGTAAAAACAAGGTACTACCAGCGCGGCCAGAGGAGAGCCTGAAACAGACAGCAGGTCCCAAACCACGGGAGGAGAATTTCCCCGGGAGGAAGGTCAGCAGTTTTAAATGCCACGGACAAAAAAAGAAGGATGAGGCAGGAGCAAGAGGCCATGGACTTGTTTGTCTGGAGTCGTCATCAACCTATGTCATTACCATGGTAGGGGCCAGAGTCACAAAGGCCAGGCATTCCGGATGGGGAGAGGGAAGAGAAGGTAGCAGGTGTGAACAAGGAAGGACAGACTCTTTCCCAGAGAAAACGTCACTGGAGTTAGCCAACATGAGGTCCCTGACGAGAGAGTGGTTTTAGTGAAATGCTGAAGGTAGAACGTGGATTCCATAAATTTAAGAATAAAGTGGCGAGTAAGTATAAATTGAGAATATTGGTTCTTCCAAGAGATTTGGAGGCTAAGACTGCAATTGCAGGATCAAATTGCAGAAGGTCATACACAAGAATGATTTTCATATTTCAAACAAGGAGCACTTTCCTGGGGCTCACAAAAGCTCCCCCTTTCAGACTCTCCAAGGGGAAAGTAATACATCTAAGAATTGAGGTTTAGGGAAATGGCGTGACATAGCCAACAGAGCTCTGGAATCAGACAGACATGCATCCCCGACCCCAGTCTGCCAGGTGGCGAACATGATCTTCCTTAGGCCTTTTTTCCTCCTTCTGAAAACAGGAGGGAGCTGGTGATAAAAGTTCCTGTCTCGTGGGATTGTCATATGGACGAAATGAAATGAGATGTTTGTAAAGTACTCAATCAATAGACATGCAGTAAATTATAGTTATCATTAATTAAAGCTATGTACTGATTAGGGCCGGTAATTGTGATGTCTGACACTGGGACTTATCAGTGCATTTCACCAGCCCATTAGAGCATCAAGTGCTAAGGACTTTCTTGTGTGGATGGATTCGATTAAGCCCCAAAGTTCAAATAAATTTAGATCAACAGGACTCCAGATTAAACACCATATTCCAAACACTGAGTTATTTTAGACTCCTAAAGAAGCAGCTCCTGATGTAAAGAAATTTCGTTCAGTTTCTAAGGCTAAACATGATTTTTTTTTTTTCCTGTTTTACTTTTAAAAAATCCTCATCTATCTCTGGGTGAGGACAAATGATTATAAATTGACAAGAAATCTACTTCTATTTTACTACCTTAGTAATACCTAATACTCTTACAGCAACTTAAAATATGAAAGCATTTCCATATGTTGTCTCATTTGATCCTTGAAATAACCCCACAAAGGAAGCATCATCATTATTTTACACACGAGAAACAGGCTCGGAGAAGGTAAATGGTTTACCTTAGCACACTCAGCAGAGATGGAAATGGATAGGACCTTCGCCAAAGGCTGCACAGGTGGGTGTCTCATGGCCCACAGTGTGGGTGGGTTTCTGGATTGGGATCTATAGCGGCTCTCAAGCCAGACCTCAAAGTTAGGGGCCCAACATCCCAGGGCAAACTGTTATTAAAGAGGGTCTATACACAGAAATGGTTTCCAAAAGATCAATTGCCCCTAATTTTCAGAAGCTCAAGTTGCTTTGCTCAGTTAAAATGAACCCAGTGATGGGGCGCCTGGGTGGCTCAGTTGGGTGAGCATCAAACTTTGGCTCAGGTCATGATCTCACGGTTTGTGGGTTCAAGCCCCCTGTCGGGCTCTGTGCTGACAGCGTGGGGCCTGGAGTCTGCTTCTGATTCTGTCTCTCCTTCTCTCTCTGCCCCTCCCCCACTTGCAGTCTGCCTCCTCCTCTCTCAAAAATAAACACTAAAAAAAAAAAAATTATTTTTGTTTTAAACTTTTTTATTACATTTATTTATTTTTGAGAGACAGAGTGAGACAAAGTGAGAGTGGGGGAGGGGCAGAGAGAGGGAGGGAGACACAGAACCCAAAGCAGGCTCCAGGCTCTGAGCTGTCAGCACAGAGCCCGACCTGGGGCTCGAACCCACAAACTGTGAGATCATGACCTGAGCCGAAGTCGGATGCCTAAGTGACTGAACCACCCAGGCGCCGCCCCCCCCAATTTTTTTTTAAATCAACCCAGCGAGGGGCACCTGGGTGCCAGTCGGTTAAGCGTCCGACTTCGGTTCAGGTCATGATCTCACGGTCTGTGAGTTTGAGCCCCGCGTCGGGCTCTGTGCTGACAGTTTGGAGCGTGGAGCCTACTTCGGGTTCTGTGTCTCTCTCTCTCTCTCTCCCCCTTTCCCCACTCGCGCCCCGTCTCTCTGTCTCTCAAAAATAAACATTAAAAAGTTTTTTAAATGAAGCCAGTGATACAGAGAAGAGTCCCGCCCAATGTCAGTACTGCAGCACACCTCCTAAATTCCACTGAAAATAAACGGTTACGAGCTGGGAAAGAGGTTCTGTGGAAAATCTGGGCGTTTCCTGAGTGTGAGTGCCTGAGGGAAGCCATGGCCACCAGAATCCCCAGGCAGAACTTGGGACAGGCTTGACGTGTCATCAAATGTCTCTGACCCGTTGGTATCGTTAACCCTCATGGCCCTTCCAGACACCGGAAGCCCAGAGGCTCAAGAGCTGCTCCCCCTGGTCTGCCAAGAAGGGTCTGCTCCCGTGTCCCTTAGCACTTCTCAACTTTATATGGCTTTATGTGGCCAGCTCAAGTAGAGTCACCTCCTTTTATTGGGATTCTGATGATTAGCATGAAAACCACCAATTTGCCTGATATGGTAGTTTTCAAAACTTCTTTCTCGTACATGGTTTTTTCTTTTGCCTTCTCTCAATTTAGAAAATGGCCAATAATTGGATGTTGTTATGTAAGTGATGAAATCACTGTATTCTACTCGTGAAACCAAAATTGCTTTGTATGTTAACTAACTAGGATTTAAACTTAAAAAAAGAAAATGGTCAATAAATACATAAATAAATAAAATCTTAATTAAGCCTGCCCTTGACCCTCACAGAGCTATCAGACCTCCATCCCATAGTTCTGAAACTCATTGCTGCTATGACAACACAAAACAGGTGAACATCTATGTTCTTAACATTCTTCCCTAGGCATAACTGTGATCTGGATAATATCCCAGAAAATTAGAAGAGGGAGAAATATAGTGAAAAGTACTATAAAGCTTTTTGTTACGCTACAGGGATAGAGGTGCATAAAAATAATGTCATAAAAAAAGTATAAGGAGAAAAAAATAAATCCATCTTTTACACTGAATTTAATGTTTTAAAGAGTTAGGTTATCCAGTATTCCACCATGTAGGTAACATAACAAAAATGCAAAAATATACTGTAATGTACTAGCAAAAAGGATCCTCTTTTATTATTAACATAACAGTATGTAGGACCTACCACTCTCACCGTGTCAGTCGGGAATTTTACTGATACTTCACTGCCTTTGATTTAGTTATCACAATGGTCTCTTCTAATGGACATGTTGGTGGCGTTACTCTTGGTGCGTGCAAGGTAGAAGTGCATTTCTTCATCTTCCCCTCTCTGTATTCCTAATTAAGAACTTCCCCGTGGGCAAAATTTTAGACAACCGAAAAACAGAGTAACAGTAAAATCACAATGCACAAGTATAATCATTTGTGACTGGCATGGCTATTACCCACATAGCTGCTCCCGCCATTTGTCCACTATTAGCTTTGGGGCAGGCAAGACAGACTGAAGCTATTTGCAACTTCCAGCACAGTGGTTGTGACTCCATTCCGGTCTCTTTTACTCAAGAGAAACACTTGGAATACTTACAGGTAAATTGGTGTTGTAAAGGGATAAGTCTGAATAAGCTCAAATTTATTCTTGAAAATAAATCAGATTTGTGGTTAACAAAGATAACCTTGAAAACACATCGGAAAAGCCTAGGATTGGAACCAGGAAGACTGGCTAACATCAGAGGAAGTGGAGTGAGGGCTCTTCAGGGTTGGGGTCTGACAAACTGGACACCAGAGAAGGACAAGGGAGTTCGAGACACAGCACAGGATGCTGAAGAAAGCCCCCCTGAAATGGCTAACTTCCAGGGCCTGGGTTGGGTAGAGAGGTCAGAGAGAACTAAGCGTTTGAGATGCTGGAGGTGAAGCACTGTGTAATGGTAAATTCAGCCACAGGGGAATGGTGGTTGAAGCTTAATCACCAAGGAGGTAAGTCTCCCTACCTGAAGAGATCAACTATTTGTCGGGTCATTATCATCAAGTCTTAGTATATTGGAATTCCAGAGCGTGATGGTCATGGCTGGAGTAAAAAGGGAAGCTGTGAACCTGGCCCAGAGTTCACTGAGGAAAGAAAAAGAACATTCCAGAAGGTAAGGAGAGAGAAATAAGCAGAGAGCAGGCGTTCGAAAAGGGACCATTAAATGAAAGAAACACATACTCTCACGAGGTGGTAGAGAGTAAGGTATATGTTCACTCTTCTTGGCCACTTAGAGGAAAGAGATTAGTCACTTTGGTTGAATAAAGTTGAAAGGGATATGGCGCTGTCAGTAGGGAGAAGGCCAAAGTTAGTTAACTGGCAGAGACAGGTTGACCAAGGAAATGTGCAGCAGTGTAGGACAGCATAGCATGGTACACATGCAGCCCGATTCCACTGGCTTTTTCCAAACATTATGTGGCACAGCTGAGCTCAGTCACTAAAATTCCCAGGCTTTTCCACATATAGACTATTGTTCTGTCGGTTGCCCTCGTGTGTGGTTCCTTCTGTGGCCCTAATTCAAACCAACAAATATTTATTGAATGGCCTGCCAAACTGCCAGGGCTCTGAAACAGTCCTTGACCTCAGAGAGCACACAGTTTAGCTGGGGAGACAGATGCGATAAGCGACAATTATAAGAATATTTGGCAAGTCTAGTACTGGAAGTGAATACGAGGGTCAGAAGCTACCCGGCATATTTTATATTTATCACCTAGCAAAATCTCATTATAGCTCATACTCAGAACAGTCTAGACAGTCTGCAATCTTGATTTTGTCATTTAACTTATGGACAACTTGCCAATATTTCAAATGTTTTAAGGCTTAGGCAGTAGGAAAAAAAAAACTTTACTTAAGAAATTTCTTAGGCAATGGACCAGCCTTAAAATTAACACAATTAGTGGATTTTTGACTGACAAAACCACAAAGGTCTTATCTAATTCTGAGAATCCCAACCTAAACACATCCCCCCCCATACATAATGGAAACATTTATAAGTACACAATATTTATTTTATGAAGGGGAATCACTTCTGTTTGTTTTGAGATACAGACGCTCGTATTTTAAAATATCAAGAGTCAAGCAATGATAGAACTTATCAAGTGAGAGGAAAAACATGAAAAAAACTGGTTTGTATATTATGGTCCCTATGTTTATATGCATAGAACCTATGTTTATATGCATAGAACAAACACTAGAGGACTCTACGGCAAACTGTTAATAGAGATTAATTCAGGTACTGAAACAAAAAGGCTGGCATTAAGGCTAGTATTTTACGTTCTGTATTGCCATGAAGCTATTCCTTAATTGTGAGTAGGTGTTACTTTTGTAATCAAAACGAATAATCTATGCAGGCATTTTTTTAAACTATACTTTTTCAATGTTTATTTTTGAAAGCGAGGGAGGGAGGGGGTGAGAGGGAGGGAGAGAGAGACAGAGAATGAATGAGTGGGGGAGGGGCAGAGAGCAAGGAGCACAGAGGATCCAAAGCAGGCTCTGTGCTGACAGCAGAGAACTTGATACGGGGCTCCAACTAATGAACCATGAGATCATGACCTAGGCCGAAGTCAGACGCTTAACCGACTGAGCCACCCAGCTGCCTCAATCTACAGTAGGCATCTGAAAAGAGACCTAATATTCATGAGTATTTCTTTTTTTTGTTTTAAAGTGTAATTTTTTTTAAATGTTTATTTATTTTTGAGACAGAGAGAGACAGAGCATGAACGGGGGAGGGTCAGAGAGAGAGGGAGACATAGAATCCGAAGCAGGCTCCAGGCTCTGAGCTGTCAGCACAGAGCCTGACGCGGGGCTCAAACTCACGGATCGTGAGATCATGGCCTGAGCCGAAGTCGGATGCTTAACCAACTGAGCCACCCAGGCACCCCTATTCATAAGTATTTCTAATCCACATTCATTCTCAAAGACTACAGATGCTAGCTGATTGTCCCTCTAGTTCAAAAGTACCCTCCTGCTTCCAAAGGAGCCAGAGCCCTTGCTGCTGTTGCTACTGGTCTTCCCTGTTCAGCCTGCATCTTTATTTATTTATTTATTTTTAATTTTTTTCATGTTTATTTTTGACAGAGAGAGAGAGAGAGAGAGAGAGAGAGAGAGAGAGAGCATGAGCGGGGGAGGGGCAGAGAGAGAGGGAGACACAGAATCGGAAGCAGGCTCCAGGCTCTGAGCTGTCAGCACAGAGCCCGACGCAGGGCTTGAACTCACAGACCGTGAGATCATGACCTGAGCCGAAGTCGGTCACTCAACCGACTGAGCCACCCAGGCGCCCCCAGCCTGCATCTTTAATTTAAAGACCTCTTCCTGGTACTAAGTACCACTGTAGTCTGGCTCTACCTCTCCTCACCTCACCAACTGCCTTCTCAGGAACATACACCCTCCATTCTAGCCAACCTGGTCTCTTTGTGTCCTAGGATCCCTCCTTCTGTAGGTTTCCTCACTTCTGATACTCTTCCCACCTTGAATGGACTGCCTCCTACCTGGGTAAAACTCATGTATCCTTCAAGGCCCAGCCTGAGCCCTACCTCTTCCAAGAAGCTCTCTATGACCTTTCCATTTCTTCTCTCCATGGCTAGAACTATTGAAATCCAAATGCACCAGTTCCAACTTCATTCTATTCTGCGCTTCTAACTGAATGCTATCTGTATATCCAACAATTTAAGCTCTAAATATCAGTCAATAATAAAAACTTGCCTCTAGTTTCTTTTGGAAGATTTCAGGGTCTCCAAACATAGAAGAGGCGGTTGGATCTTAGCCACTCTGGATCATGTGTGGATGTGCATTTCTGCTACAAGACTCCCATGAGATGACACAAAGATTAAGGGCACAAGCGTTTTAGGACTCCTGGACTCACCATTTCGCTCCTCTGTGTATTAGTTTCCTTTTCTATACAATGAGACTAATAATTTGTACCTCTGATTCATCAGGCACATTAAATCAGATGACAAATTTGAGGCAATCAGCAGCATTTAAAGAACAAAAATCATGATTAATTTTATCACTTAGAAACTAAACAAGAGACATGTAGAACCCTTTATCGCAAAACCAGAATGAATGACTTTCAAACTGGTCAAGGAGGAAAAAATAGGCAGCGATGCTTAAAAGGACTAGATTAAGGGGTTCTTTAGAAGGCCCTGATGCTGGACTAGCTATCACTGTCGCCTTGGTGGAGGGCTCACAGCGCATGAAAATAAAAGATGACATAAGGAGAGTGGCTTGCATGAGTCATCTAAGAATATTCTGTGTCCCTGAGGAAGCTGAAGAACCTAACCCTTGAATGACATCTAGAAGAGCAGTATACTGGTAAATAAAACCTTAGCTGGGCCCTGTACTCAAGTTCATGACTCTGAAACTGCTTGCAAAGTAAAAAGCCCCTATAACAGGAAGTTATCCCTTCCTAGGCACAGACTACAAGGGACTGAATTCAGCAAAAAGCAAGCAGACCCTCCTACCTGAACCTCTCACGTCACTTTGGCCATTACTTACCTTGCCATTTTTATTTAACCACCACCACTGGGATTTTCTCCACAGGATAGTCTTTAGGATGATGAATGAGTCAAGAAAATGTGTGTATCATCTGCACACGCTTTCCTGGGCTGTACCATCAAAACTCATACAATTTATTTTTAAAAATAACTAACAGTTGTTTCTAAAAGATTATTTCTAGCATCTTCTTCCCATCTCTACACTGGGAAAAAAACATTCTTTTTCACATACTCATCTTGCTCAGGACATACCTTCTGCTGGATCCAGCAAGACTGTCCTAGGATCTCTACCTCTGAATCATGGCTCATTCTTGCTGGTTCCCCCAAATCCAATACCCTTCCCTTCTGCTTGAGTAAAATCCTCTAGTGCAGAACAATATTTGAAAGAGAGGAGAGGGCCTATAGAATCACAAGTCTCAAGAAGAGTTTGAAGGATTTTATATCAAATATAATTGGGCTAAAATATCTAGCTCCAGTTCCAGGGAAAGAAAAATTGACGCAGGCAATGAGAAGACCAGGAAAATTCTTTCTTTCCAAAAAAGACCAAGGTGAGTGGTGTTAGATGATTTGATCAACGGCAGAACATATTTTCTGCCAAAGAATAAAGCAGATTTCTTCTTTCTTTTAGTTACTTCCCACAATGTAGGTTCTAGGAGACTTAAGGTAATATCTAAGCCAACCACCAAAAGATGCAAAAATCAGATGTGGAATTATGCAGCAAACTCCAGCGTTGCTAGGAACTACCTCTGAATGAGTTCAGTAGTATATGCTTACATTTCTGATGAACAAATGTTTTTCTTGGCATGAGAAGAGGGAGATGGGTTAGTTGACTAAGTTCCCAGGACACAGAAAGCTTACACTTGAAATGTTCTTTAATCCTTGGCATATGAAACTGTGGCTAATTCAAAAAGTCACAGAAATCTCAGGCAGGTGGGTTCTCTGGGAAGGGTCTTTCACATGATACTCGACTTCGGGGTGGTGGTGATTCTGGAGGTTTCGAATTTGCCACTGACACCAAGTTCTAACAGCTTCACGTCCAGAGACTGCTGGGCGTGTAACAGAAGATACAGAATCATCTGTACCACTGCACCACTGGAGCTGCAAACCTCTAAATCTTTCTAGTAGAAATGCCATTCTTCATAAGAAGCATTAAAATAAACTCTAGATCGTGTTTTAATGTAGAAAGTCTGATGTCAAAAAGGGAAGGTTAGTATTCTCTGGTCAGATAATTTTGTGACCAGCAGAACCTATTAAAAATTACGGTCAAGCCATTAAAATTATGCCTTGTATCCCATGTGCTAGAAATGGTGTAAATCTTTATGCTTCAGAATTATTCACTCTAGAGTCTCCATTTCATTATTGTCATTTTTAAAGAAACCACCTCTTCTTTCTTTCACCCCAAGAGAAATCTGATTGCAATTGGAACCTGTGTGGAAGGTCTGATGCCCTAGCAACTAATTGGATCCTCTTAAAGGTTGAATTTTATGTCTGACCTATTTAGAAATCTGAAAAGCTTCTCTTTGAAAAGCAGGCATCTCAGATCTTAATTTTTAAGTGTCAGGTATTGCCGCAGTCAAGGTTAAATGAGTTGATAGCTTGGCGCTAGACTCAACATAATTCTTAGAGAAGATTTTCTTTTAAGCTTAAATGTAATTCACGGGCTAATATTTAAAAAAATTCTATCTAATGCCCTACATTTCACATATGAAATAAAGAATATATTTAGGTCAAGTTATGTTTTAGGTGGCATCTAGGACTAGTCCACATTAAATATAAAGGTTATAATGACATTTATTAAAGACTGGATTAATTTCATGGGTATTGCTGTAATCCCCACTCTCCTCCCCCAGTTACCTAGGGCAGAGGTCAGCGACACACTGCCCAGAAGCCAAATCTGGGCCTTCCCTGTTTTTGTACATAAAGTTTTATTGGGACACATCCAAGTCCATTTACTTACACAGTGTTTATGGTTATATGGCTCACAAAGCTGGAAATATTTTCTATCTGGCCTTTTCCAGAAAAAGTTTGCCCATCCTTGGCTTACCTATAAATTACCTAGTATAAGTCTCATAAAAAGCATCTCTTCTAACCAATACATTGTGTTAAAATTCTGGCGGGTAAAATTTGGGGGTAGAAGAGGTTATTGACCCAGGAGTTCTGTTGGTCAGTTTCATTCTACAGCTTCTCTGGATTTGGATTTCACTGCAACTAAACACGATTTTGTTTTGCTTTGGTTTTTTGGTTTTTTTCAAAGATATGGAGAACAAGCCAGCCGCCTCCAGGGTCAACGACTGTGTACATTTGGCTCTGCTACCAGGTGACCACACTAATAACGTCACACCTCTCCAGCTCTACTACACTTGCTGTGTCCTTCTGAGAGTTAGAAAGGCTTATACTGTGTTTCAACCTTCAGTTTCCCACCTCTAGAGAAGGTGTGGTTATACAGGGAACAATGACCTGTTTAAAACACTTCATCAAGGTAGATCTTCTCCTCTCACAGAATATATCAGAAAAATCTCTGTTAAAGCAGTCCCTGAGGGTTCATCTTTACGAGATTTGCCTCTTGAACTTTACTCTTAAATGGGAATGAAATAAATGTACCCCCCTAAATTTGGTTCTGTGGGGTTACTTAGACATAAGGGACTCAATATAAATTAACTGAATTGAAAATTGTGATGTCTCCAAGAAACCGCTGGTCATTCAAAAGAAGTATTCAATATGTACTTATACCTAACTGTCCCCATTAGAAACCAGGGGACAGAACCAACAGCATACCCATGAGTGCAACAGAGCACTGAGGAAATCATCAATAGAAGAGTTACCAGAGTAGGGGCGCCTGGGTGGCTCAGTCGGTTGAGCGTCCAACTTGGGCTCAGGTCATGATTTCGTGGTTCACGAGTTCGAGCCCCACGTCGGGCTCTGTGCTGACAGCTCAGAGCCTGGAGCCTGCTTCGGATTCTGTGTCTCCGTCTCTCTCTGCCCCTCCCCTGCCTGTGGTCGCTCTCTCTCTCTCTCTCTCTCTCTCTCTCAAAAATAAACATTAAAAAAACATTAAAAAATGTTTATAATTAAAAAAAAAGAATAGAAAAGCCAACTGAAAAGTTCTAACAGAAAAATCTTCTACTAACAGAAAAAAAAAATCACAAAGCTCCTTACAACATTTTTCTGCTAATTCCTAACAGCATATAGACTTCCCCATTGGGCAGACTGTATCGAGACCCACACTGTAAAGAGAAAAAGGTAGCATGACCAAAAGTTCATGGTGTTTTCCCTAGGTTGACTGAAGAACTATATTATCCTCATTCACCTTATTTATTTTGTACCTGGTCTTATTGTCTTAATTTTTGTTTTAAACACATCACAGTGGCTATTCCTAAAGTCGGCAGTTCCACACAGCGTATCTGGGTAGACAGAAGAAACAAAATAATCTGTTCTTTTGGGAAAATTCAAGGGAGGAGAACAAGGAAATGTCACCACTGGCCTGACTTACAAAGCATATAGCTCAACTTTAAATGACATGGCCACTGCCCATGTATCGCACAGCTTCTGAGACCCAAACAAATCTCCTAACTAAACTCTGCTATGCTAGTTTCTTTGTGATTTTATAGAGGTGCGTATCTATGTATTTTTCTGTACTGAATGCAGAGACTTGGAAAAAGCGTGATAAAACCAGTCCTATATTTTATAAGGCAGAAGGAACCCAGTAAACACAAACACAGAATGCACTTCCTTTTGTTGACAACCTTATGATTTCCCCATAATGCATTGTTTAGAATAGCAATTATGTGTCATTTCCCATTATCCTACACACAGAACCACCGTTGCTTTTCCTTCCAACAACTGATCACAGAGAATATAGAAAGGATTCTTGTGCTGGTGAAACATGTCAAGACTGACAGCCCAGAGCCCAAGAGCCCTGTTTATGTACAGAACCGGTGTGTGGCCAGGCAGCTGGGTGAAGCCTCCCCTCCACCTTCTCTCGGATCCCCTCCCTCCCTCCCTCCCTCCGGGCTGGGAGGGAAAGCAGCTTTGGAAGAACCTTCTTTTCTCAGCCTGTTTCCTCTTGCCAGAGAAGACTGGCTCGCTCTCAAGACTGCAAGCATTTGACCACTGCAAATAACAGTGAGCATGTCAACTAGTTTTATTCACATCCCTCGCTAGGGAATCGGAAAGCCAAGGACACACTGGTGATTTCCCTGGTTTTATGGATCTCTACTCCCCCCAGGCCTGCAACACATTTTCGGTGCCTGTGTTCACAATGTCCTGGCATCTGCAGTGTGGGAAACCCGAACTGAGAGCCAACAGCCCCACAGCTTCTCCCTATTAAAATGTGCAATTGGATTTCACATGCGTGTTTCAAACACCATTCAAGGCATGATTTACAGGCTACTGTCTAGCCCCACAGCTGTTTTTTCATGCCCTAGACTTAGTCGTTTCTAGGAATCCACCACTCAGCCCCCTAGCAAATAGTCACCCCAGTCTCAAACCTCTTTGGTCATTCCTGGCCATCCAAAACTAGGCAAGACCCACGGCAACAGTTCAAGACAGTATTTATTAAACGAATAACTATTACTCTTTCCATGGAGTTACTCGCTCATGAGAATAGCCCATTTGATGTCTTCTTTCTGTTTACCCGCCTTCTAATCAAGCTTTTTTTTTAAATCAAATTAAACTAATCATCGCTGACCCATTGATAAAGGTTATTTATATACATTAAAAATGGTGTAGGTCCAATGACTTCTGTGTGGGCCTCACTACAGAGCTGCCACCAAGGGCTTTTACGGTCGCTGTGTTCTTTCTACAGAAGGGAAAAGAAAACACTTTTATATATTGCAAATTATCTTCCTGTGCTCGAATAAAGACAGACTCTCTGTGTTCAGCAGAAAGTTAATATCCTACCATCATGTTTCTGCAACCACCCACCCCAAGGTCCTGACCTCATCTTCCAAGAATCTGAAATCACTCCCCAAAAAGGTTAGACCTCAGGCTTAGGGTTATGTTGGTTCAAAACCATGCTGACAGTCTCCTCTATATGTTTGGTCTTAAGCTGTCGGAGGACCAGAATCGTTCTGTGTTCATTTATGCTTCTTCCGTGCCCAGTGCAGCTTCTTGGAAGAGTAAGGTCTCGGGTACAGTGAGGGATCTGTGGGATTCCCTTGCCCTGTGACTGAGGCCCACCTTTCAAGGGAGGAGGACAAAGGGGGAAAAAAGGTGTGCTATTGAGACAAAGGTCCCAGGAAAAGCCCTTGCTGGAAATGGGGTATGGATGGATCAATTTCACCCAAATGGCTCCGCAGGTATAGCATCCATTTCAGATGAACACACTTAATTAAAAACCATGTTAATAAATATCCTACAATTTACGTCCAATGATATTTTGCCCTTTGTTGTAGCGTACCAATCTCTTCCGATGAAGAGAATCTCAAGGTCCTATTTCACATGTGCTCCCTGCCTCATCCCCCGCCCCCCACCCCCAGTTCTGAGACTCCAAGTTTCCCAAGAAAACAACAACAATATGCACCAGACTTCCTCCTATACTTTAAACTAATGCACAGCAATTGAGAAGATTCATTTTATTACAAGCCACAGTCATAATAACAAAGCCTATCCTTGTTAAACCAAAGTCCTTTAAGACAGGAATACCGGTAAGGAGCACTTGTGTTTAACACAGCATTTGATGACTGAAAAGGCGAGGCCACCAAGTTCCCTAACTCGATAAAGGCAGCTCTAGTCTCGGAACTCCCCTGTCCTTCTCCTTCCACAACTGTCTTTCTGCAGACCTCAAGAAGGAAGATTATTCGTTGACTCTTTTGATAATCTGATAATCAGACCACGTTGACATGTTGGGCTGTCAGATCTGCAGGTTACCTGAAGAGACTATCTTTTTAAACCTTTAGATAACTCCAAATTCATACATCTTAGAAATGGCCCCAAAGGCCAAAAGTGCAATGAAAGGATGAAAATCACAGCAATGAAATGACCATTTATTAAATACCCACCATGTGTCAGATGTGCTGGGCGTTTAATGCGTGTGCCTTTTCTCCTTAATCTCTCAAGATAATCAGTGGAGGGAGTATCGTTATCCGATTCTATGTGCATGCAGAAGACTGCCCGGGAAAATACAACTGGCATTGAGAGAAGTCAGACTCGAAGCCAAGCCTTTGTTGCAAAGAGCCCATGAACTTTCCTTCCAGTCCCACTAAGCTCCTCCCAAGAATGAAACAGTAGACCTTGGGAACAGTTCGTTCCCAGACTGGGAGGAACTCGAGCTGGTAGTAGATGTCTGGTTACTGGAGGTGCTGCAAAGGGGATTCGAGCACGAGAGGCAGGGAAGGAGCAGCTCTCGGGTCTTCCACATCCCTGAGAATCTGCACGCTTCCTGCTGTCCTAAGCACCTGATTCCGCGGTCACCTGAGGTAAGCCGAACGACCAAAACGCCTCTGTTTTTCTTGGTCTGGTCAAAACAATAAACCAGCCTTTTGCTCCACCCACACCCTACAGCTTTGGGTACGCGGCCAGTGAGGAGACTCCTCCATGGCTTCCTGTATTTCTTCTGAAGCTCCAAGCCTGGGCAGTTAGACCCTCCTCCCAACTGCTACTTCCTCAACATCCTCTGGCTCTAAGAAATCACATTACCCCCAAATTATCTTGTGACGGAATCAGACATACCTGCCCCATCCACTCCCCCTTCCCTCTCCTCCTCTGTTTCCTGTAGAGCGGAGAGGGGCACCCAGACATACTTCATGGGTTTTGTTTTTGTTTTTGCTCTTTGAAACAAGATGGGACATAAGTAAGTAACTAAGTAAACAACGAAATAAGTCTGCCTGGCGTCCTATCCACTTTCTTGCTTGCAACCACACAGAAGACTCCAACGCTAGTCCATCCACACAGCCAACGCTCGCATGAGTCTAGACTGACATTTCTGCCATGGCACCAGACACTCACCGAGGGCACTTCACCTTCCCACTCCAATTTCTCTACGGTTTCAACCTTTCCACATTTCTTCCTTCACTTGAACCGTCAGGTTTTTGTATACGATTTTCCTCTAGAAAGAATGACTGGCAATTGATCCCAGCCCTCCTCAACCTTAGGTGGTTAGCTGGGGCTTGGGAGCCCAATATTACCATTAGAGTCTTCTACTTCTTCGGCAGGGGTGGCTTTCTGGGAGGAGTGGTGAGCGTGTGAGGAGAGCAGACTGACAATCCGTGGCCTGGGGAGGGTCAGGGCTTTTCCGTGGACCTTGAGGGAGTGTTCCTTCAACTGGCTGATTGTCATGGTGGAAAACGAGCACCAAGAACACTTGTAGGCATGTTCACCTGGAAGACGATGGCAGGAAGGGGCAGAACACGAAAAAGAGGGAAGGGTATAAGGTGGGGTGGAAAACAAAATGACATAGTTAAGTCACGCGAGAGAAGAGAGAAGTATCTCTGCAACTTCATGGTCTAAGAAGCCCTCACGGACCAACTACCTGCCCCTTCCCACAAACACAACACTCCTCTGGGATTGAAACTCTTCAATGAGCTCTGTGATCAAGTGGCCTGGTCCCTCTTCATTTCGTGCTCTACTTACAGGGATGAGCCTATGAACTGATTCCCCAACAGGGAGTGAAACCAAATGCCCATGATCCCTCCTTCAGAAAGGTGTCCCAGTCTCTCGTTCTCCCTCTCTCCACTTGAAAGGACCATGTTGGCTTTCATTCCAGGGCGCTTTTTATCATCTGCAGAATATAATACGCTTAATTCTTACTCCAAGAGCCTATCAGGGGCTTTCCAAGCACAAGGTAACTAAGCACAAGCTCTTTTGTGCTATTTTCATTCTTTACGTCTTTGCTGACTATACACCTCCTCAATTCCACACATCCTAGTTTTTTAGGGGTTTTTTTGTTTGTTTTGGTACCAGTTCATAAACCTCAGCATAAAACTCCATGTTCCTACCTGATCAATAGTGCAGAAATGAGTAAAAATAAGTCATTTCTTTTTTTCTTTAAGTTTTATTTATTTATTTTGAGGAGAGGAGAGGGGGGGGAGAGAGAGAGAGAGAGAGAGAGAGAGCATGCATGCATGGGGGAAGGGCAGAGAGAAAGGAGAGGGAGAGAATCCCAAGCAGGCTCCACACTGTCAGTGCGGCACCCAACACAGGGCTTGATCTCATGAACCATGAGATCATTACCTGAGCCAAAATTAAGGGTTAGATGCATAACTGACTGAGCCACCCAGGCGCCTGAAGTCATTTCTTTAAAAGAGAGAAAGATAGTTGTATATGTATAAACGTGTGTGTGTGTATCTCCAATATTCTTCTATAAACAGGACATTTCAGTAAAAGTAGGCATTTTTAATTATTTTTAAACCACTGAAATACGGCACAGATTACTACGATCCAACGAGACAATGATTTACCTTTGCCCTAAGTCAGCTTTTAAATTAACCACATTTTAAAAAGCCAGGCTGTGAAACGGGCATGCTTATGTTGTTGGACAAACACTGGTTACGTCGACTCAGAAAGCAATTTTGTTTTCTTATGACAATAGGCTTACAATGCTCACGTTTGCAGCTAGATAGCTGCACTTCTCAAGAGTTCCTATTAAGAAAATATTCTTTAATTTTCTTTAATGTTTATTTTTGAGAGACAGAGAGAGACAGAGTGCAAGAAGGGAAGAGGCAGAGAGAGGGAGGGAGACACAGAATCTGAAGCAGGCTCCAGGCTCTGAGCTGTCGGCACAGAGCCTGACACGGGGCCCGAACTCACAAACCGTGAGATCATGACCTGAGCTGAAATCGGATACTTCACCGACTGAGCCACCCAGGTGGCCCTAGAAAACACCCTTTAATACATAGGGATTTCTAGGAGTATGGAAGCAATTAAGTAAACACCAACACAGCTTCTTGATGAATAATCATTCATTAAAATAAATTCTTGAAGAATTTATAAATATTTTAAAGGGTGGAATATATAAGAATTTATAATATAAAAAGCAGCAAAAAAATAAAATCCTGACACTCAGAAAAACAAATAAAAAGGCACAATATATTGTAGATTAAATTATAATCACAACTGTTAAAAAATCATTATAGAGGAAATGGTTGAAAGGAAATGTTATCAAATGTTAACAACAGTGGTCTTCAGATAATATGATTATGGGTGACTGGCTATTTCTTTCATTTCCAAAATTTCTCTAATGAGCATGAGTTTTTCCACATTTGTTTTTAAGGTGAAGTTTTAAAACCGGAGGAGAGGAAAGAGAAGGAAGAGGAGGGAAAAAAAGGAGCAGAAAAGACCTTTAGCAATGAAAGTCTTGCAGGCCAGTGGAAACGACCTGTGGACAGATGAGAAGGGAAACCCCTGCCCCTGCTTGTACTGAGCTCAGGCGGTTGCTTCCCGGCCACCTTGAAAATCACTAAGTGGTTTCCCACGTGAAGTGAGCACAGCATCTCCAATTCTGCCTTAAGCCTCTGCTTTACCGCTGATGACTCCCAGAGCATGTACGGCCAAGAAAGCCTTGAAGAGAACTACGGAGAACCTTGAGTGACGCAACGAGCTATAGCCCAAGGCAGAGGAGAAGTTCACAGTCAGATGACCCAAACAAGAACATCAGTCACTTGTCGCCCCAGCTGTTATCCAGGAGTCAGGATAATGGCGGCTTGTGAACAATGGTGTTTATTACTATGATAAATATGAATATATATAATATTAATTACAAAATAACATATACATGTAGATGTTCATATATATTAATGACTGTATTATAATACTATTGCCTTCCTTAGTCCATTTAAAAAATTTTTAATGCAAGCCTGCCACATGAACCTGGTTGGGTAGTTGCAAGTAGCACATCATAAAAGAGAATTCAAACCCAGATTATCCAATCAGACTATAGGATTTCCACCCTTTAAAATAAAACAATCCATCCAGAATAGACAAGAGGAGTCAAGAGTTCTGGAAAATGTGTTTGGCTTTCTCTAAGTCAAGCCACTCTCAGTGGCTAAAAGCCATGCCATGGACACCAAGGTTCCAAGGTGTGCAGAGAAACAAATTACACTGTGTCCCCACCCCACTTCCCGCTTTCTGAAGGCTTCCTTCTTGTCAACCAGTGAGTACAGAAGGCCAGTCTGCTTGGTCAGCTCAGTGCCCTGGAGTCAGCAGGCAGCCTCTGGCACTCTTTTCAAGTCCTTCCCACAGGCCAAATCATTTACCCAACTCCCACTGCTTAAAGTGCTTTTGACAAGGAGACCTATGAGAAAAACTCCCCAGGATGGTGTCCCAACTGAATAATTTACAATATACACACATTAGGAAGTAGTGGTTTGAACCCTGAAGCTTCTTACTCCATAGCCTTTAGAAGAATTTTCCTGAAAATATAAAAATACTAACAGATGAACAGAAGTCCATATAGCCAGTCTCCCCGTCCCATCCGCAGCCCAGTGGGGCGTAGGGCAGCTGGATGGCCTCAGTGGCTTTACTCCATTAAGCCAGACCAACAGGACCCAACACCAGGAAAGGTGGTCCAAACCTGAGAGGGCCACGGGGTGCTGTGGAGCTGGGCTTCTGCGAGTGACTGACGACACCACAGAGAGGCCCCCAGACCCCACTCCACTGCCTTTCCTGCAGGACACCTCTTTCCTCTCTTGGCTGAGCTCTGATTTTGCTACCTGTGGGCATCCTCCATCACATGCAAAAAAGAGAGAACAGCAGCATCTTGTCAGTGATAAGGATGTAGGTTTTTGTTCTGGAGTCAAATTATTAGTGAATGATCTACATGGCCTTGAATAGGTCACTTAATTTTGAGTCTCTGTATCCTCATATGACACGAAGGGTGACAACACCACCTACCCTTTAGGACTGTCATGAGGATTAAATAGTATGATGAATATAGCATGCTTAGTGCAGAGCCTGGCAGGTAAGGGATGCCCATGAGGCAAGCGCAATGAGATGGAACAACAGAGTTACAGAGACCAACAAAGCTCCTGAACACTCATGACCCACAGTCATTTCTTATCTGATGTACAGCAACATATCAAAGGGCATCTCATGAGAAATCTCACATGTCTTGAGTACTTTGTCCCTCTGAACTTCCTCAAGATTATACTTTTATTTTAGTTGGGAATTATCTTTAGTGGATGTAACAATTCATGCATTCCCATTAGAAGGGCTGGGTGATTTAGAAATTCCTCTAAAAACCAAAACCTGTTAGTAGCATTAATCAACTATGACATGGGTGACATGGGCTTGGTAGCATTTTGGTTTTGGGTGATTCTGTAAGTTTTCTTTGTGTTTCTTCATTAGATTAAAATAGAAATGAGCACGCAACCATGTCAAGAAAACCTTCTCATGTGTGGGACAAGAGACTGAATTTCACTCAGGGAAGACCACTGGATTTCCAATTCAGAGAACCTGTGCATCAGGGAGCCTAACTCACCAGCATGAGCTTTGAGTATATGTGTTTTCAGCCGGCTGTTATAGGAGGACTTGAAGGAGCAGAGTTTGCATCGGAATGGTTTATGGTGTCCGTGGTGAGTTTGCATGTGGCGATCCAAACTTGATGGGGCAGAGAAATAGAAGAGAAAGAAAAATGACAGGATTATCAATTACATGTATTTTCTCACTGCCCTTTTCTAGCAATCCCATTTCTAAGGTGTTCAAAGTCATTTTGTTACTTTCCAAGGGCAATGCTTACCCAAAACAACAACAAAAATGGCAAGAGTGGCCGCACCTGTTCCAAAGGGAGGGGAGGCTAAGGGAAGGAAGAGATCAAGAGCCTTTTTGGATTGAGAGACCTGGCAGTGCGAACAGGCCATAGTAAACCCTCATTTTCCCTTCTCTAGAAGCATGTAGAATTGGAAGAGGGCATCCGAAGACAAAAGGTAAAATATGGAGAATTCAAGTTTTCTGCCAAGTCAGTGAGGACTACCTATCAAATAGTCCTTTAACTTATTTCCAAAAAAAAAGGAGTTAGAGAAATTTTGCATTTAAAAAGGACTTTCTTTTTAAACCTCAGTCCTACATCCGTGGGGAACACTCAAGAGGGGAAGGGAAGTGTCAAAGTACTTGAGCTACTTGCAACGGACTGTCATGTTTCCAACGCCTTTGTAAATATGGAGGCAAAGTGCAGGTGTGTTTGAAGAAAGTCATGTGATCCAAAGGCCCAGTCATCCCTTCTGATAAACAAAACCATGTTCACTGTACCTCAGTCTTCCAGAGCAACTTATAAAGAAGTTATTTAATTATAGTGAACTCCCAGTATTTCATAATGATTGCTAAAAAAAATAATAAATCTACCAAACAAGGTGTGGGAAGAAGTTCTAATTTGTACCAGTGCCCCAGAGAACTAGGTTCCCTTCTAAATGACTCACATGGGATCGGTGCTGCTTACCATTTAAATACATAATGTTCTCCTGAGCTCCAGCACTTTCAATTGCCTCCAGACCTCTCCCTCTGGGTGTCCTTTAGCTTCCTTAAACTCAACTAGCCCTAAACAAAGCCATCGGTTTTTCTCCTCTGAAACTAACGCTCTTCCTCATTTCCTTGCTTCTATAGAGGACACGACCGTTCTCAGTCAACCAGACTGAACCCCTAGGTGCCCTCTGTACTTTACTTTGTCTCTCATCCCTCACTCCCTGCATGAAGGCAATTTGTCCAAGTCACGAAGATCCGACTTCCTTTAACCATTCCCAAAGTCCCATCCGAACTTCTTGGATCAGCTACTATGACTGCCTTCTAATTGCTCTCTCCCGTCTTTTTTTTCAACTCAAGAGCATGAGCTATGGAGTCAGGCTGGTTGGGATCAAACCCCAGCTAATGCTTATAAACCGTGTGGCCTTGGCAAGTTACATAAACCTCCTCACTTTTCTTACCCACAAAATGGAGACAGTCATGGGACGACACCTCGCTGGGCTGATTTAAGAATAAAGTGAGATAATACCTGAAGGCACTTAGCGTGCTGCCTGACACACAGGAAGGCTCAGTAAATGTTAGCAATTATGACTTACTCCTTTCAGAGACTTCCTTTTGCCAGTACTATAAATGACAAAGTATTATTTCCACATTCGAAGACTCCAAATATGGTCTCTACTCAAGTATTCAAACTTTGTCTTCCATTATTCTTTTACCTAGAATTTACAGATTAGTGACATTGGACCGCCAGCTGGGCCCCCACGAGCTTCTGCTCTCATCCCTTCCTCCAGGTTGCACATCCCTTCCGAACTCTTCAAGTCCTGTCTTCCTACTTTAAGACTCGACTCAAATGCTCCCTACTCCGTAAAACCTTCCCGATTCTTCCACAGTGGGTGGATCACTTCCCTTCTTTGAAGCTTCATAGCATTTTATTGCTGTATTTTTGAAAGATATGTGCCTTATTTTGCTGAGTCATTTGTGAGCTTGCTGGCTTGATTTATAACTCAACTAGACCCTAAATTCCCTTAGCGCACTGACCATGGTCTCTTCATCTTTTGTATTCCCCTTTATATCCACACTCCCAACGCCCCCAGCACATTGCTTAGCACAGGGCGGATCCGTGTATGCGCTACGATTTGTTGAGATTCTACGGGGTGTCAGAAAGCAGGCTAGATGCTGCTGAATAAATACTTCTTGAACTCGTGAGAAGTACACAGTGGCTCTGATGACACAGATGAACCATGAGGCTCCGTAGAATAAAGAGTCTGTAACCCCTCCTCCCTCTGTAAAAGCATCGCCTCCTCCTCCCTTTCAACAACTAACTGCACTTTATCTTTTTGAGAAGCAAACAGCCCAACATTTATTTTAATTATCGTAAAAATAAACAGCAGGTCAGTCTCGCAATCGGTCACCGCCATCCAAGACAGTGGGACACATTGTTGCACGTGTACCTCTCTTACACAGTTCAAAGACAAAGGCAACAAACGGTGGCTTCTTCTCAGAACCATCGCTTTTCCCATCACCCCCGAAAGCCTTACACAACACCCCAAATCTACAATTCCAAGGCTGTGATGGGCCTCGGGCAGCTCCTTCTCCTCACTGGCCCTGTCCTTCAAGCATCCCTTTGGCATCAGTAACTTCTTTACTTTTCAAGATCAAGCAATGATCCTTGGTCACGTGGGTCGACAGTCCTAATTTTACCTCCTTAGGCCACTCATTTTTCCAAATGGAACTTTATTTCCTCAACTGATGATTCGTTTCTGGGTGAATGTCTGACAGATACACCAGGACATTTGTCTGCTTTCTGGTCTTCCCTCTTGTAAATCATAGCAGTGCCTCCAAAATACTCATTTAAAAAAACGCCTGTATTTACCAGGCGTAGTTAATGTTAGGTAACCTCCTATTCTCAGTCCCATTTGACAGACAAGGTGACTGAAGCTCAAGGGAACGTAACCAATGACACAGCAGGCACAAACCTTGAGCGGGGCTTTCTGACTCCTCCAAGCCTCTCCTGCTCTAGCTTAGCCGAGCACTAGCTGACCGCTACGGCATCTCCTCCCCGTCACCCGCTTGCGATCACTCGATAGCACTTACTTGTGCCTGAAAGCGGAAACAAAGGAGCAATACTGGCAGCTGTACTTGTCCTCGCGGGTAAACATGGCCAGGGCCAGATGGCTCCTCTCATGAGAACGCAGCCCCTGCATGGACATCAGGACTCTGTCACATTGACTACAATGGTATCCCCCCGGCCGGGTTTCATCCTCCAACATTCCATCAAGCAAGCAGTGTTCACCATCCACCCGGTCCACCAGGGCGCCAGTGGCATCTTTGGCTGCTTCCAATCCATCCAGGAACAAGTGGGAGGGGTCTTCGGCCTCCTGCTAAGAGAACCACACACACACACATGCCCCACCAACAAAATAAATATCCAGCATCATCGTCTCCAGCTCTCCTCCTCTCCCTTCATTCTCCCAAACTCCTCAGGACTTCCTGGTAAAGCTTCCTCCCCTGCCTCTCCAGCTCCCCCTAGAGGGAGGGCAAACCCGACTGCCACTCTTCATGCAGTGCTGGTGATCTGAGGACACGGCTGCTACTGCCTGGGAAGCATGAGAGAGGGGTTCCCCCAACTGTGGAGACAGTTCACTCACTTGTCTCCCATCTTAAAAAGAACACACTGCAATCCCACTCGAACCGACAGAAGGCAGGGTTAGGGTGATGGCTCAGAGAAAAGAAAGGAAGGAAGAAAGGAGGGGGAAAAAAGCAGAGCAGTCTGGGCATCTAGGAGCCGTGGGCCCCCCTTAGAAGTGAAGGAAAGGGGCAGGATCCTGCCCCTCGCCATCCGTGCTCACCCCCACCCTGCGAGGGGTGACTTCACCCACTGACTGAAGGCTGCTGTCTGATCCACCGAAAAAATTAAGGAGCAGCCTGGTTCGAAGTCACTCATGTTTGGAGGTGACTCCGTGGGTTACTGATTACACACGAAGAGCTGCTCTGTCTCCCTCAAGTGAGTCCAGGAAACAAGCCTGGAACACACCGAGGTGGCGTGGAAGAAGCGGGCCGCCGTCGCCCCTGGGCGCCACCGTTCTGCGGACAGCCAGCGGGCTTCAGTCTTCAGTGAAGAAAAGCAGAGACTTTCTACGTCCATGCTACGTGGGCAAAATAGGACACAAGATCAAGAAGGGCAGATTTCACGTATCTAGCGAGAAAGAGCAGAGTCCTGAACCCACTAACTTCTCTGCTCAAAAATACGCGCTTCGCCACGTCCCGGAAGGCAGGGGTGGCGGCATGGCTCCCGAAACGGGGGCTGCTATTTAGGAGTACGACATTCAAAACGGGCGGCCTAGTGAAGGTCAGGGGGAGCAGGGGAGGCACTGGTCAGCGACAAACCGGGAAAGGGAACGAAGGAGACAAATCGGGTCAAGGGGTTCTCGGGGCCTGCTGTGACTGGGGGGCTTTTGGTTTTAGACTTCACATTTCTTACACTCCTCAGAGGACCCAGGGTAAGAAGTAAAGGATTCTCCTGGGCTCTCTGCACCGTCAGCCAGATGAGAACAGTTAAGAAGTCACGCAGTGGGAGGAGCAGAAGATGATGGGAACAGGACCCACTTGATTCCTTTCAAGAGCTCGGGCAACTTGGAAGAGCAAACACCTAATGGCACTAAATGCAGAACAGAAGGGCGACCCAAAGCCTCCTGTACCGAGAGGCCCGGATCTTCTGTTTCCACCAAACTATCCGCGTGGAAGGGAACCAGATCGAAACGCGACCAGGTCGAGACACGTAAGATGAAGAAGGTCCAACCTGCAAAAGAATCAAAACAAGCCAGACCGATCCAAGCACAGCTCAGGAATGCCCACATTCTGGGCCGCCCTTTCCTGAGCTGCTTTGAGCAACGGGGTTAATAAGTAACTCGAATGGCTCACACACAAGAGCGCTCATCCAGACCCCCCCGCCCCAGTTCTCACCTTCACGGCGGCGGACACGGCCGGGACGCTGCCGTACTGGACGTGTTTCCGGAGATGATTGCAGATGGCTCGGAGCGTCGGGTGCACTTCCACACAGAATTTACACTTGTAGCCCACCACCTTCCTCTCCTTGATCTTTGGCACCTCTTCTAAGTGACCAAAAGGCTGGTAAAATACAGTGGTAGCCATCAGTACTCCGAGCCCTCCCTCAGATGCCGGCATTTATTCTCGTAGCGTACTAGCAGGTTTTATTTCAAAGCGGATTAGCAGGTTAAAAACCAAGGGAGAAATATGTGAGTATTTTTACATAATGAATTCGTCAGAGTCGTGGCACACTGCCTACTATGCAAAGTCTCCGGAACCCAAATATGTTACAGCTTGTGAGTAGAGAAGATTTCTGTGGAGAAGCCTCATCGTCACTGCCACCAGGTTATCTGCCTTTGAGACCAATTTCAACTACGCAGGTGAAACGTTGCACAGCTACGCCATTAGTGAACTTCTTGACCAAGACAAACAAACAAACAAAAATCTACTCCTGGAGATGTTAGGTTCATGTAGCCGACACTGCAGACCAAAACATGGCTGAGAGGTGCTAGTGACACCAAGAGACGGCCCACAGCTGCCTTAGAGAGCGAGCGTTGTCGTGTAACTAGGCCTCAGATAAGGCTACTTGGCAGAAGGAAATACAGAGAAACCACCCCGACCCTCCCCTGGGGAGCCTCGGGAGGGGGGAGCAGGGAGGGGAACAGGCCGTGGGGAAGGGTGAGCACAGAATGGGGGATAATCAGGCTCGAAACGTTTAATTGACTTATTGAGCTCTCTGGCAAGCTAAGTCACTAGGAAGCCTGTAGCAGTCTGGCTGGCAACGAAGAAGTGCATGTGGGCACCAGTGATGAGAGGCCTCCTGGGGGAAGGGAAATCAAAACATATCCTTACCCTCTCTTGTTTGAAATCTGCAAAAGCACCATCTGCATATTTCTGCTTGCTCAAAAGCTGTTTCCTCCTCTCCTGACGTTTGGCACGCTTCTGGAATTCCTCATTGTGAATGTTCAAGTGTGAGGTCAGCTCCGCTGTGCTTTGCAGTTTGCTATCACAGTGCTTACACTGGTAGGCGGGGCTCTGCAAGCGGGGGCCGCTGCCCAGAATGACGAAGTCCCTCTTCAGGTCCCGACTGTGGTGGTCAGTGTAATGCATACACAGCAGCTCCGCCGTGCTGAAAGACAGCTTGAAGCACTTGACGCAGCGGAACGGGAGCCACTCGATCTCCTGGGCCTCGCCTCCCTCCACCTCGGCTTTCTCGAAGCTGCCTCTCTCCTCCTCTTCCATCAGCAGCGGCTTCTCGTGCTCGTCGGCGTAGACGGCGGTGAAGTAGCCGCCCAGCTTGCTGGCGTGCTGCTTCTTGGGGAACACCCCCGGGTGGCGCTTCATGTAATGGGACACGATGCCCTTCTTGCTGAAGGACTGGAAGGAGCACAGGGAGCACTTCTTCTTCTCCACGGCCCGCCGGAGCTCCTCGCTGAGCTGCGGGGAGTCATCCTTGGGCGGGGACGGGATGATCACCTTGTTGGGCTTGTCGCTGATGGTCCTGGAGGCCGCCAGGCAGTGCGTGTAATAGGCGTCGATGTCGTGGCGCTTCTGGTAGTGGGCCGCCAGCCCTTTGCGGATGGGGTTGGTGTAGGCGCACAGGGCGCACTTGAAGAGGTTGTTCTTGCCCTCGGGCTGGGCTCGCACGTTGTTGTGCTTGATGCGGTAGTGCCTGGCGATGCCCTTCCTCGTGGAGCAGAAGTACTTGCACAGCTGACAGCGGAACACCGTGTGGGAGACCAGGTGCGAGGTAGAGAAGTGAGACGTGGACACGGGCTCCTCTCCCACCTCCTCCTCGGTGACAGACACCTGGGAGGGGCTCACCTCAGTGGTCATCTCGGGCTCGAGGGAGACTGGCAGCTTCGGGGGCGACTGGGAAAACACATCAAATTCAGGCTGATTGTGATACTTCTCGTAGTGGATTTTGAGCTTCTCCAAGGTGCCGTGTGTGTACGGACACAGTTTGCAGCGGTAGGCGCCGTAGCCTTGCTTGAAGATCCTGCTCGTCTCCTCCACGTCGTTCTGGGCGATGTCGGCGGACTGCTCCACGTCGTGCACGAAGTCCTCGGCGGTCACCTTGATGGCCGGGTGTCGCTTCTGGTAATGGGTCAGGACGCCGTGGATGCGGGTGTTGATGTACGGGCAATGCCTGCATTTGTAGACGGCGCCCGGGTTGATGTCGATGTCCTGGGCGAAGTCGGCAGCCTTCACCTTCATGCCGGGGTGCTTCTTCCCATAGTGGGTGAGGAGGCCGTGCAGGTTGTTATACTCGGACTGGCACACGGTGCACTGGTATGGGGTGGACGATATGGCGGGGTTGGCGGAGGCCAGCTGGATGCTTTTCTCGGGGGAAAGCCGGGCGTCCTCCGGGCATTCGGGATCCTGCTCGGGGAGCGGAGCGGGCATACTGTTGTCACAATTCACGGGGCCCACCAGCTCTTCGGACGGAGGGATGACATTCTCGACGGCGTCTTTCTCCTTGATGATATCCAGCAGCACCGACTCGTCACCGTTCATGGCCCAGGGATGGAATGCTTGGTAGTGATTGGTGATGTCCCAGATGGACATGGCCTCGAAAACACAGTCTCGGCATCTGTACGTTTTGGCTTCGGCGGGCATGGTGAGAGAGGGAGGGGATGGGTCGGGCCCAGCCCAGAGTTTGGTAGCCATGTAAGTATAGTCAACATAGTGCTCCGGATGCCTCCTCTGGTAATGTAGGAGCAAACCGCTGGGCTCTGTGTGGGAGTAGATGCACCACTCGCAGTGGTAGCCAGCTTCTATCGAGCCGTCTAGAAATGCCCACCGCATGATGGACGTGACTGTGGCCTTCAGGGCAGGGTGGTCTTTCTTGATATGCTTCCTCAGTGCATAGAAGTAGGGGGAGGTATACGAGCACTGCCTACACTTGAGCGCTCGCAGTTTGGTTTTGTCCCGCTCCACGGCAGAGGGGGCGACAAGCACACAGCTGGCAGGCTTCTTCTGGTTGCGGTCACAGAGGCTTCGGATGGTGGCCGTGTGTTGCCGGATCACGTCCGCGTTGGCCTTGAAGTCTCGGTGCTTCTTCTGATAGTGAATGAGTACACCTTTGACCGTCCGGTTCCCGTAATCACAGTGCTGGCAAAAGAACATCTCATTCTCCACAGGAGGGCCGTCTCTCTCAGAGCTGCTTCGGTTCAGCTGTTGCATGGGGGCGGGTGGCCGGGGGGAGCCTTGGGGCCCCTCGGACCCTCTCATCATTGCAGCTGTGGGAGGAGCCTGTCTGATATATTTGGCAGTAACCTTTATTTCTGGGTGTCTTTTCTGGTAGTGGACAAGCACTCCCACAACTGACCGATTGCTGTAGGAACAGTGTTTGCAGTAGTAAAGCTCAGTACTGAGGTCTGGTGGCGGGGGTTGTGGGGGGGGTGGGGAACCCATGTTGGACATTTTGGGAGACATTGGAGCACCCACCTCAAATGATAATTGAGAAAGGGCAGAGCCCCTGTCCACAGACACCATTCGCATGGTTTTCTGGATCCTAAAGTAGGAAGCCTTTTCTTCAGGGTGTTTCTTCTGATAATGAACCAAGACAGAATGCATGTTGGGGCTTGCGAACGAGCAAACGTCACAATCGTAAACGACAACAGTGTTAACTGAGGGGTCCTTCTGATTTTCACATTCTGGAGTAAAGGTCTTTGAAGGAGTGCTTTTATTAAATGTAGCTGGCAGACCGCCACCGCGAGCCACGGGAGTGGAAGTCGCCATGCTCTTGGGGGCCGAATTCAGAATCTCCCTCAGCGTCTGGGATTCCGTACTCAGCCCTTCCTGCTGCTCCACGACATAGCTGGAAAATATCATCGCGTTGTTAATCTTCACCGTGGGATGCATTCTTTGGTAATGTGGCATCAGGCTTCGGACATTCGGGCTCGTGTAGGAACAAAACCGACACCGGTAGATCAGGTCCGAATGGTCGAAGTTGAGTACATTCATGGCTTCTGGGTGGTGTTCGCCGTAGTGCTGCTGCAGGTCTTCAAAGTTGGTGTAATCGATGTAGCATTCCAGGCACCTGTACACTGCACTGTGATCGTTGGGGTCCAAGATGTACCTAAAGCTGAATTTAATGTACGGGTGCATTCGTTGGTAGTGGGTGCTGACGCTCCGGGCGGATTTGTTGTTAAAGTCACAGTGTTTGCAATAGTAAAGCCTTCCGGAGTCACCAAAGTCTGTGTTCTCGCTATTGTGCTCGGTTCCGTAGATAGGAGTCTGGGTGTTCAGCAGAGCGGTGTTGGCGACCTGGTGATCTTTCATGTTTGTTGAGGAGCCGTAATAATCCTCTTCGTCTTCAGACAGGGTGAGCTCAATCTCCGCGCCGTTGGTGGCGTTGTAATCGTGGGTGACGCTTCTGAAGTTGGGCTCCTTCTGGGGCTCCCCGGCATCTCTCGCCCAGATCTGCTGGGCCGAAAAGGAAGTGGCCACCTCCATGACTGGCTCCGTCGGCTCTTCCTCCCTGTCCAACTCCACCTCTATCTCCACTTCGTTGTCGTCCTCTTCCTCCTCGTCGTCCTCCACATTGATCACCGCGTCCTCCTGCTGCTTCGTTTGGTTAATTTTGCTCTGCAGGTTGCTGGCTATCTCGTCGATCCTAGTTCTCTTCTTCACGGGCGATAAATCGAGGGGAAAGTCATTGGCGAGCTTCCGGGAGGCCTTAGCTACAAAATTGTTCTTGGAGGACAACCCAAGAATTGAGGTCTGGCTTTTCTTCACAGTGTTGCTGGAAGAGGGGTGGCTGTCTGTCTCGCTTTCCAGTGGCAGGCTTGAGGGCTGCCCCTCGAATTTTGGCAAGTTGTCGCAGAACGAGTGTTTGTGCTGCTGGTGGACTCGCAGCCCTTTCAGAGTCGTGGTGGAGTAACTACACATGGTGCACTTGTAAGGGTGCAGGGGCGGGGCTGGCACGGGAGGCTGCGGCTGCTGCGTCGGTGCGGGCTGGGGCTGCGGCTGCGCCGGTACCTGGTGCGGCGGCTGTAGCTGCGGTGGCTGCGGCTGGGACGGAGGCGGTGGTGGCGGCGGCGGCGGCGGCGGTGGCTGTTGCTGCTGCAAGGGATCCAGCAGGACTCCTGACTTCCTCCCGTTGATGCTCGAGCTCTCGTAAGACACCACACCTTCATTCAGCGAGGAAGAAATGCTCTCACTCTGGGAATTCACGGCATCCCAATCTGACGCTGTACCCGTGTGACACTGTTTGTGAGCGCCGAGTTTTAACGAGCTCTTGCAAGTAAACGGACACTCGTCACATTTATAGACGGCAGTCTTTCCGGACAAGTGGATGTTTTCTATGTGACGGGAGATGCTGCGTCGATGCATAGTGAGGAAAGGACAAAAGGGGCACTGGAACCTATTCATGAACCTTCGGAACGGAATCCCCTTGGTCTCCAACAATTTGTTGCCATCTGAGCCCATCAGCTGCTCCGCAGACATGCCGGAAGTCTGGTGATCCATGGCATTTAAGCCATTCTCGCTGTCTATTTCGTTCAACTCCTCATCAGAACTGGAGTCATTCAGCATGCTGTTCGTTTCCAGGTCGGCAGAGGAGTTGGTCATGTCAGCCATCCCGTAACGCGATCTCTCCGCCAAGTTAACCAGGCCAGAGTTGTGAGGGGACTTCGGCTTCATCTGCGGGTAAGACACGGGTGAAAACTTGGAAGCGGACGAGGAATTGGGTCTCATGATGGAGTTACTGATGGAGCCGCGGAAGTTGGAGACGTTAGCGCTGGGCATCTCCCGGCTGGCAGCATTCATGGACAGATAGGTGGAATTGGAAGTGGGGCTGGGGGCGCTTTTGTTCTGCACTTCGGGGAGGTTCGTCCCTTCTTGCTGCTGTCTGAGGCTGGAAAGGATCTTGACCATACTGCGATGCTTCTTCATCATGTGGTCGCACCAGCGTTCCCGGCGGGGGGTCTGGTAGCTGCACCACTCACAGCAAAAGTTGCCTCGAGACTTGGTCAAAGGCTTGACCATAGACTCCAAGATGCTGCGCTCCACGACCTCTGCCGGCAGTTCTTTGCAGGGGTCCTGCAGAGACACGGGTGGGACCACGGGGTCTGGCATTGGAGCAGGGGCAGGGAGGGGAGCCGTGGTCTCCTTCAAGTTGTTTTTGTGATACATTTTCTGATGCTTAATGATTCTTGCCCTCCTCGGTGACTTGTATGTGCAAAACTGGCAAGAGAAGACCTTTCCAAATCCCTCGTGCATCATGATATTATAATTTAAGGATCCGGGAACAGGGGGTCCCGCCGAACTCCCTTCAGCTTGAGCTCCGTGGACCTTCCTTGTGTGTTCGATGAGGAGGTTTTTTGACCTGAAGTAGCGGACGCAGAACTTGCATTGAAAAAACTTGTTTGTTGGTTTGGGATTAGGGGCAATATGCTGACCGTAATATCCTGGACTGTGGCCATAGTAGCTTCCGGTCCCCAATGCGGTTGCATTTTGACCTAGAGAGAAAGCAGAAGGTAAATGAGAACAGAAAAGCAAACGAAAGAGAATTAAGAAATTCCATCATGCAAATCAGTTTTTCTTTTCAGTTATTCTTCATTAATAAACATCACATTCAAAAGGCCTAACGTCTCGAGATGAGGCCCTGAAGAGTATTAACGAAGCACTGATGAACTAGACATATTGCTTCTCGCAGGTGAAGATACAGCGTTTGGCTTCAGGAGCAATACTCACCTCATGGCCATTAATGTTCCCTATAGCTATAAAAACACAAGTTCCACACGCTGCGATATTCATTCTAGAATTTTACCAGACACTCTCTTGTCCTCCAAATCGAAAGGGAACTGAGAAACATAAAGAAGCTGAAAGGGCAATAACCTAGGATGCTCCAGAAGAGAAACATGATGCCCAGACCACAAAAATGGCTCCCAAGGAGCAATAAACTTTGACAAAGCCACACATATCAAGAACCATGGCTACAGGCTAAAAGTAGACAAGCACCATGAAATAGATCGGATACGCCGAGATTCTTCAAGATTTACCTGATAAATCCTCTGCGATCGCAAATTCGTCCTTTATAGAGGAATACTCCACCTCTGTCTGATTACTGGCATTCATGGACCCGGATCGTGGCTCGTTAGCATTGTCTTCAGCAACATCAGTTGGCTGCAGAAATGCCGTGTGGACATCCTGAATGTGCGCCTTGAGATCTTCATAAGACGGGGCTCTGAAGTCACAGCCATCGCACTGAAGCACCTCCATGATCTGGGCCTACCTTCTCACATTAGGAACCTGTGACAGAAGTCAGAACAAAGCCTCTTAAGCAATGCACTAACTGCATATCCCAAGTTGATGGGGCTACAAGTCCATTAACGGAAAAAATTCTAACATCGGCAGATTTCCGTTACTGAACTCTGCCAGTTGGAACACTGGCCAAAGACACGCAACCAGAGATAATAGGGACAATGTCCTTGACTTTGTAACTTCAAAGAAGGGGGGAAAGCCCAAATAAACATTTTCCAGTTTGATATAATAAACGTATCTTGAAACGCCATTTGTCAAGGAAACCCTTAAAAGTCTAACCGTTTTAGTAGTTTCTGAATTTCTTGACTGAATTCAAATTTCTTGGTAAGTCAATACTGACTTTGATTCTGGCTCGGACCCATTTTTCTTTTGAACTAGACCCTTCTCAGAAGTAAAGAGGATTGTCTGTACAGAAGAAAGGACAAATTTCAATCTTCATTAGCTGTTTTAATGTTCTAACACATTTCACCACCAAATGGTGAAACAGTATTGAAGTCTTGGAGTGGTGGTAGAGAGAGCTTTTATTATACCTTTTATCATTTGAATACCTTAACTGATATTGGGGTACACCTCTTTCCTCCTTTCCCCAAACAGTTTAGTTATGTGTGTGTGTGTGTGTGTGTGTGTGTGTGTGTTTCATAAGCTAAATGGTTATTTTGCTTTTTACTACCTGCCAATTATAACCTAACAGCTTCTCCAATCTAATTAGGTCATAAAGTATTTCTCATGAGATTCTCAAACAACCAACTTTATATGACAATCCAGTTTCTAGTTTAAAGTCGCACCTTGGTACCTCGATTTACATTAAGGTAACAGACACAGTTCTGAAGAGGGGCTTCTAAGTCATGACTTTCTCTTTTCCCACTTCTCTCCTTCACAAACGTGAAGCGTATGCTCGCACGCAAAAAACTGTGAACCTGATGTAGAATCAAGCAAAACTTGCCCGGCTCCCTTCATTCTGGTATTCACTGTGTGACTGAAAGACATAGATGGCTTCACATTAATTCAATGGAAAGGCTCACCATTAAGAAGTTAAAAATGTATTAGAAGGTGCAGTTTGTCCTATCTTAATATATACCTTGAGTTGAGATACCCGGTTATTATCTTAATCGGTGAGTTAACTTCATTGAGCTCACCGCAAACTCTACTGAATCACCGTAATCTAGAACCAGATGTCCAAGAACTAAAGCTGTAGCCAAATCTTTCTATACTTTTATTGTACAGCAAGCTTCTATACTTTTCTGGCAAAAGGTAAATTGTTTCTGCAGGGGGAACAAAGTCTAGTGATATGTCAACGTGGAGAAAGGAGCCATTGCGGGCGGATTTTCTATGAAAGAATGCTCCTGCTGATAGCCTGCTAAAATAACTTCTGGCAAGTCGAGCTCTGGACAGACTGAGCTTGCAGAGTGAGACACAGATATTTACCTCCTCTTCTTTCACCCAGCAATTTATCCTTTTTCAATAAACACTGAACTGTGCACCAGAGTCTTTTCAGCTAACTAAGTCTCAATATTCCAGATACACAAGCTTTTATGCCTAAGCACCAACCCAAATTGTGTGGAAGAGGTTGCTATCAGCTCTGGATCAAATTACAGCAGTCACTGAGGCCCCACCCCACTTCTCCTTTCGCACAGTCCATTAGACCTGAAAACAAATTTTTCCATGGTGCAGACGACTCCTGCATTTAGAACACTTCACAGAAAAAAGCAGATCATCCAGTGTGCACTCCCCATCCCCCAAGCCTAGCCCTTTCATCTCAGCCAAACAAGCCACAGCTCTGCTGAATGTGTTTATCACACTTTCAAGAGATATGAGCTCCTGCGTCACTGAAGCTCTAAGACTCACTAAGCTGCCCTAGTCCTCTGAGCTTTAAGGAGCAGCCATTTTAGCTCAGAGCTTCTCCTCCGTGCACAACATGGCTTCTCTGGGATTCTGCTAGGCTGACAATCAGAAATGAGCAGTAGAAGAACAGGCTGGGCTCCTCCTATGCTCTTCTCCTCCCAACAAAGAATGAACTGTTTTCATTGCTTTCCGAAAGGCAGCACCTTTCTCCTCCTCAAATGTCATTCACCAAGATCTCGGAAGGTTCTTTTATCCCATGATTGATAAGCTTGTTCGTTAGTCCCAGCAGAGCACTGGTAATTGCAGGACGATATCCTGGACCAGACCCTGTTCCACAGGAGGATTTGGGGGTGGGTTGGGGGGACCTCCAGAATGCCTTGGCTTCTTGGGAGTCGTCCTTCCACACACAGAAGACATACCATCCGACTCTGCTTGCCAGATTCCAAAGTCTAATGACCTTTGTTAATCACCAGCCAGTCTGTCTGCATCAGCAGACCCTGCCAACAGACACACCCTTCAACACAAAGGCTGTAGCTATTCCTTTTAAAAGAGGTTCTCTGAAAGCTCCATTGTGTAGCCCGAGAGGAAAACAAAATCTCTTCCCTTCAAAACTTCAAGCCTTTAGAAATAATGCAACAAAAGGCTTTCTGCTGTGTGTCTTTCGGAAATTTTGAGACTGGTTTGCACAACATCAACAAAAATTCTGGTCCTGCACAAGGAAAGGAGGGCACCTTCAGCATTGAGTCATCCACCCGGAGATGAAATTCATCTCTCTGTGCAGTTCTCTTAATATCTTGGTGTCTTCTGAAGCTGTTATCAAGGATTCTAACTTCGCTGGATGCAAACACAAACCAACAGCCTCCTTGTTCTGCTACAAAGGAGATTAAAGGGTTAGGAGATCAGAAAAAAAAAAAAAAAAACCACTGATTTGGAAAAAGAAGAGATGATGAAAGTGATTTCCTAATGGGTTCTAGCTTTAATGTTGTTGCAGTCTCTACCTCAAAAATAGCTCAGAGCCTTAGAAGAGGTTAATCTCCAGGCTGCCGAGAGAACCAGCGTCAGGTACAGCTGAATGGCCCTCAATCTGATGTCTGCACCACGCACGGAAATGAGGACGGAGCCTCCTTTGAAAGCCATTTTGCCTTTGTGTACACATTTCTCCAGAAGACGCTGACAGAAGAAAACAGAAATTTCCAGCAGGGCCTAAACAATCAAAAGAAACGGAAACTTGATGTGCTTTATGAGACGGAGGGCACACACACGTGCAAGAAGTGAGAGCAGGAGGAGAAGAAGGGAATGGGGGAGGCACAGAGACAAAGAGAGCCGGACGTGAGGATGACCCATCCATCAACCAGACTATGTTTTCGCAGCAGATGGTAATCCTCTGAGAAACCAACAACAAGGAAAGAGATGAGAAGTTAGCTCTGCGTATCTGCCTGTTTCATCCACCCAGCAAGAGGAGCAATACTGAAACACTAAACTAGACACTGATCTGCTACAAAATGATGATTTAAAGCTAAAAGCCCTGATCTCCTACCTACTTACTTCATTTAAAAACACAGTCATAATGAGATTAGCAATACTTTTTTTTTTTTCCTCACTGACCCAATCAGCAAAAGCAAAAGCAAAAGAGGAAGCTTCAGAACTAACTAAAAAGAAATGCCATTTCAGAAGGTCCTGGGGTGAATCTACAAATCAAACAAGCCCCTCGATCTCCTGCCCCCAATGCAGGATTTCCAGGCCCCTCAAGGTCAAACGGGTGTCAATGACTAGACCCTAACACCACCCGCGATGAAAGCTGCTCTGGTAACATGGATTCATTCTCGAATAACCTAGTGCCTAAGTGATTAATCCTCTCAACACGCACGAAGCCCCTAGACCACTCTAATTATTCATTACTCTTCAGTACTACTTGTTATTGGTGATTGGTTTTGTTCCATTTACATTTCTAGTTTGGGGATTTCAAAAGGTGGGGTTTGGATGAGAAACCCTAAATCCAAATTTCCATATCTGATAAACTCCTAAAGACATATTTAAAGAAAACCCAGAGATCTTGTTCAGGATTTGGAATACACACAGGAGAATGGGGAGAGGGAGTTGCTCCGTCAATGACACTGCCTGCCCACCCACTTTCTGTGCTCAGAACCCCAGGGATCCATCATGCCTCCGTGAAGGTGAAAGGGGGCAGCTTTCCCACAGCTTGACTGCGTGTCCTTCCGGCTCACGGCCCAGACATACCTGGAGAGGGGGAGGCATCTTTGATGGCTCACAGTGTTCTTCCAACCCGGGCGACCATCAACCCTCGCCCAGGGCAGCTTGACGAACACGCTTCCCTAGGCCTGCATGGCCCAGGAGCAGAAACATGGTCTTCAAGTCAAAATCCCAACTGTCTCCAGGAAGTGCCCAAACTAACACGTGCAGGCCTTACCCGGATCAAACCTGTTCTCTGATGAAGGACTGTTGACCAGAAATAAAGCTGTGAGGCACCACAGCCACGGGGATTCAGTAGCAACTAATTATAACCTTCAAAGCCTTTGAGAAATAGAACCAGAGACACCATAAGGTGCTTTTCCTCTGTCCACTCCAGAAACCTAGTTTCAGTTATAAGGCACTGAGCTCCCCAGTTCTCCGGAATCTCAAGTCTGATGAAAGGTTTTAGTTAGCACCTGTTGTTTGTGCTTCTCTTACTTTCCAATGAATGGAAAAACCAATTATCCAAGGCCTGGTAGTGGAATGCATAAACTCTGGAATAGTTCAGCTAGAAAAACAGAAACATCAAGAACCTAAAGATCATTCCACAAATACATTTGCAGATCGGAAAAGGCTGATACAATGAGGTCAAGGAGCTATGGCATGTGTCAGGACATTGACATTTCTAATTATGAGCCCCGGCACTACCATGGTTTGGTAGGAAGGAAGGATCTTCATGCTTAGGCTGAAAAATGGGGGGAAACCACTAACTCATCCACTTGAGAATGTGGGCTGCTGTTCTTAAAACAAGACGTATTCTACATCACTACTTATCATTTACCCTTGTCGTGGTCAAAGTGGGAGTTCTAGTAATTTAAAAATCCTTTAAAGCATCTTTACAAACAGGACTGGACTGAGAAATTGATGTAAAACTTCCTTTCAGGACCGAAAACAGTAGTGATAGGATCAAACTGACAAATACAAATATGGAATCTCTGTGTGTGTGTGTGTGTGTGTGTGTGTGTGTGTAATAATTAATTTTACTGATTTAATTTGACCTCAGATATGGGTGTGTGTCCTCCAAATTTAACAGGGACTCTGTCTATTAGAGCAGAATCAGCACCTTCCAAGTAAGTCCAAATGATTTATGTACTCCTCCCATGTTCTAGTTAAAAATAAATAAATAAACCCACAAAATAAACCAACAAAGAACTTCTGACAACAAACTACCTCCATCGATCCCACAGCATTTGGTACTACCATAGATCCTGGCTCACCATGTGGTGTCTTCAAATGTCCTATCAAATGTTTATACTGTTTGCTACATGATCTAAGCAGTTCTGTGTACTCTTGGCAATTCACCACACTAATGAAAGGTTTAACATATCAGGGAGGATAAATAATTAAGGAATTCAGAAGGGAGACACAGCTGTTCTTCAAAACCAAATTTTCAGAAGAGAAAGGATTAATTTGCAATCACATATGTAACCCCCAATATGATACTAAATTTAAATAGTAGCAGAGAAATACCATGAGACCCTGAGTCCTGCCAATGCACGTAGCCTCTGTTCTGTGTGGTCAGCCCGGTCCATCTGTGGACCTCGCACATGAGCGCAAGTCTGAAGCAGGCAATCTGCAGATGAATAGCCCACTCACTCTCTGGCCCACGATGGTACGTTTCAGGGTATCTCTTGCTTCAGCTTTGTTCTGCGTAAAGTTTGCAAGTATCACCGGACATGTTGAGTAATATTTCATAACAGACACCTTTGGGATCATCATTAAAATGAGATGAGCATCTAGGGATACAATCTAAGTGACTAAAAAACTGTCAGATATGTAAATAAGAAGCAATTCTGGCTGAGTGACCTGTTATGAAAGCAGGTAGTGAGTGTCTAACACAGAAAGAGATAGTACATACCTTCTGGAGAATTCATGCATTCCTTTGCAATGATATAAGGCTAATTGAGGCCAACAGGCCAATCGGCAGCCTGCCAGCTCTCCTGTCCTTAGAAAAGGAAGCGTGTGATTTGAACAAGGAGATAAAAGAGGAGAGAAGGGACTAGAAAAGAAAGGGAGGAAGCAGGGTGGTATCTCAGTAGCTTTAGACTTCATTGTCTGTGAAGGGGAACCTGCAGTTCGTTAGATAACTCTAATTCTGAGAAGTGTCCTGACAATATTCTCCTTGAGAAACAAAACAAACCAAGACGCCTCCTCACACTAAAATTCTCAAAACGCAACCGTGACAAACGCGATCTCAGCTCATCTTGTTCTTCCAAATGACGGAAAGCCATTCTCGGTGTTGAATGAATTCTCTGAAATGTCATGGGCCCATCAGGAAGTTCCTTGGAAACTTTGAAGCCACTCTTGCCCCCGCACTGAGAACAAGAGATAACGGATTTCTCTCCTGGAGAGCCAGTCCTCACCCAAACGGCAGAGACAGAAAATCACGGTGTTCCTTTATAGACTCTTCAGAATGCTGGCTGGGTTTCTACAGACACTTTTCACACTACAAGAACTCTCATTATAAAAATTGTAAAATTAAAGGGAAGTTGCAGATATGCTGCTGGGTCTTCATTACAGAACTGATTAAGACGCAGAGTAAGCAGAAGCTGCAGTAAAACTCATCTTGCACCTCAGGAAAGACCAACCCATGCATCGAGTACCTCCTCTGTGGGTTTGAAAGCTTGACTGACCTCAGGCGTTGGGTATGCCTTCATGGCCTAACTGTTTCTGGCATAGAAGGTCTGGCCAACCACACAAAGTCTAAATTCCACAGTTTCAGTGAACGGCTCTAGAAACCATTTTAACAATTCACCTTGTTCTCTATTACCACTCAGAGAAAAACAAATCAAAACCAAAAACTGGGGTATGGCTGTCGACTTGTGGAGGGTAGAAGAAAGCTTTGCTGCAAGAACTCTTTTATCTGGGGAAAAGCCCACAAGAATCCCAATCTAATGCCTCAGAGACTCATTCATTGCCTTATGTATATGGTTTGCTCACAAAATTCAGACAAGTCGCTTCTTTTACATGAGAATTTGTCCAAGTTTGCTCATACCAGTATGGCACACAAGGACCGGATCCAAACACTGCAATGACCTTCCCAGCCTAACTTCTTATATCTGACAAAACTGACTATACAAGCCTGACACTTGGGTCTGTCTGTCTTTCTCCAAACCCTGCTTCCTGATCTAACTACCCCATCAGGATGAAAGCCCTAAGCAGATTGCTTTCTAGAAAGGTAAACAATGGCTGGGCTTGTGTGGATCATGAACACTTCCAGATCCTCCTACCCAAGGACACTGTGAGCTGCCTTTTTTTCCCCCTTCTTAGCCTCCACCTATATAGCAGAAGCTATCAGAGGCTGCTGTCCTTCCTCCTTAGTAAACTAACCAAATGACCCATTCATATTCATTGGTTGTTCCAACAAATTGATAGAATCTTATAATAGGAAACACACAGTATGTGTTTATGTATGGAACTGGCAAATACCCAAGAATTAGTAATGTTTTTTTAAAAAAACGATAGGCAAGTAATTTCTTTTCCCTTGTAATCTCCAATCAACTTTCAGCAAGTAAGTTTACTCCTAAAAATCACTACCCCTCAAGAACTTCTTTTTTTTTTTTTTTTTTAAATTTTTTTTTCAACATTTATTTATTTTTGGGACAGAGAGAGACAGAGCATGAACGGGGGAGGGGCAGAGAGAGAGGGAGACACAGAATCGGAAACAGGCTCCAGGCTCTGAGCCATCAGCCCAGAGCCCGACGCGGGGCTCGAACTCACGGACCGCGAGATCGTGACCTGGCTGAAGTCGGAAGCTTAACCGACTGCGCCACCCAGGCGCCCCATACCCCTCAAGAACTTCTAAACAGAAAGTTAAGACATTTGTTTGCCAAACCCAAGAGTAGGATTTATCACCATGTGAAAACACAAGAGTGCACCAGTACTCAGCCAAGCCCCACATTCCATAAAACCTTAATAATAAATCTCATTTTTGCCCAACAAATTTGGTTTTTTCAGTTTACTCACTATTGGGCTGCTCTAAAAAAAAAAAAAAAGATAGAAAGAAAAAAAAAAAAAGAAAAAAAAAGATAATACAGAAATGCCTATCCAGCAAGTAAAAGAATTTGTTCCCAGCAGGTGTGAGAACTCTGCCTGCCACCTTCACCTTAAGCAAGTCTTTCAAAGCCTTTACTTGGGCATTTTGCTAAATGAAGAAATCAGATTATACAAAAAGGGAGGGTTGTATAAATTTTCCTTCGCATCTCTGAAAGACTTTTTTTGACTTAATTCACTCTTTTACTTTTATTACTATCCAGAAAATAAATGTCCAGTTTTGTATGGCTGACTCCTCATCACTGAAGTTCTATCCTCCAAGAGGCATTCCCTGACAACTCTAGCATTTGTCTACCTAACATTTGACCCCCATGAAACTGAGCCCCCTCTCCACAATGCTCACCACACTCACTTTCTATCACATTCCGCTGCTTTACTTCCTTCACTGTTGACATGATTACCTATTTGTGGTCTGTCTCCCTCCTCTAGAACATAAGCACCCTGAGAGCAAGTCCATTCCTGTCTATTCATATTGGTATCTTCAGCACTGGGGACAGCTCACACAACGGGTTCAGCAAATGTGTTGAATGAATGGAAGAATCAGAGATTCTGAAGGATAAGATTCCAACCAAACATTAAAAGATTGCTCATGGGAGTTATATTCTTTTACTAACCCCATGTTATCACAGAGCAGCGGTGGTCCCAACCAGGGGCAATTTTGCCTCCCTCCCCCACTCCTCCACCACCACCATCAAAAACCCCAGTCCAAGAGTATTTGGCAGTATTGACAGACATTTTTGATTCTCACAACTGGAGGGTGGGGTGCAACTGGCATCTAATGGGTAGATGCCAAGGATTTTCCCCACCACAAAAGAACAATCTGGTCCAAAATGTCAATAGTGGAGAGGTTGGAAACCGTGTGACAAGAGGTCTGTGTTATTTTCAGTCTTTGTATATAACCCACCTGCTTTTGTAATCTTTCCAATGGGGTCCTGGCTGGGGTATCTCTGACCAAGATGATCAGCAAATTCTCTCCCAGCGCAAAGATTTTATGATGCTATGGTTCTAAATGACCTAGGTAGCCTTCAGATCACAAGTTTTTATAGTTTTATTTTTTTCTGATTTGGGTATTTTACTAAAAATTTCTCAAGAAAAATGTATGATTAAGATGAGTGTGGGGTGCCTGGTGGCTCAGTTGATTGAGCGTCCAACTTCAGCTCAGGTCACGATCTCACGGTTTGGGAGTCTGAGCCCCACATCGGGCTCACTGCTGTCAGCCCAGAGCCTGCTTCTGAACCTCTGTCCCCTTCTCTCTCTCCTCCTCCCCAACTCATTCTCTCTCTCTCTCTCTCTGTCTCTCTCTCGTCAAAAATAAACATTAAAAAAAAAAACTTTAAAAAAAGGTAAGTGATTGGGCCACCTTTCTTTAGTGATAAGGCCCTTGCACTGTTGATGATCCCATGAGCTTTGAGCATAAGGGGTCAATGTCATTAACAGGGTCAAATTCAACACTTAACATGTGGCCTCCAATTAAAATTTCTGTGGAAAACATGATGCACATTTTCTCCTCTTTAATATGTAAAATTATCTTCTTTCAAAGTGATTGGGCCCCAGACTAGTCAAAATCACTCTTCTGAGGTCAAGTAATGTGTTCCTTTGGTTCTTATACCCCCAGGGCCCAGCACAGGTCTGGTCCTGATGAGATTTACGGTATGCATGCATGTATACATGCCTGCTTCCCAGGAGAAGATTCGCCGGTGGTACTAACAAATAGCCAAACTTTTAACAACCTAAGCAATTCCAGAGAACCTTCCATGACCAAAAGAACAAAACTTCACGCGATACAATACTTCTCCTCCACTCCAACTCATGCATGAAACTCAAGAAGCCACATCATGATAATTAGCTGCCTACTGGGGTACAAGGATTTCTAAGTCTTCCCTTGTCCCTGATTTGAGTAAGTGACCATCATTCTTTTCCTCGTCATCCATAGGGAAAGTGCTCTGGCTGCATCATTCCACCCATATAATTATAACACTGTTAAGCTCCGCTGAACTGTGACACTTGGCATCATCACCTGGGGCTATTCTGGAGACTACTTGGTTGCCTTCCCTCCACAAAAAAAACCTTTTAATTCTTGTTTGCAAAGATTCTAGAAAGCCTGAGGAAAAATTCTCCCCTATAGCTCAAAACTATATAAACATTTTCAGTGGAGGGAAGTATAACAAAATTAGGTAGGAGCAGAATTTTCTCTCCTTTGTTTCCCTGAAAATATTGAAACAATATATTACTCGCGCCTTCCTTAAGTCAAATCGAAGAATTCACTCTAAGAAGTTAATAACCTCTAGGCTCATAATGTCCACTAGAGAGGGGATCTTAAAGAACAGATAGTTCAACTTGGTCCAATGTCTTCACTTTTTAGATAGGGAAACTAAGATCTCACGAAAAATAATCTGCACAAGGCTTATAGAACACAAATTCTCAGAAGCCAGAAAAAAAATATGTATCTTTTGAATTCCATCATTTGAAAGTTTGAGTAAAGGCACTCTATAAATGTTACTCAGTTTGTTAATAGCTATTCACACTTAAAGTCCATGCCATGCCCCATATATTCTCACTAACAAGAGCCTTCATTCACTGGGAAGGCAGGCTCCAGAATAACCTCCAGTGTTTCCTCTGTTCTGAATTCTACACTCAGGAGAGTAACTGAAAAGGTGCAAAATCCATAGTCTGCAGTTTGACTGTTCAAAGACCTTCTTAGGCATGCAAACAGTGTGTTCCTACTTTGGAAACACATTTGGAAGACCGAAAGTTGCTGACAAAGGTATACACAGAAGAACAAGAGCTATAACACTGAATTATCTTTCTTCAGAATCCAACCTCATGGAATCGGAACAAGGTTACGTAGTAGCTTTATGCCTGCCAAATCTACCCCATGAGGAACATCGTCTTGTTTCTTATGGAAAATGTGCACTGCCAACAAAGTCACTGAAGAGGCTGGCTGAATGAGTCTTAAGGGTATCTGGAAATATCAGGGTCAGTTCTTTTAAAATGGGAAGGAGAAGAACAGTCAGTCCGACAAATGGCTGGCAAGGAAGCCAGTCTTCTCATAGCACATCTAGTGGTGGCTCGGACCAATAATTCCAGAACATTGTTGATACCAGATTTTACTTCAAGTTATATATTATATTCGGAAACCAGCCACAACGTGGAATATTTTACCACATTTACATATATACGTACGCATGTATTTGTCATCTATTTATCTATATTCCTAGTAGACATCTATACTCTTGTATTGGATATTAAAAAAGCTAATGTATCAGAAAGGCTGGGAATCATCTTTAACTTTTTTTTTTTAATTTTTTTTAATGTTTATTTATTTTTGAGACAGAGAGAGACAGCATGAACGGGGGAGGGTCAGGGAGAGAGGGAGACACAGAATCTGAAACAGGCTCCAGGCTCTGAGCCATCAGCACAGAGCCTGACGCGGGGCTTGAACTCACGAACCGTGAGATCATGACCTGAGCTGAAGTCAGACGCTTAACCGACTGAGCCACCAGGCGCCCCTCATCTTTAACTTTTTAAATATTCTCCATAAAGTGTCTCGTACAAAAGGTCGCTTATTGTAATGAAGAGAATGGCTTAGAGATCAAGAAGAAACTGAGATCTCTAAGTTTTTTCATGATTTCCTTTCAATAGTGTTACACACATTTTGAAGGCCCAAGTAATTCCCATTACTTAGGACAATGATTCTCAAAGTGGGGTTCCTAGACCCAGCCCAGCCTCAGCATCACCAAAGAACTTGTTAGAAATGCAAGTTTTCACACTCCTCTCCAGACTTAATGTGTCAGAAACTCTGGGGGTGGCCCAGCAATCTGTATTTTAATAAGCCCTCGGGGTGATTCTGAGGCTCACTCAAGTCTTAAGATTAAGCTCAAATCCTTCTTCCTGTATGAAACCATCCCTGAGACCAACTCTACAATGGTCCTTCTCCAATGGACGGGGAACCTTACTAATAAATGCCGTTGATTGAATAAATACAATAATAGCTATAGAGTCTTCCAAGAGCCTAAGAGAGGACCAATGTTTGCAAATATTTCACTTCTTTTTTGGCAATTAGTGGGAAAAGACTAAGTTGAGGAATCTAGCATCAGAAGCTATTAAGGGCACATTAAGAGGCAGAGTTCCTGTCTTTGAAACAGTGAATATTGTGGCCAATACAATGCTCAGATTGATGTTCATCTCCCTTAAAAACTTCCGAACAGTTCATGACATGACGTCCTTGATATTTGTAGAGAGGGATGTGGTGATCCACAAAGGAAAAAATTGTGGAGTACTTTATCCAGAAAATACTAAGAGCTCAGTAAATCCTCAAAACCCTAGACTCTTCCATGATAGGAGGCTTTCGTGATAAACAAAATCTTATTAGGAAACACCTCCAAACTTGGAGTGGTTATTTGATTTCGCACTAAAGCTAGAGTACAGGGCTAAATCTGCAGTAAGAATCAACATCTGAAAACACAGATGTGTTTGGAAATCCCTCAAAGGAAGGATGTGTGCTTTAAGCTAACCAAGGGACTCCCAGAAAAAAATGGTGGCTAATTGTCTCAAATTGCAAACAAAGGCTTGGCTGAAGGGAAAAAAAGAGGACAACATAAACAAAGGAAAAAAAAAAGTTTGGCAACACCAAAATGACAGATCAATGGGGCCCTCAAATCAAAAGCAGGACTTAAAGCTTAGATTCATAGAATTCAGAGATAAAATTTCCCAACTGTGTCTTGCCCAGGAACCTAACCAGAGGACCACAGTAGACTACTCAAGGGGTATAGAAGTTAAAACGACCCATCAAGACCTAAACTGAGGCTCTGAACACAGAATTCAGCAGGACTTAAGGATAAAATTTAAAGAGATATTACCTTTCCTACTTGGGGGCCAAGAGCAGGTTCAGACAGTTATGTTCCAACCAGAGATAAATTAGAAAAAAATGAGCTGAGGTTTAAAGAGAGAGAGAGAGAGAGAGAGAAACAGTATGGAAAAGACCAATGAATAATCTATTTTGAAAGAACAGGGCACAGATGAAAATTACACACAACAATTAACAGAGATACTATAAAAGAAGAGATCAAAGATAAGATGATAAGACATCAGAATGAGATGAAAGAGGAGCTGGCAATTGAAGAAAGAAACTGACAACAAAAATAGTATCATTGAAGAACCAATAAATATATTAAAGTAGTAACAGACAAATCCACAAACCAAAAACAAAGTTGATGATGTGGAAAACAGTCTTCAAAAACCTACACAAAGCACAGAGAAAAAGGACAAGTAGATGAAAGCAGGTAGAGAAGATGACAGATAAGAAGGTTTGAAAACAGAGATCCAACATACAGATAAAAGGTATTCTAGAAGTAGACAGCAAAACAAAACAGAGCAAAACAAAATACACTCGAATCTGTGATAGAAAATAATTTTGTTGAAATAAAGAAATATCTGTGGTTTTGGGAAAATGTAACAGAGAATCATCAAAATTGAGACATCCTGGTAGTTACAGAATTTCAAAGATAAACAATGAAAGCTATAAAATCAAGACATTTTAATATTGGTCAATTATATGGGGGAAAGTCTGGACTTTGTGGCAGGAACATTCAATGACAGAGAAGTGAAGGGATGTCTACAGAGGCTTGATTGAGCAAGAGAGAGGAGCATGTTGAGTAAGTTCCCAACTAACTTTGCAACCATGTTTAAAAGTAGTAAGAAAGCATTTTCAATCAGCAGTCAAGGAATGCAGCACTTACTATTAACTCTCCTTCAATATCTACTCAGTGATGGAAGATATCCAACCAAGAGAAAATTCAAAATTGAAATCTCAAGAATATGGAATGTAGAGGTAAACAGAGGATGTGAGCACTGAGTCCTCTTACATCCAGAACTAAGACTGAGTAATTAATAATAATTGCAAAACAAGATTATAATCCCTTCAATGCAATAACTATAGTAACAATAAATTATTCCATAGAATAACAATAAAATTAAATAGAATTGGGAAAAATCCTTTTTAAAAAATGTTTTTAATGTTTATTTATTTTTGAGAAAGGGAGAGAGAGAGAGAGAGAGAGAGAGAGAGAGCACCAGGGAGGGGCAGGTAGAGGGGGACACAGAATCCAAAGCAGGCTCCAGGCTCCGAGCTGTCAGCATAGAGCCTGACACAGGGCTTGAACCCACAGTCTGTGAGATCATGACCTGAGCTGAAATCGGAGGCTTAACCAACTGAGCCAGGGAAATAAAATCCTCAAGGATAATAGCGGAAACAAAGAGGAAGACATTAGAGGATACATATAAGTGGAAGAATATCCTCAACTTTCATAGTAGAACATACAAAAATACTCGATATTGCTTCCTTCTGAAGTTAATAAATCTCCCAGTAAAGATATAAAGCACATTAAAATTAAAAATTTAATTAGTAATAAAAATAGACTATATAGATTTTAATTTTTTTAATCAAAGAGAACACAGACCATGTAGCAAAAGACAGAAGTCAAAAGAAATGGCACAGAAATATACTAGTAATTAAATTCACTAGAATCAAGTATATATGTTATAGCAATAAAAGCAAGCTGGATAAATCCTCCTATGGAAAATATCCCGAGTAGATTAAAAAACAAACTCTAATTCCACTTGGTCTATAAGAGACACATATACTAAAAAAGACAAAAAAGTTTGAAAGTAGTAATGATGTAAAAGACACATCAAGGAAAAGTAGAGATCATGACAAATATTATTCAAAGTTAAACTCACAAAAAAGCTTTTAGCTTATCTTTAATTTTTACAGAAATTAAGGGTAAGAAGGAGAAAATATTCTCAGTAACGGAAAATAAATAATCGTTGCAAAAAGAAAAACACTTAATAATGTAAAAAAGTACAATCCACCATGAAGATTTATCATGAACATTTACACTCCCTAACATCACCAAATAAATAAAGAAAATGGCAACAAATAAGAAGGAATAGGCATACGCACTTAATAGATTAAATGAAGAAAGACAACTAAGAAGAGAATTAATAGAATTAAGTTCAGAGACACATTCCAAATTCTATATCCTGGACACAGGAAACACATTTTCATTTCAAGCAACTGTGGGGCATTACAAAGATTTTCAAACACCCATGGAGGTTTACAAGAGACTATCATGTCAGAATTAGGAGATAATAAATGACAAACAGAAAAAAAGTCCATCACTTCTACTTACAATGCAATAAAACTGGGAGAGGGTGGAAGGACAAAAACTTCCAAACACACTTGGAAAATTCTTTTTAGCATTCTCCTAAACAATGTCCGGATTAACCAGAAATAAAAACTCAACTACAGAATGTGACTTTAAAAATGTTATGTATATAAAATATGGAATTTGGTAAAAGCTGTACTTAGAGGACATTTCATAGTTCTATAAAAATTGTGAATCAAGAAATAATAATTCTTATAAGAACTAAGAAATAGTACTAAATGAATTAAACATCCAATGCAAGTAAAAAAAAGAAGGAAGAAAAGTAGAAAAAAAAAGGATTTAATTAAGATAAAGATAGAAAACCAAGAATTAAATTTAAAAAAACAATAAAACTGACCATATAACCACAATTTTTAAAAATCTAATACTGTTGGGGCACCTGGGTGGCTCAGTCAGTTAAGTGTCTGACTCTTGATTTCAGCTCAGATCATGATCTCATGATTCATGGGATGGAGCCCTGACAGCAGGGAGCCTCTCTCTGCCCCTGCCCCATGCACAGTCCCCCCCCACCCCCCCTCAAAATAAATAAGCTTAAAAATTTTAATCTTGTATAAAATTAAAACTTCTAGCTAGCCTAATAAGAAAAAAGGTGTGTGGGGGGTGGGTGAGGCACAAATACAGAGAATTAAGGATAAGAAGCAGAAAATATTCACAAATGTAAATGAAAATAAAGAAATTACTCTATACAACTCATAGTAATACTTGCAAACCTAAGTGCAACGGATGATTGTCTAGAAACATGTATTACCAAAATTAATCCAAGAAGAAACCATACGAATGGAAGACTAGGAAAGAGACAAAGAGCCAGCCCAATCACAAGACAGCCTTCAAAGAATCATTAAATCAGGTATTTTTGAAACTGGTTCAAAGCCTAGAGTCTTAAGAGTTTCGTCAATGTATTTCCACAGCTAGTGTTAACACAAATAGCAAAGCTTGCTTAAAAACAGTAATTATAATCATAATACAAGCAACCAATACACAGATAAATATTGAGGCAAGAATTCAGATAAAATCCAAGTGCACATTAAAGAATACTACTCCATGATCAAGTGGGATTCACTGCAGGAAGGCAGTATTTCAATACCAGAAAATCTATACTCTCCTACATTAAGAAGTCAAAGGAGAAAAAATAATGTGATCAATACAGAGCATACTAGACAGCATTTGATGAAATTCAGGATCCACTTCTAATAAAAATGGGTTAATAAGATAACATACACACACACACACACCCCCCTCAGCTTCATGCTTAATGATAAAACATTAGAAGAATTCGAGTTAAAAACCAGACAAGGATTATCACAATTACAGAGCATGTTGTGAAAATGCTAGCCAATGCATTTGTACACGAAAATAATGTAAAATAACACTTGGAAAAGAGGAGATAGTTTCCAAAAGGTAAAGGACCTGGATGTGGGCCCAGGTGAATAACACTATAACTTTCTACTTAATAATTTAAAACTTTTTCAACAAGACTTTATTACTTGAACATTTAAAACACTCATCAAATGGAAAGCACTGTAGTGATTTGGCAGGATATTGGTTATCAATGGCTTTATTAGAGCTCACCTTACTAAAGATGTTAACTCTCCTGCCAACCCTGACATTCCTTTTTCTCCCTTGTTTGGGACTCTTTAGTAACCCCTTAAATCAGTAATCTTAGGGGCACCTGGGTGGCTCAGTCGACTCAGTGTCCAAATTCAGCTCAGGTCATGATCTCACAATTTGTGAGTTCAAACCCCACATCAGTCTCACTGCTGTCAGTGTGGATGGAGCCTGCTTAGGATTCTCTCTCTCTCTCTCTCTCTCTCTCTCTCTCTCTCTCTCTCTCTCTGCTCCTCCCCCACTTGCTCTCTCACTCTCTCTCTCACACACAAAAATAAACATTTTTTAAAAAATCAGTCATCTCAGATGAGCCATATCTGGTGATTTCAGGAATTCCCATCTTAAAGTCATGAAGATAATTTTTAATTGATTATATCCACATAAATTAATTTTCAAGCAACAAATTGCTCTACCTACACACTGAAAAATCTTTCAGTTCTGTGAAAAGAAAAATTACACTTCATCTCTTTTAAGGAATTTAAGGTGAAAGGAAGACTGTGACAATGAACTCCTGAAATCAAAGTATGAAGCCCAACTCATTGTCTTTCCCTCATAACCACATGGAAAAAAAATCTCAACATTGGTCTAAATCAGTGTTTTCTCTCAACTTCTCCTTGACCTCAGATTGACATCCCTATAAATTCTTGGTTTCAATTCTACCCAGCAGCCTGATGTTTACCTGCCTTCTGTTCTTCACTATGTCTGACAAGAAAAAGAAGTTTCCATCTTCTGTCTGCCTTTCCCTTCCTCATCCCAAGAGGGGGACCCATCCTATCCCTCTTCCCTTGCCACAGTGGAAGACGTGCTCCCACTCTTCATACACCAGGCTGATTCCTCAACTTGGGCCCCTGATCCAGTCCTCTCCTGCCTCAGAGAGCCCACCTGATCTGGATTTTCAATTTCTCTCTGAATATTAGCCAAGTCACTCCCATCTTAAAACTCTCTCTCATCCAAGAGGAAAACCTACTCACACACACACAGATACATACAAGCACACCCACTCAACCCATGTCCCTCTGGCCTCTCTTCTTCCCTGGGGAAACAATACAGTTACAGTCCAAAATGCCTGGGGCTGAATCCCAATTCCATGATTTAGTAGCTATGTGAATCCTTGATGAATTACTTAAACTCTCCAAACCTCTGGGGCACCTTGGTGGCTCAGTTGGTTAAGTGTCTGACTCTTGATTTTGGTTCAGGTCATGATCTCAGGGTTTGTGAGATGGAGCCCTACATCGGGCTCTGCACTGAGCATGGAGTCTGCTTGGGATTCTTTTTCTGCCCCTCCCAGGCTCACATGTGCTCACTGTCTCTCTTTCTCAAAATAAATAAACACTTAAAAAAATGAATAAATAAACTCTGCAAACCTCCATTTCCTCATCCATACAAGGAAATCCACAGCTCACAGGGTTGTTGTGTGCAATAATCTGGACAATGAACATAAAGCATTTGATATAGTTTCTGACATATATGATGGTGTAATTATAACTGCCATTACTACCATGAATCCCCCTTTTCACAGACAAACTGTTTTCCTGCTCCTTTTCCTTCAGTCCTCTACATCTGGCATTTATTTTTTTTTTATTTTTATTTTTTAATCTTCATTTTTGAGAAAGAGAGAGAGTACAAGTGGAGGAGGAAGAGAGAGTGGGAGACACAGAATCTGAAGCAGACTCCAGGCTCTGAGCTGTCAGCACAGAGCCCAACGTGGGGCTCAAACTCACAAACTGCGAGATCATGACCTGAGCTGAAGTCAGAGGCTTAACCAGCTGAGCCACCCAGGCGCCCCTACGTCTGGCATTTATAAGTAGCATTCTACTAAAACAAATTCCCTGTGGTCAGGAACAACCTTCTTAGGGCCAATGAGAGGATACTTTTTATCTAACTGAATCATTACTTCCACACCATTCTCCACCAGAGCCACGCTCCCCTTTAAGTAACTCTCTTCCCTGGGCACCTAAGACTCTCTCCACCCTGAGCTCCTTTCCCAGCACCACCAGTTTACATTCATCCCTCAGTCTCAGGTCAGCCCAGGGTTTCTCAACCTTGGTACCATAGGCATTCAGGGCCCAGATTATTGATTGGTTTGGGTGGGGACTGTCCTGGGCAATACAAAATGTTTGGCAGCACCCTGGCCTCTACTTGCTAGATACCAGTAATGTCTCCATCCTCTACCCCCAACAACTCCAGTAGCAAAAACCAACAGTGTTTTCCACTGGCTGAAAAATCATCTCCAGTTGAGAACCCCTTTCTCTAGAAAGCCCTGCCTGGCACTTCAGGCCTGGGGTCAGACCCTTTCTAGATGTCCCTAAATCTCTCAAGCATTTTTCACAGAGTACCACCTGCTTAATTTCCTGTCTTCCCACACCGTACTATGAGTTCCTTGAAAGCTAGGACTGTGTATGTTTCAACCCAAGGCTTGGCCAATGACTGGAACCTACATGCTCTCCTTCCTTTACTTGGAAGCAAATTTATTATGAGACATACTTTAACACAGATTTTCAAGGGGAAAAAAAATCCATGCATACTAAATATAAACTTTAATTGTAACAAATGCATCCTTTTTGAGAATTATAAAGGTGGAGAAAAGTGTGTCTTAGTACCCAGGAATAAGGAATCAAGCTGGGCTGGTGGGCTGTGTGCATGTACATTTGTGTGTACATGTGTGGAGGGGTGTGCTGACAGAGAAGTGGAGATTAGAAATAGAGATTTCAGCCTCAGCCCCATGTGGCCTTGAGCCAGGGGCCTTGTGGCTGGAGGCCATCCTAAGGGAGATCAGCAGGACCCTCTGCTGGCCTCTTTCCCTCTGTATTCTCAAGCACAAGGCATCTCCTTCCTTATCTCAATGCTGTCCTTGTCTTAAGCCTTCCCAGCTGATCTGGAGGGTTTTTTTTAACTTAATGATATGTTTCTACCTTCATCCTCCTTTTCTCATATCCTTGTGTACATGACCATGCTCCTTATACTGTTCCTGCCTCTGGCAATGAAATTTCAGACAACGTAGAGTGTCCTTACAAAATACCATAAAACATTACTGCATTCCAGAAGACTGGTGTATTTGGGGGAATGAGAAATGCCAGGATTGAAAAGAACTAACTGGTCTCCCCAGACAGTTTATTTCTCCAGAATAACTTAAAAAAAAAGTCTTTAAAGACCCACATATGAAAGTAGAATGAGGTCACTGATGGCCAAGGTTCAACACAACATGGGCAAAGCTCTTGTCACCAAAGCTAAGAACCCCAGGCATCCAACTCCTTTGCCCACATTATAAAACCTGTACTTCTCCTTAAGGAATTTTTAGGGGAAGTGTCCCTTAACATTTCAGATAAATGAAAAAATAAGTTGCAAAACAATGCATCGTCTATTGCTATTTAAATGACAATGGTAGTAACATGCTAGGATATAAACATAGGAAAAGAGAGGATATATGTCCCAAACCCCTAACAGGAGTTTTCTCTGTGGGTGGGGTTAAAAAGAACTTTCACCTTCTCTGAATTCCAAACTTCTATAATGTTTGTGTATGTTTTGGTTATTACAAGCTGGAAATTCTTTTTAAGGTTTAAGTGTTTTCAGAGAAATAAGTAAACAAACTAAACAGTCTCTCAGTTCCAACAAGTCAGCCCACACTTTAGGGAAAGGGTGGGTGTGTGCTCACTTTGGTGTTTAAATACTTAATATGTGTCCACACAATAACGTGGGCACGTGAACAAAAGGGGTACAGCCAAGATGAACCATGGAACACTAGCTGCCAATCAGCAAATAGACGAAACATCAGTGCTTTGCTAGCTCTCTTCACAGACTTCAGACAGGAGCAGAGGTGTCCCACGCAATTTGAAAAAGCAAAGTTTAGCAGAAACACATAACTGGACACAAACCTTAATCAATCGGTTGACCCCACCGACTGGCCATTCCATCTAATGTCTCATTTTATTCCGACAGTCCCTACGGAGGACAATGATTCCTCCCTGAATCTACCCTCAAATAGGTAGAAACATCTTAAATATCCCTCCAGGAAATATTAGAAGCAATATAATCCATTACCCCCTGGAGATATATGGGCCACCACTCATGACCATCTCATCCCACAGCTGAGATAAGGTGGGAAATCTGAGACTCAGTGAGGTCAAGTTTGGCTTAGAAGTGTCTTGTCACTGCCAAGGGCCATTTCATCACACATCTAGACTAGTGATGAGGGAGTCATTGACCTGGTGTTCCCTGACCTCATTGAAAAGAAAAATCATTTTCATTTAAGCCAAAAACACATATTTATTGATCAGCTACCATGTGCCAATACCATCCATTTATTGAACATGAGAGTGCCTGCTAGGTAGCTGTTATGGTTCTAGACATGACACAAAAACAAGAAACAGGGAGACCTGGGGTGGGGGGGGTACCATGGACAGGTAAAAGGCATGCTTTTTCTCACAGAGGTTAAAATAAAATTGGGATAAGACTAAAAATTTTAAAAACCTAGAGAATGAAGAATTCTCAATACTCTACAACAAAGTATGGATTGTTATGGTACAGTTTCCAAGTACAGAGATGTTTAGAACTGGGAGAGCAGAGGACACAGTGAGTCCAGGGGTTTGATAATGAGTGTTCTCAAAACTAGCCAATGTGGTCAGTAGAACTAGCATAGGTTTTATCAAAGAGATATAATAGGACCTCACCCTAGCAGCCAGGATCTAGCTTTATCACCTACCACTTGACCTTAGTAAAGATACAGAACTGCTTCCTCACCTGTATAAGGGGACTAAAAATATCCATCCATCTTCTAGGGATTAAAAATATGGGGCTAAAAATATCCATCTCCCAGGGATTAAACAGATAACATCTACAGAGTCTCAAATGTCAGATTCTTCCCTCCCTCCCTTCATTGGGAGAACAACAGGGAACTCTTACCATCCTTAATCAGGGGAATGTGATATAATGAAAGCTGTGTCCTCTCAAGATTATTTTGGCAGCACTATGAAGGACTTCTTAGGCCGGGAGGGGAAGACGGGAGGGTGGTAAGACACAAGCTGCTAAGGCAGCTGCTGAGATGGTCCAGGGATGAGATAAAGCAGGTCTGGGCTGGGAAGAGGCACCGGAGGTGAAGAAGAGGGGGTCAAACCTAAACAAATATTTAGAAGGGAAAAAAGGACAGCAGCTAACCCTCTCTCTGTGAACTCTAATAACCAGTTCACCACTTTCTGGCCCATCTGGAGTAAACAATGCGATGTGGTCCAAGCTCAATTTTTTTTTTTTAACGTATGTCAAGAACAGTCAGTTCTTCAGTGATAGACAGAAAATTATATTCCGAACTGTATTTTATTTTTTTAAATTGTTTTTAATGTTTACTTTTCAGGGAGGGCAAGTATGCGCATGAGTGGGGGAGGGGCAGAGAGAGAGGGAGACAGAAGATCCGAAGCGGGCTCTGTGTTGACCGATGCGGGGCTCCAACTCACAAGGCATGAGATCGTGACCTGGGCCCAAGTCAGGTGCTTAACTGACTGAGCCACCCAGGGACCCCTTAACTGTATTTTAAAATGAACAGTGCCAGTGAAAGTGTAGAACATCACCCAAGAATTTTAAGAAGTAAGGGTCCTTAGGTTGGAATATTTTAGCCAGATGGTACTCAGAGATGGCGCACCAAGCTGTGATAACGGCGTTCTTACACATTTTCTATCTAACTAGATGGCAAGGAAATTACCTAGACCAGAAATATACTGCAGGCCACATATGTAAATTGAATACTTTTAATGGCCAGATACAGATGTAATTAGTTTCAATAATATATTCTATTTAGCCTAATATATCCAAAACTATTATTTCCACAAGTAACCAACATAAACAGATGTTAATGAGATATTTTACATTCTTTCTTCATCTATGAAGTCTCAAAATTCAATATATTTTAGACTTACAGCAAAATCTCCATTAGGACGAGGCATTTTTCAAATGCTCAGCAGTCACATGTGGCTCAGTAGTCACATGTGTCTACTACATAGACAACCTTCAAGTACTTGAACAAAGTACTTATTTTCAATAGAGTTTTCACTGGAACTCACCTTGATGTAGTCCCCTACTGCAGCTGAACATCTGGAGAGATTCAAAATGCTAACCTAATCACATCTGTTCCCTGGCTTACAGCCCTGCAATATCTTTACATTTTCCTTAAGATAAAGATGAACCAGTGATGGATCCCTTCCATTCAAAAAGGAAGGTGTCACATTATGTTTTATGGCTTACTGAAATAATATCTTGGTAGCTTATTTCTGTAATAATAGAGATACAAAGGTCTTCCTCAGATCACAATTTCTTTACCTACGCTGTTAAACTGGTTGTTTTCATCATGCGCCAACCCCAGAGATGATCCAGCTGAAAAACACCTTAGGCCAACAAGGGCTATTTTGAACCTGGCACATGGCCTGCCTAGCAGTACCCAGCACGGCAGTTAAGAGCATGGGCCTGGAGCCCACTTGCCCGAGTGAGTTTGAGTCCAGGCTCAAAACGGTAGTACAATTTCATAGAATTACAGTAAGGATTGGATGAGGTGATACAGAAAAATTATTTGGGCACATAGTCTGTTGCCAATAATTCTTATCCCTTACTTGCATGGACTTCTCTACACCAGAAATGCCGGTATCATGTTTCTCAACAATCTGAGAGGCCTGTAGGCAGCGTCGCACAATGGAAAGAGCACAGCTGAACTGTGTTCACATCCCTGCACGGACACCTAACTGATGTGACCATGTGCAAGGTACTTAACCTGTCTGAGCCTGTTTCCTCATATTCAAAACAGAAATCACAATAAAACTGGATCCACTGCACAATAATACAGCTAAGATTAAATCAGACAACAAACATAGTAGGTGATTTGGCCCTTAGAAAATATAATGTCTGCCCTCCCTTGAGTACCATGAGCATTTCCCCTTTCCCTTCTCCATCAGAGTCCATTGCTTTGAGCATATTACTTTGGGGGTGATTTGGAGTACATCTCTTCTGAGTGAAGTAAAGGCAAAGGGAAAGTGTCATGACAGGACTGTTTAGTGCTTCAGTAGGCATCTGCTGACTTATCAAATCTTTACCATGTCCTCAATAATCACTAAAATCCAACCTACATAAGCCAATGCAAGCCCTGGCTCTGAGAAGGACTACTCTATGAAGAGCATGGTGATTTCCTTCCATGATGATACATCCTCACAAGGTTTCAGGATGTCTCCTGAATATCCCCAACTTCCTTTAAAAGCCTACAAAGCATTTGTCATTCGTGGGTGAGTCATCCACGGTGTACTGGAAAGGGCTGGTCAGAAGACAAGTTTTGGGACTCTGTCCTGGCTTTCGACCAGCTGTCGCTTTGGCAAAGCCATTTGACCTCTGTAGGTCACAGAGAGCACATCTGCTTCATGGAGTTGTGGAGAACACATTTAAATAATCTATGCTGAAAGCCCATGGTCTAATTTCTAAAGAGGTTCGCAAATCAATGTAAGGCTGGGATTTACCTAAACCTGATTTCCACACTTTTGTGTCTTGGTGGTGTATTTTGGGAATTTGCTCTGAGATGCAGAAGAGGACTCTTGCTTTTAGGTTAGCCATGTCATCTCCCACCTTCTGCCCCACTTCCAGAGTCGGCAACTGGAGAGCCAGACCTCTGACTCTGAGAGCAGGAATAGGATGAGGCAAAGGAGAAGCCTGGGGCCAGGGTGACTCATGGCTGTGGAACTCATTAACGGGTGGAATGTTCTCCGCATCTCCCTTCCAGGTCAAGTCTCTGGGTTAGCAAGGTACAGATGACAGATGGAGGAAATAGGCATATTTCTGCACAGACCAAATGTTATTTATATATGCATACATACATGCATATGTGTGTGTATGTGTGTGTCTCCAAATATGAAAGCAAAGATCTAGAGAAATTATTCCTCTATTGGGCTGTATAAAACTGTAAACATTTATATTTTAAGAAAAGGTGTGTTTTACAAAGTATGGCATCGAATTGTCTTTTTCTCCACTGCCTCAGAGTTTGGCCAATTAAACCCCAGAAATCCTTTGATATGATTAAAATTTTTAACAACAAGTGTTAAGTGGGAGAAAGAGAACTCTTTAGATAAGCCATTAAAATTCTCAAACACTGTAACGCTGAAGGTGGGGATGGTACTAGTTGCAAGAGAAGTTTACGATGCCAAAATTAAAAAAAAAAAATGTTGAATATGGTCAAAGGCCTAAAGCAAATAAAGCTGTATTACATGCTTGTGTACACAGCTACCTCATCTTTCGTCCAAGTTGCACTTTTGTTAAATGGATACCAGGATTATTCTAGAACAATAGGAAAGGACCTCAAAGGGAACATTCCAAATACTTTGTGCTTGGGTTTTCTCACACAGCTGTACTTATTACAACTCTATTAAACCAGCTGCTAATAATTTTCAAATGGTCCATTAGTTCTACCAATGACCTTGGGCCACCACCAATTTCAGACCTCATCTTCATGTCTTAATCAACGGCCTCAAATGGAATCCCCTCTTTCGACAGAGAAATGCATTTTGAAGAAAGACTGTTGATTGCAAAGCTTCTTTGCCATTAGGGAATTTGTATAATGTGGAATTTAACCTACAAACCCCAATCTTCCTAAAAGGAAAATGATTCCTCTGAGATTTCTTCTCTAAAGCAAGGTGAAAACTAAACTTTTTCTTTTTTCTAATTTTTTCTTTGTTTAACAGAACAGAATGCATGGATGGGTCTCTCAGGGCTCTGGAAACCTCTCTTGAATATGCTTGATCAACAATGGGAACTCACCCAGAGCAAAAAATGCCAGGAAAATATATACTAAGCTCCTTCAGATAAATTTAAGAAAACGTCACCTTCTCTATAACCAAGGGTGTGGAGAGGAAAAGAACTTACAAAAGTGATTTCATTTTCAGATGTGACTTATTAATGGGATTGAAGATGATTCTGAGGGAAATCAATACCATGAAAACAAGAGTGCCAAGATGAAAAGGAATGTCCTTTTCTTAGGCTTGGAACTGAAAATATTTTTCTCTCTCGTGACCATCTTAACTTCAAAAGCAGAAGCAAGGAATGTCAATCCGTATGGAGCTCCGCTGGCTGCTTACCATATTTCCATTCTTTCCACAGAGAAGGGGAAAGGCAGCCCATTGTGTGTCCCCGCCAAGAGAGATGAGAAAAAAAATATCACTTGTTTTTAAACTTTCAGAGGACACAGATAACTCACAGAGAATGAAAACACAGAGATGAATAAAGATTTTGGAATTAAATGTTAGATTTTAAAAATCCAGAAAGTTGGAGAATTCAAGAAATGTAAGAACTTCCAAGTCACAAAAACCATGGGCTTCATAGTTTGTGTGCTAGGGAAATGTTGTGTTTTTTTTTTTTTTCCTCTTTTTGTTATTTCTTCAATACTTTTGTTCCAGGAAGAACTTTTCTTCTTTACTGTAAATATATCAAACAATATCCCATTTCCTCGAAATTGGTCATCTCCTTTTCCAGCCTGTGTATTCTCTTTCCACCTTTGACTTTTTACCAATTCTCATCAAATTAGCCAAAAATCTTGGTTTCCTGTACTAGCCACATTCTTCGTCAAAAAGGAAAAAAAAAAAAAAAACAACAAACTGCCTTATTCTCTACTCAATAAGAAGGGTACAGAGGAAACCATCAGACATTAAGAATGCCATTTAGTCTTCAAGAATAAAGGTGAGAAAGTGGCTTGGGGCATCTCTTTGTTCACTATTGCTGGCAAGTTTCCAGGCAAAAGTATTCAGTAATCTCATGATAATTGGACAACACAGTCTATTATGCACTCCCTGCGATGCAATATTGTTTCATGCCACAGCATGATGCAAGTGACATGAGCTTTGGTGTAGAGGACAAAGGCAGGGAATGACCTCTGGAATTCCATATCAAAGCATATGCCCTCTGACCCTAGACACATTTGGCTAACCTGAGACATTTACCCGTACTGGGAAGGTAAGCCTAAATGTCAGTGTGAGTGGGGAGAAGCCTCCAATATTTCCCATCACAACGGTTTTGAGCTTAGCTGCATAATACAACACATGTATAGCCATGCTTACGGATATGAATAAAAGAACCGCCAAAGGCAGATACGATAGTACATGATTGAGTGGTTTCATGTGCTTTTTTTTTTTTTTTTTTTTTAATTTTTTTTTTCAACGTTTATTTATTTTTGGGACAGAGAGAGACAGAGCATGAACGGGGGAGGGTCAGAGAGAGAGGGAGACACAGAATCGGAAACAGGCTCCAGGCTCCGAGCCATCAGCCCAGAGCCTGACGCGGGGCTCGAACTCACGGACCGCGAGATCGTGACCTGGCTGAAGTCGGACGCTTAACCGACTGCGCCACCCAGGCGCCCCTCATGTGCTTTTTATATGCCCAAAAAGGGACTCCAGGAGCGGATGAAAGAATTTTCCTAAAGACCTTTGGGATGCTCTTCCAAACCAAAAGACTAGAAGATCACCAATGTTACTGGAAGTTCTTCAGGTGATGCTGGGTCGGGGACGGGAATTTCTGAGGTACATACACGGAAATGATGGTGGAACATGGGCTGATAACAGGTTTGAAGAGTGAGGTCATCCACAGCCTACTCAAAGCCAGGAAAGCCATATGTTGTTATGGCTTAAGAGCTAAACGCCATCACCAAATTTTATAAACTTTCAGGCAGAATGTCATCCAATGACGCACAGGTTGACGGGTGCAGAAAAAGCCTACTCTTAGAATCCTGTAGGCATATTGGAATGGTGGCAGATGTGATACGAGCAAGATCGGTGTGAAATCTATTCTGGAGCATGCAGCTCTCAAAGAAATGGTCGTGCCCATTAGTTGGTCTGGATATACACAGACATCAATGCCACTTGCAGCTTCTTAAGGGAGTGATCCTGCCTCCTGATCACCTGGGTGCCGCCAACATGTCCAAAAGTGACTAGAAAGACATCCAAATAGCTTTACTTGGGGAAGCTGATCTTTGGCAATTAGCACAGAATCCAAAGAAAATGCACTATTATGCATCTTTGAGGTTTGTCAATGTGTTACACCTGCCAACTACGAGAGACATAAACATTAGGTTGTGAACTTCTAGAAGGCAGTGAGGGTCTGGGTCTTTCATTTCCCTAACCCCCAATATTTGGCACAAAGCCTGGCAGGCAGTCAAATGCTCAACAGAGGTTCGAATGAACGATCAAATGAATGCTTAGGAGTGAAAGACAGGTAAGCCAGGCGTCCAGTATCCAAAAACAGGGAAACAGGCTGTCATTTTTCAACTAGCCAAGTAGAGTCTGAGCAGGGAAAGGCTGAGCAAACACCCATGGCAGCCACAAATCAAAGAGCGGGGCAGGGGGATGCACAGTCTGACAAAGAGAGTTCACCAGCCCTGTTCCCTTTTAACCAGACTCCCCCACACATATACCACATCCCATCACTGCCATTACTTTCAAATCCAAGACAGCAGCAGTGACAGCAACAACCGGAGCTCGTTAACGATCACAACAGGGGAGCAAAGAGACAGGAAAGTTTTACAAGATAAATGGAGAGGCAGCAATTTCTGAGGCCTCTCTTTTAAAAGGGGTGGGGACGGAGGGTGTGTACACAGGGAGTGGAAGTGGGAACTTCCACCTAGGTGCCCCATTAGGCCAATATTTTGCAAAACCAGGTGTGTGCAATTTGCTTATTAAAGTTCTCACCCTGGGGCAACTGACAAGACTCATCAGTCCTGGAAGACATGTGCTATGACCCCAAGGCAAGTTAAAGCACATCCGGAATATTTTAAGCCAGAAAGAGAATCTTTTTGTTAAAGTGAAAGAGGATCATTTTGCTAAAACAACTGACTGACTGGGAGGAAAAGGAATTAAGAGTGGTTTGTTCCCAGTTTTGTGTAGAAATGATACCATTATCTTCCAAAATGATACCATTATCTTCCGAAACAAAGGCTCAAGGTTAGACTGAGGTTCCAGAAGGAGCAAGGGAAATGTTTTTATTGATGATTCTATAAGTGGTGGCGCTTCAAAAGGAAACGTTCCAGCAGAGGGTAAAGGCTCCAATGTGGGCCACCTCGCCTACTTGCCAAGAGGCTCATGGTCAACACCCTTTTGAGCACCAAGATCCCTTAGAAATCTAGAGAACTGTCCTTCCTCACTGGCTAATATGGTAGGGAGAGGGATAGATATGAAGTGGCCAATGGGAACAGATGGAGGTAGCATTGCTCAAGGAGCTGTCTGCTGCTGAAGATGTTCAAAAATAGGAGACCTTCAATTCTGTTTTCCAGTCCAGCCAGGAGAGGCAAAGGGCTGTGCCTGCAGGGGAAATAACAGTCTATATTGCTACCAATGGCATTCATCTCAAATCAGACATTAGCAGATCGTTCTGCCTGTGAAATATAGCTCCCTCCCCACCAAACACTGATCCTAATCAGGGCAAAGTATTATTAGTTCATACTTGCCGTAAGCATGACAGAGCTCTGGTGGAAGGTGCTCCAAATCCTTGAGATAAACAAAATCACAATGACAGAACAGTGCTCATGTGCCTAGCACTGTGCCAGACAAGCTCAAGTTCACAGCACTCTTCAGATTGCCAGGCATGTTTATACCCCTCATGCGCCCTCATGTCAGCCTGTCTTTGGAAGCATGAATTTTGCGCAACCTCTTCATTTTGCATCTCTGGAAGGGCCAGAGTGATTTGCCCAAAGTCCACAACATAAGAAGTTAGTTAGGGAATTATAGTGAGGGTCCTATTACAAGAAATTTATGACCAAAGTTTTTCCTTCTAAATGTACTGCATACATGACATAAGGATAATCCACAAAGTCCTGTTTTAACGACAGTTTCATCTATATGAAATCTATAGACTCTAATATGTTGCAAGGCAATCATGCCCCCTGTGACCTTTGTGATATGATAAACAGTCCATTTTTCTCATTAAAATAAAGAAAAAAATGTATACCATGGGTTTGGCTTTGTTCCTTAAGACTTAGAAGGGTTTTGTGCTACTTGACAACTTGCCCTGGTTGGCCAAGCCCCTTAAATGTTGTTGGACTCCATTTCTCTGGCTATAAAATAAGATTAAATAAATAACCTTCAAGGTTCCTTCTAGTTTCAAAACCAACTATATTGTAGCAGGTGGGAAACCTCCAAGGAAATACCTTGAAGCAGTGATGGTCAGGCTCAGGGTGCTAGCGTGGATCTCTTCCCCAACTTAGGCTGTGACAGGTCCCTGTGCAAGTCAATGACCCCTCTGAACCCTCTACGGAGGGAAATGATTCAGCAGATGGTCTACGAGGTCCCACAAAGCATGTAGGCACATGTGGACAACATACAGAATAGGTAAGAAGGTGGTAGTGAAACAGGGAGCTGAGTGATGACTCCCCCACATCAAGGTCAGCAGACTATATAGGAACAGTGTAGAAAGAGAGCTCTCCAGGCTAGTTGACAAAAGACAGCGAACACCCAATCATGGGTTCAAATTGCTAGCTAACAACTTAGTGACCTTGGAGAAGTCACCTGAATAAGCTGTTCCCAACCAAGTATCTTCTTTGGTTTAAAACATTCAGAAATAGGAAGACTTCACGAACACCGAGTGAGAAAGTGTTCTGGTAGAGATTGAGTCTATGATTTCAAAACATGTAACTGTAAGGGACAGCAGCTATGGGGAAGTGCCACCGTCTAGCATTTACCCTCTCCCACCTACTGCAGCCCTCCCTGCTTGATCTCCCCACTGCTTTCCAACAAGCCTCGACAAGGCACAGGATCCTCAAAGCGGAGCTCGGGGCAGTCTCTCCCAATCAATCAAAACGGGCACGAGAAATAGAAGCTACATGGCACACCTGTTCCAGTGGAATTAGCAGAGATGGCTGAGGCAGGAAACTGAAATTCCATTTCAGGATTCCCTAACTAACTTCTTGTGTTGTGGACTTTGGGCAAATCGCTCTGGCCTTTCCAGAGATGCAAAATGAAGAGGTTGCGCAGGATGACTTCAGAGATCCATTCTGGCTTGGGATTTCATCTCTTTGAATATAACTAGTCACCTTATGTTCACGGCAGATGACAGTAACTCCTTCCCTTTTGGACCCTAGATCCTGGTTTCGTGTGTATGTTTGTGTCTGTGTTTTGTAGTTGACACTGCTGTGTAGCCACGGATCAAGATTTAGAACGTGCTAGCAGACTACGTCTGGATCTTCAAGGCGGCACCCTGGCATTTTATTTATAAAACTGGGATTCGGTATCATTGCCAACATGCAGTGGCTTGAATCTTGAGAGCTGGATACCCTTGAGTCATTATCAACTTTTGAAATAGGCAGCGCATTCACTCAGCTGAACAGAAAGACATTTTAAGCTTTAAAATAATTTTGGGTTTACACAAACATGCTGGAGTCATGAAAAGACAGAGAAAGTTTTAAGAATGGTCTGGTGAGGTAACAATCGATCTCAACCACCTGCCTGCCACCCCACCCCCATGTTTCTTTTGTACTAAATCAGTAATGTTCAGTGAGTCATTATGCAGTTACCTCCTCTCATAGAAGGGCAACAAACCAGCTTCTTGAGTATGAGTTACCTCCTAATTATTATTCAGTAAAATATAATCTATTCATCTATTATTTTATTCAAAATAGGCATCACACATTTTTTAGGCTACCTTGGGCATACTTTACCTTTTCTTGGGGAAAACAAATGCCTCCGTCTATCTAGATGAGGAAACATCCAAAGAGCAAACCATTATGAGAACTCATGACTCTCTCTGGCATCCTCCCCTTCTCTTCAAGTGGTTTATGAGAGGGTAGGGGGTAGGGGTGGAGGTAGAAACTGGCAACGCTTAGGAATCAGATGGGTCCAAAACACCAAGCAGTCCTCAACGTAAGTCCCAAGTGCAGGATAGCCAATTCAAATTGTCCTTGTTCTAAAGTCTTGATATGAGCTCTGCACCATCTGCCTACGGGTGACCTAACACTGATTTCTGCTGGGGCAGCTGGAACAGGGCAGGATCATTTGCCACTGTGATCTGAGTCACTATTCAACAACATCTCAGGGTTAACAAGATCACATGTTCAGCTGCTACTTAAAGCCTTGGAGGCACTTCAACCTCTTAACTTGGGTAAGCATTAGAAGCCTAGTAGGTAGTGTCCAACTCCTCAAAATAACTTTGAAAAGACTATCTTCCATTCTTGGAGCTTCTAAGCATGCCAAGGACATGACTATGAGTTCTCAGGCCATGACCACTGTTTTCTGCTACAAACAGATTACCATCACTAAGAGAAATTTCCTCAACTTTACTTTCTTCGTTCTGAATTGTTTCTTCTCTTCCACTCTTCTAAAACAACATTCTTCTCACTCTTTACGAGACCTTTAAAGCTCAAAGGAAGAATGGAGAAAGAACATCAAATATCCTTAACGATATCTGGTCTGTGCCACTCTCTCGAACATGTGCCGGGATTTTTTGTGGTAGTAGTGGTGACAGTTGTTTTGGGGGATAGAGAACACATAAAGAAAAGAAATAATTGCCCTGCATTTACTCAGGAAGCCAAAGTGTCTAATCCATCAAACTTTAAAACAGGGTCATTTTCCTTTTTGTTGAGATTAATGCAGAACATCCTAAAAAGGGTAACGTTGACCACACACATTGCTTTGAAGCAGAATCTTTTTCTTTCCAAGTTACTTCTTATCTCTTGGGGGCAATGTTTACTTAGCTGGTTGAGTCATTCATTCAACCACTAACTATGCAATGAAGACCAACTATTTATCAGGCACACTATTAGACTCCAATCAGGGTGAAGTCGAGATCGTTCTGATTCACAAATGGATTATTTAGCTGTGGCCCAGTATCAGAGGCAATGGCTTCAAACCAGGCCAGGTGGGCAGCAATACAGAGCAAGTCCACAGTCAACTTGTGCATCTCTTTATTGTTAACAGAAGAAGAGGGAGAAGAAGGAGGAGGAGGAGGAGGAAGAAAAAGAAGATGACGATGCAGCAGAAGCAATTTGGGTGGATCGGTAGTAATATCTTTGTATACAGAAATCAACATAATGTAACGTCCCTTTGTTTCAGCCAAAGGTAATAATATGAAAAAACTCCGTCCAATTTAATTGATGAATGACAGATACACTGCTAACAGTGTCTCCATGGTGGGAGGAAGAGGACGAGGCAGCAGAGGACGGTGATGGGGGTGGAGCACAGGAAGTAGCATGCCACTGCGATGACATTTCCCAAACCTAAATCACTTAGTATACAGTACCCTTAAGGTGCCCTGGAGGTACTGAATTCCTGGGGAAGAAAAGACGAAAGCCTATTCCATAGCTCAAATTATTAGCAGCTACAAATATCAAGTTCTGACAGCATCTCTTTTCCTTTTCCTCCTTCCTGCATATGAGACATTAAAGCACAGTAGCTCCTTCCTCCTCCCTTGCCTGCCTAATGATACTGAATTCCCAAGACCAGTGGTTCCTAAATCAGGCTTCTAAGAATACACATTCTAGGGTCCCACCCTAGACCTACTGAATCCCTCTCCTGTGGTAGAACCTAAAAATCTATTTTTAATAACCTCCTTTTTGTTTCCAAGTTCTCAGAATGATTCTGAACATCAGCCTGATTTAGGAATCGTTGTCCCATTCTACAATTATGGTGATTCAAAAAAGCAAATTTAAAAGGAACTGTCCACCCTATCCCACCCCACCCCACCCCACACACTTGTGGTTCCTCAAGTATTTTCTTTATGTGCAGTGAAGAGAACAGCTTCCTCTACCACCACCCAAATACCCAGCAATTAGCAGACAAGACCCACAGATTCTTCACATTCTGAAGCTGTTAAAACAAACATGTGTGTCTGGTGCAAAGTTTGCTCAGCAGCCCTCATGATCGCGTGGACTCTCCTGTTCATCTAAATGAACAGCCAAGGCTGCTGATTCCAGGTAAAATGATAAATAAATCAAAGGAGTCTCAGTCTTAGCCTCTGGACTCCATCCAAACTTCAGACAAAAAGATTTACTAATCCCTTGTTGGCAATACAAAAATAATAATACAAAAACAAAATCACCTGCCATTAGCCAGATCTAATCTAATCTTTCCTTGCAATAATAATTTCACTCAGGGTACTTCAACATCTACCTGGGCCTAGCATGCACAAGAAATGAACGAGCAATGCTGGTTATAGGCACAAGGTACTTTGGGAAAAGGCAACTCCTTGGAATGCAGTGGGGTGATATGTGAGGACTACAGTAAGAATTAGTAAACAGGACCATGAAGAGAAAAGTCTGTTCATTTTCCACCCATACACCATCCTGCCCTCACTGGCCCAGCGTTAATATGGTCTCTGCTTCAGAAGCTTTTGACTTTCCTGCTATTATCCTAGTCTTGCTTTAACACATACTTTATATTAGAATGCGTTCCAGGAAGCATATGGCAATAGAACTAGGTCAACCATTAACCAAATAACAGGAAACTGCTCTGCAGCGCACACCCTTCAAAAGCTTGCTTAATGAGCTGGCTCTTCAGAATATGTCCTTCGGTGAGGTTGGAACTAACAGGGTCTGTGGGTTTCTTTACTTCTGCAAGGTCACCTCATACCTAGAAGGCTTCTGCACATACTAGACTTTGAATGGTCTAAATCATTCCACTGGAATGTTCAAGAACTGAAGTCAAAGGTGGAGAAGCATGTTTTCTGAACCTGCTTGGCCATCTTCAAAAAACATGACTATCGTCCTGGTTCCATGGCTTCATTCTTCCAGTTATGTTAAATTGACACGAGACACTCCATGTTCTTCTTTCTCTAGCATTTTTTTTCAGTATTCCTTAAGGTTTCCATACCATCAATCTACCCCATGAAAAACATGCCACAATCCACATAGACTTAATAGGTCAAATTAAGTCTTGGGAAAAGGTTGGTCTTCCTTTTTCATATAAATCTACAAATGAGATTCCTCCAGAACCCCCGACCTTGAGTCTTTAAGTATTCTTGAATTTGACTTTTTCCTCTCAATGTCTCAGACTCAATCCTCCAAAATCTAATTTTACAATGCCCCTGAAGAGTCATTCGGGATCATACTAGTCAACTGTCACCCTCAAATTAGTATCCTTCACAAAACACCAACACCCAAAGTCTCCTCGGTTTCTTTACCCTAGATTGCAATCTAGTCATTCTTAAATCCAAAATCCATTTAATGTGGATTACAGAGCTGGGCAGTTTCCCTTGATTAAGAACTTACATTAACTCTAATTTTTAAATTAAACTGTCAGAGCCAAATCTCCATTTACTAACGTTGAATGCTATTTTATACTAGTGATATCTGTAGTAGCAATCATTGTTTAGAAGAAACTAAGAGGTACTAAGAGGTACCATTCTGTCTTTAAAAAATTGAGGTGTAATTAGGGAACAAGAATTTAGGAACAATAACTTTTGAAAAAATGCTGGATTTGGTTCCCCGACCCTATCACTTATTGACCGTGCACCTGCCCCAGGTGCTGTGCAAGGCACTGATGATACAGATGAAGAGGAGAGATGCTGGGCCTGCCTTTCTGTAGCTTCTAGTCTAGTCCTGTTCAGTAACTGATCAAGAGAAACCAGTGGTTGGCCTTCAAGGTCGATTTGGCTAAATTTTAACTTTTCCCCTGAAAACAGTCAATAAGGCTTCATGGAACACCAACATAAGGAATGGCACACTGGGCTAGAGGTCAACAAGAAGAGGCTATGAGGGTCATTAATTTGTCTATTGGATTCCGGACACCCAACCATCTCCCATCTGTGCCATTCTTGGGAAATGTCAGGTTTTTCTTTTAAAGGAGTTAGTTGTGTAACCATCGTCAAAACAACAACAAAAAACAAAAATAGAACCTCATCTAAGGAACTTAATACTAATCTACTACAGAATGTTCAAGATAGTGTAAACAGAAGTTAAGGTACTTTTCCCCCTCATCTGCCAGATTTTGAAGTTATGTTTCATACAGGAACACACTGCCTTTTACAAGTCGTCATGTAGTAAAAGCTACTGCTCCAGCCCCTAAAGCCAAGATGTTAAATGTTTATCAGTCCACCAATACAAGCCCCCTAACAGGGATTTCATGCGGACTCAAGTGTATTCTGACTCCTGAACAGTCACTGCCAACAGTGCTCTGCCTATAAGTGTTTTATGAAAACTTAAGGATGGGAGAAAAAGGAATTAGTATTTTTTTATGTGCTCAGTATACATCGGGCTCCACACCAGAGATTTACATTCGTGATCTCATTTATCTCCCATGTGAAGCTTACACAGTAGACTTTTTTTTTCCTTTGCCCCAGATAAGAAAACTGAAGATCGAAGATGAAATCATTCGCTCAGGGTCACCCAGCTACTCACTGGCTCTGAGGTCTATGTTCTTTCTACTACGTATCCTGGCCCTCACTGCCAAGGTCTTCACAGGCTTCCCAACACGGATACCAAAGGGTTCCCTTACATGCGGTCTCTGCACAAATCAAGTGTTCCCTCCTCGCATGAGAGCATGCTGCTCCCAGCACAATCTCCAGGACTCTCGAAAGATGGTCCAGTGTTTCTCAGAGTGCCCAAACACCGAAGATGGAACAAGGTCAGGCCAGTTTCTAAGATACGAAGCAAGATGAACTCAGCGGGTCCTCCTGCCAATTGCCCTCACCCTTACTCATCTGCTGGAGCATGCCAAGGCCTGTCTGGAATGACGCAGGAAAGGGTCACCATGGGTGATCCTATGCCCCCCTCCAGATTGCTACAAAATAAAAGCTCACTGCTGAGGCAGCCTGGCTCCTTGAAAACCCACCAACACGGTTTCATAGGAATCAAAATTCTAAAAGAGACTATGTGCATCCACCAACCTCAGAGTTACACCCAGGAGGTGAAGAGTAAAGCAGGTCTAAAGGTAAAAGGTCTAGGAATCTGTGGACCCAATCCACCTTGGAGGTCCAACTCCTTACAGTGCCTGCTGGCCATTCCTTTTTTAACTCACACAGGAGCCAAAATGTTTTATTTGCCCTATATGAAGTTCTGACTACAAACACATTTCAATCGAGAGATGAATATCGTAGCGATCAAAGGCCCAACTTAAAGCCATTAATAAAATGTAGTCCGACAACCACTCTCTACCCCAGCAGCAGCTCAAATCCGACACCAGAAAGGCAGGGCTGCTGACATCCAGAGCTACTTAACATAAACAAACATGAAGTCCACACTTGGGTTAGGAGATGCGGCTAATTTTAGACGACTGTTTCGTATCTGATGAAACGGAGCCTGGGCTTCTCTCTGGTGTAGGGCGGCCCTCATGCCTACATTTAACCAGCCCCACCTCCAAATTTTCTCAACTATGGAAAACAAGTGGTCAGGTAGCTGAAAGAAGGAATTCATTCCTGTGCTGTGAGGTCTCCACAGACAAAGTGTCCAGTCTGTTTCGGCCACCAGGGCTGCTGAGGCGCTACCAGGGGTTGATGTGGAGAGGATCCCAGCATTTAGGACCATCTGATGAGAGTCTGGCCCTGCTGCTCTTCCGCTGATCAGCGTCTGAGGCAAGTGCCTCACTCAAAGAGTGGCTGCGAAAATCCTCCAGGGCAGGCACAGAACTTGGGAGGGCTCTTGGTGATGAAGTGCAGCTCCACTGGTCCCATTCCTAGGACTGCTCTGGAATACTCCATGCCTTGAATGCATACAAAATGTAGTCTTACAGATTAGAAACAAGTGAGATACTGTGTTTGGCTGGTACAAGAATCCACTTTTCCAAGACCCGGTGAATCCTGTGCTCGCTCTCTCGCTCTCTCCCTCCCTCCCTCTCTCTCTCTGCCTTTAACACAGCTGTGAAGTCTACTGAGTGTCCAGCCAAGTGTACTTGGACCGTCCTCCTCTCTCAAGCCAGTGACGGGACCCAGTTCCAGCCTGGTGGCTTGATGTCCTTGCTCATCTGCTTTCAGGTTTAACAAGGGAAAATAATCTATCGCTTAAATTGTAGAAGCTTTCTTTCCAGGGGAACTAGACAGTCCTGATGGCTCCCTCCAGTTACACAGCAATTATGTAATTGCTAAGCTTCTGCAGAATCACTGGAACCTTCCTGCAGCCTTCTACGGACTACAGCTGCAGCCCAATGTTCTGAGATGATTGTAGCCTTTGAACGGATGGCCGGTCTCAAATCTGAGCGCAAAGGGCCAGACAATGGGATTCCATCTCAAGCACAAAGATGCTCCTGCCTCACGAAGCCCTTTCTCCTCCTCCCAGTCTGTGCAGCTAACTCTTGCCTTTGCCCGCCCTACATGTGTGTGGAATGTGGTTCACTCTGTTTATGCTGACAGGTTCCAAAGGAGGCAGAGAATCAGCTGAAGTTTTGCCATGGACCATGCACAAGGTAATCATTTAACACGTAATGTGAAAGCTCCAGAAGAGGACAAGATGCAAGGGGGTGGGAAGCATCTCCCTAGGCTTCCTGCACTGGCATGAAATGAGTGCTTCCCTTCCTTCTGCCAGCTCCAATCCTTCATGTTGACATTACACATCCTGTACTGTAGATCCACCCCCATGCTGCCGCTTGCCCAGCTGAATTATCTCCTGCGTCACAGCGGTGGTAACAGAACTGCTGGCTCGGCAGACGCGAAAGCACCATTTCAATGCTTAATGCATTCAGCAACTGGACATATTACCAGTGCGTCGGGGCTGGTCCGTGGCCCTCCCAGCAGCCATGCAGTACTCGACCTAACCTTCTGCTAACCAGATGGTCTGTTTGCCTCTTGGGACCAAACCATTAAACTTTACTTTATTAAATTCTATCAAAATGTGGGGACAGTTTACAGCAGTGTGTCTGGTTCATCTCCAACAGGGTTGCTAAGATGAAAATGACCTAAAAATATCTGGAAACTCTACTTCACACCAACAGAGAACAAGATATTTTGGAGTAAATATTTAAATGGCCTGCCAGATTACGTACCCCGGCAGCATGGACTACACGGTTAGCAAATTATATTGTAAATATATACACACAAAGACTCCGAAATGCAAGCATCTAAACAGGAATCCATTTCCCACTGGCTAAAGCCACAGTTCACCAGCCCCTGGCTCCAAGCTATTTAAAGGTGGCTAAGGACACCATCTCCATCATAATCACCTCAATTACCAAAAGAAAGAACCCAACACAACTGACAGCGAGATCCCACGCCACCCCCTGCCCCTGCGTTTGACCACCCAGGCATACCGAAGGCGTGCCGAGGCACTCCAAAGGTGCTCAATAAATGTTTGACGAACGATGAGACGGATGGACACACGTTTCTTAAATACAAGAGCACCTATAAAACACGTGGTATGCCAGTGAGGACATTACATTCTTCCCAACTCTCTATCATCCCACAACTGCTAACTAGGCGTGCAGAGCCAGGCGGCAGATGAATGGCAAGGAGCAAGCCATCTGCACCAGTGGCACTGGATGGCCGCTAATTGATCACTGCAAATGAACTGCAGAGGTGGCCATTTATTGGGTACCTGGCAGGGTGCTGGGTGCTTTACATACATTATGCCTCTTAGCCTTCGCCCCAGAGGGAATGCCATTTTTAAAGATAAGCTGGAGGCTAGGAGCAAATTAGGAGCTCGACCCAAGTTAAATCAATCACTTTTCTACTACTCTGTAGTCCCAGATAAGTAAGGGCCTTACCAGTTGTAAAGAACCGAGCACATGTGAAGGCGGCATTCCCAAATATAGCCCTTACCAAATCCCAAGGAAATTGGAGAAATCTTTCCACTCCCCGATTTCCAGGCATCCTAAGAAGTCCTGGTTTCAGCTCCTACTGTTTCTCCCATGTCTTATATTCTTGAGGGCATTCCATATTATTATAACCAGCACCACACCCCACAGCTACACCACCACCCTGGTAATTTTGGGGTCCACGCTCTGAGACCCCAAATCTCTCACTTGAGGTCATTCTAGAGATCTGAACACCAGTAAATAAATGCACGGTCTCTTCTTCTCTCTTTAAACATCTCTGGAGACTATTTTAAAGTGGCAAGTATAAATTTTTTATAATTAAAAAAATAGTCCATTGACACCCTTGTCTCCCTGGAAGTTCTTGAAATGTAAAAAGTTTTTAATAAGATAAATAAATAAATCTTCACAGGTTAATTTGCTTTTAAAGGTGAAAAGTCCCTACACTGTTTTCACCAAAGAACCACTTAAATGTTCTTCACTTCTGGGGCACCTGGGTGGCTCAGTCGGTTAAGTGTCTGACTTCAGCTCAGGTCACGATCTCACTATTTGTAGGTTCAAGCCCCATGCTGGGTTCTGTGCTGACAGCTCAGAGCCTGGAGTCTGCTTTGGATTCTGTGTCTCCTTCTCTCTCTGCCCCACCCCCCACTCGCTCTCTTGTCTGTCTCTCTCAAAAATGAATAAACATTAAAAATCATTGTTTTAAATATTCTCTACTTCTTCCACCACTATCACCAACCACCATGCTGTCACCAGAGGCCACCAATAGTGTTCTTCTGACTTGGAGCAAATGAGTTTAGGTAAGTCCTGTTAGGCCCTACCATTCTACATTTTGAAATATCATCTACCCTTCAGGCACTCTAAAATTAGCCTCCTTGCCCAAGATCTCAAAGCATCTGATATTACAGTACATTAGTAAGACCAAGTAGACATGGACTATTACTAAAATAAACATTTGAGGAGCGCCTGGGTGGCTCAGTCGGTTGAGCGACCGACTTTGGCTCAGGTCATCTCATGGTTTGTGGGTTCGGGCCCCGTGTCAGGGTCTGTGCTGACGGCTCGGAGCCTGGAGCCTGCTTCGGATTCTGTGTCTCCCTCTCTCTCTCTGCCCCTCCCCCACTCATGCTCTGTCTCTCTCTGTCTCAGAAATAGGTAAACATTTTTAAAAAATAAAAAAATACACATTTGCACAGAGAAGACCAAAGCGATTTTCAGCAAGGCCACGGGACAGTCCTCAAACTGGCTCAGGGCGAACGAGTAAAGCTACAGAGAGGCATCCATAGCCATTATTTTCCTTGCAATAAACTCAGCTTTCTCAGACAAATCATTTTTGCCAGATATGATGCCAAACTATAGGAGCAGTAATAACATCTTTCTTCCAAAATGCTCAAGAAAGTTCATGTTGATTAAAAACTGTTCTCCCACAACATTTCAGGGAATATACCTCTGCAAGGTTGGGACAGTCTCTGTTACCAAGAAAATGCACTATTCCCAGAGGATATGGCATCATCCTCAGGTAGTTTACAAATCCCTACTGAAGACCCCAATACAGATAGGGAGCACTGCAGGGTCCACAGTCAGGCAGACCAGAGGCTCCCAATCTGGCAAGTCTCCCTGCGAATGCAAAACAGCAGTGAGAACCGTTCATCAGTTAAGGCAAGACATGGCACAAAGTTAATCAGGAGGGACTCAAAAAACGGAGTTTAAGACCAAGGACAAAACAATTCACATCTGGCGAAGCCCTGGGAGATCTCTACCCCATCTTCTCTATCAGTAAGGAAGGAAGAAGCTATCATTTTTCAAGTGCCCATTATGAACCGGGATCCTTATTATACACATAATATTTTAGTCCTTATGTCAGTTCTACAGATTCATACTATTATCTCCCTTTGATTGGGTAGGAAATCACGGGAACAGAGAGGTTAAGTGACTTATTCAAGGTCACACAGCTAGGAAGGGACAGAGACAAACTTCATCCCGTGCTTGTGCAGTCCCAAAAAGTATGCTCTATGTGCTACACACTACTTTCTTCTTCTTTTTTTCAATGTTTCACTTATTTTTGAGAGAGAGAGCATGCACGCAGGGGAGGGACAGACAGAGGGGGACAGAGGATCCGAAGCCAGCTCCACACTGACAGCGGAGAGCCCTATGCAGGGCTCGAACTCACTAACTGTGAGATCGTGACCTGAGCCAAAGCCAGACACATAACCAACTGAGCCACCCAGGCGTCCCCACACCACGTTCTTAATGAAGACCCCAGCACAAAGAACTTCATGTTCACCCAGAAATTCTGAAAAACTTGTACTCCTAATGTTTCAGCAAAAAATAAGCTCCTTCTCCCAGAGAGAATATATACATATACATTTACATAACATATATATATATATATATATATATATATATATATATAAACACACATGCACACACACACCCAAATATACAGTAACCAAATCCTAAGTTGTTCAGACAGTTCAACTGCACTCAAGTTTAGCCATGGTGTGCAAATGTTCAGTGCATTATTTTTTCATATAACTGCATGTCAGAAAGGGAAAGCTGCCAAGTGACAATCTGTCCCAGTGATTCATGGTGCACACTGACATACCCACTTCTGATACAGGTTGTTGTTTGTATTTCCTAGAAATCATTGCCTTCATTAGAGAGATAAACAGGAAATAAAGTCCCCAACAACGACATGTTCTTTCTCTACTAGAATAACTCTAGCAGCAAATGTCATGAATTTGGGGGATAGAAGGGTGTGGATAACAGAAAGTTAGAAGCTCTCACTCTGTTCCTCAGACCTTAATGATCACGTTGAGAAGACAGTATCTTAAACATGGATGACTGTTTTTCATTTTAGGACTACACCTTATAAAGTAAAGGCTCTGTTCAAATGAATCCCATTAAATCTACTGAACAGGTGTCATGTGCTAAGAAAAAATAACCTAGCCAGTTTTGGATTTTTTGTGCTTCAAGATTCCTATTTGCTGAGGTATTAATGTTTTACTGTCCTATTTGACTCTTAAAAACGTTAAGTATCTTTCTGTAGGCATCAACACTAGCTACAAGATGTGCATGGTCACGGGCAAAATAAAGTTACCACCAGTCTTTCTACTAAAATGGAGAAAAGATGATGGGAAGGTGGCAAGAAGGGGGAGAAGGAACACAGAGGAACACCTGGGAAACATTGGAAATTCACCGTTCAGTAGCTGCTTCAAATAAGATCGCTAACACTTACCTGTGCTAGGGTCAATTTTGATAATTGTAGTTGACGTCTAGAAACGGGGTTATGAATATAATTATCATGAAGCAGCAATTGGGCAATCACAACCTAATTAAGCCCACTGACTAGATTATCTTGTTTTTCCCCTAATAATCACATAACATTTAACACTTGCTAATTTCAGGACCTATGGGTGATGTTCCTTCATTATTAACAAGCTCCAGCCACCGGTCAGAAAAAGAATGGGTGAGCTACTCAAACACTTGAGTCAACCAAGGAGTAGGGATGAACGTCAGGGACAGGTGACATTTGTCCTTCAATACCAAGTCACTTCTCAGCCTCCCAAAACTACTAATTAGGGGCAAAGCCCCAGGAGAAGACGGCACCAAGGATGAGAACTTCCACGCATGGGAAGCATCCAACTCTGCTTTCCTAAATGCGTGCCATTTCACGTGGTGACAGCAATGTGCTTTTTCACATTACAGTGGAATCTGCCTTTGAAGAGGTTTCCTTTTGTTTTCAATAGAATGGAAGATTCCTCCACCAAGCCGAAATCCATAGACTTTAAACACTTACCTCCTTGAACATGCCCTCTCCCACCCTGACTCTCACGTTGAGTGTATTCTCCCAATACAGAGTCCTACTCCCAACTGGATACCACTGCACCCACAAAGATTGGTTGATTCAGTTCACCTTCACTTTCTGCAAAGCTCCTGAGGGTAACCTGGGTAGATTTCTCTTCAAAGAATCAAGAGGAAAATCGGAGACGCATGTTAAGAACTGGTCTTTGAGACAAGCTGGTCTGAGGGAGCATCTTAGAGGGCTGGCCACTACTGATTAAGGTCACAGCAGATGCTACCTAAGGCTCTTAAATCAGAAATTCCCCAGCTGGAGAACCACATGCTTTGGTATATAGCTCAGTGTTACTCTCTTCAACTATGTCATTTTTTTTTTCCTGAGGTTTCCGCCCCCCCCCCCTTAAGGGCCTTTATCTAAGAAAACAATGGTTTTGTTAAGTTTGGTAAATGATATGGGTGACAGGTGAAAAAATGGGTGACTCTCTGGCCTCCTCAGTACACTTTACAAACAGGACACATGTCTACCCTTCTACAAAGGTTTTGGGTGAAGTCAGTTGGGAAGAGGAGATCATCTAAACAGACCCATAGCAAAGTTAAAACTTTGTAAAACCACCACTAGTTGCTCTGAGGTTAAAGAGTCTACTCAGCAATTAATGCCCAACCGCCTGTCTTACAGGGAAGCTACTGTCCTGGATATCTTCGGGATATTTGGACCCGCTCCAGCTCCCTTAGTACAACTTGTTACTCTGTTAAGGGCATTTGTGGTCATCCATGAACAGCAGCTTCCTTACTGTACTGTGATGTTTCAGGGAGAGGCAAATAAAAACCAAAACATTCATCATGTCTCCATGATCTAAATAGAGCACATGGTGATCATGAAAGGGCGTAGGGGATATTAGCACCCGTGCTTTGAAGAGTATCTGTGCTATTTTCCAAAAATGACCATCAGACAGGGGAACTAACTTTCAAATGTCTGCGTGGCTTTTGGAAACATGTCTCATGCTTACAGTAAACCAGAGGCACTGAGACTTCCAAAAGGGGCCCTAAGAAGGAAAAAAAATAAGATACCTTCTTTACTTAAGAAAGAAAAGAAGAAAAGAAAAAAAGAAAAGAAAAGAAAAGAAAAGGAAAGAAAAAAAAGGAAGAGGGAAGAGAAGGAAAGAGAAGAGAAGAAAAGGAAAGAAGAAAAGAAAAGAAAAGAAAAGAAAAGAAAAGAAAAGAAAAGAAAAAAGAAAAAAAAAGAAAGGGGCGTATGGGTAGGTCAGTCGGCTAAGCATCTGACTCCTGATTTCAGCTCAGGTCCTGATCTCAAAGTTCATGAGATCAAGCCCTGCATCAGGCTCTGTGCTGACACTGCAGAGCCTGCTAGGGTTCTCTCTTTCCCTCTGTCTCTGCCCCTCCTCTGCTTGTTCTCTCTCTCTCTCTCTCTCAAAATAAATAAATAAATGTTAAAAAGAAGAAGAAAAAACAAAAGTCACACAGTATATCTTTTTTCCATAACAGGTAGGTGTTCCTTTTTAAATATCCACATGTATAACTACTTTATAATTCTGAACTTCACACAGTATAGCTTAAAAATATTCATTCTCTAAATTTCCTCATACATGGTCTCTTGCTGTTTTTCACCATCTCCTCTGTAACTCAGAACAAAAACAGGGTACTCTTTAGTTAAACACACTTTGTCAAGCTATTACAGTAAGTTATATCTCTCATATCAACCAATAGATTACAATTAATTTTCCATTATACTCAAATTTCCCTTCCAGAACACCAGGATATACTACTGGCATAAGCAACTGGAAGAGATAAACCATCAGGATTATAAGCTATTAGCATCCTAAGTAATAACCACGGCCAGTTCCCACAAGCTGAGGGCCAGAAGGTAGTGCCCCCGTGTGTGATCCTGGCTCCCCATTTTCTAGCTCCACGACCGTGGGTAAATTTCTTTACCTCCCAAACCTCAGTTTTCTCTACCAGAAGAACAGTCCCTGGTTCATATGAAATGTTAAACAAATGCTAACTAGTTTAGTTAGCTCCAGAGAAGTAGTATTTTTGTGGAAGGTCCGTGTGATACTCTTACTCCAGAGGGGCTGGCAGAATTTTTTGATGAACTTATTGTATTTATTCTTTTTATAGATGGTATTCTTACCCAGTACCAGAAGTGATAATATTCAGTTGGCAGCAGAACGGGGAGAAGTTCTGGCAGCTGAACTCTGACATTCAGATCAAAATGGTCTCTTCTATGCAGATGCCCTTCCCAGCTATCATTATCCAATACCAATTAACAGTCTCCACAGAAGACAAAATACGACAGAAACCACTGAAGAGAAAAAGGTTCTGGGTGATAGGTACCTGTTATTGAAATCCTTACATAATCTCTGGCTGGTATCTATTTCTGGCCATCTTCGGTCTCTGGCCCAGTGTTCAAATTTTACCCCACATGAGGGACCCTAGACCAGGTCCAATCTGGGTCGGGTGATTCAGACTCAATTTCTGACTAATTGGTCACAACACAGAGGGATGGTGTCATTAGGGATCAGGAAGACTAACCATTCTGGGATTGACTGGTTCTAGCAAACAGCTTAATCCCAAACTGGACTGCAGGTAACTGTCACACTCCGTTCCTTTCCCCTCGGAAAGAAGCGTGTCTTTGTTCTTCATTCCTTCTAGCACTCACAGCGTAGGTAGAGAAGCTCTATGGATAAGTTTAGAGAGGACTATCACATGGTCTGACCATTAATAATGCAGCTGTTTTCTGCTGTGCTCTATTCTCTACTTCGTTCCTTTTCCAGGAAAATCTCCACCTAGGTCCACTTAACCAGTTCCTTCAAGTTTCCATCTGTCCTCTATCAGAAAGGCCGATTTCTGAAGTCACATAAATGGTCTTCCAAGTTCAATTCTTTTTTTTTTTTTTTTCTCCTTTTTAGCAGTAAGAACTGACCAAAGACTGGGTCTGAGCACTGGTCTTCATTTTTCACGTGCAATAGGTACCAAATTACAAGGTCTTTTTCCACTTGCTTTACTGTTTTCTTAAAAGCAATACCTTTCTTCTTCCTGCAGGCTCTTCCCAGTGGACAGACCTCTTCTACTTCGACTTGTCAATCATTCCCCTGCCTCTCTTCTTCTTTTCCTTCTCCCGTCCAAGCAGGCTCTCCTTCCCAGCAAATTTCCACCACATAATTATGGCAATGCTTTAGCCTACTTTTCTGTTAGCTTAACAACCCTGTCTATTTTCTACTTGTGCTGATGCTACTGTTTGCTTTTCTGACGGGCTAATCCGTGTATCCTTTCAAGGCCTAACTTCCCCTACCATGATAGCAGCTGGAGCTCTAATTCACAGGTGCCTTCCAAAGCTTTTCATTAGCAATAGAAATGAGATGGTTTAGAAACCCATTTCTTAATCTGCAGGTGAGTATTGGAACCTTTGTGCAGCAAACATCTTTCAAGTATCCCACATTGTACCACTGCACAATTATTTTCTGAGTAATAAGTACAATGTTATAGGCACATTTGTAGTGTTAAAAGGGAGAATATTCCCTCAGAGGGAATCGGCTCCCACCCCCCTGCCTCTGGCATTTCCCAGCTCAAGAGAGAAGCAAGCCCTCAGCTGACATGAGCAAAAATGAATAAATGGCAACTTTACCTTCTGAAATCTGAACAGGGAAGAGAAAAATTCCAAAATGTGAAGGCCTTAGCTCCTGTTCTGGTTCAACTGGCCAGATGAGGGCTTAGGGAGTGAGGTTGGCCTTCCCCAGCTGGGCTCTGTGGCAGATAAGCCTCTCCACAAATCCCGGGCTTAATTACTTCTGACACAGTTGTCTGGCCTGGGCCTCCAGCTCCTTTTGTGCTCAAACCAATATGAATCCAAAGGTAAGTCTTTGCTTACTCCTCTTGGACAAATGCTTAATTTCCTACTAAGTGATCCTAACGCATTTTAATCAGGATCTACCAGTTCCTAGTAGAATTTTCGCCATTTTCTTTGCATGGTCTTTGCAAAAAGTCTCCGCAAAAGCTTGGCAAATAACTTTCTGAATTAAGCCGTCTTCATCTTCAAGTATTTATTTTTTGAACAAATAAGTCAGTGCCCACCAACCTTCCCTACACCCCCATGAGTAGGCTCTGTTCTTTGAATGAAGTTGGGGCTAAGATGTGGACAGGCACAGCAGTATTTTATTAATATCCAGAAGCAGCATGCAGGGAACTGAACAAGCAAACACATGAAAGCAAGGAAAAATCAGTATCAAAATACCCATGACCTGGCACAAAAAGAAACCTCCTCTCCAAGAATAACTCAAGAAAAAATGTCTCCAGCTAGGAATTAGGCAAGAACGCTTTGAAGACACCAAGGAAGCTGCTCGCCAGAATCCAAAGGCAATGCATTTGCAGGTGACCATACCTATATCCTCTTCCCCCGCATCACTCTACCAACCTCTTGTCTTTCCGAGTCCTGAAAAAAACCAACTTTGAGTTGAAGTCACACATCCAAAGGCTAAAAAGCTTACGTATGTATGCTTCAACCAAAAAGGACAGGAGACCTTAGAAAGTAGACAAATTTTACGATAGTATTTCTAAGCAGAAAATGTAAATCCAAAGCACTTCCAACTGACTTTGCATTTATCAGTGTGTGCAGTTCTCCAGAGACAAAGTTCAAGGGGACAAGAGATTCAAAAGAGCTTCCTAGTAAACTGCAAATACCGTCTACATTCATAACAATCCATTTTCCTTCACTTGGAAACTTCTGTTCCCGGGTCTTATAAATTCAGGAGACAGTTCAATCTGGGATTATCTTCTTCTCTCCAATGCCCCCACCCCCTCAACCCCAACCCCAACTTTTTTTTTCTTCCTTCAGTACTGGCATGCAAACCATGCTGTTTTAACTTCTTTCCTGTTCTCCCAGTTCTTCTGGAACATTTTATTTTCGACAGTCAACTCATTTGGAGGAGTGCCACACTGAGGTTCAACTGTTTATAGCGTTTCTGTGTTTCTGCCAGAAGTCCACATCCAGCACTACCTTCTCCAGACTGCCTCCTGGATTAAAAATTTATGCTTTAGTTTGGAAGAAGCTTAGAAAATGTGGAAACTTCCAAACATCACTCTTCTTTTTACACAAAATGACTTTCACTTGTCCAAGAGGAATCAGAAGTGGAAACCCATTTCACCCTTCCTAAAGTACTGTCCTATCTCCCTCTCTCTCTCTCTCCCTCCCTCCCTCTCTCCCCGGTTAAATGTTCCCCCATGTTGTTAAAAACTCACTTTAAGGATGACCCCATGACTTCATTGGGGAATGGCAAATAGCTAGCCACTGGTCTGCAAGAGAGAACCAGGCTCCAAGAAGATACATGGAGGGCAAATTTTTGGAGGAGTCCGGAACACTGGAAAATCACCAGTATTGTTTTAGACTGGATTTCACTCTCTTGGCCATTCATCAGTATTACAAAATGGCATCTCTGAAAGAAGCCAATTTATCTGTACCATGTTGCAAAAGAGATCCTCTGAGTCCAATTGTGGGCACTTTTGTAAGTTGCAATAGACCCAGACAAACCTCCAAAGAAGGGCATTTGAAAAGGACTCCCAAGCCCTGGATGACTGAACTATAGTGGGGAGCAGGACAATTAAAAGAAAAAGCACAGTCTGAACCCAGTATCTACGACTCGACTGCAAGTCCCATGAACAAAATTGGTCTCTGGAGTGTATTACTTCTATGAATGAAACCATGCTCAGCCCCAACATGTTAAATTCAACTGACAAAAAAAACCAATACTCCTGCCCCACTAGGGTTTGATTACAGAGTTTCTCACAGAGGCTTTCACTCTGGAGAGGAGAGCTGGTGTTTCACAAACCGCTACAATCATATGCAGGGGGGTGGTGGAAAGGGCACTGGGTTGGGAGTCAGCCGACCTGAGTTCTGGGCCTGGCTTTGTTACAACTGAACCTTCTGACCTTGGGCAAGTCACTGCACGTCTCTGTGCCAGTTTCCTCTTCAATAAAATGCAGGGGGAAGGGGAGATCTGAAATAGATGATCTCTCTGAGGCACAAAACAACTAGCTTCTCAATTAGACGTTCTTAATATTCACCATTTACGGTGTACCTGTTAGCCAACTTTTAAATGATTTTTATATTAATCTCTACTTAGGGAAAAGTACTTTTGTCCATCGCTCCCAAACTTCGGCTTAATCTGGGTGCTCCCTGGAATTCTTCAATATTACAATAAATGCCTCTTTTCTTTTCCTTTCCTATTTTTTTAAGCAACCTTCCCCAAACTAAGGCTTGTGCTATTAAAAGAGCTCAGAACTTCCCATTTCCTTGCTAGGGCTAAAATTAAACTGTCCATTCCTTAGGGCCCAACATAACATCTGCCAGATGTCTTGGCATATCACACAAGAGGAATTTTCTCCTAGCATTATCTATTCTCCTCTCTATTTTCTCATAATCAATTAATAGGTCACCAACGCCAGCTAATGTTTCTCTCAAAGCCACCAACTTCTTAAGTATGTGAACCTCAAAAGACACTTGCCTTCACACTTATACACACACACACACACACACACACACACACACACAGGCTGACTCTTTTTTTCCAGTTCACTATCACTAATGATAGACCCTGGAAATATTTTCCTCCACCTCTTTTGAATCTCCTTAATTTCCACATACCAATCACCCAATCGTGTACCCATGTCAGATCCTTTGCAATCTGAATGCATTCTTTATATTATTTCCTAATTTGTGAGTGTGGCAGTGTGAAATAGCACCTCTGTTCTCCAGTTTTCAACGTGAAACGTTCAATACAGCTTTGTCCATGTTCTGTCCCAGGAGGCAGTGAGCGCTAAGTCTGATAAAGGCATACAGCACAAAGAAGATGAGTAAGGTTACCTTAACCAAGAACTCTCAACACCAGGAAAGAATTTAAGACAGACTAGACTCTATTAAACTCCAACATACAGAAAGCAGAACTCTTCCCAAGGCAATTTTGCCATTATTTTCTTTCAGGAAAACTGACCACAAAGACTCTAAAGTCCATTAGTAGGGTTGGCTTTCTTTTCCCCTACTGTCTTCCAGAAGATTCATTAGAAAGATACACACACACACACACACAGATACGTATGTGTATGTGCATATATATTTTTTCTTTCTATCTCAAAGTTCTTTCCAACTCCAAGGGGTGTGGAAAAAAACATGTCCTCAGGGAATGTGGTCAATAAATTAGATGGACATAAATCTAACATGAGGAAAATTGTGGAATACAAAGATCCAACGAGCATCTTTTCTACGGCAACGTGCCTCACAGCTCACATATTTCTCCAGAATGATTTCTCTTTATGATATATTAGAGCCATGGAAAAAATTTGCATAACGAGCCTCATCAACTTGATGCTTCAAAAACAAAACAAAACAAAACAAATCTCTGAGCCTTGACATCAAATAAAAATGTTCAATTTGACACTCTGTATTTCTCTCATAGCGCCTTATCCAAAATACTTGTCCCATTTCGAACGTGTAGCCCTAGAAAAATGCAAGAATCTTTAACATTAGGTGCCTCCCATGTTGATGAAGCGCATCAGGGATGAACATGTCTCTTAGGTGACCAGTTAGAACATTATTCTCAAACTCCAAAATGCCTCTTAGATACCTCATTTTTTCCCTCCAGGAAATCTCAACTCTAAGACTATCTGTAAAGACACCAAAATATTTGGTCACAAAGTAAAACATGTGGTGAGTCTACGTGCTAGACTAGCAACCAGTTTGTCAAATTTTTTTTCACACCAAAATAAGTAATTAACCGGCTGTCCCGGTAGCAACAACAACAACAACAAAGATATCATGGAAGTTTGCTTCAAGATCAACCTACAATGTATTTATGTTTACATACACAGACGTGGTTAATTAGATGCAAAATTACCTGGTAATTACTTTCCCAAATAACTCTTTTTATTCCACTGCCTTGGAGCTTCCGAGTTGGAACGAGTAGCATCCACACACACACATTAGCAAATTTAAGTGTAACGTTGATGACGTCCCACTCAGGAGCAGAAGCAATGGTATCAAAAGACAACATTCAAAACTGATTAATAAAAGGCATGATTCCAAAAAGTAAGATTTGTCAAGTGCTCTGGGAGAAGCCCAGGTTTTTAATAAAGAAGCAGAGATCTGAGGAGAAGTATTTTTAAATGAGCACACACATCAACTGAAAATCTTGAAAACCATACGTCTTCGTCTGCAAAAAACAGGGTTTTACTTCATTGACCATGGACAATTATCAGCTAAAGAACCATGTATTTCTCCTTTTCCTTTCATACTCCTCAGAAGAACAATAACCCTCAATTAATGACACAACAGTTTGGTTTGAAAAATGTGATGTTGTCATATACATCACTGTGCCTTTACTGAATGACACTGCTACCAGCTACTCAACAGAATATAATTACATCTGGAATCTAAAACCACTTCAATATGCACAGAAATACTGGAGACATAGGAACTCGACACACACATACACACACACACACAAATCTGACACACAATGAGAAAGCAAAGCAAGAAAAGAGCTGGTGTAAGTCGCTCGCAAATGTGTTCCTTATTTCTGTTGAAGCTGGTACCTTTCTATGTTTCCCCTTAGTTGAAAACAAGGTCCAATCAAGCCTCCTTACAATATATTAATTGGTTCTGAATCTCCTCCAAGGTTTCATTCCAACGTGGAGGCTTCCTGACCTATCTCATCAACAGTCCACCTAAAATTCTCCCAACATCTTCCCTCATCCTCAAGATGGCTACCTTACCTAATGGTAAAGCAACATCTCCATGGTTGGCTTTTATAAATTCCTCAAGCATTTCAGGATTTTGTTCTTTACTTGGATCAATTACATACATTGTCTAGAACTAATCTGTGAAGAGCTCCAGTCAATGTGTGTGGACTGGGGTAGGACTGGGTCCTTCCTTCAAATCATCCTCACAAAATGTCTTCCTAGAAGACTACTAAATTCTTCCCAGTTAAAAAGGTGAAGATACCTGGACACAAGGTTTTCTCAACAGACAAAATATCTTAAAAATTTGTTTCCATAGTGACATTGTTAAGAAGACATCTGATATTTCTGAAGACTTACAGTACTTGAGAACACAGAAAAAAAGAGCAGAATGAAAGGGAAGGGGGAAAACAAAGGAACTAAAAGAAGGCCTTAGACACAAATGGAACAACCTGAAGAGAAATGTGGACTCTGGAGAAACTGGTGTCAGTCAGTCCTAGAGTTAGTTCCTCTGAGATCTTGCAGGATTTGTTGTTGTTGTTGTTGTTGCTGTTGTTTTCCCTTTTTGCAGAAATCAGCCCAAACCAGACAATAAAGTCTTGCAATGCATCAAAACATGATGATAACCAAGCCCCAGAACTCCAAAATCTCAGCTGAGGGCCACCACCATCTTCCCAATGAGGAAATAACATTTCCTGGTGACTTTCAGGAGACCTGGAGCAGCTGAAAGTTGTGGGAAGACCTCGGTGGAAAATGTCTAAGGTTTTGCCTTGCCTTTCCTGAAGGAGGTCAAAACCCTTCAGGTCCACTCCAAAGAAGAAAAAAAATTTCCAAAGTTTACTTTAAAATGGAAACAAACGCCTCAATAACTTGTGAAAGCACTCCTTTGGTGGGAGAAAAATCTGAGCAGCCCTTACAAGTCCCTCATTTCCTCGCATAATGAATAGATGGTGAGGAACCACCACAAGATTCCACCCTGGAAAAGAAGGAGTAGGCAGGCAAGCCTCCTCCTCCAGCCATCACCAACAGAGCTTCAAAATGGAGACATCCATAATTTTATAAACACTTCTCATCTCAGCTTTGTCTCCTGGAAACCCGCTCTCCTCCATTTTCTGGTGGAGTTACAACATGACACGGCTTACCTGACTCAGTTCCCAGCTCTCAACCAAACTAGTCGCTTCCTCCAAAAACCTGCAAGCCACCTCCAGAAACAAAACCAAAGCAAACCAAACAACCAACACAGACACTCAGACACAACCCCCGGGAGCCCTGGGAGAAAGCCCCAACTGGTTGGTCTTTTCCCATCCCAGACGCGTGCTTAAAAATAAAACTTTTTTTTTCCCCCTTTGGGTAGAGGAGGAATATAAAAGGAACTCCAGGCAGCCTCCCTCCCTCTCTGTAGGTTAGAAGCTACAATGAAAAGAAAATGAGGGTTCCTTCAGGAATGGTGAAAAGCCTGGAGAATGAACGTGAGAAGGAGCTTTGTGTTTTGGAGTCTGGACTGGAACCAAAGCAGACAGCTTGCAAATGGAGGACAGGGAGATAAAGAAAGGGAAAGAGAGGGGCTGCTCCAATGGGGGGCGGCTGCGGCTTCCCCTCGCGCCTGGAAGGAGGGCAGACCCCTGGGAACTGCACCAGGAGTGAGGCGACCCCCAGGCCCCTGCCTTCTTTTCTCCCTTCCTCAGAGAGCCAAGCGTGTGTAATGGCTTCTCCTCTCCAGAAACCGTTGTCCTCCTGCACCAGACGCTTCTGAACCCCCAGCCTGGAGACAGCTCCTCAGCTGCTCCTGAACCTGCGCCCCCCACCCGGCCCGTGCCCCCCGCGCCTCGCCTCTCTCCTCACCAGCAGCACCAGCAGCGGCAGCAGCCACCCCCCGACACATCCCGACCCCGCATCCCAACTTCGGGGAGAGAGAGAGAGAGAGAGAGAGAGAGAGAGAGAGAGAGAGAGGAGAGAGCCAAATACCTGAGGAAGAGGGGGGTGCCAATCCGCACGGCTTTGCCATCGGGCTTGGGGACAGGCAGACAGAGAGGGGGAAAGGAAGGAGAGGGACAGAGAAAGAAAGAGGTCAACCCGTTCAGGTCGGGGCGGCTCAGAGCGCTCCCTCCTCTGCCCCTCGCTCACTCCCTCCGGCTCTCGGCTCTGGGCTCTCGGCTCTGGTCCCCTGGACTCCCGCCCTCCGCCCCCCTCTCTGTCCCTACTCCTGTCCCCACACTCGGAGCATCCGTCCTAAGCCTCCAGCCCTCTTCTCACTCATCTTTCATTTTCTCTTCTCTCCATAGAACTACACGAAATTAATTAAGCCACAGCGCTCCGCTCCCCCCAGCAGAAGGAGCAGCCAGCAGGAAAAGCACAGCCACCTCCACTGCCACCACCACCACCACCTTCTCCTCCTCCTCTTCCTCCCTCGCTTCTCCTCCTCCTCTTCTTCCTCCTCCCCCTCCTGCTCTCCCTCCTCCCCCTCCTCCTCCTCCTCCTCCTCTTCTCGCTCGCTTCTTCTCTTCCAACAGCCAGTCCATGCAGGGGACTTCCTCTCCTCCCCGCTCCACCAACCCTCCTTGGCCGAATGAATGAGCGCGTTTGTGCCTCCACCGCCCCGCGCTCTCCTCCCCGGAGCACTCGGACCACCCCGAGGTGGTTGTTAATTGCAGTAACTTACAGAAGAAGCGTCCCGGCGCCGGGAGGTGTTTCGGGTTCTCCAGCCCCACCGCCTCCTTATCCTCTTTCTCTTTCTCCTCTTCCTGCTCGGGTTATTGTTGTGGAAGTTGTTTGGGAGTCTCATGTGCTTCTGCCGGGTCTCAGCAATGGAGGATCGCCATCTTCCCTGCCTTCCTCGGCTCCTCAGACTCGCTGCAGCTGCAGATGACCTGAGATATCCGTCTCTCTCTCCCTCTCCCTCTCTCTCCCTCCCTCCCTCTCCCTCTCACTCTCTCTCTCTCTCTCTCCCCTCTCTCCTCTTCTCTCTCCTCTCCTCCCTCTCCCTCGCGCGCTCTCTCTCTCCCTCCCTCTGTGTCTCTCTCTGAATAATGAGCAACCAGAGGGAGAGAGAAAGCAAGACAGAAAGAGAGAAGGAAGACAATCTTCTCCTGCCACACAAAACGCCGGAGCACCAGGGGGTGCGCGAAGCCTTTCTAATAACAACAACAACGTGCAGGAGACGGGAAGAAAAAAGAAAGCAAGAAAGAAATGAGGAAAAGAGCTGGTGGGGGGGGGGGGGGGGGATAAGGAAAGAATTATCCAAGAGCTGGAGAAGAGCAGAAGGAGAAGCTGGAGGAGATGCTGAGGCTGCGGCTGCTGTCCCCCCTCCCCCCCCGCCGAACCCCAGAAGGAGGCAAGGTGGTTGCAAAGTTAAGGCTGGGACATTGTCTTTGTCACTCAGAGCAACACAGAGCCAGGCCAGTGAGATGCAAGAGGAGGTGGCGGCGGCGGCGGCGGCGGAGGAGGAGGAGGTGGTGGTGGTGGTGGAGGAGGAGGAGGAAGAGGAGGAGAAGGAGGCAAAGGAGGAGGAGAAGGGGAAGAGGGAGATGAGATGAATAAAGACCTGCGGAGAAGGCGGTGCGAGGAGCGCGGCGGCCGGGCTGAGGCGTGCGCGCTCGCGTCCCGGAGGCGCCCGGCCTCCCTGGCCGGCAGAGGAAGCCCCCAGTGAGGACCCTGCCCGGCCGCTCATAGCTCTCCCACCATCAGCCCAGCCCGAGGCGCCGAGCCCCGGCCCCAGAGAGTCCCTCACACGCATCCATCTAGAGGCCAATCTTTGCAAAGAACATACATGGGGAACTAGAGGTTGCAAGTCTAAACCCAGATCAACCACGTGGGGCTTTTTAATCCCTTTCCAGCTTGCGGTGTGAGTATCTCCAGTGAAAAGCTCAAATTGTCCATTACTGGCACGTATTTTGAAGTCTTCTCCCCCGAAATAAAGGCTCATTGTGCATTTTATTTCTTTTCTGATATGGAGAGGGGGGGATGGGGGAGGGAAAGAACCCATCATTCCGAGCTTCGGAACCACCACTTTATTTTCCTAACTTGTGAAATGTTTTGACGGCGCACCAAAAGGAAAAAAAAAAAAAAAGCCTACTTAAATAACTTTACACCCTCCAGCCCCACGTTGTTTGCACTTTCTGGCTGATCATCTAAAGGCTCGGAAAGTAACAATCAGCGCTTCTAATGATAAGGTGTCATGGTGTTGAAGACAAGAGAACCAAGATGAAGCTTTCACACCTCGAATTTTTATTTAGTGTAATTTTCCCCAAATCGTTCTGAACTATCTCTTTTGCAAAGGAATGGGTTCCCCCTCACCCTTCACCAGGTTGAATGTCTCCTAAGGCTTTAATTTGATTGGGGGGGGGGGTGCCTACAGTATAAAAAAAAAAATCAATACAGCAAGTCAGGAGCAATTGAAGTTCAAGGGCACGGGCTGGTTGTACCATTTCTATTTCTCGCATCCCCGAGTTGGACATCACCAGCATCGGGAGAGAGAAACACACAGCGCGCAGGGCAGAGACCTTAATTAAAGTTTCTTTTGTCCGCGTCTGAATTGGGGGATGTTGCTGGATTCCTTTGCATTGGGGAGCGCGCATCCGGTGGAGAAGGCGCGGTGTTGAAGATCCAGGGCCAGATTGTCCTCTTTAATACTACCTCCCTCCCCCCCCCCCCAAACAACAGTCCGGGAAGATATACCCATAAACCCATACAATAAAGGGGAGGAGGAGACGCGCGCGGAGTTGGTTCCCATCGGATAGCGGGCTTTCATAAAGAGATCCGAATCCGCATTTTCCAAGATTCTCCCCAATCGTTTATTCCGGGGCAGAATCTCTCACCCAGAGGCACGATTTCACCCCCTTGCCGTCAACACTTCCTGCCCTTTTCTCCTCCCACTCACATTGAAAAGCTTGGGAGCCCTAAAAGGGTGTTGATGGCGGGGGTGATAAATAAATAAATAAATGACACTCTACGCGTGCGGTGGAGAAGAAAGGAGGGGGAGGGCGAGGAGAGGGACGAGAAAAAGTAGGGAGAGGAGAACAAGGAGGAGAAAGCACAGAGGCGAAAGGGAGACTGGAGTCAAAGAAAGAGAAGAGAAAGAAGAAAGGAGAGAGGAGGAAGGTAAGGCTGCTCAGAACTGAAATGCCCGTGGCTTTGTGCAGAACTGGGAGGACTCCCCCCTTCCAGGTGCCCGGAGGGACCTGGGGAAGTCCTTCTGCCCCGAGCTCCTCCCCCGGGACCCCAGGGGTGTCTGAGCGCCAGCAGCCGCTCCCCCACAAATTCCTCGTGGCGACGAGAGGAAGCGCGCCAGGTCTCCGCCGTCCCTTCAGTGCCCCAGCTGATAATTTACCTCTTTGTCTTTAATAAAAAGCTGACTTTCTCTGTCAAGCCCTGCACCGGAAAAATAACAATCGTATTTCAGGTTGAAAGCCCCTATTACTGCACGGTTGTGGAGGCTGTGATAAAACCTTCCTCGACGTGAAGGTACCTCCTGGGCTGGCTTGGGTCGGAAGTCCTAAGATGGGGGCCGCCCTTCCCCGGGGGCAGGGGCGCACAGAACCAGGCGGTGGGGAGGGAGGAGGAAGCGGCCGAGGTCAGAGGAAATCCAAGGCTCCTGGGGCACCGAAGGGCTGCCCGCAGTCGGGGAATGAGCCCTGGGGAGGAGCCTTTTGCGAGAATGTGAGCGCGCCCCAACACGCCTCAGACCTCATAAACCCACTTGGCAAAGACCCGGGAAGCGGCTGGCTGACCGACTGCGGTGAACTCGAGAAATTAACCTGCGCTACAATTAAACGGGCTGCCGCCCTTTCAGACTCACCTCCAGCGACCGAGACAGAGAGCTCCCGAACCGGCCGTGGGGGGACCTGGCTCCTCCCTCCCGTCCCAGGAGAAGAGGACAAAAAGGGGAGATGGACTTGGAGATGGCCCCGCCCTTCAAACGCTCCAATCCTTGGAAACTAAACCTCCTCTCCAAGCCTCCACGTCTAGAAGGGACAAAGGCAGCGAGGAGATCCAGAGACCGATGGGTGGCTTTCGGGCTTCTCCTGTGGGTACATTGGGGGAAAGGTACAAAGGCTAAGTTCCCATTCCAAATACAGGACAGCCTTTGGAAGACCATCTTCTGGTTTAGAAGCAAATTGACTTCCCAAAGCCGTGAGGCGACTGTTGCAAAACTCCTGCAAAGCCCTGCTGTTTGAATGTGGAAAGGCTAAATTTTCAATTAATGATGCCACACACAATTTCTTTCGACTTTTTTGGAGTCACAAGTGCCTTAACTATCTAACTGAAATATAACAGAAAGAAATTTAACATGGTTGGGGATTAGGCTTTTTGTTGTCATTGGGGGCAGCTTTCTTTCGAATGATAGTAAAACAGCTGGATTAAATAAAAGCTAGGTCAGTCAAGGAAAGCGCTGGGGCTGAAGGTTTTAGTGAAAACCTTGATAAAGTTGGCACTTAAGTAACTGTAATTATGCTTTGCCATTAGCAGACCATTAAGATAACAGGAGAAAGTTCGCACCTCTTGTTATGTCATTCCTTACGAATTTTCACAAAGATAATACAAGCCTAGTTGGTGGGGTATCTTCTCCACCAGGAAGGTTAATTTCTAAATTTTTTTCATTAAAATGCAAAAGCTTAGGTTTTGCACACAGCCCACAATATGAGGGACATGTTGACTGCGTGAAATTTGCCTTTTGTTGCTGTATCCCAAGCCATTGTGCCCCGGAGTCCTATGGGATTTCAAGACTTTATTAATGTTCACAAGGAAATATGAATATGTTGGAAGTCTGAATTTTCTTCTCCCTTATCATGGGTGACTGGCATACAGGCTCCTCATAAAGGGAAATTATGGCTCATCGAAAGAGTGACTTTATGAGCATTAACAGAATAATAAATCTTGCAATTTTAGTTCAAGAAACAGTGGAGTCCTGCAATCAAAGTGACCCATGCAAATATAATCCACTTCCATGCCTACCTCTAGCAGGATAGGGGTAGCCTATAAATCATTTTGGGTTTTAAAGGTTTAGGGTAGGAAGGCACCCAAATCTCTCAGAGAAAAGTGTTTATGGGGGGCGGGGGGTGGGGAGGGCGTTCTGTCACCTGTAGGAAGGAATCCTGGAAAGAAGGAAGAGTTGGTCCAGAGGCTACATTAAAATAGAATTTCAACTGAAACAAGAGTTATTCACTCTTGTCTGTCATTGTTTCAGTATTTACATTCTATCAGAAAGGAAAAGTTCTCCCTCCTGAAAACTACACACACACAAAAAAATTCCAGTTTATAACCCCACTTTCTAAATTCCAGCTGGAAAACTGTTCATGCCGATGATTTTCGCAAAACAAAGGGCAAATGAATATGGCTTTTTCAGAAGTCCTAATTATTCCATCTTTAAACATTTCACCATATTGTGACACACCTCTTGAACTTATTTTCTATGTAAACTATGTAAAACTCCCTTTCCACATAGCACAGTATATATAGTCTTTCACTTACTATTTGAGTTTGTGATTTCAAAGGGTTATTCTGAATCCTTGAGGTCATTTACGTTTGTTGGAAATTGCTCAGTCTTTAAAGTTTTTTTGAAAAGTTCAAATTCAGTAATTATGGACCCTCCAAACATCTAGAAAGTTAAGTCCCTAGCACTTTCTTTCTGATCTCTTACAGAAAAATCAATATATTCTCATAAAACCATATTCAGATATATGTAACTAGTTAACTAGTGCCCATGCCTAAGGAGAAGTGACTATAAGAACACAGAGTAGGTGAGTCATGATTCTGAACAGCTCTCAAAGGGAGAGAAATGGCAAGAACATATTAAACTTAATCCATATGAATCTGTCTATGTATACCTTTGGATACCAAAGAGGATGTTTCAATAGCAATGTTCTAAAATTCCCTCCAAAAAAGTCTCTCTCCCATAGGTACAAGTTACATTTACAGTTCTATCAAACTAGTTACTGTAATATGAAACATTCATGTGTAATATCATTCAGTTTACCAGCTACAATATGCTATACACAGAGCTGAATGTTAGGGATGTAAAGATGATCAAGAGAAGATAGGTTAGAATTGCAATGCATGATCTACTTGTTGAACCACTGGCTTTAAAATTACACTACTTGGTTATCGAACTCTAGTTAGTTTTGGTTTTTTATTTTACTTTCTCAAAAACAATACAGGAATTTAGCCAATTTGGAGAGACTATGATTAACTTGAGCATTTCTGTTCCTACTATGGAGTTATTGAGAAGTAATATTTTGTTAAAATAAAATTTGGGCATTCATTTGAAAGTCAATGCCCTGGGGCACCTGGGTGGCTCAGTTGATTAAGCATCTGACTCTTGATTTTGGCTCAGCTTTGTGAGATCTCACAGTTTGTGAGATCTAACCCCGTGTCTAGTCCCCGTGGGACTCTCTCTCTCTCTCTCTCTCTCTCTCTCTCTCTCTGCCCCTTACCTGCTTGCGCTCTCTCCCTCTCTCTCTCTCTCTCAAAATAAATAAATAAACTTTTAAAAAGAGAGAGGAAAAAATTTTTTAGAAATACAGCCAATGTTGGGGCATCTGGGTGACTCAGTTGGTTAAGTGTCCAACTCTTGATTTCAGCTCAGGTCATGATGTCCACAGTCACAGGATTGAGCCCCAGATCAGGCTCTGTGCTGAGCATGGAGCCTGCTTAAAATTCTCTCTCTCTCTCTCTCTCTCTCTCAAAATAAATAAACATTAAAAAAAAAGAAAGCCAATGTCCTGCCTAACTCATAATTTTACATAAATTTCTTAATAGAGAAGATTTTTTTTATTGTTTATTGAGAGAGAGAGAGAGAGAGAGAGAGAGAGAGCACTTGAGTAGGGGAGAGGGAAAGAAAGAATCCCAAGCAGGCTTGGCACAGTCATTGCAGAGACTGACAGGGCTGGAGCTCAGGAACCATGAGATCATGACCTGAGCAGAGATCATGACCAGACGCTGAAGTGACTGAGCCACCCAGGGGCCCAAATAGAGAAGATCGTTTTAGGAAAGAGCAACCTTAGCTCAACTATGATTATATTAACCAAAATTAAGAAGAAAGATTCAACTGAAAGATTGCCCACTTGTTGAGGCATCCCTTTCTAGCAGAAAGACCAGTATTTCCAGATTCCTGCTACTTGCACTGAAACTAAAGCTCAGAGAGGGGACATGACTTGGTCGGACCACAGAGTTGGTCAGAGGCAATCAGCTCTAGAAGCTATGCCTCTATGGCATTTCCCTAAAGTTGTCATTCTCATATCACTTTCAAGACTTTTTTTGACTTGTTGCCATGTTATTTACTTAGTATATATTATTTTTAAATCAACTTTAAAAATAATTTTGCGTTCTCAAAAGCAATAATACCCACGATACCACAGGTCTAATAGGCTATTTTTTACATACATTTTTAGTACATTTCAAAGTAAATATATTATTAAAATTAAAGTAACAAAAAAATTTTTGGATTAAAACGTCTGATAGTATACATGCCAAACTGTTAATGGCAAAGGGTGAGAGAAATGGAAAAGAAAATGTTGTTTGAGCTATTTTTGTGTGTACAAACATGAATCACTTTTATAACTTAAAAAGTGAAAAATAAAAGATCGTGTGGTCTAGTGGTGGCCAGCATACCCCCAAGTTAAGCCCTCCTATTTTATATTACTGGTAGGAATTAAAAATTAGTAAAAGTCGTTTTAGCACAATTAACAATATATATTTAAAGTCCTAAAATGATCACTTTTTGTCCTCTTTATTCCTCCTTTTAGAATCCACCCTAGGGAATCATTCAGAAATGTAGAAAAAACGTATACCAAAAAAAAAAAAAAAAAAGTACAGGTAAAGTAAGTAACTGAAATAATTTGTCATTAAGAAAAGAGGAATGGTAAAGTAAATAAGAATATATCCCCACTATGATGTGTTAGGCAGCTTAAAATTGTTAGGAAGATTTTGTAATTAAATAGAAAAATGACCTCCTGCTAGGTGAAAGGCCTAGATACAAAATTATGATCACTGATTATTTTTTGGTAAAACACACACACTCATGCAAATCACCTTGAAAGGAAATATACCAATGTGCCAATATTAAAATGACTTATCATAAAAAATTTAGAAAATGTAGACCTTATATATAAGCTATATGTTGTACAATTATATATAAACCACATATACGTATGTGTATATACATATATACACACATATATACTGCTATGGAGTTGACTGGTTTGCTTGAATTGAATTGTCAATTAGCTGTTTAAGTATTTAAAAAAAATTTTTAAGGATATTCTTTTTTTTAATGTTTTTATTTAATCTTGCAAGCAGGGGGAGGGCAGAGAGAGAGGACAAAGGATCCAAAGCTGGCTCTGTGATTTACAGCAGAGAGCCTGATGCAGGGCTCGAACACATGAACCCCCTGAGATTTTGACCTGAGCTGAAGTTGGCCACTTAAACAATTGAGCCACCCAGGCACTTCAGTATTTAAAAACATTTTTTTTAATGTATTTATTTTTGAGAGAAAGAGAGTGCAAGCAGGGAAGGGGGAGAGAGAGACAAACAGACAGACAGAATCCCAAGCGGGCTCCACACTGTCAGCACCGAGCCCAATGTAGGGGCTCCCGTGGGATCATGACCTGTGTGAGATCACGACCTGAGCCCAGATCAAGAGTCAGACGCTTAACTGATGGAGCCGCCCAGGTGCCCCTAAAAACATTTCAAAGTTGAACGATAGAACCTCCTTTTATGCATCTGGTAATTATAAATGTGTTGCAAAGAGGTAATTAATATTGTTAATAAAATAGTGATACAGTAACTGTGTTTTCATAAAAGTAATACAATTTGCTTTCACAGGGACAATTGGAAGATCTGAGTGGGTATTTTGAGTAAATTTTACATACAAAAGGAAATTTAGGACCAGAGAGATTGAATAATTTAACCTAAGGTCTTCCAAAGCTAATGGTGTAAAGAAAACTGAAATTTAGGTCTCCTAACTTCTACTCTTGTATTTTGAAATCTGGAATTCCACTAAATCTCAAAATATTACCAAACATTATCAAATAAAGTCACTAGTGGCTAATATGAATAAAGTTCAACTTCATCAGTTATGAAAATGAAAGCAGTGATATTCTTTTATACCTACAAGTTGGCAGAAATACATATACTGTGTGTGTGTGTGTGTGTGTGTGTGTGTGTATTTACATTTACTAATTGTGAACAGTATATAGAATTCCCAGTTGTTGAGGATATGGAAAAATAGATCCTCTAGTTCTCGGTGGGACTATGACAAGTTTCAATCTTTCTGGATATATTAAAAGTCTTTAACCCAGAAATTTAACTTTTAGAAATTGACCTAATCATTCATGACTATCATCAAAAATTTACATACAAGGAGGCTTATTGTGGCATTAATACTCAAAAAGTGATTGTTTAAAGAAAATATGTTCACTTATGTAACAGAAAACATATATATAGCTATCAAATTCTATAAGAAATATTAATATAATTAATATTAATAACATTGAAATATTTACATGATCTTTGATAAGGGAAAACCAGATTTCAAAATAATAGATGTAGCATTATTCCACATTTGTACGTGTGTGTGTGTGTGTAGTGAGGCATTGAAAAATAATTAGGAAAGTACAATGAAAGTGTTAATAGTTTTTTCCAAGTGATGTAATTTTTCAAGGTGATATAATGATGGGTATATATTTTTTTTCACTGTGGCTTCTCAGATTTTTAAACATTTCTACAATCAATGTATCTTTTTTGTCATTAGAAAAAAATTGAGGGGCACCTGGGTAACTCAGTCAGTTAGTTAAGTCTCCAACTTTGGCTCAGGTCATGATCTCATGGTTTGTGAGTTCTAGCCCCTCATGGGACTTTCTGCTGTCAGCATAGAGCCTGCTTCGGATCCTCTGTCTCCCTCTCTCTGCCCCTTTCCCATTCACACTCTCTCTCTATGTCTCAAAAATAAAGAAAAACATTTAAAAAATGCTACTTAAAAAAAAGAAAAAAAAATTGAGAACTTGCAAGTGAATTTTGCCAGCACAGAATTTCTTACATCGTAATGATTGACCAAACCAAATGTTTGTCTAATGTCTAAAAGACATTTTAATCGTAAGTTTTTATTAATCATTATTTTAAAACATACACACTTAAATCCTTGCATATATTAATTTGATTTCCTAAACAGCTTTTAATTAAGAGTTCAATACATCTAGTACAGATTTTAGGTATAACTGCCAGCACCAAATTGACTTCACTTTTCATCCACTAACCACTAACCCTTGACTGACCCCTTGTAGATTTCATATTAGTTGCCCTTTCGCCATAAGGTGAAATCTACACACACTCTCTCTTAACTAAAGTGGAGATTTGATTTCTCAGCAAGTTGCTAAGAACAATGTTTCACAAAAGCTATGTTTTTTTAAGTGTCTAAAATGCAGAACAACTTTACTTTTTAGTATCCTTCTAATGTTTATCCTGAAAATCTGCTCATTCCAAGGAGCATGCTTTACCTGAGTATTTATTGATTTAACGTTCAGAATAAAAAAACCAAATCCAGCAATGCACATAGACTCACTGGTTTCCAGCTCCTGCTCTTAATAGTGATGATCTTGGACTCCAGACATTAGTTTCTACATCTGTAAAAGAAGAACAATTAAATATGTATAAGATTGCTATGAAGATTTTTTTAAATGTATATAAAGAACATGGGAGTTGTTAAGTATAAGCTAATATGCTCCAATTCCTCAGAGCTTCACTGTTACATGGCAAAAATGAAGGAAAACCTCTAAATTTGGAGTCAAAAGACAGGTCTCTAGTCTAGAAATTCAATATCAAAATATGCAGCCCTGACGAAAACCAATCCATTACTATTTAAACAAATTTAAAAATCAACAATAATTGGGGCACCTGGGTGGCTCAATCGGTTAAGCGTCTGACATCAGCTCAGGTCATGATCTCACAGTCCGTGAGTTCAAGCCCTGTGTCGGGCTCTGTGCTGACTGCTCAGAGCCTGGAGCCTGCTTTGGATTCTGTGTCTCCCTCTCTCTCGGACTCTCCGCCGTTCGTGCTCTGTCTCTCTCTGTCTCAAAAATAAATAAACATTAAAAAAATTTTTTTAATAAAAAAACCAATAATTAAAAACAAAAAACCCAAGTAGATTAATTGTACCTAAGTTCTCCTATTACTATTGCTGCTTGTTAGTTCACTTTATTTGCTAGAACTCAGCTACCAGACATGTGGCAGTAATGCCAAAGGATTTTTAAAAATGGAAGAGAAAATCTTAAAATCAAGAAAATTTTCTTTATTGATATTTCAATCCAAGAAACAATTGTATATGCTCAGAAAAATTCATACAGTATGGGAACTGTTATAGTAAATATAAATAAATAAACTGCAGCAAAGGGGGAACTTTATTTCCCTTCTTTTTTTTTTTTTTTTTGTACATTGTATAGAGACTACAACTGTTCACCGGTCTACCTTCTGGATCAGCAATGTTCTGCTGGAGCACTGTATGAAAACCACTGATCTAGTCCAGATGAGAAAATAGCCTCACGAAAAAATGCCCAGGATTATATACCAAAGTTATTGAAGATCCACACCTACTCAATTCCTCTTCATGGTACTTTCTACTACATCCGATTTGCCTATGCTAGCAAAAGAGATTTCCTGGAATTGGTATTGAACTTAAAAGTCAGTTTTCTTCTTTTCTCTGTCCCTTCTTCTCTGCCTCTCTCTCTCCTTCCTTTCCTTCATAAGCTTTCCCAGAAATGAGATTTTATACTTTTATACAACCAACAGTAATTAACAGCTTAGTCAACCAATAAATAATTTTTATACTTTCTCTAAATTATTTTGATGACTTTCAGTCCATTTCATCTTCTTTGTAATCTCAGAGGATTAGCAGAGAAGTTAATTATGTTATCCATATATCAACATCTTCTGTTCCTTGAGAATGTTTAGGGTTTTTCTTCATTTTTCCTTCTCATCTTTCAATCTAAAAGGGTTTTTATAGGCTTAGAATCAGAAAGAAAAAAAATAGATAAGGAGGCATAAGACTTTTCACCTGGAAAATTGTAATTTTGCTTTTTTTTTTTTTTTTGCATAGAAATATAAATGGAGAATCAGCACTGTTCTGCATATCAGGGATCATATGAAAGAAAAGTTGATTCTTCTGATCCTTTTTCATTCCCTCTGTATCATGCAGCATTCGTAAAGGACTTATTCCTATTGCTGAAAAAGGAGATTGGCCAGTGTGCTCATCTGACTTATGGCAGAGGACTGAATTTGAAACTAGTAGAGACTTTTTAAAGGTCATAAACATGAAATTATAGTATCGATTTGGTAACTGAATTAGCTCTGTGGGTACTAGAACTGAATGGTAAAGCATATGACATGGAAAAAGAAAAGCAACAGTGATTGTTATTAGTGTTTCATCTGCCTAGAACCTGTAGCCAGGCCCTAGAAGATGCTCCTGTCCCATTCACTGAGGAGATTGCAAAATCCAAGACATGTCCAGCTGTCACCTCAGCAACTCAGGAACCTAAGCCCTCATCAGGCAAAGGGATATGGTGTTTAAACATATATGTATATTGTGTGTGTGTGTGTGTGTGTGTGTGTGTAATTTATTTATTTATTTAAGTAATCTCTACCCTCAGCATGGGACTCGAACTCACGACCCTGAGATCTAGAGTCATGCCAGCTAGGTGCTCCAGGGATATGGTACTTGTAAGAGAAGATGCACTGAGAAGGTACTTGTCTGGAGGCTGGGAAAAGCCTTAACACACTGGATTAGTAATGGGCATGTCTGACATCTGTAAATGATCCTCACAAAGCATTTATCACATACATTTTAAAAATCTATTCCTCACAACAATTTATGACAGGAAGTTTATTTCTTTTGTTTTTATATTTGGAGAAGCCAAGGCTCAAAGTAATTCAGTGACTCACTGAAAATCATTCAATGAGTCCTGGGACTTGAACTCAGGAATTCTGATTCCAGATAGCACCATCATTCCTCATAGTAAAGTATTAAACTCCCAATATAACATAGTTATACGTTTTTTGTTTTTTTGCATAATGTATATCTATATATTTCTTGATATATCTGTATTTATATTTCCTGATTATAAAAGTGGTATGTGCTGTAGCAAGCTTAGCAAATACAGTAAAGTTAAAGGAAAGAAAAAATAAGAGAATATCTAGTCTGAAAATACAGAAAGAACTGCTATTAACTCTTCCCTCTGTATTTTTCCCTTTGTGATTCAATAATTTATATCCTTTGCTTATTTTTTATTGTTATGATTGTGTGTTTATGTCTTTACAATGACTTGTGATGTCACTTTATACATTGAGGATATTAACCCCTTATAATATGGAATAAAATATTTTTCTTAGTTTTTTTATTTTAACTTTGATAATACTGCTTTTTAATATATTGAAGTTAAAATATTTTGTGTTCAAATTTATCACTCATTTTTTTAAGGCTTTCTATCATTGGTATAATATTAGAAAAGCCTTCAAAACTCCTAATAGGACAACTATTTACCTATATGGGTGGTTTTTTCCCACAAATTTCAAGATTTTCATTTTCACATTTATTTGCACAATCTGTGTAGTATTTATTTTAGTATATGATGAGGTAGGAATCAAACAACTGTTTCCCAAATTATTAACTAATTGCCACAGCATTGCTAAACACTTTTTCTTTGCCCACGTAATTGAAAGGTTACATTCATCACACACTATAGTTTTGTATGTAACTTTCTGTACTCCCCATTTATTTCCATTTATCTGTCTACTTTAGCAAACATGGGTCAGTTTTATTCTTGGTTCTTATTTATTCTTTTATTATCAGGTTTATCCCTTTAAACTGGAAAAGATCTCAATACTGTTTAAGTTTTACTAACTATTTGAGAAGAATTTCTATCGCCCTATATAGAAGTAGTAATTTATATATATGTATAAATTTATATAACATGTAATAATTTATATATGTATAAATTTATATAATATGTAATTTATATATGTATACATTTATACATATACAGAGGCATTAATGTAATATGTATATTGTATTTATACACAAATGTGTATACATTTATATGTAATTTATACATATATAAGTAGTAATTTACACACATATATGTAATATTAACTTAGTCCAAATTCCTTACATAGGTTATTGTTTTCAACCTTTGGCCCCAAATGATGGTTTTATCATTTTACAAAATTAAAGACACATTATTGGGTTACCAATCCTCACAACTTTACATCAGCTTTTTCTTAATATAGTTAGATTAAGGATTCTAACATCTTATATGACGGTTCACTGTTCAACTTTCTTTCATCTCACTAAGAAAGTAGTTAAGGTGTTAGATCAGTGACTTCAAAATTCATGAAGGAATGAGAAATGAGAAAATCAGTGAGTGAAAGAAACTAAAAGAAGAAAAGATAAACAAACAAGAGGATTTCATAATAGGAAACACAAACAACAACAGAAATAAAAATAAGTCAAATAAAATCATTTAATGTATTTATGTTAATTTTCAGAATAAATGTTAATGGATGAAGTGTCTCTATTGAGGTATACTCTCATACCTTTAAACCAAATAAATAACCATAAATTTTATTCAAGGTGATTAAATGGGTTGTACAATTCCTCTATATCCTGTTTTTTATCTGAAGATCACAGAATCTGTCAGTTTCTAAAAGGAGGTGTGTTGAACAACATGATGGTCTAAGAAACAGAAAATGCAAACAGCTATTTAAATAAGTTGCCAATAAAAGTAAATGACTAGGAATTTTTGGAAATAAAAGGGAGTATCCAACCAGAAATCAGGTAAGTACTATCAAAAAGGAAAAGAGGGGGCGCCTGGGTGGCGCAGTCGGTTGGGCGTCCGACTTCAGCCAGGTCACGATCTCGCGGTCCGTGAGTTCGAGCCCCGCGTCAGGCTCTGGGCTGATGGCTCGGAGCCTGGAGCCTGCTTCCGATTCTGTGTCTCCCTCTCTCTCTGCCCCTCCCCCGTTCATGCTCTGTCTCTCTCTGTCCCCAAAATAAAATAAATAAACAAACAAAAAAAAAAAAGGAAAAGAGGAATGAGGAGAAAATACAGTAATATCAGACGAAATAAAATTCAAGATTAAAAACACTAAAAATGAAAAGGGAAACATTTTAATTGGTAAAAGGAATAATTCACCATTTTGTACCTGTTGATATAGCTTCTAAATATGTGAAGTACAATGTGTTATATTTACATGGAGAAGTTTCCAAACTATAATGATAATTGTAGATTTTTGACATGCCTCACAAAATAATGACATATTAAGTGGCCCTCAAATACAAAAGGATGTGGAGGAATTGAATAACACATTCATTATATTTGATTACAGATATATGTATAGAACTGTGTGCCTGATATTCTTTTTCAATACCCACAGAACATTCACTAAGATTGACCAGTCATTCAGCCACAAAAATAAAAGCTCTATAATCTCTTTTTTGTGTGTGTGTGTATGTTGGATACTTGAAAAGTTTAAATTTTCTTTTTTTTTCAGTATTTATTTTTTTTCAATATATGAAGTTTATTGTCAAATTGGTTTCCATACAACACCCAGTGCTCATCCCAAAAGGTGCCCTCCTCATACCCATCACCCACCCTCCCCTCCCTCCCACCCCCCATCAACCCTCAGTTTGTTCTCAGTTTTTAAGAGTCTCTTATGAAAAGCTCTATAATCTCAGTAAGTACTGAAAGCAGAATACAAATTGGAGTGCAAGAAAACTATAAATTAACTGCCAAAGAACAGAAACACACACACACACACACACACACACACACACACTATACTGAAAAACTTTAAAATACCGTTCATAATAATCATTGGTTAAAAATAAAATCAAGCTGAAATCACAGACTATTAAATATAAACAACACTGAGAACACTACATATGAAAACTTAGGTGATGTGACCCAATTTTAATCAAATAAAAATTAATATCCTCAAATATATTAATTAGAAGCAGAACATATTTAAAATACACAAACACTTTGAATCGAAGGATATAAAAATCTTCCCCCAATTGTTTTTAAGTAGAATCTGTTGAGTGTTAAAATCAGAAGTCTATGAAAATTAAGAAGTAAACTTTATCAATTATGCTATCAACAGAAAAATCAGATAAATCTAATAAAAAACACAAATATATAATATTAAGATAAGGAAAGAAACATAACTACAGAGGAGATTAAAAAGTTATGAGAGTATTATATCAATAAAATTGAATTTCTTAGGTGAAAAGGATATTTTTCCAAAAATCTATATAATAATGAACATTGACTCAAGAGAAAGAAAGAGGAAAAGAAAAATAAACCAATTACCACAGAAAAAACAGAAAACATAGTTAAATCCCCAACTCCCACAGTAGAGGCACTAGGTAAACCATTACACCTTATAGAAATGATAATTCCTGTTTGTAAAATATGTGTATGTATGTATGTATGCATGTATGTATGTATCTTTAAATTTTTTATTATAAAGTAATTTATCTTTAAATTTTTTATTATAAAGTAATAGGTATATCATGGAAAAATTTAAAGAATACAGAAAGTTTTAGACATCACAGTTTAAGTCCTGTGCTATTTAAAGATTTTATACTCACTCTTGTGTCTAGTGTTACTGTATAATCCCACAATCCAACAAAAGCAAACCAAATACAGAAACAAAACTTTATATCAATATTACTTATAAATGTAAATGCAAAACTTCTGTACAACATATTTCACGTGAAAATTCAACAGTGTATCAAAGAAATAACTCACCATGACTAAATAAGGTTATCCCAGAAAAGCAAGGATGCTCAAAACCAGGAAATCTATTGAGGTAGCTCATTACATTAACTGAACACAGTAGAATTACCATGTGATCATCTTGATAGATGCCAAAGCAAGTTGTTAATAAAATTTAATATCCATTTCTGATTACAAACAAAACAAAATAAAACAATTGAATTTTCAGTAATTCATACTAGAAGAATACTTTTTTCATTAACAGGCTATCTACCAGGAAATCACAGCAAAACTTACTACTGAAATATTGGAAGCATTCCCATCAAGGTCCAGAATTAACAAGGAAAATACCTGTTATTCACTGACACAATGCAACATTTCACTGAGGTCTTGGCCTTCGAGATACTTCAAGAAATTGTAAGAATAAACATTAGAAAGATTGAGACCAAATGGTTATTATTTGTAAATGCAAATTAGAAACTCTCAAACAATGCTCTTCAAAATGAATAAAACTCAGAGTTCAAGAAGGGAACTGAGGACAAGGGAAACATACAAAAATCTATTAATTTTCCCATATGCCAGTAACATCTAAATAGGTTTGGATGCATTCAGCTTTAGTTAGAGAATGCTGAATTAAGGTTTAACTCGTATTTACTGACAAAGGAATCAGGAGGAAACAGTTCATTGGTAGGTCCAGTGGTTTGGTAACGTTTTCACGGATCTAGACACTTCATCTTTCTGCTACATCATCTCAACATGCTGCCTTTTTGTCTCATGGCCACATATGGCTTATCCCAACCAGGTGCTATGCCTGCTCATCAGCATTGAAAATTGGAAGAAAGAATGGGGGCAGAAGCAAAAGGGATTTTACTTGTATCAAAGGGTAAATATGATCAGAATTCCTCTTATCACACATTGTGTAATACTAGATAGATATTATGGCCAGCTTCCGTGGCAGGAGTGCTAGAGAAAGTGAGCATGTAGTAAAGGCACAATCATTTAGACTGTCCTGACTGGCTTAGACCTTATCACGATTCATCCTCTGAGAATGGGCATGTTGCAGACCCCAAATAAAATTAGCAAGAAAGAAGTGGCTGGAGGGTTACTTTGTAGATGACTCACACTGTATGTCATCGTACCATTCGGAAAATACAATGGGGATAGAAGATCCCAATCGCACAGATGACAATTTTTAGAACATCTATAATGTAGCTAAAATAAATAATGAAATGTGCAAAACCTACAGGATTGTATTTAAAAATTTTACTGAAAGTACTTATGACATGAAAATGGAGGCACATATCACATTCTTACATGAAAAGCCTCACTACTGTTGGTTCTCTATATAATAATCTACAAATCCATAGTAGTCTCAACCAAAATGGCCTTTACTTTTTCACCCTGATAAATGATTCTTTAGTTCCTCTGTAAGAGGAAATTATCATCACCAAAGATGAGACTAGTATGAAGCCTAACTCTTCATCATATATCATAAAATTTATTATACAGATATAGTGACAAGAGTAGAATACAAATAACAGAATACAGAATGGAACACAATTAAGAATACAAAATCCAAAGCCAGCCTATGCATCTGGGAGGATTAGTATATAATAAATACAGAATTTCAGATCAGTTGGAAATAATCAACTATTTTAGATTTAACTTTGGAAAAATGTCTCCACTTGGGAAGAAGTAGTTATATTCCTTTCTCACACCATGTACAAAAATAAATTCCAGATGGATCAAAATTACAAACATGAAAAAACAAAACTGTAACATACTGGGACTCATGGGGAAATATTTTTATAATCTTGGCTGTGAAAAGTTTTTCTAAAATGTCATAGATTGACCGGTGAATCTACATAATAAATTTTATAGGTGAGGAAAGTTAAAAGACAAATGAAAGACTTGGAGAAGATAGTTGCAACATATATAACAAAAATAAATATTATTTGCAAAGAGTTTCACTGATTCAATAAGAAAAAGACAATCTACATTTTAAAAATGGATGGACTATCAAGCAATTCGCAGAAGGCATACAAAATGGGCAAAACATATTAAAAAGACATCACATCTCTAATAATCATGGAAGCGAAACATTAATAATCATAAGAATTTCAAGGGCGCCTGGGTGGCTCATTGGGTTAAGCATCTGACTTCAGCTCAGGTCATGATCTCACGGTTGGTGAGTTCGAGCCCTGCGTCGGGCTCTGTGCTGACAACCAGTACCTGGAGCCTGCTTTGGATTCTGTGTCTCCCTCTCTCTCTCTGTCCCTTCCCCTGCTCACGCTCTGTCTCTCTCTCTGTCTTTCTCTCTCTCTCTGAAAAATAAACAAATATTAAAAAGTTAAAAAAAAAAGAATTTCATTCAGCAGATTGTCAAATATCTTTTAAAAATTGATACTATCCAGTGTTGACATGGATATACAAGTACTGAGTTTGTAGAAATGTAAATCTGTACAGTAGGGTTTGGTGGACAATGGGGTGATAGCTATCAAAATTTAAACTATTCATAGCTTTCTGACCCAAAAACTATATTTCCTATTTTTTTAACATTTATTCATTTATTTTGAGAGAGAGAGAGAGAGAGAGAGATCATGAGCAGGTATGGGGCAGAGATAGAAAGGGGGAGAGAGAATCCCAAGTAGGAGCACAGAGCCCAGTGCGGGGCTTGATCCCACAACTGTGAGATCACTACCTGAGCCAAAATCAAGAGTCGGATGCTCAACTGGCTGAGCACCCCCAGGTGGCCCCCAAAACTATATTTCTAAGAATCCATCTTATAGAAATATTTGCATATGTGTACATATGTGCTTGTCATAGTATTATTTCTAACCAGAGAAAATCTTCAGCTACTTAAATACCCAACAATAGTGGAATTATTTTATAAATTATAGCATATAAATTTAAACTATTACAAATTTTTATGCTTTCATTACAATTAAGATAGACTTATTTGTATTGACTTGGCAAGATCTTCAAAATATATTATTACATTAAAAATTGTATTTATTTTGTTAATGCTACATTTTTATATTACATATTATATTATAAATGTTATGTTTATATATTATATCATGTAAGTATGCAAGTGCATAGAACAGTATCTAAAAGGATGCTTTTACAAGTGATTTATTATAGGTTGGGGCATCTATTTATTTTTTTTAATTAAAAAAATTTTTTTAATGTTTATTCATTTTTGGAGAGAGAGGGAGACAGAGCATGAGCAGGGGAGAGGCAGAGAGTGAGGGAGACACAGAATCTAAAGCAGGATCCAGGCTCTGAGCTGTCAGCACAGAGCCCAATGTAGGGCTCAAACTCAAGAACCATGACATCATGACCCGAGTTGAAGTTGGACACTTAACCCACTCAACCACCTAGTTGCCTCTAGAGGTTGGAGCATCTTTTTTTTAAATTTTATTTTTATTTATTTTTATGTTTATTTATTTCTGAGACAGAGAATGACAGAGCATGAGTGGGGGAGGGGCAGAGAGAGAAGGAGACACAGAATCAGAAGCAGGCTCCAGGCTCTGAGCTGTCAGCACAGAGACCGACGCGGGGCTCAAACTCACAAACCATGAGATCGTGACCTGAGCCAAAGTGGGTCGCTCAGGCGCCCCTATAGGTTGGAGCATCTTAATGCAGAGATTGGCAGGGGTGGGGAATAGCTATAAAGGAACTGTAGTATTTTGGTCTGTGTATTGCTAACTTCAGATTTTTCAAAATATGCACGTATCGTGTGCTTTTGCAGTTAAAAATATTTTAAAAGGGACAGCTTAGTATTTGGATGAAACAGACTGAGGTTCAAGTCTAAGTATACACCACCTAATAGTTGTATGACTTGAGTATTTTTAAGTTCTCAGAGACTCCGTTTCTTTACCTACAAATTAGGTAAAATAATACTTACTCCATAATGAGTTAACAGATCAAAAGAGATGATGTAGGAAAACATAATGGCCTATAGTGGATGCCCAACAAATGTTGTGTTCTTAAAAGGCTAAGGTTAGAGATAAGTAAATTGTAATCCTTATCATTGGCTTTTCTTATTTGGGCTCCAAGGAAGCATGGTTTGCTCAAGCAGATATTGTCAAGCACTTGTCCTTGAAATTTTCATTGAAAGATTGTAGATCTGCATTTTGAGATGAACTAAATACTCAGTTGTTTGATCATTCATTCATTTATGCAGTGAGTGTGGTATTCTTTACTATCTGTTAGGCAGTGTGCTAGGCACATGCGGGTATAAAGATGAACAAGAGCCAGTCCTTCCCACTGAGGAGCCTAAAGTTTGCCTTCCTTTAATTCTTCCAGTTTAGTGACATAAACGCAATTCTAGAGACAGTTATAAATACTAAGGCTATAGAAAAGGATAGTGCTGAGAAATCACAGAATCAGAGAATGTTTGAAGTGAGCAAGAGATCATTTATTCAACTTCCCATCCAACGCAAGAACTCCTTCCACAATATTCTTGGAAGACTGTAATATAGTTTCTGCCAGAATAATAATGATTTATTGAATATTTACTACTGTCCCAGACACCATTCTAACTCTTCACAAACATTGTCTCCACTTGAACGTCACAGCAAAGCTGAAAGCTAGTTGATGTCATACATAATTGACAGATAGAAACTGAGACCCAGAGAGGTTAAATAATTTGTCTGAGGTTACACAGCTAATTCACAGGGCTGAAATCTGAACCCAAGTCAGCCTTATCCTAGAACCCATGCTCTTAATCTGAACTACTACACCCTACTGTTTTTACAGCTGGGACATTTCCAGTGATACAAACCTTAATATATGAAAAGCCTATTGTTACACTTCTTGTACAGTTCTTCTCTATATAGTGCTGGAATCTGTCTTCTAATAACATCAATTCCTTACCTCAGTGAGTATCAGATAACACCTGCAGTATAATTGGACTTGCCAGGAATGTTAAAATCCTTTAGACCTGGTTTCTACCCTCAGGTAGCTTATAATCTTGCCTTTTTTTTTTTTTTTTTATAATCTTGCCTTTTCTGTTTGGAAAAGCACGAAATGCCTGTTCTCTTTTACCAGAGCGTCTTCCAAAAGTCTGAAAACAAATCCATCCCAAGCCCTTCTGTATAAAAAACTGTACCTCTCACTGAATTTGTTGTTGTTCCCCATTAAATATCCTCAGTTCTTTCAATTGTTGCTGGATTTTTAGAGCCTCTCCCTCTCAATTTTCTTTCTCCAAAAGTAGATATGATTCTGTCCTTAAAAGACAGGGTTTTGAACCCAAACAGTGTAATGCTAATGATAGTACACAGAGAGTTTAACTGACTTTCATTTGAATATCAACATCAATTAATACTGCAATAATGATTCTAGCTTTCAATAGCAATAATGTTATGGACTTATATTAAGTCAACTTGACACCACTCAGTTCCCCCACATTTTTTTTTTTTTTAATAAATATTCACCCAACCAGGTCTTGATTTTCTCCTTGGAACTTGTGAACTTTGAATTTGTGAAATACAATTTGTATCTTTTATGTTTAATTCTTAAGACATTGTTACTATCCTTGTTAAATACAATCTTTAAAGCAAAAATTGGTATCCTGCTTCAGACTGCCAACTGTTTTTCAGTCTTGATATTGTTTTCTGTTTTATTAGATATCTCACCAAGCTTTATGAAATCCTCAATCCTCAAAGCCCAATGTTTTTGTGATCTCTTTGAAGAATCAAGGCAAAGGAGGGAGTTTTGAATTGTGTTACTAATGACCTCTTCCAAGTTGGAATAGGTTCATTAATCAATCCTTCTTTGTTATTATTGTTCAATCAATCTTCCTTTGTTATCACTGTTCAATCGGACATGAATTCACCTAGCTAAGAGCATCTGATGTACTATATTATGAGAAACAGAAAACATGTTCTTGAAATTAGGATATATTACATGCATGGTATTTCCATGTACTTGTTAATTTGGCCTGATTTATTCTTACCAAACCCACAATGGATCCAATAATCACTGTATTCTTTCCTAAATGCTCACAAATCATTTATCCCATCTACCTACCCACATACCATCTTTTTAAAAAATTTTCTCTTCAAGTTCTACAAAGGATTCAGGTCAAATTATAAAAATAAATTCAATAAAAAGGGAAAGAATAGATAAAGAAATGGGAGCAAGGGTAAAAATGAGTAGAAAGATAACCACAATGGCGGTGGATTAACATACAATAATGCATGGCATAGATTCCTACATGTGTGTTTGGGGCAAGCCAAAACAGGTGAGACACAATATTAGTGACAAGACACTCAGAAGGTAGAGGCAAGGTTTTGTTTGTTTGCATTTGTTTTTCAACATTTAAGAGAACCATGACATCTGTGGCTTTGTTTGCTGCCCTTCAATAGGCCAGTGGGATAACATCAAAACCTGATTGGATAAGAGTAGTTCTAGAAGGGTCAAAGCAATGCTGTCTGTGTGGGCATGTTTCCCATGGTCTGACCTCATCCAGGACAACCCAGAGAACCACAGGAGAGAATATATGCGTGTACTTCAGGCAATCTTCTTTTAATGTCATTGCTCACAACCATATTTTTATTTGTTTGGAATAGCTGGGCTCTCTAGTGAGAACCTAGATCAGATGGTCTGTGTTGCCAATTAAAGGCGTATCTGTGTGGATAAGTTCCCTATAGAAAATTTAACAACTATGCTAAGAAAAAGTCTATCATCTATTTATTTAATATAACCCATTGCTTATCAAGGGTAGAAGTATAGCTTCTTGAGATAATGACAGTAGTTCACCAGAGGAACTTAGGAATAATTTCATTTCAATGAGATATTTACATAGATTTGCACATTATTATGACACATAAAAATATTAATATTTATTTTAGCCAGGTGAAATCATTTTTGGCACTAGATGGATCTAAATAATAAATTTTAAAATAAAAAGAAGAATAGAGTGCTATTTATAATATTTCTATTTCAATAATTTTCTTTCTTCTGTTTTTTCTAGACAACAGAAACTGAAAGGTTTTCCAGAGATTTCTGGAAAAAAAAGTGGGTAGGGGCGCCTGGATGGCTCAGTCAGTTAAGCATCCGACTTTGGTTCAGGTCATAATCTCACAATTCGTGGGTTCGAGCCCTGCGTCCCCGCTCTGTGCTGATGGCTCAGAGACAGGAGCCCGTTTCAGGTTCTGTGTCTCCCTCTCTCTCTGCGCCTCCCCCACTCACGCTCTGTCTCCCTCTGTCTCCAAAATAAAAATAAAACATTAAAAATTTTTTTCTTTTAAAAAGTGGGTAGAGTGCTATCCTTTCTAATATTAATCAAGCCATATTTTATTACCCTCAAGACACGATAAATATTGTTTAAAAAATAATCTCTCACCTAGTATATATTTTCTCCCAATTTAGCAAGTACTTAAGAATAATACCACTTGATCATCTGCCCAAATAGCTTACTTAGTTCATAGTTTAAAAAGGAACAAGGTCCAGACAACCTACCAGGTGGTGTGGACCAGGGCTACCACAGTCAGATTTGCATTATTTTCAATAGCAGATGCCCATATTTACAGTAGTGATGAAAATTCTTGGGCATGCCGACAGCTTCCCACCTCAAATACCCAAGCTTCTCTGTTTCTCTGGCTAGGGACTTTTGCTGGCAGTGAAGAATGTGCACAGGGCAACCTGGGAAATGCTAAATACTTAGTCTCCCAAGTGGGAAACTCTCAACCAATGAGTCTGTGACCCACCTGACAATGCTGGAGAATATCCTTCATGCTTCCTCAGATGGTCCCTATGAAACCGAGCCAGTTGCCCATAGCAATAACATGCTCATTAGTACACCCTCTATCTGCCTCTCTCAATCCCTGTCTCAAAAAACACAAACTAAGACATCCTCTTTTACCATTTCTATTGAAATTTCAGTGAACTTGATTGTAAGTAAGCAGCTCCCCAGAGTGAGAGGGGGAATCCTCTCTCTAACTCATAAATAAGGTAACAATGGGGTGGAGGGAAGATGGTGTTATGGAAAAAGTATGGAAATTGGAAGCAGAAAATCTAACCTCTGGTCACATCTCAGTCCCCATCAAACTCAATTTCTTCTGCTTTCTCCTTGAACATGCTATTCAGTTGACCTCTGATTCTCTTGATTCTCCTCCAATCTCATGAGCCACACACTGTCTCCTTTGCTGGACCCTCCTCATTTTCCCGCCTCAATCTCTTAGAGAGATGTAAGCTCAGTCCCCTGTCTTCCTTCTTTTGGCTGTCTAAACTCAACACACGTATGGTGAATGATGTAAGAAGCCAGTTGTAAATCAGGGGAGGTTGGCCTACAAGACCTTTTACCTCCCTTTCATTCAAATACCACATGAGCTTAGCTGACTATGAAAGTAGAAACGACATGCTCTGACTTGTTCATCAGAGGAAAGACTTTTCACTATCTTTTTTAATCACCAAAAGTTGTCTTTCTCACATTTCTCCATTCACTGGGGAATGTCTATTAAAATGTTTACGTTAAATTGATTTTTATAAGCTTATATACATCTCTAGATGAAATTCAGGACTTTGGTTTTCTTTCTCATTTCTTTCTTTTTTCACTTTGTTTTCTTTCTATCTTGAGTATGTTTTCTTTCTATCTTGAGTATGTTTTCTTTAAGCATTCCAATTTTCCCCAGGTGTACTGTACTCCCAGTAGGATGTGGATTTAGGAGCAAAAAGGAGTAAGAATTCCCCTTCCAATCATGAGTAGGCCTTTTCCCCTCAACATTTCTATCTGCCCATATGCTACTTTTAGGAAATCAAGAGAAAAAGTGAAAAGGGCAGTAAAACCAATTTTGCATCTATCCAATTAGTCCAAGACATGGACTCTCATCCTTTCTTCTTCTCTACATAAGCTGAGATGTGCTCATTGCCTTATATTTTCTCCATCTATCTTAATTAATCACTGTTTCGTTTCTAATCTGAGAAATTATTTACAAAATTATAACTCGTGTATCTAAAGCTTTAGACATGTCATTGTTCTCTTCTTTTCATTCTTTGCTTAAAGCTGAAATCCAGGTTTTTTTCATATTTACCAAAACATGAAAATCTGCCAGGAAATCTGCCAGGATGAAGACTGGATTATATTCTTTCACAAATCCCTGAGCCCTAAGTACAACTGGTGACTAACTGCTAAACTTCATTTCTTAGGATCCTCCTTTTCTTTAAATTTTTTTTTTTCAACGTTTATTTATTTTTGGGACAGAGAGAGACAGAGCATGAACGGGGGAGGGGCAGAGAGAGAGGGAGACACAGAATCGGAAACAGGCTCCAGGCTCTGAGCCATCAGCCCAGAGCCTGACGCGGGGCTGGAACTCACGCACCGCGAGATCGTGACCTGGCTGAAGTCCGACGCTTAACCGACTGCGCCACCCAGGCGCCCCTAGGGTCCTCCTTTTCTTAGTGTGATTCTGACCTAGTCATTTCTTTTGTAAATTTTCCTCATCTCTTTTTTTGTAGTTCAGAAGTGTTTTATAATTACTTGCCATGCTGAATTGAGATCTTACTGGTCTTTATCATTTTCTAAATATCCCACTATCAGTCACACTTAAAATGCAGAAAATGACAAAAACCAAATACATGGGAGAAAAGAAACTCTGAATAATGATAATGCATGTGTTGGAGCTCTTGTGAAAATTGTGGTTCCCTTTGTTTTTTAAGGACCTCAATGTATCTCCACTCCTGGTGTAATTTTGGTGTCAACAGTCATGTGTGAAGACTTCTAGAGAGTTTTTTTTTAATTAAAAACATTTTTTTTAGTGTTGGGTGACAAACATACTGTTTATTAGAAATGTTGTAGAAGGAAAGACTGTATATAGTGTGAATAGAATTTAGAACCTTTAAGACCCAGGGCATTGTCTCCTACCTTAGTAAACAGAGCAACACATTATAGTTGTTTTGTTTGTGATAACGAAGGCTCTTAGAATTATATTAGTTTTAAAAATTTTAATGTTTATTTATTTTTGAGAGAGAGGGAGAGAGACAGAGTGTGAGGAAGGGAGAGGCAGAGAATGAGGGAGACACAGAATCCAAAGCAGGATCCAGGCTCTGAGCTGTCAGCACAGAGCCTGACATGGGACTCGAACTCACAAACTGAGATCATGCCCTGAGCCGAAGTCGGGCGCTTAACTGACTGAGCCACCAAGGCACCCTGAATTATACTAATTTTTATGTAAAGAATCTGGAGTCATAAATTGGTTCTATGCTCATCTCAAAGGTGCCCTGAACTTGGTTCCTTAAAATTGTTGACATCAGACTTACCCCCTATCCTTTACCTTGTTTGCATTAATGTGAAATTCTGTATGGGATACTCGATGCAATATAGCTGTTTTAATGGAAAATTAATAATCCAATTTACTTTAGCAATCTAATATTGTTGAATATTTAATTGTTTTCACACTCTGGTTATTTTCTTGGGATAAATTCCTGGAGAGATAATTTCTGGGTTATAGAGTATATATATTTCTAAGGCTTTTGATGCACATTGCTAAATTTTCTAGAAAGTTTTGGTATTTCACATTCTCACTAGCAGTATAGGAATGCTTATTTCTCCATACTTGTACCAACACTGGATATTTTTATTAAGAAATCAAGCTTTGCCAATCTTGCAGATAAAATAGAATCTTATTATTATTTTGACTTTTATCTCTCTATTACAATATGTAGAGGTTTGTTTTCAATATTAGTAGCCAGTGGTAGTTCTTTGCCAAAAGTTTTATTGGGGTGCATACCTTTTACTTATTGATTGTCAAGGATTCTTTACGTAGTAATACTCCTTTTAACCTTGTAAATAGGATTTAAAACATTCTGTCATTTCAGCATGTATTACTGTTTGCTCACTTTTAAGTTACTGAGGAAATTTTTTTGTTATAAAAACTTAGAAAATGATTACTAAAGATAAATAAAATCGGGTTGCATTTTTGGAACTTTAAGCACGAGAGAAAATTGTAGATAGACTTTGGTTATTCATTTTTTTCACTATTTATTCTACTATGCTGTGGGATATCTAAGGGCATAGATTTTAGAAGTAGTATTTTATAAGTAATTGATAATTATTTTTGTAATAATGACCTAGAAGCCAGTGGTGTGCTGGTGAATGTTTAGCAACTGAGTCTCCTTGTAGAATTTACTGCTTTCTCTGTTATAAATACTCCCATCATGGCTGATTTCAACCTGCCAACGTGAAGCTGCATAATAGACTTTTGAGAACTGGTATTGAAGCAGTATAGGATTCTAAGACGCCATCTGAATCATCAGTGGTTAAATTCTGTAGCACATAGTTTTATTGTTAGATATATTCCAAAATTTTTGTATATTAATATATATGATGGTATAGATTTTATATTATGTATTTTTTACATTTAATATATAGAGAATATATGATTAATCAGAAAGCCACATTCACCAAATAAGTCAGCCAAATGAAATTTACCTGTAATTTTTTTCTTTTAAATTAACACATCCTGGGAAATTCTAGGAGTCTTTAAATTAACTGGGAAATAATGAAGTATTTTAATTCAAAGTTATTTTCTAACATACAAATAAGACCCATGGTGGGGGCGGGGGAAAGATCATAAAACTTGGATTAATTCATCTAGAAAAGAAGAGGTCAAGGACTGTATTAATAATTATCTTCAATGCCTGAGTGGTGAGGGTTAAATTAGAATAAAGCCACCACTATCACCACCACACACACACACACACACACACACACACACACACACACACACTTCCCTATTTCTATAAAGTGAGGAAAAAGAGAAAATAGTAACAGGGGAGGGATTTAGCTTAAAGAAAGAAGACTCACCTGGTTGCAAAGATTATTAAGAATGACTTAATTTTGTATTGTCCTTTTCTATATATCTGTTGAAATAATATAATTCTGAGATCATATTGGTGTGATTTCATAATAGATCTAATGAATTTCAGACATTGAACATTTTCAGTACACAGAAGGAGAATGTATTAAGCAAAAGCAACTTAAAACATTGAGCAACATGGAGTTCTTGAAATCCAAAAGTTTAGAATGACGCTGAGCATAGGAATGGTTGCCCTTGTGAGGGGGAGAGCTCAGTGATTCAGGGAGGAAAGCCTCAGGATGGGGGGATAGTGACTGGAAAATTCATTTGGTTGCTTAAAAGATCAGCTTAACTCTGGCTCAAGATTCACATTTCCCACTTGTGTCTTGTCTTCAAAAATAAAAAAGAGGAAACCACCAATGAGAACATGTGGTGTTATAAATCATCCTGACTGTTGTTAGAAAAATGAGTAAGGGTTCTAAACAGTTTCAAAAGGTCCTGACTAGCCTTTTCACTCACCTTGGGAAGAACCATAAAAGTAAGAAAACAAAAGGAATTCTTTTTCTTTCCATACACCAGTCATCAGCAGTGTTCTCTTTGGGCTCCTGGCATCTGGGCCCAGTTGCTGGGTTACAGGCAAATATAATCAAAACAAACACTAAAAGGTACTCTTTTGGCTCTTAACATGTTGGAAAGGTCTTCTGCCTTCCATCCTCTGTGTTCGCCAATTCTGAACACAAAAGTGACTTTCCCGTTTGTTGTTGTCCTTTCCTTTTCTTCCTGCAGGACAACTCCTGATTATAAACTTGTTGTGGAGTAGAAGAAGCCCTTAATTATGAGGCCATTAGACCTTTAGACCTTTTCTCCAGCTTCCTGTTGAACATCACCAGGAATTCTACCTGCTTCCAGGCTCTATCACCCTTCCCTGTCCTCTGAGAACAGGCAGGGGGTACAGGCTCTTCCATAGGAGCACTAACATTCTGCTCCTCACTTTGTCCAGTTACCGAGGATAGCTTGTCAAGGAAACAAACGGTATTTTCCACTCTGGACTACAGTGCCAGATGCAGTGATGGACTTCCTGCTTCTCACCACTTGTGATGTGTTATACTATATTTGAACTTGGACAGGAAAGCTACAAGCACGTTTAGAACTTTGGGAAATAAGATCTATGGCAAAAGTCAACCCGTTAACCAGTTTGTCCAAAGTATTTTATTAAGGTCTATGGGGTGCCAAGCACTTTAATAGAATCAGGGCATTCTAGCATGCTCTGCAGAGGTTAAAGACACTAGGATGATTTGTCCTGAAGAAGAGAACAGTGAGAGGAAGCTGTTGTAAATCCTCCAGTATTTAAAGAGGTGCTGTTCAGAGGGTGAAACCAACTGTACTTCAACTCTGCTAAGGCTAGAACATGAAGAAATATACTTGAAACAAGGACGTTTTGTTTATTTTTAAGGAAGAATTCCCCAAGAGTGTAAATTTCTAAATACCTTGAAGGGTTCCCTAGAAAGATGGCCATATTTCCTTTCTGAACACCTAGACCAAAAAGGCTTACCTCTTATCTGCCTGAAACAGTTTGGTTTTGTATACGTGATCATGAGTAGGTATGTGTTGAACTGAGGAAAAGAGCTGGACTAACCTCGGATATAGGAAACCCATCACTGATCATCGAAAAGCAAATACTCACCATATTTCTGGAAAGGTCAGAAGTAAGTGTTTTTATCCTGGTGTTTTGCAAAGTCTGAGCCAAAGAAGACGAAGTGTCTTTTCCAGGGTCACCCAAAATATGAGTGTTAGAACCAAACATATATTTTGCAAGTATATATTGTGTTTTATTAAAAGTTTGAAACCTCCAGAAAGAATTTTGCCCTAGCGACCTGAAAAATAACATCTTTTCAAAGCAGGCATGTAGTGTGTGAGTTTTTTTTTTTTTTCATTCCTTTTCATCATCATAGCTACTATTCATTGAGCTTCTATTACATCAGGTGTTGGAATCAGGGTTTCATATACATTTTTATCTCTTTTCATGCTTACACCCATTATGTAAGATGGGTATTGTGATTTTAATTTACCAGGTGATGAAACTGAGGCCCAGATAAATTCTGTTACAACTTGTCCAGTTGTAGTCACCAAACTGGTAGGCCATGGGACCAGAATGAAAATCCTGACCTCTCTAAATATTGAAGTTCTTTCTCCGCTACATTGGTCTACCAGGGAAAATATGACTCAGTCATTTTAAATCAAAAGGATTAAACTAATTGTTAATAAAAATATAATTCATACGTATCAACTTGCTGCGATTGCTAAAGCATATATGATTTATGTCAACACACTTCAAAGATGGTTGGAAGCCTTTTTCTGCCTAAGAAAATACAACAGAGTGCTCCAAGTAGGAAACATTTCAATTCCCTTACTCTCCTTCTCTATCTGAAATGATTTTTCTGAGTCATTGTAAAGCTCCAAGATTGATTTCATTGGGGCTGTATTTCATAATGTAACTAGCATCAAATTATGGAAATGTTTTCTAATGGCCTGGATTTTATGTTCAACAATTTTATTCTATTTTACAACCTGAGTAAGGCATGTCTTTTCCTCCTGGCTTCTGGAATATTCTAAATTTCTTTGAGAGACGATTCTTCTATTTGGGCCTCTTCAGCTGGCACCTTCTCCCTCTCTTCTCATGATCAAGTTTACAGGCTCACTGTGTAGTGAGAGGGGGCTGCAGGGTAGAATGGGCAGTGGTAAAAAAAAAGTGCCAGAACTAAATGGGACTTCAGTAAGCCTCCTCAACTTTCATCTACACACTGGAAGTAATGACCCTGTATCTCCCAGTTGTGAGGTTTGTTGTGAGAAGATAAGGGAAAAGATAAACAAGAAAATTTGGTTACATGTATGTGTTGCTGTTTGCATTTGACATGCAGAGCGGGATCTACCTTAGCTCACTCCAAATCCAGATGTTTGTAATAATGAATTGACTTATTATTTGGTTCAACTGCCCTTCACAGTCTGTCTTCTTCCACAGGAAACAGAAACCCTTCAAGGGAGGAGAATACAATACCTTTGTCCCTTTACTTCGAATTTTCTCTCATGGGGACTCCCGCCAAAACACAACTCATTATTTTCTTTATAAAATCTTCTCCTCTTCCCATATTTCTAGCCTTGTTAATGATGTCAGAATACACTCAGCTTCAATCCCATTCTCTTGAATTGGAAATCTCAGAGTTATGCCCTGCCCAACCACCACCCCTCCCAAAGTCCACTCCTTCTCTTTCTGTCATTCTTCCCTTCCCCAACCCAACTGGTCTTCAAATCCAGTGGATCCTATCACAGATATGTTTACTGGATTTATCTTCCACTTGCACCCCCACAACCGCTGTTCTGGGTAAGGCTTGGGTTATTTCTTACTAGGACTGTCGAATTCTTTTCTGTCAGGATAGGGGCAAGCACAACTTCCATCCACAGTCACTACGAATTTGTGTCCAAAGGAAAGTTGTACCAACAGCAGCCCACCAATTTACCATATTTTCCTGTTGGCTTGGGCTTTCGTTCCAAATTCCTATCTTAGGAATTAGGTTTCATGACATGCCAGCTGAAAGGGTTGCTTATGTCTGGGCCAGCTCCTCATCTGCTTCGGGCTCCTTTTTTTTCTGGGCTAACCTTTGTTTTCTTTTGGCTGTGGGTGGAGTAGGTTGGCAGAAGGTGATGACAAGGCCTAAGACTTCTTATCTCACTGGCTACATGGAAATGATTTACAGGAAGGAGGAGCATTCCTAGAAGGAAAGGGAGGCCAAGGGAGCAAGACATCCAAATTATTTCTCAACACGAGATCAAAAGCTGCTTCCCCCCAGCTCTTTCCCCAGAAGGCTCCATCTCCTAGTACTATGGTCCAGCTCTGGGTTCTTCATCTTAACGCATCATTGGAGCTTGGTCCACTCCTCAGGAATGGAGTTGGGGAGAGGTGAGGGAGGCTTGGATTTATCTCAGAGTAGTGTCGCCACATGTGATGCATAAAATTATTTTGGTGGGTTGTGACCAGCATTAAAAAAAATGTAATGGTAAAAGAATGGAAAGGAATAGAACACAACAGAACAGAAAGTATTCGAGTAGATTTCATAAGGTAAGGGTGTCCACTTTTTCATGAAACCTTTGTTTCAGTCTTATGTGGGATAATTGTGTGTGTGTGTGTGTGTGTGTGTGCATACAACTATATTGGGACACAGTATAAATCGTATTTCTAACTGTGTAGATCATGGTCTTAAAAATTTGGAAGCCACTGTTAGGTTAGAGTGTATAGACAACAGTCTCTCTCTGCTTCTGATTTTCCCCCTTGGATTCATCCTCCATAACCCAAACTGCCATTTAAATAGCCTTCCTACAAACCAATGTGATCACACAATTACCCTGTTTAAGGATCTCTGTTACTCCCAGGACTAATTCATTAGCATGACAGTCAAGGTCTTCAGTAATCTGCTTCCAACTACTTTTCCAGTCTCATTTACCACTACCTCCCTTCTTATTGGCCTACTCTATCTTTTTCAAATGTGCCTTTCATATTTGTCTTTTTGTCTTCACTTGTATTGTTCTTTAAACCCAGAATGTCGGGGCGCCTGGGTGGCGCAGTCGGTTAAGCGTCCGACTTCAGCCAGGTCACGATCTCGCGGTCTGTGAGTTCGAGCCCCGCGTCGGGCTCTGGGCTGATGGCTCAGAGCCTGGAGCCTGTTTCCGATTCTGTGTCTCCCTCTCTCTCTGCCCCCCCCCCCCCCCCCGTTCATGCTCTGTCTCTCTCTGTCCCAAAAATAAATAAACGTTGAAAAAAAAAAATTAAAAAAAAAAATAAACCCAGAATGTCATTGCACTCTTCTACATGTCTAAATTCAACTCATCAAAAAATTGTTTTTAAACAAGATTATTTTTCTTCTTAAAACTTTGCAATACTGGAGAGGTTACTGAATATAAAAGAAAATCCCATAATCTAGAAATCGTATTATATCTTTATAATAGTTTTATAATATATATCTTTGTAATAGTATTTATCTCAAAGCACCTATACTTATGTATACATACACATATATTTACACTTTTTTTCACTTAATATATAAGGAAAGATTTCCAATGTCATTAAGTATTCTTCTAAAATACATGTAATGGAGACATTATATTTTACTACTTAGATGTTTTGAACATTTAAAAATTTCAAATATCTTATTTTTATAAATAATGCCTTGATATATATCTTTATTTGTTTCTGATTTTTTTCTCCCTTTGAACAGAATATTAGATTTGTATTTACTGGGTAAAATTATATTAACGTTTTTAAAGGCCTTGATATATATTGTTCAATTGCTCATAAAACCATAACACAAGATCCCTACTTGTGCCAATATGGATATTATCATTTACAAAATGTTTGCCAGTCTGATAGATGAAAATAATTTTGCATTACTTTCATGTGCATTTTTTGGTATTAGTTAAGATTAATCTCTTTTTTTTCATATTTATTGGTCATTATATTGCATTTTGGAGGAAATTGCTTGCCGATGGCCGTTGTCCATTTTTTAATTAGGGAGGTTGTTTTTTCTGTCTTTTTTTTTTCTTATTACAAATTCTGCTTATTCTTCAAAGCTCAGTCTAAAGCACAATTTCTCCGTGAAACTTTCTTCTAGTTTCTTAGTTTGAATCTTTGCTTTCCTGTGGCACATGATTGGTATGTCCGTTTAGTGATCAGTTTACTCTGCCATGTCGGTTGCTATCTTTTCCCACTTAGTGACAAGATTTAGGGGGTAGAAACATTTATTATTATTTTTAAATCTCTCCCCAGTAAAAGGCACAGATCAGATATTCAGTGTATTGTTGGTGTTGTTGGTGCCAAGCTAGAGAGCAGAACCTTCCCTTCTCAATGTTCAATTTGATAGGTTATTCTTCCTGTATGCTTTTAGAATATTCTGAAGCTGCACTCACATATATTTAGGAAGATTCAGTGAGTACAGAATGCATTTTTCTTGGGGTGCTGAGAAGAGGGAGAAAGCACTGCCCTTTCTGAAGTCTGCTTGGCTGTGCTTCCTAGTTCCATTAAAATAATTTCACTAGCATGTGTTTTTGCACTTGGGGTGATGTGAAGTTTCTCTTTTTTCCCTTCTTTTCCTCAACACTGTGGTTGGTGTTCTGCTTTGATGCACTTACAGGCCAATTGAGATCATTTAAATTACTTTTGCAGGGGCACCTGGGTGGCTCAGTCGGTTAAGCGTCTGACTTCAGCTCAGGTCATGATCTCATGGTTCATGAGCTCGAGCCCCATGTTGGACTCTGTGCTGACAGTTCAGTGCCTAGAGCCTGCTTCAGATTCTGTGACTCCCTGTCTCCCTGCCCCTCCCCTGCTCATGCTCTGTCTCTCTCCTTCTCTCAAAATATAAAAAATATATATATTAAATTACTTTTGCAAATTGGTCAGAAGTTAGAATTAAAATATGCAACTGCTGGATCGAACCTCAGAGATCATCTACTCTCACACCTTAGACCCTCTACCAGCTTCTACCCCAGAGACGTTTCCTACGTGAGATGACACTGACCTCTCAAAAAGAATAAAACTCAGCCCCAGCGTCAGGGGACAATTCTCCCTTTCCACGCTACATTTTGAAGGACCGTCCTCTGGGCACCTCTCCTGGAGAAGAGCACCCACTTGACCCATCAGTTAGCCGGTGTCAGCAGCAGGGGCCTCTCGAGAGTTCCCCAGTTTAGCTCCCCCGCCTGCCTCCTTGGTGGTGTTCTCCAGGAGTGGCATAACCTCTACACACCAGTGTTTTCTATCTGCTTCTGGCTGTTCCGCGTTGCTTCCTTTCAACATGTCCCCTGAAGGAATCCAATATGTAATTTGCCTCTTATATGCCACACGGTACTCAGAGCTTTGCACGTAGCACATATTGTACCATTATTTCTTCTAGTTGTTCCCATTTTACATTTGAAGAATTGAGGCTCAACGGCAGTTAAAGTATTAAGGTCGTGTAGCTGGTGAAGTGACTTGAACAAGCCCTTGAGCCCAGGTTTGCCTCACTCAGGCTCATGTTACTTTCACTGCCCCGGGTTTCCATTCAAAGAAAAGCGATTCTGATTCAGAATCCAGATCCAGAAGATCTGGATTACTGAAACCAGATGGGCATCCCTGAGAGGCTGTCTTCCTTTTGATAAAGCAAACATTAAATTGTGGGGATGGGAGGGGGAAGACTTGTTTTTAGATGCATTTATTTTGACCGTTAATTGTAGGTATTCTGCATAAAGTCTGAATTAGTGTTTACAGAGGGGTGATATGAAAAAATTTTTTAAAAATAGGTAATTTAAACTGTTTCTCAAATGAAGGAGAACTATATGCTTATTTTAACGAAGAATATGTGTAGTTTAATGAAGAATTGAGACAGAGGACCCACAACACCAGAAGGCATTCTGCAGAGTAGTTCTAATCACAGACCTTGCAGTTAATCGGAACTGGATTTAAACCCTGGTTTTGCCAAGCACACTTCATCTCTCTCATGAGTACCTAAGTTTACTCATCTGTAAAGATAGTAATAATACCTATCTCTTAGGCACTTAATGAGATAATAGATTCATTCATTCAGCTATTCATTCCTTTGACAAAAGTACTTTTTGAATATTTACAATTTGCATGACACTGGAGATGTAGTCGCGAACAAGACACATACATGGTTCCTGCCCTAAGAGCTTTGACAGTCTGGTGGTTAAATGTAAAATGTTTGTCACAGTGTCAAGCACATGCTAAGTACTAATAAGTGGTAGATGTTACCATTATTATAATATTATTATGACTGTTATTATCATGAGTGTGCATTCCTACAACTTCATGTAATTTTGACATATCTTACATTTGATAATAGGCGTGAGACCCAGGTAACGTTTTCCTGTATTGGCATTTCTAATTAAAGGATAGTGTCGTAAGGTAACAAGCAATTATTGTTAACAAAGGAAGTACTGTATAATCAGAACCTTGCTTCAAGAATGTAGATTTCTCCTCTGCTTCTTACTTGACTGTTACTCTGTCTCTAGCCACATGAAACATTCAGAACAGTGGCTGGCACAACGGATAACTATTAGTTGAAAAAAGAATGTACAAATGAATGAGGGTTGCACGAACTCTAAACACAGCATCTGCCTGGTGCCTACAGAAGAGGATGCTAACTGGTTATAAATTGTACAGTGATAATCTCCTGATAATAAGTGCCCCAAGACTTTTTTTTTTTTTTTGTAAACTCAAGCACCTTGGGGGAAAATCCAAGGTGGGAGACTCAATGCAAGAAAGTTATTTTTAATGTCACTGGACTACACTGGAAGAAAAAAAAGTAAAAAAAAAGGCTGAGTATGCAATAATCATCTCCTGCAAATTAAAGATTCTAATCCAAGGGAGTTAAATGCTGAAATAGTTATTCGGATATTTTTCCAGGCACCCATTTATTTTACACTGAGTGTCTTTAAATGTAACAGTTTGAGTTAGCATTTTGTAATAATTTACTACATTTTGAGATTCATATAGAATTAAATGCCTTATTCAATGGAAATAACTTTTACATGCACTTAGAACATATCCTTGTAAGTGTTTAGTAATGGAAAGAACATGTGGCATAGAATTTTGAAAGGTTTTCTGCCATATCAGATTCACATCCATAAAGATAAATTTGTTTATGTGGGTCAGATTCCATTTCAACAAATACCTGTTTGCAAAAGATAAAAAAAAAGCCCTGGGTAATAACCTGTTCACTTTCCATCAGGAAATCTGTTCATTTAATATTGTATTTATCTACCTCATGCAATATCATAAAAAGTAGTATAACAAAAAAAATATTTTTATTGAATTTGAGATCATGGAATTTGACCCATACGTTATTTAACAGTGATTTAACTGGCATAATTTCTAGACCATCTGGAGAAATCTTCTGTTCTTAATAACCTTTGCAAGAGCACTAGTGGTTATTTGGTTCTGATATTTTTACATTGTAATTCAAACTCATTACCACCATAAGGAAATTAATGTGATCAGTATGAGCATATTTTTACCTTTAAAGACATAATCATAATAATTTTAATAGGTAGGCCAAATAATGTAGATAACGAAGTCTGAAGGAAGTTATAGCTTTCTCTCCCCGCCAGCCTCTTTCCCCCAACACACACTATTATTTTTGATAAACATTGCAAGTTACAAGTATAATACTCATTTACTGAAATATTCAGGGAATTAATATTTGACCCATAAATTCCAAACTACATCAGCTACTGTTTTTTTTTTCTTTCCCTTCTAAAAGAAATATGCTTTCATTCTCTATGTATTGAATGTAAATCAGAGAACCAATGCATCAGGGATGAACATTACCTTTCAAAATCTATCTATACACAAACGCTCATGTATCTTGAGCCATAATTGTATGCATGTGTGCACGATGATTGCACATAGTGTGTAGAAATGTTGTTATGGTGGGTGAGCACTTATGAAAACAGAAATCAGTCAGCACTAGTTTAAGCCAGACATGGTGTGGGTAGGTAATATAAAAGCTGCTTTCTGCAGACCTCCTAAGTTGGCTGTAGCATCCCAATTCTGAGCTAAAACCTTCATTGCTATTCTAGTCAGAGAATTCAAAGATGGAAAACACCTATTAGGTTACTTAGTTTATCCCCCTAGGGCCAGCATGGAAGATTACTCTGATAGCATATTTTATTCCTTCTTCTACTTCTTCGGTATTCGTTCCACCCTCATTCCAAAATGTCTGTGCTGACAGGCTTTTCCCTTGTTTCCTTGGGTAAGTACATTCCCCTGGATTTCCTTACATTTTTTCAACATTTAGATACATTTTCTAGTTTGCAAATAAGGATGTGTGCTTGTGATCAGATCTAGGCAAATGATTTCCATGGTATTAGTCATCTGCTCATGGATTACAGCCTCCAAAGCAAAGTGGGGGCAATAACAACAGGGGCTTTGATGGAGTGTTTGCTTCTATGCATATATACATGTATGTATGCATGTATGTTCCTCGTATGTACCAATTTCTTTCTCAGATCGCTCATCAACTGAAGCTGAAGAAAAGACAAGCAGGTCATCTGAGTTATCTAAAACTCTGCATGCTGAAAGAGCCACAAAATAGGATTGCTCCAAATCTGATTATTGGAGCAAATGGGTATGCAAAGAGACCTTGACTCAGTTCTACTGAAGATATCTGAACCTTGAGAGCATATCTAAATAGCTGGTCCTCCTCAAGCCCAGGAATCCCAACTGGATGCACCAAAGGGAATGGCGAGAAGCTTAAGCTGCGTCGGGAATTTTTCTAAACACTTCATATACTTAAACTCACTCAATCCTCACAGCTTTTGGAATAGGTTCTAAATGGCTCATTTAACTGAGGAAACTGAAGTGCAGGTTCTCTTGCCCTCTGTCATCGGACTGGCTGGGAGTGGAGCTAGATAGGACTCCAGGAGTTTGGTTTCGGAGTCCACGTCCATAACATCTACGCTGACTACAGTGAGTGAAGATAATGGATGAGCATGTACTTTGGGCTCAGATGCACTTTGTGTTGAATATTGACTCTATCACAACTTTTGTGACTTTGTACAAGTTAGCAGTCCTCACTGAGTCTCAGTTCCTTTATCTGGAGATTGGGATTAACAATAATCTTCTTTTAAAATTTTACGAGGATTAAGTAAGAAAATGCATGTCCAGCCCTTGGTACGGTTTCTGGCATATGACTGCCATGAAACAAAGGTTTGTGTCCTTCATTTGAAGCTCTCCTTAATGTCCCGAAGGAAGGCTGGCCATCTTAATCTTCTTCTCAGTCACTCATTGACCATTCTAAAATTAAATTCTTCTCTAAGTGAGTGGTCTTTGTTCTCCACATAAAGGCATAGATCTGCGCTCATGGGTGTTAGAGATTTTGTGGTAGGAAGGAATGTCCTTGTGGAATCAAACTGAGACACAATCTAACCCATGCCTTCATTTCATGGCATGTTTAGTTGGTAGTTCATGGCATGTTTAGTTTGGAGAGAGCCCCCAATTTAAAAATATATTTTGTCCCAAAAGTTTGTTGCAATTTGGAACTTGAAGCATGTTTTCTCATAAAAGTTGTGTTATATATTATAAGTGATAGTTAGGTCATTAGGTTAGTTCAAACAATTTTTTTTTTAACCCAGAAGACATCTAAGCCGTAACAGTAGCTGCTACCAAAAACAGTAGTTGATCTGCTCGTCCTAAGTAAATTCTCCTCCTAGCTTACCCTATCCCACTCAAAGCCCTGGAGGAGTGAGAAATGGGTACTACAAGTTCTATTGGCCTCTGATAATTAGAGGAAGTTTAGAGAATTTATAAATCTACCCACTGACCAGTAGAGAAATTTTAGAGAAATTATAAACTGAACAGCTGGCCATTGGTCAGTGCCATGCTCTCCTTAGAATTTGAAATGAGTCACAAAAGCTGTAGGCTACATTGGACATGGAGACGCTACGGTCATGGAGTTATGCTGTGGTCATGTTTTAGATGGGGCAAGAATGATCAGGCTGGTATGCAAAAAGAGGAGAATAGAGTGGATGCAAAGCAGAGAAAGAAACCATGTGGCTCAGGGTGAAATGGAGTGAGTAGGAGCATGATGACCTTCTAGATCATGTGAGGCCTGGTTGTTCTATTACACAGTTTGATCTTATAGGATCCTCCTGTATTATTTCAACACATCCTTCTTTATTAAACTAGTTTGAATGGGTTTCTCTTATAAAAAACAAAATGATTCCTGACAAAGCTAAATTTCTCAGATCAGAGCCCTTCTGAACTCTTCTTTTTGCCTGTGTAGATGGCTGTCTAGATAAGGTTTCTGATATCTGGATCTGGTAATATTAAGGGAGGGCCTGGGTTGGGAGAAGAGAGCAAATGGGAACCCTGGTGTTGACAATAGTCTATTTTTGTTAACTCTCAATCCAGAAAGCATTGCTGTCATCGCCTTAAGGTCTTCCCTTCCAGACACAATCCATTGCTCTATGGATTCACATTGTTCCTATCTTAAATGCCCTTTTGTTCCCTTCTACTTATACAAAGCTTATTCCACCTTCATTGTAACTCAAGATGAGTCATGGAAAGTTATAGCATTTTATGGCAGGAAGAAGACAAAGCCATCTAGTTCAAAGGCTCAAAGAGGTTGCCCAAGGTCACTCAACTGGAAAATAGTGCTGCCAGGACTTGAACTTAGGTTCTGACTTCAGTATGTTTTTTGCTAGACAACTCTGTCTGTAGCCCACAGGGTCCTATCCTCTTCTAGTGTATCAGAGTGGACTCCTCACCGGGCAGTATTTAATTATGTATTCACCTGACTTACATACTTGGCTCTTTTGCTATTCATGTTTATCTTAACACTCTACAAGCTTGTTGACAGCAGAAAAAGCAAACTCTCTTTTAATTTGTAGTTTTTCCTAGCATGTCACACAAAGCTTAATATATATAAGTGATCAATATATTTCTACGTATTTCTTAAATGATTGAAAACGTAACGTAGAGATGAATGAAGAACCTCAGAGGTTTCCAAAGCTGACATTTACAAAAGATGAACATTCCCAACACAGACAAGTCCCTGAAAACAGTTTGATTTTATAATCACTGTTGAGAGGGGAATTTTAGCTGCGAAGTATATAGATTGGACCCTTTACTCATTATGAATGGGAGCCAGATTCTGAGGTTGGATGCTTTATTAACTGCAGGTGATGCTTAGTGGTGGCACAAGCACAGAGATGGGACATATGTAGCAGTTATTTCCATTCAAGTGTGATAGGAGGTATGGTATTTACAGATGGGATAGACAAGATGATTCATGGATTAACTTGTTGATTTCAAGTTGTGCTCATGTGCTTTTCAGAACATCATCTTGGATGGTCTTCTTCTAAGATTTTATCCTTTATAGAGGAGGTGAATGAGAGAGCAAGTTAGCCTTCTCTCTTTTCTGATCCTAAGAATGTCCTCCTGGTTGCTGACTTCCCTACTAACTACTATCTTAGTCCTGATAACCAACTTCATGGTCCTCAATTTCATTGGTCACAGTCGTATCTTAACACATTCTGACTGTGTATGTTTTGGGAAAATAGACAAAACATTAAGATGAGGTCATAGGGAATAGCAAGTACTAGTTATGCCCTTTGGGTCTTAAAATTCATGAAATGAGTCCATCCTTCCTAGGATAAAGCTGTGACATTTTACCAGGACATGTCTCAAAGTGACATCCATATACTTTGGTATATCTAACTGAGATTCCTGGGTTTGAGAAAGACCAGCAACTTAAATGTGCTCTCAATATTCAGATATCTTCAGTTGAACTAGGTCAAGGTCTCCTTGCTATACTCTATTTGCTCCAATAGTGAGGCTTAGAGAAATCCTAGCAATCCTATTTTGTGGCTTGTTCAGCATGAAGTGTTTTGCATAATTCACATTGTCTGCTTGTCTACTCTTCCACCTCTGTGGATGAGCAATCTGAGAAAAAAATTGGTGGCTCACGAGGCATATACGTGCATGCATGCATACATACATAGAAACAAAAAAAATGAATCAAAATACTAATAGATGATTGAATTAAAGTGGGCTTTTATCTCTCAAATTTTATAAAATGAATATGTTACTTTATAATCAAGAAATTGATAATATAATATTGGTATATAAAATAAGGAACAATTTTGAAATTTAGAAAAATATCACTGATTGTATCTTAAATGTACTCACAATGTTCCTAGTTTTTGTTTTTAAATTAGAAAGCACAATTTTGGAGAATATAAACCAGAAAGAATTTAAAAATGTATTATGTTTCCGAATTCTTTGATTTACTGAGTAATTGTCCTATGTTCATTGACATCAATGTAAATATGCATATTAATTTCACACGACCTTTAGTTTATGAGATGCTCAAGGGGGGGAAGCTATTGCTCTGAATGAAAGAACATTTTACTTAAAGTCTAAGGTGAATATTTGCTGCATGATTATCAACAAGACATATCCAACCTTTCTGAAATTTGATTTCTTCATCAATATAGTGAAAATAATAAAGAGTCATTATAAATGGCAACTTAGCTAATATATATAAAATGTTTTTTTAAAGTGTGGGGTGTTTTATATGTTTAGAAATAATAGTTATTATTTCTGTCATAAAGTCCATAGATATCCTTACAAAACTCTCTTCTCCTCATTGTTGGACATGGACTGACTGAGACCCCCTTTAGTACAAGCCATACACAGCTTCTCTGGTCCACTCTTTCTTCTGTGACTACAGCCAGAAATGGCATGCTATCATGGATAGTCAACAGAATTTGACTACAGAATCAAGTTGTTGGTTTTGTTTGTGTGTTTGTTTGTTTTTAAAAGGAAAGTATTTGCCAAATTCTTAGTTTATTGTTTGGAACATGGTAATAGAGTAGCTCTTCTTATCAACCAGCTACTAATTCAGACCTAAAATGTCCACCTCCTATTTCAAATTTGTAACAATATTTGTTGCACCTTTCTCTTCCTTTTCTTGAAAATCACTTTTTGCCTAAATCCGTCTTCTCACTTCTGGTCAAGATTTGTAGGTCTGTGACTCACACACAGTGGCCCTAACAGTATCTTTTTTTTTTTTTTTTTTTTAATTTTTTTTTTCAACGTTTATTTATTTTTGGGACAGAGAGAGACAGAGCATGAACGGGGGAGGGGCAGAGAGAGAGGGAGACACAGAATCGGAAACAGGCTCCAGGCTCTGAGCCATCAGCCCAGAGCCCGACGCGGGGCTCGAACTCACAGACCGCAAGATCGTGACCTGGCTGAAGTCGGACGCTTAACCGACTGCGCCACCCAGGCGCCCCCCTAACAGTATCTTAATATCTTAATGCATTGATGTCTCTTTGCTTGCCTGCCAGTGATTTTCAGGTATTGTAGTCTGGAAACAATTCTTCAACCTGAGAAGTATGGATTGTGTGTGTGTGTGTGTGTGTGTGTGTGTGTGTGTGTTCTTGAGAAAAAAAAGGAAGCAATTCCCAGGACCAAGAGTCAGCTCCTGAGGTAGGTGTTTTTATTTAAGATTTGGCTGAAGGAAAGGGCTACTACCCTTTCTCTTCCACTCACCAGCTCAGTAACCTTGTGTGGACTACCCTCTCTTGTGGTCTCTGTTGTGTCTTCTGCAAAATAAAGATGATATGATCAAGGAGATAATGGTTTAGAAAGGCTTCCTAAACAGTTTAGCTCTATGAAGATACTAGTTATTTTTCCTCCACTGGATAGCTTTTTTATGTAACATGTAAACATAATAGTCAGATGGGCATAGCCTACTCAAGGGGAAGGTATAACACAAACAATGCAAATGACTTGATCTGGGAGCAGCTTCCTATGTTTAAAGAAAAAAGAAAGCATGTTTCTTCTTGTTCTTCTGCAGGAACTTCTCCACCCTTGATGTTTTTAATGACCTTAGTAGAGTCTCCCAGTGTTCGGAAAATGATTGAACACGAACAAGGAGGATTGGTTTGTTTGGTCTATGTTTGGTCACATGGTTTATGGAGGGAGTTCTCCATTTCACCAATGAGAAGCAAAGTCATCTGCTTTTCTGTGGATTGATGGACAAAGTGCTACAAACATCTACACATTTGGTAAATCAATGAAATGTATGTAAAGATGAGTGTTATTTTCTATACTGTTCTTTTCTGGGGTTCACCACTGAACCAGTCAGAGCTGTCTTTCATATAATGAGAACTATCATAGCTTGGAAAGTAGCATCAGACAAAGTGTCTTTTAGGAATATTCTTTGGCCTAATCTAAAACCAAAACAGACACTGCACATGGCTTTATTTATGATCCTGGAAGTTGAACATGGAAGGAGTTCTTAGTTCAACATTCATCCAGATTGTAGAAACTGGTTGATATTTCCTGACAAGGCCTCTTGCCAATCTAACCTCTCCTAGCTAAGCTATTTTAACTTTGGTCTTAGGCTGATATATCTCCTAGCAACACATCTTCTCCTAAATAAAAACAGATCTCCCAGATGGTCTGGTTTGCTCTTTCCTTCTATTGACCAACTTTGTTACCCATCCTCATCACTTTCTCAATTTTAGTCATTATTTTTTTTTAATTCTCTTTCTTCAACCACCTTATTTTATTGTTTTCTCTTCACCCACCTAAGGTGAAGATCTAGGTTAGCATTGCAGTGTGGGAGCCATTAGCCACATGTGCTTAATCTTAATTTACATTAATTAGAATTAATGAAAATAAAAAATTCAGTTCCTCTTCAGTCGCACTAGCCACACTTCAAGTGCTTAATATCCAGTGGTCACCATATTGATTGGACAGTCCAGAGACAGAAGAATTCCATCATCACTAAAAGTCCTACAGACAGTGCTGATCTAGGTATTCAATTTTCTGCTTCCTTAAGGGCTTCCCCAACTACTTTCAGCTAATTTGTACCTACCTTTATCTTTATTCCTATAAAAAGTCAAAGATAGTTGTTTGAAACAACAGAACTGTCTTAATAAATTATTTATCTGGAGCACACGTTCTTTCCTTTGGGCATAGCCATTTCATAGTTTCTATAATCTTTTCGGCAGATCAAATTGAAGAATAGAGAATTGTTCTAGTCTTTAAGACCTTCAATCTCAAAAATGGAATTTCATACAAGCTGTGAAAACATGTAACTTCGCATACTTTGAGGCAGCCATCAACACAATTTGACAGTAATAGTTAAGTGGAGACTTAGTCACTGAAAGGGGATGGCCACTTTCTTCATACCTGTTAGGATGGCTTTTACCAAAAAAACCAAAATGTAACAAATGTTGGTGAGAATGCGAAGAACAGGGGACCCTTGTATACTGTTAGTGAGAAAGTAAATTGGTGCAGCCACTACAGAAAACAGTATGTGGGTTCCTTAAAAAACTACAAGTAGAATAGTCATATGCTCTAGCAATCTCATGTCTGATTATATATCAAAGGACTTGAAATCAGGATCTCAGACATATCTGCACTTCCATGTTCACTTCCATGTGTGGCACTATTCACAGTAGCCAAGACATGAAAGCACCCTAAAGGCCCAATGATGGATGAATGAATTTTTAAAAATGTTGCATATACATACACACACACACACACACACACACATATATATATATATATATATATATATATATATATATATATTAAACACAGTGGAATATTTTCAGCCTTAAAGAAGACAGAAATCCTGCCATTTCCAATAACACAATGAACTTGTAGGATATTATGCTAAGTGAAATAAGCCAGACACAGGAGGACAAATACTACAGGATACCAATTACATGATAATGTCAAATCATCAAATCATAGAAGCAGAGAGTGGCATATGGTTGTCCAGGGCTGAAGGGAGGGAAAAATGAGGAGTTATGAGTTAAAGGGTATAAGGTGTTGGTTATACAAGATGACTAAGCTTTGAGATCTATTACCATACACTGTAACATAAGGAATACTGTATTGTACGCTAAAATTTTGCCAGAAGGGTAAATCTTATGTTAACTGTTCTTATAAAAAGTAATAATGAGAAGGAGGAGAGGAAGAGGTAGAGGAGGAGGAGGAGAAGAAAAAGGAGGAGAAAACATGGAGATGACGAGTAGGTTTATGGATTAGATTGTGGTGATGAATCGATTGGCAGGTGTATACGTATGTCCAAAATCATCAGGCTATATACATTAATTATGTACAGCTTTTTGTATGTAAAAAATTTTTAAATAAAAAAGGAGGTTGATCTCAGTGGAGTTATCTGTATAGTATAGCCCAGACCTAACTTTCAAATTGTCTTTCTCTAACTTCTTGCCTTTTAGCCCCTGCCAGGTCTGATCCTGACTTATTACTGAAATTGATTCTTGCCCTTGGCTTTTTGTCAACCCTTTGATTAGGGTTGTCATCTTTTTCACTAGAGTCAAATCCTAATCTCATCCCATTCTCTGTTTCATTTCCAGGCTAATCTTGCTACGTTTGGTGACTCATCTGCATTGTTGCCAATATACAATCTCCCCCTGCACCCACATTTTGCTTTGTCCACCAGAATTTGAAGACACACTTGGAGTTGGGGATACTGTCTCTTCCTCCATTAGCAAGCATGAGATTTGCCTTCTAAGACATTTGCCGGGTACTCAGCTTGGGGAGACAAAAAAGAATAAGAACTTTTTTACCTTCCAGGAGTTTACAAACTTGTTGGGGATATAAGAGACAGTTATGAAATAAGACCAGATGATTTTCAAAGAGCTCAATGAGTGGTGTAGACACAAGAACTGTTAGAATTAAGAGAAAGGTCTGTATTATTTCATTAAAGAGGTAGAAACTGGCTATCTGGAAAAGTTTGGGAAGGTTTTGGACTAGCCAGAGGAGGGCATCGCAGCTAGTGGACTGGAACAGATGACATGGGACAAAAACCACATTATTTGCTTTCCTTCATTTTCTACTGACAGTCACATCCAGATCTGGGCCCTGGATATCACCATTCTGTTGCTTTTTCATATATGGTTTTGTTTGACTGCCTATGGTAGTAACTACCACAGGGAGCTTAAAATTCATTTACTTTTTATTTTTTGACCATATATTAAGACATTTTAGATATTTCACTAGGGATAATAGTCACTTGAATTTAATAGTCACTTGAATTTAAGTTTGTGGCTAACTGTATCCACATCTTCCACAATGATGAAAAAAGGAAAAATTCCATGTTCTTTCCCTTCCCCCCCCCTTCCCGGGGGGCTCTGAGATCCTAATTATTGACAGCACTTCCACTGACCTCATATATTTCATGAACTATTCTTGGGTATAGATAGGTATCAAGAGTCTGTAAACCCTATTTTTCAGACAGAAGGTATGAATTTCCACGTGGGAAATGATGACCTCAGGATGTAAGCTCCTCTAGGAGTTAGGACTGTTCTTTTTCTTGGTCTCCCCAGTGCCCATTGTTGTTCCTAGAACATATCAGGTTCTCACTAAATGTTTTCTGGGTGAATATTTAATGAACGTCTCAGAAAAACAACAACAATGCACGGTATGAGCAGAGCTCAGCAAGGCTGAGTGTGCAGGACTTCATCCTTTTCACAAAGATTCAAGTTCTTCTACTTGTTCAAAAGTAAGACAATGTTCTCTCCGAAGCTTTGCGTGACTTCCACCCCTGGCTGGTAGGCACTTATTCATTGTGATTTTGTACCGCTTTTATTTCTGAAAATACCAAGCACATTATATTTCGTGGTCTCTTTATATGTCTGGGCTTTCCTCTAGCTGCTGAAGTCTTCCAGGAAATCATTTCTTGTTCATTTTTATATGTCTAGCAGTTGGTGCAGTACCTGGCACATAGTAGGCACTAAATGACTGCGTAGTGGATAAATGACCATACGATGGCACTGGTATGCTGTTGGTCCTCCAGACAGATCCCCTCCAATGCCATCCCCTAGCTTCTGCATGTTTTGTTCCTAACAGGTCATACCTTCTTGAGAGGACTATCCTTGGGCCATTGGATACTCTTTGCCCAGATCTTCAAAGAGCCAAAACTGCTTGGTAGTTTATATTCCTCTGGGGCATCCTGGAGCTAGTGATATACTGGTTCAGATGTCTGAGATTCTAGCTCCCTTGCCTCAACGTGGAAGAAACTCTACAGCATTATTTATCCTCCAGAGCTCCCCACAGATTCATACTGAGGCCGGAACTTCGCCTGAACTTAGACTGTGCTTGGCTACTTTCTCTTTGCTGTTCTGATTTCTCCACTCTGAGAACACTTCTTCAGTAAATCTCCCCTGCAAGAATCCTCATCTCAGGTTTTGATGCGTTTAGAAAACCCAAACTAAAACCTATGTTGACCCTGAATGTTGGAATTATACATTCAGCTTTCTTTGCGACTTATGCTAAAATAATAAAAATGTTTCAAACAGCCTGGTAACTTCAAGAATTTTTAGAGATGGAGCTCCTGTAGTGAGTTTCCAGCCCATTTTTAAGATGTAAAATACCTCTTATGGGGAAGCATTTTCATTGATAAAGATATTGGGAGAGAGGACTGGCTTTTTCCTAACAACAAAAAAAAGTGCAGGAAGCCAGCACTGATGTTAAATCGGACCATTCACATATTAGAACTGAAGAGATGGGACCCTAATGTGTGAGTCACAGAGAAAACACAGCTGGAATGAAGCAAGACATTCCAGCACATTCAGGAATGTCACTAATTTATTTCTGAATACTTGGAAAATGTAGTCAACTGTATAACACATACCTCTCTGTTTGCAATTTCCCATCTCACCTCTTACTTTCTCCATTTCTACAGCTCTCCAGATCTGTTTCTTTCACTGTCCCAAAATAGCCGGTCAAATTTTCTTCCATTTTCTGGTGACTGTAGCTGCAGAAGGACCTAAGTTGCCAATGGAAAGAGCAATGGCTAAAATAAAGTGGCTTTCTTAATGGTTGTGTGTATTTTCTGAGACGAGTAGATCACTGGCATTTTAAAAAGATCACAAATACACCATTAATGAAACTGTTAGCCATCACTTTAGCATCCAGATTAGTGACAGGAGTTGACACTATTCCTAGAGGAGGGGAAAGCACTAAAATAAAATTACTCAAGTCCAAATATCTCCACACTGTACAGGCACTGGATGAATGACACTTGGGTAAACACATGCATCAATATCTTTTAAGTGCAAACTGTCCCTTCTTAAACCCTTGGGCTGGTGACAACTTGACATACAGAAGACATAGCTCTGCACAGGCTATTTAACCAAGGAAAGATGATTGTCAGTTTTCTCCAGTGTTCTTTTGCTAATAGTCTATAAACACGGATGTCCTTATTAGGCGCAGCTCCTTTTCTTTATTTGAAATGGCCATTAAATTACTCTCCAAAAATACTGTTAGAATGGCTGCAGACCTCACTGAACATAAACTTGTCCTCTCTCCCTTGAGCTTTCCTCTGCTTAGCTGCTCGTCCTTTGGCTCTGAGTATATAATCAGCCCCGATCTCCTGCTGAGCACCGTCAGGAAAATGGCAGCTCTCACTGAGAGACAGCAGAGCCATTCACAGTCGTGGAGCTATTGAAACATTGACAGAAATGACAGACATTTCCAAAGCTGTGCGAAGCATTAATTTTAATGTATGCTGTGTGTCCTTACTTAGTAAATATTTATTTGACTGTGAAAGATAGGAGAGGTAATCACTGCTTTCCTTCAAATACAGTTCCTGTAGGAGCTCCAGCCCCCTTCTCTTGAAGGAGCTCAGGACTTAGTTGCGGAATTTTGAAACAGAACATGTGGGGGAGAAAAAGATTCAAGATGCAAGATCTCTATTCTGGAATCAAACTTTAACAGTCTTCTGTGTTTTCTTCAAAGTGTTTCCTTTGGTCACATGGACACAGCATAACCGTGTTGGGTCAGCAACCAGCAAGAATCTTGCTTTAAGCCAGAAAATAATTTCTAAAGTCTGGATTGCCAATGAGATCTTATCTGAAGACATGTAAACCTATCTGACACTATCTTCCACTCCACTTGCCCTGCTGAATCTCCTGTTATATATAGTCTTCTCAGTTAACCTCTATAGTCAGTGGTTGTCCAATCTATTCAGAGGGTCTGTCTGGGGCCACCATCTCTTCAGGGGTACAGCAGAGCATTTTGCTCTTTAAACTAGATGGATGGAGGAGTTGGAAGGCAGTAGATTGGGTCACAGCAATAATCACTGAATACCAGCAAAGGTGTAGTTATTTTCGCATGTACTATCTCAGTTAATCGAAACAACTCACATGTAGGCATTTCACAGAGCAGAAAACTGAGACATAAAGAGGACAGAATACTTTTTCCAATGTCCCATAATAGCAGAATTGAGATTTAGTCTTGGGATTTCAAATCCAAGGTCTGGTGCTCTGTCTGCTACACTGCAACGAAGAGTATTACATACATAACAGCATTTGTAAACCTGAAATCTTTATGAAAATGTTAGTTACTGCTATTGTGGATGGTTAGAAAAATGTGCTTGTTAATTTTGTCTGGCTGGTCAGCCATCCAGGGCTTTTCTAATGAGGCAATGAACCCAACAGGGGTGAGGGGATGAGCTGCCAAGCCTTTCACATCAACTTTGTGTGCACTAATTAAACATCATGCCTGGATAAATGGCCCAGGATGACAAAGTCCACAGCTTCTCACAGATGGTTCCAGGAAGTCGCATGGTTGGCTGGAGAGGATTTGGTCATGAATAAGATGCAACCTTAAGCCTCCTCCACTGACTCTGTGTGAGCAGGTACATTAATCTTTCTTTGTATCAGTAGCAAGCTGTGGGTTGAATGTCAGGTGGGCTCCAGAAATCAATTTCTCCTTGGTGAGTATCTGCTAAATATGTGCTTATTTCATTATTATATATAAGGAGAATGACGTATACTTGGGCCATGAGATGGAGCTCTAAAATATTAATTCACTATAGGTGTTTTTTTTTTCTTTGAACCTATGCTATTTATCTTGGCAAGCATCCTTTAATATCTTTGACCTTTGAAAAACTGGTTTCTTTCCTAAGTTTGCTCTCTTCAGTTCTTTGTATTCACTTTAACTCCTTTGGAATCCCTTCTCTCCCCCCAATTTTGTACTAGGGCAGGAAATACATACATAGCCATATTTCCTAGGGAATAGAAATAGGTTTGCAAGTTATGCACGATATTGGTCATGCATCCTATGTTATGATATTAAGGCAACTCTAGTTTAGGGTTTAGAGGCACCTAGTTCTCTGCACAAAACTTTTTTATATCAGGTATGTAGACTGAGACTTGAGACTTTTTTGTCTCAAGTTCTGTAAGTATAGAAAAACTTTTTTTTTTTTTTTTTTTTTTTACTTCAGCAGTGAAGCTGATTACAGCTTTTTTTATGGTGTGGTAAAAGTATGTTCAGTTGTGGAGTACCTGAAAAATCATAGTTAGAAGAGCAACTACTTCCTACAAGTCTTGACATTTTTAGTCACCCATGTAGAAATGTATCTGTTGATGGTTAATATGAACATGGATCATCTACACTCTCCTACTAATGTGACCCAAGATCTGTGACCTCAGTAGTTCCATCCCACTAACTCGTACAGCAAAGACTCAACACCTGGTATAAGCAGACCATGAACTTATTTAGATCCCAAGCTCTTATTCAAATTCAGTATTGGATCTTTATTTACTTGACAAGGTGCTGAGTATTTTCACTCATATTATCTTATTACTACTTTTTAAAAAAACTACAAGTTTTTTTGTTTTGCTTTTCTTTGCAAATAGAGACACTGACAAATAGAGACACTGCCCCCCTAGAAAATTTAATTGATTTGCTTGAGATGGGAGCTGGGATGTGAGCCCAGGGTTTCTAAATTTCAATTCTTTGTTCTTTCCCTGGTGACTTGGTATAACTGACTCCTGCTGTTAACAAGACATGTTATATTGAGCAATGAGGAAACTGCCAAGCCATTCTGGTTAATCTTGTCCATCAGTCAGCTTGTGGGCATCCTTGGTAGTCTGCACCTTTTTTTTTCTCTTTTTCCCAACATTAGCTTGAGAGTGATGAGGCATGATGGTTCCTAATAATGTTCCTGCCCATAAATTCTCTATGCTCAACCAAAGTAAATGGTGAACTATTTTTAAAAATGATAGTGTTGTAGGCATTCATTTGCTTCAAATAACTGGCCTGGGGCTGATATTTAAGGTGGAACCAAGATCATCACAAGCCCTTTAGAAAAATCTATAATAAAAAATTCTTGTCCTGGAAGTGTTGTATAAAGTCATTATGGATCTGAGACACAATTAAGACTTTAGATCTATCTACAGAGAAGAATGACTCTCCCAAAGATTTGAGAAGACAAATGGTAAAGGGGTAGAATGTTGAACTTGGATTTCTGTCATAAAAAGAGGGGCTTCTTGGTCAACGTGTATGCAGTTACTTTCTGAAGATGAGTTTATTCTTGCCTTGTAAAAAAAATGAGCAGTTTAGTTCTCCAACATTTTGTGGCTGGGAAAAGTTGAGGCTGATTATTCATAGTAAGAGGGCATGGTTTCTGTCCACCATCAAGAAGTAACAAAGTCCAAGAAGCATGTATTTTTTGATTAATTCAATGCCATAGGACACTTCCTCTGCATTAGAAAGTGGGGTGACTTAACTATGGGTGCAATTTGTGGAATAAAATGTGGTGAAAGTTGAATAGCTCTAGGATGACTGGAAGACCTTATTTTTGGAGACCATGTGACATGGATTATGCTTCACTTCATTTCAGAAGAGTGAATACCAGGGAAAGTAATGCAATAGACTAAGAAGATAGCATGTTGAACTCCTCTTCCTGGAACCATTCCCAGAGCTTTCACTGCTCACTATTCTCTGATGACTCCCAAATTTATTCCTTTAGCTCAGAGCTTTGCAATGAACTCTAGACCCAATTTTCAACTGTCTGCTCAACAATTCCACTAGCATGTCTGGCACACACATACTACTTATCTGACCAACAAACTCTACGGTGCCTCTGTTTTCTTGTCTTTCTTAATTCTAGCTAGAGTTATCCTAGATTTCCTTCTCCCTTATTCCTTACGTTTGATCAATTATTGTGCTATGTTAATCTTACCTTAGAAATATCCCTCAGATCTGATTCTTCTACTTCATTTCCCACTCATTACCACCTCCCCAAATTCTTCTTGCCAGGATTATTGCAAGCAGTTCCCACTACTATCCCTGCCTCCTATGCTCCTATCTCCAATCTCTCATATACTCTGCTGCCAGATTTTTTCCTGAAAAAAAAAAAAAAGCCATAATATTGCTTCCCTGATTAAAGATGTCCATTGTCTCCTCCTTGCCACGAGGATAAAGTTCAGACTCGTTCATACAGTTTACAAAGTCTTTCACAACCTGGACTTAACTTATCTTTCCAATCTCATCACTTGCCACTCCCCTCAGCCACACACTCTACACAATCACCAAACTGAACTGTCTTGTTCCCTTAACACATGGTGTGTTTTCTTAATTCTGTTTGTTTGCATAAGCTTTTCCCTTGGCTTAGAATCCTGTCTCTAGTTTTTCCCAGGCAGCTCCTAGTCCTCTTCAAAAAGAGCACAGTGACTGATGTTTATTGACCATTTAGTCTGTTTCAGGCACTATGCTAAGCACTTTGCATGTATCACCTCAATTAATTAAAAAAATCACATATACTATTCATACATTAAAAAAGAGGTAATTGATATTTAGAGAACTTTGGTAATTGTCTAATTTACATAGGATATCCAGGCTAAGGGACTCCAAAGTTCGTACTCAAATCTCTACAGAATAGTGCTTAGAAACTTAAGTGAATGAGTGTATGAAAGAATGAACAAATAGTACTAGGAAGATTATGAACTTTTCTTTTGGAGAAACTCTGGCATGAATGATATATTCTTTACCTTTAGAGTGGAAGTTACCAGCTTCTTTTTTTTTTTTTTTTTTTGCACTGATAATTATAAATTCATTATCAATGAACCTCTTCTCTGAAACTTCTGTGATTACCACCACAACCCATCTGAGGCAAGTTGATAAGACTTCTTACCATGTTCCCAAAAATTCATGCTTGCACTTCTGTTCATGCATTGAATTATCAATATTGGCTCAAGTGTTTGTGTCTCCATCATGAGACAATGAGCTCCTAGAGAATCAAGAATGTGTCCTGCTCTACTATTAACTGTTGCAATACCCAACATGATATTTGGTACAGAGTAGGGCAAATGGTGTGTGTTTCTGGAACAAATGAATAAATGGATGAATGAATACTCCAAGAAGGCTTGACATCCTTACTTTAAAGAGTAGATATGCCATAACTACTATGATGCATAGATGTTTTTGCTCATATGTCCATTCAATGAGTGAATGTGAATTGGAAGCTATAATTCTGGTGTTCCTACATCTCTCCAAGTTGCCTGGTGTCTCTTCTAGTGGGAACATCTTCCTATGCTGATTCTCTGTCAAGAATTGAAAACACAGTTTATATTTTTTTATACAACATGGCCTCTAAACACATCCTAATGATTTTCTTTGGTGCTCAACTGAAGCATTAGTGATCCATTCTAATCCTAGAGGAAAAACTATTTTTGTTTTGTTTTGTTTTTTTGTGGTTTGTTTTGTCTTGTTTTTGGCTTCTAGAATTGTTGAGGATTATATTATATACAACTTTATGGATGATTTAAGGGATTTTGAGAGCAATTTTTTTCTTACTGTATTGAATTTTCACCTAAAACTAACACTGTGAACTAATCTTCAAACAAGATGTGACTTTACTCCTGTTGAGTGGTAGATAGTGTATTGATATAATAGCTTCAGAAGATGATACTGAAGTTCCAACTTGACTTTTGATTTTCCCTTCTGATTTATAATTTGTCAAAATGACATATGGCAATCAAAGTTGTTTAATGAGTTTATCTTCCCTTGCCTGTGTAATTGGTGTGCTATCTCTGTTGCATAGACTGATGTTAGCTGCCTAGGCCAAGCTAAAACTACCAAGCTGAAGACTAGTAACCAGGCAGGGCTGGCAATGCTACGGGAGTGTGGGTAGTGCAGACAGGATAGCAAAGCCCATACTAAGAGGAAAATTTTAAATATGGGGGTTGTAAGTAGGAGCAGTGGCTAGGGCTTAGGTCTATAGTGAAAGTCATAATCTGAGTGTTAGTGATAGGATGAGAGAGGTCGAAGTTGATGGGAGGCATATCAGCATACAGAATATGTGAGCTTTGGTGAAGACCCTGTTGGTTCAGAGTGGTTTCCTTGGAACATCGTTATGTAACTTCAATATAGAGTCACCTTGAGACCTGCCAGGTGACACATAAAACAGCCTGATAAGAACAACTCACTGCCACCACCCCCATTCCCAAACACTATAAATTTAACTCCAGAAGACTGGAAAATAATGTGAGTCTTCTTTACTATCTTTTCTTTAAGGGCTATTCCAGGTGTTTACACACTATGGCATTCAGCAAAATATATGAAATACGTTAATATTTTTCTTTACTCATACATCTGTTCCAAGACATGAAAAAAACCCCTTTTTGTTCCCAGTTTATGGAAACAAAAAGATTACCTGGTTCTCTCTCAATCTCTGACCCTCTATGTATCTTGCCTCTCCTTCTTCCTCTTTCAGTCAAGATATTGCTCCTCTTTTCCTTTTCTGGGAATATTCCTTTTACTCCTCAGTCCAGAGAAGGATTCTAGTGAATAAAGTTCTCCATTTCCCTACAGATAATCTGTATCTGCATCTGCATTTCTTTTTGAAGACTCAGTGGAGCCCTAGCTTCATCTCTTATAAGGAATATTTCTCCCAAGTTATCCCAACACTGGACAATTATATGGAGAAAAGACTATCCAAAGGGACGGCACGTAACCTGAAATGGCCTTTCACAAGTGATGGTTGCTTCATCAAAGATCAGCTGTTGACCAACTTGGACAAGGCTAGACTTTGCAAAGTCCCTTCACTGCAAAAACATCCAGAAACAGATTGTTCAACAATACTGCATATGGGTGCTAAAAGTTTTTGGTTATTGCTGCATTCTCTAGAGTGCTCAATTATTAGGTGATGGTGAAGTGAAGGGCATGGCTTAACAGCAGTGCTCACTTGAGGTCATTGGTTATCTGTTGAAAAGTCTTCAATTATTTTCTTTGGGGCCAAGGATGATTTATAGAATGAGAATGAACTGCTGCAATGGCAAAATTCGGAATGGATGACACAAGCTCAAAGAATACTTGGGAATATTTTGGGAGATTTCTGTCAATTTGTTGAAATTAGGATATTCAAATGATACTAATTATAGTACAAGTGGAAAATACATAGAAAAATAATTTGACTGCTAATAATTTGACTACTAATAGCTACTAAGAATCTTAAAATGATCATTAATTTTACTTATCTGTCCAATGAAACAAGCTTAATATTAAAAAAAAACCTTTATGCATAATGATGCCAATTGCCAAGTTTTTCATAATAGAGATCACTTGGTGAAAGCTGAAAGACTATTCTTTTGAGCAAAATATTATATAAATCATGATAACCATGCTCAGTAGATAATTTAGCAGCCATTAACCTGCTACTGGTTATGCCCAAGTTATAACATTTATTATAAAATGTACATTGAAAAGCAAGATCTAAAGTTATATATCCTTTGGCAATATGTACAAATATTGAATCACTATGTTGTACACCTGAACTAATATAATGTATGTCAATTATACCTTAATAAAAACCCAACAAAAGTTATATATCCAGTATAACTTTGTAAAAGATACATAAGGATATATAAAACTATATAAAAACAAAACTGTTAGTTGTAGTTGACTTGGGATGCTAGAATTATAGATTTTTCCCTATCTTTTTTCTACTTTTTTTATATTTAATATTTTTTCTATGAAAATCATGCATTTCTTTAACAATGTTAACAATAATAATTAATAATAATAGTAAAAGTTGGTAAAATATTTATATACAATCCCAAATGGAATGGTGATCTTGGGCACTGAAGCCTATTGCTATAAACTAAATTTTCTTCTTTATTATTTTTTGGTTCCACTCCCTTGTAATGACACCTCGCAACGCAATTTCCAGCATCGTCAGCTGTGAGATTGTTGTAATCTCAAGGAATGCATGCTGGTCTTAACAACCATGGCAACAGACTTTGAAAAAAGTTAAATGGAATGTGTCTGATTAAGGATCTACCACAACTCAGTTCAATTTGAATCTTACTCTCCTGGTTGATGATGGAGTTCTGTTGCTAATTCTCAGGCAGGTGCAATTAGGCACAATTGGAAGACAATTGCCACTTATTTCCTCTATGGTCTTTAGATGTCACTTATTTTCTTGAACCTCAGTTGTCCTCTCTTTAAAACAAGGATAGTAATGCCTACATCAGAGAGATGATGACGAGAGCCAATGTAGCAATTAATACATAGAAAAGCACCATGCAAACACTGAGGAAATAGCTCAGTATGTAGGGAAATGCATCTGGCTTGGTGTTGAGTGAATGACTTTTCCTGGCTCAGCCAGTTACTATGTCCTAAGCCTTCAGAAGATGATCCAGCACTCCTGATCCTTACTTACTTCATTTGTAAAATGGGGATAATGGCACTTACCTTGCAAAGTTATTATGACAAATAAAAATTGTTATGAAATGCCTGATATGAAATTTTCAGAATTAGTAATCACTATTTTTAAGTATTTATCAAAAGCAACTTGACCTATATATTCCGTGAATATGCTCCAACCCTTGGCATTCACTATATTTGAATAATCAAGAACTCTTGATGACAGGTTATGGGCACTGCTAACTATGTTCCTGGATTCCAGTCTAATGGATTCTGAAGAGCATGCTTGGCTAACATTATACTTCCTTTTGGAGAACTTGCACTTCTTATTGCTAAACTTGTGAGTAGAGTTTTAACGTGAGTCTCAGAAGCTTGGTTGGTTTGCCATATCTGAAATTAACTATAGAGATTCAGGTATAGGTACATTTCTTGATCAGGTAAGTTAGATATTTAAAGATTTTTGTCTGTGCATTGTAGAAAGTGCTTCTTGTGCAATCTATGTCCCAGCCCTTGATGGTTTAGAGATTTTTCCTGGGCCACTAGAAATGACCATACTGTTTCCAATTTAGTGAGACCTTACTGATGTTGGTTCACTGTGATCTTTTCAAACCGCATAATCTTGAAATATATACATTAATAAATTCCAAAATATGCAATTTCAAGGCAGAAGGGATACCTCTGTGATGCGAAGAGCTATGTCCTCAGCAGGATGTTAATTTTATTTGTAAAATGTCAATCTCGAAACAGTGACTAATAATTAGAAGAAAAGTGCTACTTTAATAATTTGGACATTTAGTTTCATATCCTTGCCTTAGGTGAAAACAGAATCTATGAGAATTCTTACCATCTGGAAGTTCTCTATCTGGTTGGTTAAGATTGAATGAAAACATCCTAACACATACATTCTGTGAAGAAGGATGATTGACAAGGACTCCTCAGTGTAGTCCAGGGTAATCATTTAATCACAGAATGTACTCAGTTTCAGGATGATGTCAGGATTAATTTGCTACTGGGAGAATCTTAAAGTGGATTTGCAGTGCATCTTACTCAGTTTTCTCCATTTTAATTAAAAATCATCTTGTTATTAGAAGTGGCAGGATTGAAGCCATAGGAAGCTCTGACCGTAATTCCAACATGGTGACACATCACATTTGAGAGCTATAGAACTATATATAATTTCACTCCTCTCTATGACATATGCATAAAGGAACCTCCAACTAGCAACAAAAGTAGAAAACCTTAAGCATTTCTTCTAGGGCTTCTCCCCCACTATCTAACATACACCAGAACAGTCAATGAATTCTGCATGTCTCGTTGACTTCAGAACAGGTCTTTTTGCCCAGCCAGAAGCAAATGTTCTATTTTGAAATTTGGATGGAAAGTTATTGGTATGAAAGTGCACGTGAAGGAAGAATGACATCAACCTCCATGATGAGCAATGCAGGGCTCCTCCCATGTCTTTCAGGTGGCACAGAGACCACGACAGTTGTGAAGCTTATTTCTGAACACTATGAAATAATGTTTTACTTCTTTCCATTATACACATTAGGAACGACTCTACCATCAGGGACACTGATGACAAAATAATAATAACAATAACAACAACAACTTACATTTATTGAAAAATTAATTAGTGCCCGATAGTGCACTAATATACTATATATACTTTATTCTCAATATATATATATTCTGACATATACTATATTCTCAATAAATGTTAGCTATTATTGTTACTGTTGCTACTATTTTATCGTCATCTATGTTCCTGATGTAGACTTGTTCCTGTGAGATGGTGTTATAAGTATGCCGATTTTATAGGTGAGGAAGCTGAGATACTAAAAAGTTAAATGACTTGCCCAAGGAAGACATACAGCTCATAGGCAGCAAGGCAGAAATGTAAACTCAGGAAGAACGGCTCCAAAGCCTGAGTTCCTACCTTCAGGAGTACTTGCTCATGAAGGAACAAATAAAGAAACAACTAAGAGTGCAGACTGTTTCTCATTTTCCCCATTAATATTTATTTACCACTTCTTGTTCTGCTGTCAGTGAGTGGAGATTTGAGTAAAGGGATTTAAAAAGATTTAGGGAATAAAAACTCAAAATTGAACAAAACATTATGCATTAATATTTTCCCTCAACAATTAGAAAAAAGATCAGATTTTACATGCAGAACCCATCAGTCCAATTGATGGTAAACTATTATTTTGTGGGATAACAATTTGAACTACTGGGGCATGAAAAAGAGTCTTGGGCTTGAGGTAAAAACACTTGGGTTTGACACATCTTTTACTTTATCGCTATATGACTCTAGGCATAGAAGGAGGTTGGGACTGGGAGGAAATGTCACTACCATATACCAAGATGTCTCCCATGAGCTTACCTTGACTTACACTCTGTCACCTACACTCTAGTCCCTACCTGGATCTAAGATACCTGGATCTTTCCATCCCGTGTATCTTGACATCTCTTTAGCCCTTTCTTGCTCCCACCTTCTCCATCAGAGTACATCAGCTCCTCACTGAATCATGGTAACTTCACAAGTGCTACTACACAGATAAAAATTGAGAGGTTTTCAAGATGTTTCATGTATAATTATCATGGATCTACAACTTGAAGGTAAACATCTTGAGGTCAGGGCTGGATTCTTTTTTATCTCTTACTTTGCATGACACAGGTCTCAAGATTTGTCTAATGGAGGTGGATGGTACTGAGTGAGAGAATTGAATAGGCATTGCCTTAAAACAGATTCTACATTTGTATCTGAAAGGGCCATACTTGACATCAAGGAAGATGAAAAAGAAACGTTTTTAAGGTTTGTATAACAGAAAAAGTCCTTTTAAAAATAACTACAATCAACTGTTAAAGAGGGTACTTCTGTTAAATGGAGGGCTGAGAGACTTGCTGGGTTTGACTATGCAAATTGGGAAGTAAGAACTAGGGAGAACTGACTTGTTCTGAATGGTAGAGAGAGTGGAATTTGGAGTTCCAGGGGAAATCCAGGAGGAGAGTAGGAGGAGCCAGAGGAAAACACCGAGCCAGGAGCAGTGGGAATTCATGTGTCCTGGGGGGCAGAGATCACTAAAGGAACTCTTTTAGAGGTGGGGTGGCTTGAAAGGACTTTCAAAGACTAGAAATGTCTAATATGAGATTTTTAGTTGTTTGATCTAAGATACGCTGTCAGACCCCCTTTACTCAATACCGTATGTTTGTATGTGTGTATGTAATGAGTTTTTCTTTTAATTGTTTTTTTTTTTAATCCAGAAAGTAAACAAAGGCTTGGGCTCAAAAGTACTCTGAAAATTTTCAAAACTCTTAGAGAAACATTTGACTTTTCACCAAGCATTGAAATGGGATTCAAGTCAAGTGTCTAGCTTTTGAGGTTCAAGTCTTAGGTAGATCTGGGTTACTTTGCCAAGACCACATCTTGTCCTAAGAATAATGGAAGAGGTCAAACCTAGAATAAGAGGACTTGGTTGGTTTCTTGACTCTGCAATTTACTATTTGGAGCCTCACTTTCATCATTTATAAAATATACCTACCTACCAAGTAGGTATGCAAATGAGGATAAAATATATAGCATATACTAACATATGATATGCACTTGATCTATGAATAGTTGGTCATACTTTATTTATTTAAAAAAAATTTTTTTTGATGTTTACTTATTTTTGAGACAGAGACAGAGCATCAATAGGGGAGGCGCAGAGAGAGAGGGAGACTCAGAATCTGAAACAGGCTCCAGGCTCTGAGCTGTCAGCACAAAGCCCAACGCATGGTTTGAACCCACGAACTGTGAGATCATGACCTCAGCCGAAGTTGGACGCTTAACTGACTGAGCCACCCAGGTGCCCCGGTCATACTTGAAAATAGAGTTGATTCAGCTCTTGAGTCTGTTAGTCATCAGTCAGCAAGGGTAGTTTCCTAATAACAAACAATCCCTAAGTTTTAGTGGTCTATAACAACAAGGTTTGTTTCTTCCTCAGTATGTGCATCACAAAGTGGCTGGATATCTGCTTTGTCATGTCTCCATTCTAGAATCAGGCTGATGAAGCAGATATTATCACTGGTCACCATGAGAGAAAGAAAAAAAAAGCTTTGGAAAGTATAGAATGAATACTTGAAGGAAATGCTTTAACATTCCCATGTGTTTGGAAGGCAGAGAGCAAGAATTCTGTGGCAAATAACACCAAGGCTAACAAAACAATGTTATTTTTTATTGCTTCTACAATCTCTTCATACAGGCTGGTACATAAGGCTGTTGAACAGAGTGAGGGCTACCAAGTTTCTTTAGAGTACTGCACCCTCTCATGATCAATTACCTACCCTCTGGTTCAAGGCAGAGGATTGTTTTCAATCTATCACAATGATTTTGAAGCAACAGATTTTTAATATCATTTAATAGAGTCAAAGATTTTGAAAGTGTAAGTGTGGGATTTCCTGATGCAAGCTCTGATGTGTTCAATTTAATGGCATTTGAGGCTAATTCTTCTATCTTCATGGGAGGTAAAGATACTTTATATTTCAAGTCAAATTTGAATAAATATTGTAAAATCAAATCATCAAAATATTGAATGTAAAGTATCCCAGTACTATTATATCTCATTATGCTATTTTTACAGGATAAAAAATATGTATCTGCATACATATATGCATGTATGTACACCCCAAGAAGAGAAGCACTTACAGTTGAGAAGAGAAGCACTTATAGAGGTAAATTTTATTTATGGTTCTCTGATTGTGTCCTTGAAATATGACATGTGGCAATTGATAGAGTTGGGTTTCTGAAATGATCATAGAAATACAGAGACAGATCTCTAGCCAATCTGTATTCTTTACAGTTTTTCCTATCTGCCTGAAATTCTCATTAGCCATGATGATTTTTCCCCCTTCCCCCCAAATGCTATAAACTTCTATGCATATAGAATCACAGACCAACCTCATTTTCTCTACCTAAAAGATATTTCCTCCTTAATTACTTAGCTCAAATTTCATGTTTTCTGTGAAGCTGCCTATATTTTCTCAAAGAGACCAAACTGCTCCCTCTGTAATTCCAAAGCATTTTGAAGATGATTCTTTTACAGCACTTAGCACATTGCATTGTAATGGTCTGTCTTTTTCCCCTAGTCATTTCTATATCAGTAGCACCAAGCATAATTCTTGGTGCATAGTGGATGTTACATGAATAAATGAAAGACATGAAGCCAGGGTTCAAAACTGGATCTTCCAATAATGACTGCAGATCAAGCTCCATTTTTCACACTGCTTATGACTGGTTTAGCAGTAGAGATGTTCTGCTTAAGATACAGATTAATATTCTCATGTAATATAAGTTCCTGACTAGAACATGTATGCTTTGAGAACAAGGATCTTCACTGACCTACTCATGACTATATTGCTGATGCCTAGAATAGTATCTGATCTGTAACAGGGAGGCAAAAAAAAATTTGTTGAATAAATAAGCGAAATACCATTAGAAGGCATTTTAGCCATTATTACCACTGGGCATTTTTAAAATTATTATTTTCCTCCTGCATGCCAGGCAGAGGGAATAGGACACTAGGCAAATACATTAAAATGTTAGGGAAAAAGAGGAAAGGTTTGGAGCATGTGGTCATCCATGATGGGCAGGTCTGTTCGTGGCAGTAATGGAGATTTCTATGATCCCCATGGCTTAAATGATACTCAGTGTCAAAAAAGAACAGGGTGACTTTGAACCACAGACTACCTGCTTTGCCCCCATTCATGTAGCTATAATCCAAACTCTTGGGGGATTCTAGTGTCTGAATTATAATGTTTATTTGTTATCAGGATCGTGTAAGTGAAACTGTCATCTCTCTTAATAAACTCAAACCCAGAAGTTTGACATTTGGCAATGGAGGGTGAAGTCCAGGGTGGAGAGGGTTGGTAGAATGTGCTTGCCATGATTCTAGTCTTTCTAGGATCTCCATTCCCTTGCAGATTTCTCTGCCACCACCACCTAACATGCTCCCCTAATGATATGTTGGCCAAAGTGTATATACACATTAATTTACTACAGTGGTATAAATGAAGTAGATACAGATGCGTTTCATCCTTCAGACATCTTGGGCTCATGTCCTGGCCTTTTGACTAAAACAAAATTATGATAAAATTACTTCTCTAAGCCTCAGTATTTTTTCAGATATAAAATGGAGAAAATAATAGTGTTATGGACTGAGTTGTGTCCTACCAAAATTCATACGTTGAAGATGTAACTCTGACAATATTTGGAGACAGGGCCTCTAGGGATGAAATTAAGGTTAAATGAGGTTATTAAGTATGGGACCTTAATCTGGTAGGATTGGTGTCCTTATAAAAAGAGGAAGAGACCTGAAACCATAAAACTCCCAGAAGAGGGGCCTCTGGGTTGCTTAGTTGGTTGAGTGTCCAACTTTGGCTCAGGTCATGATCTCATGGTTCCTGGGTTTGTGCCCCGCATCGGGCTGCGTACTGACAGCACAGAGCCTGAAGCCTGCCTTGGATTCTGTGGCTCCCTCTCTCTCTGCTCCTCCCCCGCTCACACTCTGTCTCTCTCTTCCTCTCTCTCTCTCTCAAAAATAAATAAACATTAAAACACCCCACCTAGAAAGGAACATAGACAGTAATTTCTTTGACATTGGCTGTGGCAACATTTTTCTAGATGTGTCTCCTAAGGCAAGAGAAACAGAAGCAAAATAAACTGTTGTGACAAGACCAATACAGAGTGAAAGAAACCGTCAACAAAATGAAAAGACGACCTACTGAACAGGAGAAGATATTTGCAAATGATATACCCAGTAAGAAGGTAACACCCAAGATCTAGAAAGAATTCACACAATTCAACACCAAAGACTCCACATAATCCCATTAAAAAAATGGGCAGAGCACCTGAATAGGTATTTTTCCAAAGAAGACATACAAATGGCCAATAGATAAACAAAAAGACGCTCACTATCACTAATCACCAGAGAACTGCAAATCAAAACCATAATGAGATACCACCTTACACTTGTCAGAATGGCTAGAATCAAAAAGACAAGAAACGAGTGTTGGTGAGGATATGGAGAAAAAGGAACCCTTGTGAGTGGGAACGTAAATTAGTATAACCACTGTGGAAAACAGTAGGGAGTTTTCTCAAAAAATTAAAAATAGAAATACCATATGATCCAATGATTCTGTTACTATTTATTATCCAAAAGTGAAAGCATAAATTTGAAAAGATATATGCATCCCTGTTTATTACAGCACAATTTATAATAAACAAGATTTGGAAGCAACCCAAATGCCCATCAATAGATGAATGGATAAAGAAGTGGTGTATATAATATATACACCATATATAGTGTTCCATATATATATATATATATATATATATATGGAATATTATTCAGCCAAACAAGAGAATGAGATCTTGCCATTTGCAACAACATGGATGGACCTAGAGGGTATTATATTAAATGAAATAAGTCAGAGAAAGACAAATACTGTATGATTTCACTGATATGTAGAATCTAAAAAATAAGACAAAAGAATAAACAAACATGAAGCAAAATCAGATATATAAATACTAAGAACAAACTGTTGCCAGAGGGAAGGTGATGGGGGAATGGTCAAAATGGGCCAAGGAGAATGGGAGATACAGGTTTCCAGTTATGGAATGAATAAATCATGTGAATAAAAGGTACAGCATAGGGAATATAGTCAATGGTATTATAATAGCATTGTATGGTGACAAATGGTAGCTACATTTGTGGTGAGCATAGCCTAACATACAGAGATGTCAAATCACTGTGTTGCACCTGAAACTGGTGTAAGATTTGGGTCAACTGTACTCAGAAAATACATATATACATACATACATACCTTTGAGGAACAACAACAGAAAGAGGAAGACACACCAGAGATCTTTCTTTCTCCACACAAGCAGAGGAGGAAAGGCGATAGGAGTGAGGACATAAGGAGAAAGCAGCCATCTACAAGCCAGAAAGGACAACCTTCACCAGAAACCAAATTTGCCTGCACCTTGATCATGGACTTTTAGCCTCCAGAACTGTGAGAAGGTAAATGTCTATTGTTTAATCCACCCGTGGTATTTTTTTATGGCAGCTGGAGTAGACTAATACAAATAATGTCTAATAAAGCTTTTGGGGGGAATAGGTGAGGACTCAATACATGTCACGCATTTGTTGTAACAGTATTCAATCAGTTGGGAAGACGATGGTTCACAGATGTGACTGCTAGAGGTTCAGGGGTAACCAAAGGAACCAGTCATATACAAATAGGCACCTAGTCTACAAGACATTGTTGACTCATCTCTAGCTTTGGGCTTCTGAGGGGATTTTCCCATGTTCTGAAGTCCCGTTGTCCATACTGTTCAGGCATGCCCATAAGCAGGTCTCAACTCCAGGGTATTCAGAACTGAGAGAAGTGTGCTCTTCTCAAGGTCAGCTCCGTAAGTTCCAATTTTGTTTCTGCTTGCTTTTTCCAGGGATGACTGACTGGTGGTGATGTGGGGGTGGGGTATCACCTGCTAGATGGCATGCTCTTCCACTAACTTTTAAGACCTTATCCTATGGCTCTTACCAGACAAAGACATCAAAATAAGCCCAAGAGTCATAGAAGAAATACATATATAGCAGGTGGGGCAGGGATGTCTTTTGTTATCTTCTTCCTTTTTAAGCTACACAAAGAAAAGACACCTCTTTCATTTTTTAAAAACAGCTTTATTGAGGGGCACCTGGGTGGCTCAGTCGGTTGAGCGTCCGACTTCAGCTCAGGTCATGATCCCACGCTTCAAGGATTTGAGCCCCAGCATCAGGCTTGCTGCTGTCATTGCAGAGTCTGCTTCAGATTCTCTGTCCCCCTCTCTCTCTGCCCCTCCCCTGCCCATGCTCTTTCTCTCTCAAAAATGAATAAACATAAAAAAAAAACCCAGCTTTACTGAGAGGTAGTCAACATACTATATAATCCTCCTGTCCAAAGGTTTTTGTATATTCACAGATATGTGCAGCCATCACCAAGCTCTCTCATTTTTAATGTTTATCAGAGTCTGAGTTCTCTTCTTACACAGCACCATGTGTATGATATCAATACATAAGCCATGGGTATTTCACCAACCCAAGGCCAATGCATCTGGATAGTTCTTTCTCTAGTCTAACGGGGAGACCTCATGGTGGCTTCTCTTATATTCTCTGATACTGGCTCCGGTTCCTGCTGTGATCCCCAACAAGAACACATCGCCATGAGGACAAGTAACTGTTGGTCAAATGCTGCTTGGGCTATATAAAATACTTTACTCAGAGGAATTACCCTTCCTTACTTACCATGGTAGACACTGCCAGAAATTCAGGGCTCCTGAGAAAGCTAGTTGGTCTCAGTTCATTCCATGAATTCTACTGTGTGTTGAATCTTCTGTCTTAAGCCCCACTTAACAGCCCCTCTTTGTTTCTGCATCTGGGACCATCCCAGCTCTTGTTTTAGTAACCAGTTCCAGAGACGAAACACTTGTAAAGAAATAGCAGAAAGCAGAAACACAGCCCAGCCTAAAGATACCCCAAATTTACATTACTGCACAAAAACAGGATAGGATATTTTTTAGGTCATACACAACAGTTTTACTTTTCAAACAGATAACTTTCAAGCATCTCCATTTTAGGTGCTGGCTAATGAAAACCACCATTCCAAAGTGGGTTTCCAAGAACAGTGCCCACCGCCTGCATTATATTTGCATAACCAAGTCAGTTTTTGTGGGCTGTTCTTCTAGAAGAAAGGGAAAATACTGAAGGGGTAGTCAAACATTCACCTCTCAGAAGATAGGCAACTGCTTAACAAGTGGAAATGTCCGTTTCTTCTAACATCTACTATTCTCGCCAAGGCTTCACAGCCTTAGTGCCTGGTCTCAATTGGGACCACGTTCAAGGTTCCTGGTACTTCCCTTCATCCTGGTAGGACCATCAAGAGGAGGCTTTTGGGGCACCTGGGTGGCTCAGTTGCTTAAGTATCAAACTTCAGCTCAGGTCATGATCCTGTGGTCCTTGAGTTCGAGCCCTGTGTCGGGCTCTGTGCTGACAGCTTGGAGCCTGGAGTCTGCTTTGGATTCTGTGTCTCCCTCTCTCTCTGTCCCTCCCCTGCTCACACTCTTTCTCTCTGTCTCAAAAATAAATAAAACATTTAAAATATTAAAAAAAAAGATGAGGCTTCCCACAAGCATGTACACAAGTAAGCTACCTGAGATTCTGCAGGCGTTATTTCCTTTTATCTCACATTCTGAATTTTGTTCAAAAAATCAGCACTAGACTTAATGCCAATAAAATAACCCACAAATTCAGATTCAGCTAACATTTCCTGAATTCTGACTGTGTGCCATGTGCTCTCTCATACACTTTTTCTTAGGAAATCTTTGCAACAAACCCATGAGTTTAATAATATTATTAACATTATTGGACTAATATTATTATTTGTCATCTTCTTTTAACAATTGAGGAAATAGAGAGATTAGGTCATTTGTGCACCGCCCAAGTAACAACAACTTTCTGAGTCAAACCTAAACCTTCTGACTATAGCAGGTCCCATGCAATCCTGTCTTTCCTGGAAAAGTGAGAGTTTATCAGGGCCATGCTACAAACAGGGGATAACTGCTGTAGGAGGTGAATGCATGGCATAGTTGGAAGTCGATAAATGTTAAGTGAGTAAATTAAGTTAATGCATGAATGGCATAAATGAATGAAAAACCCTGCAGAGCTCAATACTTGGTCCACAGGTTTCTATGTTCAGTTCTTTGATACTCGGTCATTGTGGCAGATTTGATTTCGTTCTAATTTTCAAAGGTACTTCATCAAGGTTCCTTTTCCCAGCCAATGCTTTTGGCCATCCACAGAAGTAAGGAATCATATTTCCCTACTGTTTACCCTCTTGAGGACTAAGTGCATCTTGGACGTCTTCTGGATCTCTGGGTCACAGGGTGATCCTATTCCTGTTTCCCCCAGCACTCATTCAGGGGACCAACTGCTGTTCTCCTTCTCTTCGCAGAGAGATGGACAAAATGGCACAAAGGACTAATGGCATAGAGCGGGTGGGAACATTTGGGTGGAAATTATGATAGCGCTATTTGTCAGCTGGTAATTTGGGGGAAAAATCATCTTTCGGAGGCTTATTTTATTGCTGACACAGTGGGAGTTGATAACGTCGACCTGATAGGGTCATTATGAGGCTTAAATTACTACAAATAGAGTTGAAAGCCTGACTCAGAGGCAGGGCCCAACAATCCTGGGCCCCCTTGTAAAGTTGTGTTGCAGCTTTATGTGGACTGCACAGCAGAAGGTACGAACTTGTGTTTAAGAGAGCCATTGACAGCAGGCATCCCATTATTACCAGGAGTCAAAAATAAACTGTACTGAGATGGTCACTTGTCCCCTTGTCTCGTGCTTGGTAGGGGGTACAACTAAAGGCCTTGGTTTTGGTGAAAGGTTTTGTTCTTGTTGTTGATGTTTAATTTTATAACACAGCCACAGGACTCTCTATGATCCATTTCCATGTGGGACACGATGAACTAGGACTCCTTGTAGTAAAAAAGCTACATGATGCACCCTCTGACTTGCCTCCATGACCCCTGCCTTTGACAGCTCCCACCCTCGGGCCACCTTGTATAAAGTTGCAGCTTCTTCTCTCCTGACACCCCCCTCTCTTACGTGCTAGAGTAGACATTTACTTCCTTACTTTGTCACCTTGCATCCATAAGGGCTGTGACTCTACTTATATGACCGCTGTGTGCCTGACACTTAGAATAGGGTCAGGAATATTGTAGGAACTTAAGGCTCAAGTATTAAAAAAGTAAGAGAATATTCTTGTCATTGTTTTCAGCATCATTATTATGATGATAATGAAAGTGCTTCCTGGGAAGATTGGATTTTTTCTGCCTCTTTCAAACCACCCCAGACTTGGTCATCTCTGTTTACCTAACCAACATCTAACCAAGAAAGCCTTGACCTGGTCCTATTTCTCCATGGCCTCCCACCCAGCTTTCTCTAGTTCTTGCTAGGAGTCAGCTTTACAACCCGGTGGATTGCCAGAGGACTTAGTATTCCCTGTTGCAAACAGGGTACAGGGGGATGCCGAGAAAGATGAGACTCGGAGTTTTAGGTAGCAATTCATTCCTTTTTATTTAACACACATTTGTGAAGTGTTCAGTGTGTGCCAGGATCAAATGGGGTAGACGCAAACAAGAGTGGCCCCGGTGAAGCAGCCAGTCGAGTTAGTGGACAGTCTCAACACAGGGTGTGAAACAACAGGGGTGAGCTCAGGGGTCTCAAAGAGTATGGAGGAGACATCCCCACGTGCATGTGTCCTAGCCTGTTTGTTAGAACCGGGCTAAGCATGCAATGCCTGGTTACAAAGGTGACTCAACCATGCTGCGGAAATAGACAGGCGATACCAAAAGACTGAAGACAGTCAAATGTAATGGATTTCTCATAAGACATGTTGGAGGAATACTACTGGGGTGGCTTCCAGTGGTTTCCAGAGGTTATTCAAGGTTTCTTCATATAGAAGAGACCAAAGCAGCAGTATTGCTTTTCTTTGCTTTGCTTTGCTTTGCTTTCCTTTCCTTTCCCTCCCCTTCCCTCCCCTCCCCTTCCCTCCCCTCCCCTCCCCTTCTCTTCCTTTTTTCTTTTTTCTTTTCTTTTCTTTTCTTTTCTTTTCTTTTCTTTTCTTTTCTTTTCTTTTCTCTTCCTTTTCTTTCCTTTTTCCTTTCCTTTCCTTTCCTTTCCTGTCCTGTCCTTATCTTTCCTTTCCTTTCCTTTTTTCTTCTCTCTTTTCTTTTTTCTTTTCATTGTCATGGCCATGTGGCCCTTTAAGATCCACATTATCCACAGGGATCAGACCTGCCTTTTGTACATTGTATTCAGGGCTGGGGCTGCCTTGCTGAATCTGGTAGTGGTCTTCATGCAAACTGTACCAGAACACATGCAATGTCCAGAAAGACAAAGTCATAGGAGTGTCTTCAGAGGCCAGGGAGTGAAATACTTCTCCCGACTTTAGTGCCAAAGCCTAAAAGTAATCCAAGCCCATATCCAATCCAAGCACAGCCTATCATTGAGGTCTTTTCAGCTGTGAAACCATCTTTCTTTCCATCTCCAGTGCTTTTCACATGCCTCCTTTGCTTAATCTCACTGGTTTATACTTCACGGAGGCAAGATGAACTGCTAAAATTCGGTTTCTAAACTGGAGAAATTCCTCAACAAAACTGCTCACCCTCCTTCATTTAAGGATAACACACGTTCTTGGAAAACTTTAACTTGGGAGTCACTGAACAGGTTTTGACATCATGCCTCTGAGGAGACTTGGGTTTAGATTGTACCTAATCACATTTCAGAGGCTATCTGGGACTGAGAGATCGAAGGGAATAGCCAGAAGTTTCCTTAAACATGTTAGGCCCTACATATGGTTCCAACTATAATCATGTTTTCAAGGGCCCAGGAGATAGAGTTCTCCAAGAATGCTTCTTATGTCCGTGTTAGAAATTGGCTGTGGCTATAGCTTGGCTGGAGGACATTCTTGATACTTTGAAAGTGTGCCTCCGAAATCTCTCTGCTTCTCCTCCCTGTTCTTTCTGGCTTTCTCTTCCAACCTAGGATTTTGAGCTGGATGTGAATGCATTTGAGGGAGGTGTCCTGATTCCTTATCTCTGCTAATGACAAGGGAGGGAGGGACCTGTTAATGACAGGGGAGGGAGGGGCGCATTGGTGTTATGAAGTGCTTCCCTGGTACCAGGTTTATAAGCAATCCCAAACTTGGCAACTCTATGTCCCCGGAGGCCTCTGCCTTGCCCAGTGCGGGTTCTGAAGCTCATGGGCTCAGTCCTACCCATTCACAGAGCAAGCCCTAAACAGGTTTGGCCCTTTGCCAGGGGTTCCTCCCCAGCCAGGAGGTTAAGTCTAATAGGAGTCTTCCTGCTATCATCATCATCTTTATTTCCAGGGGGCCCGGCCCAAGTACGTGCAGGGCCGTGTGTTAGCTCCGAACCCTACCTGCCTTGGCTTCATGAGTGTGCTCCACTCATCCTAATACATGGGATTTGGGCCCCTTGAATCCAACCCATTGGCCGGAACACTTGCCTGCCTCAATTAGCACGGTCCAATAGAAAGATAATATGAGCCATTCATGCAGGCCACACATGTAATTTCAAATTTTCTTAGAGCCACATTGAAAAAAGGTAAAAAAACAAAAAAAGGTGAGATTAATTTTAATGATATATTTTATTTAAGCCAATATAACCAAAGTGTTGTCATGCCAACACATAGACAATATTAGATAGAGTATTAACGAACCATTGTATAATTGTTTTTTCACATTAACCCTTTCAAATCCGGGATGAATTTTATACTTGCGGTATGCCACAGTTTACATGTTCAATAGCCATACATGGCTGGTATCTACCACAGTGGGTGATGTGGACTCTGACCCAACACTGGTTAATTTGGACATTGTTACAGCCAGGAAGACGAACCCAGGCTTGAGGAGCTGCCATTCTCTGTGAGGACACTTCTGATGGGAGGTCACTGTCCACCAGCCCCTGTCTTCCCTTAGAGACTGAATCAGCCTGCAAAGAGTATTAATTATAGTTTCTCCTGGGCCAGCCCGTGTGCTAAGAATTTTATAAGCATTATCTCATTCTATCCTCAGAATAATCTGGAAGCTCTTTTATTACCTCTGGGGCATAAGAAGTTATATTAGTTGCCTAAGGTCAGAGAGTTGTTAAGTATTTGAATGCTAAGTGCCAGCATTCAAAACCAGCTCTGTCTCTCTTTGGAGTTTGATCTTTTACCTGCTGTGCTAAACCCCCTTCTCTCTTGTCCCTTGGACATGGGGACTTGGATGGCTGCCTTCTCTCTCAGAAGCTGTCCTGCAGGCTGGTCAGCTCCTCTTCTAGTCTCGCCTGTTCCTCATGTTCCTGTTTACTCATCTTTCTCTGCTGACTCAGCACAGACACCCCAGCATGCTCTGCAGCTAAGTCTGGCAGGTTATGGTGGTAACAAGTCTCTACAGCATAAAGTCCTCAGAAAAACTGATCTATGAGGCAGACCATGTGAAATATTTCCCTCTTCTCTGTTTGGGAAAGTTGGTGAGCCCCAAGTTTCTGGCAGGCTTGCAGCTAATGAACACAAGAATATGGAATTAGAAAACACACCCAAAGCCAGTTGCTTGGCTAATGGAGACATATTGCACGTCTCAGGAGCTTGTCTCATGTCTCTGGGGACTGGGAGCCTCTTGTGTTAAACAGCTGGTTTAGCACAGTGTCTGCCCTGTGAGCGGGTGCAGTGGAAAGCTCTTATGAAGAATCCTTGGGGACTGGAAGAATGTTTGCTATGAGATGGATTTTTCTTGGTGCAAACACTCCCAGCCGATCGGGTTTTCTCCCGGGAGGAAAGAAGGATTGGATAGAGGTGCACTGAGGATGCAGAGAGTGATGAGTGGGCTCATGGACCTTTCTTAACCTCTGTGGGCATTCAGTGTGACGGGACATTCAGCTGTGTCCTAGCAGCATTTCCTCCTTGCCACAGGAGTAAAATACAATCTCCATTCTGAGCTAGCTCCATGAGACCTGAGAAAGCAGAGGAAGCCTAGGACTGTGCCAAGGTCCTATTTGCAGGATAGTGTGTGCCTTGAAACTGCATGACCTTTAGGGCCAGACTGGCAAGGAGTTGTGTGTTCTTGGAGAAGTCACTTAACTTTGAGTGTCAGTTTTTCCACTTCTAAAATCAGGATTCAACTTTAGAGAAATTGCTAGGTATGTGAAAGTGATTAGCACATTCCTGGTTCATAGAAGACACTCAGTGTATGCTAGCTTCCATTTTTCTGAGAGGGAGGGCAGCCATTCAAGTCCCTATGTCTAAGGGGCAAGAGGGAAAGCGCTGAGAAGTGGCTAAGTTGTCCCCCCATACAAGTGAAGTTTTGGTTTGGGCATTCACTAACTCACTGGCTTCCTGGATTCAGATCTTTTCTTGACTCTTGAGTCTGAATTAGGTTCCAGTCATTTCTCCCACAGACCCCTGTACTTTCTTATCTGGCATTTGCTGAGTTTTATCAAGTGTGAATGTACTGGATTGAATAATGTCCTCTCAAAATTCATGTCTACTTGGATCCTTCAAATATGACTTTATTTGGAAATAGGGTTGCAAATGTCATTAGTTAAGGTCATACTGGATTAGGATGGGTCCTAAATCCCATAACTGGTGTCCTTATAAGAAAGCCATATGAAAACATAGAAAAGAAGATGATGTGAAAATACGCAGGAAAGAAGGCCAGGTGATGACAGAGGAAGATGTTGAAGTGGTACAGCTACAAGGAATGGCAAAGCTTAGTGACAGCTACCAGAAGTTAGGAACTACCAAATACCATACCAAAGCCCAGAAATTTATAGGGGAGAATGGTGCCTGCTATTCAGAATTCTCCCCTGGACCAGCCCTCTGTAGATTCGTATTTCAACTCAAAGAGCTGCAAATAAGCACAAATACAACTTCACTACAGTTGTCATAATGCTTCTAATTATAATGGAATTGCAGGACTTTCCTTCCACTTCTGCACAAAGATAGGTTGACTTAGGCACATTAAAGTCTTAATGGAAACAAAGTGCTGCTTTGTCTACTCCAGAACTATAGCACGTTAGTTGCATTTTTGGTGGGTCCATGGGAGGTGTTTCAATGGTATGCCCTAAAACAGTGTCGGGGTGCCTTTACACAGCTCTGAAGGTGATGGACATAGGAAAGCATTTTGGACCAGGAAGGGAAGATGAGGTCTAAGGTGAGAGCAGACAAAGTAAGGGAGTAAGCACATGTGAGATAGCCCTCAGGAGACTCCTGGGAATCAACAGGCAAAATGATGAGGGTCATGCCAGAGTTCATATAGTATTAGGAGAACTAACTAGTAGAGTCAGACCTACTGAAAAAAAAATACATGCAAAAAGATGATTTTTATTAAAGCATAGGGACAGAACCTGTGGGCAGAAAGAGCTGCCCTACTGTAATATTTTAATGAGAATCCAAATTTCTATGCTCTAGGCTGGTTTGTCCTCGGGACACACAGGCTACATTGACAATAGGAGCTAGACAAATCTCCTTGAGCCTGAATTTATTTGCAGGAGGGAATGGCATGAAAGGAAAGGGTATGTATCAGAAGAAGTCTTGAGTGGAAGATTTGAAAGAAGGGAGAAAACATCGGGTCTTGACACCAGAGGTCCATTTGGACCATCTCTGGACTGTATGGGAGAGGCCTGTTTTTCTCATTTGTGCATAGAACTCAGCAGGTCTTAAAGCATTAAAGACTGAAGGAGAACTTTTGGCACCTCTGAAGACAATAGCTTTGGGTGTCATCCTAGGCTGTCAGCACCATGGAATCCCCATTATTCACTCAGAGAACAGCAGAAGAGTACTGGAATGACCCGATGTTCAATGAACATGACATATGACCAGCTCCAGAATTTTCAAATTTCTCACACGTTCTTTAGCTTGGCTTTGGTCACATCAGCACTCCCGGGAAACATGGCCCAATGAAATGTCATGGAATTTGGCCAACACTCCTCCTTGAGAAAGAGTTGAGGTAGATAGACGGGGAGATGATTTCAACCTCCCTCCTCTAGAGTCAACATTTAACAGATGAGATGGTCTTATTATCATGGATTAGGAGTGGATTTAACAGATACTTGCCTAACAAAAAACAAGAGCTGCTGATCAATCCTAAAACTAATGTCACCATTTTGGATAGATAAATCAATTTTAAACTCATTCTTAGTGAATAATCCTATATAAAAAGTGGCATAAACAGTATATATTTTGTAGTTAGTTTCTCTTGGTGAGTGCACCAGGAAGTTGAGTTGTTTGAAAGTCTTTATTGATATCACATATATTTGTATATATGTGTATATGTATGTATGTATATTTGTGTATGTACATATGGGTAATGGGAATGTTACACTTGCTTTGAATTTTTCCTTATCCCTTGGTCTCATTATTTTGATGCTCCTCCTCTTGCCCTTGCTAATTTATTTTTAATCAAATTGTTTTTGATGTGACGAAGTTGGCATACATTGGAGGTCACAGATTTTACTTGCCACTTCCACATTTTAGTAATATTGCTGAGGATATGGCTCATTATATCATATAGTTTTTTCTTTATGAAGATTAGTGGGTAAAAGTTTTCCCTGGTTTCAGCGAGAAGGATAGATGATGTTCTTTTTGGGGGAAATATTTGATTTGGTCTACTCTGTGGATACTGTGGATCTTCTAAGTTGTCAATCTTATTTCCTTTTTATCACTGGTTGCTAAGAAGCTCAGAGCCAAATTTTAGTTTCATTTCTATTGTGACATATAGGATTTATTGGCTTATACTCAATAAACTAATATTAGCCCTTGAATCTACTATTCTTATTTCTTCTTCTGTGTGCTTCTCAAGTGATTTTTTAAAATTCAGTTTATCTGGCAATGCTGTATTCATCATTATGAGTTACCTTAAGTATCTTTTGAGAATCAGGTAGAATTGAGAATAAACACATATTACAATTTTGTACTTTAATCTCTGGATGGAGGAAAAGGTAAGGATTCAGAATTAGTAGACACTAGTCACCTCATTTCTCTAATTCTCAATTTCTTCATCTATAAAACAGAGCTCACAGTAACTTCTATCCCTGCAGTCTCTTGTGAGCCCAAATGAGACAATGAAAGCAAAAGTGCTTTGTAATATTATTTGTAATAGTAAAAACCAGAGACTGATCCTCTTTTCTATGAAAAATTATGTGCATGATACACATAGTTTGAACATAAAGTGGTACTGAAGGCTTACATAAGATACGACAATTCTTTGCCCCAACCCTTTCGGACTTCCAAGAATGATCTCTCGTAGTAGATGCAGCAAAGACAAGGGTATTTCTTAAATGCCTAGTGATCCTCTACTCTCTGTTCTTATTTAAAATTGAGCCATTGTCTGGAAGCTGTGTGTACGTGCGTGTGCGTGCGTGTGTAGAAGTGTGTTTTGAGAGAGTTTTTACGACCTGGTGGGTTTCAGTCTAGGGAGATCAAGAACCAAGACAGTCCTACCATTGGTGAAACCCTGGAATATGTGTGCATGGCCTTTTCTCCAGAAAACTGCCTGGTTCTTCCAGAAAGACATCTTCAAAATGTCTGCTTTGAACCTTTTAGATTACTGACCTGTGGGGACTATAGTTCAGTAGGTCAACTTATTTGTAAATGGCCTGTTTCAGTCTTGCACTGTCCCCTACTTTCCACTGGGGAAAAGTCTCCGGTCTCTCTGAAACAAACCTCTGTTCTATCATTGTGGAGGGTGAAGAAGGGGTAATTATCTGGCTGCCCAGAGTGAAGAGATAGGGTCCCATTCCTCTTCATACAGACTTCCAACTAATCCCTCTTTTATTTTTGTATTTCAACTCCCTCCCTTAAGTTCTAAGCTTCCCCCTCCTTCCCTCCAGGGTTCTCATGATTTTTTCATCTAACTGTAGGCACTGAGTTTGTAACTTACTTTGCTCTGCTAAATTCTGAAAGCTGTTGAATTCTTACCTTCTGAAGACTTTTTTTTTCCTGTTCTCCTTGCCCTTGGATGTCTTTAATCCATTCCTTTACTACCATTTTAGTGAGAGTAAGAATAAAATAAATCCAGCATATATAACTACGAGTCCTTCTTGAATTTCTTCATGAATATATCATTATTTAAAAATTTATAATAAACTTTATTGAGGTATAATTTACATACAATACAATGTACTCATTTTCAGTGTACAGCGTGATGACTTTAGACAAATGAATAGAGCTATGTAACTACCATGATCAAGATACACTTTTGCTGAAGGAAATCCTGCCATTTGCAACAACATGGACAAAACTTCAGGGCATTATGCTAAGTGAAATCAGTCAGACAGAGAAAAACAAATACTGTATGATATCACTTACATGTGGAATCTAAATCTTAAAAAACCCAAATTCATAGAAACAGAGAGTACATGGTGGTTCCCAGGGCACGGGGGAAATGAGTGAAGGTGGTCAAAGGGTACAAACTTCCAGTTATAAGATAATAAGCTCTGGGATCTAAAGTACAGCATGACTTACCATTAACTATTTTATATCTGAAAGTTAGTAAGCAAGTAGATGTTAAAAGTTCTCACCACACAAAAAAATGGCGATTATGTGAGTGATGGATGTGTTAACTAACCCAATTGTGGTCATCAATTTGCTGTATATATGTATAACAAATCATCACATTGTACACATTAAACTTATACAATATTATATGTCAATTATACCTCAGTAAAGGTGGGGAAGAGGCACTGGGTGGCTTACTTGGTTAGGCATCTGGGTCTTGGTTTCGGCTCAGGTCATGATCTCGTAGTTTGTGGGATCAAGACCCATGTGGACTCTGTGCTGACAGTGTGAAGCCTGCTTGGGTTTTCTCTCTCCCTCTCTCTGCCTCTTCCCCTCTCAAAATAAATAAATAAACTAAAAAAAAAATAAATCTGGGGGGGGAAGTTATATTCTTGTTACCTAGAAAGTTCTTTCTTGCCCCTTACAGTCAATCCCCCCACCCCCTCACCCCTGGCCCCAGATAGTCTCTGGTCTACTTTCTGTCACTATAGATGATAAATGTATTATTTTTGTTTAAGAAATCATAAGAGGACTTATGTGAGTTGTGGGATCATGAAGAATTTTTTTTAATTTTGTTTTTGTACTAAAATAAAAATACATTTACAAAAACATAAAATGCAAATCAAATATTATGGGTTTACTCTGTAAACTGTACAGTGCTTTCCAAATATTACTTAAAATTTTTCTTTTTTGACCAGCTCACAGATTACTGGAAATTGATTGGAGGCGAGGGATTTTGCTAGGAGGGGGTGGTCAGAGGCCAGACCAGAAAGAAGGGGGTGAGAGCGATAATAGCATCAGCGAGATTCTCAAGTCAAAATTTACCCTGTTTTTCCCTTTGGAGAAAGGAGTAATTGGAGAAAAAGTATTACAGAACTGCGTGAGGAGGGCAGCCCATTTAGTGTCCATGAACCCTTTCATATTTGGAGCAGAAAAGAAGGAGTGTCATCTCAAGGAATATATGAGAATGAGCAAGGTAACTTGTTCAGATGGTATTCCTCCCATCTGTTAACAACACAAATCCAGGTAATCTAATCGTCCAACAGCAATAGACATACGCATCAACGTATAGATCTGAATAAGGAAAGCTTAAATTAAGAGTCAGTCTTATGGATATGAACAAGACTAGGAGGTTGACATGTCCCTAGGTCAGGAGGGATTTTCAAGTCCTTGAACCTCGATGTTTTGAAAGGGCAGAAAAGTATACACCTTTAGGATGAAGGTAATTAATGGGTAGTTGCAATTATATGACATATAAAAGTTTCTTTTTCTTTTAAGTTCTGATAATATCACCTTGAACTTCAAAAAAAAATGAAATCAAGGTTTCTCTTTTTCAAGTTTCAGCTTTGACAGCAAACGTGTTCTTCACAGTTAACATGCATTCTTAATGGACAAAAAGTACATACGAAGAGACTAAATGGCAAGAAACAACGCTACCACTCTGAACACTAAATCTAGTTTAGGAAGAATCGATAACCATATTCAGGTTGTTGAGGGAAAATGGAACAATTAAAATTCACTTTACTCATGAGGCTTCACCCTGAGGCTTTTTTGTTGTTGTTGTTGTTGTTAGGTTGAAAGAAAAACACAACTGGATATTTAATATTTCAGTTTATTGAAAGTATGTCGTAACTGGGAATTCTTATAACTCTGGACATTAAAAAGGAGGCAAATCAGTTGTAGGAGCAAGGGTGTTGATGTAAGCCCTACTTTAGGGCATGGGGCAGAGGAATATGTATGTTCATTTAGATTATCTCATTGGAGTTACTGATTCAGTATTTACTGTAATCCTATTCTACAAATCTTAGTGTTTTTCTTATTTTTTTTCTTAACCCTTGACCAAGAGGAATAAACACTGGTTGAGTGGTCAGAGACCTATGACAAATGACATACATAATAGTCTTACTTGCCTTTGAAAGACAGGTTTAGCATGACATAAGCTGTTTCTTCAGTTGCCTAATAGGCTGAATCTGACCAGGGAAAGAGAAAAGGAGAGAAGAAGCAAAAGGAGGCCAACCCAGCTTCAGCCCCGAAATTTTAAGTTTTCAGGTAGTTTTCTGATTTCCATTTTTAGAAAGACATTGCTATAAAGGGACCCAAAGGGCAAACCCACAATCAATTGGAAGACAGTGGGTTTCTGATTAACTGAGTTTTTATTTAGTCCCATCTTACCAAGGTAAAAACAGAAACTGGGCCAACAATTGTTGAGTAAGGGGTTTGGGATGTGGGAGGGGGAAGAGGGGAGCTGAGTTAAATGCACATTGGCCCAGGCCTCGGGGTATGGAAGGTTTGTTATCATAACCATTACCATCACTATCACCATCACCACCAATGATATGTTTTGGCTGTGAGTTTCTTCTTTTGTTCGGGGAGCCAGGGGGGAATAATAAGGGAGGAGTTTGGTTCATTCAGGTCAAGCTACTTGATGTTTAACTGTGTTTGCAAATGCTCTGTAGCTCCAAGTCTTATTTTTGTTTGAAGTGAAGATAAGAATAACACTAGACTAGGCTTCAGGGGCTGGAAATTGGAGTGTAGGCTGGGTCAACAGCAAGCTCACCATGTGATCTTGGGGAAGTCTTCTCATCTTGGTTTCAGGCTTCTTTTTTGTGGCAAAATATGCATAACATGAAACAGCATTTTATTCCTTTTTAAGTGTACAGTTTAGTGGCAACATTCATGTTGTTGTGCGATCATCACCATGATCTGTCTCCACAACTTTTTCATCTTCTCAAACTAAAACTCCATTCTACTAAACAATAGCTCTTCATTCCCCACCACCCCCAGCCCATGGCAATCACTGTTCTATTTTCTGTCTCTATGAATTTAACTACTCTACATACCTCGATTAAGTAGAATCATACAGTATTGTTCATTTTGTGTCTGGCTCATTTCACTTAGCATAATGTCTTCAAGTTTCATCCATGTTGTAGTATGTATCAGAATTTCATTCCATTTTTTAAGACTGAATAATCTTGCATTGTACGTATACCACATTTCGTTTATCTATTCATCTGTTGATGGACATTTGGGTTATTTCTACCTTTTGACTATTGTAAATAGTACTGCTATGAACATGAGTGTGCAAATATTTGTTTGAGTCTCTGCCTTCAATTCTTTTAGGCATATATCCAGAAGTGGAATTGCTGGATCATATGGTAATTCTCTGTTGAATTTTTGAGCAACTGCCATATTGTTTTCCACAGTGGCTGCACCATTCTGCATTCTCACCAGCAATGAATGAGAGTTCCAATTTCTTCATACCCTCATCAACACTTCTCATTTTCTTCTGTTGTTGTTGTTTTGATAATTGCCATCCTAACGAGAATGAAGTGGTAACTCATTGTGGTTTTCATTTGCATTTCCCGAATGATGGTGATGTTGAACATCTTTTCATGTGCGTATTGGCCACCTATATATACCTTTTTTGAAGGAATGTCTATTCAAATCTTTTGCTTATTTTTTAATCAGGTTGTTTTGTTGTTGTTGAGTTGTAGGAGTTTTTGTTTCATATATACTGGATAGCAATCCTTTGTTAGGAATATGATTTGCAAACATGTTCTTCCATTCTGTGAGTTGTCTTTTCACTCTTTTGACTGTGTCCTTTGATGCACAAAAGTTTTAAATTTTGAGGAAGTCCATTTTATTTCTGTTTCTTTTGTTGCCTATGCTTTCTGTGTCATAGCCAAAAAATCATCGGTAAGTTCAATGTTTTGAAGACTTTTTCCCTATGTTTCCTTCTAAGAGTTTTATGGATTTAGTTTTTACATTTTGGTCTTTGATCCATTTTGGGTTAATTTTTGTTTATGGTATAATATAAGGCACCAAATTCATTATTTTGTGGATGTCCAGTTTTTCCAGTACTATTTGTAAAAAAGCTGTCTTTTCCCCATTGAATGGTCTTTGCATTCTTGTCAGAAATCATTTAACCATATATTTGAGATTTTACTAATGGGCTTTTTATTTCATTCCATTAGTTGATATGCCTGTTTTATGCCAATGCCACACTGTTTTTATTACTGTAACTTTGTAGTAAGTTTTGAAACCAGAAAGCATTAGTCCTCTAACTTCGTCCTTTTCCAATTTTGTTTTGACTATTCGAGGTCCCTTGATATTCTGTATCAATTTTAGAAAGGGTTTCTCCATTTCTGCAAAGACATCACTGGGATTTTGATAGGGATAGCATTGAATCTGTAGATTGCTTTGAATAGTATTGACATTTTAACAGTATTAAGTTTCAGTCCATAAACACATATGTGCTTCCATTTCTTTGTGTGTGTGTGTGTTTTAATGTTTATTTTTAAGTGAGAGAGACAGAGTGTGAGCAGGGGAGAGGCAGAGAGAGAGGGAGACACAGAATCCAAAGCTGGGTCCAGGCTCTGGGCTATCAGCCCAGAGCCTGACACGGGGCTTGAACTGGTGAACCACAAGATCGTGACCTGAGCCGAAGTTGGATGCTTAACCTACGGCGCCACCCAGGAGCCCCTGTGTCTTTTAATTTCTTTAGCAATGTTTTGCAATTTTCAGCTTACAATTTTTCACCTCCTTGGTCACATTTTTCTTAAGTATTTTATTCTTTCTGTGCTATTGTAAATGGAATTGTTTTCATAATTTCATTTTTGCATTGTTCATTTTAGTGTGTAGAAATGAAACTGATTTTTGTATGTTAATTCTGTATCCCACAACTGTGCTAAACTTATTAGTTCCAACAGTTTGTGTGTGTGTGTAATCTTTAGGGTTTCCTACAATAGAATCATGTTGTCTAGAAACATAATTTTACTTCTTCCTTTCTTACTTGGATGACTTTTATTTCTTTTTCTTGCCTGATTACTCTGGTTGCAACTTCCAATACTATTTTGAATAGAAGTGGTAAAAGCAGCCATTGGTGCCTAGTTCCTGATCTTAGAGGAAACACTTTCAGTCTTTCACTATTGAGCATAATGTTAGCTGTGGGTTTTTCATATATGGCCTTTACGATATTGAGGTAGTTGCCTTTATCTGCCTAGTTTCTTAGTATCTTTATCAGTCTCCATTTTTTATAAATGTTTTATTTATTTATTTATTTATTTATTTATTTATTTATTTATTTAAAATTTTCTTTTTAATGTTTTTATTTATTTTTGAGATAGAGAGAGACAGAGCATGAGCGGGGAAGGGGCAGAGAGAGAGGGAGACACAGAATCTGAAGCAGGCTCCAGGCTCTGAGCTGTCAGCACAGCTGTCAGTCACAGATCATGACCTGAGCTGAAGTCAGACGCTTAACCAACTGAGCCACTCAGGAGCCCCCAGTGTTTGTTTTATTTTTGAGAGAGAGAGTTTATTCACTTGAGTGCGAGCAAGTCAGGGAGGGGCAGAGAGAGAGGGGGACAGAGGATCTGAAGTGGTCTTTGCTCTGACAGTTTTGTTGCTGACAGCAGTGAGCCCAACGTAGGGCTTAAACTCACAAACTGTGAAATCATGACCTGAGCCAAAGTTGAATGCTCAACTGACTGAGCCATCCAAACACCCCTCAATTTTTTTAATCTGTAAAAATAGGAGGTTGAATGAGGTGACTCATTCAACATGGTGAACATGCAAGTGTATTGTTAGATGACTTTTGATACATGACTTAAACTCTTTAAGTCTATTTTTTTTTAAATAGAGATAAAAGTATCTCCTCCACATGGTTATTGAATAGAATAAAAGAAATGATGTATGTTGATTGCCTAGAACACACAGTAGTGGCTTATTAAATGTTAGCTACTTGTCCATTCCATTCTGAAACTCAGAAGGATTCATCTAACATCTACCTCTGTTGGTCTCTGGGAACGTTGCTGGGAATACAGAGCTAACCAAGACATAGTACTTGTTCTCAAGATGCTTACTGTTTATGGGTCTCTGTGATCTTTTCCAGATCTAATAATCTTTTTTCATTCATTAATTTACTCAGCAAATACTTTGGAATGTCTACTATAGACCAGACAATAGAGCTAGGCACAAAGCCAGGTGCTGAATAGCCAACGATGACACTCTCTACCCTCTAATAAACACACACAAAACAGACATGGTCTCATTTTCATGAGCTTACAACCTACTGGGGGAGATAGAAAATAAATAAACAAGTAAATATATATTTTTGAATTGTGCAAGGAGTGCCCAACCAGAAAAGGTAGTATTTTCAAGGTCCATGATGGGAGAGGACACAGTTTGTTAGAGGCACTGAGAGAACACCAATGTGGACAGAACATTCTAAGTTATGGGGAGGTGGTTCAAAATGGTGGTGGTGTAAGGTAGAGGCCATGCAAGGAAGTATGTATTTCACTGTAAGTTCAAGGGGAAGTTGGGGAAGTTTTCCAAGTAGGTGTGTGACATGGTCCGATTCATATTTCAGGAGGCACACTTTGGATCTTGGATGGAGGATAGTTTAGAGAGGTGAAGAGTAGAAGAAGGGAGTCAAGATGAGAGGACCTTGGGAGAGACATCAGTGGTTTGGTCCAAGTATTTCTTCCCCAAGTAGCTTGAGAATAGGATTTCTGATTTCTGGTTTGAGCAACTGGAGAGATGGTGGCTCATTGAGTTATCTTCTTATAAATAATTATTTAAGTCAGATGGACACACTTGTGGTCATCATTACTGGAAAATGTATCTCTTATCACTTTAGATTAGTTGTAGCCCAGTTGGATTTGTTCTTAGAAGTGTCATAAAACTCCCCTTATGCAAATCACTCGAGCTTCCTAAGATGTTTCTATTACAACCCAAAGTAAATTCAGTCATTCATTCAACAATTATCTACCAGTATTATTATAGGTGCTGGGGATATAGGAGAGGAAGAAAAAGCCCAAATCCCTGTTCACATGGACTTTATGTTCTACAGACATATGGCAAAGATTTTTGTCACATGTGAGTTTCCCTAAGGCACTGAATAGACTTCAAATATTAACTCTTCAGTTTCTTTTACTTTTCTTTCTTTTTCCCCTTCTTTATTTCTTTTTCTTTTCTTTTGTTTTAAGAAAATGATAATTAGTAAGCACTTGTACTTAGGAAGGAGACCAACTTGGGCTCATATTTTAGTGCAATCATTTACCAGCTCTGTGATCTTGGTCAAGTCACTTCATATCTCTGAGCTTTAGTTTCCCTTTTTGATTTCTGGGGATAATAACGAAAAATCTGACTTTCAGGAATTTGTGAGGATTAAACTTATGTCTAGAGAAGGGTTTATCAAATTGCAGGTGCTCAATAAGCGTTAATTATTATCAATATTATTATTATTACTAATTGATTTGTTATTGACATTCCGGGTTTGATCTCTACAGGGAAAGCATAGCCCAAATCCAAACTTTCAGATCACTGAGAAGGCCCAGGCTGTTGTAAAAACAGCTTGTCATGGGGTTATGTGACATTTCTTATCCTTATGGCCTTATGAACAAATCACTTCATAAGTCTCAGCTGTAATTTGCTTATCTGAAAACTGGGGGCAGTAATATCTGACTCACAATATTTCTGGAAGGGTCAAAGAAAAAAGTGTCATGGCGGTGTCTCCCATAGTGCTCTAATCATTACCCCAGGTATCAAGTAAGAGTAGGGACTCTGCAGCTATACTTGCTGTATAGCTTGATTCCTGCACTTACTAGATGATGAACTTGGGCAAGTTACCTAACCCATGTGCCTCAGTTTCCTTATCTGTAAAAAGGAGATTATAGCAGGTACTACTATAGTACTTATAGGTTGTTTGAAGTTTAAATGGCTTAAGATTTGTAAAGTGCTCAGTGCCTGGCATATATAAGCACTATACGATGGCTACTTCATCAGCGTTATAACTACCATAATCACCCTGGCTGCCCTCTGTCAGAAAGTCTATAGACTACCTTATAAAGCCATTTATAATCTCTTCTTCAATCCCACCCTCTCTGTTAAGTGAATGAGGCCTTAAGAAAAGAGAGAAAGAGCCCCCACGCATGGCCTGAAATTCCCCTACTGGGGATGCTTCCCTCATCTTCTACTTGCAGTGACACCACCTGGAGGGACCCCCCCCCCCCCCAACACCATGGCTCCAGCAACAGACCCGCTGGAGATCTGAGCAGATGTTTCTGCTTTTCAGACCCAGGCATTTCCTCTCTTCTAGGAGCACATGCCAGCACAGTCAATATCTGGAAACCCGCTGCTTCACAGTAGGGCTGAGGACTAAACTGGTACTTTACTAGAAAATGGTAATAAAGCAATTTGAATTGCTTTTCATCCTCCTTGCTCTTAATGGCTTTTAGGTTCATATGAGACCAATCAATTAATCCTGCTTCAGAGCTACAGGAATGGGGTGTTTTCCAGCCTCTGAACCGGAAATGGGCCCATAACAGAGATTATCCAGCGCTATCCTGAGGACCACCCTGAGCTGGTGTCTGGGGCAGTGGTGAGCAGATGCGCCCACTTGGGTGGTGCCATATTCTTGCAACCTGGTTGGCTGCCCAGGTGCTAAAGGATCGCCTATGTCCCAAAGGCAGATCAGAACCATGATTACACTTTGCTTTGTACATTCCCTACTTCACACCCTCACCTCCTTCATTCCCAGGTTTCTTTCTGGGAGAGTTAATAAGGAAGAGATGATGATTCGCCTGAACAGAAACTGATGTGCCCATAAAAAGAAGAGCTGCCTTTTCTTTCCTGGCCAAATGTGAGGTAGTTCACCTGAAAGCTTCTTCCCTCACCTCCAGGAAACTTTGACCCATGTCAGCACTGCTAGGGCCATGCTCAGCACACATTGTTTTCAGAGAGTAGTGGGTGAAATGAATTAAAATAGAACTGGAATGAAAACTTGGAAGGGGTGGAGGTTAGGGCAGGATTTTTCCCCCCTTCTCTTCATGACCAAGTAATGAATGTTATCCTTTCAGAAATTAATTCCTTAAAAAAAAAAAAATCTTAGGACCAAAAGACAAATGAGTAATCTATAAATGGAAAGTAACAGATTGAAAGTGATCAATGCAGGTAGACTGACTCATTGGCTCCCATGCAGACAAATTGGTGACGGGATGGATTGATGTTTTTCCCTAGTTGTGAAGTCAGTGTGGGGGATTTCTCCATCTCAGCACAGATTTTTGCCAGAAGTTGTCTCAAGACCTCAAGTACAACTTGTTTAGACATTTTCCAGTTGTAATTTTTTTCTAGGCTGTTAAAAATATTGACTTTGACAGCTTTAAAATGATGGCCTCAAAATTGGAATAATTTACATTCTGGAATTAAGATAATTCGGGCATTTCTGCTGGCAACGACAGAGTGTAGGAGCCAGTTATATAAATCCCAGATTTGAGAGAGACCGAGCCATTAGCATAGATTGGTCTGCTGTGGGTATTCAGAGCAGTCACCTTCCCATGTAAATGGATCTTTATGTCTCTCCCAGGCAGGCCCAAATTCTGAGCTATTTTCAGAGCTCCTCTCAGGTCAGGTGATGTGCAAGAGGGTGGGTGAAGGCCGCAGACTCAGGCCCCACTTCTGTTGCTGGCCTCTTGGTGTTCTGCGAGAGAGACACGGAAGGCCTGGGGGAAAATTCTAGCCACTGTCTGCTTGATGTGTGTTTACTCTAGATGTTCTCCCCTTTAAATCCTGGGTCTCAGTCTCAAGGAGTCAACATAGAAGGCATTCAGACCAGCTCAGTGGCCCTGGCCCTGGCCCAGTGCTCTCTGCCAGATTCCAAGCACACCTGCTAAACAGATTCCTTTCTCCCAGCACTCTGCTGACATTTTCAGCTGGAACCAAAGTCACTCTCTTGGTCCATTGCATTCCTCTGACTGCTAACTGGATCATCTGTCTACCCCATTCCTTAGGAGCTGCTCCTTGATTGTGGCTGGAAACACCTAAATCAAGAGAAAACTAGATCCAAACCCAAAGGCTATGGCTGAGAAATATTTGAATGGTAATCATTCCTATAGGGAAAAATGAAAACAAGAGCTTCCCATTTAGAGTTTTCTTCCTCCTTCATACCAGGCACATTCAACTAGTTGTATTTAGTACTCCTTGAATTAATCTGAGGTGTCATCCACATTTGACATGTGAAAAAACTCAGAGAAGCTAAGGAATTTGCCAAGAAGACACTTGACTTGTGGCTGAGATGAACCTCAAATCTGTGGTTGGGATAGTTCACCTGTCATCTCTAGCAAAGACGTAGATGACGGAGTCAATCACGTCCATGTAACTCAACAGGCAGAAGAGATATTAGAGGTGAGAAGAGCCTCTTTCAAATCTGTGGGGTGTGGGTGGATTTGAGTTCAGATCAGTGACAGCATCACTGGCCTGTGGATTTTTATGCTTGGAAGGGATATTAAAAACCATCTAATTTGGCTCTTTAAGTAACACCCAAGGCCTGAAAACCATTCTTTCTTTCTTTTTAATGTTCATTTATTTATTAAGAGAGAGAGAGAGAAAACACAAGTGGGGAAGGGGAAGAGAGAGAGGGAGAGAGAATCCCAAGCAGGATCTGTGCTGTCAGCATGGAGCCCGATGTGGGGTTCAATTCCATGAACCATGAGATTATGACCTGAGCCGAAATCAAGAGTCGTTTGTTTAACTGACTGAGCCATCCAGGTGCCTCAAGGCCTGAAACCCTTAAGAATATGGCAAGCAATTCTTAACTGGGGATGATTTTGACCTTCAGCAGATGTTTGGTAATATCTTGAGACATTTTAAAAGAACTGTTTATTTTATTTTGCCGGGTGGGGAGGGGCAGAGAGAGAGAGAGAGAGAGAGAGAAGATCCCAAGCAGGTTCTACAATGTCAGTGCAGAACCTGACTTGGGGCTCCATCTCATGAACCATGAGATCATGACCTGAGCCAAAATCAAGAGTCTGACGCTTAACTGACTGAGCCACCCAAGCACCCCTCTTAATTGTCACAGCTTGGATGGGAGTGCCAGTAAGGTATAGAGGCTAAGAAGGTTGCTGAACATCCTACAATGCTCATGACGACCACCCCTCCTGAGCACAACAAAAAACTTTCTGGCTTAAAATGTCAATAGTGGCAAGGCTGAGAAACCTCAATGTATGTGACGGCAAAATAATAGAAACACAGCTAATGGAGATAATTTGGAGCAAGGGCTTTGCTGTTATAGCCAGAAAAAGGAGGCCCAGAATGATAAAGTTACTTACCCTTGATTGCACAGCAAGATTTTGGTAGAGCTGGATCTATACTCTATTTGATACTGAAACATGAAATGTCTATATAATAAACAGTGAAAAATCGTTTATAAAGGCAATTCATTTATAGAAAAATGTACAAAGTATATCGAGTCACATAAATGTGACTAGGCCTGGTGATAATATGTATTCTTCATTTGTAGCTATAAAAAAAAATGGGAGGAAGATACTGCCCAGATCTAATTCCTATTTAAACTAGCTCAAACTCTCATAGCTGCTAAATGGCAGAGCTTAGAATTGAACTCAAAGGCCTTTGGATTGATTAGCCTGGGCCTTAGGTTATTCTATGACCGAAGAGCCATGAAAAAGAAAAGAAAGTTTATGTCTTTGTATGTGAGAGGTGTAAGATATTAGAACATCTTAGATTGTACTACACTCATCTACATTTCATATACTTTTTGAGTCCACTGCTATGAAGGATGCTGCGTAGGTACTTCTATTGGGTGTATAAATCGTCCTAAAATTTGTGGAAGATAATTAAGCACTATGTATGAAGAGCCAGCCTTTAATACAGTGATTTTACTCATTGGAATCTGTCCTAAGAAAACAATCAGAGTTGCAGATAGATTTACGTGCAAAGATATTATGCTAATAATAATGGCTGGGATTTATCGAGCTCATACCATATGCCAGACTTTGTGTTAAGTGCTTTACATGTATCATCTTATTTACTCCTCATAACAACGCTGTGAGGTGAGTATTATTCTCATCTCTATTTACACATGGGAAGTGGAGCTTAGAAGAGCCTCAGTAATTTGGCCAAGGTTACTTGGCTGCTATGTGATAAAGGGGATTCAAAGCAGGGCAGACTGATTCACAGAGTTTCTTCATTTTGATGACTATATGATACTGACTGATAGCAGGAAGTCACAACTTTAATGGGAAAAATTGTAAAGAACCTGGATGTCTAACATTTGTGCCCTCGGTTAGGTGAATTATGACCTGTTTCCCTCTTTTGGTGTCTTGACCTTAAGTAACCTTGAATGTACCTTCCTTGGGTAACAAAGACATCAGATGTAGATGTGCTTAGAGGTTTTGCAGATAGTTTATGCTTGGGCATAATAGCATTTAGAGCTTAACTCTGGTCATAGGAAGGAGAACCACAGCAGCCTGGAAATCAGACAGACTCGGTTTGAATCCTAGTTTGGCATATCCTAGAAGTTCAGCCTTTGATGAGCCACCTTTCCTTCACCAAACCTCACATTAAAATTGGGAAGTCACACCCACCTCATGCGGTTGCTGTGTGGAATCCTTGACCTGCAGAAGCTATTGGCTGCATATAGTAAGTGCTCACAGAGTTAGGGGACTGGAAATAGGCAGCGGTGGAGCCCCCTACTGGTTAGGGGACAGAGGAGCAAGGCCTGAAGTCCTCTGAGGGACGTGGATTCCTGGCTGTGCTCTGGGATGAGGAAGTAAGAGAAAGCCACCTGAGAACCTTGCATTCTTGTGGCAAAGTCCTGTGAGAAGCTTTAGAACAATGTAAATAGGATAATGGGCTGTGGGGATTTGCCCAAGCAGGAAAAACAGACTCCAGGAAATCCAGAGACTTTAAAGAGAGGACTCTTTCTTCTGTGGAAGCCCTGACTAGTCTATTGGACCCAAGGTGGCTATGCATTTGCGGGAGGGAAGTTTGGACAGGGTTGTGTAATCAGGGAATAGCCTCTGACAGCTGTCTTGGCCTCAGACCAGACTCATTGGTCCCTAACTCCTGAGAATGGATCTTGGGATGCTACTGCAGTGACTGGACTCCCATTTCCTGGTCAGCCCCGGATAATCTCAAGGTTAGAGGTGACTCAGCTTGGGAAAGGCCAGGGCTGGTAGCCCTTATCATAAGGGTTTGACTCACAGAGTGTGAGAGCCGGAGGAAGACTTGGAGATAAATTATCCCAGCCACCTCCTCCATTCGGGACACAAGAGAGGCTTAAAATGGAGAAGGGATTATCTACTATCCAGCCAGCTACTGAGAGAGAGTGCCAGAATACCATCCCAATGGATGCTGACCTAGAGTCCAGAAGAGTTTGCACCTTAATGTTGTTTATGTGTAATCTTGGAGGATCTATTTATTAAATTCTGTGTCTTTACTTAAGCACTTAAGGAGCTTACAGACTTCTGTGCACTCAAAATGTATATGGTGAACACAAAGAAGTATACATCCGTCCTGTCAGCAAGTGCTGGTAATTCTAATCCAGAAATGTCTCTTGAATCCATTTCCATATCCCTAGTTCAGATCCCCATTTTGGATCTTTGTAAATACCTAATGAGTTGTCCTATCTTCTGTAATCACTTCTTTCCCTGGACCTTTTATCAAGCCTGCCACCAGAATAAGTTTTCAGAAACCTTTCCATGATTCCATTGCTTACTGGACAAACTCAAACTTCTTTGGAACACACATTCAAGGCCTTTTATAATCTGAGCCCAACTTCCCTTGCCAGACTCCTGTCTACTAACACTTCTGCCCACCCACACATGATACACTCTGGTCACACAGGACAATTCACAGTAGCTGCTTTGTGCTTCATGCCTTTTCCCCACAACGTCCCCTCTGTCCAGAAGTCCCATCTTTTGTGCTCCAGCCCAGAAAACTTTTGCTCATCCTTTAAGCACAACTAAAATGCCACCTTCTTTATGAACTCCTCCTTCACATCTCTTCAGGTAAAACCTATCACCCTCGCTGCTCTGTTTTCCAGTGCCCTACCCATACTTGATCACAGCTCTCAGTTCGTATTGAGGCGAGTCAGTTATTTGCCTGACTCTCAGGGGAGGCTGTGAATGAGCATTTTCACAGCACAGACTGTGTCTGTCTCATGCACTCCCAAGTTCTAGCAGAAGGCCTAACACAAAATAAGTGTTCAATAGTGTTTTCTGATTTAATGAATAAATTATTGAATTAACATAAATAAAATTATTTATTGCTTGTCAGTTGTCCTGTTAAGCAAAATATCTAGATAGATGTTCACCAAACCTGGAGGGTACATTTGGGATGGTCTGATATAATTATAGCCTATGTAGGACAGAGAAATTTGCATGGATAAAGAAAACATCAGTTATTTTAAATATAGGTTCCAAATAAAAATCATAAGGGAAGATGCTTTGAAATTCAGGTGTGGGATAGAAATGGAGCTTCTTTTCATGTGGGCTCTCTGCATTGCATACTTAGGGTAACGAGTGGCACATGTTTATTTAGATACTGAAGATGTGATGATTTCCGAATGTGGTACCAGGGAAGCCAACTAGAATGTAATGAAATGTTTAAGTGAGGCCGACGAATGCCAAAGTGTTGGTTGTAACATGATGTGCTCTAGGCAGTCAGTATGGGAGAGCCTGTCTTTTATCAAAGACAGCTTCTTGAAGGAGACGCACCTTGAGACAGACTCCCTTTCACCATCACCACCAAACCTGGACCAATTATTTAATCCCTCATGCTATAGATGTAGTCTTCTAACTTACATGTGTTGGAACACACCTCCTGTGTTTTGAACATTTACATTTTAGGACAGTAACTTTTAGGGAGACTTGCAGTTCTTGAGTCAGACAAATAAAAAAAATTATGTTTATTTATTTTGGGATAGAGAAAGAGAGACACAGCATGAGTGGGGGAGAGGCAGAGAGAGAGGGAGACACAGCATCCTAAGCAAGCTCCAGGCTCTGGGTTGTCAACACAGAGCCAGATGCGGGGCTCAAACCCACAAACCAGGAGATCATGACCTGAGCTGAAGACAGACCCTTAACCAACTGAGCCACCCAGGCACCCCAAGTCAGACTTATCAGAGAAGAAATGAAAGCTAGAAAGTTTCAACCTGCATTTTCTTACAGCTTAAATGTGACCCTCAAGTGATTTAATTGATAACAGCCTTTCAAGTCCTTATCCTTGTCATCTGCTAATATTTATATTTACCATAAGAGATACAGGAATGGGTTTAGGAGATACAGATGAGGAAAGACTCCGTTAAATTCTTAAAAATTATGATGTGTTTTTAGGGGCTGACATCCCTTACTAGAAAGATGTTGATTAATCATTATCTTTATCTGTCCATTTAGTGCTGTTTTTCATTTGCATGCATGGGTGGAAGCAGGTTGTATCGAAATTCCTGAGAGTATCAGAGCACAGGATGCTTTCACATTTGCCGTCTTCCTGTATCTAACTAACAACTGGGACCGAGGGCTTAATAGACCCATTTTACAGAGAGGCAGTCTGAAGTGCAGAGAGGTTAAGCAGCACAGTAAAGAGAAGTAAAGAGAAGTGAGTGGCACAGTAAAGAGAAATAAAGTGGCACAGACGAGATATAATCCTAGATTTTGTGACTTCCATTGTAATGCTGTTGGATGGCTCATAGCCTGGGGATTTCCATCCTGTTTCTACCACCTCTACTAAGACACATGATCTGGTGGTGGTGGGTAGCAATGGAGAATGGGGAATAATAAGGAAGAAGGGAACCTAGCAGAATCTTTAAGAAAGATGCTTATATTCCATTTGGCTGACTTCCATCTCAGAAAGAACTCTGGATGAGAAAAGAAAGGAAGAGAATGTATTATATTATGAAACTAATGGTTCGACCTTTAATAAATTGAATGATTGCATCATAAATAATATATAACATATCAAGCCAAAAATGCTTGTTCTATAGACCTGTTTATTCAGCTGCTAAGATATATATCCTGGTCCACTTTCTCTTTTTTTCTGTTAAAAAATATATTTCATTGAAAAAAATGCAACATCCTTTTGACATAAATTCTAATGTGATTTTTCGGAAATGTGAAACTTCATGAAAATAGACAGCCTCACCACAAAGGCTTGCAACCAGCTGGTTAATATTTATCTGAAAGAACAAAAGAGGATGTAAGGTGAAACTGTGTGTATTTGGAGTAGGGTGGAATCAGGAGGTGTGGATTCTAGTTCTCTTTCACTAATTGGTTGTGTTACCTTGGGTAAGTTACTACTAACCCTTTTTGACCTAGACTCACCCCACAGAAAACTGTGCTATTTTGACTGGAGGATCATAGATTTCCTTTCTTGATCCCTGGTGAAAATATATAGCAGCCCCTGAGGGCTGGAGAGGTCTTCAGAATTCATATTTTATAACCTATTGCCCCAAATGAGTACCGAATGCCCACTGTGCTACTTAGAGCTTTTTCTGACACTTTTCTTAAAAGATGGTGAAGGAAAGAGATTCTACAACTTGCTTTCGTAACTCAGTCCACTGTTTAGCAACCCCTCCCATTTACCAGGGTTCTTCCTTTTACATTGAATGTTGTAGAATGCTTTAAAGAACACACACACACACACACACACACACACACACACACACTCCTGACTGCAGAGGACTATTCAGATGCAACAGGTGCAATGAGTTATAGATCTTACAAAGAGCACAAAGAAGCACCCAGTCAGCAGGAACAGCGGTTGCCAAGAATTTAATTCATCAGTACAAATCCAAATTTACAAAGAACTAATCCCACATAATGGATAAAGGACAAAAAAGAAGGATTAATGGGGGAAAAGGGAGTTTCTGAAAATTCACATCTCAAGTCCACTAAACTCCTCATTTGGCCTGCTTCATTTTCCTTCTTTTCCCAAGACCTTAATTTATTTTTCTTAAGAAAAATAAAGTTGACCGTGATGAATAGTTGCAACCTAAGAACATGTGTGTGCTTGACGGCTCTGAAGTTGGTCTGAATGTGTCTGCGTGTGGAATAACGTCTGTGTTGGGAATGTGTGAAAATAATGAATCCTTTCCTCATGACTTGCATTGCCCTTGCAGAGACGGGGCAAAAATCTGTTTCTTCTCCAATGAAAAGAAACCTTCTTTCTCTCAGCCATGGGAAGAATATTCTCCTGGTGACAATCCAAAATGAAAAGCCCAGCCAGCCACCCAACAGCAGTCTCTTCAAGACTCACTATCAGTTCTTTACTGGGTAACAGTTCCTGCCCAGGTTGGAAATCATCCTGGCCTATTAGTTTTAGAGAAAAAGTTTACAGTTTTCCCCCTTCTCCCCCCTGTTCCCCTCCCCCACCCCCTGCCCCCCACAGCAGCTGTACCTTGGGGTTGACCTAGTTTAAGAGAAGAATGACTTACGACTTCTCAGCAAATGCCCCTGCCTTGGTGTTAGGAAATTGGGTCTTTGCTTTCCCAATATTCTTTTCAATTCACTTTGCTGGGTTTTCTTACTCTCTGCTTGTCTTAAAATGCTTCTCTCCTAAGATATGAGCCCCATTCTCAACTTTTCTCACTTCAACCTCTTCCATTCATTGATGTCATTCATATCTGTGACTTGACCCCTAAACCTTCATCTCTCATCTTAATTCTTCTCTCAGCCTTCCAACTCTATATGAAATTGAGTACTTAAACATGGCTTTCTAGATGTTTTGTGGCCACATCAAGTACAACTTATATGAAACTGAATGTATTATTTTCCTCTTTAAATAAACACTACTCTTCTCTCCAGCTGCCCAAAGGGAAGGACTCAGGTCTGTATTCACCCTTACTGGAAAGTCACTTTACTTTTTTTTTTTTTTTTTGCTTTTTTACTTTCCCAAATCTTTGCTAGGTTTTCCATCTCTTCTTTTGTATTCCATGCACAATGAGTGTGCTTTTATACTAATTCCTTCATTTTCATTTATTTTTGAAGAAAAACCTGAAATATGCCAAGTGTGCATTCTATTGTAATTATCTGTTTAAATGCTTATCTTTCCCACAAGAGTGTGGGGTTTTTCTTTGTCACACCACGCATCTAGTATAGTATTTATTGTTGAGTCTCAAAATGATGCCCAAGGGCAGACTCAACCCTTTGGATGCATTTGATTGGGACTGCACAATGTTGTTTTTTTTTTTTAATTTTTTAATGTTTATTTATTTTTGACAGAGAGAGAGAGAGACAGAGCATGAGCGGGGGAGGGGCAGAGAGAAAGGGAGACACAGAATCCCAAGCAGGCTCCAGACTCTGAGCTGTCAGCACAGAGCCTGATGCAGGGCTTGAACTCACAGACCGCGAGACCATGACCTGAGCCGAAGTTGGACGCTCAACTGACTGAGCCACCCAGGCGCTCCCACAGTGTTTTTTGTTTGTTTGTTTTGCTTCGTTGTTTGAAAAAGGAATTATTTGTCAACTTAAGAAAATTGAGACACTTTATACAAAATGTGTTTTTCAAATTTTCCTTGAACAATCAAAATGACTGATAATGTTGAAGCCTCATTCTTACTCAGCAGTAAGTAATGCACGCGGGCTGAGGAATGAGTACCAGCATTAAACATGGCATGTCTGTTCCAGCATGCCCCTTTCCCCGCCCAGTGATCTGCAATACTCAGCCCACGTCTTCACATGTCACCTACCTCACATGTCACCAGTAGGCATTGGGGTTTGTGCTTTCTATTGAACTCCAGAGTAGGTACTCAAAGATGTTTACTGAATGAACGCTATGCTGCCATATGTAATCCACAATCTTTGAGTGATACAGCATCTCAAGGATTTCCCAGTCCCACACTCCCATTAGATGTCAAAGTCTTTACAACACATTTGGGGATTCATTTCAGCTCCCTCAAATTTACTGCAACTGCATGCAAACTGGTAAGAACCAGCTCCCTGACTTCATAAGCAGCTCATCTCTTCAGAGACAGAGAGCTCAAATTGTTGGAGCAGTTTTTCTCAGTTGAATGGAAATCAATTAGAGATCACCATAAGGCACATATCAAAGCGCTGACTATTTTTAAGTGTTTGGAGGAGCTAGAGATCCCATCAGTTTGGGAAGGGGAAAGGATCACAATGGCTCTTTGAAATTGGAGATACTTAGAATGGGCATTGGAGGAAGGTTAGGATTTTGCCAGAGGGGGTATCAGGAAGACTATTCCCAAGGAAGAAAACACATTGGTGTGGGAAGTCTGGAGTGCACTGCTAACAGCTCAGGTGGTCCAGGTTGGCTGATGCATGGCATGTGAGTAGGGGGCAGAAGATGGAAGGAATAAAGCCTATAGGTAAAGGGTTGGTGAGTTCTAAGGAGGGATTCAACCTCACCAGGCCTTTCTTCCTACCCCTACTTATTGCTTACTTTCATTTCTAGCATTTCTCTTCTCGCTGCCCCAGTTTCTAGTTTCAATTGCCTCCCAACTGAGGTGCAGGTGTAGCTTCCTCGGCTCATCCCTGTTGTGCACTTCCTTGCCCATCACGGCCAGGACAATCTTCCTAAAATAACATTCTGATTAGGTATTAGGTAATTCTCCTGTCAAAGACACCTGCCTTGTTGTTTTGCTTAATTTTAAACCACTTTCCCTGTGATGTAATCTATGCTCTCCTCACAAGCTTATTTTTCACTAGTTCCCCCACATTCCTCACTATGGCTAAAATGGACTCCCTGTTACTGTGACACATACACACACAGTGAAGCTCAGGCGTCCAATCAGAAGACCTGAGTGTGAAATTTGCCTTCAGCTCTTACTAGCTGAATGGCCTTGTATAAATGAGCTTCTGGGGGCACCTGGATGACTCAGTCGGAAAAGTATGTGGCTCTCGATCTTGGGGTTTTAAGTTCGAGCCCCACATTAGGTATAGAGATTACTTACAAGTAATCTTAAAAAAGAAAGCTTCTGAACTGAATCTTATTTTTCAAATAATTTTAAAAACGGGTTTAATACAGCCAATTGGATGAGATTTTTGAGACGACTGAGGTTAGGTGGCTTCTATTCTTTGAAGTTCTGTTGACCTCCCCAACAACTGAGCATTCCTCCTCTCAGCCTATGCCTTGTCTAGAACTTCCATACATATCTTAACAGACTGTGTTCAGTTATTTAGTAACAATTGTTACCTTTCCTGAACACTAATTTTCACATGTCAGGCACTATGATAAATACTTTACATGTATATTTTTTGCATATAATCTTATCTATCTAGCCCTATCAGGTATGGATAATTAGCAACCAATTTATAACTCTTTGAAGGTAAACATCATGTCAAATTCTTTTTTTGTATGCTTCTTGTTTGATAGAGGACACATCCTTGTGGTAGGCAGACTTCTGAGATGGTCCCCCAGAATCTCGCCCCCTGGCGTCCATGCCCTATATAATCTACCCGCTTTGAGTGAGGGCAGAAACTGTTAATATGTTGGATATCACATATCTGTAAATATGATAGATGTCACTTCCATGATTAGGTTATACTATATGGTCAAGGTGAAGGGATTTTAAAGGTCTCATGACTCCCTAGCCTGCAGGTAGGGTTGTGAGGAATCTGTCTACAGTTAAGAGTTGAAATAATGGCAATGCCAAGCTTGACGAGAGACAGGGTATAGAGAGAAGAGAAACATAGACAGAGCATTGCCCATCACATCTACACTAGTGAAAGAGAGGAAGAATTCCTGAAGAAAAAGAAATGGAGGAGTGGCCTGGCATATTGCATTAGCCCAGAAATGAACAAAGTAGCACTTTAAAAGTTATAAATTACCCATCACCCAATGGTTTCTAAATTCCTATTAATTTGTCATCCTTTTTCTTTTCCTCTACTATCATTCCTGGCAACTAAATTATTTTTTGAACAATGCCACATTTTGCAAAGCATTTTTTTATTTATGTGATCTTATCATGTGTCAATGAGTTAGGTGCTATTATTATTCCTGTTTTATAAATGTGTGAACCAAGGTATGGGGATATGAAATAGCTTGCCTGAAACTCAGTCACTTTATTTATGATTACATCAGGATTGACACCCAAGTCTCTGACTCCTAATGCCTTATCTTTCTAATATCCACAAAGACAAGCATGAGGTATCAGTGTCTGGGCAAATATAATCTAACCATATTCTGAACTGCTGACTATCTCAGAGGCTGAGAGAGGTGTGAAGAGTAGCACACAGAGGTAAAGTTCTAATGAAGGAGTAAGTGAGAAAGGCAACACAGTCCTTCAGGACACAACAGTTGGGAATCTATTCAGAAGAAGCAGTTGAAGTCAGAACTAATAGCCTAGCAGTAAAAGGAAAGATGTATATGAAAGAACACACTTTTCTGAGCTACAAAGGGACTTAAGAATTCCCTTTCTTAAAATGATCAAGTAGGGTTGCAGTTGCTGAGGAAAAATATTGCACATAGCAGCAGAGGTAGGCGGAGGAGATTAAACGACCCAAGGCTGGTAAAATAGAGATGTGGAGGAGACTATTCAGGTGTCCCCAGATTCTTCAACTAGCAACTCAATGAACTTTCTCCCAGGAGTCTGGAGATGCCATTCTTGCCTCTGGTGGCTTCAGTGGTTTCTGAAAGACATGATAGAGCTAACGTTTGCCCGTCTGTTATTGTAGAAAATTGAGTAAAAGCTTTTCCATCTCCAAATCAAGTATCGGTTATCAGCAAATTGCCTTTTCTGATGTTGATAATTTTGTATTCAACCCAAGAGGCTTTTTCTTTTCTTGCTAGGGACACATAATAATGGTAATAGTAATGATGATGATGATGATGATAATGATGGATATTGAATGCTTGCTTGCTAAGTACCTGGCATTGTGCTGCATGGTTTATAGGTTTGATTCCATTTAATCATCATTATAATCCTGAGAGATTTTTGTCTTTATCTCCATTTTGCAAGTGAGGAAACTGAGGCTTGGGAAGGTTCAGTGGTATACTGGAGGACACACAGCTAGGGACAGTACAGCAAAGTTTTGGGTGAAGACCTGATACCGCAGCCCTCTGACTCTAAACCACTGAGCTAGATAAGCACTTAGCTATGTGATCACTGAGCTATATGACCATAGAACTATGACCACTGAGCATATGACCATAGAACTATATGACCACTGAGCTACATGACCATAGAACTATATGACCACTGAGCTATGTGACCATAGAACTATATGACCACTGAGCATATGACCATAGAATTATATGACCACTGAACTATATGACCATACAACTATATGACCACTGAGCTATATGATCATAGAACTATATGACCACTGAACTATATGACCATAGAATTATATGACCACTGAGCATATGACCATAGAACTATAATGACCACTGAGCATATGACCATAGAACTATGACCACTGAGCATATGACCATAGAACTATATGACCACTGAGCTATGTGACCATAGAACTATATGACCACTGAGCTATGTGACCATAGAACTATATGACCACTGAGCATATGACCATAGAATTATATGACCACTGAACTGTATGGCCATACAACTATATGACCACTGAGCTATATGACCACTGAACTATATGACCACTGAACTATATGACCACCGAGTATATGACCATAGAACTATATGATCACTGAGCTATATGCCAAAATGCTGCTCCACACAGGTGGCTTTAGGTATAAAAATAGACACATTCCTGGTCTAGCTATCTCACTTAGCATCCTTTTTTTTTAATGAGCCAACAGCAACAATAGATAAATAAACATTATTAGCACTTTAAAAGGACATGTGATGTGGAGTCTGACATCTCCTCTCTGTGCCTTACTAGTTGTAGAAACTTGATAAGTTCAATTCAACTAATGGTTATTGAGCACATACAGTGTTACAGCTGTTGTGCTGGGTTCCTGCTTCCATAAAGCTTAGAGGGAGAGACAGGTGTCAAGTAAGTAGACATGAGTGGGTGTTAAGGATAGGGTACTCTGGAAATATCCAGCAAGGAGATCTACCCTAGTCACTTAATCGTTTGACCAAGCTTAGTTTAACTAGCTAAAGAATGGAGATGATAGTAATATCTGCTTTCCACATTTCATAAAAATCAAATAGTGTTATACATGACTGTATCATATAAACTATAAAAATATAAATGTTAATTATCCTATTAGCTGGAATTGTTATTGTGAGATTGATAAGATCCCCTGTGAGTTATTTTTAAAAGAATTTTATCTATTTATATTGAGAGATAGAGAGTATGAGTACAAGTGGGAGAAGGGCAGAGAGAGAGGGAGACAGAGAGAATCCCAAGCAAGCTCTGTGCTGGTACGGGGCTCAAACTCACAAACTGTGAGATTATGACCTGAGCTGAAACCGAGAGTCAGATGCTGAACTGACTGAGCCACCCAGGTGCCCTGCCCTGTGAGTTATTAATATCCCTATTACATATTACTTGACTGTAGGTATCATGCCCCTAATTCATCGTTCCCCTCCCAACTCATAGTTTTAAGAAATAAATTCTTAGAAGGTCTAAATTCAGTGCTACACATTAGCCAGAATGTGGACATTAGCTAGCTTACTGACTTTAGAACTAATGTGTTCATTAAAAACATAAGCAACAGAAATATATTAGCATTTAGTACCTTGAATTCACATAAATGCTGAATAATTGGATGGGTGGGAAAGATGTGGATTCATAACTTAGACAAATAGTCATCTGGATGAAAGATCGCTGTGACTCTGTATTGATAAATCTGGTGGAAGATTTTACTGCCCCCCCGTCCCCGCTTCTGTTTTCTTCTAGTTGTTCTGAGTGTTTGCCTCAAGAAAAGGAAATAGTTCCATTTACCCAAATACACATGCATTTCCCATAAACTCTGCAGTCATGATCTTGAAGTGAAATCTCAAAACTGAATTTCTAAGAGGATCAGTTGGATACTGATGCTTGATGTAGAGAAGGAAAAGCTTTTACTCAATTATCTACAATAACAGCAGGAGAAATGCTGAAAATTACTGACACAGTAAATGGATTCTTTGCATAAATGCTCTCTGTTTTCAAGTTTACCTTCGTGGAAAGACCTTTATTATGAAGCAGTCCCTCTATCTCATCTGCTTTTCAAAGAATAGAAGATCGATTTATGTATGTATGTATGTATGTATGTATGTATGTATGTATGTATGTATGTCAGGGGCAACAGACAAATCACTGTGTAAGATTGTTTTGTCCTAAACATCTGACAGCTTCCAAGAGCATTCTATAGTTAGGTGACCAGTGTTTGGTGGATTGGACAAAGGATGATGGGACCTTAAATGTAGTGGTTATCTCTTCCTACTTTTTTTCCTTTTTGAAAAACAACTTTATTGAGATATAATTTACATACCACAGAGTTCAACTGTTGAAAGGGTACGATTCAATGGCTTTTAGTGTATTTGCTGAGTTGCACAGCCTTTACCATAATCTGCTGCCCAGTAGCAGTCACTCTCATTTCCCCCAGCTCTGCCTGCCCTTTCAACCACTGAACTAATTCCTATCTCTCTTGGCTTGTCTATATTTGAACAATACATATAAATTGTATCATATGATATATACAGTCTTTTGTGATTCATTTCATTTCAGTGCAATATTGGTTTCAGGAGTAGAATTCAGTGGTTCATCCCTTACCTGTAACACCCAGTGCTCATCATAACAAGTGCCCTCCTTAGTACCCATTACCCATCCAGGCCATCTCCCACCAACCTCCCTCCATCAACACTCAGTTTGTTCTCTATTGTTAAGAGTCTCCTATGGTTTGTTTCCCCTTGTCTCTTTTTTTCCCTCCCATACGTTCATCTGTTTTGTTTCTTAAACTCCACATGAGTGAAATCATATGGTATTTGTCTTTCTCTGACTTATTTCATTTAGCATAATACACTCTAGCTCCAACTACATAGTTGCAAATGGCAAGATTTCATTCTTTTTGATGGCTGAGAAATATTCCATTGTGTATGTATATGCATGTGTGTATATGTGTGTGTATGTATATATATATTCTACATCTTCTTTATCCATTCATCAGTCGATGGATGGACATTTGGGCTCTTTCCATAGTTTGGCTATTGTTGATAGTGCTTCTATAAACAATGGGGTCCATGTACCCCTTGATCTGTATTTTTGTATACTTTGGGTAAATACCTACTAGTGCCATTGCTGGATCATAGGGTAGTTCTATTTTTAACCTCTTAAGGAACCTCCATACTATTTTCCAGAGTGGCTGCGCCAGTTTGCATTCCCATCAGCAGTACAAGAGGGTTCCCTTTCTCCTCATCCTCTCCAACACCTGTTGTTTCTTGTGTTACTAATGTTAGTCACTCTGACAGGTGTGAGGTGGTATCTCATTGTGGTTTTGATTTGTATTTCCCTGATGATGAGTGATGTTGAGCATCTTTTCATGTTTCCACTGGCCATCTAGATGTCTTCTTTGTAAAAATGTCTGTTCATGCCTTCTGCCCATTTCTTAACTGGATTGTTTGTTTTTTGGGTGTTGAGTTTGTTAAGTTCTTTATAGATTTTGGATACTAATCCTTTATCAGATATGTCATTTGCAAATATCTTTTCCCATTCCATAGGCTGCATTTTAGTTTTGTTGATTGTTTCCTTTGCTGTGCAGAAGTTTTTATTTAGATGGAGTTCCAATAGTTCATTTTTACTTTTGTTTCCCTTGCCTCTGGAGATGGGTCTAGTAAGAAGTTGCTATGGCGGAGGTCAAAAAGGTTGCTGCCTGTGTTCTCCTCTAGGATTTTGATGGTTTCCTGTCTTACATTTAGGTCTTTCATCCATTTTGAATCTATTTTTGTGTATGGTGTAAGAAAATGGTCCAGATTCTTTCTTCTGCATGTTGTCATTCACTTTTCCCAGCACCATTTGTTGAAGAGATGGTCTTTTTTCCATTGCATATTCTTTCCTGCTTTATTGAAGATGAGTTGACCATATAGTTGTGGGTCCATTTCTGGGTTTTCTATTCTATTCCCTTGATCTGCGTGTCTGTTTTTGCACCAGTACCATACTATCTTGATGGCTACAGCTTTGTAATATAGCTTGAAGTCCGGAATCATGATGTCTTCAGCTTTGCTTTTCTTTTTCAGGGTTGCTTTGGCTATTTGTTGTTGAATAATATTTAATTATACAAATATGCTACATTTTGTTTACCCAGTGTCCTGCCACTTGACGCTGTTGGTGATTCCTTGGAAAGCCTTCTTCCCTTGATTTCTGCTATACCACTTTTGATTTTCCCCTGGTTTCATGAGATTCTTTCCTTCCAATCACTCTGCAGCTGTAGATGATCCTCAGCTAATACCACCCTTTAGATTCAGCAATAGGGAGCCCTGCCTTGATCAACATCCTTTAGAAGGGCCCACATATCAACCCTCCCGATCAATTTATTGAAGAATGTAAGGGCACTTCCATCATTTGGGATCCAGTGCTCAGCGTGGGCACACTGCGTCTCGTAACCTTTAACAGTTACTCTCATGACTAACCTTGTTCAGGCCCCTCTGCCTCTTTTGCACATGGATTCTAAACAGAAGTCTAAGTTCCACAAAGATATGTGTGTTCTGCTGCCGTGGAAGGCAAAGATGGGTATTACTTTGGAGTATAGGAAGGATTTAAGTAGCAAAAGTGCTTCAATAAGAGAAAAGACAATTTAATTAGTGTGTCAAATCTTCTCTCTGAGATAACATGAGTGCAATACACTCTTATATAATGAAGTACCATTTGTCTAAAGTACGAAATGTCCATTTTCTTGCTTCTCTTCCCTTTCTGATTCAGAATTCTAGAAATATTCATGAATTAATGTGGAATTTACAGTAGTGTCACAAAGAGGCAGGGAAACATTTTGTAATATTAAACAACTTGTATTGCTCTTAAATTTGTATACATGCTGATTTAGATGTAATGAGTGTGAAATATGATATTGAATTTTTTATATTGCTCTATAGATCTAGATACCACTCTAAGAGATAATGAAGTTAAAATATTTTGTAATATTTTCTATATATTCTGTATATTACAATGTTTGGACATGATATATAAAATGAATTGTTCATTTCTGAATTGAAGTGTCTTACACTGTTTTTTGACATTTTCAAATGGTACTGCCTCAGTTTTATATTTTGGTACTACCGTGAGAAGAACATGAATTATATGAGAACCTTGATTATAACAACATAATTAGTGCTTTTGTTGAAATGAAGAAAATAAATTTCATGGGATAAATTTATTATATTAAAACATTTTTAAGTTATTTATTTATTATCTTGAGAGAGATAGAATGAGCAAGGGAGGGGCAGAGAGAGAGGGAGAAAGAGAATCCTAAGCAGGCTCCATGCTGTCAGCACAGAGCCCAATGCAGGGCTTGAACTCACAAACTGTGAGATCATGACCTGAGCCAAACCAAGAGTCAGATGCTTAACCAACGGAGCCACCCAGGCACCCCCTTGAGATAAATTCATAATAACCCACAAAGTGTGCATGACTTTTTTTTAATCCCTCATTTGCATGTTGCTGGTCCACCAGCAGAACACGCAGACATTTCAAAATAATAATTGAATTCAGTCATCTTATTAAGTTTTTGCCAAACTTCAGTCATTTAAAACCATCATTTTACATATTTTAAATTGCATTGTTATGAAGATACATATTAAAAGTAGGAGGATTAAACATTTTAATGGCCTATTAATTTGATGTTTTGCTTTCAAATATTTAATCATATGCATGGGGACTTCCATTGGTACTCTTGCCCAAAGCCCCACAAATATAGACTGTCCTCAGGGATCTCCACCAGAACTCTCTATTCACTTCATGTCCTTTCTTTGGGTGACATAATTCCATGTCTTTGTACTGCCTATTTGCTCTGGAACCCAAATTAATTTCTCCCACCCAGATTTTTCTCTTAAGCCGCAGATTTGTACATCTTAATGTCTAATTTGGATACTCCATCCAAACACAGTATGTCCTGCTAACAAAATGCAGTCTAATTCCACTCTTACTCAAACTGATGCCACCTGAAACCTGGAAATCACCTCTACCTTCTCACCCTTCTTCCTCGCCTCCCCATCTAATAGCACGTTGGCCCTTATCTTCTGCTGAGCCACCCACTTGATGGTGGGTGCCATTCCCATTGGCATGACCGTTGTTAAGTCATTCTGCATTTCACGTTTATTTTTCTAGTCAGCTTTCTGGCCCCAGGCTTGACCCCCCTCAGCAAAAGTATGGTCAGTTTATTATCCTGCTTAAAATTTTCCAGTGTCACATCAGGACCTTCAAGAAAAGGTCCAAACTCTTTAATATGGTATAAAGGGCATTTAGTGACCCAGCCCTTGCATCCTGCCTCTCCAGCCACATCTTGAAATAGTTTCCCCTTGCTCATTGTGCTCCAGTCACACTGGCCTTTGATTTTCTGAATTCCACCATTCTCTCTTCTGCCTTGGTGCCTTTGTACCTGCAGTTCCCTTTGTCTAGAATGTTGTCTTGCCCTATTCTTCCCCTTTACCTAATGTTTGGGTGAATATATGCTAAATGTCTCTCTCTGCCATAGACAGTCCTGTGGGCAAGTTCCAGGATTTTCTCCATCATGATGTTTTCCCTAGTGCTTGGCCACACTAAGTAGATGTTCATTTTGTTTGTTGAATGAATAAAAGGCTTATTCATTTTTCTATTCTCATGCTTAGCAGAACAAGTGCAACGGATTGCAAAATAAGTGAAACTGCTCACTAAATGCTGAACAAATTAAATAAATAAATTGATGCATTCTATAGGAATACCTAGGTAGTTGTTTGAAGGATGATCCTTTAGAGCTTGAGGTCACTTGGAGGTCAAGTAACTTGTCCCTTTAATTCAAGAAGAGACTAATCAAGTGCTGGCTGTGTTCAGGAACTTAATACATGGAATAGATGCAAAAGATCACATAGTCTGCCTCTGCCTGCACATGGTCTAGATTGCTTCTCCTGCAAGAGATGTCAAGGGGCTGGCTTAGCAAGTGAGTGTTCTTTATAAGTCTACGAGAGGAGGGAAGAAGTGGTTTATGATTTGGGCATGAAATTAAGAAGCTGTATAGATTCAATAGCTCAGTGTAGACCTAACCCACTAAATCAATAGGTCACCCCACTGAGGATGAAGGCCAGTGACACTGTCCACAGCAGGGATATAAGCCTGGGAGGGATATGAGGGAGAGGTGGACAAAACAAGTGGGTACTGGGTCCCACTTGTTTGTTATCATGCAGCATGTGTAAGAGTTATACTTAAAAAAGAAAGCTTCAAAGGTTTCAGCCAACTCAATAAACCAAATGTATTAAGATTACTTTGGCCTCAAGTAACAGCAGAAAATGAATTCTAAGTGGCTTACACAATAAAGAAATGTATTACTTCATATTACAAGCAATCCGGAGATAAGGGGGTTCCAGTGTTGGTTATTCAGCGGCACAATGCTAGTATCAAGAATTCAGGGTCTTTCTATCTTTCACCTCTGCCATCCTTGTCCTCGTCCTCAGGCTGAATTCTCTCTTGGTTGCAAGATGGCTGCTGTGGTTGTAGATATCGCAACTAGGCATGACAATGTCCAGAGGAAAAAAGGAGAAAGGCTTTTCCTATGTGTCTTTTTTTTTTTTTTAAAGGAGAAGTTTCCTAAAATCCTCCAGCAGATTTTCTCCTACACCTCATTGGCTCGAATTACATCTATGCCACCATCTAAACCAGTTACTGTCAAGGGGAATAGGTTCATGACCCATCCCCGGGACTGGGACTAAGGGCACGCATAGGCAACCAACAGTTTCTGCATCCTTCAGGCTGCCTCCACCTTGAACTTCTGACTCAAAAGCTTTGCCAAAGAAAATATATCCTCATTCCTTCAAGCCCCCACTCCAGAGGAGGAGAAGGACTGAATTTCAAAAGAATTAGTGAATTTTTGTGTGTAGACTCCATTATATACATTGGAAGCATAGTCAATGGGCCGGTCTCTCTCTGTGGGCTGGGTGTAAGTTATGGAGCCTGGAGAGCGGTCGGGGGTGCTGGAGATTAATTGCACAATGTACGAGAGTGGTTAAGTTTAATCACTGTGTTTTCTCCCCCTCTTACAAAGAGCAGCCTGGGTGGGGTTTGCCAATCGTATCAATCTGTTCCAGCCCCTAGGCCAGTAGTATTCACAGTTATGTGGCCCGGGAGTCACATTTTCTGTCACCATTAACCAAAGGAGCCACAGGAGCCTAGTATAACAGAATATTCTAATACAGAAATGAAAGGTCTTGCAGCCTTGCAGGTTGCGGAAGAAGGACCAACACTCAGCCTATTAGCTTTTGCCTGAGAGTGTGATTTTCTCAGACAAAGCTTCAAGCTGGCTTTGTATCCAGAGGGAAAGAAACTGGTCGAGCCAGTTTATTTTTAATCCTTTGTTTTTCCTCCACCATTTTTTAACTCTCAAAACATTTTTGGACTACCATGCAGACAAAGTTATGTCCAAAAAAAAAAGGAAATTCAGTCAAGCTGAATGTTTCATAGATGCTTAATTCAATCCCAGATATACTTTTTGAGCACCTACGATAAGTAAAGCATACCCCCAGATACGGTGGGGAATGTGCAAGCTAGCAAACATGTCATTAGATATATTTGGAGATTTGGAGATATAAGATAAATAAGAGATTTCTCGGTTTTCAAGGTGTACATGTGTTTGGAATAGAGGAGATAATAATAGAAAATTAAAAGAACCCATTGCTATAGACTGAATATTTGAGTCCTCTGCAAATTTGTATGTTGAAACCTAATCCCCAGTGCGTTGCTAATTTGGATGTGGGGACTTTGAGGGTGATTAGGTCACAAACGTGGAGCCCTCACAAATGGGATCAGCGCCCTTGTAACAAACCCTAGGAGAGCTTGCTTGCCCCTTCTGCTGCCGTGTGAGGACACAATGAGGAGACAGCTGCCTATGACTGAGGAAGAGAGCTCTCACCAGACAGGGAAGCTTCCAGAATCTTGATCTCTGAATTCCCACCCTCCAGAATGGTAAACAGCAATTTTGTTGTTTTTGAGCTGTCTAGTTCATGGTATTTTGTTATAGCAGCCTGAATGGACGCAGATATCCACTGAATTTCATTGCGACGTATCAAGTTAGTACTGGTTGCTGTAGCCTCAAAGAGATGGCCAAACCAAGGACGAAAAGAAAGTGAGGAAAGTCATTTCCCTGGAAGTGATATTTAGGGGAGTATCAAAGGGTAAACACCAGATGATCCTGGAGTCCCAATTTTCAAAAGAAGAAATACATATTTACACTAAAAGCTAAAAGCCAGGACAGAATGTGCAAAGTTCTAGAAGGGGGCATCATGGAATACTTCAAGGAGGAAGGACCTTTGGTTCCGCGCTTTGGCGATGGAATGGGGTTTATTGACGGAAATGTGCAGAGGGCATTCTGTGCACTGTCAGTGTGAGAGGAATACGACAAACTATATTCAAAACCCTTTTTCTCGGGGCACCTGGGGGCTCAGCTGGTTAAGCATCTGACTCTGATTTCAGCTCAGGTCATGATCTCACACAGGTCATGATCTCACACTTCATGAGTTTGAGCCCTGCATTGGGCTCTGTGCTGATAGCATGGAGCCTGCTTGGGATTCTGTCTCCCCCCATCTCTCTCTCTGCCCCTCCTCCACTTGCTCTCCATCTCTCAAAATAAGTAAAAATAAACTTAAAACAAAACAAAACAAAACAAAACAAAACCATTCTCCCCCTCCCCAGTCTTTCCCCCTTACCCTGTCTTCTAATGAGGAACAAATTTTTGCTTGTTGGGTCAGCTCTGGGGCTCTGATGGGAAAATTCGAAGAAGCCTGGAGGCTGAAATGATACAGGTATGAAAAGCTTAGTGAGACAGGGAGACAAAAGAACCTGAACATGGGCTTGAAGGAAACCTTGGAGTAGGAGCTTAGAGCTGGGAGGAGAGAGACTTCAGGTCAGCCTTGACACGTGGGGAAAAAATGAAGGAAAGGAATGGGAAAAGGCAAGTTTTAGGGCCTTTTTCTCTGTGTTACAAGCATGTTCTCCCTTTTGGTGTTTTCACGAAAGACCGCTGTAAATATTTAATTGATTTTACATTTTTGGGTCTGGGTTGATGTTCCTTTGACACAGCACCACATCAAGATGCTGCCATGTGGCACTGGGCTTCACGGGAGTGAACTAAACGAAGGTGCGAAGGTGGAAGAGAAGAACTGGGAAAGCGAGAAGTCACACTGGATGACGAAAGAGGTTGTTAAGGAGAGTGCTGGGACAGAGGTTAGGACTATTGCAGGCAGTGGAGGGACTCAGAGGACAAGTTTAGGAAGGTTACGGTAGGTGCTCATGGGCAGGCAGAGCCTGTGAGGTTTCAGAATACAGGCTCTGATATCTCAGGATCAGAGATGTGTTTTAGGACAATTACACTCATTACTGACTCAGTGGAAAAGGAAAATGAAGTAAGAGATATCAGTGAAAGAGCGATCACAAAATCTGATGCCAAAATAATAGGTTGGGTAGATTTCTTTATGGAATTAATTTATTTGAATCAACCAAGGGTTTGAGTTTATCTAGACGCAGCCTTAACCAGGGTTACAAGATGAAAATGTGCTCGCCAACCTCATTACTATTTTTTTATTTCTATTATTTAGGAGTGACGGAGGACTTACAAAGTGCTGAGGGTGGATCTGGAGTGCAATGCAATAGAGCAAGTTTTTATTGAGCCCTCACCAGGTGGCTGGCACAAGGGCCTTGAGCACCAGGCTTACCATATAATTAGAGTTACCAGATCAACACACAAGCCTGCCCCCCAGTGCAGAGGGAGACGGAGGGCTGTAACTTAATGAGAGGCAGATGTCAACGGGGAGCAGATGTTTGCAGCTCTTCAGTTATATCAAATTAATCATCTCCTGACTTCAAGGTGCTTCTTGGAGTCCAGGAAATTTCCCTGTAATAAATTGCTCCTGGGATTGATTTTTAAAGTGAGAATATATATGCCACTGTCTTGAATGCTTTAGAACAGTTCTACCTAGAAGCAGAAGAAGTTTTAGGTGGAGGTAAAAACAAAACAAAAAAACCCCCAAACAAACCCAAATCTAAATTCTCAGACCTATTTCTAAAAAACAGAGAGGTTGACTGGCTGACTTTTTTTTTCTTTTTTCTTTTTTTATTAATAAAACTAGCTGCTGGCACTGCTCAACCAGTCTCCCCTCCTTTTCACTGACTTCGCAAATAATTTTCATAGACACACTGTGCTCTGAAGCTACAATAGTGTGTGAGAACGCAGATGCTGACTTCATGGAACTTACAAACTAGTAGTAAAGAATCATGCAAATAAATCTAAAATTACAAATGTGGTAAGCGCTATGAAAGACAGTTATGTAGCTCTTAAAAAGAGTTCATGCAGGGATTCAACTTGGATCTGAGAGATCAGAGAAGTCTTTTCTGAGCAAGGGACAAGGGCACAGCTCTTCTCTCCCTTTCTTCTCCTTCCCCTTTCCCCCTTCCTCTCTCTCCCCTCCCCCTCCCCCTTCCTTCTTTCCCCTTCCTTCCTCCAGTCTGTGTTCTTTCCTCTGTCCTCTTTCTTGTCCTCCCTCCTCCCTCTCTCCCTGCCACCGTCCCTCCATCCTCTTCTTTTCTTTTCCTTCCTTACCCCTTCCACTTGCCTCCTTCCCTGTCACCTTTCTTCCATCCTTTTCTTTTCTCCTCACTTTCTGTCACCATTCTTATCTCTTTAGTTTTCTTCTATTCCTTTCCCAAACGGTTGTGAAAAGCCTATTGGGGGCCCAAGCCCTGCACTAAGTCTGGGAGGTGCCAGAGGGTTGATGTACACAGAGATATGAGCAGGAAACTGTCTCTGTTCAAAGTGTCCAGAGACAATGTGCAATTAGTTGAAATGCAGAATGACAGGTATTATACTGGAGGTAGGAACAGGTGCTTCTGGGTGTTCACAAGAGGGGCATCAGACTCAGGCTGGAGTGTTGGGCTGGGGCAGGTATCAGATGAGAAAATGGTTCTTAAGTGGTTGTTGTCTGAGATGAGTCTTCGAGAGTGCTAGGAAGTATGGGAAAGGCAGAGTGGAGGATCTTGGATGCAGAGGAAAGCTCCCACGTTTAAAAACAAGAAAAGAAGCGTGATAGGACTGTTACATCCTGGAGAAGCCATGAAATTCAGTATAACGGGTAAAAGATGTGATGAATTGGGAAGATCCAGGAGATGATATAGTCGGAGAGGTGGGAAGGAGCCAGATTGCGGAGGACCTCACAGTATTTTGCCCTGTGTACAGTGGGGAGCCATTGAAGGCTCCAAGAGGACAATCACGTAATCCAGTCTACCATTTAGGAAGATCTTTTCAGGCAGTGGTGTGGTCCTGCCCGCCACCATCAAATAGGAAATCATGCACCCTCACATTTGGCTTTCCTAAGACACTGTTTCAGGCTGTGAGGTCCCAGAAGTGTCTGGTGAGTTCTTTGGTGGCCTCAGATGCAGGAACAAAATAAAATCTCAGACTATTTGACTCTGAAAGAGTTGTAGTATCCTTTCCTCCCCCTCCTCAGGCTCTCTGTTCTCTAAGACTCCCTAATGGAAATGAATGAACACCTTTGGAGTGTCTTAATTGCTGGGACTTTTTCATGACTGTAATTATGATAAGGTAAGCCATTTCTTTTTGTTTTAAATGGGTGTTGCCTTTCAAGGTATATATAAAAAATTAAATAAGATTAAATGAAATTAAAAAGTCTGTAAAGCAGGAAAGGTTAGAAAATATCCACTATTCTATTGAATGATAAATAAAAGAAAAGAAAAGAAAAAATTAAATAATATACATACATTTCAAAGACAAAAAAAATATCCATTATTCTAAACCAGGGTTTCTCACTCTCAGTACTATTGACATTTGGGCTGAATAATTCTTTGTTGTGTCTTGCATTATAGGACATTAGCAGCATCCCTGGCCTTTACCAATTGGATGCCAGAGAAAAATCCATCAGTTGTGACAATCAAAAATGTCTCTAGACATTGCCAAATGTCCCCTAGAGGGCCAAATTGCCCCTGCTGAGAAACATTTTTTCTAAATTGTATGGATGGAAGTGTTGTAGATAAGAAGGAATTCAGATGAGATTCAGCCAATGCACGGCAAATTCTTCCTATGTTTAGAGTCACATCAGGAGGGACCGGTGGCATCTGACGCTAAATGAATTCCGGCGTTGCCTCCAGAAGCACCACATCTCCCCACTCTCAAGCCTCTGCTAATTATTAGACCACCTCTTACTTTCTTTCATCTCCAAATGCCTCTAATGTGTTATCATGGCACGGATCCTACTTTCTCTCCAATTACATGATCAGATGGACCTTTTTCAATTTGGCTTTCAAAGCTGGTTACTCCTAGGAGACAGCTTTGCTAAAAGCATTTAATGATCCTCGAGGTAGCCAAGCCTTAGAGGTGCCTATCTGCAGGGTTGAGCGGGACGGGGACGCTGTCTGGGGTTCTGTCCACATCTTCCATTTCTCTGTCCTCCCAGAGTGGGGCTTGCTGGCTTTATTTAGGTTTTGCATTTCAGATTCCTGTTTGATAGGATGCCAGCAGCGACATTTCAGACATTCCCAGGCAAGACGCGGGGCTGCTTTGCCCGGATGAGGTTTTGTGTGCTGCAGTACAGCTTCACACAGTACAATTATGATGTTTTAGAGTTGCCACTAGGCTGGCGACTAGACTGGAAGAACAAGGACTCTGTCCTATTTCCCTCCGTTTTCTCAGTGCTTGAATCTTCTCTCACACCTTAAGGGTGCTAAGAGGCGCCCTGCTGGGTATGTAAAGTGGCTGTCTTCCAGAACACACATGAGCCTTGGACTTGACACTTCTGGCAGCAATGTGGGGTGCTCGGCATTTGGAGTCTACATCACGGATGTGAACCCGTATTTTGCCTGGAAACTTCAGCTGGGAGATCGCATGCTATTTTTAACAGTGTCCCTTTTTTTTCCCCCAACGTGGTTCTTTAACAAGGTCGTGTCATTATCCGTTATTTAATATTTCTAAAATTAGAAACAGTTTCACCGCTGTGGCAGCTCCGAGCTTTAGGCCAGCCTCTGTGAGCCTTCTCACACTGGGGCTATTGATATAGTCTTGTGGTGAGTCTTCTTGTTCCTTCTTTTCCTAGCTTACAGTTGGCTCGAAATTCAGCCAGGCTAAACCTTTTTGCTCTCTTTTGGTCAGGATCGTTCGCTTTTTTAAGGAATCGCAATAGCCACCTTTAAGCCAGAGGACTGGAATTTAGCAGCCTGGTTGGTAGTCAACGTACCGTCCTCAGTGGCCTTAACCAACTAGCTCAAGATGGCACTCTGGTCAGCCTAGAGAAAATGCAAAGCAGAGGAGGGGGTATAATAAAGCAGCCCTCCCTGCTGCTTCCCAATAAAGCGACCGTGAGTGCCGAGGATAATTAAGAGGAGGTGAAGTGGCAAGCAAGTAGAGGAAAGAGAAAGGGAAGGTGCACACTACTATTCAGCAGAAGCCTGTTCTTCACTTGCGGTGTGCCAGTCGCTGTGCTGAGGGGCAGGGAACGCGTCCCATAGGACATGGTCCTGCCCTTGCCAAACTCCTAGTCCACAGGCAAGGGGGACAGTGGGAGTGAAAACTGGGGTCTAATTTCAGCCTATCTGAAAGGCTTCTCCTTAGCACTTCCTAGAATACAAAGAATTTTGACTATTTCATGTAATCTCTACATCACATGGGCACTACCACTATCCCCATTTTATAGAGGAGAAAACTAAGGCTCAGACAGGTTAAGTAACTCGTCCATAGTTACTTGACCGCTAAGGGACAGAGCCAGGGCTGGAACCCAGATCTTCTGGCTTCAAGGAAGTTGATGTTCCCACCTGTGTCCAACCTGCCTCCTTCACTCAACACATCCTCAGTGCTATTTCATTATTGATCTGGTGGCAGTGTCTTTTGGTTCTTGTGCCATGTCAAAAGACAAATATTTATTCCTCTTTCCACAGGGTTCCATGCCAGCAGAAGCACTGCTCATTAGGTGTGCAGGAAATCCATAGCCCACCTTTGAGGGCAGCCTTAAAGCAAGGGCTCCAGGACGGTTATTGATTAGCCTGTTTCCATTTCCATTTCCCACTGTGGAGCACCATTCGCAAACACCAACAGAGGGCTTTGTACCCACAAATCAGTTCCTTGTAGGAGCAATTAATAGGGGAACCTGCAGAGGGTGAATTCTTTTTTTCCCCCCCAAAGAACATGAATAAATGGGGCATGGAGGTTGAAAATATCTGAAAAGTGGGGAGTTGGTGCTCAGACAGAAATACCTTGTCATTTTTTTTTCTTCTGAGCAGAAATGAGGAGAGTTTCACTAGTCCAAAAATGGATGCAGCACAGTAGGAAATAAATGCAAAAAGAAGCGCATTACACCTACGACTTGGATGAATTATTTACTCTAAGTTACAGAGAGGAAAACAATATGTGAAAGTTTCACCATTATGTCTAGAACATAGTACACACTCAGTAAATATTGGTTTTATATGAAATGAATAAATAGATGACTCACTGCCAAGAAATCCACTCAAGATGGAAAAACTTAGCAGGTCAACTGGGTATTTTGACTACACCATGTCAGAGAAACAGCCTCACTGATTTTTTTCCCCCAGTGGAACTGGCCCAGTGCTGAGTATGTATTTGGGACAATTAGAGATTATGTGGGATTTTAGATTTGGTGCATGTACCAATTTATGCACATGACCTCTAATTACTGTGTGGGACAGTGAGAAAAATCCAAGGGATTCAGAATCAGAAGATTCAGGTTAAAGTCCTAGTTCTGCCTCTTATGAGCTTTGAGACCTTGAGCCAATCATCTAACCTCTGTGAGCCTCCTCTGTAAATGCAGACATCAATAGAGAACTCAGACGTTGGTTGGTTAGTACATGCTGGCAATGACTGTGGAAGTACACTATGGAAGTTGCATCAACAGGATGCAAGTATGAGTTGTGATTCATATAATTAGTTACCAGGGGTACCTGGGTGGCTCAGTTGGTGGAGCATCTGACTTCAGCTCAGGTCATGATCTCACGCCCCACATTGGGCTCTGTGCTGATAGCTCGGAGCCTGGAGCCTGCTTCAGATTCTGTGTCTCCCTCTCTCTCTGCCCCACGCCACTCATGCTCTGTCTCTCTCTCAAAAATAAATAAGCATTAAATTATATATATATATATATATATATATATATATATATATATATATGTAGCTACCAGTTTTCTTATCAGCATTGAATGAGTGGAATGAGTGGCCAGTTCTCCAATTATGATGTTAATGGTAATAATCATGAATATTAATTAATTTGTGGCGGCTCAAGTCTTTGCTTAAATGCATCACCCACCGAAGCTGCAGGAACACCTCCCTGTATGTTGTTGGAAAGCCATGAAAAGTGTGGGTTCCTCTTATCCTCTGGGTTACCCTCCTGGTTATTTTGGAATCGTCACTGGCTGACAGCATTTGAGTGAAGAGCTCTGATGTTTTCCCCACAATGGGTTGCGATCAGAGGATATGGGACAAGTGACTTCATTGAAGCCAAACCAGAGCTGTGTGCTTGAGCTGCAGTTTGCCCGTGTGAAGATTCTTTTCTATAGCTGGCTCCAAAGAGGAGATGAAATGTTTGCTTCTGACCCTGGCAGCCCTATATGCTAAAGGGTAGTCAGAAAGTGAGGAGGAGCTCTCATCTTCCCTGGGTTTGTTCTAACACTCTTCCATCCCAGCAGACATTTGGGTTACAAACTCTGCCCCAAAGACTACCACAGGGCAAAGTGAGAGAGCGGAGACAGGGTTTTACCTACCCACCCCCCCCTCCATTTCTCATCTTTAGGAAACTGGGCATTGGCATGGAATAAGAATGTAAGCAAACGTATTTCAAGAGGCAAGCCCCCCTCCTTATTTCTGTTGAAAAAGTTAACCTTTAATCTCTTTTGCATCTCACATTTTCTTTTCCCAAGAAGCTGTGTTTTGCCACTGTCTCAATAATTTGTATCTCTGGTAGCTCTGCTCTACTTGATCAAACTAACCTGGATAACGTGTGAGCTATTAAGGGAACACACCATTTCCTTGGGGAGTCCTGTATGCCCATGGTCATTGATAACAGAAAGTCCTTCTTCTGGGCTTGATGCTAATAACTTCTCAATCCAGACTGGGTGCATTTCCTCCAATTGTTGGTTATTCTCAAGCTATTACCTGCAGTCTTGTGAAGCACAAAATATGCTTCATCGACCCATTCTGTGCTCTGTTTTGATTACTGTCAGCAATGTGGAGAAGGCAACAGAAGTACATTTGATGTTGAATAATCAGTTTTATTGGTGATTAGACAAAGAAAACATGACATGTTTTCTTTCTTGTTTGTAATTTAAAATGAATTTATAAATAATGAGAAGGTATCATAACTCAAGTCTAAGTTTGAAAAGGCAGATTTCTCACAGGCAGAGTGTGAAATATTTTCTAACTCTTTAAGTATTTAAAATTGAGTTGATATCATTCCTCACCTACTGGTTGTCCCTCAGTGGAGCCATTGTTTCTGTCATTCCATTTTAAAATTCCAGAGTCTTCTATAACTCCTTTTTTTCTTATTCCACATATATGGAGTTTAGTTCTTCCACATTTGTTCTTGTAGCTATTAATTTTTTTTACCTTCTAATCTCTACCTGAGATGAAGTCATTATTTAATCTTGCATTGAGTTGACTGAAAGAGCCTTGTAACTGAGCATCATGGTCCCAAGCTCTCTTGACTCCAATCAGTCCTGCACCCAACTTTGAGAACAGCGTTCTGAAAGCAACACTCTGCTCATATCATTCTCTGCTCCCAATCATCACTGACTTCCCATTTCTAGTAAATGAAAGCCAGACTTGTCAGTGTGAGATTTAAAGTCATTCATAACCTGCCCCAGCCTACTCACATCTTTCCAAGACTCCCCCCTCCCTTCCTCTAACGTCCAACCACACTGACTCAGTCATGCCCTAAAATAGCTTTGTACTTTTTGCCTCCATATCTATGCTCAAACTGCTCTCTCTTCCTGGGATTCCATTCCTTTATGTCCTAATGTGAACTTTTAAATGCTTCTGTAATTAATTCTTTAATAATCAACACAGAGTGATGAATTATAGTCATATGCATATCTATTTTGTCTCCCCATAAGACAATTAGATCATAAAGGACAGCTATGCTTCATATAACCTTTTCATAATGCTTTAATCTAATGCCTTGTACAGAATTCACTGTCAATAAGCATATTTATTGAATGAATGAATTTGTAAATAGAGATAGAATCAACATATTGTTTAGACTTTGGATTATATCATACCCTGAAATATACTGAATGGAAACTTTTAGAAAATGAACTGGTGGATTCAGAGCACAATAGAATTGAGAATTTGAAACATTTTTAGTCTCATCAAGGCCAGAGCTACTTACTATTCTCTTGTTTAATCCTCTCCTTATTTCCATTTCCTTGGACCTCTACCCCTTTACTGTCTCATAAATATATCATGTTATACAGAGAAAACTTGTTTAAAGTGGTTAGCATTTAAAGGTATGTGGCAGTCAGATTCCTTCTCCAAAACTCTGCCAAACTGTCTCCACTATTCAGACACAGCATGTAAATAAAGACAACTCTTTATGATCAGATAATGGGCAAAACCATGCAGTGGGTCACTCTAGCCAAAGCCATCACTGGAAATAGCAGCCTCCTGGAGACCTCATCCTTTTAGCTGCTTTTAAATTGACATTCTCATATTCTAGAAAAATGGCCTCCTCCTGATGTTTTAGAAGAGTGCAGGATCCCACAACGCAGTTCCTAGAGTCACTGAGACATATATGGACATCTGTACAAGTGTGTATTGTGTATGAGAGTATGTCTATTTGCATTTATGGGTTAGCTTTACCCCAAAGTTTCCAAGATCTTTTGAGACAGAATGAAAGTGCAAGCTTCTATTTAATTCTGCTTAAAAGAAAGGCCCAAGTCCAAGGACTCAGAGGTTTGGTTTGGACAAGCACCCAGAAGTTGGGATGACTATCTAAAGCTCTTGCATCTGCAAATTTGAGCTGGATCAATTGAGGACAGGCGTTGTCATGACATTTTCAGTACTCCTCACTGCCATTCAGGCTAGAAAGGAGCACCTCCTTCACCATAATACATAATGATTTGGGGAGCTAGAATAACAAACAGGAAAGGTAGAGAGTAGGAAAAAGGAAAGTTGGTTTGATATCTTTAAGAACTGTCATTGTTTCATTGCCTCCAAAGTTGTGATTATACTGCTAATAGCTGGGTCAGGCTATAACACACAAATGTTATGAGTTAATAATGGGCAACTTCACAATAGATCCATAGATCCACAGAACTTGAGAGCTAAAGGGGACCTTGGGGACCTTCTGTTCAAACCATCTTTTTATACAGATTATAAAACTGAGGCTTGGAGAGGAGAAATGGCTTGCCAAGGACTCAGAGAGCAGAACTGGGATTCATTCCAGAGTCCTGACATTTAGTCAACATGGTTATTCTAAATCATCACCCAGTCAGTTCTGTTGTAGCACATCCTGATAGATTCAATAGGCTGGGATCAGACTGAGGCTGAGTTTTACCATAATTCTCCTTTTTATTTAAACTCACTTGACTTCTGTCCATTTGTTTGTAGAATGAGGGCTTAAAAGTTGGGGTGGATTAATAAGTATGGGAGCTATCAGCAGGGGGCAGTAGGATAGTCATTGTTGACATTCATTTGCTGGGAGGGAACATTATTGGGAGTTCTGAACCAGGAGAGGAAATGCTTTCCCTCAAGGTGGAAGATGGCTACCAAAGGTTAGAGGAGAAAAGCCAGTTTAAATTACATTTAAATTTAGGGAAGTGTATGTCACTGGCTAGAGAATCAACCAAGTAGGAAATGAAGGAAATGGGCTAGTGTGCGAAGAACCTTTAACCAAGCAAAGACAGGAAAGTTAGGGAGTCTTGGGATCAGTCCCAAAACAAGAAGAGAATTACAAACAAGTGAGCTGGCCAGCATGTCCCCAAAGACGAGTTGCTTTTGCACATAAATCTGTGGTTACAGCCATATTTTGGAGCTCCTTCTTGCTCTGCATTTTTTATTTGTAACAGTTTCAGAAACCTCCTGATGGAAGAAATTTTATGTGTTTGTGAAACTTGGTTTCCTAATTTATCAATGCAATATATCTTTCAAAACTTACTATCTTGAAAAATCAGATTAAAACATAAGAATATTAGTGAGGCTTAAGTCTATTATGATGGGATCACAGAGCAGGAGGGGCAAACTTAAAACACCCGCAGACAAGTGTTTTGAACTCCATCTTAGATGAAGCTTCCTGAACTATACAGACCTTGCCCAAGAAGAAAATCTAGATTATTTATTTCTTTGCCTTCAGGCATATGAAACATTTTTTTCTTCCTCCTCACTTCTTTTTTTTTTTCATTTGGGAGTGATATCAAATATATTAGATGATCGATTCAGTACCTAAGAAGTTTCAAGTCTGAAACTGTGGATAGAGAAGTCCAAAGACATGAAGCTATGTTATCCTTTGATCAACGATCAAGGTTCTACTATATTGTGTGATTTAGTTGTAGGGGGACAAATTATGAATTAACTAATCCACATACAATTAAGAAGTGGGCACATATTTATGGAAAAGAGGGCAAATGCTATTAATTATAATCTTAAAAGTTTGCTCCTAGGGAAAAGTCTCATATAGTTCATGAAAGAGACTATGAACCTTAGGGCCCAGAATGGGTTCACTGAGACCTGGATGTGCTGAACTTTTTTTCCAAAACTGGTTAACAAGGGAGGTGTCTATACTTCCCTGAAGCCTATAGAGTCCTACAGGTAGAAGGAGGGATAGGCATAATTTCATCTTCAACTTCATAATTTATGAAGATGACAGCAACAGATGTTACAATTAAACTAGATAGTAACTCATCAACGACAACACTCAGTGATTAGTGGATGGATAGAAACTTAGAACTCCATATGATGCTTTTCTTGGTAGTTTCCAGTTTAGTATTTTATATTAGAAGAAGACTTGCTGTGTACTATTATACATAGCAATTTGGAAGTGGTATCCAATAAAATGATAAGGGAATCAGCATCTGAGATTCCCCAAATCTGAGATTATGGAGAAAATATCGAAAGAAATATAACAGGGACAGATGTAAAGTGCTGGGGGAAAAATACTGAAGGCAGAAGGTGGGAAAGATATGGCTGAGGTAGCACCTAGCACTCTCTGTGTTGATTAGTTTTATGTCAACTTGACTAGGCCACAGGACAGCCAGATATTTGGTTAAACATTATTTCTAGGTGTGTCTGTGAGGGTGCTTCTGGTTGAGATTAACATTTGAATCAGAGACTAAGTATAGCTGGTTGCCCTCCTCAGTGTGGGCCTCATTTAATCTGTTGAAGGCCTGAAGAGAATAAAAGGTGGAATAAGAAAAAACTTTCTTTCTCCACTTGACTGTCTTTGAGCTGGGATATCAGTCTCCTGCCTTTGGACTCAGAGTCAGACAGTAACCTACACCAATGCCTCTCCTGGTTCCTAGGCTTTTGGACTTGCACTGGACTTTACCATTAGCTCTCTTGAATCTGGTTTTCTCAGTCTCTATAACAGCATGAGCTAATTCCTTATAATAATCTATCTATCTATCTATCTATCTATCTATCTATCTATCTATCTATCTTATATTTTCCCCTGGAGAACCCTGACTAATGCAGCTCCCTTCCCAACTCCCTCCCCTTCTTCCTAAAAAGGGAGGAGGGAATGCTAATCTTGGTATAAGTCAAGAGAGTCAATGTGCACTAAAACATCAAGATTAATCTTGGGTCCAGAACAAGCAAGGCAGTATCTTACTTATTACTCTGCTCTGATCATATTATACCTAGAGGGTCATGCTCAGTTTTGGTAATCCCAACATGAAAGGAAAAAGGTCAAAAAAGAGGAAGTCCAGAAGGAATCAACCAAGGTGGATAATGCATCTGACATCATGTCAATGAAAAACAGTACAAAGAACTGAGGATATTCTTTCAGGCAGAAGAATTCAGAGAAAGATACAGCAGCTGTCTTCAAATTCTCAAAATGCTATCATCAAAAGAGAAATGAGATTCATTCAGTGTACCTCCAAGAAGAAGTGACATAGAGTGAACATTCTAAGGAGGAAGAGTTCAGCCCAATCCAAGGAAGCACTTTCCAAAGATGGACTGGACTGAAATTAGAATGTAAGTTTTCTCATGGAATCCATGTGGCCTCAAGTGCTGGGTGTTTTGAGTTTCCTGGTAAGAGTAAGATTGGCATCAATTACCTGAGAGATGCTTCAATGCTTTTTTAATCTATAAAATTGCTTTTCATAGAGAAAGTGATTGTTAGCCAAGCAAATACTGTGATGTAATAGAATACTTATGCTATTGAATAGAAGACTTCAACGGACATATTCATTTATAAGCAAACTATTATCTATTTTTTGAAGTAGGTCCCTATGAAGCTTTCTGCATTAACACATTTTAGTTACTATAGTTACTTTAATTTAAATACCTATATCTTTTTGGGGTGCCTGGATGGCTCAGTAGGTTAGGTGTCTGATTTCAGTTCAGGTTATGATCTCAGGGTTTGTGGGTTGGAGCCCCACATCGGGCTCTATACTGACAGCTCAGAGCCTGGAGACTGCTTCAGATTGTGTCTCCTTCTCTTTCTGCCCCTCTCCCACTCCCACTCTGTCTCTCTCTCTCAAAAATACGTACATACATACATACATACATACCTATATCTTTTTGGGGTGTCTGGGTGGCTCAGTCGGTTAAGTGTCTGACTCTTGATTTCTGCTCAGGTCATGATCTCATAGTTTGTTAGTTCGAGCCCAGCTCTGTGCTGACAGTACAGAGCCTGCTTAGGATTCTCTCTCTCCCTCTCTCTCTGTCCCTCCCCCACCTCACAGCAGTCTCTCTCTCTCTCTCTCAAAAATGAAAAGTAAACTTAAGAAATTAAATACCTATATTGGGGTGCCTGGGTGGCTCAGTTGGTTAAGCGTCTGACTTCGGCTCAGGTCATGATCTCACAGTTCATGAGTTCGAGCCCCACATCGGGCTCTGTGCTGACAGCTTAGAGCCTGGAGCCTGCTTCAAATTCTATGTCTCCCTCTCTCTCTGCTCCTCCCCTGCTCATGCTCTCTCTCTCTTTCAAATCATTAAAAAAAAAAAAAAGAAATTAAGTACCTATGTCTTTTTGAAAGTAACATACAGGATCATAAATATTTTTAATCTACATTTTTAACCAATTCAAGCAGATTCTACCTTAATTATCCTGAATGAATCACTCTGTTCTGAACATGTGAATGACACGTACTACAGAAATACAGTGATAACAACCGCAGCTGACCTCAGTTGACAGTGCTTACTATGTGTTAGGCAGGGTTTTAAGCATGGTTTCACTCACTCACATGAATTTACTCCCTTAAACTTCACTAGGCAACTGTATGAAGTAGCTGAAGTTATTATTCCCATCTTTATTAATGAAGAAACTAAGCCACGGAGAGGTTACACAATTTGTCCTGGGACATCTTGTTAGTGAGAAGCAAATCTAGAATTCTGGCTCCAGAGTCAATATTCTTTTTTATTTTGCTTTTTTAGAGTCAGCATTCTTATTGCCACATTCTGTTTAATGATTTTCTGATTTTACAGCATTCCACTTAGAAGTAGAAGTAAACCTTGGAATCCCTGTATGTGGCCCACAGACATTCCACCCAAGGGATGCCTCAGAAAAAGTGTCTAGCCTGCTCTGAGGGACAAATGGCTTCCTTGCCTCAGCTCACACTTCCACTGAGACAGATTGGCAGGTTGAACATCTTTGTGAGCTAGATTAGTTGATGTTTCATTCCAGGTCATCCCCAAAGGATGTTTCTTCTGCAGTTTGCAACCGAAGCTTTTTTAGGAACTTTGGTTCCAGCACCATACAGATTGGAACTTGTCTCAGCTGCATCTATCTTGTGAAATTTGCCTTTATAGACCTGAATTCAGATCCTAATTCTGCCTCTTACTGGGTACGTGGACTGGGGCAAATGACTATACCATGTGATGGCTTTGTTCTCTACTCCGCAGTTTTTGTTAAGAATAAATGAGATATTAGGTGAAGGGGATTAAGAGTATACTTATCATATGAGCACTGAATACAGTATAGAATTGTTGAATCATTATAATGTACACCTGAAATTAATATAACGCTGTATGTTAACTATATGGGAATTAAATAAAATAAATAAGATGTTATGCATAAACTCCCCTCTAAAGACCTCACATATAAAGTAAACATTCTAGAAGTGGGAGTTCTTTTTATTTGATAAATGCTACATATTCTACTTAAAGTTTTTTGATTCTGCTGATTGAGGGAAAAGTTACTCCTTGTAATCTGAGTTTCTGATTGAAGATAAAGGAGAATCACAATGAAAATGGCTTTCAAGTAGTTGCTCAAGTTTAAATAGCTCCTGTGTGCCTGTGGTGGGAGTTGTATTCCAATGCAATGTGTAATTGAGGATTTTTTCATGCTTTGCAAAATATCTCAGGTATCTTAAATTTCCCCATCATTGGTATAATGGCATGACTGTGTTTTAGACATGGCCACCATGTCAAATACACGTTCCATGTGGTGCTAGTCTTTCCACAAACACATTGAACACCTATTATATTCTTGCCTCAGAGTAATAGGACACAGGGCCTAGTGCCTATGGTCTAGGCAAAAAGCTCTGGAACGCAATGCTGATGTAACAAGGTTATGTTACAAAGTGCTCTGCAAACACGGAAAATAAATAAGGGCAGGAGAAGGGAAGTCCTTCTGCTTAACCACAAACTCAAGGATTCAAGAAAAAACGTGCACAATAGTTTTGTGATTTATGGGTGGACCTTACCGTATAACTTCTTGCTTTTTCAGACTGCCACAAATAGATTATTTTCTCCTCTAGGCAACTGGGTTCATGATTAATTCTCTGTATCTCTTGACCTTTATGAATAGGGGAGAATATTTTGATTAGGTGGTTTATGGATATTTCTTTTTTCCTTTTTTTAAAAAAACAAATTAATATTGTCTTAACGTAATACATACATGTGCTGCAAATTAGAAAAAAAAGCAGAAAAATAAAAGAAGTGAAAATCCCTTGAAAACCATCATGCAAATGTTGTCTCTATTAACATTTGTAAGATTGATCTCCATTTTTTCTTATAAACATATGATACATGAGAGAGTTATAGTACCATTTTTAATAACTTAATAATATGTTGTGAACATTTTCCTGTGTTGTTAAGAAGGGGAGAGGGATATAACCACTATGGAAAAAGATCTGGCAGTTACTTTTTAAAATACACATACACCTAACCCTATGATTCAGCAATTCCATCCTAGGTATGGTACCCAAGAGGAAATAAAGCATTTGTTCACAAAATTACTTGTACAGGAATATGCATCACACCTTCATTCATAATAGTAAAAAACTGGAAGAAGCTCACATATCCATCAACAGTTGAGTGGATAGTCAGCAATAAAAACGAACAAACTATTTTTTTAATGTTTATTTATTTATTTTGAGACAGAGAAAGAGAGAGAGAGCGTGCACATACACATACAAGCAGGGGAGGGGCAGAGAGAGAGAGAGAGAGAGAGAGAGAGAGAGAGAGACAGAATCCCAAGCAAGCTCCATACCTCCAGAGCAGAGCCTGACACGGGGCTCGATCCCACCAAACATGAGATCACAACCCAAGCCAAAATCAAGAGTCGGACACCTAACCAATTGAGCTACCCAGGTGCCCCAGGAACAAACTATTTTTTAAATATTTTTTTAATGTTTATTTTATTTTTGAGAGGGAGAGAGAGCGTGAGCATGAGCTGGGGAGACAGAGACAGAATCTGAGGCAGGCTCTAGGCTCTGAGCTGTCAGCACAGAGCCCGACGTGGGGCTTATACCCACGAACCACAAGATCATGACCTGAGCTGAAGTTGGATGGTTAACTGACTGAACCACCCAGGCACTCCTGAAATGAAATGAAATGAAATGAAATGAAAAACTTTAATTCCAGTATAGTCCACATACAGTGTTATATTAATTTCAGGTGTACAATATAGTGATTCAACAATTCTATACTTTACTCAGTCCTCATCATGGTAAGTGTGGTCTTAATCCCCATCTCCTATTTCACCCATCCCTTCACCCACATCCTCTCTGGTAACCAACAATTTGTTCTTTATACTTATAAGAGTCTGTTTTTTGGTTTGTCTCTCTGTTTTGTTTCTTAAATTCCACATGAGTGAAATCACATGATATTTGTCTTTCTCTGACTGATTTCACTTAGCATTACATTCTCTCGATCCATCCATGTTGCTGCAAATGGCAAGATTTCATTTTTTTTTAATGGCTGAGTAATATTCCAGGATATATATATGCCAGATTTTTATCCATTTATCTGTCGATGGACACTTGGGTTGCTTCTGTACTTTGGCTATTGTAAACAGTGCTGCAATAAACACAGAGGTGCATATATATTTTTGAATTCATGTTTTCATATTCTTTGGGTAAATACTCAGTAGCAGAATTACTGGATCATATGGTAATTCTATTTTTAATTTTTTGAGGAACCTCCATACGGTTTCCACAGTGGCTGCACCAGTTTGCATTCCCATTAACAGTGCACAGGGCTCCTTTTTCTCCACATTCTCACCAACACTTGTCCTTTCTTGTGTTTTCAACTTTAGCTATTCTGACAGGTGTGAGGTGGCATCTCACTGTGGTCTTGATTTGCATTTCCCTGATGCTTAGTGATGTTGAGCATCTTTTCAAGCGTCTGTTGGCTATTGATATGCCTTCTTTGAAGAAATACCTATTCATGTCTTTTGCCCATTTTTAATTGGTTTGTTTGTTTGTTTGTTTGTTTATGTTGAGTTGTGTAAGTTCTTTATGTATTTTGGATACTAACCCTTTATTGGATATATAATTTGTAAATATCTTCTCTCATTTAGTAGATTGTCTTTTAGTTTTTTTGGTTATTTCCTTCACTGTGTAGAAGATTTTTATTTTGATGTAATTCCAATAGTTTATTTTTTCTTTTGTTTCCCTTGCCTCAGGAGACGTATCTAGAAAAATATTCCTACAGCTGAAATTACTGCCTCACTTCTTTTCTAGGATTTTTATGGTTTCAGGTCTCACATTTAGGTCCTTAGTCCATTTTTGAGTTTATTTTTGTGTATGGTGTTAGAAAGTGGTCCAGTTTTATTCTTTTGCATGTAGCTGCCCAGTTTTCCCAACATCCTTTGTTGAAGAAGAACAAACTATTGATACAAGTAACAACATGGATGAATCTCAAAAGCATTATACTAAGTGAAAGAAACCAGACCTTTAAAAAGCATATATTGTATGATTCTGTTTATGTCAAGGCCTGGAACCAATAAAATTAATCTAAGATGGAAAAAACCAGAAGAGAGGTCTTCTCTGAGGCAGAGGGTGAGTTGGGGTAAAGGCAGACTGGGAAAGGGCATAAGATAACTTTCTAGAGTGATGACAATATTTTGTATTTTAATAAGGGTTTATGTTACATAGATATATGCATTAGTCAAAATTCATCAAATGATACAGTTAAGATTTGTGCATTTCACTGTATATAAATTTTATCTAAAAAAAGAAAAAAGACATACTGAATTTTAAGTTTCGATTTCCTCATTAGTGAAAGTAAAACATGGAGTTATAGCTCTAAAGCATAATGACTTTATATACCATTACTCCATGGTCACAACAATCCTTTAAAACATGAATATTTCTTTTTTAAAAAGGGTTCATATATAAATAAACTTATACAACTCACTAAAAAGAAACCACTGAAACTTCAATGGAGAAATGGGAAAAATCACTGAGTTTAAAATTATAAGAAGAAATATACATAGCCAGAAACCATAAAATTTTGTTCAAACTCATTACTAAAAACCCCAAATCTCTCTTTATTGAGGACCTACTAGGTTTACATGCACGATCTCAATTAATACAGATGATTAATACTTATCAAACATATTCAACCTCACTGGTATTCCAAAAATGAAAATGAAAATACCTTACCTTTTTTTTTCTAACAAAATAATGAAGTTTAAAAAAGTATAATAACATTAAGGAAAGTGTGACTGAATAAGCATTCGCAAATATTATCAATGAGATATAATTCGTTACCACTTTTTGGAAGTCACCACTTTTTGGTTTTTTTTGCCATGTGGATTAAGAGTTCAAAAAGGGGATACACTCTTTGAATGAATCCTTGTTCTGGGAAATAGAGTGTACAACAATGCAACTATAAAAATGTTCATTCCAACATTATTTATAATTGCATAAGACTGAAAACAACCTGTATGTCTACTATAAAAGGCTGAGAGCACACTCACATATTGTAGTAATGGGGCTCTGTCCTTTTGCTTTACTAGGATCCCAAATTGTCATATGATCACTGATCAGGGTACTGAAGGTACAAAGAGAGGGAAACTTTTCCTTGTTCTGTCTTAGAGAATAGGGGAACAATCAGGACGAGATTTACATGAGGTCTTGTAAGCTTTGGTGCATCTCTGAGAGATAGGAAGGCCACGGTCTGTGGGCACTGAATGAGTCCTAGAACCTAGCAGGAGAAGCCTGGGCTATGTCCATATGAGGACAGCAGGTGGGCTATTACAAACATTATTGGGAACCCCTTCCCTGTGCTCCTACAGCTCCCTGCACATAGTCCTATCATCCCACCTATCACTCTGTATTGTGCTACCTTCTTACTTGTTTCCTTTTTTCCACTAATTCTGGAGGACAGGAGTCACTGTTCATCTTAGTGACCTGAGAGTAAGTGTTCAATACATTAAATTGAGAGAGATTGTATAAATACTAGTTCAACTCTATATTCACTCTGTCTGGGTTTCAATCTTGTCTTTGCCATTTCTTAGTTGTCTGAATTTGGATAACATACTGATCTGAACCTCAGTTTCCTTATTTGTAAAGTGGGATTAATAAAAGTCACCAAATTTATGGAGCTATTAAATGTGTTAATACATGTAAAGCGCTCAGAACAATGCCTAGACAATAGTAAATTCTCAAAAAAAAAGTGCTGGTTGTTGTTAATTTCAGATATCCATAGCAATTATTCTTTTTATGGAAAAATTGCTCTGTTGAGATAAACATAACCATAATTGTCAATGAATTCTAATAAATAATCAATGAGCTAACCTTGGTGACACAGAAACACACACTTATCTCTTGGAGCACTTTCCAAGCGTTTGCCACAATGTTGAGTAAACAGTAGGTGCTTACTAAGTGTTTAATGAATAGATAAACACATGGATTAGCTGCGGCTGCTATAATAAAAATAAATCCTCCACTTTTGGTGTCTTAATGACGATGAAAGTTCTCTGGTTTGGAATTCGATGTGTACACATCTTTTAGGAAGAGGCCATAGGGCTTAATGGGAAAAGCCAAGGGGATGGGGTCTAGTGTTTGGCTCTCATCTGTGCTCTGCCACTTAGTAACCGTGTGACTTCAGACAGACTAACTTTTGAGGTCCTCAGCATTGTCCTTAGTAAGATAAAGTTAATTATTCCTAAGTCTTGGAGCTGTTATTTTGTCATTGTCATTGTCGTTTTGTTTTTGGTTTTGCATGACAAATTTTTATTTCAAATATATGTTAAAACACCATTAGCTTATTCCTCAGGACAAGGGCAAAAGTCACCTCCTGTAGAACTTAGGGAACTCTGTATAGAATTCTATAGAACAGAGGAGGACACTTTAGCTGAAGCAGGATTGCCAACCAGATAATTTAATACAAGGTATGTCAGAACACTCTCTATAGTGTGTTGTAGTTGTTATTTTTATTTCAGACTATTTTATGTTGGGTTGCAGGCTCCGTGGTGAGATTCCTAGAATCCATTTTTCTGTCTGTTAAACACTTGTGGAAGATGGTGGTCATGAAGCTCTCAGAGGTGACACGTAACTGAAAACAGGGAAGGCATTTGAATCGGGTCAGTTATTGAATATTGACATGGAAAGAAAATTTGTTACATATGGCCTTAATGGAAGCTGTGCCCTAATTTATGTTAAGCTGATCCAAGAAGACTCTCCTGAAAGTCTGCCTGGAATCATCTGTGTGATGTGTGATGTAAGAGATTGTGTTTTGATTATATTTCTTTAATTCAATCAAAGGGGTTGCCTTGGGCTGACCTATAGTAGATTGTGACATCAAATCATTATCTGGAGGCAATATACAGGATACAAATGGGGATTTTGTCTTTTGGCTCAGGAGGCAATGATGTTTTATTGAGAACACCAGCAACTGGATTGTTACTCAGAATTGTTCAGATATTTGGAGTACACAGTGGTGTATTCAGAGTTTAGATTTGCAGGTTTTGCGTTCATCCAGCATTTCTGTAAGTGCTTACTGTGTTCCAGGCATGCTCAAGGTGCTAGGGACCCCAAAAATGAAGAAAATACAGAAATGTCCTGGCTTGAAAGAGGTCACTCTACTTGCGTAGACCAACATAATACTTAAAAATAGAATTTTGTACATGTTCTAGCAGAGATGTGTGTAAGCGCTATGAGGGCACAGAAGTGCAAGTGAGATGAGATGAGAGCCCAGAGCACAAAGGGGAGTGGTGAGAGGTGGGTGAGGTCACATTGCTGAAGACTGGAACTGGTGGCTTTTTGAAAAATTAAAAAATGCTGACCCTAAAAAAATGACCTAAATAATCAAAGTAATGCTTATTGCAAAATCTAAAAAAAATTACCCAATTGCCTGAAGTGAAATGTTAAAGTTCTAGTTTTCCCCCTCTTCCAGTTTCCAAATCCCACTTCCAGAGGGAATCACGATTGACAGGTTTTTTTCACGAATATTTCCATATATTTTCTATGTGTATATATATATATATATATATATATATATATATATATATAACATATATGCATGCATGTACATGTGCATTCATATGCACATTTTACACAAATGAAACCAATGTTTATGTATAACTTGTTTTATTTTCCACATACAGTTATATTTTAGGCATCATTCCATATCAGTCCATATATTTGCATCTTATTATTTTGAATGGCCGTATGGTATTCCATCATATAGGTGGACCACGATTTGACTCAAATAGTGTTTAAGGTTTTTCTTCATTTATTACTCTGGGAATTTCCACTGACTTTCTTAGATCTGCAGTAAAGAGGGTAGTAGGATAGTATTGAGAACCATTCAAAACGTACCTTTGGGTTCAAACACTCCTCCTAGCGGCAGGGGGAACTATCCTTCTAGGTCTTTGCAAGTTGCTTATCGGCATAGAACTATGATGCTCATTGGTTTGAAAAGGAGTTCTCAAAACTTTTCATCACTGGGGCTGCTGCAGGAGAGCTGGCATTTGGAGCTGGATCATGAAGCATCAGCAGAGGTTCCTGGGGCAGGAAATCTTGCTCTGTTCTGAGCAGAATGCCGCTGGACAGGATTCAGGTGGGAGGGTGGCTGTTTTCTCATTTTAATCGGTCAATCAACAAACAATGTTTGAATACCTGTAGTGTGCTCAGTATGAACCAGCAGGGGAAACATGATTCTTGCCTTTGAATAACTTATAATCTGGTTAGAGAAACAAGATTCATGAAGCAGTTAGTAAGATCTATAAAGCAGTATGTAAGCAAGTGTTGCTGAATTATGTCCTAATAAAAGTGCTGTAAGGACTGCTAAGAAGGATAATATGAGTGTGGGCTGGGTGAATCAGGAGGATCTCTCTGGAGGGTGAGATGTGAAATGGACCTAGGAGGATGGGTAGCACTTCAATAAACAGAGTACTTCAGAGGGACTTTCCAGCCAAAACCAGTGTGCAGACCTAACCATGCAGTCGATTGATAGGAATATTCAATCCAGTTGTTTGGTTAAGTAGTGGGAAAGGTTTAAATTTTCTGTCTGTATTCTCAGACACTGAAGCATCCTACAATTCTCCTTTGCTCATGAGTCACAGATTCCTCCCGGTGAATAAAGAAAATAATGATTACTTACTATTATGAAAGTTAAGTTGCAGGGCTTTGGTGGTGTTGGTGTTTATGGGCTGGCCCTCCTATTTTCAGGCACGTCATCACTCTTACTATCAGGGTTGCTGGAGAACTTTGGTTTCTGCTGCTCCAAAACCAGAGCAAGACATTATGTTTGACTTTCAGATGATTTGACCATAATCAGAAGATAGCCCAAGGTTTATTAAATAAGAAATGTTGAAAATGGATATGATGTGGGGCACCTGGGTGGCTCAGTCTGTTGAGTGTCCGAATTCAGCTCAGGTCATGATCTCACAGTTTATGAGTTCGAGCCTTGCATCGGGCTCTGTGCTGACAGCTCAGAGCCTGGAGCCTGCTTCACATTCTGTGTCTCCTTTTCTCTCTGCCCTCCCCTGCTTATGCGCTCTCTCTCTCTCTCTCTCTCTCTCAAAAATAAATAAATAAACATTAAAAAAAAAAGAAAATGGGTATGATGCTGTTGAATGCTGGTCCATCAAAAAGCCATGGTGTTGGTGACCTGGCATTTCCCCTTGAGCCTAACTTCACACCAAGTGTTTTCTTAGTGTATTCCCAGGTAATACCTCAATTTTCCACAGGGTTTCTACAGATATGTGTGCTGGAGATTTCTCTTTTAACCAGGGCTGTGGGAAACTACGGAGGTGTTAAAGTCTAAGTGAACAAGGGATGTGGGAGAAAAAAGACCTGCTTTCCTGGGGGTTTGGCAAGCTACCTCACTCTCATGGAGGGACTGATTCTGCAAAAATAAGAAATAGTATTAAATTAGGCAGAATGCTGCATCTTGCTCTAAAGTCTTCTCAGAAAAACAAGGCTGAGCTACTCAGTTGTTCTTATCCTAGGGAATTATGGGTGAATGTGAGGGCAGTCCAGAACCTCTTCCATTTTATGCAAAGCATGGTACATGTGTATATAGTGCTGGAAAGAGACTCTATAACTTTCATTAGATTTCCAAAGAAGTTCATGCCTCCCCCCTCCCCCTGCCTCCCCCAGTTAATCATCTCTGGATGACAGAAAGTCTAAAGGCTTTTTAATGTTTGAAAATGTTATCATTCTTGGTGTTCTATCTTTATAGTAAGACTTATAGAGTAAATATTTTTACAGGGAGAAGGATTTTCACAAATCCCTTTAAATCACAACTTCTTCACTTGAATCTGAGGCTAATTCTATATTATGGAGGAATGTTTTTTTTTCCCTCGGAGAATTCTACGAGACCCAAAGTCATATAATTTTTGTTCCATTAAATTTAAAGTTGTTTATATGCCAATGTTGTTTATTGCATTATTAACACTGTCTACTCTAATTGACTTTGGGGAGGAAACATTGTTCTTCAATGGAAGTGTTCTTCAGAGTTCTCAAAGAGCTATCTCTGCATTAAGAGGTTAGGTATTCCAGGATAAAAATATGTTCACTATCTTACTTTACTTCCTTAAAAAATGTCTTTTCTGAGTTATTTACTCTTATTTCCTCAGTGTTATTTTTTTAGATGGCCACTATAAGGCTGTTTACTTGGACAAAGTTCCTATGTCTTTCACAGAAGCAAAGGGGAGGCATTGCCCAAAAATACCCAATGTCCCTTTTATAAATATAGCCAATAAGACCCTCTTTGAATTTAAAATCAAGGGAAAAAAGTTTTTGAAATATCAATTTGTATTCTTTGTATTAAAAAAATGACATATGACATCTATTTCTCTTTTTGCTTTATCTGCCAGGACTCTCAGAGCTAAAGTCGATGCCCAAGTGTAGTTTGCAAGAAGTTATTCATTATAAATACTTGCACATATCTATATTTTCCCATACTTACTCCAAAGCTACAATTTATAAAATTTTTTTGATTATAAAATAATATATTCTCATTGAAGAAGAATGTAGAACTAGGAAGAATCATGAGTAGTTTCATCCTTAGAAATAACACTTGTTAACGTTCTGGCCTTCCACTCTTCCTTTCATGCATAGATACACTTTCATAATGTTGCATCCAATTGTACATGCTGTTATATAAACTCCCCTTTTAATTAATAATATATTATAAGATTTTCAATTTCTATTACTTTTCTTTAAGAGCATGATTTTTGACAATGGTTTGGTATTCTATATACAGATGTGCTATTGTCTTATGCTTTATACATGTATCCATCTTTAGACATGAAGGCTTGTGCTCCTTTTTATTTACATAGAATAAACACCCAGGAGCAGAATCACTAAACTTAAAGATTTTCATTAATACTGAAGATTTACTTTCCATAAATGTTGCAGCAATTATACTTCATCCCAGCTGTGTTTGAGGGTGGCTGTTTCCTCATACCATCATCAATATTGAGTAGCATTTTTTCTTATAGTCTTAATTTCTCTAATAGAAAAAAAGGGTATATCATTGCTCGAACTTAGGTTTCTTTGACTCTTAATATGATTTAATATTTTAAAAATTTATCAATCATTTGGAGGTTTTTATATGTGTGAGTTGTCCATTGTTGTTCTTTGCCCATTTTTCTATCGAGGTATGTGGCTCTTTTCCTTACTGTGTTGCAGAAGTTCTTTATATATTAAAAATAATACCTCTTTGCCATCTATCTTGCATGTGTTTCTCCCATTTGCATGCCCATTGCTGTGACAGGCATATAGTACAGTGAGTATAAAGAGACACCTGACCTGGATTCTCTGGGTTCATAGCACAACTCAGAAAATTATTCAGCATCTTTGTTCACCTCCTTCGTTGTCTATAAATTGGGATAATGGTGCTTTTTCTGATATATACAATATTTGGAATAGTGCCTATAGTATGATGTGCACTCAATACTAACTGGTTTTGTTTCATTTTTTTTAAGTTTATTTATTTATTGAGAGAGAGAGAGAGAAAGAGACAGAGAGTTCATGACCTGGGAAAAGGCAGAGAGAGACAGAGAGAGAGAGGGAGGGAGAGAGACAATCCCAAGCGCTGATGGTGCAGAGCCTGACATGGGGCTTGATCTTATGAATCGTGAGATCATGATCTGAGCCAAAATCAAGAGTCGGACACTTAACCAACTGAGCCACCCAGGTGCCCCACTAACTAGTTTTATTAATTGGAAGTTTATTTTCAAACACCTTGCTTTATATTGTGCCGATTTAATATGTTTTTAAGAGGAAGAGGGTGGGAGAATAAAAGGATGTTAAATGCCCAGGTCAATGCCATTAACACTTTGTAACAGCTTTGCAAAGAACAAATGATACTTCTCCAGTTCCAAGTTTGATTTACACCCAAAATAAATATAGGTGCATAGAAAAACACAGCTCAGTACATTTGGAATGTGCTGGTTATCAAACACGTAGTTACTGCATCTATTTAATTGTTTTGTTTTAAATGACATGATATTCCAGTGACCTTTCCCTATGAGGATCTCGGGATGTCTCACAGGTGTTTAACTTAAGCCTCTTCTTTTCCATCCAGAAAATAACCCAGGTAGGAGAGGAGAGGAGAATGACAGGCACCGTGTGGGGCTTCTCCATGAAGGAGCTGCCAGTTAGTCATCAGCCCTGGGAGGGCATAGAATTTCACTTGAGGCCAGAGACCCTACCGGCTGAAAATAAGACAGAATTATGTTCCAAATCTGGTTTTGAAATGAGGAGTGAAGAGCCTCCAATTTGAAAATAATCACATCCACTGTATCTTCATCCTCCAAATGAGGACTCTCTTACATTTTAGTTAGTCAGTGTGCAATGTTCCTTTTATATCTGTTCTCAAAGTCTTGACATCACTAAAAATAAATGACTCAATTACGCTTGTGCATAAGCAGCTGGAAAACTACCAAAATCTTCCCCATCTCTAAACTGTGTAAACAGAGACACCAGAGAAGGGAAAGAAGAGCAAAAGGAAACAAAAATGAAGAGAGCAAGAGAATTCAAAAAATAAAAAGTTATACAAAAGCAGCTCAGGGAAGAGAGTAGGGTGCCTATTCCCTTTCTTTGGTTCCCCAGTAGCACATTGTAGTCCATAAACCTTTGGGTCCAGGAAGCAAACCAGGTGGAAAAAAAGGATCAAGAAACTTTAGAAACACCTTGCAAATAAATGTGCCCAGCCAATACACATTCCAGTGCTCATGGGAAAATGTTGGCAGCCACCTCTGGTCAGATGCCCCAGGATCTAGGGGGCCTCGGTTAGAACTTGAGGACTAATGGGAAAAATGGAAACAGAATCCTGGCTGGCCAGCAAGCCCTAAGATACGACCACAAAACCCCCTCAATTTCCAAAGACTGGTCTTTTGTGGTGGCTCTTAGCTCAGAATGCACAATTACAAAAATGAAATGTTCCAAACGTCCTATACACCCACAGCATTCTTTCTTTTATTTACTGTCTTGGGTGGAAGAATATACTTTGTCTCCGAGCGTCCTTGTGCCAGGAAAGAAAAGCAGGTTTGGCCAGCAGAAAACCTGATCATCTTTATTCCTTCCTTCATGTTACTCAGGAGATGAAGGAAAAGGTCAGAGAGGCTGAGTAGCCCCGGCTGCCTCACCCCGAGTCGGGCTGTGTGTTATCTACACGCTTCAAGGGGAGAACTGCACTTGAGATGAAAGTAGGTCACAAGGCGGTGAAAGGGGACTGAGACTTAACCGAGGCAAATGAGAAGCGAGAGCTGGGTTAAACCCGGGGCCTAGAGCCCTCGGTGCTTCTTCTGAAAGGTTGACCAGAGAGCGGAAGGCCAGCGTCTCTCGGTGACCTCTCTCTCCTTCTCCTGCTGCCCAGCCCCTGCTCTGCTCTCATTTCAATCGGTAAACGCAGCGCCTGTGGGAGCCAAGGAATCCGTGAAGGGACCCTGCGAGGGCAGTGGCAAAGAGCTTTCCTCTTTTTCCACACAAAGACAGGCCAAAGGGGAATGGTTTAAATTGCTTCCAGCAGGATTTAGGTTCGGCATGAGGAAAATCTCTCTGAGTGCGATGAGCCTCTGGAATGCATTACTAAGAGAGGCGAAGGAATCCACTTCAGAGATCCCTGAGGACGCCACGGAATGCTAATCTTTCCTTAATGGCTAATATTTTGGTGTAATCAGAGGTGGAGGCATGGAAGAGCTTTCAAGTCCCTTTCACTCCTGAGATTTGAATATGAAATCTGGCAGGAGAATGGCAGGAGAAAGATCAGTTGTCCTGTGACATCTGCAGTCTCCAAGCCCTGTTGCGTTGAGGTCACCTGAGGTCCTTTGGGTACCTGCCTCCACTGGTGATTAGGTTCGGGCCCTGTGTGAATAGATCTGATGGTGTGCAATGGGGGGCGGGAGGGGATATTGGGGAGAAAAGAGTCACATTGAAAACAACAGGGGGAAAAGGACTGGAAAGCGAGTCTGAGCCAAAATTTTTAGGAAGTGCTGAAATTTGAGTGAGGGAAATGACAATAATCTATCAAATATTCCAACGAGTAGGAAACATGCCAGAACTGGAAAGCAGAGCCAAGGCTCCCAAACTGGGCCGAAGGAAGATGGAAAGGGAGAATGTTAAGAGCAGACTTTTACTTACGGGCTGCTTGAGACTCACCATCTCACCACAGGTGTGTCAAAGGAGTTGAGAAAAGAGTGAATGCGTGAAATGCATCAAATATTTGTTATTCACAAAACTGAACATCTAGAAATTTATAAATGAACCTAAGAATGGCTGCGAGGGTATCTTAATAATAATAAGATAATTATATCAATCTTTGGCCTTTCTGTTTTCTTGGGTGAAAGCTAGTGGGTAGGAAATTGGGATAAACTTGTATTTTCTCTCGAAGACGCTTCATGTAGGTAAATGAGGACCATGTGTTTGAGAGGCACGGAGTGACATTCAGTGAAGATCCTACAGATGGATCGTTTGGCAGCAAGGTCATCACTGAGGGGTAGACAGTTAGGTGAGTTGGTCAGGCCACTTGGAGGTCCATAGCTTGGTATGAAGAAATGCTCATCAGCGCATCTTCACTGCGACAGTGTTTGCCTGTGAAGAGTCAGCATCTTTCTTCCTTGACTTTTCTTTCTCTAGAGCAACCATGTCGCACAAGAATGCTCATTACTATTGATCATTTTGGTGGAAACAACCTGTGTGTTTATATGCTGGGGTGTGGGTTAGCCAACATGTAGCTTTCCAGTTTGTGAGTTTTTGAGCTAACAAGAGAAGTGGTTAGCTTTCCTTCCCTTTCTGTTTCAAAGTGGCATTCATACACCGTTGTGTACCATGAACTAGGCTGTGGAACAGGAAGTCAAAGATGAACAAGACAGGTTTCCTGTCATTAAGCCAATCTCTTCAGGAATAGCCATTAGCTTACATCACGGAACCCATACAGAGAGGGGAGCAGGAGTGAAGCCATTATTGACGAACATCATGACGCGTGGCATTACATTTTGTTTGGCTAAGACTCTGATTCAATGAGAGAATGTAATCCATGGAGGTTAGTAGAAGTCATAACCCTTGAAGAGGATTGGTTAACACACCATATCATTTGTTTTCCTTCCCCACAGGTAGAGCTTTAACTGGAGCACTTGAAACCCCATCATTCTCTAAGATGAAGAACAAGGAGAATGAAACTAGTCAGAAAGCCAGCAGCCAAGGTGCTCTAAACCTCAAGGCAAATATTTAACACGTGGGTTTCCTTCCATGATGCCTCCCTCAGAATGGCTCTTAAGGCAAGAGGTTCTGAGACTTCCTGTTCCTCAGGGATGGGTGGAGTGACATTATTGTTGAATGGCAGAGATGATGTTAATGATCCAGGGCCGGGAGTTGTTGAACTGGTGGTAATTGTCTGAATCTTGCCACTGACATTTCTAGGAAGGAATTTTGGCCCTTATGATTTTGGCTGCAAAAAGTTGGTAAGATAACCTTCCCTCCCCCCTTCCCATTTTCAGCTCCTCTTGGGAAGAGGAAAACCCCAGACACCAGCTTTCTGGTAACATAAGAAGCTTCCCATAACCATGTACTATAAATTATAATAAGCACGACCCTCCTTCTTCCCTTCCTCTTTGTTTCGCTCCCTGAGCAATATTGTAAGAGTCTCCACAATCTCATAAGGGACTTGGCTGGCAATCAGTCGAAGATCCTGTTCCTTTGGCAGCATTTCCAAGCAACGAGACTAATGTATTCCTTTTTGCTTAGTTCTACAAAATCGCATTACGGTTCTATGCAGCTGAGGGACTGGAGGAAGAAAGCAAGGCATAGACAAAGTTAAGGCACAGACTGGCAAAGCCACTCAACCAAGCTGCACCATTTCACCTGCTTTAAGTCACGGGGTTGCACACATATAGCGGAGTTGCTGTCTCTTTGGGCTGTGGACTCTTGGCAGTCAGCGAGGCCCAGGGTTTCTCGTTGAGGAGGAGGCAGCTGGGGCTGTGACGGAGCTCTCTGGAGGTAAAATCTTCTGGGCTGATTTTGTTTTCTGTGGGGTGTACCCTCCTTTAGCACCACTTTGATCTTCTGGATTCTGTGTTTGGGCCTGGAGGATAGACTTTTTTGCACACGGCCCTGAAAACAAAGACCACCAGCCGCTTTCCCCGGGTGAATCAGAGAAATAAGACTACTTGTTAGGCCATTAGCTGCCCTAGTTGGAGCCACAAGAAATAAACACTGTTGACACTGACACTTGCTACCTGTGCGATCTGGGGCAAGCTGTGAGCTTTTCTGCACCCCCTCCCCCAGTCCCTCATCTGTAAAAGGATGGTAGGAGGCAAATGATCTCTGAGTTCTCTATTGCTCACTTAGAGCGAGCCTATAAAATTAAGTCCATTTCTCTACCGTGCATTATTAGTGGATGAACATATTTTCCCCACCTCCCGAAAAGCAAGAAAGTATACGTAGAGTCTTATCAAACTTAAGGTTTCTAACCATTATTTTAAATTTCATTTCATAGAAAGTGAAACAAATTCAGAACAAATGAATTATCCACATGAAACAAATCAAGCTTTATAGTCTGGCTCAGTGTAATACACTGCAGTGAGCTCGGGCAGCCTGGATGGGTCCCTCTCTGAGCCTGGGCCACATCCACAGATGCTATAAGGAAGCTAGGTCCAGCATAAAAGTGAGACCCAAAGCATATGCATGTCTAGCTCCCATGGCCTCTTGCAAGCTTCTCTGCTTACCCCATGTACCTGATAGTTCATTAACAGGATCTCTTTTACCCATGTCCACGGTTTTAGCCCTCAACTACTGACTCTGAATTGCTTATTGATGCTTCCTCTCTTTTGCCTTGATCTACCCTCCTGCTAACCTCCGTGCTCATCTTCTGTTTTTTGCACTTGACTTTATGGTGGGCGTTATGGTCCCAGCTGAACTTCCTTCCATGAGACTTCACTTCACCAAGCCAGGCTGCTTTAGACCTCCTTGGCTGAACCTGATGTTGCTCACTACCCATGTGAGCTCTGCTGACATGGGCACAACACTCACCAGTTTTAGCTAACTTCCACTGGCAGCCCCTGAGCGTGGTAACAGTTAGTAGGGTGAAACAGGAGCAAACAGAATCAAGGATCTAAGAAATTCTGACACGGTTTTTGATGGATGAGCACAGAGCTAATGAGACTCCAAAATCCGGGTGTATGATGGGAAACAAGGGTGGAGAGTAGGGTCTCAGCCACTGGACTAGAGTTCAGGATTTGGGCTCTAATTCTTGATGGTGGTGATGGTGAGCCTACAGGCTTATAATAGCAATACTAATTACTTCACATGTCAGCATCTTTGCCTATAGGACCATAACAGTTACACTCCAGGTTATGAATCCTAGCCATTGTGAGCAGGCAGGCAGTCTACAATTTCAGAAGAAAGGCAATCATGACCCTTCGTCTGTGCTAGGGACCTACTGGGGCTCTGCTGCTTCTACCTTGCCTTCTTGCTTTTCTCTGCAGGTGGCAGGTGTACCTCACCTGGTCCAAATGAATAATATTTATCTGGGTCTTGGAAATTTTGATGTTTTCAGACATTCTGGGCCAAGTCAATTACATGCGATCAAAGTTTCCTTTTGTGAAAAAGCCAGCACGAGGGTTCTCACTGAAGGAAGTGAGTTGAGCAATAGGTTGGTGAGTGAGGACAGTGTGGTGGCATGGGGTGAGGGGGGGGAGAAGTCCAGTACATGAGTCAAAACTGAGTTAGGGGAGATGGCACTCCCTGGGGACTCAGTAAGCACTGGGGAATAAATGCATGAATAAGTCATTCCAATTTTTCCCAGACTCAGGATGAAGGATCGAGGCTAAAGATCAACTATCCAAACGGACATACCAGGTCATGGTTGAACTATTAGTAGAAGTGACTCAATGTTGTGTCCTCTAATGAGAGACACTTCCAGCTTTGTACCTCTAACCCTTGTTTGTTGGTCTTTGGGGGAAGGTTGAGTTGTGGGAAGGAAGAGGTATGAGGAAATGGAGCTGGATAGGGCTTTTCAGGGCAGTGTTTTTCAGAGCCAACCCATTTCTGGCAAAAAGTATTACTCTCTAGGCAAGTGTCTATTTGCTATGTTGATCTAATACAACATTAACTTCTGAAACAGTTGCACTCACTTTGCCAATTTTCCAAGCTCAAAACAGGAATGGAGTCAATAAAGTAACAGAGGCATTTTGGATGGTGAAGCTTTACTTTAAAAATGCCCACATGTGTATAATTTTCCACTTTCTTCCTAAATTCCTATGCCTGGAAGGAGCCGTAGAAATCTAAATCTCTTGTTTACAGTTGAGAAAACTCAGGTCATGAGAAGTAGAGGATTTGCTCAAAGCCACATGGCTATCCAGGGAAAAGCCAGGATCAGAATCCAAGATCTCAGACTTCCTGAAAGTACTGTTTTAATTCTATTCCTGTCTTTTAATTCATGAATGGATAGCACTGAGGGGTTCTGAGATACACTTCAGCATCAGGGAGCAATCAGCCTTGCTCTTCCTGCACAGACCATGGCTTTGCGTCAGGGACAGCTGCAGCCATGTAGAATCACGATCTGCTCGTATGCGGAGTTTCAAAAGGTTTGACAAAGTAGCTGGGAAGTGTTACCTAAGCTGATATTCTATTTGATAGCAACTATGTTATGCTGTGATATTATTTGTCACGATAAGCTGGTTTATTCCCATGTTCATTCCACAAATACTTGTGGATGTCTATCATGGGCCAGCACCATTTTAGGGACTGGTAGGAGCATGGCAGTGGTGAGTAAGTCTTCCTCAATCCTTCTCACTCTGGAACTTTCAGCCTAGTAAGGGGGCAAGGGGTTTGGAAAACTGGTTTTTTTTTTTTTTCCAACGTTTATTTATTTTTGGGACAGAGAGAGACAGAGCATGAACAGGGGAGGGGCAGAGAGAGAGGGAGACACAGAATCGGAAACAGGCTCCAGGCTCTGAGCCATCAGCCCAGAGCCCGACGCGGGGCTCGAACTCACGGACCGCGAGATCGTGACCTGGCGGAAGTCGGACGCTTAACCGATTGCGCCACCCAGGCGCCCCGGAAAACTGGTTTTTAATTTTTTTTTTTTTAATTTAAGTCCACTTTACAGTACCTATCCAAAGTCCCCCGTTGGATTATATCGTTGTCCAGCTCCCTGCCAGGATACTCTAGTTGATGAGAACACACTTCCGAAGAGAACACACGCTTCACTGAAATTTAACCCCTAGTGAAATATTTCTTGGTGAAGCAGTACTACTAACTCCGAAAACAAAGTGAGAGGAGCTTGAAAGCCTTTAAATGTCAGGAAAGTATATAAACTACCCAGAGAAGAAAAGTGACTTGTTCAAGGCCTTGAATGTTGGTAAAGTCAGGAAGAGAACCAGATTCCTAGGTTCTCATTTTATGGCTCTTTTACCAGATGGAATCTTCTAAAATTCAAAAACATTCACAAAATTCCAAAACACTTCTAAAAACTTAAGTCATCTCTTTACACAATAAGAAAATCTACTGACAAGAGTATATCACTTGTCCCCATTGAGTCTATTTGTTTCCTGCTATCATGCTAGTACTTGGCAAACTGCCCTATACAAAGTAGGTATTTAATATAGCTGTTTAATGAACAAAATGAATGAATGAATGAATGTTATGGACAGTGATATGAAGTATTACTTTGGTCACTCAGACATGTGTGAAACATGGCTTGGAAATGTATTTCACTCACTATGTTCTTCGAAGAGCTTTGTGTAGGACTTTGAAAATTCTGTTAAATTTTACAGGAAAGGGAAATGAAAGCCATTTCTGTGTACTCTCTCCACAGGTGAAATTCAAAATGGGCTTTTGATATAGAGTGTCAGGCTGGTCTCCAAGATACAGGACCACCTTCAAACTGACTTTGACCTTCCGAAGAGAAGGTAGAAGGCAAGAGTAGTCATGTCTCCTTTTACAACACTGGTCAATGTGGGAGAAACAGAACAACATTCGAAGGAATGGAAAAACACAGAAAAAAGAACCTACTATGTTAACATGTTCCTATTTATACAACATTTTCATACCCTCTCTCTCATTTAATACTTCAAACAATTCCGAAGATGCTGTTATGATTCCCATTTTATAGATGAAGACACTGAGGCATGAAAGCATACTCCAGGAAATGGCAGGCCCACACCCAAAGCTAATTCTCCTGACTTCGGAGCTGCTGCTGTTTCAAGCACGTCACCCTTCTTTGTAAACATAGCAGTATCACAGCCACCTGTGCGCATTCAGGCTTTTATCTGTGGATTTTGCAAAGTGGGAGATTTCGTGGTGACTCTGTCTTAAAAATGATGGATGCTCGACATTGGTGCACATCCCCTCTTTTCGTTGACGGCATCACCTTGTGGATGAAAATACATCTGGTGTGTGTTTTTATTTGTAAATATATGTATACTCTGTCGATTAGGGATAACGAGCCAAGTGATTATGCTGTCAATCAGAATTGTTTAGGGGTTAAAACTTCTTTTCCCGAGTTTATTTTTCAGTAATCAACACTTTAAAGACCGATCAAATAATAACATCTAACTGATGAGCGAACAGAGTGAAAACTGGTTTGTTTCTGGCCACCTTGGTTAAAACTCGCTGCAATTTTGCCTGTTTAATGAACTGATTTTGAAAAGTGGGAATTATAATTTATAGCATTTGTGGCTTCGTGGTGGGAACTACGAGGGCAAAGTGAAATAATCACAGGTTAGCAGAATCTCATGGTCTAAGACGCAAGAATGTTAGGGCCTCAGGTCTGAAGATCTTCAAGGTACCATTTCAATTTCGGATGATGTAAAACCCTCTTGGCCTGAGTTTCTTTATCTCTAATGTAGGGAGAATAACGCCAAGCTTGTAGAATAGTCGTAACATGCCTGGTAACCTGGGTCCATATTTTTAAGATTTTAAGAGAAAGAGCCCCTGTATTTAATGACAAAGAATGAAAAGTCTAAGACAGTCATCCATCCAAGTGCACAAAGAATTCACACTGCTCAAGCAAACATTGAGACACATTTTAGTAAGAATCTTAGCTGGCTTGAGTTTCCGGTAGACAAATTGGTGTTTAAAAAAATACTGTTGTGATCAACAGTGAAAAATGACAAATGCCCTGATGTTTTTCCCCAGAGGTTTCTCAAACGAGACCATAAGACTAACATCACAACTTCTCGACAGCAAAGTGAGGACAGTTTATCCTAACCTGATAGATTCTTACTAATTGTAATAGATTACAATTTCTTATTAAGTTCAATCATGTGCTAATTATTAATTCCAATGATTATCTGATAAAGAATTTAGCAACCTGCATTACATTATACATGATGTCCTGATTAAATATTTCCTTCAGAAATTTTATTAGAAAAAAGTTTGGATTTTTTTTTTTGGGGAAACAAAAAATTTCCTTTTTCTTGTAAGAGAGAGCCTTATTGGGCAATCCACGAACAGTGGGAATGGAGCCTACACAGCGTCTCCTGTTCACGGGGTCTGGGAAGAGCCGCTCTGGTTAGGTCGGGAGCATCAGCCTCTCAGACTGCCAGCCTCCCTGACCGCACACCCTCCCTCCTCCAGCCCAGCCCTCACAGCTGAAGGTCCTCAGGGCAAACTTTCAGTTTAAATTTCCCGGCTTTCTGTCAGTTTGTGTCAAAACCATAGCCACCTACCCCCGCTGACTGTGGTGGCTTTGTTTGTTCTTCCCCTCCATTTGCTACTTGTTAGCCTCCGTGTACTGTGTCGGCACACTTACAGTAGGCAGAGTGCTGATGACAGATGGTGGGGGGCTGGGAACTGGGCTGCCATGGCCCCGTGCCAAGGGACAGGCCTCGCTGCCGGAACGCGCAGCCCAGAAGCTTCTCCTTGAAGCCTTGTCCGTTTGGTTGGTTCTGTGGGCGTGTTTGTGTGTGCTTGTGCACACGTGGCGTGTTTTGTTGTGGTGGTGGTGGTGGTGGTTGTGGCTGTTTTTGTTGTTGTTTGGGCCAATGACAACAGAGGCCTCGCTGGCTGGCTGCGGCTTTTCACTCTTGGCAGTTTCCAGACTCCCAGGCAGGAAATTCTCCCAACGATTGCAGCTGTGAATTGGCCCATTTTTTTGGAAAGAGGATAAAGAAAAGAGTTTAGTGGGTCTTGTGCTTTTCTCACACAAGCAAGGATGTGTTGAATACAAACAGGGAGGGATGTGTGGGGGAGGGGAAGGGGTAGGTGGGAAAGGGAGAGAAAGAACACTCCCTTGGAGCATACACAGCGTGGCCCCGTGGCTCCGTGGAGCCAGATGTGGGGCTGCCCCAGAGGTGAGACGGCCCTAGGTCTTGATGGGGTTTCAGCAGTTTGACCCCTTTGACAGCAAGAGACACGCACTTCCATTCATTCCTTCAACAAATATTTGAGAGCTTGTTCTGTGACTGGTGGCTTACTGGGAGGTGAGGACACCAGGAAGCAAAGCAGACGAGGTCTATACCTCATGGAAACAACGATCAGATGAGACGGGAGTAAGCAAACACCTCCCAATCATACACCCTCGTCGGTGTTTTCTATGCATCTTAATAGGTTACTGTGGTAGAGAATGATGACGATGACGATGATGATTTATAACTTTTAATGAGTATGTCTGTGCCAAGCACTGTTCCAAAGTCATTGCTCATCTAATCTTCAGAATAATTCTGTGAGGTAAATGCCATGAAAATGAACGTTTGGGGGTGGTCAGAAAAGGCCTCTCTAAGGAGGTGAGATTTGGGTTGAAATATGAAGGATGTAAAGGAGTCAGTTATTTAAAGTCAGCGGGAAGGAACAATAAGTACAAAGATCCTGAGGTAGGGAAGCGCTTAAGTGTATTCAAGTTGCTAGGAAAGACCTGTGGGATAGGGTGTAGAAACAAAAGGGGGTAGGACTGGGGAGAATGATGTGGGATAAAATTGGAGAAGTAGGCAGGGAACCTTGTGAGGACTATGTCCTGGTAAGGGATACGAGCATGGAAAGCCATCGTTGGATTTAGATCTGGGAAGACACACCTTGGAATTCCACTTTTGAAAGATTTCCCCATCTGCTGGGGAGATGACTCAGACCAGGGTGGAAACAGCATTACAGGAGGCTATTACTGACCAGAAATGATGGTGACATGAATTAGGATGGTAACTGTGAACATGGAGCAGTGGAAGGGTTAGGTGTCCGTGTCAGAGGTGGGCACAAGAAATGCCAATCAACCTGAGCCAATAAAGTGGCGAGGCAAAGTAGTCATGGCCGGCACCCTGGTTTCTGGCTCAATCACTGGATGGCGGCGAATAGCGTCATTCACTGAGATGGAAAGGACTGATGACCTAGAGCAAGGGGGTGCCCCTCTGTACACTAGACAGGTCAGTGTCCACAGAGGAAATCTGAGGGCTGGGATGAAGAGGAAAAACCTTCCATGGAGGGGAAAAAGAACCACCATGTCACAAGAAAATATATATATTTTTTACATTTGCAAGGTGTTTTGTTTTTTTTTTAATTTTTTTTCAACGTTTATTTATTTTTGGGACAGAGAGAGACAGAGCATGAATGGGGGAGGGGCAGAGAGAGAGGGAGACACAGAATCGGAAACCAGGCTCCAGGCTCTGAGCCATCAGCCCAGAGCCCGACGCGGGGCTCGAACTCACGGACCGCGAGATCATGACCTGGCTGAAGTCGGACGCTTAACCGACTGCGCCACCCAGGCGCCCCTGCAAGGTGTTGTTTTATACTTTAGCTTCTGTCTCTTGTCTTATTTGATCTGCACCGTAATATTGAGGTATAATTATGATTGTCTCAATCTTAGAGATGGAGAGAATGAGATCTATAGGAGGGAACTGAGTTTTCATGGTCACACAGCTATCATACTAGTTACTGTTCATATTAAGTGAAAGTTTACTTTGTACTGTTCCATACACTTTAAAGTATTTTTTTTCAATGTTTATTTATTTTGAGAAAGAGAGAGAGAGACAGAGTGCAAGCAGGGGAGGGGCAGAGAGAGAGAGAGCACAGAATCCGAAGCGGGGTCTGGGCTCTGAGCTGTCAGCACAGAGCCTGATGTGGGGCTCGAACCCCAAACTGTGAGATCATGACCTGAGCTGAAGTCGGAAGCTTAACCGACGGAGCCACCCAGGTGCCCCAATACTCCATACACTCTATATATGCTGAGTCTTCATGATCATATAAAGTAGATATTACTCTTAGCCCATTTTTCAGAGGGAAAACTGAGGCACAGAAAGTTTGAATAATCTGTTTGAGGTTGTACAGCTGCATACTTATTACTGTAAGTTACAAAGCTGGGCTTCAAATCCAGCTCCCTATTTGTGTTCTTAACCACTGTGCTATACTAAGCATGATTGAATTGGGACTCTGAATCTAATGACCTCTTGACTATTCTAAAATGCCTCCTCAATGCTACTTCTGATGAGTACTCTTTCCCTCCAAAGGATGTATGTATTGGGGTCAGTTTCAGCATTGCTTTAGTTTAAGGGCATAGCTAGATGTCGATCCCTCAAATATTTTCCTCCAAAGTCTATATAGCATCATGATGTGGCATCTGAAAAGAGGCTATACCTTGTAGTGACATAACTTTCAACCAAAATTAAAAAAAGAACCTATAAAATAATTTGGTCAATATTTAGCTATTTATTGGAAAATATTTTTCTGTTCTGAGAGTTAATACATACACCGTGAATGTGACTTATTTCCTTTAAAAAATTTTTTTAATGTTTATTATTTATTTTTGAGAGAGAGAGAGAGGGAGAGAGAGAATGAGCAGGGAAGAGGCAGAGAGAGAGGAAGACACAGAATCTGAAGCAAGCTCCAGGCTCTGAGCTGTCAGCACAGAGCCTGACTTGGGACTGGAACCCATGACCCTTGAGATCATGACTTGATCTGAGGTCAGACGCTTAATCAACTGAGCCACCCAGGAGCCCCGTGACTTCTTATTTTCTCAGAAGTCCTAAAGCTGAGTAGGAAGGCAGGCATATAAGCATTCTATCTGCTTCATTTTCATATCTCTTAAAAGATGATCTATGCACATAACAAAGAGGGAAGAATTAGGCCACAATCTGCCCGTATAACCCCAATGAGGTCCCATAGGTTATCATCTTGGCAGAATCTTAAATATACTTCACATCACCTTTCGTCATTGCGGGAAAGATAGGAGAGAGACTATTTCAACTTTATTTGTTCATATGTATTCAATCAAGCTTTCCAATTGCCAGTGAGAGAGAGATAGAGGATGGGCATGCATTCTGGCAGAGCACTGCCTTCCAGAAAGTGGCTCTGTTCCTGAGTAGGGTTGAAACAACCACAGGCAATTCTGTCCTGCTGTTGTTTCATTGAGTAACCATGGGGCTGCCAGGTTCTAATCCTGAAATGCTCTAAATTGGTATCTTGTACCCAGATGATGGGGAATAGCTGTCTCACCAGGTTGATTCTGAAGACGAAGTGAGATAATTTCTCCATTCTGGCTACCAGCCAATCAGGTAGCAAGGATAAGAGAGGCAAAATTTCTCAAAAGGAGCACTACACAACATTGGTTTATGTTTTACCCAAAACGTACTCCTCAGTTAGGTCTGGAAAATGTTGCATCTATTCCTGCTAAGCACTGGCATATCAAGAGCTCTGATAAGTCCTACTGTAAAGTACATTCAAGATGCTACCAAGATGATCACCTACAGGACCTCATCAGGTATATGAGTAATTCTTTCATCTTTGTTATGTACATAGATCATCTTTTAAGAGATAGGAAAATGAAGCCGATAGAATGTTTATATGCCTGCCTTCCTTCTCAGCCCTAGGACTTTGAAGAAAACAAGAAGTCACATTCCATGGCATAAATGTTAACTCTAATTTAGAACAAAAAAACATTTTGCTGAACATAGAATTTTCAAAGCTATCTATTGCCATCAGTGCTTATGATCAGTTATGTGATTAATGATGCATTCGGATAATCCCTTAGCCCATTCAAGGTATGTTGAGACTAAATCCTCCTTAAATAAAGCCCTAAGAGAAAAAATAGTGTCTGGAGTAAGGTGTTTCTAGTGAGATGACCTGGGACTTAAGTACTGGCTTGAGAAATTCTATTAGAATTTCTATAGTCTACTAGAAATTCTATAATTTTGGGCTAGCATACTTAAATGTCTCCCTTCATCCGCAAAATGGGAAAATGAATATTTCCTTAAAATATGGTTGTGATTTGTCTACTCAGTGAATTCATTCATTTAACAAATACTTATGAATATCTCCCCTGTGCCAAGTACTGTGCTATGGACCAAGGATTCAGGAATTAGCCACCTGTATTTGTCAGGTTTCTCTAGAGAAACAGAACCAGTAGGAAATATATCTACATATATATACATAGATATGATTTATAAATATAAAAACAAACATACGAACAAATAAGATTTATTATAAGGAATTGTCTCATTCAGTTATGGAAGCTGGGAAGTCCCATAACCTGTCATCTGCAAGCTAAAGACTCAGGAAAGCCAGGGGTGTAATCCAGTCTAAGTTCAACGACTTGGGAAGCAGGAGCACTCAGGGCAGGAAAAGATCAGTGTCTCAGTGTCTCAGATCAGGCAGTCAGGCTGGAAGGGCCAAATTCTTCCTTCCTCTATCTTGTTGTATTTAGGCCCTCCATGGATTGGATGATGCCCATGCACATTAGGGAGGGCAATTTGCTTTAATGAGTCCACTGATTCAAATGCTAGTTTCATCTAGAAACACCTTCACAGACACATCAAAAAATAATATTTAGCCAGATATCTGGGCACTTCATTATCCAGTCAAGTTTAACATATAAAATTAACCATGACACCAGCTTACTTGGAATTTAGTTATTTACTCATGAGAAGTCCCCCAACCAATATTTTGTACTTATACTATTTGGAGCATCAGTGACTTATCCTATTTTTTGGTATCATATAGCAAGAAAGATTCACCAGCAAGGGTGGTCTGTCCCAGACCAAGCCAGATGTTTTTCAGAACCTTCAAGCAGAAAGGAATGTCCCTCAAAGGAATGTTACCCAAAGATGAGTAACAGAATGTGCCAAAGTGAAGGCAAGCTATTTGTCAAGGTTTCTTCTACAAGAGGTTTAAAAACATTCTCTGACTTCTACCCTCTGTATTGTTTGTTCTTTATTTATTTTTCCTTTTTTTAATTTAAATTCAAGTAAATTAACATACAGTGTAGTCTGGCTTCAGGAGTAGAACCCAGTGATTCATCTTTTACATAGGACACCCAGTGCTCATCCCAAAAAGTGCCTTCCTTGATCCATCACCCATTTAACCCTCCCCCCACAACCCTCAATTTGTTCTCCATATTTAAGAGTCTCTTAGGGTTTGCCTCCCTCTCTGTTTTTATCTTATTTTTCCTTCCTTTCCCCTATGTTCATTTGTTGAGTTTCTCAAATTCCACATATGAGTGAAATCATGTATCTGTCTTTCTCTGATTTATTTCACTTAGTATAATGCCCTATAGTTCCATCCATGTTGTTGCAAATGGTGAAGTTTCATTGTTTGGTTTTTAAAAAAAACTTTTAACATTTATTTATTTTTGAGAGAGACAGAGCATGAGTGGGGGAGGGGCAGAGAGAGAGGGAGACACAGAATCTGAAGCAGGCTCCAGGCTCTGAGCTGTCAGAGCCCATCGTGGGGCTTGAACCCATGAGCAGTGAGATCATGACCTGAGCCGAAGTTGGCCGCTTATCTGACTGAGCCACCCAGGCGCCCCTCATTGTTTGTTTTTTAAATTTAAATCATGGAGTTTTCGATCTTTGTCCTTTCATTTGAGAAATTTATTTTTACTCAACACAAGAAGATTTTCCTTTGGAGATGAATACATTGCTAAAGGGAAAAGGGGAAGAAGGGAGAAGATGGTTGGCTCACTTGTGACCTAATACTGTTACTACTGGTTCCTGGATGGAGAAGATGTTTGATTCTCTCACCTCCTCTTTCTTTCCTACCTCCCTCCTGGCCTTGAAAAGGAACCCTGCATGTTAAGCGAGGCCACCCTTGTGGAAAGCACTGAATTAACCATACGATCAATATAAGACCTGGGGAGTTAGGCAGAGGGCATACGGGTCATCTTGCTTTTGCCTACGGGACACTGATTCCTCACTCACATATCTAAGAAGCTGGTCCAGTAAGTTCATCAACACTCATAACAGTGCCTTGCCCAGAGATTCTGGCTCATAGATCTATGGCAACTCGTAATACTAGCAACTGGGATGGATGCAAGACTTAAAACCAAAACCAAAACCAAAACCGAAACCTATTTCATCCATGTGATTACTCAGAGAACAGGAAGATTAAAAGGGTGGACATATCTAGGAATTAGGTGTGAACAGAAGAACTAGCAACCTTTTAGCCTTTTATTGTATGTTCCTTCAAAATAGGGTTTCTCAAATTCAGCATGACTGACATCTGGTCATAGTTCTTTGTGTGGGTGCTGTCCTGTGGACCACAGAATGTTTAGCAGTATCCCTGTCTTCTACCCGCTAGATGCCAGTAGCAAACTGTTTCTGAACATTGTCAAATATCCCCATGGGATAGGGTAAAAATTATCCCCCATTAAGAACCTCTGCTCTAAAAGCAAGAACTCTTAAAATTTTTGTGGCAATGGACCTGGTTGGCAATCTGGAGAAGATGATACACTTTTTGTTAGATGAATGTTCTTAAAAGTATGAAATAAAATGCATAGAATAAGAATGGAAAACATTTATATTAAAGTTATATCAAATACTAAAAAAGCAAATTTGTGATACGGTAATTTACGCATTTCTTTATTAACATACTAAATAAAAATATCTAAAAGTGGACCCAAATAACTACCTTACTTTTGAAGTAATGGTGAACTCATACGATATTTTGGGAAGCCTGTAACAACTGTTATGTGACATGAAGACGTCTGTGATTTTACAAATTTTATTTTTTTAATTTTTTGGAAGTTTATTTGAGAGACACAGTGTGTGTGTGTGTGGGGGGGGGGTGCAGAGAGAGAGGGAGAGAGAGAATCCCAAGCAGGCTCTGCAGCATCAGTGCAGAGCCCAACACGGGGCCTGAACCCACGAAACCATGAGATCATGACCTGAGCCAAAACCAAGAGTCAGATGCTTAACCGACTGAGCCACCCAGGCACCCCAAGTCATCTTTGATTTTAATTGTGACAAAATTCTAAGACTACTATGGTTTGTTCCCTACATTTATATTTAAAGGTAATGTTAAATTTCAGCTCAAGATTGAGAGAAACTAAGATGTAACTTTTTCTCATCCATGTTCACAGGGCCCCTAAATTCAGGGGCCCTGAATTTGAATACAGACCTCCCTTTTCCGAGGCATGAAGGAAAGAAGCTGCATAAGCTCAAGTATTTTTATGATATCTAATTAATAGCCCAAATCCCAAACAGAGGGCCTGAAGTGAAGGGAAGCTCTGGCAGCTGGGCAATTATGAGCAAACCATAAGTGCAGAGACCGTCTTTAAATCCAAGAAAGCATCAATTTTATAGGCATAACCTGAGCCTGTATTCCACAAATGCAGAACTCAAAGGTAGCAGGAGGAGGATTATAAAATGATTGGGCTGAAACCAAAGAAGGCATTCTGGTGTGGCCGAGGGGCCCAGAAGACCTGCCGGGCTCTGGGGGAATGGTGGAAACAGCGGTACTGCTGGGAACTGGCTCAGCCGACAGCTTGCATACCTGAGCAAGTCGCCTGACTGCTCTGGGCCTCAGGGCCTTATCTAGGAAGTGATGGGCTCACCTTGGACCAGTGTTGATTAAATCTATGCTGCTCAACGACATAGTATAAGACTTTCACCTACGTAAAGCTCACAGAGGCTAACAACATCCACAGAACCAAGTGTTTTAACGGTGAAGACATTGGGATGGGAAGAGAGTTTAAGTCCAGTTGTTCAGTTCTACAGGTAGTTAACAGAAGAGTCATGTGTGCTTGTTGGGGCGAGGAACTGGGTTTATTTTGTTTTTCCAGGAGTCTTAGCAAATGTCAGGAATATAATAGGTACCCAACAAATATTTGTTGGATGAACAAACAAATAAATGCATCCATAAACCACCAACTTCCATTGTTAGTGCTGTGTCATTTACCTCTTAACATTATATTCTTCAGACAGGCATGTGGAGAGATATTTTTATCCAATTTTCTTGCTTATTGTGTAATTCTAGTACACTTAGTCATACATATCACTCACACACACACACACACGGGTCTGCTGGCTCCTGTGGGATAGAGGAGTCGAGTCCAAGGGCATCTTCTAGAAGGTCCCTCAGAGCCTTAACCAGGTTTCTACTGACAGCAGGAAGCTCCTGCAGGATTTATTGTCATGTGATATTACAACCCTACTGTAGTAAAGCTTCTGGTAAACTGATTGGGCCTGTGAGCATGCAGTAATGAGAAGGATAGCAGAGAAACTGCATAATGACAATGGTGGAGGGCAAAAGTGGCTGAGCTAAAAGAGGAAATTTTAGGCTGGTTTTCATTTGAAGATTTTCTTTTGAAACGTAGTTTCTTCTCAGTACAAGGAAGACCTAATCAGCTCTGGAGCAAAGTGAGCCTCTTCTCTCTTGTTTTGAAGAAAATAAATAGGCTTGATCATGGGCACAGAGCTCCACAGTTGCTGCTGTGGGTGAGGCATACATAAATTGCAGACTAAAGGACTCTAAAGCAGAAATTGGTGGGTTTGAGTTCTTGCTGTGTGAGGGTGGTCAAGACACTGTACTATCATGAACTGAAATTATTTCCTCTGCAAAATATGGTTGTTAAACTAGTATTAGGATTGCAACTCAAAAGGCCCACAGACAGGGATGTAAATGGGTGAAGCATAAGACAAAAGGGAATAGTGGAGACTGTGGCAAAGTACAGGGTATATGTCCATTTGAAAGTGGTACTGCTACTCACTTTTAATCCGCTATCACCACACTAGAATGTGCGTCTATAGTTGCCAGATATTCGAGACTTTTTACAAATCTGAAATTTGAGCGTTTTTTTAAAGAAGTTCATTTCGGGGGGAGGGGCAGAGAGATCTGTGGGGGTGACCACGAGATCTCTAAAGGCTTGCAGTAGTAACAATTCAAGGAATACAAATAAATGTGCTTATTGTCTGTGAAATAATTCTTTAAATTCACTTAGAAATTGTGTGTGTGTGTGTGTGTGTGTGTTTGTGTGTGTGTGTGTGTGCACGTGTGTCTACACAGGGGGGCAAGGACACAGGAGTTTGTGCTCTGGAGGGCAGGCTCCAGGTACTCCACCAGCTTCTCCAGTGTGCCTGCCTTCATGGTCGCCACCCTGCAAGTCTCATACAAGTTCAGGACCAACTTATTTTCATGGCTGGTCCCAGGTGCCCAGACACCTGGTAGACACAAGGCCCCAGACCCTGTCCTCTCCAATATTCCCTGGAGATGGCCTTGCCAGCCAATCCTGGGAACCTCGGGACCCCAGCTTATCAGCCAGCATCTCCCCGCCCAGATGCTATCCACCTGGGCATGTTGCTAGGAGACCTAACTTCACTTTTTATAGTTCTTCATAGTTTGCAGGTAATTTTAATGATTTTATCAGTCTCACGAAAATCCTGTGTGCTGCTGTTACCCTGTTTTACAGAAGAGGAATCTTAAATTCAGGAATGTTAAGTGACTTGTCCATTGTCAGAGCAAGAAAGTGGTGGAACGTAGATTCACTTTGGTATTGGACTCCCGGCACTTCTGCAAACATACAGACTTGTCTTATAATACAAGACGTTAGTAACCCCACTTAGCATCTCTGGAGGTCAAACAAAGGAAATATTATTCTAAACGTTGATATGTGGAAACGTTGATATTCTAAGCGTTGATATTCCAACGCTGTCCTTGGAATGAGGAAGTGTTATGAGATGATTACTCTTTAGAAAGAACATCTGAATCTCCATTCTGGTACCAGGTTGAATATTGGGTCAATGTTTCTTCTAAAGCTTCTTCTAAAGTGATTCCTCCATCACTCCAAAGTAGAAATAGGAGTGGAAAAAGAAGCCTTATATTCTGGTTATGATTCAACTACTAACTGGCTGTGTGACTTTAGACAAAAATTCCTATGTCCTCTCCATGAACTCTCAGTTCCTTATCTGTAAAATAGGAACCATGATATGGAAGCCAGCTTTAGTACCCCATTCCATTCCATGAAACATCACCAACATATCCTTTAGAGATCACAGGAAACTAGGAGAAGCAGACCTCTAACATGCAATAACTATAGCAATTAGTATGTGCTACTAATCAGAGATGCATGGAGAGTGATACATAAAGGCGATACAGAGCAAGACATTCTGGATACTTAGTACTTATAAATAGTTCCTATTAGTGGTGATGAGTAAATTTTACATAGAAGCTGACTTCATTTCTGTTATTATCCATGCTTAGCACAGAGCCTGAGGTTTGATCCCAACGACCCTCGGATCACGATCCAAGCCAAAACCACGAGTTGGATTCTCAACCAAATGAGCCACCCAGGTGCCTCAATTTTTGTTATTATCTTTTTTTTTTAACAGACTGAACCACCCAGGTGCCACATAGCTCATTTCATTTTAGTGCTCAATAATATTCCACCGTCTGGGTGGACCACAGTTTATTATCCATTTGCCTACTAAAGGACATCTTGGTTGTTTTCAGGTTTTGGTAATCATGAATAAAGCTGTTACAAATATTTGTGAAAACATTGTGTGGATGTAAGTTTTCTTCTTTTTCTTTTTTCTTTTTAATAGAATTTATTGTCAGGTTAGCTGACATACAGTGTATACAGTGTGCTCTTGGTTTCAAGGGTAGATTCCCATGATTCATTGCTTATATACAACACCCAGTGCTCATCCCAAGTGCCCTCCTCAGTGCCCATCACCCACTTTCCCCTCTCCCCCACCCTCCATCAACCCTTAGTTTGTTCTCTGTATTTAAAGTCTCTTATGGTTTGGCTTCCTCTCTGTTTGAAACTATTTTTCCCCTTCCCTTCCCCCCATGGTCTTCTGTTAAGTTTCTTAAGTTCCACATATGAGTGAAAACATATGATAACTGTCTTTCTCTGACTGACTTATTTCACTTCACATAATACCCTCCAATTCTAACCATGTTGTTGGAAATGGCAGGATTTCATTCTTTCTCATTGACAAGTAGTATTCCATAGTGTATATAAACCACATCTTCTTTATCCATTCATCAGTTGATGGACATTTGGGCTCTTTCCATAATTTGGCTACTGTTGAAAGAGTTGCTATAAACATTGAGGGTACATGTGCCCTGTGAATCAGCACTCCTGTATCCTTTGGGTAAATTCCTTGTAGTGCTATTGCTGGGTCATAGGGTAGTTCTACTTTTAATTTTTTGAGGAACCTCCACACTGTTTTCCAGAGCAGCTGCACCAGTTTGCATTCCCACCAACAGAGCAAGAGCGTTCCCGTTTCTCCACATCCTACCTTTCAGAAAGGATTAAAAATTGTAACTATAAAAGGACCTAACAATAGAAAGGAGTCTCCCTCTCAGCCTGACCCCAAATTCTACCTTCCAAAAGGTAACTTATAACAGATTGTGTGTTATATGCCTTCTCAGCATTTTGTAGATATACAGAAGTATATATGAATGTGGTCTATATATTTCTATTTTTGTCTGTATCTGTTTATATATTCCCCACTTTCACAAATAGGAGCACACTATATACATCCTTCTTTAATTTCTTTTCTCAGTTAAAAATTTAGCTTAAAAATGTCCATATCGGTACATACAGATCTATCTCATTCTTTATAGTAGCTGTGTAGTATTCCACCATTGCATCTTTTATGTACCTTTTCTGGTCAGTTCCACCTATTACAAAAAATTACCATAGATTTGGTGGCTTAAACAACATTTATTTCTTACAGAAGCCGGAAAGTTCCACATCAGGATGCCAGCAAAGTTGGGTTCTTAGTGAAGGTATTCTTTCTCATTTATCGAGGGCTGTCTCCTCGTTGTATACTCACACGGCAGAAAGCAGAGAGGGAGAGGAAGCAAGGTCTCCCATGTTTATTCTTATAAGGGCACTGATCTCACTCATCAGTTAGTATTTCAACCTAACCTCCAGTGTAGGAGGAATTTGGGAGGACACAAACATTCAGTCCATAACTTTTATTTACTAAATATACATTTAGTATATGTCCATTATTTTGCTATTTCAAAATGTTTTAATATACATCCTTGTATATATCTCTGAATAAAAGTTCAATATAAATTTCCACCGTTGTTTCATTATATGTTTTGAATACTGATATTGCCCTTTGAAGAGGCTGCGTCCTTAATACTTTAAGGAACATTTCAAGAAAGTACCTACACATTTTTATCCTGTATTTTAAACTTTGATTTTTGTCCACTGAGAGGTTTTTATCTGCACTTACTTGCTTTTAATAAAGTTTAACATAAAATCCTGACAAGACATATGTATATCCTGTGAAGAAGCCTGCTCATGATCTTTATCCATTTTTCTATTGGGTTGTTAATTTTCTTTCTTATTGAATTATAAGAGATCTTTATATATTAATGAAACCAGACTACTTATGTCATACGTGCAACAATTTTGTTTGCAGTTTGTTATTTGTCATAATATCTTCCAGATACATCTTCTTAAAGGTCTGTTTTTCAATGCTTTAAAAATCAAGATGGTTCTTCAAGAGTATTCTGATTATGTGGCTGATGCTTCTGAAAGTTGGGTTTGTACAACTTCACCAAGAAGCTTCTGCTTGTCATCATAAGGGGATGGTGTAATACTTCTTGAACAGGACCTGGTTTATGCCACTGTGAGTCATTCAAGTTACTGGAAAAGCTGACTGACCAGTGGACATTACTGGCACATTTCCCATAATTCTCCAAGGAATTAAGGGCATTCAATTTTTCCCTCTGTAACCAGTCATTGTCCTGATTGACTTCAAGCTTTGTCTCTGTGAGAAAAAAATAAAGAAAATTCCAAAGCAAAAAAGTTTTCCCAAGTTATTTTGAGTTCATAAAATATAATGGTCATCAATTGAAATAGGAATTTAGAAAAATGATCCAGACTTGTTGGAAAACTCAATACCTTCAGCCATCATTATTTGGTTTATAAGCCACATGGTGAAGTGCTTAAAGCATCCCAGCCAAAGAGAGGACTTCCATTAATCAGGAAGAGACATTGACAGAAGAACTTGACTTTAGCCTGAACAAGTAGAGACGAAGGTCATATGTAGTCACCAAGGTAAGAGGGGTACCATGTTTTCATTCTGATCCAAATTTGATAAGATAGGACACAAAAACAAGCCCTTCCGCACAGACATTGAGAATGGACTGTTCATTCAAAAACCACCTGTCGCTGAGCTGTCAGATTCACCACCCGAAACAGCATTAGGGATAGAAGGTTAAAAGATCTCCTTTCTTCCAAATTCACAACCACTACCAAAATAATGTGCACTCATCCCCCAGGCTCTTAGCCAATTGACCAAAGACGATGTTTAATTCAAGGGTAAGGTGGTAGTGCATACACCGGTCTATACGAAGCCTTCGCCTCTGGTTGCTTATTACTCCTAGTTGTCTGTATTTGTATACAATGGAAATAAAATGTAGTGAGTTGTAGAGTTCTTGGCTTTCTGGATTAACCAGAGATCAAAATTCTTTACTAAGGGAGGTAGAGTGACCACTGCACCTAATTGCCTAGGACTGTCCACGTTTTAGTAATGAAAGTCCAGTGTTCTGGGAAACCCCCCAGTCACAGTTCAAACTAGGACAATTAATCACTCTCAGTCTTGGTCTTGTCCAGCTGATTCTTTCTCTAATCATGTTATTCTATAGAGAAATTAAGTTAGATAAAATGGACTTAAGTTCAAGAGGAAATTCGGTAACACAAAAATAGGATCACAGCTTTTGGATTTGGAGTGAGAAATGCTGGAACCTCATGCATAAGACCACACGCTTGGGCAGAGAAAAAATTTTTTGAGGTCACTTCTATGATTCCCTGATTCTATAACACCCCTCCTATCATCTTAGAAAAGTTAGATGAGCCCTAAGTAAAATAATCCTTATTGCCGTTTATTGAATGATTACTGTGTACTAGCCACTGTGGTAAACTCTTTAATATTATTCTGCTGATAGCCTTAGGAAATAGATATTATTAGATATAATTTATAGGTGAGAAGACAGGCCTAAATAGGTTATGTCCTGCCCAAAGTTATGCAGGCAGCAGATGGTGAAGACAGGATTTGAATTCAGGTCTGTGTGGCTACAAGGCCTATGCTCACATACTCCCATCTCCCATTATCCACAAATAGTTGTGAGCAATCATTTCTGCTTTTTCCCTGTTACAAGGTTATCAGCACTGCCTATAATATGATCCCTAGAGACCAGAGAAATAGTAACCCTAACAACATGCATTTGCATAACATATTTTACATTTCAAAACATTTTTATTTTCTACTATCATCATCCCAAAGATGCTGGGAAGTAGCTAATGTTGATCCTTTCTCTATTTATAAGGGATAGGAAAGAGAAGTGTGGATGAGCAGGGTCAACTGTTGAAGGACACACAGGTGATGTGAGTGGCAAAACTGGACTCGTATCTATAACTCCTGACCCTAATTCCTTCTTAATACCAAGTCTATTCAGTAGAGATTAAAGGATTCTGTGGCTTTCTTGGCTGGTATCAAAAACCTTCCTGACTGCTGTGGGAATTGGCCCAATGCTGTTTCCCCTACTTGTCTGTCTCCCCCACTAGACTATAAGCTCGGAGAAGGCAGGTCCACGTGTCTGTCTTATTCATTTCTTCCCAAAACGTGACACAGAGAATCCTATTCATTTCTGTATTCCCAAAACGTGACACAGAGATTCTTAATAAATATTTGATAAATATTTATTTATAAATATTTATTGATAAATCCTTTGCAAACCTTTCTCCTAATTCAGATGGTGGTCACCATTCCCCATTACCACGCCATGTTTTCTTGCCACCACACCCAATTTCACACTGTTTCCTCTGCCTAGAATCTGTGTTTCCTCCCCTTATTCCCCTATGGTCAAAGACTAAAGGTTCTTCAAGGTGTGACTGAAATACCACCTCCACCAGGCAGTTCTCCCTGGCCTCTCAGTAGTGAATGTTCTTTCCTTAATACCCAGGGTCCACCCCTAACACACCTCTCTTTTGTTGCACCTACCTGTGTGTCCCTTTTATTATAGTGATTTGCAACCTGCATAAGTCAAAAGGGAGTAGCAGGGACTGCACCATTCTTTATGTTGCACAGCCCTTGAATTGTGAGTCCACGGCTTGGATTCTAGGACCTTTACCAAGCCCAGGAGCTTCTGAAAACAACCCAGAATCTCTGCATCCTGGCACATCTGCCCACACTTCAGAAAGAGTGCCACAAGAGTCTCTGTAGGCTGCTCTGGTTATAAGGAGTGAGATGGGGATTGGTTGGTCCAAGTGTGATGCCTCCATTTGGAGTCAGAAGAGGAGGATTTGAGATCCATCAGGAGAGGGTTTGTTGTTCTTTGTTAATGAGACAGCATTACTACAAAACTTGTGTTTACCCCGCCCATATCTATTTGTGGGGTCAACTTGATGGGATCATCCCTTAGTGAGAGTAAAAAAAAAATTTTTAGTGTTTATTTTTGAGAGAAAGAGAGACAGAGTGTGAGCAGGGGTGGGGCAGAGAGAGAGGGAGACATAGAATCTGAAGCAGGCTCCAGGCTCCAAGCTGTCAGCATAGAGCCCAACGCGTGGCTCAGGCCCACAGACTATGAGATCGTGACCAGAGCCAAAGTTGGGTGCTTAACTGACTGAGCCACCCAGGTGCCCCTCTTAGTGAGGTTTTAAAGGAGTGTTTGTTATTATTTTGTCCAAGTGATGGATTGAAGGAAATATGTTAAAAGCTATGGATCCAAGATTGGGCCTTTGAGATTTTCCTCTTTGTTATTGTTACTTCAAAATTCAAATAAAAATCCACAAAATTATTTTCTCCAACTCAAAAATGTAGACATCAAGAAAATCCCTGGATAACTGAACAACCCTGAGGTTGTGGCCATTTGGGCCCGGTGTTTGCTTTCAGCACAACACTATTTGACCTCACGTTTTTATTTTAGATTTTCTGCCATAAATTCTACCTGATATTTAACATACGGCTCCTTGGCATGCCACTCACTAGATAAACCAGAAAATTTTTCTAATTTATATACTTAGGCAAAATAAAAATAATTTGCTACTTTAATACATTTTATTATAGTGACGATTTAGTGTGGTGGGTTTTCTTATCACAAGGTATAGGTAGCTAGCTATGTTGTTTGAATAAAATATGTTGGTTTTCACTTAAAAAACAACAAAACAAAACAGAGCAAAACCAGAACAACCTCCACTTCCCCACAAAACCCGAAAACCAGTAACTCTCAGTAAGCCTGTTACATTTTCTTCTCTCATAACCTTCCGAGTAGTTCACCCTAATGAGCTGTGGGCCAGAAACAGGTTAGCCAAGTAGCACCCCCTGCATGGTGGATGGATTCCTAGCAGATGGCGAAGGAAAGTGTCTAAGTCAGTTTGGGCTGCTATAAAAAAGTATCATAGACTGGGTAGCTTATAGAAAACAGGAAACTATTTCTCACAGTTCTGCAGGCTGGAAGTCCAAGGTGGGTACGGCATGGTCAGGTTCTGGTAAAGGCCCCCTTCCAAGTTGCAGACTTCTCATAGGTCCTCATATGGGAGAAAGAGGGCTAGAAAAGTCCCTGGGGTCCCTTTATTAAGGGCACTAATCCCATTCATGAGAATTCCACCCTCATGACCTAATACCATCACATTAGGGGTTAAGATTTCAACATATGAATTTTGGAGGCGACACAGACATTCAGTCCATTGCAGAGGGGAATTCATATTGGGAGCTGGCAAGGTGTACCAGCTGTGGCAGAGGGTAAAAATGATTTTGCATAATCAAGTGTGAGGAGGCTTCCTACCCGGCCCGTTGATTTAACATGCACACATCTGTAGGAAGTCTGGCTCTGGGTAAAAAGAATGAGGAGGGACAATATCTCAAGTACCCTCCGAAGATCTTCCTGGGAGATTTGAGTTTATGCCTCTTGTATATTGGCATAATTGGTATAATATGTTGTATATTAATAGCATCCCCTTTGCTCTCAAAGGTGTCATGGTGAGGATGGTAAGTTATATGTTCACCCTCGACTGGAGGCAGCCCCTTTCAGAGGTTTCCTTTGCCCCATTGCAAATCATCTCATTTAATTAGTGCATAGTTTTAGTTTCACTTAAGGTAAGATCATATTCCTTATGAACACAGGTATAAAACATTGGAAATTTATATGCTGCGTTGATTTTTTTCAAAAGTCATTATTTTAATAATGAAGATATAAAGCATTAAAAAATATTAGAACTTGGGGCGCCTGGGTGGCGCAGTCGGTTAAGCGTCCGACTTCAGCCAGGTCACGATCTCGCGGTCCGTGGGTTCGAGCCCTGCGTCGGGCTCTGGGCTGATGGCTCAGGGCCTGGAGCCTGTTTCCGATTCTGTGTCTCCCTCTCTCTCTGCCCCTCCCCCGTTCATGCTCTGTCTCTCTCTGTCCCAAAAATAAATAAAAACGTTGAAAAAAAAATTTAAAAAAAATATTAGAACTACACCAAAATTATAAGCTTTTGCACAGCAAAGGAAACGATCGACAAAATGTAAAGGCAACCTAATGGATAGAAGATAGTTACAAATGATATATCCAATAAGAAGTTATCCAAAATATATAAATAAATATATAAATATATATATACTTTGAATATAATATAGATAAATATATATATATATATAAATAAATATCTATAAAATTTTGAATATCCAAAATATATAAAGAACTTATACAACTCAACACTGACAATACAAATAATATAATTAAAAAATGGGCAAAGGACCTGAATAGACTTTTTTCCAAAGAACACATATAGACAGCCAATAGGCACATGAAAAGATGCTCAATGTCATCAATCATGAGGCAAATTCAAGTAAAAACCACAATGGGATATCACCTCACATCTGTCAGAATGGCTAGAATCAAAAAGACAAGAAATAACAAGTGTTGGCAAGGATGTGGAGTTAAAAGGAACCCTCATGCATGGTTGGTGAGAATGTATATTAATGCAGCCACTGTGGAAAACAGTATAGAGGTTCCTCAAAAAATTAAAAGTGGATACTTTTATGGCCCAGTAATTCCACTGCTGGGTATTTGCCCAAAGAAAACAAAAACATAAATTAAAAAAGATATATGCATCACTATGTTTACTGTACCATTATTAACCCAAATGTCCATTGATAGATGAATGAACAAAGAAGATGCAGAAGATGCAACACACACACACACACACACACACACACACACGCAGATTCAATGGCAGTGGGCAGGAGGGTGGAAGGAACAGAGAGTCAGTGGTTGTAGCCAAGGTGAATGTCATCTGAAGGCCAAGATAACCCACAAGATCTCAGTGATGCTGCATAGCACAGGTTCCCTGTTTGATTTATATTCTATTGTATCTTCAGCTAATTAAAGTTCTTATGATAATTTGGATAGGAGAGAGCTTATTCTGAATTTCAGATATTTCTTGGCTTTCTAGAAAAGGATAATTCATCATTCATAATGTCCCATGAACCTCTCCTTAGGTGAATCACATAAAAATCACACTGACAGGTGTGATTTTGAGAATTTGTATAGCATTTTACTTTCCACATGCCCTATGCCTCTTATTTCTCAGCAATTCTACCAGGATATATTTTATACATGAGTGAACTACAATCTCAGAGGGGAATTAGTAGCTTAGAAAGAGCACATAGCTAGTAAATGGGGGCAGGACTGGACCCTGGAGCCCACTCTGCTGGCTCTCAGCCATCACCCCATCAGCTACAATATACAGAAGGCAGGAATGAATGGATGCAAGGACATATAACTCTTTGGTATTGGGTGTTGATCTCCCATATTCACTGAATGCATCACTGATGTATAGATTCATCACTGGTCTCCCTGAACTCACTTATCTCTTTCCAACAAGTTAACACATTAGTCACTATTATGTCACCTCCTTCGATCCCTCCCCCTCCCAGCTAGAAATAGTTGAATATATTCACATTGCGATTGGTACAAGGGCCAAAAGCTTTAGTGCAGCCTCATAAGACCTGTGTGGTGGCACCCAGACCACCCCTCCACTACCCCCCGTACCACTGGCTCCATGATCTCAGCACTCTAGCCTTCTGCTCCCTTTCAGTTTCCTTGACAGCTCATGCTGTCACCTGCCTCAGAACTTCTACCCTAAAATTCCCTCTTCTTGGATGGTCTCAAATCTCATTAAGATTTGCCCATCTCTCAGATCTCAACCTGAACACTCCTCCTTCAGGAAACTTCCATGAGCCACTCAGAGCAGTCCAGGTCTCAATAAATCCTATAACTTTGCTTCACAACACTCACCACCTTGTAATTTTACCTTTATTGGTATAATTATTTGATTGATATCTATCTTTGTTAGATTAGAAGCTCCATGAGAATGAGGTATTGCTTTATTTTCCACTTTGCTTTTTCCCCAGCAGTTAGTAGGTGACAGGTAGTAGGTGCTCAGCAAATAATTCTTGAATGAAAGAAAACTCCTTTGCTATCTAATGGCCACAGGTGACTTTTTAAACTTAAATAAATTAATTAAATTAGAAATTCATTTCCTCAGTCACACTAGGGACATTTCATGTACTGGGTAGCCACATGTGGCTGTTCCTGTATTGGGACAGTGCAGTTACAGAACGTTTTCATAATCACAGAAAGCTTGTAATGAATAATGTGTCCTCAGATGTTTACAGAACCAATAAATACAATGTACTTGCTTCTTGTTCATGTCCAATATGGGCAATGCTTAGATTTTTCTTTAAAAACATCTCAAGAGATGCTGTCCAGTTTGGCCTGAGGATCCCTGGGAAGTTTGTTCTGTGAACAAAAGAAATCTGCAGATGAACCAGCAGAGAATTACAGATGGGTTTTTCACTTGCTCATTTTCACTCAGTAGATAGTTAACCAGTGCCTACTGTGTACTTCAGTGACTATATTTAAAGGAACAATCATCCCAAATTTTCCATTTTTTCTCTTTAGAGAGGCAACAGAGCTTGATAAAGGAGAATATAGACTTTGAAATCAGGAAGACCTGTGTTCAGATGTCAACACTGGCGCTCACTGGAGTGTATGAGTTGCTCTGGGACAAGGAACTGAACTTTCCTGAGCTTCAAATTCTTCCTATGACAAATGTGGGTAGAAGCAGCACCTACCTGATTGGGTTGTTGTGAAGAATAAATGAGATAAACTGACATATTGTTATTAATGGTAATTTTAATGATTCTTTCTGTTTTATTCTTGTTTAGGATTGGCATTAGCACTCTGCATTTTGTGTGTCTTTCCTCTCTAAGTTCTGATAAAATATACTGATATTTTCTCTTCCAAAATAAATCAAGTTGCCTGCTTCCTATATTCCTATTAAGTTCCAGTTCATAACATATGAAGATGGACTTGCTCAAGACTCTGATGGTATTTTTTTTACCACTAATGCTCTTGCCTTTGATTATCCCCCCTGCACAGTGAAAATAGAGCTATTGAGAGTTTCCAGAGGATGAGGAAGGTATGCTTGGCTCATGGCCTACAATCAATGGAGATCTAATTGCACACCCACTTCAGGACCCTGGGAGAACCCAGGAGGACACAGGGGGTTGTTTTTTCAGGAAGCCTCTGAGGCCTTCTGGGCAAGATGGTGAGCTGCCCTTCTGACTGTAGTACCTTGAATCTGGGATTCAACAGTTGAAGTTTTATGGAGCACCATGTGGGAGGTTCTGTGCTAGAACTGTGGATTCTACAATTCACAATGTTAAGAAGGGGCACAAAGTTTCAGTGTGAAATATGATCCATTTCTCAGTCTTTTATCTATCGTGAGGAAGAACACGAGCCCTGCCTTTAAGGAGGCTGCAGTCTAGTCAGGAAGGAGAGTGAACATAGGAGTCTCCCTTGAGAATATTCCACCAGCTTAGTCCTGGATAAAGGGCAAAAAATTGGTGCAGAAAAGGAGGGCAATTTCCAAGCCAGAGTGCTGTGTACATATGCATGGAGGAGAAGGAAGGAGAGGGTGGGGGAGAGAGTTAGTCAGAGGCTCCAAGTGTGCAGGTGGTAGTGAAACATGGTGTTACATAGGCAGGACAGGGCTTGGCGTGGAAGGCCTTTTTGCCAGATGAAGGAGCTTGGACTGAGGGCCATGGAGAACCACTGGAGGATTTCAGCAGTGAGTGACACAATCAGATAGCATTTCAGAAAGGTTGCTCTTACTTGCACAGGGTCAACTGGACTTGGACAAGAATCGAAGCAGGAGAACTGATGGGAAGCTGATACAGTGATCCAGGTTAAGACACGATACTGGCTTGAGCTAAGGTGACAGCAGAAAAAGAGCATAGAATTGAGAGAGATGAACAGGCAGAATGGGTAAGTTCTATGAACCAATTGTATAAGGTTGGAGAGAGAGCTGGAAGAATAATAAGCCTCAGTTTTCTGGTGTGGGCAGAATGTGCTGATAGCATTCCATCAGTTCGAAATTAGGGAAAAGGGAAGAGGGAAGAGGATGAGTTAAGCTTTAGACATGAAGTGTCTGTATGACAAGTAAGTAGAGATGCACATTCAGCAGATAGTAATGCGCATTGAAATAAAGTTTGAAACAACTGAATGAATAAATAAAGGAAGGAAGTCACCCAGGGAGCAAGCAGGAGGGAGAGAGAACCAGGCATGGGATGGGCCTTGCTTCCTTTCTCAGTAACCATGTATATCACTTAGTGAGGACTAATTGGTCTCAGTGTATCAGGCTAAAGATGGAAACGTGCTTTGGGAAGCCCCAGACATTATGCAATTGAGATCTATAGATTTTTTAAGATGCTGTAGTTTGCTATCTTTGCAGCTAAGTTGTAGCATGTTGAGTCTCTGATCGTATAATCTGATGGTCAAACAACCAAAACTAGTTAAAAGGAAAAAAGGCTGGTCTTTCTGCCTTGGCAACGATACCTGCAAAAAAATGAAACCCACTTTCTCAGAAGTACTGACCTACTCCATGGCTGGGCCTGCTCTTTTCAGTCTCGGAGACCCTTCCTCCTAACATATTCACTGTTTTTTGAACAGTTCTTGGAAAGATGTTAAGAAGGGACACAAAGTTTCAGTGTGAAATATGATCCATTTCTCAGTCTTTTATCTAAGAAGCCAGACTTGCATAAATACAGCTACACATCTCTATTTACCTATGTAGTCCTAATCTCTATTTTCCTCCCACCTTCCAAATGACAGGCTGGTGTCAGAATGGATACAGGATTAGCAGGAAAATTCTCTTTCCTCAACCCTATTCCAACACTACCACACAGCCTATTACATATTCTACCTTTGCTGCGAGCTGAGCCACTCTTCACATGAATAGGACTTAAGTGCTTGCCGGTAGTCTAAATTATGCAATAGAGACCATCAGCGTGTCTCAGAGAGGAAAATTCAGCCTTAAATGATGGGGCCAGAAGTCACACTTGGAGTTTCCAATTGTTCTGTCTTTCAGCCCTTAAAAATCTTGCAGTGTTTATAGGAAGTTCTCTCCAAAAGCAAAATATGCTATTATTATTATTTTTTGACTTAATAAGAATGTTCTTTTGGCAACTCAAAGGCACATGAAAAGCAAGAGGAAAAAAACCTAAGGGGCCTTCTGTGGGTTTTCCTTGTTTTCTGACACTATGAATTGAATGCATATCCACGTGTGTATACAAATCAGAGTGGCTAGTATAGTCCGAGCTCTAATTTTTCTGCAGTAGTAAGGAGCTCACAGAAACTAGGCTGAGTATCTTCTGAAAATTCAAAGACTGCTGGGCAGGTGCTCAGAGCTCTACTCAATGAGTCTGGGGATCCTCATTGGAGGAATCAGTAACTCAGAACTTGACCTGATGACCGATTCCCAGGCTGAGTCTTGTCTAAACCAGGGGGGAATAAAAATCATATTTTAGCAATAAAGGAAGTGGGGAAGGAACCGTCATTAAAAGAAGAAAGTCAAGCTGCACATCTTGGTCCAGAATTAACAGCAATGACAAAAATTATTAAAAATGTCTCTATATAAAAATACTGACCATGTGCTAGTAATTTATAACTTATGGTACAGTTAGTATGATTCTGCCTATTTTACGGGTGATGAAGATTATGCACGGGGAAAGTATGTCCCCTGTTCATGTTCAAACACCTAAAGAGTGGAAAAGGAGAGACCTAAACCCAGGTGCATCTGGCTCTAAGGCCTGTGTTCTTACTTTCATATTAAGTTTGAAAAGAGAGGGGTGATGCGGATCAGAGCACAATTCTACCCTTTTAAAATGGCCTGGACTCCATACTTGGCAAGAGAGTTCTAGGTGCCACTCCTAAAGTAGCCTGAGTGAACTAGAGATATCATAGCAGAAATAGGCTCTGCTCCATGAGAGCTGGTGGGACAACTCAGCACCGAGACTACACTGTAGGCTGAGTTGTGAACAAGACAAAGTAAGGGGGACATTTCAGCCACCCAGACATGCACCCTTGTTCTTCCTTTTTAGCGTGGTGATTATGAAGAACTGGACAGCAGCTAGCACTCTGTCAACACAGGTGATAATGCATGATGCAGCAGGAGTTGCAAGAATAAGGCTGGGCCCCACTTTCAGTGTGACTCTGAAAAAGTCACCATAAGTGAGACAGAAGTCGAGTCATGCCAGTTCCTGAGTCATTGCAGGAACCCCAGAATTAGACTTAATGACTTCCGTGGGGGCTGGGGCACTTTGCACCAGGAAACTCCTTCTTGCTTAGCACAGACTTTCCAGATTGGCTCTGGTGCTCTTCAAGCATATCAGCCTCTTCCCACCTCACGGCCTATTGCAACTCTGCCCATAACTTCACCTGGAGAGATTGTTCTTAGCTTTCAGATCTTACTTTTGATGCCATCTCTTTGGGGAAGCATGGTCTAATCAAATTAGCAGCCTTTCCCCAGTGTCCATGCACTAATCACTCTCAGCCACACAATCCTGCTTTCTATTCCCACAGTACTTCAATTATCTTGTTCCGTTTGTTTATTTACATATGTTTAGTATCTCTCCCTCTTTGTTGGAATGTAGGCTCTCCTCTTTCAGAGACCTCATTTGTTTTGCTCAGTGTTGTACTCCAGCATGCAGAATAGTGCCTCATTTGGTACATGCTCCATCAACACTTCACTTATTTATTTGTTTATTTATAATTCAGTGTTTTTTAATTTATTTTTTTTAATTTACATTCAAGTTAGTTATATAGTGCAACAATGATTTCAGGAATAGATTCCTCCATGCCTCTAACCCATTTAGCCCATCTCCCCTCCAACAACCCCTCCAGTAACCCTCTGTTTGTTTTCCATATTTAGGAGTCTCTTATGTTTTGTCTGTCCCCTTCCCTGTTTTTATATTATTTTTGCTTCCCTTCCCTTATGTTCATCTGTTTTGTATCTTAAAGTCCTCATATGAGTGAAGCCATAGGATATTAGTCTTTCTCTGACTAATTTCACTTAGCATAATACCCTCTAATTCCATCCACACTTTTAAATGAATGAATGGATGAATGAATCAATGAATGGAATATGGCTGTGTTGTGAATATTATGACTTTTTTGTGCTACCAAGACCTCAATGGCTGAAGGAAATATGTATTCCCAGCAGCAGGTGAAAAAGTGTATGCATTGGCTAGGTAGCTAGTAAGTGAAAAGAGCAGAGGCTTAGGCTCAGGTCTCTGACTCCAGTGCTTTTTCCATGCAAATGGAAAACTAGGGAGAGAGGGCCAAGTACAGTTCTAAGTATTTCTGTTATTGTCCTTCCAATTTCACACATTGGGCACAGAAAGATTTGGTAATGTGCATAAAGCCACTTAGCTAAAAGTAGCAGGCTAGCTCCAAAGTCCATGCCTCTAATCACTGGAATATGATGGCATGTTCCAGACAAAATGGAGAGTCTTCCAAAGAGACAACAGTGAATCTAGGACCATCAAGATGTGTGGGGATTGTGGGGATGGTCTTCTAAGCCAAGGATATCTGCCTGAGCTAAAGCCTGCTGTGTTCTCTTCCTGTCTCCTGACATTTTTACAGAGCTGCCTGAAATCCATTTATTCTCGGAAATTCTGCTGCTTCTGATTTCTGGGTAAAGGACACAGTAGAGACAAGAGTAAACAGTTTTCATGCACACCGTTGCTTCTTCTTGAGACATTCTATCTTTGCTGTCTCTGAGACAGGCCCATAGGGCTCTTAGTGCTTGTCTGAAATGTGCATGACCAGGTGGTACAGCCTGGAGCTTCTGCCCTATGAAAGATGGAGATAATGCCCACTGAGTGGGCACTGGTTGTGGGCACCCAGTTGCATTTCATTCGTAACAATTAAATAGCCTTATAGCAGCCCCTGGTTGCTGACGGGCTCACACCCCATTGCCATGTAATCACATCTAATCCCATTGAGCTCTGCTCAAAATAGCCATAATTGGTGGTTTTATCCAAATCAATAAAGACAGCTTCTACATATTGATTATCATCCAGGGTATAAAATCATCATCGGTTACCTGGAAAAGAGAAGCAGGCTGCCAAGGGAAAAGGTCAGATATTCCATTTGAACAGGGGAGGGAAGGGGGAGGCGGAACCAGTGAATTTTAAGGTAATAGTATCAAATTACCTGAAAATGCACACAGTATATTCTTGTAATTTGCAACAACAGAGAGCCCAGAAATAGGTCAATCATTTAAGTGAGTCTTCAAGTCTTCTCTCTGTGATGCACTGAGCTAGCTTGCATTAACAGTCTTAAAGGGGCTGGAGCCAACCAAGGCAGAGAGAGCCACGGGGCTCTTTCCTTCTTGCATTTTACAACCTAACAGTTTCGGTCAACACGATGCCTCAACCTGATTTCTTCTGTTCAATTAATGATCAACAGATTCTCGGCCACTGTCATCAGTGAATTTGGGAAAAGTCACAAGGATGAGGTGAATAGATTATTCCATGTGAGAACCCAGGAGACAGAGTAGAGATACTCCCTGCCAAAATGAACTGGAACACATTTTCCACACGACAATGGAAGAAAGAGCCTGCCCAATTCTAAAGTTTACGTGTCTAACCACTGAATTTAAAATAAGCCGGATCTTTTATTTATTGCAAGATGAAGCTCATTATTCTACCCTTCTCTCTAGCAAATGTTAAAACAAAAATTGCTTAAGATCATTCATGAAGAACACAAGAAAAAAAGAAAATCCATTCATAATCTTGGTACTCCCACATATTAAAACTGGTCTTGGACAATTCCTGAGTCAAGTTTCCTCTTCTGTTAAATGGAGATTGCAATGATGACAATGTCTACCACACAGGGTTTCACGAAAAAATAAAATAAAAATAAAAAATATATAAAAATAAGGGTGCCTGGGTGGCTCAGTCGGTTATGCCTCTATTGATTTCGGCTCAGGTCATGATCTCATGGTTTGTGGGTTTGAGCCCCATGTCAGGCTCTGTGCTGACAGTGTAGAACCTGCTTGGGATTCTCCTTCTCTCCCTCTCTGCCCTTCCCTGCTCATTCTCTCTCTCAAAATAAATAAAAAAATTTAAAAAAATGTAAAAAAAATAAAAATATATAGCAGCCATATATGGAACACAATAAATAACTATAGAATTTGACTTTAAAAAATTTACTTATGGGAGTTCTCTTAAAGTTCTTATCCATATGACCATATCATTTTTACATAACTATAATTATTACAGAAAAATCATTTGATATCTCCCTACCCCCAGTTCTTTATTCACAATACACCATTATAAGGGCTATGTACACTTCTATTGAATGGATATTTACTTAATTCATCTCCTATTGTGAGATATCATCTATGATAGATAATATTTCCATGCATGTCTCTGGCACACAAATTATTTTTCCTTTTGGATTATTTGGATTATTTTCTCAGTACAGTGTGAAGGTGGGTTTCGGGGTCAAAAGTGTTGTAATAACACAGGCACTGGAAGTAGAAAGGCTTACCCTAGCAGGGAAACCATACCAGTGATCTTATTAGAGGAAGAATAGTCAAAGCCAAAATTAGCTTTTAATCCAAGAGATATAAAGTAGAAAAATCAGTACAGTTTCCATTTTATAGATGAAAAAACTGAAAATTTAGACAGGATATTTAAGAATAGACATATATGTAACAGGTAAGAAATAGACTGATGACTTTCACATACCATAGATGTTACTGATGGAGCCGTTTGCAACTATGTGAAACGCAGGAATCCAGCCTACTGCTGGATTTTATCTAACATAATTATTACAATTATAATTTTCAATGAGCTCTTAGGGGATATTTGGTTTATGAAAAATGACTGTATTTTTAATATATCAGTATGGCAAGTAATAAACAGAATGAAACAATCAGAATAAATGAAGAGGATTTAAAAAAAAACCTTTTTTTGTGGGTGTTCTTAAGGTCACTAAAGGTTAGGTTGTTTTGTTTTGTTTTTATTTTTGCCATCACCCTTCAAAGCCATAGATTTCATTTCATTTGTTTTCATAGACTAAAGTGCTCCTGGATGGCAGTATTAAATATGAATCTGGAAATCTGAAATCTGTAGACTTCTAAACATACAGTTACCACGAAATAGGAAAGAGCCAAAGCTCCTGGATTGCCTGTAGCAGGTCCAGGGTTCCATCCTTAGTCCCTACCTCCCTTTGCTCTGTATACTTTTCCTGGATTATGGAATATATTCCCATGATTTCAATTATACTCTATCAGCTAAGACCTCTCTCATTTTCCAAACTGGTAGAGATGGCCGTCTGACTGATATCTCCAACTGGATATCCCTCAAGCACCTGTAACTCAAGTAAACTTTTGTTCTCCTCCATATCTTATCCCCAACCCCACTGTACCTGTACCCCTAACTGTGTGCCGACATGCTTCTTCTCTGTCTTTGAAGCTTCTATGAATTGCTCTATCATCCATGCAGTCATCCAGCCAGTTGAGGGATTTCTCTTCCTCTCTTTCTGCCCTCTTATAGCCCTGCTTAAACAATCATCAAATTGACCTACTTTTACCTTCTAATTATTAGTGTTATTCACCCCCTCCTCTCAATCTCTGTAATGTCTGTCCTGGTTCATTTCCTTATCTTCCCTGGCCTGACGCAGGACAATAGCTTCTTCAGTGGCCTCTCTGCTTCCAGTCTTGACCCTCTTCAATTTATCTTTACTTTGCTGCCAAAATTAATATTTTAATAAATAAATGTGATCATGTCACTTCCTTGATTGAAACTTTTCAATGATTTAGTATCATGTACTAGAAAGTCAGTAAATAATATATGTGTGTGTGTGTAAAATGAATGAATAAGATACTGACAGAACCCCTTAACTCATGAGACCCTTCATGAACTGCCTCTGCCTACATTTCTAGCCATACTTCCTATAATTTCTAACTCACTACTTTATATACTACTAGTTCCACAAATATATCATATTGCTTCACTTCTCTGGACAGGTCTGGAAAGCTCTTCCTCATTTTCTTCATTTGGATAATTTTTAGACTTCCTTCAGGACTCAGCTTATGTGTCATTTCCTCCAGCTCATCATTTCTCATCCATTCTTCCTCAAACAGTTAATTATCCTACCATGTGCCAAGAACTGTGCTAGGCACAGGGAACAAAATGGCAAGTTAGACCATCTCTGCTCTCAAGGATAGATAGGAAGATAGATATGGAAACAAACAAATATCACTCATTCATTGAAAGAAAGGCTATGTAAGGAATGCAAGAAAATGGTGACCAGGAAGGAGAAGAAAAACAAGGTGTTAGTTTATCAACTCTATCTGTAGAACTTAGAGGGTTGGTGATAAAGAATTCCTAGCAAATGTACCAATATGTACAGAAACATGGGAGAATGAAAGCAACTGGGGGCAGTGTGATGTTATGGGCTGAACTGTATCCCCCTGCCTAAGTTCATATGGTGAGGTCCAAATATTCTGTATATCAGAATGTGATCTTGTTTGGAAATGGGGTCTTTGTAGAGATAATCAAGTTAGATTGAAGTCCTTAGGGTGGGCCCTAATCCAGTAAGCCTGTTGTATTTCTAAGAAGAGGAAGTTTGGAACCTGACACAGAGAGGGAAAACTGTATAAATAAACATGGAGAAGACAACAATCTATGAGCCAAGAAGAGAAGCCTGGAGCAGATTTGTCCCTCATGGCCTTCAGAAGGAATTGGCTCTGCCGGCATCTTGATCTCAAACTTCTAGTCTCTGTACTTTGTGACACAATACATTTCTGTCGTTTAAGCACCAAGTGTAGGGTACTTTGTTACAGAGGCTCTTGTAAACTAATACAGATGGTAATTTGTTTGGGCTGGAAGATGGTGAGAGTGGACAGAGTTGAGAACAAGTTATGGGAAGTGTTACATGATACACTGAGGTTTTCCTCTTCCAACTAAAGTTTGAAACTTACTTTATAGGTGATGGGGAGGAATGAAGACAAATAGTTTAGAACTGAGTCTAGAAAGCCCATTCTGGTGTGGGCAGAGGATGGGTCAGAGGTGGAAAAGCATGAGAATGATGGACTACAAACAAACTGTGGTGATAGTTCAGATGGGAGGGGTCAAAAGCATGGTCCATTGCACTGGCTGTGTGAGTGAGGGGCACTGCCATATTGATTTGATTGCATTTATCTTTAAATTATGTGAGACTTACTGAGCCTATGCCTGAAAGCACAATGAGGGAAGAGACAAACCAAAGAAGTTCATACAGATAATAATACATTTACTCCCAAAGTGTCACCAGCCCTGATTCAAAAATCGTGGCACAGTCCAGACAATTAGAAGTCATACTCAGTATTAAGTGCTTCAGTATTAAAGAACAGTTGGAACTTATTAAAATTGATTATGTTTAAAGCCTACAAACAAATGAAATGTTACCAGAAGCTACCAAGAGAATAATAATTAAAAAAAAAAAAAGAAAAAGGAAAACTCCAGTGGACTTCCTTCTTGAGACAGCAAAGAACATTCTTTCTTCTTCCCACCTTCCTTTAATTTATCCTTTTTCTCTTTCTCTCTTTACACCCTTCAACAAATAATTATTGGGCTCCAACTTCATTCCAGGTGCTACACTAAATGCTGGCACACAGAGAAAGCAAGCAAGCAAACAAAACTTTGTATGAGGATGTCAAGACTTACTGGAGGAAAGATGTATAAACCAAGAATCACCATCCAGTGTTATAAGAGCTGTAGGCACTCTGAGCTGTTTGGCAATGTCTGCTCTGATGGAAGAAATTAGAAAATACTTCCCAGAAGCTGTGACTGGAGTTAGATCTTGGAGGGGAGAGAGAAGGGATCAAAGTCCTGGAGTGTGGGAGAGTGTGCCATCTTTGGGGAAATGCAAACTGTCGTGTGACTGCCGAGTTAGGCCATCTCAGGACAGACAGAAGCCGAGTGAAGAGGTTGGGGAGATGACCTAGGGGTCTGACTCATAAGTCTGACATCTTGCCACTGAAATCATCAGTTTGGTCCAATGACACCAGAAAATGTTTGATTCCAGAGAGGAGAGAAGATTCTTCAGACTCTCTTTTCTCAATCGTTCAGCTTTCAGAAAAAAAAAAAAAATCCCAGTAAGATTGTGGATAAAGAAATGAATCTAAACTCAGAGATCTTCACTAGGGCAACATGTTCTATAAATTTTTGGGTCTCACTGTGGAAAACTGAGCAAACTTCTTCAAGGCTCTGGGTGTTAGCTTTTCTATAAGATGGCATTATGATGGTGGAATTGGATATGAGTTATAGCTCAGTGACTCACTGGTCATGCCAGCCGGGATAAGTTGCTTTGTTTCCCTAAGCCTTCTTTGGCTTCCTGAGAAGTACTCACATTCCTGCTCTCAGTCTAACATCCCTCAGGAAAGCTGCAGCCACTGCTGCTCCAGCTGGTGCTGGGGCTCCACGATAACATGCACAGGTACCATGAGAGGGGCAGAGACATTGACTCTCTCCAGTCCCCTTTAGGGCAGGTGCCAGAGCCACCAGCCAGAGTCGTACCCACAGGATGGCTACAGTCAGCTTCCCTGGTGAAGTGAAAACTTTAGCTAAATCAAAGTGCTGGTCACAGGGCTGTTCTAGTTAAAAGCACAGCTCAGGCCTGGAAAATTCCAGACTGGCACAGTCAGAGGGCATTGGTGCAAGGAAGAGCCTTGCAGGTCATTGAGTCAAACTCCTTTCATTGTACAGAGGGAAAAACTGAGACCCAGAGACTCTAGAAGAGCACAGTTAATCAAGCATTATTAAGCACCTCATTAATTCCCTTTATTAGGGCCTTTATTAGGGGAAATAATCTGGTGTTGGAAGAAACCCTATTTCACTTGAGCAACTGATTTGGTCCTTATCTTTTGGTCATGAAGAACCTAATTATAGATAGTGTTGCCAGATATGATACAGGAAACCCAAATGAAGCTGAATTTTTGATGAACAATATATAATTTTTTACCAAAGTAAAAGTATGTCCCAAATATTGCATGGCACAACTTATACTAAAGTTATTCATTTTTTAAAACAGAAATTCAAATTTAACTCTGTTTCTTGTTATTATTTTTGCTCTACCTAGCAACCCTAATTATAGAGTGTCTTTCCATCTTCCATCCTCACTCCGACTGCTAGGAAGCTTAAAGGCAAATGTATCAGCTTTGCTTTCTAATAGGACTTTATGGTATGCACTTAGCTTTATCTGTCCTTACCATTCGTTTATATTCCCTTCTTTTCTTTTTTACTAGATCATTGGTTTATTATAAAAGGACATCAGTTAGGAACAGCTGGACGCATAGGTCAAAGTATGAGCAAAGGACACACACATTGCTTCCATGCCCTCTTCAGGTATAAGCCTCCCTCAGGACCTCCATGTGTTTGCCAACTCCAAAGCTCCTTTCTCTCTCTCTCTCTTTCTCTCTCTCTCTCTCTCTTTAAAGAAAATCCAATTTTTATAAATATTTCAGTAAACCACATCAAAAACTTTGCTTGGGTATGACTTAAAAAAAAAAAAAACCCACAGCACAACACTAGGTAAGAATTAAGGGCCAGATTTTGTACTAGGTCCTGCAGGTGTTAATATGAATAATACCTGCTGTCCAATCTCAAAAAAACCTACTCAAGTAGAAGAGATAGTCATTTATACAAGTAATCACAGTGTAGAAAGATGGATGACGAATGTGGCCCAAGGTCACATGGCTAGTTGGTGGCAGAACCAAGATGTGTTTCTTTACATTGTATTCCATATAGTTGGCTAGCTGATAACCTTTTTCTTACACATATCTACCTAAATGCCTATGGGACAGCACAGGGGTAACTAAGTGGCCTTCTAAGCACTCATCCTTTTTCTAGGAGTAGCATCCTTTTTCTGGAGGAAACTCCTCTCTCTCTCTCTTCCTTATACTTTGTAATATAAATAGGAGCTGCCAATTGGAGTATTTGTTCTCCTGGTCATGGATGATTGGTCCAGGGTATGGACACATGACCTAAGCCGGGCAGAATCCTTCCCCAAGAATTTCCACACTGGAACAAGGAAAGAGGTAGTCCCTCTCTTATGGCAAAGATGAAAACAGAAGTATCAGCCATATTGCCTGCTGTGTGGAGGAAGCTGGGCTAAGCACATAAAGGTAATATGTGAAGAGCAGCAGAGACCAGAGATGAGAACACTCTTGCAATGTCTGAGTTTCTAATTTCAGCTATTCTCAAAGCTCAGCTGCAAGTCTGCTTAATCCTTTTAGCCTAAAATGGTTTGAGTTGTGTTTCTATCACCTACAAACAAACAAACAAACAAACAAACAGGTTGTAGCTAATAGAGATGGTTTGAGCTCAATTACCATTAGCATTTTCCCCGACCCCTACATCATAAAGGGATACCAATGGGTTCCGTGAAATTCTGTGGCTCAGAGCACAGTTTACACAAAGCTGTTGATTCTGCTTCCAAACAGTACAGAAAAACTCCTGCCTCTCTACTGCCAAAACTAGTGTTTCGCAACCTGCTTCCAAGATACCCTCAAGATGTTTGCACTTAGGACATCGTTGTATCTAGCAGAATCAAGCTGAAGAGCCAAGCTGACCTTGAGGTCTCCAAGCTAACTTCATACTGCTGTTGTAACTGCTTCCATTTTAAAAAATGGGGAAATTAAAACCCAGAAAGGCCAAGTAGGTTATTCAGTTCATACATATTTGGCTGAGTTCATTCTAGAACTTATCTATGTCTCTTGTCATCTAAAACACTGCTCTTTCCAATATGCTCCCTCTTAATGGCTGGTATCATTCATTCATTGAAGATCCTCAATGTGGAGAGAAATTATTGATTGCGATGAACATAAAAAGAGCAAAAAAACTTTCAGGCTATGTGGTTGTGTATTTCAATAGTCATTTGGGGGAGAAACCTTCAAAAAGTTAAGACATAATATACATTAGAGCATCCCCATTTTGGCTACATATCACAATCACTTGTAGAGCCTTTAAAAAGGAAAAAAAAATGAGGGGGGGATGTTCTCCACTCCCACCAAAATCCATTGAGTCAGAATATTTGGGAGGTAGGCACCAGGCTTTTATATATTTAAAGAACTCCAAAGATAATTTGAAATGAACTGATCTACAGACCAGCATTTGGCATCACTAATGCAGATTGTTGGGGGCCAAATCATCAGTTGTTTTAGTAGTAATGCTTAGGAAAAAATTTCTTTTGGTTGTATTTATGTAAAATCAACAGAATCACTTATACAAAAATCTAGACTTGCTATTTACGCAATGTTCTATATCTCATTCATTCAACCGGTATTTACTAATTCCATACTAGTTGCTGGGCGCTGTGCTTGGCACTTGGATTTGAAGATGAGTCAGAGAAAAATGCTGCTCTCAAGCAGCCTAATGAAGAAAATACATGTGTATGCATGAAGTTCAAATGAAGTTGTGATGTCAGAATACCGTGGGTAGGTGTTCCAGGGAAGAAACTAGAGAGAATTAGGGACGGCATGGTGGAAGAGTATTTGAACTGGGTCTGAATGCACTGTAGGATTCAGATTCGCAGCCAGGAGGAAGCTCGTCAGGCAGAGGAACCAGCACAGGCCAAGCCTGGCGACACAGAAATGATGGCAATAATAATGAAAGTAGTAATAATAACAGTTATTATAGCAATTTTTGAGTGCTTGCCAAATATGTCAATTAATTTTATAAGCGCTTTTCATGAACATCTCATTTAATACTTACAACAAAGCAATGAAGTAGTTACTTCTATTATTCCTATTATACGGATGAGAAAACGGAGTTAGAGACGGGTTTGGTAACCTTCCTAAGGTCATGCACCAAATAAACCAGCTGCTTCTATTTTGCTCAACACTTGTTTGTGGAATGAGCAGATATGTTAACCCAACACCTTTATTCATAGATGAGAAAACAGGGTCACAGAGAGGTCAAGAGACTTCCTAAGGCCACCAGGCTGGTTGGTGGCAGTGCCCGGAGTAGAACATTTTAGTGCATTCTCCTCTATGCTATGTGCATACACAATGCGAGACTGAGAGAAAAGTGTTGGTATGTCATCTCCTTGTAGTTATAAAAATATGGAGGAAATGCAACTTAGAACTGATACTTAACCAAGCTATCGCTTTTAAAGGCAGGAGAAAAAAATATAAGGGAGAGGAAGTAAAGCATAGTAGAGTAGTTCTCATTTTGGACAAATCTCTTCACCTTTGTGTCCTCATTTATAAAATGAAGTAATTAGACACGCAGAACTTTAAAAATCCTTCCATTTTGGCTATTCTGTATGATCCTAGGAAGGGCTAGAAACAGAGATTATACAAATGTATACATCTAGGCTTGATGGACTGAAATATAGCCAGCAACGAATAATCATGGTCTAAGAAACCTATATCTGGGGGCCAAAGGCAGCTGTTAGATGAATCGAGAGAGTAGTGTTCTTTGGTGGAGGCCTGATGCTTCACTTATTGCCTCATGTGATGCTGAGAAAGTCATTTGATCCATTTACAGAAACCTCCAGGACCTAATCAACTTCTTCCTTCCAAAAAGAAGGAATGTAGCAAGAGACAGCATCATTTCTCTGTGATGTCAAAAGCTGAAGAAAAGACTGAGCAGATGGTTGGGTTGAGGCCACTGGGACACTTCTGGTTTGTTGCCTATTGTCCCACTACATACAGTATACCCACCTGGTTGCAGAGTTGAGAGATTTACCCCCTTTAAGTAACAAGATAGGTTCATGTGTATTCCCTGTGTTGTGCTGTAATTTTTCCCAGGGAAAATAAATAAAAGAAAAAACATCTGGGAGTTGAGGTTGTTTGTAATCTATTCCAACTGGTACCACTGCACCAAATGCAAGCTCTAGCTCCATCACCTGTTTAGAAGCTTGAGAAAAGCAGTGATGCTAGAAAATGTTCTCAGTCTATTGCAGAACTAGATGGATGGAGAAACATTTCCCACATAGCAACAATGATTATATTTTGTATTTATATAGCACCCACTTCTGGAGAGCCTCAGAGAGCATTTGAGAATATTTTTTTCATTTCTCATTTTAAGAAGACTGTGAAGCCAATTACATAAGGTCTACTGCCAGGTGAAGAGCTAGACAGTGAGAGGCACACAAGTAGCCTCCGGGTCTCCTGAGTTCCCCAGTCAGAGGTTTTACTGCTAAACCTGAGGTTTTACATGGCCCAACCACCAAGGGACAGTGCTGATTTAGTGAGTCCCTGTATCTTGAACACGTTGGCAGCTCTCAGGTGAAATGCAAAGGCAAGAAAAAGCCTTTGCTCTCAAGGCTCTCAAGTTTTAAAAAATATCAGAGTCAATAGTGAGCATAAACAGAGAAAAGTTTCATAAATATGGAAAAGGGAAGCCTAGAAAGAAACCTGAGGTGTTAGATTGGAATTGGAGATGTGAGTACACTCACAGCTTAGTTTTAAAATATTTATCTATCTATGTAGCTATAGAAACAGACATAGATGTGTATATTAATGTATATGCATATGTGTTAATGTACGTACATACATGCACATATTTCTTACCTCTGTCTGCTGACAGGGCCTAGAAGCAATGCCATTCCAGTAGCAATGAGCATACCAAGCTTCCATATCTTGCTTCCCAAATAGAAATTTCCACTAAAAGGAACTGAGGTCCCTTGGGGAAAGGATTGACTCCAGGGCTGAGGCAGGAAAAGCATAAGTTGAGACCCCCAAGTTTTGTCAACAGAAAGTAGGAAAGTGCTCTAAGACTATGGGGACAAGTCAAAAGGAAACTGGAGTCAGGGGCTCCTGCTGACCAAATCTAGGACACTTTAAGCATTACAATAAATATTTGTAACAGATTACTACCTGTTGCACAAAATAGGCGTTTTGGGGTCTATAATGAAGAGAGAGAAAGGAGGGGGCTCTTCCTTCCAGTAAAATGCCAACTAAATAAATGCAGTGGGGATGATGAAGATAGAAGCTCAGCATTTGACAACCATCATGGTGATGGCTATTTTAGACAGGAATCATGAAGGCATGCTAAAGCATGTGAGTAGAGGTCTGTTGAAGTACAGGGTATTGGTTAGTTTAGAGTATCTTGCTATAAAATTATTATCTATCACAAAGTTAAAAACTGTGACTCTAGAGAAACCTGGCAGAAAGCAATTTGACCAGGTGGTCAAGGTTTGGTGTCACTAGAGGTTAGTAAAGTGACATTAGATGTCTCCACGTGGAATGCACTAAAAGGAGCAGAGCATAAAATTTATGATATTCTTCCAAGAATACATGCCCTGGGGCTGGTCATGAGGAGACAGTGGATCCAGGTTGAGGGACATCCTATGGAATGGAAGGCTAATCATCCACAACTGTCAAGTTAAAGAAAGATTAGAAAGGATGGAGGAACTCAAGAGACATAACAACTAAGTGCAATGCATGATATTAATTGGATCCTGGATCACAAGTAAACAAGAGACGTTGAGAGAGCAAGAATTGAATGGGGCCCGTATCCAGTAGTGCTGTATTGATATTGATTACCTAAGTTGGAAGGGTACACTGGATATATGTTGGAAAGGGTTTGTGTCTGTTTGGTGATATACATATTGTTTTCAAAAGACTAAAAAAGAATAAGAATAGCATGTCTGTAGGTAAGGGGTGGGGGTGGGGTGGGGAGGAGACACAAATACAGCCAAAGTTGACAACTGAGAAATATGGGTGAAGAAGATACAGGAGCTCTTTGTACTGCCCTTGCAACATTTATGAGAGCTTAATATTATTTAAAAGATTAGAGCTAATTTTATGAGGTCAGATAAAGTATGCTCCAATCTGAAGCATTTCCCATCCCCTAACATCCTAACCTTAAATACAATGATTAAAAGGATCATTCGCTCCACACCATGAATTTGTTCTTTTATTTATCCAATAGACATTTTCATCAACTCAGTACAAGGTCGAAAGCATGGTAACCAGATGATAAGAAGAGCAGAATTAAACTGTGGATCTCAAAACTGAGAGACTGTATTTCGAACTCAGGAGAGATTTCATAGAGAACCTGAGGTTTGGGTTGAATCTTGAAAACAGGATAAAACGTGGCCAGGGAGAAGTGGGAAGAAGTATTCAAGATAGAGGGAGGGGACAGAGCAATGACTATTTAGATTATAAGCAGCAGAAACCCATCCAAACTCTCAACAAGAAAAGGAGACCTTATTTGTCCCTGTACATGGATGGTACACAAGTAGTCTAGCTTCAGGTGTAGTTAGAACCAGGTGCCTAAAATATGCCCTTAGGACTGAAGTCTCTGTCTCTTGGCTCTGCTTCAGCCTGTATTGACTTCATTCTCAATTTACTTCTTCCCATTGCTAGTTACAGTTGACAGGCTCAAGAATCCTGGTGGAAAAAATAGCTTCTCTTTTCCAACAGTTCCAACACAAGTCCAGAATTACAGCTCATTGGTGTGGCTTTAGTCATATGCCTATTTCGGAATCAATTATGATAGAGAGAATGGAATGCTCCAATTGTCAGGTTTGCCACTGATTCTTTACTAGGACTGGGAGTGAGATTAGCCCCCCAAGAACCACAAAAACTGAGAGTGGAAGAGGGGAAGTTTTCCAAAGGAAAACTTGAGTGCTGTAACCAAGAAAAGAAGAAATGAACACAGGGCAATCTAATTCTGCTAATGAGTGTTTGGGGAACCCCAAGTGGTCCAAAACAACCTTAATATGGGCAGCGTTAAGGACGAGACTAGGAATTAGAATGGGAAGCCAACTTGGGGAAACTTTCGAAGGTCTTAAATGCTGGCCTGAGGTCATGGTTCTTATTTGATGGGTTAGAACAGGCATCAGCAAACTCTTTATTCAAGACTATCTAGTAAATGTTTTAGGCTGTGTGGGTCATATGATCTCTATCACAACTACTCTACTGTTGTAGTGTGAAAACAGCCTTAAATAATACATCAACAAAAGAGCATGGCTGTATTGTGATAAAATTTTGTTTATAAAAATAGGCAATGGTTTGGATCTGGCCTGTGGGCTGTAGTTTGCAGATCCTTGGTTAGAAGAAGCTCTTGAAGGCTTTGAGCCTATAAATGGTATCATCAGAATTATGCCTCGGAAAGATACATCTAGCTCTCAGATGGAGAACAGATTAGAGAGAATGTCTGAAAGTGGGAATAAAAATTAGGAGGCTGTTGCAACGGTCCAGATGTTTGTACTGTGAAGAAACCAATATTGCTTTTATGAGCCAAATGTACCTGGGAGTTTGGCTTCACAGACTAGCTGGCGCACATCTGGGCCTGTGTGTCCTTAGCTGACCTAGATTCTCAACATCTTGCCAGTTTAGCCACCTCTGAAATCCTAGCCACCTCTGAAATCCTGTGTCAGAGTTTGTAAATTATCTTGGGAGCCTGATTATTCCTTTTCTTTGCTCTACAGTGTTTTGATTTTGAGGACTAAGTCTGTACTATTTGTATGAGAGGGAAAAATCAATAGAAAGAGAAAGTTTAATAAAAAAAAATACATTCTCCATTGACTTTAATTAACTTGGCCTTAGGTTTACAACTTGGGCAAGTATGGAAAATGAAAAAAAAAACCCTTACATTTTACCTTGTACACCAAACTTTTTAAGAATAAAATCTCAAATTAAAATCCATATGTTATGAGCAATTTTTTTCCCTGCAGAAAGTTGAAGAAAAAGAATAAGAAAGGAATGAAAAGAGATTCCCTTGTAGGATCTGACAGAATAGGCTGGCACTTCTAATTCCTGTGGTAAACGACCAAGTACCAGAATCAGGTCAATAATTTATCAGTGTCAGAGAACCCTTCTATTTTTCTCAGATGGTCATGGCTTTGGTGTCTTCTTCAGTCTCATGACTTAAGACGCACAATCTTTGAAACCTGTCTGCACCAGCTTGTCTCTTCAGCACCAATGCTTTCTGCCTTGGGGGCAGGCTTCTCTTATAGGGAGGAATAAGAGGAATGATGTGGGTACCTGGCTTCTGCCAGATGCCTGCAGAAAAAGCCCATGAATTTGTGGACAGTTCACATGACATACTTGTGAGATTTTCCTGTCATGTGAAGTGACACATGGCTATCGGTAGACACAGGCATTAATGTAATATATAATAAGTACACATGCACACATGCGTATGGTTTACCACACGTTCCATAAAATAACACGTGCATTCAATTGCACAATAGATACATGCATGAACATCTGTTCTCGTACATACAGCACAAATAGATATAATCAAGTAACTGTGTCACACAAATGTATATACACTAGTTTTATTTCTCTATGTGTATATAATAGGTATTTAGACAGTAAAAATCCATGTAAGACTAAAAATTCATTTAGAACTAAAAAGATACACACGTCTATATTCATTATATGATCCAGTTCCCCTCAACTCTTGAACATACTCCTTCTAATATTCTGTCCTTCCATCATTATATTCAAGTTATTCCTTGTTTTTCCATAAATGTCAGGTACATTCCTCATCTCAGGGTCATTGACCGGTTGTTCCCTGTAACTGGAAAGCCCTTCCCAGCAGATATTATATAGACTCTTCCCTCACTTCCTGTAGGTCTTTGCTCAAATCAGCTATTCAATGAAATCTACATAACTACCCTGTTTAAAACTGCAACCCATCCACTGTAGCCATATTTCTGTTATTAGTCCATTACAGCACTTACCATCTTTAAGATATCATATAATTTACTTATTTATTACACTTACTTTTTTATCATTGCATCCTCACCTTTCCACTGGAATATACTCTCTAGAGGGGGCAGGACTATAGGATATATTTAGGACATATCCCTAAATCTCTCTCTTTCTCTACACACACACACACACACACACACACACACACACAATCACACACACACACACACACCTTTGTTGGGCCATATTCATATACTAACAGTAGCAACATCCATTCCTATAAATATGCTATATATATATATATATATATATATATATATATATATATATATATTCAAAGAAACAGACACACTAGTAAAGGTGCGTGTGTGTGCTGAAAGTATGTGCTCCTGTTGAGTGTGCTCAGTAACTCATGGCAATTACTGATTCTTCACTGCCTAACAAAGTTTCTGGCTCATTACAGGATTCAATAAATATAACTGAATAAATTCATGAATGTAAAGAGTCCACACCAGTTTATCTGGGACCACATCCATTAATCATGACCACAGACCTCCTCTGTCCCACGTTAGGATATGGAAGGAGCTAGATTGGTGATTCTATGCACCCCAGCTACAGGAACCTATTATGAGAGCCCATAGCAAGACAGGTTCAGAGTGACAAGAAGTTTTGTAAGAGAAAAGAAACTGATTGGACGCTGGGAGATAGATTTTGAACTCCAAGAACTATGTTGATTTCCAGAACCTAAAGGTTAGGAGTTAACTCTGTCTTCTATTAAACTTGATAACAAACCAACACAGAATTTCAACTTTGAAAACATTGCTTTAAGGTGAGGTAGAGGGAAGAGGCAGAACTGCTTTTAGTACTTTAGATCTGGGCTCAAACATGTCTGTCTCTTTTAAGATTTCTATCAGGTTCAACCTGGGGAATATGAACTAGATGGAAAGTTTCAAGTCAGAAGCCTTGACTTTTGGAAATTTAAGAAAATATAAAACGTCTCATACCTCTCTTCTCTGTTTTCTACATCACTGTGTGTGTGTGTGTGAGAGAGAGAGAGAGAGAGAGAGAGAGAGAGTCTGTGCACATGCACACATGCCTGTGTGTGGTATGGTAGGAAAATGTTTGAGAGGTATTTTTATTTTTCTACTACTGCAACAAAGAAACCAAGTCAATATCTGAGCCTTTCCTGAGCAGCTGGATAGATACAGCCCTTTGAAGATTCAGGGCACCCTTGATACTCCTTGAGACTCCTCTGGAACCATCAGAAATTGAGTTGTCCCATCTGGCTTTCTGACTGCCTTGTGACTTCTCTAGAGATGGGGCAAATTTCCAAGTCCTAATTTCTCTCATATCCCTTGCTCTTTGACCTAAAAAATATCTTTGAATCAATAATGAGGCATAACTATGGTGATCGTGTAATTTATTGTCTAAACTAGGACACTTTTGAGAATAAAGGGGCAATATTGTTAGTTATGTCTCTTCTTCTTGTTCTTCCTCCTCTGCATCTTTCTTTTATTCCTTATTTATTTACAATATTGTTGACTACCTACTGTGTGCCAGCTGTGTAAGTCCTTAGACACACAATGCTCTGCAAAAATAACACTGTATCTTCATGGAGCTTTTGAGTTTAGGAATGGAGAAAGATGATGGCTCATTCTTTCAACACACAGTTCTTATAATTCTTTCAACACATAGTTCTTCTATATAATACTGTGTGTTTGGCATTATTTTAGATACTGGGACAGAGTAGTGATCAAAATAAAGTCTCTGCCCTTATGAAACTTATAAATGCACATAAATGTGTAATTACACACTATGATTTGTTCTCTGAGGGAAAGGTATGTGATGCTAAGAAAGTTAAGTAACACTCAGTTCTAGTCTGGGGGTCAGGATCGACTCCTCCAAGGAAATGAAGAGTGAAGAGTTAACTACATGAAGGAGAGTGGAAGGGTAGAGTGGTAATGTTTAAGGCAGGGAGGACAGCATGTGCAAAGGCCTTGAGGCAGGAAGAAACATGGCATATTCAAGAAACCAGGGGATTGCAGTACAGGGACATGGTGGAGGTGGATAGTGGGTGACATGATATGGGTCTGGAGTAACCAGGGAACAGACCTCCCAGAATTTCCAGACCGGAGTGAGGCTCCACTTCCCACTTAGTTGTCCAGGGAGATGGTATGCATCAGAGAGTTCCTGGGGTACTACAGTGTGGCAGATTCAAGGGAAGGTGCTGCACAGAATGCTCGGGAAGATGAGCCTGAGTGTAGCCTTACATACAGACTCTACCGCTCTGATAAGACACAAAGAACAGTCAGATGCCTTCCTGTGTGGTGACACACAGGAAAGGAAGTGGCAGTGAGAAGTGGTGGGACAGAGGAGGTCTGTGGTCATGATTAATGTATGTGGTCCCAGATAAACTGGTACAGACCATGACTGGAGGTACTGTTTATATTCATGAATTTATTCAGTCATATTTATTGAGTCCTATAATGAGCCAGAAACCTTGTTAGGCAGTGAAGAATCAGTGATTACCATGATAGATACTGTTTTTGCCACCAAGGGAATGACATTCTGCTGGACAGAATAGGTCTATGCATCATATTTTAAGAGGAACCACGAAAACTAGAGTCTAGGCCTGACAAAAATCATAAAGAATCTAGACATGAGAGCCTATGAAGAGATTTGAAGATTAAAGGTCAACAAGGTGATTGTCTTTTTATTCTCCATAGAAGACAGTGCAGGGATATTCTGTATTATTTCAGGAGGTGGGAGTTGAAGCAGGGGATACGAGTTTTGAAGTGGTCTTGCCATTGGCAACTACGTGGATGGAAATGGAGGGTATTATGCTAAGTGAAATTAGTCAGAGAAAGACAAAAATCATATGACTTCACTCATATGAGGCTTTTAAGAGACAAAACAGATGAACATAAGGGAAGGGAAACAAAAATAATATAGAAACAGGGAGGGGGACAAACAGAAGAGACTCATAAATATGGAGAACAAACTGAGGGTTACTGGAGGGATTGTGGGAGGGGGGATGGACTAAATGGGTAAGGGGCACTAAGGAATCTACTCCTGAAATTATTGCATCACTATATACTAACTAATTTGGATGTAAATTTTAAAAAATAAAAAATAAAGTTAAATTAAAAAATAAAAAAAATAAAAAAATAAATGAAGTGGTCTGCTCTGATAAAAAATAATAATAATAAAGAAGACTGATTTATTTATTTATTTGTTTGTTTGTTTATTTATTTATTTATCTAGAGAGAAAGAGAGAGAGCGTGTGCAAGTGGAGGAGGCACAAGGAGAGAGAGGGAGAGAGAGAATCCCAAGCAGGCTTTGTGGTGTTAGTGCGGAGCCCAGTGTGATCTAAGCCGAAATCAAGAGTTGGACACTCAACCACTGAGCCATCCAGGTGCCCCAAAGAAGACTGTTTTCATGGTAGAAGAGTTTTGGGATATAGCAAGGTCCCCGTTGATAGGGAATGCTTAAAGTTTGGACTGGTGGCCATCCACTGTAGGTACTCTAGTAGCAACTGCCCACAGGGACAGAAGATGAGCTGAGAATTTGCACTCTACTAAGGGATACAGATATGTGCACAATGCAAAGTAAACTCAAGGGGTGGGGGGGGGTGAAGAGAGATCATTAGTTGCAACATGGAAGGTTCATGTTTCCTGGTCATACCCTGAATCACTGGGAGCATGTATTATTCAACACGCCATCTCAGAGCTCTGGTAGGTGAAAGGATATCCTCTCAGGTTTGGGAATAGAAACAATAGTCTGAAGGGACATTATGCTGCTCTGTCAGTTCCTGGCCAGGTGGTCCATGGGATGTAAATCTCTTGGATCTGGAACGTTTCAACTATAAATGTTTTTTTTTAGTGTTAAGCTTCTGATTCTATTGGGTAATGTTTAAGCAGTGGATTTCGCTCCCTAATGAAAGTCTGGTGATAAAGTTCACTGGAGATTTTCATTATCGTTGAGACTGCTCTTCTTAACCCAAGGCCAAACCTTGAAAGAAATGTGTTCTGAAGTCATTTTGGGAAGGCAAATTCCTCCATCCTCAGGAATGGATATCTGGCAACACTTGGCACTGTTAAAAGGATTTACTGTTTATATGCTAATTTTAGATCTTTGGAAGGGTTGATTGAAGTAGCATTATTACCGTTATCTCCATTCTAGAGATGAAAACCCTGATTCTCAAAGAAGCAACAACTTTGTTCAATAATCTACAGAAAGGACTTGCATCAGTCAGGATAGGCTGGATCATATGGTAGTAACAAACAACTTCTAAATCTTTAGGACATCAAATGATAAAAATTTAATTCCCTTTCATGCTAAGTGTGGAATTGAGGGCCCACCAGGAGACCTGCTCTGCATCATCTTGGTCTTTCTTTGGGACCCCCGCCACCAAGGCAGCTACTGGCCATTGCCCTGGCAAGGGGAAAAGAGAATTCAACTCTTAAATCGCCGCTTGGAAGTGACTCACCTGACCTGCTCATATTTCAACGGCCAAACTTAGATCACAGCTAACTTTAAGTGGGTGGAAAATTCAATCCTACCATGTGCCCAGGACAGAGAAGTGGACTATTTGTAAACAGTCCTAGTAACTGCCAAAGTGCTAGCAGTGAGCTTCTGCTCCTAACACATTCTCTCTGTCCTAGCAAATCATGTCCTTTCCACTGGGCTCACTGCCTCTTCATGCTAAGTGTAGAATCAAGGCTGAGGTTGATATAAGCAATTCAACTAGCTGGAAAAATCCTATATTACTTTCTTGCTTCTCAACTTTGTTTCTTGGTATCTTTTCTTTTCCCAGGCCACAGCCTTTTGCATGTTAACATAAGTCCGTTTCGCCTTTCCATGTGACAGTATGGTCTGGTTGGGAGACACTGGTCAAAGCTCCGCTGAGAAAGTTTATGATGAGCCTTGTTATGTTTTCCAAAGTGAATCGTCCAAAGATTTACCTGGAACACAAGTCTAAAGGAATGATAGCTATTCTCTCCATAGAGGAAACACATCTCATCTACCACTGAAACATGCCTCCAGCTCTACCACCAGCATTCTCAATGCATACACACACTTGTAAAACCACATAGATATATAAATTTCCAAGTACATAAAATTACAGGGGATGGGGAGAGACTGACTAGATGAGATGGGCACCTAGACAAAATTGTCAAGTCAGTGGATAATATGTGTCCTTGTTACACTTTGATCTATGGCCCCATTGTGCCACAAAGCCTGTTAGGTTGATGGAAAGAAAGAGCACACAGAAACTGGTCAGGATCTGGACCTGTGCTTGGTGGTCTACATATATTAGCTTATTTACTACTATGCTATCCCTGGACGTCAAGTGTTACTATACAATGAAGAAAGGAAATGAGGATCAAAGAGACTTAGGAGACTGCTTAGAGCTACACATTTAGCAGAGCACGAGTTCAAATGTAGCAGTCACTGTGGAAAACAGGATGGAGGTTCCCCACCAAAAATAAAAAAACAGAATTACCATATGTACAATAATTCCACTACTGGGTATTTACCCAAAGAAAATGAAAACACTAATTTGCAAAGATATATATATTCTCCCTATATTTATTGCAGCATTATTTACAATTGCCAAATTATGGAAGCAGCCCAAATGTTCACTGATAGATGAATGGATAAAGAAGATGTGGTATAGATATACAATGGGATATTATTCAGTGATAAAAAAAATGAAATCCTGCATTGTGACAAAATGGATAGACCTAGAGTATATTATGTTAAATGAAAAAAGTCAGACAGAGAAAGACAAATACCGTATTATTTACTTATATGTGGAATCTAAAAGAAAAAAAAAGGAGAACAAAAAGCAGAAACAGAGCCACAGATAATGAGAACTAATGGTTGGCAGAGCATAGAGGGATGGGGCAATGGACAAAATGAGTATGGGGGAATCAGATATCCAGGCTTACAGGTATAAAGTTAATATGCCACTGGGATAAAAGGTACAGCATAGAGAATATAGTCAAGGGTGTTATAATAGAGTTGTATGGTAACAGACGGTAGCTACACTTGTGGTGAGCATAGTATAATGTGTTGTCAAATCGCTATGTTGTATACCTGAAACTAACGTAACATGGTGCATCAACTATACTTTAATAAAAAATAAATTAAAAATAATTCAAACCTAGATTTGGCTGACTCCCAAATGCAAGCTTTTTCCTTCCTTCCATCCTCCCTCCCTGTCTCCCTTTTCCTTCTTTCCTTCCTCCTTTCCTTTCTTCCTTCTTTTCTCTCTCTCTTTCTTTACATGCATTTCTGCCTCTTATTGATTGTAGGGCTCGTCCCTGAGAAGCTTAGCTAACTAACCAAAATGCAATCCCCTAAAGAAATGCCAACAACAAGGGCTAAAACTGGGCAATTTCATCATGCAAATTGGCCCAATCCACTGTATATGGGTGGAACATAAGTAGTATATGGTGGCATTCATGATTCAGGCGACCATTTGTCACAGAGCCGGGTTGTGGAAGAGGAGTTCCACATAGGTTCTATTGTGCACCTATGCATGCAGTACACAACCTGCACAACTGTAAGTGGTAGGTTTGCCTGGACAAATGGTTGAGAAATGTAGATAGAACTTAGCTTTCCATGGATGACTGTGGGCAAGGGTTGGCATGGTTTCAGGGCCCAGCCAAGCCGGTTGGTTTGAGAGCTGAACTCCATTACCAACAAGAAGTACACTGCTATTTAGGAAAGAGAGCCAACATTTCTTCATACACACCAAGCAAACACACACAATATAAGGACTCAACATTTAAAGTAGATCAATCATTGCTCAAGATAGGCAGAATGTTTAATTACTTGGAATTGCAAAGCTGTCAATGGGACAATGACCAAAACAAATGACCTGCTTAGCTACTTGGAAATGGTGATGCCTGAGCTTAATCTTGAAAATCTTGTGAGTTAGTCATGAAAAGTTGGAAAAGACACTCCAGTAAAAGTGAGGGGTATGTGCTAAAGCACAGAAACAAAGAGAAGGCACTTCCGAGTCCAATGTATTTCAGTGTGATGAAAGGAGGTTGTGCTGAGATACGATGCTAGAAAAAGGAGGCACGAGCCGGATTATGAAGGACCTTTTATGTTAAAGAATTCAAACATTATCCAAGGTTAAGAAGAGGTCAGTGCAGTGTTTTGAATAGAGGAATAACATAGTCAGATTTTTAGTTTAGGTAGACACCCTGGTCACAGAAGACAGATTTCTAGGACTGAGGAAGGGGACACAGATTGGGACAGAGAGATCAGTTAAGAAACGTACATAAATCCAGCACCAAAATGGAACAAGCTAAGGGGTTATGGAGACTAAGAGAAAGACAAAAGATTGTTTAAATAATAGTTCCACAGGACTTAATAATTTGCAGGGTGTGGGGTGGGAAGGGATGAGAGAAATCAAGGATGAATCCTACATTTATGGCTTGGGGAAGTATGAGAGAGGTGGCACATTTAAGCAAATGAGGAACAAAGGGGAGGAGCAGGATGGGGATGGAGGAAGTGCTGAGCTTCCTTGGGGATATCCAGTACCTACAGGAAGTACCCATGGAAATACACAGATACACCATGGGAAGTCATGCACATGAGTGTTGCCCATGACAGAGGTGTGGGATTTGTATCTCCAAGGTAGAGTTGGGACTCATCCAAGCACAAGCCACGGTTGAAGCCACAGAAGTGGTGAGATCATTCAGAAAGAGCATGCAAATTGAGAAGGTGGACACAGACACGACTCCAGGGAATACCAGTGTGTGTGGTATGGGCAGAGAAAGAGAATTCTGGCAAAAGAGATACAAGGGAGTGATCAGAGAAATGAGAGAAAGGCCAGGGGAGTGGAGGGTCACAGAATGCCAAGGGAAGAGAGAGAGCCAAGGAAGGAGTGTGCAATGAGATTAAGTGTTGCAGAGAAGGCAAGTAATGTAAGGACTAAACAATTTTATGTGAAGTTAGTGGAGATACAAGCCAGACTAGGTGTAGACAGGGAGTGTAGACTGTTCTGGAATTTTCCAACCTATGTGCATAAGGACCTTTGTTAAATTTAAAATAAGCATGTAAATCCCCACATGATAGTAATTATTCCTTTTTCAGCCAACAGTTGCCCCTTGCCACTTCTGGGTCCTTTATCCTGTATGTTTTGCCAAAACTCCAGACATTCCCGGCTCAGTGGCTATAGCTCCTGGGACTGCTCTTTTAAGGAAGAGTCCATGTGAGGCAAAGTGTAAGAAAGGTTGTCTCTAAAAGACTGAGTGTACTCTTTTCTTTCCAAGATGGAAGAGAATGCAGCAGCTTATATAATAGTATCAACGAATACTTCTGTTATTAAAACATGAGGTACATATTTACCTGTCATTCCTACAATTCTCACAGGGGTGAGGGAAAGCCATCATCATCTATGTTCCTGCTTCTCTGTCCACCAAATTCAAGTGGGAAAATACGTTTCCAAAATTATATTAATTTTAATAAGTATGTTAAATAAAAAGTTAAAGCTCTACTTATATCAACAATCACATTTGCGTTTGTTTAGAAGTTGAAAACTAGAATCTGAAATTAGTTGAAAATTTAAAGTACTTTCAAAGATTTATTTAGTCATGAAGCTTCAAACTACTGGTTTTGGAAAACAGATTATTATTTGTTTCTTTTTGACCATGATTATTCTTGACTAAGCCAAAGAAACAGATTAGAAACCAGAAACAATTGCCTTCCCCTGACCCCACCCCTATACATCCATTAATGTGGTATGGAATGTAGCTTAGAAAGCAGATTCTCTCCTTAGACAAAGGGTCAACCTATCAGAGCCTTGGTTTCTTCATCCTTAAACGGAGAGAATTATCTTTACCTCATAGGATTGTTAGGAGAATTAATTAGAAAATTAGCACAGTGCCCGGCACATAGACATCCCATAGATGGTAGCTCTATTAAGTGCTCATGTTGAGATTTATTAGTCATTCATTGTAGAGGGAAAAATTTTAGCTTTATAATGGAGTGATCAGATTTAGCCTCATTAATCACACAGCAGCCTGACATTATGACATTATACTCCTAACATTTCTGAAGGCATATGGAATGCTAAGCAACACCATTGAAGTATTCTTGCAAAAAAAGCCGTATTTAAGTTGAATCTAATCAAGCTTTTAGTCTTAACTTCTAGACTAAAGGAAACGGGTAACTGAGGAAACAGTTCATGACATCACAAAGAAACCATGAGAAAAATCCAGCATGTGGGTATTTAGAAGGCAACTGACCTGGTCTCTTCAAAAAAGTGTGTCCTAAAAAAAACAAATGTTTGTGTGAAGGGGACTGTTGTAGAGTAAAGGAGACAAAAGACATGTAACAAACAAAATGTATGAACCTTTATGGATTCCAGCTTGAGAAAAAAAAAAACTATAAAATATATCTTGGGATCAGATGGGAAAATTTTGAATAACCAGTCATTAGATGATGGTTATTAATTTTTTGGATGAATTAATGGCATTGAAGTTATGTAGACTAATGCTTTTACTTTTGAGAGATACAGGTTGAAATATTTAGGAGTGAGATTTCATAATGTCTATAATTTACTTTCAGCAACAATGTAAACATACTCTTTGTATATAAATAGAGATATAAAGTAAATATGGGAAGATGTTAATAATTATTGAGTCTAGATGGTGGTTATATTAGTACTCATTGTACAATTCTTTCAATTTTCTGTATGCTTGAAAACTTAATAATAAATGTTTGAGAGAAAAATGGAAAATAAATCACTTAGTAAGATAGTAACAGCCAAACTGATTTAATGAAAAGGTAACAAATTTAGCAACAGAATCTCAGCAAAGTATCCATAGCACAGAAAGAAAGTTTTTGTATATTTTTATACAAATATGGAATGCTAAAAAATAAAACATATATAAAATAAAAAGAATGTTACATAGCATAGGCAATTTCATAACTGATTTAGTGAAAATACATTCAGCAAGCCAAGGATCTATCTGGCAATAACTTGAATTTCCTCAATTGGCTAATACTGAGAACTCTCCAGGTGATGATAACTCTATTGCTCCCTCTTTTGGAGAGGAATGTAGAATCTGTCTCCCTTTTATTTTCTCCCCTCCTTTTTTTTTGACCATTGCAGCAAGAGTGGGCAGAAACTTTTTTCATCCACCCACCCATCCATTTACCCATCATTCATTCACTCCAGCCCCAGTGCTGGGGACATGGAGGTGGAGGAGCCCACAAGAGATCGTGGAAAACCAACATGGGGATGAGTAGCCACAATGCAGTATACTAGGGGCTATTAGGAAAGGCTATAAAAAATGCTTTGGGGTATTGAAGAAGAAGTGAGCTCTGGCTAGGGAGTTTAAGAAAGTGAAATTTAAAGTCAATTAATGTGAGAAATCAAGGGGAAATCAAATGTTTTTGTTTTAGAACTCCGTTTAAATTTATCTACCAATGTTTTATATCTATTTCATTTTATTTTATTTTTAATTGTTTTAAGCTTATTTATTTTGAGAGACAGAGAGAGCAGAGGAGGGGCAGAAAGAGAGGGGAGAGAGAGTCCCAGGCAGGCTCCATGCTATCAGCATGGAGCCTGATGCAGGCAGGGCTCGAACTCACGAACTGTGAGATCATGACCTGAGCTGAAACCAAGAGTTGGATGCTTAACCGACTGAGCCACTCAGGCACCCCATATATGTATTTATTTTAAATATTTTTCTGTTGCAGTATTTTACAGGAAACATAAGACTCAATGAAAATTTCTGGAAGTCCTTCTCTGCATAGTTCCCTTATTTCTAGTATATTGCCTTGCAAATTCTAGCTACCATAGCAGCTCTGATTTCTTATCTATGTTTCCTTTGCCCACAGAGACCAATGCTTTCTGTTTGGGCTCCACTTCTGTGGGCAGAACTTTAAAGAGTATTTATTCCCTTACAGAAACATAGGACGAATGTGGAGTTTACCTTATGTACTTCTCTGCTCTCAAGATAAAGTTCTGAACTCTTAGTTGTCCAATGCCCGAAAACAGTTGCTTCACATAGTTCATCCTATTCTAGAGTTGCTTACGGTTGGACAGTAAAAATAATAACCATTAATTTATCATGGTTGAACTTCATGACTATTTAAAAGGTTACAGGAGAGTATTTTCAAGCCCATTTATAAGGTAAAGAGAAGATAGGTAGATGATAGATAGATGGACAGACAAGAGATATAAAATACATATATACATATTATATGCATATCACTATATCACCGCATATAGTGATGTATACAAAACATGTGATATATACAAAAATATGTATATATGTGCATATACTATGTGTTATTTTACATTTCCCTCAATGTATTCTTTCAGAGAGATGTTTTAAAAGGGCCCTATTTATTCTTCACCTGGTTTAAACCAGTTTGTAGAAATAAAAGAACAAACCTCTCAGGATGGGAGAATTTGTCAGCGATGCCTCGCTGACTATGGGATAACATCTAAACCCCAGTGGCATTGAATCTGAGCCCTCCTCACACTCTGGCCTCATTTCCTGTCATTTCATATCCCCCTCCAGCCCCGGTACCCTTTAGGGCCCCTAGAAATCTACTTGTGACTTCCCAAATATGTCATACTCTTCCACACCTCCATGCCTTGTGTATGTCATTCTCTCTGCTTGGAATGCCCTTTATTTCTTTTCCTTCTTCATTTTCATTTTTTTTTTAAGGAAAATTGTTTCATCTTTTCTCCAAAGGCCATCTTCCTCACCAGAAAAGCTAAATACTCTATTTCTATTAAAGTATTGTCTTCTTTCTTCTAATATTTCACTTATCTCAGTGCATTGAAATTACATTTTTATGATCAATCTCCCTACATCCCATCCCCATTAGATTATAAAATCATAGCAGGATCATGTCTTATTAATTGGTGTATTCCCATCACATTCACTGTAAGTGGCACATAGTAGGCCCCCAATGAGTGTTTGCTAATAGATGAATTAATAAATATATACATGGTGAAATGAAAATAGGTATCTCTGTTTTCTAATGATAATTACTCCTAACCCCAGGACAGTAGGATCTAAAGACCAAGTCACATGTTTCCTATGCTGTCCAACCTCCACTCTTTTGTCTCCTGGTTGCAGATCTGAATTGTATTATTTCTCAAAGGCCATTAAGAAGCCTTCAGAGAAAGCACAAGAGATTACCTCCAGTGCTGGTTTGCAATAATGTCCTTTTGTTCTCAGATAGTCTCCAGTTGACAGCTATCAAGGTTGTTCTAATTTGTGTCACACGGGCCATCTACAGGGAACATTTTGGAATGGGGAAGGTTCAAGAGATAGAAAAAAAGTAATGAATATAAAGTGTAAATGCCATAGTAAAGTAATAGAGACATATAATAACAGCAAGGGAAATTTGACCTTCTGGCCGGAAACTCGATCGTGAACCAATTGGAGAACTTTAGAAAATTGGATCAGCCTCAATAGTCACAGAGTAAACATGGGAAGTGCAATCCAGTCTTATTAAACATAATGCACACTTAATGCATAATTTTATTGCAACCAATTTCATGCTACTGCTTTAAATGAAGCTGGGTTTACTTCCACTGCACCAGTCCACTACCATTAGTGCCTCTTAAGAGAACAGCAAGGCCAGTAAACTGTTACTGGTCTGATCTCTTCCTCAGCCCATACTTTCTGCTTCATAAATTCACCCTGCTCCCACAGCTTGTACTGAGATCTTGTCTCCATTCAGTACATGGCTTTTGAAACACTACACTGTTTTGGCAAGTTGTTTGCATACGGGAATGCTATAGCATTTCCATTTTATGCCAGCGTGTACAGCAGTCAACCTTTGTCTTGGTAGAGTGTTTGCCTGAATCCCAGACCTAAACGCTGGGGTTTCTATTATCTGTAAATTCAGTTTGGGGCAAAGGTAGCATCTGCATTGTGATTAGAAGGGGGATGCAATTATGAACCCACAGTATACATTCTCTCCATATCTTGGGGCTAATTTTTTCTTATCAATATTAATTTTGGAAAATATGCCCTTAAATCATTCAGTTTGTCTCCCTCTGGGGTCTGGTCTTCATGTGTTTAAATATAATGGGATAGAATTTTGAGCCTGCCTAGTGACTTTGAGGTCCCAGTTCTTCTGTAAAATGTTTGCTCTCAGGAGGTCACTAAAACCTCCCTCAGCCTCAATTTTTTCATCTGTCAAAAGAAGCTCAGTCAACCTTGAGCAAAAGAAGAGGGCAGGCTGCAAAAGCACTTTATAAACCCAAAAGTTGATGCGTATATTATTATAATTTAAAAATATCAAATGGGATGCGTTATGAGCCAACACAACCCTGGAAAAGCCACACTCCTTTCTGTAACCTAATAGACATTGGATTTCTAAAGACATCGAAAAACATATTGGACATGTTTTCATTCTTGTACAGAATTCTCAATTCCTGTCTCCAAAACCAACTCTGAAATAAAATATTTGTATTGAGACAAAATTTCTGTTTCCACCTGCTGTAGGATGAGAAAGCAAATGACACCCAAGTCTATGGACATAGGCAACAGTAGCAGAATGTCTTCACAGATCTCTGGGGCTTTTAAAATCCTGTACAAAGCTTTGCTTTCCCCTCGAGCAACTCACCACCCACAGGACTCCTTTGAATGTGCCTTTTTTGCAGGAGCCTTGAAGAGCTGTTGCACTGTGGATTGTGGTGGCCTCATGAGAAGTCCTCTTGGGGATGCCACAGGAGATCCCGAAAGAAAATTACTGATCTGCATTCTAAATTCTGGATTCATCAATATTTCTTTTCTTTTTTTAATTTAGTACCTTTTTTTAAAAAAACATACTTTATTGCCAAATTGGTTTCTATACAACACCCAGTGCTCATCAATATTTTAAAAAACATCTATAGAGGTGGAAACTGCTTCCAGATAAACATTAAGCTCAGTTAGGGTTTTCTGCATTTACCAAAACCGACCTAGTATTGTAAGGGGAACAGTGTTCTGGTTGTACATCATGCTATGGGTCTTCAAAAACATAAATAGAAGCTGTTGCAGCACAGTATTGAGTGGGAGCTGCGTCCCTGGGGAAAGTGAGGCTAATTTGGGGAAGGCCAAAGTGGGCATAGGCTACAAATTCCCTTTTCCTCTGAGATCAGTAACATTCTTACATTGCTTTCTTTCTTTCTTTTTTTTTTTAATTCCTTGAATATATACTCTGTCCAGTACCAAATGGAATTGGAGGCTTATTGGTTTGTTCACCAACAAACATCTGCTGAGCCGAGGATATTGTTGGCAGGCCCCGTGCTAGGCCTTGGGAAGCAGTGCTGATTTTTTACTGAAGAATGTATAATCTATAGTGAGATGATCCAGACCTGAAAATGACATAATGGAAGATAGGGCAAAATAACAGCCACAAAGAGAGGTTATGTTCAAGGTTAGAGAAGTTCAGAAGGGAGCGAGGTCATCCCAGCCAAATAGAGATTTATTTTGTATGATGTAAAATTAGTTATCATTATACTATTATTATTATTATAGTCTCTAAAAACTCTTTCCAGATTAAAATTATAACTTAAAAAAAATTTTACATCACTCGGGGGCATCTGGGTGGCTCAGTCAGTTGAACGTTCGACTCTTGGTTTGGGCTCAGGTCATGATCTCACGGATTTGTGGGTTCAAGCCTCGCACTGGGCTCTGCACTGGCAGTGCAGAGTCTGCTTGGGATTCTCTCTCTCTCTCCCTCTCTCTCTGCTCCTCTCCTACTGGCGCTGCTTCTATCTTTCTCAAAATAAATAAATAAACTTTAAAATAAAATAAAAATAAAAATTATACATCACTTGGTCTAGGGCACATCAAATATCTATGAAAATTCACAGCATCCATACATAACATGATGTACAAAAGCCCCATGTAATCATGTTGTAGCTGGTGAGTACAGTTTAAGATGGCCATTAGGTGATGGGTTGCATGAAATCTGGAGTTTTAATGAACCTGATCTTTGTTGCAAAGGTGGCCAGCTTGCTTTCTGGTCACTTTTCTGCATTCTTGGAAATCATTGTCTATATTTAACATCTACCTCTTTACTTTTCCTTCTCTCTCTTCTTCTTCCTTTATATTTTTAAATTGAGATATTCAAATATCATGAAATTCATCATTTAAAGTATACCATTCAGTGGCTTTTAGTATATTCATAAAGTTGTACAACCATCACCACCATTAAAATCTATAACCTCCAAAAGAAACCCTATACCTCTCAGTCATGACACCCTGGTTCCCCACAAAATCCTCTGTCTCCCTCCTCCCCCAGTCCTAGGCAACCATTAGAAACTTTATCTCTATGGATTTGCCTAGTCCACATATTTTATATAAATGGAATCATACAACATGGCCTTTTGTATCTGCCTTCTTCCACTTAGCATAATGTTTTTTAAAAATTTATTTTATTTATGGGGCGCCTGGGTGGCTCGGTTGGTTGAGTGACTGACTTCGGCTCAGGTCACGATCTCACAGCTCGTGAGTTCGAGCCCCATGTCAGGCTCTGTGCTGACAGCTCAGAGCCTGGAGCCTGCTTCGGATTCTGTGTCTCCCTCTTTCTCTGCCCCTAACCCACTCTCATTCTGTCTCTGTCTCTCTCAAAAATAAATAAACATTAAAAAAATTTTTTTTAATTTATTTTAGTTTTCTTTTAAAGAGAGAGAGAGAGAAAGAGAGAATGCATGAGTGGGGGAGAGGGACAGGGAGAGGGAGAGGGAGAGAGGGAGAGAGACAGAGAGGGGGAGAGAGAGAGAATCTTAAGTAGGCTCCACACCCAGCATGAAACCAGACACAGGGCTCAGTCTCACAACCCTGAGATCATGACCTGATCTGAAATCAAGAGTTGAACACTTAACCAACTGAGCCACCCAGGCTCCCCTCGCATAATGATTTAAAGGTACATTCATGTTGTAGCATGTATCCTTTGTATGGCTGAATAATATTCCATTGTATAAATATAGCACATTTTGGTTATTCATTCATTATTTGATGGATATTTAGGTTGCTTCCGCCTTGGGAGTATTAAGGATAATGCCTCTATAATTATTTGTGTACAAGTTTTTGTGTGGACACATATTTTTATCTCTATTATATACATAAAAGTGGGATTATTGGGTCATATAGTAATTCTATGTCTAACATTTTGAGAAACTGTCAGATTATTTTCTTTTTTTAATCTTTATTGATTTATTTTGAGAGAGAGAGAGTGCGTGCACATGAGGTGGGGAGGGGCAGAGAGAGAGGTAGAGAAAGAATCCCAAGCAGGCTCTGTGCTATCAGCACACAGCCTGACGCTGGGCTTGATCCCACGAACCAGGAGATCATGACTTGAGCCAAAATCAAGAGTCAGACACCTAACCAACTGAGCCACCCAGGCACCCCTGTCAGATTGTTTTCCAAAGGAGCCACACCAGTTTTCATTGCCAGCAACAATATATGTGGGCTCTAATTTCTCTTTATCCTGGTTAACACTTGTTCTTGTCTGTCATTTAGACTACAGCCACCCTAGTGGGTATGAAATGGTATCTCATTGTGGTTTTGAATTGCAAATCCCTCATGGCTAATGATACTGGGAAATCTTTAACGAGTTTATTGGTCATTTGCACATCTTCTTTGGAGAGATTTTGTATTTCTTTAGAGAAATATCCTTTGCCCATTTTTAATTGGTTGTCACTTTATCATTGAGTTGTTAAGAGTTCTTAATATATTCCAGATATAAGTCCCTTATCAGATATATCATTTGTAAACATTTTCTTGCACTCTGTGTGTTTTTTTACTTTCTTGATGTCTTTTCAAGCACATACGTTTTTACTTGCAATGAAGTCCACTTTTTCTAATTTTTCTTTAGGTACTGTGCTTTTGGTGGCATATCTAAATAGGCTTTGCCTAACTCGAGGTCACCACAGTTTATCCCTGTTTTCTTCTAAGAGTTTTATAGTTTTTGGCTTCTATATTTAGGTCTTTGGTGTGTTTTAAGTTAATTTTTATAAATGGCATGAGGTAGAGGCCCAATTTCATATTTTTGCGTGTGGATAGCCAATTGTCCCAACATCATTTGTTGAAAAGACCACTCCCCGTTAAGTGGTTTTTGCTCCCCTGTCAAAAATTCACTTTGCTTTTTGATCAACATAAGAAACTTACCAGCAGAGACTTGAGAGAAAGCTACCAAATCATCCTCGACCAGGGGATTAGAGGAGCCTAGGCACCCAGATAGCTGTGCATTGCAGTGAGACTGGGGGAAGACTAACTAAGCCACAAGTAATAAGCAAAAGAAAATATGAGGCAATCTTATGTGAGTGGGTCCGATTGTTTTTTCCATCCTTCTCTAATATTAAGTGTGGGCTACAAGCTAATGGCTGGCAACTGCAAAAATCTTAGAAAGATCTGGTAGCAGAGTATAAACTGATGTTTCTGATGAGAAAGAATTCTTGGGAGTTTTTTGGCATGTGTATGTGCAAACCTTGAAGCAGTACACATTTCATAGACACTAAGGATGAAGCAAGGGAGGAGACTTCTCTCCCCCTCAGCATCCACAGTTGAACAAGATGGCCATTCCCAGACTCAGATGGTCTAGCATCCATACAGTCTATCATACTACATCCATGTAGTTCACAAATATAATGCTATTTTACTTGTTTATTTCAACATATTATACTGTGTCAATTAATTATCTTTCTTTACTCTTGTCTGAAGATTAACTATCAAGGGGGCACTGGCAAGACCTCACCTATTTCATATAATAGACATTCCCATGAGTGCTGGAAAGACTTCTGGAAGGGGGAAGGTTGCGTGTGTGGCTGACTTTAAGGAAGACTAGCCATGATTCCACAACATGCCTCTTTGAGTCAGGAAAGTGGCAACAGAAGGGGACATGACACTCAAACAGGTAGTTCTGACGGCAAATCTATTGAATAGCCCAAGTGGGAGAGAGTCCAGGAATAAAGAGGGCTGTAACAAAGAAAGACAGAAAATAGGACATGTAAGAAAGGATGATAGGAGAAAGCACTGTAGAGAAAACCCAGGATGTACTGAAACTGTTGGAAAGTGTGAAGCATACCAGAGAAGTTTAACCAAATGTGGTCAGAGAAAACCCAGCCATGGTTTACATCATATTTCATATCATGTATCTGCTTTTATATCTTTGTCTCTTATTTATGTGTCATCTACCCTCCACACGGTTCTGGCCCATCTACCTTCTCTAAAATTGCTCCACCCAAGATCACCAGGGACCATTTAACCTTTGTCTTATGGTGTGCATCATCTTCTCTATCATACTGAAGAAGTCAATCAAGTCTTGCCTTTTGACATTCTTTCCTCTCTTGGCCCTTTGCTCTCCTGTTCCCTCCCGATTTTTCTTTCTCTGTCTCCATCTAGCAATCCTTTGAATTCAGAGTTTCAGCATGCTCTACAGTTCATTCACATCTGAGTTTCATATAGTTTGTCCCATAATGAGCTCATCATTTCTTCCCTAAAATTATCATCCTCCTCCAGCATAGTTTGCTGCAGTAAATGCCAAATTGTCTCTTGGACTCAGATTCTCCTTTCCCTATTTATTCTAGGTACATTCTCAGTAACATCTTTCTCCATCACAGCTATGACCATCATTCTCTAATATCTTCAATGACTCCCCGTTATTCACAAGATCAAGCCTGCCTCTAAGGCCTCATTTCTGTTTCTGGGTCTTTAAACCTTGGTTCACAGGGCTCAGGCCCCATTGTGGACTGTAGCTTTGGGATTTTCCTCATGATCTCCATGCTCTAGTCCTGGTTGCCTGCTCATAATCCCAGTTCCCGGATTATGAATGAAAGCATTGCTCCTTCACTCCACCTTGCATATGGACTACTATGCAATGCCTCGCACTGCTATAAGTATTCCATGATTTGATCCACACGACCCTGTCAATACCCTATTTATCCTTACACACACACACACGCACACACACACACACACACACACACACACACCATATTCCTTTCAATTGACCTGAAAACCCATTACTTACCCAAATATGTGCCTTTGCTCATGTTAAACATGTAAACACGAGAACATGCATGTACATATATAGCTACATAGATCATGATGACTTAACCACAACAGAAGTCTAAGACCCTTAGGAGTTCTGGTGAGCAAGAAGCTGGATATGAACCAACAGCGAGATGACTGGCCAAAAAAGAGTAGTGCCATTTTGGTTTGAAGGGAGGGAGGTAAATCATGCATTTACTCTACAGTATTATCAACTGTCTATGCTGGATGCTCCAGATATGATACAGTTCCTGCCTTTTTGAAGTTTAATGTCCATAGGGAAAATAGACATTAAACAATTGTAGCCATAGAAATAGGTATAAAATTAGAAACTGGTAAATTCTATAAGAGAACAGAACAGAGTTCTGGGAAAAACTATAAGAGCTAATTCAGATTGGGAGGTGGGTGTGGCCTCTTGGGGGAGTTACTGAGAGCTGAAGGGAAGAGCAAGGAGAAGCATAAGACGAACAGAATTCTGGGCAGAAGGAATCACATGACAAAGACCATGTTAAGGAGCTTGACTATTATCTTAGGTTTAATGGGCAATCACTGATGATGGGTTGTAGTGGATAGACATCATCTATTTCATGGTGGTCATACCACCATAGTGTGGACTAGGCATTTCATCCTATTTTGCAAATGAGCTTTAAAAAATGAGTATTGTAGCATAAGAGCATCTGAAAAGGAAGGAAGGAAGCAGGAGGAAGCTGGCAGTCATTAATTTTGAGATGACAAAATGCCAAAAAAAAAAAAAGGCAGAAAAGAAAATAATATTTATTGAGTATTCTGCTGTATGGTAGTCACTGTGCTGGAAACTGTCACATACATTATCTCACCCAACCTTACCACAACCCTGAAAGGTAAGCATTATTTCCATCTTCCAGATAGAGAAATTAAGGCTGAGTGAGGTTTAGTGATTTGCACAATTAATAAATAGTACAACCAGCTTTCAAACCTCATTCTATTTGATGTTAGTGCCCCTTTACTCTCCCCTTTTCACAAGATCATCATTTTCAGATCTCCAAAGGGCTGCCAAATGTCAGAAAGACAAGGCTCTTAGGTTCCCATAGCAAGAGAACTAAAGGCCACATATGCACCTGAGGGTAGAAAGGGTTAAGTTGAAGTGGCATTCGTGGAAACAATGAAGTTAGGAGCCCAGGGAAAGGTCAGATCAGGCAAACAGACCAGGAGGACCAGGGGTCAGCAGAGGAATGCAATTGAGTGTCTGGAAGATGCAAAGGAGAGCCAGTGAGCAGGGGGACCTATTCAATGAGCCAGAAGCTGTGGTAGCCATATGTGCACTCCTCGGACGCTCTTAAAGATAAATATTATCTGGAAATCTAAAGCACAGAATAGCGATTATAATTAACAGTAATGTATTCTATACTTGAAATTTGTTAAGACAGTAGATCTTAAATGTTATCAGTACACACACACATACACACCACACACACACACACACACACACACACAAAGGGTAATTATGTGAGTGGCTGTAGTGTTAATAAATCTTACTGTGGTCATCATTTTGCAATAGTACATGTATCTAACCATCACACAGTAAACCTTAAACTTACGTATGTTATAGGCCAATAGTATCTCAATAAAGCCAGGGGAAAAAAAGAAAAAAGAAAAAAGAAAAGAACCTGCCAGTCAGCTGGGAGTGTAGAGGGTTGGAGCTGACTCTGCTCTCCTCCTGAGCACTCTTCCCCGGCTGGTTGCCAAGCATGATTAGCTGGACTATGGCCTGACCACTGGTACAGGCAGGGTTCCTTGAACAGGCAATCTTTGCCCTGGAGCTTCTCAGTGGATTCTCTAAGACTTTGCCAGATGGCCACTGTAGTCTGAAACTCTCCCTACCCAATCTGCTTTCCAGAAGACCTGACACAGAAGAAGTACACAGAAGGAAAGTAGGAGTCAGGCCACTGGCCTGGACCATCATAATAACGACAAGTTTTCATATAGCACGTATATGTTCCAGATACTGTTCTAGCTGCTTTATGTATATTAATTCATTTATTCCTCACTCTGAGTGAACATTACTATTATTTCCAATTATAGATGAGTATTCATAGAAAAATACATAACTACTCTAAGATCACACAGCTAGTAATGTGTAGAGCCAGAGTTTGTACCCATGCAGTCTGGTATAGAATTCAAGTCTATAACCCTTGAGCTCCAGTTGGGCAGCCCACTTCAAGGTGGTTATAGATAAACAGGAAAGACAAAGGAACAGGTTTTTGTAAGGTATTGCATCATGCACAGGGTAGCTTCCTGACCTCTCTCTCATCTTACTCTTCCCCACTTTGCTCCCCCACAATGGCCTTCCTTTCTTTCCCAGAACTCCCTTGGCCCTTTTCTTCAGAACCTTCACAAAAGCAATTTCCTTGGTGCAGGATCCTTCTCCTCACATCCATCTAACTTCTCAGTTTGTCACCATGGCCTTGGGGAACTCTGTCCTGACCGTCGTCCTGGGTTCAGTCTCATGTTACATTCACTCATGGCATCTGATACTCTTCTTCTAAAAGAAAATGTAGAATATATATACAATGGAATACTACTTGGTGATGAAAAAGGATGAATTCTTGTCATTTACAACGATGTGGATGGATCTAGAGGGTATATGCTAAGTGAAATAAGTCAGTCAGAGAAAGACAGATATCATATGATTCCACTCATATGTGGAATCTGAGAAACACAACAGATGAACAAAGGGGAAGGAAAGGGAAAATAAGATAAAAACAGAGAGGTAGGGAAACCATAGAGACTCTTAAATATAGAGAACAAACTGAGGGCTGCTGGAGGGGAGATGGGTTGGGGGAGGGTTAAATGAGTGAGGGGTATTAGGAAGGGCACTTTTTGGGATGAGCACTATGTGTCAGATGTAAGAGATACATCATTGGGTTGTACTCCTAAATTTAGCCAAGATTACACTGTATGTTAATTACCTTGAATTTAAATAAGAAAAAATTCAGGGTGCCTGGGTGGTTCAGTCAGTTAAGCATCCGACTCTTGATCTTGGCTCAGGTCATGATGTCATGGTTTGTGAGTTCAAACCCCACATTGGGTTCTCTGCTGTCAGCACAGAGACCACTTTGGATCCTCTGTCCCACTCTCTCTTGCCCCACTCCCCACTTATGTGTGTGCGCATGCTCTCTCTCTCTCTCCCTCCCTCCCTCTTTCAAAAGTAAATAAACATTAAAAAATGTTGTAAATGGGGTGCCTGGGGGAGTCAGTCAGTTAAGTGTCTGACTCTTGGTTTCGGCTCATGTCATGATCTCATGGTTATGTGAGTTTGAGCTCCACATCCGTCTCTGCGCTGACAGTGCAGAACCTGCTTGGGATTCTGTCTCTCTCTCTCTCTGCCCTCCCCTACTCATGCTGTCTCTATCTTTCTCAAAATAAATAAATAAACTTAAAACAATAAAAAATAAATACAATTTTAAAAAGTTTTAAATAAAAAATTCAAATAATAGTTAATGTTTAAAATGTTTTGTAAGGTTCAGTTTTCCAAGATCTGTGTTCGTGATCTATAAAATTAGGAAATAAGTCGAAACGGTTGTGTATAAAAGTGTGTAAGATAAGCTTTCAATGAAGGTTGATCAAATTTTTACAAGTTTAGATCCTTTTATTATTGCATGTATACTTAACAGGATTAACAATTTATAATAACTACTAAAAAAAAAAAAACCCTCTTAATACAACTCCGGTGAAGTAACTTGTTTGGTAATGACTTACTTGTATTTGTAAAAACACTGACTGGATAGCCCTACCCTGGCAGTGTGGGTCGCAGCCACAAAGTAGAGTAGACAGAGGCTTACCCAGGAAAACAACATACGCCTGAAAATTAGCTCTGCATGGCACAGATGGGCACTGTGTATACCCTAATACCATCACCAGGGGTACGTGAAGAGGACAGTTAACAGTTGGGAGGGAATTTGGGAGAGGAGAGTCAACATGGCAGGTCTGATTACAGAGTCCACTCTAAACCTTCCATCTCTGAGAGTCCCCGAGTCACCTCCCTGAGGCTGGAGCATCCACAGGTCACCTTTCATCACCCAGATGTGATATTTGATCCTCTTAAGTGAGGCAGCACAGTGGACTGAAACATCTAGAGAGAGAACATGCAGCATATTCTCTGGCTTTGGTTTGGTCTTCGTCCTTGCCCTCCTTGCCCACATCACCTGCCCTGATTCCTTAGCTGAGAAGTGACGAGATAGACTAGATGATCCCCAGGGCCTTTAATTCTGCGATTTATAGGCCATTATTTCTTAGTGTGACTATTCAGTCCTTTCAGATTCCCACCCTCTTTAATGTCACAGGTCTTTTCCTTCCTTATCAGTGATCAACACAATGGAAAACTGACCTTTGGGGTACAGCAGTGCAAGATTGAATATCCTTGCCTAATAGAACTATAGCTTGAAAGAACTGTAATGGAAAAAATTTATTTTCCATAAGACTGTAAATTTTTTAAAGCTCTTACATAAAAGTTGTTTATTTTATTTATTTCAAGAGTGTCACCGATGGAATTATTTCCACTCTACGGATGATGAAACTAAGGTTCAAGGGGGAATGTAATATGCCCAAGGTGTCGGGGCTGAAGTATTTCTGGGGTTGGAACCAGCTCAGTAGCTTAGCAGTGTTGTTATTATTGCATGTCACCAAGTAGAGTCAAAGAACACATATTTAAACAGTATTAGTACACAGTGAGTGTGTACATAAACTTGATCACTGGCCTTATACATTCAACTAGTAACTGAGAACTGAAAATGAATGATTTCATTCCATGAATTATTTCACTGAAAAACCAATTCATTAAGAAAGTATTTATTTGTATGAGAATTTAGCAAGTGAAAAATCTGGGGGTTGAGGGGATGGGTGAAATAAGGGATGAGTGAAACAGGTGATGGGGATTAAGAGCCCACTTATGATGAGCACTGAGTAATGTATACAATTGTTGGATCACAGTATTGTACACCTGAAACTATTATAACACTGTATGTTGACTATACTGAAATTAAAAAAATTTTTTTTTAATCTGTATATTCTTGCTATGAGTGTACTTAATATAGAAAAAAAAAAAAAAAACTCTGCCCCTTCCCTGCTCATGCCCTGTCTCTCTCTGTCTCAAAAATAAACAAAAACATTAAACAAACAAACAAACAAACAAACAAACAAAAATGCCTGGGTGGCTCAGTTGGTTAAGCATCTGACTTCAGCTCAGGTCATGAATCTCACACTCCGTGAGTTCAAGCCCCACGTCAGGCTCTGTGCTGACAGCTCAGAGCCTGGAGCCTGCTTCAGATTCTGTGTCTCCCGCTCTCTCTGCCCCTCCCCTGCTCATGCTCTGTTTCTGTCTCAAAAATAAATAAAAACATTAAAAAAATTTTTTAAAGGAAAAAAACCCCAAGGACACATGTTTCAGTCACTCAAGCTAAAAATTTCCAGTATCTCAGCCTTTACAAGTAGTTACAAAGTAATATACATAAGTAATGGGGAAGAAAAATAAATTCGGGGAAAAATCATTTTGATGTCCACCTTTCAAAGAGTTATTGTTTGAAGTCAGATTTTTAAAAAATCCTGAAAAACACCTTTTTTTTTTTTTCCCTCTCTTGGCTGAATGGGCATTCTGTTGGAGTGGAGGTTGGGTGAGAAATGTTTTTTCCTGAAAAAAAACGTGGTTTAGACACAGGCCGGGGCTAGGTTTTCTCATATCATTGGTCTCTGGGAGATGTAGAGGAGTTACGTTACCTGTCTGGGCCTCATTCTCCCTATCTGTAAACTGGGAGTACCTTGTCAAATATTTAGATATATGACCAACATAGATATAATTACATTAATCCTTGTGTGTAAGATTTTAGACGTTGTCAGTGCTTCCCCATTCATTACCTTATTTATTTTCTCCCAAATCCCTGTAAGGTAGGTAAGAAGGATGTGCATGTCCCTTTGGTAGACAGGGAAAGTGTCTAAGTGAGGTAGATGGATTTGCCAAAGGTACATCGCCAAGATGGCGTGCAGCCAGGACTTGACCTCGGGTCCGACGGCTCTAAACAGGTATGTGTTCCATAGTGCCACGAGGTGCTAATTCGCACAGGCAAGCTACTGAACAAAACTCCATGTTTCCTTTCTAACATACAACTTTTGGGCAGGATGTGTAAGGTGCCTGAGCTTGGTGAGAAAGGCATTTATGTGTAAGAGGTGTCTGTGCATTAATGCGGTGAGTGAGAAGCCGAACTAACATCTAATTTTAGTATGCAGCTAGTGCGATGTTCCTGTTAATCGTATTCAGTCAGGCTGACTGAGGAGAAAGGAATAAAATAAACATTTCACTTAACCTTTACAATTCGTATATTTTGATTGTCCCACCAGCTTAGAATACCATCCCCCCTGTAATTGCCAGCCATTTTCTATGCTCTCCACACACTCAGCAGCTTTTTCGCTCTGAGTTCTTTGTCTCCTCCTCCTCTTCTACCCTGTTCTTCCCCCTTTTCTACCTCCTGTCAATCCTCATGCCCACTGACTTCAGGCCAAGTCCCCTGTCTGTCCTCTTCTCCTTTGTCCTTGTAGGCATGAAGTAGCTCGACTGGGGTTGGAATGGGGCTCTGAGGTGACCTACTGAACATTCCGCACATGAAGATCTCCAGGAAGAGTAGGCAGCATGAAACTCCGTAAAGCACAGAAGCAGGACGTTGACAACATTTTCAATGGACAGGAAATGAGGAGGAAAAGAAAACAAGCAAGTGGAAGAGTAAAGTAAAAGAATCTTTTTATCTTCACATCTTCATCCTACCTAGGTAAAAACAACGGCAACAGCAACAACAATAACACATTATGAAGGGGAAGCTACGGAACGGAAATGCTTTTTGCGTTACTGTGTTCAGCATGATAATTACAAATGCAATAATTGAACAACGACGGCACAAGGGGGTTGGCATGGACAAGGCTGTGGAGTTGAGCACACTGGAATTGTCATGGTGCAAATCCTTGGTGGGGAGTAGGGAGTTATTTTCAAGTTGTTCTGAATCAGGAAGTTCTATTTGCCACCAAAGCGGGAACAGGATGAAAATCTCTGTTACGATACATACTCAATCAGAACACATAGTCCCTGGAGTAGATGATTTGTGCTGTGCTGTCCAATATGGTAGCCACTAGCCACATGTGGCTTTTGGGCACATGTATTATGACTAGCCTAGATTCAGGTAAAATACACACCAGATTTTGGAAACAGTATGACATAAGAAAAAATAATGTGAAAGATCTCTAATGATTTTTAAAAATTGACTAGATGCTATGCTAGATATTTTTATATGTATGTATATATATTAATTAAAATTAATTTCACTTGTTTCTTTTTATTTTGCTCCTTTTAATGTGGCTACTGGAAAATTTGACATCACATATGTGGTTCACATTGTAGTTCTCACCAAATGGCTATTGGACAGCCCTGGATTAGAATTCCAGAGCTGCAATTAAAAGCAAATAGAAAGAGAATTCCTCTCCAGAATAATAATCAGTATGCCCAGTCTAGGCAACACTGGGGAGTATTTGAGGTAGAAAACTATCATCAGATTGTTGTTGATAAAAATCTAGGTACTCCAGGTGAACTTTGAACAACTGTGAATAGAACTACAGCAAATAAGCCAACATTAACCTACGGTAACAGAGACAACTACTTGGAGAGGGTTGTGCATGGAGCCCAATGGAATTGGGACAACTCACAGGGAGGAATCCAGACCAGATCAGCCAAAGAGTTTTTATTTTTGCCGTATTTCCCTAAAGTTGTTTTTTTATTTTAGTGAGGAAAAATGGAAGTTCTTAGGAGGAACCTATTGTTACCTGTATATTATTATATAAGCATTGTATATGTTTGCATACCACAGGTTACACTCAATAACAAACTGCAGTTAGTCCCGCATAGAATGTGTATTTTGTAACACCCAGTGAATCTTTCGGCAGGCTTTGGTAAGGTCCATTTTAAGGAACCCCTTCAGGTACTTCAGTAGCTCTCCATCTCATCTCAGAATGACCCTGGACAAGGTTCCAGTGACCAAGAGTGTCTGGAAAAAAGCAAGCTGCCTCTCTTCTGGAATGTGACTTCAACCAGGTCTGTCTTACCAGGAGATGCTTCGAGTCCTATTAGCATTCCTGTTCACTTAAATCCCAGTTTTTCAAAATCCCATGGGAAAAAAAAGAGTCCCAACTTAAATAAGATCTTTGCAAACCCAGTGTTCCAAAAGGAAATGCACATATCAAACCATCAGTATAACCAAGTAAGTGTGGGTTATTCCCACAGAGGGGATTTAATGAAGATTTCAACTGTTCCTTCCGTGTCCTGGAGCTACTACTATTCAGTGACTGGCTGCATGTGGAGCAAGCTGGGACCCTTTGGGTTTCCTGTTAAAAATACAACATTGGTTTTTAAACCAACCAAGAAATCTAACACCAGAAACTTTTTTTTTCTTTGTCTTGGGTCTTCTTTGGTTCTAAATTGCATAAGAACGGGAGATGTGGCTCTTTCCAAACCCGAGAGATAATAGATGACCAAGAGTCTTTTGTATGACTCGTGTAAACACAAACTGAAAGGAGGCTGCTACAGAATGAAAATCAAAAGCCAGATTTTAATCCCAAAGTAGAAGATACAACCTAAGAGACTGAAGTCTTTTGGATTCTCTTTAGAGCTACCCCAGTCAAGAAAGAGGTCTCTTTTACTTCTAGGTTTCAGAGAAGGAATACTCAAGGTAGAGTCTAGTCCCATCTCCAAAAGCTTGCTGCAACCACTTGTATCATAGCTGCATGTTTCAGGGTTACGAGCAGCCCCATGTTCCGTGTTGACCATTAAGCACATCTGCAACTTATCGTTTCTCTTCTCTGTTCTGTTTTCCAAGGGTACAGATACCAATATACAGTTTCTTAATTACTCTCATCAACCAAGATTGCCAAGCTTTCCAAACTTTTCCATTGGACAGTTTGCCACAGAATTCATATCACGTTCTGACCTTAACATTCAGGGTGTCTAATTGTATCACGTTTCCGTTATATTCCTTAAAAGAGGTAAGCTCTTTGGTAGGTTATATAATCAGTCTGAGACTTAGTTTTCCTCATATATAAGGGGAGGGATAATGATACCATCCTTACATGGAGATTGAGTGAGACCTGAACTGTGGCATAATTTTCTCCATGTCTGTAACTTCCCAGCACATAGTAGGGGTGCAAATCATAGCTGCTGAATAGCTGCTTCTTAAACTTTGTTCTCAAAGGCTATTTTAGAGATAGCTGGGAGCAACTTCAATTTTCTCCCATGGTGCTGAGAGGAAATCAACAGGACTGTCCTGTAAGACCGCCAGGAAGAGATGTAACCCTTTCAGCATGGGAAACAATGCTAAAGAGGACTTTGGGCTGTTCCATCCAAGTTAGCAATCCAAGGAATAATTGCCTAAAATTTCCCAGTTCTCAGTGGGCTCTGTCTTGTCCCGGAGCCTCATTGCACAGGATGTTGGCTGCCATCATGACCCAGGTTAGACACAGATCAAGTTATATCATGGTACTGCTCAATTCATTCCTCATGCATTTATTTAAAAAAGGTGCTCCTAACAGGTGACAAGTACTGTTCTAGTTACTGAGAATATGGGCGTGAACAAGTCAGGCAGTGTCCTGGCCCTCAGGGATTGTCCACTCTGGAAGGAAACCGGCATTAAAAAAAAATGGCCAGAAATAAACTCACATTCAGGATCTATAATAAGAACAACATAGGCAAAGCATATTCCTTTGGAATCTCATAACAACCCACCAAGGCAGTAGAGGTCATAACATGTTATGTGAAAATGGGCCCTGAGAGGCCAACAAGCCCACATGGCCCCTTGGAGACAGGAGCAGAGGTGAGGCTGGGCTTTTCCAGCTCCACCACCCGCTGCAGGGATCATGCTGAGGCCAAGGATGCAAGGTAAATAAATCTTCAGTTTTGTAAAAAGGGGAGAATTCCTTCCTCTCAGGGTCATGAGGATTAAATAAGCTATAGAAGAAAAGCACTCAGAACAGTACCCTACACTCAGAGTTCATTAAAAACACATGGTGGCTGCTGTGAAAAATGTGGAGAAGACAACCACACCATGGTGTGATAAAGTTACTAGGAGAAGGTGCTTCCAGAAGGAAGAGTGACTAATACTCTTCAGCAGAGTAAGAGAAGGAGCTTAGGTGGGTTTTGAACACAGGGTAGGAGTGTGTGGTGGGGCCAGGGCATCATGACAGCAGGAAATAGCATCTACGCTGCACAGAAGAATGTGGCTCATTGGCGGGGGTGGACTGTAATTGCTTCTTGTGGTCGGGATATGAATGCCCTAGAGGAGCGAGCGATGGGCTGGCTGAGCTGAGAAAGTAATCCCTTTTCCATGGCTGTCAGGAGCTCTCAAAGGTGATGGGAGAAGAGGAGCACCAGAGAAAACCTCCACCCAAGCCCAGGCGCAGTGGGCCATTTGGACCTCCATCATCTGAGAGGTGAAACCCCAATCGTGTGCCAAATTGCCTCTTCAGGCTCCAGTCTCTCCCCACTGTGGACTGTTTGCCTGTCTGGAATGAGACAATTTGTCAGACACCAGCTGCTGATCATTCTTTCCTCATGGGCACATTTATTATTATGTTACAATGCACAGGAAGAATCTTTACCATCACTGGAGTGAAAATGATTAAAATGTTGTTGTTTTTTTTTTCTCCCCCAAATCCTCAAACCTTCCCTCTGCCGGAGACAGCATCGGTCATAGACGATATCGGGGGAGTGAAATGCAGGTGGGGGGAGGATCATTGTCATAATTAACAAAACAGCAAGCACAGAACCCCAGGGTGTGGGGCTCGGGAAGGAGGACCATTCAGAACTACAAGCAGAACAGGAGTTTGGCAGCACAGAAGCCGGGGCGTGTGTCTCTGAAAGAGTGCAGAGGATGGGCTGGCTGGCTGGCTTCTAGAGCCGCACCATGTCTAATTATGTACCAGGAGGCAAGAAAAGGTGTAGGTCTGTCTTTCCAGTTCAGGGGGAGAAAAAAAATATGTGGTGTCTCGCGTCTAAGAAACGAACAGGCTGACCTTTTCAGAGCGCCTGAAAGAAAAAACCAGATGTATTCCTCAAGAGTCACTGTGACTGAAGGCTTGCATTGTGCAGTCACATAAAGGGAGAGCTAACCAGAAAACAGCAGCTGATGATCTGAAGCCAGGCTGTGCTATTGTCCGGCACACAAATGTTCTACAAGGACCCAGACCACCATGCAGTTCTCTGTGCACAGACTATGAAGGTTGGTGGGGGGAGCGGAGGGGCCCAGGGCTTTTTTCCCTCCTTTTCTTTCTTTCCTTCCTGAAACCTTTTCCTTCCAATCCCTCTACAGCCGCTCACATTCAACGGCTAGCAATTATTCCCATTGACCCTCCTCACTCTCCAAATGGGGTGTGGGTCTCTGAAGGTTTTCTCTTTGTACCTGACAACCCCATGTTGCAGGCAGGCTCCAGGGAGGAGGTAAGGGCTCAGCTCCCTGGGGACAGTGACTGGGAATGGAGTGGCTGTGATTTATTTTCCATCGAGCAAAGTCAAAGCGAGGCAAATGCAGGCTGGGAGGCAGACAGGAGAATCCCCCCAGCTCCATCAAGGGCTGCTTCTCTATTGTCCTCTGGGAAGCTCAGATGAATGCTGGTGGTGTTGGTGGGGGAAGGGAGTAGGGGGAGCAAGATGAAAAAGAGGAGGCAGCCGAGTGAGATGAAGTGAGATGTTTTCTTCATTCCAACTCAGTTCTTTCAGATTTCCTCCAACGGCCTTTACCATTCTTAGCTTTCAAGGCTACATTTCAACTCCCCTACAAACTGTAAAGTCCTTGAAGGGAGACACTTGTTTTGCCCTCCTTCTTGTCTTTCCATTGCCCCGGGATTATATCTGCTCCAAGCAGTTTTCAATCGATGTCTACTAACTAGAATTCACTCTGTGTCCCTAGATCTTTGGATCTGGTTCCTCCTTGTCATTCATAGACAGTCCCCTCCTACAGCAGCCTTCACTGACTGCCTAATGGGAAGTAGCCCCAACTCGAGAAACTCTTTATCATTTCCTCCGTTGGAGTGTTTTTTGGCCACGTCTATAAACATTTACTAAACAACACTAATTGGCCAGCAGGAAAAAAAAAAAAAGTTCAATCAAGAAGATGAAATCATAGCTCTCTGTCTTTTTAAGTGGTCTGACCACACTTTTCATAAACCACGTGAGGCCGACTCAACGGTATCCCAGAAACAAGCTCATATTACCGCCATAATTGAGATCAGGAATCCTACTACCTAATGGCTAGACAACTGGGCCACTCTGGGGTGAAGCCTCAGGTACTGTCCTTGAGGTTAACAGGCTCTATACCCTGTTTTATGTTTGACATAGCGCTTTGCATTGGACACAGTTCTGGCCATATACATGTTCTGTCGTTTCTTGTCTCCTTCCCCCACTGGACTCCAAATTCCATCCAACAGCAACTATTCCTACTGCTGCTACCAACAACCACCACCACTACTGATTGTTCAGTGTGTGTCAGGTACTATTTCAGAGCTTCATATGTATTATCTTATTCAATTTTTCATTTTGTGAAAGTATATTCCCAGTGTCAAGAAGAGTGTTTGGCACATTTGGAATTTAACAAATACTCGTTGAACCAAGAGAAGGAATGAGTGCCAGACCCTTCCAAGATTGCCACGAAATTAAAGCAAAGTTCTAGAAAAAGAAGTTACTTTTCTATGAGAAAGTGACTAAAGGCACATCCTAAAGCATTCTTGAACATACAGGTGAACCTTGCTTCATACAATAAATTGCACGGCCTCTGGGTTTTTCAAGTATGTGTTCTTACTTACAAAGCATCAAGGAGTTATAAAATTCTGTTGTAGATTCTTTTGTTAGGCAAAGACTCATTTTGTAATGAAAATAAATCATCCCCCTCCTCCAAAATAGTAATCACTGGCAAGAGCATCACAAATTAGCATTCTTCAAAGTGCTTTTCTACATACAGCCATATGCTTACACATAGGCTTTTCATATCACTGGAGAACACAGTGTATTGAGCACCTATTCAGTGGAAGATCTCTTAAATACCAAGAAGCAAATACTCACAACTTAACAGATAAGGAAACTGAGGTTTGGGTGGGGGGTGACATATTTTGGCCAGAGAAAGTCTCTTTGATAACTTCTGCATCTGAAGGGTCTTCTCAGGCATGTTATCACTTTGAACCATGACCTGGGATAATTCAAATTTAGAACTGGCCTGGCTTTTTAGGTTGTTCCCTGACCAGAGATGCCTGTTTCATGCCCAGATTTTTAATTTATTTTGAAAAAAATTTATTGAGGGCCTCCTATGTATCTCCTATTGCTCTGGGAACTGGCAAATATGACAAGAAACAAGACAGAAAATAATCCATGTTCACAAGGACTTTTCTGGAATCCCACTGGTAGCCACTAACCACAAGTGGCTATTTGAATTTAAATTAAATACGAGTTTAAAAAATTATAAATTTAGTTCATCAATTTCACTAGCAAATTTCAAGTACTCATATACCTGAATTTCTTTTTTTTTAAATATGAAATTTATTGTCAAATTGGTTTCCATACAACACCCAGTGCTCATCCCAAAAGGTGCCCCCTCAATGCCCATCACCCACTTTCCCCTCCCCCCCACCCCCCTTGAATTTCAAGCCCTTCAGTTGCTACCTGTGACGAGTGGCTAACACATTGGAAGGTACAGATGTAGAATGTTGCCATTATTACACAGAGTTCTTTCAGACAGTACTGCTCTAGATAGACGATAAACAAATATATCATGTGTCTGGAGGTGGTAAGGGCCGTGAAGACCATTAAAGCAGGGTCAGAGGATGAGCAGAGATGGACAGAGAGGTGTTCATTTACACTGGGTGGTAAGGTAAGGTCCCCAAACAAGGGCCTGAATGGAGATGAAGCAGGCCCCATGGAGATCTGGAGAAAGAACATTCCAAACAGGGAAGTACTTAGTACAAGGTCCAAAAGGTAGCATGCATGTGTTTGAGGAGGAGCAGGGAGGCTTCTTTGGCTGGAATTGGGTAAATGAGGAAGCAGTGATTGGGGATGAAATTAGAAAGGGAGGCTGGATCAGATCACACAGGGATATGCAGGTCAGGATAGTTCTTGAATCTCCATGAAAGCGGAGCACCAGGGATTTGGAGCTTTATCTCTCTCTCCCTCCTCTTTCCTCTTTTCCTCTCAAACTTTTTCTCTCTCCATATCTCTCCACACTTCTTTCTCTCTCCACACCTCATGACAACTTGTGCCTCTATAAGAGATGGCCTCTGGGGCGCCTGGGTGGTGCAGTCGGTTAAGCGTCCGACTTCAGCCAGGTCACGATCTCGCGGTCCCTGAGTTCGAGCCCCGCGTCAGGCTCTGGGCTGATGGCTCAGAGCCTGGAGCCTGTTTCCGATTCTGTGTCTCCCTCTCTCTCTGCCCCTCCCCCGTTCATGCTCTGTCTCTCTCTGTCCCAAAAATAAATAAAAACGTTGAAAAAAAAATTAAAAAAAAAAAAAAAAGAGATGGCCTCTATTTGTTAATGCCCTCGAGGAAACAATGCACAGGATAACATTTTGCACCACACGGCATCAGGTTCTCTTCACAGCCCAGAACTCTGACTCTGTGACTGTAGGATTTGGAAGTCCTGCTGATTGTTAGGTGAGCATAAGCATGACAACTGGGAGTGTTAGGCTGTGTTGACATTTTCACCTTCTGGCAGAGAGATACTATGGGTAATGAATACTAACCATTATTGTAGGTGATCAGTACTAACCCTAGAGTTTACTATTCGCAAAACAAAGGTGATATAATATTGTTCTTATTAATGCTTTTAACACACTTAGTGAGCACATACTGTGCACCTAGAAGTCTTCCCAGGAATGAGGGGATTCCCAGGACACCAGACTTTCTGCTAAAACCAGGAAAACCTCAGGCCCACTGCAGTGAATCTACTTGCGGAGGACATTGTGCCTACAAAGACAAGACACGGTGCCTACCCTCAAGACGTCACAGCCTGGGGGAGAGAAGACAGACAATATAGTGTTCTGAGTGCTTTGACAGAGGAGAACTCAGTTGCTCTGGCAACTTGCACACTTGTAAGGCCTCAGTTCAGCAAGGGCAACGAGGGAAGGCTTCCTGGCAGAGAAGGCTATCTGCTTTAATTCTGAAAGATCACTAAAGATGCCTGCCTTGTGGCCCCAACCCAAATGGGGTCTCCGCAGAGATTTCCTTAATCGCAGGACACCGGGCACCCACATGTCTGACTCTTTCCCACTGTGCCCTCCCCAGCAGAGAACCACATCACTATCTGGCCTCAGATTCTACTGGCTCCCAAATTCTTCTAATTGTATTGCTTTGTTTGATTCAGAAGCACTGGAAGAAGGGGGTAATAACATTCTGGCAAAAGGAGGCTGTTGATCACATCTGTAATTCTTTCTGGCATAAAGAGAACTAGGGGACATCTACAAGAATGTATATTCATCTAAATTCGTGGGACAGAGGAGTCAGGCAGAAAGGCTTTTCAAAGGCGTGCTGCATCTTGCTCGGTGAGTGAGCATTTCTCAACTCTTTCTTAGAAGCAGACATTAAAACCTGCAGCACAGTCATTTAGAATTTCAAAGGTTTCTTCTTCAGGGGGTGGGACACAAAGACATCACCGTTATTCACATAATGCCGGGATGGTGGGGAACAGCGGCACACCATTAACGAAGTCTGTGCAGCAAACCTTTATGGAGAAAGGCAAGAGCTATTCTGCCAGGATAAAGAAGATGCTCATTACAGTTGTGGGAAAAAAAAAGATTATTATCATTATTGCTTTTTAAAATTCACTCCTGCATTCTACCTAGGTTGGGAGAACTTCAGAGGGGAAGCAATTTTTAAAGATAGTTCATGGATCACTAAAGAATCACAAAACACTCAACATTCAGTACACATCCATCCATCTCTCTCTCTTTGTCTCTCTCCCTGAGTTGAGGGTGTCAATCTGAATTTAGAATAAATGCAACACCCACATCAAGAGATCCTTCCTTTCTCAAGGCAGATGTCTTTAAGTACTGCTTTGTGTGGTTTTAAATGGCACCCAAATCCTAGTCCATGGTTTGAAGGACCAAATAAGATGGAGCTTCTCACACATAAAGCTGCTGGTCCTTCAACATTATCTCGTATGACTTTGCTAGTCTTCTCCCTCTCCTTTGTTTTGGAATTACATGAGGCGAATACCACAGATCTTAAGTTGGAAAACCAGGAGCCCAGGCTGCAGAACAGCCAGCAGACAACATTGTCTCTGAACTGCTATTGTTTCTATTTTAGGAGCACATTGAGTGATTAGCTTGGGTAACAGTAACATCACATTACCTTGCACAGGCTGGAAATGTCTTTCAATAAGGAGGCAACACGGAGGCCATGTGATACAATCCCGTAGACAGAGCCAAGTGGAATACATCAAAGAGAGCCTTGATGCAGATGTTTCATGCAGAAGAAAATTAGGTCAGAGACCACTTCAATTTCAGCTTCTGCCAGCCTCGTTTGAGAGCTTCCAGTGAATTCGTAATGAATAGCTTCTAGGGCACTTTTCTCTCATTCAGTCACAGGCTGCCACAGCCAGATGAGCGTTCCATGTGGAATCTTCTCTCATTATTTAAAACTGCTACTTTGTGTTCTGAAATTCCAGAACCCTTCCAATGTACCACCACTATGGCCTAAAACAAAAAGACTCTCAAAATACGGAGAGACATTAATCTGTATCATATTCTTGCTCCGTCCCCTCTCTCTCTCTCTCTCTCTCCTCTCTCTCCTATCCATCATATACATACATGTTTTTAAATACATCCCCCAGTCTCTTGTTCATCTGCCTATGCAGGTACATAAACCATTGCTGAGGGATATTGGAGATGTCGGGATTTTTTAATCTTACTCAACTTTGAAGAAGCCGAGTGGCCTAGAGATGACCAAAAGGTTTTGCTGGCTTCTTGCAGGGAGCATGCACGTGTGAGTGTGGCGTGCATGCATTAAAAAAAAAAAAAAAAAAGCTTTTCTCTGAAAAGAGCAGAGAAGGGCAGTGTGACCTCAATGAAAGTGAATGATGCATCTTTCCCCTGCCCACCCCCAGCCCCATCTCACACGTTATTTATTATATTGGAGGGTTAGAATCTGGAGCATCCTGGATGCTTTCTTTTCCATATGCTCTTACTGCCTACCTTTTGCAGGGTTCACACTGACAAATCCTTGCTGATTGGAGTGGGGGTGTGTAGAGGGATCTCTTCAATTCATGCCAGGAGAAGAATCATTAGATTCTGAATGCATTTAGAGGAGAGGGGCAGAGAGACAGACACACAGGATCACAGAAACTCCTCAAAGCTGGTGACGCTCCCATTTCCCATGGGAAAGGACATGAAGTGGCGGCCCCAGCTCCAGCTCATAGTGACACAATTGCTTTGTCTTTGCTACCTCCAAAGCACTAGGGCATTCATTAACTGTTTTTCTCAATTCTAGGGTTTGCAAAGCAGTGGCAGAAAAGTATCAGAAAAGTGCTCAAAGGTCCGTGTCTGCTCCAATCAGGGATGGGAAGCCATCATGAGGATGTTGCCTTTCTTCCCTGCATTTAAAAGGCTTTATCTGGTTTAAAAAATGATACTAGTCTTTCTGCTTTTCTTCTTCAACTTGATCTCCTCTCCACCAGCACTCTCCTACCACTGTCTCTCTCTCTCTCTCTCTCTCTCTCTCTCTCTCTCTCTCACACACACACACACACACACACACACACCACACACACATCAATTAAAATTTCCAAGGAGGGCAGAAGTGCAGGGAAGCAGTGACAGTGGAGTAGAAAGGTGACCTGATAAAAAGACCTAGTTTCAACCCCACCTTTGTGTGGATGGGAGAAGCAACTCTCTTCTGTGGGCTCAGTGTTCTCACCTGGAGAAGTGTGGGTGCTGATCCCTGATTCCCTCACAGCTTTGCCACTGATTCCATAAATAGCCTTTCTCAGGAAATTGATGTCGTCTGGAAATGTCGTCTGGCTGTGGGTTGTAACCACATATCTACCTACTAAGATGTTACTTAAGACCTGGATCGTAGGATTAACATGAAGGCAATGGGCATGTTCATGTAGCAGTGGGTCAGTCTGATTCCTTTCAGATACACCTCAGTGGGGCAGCTCAGCACAGGAGAAACAGTATTAGCTTAGAAGGCAGACAGAGTTGAGTTTGAATTCAGGCTCTGTCACCTCCTGGCTGTGTGACCTCAGGCAAGTCACTTAGACTCTCTGATCCTCAGTTTCTTCCACAGTAAAATTGGGATAGTAACCTTTAATAAAGGTTGTTATAGGATTAAATAAAATATATCACATATATGTGCTCGATACATGGTAGGTACTCAGCAAATACTCATGTGATTTTTACCATTGTTATTAAAAATTGATAATGGAGATATATATTGATGTTGATATATATTGAAATATATAGATATCTATATTATATTGATATATAGTTCTGTATGTTTCTGCCTGTATATATGTAGAAATGGCACATATGACTTAGGGTAGTCAAAAAAATTAACACTATGAATCAACTTTTCTTGTGCCATGTGGAAAATCTTCTAAGACACACACACACACACACACACACACACACACACACACGATTCAATTTCTAAAGGCAGTAGCAACTAATAGTCATTTGAAATGCTTAACAGAGATTTTAGCACATGAATGCTTAGTTAGTTACATTTATTTTTATTTCCAACAATATCAGCATGGTGAATTCCCAAGTTATCATGCACTCCTTTTTCATTCTCTCTGAAGAGAATTCTATTTAAGAGGCAGAAAGGGGCATACAGAACCTATGTTAGTGGGAGTCATTGATTTGATGCTGAGTTCTAAATCACAAAATCATAGCACTTCAGAACTTGGTAGGTGAGAAACTGAAACACAAAGAGGTAACACGACTTGCCCGAGGTTATGGAGGAACCCTAGTCCTCCCTGAGTCCTCCTCTACGTCCTTAGTCATCGTAAGATTCAACCGAGGCTGTGAGCATGAAGATGCTTAGCAAAGACCAGGTGCTGTCCACATGCCAGCGCCCCCTTTCCTGGCACCTGCCAGCTCTCCTACAGCAGCCGTGGCAGAGGGCCATCAACACTGCAGTGACTGCGGGGCTGTCTGCCACCAATTCTATTTAATGACACCACTATCAAGCAGAGCACTGCTTGCCCACAACCGAACTTGGTCCCTGTCAAGTTATGGGACACAGAGGACAACACGGCCCCCAGGAAGGAGCTCCATGGCCCGCCATACTGAGCAGGCTGGGCCAGCACCAAGACTGAGAATCAAACCTCAGTCTGCCAGATTCTGGCTCTGTGTGCCGGTCTGTGACATTTACCGAAGCTAGAGAGACCAAAGTAGGGCAAGAGAAACATGCATTTGTTCTTTTCTACATTTATTCATTCACTCACCTGCTTATTCATTTACTTATCTATTCATGTAATTATTCTTTATTGAACGCTGTGTTTGGAGAAACAAGGCTTCTGAGAGTTCATTATCTAGTAAAAGAGACTACATGGATGGAGATACAAACCAATCACAATACAATATGGCAAGTGCTAGAACAGCAAGCTCCTGTAGCAACACAAGAGAGGGAGGTATTCAACTTTCCTGCTTCTCAAGTATCAGGTGCAGTAGAGATTGTGTAATAATCAGTGTAATAATAATTGTGTTTGATCAGAGAAATAAGACAACTGATAAATAAATGTCTGCATATTCCTATATATGCGTAGACACGCACACATATGTATCATATAAATGTATATATATTTAGGGATTTGACCTTACACAACTGTGGGGATTGGTTTCACAGTTTTTATGTATGACTACTGTCTTTGCCAGGGTTTGGCAAACTTTTTCCATAAAGGGCCAGACAGCAAATACTTCAGGTCTTGGAAGATCACTGGTCTCTGTAGCAACTACTCAACTCTGCTGATTTAGCACTAGAAGCAGCCCTTACCGGTTCATAAACAAATGAGCTTAGCTATATTCCAATAAGCTTTATTTACAAAAAAAACAGGAGACAGGCCAGATTTGTCCTGTAGGCCTTAGTTAGCGGGTCCCTGGTATTTTGGAACCGGTTGCAGAGTTGGAATGGACATCGGGTAAGGAAGATGGATGTGAAGCGGAGGACAGCAGAAACGCACTGGAGTCCAAGAGACGACCTGGAACCTGTGTCCATCTTTTACCGCCTTCAAGGCTCCACCTTCAATGATGTGTGAGTCCAGAAGGAGAATGGATGCCTCTCCTCATGGAGCTAACCCTGTATGTGACCCAGGAATCGGACAAATTGAAACAGGACCCAGCGGGGCCTGGAGTTGCTGCTGGTTTGGCTGCTGCCCCATGGCTAGGTCAACAGATAAAGTGACAACAGGCATGATCTGCAATCGTTTCCTGGTGCTCCTGTGATGACCTTTGGGGTATAAAGTGGATATGGATTCTGTGTCAGTTCAACCATCCAAAACTCATGCGAAAGGCCTCTTATGACCCACACGAACTTGGAACAATGTAGGGAAGGAAATTCTGAAACCTGTCATTCCCATTTTGCTAAGTGATTCAAGTCCACACAGATGAGAGTGTTTCAGAGGGGAGGTTACACTGGAACTAGGCTTAAAGCATGGGTGACGATTTTCCAGGTGGAGGGCCTCCTTAGGATCCTCAGACAGCATGCTTTGTGAGTGATCTGTTTTCAAGTGCTTCCAAAACAGCTCAAAAGGAAAAAGAAACAGCTCGTTCTTTTGCCTGCCAAACATTTGAAGAATTTTATTTTCCTAATTTGTCACTAATTAACTATTTCCATTTGCATCCTAATGTGAGCAGGGTGGTGAGTGCTGTGACAGACGCGGCTCAAATCTCCCCATGCAGGCTGAGAGTCACTCTGCCTGTCCAGCCCCAGCAGGCATACTTGCCTATGGGACAACATGGCTGATCTGTCCATGCAGCCAGCCCTGGACGTCCAATGAGCATAGTCCCATTTAGGAATATTTTAGCAGATAACGCCCATAAAATTGTATTCTGAGTCACAGCACTGGACGTTTCCCCTTTTTTTAGTAACTTGTTCTTTCTTCCCGTGTTTTGTCTTGATTAATGCTGTCAGAATTTACTAAATGTTCTGGCACCAAAAGTTATATGTAATGCCTTATTCTTTCCAGTTCCTTCATTGTATTGATAATACCTCCACACTACCTCTTGCAAACACCCATTAGTCCATCCTCCACCCATATGTCCATCCTTCCATTCATCTTTTGCATTTAGTTGTCCATCTGTCCATCCCTCTCTTGCTTTTTTTCTTTCTTTTCTTTTTTTTCTTTTTTTTTTTTTTGGCTACTACCCCAGTTCAGTCTGTTATCATCTCATGCTTAAATGATTACAAGATCCAGTAAGTTGATTTTCCTGAAAGGCCTACTGAATGAATAGGAATTAGAGTAATATAGGCTTTGATTTGAATTGTGTCTCTGTCCTTAACTATCTGTACAACCTTATGTTACGTTATGTAATTATGTTAAGCACATAAATGAAACTCTCTAAGTCTGCTGAGAAACTAATAATCCATATCTCAGCATTGTTGTGAGCATTAATTGAAATAAGGTGTATAAGGCAGGTAGTTCGATGTCTGGCACATAAGAGATACTCAATAAATGTTATTTTATCTTCATCTTCCTTGTTTCTCTTACCCTATCTACTTTAATATCTTCTTCATAAATACATGCAATTGTTACATCATCCTGGTCTTTGCTGAAGCCATTCTTCTTTCTAAAATTGTATCCATCACAATTTCTAATTTACCATTAGGAATTCACTCTCTAACTCTGGGTCTTTGATCATGGAAACTCTTCTCCCTGAATTAGCCATATTCTTAGTTTTCTTTGTAAGGAATTTGTCTGATTTCTTGGATCTACCCATTCCCCAGGTAAAATGCTATTTCTTTCCGTAACCCCTGTGGAATCCCCTCAACTTAAACTTTTACTCTCTGTGCATTATTATGATTTTATTGCAGGAAAGCCTAAGCGGAACTGCATTTTTGAGCAAAGTCTGTTAAGTGTTGATAACTGTGTCATATACTCTTCACCAGAACCTCATGAAGTAATTATCACTCTCCACTGTTCAGCAGAACATTGCCAACATTGCTTGGCTAGAAAGGACCAGGGCAAAAAGTTGAACCCAGGTCCACCTGATTTCCTTTCTATTTCACACTACCTTGGCTTCCATCCTCTACACTAAAATAGTAATAATTACATTCTGAAATTTATGAAAGATTACAAAAATGAAAAACCATGAATGGCTCCATTAATGAATTCTATTAAAGGATAAGGATAGTATAATTATTCTTATATCACTTTAATTTTTTTTAACGTCTATTCATTTTGAGATAGAGAGAGAGTGCAAGCGGGGGAGGGGCAGAGAGAGAGGGGGAGATACAGAATCCAAAGCAGGCTCCAGGCTCTGAGCTGTCAGCACAGAGCCCGACGTGGGGCTTGAACCCATGAACTGTGAGGTCACGACCTGAGCCAAAGTTGGATGCTTAACTGAATGAGCCACCCAGGTGCCCCTTTCTTATACCACTTTAAATGTCCTGGTGCAAAAATTTAAACCTATCAGAAGGCATGTGGCAAATGTCCAATTAAATGACATTCAATGCACAAATAGAACTTTCACTACAGTCCTTATTCTTGGGAGATTTTATCCCAATTTCAAATGCAATAAGTGACCATAAATCCTTTAACCATCATATTTTCAGGGTATGGTCAATTTCAGCTTTATTCCTTTTTAGTAAGGAAGTCTGCAACAAAGAGGAAATCATTATTACTATTATTATTATTATTATTATTGGTAGTAGTAGCAGTAGTAGTATTTGGTTAAGATCTTATCACAATAAAAGACTCTTCATACACAGCCCTGGGCTATTGTGTGAAAATTCTTGGACCAGCCAGCCCACTATCCATGGTATTTAGTAACCCCGTAAAAGTTAAATTTGTTTTATTTATAGGTTAGAAGAGCCTTTACCCACGAGGAGTACTGAATAAATAGACTTTTGCTATTTCTCTCCAAAGAGGTTGGGAAGGAACCACTCATGAGGAAAGCCTGGAGGGTACAAATTGTCAGAATGAAGTATGGTCCTTTGTTCAGAATCAGAAGAGTTAACCACTCAAATCATAAAATACCAGCTGAAGCTCACTTCACCAAGCAGAGGGGAGCAACATGCAAAGAAGAGAAACAGGACAACACTGAAAATACTCGAGATATAATCTCTCCAGATTAAATCAAGACGAGTCCACTTGGGATCCTAGAGGTCATGCTTTTGACGAAAAGATCTAGGAAGCATGCTTCAAGGTAGCACAGAAGAGAGTCAGAGCTTTTTGTCTTCTTTTTTTAATTTAATAAAACAGAATGAGATTGAGCGATGCAGAATAAGCTGCCTATCTGGTAAGTGTTTATGTCTGGTTATTTGCACTTGAGTGAAAGAAGAGCAACTCTAAGTTATTAAATTGGGGGGAGGGTGCCAAGATCCACAAAACATCATTAAATAATCATATTATGAATTAAAAAATATTGTATTTTAAGTCTGTTATTTCTTTGGAGAGAAATGAAATGGTTATACGTCTGTGCTGTCCTCACAAAAAGGAGCATACTGCTGAGTCACCATGAGCTTTGAGATCTTTTCCAAGAGAAAGAATGGGTTTTTGTTGCTCAGTCCAGATGAACTTGCCTGGTGCCCCTTCTGATTAATGGCATTTATTCCCCCAGAGAGCTGCCTGAGGCTGAAGGAAGAGATACGACATTGAGACAGAGCTAACCTAACTGGCTCTCATGGGGATTGATCGCATGCCTGACCTTCCACTACAGTGTTCTAAGCATTTGAGATAACTGGGTGTGCCTCCCCTACAAGTAAGTCCCAGTCATTCCATAAAAGGGAATATGGGATGCTCAAATATCAGGTTTCAAGCACTGTACCTTTAAGACAAGTCAAGGTTTACCCTCAATGCTGGGTGTGGGACCTTCTAAAGAAAAGACCTGTATGGTCATAAACTATTTATGCAGGTTATCAAGTTTCTAGAACTACCTACTTTCTGGTTTCCTTCCTTGTCTCATTACCACCTGTCTCATCTCCTTGACAACTCTGATCTCAGGTCTACCTTTGATTTATTTTTATTATATTTATGCCCTCATCCTGGTCATATCTAGTCTTGTTGACTTGATACCTGACCTTGACTTAACCTGACTCCACTTTCCCTGCTTGTTCTAGAGGTGGGTGTTGGTGTCTGACCCATTTGTCAGGGCCTGTTCTTGATTCCATCCCCTGCCCCCTTTTTGGCTTTGTTCTTACTGTGAAAACATCAATAACTCCAAGAGGTCTCACTCCATGACACAAAGCCAGAGGCAGGACCCACGAATAAAGTCTGAAGGGTTGCAAGCCTGAGGGAATGTGCCCCACCATCCTTGGCACCTAAGCCACAGAGGGTTAGTGAATACATCCCAGAGAACTCTTAACTAAAGAAGGAGCTGCACCCATTTCAGACTGTACCCCAACTGTATCTTTGTCTTGAGAAAAGCCAACTATGTCACTGTGCATCACCCAATGTGATGCAATCGAATATCAAGTACTTTGGAGTTAGGCAGACTTAGGTTTGAATCCTGATTCTACTCCTTGTTAGCTGTGTCCTCTTAATCAAGCTTCTTAACTTCTCTGAGCCTCAGTTTCTTCATCTATAAAATGGGGCTAAATATTCTTACTGTATATTGTCATTGTGAGAATGAAAAGACATAGTAGAATAAGTAGGATTTATTATTGGTTAATATTATAATTATGAATATATTATTATTATTACCATAATAATTAGGCCCTAATACCTAAATTCTGGCAAGAATAGAGAAAATTTCAAATATTCAGGCAGCTCATTTCTTGAGAGATGGGCCACAGGTTTCTTCATGCACTAGGGCTGGTTGATCAGTGTTGTAAGTCACCAGTTGGCTTCCTGCCTGAACTTTTAATCTTGTCCCCATCTAGATTTAAAGAGGGTGAGAAAGCAGAGACATCAATCGTTTCCTTGTCAAGGACAACAGCCCCTTCCTTCTTCCTTAGTTCTCTTCTGGGGCCCCATCCACCCAGTGCCAAGGGATGGGGACTGCTGCTGAATACAAATCACCACGTGGTGGAGGAGCCTTTGTGCCTCCATGGGAGGCCGGAGTAATTTCACTGTCTCTATGTTAGGCTGTGATGAGTCCAATCCAGCCCTCCCACCCCTCCTGGGGTTAAGAGCCCCACCGTGTTCCACAGTTGCCCTGGAAAGTGATGTAACCATGAAGATGGCAGTTACCCAAGGTACTGGGACACAGACTTTATTGATTTGTTCTTCTAATGCATTAGGAGGAAACAGGAAACCTCAGGAAGGTCACAAACAACAATTGTGCATTGACTGGCATAGACATTTACTTCATTCAGGAAAGCACAACTCAAGTGGCCTTGCTATCAGAGAGGAAAGGAGACCATAGATGCATGACTCAAAAATAAAGACAATAAGCATGGGCTGGATCAGAAGGAATCAGAAAGGACTGAAGCACCTAATGCTCAAGCTCAAACTGGAGGGAGAGTCTTTGTTCAGTTACTGCCAAGGCCAGATGTTCAATCAATGTTGCTAAACAAGCGGATGAAGGAATAAACCAGGCAAGGGTGATCCCCTCAGGTCTTTGCTCTTTTGATTCTCTAGGCAGCACTGTAGCATTCTGCCATTTGATTCTACGGTTATATGTCCTTCTTTCCATCTCACATTGGTGATCTTTAAAGCTGAGTGTGTGAGAGAGCTCTCTATGCATTTTCACTGTTCTCAGCTTTCTGGCCTTTGTGATCCTCTTTGGAATCATTGACCATTGAAAAAACACAGCACAACTAGCCTTCCTGTACCCTCTTTCCTTCCAGACCTGTGCTCTGAATGTTTGGAGTCTGCCTCCCATAAGTCTAGGCTGCCTTTGTCTTCCCTGAGGATTTTAAGAGATGAAATCTTCCTATGAGGGTTCTGGTTATTTCAACATTAGCAATCAATTCTTGTTTTCTTGTGAGCAATTGTTCCGGAATGTCAGCTCCCCATGTTATTCTGATACCTTCTAAGAAATGAAACCTACAAAATCAAGCCTTTACAAATGTTGGGTCTTTAATCATTTCAGGAGATTCTGGATAGGATGCTAAGGTCTCTTCTAATTCCACACATCTATAATGAGAGCCAAGTCATCAGTTCAGGACTCTGTGGAATATTTCCATTTTTCTAGAAATGTTTCTGTATTGCTTAGCTGAAAAATTATACAGCACCAAGGAGAGATGGGCCTTTAAACTGTACTTTTTATTCAAGATTTTTGAGTCACTGTATGGACACTTAGTCTCTAATCCTGGTGTAAGCAGCCATATGAAGCACCATCTTTGTAGCAGGAGAAGCAACATAGGAGTGATGTCTCCAACAAAAGATATAACACTAGAGTTTACTCATAAGCAATGTGGAGATTGAGTAAGGACAGCCCAACGCTTCTGTGGAGATCAGATTCAAGCACAGGACTTTGTTTGGCCCAGGTCTGCCAGTCACTCTCCCTGGAATTTAGGCACAAGACATAAATTTTGTGGCCACAGTTGCCTCATATTTAAAAGGGATTACTAATAAACTAATTTAGGGTTACTCTGAAGATTAAAGGAGACAGTGGATTATAAATAGCCTAGCACATAGTAAGTATTCAATAAAACTGTGTTGTTGTTTTTTTCCCTGAGGGTCCACACAACGTCTAGTCATTGGAATGTAGTTTGAGTCTAGGATAAAACAGCTAACATTTGCTAACCATTAACTATATGCCAGGCAATGTGCTAAGCAATTGGAAAGTAATGTTTTATTTATCTGGGTATAATACTATATTCATATTTATCTAGATATTTAGCCAGATATAATATAGATATTATATTCACTTTTCAGATAAGGGAAGTGAGGGTCAGAGGGATTAAATAACTTTCCTTACATTATACAGCTAATCACTGATAAAGCCAAGATTCTCATTTTTCTTACTCCAGAGCCCATTCTCTCAACCACTATGTTGTAAGGACATTTTAGAATGAGAAATCAGTGGTATGACTTTAATAAGTAAAAAAAAAAAAAAAAAAACAACAACACAAAAAAACAAGAGTGAACTGGAGAGTCCCTGGGGAAATAGGGGCTGGAGAATGGAGGTGGAAATGCACTAAAATAATAGATTCCAGTATTGATCTAGTGAGCAGGGCTGAGGAGAACGAGATTAGTAGGATTTGTAAGGTTGTTATTAGTATTTGCCAAAGATGTTTGCCATCTCCCATGTTCTTCTTGGGAATGTTGCCTTTTGAATATCTCTCTGAAAAACAAGGTCATAAAAAGCATCCTTCTTTCTTCCTTCCCCTCAAAATATTTATGCAATCTTTTATTTATTTATTTATTTATTTATTTATTTATTTATTTATTTTTGAAAGAGAGAGAGAGAGACAGACTGTGAATGGGGGAGGGGTAGAGTGAGAGGGAGACACAGAATCCAAAGCAGGCTCCAGGCTCCAGGCTATCAGCAGAGAGCCTGATGCAGGGCTTGAACGCACGAACTGTGAGATCATGACCTGAGCTGAAGTTGGAAGCTCAACTGACTGAGCCACCTAGGCGCCCCTATTTATTCAATCTTTTTAGCACTGAGCAGCATGCTAGGCACCAAGAGTAGACAGATGTGGAACATGGGGCAAGATAATACACTTGATATGTTTGATTTACAGATGCAACAGGTTGAGTCTGGAGGGAAAAAATGGGACAAGATCTGAAGGAGTGCTGAGTCTACACTGAGGAGCCTTGACTTCGGTGACATCCTTACATATGAAGTTGTTTAGGAAGAGAATGCTGTTAAATGCTGTGATTTCTAAAACCCACCTTGGACCAGAGATGATGCTAACGTTTGTCACTCGGTGACATCAAGAGGTTCATAGATATGATGAGATGAATACTTTAAGCTTGCAGGTGAAAGTTGTGTCTTATGTGAATATGAGTTTTTCTTTTTTTTTAATATTTGTTTTTGAGAGAGAAAGAGAGAGAGAGAGAAAGAATGTGAGCGGGGGAGGGGCAGAGAGAGTGGGAGACACAGAATCCCAAGTAGGCTCCAGGCTCTGAGCTGTCAGCACAGAGCCGATGCGGGTTTCAAACTCACAAACCGTGAGATCATGACCTGAGCCGAAGTCGGACGCTCAACCGACTAAGCCACCCAGGTGCCCCTGAGTTTGTTTTCTGAAGGTAGCATCCAGCCATCCAGCTTTATTCTCAAAGGGTTAGTGACACAAACTGATTAAGATCAAATGCCATTACAGGTGTCTCAGAAGGAAGAAAAAGTAGAGGAAAATACGTGAAGGCTGGCGAAGAATACAGTCAAGAGTTGAGGATGAGCTGAAGTAGTGACCATGGTGATGATGCTGGCAGGTGCAAAAGCTACTTAGGAGCCAGGATTGATAACTGGAAGTGACAATCAACCAGATATGGAAGGTGAGAGAGACGAAAGATGAAGCTTCAGTGCCTCTTGGCTTTCTAGCCTAGGGTTAATTCTCCAAGAGAGGAAATACAGGAGAGCCTCTAAGTTTGGTAGGGGGGGTAGGCTGTTAAATTTAGTATTGTTATTGGTACTCATTACTCCTTGGATTGTAATTATGGTATTGGTATTTTCTCTATGAGGCTTAAAACATATCCCAGGAAGGATAATTTCACTCACTGACATACTGAGCAAATAAGGGAAAACACGGTGATTTGAAATGTGTACTTCAAACACAAGAAAGATTGTTTTCAGTAAAGCCTGTATATATACCTAAAATTGAGAGGCATGACTCCACCTCCCATTTCCAGTCCTCCTACCTCTCCATAGTCTCAGAGACAAAGGTGGTAATTCAAGATGACTTAGGGTATGTTGATACAATGCCAGATGTTTAGACAAATTATTAAGAAGTGGCATAATCCAGACCTCTTCCAAAGTGGGTATGGGAGCAACCGAGCTGTTGCCTGAATTTTTCCTTTTTATAAAGCTGTTTGGCACTGTGCAGATATAGTTAAAGTCCTATAAATGCCTTGGCTATAGAAAGGGCAAAACCTCATAAAGAAGATTTTGAGCAAAGAGTGTGTGCCAGTATTCTAACTCTTGGGGAATATTAACTATTTAACAGCATTTTTTTTATGGTATCAAGCCTATGAGGTAGATATTATTATCTTTGGTTCACAGATGAGGAAAATGGGAGTGAGAAACAAACAAAAACCTGCCTGTGTTTGTTCAAGTAGGAAGTGGCAGAACTCTTCTAACCCCGTTCCCTACATTATCTGACCACCTCTGGACCTCTCATCAGTTGATGCCCTTCTTTTTCAGTGCTCCATCCTCTTTATGCCTTCCTTTCACTCTGCCCTCAGCTTAGACTCCAAATGCACAGTTATCATTATCCTCTTGCAAACCCTCACTTTCCTAGCCTCTCAGTTCTTCCATCTTTCTCAACCAGCAAAGCTCAATCCTTGAAGCCAGCCCTGTCCACTTCATACCTATCCCACAGTCACTGATGGGGGGCTAGACAAAAAACACTCAACCATGCTCACTTGTCTTGCCTCAAGTTTGTGACCACAGACCTCAAGTGGGCCCTCTCCCCTGCCTGGGAATCTGGCCACTTTGTCTAGTTGATTGCCTCTTTTGTAATTCAAGACATCCATGGTCAAATGGCTTCTCATTTTTCAAATGTCCTACCCTGTTCCCTTCTCCTTACTTTCCAATGAAGACTTTGCCTCTTGTTTGACTGAAGAAATAGTCACGATCTGATGGTAAACTGACAAACACACCCATTCTCATGACCAAATTTACCAACCTGTCTGCATCTTACTTACAGACTCAGCCTTCTTCCTATTTACATATTTATTCATAAGAATCGTTCACGCATTTACTAGGACCAACATCTCCACTTACGTGTTGGAGTTTATCCCCTTTTCTAGGACTTTGTTCCTGCAGTTGTCTTCTCTCTGTCCTCATGATCATTATCCCCCTCTCTGGTGATCATTGCCATCAGCAGACAAGCATACTTTACTATCTCCCATCTTAAGAAAACAAAACTTGCCCTCGATCCACATTCCCTTCTAGCTCTTACCTTATGTTTTTCCTTTCTTTTAAAGCAAACTCCTAAAAAGAATTGTCCATCTCTAATTACTCTTTCCACTTTCTTACCCTGAATTCTCTTTTTAACCTGTGCTAATCAGGCTTAGGCTCCCAATCCTTCAAAAACAATTTTTAAAACCATACTCGTCAATGTCACCAAAAACGACAGGTTGTCAAATCCAATGATGAATTCTCAGTACTGCTTTTAAACTCTTAGGAGCTCTGACAAAGTTGTTTACTTTTTCCTTCTTCAAACACTTTGTTCTCTTGGCTTCTGGAATAGTGTGTTCTGGATTTTATTCTTCACTGGTCACCCATTATTAGTATTTTTTTTTTTTTTTTGGCTTCTCCATCCCTGCCATAATTCAAAGATTCAGGTGGTTCTCTGTTGTTTCCTCTTCTCCAGATGCGTGTACTTTCAGGTGACCTCACACAATCTGATAACTCCCAAATGTTGATCTCTTCTCCTAACCTCTTCCACGAGTTATGAAATACCAAGCTACCTATTGAATATTTAGAGTGTCTGTTACGTATATTATACTTACTATGGCCAAAATAGAACTCTTGGTTCTCTCTCTCCCCCTTAAAATACTCTGATTCTTTTCAGTCTTTTTCAAAACCTAGAAATTCTTCTTGATTTCTCTTTTCCCTTCATTTCCTACACCCAACTCATCAGCAAATTTTGCCTGCTTTCCCTTAATTTCATCACTTCCCTCCATGGCTACCAACACTTCTAGTCTAGGTTACTATTTTCTCTTGCCTGGACTATAAAAGCCTACAAATTGATCTCATTGCTTCTACTCTTCCTTCTACCCAGTCCTGTTCTCTATGCGGCAGCCAGTGTTCTTTTTACAAAGAATTATGTTCTGTCCTCCTAAAACTACTTCAATTACTTCCCATTTTACTGAGAATAAAAATTCAGACTGCTTAATGGCCTACCAGGTGTTACCTGATCTAGCCACAGTTTACCGTTCTCACCTTATTTTCTACCACTTTTCCACTGATCAACATGGCTTTCCTTTAATACAGCAAACTCATCCCTGCCCCAGAGCCTTTGCACTACTTAATCCATCTATCCAGAATGCTCTCAGCCCAGATATTTATAGAACTCCTGTCATCAAAAAGTACAGAGCATCTTAAAAAGCATAGAACATCAGAATTTGAAGTCTTAGGGATCTTCAAAACCCATCCTTGCATCTTACAGCTTTTTTATAAAAGGCCAGACAGGTTGAGACTTGCTCGAATCTACAGTTAGTGACCAAGCTGAGACCTCCATCTCTCTTGACCAATTCTCTCTCTTTTATTAAAAAAAATTTTTTTAACATTTATTTATTATTGAGAGACAGAGAGACACAGAGTGTGAGCAGAGGAGGGGCAGAGAGAGAGGGAGACACAGAATCCAAAGCAGGTTCCAGGTTCTGAGTTGTCAGCACAGAGCCTGGCGTGGGGCTCGAACCCACAAACCATGAGATCATGACCTGAGTTGAAGTTAGATACTTAACCGGCTGAGCCACCCAGGAGCCCCCAATTCTCTCTTTTAAATTCTGTTAGATGAGCTAATTACTCTGTGTATGGTATTCTTACTTAACTACGGTTGGTTTTAAACTACAACACAATCTGTCCGTCAGAATTACTTGCTTCTGTATCCTTTGGACATGTTTTTTCCTGAGGCAGTGGGCTCCAGGGGGGTAGGCAGGGGAGAGAAAAAAGGATGGGGGTGCAAGGGTAGAGATATTTTAATTCCATAGAAGTATTTGGCTTTTTTTTTTCCTGTGAGATCAAAGTGCCCCGCCTTGGTGTTAATTCAGTTCTCTTGCTATCCTTCTGAAGCAATTTATGGAGACCAATGCACAGAGGAGAAAACTGAGTGTGCGATTTTCTAAACTATACAATTGGCTGCTTCATTCCTCTGCTTAAAATTTTTCTGTGGCCTCCTTTGCCCTCAAGATAAATTTCCAGTCTCTGTCAACAGGTTCCCAGCCCCTTACAGCCTTTGGTTCGTCGTTATCTTCATCTCCTCCCACTTCCTTTCCTATGGCCACTAACCTACTGTCCCCACTCACAGTGCTTTAGCCACACAGGTGTCAGGCTCATTGTTTTTCTCCTCTCAGGCCACAGCCCATGCCATTCCTGCTCTGTGCCCTTATATATCTGTCCTGTATAACAAGAAGCAGGTGTTACCTCTTCTGTGCATCCTGGGAGGCCTTTCTTAGGCAATGTCATTTGCTTTCCTAGGATCTTGAACATCTTGAGTGTGTCCCCATTAGAGAGCTTGTCAGACTATGAAGGGGTTTTGTTTGTTTCTGCAGTTCTCAGTACCTTGTGAGCTCTTGAACTCTTATTCTTTTTGGTCTCCATGGAGCCTAGTTCAGGACCAGGCATGATAATAACTGAGAATGTGCTGGATGAATGAGTGAGTGGGTGAATGTGACCAGCAGTCTGGCAGGGAGTGAGAACAGCCTCCCCAAAGAATATTTTAATGGATTCTCATCTACCGTCACCTTGACCACGCCTCTTTCAATCCCACTTACAAGTCACAGACTTTACAATAATCTTTCCCCAGGGCTAAAGAGACCAATTACTCTTGCAAGGCTCCTTCTGGCAGGCACTGCCCCTGGCTCTAAAGGGCCTCTTGAGCCATCTCTGTGGTCCCAAACGTGAAGAGAGCGTGAACGTGCTATGGGATTTTACGTTTGTTTATTTATTGCAGCACACTCATTCCTAGTGGAACGCAAGAGGATTTCTAGGTGGACTGTGCATTTTTAAAATAGATATAAATTTATTTACATATGATCTAGGAAGAGTCCCTTTTCCATTTATGATAACATATTATGTTGTTCAAAAAATAACTTATTTAGTGGAGCACCTGGGTGGCTCAGTGGGTTAAGAATCTGAGTCTTGATATCAGCTCAGGTCATGATCTCACAATTTATGAGCTTGAGCTCCGACTCGGGCTCTGCGCTGACAGTGCGGAGCCTGCTTGGGATTCTCTCTCTCCCTCTCTGCCCCTTCCCCTGTGCATGCGCATGCCTCTCTCTTTCTCTCAAAATAAATAAACATTAAAAAGAGCTTATTTAGGTTTAAAAAGTGAACCAATTTAAAGAGAAATATTAAATTTACATAACACATATGTATGGCAAAAACAGTGAGGTAGTACCCGAATGATTAATAATTGGGAAATACTGATGCCATTCATGTAAGCATTCACTCATGTATTCATTCATCAAATGGTTATGGCACATCATGGGCCAGGCCCTATGCTGTGTAAGGAGTAGACAGATGATGAGTAGTTTCTGCCTTGGTCCCTGTCCTTTATATTCTAGATACCTGCCCCCTGAGCACTCTGCACATTCCTCTACTGGATGCTGCCAACAATTTGTTAATGTCCCCGCTGATGTGGGGTGACCAGACCGGGTGGGAATGGAAAAAATAAAATATATACACATATACCTGTAAATTTGCATATATGTGTATCTACATGTGGGAGAACATGTGAGTGTGGGCTGGGCTTACTGTTTCAAAGAATAGTAAAGACTATATGGCTTTTCTCTTGGGTTCATTCTCTCTCTCTCTATTGGATGCCATGTTGTGAGCCACCTGAAGGAGAGGTCCATGTGACAAGGAATCGATGCCCCTAGCCAACAGCCAAGGAGGACCTGAACCTGACAAGAGCTGTATGAATGAGCTTGGAAATGGATCCCCCTAACATGATCCTTACGATGATTGCAGCTTCAGCAGCACCTTGACTGTAGCATTTTGGGAGATCTTGAGGCAAAGATATCTAGCTAAGCTGAACCTAGATTCCTGACCTACAGAAACCATCAGATAATGAATGTCTTAAACTGCTAATTTTGGGGGCATTCTGTTATGCGGCAATAGATGACTAATAGAGAACTCTAAATTTGGCAATCACTAAGGTGGGTCTTGAAAAGTAACATGTTCCCTACTCTATATAGTAAGAATTACCATGGGCTCAGATCTTGATATGTCCACAATAATATCCTCTGCATATGCAAATTCTTGGGGACCAGGGTCATACCTTATCCTGAGCCCCAAATTTCTTTCCAGTTTCCTAGTGGATATCGCCAAAAGGATGTTCCACTGTCACCTCCCACATAACAACTCTGAAATCTTCCCTAGTCCTGTTCTTCTACTGTTCCCTATTTTACGTTCAAGCCCTGAAATTTCGAATCATCAGTGATTCCGCCCCCATCACTCACTATATCTTACTCTAGAATCCCCCCAAGTGCTGTCCAAGTTCACTACTGTAGTGATGTCCAAGTTAACTACTGCCCAAGTGCACTACTAAGATCTCACATCTGATTAGGGCAATACCTTCTATCTCCTTGCTTGTCCTCAGACTTCCTCTGTGCTGCAATTGATAAAATGCCTTGCCTTTCTATCACTGAACATTTATTTTTTATCTTTTTAAAGTTTACTCATTTATTTTGAGACAGAAAGCAAGCAGGGGAGGTGGAGAGAGAGACAGGGAGAGAGAATCCCAAGCAGACTCTGTGCTGCTAACACAGAGCTCCACACAGGGCTCAAACCCACAAACCGTGAGACCATGACCTGAGCTGAAATCAAGAGTTGGACTCTTTTTTTTTTTTTTTCAACGTTTATTTATTTTTGGGACAGAGAGAGACACAGCATGAACGGGGGAGGGGCAGAGAGAGAGGGAGACACAGAATCGGAAACAGGCTCCAGGCTCTGAGCCATCAGCCCAGAGCCTGACGCGGGGCTCGAACTCACGGACCGCGAGATCGTGACCTGGCTGAAGTCGGACGCTTAACCGACTGCGCCACCCAGGCGCCCCAAGAGTTGGACTCTTACCTGACTGAGCCACCCAGGCGCCCCATATCACTGAACATTAAATATATAATGTGGAGGAGAGCATGTGAAACTAAAACTATCCCTTATCCCATCACCATAAAATCTGATTTAATTTTTATACACCCTTCTAGTGTCTGTCCCTGTACAAAAATGCATTTCACTTGACGGTAATAATAATCTCTACACAATCTTTGTTTTACTTTGAGTACTTCATTAAATAATGAGTATTTCTCCAATTTGCTATATTATCTTAGAAATTATCACTTTTACTGGTGCATACTACTCCATGGAGGGGATACAATCTATGATACTTAACTATTTCTCTATTGGATATTAGAGTTGTTTCTAATATTTGTGGTTATAAGTAACACTGGATTAATCTTCCCAGGTAAAATTGTTTGCTCTCCTTAATTAATTCACTATACTAAATTTGTAGGAAGAGAATTCCTTGGTCAACTATTATGAAGACTTTCTGGTACAGGTTAGAGGTTCCAAATTTTCTAGAAGGTTGATCCTCAGTGACAAGAGTATAAAACAACATCATTTTATTTAAAAAAAATTTTTTTTAAATATGTAACACAGTTTTTGAAAGCCCTTAATTTTTTCCCTAAAGCTTTCTCCTTCTCCTTTTCTTACTCTTTCATGTGTTCCTCCTCCTCTTCTACGCCCTTCTTTTTTTTTTCTTCCTCTTCCTTCCAATATCAAGCTTTGCACACTGAAGTAGCATTAGTAAAAAAAGTCAAGAGTAAAGCCTTTGGCGTCAGGTTGCCTGGGCTCACGGCTCAGCCCTTATGTACTCAGAGAGCAAGAACATAAACACAGTTCTCTCTCCTGGTTCTCCCAATTCTCTTCCTTGGCAGAAGAGGTCTTTGGTCACCTCTTCTGCGAAATGGGGTAATATTACTACTTCTTTGTGGAGTTGTTACGGTGCTTAAATAAGTCCATATACATACAACAATTAGAACAGTGTTGGCTCATGGTGAGTGCTCAATAACGACCAGCCACTGTGACCAAATTATTTCAGATTATTCCCTCAGAATAGATTCCCAGAGGTGGGAATACTGAGAACACAGGATAAGAGTACCTCTTATTCTCTTCTTTCTATGTATAACTTCCCCCAAATCATTGCACTGATTTTCACTGGATGGAGGTGACATTTTCAAGGACTCTGCCTCACAGAGGGCTGAAGACGAAGGCGGAGAGGATAAATGATTCACCGTGGCCATGATGCTGCCTCAGCACTGGGCAACGAGGCTTGCATCTGAGGAAAATGCAGCCAGACTCACCGATATTATGAAATCGGCTATGCAAGAGTGTCAGGCAACAAGCTGATACTGGAGAGAAGTCGAGGGGAAATATGATTGCCTCAGGATAGGGATTGCCCTTGTCAGGAAAATTCCTAGGAACATGAAGAGAGATGTGCTTAAACAGTTCTGTGAGTCATATCCAGGAATTTGTAGAACAAAAGGGCGATCACACCATGGCCAAGCAGGGCTTCTGACAGAGAGCTTTTATGGAAGGACCAAGGAGGGCCGGAGAACACAGAGCGGACTGAGTCATTACCACCCTGGTGATTCCTGACCCACATTCACAGGCACTGGTTCCCTTTCTTCTTCTTCTAGGAGGGACATTAATAGTTCAGTTCTTTTCAGTAGACAGGTTCTGGGTATCTGAGGGGCTTAAGAATGACTGACAGAGAGGTCTGCAAGGAACTCGATGCATGCTGATAAGACCTGACTTCCCAAAATAACTTACTCACCAGTTCCTTGTTGCCAGTAACTTAGCAGCAGTTGGGGTGTTTTCACGATTGCCTTGAAAGTCAGGGCGCTGGTTGATGCTACTGTTGCTGACAATGATGAAAAGAAGTTGAGGGTGTTGGTCATGATCATAATGAAAGGCAAGAGAAACTCATATTTTCTGAGTACACCAGTGCTGGGGGCTTTTATGTACTTTATTTTACTTTACTCTCACGCCCCACCTCCTGCCCCCCCGCCACCCCCGGAGAGGTGGGCAGAATACTCCCATTGTACAGATGTTCCTCACAGGGGTTAAGTGACTTGCCTCTGGTCATACAGCTGCTAAGTGTCCACCAGGGGCTTACATTCTATTCCTCACTTCAAACCCTGGCCTTTCCCTCTACACGACATGCAGTAGATGAAAATGCCACATGCATGCACCCACACACCGACACCCCCACGCACCCCTTACTTGGGTAAGACCCCCACATAGCCATTCCAAAGGACACTGGACTTTTTTCATAATTATACCACTGACCTTGCTGACTATCCTGGACTCTGTCTCCTGTTGTAACAAAGCCAGTTGAACATTTTATTTCTGCCAGTGCTTTAGAACAGAAACCAGTTCTGGATTTATGATAACAGTCTTGAGATTTGGGGATGAAAACAGCCTGATCACCATGGGTTAGACTACTAGGACAGTCTTCCCCCAATGATCCTAGTGACTTGAATCCCACACGGGGTGGCCTCTAGATTTCTCAGCAGAGCAATTGTTCCCAGTTGATTTCCTTTTCTGAGCAGCCAGAGAGCCCTTTTGGTTTCGCCCGCTGGGAGCAAACCTGAGGCTGCCCGGCTTGTCAGAGTGCCCAGCAAGTTTGTTGACCTGATTAACCTATGATAATTATCTTCTGAAGCTACACGGTGGGCAGAAGGGACCAGACAGTCAGCCCTGTTGGCTCAGCTTTCACAGCTCATTTCCACAGGGCATTCCCCTTTGGGTCTCTGGACATGAGCTAAGTTCATCCCCACATATTTCTTTCCTTTTTCAGCTTGTCCTCTCCCCTGCCCTCTATCATGCACATGCCAGGGTCACCAATTTCCTTGTATAAAGAGATGCAGAGTGGAGAAGGGAAAGAAAGGTGAATCGCTCGTCTCCAGGATAAGCCAAACAGTATAATGCATATTTAATGTGAATGCTTTGCAAAGCCGTAGTCATGTCTCCCAAGAATTGTGGTGTTTTTCAGGCAAATGAGAGAAGCGAATTTCCCAAAACACTCTTCTTCACTAGAAAAAAGAGAATGTCAACTCTTCTCTAAATTGGCAGTCTCAAGGAGTGGTGGGCTCCTGGTTTTTATGGTCACAAACCTGGCTTGAGGCTTGGTCTTGCATTTTCCTTGTCTTCTGACTTTGAGATGATTTTTTAAAACTCCGAGCCTCAGTCTCCTCATATTTCAAGTGGGAATAGTAATACTTGGCCCCAGGGTTGTTATAGGGCCAAAATGAGAAAATGTAGAAAAGGTGCCTGATGCAGAGAAATATCCAGTAACTGGAAGATGTGATGACATTGCATATTGTTACCTGGGGTGTCACAGCTAAGGGAATGCCTAAGAAACACACAGTCATACAAGCTGGGCACCATGAAACACATTGGAGTCGGGTGCCAAGAGGCTCAGCATGGAAGGATTCCTGGAGGGACCCTCTCACAAAGGCTTGCTTCTGCCTCTTTGACTATAAAGGGGAGTGACTGAGTGTTGCGCTCAGGAGATGATGTAGGACGAGGGTGATTTGCTTTAGCCCTAAGAGACTGAGAACAAGCACTTCTTTTCATAAACCACGATGCCCCCCTTGAGCATTATAACTTCATTTTTTGCTTGAAGTAAAGCTCAAAAAGTGGCTATCAAATGATATCCATCCACTTGAAGACCCTGATCCGCCTCCGCAGTAGTGAGGGGAAGGTCACGTCATGTTCTAGGCCAATGTTAGCGAGGTCTGCTTTTCAGTTCCTTCATATTAATTCCCTCTTTTGCTCATGCAAGGGGACCTGAAGTCAAATTGTACAAATCACCTGTTACCTACATTCTTTAAAGGGAAAAAATATGATGCTAAGTAAAATTGGGAAAAACCACTCAACCGAAACCACTTTGAGTTTTCTTTCTTCTTTTTTTCTTTTATAAGAATCTGCTCAGATTTCAGGTAATCATGATCATTATAGACTTTTAAAATATTTGCTTCTTTTATCTAAAATTATGTCATAAGTCTTTTGTACCTTCTCGCAGCCCTCATGGCCATCATCTTCCCTAATGTCAGACACTTCGGTTGTTTTACATTTTTTTTTCCTCATTCAGACTAATGCTGTGAAGAGCATTATCCTCTACAGATACGTTTTATTTTTTTTAAGTGATTTCGGGGGGATAAATTCCTAGTTCAGAATGATCTGTAATTCTTAATACATATTACCAAACGGCTTTCCACAAGACCTGGGCCAATATTATTGCCCCCGCAATATTACACTTATAGAATTGCTGGACTTGAATGTTACTCCCTTCCTTACTCATTTATAATTTGCTAATTCTTTGCCTGACGACTTGTGAACACAGCCATGCTCCTGAGGCTTATTAACTGTTTGCATTTCCTCTCAGATGGTCTGTTTTTACAAGAGTGGAACCTGGATTGGGTATCCTAAGTGTGACTGTGGGGGGGTCAGCCTTAGCTGCCCCGAGGAGCCACATTTCTCATTCTACCTCAGCCCTGGAAATGAGCTCTGCTCTCAGCCCACTTTGCAAGCACTGTGTTGGGCACTTAAGGGAGAAAGAGTATGCAGCGTAGGGGTATGGAGTTTAGCAGGGGAGACCAACAAAGAGCACACAGTATGGGGCAGAGGCATCCCCGCGACCGAGATGGGGAGCCCAGGGAATGCTTCGAGGTATCACTTAGGCTGAAATTGGAAGGAGGAATTAGAGCTCATCAGGCCAGGACAAAGGAAAATGGCACCCCCTCTGCCATTATGGCCAATTCCCCTAGTCTCACTCTCTGTCTCCAGATCCTAACAGTACTTGAGTCGCACTGAGACACTCACACTTTCACGCCCAACGTTTGCTCACACTGTTCCCTGTGTCCAAGCCTCCTCTTCATTCTTATACACTTACTCAAGTCTTATGTATTCTTCAAAGCCCATGTGAGATTCACTTCTTCTAACTTCCCCGTCCCAGTCTGAAGGTGGAGGTGACAACAAAGGAGGATTCCTCTCCCTCCGTGTGAGCTCCCACGGCACTTCGCATATGTGACAGCCGCAGCTTTCATCGCATTTTTTTGCCTCCTCCACTGAACCGTGAACTTGGACTCTGTGTGACTCCTCTCCGCATTGCCTTTGCCGAGCTCAGGGCCTGACTCAGGGGGTGCTGGCTGACTGCTGAGCCACGATAAATTCATTGAAAGATCATCTCTTGAAATTCAATCCCAAAGCACCATTGCTGGAACTCAGTAGCTTCTCAATAAATAAATACATACTGAATACATTTAAATATTCAAGTTCAATTTCAACTAGGTTTCCCTTTAGGAAGTGACTATTTTTTTTTCCTGTGGCTTTTGCAAGGAAGTCCACCTCCTGTCACATGTAGTTTTTCTCTATGGCCTGAGAAACCCGAGCCTTCCTGAAGATCATCCGTGGACTTCACCAGCCCCACCCACCAACAGGCAGGCCAAGGCTTGTCTCCTTAACACAGAGCCCTTTTATCTCCTTGCGAGAAAACCAAACCTACCCTGCTATCTGAGATGAATAACTCCTGCTAAAATAGAACCCACTGAATCTTCCAGCCAAGGAGGAGGCTGGCAGAGATGGGGGAGGTGAGCACATTTTGAAGCATAAAATTTCCCAGGATCAGGGCATTTCATTAGGAGACTTCTAGATGTGTTTTTCTCTCTAAAGACTCCAACGAAAGTCCAGAGAATTTACCAACTACAGTGAAACATTCTTTACCATCAAGAGCTCTGTTGCCCATTAATTGTAAACAAGCATGTGAGTTGGTCTAGCAAATGCCTATTTATTTTTTAGGTTTGCCCCGTTTCACTTTTAATTAAAATCGTTGCATTGATTTGTTTTTAAAATAATAGTGAAGACTCTGATTTTTGTAGGTTGAGAAATAAATTATCACTTGAAGGATTAGAGTGGCTCTTCTTTTGATTTTAATAAAGATTAGAAGAAGAAAAAGAAGCACAAGGGAATGAATGCAGCTCCCCCAACATAATGAGGTAGACAGCTTCTCCTCCCGATCAAACAAAAGAACAAATGTATTAAACAAAGAGTATAGATTTGACAAACCATCTCTGCTCTCGCCAAGGATTTTCGAGGGGATTTGGAAAGTTGTAGCCTGACCGTGTTCTGTTATTTCTGAGTATATTAAAGCCAGTACTCTGTTAGCTTAGGTATTGTTTTTGTGTGTGCTTTGCTTCCTGGCAATAGAGTCTTTCTTTAAGAAAAGCAATTGGGAGATATGCTGGTCCTGGTTAATCTGTTCCCCCTTTCACACACAGACCATTGTCTGAATGTGCTTCCCAAGAGGCACAGGCATTATGTACTGGGCCTCCTCTCCCAAGTCAGCAGCCCGTACAAAGGGAACACACATCTTGGGAAGAGCCCACTGGATTTCCATTTGACACTGGAGCAGTTTTGCTTATGAAAACCTCAATGCAAAATGTGCCACTTCCCGAGGAAAAACAAAAAACAAAGCGAGGAACAAATGTGGTGGTGGTTTGTAAGTGTTCCACCCAGACCCTCCACCCCAAAGAGCCAGAATTTGGGAAGCGCCTGCTATCTTCATGGATGACTTACAGGGCTCTGAGAGCTCAGTAAAAGATTCATCTCTGTGGGGTGCTGAGGGTCGGGCTGCATTTCTGGAATAGGAAGTTCTGGAACTGTCCTCTTGTCTCTGTACCCCTTGTGACATTCCACCCAGATGCAGAGTCAGGTCCAGCTATCTCTACTCCTATCCATCAACTCTGGCAACACTCCCCAAGAGGTTCAACCAGCTTTATGTAAAGTTGTCCTTTTCATATGGATATTTAAAAACTGGTTTCTTGAAGTTATAAATATGGCATCAAACACACACACACACACACATACACACACACACACAACACACACCTGGATAACTCTGGATCTCCCTCTCTTCCTTTCCCTCTCCTCTCCAACTAAATTTCTTAAATGTGCTCTATTCTTGCCATGTCTCCAACTTCAACTCCTGCTACTTCTCAATTTGCTGCATTATGAGTGTTGGCTCCACCTCTACCCAGAATCCCAGCCCGGCTGAGGTCACCAGCAACTGCCATGTTATTAAGGCCTTATTTGTTTATTTACTCATCTTTGTGTTCATAGCATCATGATACATGGGACTTGTTTGACTAAATGAGCTTCTTGCAGAACTATCGCATTGTCACAGCTTCTCTTCTTGAGTTATGAAAACAAAATAACATGTCCTGAGCAAGTAACAGGTGGGAACAGCCATGTACATTTTCTCAGTCATCTTTACTCCCAAAGGTGGTTTGCAGATGAGGCAGTTGAGGCTGGAAGACACTAAATAACTTGCTCTAGACCACACGGCCAGTAAGTAGAGGATAGCACAGTTAGGGGTTGTTTTCAAGGCTATTCTGTTCTTTAGGGTGATTTGGATTATGGTCCAAATATTCCAGGCATTGAGAGAACTTCATCCAAATGAAGACTCACCTGAGATACCCACAAAGGCTCAGGAACATCCAAGGGGGGTAACATCCAAGCTGCCATCAGGGATGGAAAGATGGATTTCATTCTTGGGAAGCTCATGACTTTCATAATTGGTAAAGGGACAGTAGTGACAACAAACATGCTCTGCTATAGCAATAACTTGCACTAAATCTATTAACTTTATTAACTCAATTAATCTTCAAAACAGTTCTATGTAGAAATTTCTATTTCTAGTCCTATTTTATTGATGAGAACACAGAGGCATAGAGAGGCTAGACAACTACTCAAGGTCATATGGCTGGTAAGTCTTGGAACTGGGATTCAAATCCAGACAGGTATCATTCCAGGGTCTAGTATGACAACCACTGTAGTATCCCAGGAGGTCATTCTCTTCTTCCCGAAAGTTCTGGGGTTTCCACTTTTGCCTTGGAGTGGGAATATTTTGAATTCTCATTATGGATTCTCTAAGTTAACCATACTGAGTTTTTTTTTTATCATTTGACACTCTCCATCAAAACTCCATTTTGGTAGTTTACGATCTTGTTTACTCTTTGGGAATTATTCTCCACTTCATCCATCTTCCTCTTATAGCATGAACCCCGAAACAAAGCAAGGTATGCCAGGAGTCATCTGATGTAGCATAATTCATAAGTGGTTCAGTTTTTGTGGCCGTGTCAAATATATTAATGTATGCTACTTATGCTATTCTTCTTGCTGACTGTACCTCCTGAGACTTTTATCAATGGGCTGCTGGGACATTCTCCCACACTTGCTTCATGGGTATTCTGGGCATAAGTTCATACAAGCCCTTAAATTTATCTTTGCTAAATTTCACTTATACCATTTCTGTAAGTGCTTTCTTCAGGTCAGCTACCAATTTGGCATGAAGAGATATTAGTGCGTAGAACATGGAATCAAAGAATCTTGAATTTGGAGTTTACCTTGTCACTTAGGAGTTATTTGACCTTGGGTAATTTCCATTAGCTACACTTGCCATCAGTTTTCCCATCTGTAAATTAGGGCTAATGGTATCTACTCCAGAAAATTGGGAAATTCACTGACAGAAGAACTTTAAAAATTATATTTCTATCAAGTCTTGTTAACAATCCAAGTCTTGCTAGCAATCCAAGAGCCTATTCAAAAGTTATGAAAACAAATGACGATGTACATTTTCTTAGCTTTTGTTCCTATGCATTACATTTATGTTACTCATGTAACCATTTTTGCAAGGTTTACAGCAATTAGCATTTACTTCTTAGAAATGCTTAGCAATTATTTACTGAGAAACTAGCAATAGAATATGAAATGCCTATTCCTAGAAATGCTTCTAGTGAGCTTTAGTATTTGTATAACAACATCAGTAATACAGTTACCTGCACAAAGTGTTAATAGGGGATTATCACCTGCTGGAGATCTAGTCTGGGCTGGGGCACATCAAGCAAAGAGCCCAATGCTTTTATGGCCTCCATCTCTGGCTTAGTCAGAGGCAAGGGTCATTTCTAATTTTCAGCGTCCTCTGGGGGCTCAGCTGCCAGCCCTCCATTGGGAATATGAGAGAATAAGAGAACAGGAAAAAGGTAACTTTTATTCCTGATACAGATCAGAATCGCGCCTTTATAATACTGATCTCTCTAACCATCTGAACTACTAAATTCTGGAACCTTTTGCCAGCCTGGACTTTCAAAGTCATCCCAATCCTATGGCATTGTGCTGACTTCTCAGATTCTTCCATGACAGGCTCTGATCACTTATACCTGCCTGAGCCTCATAGACTTAGAGGGCTTCTGGCCTTGCCCAACCGCCTTGCTGACATCAGATGCCTTCCTAACCCTCAAGTCTTCCACAATCCCCTGGCCTACAGTTTGAGCTGCAGATCAAACTCTGCTGTTACCAGTGCGGAGAGAGCTATAAACTGGATTCTTGAAAGGCTCTATTAGGTCTTCAAAATGAGGAAAGTTCATAATAAAATATACTTTTCCCACGTTCAGTCGATGGACACCTGCACAGCTGATTAAAATTGGATTTGGGCTAATGGGGCAGGCAATAAAACTTAAAACCTAGTGGTTAGGTTGGTTAGGACTTCAGAGTGAGACAGACTTGCATTTGAATCCCAGCTCTTTTCATTTTGGTGTCATGTGGGGCAAGATATTTCCTTCCTAAGTCTCAGTTTTATCACCTGTAAAATGGAGAGAATAATTCCTATCCCATAGGATTATTGTAAGGACTCCACGAAATAATTTATGATGTGTTTACTACAGTGAGTGCCTTATGCATAACAAGTACTTCATAAGTACTAGCTTCTACTATTTAATTTGATGTGGCACCCGTTCTGCAAAATTTAGCCTAGCCTGTCTGACCCCAAGGGCCACACTCTTTCCACTATGTCAGGTGGTTTTAATTTTCCAATTTATGACTTCAAATCTATCAGGTGGCTCAAGAGGTCTCTCTACATCTATAGACTATCTATTGGATCTTTTATTTCAATGACTATATTTTTCATTTCCAGAAGTTGTAGTTTGTTCTTTTTAAAAGAGTTATTCTTTTTTTTCAGAGAATCTCATTGTTTGGGGAAGCTCTTTTTTATGCTCCTAAGCTATTTAGTACACCTGTTTTATAGTATCTTTGAAATGGATTATCTGAATTCTTTAGGATGTAATTCCATTTTTGTTTCTGCTGACAATCACTCATGATAGATCCGTTTTGAGATATGTTTTTGTTTTGGATCCAGAATTCATCTTGAGTGGGGTCATTCTCTGTGGAAATAATGCTCATTTTTTTTGATTGAGGGTATTTTCCCATAAAAGTGGTAATGTTTGCTTCTTTGAGATGCTCCAGGAGTATTTGAAATCTAGAACCTATTTTGTGTAATTGTTCAGTTTGAGGGTTTCAGGATCATATGAGTTAGTATAAATGAGGGCCACAAAAACACTGTGGTGCAAGATAGTGGTTACAAATTTCAGGGAGATATTTTCCCTAATTGTAAGCTACTTGAGGGAGACAAGCTTTCTTGTCAACTCCTTTTGGGGAGAGGCAGATTGTTTTTTGTTTATCCTTTTACTGAATGTGCTATTCTTCATTGATCCTGTTCTGCAAATCACTGAGTTCTGACCCTCCCCACCTTGCTTCACCACCCACAAGACATCATCTCTTATCTGAACATGCACGTTAAAGTCCAAGCTTCTAGATTATTGAGTGAGCAGGCCTGCCCTCAGTCAACTTAGGGCAGCTATCGCATCAGCACACATGCTCACAACCTTGCTTTTGAGTTTCTTCTTCATTTCTGGCCTCTAACCTCCAAGGACTTCTCTTTCTTGTGATTTTAGCCATACATCTAAAAGGATATTTGTTGTATTTTATCTAGCATTTATAGACATTTGTGGAAGCAATTTTTTTCAAAATATTTACTGTGCATAATGTCAGAACCACAAGTCTTGCAATGGAAGACTGTCTTCCATTGCTACAGATGTCCCATCTATTTAAAAATTTTTTTTAATGTTTATTTATTTATTTTTGAGAGAGAGAGAGTGAGCACGAGTAGGGGAGGGGCAGAGAGAGAGGGAGACACAGAATCTGAAGCAGGCTCCAGGCTCTGAGCTGTCAGCACAGAGCCCCACACGGGGCTCGAACTCACAAACTGTGGGATCATGACCTGAGCCGAAGGCAGAGGCCTAACCAACTGAGCCACCCAGGCACCCCAGGCATCCCATCTTTAATGCTTCCCTTGCCATGAACATCTCTGCTACAAGGATGGTGTTCATGGGAGCTGACTGGCCATAGGATTGTTCTCTAGCGGCTTAAGGGGTCTTTTTCAAGCCTTTGTTGTTTAACTATTTCCTGCTCATTGCCCTTAAAGTGGGCTTTGTTATTCTGACCGAAACTATAAGGTGTTAAGCAGTATCCTATATGATTGCCATTTCTCTCAATTTGTATGTTCCTGCTCTTGTGTCATTTCCCCCAAGAGAATAAGAGAAGCATCTGATGATATATGCATGCATTTCCTATGTATATGAATGACCTTACAGAACTGAAGTCTGAAGAGAAGAAAGATAGCCTACATTTGCTGGGCCACGTGAATTGTGGAATAAAAGGGAGACTCACTTTTATTGTTTTGGGTAATGACAGCTAATTTCCCCTCAAGAAATTGTTGGTCATTTCCATTGCGCAAGCCCACTAGGTGTTACCTCACCCAAAACAAAAAACTAGAAGCGTTTGCCAGAGTGGGAACTAAACATGTATCAATTCAAGTACACACTGCTACCTTCCTCTACCACTTTTTGTGCAAAAATGAGCTTCAGATCGTCTCAATAAAAGTCATCAAGTCTGTACAATCCAGACAGCCTCTCTTTGTCCTGGAAGATGTGTCTGTTTTGTTTCATATCACCTCATTCTGCAGTAAATTGTGACTTCTGGGGCACAGGGGCAGCACAATTACTGAGCTACTCTTTAAAGGGCTGAGGCTTTGAGAATGGAAGGAGCACAATGTTTGCTGATTGGCAAGAAGCCACAGGATTATTTTATTTTAACTAGGGATATATGAGGCATGGAGGAAAGAACATCAACTCTGGAATCAGCCAGAAATGAGTTCCAGTCCCAGTTCTGTAACTCACTAACAGTGTGATATTTGGCAAGCTACTAACTTCTCCAAGCCTCAGATGTATGAATTAGAATCAATATGTAAGGTGTAGGAAGCTGCTATTTGTGAAAGGCCTAATTTAGGGGCAGCATGGTACAATGGAGGTGGTTTTCGAGTCATCCAGATGTAGGTTCAAATTTTGGCTCTGATATTTCCTTTTATCTAAAGTGGGAGCAACAATATCTATGGCACTAAGTTGAGGATTGAAGTCCATGAGAAAATCTCTGTTAAGCACTTGGTCTTTTTTTTTTTTTTCTTTTGGTTGTTGGCACAGACCTTGGTGTGCTCTAGTCCCTTGCTCCTTGAGGGACTCAGTGATTGGACTCAGCTCTACCCTTCAGGTGCCCTCTGTGCCAGAGGAGGCAAATTGCTCAGTTTTTCACCTAAGTAAGATGACCTCTTACTTACTCTCCTTCTCCTTCCCTCAAGTTTTCAGACAGAGGGGTTACTGGAAGCCGGGAATGGCTCCAAGCCAGCAGACCACTTCCTGTCTACCACCTGGCCCTCCCACAGAACCTTCCCTCTTAAAACCTCTGGGACTGTGACAACAGGACCCAGGCAAGAAGCCACTGGCCAAGGCCTGGCCTTAAATTCCTGAGAGGCCTCTGGAATTTTCTGGAGACAGACAGGGCTCTGTCAGCAGCTCACAGCCTGGAAAAGAGTGAACAGGGTGTATGGCAGGCTGTTACTCTGAGCCTGCTCCCTCCCTGGGGCTTGTGGTTTTAAAGCTTTAATCGCTGAGATCAGAGTCATCCTGTTTTATTACAGTGCCAAAAAGGGCCACCCCAGCCTAGCATGGATGATGGCAACTCCTTCCGGAGACCCTCAGCCTGGCTTAGAGAAGTGATGGCTGCCGGGCCCCAGTGCCTCCTGTGGGGTTTGTGTTTCCCTTCCTATTAAATCCTCTCTGTGCTCAGAAGGCCGTTCCACTTTCCCATCTCTCCAGCTCTGCCTCTGGCTTCTTTAAAGGCTTCAGTGTTTCCTCAAATTAAGGGACCCAGCTGCTTGAGGCCCTTTGTTCAGTGTCTCCAGGATGACCTTTCAGATAATTCGTCCCCACTTGCAGGGGCTGAGCTTTGCTGGTATTTAGACTCAGAGCTTCCTTGGCTAATCGGAATTTATTATCCTCTTTGTTAGGGGACTATGAGGTTCTTTTTCTCCGTGGAGGGCTGTCTTCTGGGTGAGTGATACATGAGCTGGCCCTGGCTCTCTAATCCTGGCAAGTCCTGTTTCCAGGTTGTGTCTCCATGGCCCCCAGAGTCTATCTGTGTGTGCGTGTGTGTGTGTGTGTGTGTGTGTGTGCGCGCGCACGCGCGTGTATGCACACTCACTTGACCATGGAAAATAAAGACTTTCAGGTCTTAGGATCGTTTGGGGATAAAGGAAGCAGATGAGAGATGAAGGAACATGGAATCTTCCATGGCTTCATTTTTATAGCTTTTAATAGCTGTTTAATTATTCTTGCAAATCTGATTAGATCTTGTTGAGTGGTTTTTTTGTGGCAAAATATACATAACATAAACCATTTTAGTCATTTTTAAATGGACATTTCAGTACTATTCAGTACCTTCACAGTGTTGCCCAACCATCACCAACATCCATCTCCAGAACTTTCTCATCTTCCTACACTGAAACCCTATACCCATTAAACACTAACTCCTTGTTCTTTCCTTCTGCTAGCCTTAGGAAATCACCATTCTACTCCCTGTCTTATGAATTTGACTGTTCTAGATACTTCAAATAAGGGGAATCATACAGTATTTGTGGAATAATATTCCAATGTATGGATATGCTACATATTGTTTATCCATTCACTTGTCAGTGGACATTTATGTTGTTTTGACCTTTCAGCTATTGTAAACAATATTGCCACATACAGTTATGCACAAATATCTATTTGGGTCAACTGCTTCCAATTCGTTTGGGTATATCTACAAGTGGAATTGTTGGATCATATGGTAATTTCATTTTTAATGTTTTAAGAAGCCACCATGCTGTTCTCCACAGCAGCTGTAGCATTACTTTCTGTTTTGTTCTGTTTTGTTTCTAATAGCCATCCAATTAGTGTGAGGTGCGTTTATTGAATTTTGAGGGTGATAAAAATGAGCACTGCAAGAGTGATCATTTGTTAAGTTCATACCATGTATTAAATATTTAGTACAAATGATCTCACTGAATCTTCAAGACAACCCTATGTGGTTTGTTGTTATCTCTGTTTTATAGGAGATAAAACTAAAACTCAGAAGAGTATGTAACTTGCTCAAAATCAAACAACTGGAAAGGAGCAGAACTGGAAGTCATGGGCAGGGTCATCAGAGTCCCACATCCATGTTCTTTCTACTATACAACTTGTCTTCTAACCACATAGCTGTTCTTAGATGGGAGGGGGATTTCCACCCTCCTGCCAGTGAATGTTTAATTCCAAAAGGCTTTAAAATGCAAAGTCAAAGGCTTTCCATAAAGGAGGGGCATTGGGATGTTGGCAGGTTTCCCAGGAACACCCCCGCCCCCTGCACATGCACACCATACACACACACACACACACACACACACACACACACACACATACACATATACATACACACATACATACAAGCACTAAAAATAGAGTTACCCACGAAAAAGTCTAAGCCTTCTTTGAACCCTTCCTAGATGTGCTGTTCTACTTCCTGAGGCTATAGAGGTGAGTGAATCACAGACCCTTCCTTCAGGGACCACACCATCTAGTCAGGCAAACATCTTCCTAGGTAATGAGAATACAGGGTGCTGTGGACTGTGACAGAGGAGGTGACTACAGTACAGTGTGCAGAGTGTTGTGACTGAGGAATAGAGAAAGGGCCTTGGAAGCACAGATGACAAGAATAATCCTCTCCATCGTTAGACACGGGGTCCAGAAAAGGCTTCATATCAGAGTCATTTAAATTGACTGTTGAAGAATGAGATACCACATGATATTTGGAGGAATGGTGATAACAGAAGGGGGAAGGTATTTTGTACATGGGAACAGCAAATACAAAGACTCAGAGGAGGGAGAGAACGTGGTTGACGTGAAGTGGTGCAAACGTTTTAGTACATCTGTAGCATAAAGGGCATGTTAAGGAGTGACAGAAATAGAATTGGGAATGCAAACACAGGCTACCTCATTAAGAGCCTTTTCGTCTCACAGAATGTCTCAATTGATCTTGTGGTTGATGGAGGGGCATGGAAAATCTCTGGTTTGAACATGACAATGAGTTGGTCAGATTTGTGTTTTGGAAAATCACCTTTACATAACCTATGGTGGATAGATTAACACTGTGGTGAGGTGGAGGTGAGGTCTAACAGTAGGGAGACTAAAGTATAATAATAGCTGACATAAATTAGTTGCTTGCTATGTGACAGCACAGTACAAAAATATTATATGCATTACTCATTCAATTCCCATGACAACCCTGAAAAATGAATTATTATCCATTTCACAGATAGGGAAACTAAGGTCAAATAACTTGTATGAAGCCACATTATACCAAGGGTGCGGCCAGCATTTTAACGAAGGCTGTCATAGTTCACAGCACAAGGAAGAAATGGCAGCTGATATTAGGGCAATTGTAGTAGGAAGAAAAACAGCTGACTGATAAGCAAGTTATTTAGAAGATGGAAATGATGATTGACTAGATAGAGGGGATGAGGTATCAATGAAGACTCCTAGATGTCAAGTTTGGAGGACTCTGATTGGTCATGCCTTCTCCTGAGAGGAGGAGGAACCTAGGAAGAAAAGATGGGAGACTCTGTTTTGGACAAGCTGTAAAGCCTAGAAAACATTGATCAAAGAAATCTTTTGAAATATGAATTCACATCCATTACCATTAATGATGAAACTTTCCTTGAGATGCCAGCCACTAATGGCTGTACATATATGTAATATATAAATAAATCAGTAAGTACACAGTTATGGAGGTACATCCTCAAGTATTTTTACTGATATAAATGAATGATAAAACAAGGCTTGGAAACTACTAATTTTATAACAGCTTCAGAGAAATCAAGATTAAAAATATGCAGACAATATTTGTGATATATGGTCTTCTTGGCTACTTGCTCCACTTATACACAGTTTGTGTTCTAGTGTTTGTCAGTAGATCCATTAGTTATATATATTCAACACCGGTGAACTTTTCTCATCTTTTTCATATATGTATATATGTATTCAACACTGGTGAATCTTTTAGTTCTCACTCCTAGTATGTTATTTCAAATCCCTGGTCACATTTTACCAATTTCAACAACTTAACGTTTTCTAGAATTAACCCTGAAAGTTCATTGTTTATATAGAGTTTCTGGAGAGATCTTTTAAAAATGGAATCTATCCATGTCAATTCATTGTTTAAAATCTTTCAATGTCTCCATATTGCCCAAATGGCACTCAAAGCCTTGGCCATCTGTGTCTTTTCCTCTTCGCCACTGCTGGCTACAATGAGATATTTATGGTGACATAAACAAGTCTTGCCATTTCACAGTAACCTGCTTTTCAGGCTCACTACACCAAAAATTCTCTTTCTTATTGATCTGGAGAATACCTTTATCCTTCCAAATCTTTCTCTTGTCTCCCCTAAGAACTTGCTTCCAATACCCAGCAGAGTTAATAGTTATTTCCCTATGTCCACAATATACTGAATATATATCTGTTTAATGCTGTAATAAAAAATACGTTTGATGTGTCTGTTTCATGCCATAGACTGTGAACTCCTTGAGGGTAAGACTTGATTTGTGTATCTCTGTAGTTCCTCACAGTCCTTAATCACATGCCAGATATAAGAAACGGTTCAAAGGTTGTTGGTGAGCTAATGGAATGAATGATTACTCATTATCAGAATTACATAAGTTAATATATATAAAGCCCTTGAAGAGTGCCCAATGAGTAATAGGTGTTACATAACTACTTTCTATTATTATTTTTCTGCATAATTTCTTTCAATACTTCCTTCCAGTTGGTCTTGTCATCCAAGCAAATTAAAGGAAAGAAACACGTCTCTTAAGTTTTCTACATTTTTCATAAAACCTAATATAAAGCACTCAGTCAACTTACTTAAACATTTATCAAGCATTTAAGATCCCCACAGTCCAAACTTCTGCAAATTTTCTTAGTAATTATGTGTGGTGGAGTTCTAGGAGTACATTCTGATGCCCCACCCCTCTGTAACATGGGTATACTTTCTTTTCCCACCATCATCCCCCAATCCCTTCCACTCTTCTAGCTTTTTAGAGATTATTATTATTTTATTTTAGGAAAAGAGAGAGAGAGAGAGACAGAGACAGAAAGGAATAATCCCAAGTAGGCTCTGCACTGAGTGTGTCCCAACATAAGGCTCGATCTCATGACTATGAGATCATGACCTGAGCTGAAATCAAAAGTTGGTCACTTAACTGACTGAGCCAACCAGATGTCCCCTCTTCTAGTTTTTTTTTAGTGGCGTTTTCAATCTCTCTTGAACCTCAAAGATTCTTTGCAATAACATTAATTTTTATTGCAAAATGCTGCCAAATTCTTTTAGTATGGATTTATCTTTCTGAATTTTGCCCCAAATAAATAAAATGGAATGCCACACTTCTATAGCTGAACACTACAGTTTGTTTTTCTTCTGTGAAGCTGAACATTTATTGATGAATCCATATTGTATTGACAGCAATTTCTTCAATAATTTCATGGGTTGTGTAGCAGTTGGTAATAGTGCATGCATGTGGGCAGGGAGAAGTATGCAAATATCAGTAATAATTATGCTTGGTGTATGCAAATTCCACCAGGTATTTTCAGAAATTAATCTTCCAAATTACTTTTGCACAATTCAGGAAAATTGAAATGTGCATTTAAATAATTGTAGAAAAATTTAAAAGCAATCTCCACTCATTTAAATCATCCAGTTAAGGTGCTATTATAAACAAAGGGATTATAGATATTTCAGACATAGCAGCCATACTGTCAAAACAGAATTACAGCGATCATGAGAACTATGCTTTGTTTGTAGATAACTTGAACAGGGGTGACATTGTTCACAGTATTTTGTTTGGCTTAAAAATTTATTATTAATATTCCTCAAAAATCATTACTGAAAGGAAGCATTATTGTCTTATTTGTTCATATACTCATTTATATATCCTTCATGTGTTTATATCTCCATTTATCAACCCATCCACCCAACAAATGCAGGTTTTTTAAGCATCACTGTACGCCAAGGACTGAGCTAAGTTAAATTATAGGGATAGGAAATCTTTCGGCTTGTGCCTCCTGCCCAATGTGGGCCACAGATTGATGTTTAGTTATCATAGTTTAGTTTAGTGATGTTTAGTGATGTTGGGGTCTTTAAATTTCCTCCATGAGTTTAATATCAATTGTAACTTTGCATGAAAGCTAGATTTTCTTTTTTGGCAATAATTTGTGCATTATCCAGGTAAAGCACGTTTAGTGTCTTCTGCCTTCATGTAGTTTTAAGTAATCAAATTATGACCAGGGCTTTAAATGCTGAAGATGACCCTAGGCTTCCTGGACTTGCTTGAATACTTGATATGAAGTTCACAGGGAAAATACCATTGAATTAGTAGATAAAGGACAGAAAGGCACACAGCCCTGCCTGTAAGAAGCTGCCACCTCATGGACATGTGGGACAAGAAGCAATAAGCCAGTTAATAATGCTTGTGATTACAGTGTTGTAATTTTGAGGAATGAGGGATCTCCTTCTTCCAGGGGTGATCAAGAGACTTTCATGAGGTCCTTGAGTTGTGTCTTGGGAATGGGTTTCACAAAGAAGGTGGTGGAGACAGTTTTGGGAGAGGGAGTGCTCCAAGGCTTTTGATCTTGGCTCAACAGCTACGTGACTGTGAGGTCTTAATGATGAGCCTCATTGGTAAGATGGGGATGGTGACACCAACCTCAAAGATTTGTGGGAGGACTTAGCTTATATTTGCCAAAGTGCCCATTAAGTTACATTGAGCAGGGAATCCTAGCAGAAGACATGGCTCAGGGGAAAGGCATAGAAGCCTGAGGAAGAAAAACATATTTGAACACTGGTGATAAGGCCAGTTTTAACTGAAACTTAGGATTCTTCTATAGAAAACCAGAGGCAATAACCACAAACTTGACTTTGTTACTTGAACTGTTGGGTATTTGAATTTGTTACTGAACTATTTGGATACAGAAATGCCTATCTCTAAAATGGGTCAAGAAAACAAACTGTCCAAAGGGGTGGGAGGTAAGATGCAGAAATGTCTGCAAGTAAGGTCTTTGTGTTTCTTTCTCATTGATTCATTTGATTATTTCTTATCCATTTTTTTCCCCAGGGATGACTTCCTGGTAAAAATACACACTTCTTTGGCCACATGACTGAGGTCAGCTAAGATGTGCCTCTTAATGAGCATACTTCTGATCTAGAACATAGGTCTGGAATATCCTCATTGCTCTTACTGTCACATTATAAGCCAGTATAGCATTCTATTTTTTTTTTTTGAGAGCAACATTAGAATCATCCCTTCATAGACTTCCAGCTGTATTACAAAGCTGTAATCATCAAGACAGTATGGTACTGGCACAAAAACAGACGCTCAGATCAATGGAACAGAATAGAGAACCCAGAAATGGACCCACAAACGTATGGCCAACTAATCTTTGACAAAGCAGGGAAGAATATCCAATGGAATAAAGACAGTCTCTTCAGCAAGTGGTGTTGGGAAAACTGGACAGCGATGTGGAAAAATGAACCTGGACCACTTTCTTACACCATACACAAAAATAAACTCAAAATGGATGAAAGACCTAAATGTAAGACAGGAAGCCATCAAAATCTTTGAGGAGATAGCAGGCAAAAACCTCTTTGACCTTGGCCACAGCAACTTCTTACTCAACACGTCTCCGGAGGCAAGGAAAATGAAAGCAAAAATGAACTACTGGGACCTCATCAAAATAAAAAGCTTCTTGGGGCACCTGGGTGGCGCAGTCGGTTGAGCGTCCGACTTCAGCCAGGTCACGATCTCACGGTCCGTGAGTTCGAGCCCCGCGTCAGGCTCTGGGCTGACGGCTCAGAGCCTGGAGCCTGTTTCCCATTCTGTGTCTCCCTCTCTCTCTGCCCCTCCCCCGTTCATGCTCTGTCTCTCTCTGTCCCAAAAATAAATAAACGTTGAAAAAAAAAATTAAAAAAATAAATAAATAAAAAGCTTCTGCACAGCAAAGGAAACAATCAAGAAAACTAAAATGCAACCGACGGAATGGGAGAAGATATTTTCAAATGACATATCAGATAAAGGGTTAGTATCCAAAATCTATAAAGAACTTATCAAACTCAATAACCAGAAAACAAATAATCCAGTGAAAAAATGGGCAAAAGACATGCATAGACACTTCTCCAAAGAAGACATCCAGATGGCCAACCAACACATGAAAAAATGCTCAACATCACTAATCATTAGGGAAATACAAATCAAAACCACAATGAGATATCGCCTCACACCTGACAGAATGGCTAACATTAACAACTCAGGCAACAACAGATGTTGGCGAGGATGGGGAGAAAGAGGATCTCTTTTGCACTGCTGGTGGCAATGCAAACTGGTGCAGCCACTCTGGAAAACAGTATGTAAGTTCCTTAAAAAATTAAAAATAGAACTACCTAAGACCCAGCAACTGCACCACTAGGTATTTTTCCAAGGGATACAGGTATGCTGTTTCGAAGGGGCACATGCACCCCAATGTTTATAGCAGCATTATCAACAATAGCCAAAGTACAGAAAGAGCCAAAATGTCCATCGATGGATGAATGGGCAGAGAAGATGTGGTATATATCCATACACACACACACACACACACACACACACACACACACAATGGAGTATTACTTGGCAATCAAAAAGAATGAAAGAAATCTTGACATTTGCAACTACGTGGATGGAACTAGAGGGTATTATGCTAAGCAAAATTAGTCAGAGAAAGACAAATATCATATGAATTCACTCATATGAGGGCCTTAAGAGACAAAACAGATGAACATAAGGGAAGGGAAGCAAAATAATATAAAAACAGGGAGGGGGACAAAGCGTAAGAGACTCTTAAAAATGGAGAACAGAGGGTTACTGGAGGGGTCATGGGAGGAGGGATGGGCTAAATGGGTAAGAGGCATTAAGGAACCTACTCCTGAAATCAGTGCCGCACTATATGCTAACTAACTTGGATGTAAATTAAAAAAATAAATTTAAAAAAATCCCTTCAAGGAGGTGGGGGAGATGGGTTAAATAGGTGATGAGGATTAAGGAGTGCACTTGTTGTGAAGAACACCAGGTGATGTACACAAGAGGTGAATCACTCTATTGTACACCTGAAACTAATATCACACTGTATGTTAACTAACTGGAATTGAAATAAAAACTTAAAGTATCCCTTCAAATAAATCAGCAATCTTATTCTCATTGACTCAGTTGGTGGAAACAATTTATTCTCATCCTAACTGATGAGATTTGGGGTCTTAGATCAGATAGTCTATTGTCATGTTTTCCTACAGTTTTGAGTGCAGGTTAGCTTTTCTTTCCTGGTTTCCCACGACTACGTCTGTGACCCTAGAAATGGGACACTGATAACAGGAATCAAAACAAGTGGAATGGCAGAGAAAGAAGGTAGGAAACACAGAAAGAGAGGACAGCATCTTTCTCATCTTGCATTTATTCATTCAACAATCGTCTTGCACTTACTCATTCAACAAGTACAAAGTTCCTGCTCGGTAGCTGACACTGTGTAAGAGCCAAAAAGAAAGCTCAAAGAGATGTCGTCTGTACCTTCAACAGACTTGACAGTTGAAGGGAGGGCAGTTAGTAACAACAACTGCTAGTGTTTTAATGGAGGATATTCATATGCTCTAGAAGTGCTGGGGAGGGAATGAGTAACTGCCTGGGAGAGCTGGGAAGGTCTCACACAGATGATATTAAACTGGATCATGAGCATGAGAAAGGAAAGAGATAAAGGGCATTCCAGGAGGGGGGAGTTATTACTTGAGTGATTAAAATACAAAGCATATAAAGGTTAGGCCACAGAATGGTATAAAGCTCTAAGAAGTCCAGAGGAAGGAAACATCACATTTCATAAAAGGGGTAAAAGAGACACTTCAAGGAGGAAGTGGTATTTAAAATGGGCCATGGCATTTCAGAAGGCACAGAAGGGCTGGTGAGGACATTTCAGATAGAGGGAAGAGCACGAACAGTGGCATGGAGGTAGGAAAGTCAAGGGGGTTTAGGACGATGGAGGGGTCAGGGATGCAGAGAGGCTGGGCATAGTTAAGAGTAGAAAGGGCAGGTGGAGTCAGATGGTGAAGAGGTTGACGTGAGGCCTTAGCACTTCTGTTACTTGGTAGGAGTCATTGAAATTTTGATTGGGGCAAATGAAAGTCCATTCATTTTAATTCTACCAGTATTTTCTGGGCCCTTGCTCTCAACCAGATACTTTGATAGGATCTAGAGACATAAAATGAATCAGGCATGTTTCCTGACTTCTTGAATCTTCCATTAAATTATATCTACGTCTGTGCCTAAGCCTGTACCCGTACCTACGTTTAAGCCTACACCTAAGTCTATACCTACATCCACATCTCCACCCACCTTTATCTATGTCTACATTGGGATCTATAGCTATGGAGAGATTAGCCTGGCGGTGGTGTGGAGGATGCTTGGATCAGAAGACATGAGATGGGGATACAATCAGACATTTACGTTGGGAGACCCTGTACTGGTCCAGATGGGAGGGTCCGAACAGGAGGACTGTGCAGTATAGCAAGAAGAGCCCTGTGTTTGGAGCCCAAGGAAATTGGATCCAGCCTCTATTGCAAAGTCTGATTCGGAACTTCTCCAAGTAATTTCCTCGCCCTTCTCCTCATCTGTAAAACAAGGATACTAACAATTTACCTGTGAGGGTGAATGAGAAGATTAAAGGTGATGTATTAAACAGTTGCTACTGGCTGCCATCAAGTGGTTGGTGGTGATCGCACCTGTGATAAAGAGACCACCGGGCTTTGGCTTGTCACTCCCTACCCAGAAAGAGGTGGATGTTTTATCCCAGGAGCAGAGGCAGGTTTGAGGGCTCCCGGCAGGGAATAGTGACTGTGGCAATAATTAAACCTGCCCTTCGGCCTCTACCTTCTGTTTCCCAGGTAAGGAGCACGGATAGTCCTTGCTTGGCTGGCAGAGCCAGGGTCGCCTTGGGAGGCCTTTTCGTGGCCTGCTCTTCCCATGCCACCACTGAACCCACTGACTCGGAGCCTCCGAGAGGCTCTGGCAGTGAGCGCGACTGCAGCTGCAACCAGGCCAGGTTGCTCCATCTCCAACAAACATTTACAGTGGCTCGGCGCCCGCCGCTCCTGCCCCGACACACAGGAAGCAGAGAGTCTGGCCAGGGAGTGGCAGCCAAGAGGACGCTGACAGCGTGGCAGGCAGGAGCTTCGGGGGCCCTGAGCAGGCGGCAGGCTGGCTTCTAGCTGCGGGGGGTCTCCTCCTCAGCCTCGCAGCTGTGGATGCAGCTTCTCCCAGGAGCTCACCTGAAGGGGCAGGACTGTCTCACAGGTCCTGGTTCTTCCCAGCTGATGTCAGGTGCCTTCCAGGGGTGACAGTGCCATGGTGAACAAGGAGGAAGCCAAGATACACTGAGAAACAGGGCTGAACATTTCTAAAGGCGGATTCTGCTGGGGGTTCTTGCCTGTCCAGGATTGAGACTTGTTTCTCTGATCACGAGCATTTGTGAGAGGCATGTATTAGTAGGGCTTTGACAACCAGTTCTGGGAAGGAAGGAGGGAGGGGGGAGGGAGGTGGGGAGGGAGGGAGGAAGGGAGGAAGGAAGGAAGGAAGGAAGGGAGGAAAGAAGGGAGGAAAGAAGGGAGGAAAGAAGGGAGGGAGGAAGGGAGGGAGGAAAGAAGAGAGGAAAGAAGGGAGGAAAGAAGGGAGGAAAGGAGGGAGGAAGGAAGGGAGGGAGGAAAGAAGGGAGGAAGGAAGGGAGGGAGGGAGGAAAGAAGGGAGGAAGGGAGGGAGGAAGGAAGGGAGGGAGGAAGGAAGGGAGGGAGGAAGGAAGGGAGGAGAGGGAGGGAAGAGAAAGGGAGAATGAAAAGGAAAGCCCTTATTTGTTGTTTTTGCCAACTTCTATGGTATAAAAACTCCACTGCAGAAAATTTCAAGGTACCCAGGTCTCACTGAACCTGAAGTTGAAAGAGATGGGCAGTAACACATCATTATATAGTATTTCCACCCTTGATATATGAGATACAAATAACCTCAAGAGCATAGATAATAGTAAAAAATCGAAAAATAATAAGCAAGAATTTTGAGCACTTCTCTTTGTTCTTAATTTATTTTATTTAATCTTTAATAGTGGCTCAGTTTAACAACTGACTCACAAAAATTTCTTTCTTTCTTTCTTTCTTTCTTTCTTTCTTTCTTTCTTTCTTTCTTTCTTTCTTTCTTTCTTTCTCAGAGCTTCTGTTTTACCTTCTCTGGATACTAAACTTCTTGTCTTTTGAGAAGGAAAATTGCCTGGCTGATTGGTATATGGTAGGGGAACTGGGGATCTGATTGTTTTAGATTATGAAGGTGAAATTCACATAAACATAAAATTAGCCATTTTAAAGTGAACAATTCAATGGCATTTACTACATTCGTAATGTTGTACAACCACCTCCTCTATCTCATTCTAAAATATTTCTGTCACTCCCAACTAAAACCCCTGTCTGTTTCTTAGAGCTGCCATCACAAAGTATCAGAGTCAGGGTGGCTTAAACTACAGAAATGCACTTTCTCACAGTTCTGGAGGCTACAAGTCTGAGATCGAGGTGACAGCAGGATTGGTTTCTTCTAAGGACCATGAGGGAAGGCTCTGTTCTGGGTTTCTCTCCTTAGCTTACAGATGGCTGTCTTTTTCCCGTGTCTTTACGTGGTTCTCCCTATGCATCTGTGTTCAAATCTCTTAGAAGGACATCAGTCATATTGGATTAGGACCCATCCTAACAACCTTATCTTTTTTTTTATATGATCATTTTATTTTATTTATTTTTTTTTTCAATATATGAAATTTATTGTCAGATTGTAACAACCTTATCTTAACTACATCTTTCAAGACCCCATCTCCAAATATGGTTATGTTCTAAAGTACTGGAGGTTAGAACTTCAGTATTTGAATTGGGGCGGGGGAGTCACAAATCTGCCTGCAACCACTCTTACCCATTGAGCAGTCTCCCCCCACAGGCCCTGGCAACCAACAATCTGCATTCTGTCTCTAAGAATTTACCTACTCTGGATATTTCATATAAATGCAATCACACAATATGTGACCTTTTGTGTCTGGCTTCTTTTACTTAGCATAACATTTTCATTTTTATGGGAGTGGGTGGCTCACAGGAATATCATTACTCATGTGTATTGTGGTTTAAAAAAAGGAGAGAGAACCAGTGGTCAAAAAAGCTACCAAGAACAACTGCTTCTAAGTGAAGGGATTCTCCTGTGGTCCACAAAACTGACAAATATCAGACAATGATATTGGCAGATAATCTTGCCTCCTATTTACAAAACTGGAGGCAAGAAGACTGGTCAAGAGACCAATGAAATGGTTGAGGGAAGACAGTTTTAAGGCATGTAGTAGGGAAAGGGCAATGGGGATGAAGAGGAGAAGGTTTCATTAAAGCGATTAGAAAATGCAAATCACCCCCAAAAACGTAAATATTACCTATTTGAAAAGTATATGAAGGAATAATGTAAAGAACATTAAGTATCACTTATGATACAACTCTGTTATACATACTGTAAACATTTTGCCACATCTGTGTGTTCATCAAAGAACTATACATATAAGAAAAATGCGCAGTGATGTAATTTTAGAAAGTTACACACCCGTGTACCCAGCACCCAGACCATGACATGGAACGTTACCAATACCCTACAAGGCTCTCTCATGCCTCTTCCACCAGATGTAATAATTACTAGTTACAGCCTATTTTTGAGCTTTATGTAAAGAGAATCACATTACACGTTTTCCTCACATTCTGGGAAACGGATCCATGCAGTTACGTAAAATATTTACTCTTTCATTTGCCTACTGTTCCATTGTAAGAATACACGAAAAATAATGAATTGATCTTATTATCGATGGGCATTTGTGATATTACAGCAATGCTGCTATGAGCAGTCTTGTTCTTGTATTTTGTGCTTGTGTGGACACCATATACTGACACATGTGTATCTGGTAGGGTAAGTCCACCAAAGTTTTACGTCTTTTGTCGACTATATACCTGGGAGTGGAATTTCTGGTCGTGGAGTACATACATCCAGGGTTAGAAGATCAGTGCCAGAGAGTTTTCTTCAGTGCTTGCACCAATTAGCACGCTCACTGATAGTTAAGTGGGGGTTCGCATCCTCACATACACATTCTTGTCAATACTTGGTAGTGTCAGTTAACTTCATCATACTCGTGGGTGTTGTTTGATGGCATATAATTGGGCTTTTAGCTTCCATTGCCCTTATGATTTCCTATGGTGAGCTTTTCATGTTTATTCACCGTTTGAATGTTTTCCTTTGGGAAGTTCCTCATCATCTTTTGCTTAGGTTTTATCCTTCTTTTTCTTATGGTTTGGTAAAAGTTCTTTGTGTATTCTGGATATGAGTCCTTTATCATAGGCATACAATATAATATGATTTATATATCATATGTATTGCATATATATTTTGTATCTCATAAAGATGTATTGCAATTATCTTTTCCCATTCTGAAACTTGTCTTTTCATGAGCAGAAGGGTTATAAATCTTACTACAGTCCAATTTATCAATCTTTTCTTTTATGGTTAATGTTATTTGTGTCCAGTTTAAAAAATCTTTACCCATCTCATGAGAATATTCTACATTATTGTCTAAAAGTTTGATGCTTTTATTTTCTTTCTCTTTTTAAAATTTTATTTAATTCCAAGTTAGTTAATATATACTATAATAATGGTTTCAGGAGTAGAATTTAGTGATTCATCACTTACATATAATACCTAGTGCTCATCCCAACAAGTGCCCTCCTTAATGCCCATCACCCATTTAGCCCATCCCCCTAGGCACCTCCCCTCCAGCAGGCCTCAGTATGTTCTCTGTATTTAAGAACCTCTTATGGTTTGCCTCCCTCTCTGTTTTTATCTTATTTTTCCTTCCCTTCCCCTATGTTCATCTGTTTTGTTTCTTAAATTCCACATATAAGTGAAATTATATGATATTTGTCTTTTTCTAATGGACTTATTTCCCTTAGCATAATACATTCTAGTTCCATCCACGTTGTTTCAAATGGCAAGATTTAAAAAACAGAATGCTTTCACTTTCCTATTAGGCCTATGATCTATCTAGAATTTTTATGTATGGTACAAGGTGGAGGTCAAGTTTTTTGTTTTTTGTTTTTATCCTTATGAATATCCAACTGACCAACACCATTTATTGAGAAGACCATCTTTTTCTTTGACTATGGCACCTTGTCATAAATCAGGGGATTGTATGTGTGGCATTGCTTCTAGACTTTTTATTCTATTCTTTTCATCTAATTTTCTACCCTTAATACCAATAGCATATCGTCTTATTCTAGCTTTTTAAAGACACCTTGATATTTAGCAAAATAAATCCTTTAAAGTTTGTCTGCTTCATGATTATTTTTGCTATTCTAAGCTACTTGCATTTCCGAAGAAATTTTAGATAGATTTTGTCAATTTCTTCAAGGTTTGTGGGGATTTTGGTAAAAACTAGTTTGTTTTTGTTTTGAGCAGGTTTTGAATTTTAGCAAATGCTTTTTCTGTATTATACCGAGATAATGATATGGTTATTCTCCTGGTGGTGAATTGCATAGACTGGGGTTTGAAAGTTATTGGTGTTTGAACGGAAATTCCTGCAACAAACCCAGTTTGATCATGATGAACTATTCTTTTTATACACATTTGCAAATATTTTGTTTAGTATTTTTGCATATATACTCATAAAAGAAACTGGCCTGTGATTTTACTGTCTTACGATGTTCTTATCAGATTTTATGTCAGAATTATGCTGCACTCATAATGACTTGGAAGTATTTTTCTTCTCCAAGTTTTTATTTAAATTCCAGTTAGTTAACATACAGTGTAATACTAGTTTCAGGTGTACAGTTTAATGATTCAACACTTCCATACCACACCCAGTGCTCATCACAAGCGTCCTCCTTAATCCCCATCACCTATTTAAACCATCCCCCCACTACCTCTCCTCTAGTAACTATCAGTTTGTTCTCCAGTTTGTTAACAGTCTGTTTCTTGCTTTTCCTCTCCCCCCCGCAACGATGTTCATTTGTTTTCTTTCTGAAATTCCACATATGAGTGAAATCATAATGGCATTTGTCTTTCTCTGACTTACTCCACTTAGCATTATACTCTCTAGGCCCATCCATGTTGTTCTAAGTGGCAAGGTTTCATTCTTTTTTACAGCTGAGTAATGTTTCATTGTGTGTACACACACACACACACTGAAATATTACATATATATACACGTATAATACACATACATGTACTACATACATACATACATGTATATATGTACACATATGTACCACTTCTTTATCCATTCATCAGTTGATGGGCATTTGGGCTCTTTTCATAATTTGGCTATTGTTGATAGCACTGCTATAAACATTGGGATGTACTAGGTATTTACCAAAAGGATACAAAAATACTAATTCAAAGAGATACATTACTTGGAAGTATTTCCTCTTTTTCTAGTCTCTGAATTTTTTAAAAAGAAGGTTGTTATTCCTTAAATATTTACAAAAACCTGCAGGTGTGAATTCTGCACTGTGAAGGCACTTGGGTCTGGAGAACACTCTATAGGAAGGTCTCATTTACATATTCAATTCTCTAATAGGCGTATAGGTTATTCAGTAGTTAAAAATTCTCCTTGAGTCAGCTTTGGTAAGTTGTGTCGTTCTAAATATTTGTCAATTTCATCTGACTTTCAAATTTATTGACCAACTCTTTCAAAGTAATCTCTTATTTTCTTTTTAATGTTTGTAGAGTCTATAATTACTCCCTTTTTATTTATTTATTTATTTATTTTTTATTTTTTATTTAAAAAAATTTTTTTTAAGTTTATTATTCACAGAGAAAGAGAGAGAGAGAGAGAGAGAGAGAGAGAGAGAGAGAGAGAGAATATGAACGGGGGAGGGTCAGAGAGAGGGAGACACAGAATCCAAAGCAGGCTCCAGGCTCTGAGCCCTCCGCACAGAGCCTGACATGGGGCTCGAACTCACAGACTTCGAGATCATGACCTGAGCCGAAGTCGGGCACTCAACCAACTGAGCCACCCAGGTGCCCCTAATTATTCCCTTTTTAAATTTCCACTTTTGGCAATATTTTCTTTTGCTCTTTTTTACTTCATTAATCTTGTCAAAGCTTTGTAAATATTATTAATTGTTTTCAAATAATCAGCATTTTTGTTGATTATCAACTGCTTGCTTGTTTTCTATTTTATTAATTTGGGTTCTTCAAAACAATTTACTTCATATTATTGTCTTTTGAGTTTTCTTTCCCTAACTTCTTGAGGTGGTCACTTAAATCATTGTTTTTAGCCTTTCTTCTTTTCTATTTTATGCATTTAAGGCAATAAATATCCTTCCAAGAACAGCTTAGGATGCATTCTGTAATTTTTTCTATGTAGTATTTTTGTTATCATGTACTTCAAAAATATTTTCTAATTTTCATTGAGATTTATCTATTGACCTATGGGTTCTTTTTCTAGTCTTGAGTTAATTAATTAATCAATTTATTTCCATTCTTTCTCGTGCAATGATAAAAACATAAAAAGTCATAACTTATCTTCTGTACAACTATGGCAGGATCCTATGAACTTCACTTTTATATTTAATGCTTTTATTTGGATATTTTAAAAAATACTTCAAATAATGTTTAAGTTTTTTGCTCTTTGTATTAAAAATTATTTACAAGACTATCTTCTGCTTTTCCAGGTGATTGGGTTTTAATGATATTCTCTTGCTACTGACTTCCAGTTTTATTGTACTCTTGAGATAGAATTGACCCGTAAAGCCTCTACAGTTTATTAACCTATTCTTGGAGGATTATAATTAACATCTTAAAATGTTTCATAAACCTATGAAAAGAGTTGCATTTTCTATTTGGAGACTTAGATTTCAATATGTGCCTATACAGGAAACTTTAATCCCATAGATTAGATATCCTATATCTGATTAACAATTCTATTAATTAATTCTTAAGTTTGTAACTATTATTGCTTTATAGATCTTAATACTTTATTATTCAAAGACTCATGGCTTCGTTACTTTATCTTCACTTATGTACTTTATCAACCTAAATTTTTTTTCTATCTTTTAAATGATTTTCCCTTTGATTTCTACTTTAATATCCTATCCCTAGGATTTTTTTTTTCATTTGGATTGGTCTGCTTTTGGACTATCCTTTAAATATTAATCTATCAAAACCACTTTTCTTTATGCACATCCAGTGGTTGTAGTTGGAATTTTTTTTTTATCCATGTTCAAGAGTATTATTTCTTGATAAGAGAATCATCCTATTTACAGTTATAATCATAGTTGCTCTGTTTTGTCTTATGTCTGTTATCTGGATTTATGTCTTACATTTTTAATAATATTATGCATATATGTATACATATTTGATTTTTCTCTAATAACTTAGAAGTTTTAGAGCATAGTCTTTATGCCATTAGTTCATGCACCCCTGGGGATATACAGCAATGCACTTGGGATGTGTCATGACACAGGATAAATACATGCTCTTGAAGTATCACTTGCATTAAATGGTAAAGAAATAAAAAAGTTTTATTATTAAAATCAATACTGATATGTAATGTGATAAAATGAAAAATTCACATGACACTTCTGAAATCTCTATCTGGGATTGGGCCATTCTGGGTTATGTTGACAGACCCCTGGGGCATGTGTTCACTTTCTCTGATGTTAGGGGGACTTATGTGGAAACACTTGAGAACATCTGTGTCCATTTTTTAAAATTACTTTTGAAGACTAAACCTATATGTTCTAATTTTCAAAGTAAAAAAATGAAATAGTATTTCTTGAATTTCCACTCTATCAACCAAGGAAATGAGTACTCTTTAATTTCTTCTCCCTTCTTCCCCATCACTTTTTTTCAATTTAGTTGATATTGCATAGAATTTTGGGCCCAGATTATTATTATTCCAATTTGACTGTGAGTTTTAATAATCAAAGTTATTATTTCTTATTTATTAAACAAACACTTTATATTTATGGTAAAAGTTAGAAAATACAGATAAATATACTCAACCTTCTATTACTTAAAAATATAAAGAAAGGGTAAGGGGCGCCTGGGTGGTTCAGTCGGTTAAGCGTCTGACTTCAGCTCAGGTCATGATCTCGTGGTTCGTGAGTTTGAGCCCCACGTTGAGGAGCAGAGCCTGGAGCCTGCTTCAGAGTCTGTCTCTCCCTCTCTCCCTCTCTCTCTCTCAAAAATACATAGACATTAACAAAATAATAATAAATAAAAACATAAAGAAGGGGTAATAATTTTGTCAGTGTGAGATAGGAATAGAACTTAGGTATTTTTCCAATTCTTTTTTTTTTAATGTTTAATTACTTATTTTGAGAGAAAGAACGGCAGAGAGCGGGGAGAGAGACAATCCCAATCAGGTTCCATGGTGTCAGTGTGGAGCCTGACTTGGGGCTCAAACACATGAACCAAGAAATCATGACCTGAGTTGAAATTAAGAGTTGGATGCTTAACTGAAGGAGCCACCCAGGCACCCCTCCAATTCTTTAATTAGTTTACATAACATCAATTAGATTCACCATCTTTACCATATATATTATTTTCATCTGTGCTTTCCTGTGTCTAAATATTATATCGTATTATGTCACATTAAGGTAAACTAAATAGATGGGAATACAAGCTGGTGCAGCCACTCTGGAAAACAGTATGGAGGTTCCTCAAAAAACTAAAACTAGAACTACCCTACAACCCAGCAATTGCACTACTAGGCATTTATCCAGGGGATACAGGTGTGCTGTTTCGAAGGGACACATGCACCCCCATGTTTATAGCAGCACTATCAACAATAGCCAAAGTATGGAAAGAGCCCAAATGTCCATCGATGGATGAATGGATAAAGAAGATGTGGTATATATACACAATGAAGTATTACACGGCAATCCAAAAGAATGAAATCTTGCCATTTGCAACTACGTGGATGGAACTAGAGGATATTATGCTAAGCGAAATTAGAGAAAGACAAATATCATATGACTTTACTCATATGTGGACCTTAAGACACAGAACAGAAGAACATAAGGGAAGGGAAACAAAAATAATATAAAAACAGGGAGGGGGACAAAACAGAAGAGACTCATAAATATGGAGAACAAACTGAGGGTTACTGGAGGGGTTGTGTGGGGGGGATGGGCTAAATGGGTAAGGGGCACTAAGGAATCTACTCCTGAAATCATTGCTGCACTATACGCTAATTTGGATGTAAATTTTAAAAAGTAAAAAATAAAAGTTAAAATAAATTTTAAAAAATGAAAAAAACTTAAATAGAAATAAAATGAGATCACAGTAAACCTAATAACAGTAAACAAAATAACAGCACACTAAATAAAACTACACTATACTAAGCTATGTAAGGTCTATTTCAGGATCTCCTGTTTCATTTCGTTGATTTGTACTCAATTACTGTTTCAGTATCATTGTGATATATACATATATATATATATATATTCCTGTGTACATGTTCTTATATATGTATAGGCACATAATTAGATTCTTGTTATTCACAGCAGTTATGTTCTATAAAGGCACCGCAAACACTGAATTAGCAAGTATTGAATTACTGTTCCTAAAAGAAATATAGGATAAGGTTCCTGTAAGACTCTGGTCACAATGCTTTTATCAACTGATCAGTGGATAACCTTGTTTTATGTGTATTTCTGTTTAAACACTAATATGTATGTGCACATATATACATACATATGATTCATTAATATCGGACTCATCTTGTGCTTAGGAACACCAGCCCATGCACTTAGGTCCATTTTAAACAGTGAAACCAACAACAAAAAGTACAAAAAATGTGAAAAGCAACACTAAATACACTTAGTTTACAGCATGAGAAAAGCATACTTAGTTTACAGCATGAGAAATGCAACAAAAGGCAGAGTGGTGCCTCATTTGAACTTACTTGGGAACATGCAAATTGGGCAACTCAAAGATTTTGTGACGCTGTGAACGGCTGTGAACACTGATTTGGGTTACAAATAAACGTTAGTGAATGTGAAAATTTGCAAATACAAGATCTGCAAATAATGAGGGTTGACTCTGTGTGTGTGTGTGTGTGTGTGTGTGTGTGTGTGTGTGTGTATATATATATATATATATAATAGTAAATATATATATAAAGTCTTGATAGGCTGGTCGCCACTCGTTGCATTAAAGTAGTTCTTGGCTATTTTTGAGAGTTTATTTTCAGAAATATTCTCCTTCTCTGACTCCTCTCAGTTTTTTTTTTTTAATGTTTATTTATTTTTGACACAGAGAGACAGAGAGAGAGAGAGAGAGAGAGAGAGCGAGCATGAGTGGGGGAGGGGGCAGAGAGAGAAGAAGACCCAGAATTCGAAGCAGGCTCCATGCTCTGAGCTGTCAGCACAGAGCCCGAGTGGGGCCTGAACTCACGGACTGAGAGATCATGACCTGAGCTGAAATCGGACGCTCAACCAACTGAGCCACCCAGGCGCCCCTCTCTCAGTTTTTTACTCTGCAGTGCTTTTCGTTTGTTTTACTTTACGTATGTATTCAGACTAATCAGCTCACTTTAGTTTATGCCCCTTTCTTCCCTAGGGTGCACATTTACTTTTCTTGGCTAGTAGGACTCTTTGGCATAGGTAAGCCTTATGGACATCAGGATAACGACTTGCCTTTGGATCCCTTTCTGCCTTTGTGTGGTGGGTATCTCGTATCTATAACTGGTGGGCAAGCTGATGGACACAATTCCTAGTCTACTTCTCAGTTATTAGCATTTTTTCACTTATTGGGATATTTTCCAAACTACAGCCTTTAGACCAATGCACGTTTCAGATGAAGTGTTCACTTATCTCCTGTAAATGGAGAAAAAAAAGCAGGCAATGTATGGAGAATAATTAAGAGACACTTCTTTATTCGAGATTAATTTTTCGATGTTTATGCTAACCTCCTTTGCTTTTTTTCAAATTTTTTAAAGTTTATTTATTTATTTTGAGAGAGACAAAGACAGCACAGGTGGTGAGGGGCAGAGAGAGAGGGACAGAGAGAACATCCCAAGCTGGCTCTGTGCTGCCAGCACAGAACCTGACATGGGGCTTGAACTGATGAAACCGTGAGCTCATGACCTGAGCTGAAACCAAGAGTCAGACGCTTAACCAACCGAGCCATCCAGGCACCCCTGCTCTTATTTTTTAAATGTTGTAAGATAAAATAAATGGCAACCCAATGTTGATTTCCAAAATTTTCTTTGAAATGTTATTTATATATGAAATCCAGAAGTCCAGACATAATACACTCTGTTCTAGCAGTGTTATTTTTCACTTTCCCAACCACCTTTCTCCTTGCAAAGATAGATAAATAGATAGGTAGATAGGTAGATAGATAGACAGATAGACATCATTATTATTATTAAAATTATATTTCAGGTCCTCCTAAGCACATGACACATACAATCTCCTTTAATCCTCCCAATAACTACTAAGTAGGTAGGAACTATTATTATCCCCATTTTATAGGTGGAAAAACTAAGGCCCAGAGAGACCTTCAAGAATCCTCAAGTAGTTAGTGGCAGATTCAGGACAGTCTGGTTGCTTGTGCATTCTTCTAAGCACCACACGAGCCCCCTCTCTCCCTGCCTCACACCTGTATTCCCACCTGTGTTGTTCTTCCTGCTCCTACACCTGACTTCAGTGCTTTACTTATAGATATTGCATTTCCAGCACACAGTGTTGCTATTCCTGCCTTGTTCTTGACCATGTCTGTCTTCCCTGAATGGACAGACATGGCCAAGATGGGTGGATGAACCAACACAGAAGAAGGAATATAACGTTGTGTGATTCTTAGTACATGATAGAACAGAGAGACACCCCTGCTATTTCCTGTTTGCTTTTGATCTTGAGTGGCTTATTCTAAATAAGACTATGGAAAAGACACAAAGTATCTCCCTGCTTATTTTTAGACCTCCTTTTTTTTTTTTTTACAAGAAGCAATTCTGGTCTGTGCAATGCAGCGTCTGTGCACTTAAACCTAGATACATTTTCCTCAATCCATCTCTTTGTGTCTTACAGTTTCAATATCTTTCCTATTTTGATATACTATTTCTCAGTTTCAGCTTTTAAGGCTGTTTGGAGAATTTTTGGTTTTTTTTTTTTTTTTTTTTAATTGTCTTTACGAGTATGTTGGAAAAAGCTGTTAGTCAACATTTTAAATTCCAGGCAGGTTCTTCCTAATTTTTCTCTGCATGTTTTCAGAAAGTTTTTCCAAAAATAAGTTCTTTTCCTGAAACTTGAGTGATAGGTTTTCCTCCCTTTTTTTATTTTGCAGCATCTTTTCACTGCTTCCATCTTGGTATGATCTGTGTTCAGTCAAGTAGAAAGAGGACACATTGTACACAAGACTGACTTTTTTCCTTATAAACAGGATGGGTGGATCCTTGTTGATTTCCTCTCCTCTGTTTTCTCCTTTAGAAGCCCCATCTCAAATCCTAGACTAGAGAGCTAGCTACTTTCTAGCTCTGTGTGGTGGCTCCCTGAGTGGGGAAGGTGGGGACATTAGCATGGGCCATTCCTTAGGGAACTTACTCTATATTGGATGCTGACATACCCAGAACTCTGTTTGCTCCTGCTTTCCCTCTCTTGGCTACTATAGGAGCACATGTGCCCATCTTGCCCCCAGCCTTGTGTTACTGTCTATGCACGACAGAGGAGCCTCACCGTGGGGACTCTTCTCCTTGGAAGCACCTCTGCAGACCCACTTTGGAAGGCCATCAGTCTGCCACTGTGGACGGGGTAGCCAGTGAAGCATTTCCTCTCTGCACCAGTGCCTACCTGTATCCTCAGTCCTCCTGTGTCTCCTCAAGAAAGCTTCCACCAGGGTTTCCCACCGGGCTCGACAACTCCCCTTGCTCTTGCCCAACTCTACTCTTCTCATGAGAAAGCCCATAAAGTCTGAGGAATGTGGACAACAACTTTCCTGAGTTCTCCGTGCCAGTGCAGAATTATTGGTCCTTTTATATTCGTTTGGCCACACCAGTAGGGAAAGGAGAGACCTGTATTCAAGTCACCATCTTCCACTTAACCCTTTAATTTATATTTATTGTTTTTTAGGCATTGGTGTCAGTCGCTTTCTCTTAGTGGTCTCATTTAATCCACCAAATATCCCTTTAAGATATTTTATCATCATCCCCATTTTACAGGCAAGTAAACTGAGGTTCAGAAGACTGTACTGCTTTAAGTTTGTATAGCCAGTTAGAAATGAATCCAGTTTTTATAAGAGCATACAGTTTTCCTACCACTTTTTCTTGTCTCATGCTAATTATACTGCTTGCAAAAGGCACACGAGCCCAGGTCCAGCCTTTGATGGCCTGTGCTTTTGTCACTTTCTTGCTGTGTGACCTTGGGCCAGTGATTCAGTTTCTGCTTCAGTAAAATGGGAATAATAATATACCTAATTTTGGAACTGGATGAGAGAGTACATGTCAGGGCTTTCAAACTCAGATGCCTTTTGGAACATGGCAGGAGGCATAAATGTGTGCACTGGCCTCACGTAAGACTGCAGGGATTGACAAGGACTGTGAAACCTGGAGAGGGCTTCTGAAGACATCAAGCTCTATTTGTTAAAAGTTGCCAGGCTCACTGTATGCCCACCAGAAGGGCTATAATGGAGAGGAAAAAAGAAAGAAAAATGCCAAATGTTGTCAAAGAAGTGTAGCTGAAATCCTCATAGGTGTCTGGTGGGAGTGTGAGCTGTATAACCGGCCTGGAAAACCAACATACACATACTTTGACCCCGCATTTCAACTCGTGAGCACACACTCAAACAAGAAGAGTGCAGATGTCCACCGAAAGGTATGCACTTTCAAGAATGTGCACGACAGCCCTATGCAGGTTAGGCATCGACTGCCAACCCTGCATTGCATCAATACCTGGTGGGATATTAACATAATGGAATAAAGAGGAATCTGTAATTACATGAAACAACATGGACACATCTTATGGGACATAAGGTCAAGCAGCAGCAGCTGGATATAGAATAATGCATGGATGATTCCAGACGTGAAAAGGTAGGAAAAATGGATCCATGGTGCAGGAGCTGGGGCAGTAGTTAGTGACTGGAGAGAGTTTGAGAGGGACTTCTGGAGGCTTCTACCGCCTGCTTCCTGCTCTTTTGACTGGTGTTCACTCTGAAATCACCGAGCTCTACGCTAATGAGGGCACACTTCTTTGGATGTGGTTATACCTGGATATACACATTTTAAAAACAAATAATAATTGCAGATTCTTCCCCCAGACAAAAGCACTGAAGGCACACACACATCAGCTGGTAGTATTTGCTACATTTTCTCGCTTATGTTCCCACCACACTATCTGAACCTTGAAATTCTGCTCCATCAACACTGGCTACGGAACAGGACAGGTCCCCCTTTTTCTGTTTTGTGGGTTTTCCAAGTGAACAATGAGGAGGCACAGATGGCAGGGGTTCAGGAGGAAGGCCTAAAGATTAGATGCAAGAATGGCTTTTTGAGGACCTTTGTAGAAGTCTCAGCTAATTGCTCTGACTCTGTCACTTCTGCGGTCCCCTGGGACCTAGATGTATGCTGGCTTGCTTCTGTTACAACAAGTGTGTGTAAGGTGTGGAAACTGAGCAGGGAGAAGGCTAACAAACTTTTTTCTCCCTCAGAATCCAACCTTTAAAAAGTCCTGGATTCTTGGCCAGGAGCGGCTTGGGGCTGTGGGGTTTGGGGAATGCATGTGAGCATGTGGCTGTTCCAGTGCCCTCTCCACCTTCAAGGAAGAGGTGTCTCAAGAGTCTCCATTAATCCCAACAACAGAAGCTGAGGCTTGGATCATATGCCCGCTTTGTAGAAAAGCAAGCTGCAGCCCAGATAAATGAGACAACTTCCCCAACCTCACTCTGCTGAGTGGCAGGGTCTGGATTTGAACTCAGATCTTCCGAATCCTACAATTTACATGAAACTACCAGCCCCAACCCCGGGCTTTTCCTCATCTCTATTCCTCCATGCTTGTAGTCCTTCCTTTCTGCTCTAACCTGAAGCTGCCTAGGCCCTGCTTTTCTACCGTGCCATCAATTTGAGTGAGTCAGAAAAAAGCCCAGATCCCACGTACAGTACTCACAGGTCTTCAAAGGATTTCCTGTGGCTGTAGAAAGGGAAGTTGCTAGAGGGAAATCGGCACCATTCTTTATACTTTCCTTTCCTCAGAATAAGCACTCTGGAAACCTCAGTGGACTGGGTCCCACTGCTTTCCTAGTACAGCCTGCCCTCATTAGAGAAGGGCCACTGGGGCTCCATCAATGCCTCCTTGTGGAGGAGCCATGTGCTTCTCTCCTGAGCAGCCATTTTGAGAACCAGACCTGGCCCAGCTTTGCTAACGAGAAAGGAGGAAGCCTTGGGGGTGCCAGGGTGCTGAACTATAACGAGGGGGCTGGGCATGACTCAAGAGCAGGTGCTCTGGAATAAGCTTGGCTTCATTATTCTTCACTGTCTGCTTTTGTGCTCTTTGAGCCTCCAGTTCCCCAATTATGAAATCAGGATTTTAATAATAACCACAAAGAACTCTTTGAGGAGATTCGTAAGAGTTGCTGTGTAAAGGGTCTAATACATAGGGTTGATATTTTAAAACTATGGTCCATGTTTCCTCCTATAGAATCATGTAAATTAAAATGCACATCTCTAGGCCCATTCCTGACTTACGGAGTCAGAATCTTGGGGGGGGGGCAGGGCCCAAAAATCTATCTCTTGATAAGTCTCCCAGGGCAAGGCAATTTCAATAGAGAGATGTCAGTTCTGTGGTATGGCAAGCCGAGGGGCCAGGAAGCATCAGCAAGAACTGCTAAAGGGTCAACAGACACTTCTCATGATGCTGGAGCCCAAATCCTGAAGGTTGCATAGGACATGACCTCTTCAGGAAAGAGATGGACTTGCTCAATTGTATCACTGTAAGTACCAATGTAAGATCCACACAGTCAATGGTCAGGAATGGTAGGAGGGTGAAGAAGTGGTTGAGACATTGAGGGGTGTCAGAGATGGACTGATTCAACACAATGGCCGATGCACCTGAGCAGGGTCATGAGACTCTCACTCCCGCTCGTCTATGCTGGATAAGCCCAGAGCTGCCGTGGGATAGGCTGACGGCATCTAGTTACCCTGAAGACTTGTTGAATTGGTTTCTTGGGCTTCCCTACTCCCCAGTACAGCTCTTCAATAAATACTAACCACGTTTGGATGCAATGTGGTATCTTGCAACATGAAAGAATTACTAATGCCCCAATAAAAGGTTTTGACCTTATCATATAAAAAATGCCTCGCTGCTGCGGATACTAATATTCAGCTAAAAATACCCATTCTTCTTTGCTGCAGCTTTGCAGCCACAGTCTACCTCCCAGACACTCGCTGTCCCAGTCTCAGTGACCCAGAGTACACCAGAGATAAGTCAGCAAGGGAAAGGTCCCATGACTCAGGTCTGAACATTGAAAAGGAAAAAAAGGGAAAGTTTTTAGAGGACTCCTGGGAAAGATTTTGCTCCGTTGATAAAAGGAGAGCTATGCCACCTCTCCTTTTTGTCAGTCCATGCAAATGTGATTTCAGGAGCCATGGCAGCCTCCTTGAGTCCATGAATAGAAAACCAAAAGAATTTCAGAGAAACCAACCCAGCTCTCTGACATTACTAAACTAACTTACCGCCTTTCAAACTGGTTAACTTTACATCTGTTGTTTGTGAGCAAGTTAAGTATATTCATATTCAAGCCACTTTTACTCTGAAAGAAGTTTTACCGATATAAGATCCATTGAAGGGTTTCAACCAAAAGGTGAATATGACCAGTTTTGTGTTTCAAATATTTTAGATTAGGGTATGACATATATTTTGAATGAGGAGTGATAGACAAAAGACAGAAAGACCAGGAAGGTAACTTGCAGTATTCAAAGCAAGAGTAGTAGAGACTTGACCATAAATGTTGAAAACCTACTATGTACTAAAGCAGTGAACTGAAAACAGCATAGCATATCATGTGTAACATTTTTACTCAGCACTTTTTTCTTTAAATTGCTTCCTTTTTAAATAAAAAATTATCATAATTTTTATGCACTATTTTTTTCATATACACATTAAATAAGTAAGGAATTTTCTCTATTTAAATTATAACAAACTAGGTTTTATGGACTAATTCTGTTATTGAGAGTAACTAGCAGCCCAGATAAAAATATTTCAAAATCAGGACATATGGGTCCAGGATCCTAAAGAAAAAAGGAACACAGAGACAGTCTGTGACAATTTTCCCCTTGAGGGACTTACCAATTCACAGGTGGCAGGCGTCGATCAGAACCTCCAGCAGTCTCCCAGGCAGATGAGACAGAAAGTCAGAGTTTGAGGCCTCGTAAACACGGTGGATTTTCCACTGGGACTGCAGAAGGGCTGGAGGTATGAGTAAACCAGAAATAAATCAGCCCTCTCAATGACTGAAACCAGCACAAAATCAGCTTAATGTCTGATTGTAATAAAGTGCATTCCCAGTAGTCTAACTAATATTAGTTTAGACTCTTACTATTCCTTTCCTTGGATCCGACAGCTGAGCCTGCTCCAGAGGCAGAGGTAAGGTGAGAAAAATAACAGTGATACCTGCTATTTAGTAAGCATTTACTATGTATCGGATGCTTACTATCACACCACGAAAGACACAGCATGATAATCCCAAAGATCTATCAAGAAAACGGAGTCTCTGAGAGCGAAATATCTTGCCCAAGGCCATGAAAGTGGTACATGACAGAAATCAGATTGGACTCATTTGTGGCTGCAGAGCACCAGCATCTTCTTTCTTGCCAGTTTCCCACTGCCCTTGCGTATACTGCAGGCAGGGCAGCAGTGACAACTTGACCAACAGTGCCCCCAGGGACCCGGGGCTCACAGACACTGCATTTAGCCAACCAGCAGGTCCAACCACTGCCTCTTCTGGGCAGCGATGGCCAAACATAAGTCCCTGCAACTGGGTCATAATTCCAAGATACTTCCCCACCCACTCCCACTTTGTCCACTCTCTGAGATTTCATGCTGTCTGTGACCCACTTCGTCTACTGTTTTCTCCTACCACGGGGGCCAGGGCGCCAGTCATCCTTTACATCTGACCTGACCTTTTCCTTGCTTTTCAGCAGCCAGCTGTCTTTGCTGAGTCCACCCTGTTAATTTTTCTGACATTTATTTCAATAAAATTCCGTGCGTCTGGTTCCATCATTCTGACTAAGCTCTAGGCCAGGGAGAGCAAACTGCTTTCACCTCCCATGTTCCCTCTAATCAATTGATAGTGCCTGCCCAGAGCACAATGGCTAGAAGGATGGTAAGGCACATTCATAGTCAGAGGCAGAGCCTGCCACGCTTGGTGAGTGACGTCAGATAGGCTGTGCGGGAGAGGGAGTGGTAACGCAAACACCACACACGGGTCTCTATTGCTCTATGCTCCGGATAGTGTTCACCTTCACCAGCCACGCTGATTTTGCCTCCAGAGGAATGAGCTGCATTTTGGTTCTGAAATTCCCTTCTGGTTCCACCAGGAGGGATGCCCCACTGGTCAGGTTGGGGTCCTTTTAAACTCATTTCAGATGATGCTTACAGAAGTGGACCTGCGTGGGAGGAAATATCAGAACAGAGACAAAAACCTAGTCTCCAGGGAGCAAATTCTCCATTCTTTCTGCTGCCCTCAGATGTCTCTCCACAGCCTTTCTACGGCTGATTGTGGTTTATGAACCAAGAATTTATATACTCAAACTGACAAAAGATTTTTCTTCCCTGAGCTGTGACTATTTTTATACAAGCCTAGCAAGGTTATAAAAATGGAATCACATTTAGTTACACATTTAATGAATCACCTTCTTTATTGAAAAGAATCAGGTTACACGAAATCAGGATGGTCCCTGAACACCAAGCACACATCTTTTACATTAAAAAAAAAAAAGTATGAAAGAGGAGAACTGACTTACATCACTCACTTGACAGTGGTTGTGGGCACAGTGGAGCAGATTTTCCTTCGTTTTTGCCTTCGAGGTTCTTCTATACATGTCTCCCTCCCGCCTTCAAGCCCCCTTTCAATGAATTCCCCTTATGTGTTCTGTTTGACTTTCTCTGCAACTTCAATTATTTTCTTCTCTCTCAGTGAGGAGTTTCAGTCAAATTAACAACTCCTAGTCCCAGAACCTCCAGAAAACTAGTTTCATGTCTATGAACTGACTTCTGCCTTTGAATCAGGAAAATGTAGCTATTCACTTAACAATACTACACAGAATAAGCCATGCTAATCCATGGAGAAATGAAGAGATTTGTGAAGACAGGGTGCTTACCAGCAAGCTGAAAATGATGAAAGCTTGGAAAACTGGGAACTGGAAGGAAACACAGAGGTCATATAATCTACCCACTCACTTTAAATAAGAGCACAGAGAGACACAGAAAGCTAAGCAGAATGCGAATGATTACCCAGTTGTTTGGGGCTGAATTGTGTCCTCTGACAATTCATGTGTTGATGTCCTAACCCATATCCCAGAATGTGACTGTATTTAGATAAGGTCTTTAAAGAAGTAATTAAGTTAATATGAGGTCTTTAGCTTGGGCCCCCATCCAATCTGACTGGTGTCCCTATAGGAAGACATTTGGACACGGACACACAGAAGAAAGACCATGTGAGGACACAGTAAGAAGGTGGCCACCTGCAAGTCAAGGAGGAAGGCCTCAGGAGAAACAAAACCTGCTGACACCTGGATTTGGGGTGTAGCCTCCAGAACAATGAGAATATAAATTTTTGTTTAAGCCACTTTGTAGTATTTCATTATGGCAGCCAGAGCAAACTAATATAGCCAGCCAGTAAGCAGCAAGAATGGTATTCGGGGCGCCTGGGTGGCTCAGTCGGTTGAGCTTCCAACTGCAGCTCAGGTCATGATCTCAATGTCTGTGAGTTCGAGCCCCACATCGGGCTCTTTGCTGACAGATCAGAGCCTGGAGCCTGCTGCGGATTCTGTGTCTCCCTCTTTTTCTCTGCTTCTCCCCTGCTAGCTCTGTCTGTCTCTCTCTCAAAAATAAATAAAAACATTAAAAAAAAAGAATGGTATTCAAACCTAGGACCCTGAATCAAAGTCTAGGTGCTCTCTGTCTTATTCTATCTATAATGGTCCCTAATGCTGTTCAGAACAGGATATACAATACAAATCTGCCTTTCCTATGGATGTATGGATTGAATGTTACTATCTCAGGATTGGGTGGACCTACGAGTAACATTCAACAAGGAGAGAGAGAGAAAGAGGAAGAGGTTACCTGAAAATGGCATTCTCATCTTTTGAAAATATAAGGAATCCACAAAATTTTAGAATTAAAAATTTAGCAAATGTATCTGGATAAAAGAACAATATGAAAAAAATCTCATTCTGATCTACCAGAAACAATAAAATATGAAATATAATATAAAAACATAAAATGGCAATAAGGTATCTGGGAATAAATTTATATGGCTGACTTCTATTTACCAATATTTTGCTAAGGATTTTTTTTTAATGTTTATTCATTTTTGAGACAGAGAGAGAGAGAGCATGAACAGGGGAGGGTCAGAGAATGAGGGAGACACAGAATCTGAAACAGGCTCCAGGTTCTGAGCTGTCAGCACAGAACGTGACGCGGGGCTCGAACCCATGGACCGCGAGATCATGACCTGAGCCAAAGTCAGACGCTTAACCACTGAGCCACCCAGGCGCCCCAAGGATTTTTATATGTATACTCATGAGGTATACTGGTCTGTAGTTTTGGATTTTTTTTTTTTTTTTTTTTTGGTATCATCATTAGCTGGTTTTGGTGTCAGGGTAATACTATTTCCATCAAATGGATTGGATAGTATTCCTTCTTTTACTATCTGGAAGAGAGTGTGCAGAATTCATATTAATTCTTCTTTAAACATTCAGTAAAATTCCCCAGTGAAACCAACTAGATTTAGAGATTTTGAGGGGATGGTTTTTAAATTCCAAATTCAATTTTTTGAGTCACAAAGCCATTCAAATTATGTATTTTATACTGAGTTGTGGTAGTTTGTGTATTTTATGATGTAGTCCATTTCATCCAAGTTGTCAAATGTATGCATGTAGAATTGTTCTTGGTATTCCCTTATCTTTCTTTGGATGTGGGAAGGGTTTATAGATATACAGTTTCATTTATTCTATTGTTAAGTCTTGTCTTCTCTCTTTGTCGATTCTCCTAGGGAGTTGTTGATTTTATTTCTCCTTTCAAAGAACCAGCTGTTTGTTTCACTATTTTCTCTATTGTTTTTCTGTTATCATTTTCATTCATTTCTGCCCTTACCTTTACCATTTCCTTCCTTGTGCTGGCTCCAGGTTTACATTGCTCTTCTTTCCCTAGGTTCTGAGGTGAGAGCCTAAATAATTGATTCAAGACATTTCTTCTTTTCTAATGTAAATGTTTATGCTATAAATTTTCCTCTCAGAACTGCTTTAGCTGTGTTTCATGAATTTTAATATATCACAATTTAATTTTCATGCAGTTTAATATATTTCTTTTATTCTCCATTGGACTCCCTCCTTGATTCATGAATTATTTAGAAGCGTGTTGTTTAGTTTTCAAGTGCTTGGAGGTTTTCCTGTTAACTTTCTGTTGATTTCTTATTTGATTCCAATGTGTTCAGAAAATACCATCTGTATGATTTCAATTCTTTTAAATTTCTTGAGGTTTGTTTTATGCTCCAAGATGTGTTCTATCTTGGTGACTATTCCATGTGTGCTTGATGAAAATATGTATTCTGTTATTGTCAGTTGAATGTTCTACATATGTCAGATCCTATTAGTTGATTGTGTTGTTAAGTTGTATATTCTTGCTGATTTACTATTAGTTCTATCAGTTGTTGACAGTGGGAGTTGAAATCTCCAACTTTAATTGTGGAGTTGTCCTTTTGGCTCAATTTTTGTTTCGTGTATTTCAGGTTCAGTTCCTTGGTACATCAACATTTAGAATTGTGGATTGTTTTCTTTCTAATGGATTGATTTGATTCTTTTATCATTAAATAATGTCCCTATTTGTTTCTAGCAAAGGTTTTGTCTGAAGTATATTCTATTTGATATTAATATGGCAACATACGTGTCTTTTAATATTGGTTGCATGATAAGCTATTGACAATAGACAAAGTATGGAGAGACCAAATGTCCATCCACTGACTGATGAATGAATAAAGAAGATGTGGTGTGTGTGTGTGCGTGTGTACATGTGCATGTATAATGGAATATTACTTTGCCATCAAAAAGAATGAAATCTTGCCATTTGAAACGTGGATGGAATCAGAGTGTATTATGCCAAGTGAAATTAGAGAAAGACAAATATCATATGACTTCATTCATATGTGGAATTTAAGATACAAAGCACATGAACATAAGGGAAGGGAAGCAAAAATAATATAAAAACAGGGAGAGGGATGAACCATAAGGGACTCTTAAATATAGAGAAAAAACTTAGGGTTGCTGGAGGGGTTTTGGGTGAGGGGATGGGCTGATTGGGCAAGGAACATTAAGGAGGACACTTTTTGGGATGAGCACTGGGTGTTATATGTAGGTGATGAATCACTGGATTCTACTCCTGAAAACATTATTGCACTACATGTTAACTATCTTGGATGTAAATTAAAAAAAAAATTTATTAATTAAAATTCAGCAGGAAAAAAATTAAATAATTTGGAGATGGGTCTCAGGGTTCATTGGATCAGACTTAAGAGTGTATTCACTAAATACTTATGGGAACTAAAAGTTAAATAGAATTTTTAAAAATTTACATAAGAGATAAAAACAAACAAAAACAACAGGCTAGTCAGATAATTTTAACAGAGCATTTTTGTATAATAAATTTTAAATAAAATGGTAAAATAGTAAAAAAATAAAATAAAATAATAAAATAAAATTGTTTACATATTACTTTTTCTATCCTTTTATTTTCAGCCTCTTTAAGTCACTGTATTTGAAGTGAGTTTCTTTTAAAAACCACATAGTTGGATCATATGGGTTTTTTTTTTGTAATTATTATTCATTCTGCCAACCTCTGCATTTTAGTTTGTGTATTTAGATTATTTATATTTAAGATTATTATTGTTACATTAGGACTTAAGTATGCCATTTTACTGTCTGTTATATGTTTGTTTTCTCTCTTTCTGGTTCCCTTGTTTCTCTTTTCTTTTGTTCCTATGGATTCAATGAACAGCTTTTTAGGATTCCATTTTGATTTACCCATGATTTTGAATATTATCATTTTGTAAAGTTTTCTGATCTAGGTACTACAATTTACATACATAACTTATCAAAGCTTGCTGGTATCATTTTTACACTTTCAGCAAATTGTAAACACTCTTTATACATTAAGGCTATTAGTTGCTAAATAGATGGGATTTATTTTTCCACACTGTGAGTTTTTATATGGAAAATCCTTTAAGTTCTGTGGTATGATCTCTTTTTCTTTATGGTTTTGCTGGTTGTTTAATGATCAGAAAGCCCCTTTGTAACTTTCTATCTGTTAAATATTGACCTAATTTTAGATTTTTTTTGTTAAGTCTTTATATATAACATACATACATATCATCATTGTCATCATCATCTTTAAGAATTTGAGAAGTAGAGTATTATTTTATAACTTAACATGGAAAAAATAAAATCTTAACAGTAACTGGGAACAGTAATTGGGAACTAGATAGATATGTAGTTAGATAGATGGATGGATAGATAGATAAATAGATAGATAGACAGACAGACAAATATTGATATAGATATTACTTCCTGGTAATATTTTGTCATTTTACTTACAGAGACCTTACAAATTTGTCATTAAGGTAACTTCTAAGCATTTTATATTTTATGCTATCCTTATGCATATCATCTTTTTATTCACTATATACTTTCACTGGCTGTCAGGAAAAGAGCTGTTGATTTTGAGTATTTATCTAGGTTCTAAATTCTATTTTTTACTTTGAGTATTTCAGGAGACATTCTTGAGGTTTCTAGCTTTATAATTAGATACATTCTTAATAGCATGAAAATAGTTTAAATATAACTAGTTTATGAATTTGATCCTTTCAAAGAGAAGCAGCATAATAAGTATAAAAGAAAAAACATGGATTTTTTAATTCAAGCAGACCTCAATCCAAATTACTTTTCTGTCATGGACTATCTTTACCATACTTCTGAGCTTCTCAGTACCATTAGCTGTTGAAAAGTAGTTTATATCATAAAGCAGTCATGATGGTTAAAGTAATAAATGTAAAGTACCTAACACAGTATTGATAAAGAGTGAATGTGCAATAAACTTGTATTATTTCTCTATTATTCAACATTTAGTTTCATGCATTTGCCTGTACTCTATTATAGAAAAATCTTGGAATTGGAAGGTAGGAAAATTGTTTCTTTCACTGGACTGTAGGTTCCTGGAGGGCAGGATTAGGTCAGGCAGGAATGGCAAATAATACCACCTGACACAGCAGCTCTGTCAGACTGTAATTTCCTGCTTAGGTGTGTAGGTTGAGAAGGATGAGTGCTACATTGACTTGTGTTGTCTGCCACTAGTATTGGGAAGGTGACAGACACATGTCGTATACATCCTGGCTCTATGTATGCTTTGTCTGATTCACCTCTAGAAATGATAGGTATAGAGATAGTCCTTAATCCATACTAAATGAAGAAAAGAATGAATGAATCTCCTACATTTTGGAATGAAACAAATAATGAAAATAAAACTCACACATGGTCAGTGTTGAAAGGATAACCTTCAAAATCAATAATGACTATTTTCACACATGTAAGTTATGAGAAAGTATCTTGAAAAGAAGGTGAATTCGGGAGTCAAACAAATTTGGGTTCAACTTTCACTTTCACTGCTTTCTGGCTGTGTGTTTTTGGTACAAAGTAATTCTCTGATCTTTAGTTTCTTCTTGTTTTAAAGTTTACTTATTTTATTGAGAGAGAGGGAGAATGTGAGCACGGGAGGGGCAGAGGGAGACAGAGAGAACCTCAAGCAGGCTCTGTGCTGTCAGCACAGAGTCTGATGCAGGGCTCAAACTCAAAAACCATGAGATCATTACCTGACCTGCAATCAAGAGTCAGACGCTTAACTGACTAAGTCACCCAGGAGCCCCTTTCTTCTTAAAAGAGAAACAACTAATTCTCTTAGTTTTTCTTTATCTGATAATGTCTTGATTTATCCTCCATTCCTGGAGGACATTTTCTTGGGATATTGGGTTCTGTATTGAAAGTTCCTTTCTCTCTGCAAAGAAAATGTGCTACTTCCTTCTTGTCACTATGGTTTCTGATCATAAATATGCTTTCATGTAAATTTTTCTTTTTCCTTAAAGGTAAGGTGCTATTTTCTCTCGTTGCTTGAAAACTTTTTTGTCTTTAGTTTTTAGAAGTTTGATGATGACAGTGAGTTTGGGGATGAATTTCTTTCATTTTAGCCTGTTTGGAGTTCACTCAGTCAACCTATAGGTTCACTCAAAACCTATAGGGTTTTGAAAATCTTAAAGCCTTCCTTCTCTTTAATCCTGTCCCACTTCTTGCTAATCTCTACTTTTTCAAATTCTTGAATGTCCTATCTGCTACTGCAAAGCCAGAGCCCAAAGAGTTTATTCCAGTCCCTTCCTGTTCCTTCTATTTCCCTTTTGGTTAGTTCTTGAGATTGATGGGCTACGTTAGAGAAGCTGCAACAGCTACTTCTAGATTTTTGAAATTGTGTTCATGTTTGCCACCCAGAAACACAGAAATACACATAACTCTGTTCTAGTAGTATAGAGACTCTAGAAATCCCTTAGCTTAACCAGAAAGTCTTGGTGAGCTGACATAGATGGTGTGTAGAATCCATCACAGCCTGTGGTCGCAATGCTTCTTCAGAACCTGGACAGACACTCTTCCCTACAAAAATCTGGTATTTCTGGCTGCTACATTCCAGTGCAGGTGAACTGTTGAATGCCAAGTTCCAAGGCTGCATCAAGGACTTAGAATCAAAGAAGAGAAGGATCTCTTACTAAGAATGTCATATATCCATTCTACTTTACTTGCCAGTCACTGTAGAAATCGTCTCCACATTCTACACATAGGGACTATGTAATCTCATTTCACAAAGGAGAACAATGAGTCTCAAATGAGGGGAAATCACATAGTTCAGGTCAACAGAAGGAGGACAGCACCCTGGGCTCTCAACTCCACCTCTGTAAATCTTCCCTTGCACCATGCCATGTGCCTAAAACAGCCTCACGGTGGATGAGCTCTGATCACTGAAATGTGATATACAGATGAGAAGCTGTCCCAGGATGTAGACTGGCAGATGTGGTCAGTGCTAACTAAAACCAGGCAACACAGAAGTGGTGACCTTTTGCCCTCTATAGGCCATATCACAGCCACCCTGGCCAACAAATAGGAACCAGCACATCCCTTAGACATCATACACTGGAGAGGACCTAGGCAAGTGCCATCTACTCAGTCATCCTCTACTGAGTGCGGTGACAAGTAATTCACACATGGCCTAATTGCACCAGGAATTGGAATCTGCCCAGGACTGAGGCTCACGAGATCTGGGTCCTCATCCCAACTCTACTGCTTACATGTTTTCAGGCCTCAGACAACACCACCTCCCCACCCCTGCCTTTCTGGTTCTGAGTGTCCATCTGAGGTAGGCAGAATAATGCATCCCCCTACCAAGATGTCCACAATCTGTGAATAGTTATTTTACACAACAAAAGAGATTTTTGCATATGTGATTAAGAGATGGGAAGATTGCACAGCTGGAGCCAACATAATCACATGGGCCCTTAAACAGAACCTTTCTTGGTTGTTGTCAGAGAGAGATGTAACTGTGGAAGAATGGTCAGACAGATGTAGCCTTGCTGGCTTTGAAGACAGAGGAAAGGGGCCACAAGCCAAGGAATGTAAGTAACCCCTAGAAGTGGGAAAAGGCACATAAATAATTCTCCTCTAGAGCCTTTAAAAAGGAATGCAGCCCTGCTGACATGTTTATCTTAGCCCATTGACACTCATGTTGGACTTCTGAATAAATTTGTGTTGTCTTAAACCACTAAGCTTGTGGTAATTTGTTACAGTGGCAATAGAAAACTCATGCACCATCTTCGAGTCTGAAAATAATACTAAATAAGCTATTTTAATTCTAAATATAGGATTTTATTTTGTTCATTACGTTGTAGGGTCTAGAAGGTAGCTGAAAGAAAAGAAGCTATTTTAAAAGTCAACTATTTAAGGGACCTGCTCTCCAACCCACTGGCACCATCATAGTTTAGGCTTCACTGTCTCCTACCTGGACCATTACAGCATTTTCCCTGACATCTCCCTGCCTCCAGCCTCACTCAGCTGTATACTCTCCACACTGGTACCAGAAATCTCAGTCTTAAACATGTTTCTGATCTCACAACAACCTTCTGCAAATCCTTCGCTAATTCGTCATCTCCTAGACCACTATATATTTTAAAAGTTTACTTATTTTTGAGAGAGACAGAGAGGTGGGTAGAGAGAGAAGGAGAGAGGGAGATGCCCAAGAAGGCTCCACACTGTCAGCGCAGAGCCAAGGGGCTCGAACCCACGAACTGTGAGATCATGACCTGAGCTGAAACCAAGAGTCAGACGCTCAACTGAACCACCCAGACACCCTTAGATGGCTGGTTTTTAATGATGTCTGTGTTTAGAGAGAATGTGGTGGTAGGGATGCACCGAATAATAAATATGAAGCTACTCCTCCCAGTAACATTTATATACATATAGACACACAAGAACTTAAGTGTAATTTCCAGAGGTTTGTGGGTCCCTTGAAGCTCAGCCATGGATTCAAGCATGACACTTTGATCACAAAGATAAAATACAAATCCTTTATCTGAAATGAGAAGGATTTTGCCTACCTCTTCCTCATCCTTCTTAACTCCCCTCATGCCCTTTGCCACACCAAACTCCTTTCAGTTGCCCAAATATGCCAAGCCAATTTAAGCCTCCATGTTCTTCATCTGCTGGTATAATTCTCCCCTTCCACTCCCATTGCCTGACAGGCAAACAGCTATTCATTTTTGCAGACACATTTTATTTTTCTAGTTTCATTTTTTTAAGTAGGGGAGGGGGAGAAAGAGGGAATCTCAAGCAGTCTCCATGCTTCAGCACAGAGCCCATTGCGGGGCTCAAACTCATGAACTGAGCAGTGAGATCATGACCTGAGCCAAAGTAGGAGTCAGATGCTTAACCAGCTGAGCCACCCAGGCACCCCTGCAGACTCATTTTAAAAGTCCACTCCTTCCCTGACCAACTTCTTACGTTTTCCTGCCCACCCCACAGGTATGATAGGCCACTCCTCCCTTCACGCCCTTCAGGGCATTATGCACACAGTCTGCCAGCTAATCCAACCTTTCCTTGTGCTCATCTGTTCAACTATCTCATCTCTTTTCAACTAAATGGTCCACACAGGGCTGAGGAGGGTGGGGAACAGAGACCACACCTCAACCCCTTGACAGTCCATCACCAAGCATCAGGGTTTACAGTAAGAGCTTGAAGAATGAACATTGAGTGGATGGCTGATTCTGGAATTGACACCTACTTCGGGGCATTGCTTTAACTTACCCAGCCTCTTCTCTTTGCAATGCAGTGCTTTACAGCACACCCAGCCTTGTTAAGTTTCTTAAGTATTTGCTGAATACAGTCATTTAATTTCATTGTGGGGCTGTGGTGCACGGGAATCCATCTGCCACTCTTCAAGTTTGATTCATTCAGAGTAACTAATACCCACCTTGACCAATACTATGCAGTTTTGTTCTCAGTTCAAGGCTCCTTCTCACCAAGGAGTATCTCCTCATTGACCACAGTATCTATTTTCTGCCAGGAACAGATCTATTATCTGGAACACAACATGATGCTCTGGATGATAAAATCATCCTGTGGTAACTGTGTCACTGTTGTTTGAGGATCTCAAAAAGTGCTATAAAGAGCACTGACCTGCTGGTCAAGAGATCTGGACTCTGGTTCCAATGGTCACCACGTGTCCTTCGACACATCACACACATTTTCTTAGATTTGATGTCCTCGTCTGTACAATGGAAGAATTTTTAGCTGAACACTACAGGATATCTCTGGGTTAAATTCATATGATGTGAAAGTCATATATCTTCCTAACCCTCATTAACATATTCTTCCTACTAGCAATTAGGAAAACTCAAGTTCTGAAGGTGATGTGATTTGTCCAAAATTATTCAGAACACCAGAGTATAATTAACATTTTTGCATTCAATACATTAATTCAGGCAGGCAGGCAACATGTACAGGCAGGTGAATGTGTCATGACTGACACCACACCAGGGGCAGGTAATCCAAAAATGAATAGGAGGACACCCTTGCCTTCTAGTGGCTGACAGTATACTGTGGGGATCAGTCGTATAAACAGATACCCTGCAGTGTGATAAACGTTGTGTTAGAGAACAGATCTAAGTGCTTTGGGAGGGGAGGAGAAGGCACTAACTGCCCAGGTGAGCAGCATATGGAGTCTGCTGTTTACCAAACTCTTTCACATGCGTCACCTCTTGATTGTCACAGCCCTCCCATGAGGCAGAGAACAGGTTTTGTTTGTTTCTTCTCTTAAATCAGTAAACTGAACGTGAAAAGTGAAGTGATTTTCTGAAGGCCATGTGGCTGGTAACAAACATCCAAGGAGTGCAGAAGGGCTCTTTGGATATCTGCTGCAACGGTGTCTCCATTTTACTGAACTGCTGCCTCTTTTTGGTCTGCAGCCCTGACCCTCAGACGAGTAGTGACACGACAGAAATTCATCTAGGGTGCACCAGTGCTTTGAGAGATGGGACCAAGTCTTATTTATCTTTGTATTGAGGAATTCTAGTGGGACCAAAGAGGTCTCTTACAGAAGAATTTAGAGAAGTCAAGGCATTTGTAATGGGTTAGTGACAATTTGCACAAGCAGTTTAAAGGAAAGACAGAGAAGAACATGTGTGAGTGAAAAGGGTAATTAGGAGAGCATAAAGCTTGTCCCAGAGATTGGTTCTCCAACACTCCTCCATGGACAATTTCTAGAACCCACCACAAGCAGGAGGTGAAGAAGCTGTTTCAATTACGACTTTATAAGACTTCTTTGGGTCCTAGGTTATAAGATGTGGCAAAAGATGACTTTGGAGTGGGACCCTGTCTTCACTTTTATGTGGAAAGCAATGGCTTTGGTATGCTGAAGGCTGCAGAGAACATTGGCCCCTTATATAGTTCAAGGGACATCACATACCACAAAGGAGATGAGTGGTCATGCCCAAGTCTTGTGGGGTCACTCAGTGGTGGGCACTGGAAGAAAAGATACTTCTTACAAGGTATCAGGTAGAGGAGACATTGTCAATACATTTCATTGATCTGGCCTGGAATAAGACGCATTGATGAGCCTCTGTGAGATGTTACCTGGGTTGTCCAGAACGAATGGTGGCAGAATCGTTGGCGACTAGAGGTCAGTGAAGTAAAGGATACATTTGTATCCTCCACACCTCCATTGACCTGCCACATAGCAGGAACTTAACGAATGTCTGTTTATTTGAATGGAGCTACCTTTTTACCATTACTTCATGCCCTGACTCCATCAAAGGGCACCCTACACACCTACACAAGTCTCCCAGGGGCCTTGCCTTTCAAAGGTGACTCTGTACTTCATTCTCAGCTCCTCTCTCAGATATTAGGACCCTCTTTATATTCCAGTTTAGAACTTTGGAATTCAAAGGCATTTGAGGTTCAATAATTAATTTTGAAGATGGTAAATGCATGATGATAAATCATAATCTGACTTGTTACAGAGTTGAAATACACTGAAATATTTCTTGTTTCCTAAGTCAGCAAATATAGAAAATAGGTTTGATGATCTGAAGCAGACCCTGTGTAAGTTTTTCAACTATCACCTAGAGAAGTTCCTTGAACAAAAGAGTCATCTGTTAGGATGACTTACTACCATTCTTTCAATAAGCATTTATTTTTTTTTAATGAGCATTTATTAAGTGTCAGTTGTGTACCAGGTACTCTGTCATAATATTTTATTGCATTCGTTGGTTTACCTGTGGTTTTCCCACCTCCCCCAACCCCAAGTCCTGCTGCCATGAGTTCTTCAAGGGCTTTGTATCTTCAGTGCCTTTCCATGGTGCTAGAAGGTGTTTAGCTTCCTGACTTCTGTTATTTACAAGTGGCCTAGCTTCTGGAAAGTTCTTCATATGTTTAGTGGGCCTTTTATTCCCTTTGGAATAAGACTTATGAATACCGTGAATCACCTTTTGTATTAGACTTTGACCTGCAGAAAGTATTTCAGTTCCTCTTTGCATTTGGTTCAATAGTTTTTTTTGTTTTTTTTTTTACTTTCCCCCTCCCCCATTTGAGGTTCTAGGGATTAATGAGGAAAGGACAGCTGTTTAAAGAAAGCTGGCCTTCAAAGCATAAGAGACTCTTAAAAACTGAGAACAAACTGAGGGTTGATGGGGGGTGGGAGATGGGTATTGAAGAGGGCATCTTTTGGGATGAGCACTGGGTGTTGTATGGAAACCAATTTGACAATAAATTTCATATATTAAAAAAAAAAAAGAAAGCTGGCTTTTTTCATCCTGCTGTTCTTAGTTGTCTCTGATCTACTAAGTCTAACAACTCACATAAACAGTTATTGATTGAATTTTTCCTGAAAGATGACTGTGAGAGAGACTATGAGAGAAGACAGAGTAATCAAAATCTGGAGCCAGAAAACCTGGATTTGAATTCTGGTTCTGCCACTTAACAGCGGGTGACTTGGAGCAGTTTACGTTAACTTTTCCTGCCTCATTTTCCTCAACTGAAAACTGAGGGAAGTAATAAAAGCATATACCCATAAGGAGGTTTTGAGGATAACATGAGCTCATATATACGACGCTGATATATACAGTATATCAGTACAGTGCCCAAATAGTATTACCTCTTGTATCTGCTAGCTATAGTATGAGTACCAGGAAAAGAAGATACAGAAGTAGTGGTTAAAAAAGACATATTTGTACACTGATAAAACAGAAAAAAAACCCGAAAAGGTTCATAGTAGATACAAACTAAGTTTTATTCTGTCAAGAGCATTCATTGCTGTGTGGTAATTTCTCCACAGATGAAAATGTCACAATTAGTCATCTCTCTTCACGATGTTTCTATGCCCTCCAAGCAATCTTCTGAGGACTCATTCAAGTTTCCAGGTACCTTAGTACTGGGAAAACAGTGTGGCAGATAGAGAACAGGATGACTCTGGCCACAGGAAAGGGGTAAATTGGCATTTAAAAATCAATCTTATGTGAAATTACTATCAGCATGTCACTGAGAATCTCTTGTTTCTAGGTGTATTGATAAGATCATTTTCTGGACTTCCAAGACTGTGGATCCAAGCCTCTAGACCATGGTGAATTTGTGAAAATGACGCTCCTCTGAGGGTTCATTGTCTGTCTTGCCTCAGGACCACTGCTTCTGCTTCATCATGTATTATGCCCTTTCACTGTATTCAGACTTCAAGAGGCCACATTTTGAGTCTTAGTGGAATCTCTCAGCTCTCCAGTCCACAAGGAAATAATGCTTTTTTTAATGGTAGGCATGCTCCAGGAAACAGGACTAGCAGCTCCAGAAGATCAGAAGCTGTATATGTGTTATATACCTAGCATAGTGCCAGGCATGTAGTGGCACTCAGTTAGTATTTGTCATACAATTTCACATACTCTCAGCAATCATAACAAGCCCCAGTAGGAAGAACTAGCTTATTTTCTTATAATAATAAACATGAGCAAAGTGTGATTAAACGATCTACATATTCTAATATATTGCATAGAACTCTTTACTCTGAAAACCATTTTGCAGAAAGGAGGGCACTCCTTCACACATATTCCACTTCTAATACTTTCAAATCATTTTAATCTACCACTAGTGGTGGAAAAGGTCATGAAATATCTTATTCCACAAAGGCAATTTAAAAGAAAGAAAAGCCAGATAGTACATTCAGAATGAGAGATATTCTGATGTCTATTTTAAGGAGAAGGTCAACTCAAGGTCAGTAGACAATCTACAGAATTGCCCAAAATGAGACACTATACTTCCTATACTTCAGGAATTATGGTAAAAGTCTGACCTGCTTGAGATATCCTTAGAAATCCAGGGTCTCTAGTTTAGCTGATCAAGGACAGTGTTCATTTAAATTGTGCCATTTTCCCAATACCAAATCACAAAAACATCAAAAAGTCCCAGACTCCATCTGGGGAAAACCAGCCAGAGTAACCACCAGTGGTACGGAACAGGTTTTGTGTTTCCTTAATTTCTGCTTTTATTTAAAAAAAAAATTCTTTCAGTACACATTTTAAAAAGTCAGACATTAAAAAGAAATAAAAAGCACCCAGATTGGTAAGGAATAAGAAAAACTGTCACTATTTGCAGATGACATACTATATATAGAAAATCCTAAGGATTCCACCAAAATAACCATTAGGACTAATAAATGAATTCAGTAAAGTTGCAGGATACAAAATTAATAAACAGAGATCTGCTGCTTTCTATATACTAATAATGAAGTAGCACTAAGAGAAATTATGAAAACAATCCCATTTATAATTGTACCAAAAATAATAAAATACCTAGGGACAAATTCAACCAAATAAGTGAAAGACCTATACCCTGAAAGCTATAACATATTGATGAAAGAAACTGAAATGACACAAACAAATGGAAAGCTATACCATGCTCATGGATTGGAAGAATTAACATTTTTTAAATTCCATACTACCCAAAGCAATCTACAAATGAAACACAATCCCTATCAAAATATCAGTAACATTTTCTACAGAACTAAAACAAATAACCCTAAAATTTATATGGAACCACAGAAGACCTTAAATAGTCAAAGCACTCTTGAAAACGAAGAACAAAGATGGAGGTATCACAAGCCCAGATTTCAAGATACACTACAAAGCTAAAGTAATCAAAACAACATGGCGCTGACACAAAAACAAATAGTTCAAGGAACAGAATACATAGCACAGAAATAAACTCATGCCTATATGGTCATATAAACTATGACAAAAGAGGCAAGAATATACAATGGGGATAAAGGCAGTCTTTCAGTAAATAGTGTTGAGAAAACTGGAGAGCTACAAGCAAAAACAATGAAACTGGATCACTTTCCTATACCATACATAAAAATAAAACTCAAAATAGATTAAAGACTTAAATGTGAGACCTGAAACCAAAAAAGTCCTAAAATAAAACATAAGCATTAATCTCTTGGACACTGGCCTTAATAACATATTTATGAATATGTCTCTTCAGGCAAGGGAAACAAAAGCAAAAATAAAATATTGGGACTACACCAAAATAAAAGCTTTTGCACAAAAAAGGAAACCATAAACAAAACAACTTACTGAATGTGAGAAGATACTTGCAAATGGTAATTCCAGTAAAAGGTTAATATCCAAAATATATAAAGAACTTATATAACCCTCTACCAAGAAAACAATCTGATTTAAAAATGAGCAGAGGACATTTTTCCAAAGAAGACATGCAGATGACAAACAGACACATGAAAAGATACCACTAATCAACAGGGAAATGCAAATCAAAACCACAATGAGATGTGGCCTCACACTAGTCAGAATGGCTACTATCAAAAAGACAAGAAATAACAAGTGTTGATGAGGATGTGGGAAAGAAGGAACCCTTGTGCACTTTTGCAGGGAATGTAAATTGGGTTAACCACTGTGGAAAACAGTATGGAGTTTCCCACCAAAAATTAAAAATAGGGACACCATATGATTCAGTAATTCTATTACTGGGTATTTACCTAAAGAAAATGAAAACACTAATTTGAAAAGATACGTGCACCTCTATGTTTATATTGCAGCACTATTTACAACAGCCAAGATGTGAAGGCAACCCAAAAGTCCAATGATAAATGAATGGATAAGGAAAATGTGGTATGTATATGTGTGTGTGTGTGTGTGTATGGAATAATATTCATCCATAAAAAGAATGAATGAAATCTTGCCATTTGCCACCACAGGGATGGACCTAGAGGGTATTATGCTAAGTGAAATAAGTCAGACAAAGAGAAATACCATTTTGTTTCACTTATATGTAGAATATAAAAAACAAAACAAATAGGGGCACCTGGGTGGCTCAGTCGGTTAGCATCCGACTTTGGCTCAGGTCATGATCTCACGGTTTGTGGGTTCAAGCCCTGCATCACGCTCTGTGCTGACAGCTCAGAGCCTGGAACCTGCTTCGAATTCTGTATCTCCCTCTCTGCCCCTTCCCTGCTCATGCTCTGCCTCTTTCTCTCTCAAAAATAAAAATAAACATTAAAATAAAGATAAAAATAAAAACCAAAACAAATGAACAAACTCTTAAATACAGAGAACTGGTGGTTGCCAGAGGGGAGGTAGAAAGGGATGGTTGAAATAGTTGATGGGGATTAAGAGGTACTAAGCTTCAGTTACAAGATAAGTAAATCACAGACATGTAAGGTACAGAATAGAGAATATAGTCGGTAATATTGTAATAACTTTGTATTGTGACAGATGGTGACTATACTTACTATGGTGGGCACTGAGTAATGTACAGAATTGTCAAATCTATATGTTAACATATCAAAACTAGTTACCATTGTATGTCAACTATTTTAATAATACGTTAAAAATATTTTTTTCTTTGAGTTTGTCTTATTGTTCCTTTTGCACTTCACTAAACAAAAAGTTTCCATTTTGATTTTTCTTTAGTCAAAAAAATGACACAAAAATAAATGTGTGCGTGTTTATATTTGGATGTTTTTATTTGTTTCTTTATTTTTGAACATCTACCTCCTAGTTAACTTCTAATTTTATTGCATAATGGTTAGTGAACTTTGCTTATAAAGTTAACTCTTTGGAATTTGTTGCTTTTCATTGGTGGCATTGTCCAAGACAAATTTTACTATTGCACATGTGTTACAAAATGATGTAGAATCTCTGTTTATTGGGTATAAAATTCTCTAAATATTGTATCAAGCCTACTGATATATTACGACTAAGATTCTTTATATCCTTATTTGGTTTCTGTCTGCTTGATTTTGTTTTTTGGAGAGGTTTGTTCAAGTTTTCAACAGTGATTTTTTTTTTTAATGTTTGTTTATTTTTGAGAGACAGAGAGAGACAGGGTGTGCGCAGGGGAGGGGCAGAGAGACAGGGAAACACAGAATCTGAAGCAGGCTCCAGGCTCTGAGCTGTCAGCACAGAGCCTGATGTGGGGCTCGAACTCATGAGTTGTGAGATCATGACCTGGGCCGAAGTCGGCTGCCCAACCGACTGAGCCACCCAGGCACCCCTCAACAGTGATTTTTTTTTATCTTTAAGTTCTCTCTTGTAATTCTGTCGATTTTTGCTTCAACTATTTTGTAGCTATATTTTGGGTACACAATAGTTACTTTTTCTTGGCTGCATTTATCACTATGAAGTGTATATACATCTTTCCTTCAGTGCTTTTCTCCTGGAATTTTATTTTACACAATTATATCTGCTTTTAGTTTGTTAGCCATTTCTAAATAAGTATTTTCCATTGCTTTTTTTTTTTTTAAGTTTATTTATTTTGAGAGAGAGAGCGAGAGAGCGGGTGAGGGGCAGAGAGAGGGAGAGACAGAATCCTAGGCAGGCTCTGCACTGTCAGGGCCTGATGGGGGCTCAAACTCAGGAACTGTGAGATCATGACCTGAGATCAAGAGTCAGACACTCAACTGACTGAGCCACCCAAGTGCCCTCCACTGCTTTGTTTTCAGAGGAAATTGTGTTTTGTCTGTTTCTTGAAACTAACAAATGGGTAGATTTTTTAAATATAATCTAAGTCTGTCTCTTATAGGTGAATTTAATGCATTAATATTAATGGTGACTACTAAATTTGGATTTGTTCCTATTTCATGGTTTGCATTTTCAATTTATTGTGATTTCTAATTGCTTTTTCCTTTCTCCAATTCTTGCACTCTCTTGTCTTCATCAAGTTTTCTTGACTCCTATTTTTTAAAAAAATATGTTCTATTTGTTCGAATTAGTTCATCTGTCTTCTAATTGTTATCATTACATTTAATAGCCTTATTGACATATACTTTACACACCATAAACGCTACCCATTTACTGTGTACAATTCAATGGTTTTTACTCTATTTACGGAGTTGTACAACCACTATCATAATCTAACTTCAGAATATTTATACTGCCACAAAAAGAAACTTTGCACCCAATGGCAATCTCTCTCTCCCTTCCCAGCCCTGGGCAACCACTAATCAACCTTCTTTCTCTATAGATTTGTCTTTTCTAAATATTTAATATAATAAATATCCAGTATAATACTAAATAGAAATGGCAAGAGAAGCCAGCCTTGTCTTATTTCTGATCTTAGGGATAAAGGATTTAGTCTCTCACCATAAAGTCTGATGTCAGCTGTTGGTTTTTTCACAGATACTCTACCAGATTGAGGAAGTTTCTCTTCTAAGTTTTCTGAGTACTTTTTTGGTCATCAAAGGGTGTTAGATTTTTTCAAATGTGTTTTCTGCATTTGTTGATATTATTACAAAACTTGTGTCATTAATTTTATTAATATAGTGCATTATATTGATTAATTTGGGGATGTTAAACCAATTTTACATTGTTGGGATAAATCTCACTTGGTCAATGTGCATAATGTTTTTTTAAAAAAATTTTAATGTTTATTTATTCTCTCTTGAGAAAGAGAGAGAACATAGTGGGAGAGGGCAGAGAGAGAGACACACACAGAATCCGAAGCAGGCTCCAGGCTCAGAGCTGTCAGCACAGAGCCCAATGTGGGACTCGAACTCAAGAACCATGAGATCATGACCTGAGCTGAAGTTGGATGCTTAGCCGACTGAGCCACCCAGCCGCCCCATTGTGCATAATCGTTTTTAAATGTTGCTGTATTCATAGGGTGTGTGGGTGACTCAGTTGGCTAAGTATTCAACTATTGATTTTGGTTCAGGTCGTGATCTCACTGTTGTGAGATCAAGTCTTGGGTCGGGCTCTGTGTGGAGCCTGCTTAAGATTCTCTCTGTCTCTCACTCTCTCTTCCCCCCACTGCCCCCTCCCCCTCTCTCAAAAATAAAAAAAAATTTAAATGTTGCTGTATTCAGTGTGCTAGTATCTTTTTTGGAGGATTTTGCATGTATATTCATGAGGGATAAAGGTTGGTAGTTATTTTGTGATGTTTCTCCCTAGTTTTAGTGTTGGGCATTACAAAGATACTTTAAAACATATATCAACATTTTTTATTAACTACTATACATATGAATATCTATATTCTGCCTCTTTGAAAACAAGAGTATTAGTATGATTTTACTTTCCTGCTCCCTCCATGCTCCAATCTACAGTTTACATTAAAACAATCAACACAGTAGATTTAACATAAGTTTTACTAATTTATTTCCTTTATGTGTCACTGCTTCATGTATCTCACCTCTCCCTCCTGGATTAATTTTCTCCTTCTTATAAGACATCTTCTACTGATACATATCTATATCTTTATCTATATCTATATCTAATCTATTTTTTTAGAGAATGTGAATTATATGTTTTTCCAAGGCATATTATCTCTGAAAATAACATTTGTCTTCACTCTTTAAAAAAAATTTTTTTTAATGTTTATTTTTGAGAGAGAGAGAGAGAGAGAGAGAGAGAGAGAGCATGAATGGGTGAGGGGCAGAGAGAGAGGGAGACACAGAATCCGAAGCAGGCTCCAGGCTCTGAGCTGTCAGCACAGAGCCCGATGCGGCACTTGAAATCACAAACTGTGAGATCATGACCTGAGCAAAGTTGGGCACTTAACGGACTGAGCCACCCAGATGTGCCTCATTTGTCTTCACTCTTGAGTGAAATTTCGCCTGGCTATAGAATTTTAGACTTGAGGTAATTTTCAACTAGAACTTCTAATTTTTCTTATAGTTAAAGTGATGTCTGATGGCATTCTGACTCTTTTCACTTTGTAGATGGATTTCCTTTTCTGTTTCCTTTTTTTCCTTTGCTTTTCTGACTTTCTTTCCCCCTTGATGTTCTGTAATTTGGATGTGTGGTACACTTTAAAATATGCAGAGTCTTATCTTCCTTTAGTTCTGGGGTCTTCTATTATTTCTTTAAATATTCCTTTCTTTGAGAATACCTTTTAAATGGATGTTAAAGATTTCTTATCTGTTTCCCACGATTCTTTAAAAACATAATGATTTGATATCTGTATATATTGGAAATGATTATCACAATAAGTCTAGTTAACACTCACCACCTCACACAGTTACAAAATGTTTCCTTGTGATGAGAACATTTAAGATCTACTCTTCTGGCAAATTTCAAATGAATAGTTCAGGATTTTTCTGATTCTGAGTCCCCAGAACTTATTTATCTTACAAGTGGAGTTTGTTTGACCACCTTCACTCATTCCCCTTCCCCCACTGCCCTCTGCCCCTACAACCACCAGTCTTCTCTCTGATTCTATGAGTTCATTTTTTTAGATCCCACATAAGTGAGATCCTACAGTATTTGTCTTCCTCTGTCTGACTTATCTCACTTCTTTATTTCTTTTTGCTGCATTCTCAGAGAATTCTTGGGCTCAATCTTCCAGCTCAGTAATTCCATTTTCAATTGTGTGCATTCTACCATTTGACTGATGTATTGGGATTTTTCTTTTTGTTCACTAAATTTCTAATTTTCATGATCTCTAGTTGACATTTTACCAATATGAGTCCTTTTACCTCTATGTGATTTTAATTTTCCTTATTCCAAAGTTCTGTTCTGTCTACTCTCATACCTCTGAGTCACCAGGTATAGGTTCTGGATTTAAGTTTGCTGTTTCTCTTTCATGGTGCCGGCTTTCCTTGAGTCAATGGTGGAAGTGGATGTGCAGCTGAGTTTCTGTGTTTGGCTCTGCTCTATATGTTCATGCAGCCTGTCCTAGAAGAGGAATGGTACCCACTTCCTGGACTGATCTGCCCTTTTTAGGGAGGTTGGGGAAGTGATGGGACTTGCCTCTGGATAGCTTTGTGAGGTAATTTTGTTCTGGGAATGGATGCTCTCCTTCCTCCTGGTTGTTCTCAGCCCCCTATGTCTGGCCTATTTCTCCATTCCAGATTCTTGCAACATCACTTTTTCCTGGAAGTAATAACCGCAGTAATGGCTGGCCGCCCTTAGGGGAGGGAATTGTAGTCAGACCAATGAACCTGATGGCACCTGCTCAGTCACCCTGGGTCTCCTCCTCTTTGCTGTTTCTACCCCCTCCAGGCAAGTAGGTATTTTTCAGTAGAACTTCCTCTGTGCCTTTTGTGTTATAGTTTCCCTTTTTATACCAATCCCACTTACGTTCTGCTTTTAAAGAATTCTCCATTGCTTCTGGACCCACTGAGGGCTTCATTTCTTGATTTGGAGCCTCATTTTGAATTTATTTTTTATTTTATTTCCTATAATTTTTAGGGATTTGTTATGGGAGAGGAGCTGCAGCAACGTTGAGACTGTCATCTTGTAACAAAAATTCGTGATACTTTATTAGAACACAGAGCTCTGTGGCCACCACCATCCTCCTTGTTCAGTTGAATCCTCCGATTGAAAGAGAGTGAGAGGGCATGCAAGAGATGAACTTGGAGAGCTGTTTGAGACATTTGAGGAAGGGGCATCTCTTAAGGAGCTCAGGGCTGTTTATCCTATTTCCACGTCCTGTAATGACAGGTGCCACCTGCAGCAAAGTAACAAAGAGGGTATTCTTCAGAAGTATGGGATAGAATCAGAAGCTCGGCTATAGACAAACCCCAGCTGGCTTCTTTTTACCCTGTCAATAAAAGGCCCTGTGCTTGCACTGTGGCTCCATTATCCCAACAGCATCAAAGCCAGGACAGGCTCCTCCTATCTCGGATGCTGACTGCAGCTCTTCAGCTGAGCTCTGCTTCCTGGTGCAAACGCAGCTGCACACACTCCACATGTTCTTTGAGTGTCTTCTTATTCTTTCTTCAGACTCACAAGGGCAGCAAGACATTTCATCCAAATGAGTTGTTTCAAAGCTGATACAGTGTCTGAATTCCCAGCTTGCCAGGTTATACTCTTTCTCTTTCATCTCTATATTTTTAAATTTTTCCTTTTTAGATGTGCCAAAGTAATTATCAATAAGTCCTCCTTGAGGAGATGTTGTGTACAAGTCCCCCTGGATAAAGAGTAGGTCAGGAAATCCCTGGTACTCCCAGAGAGTCACCAAGGTATCCCTGGAGGAGGGGAATTCACAAATGAAGCAGACAACCATAGTTTCATCTGTCTAAAACCTTCTCCTGTCTTCTGGTTACAGCAACCAACCTTTTTGGGGGAACTTCTCCCTTATTCTAAGCATGTGATTTTGGAAAAGGCAGAAATCCGAGAGCCCTGCCACAGTCATATTATCCAGGCCTGATCAAATACATCTTCGATAGTGGTGACCAGGGGTTAGCCTTGGAGGTGGGCACATGTCTCAGACTGGTCAATCTGGGTCCTTTCTTGGGATTAGCATACATTGAAGCTGAAAAAAGCTTTTCCCTTTGAGCTCCTTCAGCTGGGATAATCTAAGTCTAAAGCTGCGGTATGTAACGCTAACTTCTTCCCTACCACTTTACATGGAAGATGATCCTTCAAATAAGAGAAAATGAGACCAATGTCAGGGAAGAAGAGACAAGGGGTGGGGGAGAAAGACAGGGACAGAGAGAGGGGCAGGTCTGATGACACAATGTGAGGTCTTACATCCACTCAAATTTCTTACCTTGTCCCACCCACTCTTTAATTATGCCTCATTTTCCAACCATTCCACAACTGTCTTCCATAAGTCTTTGCACAACATGGTTTATAACATAGGAAAAGCTTTTTCATTTCTTCCCCTCCTTTTGTTCCTGGGAAACGCCTAATCATCCTCCAAGGACTAGCACAAATATCCCCCCAGTTCCTCCCTAATCCCACCACATATAGTTGGGCTCCAGCCCCATTCCCTCTCAGATCACGGTGAACAGACTTTCAGGATAGCATTGTCCTCTTTGCCGCAATTATTTGTTTCTACTTCCTTTTCTTCCATCAGACTGTGTACTCGTTGAGTAAAGGGTCTGTGTCTGATCATCTCCAAGTTCACAGTGGTGCCTCAGATAGGGTTGGGCATACAGTGAAGTGTCTCAGTTACTGAGTCTTCCTAGAATTGATTTTCCCATGAAAGGAAAGGAGATAGATGCATGGGTATAGGAAGGAAGGTGGTTCTTCTAGAAAGAGGGCTCATTTCTGCCACCAAACTACCATCTCTGTCTCCTAAAACTTTTCTTTACCTCTGTTTTCACTCACATTGGGGGGTCTGAGAACTTCTGGCAAAGAAAAGATTCAAGTAATTTAGAAAGACCATCAGACAGCAGTGCAGGGACTGAGCTAGGGACAGACTGTCTGGGCTAGGGACAGATTGAGGCTGAAGACAGCAGACAGTGGGGAACCAATGGAAAGACCTGGGTCCAGGAGAGAGCTCATCAGGACTTGGATGGTACAGTGGGGATAGAGAGGAGGGGACAGTGGCATTCCTTATCATTCCCTTTCTCTTGATCCCCTTAGCCAGGCAACTGAGACTTTCTCCCCAGTGGCCTTCCTCCCTGGCATCTCCCATCCTTCTCTGTCTTGTCTGTAAACCCCAGAATGCCTCTAAATCAGGAGAGAATGATGCTTTCTCCTTGCCCCCATAGAATCCTTGGGAGTTACATCCTTGTCAGCACTTCTGCTTCCAGCTCCCATCGGATCGGTTAATGTTTCTTTTATGAAGCGAGGACACCTGATTTCTGTCAGTTCAGGGCTTAAGAGTGCCTCGTCAGCACTGTCTTCCTGGCTGGCCATATCAAATAGACAGAGGAAGAAAGCAACCAAACTGGTGATCAGATTCCAAGGCGATGATTCAAGGGCTGCATGCTATTGGTGAAGGGAGTTAGAGAGAACTAAGGGTTCCCAGAGTGCTAGGATGACAGGGTTACAGCCAGTTGCGGCTGTCTGTTCAGCTGGTGTGGGAAAAGGTGAGGACCAGCTGCTGGCCATGTGGTCATTTACACAAGTCCCTTTCCTGTCTCATCTCAGTTTCCCTTATATAAGGTGTCAGTGATCCCTGATGGTACCTTCTAGGCTCTTCTAATCCAGCCTAAGGGACCCAAGGGGTCTCTTCATTGTTATAGCCTGTTGTGGTCCTAAGAGCTAAAGCAATCCTCACTTCACTTGGAACATTCATAACACCCTCTTCATTTATCAAATAAATCATTCATTCATTCATTCATTCATTCAGTAAACTTCCACTAAACTGCTATTCTATGATAGGCCCTATGCTCTGTGCTATGGATACAGAGATAATTAAGATACATTTTGACTTTTAAGGAGTTTATAATCTAGAGAGAGATCCAGAAACATAAATGGATGATCACCATATGGAGGCAAAGTTAGAAGCAAACTAAAGAGGAGTACAGACACCAGAATCATTACTAAAAGATTCAGTTTTGTTCACCTTCCAGGTATCTGGCATTCTTTCTAAAATACACAGGTTAGGTTCTCAATAAATGAGTGAAATGACGTGTTAGCTGGGCCTATAGGATGAGTAAAAGGTAAGGGGAAAGGATTCCAAACAGAGGGAACTATATGGGTCAAGAACTATAAGCGTGAAAGAGCTTAGCCATCTTTGGGAAGAGTATGCAGTTCTGTGTGCCTGGCCTGCAGGGCACTGTTAAGACCTATAGGAGATGAGCTTGGAGAATCCGATGGAGGGTGGATTGTAAGTGGATTTCAGTGCCATGTCAGAGAACCTGTGTTTGATCTGTAGCAGTGAGGAGTCACTGACAATTAATTATAGCGACTTTTGAAAGATTCTTCCAGGCTTGATGTGGGTAGGTTGGGGCAGGAAATGCCCTAGGTAGGGAAGGTTTTTAGAGGGCCTTCTCCAGGCTGGTGCTACTCTTGGCTTGAGGCCAGCAGGAATGAACAGGGCACCTCCGAATCCATGTTCTCCACCTCAACATAGCAGGTTGGGTTGCTGACTTATGAAGATCTTGATGAGGGACAAGCAGATTATAATGGGAACACCTTGACCTAAGCAGTATCCCTACAGATGGAATATATCAGGAAAACAACTGACATCCTGCCAGAGACCAAAGGAAACAAGAAAGTACTGACTGTTTGAAATTCCCTGGCTCACCCTTCCCACCCCCTCCTAACCTAGACTCATTCTGTTTGATTAACAGAAACCTTGCTGTATCCTTTATTGCTATTAAATGTAAAAATGCATGTAGCATTTTGACTAAAAACAAATCAAAGCAATCAGATGTTGCCAACCTCATAGAAAGGGGCTGATTTGTTTCATTCCCCACATGCTTGATGTGGGAAGCTAAGGACAAGAGGAAGGAAGGATCCTCTGGCTGAAGTCCCTCAGCAAGTCAGTACCTATAGCAGGGTGAGAACCTGGGTCTCCAGACTGCCAGGCAACTTCCCCAGAGTGACACAAGGCCTCTGGCTATGTGTGCAGAAGGAAAAGTGAAATCAATTGTGTCTTAGTAAGCACAGGTGGTCAAGCTCTCTGAGAAGATGAAGCCAGAATTTCCCCTGAGGCTCAGCCTCCTAAGGCTTGACTATTATGCTGACTCATTTCCTGTAAGCAAGGTCACTTCCATGTTGAAAAACCTTGCATGCCTGCAGGGGAAGTTCAAACTGCTGAGGGTGGCATCCAAGGCCTTCACATTTGTGTAGTTCCTTAGTCTCCATACTCATCTCTCAAGCCCAGACATACTCTGGGCAGCCCACAGTGGGTCTCAATCCCAGGACATATTAGAATCACCTGGGGAGCTGACACTATCCCTCCAGAGACTTGAGGTGGGGGGTGGGCCCCAGGCATTTGTACAATTTAAATCTCCCCGTGCAACTCTAATGAGCCACAGGAGTGGAGAACCACTATTCACCCCCAGCTAATTACTTTCTGTTACCCAAATCTGCCTTGTCCTCTCCAAGGCTTTGGGCAGGGATTCCTTACTCTGTCTTGTCCCTAATTTTCCACCTGGCTCTCCCCTCAAACTGCCAAGATGAATCTCTTCATTTGCTTTGGACCTTTGCACACACCGCCATCATAACGTTTATACTTTTACTTACATGTCTTTTGGGCACCGTAAAAAGACTTGCTCTTCACAAGGAAGACAGTTCTATTTATGTTTCTTCATTGCCAAAAATACAGGACCTGACACAGTAGGTGTTTAGTAAATAACTGTGGCCTGAGTAAGAATTTATGAACCCCAGAATGACCTCTGTTCAGAAAGCCACCCATACTCCTAGGGTGCTGAGTCATAGGGCAGAGCTTCTGAGAGATCCCTTGGGTGCTGTGTCCTAGTAACTAGTCCTTCACAATGTCTCCAGGAAGGGAAATGATCAAAGAATACTCACCTGCATCTGGAAATGGGAGGCTAATCTGGCCTTTACATGACTGGGAAACTCTATAACTAAAAAAAAGGAGATGAGATTATTGAGACCCAGAGAGGCCTTGGGTTGGAAACTTACTCCTCTTACTAAATGTATGACCTGTGTGACAAGTTACTGAAAGTGTCTCAGCCTCTCTGAAATAATATATAAAGAGTTCAGCACATGGCCTGCTGTACTAGTCAAGGTTCTGCAGAAAAACGGAACAAATTATATAGAGAGGGGAGAGGGCAGCAAGAGGGAGAGAGGGAAAGACTTATTATATTGTAAGGAACTGGCTCATGTGATTGTGGAGACTGAGAAGTCCCAAAATCTGCAGTTGGCAAGCTGGGCACCTAGACTTGTTAAGATCAAGTCTGAGAGTAAGCAGTTTCCAGACCCACGAAGTGCCAATATTTCAGTTTGAGTCCAAAGGCAAGAAAAGAATGAGTCAAGCACTCAATGAATCAGTTAAGCACTCAGGCAGGAAGAGATCTCTCTTCCTCAGCCTTTTGTTCTGTTTAGGTCTTTAACTGATTGGATGAGGCCCACCCACATGAGGGAGAGCAATCTGCTTTACTCAGTCCATTGATTCAAATGTTAATCTCATTCAGAAACATTCTCACAGACACACTCAGAATAACATCTGACCAAATGTCTAAGAACCCTATGACCCAGTCCAGTTGACACAGAATTAACAATCATACCAGTCATATAGCAAATGTACCATACATGTGAATTCTCTTCCTTCCAGAAGATATGGTTTCAGAATCACCCAATGTTCCATCCAACTGTTCCCAAGTGAACTTAATTCTCAAAATCCTCTCACCATCCCTTTTAACCTCTCTTCCTTCTTTGCTTCCCTTCTTCCTTCTCCCTTTTTTTCTCTTCCTTTTTTCTGTCTCTTCACTTTTTTACTTTGTCTCACAGCTGGTTCACTCAGGATTCATCCCAGGGAAAGAACTGAATTCCTCTGGCACTCTTTCTTCCCATCTGTGTCTTTTGGAGACATGATGAGCACTCCCAGCAGGATTAAAACAAGTTGGGAGAGAAGTCAGATACCAACTTTTGCTATAACGTCACACCAAAGCAGCAAGGGCCTGGTCTGTCTGTGCTGGGGTGGGAGGCAGGGAAGGAGAGAAGTGAGGCCTCTGACATAAATACTGTGCAGTGTGTTTTTATTGCTGCATAATCCATGCTCGTGCCACTTGTCCGCATACCACCAGCTAATGGAAACCTCATGTTCTCCTGATCTGGGCTGCCTTGTGGTTAACTCTTGCAGGGCCAGGTATGCACCCAGGCCAAAGGAAATCCTTTCCAGAAGGAGGCTGGGTTATCAGACAGGCAGGCGCTGCCTCACATGTTGAAGGAAGTCACCATGGGGTGTGGTTAATGATAAAGGCAGGAATGTGGCAGGCAGGCAGGCACTCGTCTAGACCTGTCTGTGGAGCTGCTCATGAAATGTCACATGGCATTTGTACTCATCTCCTGGAGGCTGAGCGACCTCTGGATTCAGGGAACTGGCTGCTCCCGGCTTACTGCTTGCTCTCTTGGAGCTTTGATTCATCTGGGAGAATGGTCGAAGGAGTCTGCACAGACCAGCCATGAAATGAATGCATGGCGGGAGGACAATGTACTGCAGTGTGTATTGTGAGTTTGTGGAAGGGGTATGGGAGTTTCAAGGAGAAAACCACTAACTCTACCTGGGGGTGTCAGGAATGATATCCAGAGAAAGGGCTATTTGACCTTGAAGGTCGTGATGAAGAAAGGGATGCTTTTTAAATCAGGCTGGTAAGAAGAGAGGCTAATCCTATGCAGAGGAAGCAGTGTGTGCAAGGTCTAGAGGTATTTTCTCATGCAGAAAAGGAGGCAGAGATGGCAAAGTGGGGAATCATACTGCCTTCTAACTTCACCCTTCTCAATAATTTGTGACCTGGTTTTATAACCTTTGTTTTTATTTCCTTGTCTGTAAACTGAGGACTCTAATGGTGTCTACCTTCGAGATGGCTCTGAAGAATAAATGATGAAATGCATATTAGCACTTAGCTCAGTTCCTGGCATTTTAAAGTCCAGCCTAAATGTTGACTATCATAACTTTCAGGGAACAAAGGGCAGTTTGGAATGGTTGAAACACATGCTGTGTGTTAGCCCCAAGGTTAGTCAGGGACCAGACAGGGAAGGAACCAGAAGCTGCACGAAGGATTTGGACTTGATCCTGTGGGTCATGGGAAATCACTGAAGGTTAATTCATTCAAATATTGTCCTCCAGTTGCTTTCCTTTCCTGGAAGATACTTCCCAGAAAGTCTTTACTTTCTCATCAGGGATCCAAACTGTCCTGGGTAATGCCTGTCCCCCCTCTAAAAAGAAACATCAGCTCACATGGCATAGCCCACACTCACTGTACTCTGCGTCATCAGACCACCTCATTCTGACACCTTTGCTTTGGGGCATTGGATTCAAGGGCCTGCATCTAGGTTTTCCTTCTCATCATTGCTAGTGAATGTCCATGATTATAAAACAAGGAGAAGGAACCAGGTCTGGCTCTCACGAAAGTTCTGGGCTCCAAAGCAAAGTTTGTCAAACAATGTCTCCTTGTCCTAGTTAGGACAAGTTGCCTGGCATGTGAAAAGCTCTGGAAATTTGCCACAAAATGGTGATGCGTCCTGCAGGTAACGCTGATGGGATCTGAGCAGCAGTTCACCAATGGAGGCTGCCGGTCTGTTTGCGGGGTTATCAGGGTAATGGATCCTGGCATTCTGCTCGCACCATCTTTACAAATGTCACTTTCACTTTATTGTACATTAACCCCAATCTCTTCACAAGCTCCAAAATAAAACTTCTTTGCAAACAACCAAGGTCCATCTGCTGCTCTGTTAAAAATACCCCAGCATGAAAATCCATGATCAGAGACACCATAGTGGACTCACCTGAAAATGCCTGCCTTTGACCTGAAGAAATCCATCTTTCTTTCTCTCTCAGGTGGGAGATTGATTACTCTCCACCCCCATAGTAACAAAAGAACCCCAAATTCCCAAGACTGATCATATTTCAAATATCGCATCCTTTTGTCCTTAAGCGCCCATGTGTATCTATTACTGTGTACTCTCCATGGAACTGAGCCTATCAGCTGCTGACAGGTTGGTTCTATAGTTGGGAATAAATGAATGAACCTGTGAATGATTAGCAGATAAAGGTTCTATTTCCCCACTTAGTGCACATGAATTTTATTCACTTCTTTTTCTACTCCTTGATCAATTACTCTCTGCTGCAGAGAAAGAACACTTTCCAGTGTTATTACTAACAATCTGCAGGTTGGGTCTCACTTCCTCCCCTGAAAGAGCAACCCCCAACAGTGAGTATTTAAATTAATCCACCTCTGCTGCCATACTGCACAGCCCATCTATCACAGCAATTTGTGCAAATGCCACTCTAGTATCCCGCTCTATGTATCATGTATTTTGAGATTGCACAGTTCCTGAGGCCTTTGTAAAGCAAACCTTTCATGAATAAATCAGGAAATACCCTGATGCATGCTTTATGTAGAGGAAGATATTCTATTTAGGTCACGCAGGGAAGTTCTGCCAAGTTTGCTAAAATGAACAAATCCCCTGAGTGCAGTCTACCTCTACACATTCCGAAACACAAGCAAGTATCTCCCAGGCCCCCGCGGCTGTGCTCTGTAGACACTGAGGACTCCAGGTCTATAAAGTATTAGTTTGATCACCTGAGGCTCCAAAGACTTTCAAGTCAGGAGCCAGCAAGGAGTTTTGCTAGTCCATGGAAGGAACTTTGCAAATGGATAATTTGTCCACTATGATGCCTGGGGCAATGGGACTCCTGCAAGAGAAGGAGGAAGGAACAAGAAAAATTACAGTGAGCCTGTTGTCCCAGCTTGTTTTTTGAATCCACTTGAGAAAGTCCCTGACTTTGTTTGAGTCCAAAGCATTGCAACTGACTCTTTTGAGCCTCTCCCAGAACACAGGATGTGGCCTAGTGCGCCCTCCCCTTTAGCAATGGAAATTCTTCTGATAAGAATAAGGGTTTCCAGATTTCTAGCCAACCTCGAATTAGAGAGGGTTATCTGGGGTAGAAGAATGCAGAACAAAATGTTGAATGATTCCCTTCCTTTTAACAAGGGCAGGCAGGCCCACTCCCTTTTGCCCAGCAAAAGCTGTATGAGATTAGAAGATCTGATTTGCAGACACAGATGGAGCACTGACTTGGATTCTGGGGGGCTAGAGCATGGAGTCATGTTGTCCTCAAGAAGGTAGGCAGGGTCTGAGCTAATAGGACCTTGCGTGAACAGGGTCTGACGGTTGTTTTCTGGGTTCCCGAATTTGTCTTGGGCAGTGCAGTTTCATGCCAACCAGCCATTCGGGGACCAACTCCTAACAAAAGTCAAAAGAAACAAATTCCAAACAAGAATTCTCAAGCAGTTGATGGTGTTGGTAGCAGCATCCCAGCCCACACTCTGATTCTTTGGGAAGTCAAAAGATAATCCCAAAGGTTGCCTATGAGTAGCATCTTAACAAAGGGACTCTTCTCTTACTGATCTCCTTAATCTGAAAGGGTGCCTCTTCCTCAGCTTTGCCCCTTTGATGGTGTAAAACATATGAAGATCATATCCACTTTTCTTCCTTCTCTTTCCACTACTCTCTTCCAAACAGCTGTCTTTGGTTGAAGATTTTTCCTTATATCTGGTAATGCCCAGCTTCAGAAAGCTAAACTATTCTGAAGGCACTGTAAGGATATCATTTGATGCCCCCAAATCTTTTTAGCTTCCATTATCATTTGTTGCCAACATGAATATTTTACATATAGTTGGTCAATCACTTACAACTTGATTTACTAATATTTACCTTCTTAAAGGGCCACTGATTTCCAAATTTTTAGGAATGGTGCTTCTGCCCTGTTGTACCACCCACATGATTCCAAAGTTTGAGTTCAACCTCATCCCTAATGGATTCAGTGACCTCAGGCAAGTTTCTTCATTAATAAAATATTGACCAAAATATATACTTTCCCCAGTCTAGAGAGAAGGACCAATTCAATTTATATTGAAGCATGGTATAAACTGTAAGTTGCTATACAGATAGGAAGTGATTTTGCTAAAGATTTTTCAAATAATGTCTCTGGGATTTCCTTTTGTTTCTTAGCACTTTCTGCAGTGTGTGGCATATAGTTGGAAATCAATAAAAGTTTGTTGCTTGATGGCTGTCTTATAAATGGGAGCCTGAGTGTGGGGACCAGTTCTCTAAAGAAGAGGAAATAGGAGAATGCTTAAAAGAGATTTTTTTTTCTCATTATAAAAGTAATGTAAGCTCAAAACATAAAATTCAGAAAATTCCTGAAAGCAGTAGAAGAAAATTAAAATACTTATATTTGCAACCTGTTAGCATTTTGCTGGGCCTTAATTCTTTTTTTCTCTGACTTGCACAGATACTCACATGTCCTCAGAGTACAATACTGTCCCTTTAAATGCTGACTACAGCTCAGACTTGGAAATATATTTTCTCAGCAGGCAAAGGGACAGGAGATTACTTCCCCAGCAAATCTATTAGTTCATTAATTATGAGAAATCTGAGAAATGTCAGTGAAGGCCCGTGAAGCTTCATTCTCTCTTGATTTTACTCTTTAAGATAATAAAAGTAATAATAGCTAATATTTATTCAGTGCTTACTATATGCCAAGCATTGGTCTAAGCCCTTTATACATATTAACTTATTTTATCCTCATGACTACCCTAAATGGCAGGTGCTACAGGTCCATAATCCCTTACCTACAGTTCCACAGTCCAAAAAGCTCTGAAAAAAAGGACATTTTGGTAAATTTGGTACAATCTCCTTTGGTAGCAAAAACCTCATCTGATCTGACATGAGGCTATTCATAGTCCTTATTTACCTTACTTATGAATAGTCAACCTTCACTGAAAAAAAAATTTAATGTGTTTAATGATAAGGTGTTGTCCCAGAACTTTCTAAGGGTTTTACGTATTAGACAGTAGACATATTTTTATTACTTGTATAGAATTTGAAAGATTCTACATTCCAAATTATATTCCAACCTAAAGATTTCAAGTCCATGATTGTGAACATGCATTATTATCTTCACTTTACAGATGAAAAAGATAGAAAAACTGAATTAAAGAGGCATTAAGGAGCTTGCCTAAGCTAGGTCAGGATTCTAATCCAGACTGGCTTTAGGGTCTGCATTAAAAGTCTTCACATTTGTATAGTTATCAAAAGCTTATACAGCCCTTTCCAGAACACTAGCTTTGAAAATTATACCTAAGAGATTTTCCTCTACTTTATAGTCAAGACAAGTGAGATTTAGGGAAGTTATAGGACTTGCCCAAGGTCCCATAATGAATACAGCATAATTAGGACTCAAGTGCAAATCTGCTGGTTCTAATCCTAGTACCCTCAATGCTGCCCTGGGATTACTTGGATAGTCACCAAACTCATGTCACAATGTCATCTGCTAGACCCCAAGACCTGACCTTTACTGCCTACCTGCTTGTACTCACTGACCTTTGTCTCACATTCTTCCTTAAATTCTTCTTTCCAACTTATCTTGTAACTCAGGCAGACGGAAACTGAAGCCACCACTCAAGCAATAGGAACTGCCCTAACAAGACCTCCAGCAAGCCCAGACCACCCAGACCAGTTCCAGTGTAACGCCAGACTCATGCCTATGCAGGAGGACCATCAAGTGACCTCTAGAATGATGGACAATTACCTTTACCTCATTATAATACTAAAATCTCCACCAAAGAGGAGCACAAGTCTCATTTATATAATATATAATGTATGTATAGGCATGTTTCCTTAAGGTGCATGTACCACGTTATGCCTGCTTTCACATACGACGACAAGGCTTTCCTATCTAAATATTCATTCTAACCCTAAATAAAAGGAACCCATTCATCCTTGCTCGAGGAGTCACAGGTTTGGGAGCCATCTTATTTACTTATTTACTGTAAATAAAGTTTTCTTTGTGCAACTATGCAACCTAATGCAGTTTCTGACTCACCAAGGAATGAACTCGGGTTGTAAGACAGCATTACTTTTTCACTTATACCAACTAGCTATTCAGGCAGACTGCACAAAAAAAACATTCTACCTTGTTTAAGCTACTGATGACCAGAAAACATGTGAGAAAGCTTGGAGCTGTCTACACATCATCCCAGGGTTTGGTCAGAAACCAGTGTCACTGTTCCACACCCTTTGGGCTCCTTGGAGGCTTGAGTTCACTCCACCTCTGGTTCCTTGCAGTCCCTCCCATACATTTAGGTCCCACATCTGGCCAGTTCCCTGGGACAAAGCACCTGTGCTGTGACTCTGATTGAGGCAGGGTTGTGGAGTCCATGAACACTGGAGATTGTGTGATAGGTGATGTGCGCCAAACCCCTTACAGAGAAGTTTGGAAGGAGGGCCTTCAGTAGGAGGGTACCCAGATTTTTCTCATCCAAGAAATCCCCTGTGTCCCCAAAGATCTCCCAAGAGCCTTCTAGACTGGACTTCCTCTAGAAAGTGTGGTCACAGCTTCAGCTCCTCAGGCTTAATTCCACCATTCCCTGAGCCTTGAGACTCAGCACATCCCAGCTCACCCTCTCCCTGCTCCTCCATTGGGACCCACACTTACTCCCCAACTCACCTGAAGTCATGCAGACTTTGCCCTGTGAGCCTCTACTGCATCCTGTTTGTCTTCCTATGAAACCTCACATACCACCCAAACAGACCAGCCACTCCAGAAATCAAATCAAAGAATGAATTCTAAAGCCAAAAGGCCACCTCTCTTGAAAAACAAAACAAAACAAAACAAAACAAAACAAAACAAAACAAAACAAAAAAATCACAGTGATGAAAAGGGCACTAGAACATAAGGCCAGAGATCTGAGACCAAGGTCCAGCTTTGGGACTTTGGACCAGTCATGACCTCTCTGAGCCTCTCTGGGAACATGTACCTGTCCTACCAATGCCACAAGAATATTGTGTGGATTCAGAAGTAGTGGCATGTAAAGGAGTCCAGAGGTAATAGTATTGAGACAACACGAAACAACATGAAGCAACAATATGAAAATTCGCTGGGGCTCAGGACTTAGAATAATCTAATCTCATGAATGCAGCTGAAGACTGCAGGGCACGCCAGGGTGCTAAGTCTAGAATGTGGAAAGAAGGGACCAGCCTGCCCATCTGTGCTTGACTCAAACACACCCAGGGTACTGTTAGCAGTTTTGAGTTCCATGTTCTAAGACTAATAGAGATAACCCTAAAAAAGCTGAGATCCCTGATGGTGAAATAGCTTGACATTCTACTGTCTACCTTGAAAGTGAATCCTAGCCCTAGTTTATGCTGCTATCTCTGCTTGGACTGTTCCACTCAGATATGGCAGAGACAGTGACCGCCAAAATGAGCTTTGGACATTGCAGTCTGACTTTTGGAAGAACTTCTTCACTCCTGCTTTGTTCCTAGCACCTGGCTCCATTTCTCCTTGATCCTGGCTTCTAACCCTAGTTTCATCAACACCCGAGGCCATATTTGCCCCCTTGCAGCCAATAGAGGATGCGGCACCTCTGATTTTGACTTCTGTGCTCTCTTTTTTTGTGAAATGGCTTTCTCTCACCCTCTGTCCATTCATGTTTGCCTTTTCAGGATCATGAATAGCATATTCCAGCCCTAGGCTGCAGAACTCAACTCAGCACCTGCACACTTGGCTGAAGCCCCCAAGTCCAGGGTAGAGGGAAAGTCCCAGAGTTTTCCCATATGCCTCAAGCACCCCACAAGTTCATTGATTTCTGTTCCTTTCCCTCATATCCCCCCAGGTAGGTGAGGGCCTACATTCTTGGGGGCTCCTCTATTCCTTCACAGTGGGACCCTAGAAACGGACTCAGGCCCATAATCAGCTCTCTGCTTCTGTGGAATAGCTGGCACATCTACTATTCTGAGGGTCTGATGGCTGGCTACAAACTTATTGTAGACAGGATTTAGGGGCTTGGGTAAGAGAGGAAGTTCAAGAGAAGAGGATGGAGAGGAAGCTTTTCTAAGTTCCTTACAAATTTCCACAACTACCATGTCTCTCTCCCAATACCAAATGCATTGATCCCCAGTCCTTTGCTTTCATTTCTCCCTCTTTCATCAGACTTTGAGCACCTTGAAGGTCAGCACCGCTCTGACGTACCTGCATCTGATTTCCCAGTGCTAAGCTTGGGCCTTTGCTTTTGATAGGAGCTCAAAGTGCTTCCTGATTGAAAGAATGGCCAACTGAATGATTAAATGAGTGAATGAATGAAGCATTCAAAAGTTATGATTGGAAGTGAATGTTATATCAGACATACTCACTTCAGAAATCTAGACCTGCTGGAGCGGGCTGACAGAATTCTCTCATCAGAGCAATTTTATGTAGTTGGGATATTCTGTCCTCAAACTGGATCGTGGATGACTACTTACTCTGGGCAAGATAAAGCTGGAGTACATGAGCTATGTTAAGATACAAACCTTTACTTGCACTGCAGCATTGTCTGAAGTCAGAAGTTCTCTTCCCTGTTTGCACATGGACTTTTAAAAACAATCCCTGGGGTCCATTTCAGACCAACTGAGTCTAAATCTGAGGGTATGGTCTAGGCATTGGCTTGCTTATTTATTTATTTATTTATTTATTTATTTATTTATTTATATTTATTTATTTATTTATTTTGAGAGAGAGAGACAGACAGACAGACAGAGAAAGAGAGGGAGGATGAGTGGGGGAGGGACAGAGAGAGAGGGAGAGAGATCCCAAGCAGGCTTGGTGATGTCAGCACCCTGTGAGATCATGATCTGAGCCAAAATCACTAGTCAGATGTTTAAGTGACTGAGCCACCCAGGCATCCCTGGCATTGGCACTTTTCAAAGTTCCACAGATGATACTCTTGTGCAATAATGGTTGAGAACCACTGAGTGAGAGCTAAACACCAAGTTTATGCTTGAAATCTTATTCTGTCACTATCAGCTGTGTGGTCTCAGTTTTTTTCTCTGCAAAAGGGAGTAAATATTATATCTACCTCCAGTTTTTAATAGATAAAATAACACGTGCAAAGATAAAGCCTTTGTGTACTAGTGCTGGCTCTCATTTTTCTTAATAGTATTATTTTTATTATTTGACATCAATGCGTTAGAATACTGAAGTAGAAAAAATATTCTACTTACTTTAATCAAGATTTATCTCATGCTTAAAATGTGTCAAGTTGTAGAAAATACAATACAAAGAGATATCAGACCCAGTGTCTGGGCAAAGGAAGCCCATGTACTGAATTACCTACTATGTGCTGGGTTCTTTATACACATTATCTCATTAAATACTCCCATTCATCCCATGAAGGAGTTATTTTCATCCATGCTTACAGATGAGAAAACTGAGGTCTGGAGAGGCTATACCCATAGTCTCAGCTCCAGTGTGGGAGAGTCTGGTTTGAATTCAGGCCCCAAGGCTTCCAGGTCTGTGCTCTTCAACTGCACCACCACTGAGCACCTGGTACGCATGTGTTGGGTAGAGCCTCCCTTCTCTCCCTTCTTATGACCTGAGCTGAAATCAAGAGTCAGATGCTTAACTGACTGAGCCCCCCCCCAGGCACCCCTCTTGCATCACTCTCTTAAGAGAGACCCACTCTGAAGGAGGAGCCCTGGAAGGATTGGAAAGTAGTCTCAGTAACATTCTCCTTTTCAACTGTCTTCTTATCATCAGCAAAAAACCTCTTGTGCATTCTGAGCTACTGTCCTAGTGATGTCCGTGAGAGTTTTACTTGTCAGTCAAATGCCGAATGTGCAAAAGGGAGCTCCAGCACAGGCAAGGGTACTTGTGTCTCTCCTGTTCATGTCAAATACAGCATGTGTGCGTATGTATGCACATACAAACACACACACATAGACACACACAGCAGTGAGGAAGAGACCCAAGAATTCTGCTGGGCCCAAACTCTTCAAACACCACCAAAGAGGCTTCGTTCATTTTTCTTTGCTAACCAGACTCCAGGTCCCATCTGCTCCTTGCAAAGCAATAAGGTCAATGCCAATTTCCCTTTCATCATCCATGTCTGTGGCTGAGCTGTCTGCGGTGGCAGAAATGAATGTTCTCCATAGCTCTCAGCTCCAGGGTGGCCACTTCCAGCCTGCCTACAAAATGCAATTGCACTACATTACAGCCAAGCAAAATACACACTGCTGTGTCAGTGTCCTTTGCATGGCAAGGCCACAGAAGGGGAGAGCCTCCTTTGGAGGAAGCTATTCCACCACCCAAGGTCTGCTTGAGCCCGTTGAGAATCACAGCTCAAAAAAAAAAAAAAAAAAGAAAGAAAGAAAGAAAGAAAAGCCTAATATATGTAATATGAACTCTGTGGTTTCCTCTGGCGCTTGGCATAGACGAGGCTGTCACATTTCAGGTCTCCAGTTCTACAGAAACAAAAAGACCATGTGTGTTAACCATGCTGTCCCAGAGATTAGATCAAAATTCTGATTGGAGAATAAGGTTAATCATGGGTTCATCACACAGTGACCTTTGCAGGCAGGGCTGCAACCCAATGAGGTTGCTATTGTGCAAAGACAAGATTCAGAAGGAGCTCTAATAGGTTTCTGCAGTTCAGGCTTCCTGGATTCCAAGGGGAGGGGGCTCCAAGCTCCAGGCTGATTCCTCCAAGGGAATGGGGGTGGGGTGGGGAATGTTACAGGAAGTGAGGCTTATAAATTCAGTCTCCATATAACGTCCCCTGGTCAGTCAAATTAAGTAACAGGAAGGAGAAAGGAACTTTTTGCAAGTTGGTTTGTAGGCATAGTGTTGCAGGGAAGAAACTTGGTATCTCCTCTTTGGCTGAAAGGCTCCAGCTCCACTTGGAACTGAACAAAGAAACATGCCCTTGTAATACAGGGTTAAGAGGTCCATGATCAGGGATCAGGGTAGGAAAATACTTCTGGAAGTTGGCATGGTGGAAGTGAAAATGAACTCTGTTGCTTTGTTTACAATTTGTAGGAGGGGTGGGGGTGTCACATGACTTTCATCACATACCAAAGCAAGTTCTAAAGGCTGGCCCTAGTTTCACCCGGTCCCCTCTGGAGAATCAGCTCCTGGGCTCTACATTCCCAGAGCCAGGTGTGAATCCAGGCTCCTCAATTTACTAGGGATGTGGTCCTAGGCTAGTCATTTAACCTCACTCAACCTGTTTCCTCACCCGTAGAATGAGTTCATAATAAAAAGGACCATATTTGGTGAGGCAGTGCATGGAAAAGCCTGTTTCAAAGTAAATACTCATTATGTATAACCTAGTAATATTTTTCCAGACCTCTCGAATTGCATCACGTTTCAGGTCTCCAGTTCTACAGAAACAAAAAGACCATGTGTGTTAACCATGCTGTCCCAGAGATTAGATAGATTAGATCCCCTATCGCTCCTGCTCCATCTACTGCCCCTCTTTCCCTTATTTTATTCTTGAACCACAGAGAATTACTTAGGGTTTCCTGCCAACTTCTCCATCATTCTTTTATCATCATATATAAAGACACACACACACACACACACACACACACACACACACACACACACACGATGAGAAGAGATGCTACAGGTTCTTTGCCTTCACACATACTATTTCCTCTGCAAAGCCCTTTCCTATTCCCAAATGTCTTTGAAACACCACTCAGACTTCATCCCTATGAACTTCCCCTGAGGCTTGATTTCTCTCACAAACAATACCCTCCCCCAACACAACAGAGTTCATCAGTCCTATTTCTGTGCTTTTTCTTCTGGATTATAACAATCTACATTTATTATTACATGAAATACATTCTGTATATTTACCTGTGCAAGTGCCTGTCTCTCCCATTAGATGGTTCCTAGCACAAAAGCTATATGTACAGTCATACCACTAGTAAATTATAGAGGCAAGACTGGAATTAAGGTCTATTTCTAAGGCATTTTTCTCATTGAGATTTATTGACCCAAAAAGCAACCCGGGAACACTTCTGTCTTTTCCATAGTACTTGGTCAATTCTGGTATCAGATCATGCACCATGTTGTATATCTTCATATGTTTCTCCTCCCATACATCACCAGTTCTTAACCCACAGTGTCCCATGATGTGCAGGAAAGATGAAGTTCTCATTGATAAGTAAGGATGAGAATGGACATACCAAGATAAACTGTGATTATGCACAATTCTCTTGGAAACAGGAGAAATTCCACTTATTTTCCTCCATTTAAAAAATTATAGGGGTGCCTGGGTGGCTCTTTTGGTTAAGTGTAGACTCTTGATTTTGGTTCAGGTCATGATCTCACAGGTCATGATCTCACAGCCAACAGCCTGTTGGCTCCATGTGACAGTGTGGAGCCTACTTGGGATTCTCTCTCTCCCTCTCTCTCTGCCCCTCCCCCCGCTCACTCCCCCCTCGCTCTCTCTCAAAATAAAAATAAATAAAAATAAAACTTATAAGCAAATGAACTCAAAGTAATATTATTACAGGGATACATTTGGTTCCTCTTAATTTAAATTAAAAGCCATCTGCAAATTAAATTTATTTTCATTATATTAACAAATTATTTGCCATTTGCTTTATAGTATTTCACATCACATCAATGTATGATCAAATTGCAGCTGAGAATTGCCTAACTTTCATGCTTTCATATGTATTTACAAAGCCCAGAACTGTATAGATGGCTGAAGATAAATGTTGAAAAAAGACAGACAGTTGTTTCTGTTCTTGTGAAGTTTGCAAATCAAGGTAACATAGTAACACATAATTGTACATGTGAAAATAATTGTAAATATATAAATACAAATACACATATTTGTATATATATCTTATATGTATAAATTATATGTAATAATTATCACTTATATGTATAAATACATATAATTTATAATTTATATGTATAAATTGTATGTAATAATTATAAAGGAAGCACATAGGGCAGGGGTAGTGAGACCTGCTTTAGGTAGGTGGCTGTGGAAAGAATATAGAAAGAGGTGACATTTAAGCTGATAAAGTAGTTGTCTCCAGCGTGGGGACCCACAGACAAAATGCTGTGCCACAGATCTACTGAGATATAGAAAAAATATAAATATATATAGAAATATACTTAAACATTTTTAAATCTAAAAATAGTTACTTCTATTCCCTTCATATCTATTGATGATCTCTCTCTCCCTCCGCCCCTCCTGCCCATCCTTTGTCAGATAACCACATGTCATACAGTAGGTCGGATCTCTTGATAGAAAATGGAATCCACAATGTCTAGGGACAGACAATGGCATCTCACTTGTTCTTTCTCTTTCTATGGATAGTAATGCATTACACTTTATTAGTGCCTGATTCAGTAAATTTCCAGGTTACATTATTTAGTGTTAAAGAAATGAACACTCACCAAATTAACAAGTGCCTTGGGATGAGCACTGGGTGTTGTATGGAAACCAATTTGACAATAAATTTCATATATTGAAAAAAAAAAGGATTCCTCTAAAGAAACCATGGATGGAAAACAATAGCAATAAGGTAAAGGTGAGAACATTAAGAAAACAGCAAATCTATTCCTTGCATAAAATCTTTGTTAGCTTCATTATGGAGTTAAACATAACTATAGTGAAAAATAGATATAACAAATATGCTCTCCAAAATAGAAATTATTAAAATGACTTTCAATATGGATTTTTAGCAATTACTATTAAAAATGCACCATTCAGGGGGTGCCTGGGTGGCTCAGTCAGTTAAGCATTTGACTTCAGCTCAGGTCATGATATCATGGTGCATGAGTTCGAGCCCCTCATGGGGCTCTGCACTGACAGTGTAGAGCCTGCTTGGGATTCTCTATCTCTCCCTCTCTCTCTGTTCCTCCCCCACTCGCACTTTCTCTATCAAAATAAATACATAAACTTTAAAAAAAATGCACTATTCAGAAAAAAAAAGGACTATTCAGAGGTTGGAAGGTAGGGGAAATGTGGAAATATTGGTCAAAGGGTATAGACCTCCAGTTATAAGATTAACAAGTTTTGGGGATCTATTGTACAGCACAGTGGGTATAGCTAATAATACTGTATTATATACTTGAATGTTGCTAAGAGAGTAAATGTTCTCACCACACACACAAAATGGTAGCTATGTGATGGGATAGAGGTGTTAGCTAATGCTATGGTAGTAATTATTTTACAATACATAAATGTATCAGCTCAACTCATTGTTTACTTTAAACTTGCGAATGTCATATATCAATTATATCTCAATAAAGCTGAGGTAAAAAATAAAATGCACTGTTAATAAAATGACATGATGGTTTACCTAAAATATTATTCTATCTTTAATGTTTTTCTTATAGATCTATATTTACATATATTGTACAAAATATATTTTTGTACAACATATATTAGCAAAGAAGTAGTTATATATATAATTTTCAAGTAAATGAATATACCTATACTGGAAATTTAGGTTAAATGTTTTTCCCCACAATAGAGAACCAAAAACATTTGAAGACCAAATGGATATAAGAGATGAGAGCAATTAACCATGCGATAAGTAGGGAAATAAACAATCCAGGCAGATGGAATAGTATCTGCAAAGGCCTGTGGGAGAACTAAGGAAAGGTTCATGTAGTTGGAGTGTAAACAGTGGAGACAAAAAAGTGATGTGAGATGAGGTTAGGGAGAGAGGCAAGGGCAGAGTCACTGAGGATCTTGGAGACTATGGTATAGTTTATATTTTATTCTAGTAAAATTACCACAGCCTGTAAGTGTTTAAAGCAGTGGAATGATGAAATAGAGTAGAAGTTTTAAGAAAATTCCTTTAGCTGTGTTTGGATGAGGGAATCATGCTGGACAGTCATGGAAGTAAGCAACCAGTTAGGAAGCTGTCATAGTAATCTGTTAGAAAGTTTAATGAAGTGGCTGGATATAAGATAGCTATTTTATAGCTTCCCTATATACCAAAAAGTATCCATTAGAAGCAAATTCAAAAAGTACTCAATTTGTCATAAAAAAATCCTAACAATAATCTGGATGGGAAACGTTTAGAATAAAAATAAGGAAAACCTATAAACCTATACTGAGAAATACAAATTAGGAGTCGAATAAGTGGGGAGGCAGATTGTGTTCCTCTACGAGAAAGTCAAGTGTTTTAAGACTATAAATTCTTGGTGTGCCTGGGTGGCTCAGTTAGTTAAATGTCTGACTTCGGCTCAGGTCATGATCTCACGGTTCGTGGGTTCGAGCCCCACATTGGGCTCTGTGCTGAACTCTTGCTCAGAGCCTGGAGCCTGTTTTGGATTCTGTCTCCTTCTCTCTCTGCCCCTCCTCCACTCTCACTCTGTCTCTCAAAAATAAATAAATGTAAAAAATTAAAAAAAAAAGACTATAAATTCTTAAAATTAGTGCATAGGACTAAGAAAATGTCAACCAAAGTTACAAAGGAATTTACTTTTGGAACTTGATGGAATCATTCAAAAGCTAATCTTGAATAATATATGTGTGAGAATAACTAGCAAGTAGGTAAGGAAGGGTGAGAGGGTAGGAGCAGAGTCTGTTGCCCAAGGTAAACTCAGACGTATCAGGATAAGATAAACTATTTTTTCACAAGGATACCTACCCTCTCTGTAGATGCCTAACATTTCCCATCCGTCCTGATAAGTACCCATGACCGATTCCAGAATTTCCATTTAATTGCGTACCACCACTCTATTATAGTAGAATCTTTTATTCCAGCACCTAAACAATTGTTTTTACAATTAATTTTTTGTTTTTTTTAAATGTTTACTTATTTTGAGAGAGAGAGAGAGAGCACAAGCAGGGGAGGGGCAGAGAGAGAGAGGGAGAGAGAGAGAGACAGAGAGAGAGAATCCCGTGAACCGTGAGACCAGGACCTGAGCCGAAATGAAGAGTCAGACGCTTAAATAACTGAGTCAACCAGGCACCCCTACAATTAATTTTTTAAATGGCTGATTCCCTCACTAGATTAATTGTTCTCATGTTTATATTCCTACTGTCTAACATAGTGTTATATTGAAATTGTTTGTGAACAAATAGGTAAATATTCTGGAGATCCTAGTGCCTTTCTGCTCTATTACTGATTGGGATTTTATTCAGCCAATAATGATTATGCACTGACTAATGCTGTGGGAGACACTAGAGAAGCCAAGAACCTTCCATTGATGAGAATTAGAAAGTCTATTAGGAGGATTATTCCTAGTACTTCTGAGTATAGATTAATTCCTCCAAACACTTGAATACCTGTTTCTTAGCCCTCTGACATTTTAAAAAAGCCACTTAAGAACAGCTATATATGGTATCCAACCTGATGCCTCTGGAGATGAAAGATACTCAATATTTAGTGTCCCCAAACACGGCATGACTCAGAGACTCTCAAGTTTGATATTGCCTATGTTTTTCAGATTTAAAAGAAAAAAACCTCCTTGTTTTAGCTCACAAAAAGTGTTTTATAAATATGAGTTTGAAAATTTAAAAACATAAGTGTTCTAATATTTCTTCACAGCTAGATATCTGGGTCAGGGCTTACTACCAAGCCTAATCTTCTGGCTTTGACACAAGGATGAGAAACTATTGCTGTGTGTTGCAGTTGGTTTACCAGGCAGTCAATGTTAAAGCCATAATGGATGGATATTGATTGATGTCCATTTTTAAAATCATTTATAAACCCTGACACTGTACTGTCTACTTGTGAACTCAAAATACTGTTGAATGAACTTCAATTATCTAGAAAAGTAGTCTGTCCCTGCTTTGTGCTATACTCACTGGTGAGCTCCTAATTCAAAAGCCGACATTCTGAGACTGCCATACATTCCCTAGCCAAAATACTCTTTATTGAAAAATATGTATAACCACCACAATTAATTGTGGTTGAGTATTAGACAGTGTGTTGAGTATATGGGGTTTAAGATAAAGAAGATGGCAATATCCCTCATTTCCATGTTGGTCCTTAAAGACTGTTCTTCATACAGCAACTAAAGTGAGTGTTTGAATGAAATAATAAAGTCACAGGTCTTCCCTGATCAAACTCTCCAATAGTTTCCCATCAATCATGGCCTATATGGACCTACTAGAATTATCCCCTGCCTACCTCTGTGCCCTCACTCCTCGTATTCTCATTCATTCCATTTCCATCCCATGGACTTTCTACCTGCTTCATGAACCTGTTGAGCTTCTCTACTCCAGACATTCGCACTTACTATTCCCTCTCTGTGGAAATCTCTTCCTCACATTTCTAAATGGCTTACTTTATCACTTCATATATCTCAGCTAAAAGTTATCTTCTCAGAGAGAATTTTCCTGCAACCATTTCAAATTAGCAGCATTACCACCATCACTTTCTAGCCTTTATCCTTCTTTATTTTTCTTCACTGCACTAATAACTACCTAAAATTGTGTTATTATTCATTTATTGTCAATTTCAACCCTTCCATAATATAAAATGAGCATGAATTTATTTGATGTGTCCACAGCTATATCCCCAATGACTTGTGCCATAAATATGCATTAAATTTTTTCTGAATGAGTGAATAAATGAATGGTTGAACCTTGTTCTTGGGTGAGTTTCTGGTATATACAGACACATAAATACATAATTATTTCTTTTAAAAATTACAGCAACTAGTCAGACGGATATTGTCATCTGTCTTCAAGAAGTAAGGAAACAGACTCAACAAGGTTAAGTAATTTTCCCCGGGGTTATTCAGCTAGTAAATTGATAGAATTCAGATTTAAATTCCTAACTATTTCACCCATAGTGAATTCACTAATTTCTTCTGAATAACAGATTAATATTTCAGATAAGATCATGTAGAATTTGTTTATCTCACATAACCTTCCTATTTATTTGCTTGCACACAATTTTTAGCAGTTGCTCATCTATACATATGTTATATCAGGCGCAAAGTGCAGTCTTGCACACAGAAAACATAAACATCACATCTAGGGAAACATCAAAGGTCTCCTTGTAATAACCTGAAATAGTGAAAAATTGGGAATAGCCTAAAGGCTCTCAGTCTCAGGGAACTGGTGTAGTCCATTGTGATATATTCATTACAGTGGCACATTATATAACCCCTGAATGTTACATTTAAAATTTTTTTCAATAACATAGAAAAATGTTCCAAATATATCATTTGGTACAAAGTGTGTATTATAAAATTAAATGCAAAACTTTTACTTCTGGCTATGAAGGGGTAGCTTATATCAGACTAGCCCTCCCATGATGAACAACTATAAAAGATATATAACATATAAAAAACAACTGTTTGAGGGAGAGCAACCAAAGAATCCAGGACTTGAGAGACCAAGATCCCAGAGAGAAAGAAAAAGCATTTAGGCAAACTGTATATATACTTGTTACTACTTTTCCCCTTGGACCATTTGCCAACTTGCAATGAGGACATAGCATTAAAAAAGAAAATGGAACAATAAATATTATGGCAATATTAATGGACTGGAGAAACAAAACAAGTTCAAGTATACCAATGCAGCCAGTAGTTGACATAAGATTCTGGTAAAGAGAGAAAAGTGAACCCAACATTCTGAGTGCAATTTTTTCTAGAGGTATTTGCCAATGTCAAAGTAGTATATATAAATTTAAAACAGCTTGAAGGAGCTAGAAAGCTAAGCAGAGATTTCATTAGTTTCAAGGAGTTGGCAAAATGAAAATTAGCTTTAAGGAGATGTGGTCCTGATAGACCATCCACAACCTCAAACCATCTCATTCCCTGATGGGACTGAAATAATCTGTCAATAGTAAAGAAGCAAGATTATTTCTGGAAGAAAATAAGATCATCCAATGCCTCCACAATATTTCAAACAAAATGTCCAACATGTATTCCAAAATTCTGAGGTGTGCCAAATTGGGACCAAATGACCCAAAGGAAAAAAAAAAACAATAGTAAAAAACCTGCAGGTATTCTAGCTATCAGAATTATCAAACATGGATTTAAAATAACTATGCTTACTATGCTTTACAAAATAGATTAAAAGGTGAAGAATTCTTTTTTTTTTTTAATTTACTTATTTATTTTGAGAGACAGCGTGAGCTCGGAGGGGGAGGGGGAGAGAGAGGGGGGGAGAGAGAGAGAGAGAGAGAGACAGAGAGAGACAGAGAGAATTCCAAGCAGGCTCTGTAGAGTCACCACAGAGCCCAATGTGGAACTCAAACTCATGAAACCATGAGATCATGACTTGAGCTAAAATCAAAAGTGAGGCCCTTAATCGACTGAGCTACCCAGGTGTCCCAAAGGTGGAGAATTCTAATAAGAGCCGGTAATTTACATAAATAAGCAAATGAAAATTCAAAGACTGAAAATAAAGTAAGATTTCTTTAACTTAACATAAGACACAGCCAAAGAGAGATTACTAAGCCTCTGGATAGGTCAGTACAAAATACACAGAATGAAGCACAAAATATACAAATATACAGATTGAAGCACAGACAAACAGAAAATATAGGAACAGTATAAGAGATTTTTGGGGTATGCTGAGAAGATTTAATATTTATGCAAGTGGAAGCCTAAAAGGAGAGAAAAGAGAAATGAGCAGAAATAATATTTGAAGAGATATTAGCTGAGAATTTTTAGCTGAATTTTCCAAAAGTGATAAATGGCAGCAAGTCACAGATTCAAAAGTTCTATGAATCTGAAGCATGATAAACACAAAGAAAACATACCTAGACACATTGAAAAACTGCTGGAAACCAAAGAGACAAATAGAAAACAGACAGCAATTGGGGCATGGGCATATTGTTTTCAAAGGAACAATAATAAGACTTACAGTTAACTTTTTAGCAGAAATGATGGAAAGCTGAAGGCAATGGGACAGAATTTTTAAAGGGCTAAAAGATAATAAGTACCAATCTAAAGTTCTATGTCCAATAAAAATATTCATTAAGAATTAAGGTGAAATAAAGATATTTTCAGAGAAAATAATATCAGAAGAATTTATCACCAGCCAAACTATATTAAAAGAAATACTAAAGAGAGCTCCTCAGGCAGAAGAAATGTTATTCCAGATGGAAGCAGGTAATTCAGGAACAATAAAAAGAGACACGAGTAAAGTATATGACAACAGCACAAAGATCAGGAGGAGAAAATGGAGCTAAAGTTTGGTACAGTTTTTTGGTTTAATTTTTTAATGTTTATTTTTGAGAGAGAGAGTGAGCGAGCATGAGCAAGGGAGGGGCAGAGAGAAAGGGAGACAGAGAATCCGAAGCAGGCTCCAGGCTCTGAGCTGTCAGCACAGAGCCCAACACAGGGCTTGAACTCATGAACTGTGAGATCATGACCTGAGCTGAAGTCGGACACTTAACCTACTGAGCCACCCAGGTGCCCTGGTACAGTCTTTGTATTGTTTAAGAAATGATAAACGTTAATGTAAGGGAAACATTAATAGTCAAAGTATATTGCAACCTGCCGGAAAACTGGTAAAAATTAATAAAAGTGTAAATGTATGCAAAGAGAAGGCAAATACAATGATTTTAAAAATAATTAGTAAAATAGAAAAATTTTAAAAATCATGGTCACAAGCTAAAAGGGAAAAATAGTAGATAGTATATTTTGACTCTGATATATCAGTGGTTATATTAAATATAAGTGTACTAAATATTATAATTAAACACTTAAGTTATAAAATCAAGTATATATGCATTATGCGACAAGTCTCAAATATAAAGACACAGATAGTTAATATACTATACTATATACTAATTGCAAATAAAGAAATTTTGAAAACACTAAGTATCACTAGAGAAAAAGATATTTCACTAAAAAATTGATTCAAAGGGAAAATGTAAGAATTCTAAATTTATATGCACCTAATAACACAAAATCAAAACATAAAGTGATAACATATCTCTTAGTAACTCATAGAAAAAAAATAGAAAAAGAAAGAAGGAAAGAAACTCTAGACTACATAGCTTTACACATAAATGTGTAAATGGATTTTTACAATCCATTAAGGAAAAAATAACACAAAATTACATCTTCCAGAGAATAGAAAGAGAAAAACTTATTAAGTTATTATATTCTTGATACCAACACATGACAAGGAGATTACAATAAAATTAAATTATTGGGGCACTTGGGTGGCTCAGTCGGTTGAACATCTGACTCTTGATTTTGGCTAATATCATGATTTCATGGTTGGTGAGATCGAGCCCCTCATGGGGGTCTGTGCTGACAGAGTGGAATCTACTTAGGATTCTCTCTCTCTCTCTCTCTCTCTCTCTCTCTGTGCCCCACCCTTGCTCACTCATTGTCTCTCAAAATAAATAAACATTAAAAAATAAAAAATTATCTAATTTCTCTCATGAGCATAATTGCAAAAATCTTAAATAAGTGTAAACCAAATTTGGTGATATATGAAAAAGATAATACATTACAACTAAATAGAGCTCATTTCAAGAATTCAATATTGGTTTAGCATTAGAAACTCACATAATTCACCACAGTAGTTGCTTAATAAGGAAAAATTAAATCAAGAGATTCAGAAAAAGCATTTGATAAAATTCAATACAATTTCATGATAAGCAAAGGATTCATATCCAGAAATATAAAGAAATCCCACAAATTAATAAGAAAGAGAGAGAATCCAATTTTTAAAGTGACTCAATGTTTGGAATAGGTACTCCACAAAAGGAGATACACAAATGGTCAATAATTATAGCAAAAGTTATCCCACATAATTAGTGTTACGAATTGTGTCTCTCAAAAAGATATGTTGAAGTCCTAAAACCCAGAAGCTGTGAATGTGACCTTATTTGAAAATAGATCTTAGTGGAGTAAACGGTTTATTGCTCAAAGTCTACTCTGTTGAGATCAGTTGGATATTGAACTAGGACTCTGTCAAGAAGCTGGAGCAACTCAGAAATTTCCAAATCTCTGCTTCTTCTACCTGAGGGTCATTGCCCATATTTCTCTGACTTTTTAAAGAATCAGTGTCACTCACAGGGCACATTGCTAGGACCTTACCAATACCTATGGGAGAACATGTCAGTCCCCTTACCACTGTACTGTGATATAAAAATAAAAAGGCACAGGCTTTGGAGTGAATCATATCAGAGTTTAACTATGAGATCAACCGGTCAGCAGCTGTGCAACCCTGGGCATCCTCCAAGCCTCTCTTGACCTTCAGTCTGTCAGTTCAATTTAATTTAATCCATCAAACATTAATTGAGGTTCTGAGTGCATCTAAAATGTGCTTAATCCTGGAGATAAAAAAGAAAGTATGAAAAAATACAGTCTCAAACCCCAAGGAACTATATAGTATGGAGAGAAATACCATACTTTCCTCACATTTGTTTTAAGAATTAATGTGCTACTATTTAAAAGAGTATAACTAGAACGAACACACAAATTGAGTAAAGTCGCAGGACATAAAATCAATGTACAGAAATCTTTTGCATTTCTACATGTCAATAATGAAGCAGCAGAAGGAAATCAAGGAATCAGTCCCATTTACAACTGCACCAAAAACCATAAGGTAACTAGAAATAAACCTAACCAAAGAGGTATAAAAATAAATAAATAAATCTTTTGATTTATACTCTGAAAATTATAGAACAATGATATTGAAGATGACATGAAGAAATGGGAAAACATCCCATGCTCATGGATTGGAAGAACAAACATTGTTAAAATATCTATACTACCGAGAGCAATCTACATATTTAATGCAATCCCTATTAAAATACCACCAGCATTTTTTATAGAGCTAGAACAATCAATACTAAAATTTGTATGGAACCACAAAAGACCCCAAATAGCCAAAGCAATTCTGAAAAAGAAAAGCAAAGCTGGAGGCATCACAATTCTAGGCTTTAAGCTATATTACACAACTATAGTCAACAAGACAGTATGATACTGGCACAAAAGCAGACACATAGATCAATGAAACAGAATAGAAAACCCAGAAATGGACCCACAATGAAATGGCCAACTAATCTCTGACAAAACAAGAAAGAATATCCAATGGAAAAAAGGCCGTTTCTCCAACAAATGGTGTTGGTAATAATGGACAGCAACACGCAGAAGAATGAAACTGGACCACTTTCTTACACCATACACACAAATAAATTTAAAATGGATGAAATACCTAAATGTGAGACAGAAAACCATCAAAATAGCAGAAAATAGGCAACAACCTCTTTGACCTCAGCCATAGCAACTTCTTCCTAGACACATTGCTGGAGGCAAGGAAAACAAAAGCAAAAATGAAATACTATTGGGACTTCATCAAGATAAAAAACTTCTGTACAGTGAAGGAAACAATAAAACTAAAAGGCAGCCTACGGAATGGGAGAAGATACCTGTAAAGGACAGATCAGATAAAGGGTTAGTATCCAAAGTCTATAAAGAACTTATCAAATTCAACACCCAAAAAACAAATAATCCAATTAAGAAATGGGCAAAAGACATGAATAGACATTTTCCAAAGAGGACATCCAGATGGCTAACAGACACATGAAAAGATGCTCAGCATCACTCATCAGGGAAATGCAAATCAAAACCATGATGGGATACCACCTCTCATCTGCCAGAATGGCTAAAACTAACAATACAAGAAACAAAGGTGTCAGCAAGGATGCAAAGAAAGGGGAACCCTCTTACACTGTTGGTGGGAATGCAAACTGTTGTAGCCACTCTAAAAAACAGTATGGAGGCTCCCCAAAAGTTAAAAATAGAACTACCCTGTGATCCAGAAATTCCACCATTACATATTTCCCCAAAGGATACAAAAACACATATTCAAAGGGCCGGGTACATGCACCTTGATGTTTATAGCAGAATTATCAACAATAGCCAAATTACGGAGAGAGCCCAAATGTCCATCGACTGATGAACTGATTCATCGGCTGATGAATGGATAAAGAAGATGTGGTGTGTGTATATGTATATATACATATACATATACAAATACATATACATATGTATATACATATATATGTACATGTACATACATGTATGTGTATATACATATATATGTATGTATATATACATACACACAATGGAATATTACTCAGCCCTCAAAAAGAATGAAATCTTGCCATTTGCAACAATGTGGATGAAGCTAGAGTGTATTATGCTAAGCAAAATAAGTCAGGAAGAGAAAGAGAGATACCATATGATTTCACTCATATGTGGAATTTAAGAAACAAAACAGATGAACATATGGGAAAAGAAAAAAAGAGGGAAACAAACCATAAGAGTCTCTTTTTTTTTCCTAAAATTCATTTGTTTTTGAGAAAGAGCGCATGAGTGAGGGGAGGGGCAGAGAGATAATGGAGAGACAGAATCCCAAGCAGGCCTTGCACTGTCATCATGGAGCCAGACATGTGCAATGACCCCATGAGCCATGAGATCATGACCTGAGCAGAAATCAAGAGTCAGACACTTAACCGACTGAGCCACCCAGGCACCCCAAAACTGTAAGAGACTCTTAATGATAGAAAACAAAGTGAGGGCATTAAAGAGGGCACTTGTCATGAACACTGGGTGTTATATGTAAGTGATGAATCACCGAATTCTACTCCTGAACCAATATTGTACTGTATGTTAACTAATGAGAATCTAAGTAAAAATTTGAAAAGACAAAAAAATAAAAAATAAATGAGTATAGTGCAATTTATTCATATGATAAGTGTCAGTGTTACTTCCCTTTTCCTATTTCTTTAATATGGTCAGTCTGTCCTTGAGTGTGTGCTTTGAACCAACTATTTCATCTCATTGCACTTCTGTTTCCCCACATGTAAAATGGAGAAAAACATTAAGACTCCTACTGCATCCATCAGGAGGTATAATTTTGCATAACTATGCTGCAGTAATAATCCCAAAATTCTAGTGGTTATTCCAGTTAGCTATTGCTTTGTGACGAACCACACCAAAACTTAAAACAACTACATTTATTTGCTCACAAATCTGTACTTTGGGCAGAGCTTGGTGGGGATAACTTATCCCTGCTCCGGTCAGCATTAGCTGGGATAGTATGAAGGCTCACACACTCATGTGTCTAGTGGTTCGTGTTGGCTGTTGATTAGGACCTCAGCTGGGAATGTGTTTGGAATAACTACACATGGCCTTTCCATGTGTCTGTTTGGTTTTCTCACAGCATGAACCTGGATTCCATGGATAAGTATCTCAAGGGGAACAGACAAAAGCTACAATGCAATTTATAACTTAGACGCAGATCAGTGTCACTTCTGCCATGGACACAGGCTGGCCCAGATTCAAGCAGAACATAGACCTTCCCCTTCAGTGGAAGAGTGTCAGTGTCACAATATAATAGCATCCATAATAGGATACATTGCCATCTTTAGGACAATCTGCCACAGGTTTTAAACAACAGAAGTTTAATTTTTGTCTTTACTACACAGTCACTAAAAGTCAGCATGGGAGCCCTAGTCATAGTCACTTGGGAATGCAGTCTGATGGAGGTTCCATCTTGACATATGTTACCATAATTGGTGAGACAGGAAAAAAGAATGTAATTTGTCTCATAAAGCTTCTACCCAAAAGTGACATTTGTCAATTCATCTCACATTATATTGGCAAAAAGTCACAAGGCTGAGCCGAAACTTCAAAGAGGATAAGGAAGGGCAATCACACCACATGCCTGGAAAGAAAGAACTGGATTATTTATGAACAGTCCTAATGACTAACATACCCACCATGTAGGGTCGCTGTGAGGATTCAGTGAGATAAAGAACATGAGGCACTTAGTGCAATCTTAAATCATTGAACATGTTTGATAAATCATAGGTATAATACTTATAACTATGTAGAGTGTATAATGGCCCAGCATTTTTCTAGCCATACTTTCCAACTATGTGGATGAGTCCTTGAGGCTCCTATAATTCTTCCCTGTGGAGTCTGGAGTCAAAGGCTTAGGATATAGGATTGTTAGCTTTCTCAAGCTTGGGTACCAGTTCAAAAGCTTTGTCATCTCACTGAGACTCAGAAAAATGCACTGTGGGAATTGATCCTTGATATGGGGATGTGGGGAAAGTAGGCCTTGCACAGCTTTTATAGGGACTCAGAATTTAAACCTTTATCTCCCATTACCGGCACTGACTTAGTGCTATCCCAGGGACACAGTTGGGTACCAGGCATTAGCCTTTTAAACAAAACAACTTGACAGCCTTAACAAGAAGCAGACTTAGCCTTGGAAGAGAGAGTGTGAAATTTCAAAAGATGCTCACATGCAAAAAATGATGTTCCCCTGAACATGTCTCTCCAGCAATGTCATTTTGTCTTTCCCCTCGAAAAAGCAGTGTTTCTACACTAGTGACCTCTCTTCTCAATCTGTCTTTTGCCCAACCTTGATGCCTTGGTGACCTTTTGAAAAGGTTTGGGGGTTAGGCAGGCCTGTCTTCAAAAATCTGGTTCACTATCCACTACCTTTGTGACTTTTGAGCAAGTTACCTAACGTCTCTGAGTCTAATTTCTCATCTGCCAAATGGAGAGGAAAGAATCTACTCCGGAGTGGTTTTGGAGAACTTTGAAGACAATCTGTATAAATCTTGCAGCTTCATTCCTGTGACAGGAGACACTGAAAAGTTACTTCTTTCTTTATATCCAGCTTCCTACGTCCTCCTAGAACTTTAATGATGGTGCTCTCTACTTTGGGTTCCTCTCCTCTTCTCTTTTTGTTCATTACACGCACTGCTAATGGTTTATGACTTCTAAGGTGAACATGGAATGGGGTCTTCGTTTTGTTCACGTCACTTTTTCACGTAGAAGGCTCAACTCTTAAGTTAGCTATTATGTTAACAAGTATCCCAAAATTTAAACCACTTGGAGAAAAGGGAAATTATTTTCCCTACTTGTAGAAAGCAAGTTATTTTCTTTACTTCTAAATTTATTATTTGTTCCAGAATAATTTCTATCAGTGAGAATTATCATCTTTGAAAGAAACAGAATTCATCAAACTTCTGTTAGTTGTGGGAACTACTTTGTACTTTAGTAAAATTTCCAAACCCTACCATGGTTATTGCATAATTCACCTTTTTCTTCTCTAACTAGTTTGGTATGCTCCTCAAATTCCATTTCACTGATAATCTCAAATTTTATTCGAGTAGAATGTATTCATATATTCTCTTTTTTAAACCAAAAACTGTGCCACAGGAATTCTTATAATACTTTCTTATTTCTAATGTTAATTATTTCTGTTTTCTCTATTCACTGGTTAGGTTTTTCAAAGATTTTCCATTTTAATGTTTTTCAAAAAAATAGGACTTTGATTTATATGTAATTTTAAACATTTTACAATGTTAATGTTTTCTGTTTTTATTATTATTTTTCCGTTCTCTTTAGTATTAATTCTTTCTTAGTTATGAAAAGCAGCATTTGTATGTTACATTTCTTTTTGAGAATAACTTTGAACTTAAGTTTTTGTTTGGATGTTCTCTCTTTAAACACTTATAAAATAGTTTATATATGAGTTTGTAAAATTTATCTTTGTCCTAATTGTAATGAGAACAATATTCAATTGATCTTAAGGAATATTTAAAATTCATACTTGTAAAAACATTTCTAGTTACCTGGCATTATGGATAGAAACAGGGGCCTCTGCAAATACTTGACTATTTTTATGTATGTCTTCATTAGCCTAGTTATCATATTTTCTAATTATTGCATTAGGTGTTCATAGCAAGTGTATTTTTTTCTTGGTAGGTATAACCTTAGTTTATGAAGTGTATAACTAACTGTATATATGTACATATATATAAATAATCTTAATCCTTATATAAGTTATCACTATACTTTTTCCCTCCATGATAGATCTATGACTGAGACAGATGGGTTAAAGTATCCTAAAACAAACACATTGTTCCATTTACCTTCTTTCTTACATAAGATTCTCTACAAAAACTTGAACTCCGTATTGTCTGAAATTATCACTAGTTCTGCTTTTGTTTCTTTATATTTTATTGTATTGTTATATCTTCACCACCAAGTTATTTTCTTCGTCTTCTTTTTTTTTTTAAGTTTATTTATTTTGAGATGGTGGGGAGGGTCAGAGAGAGAAGCGAGAGAGAATTCCAGGCAGGCTTCATACTGTCAGCACAGAGCTGGATGTGGGCCTCAAACTCACGAACCATGAGATCATGACCCGAGCTGAAGTAGGACTGAGCCATTCAGGCACCCCATATTTTATTCTTATTTTCATACATTTTAGGTTGTCTCTTGAATGCAGCAGCATATTGTTCAATGTTGTAGGTTCAGTGTGTGGGTTTACGTAGAGGAGTCTTTAACTTTAAATGAGAGAACTTAAACTACATATGCAGAATGTCATGACTGAAATATATACTAGTAAATCAGTCATCTGCATTGTGCTTTCTGTTTTTTAATGCTTCTTTGGGATTTATTTTTATATCTTCTATTGTTTGGACTGTGTTTTGCTTTATATTTTCTATTAATTTACTGAACAAACTGCCTCTTATGTGGCAGACACTTTGCTAGACTTTAGGCACAAAAAAAGAAAGAAAGAAAGAAAGAAAGAAAGAAAGAAAGAAAGAAAGAAAGAAAGAGAAAAAAGAGAGACAGAAAATCTTCAGTCCCTGCTGGAGTGAGGCAGCAAAGTAGTGGGGGAAATAGATATAAATAAAATAACTGCATTATTAATAGTTGCAAATAAGTGCATTACAAATCATGATTATACACTAATAAATTTTCCACAAAAAAAGGAATGAAGTTCTATGAGAGCATATGACAAAGACAGCTGACTTAGGAAGATCTTGGAAGATTTCTCAAGAATTACACATGATGTGAAACATGAAGAATAAGTAGGAGTTAACTCGTTAAAGGGAGGATGGCGATCAAGGTGGAAGCATTCCATCCAGAGGGAACAGTAGGTGGAAAAGACCCGTAGAAGAAGGAAGCCTTTGAGAATCCTAAAAACACACCAAGTGTAACATTTCTTTAAAAAGCACACTGGCTGGAACCTAGAGAAGCTGGCAGGATATTGGTCTGAGATGAGGTTGATAGAAGTTTGATCTGCATTCGTCAACTTCTGTCTCTTTAAATCTCAAAGTTAGAAATGAAACTCGACATTCTGATTCTTCCACAACCAAGCAGTTTAGATGAGGAATCAAGTGAGAGTTTTCTTCCCACTTAACACTTCTCAGTCTTAAAATATAATTTTGGATTTGGCACACCAGACTGTGTTTAATAAATTATTCTTTTGTGTAGCATGTACCTTCCATGTCAAGAATTTTAATTGACATTTGTATTCAGTTTTGAAACCATATTTTCACCAATCATTGTAGGTTATACTCCATGACTATGTTTACCTGCTTTCCTATTGCTCCTTAGCCCCCTTTTGCCACAAATTCCCCATGTTCATGCTTTCAACTTAAATTAACTTGGTCATATAGAACAGGCATGCGTCTTCAACTAATTATTTCAAGAAGGGTATGTGATGCATATTTTCTGAACCTGCTCCTGTCATGGAATGTCTTAGTGCTGTTGACTTCACACACGAGCAACAACCTGGGTGGTTACAAAATTCTTGGCCCATATCCAGCTTTCCTCAAAACTCTGTAAGATTATTTCATTGTTTTTTGGCAGTTAGCATTACAGAGAAGTCTCAGGTTACTCTGATTATTGTTCCTCTGTAAGCAATTTCTTTTGTTCTGTTTGTTTTGTTTTCAGCTTAGATGCTTGTAAGTTGTTTTTTGTCTGTTCAAATATTTGTCTATTTACATATTTCCAGGAAAAAAATAAATATTTCCAGGAAACTTGATGGGTGTGGCTATCTTTACATTGATGTTGTCTTGAAGTAATCAAGCGAAGTTTAAAAATTTGCATATGCAAATTTCAAGGGGGGTTGCTTTTCCTGGATACCATATAGCTTTGGAATTAAGAGCATTCACTACAGAGTCAGGCTGGCACAGTTTAAGTCCCAGCTTTGTCCTTCACTAGGCTTATGATCTTGAACAAAATTTTAAAAAGAAAGCCGAAGATGCAAAACTTCCCTGTTCCAGTTTCCCCATCTATGAAATGAGGCTAATAATAGTACCTACCTCATAGGGTAGTTGTAAGGGTAGAGGGTCCTAAGTCCAAAATGGCATCCCTGTAAGAAAGGAGAAGCAGCAGAAACGTACAGGCAGACAGGGGAGAAGGTCACGTGAAGACAGAAGCAGAGACTGGAGTGATGCATCTATAGGCCAAGGAAAACCAAAGATTGCCAGCAAACACCAGAAGCTAAGAAGAAACAGGAAAAGATCCTACCCTAGAGCCTTCAGAGAGAGCAGAGCACCTTGATTTTACACTTCTGCTCAAACAGCTGTGAGATAATAGATTTCTGTTATTTTAGAAAGGAAAAAAAAGTTAATGCAGGTAAAGTATCTAGAAGGACATTTAATGTCCAGCAAGTACCTCTTAGGCCACTATCCTTTTGTCTTCTCGTTCTCTCTGTTTTTTTGGCTTTAAAAAGTTTCCAGGGCACCTGGGTGGGTCAGTCAGTTGAGCACCGGACTTCAACTCAGGTCATATCTGACGGTTCATGAGTTCAAGCCCCACATTGGGCTTGGGGCTGTCAGCACAAAGCCCACTTAAGACCCCCTGTTCCCCTTTCTCTTCCCTCCCCCACTTGTGCTTTCTCTAAAATTAATAAAACATTTTTAAAAAGTTTCCTTATTATTTTTTAAACAATCTATTGATTTGTTAGGTATTTTAAATTTCTAAGATGAAAAGTATAACAATATAAATATTTGACTAATTATGCTGCCATAATTAATAATAAGGTTTAGCTTAACAATAAATATATAAATTCATAAGGTATCTCTAAGAATTAAATAGTAATTAAATTAACATATACTGTATAAAACATTTTGAATTTCCAATATTCCAGCATAGGTAGGTATTTTTTCCCTATCATTTTTGATATATATTATGTACCTCTGTATTAGAGTTTTTTAAAAATCATTATTGAGATATAATTGACAAAAAAATGTAATATATTTAAAGTATACAATGTGATGGTTTGATACACGCATATATTGTGAAAGGGCACCCACTATACAGTTAATACATTCATCGCCTCACATATTTGCCTTCTTTTTGAGCAAGGGTATTTAAGTTTTAGTCTCTTAGCAAATTTCAATTGTACCATACAGTGTTATCAACTATAGTCACCATGTTATACATTAGATCCTCAGGTCTTATTTATCTAATAACTGAAAGTTTGTGCTCTTCTACCAACCTCCCTCAGTTTTGTCCACCCCTAGACCCCTGTAAGCCACTAATTCTGCTATTTCTAAGAGTTTGACTTTTTTTTTTTTTTTAAGATTCCACATATAAGTGATACTATGCAGTATTTGTCTTTCTTTGTCTGGCTTGCTTTTCACTTCTCATAATGTCCTCCAGGTTCATCACTATTGTCACAAAGGTAGGATTTTCTTTCTTTAAAGGTTGAATAATATTCCATTATACATATATATATATATATATATATTTATATATACATATACATACATATATACATATATATAAATATACATAAATATAATATATTAAAAATATAAATAAATAAATATATATACACACACACACACACACACACACACACACACACACACATTTTCTTCATCTGTTCATCCATTGCCATTGGCAGACATTTAGGTTGTTTCCATACCTTGGCTATTGTGAATACTGCTGCTATGAACATGGAAGGGCAGATATATCTTTGAAACAAGGATTTTGTTTCCTTTGGATATATACCCAGAAGTGGGGATTGCCGAATCATATGTCAGTTCTATTTTTAATTTCTTGAGGAATCTCCACACTGTTTTCCATAGTAGCTGAACCAGTTTATACACCTATCATCAGTGCACAGGGTTCCCTTGTCTCCACATCTTCACCACCATTTATTCTTTCTTGCCTTTTTGATAATAGAATCCTAACAGGTGTGAAGTGATATCTCACTATGGTTTTGATTTGCATTTCCCTGATAATTAGTGATGTTGAATATCTTATCATGTATCCATTGGTCATTTGTATATCTTCTTTGGAAAAAACATATTCAGGTCCTTTGCCCATTTTTTAATTGAGTTATTTGATTTTTGCTACTGAGTTGGTTTAGTTCCTAATATATTTTGAATATTTTTTAAGGTTTATTTTATTTTCAGAGAGAGAGAGAGAGGCAGAGAGAAAGTGAGAGAGAAAATCCCAAGCAGGCTCTGCGCTGTCAGTGTAGAGTCTGATGTGGGGCTCAAACTCATGAACTGTGAGATCAAGACCTGATCCAAAACCAAGAGTCAGACGCTCAACTAATTGAGCCACCCACACGTTCCCTAATTTATTATGAATATTAAAGCTTCATCAGCTATGTGGTTTGCAAATATTTTTTCCTGTTTCATAGATTACCTTTTCATTTAGTTGATGGTTTCCTTTGCCTTGCAGAAGCTTTTTAGTTTCAAATAGTCCCACTCGTTTATTTTTACTTTTGTTGTTAATGCTTTTGGTGTCAAATCCAAAAAATCACTGCCAAGACTAATGTTAAGATTTTTCCTATGTTTTCTTTCAGAAGTTTTATGGTTTCAGGTGCTACATTCAAGTTTTTAATCCATTCTGAGTTGATTTTTGTGTATGGTGTAAGATATGGGGTCCAGTTTCATTCTTTTGCATGTGGATATCCAGTTTTCCTGACACTATTTATTGATGAGGCTGTCCTTTCCCCATGGTATACTCTTGGCTCCCTTGCCAAAAAATAATTGACCATACATGCATGGATTTATTTCTAGGGTCTCTATTCTGTTCCATTGATGTATGTGCCTGTTTTTGTGACAACAATAAATTGCTTTGATTCTATAGCTTTGTAATATGATTTGAAATCAGGAAATGTGATGCTTTCAGCTTTTTTATTCTTTCTAAAGGTTGCTTTGGCTGTGTAGGATATTTTGCTGTTGCAACAAATTTAGGAATTGTTTTTTTTTTTTTCCTATTTCTGTGAAAAATGCCATTGGAGTTTTGATAAAGATTACATTGACTCTATAAACTGCTTTGGGTAGTATATATATTTTAAAAATATTAATTCTTCCAATCCATGAACATGGAATATCTTTCCATTTATTTGTGTTTTCTCTAATTTCTTTCATCAATTTGTTATAGTTTTCTGTGTAGTGATCTTTCACTTCCTTGGTTGAATTTATTCATAAGTGTTGTATTCATTTTTTAATTATTTTTTTTGTTTTTAATTTTTTTGAGGTTTATTTATTTACTTTGAGAGACAGAAAGAACAAGCAGGCAGGGTCAGAGAGAGATAGAGAGAGAGAGAATTCCAAGCAAGCTTTGCACTGTTGGCATGGAGACCGATGTGGGGCTTGAACCCACAAACTGTGAGATCATGACCTGAGCTGAAACCAAGAGTAGGATGCTTAACCAACTGAGCCACCCAGGTGTCACTGTATTCTTTTTCATGCAGTTAATAACTGCATGATGGATTTTCTGGCAGTTCATTGTTAGTGTATAGAACCACAACCAATCTAAAAAAACGCAACCAATTTTTATGTTGATTTTATACATGCAACTTCACTGACTTTGTTTATTAATTCTAACAGTCTTTTGGTGAAGTCTAGGGTTTTCAACATATGTCAACTGCAAACAGAGACTATTTTATTTCTCCTCTTCCAATTTGTATGCCTCTTATATATTTTTTTCACTTAATTGTGCTGGTTAGGGTTTCTTGTATGTTGAATAAAAGTGGTGAGAATGGATACTGTTGTCTTATTCCTGATCTTAGAGGTAAAGTTTTCAACCTTTCCATAAATCATTTCAACCAATCCATCTATGCTCAATTTTTCAAGGGTTTTTATCATGAAAGGATGTTTATCTTGTCGAATGCTTTTTCTGCATCTATTGGGATGATAACATGATTTTATCCATCATTTTATTATTGTGGTATATCATAATTACTGATATGCATATATTGAACCACTCTTGCATCCCAGGAATAAATCCCATTTGATCATTGTGTATAATTCTTTTTATGTACTGTTGAAAGTTTTGCTAATATTTGGTTGAGGAAATTTGCATCTACTTTCTTAGGGAGGATAGCCTATAATTAATTGTCTTTACTTGTTGTGTCCTTGTTTGGCATTGATATCAGGGTAATGCTGGCCTCATAAAATGAATTTAGATGTGTTTCCTCCTCTTCTATTTTTTGGAAGAGTTTGGGAAGATTGGTATTAATTCTTTTTTTTTAAATATGAAATTTATTGTCAAATTGGTTTCCATACAACACCCAGTGCTCATCCTAACAGGTGCCCTCCTCAATACCCATCCCCCACCCTCCCTTCCTTCCTACCCCCCATCAACCCTCAGTTTGTTCTCAGTTTTTAAGAGTCTCTTATGTTTTGGCTCCCTCCCTCTCTAACCATTTTTTTGTCCTTCCCCTCCCCCATGGTTTTCTGTTAAGTTTCTCAGGATCCACATAAGAGTGAAAACATACAGTATCAGTCTTTCTCTGTATGACTTATTTCACTTAGCACAGCACGCTCCAGTTCCATCCATGTTGCTACAAAAGGCCATATTTCATTCTTTCTCATTGCCACATAGTATTCCATTGTGTATATAAACCATAATTTCTTTATCCATTCATCAGTTGATGGACATTTAGGCTGTTTCCATAATTTGGCTATTGTTGAAAGTGTTGCTATAAACATTGGGGTACAAGTGCCCCTAAGCATCAGCACTCCTGTATCCCTTGGGTAAATTCCTAGCAGTGCTATTGCTGGGTCATAGGGTAGATCTATTTTTAATTTTTTGAGGAACCTCCACACTGTTTTCCAGAGCGGCTGCACCAGTTTGCATTCCCACCAACAGTGCAAGAGGGTTCCCGTTTCTCCATATCCTCGCCAGCATCTATAGTCTCCTGATTTGTTTATTTTAGCCACTCTGACTGGCGTGAGGTGGTATCTGAGTGTGGTTTTGATTTGTATTTCCCTGATGAGGAGCGACGTTGTATTTCCCTGATGAGATGTTCAAAGATGTTGAACATCTTTTCAGGTGCCTGTTGGCCATCTGGATGTCTTCTTTAGATAAGTGTCTATTCATGTTTTCTGCCCATTTCTTCACTGGATTATTTGTTTTTCGGGTGTGGAGTTTGGTGAGCTCTTTATAGATTTTGGATACTAGCCCTTTGTCCGATATGTCATTTGCAAACATCTTTTCCCATTAATTCTTCTTTAAATATTTGGTAGAAGATATCTAGTCCTGGACTTTTCTTTGTTGAGAAATTTTTGCTTACTGATTTAATCTCCTTACTAGTAATTGGTTTGTTCAGATTTCTTATTTCTTCATGAGTCAATCTTGGTGGGCTATGTTTCTAGGAATTTATTCATTTCTTCTAGGTTATCTAATTTGTTGGCATGTAATTGTTCATAGTAGTTTCTTTTGATCCTTCAAATTTCTGTTTTCAGTTATAATGTCCCCTCTTTCATTTTTTAATTTTCATTTTCTTTTAGAAAGAGAGAGAGAGATAGAGCATGCATGAACAGGGGAGAGGGGCAGAGGGAGGGAGAGAGAATCTCAATCAGGCTCCATGATCAATGCAGAGCTCTACACAGGGCTTGATCCCACAACCCTGGAATCCTGATCTGAGCTGAAATCAAGAGTCAGACACTCAACCAACTGAGCCACCCAGGCGCCCCTCCTCTTTCATATCTGATTATATTTATTTGAGTCTTTTTTTTTCCTTAGAGTGCCTAGCTAAAGGTTTTTCAACTTTGTATACCTTTGGAAAAAATTAGTCATTTTCATTGATCTTATGTATCCTTTCCAGTATTTCTTTTATTTCCTCTCTGATCTTTGTTATTCCCTTATTTCTACTGACTTTAAGCTAAGTTTGTTATTGTCTTTCTAGGTCCTTGAGGTGTAAAGTTAGGTTATTTATTTGGGATCTTTCTTTTTTATTAATGTAGGCATTTTTCACTATAAACTCTCCTCCTAGAAGTGCTTTTGTTGCATCTCATGTCTTGGTATGTTGTGTTTCCATTTTCATCTGTCCCAAGGCATTTTATTTACCTTGTGGTTTATTCTTCTACTCATTGGTTGTGTAGGAGCATGTTGTTTGGTCTCAATATGTTTGTGAATTTTCCAGTTTCCTCCTGTAATTGATATCTAGTTCCATACTACTGTGTTCAGAAAAGATGCTTGATAGGATTTCAATGTTCTTAAATTATTAAGATTTGTCTTGTGACCTACCATATTATCTATCCTAAAGAATGTTCCATGTGTGCTTGAGAGGAATGTAGCTTCTGCTGCTGTTGCATGGAATTTTCTGAATACATCTGTTGGGTCCATCTGGTCTAATATGTAGTTTAACTCCAATGTTTTCTATTGATTTTCTGCTTGGATGATCTGTCCATTGATGAAAGTGGAGGACTGAAGTTCCCTACTATTGCATTCTTGTCTATTTCTTCCTTCAGATCTGTTAATAATTGCTTTATATATTTAGGTGTTCTATGTTGGGTGCATAAATATTTACAACTGTTATATCCTCTTGACCAATTGAGTCCATTGTTATATATAATGACCTTCTTTGTCTCTTATTACAGTTTCAGGCTTAATGTCTATTTTTCTTCTGATATAAATACAGCTACCTCTGCTTTCCTTTTCCATTTGCATGTAATCTTTCTCCATCCTTTTACTTTCAATGTGTGTGTGTCCTAAAAGCTGAAGTCTCTTATGGGACATTTTTATTTGGGTCTTATTGTTGGTTGTTTTTTAAATGCATTCAGCCACTCTATGTATTTTGATTGGAGAATTTAAGCCATTTACATTTACAGTAATTGTTGATATGTATGGATTTACAATTGCCATTTTGTAAACTGTTTTCTGGCAGGTTTTTGAAGTTCTTTGGTTCCTTACTTCCTCTTTTGCTCTTTTCCTTTAAGGTTTCATGATTCCCTGTAATGGTATGCTATGATTTCTTTCTCTTTCTCTTTTGTGTATCTAATATAGATTTATGCTTTGTGATTACCATGAAGTTTACATAAAATACCTAATTAATAGTAAGCTGATAAGTTTGAAAACATACAAAAGCTCTACATTTTTTACACCCCTTTTCCCCCTACAATTATGGTTTTTATATCACAATTTATGTCATTGTATATTGTGTATCTATAAATGTGTCTTGAAGTGGGTCTCTTCAATTTGTCTTATTTACTACTTTTTGAGCTTCCTGGATATGTATGCCTATTTCTTTCCCCGAGTTAGGAAAGTTTTTAGCCACTATTTCTTTGAATAAGCCTTATGCCTCCTTTTTCCCTCACTTTTCCTTCTGGGATCCTTATAATGTGCATATTGGTCCATGTGATAGTGTCCCTCAAGTCCTTAAGCTATCTTTATTCTTTACATTCTTTTTTCTTTTTCTGATTGAATGAATTCCACTGCCCTGCGTTCAAGTTCGCTGAACCTTTCTTCTGCTTGATCTAGTCTGTTGTCTTCTATTGATGTTTTTTCAGTTCAGTTATTGTATTCTTATATTTTCTATCTCTCTGTTGAAATGTTCTTTGCTCATGTATTGCTGTCTTTTTTAAAAGTTTTTTTTAATGTTTATTTTTGAGAGAGAGAGAGAGACAGAGTGTGAGCAAGGGAGGGGCAGAGAGAGACACAGAATCCAAAGCAGATTGTAGGCTCCAAGCTCCAAGCTGTTAGCACAGAGCCAGACGTGGGGCTTGAACTCACAAACCATGAACCTGAGCTGAAGTTGGACACTTAACTGACTGAGCCACCTAGGCACCCTTCACGTATTGCTGTCTTGATCTCAGTGAGCATTTTTGTAACTGTTATTTTTAAATCTCTATTGGTAAATCACTTCTCTCCATTTAATTAAGATCAGTTTCTGATGTATTTTGTTTGGTTAAAATATATTTCCATTTCCTCATTCCCTTGACTGCCTCTTGGAGAGCCACTCCTCCCAGTCTTGACAGAGTGGTCTCATGTAGGAGCTCAAACTTGTTAATTAGCCTGGACCAAGTTCCTGATTGTCTCTCAAATCTTTGATTGTCCACCTGCTGTCTTGTTCTTAGAGACTTCCAGTAGTTGAGGGTGTGTTAAACCCATCAGTGTCCCAAACTGGAAGACTGCAGTCAGCACATAGCTATAGGCTGATTAGAAGCTAAATCCTCAAGCAGCATCTAGGAAAGTATGCAAAAATTCTTCCAGGAAGAAACTAGGAGATGGGTGTTTTTGCTTGCTGACTCTATGCTGAGCCCACGTATATATATCCATGAGGTGGGAAGTTCCTGCATCCATTTAAAAACTTTGTTTGCTATAGTCTTGTGGTACTCCTGAATGCAAGCCTCACTGGCTATCAGAGCTATGTGATTTGGGACCCATCCCTCAGGTGGTGACCATAAAATTTTCAGAAGTGTGGACAGCTTATTCCAAGCAGATCATGGTAACTTGGTTTTATTGTTAGAATGGGCCAGCGGGAGAAAGCAGGGCAAGTGTCCACTGGCTCTTTTGGGTTCCAAGAAAGATCATAGTCAGCACCTAGGTGTGTGCTAATTAGAAGCCAGACCCCCAAGAAGCAGCTTGTGCAATATGAAATCAAAACCCTTCCAGGGAAAGACTGGAAAATGAGCAATTTTGTTTGCTCCCTCTGTTCAGAGAGCCTCAACAAGTGCTTGTGTGTCCATTTACAACTGATTCATCATTTACTATCTGGTCTTGTGGAACTTACGAATGCAAACCCTGTTGACTTTCAGAGCTAGTTGATTTGGGGGCCTGTGTCTCACGTGGGAGCCTTAAAAGCTGGGGCATTAAATGTGTGGTTCAAGCTCTTTGCTCCTCAGCGAGAAACTAGACATTGGGCATCCCCTCCAAGTTCGATGACACTGTGCCAGGGATGGGGTGTATGGTGAGAATGTGTTGCAGACTTTCCTGTTTTGACTAGGGCGTTTTCTCAGCTACCTCATGTTCAGGAGTCATTCATCTAGATTTCTCCTTGGCTCATCCAAGGGAGGAGGGAAATTCAGGAGACTCCTAAGTCACTATCTTCATCTGAAGTTGAGAAAGTTTTCTTTAATGAGTGTTTGCTTTTGTTTGTACTGTAATTATTTCGATTTCATATAGTTTGAGATCTGGTCTCCATTCCTTGTGCCTCATACCTATCTTTTTCTAGTTTCACCTCTTGCTCCTTTTCTCTGAGGATAAAGATGCTTCTCCAGTTTCAACCCCATTTCCTGATTTGCTTTCCTGCAGCACCATTTCTGCTCCAGACTGCCTCCAAAATTGATTATTTAAATTTTATTCTCCACATTTTACTTTCTTTGGAATTCTGCCTCAACTACCTTTTGTACTAAGATTATCTATTGCATATTGCTTAATTAACTTTATTTTTAAACTTCTCTCCTTTAAAAATGTCAGTTTCTCTCCCAGAATGCAAGCCTTCTTGTACAGACTAAATAAGTTCTAAACTTTTTTGCTTTCTGTAGTTAATATTTTCAAAGTCTTGTTGCACAAATCTTCAGAATTATTTTCTTCCTTTCTCCTGCTAAATTCTTGATGGGCTGTCTATTGTTGCTATTGTTGTATTTTCTATTTATTCATTCTAAGAGGAGGAGAGATCCTGACTCAATAGGAATTTACCAAGTGTTAGGGTATATGCATTTCCTATGGCTTCATTCACTCTCCATTTCTTTGCAAATCAAACTTTGTCCTAACAACTGCAGCCAGCGAGTAAATTAGGATTGTTAGGTTTAGCAAATATAGATAGGATGTCTAGTTAAATTTGAATTTTAGATAAATAATGCATTTTTTACTATCAATATGTTCCAAATATTGTATGGGATATACTATGATAATTTTATTTAAAAAGCATTTAATATTCAAATATAATTTAGCTCCCTATGTTTTATCTGACAACTCTTGATTAGGCTGATACACATGAAATCCAGCCCAATTCCCTCTGTGTAGCAGGTTTTTATCTGGTGCAGATCTACTGAGGGGAGTTCTTTCCCTTTTCTATCCACTGGTCCTCTGCAAATTCTGTACTATACCAGAAGCCCTGCTTTTCCTCTTTTCTCCCCCTCTCTACAATGTTGGAGAGAACTCCATATCATGGGATGTTATGTATGCTTACCTTTCCTCCTTCAACTTCCTTTTCACCACCGTGGGAAATACCCTGTTTTCTGGGATATCAAGTTTTCAAAAAGATGAAGTAAAAATAATAAGTATTTATTGAATGTTTACTATGTTCTAGGCACTGTGCTTAGAATTTTGCATTAAATTAGCTCTTTTAATTTAATCATTATGACTACTCTTTAAGGGAAGTACTATAGGAACCCCATTTTGCAGATGATAAAAAGAAGACTTAGAAAAGTTAATGCCTTGACCAAATAACAACTTGATAGCATGGGGTTATATCCATTTGCCCCTGAGTATAAGCTTGTAATTTCTACATGATCTCCATATCTCTGGGCCAGAAGGCAGTGGTGCAATAGACACAGTGTGCCTTCCCACCTTTGCTCTGCCTTTCTGTGACATGGACAGCCCACCATTTTCCCTCTCCTAATCTGGGTTCACAAGCTGTTATATAAGTGAAATTTCCACTAGAGCCTAGAAATATACTTTATGTATGTATTTATGTATGTATGTATGTTAGTTTACATCTATATTTTTATGGGGATTCTAGTAGAAATTTGGGACAGACTGGGATAAGACTTGAAGCCAGTTTCCATTTTAATATTTAGGACAGCATTTCATTTTTGACCCTTCCATTTCTCAGATGACAAGTTCTACTTTCTAAAACTTTTCAAAAAGCCATTTTTGAGCCTCAGGGATATAGGACTACAATCACTTTCCCCAATTGTATATCAAATCTACTTTGATATTAATGTTTTCCCTCTTGCTCCCAACTGAATTTGATGTGGTTATTGTTTGTGTTACTTTCTTGATCTTTTGAGAGGTGAAATCAAAAAAGGTTGCAAATAAGTATCATTGATTGGCTTTTTAAAAATGGAGATTCTCAGGAGACATGAGAAACGATAGAGTTCCCCAGGCTCCCAAAGGCCTGGGCCAGCTTTGTACCCTTTGCAGGAGAGCACCATCAGTTTCTTCCCTCTCACCAGGTGGTTGGTGCTATAGTTCCATGTCAATATCATGTTAGTTCCTCTCTCCTTTTCTCTTTCATTTCACCCTAGTTCAGGTCCTAAATTACCTTAGTACTCATTACTGTCCAGACACATGCTACTTCTTCATCTCCTCTTCTATCTTTTCCTATATTTCTATTTCTTTAAAATATACGTGACTTTCAATTGTCATTTTTCATCCTTGATCCCCACTCTGTCAAATTGCCCTGATACCTGTGAAATTTTGACAGTTTTGTGCTTTCTTCCTTCTTTTGATTGATCTTTGTCCTGAATGTGTTGGCATGTATGGAGGGTGGCTAAAGGACTTATTTCTGAACATATTTTTATCTGAGAGTTCCTGTGATACTTCACACTACGTTACTTCTTTTTCTCATACCTATTGTCCTCTGTGACATCTGCTCTTGCCGTTTTATCTGGGATTTCCTTCCCTCTCCCTAAAAATTAGCTACTCAGGCCAGGGACTCTCTTGCCAAACACATTCTTCACAATCTTTGTGAAGTTCTTCCAGGCCTGGAGGAATCCTCCTTCAACTGACTGGAATGGTGGGGTTTTTGCTGCAACTTGAAAAACAAACTGCTATATGATTTCCTTGGCTCTCTCAGGTTGAGGTCATATAGAAAGATCTCATATTACTTGTGACCTTGATCTCACCCTGAAGACATCAACTATATGCCTTTTAGTTAGGAGACCATTTTACTTTGGGATGGAAAGGGAAATCACTACTTTCTAGAGCTAAAAATAAAGAGGGAACAAAAAAAGAGATAAATTTGGAAAAATTACATTAACAACACTGTATTGCCACAATAAAAAAAATTATCAGCTTAAAAAAAAGAATTCAAGCAACACAGTGTGATGGTTAAAAAGCAGCACTTATGTTACAGAGAATTGAATCTGAGCACGTGTTTTGCCTTTTACTAGCTAGGTGACCTTAGAGAAGTTACTTTATCTTTCTGAGCCTCAATTCCATCCTCTTTTAAATAGATACAGTGAGAGTCAGAATCTAATAGAGATTTCAGGAGAAATAGTCTAAATAGTACATGTAAAGTGCTTTGCATATGGCAGAGATAATTTATGAAATATGTAACTGTTCAATGTTACCTGCAATTAAAAGTATATACATTAATTTTTTAATGTTGATTTATTTTTGAGAGAGAGAGATCGACAGAGCATGAGCCAGGGAGTAGCAGAGAGAGAGGGAGACACAGAATCTGAAGCAGCCTCCAGGCTCCAAGCCAGGTTCCAGCACAGAGCCTGTTGCAGGGCTCAGACTCACGAACCATGAGATCATGACCTAAGCCAAAGTTGGACACTTAACTGACTGAGCCACCCAGGCGCTCCAAAAATATATATATTATAAATGCAGAATTTACTTTTGTATTCATCAACTTGTATGTTTTTTTTTCTATTTTTTAGCCCTTTCCATTCTACCCATCTAATGACATCATATTTATTTAATTGTAATTAAAGTTAGGTAAAATTTTATTGTTTTCTCATATTTCCATAAAGATCCAATATTTCAAAATGCATGCATCATCTATAAGAGACTTATTCTAGATCTAAAGACACATGTGGATTGAAAATGAAGGGATGGAAAGGTGCCTGGTGGCTCAGTCAGTTAAGCATCTGACTCTTGATTTCGGCTCAGGTCATGATCTCGTGGTTTGTGACTTCAAGCCTAGCACTGGGCTCCACATGATGGTATGAGGCCTGCTTGGGGTTCTCTCTCCTTCTCTCTCTGCCCCTCCCCTGCTCATGCTCTCTTTCTCTCTCTCTCTCTCAAAATAAACTTAAGAAAAATTTTAATAGAAAGTGATGGGATAGAAAAGCGTTTATCATGGAAATGGAATTGAAAAGAAAGCTGGGTAGCAATACTCATAATGGACAAAATAGACTTTAAAACATAGGCTGTAACAAGAGACAAAGAAGGACAGTATATAAACATAAAAGGAACAATCCAACAAGAAGATATAATAATTGTAAATATTTATGCACTCAACATGATAACTCCCAAATACATAAAGCAGCTAATAACAAACATAAAGGAAGTAATCAATAGCAATACAATAATAGTACTATTATCCACTTACATCAATGAATAGATATCCAAAGACAAAATCAGAAAAGAAACAATGGCTTTGAATGATACATTGGGCCAGATGGACCTAACAGATCTATTTAGAACATTCCATCCTAAAAAGACAGAATATACATTCTGTTCAAGTGCACATGGAACATTCTCCAGAACAGATCACAGGCTCCAAAACAAGTCTCAAAAAACTCAAAAAGACTGAAGTGATACCATGCATCTTTTCAAACCACAACACTATGAAATTATAAATCAGCTATAAGAAAAAAATCTGGAAAGAACACAAATGCATGGAGGTTAAATAATATGCTACTAAACAATGAATACGCCAACCAAGAAATCAAATGGGAAGTAAAAAAAAATATATGGAGACAAATGAAAATGAAATTAAAATGATCCAAAATTTTTGGTATGCAGCAAAAGTGGTCCTAAGAGAGAAGTATACGGTCCTACCTCAAGAAGCAAGAACAATCTCAAATAAACAACTTACCCTTAGACTTAAAGAAATTAGAAAAGAACAAAGGGGCACCTGGATGGCTCTGTCAGTTAAGCATCCAATTTTGGTTCAGGTCATGTTCTTGTGCTGTCAGTGCTTTGGATCCTTTCTGTCCCCATCTCTCTTTGCTACTTCCCTGCTTGCACGTTCCCTCACTCTCTCTCTCTCTCAAAAATAAATAAACATTTTAAAAAAAGAAAAAAAGAACAAGCAAAACCCAAAAACAGTAAAAGGAAGGAAATACTAAAGATTAGAAAATTAATGAAATAGAAACTAAAAAAACAATAGACTAGATCAATGGAACCAGTAGCTGATTCTTTGAAAAGTTCAACAAACTTGACAAATCTGTAGCCAGATGAATCAAGGAAAAAAAGAAAGAAGACTCAAATAAACAAAATCAGAAATGAAAGAGGAGAAATAACAACTGACACCACAGAAATACAAAGGATTATAAGAGAATATTTTGAAAAATTATATGCCAACAAATTGGACAACCTAGAAGAAATAGATAAATTTCTAGAAACATAACCTCCTAAATCTGAATCGGAAAGAAATAAAAAATTTGAACATACTGATTACCGGCAATGAAACTGATTTAGTAATCAAAAAAATTCCCAACAAACAAAAGTCAGGGATCAGATGGCTTCACAGGTAAATTCTACCAAACATTTAAAAATGGTTATTACCCATGCCTCTTAAACTATTCCAGGCTTAAGAAGAAGAGGGAGGAAAACTTTAAAATTTAGTCTATAAGGCCAGTATTACCCTGATACCAAAATCAGTAAAACACTACAAAAAAAAAAAAGAACTATAGACCGATATTTCTGATGAACATAAATGCAAAAATCCTCAACAAAACGCTAGCAAACAGAATCCAACGATACATTTAAAAAAATCATTCATTGGGTCGCCTGGGTGGCTCAGTTGGTTAAGCATCTGACTTCAGCTCAGTTCATGATCTCACAGTTTGTGAGTTCAAGCCCCGCATCAGGCTCTCTGCTGACAACTCAGAGCTTGGAGGCTGCTTTGGATTCTGTGTCTCCCTCTCTCTTTCTGCCCCTCCCCCATTTGTGCTCTCACTCTCAAAAATTAATTAATTAATTAATTAAAAAAATCATTCAAAATAAAGTAGGATTTATATCTGGGATGCAAGCATAGTTTAGTATTTGAAAATCAATTAATTTGGGGCGCCTGGTGGCTTGGTCGGTTAAGCATCTGACTTCGGCTCAGGTCATGATCTCACGGTCCGTGAGTTCGAGCCCCGCGTCGGGCTCTGTGCTGATGGCTCAGAGCCTGGAGCCTATTTCAGATTCTGTGTCTCCCTCTCTCTCTGCCCCTCCCCTGCTCATGCTCTGTCTCTCTCTGTCTCAAAAAAATAAATAAACATAAAAAAAAAGAAAATCAATTAATTTAACATATCACAATAATAACAGAAAGGATAAAAACCATACGATCATTTCAAGAGAAAAAACATTTGACAAGATACAACATGCATTCATAATAAAAACCCTTAGCAAAGTAGGTTTAGAGGGGAAATACTTTAATATAATAAAGGCCTTCTAAGAAAAACCCACAGCTAACATCATACTCAATGGGAAAAAACTGATAGCTTATTTCCTAAGATCAGGAATAAGCCAACGATGTTCACTCTTACCATTTTAAAACCAGTCCTGTTGGAAGTCCTAGCCATAGCAATCAGACAAGAAAACTAAATAAAAGGTATGCAAATTGGTAAGGAAGAAGTAAAACTTTCACTATTTGCAGATGACATGATACTATATAGAAAACCCTAAAGACTCCACCAAAAAAACTACTAGTACTAATAAATGGATTCAGTAAAGTCACAGGATACAAAGCAATATACAGAAATCCATTGCATTTCTATACATTAATAATGAAAAAGCAGAAAGAGAAATTAAGAAAAAAATCCCCTTTATAATTACACCAAAAATAATAAAATACCCAGAAATACACTTAACCAAAGAAATGAAAGACCTGTAATCTGAAAAGTATAAGTCATTGATGGCAGAAATACAATATGATACAAACAAGTGGTAAACATTCCATGCTCATGGACAGGAAGAATCAATATTGTTAAAATGCCCATACTGCCCAAAAGAAATCTACAGATTTAATGCAATCCCTATAAAAATTCCAACAGCATTTTTCACAGAACTAAAATACATAATCCCCAAATTTGTACAGAACCACAAAAGATCCCAGAGAGCCAAAGCAATCTTGAAAAAGAAGACCAAAACTGGAGGTATCAAAATCCCAGATTTCAAGATATTACAAATCTGTAATAATCAAAACAGCATAATACTGGCACAAAAATGGCTACATAAGTCAATGGAACAAGCCCCAAAATAAGACCATCATTATATGTTCAATTAATCTTCAACAAAGGAAAAAAGAACATGCAACGGGAAAAAGATCATCTCTTCAACAAACGGTGCTGGGAAAACTGGACGGCTACATGCAAAAGAATGAAACTGGACCACTTTCTTATATACAAAAATAAACTCAAAATGGATTAAGGACCTAAATGTGAGACCAGAAACCATAAAAATTCTAGAAGATGTCTCTGACATCAGCCATAGTAACATTTTTCTATATATGTCTCCTGAGGTAAGGGAAACAAAAGCAAAAGTAAACTATTGGAACTACATAAAAAGCTTGTGCACAGCAAAGGAGAAAAATCAATAACACTAAAAACCTACTGAATGGAGAGGATATTTGCAAATGACATTCTGATAAAGGGCTAGTATCCAAAATATAATAAAGAACTTATAAAACTCAACACCCCAAACCCAAAATAATTCAAATAAAATGCACAGAAGACATGAACAGACATTTCTCCAAAAAAGACATATGCATGGCTGACACATGAAAAGGTGCTCACCATCAATAATCATCAGGGAAATGCAAATCGAAACCACAATGAGATACCACCTCACATTTGTCAGAACAGATAAAATAAAAAACACAAGAAACAACAAGTGGTGGTGAGGACATGGGAGAAAATAGGAACAATCATGCACTGTTGGTATGAATGCAAACTGGTGCAGCCACTGGGAAAAGCAGTGTGCAGGTACCTCAAAAAATGAAAAATTGAATTACCAAATGATATAGTAATTCCACTACTGGGTATTTACCCAAAGAATACAAAAATACTGACTTGAAAAAATACATGCACTCCTGTGATTTTTGCAAGTTTACAATAGCCAAATTATGAAAACAGCCCAAGTGTCCATGTGTCCATCAAAAGATGAATGGATAAAGAAGATGTAGTATTTATATACAATGGAATATTATTCAGCTATAAAAAAGAATGAAAGCTTGCCATTTGCAATAACATGGATGGATCTAGTACAATGCTAAGTGTAACAAGTCAGAGAAAGACAAATAACATATGATTTCACTCATATGTGGAATTTAAGAACCAAAAGAAATGAACAAAGGGGGAAAAAAGAGACAAACCAAAAAACAGCCTCTTAAGTATAGAGAACAAACTGATGGTTACCAGAAAGGAGGTGGGTGGAGGGGATGGGTGAAATAGGTAAAGGAGATTAAAAGCACACTTATCATGATAAGCACTGAGTAATGCATAGAATTGTTGAATCGCTATATTGTACACCTGAGGCTAATATAACACTATATGTAAATAGACTGTAATTAAAATTAAAAAATAAAAAATAAAATGCATGCATCACAAGTTAATTGAGAAGATATGCCATGATTTACTTACACATTCCCTTATAGATTGGATATTTACAAAAGTAGTAACATTTTTTGCATTGAATCCCCTTGATGAAAATAACTGTCTTTTCTTTGGATTGTTTTCTTGGGAGGGGTTTTCAAACATTAAATTACACGGGCATTGATGTTTGTTAAAAAGTATTCCCAAATTATCTTTTCGAAAGTGCCACATAATTTTATCTTGCCATCAACAAAGTAAGAGTCACCATCTCAATACTTGCCAGGTCCAGCTAGTCATTATACTAATATTTTGGTAATTTGAGAAAGTCGTAAGGTATACATTTCAATGTAGCTGTTTACTCTGGTTTCTCTTCTAGCAGAGAACTAGGAAAAACTCTGACAACAACCCAATGCCAGGACAGAATTTAAAAATACCCCTACTCTAATATAACACTGTATGTTAATTATGCTGGAATTAAAAAAAAAAAATACTCCTAAATGTAGTAAGGTGGATGAGAGCCAGGGAGAACATAAATTGGTTCAATCATCCTGGACGGCTGCTATAAGACTGAATGTTTATGTCCCCCCAATATCCATATGTTGAAACCTAATCCCCAGTGTAATAGTATTTGGAGGTGGGGACTTTGGAGGTGAGTATGTCACGAGGGTGGAGCCCCCACGAATAGGATTAGCACCCACCGTTGTAAAAGAAGCCCCAGAGAGTTCCCTACAACCCATCTGCCGTGTGAGGAAAGACAGATGTCTGTGAACCAGATACCAAATCTGCCAGCACCTTGGTCTTGGACTTCCAGCATCCAGAACTGTGAGAAATAAATCCCTGTTGTTCATAAGCCACTCTGTGGTAATTTGTTATAGCAGCCCAAATGTACTAAGACAAGGGCACTTAGGCAAGGCACATCACGAACTGTAAAAGTAATTTCTGCCCTTTGACTGGGAATTGCTTTCCTAGGAATCCAGTCTAATGTTTATAACATTAAAAATTTGAAGAACCAGGTGTCCAACAGAAAGAGGATTCTTAAATGACTTGCGGTACAGACATACAATAGACTACAAGAAAGTCATACATCATGCTTAGAAAGAATATTTTAATGACATGGTAAGTGGGGGAGGGGAAAGAATAACATAACATTCTACTTGCAATATGATCTCAATTATGAAGAAAAAATGCAAAGAAAAAGTCTGGAAAGCAATATGTCAAAAGAGTAATAATAAGTTGCTGCTGAGCGGTGAGCTAATGATTTGTATTTGTCCTGCCTTTTAACATTTTCTAAATTATTCAAAATGCTGGCCTATTACGTCAATAATCAGAAAAAAAAAAAAAAAAGGAAAAGACCCTCTGGTGACCAAAATACCAAAGTACTCATATAGAATTTTAGGCAAGTGACTTCTAGACTCAGTGTAAACTCAGCATTTCCTTCTCCTTCATCAACCTTTATTTCACTGTATGAAGCATATGTATATCCAGCTTCCCCACTTGACATACATCTTTTCAGGAACATGGATACTGTCTTCCTCATTTGGAGACTCCATCTCCTACTCTATCCAGTGTCTAATATAGAATCTAGTCCCTCTACAAAATTAGTGATTACTCTTTGTTGATTTATTCATTCATTCATTCATTCATTCATTCATTCATTCAATCATTTAAGAAATATTGATTTAGTGCATGGTGTCCCAGGCCCTATGTTACACTCTAGGGAAACAAAAACAATGCAGGATTTTTCTCAAGTTGCCTAAGTAAAACCTGAAGGGGTTGCTAATATGTTATGGCTCCAGGAAGGAAACAGTAACAAAGAGGTATTTCCTGGCTTAGCCACACCAGTCAAGCTACTAGAATGTAGGTTGCTCTCTGTATTAGAAAGTCTCCCAAACTCACCGACTGCCTGCTGCTGAGGCCTTAGCACTGCCGCTGGGTCCTCCAGCATCTGCTCATGCAGCTGCCTTCCCTTCCCACTGCCACAGCCTTGACCCTTACTTGAAGGCTTAGCCTCCCTGGCAAGCCAAGACCGCCAAGTCCCCATCAGATGCTGTTTCTCATTCTTGGGTCTCTCTGGGTTCTTTTCTTTTTCTCCCATAAGCCCAGGGTGAAGGTGTTCATCCCTTAATGAGATGCCGTCATCCTTAATTCTGTACTTGTATGGAAGTGGAGAATTTATTCTCATTCTGCCCCACCAGCCAGCATGAGATTCCCCTGCATTTCTTCCATTTCTCCTCTTCTGGAGAAGTTTCCCTCTGTCCCTCTCGCTTTCAAACCAGGCCCATTGGAGGGGGTACCCATTTCTAGTTCTTTGTGTTCACAATTTACAAAAATCCATCACTCACAGGAAAGTCAGGTGGCGGTAGAAATGATGAGGTTCAAGGGTATAAGAAGACCAGGGCAAAACTGATACCTTGGAGCACGTCTTTCAATTAGCTGATTTCCATCTGCCTGCTCTCTTTGATTTGGTAGATAAATTCTAGCAACTGTTGCTCTTCCACAAATTTAGACTTTCAGTTACACCAACAGGAAAATTAAAACAGTCACCCAAACTGTTCAGATTTTAGTTCATTCCCTCTCCTCCTCACCTTTCTATTTTATAGACTCATAGGATTTCTGTATGGAAAAGAGTTTCAAGGTCATCCAATAAAATGCCTCATTAGATTATTGAAATTCCTCCAACACATTTTGCCAAATAGTCCTTCAGGCTCTGCTTGTATACCTTCCAGGAACGGGGACCTCATCACCCTGCTGGGCAGCCCACTGCATCTTTACATAGCTCTGGAATTTAGAATATTTTAAGTCCCAGTAAGAACTATTTCCCTGGTGCTTTCCTCCCTTGGCCCTAATTCAAGCTCTTGAAATGAAACCAACCAAATCTAATCTCTTATCCACTTGGAAATGCTTCTATCCTTTTGATTTATGCTAGACTCTTTTTTATTTTAAACTCTCTCATTAGAACACTATAGGAAAAATAAAAATGCACATAATCTAATTTTTTAATAATGTCTAGGAGATAAGAGAAATCAATCATAATAATTTATTCATTCTATTCATATAATGAATATTCATATTACCAACTTCTCATTGTTCCAAAACTAGTGCAAAGATCTGGGAATTTAAAGATGAGTGAGGTTCACTCCTTGCCCTCAAGAAGCGCACAGTCTAGTGTAGTGGGTTAAGATAAGTGAGGCTGGATCCTTGAACAACACAGGTTTGAAGTGCATGGGTCCACTTTTACATGGATTCTTTTCCCATAAATGCAGTACAGCACCGTAAATGTATTCTCTCTTCCTCATGATTTTCTTAACATTTTTTTCTCTAGCTTACTTTATTGTAAGAATACAGCATATAATACATATGACACACAAAATACATGTTAATCAACTGTTTATAAGTAAGCCTTCTGGTCAAGAGATGGCTATTAGTAGTTAAGTTTTTGGAGTTAAAAGTTGTATGCGGACTTTTGACTGCCTGGAAGGTTGGCACTCCTAACCCCCACATTGTTCAAGAGTCAACTATATTCCAGTGTCAGAGAGTCTGGTTTGAATATCTGCTCTAATCTCTCGATATTTGTGTGACCTTGGGCAAGTCACTAGGTCTTAATTTTGTCATACATGAAATACAATATTATACTATGCATTTCATAGGGTTCTTGTGAGAATTATGTGGGACAACTTGTGTAGAGCTCATGAAAAAGTCCAAAAAATGTCATTAGGAAGAGTTGTGCCAGAAAGAGATGAGGTCAGTTTCAATACAGTGTGTAGATTAGGCAAAACTAGGGTGTGCTGCAGTTGCACAGAGACGGCATGTAACCAAGTCCGTGTGAAGGCTTAGAAGAGCAAGTAATTTTTAGTTGTGTCTATAGAGATGGAAGAGTTAGTTGGATAAAATAGGAGAGAGATATCACAGGCAGAGAGATCAGGCCGTGGAAATGTGTGAAATTGTGGGATCCCAAGAGGTGTTCAGAAAACTACAAATAATCTGGAATGGCTGGGCCACAATGTGACAATGGATGTGACCAGGGACTTTTTAGGAGTCATAAAACCAAAAATCTTATAAGCCAGGCTAAGAGAATGAATTTTGTCATATAGGTCATGAGGACTCAATGAAGGATTTCACATGAAAAGATCACATCTGTGTTTTAAGATCCCTTGGAAGAGGGAGAACTAGAGAGAAGCTACCCTGGAGGAATAATGAATTCCTCAGTAGGTGGGTTAAACTCATGCTTAAAGCTCCAACAATGCAGGGGTGAATTAGCCTTGTCACCTGCATGATTTCTCCAGAATTTTGCAAGCAGTGAAATATAGAGAACATTTCTTTTATTATCAGTATTTGCATAAACTTTGGGTTTTATAGTGGGGTGTTATTTTGATTTTGATTTACAAATTGCTTCCAAGGGATTGCAATGCCTAGAACACTTAAACACTGTATTGGAATAGATGAAGAGCAGTAAGGGCTGGAATTAAGGCAACAGTACTGAAGACAATGAAAAGGCAAGGTTTAACAAAACAAGTCACAGTGAAATTCTTTTCCAAAAAATAGCAGAGTAGGAATTATGGTTTTTTAAGACCACAGTCTCTCCCTGACAGTGACAGAGCATGACAATATAGTTGCTCCCAACAAATTAACTTCCAATGTCATGAATATGTTCTAAATGCAACCTTATCATTTTCCTTAAAACAATTGTCCAAGATACTCTATAAATCCTTGTTTACTCATTTTTATTCATTTATTTGCCAAATATTACTAACCTTTACTGTGAACTGAGAAATGTGTTAGGTCTTGAATATATAGAAGTAAATAAGAAAGATGTACTGCCTGATGTTAAGAAGTTTCAAGCCCAGCAACATGGATAGACCCTCAATGAAAAACCAAAATTCATCATTTAAGCACGTTTGTGATAGAAAGTACTTTCTTTCAGAGCCAACTCCTCAAAAAGAAAATTTTAATACATGGTGTCTGGACATACCTCCCATTCAGTCTTCAACCCATTCTATCTGGCTTGCTTCTTTAGAATTGCTTTTGATAAGCACCTTGCTCAATAAGCATCTTGTTACAAACAAAATAAATCATCTTAAACCAGCACCTTATTTGAAATCTCAGCAGTATTCAATACTCCTTAGCCTCTATAATATCACAATTTCCTTTTTTACTCCTTTGCTTCTACTTCTCAGTCTCCTTTGCTGACTCTTCTTCATGTTCGGGTTCCTTAGTTTCTTCGCATCTTGGCCTCTCCTTGGGGGGCTGATCCACTCCTGTGGCTTCAGATATTCTCTACATATTTCAAGATTCCTTAGGCCTAAATTTCCAGCCCCAATGTCTTGTGAACTAGAGATTCATATAATCCAGTGATTACCTACTACCTCCACTCTTATGCTTCATGAGCATCTTGACCATGACATGTCAAAATGTAATTCTTGGACTCCTAACTTCCTATTCCAAATATGTTCATCTTGCAATGTTATTGTTCTCATTAAGTGTCATAGTGAGCTACCTAAATGCTCAAGACAGAAGCTTATATGTCAACCCTGACATCTCCTTCTGCACTAACTTCATCTCTTCTTGCCCCTACTGCCCCAAGTTTAGGCCACCATTATCACTCCCCTGAGTAACACGAAGATCTTCCTAACTTACCTCTCCAGAGTTACTGCTGTTCCCTTACTAATAATTTTCTATAGGGTGGTCAGATATTTAAAACATACACATACACACACACACACAATCTCTCTCTCTCTCTCTTCTCTACTCATGCTATTTCCTGTTTAAAAGTCATTAGTGATTTTTCTTGCACCAAGGATCTAATCCAAATTCAACATGACCTTCAAGGCCCAGCATGATCTGAGACTCTTTTTGTGGTCTCATGGTCTCTTTTTGCAACACTCTTATCTTCATGTTTGAATCACTGGAAACTTTCAGTTCCTCATACATTCTATGACCTCACACTCCTCAGGGATCTTGTCTATGTTCTTTCTACTTTGGAGTACTCTTTTCTATTTGCCAGTTAATGTCTGTTACATCACTCTCCAAGATAGCATCTCTTTCCTGGTGTTTATTGTCTCTTCTCTCCCACTGAAATGTATGCTCCATGCAGCAGGAATTTAGATGGTCTACTTACTGTTATGTACTCATCACTTGAGAGTCTCTAGTACATAGTATTTATTCAATGAATATTTATTGAATGATTAATTAGCTAATCATCAGACTTCTGATTTGGTTAGTTTTCTTTATTGTATCATAGGCTTTTGTTATACCGCCTACTTCTCCATAGCATCGATCACTGTCATTCTCCATTTACACATGACGACAATAGTGATTATGACTGAGCAGGATTTTGAAGGATGAATGAGGTGTCGAGTCACTTGACCACTCCTAGCTCTTAATTATTTACTAAAAAGAGAAAATAGGGGATGTGGTAGGATGAATTTTCTTTTAGGTTCTTTTGAGTTGTAGAATTAGAAGTCTAGGCAATTCAGGATTCAAGGATTCAAGAATCAGTGGGTATTTAGTTACTGAGAGGTGCTAAAGGGCAGAGGAATGAGCACTATATTAGGAACAAGGGCTCTGATTGTAGTTTTAAAGGTTAGTGTTAGTTGTGTGATGTTTGCCTTTCTGTGGCACAGGAACTTCTTCTGTAAAATTAAAGAAAATAACATCTTGCCAAGTATATTCATCAGGGTTCTCCAGAAACAGAACCTATATATACTTATCATACATATATAATATTATATATATAATATATAATATATGTCATATATATCTTATAATAAATTATATATATGCCTTATAATAAATTATATATATATCCTACTTATTTATACAGAATACATTATAAGGTATTGGCTTCTTGTGAATCTCATCATCCGCTGTCTGCAAACTGGAGACTCAGGAAGGACTGTGATGTAGTTTGAAGGCCTAAGAGCAGGAGAGCCAATGATGTCAATGCCAGCCTGAGTCTGAAGGCCCAAGAAGCAGCAGCACTGAGGGCAAGAAGAGGCCTTTGACTCAGCTCAAGCAGTCAGGCAGGGAGAGAATCCAACTTTCCTCCACCTGTTGGTTCTATTCACTCCCTCAGCAGATTGGATGTCGCCCACCCACATGACCTGCCTTACTCAGGTCACTAATTGAAATGGTAATCTCTTTTAGACACACTCACAGACACACCCAGAAATAATGTTTAACCAGCTATGTGGACATCCCTTGGCCCAGTCAAGTTAATACATAAAATCAACTATCACACCAAGATTGGAAACAGAATCCTGGAATTTACCTACTTTTTAAGTACATCCACCTACTATTCATCCATCCCCTTCATCCGTATTTATGCAGTGAACAGTCACTATGTGCAGCAGTGTTCCAGACCCTGACCTAAGTATGAGGGATTCAAAGGTACATAAAATCAAGTACCTGACCATGCAGGGTTATAGTTTAGAGAAGGAATCATAGAAGTGGGTAGTTTAGAATTCAATATATTAAGAATGAGAAAAAAATATGGGTACCAGTCTGAGACTAGGGCCATTAGGGAGGGTTTCTGAAGGAAATAAGAACTGATCTGAGTCTTTATTAAAAAAAAATGAGGGAATGTTATCTGGGAAGGAAAATTGAGAAGGACATTCTAGACGTGTGTGAGTGTGTGTGTGTGTGTTTGTGTGTGTGTGTGTGTGTGTGTGTGTGTGAGATCGAGAGTGAGAGAGAGAAGGGGGGCAGGTGGAGGGAAGTAATATAAGCAGAAAGATGTGTGCACACTCTCCATTGTTGCTAGATCATAAAGGGTAACATGGGGAATACTGACAGCTGAAGCTGGAGAAGTAAGCTGAAGTCAGGTCATGGTAAATCTTCAGTGGCTTGGGCTTTATCCTCTAGATAAGTGGGAGACATTGAAGGTTTTTAAGCAGGAAAAGGAGGGTGATGTAGTCAGATTTACATTTTAGAAATGCCATTCTGATAGTTGCCTGGTATTTAGAATGGATATAGTCAAGATGAGAGGTAAAATGGGGACCTACCTATCAACTTCACGTATCCTTAGGCATCACTGCATTGTGTCCACATATACAGAGTCCTATAATCTGAGATTCGAGTAGGAACCTTAGAGTTCATTTGTCCAACCCTGATTCAAATCTAGAATCCCCTGCCAAGTCCTAGTGGTTCCTGTACACACACACACAAACTTGACCATTGTTGTACTGCACGCAGACAGCTCTCTGAGCATGCAGGCACTGGCAATTGCCCGTGGTTTTATTTCCCCAGGTACCTAGTGTAACACAGCCACTGCCTGACAGATCTAATCACAGGCAGGGTCTCTTTCGCAGTCACCCCAGAGTAAAAGCTCAGCGTGTTCCCAAGGAAATGACTGAAACATACAAATCAATTGCCCTTTTCTTTTCTTCTTTTTTGACCCCATTTTGAATGCAAGTATGAGGTTTGATAACAGTACCAGGAGAGGAGGTGGATTTTATATGTCCAGGGACTCATCAAAAGGAAAAAGACTACACAAAGATAGAAGCACTCAGCCTTGCACCAACCTCGAAGATTGCAACAGCCGCTCCTGAGAACAGCCAGGAACCCAATCAAACTCTCAAATGTCAGTGTCAGAATGGGGAAAAACATCCAGCACCCACTTCTCACTGCCTTTGGATGGGGTTTTTCATCACCGCACTGCTCCTTGCTGTTCACTGCCCATATTCCTAATTACCAGCTTCAGGGCCCCCATTTATTACCATCACCACCCCCCGCCCCAGACTCTTTAAACCAATGTCACACATTTCATTTCTGTGTGTACTTCCAAGCCCAGCCCAAATGCCTCCTCATCTATCAGGTTTTGCTAGGATGATCTCTTCTAAAATGTGTCTTTAACATGATCATCACCTATGTTTGTCTTACATTATGATTATTTTATGCATGTCTCATCTCTTCTATGCTGACAGCTTCTTGAGGGCAGGGTCAGCTTTTACATATTCTATAGCATGGCCTAGAGCTCGGTATATTGAAGGCACTGAATTTAAGTTTGCTTATTAAATAGGTGAAGTGGAACTGGAACTCACAGATATAAGTGACCTAATTTTGGGCCTTCAGGGATAAAATTTAATCATGAAAAGGCTTGAGGAAGACCTACTTGTTCCAGAAAGAGGCTAGTTAGACTATACTTGGGGCTTCCTGTTTTCTTGCCAGGAAGTAAAATGTTATTCTAAGAGTGGTGGTCCCAGAAGCCAGTCACATCTGCATGCTAGGTCAAACGGCATCATGCAGAGGCCAGGAAAAACATGTGTCCTGGAGGCAGACATATCTGCTTGGAATCTTGATCCTATGTCAACAGCCATATGACCATGGGAAATTTACCTCACTCCATCTATAAAGCAGGAGGGGTTGTTCCTACCTCACGGACAATATCAGAAGCAGCAGATGTTTGAAATGACTTGCACAGTGGCTACCACGTTGCCACCTTTTAACAAATGTTAATTTCCTTCTATTTTACTTTTCTTCTTCCTCTCCTGTCATGCTTCTAATATAATTTCTATTTCATATGCAGATTTTATTAAAGGAAACATGCTATACTTCTATTTTCTGACTACCCAATTATGGGGAAATGGGTCGCTATGTTTGTACCTGGTTAACTCAAAGTCTGGCCTCAGCTGAATGGAGTGGAAATTCTTTGCCATTTCAGTTCCTCTCAAATAGAAATTTGGAAATAAAGCCTTGAGACACTGAACCAATTGATTATGAGTAACTTAAGACATCAGGTTATATAAAGCCAAGTTAGAAGGAGCCTCCACAGTTGCCCAAAGCCACTTATGACCTGAGTGGTAGTGCTTCATCATTTTTAAAGTATATTCTCTATTCACATTCAGGACTGAGGCCCCAGCTTTCATTATTTCTCACCTGGGCAACGGACTACATTGGTTGAATCTGTTTCAGTTTTTAGCCCACCTTGTGCCATTAGCTTCTTTGCAGCAACAGTGAGTGGTCCTTCTAGAATTAAATCTTGTGAGGCCTCTGGTCTTTCAGTAAATTCCTCCTTATCTATAACATTCTTTTCAAACTCTTCCAGAGAAAGACTAACAAGGATAGAAGCAACTAAAGACAACATGTAGCATGGGATCAGAGACAGAAGGGATGGAAGGGGCTCACCTCAACCTCAAGTCTCTTGTAGCATACACTGTCCTCATTGTCAATGGTCTACTTGCCAATTTCTTTCACTATCTGAAGGTGTATTATGATTCTCCAGAGATTTCACCAAAAACCATAAAATGCCTAGGAATAAATCTAACCGAAGAGGTGAAAAATCTATACACTGAAAATTATAGAAAGCTTATGAAAGAAATTGAAGACACACAAAAAATGGAAAAAGATTCCATGCTCCTGGATAGGAAGAACAAATATTGTTAAAATGTCGATACTACCCAAAGTAGTCTACATGTTCAATGCAATCCCTATCAAAGTAACACCAGCATACTTCACAGAGCTAGAACTAATAATCCTAAAATTTGTATGGAGCCAGAAAACACCCCGAATAGCCAAAGCAATCTTGAAAAAGAAAACCAAAGCAGGAGGCATCACAATCCCAGACTTCAAGCTATACTACAAAGCTGTAATCATCAAGACAGTATGGTACGGCACAAGAACAGACACTCAGATGAATGGAACAGAATAGAGAACCCAGAAATGGACCCACAAACGTATGGCCAACTAATCTTTGACAAAACAGGAAAGAATATCCAATGGAATAAAGACAGTCTCTTCAGCAAGTGGTGCTGGGAAAACTGGACAGCGACATGCAGAAGAATGAACCTGGACCACTTTCTTATACCATACACAAAAATAAACTCACAATGGATGAAAGACCTCAATGTAAGACAGGAAGCCATCAAAATCCTCAAGTAGAAAGCAGGCAAAAATCTCTTTGATCATGGCTGCAGCAACTTCTTACTCAACACATCTCCGGAGGCAAGGGAAACAAAAGCAAAAATGAACTATTGGGACCTCATCAAAATAAGAAGCTTCTGCACAGCAAAGGAACCAATCAGCAAAACTAAAAGTCAACTGACAGAATGGGAGAAGAGATTTGCAAATGACATACCAGATAAAGGGTTAGTATCCAAAATCTATGAAGAACTTATCAAACTCAACACCCAAAAAACAAATAATCCAGTGAAGAAATGGGCAAAAGACATGAATAGCCACTTCTCCAAAGAAGACATCCAGATGGCCAACCGACACATGAGAAAATGCTCAACACCACTCAGCATCAGGGAAATACAAATCAAAACCACAATGAGATACCACCTCACACCTGTCAGAATGGCTAACATTAACAACTCAAGACAACAACAGATGTTGGCAAGGATGCGGAGAAAGAGGATCTCTTTTGCATTGTTGGTGGGAATGCAAGCTGGTGCAGCCACTCTGGAAAACAGTATGGAGCTTCCTCAAAAAACTAAAAATAGAACTACCCTATGATCCAGCAATTGCACTACTAGGCATTTATCCAGGGGATACAGGTGCGCTGTTTCGAAGGGACACATGCACCCTCATGTTTATAGCAGCACTATCAACAACAGCCAAACTATGGAAAGAGCCCAAATGTCCATTGAAGGATGAATGGGTAAAGAAGATGTGATATATATATATATATATATATATATATATACACACACACACACACACACACACACACACACACACACACACACACAATGGAGTATTACTTAGCAATCAAAAAGAATGAAATCTTGCCATTTGCAACTATGTGGATGGAACTGGAGGGTATTACACTAAGTAAAATTAGTCAGTCATAGAAAGACTAAAATCATATGACTTCACTCATATGAGAACTTTAAGAGACAAAACAGATGAACATAAGGGAAGGGAAACAAAAATAAATAAAAACAGGGAAGGGGGACAAAACAGAAGAGACTCATAAATATGGAGAACTGAAGGTTACTAGAAAGTCTGGGGAGGAGGGATGGGCTAAATGGGTAAGGGACACTAAGGAATCTACTCCTGAAATCATTGTTGCACTGTATACTAACTAATTTGGATGTAAATTTGAAAAAATGGAAAATAAAATTAAAAAAATAAAAAATAAAGTGAACATAAAAAAAAAAAAAAGATTCTCCAGAGAAAGAGAACCAATAGGATATATATTGGTGGGGCGGGGGTGGGGGGGGCAGAAGTCATGATAAGGAATTGGCTAATATGATTGTGGAGACTAAGAAGTTCCACAGTCTGCCATTTGCAAGCTGGAGGTCCAGGAAAGCCAGTGATAATAGTTCCAGTCCAAGCCCATAGGCCTAAGAAGTAAGGGAGTTGATGGGTTTAATTCCTGGTCCAGATGCAGAAGACTGATGTCCCAGTTCAGTCAGGAAGAGTCAGCTGTTCCTTCCTTTACCTTTTTACTCTATTCAGACCCTCTACAACTTGGATGAGGCTTGCTCACATTGCGGAGGGCAATGTGCTTTACTCAGTCTATTGATGCAAATGTTAATCTCATCCAGAAACACCCTCACAGACACACTCATAAATAATGTTTAGTCCAATATCTGGGTACTCTGTGTCCCAGTAAAGTTGACACATAAAATTAACCATCACACAGGGAAATAGTGCTGTATGTATTGTCTTTTGCTTTTCCTTCTCATTTGTGTGTGTGTGTGTGCACGTGCAGCAGGGTGTCTGGGGATATAAGGCAAAATATACAGTGACAGCGTTTATTACATTACTTTGACAGTCCTGGTTTGTAACATTGTCCTGGCATATTAATAAATAGGGCCAACTTTCACTCTCAATTAATAGGACCCACTTTCATTATGGATTTGGATGATAAAGTATATGGTCACTCTAGAGAAAATGACTGATAGTATTTTCTTCATTTTCCTATTACTGTTGTAACTTTCATGACATGTAAATGGTCTAAAGGTCTCAAACACAAATTCCCACAATTCATCCTCATCATTCAATTGCCAGGCATCAATTTGTTACAACAAAATATTTAATTTTGTTTTTCATTTGTTCATAGAATGCTTGAAATACCTCCAGAGAACCAGAAATTGTGGACATCTTTTAATCATTGAGGAGGACAATGAAATCCTTCACTTTATACAGGTTTCTGCTGTTTGTTATATTTCTTTCTCTTCTGTGACAAAAAGAGCTGTTTGGTCCTTCGTTAGAAAATCATGACTCAGTGATTTCTCTGGTTAAACAAATATACATTTTGCAAAGTAGAATAAGTTTTCTACGCCACATCTCATTTCATTTCAGCTTTATCTTAAAAGATGAATATTCTCTCCACTGTATTTATGAAATAAGTTTTATCCATTTTATGTCCCCATTGAACATGCTGAGAAATTCAAAAGGGTTATGTTTTTTAAGGTGATACATTCTCAGAACATACTACAAAGGTAACTAACTCAAGGGCGCCCGGTGGTCTTTATCTTTTCCCATCTGAGCACAGAAATCATTTGTGTATATATGCACATGTGTATTATTTTACACCTATTCAAACATTTTTTTAATGTTTGTTTATTTTGAGAAAGAGAGAGAGAGAGTGAGTGCCAGAGTGCATGTGTGAGCAAGGGAGGGAGAGAGAGAAGCAGAGAGAGAATGCCAAGCAGGCTCCAAACTGTCAGCACAGAGCCCGACATGGGGCTCAATTTCATGAACCGTGGGAGCACGACCTGAGCCAAAATCAAGTCAGATGCTTAACTGACTGAGCCACCCAGATGCCCCCAACATTTTAAAATTTATGTATCATTTTGAAAATGTTTATATTATGTCACCCCTTTGCAAATAAACATTTTAATACCAATACTTTCAACCTAAAAATAACATAGAAAAGACAAAACAACTACAGAACTGGCATCAGTGTTTTAAGAGACAGACATTAAAGAATGAAATTAACTTCAGTTTCTCAACTAGTTGTTCAAGAATAGGTTTCTGAGTACATTAAAAAGCAGTGTGCAATAATATCATTCAATAATGGCACCTTCTTTCAGCAGGACTGCCTCTTCTTGACCTCAACGAGATTTGGCCATTAACTCCCCTTCCCACCCTGTTACTTACATTTTACCTTTCAAGATGAGTTTTGATATTGAACTCAAAAGAAGTGTTAGGTATATTTTGTTTGCTTGAATTTTCATCATATTGATCCCATTTAAATTGTTCTTTTGAGTTCAAAAAGTTCAGATAATTGTCCTACAAAATTTTCGGGAATAAAAAAATTAATGTCAAATGCATATGTATTTGTGCATTTATGTTTAAAAGTCTTCTTACATAAGAGACACCAAAGTTTAAAACCCTTGAAGCAAAAAATTACACAAGGACAAGGTACGTATTTTAAGGAGCATTTAAGCACAAACTTTTAAAGCCAGCTTCTGAAATAAACGATTTGCTCACTAATTGTGGTTGGTTAGGTGCTACTATTTTTCTCCTGTGAAGGATATAGTGAGACAAGGCCATGACTTTCTTGATGGCCAGTGATTTCAGGTTATGCTAGATTTTGTTCATTTTTCAGAATTTTTACCATTTTCAAGTTAATGCTTAAAACTTTTTGTTTTTAACCACAGATAAATATTCTCAAGCCCAAGATCATTAAGCTTTAAAATAAATGAAAATAATAAGCTCCAAATCTCTCTCTCACACACACAAACACACACACAAATAAGAATTTTCTATACTTTTATAGGGAATTCACTGGTAGGAAACAGAATTAAACACATTCTGTTTTGTAAACCCTGTTTTGTAATAAGTAAAACATTTGATCAAATGCAATTGGTAGGATCAAGTAGCTGCTTGTTGTTTTTGTGTGGTGTATCATCAAAATATTTTTGGAGTACAAACTTAAGACATTTTCTTCCTGTAAATTTATACTTCCAAAATGAAGGATGATGGCTTATCATGTCCCCTAACCTGTCATCATGTATCCCTGGCAATATCTGTAGCCTAGTTTGGGAAATAAGGACTCTATATGGTATACAGAATTCCTGCTCTCACTTTCATACCCCATTGTTAATTCCGGGCTTGCCACCTTACTTTCCAGCTCCAACTGTCTGAGATTTTTGTCACTGTAGTAGAGGCCATGGAGGCGATGGCTAAGAGCATGGTCTGCAAAGCCAGACTGTCTGGATAAGAATCTGAGGCATGCCACTCTCATGACCCTGGGCAAACAAACTACTTTACATCTCTGAGCCTGGTTTCTTTGGCTCTAAGATGAGGCTAATAATTATATACCTCATGGGGTTACTACTGTGAGCATGACATAAACACATATGAGGAGCTTAGAACAGCGTCTATTTAAAAAGACTACCTAAGGGTCAGTTATTAATTCCCCTAATGATCTCAATGGCATTTTGCTTCCAAACCACTGTGCCTGGCTGTCACCTCTTCTGGGGCTCTTGCGTGACACTGGACCCTAGAGAGAGCCTTCTCATACCTCTGACTACCAGGCCAACTGGACCAGCGACCCCTGTGTTTTCCTTATCACCTTGAGTCATAACTGTCATTTGACTCATTTGTTTCCCCTAACAGACTAAGGGCAATGAAATAGCAAACTGAGTCTCGTTCACTCTTGGCGTTCCAGTGCAGAGCCCAAAGATGTGCATGTTTCACAAACTCATTAAATGATAGTTAACATTTCTTAGAAAACAGCAAAGGAGGCCACAGAGGGAAATGGGATTCCTTTTGGATTACACTGAAGGATGGATTTAAAAAAAATTTTTTTTAATTTTTTTTTTTTACTTTACTTTTGAGAGAGAGAGACACACACACAGAATGCGAGTGGGGGAGGGGCAGAGAGAGAGGGAGACACAGAATCAGAAGCAGGCTCTAGGCTGAGCTGTCAGCACAGAGCCTGACGCAGGGCTTGAACTCACAAACCGCGAGATCACGACCTGAGCCGAAGTTGGATATTTAACCGACTTAGCCAACCAGGCTCCCCATGGATGGATGTTCAAGGTTACCCTTTGCGGGGTGCACAAGTGGGCAAACTGATAGGTCCTCTGGGAGATTTATAATCTCTTCCTTAAGTTATAGGCCTTGGCCACACTGAATTTACCCACACGTATCCAGTGTCCCTTGGAGGATGGCTCATATCCACCTCTTTCTGTGATCTTGCTGTCTTTCCTGGGTTTGGGCTACACGCTGTACTTACCCTGCTCTCCTCACTGCAATGCCAGATTCTCTGAGGTCTGAGGTCTCCTACTAAGGGAAGGGCTGTTGGCCCTGATTCCTTTGGGCTGAGGAAGTACTGTTGGTGTTTTGGATCTCCACATAGAAAGGAACAGGCCTCTGAGAGCCAATCAAATTAGACTATAGCCCACCTGGGATCCCAAACTGCATGCAGCTGTGTGAGGCACCTCCCAAGAAGCTCAAGTCCAGAAGGGATAGGATTTGCAGCACTGCTGGACAAGCCTGACCTCTGCTCTCACTAAAAATGTAGCACAGTAGCAGGCAATCTCCCACCCAAAGTGCTGCCCCTCTAGAGCCTGAGGACTCGCAAGAGCAGGTATTTCTGAGCAGCTCAGCTACAGCCAGGGGGCCTAGGGAGAGGAGCTTGGAGCTTCTCAGAGAAAACAGGACCACACATCCGGCCTATCCACAATCTGGAGGTTTCCTCGGAGATTGTGATACACAAAGGAAGCTTGAAGGTAGATTCCTTGCCTGATAGTTCCTCTTCCCATTTCTGACAGATTGGGAGGTCTCACCTATTGTACCCAAGACCACCTTATTTCTTGAAAAGGCAGCTGGTGACTGGGAATTGGATCAAAACCTAAGTTTTGGTGGTCCTGTTTTGTGCTTCTTTAGTCAGGGACTTGGTGTCTAAATGTTTCCCTTTTTATTTTGGGGACCTTAGGAGAAGGCAGAAAAATGCTAGTAGGGAATGCCAGTAGTTCAGTGTCTTTTTGTTCATCAGGATCACCTTCTAGTCTAACCACCACAAGGCACTCCATCTCTTCATTTGCAAGGGAGGAGGGGCAGGGGGAACAGACAGAAGAGGCAGAGCACGTGGAGAGTGGGGACAGGCTGGTGGGCATTCATCAGCCAAGCCTGTTCCTAGACTATGTTGCAAAGAGGTCACCTGTTCTTCCTCCCAGGAAGTTCTCTGCTCTTTTGAGCCTGGGGAATATTTGGAAGCATTTCCTCAGGCCATTCTTTGAAAAGGGTGCCCCAAACTGGATTTCCTCCTTCTCCTCTCCAAATAAATGGGAGAGAGGACGGCTGTCCCAGGAATGATCTAACAGGTTTTGCAAGTTTTATGAGAGCATGCGAAAGCTCTTGCTCTTAGTAGCAGAAGCCTTGAGCTACCATGCTACTTTGCTTTCAGCATCCTCTATATCAGGTGTCCTGGGAACCAGATGTCAGCACTGAATAGATGGGAAGTTTCCACAAAACGGCTGACTACCGTCCCTGGGTAACACAAGCTCTATCACTGTAAAGAAGACCTCTTGAAAGTTACACTTGATGTTTTAACAGGTCAGGCTTGCTCTAATTGTCTACTTGCTCTAATACAGATGTTTCAGACTCAGCAAGTCTATTCACAAAGAATCAGGGCCTAGCTCAGAGCCAGCACATAATCAGAAATCACAAAATGTTGGTGAACTGAGCTGAATTTGGACTTTCTTCCCTGTTGTTAACTCCGGGAATTTGAATATAAAAGCCAAACAAGAATGACATAAGAGTTTTGCAATGTTCCAAGAGGTATCTGCACATACCCTATCTCCGGCCTAAGTTGCAGAATGCACCGATCGAACTTTTATGCTTTTAATTTGCTTTGGCACTAAATTATGAGTCAGGAGACCTCAATTTACATCCCAATCCTGCTTGCATAACCTTAAATAATTCACTTACTCTCTCTGAGCCTCAAAGAGTCATTGTGAAGCTCAAATGAGATAATGTGTGTGAAATCCGTTTGTAAATGGTAAACTACTCTGAAAGCAAAACTTGGGTACTACTATTATTATTAAAGTAATTAATGTGTGAGGAATGTATGAAGGAAAGTAATTTCCATTAGAAACCAGAGGTGGAAAAACATCAAATCCCCATATATCCCCATTTGGTCAACTTGAATCAAATTGCAATTTACATCGACATTGGTAAAGTCTCTAAGAGCATACTGTTGAAATATCTTCCTATAATTTTGAAAACAAACCTAAGTTTGATATGGTGCCATATGACAGCAGAATGAACACAGGACTTAGAGTTGTAGGTCAACATGATTGTAGGAAACCTAGCGAGGTCACAAGAGAACTAGAAAGCCATTCTACAGCTTCTATTCTCTGTTGCTCTCTCTGGGACCACACGGTCTTTCATTTCCTCTTCTCCCTGCTTATCTGTTCCATTCTCCCTTTAGTGGACAGGCTTTCACTACCAGATTTTGGGGTTTTATTACCCATAACTTTACTTTACATGTCCCACAGCATTAAATCTGGAGTCATCTCTACATTACCATTTCTCAACCCTGCCTAAATGACATCTCCTTGGGAGAGACATTTTGATCCATTGAATCTAGGTTGGATGAATACCAATCCAAATGACTGTGGCTTTGGGTTGGAAGTCATTTGATAACTAGAGATGTATCTTCCAGGCTGTGGGCAGGGTGATATCTTTAAGAAAAGGATGATCTGGGCTGGAAGGAAACAGAGAACTCTTCCAGAACTCCAATGGTGATGCCACTGGCCTTTCCATTCCTGCAAACTCTGTTGCCTAAATCACATGAAGTGCTTTATTACTTTACTTTCACCTTACCCAATCTGTAAGTTCCTCAGGACAGGAGCCATGGCTTGTTCTATTCTGTAATCACCAGCATCCAGAATCATGCAGAACACACTGCAGGTACTCAGTGAAGCCTTGTTGGTTGATATAAAGTAATTGTTATCATTACATGTAAGGAGCACTTCACAGTATATATATCACATTTTTATATATCAATCCATTTGGTCGCACTATAATCCTGAATTATTATTACCCTCACTTACAAACGAGACACAAGCAATGTACGAGAATAGAAAGGGATGGAGCCTGAATTTAATTTTAGACAAGGAGTGTCCAGATGCCTCTAGAATATCTAAATGGAGAAGTCCAAAAGGTAGTTAGATCTATGCTGTAGAGAGAGGAGAGGATATTTGCTATTTGGATATCATATGCATAGAGATTACCTCTGCATAAAAACAACTGCAGTAGATGACCTGTCCAAAGATCTGTGTGTAGAGTGAGAATAGAAGACAGCCCAGAACAGATACCTGAGAAACATTAACATTAATCATGGGCAGGGAAGAGAAGAGACCCAAGCAATGGGAGAAAAACCAGGATAAATGGTGTTTTATAGAAGCCCCGAGAAGAAGCTTCTCAAAAAGGGAATGATCAACAGGGTCAGATCCTTTTAAGAGGCCAAGTGAGATAAGAACTGCAAGCTGCCCTTGGCAATTGCACCAGGAAGGTCATCAGTGACTTTGTCTAGCAATGTCAGGGTCGTGGCAGGAATGGAAGCAAAACATCAGTGGATGGAAAGGGAGTGGAGTTCTAGACAGAGGAACAGTGCATTTAGCCAACTCCTTTAAGAAGTTGACTGGGAAGGGGAGGGGAGAGATACAACTCTAGGTAGGGATTGAGTGAATATTTATTTTTTAAAGACGGAGGGGGGTGGAATTTGAATCCATTTAAAGTCTCAAGGAGCCAGAAGAGAAGAAAGAATATGCAAATGCATTAGAGAGGGCACAGTGGTGGAACAAGGCCCTGAGGAGCAGAAGGAAAGAACAGCAGGTTCTGGTGGAAAACCTCACTCAGTTTAATAGAAGGGAAGAAAGAAAGGATGGACATGCAGGCTGTAAGTGTGCTGGGCTGGTGTAGGCACTAAGGAATTTCTGCTTTTTGTTTTCTCTGTATAAATGAGAAGCAAGAACATCTCTTAACAGTAAAGGATATGGTGGCTCAGGAGAGTGGAAATGATTTAGTTTTGTTTATTGAAACTGCCCACTGATACTACTGCCATCCTGTTGCCCATTCCCACTTGTCCTTTACTCTCCAACTCATTTATTCATTCCCTCATCCATTTATTAAGCAATTATTGAATGAACAGCTAGCTCTATGGCAGACCATGAGAAATGACCTGCAAGTACAGAGGGAAAAAACATGTTGGGCATGGCATAGGATGACTGACTATGGCTGCAGAGGAAAGTAAACTTTGCTTGACCCATAATAGGACAGGCCCAGTTACCTTGGCCTCTGGAATTTGCACATTAACAAAGTAGGCCACATAGCTACATCCTGATTAATCTGATTATGAGACATAAACACATTTCATGATCCATGGCATAAACAATCTTCCTTTCTCTACCCCCACAGAACCCAAATTTCTCTCTTCAAGCATATGGTTCTATTCGAGTTTCTGACACAGCTCCCTGTGACTCCCCTATGGAAGGGACTGCTAATTATCCCCCAATAGCCATCTCACTTTCCTCCATGGTAAGGGACTTTAACTACATCAATGGCTATGCCAGCTACAGAATATGCCCGGTCCCCTTCATGATTAGGTACCAGACAGTTCTGACCAGTGTCATATGAAGGAAAGTGATGTACATCCTTTACAGGTCAGTCCCTAAAGGTAAAGGACAGGCCATGCTTTGCCCATTTTCCCCTCTTCCTGGCTGGGATGAAGACGAAGTGGCTATTTGCCAATCTGGATGCTGCCGAGGAGGGATAGTGGAAAGACCTGGGCCAACTCATTGAGTTCTTCATACTACTCAGGACACACAACTCCATGTGGGATCAGCAGTGGCCTTAGCTGAGGGGAACCAGAGAATGGCTGGGAGACCATGATGCAATCCCATTTGGGACAATGGTGGTCATGAGTCTATTAACCTACCAGTGGGGAGCTTGAGTGGAAAAAGGAAGGAATTGTACTAGATGCCTTCACACTCAGAGTATCATTTAGTTCCTACACCAACCTTCTGGAATGTATATTATTATCTTCATTTTACAGATTGTGAACTTGAAAAGGTAAACTAAGGTGACCAAACGTGCAGCTGTTGAGCAGCACGCTGGGGTAACGCCTTTCTGTGAAGCATGTGGCTCTGTTCTTTCCCTTTCACTGTAAGGCTTCTTCATGCTCCTGTGAGGGCCCCAAGCTGCAAGGAGCTCCCTTTCATCAGCCCTGTGGCTTAGCAGGAGTGAGAGCTCAGTCTTCTTCCAGACCACAACATCCTGTGGCCATGTGTCCATCACGCACTGACGCCTTTGAGCCCCTGCATGTATAGTGTTGATAGGGCCGAGGGGAGGGGGAAAGAACAGAAACGCCCCCGGGCCAAGAACCCTTTACAATGGAGCCAGGTGCTATAAATTTCTCCAAATGCATGGCCCTTCTCCACACATGCACATCTGGAATGCCGTATAACCCCTTCCCTCTCCAGCCCCCTCTGCAATGATGACTTCCTGGAGCATTTTAATGACTCGCCATTATAAATAATATACTCTACCCTTTCTTGTTAAAAAAAAAAAAAAGCCAGGGGTTTCTGCAAAACCAGCAAATTACTCCAAATCATAATTTCATCGAAAACACTGAAAAAAAAAAAAAAAAAAAAAAAAAAAAAACCTCTCATACCCTGAGGTAGGAATGGTTCAGGAGATTTATATCTTTCCTTGAACACACAGATTTATAACAGTGGATAATGTACATTCATTTCATCCATATTTATACCTGAATTGATGCGGAGTCTGGTATCCATTACTTTAATCTATGTAACTTGATCATCAGAAATCTGAACCATAATTTTAACACGTATTACAAAGAGTTTCTTTTGGGCTTAAAGGAAAATGACGACAGAGAAGAAAAGCCATTAAGAGCCAGCTGCAGTCACTTACTTGTGCAGCACTTCCTTCTGCAATGCGTGTAGGTACCCCTCCCCATTTCCCATCCCTTAGCTTCCTGGACATGCAACCACTCCCAGGTTGAGCCCCTAGCACTCACTGTACCAGGACTGGAGGGAAGAGAAAGAAGCGATGGGCAGGGCAATTAGGAGGAAATTCATGTAAAGAAATCTCTGATATCATGGCCAACCTAGAGCTCACACAGAGGCAGTGGTAATGGGCCGGTAGTAAGTAGCCTCTAGTCACTTAGGAGAAGTGAAAAAAATGCAGGGTCTGATCAAAGCTTCCTTCTGACAGACAGTGGAAATTAAACCCAGATACTAGTTCTCAAACAGCATTGCTGGCACTCAGCACATGGTTCCTGTCCAACTTCTGAGCACCAAACATTGGGCTGGCTTAAAATTCCAAATGCCTGCCCTGGACTGAAGCCAAGTAGTGGATTTTTGAGAGACCTGGGCCCCAGGATTATGTTGGGCGTAAGATGAGGAAACAAGGCCCTGGAACCTCACTATGGCAGCTGTGGGTCAGAGAACTTCCTTGGGTACCATCCCTGGGATTTCCTAAAGTCATGTAAGCACCAGGAGGGCAAATCTTTTTGTCTGCTTTGTTTACTGGTGTCATCGGGGCTGGTACTAAGTAGGTGCTTTATAAATATTTGTTGAATGAAAGGGCTTCGTTACAAACCATTCCAGAGCTACAAACTGCAGTGTGAGTAGATATTGTCCAATGGCAAAGGATGAAAGCTATGAGATTTTATGAAATCAGGGCATGGTTAAAAGGGAGTAATAAGCAATTAAACCTATTACTTTCCATTCTTAATATCTCTCAAACTCTCTTTCATTCTTTATTAAATATATGTCATAATAATGGCTCCTATTTTAGAAACGCTTCAACATTCTTTTTTTTCTAATTTTTTTTAACATTTATTTATTTTTGAGACAGACAGAGAGAGAGAGCATGAACAGGGGAGGGTCAGAGAGAGAGGGAGACACAGAATCCGAAGCAGGCTCCGGACTCTGAGCTGTCAGCACAGAGCCTGACGCGGGGCTCGAACCCACGGACCGCGGGATCATGACCTGAGCCGAAGTCGGACGCTTAACCGACTGAGCCATCCAGGCGCCCCAGAAACACTTCAACATTCTAAAGCATGATGTCATTCGAAGTTCATGGTGATCCTGTGACAGAATTATAACAACTGTTCCCATTTCACAGATGAGGAAGATAAGAAGCAGAGTTTCCATAACCTGCCTTGTGCTACTGGCTATGAGCAGGAAGCGTTAGGCTTTGAGCATTGCCATCTTTTGATTCCTGGTCCCAAGTTCTTTCTTATACACCACACCACAGTGGTGTGTTCCTGGCAAGGGTGAAGGGCAGAGTGAGTAAGGAGGGCGTTTGCAGAGTGGCTCGAAACAGCTGATCTGGCCCCAGTCAGAACCCAGGAAGAGACTGCCAACCCACAAATCACTAGGGCTGCTAAGTGCATTTCTCTAGAGCCTCCTGAGGGTGGTTTTAGATTTGACTATGCCTCAAGGGAACAAATTCCAGCTGTCTGGTCTTTGAAGTCAGATAGGACAATAATCTGACCTCATATTTTGCTGGTGTAAACTGATTTTTTTAAAAAAGGAAACCTACCTCTGGAAAGGGGATTAATACAACTTTTGCTTTATTGGCATTAAGTTTTTCACTGTAAGAATGCCTCTCTCTCTATATGCACATATGTACATTATACAAACACACATATATACATATAACATATATATATAATAAACTACATATCATAAATAAATTTTTTAAAATTATAACCAAGATAAAGTAGTATTGTCTTTCAGAAGGAGAAGGCTTCCAATTATAATCTGTCCTTCAGACAACTGGGCTTCTTGAGAGAGCCCCAGGAAAGGGGGGGAGGGACACCCAGTTTTCACACACCAAGTTGCAGGCACTGTTAGGGGAATGCAGTGGAAGTTCCTAACAGTCAGCCCTGCCATATCTGGATCATTACTCCTGTTTGTAAAACAGGACACTAAGGGTCAGAGAATTTGTGTCTTGGCTGAGGTCCCACATACTGTGAGGCAATACAGATGTGCAGAAGCCCAGACAAGAGTGTGTGCCCATCCAATCTATCCTCACCAGGAACACATTTCTACCAGTTGCCTCTGGAAAACAGGAGAGTCTGAATCCTAAACAACTTTTAAAAATTTATTTTAGCTACTACCCTTGGATAGCTTCTTCAAACATTTTCTCTTTTCTCCCCAGCCAGATGTGAGCTTTTCTTCCTTTGAACCTCAAGTTACTACATTATTTCAATTTTATGGAATTTATAGAAATTTATAGAAAACTTTTGTACACATTTGACTGGGCACTAATCCCGTGAAACACTGTGAATCCTGCCATCACTCCATCACCACTAAATAGATGAACTTGCCCCAAGAAAGACCAGTGATTTAGCCAAGATCAAACCATGAGCCTGAGCTGACCCTTGCACTAGGCAGTTCTGTGGCCCCAAATCCAGAGCAATCCCTGCGGCTTCAAGAACCATTATACTTTGTAGTTACCGAAATTGAAAGGACAGAATGTGTTACATTTCTCTTAATCATTTTTATATGACTCCAATGGGCTAATGAAACAGCAAGCTTTTATTGTGCGTTTGCTGTGTGCCCAGAACTGATCCGCAGAATTAGATGACAGAACCATTGGCCACAGCCCCTGCCTTCAAGGGCTTAACAATGGAGCTGGGAGTGTAATGGCAATCACCTGTGTCACCTGGGCCCCGGCTGGTCTGGTGCACTCTTAAATGTCCACGAGACCGACCAGGTTCCCCGTGTCTCTGCATCTCCAGAGGCTTGGCTCAGTTCTACTGTTCAGCAGGCCAGAGCTCCTGCACACAGCTGTGCCCATCTTGGCCACACCTGCTGGGCACCTGTAAAACGGCGGACATCTGGCCCAGCCAAAGCCCTGAAGCTCCCCACTGATTCCACACCCAGCCACCCACTCTCTTCTATTCCCCTACCCACTGAATTTCCACTTTATTCTTCTACTCCATTCATTGGATTTGGACTTGACCAACAGTGCTATAAAATTTTCATTTATTAAGTCGTGATTACAGGCCAGGCATAGTGCTAGATACTTAATACTTGCTCTCTTCAATCCCCACAACAGCTATGGGAATGAGGAGAATTGTGGTCTCTATATTACTAACAAGGAAATGAAGGCTCAAGCAAGGCAAGGTTAAGAAAATTGCCTGAGGTCACGGCAGGCAATTTGAGCCTGAAAGCTAATCAGGAAGTGCAGACAAACCCCGAATAACAGGGAGGACTGGTTGTGTGTATTAATATTAAAAAAAAATACTTTCATAAAATAATCTTGCTTTTCCCAAGATGTCAGGGATCTGACATAAATTTAAGAATAGCTCCCACATTAGAATATACTTTAAGACTCATGGGCCCGGAAAAACATAAAATAGGAATATAAACACATTTTGATGTTACCAGAGAATATTTTTTTTAATCTCTTCAGTAGCTCTCAACTACTTATACCAAAAAAAAAAAAAAAAACCCTTCCATTACACGCATTTACTATGTGCTAGATTCTTCACATATAAAACCTCACAATTAATTTCCCATTTTATAGAAGGGCTGTTTGTATACAATACACACATATATATTTATATGTTATAGATACAAATATATGTTCCTGTGCATTTAATGTGTAGGTGAAATAAATGGTCTGAGCTCAACCTTAAAATGATAAAAATGGGATTTGAACAGAGCTTTCTTGACTCCAAACACTGTTGGGGCTCTATCCACTAAATCACTGCCTCTCCATTTTGCTTACATACTGAAATCACCTAGGAGTTCATAAAATTCTCACTTTTGGGGTCCAGTGCCCTGAGATTCTGAGATGATTGGTCTGGGGGGGGGAGCCTGAGCACAAGGGCTTTCAAAAGCTCCCCAGATGATTCTAATGTACTCTTAAATTGAGAACCACAATTCAAGCCATCATTCCATATATGAGTTTCTTACGGTTACTGTGACAAGTTACCACAAATGTAATGGTTCAAAACAAGATACATTTGGAAGTCCCACATAGGTCATACTGGGCTAAAGTCAAGGTGTCTGCAGGGCTGTGTTCCTATCTGGAGGCTGTGGGAGAGAATCCATTTCTTGCTGTTTCTAGCTCTGGAGGCTGCCCACATTCCTTAGCTAGGAGCCCTCTTCCTCCATCTTCAAAGCCAGCAACAGCAGGTCAAGTCTTTCTCATCTAGCATCACTCTGACCTCTTTTGTCTCCCTTTCCCCCCTTTAAGGACCTTTGTGATTACACTGGGCCCATTCAGGTTATCCATGATAATCCTCCCTATTTCAAAATCAGATGACTGACAACCTTAGGTATATCTGATACCTAATTCCTCTTTGCCATGCAAAGTAACATAACCACAGGTTCTGGGAGTATGAAATGGACATCTTCAGGGGCCCCAATTCTGTCTACTGCAATTGGCTAGCAATTTTAAATGTTAAGAATCAGGGTTTCCCTTCTGTTGCAGCTGCTCACGGTGGGGAAAGCCAGTGAGTAGTGTGTTCTTGTACAGAAGTCAAGTCGTAGCTGCTGGGTATATGAAAACATCTCCCTTCTGTTCCCCTCGCTCTTCTTTCCCACTAGTAAGAAGAGCAGTGAGAGCCTGTCATTCTCTGGGCTTCCCACAGCTGCTGTCACACCACTTGAAAACAGAGCCCAGGTGACCAGCATTCCCAATCCGTCCCGGGACGAGGCAATATGTAAGCTGCCATATGCTCCAGTGGGTTCTGCCTGACGCTGAGCAGGTGTGTGGCATCCGGGCCAAGCATGTGGAGGGTGGCAGATTCACAGAGGGGAGGTACCATTTTCAATTTACCAGAGAAGACCTGGGAAATGACAGGGCTGGGTGTGTTTGCCTCTCTCGTGCTTCCCCATCGTTTCTTAAGAAATCCAGGATGGTTCTGGTTTTCATTCTGAAAAATCCAAGGAAGCACTTTGAACATGATGCTCGTGCTGATTTAAAAATGATTCTCCGAGTTCTCCAACATTCAGAATCCATCAATTATCAAGATGCAGAAGCCTCCAAATATTTATAATGACAGCACTATCATTATGTTAAGTTATTATGACAAGAAGGGGGAGGAAAGGAGTTTAACCTCAGTCAAGGTGTGTGCGTCTGGGTGTGTGTGTTTTCTGTGCATCAATTTAGGATTCCGGTAACAAGTCTGCAATCAATCGCACTTTCTCAGAGACCACTGCACTTTCTGTACCTGAGCATCTTTATTTCTAAATACGTTTTATCTGCAAATTACTTTTTTTTTAAATCTTTATTTACTTTTTAAGAGAGAGAGAAAGAGTGCGAGTGGGGGAGGACCAGAGAGAGGGAGACACAGAACCTGGAGCAAGCTTCAGGCTCTGACCTGTCAGCACAGAGCCGGATGTGGAGCTCGTACTCACAAACTACGAGATCATGACCTGAGCTGAAGTCAGATGCTCAACCGACTGAGCCACCCAGGCGCCCCTCTGCAAATTACTTTTTAAATGAAATGTATCATCTCTGATGGTGGGTGAGGGGAGGAGAAGAAAAGCAAAAACTAAATGAATGGTACTTCATGAGCAACCAAAGTTGAGTTAACTGACATTGGCTCCCACGAATTCATCTTAATCAACGTTATTGCCTCTGCTCCCGTAAAAATGAGGGATTGGGACATATAAAATATGCTATTAACTTTTACCAAAAAATAAGCGGTTTAGATCATTTGTTTCCATAAAATGGCACTATGCATCATATGTCAAGCTGGTGTATTTTCTGTGTGACTGACTTTGGAGACTGAGTTGACAATCTAAGTTCTAATTATTTGCACCCTTCTCAGTCTGTTATTGCAGGACACAGGACTTTCCCAGAGGAGTGTCAGAAAGGACGTTATGTGGGCTGACGGGACGCAGCTGAAAAAAGATCCACTGGGCTTTTTAATGCAGATGATGCACAGCGCTGAGAGGAGCCAAAGGGGATCGAAGACCCCTGATTGGAAGGTTCGAGTGTGTTCCATCTGTTACTCCTCTAGCTTTCCATTAATGCTGCGTAAAGGCAAGCAGAGTTACAGCTGGTGAAAAGGTATCTGCTTGACAGGCCCAAGGCCTGACTCTCTTCTCCCCTGGCAGGGTCAGATGTTCACAAGGGCCGTGCAAATGTCCACCTTCAATTTCAGGTCAAAATGCAGTTAAGCGCTCTTGCGTGGTCAGGGAATAAAAGCACCACCTTGCTCCATCAGATGACCCTGGGTTTACGACCCAGCACTCCTACTTCCTCACAGGGGCGGGTGGGGGGGGGGGTCCATCAGAACATTAGTTAAACTAAAGGTTAGTGTCCTTATCTGAAATAAAATGGAAATTTAATAATATACATTCCAGTGCTATAGTGAGATGTATCTGTGGGACTTTGGTAAGTATTAAATTTCTTCCTCTATATTATGTACACTGTGTGTGGATGAAGAAAAGAAAATTAAAAAGAGGCAGCTGGTTTTATACTTTTGGTGATTTAAAAAATGGAATATTCATGCAAAAGACAGAGAGAGAGAGAGAGAGAGAGAGAGAGAGAGACACCTCACCTAGAACTTTCAAATGCATTGGGTCCTATTTCCAGCATATTTTTTTCTTCATAGTTTAAAGAGCACAGATCTAGAGCCAGACTGCCTCAATTGGAATTGTAGTGCTACCACTCACTGCCTATGCAATCTTGGACAAGTAATTTAAGTTCTCTGTGCTTCAGTTTTATGATCCATAACATGGTGATGATAGTAATTACTTCACAGGATTGTTAGGAGAATCAGATCAATTAATACATGTAAAGCACTCAGAGTAGTTCTTGCTACTTAGTGTTGCTTATTGTTATTTTTAAAAATATTTTATTTTATTTATTTATTTTCAACGTTTATTTATTTTTGGGACAGAGAGAGACAGAGCATGAATGGGGGAAGGGCAGAGAGAGAGGGAGACACAGAATCGGAAACAGGCTCCAGGCTCTGAGCCATCAGCCCAGAGCCCGACGCGGGGCTCGAACTCCCAGACCGCGAGATCGTGACCTGGCTGAAGTCGGATGCTTAACCGACTGCGCCACCCAGGCACCCCAAAAATATTTTAATGCTATTATCTCTACCATTCCATCCTCCTTGCCTAGCTCCATACTTAGGCCATTCACTAAGTCCCACTAGGAAGGGGCTGTTTTGGAAAGGCAATAAGAGTCTCTCGTTGGTCTTTGATTTTCAAATGCCTAGCTGTCAGGGAAACAGAAATGACTCAGAGCAAAGTCAAAATTATGAATAAGGCTTCCTGCTGCAAGGCTAGAACAGTGTTCTTGAGGGGGAACAGAGAAGGTAATGGAGGGAAAGTTAAGTGTAGTAGACATAAGTGGATATCTAGAACACATCCCACCACCTGACTTCACTGACCCATTATGGGCTGAGGACCAGCGATAGAAGGAATGAAGGGAGCCCTAGAACATTCATGGAATGCAAGAGCAGAGGAGACCTGTGCTTCCTTTCAGGTTGGAATCCTCAGAAGAGGCAAGACCCTGAAGAAGGAGCAGCTGTGCTGTGTATCCAAGCAGACAGGCCTGGGAGAACTTCACAAACATTTTCCATACCACAGCCTGCTAGAGACAATGATTCCTTTGCATCTGAGAGGTAGACCAAATTATCAACTAGAAAAAGGCAGACCTGAAGGAGACTTGAGAAAAAGATAGAATAACTCCTGGTAATCTGTGTGGACTGAAGTTCAAAGATCAGATGTCACGGACGAATGTTTCAACAGATGTCAGCATGGACAGATGACACTGAGGGCCACACACCCTCTAATCCCAGACCATAGCAGCACAGTGACTCCCTTGAACTTGGATGCACCTCAGGGAAAAAGAGCAGGTAATCGTCAATTGGCTGAAATTAAATTTCCACTCTTTGGATCTTTAAATAGAACCTAAATTGGGTTTCAGAAAATTTTTGAAGAAGTTCTTCCTCTTACACACTGGAGTTTACAGAGCAAGACTCACACATGTAAAAGGATTTAAATACAGTACGGTTTTAAATTGATGACTGGATGAGCTATTTTTGTATAATATTTTATGTTTTTATTTATTTTTGAGAGAGAGGGGGAGAGACAGAGAGAGAGAGAGAGGGCAAGCACGTGAGTAGGGTAGGGGCAGAGAGAGAGAGAGAGGGCAAGCACGTGAGTAGGGTAGGGGCAGAGAGAGAGAGAGAGAGAGAGAGAGAGAGGAAGGATCCAAAGCAGGCTCAGTGCTGACAGCAGAGAGCCCAATGCAGGGCTCAAACTCATGAACCGTGAGATCATGACCTGATCTAAAGTTCAACGCTTAACTGACTGAGCCACCACCCAGGTGCCCTGAGCTATTTATTTTTAATTTAAAGTGATTTTCTTAAATTATAGAGATCTCTGAACTATCCACATGTGGATTTAGTAATCTTACCTATTGAAACACATTTTTTAAAACTTACTGTGTAATAGTCCAAATATACATGTAAAGAGAAATATAATGAATCCCCACATGCCCATTTCCATCTTCAACAAATACCAAATCAGAGTCATTCTTGTTCTTTCAACCCTCCCACATAACTCCACCCACCAAGCCCCTATATTATTTTGAGTCAAACTGCTAACATCATATTATTTCCTTAGCTCAGTAAGTACCCCTAAAAATAAGAATTCTTTTAAAGAACATAAGCTATTATACCATAAATCTACATAAATGTTTGTAATAATTCCTTACTATCATTAAAAATCCAGTCTGGTATTTCTAATTTTCTCATAAATATATTCTTACAATTTGTTTTGTTGAATCAAGATCCAAACAATTTCCATACACTGAATTTTCTGGATTTCTTAGGTGTTTTTTAAAGTTTAGCTTCTCCCCGGGGCGCCTGGGTGGCGCAGTCGGTTAAGCGTCCGACTTCAGCCAGGTCACGATCTCACGGTCCGTGAGTTCGAGCCCCGCGTCGGGCTCTGGGCTGATGGCTCGGAGCCTGGAGCCTGTTTCCGATTCTGTGTCTCCCTCTCTCTCTGCCCCTCCCCCGTTCATGCTCTGTCTCTCTCTGTCCCAAAAATAAATAAACGTTGAAAAAAAAAATTTTTAAAGTTTAGCTTCTCCCTTCTCTTTTCCTTACAATTAATTGTTTCCCTTACAATTAATTTTAACGAAATCAAGTCATTTGTGCTGTTCTGCAGTATTTCTCACATTCCAGATTTTGTTGATTGCTGACTCTATCTATGGTAATATTTAACATGTCCCTCTACCACTGTATTTCCTTTAAAATGATAGTTATAGCCAGAAGTTTGATCAGACTTAGGTTGATGGTTTGACAAAAAAGACTTCGTTGAACGTATTTCGTAATTCCAACAGGAGGCACATAGTGTCTGCTTTTTGTGATGTTAGTAGTCATTGATTATAATTACCTAGATCCACTATTTTATTAGAGGCTTACAAAATGGTAATTTTCTAATTCTTTCCTCCTTCATTTGCTACTTTCATAAAAATAAGCCTCAAGATATTTGGTTGACCTGAGGTTGTGTAGGAAAAGCAGGTAGAATATTTCTTTCTCTATTTACCAGTTTTCAGAAAAATAAGAATTGGTTCTTTAGCACACTGCAAAGGTTGCCAGTAACTTTTTTCCTTTTAAAATATTATTATGTTAGTTGGGTGCCTGGGTGGCTCAGTCAGTTATGCATCTGACTCTTCGTTTTAGCTCAGGCCATGATCTCATGGTTCATGAGTTTAAGCCCTGTCCCCGGCTCTGCACTGACAGTGCAGTCAGCTTAGGATTCTCTTTATCCCTCTCTTTCCTCCCCTCCCTACTCATGCTTTCTCTCTCTCAAAATTAACAAACATTAAAAAAATATATACCTTTGGAGCACCTGGGTGGCTCAGTCAGTTAAGCATCCGACTTCAGTTCAGGTCATGATCTTATGGGTTTGTGAGTTCAAGCCCCATGTCACACTCTGTGCTGACAACTCAGAGCTTGGAGCCTGCTTCAGATTCTGTGTCTCCCTCTCTGCCCCTTCTCCGTCAGCCCCATAGTGCTCTCTCTTTCTCTCTCTCTCAAAAATAAACATTAAAAAAAATTTTTTTAATATGTCATTAAGTGGTACCTGGGTGGCTCAGTGACTTAAGCATCCAGCTCTTGACTTTGGCTCGGTTCATGATCTCATGATTCCTGAGTTTGAGCCCCACACCTGGCTCGCTGCTGTCAGAGCAGAGCCCGCTTCAGATCTTGTCCCCCCCCTCCCCGGCCCTCCCCCCTTGTACTCTTTCTCTCTCTCAAAAATAAATATTAAAAAAGAAAAAATGTATCATTATGTTACGTTGTGTTTTCACATCTTAATGTATTTTCCACATCTTAATGTATTTAACATTTATTTATTTTTGAGAGAGTCAGAGACAGAGTGCGAGGGGGGAGGAGCAGAGGGAGAGAGGGAGACACAGAATCTGAAGCAGGCTCCAGGCTCTGAGCTGCCAGCACAGGGCCTGATGTGGGACTTGAACTCACAAACTGCGAGATCATGACCTGAGCTGAAGTCGGCACCTAACCGACTGAGCCACCAAGGCGCCCCAATCACATCTTAATGTATTTTAATCCATGAATTTATTATTCTTATGGATGCTCAAATTGCTTCATCTTGGTCCAGGGGGAATCTGTTCACACTGGCTCCTGAGTCCTTTTGGCATGACCCTAGTAGTTTTTATTTATTTATTTTTTTATTTAAAAAAAATTTTTTTTTCAACGTTTTTTATTTATTTTTGGGACAGAGAGAGACAGAGCATGAACGGGGGAGGGGCAGAGAGAGAGGGAGACACAGAATCGGAAACAGGCTCCAGGCTCCGAGCCATCAGCCCAGAGCCTGACGCGGGGCTCGAACTCACGGACCGCGAGATCGTGACCTGGCTGAAGTCGGACGCTTAACCGACTGCGCCACCCAGGCGCCCCGACCCTAGTAGTTTTTAGTAGCTTCCTTATTTTCTGATATAAGGTGTTCCAAGCTCATCTTGTATATATCCTGTCACAGACCTGGAATCAGCCATTTCTCCAAACAGCCATGCTTCCTCTAGTAGAGAAAGATATTTACATAACATAATTTGGATGTTGGTGGTGCTTTTGCTACTGGATTTGTTATTACTTTTAAGTCTTTTCAGGTACAATGCGATATGTCACAAGTACATCCTGATATTTCCTATTACAAATTTATAGGGGTTTAAATTCTTTGATTTTATATCTCTTTTTCTTCTATAATAAAAATCTTAGGTTCTAATGACAGTGATTCTGTTAAAGTGATATTGCTTTATTATATCATGTTAACTATATATAATACATTATGTACAGAATAGTTTTAGAATAACAATATCAATAGTATGACTCAAAATATTACTATACCAAACAGTTTTGGATTTTCTAGTTTTGGTGTTTTTATTTTTTGTCCTTAGGGTACATGCCACTAAGGATATATAGACAAATTACCCTGTTTTAAATCACTTGAAGATGTTCCTCTCTATAGGATTATGCCAACAAATGTATACCAAGTTTTTCAAATTTTTTTTCTGCTTCTGGGAAATTTTTTTCTTTTTTCATTTTAAAAAATTTATTTTGCTTTATAACTGTGGAAATAAGGTTTATTCAGAGAAGTCTAGTTTCTCACCCCACCCTTTTTACTGTTCAGTGTCTATGCTTTACTTTTCAATTTCATCTTTATATAATCAATATGATGCACATAAAGTGAAAAGTCTATTATTTTAAATATTCAGTAAGTGGCAGTTATCATTATGGGAAAGGCATGTGACTAGTTACTGTCTCTGAAGTTTTCAAATTTGAATACTCTCTACCATAATCTCAAGAGTGGTAACTTCTGGTCTGGATCGAATACTGGTTTGTATATCTAAGTAATCTAAAACTGCTTCTTCAGAAACATTAAGGTTTTACTTCAGTGCAGATGTATTGCGGCTTTCCTCTGGTGACTTAAATAAAGTGGGCAGGAAAATTGTAAAAATGAAAAAAAAAAATTCCAAGCTTCGATGTTAGAAAATCCTGGTTTCAAATCTCAGATTTGCCATTTGCTGTTTTGTGGGATACATTTTTTATCCTCTCTGAGCCTAATTTCCCATATACATAATGGTGGTGATAACATCCGATGTCGGTATTGCAAGAATGAAACAAACTGCTGTATGGAAAGTAAACTACGCAATACCTGGGGTATACTGGTTTTCAAGAAAAGTTTGTTCCATTTCCTCTTTTTTAACTTAATCTATACTATAACCATCCTAGCTGTAATTGAGAGCACATAGATTTTTCTTTGATCAGCATTTACCAAATTTCTGTTCTGTTTGTTTTTTCCAGAGGAGTCATTCCTGTACCACATTTCATCCATTTTCATGCTCCAGATTTGCCCTTCACCCTTCTCCACTCTGCTCTTTGCCTGTGGACGCTGACCTGTATAGAATGTATCAAGGGGCTCCTGTACCCTCTACCTATCTGTTTGAATTTGGTCAATGGGAGCTCCAGCAGGACATTTGAGAGTTTATCAAGAAATTTATTCCTCTATATCCCTTCCTGTAGGGGTGCTACTCCTTGACTGGTTCCTCTCTGGAAGTCTTGCACAGTCTCTTGTTGATTTCCCTAAATTCTGCCCACTCCTTTGTAAATAGTCCCTTTATTAAAATCATGTCAATTACCCAGTTCACAAGGTGCCATCTGTTTGATGCCAGGACCTTGATTTTTTTAAATATATAATTTATTATCAAATCGGTTTCCATACAATGCCCAGTGCTCATCCCAACAGCTGCCTTCCTCAATCCCCATCACCCACCTTCCCCACCCTCCCATCCCCCATCAACCCTCAGTTTATTCTCAGTTTTTAAGAGTCTCTTATGGTTTGCCTCCCCCCCTAACTTTTTTTCCCCTTCCCCTCCCCTATGGTCTTCTGCAGGACCCTGATCGATACAAAGAAATACTACTGAGATTGTTAGTCTAAGGTGCACATTTTGCCTCAATTCCTTCAGTTCTAAAGTCTTAAACTCACATAAATTTAAATTATTGAAAAGAAAAACACCTAAACTTCAGTAAATTATTCCAAATAGCAAGTCACTCACTGAGTTTTGCTTTAACCTCTATGTCCTCAGCTTTTAACCAAAGGTCAATACAGGAAATGGTCACATGCCATCTCCGTTCCTGTATCTTCAGTAAGTGTGCTGTTGCAAACATCATCTATTATTGTGGCTAATATCCCCGACATGGTGACATGGGAAGAGCACAAGACTTGGAGGTAAAAGATATAGGCTGGCACTCTTGCTCAATAAGAGTCACAAAACTATATTTTTCTGAGCCTCAATCTACTTTCTGTAAAATGAGACACAAATACTTATAGACTTGTATCCAAAAAAAAAAAAAAAAAAAAAAAAAGAAGCAAGAGACCTTTATAAAAAGCTCCATAAGGGGCGCCTGGGTGGCTCAGTTGGTTAAACATCTGACACTTGATTTCAGCTCAGGTCACGATCTCATGGGTTCGTGAGATTGAGCCCCATGTAAGGCTCTGTGCTGACAGTGCTGAGTCTGCTTGGGATTCATTCTCTCTCTCTCTCTCTCTCCCTCTCTGCCCCTCTCCCACTCGTGCGCGTGCACTCTCTCTCTCTCTCTCTCTCTCTCAAAATAAATAAACATTAAAAAAATAAAGAGCTCTGTAAATATTCATGCATAGTATGAGTATATTAAATTTCTTTAAAAATTCAGCACAAAGGTTTTCCTTACTAAAGAAGGGCTGTGCTTCCTTTATTCTGTTGAAAAGAAGTATATGACTCACTGTGACTCAATTTTTTTTTGGTTTTAGTTGATAAGAAATGCACAATTAACTGTAATGTTTCATTATAATGAGCATATTTTACTAGTGTTTATATGCATATTTTACTTCCCTCTACTTGATATTTATTTATTTGTCCTTTGATGATAGTTTGGTATATGTATGTTATATTTTAAGGTACATCAAACTATTTTTTTGGAAGAAGATAAGAGCTAAACAAACAAGCCAATACAATGTTTAGAAAAGAACAATTTGTCCACAAACATACTGCCTCTTAGGTGAAAGACTCTTGTTCATCTTTTTGCAACATTCCTCTTTAATTATGTACCCAAACAATATTATAGTGATGGTTCTAACCTCCTATGTTGATGATTTATAATCTATAAATCAGCAATATTCACATCTGCTTACCTATAAAAAGATATGAATAGATATGCTATATTATACATAGCAATCCATATACTACAGTTTCTTGGCAAAAGAAGAATAGGAGAAGGAAAGGAAGAAAACGAGGAAGAAGAGAGGGAGGGAGAAGAGGAGAAGGTGTATATGGAGGAGGACATTACTTTCTTCCTAGAATTTTTGTGTCCATTTCAGCATTTTCTCAATGTTCCTTCCCTCGTAAGATTTGAGAATTGTTCCCATCAGTACAGTACCTCAATAAAAGAACATTCGTGTTCTTTTATTGATTCCTATCCACCATATGACTTTGTTTATGAATATTCTGTCCTTATTCGAAGAAAGGGGAAATCAATTCAGATCTCTCCCAGTCAGTCACGACTACTTCCCGGAGACCACAGGCTTTCTCCAAGCCAAATCCAGGGCTTATGAGACACCATCCCCTAACTTGTGAATCAACAGGACAGAAGCTAGATAATAAGCTTTATATGTTAGAATAAAGTGAAATTCTTGAGCTACAGAACTACTACCTTGTTTCAGGCAAAAGAAAGATTTCAAGTAAAGAGCAAGTATAAATGTGTCTATTGTGAAAAAGAAAAATACAACTGAAACAGTTGTAAGTCCAAGAGGAGACGGTAGATTTTTAAACACACTCTTCAGGCCAAACAAAGATCTTATTTGTGTATGATCAAGTATGATTTACCAAGCAAGGGGGCTCACTGTCCTACCTGAAACATCCTTTTCAAAGACACCTGCAGTACTATTATGCTACGTAAAGCGCCAGGTCATTAAGGGCTCTGTCAATCAAGTGATTGATTCCTCCAGATACAGCTAGTGAATAAAGAAGGCACTTCTCAGTTTCAGACTGAAAGTCACACTCCACCTGCTCCAAGCCCTGGGGTTTTGAGAAAAGGAGAAGTTAACCTAATCTACTTCCATGCTAAAAGAAGCATTTGGTTCTTAAAGCCAGACTTTGGGACTTCTTTTGTCTAAGCAGAAGCTGATTCTTCAGGAATATCTGAAAAACACTTCTGGATTCCTTTATCTCTTCATCATAGGATGATCTGGGGTAGATAAATATGGTAACATGTACCATATTTAAAAATAAATAAATAAATAAATAAATAAATAAATAAATAAATAAACTCTAATGCTTCTGAAACTGCAGCTAAATAACTAAACCCTAGAAAAGTTCTGATTACTTGCTCATCCAGTTTCTCACTTCCCAAAGTGTATTGTAAAAATTTTCAATCAGACAGCAGAATTGAAGGAATCCTACCATGAACACCTGTATACCAATCACCTAGATTATATCATTAACCTTTAGCAGACTTGCATTTATTAATACCGATTTATTCATACTTCTTTTTTTTATTTTTATTTTTTTAATGTTTATTTATTTTTGAGACAGAGAGAGACAGAGCATGAGCAGGGGAGGGGCAGAGAGAGAGGGAGACACAGAATCTGAAACAGGCTCCAGGCTCCAAGCCGTCAGCACAGAGCCCGACACAGGGCTCGAACTCACGAACTGTGAGATCATGACCTGAGCTGAAGTCGGACGCTTAACCGACTGAGCCACCCAGGCGCCCCGATTTATTCATACTTCTATATATACAATCATCCTATCCATTCCTTAGGCTTTTCAAAGCAAACTGCAGACATCTGACTATTTCCCTCTAAATACTTCATGCATATCACTAAGTAGAATTCAATATTTGTTTGATAGTTCTTTTCTTTGGATTTAAAATTTCCATACAATTAAATGCACAAATACTATTTTGCATTTATCTGTTGTAACCTAGGAGCTTTTATTAAGATGTAGAACATTACCATAACCCCAGAAAGCTCTCTCTTTCCCTCTTCCAGTCAATCCCCTTACTACTCTGGAGATAACCCTTGTTCTGATTTTTCTCCAGCACAAATTAGATTTCTTATTCTACAATATAGTATAAATAGAATCATGCAGTATGTATCCTTTGTATAAGACTCCTTTTATTCAGCATAGTGTTTTGGAAATTTATCTGAGTTGATGCATGCACGTATCAGTAAATCTTCCCATTTTATTGTTGAGTCATCTGCCACTGGATGTAGATACCAATTTACTTATCCCTTCCCTTACAGACTGACATCTGGGATCTCCACATTGTGCTATTATGAATAAAACTACTATAAACATTCTTGTACAAGTTTCTTTTAAAGTATTTTGGGTAAACAAATAGGATTGGGATCATTGGGTCTTAGCTATAAATCACTCCTTTTTTTTTTTTTTTTTGGTGATTGCCCTATGAATGACAATATTCATTCTTAATTTTTCAGTCTACTGTAGAAAATTTTCAACTGTAAGAGTCCATTTAGTCCCCTTGATCCTTTAGGTTATAGTGATCATAAACCTTACATCTACATATGTTACATAACCTGTAAAACAATGTTATAAGTTTTGCTTTATTTGTTCATATGTATTTTTATCACATAAATTTTTTTCATGAATACTGAAATTGGTCATGTTTCTATCCATTAATAATGAGCTATCAGAAAGAGAAATTAAGAAAATAATTTACAATTGCATGAAAAGGAGTAAAATGCCTACTGGGGGAATAAGTTTAACAAAACTTGTGAAAAACCCGTACTCTGAAAACTATAATACATTAATGAAAGAAACTGAAGATGACACAAATAAATGCAAAGATATTTTGTGCTCATGGATTGGAAGAATTAATATTGTTAAAATGTCCATACTACCCAAGCAAGCTAGAGATTCAATGCAATCCACATCAAAATACCAATGGCACTTTTTTCACAGAACTAGTACAAAGTATCCTAAAATTTATATGGCATCACAAAAGACCCCAAATAACCAAAGCAGTCATGAGCAAGAAAAAGCCAGAGGTATCATGCTTCCTAATTTCAGACTATACTACAAAGCTATAGTACACAAAACAGTATGGTACTGGCACAAAAACAGTTACACAGATCAATGGAATAGAACAGAGAGTCCAGATATAAATTCATGTATGTGTGGTCAATTTATCTATGACAAAAGATCCAAGAATATACAATGGGAAAAACAGTCCTTTCACCAAATGGTGCTAGGAAAACTAGAGAGCTACATGCAAAAGAACAAAACCGGACCAGTGTCTTACATCATATATACAAAAATAAATTCAAATTAAAGATCTGAATGTAAGACCTGAAACCATAAAACTCCAAGAAAAAAACAAAATCTTTGACACTGGTCTTAGCAATATTTTTTTGGACCAGTCTCCCCAGGTAAGGGCAACAAAAGCTATAATAAACAAATGAGATTACATCAAACTAAAAAGCTTTTGCACAGCAAAGGAAGCCGTTAACAAAATTAAAAGGCAACCTACTGAAGGGGAGAAAATATTTGCAAATGATATATAATGGGCTAATATCCAAAATATATAAAGAAATCACACAACTTAAAATGAAAACAAACAACCTGAATAAAAAATGCGCAGAGGACTTGACTAGATGTTTTTCCAAAGAAGACACACAGATGGCTAACAGGGATGTGAAAAGATGCTTAACATCACTAATCATCAGGGAAATGAAAATCGAAACTGTGGTAAGATATTACCTCACACCTGTCAGGCTGGCATTATCAAAAGACAAGAAATAATAAGTGTTGGCAAGGATGTAAAGAAAAGGGGACCCTCGTGCACTGTTGGTGGGAATGCAAACTGGTGCAGCTACTATGGAAAACAGTATGAAGGTTCCTCAAAAAATTAAAAATACAAGTACCATGCCATCCAGCAATTCCATTTCTTGGTATTTATCCAAAGAAAACAAAAACATGACTATGAAGAGATATGTGCACCCCAATGTTCACTGCAGCATTATTTACAATAGCCAAAATATGGAAGCAACCTAAGTGTTCATCAATAGATGAATGAATAACAAAGGTGTGGTGTATATACACAATGGAATATTACTCAGCCACAAAAATGAATGAAATCTTGCCATTTGTGACAACATGGATGGACCTAGAGGGTATTACGCTAGGTGAAAGACAAGACAAATAAACAAACAAAACAGAAACAGATTCATAGATATATGAAACAAACTACTGGTTACCAGAGTAGGTAGGGCTCAGGTGGGTGGGCAATATAGATGAAAGGGATTAAGAGGACCAAACTCCAAGTTATAAAATAAATTAATCATGATGTAATGTACAGCATAAGCAACATAGTTAATAATATTGTGATAACTTTGTATAGTGACAGATGGCAACTAGACATATTGTTGGGGATCATTTTGTAATGTATAAAAATATCAAATCACTATAATGTACACCCAAAAATAATAGGATACTGGATGTTAACTATATTAAAATTAAAAATAAATATTTATATATATATATTAAAGAAAGAAAAAAACTTCTATATTTATCTCATATTTATCATTCCCAATAATTTTCACTCCTTTTTGATAATACTTTAATAGAAAAAGCAATGTACACATCCACAAAATAATTTCTAGGTATTTAATAGCTACTTTATATGACCAATAAAGATAAACAATTTATATGACAGGCTCCATATGATACTACAGTAAGATCCTTGTGCTACTGCTCCTTTTAAATATTTGCAAATTTGATTCTGGTGGGATAATAATAACTTTATCTACCTGTGATGGTTCATTTTATGTGTCAACGTGGTTAGGCTATAATAGTTATTCAATTAGACACTAATCTAGGTGTTGCTGTAAAAATATTTTGTGCATGTGGTTAACATCTACAATTAGTTGACCTTAAAGGAGATTATCTTTGATAATCTGGATGGACTTCATTCAATCAGCTGAAAGCATTAAGAGCAAAACTGAATTGTCACTGAAGAATAAGAAATCCTACCTGTGGTCTGCAGATTCAGCTCCTGCCCAAGATCCAAGATTTTCTAGCCTGCCAACCTACCCAAAATATTTCTTAACACTTACAAATATGTATATGTGTATGTGTATATGTATATGTATATAAACATATAGGAGGGAACCATTATCTTTGGCTATAGATATTGAGGAAAGTTTCCAGGAAAGGTTATATTGGGACTTGATGGGATGTGAAGTTTGTAGAGGTGTTTTTCAAGCAAAGGATGGTAGAATGGCAATTTACAACTAGGTACTGACATATGCAAGAAGACAAAAGTGTGTTTAGAACCCCTCTGTGTTAGGGAAAGGTCACTACAATGTGGCTGGAACTAAGGGCAGGCTGAAAAGTGGCAAGAAATGAGACTGGAATGATAAGTTAAAACTTGGTCATAAACTGCTTCAAAGGTCCTGCCAAGAATTTTGAATTTTATTCCCAGGGTTATAAGGAAACCCTAGAAGACCTTAGAATAGGGTGGTGGTATGACCAGATCTGTATAAATGAGTATTTGTTTCACAGGGACAGAACAAAGGGTGGGGATACCAGCCATGCTCCTTATCATGGTGTATGGGTTTGTAGTTTTATCTGGATTTGTTCTTACTTTCCCTCTAAATTCAGTTTCAAGCCCTTTTGACCAGTTGGGTCTCTCACTAAAGCCCATCATCTCCATCTTTTAGAAATACAGGGCAATAGGTTGAGCCCAGAGCAACCAACAAAACTGGATGAATGCTGTTCAGGTTAGGCTTAAGTAGCAAGCAGAGGCAGTTTGTGCCAGGTAGGTCCCAATGGTAGGTCTGGGAATGGAATTTCCAGCATTTGGACAGGTCAGGGCATCAGAGATAATGATGTTTGTGAGCAAGTCACACAAAAGTAACCTCTGATCCTAGAGCAGAGGCTATTCACTTTCTGCCCTCTGTTACACTCCCAGATCTACATGGTGAGAACAATGTTCTGGGGAATGTGTCTGCAGTCATATTTCTAAATTGCACTTTGCCTTTTATTAAGAAAGGTGTAGAGTTACCAGGTCTTCCAGGTGGTTCTTATATTATTCATGATTACACAGAGCATTCTAGATGACTCCAAGGCTGTGGAAATTATGCCTGAGAAGAAAGGTACAGAGAAGAACACATACCTTTTTGTAAGTTATCAACAATTATTACATAGCCCAAATGAGAGTTAGTGTGAAATGGTAAACAAAGAACAGTATGGAAGTGAGATAGCATGGGAAGCAATTAAATGGACTTACAAAGGAAGCATCCAGGTTTTAACATTATTGCCAGTGAGAGAAATGAAGAAGGTATAAATGTGATCTTGAGTGCCAATGAGGAATTACTCTTTCTACTGAAAAAAATCACAACTCCTCAAAGACAGAAAAAATACACTTGGCTTAATAACTGAAGAGCAGACACTAGAATACATACACTGTAGGTAACAGGCAAGCATAGAAATCAACTGATAAGGTCTGTACTCAAAGTAAGCATTGAATGAGGGCTTAAGAAATATTTAATAAAGAGATTGACATTTCACAGGTGAATGGCAAAAGAGAAGAACAGCAAGAGGCAAATGGAGGAAAAAGAGAAGAAAGTTGACCATGTTAGAGGAAGACTCCACAGGTGAAGCCTCCTGTCTCTATGCTAGTGGGAGGCTTCATCTGGCCCACAGCCCAGTTTCTGACCTTGAAGGGTTGGTTAATCCTGCACCAGCCATTAGAACAGGCTGCCAAAATGCCAGCATCACTGGAGCTCAAAGACTATTATTTTATGCCAACGTTCTCTGTGACTCTTTGTAGCCGGCACATTCTACCAGCTTCCCTTCAGTGGTTACTGTTCAAAACATAAAGCCCCATGGTCATCTTGGTTTATTCATATTTGCACCTCCTAAATGCTCTGATTTTCTTAGTCCTGGTCCCAAGCTCACTGCTCCTTTGTCTTTCAAACATTCCCAGTAAGACCTCTGGAACTCTTCATTATAAACAAATCCTCTCATATTAACCTTGTCATACATTAATCTTTCTACTTCTGCACTTTGATTGAAAATACGGTTTTCCTGTCAGCCCTCTCAAATGAAAGCTGTTCATTCTTCCACATTTTACCTTATTTAATGTCAGGAGGTAGGTTTTAGGTTTTCTTTGTTTCTTAATGCTAAGTCCAGATTTTTGTTTATCCACTCTTTTATAAAAAACTCCTGTCCCTACAAGTTCTATCCTCACCCAACACTGTCTCCCATTGGCTTCATGGTTCATTCCCTGCATGCACTGTAGATTCTAGAACTACACTAACCTCTGTCTCACAAGAGTGGCTTTACTTTCCATGTTGATGAGTCATCCAGCATTTAACACCATCAGCCCTTGCGGCCTTCATCTCCACTCCATTCTACTTGTACCTAGTCGTTCACTTTTATGGCTACTCTTTAGACCTTGTTACCACCTGAAATGTTTCCTCCTTTGAAATATTAGGCTTTCAGTATCTCATATAAACCACCTTTCATGTCCCTCAATATCATATTCCAATCTTAAATGTCCTTCAACCTACCTGATACTTCGAATTTTTCATTTCTTCCCCTTCTATCAGTTGTGTTCTAAACTCTCATCTTTGTCTTCTAACTGCAGTCCCATAACGGACCACTGAACTACTCATTAATACTTATAGTTCTCCCCAATATTTCCACTTTATCTAACATAAACCTAACTGTAGTATAATTTTTCATTTTTTTCCACGTCTACACCTGCATTGTTTAGTGCTTCTAGAAAAAGCAAGCAACCATGCAGACTGATAACTCCACAAACCTCATGCTCTCTAAACTGAACCAAGTATGGCTCATTGGTCTCTTTATCAACTCTTGGTCATCTCCCCTTTCTGTCTCTCACTGATGCTCTTTTGAATCTTCACTGGTCTCAAATGCTCTACCCAATCAATGCCCACCATCTTCATTCTCAGCAATGATCTTGTGCCTTTCAAGAGTTCTAGAGAACTAGTCTTCCAAATTCCTTTACCTACCTTATCTACATTCACACCAACTGTTCTTCTGCAGTGTAAGAGACTGAGTTGTCCTTCCTTTTGACAACAGCCAATCGCTTATCTGAGTCCTGAATACATCCCCTGCTACCTCCATTTGCACTTGAATTTTTAAATCATCTCATTTCCCTCCTGAATTCCTGAATTCTTCCTCCTGGGCCAATAAATACTTTCAAGTTTTTCCCATCTTAAAAAAATGAGAGTATCTCTTCAATCTTACAAATCTTTCTAGTGACCTTCCTCTTCTAAATCCAAACCTCTAAAACCCATTCAAAGAGTAGTCTACACTCACTACTCACCACTCCACTCACTAACATCTTTGAATTGTCAAATGTCTTGAATATTTTTCAATAATCCCAGAATGTGTGTGTGTGTGTGTGTGTGTGTGTGCGCGCGCGCGCGCGCCCACACCTCTTCAAAAAGTTGCAAATTAATATTCAGTCTTCTATTGGAAAACTCCTTCAGCATGTCCCACAAGCACCTTTAATATCAACAGGTAACAAAACTGAGCTTACTAATTCTCGGAGGCAGATCTTTCTTCAGTTTTGCCCATCACAGATGCTGGCATTGTCATTCATCTAGTCACTGAAAACTAAAACCTAGGAGGCATTTTGATTAATTTCTAACCAAGACATGCCAATTTTATATCCTTAATATTTCTTTTTTTAACGTTTATTTATTTTGAGAGAGAGAAAGCAGGAGTGTGAATGGGGGAGGGGCAGAGAGAAAGAGACAGAAAATCCCAAGCAGACTCCACACTGTCAGCACAGAGCCTGACGTCAGGCTCCATCTCACAAACCATGAGATCATGACCTGAGCCGGGATCAAGAGTTGAAAGCTTAACTGACTAAGCCACCCAGACGCCCCTATCCTCATTCTTTCTTTCTTTTTTTTTGTAATTTTTTTTAACGTTTATTTATTTTTGAAACAGAGAGAGACAGAGCATGAACGGGGGAGGGGCAGAGAGAGAGGGAGACACAGAATTGGAAGCAGGCTCCAGGCTCTGAGCCATCAGCCCAGAGCCTGACGCAGGGCTCGAACCCACGGACAGCAAGATCGTGACCTGAGCTTAAGTCGGACGCTTAACCGACTGAGCCACCCAGGTGCCTCATATCCTCATTATTTCTAAGATAAATTCTTTCTTTTCCATCTCAAATAGCTATTCAAGTTTGTATCCTCATTACCTTTCACGTATAACACTTAGACAATTCGTCTATGGTTTCCTTGTGTCCAATCATGCCTTCCATAACCCATACTGCAGGATGACTTTCCTAAAAATGCAGATGAGATAATGCCACTTCCCTGATTTAACTATTCAGGAGTTCCTCATTTCCTACAGATAACATCCACCATACCCTTCACGATCTAGGCCTCTAACAGAATCCACCACCCCCAATTCTAACTTAGCGCTTTGTCATTCAACAACACTAAGTGCTTATAACTCTCTTACACAATGATGTTTCTCTAATTTGATTCTGTACTTATACTGAATTCTCTGCTAAAATGCTTCTCCTCAACTCTTGTCTTTGCCTAATCATGTTGAAGCTTCTAATTCCAAATTCTGTATTACTTTCCTTAGGATGGATTACCAGTATTTCCAATATTCTTTGTATTTTCATATACCTTATACACATTTCCACTAAGATGGATATGGTCAAGATTACCAATGAACTCTATCTTGTCAAATTCAGCGACCAATTATTTATTATCATTTTCCTTAAACTCTGCAGCCTTTGAAAAAGATAAGCTCTTCTCCTGAAACAGCTTGTCTTGGCTTCTGAAATATCAGTCTTTTGTTTTTTTTTCTTACAAACTGGTTGATGCGTCTTGGTTTCTTTTGTAGGTTACTCTGCCACTGCTTCTAGTATAACTGGAATGCCTCAGAGTTCAATTATCAGCTCTTTTTTCTTCTATATCTATTTCTTTTTTTTTAATGTTTATATATTTTTGAGAGAGAAAGACAGAGCATGAGCAGGGGAGGGGTAGAGAGAGAGGGAGACACAGAATCTAAAGCAGGCTCCAGGCTTTGAGCTATCAACACAGAGCCCAATGCGGGGCTCAAACTCATGAACTGTGAGATCATAACCTATGCCAAAGTCAGATGCTCAACTGACTGAGCCACCCAGGTGACCGCTTTTCTTCTATAACTATTTCTGAGTAGTATCCTTCACAATATTTAAATACCAAGTATGAGTGATAAATCTCACATCTTTATCTGTATTGACGTTTCCCCTGAGCTTTAGACCTGGATATATTACCACCATCTCAAATTTAACAGGTTCCTAAAGTACTCTTTATTCATAATCTCCTTTCCGCCTTAGTCTTGCCTATTTAAGTTAATGGCAACACCATCCACCATTAGTTCAGCTCCAAACGTAGGGGCCATCTTTGGATGTTCCATTTCTCTTATTCTTCTCTCCAAGTAGATCTTAAATCTGACCACTGCACATTATCTCCACTGCCACACACCAGCTCTAGATGCCATCTTCTTTCACTTGCAATGGTCTCCTAACTGTCTCCCTATTTCCACCTTGGCCCCTCTCATCCATCCTCTGCCCTGAATAAAATTAAATTAAATCATGCATTAGGTTGTATTAAATCCTTCCAAAAACCCTCCAATAGCTTCCAATTGCACTCAGAAAAAAAATAAAATTCATTAGGGGTGCCTGGATGGCTCAGTCAGTTAAGCTTCTGACGTCAGCTCTGGTCATGCTTTCATAGTTCATGAGAACAAGCCCCACATCAGGCTCTGTGCTGACAATTCAGAGCCTGAGCCTGCTTTGGATTCTGTGTCTCCCTCTCTCTCTGTTCCTCCCCTGCTCACACTCTCTTTGTCTCTCTCTCAAAAATAAATAAAAATTTTAAAAATTAAAAAAAAAAAGCAAACTCATTAACCATGACCTATAAAACTCCAGTGATCTGGCCCCTGCCTGTCTCCTCAGCCTCATTTCATTCCATCAGTTCCTTCACTTGTTAAGACTGAACTTCATTAGATTTCTCTCTATTCCTTTTCCTTCTCTTTCCATATCTGCCTGCCTCAAGTGATTTTTGTGTTCCTTCTTTCTGGCATGTTTTTCCTGCTTATCACTGTACTTCTGTCATAACCACTCTTTCTAAAATACATCAACCTTTCACTCCTTCACTCCAATTATCACCATCCCTCCTTTTTTTGTCTATTTAACACAACTCTGAAATAATCATATCTAATCACATTCTTATATTTCCTTATTTCCTTCTTGTCAGACCTACATGAGCAAGACTCCTATGTGTGTCTGGTAACTGCTGTATCCCCAATGCCTAATACAGCCTGCAATATTTGAGGCATATATGTTTTCCCCTCTGCCCTATCCCACAAGAGACTGTGAACTTCTTGAAGCTACCCTAATGATTTCTAGCACAATGACTGGCTCACAAGTGTTGCTAAAATAATATTTGTTGAACACCTACCATTTGCCATATATGCTACATACATTATTAAATGAATAAATAAATGAATGAATAAATTAATGAACTAGTGAATGAATGAACATACCAACATAATTAAACTTATGCTAGCAACACTGGCTTAGTATTTTCATTTGTTCCTTGGAGGAAAAAAATGAAGGTTTATACTAGCACTATGTTATATATGGCATATTTTATGTAAGTATGCCCCAAGTCATCTGTGAATTAGTTTTATATAGTTTTCACTCCATGGTGGGGATTCAATCATGTTCAATTAATCCCTTTGTTAATCTGCTCTAACACTGAGTTAGAAAACCTTTGCTGGCACAGGAGCAGAGAGACATCTGGTCTGGATGATTTGAGTCTTGCCTTGGTTACTCTAGTATCCGGAGGTGAGCAACCAGATAAATATCCTCCTTATAGACAGCTGGGCTAAGTCCACGACAGCCAGGGGTGTCATGTCTTACAATTCCACTGAAGTTATCCTTTTATGAGTCCAATGAGACAATCATATTTCTGTTATTTATTTTCCTCTGGTTGGTGCTCTTTAGTCTAAAGGCCAACTATACATAACCACTGTGGTGGTTCCACACCCATCAGAGAGGTTATCCAAGGAGATATAATTTGGAGAAAAAGAAAGAATTTGGCATCTAGGCCCATCTCTTGGATAGGGAAAAGCAGTGGAAACATATTGGAAACATTGCCAGGAAAACCCCATTTTCCATAATCAACAAGTTGACCAAGAGTTTGGCTTGGGTTTACTAGAGCACTCTAATTTCACAAGAATTTGCTTCCTAATTAGTCTGAAGAGGAAGAAAGAGAGTTGTTTTCAGAGTCCCTGGCAAGTCTTTAGTCTACACCATGCCTCCTTATGAACTGGAGTGAAGTGATTTCATCATTTTGTGGAATTTGCCCAAGTGGAAAAAGGCAGGGCTGAAAGGGGGAAGCCTAGATGTGTGGATGTGAGCAAGTTGCTAATTAGCGGATCCTTCAGTAGTCTTCTATTCCCACTGGAGGCAATCCCATTCTTCCAGTTCCAGTTCTAAAAACCTTGGAGTTACTCTTGGCTCCTCTCTTTCTCTTATCCTCCTCATTCCATCCATCTGCAAATGCTGTCAGGTCCACCTTTCAAAGATACCACAAATCCAACCACTTCTCACTTAGAAAGCCACCACTGAAGTCTATGTCACTGCCCTGTCTTACTTGGATTATTACTGCGAAAGCTTTATTTGGAATATCTTTTTATTTTTAAAATTATTATTATTTTTTTTAATTTTAGAGAGAGATGGAGAGTGTGAGCAGTGGGGAGGGGCAGAGGGAGAGAGGGAGAGACAGAATCCCAAGCAGGCTCCAGGCTCAACACAGAGCCTGATGTGCTGGGATAATCATGAGCCGAAATCAAGAGTCAGATGCTCAACTGACTAAGCCACCCAGGCACCCCATTATTGCAAAAGCGTTATACACATTGTCTATGCTCTTAGCAGCCAGAGTTACCTTTTCCAAACATAAGTCAGATCATGTCACTCTTCTTACAACCCTCCAGTGGCTTGCATCCCACTCAGAATAAAGGCCAACATCTTTACAATTGTCTATGAGGCTCTACATAATCAGGCCCCTATAATCTCTTTGACCTTATCTCTTACTGGTCTCCTGTTCATTCACTCCACTACTGCCACTCTGCCCCCTTGTTGTTTTTCAAATACACCAGCCATACTCCTACCTCAGGGCTTTTGCACTTGCTATTCATTTCTGCCTGAAACACTCTTCCCCAGACGTCAGCCAGGATCACTCCCTTATCTCCTTTATGTCTTTACTCAATGTCTCTGCCTCAGTGAGACCCTTCCTATTAGATCTAGACAAACCCCAACTACCCTACCAACTCTCCACATCTTCTATGTTTCATTTCTCTCCATAGCACTTCCTTCCATCTGAATATGTATTTTATTTATTGCTTATATCTCCCAAGAGAATGTTAATTCCCACCAAGCCATGGGTTTTGTCTGTTTTGTTTGATCCTGTACCCTTACCACCTAGAAAACCTGAAACAGAAGAGGTACCCGATATAGGCTTATTGAATAAATAAACCCTCTGAGGATTGATGGAATAATGTACATAGCATATATGGCAAACGGTAGGTGTTCAACAAATAGTAACTTGCATCCTCACTCCCTCTTATATTGATTACAATATAGTGTCTGTGATAGTTAACTGTTTGGAATGACATATCAGTATGGAAATATAAGCAATTCCCAAAGGAATTTGTCTAATTCATAGATGGGTGATTCATATGGCATTATTTATAGAATCAAAGGGCATCCAAAACATAGCTGGATATATCCTTTAGTCAAAATAATTAAACATGTGATGACTATATATAATCCAATCTTCATGAGTGTAGAAGTAGCAAATAGTAATCTAAAAGTTCGAATATCTAGGCTTGACTACATGGTAGGGGAAAACTTATGGGTAAATCCCCCCTTACATGTAACATGGAAAATACTCGGGTTCAAATTACAACCTATCCCTAATTAGCCATGTTTTCTGGTCAGGAAATTTTAGACTTTCAGAGCCTCAGCTTTTTTTCATCTAGAAAATGGGGATATAATATTCCCCTCCAGCTGTTTTGGGGATTACAGAAATAGCACATGTGAAAAAATGTATTTCAGAGTTTAGCTGTTGGAATAGAACAAAAGTTAATTTCCACTAATAAAAAGCCTGGTCCTGATCCTGTTTTTCCTTCAGCTGTAGACAATAACTAAAGAGAAGTTATGGTCACTTGGAAGAGAACCTGCCCTGTGTGTATGCATGTTGTACCCTCCCTCTATAGTAAAAATAGCTGCTACAAGTTGAAAGCTTACTCTTGGCCAGATGCTGATTCTCTTAATATGTTTAACAACCACGGGAAGTACATACAGTTACCATTGTCTAGATGCAGAAACCAAGTGCCAGAATGATTAAGTCCCTTGACTAATATCACACAGCTAGTAATTGGCTGAGTCTGTCTCCTGACACTGTGCCCCGAGCTGTGTCCACTATATTATACAATGCTCAGTGGGAGACCTAGAACCATTCAGAAGCCTCACACGGCTGCTCTGTCCATCATTCAGTTTATTTCCCTCACTAGAGTGTAAGTACCAGCAAGTAGCATCTCTGAATGATTCTTCTCTGTACTCAGAGCACCTGGCATGGGGCATAGCACATAGTAAGTGTTTGGGAATTGTGTGTTGATTGAATGGGCATGGCCTGAATTATTCATCAGCAGACAGGGGTTAGTGAGTCCCCAGAATAGGCTCAGGACAAGCCTCTTCAGGTTGCACCCGAGCAATTGGACCATCTGGAGCTCTAGCTAACCTGAAAAACCTTCTTGACATTGTCTGGGGTCCATCTAATATGAACTCTGTTCTGTCCCCTCAACCAGCTGAGCACTTACAGCTCAGGGCCAGGCCCTTAACCTAAGATCACTGCATAGATGATCACATCCCTGGTAAACCCAATAAACTCTCTAAATGTAAAAGAACCTATTTTACTTCAGGGTCTGGACATGTGGTTTATATATGACAGCAGTGATTATGAACAACAATAACCATAAAATCTAGCATCCATGTCAAAGTGCCTTCACATCCATCTCTTCCAATTCTTACAATAACTTCTCAAGGTAGTTCTGATTCATCTCCTTTCAAGTTTGAGTGTACTAGGGCTAAGAAAGAGTAAGTGTCTTGCCAAAGAACACAGATGAAAACAGTGGCTTTGCTTATTTGGAGCCTGCTCTGGACCATATGCTCTGCTGAACATATCACTTGCACTATCTCTTTTAATCTTCACAAAGGCCTATATTACGTCTCATATATTTCATACGAGAAAAGTGAAGCTTAAATTTCCCAAAGTTGCACAACTGCTAAGATACGAAGCCTAGATTAACACTCAGGCCAGGACTTGCCCTTTTGTCCACTCTGCTATGCTGCACAGTGTAATGCAGTAAGTGACCGAAGAAAGGAAAGATGCCACCTGTCATATTCTGACTTTACAAGCAACAAATGCTTGGAAATCCATGGATTAATCTATGGATAATAGATAACAAATCTATTATCTATTATTAATCTAGTCTATTAATCCACAGATTAATTAAGTACTACACGCTTTGATTTTTTTTGTTCTTAGTTGAGTCTTCTATTTGAAAATTTCTTGAATACCACATGGCCTTTAGTAACTGGGTGGAATTTTTATAAGTAACTTTTCTTAACATAAATGGCTAATTTCACCCTCCTCTAACTCATCTTATCTCATGAGAAACTCACCTTCCTAAATGTAGTTTTCATTATGTCACTTTCTAGTGCAAGACAATGAATGGGCCCTCATTCCCTGCTATATGAAATCTAACTTCCTAACCTGGCCTTTACCTAACCACCTTAACACACTACCAACTTGTTTCTGACACATTTTTTCTTTATCAGTAAGCTCCTCTTTTCCCCAGGAAGTCTTCTCTCACTGTCCCTGATATATGCATCTCTCTCTACTTCAAACCTGGGGTTCTCAGGGACCATTGGCATTAAAAAGCAAAAGTTTTGGCAATCCAGAAATTGTTTTTTGCCAAGTATGGAATTTGAAGAAACAGTGGCTTTATAGTCTCATAACCATTTCAGAAAATAAAGAAAAAGATTAAAGAAAAAAAACTAAAGGAAAAATAACAGAATCAAAATTAAAAAGTCAAACTCAACACCCAAAAAGCAAATAACCCAGTGAAGAAATAGGCAAAAGACATGACACTTTTCCAAAGAAGACATCCAGATGGCTAACAGACACATGAAAAAATGTTCAACATCACTTATCATCAGGGAAATACAAATCAAAACCATGATGAGATACCACCTCATACCTGTCAGAATGGTTAAAATTAACAATACAAGAAACAGCAGGTGTTGGTGAGAATGCAGAGAAAGGGGAAACCTCTTGCACTGTTGGTGGGAATGCAAACTGGTGCAGCCACTCTGGAGAATTCTTCAAAAAACTGAAAATAGAACAGAAAATAGAACTACCCTATGATCCAGTGATTGCAAAATTAGGTATTTACACAAAGGATACAAAAATATGGATTTGAAGGGGTACATGTTTATAGCAGCATTATCAACAATAGCTAAACTATGGGGAGAGTCCAAATGTCCCTTGACTGATGAACAGATAAAGAAGATGTGGTATATACATGCAATGGAATATTACTCAGCCATCAAAAAGAATGAAAGCTTGCCATTTGCAATGACATGGATGGAGCTAGAATGTATTATGTTAAGCAAAGTAAGTCAATCAGAGAAAGACTAAAACCGTACGATTTCACTAATATGTGGAATTTAAGAAACAAAACAGATAAAACATATGGGAAGTGGGGGAAAGAGGAGAGAGGGAAACATACTACAAGAGACCCTTCACAATAAAGAACAAACTGAAGGCTGATGGAGGGAGGTGGGTGGGGGATGGACTAGATGGGTGATGGGTATTAAGGAGGGCACCTGTGATGAGCACTGGGTGTTGAATGTAAGTGATGAATCACTGAATTCTATTCCTGAAACTGATATTGCACTGTATGTTAACTAAATAAAATTTAAATTAAAGAAAGTCACAAGGAAAGATAGCTGGATACATATTATATATATACATACATGCACATATATGTATATATAATGACATACAATGGAAATTAAATATAGTATAATAATCAGATTATATATGTTCTATAACATACACATACACCTGTGTACTGGTGTTAAAGTATTGTCCTTCGTTTTATTCCATTTTCAATGGTTTGATGAATATTTCATCAGTGATCAACATCTGCCAGAACATAAGGATTTGGTCTTCTACTTCACTTATATTCAGAATCAAGAGCATACTGAATACATCTTGTATTATTTCTTAAGTTTTCTGTCCTCTCTTTTTAGCTAAATAAGCTCCTTGAGAGCAGAGACCACATCTTGTGATTCCTCTGCATTCCCCACAGGACTTAACTAGGCCAGGACCACTCAGAGGAGAGAGTACAATATATGTGAGTTTATATATAATCAAGACAATCTGAAATATTGCAGGCAATGCATTTTGGGGGCCAATTACCTCTTGGGTGAAATAAGAACAACCCAATTCACCCAATATTAGCTCTCTGGAATGCAGCCCTCCAGCCTGACCTTTTAGTGACCTCCAGCTTCACAGATCACCTGAAACCTCCTTCACTTATCTCCCTGGTAAATCATTCCACTCACTGTTTCCACCACCCTCTCAGGGAAAGCAGGAGAGATTGTCCTAAAAGAGACACATCAAAGCAAGAAAATAGTTTAACCTCAGTAATCAGTTTGTGTTGTCTGTCAGAGCCAGCAGGTAGATTTTCTAGCAAGCCTACAGTCTGTGTCTCTGCATAGTGGGAAAGACATTTAGAGAAAGAATAAAACACCACATAAGGTTCACTGCAATGTGTGGAAACCCACAAAATATTCTCACCCAATTAAAGATTTAATGAGGCCATCTTAGAAAAGCGGTTGTCTTTAGCTGTAGTTAGTATTTTCCCCTCATCAAAGCCTTTATTTAGGGATCGGAATGCCTGGAAACATCTTGACCACTCACCCTTTCCTTGTCTTCTTTGTGCTCTGATATTAAATATTTGGTTAATGGGCCATGTCTCACAGGGCTCTCCTCCTCAATTATGGCCCCTCCCTCCTCCTTGCTGACCATCCAGTATCTCCAGAGCCCTTAGCAAACATTATCTGATTTAACCTTCACAACAGCTCAGTGAGATAGGTTTTCTCACCCTCAAGTTACAGATAAGTAAAGTGAGCCCCAGAGAAGTAACTTGCTCAATGCAACACAGCAATGATGTAGAGTTGGGATTCAAACCCTAGCCTGTCTGACTCCAAATGGTCTGCTCTTTTTATCCAGTCCGCCATATTGTACTGGGTGACTAGTTATTTTCCAGATACATAGAAGATTCTCATCTGAAAATGAAACATGCAAAATAAGCCTATATCATTTAGCTGACAGCCAGTGTAAAGTCAAGAGAGATTAGTGGACCTGCCAGTTAAAAATGCTCCATGAGAATCAGTTGTCTTTAAAATCGGCTCACACAGGGATTGGTTAAGACTGATTAGGAAGCTAAATTACACACAGCAATAAAGCAATTCAGTTATGGTTTGAGTTAAGACAGATCTAGGTTGGTCTTTATTCTATCAACCTCAGAGGACAGTGGTTATTCCAATTAAAAGGAAGACTATGGGGGGGAGGCAGGGAGCACACAGCTCAGCACCTGACCCATGGCTAGAACTTAATACATATTCATTTAATCTTATTGACATTCATTTACAGTCCCTCACACAGAAGTGCATATATTTGGCCCATTCTATATTTTATTTTATTTATTTATTTTACTGTTTATTTTTGAGAGAGAGACAGAATGTGACTGGGTTGGGGCAGAGAGAGAGGGGCAGAGGAGAGAGAGAGAGGCTCCGAGCTGTGAGCACAGAGCCCGATGTGGGGCTCAAACTCACGAGCTGTGAGATCATGACCCGAGCCGAAGTCGGACGCTCAACCGACTGAGCCACCCAGGCACCCCTGGCCCATTCTATATTTTAGATGCCATGTTGACACCACATTGATTCCTGTAAAGTAACAGCTATTTGATTGTCTGGAAAGGTAGAAACTCTTAAGAAACCAGGACAAGCTTGCATCCATGGTAGAGTCATGAGAGGGTCCAGAAAGTTACAGAAGTGCAGTAGAAATGGTCTGTTACAATTGCCCTCCATCAAGTATTTTTTCCCAGTATAGAGTGAGTCAGGATGCAGCCTCTGAACGGAGAAGAAACAGGTCTACCTAGGATTTATGGTTCGGCATTCTCGCATCTTTTAGAGCGCAAACTGACTCACACATGAATTCTTTGTTTCTCTTTCTATTAAGAGGCCTGAATCTGCCAGATAATGAGATTTGAAATGTCTCATTGTACCCCATGAAACTCATGAAGGACAGCATCATTCCCAAAGATGAGTGCCTTGTGTGAGGAAATAAGCTGGGAATGTAGAAACTTAGTCAGTAGAAACAGTCTCAATGGTAGAGCTTAAGTATATAGCTCCTAGGTCTTTTTTTTTTTTTTTTTTTTTAACACCATTTCTTCCTGTTACTTCTGTGAGAGAACACCATCCATGACCAGGTGGCATGACATTTACTGATTCTGCCAAATCACCAATAGAATTGCCTCCTTCAAAATGAGAAGCAACATGGTCCAGGAAGAAGAATTAAAGGAGTATTGATGAGAGAAAAGTTTCTACTGCTAAGAGATGAGGGAGAATGACTGGGAATGGCAAAAAGCAAAGGGGGAAGCTTGGGGCTTAAAAAAGCAAGTCACAACTCAATTCTCCAATGCTTATATGACTGCGCAAATGACTTGAACTCTCTGGGCTCAGCCTTGGAATCCCATTCTATAAAAATGAATAAGATAATACATATGATAAAACATTTATGTGAGCTATTATCCATGTATTTTTTAAATTTTTTTAACGTTTATTTATTTTTGAGTCAGAGACAGAGCATGAATGGGGGAGGGTCAGAGAGACAGGGAGACACAGAATCTGAAACAGGCTTCAGGCTCTGAGCTGTCAGCACAGAGCCTGATGCGGGGCTCGAACTCACGGACTGTGAGATCATGACCTGAGTCGAAGTCAGACGCTCAACCGACTGAGCCACCCAGGACCCCATCCATATATTTTAAAATATAATAAAAATTCAGCAACTCAAACATATCAACTTCTTTGACCTAAGTACACTGCTATTTCAAAACACAGAGTTTATGGCAAGGATCTGCAATATTAGCAGAAAACAATTGTTTTGCCTCAGAAGCTTCTGGTTAAAAAATAGTTGGAAGGGAGCAGGTGGCATAATCTAACAGTATATTGGCAGACCAGTTTAGAAGATAATACTCAGCTACAGTTAACAATACTGTATTGTATATTCAGAAGTTGCTACGGGGCACCTGGGTGGCTCAGTCAGTTAAGCATCTGACTTCGGCTCAGGTCATGATCTCACAGTTTGTGGCTTCGAGCCCCGCGTCGGGCTCTGTGCTGACAGCTCAGAACCTGGAGCCTCCTTCGGATTCTGTGTCTCCCTCTCTCTATGCCCCTCCCTTGTTCACGCTCTGTCTCTGTCTCAAAAATAAATAAACATTAAGAAAAAGTTGCTAGGCAAGTAGAGTTTAAAAGATCTCACCACAAAAATAAAATCTGTAACTATGTGAGGTGATGGATGTTAACTAAATTTTTGTGGTGATTTGACAATATACACATATATCAAATAATTATATAACAATATAATGTTATATGTCAATTATATATTTCAATAAAAATGAAAAAAATATAATACTCAGAGTTCCCTCCATGATTGGTTTGCTTCTATTATGATGAGGGGAGGAAATGTTATGTGTGATGTATATTTATACTAGAAGACAGCAAACGAGAGGGTGGCGTTTCACAATATATGCAATTGATTTCCTGTGGTATCTTATTTTGTGTTCTCTCACACTCTGACAGTAACAAATACTTTTTTGTTTGTTTGCTTGTTTTCTCATCCCTCTGGAACAACAGAATATTATACTGGCATGTTAAAGTGGGACCTCATGTTGTGGGGGTGCTGACATGCTTGTACTCTTAAAAGTGCTAATTATCATGGGTGTACAATTCTAACCAAATAGCTTTACTATATTTCTAGGGCATATTTATAGAAATGCTTCTGGTAGCAGGAAAGAGTAGATGACAGCAATTAATACATCAATGTAGAAGTTCTTCTTACATGTTCACATTACTGTAATGCTAAAGCAAAGTATAAAATGATCGATCCCCCAATTCTATTCATCCCCAGCAAAAAAAAAAAAAAAAAAACAGATTTTACACGAGTGGGACAGCTTTGCTGTGAACCCTGAGGATGCCTACCCAGGAGGTTACCTGCCACCTCCTAGGGTACTTTATAGCTTTCAAAAGATTTTCTCTAATCACCTTATTTGATCTTCACCACAATTTGGAAAGAAAAGTAGTTCCATTTAAAGGGATGGAAACAGAGTCACAGGGAAGTTGCCATTTTGTCACCTTCATCCAGGCCAGTGGCCTTCCCAGGACTAGCTTTCTGATTCCATCCCACCCCATCCCCAACACTGGAAGTCCAGAGGAAACAAAATATCCCTTGGTTGCTTCTATAAGACTCAGGGACTGCTCTGTTGGGTAATTATGTAGCAAACACAGATGAAGCGCTTCCTGGATATCATGTTTAGGAAAGAAGAGATCGGTTATGGAACAACTTCCTTAAAAAATGTGTAGAAGTTCTCAAGAACTGTAGGGAATCATAAATCTACACCCCAATCCAAATTTTCCGATACTGCTGGCAAGAATTTTATGACAAAGTTGCTATTCTCTTAGTTTTAATTTTTTCCCCAAATTCTTCAAATCATAGAGTTCTAGACAAAAAAAATTCAAATTTTAGAAGAGAGGATGGCATTAAATACAGACTCATGCATCATATGGGTTTGCAATGAATTTGAACAAAATTAATTTAAATAATGTTTATGGTGGTGTTTGAGTGGATAGAAATTTAATGTTTTGCTTGGAGCTATCTTTTTAAGTTAGAAGGGGAAAAAAGAAAGCAAACAGAGTACAGAGAGAAATGGTTTAATAAGCCCTAAAACTAATAATGAAACTCAAGCCCAGCACCTTTCACCATTAAAGAGGCTAAGTAACAAATTTGATATAATGGCTGAAAATTATTATAAATTGAGTCTACTAGAGATAAAATTGTGAGATTCTCAACACGTGCCTCTGTTCTTCTAAGATAGCTGCAAGACCCACTCTGGACCATGTAACTGGGTGGGACATCACTGCCCAATGGAGGAGCCAAGACACAAGACACATTGATAGACATGTAAATTAGACAATTCTACAACCAGGATGGTTCTTAAACACCAGGAAATTCAGTTCTCATATTTTAGAGAAGAAAAATACAAGACCTACAGTGGATAAGTGCCATGCTCAATGCCCGTCAGCTCCTAAGGAGCAGAGATGGAACCAGAACCTGGACATTCAGATTCCCAGTGAATACCTTGAACACTAGACCATGCATCATATTTTTCTTTTTACAAGTATCTCCATTCTTAAAGTCTTATAGGATGAGTATGAGTATGTATTGCTTTCATAATCAGAAAAAAATTTAATGGAGGAAAGCTACTCTATAGGACACACAGAGAAGGTGGGTACCTTAGGTTGTAGAGCGTTGAGAAAGGAGATGCGTTTGGGCTGGGGGGAGTATAGATGGGGAAAGGTGTTGATAGAGATGGCATTTAAGGTGAAAGAAAAGTAGAGTGGACTGAGTGGTGGGAACATAGCGGAGCAAAGACAATAAGACCAGAGTATATAGAATGTATTATGGACCTTTTTGGAAGAGTGTGGACTGGTGGTCTCTGAGGAATGATGCATTCCCCTTTGTCTGGTATTCACTACTTTGTCTGGTGGATGTTTAATATTCTGAAAGGAAGGGAGGGGGGAGGGTGGGACACTGGGAAGGAGGAAGAGAGGGAGAAAGCAAATGGAAAAAACATGAGGATAAGGGAAGATGAAACCACACTGTGGACATTTTGCACTGTCAACTCTTGGAATTTGGACTTAATTTATGAAATTATATGAAGTCACTGAAGGCTTTTGATCAGAGAAGCCACTTGATTTCAATTATATTTTAGAAAGAGCATTATGGCAGCAATAAAAAAAGATGAATTAGAAGATGGAAAGACTGGAAATACAGAAGTTTGAGATTTCCTGAACTCCACATACTGTTGTTTCTTATCTCTTTAATCTTGATATTTTGGTTAAAGTTTCCAGTGCTGAATCAGTAAACTATTTTGACCAGAGGTGCCCAAAATATATCTTCAATTGCTTTTTAGAAAATGTTTTATAAGTCTTGAGTTTGCAAAATGTATTAGAATTAGCTTAATTGATCATATTCAAATCTGAATCAAAATTGTGGGCTTAAAAGCTACAGTTTATTTTAACACAAAAGCTAAAATAAAAATATCAAATTGTAAATACAATTAAAATCTCAGTCTTTATGATAAAACAACCCTGAAATATTTTAAAAGCTTTCAGTATACTATTATTAAAATATAGAGTTCATGTAATTAAAAAAACCCACGCTTGAAAGACTTCCTGAAAAGAATTCTAAAAAACAATATTTTCCAACCAAACTAGTGAATGTGAAGAACTAACAGCAGATAAGTTCTCACTCCAGCCAGTGACCTGTATTCTTGCTCTCCCATCTTTCAGGATACCATAGTTCTCATGGAATGAGGTCTTCAGAGACAAAATCCTCAAAAAGCCAACCATACAAATGACCAATGGAGTGTGGAATTACATAATTCTAGTCTCTGCTTCAGTTAACAAGAGGGGAAATGATGTGCAATATGTAGAGATGAAACCCCAGGCTCTTGGAGGCTAGGCTGTAAAGCTCTAAAGTGGAGGAGAAGAATAAGGGATGGCCTGAATTGGGGATGGTAAATAAGGTAGAGCAAAATCTCATGAAATAATTAAGTAACAGAAAAGGAATGAGCAGACAAAAGCAAACCAGTGAGAGACAGATCTATAGAAATTACCAAATCAACCATGTGGCCTTTAGAATGGAGGGATCATTCATGTGTTGCAAAAGATTAAGAGAATCTGCAAGAGCCTTGAAACCTTACTTCACTGGAAAGAGAATTCAAAGCTGCACAGTAATTCAACCAGCACACCAATAAATATCCGGAGACACTACCAGTTCAAAGATGCTCTCTGCCTAGAGTCGAGTGCATTTGGAAAAAATGGTTTAGGGTTCTTTAGGAATATGATACATAATAGCAGCCCTATAAAAATAAAAAAGCAAGTGGAGGGTGAAAGACGGGGAAAGACACACCTGAACTAACACAAGTCATGGGAGCAGAAATTGTCCAGTGTAATTAATGATGGTTTCATACCATCCTTCTAAACTCTTCAATTAGTCAATTCTTCAAAACTATCAGAAAAGTTTTGCATATGGCGTTCTTCACCCTAGAGGAATAATCTGTTACAGGATATTTCTCATCTCCTCGCCTTTTTTTAAATTCAGTTTTCTCCTACTTGGCATTAGAATTTTATTGAGAAAGTCTGCTCCATGCATCATTACGCCACAGAAGCAAGGGCAGTGTTCACCTCAGAATCACACATGTTCTTTCCTTGTGCCGGAGCTGGACTCCCAGAACTTCCCAAGAGAGGTTAGTCATGCACCAAGTTTTACCTCAGCCACTAGGAGATACAACCAAAATGGGATAAAGAGAAAAATACACACATACATACATGGACAGAGAAGTAGCGTAAAAATCCACTTGTGAAACTAAAAGACTTTGAGTCTTCTTGTTTTAAGGATTCTGGAAGTATCTCTTGAGGAAAAATCCCATTCAAACTCATCTGCAAAGGCAAGGGGCTCATTATTCTGTGACAATGAATAGAATCAGTGAGGCTGGAGATCAGACTGAGGAAAAAGAAGGTACATTCCTACTGCCAGAAGTAGGCAAGCGATAACTCAGCAAAACAAAACCAAAAAAGAAAGAAAAAGAAAAAATAACAAGAAACCATCATGGCTACAACTAGAAAAGTCCACCCATGATGACACAGCTGCAGAGAAGAAATCAAATGATGTGAATAAAAAGTTTAGTCAAGATGATGTTGAATGAGCAATGAGATTGGATTGAAAAGGATTTAAAGTTTGAAGGTTAAGAAAAGCCAGGAATCTCCTAAACAATTTTTGTTTGTGGTCAAGGGCATTGCTATGTGTGGTAAAAATAAGGCTTCCTCTCAAGTTTCTCTCAGAGCTGTCGACTCCGTAGAATACATGGGGTGCAAACTCATCATTACAATGACCTTTCTCTGGGAGCAGATGGGGCATGGTGAAAGGTGCAGAGGGCAAGGATTCCATCTTGAGTTTTCTCCCCAACCCACTCAGTTCAGTCCAACAAGCAGAGACATGCCACATTTGGGAAATGCACCGAGGTTAAATAGCCTGCTGCCATCTGTCCCCGATTAGGAACAATTGTTAGGGTGGAGCAACACTGAAAGCATTTCCCCAGGCTGGGCAGTGAATCCACCCCTCTCATGTGTCTGATAGCTACTCTCCTGTCTGGGTCAATGTCCTCACTCAAGGTCCTTTTCTACTGACATTCTTAAAGGAAGGACTCCACCACCCCAGAGGTGGCAATAAAACAGGAGAGAAACCAGGAGTCCTGCTAATGGGGGATAAAGGTAGTTTTTCCAAAGACATTTAGACTATGAACAAAAAGGCCACCCACTCATACACCCTGCCAGGCATTCAGTACTAGGTTGATGACTCATGTGACAATTCAGACAGGAGGCAGTTTGTAGCCTCAGAACAGAGCCCATGAGCAACCAGCTGATTGTTCCTCTCTCCTTCTGAAATGGCCTTCTTGCACACTTCCTCCTGTAGCCCAATATTACCAATCCTTCAGAGCCAAGCTCAAGTGCTACTTCCTGCAGGAAGCCATCCTAGCTTTATGCAGCTGGGTGATATTTCTCTCTCCTCTTCCCTCCTGTGATCTATCCTTCTGCAACCTGTACAGCATCTTCATTAAACCCAGGGGTGTTTAAAGCTTGGATCTGGAGCCACACTGTGTGGGCTTATAACCTTGCCCACATGTTGCAGTTTTATTATTTGTAAAACGGGATAATATAGAATCTACATTGCTGGGCTATTGTGAGGACAAAGTGAAGTTCCCTTTGTGAAGTGCCTAGAACAGGTAAGAGCTACATAGGTGCTTATACTTTCAATTACTATTACTAGTGGTATAAACCTCTACTAGATTATACTAGTAGAGTATACCAGTAGTATAAACCTCTAGTAGACAGTTGCTCCTTGAGGTTAGTATTTGTCTTTCTGTTCCATGCAGAGTATTGCACAGCACTTAGAACATGGGGACACGAGTAAATAATGAATATAACAGGCATCCTTTTTTTTTTTTTTTTTTTAGATGTTGGTATTTTAAGGGTTAAAGTCTTTAGCAGCAGGTGGGGGGCAGTGCAGGTAAGACCTGGCTATGGGGAATGATAGAACTATTTTCTAGACTGGCCTCGGCCAAAGCAGCCAGGCGTTCAAGGAATAGATGTAAATGAATTGGCCAGATGCAGACAAATGTCAATATCAAGGGAGTTTACCCATTAGAAAGAGTAGCACTGAGGGCGCCTGGGTGGCTCAGTCGGTTAAGCATCCGACTTCAGCTCAGGTCACGATCTTGTGGTCTGTGAGTTCGAGCCCCGCGTCGGGCTCTGGGCTGATGGCTCAGAGCCTGGAGCCTGCTTCCGATTCTGTGTCTCCCTCTCCCTCTGCCCCTCCCCCGTTCATGCTCTGTCTCTGTCTCAAAAATAAATAAACTTTAAAAAAAAAAAGAAAGAGTAGCACTGAGAAGCCCCTATAAAAAGACAGACTCGATGTAAGACAGAGCTAAGCTCTCTTGGACCTATATATTTAAGGTCAACACAACAGTATAAGCATGGTTTCTAGGACCCAGGTAGCCAATACTATCCAGAGCAATGTGACAAAGTAGGTCACATTGAGGTTTTGTGGCCAGAAAGATACGGATTAAAACCTTATCTCCACATGTGGCTAGTTATGTGACCTTGGGCCAGTATGTAAGCTCATCTGTAAAATGGGAATAATCACATCTAACATTCAGGATTGGTGGAAGGATTAACACTAAATAGCCAGTTGAACGCTGGACCCATAGCAGAAGCTCAACAATTGCAATTTACTTTTGTTATTATTATGCTTGGTGAGCTAGAGAACAGCCCGTGAGCTTAAGATGCAATTCCAAGTCTGGTGGGCCTGGAACAACCTGGGATGATGCCGGACGGGCCAAGAATGGGCTCAGTGACTGGAGCTGGCATGGGTAGAGAAGGCAGAGGCTTCATTCAGCCCTTCCATCTTAACATTTTTGCATACAAATTGACCATACAAATATTCTTTGATCCATTCCCCATGGATAGCTCCACCTTCATTACTGGAATCACCCAACCAGAAAGCATAATCCTGTGGGGCTTCCTTTGAAGGTAAATTAAGCTGGAGGCTAGGGCAAGGATAGGAGAGAACAAGGAAAGCCCGTAAAAGAGTACAGAGATATTTGGGGGGATGAGAGAACACTTGAGTTGAAGTGATAGAATTCCACAACAGCTTGCTGAAAAATGAGAAAATCTTGCAATATGCTTTGCCAAACAGCTGCTTTGATTGATTTTTTAAAAGCCTGAACCGACCAAGTTGTCCAGTTGTCGGAATTGTGTATCTGAAGCCACAGACTTGTGTTTCTCTAAGAAATAAGGGATGGCTTGAAGCAAGCACTTCTAACAGACCAAAGAATGGCATGAGGAATTCTAAGAGGAAAGATGGAGGAAATGAAAATAAACAGGTTTTCCAAAGCTGCTTCTATATGTATTACTGGAGGAACCCCAAGTCATTTACAAGGAGGGACCCCAAAGAACACATAAGAATTACAAGTATTTTTCTGGCAATCAGACTGCACTGAGTTGGGGCTCTTTAGAGATTTTCAGAGTAAGTAATTTAAGATATTATTCATTTGTTCTAGGTTGTAGTAGTTGAAGGGTTTCTGGGCTTTCTTCTCTAGCTTTTCTTCTAAGACATGGGGTCATGATAGAAATTAGCTGAAGACAAAAAGAACAGTCCATTGCTGCCTCCTGTTTTTTTTTTTTCTTTAAGTTACTATAAGTCTTCACCTGTACATTAAAATACACCCTCATTTTGAACCAGTTGCCAAGAACTGAAACAGAAAAGGGAGGCCTAGGAGGGAGGGCAAACCTTTAGGGGACAGAAGGTCAACAGACGGCCGTCGACCAAATTAGAGCTGTCTCTTCATTCATCTGCCAGACCCTGAGGCCTTCACATGCTCTAACTTCATATGACTGCATATGACTGCAAGGACAATTTAAAAATATATAAATTTGGGGCGCCTGGGTGGCGCAGTCGGTTAAGCGTCCGACTTCAGCCAGGTCACGATCTCGCGGTCCGTGGGTTCGAGCCCCGCGTCAGGCTCTGGGCTGATGGCTCGGAGCCTGGAGCCTGTTTCCGATTCTGTGTCTCCCTCTCTCTCTGCCCCTCCCCCGTTCATGCTCTGTCTCTCTCTGTCCCAAAAATAAATAAACGTTGAAAAAAAAAATTAAAAAAAATATATATATATATAAATTTTACTTTTATTAAAGCAATTCATGTTCACGTTTTAAAAATCAAATACTCCTACGAGGTCTGTAATAAAAAACTATATTCCCCTGGCCCACCCCACAGTCTGGCCCCAGGCAACAATCTGAAACTCTTTAGTTGTTTCTACTGGTATCTATCTCCACATCTTTAATAATATACTTATAGTGTTCTTTTTCTTGATTTATCTTTTGAAGATATTATTTATTAATTTCCTGGCATTTTAGTTGATGATTTAGCTCCTATCACCCCACTTCTTCCATGCTCACAATGGAGATACTGCTTCAGCTTTCTATTTGGGGATAACTAATCACCCCAAAATTAGTGGCTTAAGGAAAGAATGATTTATTTCTTGTTGTGCTTCTCTGCATTTGCTGAATCGTTCTTCTGCTGGTCTTACTGGCTTCATTCATGTGTCTGCATTCAGCTGGTGGCCCGGCTGGGAGCTGGAGTCAGTCGGGGCTTCCAATCAAAGCTTTTAGTTCTCCTCCCCATGGCTCACTTGGACTTGCTGAGAGCATGTCAGCCTTAAGGCAGCATTCCAAGAGGAAGCACTCCAAAATCTTGCGAATGGAAGCTACAAGGTCTCTTAAAGTCCAGCCTCAAAAGGCTCCAGCATCACTTCTACCACACGGTATTGGTGAACACAAGTGACAGGGAAAGCCTACACTCTAGGGGAGAAGAGATCATTTCTACCTCTTGACACAAAGGCTCACTGCCAAAGGCATCCGTGCCTGACTGGCTTAGTTGGTGGAGCATGTGACTCTTGATCTTGGTGTTGTGAGTTTGAGCCCCATGTTGGTATAGAGATTACTTAAAAATAAAATCTTTTAGGGGTGCCTGGGTGGCTCAGTCAGTTGAGTATCCGACTTGGGCCCAGGTCAGTCTCATGGTTCATGGGTTGGAGCCCCACATTGGGTTTTGAGCTGACAGCGAGGAGCCTGCTTTGGATTCTGTGTCTCCCTCTCTCTCTGCCCCTCCCCTGCTTGTGCTCCCTCTCTTAAAAATAAACAAACATCTTTAAAAAAATCTTAATAAATAAATAAATAAATAAATAAAATCTTTAAAAAAATTTTTTAATGTTTGTTTATTTTTGAAAGAGACAGACAGAGAGACAGGGAGACAGAGTGCAAGTGGGGGAGGGGCAGAGAGAGACAAAAACATAGAATCTGAAGTAGGCTCCAGGCTCTGAACTGTCAGCACAGAGCCCAAAGCGGGGCTCAAACTCACGAGCTGTGAGATCATGACCTAAGCCGAATTCAGAAGCCTAACCAACTGAGCCACTCAGACGCCCCAAAATCTTTTCTACTTATTTTATTAGTATTATTTTATTTTTCATTTATTTATTTTTTCAATATAATTTATTGTCAAACTGGCTTACGTACAACACCCCCCAAAATCTTTTTTTTAAAAAAAGCATGCAGAATGGATGATATTTGGAAATAATTTACCACTGCTATATCTTGAATTCATTTAATCAATATCAGCATTTAAGTTATTATTTAAATATTATACGTGGCACTGCCAGGTTCAACACGCATAGTTCCATTTTTGCAGAACGTATTTATTCTTCCTAGAGTTAATGACTACCCTGTTGTTTGTTTGCTTTCGGTGTAAGTAGCCTTTAATGTACCTACCCTTAGGTTTTCCATCAGATCAGTCGGATGTGTACTTTTCAAATGAGTCACACTGCGAGGAGAACTTCTTTCCCAGAGGTCTCTCTCCTCCATTCTCCTGCTGCAGGGTGAACTGGCTCCTCCCTAGATGTACCATACAGCTGTCATCTTGTGACTCTGCTTCACCACTTTTCCTCAATGCTGCTTCCTTTTTTTTTTTCCCCTCCAAACTCCTTTATTTTGCACATCTCCAAGAGCTTGCTAATAAAGGTAGGGGAGGAATAAACATTTTGAGACCTTCTTTTCAAAACATTTTTAATCTCAAAATAAGAAATCTCCAGGGACATCAGGCACACAAAATTGAAGTTATGACTTTACAGCACCAAGTTTTCATAATGTTAAAAAAAGGGTGGGGACAATTTTGTGAGGTCAGTGTAACTGCATAGGAAGCTCTCTAATGAGTGTAGTTTTAAAGTATATGTATAACAGACATAAACAATGAAGGTGACCAACTGGCCATAAAATAATAATTAAATTTATATGATTCCTGGAATAAGCATGAAGGACAACCAAAAGGGCTTAGTTTTGTAAGATTCAAGAAGGAAGTATTAGAACTAATGGCAAAAAAATTATATGAAAACATATAATGATACAATTTTAAAAAATTAATATTTATTTATTTTGAGAGAGAGAGAGAGAGAGAGAGAGAGAAAGCACAAGCAGGGGAGGGGCAGGGAGAGAGGGAGATACAGAATCCGAAGTAGGCTCGAGGCTCTGAGCTGTCAGCACAGAGCCCAACAGCAGGCCTCGAACCCATGAACCATGAGATCATGACCTGAGCCAAAGTTGGTCACTCAACTGACTGACCCACACAGGTGCCCTAATAATGACAAAATTTTTAATGAAAACTGAACTTCAGAATCCATATTTTGTTACTATGTTAAAAAGGAGAATATTTCCAGTTCTGAAAAGGGCAGAAAAACGGATTTCTGAAGACACTACCACTGTTCACTGATAGCTTGTTTTCTCCTTCTAGATACACTGGAAGGGTATGATTCCCCACTCTTTACAGTTTGACTGAGCCATGTGATTTGCTTTGGACATGACATGTTGCCAGATTTAATATGTATCATTTTGAGTTTGAAAGAGTTAATTGTCTGTGCATGACTTTCCAACATGATCTCTCAGTCATTGCAATCATGCAAACCCATTTTATATGTAAGTGCAAAACTGAAATCACTAATGTTATTTGTTACTGCAGCATAACCTAGCTTAATTCAACTAAAACAAGAAAATCGAAGTCAAAAACAGGTGAAGTGGTCACAGAACATAATAGGTGTTTCCTTGTCTAGAAAAGTTATATTTTAGGCACTGTATATGCTCATTAAAAACATAATCTTTGCACTCAGAGGCCTGGCTTTGAATCCTGACTATACTATTTAGACCTTGGGCAAATAATTAGCTCTTTTAGTCTTGGCTTCCTGATTTAAAAATTTCAGATATTCATGGATACTTCATAGATTTGGGGGAAATTAAAGGAGATAAGGTAGGTTAGATGTCTATGCAGTGTTTATACATTGCAACTTTTCAATAAATGCTTGTTGTGGTTAAGAGAATTTCCCAAATGTATCATTAAAATTCTGCCAGAAATTTTGTAAGAAGTGAGATAGAAAATACTACGTTGCTTCACTAAAAGGAGTGTGTTGTAAAAATATGTAATGTGCTTAATGTCTACCCCAGGTAGTTTTCTAGGACAAATGATAAGATTTAATATTTGTGAACTCTCTCTCTCTCTTTTTTTAATGTTTATTTTTGAGAGAGAGAGAGACAGACAGACAGAGTGTGAGCTGGGGAGGGGCAGAGAGGGAGACAGAATTCAAAGCAGGCTCCAGGTTCTAAGTTGTCAGCACAGAGCCTGATGTGGGGTTCGAACCCACGAACCATGAGATCGTGACCTGAGCCAAAGCTGGACTAAAGCTGGACTAAACCAAATGAGCCACCCAGGCACCCCTAATATTTGTGAACTCTTAAGAGAGGAAAGAAATAATATGCTCATAAGACACAAGATATACCTTAAACTTTACTTTTTGTGAAATGATATTATCAGAATTTGGGAGAAAATGATCAGAATGGGGGAAAACCATAGATATAGTGTAACTAATCATACCAAAACATTTCACAATGTCTCCCTTTAGTAATTGTAGATAAAAGTGTAGAAGCAAGGATATCTTAATTATACAGGCTAGTGGATTTGTAACTGAAAAGACCAATACTATTGTATGTTAATGGAGGCATGACACAGAGCTCTGTCTTGGCCCTATATTGTTCATTCATTCATTCATTCATTCATTCAAAAGTCATTTATTGAACACCTACTATGTAACAGGTATTGTAGTAGGTACTGGGGGTTTAGTAAGGAAAAAAACCCAAACACTTGTTCATTTTTAAAACTGGTGACTTAGATGAAGGAATAGAATGTTGAGCCAAATCCTCTTTGAGTAAAGGGGCCAGAGAGTAAATGCATTGAAAAGAATGATCCAAATTCAAAGTAATAGATTATAGCAGTAGATTGACTGGAAAATTTAGTTGTGTTTGTCTAGAGAATTTATTTAATCTCTGTGAGACTCAACTTCCTGGAAGATAAAATGGAGACAATGATATTTGCTGTTTGACTTGTTTTCAGTTTTAAAGATAATGTATGTAAAGAATATAGCACAGTGCTCGGAATATACTAGATGCTCCAAATGCAATAGTTTTTATTACTGTGGGATTCATTTTACCACAAAGGGTCATTTTTCATGCATGCAAGGATTCTCAGAATGTATGAGAAGGCCAAGACAGGTAAGGTGAATGGTTCAAGGTTAAATAATGAGAAACTGACTGGATCAGAACTTATATTCATTGTTCCCTATTTCTGATTAAAATGTTAACATTCTATCTGGTAGTGACTAATATTTTATATTGAACCTCTTGTCATACAGAATGCAGTTTTTAAACAACTTCAAGGTATAATAACGTGATGCTACAGGGAGAACTTTTGGAGCTCAGAGAAGAAGTCCTTTACATCCACATAGGAATTTTGGTTTCTGTCATTTTAGACTAATTAAAATCACTGTGAACCGATATTATTTTTTAAACATGGCGACACTTCTTTCATCAAGTAATTCAGAAAGTCCTTCTCTGTAAGCGAATATAGGTTAGATGAAGAAGAGAAGTTGGTACAGCACGAACAGCCTTTCTCTTGGCAATCAAAAGGGTGAATAGGCTGGATGAAGTGAAATAAAATAAGACTGAGCATTTGCTCTGTGGTAAGTAATAGAAACAGAATCTCAGATGATCCTCATAGCAGCCCAATGATGAAAGTATTTAGTGTCCTCATTTCTACAGTGAGGAAATAGGCTCAGAGGGGTTAAGTGACTTTTCAAGTCACACAATTGGTAAATACCAAAAGGGAGACTCAAAGCCAGGTCTTTGTGATTCAGTTTCCCATGCTCCTTCTCCTCTACCACATTGCATCTGGCAATGCTTTTCTGTCTATGATGAGCCACAGAGTCCTTAGCATTACCTCAAAACTAACTGCTTACTTAGGTATGTCATACTTGGCAAATTCCCACTCCCCAGAGAACAGAATTCTTCTTCTTCTTTTTTAATTATGTCAGTGTAACAACAGTGCAAAGTTTAAGAAATAGATTTTTAACCACGAAAATCTTACCACCTTAACGATACTATTTTAATTGTGTTTAGGTTCATTCATACCTTTATTTAATTTTATTTTCTTATGGTGATGACCATAAGCCACCAAGTGTAGCTGCCAGAGTGCAAAGAAGCTCTCAGTTTTTGGGTCACATACACCCACAAGCTGACTCCATGCAACCAGTGACAGGAAAGGATACTTCTAAAACAACCGACTCTGGAGAAAGCATGACACCACACACCTTTAAGTAACTGTAATCATACTTTACATATAACTTTGTGTCATTTATTTATTCACTCGTTAAATACATATTTACTGAGTGACTGCTACAGTCGAAGCACCATTCTAGGAGCAAGAACTATAGCAAACAACCACAAAGTCCCTGATCTCATTGAGATTACGTGCGCTGAAGGAGACAGATAACAAACATAAAAAAGTAAAATATATCGCATGTGAGAAGGTAAGCCCTAAAGAGAAGTTGGGGAAACAGGCAAAGCGGGTAGACATTTGGGTGAGGATTACAAGTAGAGTTGAAATTTTAGCTAAATTCTGGGAAACATTTTGTGGAAAAGTTAACCACTAAGTAAAGACCTGAAGGAAGGGAGAGTGGGAGCTGTGGTTATCTGTGGTGTGGCAGGCAGAATTCTAGGATGACCCCATAACCCTATTTGCCCCTTCGTTTGATTTCAATGATTACATTAAGTTACCTGGAAAAAGGGATTTGCAGACATTAACCTTAAGATAGGGAGATTATACATGTGGACCTAACCTAATCACACGAGCCCCATAAAAGCAGAGTTTTCCTTCAATTGGTAGCAAAAGAGAAAGTCGGATTTAAATTGTGAGAAGAACATAGCACAAGGGAGGTTCTCCAACACTGAGATGGAAGGAGCCACAGGGAAGAATCTGGGGAAAGCTTCTGAAAGATGAGAGTGAAGCCCAGCCCACAGCCAGCAAGAATATGGCAACCTCTGTCCTACAACTGCCAAGAACTGAATTCTGCCAACAACTTGAATAAGCCTGGAAGCACATTCTTCCCAGAGTCCCCAGATAAGAGTCCAGCTGGACTTCATTCTGATTTCGGCATGTATGGAGCCAACTGAGCCACGTATAGACAAGTGAAGACACAAAAGTAAGGGCATTGTTACATGCTTGTATACCTAATGACAATGATATTTTGATCAGCCACACAATATTCTCACGTGCACCACAATTGACTTAGACCTTCCTTTCTGATTAGTTCTGTTGTTCAAGTCTTTTTCTTACTAGATGCTGCTGCAATAAACACCTTCATACATACAGCATTTTCCCTTAGTTTGCAAATTTGTCATTCCAAGGATTATTGTTTTATAATAATATATGGGCCCCAATTTTCCTGGACCCTTGCAAGCATTGAGTATTACGATTATTTTTAGTTTTCCTATCTTAATAAGTAAAAGAGTAGCAACAATTAGAAATCTTTTCTATGAATACTTACAAGAATGAAGATTTCTCCCAATTTGTTTCTTCATAGCACTTCTGTTCACTGATTTTTGAAAGAAGTAGTATTGCCTATTGAGTTACTAGCAGAGAGAGCAATCAGTTGAAAGAAATTTCAGACTTGATTTGGATCATAACTTCTTCTTCTTTAGTCTCCTAGTGTTTGGGGTTCTTCACCTAGGAAATGAACATGGAGTCTGGCGTCATATCCAAACAATATTTATAAAGCATTTATAGAAGTGCCTCCTTGCAGTTCTTCCTATTAACCTACATCTATATATTTTATTTTAAAACAAAATAAGTGTTGCATAGTGTAAAGAAATCTACTGGATCACTTCAACTCCTTGTGGCTTAGTTTCTGCATCAATATAATGAGAAACTTGAAATAATGTTTTGGTCAATTCCTGCATACTGTAAGTGTCTATCATCTTATATAATAGCTATCTACCAAGTCAGCAAGGGATCTGGTAAATGCTATCCTTAGGCACAGATACAATCGGTCTATATATGACCCCCAAATTATTTGTTTCTGACCAACTCCATCAGAAACCCCCTTTTACAGTTCTCTATTCCATCTTGTTCTTTTCTGTCATCTCTTCAAATAGTTGTACGTTAGCTTCTACTTTTAAGACAGAAAGTCAAACCCGGGTGTCTTCTTCTCCACCCAAAATACCATTGACCAAACAATTATAGACATTCAAAATGTATATATTACCACTGAAAAGCATAACCCCACTAAATAGCCCTCTGAGAAATTTAACCAAGGTCCAGAGGGTTAAAATACAAATAAATGGATGTGAAGAATGGTAAAATCACAGATGCAAAAGACACTTAAAAACTCACAAATGGATAATAAATGTTACTTTATTCCAATACATTTGATCAAATATATGGATCACTTTTAAGGAAAAAGTTCCCACACTGGTTCTTAACAAACTAAAAATGAGTAGACCAATAAACATATGTAAAAAAAATTAAGAGGCGTCAACAGAACATCACTAAAGAAATCTAACTAACTTTGCCCATGAATTCTTTCCAACTTTTCAAAGGCAAGAAAAATTACTGTGCTTTTAAAAATGTTTCATAATGGAAACAGCTATGGAGAACTTCCCATTTACTTTGAAGTTAATGTAATCCTAATATCAAACATCAAAAAAGATCATAAATGAAAACTATAGATCATTTTCTTATTCCTATAAGAATCCTAAATGAAACATTATTAGTTTGGGTCAAGCAGGATAAAAATAGAATACTCTGTAATTACCAAGTGGAGTTTATTCCAGGAATTCAAGGGTGGTTTAGCATGTTAACACATCAACAATTAAAGGGATTTTGATGAAATTCAACATTGTTTGTGATTACAAACCTTTTACAAACACAATACAGAAGGCAATTTCTTAACATGATTAAGATCTTTAGAAACCAGAATTTAGTAGCAAACATTACACCTACTGGTGAAATATTAGAATATTTGGCCAATAAGTAGAATAATAAAAATAAATAATAAGAATATATATTGGAAAGGAAAAAGTGTTACACTATTTGCAAATGATATAATGATCTACCTAAGGGCAGGCACCATGTCTCTTCTTAAGTAACATTATGTCCTTGGTGCCTAACACTTTCTGGAACATACTGGGAGTTGAAATATTTATTGAATGAGATATTAAAATATTGAAGAAATAACTAAAATTGTTTTAAAATAATAGAATGAGGGGCGCCTGGGTGGCTCAGTCAGTTGAGTGTCTGACTTTGGTCCAGGTCATGATCTCACGGTTCGTGGGTTCAAGCCCTGCATCGGGCTCTGTGCTGATGGCTCAGAGCATGCAGGCTGCTTCAGATTCTGTGTCTCCCTCTCTCTCTGTCCCTCCCCCGCTCACACTCTGTCTCTCTCTCCTTCAAAAATAAATGTTAAAAAAAAAAAAAGAAAGAAAAAGTAAAAATAATAGAATGATTGGGGCACCTGGGTGGCTCAGTCAGTTGGGCACCTGACTTCGGCTCAGGTCATGATCTCACAGCTCGTGAGTTTGAGCATTGCATCGGGCTCTGTGCTGACAGCTTGGTGTCTGGCGCCTGCTTTGGATTCTGTGTCTCCCTCTCTCTCTGCCCCTAACCCCCTCGCATTCTGTCTCTGTCTCTCTCAAAAATAAACATCAAAAAAAATAATAATAGAATGATGGAAAAACAGCAAATTTGAGATAAACACATGAAAATTTATGATATTCATGTATAGCAACAATAGCTGGACTGAAACTATTAAGAAATGTACAGGACCTCATGAGAGTAACAATCTGAATATCCTCTGAGGTATTCATGTTTCTAGATTAAGAAGACTCAAAGAAATAAGAATGTGAATTCTCTCCCAATTTAATCTAAACTTTTATACAGACTATAAAAATTTCAATGGAATATTTTCAAAGTTGAAAACTGACCCAAATTTCATTTCAGAAATTACAGTTAGGAGCCACAAAAAGAATATAACAGAGAAGACCAAGGGCTGGGGACATTTGCCATTAAAAATATCAAAATTTACTACAAAGCTAATACAATATTTAAAGTATAGCACAGGTCCAGCAATGGGCATGGCTATTCATAAGATAAAACAGAGAATCTAGAAATGGATAGACAGATAAATGAGTATGTAAAATATGATACAGATGTAACTGGTTAGGAAAAAAGCTCTGCCAGATATCACATTAGTAGTTTTAACTTACAAAAAAATAAATTGATACCCATATCTCAATATAAACAAAATTATCCTCAAAGTTAAAATTCAAACATTAGGAAAAATGATAAAAAGAACTGAAAAACATGTTATAGAATATTTTAGAATAAGTTTTTTCTAAACATGATATATACTTGAGAACTTTCTGACTACATAAGGATTAAATTTTTTTGGCAAAGAAAATTAAATAAGAGCAAATAAGACAATAAAATAAAATATAAACAAATGTTGTTACTATATATAGAATTATTAAAATGATATTAAAATGACAAACATCTCAATGGGGGAAAAATGAGATTTCCAGTTGGGCATCACAGCTTGAAAGTATACATTTATCTTAAATTCCCTTCAGGAATTCCAGTATAATGACAGTAAAGGAGCGAGAAAGTATAGACGTGAAGACAGAGAGAGTAATAGAGGAGACAATACAAATGGGAGACGTCCATAACATTTTAAAAAATCTTAGTGTAGAGAACTGAAAGTTGAGTGGCTCTGATGCCTGAGTAATGGCCCACTGTTCCATAAGTATACCAACTCCCTACCCCTAACACACGGCTTTCAATTGGCTTTCTAGTGCCTCATTCCAAAGTATAATTAGATAAGGATCACAAGATATATATGGAAAACCTCCAATATGAAAGACAGAAACCAGGGGCGCCTGGGTGGCGCAGTCGGTTAAGCGTCCGACTTCAGCCAGGTCACGATCTCGCCGTCCGTGAGTTCGAGCCCCGCGTCGGGCTCTGGGCTGATGGCTCAGAGCCTGGAGCCTGTTTCCGATTCTGTGTCTCCCTCTCTCTCTGCCCCTCCCCCGTTCATGCTCTGTCTCTCTCTGTCCCAAAAAAAATAAATAAACGTTGAAAAAAAAAATTTAAAAAAAAAGAAAGACAGAAACCAAAATTAACATAGGAGAAAAGATATGACACAAGGAGAAAAAGAAAGCTTAAAAATATAGTATCTTCATAACAATTAGAGAAGCCAGCATCCATGAAGAAAAAAGAATGGGACATTATAAAAAGAGACCATGCAGTGAAGAGGAAAGAACCACTAGAACATAATAATATGAATAGTTAAAACATCTGGTAAAATTGGAAGATCTCAGTCTAGAAATTCTAAAAAACCTTCTAGAAAAAAATATAGGGGTGCCTGGGTGGTTCAGTCAGTTAAGCGTCTGACTTCTGCTCAGGTCATGATCTCCCTGTTTGTGGGTTTGATCCGCCTCTGGCTCTGTGCTGACAGCTGAGAGCCTGAAGCCTGCTTAAGATTCTGTGTCTCTCTCTGTCCCTCCTCCACTCACGCTCTCTTTCTCTCTCTCTCAAAATAAGTAAATAAATATAATTTTTTTAAAACGTCCAGTTAAAAAAAAGAGAACAATTAGCTAATGAGAGAAAAATGGGAGCTAACATTATGAGAAATTAGAGGACTAACTCAAGAGATATAACCAATAGGAGTTCTAGAAAGAGAGAGTGAGCAAGTGTGTGTGTATGTCTGAGAGACAGAGAACAGAGAGAAACTACCAAAGAAATAATACAAAAAATTTCCTAAAACCAATGGACACAAATTTACTTAAAGATTATTCCTACCAAGCAGCCCAAGTAATGGAAAAGAGCTGTAAAATACATCATGAAATTTTAGTGTCTTAAGAATAAACTCTGTGGGAATGCAAGCTGGTGCAGCCACTCTGGAAAACAGTATGGAGCTTCCTCAAAAAACTAAAAATAGAACTACCCTACGACCCAGCAATTGCACTACTAGGCATTTATCCATGGGATACAGGTGTGCTGTTTCTAAGGGACACATGCACCCCCATGTTTATAGCAGCATTATCAACAATAGCCAAAGTATGGAAAGAGCCCAAATGGCCATCGATGGATGAATGGATAAAGAAGATGTGGTATAGATATACAATGGAATATTACTCAGCAATCAAAAAGAATGAAATCTCTCCATTTGCAACTACGTGGATGGAACTGGAGGGTATTATGCTAAGTGAAATTAGAGAAAGACAAAAATCCTATGAATTCACTCATATGAGGACTTTAAGAGACAAAACAGATGAACATAAGGGAAGGGAAACAAAAATAATATAAAAACAGGGAGGGGGACAAGACAGAAGAGACTCATAAATATGGAGAACAAACTGAGGGTTGCTAGAGGGGTTGTGGGAGGGAGGATGGGCTAAATGGGCAAGGGGCAGTAAGGAATCTACTCCTGAAATCATTGTTGCACTATATGCTAACTAATTTGGATGTAAATTTTAAAAAATAAAAACATTAAACTAAAACAAACAAACAAACAAACAAACACAAAAAAAGAATAGACTCTGAAAACTTCCAGACAGAAAGACAAAAACACAACAGATCAAGAATCAGGACAATTTTGGACTTTCCAACACCACCATGAATGCTACAAACAATGAAGAAAAATGCCTTTAAAATTTTAAGGGAAAAAATGGTTTCTAACCAAGAATTATATATTCAAGTAAATTATCAATGAAATGTGAGAAATACAAGCACTCAAAAATAAAATGGTTTCAAATACTCTTTGTCAATATTATCGTGGAGTTATGTCTTAGAGCAAAATTAGGGAAAATCTGGAAAATGGGCTGAAACACAAGGGAGCTGCAAAAGGAATTTCAGATTGGCAAGAAGAAGTCCTAAGATATTTCTGCAGTAGGCTAAATATCTAGTAGTTAAGACTGGAGCAAGATAATGGAGACTATATTTTTAAAAAGGAAATTATAGGGGCACCTGGATGGCTCAGTCGGTTAAGTGTCTGACTTCGGCTCAGGTCATGATCTTTGGCTTTGTGGGTTCGAGCCCAGCATTGGGCTCTCAGCTGTGAAAGCCTGGAGCCTGCTTCGGATTCTGTGTCTCCTTCTGTCTGCTTCTCTCCCACTTGCGTTCTGTCCCTCTCTCTCAAAAAAAAATATATATATTTAAAATAAATAAGTAAGTAAGTAAATAAGAAATTATAGATCACCCAAAGTGTTTAAACCATTGAGAGTTTATCACTCTGGCAGAGAATTTGGTGATAGAGTCTTGCATACACAGAAAATTAAGGGAACCCTGGGGCGCCTGGGTGGCTCGTTCAGTTAAGTGTTCAAATCTTGACTCAAGTAATGATCTCATGGTTGATGAGTTTGAGCCCCATCTCAGGCTCTGTGCCTCCTTGGGATTTTCTCTCTCCCTCTGCCCCTCCCCCCCAAACAAACAAACAAACAAACAAACAAATTAAAAAAAAAAAAAAGAAAATTAAGCAAAACCCAAAATGAGGTAATTATTAACACCAGGGAAAACAAAAAGTTGAACCAGAAAGAAAAATCTAAATTATGTGTAATACTTACTGAGCTGTGGACAGTATTTAAGTAATAATGATGAAAAACGTGAATATAAATTTACCCCAGATTTAAGACAGACCTATACTGGAAAGCTGATCAAAGAGAACTGGATGGGTCTGGAGAGAGAAGGTGGAATGCAGGAAATGTGGAAGAAAAGCTACATCTCCCTCTTATCCAGTAGGAAATTGAGAATAATTGTTGAAATTAAAAAATGAAGTAGTAAAGAAGCATTTAATTTAGAAACATAAAATTAAATATATAAATAGCAGGAAAAAAACATTGAAAAAACTTGAGCATGGTTACCTTGGCATAACAGGATTGGGAGGGGAAGAAAAATGGAAGAGAGAAATGCTATTTTTTGCTAATGATCCTTGTTGTCCTAGTGGAACATTTAAACTATGCATATGTATTGTTTTGCTAAAAAGTAAAGAGTCAAAAGATATGAACTAGAAAATCAAAAGAAATTTGAAAGATTAATAAGCATATGAAAGATGCAAAACATCAATAAATAAGCAAGTATTCAAATTTAAACAAGAAAATATTTTTCACCTATTATATTGGTAACAATTTACAAAATTTATAATATCGAGAGTTCGTAAAATGCAGAAAAATAAGCACTCTTACAAAATGATGGTAGAAGTACATAAATTAGCCTACTTCTTCTGAAGGAAAAATGGCAATTCATATCAAAATTTAAAACATGACTCTGATCCAGCAAATCTGCTTCTAAGGAAATCATGAGAAAACTTTTTAAACATATGAATAGCAAGACATTTATTAAAGCATTGCTTATAATAGTGAATACAGGAAACAAGCTAAATATTCATTCCTTAGAGCATTTTTAAAACTAAGTAGAACATTTATAAAATAGAAACTATGCACAATTAAAATGATATGTAGATTCACATTTATTGTCATGGAAAAATGTTGGCAAAATTCTGAATTTTATGAAAAATGCAGGTAATAATCAGGCCATATCTCAATATTTAAATTTATTATAATTTATTTTAATTCTAGGAAGCACCTTCCTCTTCCATTATATTTTCTTTTAAAAGTTTTTTTTTCTAACTATTCTGCTATTCTATTAGAATAACTTTAGAGTTATTTTTGTCATGGTCCTAAGCTATAATGTGTGATTCCATTCATTCCCAAATTAGCTGTCCGTCCGTCAGCCATTCATCCATCCATCCATGCTAACATATATATATATACATATATATATATATATATATATATATACATATATACACATTCATCTTTCTACCTATCAACCTATTTACTCACTAATATAGAGTGTGGGATTATGTCTGAACAGTGAGACAAAGAAGAGATATTGGCAGACAAAGAAGAGATATTTGCTTTCCGTTTTCTAACTTCTTCATTGTCTTAGTTTTTCTTTTCACAATGATAAAAAATTATTTTGAAATCCTCCCCCACCAAAAAATAATTTTCACTTAAAATAAAACATAATGGGTATTTGAAGATGGAGGCATCGTGCTCCCTGATTTCACACTATATAATAAAGCCATAGTAATCAAAACAGTCTGGTATTAGCATAAAGACAGACACTTACTTTCATGGAATGACAAGCCTAGATATAAACCTATACAAATGTGGTGAATTACCTTACAACAAAGGATGTAAGAATATACAACAGGGAAAGACAGTCTCTTTAATAAATAGTGTTGGGGAAACTGGACAGCCACATACAAAAGAATGAATTTCTTTTAAGTTGTATTTATTTATTTTGAGAGACAGACAGCAAGCATGTGTGTGTGAGCAATTGGGAGGGGGAGGGCAAAGAAACAGAGGGACAGAGGCAGAGAGACAGAGAATCCCAAGCAGGCTCCACACTACAGCGTAGAGCCCAATGCAGGGCTCAATCTCATGAACTGTGAGATCATGACCCAAGCTGAAATCAAGAGTCAGATGCTTAATGGACTGAGCAACCTAGGTGCCCCCCAAAGAATAAAAATTGATCACCATCTTACACCATACACAAAAACAAACTCAAAATGGATTAAAGAGTTGAAACTAAGATCTGAAACTAAAAACCTCCTGGAAGAAAACATAGGCTCCTCAATATCAGTCTTGGCAATGAATTTTTGGATCTGACTTCAAAAGCAAAGAAAACAAAAGCAAAAATAAACAAATGGGGCCATATCAAATGAAAAGGCTTTTACACAGCAAAGGAAATCATCAACAAAATGAAAAGGCAACCTAGTGAATGGGAGAAGTTATTTGCAAATGATATATCTGTTAAGGAGTTAATATCCAAAATATATAAAGAATTCATACAACTCAATAGAAAAAAAAACAAAAAAATCAGATAAAAAATGGGCAGAAGATCTGAACAGACAGTTTTTCAAGGAAAACATACAGATGGCCAACAGCTACATGAAAAGATGCTCAACATCACTCATCATCAGGGAAATGCAAATCAAACCCAATGAAATATCACCTCACACCAGTTAGAATGGCTATTATCAAAAAGACAGAAAATAACAAGTATTGGAGACGATATAGAGAAAAGGGAACCCTTCCACACTGTTGGAAGGAATGTAAATCATTGCATCCACTATGGAAAAGAGTATGGAGGTACTTAAAAAATTAAAAATAGAACTATCATATGATCCAGCAATTCCACTTCTGAAAATTTATCTGAAGCAAACAAAAACATGAATTCAAAAAGGTATATGCACCCCCAGTTTCACTGGAGCATTATTTACAAAAGTGAAGATATTGAAATAAGTGTCCATTGATGGATGAGTGGATAAAGGTATACGTATGTACAATGAAATGTTACTTAGCCATAAAAATGAATGAAATCTTGCCATTTGTAACAACATGATAGACCTTGAGGGCATTATGTTGAGTGAAATAAGAAAGAGGAAGACAAACACTATCTGATTTCATTTATATCTGGAGTCTAAAAACAAAATAAACAAAAACCAAAACAAAACTCATAGATACAGAGAAGAGATTAGAAGCAGCCAGAGGAGAAAAAAGCTAGGGTGTAGGTGAAGGGGTGGAAAGGGTCAAGAGGTACAAAATTCCAGTTATAAAATAAATGAGCCACAGGGGTGTAATGTATAGCATAGTGACTATAGTGAATATTTGAAAGTTACTAAGAAAGTAAATCTGGGGCGCCTGAGTGGCTCAGTCGGTTGAGCGTCCGACTTCGGCTCAGGTCACTATCTCACGGTTCATGAGTTCGAGCCCCGTGTTGGGTTTTGTGCTGACAGCTCAGAGCCTGGAACCTGCTTCGGATTCTGTGTCTCCCTCTCTCTCTGCCCCTCCCCTAGTCACAATGTGTCTCTCTCTGTCTCTCAAAAATGAATAAACGTTAAAAAAATTTTTTAAAAAGTAAATCTTTAAAGTTCTCATCACAAGGAAAACAAAATTTGTTACTTTGTGTGGTGATCAATGGTAGGTAATTAGACTTATTTCAAATAAGTGATCATTTTGTGGTGCATATAAATACTGAACCATTATATTACACACCTGAAACTCACATGTTAGGGGCACCTGGGTGGCTCAGGGGGTTAAGCGTCTGACTTCGGCTTCAGCTCAGGTCATGATCTCATGGTTCATGAGTTCAAGTCCCACTTTGGGCCCTCTGCCTTCAGTGTGGAGCCTGCTTTGGATCCTTTGTTCCGCTCTTTCTCTACCCCTCCCCTGCTCACACTCATTCTCAAAAATGAATATAAATTAAAAAAAAAAAGAATATGGGAAACCTGAAACACATTTAAGTCAGTTATATCTCAACTTACAAAAAGACATTTTGGGGACAATAGAGAACATTTTTAAAAAATTTCTTGTGGATGCTCAACATCACTCATCATCAGGAAAATACAAATCAAAACCACAATGAGATACCACCTCACACCTGTCAGAATGGCTAAAATTAACAACTCAGGAAACAACAAGTGTTGGTGAGGATGTGAAGAAAGAGGAGCACTTTTGCACTGTTGGTCTGAATGCAAACTGGTGCAGCCACTCTGGAAGACAGTATGGAGATTCCTCAAAAAATTAAAAACACAACTACCCTAAGACTCAGCAATTGCACTTACTAGGTATTTACCCAAAGGATACAAAGATACTGATTTGAATGGGCACATTCATCCCAGTGTTTATAGCAGCACTATCAACAATAAACATATTATGGAGAGAGCCCAAATGTCCATCAACCGATGAATGGATAAAGAAGATGTGGTACACACACACACACACACACACACACACAATGGAATATTACTCAGCCAACAAAAAGAATGAAATCTTGTCATTTGCAACACGTGGATGGAACTAGAATGTATTATACTAAACGAAATAAGTCAGGCAGAGATAGACAAATACTCATAGGTGGAATTTAAGAAACCAAACAGATGAACATAGGGGAAGGGAAGAAAAAAACAAGATAAAAATGGAGAGGGAGACAAACCATAAGAGACTCTTAAATACAGAGAACAATCAGCATTGCTGGAGGTATGGTGGGGGGAGAGATGGGCTAAATGGGTGATGGGCATTAAGGAGGCCACTCGTTGCACTGGGTGTTATATGTAAGTGATAAATCACTGGGTTCTTCTCCTGAAACCAATACTACACTGTACGTTAACTAAGTTGAATTTAAATAAATAAATTTATAAAAATGTTTCTTGTAAGACCAGCGATTCATCATCTTGACTGTCGTGATTCCATTGACTATTTTGCAATGAGCAGAAAGAGAGGTTGAAGAAAGCAGAAGAGATCCAGGTAACTAAGGAATTGAAGCTCCCAAGAATGTGAGTGAGGAGGGAACCAACCTTGAGTAGTTAGTCTTAAACAGGATGAGGGAGCACTTGTGAGAGAAAAGGGTAAGGTAGGTGAACATCAGTTAAGAGTCAGGGGTCAGGAGGGGTGCAAGAGGAAGTTAAAACAAGCGCTGACAATGAGTCAAATAAACAACTTTGAAAATCTCCTTTGTGGGGCGCCTGGGTGGCTCAGTCAGTTAGGCGTCCAAATTCAGCTCAGGTCATTATCTCACGGTCCGTGGGTTTGAGCCCTGCGTCGGGCTCTATGCTGACAGCTCGGAGCCTGGGGCCTGTTTCAGATTCTGTGTCTCCCTCTCTCTGACCCTGCCCCGTTCATGCTCTGTCTCTCTCTGTCTCAAAAATAAATAAATATTAAAAAAATTTTTTTTTAATCTCCTTTGTTATATGGAGAGTAGATACATTTTTTTTAAAAATGTTATCTCTTTAATATGAGAAAGATTCATGTTCTGTGTAATATGAGAAACACAGGAAAGTATAGAGAAGAAAATTAAAATTACCTGTATGTCTCCTTTATATCCTACCATTTTCTCTCAAAATTATATCCTGAGCTCTTCCCTTTGTCTTCAGCATTTGTTTGAAAGATAATTTAATGTCTGCAAATTACTCCATTATATTTAATTGTTTTAACCATCTCCTCAATCTCAGATGGTTAGATTATTTTTAATTATATTATAAATATTTTAGGAATATCATATAAAATCTGCACAGCTGATAATTCTTTGGAATACATTTTTACAAGTGGAATTATTGGGAGAAGGGGTATAAACTATTTTAGGCATTGTAGTATCTCTAGCCAAATTGGTTTTAAAGAAATTTATAACTATTTACACTCCAAACAGTATCAGATGAGGGTCCATCTGATACCTTTGCTAGTATAGGTCATTTTTTTAAATGTTTGCTAATTTGAAAAGTTAAAATTAATTAATTGTTCTTTTTGGCTTTCTTTGATTGCCAGTAGGAATGAATTTATTTTCATATTTTTATGTCATTTGTATTTCTTCTACTCTTTCTTCTATACTGAATCATTTTGGATTATATCATGGATACTGTTAATATCATACTATAGCGTACTATCATACTGTTAATATCACACTCTGGATTCTCTTGTATTGTTCCAAAGAGTGTTGACTCCTTTAAGCGAGCAATTAATTTGGCCTCAAATTATAACTCTGTCCTTGGGTTGTAACTCATTCCCTATTTCAGTTACGTAGCCTTAATGAATCGACTTGTAACCTGTTTTGTGTATGCATGTTTCAAAGGTCAGCCAGGTATCTGGGTAAAGTTATGCACAGAACTTAGGGCTTCCCTCCCTGGTTCTCTCCTTTCTCATATTCCCTCCATCCTTCACTTTCTAGCACCCCTGGTTGCTCTGAACTCTGTTTACTGTTTACTCAAGGATGATCAATTCCAGCTGTTATATCTCCATTTTAGCCAAACTGAATGACACAGACTAGGACCTGTCTTTTGGCTAAAAACCATACACATAAACACACAAAAGGAAGAAATCACCAAGTGCTATTCTCTTTTTCCAGATACGGACTCTCCTTCAAAATGTGCCTGTGTTTGTTCACTCTTAAGCCTTTAGGTTGCTATTTTTTATATTTTTATTTTGGAATTTAGTTATTATCTGCAGAAAAGTTAGTCTGATATTAGCTTACTTGGACATTACTAGAAGGAAAACCCCAGGTCTACAGATCATTAATTTTCACTTCCACAAATGTTCCCCCCGCCCCGCCCCCCTGCCCCTCTTTAAAAGCACCTGGGTGGCTCAGCTGGTTGATCATGCTGAACCTTGACTTTAGCTCAACTCATGATCTCACAGTTCTGACAGCATGAAGCCTTCTTGGGATTCTCTCTGTCCTTCCGTCCCTCTGTCCCTCCCCTGCTCATGCTTTCTCTCTCAAAAATAAATAAACTTTAAATTATATAAATATAAATATATGTGTGTGTGTGTGTGTGTGTGTGTATATATATATATATATATATTTTTTTAAGATGTGATAATCCCCAAGCACATCTCAAGAAAGCTAAGTGTCTCAGAATTCCAGTTCTTTGAACATATTTGGGGAAGGTTTCCCACAAAAGTTGCTTCTGGAAACTAGAGCTGTCTAGTTAGCTTTAAGCATACACAGAAAACTGCACCTGAGCTCATGCTGAACAAGATAACAATGGCACTGAGGGACTACAGTGCACAGAAACCATTAAAGTCTGAGGTAGAAAAGGGGTTTTCTTCAACTGGTTAATGCAGACCATAAGCAGAGGCTCTGACCACAGAGAATTTGATGTCAGCTTCACACTCTCTTCTTGAATTTGAAAAAGGATCAATGACTGGGAAGACTCATCTAATAAGAGCCCTAGATGGCATTTCCATTTGCACTACTTCATGCTTACCAACAATCACTCATCTAGTATTCCCTGGCACAAGAAAACACGATACTTTGCAGCTAACAGGTACTTGTTAAGATCTCCATATCCCTATTCACCTTGAAAGGAAGTTAAAACTTACCTTATTTAACTCACCACTTATCAGAAACTCACAGTTCAAATTGGGCAAGACCCACCCAGGATAATATAGGAAGAGGCAAAGCTGTAATTGGAATGCAGTTAAGTTGACTCTCACTCTTACAATCTGACTCAGCCACATTTTCAGTGTTTCAGAGGCACTGTGCTATATGGCATGTCCTCAACCTTCCTCAAGGTTAGACTCTAAAGTGTTCTGAGTGGAAGAAAACAGTTTGTGCACTGATGTGATCACAATCTCCCAAATTCAGCATTATGACAGTGTGATCATTGCATTTAATGGTTGGCTGTTCTCCAAAATCAGATTGGCAAGTAAGGGCATGTGGTCTTTCTTGTAACTCTGCTCTCCTGGCCTTCCCATCTCCTTTTTTCCCATTACCATCTCCGTGGCCCTGTGCTCTTGATCTATGTGTATTTCATTGGGTTCAGATGCAAAGGACTAGTCAAGATGTAAGTCAAATTGCAAAAGGATCTGGCCAGACCAAAGTCAGGTCAGCTCTGAATCATAAACATCCTTCCCTGTGAAGCGTTTGGTTTTCTTTTTTTTTTTTTTTTTTTTTAATTTTTATTTTTGGGACAGAGAGAGACAGAGCATGAACGGGGTAGGGGCAGAGAGAGAGGGAGACACAGAATCGGAAACAGGCTCCAGGCTCCGAGCCATCAGCCCAGAGCCTGACGCGGGGCTCGAACTCACGGACCGTGAGATCGTGACCTGGTTGAAGTCGGACGCTTAACCGACTGCGCCACCCAGGCGCCCCAGGTCTTGAAGCGTTTGGTTTTCATATGCAATAATTTCAATCATTCACTTGTCTAAAAATACAAGAACATGTTTTTACTCATCAGCCTTCCTCAATCATGCTATAGGAAACGGAACTGAGCCATTCAGTGAGGAAAAAGCTTCTCCATGTTCAGAAATCCTTCCTTGAGACCTAGCTACCAGCTAGGTAGGACATCAAAGTCCTCAGCATGGAAAAGTCAGAGTAGATGCAGTTTCACATTTTAAGAGTTGAAAAAAAAATTTAAAAACCCTGCCTGTCTTCAGTAGCTTATAAGATCTCTCGTCTCCAGGCGGGAGAGATTCCTCAGGTGTTACCCACTCTATCATAGCATTCCTCATCTCTTCTTTTATCTTGTGCCCTTCTCCTCTTTCCAAGATCATAAATCAACAGAGACAGGCTCTCATTCTTCTTTAAAAGAGAAGGGGGAAGTCTAGACTTCTCCTATTCCATGGCAAAGTGAACAACCTGATAAATTTAACTACCTGCTTCTCAGGTGAAAACTGGAAAGATTTCAAAGCCCAAGTGGCAATCTATAGCCAGGAACCTCTGCAGCATGAGTCCAAAGTCTATTTTATGTTCCTCTCTAGGAAGAAAGCCCATTTGGTAAAATGGCAGTCTGGTTCAAGAGACTTCAGATTCCAGAGAGGGGTCAGAGTCAAATCCAAGACTGTGTGACAGCTGAAATTGTCCATGATTTACTAATTGCTGAAGGCAGTGACCAGGCCATAAGGAGCAAAGGCCAAAGGGAAGGCTTGGTGCCCATTGCTGGCATTAGGTTTCTGTCTAGAGGAAGAGAAGACAGAAAACTGAAGAACATTTGGAACTAATTAGCAGGAATAAGAAAACGTAAGGCTAAGAGGTGGGGGATGGCGTCAGGATTGTCCTTAAAATAAGAAATAGTTGGTCAACTTTGCCAAAGGCTTTGCTTCCCTTATCTTTCTTGTCCTCAGCATAACTTATACATAGTTGATTAAAGTACAGCCTCATCTTTCAGCTTTCTGCAATATTAAGGATCTTATCTGCAGAATAAAACAGCTTCAAAAATGAATGGAATTGGCAGATATTACTGTTTTCCTCAAGGATGGTCTGAACCTAGGAATGTGGGAGATGTCAAGGAAAGAAGTGAACTTTAGAGTCAGATAGACATGAACTCAAATCTTCATTCCACTGCTTACATGCTATGTGACCCTGAGAAAGTTAGGTATCTCCTCTGAACTTCTGTTTTCCCATCTGCAAAAGTCTGTCAATGCCACTTCCTTCACATGGCTGACATGAGGATAAAATGAGATAAAATATGAACAGGACTTCTGTGCTTGGCGCACAGTTGTGCTCATTAACTTTTCTTTCTGCCTTATAAAAACCTTTACAAATACAATAAAAGTCATTTTTGTCATTTATGTCATTCCAGAAATCAAGGCATAAAACAAACCCACAGTACTTAAAACAGTGTGGTATTATTTGAAGAAGAGAAACATAGATCAATGGTATATAACAGGAATCCAAAAGGTTGTCCTATTCGCAGGCAGAAATAAGTTTGAGTTGAATTGAAGCTCCATATTTCAAAGAGTAAATCTAATTTTATGCCAAGATAATGAAGGACAATAACAAGATGCTGGAGTTGCAAAGAATTCGTTAAAATCAGTTATGTAGCAAAAATAGAAAGAAAAAAATAAAAAGAAAAAAAAAGAAATTTGAACATGAAAAAAGGTGAAAGACAGGAGAGCATCTGGGACAAAATAGTCACAGCTATAAAATAAAACATTCAGATACAAAACAGACCAAGATAAACATCTGAAGCTTTCAAATAGTTCTTACATATCTATTTTAAAAAGTCTAAAAGCCAATGATATAGTTTCAAGGACACAAACAGGTAATTACAGAAGATGAAATCAGAATTGCCTTATGAAAGATGGCTTTGCCTCGTTGGTAATCAGAAAATATAAATTAAAATAGCAGTGAATTTACCATTATGCTATCAGTTTGACAAAGAGAAAAAAGTTTGATAATATCAAGTGTAGACAAGCAAGGGCAGGGCTGAGGGGTGGGAGAGTAAAATTAAAACATAGCTGCTCATGACCTTGAAATTAGTACAATTGATCTGAAGGGCAAGATGGTGGTATCTATTAAATTACCCAGCAATTTATTTCTACATAGCTGTTCTGGATAAAGACTTGCACGTACACACAAAAGACATAATTCAATATTGTTTGTAATACGAAAAACCTTAAAAAAATATTTATCCACAGAAAAATGAATGAAAACAAGTCCATAAACACAAAGAATTACTATAAAATGTTCAAAGAAATAAAAGTAGATTTCCACATACTAACATGGATCAGTCAAAAAACCCAGAAACCAATATTTTATATTTCTCCCAATATATAGATATGCATGAAAAATATAAAGAATTTTGGAAACTTATCAAATTCATCAGAGTATACTCTTAGTACTCTTTGGTTGGGAGGAGATCCATATGGGGATAGGAGTTTTCAGGAGACTATAATTTCTTCTGTAATGGTCTAAATGTTTTAAGTTATAACTGATCTACTGTTTGCATAAATTTAAAAATAAATATGTACAGATACTTTAAAAAGATACAAATATCCCCAAAATGTTGACAGTGATTTACTTTGGCAAGGCAAAGAGAGAGTATGGGTGATTGTTGTTTCTTCTTTGTACATCCCTATAACTTAAAAAAATGTTCCCAAAGAGAAAAACGATCACTATTATCCAATGATACTCATAAAATCCCTGATTATGGCACTAGATACCAAGCTAAACTGGTTTAAAAAAAATGTTCTGGCCCAGTTTTGTAAGCATGATCTCATTTAACTCTTATGTTAACCCTGTGAAGTAGGTACTATTATCTCCATTGGTAGATAAAGAAATTGAGGTACCAAGGAGGTAGCCAATTTGCCCAAGCTCATGCAACTACAAAGTCACAGAGCTGATAGTCCATCATATATATTTTTGAATATCAAAGTTAATACTTCTCTCACCATACTAAAGCTACCTTAATGCCAATGTTATATGCTATTTTTTCCCCACAAATTATAAAGCTACCTCACTGCTAAATGAATTTGAAATCTAGGGAACAGATGAATAAAAACAAGTTTTAAAACTATATAAACATTTTATGGACATATGTGCATTTAAGTATAGGAGTTAGACTAACCTATTTAGGAGAAGAATATTACTGATCCCAAGTAAAGCTAGTGTGTAGAAAAGCCATTTGCACAAAAAGGAAACATCCTTTGTTCAAACATAATATTCTTACACAGTGTGATAAAGCAGCATGGGACTCCACAGAACTGATTGTTAGCTAGAACTGTATTAGTAGGATTTCAACTTAAACTAGCCCAAGACAATGAGAATTTATTGCCTTACATAACTAGTTTCAGGCACATCTGCATCCAGGGGTTTCGAAGATGTTATTAAATCTCTATCTCTCTCTCTCCTTTTCTCTGTGTTGTCTTTATTTTTAAGTATGCTCTAGGCAAGTGGTAAATGCATATAACTTTCAAATTCTCCAAGTTTCCATGAATATACTTCTTACAATTTCAATAAAAAAGAGACTCTCTTTCCTTCAACGTGAGGCCCTGAGAAATAAGTTGGCCATACCACAGCAATCTCTGTATCTAGTCCTGAGTCTTTGTTACCATCCCTTTCATCCCAGGAAAGATGGATTCAGTCTCACTCAAACCAAAGGGATTGAATTGAATTACTATAGGACGGGTAAAAAGAGATTAACCAAAGTGAAGAATTCTGGGCAAACAAAAAATGACCACAATATAGTCACAGCTTTCACATTATTAGAGATGTGTGGCCATTGAAAAGCCAGCAAACTAACCAATGGAGAGGGGAGACATTCACAGCAGCTACCTCATAGGGATCCCCTGAGGATAAATGATAGTTGGAGAGAAAATGTACCTAACACGGTGTCTGGCAGATAGGAAGTGTCTTCTAAATTTGTTTCCTAATTGACCAATCAAAGGCAGGTAATTCTGAGTTACTTCTATCACCTCATTCCAGAGATTTTGTCAATTAGCAAGAACCAACTGAACAATACAGCAATTCTATTGAATTTGAAATAGAATTGGGGGGTGGGGTGCCTGGGTGGCTCAGTCAGTTGAGCATCTGACTTTTGATTTCAGCCCAGGTCATGATTCCAGGGTCATGGGATTGATCCTTTCATTGGGCTTCGCACTGAGTGCGGAGACTACTTAAGATTCTCTCTCCTTCTCTTTTTCTCTCTCTCTCCCTGTGCCACTCCCCCCTGCTTGTGCGCTCTCTTCTTTCTCTCTAAAGAAAAAAAAAATAGAATTGGGAGCCTGGAGGCTGTGTGACCTGAGACTCTTAGTAAGCACAATAACAAAAACTATAGTATCTAATATTTATTGCATGCCAACCATGTGCCAAGGAGTATGCTAAGTGTATAACATGCATTTTCTCACGTAATATTTACTATAACTAATGAAGTAGATATTATCATTTCCATTTTACAGATGAAGAAACAGATGTAGCAAGGCCAAATAATTTGCCCAAGGTCAAGAGAGTGACAAGGCTTGGACTCCCACTTGGTTGTGTCTGACTTGAGAGTCTGAGCTCTTAACCACGCATTGTTCTGTCTCACACTGCCCTGCGCGGCCTCATAATACCCTGAGGAGAAGACTCAACATGAAATAGCATTTGGCTGCATTCCAATCAGTCAACACATTCATCACTAGATGCACAAAGAGAGCAGGTAGGTTGGATTCCCTGTGCTGAACAAAACAATTCAGGCAAATACATGCACTGACCTCTAACTCAATTTGGAGATTTAGAATCTCTATCTTGAAGACTTCCCTAACATCTCAGCTGCTGAATTTAACGGGACCTTTTATAGAGGTGGTCAAGAGGGAGAAAAAAATTATCTTTTTAGTTTCTTTTTATTTCATTAAAAAAATTATTTAACCATAACGGTTCTGGAGCTATTTCTTGTTGGCAAAATTATGGAGCTGCGTACAGATTCAGAGATGTGTTGGGAGGCTGGGCACAGATGGCTTTAATTATTTGGGCAGCCATTGACAGATGTGATGGTCTAGGTTTCTGCTGCCTTGGACAGGTGTAAGCTATAGGATTTACCCAGAGGGAGTTGTGCAGAGCCAGAATTGGATAGAGCCCTGTGATGGCCCTTTATTTTGTCTTAATCCACCCCTAGGTACATAGTTATCATATTTCTTTGCCTCAAGGCATGGTCAAGTCAGTCAAAACCATCAAACCAAGTTTGTGTGCAGAAAAGAAAATCTCAAAGACAGAAATACACTGTTAGCAATTGGTCTCAAACTCTGCTCAATATTTTTACTCAGAAGCCCTTCTGTTCATTTAATCAGGGCTTCATAATCAAAAGGATATACATACAGGTCTCACCTTTTGAATCCAAACAAACATGTTTACTTCTCTGATTACAGTCCACACAAATAATTTCAGACATGAATGTCAGCTTGTGAAAACCTGCATGATTTTGTTCAACAAATTTATTGAGGAAGTTATGGAGAACAGGAGGAGAAAGGAGACATACTCCCTGCTCTTAAGGAGCTCTTGACTATTTAGGAAGGAGTTTCTGATCTGTGAGCTAATAATAATAAGAGAGTCAGCACATACTATGTCAAGGCACTGTTCTAGGGTCTGCTGATGTGGTAATGATCAAAATAGCCCCTTTCCCCATGGAGCTTCCATTCTAACTGAGGATATGGACTATTAAAAGTCCATTTTCTTTGGGGTGCCTGGTTGGTAAGTGTCCGACTTCAGCTCAGGTCATGATCTCATGGTTCGTGGGTTTGGGCCCCACAGTAGGCTCTGTGCTGACAGCTCAGAGCCTGGGGCCTGCTTCAGATTTCGTGTCTCTCTCTCTCTTTCTGCCCCTCCCCTGCTCATGCTCTGTCTCTCCAAAATGAATGAATGTTAAAAACAAATTTTTTTTAAATCCATTTTCTTTTAAAAACACATGTATATACAATATGTGTGTGTACATATATACATGTATTAGATGGGGTGGATGAAATATACTAATTGTTACAGTAGATTATATCTAAGGAATTGCATCTAGCTGTGTATGTGAGTACAACAGGATCTCTGTAGAGGAAAAACTGTTTAAGCTAGGCTGAATATAACAGAGAGTGTTACCTTCTCTGAAAACAGCTTTTACCAAGTGGAAAAGTAGAGGAAAGTATTCCAGGTCCTCCTAACTCTTTGTTTGAAATAGCAGAGTTCTGACTTAGTATCTATTATGGGCTGAATTGTGTCTCTCTAAATTCACAGGTGAAAAGCCCAACCCTCAATACCTCAAAATGTAAGTATATTTGGAAATAAGATCTTTAATGAAGTAATTTAATTAAAATGAGATCATTTGGGGAGGGAAGTAATTCAATATGATTGGTGCCCTTAGAAGAGGAAGAGAACCATGGATACTTGGCACAGAGAAAAGGCCATGTGAGGACACAGTGACCAGGTGGCCATCTGTAAGTCAGAGGCAGAGACCTCAGGAGAAACCAACCAACCCTACCAGCACCTTTGATCTTGGATTTCCAGCCTCCAAAACAGTGAGAAAATAAATAAATAAATAAATCTGTTGCTTAAGCCACCCAGTCTGTGTCATTTTGTTACAGCAGCCCACCAAACTAATACAGCACCTGACGTTCAGATTGGGAGCATAGTATATACCTACTACATAGAAAGCTTTCAAAGAATATCTACTGAATTAAAATGTTTCTGAGTTGCACAACCGACCCATACCGAACATTTAACATGCGTGACCATCTATTTTAACCCAGCAACACTATGATATAGATATCATTATTCCTATCTTATCCATGAGGAAACTGGGGCTTTGCAAGGTTAACTATGGTACCCGGCATCACAATGCTGGTAAGCAAGCATGTGTCCTGAACCCGGACAGTGTAATTTGATGACACTTAGCTCCAGCACTCTGAGGAGCTGAAGGACATGGTGAAGGAGAACAAAGGCCAACTTGTGGAGGACCTCGGTTATAGCTACAGAAGCTGAGTGTTCAGGCAACAAAAATACAAGTCACTACCCAGAAAACCTGTTATGCAATTACCTGTATGTACACAGACCAACCCTAAAGATAATCACCATCTATGCATACAACCCATCACCCCGTACCTCATGTAGGCATAGCCCTCCCAACCACTAATCTCCCCTCTGGTATAACATACATACACACACTCACACACTCACACTCGCCTCAAACTCCTCAGACAATACAACTTTTTAAGAAGTCCTTTGAAGAATGCCTTAAAGGATTTGAATCAATAATATCCTCAGATCCTAAACTGGAGCTCCCCAGTTTGCTTTTTAATGATATCTCCCAGCTCGGCAATCACAACCACTTCTTACTGTTCGCTCCTAGCTAGTCTACTCCATTCTTCCCTTGGCCCACAGAGCATGTGGTGTTTTTTTTTTTTTTTTTTTTTTCTTAAATAAAGAAACAGACATGGAATTAAGTCTCGGTGTCCCATGTGCTTCATTATCCAGGCTTGTTGGGAATGTGTTAAACATACAGTGTGAGTTTTCATAAGTAGCAGAAAAGGATCAAAGGAACCTACTTTACCAAAGGTTCTTCTTTTCTCTCTCTCTCTCCTTTTCTTTCTTTCTTTTTTTTTTAAAGTAAGGTTTGGGCGATTCAAATCACACTAGGTAGTTGAGCTGATAAGATATGGGAGGAGAGGTCTCCAGCAGTAGTTTTTATTTCAAGAAAAGAAAACTTTTTAAGTCATAAACGTTCTTAGGTGCCTTTGATTTTTTTTCAGTTGAATTGCAAACCTGGAATTAGAAGATGTTTTGAAAAAATATGCTTGATGTTAACCCTAGGTAGTTATATAAATAGAGTGAATTCAATGAAGTTACATAGCACAAAGATTACACTGTGCTATGCTGCTGAGATTTTTACATACCAAAAACTTTAAAACTTTAAATGGACTCTTTAAAATTGCATATATATGTATACACATATATATACATACACACCCATATATGGAGAGACACATATCTTCCCTAATAATAACATTTCCATTTTACTCCTCTGTAAAACTGTGCAGTATTTGTTCCTATGTGCACTAAGCAAGAGTCCTTGGATTGGGAAGATTTGAATAAGTCACCCTGAGATGAGATGTAATGTGAAATGTGACTTTCATGGAGAAACAAACTTGCTTATTTGATCTTATCTTTGCAATACAGAGGGATCTCGTTTCTCAACTTTTAGATGTCTAAGCTATTTGGGTTTCCAAAGGCAAGACTGAAATCCATAAGATCTCAAAATGACTCAAGATTTGTATTTGTAATCATGATTCATTAGAATTTGGTTTCCGTAGAGGACTCACATTTTTCTCAGTAATATTTTTTTAAAATTTCTTTTTGAAATCCAGTTTTGCTAAATAAAAATCTGTTTCTTCTGTCCTTTAATTTTGTAGCCACTATGGTGGTGTCACTGCTATATGTCTATTCTTATGTTAGTGTCATACTGTCCTGATTGCTGTAGCTTTATAAGAAGTCTTGAAATCAGCTAGGATAAGCCCTTCCACTTCTTCCAAATTACTTTGGCTATTCTGTTTTCTGCATTTACATGTCAATTTTAAATCAATGGTACTGATTTATGTTTTTAAAAAGTCTGCTAGGATTTTGATTGGGATTTCATTGACTCTATTGACCAACTTAGAGAAGTTATAGAATAATCATAATCATAATCATAATAATTGAATTTTCCGATACCAAGATGGTTTATCTCTCCTGTATTTAGGTCTCATTTAATTGATCTCAGCAATATTTTGTAGGTCTCAGTATATAGATCTTGAACATATTTGTTAGTTTTATCCCTGAGTATTTCACACATAAAATCAGTTTTACTTGCTATATAATATTCCCCTGAGTTAAAGTTCTGTTATTACTTGACCATTCTATTGTGTACTATACAGGTGGTTTGCATTTTTTATTCTAGTAACAATTAACATGGTGATAAACATTTGTGCATAATCATTTTCTGTATTTAAAATTAGTTTATTTACATAAATTTCCAGAAGAGAAGTTCCTGGGTCAAAGGCCATGAAAATTTTTCAGGTTCTTAGTACATATTGAATAGCTTTTTTTTCTCAAAGCTAAATTATAGAATTTTCCCCCAGATATTCCACTTTTTTCTCTTCTGTAGCCAAGGTGAACAGTCATTATTATATAATCTCCAAGAAAGACAGAGAAAGGGACAAAGCCTTTTAAATCCTCTGTGAAGAGAAACAGAACACATCAATGTTGCTATCACCTTGCTATACTATTGAGTAGAAGATCAAGCCATGCTGTTGCAGACAATGCCTTGATATATTAAAATGGTTGGATTCTTTCTAGTAAGTAACTCTTCCTGGGCCTCAGTTTCCTCATCTACAGAATGAGATTGTTAGATGTATCAGTGCTTTTCAAAACTGCTCTGAAAAACCTCGGTGTTTTGGAGGGGGAAGTTTTAGGATGAGCATCTGAGCTGACCAGCTCTGGGCCTCCCTGCATCTCTCCACATAGAGAAATCCTCCTTCCAGTAGTTTTGCATAATGTGATTCTTTTTCAGATTAGTTTTTAAAAATAGGCATCCACTAATAAAAACAATTGAGAAAACCACTGAACTAGAAGGACACTAAGGTATTTTTCAGTGAAGCATTTTATTTCAAGCTACATCATCTTCTAGCAGGTTTGTCTACATATGAAGCTCTGAGGAAACTAGATTCCATGATGCCAAATATGTCAGAGAACGTCTCACAAAATGCCCCTGAGTGTACTTTCAGTTCATAGGACATACTAGTTCTGGACCAGTCCCAGAAGAGATTGGAATCAAAATTCAGACTCAAATGGAGATTTCTGGAAAGCTGCTAGCAAATGGCAGGTGCCCTGACTGCTTTCTAACATACATAATCTTATCAAATCCTCAAAAGAGATCCATGTTACTGCCACCATTTTGAAAATGAGAAAAGTAGGGCTCAGCTTAGTAAGTGATAGAGTTGAGACTTGAACTCAGGTCATCTGACCCTCTAGTCACACCGCACGGTATACCAGAGCCTGGTCAGAGACTGCACACAAGACATACGTTACTAAATAGGTCAAGAAATAACATGAGGTGAGAAACTCAGAGATTCACAGAAAGAATCCAGGACTGAAACATGCTTTCATGTCTGCTTACCCCGAGAAAATCAAAGCCACAGCATACCACTTGAAGCTCTTTATTACCTTATGATCTTGATCTTGGAACAATTCCTTAAATTCTCTACGACCCAGTTTCCTTGTACATGAGAGCAGTGTACCTCATAGGGTTTCTGAGAGCATTAAATGAGATGATGGATATGAAAATGCATAGCTCGAAGTCTGCACATAGAGGGTGCTCACACCCAAAGTGCCACAAAGACATACCACAGACAAGCCTTCAGCTACAACAGTTTTGAATCGGGCCCCCAACAGGCAGAGGAGAAGAGAAAAGAAAAGAATGAGGGCCAGGAAAATCAGATTATTATTGTTTCTAGGCAACCACAGAAAAGGAATAACATAAAGGGCGTTTCTCCTAAGAGTACTACACTGGCTACCTCACAAAAAGGCTGTCAGGTTTTAAAAGTAGGATACAACTATCAATGACCATAGAGAACCTTTTCATAATTCAAAATTATTCAAAATATTCACACACACACCCTCTTTCTCTCCTTTCCTCCCTCCCTCACCCAATTCTCAAAGTAGCCAGGGAGGAAGATAAGAAATGTGTTCATTCCAATTCTATAAAAGATCAAACTGAGGTTCTGGGGAAGCTGAGAAAATTAAGCACAGTCATCCACTTTAAAATCAAGGTCCCCTGGGCTGTAACCTCCTTGAGGCCAGGATCTATACCTTGTTTTCTGATATATCTTTCCAAAAGGCCCAAAAATGTAAGTGTTGATTGAAATGTATTGGTCTGAGGTCTGCTTATTCAGGAGGCTCATTTTGTTCAGAAGCAGAATCTCAGATTAAATTTCAAGGTCACAGATGCTATGGAAAGCTTCTTCAGTTGATATGTATCCGTTTAGGAAAAACTTATTTTAAATGTCTTGGTACATTGTCATGTTCCACCGCTAATCCATTCTTTTCCTTCTAATTTTTGAATAATTCATGCACTTTTTTTTTTAAGAAATAGCATAGAAAAAAAAACTATTAAGTGAGGACAAATTTTCATTTTGAAACAAAAAACAAAAAACAAAAAACCTTGATGTTAGCTCATCCTCCTGATTGCCTTTAGGTTGCAAGTACAATTAATTGACCTTGGACATGACATGTTTTAAACCCAGGAAGAGTGAGTGAAATTTTACTGGAGGCATATTTATCTTAAGTTGAAATGCAACTTGCTGTCTCAGAATATTATCTCAGTCTGGTATTATCTCTGATTGAAGGCAGGAAGTGTTGTCCTGCCTATTAAAAATATACTTCATTTGGACCCAAAATAAAAATATGTCAAATGCGAAGAGACCCACACTTGAACCTTGACTCCCCAGATTTACAATGTTCCATTATGAATATCATGAAAATTGCTCTGTCTCTAAATAAAATAACTACTTTTCCTCCTTCCCCAGCTTGTAAAAATTAAGATAATGCTGCAGTGTTGATTTCCTTAAAAGAAAGGATCTGCTGGGTACACGTTGAGGCTCCCCTGGATTCTTAGTACCACTGGTTGTCACTGCTAAAGTCATAAAAATAGGACAGAGGAGACATGTTTTGCTTCCGACAATTTGAGTATTGGATTTTCCAACCACCTTTGAACCTTTTGATGTTCAAATTCCTCACTGGCAAGCATTCCAAAGCCTTGCAGGGCTCCTGAAATCTGAGAAGTCTCCTCACCAGAGAGGAGTTGAGCTGAGCTGAAGGCTCGCAGATGTGGCTGCAGCCTGGCTCCCAGAACCAAACGGGGAGAACTACAGTCAATTATGTGGATGGCGCTTCCTGCTCTGCCCATTCTGAGATCCCCTTCTATTCAAGGTCCCCTTCTTTTTTTGGTGGGGGGGCGGGGGGGAAGGGGTTTGGCAGCCAAGAGGGCTCTCTCACCTCTAGCACTTTCTGATGGAGGAAATGTCTTCCCACCCCCTGCCCCACCTTGGGGGCAGCACTGACAGCCTTTCTTTGACTGTGTCACTCACAGCTGGAGGAGGGTCCAGCCTGAAGATAAATCTCTCACAGCTTGCTCATTCTTCTCCAGGAGGCTGTGAGGAGAATGATCAATGCTGTGCTTCAAGGCTAGCTTGCTCAGTGAACCACAGAGAGAGAGAGAGAGAGAGAGAGAGAGAGAGAGAGATTACAAAGGGCCCATTTAAATACCTAAGGCCTCTCAGCTCCCTTCCTCCTAAGGCATAGACTTGCTCTTAAAATTTAAACGAATATATCTACAAATGGTGGCCTCAAGGAGATGGCTGGTAAAGCCAAAAATACAACCCGAGGAGATGACCCGGGCAGCTTCCTGAAAATAAAGCCCTTGTATGTATTTCCAAGAGGGTGCCTCTTCACCCCCTAATTGCCTGAACTGCCAGTTGTTGCATCCGATGGAAAGCAAGCCCTGGGACAAATGAGACTGAAAGATTAGCAGGACATTACTGGGACACTGACAGGTGCAAGAAGACAAAAATTCATTTGCCAAGATGCTGAACTGTTGCTGCAGGCCCCACTTCTCTCTCTCCAAGAACCTCCAAGTATTTCTGGGGTGGTGGGTCATTTTACACAAGCCAGAAGTCTTGTTGCGTTTTGTGTTGTTCCCTGCATTCACTGTGCATTCCAGGAGTTAGCCTGTCTCTACGGCAACTGGTCACTAATCTGGACAGCCTTTTCTCTCTTTAATAGACCGTCTGGGAGTAAGGGTGCAAGTTATCTCCTCTCCGTGCCCGCAGCCTGGTGCCTCCGTCATGCCAGAAACAACTTTCAGTAGATGCTATCACTACACATCCTGTCCATAACACTTGGCACAGGCCTTATAATTGGTTCCCCTGCTACCAGATCCTAACTCTTCTATTCATGTTCTTTCCACCCAGCATCAGAGTGATCATTTCAAGCTCAGACTTAACAATGTTATTCTCCGGCTTAAAAACACTCAGTGGCTCCCACTCAACCACAGCATGAATCTAATTCTTTGGGAGGTGCCAGACAGGGGCTGTCCCATCATCCTCAGTCCTGGTATGATGCAGACATGGAGTCCCGGCCAATCCATGACAAACATGTAAAACCGTCATTTATCGCCACCTCAGCCAAACTTAGCCTACGTGGGATGAAACTGTGACTTTTCTCTGAAGTCATCTTGTTTGACGCATATCATGATTTTAGGGGAACAATTAAGGACCAATTGTGTCTTCAAGAAGAAACGTTTTAAAACAATCCTCTCCGACGTTCAAGCCTATTCTAAGCCTTCATGGAACTAGTAATTAGAGGAATTAAGCATGAAAATCTGACTCTATCATGATTCAAAACACTTTAGTTTGAGTATTCCCCTATATCTGAGAGAAAGAAAGAACGTGAAAATCTGAAAAAATATCTACAATCCCAATGTATGATGTAGTTTCCAGGACAAGGAAAGAGGTCTATACTTTAAAAGTTTCTACTGTGCAGCAAACACTATAGGAGCTTTATAAATATATAGCATGGGTCTCAGTGTGAGCCTAAATATGCATTCAGACATATCTAGATATCTCTGACAAATATGAGGCAAGCCAGCCATATCCTTTCTGCACAAGGGCATGAGAAGTTTTGTGGCAAAGGACTCAGGGACGAAGCAGCAGCCCCAGGGAGAGCACTATCATTTTGGGACTGGTGTGGTGGCTGTTGGATTTATATCCGAGCAGAGCCCCCACAGGATTCATTATATCCGAGTCCTGTGGAATACGGAGGCTAAAGGAAACACCTAGTGATCTGCCTTCAGAAAGGTTTCTGGAACATCATGTACTCACACAGCCCTGCAACGAGTCTCATATAAACCCTGCAACAAAATGTGACACAAAGCAGGGAAAGGGGCCTTCTTCTGTATCTGTCCTAAAACGTCTCAGAGGCTCTAGGAGTTGTTTTCCTGTGCTAATGACCCTGAGCAAATGCCCTGCTCGAGACAGGGCAACAAATATGGCACTAGGAAGGAGATCCTCTTGGAAATTGCTATAAACTCTTAAAAAGTAACTACATGGAGATGAGGTCATGTGCATACAAGAGGCCCAATGCTATGGAACCAGCATCCCCATCAATATTTATCCAATCAATCAACAATTGGGTTTCCAGCACCTACTCTATGCAAATAGCTCTATCACCTGCTGAGCAATGTTGTAAGCAATAATCCTTGATCTTAAGGGGCTAGTTTCTAGCCCTCCACAGGCTGACAGTGCTGGAAGAACTCCCATCTAATCAAACAGTATCTCACTTTAGCATCACAGTTAAGTCCATGAGGGAGATTTTATCTTCCTTGTAAAAGAAGGGAAGCTGAAGTCCAGAGAGGTTAAGTAACTTGCTTCAGGTCACATAGCTTGCAAGCAGTATAGAGACAAGCAAAGCAAGTGAGATAAGATGACACGAACAACTGATGATCAAGGTGAGGCAGCATGCTGACTTATTACAAATAAAACAAAAAGATGAAGAACAAACAAAAGAAGTTCTATAGACCTTTTTTCTGTGATTCTTCGGTGGAGCTATGTCACCAGCCCTTACGCCCCAGGGAGAAAATAGCAGCTGTCGGGAGCTGCCCACTTCGCTTTCCTCTAGCTTGCTCTCTAGCAGCTTCTGCCACTTTTCCCCATGCTGACCTGAGCCTCAGGAGTAATCAAATCAGTAACTGATATTCAGAAAGTAGGTATAGGCTTAGCTGAAGTGGCTTTTGTATGTTAATTAAGTGTTTTATGGAACCTCTGAGATCTCGGATGACACTCGGTAAATATTCCTTACTGAGTCCATGGAATCTGTGAGTGGGTTCTGTATAATAAAGCAATTTCAATGTCCTGACAGATGGGCCATAGAAATTGACTGTGTGCCTATGATTCCAACAGATTATATACAATGAAAAATCTGGACAATAAGTGCTTTCTCTGCTTGTTGCCTATGCACTGGTCACTTTCTAGAAGGGAAGAACTCCACTGTTTTCAGTTAGTATTATAGATGGAAGTGAGATGTTTGCGGTACTTTTATCTTGGCATTACGTAAAAAATAAAAATAAAAAACAAAAAAGTGTCTTCTAGTTCTGCTTCCTGGTTCTTAAATGAACTATTCAACCCACGAAAGGCCATTCGTAAAACATTTATCAAAAGGAGAGAAGTGATAAATCCCTCCTTCTCTTCCTGAGTTCACAGCCCTCTTTTTCTCTATGATTTCTCTGTTCAGAGCCTGATCTAGCTTCTGGGGCACCTTCAGCTCTTTCAGACCAGGGACACAAATTCTTGAAATGAGTTCACGTTACATAAACCCTCAATACATGCAAGTTCACTCATGCACGTGTTCTCTCTCTCTCTTTCTCTCAGAATTCTGTAAGCTTGTAATGTGAGAAAAGATGTTAGGCAGCTAAATAGCCATTAAGCAAAATATTTTTAAAACATCTACATAGTGATCTTTTTAATCTGAACAAATTCCAGGCTTTTAATCTGTGAATTTTGCCTACCCTGGATAACTGCATTAGAGAATAAAATTTCAAAATTTCCTAAGCCATTCACAAAAAGACAAATACTATATGATTCCATTTATATGAGATACTTAGAGTCGTCAAAGTCATGGGGACAGAAAGTAGAATGGTGGCTGCCAGAGCCTGGGGGGGGGAGGGGTGGGGTAAGGAGGGGAAGGGGAAACTTCTCTTTAATGGGAGACAGTTTCAGTTTTACAATATTAAAAGAGTCATGGACATGGATGATGGTGATGGTTGTACAACATTATGAATGTTTTAATACCAGTGAACCATACACTTAAAAATAGCTAAGATGATACATTTTGTCATGATGTATTTTACCACCACTTTTAAAGACTGGGGGGAAACCCATGTGGAGAAATTAAAACAAAACAAAAAACTGTGAGTTTCCTTTTTTGCTACCTTACCACCATCAGGAGTCATCTTCTGCCTACACTGACTGGTAGATGCTCCAATGATGAAAGGAATCTTATGCAGCCCCACAATTAGATAAAGGCAAAATTGCCTATGGAAATGACCAAACCCTTCATTAGCTAATTGCAGGTGCAATTGGCCACTTGCACCATCAGATGAAGGGCAAGTGGTTAATTGAGCCCACAAGTGACCTACTCAATCAGAACTAACAAATGGCTCATCAGATGAAGTCCCAGCCAAAACGTGTCTGCAAACAATAGCATGTGCAAAAACTGCCCAAATCAGAAGCGGCAGTCAGGCTGCTATCTAAAAACGAAATCCACAAAACACAAGATAATCAGGAAAATGATCAAAATAAGAAAAATTCAATAATGAACCATGATCATGGGGGAAGTGAGGAAGATGGGCGATGTGACAATCTTGGGAATCAAAGGCCAAAGGGCATCTATTTCTAGTCACCCTTACTTGTTCTTATTTAAAAGTTTCAGGAAAACTTGTCATTCTCTCCCCTTGCACATTCTTACTCACAGAGGGTATGCAGAGAGGTTAGCATAAAATACTGTCCAGAATAGGGGCCTGGAAAATATAAAAGAATAAGTGAATGGAGGACGCTGTATTTGCATATAGAGGGCTAAGAACACAAGTACAGCCGCTTCAGTAAATTGATAGCACTGAGGAGTTTCTGTTACATTTCCCCAATACAGAACATTTTTGTTTTGACTATTATTTCTACCACATGCAAGTTAACTAATAGGAAGCAGTACTGATGATTATGAGGATGTTGACAGAAGCAAAAATAATAGCTTATATTTAGCAGGTTAGGCCAGGTCTATGCTGAGGGAGAAACCCCAAAACCTCAGTGGCCCCAAACAACAAGTTTCTCACTCACACAAAATCCATTTTAAGTTATTTCTCCTTCTCACCTATAAATATCCTTTCATCCTATAATTCAGCCATCTCAACAAAGGTCTCCACCCTTACCACCCAAGACAAGAAGACCAGAAAAGAGCCCAATGAGATAGGGCTTTCCATGGCCTCAGCCTGAATATGTCACGTCACTTGTGCCCACATTCCGTTGGCCAGAATTAGTCACGTGGTTCACCTAACTACAAGGATTGTGGAGTGTAGGCCCCCACCTGCTCAGCAAAGAGGAGATAGTTGAAACAGGGTTGGGTGAATTGGTGGCATTTTTTTTTCTGCCACACAATCCGAAAATAAAGAATATGAAATAATCTACTCACTTGGAAATCTAGAGTATCTCTTTATATAATGCTATTAAAGAAGTAATCAAAATTAAACATACAATGGTGACAGATGGTAGCTACACTTGTGACCACAGCATAACACAGAAGTTGAATCACAACACTGTACACTTGAAACAAATGCAATAATGTGTGTCAGTTACACTCAAACATTTTTTTTTAAATGTCTTTAACATTTTATTTATTTTTGATACAGGGAGAGACAGAGCATGAACAGGGGCAGGTCAGAGAGAGAGGGAGACACAGAATCTGAAATGGGCTCCAGGCTCTGAGCTGTCAGCACAGAGCCCGACGCGGGGCTCGAACTCACGGACCGCGAGATCATGACCTGAGCCGAAGTCGGACGCTCAACCGACTGAGCCACCCAGGCGCCCCTCAAAAAACATTTTTAATTAAACATACAAAAAATTCAGAAATGTAAAAAGAGAGCCTTTCATGATAAAACATATAAGCCAAAAAATAAATATTTTTATGTTTTAATTAAAAAAGACATATAAGCCAAAGCTGTATTCATAAGGAAATGCAAAGATATAAAACTCTTTATAAGAGAAGAGGTAGACTGAAAATAAGTAACCCAGACATTCACTCTATAATCTTAATGACAAGAAATAACATGTGTTGACAAGGATGTAGAGAAAACAGGACCCTTGTGCATGGTTGGTGGGAACGTCAATTGGTGTAGCCACAATGGAAAACAGTATGGACATTTCTCAAAAAATTAAAAATAGAACCACCATATGATCCAGCAATTCCACTCCTGAATATTTACCTGAAGAAAACAAAAACACCAATTCAAAAACGTACATGCACCCCGAGTTCACTGCTGCGTTATTTACAATAGCCAAGATACAGAAACAACTTAAGTGTCTATTGATGGATGAATGAATAAATAAGATGCGGTATATATATATATACATATATACATTATACACACCACACACACACACACACACACACACACACACACACACAGGAATACTATTCAGTCATAAAAAGGAAGGAAATCTGGTCATCTGTGACATGTATAGACCTTGAGGGTATTATGTCAATTGAAATAAGGCAGAGAAAGACAAATACTAGGTGATTTCACTTACATGTGGAATCTAAAACAAACAAAAGCTTACAGATACAAAGAACAGATTGATGATCAGCAGAGGCAGAGTGTGGGGGTAGGAGAAATGGATGAAATGGGTTAAAAGGTACAAACTTCCAGTTATAAAATCAATAAGCCATGGGGATACGATGTACAGCATGGTGACTATAATTAATAATACTGTGTTGCATACCCTAAAGTTGCTAAGAGAGAAGATCTTTAAAGTCCTCATCACAAGAAAAAAAATTTGTAGCTATGTATGGTGAACATAATGTTGTACACTTGAAACTAATATACTATTTGTCAATTATACTTTAAGCAGAAAAATAACACAACAGAAATGTGTTCCAGGAACTACTGAAGATTTAAACAAAAAAAATATATTTTAGGGGCACCTGGGTGGCTCAGTCAGTTGAGCGTCTGACTTCGGCTCAGGTCATGATCTCACGGTCTGTGAGTTCCAGCCCCGCGCTGGGCTCTGTGCTGACAGCTCAGAGCCTGGAGCCTGCTTCGGATTCTGTGTCTCCCTCTCTCTCTGCCCCTCCCCTGCTCACGCTCTGTCTCTCTCTCTGTCAAAAATAAATAAACATTAAAGAAAAGAAAAAAAAATATATTTTAAAAGTAGATCATATTAATAATAATTTTCAATGTGTTCTTTGTAAAAATTAATGAAGTAGACAGATTTTTGGACCAGTAGGATTAGAGGGAATAAAGAATGGATTCCTATGAACAATATTATGAACAACATAGGAGGCATAAATATAAATGTTGAGGCATTAGGAAATGCCGTAAGAGCCATGTCACTTTGGCAAAATTATTTAACCTCTTAGCATTGTATGGTGACAGATGGTAGTTATATTTGCAGTGAGCATAGCACAGAATTACTATTTTGCACACCTGAAACTGATGTTATATTGTGTATAAACTACACCTCCATAAAAAAATTGTTTAATCTCTCTGTGATTCTAGTTCTCAATATACAGCTACTCATAAGAATATTGTGAGGATATGTGAGGATATCAATAAACACAGTTACTTTTTGTAAAGTTTTTTAAAATTTTAATTCTAGTATAATTAACATATAGTGTTATATTAGTTTCAGGTGTACAATACTGTGATTCAACAATTCCATACACCATTCAGTGCTCATCAAGATAAGTGTACTTCTAATCCCTTCACCTATTTCACCTTTCCCTCACCCACCTCCCCTCTGGTACCATCAGTTTGTTCGCTATATTAAGAGTTTGTCTGCTTGTCTCTTTTTTCTTTGTTTTCTTTCTTAAATTTCACCTGAGTCAAATCATATGCTATTTGTCTTTCTCTAACTGATTTACTTTAGTATTATACCCTCTAGATTCACCCATTTTCTTGCAAATGGCAAGCTTTCTTTCTTTTTTTTTTTTTATAAATTTTTTTTTAACGTTTATTTATTTTTGAGACAGAGAGAGGCAGAGCATGAATGGGGCAGGGGCAGAGAGAGAGGGAGACACAGAATATGAAACAGGCTCCAGGCTCTGAGAAGTCAGCACAGAGCCTGATGCGGGGCTTGAACTCACAGACCGCGAGGTCATGACCTGAGCCGAAGTCGAACGCTTAACCACTGAGCCACCCAGGCGCCCCAAGCTTTCTTTCTTTTTAATGGCCAAGTAATATCCCAAAATGCTGTTATTATTCTTTAAATGAGACTACAAGTATACGATTTTTAAGTGGGTTGAGAAAAAAATGTTAAAAATAGATAATCTATATTTACACCCATTACTGCAAATCATAGAAAATATTCTATAACATTGTGGTAATTTAAGGACGTGATATGGGCTCAGGAATAGACATACAGATTAATGGCTCAAAAATTCAGATGGTGCAAAGAGCCATGTAGCAATATACATGAGCAAAACAGGCTTGGTATAATAAAGACCATGCCTGCATTCTTTTTTTGGGTTCATCTTTGATATTCTCAGTATTAATACAGACATGAGACTTAGAAGTGGTTCTCTCCTATTAAAAAATGCTAATTAAATCATCCTCTGGCATGCTGGAAGTGATGGGGATCATAAGAACCCACAAAAACCATAGGACACGGGCCCCAATTAAGTGGGGCATTGACTTCTCAAATGCTAACGCACAGAATTAAACCCCCAGTGTAACCTCGTCTCATTTTTCTTAAAAAAAATAAAAATTCTCTTTTATTAAAAAATGTAGACCTACATATTCACACACACACAAAATAGTACCGGATCCCTACTTCACGTCACACACAAAGCTAAACCTCACATGCTTTAAAGAGAGAAAGTAAACTTAATACATTTATAATCATGGATTAAGATAGCTTCTCTAAGCAAAGCACAAATAAGAAAAAACTGCATAAAATTTTTAAAAATTGTATTACAAAGACATTAATAGTCTTAAAAGTCAAGTAGTAGTCTTGCAGAAATATAAGTATAAAAACAAATATTAATATATGGAACAGGACTGCCTAGTAGAACTTTCTGTGATGAGGGAAATGGTAACAGTTTGGTGTGGATACTTCTGTATATTTCTCTCTACATTTCTAAGAGTATTCTGATAGGTTCACACAAATATGTAGTAATAATAACAATACAGCTCACTTATATGCATGCACTGTTCTAAAGGCTTTTCATATATTAGTTTATTAAATCATCACAACAATTCTAGGAGACAGGCACTTGTTGTTATCCCCATTTTACAGATGAGGAAGTTGATGCATAGGTGGGCTTAGTAATGTTTCCAAGTACATACAGCTAGCAAGTGTTGGAGACACTATTCAGTCTTAGGCAGTCTGGCTCTAGAGCCTATATTCTTAAACTTTATACTAAATTTCTTCACACATAATTTGGGGTTTTTAAAAAGTGTTTTTTTTAATTTTTTTTAACGTTTTTATTTTTGAGACAGAGAGAGACAGAGCATGAATGGGGGAGGGTCAGAGAGAGAGAGGGAGACACAGAATCTGAAACAGGCTCTAGGCTCTGAGCTGTCAGCACAGAGCCCGACGCGGGGCTTGAACTCACGAACCGCGAGATCATGACCTGAGCCGAAGTCGGACGCTTAACCGACCGAGCCACCCAGGCGCCCCTAAAAATTGTTTTTAATGTTGTTGTTTTGTTAAGTATAAGTGAGATTTAATCGCACATTCAGTTCTACAAATGATATTTTTCCCTAACAGTCTAGCTGGCATATGTCCCCCCAGGAGATATAGCTATACTTTATTCTTTTTCCTGGTTATAGATGAGAACAGACTGTAAGCAATTTAACCACTTTGGCATTACTAAACACATCAGGGTTTCCAAAGAGGATCATCGGGAGGGCACCATTCATAAAATCCACAGGTCAAGAGCACCCGCTGGAGTTGTGTAGACCATCACCCATGTGGTCCTTCATTTAACTAGTTTCCACTTTTTTTCAATAATACAAATAGTGTTGCAATGAACTTTCTTGCCCATCTCTGTGCCAGCGTTTCTATAAGCCATATCCCCAGAATTGGAATTGCAGAGAAAAGGGTATGGATGGCACCCCCCAAGAATGTGTGAGAGAACTCATTTTCTTCCATCCTCACTAAAGCACATTGCTAATCTTTACGTTTGTGTGTGTGTGTGTGTGTGTGTGTGTGTGTGAGAGAGAGAGAGACAGACAGACAGACAGAGACAGACAGAGACAGACAGAGAGAGAGAACTTATGGTAAATGTGTCATTGCACAGGAAAGTTATAGCACTGCACTGAACTTTTAAAAAAAATTCAAGACTGAATATGTCAACTCTCATAAATTTGAACAAAAGCAAGCCTGCTACCTCAGCTCATGTACAGAATGCCCATGTTACATCTGCTTGGCACATGCTCCATCTTCAATTAATAGGCAATAGTGTATTAAGAAGGGAAGACAACGTGTATAGAGTCAAAATATTATGTTATAGTTTTAGTGCTAATTTTTTAAAAAAAATTTTTTTTTCAACGTTTTTATTTATTTTTGGGACAGAGAGAGACAGAGCATGAACGGGGGAGGGGCAGAGAGAGAGGCAGACACAGAATCGGAAACAGGCTCCAGGCTCTGAGCCATCAGCCCAGAGCCCGACGCGGGGCTCGAACTCACGGACCGCGAGATCGTGACCTGGCTGAAGTCGGACGCCTAACCGACTGCGCCACCCAGGCGCCCCGTTTTAGTGCTAATTTTAAATCTTGGAGGCTTCTGGTTTATTGACAAAGTAACATTAAAAAATTGAGTTGTCTCATTTTTATGTTTATAATTTTTTTCAGGAGATGTAAGAAATACCCTTAAAACTAGAAAGAGATATCTGATGAGAGAGAGGGGAGTGAGAAGGAGGGAAGGGGGAAGGGGGGAAGGAGGGCAGGTAGAAGGGAAGGGGGGAAGGAAGTCAGGAGGAAGGGAAGGGGGGTGGGGAGTAAGGGGGGAGGGAAGAAGGTGGGAAAGGGGAAAGGGAGGGAGGGAGGAAGGGAAATAAAAGGGTAATTAGATATGGCGAATTAGCATTTATTGATATATCAGCTAATGTTAACCCATTGAGAATGTCATACGGAATGAAGGAAACAGCTGACAACGCACACAAACTCACTCAAAATCAAGAAACTACAATGATGGATGATGGAAAAGCCAGAGGAATCCATGTTTATGATCACAAGATCATCCATGTCTGCAGTATGTTTTGTGCAAACAACTAGTTCAAAATAGTGTTACAGTCTCTGACAGGTTAGTCACATCTAAATAAAAGATGGTACAATAAACGACTCTTCTTACTTGCTTTGTTCAGTATTAATTGAACAGTTTTAATGTTTTCAAATCTCATGCAAATTGCCTGTTAGTGACATGAACACGCACTGCCTCCCATGACAGAAGCAGATTCTATGGAGGGAAAGTATTAAAAAACTACTGCTTTTAAAAATTCTAATTCAAATGTAAGAGGAGACCATTATAGAAATAAAAATATATACACCTTTTCCAATTTCTGGTAAGTCTAGAGAGAAGTGAAATTTTTAACATCCAAAATACACAGTTGGTTAGTGAAAGTGGTCAGTTTGTGAACTCTTTACTGAACTTTATCACTAATACTGTGTCTCTCCATATATTTCTTATCTTTATATGCTAGGTTCATGCAGATGAAATTTAAAAAGAGGTATCATCTTAAACCGGCCGAAGTATAGTGACATCTGTACAAATGATAGGAAAGTAACGTCTGGGAGAAGCATAGAAGTAACAGCTCTATGTGTTCAGCCATCTGATGAGGCTTTGATAATATTGTATGGTCAAACATAAGGTGTTAACTTCTTAGAAACATACAATATCTTTCTAAACGGGGTTGTTTCAGGCCATATAAAGAATCAATTATATTAAGGTGTAGCCTTAAACCTGCAAACTTTCAGAGTTGTGGGTAATTATATTGGCAGTATGTTTCAGAATTGCCTTTTTTACAGGAGACTCATATGATGAACTGAAGGTAAAGTGCTAGTACAAATATTTCAAAGGTTTTAAGAGAAGAGGAAAAGATTGTGTTTGTCAGTGAAAGGATTCCATTTATTAAGTAGCTAACAAAAATACAACAGTTTTTCAGAATTCTGGTATTTTCATGCTTATAATTGCAAATAAGGTGTCAGCAGGGAAACAGAAACTTCAAATTTCTACTGAATAAAAAACAAAGTAGATTTTTACACCCTTGAAAAATGACACACAGGAGGTGTGCTAAGACATCTGAGATTTTTTTTTTTAATGAAATCGCCAAGACATCTTATATTGTTATCAGATATATGTGAAAGGTATTTCCTGCCACAGACATTTCAACCAGCTAGATTGGAGCCAGTTTATTAACAGACTCCAAATGAGACACTTAACAAGTAACGAAAGTGAGCAGCTATTAGATCATGTTAGTGATTCAATCGTGAAATAAAAATACCTTACTGCTTCTCTCTCAATCTTCTAATTGTTAATGGAAAAATAAGTTTATCCATTGAAAAACTATCGTCTTTCAAAAAAACTTCTCTATATGAGAAATATTTTAGTGCTTTTATAATAATAAGCATGTATTAAATAAATATATGTGTGTATATAGATAATACATGGAAACCAAAGAAATACACCAAAACCTTTTTATCTTTATGTATTTGGATTCCTCATATCATTTTGTTTGAAAAGAAAATACCATTGGAACTGAAACAGAGCACATTGATCCAATTCCATTCTACCGAAAAGGGATCACAAGCAAGGAGACAATGAGCATCATACTTCAGAACGTGGTCTCTTACTTCTAACAGACTTACTTCTAAGTCTTGACCCCATCACTTACTTTCTGTGTGCCACTGATTTTCTTTCTTACTTGCTCACCAGGTTTCAGTTTCATCATGTATTTGATGAAGATAATAATAGTATCTATCTCAAGAGTGGTTATTATGGTTAAATTAGATACAGCAAATACTCTGCATGGGAGAGTGATCCAGCATCCCCCAGAAGTCAATACCACACATCTTAACCCACAGGCCAGTACTAGTGCTAGTGTTCTCTCCATGACACCAACAAGCAATGAACTCAGTGGTCAAGTTCACCCTGGGATGGAGATGCATATGGCTTTTTCCTCTGCAAGGAGGGGAAAGAGACAGCAGTCCAGGGTGGGTGAAGAAAAAGAAATTATGAGATGGAATATGGACAGTGGCCAGATATTGTATGGGTTCTGTAAGTGGGGGTTACTTTATTGAAAATGTGGGGGTTTGAGTTGCATGGGAAATGGCTGGAAAGGCCTTTGTAGGCAAAGAGAGTCAATTAAGTATGATGACAAAATTTAGTGAGATGAAGTTTGGGCTAAGTTTAAAGACTTTGGAAGAGTATGAAGTTTTGAATTCCAACAGAATTGCTACAAATTCAAGCTCTGCTAGCTAGCAACTACATGCTTTTAGCAAATCTTTATGATCTCCATACCTTTCTGGTGAGGTCACTGTGGCCATCACACTAGATATATTAGATGAAGTTCCAGGCTGGTTGCTGAGGCTCCCATCCCAGAAGGCAGATGCATGGTCCAGATCCTCCTAGACCATGAGCTTCTTGAGACCAGGAACAGTGTCAAATTCATGTTTGTTGAATACTGAACAAACCCTGAACTCTTGTTTCTTACACTCTTTGATACGAATATTTTTTGTTCTGCTGGTGGTGGCCCAACGTATTAAGACCTCCTGCTTCACCTCTTGGGCTATGTTACTATTTTCAGCCTCTGCTTCCTGGGACTAAAACTTTGTACACATACCATGAGACTTAGCAGTAACACACCTCAAGTCTTCAGCTCAGTCCCAGCACATAGATGCCATTTCAACTTTTACTGTCTATTATCTTCGAAGTGTCCTCCCCTATGAACTAGGATAATGTAGTTTTTCTGAAGTTTAAGTGAAATTTTTAAAATATGGAGACTTTTCAAATGATAAAGTGCTAAATACATGTTGACTAACACCTTCATTAGAAAATAATGAGTTTATGCATATTTAGTAAAAGACAAAACAGAAACATTAAGTGCTAGAGCTTGGTTTTCTCAGTTCTCAAACTGCAGGATATTCTTCCTATTAACTTTGTTGGTTAAATGTGGTTTTTCCACCTGCACTCTGAAAATCATGCCCTCCACCCTTTGCAGGAAATTTGTTCCATAAATCAATGAATTGCCATCTCTAGAAGATCAAACTACAGCAAGTAGCATGCACACGTAACAAGTACTCAAAAAACAAATTAGCTAGAGGGCTCCATTTTCTAAGCATGCTATAGAGAAAATGCCTCTGCTGGGTGGAAGATAGGACTAAGGTGATAGGAATGTTGAAATGGAAAGGATTTATATGCCAGTTCCTCACCACCGCAAATGGATATTTATCTACTTTCTGCTCAAGTACTTCTACTAATTCCAGTTTCCAGGCACCTTCATTTTTAGAAGGAGTGCTAGCATCTAACTCTGCTTGACCCACATTCTCTCCTCTGGAGCCATCAAAACCAGCCACTTCTGTCCTAAATGTAAGGCTGTCAAATATTTAGAGACAGAAATCAAGCATTTCATCATTGGAGCATACTATTTCTCATCACACATGGTCAGGGGTTTGAGGAGCATCTCAGACAGAGTTTGTCAAACCCTCTGGAGCCATAGACTATATCGTGATTGGCCACATCAAGTCCAAAGAAGCCACAGGATGATACGAAATCACCCAAGTCTGCCCCTTCTCTTGAAATTCTCTTAATCTTACTCATTATTATGAATCCCACTCATTTTCTATGGAGTATTAAGTAACACTTTAGTAAAAGGCTTGCTTTTTGTGGGAAAAAACCTACATATTGAATAGCTGGCTACAGGGATTATGACTCCATCTCATTTTTTTCCCGTCTCAGGCTTAAGTGTCTGTTTGTCAACCTTTTGGTATTCATCTTCAATCCCTTCTCATTCCTCATTTTTTCACTGTATAATTTCTTCCTTCCTTTCTAATAAACCATTCGAGAGGTTCCCAAACCATTTTATCTCTTCCTCAAGTAGGGTGAGAAAATGGCATGGAATACACATATAGTCAAGATGGCCTTGGGCAGGAAGAAAATCATAACTGGACAGTAGAACCCCTCATCTTCTGTGCTTCTTGATAATGGGAAAGCTAGGGTTAGATTCTGCAGTGAGCCATGATCCTGTTGTCTAACCCCAGGTGCTTCTTTTTTTTTAATCTTTTTTTTTTTTTAATGTTTATTCATTTTTGAGAGCAGGGGAGCGGAAAGGGCAGAGAGAGAGGGAGACAGAATCTGAAGCAGGCTCCAGGCTCTGAGCTGTCAGCACAGAGCCCAACATGAGGCTCGAACTCATGAGCTGTGAGATCATGACCTGAGCCGAAGTCGGACCCTTAACCGGCTGAGCCACCCAGGTGCCCCCAACCCCAGGTACTTCTAACTACTATTAATAAATGGATTATGGCTTCCTGTTACTTTTAAGTGAGTACATCTATTCTCTTATTTTGTTATCTCATTCTTAATGACTCAGGGATGAAATGAGTCCTCTCCATTGGTCTTTGTAGACTTATTTCCAGATGCTCATATTTGCCTACTCTCCATGGATTTCTCATTAGTCCTTGTAAACTGGTAGCAATAGCATACTTCACGTGAATGCACTTGTATTAAATGTTTTATATATATCATAAAGATCCTTTAAAATTTCCAAAATGTGTGGGAAGTGGATATTAATAATTATTATTCTACAGATGTAGGAAACAAAGCTCTGAAAGATTATGTTTTCCTGCTGATTGTATGTGGTAGGACTAAGACTCCAATGTAGGTCTCCAGACCCAAACTCTAGCTTTGTTTACTTCACATTATATTACTTGCACTACTCATTCCCAAAAAGAAACAGACAAAATAATCCACTACGGAAATTATTGCTAAGTACAAAGTTGTCTCCTAAATTCTTTACCCTGGTTTAAAGAATGTAACATCATAAACTATCCCTGAATACATCTGTCCAAAGTGCTCTCTCTTCTAAATCCAAGTAAAATGTGTTGTATATTTCCACTTTAACTCATGCTCATTCCTTCAACACATTTTGTGTATCTTTCTGGTACCAAAGTACCAAGCACTGGGAATTCAAAGTTGAGTAAGACATGGTTCTTGCTTTTGAACAATCTACTGTGTAATACAGGGCTTAGGGAAATTTTTCAGCTGGTATATAAAGTGATGTTTTATAATACTAGTGTCTAACATTTATTGACTTTACACTATGTGCCAGGCATCATTATAAGCACTTTACAGGTATAGTAAAAGAATGCACAGCGTGCATTATGAATATTTTCTTACGAATGCGTATTACCTGCCAAACTGGTTTGCAAACTCTTTGAGAACAGAAACGTTCCTTCTTAGTGTTTTGCTGTCCTCATGTGTATCCCCAATTAAACCAAAATGAACCAGATAATGGTAGCAAGCTGGGAATTGTAAATAAACTAAACTGGGATACAATTAAAAAATTTCCTACTTGTTTTAATGACAACTGTTACCAAGGGACACATATATTATTAGAAATCCTCTTGACTGGGTTGAGTGGGTACCATGAAAAGACAAATTTTAATAGCATTTGAACTAAATTGCTTTAAATACATTTTAAAAAGGGTAAAAAAATGTGAGGATATAAAAGACAATGTTTTACAGATCAAAGTATATATGGAGAATTACAAAGAAAGGAGTAAAAGATGAAAACAAGAATTTGGGGTATTTACCAGTCTTAGCTATATTATACTGCACTAATGAACAAAAATCTCAGTGGGTTAAAACAGTGGTTCTCAATCAGGAGGAATTTTTTCTTTGTAGGGAACATTTGATGATGTCTGGACACAATTTTGGTTATCATGACTAGGGAAGGGTGCTACTGACTAGTGAGTAGAGTCAGGATTACTGGTCAATATTAGAATCAAGAATTACTCAAAGTGCCACTAGCACCAAAGTTGAGAAACTCTAGATTAAAGTAACAAAGGCTTATTACTCACTCTTACAACATGTCTACCGTGTATAAGCTTAGAACTTTGCTCGGGGGGTCATCATCATCCTCAGTCCAGGATTCAGGCTAGTAGAGTAACATGACTAAGAGAAGAAAGAGCTTGGAGCGTCTCACAGAGTCACTCAAATGATCCAGCTTTGAAGTAATGGGTTTCAATTCCACTCAAGCTCAGTGACCAGAACTACTCACATGGCACCATACAAGCAAACAGGAGCTGGGAAGTACAATTCTAACATATGTCCCAAATGGGAAGAACTGGTACATATGATGAACAGCACAAATGAATAGTTTGAGGGTTGGAGGGCAGGATATAAGAACAACATTGGGCAGAACTATTGCTAGTTTGATGACATTCCAAAGTTCTGAAGTCAACACAGTTTCCGCTTTCAGAAAATCTTTACACTGATAGAAATATATTCACAAAAAATATGATTCGGGATTTTGCTGCTAGAAATGGTTACAAATAATGCCTACTTCACATTGTTATTAATATGTGAAGGCAAGTGGCACAGTGCTTAATTTCTTGGAAATGCTTTTTAAATAATAATTTCCCCTCTTTCCTCTGCAAGAGTAGATGGCATAGCTAAGACAGATAAGAGCATGGATAAGAGCAATGGCATAGCTGAAGAATAAGCCTATCAAAAATGAGATACTTTCTTTGTGTTAGGTAAGAGAAGAAAACACTACATTATATAGGACACCTGAGACCTCTGCTTATCCTTGCCAGGATTGCATCAATTACGTTATGAATTCCACAACTCCACTATCTCTCCTTTCCTTCTCTTACTTAAAACTATTGTTAGACTGGGCTTCCAAAACTGCAAATCAGTGCATTGTTTCCTAAGTGAAAATCCTTCAATGGATTCTTATGACCCTTCACTGTAAAAGTGCAACTCCTTAGCATGGCATCTTCACCTCTATGATTTTGTCTGCTCGTCTTTCCTTATCTTTCTCCCTGTTGCCCAACCACCGATATTTTTCTAACCACAACAATGCTCTCCCATGCTTCATGCCTTCTTCGTCTACCCAATGGCCTAGCAAATCATACTTTGTCCTTAAAATGCTCTCAGCCGTCACTTTGCTCAGGAATGTGTCTATTTACTTGACTGTCTCCTCCATTTTATGTAAATTGCTCTCAGGGGCTACATTTCATGTCTGTATCCATAGAGCCTAGAATAGAACGAGATATCAACAAATGTTTTTTGCATGAATCGTTAAGATAGAAATTTCATTTTCCTACATCTTCGTAATAATCATTTTAATTGCATATTATTCAATCAAGAGGAGACCCAAGTTTTAAAAATTAAAATATAATTTTGCTTTAATAAACTAGAAAAATATTCATATAAAGATGAAGAATGTCAAATAAACAGATGTCTCCTACAGCATTATATAAAAGCAAAATTATGGTCTTCTTTCTCACAAGTAGCTCTTAGAAGCAGACTGAAGTAGGGTATAAATAACTGAATAAAGCTAGATAAATAGGCAAGAAAGAGGTTTCATCATTTTTGTTTCTAAGAGTTTCTAACACTTTGACCACAAAATTCTACTTTTATTCTTATTTGTGCTTGTATGGTCTGTCCTGTATTTGAATCCCATATTGGCCCCCATCAGTACCTCTTGAGGACTCTGGTAAAAAACAAGGGATTCCAAGCAGAGCACCATTGGCTTAGTCCAAACTGGTCATTTTACAAAATCCTACAAGATGTGTTCTACTATATTCCCCTATTTTCCAGATGATGGCATGGAGCCATACAAAAGCTAAATAAAACCAGCTTGTACATCAGATTTGAATCCCTGGAAGTCTGATTGAGAGACCTACAATTCTTATACTGAAGTATCTCCTACAACAAAACATATGTATTTTAATGGCTTGAAAAGCTCTATCCTTGAAAGAATGGCTCTCATAAAATGGGTCTGAAAATAACTGGGAAAGCAGAAGAACTTCAGTGAACATGGATCTATTATTTTATGCACTTCCCATCTGAGCCCTCATCTTTGTTTAGAGAATTCCTCTTATAAGAAACTTGGTGGACGGCAAAGATTGCCTTCACTGTAGTGAAAATAGTTCCCTTTTCTTTCTAGGGCGATAGAGGGCACAGAATGAAACAAGGTTCACCTTAGAATAATGATCTGTATAATTTTCCAGGGATTTAAGCTTTCTGACTTTTATATACAGAGAGAAAAAGCCATAAGTCAGCTGAGGTCATCCCTTTACAAACATGACTCATATGCCATCCAAACCATAAGTTAGAAAATTGAAATCTAGGAGGAAGTGGCCCGTTTGTCAGCTCTACCTGAAGAAAAATTTTTCAGTTGGCACCATCCTTGTGTGTTTATTGGCTGAAATGAATCTACTCCTAAGATCTAGCCTCTTTTTAGTGAAATGGATTGAGGAAGGTCTGCTATTTAAATATGGTAACGATTCAACAGGGGCATAAGTGGAATCTTCCTGAAACACCCTTTCTTTCTCAGTCATATTTGTTGTAGGTGTTTGTCGGTAACTAGCTGGTCCTGGGGGAAAAGCTTCACAGTCCTTAAAAAGCTTAGAACAAAGGCAAGTGAAGTATTATCTGAAGGATAAGAAGAGCTAAGTTAAGTGAAAGGCAGGGAGTAAAAGTGGTAGGGAAGAGGGTGCAGATGGAACAGCATGAACCAAGGCTTTGAAGTAGATGGGAGTTAGGACATATTCAAGAAATGGAAAGAAGGTCAATGATCCTGAAGCACACAGGGTAAAGGAAAGGTGGTAGACCAGGCTGGAGAGATGGCTGGGGCCAGACAATGCACATTCTTGTTTGTCAGAAAACAACAAAAGTGAGTGCTTGCTTCAGGCTGCTTTACAGTTAACTCTCGTCCTTCCAGAGGAACCAACACCTTCTCCTCTGATACTAGGAATGCATAGATAGAAAATGGGAAGCATTGGCTTGTTACTGATTTTGTGCCGCACCTAATTTGCAGATGAGGGAACTGAGGCTCAGAGAGATGAAATGAACAAGGTAGTGTAAGTTGTAACGAACAGATAGGATTCCAACTTTGGTCTAATGGACTTCCTCTCTATGGGAAGACTTCGGAAGCCAACTGTGTCTCCTGCACAATTTTGTCTGTGACCAGTCAGGGCTATGTATATTGATTCTGTGTGCAATAGTTTCCATTTGTACTGCTTTTTAATTGACAGCATGGTTTCCTTTAGGCCCAGCCCCTCTGTGGATCTCCAATCCAGGATCAAAGCGAATTTGCATGGTGGTTTAAAATGGTCTTCTGGTCGCCCCATCAGTCACAGGTATATTCAGCACTCACATGCAGACAGCTTTCTTTCTTCTGGCTCATCTGAGATGTGAATTACTGGTCCACACCAGTCACATTTTGCATAATAAGCTCACTGCTCTATCCGCAGCAGGTTATTCTCATCCTACCTCACTTGTCTGGAATTTACAGAGAACTCAGAATTTGTCAAAGTTGAAATGGACTCGCTGCAACTTCTCACTAAAAAAGACTTCCTTAAATCCTTGATACATCTGAGGTCTTAATGAACCAGCACATTCACAAATATTGCCCTAATACAATTTCTCCCAGAAAAAAAAAAATAATGGAAAACTGAAACATTTAAGTTGCTCTTTGATAATTTACTTAATGAGCAGTATTTGCACAGAGTAGAGTGCTGCCTGAAGTGGAATCACAAATATCTTTCGCTTAATGCTGTGCAGAGCGTATGGTGGACTCGTTTATGTCATGGAGCCAGAGCACTGCCAAGTGTGACATTCCATTCCTTAATGAATCCAAGGGTTCAGCTTTCTGGCAAGGGACTATCACTTTCTGAGGCTTCTTATTTTCTATTCCCTTTCAGCACCAGCTCTTGCAGTGGATGTTCTTCTCTTGTCTAGTTTTTTTTTTTTTTTTCCCACAAAGAAATACAATTTATCACATTATGAGAATTGCTAAGTTCTCATCAAGGAGCATGAAGCCACAAAACTGATTAAAACACAAAAGCTGGGTGCTTGGCTAGGTTCATAGACTGAGTGGCTTGGTCAAAACACAAGCTTTACAAACCCATGTGATTTAAAGTGCTATTGCAGCAAAATGATAAATCACCCCATATCCTGGCCTTGCAAAGTCCCTTGTGAATAGCTGAATTCATGGATACCAAATTCACAAATGCTAATGATCTACTCTGTTCCCTTAAGTTTTCACCTAACTTGCATTCTGCTTTTTATGTAATAATATCCAAAGCTCTAAGTCCTTTGTGTATACTATGTTCCCAACTCAGCCTGTCCTGGGTCTCTTTTTGAGCTTCTGCCTTTGACTGTGAACTTGCCACATGACTTAAATCAATTTATCATTGACACTGACCTTAAATAACACCCCCTCCAAAAAAAAAATCCCTGTAGCCATTTCTGATTATTCTGTTCATCTGTTTCTACCGAACAAATTTTATCCTACCTAGGACATAAACAAAATCTAGGATCTACTTTATATTACTCCAGGTGAAACAAATGCCCACTAAAATATATAGTTTTAATTTTTTTTTCAAGTGACTCATAAATTCAATGAACTATTATATATTCATGAAAATTATGAGTAAAATGTGATATAGGGAAATGGTTATGATGTACTATGAAGTAACCACACAAGATATAAAATAGCAAGTATAGTGAGATTTCAACGGTGTGCAGGTGTACTAAAAATACTAAAATTCAATATATCAACAAATTAATAGCAATCATTTCTGGGTATATGAATAATTGCAATTTTTCTTTTCTAGTATCCTGGATCCCCAATTTTCTCATTAAAAAAAAAGATTATTCAAAGGTCAGTAGTACCTACGAAGCACTTTAGTCTTAAAAGAATTGTAGACCAGCTCCTTAAAACACTGCTCAAATTCCTCCACAGTTTCAGAGGCTAAAAATCAGGGCCAGCAACTTGAGGAATTTAATAAAGAACAAGAAACAAATCCCAACTTCAATTCCCCTGCAAATATGACAGGATTTTAAAATGTGCCTGGAAAACTGCATCTGGGGTTTTGCCAATCCCATAACGTTTGGGACGTTTGCTGAACCCAAAACACAGCCGGGCCCACCCATCCATAATTAAAGCCCTCCCCCCAAATGAATTCATTGCTTTGTGGCACCATCTGTCTCATTCCCTTATTTACATAATAGGGAACCCTGCTCAGACTGCAGCAAATGAGAAGCGACAAAGGAATGGCGAGTGGAGATGAAATGTATACATGTATACATCAGATTATGTATAATATGGTCAAATCCCTCCAATCTAAAATTTAAAAAAATATTCAAAACCCATCACAGTCTTCACTGGGGCCTCTTTCCAGCTCTCGGAACCTCCTTCCTCCTTCTGCTGCATCGGCAACTCTAATATGGCTTGTTTCACTCAAAGAGTTCATTTGTCACATTTTATTTTATTAAATATTTTATTTTCCTCTCGTGGACCCATTAGAATGCCAGTTAGAGAAAGTGGCATAAATCAATTGCGTTTGCTAGTCACTAAGGAGGCAGAGGAGAAATAAGCAGGTTCATATTAACTTGAAATTTAAAAAGAAAAAAAAAATTGTCCCCAATGCAGAGCTTCCTTGAATCCTTCTCATTTTCCTCCTGTCCGTCTCCTGGGAAGTTTCTGTCCTAATAATGGGAACATGAGCCGTGGATCTGTTCAAAGACAGACAAAGGGCTGATTTTTTAATATGCAACAGTCACTCTAATCCCACGTTTTGTGTCCCTTCCTACAGGAGCTGGGGCAGGGATAGCTCTCCAATGGCAGCCGCGGACTATGGTGGGGCAGGCACTGGTCTAAGAGGTAAGGGACCCAGGTCCTATTCAGGCTCTGCCACTAACTCTCGGTGACCTTGGGCAAGTCCACTTCTGAGAAATTCAGGTTCTCAGTCAGTGCTCTGCTGACCCATAAATGCCTGCTTAGAAACGAAAGGATGCTTCTCTCTGCCTACCTAGAGCCCTCATTTCCATGTCTGCAGACACAGAGGCAAGTGGTGAAGAGATCCTTTGAACCCAGGGCTCACCTTCACCAGGTCTGAGTCACGCCCTCAGGACAGAGAGGAAAAGATATCAGGGTTCGGAGGCATATGTTGCCTTCTGTACCAAGGAGAACTCTTTACAGCCAGAGATCAGTAGGGAGCCTCCTCAGCAGTGACAGCTGTGGGAGCAGCCACACCTCACGTTGACATTGTTAGAGGCCAATGCTGGGAACAGTGGCTTAATCAGTACACTGCAGAGAGCTCGGGAATCTGCACCGACCAGATTCCTCAGGCCTCTCCAGGTCTCTCAATCAGAATTTCTGGGGATGGGACTGAGGAATTAGTATATTTGTTATGCTCCCAGATAATTCTGATTCAGTAGGCTTGGCCTCTACTGGTTTCTGTAACTATTGCTGTGATAAAAAGTTTAGTACATCTTTAGGAGAAACAATTCCTTAGTTCTAAAACCCAGAAGGAATTTGCCACAGATGTGTCTTTATTCAGGACATTTGATTAGCACAGTGGATAAAACGGGCAGCAGTTTTGTTCCTTAGATGCAGAAATGTTTATGTGGACACATCTTCTATCTACCTGCAGTCAGCTCAAGGCCAGAACCCTAAGTATATGCCTGGTGATGGCATTTCTTCTGGGGCTACATTTAGGGCATTCAGGCTGAACTTCTAATCTATGCCCGGCAATGCACTAAGGGTGACAGCAGCCCCACTAAACACAGGCCAAAGCCCCTCCCCACAATCTCATGCAAGTTAAACCCCCTTCTAAAAAACAAACAAAAAACCAACGAACAAAAAAGTACAGGGATGATAGTATTTTTCAATACAGACAACTTAGATTTTCTCAATCTTATGCAATATGTGAAACAAAAATGGCTTCAGAAAACATTACAATTTTCAATGATGAATACCACAGTCCGAATACAACCTCTGTTCTTGCCTTACAAATGCAGCTTGAAGGCAAGTCAGCTAGACCTCTTTTCCAACCAGATGCCCCCACTAAGCCCCTCCTGTCTACATGAGAGAAGCTGCTGCTGTTGTCTCAAATGGGACAGCAGTGTATTTAGTAGATAGTACGTGGCAGTGGGGACACTAGACTGGGCCTTGAATTTACTAACTGCACAACCTTGAAATGTTAGGTAAACCTGATTGCCATCTGTAAAATAGAATAACAGTGACCCATCTCACAGGGTTGGAGGATCAAGAAGACAAAGGATATGGAAGGTCTAAGTAAGCAGTACAAACAGGGTGTGTATTATAAGATGTGGTTCTGTGTTCCCCGGAGCTGGCAGGTAGAAGGGATTTGTCCTGCCTGAAGATATCAGACAGCACTTTCCTTCAGAAAGAAGGTTTTAACTGAGTCTTTAGGGTAGGTACAAGTTTTCTAGGAGAACAAAGGAAACATATGTGGGAATTAAAAAAAAAAATCCTGATTTCAGGAATCAGGCATGTCAATTGACATGAATGGTTTTAAATGTGCATTTTGAGGGATAGGAAGTTTAATTACAGAAGTGGGAGGTGGGGAGACTACTAATGAAGGAGTTTGTAACTCTGTACTGAGAAGGCCTTTCCATTGAACATTCTGAAGGACCAATGGAGGCTTCATGATGGAGAACGGCATGGTCAGATTTGGATGTAGAAAGGTCACTCTGGAAATACCGATTAAGATGGCCTGGAGCAGAATGGGACTGAAGGCAAGAAGACCAACAACTGGAGGGGTGTTGTAGGAATATCGGTAAGGAAAGGCAGGGGCAATAGTGATAGAGTGGATGCTACTATTTGAAAGATGCCAAGAAGGCAAAAAAAGGCAGGACTCAGTGACTAACTGGATGGGGCAGGTAAAGGACAAGGAGGAATCAAGGCTGTCTCCCAGGTTATAAGTACAGGTGAATGACTAAATGATTTGCATACTGACCAGGAGAGAAAGGAAAGAAGATGAGCAAATTTAAGAGTAAGTGGATGTGGGAGATAGTGAATTTGGTTTGAGACTTGTTGAGTTTAAGAGTACCTATGAAAATCCAGAATGTCCAGTAGGCTGTATGGACATGTATGTCTCTGATTTATTGGGGAAAAGCTCAGGGGAAAAGAATCTCATTATGTGGAAGCTAAGAGTAGTTACTCGATGTCAGGATGTTCTTAGAAGTAAGTTAGTTAATAGAAAATACAGTGGTTATTTTCAGAAATTGAACTGCTTTGAGGACCATGTTTCTTTCCTCATTAACTAAGATCTGTGCTCAGATCCACACACCCAGTGATGCTCAACCATATTCTTGAGGCTCCAAACAAAACTCAAAGGCATTTCAGCTATGCCATGTCCAAGGTGAGATGACTCTAGACCATGGTAAAGGATCCAGACATGGTCAAGTGAGACACTGTACATGAAATTGCTGTGAAGTCCCTCAAGAAATAGGTGTTTCTTCTCTCTTTCTTGGTTTCCTAATAGAAGAGCAGCCCACAGCAATATGATTAGAAGTTGAGTAGCCCAGAGAGTCATGCCCAGCACAGCACCTCACCTACAGTAGTTACACAATGAATGTCTGGTAAATAAATTGCTGAATGAAGACACACATAAATCAAACAGAATAAACATCCCAACAGGGCTGAAGGAGGCTAAAAGAACTTTCATTCCCTAGTTAGAAGTGATTTCCAAAGGTGGGGCATTCAGATTTTAGTCAATGGTGGCATTGCAACCTGGCCACATCCCCAGGTAACCACTAGGGGCACTGAGAGTGGGAAATTGAAATTTTCTTTCTTTCACCATGGAAGCTAAATAATCAAAGAAGGGGTGAGTGGGTGCGGCTTCTTTTAAACGGTGGTGAAATGCTATATCAGGTCATAAACCTGTGGGATAGTTTAGTGACTGTGTTTAAATGGATGCTTCTCATTGCCTTATGAGATCTGGAAAAGCCATAAAAATTCATGGCCTACTTGTGGCTGAGCTCTAATAAAGGAATAATCGGTGCTTTAAGCGAGGGGTAATGGGAGGTACAGTGGGAGATTTACTGGAGCAATAATGGCTGCAGAGAGAGTAAGTTTTTCATGCCAATTACGCCGACAGACAACAGAGCAAGACTTTCCTGACACACACTTGCAATCTTATTCTATTAAGTGACAAGATAGGGTCCTTAGTTCTTCCTTCTCCTGCACTTCCAGGAATCAAAGCTTTGGAGTTTTACTCAGGGCTCCTATCACCAAAGTTAGTAAATCTCCAGCAAGGTTCCTATAGTAGACCACCTGGCAAAATGGAAAAGAACCTGGGTTTCAAATTAGGAAGAACTTCAGTTTTAATCCCAACTCCTGTCACTTACTGGGTGATTTATTATTGCCCCTAATTATTCCTTCCCAATTATTCATCCCTACTCATTGCCATGGACTTGAGGTATCTCTCTGTGGAAAAAGCACTCACTCCTATCCCCTTAACTTCAAGCGTGGCCATATGACTTGCTCTCACCAATGGAATGTGAGATGAAGTAACATATGCCACAATCCAGAAGAGTTTTAAGAGCCTCTGGGAGGGTTGGCCATTGCTCTTTTCTCTCTTTCATGAGAATAACGTACCCCCAATCCAGACGGTTTTTCAGCCTGGGTTCTGAAATAAAGGAGACACATGGAGCACAGCCAGAGCTGCCGTCAGCCACTGTACTGGGAATGGGATACGATTAAGAATTGAAGTCTTGTTGTTCCAAGACGCTGAGACATTGGAGGTGTTTGTTACCTCAGCATAATATAATGAAAGCTGACCAATACATGGAGAGATTTTGGAAAAACACTTAACTTGACTGAGCTTTGTGTTCCCCAAAATGGTGGCAATACCCCCACTTTGCATGACTATATGTTGGTCAAATGAGATGCTAGCGCTACACATGACACAGAGAAGTTGTTCAATTAATGGCGGGTATTATTCAAATTTGCTACTCAATTAGGGTGATAAAAGAAGTTAAGTTACTTTCTCAACATGAGCCCTCCTGGTTAGCTACATTTCAATGGGGAGTCCCAGGCCAATGTGGCAATCAGTGGCAAATTAGACATTTATGACACTCTTCTTCCAGGATCAGGGAGAAAGGGCCTCTCAGATCTTTTCATTACAGCCTTCACAAGCTGTGAAAGATATAGCAGCAGGTTCGCTTTCACCCCATGATACGTCCAGTCGATGGAACGCTGCCTCTTCCTTACCTGGGGTGACAGTCAGGCAGCTGAAAGCTGGCTCCTGAGGCCCTTTGCACATGGCCACACTGCTATGAAAGTCAGGGGGGCTGTGCTCACTGCAATCACAGTAATAGTACCTCCAGTCCAGCCATTCATAGTTCATAAAGCCTCCATAGGTTTCATTTTGATTTTCACAATAGCTGTATGAGATTTTTGCTCTCTCACTCATGTATTCAACCAACAGAATGACAGCTATGTAGCCTCTGCCTCCACGGAGGTAGGTATCATTGTATTATTGCCAATTTATGAACTAGTGATTATGTTTATTCAGCAAGTATTACTTTGCATCTACAGTATGCTGGGCACTGAACAAGTCAATGAAGATACCCAAATGAACAAAGCCTAATAACCCCTACCCAAAAGGAGCTCACAGTTGCCAAGAAGAAGCAGACATGTGAACTGCCATTCTGAAATGTTATATCATAGCAGAAGTGTGACCAGAGAGACATAACCAATTGTGTGGGGGACACAAAGGAGACAGACTGAGTCTGCCTGAAGAATCCAGGGCCTGGTTCTGAGAGAGCACTGGGAATTTCCCAGGTAGTTGAAAGTGGAACAGAATGAGCAGCAGTGGAAACAGTGTAGGGGATGGGAAGAGTGTTTTTGTGCCCAGGTGGAGCATGGGGTTGGTTAGAGTAATGAAGAGGGATGAAAGTCAGTAGGTAGGAAGAAAGTGAGTTGTAAAGAAAGTGCAAAGGAATTTATCTTTATTCCATAGTTAATGGTGAGGTTTTACATAAAGTGTTATAAATAGAGAGCTATCATGATCGCATTTTTTAAAGAGACCGCTCTGGCAATAAGATAGTCTGTTGGAAGTAAGACTAGAATAAAGGAAACCAATTAAGAGGTTAATTCCAAAATCCAGAGTTCTGAATTAAACTGTGTGTTCACTCCAACACCGTGTGTGTGCTATTACTGCTGGGGACTTGTACTCCTAGGGAAACGTCACTCCTATGTCCTATATCAACTCTGCCTTTCCTTTGGGAAAAGCAAGCACTTAATAAATGATCCATCCATTTAGCTAATCATATTCTTCTATTAGTGGGACAAGCACTTCCCAGATTTCTCAGCTACTCTCTATGGTGGTCCCTAGGTCAGGATTATCAGGGTAATCAGCCCAGACTTGATTATCCATGGCAAACTAACATGTGCCCTGAGCACCAAAAAAGCAGAAATTAAAAAAAAAAAATGTATGTGTAGATATGTTTTTAAATCATCATAGAAAAACCAGAACTTTGTTGGATTTGGCTATACTTATTTTGTAACTTACCTTTGTTTTCAATTGCATGTAATGTGGAGAACAGTGGTGGGGGTGGAGGTGGAACACTGTAATCTTTTTAGCACTTAAGTCTTCCAAAGGTCTAGGTCTGGTACTGAGGATGCCCTCTTTTCTCCGGTTGCACTGCTGGCTGCCATAGGCATTTCTTTCCTTAGAACTCCTTTCTAGAGAGTTTTTAGACACTGCAATGAATTGGATTCATCATTCATAGCAACCTCTCCCAGGACATCACCTCTCCCCTTAGTAAGGCTGCACAAGGTAATATGGCTAGCAACTCTCACTGCCTAATTCATCTTTAAGTTTACTTGAGCAACAGAATTGGAACCACAGTATATCAGACTCTGGTTACCCAACAGCAGTATTAAATTGGGTTCTCTACACTTTCAGCACTGGAAAGTCTTGGTGATTATCGTGGGGCAGGTTTCTTAAGATGCAGGCAAATTACTCCTAACTAGAACAATCCCAATTATGCTTCCATGAGGTTGTGACTGGAGGCCCTTTTCTTCCAGGGGAAGGTCAACACCATAGAGGGAGGCTCACAGAAGTGAGCAGTTCCAGAAACAGTGAAAGTTGTTGCTGTTCCCAAAATGGTTCCCAAACACTGGGACAACCCAGCAGTTTAATCCCACTATGAAACAGAACTTAGAAAGGTCTATTCAGAATCTCTAGGTCAGGGTGGCTCAAAATCACACTTTAAGGTTTCTCCACTAATTCAGTCTTTCATCTCTGGTCACAAGCAATGAGGTTTCCAACAAAGTTGTCTGAGAAAATAAAGATATGTATTGATCATTCACTATGTGCCAGGCATATGCTAAGTATTTTATACACATTATTTCATTTACTCTTCATATCTATGGGGCATAAACTATTATTATTATATTATTATTATTGTTATTATTATTTCTATTCAACAGATAAAATTGAGATATAGTGATCTTGGTGACTAGATCTAAGTCATATAGCAAGTAAGTTTTAGAGCCCAGGCTGCAACTTAGGAAGCGGAACTCTAATGCACCTTCCTGACCATTTTGTTAACTTCTTCTTCCTACATAAGAGCTTAACTTGATCTTTTCTTCCAATTTACAAATATTTGTAAACTGCAATCCCATCCTCAATTTGTAGGTGAGGAAACAGAGGTGAGAGAGGTTAAGTGATTTGCCTCAGTCACACAATGAGTTACAGCAGAGCTAGAACTGAGGTACAAATCATCACCTCCTTGATTTCTTAACTTGAAATCCTCACTTAACCTAAACTAGTCCTAAGATTATTTTATCCTCTCAAGGGAAAGAAAAAAATAGAGGCAAAGAGGAGGAGGGGGGAACATTTTTTTAGTTCTTTTTAAGCATCAACTAATCCGTTAGGCACTTTATATCCAACATCCATTTATTCAAGCAACAATCTGTTGAGGTTGGTGCTACTGTTCATATTTTCCAAATGAGAAACAGAGGCTCACAGAAGTTAGGGAAACCTGCCCGAACTTACCCAGATAGTGAGTAATGGAGCTGAGACTCTAGACCATATCCCAGATACCCATGGCCCTCTGCCAAGAATCTAATAGTGGGCTTGCTCCTTGCAGGTGTGCATTTTATTTTGTACCTGCTTTTACTAGGTCCTCAATAGGATTAAGGAATGAACTGGTCTTGAATCAGCACAGACAATCTTCTTCCATCATTCCCTCACTAGATCTGGCTACTGTGATTTAAATTGAATTTTTAAGCAGTTTCCCCAAGGCGCTGGGTCAAATGGCTTCTGATGTTCTGGGAAGATTCCTCCTCCTACTTCTATTCCTTGACTTCTCACCTGGGCACAGCAGTGAGAAGCCTCACAATTTATTTAAAGGTCACCCACCAGAGAAAACATCTTCTAGACCTTGGTTTGAAATTGCTGGGTGAGCCAGGTCACACTTTCGGTACAGTGAATGTGTTAAATTATTTCCTAAGTATTTGGGGGTATAATACAGCAACAGAAGCCTCTCACCAGAAACCTTCCCCCCCAACTTTGAAATTTGTGTGTACAACAGAGAAATTTTTCTGGTTTTGATGCCCTTACACAAATTGTCAACATACTGTATCTTTTTTCACAGCTCTTTGATGTACTTGAAGGGGTTTTTTCCCTTGAACAAGAAGCCACAACTCCAAATGTGTTTAAAACAGAAGCCCCTAAACATCTGAAGTTCAGTTCAGAATTCCTAAGCAGAAACTTGGCAAGAAGTCCTAACTTAAATTAGGAAAAAAAACCAAAACAAAACTTCTTCCATCCATGAAGTATCAAATGTATACTTCCCAATACAAATCAGACTTCACATCCATGTCATGCTGGCCTTCCATTTTACTCAATGCTTTTTCCCCACAGAATTTAGACTTTTGACTCATTTTAGAAGCACAATAAAGACCATTTGGATGTATCACTCTCATCTCAAACTTGACAAGCCCAAGTCTTGACCTCTAATCTTTTCTCCACCCAATGCCTTCTGCTTTCTTCTTCATTTCCTCAAACAGCCCTAGACATAGATTCTCTTATGGGTAGAAAGTGGGCCTTAATTATCTTTACATGCTTAATACCTAGGCAGTGCTCATATACAGGAGATGCTCAATAAGTATTTGTTCAATGAACAAATTTATGAGCTGTCTCCTCTTCCCTCTCCTTCACCTATATACCATATCTCTTCAAAGTTCTTGCCTTTGTGTTTTACAATATGAGTGCCCAAGGGCCAAATATGACCCATCTGGTCAGGGTACAGCCAATTTAAGATTTTTATGAAAAACAAACAAACAAACAAACACGTAGAATCAGCCAGAAATAGAAACTAAGAGGCCAGGGGCTCCCAATAATTATGTATCTGAGTGCAGTTTAGGGTCATTCTACAAGATGTGAACCAGGAGTCATTATCATTGACTCCAGCTACAATTTTAATCGGTACATAGTAAGTTCCTGTACAAGACCAAGATGAAGTTTGATGAATCATTCCAAAGGATTTCTTACCCAAGAATAAGTATGTACCATATCATTAACATAAACCTCTTAAGAGTAGAATCCATAAAGCCCCTTTTAAGTTCCTAACATGTTTTGTACATGGAAGCTACTTACCAAAATACCTCACTTGAGTTACGTGGCCAAGCTAATCATAAAGCCATTAGCCCTCTTTTATGCTAAAATTTATTATCAAGAACAAATTAATCAGCTTCATTCAATTCTACAATAAATACATACCTTTACTTTTTTACCTTCAGTTATTTATCCTTTCCCTTTAACATATGTCATTAATCTTACGGTTACCACTGTGGTTCAGACTTATCTGTTCCACTAGATCAGAGGTTCTTAACCTAAGGTCTACGGTATAAAGAGAGACTACAGGCTTTCCACAAGTACAGCTAAGGGCCCAGAAGCAAGAAAGCAGCATTAATTAATTTCAAGCTGACATGAGTCTAGAGAACCTTAAGCACACTGATGAGAATAAGAAGATACTAGAAGAAAGACACACGAAGTTTACTATGAACTAGGATTAGTTCTAGACACTGAGGAAAAAGCAGTGAACAAAGTTCCTGCCCTCCTGGGGCTTCCATTCTGACGACGGCAACAAATAGCTACTAAAAAATAAGTACATACCATGTCAGCTGGTCATGAGTGCTATGGAGAAGAATGAAAGAGATAAGGGAAGAGAATTCTATAAAACTGTCATTTTCTACAGGGTAGCTAGAGAAGGCTTTGCTGAGCACAGATTTGGTGGAAGTGAGAGAATTGGACATGCGATAACATCTGGGGAAGAAGAGCTTTGGGGCAGGGGAAACAACTGGTGCTAAAAATTCAGTTTAAAAACTTCAAATTATATAGGTTCTTAGAGATAATCCATTACAAACCTGTTCCCTCAACATCCCCCACCCCCCACCAACATTACACTGATGAGGAGAGTGAGTCCTAAGAGTTTAATAGTCAACGAAAGGCCATGTTTTAACAAGTGATGAATCAAGACTTAGACTAATGTTCCTTTATTTTCCTACCACATTTCTCTACCCACCTCATCCAGTCCTTTCCAACAGTATGTCAACATAAGGTGGGAGTGACATATATTTAGTGCTGCAACCCAGAGCTTTGGCTTCCTATTGTAATCTACAGATGATATTAATGACTCACGTGATATCCCCCCCCCCATCTGAGCCCCATCTACCTCCCCAGAATTCCTCTCACACTGTCAATAGTGACTTAGCTATAGGGCTATACATGAGGCCTTCTAAATACCCAGTTATGGAATCTTCTGCTCCCACTTCCTTCTCTGCAAGACAAAAAAAGAAAGAAATGGAGTTTCCTCCACTGAGAGAGATTTACTACCACCACACCATTAAAAAGTTTTGTTTCCCTTTCATTTATTTGCTTAGTATTTCATGAGAAGATCTTGACTTATCCTTTTTCAATAATTGAGCTTAGCAACCAGCTTAAGACACTTCGGGATTTATTTTCAAATTTTAAAATTTATTTCTAAGAAAAGCAGAGTTGACAGATAGAGAGCAAGAGGGGATGATCCAACTTAGCCACAAAAGTAATTTTCAGCTCTTTGCTTCTACCTTAAAAAAAGACTAGAAAGTTTGGAAAAATCCTTCCATAGCTTGATGTTTCATTTAAATTCTGAAAATGACAAAGTAGCTTCAAGATTCAACCTAGTTACTACTTCCTTCAAGAAACCCTCTATGAACAAACCCACTCCCCAAATCTGTGCTCCTCCGAAATTCCATTCATACCTTTAAGATAGCACTAACCATACTGTATTCTGTTAATTGCTTTGCATGTCTCTCCTTTCCCACCAGGTTCTCGGCACCCATCACAGTGGGGAGGTAGAAAGGAAATATCTGACGCACATATATTCCAAACTAACTCAAGACACAGCCTAGCAAAAAATTTCTTTGCTGCTAATTGGTTGAGTAACCTGAAGAGAAATAGCTTTGGTGTCAATACTAGGATTCCATGCACACTGCTGGTTTATGAGGACAGCAGAATAGAATGTTCTAAATTGAGACCGAAAAAGTATGATGCTCATTTAACTATACACACATTATACCCCAAACCTGGACAAGTGAAAATAAACATTTCTTGGATCTACACCTATTTTCATAAAAGCTCATATAGTCACTCCTTGCTCTGGATACATTTGTTTTAACTATTTGGTACACCATGTAATTTTATTTAGGCCTTTTAGTGAAATAATACAGTAATGTAATGTGTGGCAAGTACCATAACAGACGGGCACCATAGTATCAGGACCCTAACTGCCTGTGAAAGACAGTGTTCCAGTGTCTATCCTCCACTCCCACAGTTTCTCCACTGCCTGTCAAATGAAATGCATTTGTGCTGTTTGTGTTTTCTGCATTGCAGTTTCCTTTCTCTATATTAACTGCTTGTGATTCCACAGCTATACAGAGCACGTGGTATATACTCCAGGGTTAACGATGTTTAATTTATTTAGGCATAGAAAGAAAATCCTGGGATGAGATATGACCCATAGCCATCACCCCTGAGGCAGTATCAAGGAAGCTGATTCAAGAGGGAGGGAGGCAAACCATAAGAGACTCTTAAGGACTGAGAACAAACTGAGGGTTGATGGGAGGTGGGGAGGAGGGGAAAGTGGGTGCTGGGCATGGAGGAGGGCACTTGTTGGGATCAGCCCTGGGTGTTGTATGGAAACCAATTTGACAATAAATTATATTTTTAAAAAAAGGAAGCTGATTCATCATCTCCAACTCTTTCTCTACTCGCTCCACCTCTCACCCTATATACTTACTAAAGGAGTCCAGCTTTAAGTAACTATTGATTAGACACAGTGATATCCCCCTAGAGTAGCTGAAATATCCTAAATCTCTTCCATGTTATGACTCTATTGGAACATTGCTTTTGGTGTATTTGGTTTTCTCTGGCATGCTTTTTAAAGAATTCAGCCACTGGTCATGTCAAGGAACATCTGTACACCTGAGTTTTTGATCTCCAACACATAAGACACTGGAATTATATTTTTATGTCTGAGGAACATTAATCGATGATGAGCTTCATGTCGGCAAATGACTTTAAGAATACTTGGTATGAAAAATTAATATCAGAAGTTTGACTTAGGGTATTAATTGTCACTGATATTTTATCAGGGCATTTCAGACTTCTGCAAATGGAGATACAAAGAAGGAATGTCCCCGGGCAGAAGAACAAATGATGAAGGCAGCATGGAGTACATAAGGGAGTAACAGAATTTAAACTATTCAGAACCTCAATCCATGAGTATTTTTTTGAGCACCCATTATAAGCTAGAACTTGTGCATATATGAAATCATATAGTAGCACATATAAACATAGGATATAATTATGACTTATTCTAGAGTAACTTAAAGTGTGGGAGATCCAAAGGAATGTTTGACCACCTCTCTGAAGAACTGGACTTACCCTGAGCAACATTTTCCAGGAAACTTTTGGGTGAGAGCAGAAGAATCGGGAGCTTTGACACTGACTGTGTTTACCCAAATCATCTGTCTATTTCACAAAGTTTTAAGTTTCACATTAAGCCATACTTATGTTCAAGCATTGGACTTTCCATTATCCAAGTTAAATGACATCCTTCTAGTTGTTTGAGATTTTTTTATACCTAATGTTGATATAAAACATAGTCTTTATTGTTCCTTCAAGGTTTGTGTCATCTGCAATTTTAACAAATACATCATAACCTATCTATCTCTTAGCAAAAAAGATACTGGCTCAGGCCAGATCAAGGACCCAAAGCTTCACCATTTCATCAGGGATCTCCCTCCTGTTAGCCAGTGCAACACTCTTTGGGTACTATCCATTATACCCCCACCAAATTGAAAGCCATCAGGCTCCATTTTCATCCTCACTTTAGGATTTTACAAAATGCCTAGGTCAAATATTCTACAGTTATGTCTATAAGATTTCATAAATGGCCAAGTTTTTGTCTGCAAAATGAAATGAAGGTGATACAGCATAACGTAACGTTAGGGATTATTGCTAACGCCCATGGACCACCACACTTTTTTTAATTGCTTAAAATTTTTCTTTTAATCTATTTAAAAAATCAGAACTATCTTCAAATGTTCTAAAGCTTTTGGAAATCAAGCTATTAACTCGGTCACTTAGTACCTCTTTGCTCTCCATATTCCTCAAATGTGGCTGACAGCACATTCATCTGCAGTCTTGCTCAGCTCAGCCATCAGGCAGGCCTGTGGCTCCATCTGGGCAGAAGGCTCAATGTCCTTTATAGAAAGCTAATACTCCTTTGGAGTCACTTTATCTTGATTGGGCTTCCAGATCCTCCTCTTAATGTTTGTTCCTCCCTTTCCTGACTTTTTTTATTTTAAACTACTGGTTTGGTAAGAAGTTGAGGGAACATTTTATAATTTATTCAGTTGAAAATTGACATCTTGCTCTTAAAAATAAATAAACAAAAGAAGAAATGACACCGAAGCTAACATACTTAAAAAACAAAGGTGATTCAACCAATCCAGACAAAGGAACTTACTTGAGTAGGAAGATGGAAAGGGGAACGTATTTTTAGACAGAGTACTTTCATTTGCAGGAAATTCCCTCTACAGTTGGTGAGTTTGTCAATGTAACAAGAAGGGTGGAGGCTGTCCCTCCCAAGATGATCTGAGGAATAATGGTGAGCAACCAGGTAGCTGATGCAGTGCGAGAAGGCCTGTCGTTCACGATTCTTCCTACTCAGAAGGATCTGCCCTGTTCATCTGTCAGTTCAGCAAAAGCTCTGTCTGTGACGGCCAGAAGCCTGGCGGTAAGTCAATATGTTCCCCTTGAGACAAGGAAAATTCCGCAGGTCAGACTTGCTAGGCCAGTAGACTACAAAAAGCGCCTAGTGCATACAAATGCTGTAGTAAATTAAGATAATGATATTGGCTGTTTATTGTAGATAAAACATAAATCTGTAAAAGAAGCATCTAGGAGATTCCAGCGCCCAGTGTATCAACATCAGAAAGAGCAGTTATGATTGTTGTCAAGAAAAAAAAAAAAAAATCCAGGGCCTGACTAACATTTAGAGATATAAAGCTTTCATATCCTTCAGTCTTCTTTCCTTTGTGATTTCCACAGGATTTTCATTTCCAGAGATATTATACTACTTGCTTTCAAAGGAATTCAATATTTTCATTCAGAAAAGTAATTTCACAGAAAGTAACACAGAGTGATGTCCTGGGTATTCATTTTCAGAGCCAATCTTACAAAGTCAATTTGTGCTGCAAGGAGCTGGGGCAACATGAAAAGGTGCAGATCCTGTGTATCTGGGTTTCTATGGTCTTCTACTTCCTTCCTGCCCCCCCATGCAGAATGCCTTGGACACCCCATAAGCATTTGAAAAGAACTGTCTGGCATTAAAAACAAAATGCGCTGCCGACTCCCTTAATAACATCACCCAGCATAACCCAAAGACATTGATCCCGAGGCCAGGACTAGATTATGGCTCCGTCCCTTCTGCCCTGTAGTAAAAGTCATATCGCCATAACCATCTCAATCATTCTGTTTATTTTCTCCACGTTGTTTGAGAAATTAGAGGAGAAAGCAGCAAGTCTAAGGTGAAAGACGAGGAGATGAGTTACTTGCTCAGGCACTTCTGTGCAGATAAAAAGCTAATCCTGATAAAACCAAGACTGAAATCCTTCCAGCCCACATAAAGTCAAGGTCAGACAACATTACCCAATCAAGTTGAAAGCGGATCGGTTTTCTGAAGTGAGTCAGAGCCTGACAGAGGGACAGAGGTAGACGGAGGAAGGATGAGGGGGAAGAGCGGAGAAAGGAGGAGAAAAGCACCCGGATAGAGGTGAACAGATGGACTGACAGTGAATGGGAGACAGAGATGGAGGGGGAAAAAAGGAGTTCCTTTTCCTATTCCTGCTTCTTGACATATTTCAGGATCAAAAGGAATAAAAAAAAAAGCCTTCAAGTTTCTCATCAGACATTTGGGGTGACGGAAGCGCAAGGTCCAGCTGCCAATGGGTGTTTTTCCTAGGGTTTTTCAAGTCAGCCGCATGCCCTAACCTTGAGGACGTTGTTTATTCCTGGTGGAAAGATAAGCCAGCCAGACCCGGCCCCACCCCCCCATCAGAGCAGAGTGGGCATTACCAGTGAACAAAGAAAGAGTGCTGTACAGCAACAAGCATTTGGTTTTGATTAGAGGATATTCAGGGACTGTGCAAGTTCTATTAAAATAAGCACAAAACCATTTTAAAGGGCTTTTTCTTTTCTTTCTCTTTCCCCCCTCGGTTTATATTGTTAATCTTTCTTCCTGGACGGCTCCTCACAAATGCCTTTTGTTTTCTTGTGTGATTCTACGTGCCAGGACTCTAAGAAGGGAGGACGGAGGTCCTGTTCTGGCATGCTTTCAAGTCTCTTCCATAGGAGATGAAGGCTTGTTGCTGTGCCTTCAAGGGTATAAATTTAGAGGCCGCCAAACCATCCGGAGGTAATTCAAATGCTGGTAAATGCTGGAATCCACCCTGGCCCCCTGCTCATATGAATACCCTGGCACTTACCCCACTCAGAGGAAAGGAAACCAATTTGGGAACGCGAAGAGAGAATAAACATGCAATTAAAATGGTCATTTCTCCTGGTTTCTTCCTTTAGTTCTTTTTTTAACACTGCATCCCATTCTATAATCTGATGATGAATCGGGCCTGGTTAATTATAACAACATACAAAAGATCGCTGTCTTTTCCCCCACAGTGGTTATACCAGCCTTGAATATTTTGGGGTGGGGGTGGGATGGGGTGCAGGGGGTGACAAGGAGTGGAGACAGAGGTGGATAAACTTCAAGAGAAGCCCTCATTTTGGAAGAGCCGCTATTTTTATATTGTTTGCAAACCCTTTGCCACAGTGCACGTTACAGAAATGGCACTTTTCCTTTCAATTTATCTATCTTCCTCCTTTATACATAGATAGACAAATAAAAATGAATCTTTCCAAAGGCAGCATGCATGCCACTTCTATATATTCTCCAGATAGCTTATTTTTATTCAGCTTAAAGCATAACCTATCATTTGTATTCAAGATTCCATCCAGCCTCTCTCTCTCTCTCCAAGCAAGTCTTCAAGAAGCCCTGCTGCCCTGCTTTGTTCCAGAGACTCTGCTAAAGGCCAAAAGATGGAGATAGCACACCCATCTGGTTTGTTTTCACATCCTAAGAGAAGGGGTTGAGAGAGCCCCCTCCAGTGGAAGGAACAAGGTGGTTGGGAACAAGCGTTGCCGTCTTCTCTTTGTTTGTTTGTGATCAGCTTCTTGTGCACCTCTCAGGAAGACTCTTAACATCCATGGGGAAATAACACCACTAAATGAAGCTCACCCAGCAAAAGAGAGAATCCGTGTCAGTGCTTTGAAATACTTAAAGGTTCCATTTCAGTGTCAAAAAAAAAAAAGGAAAGGAAAAAACAGGAGCATCTCCCTTCTCTCTTCATCCATTTTGTTGCTGTTGTTCCCCTTTCCCCTTCGACATAATTTTAACAGTGTGTGAATTTTATATGTTATCAACCTTAAAGCATCTGCTAGAAAATAACAGCCAACCTGAGTATGAAATAGGAAAAGATTCCATGTCAGAGAAAAATTAAGATCTTGATGCCTCATCGTTTCCATAATATTACCATCATGCCTGGTGAATAAATACTACAGGAATACCAAACAGCGGTGAAGCAAAAATGAATATTGAAATTTATAAAATGGCCAGTGTCCAAAATAGTAATGTTCACAGGGATGTGTTTTCACATCTGAGATAACCTCTATTTGCCTTCAGAGCTGAGCATGCTTGATTTGGTGGGACTGATTCGAACAAATGCATTATTACAATGAATTTCAAACTGTTCTCTTCTTTGTTACCCCTTCAATTTTTACAATTACCAGCACCCCAAATGTAGAACAATAAGGAGCTGAAAGAACAAAATCTGACGTCACACAATTTGGGGCTAGAATCCCTGTCTATCTCTCTCCAACAATGTAGCTTTAGGAACTTCAATTAATCTTTCTGAGCTTCAGCTGGTATCTATAGAGAAACCAACAGACCCATTCGTACAGGGCAGTGATGAGGATTAAATAATAATATACATTACAGATGACATAAAAAGTAATGATAATTATCATAGCTAACATTTATTGCATACTTTAAAATGTATCAGTCACTGTTTTAAGAGTCTTACACATATTAGCTTATTAACTATGAGATAGGGTTATTGGGATGATTAAATGAGTTAATTCATGTAAATGAAGAATTATGTTTATGCCTAGCACATGGCAAATGCACTATAAATGGTCATTATAATGATAATAATGTAATCCGCACAACCTTCTAAAAATGGAATTGTGATTAGGCCTTTTACATAGGTGAGGAAACTGAGGCATGGAGCTGTGAAGTGACTTACCCAATATTACAGATTAAGAAACAGTGGAAAGATTCAAGGAGTCTACTCCCAAAGCCTATAATATTAACCACTGTGTTACATGTAAAAGCTCTTTATGTAATATAAACTATGATATGTAGATATGTATATATGTGCTTACATGTATGTGTGTGTATATAATATATACAGAAATACACAGCTGATTTCCCACACTAAAAAGTGAAATATTCTGAATAAGTTTCTACTACCTAGTCCAACCCCACAAGTGAGGAATTAAAGTTGTGACTGGTGCCTGGCCTGATTTATATTCTAAAATCATCATATTCTCTTCTCAGTACCCTTCCTGCCCATATTTTCCTTTCTGTCTGATGGGGGTTGTTCAGTTGGGCTTTGTGCAAGTTACAAAGCAGCAACAATTACATGAGGGAGTCCAGGAGCATGTTAACCACAAAAAAACAGTTGTCATAAACACTGTGCATCTTAATGCAGTGCTTCAGTCTTTACGTAAGATTAATTAAAGAGCAGATGTTCAGTCATACCCTGCGTTAGGTATGGTTATCTTTGAGATTCCAGCTCCTCCATTTGCTGGGTTTTAATTTGCATCATTATGCATTTTGAGCCTGGGGCATGAGTAGTCAAGTGGTAAACATTAGCTATACTGCACTGTATTTCCAAATGCACCTTCACTATTAGGCTGACTAATAGAATTCGATTCTATTTTCAGCCGAATCCTCTCAATTTTCATTTGCTTTTGACAAGTTACATGGCAGGAGGAAAGAGCAAGGGAAAATGAAGGAGAGAGGCGGCTACCGCACTGTTTGTGCACAGGCCTCAAATCAGCAAGACAGCCCCCTTCTGTTGGGTTTTGACCATGCACACAGAATAGCCCCCAACATCACCTTCTTTTCACACAGCTGTGGCAGCTCTTAAATTTTCCCTCCCATTCTTCTCTTAGTGGTTGACACTCTAGATAGAGCAAGAGGTCTCTGCTGCGTTGTTAGGAATTGGAGGCACTTTAGTGAATTCTGATTTTCGAAAATGCAACTCCTGAAAATTGATGTCAAAAAATTTTTCAGGCCAAGATCAAAGTATGATATGAATTAATTTGTCATTATAACACAACCCCACTTGCCAGGCATTTCAGGCCAGGGTTTGGGAAAGGCAGCAGATATCTGGGTTGACAATTTCATTTAAAGGACAGAGAGCTTTCTGCTTTCTTTTCATTGGTATCTTGATTTAATGAACACACAAACAGACCATCGCCATATGCTCCAAATACCAGCTTGCTGTTCTTCAAGAAGCAGCTTGGGAAAATGCCAAGGCAAGAAGCTTGGAAGAAACTTGAAAAGGCTTCAAGACATATCTTTGTAGCCTGGGATAGCAAATGCACCAGTGATTAATTACGCTGGGGTTGGACGTGAATAGGAATGCCAATAAGGCGTTCGTAGCACTGCAATAGTGGGCATGTTGGCCTGATAATAGAATCCTTCCTGTTTTGATTTCCCAAGTTTCCTTTCTGTTGGTAACACATTCACATGCGGGTCAGAGATATAAGATGGCAATGTCATGCTGCTTCTCATTACAGAATCATTAGATCAGGTGTGACCACAATCAAGGAAGAAGTGTTCCTAGGAAATGGGAACTCCAGAATTTGTGCCAGAGAATTCCTGTCTGAAGAGAAATCCACGACTGTGTCTTCCTGTAGAAATCCTCCCGTTTCCCTGCCCCCCCCCCAGATATTCAAAAACAGTGTAGGGGGTGACTTTACTGTGTTGGCAACACTACTTACAGAATCTTCCCTAGATGATTTTGAGAAATGATTCTCCTCCTTCAGAATCCAGAGTTGGAGTTTGCTGAGGTTTTTAGAGTAAGAAAGGTCATTTTCTTTTGCTTTCTTAGAAGAAGATGGAGGAGGAGGGAGGGAGGAATATGAAGTCAAGGGGCTTTTTATCCAGAGCACAAAGCTTAATTGAACACTACAATGGGAAGAACTTGTCTGGATGGTAAAATTTCAAGTACCAGAACCCAGAAAAGCTCATTTGAAAATGACAATTTCAACTCAAGTCTTGAAGCCTGGGTAATCTACTTCTAAATTCAACCTGTAGGTTTCACCCATTCATTGTAGGTATTTTCCCCTCTGATGATTGGCCCATGTGCATACTGAATGGCTTCCATTACCTACAAAACATATTCTAGAATCCTCCACCTTTCAGCATGGTCCTTTATGACCTGACCCTGACATACAAATCCAGACTCAGCTCCCATCTTTCCGCCTTACACCCTACATTCCTCTTATCACACTGCTTGTAACAGGCTCAAGGGTGCCGGCTCCTTTAACTGTGAGCTTTTGCACATTTGTTGCCTCTACCTGCAATTCCCTTCACCACACTGTCTTCCCAGGAAAAATCCTGGTTATATCCTTTACCTACCTCCTGGGATTTTTGTCCCAAATTTCTAACAGTTCTATATCTTTCCTTCAGTAACCCAAGAACACCAAACATATTTCTGGCTTAACTCATCTTTCCTTCCAAATGTCCTGCAGTTTGTAATCCCCAATCCCTATCAGTGGCACTTAAGGTGCTACTAACCATAAGACCACTAAACACTCAAAATACTGATTTTGCATTTGCCCATGTGTTCCCTTCTAACACACTGGTAGCCCGTCACTGGATCATTTTTGAAGCATCTACTTCCAGAATCACTCTCATATACAAAATCTTTACACCCTACCTAAATTGTCTCCCAGGCTTTCCCTCTCTGTTGTCTCTTCCCTACTTCAAATATTGGTTTTATTTCACATAACCTATTGTGATAATTACCTAATTGGTCTTGTTTCTTTCCAGTTTTTCTTTTTCTATCCACTTTGCCTTGAGCTACAGGATTAAATTGTTATACTTAAGTATTCATTCATTCATTTGATATGTATGAGCATATTAAGAACAGAATTCCCATATCCATTTAAAGTGTCAATCAGTGATTGGTACTTAGCCACTTTTAAATAAGTGAGTATTAAGTAAATAACTAAATGAATAAATCAATGAATAGGGCATACAATGTACTCAGAGAGAGAAGAGTTATAATATCATCAGAAGCTAAATAATAATAAAAAGATACTATAGAATACTTCAGGAAAATCTGTAATTGATTGTCAGATGAAAGATATTAAAATTCTGGGCTAATGTAATCAGGGAAACCCTTAGAAAAGGTAAGGGAGAAAAAAGAAAAATCAAGATTTACTGGGCAAATATTACACACCCAGCCCTATACTAGGTGAATTGCATACATTCTTTTATTTAATCCTCACAAAAACCCTATGAGTAAGCCTATCCTATAGATAAATCAACAGAGGTTTCTGGAGGTTAAATACCCTGCCAAAGGTCATCCAGCTAGAAAAAGTTAGAACTGAAGTTTGAAGAAAGGGATGGGTGGTTCCAACGCCTACATCCTTCCACAGGGCTAAGCTAGAAAAGAAAAGGTAGATGAGAAAACATTTCAAAGAAGACTAGATAAGCCTTGGTTATCGGTTTGACATGGCAGACCTCAGTAAAGGAAAGGTCAAAATTTATTTTCAAATTTGGATCAGAATGTCTATAGGAGGATTCCAGGAAATGTGAAAGGGGTGCCACTTTTAATCAGAAAGGAATTTACTCATAGTAAGTTTGATGAGAAACTCTTGCCACTAACTCTAGGTTCCATACATTCGGTCAAGGTCTTCATGGGTTTCACAGTACCTGCAGGAAATTGGATAAAAGTGAAAGGAAGGAAGGAAGGAAGGAAGGAAGGAAGGAAGGAAGGAAGAGGGGGGGGGAGAGGGAGAGAAAGAGAGAAAGAAAGAAAGAAAGAAAAGAAAAGAAAAGAAAAGAAAAGAAAAGAAAAGAAAAGAAAGAAAGAAAAAGGAAGGAAGGAAGGAAGGAAGGAGAAAAGGAGGGAGGAAAGGAAGAAGAAAGACCCTCAGAACCATGAACTCAGGTGTTTTGTTTTTTGTTTTTGGTTTTTGGGTTTTTTTGGGTTTTTTTTTGTGTGTGTGTGTGTTCCTGGTCAGATTATGGCCTGATGCAATCAGTTTCATTGGTAAAAACAAGTCTGAGGTGCAACACTGTGGATGGAGCTAGAGAGTATTACGCTAAGTGAAATAAGTTAGAGAAAGCAAATACCATACAATTTCACTCATATGTGGAATTTAAGAAACAAAACAAGTGAACATAGGGGAAGGAAAAATAAAAAGAGAGAGGGAAGCAAATCATAAGAAACTCTTAACCACAAGAGAACAAACTGAGGGTTGATGGAGGGAGGTGGATGGAGAATGGGCTAAATGAGTGATGGGGATTAAGGAGGGCACTTGTTGTGATGAGCAATGGGTGTTATACATAAGTGATGGATCACTAAATTCTACATCTGAAATTAATTACATCATATATGGTAAATAACTAGAATTTAAATAAAAAACTTGGGGAAAAAAAAAGAACAAGTCTGAGGAGGTTATGGGTGGTTTAGTAAGATCACTTACAGCCAGGCAGGACTTCATACTACCCTTGGGACAGTGTTCCATCCAGTATCCAAATTTTGCCTCAGGTACTTCAGATCAGCACTTCTAGAGCCCACCCCCCTCTTGCACCAACAAGAACCTCATTCCATTGTTAGAACAGCTTAATAGAAAACTGCCTTTATTTTATTTATTTACTTTGTTTTTTAGCATCAAAATCTATCTTCTTAGGACATTCATCTACCAGTCCTATCTCTGCTAATCATTTGAAACATAATAGCCCTTCCTATATTTCATTACAGTCTTTGTATCTCCCTACAATCTTTTCTTTTCCAGGCTAAAATGGTAGGGCTTGTTCAAAGGGACAAAGAACAAGCTCGAACATACACAAACTTACTGTGTATTTTTATCTGACCTATTAACTTTACCTTACAATTGAGGACGTTGAGTATTAATCAAGGTCAACAATATGCCCAAGCTTACAAGGTTCATAAGCAAAGGAGCAAGAATTCAAACTCAGGTCTGTGTGATACCCAAACCCCTATTCTTTCTATTACAAATTGCTGTTTTCAACTTTCTCATTGGATATTTATTTACAGATAATCTCTTTCTCCTTCTAAATTTTAAGTAACTCAAAGAACACTTAAATATATTTAGTGACAAAAACATATTTGTAAGGAAGGAAATAATTATGTCTGATATCACCTGTAAGAAAAGTTATTACAGGGGTGCCTGGGTGGTTCAGTTGGTTAAGCATCTGACTCTTGATTTGGGCTCAGGTCATGATCTCACGGTTTGTGAGATCCAGCCCCACGTCAGACTCTGTGCTGACAGCACTGAGCCTGCTTGAGATTCTCTCTCTCCACCCACCTCTCTCTCTCTGCCCTTCCCCTGCTCATGCATGTGACCTCTCTCTCTCCCTCTCTCAAAATAAATAAATAAATATTAAAAAATAAGAAACGCTATTACATTACATTTAGCTGTGAGCCTCCCAGCACTAAAGGCAAAAAGAGAAGTAAAACTATAGATACAAAGTTTTCACCAAAGGATATTAAAAACAAAAAATAAAAACAAAAAACCCCAACCAGTTCATGAGAAGAGAGAAATGTTTTCCTGGCACTGCATTCTGAAAAGAATTCTAAAAAGCATTTATCACATAGCTGTAAGAAGAATTCATCACTTGGATGTTGAGTAAAACAACAGATGATGTCTTCAAAGTGGCTTTACAGAAGATAAAACAACAGTCTTCACACAGCTATTTCTTGTAAAGATTCTTATTAAAGCAAAGAGGAGAATACTAAATTGCCACTCAGTGATGGCAATTCTAAATGGACAAAGCCAACATAAACTACAAGCATGCATATAAGAACAGCACCCCCCCCCCCCGCCCCAAATTGAGGAATGGGCTCCTGTTATTGGTGCAGATTGAGTTAGAACCCTTGAGAGGTTTACCCTGCTCTGGCTGGAAGCTATATAAAAGAAATGTCCTCACATACATGCTTTGATAATCTCATTTTCTGCTGGGTTCAATGTTTCCATTACCTGGCCTTTCAGTTTGGATGTCCAAACGGTTACTTCCCACTTTTTCTCTTTATCATATTGTCCAAGTTGCCAATTTCAACTCTTGGCACTGCGTTTCTAAGAATGGATCTTCTCCCAAAAGACCCTTCTACTTGATCAGCACTAGGACCTTCCTTCTTCAGGTTCTGCTCCAGCCAGAGAGACACAGGCAGTCTAGTAGGCACATGGTCAGCAAATCCCTTAGAGAATTTCTCAAAAAGCAATCAATTCAACTGTGCTCTGGGAGACAACTCTAGAAATCAATTCCAGACTGAGTTTTCTGGCAGCACTGAGGGTGCAGTTCCTCTGTGTGGCTGAACGAAGCAAATTCCATCGGCTTTTGATATGAGACATTCCAGTGGCACAATTGACATTCTGTTAGGATAATTATAGAATCTGACTTATACTTTCCCAGATGAAGGGGCAAGGTAGGCTATGAAAGTGCTTGCAGATACAATCAAAATTTTCTTAAAAAGAAGGTTTAGTACCACTTAAGAGCTTAAATAAATCCCTTGGCTTCAGAACATGGGAGAGATATCTGTCCCCCTAACTGCCTTTGTTTTTGTTTCAGTTGAAAAACATTAACAAAATTCTAAATAAAATCAGAAATTTACCTACAGTCCACCATCCATCCATCCCCATCAGATTCATCCTTTGTCCATGTCGAAATACAAACATAATTTTTACATTACAATTACTGCATACACATACTTTTACATTCTGTTTTGGTTTTTTCCCACTCAGCTTTATAAACACTTCTCCTATGACATGGTCACCACATGGTTTTCATAATTTTCACTTTTGATGCAGCTACACTTCCATTAAGCAACCGCATTATGATTGGATTAACCATTCTACGATAGACAGTTAAATTATTTATATTATTTGGTCATCCCCACATGACAAATTCAAAGAAGTCATATTTTTATTTTTTATTTTTTAAGAAGTCATATTTTTCAATCAAACTATATAATATCACCTTTATATCTTGTCAAACTTATTTTCACGATGATAGTTCCCATTTATACACTCAGCAGCAGCATATGAAAACATCACTTTTCCCAGAGCCATGCCAAGACTGGAGAGCATAGGGCAGCACACGCGCATGTATTTAGTTAAGTGACCGAGAAATTTGTAACAACTGTCATCATAATAGGTATAACAGCAATATTGCCAATCAAACAGCTCTCCCCTTCCTCTTGCTACAGTGCCCAGATTTTGTCCTGGTTTCTACCCCTCTTCCATGTGGTTCAGAAATAAGTACTGATTAATCAAGGACAATCTTTAAAATCCCATTTAGGTGCTAATAAGAGCTAAGAAGCGCACCCCAGACCTTCTAAGAAGCTCTTTACTCCTATAAAGGGTTTCTTTACTCCTAGAGAAAACAAATGAAACAACTGAACATACTTGATAGTCTGTATCAAACTGGTAACATAACCATTGTATCCTGTAACTTTTGAATATACTTTTGACTATATTCTTAGTGTCATATATTATAAAAACAAAATGAACTAAGAAGAAATCTTGAAATTTACTTAGGGTTTTTTTTGTTTTTGTTTTTTTTTAATCACAGGGATGTTGGTATTAGAGTTTTCAGTTTAGACACACTCATACACACACACACACACACACACACACACACACACACACACACACACACCGTTGACCCTTGAACAACACAGGGGTTGGGGCACCAAACTCCCCCACAGTAAAAAACCTGCACATAATTTTTGACTCCCCCAAAACTTAACTACTAATAGCCTACTGTTGACCAGAAGCCTTACCAACTATATACACAGCTGATTAACACATATTTTGCATGTTACACGTATAATATGCTCTATTCTTATAATAAAGTAAGCTAGAGAAAAGAAAATGTTATTCAGAACATCATGAGAAAGAGAAAATACACATATAGTACTTTACTGTAAAAACAAAAAAATCAAGGTATAAGTGGATCTGTGCAATTCAAACCCATGTTGTTTAAGGGTCAACTATATATATCTGTATTTCATATCTGTAATTAGAAACCAAGATGTTCACTTGGTTTCTAATGTGAACATTAGAAACTTACTTTTGTAAGTTTGTAAACTAAGGTAGTGTAATGTTGGATTTGAATTGGAAATATCAGTACAAATTTAGATTATATAGATTATAGATGTTTTCATGTGAATATATATCCTAGCTCTTTCCTATCCAAGTACTAACCAGGCCCGAGCCTGCTTAGCTTCCGAGATCAGATGAGATCGGGCACGTTCAGGGTTGTATGGCCGTAGACTAGCTCTTTCCACTAAAAGATAAAAGGAATGATAAGCTGTCATCAATAAACACACCCAACAACATATCTTATGGTTTTTTTTATAAATTAAAAAAAAATATTTTTAATGTTTCTTTTTGAGAGAGAGAGAGAGAGAGAGAGAGAGACAGAGGGTGAGCGGGGGAGGGCAGAGAGAGAGGGAGACACAGAATCCGAAGAAAGCTCCAGGCTCTGAGCTGTCAGCACAGAGCCCCACACAGGGCCCGAACTCACAAACTGGGAGATCACGATCTGAGCTGAAGTCAGATGCTCAACCAACTGAGCCACCCAGGCACCCTGACATATCTTGGTTTTTAAATGCCAGTCCCTACCTAAGGGAACAATGGCTTCTTACAGAAATGGCTAATCTATGTCTGGCACCAAAAGAGGACAAGATTAATCTTAGATACCTTACTGTGCAGAAAGCAAAGGAACTCTCAGAGACTAAAGGGATAATATCAAGAGCACAGAGGAACCAACTTGAAGGAGTTCCAAGTAGCAAAATCTGGGACAATTTAAGTATCAAAAAGAGTAGTCACAGTAATTGATTATAACCTACTAAATTAAAACTAAATGTATGAATCCATTGTAACATCGAAGTAAAAGCAGAAGTGCTCCTCTTTACAGAAAAACACTAATATATATGAAAGGAATGATAGAATTAGAGCCTTGCTATTTTATAACCCTCAATGCAATTAATAATCCATTCAAGTAAGTATTTTCAATGGATGCTAAAATCATTAGCTGAGGAAGAACATGATGACTAAGTATTATCCTCCTCCCTGAAATTAATTTCTGAAATCTGAAGGGAATAGATTACACCTTTGTAATGGGGAGTTAGGGCTGTCATCACCTTAACCAGCTTATCAAACTTAACATCATCAATGGTAGGACCTCTTGACATTATGCCTTCTATGCTGCAACACGCAGCAGATGCCATTACCCATTAAGTTATCTAGCTGAAAACCATCTAAATCTATCCAAGGCGTTAGGCCTGATATCTGGATATACAGTAAATAGAGGAAAGAGTTAGATGACCATAAGGAAACACTCCGATAAATACAGAACATGGTACTTATTACAAGGCCTGAATTCTTCAAAACATTAGTGTCTTAAAAAATAAAAAAAGTGGGGGTACTGCTTTGGATTAAAAGAGAGTAAAGCCTCATAAACAAATGCAATGGCACATAATCATCGGATCCTGGATTAAAAACAAAAAAGACAGATACAAAGGATATTTGAGGGCCAATGGAGAATTTGAATCTGCATTAGGTTTGAAATGATATTATGGAATTATTGTTAGTTCCCCTTAAGTCTGATGAATGCCTTTATGTAGGATATTATCCTTATTTTTAGGAGATACATGCTGAAATATTTAGAATGAAGTGTCATGATACCTCCAACTTAATTTCAAATGGCTTGGCCAAAAAGACTGTTCTTTCAATTTTTCTGTATTCTTGAAAATTTTCACAATAAAAAGTTCATGAAGTAAAGGAGAGATGGATAAGAAAAAAATAATCTTTCTCCCTCCACGAGATGTTATCATTTCATTGCCATAATCAGGAGAACTATAGTGATATACTGAGAAGAGCACAGGAAAAAAAAAAAAGTAGAACCTGGTCCTTGATTTTTCGAGCCCCTGAATTAATCAATGTTATAGCCATCCTACCTAATGGTTCCTTATTGTATCAATTATAAATTATTTTTATTATTTAAACTAGTTGAGGTTTTGTAATTTGTAGACAAAAGTATTTTAATAGGATAAGTAGCAGGCAATAAAAGCTTACCATGTGGCAGTCCCCATAATAAATGCAGGTATGTACAGTATCTACTTTCAACATTTTACATCCATTAGAAATAAGTACTATTGTTGTTCCCATTTTCTTCAGATTTGGAGGTCAAAGTAAAGAAAGGTAAGTCTTGTTGAAGGTCACAGAGCCATTAAGTAACCCAGCTAGAACTGAAACATAAGCATCTAGCAATACTTTTCCACTAAGAACCAGACACTTATATTGTTGCCCACTTGACATGCTCATTTGAGTCATGAATGAATTTTTTAAAAGTTTATTTATTTATTTTGAGAGACAGAGAGAGAGAGAGAGAGAGAGCGAGCGCAAGCACAAGCAGGGGAGGGATAGGGAGAGGGGGAGAGAGAGAATCCCAAGCAGGATCTGTGCTGTCAGCATGGAGCCCGACGAGGGGCTCGATCTCACAAACCAGGAGATCACGACCTCAGCCAAAATCAAGAGTCAGATGCTTAATCGACTGCACCACCAGGTGCCCCTGAACTTCTTGAATTTAAATTAACATGGTCTAAATAATATTCATGATTCCTCTACAAAACATGCTTCTCTACCCAACTATGCAAGACTAAGCCATAGACATATCCCTTGCTCCCTTTGTCTTCCTACACAAAATCCTATCTATAAGAACATCAATTCTCTTCTACGACAAACATATACCCAAAATCTGTTTTCTTTTTTGTATCCCAATTGCTACGATCTTGATTAGAAGGTTCCACTACCTCTTTATTTCTTATACAACTACAGTAAGCCCTTAACGGATCTCCATTCATTCAGTTTTGCTCCCTGCATCATTTCTCTACAACAGCCAGAGTGACCTTTCCCTGCTATGAATGATGTGATCATATCACCACCATGGTTAATGCCTCCAATAACTTACCATTAAAGTTTGAATCCAAACTTATTACAATGGTCAATAAGGCCCCACAGTATCTCTCCCCTGCCTTTCTCTCCAACATCATCTGGAACTACTTTCCCCCAAGTTCCCTACACCACAGCACGCATACCTTCTTTCTGTTCCTCAAATACAAACGCAGTCTTACACTTAGGGGCTTGACACTTGATCTTCTCTACACCTGAAACACTGTGCCCCAAATATCTTCATTATTGGATCCTTTGGGGGCATTCAAGTCTCAGCTCAAGTGTCTTTTCAGAGAGGTCTTCTCTCATCACTCAGCACACTTTATACAAAGTGCTCATAATCACTTTCAACTGACTTTGTAAAAGTTAGTAACATTTCAAATGATCTTGTTCACCCATTTTTCTTTTTTTTATGTCTCCTTTCTCTCTTTCCAACAAGTATGTAAGGTAAATGAGAACAGGAATATTGTTTGTCTTATTCACCACTTTATCCTTTTTTCCTAGAATAGCGCATGGCACATAGTAAGATGTTCAGTAAGTATCTGTTAACTGAATGAATAAAATATTCAAAGGCTCTTAACAACCACACTTTGGCATCTCTCCATAAAATAATATGTATCTACCATATCGATCCAGGTTGCTTTTCCTTGAATGCATATACTCTAGTTTCTCAAAGTCTCCCTTGTAGTGTTGTAGTCAGAGAGCAACAAAGAGCAGTAATCTCTCCCACAATTTTTTTTTTACCATACAGAGTATGTTTTCTTTTATTTTTTCCCTTATTACTTAGATGAATATTCAAATTTTAAGTTATATAAGTTTCATAAAAAACGTTTTCCTGATATTGCTTTAATTTTCAGCATTAAGAATAAGACACACACATACACTGACATCTATACTCAATGTATGATGAGGAAATCAGCATAGTATGATATCCTCTTACTTATTAAATCCTACTTTTTGGTAGTATATAGAATTTTTGTCCTAGGCTACTATCATTATACTATTATTTTCACTCTGTGTATTTGCCCTTTCAAGAACCATTTAAGATATTTATATTACAGCTTTTCTTTTCTTTATTTTGATTCATCTCAGAGATATCTGGAATATATCTCCAAGTAGTTTTTCAAGAAAGATAAATGAGAAAAGTATTTCCCTTGTCTTTGCCTGCTTGAGAATGTCTGTCCATAGCTTTCATACAAATGTCATAACTTAGCTAGGCCACAAACTTTTCTTCCATAGTTATATAGCTATATCTCTACTGTTATAAAAGATAATGTGTCGGAACATCCTGGAATTTATTCCTTTTTGGATGGCCTCTTATTTTACGTAAATATTTGTGGCATTTTTGTTTTTACTTGAAATTTTAAAACATTTCAAGAATGTGTCTACATATTTATTAATTGCTTTTCATTAACTGATAACCATTAACTTATTTTGACCTAGGGTAAACATCAGCAAATATTTTCTATAAAATATTTTAGTCTTTGAGGGTCATATGGTCTGTCACAACTAGTCAACTCTGCCATTCCAGAGCTTTTCTTCACACCACCACAGTTTTCTTTCTGGGATTGCTACAAGAATGAACGAACCGAGGAGTCCATGGTGAAGAGGCTTGAGGAGGAAATGTATGTTATTTCAACCCGCAGATGACACTAAAATCTAGCTACTGATAGCTAAGCAGGAAACTGAAGTCACTGAATAAGGAAAGGACATTCAAATGTGTTTAAAGAATCAAAGGGCAGCAACAAGTTCTAGATAGAATTTGGAAAAATGTGAATTTGAGGACAGAAAGCAGAGGGTAAGACAAATGTATAGTTAAGTGGTTCTAGGAGGCACCAGGGACAAGTGTGCTTGGATGAGGCTTTTATTCAATCTAGCTATGTTTCCATCTTAAAGGATGGGATTGTTATCCATCAATAGTCCCTGTTTAAATATCTTCAAGACCCCCATAACTTATGAGATAAAATTCAAATGACTCAGCATGAAATCAAGACTCTGACCAATCTGATCCCAACTACCTTTTTTGTAACTTAACATCTGCCTTTCTCTCCCCTCCATGCACCGTATACTCCACTGAATAGCCCATTTCCTTAATGTATCAGACTTTTACAACTCCATGTGTTTTTCTTCCTCAAATATTTTTTCTTCCCCTCCTTGTCTAGAAAAATAAATCTACTTACCTTTCAACATTCAACTTTAACGTCCCCTTATAAATGAAATCCTTCCCCAATATAATATACTAAACTGTGTTAAAAAAAAAAAATCCACTCCCAGTATTACCCTGGAATTACTTGTATTTCTTCTAAATCCACTCATTTAAGACAATGATTCTAACTAATGGATTATCCTTAAGCCATTTCATTTCTTCACTTGAAATTTTAAAACATTAGTATTTCCTGGTATTTCCAAAAAGCCAACTGTTTTGGGTGTTGCATAACTGACCACCTAAATATAAAAAAAAGACATGTGCTTAAGTAATACAGCGGTATTATTTATAAGAACAAATGAAAAATGCCAGCAATTTTATTCAAAAAAGTACAGAGAGTGTTTAAATAAACTGTGGTAACTTGCCACATGAAATATTATACAACCACTGAAAAACATGATTTTTAATATATATGTTTTTATATACCAAAATCTTAAAAACAGTTGCTTCCAGCTGATGAATTATAGTTGAATTTTTTTCCTTTTCACTCTTTTGCATATTTGAAATTGTTGATAACAGTATGTATGCTATTGTCTAATAGAACGAAGTATTTTTATTCACCTAATAGAACAAGGATCATAATCTGTAATATCTAAATTTCTCTTTTGTCAATTCTCCATTGACCTGCTAGAAGTACTTGATTTACCTTTAAAGGCTCCAACACTTGTGTATATGTGGACATGTCTGGTCATTTATATGTTGACTCTGTTGCTCTCATCTCAAGGAGGGTGTCCTGGATTGATGAGTTTATTATTCTTGATCCACGACTCTATGACTTCAGCAAAAAATGAGGGGGAGGAAGCTATTTTGGATTTAGGTATTCCCATTACCTGAGGTTCTTATGGCCTGTTTTATATGTTTGCTTTTTTTTTTATGTAAGGGAACCTTAATCTTAGCAGTTGTTTCCCTCTGCCCTCAGAAACATACTTGGAAATACATTGAGCAAATGTACTATACTGGATACCACTTATGTAGCATTTCAGATTCTCAGGCCCTCACCTCTATTTCTAACAATTGTTTTATCAATAAAGACGTAAGCCAGCTTCCCCCTCCCCCCAGATGGAATCTTACAGCACCTTGGACCTCTCACTTCCTGCCTTTCAGAGTTCTGAGACTCATGGGAAACTACTTGGTACTCATTCATGTACAAACCAGAGTATGGGAGGGTTAACACCTTTATGGACAATACTCCAACCGATGAGAAAGGGAATAATGTATAAATGCTCCTCCCTTTCTTCCCCCAAGTAGGTATTTCTCAATGGATTCAATAAACGTCTCAGAAGATACTGCAGCATGAAGCAATTAGCAACTAACCAACAGAGGCCAAAATAATCATACACCCTACCATGGGCTTTCTCTTCCTCCATGTTTCATGCCTCTAAACCTTACTACTACTCTCTGTGATCATATTCATTTATTAGATTTTGGATATTTTTAAAGATTTTCTATGTACAAAATTATATCATTTGCAGATAAAGACAATTTTATGTCTTTCTTCCAAGTCTGCAGGTCTTTTATTTCCCTTTCATGTCTTATTGAATTGTCTAGAACCTTCAGTGTAGTGTTGAATAGAAATAAAAGCAGACATCTTTGCCTAGCTCCTGATCTAATGTTTCACTGTTAAACATGTTTGCTGTGAGCTTTTCATTGTGACATTTTTTTTTACCACGTAAAATAAATGCATCTTATTGTAAGTAAATTGTGCTTCTGTAGAGTTGTTTTTTTTTTTTTTAGGTAACCTGCTTAAAGAAATAAAGACAGTTTCAAACAAGCAAAAACTAAGAGATTATGTTACTAAGATACCTGCACTAAAAGAAATACTAAAAAGAAATTTTTCAGACTAAAGGCAAATGGTATCAAATGAAAATTTAGATTTAAGAAAGGAATGGAGAACATCAATATTGCTAAATATAAAAGATTGGACTTTTCTTCTCTTAATTTCCTTAAAAGACAACTAATTATTATAAACAATTGTATCATGGGGTTTACAACATACATAACTATAAATAAATAACAAAAGTAGCACACATATGTAGTCATAAATGGAATTATTTTAAATGATTCTTATATTGTATATGAGTGGCATAGCATTAACTTTAAGAACACTGTGATAAGCTAAGGATACACAACGAAAACCCTAGAGTTACCACTAAAAACATATTACAAAGAGGCATGGCTAAAAGCTATTAAAGGAATTAAGATAGTATATTAGAAAAAAAACAATTAGGGGCGCCTGGGTGGCTCAGTCAGTTAAGCGTCCGACTTCGGCTCAGGTCATGATCTCACAGTTCGTGAGTTCAAGCCCTGCGTTGGGCTCTGTGCTGACAGCTCAGAGCCTGGAGCCTGCTTCACATTCTGTGTCTCCCTCTCTCTCTCTGCCCCTTCCCTGCTCATGCTCTGTTTCTCTCTGTCTCAAAAATAAATATACATTAAAAAAAAATTTTTTTTAAAAAGAAAAAAAACAATTAACCAAAATAAGGTAGAAAAAACTATAAAACACATGAAGCAAATAGAAAATAAATCACAAATGACAGACCTAAACATAAACATTTCAGCAATTTCATTAACTATAAATGGATAAAACATTTTAATTAGAAGGCAAAGGTTGTCAGACTGGATTTTAAAAAGTAACATATAAGTATATATAGTTTACAAGTAACAAGCTGTCAGTAAAAAAGATAGACAGGTTAAAGTAAACACATGAAAAAATATGTACATGCAAACACTGAGCATAACAAATCTTGGGTACTCAAATTCCTGTCTCAAGTTTTGCTTCTTAGAGAACCTGACCTAAGTAAGATAAGCCCCAAATTATGATATAGGATCCATAAGTCATTCAAATGTTTTGATCTGATAATTGTACCTAGCATTCATTTGATAAGTAACTTATTATAGTTATTCAAAGGCCACATATGTATGATTTCCTAATATTCAAGCACTTTCTGTAAGTTTGAGGCACTTTCCAAAACACTAAGCACCTTTGGACTGGCTCTTAAAGTAATGATATGATCACGTACTGTTATTAAATTACGTACCACGTCCCAGCACATCTGTATGACTGGAGAGAACTTATAAGGTCCTGAACCTTCTTCCAACTGTAATGAATTCCCAGATTGCATTTTTATCCTTTCACCACTTGATTTGGCTAACAAGGAAGTTTTGAGCAGGTGGGAATGGCACATTGCCTGCCCGTGGAGACATTCTAGTCATAAATGAACTGGAGCTTTGGGATGCTATCGGAGAAAATCCCTGAGTATCTTTGCAGACAACTGGATGAAATCTTTCCCAGTTTTTCACAGGACAAGTCTCCACTGGCAAATTTTCTGTGAAACATGGACATATGACATATTCAGGTTGTCTTTCCCTAAACAAATTTGGGCTTATGACATACATTTTCATTGGGGAAAATAGAGATAATCCTTTATCTTTGCCAAAAATTTCACCATTTCTGATGTTCTTCACTCCTTGTAGATCCAGATTTTCATCTGTTGTCACTTATCTTTAGACTAAAGTTCTCTTAGCATTTCTTATTGAACAAGTCTTTTGCCTCTCACCCAAATCATCTCAGCCTTTGTTTACCTGAAAATGACTTTATTTCACTTTCACTGGGGGGGGGGGGGGCTGATTATTTTTAAATCAATTATTGTGGTATACTTGGGTTCATATATTAGTGTTTCTAGTTGATCCTGTATGAGGACAGAACCCATGACTTATTCTGAAAGGGCAGTATAGCACAGTGGTCCAGAGCTCAAACTCAAAAGCCAAATGCCTAAATCTGAATCTCAGCTCCACAACAACCTCTAGGGCAGATAACAACCTCTCAATGCCTCAGCTTCCTCATATTCCAAATGAGAAAAATAAAAACAGTAGCTACTTCAAATAATTGCTTCAAAGATGATGTGAACTACTACATGTAACAATCTTAGGACAATGTGTGGCACACAGGAATCACTATATAAATGTTTGCTATTATTGTTATTATTACTAATCTCTATGTCCCCAGCAACTAATAGAATGTTTGTATCTTAGTAAATCCTATTTCAGGCTTTGGCCTCACTTTCCTCTCCTCCATTAACTTTTTATATCCAGATAAATATCCAAATGAATCTTTCCCACATCCCCAAGTAAGATGTGCTCTGTCCCTTCCATAACTCTTGGGATTTTTGCCTGACCCTCTTTTTAAGCACTCAGCATACTTTATGCCAGATTGTGCTTTGCAGATCTGGGTCACCCATTCATATATGTCACCACAGTCATGAAGGATGAAAAGAGCCCAGGACAAATCATCATTGAACCTAAGACACAGATACCCTGGCTGCTAACCTGCCTTTGTCTCATGCCTGAGGGCAGATATTTGGGTTTCTGCTTTGGACTCTGTATTTGAATCGTTGGGTTAATAATCAGCCTAGTACTCCAGTTCTCTGTCTACAACACCAAAACGAGACATGGCCCTTATCTCTAGTCTGGACTGCAACATTGGCAACCTGATGCTGACTCCCTGCCCCACCTCTAGGCACCACCCACCAGTGAAAACCCTTTGTCCAGATATTACTCCTTGATATAAACATCTGATGATGAAAATAACTTGCCGAAAAAGCTTCAATGTCTTCTCTCTGAAAGAGAAGTGCACCCCTAACTTGGTACCAATGTCCTTTTTGCCCTTCCTACTTCATCTGCCACCAATCTCTTCATGTGCCTCAAATTCCAGCCACTCTGAGCTCCTTAGAGATCCTGCTACATTTTTTGAGAGATAAAGGGGAGAATAGAGAGTAGCCTGTAGCTTTATATTTGCAATACAATGTACCTATGATACCTTTATCAATATACCTATGATACCTATGATACCCTTAAAATTTACCCAATTCCTATGTATCCTTTACAACACTCACCAGTTATCACACTAAAATCACCAAAGACATGTTCAAAAATTTAGCTAGTGCCTATGCCTCTATCATAAATGTTCACTAGTTAGCAACTTTTCAGGTGAAAAACCTGTGCAAAGGGGAGATTTAGCAATGCAGGATTTAGCAAATTAGGTGAGCTCAGGCACACCCAAAAGAGCAAAGCATGGATCAGCTTATTTCTTCTTGTAGATCAATGAGCTTTCTGTGGCTATGAACCATTTCAGTGTTCTAGATCTGCAAGCCCATGACTGAGGTCAGTATATACACTTATGCTACCATGTCCAGAATCTAAACAAGTGATACTCACAGTCAGAATATTTCCTAGTTAAAAGCTATTGCTCCAAAGGTGTAAAAGAACCAAGAGAGAGTGATTACCCACAAGTCATCACATACCCAGCCCTGAGCAATACTTTCCCCTATTAAGGGAAGATACGAGTTGCCACAATTCATCATAAACCTTTATAAAATCTCTTTTCTTCAAATGTGCTCTGTTGCCAGGCACTATGTCTGACAGTTCCTCACTTTTTCAAGTGAGGGGCTCGATAATTTCTCCATTCCTGGCCTCGGCTTCAGTTAGTATAAATGAGGCAAGTCTTTAAAAAGGCATCAAGAAATGATGGCTGTCTTCTCCTCCCTAACTGCATCCCCACATCTGGCTTCCATCATGATAACAAATAAGGCTCTTGGTAGCTGAACACTCCTGGTGTGAGACCAGTGAAAATAAAATCCCATGTTTCTATGATGCCTGACACTTCAAAGTAGAGAGTGGTTATCAATTGGTTAATACATTTATTGTTAACTTGGGTTTGATTCTTCTTAACTTACGGTTGAGAGAGAAATGACAATAACAGCCATCAAAAGGAGAGCTGGGATTTATCTGCGATAAGATGCAGGAGCTGGGCACAGGCAAAGAAAAATTCTGCTGTATCAACTGGGCTGATCTGTTTACCTCACTCAGCTGGTAAAGTTTCATGTCTTCCCCTTGGCCACCATTATTAGCCAGGTGCAACAGCACTTTTGAATCACAGCTGCTTCTGCTCTCTCAGGTGTTGCGTTTGATCCAGCAGCTGATGCCTCAGAGGTTGGAAGGTGTTGGTACCTTTGTACCCCAGAGGTTGAGATTACTGCATGGAGTCAATGCCATCTAGGAATACGGATAATTCTGAGATTCAATTTCACTCAATTGTCAGATATGAGCAAGTATCCCATCAATGGTAACATTTCCTTATTTGTAGGCAGAGACTCAAAAAAGAAACGTCTTCCAAACACCTACTGTGTGAGTACTGTGATGGATGGATGGATGGATGGATGGATGGATGGATGGGTAGGTAGGTAGATATAGGTATAGATATAGATATAGATATATAGATATATAATTTCCTTTGACCCTCATAACAACTCGGTGAAGTCAATGGTATTAGCTCCTTATTAGAGAAGCAATATCTGAGATTCAAAAATGGTAAATAACTTGGACAAAGTCACACAGTTTCTAAGTGAAGACCTGGATTTAATTTAGGGATGTTTAATACAGTTGGATCTTAGGAACTTTAGGAACCTGTTGGGTAAAGCCTTTTGCTTGGATCTTCTGGGTATGGAGGACTCAGGGTTTCCCCTTGATGGATTTCTGAGAGGTGGTACAATTTAAGAAATAGTAAATGCAGAATGAGCAGGGGTTTGTGAACAACTGAGTCCCTCAGTTATTCCAAGCCTTCACCCAAATCACCTCCACAGCATCTGAGCTGAACACAAAGAGGCACATGAGTGATTAAATCAAAGCAGATTTGACTGCCCATGAAATAACTGTAGACACAGTGTAGCCTGAAGATCTAGCCATCATCTCCTTTTCCTGTCTTCAGAGAAAGTATATTATCTACAAAAATTCTCTATTCTTCCTTTCCTCTTTTTTCTCTTCTTTCTTTCTTGAATTCTTCTATTATTTTTTTCTTCCTTACTTTTGCTCTAATTCATTCTTCATCGACAGATTCTTATTAAACATTCCACGTACACGGAAGTCTTCTATTTATAGTGATGAACTATGCCGTTATTGCCATCCAAGAACTATCACTCTGATTTGAGTAATAAGCCATATATGTAATACAAGATGAAAAGTATTACTTGCCTTAAGAGAAGATGGGAAATATATGTTGTGGGGTAAAAGGAGGATGGACTCAGCTGGAGGATGGACTTTAAAGGATGGATGAAATGAATCAATAGGACATACACATATAAAAATAAAGGGGAAAGGAACATGGCAAAGGTTCTCTGCTAGGCAAAATAATGCCCCACACCCAAAGATGTCCACATCCTGTTGATGCCCCAGATCCTGTGAATATATTAGGCTACTCAGCAAAGGGGAATTAAGGTTGCTAATCAGGTGACTTTAAAATAAGAAGATGATCTTGGGTTATCTGGGTGGATCCAAAACAGGCCTTAAAGGTGGAAGATGGAGCCAGAAGGAGAGAATCAGAGCAGGAGATGTGATTACAGAAGCAAGGTCAGAGAGAGGCTACATTTCTGGTTTTGAAAATCAAAGGAGACAGTTATGAGTCAGTACATGAGGGTAGCTTATAGAAGCTATAAAAGGCAAGGAAATAGATTCTCTCCTAGAACCTCCAGAAGGTCCAGAAAGAAAGTGTTGCCCTGTCAGCACAACACTTTGATCATAGCCCAGGGAGACCTATGGCAGACTTCTGACCTCCAGTACCGACAGATAATAAATGTTTATTGTTTTAAGCTACTAAGTTGGTAGTGATTTGTCACAACAGAAAATGGAAAACTAATACAGGAGTAATTACACAGTAGAAGGATGGAGATTTAATCTTATTTTTTATAACACAAAGCCCACAAAGGAGGAGATGAGCCTTGGGAGGCATGCAAGAATGTAGCTAAGATGGGCAATAGTGAGCCACTGGGTTTTTAAAAAAAGAGAGATGTGATCAGATTTGCATTTAAAAATGATCATTGTGGCATTTGTGTGAAGAAGAAGTGAGGGGAGCATGTCAGCAATGTCAGTTAGGAAGTTGTTGGAATAATTTAGGCAAGAGTGATGAGGCCTCAGGAAGAACAATAGAGTAGGATGAGGTTAAGAGTAGTCATTCATTCATTTACTTATTTCATTCATTCACTTATTATTTCATTCATTCAACAAATTATTTTTGAGTGTTTGCTATGAGCCAGGCATTGTTGCAGGAGTTGAGGATATAGGTAAGTACACGGCTGATACTCTAATCCTCCCATCAGACTTTATAGTCTAATGGGTACAGAAAGACAATAAACAAATAAGTATATGTTAGGGGGTGATAAGATTTCTGAAGAAAACTGGAGTGGGTAAAAAGAACTAGAGAAGACAGGTGTGGACAAGGGACTATGCAGTGGGACTTTGGGGAAGCCCTCTCTGAGAAGTTTGAGCACAGACTTGAAAGAAGAGAAGAGAACCAAGAAATATTCTGGGGCAGAGCCTTCCTGGCAGAGAACAGAAATAGAAGTACATTTGATTTGAAAGTAAATCAAATAATAGAAGCATATATCCTTTGTAAAGTGAGGAGGCGGGTGTGGGTAGAGGAAAGTGAACAAAGATGTGTATGGTCTGAGCTGAGGTCAGAGACATGGAGCGGGGGCATCTCTTGGACAGCCTCATAGATCCTTGTGAAAGCTCTGGCTGCCAAATAAAATAAATTCATTCTGCTTTTAGGATTGATAGGACTAGGAAACTGTTCAAGCAGAGAGCCAAGAGCCACTGAATAATGACAGTCTTCTCCTATGGCTTCAGTTGTTGGATTCATCCTGAGCAAATCAGAAGTTCCCACTGCACCCACTGAAAGGAATTTCCCCCACTCAGCAGAACTTGAGAAACATGAGTTGAGCTATATGCCACCTCAGGATCACCCAAGTCCAGCTGGACTACAATGTGGGTGCTTTGCATGAGAGAATTCCCATGGGTTTTCCAAGTTTTTTTCACAAATAAAAACCAGATTAGCCAGTACACCAACAGAGAAAATTTGGATCCCCAAACAATGTACATTTGCGGGAAAAGAGACAAACCAAGAATCCAGTTCACCTTGCAACTAGAAGATATCCTACAGCAATGATGGCACCAGAGATGGTCTTGGATGTGTCTCTTAACTTTTCTAAGTCTCACTTTCCAGACTGAAGAAAGGAGTAATATTTAGTTTCCAAGAGATCATCTGGTCTCTTCAAGGACCTGTGCTTCTACCCTGAAATAAAGGCCTCAAATATATTCACTAAACAGTCAGGCATGCGGAAAAGGAGGAAAAAGCAGGAATCTTCAATCTCTAGGATTTTATGTGGCCTGGTATTCTGATATTATAGAGCAAGAAAAGAAAATCATTTTAGTGATAACAGCACAGACCTGTGTTTTAGTTTCAATTCCATTTCCTACTGCCATGTCAGCCCCTATAAATCCTGTTATAAAATAAGACAGGGTGGAAATACACAAATGCATAATAATGACTATGTGCTTTGGAATGCATTATTTCACCTCTCCGAGGCTCATATCATCATCTGTAAATTGGGGATATTAGTATCTACTCGATGATATTATTGTGAGGATTAGAGAAAATGCATACCGTAAATGCTAACCAGATCCTTTACCATTTAAAGATGCAAAAATGGAAGAAAAAAGGGTATTAATGTTACTTTAAATTGAAAATTAAATGTAAGAATTCCATTAGACGTTGAAAACTACAATAATCCTGTTGAGAAATAGCACATTAAAGATACTAGCTCGGGGGAGAGGGGAAAGACAAATTCAGGTTCTCCACAGTTGCTCCTAAAGAGGTAAAGGTCTTAGATGCAAAATCTCTCAAACAGTTGACCTAAGATTTGAGGGAGAGTGCTTTCTTGTTCTCTAATCCTTAACTCCTACCCAGACTTCTTATTACCTCACCAGGATTCCCTTAACACCAATTGAGAACCACAGGCCTAAGGGGAACTCAGGGATTGTTCAATGTAACACTGATTTAATCTAGCATGCATACATCCACCAACAATCTCTGGTGAGAGAGGGGCAAAGTGGCCAGTGGGATCTGTCCCTTTGCTCTTACCTGCCCAGTTCTCTATTGCAGGCTGTGGTAGGGGGGCTGATCCCGAAGCCTACATTTCCCCAGCACCTGTGTGATCTGTACTTGGCCAACAGGAGGCATTGGCAGGAAATGAAAGAGCAGGAGGAATAGACAAGCCAAGGTATTTCTCCCTATTTCTCTCTTTCTGCTAAAGGAAAAATCAAAAAACCAAAACACCAAACCTAGAATCAGTGATGTCCCTTCCATGGGTCCAGCTCCTACCCGGCGACCCCAGCCCCTGCGCTCTGGCAGCAGTGCCTCCATCCTCTGTCACTCCAGTTTATAGATGGAAGAAGCTTCTTTTGTTGGAAGGTGGGTTGCTTTGCTCTCCTCTGTTTGGTTTTGCAGCTTTCCTGTTACCTGTGTAAGCAGCTCTCTACATTAATTTCCCTGTGATTTTAATGCTTGGAGAGATTTCCTTCCTGGTTGGACCCTAGCTGATACACAACACTGAGAGTTGGCTGTGACCAGGACAGGTTTGGATGCGCTCAAAGTGGTCTCATAAACAGCAGCATCCCAGGGGCTGCGCCACACTCCAGGGTCTGTCTGTGGTAAAGTTGGTCCAAAAATTCACTCTTGTCAGGGATCCTTAGCTAACTTAAACTCTAGGAAGTACACTCACACCTAAACTAGTAAGATTTTGAAAAATAAATTACAATATCCGTTTTAAAATTCTGATGAGAAATAGAATTGTCATGTGGACCAGAACAATCTCGTCAGTAGGACCCACACAGTTTCTCCCTACAAGAGACCTACATGGAAGCCTAATCACAATCAGAGGGCAATATGAAAAGACCAGAAGTAGAGGAGCTTATGTGTTTACATGCTGAATAGCATCGGGCTCCGAGAGTCCATAGTATCCATTGCTGCATTAGAGATAGCCTTGACAATCCGTCAATGATAACTTACTGGGAAATTCATACCAACAGGATGGATAGCTTCTACCCTCATGGAGCGTACAGTAAGTCTCCACATCCAGTGGCCATTCCCTGGAGAGTACTAGAACAGGGACCGCCCACATCCACCTCTATGACTGCTTCACCTATACCTCCATGGCTGACCATCCCCAATTCCAATGAACACACTGATGCTTTGGGTCTCTGTCATCAGAAAAAAATGTCAATCATTCCTCAGTAGGAAATGGGCATGGTCTTAGGTGACGAAGATCCCAGGATGGGTTCTCCCCAGCCTCTCCCAAGGGAGAAAGGGCTCCTGGAGAAATTACCTAAACAAGTTAATCTAAACAGCTGCCTATTGGAAAGGCAGGCCACACGTGGCATGAAACACCATTCCCCAAGTGTAATACTGAGAAAATGACGCCATTCCCCCTCTAGGAACCTAAAGGAACCATCAGAAGCTCAGGATTTGTATGGTTTTTGATGACCACAGTTCAGGGCAACTGCAGAGAGACAACTTCTATTCCTGCACATATATACACACGTACACACACTTACATGCACAGTCATACACACATCCTGAAATAACAGCAGGGTCACCTCAACAGTGAAAAAAAACACTCGGTACCATTTACCGAACAGCATCATACATGACACTCACTCATCAGAAAACTGGGACTTCTAGAAGACTAGTTATATTCCCCACATCTCTCTCCACGAAGCACCTGAAAGCAGCAGAATTTTACCACCCTCGATTCTGATCCATAATATATTAATCTGTAGTGTAAGCCTCAAAAGACAATTTTACTACTTCAAGGCCAAATTTGGGGGAGGAGAGAAGAGAACACCCAGGGGCACTGGTAAACAAATTCTTAAAAAAAAAAAAAAGTCTTTAATTTTTAGCCTTTTATAATTTCTATCACATAAATACTCCATCCATGGATGACTTAAAGCTACCAAAGTGTCATCAACCAACTTGAAAATTTCCTTAAAATTTAACAAACTTCTCTCTCATGAAAACAAGCAAGGTCTGACACACGACTGGAACACCTATCCTCCAAAATGAACCATCATCCCCCAAAATAAACCACAGCAGGAGCTCAGGAAAATCCACCTACGCTTAAAATTCACCTGTAGTTTTCTCTGCTATCTAGAGTTATGGAGAAAAATTCTCACCATTGTATGGAACCCAAGCCTATCTCATACAGAGATTATGCTTATTTGCCTGCTTATTTATATCTTCTTTTTTCAATAAAAAACTTTAAGGTGGATTACCTAAATATATTCAATATAAAAGTAGATAAAACTGAATTTAAAGTAAGTAGATGAACAAAGTGAGACAAAGAGAAAATGAAAGTTTTAATAGTAATAGAAAATGAAATCAGGAGTGAGCTTAGCACACAAAATCTATGGTATAAGGCTTTCTGGGCCATTCAGAGTGCATGCAGAAAGTTCAGTGGGAACAGACAGACATTCTATGATGAGCCACTCACAGGAGCTCTTATGCCCAGATAACAGTGGATCCAGCCATCTGTACAAAATGATATGGCAACTGGGTCTCAGTAGGTCAGTTTGGACATTAATGTTACACCCAGGACTTCTATGGAAAGGTGCTGAATGCATCTAGTGTCCCACTCTCTGCCTGCAGAGGTACTTGGCAGTCTAATGATCTCCCATTGCCCTGTCAATTTGTCAGAATTGCTGTTCTGGAGCAAAACCCAATCTCCAGGAACAGGCTCGCTAGGGGCACTCTCTGGATGGTGAATTCATCAAGCCCCCTCCAAGTCAGACTGGCAGCCTATGAGAGCTGTGATCCAGCTCTGCACAGACAGTGCCTGTCAAGCAGAACAGTGGCCCATGTTTTCTCCAGCTGCCAATAACCCAGAAGAGCCAGAAAATCAATTCTTGGGGCATGGATGAGCAGAGAGGCCAGAGAATAAAAGAATCATTCAAAATAGACATAAATCTGGGTTTCAGTGACCTATGGTCATTGAATGCCTAGGACAGAGATTCTGGCAGGCTTTTTATGTATTTGTGATGAAGTTCTGATATTAGCTCCAACCTGGCTCCCCAGAGCCCTTGGGGAGACCCTCAAGGGTCTCCTCCATGTAGAACTCTTTCTCTGTGTTGGCTCAATTATCAGGGTCAGTTGTAAGTTCCTGCTTAATCAAAAAAAAAAAAAAAAGCATATACCTGGCATAGGGTTTGTTATTGAGCAGAGTTGAATGGAAGCCTCACATCTTTCTCTGCCAGGCATCCCAGGCCCCCCAAGCCTCAGTGGGATCTTTATGGCAAGGTCCTAATCTTTCTGGGGTCCAGTCTGGGTTACATCCCACTTTCCCAAGATTATGACCATGGGGCTCCTAGGTGACTCTCACCCCCATACCCCACACCCTTGTGCTCAGCCAGGCCTGGTACATAATGAGCTTGCCAAACTCTCTGGGCTCTGTGCCTTCCTGCTTGGCTGTACTTCCAGAGCCAATCTCTATAGCCAGGACAGTTTCCTCAATGGTCTTCATCTCATGCCAGGCCCAACCCACTTTCATGCCTTCTCTGAATCTAAATATGCAGATAAGACCCCTAGAGTGATGCTTTGGGGAAACTGCATTAATCAGGCAGTGGTCCATCAACCTTTAGGGGACCAGTTCATGGCAAAGGAACAAATATGCAATCCTGAGAATTCCATATGCTGAATATCCGTGGGAATTGGCAGAACCTGCTCAGTGGTGTATGCCCAGCCCTCAGAGAACACTTTCCCTCTCTAGTTACCATTCGGCCACATCCAGCCACAAATGTCTTATGAGCAGCGCATCAAAGCTATCCAGGCCTCAGTTACAAGGCAAAGATTTCCTTTGGAGACAGCTTTGGTGTTGTAAAAGAAGCACAGGGCTTAGGACAATCAAAACTGAGTTCAGAAGACAATTCCATTTATTAGATGTGTGAACTTACGTAAGAAAATGTCTCTAAATTTCAGTTTCTTCATCTGTAAAATGGGAATAGTAAAATATCTTTCTAACTATATTGAGTCAATGTTTAAAAGAGAAAATACGTATAAAAATCCTTCATCAACTGAAAGCATAATACAATGTTATGATATTTATACATGACTTCTCACAGAGATCGTTAAGACTATAAAATGCAAAGTGTATTTAATAAAGTTTCAGTGGTGCCTGGGTGGCTCAGTTGGTTAAGCATCCAACTTCGGCTCAGGTCATGATCTCGTGGTTTGTGAGTTCCAGCCCACGTAAGGCTCTTTGCTTACAGCTCAGAGTCTGTAGCCTGCTTTGGATTCTGTGTCTCCCTCTCTCTGTCCCTGCCCTGCTCACACTCGGTCTCTGTCTCTCTCTCTCTTTCAAAAATAAACATTAATAATTTTTTTGAGTAAAAATAAAGTTTCAGCTTCAGCTAACTCTTCTACAGATAAAAATAATAAAATGTATTAAAAATTGTTTTTAAGAGCATTGGAGAAGAACACAAGCTGGAAGAAATTGGATGGGAGATCAATCCTTGTAAGATAGAAGGGTACCGCTGAGATGTGTGAGCTAGCAGCTTTTTACCCATAGGCATGTCCCAATCCCTGTAGCGCAGGGTGGTAGAAAACTACAGTCTTGTTGCTACCTTGAGGTTTTAGAGAACAAAGTACTTAGTTGGCAAAACTGATGAAGACATCAGTGTTGGTGGGGCATGGGGGAAGGGGGCACTGCAGAAGAGATCCTGGAAAGGAGAGAGCTACAGAGGAAGTGCAAAAATCTGCAAATAAATCCTGTTAAAAGTATTGGTTGACTGCTGAATAAGGAAAAATATAGAAGCTGAAAGCTGAAATAATTGGGTATAGATTTCAACTATTTCCTTTCCAAAGAAGACAGCTTGGAGTGAAGTTCAGCCAAGTTAATTAAACAATAAAAACACTCTTAAAAAAAAAAAAAAGAACAAAATCCAGAGTCTCTACAATATATCTTTCACACTGTACACATATAATAAAAAAATTACTAGACACCCAAAGAAACAAGAATGTATGACCTATACTTCAAAGAAAAGTGGTGTGTTCAAGAACTTCTAAGAAATATGTCATAGTAAGTCAAGAATAGGGAAAATTAGCAAACAGCAACTACAAAAAAGAAACAGCAAACATTGGAACTGAAACCATGAAACAGAATCCTAAAAATATCAGAGAAAATAAATAGTAAACTCAAGGACAGATGAATTAAAATTATCCAAACTAAAGAACAGAAAGGAAAAATTTTGAATAAAAATTAACAAAAAATTTAATGACCTGTGAGACAGTATCAAGCCATCTAATACAGTTATAATTGGGGTTTCAAAAAAAAGTCAAAAAGAATGGAACAGAGAAAAATGTAGTGGTCAAAAATTTCCCAAATTACTTGAGAAAGTTCAATTTACAGGTGCAAGAAGTCCAGTGAACCCCAAGCAGAATCATATGACACCATACCAAATGCTTGGATCCCAAGATAAAAAGACAATCTTAAAAGCAGCCAGAGAAAACGCATACATTATGTACACAAGCATAATGGTAAAAATACTGCTAACTTCTTATCAGAAATCATGAAGCTCAAAAGGCAATGGAATGACATCTTTAAAAAGATGAAAGGATAAGAATGACAACCAAGAATTCTATACCCAGTAAAATTATTTTAAAAATATAAAGAGAAAATGAAGATATTTTCAGATGAACAAAAACTGAGAGAATTAGCAGCCATGATATTTATTTGTGCAAAATATTCTAAAAGAAGCTCTTTTGGCTAAGGGGCAATGACACCACATAGAAATTTAGACAGATCAACAAAGAATAAGTAGCACTAAATATTGCACAAATATGAAAGAGAATTTTACCTTTCTTTTCTTCAAAAATGTGACTGTTTAAACAAAAATAAAAATTATAATATTTTGTTGTGGTGTTTATAGTATATATAAATTGTAAAATGTTTATATGTTATACGTGTTTAGAACACAGAGGATGATGACATCAATGTTGCAAGTTTCCTATGCTTCATGTGAAGCACTAAAAAGTTAACATTGTGCAGTTAAAGATGCATTAGTAATCAACACTTAAAAGCTGAACAATCAAAGATATGAAAAGAGGTATGGTTAAAAAGCTACTAAAGTAAAATAGAATATTAAATATTGTCTGGGGCACCTGGGTGGCTCAGTCAGTTAAGCATCAGACTTCAGCTCAGGTCATGATCTTACAGTTTGTGAGTTCAAGCCCCACATCGGGCTCTGTGCTGACAGCTAAGAGCCTGGCACCTGCTTCAGATTCTGTGTGTGTGTCTCTCTCTGACCCTCCCCTACTCATGCGCTGTCTCTCAAAAATAAACATTAAAAAAATTTTTTTTGAAATTGTCTGATTAACTCTAAAGCAAGGCAATAAAGGTGGAATAGAAAAACGAAAACACAGTTGTAACAAATAGCATGATCTAATTCAGTAATATCAATTACTATAGGAATATACATTGGCTAAACCCTCAAATAAAAGGCAGAAATTGGTAGATTGTATAAAAAGTTAAGACTCAACTATATGCTGTTTACAAAATACCAAGATATAGGAGTGCCTGGGTGGCTCAGTTGGTTAAGCATCCGACTTCAGCATAAGTCACAATCTCGCTATTACTGAGTTCAAGCCCGGCTTCAGGCTCTGTGCTGACAGCTGAGAGCCTGAAGCCTGTTTCAGAGTCTGTGTCTTCCTCTCTCTCTCTGCCCCTCCTCCACTCACACTCTGTCTCTGTCTCTCAAAAATAAACACGAAAAAAAAATTTTTAATGCCAAGATAAAATAGAGCAAAGCAAATCCCATGACTATACCTAACTTTAAGGTGAGTGCAAAAGTACAACCTAACCATGTGCTAAGATAGTGGAAAAGCAGATATCTGTGAACATAAACTCTCTCCATCCTGCAGCTAGATACCATCAGTGCTGGTAAAGAGAAGGAAAGAGCTTCAAGTCTCTTGCACACCAGACACCCACTGTGCACCCAGCTGGCTACAATCCCTAGGGTGCATTATGTCCATGGTTCCTGTGCCAAGTCCAGTCCCCAATGAAATCCATTACTGAACTAAGGGTGGCATTGTCACAAACCAGTGGGGTTCAAAATAGATTGGAAATGCTGTTCTTTCTTCAGTTGCCAGAGAGATAGGTAACTGGCCCAGCCCAACCCTTAAGAATCCAACATCAGTTTTTATAACTTCCCTAAGCATTTGAAAGTGGGACTTACCCCAGCATAATCATGGGTACAGTGTTTTAAGAGAATTATTTTTTTAATGTGTATTTCTTTATTTGGAGAAAAAGAAAAAAAGAGAGAGAACAGGGGAGGGTCAGAGAGAGAGGGAGAGAAAGAATCCCAAGCTGGCTCTGAACTGTTAGTGTGGAGCTCGACACTTCACATGAACTGTGAGATCATGACCTGAGCCAAAATCAAGAGCTGGACGCTTAACTGACTGAACCACCCAGGCACCCCTTAAGAGAATTACTTTATTAATCATCTCCTCCATGACTGGTATCTCACAGAAAGAATTATACTAGTTATTTTCACAGGAAGAATTTAATATACAAAATTGTAATCCAAGTAAAAAAATTATGAACTAGGTATCTCAAAAAACAAAAAGATACACTAAGGTATCACAGAGATAGCAAACGCAAAAAGAGCTACTACCCTTAGGACAGGAGGAACAAAGGGAAAAAATAAAATGAAAATTTAGAAGTGTGGATAAGGGTCCCAAGAATGGATGAAGGTCCCACAGACCTTCAGATCTCTGAGGTTAGGGGTGCCCTCTGCTTGGCTGTGTCTGAAAAAGATGCCATGCAGCTGGTTCTTCAAGTGGTGGAAAAACTGGATTCAGCTGCTGCTGCAGAAACACCCTGTTGCTGTGGAGGTAAAAGAAGGAAGCCTGAGGTGACCCACCAAAACCCCACAGGGAAAAGATTCCTGCCTTGCAGCCTGACTTTGGCTCCCCCTATTGACAAAACCTATTATGGTGCCTGGTGGCAAAGCAGAAAAGAGGTGTACAGGCTCTCAGTCGCAGCTTCACAAACCTGAGTGGAGACTGAGTTTGGAGCTGAGACAATAGTTTAATTATCTGACCCAGCTAGGCTACGGCAAGTCCAGCAGTGACTACTGGGGTGGATTTCCCAGGCAGGGAACTTGATATGGCAACTGGAGAAAAGGCTTTCTTAGAACATTTGGGAGCAGACTGAATCAAAGGGAGATCGAGTCCAAGTGAGTGTGCCAGGGCCACAAAGTGGGAAGCCAGACTGCATATTAGGACAAGAGGGACTGTGAAGCTGGTGTTGGGAGAGGAAATTGCAGAAGCCCGGTAAATTTGGGAGCATAGCAAGCCATGGGGGGTATAGATGGTAATGAAATAAGAAGACACAGAAATTTGCAGAACCTAGATGTCAAAAGTCTCTCTGGGATGGCTGTACGCTGGTGGGAAGGTCAAAGGCATGGTTTGAATAGGGTGCCATAAATTGAGACAGAGAGAAATAGCCTTTATTCATCTATTTAACAGTCAGCCTTATTTTGTGTTTTAGAGGGTAAGAGGTATATAAATAAGTCCATGTGTGCACACAGGCATGCATGCAAATGCATGCATACATGGATGGGTATCCCAGGGGATTGTTTCAGAAGAACACTGTAACACTGATGCATAGGCAATATGTATGTATTTATTATGGCTGGTGACAAGAATTGAGTCTTAATGGAGAAGGTGATTGTTATTCATGATTTCCAAATGGTTAACTAGATCCAGAGGATTTGCATTAAACTAAGTCATTCTCCTTCCATGCTTGCTGGACATGATCGATGGAAACGTCAAGTCCCATGAGATCTCTGAGCTCACATTCTCTCTCTTTCTACTAGAATTGGGGCATTTTTCCCCTACCATTTTTGCTCTGAGTCTCATTTCCACAAACAGTGCCGGTGATAGGTCTACAGATTTGATCTTCAATTTCTGACTTCTTTTAAAGGGCATTGTATCTTCATCCTAAAGCAGATATTGTTCTGGCATCCAGAAAAAAAATAAGGATAGGAGACAGCAGGTGACTCTGAATGTGAAATACAAGATTTCACACAATCATGGATTTTCAAGCAGAAAGTACTTCAGGGATTACTGAGTCCAGTGTTTTCAAACTCTGTTTTAAACAGAAGACCTCTTTACGTTAGACTTTGGAACTGGTCATTTCTTGAGTGAATAAATGAATAAACAAGGCAAAGTATGTGATGGAGGACTTTTCAAGTATGAGAAATTACAGGATCAAAGATATCAGAGTCACGATATCGTCCAGGATTCTCTGAAATTCAATATTCTTGAAGCCAAGGTACAAGGGAGAAAGAGGGAAAGGTGAAGAATGAACTTACTTCCCTCATTTCAACTGAATCCTATGGCTAATGGTCGAAGAACCAGTGACAGATTTTAAGCAAAGGAGATAAACAATCACATTTGAATTTCAAATATATTACTTCAAGACTGTACCAAAAAGGGGGTGGGGGTGGAAGGGACTTTGCAATAATCAAAATGAGAAATGAAAAAGCCTATACTAGAGTAGTGGAAGTGGGTAGCTAGGAATAGGAAGAACAAACTCTGGAAATATTTAGAAGGTAGTTCTAAGTGGCTGAGTGGAGAGAAGGCAGACAGGGACATAGCAGAGTCTGAGATGACCTCCAGGTCTCCAGCCTATACTGCTGAGCTAATGATGGTCTTCCCTAAACTCGGGAGCCAAGGAGAAGCGGGGGTACAATCACAATGTTTGGTTTTAGATATGTTAATTTACGCTTACTATGGGAACACTGAAGGCAAAATTAAAACATGAAAAAGCCAACATAACATACTGGTAAGCTTCTGGATGGGATGGCAATATAAACAGATTGACTGGGAGACAAGACATAAAGTAGAGGTAGCACCAAGTGTGGTCACCTAAGTTCCAGACAAATCCATTATCAAAGCCAGCAGAGATGACTAAGAGGCAAGGCCTAGCAACAAGGGAACATCTCATTGGGTTAGGACCAATGTCTACAGAATTGCCCTAGTGACCTGGACCTTCCTCCAATTCATCCTCTTTATGGGATCTTAAAGACCCAGGAGTGCATCCTCTGCTTCTGAGGAAGGATATGAGGAAAGCTCAGCTTTATCTATTCCAGTGCCTCTGCATTCCATTTCCAAGAGAGCACATAACTATTAAGCTGGAAAAGGATGTCTCCATCTCAAGGGAGATGGAGCTGTGTGGGTAGTGACTTTGGCGAGCAGTCCAACCTCAGAGGAGTGTGAATTACCGCCCGCACACACAGAGTGGCTCTCCTCGACTGCCTGCCAAGGAAGGGATGGTTCTCAACCAAATCAGTCTGTGGCTGCCAAAAGCTCTTGTGAGGGCCCAGTTTTCCAGCAGGAAACGTAACCTGAATTGGAAAACATGAGTGTAAGCTGGAAAACAAACAGCTCAAAATATCTGTGTCCTGAAATGAACTGTAAGCCATTCTGTCTCCAGAACTGAATCCACTTAGTCAAAGGAGCACAGGGTTAAGGGAGCCAGCAGAAGGGAGGGAGAGAGGAAGGAAAGACCAACTGATGAAAGGAAGGAAAGAAAGAAGAAAATTTAGAACAAAAAGAACATTGAGCCTCTGCTATATGCCAGGATCTGTGCTGGGAGGTCCACATTCATTTTCCTATGAAGTCTCTCCACAATGTCATGATGCATGGAGACACTGGAGGCCCTGAGGTTAATTAACATACCTAAGATCACATCATTAGAATGCAGCAGAGCTGGAATTTGAACTCAGATTCAATGACTCCAAAATTAACATGCTTTCACTAAACTCTTTTGCACCCCAAAAGAGGGAAAGGAGAAAAGCGTTATTGGAAACTGCCTTGGAAAAGGCTTCCTGAGTCCCTGCTGGATGGAAAAAAGATTGAGGTTTTAGAAGGAGCCAACATCAGAGAATTCCTAGTCCCTGAATTGGGGTTATAAAAAGTAGCTTGAATAATTAATAGAAAGCCTACAGGACAACTGTTCTTTCCTAGAAAACCTTCCCTTCTCATCTCCCCTTTTTCTCTGATTTTCCCTGCCCTCTGAGGCTCTATGTGAGCCATCTGAATATGCACTTTCACATATGGTGCTTATACATGAAACTCTACAGGGTCAAAGAATTTAAGCAATTTGTCAAGCCACCTGACTGATAAATGACAGCACTGAGATTTAAATTCAGGTCTTCCAATTCTTTATTCCAAGCAATTTCTACTGCATAATAGCTGTCTCTACATGTAACTTCAACAAGGAGATGCAAGATAAACACTGACCATTAATTTGTCAATTCCAGCTGCTGGGATATTTGAGTGACCACTAATCCATTGGTAACTTCACAGAAACACTGAGAAGGACAGGCCAGTGTTTATGAGGAAATGATTATTAAAGTATGTTAAAAACCATCAGGTGATATGCAAAAAAAGCAATAAATATCATTTAATAATGGGTTCTTTTTGCTTGGTACCCAAAACTATATTTATTAGTTCAAATGTGGTCACTGGAAAATACTGCAAAGATAAAATATTCAGTTATCCATTTAAGAAATCACTGCCTTTTCTAAAGCCTGTTGTAAACATTAAATGTATTGTCCCAAGTCACAAATCTAGAAGATGGTGAAGCAGAAATACAAACTCCAGCAACTGTAGTTAAAGCCACTTCATAGCAATCCAATGAAATAGATGACGTCATTATATATGTTTCCATTGTAGAAACAAGGTAATAAGAAGTTGTGCACAGGACTCAGAACCAGTAAGCAGTGGAGCAGAGATTTTCATTCAGGTTGTTTGACCACAGGTTTGATGGAATTAACCATGATCCTACAGCTGATGCCTTACCTGATAAAGAGAAGACAGAAAAATACAGGACCAGTTTCTCTTTGGAATTTGTAAAACAGCAGAGAATTTCAAGGTGTTACTATCATTGCCTATGACGTCATCAACTATCTGTTCCTTAAACCTACCCCTCTTGTCTATTTCCACTCAGAACACCTTAATTCAGGGCCATCATGCCTCCCCTAGACAGCATGTTATGTCCTTCCCTTCTACAACACATTCCCCACATTGCCACAGGAGGAATCTTTTAGAAACGTGGATCTAATCATGTCACTCCTCCACTTCAAAACTCTCACTAGCTCCCTATTTTCTTTAAGAGAATGCCTAGAGCCATATTCCCAGCCTCTACTCTGCCCTGTGATGACCTCTCGGATCTTGGCCCATGCTGCTTCTTCATACCCCTCACAATTTCTGTTCCTGCCACACTGGACCACTTCCAGTTCTAGGATTTTGCAAGGCTGTTTCTTGCCTCTGTATCTATGCTTACAATGCTCTCTTTGGCTGGGATATTTTCTCTCCCCTTATATATGTCTGGCAAACTTCTAGCCAAGATACCCCCTCTTTAAGATCCTTTCTTTTTCAAACCCTCAGAATTCCAGTCATTCCTTGGGTTGCTTTTGAGCTAATCATATACCTCTGTTATTGTGCATGGTTCTTATGTCTCCACAACCAAACTGGGGCAACCTCAAGGTAGAGACCCTATCTTAATCATCTTTGGGTTCTCAGAGCCTAGCGTAGGGGTTCAATAAGTGCTTGTCAAAATGAATTTAGCTAACGTCTGTTTCTTCCTTACGAGTCCTCAATCAAGACAATAAACTGCCCCTTCAGGTAGAGAAAATGTGTTTTCCTTTACTGCTTTCCTCCCTGCCTCCCTTTCTTTCTCTCCATTTCCTCTCCTCTGCTCCTGTGCACTCTGAAGAGATGAGAAACAAGAGGCTGGATGAAAAAGTACACTCAAAAGCCTTTTCCAAATACCAGTTTGTATGATTTCTTCCATGTCTGTAAGAGAGAGACAGAGAAACAGAGAGTGGGGAGAGGGTGGAGGGCATGCTGCTGGCAGTGGGTAGAAGTCTCTCCACCGGGCCAAGATCTCACACTGTGTTTAATGGCAAGCCTACTTTGGGGGACGATGGAGACGGGGAGCAATAGATTGACTGCTGTGTGTACCAATTTCAAATTGCTAGCTAGACCTTTAGCTAACACTAGTGTTTCATGTTGCAAATCCAGTGTTACCACGTGAAACAGTCAGGAAGTACACCTCTGCCAGAGACAGAGTAATTTGTTATCGGCTGGAGTGAGAAGCTGACACAGTTACCTCACAGAGATGTTTTTATTCAGATGTGCAGCCTTCCCTAGATTAACTGTGACTGTCCCGTCTCCTTGGTGACATACACTCCGAGCAATAGCTCCGTGGCCATTGCTATTGCACTTTTGAGGGTAGACCCGTACCTGCTATCCAGTTTCTGACTTTGCCATCTTAGCTGTTACATGACGACGGTAAAGGAAGGTAATTTGGACAAGTGTGGGATTCAAAAGAGGTCTCTGTCTCTGGTCTTATCTACCTTCAATCCATCTTCCAGTGTGTTTTGCTGAAACTCCAACCTGAACGTATCATCCCTGTTCAAATTCCCTCAATGATTCCTATTGTGCTCAGGATGAAGTTCAAGCTTCTTAGAAGAGCATGTGTGCCTATGTGTAGTCTGGCCTCTGCTTACTTGTCCACTCTTGTTTCTGACTTTTGGATTCTGTAAACATCAAACTATTTGTCAGTTTCTGCACGTATTGTTTTTGTCTCCATGCCTTTGCTTAGGCAGTTCCTTCTGCCTAGAGTACCCTATCCTATACCCCTCACCTCTCACCCGCTGTGCTTACCAAACTTCTACTTATTATTTAAGGCTTAACTAAAGCATCAAATCTTCCAGTTTCTTCTAACCCTCTGGATTAATTCATTTCTTTCAGGCTCCCCTAGTCTTTTTACATTTTTCCACATGTGTTACACTGAGCTGGGAAAGCAGTAGAGTATAGTGATTAAAAGTAGAGGAAGTACCAAAGGGAATATTAGGGTACACTGGCAATAAAGGGTACACTGTATGTAGAGTATGTAAAATCAGTTTTAAAAAATACACTAAAAAATTTATGTACCTGAAATTATAACATTCTCAGTGGTAAAATACTCACTTTCACCAGGGCAGCCCGTTCCCACTTCTACTCCTGGTTAATAACGCAAGGTCTAAAGTGGCAACACTTAGATCCATCATACAATAGCACATACGGCCTTGGGCACATCTTATCTTACTGTGTCTAGCTCCCTCCTCTGTAAAATGGGGACAAGAAAACCACCTGCCTAGTTTTACTGCATGAGACAATACAGGTAAAAAACTTAGAACGGTAACTGGGATTAAGTAATCATTCCATAAATATTAACTGTTATTTGCTGATGAGCCTGTAGTCTTCTCTTGGGTTAAAGCTCCCTCACTAGCTTAAAAGCTCTTTGAGAATTTCTCTTGCTCACTGTTATATACACTCTGCCTAGCATAATAAGCATTTGTTGAATGAGTAAATGAATCCTATTCATCTTTGTGAGGCTAGTGCATTGCAGATTATGTGAACTGGAAATAGGTGCTCAGTAAATGTTTGTTGGATGAATGGGTGGTTGAATGAAAAAATAGCTTGTAAAAGAAGAAACTTGCAAAGAAGCTTAAAGTGACCCTAAAGAGACAGAAAATGGGATTAAAAAAAAAAAAAGTAGACAAAAGTTGATAGTGAGAGTGAAGGAGAGATCCAAAGTTAGTTCTCCTTGGACTGTTCCAGAAGGTTGGGCCTAATGAAATGTAGGTCTATGGAAACTAGAGTCACATAAGCCAGTTGCACGACTGTAGAACCCTAGAGTTAGGGAAGGAAAATCCATCACATCATCAGCTCCAGAAAAATAGGAGCAGTGAAAAAATGCTCAAGAGAAAGATTTTCTCACACTCTAAGCCCCACATTAGGACCCGAAACATGGCTAGGAAGAGGAAAATGGGGATCTGCCTGTTTCTTATTCTAGCCACTGTCTTTAAAAAAAAAATTTTTTTAATGTTTATTTATTTTTTGAGAGAGAGAGAGAGAGAGAGAGAGACAGAGCATGAGCAGGGGAGGGGCAAGGAGAGAGGGAGACAGAATCCAAAGCGGGCTCCAGGCTCCGAGCTGTCAGCAGAGCCTGACACAGGGCTCAAACTCACCAAATGCAAGATCATGACCTGAGCCGAAGTTGGATGCTTAACCAACTTGAGCCCTCCAGGCTCTCCCAGCCACTGTCTTTTTTTTTTTTCCAGGTTTAAAATGATTTTTAATTTTAATTTTAATTTTTTAAACATAATTTATTATCAAATTGGTTTCCATACAACACCCAGCCACTGTCTAAATGTTAGGTTTTATTTATTTATTTTTTTTAATTTGGTCAGCAAAGCTCACTCCCATAATTCTTTGCATCTAGTTCTTGAATGATGTATGACTAAAGTGTGATTAGTATATGGATTACTTTCAGATTCTCCAGGGTGAGACACCTCTAAACCCAGTGAGATATTCATAAAACTCTAGATTGGAGCCGTTAGCAGGACAGATAAAGATAATGCTTTCAAGTAACTCGAGCAACATTTAGAATTTCCTTCCAAAATATCATCTCATTATTTCTTAGCCTTAATAAGTAGGAAGAATGGGCCATATCTGGGCTCTGGGTAAACTTTGCTAGATCATATGTCATCACCATGATTCCAAAGGACCTTAACAGACCGAATTCAAACCAACAAAATAAGATCCAACGTAAAAAAGTCCAAAGTGTGGTTGACATTTATATTAGACAGAAAAAAGCCTGCCCAAGCAGCTACAGTTCCAACTGTGATCCTGATGTTTCCACCCAGTGACCCAAATTCTGTCCCTTGGAGGCCAAGAGGAGTAATTTACTCTGTATATATACCACAGCCCACCAGCAAACGTGATAGCTCTCACATGCTGCCAACCCAACCCACTAAGGCTTATCTTTTCCAGAGGTAAATAACCCCAGTTCCTTCAGCTAGTCCTCACATAAGAGTTTTCTATCTCTTCTTGCAGTTTAAATCAGAAAAGAAAAGGAGCTTCTGAAATGAATTGGACTGACTGAAATAATTCCAGTATTTTTCAAATGCTCCACATCTAAAATGTGAGGAATCATTAATATATTTTGTCTGGTCATCCATTCAATGAAATACCTTCCTCCACAGTAATTTTGTTTGAACCTCATCTGCTAATGACAGGTCACTATCTTCCAAAGCACTTGTTGGAAAGAATGGACAGATGAGGTATTGTTTCTTTGGCTATTTTAGAGAAACTCAAGATAACATTGGCTTTAACAATCCAGTAGTTTATTTTTCTAAGTAGACAGTCCAAGTCTGATATGGCACCTCTCATGAGGGATCCTTGTTCTATTTATCTTTCATTCTGCTGTCTTCAACATGCAGTTTCTATATCATGGTATAAGAGTATAAGGTAGATTTTTTGGCTCCTATTGTCATATGAGTTTACATTCCCACTAGCAAGAATGAGAAAGGAGGAAAGGGGGATGCATGCCCCTTCCTTTTCAGGGTATAACCAGAACTTGCCATCATAATTCCTGCTCCATTCCAGTTGATCAGAAATCAGTTATATTCCATATATTGCTCAAAGGAAGTCTTTATTCCAGACCATCATAGACCTTTAAAAAAAATCAAAGGTTCTACTACAATGAAAATAAGAGACAATTGATATTGGAGGACAACTAGCAGCTTCTGCCATACATCGTTTAAAACTTTTCCCCATATTTTGGTAAAGCTGCCTTTCTGTTGTTTTGCAACTAAAAATTTTTTATTCTCTGGAGATAAAACAGTCAAGGTTATGGTCTTCAAAAAACTAAATGAAAGTATCATGTAGCTTCCCCTTAATAAATCTTTACCTTGCCAAGAAAAGCAAACCTCCATTTTGTTGTTTCTTCTGTAATGTGTTTTCTGCGTACATCCACATCCTCGCCACATCCTTCTTGTCTCTTTTAAATCAACATTTCTCCCATAGAGTTCTTGCCATATACCTCTAAGATCACACTTAACAAATTCCACAAATATGTATTTATTACTGATATTTTCCCAAAACTATGCTAAGTATTGGCAATAACTCAAGGAAGACATGACTTTTAACCTCAAGGATTTTTTAGGTCAAGTGCCTATAACTGATCATCAGGCAACTGATTCATAATGATCTTACAGTCAACCCAATCCTCCTGGGTATTTCTCACAAGAACAACAATTAAGTCATGCCTGCATCATTCTAAACTTAGATAACTGACTTTTTTACTTAATTGAGGGGTGTGATGTCCAGCTATGTTGTACTTTACCTTAGTTTTCAGCTCATTATTCCATCATTGGGAACTTGGATTGTGTCCTTGGATATTATACCACCACTCCCACTTTTATGGGTTTTGAAATTTTCCTTTGATAGACGTGTTTGGAAAAATCACTGATATAGGTATTTTGTAGGAATCCTATTTAGGTAGTATTCCAAGTATAACATCTATTGCTTAGACGAAGGTAGAAAAAGAAATCATAATTTTAAAATATCAGGAATTTTTTTTCTGTGCATTCTTTCTTCTTTTGTTAAATATGGTATAAAATAATCCAGACAGAAGGAATGGTTGTGCAGGTAATTAGCCAATGCCAACTGAATTCAGCCCATAAGATTCCAAAGCCCACTGGCAAGCTAGTGCCAGTGACACTCCATATTAATAACTGGTAATGTTAGTATAACTCTAGGAATTATGTGAGTTTTATCCTCATCAACAGAGGCTTCTCCCATGCTCCATCTCCTCTTCTGAAAAGAAATGCAAATAAATGCATTGGGAATGCATCCTAGCCTGGCAAGTTCTCAAATTCTAAAACAAAAACAAAAACAAAAACAAAGTATACTTCCCCTGTTTTTGGGTCATGAATGAGGAACCAACCAGAAGTTGAAAAATTCTTATCATCAGCCATGGGTCTGCCTCTTTTCATCTGGACTCAGATTTGCAAGGTGGAGCCAAATACAAGTCTTGTTCCATTGCCTCCACTTCCTGGTGTTATCACAATCATTCCCTGCCCATGTCATCCATGTGACAGGAAAGGCAGTAGCTAAACACAGTCCCTCACACACACCCCAGAATAATTTAATAGTATCATGTAGAAGAAGGAAAGCAGCCATGATTTCACCAATGGGAGAAATCCTTTATACGTTTACATCCTCATATGTAAATTGGTGAACCCCTTACCTGAGGGAGGGAAAAAAAGAAAAAAGATCCTTCCATCATTCTTCTTGGAGAAAAGGCAGAACACAGGAAGAGAATTAAGTTGAGGTGAGAGGTGGGGGGGGGGGAGTCAGAAAGAAAGTGGGGAGGGAGAAAGGGGGAAAGGGAGGAAAAGGGAGGGGGAGAGAGGAAGAAAGGGAGGGAGGGAGGGAGAGAGAGAGAGAGATTGACTCACAGACTAGGCAAGTGAAGAAATAATCCATTCCCTTGCTAATAAGAGAATGGGAAAGGCACTTGGCAGAGAGCATTCAGGGGAAAGTACATCCTTTCACTGCAGCGAATAAAAGCTGTACATTTTAGGTGACCTTTGCACAGTAAAAGACATAGAGAGTGAAAAGTTCCTGCAAATAGAAATAAATGCCCCATAGAAGGAAATGACATCCCAGAGCAGACCTACTTGGAGCAACCACAGCTGAGGACACACAGTGTTCTTGACAGTGGCCTGCAATCAACCTCAAGTCCCTTGGGGCTATACCCAGTGGAACCAGGATAACTCATTCATGTTGAATACCTACTATGTACTAAGTACTATGCAATAAAATCATCAATCCATGCTGGACCACAGCAGTGACAATTCTCTTTGCGGGCCACATTGATAGATGCCAACCAACAAAAGCAACTGAGACGGATTCCCAAGGAAAACAGGCACTTAAAGAACACTGCTTTGTCAGGGCATGTTTGGGCAGGCTGCCTGCCAGTTACATTCACAAAACATTGTTGCTACCTTTTCTTTTTTTTTCTTTTTTTTCTTTTTAACTGCCTGAAGTATATTCACAGTGTTTCTGAGAAGAAGAAACAGAAATTAGAGAATAACATTTATGGATAGTATAGAAGTACATCTCCATGACTTGAGGTTTCTGGTAGCGACAAAGATGTATGACAAAAATAAAACTGGATTAGAGGTCATGAGACCATTTGAGACTTTATTAATTATTAAATGAGATACTGTCTGCAAAACTCTAGCATGTGTTTTGGAGAAGAATAATTACTCAAGATATTGTAGCCACTGGTATAGTATTTTTACTGTTGATTATTATTCCATGATTTCTGAGGCCATTACATATGATCCCAATTTTATAGGGGTTCATTTCCCAGGGATGAATTGGGGAAAATGAGGGAAGAGAATTCTCCTTCCTAAGCAAAAGGTATATAGAAAAAAATGCCTAGAAAAGTATAGACGACACCCTTATAACAAATACTCAGGAAAGTCAGCAATCTTTTATATCCAAGTTCAGATAAGTAAACTAAGATATCAGCATGCCTGGGCTGGGATCATGTCACACATCAAAGGAGGTGAACAGTGGACTCCAGAGTGACTTATGGGTTAGACCTTGCACCAAGAAAGGGGAGAGAAGACTAGTAGGCAGGTGGAAGAAATGTTTCAGCTTTAAACTCACTATAAGCTTCAAGCCTAGCTACCTTAACAGCAGCTTAGTCGCAGACAACAAAAGTCATTATATCTGGCTTGAGCAGAAAGATCTACATAGGGGGCAGTAAAAGGCTCACAGAACTTATTGAATGCATGGGGCAATAAAATTGAATGCTACCAAACTTGGAACCACATTGCCAGCAGAAATGTCCAACCAGGCTACTGAACATCCACAGCAGACACCACCATTGTTGCTGTCAAAAGGGACCAGAAAGCAGAATTTCCACTACAGATGCCCTATGAGAAACAAATGCTTCTACCATAAGATTTGCTCTCATACATGTTTTCCAAATCTCCTAAAATTGCATGGGCTTAGTAGAATCTAGAGAACCTATAAGATCTTAACTGCAGGGTAAGGTCAGAATGTAGCTTTTAGCTTTCCAGCCTCTATCATACAGAAAAGAAGAAAGGTATGGGAAGTGGATGTTGAATAAACTAATCTGTAGCATCTACCCCACTGACATCAGATTTCAAAACTGAGCTGCTTTTTAAGGCAACTGGTTATTAAATCTGGAAATCCATCTTCATGACAAATGGCCTGGAATTTTTCCAGGACTTGGAATGGCCTCATAAAATGAGTGTTGCCATGAACTTGATGGACAGAGATCTAGAAGTGTAGAGAAAAGCATAAAATTTGTCATTTTACTGGACTCAGTAAGGCTTAAGCACAGGATCCACTGCGTATTTTCAATACTGAAAACTGCTCAGGTTGTCTGGATGGCTCAGTTGGTTAAGCATCTGACTCTAGATTTTTGGCTCAGGTCATGATCTCATGGTTCATGAGATTGAGCCCGTGTTGGGTTCTGCGCTGACAGCACAGAGTCTGCTTGAGATTCTCCCCCTTCGCTGCCCCTGCCCTGCTCGTGCTCGCTCACTCTCTCTCTCAAAATAAATAAATTTTTAAAATAATTAAAAGAAAATAAAACTGCTCATGTGCCTTGCCTTTTTACTAATGGTACTCTAAAGTTGGAGGCATGGATGTAGATCAGTATACCTCAAAATAAGTCTTGCACAACACCCTCATCAATATGACTTGGGACATTTGTTAAAATAAAGATTATTGGGCCCCATCCCAGACTCTGAAGCAGAATCTCTGCATTAGTGGGAACCACTTATCTGTATTTTGATACAGGTCCCCATGCTCATAGAGTCTAGACTCAGAGTACAGTGGAAACTCCCAGTTATTCCCATAGAAATTTACCTCCAAGAACTTAGAAGGTAGGTCTAGAAATTTTGAAGTAGGAATATAGTTGGAAACTCTCTTCTGGCCTGGTGAACTTGAGGACCACAACAGAACTAAGATTGAAAATATACTGAGACTCAGTTAAAAAAATGCGTAATTTTTTTAAGTTACATTAGCATCTTGCCATATCTTAGGTACCAAAAATATATAAATCAAAATTGAAATCGTACTAATCCAAATGTTGTATGCAAAATGCCTCACTCAGTTTCAGGAATAAGGTCATGGGCTTGGAACATTGTTTACAGGTGTCTCCAAGGAGATGGCATTAAAACATTTATACCTGGTGTACCCTGTATTTATATGCAAACTAGCCTCTATGCTGTTTTCCCGTGAATTTTTTTTTGTAGGGTTAAAAACAAGTAAGACCAACTTCTAGCACATGGAAGTATTTTCACATAGTAAATTTTATGAGAACTAGAGAAAACAAAAAAAATTTGTTAATACTGCGAGTTTAAATTAGCCTTTTCCAAATCTGTTAGGAGATCTAAATCCCTCGGTATGCAACTAAAATCACTCAACATTTATTGAAAACCTACTGTGTGCCAAACTCTGTCTAGATGCTTTCTCATATGATATCTTATTTAATCTTTAGAACAGTCCTATTAAGTAATTTGAATTCTGTTTCACAGTTGAGAAAACCAAAGCACCAAGTGAGTAATGTGCCACAGAGCAAGAAAGAAATGAAGTCGGACTTTCTGACAACAAATCCAGTGTTCCTTCCACTCTATCACTCTTCTTAATTAATACTAAATACATATTATTTAATAATTAATACTAACAACCCACTATGTCTTACAGCAAAGTACATTTTTATTAAGGACATTATCTCATTTGATCCTAGTAACAGCACTCAAGGCCTGGCAGAGAATGATGTTACCATTTCACACTGCAAAAACAGAAACCCCAGGAGATTTAGTAACTCCACATGGGGCACAAAGCTTATGGCTGCAAAGCCAGTACTTGAGCCTTATTCTTCTAATTCCAAATATATGTTCTATTTACTACCTCAGAGTTCAGGAAAGGGGAATTAAAATTCTGTGTACCTAGTTTATCATCTGCTAGACATTTTACATACATGAGTTCTAATCCTCACCACAACCCTGAAAACTAGGAAGTAGACCCATGTCACAGGAAGTATAAACAATGGCTTAAAAGGGGTTTAAGTTAATCAGTGTTGGAACGGATTCCAACCCCAAACTGTGAGATACAGATATAATTGCACAACACACGCCCACGCGTACACACACACACACACACACACACACACACACACACACGGTCATTCAAAGTGGAGAAGACTGTGATAAAGTACAAATAGTTCTTAACAGACCTTTCTATTTGGAAACTCCTAGTTTAGATCACAAAAATGTTCTAAATCGCTATCCTTAAGAATCAACATAGAACAAGCAAATGTACTCAAAAATCTCTCCATAGAATCAAAATTGTACCTGAAGGAAGAAGAAACCTGAAAGAGGAAGAAGAAGAAGTTGGGTCATTCTAAAAGCACTTGGCCATGCCTATGAATGTCTACTACCAGGATAACTTCAAATAACTATGTCCTTCATGTCATTTACCCACAGTTATTCTTAGAGGCAATATCCTTGAGTATCAAGTTATGAACAGACACATAAAGTCAATGAGGCCCTGTGCTCAGAACTACTTGCAAATGAATAGAAAATTGGGTAAGTAGAAGAACTTGTGTACTGAATGAAAACAGCATGCCGGCCAATACTTTCACAGACACTCTGAGAAGTACAATTGCTATAAAATGCATGAAATTTTACCCAAGAAGGAGCAATAAAGCATTTTCCTTGTTAACCAATAGCTCAGCAGGTAAGAATAATAGTCATTGAGACTTATACATACTTTTTACAGCATACAAAACATTTTCATACATAAAGTTCATTTGATTTTTAGATTATAAAACATTTAATCCCTTTTCTGCCTATAGTAGGCTTTCAATAAATGCTAGTTACAATGAACTAAATTGAACTCAGTTAAGAATTGTTACCCTTCTTAAAAACATGAGAAAATAGATGCTCAGTAAGGTTAAGTAACTTGCCAGGTGTCAAATATAAGCTTTAAATGTTAGTAAGTTCTACTCCTTAGTGGATCTTTTAGAATCTAACTCCATATTGTTATCACAGAGTAACATTAAGTCATATGATATACATCAAAATTGGGTATTTTTCCATTAAGGTACCTATCTATCTTACTCAGAAAACCTGGATTTGATTAATTTTGGTTTCTAGAATAGAACCCCCGAAGAATTTAAATCCGGATTTTTTTGAGTGATCCACAGGTCTGAATACGTTGTTTTCATCAAACATCCATTATCTCATGGCCCAGATTTCCGTAATTAAATGAGGTCAAATGAGAATATATGCAAACTGAAAAGTATTGTGTTAATATCAGCTGCTATCAGTGAGATGTATTTCTCTCATAAACACAGACGACAGTGAAACAAAGGGCTTCTTTTATAACAGAAATAAAAAACTGGTCAGAAAAAAAGATGTATTATTATACATTTTGGACACAAAAATTCAAAGATAAATATAATTGGTAATATCACTATTGTATTAGACTACACTGAAAAATGGGTTGAAAGTTTGGAGTTTGATGTTTAAAGGGACAGTCAAACGTTGCAAGCATGGAGAACTTTTAGCGATTTCGGTCCATTATGAAAATCAAAGATTTACCCAGACACAATCCTCTTAAAATATGATCATGTGATGCTCACATTTTAAGACTCAGCTTTCTTGATGTCTTCAATCTTTAAAAGGCTGTAACTTTAGAAAGGGAGTGGGAAGGGTTAAAGGTACTTGGAATGAATATATGATATATTCGAATACAGTGGCTATTTATTGAATGTGTTCTAGGTTACAGACGACAGCAGAAAATCCATTATATCCCTACTTTATATGTGAGGAAACTGAGATTTAGACTGGCTAATACACTTGTCCAAGATGATGAAGATAATAATTAACAAAAACACAAATTAAGTTCAAGTATTCCAATGTTGTGTCCTATATTCATTTTTTCTAAACTTTTCTTTAAATTTCAAAAGGATCCTGAGAAACTTAACAGAAGACCATGGGGGAGGGGAAGGAAAAAAAAAAAAAGGTTAGAGAGGGAGGGAGCCAAAACATAAGAGACTCTTAAAAACTGAGAACAAACTGAGGGTTGATGGGGGGTGGGAAGGAGGGGAGTGTTGGTGATGGGTATTGAGGAGGGCACCTGTTGGGATGAGCACTGGGTGTTGTAGGAAACCAATTTGACAATAAATAAATAAATAAACAAACAAATAAATATCAAAAGAGACCAATCTGGATAGGTCCAGAACACCAACACTAAGAGTCCTTTGCTCTTTTTATTGTTTTGTTATTAATACAATTATTTTTAACATTTGCTTCTACTTAATTTCTCAATTACCCTATTTTGCACATCTATTTAAAGATTAACACATTAAAACCAACATAACAAAGAGACTTCTGGTATTAAGATGCCTTCTTCTTTCATATATTACTCCCAAAGTAATAAGAAACATGAACAACAGGATTCAAAGTCTTTTTTTTTAGCAAAATTTAGAAACATCTATAATCCCAAACCACTGTATATGATTAAGAGATGTCAAGATGTGGGATTAGCTCAAGAAAAGAAGCTTGCAGGAGCAGATCTTAAACATGTCAGGGGAGTACAATCACCAAAGCAGATGGTGCACTAAAAAAAGCAAAAAACAATAATCACATCTTTGAAAAAATATGAGATGCCCAGGCCATGTAAAGTAGCAGGAAATAAGCAAGGACATAGACATTCCATTTTTACAAGAAACAGTCTATTGATGAATTGTAATGGAAGGAAAAGTCAAACACTGAGAAAGTAAAAATGTATACAGACTTAAACAACTATCACACACACACACACACACACACACAAACACACACACACACACGGAGGAGAGAGAAAAAAGGGAGAAACAGAGATTTTCACTTCCCTGTGAAACAGGGAGACTCCTATTCATCTGCAATAGAGATTGGTTCCTTTCTCATAAACTTCCTACACATACAATCCAAGAACTCAATAATTCATTTTATTCAAAAGTAAGCTATAGTCAAGAAGAACCAAAGATTCTTTACGAAAAGAAAGAAATGGACAAAAATTGCTTTTTCTTTCTCACAAAAAAATGCATATATAGAAAGACTCACAAGAAAATGTTGTTTACAGGCAGAGCAAAATCATGACAAAATTTATTGCAATGAATCAGAGTATTAAAAAAATTAAAGAACTCATAGTAGAGATACAAGAGCTTAGGGAATATGGGGTGAAATGACAGAAGAAAGTAAAATATAAGAGGTCAGAGCTAAGAAAAGAAGATAAAGGAAAAATAAAGGCATGAAATTAATAAATACCATTATATAAATAGTGCACAAATGCAATTATTTTACATAAAAATGAATAGAATCTTATGAAAACATAGTAAAGAGGGATGAAACTGCAAAAAGTAAACAAAACTAAATGGAAATAATTCAGTAAAATACCTTGGAGAAAAAGTATATTGATGAAAAATAGACTAATGAGATCTTTCATACCTATGATCAGTGTTCCTAAAAAAGAAAACAAAATACATTTAAAAAAATGAAGATATATTAAAAGAAAATCTCCGAAAAGAAAATAATACTTGAATCCAAATATTAAAATAGTCCATTCTGGGGGTGCCTGGGTGGCTCAGTTGGTTGAGTATCCCACTTTGGCTCACGTCATGATCTCATGGTTTGTGAGTTTGGGCCTGCATAAGGCTCTCTGCTGTCAGTGCAGAATCCAATTCAGATCCTCTGTCTTCCCTCTATCTCTGCCCCTCACCCACATTCTCTATCTCTCTCTCTCTCTGTCTTTCTCTGTCTCTCTCTCAAAAATAAATAAACATTAAAAAAATTTTTAAATAGTCCATTCTGTCTGAGAAAAAAACATATTACGGGACTAGTAACTACAAACATATCTCAATAACGTTATCACATTTCAAAACAAAAGAAACTTCAGTCAGTAGAACATCTGGGGGCTGTGAGTTCAAGCCCCATGTTGGGAGTAGAGTATTTTAAAAAAAAACAAAAAGAATAAAACATACTAAGCAAATTGCAGGTTTCTCAATGGCAATTTTCAAGAACAGAATACAGTAACACTATGTTTAAAAAATCCTAGAGGAGACGCCTGGGTGGCTCAGTCAGTTAAGTGTCCAACTTCAGCTCAGGTCATGATCTCATGGTTCATGAGTTCAAGCCCCACGTCAGGCTCTGTACTGACAGCTCAGAGCCTGGAGCCTGCTTCTGGTTCTGTGTCTCCCTCTCTGTCCCTCCACTGCGTGCTCTCTTTCTCTCTCTCTCTCTAAAAAATAAATAATAAAAACACTAAAAAATTAAAATTAAAAAAATAACTTAAGAAATCCTAGAGGAAAATTTGAATAATTTATGTATAAAGACAAGAGAAAAACATTTTGAACTTATAACCCAAAATATGTATAAATTATATAGAGAGGAAAAACCCAAGCTAATTAAGAAAAGCATTGTAAAACTATTACAAGAAGTCTGGCAGTGGTCATTGGATTCAGGTAACCACAAACCTAAGTCTAAAACAATTCTAGACTTGTATAATCCGGTATATTTTACAAGGATTTTTGTAAAATCCTTTTACACTATCATAGTGTAAAATACATAATATTCTACATATTTTGTAAATAGTAGTAAAATAGTGTAAAATAAATGTTGTAAACTATTGCAATGTAGAGATAATATAAATAGCATATACATAGCATATAAATATATAGCACATCTAAATATATTACATTTATATATAAATATATGTATATATATTTAAACACCAGAAGAACCAAAAAAGAAAACTGAATAAAGGTAGGAGAATAAAGGTACTTTCATCATTGTTTAATAGATACTGTCTTTAAGAAATAGAGAATTAAGTATATTATCAAAGTTATAATAATGAAGATAATAGAACTTAAAACAGATTATAAACCTGAACAATTTATTTAAAAACACAGATTATTTGATAAAGAGAAAAAATAATAAAAAAAACCAAAAAACAAAAAAAAATAAAAACACAGATTATTTGAAAAAAATATTTTTAAAAAGAATCATTTAAAGGGGCGCCTGGGTGGCACAGTCGGTTAAGCGTCCGACTTCAGCCAGGTCACGATCTCGCGGTCCGTGAGTTCGAGCCCCGCGTCGGGCTCTGGGCTGATGGCTCAGAGCCTGGAGCCTGTTTCTGATTCTGTGTCTCCCTCTCTCTCTGCCCCTCCCCCGTTCATGCTCTGTCTCTCTCTGTCCCAAAAAAAATAAATAAACGTTGAAAAAAACAAATAAAAAAAAAAAGAATCATTTAAAAAGAATGCATGCTACATGGTTTTATTCAAAATTAAGACTGATGTATAAAGCTATTAATGTAAATAGGACAAGTCATATATTAGGTATAAAAAAACAAACTAAAACTAAGACACAAAATATAACTATATATACTATATACAGAGAAGATGTTATGTGTAAATTATATATTCAAGTAGATAACCTTATAACTTAATGATATATATATATTCATATATAATAATTTTAACAGTTAATAGACAAGCCAAATAAAAATGGGCAAAGGATCTGAATAGACATTTCTCCCAACAATATATACAAATGGCTGGTAAAAGCTAAGAAGTGCTTAACATCACTGGCCATTATAGGGACACCAAATTAGAACCACAGTGAGATGTCACTTCATACTCACTAGGATGGCTATTATAAAAAAGAGAGACACAAGCAAGTGTAAACAAATAGGTGGAGAAATTGAGACCCTCATACATTGCTTATGGGAATTTAAAATGATGCATCCACTTTGGAAAGAAGCTTAGCAGTTTCTCAGATGTAAACATAGGGTTACATATGATTTGAACAATTCCACTCCTAGGTATCTACCCAAGAAAAAATGAAAACATATGTCCACAAAAAGACTTGTACACAAATGTTCATAGTAGCATTATTCCTAATAGCCAACAGTGGAAACAGCTAAAGAATAGATAAATAATATGTGGTATATACATAAAATGAATATTATTTGGCAATAAGAAAGACTGATGTACTGATACATGTACAAGATGGATAAAAGTTGAAAATATGATGTTAACTGAACGAAGCCAGTCACAAAAGACCATATACTGCATTCCATTTATATGAAATGTCAAGAATGGACAAATTTATAGAGACAGAAAGTAGTTTGGTGGTTACCTAGGCACTGGAAGTAGGGGAAGGTTGGAGAGAAATGGGGAAGTGATGCTAATGAATATATGATTTCATTTTGATGTGATGAAATGTTCTAAAATTGTGGGGATGGTTGCACAACTTTCTGAATACACTCAAAACTATTTGAAAACTTTAAATGGGTAGATTGTATGGTGTGTTAATTACATATAATAAAGTGATTAAAAAAGATAAACCATTAGTTCATTTAGTTCTTAAAAACAGGATGGGGGAAACAGAAGTATATAAATGGAAAATTAGGATGAGGAATTGACTACAAATAGAAGAGTTTAAAAGATTATAAAAGACTATTTTGCTTGACTATACAAATTAACTTTATTTTTCTCTACTTTTTAAAATATTTTTTAACATTTATTTATTTTTGAGAGAGAGAGAGAGAGAGAGAGAGAGAACGCAACCAGGGGAAGGGCAGAGAGAGGGAGACACAGAATCCGAAGCAGGCTCCAGGTTCTGAGCTGTCAGCCCAGAGACCGACGAGGGGCTTAAACTCACAAACTGTGAGATCATGACCTGAGCCAAAATCAGACACTTAACTGACTGAGCCACCTAGGTGCCGCTCAAACATATTTTAAACCAGCATAATGAAATTGGTGTGTACTTGTGCATGAATAGAGAGTTTAGAAAAAAAAAAATACATACAGGAATTTAGTATATAATGATGTGGTCATATAGGGATATGACGGATTAATTCAATAAATGAGTAACTTCTAGAGAAAATAAGAACTCTCCACATAAATGTTTTACATGGTACCTTACCACAAATAAATTACAGATGAATAAAGGCTTAACTATAAAAACTGAAACCACAAAATTCCACACAGAAAACATAGAACTTTTAAAATAATCTTAGAGTAGAAATATCCTCAGTATGATATGAAACCCAGAAATCATGAAAGATTGCTATGTTCTTTAAAAATTTTTGTATACTAAATAAACAATAAAGTTAAGAGACAAAAATGGGGGAGGGATAAATAACACCCGCAAAGGTTATTTTTTTGTGCATATAAAGAGAGCTTCTGAAAATCAAGAAAATGACCTACAGTCTAATATAAAAGTTGACCAAGAACACGAACATGCTCACAATAAAGGAAGTATAAAATTTTCAGACATATGAAAATGTGTTCAAACTCACAATAAAATAAATTCAAATTATAACTAATATGAGATAGCATTCAGCTGGAAAAAAAATAAAACCTCTTCTAAAAATCCGTCTTTTTCAGGGGATGGGAAAATAGGGAAACTCTCCTATTTTGTTGGTAGGTATTTGGCACACAATTTGAAAATATATATTTAAAAGATACAATTTAAAAACACAATCCTGGGGAACAAATTCTAAACTGCAAACTGCTAAACACTGCTGAGGGAAATTATGCATTGCATGAATAGATTTACCATGTTCAATGGATTAGAAAACTCTATTTTGTTAAGAGGATAGATTCCCTAAGTTGATCTATAAATTTAATGCAACGTTTTCTTTTTTTTTTAATTCCAAAATTTTTGTGGAACAGCAAAGACAAAGCTAGACTAAACAAAACAATCTTGAAGCTAAAGAACTAAGTTGGGGGATTATAATCAAGACTGCATAGTATTGGCATAAAGAGAGTTAAAGAAAAATGGAACAGAGGACCCAAAGACGGACCCATTAATAAATGGACAGTTGATTTCAATAATGATGCCAATGTAATTCAATGAGAAAAGAATGGCTTTTCAACAAGTTGCTGGAACAACTTTAAAAAGATACGGGAATATTTCACTTAGCATAATACTCTAGCTCCATCCACATCATTACAAATGGCAAGACTTCATTCTTTATTTTATGGCTGAATAATATTCCATTGACAAATACCACACGATTTCACTCATGTGTGGCATTTGGGAAACAAAACAAATAAGCATGGGGAAAAAAAAAAGAGAGAGAGAAAGAGAGGCAAACTGAGAAAAAGGCTCTTAACTATAGAGAACAAACTGATGGTTACCAGAGGGGAAATGAGTGGAGGGTGAGGGAGGGATGGATGGATGGATGAAATAGGTAATGGATATTAAGGAATGCCCTTGTGATGAGCACAGGGTGATGGATAAAAGTGTTGAATCACTATATTGTACACCTGAAACTAATGTAACACTGTATGTTAACTAATTGGAATGAAAAACCTTTAAAAAATATATGGGAATAAAAAGCACTTCAAAACCTCCTTCACACCATACACAAACATTAATTTGAGATGGATCACTGACCTAAATGTAAAGTCAAACTATAAGCTGTCTAGAGGAAAACGTGGAGTAATAGGATTACAAACTTGGGGCATGAAAATATTTCTTAATAAGAACACAATATACTATAATCATAAAAGAAAAAATATTGATAAGACTAAATTTCACAAAAATAAAATCATCTATTCTTCAAAAAACATTGATGAGAAAATAAAAAAGAGAAGCCACAGACTGGGAGGAAATATTCACAAAAAATATACCTGACAAGAGACTGGTACCTAGAAAATATTTTTAAAAGCACTCAAATCAATAGCAAAAAGATAAACTTTCCCAATTTTTTAAATGGCAAAAAACCCTTAAACAGACATTTCACAAAAATAGAAATATATATGCCAATAAGCACATCAACAGGTACTCAAAACCATTAGCTGTCAAGGAAATGCAATTTAAAACCACAGTGAGATACCATTTCATATTCACTCAAGTAAATAATATTTAAAATAACACCACCAAACATTGTTGAAAATGTGGAAAAACTTGAACTCTCACACATTGCTGGTGGGAATGTAGAAACTGTTCGGCAGTTTATAACAAAGTTAAACATACAGTTAGCCTATGACCTAGAAGTTCTATTCTACATGTTTACCCAAGAGGAATGAAAACATATACCTGCTATAAAATTTTACAAGAATGTTCTTAGCAGCTTTATTAATAATATTCTCAAATTGTAAATGACTGAAATGTCCATCAAGAAGAGAATGGGTAAAGTTGTGATATACTTATGAAATGTAATACTACCTAGTGAGTAGAAGTTTTCATACTGTATGATTCCATTTATATGAAGTTCAAGAATAGGCAAAACTCATCTACAGTTAGAAGTAAGTGTCTACTAGGGACATAAGGATTGACTAAAAAAGGCACAAAGGAAGTTTGAGGTGATGAAAATGCTTGACATCTTGATTAGAGTGGTGAGTAACATGGGTATATACATTTCTCAAAACTTATCAAATTGCACACTTAATATATAAGCATTTCACTATATATAAATTTTACCTCAATAAAACAAACCAACGAAGTGAAAATATATATATATGCTTTCATAGGGTTTATCCTAAAGTATAGTGTTCACTGAAATACACTGAAAACACCCTAAATATCTACAAATATCCACAACGGAACACTATGAGGTCATTAAAAAGGAGGCACTACAACTGATAAAGAATGAGCTTCAATATATGAAATATTAAGTTTAAAAGGCAAAGTAGAGAACAATGCATTTGTAATATGCCTATCACGTGTATTTTAAAAATGCACAGAAAATACCTAGAGGGATACAAAAGAGATCGAAAACTGTTGTCCAGGGTACCTAGAGTAGGAAAGACTTATTTTCAATATTTTGAACTGTGTATCACTGAGCATATGTAGTTATATGGTTTTTTTAAGTAATGATTTAACTATGTTTTTTAAAACTTTTGCAAAATAAAATGCACTTACATCGTTTATAGACATGACACTGAATATGCGTCAAATGAGAGGTCACAACTAAGTATAAAGAATGTTCAAAGAGCAAGGGATGAGTTTCTACACTGATGGAAAATCAAGGAAGACTTCACACTGGAGGGAGGATTTGTAATGGAATTTTGAAGCAAGAGTCCTATTTTGACAAGAATGAAATAGAATGAATCAGAAGCAGTATCCAAATGGAGGAACTGACACAGCAAATACAAGGCTATGGGGAACCTGGGCTGTGTTTGGAAACCGGGCACTGAAAATTATGTTTGATAAAATAAATGGCAAGCCTTAGCCTGAGTACTGAAGGCTCATTCAATATACTTTATTGATTTGGTTATAACCCTCAACCCTGTTTCTTCTACACTTACACAGCACTGACTTCTTTTCCATCAGAGAAAGAAAATCAAAAGGGATGGTCAAAGAATAGGGAAAAAAAGAGGAAGAGGAGAGAAAGAACTTTAGAAAAGTTAGAACGAAATGTATTGGAAGGGAAAGTGAAGCAAATTTAAAAATTGAGGAAAATAAAGGTTTTGTAGATGTTAGTTTTGCTGATTCAAACCCAGAAAAGAAATAAGAGGAGAAAGGCAGCTGCTTTCTTAGGACCTGTGGTAGGTAACCAGACACTAGGGGATATAAGGACCAAAGACCTATTAAATAACTGGTTTCCATCTGCAGTTACAAATGAAGAAAGTGGATCAGACAAACCAAGGATTAGGTTTCCAGGAATGACAGATGAGGGCAGATAAAATCAGAGTGGAAATTAAAAGTCTTTGGTAATTAAGAAGACACCAAGATCTCAAAAAGCAAGAAACCTGTAAAAGGAGGAGAATCCAACATGTGAACAAGACTTGGCAGACCAGTCTTGAATTCATTCATCCGAGCTCACCGGCCCGGCAAAAGCTGTGTCTCTTAAATGAATTAAATGAATTCAAATGAATTGTACGTACAGAGATGAGCTCGGAGACCCTGGGCTACTCGTCAGCTCATGGTTGTCAGGTTGCAGGATCCCACCTCTGTCCCAAGAGAAGGCCTATCTCAGGAACTGTGCCTTCTCTTATGTGAACATTTGTTCAAACTTAGAAAGGCCATGGGACACTCTGTCTAGTCTTTCATGTCCTTTGAAGCTCGTCTCTCGGATGTGCTAGGAAGATGTCTAAAGGAATAAAATAATACATTCACTCACTCACTCACTCATAACAAACATCTGTTGGTTACCAATAGGTGCCTGGTACTCTGCTAAGTACTGATGAAATAAAGATAAATCAGATTAATCATCATCGAGGCAAGCCAATCTAGTGGGAGAAGAGAAATAATAGATAAAGCAGACATAAAAAAATGTTAATAATAAAATCTAGATGCTGGGGATATTTCCTTTGTTGTACATTGCTTTCAATTTTGTTGTAAATTGGAAAGCCTTTATAATAAAATGTTGAAAAAACAAATTATAAGTGACAAGTGCTATTGGCATTTAACCCAAAGTGAGGACATCCTCATTTTTCTAAGGACTATTAATAGATGCAACACAGAAAAAGGTTTATGGTCTATGGTCAAGTAAGCGTGGTAAACATCGGGTTAAACATGTTTCTTTACTGCTTCATTTATTGATACCTCTAAGATGTTGTATATGCCTTAGATCAAATACGTAGAGTTTTCCAGGGTTATTGGACTCTAAGCCTCTTTTTCACTGGGCATGTCTCAGCACACGTGTTTTAAGCAATGGACAATGGGAGATGCTAGATTAAGGATTAACTCCCCCGAGCTACCGCTGTCCTGCAGAAATGTAATGAGGTCACTCAGGTGGTGCCAGGTGTACTGCACATGGGGAAGCCTTTCTCAGCTCATAGTCAGAACAGGAATTTACTCTCTCATGTATAGTGATTTAAAGCACACACTCTAGTATTACAGCACCATGACCCTTCATAGAAACACGGGGTGATGGCCTTCTAAGATATGAAGAACAGAAACACAAAAATGAATTGATTTAAAAACAACAACAACTTCCTTCAAACAAATACATAAGCAAAGTCTAAGAACTTTGAAAATATTTAGTGAAGAGCCCTGAAAGGAGAAAGAAGCATCTCAGTCCAGAAGGACACATAGGAGAGGAAAAGCAGAACTGGAACAATGCAAACAGCAAAGTTACTTTTTTTTTTTTTTTTTTTTTGGTTCCACTGGCTTAGAGTCTTTTCATGAAGGAGAACTAGAGATGAATATCAGAACCCTGCAAAATAGTATTCAGAATTATACTTGAGTAGGACTGTGTAGTAAAAAATACATAATTCTCCACAAGAAGACATTTTCAACAAGTCCTTTTGTTCTTTTTCAAAGTCCCAAATGAAAGAACCCATCTAGGTATTGTGTAAGGTAAGCCTATGCCTGCATTGACAGGAACCTGCCAGACAATATGTGTTAAATTTTGCTGCACAGAGTGGGTATACTAAGTAAAAAGATGACTTCAGAGAATGCTCTCTTAACAAGCTGAACTTCTCTCTTGTAATGCTACGTCCTACATGATAATAGAAGTATTACAAATATCACACTTTATTATAGTTCTTTGTTTATATTTGCACATAACTATGTGCATAACATAGTGCATGAAAATTATATGTGTATGCATTAGTCTCCCTAATCAAACAGTGGGCTCAGAAGATGGGACTGCATTTTTTTCATTTTTGTATCCCATGTGCAAATTCCGAAGGTCCTGGTATGCCGTTCTAAAGAGCTTGGATCTTATCCCAAGAGCAATTGGAAGCACTAGAGGCTTTTAAATAAGGTCAGTTTTTAATAGGACTAGATTTGCATTTAGAAAGCCCTTTGGCTGGATTGTGGAAAGTAGATTAGAGGCAACAAGCCAGGTGGCAGGCAGGCCAGTGAGAAGGCTACTGCAGTCTCACAAGGTAAGAGATGGGGAGGGCTGAAGCCAGGGCACTGGCACAGAGAAGGGGACAGCTGGAAGCATGTCGGAGGTAGAATGGGCTGCATTGGTAACTCATGAGATGCTGGAGATAAAGAAGGTACAGCCTTAAATGACAGATGTTTCTAATTTTGGGGATGCCAGTGACTGAAAAGAGGATTCCTGAAGGGAGAACTGGGCTGGGAGAGAAAAGAAATTAACGTGTTCCTCAGAAACAGTGCTTGTTTGGAAAGCGAGGTACTGTGCTAACACAGAGAAATAGAGACAGTCTCTAACTTATCACCAGGCTAGATTCCAACTGTTTATAAATTTCAATTGCTTATAAATTGAAATCTATTTTCCCAAAGAAACAACACTATAGATCCTGATTGGACCTAAAGGCTATGGACTCTCCAGCGACCACAGAGTACAGTATCATTTCTACAAGAGGGAGGACAGTATTGTAAAAGCCCTGGGCACATGGGGGGAAAGGCTTAGGACCTAGATCCAGGTCCGCCACTGACTAGCCTCATCATCTGCCTCCTTAGTTTCTCTATCGATAAAATGAAGGTTGAAAGAAATGCTTTTCTTACCTGGGAGGGTTGTTGTAAAGCTCGGGGAGACGGTTTATAGGAAAATATTTTGTAGACTGTAATATGTCTTTTAAAGGTAAAATTTGAAAGCAGCCATTCAGTTATCTGATACTCCTAAGGGGTAAATGATTCTGGGTAGCTGGGTTTGAAACATGGTGGAGAGTTTACTCCTTTAAGCATGAAGGTAATTTTTTCTGAGATTCTAACCAGTTTTTAGGCATGGAAAGCTTTCCAAAATATTACTTCTGTTACCGAGCACACTGAACTCAAGACTTGTTGAGTAAATTGCACAGTTAATGTGGTGACCTTATCCTCACGTGACCACTCCTTTTCATTCTCCTCTACTCCCTTCATCTTTCAGATCTCTTAAATGTGGAAGAGCCCAAGGAGTTAAGCATTAGACCTATTTACTTCTCTATCTGTGTTCACTTCCAACATGATCTCATGCAGTCCCGTGGCACTAAATTCCATCCATATATTGATGACTTTCAATTTTACATCTTCAGTTTTACTACTTTCTTATGCTTCAGTATCATAAATCCTACTGCTTATTCAACATTTTCCTTATATGTCAACTAAGTATCCCAAATTTAACATGTCCAGAATGATTCTTACCCATACTCCAACTATAAAACCCACTGCCCTCTCAGACTACCTAATGTCAATCAATGGCAGCACCAGTTGGCCGTTTGCTCTGACATCCTTGGAGTCAGCCTTGACCCCCTTTTCCTCACACTCTGTATCCAATCATCAATACTGCCTTCAAGATCAATTCACACTGTAACTGCTTCTCACCATCTTCACTGCTACCTCCCTAGCCAAACAACCATCATTTGTCCTATAGATTATTGTAAGAGCCTCCTAATGTTCCCTCTTGTAATCTATTCCCCAACAAGCATCCAGTATGGCCATATTTGTAAAGCATGTCACCCCCTTGCTCAAAACCCTCCAAAGACTTAGAATAAAATCTGAAGTTTTTTTCATGATCTAATAGGCTGTGGTAATCTGACCAACCTCTACTCCTAGGACACAGCATGAATCTTGGCTCAGAGCCTATGTTCATATGGTTTCCTTTCCCTGAAACTCTCCTCTGATACCTACAAGGCCCACACTCTCACTTCATCCCATTTCTCTGCTCAAATCTCATGTTATCAGAGAAACCCCTCTGCCTTCCTTCAAAAGCAGTGCCACCACCCTCCAACTCCATCATTCTCTCTTCCACTGCTGGGCTTTATTTCACTCAACAGCATTTTAACAACACCTGCACATTATTTGTGTATTTGTATATATTTCCATGGTACATGTGGTTCATGGATTGCTGCCAGTCCGCAAACTGTTACCAGTCTGCAATGAGAAAAAGAAAAAAATCCTTTAAAACTTATTTAGCAATTTGACAGATGAAGTTTATGTCTGTAGATTTAATAATAAAAAGTTAGGCCTTGTGCTTTGCATTTATTTTTTTCAAAATATCAGTCGGTAAGAGATTGGAAAATTTCAAAACAGCCCTCAAGAGATAGGAAAAGTAAAAAACAGGAAAAAAAAAAAAAACCAGCCCTCCACCGAAGGTTGTGCAAAAAGGGCTGGTTTACTTCACCCCCTGGATTGTGAGTTCCAAGACAGCACGATTACATTTATCAAATATTTACTAAGCATCTGCTACATCCCTGGTCCTGTACTGATCTCTGGGGTCCAAACTTAAATAGAACATAGACAATGCCCTCTTGGAACTCACAGTTCATTGAAGGACAGAAATGCAAAAATCCAATGGCAGTAATATCAAACTCCAGCAGTGCAGACAAGATACATACCATTCAAAACTGACAAGTTTCTATATTTTCACACCTGAAAAAAAATAACCAACAGTGCAAGTGTGTAATTAACAGGGAATAAGTGCTCACAGAGAGATTTATGGGGGAGTTCCTGGGCTACACTCGTATATGTCTCTCTCCCAACTCAAGTACTTTCATGCTTCTTCCCTTAGCATCATTGTGCATATTATATACCTATGTGTTCATGTGTTCATTGTTCACCTCAGTGGTACTCCATGGACCAGAGCCTATTTGTTACCAGGCTCAGACAAGGTAACTCACGTCCATTCTTTCTGCCATTCACACACATCGCATCCATGGTCCATGTCCAGAGAGGAATTTTCTGTTTCCTGTGTCGGTCTGGCAAAGGGGGAGAGCTCCTGCTAAGTGGCAGAGGTTGTAAGCAGGATGCAGAAGGACAAATCACTGCTGAAATCCAAAAGCCTACAAATATCTGACAATGCCAGACTGTAGCTGGGAAACTTTTGTTTACTTCATGTTCTCTGGACCACAGTAAAGAAAAAAAATCACAATTCCTCCTAGTACTATCTCATGGAACAGGGTATCTCATTCCACTGAAAACGAAGTCACCTCACTCTCTCCACTGCAAGCGTTGAGGTACTTGAAGGTAGGTCACCCAGCTTCCATAAGTTTCTCCATATCCCAAACACGCAACACACATTTAGTACAGTGCCACGCAACCTGAGGACCCTCAACAATCAGGTATTTTAACACTTGTTTAAATTCTGTTGCTTTCCAAAAAAATGATTTGAGATCATTAACAATCAAAAAGATAGAAATAAGGATTTATTGATCAATTCATGTTGCATTGAATGCTCATGAATGCTCATTCATTTTACAAATGAGGTATGCTCATTTTACAAATGAGGAACTAGGGTAAGAAAAGCTAGGTGGAGAGACCAAGCTTCAGATCATGTTGGTCTTATTCCAGGGCTATGGACTTAAGTAGGGCCCTGGAAAGCAAAATAGGAGGAAAATATGAAAATAATAAGGACCATTCGAATAGCTACAACTACATTATAATTGGCTACAAATGATTTTTGTTTCAAAATACCTAATAGCTAAGGCATCACAAAAAAGGAGGAGGAGGAAAAAAAGAAAAAGGAGGAGGAGGAAGAGAGGAAGAAGAGAACAGAGGGAGGGAAGGGAGGAAGAGGACAAAGAGGAAGCTAATTTTCCTAACATCTATATCAGAAAAAGAGAAAGCACTCAGTTTCTCAAGGTAAAATTTCTCCCATAAAACTTTAAATAAAAGATCATAAGCTGAAGAAAAATTGTGGCTGTCAACAAACGTATCCATTTGTTCAACATTTGAGTGTCTTATACATGTGGCATCAGGCCAGATGCTGAAGTTCTCGGGATATAAAGGCAAACAAGAGTTCCTGGTCTCACAGAGCTTAGACTTCTAAAACAAACACCAGGGCTATGTCTCTTCTCAATAACATTAATGTTATTTTCAAATAACAGTTCTTGAAATCAAAATATTTGAATCTCCATAATATTACGGGAATAATGATGAATGGGCTTCAGTGAGATCTCTTGGTGAGTTCTTAAGCTAATAAAGCCAAAGGACATAGAATTTTGTAGGAGCTAATTTGACCCAAAGCTAAAATATAGAGCAGTGGATAGAAACCATGTCCCTTTACCCTATTTTCCACAGATAGTACATTTCACAGCCTTGCTTAATTGAGGTCATAGCCCTGACTCTTACCCATGAACAGGGTTTTCTGTGTTGCTGATGGAAGGAGAATCCATTTTGTTTTAGAAGCCAAATTAGTGGCTAGAACTGTTATCAAGCTCTGAAACTTGAGAATCCAAATCAATTTCATTTAAATGGTTTATAAGCAAATTCACACTAAAATTCCTCATTTCTCTTTTGCTACTTTAGTTCTCTCCCATCGTTACCCCAACCAAAACACACAACAGGATAAAAAATATTTTATAGTACTGCCTAAGAAATGGAGCTTTGATTGGATTAGGACATTGTGATCATTGCCTCCTTCATTTTAGGGGGATCCCTTCCCTCTATTACTCCATACTTCAGTTTACTACTGAACTAGAACTAAAATCACTCATTCACTAAATAGTAAATGAGTACTTAATGTGTACCAGGCACTATACTAGTGCTAGAGATGCCTTCAGGAAGCTTACTATCTAATGGAAGAACTGGGCAAGCATGCAATTAAAATATGATAACCAAGTTTCTGTAACAGAAATGGAACTAAGCTGTGGAGCCCAAAGAGAGAACGTAGTGATGATTGTTATATATTGTACAATGATCATACCATCACAATAAAAAGCGGGATATAGAACAGATGTTATAAAATCTTACATTTTCAACAAAAGAAAGCATGTTTATTTCCTTGTTCCCTTCCTGCCTTTATCTATGTTCAGATATAGTTGAATTCCCTAGGATGCTTATAATTTTTATTTTTATTTGCTATATATTTGGAATGTCTATGTATTGCTGTTTTATAATTATCACATAATAGCCTTCTAAATCAATTTATTATAATCTTCATATCAATTTCTCCATTGTTGGATACTTAGATTATATCTAAAATCTCTCTAGTATAAATGAACGATAGTAATCATCTTCTTTTTTCCTTTTATCATATTCCCCCCCCAGGATAAGTTCACAGAAACAAAATTCCAAATTCCAAATGTCTAAACATTTTATAATTATTCATTCACATTTGCCATATTGCTTTCTAAAGGTTTGTATTCATCTATCGTGCCACTGTTAATGGGTGTAGATAACTGCAATCTTGAGCAGTAAGTTTTCCAAATTATTGGTACTTTTAATAGGTATAAGAATACAAGTTCTTTGCTAAACTAGTATGGTTTAATAATTCCCAAAACTTTTATATATTCATCTTTTGAGGATCTTCAGATTTTTTAACTTGTATGTAATCTTTTCATAATTAAGATATTATTATCATGTTAGCTATAAATATTTTCTCATGATACACTGATACCCTTTTTTTTTTCTTGAACAGATATTTATCTCAGATGGCCAAATGGGACTATCTATAACTCTGATTTAACATAATATCTCAAAACCTACATCACTCCAGAATGTAATATTCATTTCCATTTTATGTTATACTCTCTGACTAGGTTTTTAATGGTGTTTACTATTCTCTAATTAATATGTAATAATTTTTACTGTATATGTTTGGTCCAAGAAAATTTACTTAACCTCCTTGTACCCAAATATTTTTGATTTTCCCTTATTTCTTATGTAAAAAGTTGCATACAGTTTGTGTTGTAAAGTGTTTTCTTTATGTGTTTTTCTCTTTTTTCTTTTTGGTATTTCTTTTACTATTTTTTTTTAAATTTTTTTTTCAACGTTTTTTATTTATTTTTGGGACAGAGAGAGACAGAGCATGAACGGGGGAGGGGCCGAGAGAGAGAGAGAGACACAGAATCGGAAACAGGCTCCAGGCTCTGAGCCATCAGCCCAGAGCCCGACGCGGGGCTCGAACCCACGGACCGCGAGATCGTGATCTGGCTGAAGTCGGACGCTTAACCGACTGCGCCACCCAGGCGCCCCATCTTTTACTATTTAAGAGGTTTTCAGGGTACCTGGGTGGCTCATCGGTTAAGCATCAGACTTTGGCTCAGGTCATGATCTCACAGTTTGTGGGTTCAGGCCCCACATCGGGCTCTGTGCTGACGGCTCAGAGCCTGGAGCCTGCTTCAGATTCTGTGTCTCCCTCTCTCTCTCTCTGCCCCTCTCCCACTCTGTCTCTTGCTCTCAAAAATAAATAAAACATAAATAAATAAATAAATACATACATACATACATACATAAATAAGAGGTTTTCCATTTTTGTTCTAAGAGCTACCATTGTATAATGCTTTTTTAATCTTTTTCCTTCACTCCCTTCTATTTTGTTTTTCACCTTTAAATCTATCCCTGGGGGAACCTGGTTGGGTGAGTCCATAAGCATCTGATCCTTGATTTCATCTCAGATCATGATCTCAGGTTATGAGATCAAGCCAAACATCAGGCTCTCTGCTGAGCATGGAACCTGCTTGAGATTCTCTCTCTCCCCTTTTGCCCCACCTTCCAGGCTCTAAATAGATAGATAGATAGATAGATAGATCGATCCTCTCTCAGATTACCTATGGTTCAATTATCAAGCTTTTTTTCTTTAATTTTGTCTTTTTTTCTTTCTCTTCTCCTGTGTTTTAGTTATGCTACTTCATAGTATTATCCTACATCAATTTTTGGCTTTAGATATTCATCTGAAATCTACAATTAGATATATTTAATGCTCACCAATGTGCCAAACTTACCCTAGTCATAGCTCCCTTGAATGAAGTTCATCCTCTATTACGATTCCTCAGAAAGTGCTCATAAACACACTATTTCCTAAGTTCTTACATGTTTAAAACTGTTTTCCCTTAGCCTTCATTTTTAATAAGTGCAAGTTGACCGGATATAAAATCTTACACTAACACTTTATTTCCTTAAGTCCCTTGAAAAGTGTCCACTATTGTCTTTGTATTTTGCTGTTGAGAATAGGGATGCCCTGAATTTTTCCATTAAATGACTTTGCCTTTTAATCTGGAGGCCTATATTTTAAAATGTGCCGTTAAAGGGGCACCTGGGTGGCTTAGTCGGTTAAGTATCTGACTTTGGCACAGGTCATCATATAGAGGTTTGTGAGTTTGAGTCCTATGTTGGGCTCTGGACTGACAGCTCAGAGCCTGGAGCCTGCTTCAGATTCTGTATCTCCCTCTCTCTCTGCTCCTCCCCTGCTCATGCTCTGTCTCTCTCTCACTCTCTTTCAAAAATTAATAAACATTTAAAAAATAAAATTACAAAATATAAAAAATGTGCTATTAAAGACTTTGAGCCAGAGTTGACTATTCTGGGTCAGTTTTCCCAAGTATGTAATCTTTTCAATATACAGGTTTAGGTCTTTTTTCTTAGAAGTTTTCTTTGATTATAATTTCAAATATTTGTTCTGTTCCATTGTCTTAATTTTCTAAAATTCCAATTATAGATAGTTTGAATCTTCTTTACCTATCTTCTAGATCTATTACAATTTGTTTCTACAATTTAAACTTCTACTTGTTATTATTTTCTTGGCTCCTTTCTTTCCTTTCCATACTCCTCTTCCTATATTTTCAGTTTAATCTATTCTCCTTAAGCACCTTGAATTTTATCTTCATTTCTGAGAAGATTTTGTCTCTTCTTTCAAATTCTTTTTGAGTTTATTCAATAAAAATCTCCTCTCTTTTTGGATTTTCTGTCCATATTAATTCTGGGCTTTTGAATTTTTTTTATATATATATATGAAATTTATTGACAAATTGGTTTCCATACAACACCCAGTGCTCATCCCAAAAGGTGCCCTCCTCAATACCCATCACCCACCCTCTCCTCCCTCCCACCCCCCATCAACCCTCAGTTTGTTCTCAGTTTTTAACAGTCTCTTATGCTTTGGCTCTCTCCCACTCTAACGTTTTTGTTTTTTTTTTTTTTGGCTTTTGAATTTTTGATTTGAGGAAGATTTTCATATCTACTTGCTTAAGGATATTCAATTCAGGTTGGGGTAATGTGTTATAGCTTTCCTGTGCTCCATGATTGGTTTGGGGGAGGAATTTTCTTTTCTGGTTTTCTTCTCATCTATTAGATTCTGTTTCCTATTAATTTTTCAATGTCATTTATTTTCCTGACCTGCAATAATTGGTTTATGTAGGCAGAAGTGATGGCTTTAGATGCCTTACCAAATCTCCTAATTCAAGAGTACCCTCTTCTGCTACAGTGAAGTTGGTTTAACAATGGTCCCTAAATCAAAGGTTACTTTTATTTGGATGTGCATAAGAGTGTGTCTTCTGATTTTATGATCATCTTTTGCTTCTGTAGTATGTTTTATTTACATAGCTTGTTCTCTTCTTTCCGTTTACGACCAAGCCTCCAAGAAACATCTCCTCCCTCCAAACCATTCCCTCCTTCCCAAAAGCAGTGAGTTCTCAAACTGCTGCTCTTAGTCCCATGTACTTAAAATTCTCTAATTTTTTAAATTCTCCAGTAACCAGTATTCCAATGCATATGTCTCAGACCCATTCTCAGTATTTTCCCACTAAGGGTAGCTCTTATTCTTTATAAGGGCAATTTCATTTGATTCCACCATTGTTAGGATCCCCCACCCCAACTCTTCCTTCTTTTTGATGCAGTCTCTACCTACCTCTTCTCTAGCACAGACTTCAGAGTGTTCCTGGGCATTGGAATATTGATTTCCTTATGTATTAGTTTCCTACTTCTGCTGTGTCCTATAACACAGAATCTTGGTGGCTTAAAACAATACATAGTTCTCATCTTATTGTTCTAGAGGTCAGAAGTCCAGAGTGGGAAGCCTTGAACATTTTCCCAAGAAAAAAGACCAGATGAATTCTGGGAGCTGTGGAGATTCTGGAGATATATGAGGGGCTCATGGAGGCTTTCATGAGCCTCTTCCTGTACTCTCCTAGTACAGGAAGCTAAAATGTCCTGAATAATCACCCAAATCCTCAGAAGAGGCATAAAGAAGGAATAGAATGCATTATTTTCTTTAAAAAAAATTTTTTTTAACGTTTATTTATTTTTGAGACAGAGAGAGACAGAGCATGAATGGGGGAGGGACAGAGAAAGAGGGAGACACAGAATCGGAAGCAGGCTCCAGGCTCTGAGCCATCAGCCCACAGCCCGACGCGGGGCTCGAACTCACGGACCGCGAGATCATGACCTGAGCTGAAGTCGGATGCTTAACCGACTGAGCCACCCAGGCGCCCCAAATGCCTTATTTTCCAAAGAGCTGACAAAGATCCAAGCCTTGGCTCAAAATGACCAGAGCATTTATCACCATCTAAGATGTTATATAATTTATGTATTGACATGTATTATTATAGTCTCTTACTCTCCACTAAAATGTGAAGTTCTATAATGTTTTTGTCTATCTTAATCACAGACATGCCCTGACAGCCTAGAAGAGTGCCTGGAATATGGTAATTATGCACTCAACAGACACTCACTGAATGATGATGATGGCTCTATCTTGCCCTGGTGACCTGGCCTCATCTATCACTCTTCTCTTGTTCTCTATACTCCAGCCATGCTTGCCTTCTGGCTGTTTCTCAAATGCATCACTCTCATTCCTCCCTCAGTCCTTTTGTGCTTGCTTTCCCTTCACCTAGAACAGGCTTTGCCCATATTTCCACATGGCTTATTTCCCTACTGCATTCAGAGAATACTTTCCAGACCCCCCTGCTGAGTGTGTGCTCTGTTATACCATAATCCTATTCACCAAATACCCATTTCCCTCTCTAAGGTTCTCTACCCAATGGGGCAATAATAAAAGTCAGGATCTTAATTTGCTTTCCTCAAAGAAATGTAAACAGAAGTGATGCGTGCTACCTCCAAGAAGAAGCCTTAAGAACCAGCCAATGGTTTATTGTATTTCTTTTCTCTCTGCCACCATGACAAGAAATACCCCTGATTGAGACTGCTATTAGTCTGAATCCTGCAATAAAAATGTGGACCAGGGGCGCCTGGGTGGCACAGTCGGTTGAGCGTCCGACTTCAGCCAGGTCACGATCTCGCAGTCCGTGAGTTCGAGCCCCGCGTCAGGCTCTGGGCTGATGGCTCAGAGCCTGGAGCCTGTTTCCGATTCTGTGTCTCCCTCTCTCTCTGCCCCTCCCCTGTTCATGCTCTGTCTCTCTCTGTCCCAAAAATAAATAAACGTTGAAAAAAATTAAAAAAAAAAATGTGGACCAGGGGTGCAGCAAACCCATGGTAGACATGTTGCAGGAGTGAGGAATAAGCTTCTTATTACAAGTTACTGATATTTGGAGCATGTTTGTTACTACATCAGAACTTATCCCTTTACCCTACATGGCATTTATCATCACCTGAAATTATAATATGCTTTTATCTGATTACTTGTTCAGGATCTCCCACTGGAATGTAAGCTCGTAAGGATAAGGACTCGTCTTTTTTATTATACTGCCATCACTTAAAATAGTACTGTAGAAGCTCCATAAATATTTATATAATTTACTAATGAAGTTTTATGCTTAAGGGTAGCTAGTGCTAGTGGCTCCAACATGTATCTATACTGTGCGTATAGATAGATTGGAGCTGCTAGGTCTCTCTCTCAAGAGAAAGAGTATATAGAGAGAATGCTAACCCAACAGTATCTTCCCATCCCAAACTTCATGCCCCACGCTGGTGTAAATGGAGTAGTGTATCTGGATAAATTCATCCCTGACAAGGGGCAGGCAAGAGAAGGTGCCCATCCCACTCTAATCCACACCAATAAGAGAAGGTATAGTTATTGTACCTGGGAGTGTCCTCCTACCTAAGATCCTCATTTTTACTTGAGCCAAGCTCTCCTCCCTGATTTTTCCTTTTATATAGGGACATACAAATACCACATGGGGCATAGAGTATGCTATCTTTGCTTCAGGCCTGTTTTTTATTAATGGTGTTGGGGAATATCAAAGTCTCTCTTCCTTACTTGCAACAAGGTTAGTAGTTCTCAAGGAAGTTGTTGGGATTCAAGGAAGGATGAAAGGAAGGGAGGGGAGGGGAGGGGAGGGGAGGAAAGGAAAGGAAAGGAAAGGAAAGGAAAGGAAAGGAAAGGAAAGGAAAGGAAAGGAAAGGAGAGAGAAGAAAGAGAAAGAAAGATAGAAGGCAACATCAATTTTGTTTAATCTAAACCCTAACACAAGAGAAAATTGCTTGTTTACTTAATGTAATTATAGAGGCTAAACTTATAAGGCCTCAGGAGAGACAGTGAAAAATAATCTATCCTTCTCCCCCCTTTCCCACAAAATCCCATACTCATGTTCAAAATGTTCTATACCCTCCTTTCCAAGGGACTGACATCCTCCACTGCTCACTCCCAGTGACAGGGAACCAACTCTCCCAACCAATCTTTGGAGAGTTGTGACTGCTGGAATTGTCTTCCTTGAATTTAGCTAAAATCTATGCTCCAGACTGTTTCATACATCATCCCTACCTCTAATCCCTGACACCATAATCAGTCTGATCCCTCCCTGTGGGCCAACTGTTACGCGAACTGGAGGAATCAACTTCACTTTCCCAGAGAAAGGCACCTCTAAAAAGATACTTTATAAAATAAGTAGTAGTAAGTCATGTGAAGAAGAAAGAAACCTTGTAAAAGGCAAAGGGAATGGTACATGCTTCTGCCCAGAAACAAGTAATAGTGTGGCAAGTTCCAAGGACTGAGAGACATTTAATGTTGCAGGAATACTGTTTCTGTAGGGAAGAAAGGGGAAGGCAAGGAATAAGCCTAAAGAGGTAGGATTATAAAGGTGGGTTTTTTTTAATATTTATTTATTTTTGAGAGAGAGAGCGCGCACGCAAGTGGGGGGAAAGGCAGAGAGAGAGGATCCAAGGTAGGATCCGTGCTGACAGACAAGAGCCCAAGGCAGGGCTTGAACCCATGAACCACGAGATCATGACCTGAGCCGAAGTCGGACGCTTAACCAACTGAGCCACCCAGGCACACCTGGATTATAAAGGTATTCATAGCTACTTTTAAGAAGTTTGGATTTTATCCTATGAACACCAAGTCCTGTTTAAAGTACAGGAGTAACTTGATATACATTTTAGGAAGATCACCTTCACCCTAATGTGGAGAATAGACTAGATGAGAGTAGGATATAAGACAATTAGAAGAGACCTTTTAGGGGGGAGGAGCCAAGATGGTGGAACAGCATGGAAGCTTTTTGTGTGTCTCACGTCTGTGAAATACAGCCAGACCAACACTAAACCATCCTACACACCTAGAAAATCGACTGGAGGATTAACACAACAATCTGCACAACCTGAACCACAGAATTCAGCAGGTACGCTACACAAAGAGCTGAACTTGGGGAGCAAGAAGAAGAGACCTTTTAGGAAACTCTTGTAGCAATTAGGGTTCAAGATGATGGTGGCCTGGACAAGGAAAATAGCAATGAGAGAGACAGAAGTTGATAGAAATAAGGATACTTGGGAGCTAGAATTGACACAACTTTTATTCTCTGTGAGAATGACACTCTTATACAGAAATTCTCTCAGAGTCTTAGTGTATATTCCGTTGGGTCAAAAGCCTGACATTCACTCTTCAAGGCTGGTGTTTCTGTACTATTTCCTCACCTCTCTTGGGCTTCAGTTCCCTGACTACTGTTTGTTCATTCTATCCAAATCAGTCCAGATGCATTCTCCTTGGCAAAGGAAAACAAACACAGGAAGTGAGGACTCTGCTGCTCTGTCAGGGTAACATGTCCCTATCAGTATTCACATAATTGACAATGAGCCAGAATAAGACTCTATGTGGGAGGGTGATGGTTGTCAAAAAACAATTTACAGAACACAAAAACATAAAAGTATTTTTCTTTTATATTTCGAACAATGCTTCAGCATACAGATAAAAGATTACCAGATGTTATGTAAATTTAACAGTGTTTGGGCTTCTTTCATCTCAGTTCCAGGAGACAGTAGAGGGACATGGGTATCATAGACCTGGATCTGAATCTCAACTATATTCTCTTAAAAGCAGTGTGACCTTGGACAAGTCATGTAACTTCTTTTCTCCTGTGAAAAGCAGGGTAATAAGCCAGCTCATTATAATTGAGACAACTAATGAAGAGAAAATGCTGAGCGTAGTGCCTGCTGTCCAACAGACCTCAGTAAACAGTGGGAATGGTGGTCACTGTTGATGATAACTGCAAGGTTAAGTCATTTTCAAAGATCCACTATACTTAATACCAAGAGCATAAGATTGTGCCAAGCCAAGATCTTCTTAATTTTCCTGGAGTCAACTCTAGGTAGACTGAGGTGTGTTTTCTTCGCTCTCTGAAAGTGGCCTAGCGCTTTCACAGGTGTGGCTGGTCTTGAGGACAAGTGAGCCTCAGCCCTGGCCTGCGCACCTGAGATATGTCCCAGGTGTGTCTCATGGTACCACCATGGCGTAGGCTTCTCTCTGCCTTCATAATTGGACTGATTCTCTACTAGGACTTTAGCTATTATCCTCATCACCTTTTCCTGAACTCCTAGGTCCCCTGACAAGTTACACCATCCTTCAGCTCCCTCTCAAAAAATCCCCCGCCTCTCATTTCCTTAGGGGCCCATCATCTATTTCATCTTCTAAAGCTCCAGTTTCATAGCCTTTTCCCTGGGAGAAAAAACTGGCTATGGGGTTAGCATCCATAGGTATTTAAGATGTAAGAGACCAGAGAGCATAAAGCTTCAGTAAAGTAACACTGTGTTTGGAATTACCCTAACTTCATTCTAACTCTGTTCTCTTGGAGGTGACGTAATGGAGTGAAGAGCCCTGACTTGGGAATTATGCAGACGTGTTCAATTCTACTTATGAACTCTGAGACCTCCCTGAACCTATTTACTCATTTGAAAAATGAATAACAAGAGTACTTAGTACTTCATGGGTTCATTGTGAGAATTAAATAAGACATTTAATGGGCTTAGTAGATCTCTTACATATTATGCACTTAACTAAAGGAAGCTTCTCCTATTCTATGATCATGACTCCTAGAATCATTGAACAGGTGGTTAGAGTCAGTCCTCTTTTTGGGGGGTGGGGGAGAAAGAGAGAAAGAGAGAGAGAGAGCAAGTGGGGTAGGGCTAAAGAGAGAGGGAGAGAAAGAATCTTAAACAGGCTCCACACCCAACTCAGAGCCTGACACAGGGCTTGATCTCACAACTGTGAGGTCATGACCTGAGTTGAAATCAAGAGTCAGACACTTAACTGACTGAGCCACCCAGGCACCCTGAATCCAGTCCTCTTAATGGCCTATAATTCACAACTCTTTTTTTATCCCCATAAGTTAAACATGATTTGACCTCTCTAAGGAAACGTCTATTAGCTTTGTCTGAAAGTTCTCTGCACCTCCATCTCTGTAAAAGCTCAAAGCAAAGATATCATTGCATACTAAACTAAAACCATGGCAGGGACAACTGGGTGGCTCAGTCGGTTAAGCGTATGACTTTCGCTCAGGTCATGATCTCGCGGGATCCTGAGTTCGAGCCCCACGTCAGGCTTTGTACTGATAGCTCAGAGCCTGGAGCCTGCCTCAGATTCTATGTCTTCATCTTCTCTCTGCCCTGCCCCCTCCTCTCTCAATAATAAACATTAAAAGAAAAAACTTAAAAACTATGGCAACATGACTACAACTGTGTGCACATTACTGTTGACAAAGTACTCAATCTTCTTGGAACCTTACCACCACTCTGAGTAATAAACAGAGCAAGGGTCATCATGCCTGCTTAGAAAGAAGACCAAGAGAGGTTAGGTGACTTGCACAAGTTCACACAGCTAGAATAAGGCAGAACCAGGACCAGAATCAAGGTCTTATAACTTCCAGTAATGTCCCTTAACTCCTAAGTTTGAACTCCTCTACCTGGAATTGGCCAACTGTTTGGCCCAGGGCTTCTGGGTTTGGATGGCCTCATAGAAAGTATACAGGCCTACAGCCTGTATGCTGACCATGCTTGGCCTCTGGTTACACTGACAAAGCAGAAGAAAGAGGAGAGAAAGGAAAGGGAACAAGGAATTTCAAAACTCCAAAGACCTGAGCATGCCAACTCCTCATTCTAAATAAGAAAACCATCCCTCTCCTGAGGACACTCTGAATTCACAACAGACCCAAAAACAAAATGCAAAGGGGAAAATTAATTTAGGAGATGATTTGAAACAAGAGTATGGATTCATCATTGCTGGGTTTTCCTACCATCATTAATTCATTAACATTCATTGAGCACCTACCATGAGGTACAGTCCATACTAAATTCTGGGAATCAGAAAAGGAAAATATGTAATTCTTATTTTGAGAACAATTAAATATACTCTGTCTGTCTGTCTCTCTCTCTCTCTCCCTCTCTCTCTCTCTCACACACACACACACACAAATACACACTCATTTATATTTATGAGAAATATTAATTGACATGAGCAAAGCACTATAATTTACATATAAGCACTTTATATCTTAATTAACCCTGTGAGCATAGGCCCTGTTATTATCCCTATTTTATATATGAAGAAACTGAATCTCAAAGAACCTAAGCAATTTTCCCAGGGTCTAAGTAATATAGCTAGGTCTTGAAGCCAGGCAACCAAATTCTCATATCCATGCTCTAGCCTACTCTAATGGAAGGAGACAAACTCCTAAACAAAGAAGTTCCCCCCAAATATTTCAAAGGATGACAGGTGAGTTCCACCTGGCCAGTGAGGGACCCTAGAGCTGAGGATGGAGCCCACCGCACCTGAGAATGATGTTCTCTCAGGTTACAGACTTAATAGAAGGTATGGAAGAAATTCATGAGTGGAGCTGTTGGAATTCTGTGTCCACTGTCCAGGCAGTATCATATCTCTTCTCTGAATTTTTCAAAGCACCACTTCTTAATGAATCTGCAGCAGCCCCAGCCGGGGTGATTGCAGACAGGGCACTAAAGAAAGAAAAGCAGGAGTGAGAGGGAGGGGGTTGAGACAGCATGGAGAGACACTTTAGTTTCATTCCTATTGAATCTGTTCTTTATCTTTCAAAGCTGGAACAAGCAATCCAATCCATACAGCCTTTTCCCCCCTCCAATAAATTGCATTTAAAAAAAAAATCAACTGGTGCAGGATTTATTGATCTGAATTGACAGTGAACCGCACAAATTCATACAAAAGAGTTTTCTCATTACAGAGTCATTTAAAGGACTTGTTAGTTCAGAGCATTCATTGTAAAGTTCACCTACAGTATTTTTTTTTAAAAGCCAAAAAATGTATAAAATTGAGCCTGCGCTATGTTTTTATTTCTGTCAATTGGATTTTTTCAGCATATTCTTTCAGCCATGTTCTCTTCAATTTGGTAGACAAAACCAGAAGGCACAACCTTGGCAAATTTTTTTTCCAAGAGGCAGCAACCAAAAACCAGGGGTTTTAGCCAGTCAAAACTTGAAACTGAGTGCTAGAACTGATCAAAAGCAGTCTCTATGGAAAAGTGTGGTTTTGTCTGCAGGTCCCCCTCCATGTGGAAATGAAGTAGTTTGTCATCAAGGGTGGTTTGTTGGGTTTCTCAGCCTTCATATGGAATGTCACTCTACCATCTGCTCTTCTAGCTTTTGCCAAATGGAAAGCTCTGCCCCCAGCCACATACACTAAGGCTTATCAGACAGTTTCAGTCTGATCAGTCATAGTTTGGCCCCTAACAGAAGCCTCCAAGTATGTAGAGTAGATATTCATACTACAAAAACATTCCTTTAGGCATTTTGCCACAGGGTCAAGAAACAACCAGAGGCTCCACAAACAATCACTGATTTGTCCTGAGTTGTCCTTCAATGACATTACCACTGTTTTCATGGAGGGATCCTAGCAGGAATATCCATTCTACTTATTGCTACATTTGTCAGAAGAAGAGTTAAGGACACAGACTCCAAAGTCAAGCTGTCTGGGTGTCATTTTTGGCTCTCCCACCTACTAGTTGTATGTCCTTGATGAGTTATTTAATCTCTTAGGTTAAATATATATACATACCTACACACACACACACACACACACACAAACACACACTTACAGGAGCTCCTAGTTCAATAAATGCAAGTTATTAGACTTAATCGTGTTTATAAAAGCTCTTGTGTAGGACACTGTATATTCAACTATTATATGTCTCTAATATTAGGTCCTCCATGAGTTTTTTTTTAAGAATTCAATGTAAAGAAAATAGAGTATCTACCAAGCATCATAGCTTTGTCACATTGAAGAGCTCTGTAATCTAACCTAGTTCCCATTTTGCCTTTATAGAAAGGAATCTCAAATCTAAATGTGATGATAGCTTGTATTTGATTCCTCATGGCTAATATATTTATTTCACCTCCCTAATACTAGGATTTGATGCCCTGCTGTAGAATGCTTCAAGGTCATTTTGGGAAGAATCTACTTGACTGTTAGTTTCTTAGTTGCAAAGTGCCTACCATTCCTATTTGTATACACCATATCTAAGCATAGAGAACAAAATAGGTGTTCATAAATATCTATCAATTTTCATGTTTGAGAAAATTTAAGAAAACAAAAGACACTCAAAAGATAGAGCTTGAATTAGCATTAATATTGTTCAAGGGGAAATGAAAGCAATTTGTGCCTTCCTCAAAACCTTCCTGTTTATTGCAATTAAAAACATGTTTTTACTATAAAGAGTTCAAGTAATGAGTTACTTGAGGGTCTTCATCTTATTAATCTTTCTTTCCTCACATCTAGCCTGGTGGTTAACACATTTGTGGTAAAGGTAATGAAAATATAGATATAAAATTTTAAAAAATGACTATGAGTAATGGTTGGTTAGTAAACTCCCCAGAATGAAATAAAACTTACACTTCACATCAGGCACATCACATTATAATGACTCAGTGGATGCGGTTAGAATGAGTTCAAGCCATTCTTAGTTAATCTAAGAGAAAGATAAAGAGGAAGATAATAGGAAAAAGGGAGCAGGAAGCTGTCTCTGACCACATTTGTTCAGTCAATAAATATTTCTTAAGCACCTTCAATATGCCAAGCATCGTTCTAAACACAGCATTACAAGAGTGAATGAGTCAAAGGATCTGTTCTTACAGAGCTTTGGCCCCAGTGGAGACAAAATAAACAAGGAAACAGAGGAATAAATAAGATAAGCTTGGATAATAAATGCTATGAGGAAAATGAAACTGGATAACATGATGAAGAATAACTGATATGTAAACGTGGGTAATTTTAGATAGGGAGTCTACAAAGGTCTCCTGGTCTCTATTTGAGCACTTCTTTAAAAAAAATTTTTTTTAATGTTTTATTTTATTTTTTGAGACAGAGAGAGACAGAGAGTGAGCAGGGGAGGGGCAGAGAGAGGGGGAGACACAGAATCTGAAGTTTATTTATTTATTTTGAAAGAGAGAGAGAGAGAGAAAACAGGGGAAGGGCAGAGAGGGAGAGAGAGAATCCCAAGCAGGCTCTGCAATCATCAGTGTGGAGTTCAACGTGGGGCTTGATCCCATGAACCGGGAGATCATGACCTGAGCTGAACCTCCAGTAGTAGGAAGACACCCTCTGGACTGGCTGGAGAATAAGTGGAGTCGTTACCTTGTCCCAATTCCTCTCACTGCAGTTCAGAAAAAAACCTAGAGAATGCTGACCTGGGCCAATTCCTGATCACTGGTGAATTATAGGCAGATGTGACTCAGGAACAGCCCTATGGAAGAAACGTGCAGGACAAGCCATGTGGGAAGGACATAGAGCTACTAAGCTCTTGGAGCATGTCTTTCTCACTGCACCTCTAGGTACTTGCCACTTTAGAGTGAGTTCAGTGTGCTGTGCTGTGCTGTCTGCACAGGGCCCCCACATGGGGCTCGAACCCACAAATGGTGAGATCATGACCTGAGCCAAAGTCAGAGGCTTAACCGACTGAGCCACCCAGATTTTTATTTGAACAATTTTGATTATAATATCATTGGGCTATGACAATCTCTCCTACATTTATCTCTCAAATCTGCAACTGAAGTATGATAGATCATAGTCTCAAGTACCTGTAGGACTCAAAAAATTTTGCTGGATTAAAATTTTTTTTAATGTTTGTTTATTTTTGAAGGGGGTAGAGGGGCAGACAGAGGAGACAGAGGATCTGAAGCAAACTCCACCAGAGCGCCTGATGTGGGGTTCGATCTCACAAACTGTGAGATCATGAGAGCTAAAGATGGACACTTAACTGACTGGGCCACCCAGGCGCCCTGGATTAAAAAAATTTTAAGGGAGTATTTACTCTACTTGGAGGACACTAAAGAAGGAAAAAAAAATTTTTTTTCATGGGAGGGAAAGAGGGGTTGAATCAGGACAAGCTTCAGAAGCAGGGTAAGGAAAGGCACAGAAACAGGAAATTACATACCATATTTAGGAAACAACTGTAGTTTAGGGGTAGCATGGCAGGGGTAGGTACTAGAAGGTTCATTGGTAGAGGCTGGTTGTAGCAAGGTTGTGAAAAGACATGATTGCCACGTTTGGACTTTCTCCTTCAGGCAATGTGGGAGCCGTCAGAGATTTTACAGCAAACAAGGTCTCTGGAAGGCAGAAAAATCACCCTGGCAGCTGAGAAAGAGATCAAAGAAAGGGAAAGAGAGGTGCCTGGGTGGCTCAGTCCCTTAAGTGTTCAACTTCAGCTCAGGTCATGATCTCAGAGTTCGTTGGTTCGAGCCCTGCGTCAGGCTCTGTGCTGACAGCTCAGAGCCTGAAGCCCACTTTGGATTCTGTGTCTTCCTCTCTCTGTCCCTCCTCCACTTGCACTGTGTGTCTCTCTCTCAAAAGTAAATAAACATTAAAGCATTGAAAGAAAGAAAGAAAGAAAGAAAGAAAGAAAGAAAGAAAGAGAGAAAGAAAGAGAGAAAGAGAGAGAGAGAGAAAGAAAGAAAGAAAGAAAGAAAGAAAGAAAGAAAGAAAGAAAGAAAGAAAGAAAGAAAGAAAGAAAGGGAAAGAGACAACAGAAGGGGAATCAAGACAAAAGTAGCTACAACGACCTAGTTGAGAAAAGAAGAGGCGCTGGGCTAGGCTGTGGCAGCATGGATAGAGGGATACTATGTAGATTCAAGAATATTAATGAAGGGCACCTGGGTGGTTCAGTCAGTTAAGTGTCTGACTCTTGATATTGGCTCAGGTCATTATCTCACGGTTCACAAGACTGAGTCCTCCGTCAGGCTCTGTGCTGAGGGTGGAGCCTGCTTGGGATTCTCTCTCATCCCTCACCTTCTCATTCTCTCTCTCAAAATAAACAAACATATTTTTAAAAGAGATATGAAATAGAATCAATAGGATCAATAGAATCAGCTGTACCTGAACCAATTGCCTCTAGCTCAGAGGAACTGGAAAGGGTTGCTCAGCAGTTGCCAGCTCAGAGAACTTCATTTACTCATGGTTTGCCCATATGAGAGGTTGAGATACATAAAATGTGTTAAGAAAACCAATACCTTGAGCAAGTGGCAATTCTGTCAACAAATATGGAATCATTTTCCTTTCAGTTTATATGAGAGTCTGAACCAGGAAGAATCCAAAACACTTTTTGGGTCAGCAACCAGCATGGACTTTTACTCTCAGTTGGCCAGTTTGACATGGAGTCTTTTTATCTAAGAATGTCAGCCATGGAACTGTGCAGGCTAACTCCCATCTTCACAAGAAGAGTTTGTCTGCACAGCAGTGGTTTGCAACTTAATATTTTGCATAAAAATTCATGAGGTGCAGTATCCATTTCAGCTATGTTATAAAGTAGTAAAAGGAAGAAAGAGGGAGGAAAAGAAAAAGTTCAGCCCTGCACGCAGATAGGGTTCATTTTGAGTGATGATTGCGAGCCATCCTTGGAAATTACAGATGCTACTTGGTTCACTATTATTTTGCAGCATCTCCAGTAATCTTCCATGATCATTTATAACAGCATGTCTGATGACTTTCAAAACGTAACGGGAAAGGGTACTTCTGTGAAGCATGTCTACTCAAAGGAAAAATCAATCTTGGCTGCTGAGGGAGTGAACTTTGTACCACCACGATTAGACAGTTAGAGATTTCAACATATAAAAATAGGAATGGCAGGGGTCCAGTCCTCCGACGTATATGTGTGTATAATGTGTGTTCCAGTTGCTTGAACGGTTTGTGATTTCTCCTTTCATCCAAACAAAACACAACATGTGTCAAGAATCCAAATTGGCATACTCCAATAGAAAATATTCATGAACTCCTTAATAATAACTACTAATGTTTACATAATGCCTTTACAGTTTGCTAAGTACTTGTCACACACCTGAGCTGCTGATCATCAAAAAACACCTCACACTTTCCAACCTTCTTTTCTTCTCTGACAACCAGTCCTATTACCTGGAATCTTCTCCCCAAACATCTCTGCCCCTGTACTTTAAGGGTAAGCTTAAAATTTCCCTTCCTGTAGCACACTCTCAGGCTATTTTAACCCTTACAATGAAGATATATTCTATATTGTGTAATGATCTCAAAAGGCAGTGTAGTGTGGAAATTTAGCAATATTCAGCACCAGAAGACTGAGGTTCAAAGGCTAGTTTTACAATTTATTAGCTGTATGACCTGGGCCCATCTTTAAACCACAAAACAGGTGTCAAATTGTTATGTACTTTATATGATTTTTATTTTGTGTAGGTCAAAAGAGATGTTATATATAAATCTGTTTTGTAATCCTAATTGATTATGTAAATATTAAGCATTAGTATCCCACTATATTTACCTCAGAGGGCTACTATGAGGACTAAGTAATTGATGTAAGCACTCAATCCAGGGCCTGGCACATAAATGCTCAATTAATGAGACTATTGGATATTATTTACTTGTTATTTAGCAGATCTGAATTAGGCACACATTATGTGCAAAACATTGTAATGGATGTAGTGCCTTGCCTCATCTTCTATATAATGCACCGTGGAGGGAAAAAACACTGTTGTAAATAAACAGGACAACATAGTGACTAGGAACAATGGCTCTAGAATCAGATCACCTAGGCTCTAAGCCTAATTCCAACTCTTTAGAACTGTGTGACCATGGGCACGTTACTTACACTGTTTGTGACTCAGTTTTCTTATCTGTAAAATGAGGAAAATGATAGATCCTTAAATACAGGTTTGTCATAAAGATTATGCAAATTAATCCACAGCAACAGCCCCAAATGGTGTTTAGCACATGGAAATTGTTCAGTAAGTGTTAGGTATTATTATACTCTTCCAGGATAACGACCTGAGAAATCGGTTTTTTTGTGTATTAGGGAAAAAAATGTAGTAAGGAATGTACTCAATTATTCATTCTTTGAATCCATCCCACTGCTCCTAATTCACCTCTCTGCCTCCATTCTTGTCCTCTCCCAATGCACCCTCGTGTTCTAACTAGTCAACCTTCTAAGACATCAAGCTGATCATGTTAAAACCTGCAATGTATCCTTAACCTGCTTACAGCTTTCCATTCCCTGGCTTCACAGTTCTCTGCAGCTCCTCTTCTACAATTTATCTCAGCCAACTCTCCAGACTGTTGTGGTTGCAGAGCCACGGAGATGACTTGGGAGAAATTAACCCATCCCCTCCAGTAATTTTCAGTGACCAAATAACTTCATTTTTAATATGGGTAACAGCTTATCAATTTTGTGTCAAGATGCTATGCAAATTCAGCTTCAAGGTAAGTTCTCTGGTTTTCTTCCAACAGATTATCTCCCTCAAACCTCTCCTATGTAAAAACTCTGAAGCCATCATGCTTAATTGCCTGCCCACTCATGCCATTTCCTCTCACACCTCCCTATCATTTGTCCAAGCGATTTCTTTTCTCTGGGATCCCACCCCCACCATCAACAACAATGCCCATTTATCATTTCTAGACTCAACTCAATTATCTTCTCCTCTAAGAAGACTCTTAGGACTCTCCAGGCAGATTCAGTCATTCTCAACAGTTAACACTTGGTGGAATATCCCTATAATATGTCCTTCCCAAAGGAAGACTTGGCTCAGTATTTTTGGCACCTTGTACAACCACATACCTACTAAATACTCAATAAGTACTAGTCTAAGTCAATATTTGGAAGATCAGATTATCCACATAGAAAGCTTTGAATAATAGAATTCTAAAAATCACAAAACTTCAATGATGTCAACAATGCTGGTCAATGTTAGATTTTTTTGTTTAGTATCTTTATAATAATAATGAAACTCTCGGGGTGCCTGGGTGGCTCACTCGGTTAAGCGTCCGACTTTGGCTCAGGTCACATTCTCATGGTCCATGAGTTCGAGCTCCACATCGGGCTCTGTGCTGACAGCTCAGAGCCTGGAGCCTGCTTCAGATTCTGCGTCTCCCTCTCTCTCTCTGCTCCTCCCCCGTTCATGCTCTGTCTCTCTCTGTCTCAAAAATAAATAAACATTTTAAAATAATAATAATAATAATGAAACTCTCATGGGGCACCTGGGTGGTCAGTTAAGCATCCAAAGCTTGGTTTAGGTTCAGGTCATGATCTCGAGGTGCATGGGATCAAGCCCCACATCTGGCTGTGCGCTGACAGCATGGAAGCTGCTTGGGATTCTCTTTCTCCTTCTCTCTCTGCCCTTTCCCCCACTCACATACACGTGCTCTTGTTCTCTCAAAATAAATAAACCTATTAAAAAAAATAAAGCTCTCCAAAAGCCAAAATAGCCCCATTAATACATGTCAGTAACATTGTTATCACCATTCAAAAACACATTAGTGTTCTAAAATAGTCATCTCTGTAATGGGTGCTAAGTATATGGAGATGTTAAAGTAGCCAGCTTTTCTGAACAACAACAACAAAAATCGAAAGGATCTAAGAAAAAGAAGAACAATTGGTAAAAATACCTACTGAGTAGTTATGATGTTTCAAGACTGTATCTGGTACAACACATGGATTATCTCACTTTCACCTTACAAAAAGTCTGTATGCTAAATATTTTTACCTCCATTTGATAGATGAAAAAACTGTGTCTTGGAGAAGTCAAATAACTTGCCCAAAGTCACAACTAGGGAAAGGGAAATCAGAATTTGAATCTGACTGTTTTAGGAAACTATTATACTACAAATTTCAAGAATAATTTCTACCATGATGATATATAGTTTCAAGTCTCCAGGTAGGAACTCTTAGTCTGGACATATGTGAGAAGTACCAAAACATGAGCAAGAAGCATTTAAGGACTTACCGAATTGTCTCTTAAACTCCAGCCCCTTTCTTTTTGTGAAATATTGGCTTTCTTTCAAAGGTTAGATTCACTGATAGTTGTTCCAGATCCAAGTCATACATGCCTTCTCTGCACCACGTCATACTATACATTATTTTTTAAACACATCACCTTAGCACACCATTTCAATTGCTGATAAGACTGGGGAGATGGATCGGGGCAGAGTGGTGAAGGGCCTTGAGAATTTAACTAAAAAGTTATCTTCCTATTCTGGAGGGTCTTATTACATTGAAAGTTTCTGAGCACAGAAATGACATATACACAGCAAGATTGTAGAATATAAATCTACCAGCAGTACAGAGATAGATAAGAAAGGTAAGGAGACTAGCTCAAAGGAAATAGTGTATTGTGACCCCCCAGAAAACAAAAACAAAACACTAGAGAATTGGTAGCAGAAATGGAATAAGTGGAGAAATATTAAAAGACACTGTAAAAGTCTAGATGATGCGGAAGAAAAGCAGAAGTAGGGACAAAGATTGACTTTGATGCTGGGGTAAGGATTTTGAACTGCATTTGGACTATTTTTCCTAAGGTGATGGGAAAATAGCCAATTGCTGTGTCTGCAAATCGTTGGAGTTTTGACATAGGAAGCAGGAAGATAGATGGGTCAATGGGTATCAGTTGATTGGCTGAGATTTCTAGGAAAGTCAGGGTAGAGAAGGAATTCAAGGATAAATCCTTGAAGATGACTCCATTCAGAAGACTCAGTGATCCAGTCAACAAACATCTGTTGAACACCAGCTATATGGCAGGCACTGTTCAGAGTCCAGAGATACAACAGTGAGCAAAGCCTCAGGCCTCCTGCTGTTCACAATAGAGTCTGAGAAGGAATAGCCAGAGAGGTAGAGAAAAAACCAAGATGCTATAATAATCAGCTCAATAAAAAGTTTCAAAAAGGAATTTGTGGTCAACCACATCAAGTTACAGTCTATCCTTCTCACCAGAAATTCAGAAAAAAATGAAACTACGCATGTTCAAGGTGTAACAACATTGCCCAAAAGTTCTTCTCCAGACCCCATATTTGGACTATTAGAACCATCCACCAGAAAGGCTGAAAGTAGTTGAAAATAAAAAGCAGGTCTTTGAAACCTCTTTAGGATAGACTATTATAGGTTCATCAAGGTATTGTCTCTGACTACTCAAGTAAAGTCCCCAAAATGGAACAGGACACTAACCAGGAGGGGAGAAAATACACAGGCTGAAGAAATCCAAAATGTGACTTGTCTCAAGCAATTTTTATGCTTTAACAGGAATTTAATCCATATGTTCCAGATTCTTTTACATTCTAAAAAATGTCAGCACGTAAAAGCTCTTTGATGTCCAGAGATCTTTCCAATTCTTTTTACGAGACTTGTTAAGTCATATCACTTCCAAATTGGAAGTTGTGTTTTACTCAGAGTAAACAAGCTCACACACCAGCAACCCAGAGTTTGGGTCAAGGAAGAAAAGACAAAACCCTCAGTAAACATGTAGAACATAAAAATAATAATTTCCTTCCTTGACGTATGTGGTCCACATGTAAGCGGGGCATCAATCAGTTAAGCACAAAACCAGACAATAAAGCAAGTGCATAGTGTTTAAGACCAGCTGCTATAGGCAGAGACAAGGGTGTGGAGAGTGGCCAGAGAAAACACACTTGATAGTGGGACTCATGAAGTAATCACAGAGTAAATGACTTTTAAGAAATGTAAGGAAAAAATTATTTAAGCCAACACTCACCCCAGAAATTGTTTCATCCACTGAAAGCCAGAGAGAGAGAGAGAGAGAGAGAGAGAGAGAGAGAGAGAGAGAGAGAAAGCGCTATAAAGACCCTCCCTTCACAACAGTGCAGAGAAGGAGGCATTTTGTAATAATTTTTCACAAAACAAGTTTTCCTGAAAGAATATTCTGCCTCTAGGATTTTCACAGATTTGTGCAATAGCAAATGAAAACAGAAATCATTGGAGAAATAGAAATCCATGAAGAAATCTTTACTGTATAGATTGAACTTAAGCAATTTCATTCATAAGGATTAAAAACTGTGACATCAGTATTGAGAATCTGCCAAGCAGCTTCTGTTTCTCCATTGAAACTGAAAACAGAAACAAACTGATGCAATTGTAAGGTTGGCTCAGCCATCTACAGAATGAGTGTGGCAAGAGGCACTGGTGATGTACTATTGTGCCTTATAGTGTGTATCATTTCCTTTAGAACAATTCTTTTTTTTATGTTTAAAAATATTTTTTAATGATTACTTATTTTTGAGAGAGAGAGAGAGAGAGAGACGGGGGAAGGGACAGAGAGAGAAGCCCAAGCAGGCTCCACACCATCAGTACAGAGCCTGATGTGGGGCTCGAACTCACAAACCATGAGATCATGACCTGAGCTAAAATCAAGAGTTGGACACTTAACCGACTGAGCCACCCAGGTGCCCCACAATTCTGGCTTTCTGTAGGACACCAAGATACTATGCTTTTTCACTGGTCAATTCTGAAATTTTCTGTTTTATAGGGAAGAAATGTTTATTATTTTTAACATCCCACTACCGTCTATGGAGGGCCTAACAAATCAAGAGCCCATGTTGCCAAAACTGGTACCCAAATATTAGCTAGGACAGAGCCAAATGGCTCAGCATAAGTGGTAAAAATCTGAGGATGAGAGATCTGGGAAGGGGAAGAAAGGAGCCAGTGAGATGGGGCAAAGTCTGGGCTGGGAGAAACTTTGTTGATAATAAACATGGAAAGACTTGAGAGGATAGACATGTCTTCAAGACTTGACCTGAGTCACCTGCTGTGCACAATTCAGTATGACCCTATGATTCTATTTCAAGTAGCATCTGACAAAGGAGTGGAATGTTGTGTCAAAATGGGCAAGGAGCTAAAGAAAAGGCAAAGCAGATATAGGGACTAGAGCCACCCAGCTTGTATCTGGAAAGAATAACTTCTTTCCCTACCACCTGTTCCTAACCTGGGTCACAGCTCTGATAGGAAGAAAGATGCAGGGGGATATCGAATGTAGACTTCATGACCAAGGGGCTCTGTTTCTATGGACAACACTGGAATTCTTATCAATTACATTCAAACCCATGGCTGTCAGCTGTGATATTTAGTGATCACCAGAGTTCCTAACACACAGTAATGACTATGTGAATATTGAGAATGTTGAGGGAACGAATGAGCCAAGAAAATAATCAGTCTGTGTGAATTAACAAGGAGCAATAGAATCCACAAAGAGTTAAATCCACAGATGCAACAGAACAAGGTAAGGAAAATAGAGTATCCGTTGCCTTGCTACTCAAAGTGTGGTTCATGGGCAGCACTGGCATCACCTGGGAGCTTGTTAGAAATGAAGAACCTCAGGCTTTACTCCAGACCTTTGAATCTCATTGTACATTTTAACATAGTTTCCAAGGGAATCATAGGCCCACTGATCTAGACCATAAACAGGACAGGCAATACGAAAGCCCCGCCTGACTAAGAGGGTAATCACCACCATAATGAGGAGGCATTGGTGGTTACTCCTAGACCACCCTGTGGCAATGCCTGTATATTATTTATCTGTCACTCTGAAGGGTGAATTCTATCTGCCACAAAAACTCTCCTTTTCTCTTCACAAATGCCCAAAGAAAGAAGAACTTATTTGGATAATAAGAGAGGTAGGTACGTATGTAGGTAGGTAGATAGATAGGGTTGTTTCCCATTCTGGTATCTCAGTATACATTTGCAGTGGTCAAATCAGCAGTCTCGGAAAAAAGTATGTACTGCCACGTATATTGCTTACATTATCACTGTTAGTACTGGTAACTGTAACAACAATAAGAAGAGCTAACTGCTATCCCGCGAACACAGGCATCCAGTGGGTACAGCCACACTTCCCATGGTTTCCACATTTGATCCTCTTAAGAACCCTGTGATGTAGGTTCTTTTCTTACCCTCACGTAATCCTCCAGCACTGTGGCATGGGTATTTTTGTGCAGTTACAGATATATTACAGTGACAGATACGTAAGAAAACAGCAATTAAATCCTAAGAAGTTCCTGTATTCAAACCCAGACATCCCTGTCTCCAGTACCTGCACTTTTCCCAATAGAATGTGTGGCCCAACAATAGCCAAAGCAGATGCAAAGGCAAGCATCTCTCCTTGAATAACAGTTCCTAGGGGCCTCTTGCTGATGGGCGGCTGCACCCACAGCACCAACCCCCAAATACTCCGAAACCAGATTCATAGGAGCTTGAAGTTGTTTTCTATGTCAGTGTACAAAGTGATGGGAATGGAAACCGCACTGAAACGATTTCGTCTTAAGATGACAGAAGCAGAGAGTGAGCTATGCACATCCTCCAGGTGTGGGCTATGATTCTCCAGTGACACATGGGACATAGCACCTACAAGCTCTGGGTGCTCTTAACACCTTAGGGGACCAGTCCCTTACTCTCCTTCCCTGGAGAGTGTGCGCAGTTCTCCTTCTGTCTAAGTCTGAGGACTATAATTTCTAAGGATAAGTCTTCTTTTAGTGTCTTACTTTGTCCTAGGCAAGTGGCTCAGATTCCGGCAGTGAAGCAGAGTAGCAAAGCTGCTGATGGGGATCCTGAGGGATCAGAGGGAAAAAGGCCTGTAAGAGGCGACATCAGATGGCTTCATTCCAAATTCCTTAACTGCCCTATTTTCCTGTTTCCCTGTCTATGAAATAGGATCTATTTTACCTTAGCTGGAAGCAGTGCTAAGTACATCAATCAGAGTGGAGCCTAGTAAGTACTAAAGGAAGAAATTCTTTTTATCCAAACTTGGTTGTTTTATATTCTTTGTGTCAGAGGCACTGATTGCCCAAGACACTCACATCACTCTGAAAGGGAGTCATGCAAACTGCAGCTGGAACTCCCAACTCAGACAGTTCTGCAAGCTGGCACCAAATGCCCCTCTTGCACAACCACTAGTGTCAGTAAAAGCTTTATTAAAGAAAAAAATAGGTGTGTATTAGTTTCCTAGGGCTGCCATAACAAAATACCACAAACTGAGTGACTTAAAACAACAGAAATTTATTGTCTCAGCAGTCTGGAGGCTAGAAGTTTTAAAATCAAGGTGTCAGCAGGGGAATCCTTTATTGCATCTGGTGGTTTGCTGGCCGTCTTTGGTATTTGCTGGCTTGCAGCTACATCACTCCAAATTCTGCCTTTGGCATCTCATGATATTCTCCCTGTGTGTCTGTATCTTCACACGGCCCTCTTCTTATAAGGATGCCAGTCATACTGGATTAGGGATCCAACCTACCCTCGCGTGACCCTGTCTTCACTAATTACAACTGCAATGATCCTATTTCCAAATAAGGTCACATTCTGCCATACCAGGAGTTAGGACTTCAACATTATCTGTTTTGGAGGACACAGTTCAATTCATGACAGGATAGATTCCAAATACTATGCAACACAACAGTTAATGACTCCAAACTCCCTAACATCCCCAAAGTACATTCCCTTTCATAGGGAGTCATAGTCCTCAGACTAGCTTGAGTTCACACAGACTAGTTACTCCCCAGCCTGGTGAAGAAAGGCAGGATGATGCAAGGAGTAGGAAGAGTCTGGATGTGGGAGTCACAACAACCTGCATTCTAATGCCAGCCGGATTCAACATTTTATATGCTAGGGAGCAGAGGCAAGTCAGTTGACTTCTTTGAGCCTCCATTTCCTCATCCTTAAAATGTAGATAGTAATTAACTGTAGCATTCATTATAGGTCCTCACCCATATTCCCTTGAACCTCCCACCTGCCGGCACCTTCACTCACTTGTCTAAGGATTTCACTGTCCACAAGAGCTCCCTCTGCTCACCCATGGCGGACCACAAGGACTGAATAATTAACATGCTCAGAGTGCAGCCCTCAACCGATGAGCAAAAGGAACCAGTGCATTAAACACCCTAGCTTCCTCACACAGTGGCTGCGACAACGCTGAGGCACCTGTCCCACACTGGTTCCCGAGTTGCCCAGCAGGATTAGCCCCAGTTGCCCACATTGTTAACTTACTTCTTAACACACCCTTAACTGGCTACCTCCCCTTCCCTGCTCACTTCCTCACTCCTTCCCAGTATTTCCTGGGACCACTTCTCAAACTACTTGTACTTGAACCTTGTCTTACAGCCTGTTTCTAGGAACACCACCTTGGGGCAATGTATTTTGCTTTGCAGAATTATTAGGAGAGTAAGAAATCATATAGGTGAAAAACATGATATGTGGTAGGGGCTCAGTAAATGGGGGCTATTAAAATAAGGTATTTCCATTCAAGAGGGATTATAATATTTGTGAGGGGCAATGATACAACCAACTATTGGCTGCTACTAGAAACATACTCTCTTTTTCACATATGAATGTAACTAAACCCCTTTCCAACAAGGGTTAAAGTGAATTTTCTTGCAGAAAAGAATAAGAAAAGGGGAGAAAGGGGGAAAGGGAAGGAAAGGGGGGGGAAGAAAAAAGAAAAGAAAAAGAAGTTATTTTCTTTCATCTTGTTCAAATTCTGACTCCATCACCTACTAAGAGTGTGCCTTTGGAAAACTTTCTGAAGCTAATATTAACTATCATGAGAAGTTTTAAGTGGTAGAGCTGTGAATCCTCAAGAAAGATACATAATATCTCTAAGCCTCAATTTCTTCACCTGACTTGTTCAAGGTCACACAGGCATTATGGGATGGAGCCAGCAGTTGAACCCAGGCAGCCTGAATCTAAAGCCTACACATTTAGCCACAACATTATACTCCTTCCCTCATATGAAGCGCATTTAATCACCCAGCTGGGACCTGCATTTAAATCATTCAAACATGAAATTTTTAAGGAATAAGATGCCTTTGCATTGAAGTTAATGTACTTTCTGAGGTTTCTATAGCAACAAAAATCTAAAATCACCTCTGGTGGTATTACTTACAAAAGAAGAGAGAGGTTCCTGCTGACCCTTTATCAAAGAATTTGTTTCTTCAGGACAGGTCTAGCCACATGGAAGAGAATTGTGCGATGGATTCTCAAAGACGTGATTGCTCCACTTGACTGTGAGGGTTGTACATTAATATAATCAATAAATAGTTTTGAACACTTATGTGCTGGACCAAAGACATTACAATATTGTTTCTTTTCTCAAGGAACTCACAGTCCAGTAGAAAAGACAAATGTATTACAAGTGCCAAGACATCACATGACCTTATTAGTGATACAGGAGAGCCAAGTGCAAAATGCAATGGGAGTCGACAAAGGTAAAAACATAATTGGTTGGAGAATCAAAGAAATCTTCCCAAAGAGGGAAAAATTGAGTGTCTATTCTCCAGATGAAAGGCAAACCAATCGTTAACAAACACCATCTTGTTTTTCCCCTCTTTCTCTATCCTGCATTCCCCATTCCCACATTTGAGCTTCCTGGGATCACCTCCCAAATAAACTACCTGCACACAAGGGCTTGTCTCTGAGTCTGCTTCTCCAGGGGAACCCAAACTAAGATGACATCAATCAGGTTGATTCATTCAATTTCCTGGATACATAATTTACAGTTAACTCAAGGTGATGGGCCCTTCAGGATTCATTAAAGCAAGTTCATCTGCATTACAGGATTCAGAGTAAAAATCCCCAGCAAAGTGAGTGGCCCAATACTGGTCCCTGATCACTTCCCTCTTTCTTGTAGGAGCTAAACTTGAGTTCGTTTTCAGTTCTTAGTGACCAAGCCAAAGCAAGAGCTCAAGAGCACATCCCCTACATCCCTGAGCATCCTCCTGTCAGGAGCCATGGGAGGCAGTCCTTCACCTTCGCTGACTGAGTTACAGGTCACTGTGGTCCCTCCGCCACCATCCCAGGACGCTCCAGGGACAGCCATTAGGAATTGTCACAGGGAATGTTTGGAGGCATTGCTCACCACACCCTCTGTGCCCTTCACATGGGGTTCTACCAAAACAGTGCTCCAAAACAGTGTTTGGAAAAGTTTTGTTTGTTTCGAATGACTGAAATACTATTCTATGTGGGTCATAACATCCACAATGCTGATCGTATTTTCCTTCTCACTTTTGCCAACACAAGTTTGGCGTCAAATCTGAAGTTCACCCACAGTCAAAATCATTTGTCACAGTAAGTGAGCTTATGTTCTTTCTCTTACCAAACTTCATATTTCACTTCTTTCCATTCTTCTGTTCTCCTCATTCTGATTTCTAGTTTATAACGTTTTATTGAAAGTGACCTCATAATCATAATCAACTGTCTCAGATCTTTTGTGGAATTCAAAGACTGTTTTGAGTGTCTATATATGTAAAAACTACATTCAGTAAGAGGAGCAGGACAGTGACCAAGATAGCCAGGCTCCCCAGCACCACAGATCTTACTTTCAGGGGGAAGAAGGTGGAATATAAATAGATTATGGGGTAAATTTTTGGCACAACAAAATTTGTCCACCAAATGGGCACTTTTTCTTTTCTGCCAAGAAAAAAGAAAAAGACTTACTATGTTTTCAATTTTGTCTTTATTATAAGGACCCTTGAACAGTGTTTAGTGCTTAGTTCCTATAATTCATCTCGGGATCCTAATACAATTACCTCTTCATTTTTTCCAAGTTATTGCTGATGTTTTTTCGGACTATCCTGTTTTGTATGATTTAATTTTGTAGCCTGTCATAAATTATTTTCTGCAAGAGTAAGAATACATACCTTAATAAATTGGTGCTTTCCCTTCAGCCCTGAATTGTCAGCGCCTATGTTATATGGCATTTTCCTTATAAAACAAACCAACTCAGTTCTGTAACAAGCTCCAATAACCTGCAAACCAGAGCCCAGGCTATCAGTGCTGACTTAAGGGGAGAGAGAATGGCACCCAGATAAGATAGCAGCATCTCTTTCCTTCCCTACAACTACAAGCATCTCGTCAGGGAGAGCAATTATTTCAAGTCTGGAACCCATACTCAGGTGATCAGAGAAAGAGTACCTGGAATGGTAAAAACCCTGAAAACAATGCCTTGGGAGGAACTGATGAAATGACTGGGGAAATTTAACTTGGAGAAGAAAACATTCAGTAGAGAAATCCAGTCTTTAAATATCTGAAGAGGCAGTAGATTTGTTATACATGCCTCAGTGGAGCAAAGGTGGAATCACATGTGGAAGCTTCAACTATGAACAAGGAAGAACTTTTTTTTTTTTTTTTTTATATGAAGTTTATTGACAAATTGGTTTCCAAGGAAGAACTTTTTAATAGAGGAGTGTCATGCAACCACACAAGCCTGTGACTTCCTGCACCCTATATGACTCAGACTGGCTCCTCTGCTGGCTTTTTGTTTCTTGCAACAAGATCTAGGAAACCACTCTGTGTTACTTGCCTCTTTAATGCTGCTTCAAGAAGTAATGAGTTCCTCATCATCAAAAGTAATCAAGCAAAAGTTGGACAAGCACTTGGTGAGGATGTTGCTGACAAAAGTTAAGTATTTCTCAGTTATCTCTCAAAGCTCTGGGATCTGAAGGTATGAGCTTCAAGAGGAGGGAAGCAAACTTCTCCCAAGAGTCTCAGTCTTTGATTAGATCAAGATGTGTTGCCTCGCTTCTCACACTCTGCATAAGCCTTCTCAATTTTGTAAGTACATTCCTCTCACCCCCTATTCCAATACATTTCTCACATGAGGTGGAACAGATGCCGGGGTAATGCTGACTAAAAATAAAAGCAAGGGGAGGAAAAAAAAACCCTATTTTACAATAAATATCTCAGCAAAAATTTTATATCCTGAATGGATTTGGCAGCAAAAGAGCAGCTGCTGCCTGGTTTGTGGGTCTTCCTTCTCTCACTTTTATAACCTGATTAATATGCCAATCAGATTTTTGTAATCAGGAGCAGGGGACATTAACCTCATAAAGCACGTAAAATGAATCTTCTCTCAATAAAGAAGGATGTATTTCCTGAATTGGTCTCTTTGCTCTTTTTTTTTTTTACTTCCAACTGCATTGGGAATCCAGCCTGTTAGAGACAACCAAAAATCCTTGCCATCTGCCAGTGCTCTGGCCCTTGAAGTAGCATACTGGTATTCTCACCCTTGCTCTGATGGACGAGACAGCAGCACCACAAGGACCCTGACTGCACTAGGAGACAGTGGTACCCACTGAAGCTGTCCCAAGAGACTACAGGCCTGAAAAGGGTCTTAATACTCTCTAGATTTCTCTAGCCATCCAAACCAAATAATGATACATTGGAAAGGTGGGCTCCAAGCGGTTACACTAATTTCTGAACCTTACTGAGTTAGGCCATCATTATGGGGCCTTCAGACCTTCACATAGAAGCAGTAATTAAGCACTGTTAGGTACAAGGCACCGAGAGAACTCTAAGGATCAACAGATGTGCAGCTACTCTCAAGAAGCTTATAATCTATAGGAAAAGATATATTATACACACCACTAAGTTTAAAAAGGCAAAATCAAAAGTGGCAGGGGATACAGAAGCATTATGGATAAAATGAATAGGAGCTCAGAGCAGGGAAGTAATAGTTCTGTATCATGGGAGAGGAGAGAGAGACATTGAAAAAAGAGGTGCATTCTGGAATAAAGTGCCATTCAGTCAGGTCTTGGAAAATGAGTAAGATTTGGGCAGTTGAAGAGAGGAGGAAGGTGGTGGTAAAGGATGAGAGAGAGAAGAACCAAATGAAGGAAAAATCATGAATAAAGACAAGGGTAGGGAAGCTCAGAACATGTGTTCTGATGGTGAAGTGAACCAATTTAAGTAAAGCATAGGGCAGAAGAGCAAAAACAGAGGAAGGGGAACCTGGAGCCAGAGAATGGAATAGAACTTCCAGCATTTACTTTCTATAATTTTACGACAGGGCATTAATCTCTGTAGTTATCATTCTACCCTGTTGGCCACTCAATACCGCTCATTCCTGAATATCTTCCAACTCTGCCAAAAAAAAAAAAAAAAAGGGCAGAATGTACCTCAGGTCAGCTCCAGGACTGCAGACCTTGCAACATGCTGCCCCCCATTTGACCACTGGATACACGGGATCTATGGTTTCCTTTGAAATCACTCAGCAGTGAGTGAGTGTGAGTGTGTGTGTGTGTGTGTGTGTGGAGTATGTATGTATAAAGTACATTTGGCAAAATGTGGACAGTTGCTGGATCCACGTGATGGGTATATGTGTGCTCATTATTCTAATCTCCCTGCACACATCTGTTAATTATGAAACGGCTTTAAAGACAGACCTTATAAAAGGTTAAAAAAATAAATAATTAAATCCCGATTTCCAGCCTAAGAATCCTCCAAGGACCTCATTCCCAGCAGTGTCCCGCCAGGTTGTCCCAATCCCTGAGTTTTGCGTATAACCAACGCCAAGTCCATGCTGTGCTCCAGCTGGGGGTGGCTGGGATCCTTGGTCACGTCTCTGTGATGCCTGCGGTACAACTGCAGAGTTAACAGGCAACAAAATATAATCATATGTGGGAGGCGAAAAGAGCAGAGCAGTTTGCCATTTGTTCATTTTCACAAGTTGTAGGCGCTTTCAATGGCAAAAATATTCATGGGGTTAAGAATCAGCTTGTTTGGTAAACTGCAATTAGCATGAACTGGGTCTCCTCAGCTTCTGGAAAAGGGATAAATATAGATGTCGATACTTTCTGTGGGAAGACAGAGCCCCAAGCTTCTATTTTAGAATCTCAGAAAAAATGTCTTTGTAAAGGGGCATCCCAGCCAGGAAGGAAGGCCTTGGCTCCACACCCACTCTGAAGATGGTGGGGAAATGCCATGTTTTGGTCTGCTGGCTCAAGAGCCCAGGGCCCAGAATGTGCCCTCGACAATCTCTGAAGGAAGCATGCTCGACAGACAGAAGGCACGGAGGTTACACATGGACTCTGGGACCCAGAGAGCCTGGGTACGATCCCTGCTCTGCTGCTCATGAGCTGTGTAACTGTAGCTGAACACAAGTTAATCTGTCTGTGCCTCCATTTCCTCATCTGTAAAATGGATATGGGATCTGGCGGCATAAAGTAAGTAGGATGTATGTATTAGCTGCCGTTATTCTTTCATCTTTCAAAAAGCAAAAAAGACATTCACATTGATCTACCAGCTAATGCACAGACTTTACTTGACTTTTGCCAGTTTTTTCGCTATTGTTCTTTTTCCTGGTCCAGGTTCCAATCCAGGATCCCACACTGCATTAAGTCCTCATGTCTCCTTGGGGCCTCCTCCAGTCTGGGGAAGAGTTCCTCAGTCTTTGTCTTTCATCACCTGGGCACTTTTAAAAAGAACTGCACAGTTATTCTGTGGAATGTTCCTCAGTTTTGGCTTGTTCTATGTTTTTGATGATTAAATTGAGGTTATGTTATTTGGGCAAGAATATTGCAGAAGTGATGCTGTGCCCTTCTCAGTGCATCATATCAGGAGGTAGAGGACGTCAATACATCTTATCCTTGCGGAGGGGGGGTGGGGGGGTGATTCTAGGTTATTGATAGGTTAACACGGTGTCTGCTAAGTTTCTCCATTTGGAAAGTGACTAGTCTTCCTCTGTGTAATTAGTAAGTATTTTACGGGGGAATACTTTGAGACTATGCAAATGTCCTATTTCTCAGCATACTTTTTCCTACTACTTTTAACATCTATCAATGATTCTTTCCTTCCACAATTATCAATGTGGTGTTTCCCTAACGATGATCTATTTCTATCATTTCTGTTACATTAATTGGAATTCTACTTTAAAAGAGCTGTCCTTTCTCTCGCATTTATTTTTATTTTTTTTCATGTTTTTATTCATTTTTGAGACAGAGAGAGACAGAGCATGAGCAGGGGAGGGGCAGAGAGAGAGGGAGACACAGAAGCAGGCTCCAGTCTCTGAGCTGTCAGCACAGAGCCTGACGTGGGGCTTGAACTCATGAACCGCGAGATCATGACCTGAGCTGAAGTCAGATGCTTAACCAACTGAGCGACCCAGGCGCCCCTCCTCTTGCATTTGTTGATGCAATTATTTACATACATATCGCTCATGGATATTTACTTTATCCTTTAGGTTAAAATCCATTGCTTTGTTATTGTTATTGATGTTGCTTAAATCACCCATGTTTTTTGGGCATTAGGAGTTAGTTCAAGCTGGGTCCTGTGTCTCTTTAATTTTATTATAATTAAGTCAAATGTTAACATTAGGGAAAACAGTGAGGTGTATACAGGAACCCTATACTATTTTGCAACTGTTCTATAGGCCTAAAACTATTTGAAAATAAAAAGTTCTTCAAAAATTAAGAGGGACTTGAAGGAAATATGAAGAAATCTTCTGGAGCACCGGTGATGTTCTATTTTTATCTGTGTGTTGGCCCCATGGGTGTATTCAGCTAGTAAAAATTCATCAAGCTGTACTTTTATGATTTACATATTTTTCTGTGTTTGTTTTGCTTTAGCAAAAAGTTTTTAAAAGGAGATAATAGAGCTTTGTAAATATTGTTTGAAGATAATTTACCTATAAAGATATGGTAACAGAAGATAATAGGCAGGGATTCCTATAGATGTAATCTTGTCAAGTTTCAAACCATCCTTGATAACCACTGGGGAAATCGTCAGTCAGAAGGAGCTAAGATCTGGGTTTCCATCTGGGTCTTCCTCAAACATTTTTTGCTGTTACTTTGTTCTCTGCTGTCTTCCGAGTCATTTGCATTTTTTAAGGTGATCCATGTTGGTTTCCATCCAGCTGGTCACCTCCTTGGACCAGAGCCAAATATTATCAGGTCTCAATTTCTCTAACTCCCTGCTGCTCCATCTGTAGGCTATAAAGACTGTCTGCTTTGCATTTTCAAAAAACTCACATTGATTTCTCCAGTTATAGATATTACTTATTGATAATTTCAATTGCTCCTTCATCTCTGTTGCCACAGCCCTCTGTATACAGATCTATTAAAACATGCATTATATTGTTTCTGTAGATTACAAACTCCTCAAAAGAAAGGATTTAGTCTTCCCCATACCCGTGTCTCCAGCAATGTATCAGGGCCTCCCCCACAGCAACTGACTTCATCAGAGTGGGCAAAGAAGAAGACCAGGAGAGAGTGTTAACAAAATGAAAGTCACAATCTTTTATAACCTAATATTGAAAGTAACACGCTTACATTTTGGTCATACTCTATTGATTAGAAGCAAGCCCCTAGGACCAGCTGATATTCAAGAAGAGAGGATTACATAGGGGCAAGAGTACTAGGAAGCAAGGCTCATTGGGACCATGTCAGAAGACGCCTACCACAAATGAGATTAAAAGAAGGTGATAAAGTATTGGTAGCTTTAGAAATCTTTTCTTGAAACTGTTGGTTGCTCTGCTTCCTCATTCATACTGACACCTATGTGCACCCAAATACAGCTTATTGCTTATTTCTGTTACAAGCACATGAAAAGTGTTTTGATGGTTCAGGGTGATTGCAAACCATATAATACATTTCTCAAAAATTGTTTCCATGAATTCCCTTCTTGTTATATTACATTGTCTCTCAGCAACCCATGTTTCATCTATTCATTATTAATAATCATGTCATCAAAGATAATGATATAACAGGTTATAACTCAAAATCATAATCTATGTGTTTCAGCATATTTCTCAGTTCTTTTGCTCCCTCACTCTTAGCTGAGGGCATTTTCCCCCTACTCTGCCTTCACCAAAGCACAAATAAAGGTACAAAGAAACCTCTGATCTAAATACAAGACAAATTTTTGCATGCATGTATTTTTACTTCTAAAGACTATATTTGCCTGAGAAATAGAAATAGAAGGATGAGAAGGTTGAGGAGAGACTGAAAATGGAGAGGAAGGAGTGGAAGCAGTTATATATGAATGAAGAAGGACCTGTCAACTTGAAAGCCAGGTTGAGACTCTGCACTGATTTCTTTTCAAGTATGGACACTCCAGTGCCCAATGTATTTGTAAGCTCCCTGAGTAGAGAGTACTCTGTATTTTACCTTTGACACCTTGTGAAGGAGCAGGGTTTGAAAGGAAAGCCTTGCTCCCTCAACAAAGTAGAACCCTACTAAACCAGTTGAGGATTAACCTCTATGAGCTGAGGCAGCAGTGAAAACATTACTTGTTATCATAATAACACCAGTAGTAGTAACTACCACTTTCAAGGCATTTTCTCATCTATATTATCTGGATAGGCTTATTTCTTGCTAATGCAAAGGCGGATAAGTAACTCTCCTTGAACCTGTAGCTATGCCCTCTGAAACACCTAGCATCCAAGGTCAGTACAAGTAGGAGAAAAGACAGAGGAGGTATACTGGTTCTTATTGTCTTTGACCCAAATGGATTGACATTAGTTCTGCTCACATTTCATTGGCTGGCATTAGTCTCATGGTCAGAACCTACCTACAAAAAAGGAGATTGTAGATGAGAACACGATATTTGGTGAGCACTAACCCATCATCTTATATGATCACTTAAGCATCAGTGAAGCTCTGGGAATTTAAACATGTCCAAGATCATGTATTAATGAGTGACTATATCCCTAATTATTTTTCTATGTTCTGCACTTACTTACATCTCAAAATCTCTTTAGCTCAGATCACATTCTTTCTGTCTTACTAATCTCTATGCTTCACAAAACCAAAATGCTGGTCAACACCACAGGTAATGTCATGCTTACCTAAGGTCACATATGCAGTTGTTAGAAACTATTCTTGTGAGCCACCAGAAAAGTCATATAATTGTCTAAATATGGTGCCATTCATTTGTGAATAGTAAAGTGCATCTGTAGCTAAAGACCCCAGTCTGTGAAAGAAATAAAAATATCCAAAGTTTCAAAGGGAAAGAAACATTTTTTTCATGAAAAAAATGTTAAAACATTTTCCTGGCCCATCAATCACAATGACATAGGCTTTAATTATTCAAAAAGAAATTTTATTTCTGGAATCAAAGATTTGGATCTTTCTTCACAAGGTAAAAGTTTTGAGATATTCACTCTGCTGAGTGCTCTGTAAGATTTACTCTGACCTTATTAGAATTTAACACTCTGTAAGATAAATTGATGCCCATGCTTCAGAATAGGAAGGCTCTCTCAATCTATTTTCCAGAAAAACCATCATAAACCACAAATCAGATCATGTCACTCCTTCTGCTTAAAAAACTCCCTGGCTTCCTTGCTGGACACTTTTGGTTGACTACTCAATCTCCATTCTTTCCCCTTTTTCCTAGCTAACCAAACCTAGATTTTATTCAAGCATTAGGCAGATAATGTATTCAGGAAGAGCACATCCCTCCCAAATTCCAGGGAATGATTAAAAATACCTTATGTCAATCACTCCCCATTCAAATGCTTACTTTTCCAACCTCACTATGTAGCCAGCTAGGGACAAGCATGTGATATAGCTTTTGTCAGGGAGACATAAGGGGAAGTCATCCGGAAAATATCCAGGAAAATTGGTACAAACTCAAAAAGAGAGGTTTCCAGCATTATTTCTTCCCCTTTCTTCCTACCTTGAAAATAATTTTGTAAGAGGTGATGCAAGAGAAACAACAGGAAGATCCTGAGCTATTGCAGATATTGTTCAGATGCTGCACCAATTGGAGTGATCTCTAGACTTCTTGCTCTATGAGAAAATTAAATGTCTGTATTACTTAAGCCATTGTCAGCTGGATAGTCTGTTACTTGTGACCTAAAACATTCCTAATTGATAAACTACAAGTACCTAAAGAAGAAAAAAATGGTCTTCAAGTTCTCTATCAATCTGGTCCCAATCTACTCCTTCAGCCTCACCTTCAGCCACTGTCTTCATCTCATGAACCCATACTCCATAATGAACTAAAATCAGTTCCCTGGTTTACCATGGATCATTATGCTTCCTTGAGATTACATACATACATCCCTCTCCCAGGATTTTTCTTCTTCCCTTCTCCATCGAAGTCTTCCTTAAAGATCTCAAGTCAAATGGCACCTCTTCCTGTATTCTCTCCTGACTCCACCATGCAGAATTAACTTCTTCCTTCAACAATATTCCATAAAGCCTCTTAAAAACCTCTAGCATGTTCTTAGTTGCTCATTTGCCTGATAGTTTACCTGCCTGACTCTCTCACTAGACCAAAAGCTTCTTAAGGGCAGAGACTATAATTCTTTTACTTCTGTTTAGTCCACACCTAGCATAGTCCCCATGGAGGATTCTTGATAAATACTTACCAAATTAAAAAGAATCATCAGATGCCAAATTGTTGACTTTCCCCCCAGAATCGATAGGATCTTTTAAGATTAACCTGTCTATCCCCCTCATTTCACAGATGAAAAAAAATGAAACCCTGCAATGACCCAGAATTTAGTGTCAGAACAGGTGTGGAACATAAACCTTCTGATGTTCAGGGCACTAAGATTTTTTTCCATTTCTCAGTTTCTAGGCTGAAGCTATTTTTTAGTTTGACCGCTTTATTCAACTCTGGTGACATGACCTTCCCCCAGCTTTAGCTTTACCAGTCATAGAAATAATTTTCCATAAATCCTAGTTTAAGCACAAGGAAGAAGAGAGAAATGTCAGAAAGTAAAAAAGAATACATCCTAGCTTGGAAATCAATCATCTTTAGGATCACACTAACCTAGCAAGCCCTCTGCCTTACCAGAGACTTTCTGGCTTGCAATCCTCATTCCCTACACTGGGCCTGGAAGCCATCCCGGACCTTCAACCAGAATGGGTGGGGTTTGTTACCTTGCATATTTCTGAATAGTCAAACTCCTCTCCTGCAAGCAGCTGAACCAAGCCCTTTGGCCTACCAACCACTATCTGATTTCCTATTTCAGACTGAAAAGAAAACACAGAAACACAATAATGACACATAATCTGACATATTGTGCCTGGAGACTCCTGCTACCCCACCCACCCCACATGAGAGCACTTGGACGCTGAGTTCAACCTAGATATTCTTTTACCTCTGATACTAACTCCTAGCATGCTAAGCTCACCCAAGATGAGGCAGGAAGGAGTGGTGATGGCATTCTGGAAGGGCTTTATCTAGGATCAGTATGTATTCGTGTATTCAACAAAAATTTATATCTCTCAACATCACTAGTCATTAGAGAAATGGAAGTCAAAACCACAATGATATCACCTCACACCCATCATGATGGCTACAATCAAAAGAACAGAAATAAGTGCTGGCAGGGATAAGAACATAAAATGGTATAACCATTATGGAAAATGGTTCAGTGGTTCCTTAAAAGATTAAAAACAGAATTACTACATGATCCCACAATTCCACTTATAGATATATATCCAAAAAAGTTAAAGCAGGATCCCAAAGAGATATTTGTACATCCATATTCAAGGGAGCACTATTCACAATAGCAAGAGTAGGAAGCAGTCCTAAAGTCCACCAACGGGTGAATGTACTTAAAAAAAAAAATTGGTATATACATATAATGTAATATTACATAGCCTTTAAAAAGAAGGAAATCACACCACATGCTGTAATATGGATGAACATCAAGGGCATTATGCTAAGCAAAATAAACCAGTTACAAAAGGACACATATTGTATGATTCCACTCACATGAAGGATCTAAGGTAGTCAAATTCTCAAAAACAGAAAACAGAAAGGCAGTACCAAGGATTGTTTTTTACCTACTGCTTCCTCTCCATCTATACTTTCCTTCTGCAATATCATATATTTGTATGTTGGGTCTCTTGAATTTCTGCCCCTGTCACTTTTTCTTTCAAGCTTTCCTTATTTTTATCTTTTTGATTAAGTATTTGTAACACGAATGACTGGTGTCCTGCTTCACATCCACTTGGCCAATCTCTAATGCCAACTGCAGCTGCAATGGACAGTGCCATGTGTGCTCAAACTCGCCTTGTGCTGACAAGCTGTCCACTTCAACCACTGCTCACATCTTGAAATACAGAGGAATTAACGTTCCCAGGGGCACCCCTCAATTAATGGGGAATGGAAGACAGTAGTTAAATGCTCTAGACTCCTTTCCTTCAGGGGCTCAATTCCAGGAAGAATTCTGTATAGTTCTCAAGAGGTCTCAGTGGAATTGAGTCTCGTTGCCCACAGCAGAGACTTCAACAGTGCATCCTCATGTTGGATTTTACTCATCCCCTGTTTTATTCTCTGTCCTGTCTCACTCCGGCTGTCAGGAATCATCTCTAAAACACACTGCCTGCACCCAAGTCCTTGTCTCTGTTTCTTATTTGGAATGACTAGGTTGGAGGGGAGGGAGAAGGAGAGCCGAACCAAAGAAATGTTTTAAGATAATTCTTTTATTTATCTCTCCAGATCATTAATCTGGACCTCAACATTAATCATCCTCTCCTTTAACTCAAATAGTCTAATTTTTACTTCAAAAATTAAGTTATAGGGGCATCTGGGTGGCTCAGTCAGTTAAGCGTCCGACTTGGGCTCAGGTCATGATCTCAGTTTGTGGGTTCGAGCCCTGCATCAGTCTCTGTGCTGACAGCTCAGAGCCTGGAGCCTGTTTCAGATTCTTTGTCTCCCTCTCTCTCTGCCCCTACCCTGTTCATGCTCTCTGTCTCAAGAATAAACAAACATTAAAAAAAAAAATTAAGTTATAAAGAAGGGTATGTTATATCTTTCCCCCTCTGTCATTCCCTCTGTCTCATTCAATGACCATCCATCTCCTCTCGTAGATTTATTTCACCATGTTTGTGTCCTAATTATTCATCTGATTTCTTCTCCCCTGTACTGATTGCTGGGGCTCATCAATCCTAAATGTTAGGATATCCTCAATTAGGGGAATCTGAAAGAAGGTAAAAGCTCAAGGTATATCTTACCCTATGGACTTATGGTTTAAGAGCAGGCTATCAGCCTCCACAGAGGCTGCTAGGAGAAGCCTCTCTACTCTCAATTCTACCAAAACTCCTTCAACATGGAGAAAAGGAAAGACAGCCCACTCCTTTCAACTTCCTCCTGCCCTTTTGTAGGTTAAGGAAATGAGCACACTGCCATGAATTGCTACTGGCTTTTTTCAAATGTCCAAAGATCTCTGAAAACCAGCCTCTTCCCAGAACCAACAATCTCCTTTCCTCATCTTCGATCTCTGATTATTTCTCCGGGTGACTCCCCAAAAAACAGGAGAAATCCCATCAATTTCTTTCAAAGTACCTCAGCAAAGCCTAAGGCCTTATCCATACCCAGTCACTGAAAGATCCTGGCACCTGGTTAACTCAGAAGAAATAAATGTACTTGTGGTTGGAGTGGAAGAACCAGAGATATTTTCAGGTCTCAATGTTACTAATCCCCTACTTTCAGTTATGGATGATAAGTAAGCCTTTGGACTCGATGAAGTCATCTACAGAGTGAATACAAATAAAAAGAAGCCTGGGGGCAGGGGGTTCTGGAGCATGAAAACATTTAGAGGACAAAGAGAGGGGAAAACTTGTCAAAAATATAATTTAAATAAGATATTTCTAACAAAACTGTATTTTATTAATAAAAATATAGAGGTAGCTATCACATCAACAGGCTAAAAAATAAAAATCATATGACCATATAAATAAATATAGAGAAAGTACTTGACAAAATCTAACACCCATCCATGATTTAAGGTTGTTTTTTTTAAATAAACTAGAAATTAAAGGGAACTTCTTCAACTTGATAAAGAATATCTACAAAAACCCTATACCTAATATCACACTCACTGATCAGACTCTAAGCTTTCCCACTAAGATCAGGTACAAGGCAAGGGATTCTCCTACCACTCCTTTTCAATACTGTACTAAAAGTCCTTGTTAGGGTAATAAGGCCAGAAAAGGAAAAGGGGTGTCTGGGTGGCTCAGTCGGTTGAGCGCCCGACTTCGGCTCAGGTCATGATCTCGCAGTTTGTGAATTCGAGTCCCGTGTCGGGCTCTGCGCTGACAGCTCAGAGCCTGGAGCCTGCTTTGAATTCTGTGTCTCTTTCTCTCTCTGCCCCTCCCCTGCTCATACTCTCTCTCTCTGTCTCTCAAGAATAAATAAAAATGTTAAAAATTTAAAAAAATAATTAAAAAAAAGTTTAAGAAAAGGAAAAGATACACAGATTGGAAAGAAAAATATAAAACTTTGTTTGCAGATGATATCATCTGTGTAGAAAATATAAAAGAATCTACCAAAAAAAAAAAAAACCCTCTTGGAACAAATTAGTGCAGCATAGAAGGTTAATACACAAAAGTCAACTGCTTTCTTATATACCAGCAATGAACAAATAGCATTTAAAATAAAAAACACAACACCATTTACATTGGTAACCCCCAAAAATGAAATACTAAGGTATAAATCTAACAAAATATGTATGAGATCTATATGAAGAAAACTACAAAACTCTGATGAATGAAATAAAAGAAGAATTAAATAAGTGGGGAGGTATTCCATGTTCATGGATAGAAAGGCTCAATATTGTCAAGATGCCAATTCTTCTCAATTTTATGGATTCAATTCAATCTCAATCAAAATCCTAGCCAGTTATTCTTTTTCAGATATTGACAAAGTAATTCTAAAGTTTATAGGGAAAGGCAAAAGACCCAGAATAGCTAACACAATATCAAAGGAGAACAAGTTGGAAGACTGACACTACTTGATGTCAAGACTTACTATAAAGCTACAGGAATCATGACAGCATGGTATCGGCAAAAGAATAGGCAAATAGGGGCGCCTGGGTGGCGCAGTCGGTTAAGCGTCCGACTTCAGCCAGGTCACAATCTCGCGGTCCGTGAGTTCGAGCCCCGCGTCAGGCTCTGGGCTGATGGCTCAGAGCCTGGAGCCTGTTTCCGATTCTGTGTCTCCCTCTCTCTCTGCCCCTCCCCCGTTCATGCTCTGTCTCTCTCTGTCCCAAAAATAAATAAACGTTGAAAAAAAAAAATTAAAAAAAAAAAAAAAAAAGAATAGGCAAATAGATCAAGGAAATAGCATAGGGAGTCCAGAAATAAACCTACATAAATGTAGCCAACTGATCTTTGACAAAGTAGCAAAGGCAATAAAATGGAGCAAAGATAATCTTTTTAATAAATGGTGCTGAAACAACTAGGTATCCACATGCAAAAAGTGAATTTAGACACAGACCTTATACCCTACACAAAAATTAACTCAAGATGGATCACAGACTTAAATGTAAAATGCAAATGTATAAAACTCCTAGAAGATAGCATAGATTAAAACATAGATTACTATTGGGTATAGTGACAACTTTTGAGATACAACATGAAAGGCATGATCCAAGCAAAAAATAATTAATAAGCTAGACGTCATTAAAATAAAAAATGCCTGCTCTGCAAAGGATAATACCTAGATAATGAGAAGACAAGCCACAGTCTAGGAGAAAATATTTGCAAAGGATCCATCTGATAAAGAACTGTTATCCAAAATATACGAAAAACTTTTAAATTTCAACAAGAAATAATCCAATTTTAAAAAGGGCCAAAGAGTTTCACAGACACCTCACCAAAGAATATATACAGATGAAAGAAAGAAAGAAAGAAAGAAAGAAAGAAAGAAAGAAAGAAAGAAAGAAAGAAAGAAAGAAAGAAAAGATGCTCAATATCATGTCTCATTAGGGAAATGCAAATTATAACGAGATACCACTACACATCTATCGGAATATGCAAAATTCAAAACACTGACACCACCAAATACTGGTGAAGATGTGGAGCAACAAGAACTCTCATTCACCGCTGGTGGGAATGTGAAATGGTCCAGCCACTTTGGAAGACAGTTTGACAGTTTCTTATAAAACTAAACATATTCTTACCATACAATCCTGCAATTGTGCTCCTTGATATTTACCCAAAAGAGGTGAAATCTTATGTCCACACAAAAACCTGAGCATGGATATTTATAGCAACTTTATTCCTAACTGCCAAAACTTAGAAGCAGCCAAGATGTCCTTCAGTAGGTGAATGAATAAATAAACTGTACTATATCCAGACAATGGAATATTGTTCAATGCCAAAAAAGAAATGAGCTATCCAGTCATGAAAAGACATAAAAAAGCTTTAAATGTATATTACTATGTAGAAGAAATCAATCTGAAAATGCTACATACATGACTCCAATTAGATGACATTCTGAAAAAGGTAAAACTATGGCAACAAGAAAAAAGATAAGTAGTTGCCAGGGGTAGAGGGTAGAGGGACAGATGAATAGGTGGAACACAGATGATTTTTAAGGCAATGAGAATACTCTGTATGATACCATAATGGTGGATACATGTCATTACACATTTGTCCAAACCCATAGAATGTGTAACACCAATAGTTAGCCTTGAGGTAAACTACAGACTTTGGGTAATTATGATGTGTCAAAGTAGTTCATCAATTAGAACAAATGTCCCAACCCTAGTGGGAGATGTTGATAATGGGGGAAGTTACACACATGGAGAGGGAGGGGGAATGTGGGAAATCTCTGTACTTTCCTCTCAAGTTTGCTATGAACCTAAAACTACTCTAAGAAATAAAATCTTAAAAACAAAAAAATAGAGAGGGATAGGTAGCATTGAGAATTGTGTCAGCAAAGAGGTCCTCAGAGGACTCAATTAATACAATAAGTGACTCTTCAACCTTAGACAGTACAAGACAGAAAAGAGGAGAAACAAAACTGCAACCATCAGTGAAATTAATTCAGCTACCTTCCCTTGGCAGAAAAAGCAAGCTGCAAAGGAAATAGCTCATGCATTTAATGAGTGAAGAGCACATCAGCCAAGCAACCTAGGGGACAGCGCCTGTGTCCACACAGACAAGAGAATAGTCCAGGTCCTGGACGGGGAATCCAGTCATTTGCAAGACTCAGTGAATACAGGGAAACCCCGATAAAATTGGGAGTCCAAAGATAGGAATAAAGATATCACCAAGGCCCCCTTTACCAAGGTAAAAAACACAGTCCTTGTTTGAAGAGTGGGAAAATAATGAGTTTATATGGAATTCCAACTTCTATACTTCTTAGCACTACATATATAAGGTATAGCATATTTAATGTTTATTAAACTCTGAAGAGTCTGGTAAAGGTACTTTCTTTAGATTTCAGATAATCACAGGAGAACTAGGAAAGGCAAAGATGCTACCCAAAAATATTCCATGAAAATATTTACTTGAATGAATTCATAAAAACTGTAAATGATCAGGCATGCTACAAAATAATTTTTAAAAATAGAACTTCCCAGTTTAAAATCACCTTTGCTTACCTAATTTAAAGCAATCCTTAAAACAGTCCTGTGTGAAAAGTAGTCAGATATCATAAATATCCCCCATTTTATAAGTGAGGAAATTAAGGTTTAGAGAAGTTCAATGACTGACTCTAGGTTACTTGCTAAGTGACAGAACTGGGACCAAAACCCAGGGCTGGCACTGCCTCTGCCGAGGAAAGCATGGAAGGAAGGGTAATGACTTCTAATTGAAATGTCTACCAAGAGTATGATGAGCTAGTGTGGGTAACGGCTGCCCCGACTCGGGCTGGGCCGGCATCAGGCCAACAGCAGCCTGCTTCCCAAGCATTCCTTCACTTGTTCAAGAGATCATGAAAATTAAATTGGGCTATAACCAGGCCTTAATTCCCCACCCTTGATGTGAGGAGCCATATTTGTCTCATTAGCCTAGGTCATAAACTCCAGCAGGAGGGAGAAAAGGAGGCAGCAGATGAAAGTGAGGGAGGGAAAGGGAGACAACTGTATGAAGAGAAGGCAAGGTGGAGGAAAGCGAGAGGGTTCGTGAAGGACAAGTACACCTCCTTCCATTAGGGGTGCTCTCCTCCCTGGCATAATCATAATTGTATTTTAAGTACACGTAGCTGTTTGTAGTTTTCTAAACAATTGTGTGTGCTCTCTCATTTGATCCTCATTATCTTCCTGGGAGTCAGGGCAGAGAGGACCAATTCCACTTTAGCAGGAAAGGGATGAGGCTCTGAGAAACTGACAGGCTTGTCCAACTAGCAGACCCAAGGCCAGTAAAGCCTGTTTTTTTCCTCCTACTCTGTAAACAGCAGGCCACAGTCTAAATCCCCTTGAGCTACACAGGGGCAAAAGATAGAGCTCCAGTATTCTTTTGAACATACCATGCTGCCTCTCTTGTACCTTTCAAATCACAGAAACATACTGAATGAGGATTTTTATTTCTACAGAGCAATAGGAGTTTGGGTATAATCATTCTAATACTGAATAGTTAAAAACCCAATGGATTGTCCCTCTTCTTTGATCTATATTGGAACATGAACAAATTGCCTTATTGATTAAGCTAATGTGGGTCAAGAGTAGGAACTCAGAATTATTTTTGTTTAGTTTACAGATATCTCTGCCATAATGGTATGAATTAGAGAAACTTGATCTAAATCAAGCATGAAAGTCTTGGCTTCAAATTACATCTTTTGGATGTTTGCCTTCCACATAAAAGAAATATAATGATTGACTATCTCCAAAGAATAAAGCTCTTCAGAGAAACAGAACAAATACACTTCTAGAAAGATAATGAAGTGCTATACAATGATATGGGCTGTCAAATACAAGAATTCAAATTTGGTCTCTACCACTTAGTGGACAGTATATCATGGATAAGACAGTAATAAAGAGCATAGATTGGGATTCAAATAGATCTAGGTCCAAATACTGGCCCTATCATCTCAGGAAAGTGATACTGGACCTCTCAAAACTTTTAATGCCACCATCTATACAGTGGGGATAATCATGCCTGTTTTACTGGATTATGCTGAATAAATGGTAACTATCACTATTAAGGCACATATATTCTTCAATGGAAATAGGTTTTATTATATCCTTTGCCTAAATGGCAAACCTTGGGACTTAAATAGCTCAGCTATACCACATAAGTTTTTTTCCAATAAAAATAATGATTGGACATCACCCCTTTTTTTATTTTTTGCATTGGTACCAATTTGGTGAGTGCTTCTAAATTTACCTACCCTAGATAATAAACATAGATTATATTTCTGCTTCAAGTAGATAGAGTTCACACTATACATATGATACTGGTAAACTTCTATTGGATTGTGTTGGAAAACGATAGGACTTAGTCTATTGAAACAGGTTTCAAAGGTTTGGAAGAAAAATAAAATATTCGATAAATGTCTTTTAAAAGGAATTGTTAAGAATTTAGTTGGAAGTTTTAGTTTATGGCAAAGCTTAAGCTTCCCATACCTAAGTAGTTCCACTGTAGTCTCTGAGGTTAATGCAGCATTTTATGGGATGTTTATTTGTTTTTTGTTTGTTGGTTGGTAATGAAGAGATTGGCCCATATTCATTAGGCTAAATCTTCAAAGAAAAATCAGTTTGTCAACATGCATTCAAATACAATTTTGGAATCTCCTCAAAAAAATCTTCCAATAACCAGAGGTAGTATACAACAACCTTCATGGCTGGCAGAATTTCCATGTACCTTCTAAGGAAATAATTTAAATGACCTCTACACAAAGGAAATCCAAAGATGCTCAGGCCCCAAAGCTCTGATTCTTGGGAGAATTACAAAGGTATAAAAAAGCCCACTCTACCTACTGATCACTCAGTTATTGCATGTTGTTCTCCATTCACTGAGCTAGAACAAGATCGCTAGAACTTGTTCTAGCTGACTGTGTGTCCTTTGGAAATTCAGTTCAAATGTTACTGTTTCTTCTCTTAAAAAGAATTATTTTTTGAAGCAAAATAGTATAAAATTCCAGAGTCAGAATGCCTGGATTTGGATCTCAGATACCCATAGCTAACATATGCAAGTCAGAATTCTAAGATAGGGAGGGAGGGAGGGAGGGAGAGAAATACAAACATACGCACACACACACGTATTTATGTATACATAAAATTGTATTTGACACATATAACAACTCTATAAAGTAGATACTTGTATTATTCCCATTTTACAAATGAAAAAAAATGAGGCATTGAAAATTTAAGAGACTTGTCCAGGATCACATAGCAACTATTAGAACTAGAATCCAACACTGGCAACCTGGGTCCATCCTGCTCTTCTCCCTCTCAAAGTCAGTTACTTACCAGATGAGTGGCTTCACATGGGCAAGGTACTCAACCTCTCTATGCCTCATCTGGTATGTGGAGATGACTATAGATCACTAACATATAGCAGACGTGTAGGATTGTTAAATGGATTAACAAAGATATTTCCTATCTTTTTCTTAGCATAGCCCCTGGCACCTAGTAAATGCTCAACAAAGACTATGCATTATTTGTAATACTATCTTCTGGGTGAGGTCAGGAACATTTTATTCATTCACTCATGTATGCTGCCGAGCAAGTCATTAAACCTCTCTGAGACTTCATTTCTTCATCTGTAAAATGGGATCATATAATATCAACATCACAGAATTATCCTGGCACACAAAAGACATTCATCAAAATACTTGATGAATTTGTGGAATCTCTTCATGCGGTATCTAACACAGTTCCACATGGAAATAGGCACTGCAATAAAAACTTCTTGATCATAGCAATCCATAATGTAAAAATGATAATATTGCCTCCTCCTCTTCCCTGGAGATCTGTGAGGATAAATGAGACAAGCTCTAGGATAGAGATTGTTAGGAGAAAGGTGCTTTATAAATCTAAGAGGTTGCTATTAATGATCATCATCATAATAATAAATTTGGTATTGGAGAAATCATAACTCATCATGCATTACTCCTCAAGGGAAGCCTATCAAGGCCTCCTTCAATGACACAGTGGCAGCTGGTGCCTGAGGCTTTGAATCTACAGAAATATGAGAGGGAAGACAGTGATGTTACAGAGAGAAATCAGAGAGGAATTTGAGCTGGCTATGTAAAGAGGACCTTCTCTTCCATGCCCTCCTGCCTCCCTATCCTCCACACTTCTCATACCAGGTCTCCAACCAGGTCTCTGGGAACACCAGAGCTTAGGTTCTGATCTTCAATTTCACAGGCCCCAGAACTCAAACACGTCCATACATCTGAGCCTATCAGAGTCTTAAAGGCACTACCCTACAGGGAAGTCTCAGAGAACCAGGCAAGCTGGGCAGGGAGTTTCCTTATGGTAGCCTGATACAAAACTCTCTATTCAGCAAGCCACAGTTTCAGCTCCAAAGCCAAAAGACTGGCCCATATTGGAGAGATGAAGACAAAACTAGTATCACATCATAAAGGCAAGAGCATACAGATCTGAACAAGAATCCAGCTACCCTGCTTATTAGACTCGTGTGGTAGGCTCTGTTACCAGTAAAACAGAAGGCTCTCAGAAGGGACACGTAAGGGTTAAAGAAGATAGAGTCCATGATGTGTCTAGCAGAGCAACTGACCCAAAAGCTCTTGGGTAATGATAGCAATCATCACTGGGGTTTCTGTGCTGCTAGTATTTTTATTTTGATTGTTCAAAAAAAGAATGTGTAGCAAAGCCAGGCTAAAATGAGAAAAAAGGAATAGTCCAGTCAGCTGATCAGATGAAGTTACCCCCATATGTTCCATAATTTGGTCAACAGTGTCCTTAAAGGAATTGCATCAGGCTGGACAAACTTCCCCAACTCAAGAGACACTGATACAGAGACCGGACACAAATATATTCACTTACAGATTCAGATGTCCATTTCCAGTAACCAAGCTGTATCAAATACACGAGAAACCAAATTAGCTATTGAAAGATGACTTGGTGAGCATGAGATCATAGAAAATTGGAGGGTCCAGCGGGATATTTATCCAGGTATGTCAAAGCTAAATAGATTCTTTCCTACAATAGACTCCACCTCCTAAATGATCTGAATATTGGTCACTCATGTCAAGTATGTGACATTCAGATACTTCTGTTTTACATAAAACAGAGGCTGGGAGAGGTTGCCACACAAGCCTAAGTAGGGCAGCTACATTTCTGTTCATATCTGTATACTCTTGGCCATTATGATGTGATGCTACCTAATATGTCTTCTTCCAGTGTTCAGAGCTGAAGCCTTAACTCCCCTCTCCCCCAAATCCACATAGAAACTTCTCTCTATAAAGTTTTGAAGTCAACTAAACCTGGATTTGATTCCCTGATTCACCAGTGACAAGCTGTGTGACCTTGGAAACACCACTCAACTTATCTGAACTTCAGTTTGCTGATCCATAAAATAGTGGCAATAGCCTACCTCATAGGCTATTGTGATGCTTAGCAAGAATGTATATAAATACTTAGCACAGTGTCTGTGTGATTATTGTTATAGTAGCTACTACTTAATTCTATTAAACCCACTCTTTCTTCACTTTCTGTGATTCTAGTCCTAAAGACAAATTCTAAACACAGTGATTTACAACTGTTCTGCATCCACTCCCATGTTCACTCAATCACACAAGTATAAACACATCTCTGGGGCTGGCCATGTCCAAAGATAGTTCAATTCATTGATTCTTTAATGATTTTTAGATACTTTACCTTCAGAGGGTGACCTCATTACCTAATTCTGAGGACATCTCACTATAACTGATGTGCGCAGGGAAAAGAAGAGGCATTCTGAAGACCCAGAGGAATGCAAAGGACTGAATATTCTGCCAACACCATGCAGCTTTCGCTCCATAAACTGTAGCCATTTCTATTTTTCTGCCCAGAGCATTTTCGTCTTCCCTAAGACCAGCCCCAGTTTGAAAGGACGATTGTTTTCCCTTGCTACTCTTAGTCAAGCAGCCAGTACTAACAGGAACGTTAGAAGGATCATCTACAGTGATGTCACATTTTACTTTGGATAAAATGTCCCAGATAGCACTTTTCCCAGTGTCTTTGAACAGTCACTCTCTATTTCCAAATGCATGTGAGCTCTCTTCAATGAAGAAACACATTAACAGCAACCTCTCTATTCCCTCTAGGTTGCTTGTAAGCCTTCCTGTGTTTTTAATCTTCATAGAGCTCCAAAATCAACTGTGTTGAGTGATGCGAATACCAGGCTTCTCATTTCAGTAAGGAGATGGCTGGATTGGAGACTGTGAAGATTAATAAAAAGAAAAAAATCTACACCTAGAAAAACCACTGGTTTGAGAAAAAAGTAGAGCATGATAAAGATGATGATTCAAAAAAAAAAGAGGAAGATATAAAATATTCCCTTCTTATCTAGAGTGGTGAAAAACTAGTGTAGGAGCAGGGCGATGCTGACCTGCTCTTTCATAACACTGGTGATAAGCAACAGGGATTCGGAATGGGGAGCGTGTTACAGCAAAGCACAAGGTTGGAGGTTTGGGATTCAGATCACAGAGAAAGGGGTTGTTGATTTAAGTGATGTGGAGAAAATGGAGAAGGTATTGCTTAAAGCAGTAACCAATGTTGTTTATTTGGGATACGAGCTAGAGAATATTATTATGGCAGAGAAAAGAAGTTATCTCTTGTGAATTGTCTTGAATTATGGGGGGAACGAGAGAGGCTCACTGAGTATGACATTTAGAATTGCAATTTCTAAGCAGAGCGCCATGTCTGATATATCATTTATTGTCTCTGCCTCTATCTTTCCAAAGCTGCATTAAGGACAGATGTGAACCTCACTTCCCTAGGTCTCCATTTTCACATTGATTTGGAGGACATTTATTTTCCCTTCTCAACAGAATCATATATTTTCCCCTCTCTGAAGGTTTAGTTCATCACTAAATATTCAGGTCTAGGAAGAGATTTTCTTTCCTCTTTGTGCATGATTTGTCTCTCTCTGGAGCTGAGCCCCTTTGGTTGAAAACAAGAATCTATACAAATAAAGGGTACAGGTGAAGAGATAGTGTGGGTGGATGAGCAGAGGGAAGGTTTCTCCAGTTGTGATGGAAATTTGCACTTGAGTCTTCCCATTTTAGCTGATTTTACAGGAAGGAAGAAACAATGCTCATCCGATCAGGTATCAGATCCTGCTGGCTTAGAAGATTCAAAAGGCAGTTTCAATTACCATGCAGTGTACTCCTACTTCCCGCTGAAAAGCAGTATGCATATTGCAGATTCTGTTGGTTGCTCTTTGAAGATGAAGTTTCCACACCATCCTCCCTGTATTTCAGGTAGAAATGAACTGATTCCAGAGACAGATATTCAAATTTCAGAGAATCAATTAATTTTTTAACTGGAAAGAATCAATATACCCATTTTTTGGTAGCTGGACAAACTGAGATATCAGAAGGTAGTTGACCCAGTCAAGGCAATATATTTTTACAAGTGGTTGTATGTGTATATTTATGTGTTTTCTGTAGCACTTTGGAATTCTGTTTTCAGGATGTGTGTTGGGAACCTCACACTTAGCACAGGGTCTTTGCACTAGAAGTAGCACACAACCCTTTCTTGCATGGTCTTCCCACCTTCCCACCTGGGGAACCCACCTAGGGCTCTGTGAAGGGGCACAGGTACAGCTGCCTTCATATACCTAAATGGAAAAAGACTTTCCCTCTGTTCTCACTATTCTGCATCCCACACAAACACACTAGCCACTCCCTCCCCACTTCTTTTAATTCCTTCCGTACACTGAGCCTTCTGAAACAAAAGCCAGCAAAGTCTGTTGTCTTCTAGCAACTTTTGCTTTTAGCCCTACAGCTAAAGCTCTGGAGAAAAGAGATCATAAGACACAAATTAATATCTCAACAAATTATTCTACTATACTTGTCTTATAGACTCCTGCCCCTGGGGCTTTGTTCATGCTGTGCCTTCTACCAGGAAAGTTCTTTCCTCTTCTCCCCTAGCTCTCCAAGTTTTGCTATCCCTCTATTGTCCAGGAAGCCCTCCTTGACCTCTTCACACAATTCCTAAGGCATTCCGTCTTTATTATTTCACGTCTCAAACCCATGTGACTTTTTTCCAATCAGATTGTTAGTTCCCTAGGGGCTCTTTTGTGTACCCCAGATTACCTAACATACCAGTCTAGCCAGTCACATGACTTCGAGTGAGGTTGGGTTTGCATCCTAAACAAATTATTTTTCCTCCCAAGACATCATAATAACCTCAGACTGCGGCTGGTAATATTTTTCCTCAAAAGCTTTATTAAAGCTTAATTGTTTTTTTTTTTTTCTGATTATATAGATGACATTCCCATTGTAAAAAAGAATTCAAAACTACATAGTACGGTAACAATGGGATGGAAAAGGTTACATGAATTCTACCTTCTTTACGTAAGGACCATTAACATGTTCTTCACCATCTTTCATATACCTGTTGATGACTCTATATGTGTATTTTTATATATACAGGATTTTACATTTTATATAAATGGGGTTATTTCATACACACTGTTTTTAAGTGGAGAATATTAAAGATCATGTGCAAAAGCATCAAGCAACATTAGTAAAAATACTAGTTTAATTGGAACTTCAATAAATAGTTTAAAATGAATAAAAAGTGTTTCCCATAAAATGTAAGGAAGAAAGGAAAGCAGAAGATGTCCCCAAGACCATTTTCCTGCCTTTAGGCACAACTTCACTGAAATAGTCCACTTAAATTGGCCCAGGGCCCAAAGTAAGTGGCACAAAGAACAAATGAACATTCTAATTGGAAATTCTATACCCGACAGATTTCTTCAGCCGAAAGTGGCTTTCAGACATTGCACATATTCTCAGTTCACCAGCTGGAAGCACTGAATGGGATGGACAGAGCTATACAACTTGGGTAAAATATTTACCAAAGTCAAGACAAAGTGACCAGACTGATGTGTATCTTCTCTGGATATCTTATAGAGGAGACCCCAGCTGCTATAACCCAGTAAAGAACTGGGGTGCTTTCGGGGTGCCTGGGTGGCTCAGTGGGTTAAGTGTCCAACTCTTCACTTTGGCTCAGGTCATGATCTCATGGAGGGTTGACGAGATCAAGCCCCATGTCAGGGCTGTCAGCACAGAGGCTGCTTGGGATTCTCTCTCTCCCTCTGTACCTCCCCCACTTGCCTGCACGCTCTCTCTCAAAATAAATAAACGTTTATTGAAAAGAAAGAACCTTAGCTTTCTTACCATGAGAAATAAACATATATCATCTATCAGCAATGACATTAAAACCCACATTAGAAAACTGGGAGCTATCTCCTTTTAATAGTCCTCAGTTAAAGATCAAATCCAGACCTAAAAGAAATTCTGTTTCCATGAAGAATAAATGTGATAATGGAATTCTCCCCGCGACAACACCCCACTGTCTTGGTGGTAGCGAGCTTCACATAGTCTCTCCTCCTGTCCCTTGCAGAGAGGCTAGAGTCTGTGTGCCACTCAGACAATCCATCACCACCCATTCCTGCCACCGGAAGTATGACTAATACATTATAAATGGTTCTTCTTCTGTCGACTAATCGGCTGGAACGTGATGCCTGCCATGACACGTAACAGTCCCGCTGTCCTGCTAACAGACACACAGGATGTGACCACCTCCACACAGGTGTGTATTCCTGACAGAGACTGAACAGCCGGGTGGCGGAGCCTGGCAGCAGCCTGAGCCTCTCTCATGAAAGGGTACAGACATCCAGGGCTAGGACCATGAATTTCTCATGCTATCCTATTTCCTTCAAGGCATTTGTCACTATTTAAAATTAAATTACTTACTTATTTACTTATGTCTGTCGCTCCCATTAGATGGTAAAAGAAGGGCTATGCTTTTTTCACCACTAAAATTAACTCCCTCATCTCCTTCTAGTTTCTTCTCACATCTCACTTTCTCAATAACAAATACACCAAACTTAACAGTCCTCTACACACACTGACCTCACTTTCTCAGGAAAGTGTTTCTGGAATTCCTGACCTCACTTTATCTTGTTTTTTACTTTTCATGGTTTTTTTTTTTTAAATAGCTTCTATCATCTTCTAACATTATGTATGATGAATATCACTTATTGCTTGTCTTCCTCTATGAGAATGAAAGGTATATGGAGGCTGAAATCTTTGTCTGTTTCGTTCACAGATGAATCCCAAGAACCTGGAAGAATGACTGGAACACAATAGGTATTTAATAAATATTTGTTGAATAAATGAAAAGAAATTATTCGCTTTATCCTTAACTCCCTAAGAATGCCTGGCATGGAGAATCTATTGCTTTCCTATGGAAGCCTCTGAGTTTACAAATATTTCCTCCAGGGTCCAAGTACTTGCCCACCGAAATGTCTTTCACTCATCGTCCTATGTCCCTAGTTAATAGCATATAATAGGAAACAAATGTTTGATAAACTAACCAATTAATAAGTAACTGAATTCACTGTACTCAATGCTCAAATGATTGATAATGACTGATACTCCATGTCTGACACTCTTTTCTGACAGCCTGTTCCCCTAACATAATTAACACCAACCTATCCCATTATAGCTCAATTAAACTAACATTTCCTGAATACCTATTATATTATAGTCACTATACTAGATATTGAGGGGGACAGTCAACAATACTAACAAGTGTTTATTGAACACTTATTTCATGTCAGAAACCATGCTAAGCACTTCACATATATAACTCATTTAATCTTAATAACCGTATGAGGCAAGGATTACTATTATGCCCATTTTACAGAGAAACTTAAACCTTAAGAGGTAACTTGTCCAAAGTCAGGCACACAGCGAGCCAAGACAGTAAACAGGCAAAGCCCAGATCCTCACTCAGACAGCCCTTACTCCAGAGTTCATACTCTTAAGCTCAGTGATGATCTAAAGATGAAGAGCAATCTGAAGTAATTTCTCAAGAAGTCGTATACATTGAAGAAGGAAAAAACCATCTTCAAAAGTTATAAATCTCCATTTTTTTTTGGTCCCCAATGCCTAGTATGGAATATAGCTTGCAGTGAGTAACGAATACATTTTGGCTAAAAGAATAAATGATATTAAACAATAAAAAGAGGCAAAACTACAAGAGAGAAACATTAATTCTAATTGGAGGAAACTTGCAAACAATCTAGGACAATTGATTTAAACCAGACCTGAAAAAATATGTAGGATTCTAAAGTATCTAGAAGGAAGTCATACTTAAAAGAGAATATATTAGTTATCTATTGCTGTGTAACAAATTACTTCAAACTTTAGTAGATCAAAACAAAAACAAACATTTATTATCCTTATAGTTTCTCTGGGTCTGGTATTCAGGAACAACCTTGCTAGGTGATTTCAACTTGGGATCTCTTGTGAGGTTGCCATTATGATGTTGGCTGGGGCTACAGTCATTTGAAGACTTGGCTGGCAAGAAGATTCTCTTTCAAGGTGACTCACTCACATGGCTAGAAAGTTGAGGCCAGTTGTTGGTGGAAGCCTCAGTCTCTCCCTACAAAGGCCTCTCCGTAGGATGTATGTCTTCAACAGTGGCAACTGGCTTCACCCAGAGTGAGTGATCCAACAGGGAAAGACAAAGAGCCAGGCAGAAACTATCTTCTTAAGGAACTAGCATCGGAAATCATATAGCATCTCTTGTGCCACATTCTATTAGAGGCAAATCACTAAGTCTGACTCACATTCAAGGAAGGGGAATTAGGCTCCACCTTTTGAAGAGATGAGTGTCAAGACTTTGAAGACATATTTTAAAACAACCACAGAGGCAGCCCATAGGAGAGTATTGGGCAGGTTCCAGAATGACAAGTTATCCAATGTCCCAGTAAATGGACTTCTATAACCTGGTGACCTCTCTTATTTTTGCAATTTTCACATCACTCCATCTATTTCTTATATTTTGATCCTCTGGTCTTTTTCATTTTGCAGGGAGAATCTTTCAACATTTCTTATTCAGTTAATCCATTCCTCCATTTAATTTAAATATAGCTCTACTCGGTGTGTTTAGCACTAGAAATATAAAAATAAAAAAGACATGACCCTACCATTCAAGGAGTTTGTCATCCATTTGATAATCCCAAATGCAGCCCATAGAATAATCACAAACAATATGTCAAAGGCCATAACAGAATTATATATGAAGTGCAAGGTAATACAGAGGAGACTAATTTTTCTCATTAGAGGGACCTCATTACCCTATTAAGAGTTTGGACTTCATCTTCTATGCAACAAATGTTTTAAAGCAAGTGTGTGCCAAGATTCAGATCTGTATTTTAAAAAGACAATTTTGATGGCAACAGAGAGGATGCAATTGGTAGAGGGTATGTGAGCAATGGCATGTGAAATGGAGAGTCTGAAATATACTTGAGAGTTGTTTATTAGGAAGAATCGACAGGGCCTGGTGATTAATTACATAGACAGAAAAAGGTTGAGAATAACTTCTAGATTTCTAGAGAACATAGGATGGCCTCATTAACTAAGACAGGAAGAGGGTCCAGATGTGGGGAAGAAAATGAAATAAGTTCAGTTTTAAATATACTGAGTTTGCTTTGTGTTTAGTTACCTTGTGGAAGGATGTGTCACATCGGTGGTAAGAAATATGCAACTGAAGTTCCAAGAGAGAAGTCCCAGCTGGAAATATAAATTTTGGAAATACTAGCATTCCTGTGCTAGTTAAACTCATAGTATTGAAGGAGATCATCAAAAGAGCTTGTAAAGTAGAAAAGGCAGCCAAGAATGGGACCTTGGGGGATACCAACACATAAAGGGTGTTGAAGAAAGAGAAGGCATAAAAAACAGTGAGAAGGAGAATCCAAAAGAAAAGATGTTCAAGAGAGACTTCAGGGTCATGAAACCTATAGAAAAGATTTCCAAGGAGAGAGAATCAACAGAGGCAAAGAGAGAGGCAGAGAGAGATAGAGAAGGAAGGAGAGAGGAAGAGAGATGCAGAGATATCAAATTAGAGGCAGACTAAAAATTATACTTCACGTTTGTCAACTAGGAGATTATTAATCACCTAAGCATTTGAGTAAGGTGACATGGAATGGGATCCAGCTGCAGTATGTCGAGGGGTGAAAGAGGTGAGGGAGTGAACACAGGGTAGACTACAAAAGTTTGAAAGTGAAGAACAGCAAAAAAGATTGACTGCTATTAGTATGAGGTGGGAAAGCGATCCATATAATTCCATCTCATTAGATGGCATTTTCAGGATTCTGTTTTATTCTCAACCTAGTCTCAAAAAAAAAAAAATTCATTCCCTCTTTGGTTCTTGCAGCTGTTTCTACAAAAGCATGTCATAAAAGGGAAGCTGCTTTAAGGGCCAAGGAGAAGACTTAGAACACACAAGATGTCAACTTCAAGACACAATGCCAGTGATTCAAGAGATCTGAACTTACCAGCCTGCTCATTACATTCAATGGACCAAATCCCCTCTCAATTTTCAACGGGATTAGCTGGTCAATAATTTATGACATTTTCAAGGTAAGAGAAGGTCACCTAATTATTAATGAAGGTAACCAAAAAAGAGGGAAGTATGTGTTTATTTGATTTATGGAAACCTTCCCTTTACTCTAGGGAGCATGAGCCTATGAATATAAAAATCTTAGATTCATGATATTTTTCATCAGGGTAATATTTTCATCATTTATCAAGACATTCACAAGAATAATTAGAATTGAACATAAATTTCCACATTAGTAGATGAATGGACAAAACCTGGAGGTCCAAACAATAAAGGAGTACCATTGAATGACATAAATTAGCTCTCTGATGGGTAAAGCTGGGCATTTTAGGAGACTTTCACCAATCTGTTATGAGAAACAATGCAGAAACAGAGGCAAACTCTAAAGAATACAAGACCCAGGTAAAGAGGTCTTACCAAGAGTCCATTCTTTTTTTCTACCTTAGTAAAAATAATATAAAAAGTATACAGGAAATACGAAAAATAGAAGGGAATACTGCTCACAATATCATAACAACTGTTATCTTTGGGTGCTTCTTTTTAAATTTTTTTTTCAACGTTTTTATTTATTTTTGGGACAGAGAGAGACAGAGCATGAACGGGGGAGGAGCAGAGAGAGAGGGAGACACAGAATCGGAAACAGGCTCCAGGCTCCGAGCCATCAGCCCAGAGCCTGACGCGGGGCTCGAACTCACGGACCGCGAGATCGTGACCTGGCTGAAGTCGGACGCTTAACCGACTGCGCCACCCAGGCGCCCCGACGGGTGCTTCTTTTTAGTAACAATAGATATAACAACAGTTGATTACATTCATTTATTTCACAAATGTTTGCCAGGCATTTATCTTGTGCCAAAGACTGTTAGGGGCTGGCAAACAAAGCAAACCTGTCCCTGGCTTTATGTACCTCATATTCTAAAAGGAAAGCAGACACTGGATCACTAAACATATACTTATTTGACCACAACTGATATGGATGACAGGAAAAAGAAGCATGGGGTATTGAGAAAGCAGTGTTGGCCAAATATCCCCAAGTTTTTTCACCTTTTGAGGACCTCTGTCCTTTACCACCTGAATAAAACAACTCAAGCTCCTTCCTGCATTTGACTGTAAAGCCTGTCCCTGCATTGAACCCTCCTGAGAAGTCCCAGGACAGGTGATTACTAGTCACGGTTGTCTCCTATCAGCCCAAATTTCCTCTAAACCACCCCCTGGGCCTCTTCTTCAGTGCATCTCATGCGTTCCAGCTCCCTCTGATTGACCTCACCATAACCATAAGAGATTCACTCTTCAAGGCAGCATTTATAATACAAGAATAACTCTAAATGAGCCACTAATATAGCTCTACTAAAATTTTAATGAGTGGAGAGGGGGGAGGAAAAAGAAGAAAATTAAAACAAAAAGTGCTGTATGCCAGACATCTTTGCATCCATTATGCACCCACACGAATTGTCACAGGGTATCTCCTGTTGGAACCTCCCCTTCTCATTAGTCTCTTACCTCTTGCCATTTCTCTAAGACCTGTGTTTGTTCAGAACCAAGTCCTTCCTTCCATTTCCTCTTCTCCTCCCAATGTCAAGGCTCCTTACAAAGTACTGATCAGAGATGCACTCTAATAAAGCCAAAAATTATTATACAGCAAAAACAAAAACACTTCTAACATTCATTTTATTATTCGGCAGAAAAGTTTACTTTTCTTAATCTACAATTCTTCATAACACTTCACATCATATTGACTTTCCTAGCAAAAGTTCCATTGCTGTGTCTTCCTAACAAAATATTAGGTTTCTTCTTGAGAATAATTCCTCAACATAGAATGTGGAAGTGGTTTTAGTTGTTTAATAGTTTTTCTTTCAGCTACAATAATTTATCAGTGGGGAAAAATGAGCTCTTTGTACACTGGAGAGTGGTGTGGTCTTGTAAATTTTAAAAGTTCATTCTGATCAGAACTTTGAGCAAAGATTTAGCCATAAAAATTTTCAACCCAGACATATTTCGTTATGAAAAAAAGTGGAAGTAATCTAAAGGCCCAACAAGAGAGAATGCTTAATTATGATAAAATCATTGGATGGAATATTATGTAGCCATTCAAATTATGTTCATTTAGACTTTGGGCAATAAAGGAAAATGTGCATTGTAATAAGTTAAAAATGCAGGATTCTGAGTTTAATACAGGACTTAATATCAAATATTCAAAATGTATTTCTCTAGGTTGTGAAAAAATGGAAATTTGACTACTATGACTAGTTCTCTCTCTCCCAGTCCCGAAAGATCAACTACATGGTCACTAAATAAAAGAGAGGAAAGCAAACATTTGGGGGGAACTATCTAAATACCCTGAGAGCCCCATAAAAGCCTAAAGGATGTAACAGTCTTAAGAAGGAAGGGGCTGAGGGGATGGAGAAATACTAGATCAGATACTCCAAGTATAGCAGAGAATAAACTGGAAGATAACTGTACATTCTGCTCCTGACTTTCCTTAAATTGTCTTGAAAGGATTATAGTTGCCTGTTACCCTGTGAGATAAAAATCATAAGTGTCAACAGGAGAGTAACAGGTAAGAACCAAAGCCGTGGTAGGGTAAAGGGCCAGGGGGAAAAGGCAGAGGTAGATCAGCAGCCTTCCCCACTCCAACCTAGGGACTGGTGGATTATAATCCAATTCAGTGGCTTTCAAAAATCTGATCTCGATCCACAGTTAAAGAATATATCCCCTGGCATATATCTTTTTATGTGTAAAGATACAGATACAGAGCTAAAACAAAAATTTCACTAAACAGTACTTAACATTTATCAACGGTGATGTACTCTGATATTTTCCTCTATATTCAATTCTACTTCATTTTTAAAACAGTGGTTGTATTCCACTAAACGTTCAGTTTGAAAACCACTGATCTATTGAGATTATTATCTCTACTCAGTACTATTTCTAGCAAATAGTTTAAGGAAGAATCCCTAATCATAAAGGTTACCTGTCCATAAAGGACAGTCAACCGTTTATCTCTCCTCCTTCCTATATTCACATGAAGGAATATAACAGAGCCTAAGAACTAACCTCTTCTCCAATATACATTAGCAGGCTGGGTAGTTAATATTCCTAGGAAAATATGAGCTCATAAACCAAAATAGTCATTTAAGATGGACAATGATTATTTTTAAAAAATAAGCAAACTGAGCATGACATGCCACATGAAGTACAATTACAGAAACATGTTCATAAATATTTTAAATTAAGCATAATAAACAATCTCAAAAATAAGACAAGATATTGATTAAATGAAACAAATAAGAATTCATTAAAATAACCAAATGAAACATTAACTATGAAAAATATAGTAGTAAAGGAGTATAAAAAAATAAAATAAATTATGGAGTGGATAGTGCTGATGAACAAATTAGAAGGTGTAAGATATAATCGAGGTGATCTTCCAGAAGGCAGCGAAAGTGATAATGACATAAAAATGATAGGAAAGCAAGCAATATAGAGATGAGAACTGGAAATACTAACGCTCAGATAATAGTAATCCCAGGAAGATATGGAAAAAAACAAGGGAATATGGAAAGAAATAAAGAAAATAAAAACCTCCAGATTAAAAAAAAAAAAAGATGAAAAAGGAACTATGTTCAACTTCAAGGCTCAACACAGTGCCAAACAGAATACATGTAGAAAAACACACACTGAACTTCAGATCATCAAAGAGAAAGAAAACATTATGATAGAAAGTTGTTTTTTGTTTTTTTTTTTTTAAGATTCCAAAAAGAAGCTGGTTACAAACAAAAGAGAAAGAATCATAACGACATCACACTCTTCAAGAGCAAACACTGGATATAAGAAGACAGTGGTTCATAATTTTCTTATCATGGCAGGAGAAAAAACTTTGACCAGGTTTCGTCCAGCGAAATTATCATGTAAAGGTGAGGGTGCAACAATTAATTTCTGGTCATGACAGAGTAGCAGGAATCAGATATACCCTCCCAACTCAAACAACTGGAAAACTGGAAAACATATATGAAACATGAGTTTTCAGACACTGGACAATAAAATAGACATACTTCCAGTCAGACAAGAGAGAAATTATCACTAATAGAAATGATGTGGGCACATCACTTACTACAAATCCTACAGAGAATAAAAGGATAATAAGCAATTACTGGGAACAAATTTATGCCAACAAATATGATGTCTTAGAAAAAACAGTCAAATACCTTAAAAGACACAAACTACCAAAATTCACTCTACCTAAAAAAAGGTTTTATTTTTGAACCATATTTTCATTGGGTTTAAGTAATCAAAGTTTACAACTTTTCTTTCATCAACAGTATATGTTGAATCCCCCCCAAAATATATGTTGAAGTCCTATCTTTCAGCACCTGTGAATGTGACCTTATTTGGAAACAGGGTCTTTGTAAATGTACTCAGCCATTACAGTGGGTGGTAATCCATCATGACAGGTGTCCTCATAAGAAGTAGAATATGCCATGTGAAAACAAAGGCAAAGACGGGGGAAATGCTGTCATAATGGAGGCAGAAACTCAAGTGCTGCAGCTTAAATCCGAAGACTGCCAGCAAACTAGAAGCTACGGAAGAGGCAAGTGAGGATTCTTCCCTAAAAGTTTTAGAGGGAATATTGCCCTGCCAATACCTTGATTTTGGAATTTTAGCCTACAGAAATGTAAGATGGCAAATTTCTGTTATTTTAAACCACCTCGTTTGTAGTACCTTATAACACCAGCCCTAGGAAATGAATACAAATATATTAAGAGGTTGCTCCAAAGTCGTCTTATTTGCATTCAATCCAAAGAGAAATCTGCTATCATTCTTGGGGGTTTTTTGTTCTCTCTACATAGTGTGTCCTTTTTTTCTTGCTGCTAAGATTTTCTTTTTATCACTGATTTTAGACTGATTATGATGTTCATTGGTGTCATTATCTTCATTTCTTGTGCTTCAGGTATATTGAACTTCTGGGATATGAAATTCTTATCTTAGATCAAGACAAAATCTGGTCTTGCTTTTGCAATTTTTTGGGCAGGCCAGAACCAATGCTTAGTCTAGAGATACTTATGTCCGACTAATCAGCCAAGAGCCTTCTGTGTAGTCTACTCAATGCCCCGTGAATCTTGAGGCTTTCCCACCTGGCTGGTTGGAATGGGCAGTATTCCCAGCCCGGTGTGAACATCACGCACTTTTGTTACCTCTAATTCTCTAAGTAATTCTTAATCTGGACTCACACAGTTTCCTCACAGGACATGCTTATCAGTTTTTCTGCTGAATATTCAAAAAAGACCCTCTGTAGACCTCCAGAGTTCGCTCTGTGTGCCGCTTTCTCCTCTCTAGTACTCTATCCTACAAATTCTAGCTGCCTTGGTCTCTAAAATCGGGGAATTGGTCAGACTGCCTAGTTTCTTCCTCCCTTTGACACAGCCTGGAAACTCTCTTCTGTAGTAATCTCAGGAAAACATAGCTCATCTTGTTTGTTCTCCATTTCATAATCACTATCCTTTGTTGTCTCATGTTCAGTGTCTTGAAAACTGTTGGTTCATACATTTTCTTCATTTTTTGTTTTAGATGGACAGCATGTTCTGTCCCTGTTCACTCTATCTTGGACAAACATGGAAGTGCTGATCTGAATCTTTTAAAATCTTTGAGGTCATCACATACTATGCTGAATTTTACCTCTACTTTCTTGAACATATGACATAGTTATAACAACTCTTTTCATGCTCTTATGTACTAATTCTATCATCTGTGTCATTTCTGAGTTGCTTTCCTATGGACTTTTTTCGCTCTTCTTTATGAATAGTACTTTTCTGCTTCTTTGCATACTTGGTAACTTTTTAATTGAATACCATACATTTTGAATTTTATCTTACTGAGTCCTGGGTATTTTTGTATTCTTACAAATATTCTTGAAATTTTCTCTGGGATGTAACTAAGTTCTTTCAAAACTGTGGGATATTTTTGAGGTTTTATTCTAAGCTTTGATAAGCAAGAGCAGAGCAACATTTAGTTGAGGGCTAATCATACCCCATTTTTGAGGCAATACCCCTCTTAGTTCTTTACTTCCTATCCCATGAATTTTGAAATTTTCTTCCACTGGGCTAGTGGAAACACAAAAATATTGTTGTTCTAAGCCTGAGCTCTAAAAGATTGTTCTAACTAGCCATTCTCAACTGAAGGCAATCCCATCACAGGGAACATCTAGCAATATCAACAGTTTTGTTTTTCATAGCCGGGGGAAGGTGCTACTGGAATCTAGTGATTAAAGACAAGGGATACTGCTAAACATCTATAATACACAGGGAAACTCCCCCCGCCCCGCCCCACCACAACACACACACACATACACACACACACCCCAAATGATCTGTACCAAAACGTTAACAGTACAAATTGAGAAATCCTTTCAGATGATTTTACCCAAATTTGGGGACAGGAAAATCTCTAAACAGACAAAATCAAAAGAAGCCAAAAAATCTAGAATGAAGAAAAATCTCTCAAAATATAATTAAAGACAAAACCATAAATAACAAAAAGATATTATATTCTTTTAAAACAAAAAGAAGAGCAGTAAGATATAACAATTGTTAACCTATATGGACCTGATGATATAATACAACAACTAACAGACCTACTAAGAAAAGTAAAATTCACAACTGTAGGGGAAGAGTTGGGAGATTTTAAAATACTGCCCTCAAAAGCTCAAAAAAATCAAAAGCTCAAAAGATCAAAAAAAAATCAGATATACAGAATATATAAATAATGTATTTTGAAGACTTATATTATTAGATGTATAGAGAGCTTTCCACATTATAAAGAATATACTTTCTTTTCAGGCACAAATTCAAACTTTACATAGATTAACCATGCACTGGACTAAAAAAAAAAAAGTCAATGAATCCCAAATAATTAGTATCATACATACCAAGAGGAAAAAAATTTGAAATCAATAATAAAGATATAATATACAAAATTCCTTGTCACCACAATCACCACAGCCTCTAGTTCTTTCAGGATCCATAGACTAAAGGGAGAAAGGATTTTCAAAAATTGAGAAACAAAGAATTGCAATTTCTCTTTGAGAACAGTCAGGGAATGCACATGCTCCCCTCTTGAGTTGCTACTGTAGTTTATCTGAGGGGGAGCTGTTCATGCTCACCTGTTTTCTGTCTGCACATAAGTGTTTTGTGCCCAGAGAACTTCTTTCATCATTCAACATATTTCCATTGGAATCACATGCACTTTTGTCCTCTAACTTCACATGCTGCATGGCAGACTCTTTCTCTCTCTGACCTCACTCCTTTTGTAGATGCCTGCATCTAGAATCTCACATGTTCCAATATATCTAGTCTGTCCATTCTCCCACATGCTGATTTTCCTCAGTGCACTCTTAGAGCCTGTCATTTGAGGTCCTAGCTCAGGGACCACCTGTGGGTCTACAGAAGAGTAACCAACTAATACTCAAACTGCCAAGGACCTGAAACCTATAGTTGTATATATGATGATTATACAGTCTATCAGCCAAACCAAGACACTTTCAGATGACAATCCAGAATGTTTCTAAGAAACTGGAAGCCTTCTTAATCACTCTAGTTAGAGACTAGTGGTAGCTGGAAAGCCTCTGTGGGTAGCATTTGATTATTCCTCAAAGATATTTTGCAAATGAAGGAAATTTCCTGGTTGATTTTTTTTTCATAATTTGATAATTTAAGCAAGAATGGACTAAAACTACAAATCTCCAAGCCAGACTAGATTATTGAGATGTTGTCAGAAGATTTCAATTAAATGGAGGTGTGATCTCTCTGAATCTGATTTTCACAGCCTTTAGACATCTGCTAAGAAACAGGATGATGTTACTTATGAGGAAAATTTAAGCAAAGAATTTTTTTGTTTGGATCAATAACTAGTGCCAAGATGATGCAGGAGGATGACAGGATCAAAAAATGTGTCTCCTCTTCCAAAGAGCCCCTCAAACCATGATTGAAATGAACTGATACACTGGGGGCTCAAATATTTCTTTGGCCCAAAGGAAAGAAGAAAGAAAGGACTGCCTCTTAATATACCCAAAGGTGGCAGGAATGAGACAGCTGCCTTGAAAGCAGTTCCACAGGCTCAGGGAAGACCTCCATAATCAACTAGCTCATGTGAGACCTAAACTCTGATGGTAAAACCGAGGAGACTTCAAGACTTCTAGAAAATGTTAATGCAATATATTAGTTTCAGTGATGCCACCCAACCCTGTGCTCCTTGGATCCAGCTGGCAATGTTACACTCTCTGGACATCTCTATATCCCCTCAAAGTGTCAAGGCTCTCACCATGTGCTTCACTTTGCAGCGTATTCCCCCATAGTCTCTCTTACATCTGAAGTTCTTCCCTCATACAAAGATGCGTTGAAAGTGGGGAGCCCATATCCCACCATTCAGCATCTTTGGCCACCTCCATCTGAAGTTCATGTTCAGGGACACAAGTCCCTGACAGCCTCAGTGCTAAGGACATTGTCTCCATAAGAGCTGTAGGAAATGAAAAAATATTTATCCCACTTATCCAAATGTTACCCTCAAACATGGCTTAGAAATTCACAAGAATGTAGCTGGTTATTGACAACTCTGACCCTCCAACCAGACTGGAGTCTCTCCCTCCAAAATGGGTGAGGTTGGGGCAAGAGATACAACTTCATATCTCTAAGAAGGAAGCTCTCAAGAAGGTGGTGATTTTATTTTATTATATTTTTTTGCAGTTTTATACCTAGCAATTAGTTCTCATCCACATTAACAGTCTGTAGATTTTTGAAAGTGGTGGCAAGTATATAGGTAACCAACATAAAGAGCTTGTTTGGTGAATCTTCATCCTCATTGTTTTCCAGACAACCACATATGGATATGGCATGGATTATTACTTATTCCTTTGGCCCAGACTCCTTTGTTGAGCCTGGTGTCAATGTGCACATCTGGTGTGCCCATATTCTTCACAGCAAATTTCTGGATTTGAGTGTCCAAGGGGCACACTTCTTGAATCCCACTCCATGGATGTGCTTATGAATGCTGATGAATGATGCTTATGAACCAACTATCTCGTTGATGGCAGAACGGCCCTTCTTCTCGCCACCCTTCTTTGTGGGAGCCATTCTACTAGGCCAGGTTGGAAAGAAAAAGTGGGAGATATTGTGGGAGAGGGAAAGCAGCATGACACCAAGAAGATGGTGATTTTTGCCACTACCTGTTAGACCAGAAAAAAATAGATTCATGGATTCATTCTTGGATTATCAGTTCATGGCTTGAAAATTTCCTGTCTTACAGTTATAAATACCAAAACCACAAGTTTATTTTATAAATATTTCTTTAATAATATCAAGAGGTTACTTATTTTAAAAACCTGGAATTTAACAATTATCAGATTATGTATCCAATCTACATACTACATGGTCTAAGTATGAAAACTTTCTCAATTATAAAATAAAGCCTTCATTAAAAAAAAAAAAATCCTGGGAGGAGTTAAGATGGTGAGTAGTATGGGGACCCTGAGGTTGTCTCATCCCTGAAACATAGCTAAATCAACATCAAACCATTTTGAACACCTAGGAAATTGTTCTGAGGATTAATGCAATAATCTGCATAACTTGAGTGACAGATCTTCACAGGTATGTGATGAAGAGAGGTGAAGTGGGGGATAGAACAGCCACAGGACCATGGAGGGTAGGGAGCCATTTTCAGAGAGAGGACAGAGAGAGAAAAAGGAGGAGAGAGTGCAGCACATGTGGATTCTGCAAGAAAAGCACCCTACCCCCTCCCCCCAGTACCTGAAGAGAAAGAAAGCGAAAAAGAGTAAGGAGAGGGTTTCAATTCCACCAGTTTCTTATAAGCAATGGAGCATAGCGTCTGAAGTTCTAGAGTTCATTGCCTGGCAGTGCTCCAATGAGGAAGCATGGTGAATCCAGTTTGTTTGTTTGTTTGTTTATTGGTGAATCCAGTTTACAAATATCTTAGTAAATTACAAGAAAAAGGCAATCTTATTAACAGCTTAATCTCCAGAAACCTGTGGACTCACTTTCCTGGAGCCCCAACATCACCCCTCCATAGTGATATGGGGAACAAAGCCAAGAAGGAAATGGCAGGCAAAATTAAATTTCTGTATAACCTGCAGCCCACTGACAAATACTTGAGGCTGTCAGAGTAGATATTTCTCCAGGAACTCCCTACTTTCTTCATGTTAATGCTTTGCTAGAAGGAAAAGCAAGCTTAGCTTGATAATAGCTAGGCCTCCAGTATCCTGTGAATCTTCTTTAGCTTATGAAAATCTCTTTGAAAACTTCCCCTTGACTTTACCTCCTTCAACTGCATAATATATAACCAGTCACTCTTCACAACACCAGTGCAGCTCTTTCTGCCCATGGATCCTGTGCCCGTGCTTTAATAAAATCACCTTTTTGCACCAAAGATGTCTTCAAGAATTGTTTCTTAGCCGTCAGGTCTGAACCACCCCCACCACCCCAAAACCTCATCACTACCACACTAGTATGGATCAACCCCAGTGAGCAAAGTAGTGCCACCGAGTAGAGAATGGAGCCATTATACCAAGCCCCACCCACCTACATCCTCCAGGCGCATCTCCAGGAGGCCAAGTCAGCCTGACAACAAGAGCAACAGGCCTCTCTCCCTCAGAAGACGAGCACAAATCCCTCCCACCCACTTAGTCTATGGATCAGTGTGTGCTGCAAAGATTCAGTTCTAGGGGAAACTGGATCTAGCTTCATTTGGGTTTCATTTTGTTTGTTCACTTTTTTTTTTACTTCTGTTTTTATTTATGTGGGTTTTTTTTTCCATTGCTTTTTTCCTTTTCTTTTGTAGGTACAGAAAGAGCCAATTTTTTTATTCTATTTTATTCTCTTTATTTTATTGTTTAAATAAAAAAATTTTTTTCATTTTCATTTTTGTCTCTTTTTTATCAAGCTTCTCATAATAAGCAGATCAAAACACACTTAGGATCTAGCTTCCTTTATTAGATTATGTATTGTTTACTTTTTAATTTTAATTTTTTACTTTACTTTATTAATTTTTTTTATCTTCCTCCAAAATGACAAGAGGAAGGAATTCACCCCAAAAGAAAGAACAGGAAGAAATGACGGCCAGAGATTTAACCAACACAGATATAAGTAAGAGATCTGAAATACAATTTAAAACTACAATTATAAGAATACTAGCTTGGGTTGAAAAAAGCATAGAAGACACCAGAGAATCTCTTTCTGCAGAGATAAAAGAACTAAAATCTAGTCAGGCCAAAATTAAAAATGCTTTAACTGAGATGTGATCTTGAATGGATGCCATGATGGCAAGGATGGATGAACGAGAGGAGCAAATCAGTGATATAGAAGATAAAATTATGGAAAATAATGAGGCTAAAAAGAAGAGGGATACAAAGGCCAAAGATCACAATATAACACTCAGAGAACTCAGCAACTTATTAAAGAGGATTAACATTCACACTTGTTGGGATGAGCAGTGAGTGTTATATATGTGATGAATCACTAAATTCTATTCCTGAAATCATTATTATACTATATGTTAACTAATTTGAATTTAAATTTTAAAAAACTAAAATAAAAATTAAAAATTAAATTAAATTAAATTAAAAAGAGGAATAACATTCGAATCATAAGAGTCCCAGAAAATGGAGTGAAAAAGGGGCAGAAGATTTATGTCAGCAAATTATAGTTGAAAACTTCCCTAATCAGGAGAAGGGCACAGATGTTGAAATCCAAGCAGCATAGAGAACTCCCATTAAATTCAATGAAAGCTGACCATCACCAAGGCATACCATAGTCAAATTCACAAAATACTCAAAGAAAGAAAGAATCCTGAAAGTAGCAAGGGAGAAAAAAAAAGTCCTTAACCTACAAGGGAAGACAGATCAGGTTCGCACCAGATCTGTCAGCAGAAACTTGGAAGGCCAGAAAGGAGTGGCAGGATATTTTCAACATGCTAAGTAAGAAAACTATGCAGCCAAGAATTCTTTATCCAGCAAGGCTGTCATTCAGAATAAGAGAAGAGATAAAGAGTTTCCTAGACAAACAAAAACTAAAGGAGTTCCTGACCACTAAACCAGCCCTGCAAGAAATCTTAAGGAGGACTCTCTGAGTGGAGAAAACACAAAACAAATAAAGAACAAAAGCAACAAAGACTAGAAATGACCAGAGAACATCACCAGAAACACCAATTCTACAGGTAACACAGTGGCACTAAATTCTTACCTTTCAATAATCATTCTGAATGTAAAAGGACTAAAAGACACAGGGTATCAGAATGGATTAAAAACAATAACAACAACAACAACAACAACAACAACAAAACAAGATGCATCTATATGCTGCCTAAAAGAAACTCGTTTTAGACTTAAAGAAACCTGCAGATTCAAAGTGAGGGAATAACCATCTATCATGCTAATGGATGTCAAAAGAAAGCCAGTAGCCATACTTATATCAGACACACTACACCTTAAAACAAAGACCGTAACGAGAGATGAAGGGCATTCTATCATAATTAAGGGGTCTATCCACCAAGATCTAACAACTGTAAATATGTATGCCCCAAACTTGAGACACCCATATACATAAATCAATTAATCACAAACATAAAGAAATTCATTGATAATAATACCATAATAGTAGGGGACTTTAACAACCCCACTTACAACAATAGACAGATCATCTAAGCAGAAAATCAGTAAGGAAACAATGGCTTTGAATGAGATACTGAACCAGATGGACTTAACAGATATATTCAGAACATTTATCCTAAAGCAACAGAATACACATTCTTTTCAAGTGCACATGGAACATTCTCCAGAATAGATCACATACTTGGTCACAAATTAGCGCTCAACAAGTACAAAAAGATTGAGACCATACCATGCATATTGTCAGACCACAATGCTATGAAACTTGAAATCAACCACAAGAAAAAATTTAGAAAGACCACAAATATGTGGAGATTAAATAATGTCCTACTAAAGAATGAGTGGGTCAACCAAGATATTAAAGAGGACATTAAAAAGTTCATAAAAGTCAATGAAAAAGACCCAAAACCTTCAGAATGCAGCAAAGGCAGTCATAAGAGGGAAATATATAGCAATTCAGTCCTTCATAAAGAAGGAAAAAAAGGTCTCAAATATACAGCTTAACCTTACACCTAAAGGAGCTGGAAAAAGAACAGCAAATAAAACCCCAAACCAGCAGAAGAAGGGAAATAATAAAGATCAGAGCAGAAATCAAGGATATTGAAATTAAAACAAAACAAAACAAAAACAGTAGAACAGATCAACACTAAGAGCTTCTTTGAAAGAATTCTTTGAAAGAATTAATAAAATTGATAAGCCCCTGGCCAGACTTATCAAAAAGAAGAAGGAAAGGCCCAAAGTAAAATTATGAATGAAAGAGGAGAGCTCACAACCAACACTGCAGGAAAACAAACAATTATAAGAGAATATTAGGAGCAATTATATGCCAACAAATTGGACAATCTAGAAGAAATAGATATGTTCCTAGAAACATATAAAGTACCAAAACTGAAACAGGAAGAAATAGAAAATCTGAACATACCCATAACCAGTAAAGAAACTGAATCAGTAATTAATGATCTCCCCACAAACAAGAGTCCAGGGCCGGATGGCTTCCCAGAGGAATTCTACCAAGCATTTAAGCAAGAGCTAATACCTACTCTTTTGAAATTGTTCCAAAAAATAGAAATGGAAAGAAAACTCCCAAACTCAAACTCAAATGCTGGTAAAGCCAGCATTACCTTCATTACAAAACCAAAGGACCCACTGAAAAGAAGAATTAGAAACCAATTTCCCTGATGAACATGGATGCAAAAATTCTCAACAAGATACTAGCGTATCTATTCCAACAATACATTAAACAAATCATTCACCACAATCAAGTGGAATTTATTCCTGCACTGCAGGGGTAGTTCAATATCCACAAATCAATCAAAGTGATACACCACATTAATAAAAGAAAGGATAGGAACCACATAATCTTCTCAATAGATGCAGAAAAAGCATTTGACAAAATATAGCAAACTTCTTGTAAAAACCCTCAAGAAAGTAGGGATAGAAGGAACATACCTCAACATCATAGAGGCCACATAAAGATTCACAACTAATTATCATCCTCAATGGGGAAAAACTGACAGCTTTCCCTCTAAGGTCAAGAACACGTCAGGGATGTCCACTCTCACCAAAACAAAAAGAAATAAAGGGCATCCAGATCAATAAGGAAGAAGTCAAACTTCTACTCTTTGCAGACAACATGATATTCTATGTAGAAAACCCAAAAGACTCCACAAAAAAGTTGCTAGCACTGATACATAAATTGAACAAAGTCTCAGGATATAAAATCAACCTACAAACAGAAGACCATGGGGGGGGGGGGGAAGGGGAGGAAAGGGTAAAAAAAATTTAGAGAGGGAGGGAGCCAAACCATAAGAGACTCTTAAAAACTGAGAATAAACTGAGGGTTGATGGGGGTTGGGAGGGAGGAGAAAGTGGGTGATGGGCATTGAGGAGGGCACCTGTTGGGATGAGCACTGGGTGTTGTATGGAAACCAATTTGACAATAAATTTCATATTTAAAAAAATCAACCTACAGAAATCTGTCGCATTTCTATACATGAATAACGAAGTAGCAGAAAGAGAAATCAAGGAATCTATCCCATTTACACGATCACCAAAAATCCTAAGATACTGAGGAATAAACCTAACCAAAGAGGTAAAAGATCTGTAGGCTGAAACTACAGAAAGCTTATGAAAGAAATCGAAGAAAACACAAAAAAATGGAAAACATCCCATGCTCATGGATTGGAAGAACAAATATTGTTAAAATGTCTATACTACCTACAGCAATCTACATACTCAATGCAATCCCTATCAAAGTAACATCAGCATTCTTCATAAAGCTAGAACAAACAATTCTAAAGTTTGTATGGAACCAGAAAAGACCCCAAATAGCCAAAGTAATGTTGAAACAGAAAACCAAAGCTGGAGGCATCACAATTCCAGACTTTAAGCTGTATTACAAAACTGTAATCATTAAGACATATGGCACAGGCACAAAAACAGACACATAGATGAATGGAATAAAAGAGAGAACCCAGAAATGGACCCATAAATGTATGGTCAACTAACCTTCCACAAAGCAGGAAAGATTATCCAATGGAAAAAAGACAGTCTCTTCAGCAAATGGTGCTGGGAAAACTAGACAGTGACATGCAGATGAATGAACCTGGATCACTGTCTTACACCATACACAAAAACAGACTCAAAATGGATGAAAGACCTAAATGTAAGACAGAACCATCAAAATCCTAGAAGAGAAAACAGGCAGCAACCTCTTGAACCTTGGTCACAGCAACTTCTTACTAGACATGTCTCAACAGGCAAGGGAAACAAAAGCAAAAATGAACTATTGGGACCTCATCAAGATAAAAGCTTCTACACAGCAAAGGAAACAATCGACAAAACTAAAAGGCAACGAACAGAATGGGAGAAGATATTTGCAAATGATACCAGATAAAGAGTTAGTATCCAAAATCTATAAAGAACTTACCAAACTCAACAACAACCCCCAAAACAAACGGCCCAGTGAAGAAATGGGCAAAAGTCATGAATAGATACATTACCAAAGAATACATACAAATGGCTAACAGACACATGAAAAGATGCTCAACATCACTCATCATCAGGGAAATACAAATCAAAACCACGATGAGATACCACTTCACACCTGTCGGAATGACTAAAATGAACAACTCAGGAAACAACAGAGGATGTGAAGTGAGGATGTTGGTGGGGAGGTGGAGAAAGGGGGATCCTTTTGCACTGTTGGTGGGAATGCAAACTAGTGCAGACACTCTGGAAAACAGTATGGAGGTTCCTCAAAAAACTAAAAATAGAACTACCCTATGACCCACCAATTACACTACTAGGTATTTATTCAAAGGATACAAAAATGCTGATTTGAAGGGGCATATGTTCCCCAATGTTTGTAGCAGCATTAACAATAGCCAAATTACAGAAAGAGCCCAAGGTCCATCGACTAGTGAATGAAAAAAGAATATATGGTATATATAAACAATGAATTATTACTCAGCAATCAAAAAGAATGAAATCTTGCCATCTGCAACAATGTAGATAGAACTAGAGTATGTTATGCTAAGTGAAGTAAGTCAATCAGAGAAAGACAGGTATCATATGGTTTTACTCATATGTAATTTAAGAAACAAAACAGATGAATTAGGGGAAGGGAAAAAATAAAATAAGATAAAAACAGACAGGGAGGTAAACCATAAGAGACTCTTAAATACAGAGAACAAACTGAGGACTGCTGGAGAGGAGGTAGGTGGGGGCGATAGGTTAAATAGGTGATAGGCATTAAGGAGGGCACTTGTTGAGATGAGCACTGGGTGTTATATAGAAGTGATGAATCACTAAATTCTACTGAAACCAATACTACACTGCATGTTAACTTAAATTTAAATAAATAATAAAATAATAAACAATAAAAATCCCATATATTGGAAAACTAAACAATATGGCATTAAATAGCCCTTGAGTTTAAAGAATATTAGAAATTAAGAAATACTTAGAATTTAATGGAAATGAAATATAATATGCCCAATATGTCACTATTTATGAACACAACTAGAGAAGTATCTAGAAATATACAGGCTGAGTGAGATACATTTTGTCAGTAAAAACATAATGATTTAAGGGGGAAAAAAAAGCTAAGCTTTTAACTTAAGAAGTCAGGAAAAAAGCCCCAACAGAACACGTATTCAAAGAAACACAAATGTACTAAATAATAAAAGGTAAGTGCAGGGGCGCCTGGGTGGCTCAGTCGGTTAGGCATCCGGCTTCGGCTCAGGTCATGATCTCGCGGTCCCTGAGTTCAAGCCCCGCGTCGGGCTCTGTGCTGACAGCTCAGAGCCTGGAGCCTGTTTCAGATTCTGTGTCTCTATCTCTGACCCTCCCCCGTTCATGCTCAGTCTCTCCCTGTCTCAAAAATAAATAAACATCAAAAAAAAAATTTAAAAAAAAAAGGTAAGTGCATAAATCAATAAAATAGATAAGAAATAGGGGAAAGATGAGCTTAACAAAACTAAATCTGCTTCTTAGAAAAATCTTAGGAACATAGTCCTTTAGCAAGATTGAGCAAGGCAAGAAGGGGAGGATACAAATAACCAAATATAAAAGTAAAAAGAAATAAATAACTATAGATACAATTTTTAAAAACTAGTAAAAATGTAAAATAATATTATGAACAACTATCCATTAAGTAACTCGAAATCTAAACAAATGAATACATTCCTGCAAAAAATAAAGTCATAAAATGCCAAAACTGGTTCAAGAAAAAAAAAAAACAGAATACTTGGCCAGACTAATAAACATAAAGAAGTTAAAATAACAAGGAAGTTAAACAGACCTCTCTACTGAAAAAACTCTAGTCTCACAAAGCCTTATTGGTGATCTACCAAATTTTCAAGAAATTGATAATTCAAGTCTTATACAAATTGTTCCCGTGATAAAAATGTCGAGATTATTTTATAAGACTAGCATCATGTTGATTCCCAAACAAAACAAATTTGTTGCCATAATCATAGTTAGCATTTAGGTATAACTTACTATGTGCTAGGTATTTTTCTAAGTGTTTTCCATATTTTAACTCATTATTTACAAATACCATTTATAAGTTAGGTATCGTAAACATTAACCCCATTTTCTAGATGAAAAAAAATAATAATAATGCCAGAAAGGTTTACTGCTTCCTCAGATCACACAGCTGGTAAGTGGCCAAACTAGAAGTGGAAGCTAGGTAGTTTGTTTCCAGAGTCTATACTCTTAAGCACTATGTCATATTTTTCCTAAAGAAAGAAATCAGTGGCCAAATTAATTTCATAGAAGCAAAAACATTAGCTAGCAATACCTAATAGCATGTGTAAAACAAAATATATCAGGGGCAGCTAACGCTTATCCCAAGAATGCAAAAATGGTTCAGTATCAAAAAACATCTCAAGGTAATTTAACATATTAATAGACTAGATGAGAAAAAATTTTGATACAGCAAAAAACAAAGTTTCTCACCTATTTATGACAAAAACTCTTAGCAAACTAGAAATTACAGGGAACTTCATTACTATGGAAACATATCTGTAAACTCATCATCTATGTTTTTCTTATTAGATAAAATATAAGAACATAAACAAAACAAAAATTGGTTTTCACCATTTGCCATCATCTTAGGTCATACCCAACACAATAGTTAACTAAGGGGGGAAAATAACAGATGTCAGGGCTGCAAAGAAATAAAGTCAACAATACTTGAAAATAGTGTAATCATCTACATAGAAGAAAAATACAAGGAAATAATCAAGCTATTAATATAATTATAAGAGTTCAATGAGGTCAGTAAATATAAGGTAAATAAATATAAATAGGATTTTTCTTCCCCAGTAATTGCTAAACAGAAAATGTTATCAAATATAAAATGCCATTTAAAATAGCAAGAAAAGTTATAATTATCTAAGAATTTACTTAAGTATATTAAAATATCAATTTCTTCCAAAATAGCCTAAAAATTAAATTCCAAACTGTATGTCAGTTAGGTCTTTAACGAACTCAATTTATTCTAAAATTTATATGAGAGAAAAAATGCCAATGATTAGTTAAGCTAAGTTTGAAAAAGCTAAATAAAGAGTAGAAATTTGCTTTTCAGATATTAAGATCTACACAAAGCCTCTGTAACAAAATTAATACCTAACAAGAACAAATAAACTAGTGGAAGATAGTAGACAGTTCTGAAACAGATCTATGAATTTATGGTAACCTGATATATAATAAAGGTTGCGCTACAAAGCAGTATTAAAAGGCCTAATTATAGATGGTATTTAGAAATAACGAGCCTAGTATATGAAAAAAACGCTAAAAACTAGACACCTAATTTTACACCATATACAACACTATTTGCAGATGGATTAAAGATGTAGATGAAAAAGATATAACAATGTGATTGATACAAATAATGTAGAATACTTGTCTACCCACAGTAGGAAAGAACATCGAAAACAAAACTCTGAAAGTTTAATCTATAAGGCAGAAAAAAATTATAGATTTTATTACAAAAAAAAAATGTGGACATCCATTTAATGAAGAATACCCGTAATAATGTTAACAGACATAGGACAGATGGAAGAAAATATTTTTATTGGCTAAAAACAGGATACTAGTACCTGGAATTCATAGGATACAGAAGCAATTTCAAAAATCAATAATGAAAGAATAGGAAATCTAGCCACAATATGGGACAAAGATATTAACTGGAAATATGCAGAAGAGGAATTCTAACAGGCTAACAAACATGAAAATATACTCAAGCTCATTTGTATTTATGGAAATGCATATTAAAACAATGAGGGATATTAAAGAGGGGACATCACTACAGATCACATGGGCATTAAAAGGATAACAAAGAAATACCATGAACTCAAGACCCACTAATTTGATAACCTAGATGAAATGGACCAATTTCTTGAAAGATAAAATTTACCGAAACTCACACAAGAAGATTATGTCATTATACATTTGTCCAAACCCATAGAATGCATAACACCAATAGTTAACCTTAAGGTAAACTATAAACTTTGGGTGATTATGATGTGCCATCGTAGGTTCATGAATTGTAACAAATATACTACTCTCATGGGGGATACTGTTATTGAGGAGGCTATGCATGTGAGGGGTCAGGGAGAATATGGGAACGTTCTGTAGCTTCACTTCATTTAAGGTTCACTTCACTGTGAACCTTAAATTGTTCTAAAAGTCTTAATATGTTTTTAAAAAGCTAATCAATAAAAGGACCCAAAAATTAAAAATTAGAAAGGTTGCTAATATTAGAATGAATGTAGTAATACAGGTCACCTCCTACAATGGTGTAAGGAAGGTTGGCCAGGTACAACCATTCTCGTGTGCAAGCTATCAGTCCTTCAATTAAATGCACGTATATCCTTTGGCTCAGAAATCCCACTCCTGAGTTCATATCTCAGAAAAAGAATCACACAGATTGACATGAGAACATGTTCAAGTTATTTCACTGAGTTATTCTTAACAGTGGTGAATTGGAAACAATCTAGCTAGCTGTCCCTCACACCTCAAGAAGAAATGAGTAAAATGTATTCGTTGCATATTATGGAATACTAAGCATTATTTAGAAGCTACAAACCATATACACACAAAACAACATGGAGAGATCTAAAAACACAATTCTGAGTGAAAAGTAAGAGAAAACCTTGCAAGGACCATCGTTGATGATTGATCGTCCATGAGTTTAGGAGTACAATTAATTCAACACTGCACAACACAGAGCCTAAATAGTCAAGTGCAGATTTTTAAACACGTTTTTGTATTTATATATGGTTGATATATATATTTTTATATATGAAACATCTATATTTTATATGTATTTTAATATATATACAATTGAATATTACACAGCCAATTAAAAAAGCTGTTGTTTTTTATGTGTTGATGAATGATCTCCAAAATATACTAAGTATAATATGTAAGATATTAAATGAAGTATATAGCATGATACTTGTATGTTATATATGTTTATACTTATGTATACATATGTACACATGTATATTCTTATAAATATGTGTGTACTTATATACATATGAATATATATAGTATACACATATACTTTATACACACAGAAGAAAAGAAAAATAAGAAACTGGTACCTGTGTTTGCCTCTGGGATGGAAAACTGGGGCGGCTAAAGGGCAGGGATAGGAAAAAGACTACTTTTACTCTATGCCCTTTTGTAACTTTTGAATTTTGTACTGTTTGCATCTATTTCTTAAATGAATACTCAAAATCATTACAAAAATGAAACTAAAATATGTGCATACACTGAGAGAAAACACTACAATCATTTGTCTATATGTCTTTCCTTCCAGGCTGAGCCAAGGGGTCAGTCATACTCATCTTTACATCTCCTAAACGGCTCCTGCCACATAACAGGTTCTCAACAAATGTTGAAAGAAAGGAAGGGAACGACAAAAGGAAGAAGGAAATTAAAATGTGATGGGCGAGATATAGATGGTTATTAGTTCCTTTTTAACACTTTTCTATAATTCTCGCTTTCAAAATTAATATTGTTTTAATCAAAACCATGACTGGTGTCAGTGTGGAGTACAGAAGTGAATATGGAGGCTAATAGTTGAGAGACTATTCTAATAGTTAAGATAGGAGATTCTGCATGGCCTAACTTGGGTGCTGCCAATGAACCAAAGGCTCTTGACAGACTCTTTCCTCTGACACTTACTTGATGGTGCCTTCTCCACCGCTATGATTCAGGTACCCTTAGGCAGAGTGAATAGAGAGAGCTGACCCGATGCCATCAGAATCAATAGTACACTAAATGATAAGCTGAACCCACCAGAGTGGTTTCTTGCTCTTTTTTAGCCAAAGCTTGAGGTTGTTGCTGGGCATAAGGAAGTAGGAAAGGAAAGGTAAATTGAATATAGCTCAGGATCACCAGGTGCCCAACATCCATGTACTCTAACACTGGGCTCTCCCATCTGTCCCTATGGTGGTCCTGGGTCTGTTCTTAATGGATCCCAGTCTTTAAACATTCATTTGACCTCCCTCTCCTCCAAGTCTTTTTCTTTCCAATTTCTTAACCCTCAGTCCCATCTTCACTTTCTAGCTGTTCTCCAAGGCTTCACCTTTTTAAGTACCTTTTATGTGTTAAATATTGGACTCTGTTGCTGGGCTCCAGTGAATGTTGCTTAAAACACAAAAGGTTAAGCAGAGAGCAACTGTATTGATTAAACATCCATTTTCTCTCCTTTTGTTTTTGTAAGAGCCCTTGATGTTGTCTCTGATTGACAGCCCCACCTGCACACCTCTGGCCCCAGATTCCCCTTGGTAATGTCACTGAGAGCTACAGAGCACCTCACCCACTCCACACAAGCCACAGATCCTTCATGTACAGCTTTCAAAGTAAAAAATGAAAAAGAAAGAAAGAAGAAAAAGGTAGCTTTTCTCTTTTTTCCTTTCTTTCTCCATTCCTTAGACATTATTTTATTTCCAGAAGTCCCTGTTGAATGAAGAAAAGTAAAACGGGGAGAAGAGAAAGCTTTCAGCACTGACCCCTCCCTTTTATTCGAATTTCTTCAGCTAGCAAGCCTTTGAATATGCTTTCAAGAAGGTGACAACCTTGTTAAATTAGCTTTTCCTTCTTGCCTCTCACAGTGTGAATGACCTAAAGAATCCTTCCTGCAAGACTAACAAAATTACACCCATTAGCAAACTCGGCATGAGAGGCTTGGTATGATGGTGGCTTTGCCCTGTTGTCGGTTCATGATAATGACTACATCAGCTGGCTTTGACTCTCCTCTGCTCTTCCCTAAAAGTGTAATATTGCAAATAATAGGGCATCACATTGCCATTAGAGAAGAGGATAAGCCTCCCAAGTATAGGAGCCAAATGTCCAGTTACTAATATGTACCCAACAATAAATGAGGTCAAACAACTATAAAAATTCATCTCCTTCCCCAAAAAGCTCTATTTACACAACCAAGTGAAGCCTATTCATAAGAACAAGGTCATAAGGATGATCACTACAGTTGGCAGGACTAACTAGAGTGACCAATGGTATAGGGCACTGTTTTAGTAACTTGAACCCCTATATGGTTCCTTCACCAGGTTTTACTCCCATCCTCACCTCTGAGAGTTCAGTTTATACCTTTGCAGAGAGAAAGTCTAACTTGGATCAGATTCTGAATTACTCTCAGTAGAATTTATCTAGACAAAAGCTGTGGGACAAAGAAATGAGGTGCAAAGCTCGATGGCTGCCTCTCTCCTCCTATACTTACCAAGACCCAAACCTCAAACAGGAACCAACCCAATGGCCCAGGAATGTGATGGAACCAGTTGTTGCAAAAGCTGACAACTTAATTTTCAGGAATTTTGCAAGCCAGTTGTTAATCACGCTATTATTAGAAATTAAATTATATAAAATTATCATTAAGTTATATTAGAAACAAGGGTAATAAATATTCAAAACTCATCCCTTCTTAATTACTTTACTACATTTTGTGTTTCTGCACTTGCTGTGCTGATAATTTTACTATTATCTATACTCTTGCCATTATTTACATCTATTCACTCTGTATGGTTGAAATACTATTGTGCATCTACTCCATGTTCAGTGATACCACACTGATAGCTTGAAATCGGCCATGGTGGGAGTATTTATAGCACAGAAATTGGCAATGCTACAAATCAGAGCTTGATTTATTGTTCTACTGATTGTCCAGACCAGGCCTCAGTGATCAGTGGCTGAACAGATAAATCCAGTCCTTACTTTTGTATTGCCCACAAGCTAAAAGTGATCTTTACATTTTTAAAGGTTATAAAGGTCTCATCATAAAAGAACAAGAAAGAGGAAGAGGAGGGAAAAAAAGAAGGGGAGGAAGAGGAGAAGGGGAGAAGATGCAGAGATTCAAAAGGGTCTGATAGTAAATATACTAGGATTTGTGAGCTTTACACTGTTAAAGTTACTCAATTCTGCCACGGTAGTGCAATGGTAGTCATTGGGTGTGGCTATGCCTCAGTAAAATGTTATTTTCAAAAGTAGGTGGTGGGTCAGATTTGATTCATAGGCCAACCTCTGATCCCCACTCAGGAAAGCATTCTTAAAGAATCAATTGCCTATATAAATTGACAACAAAGGGTGCCGTATACTTTCTGATTTGTAAATTTGTGCTATACACAAATCTTTATGTTAGTAAAATTTATAATAAACATAACACACACATACATTTTTATTGGCAAGCTGGTTGTTAAACACTTAACCACCGTACCACTGCTCACTGCCCACTTCCTTCACAGAAAGATGAAGTCCATGTTCTTCAGGAGCTCACAATCCAGTGTGAAAGGCCAATAAACAAAAGATCAATGGCACAAGGCAGAGAAATAGGTGCAGAAAACACAAAGGACCCAAGTGTTCTGGAGCAAAGAGAATGAAGAAACCAATGTTCACTATTCCAGGTAAATCCACAGAGAGAAGCTGACTAAATACATACAGCAACCCCATGAAGTACATGTTAATTGTGTCTATATCATATATGGGCAACTGAGATGCAGAAATTTAGTTAATATGCCCCCGTCATAAAGCTGATAGAGGCAGAACTAAAATTCAAAGCCAGGGCTGGTTTGATGCCAAAGTCCTTGTTCTTTCACTCCACTCCCAATTAATCCCTTGTTTATAAAAATAGTGTAATCGTATTCATACCTTGATTCACTGCAAAATGTCTCTCCCATACTCTTTCCTAATAGGTTCCCCTCTCTCCAGTATCTCTGCCATATGAGTTTATTATTGCCCCCAAAGTCAAAAAGTAAATGCTAATTAAAAGTTTTTAAAAAACATGCATCAACGCAGCTCTGGTAACAGTAGTAAGTTGAACTGTGACCAAACTAAATTTCCACAGTGTCTAACGGAGGGCTGGTCATGCAGGAGAATCTATATCAAAGCACTTGAGTGACTAGGGAACCTGAGATAGGAACTACAGAGTCATAGCCTTAGCACACTCAACATGCATATTACCCACTGGTCTTTGGGCAGGACAGTTCTTATCTCTAGAGGGACAGGGAAACTCAAAAAGCTAAACTACCTGAATCCCCATCATAGCTTTAGCAGGAGCCTGTTGGATGCAAAGTCAATACATTTATCAGTTCACAGAGATCTAAAGAAAATCAACACTTTCTTAAATGTATAGGGAAGAAGATTTCACAATCTCCCTTCAAAATTTCTTCTTGAGCAGAGATTCTTAAATTTTGATGTGAATCAGAGTCATCTAGGGAGCTTGTTAAAAGTATCTTTTCCTGGTCCACTCCCACATGGTCTGATTTAGTAGATCTCCAACCAGAAATGCACACTCCTGGTTAAGAATCTTCTAGAGTTTTTTAATCACTATAGTAATTTTTTCCATCATGCCTAACAAATTGATATGCTACAGATCCACACTCTTTAATTCGCAATTCTGAAATTCAAAAGCTCTGAAATCTAAACACCTTCACATAATTCACCTAGCCTCAAAACCTGTTGTGAACTTAATTCATTGGGGGCAAAATCTGACCTGAACTCACTAGAAACTTTTTAAAATCTTGGTTTTCTAGCTCTGTGTAGACATGCATATATTATGCTACAGAAACATTAATGTGATGATTACAAGGTGCCACTCTAGAACCTCTAGGCATATCACAAAATCTGAAGTGCATGCTCCATGTTACTTTCCACAAATTGTAAACATCTGATGTATGAAATATATTTGGCTCCAAGCATTTCAGACAGATAGAAGGCTATGGACCAAAATGAAATACCTTGTAATTTGGTTACTCCTAAAAGATGGGAGATATAGAGGGATGAAGGAAGCAAATTTACCAACATTTATCTTTGAGCTGCCTCAGTTCTCCCCAGGTGCTTGATCTTCAGAAAGCAAGAGGCTGAAACGCAACAAATCAAGGTGAACACAACCTTCCTGGCCACCTGCCTTTGGAAGTCCCATCATCTCTAGGACTACACTCCGATATCCTATTACTCTAGTTCAGACAAGACCAATTCTTCATTCTTTTTGATGTTCATGAAAACATTCAAGACCACATTATAAGTCCATGGATATTTTAAAAGTTTCCATTAGTCTAAACCCCTATTATCCAGTCTCTTTTCCCAGGGCAGACCCTGGGAACAATACTGGGAAACAGGACAGATAATAAAGTTAGGTTCCAGGGACTGAAGTATAATCAAGCCAGCAGAATTCTAAAAAAAAAAAAAAACCATAAAATAAAACAAGAAGGGCGTGAGGGTCAAACCAAAAGAAGATGTCCAGACATTGGAGGCTGAGTAAATGCAAACTAATTAGCATGACCGTCAAAATCTTGCATTACTTTGTCGGTGCCGCCCTCTCCAATGTTCTGTCTCTTCACATCTTCACTCCATTGCTCTTAACTGATACACTTCACTGGAAAACCATCCTTCCAGTCCACCCCCACCAAAAATAAAACCAGTTGTACATGTTTATGGTTGATGTAAACTGAAGATTAATCTGGACAAAAGGAGCCATCCCAATACAAGGAAATCTAGAGGCTGATTAATCAAGAACTTATTACCTGAAGATGTTTCCAGCACCCAGACAGTAAAAATCTCAATGAAGAAAAATACAGGAAAAAGTCAAGGGAAGAGAAACATGCAGGAAGAATTAGGTAGAGAGGAAAAGGAAAAGGTAAGCAAAATGAAATCAATCTAGAAATATTTCATGAGTGCCCATTTTTTGGTAAACATACAAAAAGTAAGAGCTGGACCTTTGGAAAACTTAGAATTATAATAACAATCCCCTACTTTTTTCTATAGATTTTTTCAGGGACTATAGAGACCAAAGAATTTGCACACAAATTACAATGCCAATTATTCAGAGTGATAAATTTTATAGATATGTACGTATGTTTATTAATAAATATCACATGGCCAACTAACATGCTGGAGAAAATTATAAACAATGATCTGTTTTAAATACTGAAAATATTCTAAATATATGAGCAGACTTAATTCCAGGTGAATATCCCCATCATCTTCAGTTGCTTAGTCAGCCAAGCAAAGACACATTAGGCAGCAAAGGGCTTATATTTAAGACCTAGCTACTCTCCTATTATCTCTGTGACTTTTGGCATGATGCCCAACTTCTCTGGTCCTGAATTTCTACAATTGTAAAATGGGGACGATAATAACACTTACCTCACAGTGTTGCTGTGAATGCCAAATGAAGCAATATAATAGCTCCAAGATGCCAGAGTGTGAAAAATATTTCAGTCTGTAGCAAAATGGGAGAATGATGCACGGGTTTTTGATGAAGCTATTTATTCAATTAACATGACTACCCTTTATTTGGATATTATACTTTTCCTACTTTCCTGGTGTTAAAATCATCGTTGTGTTATTAAACCAAAGAGCTAGCAAAGGTCCGGCTCTTTCTGTAAGGTTTCAATAAATGGCTATTGTTTTTGTTTTGCTGTTTGGTTGTTTTCCTCAGTTGGCAAAATAAACAGTAGGCAATTCAATGTTACTTCTGCAAATGGTTTCTCAACTATTGCAGATCTTTGAAACTCAAAAGCCAGAGTACCACTAACATAATACATGGATGACAGAGGTCCCTATATTGGCCTAAGCTACGGTCACAGAAAGAATCAGCTGTGTTTGAAGTAGGGACAACCAGAAGGTAACTTATTTGCTTTAAGAACTAAGAAATTCAGAGGGGGAAAAAAATTAATAAGAGATGAGAAATAGTCCCTCAGGCACATTGGTTAATGATCAGTGGTTGAAGTCAGAGAGTGATTCCAAGGTCAGCATGCTATCTGTCCCTTGAATGTATCTTTTCTTCAATAATGTCTGTGATGGTTAATTGTATGTATACATTTCACTGGGCTAAGGGATGCCCAGATAGCTGCTAAAACATTATTTCTAGATGCATCTGTGAGGGTGTCTCCAGAAAAGATTTGAATCCATAGACTGAGCAAAGAAGATCACCCTCACCAGTGCAGGTGGGCAACATTCGGTATGTTGAGAACCCAAATAGAACAAAAAGACAGAGGAAGGGAAAATTCACTCACTTTGCTAGAGTTGGAACATTTCATCTTCCCTCAGACATCAGAGCTCTGGGTTCTTGGACATTATGACTGGGGCTGGGATTTCTAACATTGGATCCCTTGGTTCCTAGTCCTTTGGGTTTGAGACTGGAACTAGACTACTTATTTTCCTGGGTCTCCAGCTTGTAGATGGCATATGGTGAGACTTCTTACCCTCCATAATCACATAAGCCAGTCTCTCATAATCAATCTATCTATCTTTCCTCCTTCCTTCCTTCCTTTCCATCTATCCATCCATCCTATTAGTTCTGACTCTCTGGAGAACCTCAACTAATATAAGGTCTCACTGCAACTTTCAAGAGGGCTATTAAAACTGTTTTCACTAAACTTTGTAAGCCACTGGGGAAGGGGGAAGGTAGTACTGCCTTAGGGCTTGATGAATGGAGTTCGCACAAAGTAAGGAGTTTCCCCCTACTTGGGTGGCCTTACCACAAAGATACCAGACAGCAGGGTCACTATGCTTAGGCAGTGTCAGTAGTGACCAGAAACACTGGTAACTCTGGGAGCATAATGAGACTGGGCCCTCAATATAAGCTCCTTTAGTGGCAGGCACCAGTAGCCATGGCAACAGAGAGGCACCTTAACAATGCATCTTTTCAGGTGGCAAACCCCAAACTTCACCAAAATAAATGAAACCTGGAGAGGAGGAAAATGGACAACACCAAACAGTAGCTAAGAGATTTGTGAGGACCTATGTAGGACCCCACAAAGGATCCCAGAAATACAAAGGGACCAGGGAACAGTGGCAGCAAGCAGGTAGGGGACACAGAAAAGAGAGGTAGGGTCAGTACCTGGAAAGTACTATTTGTTACTGTTAGGTGCACTGGGGGAAACCATGCTTACTCTGTCTCCAGCTGTGTGACCATGGCTGAATCCCTAAACATTTCAGAGCTCTAATTTCCTCACCTGGAAAATGGAGTGACAACAGATACTAATAACTAGCTCACAAAATAATTTTAAGAATTAAACAGGAGAGCATATTTGAAAGTGTTTCTTAAATGCTAAAGTGCTATGTAGATATTAGTTTCAACATATAACAGTGGACTATTATGTAACATTTGGTGCTGGGATCCCCTCAGGATTTAACCTGTAGTATTTCCACTCCAGAAATCATAGCTGAAAGCATGTCTTCCAGGAGAAAGAATGAGGAAAGAATGATCTAACTTAATTATAAAATGGGATGGAGGTGAAAACCCAACCAGTTACACTTGGAGGGCCAATAAGCCATCAAAGTAGGGCAGAATTTTTCAGGAAGAGGAGAAATATATTATGCATATCATGGTTACATAGATATCATTTATTCGCTGTAAAACTCTAAGGAAGAGATTGTCACTCCTATATCTGCAGATAAGGCAAATGAGACTCAGAGAGGTTAAATAGCATACTGAAGACCACATAGCAAATAGAAGGCAAGGCATGAGATTTTCAATCCAGACATTTCTGGATCTAAATCAGATAGCATTTCCTTCTTTTGCTTTTGCTATTCTTTCTTTTTCTTTTTCTTCTTTGAGTAAACAGAGAATCCATAATCATAGCAATCATGACCAAAATAAGATGACAAATAAGTCACTAAATATGTTGCATCAAGCCCCATGCCTTCCCCATTTTTCAAGACCAATTCAAATATTTTTGCATATCCAGTAGCCAGCTTTGGCTCCCCATAAAAGTTTCTTCCAGATATGCTTATACTTGAACACTTTCTAAAAATGTTATTTTGGGTGGTAAATCATTTTATTTGTTTTGCAGTATCCTGAAAGTACTATAGCAAGATTACTCAGATAAAAAATAAAATCCCTTCATTATGTGTAAATGCAACACATGTAGCCTATATAAGGAAAAAACTTAAATTCAAAGCACATGAGCTGAGAATGAAGTAGGAAGTAAGGATGGCAACCCAGCACAAGGAAAACCAGGAGCTTGTGGCTTTCTGCTCTAGAACATCATCATGCCAATGGGATGATGCGGGACACCATCATGCCAATGGGATGATGTGACAGTATACCATTGTTCAGCTCTCTGTGAAATGGGGTATCCAGGGAAGCACATGTGGTAGTAATAGAAAAGATGCAATTCTCTTTGGCTGCTTTTCAAGCTTCACTATTCAGATAATTTGGGGACTTTCTTTTTTTTTACTTTGAGAAATTCTCCCAGGACTGGACTGATTATAAGATGAGGATATGTCTTGAATTCTGCCAACAGAGAAAACTTGGCTGAACTAGATGTTTTATTTTTTAAGTTGTGTGCACTTTTGCTAAGGACAGATCTGTTTCCTCCCAATCAACCTTCTCTTTTCAGAAAACAAACTCAGATGCTGCCTTGAAAGAGTTTAAATCTTCCTTTCACAGGATGAAGGACCTTCAATGTTCTTCCCAAATAAACCCCCCAGTGCTCATTGTCAAGATGCCAAGCCAAATGTTGAAGACAATCTCATTTCTGTAGTCTATAGTGCCCTAAATTAATGGGATAAATTTCTTTCAATGAGTTAAAAACCCTAAGCAGTTCATTTATTGTTTGCAGTTCATTAAATTGTGTCTGTCTGCTGTGGTCCCTGGGTTCATGCTCAAGGACAAATAGTAACCAAAATGAAGAACCTACAACTTGTTCTTACCAAAGCCAAAAAGGCTTTAGAGAAGAAGCAAAATTACGATAAGACTTAAATGAAACTAAGCCCACACAAAGATGCTTTGGGAGCAAGGAAGATGAGCAAAACAATTAGGTATGAGTGAAGCAGGTTACCACATCCTGATCCACATCTGTAAAATAGGGATAAAGATAGCTCCATCCTAGGATTGATGCAAAATAACTATTGTGAAATTTCCTGGCTCTATTGGAGGCACCAAGTGATGCTCAATTATTGCTGATTTCTTTCTTTTTCTTTCTCTCTTTTTTTTTTTTAAATCTGTCTCACAGGGTTAATGTGAAGAGTGAATGAGATCACTGGGTGGGAGTTTTATTTACATGTGAGATATAAGAAAAAAGGAATTTAAAGAACAAGAGTCCACCCCAGAGAACTCTCCAGGGTCCAGATCTGAGTATTTCCCAGATCTTTGTAGACAGATTCAAATTGCTGGCAGTCTCCTCAAGGACAGAAAAAAGCCAGAGCCATGCCCTTACATATAGCCTTATCAGAGAACTTGAGGGAAATCAATGGAAAGAATCCCAAAATCATAGGCTTTGCCACCCACTCATTTAACAAATATTTATTGAATAACTACCCTTTGTCAGATGCTGTTCTAGAAGCTATGAATAAAAGCAATGAACAAATGATAAGGTTTCTGTTCAAGCTTATTTTTCAGTAAAGAAAGACAAAATATTTAAATGAGCACAAAAAATACTATGATGGAGCAAAAACAAGGTAGAAAAGGATCGGCAAAGTTGAGTTTTGTGGCTTTCCAATAGGGAGATTAGGGAACCTCTCACAGATGTAAAGATCTGAAAGGAATTGAGCCAAAGGATATTGGAGACAGATCCAGGAGGGGCCTATAAACTCCCTAAGGCAAGAGACTTCCTGTTAAGTCCAAGGACTTGCAAGGCACCAAGTGTGCCTGGAGTAGAGGGATCAAAGAAAAAAGTTCAGAGGAAGTAAGGTCAGACACGGGGCCAGATCATGGATGAGGATGACCTCATAAGGAGTTTGGCTTTTATTGATAAGGAGTGGGAAGTCACTGGAGGGTTCTGTGCAGAGGAGTGAGTTTCTAACCTCCACTTTAACAGAGTAACTCTGGTTGTTGTTTTTAAGAGGAAGTTAAAGGCAAAAGCAAGAAGATAAATTGGAGAAGCTTCATACTGTTTTCCACAGTGGCTGCACAAGTTTGCATTCCCACCAACAGTTCACAAGGTTTCATTTCCTTTTTCTCCACATCCTCACCAATACTTGCTATTTCTTGTGTTTTTCTTTTAACTATTCTGACAGATGTAAAGCAATACCTCATTATGGTTTTGATTTGCACTTCCCTAATGATTAGTGTTGAGCATCTTTTCATGTGTCTGTTGGCCATTTGTATTTCTTCTTTGGAAAAAAATTTATTCAGGTCCTCTGCCCATTTTTTAATTGGATTATTTGGTGGTTTTTTGGTGTGTTGAGTTGTATAATTTTTTATATATATACTTTGGGATATCAACCCCCTAATCGAATATGTCATTTGCAAATATCTTCTTCCATTCAATAGGTTGCCTTTTTGTTTTGTTGATGGTTTCCTTCAGCATGTAAAATCGAAGTGTCCATCGATAGATGAATGGATAAAAAGGATATGGTATGTGTATACACACATGCGCACGCGCACACACACACACACACACACACACACTGGAATATTACTTGTCCATAAAAAAAAGAATGAAATCTTGCCATTTGCAACAACATGGATGGACCTACAAGATATAATGTTAAGTGAAATAAGTCAGGGAAAGACAAATACCAAATTATTTCACTCATATGTGAAATTTAAGAAACAAAATGAACAAACAAAAGAGAGAAAAAAAATCAGGGATTGAAATATTGACAACTGGTGGTTGCCAGAGGGGAGGTGAGTGGGGGATGGATTAAATAAAGGGGGTTAGGAGTACACTTGATAAGCACTGAGAAATGTAAAGGATTGTTAAATCATTATATTGTACACCTGAAAATAATATAATGCTGTATGTTATTTATACTTGAATAAAAAGTCAATTAAAGTAATTAATTAATTTTAAAAAGAAGATAAATTGGGAGTCCATTGCCATTTGCCACTGATAGAAAAGCTACAGCATAAAGGAATGACTTATTTGCTTAACATTACAACAGAATCTCTGGAAGAATTAGTGAAAAAGACATGCCTATGGTAGAATTCTAAACTGATTTCATCAACTAAAAATCCACCATCATTCCAAAAATGGTGAGGAGAGGGAGGGAACTCTGCACAAAAGTCCATCGTTTAATTCTAGGTTACTGTTTGCTCCTGAGATAGCACATATTTGTTTTCTATGTGTAGGTAATCTATTTAACCTACCAGATCTTTTGAAACAGATACACCTTTGTAAGAGTGGAAATTTACCCTCAAGTTTTTGGTATTAAACGCTGTATAACGTTTTTCACACATCAAAGTATCCTGACTAAAAAGAAAACACAAATCTCCTCCAATGGTGGGTGATCTGATCTGTTTCCAATTGACTAAGTTCTCAAAGATGTAAAAACTGAGAATGGAGGAGCCAAATTCATCATTGGTAGAAACAAAGCTTGGACAGCCTGAATAGTTGAACTATTCTGCCGTGCAGATGGAATACAGTGTGCACGGAATCCTAGTTTAGAGAAAGGAAGTCTCAGAGACCGAATAACTTTTTTCCAGTTTGAAAGACTTCAGAAACAATCAAAATGCAGATGTATTAGGTAACTCACTTAAAAGTTAAAACTTGGGAGCACAAGACAGTCACGGTTGGGAAATTGTTTAGGCAAGAAGTGCAGGAAAGAGAAAGGTTCAATAATGAGGATTTCACTATATGGGAAACCAAGAGAGTTTCACCACTCAGGAGAATGGGGACTGCTTTGAAGAGAGTCCAATCTGAACCTGATGGTAGTACTAGAGAAACTAGTAGGAAAAGGCCTCTTGTTTCCTCCATGACTAGGAATGCCTTCAGGGAGACCTCGCTTTTGTGGCTGAGGTTATACCATGCTAAAGAGGAGTGTGAAGCTTAAGAGAGCTGACAGTTAAAGTCTGATATTTTTATCAAGCTGAAGTGATAACTGAACTCCCTGCTCATACCCAGAATTCCTTTATCTGGTCACAAAACTATTTTTAGACCACCAATGACTGACAAAACAGATACAATGGTTTTCTTTCTGTGGAAGAAAGATACCAGTAACAAGTAATGCATAAGTCTCAATGACCTGAGGGCACTGATGGCTAAATTATAAAATATTTGATGGGTTTGGAGGTAAAGATGATGGTGCAGGTTACCAACAATGGAAAGAGATAAGTATAATATAGAAAAGTAAAAAGAGTAGATGCAGTTGACCCTTGAACAACATGGGTTTGTTTGGAATCAGCAGGTCCACTTACACACCGATTTTTTTCAAAAAATACAGTATTTACTTTTAACATTTATTTTCAATAAATACAGTATAAATACACGTACAGCACAGTACTATAAATGTACTTTCTCATCCTTATGATTTTCTTAACATTTCTGTAGCTTATTGTATTGTAAGAATATAGTATATAATATACATATAACATAAAAAGTATGTTTTAATTGACTCCTTATGTTATTGATAAGGCTTCTGGTCAACAGTAGACTATTAGTAGTTAAGTTTTAGGAGAGTCAAAAGTTATATGCAGATTTGCCCCTGCGGCATGGGGAGTCTGTGCCCCTAACCTCAGTGTTGTTCAAGATTCAACTGTACTTCAGTCTACAGTTTGGCTCTATGGATTAGAAACATAGATCTGCTACTCATTAGTTTTATGACCTTAAATAAATTACTAAACTACTCTGAATCAATTTGTTCAACCGTATAATGGTAATAATAACAGCAGACAGTAATTGTGATGCATAGAGCACATAGATCGTACTAAGTCTAATTCCTTATATGTTTCACCTTAGTACATATAGAGATTTGATCATAATATAGTCAAAGATTAAAATTACAGAATTTCAAGTGACTATGCAACTGGGTTAACTGCCATAGCTGATTTTATTATAAATAACTTCACCTTGGGTCCCCTATTAATCCAATATTAAGTTAACCATAAAATTTCCCGCAATTCATTAATTCAATAAACATTTATTGAAATTACACTACAGACCACATATCACATGAAACACTGTAAGAGATTAAAAGAACAATGTTGTTGTTTCTGGCTTCTTTTTATAAACCCACAGCCTACAGGCATATGAACAAATAATCAGTACACAGTGATAGTCATGACCATAGAAGAATGAAGTATGAGAGTTCAGAAGAAGGAGCAAGTAGTCCTACCCAGGGAAATACTTACTGCCTACGTTTATTGACTATTTACTATCCACCAAACAATATTTTAAATACTCTACATGTGCCAACTCAATAAGCATCACAATAAGACAATGAAATAGTTACTATAATTATTTCCATTTTGCATGTCAGGAAACTGAGGCATAGGGAGGTCAAATCTCTTGTCAAAGGTCACATCTAACAAGATCAGACCCATAATTTGAATCAAGCATGGTAGCCCCAAGACCACACTTCAAACCCTACAGTATACCTAGGACATTGATGGATGCCTCATAGAAAAGGTGGCACTGGAAACAGATTTTGTAGAATAAGCAGTTTGCAAGCCAGAGAAGGGAGGATCGGGAAGGTTAATGTACAACCAGGATACAGAAGCTCAGTGTTTGAAGATAACTGGGCAGTATATATAGCCAAACGAGGAAAACATACCAAAAACTAGCAGGAGCCAAGGCTAATAAAGCTGCGTATTAAATTAGCCTCCCTAGCATTCCCTCCCAGCTATTCGATTAAACTTGGGTTCCTGTCAATGGCCCTTCCCGGGTCTCCAAAGCCAATCTTCTATCTTCCTCTTTGGTCCCCTTTAATTCTACAGCTAGCCTTGTTGTTCATCAGAACAAATATACCATGAGGAATAATCATGGAACTATCCACCTTGGATAAACAATGTGCTTACACCACCTCACATCTGTCAGAATGGCTAAAATTAATGACTCACAAAACAACAAATGTTGGCAAGGATGAGGAGAAAAGGGAACCCTTTTGCACTGTTGGTGGGAATGCAAACTGGTGCAGCCACTCTGGAAAATAATATGAAGGTTCCTCAAAAAATTAAAAATAGAACAACCCTACAACCCAGCAAATGCATTACTAGGTATTTATCCAAAGGATACAAAAATGTTGATTTGAAGGGGCACATGCACCCCAATGTTTATAGCAGCCTTATCAACAAAGCCAAATTATGGAAAGAGCCCAAATGTCCATCGACTGATGAATCAATGAAGAAGATGTAGTGTACGTACATACAATGAAATACTACTCAGCAACGCAAAGAATGAAATCTTGCCATTTGAAACAATGTGGATGAACTAGAGGTTATTATGCTAAGCAAAATAAATCAGTCAGAGAAAGACAAGTATCATATGACTTAACTCATGAAGAATTTGAGAAATACAATGGATGAACATAGGGGAAGAGAAGGAAAAATAAGATAAAAACAGGGAGGCAAACCATAAGAGACTCTTAAATACAGAGAACTGAGAGTTGATGGAGAACCAGTGGGTAGGGGAACAGGTGATGAGCATTAAGGAAGGCACTTTTTGGGATGAGCACTTGAGTATCTGTCATATGTAAGACATCAATCACTGGGTTCTACTCCTGAAGCCATCACTACACTGTATGTTAATTAACTTGAATTTAAATCAATCAATCACCAACTGTTAGGTGTTATTTGGATAACTACCTAACACTGAGTATTTAAAAACAATCCCAAGTATTTGGCCATATGTTTATAAAGGCCATATTTTTGCCATATCAGAAGAGGCTACACCATAATTTATTTATTATCTAAATGGAAAACCATTACCCAATTTTCCATGGACTTTGTGAGGGGTGAAAAGGAGAAGCAAATAAGGGAAATACTCTGCTTAATGAACTTTGGAAGCCCAAGGTTGTAGGAGATTCCTAGAGAGGAAACTCCAAGGAAATAAGCATTAGTTCCTTCCCAACGTATCTGCATCAGGTAATTTTTGCCCTTTACTAAATCTCTGCCAACAAAGATAATGGGAATGCAAAGAAACAAGAACTATGTGAGGCAAAATGTTCAGGACTGTTGGCTAAATCACAAGCCTGTAAAACACCCAACATGGCCCAATATCACTCTTTGCTCATATGACATCGTGGTGAGAACATCTATTCTGGGAAGCCCTGAAAAATATAGACTACTTACTAAAACAACTTGCTCTCAAAGAAAGATAGGGAACTGAGGGAGCAACTCAAAAGATCACTGAGATGGGCTAGATGGGTGATGAGTATTAAGGAGGGTATTTGTTGTGATGAGCACTGGGTGTTGTTGTATGTAAGTGATGAATCACTGAATTCTACTTCTGAAACCAATATTGCACAGTATATTAACTAAAATTTAAATTTTAAAAAGATAATTGACATTGAAAGAAGTGTTTTTAATTCAGAGTAGATAATGCTCAAATTGGTTTTATATGCTGAGGAGGATTCGGGGGCGGGGGGGGGAGGGGGGCGGTGCAGGGAATGGGAGTTAAAGACACATGACAAAATGAGGCTAAGAGGTGCAGCCACTCTGGAAAACAGTATGGAGCTTCCTCAAAAAACTAAAACTAGAACTATCCTACGACCCAGCAATTGTGCCACTAGGCATTTATCCAAGGGATACAGGTGTGCTGTTTCCAAGGGACACCTGCACCCCCATGTTTATAGCAGCACTATCAACAATAGCCAAAGTATGGAAAGAGCCCAAATGGCCATCGATGGATGAATGGATAAAGATGTGGTATATATACACAATGGAGTATTACTCAGCAATCAAAAACAATGAAATTTTGCCATTTGCAATTACGTGGATGGAACTGGAGGGTATTATGCTAAGTAAAATTAGTCAGAGAAAGACAAAAATCCTATGACTTCACTCATATGAGGACTTTAAGAGACAAAACAGATGAACATAAGGGAAGGGAAACAAAAATAATATGAAAACAGGGAGGGGGACAAAACAGAAGAGATTCATAAATATGGAGAATAAACAGAGAGTTACTGGAGGGGTTGTGGGAGGGGGGATGGGCTAAATGGGTAAGGGGCACTAAGGAATCTACTCCTGAAATCATTGTTGCACTATATGCTAATTAATTTGGATGTAAATTTTAAAAAATAAAAAATAAAACAAGTTAAAAAAAAAAGAGATCTAGCAACGCCATAGGAAGAATGGCTTAAAACTGGTGATTGAAGGGGCGCCTGGGTGGCGCAGTCGGTTAAGCCTCCGACTTCAGCCAGGTCATGATCTCGCGGTCCGTGAGTTCGAGCCCCGCGTCAGGCTCTGGGCTGATGGCTCAGAGCCTGGAGCCTGTTTCCGATTCTGTGTCTCCCTCTCTCTCTGCCCCTCCCCCGTTCATGCTCTGTCTCTCTCTGTCCCAAAAATAAATAAACGTTGAAAAAAAAAAAATTAAAAAAAAAAAAAACTGGTGATTGAAGACGTTATACGGAAATGGAGTGAGAAAACTTCCCCTGATATGGTAAAAAAGAGAAAAAGATGCACCTTCAGAAGGTGAAGGAAAGACTACTGAGAGCTGTTTCCTTACGGTCTTGTCTGCTCAGTACACATCCTTGCTTTTGCCCCTTGTCTCACTCCCAATGTCCACCCACCACCTAGTCCTGTTGATCCTGCCTCCAAAGTGTATCTATAATAAAGCCACATCTCCATTTCCAGTGCCACCGCTGAATTCCAAGCCACAATGATCCTTAGCCTAGATCCCTGCAAGAGCTTTCCAGCTGTTTACCTACTTCCTCTATTCTCCATGCAGCTGCCAGAGAGGGATTGCATAAGTGAGAATTGATTCCAGCTCCCCCATGGCTCCATGAATACAATAAAAATCCCTTTTCTGCCAAGCACTCTTAGATCCTCTGTCCTAGCTCTCCTGTCTAGCTCAATTTTATGTCATTCTCTCCCCCTTTTTGTGATCCAATAATTTTGATCTTCTCTCCATTTTTCAAATAAACCATGCTCCTTATTACTCAGGTCATTCTGAATGCTACTTGCTCTCACCTAAACGCTCTTTCCTGGCCCTTTCATTTATTTCTGTCTGTGTGGAGGGTTCCTTCTCTTTCCTGAAGCCTCATGCTAAATGTCTTCTTTTCAAAAAAAGTCCTCAATGATCAGCTTGTCCAAGGAAATACCCATCACTACTCTAAACCAGGGATCTGACAGTTAAGATGGTAGACCAAGGAAATTGCCTAATTTCAAATCTCTGCTTCCTCACTTGTATGACCCCAAGCAAGTAACTTAATTGTTCTCCACTATGTGGGAATAATATGTAATAGTTATTCAGAGACTGATTGTGACAATCAAATGAACCAACAAGCATAAGAAAATTACACTGCCTGGTCCTTTAAGTGTTCAATAATGACTTACTTCCCTCAAACATTTTAATTTGTACCTCAGTGTTTCATGTTTACTTACTATGCTCACACATCAAACATTTTGTTTCATGTTTACTGTGTGTCATACTTACTGTTCACCTACTATTTCATAAGGCAGAGAACTGATTCATCCACTATTTCCAGGAGGGCAGAGAAGTGGCCCATATCCCTAGTACCTATAACAATGCCAGCTGCTCAGTCAATATTTGAGGAATAGAAGAATGAATGAAGTGATATTGTACCTAATTAAGTGTGTAGGGTCTAAGAAAGCCCACACTGCTGTTGAGAAAAAAGCTGAACTAATTAACCATAGTGATCTAGCTAGGTAAGAATGCCTGAGAGGCCAAGAAAGGTCCAAAAGAGAACAGAGTGGTTCCCAAGACTGAAGCCATTGTAAGGATCCACAGGAGGCTGATTGACGGTGAGAGGATGGGAAGCTGTGGTAGTAAATGAAGCATCTCAGTCTTGGGCAAAGGTGAAATCAAAATGCAGTTATTACTCCCCTAGTGACCATGGTTAGAGGGCAGATAAGAGTGACCAGGGGTGAGAAAACCAAGAAAGGGAGAGGACTAATGTAGGAGAAGAGTTACTATTACAAAGTTAAATTCCTTGTGTATCAGGTGGAAGGAAATCAGGAAGTAAAACGCCAAGCAAAGTGCTAAAGTCACTGAGGAGAGTAGAAGAAGTAACAGGTCAGTTAGTGATAGCAATGAGGATAGGAAAAAAACGGCCCAAGTGGCAACTCTGAGTTTCCACAAAAGTGGAAACCTTGAGTTCTCAAAAAGATTGAGGAGCGTTGGTAGAAAAATCATCCAAAGCTGCAAGGAGAGTGAAAAAATTGCCAGCACTCCTCGGTCTCACGAAATGGGAACATCCTGAAGTAGAAATGACACATGAGACAATCCAGAGAAATGTATTAGTGAAAGGGGCAGACAGGGGAATGTGGAGAGTGTTTGGTTCTTAGATGGATCTGATCAATGTCACCGTTGAAGAGAATCTAAGATGGTGTGAGAGTCAGACTGCCTGAATTTTGCCCTCTGCCCTAAAAGGGATGGGGAGCCACAGGCTCATCTTTAAAATAAGCCAGACACCATTTCTGGTAGAATGTGACGCATCTGCCCCAAGGCAGAGAACCACCTTAAGCTTGCTCAATGTCTCTCTCAATCTCAAATCTCTTTCCCCATTTTCCTCTGGCCCAGAGGTGACACAAATGTCCTGCTACAAATTGACTGAAGCATCCTTCCTGTAGGCCTCCCCAGCAGATATCAGAAGTGAAAGGGCAGAAATCAAGTCCATATTTAGGAAGGAGAAAGCACCAGAGGCTACTGACACAGCATCATGACTCCCTAGAGGAAATCTCAGGCTACAATTTGTCTAAGCAGATGCAGAAATTTGCCATTTTTCTCATCCTTCCTCACGTGCACTACTTGACAGCCTCTTCAGATCCGAGCCAAGACTGCAGCCCGCACTGGCCAGATCATGGGGAATACTTGGGAGAAATACTAGTGCTCAGCTCTCCCTCATTTTGAGCACTAGGTCAGGTGAATTACTTCAAATACATGCAAGGCCCTTCTGTTTCCATGGTAACTGCTCTAAGAACCGTAACAATGTCAATCACAGAAATGGTGAAATCATAACTTGAACCCATCTTGCTGACAAAGATATCTTGAGAAGTAGCCACTGCTCAGTATCAGACTTCTACCTCTCATTTGGGGAAGAATGTTTTGTTTACATCCAATCAGTTATGGGAATAAGGGGAAATGGTGGTTAGTCATTTTCCTTCTGCTTCGCTGGGTCTACCTCTGTCTGTATTTTGCTGATATGCTTGTAACTCATTTTCCCTGCTTGAAATTCTAGATGGAACAATTCGTTTTTCCACCTCTTTCCTGCATAGGTGTACGCACTTGAAGACAAAATATTGATTTTTTTTCCATGCACTGAGAAAAAATGAAGAACACCTTGTTCATTTTCATTACATTGTGCCAGTTGTTTTAATTTCTTAATGTCTATTTTGATGAAGCAACCTCACAGCATCTAGGGATGAAGTTCTAATCCTGAGGTGCTAAAGTAAGATCCAGTGCCTTTTGCCTGCCCTGAGAAGTGGGGCAAATATCTCAGATGACCTATTCTCGCATAAAGAGAGAAGTTAAGGAGTAATTCCCATTTCCTCCCTTTCTATTTGTGCGAAATCTACCCTCTGGATTCTCAAGTGATCTCCCCTAGAAATCAAGGAGTAAAATCATAACATCTAGAACCTACATGATAATTCCCACCAAAAAGGTATTTTGGCACATTAACATTCAAGATTTGTTGGCTATTTTATTTGCTTGGTTTTATTTTTTAATGTAAATTTTAGGACACTCTTGCCCTGAATCATATTTTTATCTTCCCTTTATACTATAAAAAATTTCAAAGCAAGAATATTTCTGTGAGTTTATTAGACCCTTCAGTTTGGATACTGAATTGTTACAAAACCAATATTTTTTACATTTTTCTTCTTAATAACATTCTTTGACCCAGAGAGAACTAAAAAATAAGCTATTTGATGTCTAAAATTGCAGAGATAAACTGACATTGTGTTCTGAAGGTGTCTTTTCATGAGAAAAATGGAATTTTTAAAAAATGTAATCAAGTTATACACAGCCCCTCACCCTCAGGTCATCAGTTCAGATTTGTGTGAGGTTGAAAGTTGCAGAAAGTTATGGTGGTTGTAGACTCTCAGTGCCCTCTGAGAAATGAGTGGGAGGTCCCAGAGGAGGTCACTGCTTTGTAGTCACCACCCCATGATTGATACCCACAGGCTCATTGAGGAATAACAATTTCAACAGAAGCCCATAGATTTGGCCTAAGACTCCTAAGCTGGTCCTATGCACCTTCATGTTCACAAACGTATGTTCTCAAATGTTAAGCTCCATGAGAAATAGAAGTCACTTTTTTTTTTTTTAAGTAACTCTGGAAAGCCTTTGCTCAATATCCTGCCTGATTAATGCAGCTGAGGTGATAACAATCTGAGGAGGATGAAGCCCAGAGAGAAAGAAAGGGAAGAGGAGGACAAAGAAAAGCAGGAGAATGAAAATAAACTAACAATGGGAAGGGATAAGGATGAAAAGAGGTAGAGAAATTAAAGAAAAAAGGGGAAAAAGAAAACAGAAAAAGTAAGTGGTGAGAGAAAGGAGAAAGAAATGAAGGAACAGAAGAGTGAAATTCTGTCATGGTAGTGAGTAGAAACCTTTCTATTCCAATAGGGCTGTTGTTTGTCTTATCATTATTTTTATGACAGGGATCTTTTTGTATAGAAATTTCACTTTTACAAATGCTAATTTTGGCCCAAAATCCAGACTTCAGAATCACCATCCAAAGAGGGAAGTCACTGGTGAAGATTATTTTGCATTCCAATCCCACAGAGAAAGTATCCCTCATCTGAAAGAGAAGTTACAAGAACCCAGAGTAGGATAGTCCAACTGTGTGCTCTAGCCCCAGGAAAGAAGCTTCACATTAATGGGGTATAGGGAGAAGACTGGATGTAAGATTCCTATTACCAAAACTGGACATGTGTGGACCACGTTCCCATCAAGGAAGCAGTAATTTAAAGATTGGTTCTTGATCAATCTGAAGTCCTCTTTGCTTGACAAATTGATATTAATAAATTACTTTGAGGAGAAATAGTGCCTGCATTATCTACCTCAAGAACTTAAGACAAAGAATATATTTTAGGTTATAAACAATATAAACTCATTACAGAGAAGTGAGAGTCAAAGAAAAATGTATATAAAGCAATAGTAAACAGTGTTCTAAAGGTGACAAGAACATGGAGTGAAATATGACAGAGCATGGGATTTGGACTTCATAGTGTCAATAATTCTTTCGAAAGAATGAATTGAACTGAATTCAATTCCTCTGTCCTTATCATTGTAGGGGATTGATTTTCACTCCGCTCCTTATGAGACAAACCTGGGAGATGGATCTGGAGTAAACTCTTCTAGTTTCTCTTAAAACCATTTGACTAATTTTTGATCATTTGTGAAACTAAGTTGGTTGGTGACAGTCTATCATCCTATGCCTATAATTTTATCAGAACATGGGGTCAGTGAATTAAAAAGGCTACTATTGTCTAGGATGTTTCTTCTCTTCTACTTTTCTTGGACTTGCCCGTGTTTAGATGGACTGTGCTCTAAATGTACTTTCAAACTCCAGAGAGGGTAAAAGGTTCGTGGGCACCAACTCTGTGTAGCATGGAGGAAGCTAATCACTTCCCAACTTCTCCACCTACTTGTAATAAGTTAGCAAGTTGCCTCTACTGCTCTCCATTCTAGATGGAAAACAGGAGACCTTACCCCATTCTCCAATCTAGTTGTTAGAGAATCCTGCATTTGAGAAGTAGAGAAGGAGGTTTACTTGACATTTCCCTGACACCACTCATAAAACTGACACTCGGATTGCTTTTTATTTCACTTTTTTTTCCCCTAGAGGAGAGAAAAAGTAAATGGCATCTCTATCCTTTGACAATAAAATAATAAAGGTTGCCACTCGCTGAGTACTTATAACATCAGTTTTACATATTACATGCTTTACACACATGCTTCTAATTCTAACAACTCTGTAAGGTAGATGTTATTATCCTCTTTCCTCAAGAGGCCAAAAAAGGTTAAGTAACATGCCCAAAGTCATATGGCTATGCAAAATATGAACCAGGACTTAAAATTCAATTTTGTGGCTCTCTGAAATCCTTAGTTTCAATAAATAATAAATGTCTCCCAAATATCCCTATTTCTCTCAAAAACTAACCATAGGACTTATGATCAAATTGAAGTTTTGACAGAAGTGTTTTGTCATTTCTCCCTTTCAAATATCACAATGATATAAAAGTACAAAAGACATAACACTGAATGACAAGAGAATGGCTAAGAAAGTGACAGCAACAAAATTTTGGAAAGTAGAAAGCATATGCTAAAGTAGTAGCTGACTTACCAGACCCACAAAGGTTGACTCCTAAACTGATTAGGAGGGTGGCCCAGAAATAAGCCTGTGCATGTGGAGGAAGTTGAGGAAACTTAGGAATTTGTGGCTCAATGCACTTTTGAAAGTTGGAAAGCACATGAGACTGAAATAAGAGATTTAGCTGGAAGTCTGGATTAGAATCTGTATTTGGGTGGTGATCTCTCTTCCTCCCATCCCAGCAAAAAACCAGATGTATACTCTATGAAGAAACTGAACCAGGGACTCTGGTCTTGGGGTCATTACGCAGAGCTGAAGGATGGGAATTCTAGTGTCTTGCTCTTTGAGCAAACAGCCCCACATCACCAGACACTTGAGGGAAAGCTTCTGGTGTGAAAGAGACCAAAACATCAAAAAGTAAAAGGATCTCAGAGGAAAGAAAAATCATGCAGAAGACAGAAGAGCACGTCTCCGAAACACTAACCTCTACACAGAAACAAGGATAAGGATAGAGTATGTATCTGTTTTTAAAAGATTCAATCCACCTAAAATGAAAGCTTTTGAAATTAAAAATAAGTGAAGAGGAATAAAACCAATAGAAGGGTTGGAAGGTAACACTGAAAATCTCTCTCAGAAAGTATAAATAAAAAGAGATGGAAACTAGGGGGAAGAGAGAAGCAAATTAGAGGCACAGATTGGAAGTTCTAGGAAAGAGAAAAGAGAAACCAGAGGAGAGAAAATTCAGAATCATTTTTCCCTTTTCTTGAAAAATAGCACAAAATTACAGCCGAATGGCTCCACTGTCCTGTCCTGCAGATTCTCAGAGGCCAGACAGCCTTCCTCCCTTTTGTTCCATCTCCATCTCCTTTAGGTAAAACTGGTAGTGTTTCAGCTGGTAAAATCCCGTGTCTAGGTATGCCTTCTGCTGAAGTGGCCTGTAAAATTCACGGTTCACACGCATACTGATTTCCTTATCAAGTGGTTTTTCAACCACACCCTTCAGAAGTTTTCTATTTTTTTTTTTGTTTGTGTGTGTGTGTGTTTGCAATATGAATATGCTGAGAATTTTTCTAATCTTCAAGTTCCTGTTCCTTTCACTTAACAATTTCTTCTTTAATTCATCTTTCTCCTCTCACATTTTATAATAACAATCAGGAGGACCCAGGATGCATCTTCAACATTAGAAATCTTCTCAGTTAAATATCTTATTTCATCGCTCACCAAGTTCTACTCTCCAAAACCAACGGAACATAAGTTTTTTACCACTTTATGACAAGGATCACATTTCCTCCAGTTACCAATAACATGTTCTTAATTTCCACCCAATATCTCACCAAAATGACCTTTAACATCCATATTTCTTTTTTTTTTTAACATTTATTTATTTTTGAGACAGAGACAGAGCATGAACAGGGGAGGGGCAGAGAGAGAGGGAGACACAGAATCTGAAACAGGTTCCAGTCTCTGAGCGGTCAGCACAGAGCCCGACGTGGGGCTAGAACTCACGGACCGCGAGATCATGACCTGAGCCGAAGTCGGATGCTTAACCGACCGAGCCACCCAGGCGCCCCTAACACCCATATTTCTACCAACGTTCTGATCATAATCATTCATTACACATTCTCTAAGAAAATGAAGGCTTTCTCTCCAGCTGTCCTCTTTTCTTTCTGAGTCCTCACCAGAAACACCTTTAACATCCATATTTCTACCAACAGTCTGTTCATGGCAATCTAGACTTTTTCTAGCTGAACCTCAAACCTCTTCCAGCTTCTACGTATCACTCAGTTCTAAAGCTGCTTCCATATTTTTAGGTATTTGTTACAGTGGCACCTCACTTCTTGTTTCCAATACCCATCTTATTCATCTCAGGCTACCATAACAAAATACCACAGACTGGATGACTTACACAACATAAATTTATTTTCTCACAGTTCTGGAGGCTACAAGTCCCAGATCTGGCAGGGTTGGTTTCTGTGAAATCTCTCTTCCTGGCTTGCAGATGGCCAACTTCTCATTATGTCCTCACTTGGCAGAGAGAGAGAAAGAAACTTCTTCTTATAAGGCCACCAGTTCTGTTGGATTACGGCTGCACTCTGAGGAGTTCACTTAACCTTAATTACTAACAAAAACTATCTCCAAGTTATAGTCATATTGGGGATTAGGGCTTTAACATAAAGTCTTGGGGGGGCGTACAGTTCAGTCCATAGTAGAGGACAGAAGTGTGCAAGGGGAATGATAGACAGACAGCTCTGATAGATTATCTGAGGAATTTGAATATAAAAGGAAGAGATACATTCACTTGGCAAAGAGTTTAGGGATGAATTAGTGATATGTGCACAGAAAACTAATTAAACAGAAGTTTGGATCATTACTAAATCCAGGGAAGTACAAAAAACCTATACTTCCCCCTGTCCCCCAAAAGAGAAATTTAATCATAATACACTACATGACGCAGGCATACATAACGCTTATTTAGTCATAATTGTGTAAACACTGAATTTGTCTTTAGATCTCAAATGCAGTTGGTCGAGTTAACCATACTCCTCAATCCCTGGCTCACCAGATTGGACTTCGTGCAGCCCCCTCTCTTATTTGTGTATTCCCCTTATTTCCATTTCTCCCATATGCAAACACCCTGATATGTTTGAAGTGTATCATTTATGCATTCTTTTAAAATGTGGTTTGTATTATCTGCATATACTTTTCATTTACACAAGTTGTATTTTACTAAATATCTTACTCTTTTTCTTAACTTTTTCATTCAACACTATTTTTTAGATCTATGCATATTGCAGGGTGTACATTTAATTCACTGCTCCTAATTCACAAGTATTTCTTAATGTGTAGCCACCATATGTACTTATCTGCTCTGTTACTGATCAACAACTATACTGTTTACAACTTCCTGCTACCACAAACAAGGAGGGAATTTCTGTAGGACACACATCTTAGAGTGTGACAGAGTTGACTAGGTAGTAACAGAGAGCCCTCTAGAATTGCTAACCTGGTCCACATGTCCACTAGTGGTACTTTGCAGGTCATCAAATGCCACATGCCTGCCAACCTTTTGTACTTCCAGCTTTCCAATTACGGCCAATCTTAAAGGTGTAAAGCAGTATTTTAATATTTTCATTTTTCTAATCACCAATTAGTTAAAGTATCTCTTCATCTGCTTATTAACCTTGTGGGTTTTTCTCTTTTTTGAATTACCTGTTGGTACTTTTGCCCATGTTTTTACTACTTTCTACCTCTTCTTTTCTGATTTTTCCTTTTATAGTCTAGAACTTGGGTCTCTTTCAACTTGGAAAACTAGGCAAATAAGAACACAAGACCATTAATAATTCCATGAAAACCAAAAGTTTCACAGGAAATTTAATCAAACTTATTACATGACTCAGATGTAAATACTATTTGCATAGTCATAATGATATGAACCAGTGCATTTTAATCTAACAATAATTACTACCAGAAAGATTGAAAGAGGATAAGTGAGTGGAGGGAAAGATGTAAGGATAAAAGCTAAATCTCATCTTTTATGTTAGGAAGACAATAGATAATCCCTATGGATTGAATTGCACCCCCAAACCACCCACCCCAGGCCAAAAAGCTATGTTGAAGTCCTAACTCCTAGCACCTCAGAATGTGACCTTATTTGAAAATATAGTCTTTATAGATGTAATCAAGTAAAAGCGAGGTCATTAAGTGGGGCTTTAATCCAATATGACTCGTATTCAGGAGGAATTTGGACACAGAAATAAACATTCACAGAGAGAAGACTGTGTGAAGATACAGGGAGAAATGTCACGTGAAGATGAAGGCAGAGATCAAGGTGGTGCAACTACAAGCTAAGCAAGGAACTCCAAGGATTATCAGCAAACCATTATAAACTAAGACATATGGAACAGCTTCTCCCTCAAAGCCCTCAGAAGAAACCAACCTTGCTGACACCATGATCTCAGACCTCTAGCCTCCAGACTACAGAACAAATTTCTGATGTTTAAGTCATCAAATTGTGGCATTTTGTTATAGCAGCCCTAGGAAATCAATGCAAATAGCTAGCTAGCTACATAGACAGACAGACAGACAAAGAAATGGCAGTGCATACATGATGTTCTAAACATGGAGGCAGCCGTAAATGTAACTGATTGCCTCTGGGAAGTGGGAATGGGAATAAGGGATGGGGGTGGAAGGAAGCAGGAGATTACTGTTTTCCATTTTAAGTCATGTAAAACTACTTGACTTTATGTGTATTTATAACTTTTATAAAAATATACCTTTAAAAGGCCATCTTGCCATGCTTTAAGGAAGATCAGTTTCTATAATTTTACTTTCACAGCATCAAAGAAGACTTGCTCTACCAAGAAAATGTTTGTCTTTAAGTTTCAAAGTGCATTGTCTTAGGGCTTCATGGTCTTGTATGATATTGAACTAGTTTCAGATTGGGGCTTAAATCCCAGTTATTACTAGTTGGCAAAAGCATTTACATTTCAAGAGTTTGGATGGTAAGCAGCAGAGCATTATGGAAATACAAACTTCAGAGAGAGACCGAAAGGGTCTAAGTCCAAATGCCCCTGCTTATTAAGTTGCATGGCCTAAGGCAAGTCAGTTTAAACCTCAGTACCTCAATTTCTTCATCTGTACAATTGGATAGGAAGACAGTACTTTGTGAGGATTTTAATTAGAACACTTAGCACAATGCCAGGCTCCTGATAAGCACTCGATAAAAGATAGCTATATGGTTACAATATCCATATTAAGAAGGCTTTCCATTCTTTGCAACTATTATCTTCAGTCACTAGTCCCTTCTACTCCCCAAACCTTCAATCTGGTTCAATTTTGTTCTCTGGTTACATGATAATGTAGGACAAAATCTGGTTTTAAGTCCCGCATCTGCAACTTACTCGACCTATGATAAGTTACTTAAATTTTCTCAACCTCGAGTTCCTCATCTATAAAGCAGGTTAAATAATATCTATCATCATGACTGGGTGAAATATTGAACATGCAAGTGCCTGGTGCAAGAGCTAGTAGAGCGTAGATGCTCAGTATGTGATGGCACAGGGCAAGCTGATAGGCAAGTCCATTTCCCAGCACATAAAATTAAGTAGTATTATATAAACACAACACCCCATATTCTTTAGCTATTCCATAAAAACATTTTGTGGATATTTAAAAGCCAGATCCACTCTTCAAGAGGATACTTGAGAGACAGGAGTTGTAGATAGAGATATCCATGAATATCCAATGCCTCTGCTTCATAAAATGCCAGAGAATTTGATTTACACAGCACTCTAAGCAGAGCAAATTGTCCAGGTTATTTTAATTGAATTAATTTCCAATGAAGTATAAAACTTTGCCAATGCATGACAGTCTATCCAAATGCAAGGTCATATGAACAAGATGTACTATTTAAGAAATCCGTGGTAAACTTTAGACAAACACATTTTTGTTAAAGTATTGCCCACGTCTCAAAAATAATTCAACTTATAAAACCTGAAATTTACAAAACACCTAAACCTCCCACCACAGAAGGATTCTCAGCCTCCTCAATGAATTCCATCAGTGACCTGATTTACAAAAATCTACCTTGCACATAAATCTTCAGGAACACAACCGTTGCCCAAACTATTGTTCACAGTTAAAACAAGATTTCTCCTGCTTTGATGCCCATTATCAGAGTGAGTAGGGCCTGAGTTTAAATCACCATGTCCCTGCCAGAACAGTCTTGTTCCCTCTTGTCCTCATCACTGCTGTGGTGTCCTGTCAGGGAGAAGATGTAGGGCTCTCTGAATAGTTGAGTTCAGCAATCTTCTAAAATGCTGATGCAGCTCCCTTAGCTAAGTGAACACAATATTTCTGTGACAACCCTCCATAATCCAAGGAGCGGCTCTCTTAGGTCAGCAGAGGTGATAGTGGTTCCCTGTCAACCAGGAGAGATCACTCCAAGTTTTCATTCGTAACTGAGAAGAATTATTCCCTTTTTTGTTTGGAGAAAATCCACACCTGGCACAAAGCACTGAAAGGCACCACTGCAATCTATTTTCCCTTATGTCTCATCCATGTCTAGGACTGTATCTCCACACATGGGCTTGATGGCTCATAATACAATATGGTTAAGTCATATTCGAATTTGTTCTGATGTTCTTGTCCATCAGACTAATCGAGCTTACACTGGCCCATCAAAATAATAACAAAGATACAGACGGTCCTTTTTGGTTTATAAAGCACCTTAATATACTTTATATCACTGGTTCTTTTCAGAAATAATATTAATATTGTCATCTTCATAGTACAGATAGGGAAATAAGCTTTTGAACAAAGTCCTTTTCGTTGATGAGCCTCTCCAAATGCTCCATCCAGATGAAGATGTTTGAGGAGATATGAGCAAAGCAGAGCAAGGCCATGTGTCTCCCGTCAAGGTACATCCAGGTTCTAGTCACTCCTACATCAACCACTGAAACCCAGCAAAAGTCCTGATCTTGCCCACATAATACAAGCATACAGGTCTACTTAGGAAGGAGGCAGGCAACAACCAGCAGCAGAGGGCTGTCAAAACTTTGAAAGTTCAGGAGGCACACAGGCCTTCTGTGTGAAATGGGTTGCACTTTAATTACAAGAAGAAAGGAACACTTACCACATGGCAGGCACTATATTTATTGTTGGCCATGCATTATCTCATTTAATTCTCAAAACAAACCAATGTGTTACTAGCTAGTATCATCCCCATTTTCAAATGAGGAGTGTATTCGTCAGGGTTCTCCAGAGAAACAGAACCAATATGATATATATAAAAACATACTTATCACGAGGGATTGGCTCATACTATTGTGAAGACTGAGAAGTTCACGATCCACCATCTGTCAGCTGGAGGCCCAGGAAAGCCAGTGGTGTAGCTCCAGTCCAAACCAGAAGGCCTGAGAACCAGGGAGCCAATGGTGTAAGTCCTGGGCCATATGTGAAGGCCCAAGAACCAGGAGCACTGATGTGTGAGTGCAGAAGATGGACATCTCAGCTCAAGCAAAATAGGAAATCTGCCTTTCCTCTACATTTCTGTTTTATTCAGGCCCTCAACAGACTGGATGATGCACACCTGCTTTGGGAGGGCAATCTTCTTCATTCAGTCTGTAGATTCAAATGCTCGTCTCTTCCAGAGACACCCTCACAGACACACCTAGAAATAATGGCTTACCAGTTGTCTAGGCATCTTGTAATTGACACAGATAATTAACCATCACATGGAAACAGAGATTAAACTGCTTACTCAGGTAGCTGATGCCATACCAGGGCTCCAAATCTCTCTGCTTTACTGTTCCCACCACTACCCAATCCGTCTCATTTCCCTTCCAAAAACACGATGTCCACAAATGGCTCTTGACAGCCCTTTGATACCCCAGGCCAAAGCTGATGTGCCCTTATACTTGGAAATCAGGAGTTCTCAGAGGAAACTGGGAGCATCTGTCCATCACCATTTAATAATCACAAAATCAACAGTCCATTGCAATGCTATTGTCTGGTATTTCATTTTAATCAAACCTGCTTTTTATAGCACAAAATATTTCTAAGGATAGATGGATTTTGAGAACATTTTATTTTCCACTCACAGGTCTCAAAATCCACCTTATATTTAGTTTGTTATTTAACATCTTGAAGCTAGATGCGCCTGCCAATGTGCTAAAGACTTAAAACTGAACAAAACAGCCCCTGTTATAAGGGAGCTGCACTGAGAGGTGACAGGCAGGAGGCAACCAACTACAATACCATACATGCAACATTAATAGTATAAACCAAGTGCTCTGGTGACAAAGAATAAGGAAAAAGCAAAGTAGTCATTGCAGATCTCAGGGCTATGACTTGAAGGTGGCAGTATTTGAGCTGGGCTTTAAAGGTTGAATAGGAGTCTACCATGGACTTAAGAGAAGGGCATTCCAGGCAGAGGCACAGTCAAGGAATGACTGTATCATAAGAGATGCCAGACATGGTGGAGGGCATAAATTCATGATGACAGTGAGATTTGTGTAGTATCTCACAGTCTATCTGGAATTTTTACCTGCATTTTCACTCTATATTTAAATTAATCTTGTAGAGTTGTTACTATTTTCTACTCTTTTCAGAAGGTAAGGGAGGTTAGGCCCAAGTCCTCACAGGCAGAGCTAGAAACTGTATGGTCTCAGGACTCTAAATTCCATACTCTAACACTCTAAAAAAAAAAAATCAGATTTGGAGGTTGGAAAGCACAGGGAAGAAGCCAGGGAAGATCTCTCTGACATGTTGAAACTGAATTAAATTCTATGCCCTTAGTTGTTGGTGCTCTGGAGAGAGGAGCAAAGGGTCAGCACCCACCCACCATAAGCCAGTCCTCCTAACCTTTCCTTCAAAATTCTCTCCAAATCCATGGTGCCTCTCTCAAGAGTGGTAGTAGCTGGGAATGAAATGATGGAATCTGACGTAGATGGAGGAAAAAAGGCTGAACTCAATTTCAGTATTTCCTACCTTTGTTCCTTCATCCCTTTAATTTGCTCATCCAAAGTTTGTTCCAGCAAAGTTTAATTATGTGTCTATTCATTAACTTGTATATTGCCTGATCCCAAGGAATTTGAAATCATTCTATGTGTGGTAAAACATCCATTTAAAATCGAAAGGAGGGAAGAAGGGAGAGGGGAGGAGAAAAGGAAGGGAAGGAAGAAAGGGAGAGGGAGTGGGAGAGGGAGTGGGAGAGGGAGAGGGAGAGGGAGAGGGAGAGGGAGAGGGAGAGGGAGAGAGGGAGAGGGAGAGGGAGAGGGAGAGGGAGAGGGAGAGGGAGAGAGAGAGAGAGAGAGAGAGAGAGAAACTGCATTAGAATATGAGAAGGGTGCCCAGGTGGCTCAGTGGTTGAATATCCCACTCTTGATTTCAGCTTAGGTCATGATCTCATTGTTGTGGGTTCAAGCCTGACATCAGACACGCTGAGCGTGCAGCCTGCTCTCTGTCCCTCTCTGCACCTCCCCCACTCACACTTGCTCTCTTAAAATAAACATTAAAAGAAAAAGTATTTGAGAGACAAACCAAGGGAAAAATAGGATATTGGTTAAGTGGGCAATGGAATCTCTACCACAGCTCTATTTAAGCTGTAAATTTTGCTCCAAGCTTCCTGGTAGACAAAGCAAAATCAGAAACCTAATGTGTGCTATATCCTTTTACTCATTAGAAGAAAACACATAATCTCCCCAGTAGAAGCTAGTTTTTCCTAGTAATTAACTCTAAAATATTTTTTTTCTTATGGAGTGTCTACAGGTGTCTCTGAGAAATGTGCTGAAAGGTATCAACAGTGAGATTTCCTTCGTACCGTAAACGCAGTGAAGGGTTTCACCAGGCAGGTCAGAACGTCTTAGCCTCCATCAGTACACATTTCTTCCTGTTTCTCAGAATGTGCCCCCCTGGCATGCTCTCTCACCCTTGCTCTCGCTCTCTCTCTCTCTCTCTCTCTCTCTGGGAGCTCCAACTTGCCTCACAGGGCATTTCACATTGGATGCCTGCTTTTCTCCCACTTGTCGGCAACATATTTTTCAAATTAGCACTTGGGAGCTTTGAGGGAAACCCTGACATTGTTGAGAAGAGAGTGAGAGGCCAACAAAAAAAGAGAGAGAGGTCTGCTTTTTTCTCAGCTTGTTATAAATTTGCAATACAAGCAAAGAAAAATAAACACCCAGATTCTGCAACTGATATAGAAGTTCCCTGTCTTGACGTGGTACCAAAGTTCGGTCTTCCCCCAGACCCTCTGCTCGATACAAGCAGGAAGCCGTTGCTCATTCTGAAGGGGTATGGCCCAGCCTCCTTTCCCACCCTCTTCCTTGTCTTCATTACCATGTTTCCCTGTGGATGGAGAAGTGGAAGGACAATACATGAATAGAATACCCTGTTCAGGAAGCCACATGAGTTCCTGGTTTGTGAGAAATGTTTGCGTCTGAAGCCGCACTTTTAACTCAGTGAGAAGCCTCCTGTCTCCTGTCAGAGGGAGGGGAGGGGAGGGGAGCTCAAGAGGCCCAGCTGATCTTCATTAGCAAATAGGCCAAGCTGCTCTCCTGCCAAGACCTTCCGCCTGGCCCCGTTCCTGTCCCTTGTGAGGACTGTTCCCATCTTGACTAAGGACTAGAAAGGGGAAAAGGGCAAAAAGAAAGGTTTTCTCTGACAAGAAGCTGGAAATAGATTAAGAGAAGGGATTTCTTCATCTTGATTAGGGAGGTTGCACTTAGGGTCCAGAAGAGTAGAGCGGTGGAGGGATTTTGTGGCTAAAGGATCCCTGTTTGAATCCTGCCTCAGGCAATCGCCTATAATGTCTTGGGCAAGTACTTTTACCTCTTTGAACCCCATCTCCCTTCTCCATAAAAAGGGGATAATGCCTTGATGGCTGTAGAAATTGAGAGGATATTCGTGAACGTGCTTTAACTGCTCGGCACTATGCAATTCTAGTCACTATGCAAATTATAGTCGTTACTAGTGTAGGAAAACGTTCTGTCTCATAACCCCCAGCAGTTGACAACAGAAGATCTCGTTACCAGACACCCCCAGCCCAGATCCTCTGGTGCTAATTACTGGCTGGGCCTCAGTAATGTTTACTATCTGAGCCTCAGTTTCCTGCAGTGAAAATATTGACAAAGGAAGTCACCTCAGAGCACAAGGCTGTCATGAGAATCAGCAACACTAAACATCAGGAAGTACTTTGACAACTGTAAAATGCTAGACAAATATTAGTTGTTAATATCATTAAGGAGCAGCCTAAAGGCCTGAGCTCTGGTGCCAGCTTTGCATGTGTCTTTACCCTTGGCGCCTTCTCAGTTGAATTTATCACACTCTCCTACAAGCTGTATTTTCCCACTGACAATTATTTAATTCCTTTCTCAACAACCAAGTTCCCTGAGTGGAGCCCCAGAATCCATGGGGAAAATATGTATATTCCTTTTTTGGAAAACTTATACTAGGCAAGGCAGAGAATAAACAACCAAGATGGCTAAAGGAAGATAAAGCAAAATTAAAGAATATGGATCTTGAGGTCGCAAGATTTGTTTCTAATGCCCAGTGCTGGCTGAGTGATCCTGGGTGAGTCTCTTGGCTCCCCCGAGCTTTAGTTTCTTTTTCTAAGAACAGGTCTGATAATAATGATACCTGCCCCATGCGCTTGCAGTGAGGATTAAATGAAATAACGTCTACTCACGGTGTTGTATCAGTAGAGTCATTATCTAAAAGGAAATTATATTTTGACAAGACAGCTACTTAGCGAATAGCTGCTATGTGCCAGGAACTCTGTATGTGTTATTGCATCTAGTCCTCACACTATTAGACTGACATTATCCCCATTTTACAGATGAAAAGACTCAGGAAGTTTAGGAAAGTAAGTGGTAGAGAAAGGGCTGGATCCCAGGTTTGATTCCAAAGCTCATGTTCTTTCTACTACCTATTGGGTTTCTTTCTATAAACTAATATCAGCAATAATACAACTTCCCAGGATTCACTTACTAGCATAAGAGTGAACTTCTAGGATGCTATGTGCTCACAGTAGACTTTCACTACATGTTTTCTTACTTGGCTTCCCAAGGAAGCAGACCTCCAGGCAAGGATGTGAGTACAAGTAGTTTGAGAGTAATCCCATGAAACACCAGTAGGGGAGTGGAGACTTGAGATAGTCACTAAAAGGTTTATTGCCAAACAAGGAGTTCGATTCCACTGGGGAACTCTGGGGATGCTATAGAAGATACACTTCAGACATCCACCTCTTTTGAGTAAGAGAACTGGAATATTTACACAAACTTCTGTCTGGCATTAATGTTTTGGTGCTCTTGCTCTGCTGTGCAGAACAGTCCAACACACACACACACAAAGGAAAAAAAAAAAACACTCCCATGCAAAAGATGCCATGATGTCACTGAGTCAATATATGAACTGAGTGAATGAGCAAGCATATGCTGATGGCAAGGGGTAGTGATAGGGTGTTGGGGGTAATGGAATAAAGGATAGACAGTAAAGGAAAGGTCAAGAAATTTACCAAAGAACTGGCATGATGAATTAATAGGCTCCAATCCTTCTTATCACATGATTTCATACATATTAAGAGACATGAGGCAGACTAGATTATTGTTCCAGCTTTAATTCCCTACCCAATAACAGGATTATAAAACTATACCCTTTACCATGTAACTTTGCAGTGCCTCTCACTTTGGGTCAGGTGTATCTCCTCACTTGACTTGACCATGTGACTTGCTTTGGTTAATGGAATCGTAGCAGATAGGACACAAGTGAAGATTTGTAATACGGTTGCTTATTGGGGTTTGCACTCTTACACTTTATGCCAAAGTTATCCTGAGGGTCACAAAAAAAGGGAAGAGAAGGGAAGAAAAAAGAAAAAGAGAAAGAAAAAGAGAAAAAGGAAAAAAAGAAAAAGAATTTGCTAAGACCAACCTAAATCCGCCAACCCTAACCAGTCACGGACACATGAGTAAACCCAGCTCAACTACCCAGCTGAGCCCAGCCGAATATAGCTGAGTTGACCCAGCGACATAGGAGCTAAAAACATGCTTATTGTATAATGCTGAGACTTCTGTGGTTATTAAATGTTCTGAAGCAAAAGATAACTGCTACACAATTTGTACTTCATTGTTCTATGCTAGCAGCTAACATTCATTCAAAAAAATTAGTTCATCAGACATTTCTTAAGTGGCTGCTTTGGGTCACCATCTGAAATTATTTATTTAGTAGTCACTTATTATCCTTCACTGAACTGTGAACTTCATGAAGTCAGGAACTTTGTCTTGTTCATCCCTATATCCTAAGTGCCCAGCACAGTGTTTGTCATAGAATGGTGTTCAATAAGTATTTGTTAACTGAATGAATTTCAGCTATTGTGCTACATATCGAATATATTCAAATGGCATTCTATTTATCCTCAATTTATCGGAGTAGACAAATGTACACAACTGTAATTGAGTCCCCTTATATTAGGAAAGCATAGAAGAATAAATAATTCTAAGTGGAGAAATGATAGAAAACTTTACTGAAATAATGACATTGGAGTCACTGTTGACTCAGGATGAATAGAAATTTTCCTGATGGAGGTGAGAAGAGAGCCTTTCCAATCAAAAGGGACAGTATGAACAAAGGTATAGAAATGTAAAAGAATACCCAGAGTGGCAGAAGCATAGGATGCGTGTATAGGGGAACAATGAGTGGGGCTCAGCCGTAAATGACATGCACTTTGTCCTCTAGGGAACAGTGAACTGTGGAAAAATTTTAATCATAACATTAACTGAGTCCTTTCTTTCACAAAGCTCTTTAGATAGCCATGTGGAAGAACAATTAGATTTATTACAACTTCTAAAGAAATCTGCCTCCTGTTACCATCCTTCCCTAAGTCTTCCTTAATGCAATACATACATGCACACCAGGAGCTCTGAGATACAAGTTACACATTTCCTTTAAGTCTCTTCCTTCCTTTCTGTCCCTTGACCCCTAAGCCCTGAGTTTTCTCCACCCCCACACTAACACCTAAGATATGGACCCCACCCCCAAGGCACATCTTATACCTATACAAAAAAAGCAGGCCTATTTAAATCAATCCAAAACATAACTTTAGGCATCAACAGTACTGCACACACTTGGGGATCTTCCAGAACAGCTAAGACTGAGAAGATTTAAAGGTGGATGAGGCAACCCCCACCTGCAAGACACTGGCGGGGAGGTGGGGGGGTGCGGTGCGGGGAATATCCATATGTAAAAGGCATAGGAGTAAGAATCTCTCCCACTGGGCATCTATTTCCTAACTTTTGAATCTCCTATGATGTTAGACTAAGGGCACTTAGCACACCCTAAAGAATGTAAAATCCATAAATCATAAGTGCAAGGGGCTTGTTAAAATCATATGTAGTGGAAGAGATCTGTTATACAGTCAACATTAATATCATCAGTATTTACTAAGCCTTCTTTCATCATGATGATAAGCTGGGCAACACAGTGCTACATGTGGTCACTGATCTTCAACTTAATAACCAAACTCCCACTTACTTATGGAGCATATCTGTGACCCATTACATCTTGGGAGGTAAAGTACTATGCAATGACACAGCACATGCTGGGAATAGTCATTTTTAATATATACCATTATATATTATATATTGAACCATAGTTCAAAGTATCAAAAATCAGGCAGTTGTGTAGAAAACGATCTCACTTCAGCCTGTATTACTGGAAGTTGATAAAAGACCAATACCCAATGGTATTTGGACCAGGATATCTTAAAAACAATGTGTCCCCCTGGTCTAGAAGTGAGAAAGGGTTTATCTATACCCAAGAAGACAATAAGGCCAAGGCCAAAGCCAACCCGTGTACTGTGCACACACAAATACATAAGAAGCATTCCCTTATTTGCACATGAACAAAAGATGAGTCCAATAAAGAGCATGTGAAATAAAACTGCAACCAGAGGGAAGGATAGAGTCATCCTGATACTCAAAGGAGATGTAATATCCTTAAAAAACATTATGTGAATTAAAAGGGAATTTCATATGATAATGAATTTCCAATGGAATTCAAGATATTATTTTTTATAGAAGTTATACTAAAAAAATAAAATACTAAAAGAAAAGGAAAGAAAGGAAAAGTAAAAGGATAATAGGATGAGACACAAGACAATTAGCTGAGAATAAGCAGGAGTCAGGATAAAATTAATAACACAAAAAATAACAGGTAACGGGGAAGATCCAGAGAAAGGGGAACCCTCTTGCACTGTTGGTAGGAATGTGGAGAAAGAGAGGATGCGGAGAAAGAGGATCTCTTTCGTACTGCTGGTGGGAATGCAAACTGGTGCAGCTACTCTGGAGAACAGTATGGAAGTTTCTCAATAAACTAAAAATAGAACTACCCTACAATCCAGCATTGTACTATTAGGTATTTGCCCAAAGGATATACAAAAATACAGATTCAGGGCACCTGGGGGGATCAGTCCATTGAGCATCCGACTTTTGATTTAGGCTCAGGTCATGATCTCTCGGTTCATGGGTTCAAACCCCGCATTGGGGCTCTGCGCTGACAGTGTGGAGCCTGCTTGGGATTCTCCGTCTCCTCTCTCTCTCTCTCTGCCCCTCCCTGGCTCACACTTGCTCTCTCTCAAAAATAAATAAACCCTAAAAAAAAATTACAGATTCAAAGGAGTACATGCACCCCAACGTTTATAGTAGCATTATCAACAATAGCCAAACTACAGAGAGAGCCCAAATGTTCATTAACTGATTAATGCATCAAGAAGGTGTGGTATATATGAAACAATGGGATATTAGCCACCAAAAATAATGAAATCTTGCCATGTGCAACAATGTGAATGGAGTTAGGATATATTATTTTAAGCAAAATAAGTCAATCAGAGAAAGACAAATACCATGTAATTTCACTCATATGTGGAATTTAAGAAACAAAACAAATGAACATACAGGAAGAGGGAGAATGAGAAGAGATGGGGAAAAAAAACACAAGAAACTCTTAATGTTACAGAACAAATTGTGGGTTGATGGAGGGAGGTGGATGGGAGATGGGCTAGATGGGTGATGGGTACTAAGGGGGACACTTGTTGTGATGAGCCCTGGGTGTTGTATGTAAGTGATGAATCACAGAATTCTACTCCTGAAACCAACATTTCACTGTATGTTAACTAAAATTTAAATTAAAAAAAAAAAGTCTTAATTAAAAAAAATTTTAAAAGCAGGAGCCACGCAAAATTAGAAAATTAGTAACAGAAATGATATCTCCATTAGAAATAGAATTGGCATTGTAAAACTTCATCACATACTTACAGAGGGAAAATGGAGGTCCCTAAAAACTCAAAGAGAAAAAAAAATTATTTGGTCCATAACAAAAAAGCAATCTAATAATAGATGATTCTAGGAATCTTAAGAAAAAATAATCAAAGATATAACTGAAGAAAACTTCAGAGCTTAAAAAAAATGGACTGTTGTTTGAATAATTGATCCACTAAAAATAATAAAAACAAGCCTAAATCCAGATATCTGGAACTTTTGTGAATTAAAGGAGAAAATCCTAAAAACATCCAAGAGAAAGAAAGTAGTTATCTTGAAAGGAACAAATTTCAAGCTGGCCTCAGATTCTTACTCTGGAACATCAAAATGGCAAAAGATATTAAAGCAATATCTACAAAGATTTGAAGTAAAAATACTGTAATATGAGTATTATGAACACAATTCTTCATTTGAGATTCTTATCCTGTGTTGTAGGTAATATGGGAAGAGCCTAAACGATCGCCTCCCATACATCTCTCTACTTCTAGTCTATCTTCCACATTTTTGTATTGATCCTGCTTCCTTGCTAAAAACATTTCAGAACTATGGGATTTTTAAAAGTGTAGTAAAATGTTAATAATGGAATCTAGGTGGTGAGGATAGAGGTGCTCACTCTTAAACTTTTTCAACTTTACCGTATGATTGATTTACTTTGTATAGTTGAAAAAAGAAAAGGAAATATTTCAAATCAAAATAATTGTCTACTGGATAGAATCCAAATTGCCTGGCATGCAAACCTCTTCAGTCTAACCCCAATTTACCTCTCCAGTAGCATCCTCTACCCATTATTCTCATCCATTTTCCTATTCCAGTCACCATGAACCCTCAGCTGTTCCTGAAATGCACACTATTCTTTCAAGACCTTTTTACCTATACTCTTCCCTTGCCTCCCCAGCTAGGATTGCCCTCCCCCAGCTTTTCTCCCCATTTACTGCTATTCATCTTCAAAGACCAGAGCAAACATTACATCTCCATGAGAAGCAGTCAACTACTCCTCTAGTCCTCCCAGGATTCTTGGTTTATACTTCTCTTAGGGCACACATCACCTTGTACCATATTTGTTTGTATTCCTATCACTTCACTCCAACATGAGTGGGTATCCTGAGGATGGGAGCAGTGCCTTTCATCTCTGTCTGCATCTCTGTAGCACAGGCCAGAATCATAGAACAGGTGTCCACAAAGGACCCCAGGGTATGTGAGGAGGGCAGGGGTCCAAAGATGAGTTTTGTTTGAGACTTAGGTTAGGTAAAACCTAAAACAAGTTAGGTTTTACAGTGATAGGCAGTACAAAATGAAAATGCACCTTCTCTTGCTCACAAATTAAGAATTTCAAGATCATGGCAGCAGAGCATTAAACCAAGTGCAGACCCCTATAAAGTATAGGGCTCTGTGCAATTATACAAGTGGCATACCCATAAACTACTCCCCAGGGCCTTGGTAACCCACAGATATCAAGCTGTCTGGGGCTTCCTGAGTTGTAGAGACTCAGTTTCCTTGAGTATCAGCAGTAGCTGTCTGCCTGTCCATGGTGATATACAGACAGAGATGGAAACACCTAAGTGGGAGCTTGCTAAGTTTCATATCTCCCCTACATTAACATCCTGAGACTCTATATGGCTTAAAAAATGTCTTTAGCAACACATATGTGAATCTGATGTCTAAGTCCGAGTAGTTTCTTATTCTGCCAGCAGAACCACAGTGCTATAGTCCATAAGCTATATTGTGGCACTTGTATTGCAACACAGTAATGATGATTAGTCTATGATCAGGCCCCACTACATATCTCCTGTTTGATAAGACTTAAGAAGAAATGAGCACAGTGTCCATGAGAAGATAAGACATTTTCATGCCAGTCAGGCTTCTCATTCAAGAATATAGAACATGCTGGGGGCACCTGGATGGCTCAGTTTGTTAAACAAACTTGACTCTTGATTTCGGCTCAGGTCATGATCTCATGGTTGTGAGATCAAGCCCACATCAGGCTCCACACTAGGCATGGAGATTCTCTCTCTCTCTCCCTCTGCCCCTCCCCTGCTCACACTCAAAACAAAACAAAACAAACAAAATAATGTATACAGAATATGCTATATCTGTTTATCCAAATATTCTTTATATTGTTCCATACAGTTTGTTAAATACTTCTTTCATGCCGTAAAATTGTTACTATTTTTATAGTTGTTGTTGTAGGTATAAGTTCAATATTTTTTCTATTATTTTGCCAAATATTTTGTTACATACAGAAAACTATACTTTTTATATATTTGTTATACATATTACTAAACTCATTACTTTTTTTTTTTTTAATTTTTTTTTCAACGTTTTTATTTATTTTTGGGACAGAGAGAGACAGAGCATGAACGGGAGAGGGGCAGAGAGAGAGGGAGACACAGAATCGGAAGCAGGCTCCAGGCTCTGAGCCATCAGCCCAGAGCCTGACGCGGGGCTCGAACTCACGGAGCGCGAGATCGTGACCTGGCTGAAGTCGGACGCCTAACCGACTGCGCCACCCAGGCGCCCCTAAACTCATTACTTCTAAGAGTTTTACAGTTGATGTGCTCAGGCTTTTCTAGAAATTAAACACATGCAAATAGTGAGGTCTTCGCATCTTCCTTCACAATAAATAGTCTTATTTCTGTTTGATGTCCCATTGTGTGGCCCTTAACTTCCAGAACAAAGTCATAAAAATATCTTGTTCCTGACTTTGGTGGCAATGAGTTTAGTGTTTCATCATTAAGTATCAGTGTTTATTTTTAAATAATTCATTTTTGGCACAGTGAAAAAGAAACTACTCTTAAGATTTAAGTTTCTTAAGATTTATATTTTTAAATCTGGAATAGCATGTTATAAAATGCCTTTTCACTATCTACCAAGATTATCATATAGCTCTTTGTTCCTTTACCTAGAGTTATGATGTATTATACTAATCAATTTCCTCCCATCCTGGAATTAATGAAAGAACTACCTTCATTTTCCCAGGATAAACCATGCTTAGTTGTGATGGATGATTCTTTTGATGTATTATTGTATTCAGTTTGCTACCATTTTATTTAGGAGTTTTGTATCAATTCATTAGAGAATGGTTTACCAGTTTTCTTTTGTATATTATCAGTATTATGCTGCTCCAAAAACTTCACAAGATTTATATTGTGCATTGACCATATTGGAGAATTAAATGTGACACAGACATCTCCATGTCCATATTGTCACTTCTTTGGTAGGGAAACTAATCACTGTAAATTCCCCCAAAGATGGAATATTACTTCAAATTTAACTAACAGAATGGGAGAATTTGTAGGCCCCTGTAAGTAAGACAGTGGATAGTTCATAGGATTAATAACAAAGCTAGAAGACCAAGCCCATAAACCAATGGAAACTGCGCATACTGGACTACAGCCAGTATCTTGTCATTAGCACTGACAATGCTGTCATTGGACCCCAGATGCCACTCCCACCATTCCAGAATATTCTAAACTGTCCCTGCTTCTTTGCTCCATACATTTAGATTCAAAATCCTGGAATGGCGGCTTGCACTACTTGACAAGGCCCAGTTTGTGAGTCCAAGGAAAGCAATTATATGGCCATTTCAGTTTATGTTACGAGACATGGGTCATACCTCCTATGAGAAGTTGCACAAACATATGGAGAGAGTCTGGAAGAAAGGTCACCTCCCTTACAACAAAAACTGTTTCTTACATAAAGAATTCCCTTATTTTCTATGCAATAGATAAAACGTATCTGTCATTTTAAACTCTGAAATAACCTACCACTAAAACAATCTGATTCCAGAGCATTTTATCAATAATTCTATAATAACATTACCTATTTTTTTTTCATAATTACTGGTATGTTTCAAGTGCTCATATCTGCTATATTCAAAGATGAGTAAAACATGGCCATTGCCTTCAAGGAACTTACAAGCAATACTGCTGCAATTCTAGTTCTCTTTGTACTCTAGCATCAAGCAGAATGCCTGCCACACAGTTGGCTCTTAGAAAAAGTTTTCTCAGAGAATGATTTCCAAAATGCAAATTTTTTAAGAGTTCATTTAAAATGCTGTTGTGTTTGTTTGGGGAGATTACTGATTTAGTGACTGCATTAAGATTCTTCTACAGAAATCAAACCCAGCAATTAGATAACTAGACTGAGCATTAAGGGTGATCCATGCAAGATAAGTGAGACCAGTAAGTCTATGGATTATAGAGAAAATGGAGAAGCCAAGAGTAGGTAACACTGTCCTCCTCAAAAATGGGCTATTTGAATATAACGACAAGGCAAAAATAGTGAAAGTTATACACAAAATACAACAAAAAAAATTGTTTTAAAAATTGCTGAGCATTGTTCATGAGAACCCCAGAAGAAATACAACTGTAATAGTCCAATCTGAGTTACACCATCTAATTTCACAAGCATAAGGAGTGACTGCTAAAGGCAAGTCCCTCTGCCATTTGTCAGAGCAAACATGTTGAGTTTTGGAACCATCAAAAACTAAACCATCCAATTCAGCCAATCCTTCAGATGAAAATTATATTCTGGTAATCATAAGAATCCCTTTAGAAGTGAGCATATGTTTACACAAGATACCATTATGGCCCTGTTTTCTTAACCAGGGATTCCTAACCCAGGCACCTGAATAAGGATGCAAGGCCAGAATTAGGCAGGAAGTGACCATTTCAGAAACCTCTGGCTAACTATGGGGCATGGGAGTGTTTTCTTAAGGCTTTCTTTTACTGCTGCTTTTAAACTTTTTTTTTTTTTTAACTGGTCCAGAAGGAAAATTACAAGGTAGAATGAAAAAGAGATGAAAACTCCCAGCAAAATGATGACATGTCAGTCCTTTTAAAAGACGCTTGGAGGACTCTTTACAATGGCCCGTGTTGATTTTTAAGCATCCAAAATGTGCAAATCGCTGCATTATTTTTCATCATACCAGAAAGTGTTTGCATTTTTATTTCTGTAGGGCAGGGGCAGATGGATTCCTAGAAAAGAAGCTGGCACCATGCCATCTCTCAGAAGCTGATGTGTGTAGGGATCCAGACTCTGGGCAGGAAGGTGACTAGTAAGTGTATCATGTTAATCTTTGCAAACAGCTTTTTTGATATCCATCATCCCACCAAAACCCTATAAGGTAAGTAATTAAGATTACAACCCAACAACTAAGAAAATTCAAAAAGAGTAAGTGACTTCCCAAACATCAGTTCATTGTAACAAGATTTGGCATCAATATTGATGCCCCCAATTGATTTGGCTAATGTGATCACCCAGGCAAGTGTCACCTCCCCCTATCACTCCTCTTTTGAGGCTCCACAAATGATCACACCTTCCCAACTAAAAAAACCACCCTTTACTAAAAGAAAAGTATATTACAGCTCCCACAGAAAACTCCAAAATAGATTTGGGAGTCCCCTGAATGTGGGTGTGAACTGTGACTTGCTTCTAAGCCATAGAATCCTTCAAAGGAGATAAGATGTCAACCTCATGATTACATTATTTTATGTAAAACTCCATTCTGCTAGCCAACTCACTCTGCCTTTCCTCCTGGACTTAAAGAAGGAAGCTGCTATGTTGTGAACTACATATGGAAAAGAACAATTGGCAGGGAACTGCAGGTAACCTCTAGGACCTTTGGGTGGCCTCCAGCCACTAGCCAATAAGAAACCAAGGCCCCCAGCTCCTATAACCCACAAAGAAATGAATTCTGCCAACAATGTGACAAAGCTTGGAAGTATATTCTTTTGCAGTCAAGAGTCCAGATAAGAACAGAGCTTGGCAGTTACCCTGACTGAACCCTCTAAGACTCTCGGCAGAGGACCCAACTCAGCTATGCCTGGACTTCTGACCTACAGAAACTAAGATAATAAAGGTGTGTTGTTTAAAGCAACCAAGACTAGACAACTAATGCAAGAAAAACTGGCCTTGAAGCCAGGTTATCCTATCATAAACTTTATTTCTTCAGTTACACAGGTTAGAAACATTTAGCTAGAATAAGCTTATAAAATATGAACCTACCTGAGGCAGCAAGTTCAGCAGCCCAGTAACATGACAGTCCCTGCACTAAGGCAGCTACACTCATTGGCCATCTCTCTATGAGCATGAAAAACATATGTTAACAGAATCTCATTCAACTTGCTCCTCCCTCTACCTAGAGATATCCTGGCATTACGGACAAGGCTTAAGCAAATAAGGGGTACAAAAAAAAAAAAATAGGACTTATGTCAGGGTCTGTACTGACAGGGCAGAGTCTGCTTGAGATTTTCTCTCTGCCCCTCCCCTGTGCATGCTTGCGCGCTCGCTCTCTCTTTCTCTCTCTCTAAATAAATAAACTTAAAAATAGGACTTATGTGAACATGTCATATCACCTCCCCGGCCTCCATTTTACTCCTCTTTAAACCAGGGGACATCATAACATACTATACAGGAACTGAGAAAGGTTTAAAGCTACAATACATACATGACATGTGTTAATAAATGAAAGCTATTATTATTACATCATCTACATGATCTTCCCCATTTTTTAGACAAAAAATCAGAATGACATATCCAAGGCCATACACCTATTAATCAGTGAAACTGGGGGAAAAAAGCTGAGGTCAATCTGGTTCTAGTTTCAGAGCTTTTCCTACTGCATTTCCCCTCTGATTTTTGAAAAATGTCCAAAACACAATTTAGTTTACGTTAATTTGAAAAATAAATATATATTTCATTGCGCTCTTCGAGAAAGGCTGCTGTGTAATGAAACACAATATTTGAGCTACTTCAAATCCTTTGTGGACTAGGTTAGGATAGAAGTACATTTCCAGGGAAGATGGGAATCCTTGGTTTAAATAATTACACCTAAAAATAACTGCTACAATTAAGCAGCTCCTTAGCATCAACTTTCTGGGTTTTGGCAGAGACCATTGAGTTTCCCTTGAATTTTTCCATCCTAGTTACAAAACAGGATTAATTGAATCACTATGACCAAGTTCCTCTTGCAACTCTGGCAAAGACTGCTACCATAGACATACAACACAGCTTAAGTCTGTCAAGTCATACAAGTCTGTCATACAAGACAGCTTACTGTCTACAACAGTATTAAGTCTTTACCCATAAATCCCCAAGAGACCACCAATTTTCACAGATTGGTAATAGTCAACACATCCTAATTTAACAATAATGACAACAACAAAAAGTCTGCTGTTCTGAAATTAACACAACCACAGACTTATTCACCAAAATGAAATTTGTCTCTTGAATTCAGCATCATACTCCTCTCTTTTCTAGCCTGTCCAAGCGCAAAGGTAGGTGAGAGGTTCTGATCTATGTTGCCTAAGAAAGTCTAGCAAAGCATCAGATAGGGATTTGGACCGCACCTTCTTTCAGGACCCATGCAGCCCTAGGAGCCCATGATTCAAATGTGCATTTTGCTATTCCAAGATACAAACCATATGAGTTGATGGAGGAAATTGGACTGATAACAAAATGCATAGTTCTAGTTGAGCACTGCCGCTTTGAGACACACAGCTAGAGAACTTTGCTAAAGGCACTTATGTACCAGTTTAACTAGAGGCACACAAGTACTACTATTTATCACCTTAAGAAGGAAGGATAATGGGGCACCTGGGTGGCTCAGTCGGTTGAGCGTCCGACTTCGGCTCAGGTCATGATCTCACGGTTCATGGGTTCGAGCCCCGCGTCGGGCTCTGTGCTGACGGCTCAGAGCCTGGAGCCTGTTTCAGATTCTGTGTCTCCCTCTCTCTCGGCCCCTCCCCCACTTGTACTCTGTCTCTGTCTCAAAAATAAATAAACATTAAAAAAAAAAAAGAAAGAAGGAAGGATAAGAAGGGTAGAGCCACCAAACCAGGCAGAAACAGAGGAGATGTCCAAAGACAAACTAAAAGCATTTCTAAGGCTTAAAGTAATCTAGAAATGAGACACTAGCCCATTAAATAATAAACATTAGATGAAAGGGCAACAATATTAGACTAAGAAAAAGTTCTCATAAATACTAATACCTTAATTAACAGTAAATGGCATTATTAGAATATATTCCCAGGAGAGAAAAGGTAAAGGGAGCCACCAGGCCTCCTAGGAAAGCTTGCAGGGAAGTGGAGATGGAAGGAAAGAAAAGGAGAAAAGATTTGGAACAATTATGCTGCATCTGTTTCTTACACATCAGCGGGGGGTACTTTTCCCTAAATCAGTCGAACAGTCAGTGATGTGAAAGATGAAGATTCGTTAGGCAGCCTGCAGACAGCACCTGAAATGGTTTGTCAAATAGTCGTGTCTCTGAAAATCAACAAGGAACCAGGAAGTAATGCTTCTTTTCGAGTGAGAAAAGGCAAAAGCAATCTAGAGCCAAAACAGGCTACCAGGCTTTTATACAGGCTCATTAGGGCTCCACTCTGCCTAAAAATGGCAAAGACAGAAAATGCCAGAGAAACAAACACTAAGGCGTAACAAGGAAAGAAATATTTATTGAATATATATGACCAATATTGCATATATTTACTGAATGCCTACTAGGTGCCCACTACTGCATATCATCACTTTTTCCTTCACATCCTTCCAGCAAGATAGTATTATTCTACTTTTAGGCATAATAAAACTAAGGCTCATGCTCACAAAAGATAATTTGCTCAAAGTTGTTTTTTGGTTTTTGGGGTTTTTTTTGGCAACTAGATTCAAAGGCAGATATGTCCAACTCCATACCCAAACCTCTTAAACATAGCAAGCCTATTTTCCAGAAAGTACAAAACACTAAGGCTAGTGTCCGTTAATGAAAGAGCCTGAGCAAAAGTTTTTCAGAGATCAGTAAAGAAAATAATTGTAGACCTGTGAATTCAAAGCTGATTGTGGATTCAAAAATTCATGCTTCTCACAAGTCAGGAAGCCTGGAGGGGCTACGGTTCAACCAGGAATGAAGGGAGAAAAGTAAGCCTTTCTGGGCCACATCTATTTATATGTCTTCCATTCTCTGCAATAGGAACTTTGGTGATGCACTAGTACAAATATTCCTGGGTAGGTCTTCCCAATGCCTACCAAGTATCCCTGCTTAAAAGGAAAACACTGCAGGCATCCTTCCAGGCCAGGAGCCCAGTTTCTCAGACCAGATGAATTGCCTGCTGGATGGATTTAGGACTCTCCTCATTGCCTAGAAAAGGCTGAAAGTAAGTAACACTGCTTGAACAAGAGAATTCTCAGAGCTCCTCTTAACCCTGATTTTATAATTCGGTATCCAGTGAGGAAAAGGGCTTTTATTTAACAGGTATTTAATGACCCCTACTAAGTGCTAAGCGTTAGGTTTCATTTCACTCATCCACATGAACTCAGTCACAGAGAAATCCATGGAATCCCTCAAGTCCTCTTACCCACCTCCCATGCAAAGAAGGAGGCTGCTCTTCAACCTAAGTCAACAATTACTTCCTGCAGTCAAGACACCGTGGAGGATACCACGAAGCACAAGCATGGCCCCTGTTCTCCAGGAGGTGCAGCATGTAAATGGAGGGCTCCTTGCACATTTGTAAAAGAAGCCCTATCAGCTCACTCTCTGTCTTCCTTAGCATTTCCACTACCAGCACCTCCACTTGATGCTAGGCCTCCCTGGGGTTCCAGACGACACAGAGAAGAAAGAGCAAAGACTAGTCCGGTTCATGGTCTTTTCAGAATTCTTATTGGCTTCATTATCCTCTTTGCCATGATACTGGCAGGTCTCGTCAGGCCAGGTTTCTAGGGGCACTTGGGGAGCTCAGTCAGTTAAGCATCCAACTTTAGCTCAGGTCACGATCTCATGGCTCCTGAGTTCGAGCCCTGCATCCAGCTCTATGCTGACAACTCAGAGGCTAGAGCATGCTTTGGATTCTGTGTCTCTGTCTCTCTGCCCCTCCCTGACTCCTGCTCCTGCTCTCTCTCTCTCTTTCTCTCTCTCAAAAATAAACATTAAAAAAAAAAAATTTTTTAAGGCTTCCAGGAGTTAAAACTCACTCCCCACCACACTATACCATAACCACAACATTTTTTTCCATCTCCTTAACTCAGCATCATAAAAGTCAAGCATGATAAACATAGGGTATGTTTTTCAAGAGAAATTGTAGAATTGAGAGCCCTTAGCAGAGGTGTCTGTCTTCAGTGATAACATCTAGTGATCTTAGCTTCTTTTGAATGGCATCTTTATAAGACCCCTCCCCCACCACCCTGAAAAGTCCCAGACTAAACTAGTACAGTAAATATATACTGTCAAAGCCATTTCAGGGTTTGTCATTATTATTATTATTGTTATTTTCCTTCCCATCATCATCACTAGTCACAGGCTGTATGAGAGGCTTCTGGCCTAAGCCCAGATACTTGCCCAAAACCTTGGCCTATCTGACTAGGTCCCAGATATGGCAAAGTGCTTGCCACCCGCTTTCTCCAGTAAGGTTCAAACTGTTCTCTTTATCCCTGGCCGTGGAATGTATTCCCAGTTCCACTATAAACTACACACAACACACTCTGCTATCAAGAACCGCCCTGAATTGGACCTGCTCGGCTTCTCAGCTCTTTAAGTCTGACTTGTGTCGCTAAAACAAACCCAGTGTGGTGTGCCACCCACTGGCAGCCAGACACGTGTGTGCGAAGGGAACAGGTCTCAGGGCTCTGACCAAGGAAGAAGAATATTTTTTTCAAAGCTCATATATACAGCCAAGGAAAGAGCCTGCATTACATCAGGGAAGAAACTCCAGAGAAGCAGTTTAGGTCTCTGCTCTAAGGTTACACTGAAGCAATAAACAGGCAAAGAACCAAGAGGTCAAAAACCAAGAATATTAGGTACAGGTCAGGAAGTAAGGTACAAAATGGCCTAAAGTAAGCAGTTCTGGCCAAAGACTATGGAATGCCATCTCCATGAGGACAGAGATTTTGTTTCTTTTGTTCCCTTATGTAAGCCTGCACCTGCAAGGTCCTCCAATATTCACCGAGTGAGTAAATGGATGAATCATCGGGGCGCAGAATACCTCTTTTATACAGAGCTGGCTTATGGCATCGGAAGACTGGGAAGAACACAGACCTCAAAATGCAAAGGATTTGAAGAAGTAGACACTAATCCCCCCACGGATCAACCCAAAATACCTCTCCAGTCAATACAGTGAACTACTAGCTTGAAGCTCTCGTCTCCATGGTTTGGGGTCCCTCCTCTGGTGTACTTCCCTCTATCAACACACTTGTTACACTGCAGTGTAATCTTCCACTTCTCTACCCTCCTTACTGAACGTGACACCAGCACATAATAAGAATTCAGGAATGCTGTTAAGTAACCCTACCCTGAGGACTCTCCCACGGAGATGAGCGGGCAAAGAAAGAACAGAATAATATCGAAAGAGAAAATAATATAGTTTGGTTGTTTGGGCCTTATTTTTCCTAGAAATGTGGGCTTCTGTTTTCACCCAAAGATAATATGATAAATTGAGAACAAGAAAATAACCAAAAGGATTTGACTCTCGATTTCTAGACATACCAGGATGGCAAGGGAACTTAAAACAAACTTAAAATTTTTAAATGATAAGAATAGTAATAATGGCTGACATGAAGAGAAGAGGTAAGGGTATTAATCAATGAGGAGCCAGACCTGAATCAGCAGAACAATGTGTCTGCCATGACAGCTGACATGACCGTCAGCATCCGCTGCATAGATAACATATACACTCAGAACAAGGGGGAAACACCCCTGCCTACCTCTACACTAGTCAGGCCACACCTTGCATGGTGGCTGCTCTCAGCTTTGGACCCTGTATTCTAGAAAGAGAATGGAACACTCAGATGTGTTCAGTTGAAAGTACCCCTAAGATAAGCAGACTCAAACTTATGGCACAAAAGGACCTGTCAAAGAAACCATTTGGCCTGGAGATGGCTTGAAGTGGCGTGTCAAAAGCCCTAGTAAACTAGAAACTAGGCTCAAGGAGGTTAAGTTAATCAAAATCATACAGTGACTTGGTGGTAGAGACGGACTCAAACTCAAGTCCTATCATTCTAACCCCCAAAACCATTATGCTTCAAATGGACAGGTCCTAATGTCTTAGAAAAATCTCTCTATAGGTCTCAAGTCTCCATCAACACAAGGATGAAGGTACATCACTTCAGCCAATGATGCTTTGAAGATTTCAGTATTACACATACATTAAATGAAGCAAAGGAGATCTGAATGCCCTTAGCAACTAGGGAAAATCTTCTCACAAAGTCAGGGAGTTGACACCTACATGGAGTGACATACCTTTAGCCAGACTATCCTGAGATGTGCAATAATGGAGACTGCATCATAATCACGTTTATCAAAGTCTGACAAGGTGATATCTGGAACCTCTGTATTCATTCAGCAGATATTTTGGGGCACCTACTCAAGCCAATCTCCATGCCGAGTGCTGGGTACACAGTGGTTAGTAAAATATCAATCCAGCAGAAGAGACAAGCATTGATCAATAAACCACTAGCAAGTTACATATAATTACCAACTGTGATAAATATAATGAAGGCAAATAACTGGATATTATAAGAGAAAATAACAGGAAGGTGGGGCTTATTAAACAGTGCAAGCACTACATAACCCTCAATGCTGCTCTCTCCAGGAGAAGCTATGTTTTAGAACAGGGTTTGCCATACAGCCAAAATAGAGGACTTGCATGCTCAGGCATGCCTTCAGAAAACACTGTAGAGCTTCCATGTAAAAGTCTACCACAAGTGAAACAGAGACAATGATGAGCATCAGGAAAGGCACTCCCCGAGCATATGTTGCCACCTGGGAATAAAAAAATCTAAAAGAAACTCTCTTAGTTGAGCTTAAGAAAGCGAAGAGGAAATGGGAAGCAGGCAGGAAGTAACTTTTAACACATACTATAACTTTTAACACCTAACACTGTGCACTAGTCATAGTAACAGAACTTACAACATGTGTCCACACAAACACTTGTAAATGGATGTTCTTCAAAGCTTTAGTCATAATATCGCAGCACTGGAAACAAACTGTTCATCAACAGGCGAACAGATAAATAAACTGTGGTATATTTGTGAAAGGGAATAGTCAGCAATAAAAAAGAATGTACTAATGACATATACAATGATACTGATGAATCTGAGACATTATGCAAAGTGAAAGAAACAAGATACAAAAAGGACATATATGGTCTCATTTATATGAAATACCAAATAGACAAAACTAATAAGTAGTGATATAAACCAAGTCGATATTTGCCCCTGGGTAGGGGAGGCAGGAGGAAGAGACTGACTGGAAAGAAAGAAACATTAAGAGAACTATCTGAGAAGGTAGGGATGTTTTGTATCTGTACTGAGGCAATAATTAGTAAGCTGTATACTAGCATGCATAAATTTCACTGTATACAAAATACACCTCAATGTTAATTTTTTTTGTTTCCTCACTCTTTCAATTTTGCACAATGTTCTTCTAGAAACTGAAACAAGTTCCTTAGAGGAAAGGAGGTCAACACAATTACAGTTGCTATATCTGAAATTACTCCACCATGCTGGCATTTAACTAATGGTCAATCCTTACCAATGTCCAGCCCATTCCCTGAAAACTTGAAAGCATCCTCTTCTTTCCTGACAGGAAGCAGCCAGCTCCAGCACCCATGGTGGCATTTCTTTCAGGAGACCTGCCAAGCTTTTATTCATACAGACCCACCCTGCCAGGTCAGAAGACCCCAGCTTGTCCCTGAGACTAGGACCCCTTTGGGAAACTGCATTATAAGGTCAAGGCCTATACCCTATGAAACCCATTGTTCTACTTACATAGCAAAAGTTGTTGACGACATCGTTCACCATTTCATTCTGTTCCTGGTACAAACAAACAAGGGAAATTATTCTCTGGTCTTAGTCCCAGGATTAACTATGCTAAATCGTTTTTCACTTAATGGATACTAGGAGTCCTCCTTTTGAATTAGCTGTTTTTAATTAGCTACTTAGAAATTAAACATGTGCCGGGCACCTGAGTGGCTCACTCAGTTGAGCATCTGACTCTTGATTTCAGCTCAGGTCATGATCTCACCGTTTGTGTGTTCAAGCCCCTGGATGGGCTCTGTGCTGCCAGCAAAGAGCCTACTTAGGATTCTCTCTCTCTCTCTGCCCCTCCCCTGCTCGCTCGCTCTCTCTCTCTCTCTCTCTCTCTCTCTCTCTCTCAGAATAAATAAACTTAAAAAAATATATATTTAAAAAAAGAGACAGAAATTAAGCATGTGCCCCACCCTCAGCAAGTGTGCAAAAGTTTAAGGCACACATTTTATTCATTAACCTTACCTAGGTTTCAAACTTATTTCCTTGTCATGATTTTCCTTTTGCCCTAATTTTCTCAATTACTTTTTAAATACATAGACTGAGCAGTTTTAGGTTCACAGCAAAATTGAGTAGAAAGTAGAGAATTCCCAAATATTCCCTTCCCCCATACATACACAGTATCCCCCGTTATCAACATCAGTATCACCCAAAATCCATAGTTTACCTTAGGGTTCATTCGTGATGCTGTATGCTCTATGGCTTTGAATGAATGTGTAATGACACACAGTCACCAATACAGTGTCATACAGAATAGTTTCACTGACCTACGTATCACCTGGGCTCCACCCCGCTAATAGTAAAATTACCGATCTCCATAGTTTTACTTCTTCCAAAAATGTCACATGGTTGGAGTCATACAGTATGTAGCCTTTTAGATTGGCTTCTTTCACTTAGTAATGTGCATTTGAAACCTTTTCATGGCTTCATAGCTCCTGTCTTTTTAGCACTGAATAATATTCCATTGTCTGCATGTACCATGTTCATTTATCCGTTCATCCACTGAAGGATAGCTTGGTTTGGCAATGATGAATAAAGCTGCTATAAACATCTGTGTATAGGTGTGTGTGTGAACATAAGGTTTGACTAATACCAAACTCCTTTGGATAAACACCAAGGAGTTCAATTGCTGGACTGTATGGTAAGCGTACATTTAGTTTTGTAAGAAATCTCCAAACTGTCTTCTGACTGCATCATTCTGCATTCCCATTAGTAATCAATGAGAGTTCCTGTTGCTCTACATCTTATCCAGCATTTGGTGTTGCCAGTGGTTTGGATGTTAGCCATTCTAAATGTGTAGTAGTATCTCATTGTTTTAGTTTGTGACTCCCTATGTTATAGGATGTTGAGCATCTTTGCATACACTTATTTGTCATCTGTATATCTTCTTTGATTAGATGTCTGTTCAGACCTTTTGCCCATTTTTTAATTACTTGGTTTCTTAATGTTGAGTTTTAAGAGTTACTTGTTTATTTTTGGATAACAGTCCTTTATCAGATAATGTTCTGTTGCATATATTTTCTTCCAATCTGTGGCTTGGAATCTTCTCCTCTTTATGGAAATACTTTTGTAGTGCATATTTTTTAAAGTCACCCTGATCTTTTGGGGGGGACAAATGAGTATATTGGTAGTTTTTACACAGACTGTAAATATGAACAGAATAATAAAGGTTGTATCATCGGCCATTTTCAATTTCTTCTATTGTGTGTTTTATCTTATTTTGGCTCGTTGACTGCCTGGCAGGGCCTCAGTTTCTTCTTCTGTAAAGTGAGAGAGCTGAATTAGAGGATGCCCAGAGTTCTTTAGAGCTCTCATTAGATATCAATTGCACAGCCAGTAGAGGCCAGAACCTCAGCTCATATAGGAACAGACAGAAAGAGACCCATACCATAAGCAATCTGAAAAATCGATTTAACATGCTGTCATAAAGTGAGATGCCTAATGACTCTGTCTAATCTTCACCAGTATCTCTGTGAGGAGATATGCAAAACAATGGATATCATTCGATCCGCTTCTTGCAGAAGTATCTGGGATGGAAATCCTCCCTAGTGCTGAGCAGTTGTTGATGATAAAGCGGAAGAAACACCAATACGCAGGGTTACAAATGAATGTAGGGATGACTGGAAAAAAGGGAAGTGAAAATACCTCATAAACCTATACCTGGAAATGATTTTTAAAAAAAAGCAAATTAAGAAGAAGTATTTAAAGCCCATGGAATCAGCACCACTGATTTCTTCCTGGGTGTTATTAGCTACACCTTTTTAACAAAACAGATGAAGAAACTGAGGTTTAGAGAGAGTAAGTGACCCACCTAAGACTACACAAGAAGGGCCACAAGAAGACTACACAAAAGAGGCAGGTTTCAACTCTTCCAATTTCAGATCCAGGGTTCTTTCCACCCCACATTCTGCCCTGCTGTGATTGGCTCATTTTTACCTCTTTCTTGGGTAAATCTCTCACTTCCTATGCCCATTTTCATTCTTCCTCTTCAATTCCAGATGCTGGCCAATTTTATAGGGCTTTATGGACACATTTCAGATGACTAAGCTCAGGAGAGACTATAAATACCACAGATGTCAGGAGGAGGAATTGAAACCAGCCTGAACAGGTTGGAATGCAGAGCAGAAGCCAATATGGTGAAGTTTTATAGGTTTAATATAACAACCTGAATGAAGTGTGCCCTAATATCCGCCGTGTACTGCCTTGTATCTCCATGTTTCATGCTGCTCCCCTGTCTAGAACGCCCCTCCAACCTAGCCTACCTAGCCAGGATCTGCTATCCATCCTGCCAATCCTAGCTGAATCATCTTCTCCTCTTTGAAGCCTCACCTGGGACATCCAGGCAGAACAGTCAGATCTTTATTTTGTGTCACAACTGTCCCTAGAACACACTTTTACTGATGCACTGACCTCAGAGTACTGTATACTTGAGTGTGTAGAGGCCTCTGTGGAAGCTGAAAGTATTCTCATAAGAATCCTGTGTACATTATAATTATTTGCTTACCTCTCTCTGCAAGACCCTGGAGAGCAGGATCGGGGTCCCATTCACATCTATATCCCCAGCCAGCACTAGACCAAGTATATAAGTGTCTATGCCAGGCAGTAGTCTAGTGAACAAGACAAAGTGCCTATGCTTGCGGTCCTTAAGTTCCAGTAGAGGCAAGTAGGTAATACACATCAAGGCAAAGAAAAAGAATAAGAACATTTCAGATAGCCATGAGTTCTAGGAGAAAAATAAACAGGGTTATTAGGATTAACTTTGCTCAAGAAAGGTCTCTGAAAGAGGTAACCTTTGAGCTAAGGCTTGAATGAGGCATAAGAGCAAGCCATGGGAAAATCTGGGGAAAGACCATTCCAGTAAGAAGAGCAGCAGTGCCAACCATATTACTGAGACTTGAAAAAGCATAGCACATTCAAGGCACATTCAAGAATCAAATCTTGGGAAGTTCAGAATCATACCTCAATCTTTCATAGAGGCAGCAGTGGAGGAATAGAGAAAATGACAAATATTTCTTGAATGCCTTCCAGATCCTAGAACTTTGCATAAGTGATCTCACATAGTCCTTACAACCACAAATTATCCCCATTCTCCTGGTAAGGAAACTGAGGCTCAGGGCAGAAGTGTGGCACAAGCCAGATCTGACTGAACCTTGCCTTGGCTCTTCCTGTCACACCGCCCTGTCACCGGACACCAGGGGTCTCCTGATGTGGCGGAAGAAATGAGAGAAAAGCTCAACTCATTCTAATGCCAGGTGGAAAGCCACAAGCACCACAGAGATGTGCAGACCGAAAGCTGTTGGTATTTCAGGACGTGAACAAGCAGAGCCCATCTTTCCTGCTTCTGCCCATCTGTCATTGCCGCAGCATGCCATGGGCACCCACAGAAGTCCTTCAAATACATATTCTGAGCGTCATGGGAAGGATCCAGTTTGAAAAGAAAGCTGACTGTGAAAGCGGAGCTGCAGATAATTCTCTAAGCTCTTTCCCCTAATTGTGGCGCGCACAGCCAGCCAGAGAAACAAAGACTTGGGCTCTCTGTTGATTCTCTGTCGCCTCATCTGAAGTCTAGGTATTTATTTTAATTCAGAACTTCGTTCCCTTTAAAGGAAAAATCAAAGAGTCCCTGAGGAGATTCTCCTGCTATGATTTCAATTTCCATTTCCTCCGAAATGGATGTCAAAGGCAAAAGCCCCGGGATCCTTATGACAGTCCATTTTGGGTTTCTAATTTTAACAAGGAAACCATAATCTGGTGATCTAACCCCTGACGAAGAAGGCAAAAAGGAATGAAAATCAAATTGAGGAATCGACCAAAAAAAAAAAAAAAAAAACGGTCTGAGCAAAACTACATTCATGGAAATAAAAATCTCCTGAGGCTCTAAGCTAATAGGAGCAGCTGGTGAAGACCACCAAAGACAAGAGAGTGAGAATGGCTTCCAGTGAGAGAAAGCAGAGTGGCTTCTCTAGGACAATGGAGCAGACATTAGCATTCCAATGAACCAGCACAAAGAGACCAAGGCCAAGCCAGGGACAGAGGCCCCTTCCCTCCACTTCCTTTTTAAGGTCCATTTGTATCTCTGCGCAGCCTTCCCACAAAATAGGTTGGTTTCTTACACGTTATCTTCTTGCGTATTTTTCAATAGAAGTGTGTTTTCTGGCTTCATCTAGCTAGAAACGAATTGCTCCTCTGCTTGGTGTTTGGGCAGAATATGGCCCCGACATATAAACACACACTTGTTGTCAGAACTTTGCTGCCTCCTTTTCCCTTTCTTTTAATAAAAGTTTGGATTCCACTGAGTGTTCTTCTACTCTTAAGCTCCAAACATTTCAAACAGCACAAAAGATATGACAAGATGAAAGGAAGTGTCCACAAATAGACAGCTAGACAACTAGTTAGCAGCTGTCTGCTTTTCTTCAGGTTTTTTTTTTTTTTTTTTTTCCTGCAGGGGGGAAAAAGTTTATTTTCCATTCTTGAAGGAGGCTGACTACAGGCTGTCTCTCCTGCTCTCCCTTGTTCTCTCTCTCTCTCCCCCTCTCTCCTCCTCCTCCCTCTCTCACTGGCCATTTTCCAAGCCCGTTTAGTGTTAGAAGGGGAAAAACACTTACCATGCCATGTGTAACCCTGACCTTTAGAACTCATTGTCCTTCTGGGGCAACGTGTGGAGAGCTGCGGTGTTTAAGTGGAATTGCTCATTCTCCATCTTTTATAGTCCGATGTTTGCAATTTAATGAGGTTTTGGTGTTCCATCCAGTAAGGGCATTTCTTTAACAAAAGGAACCCAAAGCACGGGTTTTGATTTTAAAACCTGCCCTGGCTTCATGGAGCTGGTCTAAATCTATTTCGGATCCGGATCAACTGAGGTTTAATTTGACCGTATTCCTCTTCTCCCCTGACAGGCCTGGAAGGGCATTATTCTTTACTTCTTGGTTTTAATAGCAGCGGCGCTGCAAGTGGCTCCCCTCTTTTCTCTCTCTTCATTGCCTCAGCAGACCTGAAGCTCATGAGCTGAAGGTCCTGCAGCACAAAGGCGAGGTCTGCAGCAGCTGAACCAGCTCCCCACTGCTATTCCAGGTCCTCTCTCAGATGGGCAGCTGACGTTGCAGCAGCAGATTTCCTTCAGGGCTGGAAGTGTGCACCTCGGCTCACACCTCGCTCTGAAGCGCTGCGCTGTTACTCCACCCTGCCCGTTAAACACAGCCACAGGGCCCGCCCGTTGGCCTGGCAAACCAGATTCGCCCCCCACCCCTTTCTCATGAGCAGCAGAGTCTACCAGTCCAAGAACAGGTGATTGGCCAGTTCCTCTTCTTCTCTCACCTACCACAGCAAATCCATCTCCCCTGATGTCACTTCTCTCTGCTGACCACCTCTCAAATGTATACCTGTTCCCGCCCAGCGTCCACTGGTGCCCATCTCCAACAGACGTGACAGCCTGAGGTCTCATTTTCTGCACTGCAGCAGGAAAGGTTGTTTTTAAATTACTATTATGAGCGCCATCATCACCATCCCCCAATGATTCTCTCCTGCTTCCACATCAACTCCAGACCCAGACTAGGTTCTTGGGCTCCTCTATACATCTCCAAAGCTGTTTCCACCATCACTCACCCCCTGGGTGACCTAGTAACCTAGCAATTCTCAGGCTTCCATGATTTCTTCAGGCTGACCCCTCTGCTGGGATGCCCTCGCCTCAATGCAGCCTGAGCAACATCTCTGTTTGCTCCTCGAAAACTTTCCCTGACCCTGGTTGCAGTTAATAGTCCTGCCCCTATGGTCCCACAGCACCGCAGACACACCCCTACCGGGGCACAGGGCTGTCAGCCACTTACTGGCATAAGCCTCGTTCCTCATGCTTCCGCATTCTGGCCAGAGAGGGAAAAGCATATGCACCTCTCTCCCCCAGTCTAGTCCAGGAATAGGCATTAATAAATGAAAACTGATGGGTGGATTAACTAATTAAGGGAACATTTACTTAAGCCAAGTCAGAGGTTTCTGCCGTCCTATCAGCCATGGTAAGAAAAGGGACCAAGAGGTCCTCTTCATGAAAGCTCACATAAGACAGTTTGTCTGTCTAGGGCTGACTGTCCATAGGGCATGGGATGGTACATAAAGTGCTATGGGTAGGGGGATCCATCTGTCTCTGCCCTCTAGGTATGCTAGGAGACAGGCTCCTCGTGACAGGCTTAACACTTCCGTATTACAGAGAGGCAGCCTGGGCTTAGCAGAAGGCAACTTGGAATGGAGTCCAAAGGCCTGGATCATCTGCCATTCACTTGCTTTGTACCCTGGGGAAGTCACATAACCTCTCTGAGTCTTCGTCTGTTAAACAGGGTGATACTATCCATTCTGCCGGTTTCACATTCTGGGCAGGAGTAAAAGCACCTTGCAAACCGAGGGTGATACAAACTGCCATCCGTACTTACTTTTTCAAAGGTTTATCCTCTGGTCAGCTTAGAAAATATACCTGAATTTTTAAAAAGTGTGCCCCCTAGACATGTTCTCCCATTAAAATCTTGAACATGAACTTACAAGCAAGTACCATATAAGATACACCGGTAGGTAGAAAATAATTATTTTGGAGTAGTAATCTGTGTGTACTTCCTTCACAATGGAATTTGAATTTACAGTGGAATTCATGGAATTTCTTCACTGTTCCTCCAAAGACAACTGCCTCACCGTATGTCCAGATGCCTAGATGTGCATCACCTAATGCTCAGACGTAAATAAAGGGGACCCTTGAGAAACCAGAAAACCAAGAAGGGAGATTTTATACATTGAATTCAAAGCCACTGGCCCAGGTGTAAGACACATTTAGAGCATACTTTCAGAGGACTTGTTCTCCCACTAAAGACTTGAGGGGTTGAGAAAAAGAAGAGGAGGAATCACATAGACAGAAACAGAGTGAGATGGAGAGACGGCAGGCATATGCCTGGGCAGGCACCATCCATCATCATCATCAACCTGGGAGCTGAGTGGAAACCTGGCTCACTCATTGTTGCCTCCTGACAACTACGAATCTATAGCAACCAGCACATGACCCAGGAGTTGCTCAGGAGAAAAGAGGTTCATCTCATCTTTGCCCCGAGAGTTTGCCCAGCCCCTCATCTAATCCACTCCATGTCAAAAATGAAAATGGTCACTTGTAGGGCCCTACACACACACACACACACACACACACACACACACACACACACCCCTCTACCCAGTGCATACAAAACATCAGAAACTAAACTGATAAATCAAGGCAAATTTTTAGGGGAAAAAATGGCCTTAAATACAATAGGATATTTGCTCTGAAGATTTGACTTCAAATAATATCCAGGTCTTACCTGAAGTAGTCATTGTAATAAAAATTCTCCAGGTGCATCATCTTTATTTATTAAAAGTGTTTGACACATTTTGCTGCTATCGAGGAGCACTCACGGAGCCAGATGATCCTGGGTTTGGAATGGTTAAACACTGACCCCCACTGAGTTGGTGAAGGAGAGAGGGATGTCAGGTGGTGTTACACAGACAGTGTCTGAGCATACGTGTTTCTGCCCAACAGGGATCTGCTTTTTATTCATACACTGATCTTTCTGGCAAGAAGTGAGCAGGATTAAGCCTCCTTCACATTTTTACATTGAGAACTGAGCACAATGACGGCTGACCAAAGCCTGGATGAAGCAGGAAGATGGGGAAAAGGCAGAGGGAGCAGAGCCCGCAAATAAATATACAGCCTAAATCCTAAGGGAGTAGAGGGAATGCAGCAGGCACACAGGCATGCATGTTGTAGATACAAAGCCACTCATCCATTAGACCATTCATTTCTGCACACCCTTATGCTCCAGGCATAGTGCCCTGTGGGAACGGAAGTTAACACCATCAACAGACCTCCTGCCCTCTTAGAGGTTACTATCAACTACAAAAGAAATAATTACCTAGGCAATTACAAGACAGTGGTGTTAGTGCTATGATAGGGAAAGAAAGCTTCCATGTAGTATCCCTATTATGGAAACACCCCGGAGATGAACTTTAGATATAGTCAAGGGTTGAGAGTGGCAGTTAAAGAAGGTGACTGTCAGAAGTCACTTTTAAGGGGCGCCTGGGTGGCGCAGTCGGTTAAGCGTCCGACTTCAGCCAGGTCACGATCTCGCGGTCCGTGAGTTCGAGCCCCGCGTCAGGCTCTGGGCTGATGGCTCAGAGCCTGGAGCCTGTTTCCGATTCTGTGTCTCCCTCTCTTTCTGCCCCTCCCCCGTTCATGCTCTGTCTCTCTCTGTCCCAAAAATAAATAAACGTTGAAAAAAAAAAAAAAAAGAAGTCACTTTTAAGCAAAGGACTTAGCTTAAAGGATGAGTAAGTTTTCTAGGTAAACAGGATATAATGTGTGAATCAGGGAGTTGGAATAGAGTTCTCAACCTAGAGAACCAAGAGAAAAGGCACATGCACAGATATATTTTGTCTGGCCCACCAAGTTTTGTGGGTTTATTGTTGTTCTTAATTATTGGCCAACAAACAATACTTCCCATTAACATTCAGATTTCTGATTTCTCCTGAAATTCTCTCAAGGTAACAACTGGCTGGAATTGAGTAGTGATGTTCCCTTTAAACAGGGCCTGGTCTGCCCCAGTCCTCACCACTTCCTCTTGTGCCCCTAACACTGAGGCCTAAGTCAGCTGCCATTTATCGAGCTTGTGATGTTGTCTTTCTAAGGAGAGTTCAAGAAAAATGCTTCCTACATCCATGTTGCTACCAAAAGTAGAAAAGGTAGGATAGAACAAGGGAGATGTGTTTCATCCAGCTCTTTGCCCTCAGTAGTATGGCCAGAACAGCCCTCGTCCCATTTGAGTCTTGAGGCCCTGGTCAAGACCTGCATAAGGGTAGGAACAATGTCTTCCTCACCAGGAACAATGCCTGGCACTTAGTAGAGGAGAAATAAATGTTTTTTGAGTGCATCAAAAGGATACCATGGTTTTCTTGCAAGAAACAACACATCTGATTCAGGGAATTGGGGGGAAAAATAGGGTGAACATAAAGGAGCAAGGAGGAGCCTATAAAGGTTAGAGAGATGAGTTAAGGCTGTATCAGGAAGGTCTGATCAGACTTTCAAGAGATTAGGCTTTATTTATCCTAAAGGCAACAGGAACTTTTTGAAGCATTTTAAGTCTGGGAGTGGATGTGACTAGATTTAGGTTTAGAAAGTCTCTCAGCACTAAAAAATGGAGAACATTAGAGTCTGGTCTAGAGAGCCACCACAATGGTCAAGGTGACCCACAATGACCTCCTGAATGGATGGTGGTGGTGGGGCAGTGGGTAGTTTTTAGGTGATAGAATCACCAGGATCAGGTGATACTTTGACGGTCCATAGAAGAGGAAGAGCGTCAGACAGAGGTCCTGTGGGTGGAATGATCCAGTGCTGGAAACCAACAGGACTTCCACAAACTTGTTGAATCTTGATGAGTCCACTTTCCCTGGTCTCTTTTGTCTTTTAATCCCTTGCCTTTCTGGAGGCTGGGCTACTGTTTCAGCTAGAGTTTGCCAGATAAAACACAGGGTGCCTGGTTAAACTTGAATTTCAGATAAACAACAAAAGTTTTTAAAATCTAAGCATGTTCCATGAAACATCTGTATTTTTATCTGCTAAATCTGGCAATCCTAGTTTCAGCCCAGTCCTCCATCCAGGGCTCCCTGCTGTTAATCCAACGCATGTGCAAGAAGTGGGGATTTGAGGTGGCATTTTCTTACCACAGGGCAGCAATCTGCGAGTGCTGTTCTCGAGTACAAATAAATTGAGCCATTTTTCTGTAATATACTCCTATGGTTCATCAAATTTTGGTGTAAAGAAACTATTACCACACTCCACCAGTGAAATTCCTGAAAGAACTCAGGGATTAGCCATAAAGCAAAGGTAATGAACCAAATTCATAGCACAGAGTAGGACAAGAAAAGAGCAGGGGTAGAACAAAGAAAACCACCCTATTGTGGGTCAGACTAAAGATTCCGAGGTCCTCATGGAGTCTTAGCATGAACACACAAGAGGGATGTAATTATAGATACTGTTTCATTCCTTAATCTTCATACTTCTACCTATTTCCAAAAGCGCTATGTTGACTATGTAATACTTTTATAACCAAATTTTTAAAAATCAGTGAACATTATTTTAAAAGGAAAAGTAAGCAAGCTATTTGACATTTTTGCTACGAAACTTTTAAGATTTCTCTTCAGAACTTTGAGAGCAGTTGGCACCATTTGAGTTTATGGGACAGATGCATTTGTAGCAAAACTGGTGGAGGGGACATGGCGACTGCGTAAGCGGTCATAAGCCCCAAGCGCTTGCTCTTAAGGAGTGGCACTTAGTAATGAAGAAGTGACTTGTGCTAAAATGTCTAAAACCTTAGGGGAACCCTATCAACATGCCTCATCTTTTTAGCAGAACCTTCACCATCTGATGCCCCCATGCACTCAAAGTGACGACCCAGAAAAAGGAAAAGATAAAATGGTATGTTTTCTTTGTTACAATGCCAATTTGCATTTCTCTCTCTTTTTTTTTTTTAACCCACACATGAATTCCAATGGGTGCAAGCTATTCTTTTCAGGGAGGAGGGGGGAAAGAGGTAATCATGACAAATTATCCTTTTTCCAAGTTATCATCATCTTGCTCTGTCTCTGTCAAATTGTTCCTCAAACACAGCAGCCTGCAAGCCCTGCTCACCCTCCCCTCTCGTGTGCTATTTATACCTTTTGGATCAAACCAGCACTTCTGCATATCTCAGCCATTTCAGGGACTGTGATGATGAACTGCACTGCTTCCAGTCTTTTCCATCAGAGTTGCTCGTGGTCACGTCCCTGAATATCGTTAAGGACAATGCGTTCCACAATCACTTCCATCTAAATCTGTCGATAATTATGATAGAGGGGGATAGGCTAAGCTTCACCCAGGAAGGGATGGTTCATTTTTCAAGCCTATGTGTTGCTGCCACATTATCTGTAAGCAGTAACACAACCTTGGTCCACAACTTTGCAAAGTGGACATGAGCTTCTTTTTTTCTTTTTTTAAATTCCCTCAGGAGACATCACTATTTCCCCTAAGAAAAGATTGCTCTTTCTCCTTAAGCAGTTTTCTTTCCTTCACAGCTGTTTGTTAGCTCTTGGTTTCTTTTGTTCCAGTGGGTACTCATGGAAAAGAAACACAATATCCAAGGTGGTGGAGGACTAAAGAGAGGGAGGGAAAGAATGGACAAACAAGAAAGGGTACTACCAAGAAGAGAGAAAATGCAGGGAACGTGTGAAATGAAAGAGCCGCTGATATTCTTTCCTGGAACAATCAGCTTAGCAGGACATTGCAGCTGTTCCTTTCCAACTATTTTTCTGGATGGAAAAGATGTTAGAGTGTCTGCAGTTTTTAAACTTCCCTTTAATGGTTTACAAGCTTCCTTACCATGGGCTCATTTCTCCTTCTGTTTCACCCCCTTTCTTCAGTCAGCATCCTAGGAGTTTATATCTGAAGTATTTAATATTACTAGATGTGGGTGGTTATGTTCAACACAGATTACTGATGCTACCAAATCAAGAGGTTTTAAAGTGAAAATGACACTTTTGTAAAACTGGAAGTATGGGATAAGAGGTGGAAGGAAAGGCACACATTTTTTTTTTTTTTAAGAAATCAAAGTCCACTTTCTCCAACCCACCAGGAGTGCACATATTTGGAAAATTTGAGGGAATTTACAGTGTTTACTGGAAACTTGTTGGATTCTAGACAACAAATGAAGCTATGTTCCACTCATCTTCCCACTTGGGTTTAGGAAAATGTATAGGACAGAGCTTCACGCTGGCCAGCATTTCCCTGAACTCTGAAACAAGGAATGCAGTAAGTGGCCAGTTTGGACCTCCATGACCTCAAAGGAAAAATGAGCTTTTCCACTTAATTCCTACCCGATGTGGAAGAGCAGAAAGCATACAGGACGCAGAATCAGGGGACCTGGAGTGAGTTTTGCCTCTTCATGGATACGGTTAAGTCTGTTTTCTCACCCTTAGTATCTGCACAATAACTAGGAATCTATATGCATTTAATGACAGGGATCGAAAAGCACCAGGCAAACTGACAAGCGCCCCGTGTGTTGGTTATTGACACTGCCCCGGCTGAAGTGAAGGATCAGCTCCAATATCTTCCTCATCATCCTTGCCATTTGCTTCCACAACTCAGAGGTTTCTTTTGCCCTCTGAGTGTGTTCAAGCCATTTAAAAGGGCAAAGTTAGGAGCACCTGGTTGGCTCAGTCAGTTAAGCATCTGACTTTGGCTCAGGTCATGATCTCGCAGCTAGTGAGTTCGAGTCCCACATCGGGCTCTGTGCTGGCAGCTCGGAGCCCGGAGCCTGCTTCGGATTCTGTGTCACCCTCTCTCTGCCCCTCCCCTGCTCATGCTCTGTCTCTCTCAGTCTCTCAAAAATAAATAAACATTTAAAAATTTTCCATTTGCTTTAATAAGAGTAAGAACAAACCCTCCCTTTACCCAGCAAGTGTCAGTATGGCTGGACTCTGGTTAATTCCAGCACGCAATCTAGAATCAACGGTGATACAGAATCGGTAATGCAGGGAGCTGACATGTCTTCCAGTGTGGTTCCACCTACCTTCAGGATAAAATTCAAGCCCTTTAGCAATACCCACAAGGCCCCTGGTGGTCTGGCCACAGATGACCTGTCAAATCCTCCCACACACCAGCTAGGCCCATCTCTCTGCACTTCCTTTGGGTGTCCATGCCTTTCTCCTTACTCTTCCCTACCCCACATACATGCTTCCCACCTCCATTGTGCATTGGTGGTATAGTGGTGAGCATAACTGCCTTCCGACTCCATTCCATTTGCCCACCTGGCTACATTTTACTCACCTGGGCATCTCCACTCAAGTGTCCCCTCCAACCCTGACACCCAGTTAGATCCACATACTCCTCCTCTCTACCCTTCACAGTCTGCCTAATGCATTCCCACTGATAACAAATCAAACACAGAACCAAGTTCCCGCTACATATACTACTAGACTCTGACCTGAAAGCCAGCATCAATTTCTCCTCATGTATGATATGGAATATAGGGTCCACAAAGTAGTAGCTGCCAATAAACGCTGACTAGATAAATGAGCAGAAACAGAAAAGGCAGAAAAGTAATAATTGCAATAATGATACTAATACCCCATAATCGTGCAGATCTTTAGCATTTTAAAAACACTTTTAGGTGTGCCTAGGTGGCTCAGTCAATTGAGTATCCGACTCTTGATTTCAGCTCAGGTCCTGATCTTAGGGTCCTGGGATGGAGCCCCACATCAAGCTAAGCTGAGCATGGAGCCTGCTTAAGACTCTCTCTCACTCTCTCCCTCTTCCTCCCTCCCTCCCTCCCCCACACGTTCCAGTCTCATACTAAGGCAGGAATAATCTTCCTAACACATAACTATCCCCAAAGTCCTTTGAATCCTTCATCTCCAGCTTCTCAGTCCCCTGAATGTTCTGTTTTCACCTCACATCCACTTAAATGCAGGACTGAAACCTTTTCAGGGTCCTTCCAAAGATGACCAGTGAGAAAGGTCAACTTCACTGAAGATCTGTGGAGACTCTGGGGGAGGAGACCGGCTACACCTTCCCCAGAACAAACCACTTAAGAATCCAGATTCAACACTTGTCTCCTCCAGTGTCTTTTCTGGGCCAGGCCACCCCTATGTTTTCTTTCTCCCCAAACTCTCCCCTGAGCAGTGCCAAATGTGTCTGGCTTCTCTCTTCCCTCTTATCACAGACACACCCAAAACTTCCCATTCCTCCCAAGGTCTTAAGGATGTAGATCTTAAGCATGAAGTCCAAATATGAGAAGACATAGGAAGGGATATTAGTTTGGGGTCAGGCAGATCTAATTAGACTCCCAATATCTGTCACTTGCTCTGTAAACTTTAGGTAAGTTACCTTGTCTCTCAGAGCCTCATTTTTTACACCTTTGAGATGAGGTAATAGTCATCTCAACAAAGTTTATATAAGGATTAGGGAAAAACATACATAAGTCATAAAACACATAATAGGCATGTAATAAATGAAACTAAAGGAAATTTTGATGCTCTTGCTGCCACTGCTACCACAGATCTATCATGTTTGCTATAAGGAAACAAGTTTCTTAGATATGAATTATGTTCTCTGACCACTGAGGTCACTGTGATGTGTTACCATTTATCTGACCAAGACCTATGAAGAAGGCTACTCCACTGTAGCTAATATAGGGATATCACTACAGCTGAGGCCACCTATAGAAGAAAGTGGTCTCAGAAAACAAAAACGACGAGGTGAATTCTAGGTAGGTAGGAAATAGAGCTCCATTTCTCTTTCTGGATCCAACATCAAGAAGGAAAAATGTCAGTAGCTATTCTCTTAAAATGTGGATGACAGAAGTGTGTTCCCTCTGTGAAGGAGGAAAGACAACTAGGAAGGCAGAGAGCCCTGTCAGGACCTCAAGTTAGAAACGTATAATTTAAATGAAGATCTAGATTTAATCTTATCTTTATTTTCCCATTGCCACCTCTAAACAAGTCTTATTGAACAACTCAGATGGACAAGTGGCTAAGTCTTTTACCTATGTAGTTACCCCAAATGTTACAGGCAAAAGGTGCTCTTTTGAAAAGGGCAGCATCACAGTGGCAGCAATAATACTTGAGAAGCTCCATCAGGAAAGTAAATCATGGGGGAAAAGACAGATTTCTTGATTCATTTGCCCTCTCCTTTCATGGAATTCTAATTACAGTGTCAACTTGGAGATTTTATTTTTATTAGAAATGTGGCATTTCCATATATAAGTGGTAATCAAGTCCTGTGACTTCTTAGGGAATTCAGGGAATTTCTTGCTGTTATGTTCCTCCTGGGCAACCCTGATTTACAGAACCATAAAAGCATATGGAATAGTTGAACCAAGAGATAAAGTAAGAATTCAGTGCTTAGAACCTAACACTGACAAAACCCTGAGCCAAACACAAATTTACAGAGACCCCCCACAGAACAAAACGCCATTTCATCCTGGTTATCCTCAGACATCATCCAAGATGGAGTCCAAGAAGAGGACACGACATTCCGATTGATGTCAGGATAGGTTAGAGCTTTTAAATGTCAGCTGAGCCTTCAAAGTGCTTTAACTAGCATTGCTCTTACTTGTCTGTGGCCAGTTCCCTCTCTATTCTCTTCAGTGACTACTCCAAACCCTCCCTCAAGCCCTCTATCTTCCCTACATCCCTTCCCATCAGATAATCTCACAAAAAAATTATCTCATGGACAAGACATGTTATCTAGTCTGGAATCCCTTATCCTCTGTCCTCTACACTAACAACCATCTTACACCCAAATTCTTCTGACTTTCTCCCTCCAATATCCAAGGAAGAGAGGTTCTTCCTTCTAACTTCTTCCTTTCCATCAATTGTTCTTCAACTTCTGGTGGTTTAAATCCTTTCTCTCTACTGGATCCTTCCACCAGTACTAAGAAACATAAACAATTACCTCCTAACTTTAATACTCTCTCCCACTCTGCTACACCCATATCCCTATTAGTGATACTATAATAGTGATACTATTGCCCTCTCCTTCCTTTTTTTTCCCCAAAGGCAAGAATCTAGGAGTTGCCCACTTTCAATGTACTCAGACTATCATTGACTTCTCAATTCAACCCCCTAAATGCTCTCACCAAGAATACCTGTGAGCTCCACATCGCACAACCCAATAAACACTTTTTGATCTTCAACCCTGTGCCCCCCACCTCCCCCCCTTGCCCCTAGCACCACCACCAGTTCAATTATCTAGTTCTTTGTTATTTAAGGAAATCTTGTGGATTAATTTACTCTAGAAACAAGTCACTGTTTTTTTTCTATAGATATTAAGCAAGAAGAAAACTCAAGCACGAACATATTCTCCAAATTCAAACAGAACCTTGCATGTTTGGATTCACATTCACAGTAGTAACACTTCCAGGTATGTCACATGCACTGTGGTTACACACTGGATAGTAAGACAAGAGGAGTGTGACTAGGAAGGGAAGATGGTGCAGCTGAAAGAATCCTAGACCAGGAAGAGAGCCATTTGGGTTCTATTCTCTGCTTTGCTATTAACTCACTTGACCAAGTCCTTGCTTCCATCACCTCATCTGAACAATAACGAGGTTGAATTAGATGATCTCTAAGGGCACTTCCTGCACTGAATGGCTAAAATTCTATTTTTCTGAAGCTTAAAAAGATTTGACGTATGGGGTATAGATGAAGGTCACAGATTTCAAGAGGCTGAGGAACTGTGAAACTAATCTGTAGTAAGGATACTAAAGTTCCCAAAAAAGTCAACTTTGGATAGGATACAAGCAAAGGCTGTGATTCAGGATGAGATGATCAATAAAGATGAGAGCAATTTGGAAGTTGCCAAATTTCCAGGCCGAATCTAGTGGAGAGCAACGTGAATGGAGCCACAGATTACAAAAGCCAAGAGCCTGATGAGAAACTGTGAAGGGTGACAAAAAAAGCAACAGAAAAGGCCAAAGACTATATAGAAATCTCTCCATTCCCTGGAGCCACTAGAAAATAGGCAGAGTAATCTTCACTGGAGAAAACTGCAAAGACTTACGACTTACTGTCCAAGATCATCCAGTTTTCAGGTAAGGTGAAGAAGTTTCTGATTTACTATATATATATAATATGACATATATATATATGTATATATAATATGACATATATATATATAATATGACATACATATATATATATGTATATATATACATATATATATATATATATACGACAAATATTCATAGAGTTCCTACTGTTAGTAAGACAAATGCGGTTCCAGTCATGTGAGATACCTTCTGGAAGAGAACAAACTATAGTTACAATGATGCCAAGTGCATCCTGAGTAAGGCTGGGGCATAGCTTCATTAGAGTAAAGCAGTCAAGGCTTACTCCTCTGGTGATAGTTTTCTATATTCTGGAAGGATAAGAAGTTTGACTGTGCCTGAGGTTGATAAAACTGAAAGGGGCATGAGCTGGCTGCAAAGTTCCAAGGAAATTTGCTCCTTTTAGTGATGTTACAAACTTGCCTCCACATTGTGACAGCTTAGCTGAACATCCTTTTACAACTGAGCTTTTACCCCAAGGCTCTTCTCATGTTTCAGTCGATTTGGTTCCATGTCCTAGTCCCTACCCCCACTTGCCTCATTTCACCCAGAGACTTCCTTGCCTACCAAAAAGTCCTTCAATATACAGTATTTTGTTCTCTGTTCTGGATCATTATAGGGCCGGTGAACTAGAGCTTCAGGTTTTCATCATTCTTAGCAACACACACATTTACTTAAGACCTGCATATTCTAGGCTTTGTGCTTAGTGCAGATGGTTGGCTTAGTCCTTGGGTCACACAGCATTTTGAGTATCAAAAGGCTGAAGAAGACTGAAATTGGACCCATCAAAGACTTAGAACCAAATTAGCTCCTAAGAAAAACAGGGTGGTTTATTAGTTGGCTTTTGCTACAACAACAAAAGACCCCCAAAATCTCAGCTGTTTATGACAACAAACATTTAATTCTTGCCCTCATTACCTGAGGGCCAAAGATTGGTTCTACTGGCCTGTGCTGGCTTCTGCTGGGCTTGCCCGAGCTCTAGTGTGTTCCACTGGACTCCACTGAGCTCCACACATTCTCTCCTTCTGAGACCCAAGCACAAAGAGCAATCATCTTTGGGGCATGCTGTTCTTATGCCAAAGCACAGACACTCAAGTTGTAGGACCGAGCAATGCAAGTTCATGTACAAGTTCTATGTAGACATGGTTTATATCACATCTGCTCACAATCCATTGTCCAAAGCAAGTTACACGGCCAAGTTCAAAGTTAATGAGGCACAAAAGTATATTACAGCAACATAAAAGTACGGGAAGGGAACAGGGGCAGGGAATGGGAAACAAATTATGTTAATAAATATTACAACCTGACACAGGCGGTATAATAGGAAGAAAAGGGAATTTGGAGTACAAACACTGCAAATCAGGTTGTTGCTTTAATTATTTACTATGTGAACTTGGACACAATTTTACCTCTTTGAATCTTAGTCTCTACATCTGTAAAATGGGGATAATGATGGTCATCTAAATTAATTCACATGGTTATTGTGAGGATCAATTTACTTGATAGCATCAGGTACTTTAAAAGTTTACTTTTTTATGGGGTGCCTGGGTGGCTCAGTCAGTTAAGTATCTGACTCCTGATTTCAGCTCAGGTCATGATCTCACAGTTTGTGAGATCGAACCCCTCATCGACTCTGTGCTGACAGTGTAGAGCCTAGCTGGGATTCTCTCTCTCCCTCTATCTCTGCCCCTCCTCACTCGCACTTTCTCCCTCTTTCTCTCTTGGTCTCTCTCTCCAAAATAATTTATTATAAAAATAGAGTTAAAAATGTTTATTAATAATAGCCAGCTACAGGGAAGAAAGTATAGTAAAAATGTCTCCAGAACGTAAACATATAAATAAACACATAAGCAATTCTATTCAGTCAAGAGAAGATTCTCTTGTGTTCGGCTATAAGAGATACCAGATCTGAAATTTGTAAGAGTCATATACACTCACCATAACCACTATCAGAATAGCTTTATAAAGGTTACACTGACGTTTGAAATATACACAAATTGTGTTCCTAATAATAACAATAATAGTACTCATGATGCATTTTGAAGTTTGTAAAATCCTTTTGTTTTATTCATAATGACACTGAGTCTCAGAAAAGTTAAGTAATTTGCTTAATATTCCACAGCTTAATAAGACAGGGATGCTTACGTTAGATTTAGGTAAAGCAGCTTTCATAGTTTTTCATAGAACTAGTAAAAAGATTTCTCAGACACATATATAAATACATAGACAAACTGATGCATGTGATAAATAAAAGTGAAACTCCCCATGCTACACAGCTCATGAAAATGATTAGTGTATGTGTATAAAATTTTCATTGTTTTAGAATGAAAAACCTGACAGAAAGGCCAGAGAAATGTAGCCCCAATCACACAGCAGTATCTGAAAATTCACAACATCCAACTTTGCAATCAGGAGGTTTGCTCCCAGGCAGATGGCAAACAAGACTTCATTTTGCAAGGTGATAGCGGGCAAGTAGGCACAGGGAAAGTAGGGGATACACACACATGCGCACGCACACACAGATGAGATCCCCCAAACCCTTAGGCCCTAAATGTACAAACACACAGGCAAAATACTCACAAATCAAAGGAAGTGGCACTTGCCTGGAGATACTTCCTGGGATACACAGTCTGCCTTTTATTTCACCAATACACCACTTTGTAAAATTATAGCATTCATGAGATTCCTAACTCAATGTGAGTCCAAAAAACTCATAAGAGGGTGGGAAGTCTTAGTTGCCACCTTTCATAGACTGATGGGGCTTAGGGTTACAAGGGGGCAGATTGTAGGCTGGAGCTAAGAGGAAAATTCAAAGGAAGTTTCTCCCTCACTGGCCCCTTGTTCAGCAGGTGGATTTAAGGGGATTTGCGCTGGGAATATTGCATCTACTCTGTCATTTTAACCAAGAACCTCACCTTTTTTTATTTCCTAAACCATCACCATAACATCCTTACTGGCATCTGAGCCCCTAATCTCACACCCTTCCAATCCATCTCTTAAACGATAACCAGAGTGATCTTTAAATGCCCATTTGACCATGTCACGCCTCTTAATAAAAAGAAAAAAAAAAACCTCCAATAAATCAAAGCTGCCTGGAGGATAAAGGCTAAATCCCTCAGTGCTAAATCTAAAGTTCTTCATCCTTTGGCTCCATTCTGCATCTCCCCCTCAACCGTGCAATTCAGCCACACCAGGTTAATTTCAGGATATACTCCTATGCATACCATATGCTCTCATGCCCCCATGCCTTTATTCAAGTTGGACTTTGTACTTGAAATGCCCTTTCCCCTCGTCCATTAGGCAAACTCTTATAATGCTTCAAAACTTCAGCTCAAATGTCACCTGGTCTGGACATCACCTCACCACCCCCATCCCTAAGAATTTTAGTTGTTATGTTTGCAATGTGCTCCTACAGGCTCATGCTGACCTTTCTCTTGGCACTGTCTTCCATATACTACAATTGCCTCTTGTCTGTCACCCCCACTAGCCTGTGATGGCAGGGATTATGGTCTTATACACCTATACATCCCCCGTTTGTGTATCGGAGGGGGGCAGGGAGACAAAAAATAGATGTTCGGTACAGGTTTGTTGAAAAGAGCCCATGGAGCATTTAAGAAACTTCAAAAGTACATTGTATTATCCTGTATTGGGAAATGCATATATGATGTATTGTGCTCTCTTTCTAACTATATTAAATACCAGGGGAACAAATTGCTAGAGTGGTAAAGTGATCTCACCTATTTGCTTCCAAACATTGGCCCATGGGCCCCATCCAATCTCTGATACAGTTTTCACTAGGTCATAACAAAATAAGAACAAAGTAATACAGTAAGATTTGCTACAATTATTCCTTTTTTTTTTTTTTTGGTGTTAGTCTTTGTTTTGTTTCAATGATATAAATGAAACAGTAGTAAGTAGCAGTTTTATTTGGGTTTTGCTTATTTGTTTATGTCCTCAGTTAGCAATCTAAAAATAAGCAAGTCAATATTGGTCTTTATAACAATCAGGGTCTCAGCAGGAAACAGAATTCACCCCAGATGGTTCAAATAAAAAGACTTTAATAAAAGGACTACTCACAGAGCTTGGAGAGTAGGGAGATAAACAAGGACAGCGAGAGGTCCAGAAGGGTCAAGGGGAGGAAATAGTGTCAGTGTAGTTTGTGGGGAGCTAGATCCAGGGAGAAAAGGCCACCCAGAAGAAGCCATAGCTATGGATGGACATTATTACTTTTGAGCGCCCAAAAGGAAAACAGAATCCTGAATTCTAGATTAATTCCTTCTAGTCATTACCTGGGTGACCCTAAGCAAACTCCTTAACTTCTCTGAACTACACTTTCTTTATCTGTAAAGTGGAAATAATAAACTCAATTCTACCAAACCTCCAGGTTATTGTAAGAGTGAAAGAGGCAACATATATGAAAGGGCTTGTAGGCTTCAAAGTCCTGTGCATTATTTAAGTAATACTTATATAGGCCTCACTGTGTGCCAGGCTCTGTTCTAAGGTCTTAACAAGTAATAATCCCAGCCATCCTTTGTGCAGGTTTCCTCCATATATGGTGAGCATATCTTTTCCTCACAAGGGCAAAAAAACGCTTGAAGGATGAATGTCACCCTCATTTTTACCATCAGTGTTGTAATAGGGTGCAATTTCATTTACTCTGAAACAAGAATGGTACACTAACCTTTACATACCATGCCAAGAGGTTTTAGTATAGCTTGATACTTTTATTCGAAATAAAACTGGTGGATAAATGGATAAAGAAAATACGGTGTATAAGTATACACATAATAGAATATTATCCAGCCTTTTAAAAAGGATAGCTTTCCATTTGCCACAACACGGATGAGTCTGAAGGACATTATACTAAGTGAAATAAGCCATGGGGCGCCTGGGTGGCGCAGTCGGTTAAGCGTCCGACTTCAGCCAGGTCACGATCTTGCGGTCCGTGAGTTCGAGCCCCGCGTCGGGCTCTGGGCTGATGGCTCAGAGCCTGGAGCCTGTTTCCGATTCTGTGTCTCCCTCTCTCTGCCCCTCCCCCGTTCATGCTCTGTCTCTCTCTGTCCCAAAAATAAATAAACGTTGAAAAAAAAAATTTTAAATAAGCCATATACAGAAAAGCAAATATTGCAGGATCCCACTTATACGTGGATCGTGGATCTTTTTTTTTAAGGGGGGGGGGGGAGCTAAACTCATAGTAACAAAGAGTAGACTGATGGTTGACAGACATTGAAAGAAGGTGGTCATGAAGAGTTATTGTATAATGGGTAGAAAGTTTCAGTTTGCACGATGAAAACAGGGGCACCTGGGTGGCTCAGTTGGTTAAGCGTCCGACTTTGGCTCAGGTCATGATCTCATGGCTTGTGAGTTCGAGCCCCTGTGTCAGGCTCTGTGCTGACAGCTCAGAGCCTGGAGCCTGTTCTGGGTTCTGTCTCCCTTTCTCTCTGCCCCTCCCCTGATCACACTCTGTCTCTGTCTCTCTCAAAAATAAATAAACATTAAAAAAAAATTAAGATGAAAAGAGTTCTAGGGATGGATGGTAGTGATGTTTGCACAACAATATGGTAGCATTTAACATCACTGAGCTGTATAATAAAAAATGGTCAAGATAGCAAGTTTTGTGTTTTGTGTATTTTACCCCAAAATAACAATAAAAATAAACTTTTAAAATGAAAATCCACAAAATAAGTCTGAAAGTTTCCATATTTTCACGTATTTGGCTAGTTAGGGAAAATAAGAAGTGGCATCTGTACCCCATGACTAGGAATGCCCAAATGTGAGCCCACTCCCAGCCTAAAGCCAGTGTACATGCACAGACAAGGCTCGCTTTCTTTCCATTGCTGAAATCCACAGGTGTGCTTAGACAAAATAGTTTCCCAATGCTTTTCTGAAGTCAGCAAGCATGCCCTGCCCACTACACTCTCCAGCTGCCTTGCCAAAGCCAGCAAGCCTATGCAAACTACACTGGGGACACCCCTCAATCACCTAGCCCTAGTGGCCAAGAGGACTGGCATTCCAGAGCTCCATGGGACTGTAACAACTGGAAAGACAACTCTTGGCAGGCCACCATTCTCAGGGAAGCAGAATGAAACACAACCCAATTTTCCTATGAACAAGACTTATTTACTTAGCCTGGAGCTTCAGCCTGAGGAACAGACATCAGGTTTCCCACTTGTCTAGAGGGTGAAGAGGCACACCCAGGAAACAGAAGCAGGGACCCCCTTGGTCTCCCTACAGTTTATCAAGATGTCCTAGAAAGGAGCTTACACACTCATTTGGAGCCCCAATTTTTGCAACTGTCGCCTAGGGGACACCTCCAGATCTCCGGGTGTGAAGTCCAATAGGGATTACAATTGTGGACCCACAGAAGTGTATATAGTTGCATACTTTGAAAGCTGCTACCTGGGGGTCTGGTTTCCAATCAGCCTGAAACTAGGTGCTAATTGAGATTCCTCCCTTTGGATCTTTGACAAGTCCTGGCACACTCTCAACAACAGAAACTTATCAAGAATAAATCAGGTGGTTTAGACAATCACAAAGGTTTGAGAGACAACCAAGGGCAAGTGTAAACAAGAAGGATCATCATTTACACAAGTCCATGCCTTTAAGACAGAGAGGTAGCTGCTTCACCTAATACATGGAAACAAACACAGACTCAAGTAAAATAAGGAGATAGAGAAATATGTTCCAAATGAAAGAACCAGATAAAACCTCAGGAAAAGACCTTAATTATATGGAGTTAAGCAATGTACCTGACAAAGAATTCCAAGTAATAGTTGTAAAAATGTTCACTGAACTTGGGAGAAGAATGGATAAATACAGTGAAAACTTCAGGAAAGAGACAGAAAATATAAAAAAGTGCCAAATAGTAGTCACAGAGATGAAGAATACAACAAATGCATTGAAAAATACACTAAAATGGTTCAACAGCAGACTGGATGAAGTAGAAGTACAGATCAGCAAGCTGGAAGATAAAGCAATGGAATCCACCCACAGCAGCAAAAAGAAAAAAGGAATTTTTAAAAATGAAGATAACTTAAGAGATCTCTAGACGCATTGAGCAGAATAACATTTGAATTATAGGGTTCTCAGAAGGAAAAGAGAGAGAAAGGAACATAAAACTTATCTGAATAAATACTAGTTAAAATTTTTCCTAACTTAGGGAAGGAAACAGATATCCAAGTCCAGGAAACCCAGAAAGTTCCAAATAAAATGAACCCAAAGACAGCCACACCAAGACAAAATATAAATAAAATTATGTCAGTAGTTACACAAAGAGAGAATCTTAAAAAACAACAAGAGAAAAACAAATTTTTATATACAAGGGAAATCCCACAAGGCAATCAGCAGATTTCTCAGCAGAAACTTTGTGGACAAGAAGGGAGAGACAAGACATATTCAAAGTGCTAAAAGGAAAACACTTCCAACCAAGAAAACTCTATCCGGCAAGATTATCATTCACATCTGAAGAGTGATAAAGAGTTTTCCAAAGAAGCAAAAAGCTAAAGTGTTTAGCATTACTAAACTAGCCTTACAAGAACCATTAAAAGGACCTCTCTAAGCTGAAAAGAAATGGCACTAATAACAAGATAACAAAAGTTAAAATCTCACTGGGAAAGGTAAATATATAGTAAAGGTAGTGAATTAATCACTTATAAAGCTATGAAGAAGATTAAAAGACAAAGTGGTAAAATTAACTAAAGCTATAATAATTAGTTAAGGGATACCTAAAATAAAAAGATGTAAAAAGTGACATCCAAAACATAAAACACGGGGAATATGGTTTAAAATGTAGAGTTTTGGGGGCACCTGGGTGGCTCAGTCTATTAAGCATCCAACTTTGACTCAGGTCATAATCTCACGGCTTGTGGGTTCAACCCCCACTTCAGGCTCTGGGCTGACAGCTCAGAGCCTGGAGCCTGCTTCAGATTATGTGTCTCACTCTCGCTCTGCCCCTTCCCTGCTTGTTCTCTGTCTCTCTCTCTCTCTCAAAAATAAATATTACAAAAAATATTTTTAATGTAGAGTTTTGGAATGTGTTCAAATTTAAGTTTCTATCAATTTAAAAGAGACTGCCATATACACAGAATATATGTGAACATCACAGTAACTACAAAGCAAAGAATTACAGTAAATCCACAAAAGAAAAAGAGGAAGGAATCTAAGTAACACCAAAGAAAGTCATCAAACCACAACAGAGAAAGAGAAGAAGGAACAAAGAGGAACTACAAAAACAGGCAGAAAACAATTGGCAAGATGGCAATAAGTACTTATCTATTAATAGTTATTTACAATGTAAATTAACTAAAGTCTTCAATCAAAAGACTTAGAGTGCTTGAATGGATTAAAAGAAGAAAAAAGATCCATATACTGCCATATACTCACTCAGAAGTAAAGACACATACAGACTGAAAGTGAAAAGACAGAAAAAGATAATCCATGCAAAAGGAAACAAAGAGAAAGCTGGTGTAGCCATACTCATTTTGGAGAAAACAGACTTTAAAATAAAGAGTGTAGGGGCTCCTGGGTGGCTCAGTCAGTTAAGCATCCAACTTTGGCTCAGGTCATGATATTACAGCCTGTGAGTTCAAGCCCCACAGCATGGAGCCTGGAGCCTGGAGCCTGCTTCGGATTCTGTGTCTCCCTCTCTCTGTCCTTCCCCTGCTTGTACTCTGTCTCTCCCTCTCTCAAAAATAAACATTTTAAAAAATTAGAATAAAACAAAGACTGTAATAAGAGACAAAAAGGGGCACTAAATAATGATAAAGGGTCAATCCATCAAGAAGATATAACTTTTATAAATATATATGCAGGCAACATAGGAGAATCAAAATATATAAAGCAAATATTAACAGAGAAATTGACAGCAAAACAATAGTAAGGGACTTCAACACTGTACTTACATCAATAGACAGAAAATCAATAAGGGAATGACAACCTCAAATGGCACAGTAAACCAGATAGACTTAATAGATGTATATAGAACATTCCATCCAAAAGCAGAATATACATTCTTCTCAACTACACATGGAAAATTCTCCAGGAAAGATCACATGTTAGGCAACAAAACAAATCTCAATAAATCCAAGAAGACTGAAATTATATCAAGCATCTTTTCTAACCACAATGGTATGAAACTTGAAATCAATTACGAGAAGAAAACTGGAAGAAAAAAAAAAGCCTACAAATATATGGAGCTTAAACAACATGTTATGAACAACTACTGGGTCATAGAAAAAATTAAAGGAGAAGTCAAAAAATACCTACAGACAAATGGAAACAGAAATAGAACACACCAAAATCTATGGGATGAAGCAAAAGAAGTTCTAAGAAAGAAGTTCAGGGGCACCTGGGTGGCTCATTCGGTTAAGCGACTGACTTCAGCTCAGGTCATGATCTCACAATTTGTGAGTTTGAGCCTCGCGTCAGGCTCTGTGCTGACAGCTCCGAGCTGGAGCCTGCTTCGGATTCTGTATCACCCTCTCTTCCTCGTGCTCTGTCTCTCAAAAATAAATAAACGATAAAAAAATTTTTTTGAAAACAGAAAGAAGGTCATAGCAATACAGGCCTACCTCAAGACACAGGAGAAATTTCAAATAAATAATTTAACTCTACAACTAAAGAAACTAGGAAAAAAAGAACAAACAGAGCTGAAGTTAGTAAAAAGAAGGAAATAATAAAGAACAAAGCAGAAATAAATGAAATAGAAACTAAAAAGACAATGAAAAGATCTATAAAGAGCCGATTCTTTGAAAAAAAAATAAGTTTGACCAACATTTGACTAGACTGAACAGAAAAAGAGAAGTTTCAGATAAACAGAATCAGAAAAAGAATTTACAACTGAAACTACAAAAATACAAAGGATCACAAGAGACTATATGAACAATTATATGCCAACAAATTGGACAACTTAGAAGAAATACAAAATTCCTAGAAATTTACAATCTTCCAAACCTGAATCATAAAGAAATAGAAAATATGAATAGACCAATTACTAGTAAGGAGATTGAATCAGTAATCAAAACTCTCCCAACAAACAAAAGTCCAGGACCTGATGGTTTCACTAGTGAATTCTACCAAACATTCAAAGATTTAAAGCTTATTCTTCTCAAAGTCTTCCAAAAAAATTGAAGAGGTAAAGCCTCCAAACTCATTTTACAAGTCCAGCATTACCCCAATACCAAACACAGAGAAGGACACTACATTAAAAAAGAGGAGTATAGGCTACTAACCCTGATGAACATAGATGTAAAAATTCTCAACAAAATATTAGCAAACCAAACTCAAAAATGCATTAACAGTATCATACATCATGATCAAGTGGTATTTATTCCAGGGAAGCAAGGATGGTTCAACATTGGTGAATCAATCAAAATTAAAGATCAATCAATCAAAATTAAAATCATATGATCATCTCAATAGATGCAGAAAAAGCATTTGACAAAATTCAATATACATTTATAATAAAAACTCTCAACAAAGTGGGGCTAGAGGGAACATATCGCAACATAATAAAGGCAATATATGACATACCCACAGTTAATATATTCAATGGTTAAAAAGCTGAAAGCTTTCCTCTAAGATCAGTAATAAGACAAGAATGCCCACAAATCCCACTTTTATTCAACATAGTCCTAGCCATAGCAATTAGGAAAGGAAAAGAAATTAAAAACCATACAAATTGGAAAGGAAAAAGTAAAACTGTCACTATATGTAAAAGACATGATGCTAGATGTAAAACACCCCAAAGACTCCACCAAAAAACTGTTGGAACTAATAAATTCAGGGAAGTTGCAGAATATAAAATTAATATGCAAAAATATGTTGCATTTCTATACACTAATAATGAACTACCCAAAAGAGAAATCAAGAATATAATCCCATTTATAATCACATCAAAAAGAATAAATTTAACCAAGGGGATGAAAGACCTAAACACTGAAAACTATGACGTTGATGAAAGCAACTGAAGACACAAATAAATGGAAAAATACTCCATGCTCATAGATTAGAAGAATTCATATTGTTAAAATGTCCATACTCTCAAAATTAATCTTTAGATTTAATACAATCCCTATGAAAATCCCAATGACATTTTTCACAGAACTAGAACAAATAATTCTAAAGTCTGTATGGAACCACAAGAGAACTTGAATAGACAAAACAATCTTGAGAAAGAAGGAAAATGCTAGAAGTATCACAATCCCTGGTTTCAAACTATACTATAAAGCTACAGTAATCAAAGCAGTATGGTATTGAATAAAAACAGATATATTTATCAATAGAACAGAATAGACAGCCCTAGAAATAACCCCACACCTCTTTCATCAATTATTTACAACAAATAAGGTAAGGATATAAAGTGGAAAAAGGATGGTCTCTTCAATAAATGGTGCTGGGAAAACTAAATTGCCCCATGCAAAGGAAAGAAAATGGACCACTATGTTACACCATACACAAAAATCAACCCAAAACTGATTAAAAACTTGAATGTAAGCCCTGAAGCCATAAAACTAGGAAGAAAACATGAACAGTAATCTCCTTGACATCAATTTTAGCAACGTTTCTTTGGATCTGATTCCAAAGGCAGGGAAACAAAAGCAAAAATAAACAAATGGGACTACACCAAACTAAAAGGCTTCTATACAACAAAGGAAACCATCAACCATCAACAAAATACAAAGGCAAACTACTAAATGGAAAAAGATATTTGCAAATCACACACCTGATAAGGGGTCAGTGTCAAAATATAAAGAACTCCTATAACTCAATAACAAAAAAACAAACAATTCTATTTAATACTGGGAAGAGGATTTGAATAGACATCTTTTTCAAAGAAGACATACAGATGGCCAATAGACACATAAAGGATGCTCAACGTCACTAATCATTAGGGAAATGCAAATCAAAACCACAATGACATATTACCTTATATCTGTCCAGCTATTATCAACAAAACAGGAAATAACAAGTGCTGGTGAGAATGTGCACCACTGGTAGGAATATAAACTGGTGCAGCCACTGTGGAATAAAGTATGGAGTTTCCTCAAAAATTTTAAAAAAGAACTACCATGTGATGCAATAATTCCACTACTGGGTATCTACTGAAAGAAAAACACAAATTTGAAAAGATATGTGCACCCCTATATTCATTACAGCATTATTTACAATAGCTAAGAGAAGTAAACAATTTAAGTATCCATCCATAGATGAATAAATAAGACATGATATATACACACCCACACACCCACAATGGAATACTACTCAGCCATTAAAGAAAAAAAAATGAAATCTTACCATTTTTTTTTTAATTTTTTTTTTTCAACGTTTATTTATTTTTGGGACAGAGAGAGACAGAGCATGAACGGGGGAGGGGCAGAGAGAGAGGGAGCCACAGAATCGGAAACAGGCTCCAGGCTCTGAGCCATCAGCCCAGAGCCTGACGCGGGGCTCGAACTCACAGACCGCGAGATCGTGACCTGGCTGAAGTCGGACGCTTAACCGACTGCGCCACCCAGGCGCCCCGAAATCTTACCATTTTTGACAACATGGATGGACCTTGAAGGTATTACGCTAAGTGAAGTATGTCAGACAGACAAGTACCACATGATTTCACTCATATGTGGAATCTAAAAAATAAAACAAACAAAAACAAAACAAAACACAGACTCATAGATACAGGGAAGAGACTGGGTCTTTGCCAGAGGGAAGAGGGGGTTGCAGGAGGTGCACAAAACAGGCAAACAGAATTAAGAAGTACATACTTCCAGTTATAAAATAAAAATAAGTAATAGGGATGTAACATACAGCATGGGGAATATAGTCAATAACATTGTATCAACTTTGTAGAGTCACACATGGTAACTGGAACTATTATAGAGACAATTTTACAATGTATAAAAATGACAAATTATGTTGCACACCTAAAACTAAAACTGTAGCTAGTTATACTTCAATAAATTTTTTGAACATTAGCATATTATATACACATTAAAAAAAAGAACCAATGCCAGACTATGGACATTTATTATTATTATTATTATTATTATTATCATCATCATCACTATTGTATTAGTCAACCAATACTCTCCTCAGAACATAACACATTTTCATGGCATTCCTCCAGCTTGTTTTTCCAAACACTCTGAAAAATAATAATCATGAACACCATAATTGTTTCCATCAACAACCGATCATTAATGTGTTCCACTACCTATTCTTTCTTTGCCAGTTGGCTGACCATGACCACCTACAGCTTTGCACTAGGGGACATGCTAGAAGAGTTGTTTGCTCCAAGACTGTTCTGAACACCCTTCCTTGTGCCTGGAGCCCTCATAAAACATGACAATAAATCATCACAAACAGAGAATTCCCATTGGAGATTTTGTAGGCCATGGCTGGAGGTCAAAAGTCTTTGAGTTCAGTTACGTATTATCATTACATACTACCTTTCATCCTAGAGATGCACAAATCCCAAACAGCAATATGGTAGCAGAAAGACAGGCATCAAAGCCAGAGAGACTGGAATTCAAATCCCATCTCCCCACTTTGGGTAAGTCAATGTGTCTGAGCCTCAATAAAGTAGCAAAACAATATCTGCCTTATAAGATTGTTGTAAAAATAATTTACATAGAGCACCTGGCCCAGTGCCTAGCATATAGCAGGTGCTCACTAAATAAGTATGATGATGACAGTGATGAAGATAGCTTATGATGTCCCTAACCAGAAGGGGTGGCTGTGGATGAAGACATCTGAAGTGGATGAATGTAAGAATTGGCTTTCTCTCCAGACAGGAATCGATGCTGATCAATGCTCCTCAGCTGTAGTGGACAGCTACTGTTTCTCGGCCCAAGCACTCCTCCTTCTCTCTAAGCCTTTTTAATGAGGATGGTGCCTACTCTTTCTCCAAACACCTACGTTAGTGGGGTTGGATAGTCATACTTGCCCACCACACTTCATACCTCATTGCAGGCTACCAAAGGGACTGCGTGATCCAGCCAGAATAATCCCAGTCCAGCCCCAGAATTTTCCAAATTGGAATTAAGAGTCTTTTCTGCCCCAGAGTCCAAACTAAGAAGATATGGCCTAGGATCTGCCTGTACCCAGATTTATACAACCATAATTTAGACCTGTACAGTGCCCTTGAGGAACTACGACCTCTACAGTGAGTATCTCAAAGTGGTGCCTTAATTGCTCTAAAAACTTCAGTGTTAACTTGTCTCTCTTCCAGGAGTCCATGAGCTCCCCAAAATCCTTTTTTATCTACATTTACCACACACTAAGGGCTCAAGGAATGTTTGCTGAAATAAATTTAAATAAGCATCTGGAACAAAAGAAAGCTATGAAACATTTAATATAAAACTCACATACTCTTCACAGACACAGAATGATTTCATTTACCCTTACCCACCCACCTTCATTTAACTGAATATAAAACATGTAGAAATCACACTATTTAGCCACAAAGTAGTTACACTATGGCCCCCCCAAAAGGGTCTAATGAGTTTATAAGTCAGTAACAAGGGCATTTTTATTTTTCCCCCTCTCCTTTGTAAGAGCATCTCCTCGCTTGTAAGGGAGAAGGAAGATAAACAGCAGACTCTGACGCTTTTGAAGCTGAGCTATCAACAAAGGATCTCCTAAATCAATTCACCACCAGAAACAGAATGCAGGCAGTTCTCAGAAATGTCTCACAAAGAAGCACAGAGAAAGGCTCTCTGAAGGCGGAAGCAGGAGATGCTTCCACCCCAGGGACGGAAATCGAGCACGGCAGTATTGCCTTGCCTGAAAACTTCTCCTCGGGGTCAGCAGAGCCTCGCAGTTCCACGGCCATTTCAGCACAGGCCATCCAAAGAGGGCGAAATGCTTTCCCCAGGTCACATGGGTGAGTCTTCTTTCCAGACACGAAATTCAGATTTCCCAGCTCCTCTCCCCTGGACTCCCACCCCCCTCTGCCAGCACCAGGCCTACCACGCAGTGACCGCCAGCAGAAAACAAGGAGCATTGAAGAGGACCAAGCTGGGCATCTGCCAGCACCATCTGCAAATTCCACAGACCCAGAGGACAGAGGCAGCCTCAAACACCACTGAATCTAAAGCACAGGGATGTCAGAGAGAAATGGACATAGGCTGGACCTCCCTGGGGACGGAGTCTGAGGGTGCTCAGTGTGTCTACTCAGATTTGGATCCAAAAATATGATTTTGCCCACGTATCCAAAACTGATTGGGCTCTTAAGAACTCACATTCCAATTAATCTCACAAAAGGCTGGTATATAAAACAAAACGGCTTTTTTTCTTCTTAGTAGACTTTATTGTTTTAGAGCAGTTTTAGATTCACAGCAAAATCGAGTGGAATAAAATGGCCATTTTTAAATTTATAATTGGGATCAATAAACATACTTTGAGCTTCTACTATGGGCCATGTGCTGGATGGAAATGCGGCAAATAACATTGCACTGTCCTAACACCAAGTTGTATACAGTGGAGGAAAAGGAAAAATAGATGATTATAGGATAGGCTAGTAAACATGAGGCAAAGGTAAGAAAAAAATGTTATAATAACACAGAACAGAGGCTCCTAATGCACGATGAGGGATCAGGGAAATCATCTGGGAGATTAATGCCTGTGTTGGGTTTTGAAGAATGCACAGGGGTTTTCCAAGTGAGTGGTGAGCCTTTAGGATGCTCCAGTGCAAGAAAAAAAAAACTGATGTCGTTACGAATTCTCTTTGCCCAAGCCCAGAGCAAGAGGATTCTTAACAAAGAGTCCCTGTGGTTACCTTCTCTGAATCCAGAAGCCCTCCATTGTCCACCTCTAAAGTTCTCCCCCAATTTTTCACTTTCTTCCTATTTCTCCTGTCTTTATTGTAAATTCAACCTCTTTTTAGCCCTTTTAGGTGAACAGTTTCCAAAATTTAATTTTGGTTTCTACTCCGGGTGCTGTCTATCTTGTCACTCTTCTCTGTCCTACCTTTTGGAACATTCAGATGTGTCATTTCCTATGGCATTACACACAAGCCCAGGGCTCCAGGACCCTCACCGGCTTGGTAGAAAATGGGAAGATCAGACCATTACAGGCAGAGGGAGCTGACCTACAATGACAAAATGGCAACTATCAAGAGTCTGTCCTACCCACATCCCCAAACCAGGTATAATCAGATGTCTAAGGACACCAACTCCAAACCCAGAGAATTTAAAATCCTAAGAATAAGTCCTCTGGGTTGTAGCCAAAACCCCATGAAGTACATTACCTCAAACTGGAAGGTAACAGGAGAGTTGATTCTCAACACACCCTAAAGACACACAGACCTTAATTTGATTTGAACATTTTAATGTTCATTAAGTGAACAGAACTAAGCACCACCCCTGACACTCTTTTCTTATGAAGACAGCCAAGTTCAGCCATTTCTGCACTGATGTGTGTAACTGCCCCTCTCAGAAGAGGACCTTCTTACAAATGTTAAGGACCTCCCACCATCATGCCCTACCCTTCCAACACAATTAAAATGAGGCATTTCAGTAACAATCCCTGTAGACTCCTCCTCGTTCCTTCTCATTTTCCCCTAGAATGAAGTTGATTCTCAAAGCCAGCCTGAGCCTCAGGTAATGTATCAGTAAACAAAACTGAGTTGTTCCATGAATCAGTTTCCTCTCTCCATCTGGACTGTAAGGTCCAAGAGGGAAAAAGTCACATCTTCAGATTTTGTTGTGTACTAATAATAGACATGATGCTATGCAACGTGGGGCAAGTCACTTAACCTCTCTGTAAAACTGGAGGAAATGGAACCAACCTCAGATGGTCATTGGAAACATTATATAAAATAATGTATGGACAATCCCCGGCATTGCACATAGTAAGTACTCAAAACATGTTTGTTATTATTAGTATTATAATTAATTACCTCATAGTTCCTTCATCAATTAAGTAGTAATAAGGTAGGTGCCTCATTGGGTTATAGTAAGTAAATGAGACAATGCATGTAAGAAACCAGTATGGTGCCTGGCACACACAAGACTCTTTTATAAATGGAGGCAATACTAATGCACTGAGTGATTGCATCTTGGCTTGAACTCTCAAGAGTCTTAGTCTATACTTTGAAGATCTGAAACAAATCAGTCTTTTATTTCATAAAAATTCACTCCACAGAGTAGGTAGTGAGGGACAGAAGGCAAAATGGAAAGCTATGCTCCATGAATTGCATCTTTATTCAGTCTTTCATCCTTTGATTCACTAGACATTATTGAGCACCTACTAAGTGTCAAGGTATAACTTAGTGATGTGATGTATTTCTTTGTGGCAACAACTTGAAATATCAAGCTCCTTTTTTCTGAGTTATCTGTAACCCAAATTATTGAAGGCTAGATCTAGTGAAGACTTTGCAGAGTGGGACAGACATGGGTTAGAGTACCAGAAGAAGTAACACCCTAAGATAAAAAACAAGTGGAGAGGGAGAAAACAGAAGGGAAGTATGTTAGTTTCCTAGGGCTGCCATAACAAATTACCACAAACTGGGTGACTTAAAACAACAGATGCATTCTCTCATAATCCTGGAACATAGAAGTCCAAAATCAGAAGGGCCGTAATCCCTCTAAAGGCAGCAGGGGAGAATCCTTCTTTCCTTCCCTTCTGGTCTCTTCCTAGCTTCTGATGCCTCCCAGAAATCCCTGCCATTCCTTGGCTTATAGCTGCATCACTCCAATGTTCCTTTGTCTTCATGTGGACATCTTCCCTGTGTGTGTCCTCTCCTCTTCCCATAAAGACACCAATCACTGGTTTTAGGGCCCACCTCAATCCAATGTAACCTCCTCTTAACTAACTACATGTGCAAAAAAAAAAAAGAAAGAAAGAAAAAGACCCTATTTCCAAATAAGATCACGTTCACCAGGGGTTAAGACTTGAACATATCTTTTGGGGGACACAATTCAATCCATTACAGAGGTTATCTTCAGAGCAAAAGCACAGTTTGGTGGTTTAGGGGATCATACTTTGGCACTCGGTCTCACCCCCTCTCCTTCCCCTCCCATCTCCATCCATGGAAAAGGTGCTTAACCTGGTCCCTCTGAATCTGAGTGTGGTCAAGAGGCTTCACGGTATCTCTATCATGTAAGGTGAAGACACTCTTATCCCTGGCATTTCTGGGGACTCTCAGAGGTGCCCTACCCAGTGCTGCCATACAGCGCTGTGGTAGTGTTCACTTAGGTATACAGAGTTATCGGCAACCTGCCACAAGAGGGTTGTGTATCTGAGCAGGGGACACATCCCCCAAAAGGGGAATGGTACCACCACTGACGAGGACTGCAGAGAGATGCCACAACTCAGGGCAAAGATACCACTGCAGAGAGCCCGCTGGAAGGTCATTTATCCAGTTGTTCATTTATCTGTCCATTCATCCATCCCTCTATGCATTTATAGCATAGAGGCTCTGGAGCCAGGCTTCCTGAGTTGAACCCTGACTCCACAGCTTACTGGATGTGTGATTTGAACAAAAGCACTTCATTTCTTTAAGTCTCAATTTTCTCATTATGTCAAATGGGAATAATAATAATTACCACATCAGTTTGGTAGGGGGGAAAACAACCCCTGACTATAGTGCCTGGCACAGAGTAAACATCAACACACGTTAGCGGCTATTATGATGAAGAAGATGATGATGGTGGTGACAACACACGGTAGGAAACCTGCACAAAGGTGGGGAGTAGAGACACATACATGTAGCTGCAGATAGAGTATATGGGCAGGGGCTACTGTTTCTGCTCTGCTGGGCTTTTGAAGGGAAGAAGATATGCTGCCCCATCACTTCCAGTGCCCAGTTTTTTTTAATGTTAATTTGGGGGGGGGGGGCAGAGAAAGAGAGGGAGGCAGAAGATCAGAAGCAGGCTCTGCGCTGACAGAACAGAGTCCCATGCAGGGCTTGAACTCACAAACCAAGAAACCATGATGTGAGTCAAAGTCGGTAGCTTAACTGACTGAGCCACCCAGCCCCCCTTCTAGTGCCCAGTTTACATGGGTCAGCTGCACACCTACAATTAAATCTGGAAGGGATTTGGGGAGCCCCTCATTTTCGGCAGCCATCGTATTTACCATCCTTCCCCAGGTTTGTTCCTTCAGTCACTTGTCAATGTGTCACTTCTCTTCAACCTTCCCTCTAACGCATTTGCTAAAAAACAATTTCCAAACTCTCCTTGTTACCAGGAGAGACACTGAGAAAGAAAGAGCTAGAAAAGCTACAGCCTCTCTTTGATGAGTCAAAGCTTCTAGCATTTCCCTTTCTTGACGCTCTGCCTTTGACTGACATTGGGGCCTGTTTATAAATCTTTAACATGAGCCAGTGATCCTTTTCCAAAACCTCAAAGTGCAGACCAGAATCAACCTTTGAATTGATTACAGTGGATTGTTTTGGTTGCACATTCTCAGGAGTTTTAATGAGCAATCTTTCAAGGATTGGCGGTAGGAGGAAGGATGTGAGGGAATAAGGGCTTCCCAGGCGCTCACACCCACTCCTACTGTCCTGCTTAGATTATTTTCTTCTCTCTGCTACCTCTGGAGCCACCAGTTTACTCTCTTCTCCATTTTTTCCCCAGGTCAAGTAGTGTTTCTGCTCATGCCAAATGACATTCGAATTGGCAAAATTAAGGAAGGGCACTGGAAGAAAGACCTAAAATCCTAAGTGATTTCAACAACCCCATTGTTCAAAACTGCCAGAATATCAAGATACTATGTACATGAGAAAAAAAAAATAGAGAAAAGCAAATTATTTCTAGATGATCTACACATTTGGTACATACACAGCTGATGTCCCCTGGTGTCACACTGGAAACCACCGAAAACATCAGATGCTAAGTTATGAAAGTAACAGAAATTCAAGGTGGTCACAGCCCCTCACAATGCCCGATAACAAGTAACCATCTCTAATAAGATGCATCCTCTGGCATCAGGCCTTGAGCCTGCTGAGCTCTTAGCAGCTCATCCTGCCCAGCAGGGCCTTTCCAGACTGAAGGTGATACAGTCTACACCTGCAAGGGCAGGGTCACCTCTGGCAGTCACCCTGGCCTCTCCAAATGGCTAAGCTCAGACTTGGCCTCTTTCCGTGGAGACAAGAAACTACACAAATCTTTCCGCTTGGTCACACCCAAGGGACAGAGGCTGGAACACAAACTTGCTCAGAGACAGTCCAGCCAGACAAATTAACTAACAGGCATGGAGAGCAGAGGCCAGGGCCACCCGTGTAAGCAACCTGTGATTAGGCAGGCTCCTGACACATCAGAGCAGAGGGACCACGGCCCAAGGGGCAGGCCCATGTGCCCTGGCAGGCCCGAATTTGCCCTGTCAGCCTGCAGCCTGAGCAAGGCCTCTGCTTCCACTAACTTAAGCAGAGCTGGAGGAATCGTAGGCACCTTCCCCACTGCTGGGAGTAATTGAGCAATAGCCTCCCAGCAGGCTGAATCGCGATGTGTTCCCTGGGAAATTATATACTTTTAACCTCTAAAACAATATAATTTGAAGGTGAATGTATTTTTCCTCAATAGTTACAGGGCCTCTTATTTTCTTACAGGTGGGAGGTTATTTTGCTATCTCTACATATATATTTAAAGAGATACCTACAATGAATTAACCTCCAAATGTAAGTTTGGTAGAGAAGTGTTTAGAATGCCTCTGAAAGTAACATTTCTATACAGGATTTCATTTTCAGTTAATCCAGTTTCCCAACCAAAGTATATATGCCTGCCGTTATTCCCCTATACTATCACTTTCCATGACAACAGACTCCTTCCAGAGGAAAAGTAGACTGGAAAAAGTTATACTCACCACCCCCTTCATTCCTCATAGCATCCATTCAATCATTCCATCACTGAGCTAGTCAAACATCCCATATCAGTCAGGCTTCTCAGGAAAAACAGAAGCAATAGGATAGGACAGATATATAAAGAAATGTATTATGAGGAACAGGCTTGTGATTGTGGATGCCGAGGAATCCCACAATCTGCCATATGCAAGCTGCAGACCAACTCAGGAAGGCCAATACTATAAGTTCCAGGCCAAGTCTAAAGGTCTTAGAACCAGAAGCACCAATGGTATATATAAGTCCCAGTCTGAGGGCAAAAGACTAGCTCCCCAGCTCAATCAGTCAGGCAGAGAGAGAATTCTCCCTTCCTCTGCCTTTTTGTTCTATTCAGACCCTCAATGGATTGGATGATGCTCACCCACACTGGGGTAGGTGATCTGAACTGAGTCCACAGATTCAAAAGCTAATCTTTCCTGGAAACACCCTCGTAGACACACCCAGGTATAATGTGTGACTAGATACTTGGGCATCCCATGGCCCAAATAAACGAACACTTAAGATTAAGTTGACACTGGGGTGCCTGCGTGGCTCAGTCAGTAAGTGACTCTTGACTTTGGCTCAGGTCATGATCTCGCGGTTCGTGGGCTCAAACCCCATGTCGGACTCTGCACTGACAGCATGGAGCCTGCTCATGCTTGCTCTCTATCTCAAAATAAATAAATAAATTGTTAAAAAAAAGTTGACACTTAAAATTAATCATTATAGTTAATACAGCAAGTTTCCCATTGAAATGGCTCTGTGTCCATTCTTATTGAGTTCCAATGTCCCTACAGTAAGGCAAGACTCCTCCATTCTCATTATGGGATCACTGTGTCATTTCCAGTTAGGCCTCCTGGATTCCAGTAGCTCTTCCATATTATGCTTTCCTACACATAGCAGCCAAGGTCATCCTCTTTCAGTGCTACTCTTGCCAGGTCACTGCTCAAAAATCTTCAACACCTTTTGTCCTACTACAACATCCACAGCCAACACTCTCTGTGTCACCTTCACGATTATCCCACAAGCAAGCCCCACCTTGCCTGCCCCACTGCATTCTTGAAACTCTCCAGCATGCACTTACCATTCCTACCAAACCCATGCCTCTTGGGCAGACAAACACACCAAACTCATTCATATCTTAGACCTCCATACCTTCAACCCATTCCCATCATTTGGAATTCTCTTTCATATTCTCACTCTGTGACGCAACTCTAACCATCCTCAAAAGACTTTCATAATTACACCATGCTCTTCTGCTCTCCCACAAGTACATATGGTCTATGTCAAGTAAGGTGCTTCATTATTGACTGCCACCAGGTCATTGTTTATGTTCTTTTACAGTGTCCTAATTTTTCAAAATTGCAAGAATTTGGATGTCATAAGTCATCTGTATCATTTTGGGATGAATTCTAGAACAGATTAGCAAATAGGCAGCTTATGCAGACTTGGAAAGAAATGAAAAGATGCCATGCTGTCAACCTAAGCCCAGCAAAAACAAGTCACACACCAGACTGGCTTTGTGGTGTTCAGGGACTTTACAAAGGTGAAAATGTGAAAATGGAATAAATGCAATGCTCTTGCATTTCATCACTATTTAACAAAAGCTCTCCTTACCACAAATTTAAGAGCAACAATAATAAGCTTGATGAACTTTCTAGATGATGAAATGACCACAACTAAAGGATGTCAATTATTGCAAAGTTATCAACTAGCAAGGAGAGCAGCAGTGGTATGCTCACAGGTCCACCGTAAGAACATGTTTGTCAATGGCAGGATGGTAGTAATTACTGCACTCTGAGGAAAAAAAAAAAAAAAAAACGACTTGAAGGAAAAAAGAATGACCAAATAAAGTTAAGTTTTTTTCTGAACTAATTAGAAAAAGGGCCAACACTGGCAATAAAGCATTCAATAGGGACAAATTTAAGGTGTTTCACCCAGGTGCAACATGACAGGTAGGGGATCCATGTCACTGAAGGTTTCAGATAGAAGTTGTTTTTTCATGAAGCTGTTTTTTCTTTTTTTTTTTTTTTTTTCAACGTTTATTTATTTTTGGGACAGAGAGAGACAGAGCATGAACGGGGGAGGGGCAGAGAGAGAGGGAGACACAGAATCGGAAGCAGGCTCCAGGCTCTGAGCCATCAGCCCAGAGCCCGACGCGGGGCTCGAACTCACGGACCGCGAGATCGTGACCTGGCTGAAGTCGGACGCTTAACCGACTGCGCCACCCAGGCGCCCCAAAGCTGTTTTTTCATTAAGATGTCATATAGACTATCTGATCTCTAGGAGATGCCAATAAACCCTTCCAACTCTGAGATCGTAATATTTTATGATTCCGTGTATCTCTATCTTGCGCCCCAACTAGATTAGAAATCCATTGGCACAGATATCATGGTGTAATGAGAAAGAACAAGGAATTTAGAGTAAGATAAGCATAAATTCAAAGTAAGTTCTTACACTTACTGGATGGATAACTTCTGTTTCTTCATCTACAAACTAGAAATTGTGTAAGATAGGAGAGTTGGGCCAGATAATGCTCCAGCAAATGGCCCCATCCAGTGCCTGGCACATAGTAGGTGTTGAATAAACGTTAATTATAAATCTTTCTCTACATCCTATACAGTTGACAGAGTATTAGGAACATAACAGGATCTCTGTAAGAAATAATTCAGTTCTTTGATTTTGAGGGACAGCCTGGAGACGTTATTTATTTGATGGAAAAGAATAAAGGCATACCAGGAATGGAAGTGGCAGGGGAAAAGGCATGGAGGTGGTAATGAGGAACATGGCATATGCTGAGAATGGTGAGGACTCTGACCCACCAGGACTGGAGGCTGGAGACAAGGTTAGATTGGTAAGATAGGCCAGAGGGTATGAAACTTGAGATACCACTCAGTCAAATCATAGGAAATGGATACCTCGTGATTCTACTATGATAACCTAGCCCTTATACTCTCTCTTGGGCATAGTTCAACAACATTATACATTGATTAGAATCAAGAATCTTTCTCAATGTCTGAGAGCACTGGTGTACCAAATAGAGTTCACAAGAGATGCCTCTTCCAGCAGCAACCAGATAATTTAATTCTCATTCTCATTTTTCTGCTTCTCTTTCAAGAGCCATGGATTACTGTCTTGAACTAGGGTGCCCCCTTGTACCCATGACACCTTTCTAGCTGGCAGAGAGTGTGAAGGCCTATTTCACCAGTTCTATTCATTCTTTTCTAACACTAACATATTTGACATGAATATGAGTAGGTGGAAAACATAATTTTTCCAACTGAAGTTCACTAGCAAGCCTCTAGGAGAGTCACTTTAGGCAGCATCATTTGGACACATGAATTTGAATATAATTTACAGATTACTTCCAGAGACTTTACAGTTGCTTATCTCTCAGGCAGCTGTGAGAATAGACAGAAGTCACAGAGGGGTATGCAGCTCATAGAAGGGGAAAATATTAAATCTTAAAGTGACTGATACAGCAATCAATAGTTCAACTTTCCTTGTGCAAGAAAGAAGAGATTACAAGAAAAAGGCAGACTGCAGAGATGTTGAATTCCAACGAACATGTACAGAAATGGGGGGGGGGAGAGGAAACTCCTAATTATATATTACAAACTCAAACCTCTTTGGCACTAAATGTGTTATTTTTAAATGTTAAAAAAAATCATAGGCATTAAAAACTTTTTTTTTTAATCAAAGTTTCAGTAGCACAATTCTAGCATGTTCCTAGAGTTACAGAAGAGAAACAATGCATAGTTAAGCTTCTTATGAGGATAGATTTTCACTTTTTTTTTTTTAAATTCATCAGTAAGTATTCAGTAACTATACTCTGTGAGGCTAGCAGACCACACTCACCCACTAAACCCCACCACCGCACACACTCTTATATAAATATACAGGAGCACTTGGTCCAGTTCTGAAGCGGTTTTACCATCAGTTTAGGGGTAGAAACAGATAAAAAGCTATACAAATACCATGCATTTACCTCTCCAACCCAGACTTTGAGGTGTTTCTGGAGTTTCAGAAACAGATTCTAGGTGAGCTGGAGAAAACAAAGGAAATTTCAGAGAGAAAAATGTTAAGGCATCTGGGCTTTTGAAGCAGATGGCAAAGGAGGACAGGTTTACAGAGAAATGAAGAAGCTGTTTGGCCAAAAGAAAAGGGCACATTTAAATGAAATACATTTTTAAGCTCATCAGGTAACCCACCATCCCCATATAGGCTTTCCCAGAAATTCTATTCTGCCTACTATTCCTATCTAATAGACTAAGCATGTGCATCATCTCCCCATCTACTGAGTCCTATTGATATATCGATATGACAGAAAAAAATGTTTTCTTGACCAAGTCAAATATAAGAAAAGGAGCCAACTGTCATCAGAAATATTAAGGAAATCCCAAAAAATATAGAGCTGCTAAGATAAGATCAATAAAGAATAAGAGTTGAGAAAACTCTTGCCCAAAAGACAGAGTGGTCCTTCCCAAGAAAACAACAGAGCCTGAGTGGGCAAACAGTTCATCATCAAGGTAATAAACTACAAAACAAGAATAGGAATCATAATGTTAATCAGACCTTTGCTCTGTCCCCAGGCTTATAGAGCTTATGAGACTAGCAGCAGCATTTTATGCCCCTAAGGTAAAGCATAACAACTTCTCCCTGGGAATAAAAGGAATGTGACTGGGAAAGCAAGTTAGTGTAGGAAGTAGGTAGGGCCTGAAAGAGTTTGAATAAATGACTGTAGACTTGCACATTAGACCAGATGGAGGGGAGATATAGAAGGTATTAGCTCCACCTAGGCATGAAATAAAAGAGTGCTAACCCCAGAGTAAATTTCTATTACTTTGGAGATTGTCAGGGTGAGGGTCCCCAACCTACTCAATTCATCCTTGTTCAAGGATTCTATGGAAAAAATCTGCCTAGCCACCCACCTTTATTGGAGCCCAAAGACCTTCACGGTAGACACCTATTGAGGAAACAGACATTTTAAAACTGCAGAGTTTTTAAATAAGCTCTCCATATGAATCAAACCACTCCTTCATTTACAATGAGGATCACAAGACATTTGACAAAATTGATTTTCATTAAAAAGATGAACTAACATGACATCAAAAGAAATAGAAATGATTAAGGAAAATGAAAGCAATTTTTAAAATGTTCTAATATGTGCTTTCAGAGACATCAGAGTTGAATACACACCAAAATAAATGAATAAATAAATTGTAATTGCTATGAAATCATATTGCAAGAAAAATTCCTGGAACTGAAAAAAGATTACCAAAAAAAATTTTTTTAATCAACGTATGGAATAGGAATTAACAGTTGAAGATTGGATAGATAGGGTAAGTCCCCCTTAAAAAAAGCAAAAAACAGGGGTATTCACTTTCGAATGTCCCCTCTCTGTAAAGAGAGCTTTCTTACTATTCTTCCTTTCTAATTTTATATTCTAATAAGCTTTTGCCTACTGCTCAAAAAAATAAAATAAAAAATAAAAAGAGCAAAAAATGAAAAGAGATAGAAAACATGAGGCTGTGGAAGACAGAGCCTGGAAGTCTACATATATCTAATGAAATTCTAAAAGTAAAAATGAAAGAAGAGAAAGTAGTCAAATAAATAACGGGGTTGGGGGGTAAAAATCCCAGAGGTAAATAAATCTTTATAATGAAAAGACCTACCAAATTAAAAGCAAAATCAATAGGAACAGCATACATCTAAACAAAGTTCTGAGAAATTTCAGAACTATAAGAGTAAAGACAAAGTCCTAAAAATTATCTTAAAGAAGAAAGGTAACCTACAAAGTAACAAGATCACAATGACAGCATACTTCAATAGCCATTCCCTTAAAGTTGTGAGGGAAGTGTTTGAAATTGAAATTCTATACCCAGCCAAACTATCAGTCAACTGGGAACTCAAACTCAAGACATTTTTAAGACATACAAAGGCTTTTAAATGTTATGCCCTTATATTCCATTTGAAAAAAATTCCTAATGAGAGGTTCCAGTAAAATAAAAATGTAATGTAAGAAGAAAATGAGATAAGATAAACATATGAAGAAAAAACAGCTGAGCATGGCCCAGAAGGAAAGACAGCTCCAAAGAAATCAAGAGAGAAACCTCTGGTCCCTGTGGCTTAGGATCTCTTGTGAGTGATTTAGGATTACATTTCCTTCCCTTTGGATCCAGTTACCTAACAGTTTAGTTATGTAAATATTATTATTCTTTGGTTAATATCTAGAATTAACTTGTAGGTAAAGCACTATTAAAGACAATTACAGTGACAGAACAGAAAGTAGATATTGTAAAACTTGACATCATAAAAATAAATACAACAAAGATCAGGAGACGGTAGATGTAGAAGTAAATGTAAGTGTACTAAATAGTGGGAATTCCATATATAATAACTAAACGTAAGCCGACAAACAGAAAAGAGAGAATCTGTAAATGCATAAAGCTAACCATTAGAATTATGTATCTCAGGAGGTAAAGAAGAGAGGAAAGGTAGACAACACTAAAAATAAGCAAATACCTCAAATTTACATAATAGAATGTCAAGAGAGACTTTCAAAACATAAAATCCTGCTATTTAGAATTTCCACGGTGGCCACAGAAAAACTAAAATCAAAAATTTTAATTTCAGAGAAATACATACAAAAGGTATGGGGAGTGGGTCACGTAGAACAAAGATTTTTGCTTTTCATTTTAAACTTGGGTAGTTTGAATGATTTCTCTGTTTGCTATATGCAGGTTTTATTTTAGTTTTTAAATTAATGTTTAAAATTTTAGAGGAAAAAAGTTGTATTCCCCCAGTCTGTCAAATGAGTAGTGCCTCCAAGGTAAGCTGGGTTATTTGGGGTATTAGGAATTTAACATAGCAGCTAAGGCTGAGAAGTAAGGCTAGGGATCCCAGATTTGAAGTTCAAAAATGTTAGACGTAAGATACACAACGGGGCCAGATCAAGACTGAAACGGAATGTAAAGAAATAAACACAAAAAATCACTAATTCACTCATTCATTTCTTCACACCCTCATTCCCCATTTATTTTTTTGGCCTCTTTTCCCAACTTATAGATCATTCCCTCTCTCATTCACTCATTCAGTGGTTACTCAGAAAATATAAAGAAAGCTCTCTGCCTTCAAAGTGTTTAAAAATCTACCTGGAAATAGAGCAGTAACCTAATTACGCTTTGAAAGCTCAGAGTCATTCTGAGGAGATACATCAGCATGGGCTAATGGCTCATGAATGGCGACAAACATACTGGGTCTTGACGAATGAATAAGCTCCAACCCAGAGGAAGCAATTTGTGCTTACTTCATTTTATGTTTCATACTCCTAAAGTTTCATGCCACCCCTTAAGACATTGAGAAGAGGGACCATGAGTAAACCTTCTTCAAACCACAGTTAAGAATCCATAGATCCAAAACAGAGCAGGCAATTAGTCCACAGAAGAAAACAAGACTTCTTTGAACCATGAAGAAACTTCCATTACCCACTGAAGTACTTGCTTAAGCTGGGTCCGGGCCCTCCTAAGGCGGATGAATTGCTGAGTATGATAAACATCCATCCCAGTTTTCCCAGAACTGTCCTGATTTTAGCACTGAGAGTCCTGTGCCCCAACCCAGTCCTAGGCAAACTGGGACAGTAGTCACCCTTGAGTCAGCACTAAGTTCTCAGCACTTTCACAGACTTAGGTCATTTGATTTATACAATAAATTTTGCTGAGATTCAAGATATTTGTATCTCCATTTTCTAGATGACAAAACTGAGGCAGTAAGAGGTCCAATGATTGCTAAAGGTTATATAAAGAAAGTAGCAAAACCAGGATTCAATCCCAGATCTGTTTGCTTTCATCGAGGGTGACCTCCAACAAGCCCACTCCACGCCCAGTGTTTCTCTGCACAGATGGACATGAGAACAGAGGCAGTGGGGCAGGCACACTGAAGAATTCAGATTCTCTGCACACAAAGTGACGGAAAAGGGAACAGTAGACCTTGAATTCATTGGTGACCTCCTCTAACCCACTGAGCTAGGCAGCCCAGTTATAAGGAGGAAGAGGAAGCAACATCTACATGGAGTATTCAAGATCTCAGAGAACTGTTGGCAGGTTCTCATGACATTTCCATTTAATAAGATAGTTTTTCCCTAAATTGAGATAATTAGCTTGGCTCCCTATTTTCTATAGTGTATATAGTATGTCATTCCTTGATACTAATAATAGTAATAATAATAATGAAAATAATGTACCACTTCAGTAGGTCACTATAGATTTGGGTTTTGTTTTAGGTACAGAGTCTGTAAAATAAAGAAAAAGAAGAAAGCTGGGAAAAATGAGGCAAGAGGGAAGAAGAGAGTGACAGAAATACTGGGAAAGGTAGACAAAGGAAGGAAAGGACGAACAAGAGCTAGACCTGCATGGTGAGAAACGAGAACAGATAAATGAAAAACGACAGCACGGAAAGTCATGGAGAGCTCAATTAATTAGTTATTGTCCATTTCCTTGAGAGATCTCTAACAAATCTGTCCTTGTCAGTGACAGGAAATCTTTTTGAATTCTTTGTAAAGGATATTAATGGTGGTGGTAAGCTTTAGCACCCCAACACGGTGACGGTGATGCAGAAAGGTGGTGGGAGTCCTGTAGGTCAGACCAGGCACTGGCCTTGGTGCAGGAGCAACCCCTCTCCACTGCACACAAAGAGCACTTCTCCAGCCTACAGACTGTCAACCTTCTCTCCTTGACTGGTACATCAGGAGGCTGACATTTAATACCCTAAGGATATAGATGTTTGAAAGCTGGTTATTGTAACAAAGGAAGCCATCCAAACTCTGCAAGACCAAATGGATCAGATAAAGCTGACACAGAGATAAATCTGTTTTACATCCATTCTTACACAAGTTTTGCTAATCTATGTAGTTATAGCTTTCCCACTGAAGGGGAGAAAATAACCCACCACATGTCGGCAAGTCCACATCACGTTCCTATTTTTAATCTCCAAGGTATAACAATCTAGGCAAAGACCATTTTTATGCTGACTTTTGCATGAACTCCATTAACGTAGGATGACACAGGAAGAAAATGAGAAAGGAGGATAAGAGAGAGTAGGGAGGGGGATAAAGAGAAGGGGAGAGGATTTCATCTTGAATGGCGGTATAAATGCAGATCTTTTTTTCTAAATGAATGAATTCTGCTCCATCATTGACACAGGATCGCTTCTCTCCCAGTCAGTCAGACACCTACTCTTCATTAGCCAGTATTTATGCTGCCAGATTGGACTTTCATATGGGAGCCTGAAGCACGGATGGTACAGATGGCAGGAAAGCTCTCATGAGATTGATAACGATGAAGAAAGATGCCACATTAAGTCAGAAGGTGCCACTGTTAACATCCCAGCTCAGAGGAGAATATTTCTAGCTAGCACTCCCCTCCAAGGGCTGTTTTTCTTCTGGCTTCAAGGAAAATGCATTCCCCTCCCCAAAAGCTCTCGGCCCCACCCTCTTGCTGGCAAGTGAGTGCTACATTTGCTTTAGTCTCTTTTGTGTGTCTACTCATTTTGCCGCAAATACTTAACCTTTACTTTCCAAAGGTGGTTGGGATCCTAGCATTGCAGGGGAACTGGGGGGAGAGGTGAGGGAGGGAGAAGGCATTTTAGTCCACACTTCCTTTAACAAAGGCACCACTATAAGAGGTTCTGTGCAGGAAACCTGAATGGTATTTATTGTTTCCATTCGGGCCTTCATTGCATCTGCTGCCTTTCAGAGACAGACGCTGCGTTCATAAAACCAGGGCCCTGTCTCAAAAGCCTTGGAGAAAAGGCAATCTCTAGGGTGCAGGATTGAGGGTTTAATGGGAAAGTCAACACCACTGGAAGATGTGCATGGCCAGGCATCTGCTGCTGGGATGGAGGAAGAGAGCCTTCTAACTACCCATTCTCAGGGGAGGGACTAGGATTCATTTGTACCTTCAGCTGCCGGCCAGGCAAGGTGCTTCTTCAAGAAAAACACAGGTCCTCATCTATGAGGTTTGAGCTTTTCCACTGTAAAGATTTATAAAATACACCCCATTTCAGCAACAAAGACCAACATCTTGTCCCAATTTTTAACCTCCATGGTCCTGATCATTGATTTTTATCTCACCAGAAATGTATCTTTGGCCTCAAAGCAAGGAATGAGTTCTCTGGTTCCTCCTGACATCCCAGCCTCCCTAGATGGCAACCTGACACCAGGCCAAGAAATAAGTCTGAGGGAAAGTTCTCCAGCCAGCAGTGCAATCAGGGAACATTTCCCCTGTTTCAAAGAGTTACCCAGAAACCAAACCAACAGGCAAAATGTGACATAATGGGTCTTGCAAACTTAGCAAGTTTGGAAAAATCTGGCAGCCCTTGCCCAACCAGAGTGACACAGTATCAGAGTCCATTCTAGAAAACACAGGCTGGGAAACAAAGGGAGGCCACATCAAAGGCCCCCTGTGCAGCAATCACAAATTCATGTCGCTGTGTAAGCATTTAATTAGCTTCCCCGGTTTATAGAAACCCTGGTCAATTTAAGACACTCTAGGCGGCTCCTCCCAGACCACGCCAACCCCCCTGGAAGCTTGGACCTAGCATGCCTACTGCCTGGGAAGGAGATTTGGAGAGTCTTAATTGAAGGGAATTCCTATTTTTATGTCTATATGATGTACCATCAGCATTTCCTCCCCTACAAAAATACACAGAGGGGCAACTAGTCCAAATAACTGGTTTAAATCTGTAAATTACAGCACTGCTTCAAGGAACTTTTAAGGTCGTTTTGTGTCTACGGAAAAGTTAGATGGCATCATAAAATTTTTAGAGCTAATGTAATCTTTATACAGTGAATTCATCTCAACTGATGAGATGTATTTGAGGCCCTACCTTCCCTCCCTTTCTCTTGACTGTCCTTGAGTCCTGAGAGAGAATTACTGCTCCAGTAGCATCATGACCTGACTACACAAAATCTTCCTCCCTCTAGGAATCCAGGTTTCAGGACCTAAGTCTTCATTTCACTCCCCTCCACCAAGAGAAGAAGGCATTGCTAAATATGGTTAATTTTCTGAGTTGGTCGCATTTCTGCTGTGGGGTCTGATCCTCTCTTACTTCTCCTGTGTGTATTTCTTCTTGGAGCTTCGGTCTTCAGTGACCTTCTCGTACTGTTTCATTAAATGCCCTCCGCCTCGGTAAATTACAGTACTTTGAAGCCTTGGAGTTTAGCATATAAAAAAGCAAGAGCCTCTGTATACTGCCCTGGGATAAGGTGTGATGAAAATCCCATACAAGCTGAACTGTACTTCCTAATCAAATGGGTGTAACAGATGGCTGCTGGAGCAAACCATCACAATGGAAATATCTGCAGTTCTCATGGTAACGGAATCTGCCAGGTCTGAGGGATTTGCTGTTTTTCAGGACATCTGAGCTGCAATCTCTTTCGAGCTGTCTAGCAGTCTCCGTCTCGCTCTCTCTCACTCTCTCAGCATGATGGAGATAGAGTTGAAAGGTGGAGCCCGATTTTGCATTCCAGCTGTGATTAAAGACACAGGCACACATCCTGGGAGATAATGCGCTGCATATTCATTATGCTATCTAGAACCTTTTTAGCTACTGGGACACGACTGTCATACAATTACAATATGCCTTCTTCAGGAGTAAAGGGGGGTTGGGATGGAGAAGATCAGAGAACAACAGAGAGGGAGAATACGAGGAATTAAGATGCATGAGACGTATCTTGTAATAAAGATATGGAGCAATATTAAAACTAGCAGTTGTTTCCATTTCATGGCAACATGTCAAGATGACTTAACATAGAAGGATAAAACATCTGGCCTGGGGGAAAATAATACATGATGTCGAATTTCCAAATCATAACAGACTATGTGGAAGAAAAATAACAGATAAGCAACTGTGTACCTTCCCAATAAGTGAAAGCATGTGGAAGATTTCCTTATACTCTGCAATCGGAAAAGGAGAGCCATCTCATAAGGTGGAGGTTAGTATATAGACACTGAGCTTTCATTATAAATTGAAGGTTTGGGTTTAAACCCGCAGGACTACATTACAAAGGGTTTTTTATTATTTTTTTCCTCATACTATTCAGAACTTTCGTATTTTACAGCAGTGTTCGGAAAGGGGGGAAATAATCAGTCACAATTCTATTTTATTAAAGTCTTTTCCTCCAAATCCCTATCGATTTAAAGAAATAAGGAAAAGTATACTGTCTTCTTTGCTATAGTACCTGCTAGCAAACACACACGTGCATACGCACACACACACATGCACACACACACACAGGGTTGATTCACAGCTGCCTGGTCCCTTGGGTATTTGAGCTTGAAGATCAGACAACATATAAGAATTCAGCCATGACTCAAAATGGAAACAAAGAAGGCCATTCTTAGCAGACCCGGCAATGTGAAATGAAAAACTACAGGCTGTAGGCTGGAGCCCCCTAGCACGCTTACCCACCCCATTGTCCTTGAGGGCACTACTGTTAAATACATATGACAGCCAAAGAGATGAGGAGAATAGTTTCCAGAAAGCAATGATTGGATCTCCCTTTTCATGAGGTAGAATAGGCAGAACTATGTAAGCCTCTAAGTAGCACTTGAGAACAGGTCCTGTAAGGCAGCATTGTCTCCCTCTCGTATGGTGCCTGAAGAACATATTATATTATATAACCTTTCTCCAAGCCCGCCCTGCTCTGACAGAGACCCTCTTCCTTTAGAACCCTGTTAATAACAACTTGTGGATGACAATCTCCGTCTTAACAAGCCGGATTAGTTAGTTTAAAGCAATGAACTGAGGCCATTTGTGCAGATGCTAATCAAAAAAGAAAAAAGGGGAAAAATTATAAAAGACCCATGTGCCTCCATCTCTTGTAAATACAATATAGATAAAGAGAAGGGTGTCCCAGGGCCACATCTGTGAGCTGACCTCTAAGACACGCAAAGGTCTTTGGGGCTTGGGGGTTATAAAAGGAGGGAAGAGGGTTTATATCAGGCCAGTAGCAGACAACAGTGACTCTGGAAGGTCAGTTATCAGGGAACTGTCTGAAGCCTTTTTTTCTTAGAAATTGTTCTCTAGTTGCATCCCACAAGGTCTTTGCTTTTTCATAGACGCTTCTCTAGCACAGAGCCCAGCACATGGCAAAGATATACATTAAATGTTGGATGGATGGAGGGCCAATGGACAGAGGAATACCAGTATACAAGGAAAGATTCAAAATGTCAAAATGCCAGAACAAACAAATCCCACCAATCTCTTTCCACTCCACACCAAGAACATAAAATTGTATTAAACATAATAGCACATTTGGAAAAATACTCAGTCTTCAGAGATCGATGGCTAGATTGATTATTAACATTCAACCATGACTGGCACTTTAAGATACACACACAAAAAGGAAAAGCTACTCAGCTGATGATTCAGACTCAGAATATCACAGAAAATTTAAGCCCATTAAAAAAAAATAATCTGTCACTTCATCAGCTTCTCTGACAGATCGTTTTTTTTTCTATACCACAACTAGGAAACTGACTCATGAAGGAAGGAATGCTGAGTTTCCTTTAAAAAGTCTGAAAATAACATAATATACACCCTATTACATATTGGATCTGAGTGTGCCATCAGCGTGAGAGAGAAAAACAAATTGTGAGGGAGAACAGCATCTCTCACATTACACACACACACTAAGTTTCCACTGGCTTCTAAAATTTTTACTGCCCTTCGGAGTACATGTTGTTGTTTTAGGAATTCTCTAAACCAAATGTTTGCTGGAATGCTAACCTCCTAAGAAGCTCAGGATGTCCTGCCGAGATCATTCAGTTAGAAGACATTCAACTGTCCTACACGTTAGAGGAGATTAAGTTTGAGATTTGAAATTATTCTTAAAGAGTAAAACACAAAAGTTGCTTCTCTGAGGAACATTCATCTCTAACACTCATCACAAAAGGTATTTTTACACAAGAAGTTTGTAATCTACCTCAAAAAGATACAGATGTAACTCCAAAATGCTTCTTCTATAATTTATAGATATTTCAAATAAAAAAATTAAGTCTTTTATATATATTCAGCCCCTATGGCCTCTCAGCCACAGAGGGTGTTGGGGGCGGGGGGGTGGGGGGTTGTTTTGATATACTGCCAATGATTGTCGCATTTTCTTGCATCCCTGTCACCTGGAGCTGAAGAATGGAATTTTCTGGTTGCTATTCCAAGTTTTAGAATCAAATTTCTTTCAGACCTTACCTAATTCCCTTATGTTTCAAAGCCCATGTAGGACAGTTAGACCTGTTCTTTCAGAGAAGCCCACTTTCTCCAGAACAGATCCTCACTCATTGAACTGGAATATTTTATTGCAATGGAGTTTGAGGCTACACCTACTGCACATGACACACTTTGCAAAGGCCCCAGGGGACTACAAATAGGAGCCAGTACCTTCTTGTCCTCAAGGAGTTTACAATCAAGCTGGGACAGTTAAGATTACCAATGGTTACAATGTAAGGCAGGACAACATGACATCATAAAAGCAGCATAACCCAAGCACTCTGCAGAGTCAAAGAGGGTTTATAAAAGGCTCTAAGAAAAAGGAAAATTTGATGAGCCTTGAAGGGTTATATTTAAGATTTTAACAGGAGCATGGATGAGGATGTTCCAAATGCAGGACATACCATGAGCACTGGTACAGAAAAGTGTGCATACTAATTTGGTCACACTGGAGAGACTTGTTTGTCTGCAAAGAGGAAGACAGAGGGAAATTTAGGGGCAGGGGCAAGGGGAGGGCATGTTAGAGGAGATAATATCTGATCCCAGGAGCATGGGGGAATTACTGACCATTTTTGAGCAAAGCAGGATCCTAACTGGAAATCGCAGCCTCACTAGGCTCATGAAGCACCTTGCTTTGTAAGAATTCCAAGGACACTCTAAGCAATTAATGGTCCCAAGGGGCCATTACCATCAGGAAATCCAGGGGGCACCCACTTTGCATGAAGCATACTTTCTGAAAGTATGAACCTTTAAGAGTCAAAATAAAAAGTTCGAAAGCCTGTCCTCTTCTGTATGTCTTTGGAAATAAATAAACCTTTCTATTTCAATATTTGGCATCGTGACAAGACCTAAGAGGAACTAGAGAGATAATTAATAAGGGCATGAGGGGAAAGTGCAATTAAAAATGGCAAAGACTACTCCATAAATAAGTGCTTCATACTGAGAAAGATTATTACTGCGATCTCCAGCTTCAAACCTGAAATCAAATCAATCTGAATGGATAATTTGAGCATTATTGGGGGGGGAGGGGGGAGCCATGATGGTTCCTTGCCTCTAAATTACAGGAGAAACAAGATTTTATTCTGACCTCACCTTTCTGTCAGTTTAGATCAACAAAATAATCACAGCTTAGTCCCAGTTGGCATAACTCTCCATAACCTCAAGTTTTAATGTCATCCTTCAGTTTCTTAGCCAAGAGAGGAGGTTAGATTGAGAATACCTCAAGAAGAGTCTTTCCCAGAGAACTTAAAAAAAAGTTTCCTAGGAAACGAGGAAGGCAAACTCCCTTTATCTGAATAAGGCCCTTTGTCAGAAATAAAATCTAGCCGGAGCAAATCTGAAAGCTCAAGCCCCATCAGGCCTGGAGATGTTTGAAACCTCTGGCCCAGTTTAGAGTCTGCTTAAAGATGTTTCCCATCTAAAAAGCAGTCCACACGTTTGTCACTCATTGGAGAACTTGCGGCTTCTGCCTTTTTGAACAGAATGATTCAAAACTGAATCATTTCCTGCAATTTAATTTCATAGCTGAATGCAAAGTATAAGAAGATAAGGTCACAGGAACACGGATCTATCTCCAGAAAACGATCACACTCCCTGGGCTGCTGTAAGTGGAGATTTAATTGGACACAGTAGGTTTTGCTATTGTTGCAACATGGAAATAAGTTATTTTATTTAAACAGCCAATGGCCACAGCCAGCTCAACAGCCACAATGGTCAGAAAAATATTGGACTTCCAATTATTGCTTGATGGAGACAAGTGCTTGCACTGATTTCAGATGGTTATGAATTGCTCTGTGATTTTATCAACATCATCAACACCATCCTGCCTTGTTTTTGTCTAGTAATCTTAGGAAAGGACAATGACCAGAGAGGAAAACCACTGTTCATGTTCTCATTACCTCCAGTCAAGAAAGTCCATTGAAATAAAAATGAGTTGGGGCACCTGGGTGGCTCAGTCAATTAAGTATCCAACTTTGGCTCAGATCATCTCACAGTTTTTGAGTTTGAGCCCCGCATCGGGCTCTGTGCTGACAGCTCAGAGCCTGGATCCTGCTCCAGATTCTGTGCCTCCTCTCTCTGCCCCTCCCCCACTTGCTCGTGTGTGTTTGTGTGTGTGTGTGTGTGTGTGTGTGTGTGTGTGTGCGCGCGCGCGCGCGCACGCGCGCGCACGCATTCTCTCCCCCCCCCACAAAATAAACAAACATTAAAAAAAAAGAGAGAAGAAATAAAAATGAGCAGCTCTTGACTATCACGGCTGCTCAAAAACACTTGGCTCCCCTTCCTTCACGTCAGGCATTGACAAATTACACCCATGATCCAAATCTAGCTTACTACTTATTTTTGTTAATAAAGCTTTATTGAAAGATAACCACACTCATTCATTTACGTATTGTCTGTGGCTGCTTTTGCACTGTAAAGACAGTTCAGTAGTTAATGATAGAGACCCACGTGGCCTGCAGAGCTTAGAATATTTGCTAGTTAACCCCTCAGTTTACAAATCCCTGCTTTAAAAGACCATCATCATTATCATCATCATCCCTTCCATTTGCAGAGGGCATGGGATGCCAGAGGGTTTTTAATACACTTTGCTTGATCACACCTTTCCGATGCACAGATGGAGACAAATGCGGTGCCCAAAGACACCTCAGACCAGTGTCATTTCTCTATGAGAGGTTCTGACTTGGCACTGCCTCCTCATGCGACGCTTGGAGTAAGGATGTTGCTTCGTGCGTGGGGAGTGAGGACCAGTGCTCCTGGCTTTCAACAAGATTAAAAGACAATGGGCTTGACCCATAAATTGGGGTGATCCATCAGAAAGTGGTGGTGAGGTTGTTAGACTTGGAAATTGCTTATTAAACCACCGTATGTTAATATATTTATATTACATATACATATGTAGCATGATATTCTCATCCATCTGGAGTGGAAATATGTAAATGAAGAAACATAAAAGTTGAGAACATTAACCTAATTGGACTCTTAGAAACTACAGTAGCAGAATAGTATATTAAAAATAATTTAGAGTTCAAATTGAAACCTGAGTTCAAATCCAGACACCCATTAACTATCCATCTCTGGGAAAATTTCTTACCCTAAGCTTTAATATCTTCATCTGCAAAATAAAAGTGTTAACAGATACACTTTTCAGGGTTGCAGTAAGAACTGAATGAGATAATTCCTGAAAGATGCCTGGCACATTGCAGTAAATGCTCACGAAATGGCAAAGGTAATGATCATTACTGTGTTTGGCTTCAACTAAGAAGGCAGGAGAGTTCTTTCCCAAGGCTGATTTAAATTTCCTTAGTAAATAGGGCTAATACTCCCAAAATGATTTAAATCTGTATTCAACTTGCTTCTAATATTATGCTTAAAAATATTATACCTTTTATTTTCACATTGCTTCTATTCCCAAAGCTTTTTCAAATGAACTCAGTCTCTCTCCGTGTCTATGGTATAAGGCCCATTTTACAGATGAAGAAAGTAGTTATACCTAGCGTCCTGCAGTTAATGAATTAAGCTGAGACGCTGTCTCATCTGCCTTATGGCCCAGAGCACTTAGTACTACCTTGGACTTTATGTAATGGTTTTTTAAAAGTCAAGCTCAACATCCACAGGAAGGCAAAGGCTCCAGTTAGAAAGCTACACTTGAAAGAATGAGAGCAAGGGCAGAAGGCCCTGGAGAAACGAAGATCCTCAAGAGAGCAAGAATCTAACCAAAGGATGATTCTGCTTCAGAATTCAGACAAATGCAGTGTGCCTTTAAAAAGGACCATGTCTATACTTCTATATTGCTTACTATCTGAAGCTAAGCCAGAGGGATGTACATAGTGAGATCTTTGTCTCATTTCAGGAAGGATACAGGATAAAGATTCTGTGCCAGTAATCTTCCTTGGATTAATGGTTTCTCTTTTATCTTCTGTATTTCTGCTCAGATGTCTTTTCTCTGAATGAGTCAGAGGAATGCAAATGCTGGGCGCAGTCCGCCTGAAATATTTAAATCTAGTTTTGCAATGTTTTGCAGGTTTGGAGAGGAAAATTACACACACACACACACACACACACACACACACACACACACGATGAAGGAATGGCAGATGAGAATTACAGATATATCAGCCAGCGATACAAAAATGTGGTATTTCAATTTGACAACAAACTCATTTTTCTTTTTCCATTTCTTTGTTTCTCCAGATCAACATTTAGATGCTTGATGTGAGTGGAAGGAATCTGCAACATTCTTTTGTGAGACTCGGAATCTCATCAAGAATGTATCTGACTACACGGAAAACTGATTTTCTTTTGGCTTCTAAATGACAAGCCTTCATTATGCAATGAGCATGTCCCTGGAGAAAGCACTCTCTACACACTGATAGAAAGAAGTTGGGACAGGTTGGGTGGTTGGGCATGATTTGTGTGCATTTTCCTGATCCTTTTTTTTTTTTTAATACACTCTGAACTCTTTATTTTCATGTTCAGTCATAGACTTGCAGGCAGTGTCTCACTATTGTGACTAAGAGAGCTTCCTCTAAAAGGAAACCTGAATGGCATTAATATTCAAATCCTCTGGCTTGGTCTGCAGTGGCCTGATGGAGCTTGCACAGAGCTCCTGTGCCGCAAGGGAACAAATCTTGGGAAATGCAGCTGAGTAAATTGGGATTTAGCTTCCGTCCCCATGTGCAGTACTTAACACGAAACCCTTATAATGAAAGGTCTCCTCCAAAGGCTTTTATTGCTGCAAGAAAGAGTTCCTACCATGTGAACCCAAGGACAGAGGGAGGCTTTCTTATTTTCCTTTCCACCTCATGTGAAAGAATAATCTCATGCCTTCAGGACAAAGGCTTCTTTAAACAACAAAGTAAAATGCTTTCAACGTCCATGAGCATCTCCCAACATCAATGAGATGGCTATTCACAGATGAAAGGGGGGGGTTGGGAGGGAATGTTAGGCATGAACAATTGGTCAATACGGCATTACCCTCGAAAACCAGAAAGCCAGAATTTGAAATGTGAAACATCTCCCACTCCTATTAAATTAGGATTGATGAGTTCCCAGGGATATTCAACTTCCTTTGACTTTACTTAAATGATTTATAACCCTTCTGCATCATGGTTTCTAAATCTCCTCCAAGCATGCACCTGAACTAAGGTTGGGAAGGCTTGGCACAAGTGCACAAAATCATACTTTTTCTCAAAATATTTTCCTAAATTGGTCTGTGGAGTTCAATTCTGCATCCACAAAGCATCTAGAATGTGTCAGGTGCTATCTAGGTACCAGGGATCAGAGATGAGGAAGGCATGGCCCTTGCCCCCAAAGAGCTCATGTCCAGTAGAGAGAGAAACCAATACCTGGACTGTAATACAACAAGAGCTAGAGCAGAGATAACTAAAGAGAAGGGACCACCCAGAAGGAAAGGTATCCTTTTTTTTTTTTTTTTTTTAAGATTTCTTTCTTTAAAGGTCATTTGAGTTAAGGCTTAAAGATATTAACCATCGGAGAGGTGGACAAAAGAAACAGGCCTAGAGTGAAGTCACAATCTCTAGACAAGCAAATAAATATAGCTTGAAATACAACTACCTCCAGGAACACAAAAGTATGTTGACTTTGCCAAGTCAGATTTGTTGGGTTTCTATTATCCATGCTTTCTATTGATCAAGAATTGATTTATGTCACCCAAGGGCCGACTTCAGAAGGTTACATGTTATGAGAAAGGTCAGACTTCAGTCTCTCCAAGTGAGATTTTAGTGGGCACAGCTTCTGCCCGGCCACCATCTCTCCAATTCATTCCCTCTCCAGAAAACCGCTCAAAGAATAAAATTCTCAGAGGTCTCTGGCAGCTGCAAACATGAATACAGGTCCTCTTTGGACCCCATTCAGTCCATCGGTGAACTACCAATTCTCGGTATCCAAACGAGAAGTCAGAGGCAGGGCAGAGTACCCAGGTCGCAAGAAAAAGCCCCTTTTTCAAAGAGGTTCAACCAGTCCCTGACTAGCATGAGGATACATCCTGCCTGGCACAAGCATGCAAACCACACTGTGAAACAACTAGCCATTTATGTTCCCTTAGATAGACTTCAAATGCTTCACTCATCCTATGTGTGTTCTCCAGAACTGGATAATCAAGGTATATATTAGAGATCATATATGTGTGTGTGTGCATATATATAAGAATCTATATACATACAGAAGAAATATAGAAGAATCTCAGTTTCAGTGGCTATAACTTACCCACAGAGTCCTCTTAGTGAATCAAAATGTGGTTCACCAAAATGCCTTTGCTCTCCTAACACCAGAATTCAAACCAAGATCTACAAAGAGAGAGATTTTATATCTAAAGACACATCCCAGCCCACCAAATTAACTCTCTCTGGCAGGGGGAAGCAGGTTGCTGAGAAGGGTTTTTTAAATGCTCATTTAAATGAGACGCAGACTAATTTACTCTCTTAAATGATTTCGAGGTACTGAATGGCAAAATGTGAAAAATGACTAAGTCCACTCATGCATCAGACAGGATAATTCTGGCAAAGTTGGTGCTGACAGCATTAAAAAACAATGATGGAAGAGTCTGGCCTTGTTGTTGTCATTTTAATTGTCACTGTGAGTGACGAAAAATGCATTTCCTTCTCCAACATACTTATCTCCCAGCTTTGTAATACCTTAACTGGGCCTGTGTCACTTGAGAGTGTGATAAAAAATAAAAAGGAAAAGAAGTGGGTGTGTGAACATGTGAGAGAAAGAGGGAAAGGGATAGATAGAGAGGAAGAGCAAAGGGGCGAGGACAGAGACAGAAAGAGACCAAGTGAGAGAATCAGAAAAACAAGGAGACAAAGACAGAGAGAAAAATGATAGACAAACAAGGATTCTTTCAGATGGCTCTTCCTGAATATCAAACAAAGAACACTGTTAGTAATCTCATGGAAAAGGCTAGTTTTTGCAAATCAAGAAACCTGCAATGTTTCCAAGATCCACTCTGAGTTTTCAGGCAAGATAGCCCAGAATTTCTTGTTAAAAGCTTAAGGGCTCAATTTATGCTAAGCATTCAAGGAAATGTCTCATCCAAACAGGATATCGTTTTTCATATTAAAGAAGCAAACCGATCTCAGAGCATAAATGTTATTATTCACAGTCGCAAAGGAAAATGGCATTTACTTTCTCTTTCTTCATAGGGATGGAAGGAGGAGGCTCTCCCTTCTTTGGGGCCAGAAGAAGGTTCAGAAATCCTGTTTCTTCTCCTAAAAGAAATATATTTATGTCTCTCAACCCCAATAGGTAAGTCCACAAGCCTCCTCCATGGCATCAATTGCTTTCATGGGCCAGTATACAGTATGTGCATGTTGCTTTTCAAAATATGTTTGGGAGAAAGAATCAAAGCTAATTTCAGTGTGTGAAAAGCTAGCAGATTCCATTAGTGATTGTGACTTCACTTCAAAGTGATAAGGCTGCTGGATGCAGGTTCTCAGAACTGAATGTCCAAATGGGAATTTATGATGTAGAACTTCAGTTTTATCAACCATAGGCTTCAACACACACACAAAAGAAGAAATACATATTTTTTTTCCCTCGCAGAAATTTTAAAGTTATCCCAGTGAACCAGTTGTGCATTCTTTTCTCATCTTCACCCCCATCATTTTTTTCTTCTTCAAAACATGTTAGAATGAGGGAGGGAGTCATTGGGATCATTATTTCTGTTTTTCACATTGATGGATCTGAAAGAGTGCACTTTATGTGAACTCGCACTGCCCCTTCTACAGATGACCACAGCAAAATCCCAGAAGCAATTCAAATGGGAATAGACTATAGCCCACTTCTCTGAATTGCCTTTAAAATGTCTATATCTGGTAATATTCTTAATTATTTTGGTCCCAAGCCCCATGAAGTCATCTCACCTTTTGGAGAGCAAGCCCAACTAGAGCTTTGAAAAAGGTATGGTCAATGATACTTAATGGTTTTCATTACATTCAAGATGCACCCAACCCATAAAGGAGCATAAGACTACCCATTATGTCCAAAGAAAAAAATCGTATGCACTGTTAAATTCTATCAAAATGGAGCACACTTTATGAGAAAGTTTGTTATGAAACATTTAGTGTTTTCACCTATAAAACTGGGTGGTCTCCATTTAATGGTATGTAATTTTTGTTTTTTACAGGATAAGATTTACATTACTCAGAATATGAAGAGTTAACAGCTGGGCCCACTGGTTTCATTAAAAAAAAAAAAGTTGGGTTTCATGCCAATTAAACATGATCTCAGGCAGAGTAATAATACCTTTCCCTGTTTGAGGTCCAGGAAAAGGAAAGCAGAGTCACTGAGAGTGATACTGGAATCCCTCCTTGTTTGATTTGGCCACAAGTTCTTCAGCAGCTATTGTCCGCTATGTGTTCAGACACAAGTTGCTATGGTCAGTGGAAGAAAATACAAAGATACAGAGTGAAGCAAAAGATAACTAATGTTTACTGAGTGCCTACTAGATGTGCCAGGCACAGCTGATTATCTCTTTTAATCCTCACAGCTACCCTATGAGATAGATATTCCAATACCCATTTTACAGATGATAACACCGAAGCTCTAAGACTCGCCCACAATCTGATAAATGGTAGGTGGTGGAACTGAGAATAAACTCAGACTCATCCCATCTGATTCCAAAGCCCATGTTCCAAAAGGTTTTCTAGCAATGGTTTTCAAACTCTTTCAGTGTTTTAGTAGTTCCTCAAATGTTTGACTTTTAAATATATTTTAAAATATTTTAAAACTATAATAAAAAAACAAGAAGTATATTTAAGTGTTATATACTCAATGATAACCCTTTGGAGACTACCAGGATATTAACCAGTTTTCTCATTAGCTGACTTTAAGATAAAATGTTTACATAATTTAATATTTAAAATACATTCCTACCACTAAAATACTGCTTTTGTCAATTTCATATAGTGAATTTTGCATAGAATTTGCATAGAATAAAAAACAGGTTTGAAATTACTGCTTTAGGGCATACATTCTCAAGGGGGTTGGCAATATAACTCCCAAGGAATGAAATTTGGTTCTTGAGGGCCAAAAAATCTCATGTACTACAGTGGGTTTTCCATTAATACATAAACAAGATCCAGTATTTCTGTGGTATTAAGATTTCATGGCGGGGGGGGGGGGGTGGGGGGATTAAGGGGAAAAAAAAGTCTCAAAAGATTCTTTATGGGAGAGATAATGAAAAAAAAGGTTGAGAAACACTGCTCTAGGGAATTAAAAATGTCAGAATTTGAAACAGAGAAGAGGGATGGCTTGGTCCTTATTCAGCCTGAGCAGCCCACCTAACTTGAATTCTAACTGTGGGGAGTTTTCCTTGGAGAATCAGCCTGGCTTGTTTGCAACTTTAGTATTTTTTATCCATAAAAGACTTTTATGAGCTCCAATCCTTTGCTTCTGAGAGAAGACTCAGTGACCTGAGCCAGATCTCTCATTTCACAGAAGGTAAAACTGAGGTCTGGAAAAGAGAAGGATTTTCCCAAGGACACAGAACGATTTGAAGCAGTCAGAACTCAAAGCTGGAATGGCACCCTACATAGGATAGGCACTGAGAAAGTGGGGATAAATGAAGGGATGAATGACGTTAACAGATTTCATTGGGATGATCAGATATAAGAATTTTTTAAACCAACTGTATGCAGACTGCCCATTCCATTTCACCAGTTGATAGAGAAAAAGAAAAAAAAGTGAAACGCACCACCTAAATGCCCCTGGTGATTGGAGACGTCTGGGAGTCACCTCCCACCTCACAGAGCCAGCTGAAATGGAACAGTGTTGGCAGACAACGCAAGTGAGTTCTTCCTCAAGCTGACCCAACCGCACATCTTTCCTTTGTTTGTTTGTTTGCTTTCTTTAAAGCTCTTACAATACTCCTAGCATAGTACCATCTGCTGAAGCGGGATGAACAGGTAGCTTTAAAATGATGATAGCTCTGGGAAATGATAATCACTAGGTCATAGAAAGCTGCACTGCAGTGTATAAATAAGATAAGTAAAAGTGCTGAGGACTGCATGTTTGCTTTAATAAAATGTGTTTTCCCTTTTTGTGAAGAATGCCTTTCTCGAATGCCTGGGGAGAGAAGCTGAACTATAGACCAGAAATACACAGACAGTTCCAGAATCTGGCAATGAGGGTGGGATCAGAGGGGAGAGGGATGAAATATTACTTACTTACTGAGACACAAAAGGAAAAGAGTTGGACCAGAGCCTTTGTGTTGAATTGCTGAAGCAATGGAATGAGATCAGAACTTCCAGGTCTAATTCCAAAGCTCCCTTTGGTAAAGGCAATATGCTGCAGTGAAAAGAGTAGAGGCTTGGGTTACAGCACAGCTCTCCATTCACTCTGTGACCTTGGGAAACTCAATCTCTCTGAATCTTGATTTTTCTCTTATGTGAAAAGAGGATAATATCTCACAGGGATGTCCTAAGTTTACATAGAAAAGGTACGCCAAGAACCAACCGTAATAACAGATATACCTTTGGCGTTAACTAAAGAATAGTAGTGATAAGGATGCATATGCTCAAGATGGTGATGGTGGTGGTGGAGGAGGAGGATGATGATGATGATGATGATGATTCACGGGCCTTTTCTAGAAAGTAGCTACATGGACACACTGAATCCTGAAGATCACAAGTAGCTTAGAAGTTACCATGCCCTGCGAGATACGCCATTGGAAAGCATAATTCACAGAGTAAAAATTCCCTCTACAAAGTATTTCAGTGAGCAAAGTATTTAAGTCTTAAAAATATGGGCAGCTTCTGAATTTTGCAAATATATTCTCTTATTGGGCTTTCTGCAAATACAAATCATTTTTACTGACATCCTTTCATATTATCTCCATACCAGCAATGTCAGGTTGCCAGGGAAGGTACAAGATGCCCATTTAATAGACGAGAAAACCTGAGGGCTCAGGAGGCTTTAGTCATTTGGTCACCAACCCAGTGTTGCACAGACAGCTGCTAACAAGTCCAAAAGCCTGGTTGTCTGCTTCCTGTCCCAATGGTACAGTGAGCCAACTATTTAAAAATGTCCACCTGGAAACAAATGAGGAACTTATCCAAGCCAAGTGCATTTGTGCTCTCTCTGCATCCTAATGTGTGGAACCTGTCCATCATCTGATTCCTTCCACCGGAATCAGCATGGCATTCTCTTTAGTCATCTACTTACTTCTGTGTCCCTCACTCCTGACCCAAAGTAGAAAATCCATGAGAGACTTAGGAAAGAAACTTTCCCCTTAAGAACCAATACTGTGAGAGGTCTATCAAACCAGATAGATACGCAAATGGCACCATCTTACCATTGTATGATTGCCAAGGGAACAAGACTAAGAAAGTTCTGTAAGTCTTTGCTGTACCCCAGGGTACTAGAGAGAACTGACTCCAGTCAGCAAGATGTCAACCCTGCCAGGGGTACTCTCTTTCTCTACCTTCAAACATAACTCTGAGAATACACATGATGTATCCAGCTTTCTTCACTCCAGTTCCATCCTCTTTGAACTATATCAGACCACCACCTATATCAATTAGAAATCTTTTGATGACCACAGCAGAAAATTCAATTCAAATCTTAAACAACAGAGTGATTTTTCTTTCTCTTCTCTCTTTTTGCCTTTGTCTGTTTACATAACTATACAGTTCAGAGAGAAGTCTGGTTTCATATCTCAGGGTAAAGTTCTCCCCACAAGGTGCCCCTTAACAACTACAGGTTCTTCTCTGGTGGTAGAGGACTCAGATCCTGACATTACCCAGCTTCCGTGAGAACTGCCTCTGCAGTTCCACTGCAGGTGGTGAGCTTCACTATGATTGGACTAGCTTAAATTATGTGCCCATCCCTGAACCCATCCTAACAAGCACAAGGAAGAGATACTTTAGTTAGTTGAGACTAATCAGAGCCCACTACTAGAGTCAGGGGTGAGGTCAATCCCACCCAGTCTACATAAATGACTATGGTAGAGAGGTGCTTTCTCAAAGAAAATTCAGGGTGCTGTTATCAGGAAAGAGAGATCATGGACACTGGACAGGAAACCCACAATGACATGCAATCTTTTACTCTACAAATATCCTTTGAATTCCTATCATGTGCAATTGCACTGCGATGCAGGAGGTACATTTTAATAAAGGAAAGACCAATGTCTGCCTATGCAGAACTCTGTCTAATGTATCTGAGCCCAATGGTGGAGAGTAAGTGCCTTCACTGCTGACAGTATCTTCAACCACTTCCCAATCTGAGCCTATAACATACTCAAATTGTTCTTTTTTCCTGACGGAGTCTGAGCCAGGCTGGTGAAAGACACACAACAGACTGGTGAATTCAAATTGCTTTCCATTTGCAACCAGAATCATAGAATCGTGTCTTATACAGTAGTAAAGGTAGTGCGGTATATCAGTTAAGAGCACAGGCTCTGGAGTCACCTCTGGAGTATGCATCTTAAGTCGGCTGCCCCCTAGTTGTGTCACCTCAGGCAAATTATGACTTTTCTGTGCTTCAGGTTCTTTATCTACAAAAACAGTGATAATTATAGTCACCTAAAGGTGTATTTTGAGATTCAACTGAACTAATATACGGGTGGGCTAACTTTTGCTACGAAAGATCGGATAGTAAATATTCTAGGCACTGTGGCCATGCATTCCCTGCGGCAACTACTCTACTGTCATAGTGTGAAAGCAGCAATGGATGATACGTGGACAAATGGACACAACTATGTTCCAGTAAAATTCTATTTACATAAACAGGTGGCACCTAGATTTGCCTGGCACCAAAAGCCAATATGGTAGCTACTGTTACAAATTCATAGCAAATAACTTTTAGCTTTGTTTATTATTCTCTTTCACATACTGTGCCTCCCTCTCAATGGACTCTACCCACCTTTCCTGGACAATCTGATTATAGATTATTTCAAATATATATACACATTAGCTGTTGGTCTTTATTTATTGACTTAGAGACATAAAAGATCAAGAAAACGCTCTACTCCTCTAATTGGATTACCCTTCACATGTTTAAACTGTCTTGTCCATATGACTTAAAATGAAAACACTCAGCAAAAACCTTGGCACGTTGTACAGGACCTAGTGCTGGAATGATTCATAGCAAGTAAAGAATAATAACTGTTATTATTTGCTATAAATAAGCTCTCAGCCTCATTAGTGAATGTTCACTTGCAGACACTTACTCCCATCGAAATGATTTCCTTATGTTACAAGCCACCCCTCAAGTTTCCTCCTCTACACCACACTCCAGGTCCAGAAATCACTGCTCAGATTCCATGGTGCTCAGTCATGCTGAGATGTCTCAAGAGACACAAAAACAACACTGGAGTTAAAAGTTAATCCTTCCTGCTGGGCTAATAATTAGGTAAAACCAGTTTGAAGCAAGGGGAAATCAGTGGGTCTGGAGTTCAGAATGAATTAGTGAGGAAGGAGGCAAAATAAGGAATTACAGAGTTGGAATACAACTGCCAGGAACTCTACCTTCTGCTGGGTGGAAAGGGGAGGTGACAAGGAAATGCATTCAGGAGCCTTAACTTACAATCAGCAAGGAATCCTCAAACTCAGAATCAGATCCCCATCTCTCAGAAGGCTTTTTAATAAATCCAATGAATAACACTGCTGTTTATTGGTGAAACAGAGACCACTTAAAACTTGATACATTATAAAAAGTCTCCCCCTGAGCACTTCTGCCAGCAGCCTCACTATTTTATACCAAGGCATCGTCTAAATTCAGCATCTCCCCCCAAATTTGTATGATAAAAGAGAAACTCTACATTTCATTTGTTCATAGTGTGAGGATGGCTGCAACCCCCAATCAATATGCACCAATCAATAGGCATATTACCCAGAACACCAAGTGATAAACCTGGCAAAAACAAGAAGGAAAAGAAAAGCAGACAACTTTTCTTATTGGCACAAAATCATACTGTCATACTATGTGTTTCAGTAGAGAAGTATGTGGGTGAGCCCATTCATGGCCCTGGATTTTGTTGCTAGGAAAAGCGTCAGTGGAGATGGGAATATACCATGTATTGGAGCAAAAATGTATACATATCTCTAGGAATAAAGATGCTCCCATCCATCATACCACCTTGTACAGACCTAAACACATACCCAAAGGCACTCAGTGTAGCTAGTCTGAAATATACCAAGGCCAAGGTTAGGTTTGTGAAGGATCAATTACTGCAGATTTGTTGGCCATGCTGCTGGTGCCACCTGCAGCCTGATAACCTGGGAGATGTACACTCAATTGGCCACAAAACCTTACGCCCCTTTCCATACTTTCACTGCAAAAAGAGCTCCTAGCATCATCCAAATACATACCAGTCTCTCCCATCCCTTCATCTCCCCAGGACTAGAATTGAGAATTTTAGTGGAAGGAGCTAAAAAAATTCACAAGTCCAAATAGCCTACGGAAAACTGCATGGGATTTAAATAAGATGGGGTCAGGTGTGCCTTTCAATGCAGTCTTTACTAACTGTAGTACTCTGGGCAAGTTACCATGGTTTTCTTCAACTGTAAAACAGTAATAATGATATCTACCTCCCAGTATTACTGTATGAACTAGAAAAATATATATTAAGTATTTAATATACTTTAAGGACTCAAAAGATAAGTTATTTTTTTCTGGAAATACAAGTTATATGGTCTTGAAGTGTAATTTTTTCCCTATCTCCCTCCCTCTGCCTTGCTGTCTGCTCCTCCCTGTGTTGGTACATCTTTTGGGCATCTCAGGAATCACAGGAAAAGCAAGGGCCTGGAAGACACAAGAAGAAAGAGGAGGACAAACAAAAGGAGAAGAAGAGAGTAAGGACCAACAGCAACAGGTAATATCTACAGCACTTACGAAGTGTCAGACATTGTTCTAAGCTATTCATATTAATTACCTCATTTAGTAGTCATAGGTGGTACCTATGAATATCGAAGAAGATGTATAAAAGGGACAGGTCATTTAGTATTCATAGGGTGGTACAGGGTGTTACTGTAATTATCCCCATTATACAGATAAGAAAACTGAGGCACAGGGTGGAGAGTATGGGATTTGCCCAAAGCTACACAGTAAGTTCCAGAGCCAGGATACAAACCCAGGCAGAAATGGCCCCAGAATGTGCATTAGTGACAACTGCTTGTAGGACCCAAAGAAGCAAATGGAACCTACTCAATTGAAGACATTAGAGAGATTTAAAGGGTAGATACTCCTCTTCTTCCTAGAGGCACTAGACATAACTTTGAATATAAAACAGGTAATCCATGGGCTTAAGGATTCTGTCCTGACACGAAGAATACAGAAATGGCTGTGCTAATACATTCACTAGTTCAGAAAGGTGCCCAGATAAACTTGTACCCTCTGCCATCTGTACCTCTTCAGATCAACTAATTCCAAATCATTGTGGAAACTGAGGAAGCTTGGCAGCAAGTTGGTTCCTGTCTTCCCTCCCATGTCCTCTTTAGTCTTTAGCAACAGAGAGGCATATGGTTCAGTGTTACTGTTTGAGTGGTACCTATAAATATTGAAGAAGATGTATAAAAGGGACAGGTCAAGGCATCTTCACTGTCTAATCCTCAAGGGTGGAAATATAGCCAGACATCCTGGCCAAAAACAGAGGGAGGCTTGGTTCAGATGTCAGGTTTTCTAGGTTCCCTCACAGAGAAGGTTTCTTGTTATTGTTGTTGTTGTCGTCGTCGTCACAAGTGCACAAGTGTACAGGGGTAAAAGCAAGCATATTTCCAGGTGTTCAGCAATCCTCCAATCTGAAAAACCCCACAGAAATTAAATACAATCTTAGGTTAACAAGCTATGACTAAATGCTAGGTTCTGTACCAATTCTATAGCACAAATAATATGAATCCAAAATGTATGAAGACTGAGGATAGGAAACTCCATGGGTGGCACAAAAGAAGCTTCCCACTTCTGGGGACAACCAGGGAAATCTTACCGGAGTTGACCACTAAAGACCAACTCTTCCTCCTCAGGAAGAAGAATAGAATGAATAGAAATTTGGGGCTACAGTGTGGACAAAGGGCAGGATACAGGCATTCCTACCACAGCGCTGCTGGGAATTATTCAGGAGGAAATAGAAAGAGCAGTGGGAATTCTGTTAAACAGAGAAGGACCAGAATCAACCCAGTTATTCTTTCCTCTTAACCTTCCATGCTCCTGTGCCCTCTGGGGTCTTCAAATGTTCAAAATGGACTCTCAGGATATCAGTGAGTCAAAGCCTGATACTTGAGATCCTTGCATATCTCCAAGTTTATCAGAGTTCTGTAAGACCTCCACGGGTTAATGTTTTGGTTATGTTGCTGAGGCGTCTCAGTAGCTTCAATGTGACCAAGAGCTATGAAAGCCACAGTAAGCAAGCAAACTGGCCACCTAGCTGCTTAGATTCCAGGCCATTCAAAGCCAATTGCCAAGGGCAGTATAAGAAAGGAAGCTTATGTATGTGAATTAAATGCTAACCACTTTCTTGTCTTCTCCCCCTCCCTTCCTCTCTCTTACCCCACCCACTGGCTCTGGGGACAGCCATGTTGTCAGCAGCCCTATAGAGAGAGGCCCATGTGGCAAGGAATGGAAGCCTCCTGCCAAAAGCCTCCTGCCAACAGTAAGTGAACTTAGAAATAGATTTTCCAGCCCCAGTCAAATCTTTAGCACTGCAGCTTTGTCTGACAGCTTGATTGCAACCTCGTGAGAGGCTCTGAGTCAGAAACATCCATCTAAGTAGCTCCCAAATTCCTAACCCTCAGAATCCACATGAAATAATAAATGTTTCTGGTTTTCAGTTTCTAAGTATTCAGGTAATTTTTTATACAACAATGGATAACACAAATACTTGGGTAAGTCATATAGCTGAACTACAACAGTATGTCTGTTTCCCAAACCTATGCCCTTGCCATTGTGCCGTTCTGCCAAGTCTATAGTAGTTCTGCACTCCATAACTAATGGCTTCTGTTCTGGCTTCAAAAGAAACAAATCCAATCAAGCTAGCTCAAGTAAACTGAGGATTAATAAAGGAAACACTAAGCAAATCACAGACCTCTAAAGATAGGAAACAGAGTTTTGCTTTTAAAGGAGTGCCCAAAACTCATCCACCTATAAATAACATCTATAAATGCTGGAAGGAAAAAAAAAAAACCATTGTGGGCTCCAGGAACTCAAAAAAAGCAGGCATATTTTGGAAGGCAGTCAAAATTGTAGCAAGAAACCAGCACTGAGTGAATTCCAGTTTTTTTCAGGTATGCCCTGAAGGCAGCCAGAATCATGGCCAAGATGGCATGGCTGAAATTCCAAGAAAAGGTCTGCTACTATTCTGGCTAGAGGAACCAGCTGAAAAAGTCCAGGAAAACTGCACAATCAGAGAGTAAAGAAAGAAGAGAGTCAGGAAAAAGGAATACCAAATTCTGTGCTTAAGTAAAGCCTAAGTTTCTGCCTGATCCCTAAACCATGTATCAGTGGGCCTAATGGAAAGCAGCTAGTAGTTAAGGCTTAAAGAACTGAGCTCAGGTCTTAAATTCCACTCATCATCAGCATTACAATTTTCAGTTTAAGTCAAACCAAGTTCATTCCCTGCAAAAACAAAACATCAATACTCTCTAGAGCAATATAGCAAAATCCAGAGTCTGTACAATATAATATTCACAATGTCCAGTATAATGTAAAAATACTCAACATACAAAAAATGTGGCTCACTCTCAAGAGAAATTGTAAACAATAGATGCCAACTTCAAGATAGTCCATATAGTCACTTATGAGGGAAGAATTTTAAAATAGCTATTATAGGGGCGTCTGAGTGGCTCAATCAGCTAAGCGTCCAACTTCGGCTCAGATCATGATCTCACAGTTCACGAGTTCGAGCTCCACGTCGGGCTCTGGGCTGACAGCTCAGAGCCTGGAGCCTGCTTCAGATTCTGTGTCTCCCTCTGTCTGCCCCTCCGCTGCTCGCACTCTGTCTCTTGCATTGTCTCAAAAATAAATAAACATTAAAAACAAAAAAATTTTAATAGCTATTATAGGGGCACCTGGGTGGCTCAGTCGGTTAGGCATCTGACTTCCGCTCAGATCATGATCTCAGGGTTCACGAGTTCGAGCCCCACATCGGGCTCTGTGCTGACAGCTCCGAGCCTGGAGCCTGCTTCATTCAGATCTTGTGGCTCCCTCTCTCTCTCTGCCCCTCCCTCGCTTGCATTCTCTCTCTCTCTCAAAAATAAATAAACTTAAAAAATTTTTAAATTAAATAAAATAGCTATTATAAGTATACTCAGTGAGGTCAAGGAAAATACACTCATAATGAACAACAGAAACTTCAGCAGAGAAGCAGAAAATATTTTTTAAATGGAAATGTTAGAACTGAAACACAAAACATCTGAAATTAAAAATTCAATAGATGAGCCTAATGGCAAATTTAGGATGAAAGGAAACAGTGAATTTGAAGATCAATAGAAATCACTCAATTTGAATAAGAGAGATGGAAAAAAGATGAAAAATTTTAACAAACCCTCAGGGACCTGTGAAATAACTTCAAAATGTATCACTGAGAGAAAGAATAGGGCAGGAAGGGGCACCTGGGTGGCGCAGTCGGTTAAGCGTCCAACTTCAGCTCAGGTCACGATCTCGCGGTCCGTGAGTTCGAGCCCCGCATCGGGCTCTGGGCTGATGGCTCAGAGCCTGGAGCCTGTTTCCGATTCTGTGTCTCCCTCTCTCTCTGCCCCTCCCCCGTTCGTGCTCTGTCTCTCTCTGTCTCAAAAATAAATAAACGTTAAAAAAAAAAATTAAAAAAAAAAAAGAATAGGGCAGGAAAATATTTTTAAAGAAAAAGAAATACCAGAAACCATCCTAAATTTGTGAAAGACATAAATTCATAGATTCAAGTTCAAAAAATCTTAAACAGAATTAATTTAGAGAAATCCATGCCTTAGTACATTATAGTCAAACTGTTGACCAGCAAAGATAAAGAGAAAAAAATTTCAAACAGAGAAAAACATTACATTATGTGTAAGAAAACAAGAGAGAAGTTACTATAGACTTCACCAAAACCATGGAGGTTAGGAAACAGTGGAACATCTTTTATGTTAAAAGAAAATAACTGCCAATGTGGAATTTCAAATTAAGCAAAATACCCATCAAGAATTAAGTGAAATAAAGACACTTTCAGATTTCAAACAAACAAACAAACAAACAGGAATTTGTCACCACCAGACTTGTACTAAATGTACATTAGAAAAATTAAGATAAATAAATAAAGATTGAGGGAAATGATACCAAAGGGAATCTTGGATTTTCAGGAATGAATGAAGAGCATTATATACAAATAATATATAGATATATGTAAATATAAAAGACTTTTAAATTTTTTGTTGAATACATATGACCATTCACAGCAAAAAGTACAGCATCATCTTGTGGGATTTATAACGCATGTAGGTATGATATAAAAACAACTATAACTTAAGAGTATGGTAGGATAGAGAGTAAATGAACCTATACATTACAATACTCTCTTTTTATTACCTTTTTTTTTTTTTTTAGACATTTAGGGTTTTATTGTTGTTTACTGTTTGCACTACTGAATAATGCTGTGATGACAATCATTGTTATTAAAGTTTACTTCTATTGTTTCAGACTATTTACATAGGTTTGAGTCCTAAGAATAGAGTTATTCAGGCCCATGTAGGATAATTTTAAAGATCTTTTTATTACTTAACACTACATACACTATGAATAGTTAAGAGTGGATAGACCAAATTTTTTTTAAGTGATCAGGAGTATAATTATAAACCAATAAATAACTGAAATGGAAGTTAAAATATTAAAATAATCCAAAAGAGAGCAGGATGGGAGAAAGGGGGGAAATGGGTTAAAACACACACACACACACACACACACACACACACACACACGCGTGCACACACACACACACACAAATAAAATGGTAGACCTCAATGTAGCCATATCAATAATTACATTAAATGTTAATGAGTTAAACATTTCAATTAAATCATCAGAATTAAATCATCAGAAATTAATCATCAGAACTAAAAAACCAAGACCCAATTAAATGCTATCCATAAGTGACATGTTTTTAAATATAAAATGTTTAAAAGTAACACAAAAAAAGACACACCAAGTAAAAAAGAATAACCAAAGTAAAGCTGAAATGGCTATAATAATATCAGATAAAATAGATTTCAAGAGTATTACCAAAAAAAAAAATGAAGAACATTTCATAATAAAAGAGCCAATTGATCAGAAAAAGCATAGACATCATAAATGGGCATGTGCCAAATAAATACAGCCTTAAAATACAAGAGTTGAACACTGACAACATGAAAGGAAGATATAGATGATGCTTCAATCACAGTGAGAAAATTTAACACCTCTCTTTCAGCAAATGACAGAAAAGTTAGACAAAACCAGTAAATACATAGAATAGAATAACTGGACCTATCATTGATTTATACCTAATTTGTATTTATAAAACATTACACCCAACAACTGCACAATACACATTTTCAAGTATATATTGTAAATGCACCAAGATAAACCATTACGTTAAACCATCATGCAAGCTTCAATAATTTCAAAGGACTGAAGTCATACAAAGAATGTTCTTTGGATACTAAAAGATTAAGTTATAAATCAATAACAACAATATAGCTAAGGTGATCACAAATGTTTGGAAATCAGACAACAGCTTTCTTAATAACCCAAGGGTCAAAAAAGAAATTAGAAAAGAATTAGAAAATATTTGAAATGGAATGATATTTGTGGGGTGAGGCTAATGCAGTAGCTGGAGGAAAAATTATGGTTTTAAACACTTCTTAGAGAAACAACAGGAATCATCTACAATTAGTGACCTCTGGAAAAAGGAGAACAAAGTAAGCCAAAGCAAGTAAAAGAAAATATAAAATTAAGAGCAAAAAACAATAAAACAGAAAAAATAAATAGAATTAATAAAGCCAAAAGCTTCCTCTATGATAAGGATAAACAAAATTCCTAAAGCTCTAGCTGGACTGAATTGGAAGTGGAGTGGGGAAGAGGACACGAATGACCAATATTGGGAATAAAAAAGAGGTTACAACTATATAGATACAACACATATTAAAATGCTAAGAATTACAGCTTTCTGTTGAAAATTTGACAACTTAATAAAATAAATATATTCCCTGAAAGCTAGTGAAGTACAATCAAGAAGAAATGGATAACTTGACAGCTATTAAGAAAATGAGTCTTTGCTAAAAATCCTTCCCATGAAGAAAATCTCTAGTCACCCTAGTGACTTCTACCAGACATAAAAGAAAGAAAATCATACTAATTATACAAAAATTCCTACAGAAAATAGAAGAAAAGAATGACATCATCTTGATGCTAATCCATACTGAGATATTACAATCAAAGAAAAACTATAGATCCATATGCTTCAGGAACACAGATGCAGAAACTCTTAGCAAACTTTCAGCAAATCAAACCCAGCAATATATCAAAAGAATAATACATCGTGACTAAGTGAAGTTTATGCCAGTAATGCAAGGTAAAAAGAAACCAATGTGATTCACCTTATTAACAAAATAAAGGAGAAAAACTATATGCAGAAAAACTCCCTTGTCAAAACCACACCCATTCATGATAAAAATTCTGAGGCAAACTCTGAATAGAAGGAAACTTCCTCTATGTGGTAAAGACATCTAGAAAAAAATCTTTATAGACAGTATCATACTTACTGGTGAAATAATGTTTTCCTCTTAAGATCAGGAAGAAAGTAAGGATGCCTGCTGTCACTAGTTCTACTCAACATGGCTGGTGTTAGCCATTGCAATACATTGACAAAAATAAAAAAAATCAGAAAAATCAGAAAAGAAATAAAACTGTCTCTATTTTCAGAGGATATGATTATTTATGTAGAAAATCTTCAAGAAGATACAAAACAACTACTAGAACTAATGAGTAAATATAGTAAGATCTCAGGATATGGAATTAAAACTTTAAAATCAAAACCGAAAATCAAACAATTGAAAACCTGATAATCAAAATTAATTGAATTTTATACCAACAGCAAACAACTGGAATACAAATTTTTCAAATTTCATTTATAATAGCACCAAAAAATGGTAATATCCAACAAAAGCCATATAGGACACCTACACCAAAATATACAGAATATTACATTTGGTACATCCAAATTTACCTATGGTTTCAACATAATGCCAATTTAAATACCAGAACTTTAATATAAAATTAGAAGGTGATTATAAAATATACGTATATAAATCAAAATCACTTAGAATATAAAAACCATTTTTGAAAAAGAACAAAGTTGGCATTCTTACACTGATTTCAAATAGAGTTACTCTGAAGACACAGTCACCAAGACAATAATACAAAAGGATAAACATGTAGTTCAATTTGTACAGCATATCATATGGAATCAAGAAGAAGATTCATACCATGGTCAATTTTCAACAAAAATACTGTGACAATTTAATGCAGAAAGAAAATTTTTTACCAAACTGCTGAAACAACTACATATGCATAAGTGGGAAAAGAAACATGGACACTTCCCTAATACCATAAACAAAAATCAATTAAAATTTGCATATATCTAGATGTAATGCAAACAATAGAAACAAAGGAGAAAAATACTTGCAGCCCTGTGGTAAGGAATAATTACTTACAACAAAACCCCACAAACTATTAAAAGAAATCGGTAAATTGGATCTTATCAAAATTTAAAACTTTTGCTCACCAAAAGACAGTCTTAAGATATGAAGAGATAAGCTACATAGTAGAAAATATTTGCATTATGAGAAAGAACTAGTATTTGAAATTCATAAAGAACTATAACAACTCAGTAAGAAAAATGACGATTAAATTGTAGACAAGAAGCTTGAGTAGACACTTCACAAAAGAATGCAAACAAATGGATGGTCCACACATGGGGAAGAAACTGCTCAAATGACAAGTAATCACGGAAATCCAAATTAAAATCAGTAATAGCCACTTTCTGGAGGCAGCAATGACAGAGGAAGAGCTACCTTGTGCTTATCAAAGACCTCAGTGAATGCTCCCTGCTCAGTTCTATGGTGTGATCTTGACAAGACTCTCACAATGTTGCCTCTGGGTCCACTTCTCCAGCACACATTCTCCATCCCAGCAATTCCATAACAACCCAATTTTCTACTGAAATCTTCCAAAGTTAGTTTCTTTTACATTAAATTAGGAACCACATCTCAATCAAAAAGCTGCTTTCCAAAAATTATTTACTTAGAAAACTAAAGAAATTCGGACAGCATCCATTTTAATTTTTAGAGAAAATAAGGACAACATTAAGCAAGTAAAAGTTGAGAATATCCAGTGCCAGATGCAATAAAAAAACAAGTGAAATATAGGCAGAGACATAAAGATAAGCTTGCGGAGATGAGAAGGCAACAAAAAATGACAAAACAGAGCCAAAATCTGCATTAGAAGCAAAATACATAACCATAGACACTAGAAAATCAGTGGTATAAAAATTCGTGGCAGAAGAACAAATTTCAAAAGTCCTTTAAGAATGCAAAGGACAGAAAAGAAAACAAAAAGAGAGAAGATACAGAGGGTAGGGACTAGAAATGAAATCACACAATATTTCTAAAAATAAGACAAGACAAATAGAAAAGAAGAAAAAAATCAAAGATTTAAAGGGAGGGAGGAAAACTGGGCAACACTGAAGAAAAATTTGTATCTACTGAACAAAAGGATTTGTTAAGTATTAGTCAAAACTGATAAAAAGAGACCAACAGGAAAAAAAAATTGTCCAACAGACAATACAGTGTGAAATGTTAATAAAATCCTAGTCAACAGCTTAAGTGGAATTTTATTGAAATTTGTTAAAATAACTCTAAAGTTCACCCAAAATATAAAACTGATAGAAATAACTAAAAAGTTTAGAGAAGGAAAAAAAAAAAAAATGAAGTAGTACCTGCCAATAGTAAATCTACCAAAGTAAAGCATACCACAGAGCTACAACAATCAAGCGTGTGAGAGGTGTTTTTAAAATCAGAGAAACATAATATGATACCCAGAAGTAAAACTCTAGTAGGTTAAAAAAAAATAATAAGGAATGATAACAACATCACAAAAAGTAGGAAAACAAAGAATTAGTCAAGAAATTAACCAGGTTTAGGAAAAAATCCAGTTAGCTCTTTACATCCTGCCTTATTAAAAAAATAAAATTCAGATGGATGAAAGAGCTAAGGGTAAAAAATGAACTCAGAAAATATTAAGAAGAGGGGTGCCTGGGTAGCTCGGTCAGTTAAGTATCCAACTTAGGCTCAGGTCATGATCTCAGAGCCCCTCCCTCATTCACTCTCTCTCTCTCTCTCTCTCTCTCTGGTTCTCTCAAAAATAAATAAACATTTAAAAAAGAAAAGATGTTAAGAAGAAAAATATATATGAATATGTGTTTGCTTTCAGGTTAAAGGAAACTTTTACATTTTTCTCATAAAAGCAATGGAGGCATTCTCCAGGGTAAGTGGCTAAAATGCCCATATAATAATTCAAATCTTGCAGTGTATATTTTTAAAGTAGAAATAGGATTAAAAGGTAAATATAAAACTAGAAGATTTAATACCCTTAATAAATAAGAGCTCTTATAAATCAATATAAGAACTGCTCCAATAGAAACATAGACAAAAGGCACACATAAATTAAAAACAATAAACTAAGTGATTAACAAATAGAATAAAACATATCCTATCACAAGGAATCAAAGAAATATAAATTTAAAACAATGAAACATTTTTTAAGCATCAATTTAGCCTTATTATTTCCTTCCTAACACTTACTGCAATTTGATTACCTATTTATCATCTGCCTGCTAAACATTAATCTTCTTGAGGGCAAGGTCTTTCTACAACTATGTTTTTAGCACTGAACCCAATGCCTGGCATGGATGGTTGATCAGTACATGTTTATTCCGTAATTAACAGATTTATTTTTTCATCATTACTAATTTATTAACAAACACTTTCATGGCACTAAATGCCTGGCATAGTTCTGTGCTATACAAATACCAACACATCATTCTGAGACCAACTTACTAAAGTCTATTTTTATCACCAGTTTACAGACTGAAAGACTAAGGAGCAGATTCATGAGACAACTAATCCAAAGTCATTCAGCTGGTAAATAATAGAATGAGGGCTCAAGCCAAGGCATTTTGATTCCAGTCTCCATGCTCGTAAGCACTATACTCTCAATCCAATAGAACATAGTATATCATATGGATTAACATATGATCCTTTTCAGCAACCTCTTCTGTGATCTCGGGTAATTTCAAGAAAATCTTGGTGACCATAAATGACTCATGTTGTTAGGTATAGACCAACCATTTTAGCAAATTTTTAAGAGGTATTTATAGCTCTCTAGTCACTTCATTACTTCATTGGTTGCACCTGTGTTTGTGTGTGTGCACCTTATTTTTTAGTTTTCAATAAACTTATGTTAGAACAGCTTTAGATTTACAGAAAAATTGTGAAGATATACCACACACCATTGGTATGGCAAATTTGTACAAATGATTACTATTGATACATTGTTATTATCTAAAGTTCATAATTTGTTCAGATTTCCTTAGTCTTACCTAACGGCCTTTTCCCCATCCAGGATACATTACATTTAGTTGTCATGTCTCCTTAAGTTTTTCTTGACTATGATGGCTTCACACGCTTTACTTGTTTTCAATGACTTTGACAGTTTTGAGAAGTACTGGTCAGGAATTTTGTAAAATTTCCTTCTAATGGGATTTGCCTGATGAATGATTATACAGTACTGGGTTCAAGGATTTAGAATAACAGATTTAGTTTTAATGATTGTGACCAAGACTGACAAAGGTGCATTAAGAAGAGCATTCTCATGTAGTGTGAGAGTAAAACCTGCTACACCTTCCTTAGAAATAATTTTAGCGAGGGGCACCTGGGTGGCTCAGTCAGTTAAGTGTCCAACTTTGGCTCAGGTCATAATCTCGCAGTTCATGTTGGGCTCTGTGCTGACAGCTCAGAGCCTAGAGCCTTCTTCACATTCTGTGTCTCCCTCTTTCTCTTCCCCTTCCCCATTCATGCTCTGTCTCTCTCAAAAATAAACATTCAAAAAAAATTTTTTAGTAATTTTAGCAGTATGATGATCATTAATACAACAAAGTGATTTCATTTCTAGGATCACTAAAAACATAATCAGAGATGAGGGCCAGGACTCAGCTCTCTGATCTATACATAAGAGGAATTGGAATAAATACATCTATTTTAAGACCCATAAATAGGAAAAAAAAAAAAAAAAAAAACCTAGAAGAAGTTCTTCAAAAGTCACAGTGTTTCTCCCCAGGTAATGTATTATCTGTTTTAAATTCTGGATGTTTTTAAATTTTCCTACCGTGAACACATATTTACCATCAGAGAAACAACACGACTTTTTTTTTTTTTTAAAGAAAATCACGTTAAGTACATACTTTAGCCCTAAATACTCTCTGCATGACAGTGCTGAGGTAACGGGCTGCCATCTCCTGCATTCACGATGCTTGAACTCTGCCACAGATCGGCCCAGTTATCTGGACCCAAGCCCTCTCTGGGACACACAGGCCAGGGGTCTTTCTACCAGAGTTTCTATTTAATAGTTGACATTAGGACTATTTCCTCTTTACATCTGTGACCTGGCTCATGGAATCCTGGTATTGTTAGATCCATGATTTTTCCTTTAGTCCCTATAGATCAAGCCCTTATCTTGATAGTTCTTCCAATATTTGATCAACCAGTATTTCCCCAAACTTAAATTCCACTACTTTCCTTATGGGTGTTTGTCTACTAAGTTTTTTGAGGACCCAGCCATATCTAATTTATCTTTTCACTTACTGCACTTAACAAGTGAATCAGATTAATTTTTCCCACTATTGCCCTGAATAAGCCTCACTCATTCCTGCCTCTGCACCTACTTGTACCATTCCCCCTGCTTCACCTAGCTCTTTGGCCTTCCCTTACCATGCACATCACTGTCAGCCCTTCAGACTCCAGCTAATTCTGTGTCCCTCCATTAATTCTCCCCTACTAATTTGGCCTCCTCTGGTGTCTGCTTCTTCTGATTTCCTAAGGTTCTATTTGTATATTATTACACACCCTCTTACAGCATCCCCTGCTAATATCAAGTCTACTTGACTCATTTAGTGGAAAGTCCTAGAATTTGATATAGAGCTAAAGTCACGAACCAACATTGGAGACCATGTGGGAGGCCGCAGTCAAGTGATTTATGCTCTTTAAGCCTGTGTTTACCATCTGTAAAATGGGGTCTGTGCAAAGATCAACACAATACATATAAAAAAGAAGGCAAAAGAAAATACTCCTTATTATTACTGTTACCATTATTAAATCCTTTCTCCCCCAGAGTTAATAGTTCCCTGATACCATATCCCTCCTCTGTATCTTCCAAAGCATCTCATCCAGTATTTCCCACATATCACACTGATTCTGAAGTCAGAAGACATGCCTTATTACTATAGGACCTTAATCAAGTCACTGGACCTCTCTGAGTTTCCCTGTGAGATAGTACAAGTCATATTACCATATTTCCCCTATTTATCTCACACCATTGTTGAAGGCAACAAATGATGATGCACAAGTACTTGATAATCTATACAACACACATTACCTGTAAAATGTGACTGTTAGATTTAATTATCAAACACAGTATATACCTATTGACTTGAATTACTCTTGGTCTCTTTTCAAATTCTGTTTAGTATATTCTACCCCACTAGTCTTCCCATGAGACAAAAAGAAAAGCTCCCTCCCTGAGCTATACTCCTACCAACTCTGAACTATCATACCCAACATCAGACACTAGCTTCCTTCTGTCTTATGGGCACTACGGTTCACACAACTGATCATGTTCCCCTCTGTTTGGCTACAAGGAGCCCAGGTCCAAACATGCCCACTTCTAGCAACTATACAAGACCTCTGAGCATGCTGTCTTATACTATGCTCCTGGCTTCATCTTTTTCTACTTTACTTTTCCCTATACTTTCCATTTTCTCTTTTACCTTGTTACATGTAACTCTAAAAGCCATCCAAATTCCTTCTGAAATGAAAAAGAACAAAAATATTCAATCAAAGCTCCATTTATTTGCTAAAGACAATGTCCTGCTTTCTTATTGCAAAGGGCTAGGATTCCACAGCAACCATGACAGTCTATGTAGTCATTCATGAGCTCAATGGCAATAGGAATGACTATGGTAGACTTTTCACAAAAATTCACAGTGGCTTCCTTCCCTGTGTGACTTCACCTTTGCAATATGAGTTTGTAGCAACTACCATCAAAAACATGGAAGCTCTTTCCCTACCCCTTGACTGTAGGTGGGTTTTGTGACTTGAGTAGATAAGAAAGCAGCAGAAGTAATTTGATGGTTCTGAGACTCCAGAGAACTTGAGAAGTTCTCTTCTCTTAGAATCCCATCCAGCCATCAAGTGCACAAGCCCAGGTTACCCTGATGAATAATGAATGACATGTGACCCAGTGACCCCCATTTCCCCAACCAAGTCCCAAAAGCAGAGCCACCTAGCTAACTGGAAGTTCATGCAAGACTACGGCCATCCCAGACCAGAAGAACCACTTGGCTGGGCCTAGTCCTACTTGCTAATCCACAGCATCATAATCTAAATAAATATATGTTTGTTGTTTCAAACCACTATATTTGGGGAAAATTTGTAAGCAGTAAAAGTCAACTTATGCAGTAGCTGAGAACATTCACAGGGCTGGAAAATAATTAATTCAGCCGAAGGAAAATAATCATTTGAGAGTTGTGAATACTACAAAGATATAAAATATAATCAAAATCTTTTTAGGACCATCATCTTGGACTCCATGACTCCATTACATACAGGAGCAAATCATAGCAACTTACCCTCATGAAAAATGCAATTCACTTGAAGGACACAAAAAACAATCATCATTACCAACCAATATGTATCCAGAGCTGGCTGAGTGCAAGAGGCTAACCACAACCCTCAGCATCCTCTAGGGTCCCCATTCCCCAGGCCTTTCTAGATTTCCGTGTGCTTTTACAACTCACAAAGCTTGGATTTCAGACACAACAGGTATCGGGCAGAAATCTGCTAAAAGATGATTCCTAGGACCAGAAATTCCAAAGCTGCCTGTATTTAACAAGATCCGAGAAGAGATACAGAACAGAGGTACAACAGAATGCTAAGAGAACAGTCCTTGCACTGAGACCTGAATCCAGCTCCATACCTTGCAAGGTTATTTACTGGGCTTGAACTTAGGAAATCTTGTTCACTTCTGGTGTTTCCAGTTACCCTCTTCAAAATGAGTTCTTTTTAGTCTTAAAAGTAATTTTTAGACTAAAGGACAAGAGTTAAGGCATAATTGATTTTTTTGAGCAAGTTACTTAGCCTATCGGACCTTCAGTATCCTAACCTTTAAAATGGGTTTAGTAAAACCTCCCCTACAGCATTCTCTGTATATAAAGCACAAAGCACAGTGTTACATTCAAGAGTAGACACATAGTCGACACTCAATAAACAGAAGCAAGTTGGAAAAATGTTTGCTTTGCTGTTCAGACCATGTATTTTCTGCTGGAATTCTACGGATAGCTCAGTATTGAGAATTTTTGAGTTTTCTACTATTCTAATAAGTCCTTTTTACTGAGAGTACTATGTCAAGAATACTATAGTAGTGGTACTGGTAAGCCACAGAACTAAAAAAGCATAGAATGTTAGAAGAAAAAAAAAAATAATGTACCTTAACAAACCTGTAGTCTCAAAATTACTAATTTTTAGGACCACAAAGAACAAAGCTCCTCATTTTGCAAATGATTCAAATGAGGCTCAGTGAATGAGTGAAAACTCTAGAAGTGAGCCCAGGGTTTCCAAACCCCAAATCCACTTCTTTTTCCACAATTCAGAACATCATCATCTTCACCCCAGGAACTTAGTAAATATTTGACCATGATGATAACAAAAAAATCTCCACATACATGTATCTCCTAGAAGAAATGTTCCCAAGTTCTTTCTCATCCATCCTTTTGGCCAGAAATCCAGATTAGCTTCTGTCACTGCCATATCATCAGGCCGGCTTCACTCAAGACCCACTTATTGTCTGCAAATGTTGCTATAATTAAATCCAAGTGGCCACTGTGAGTTATCATCACGTACCCTCTCCAGCCATTAGTCAGATTTTCAGGGCTGCAGTTCTTTCTAAAGAGGTCACTCACTTCTCTTTCCCCTTGGCTATCCCAGCAGGTTTTTTCTTTCCATTTCTTGGGCAAGGAACTTTTAAGCCAAACTCATTTTCAGGCAATGGGCCAACCTTTCCATTTATCCCAGGGACCTTACAGCAGCCAGAAAGTCTCACCAGCAAGGCTGCTGAGCTGACAAGGGGAAGTAGGGGGAGCTCCGAAGCAGCATTTCTTCAGATGCTGAGCAGAGGACTGGGGGCTGTTTTTAATAGAGTGCAGGACTGTTGTCACCATCAGTACCACCAACATCAGAATCAGAAACCCCTTGTGTTTATGTAGCACAGTACCATACTTCGTCGGCCTGGATGTTTACAATAATCCCTCCAGCCAGGGTAAAGAAAACTGTAGAATCTTTGAGGTGAACGGGATCATTAGAATCACCTGGTCTAAATTCCTCACCTTACAAATGAGGTATGTGAGACCCCATGAGGGAAACTGACTAGCCCAAAGTCATTTAGTGAGTGAATAGCAGAATACATCTAGACTCAGTTCTTCCATCTGAAGGTCAGTGCAGGAAGCATCTCACTCTCTGCTCCTAGGATCTTGGAAGACTAATAAGCAACTATAATGGAATATGTCTTGAGGCGGTCCTCTGAGAAACCACCTCCCCACCATTTCTAGTCATGACTCACTTGGGTCTGACCGTGCTTCCAGTTCCAAGGATGATAAGCACATGACCCAGACCTGGATAATTAGCACACACCCTCCTGCTGGCCAGTTATTGGTTTGGGGATAATTATATGATCTAAATAAGGCCAAGGAGAATCACCCCAGAATTTTTGCTAGAGCTTTCAGAAAAGAATCTACTCTGTGTCCCCTACTGTATGAAAGTCCTGAGTTACTAGAGGATATCTTTGCCACTAGTTCAAAAAAGCCTTCCTTAGAATCAGTCCAACACAGTGACATTATTTGAGCACCTGGATTCAACCATGTCTGAAGACCTAGACTTTTCAATTACATGTGTCAATAAATTTTACTTTTTTTTTAAGACAGGGAGTTGTGTTGTCATTTGTGACCAAATGAATCCTGACTAATATACCAACTTTTCTCAGTCACTTTCAATCATGAATGAAATGTTAAGACTCCCTTGATGCATCTCAGCTTTTAACATAATCACTGGCAACATGAGTACCCTTTCCCCTATCCACTTACACACCTATACCCAATGGACCCCCTAAATGGAATTGTTCCCTGACTCTTCCATAGTACTAATCACATTAATAAATTATTACCAGGCACCACTTTTTGCATTATCTCTGACTATACTGCCATGAAATTCTTTAAAATCCCCATCAGGAAAAAATATATATAAATGAAACGAGGGCTTTTAGGACCCTGGTTTACCCAATGTAAAACAGCCCATTTGTGAGAAAGTAAGCATCCAGTCCATCATCCCATTGCCTTGGCGCACACCCCCCTCCCAGCCAAAGGGTAGTATTAATGATATCCACTCAGAGAGGACAATCCATTTAAAACAAAGCATGCTAAAAAGTCATGACAGTATTTTTTTATTTACTACAAAGAGCTGCCCTGAGAAAACAAAATACTACTATTAAAACTACCTCAGCTATCACATCAGCTTGGTGCTTTCCAAAAGATCCATCTTCTAGGTGATGGAAAAGATTCTTAGAGAAATTAATAAAGATGCCCCAAGTGTCACCAAATGTTCACATTCGCTGTGGTATGGAAGGTGAGACTGCAACCAAACAAAAGAAAGAGGAGGAAGAGGAACAGAATTGTGTGTTGAAAAGATAAAGCATCCAGCACCAGCATTCCACTTGAACAAAAGATTTACTAATAGTTGTGACTTGTGGACTCTAAGAAAACAGAAGTTTGGCTATCAAAGCAAGTCAGGAAAAGAAGCCCTCCATCCTACTATGAACATGCCAGTTTCTCGGTGTACAGTGTGGCATCAGATGCTAATAAGCCCAAGAGTTATTTTTGAAGTTTTGCATCAGAGCCAAAATTAGGCTTCATGGACAGGAAGGAAGGAAGGAAGGAAGGATGGAAGGAAGGATGGAAGAAAGGATGGAAGGAAGGAAGGATGGGAGGAAGGATGGGAGGAAGGATGGGAGGAAGGATGGGAGGAAGGATGGGAGGAAGGATGGGAGGAAGGATGGGAGGAAGGATGGGAGGAAGGATGGGAGGAAGGATGGGAGGAAGGATGGGAGGAAGGATGGGAGGAAGGATGGGAGGAAGGATGGAAGGAAGGATGGAAGGAAGGATGGAAGGAAGAACATATGGATCTAGATATTGCTTCTTAATTCATTTTAGACCCAGATGATGCTCACCCTTTTGCAATCACCAATCTGAGAAAATCAGGCATGTAATGGGTTCTAGAAAAAATATATACCCCTAACTTAAGACACATAGCATGCTTAGCCTCAAAATACATTGCATGCAAACAACCAGAGGAGTTTTAGTATCAGGACCCAGACACACATTGGAAGAAAACCAAAGAATGAAAAAGAGCATAGAGGAATAATTCAGGAGTCCGAGTAAAGAATCCACACCTATGTTTAGGCTAACTCCACTCTGTTCAATTGCATTCATGGAACTTTCATCCATTCTTTAAATATTAAGTTCCTTTGGTCCTGTAATCATGGGTTGAGTACACCATGTGAACAAACAAGGCAGGGTCTCTATTATCCTCGTCATGCTTACTGTCTAAAGAAAAAAATAGATATTAGTAATAAACATTAACAAGTATCGTTCCAATTTTTTGTTACTGCCAAAACAAGCTACCCCAAAGCATGATGGCTTAGAGGATCCACCATTGTATTATATCTCCCAACACTGAGGGTCAGGAGTTCGGGTAGGGTTTAGCTAGGCAGTTCTGTGCCACGTGGTGTTGATGGAGATCACATGACAATATTCTACTGGCAGATACAAAGAAGTCTGAAGGGTACGAAGTAGCTCACTAACATGCCATAGGCCTTGACAAGGATGGCTAGAAAACCGGGCTCAGCAGGGAGAGGTGAACAAGCGCCTCTACAAGCACACTCTGGCATGGCAGTGTCAGGGTAATCAGGGTTCTTGCTCAGTAGCTGGGGGCTCCCAGAAAGTGCTCCAAGACATGGGAAGTAGAAGCCACCAATTTATTAAGGTCTGGGCCTGCAAACTCTCACATCATAACTTTTGCCATGTTCTATTGGCCTAACAGTCATAGAGCCCACCCAGATTCAATGAAAGGTCATAGGGATCCCACTCTTACTAATAGAAGAGATAGGAAGGAATGTGAAGCTGTATTTAGTCTACCACAAATATAGAAATCACAGTTGTGAAAAACACTATGAAGGATGAGAACAGGGTGCCATGAGGGGGTCTTAGAGTGGATGAGCAGGCAGCCATGAGCTCTCTCTAGCTCCGAAGCATAAGTGGTCATACTTTAAAAAGTACAGCCCATCTTCATCACACAACTATATCCCATCTTCAACATTATATCCGTGCCCCCACCCCAAAAACACCTGTCTTTGTGGAAAAAAATTTCAACAAGGTATTCTGTGCTTTTCTAACTCCCTGAAAGACAGGCACAGGCTTCAAAACTACTGAATTCCTTCTATTCTCTGAGGAGTGAAATAAATTATATCCCTGAGAATTTATTTAATGATATGGAACAGCAAATTCCACTCTGAAATCAAATACAACATCTGTAATAGTACAATAAAATAATAAGCAATTGAGAAGAAAAATTTGTTACTAAATATGAATATTTGGAAAAGAATAATTTGTCATCTTAACGTACAGAACATTAGATGCTACAGAATTGCCATAAATGGCATTCACTTTCTATAATGAAAGTAAATATTTTAACTTAAAATTCCCAGGTATTTATGCTTAACATAAAAATTACATAGCTGGTGGGGCGCCTGCGTGGCTCAGTCGTTTGAGCATCTGACTTTGGCTCAGATCATGATCTCTCAGTCCATGAGTTTGAGCCCCACGTCAGGCTCTGTGCTGACAGCTCGGAGCCTGGAGCCTGCTTCCAATTCTGTGTCTCCCTCTCTCTCAGCCCCTCCCCCCCCCCGCTCATGCTCTGTCTCTGTGTGTCAAAAATAAACATTTTTAAAAAATTACACAGCTGGTATATGTGCATGTGTAATACAATCCATCTGTATACTCAGCTTCCATTCACACAGTAGCATCTACGTTGTGCCAGGTCCTTTCATTATACACCATCCTAATACACGAATTCTGCAAATGGTAGAATTCCTTACATGATTGAGTCTGTCCTCTCCTCTCTCCTACACTGCCGCTGCCCTGGTTCAAGACTGCTTCAGTCTTGCCAGGACTGTTAGAACAACCTTCCTCCCATCCTTTCTGTCCTTTCTCTCCAGTACGTTCTCAAATGGCCCCCCAGGGGGATCTTTCTAAAACCCTCACCACAGGATAACATCCAAGCTCCAAAGTCTAAGGGCAAGGCCCTCCACAGGCAGGTTATGATCACTCTCTCCAGCCTCGTCCTGACCACCCCAGACACTCGCATGTCCTGTGGTTCTGTACTTTTGCCCACACTTGTCTCCTTTATTTCTGCCAGCTTATCCTTCAAGCCTCATCTCAAAATTTGCCTCCTCTAGAGAATTTTCCCCAGGCTCCTGTTCTCAGCTCTGTCACAGCCTAATGACAGCATATTAAACTGTCCACTTTGTCTGTCCCTGACCTCCATCCTCAGCCTGGGGCTGTATCTTCTTCACCTTTTTATCTCCAGTGACCAGCGGGGCCTGGCCCAACATCACCAACATCATAAACAGTGTGGAATATCTTCTCCTTTAGACCCCAGATAACCTTCTAGAAGGTTGGTTTTCCGGCTTGAGAAAACTTCAGCTTTCTTGAAACATCCAAAAGCCATGATGCCAATAGGGATATAAAGAAAAACATATATTTTTAAGTTCACTTCAACTCTTAAATTTTTTTTCCTATTAAGCAGAGGATTCTTCTTCACCATCACTTATTTGACTCTATGTTAACATCTGATATAACCTGCCTATTTTTTAAGTTCCAAAGTTCAGGTGCTGGGAATTTGTTTGCCAAATCTAATCCCAGTACATTTGATTACATTGACTTTTCAAACAGTCCCTGAAAATGGCTTCTTTTGAGGAGTCTGGTGTTCCCTGTGACACCAAAAACTGACCAATGACATGAGAGAGAAGTAGAGATCACACAGTGAGCACTCCAGAACTCTGCCATTTCCTAACACTGGGACCTTAAGCAAGTTAATCTCTCTATACACCTCACCTTCCCCATCTGGAAAATGGGGACTATAGGAAGATAATAACTGTCCCACAAAATTTAGTGAAGCAATGAATGTAGAGTGTTTATTTATCACAGCAAATAACACCCACCTTGCTCTCCTCCTCCATTCCCAGGTAAACATGACAGAAGAAAGCAGGTTCCCACAAGCAGAAAACACAGATGAGCAGCCAATTGGGCTCTGCCACCCAGTCCAGATCCAGCCCACATACAGGAACTCACTTTCTCTGGTCTATAGTCACCTTTGCTGACTGGGATTCCTGGGGAGGAACTCCTGAGGGAGGAGAACCCAAAGACACTATATACTAGTAGGTACTGGTTTCTCTGTGGTTGTTCAGCCGGGCTGTGGTGTCACAAAAGGCAAACAGGTTCTCCCCATTGTCACAATAGCTTCCAGCAATGAAACCCATCTGCCTCTCCTGTGCAGTGCATCTGGAGGGACCCCCTTCCCCAGACATCATCACCTGACACACTCCTTTAATACCACCCAAGAGTCTCCAAACACAAGGGAAACCTGGGTCCACCTCAATAAATTTCAGGCTGCATTCCAGCATAATTGGTTAAAAGCAAGTTGCTTCTATTAAGATTGCTTCAGGGGGACAGCAGTAAGGAAACTGCAAACAATCAGAGGTCAGGAATCAGAGGGAATTTAAAGATCATCTGGAGAGAAATTATGACTTATTCAAGGTCATACAGCAAATTAATGCCCAAGATGGGAATGGAGACCAGTGTTCTTGAAGCCAACTCCAATATTTTTGCCCAATGGGACACTGAGAAGATGATGATGATTGAATACACTTTGTGATTTAGCAAAGGGAGGCACTTTAAGAGAAGGACCACCGAAGTATGCGTTGATTTTTGCATCAAAGATCTGTTGAGTGGCAACCTCGTGTCAGGCACCAAGGTAACAGCAAAGAACGTGATACAGTGCTCACATGTGGCTTACAGTCTGAGTAGGGAGAGGGGCAAGATAACAAGCAAATACACCAAGTAATTACAGTTTGTGACAAGAGCCATGAAGGAAGCAAAGAGGGCACCTGATGGCAAATAACACAGTGGAGGGTAGTTCTTTAAATAAGGTGGTCAAAGGTCTCACAGAGTAACTGGCCTTTAAACCAAGACCTGAAGGGCAAGACTCCAGCCATATGAAGAGCCAGTATAAGAATATTCAAGGGAGAGAAAAAAAGCAAGAAGTAGGAAAGAGCTTGCCCTTTTCTAGAAATAGTCTGTGGGGGAGTGGAGCATGGAGGGCAAAGCAAACAGTGTAGGAGACAGGAAGAGAGGGGAAGGCTGGGGCCACAGCACGCCAGATCTCATAAGCCAAGGTAAGAAATTCAAATTTTATTCTAGGCACAATAGGAAATCCACAGAGAAATCTAAGTGGAGGAAAGACACATTTTATCTTCATTTCCTGGAAGATGGTTCTGGCAGCTCTGCATGATGCCGGTGAGCAAGCACCAAAGCAGGGAGCACATTTGGAAACCAGGGAAGGCAATGGGCTAGAAGGGATGGTGCCCCAGGCTCTAATGACAACACTGGTGACAACAGAAAAAAAACACATGGATTTGTGATCAGTTTAGGAGGAGAACTGAGAAAATTTTCAACGGATTAGCTTTAACTGGAAGGAAAAAGGAGGTATTTTACCTAGTTTTGTCACTTAAGAAACTGGCTGGCCACCCCAGAACTTCGAGAAATTTCTAAAGACCCAGAATGAATGTGGGGTGACGAGTAACAAACTCTGGCTTAGTCCAGGTAATCTGAAGTCTGAGCAAGTTGGGAGACCTCTCTAGGACTTTGTTTTCTTATGTATAAAAATGGGATTCTGATTGTCCAGTGATCAAAGCAATTTAGAGAATACAGTGCCTGGCATATACTGGCCCCATAAATGTTAGTTTCACTTTTCCTACAATAACAAATCTCATTTGGGAACAGATACAGTCCTCTTAAGATTTTTTTTAAACTTAGTCCACTGTAAGGCTGGAAGCTTTTAAATATTCTAAATAAGTAGTTTCTAACAAATTAGTAGGATGCATAACTATACAGCCTTTTAGAAAAATCTATTTTTCTTTCATTTCTTTGTAATTGTTTCTGACTCCCAAAGTTAATCTCAGTTTGGTCTTATTGTGATTTAATCTAGAGAAAATCTTAAAATTCTTAATGTGATTGCCTCATAAGTACGTCAACTTGACTGAAGGAAATGAGGGGGAACTATGGGTTTTTCAACCACCCATTATGAGAAGTTTCAATTCCAGGTCCAAACAATAATTTCAAAGGGACTCAGTCAACAGAAAGAAAAACAATGTGCCATTTTTTAATTTCTGGGGAGGAACCACTCAGGAGGCATGGTAGAACTCAAGAGGGTAGGGATTACAACTTGCATCCACTCAGCCCACTGGGAAATTCAGCACCTTTTCCCCACCAAACTGTGGAAGAGCAGAAAGCAGCTCTGGGGCTCCAGCTGAGTCTCTAAGACAGTAAGAAAGAATCTTGTCTCTCCTCCCGTTTACAAATGCTTTCCATGTTGAGACATGGAGATTAAGAATTTAAAGCCGAATAAATAATTTTTAGGCCATAAGCTAAGGTCCTCCCCCAGCACATATAAACATGTATGTGCAACATGCATAAAGTCTCTATATGAAGGCTTTGCCCTGTGACTTTGTTGGCTTGTTTGCTGAAGAGCCGAATTTATATAAAAAGAGAGGATAATCGCTTTCAAGCCTAACACATTCATTGGAGAATCACACTTACACCTTAGGGAGAAAAATTATTTTTCCCTTAAGACAAGTAATTTGGAGACTATCATAAGAGTGTGCTTCAACTCTAATTCAATTTCTTATTCAATTTTCCAAAATAAAAGCAGAATGTATATACAACTTCTTGGAAACCACATAGTGCAATACAGGGGTATACCCAGGAAACCACATCCACATATTTGCTACACTACTGAGCACACAGTCCTATGAAAAAGATGAACAATACCCAACTGCTGATAACCAAAGAACTTGCTATTCTAAGACAGGGTAGCAGTATAATACGTTTCTAAGGCTAAATATCTCCTCTCACAGAGACTGTCATTTAAATTCCTGCCTAGCAAAGGGATTTTTATGGAAGGTTAATGCCTCCTATAACATTTATCCTGGATGGTGGAGCTTTTCGCATAATTTTCTGGGCTTTATTCCTGCGGTGTTATAGAACCTTATCTTCTCTCTAATAGCTTGCCAGTAAAGAGCCAGTGCATATAAAGGCAGTCGTTATTTCTCAGTTCAAGCCCTGATTTAATGAAATTCCAAATCTCTAGTAAAAGGAGGCATGGGGTTAAGCCATGAAGAAAAAGGGGCAGGCCGAAGGCCAGCTGTTGTGGCCTGGCCTGGGTCTGAGCTATGGAAGTTTATTAGGGACAGGACTCAGGCCAGTGGAGGCTGCCCGAGGCTGCAAGGAAGAGCATTAGGCCAGTGGACTAAGTCAAAGATGCCTTTTTTGAAGGAATCTCCAGCTGGAGGAAGACTTCAAATACTCCCCCATTTTCCTTTGAACTTCTTTGCATTTTCATTATTTTCCTAATCCCCTTCATTATTTTGACATTTACTAGAGATCTCAGTAAAACATTTCCTTCCCAGTTACCTCTCCACCTTTCCTTCCTCATCCATAAGTGAGCCAACAACATTGATAATGACCATACCTGATTGTATTTTCCAAAAACGGCAACAGAAACATTTCTGGTGCTACTTGCCCACCTGGGACCTTGCCACTTCCCATCGAGAGGAAGTGTCTGTTTCACCTCTCCCTGATACTAGACAGGACTTTGTGACCACCTTGTTGAATAAAGTGAATGAAGTGCATGACTTCTGGGGCAAGGGAATGATAAGCAATATACCTCTTGTCTGGTTCTTTAGAACCCAGCCACCATGCTGGGAAAAAGCTAAAACCAGTCTACTAGAGAGAGGACATGGAGAGGTCTGAGGCACCTACCTCACTGACAGCCAACCTCAGCCAGCAGATCTGGGAATAAACAAATCTTCAGATCTTTCTAGCCCTTAGCCTTTGAGTCTTCCAACTGGGGCCTCCCATGTTATGGAGCAGAGATAAACCAATTCCACTCTGCCCTGACTGAATTTGTGACCCACAGAATTGTGAGGATAAGAATTATTTTATGCCATTTTGGGGTAATTTGTTCCACGGCAATAGTTAACGTAGTATCAATGCACTATAACCATCTCCTCTGTAAGAAATTACAAATATTTGCTGCAGAGACCTCTTGCTCTCCAGCAAAAGTTCCTTGGGTACACTCCAGTGGTCCCTTGAGCCAATCCTTAGCCATCAAGGGCAGCAGTGAGACACTGGAAGGAGCAAGGTCTATGGAGACCCCAGACGTGGGTCGTTTCTTGTGGCCTTAGCTAAACTACTTAACCTCTTGGAGTTTTACTATTTCATCCATAAACAGGGATAATAATCTCTACCCTGGGAAACAAGACACATGAATCCCTTGTGCACAGGACCTCCATAACACCATTGTCACTAATGGAGAATTCTTCTAGTGCATGCCTCCTCCAGGAAGTTCATACTAGTACAGTACCACTTGTGTCTGCCCCTCCACATCATTCCTTTATACTCCATCTAGCATAACTTCCAGGAGTCAACAGAACATTTTAGATAGCCCAATGCCTAGGGCTCAGACACTGCCAGCCATTGTTAAGAGATATCCACTCTCCATCATATCTCTATGCACTTGAGTTACAGATTCCCACATATACTTTGTATCTACAAATCCACATAGGAGCAGAGGAACTTCATGAGAAAGGGGAATAAAATTCTGACTTTCTTGCCCCCTACCTACTGATGTTCAAGGATTTAAAACATTTTTCTCTAATAGAGTAGTAGCAAAGTAGGAAAATACAAGAGACTCCTAAAAGGGAATTCACTGTAAAGGAAGTGGAGTCTGAATTGGCAAATGAGACACAATACTAGGCTAAAAGGAAATAATCCTAGGCACAACATGTAGTAAGTTGAATCCCTCACAGACCCAGCAAACTGGAGCCAGAAGTAAGTTTTCAGGAAAAATAGTTGTATGTGGCAGCACTTGGAATACAGGTAGTTTTGTTCTAGAACTCTGCTGTCCCATATAGTAGCCACTAGCCATATATGGCTACCGAGCACTTAAAATGTGGCTAGCCCGGCTTGAGATAGAAGTGTAAAATATAAGAGATTTCAAGGGCTTCCTATGAAAAAAATCAAGTAAATTATTTCATTAATAATTTCATATATATGTTCAAAAAATATTTACATTGAGTTAAATGACATGTTAAAATTCATTTCATTTCTTTTTTTTAATACATGTTTATTTTGAGAGAGCAAGAGAGTGAGAGCAGGGGAGGGGCAGAGAGAGTGGGAGATTGAGAATCCGTGCTAACAGCACAGAGCCGGATGCAGGGCTCAGTCCCATGAACCATGAGATCATAACCTGAGGTTAAGTCAAGAGTCAGACACTTACAGGCACCCGAGGGGTGGCTCAGTCAGTTAAGTATCCGACTTTGGTTCAGGTCATGATCTCATGATTTACAGGTTTGAGCCCCGCATCAGGCTCTGTGCTGACAGCTGAGAGCCCCTGGAGCCTGCTTTGGATTCTTTGTCTCCCTCTCTCTCTGCCCCTCCCCTGCTCACACTCTGTCTCTCTCTCTCTCTCTCTCAAAAATAAATTTTAAGAAAAAGCAAAAAAAAAGAGTCAGACGCTTAATGAACTGAGCTACCCAGTCACCCTCATCTACTTCTTTATATGTTTTTTAATGTGTCTGCTACAAAATTTAAAATTATATATGTGATCCATACTATATCCTAGCCTATGAAAGAGTGCACTGGAAAACCAAGTTGGCTTGAGCAAATCAGGAGATACACATTCACAATGGGATAACAAACAAGTCCCAGAATTCCTGGGGTCCAGGAAAAGCTTCATCAGACACCAGACACCCCAACAGCACAGGCAGGGCATCCTGGAGATCACTGGTTGAAGAATTTTACCTCCAGGAAAGCATCTTGGTCTCTGCTCTCCTTTTCCAGGCAGGACATAGAGGTGGGCATCAAGAAGAACCAAGGACTCAGGAACCTGGGGATTCTCAAGAATAGTGGGGAAAAAGAAACCTTCCGGGGCACCTGGGTGGCTCAGTCAGTTAAGTGTCAAACTTCAACTCAGGTCATGATCTCGCGGTTCATGGGCTGGAGCCCAAGTCAGGCTCTGTGCTGACAGCTCAGAGCCTGGGGCCTGCTTCAGATTCTGTGTCTCCCTCTATCTGTTCCTCCCCCACTCACACTGTCTCAAAAATGAATAAATGTTAAAAAATAAAAAGAAGAAAAGGCAAGAATTCCAGCTAGGAGACTGAACTGAATTCCAAACCATGGAAACTTGGTGTTAAAAGTCACAGAGCTTTATTTATAGTCCTGGAGTATCAAAGCCTCCTCATTTCAGTTACATTTATGGTTCCCTTCTACTTATTCATCTCACATAACAATAATAATAGTTACCACTGAATGGTTCCGTTATACATTTGATGCATATGTTAAATCATCACTAAATCCCTAAAACATAGGCATTATTATCCACATCTTACAATTAACGAAACAGAGGTATAGAGCTGTTAAATCTTGCTCAAATTCTAGTAAATGACAGAATGTGAATTCAAACTAAGATGTCTCATTCCAAATCTCAGTCTGTAGTTTTCAGGAACCAAAGAATTCCAACCAACAAAACAAATGTGTTATAATTTATTTGCATTGATTAAATATGTACTTATACGTATACTCCTTTGCAAAGATTCTATGATGCTAAAATAGATAATGTCATAGATAGAAAGCTACGACTAGGTTTCTACTTTTCATACAGAACATTCTGACCCTCAGCTTCCTCTCCTATAATAGTACCTGCATTCAAGGACGACAGGAGAATGATGGATTCTCTTCTTGGTTCTGTGCCTAACCAGACTTGTTTCCTCACTAGATTCTATGGCCCTTGGATATACGGTCTTATCAAGCTAAAACAGTCTTTTAGTTATTCAAAAGTCATGTAGCAGACATAGTTTGTCTTACATAGTTTAGTCTTTACTGTGAAGGTAGCAGAGATCACTTTTAAACTGGGCATGAGATAATCAGATTTGCATTTAGAAGGATCCCTGTGCGGTACTCTCACACACACTGGTGGGAGTGTAAATTGATACAATCCTTTTGGAAAGCAATTTGGCAAAGTGTACTAAGAGCTCTAAAATGTTTGACACAGTAATATCACTTTTGTGACTACTCTGAGGAAATAATCCTAAAACCAGAAAAAGCTTTATGCACAAAGCATCCATTGTAGCATTATTCATGATGGCAGAAAAATGGCAATGACCTCACTACCAATCAGGCAACGGTCACACGAGGTTCAGTGGAACCACTGGGTGCCATGTTACTCAGCCATCTAAATTATATTCATGTCAAGTTACCAATAACATCAAAAAATGATAATTTACTAATGTTACTATTAACAACACATCTTGTAGATTATAAAAATGGCCACAAATCCTTCTGCCTCTATCCGTGCCCTTACAATATAATGCTACAGAATCTCGTCAAGAGGTGGAATCAATTTCTCCATCCCTTGAGTGTGAACTGATCCTGTGACTCGCTTTGACCAATGAAATGTTAGTAAATGAGATGCAACCAGAAGCTTGGTAAGTACTTATGCATTGCACTTGCTTCTTGCCTGCTTGGAGGTCTTCCATCACCATACAAAGAAGCCTAGGAATAAACTGCTGGATGAAGAGAGAGACACAGACCCAATCCCTCCTGTGGCCCCACAGGGCGGCCAGACAATCCCAGAAGAAGCGTCATCTAAGTGGCAGTAAAACACAGATACACAACTAAGGCCAGCCAAGATTAGCAAAAGAACAACACAGTTGAGACCAGTCCAAATTACTCCCCCAGAGAATTATGAACTACAGTAACTGTTAAATCTTGTTACTTTAAGCTGCTAAAGTTTGAGACCATATGTTACACATCAAAAGTTCACGGATACAATATTGATAATTTTTGAAGCTAGGGACTGAGTACACAGGGGCTAGGGTTCATTACAATATTGTCTCTGCTTTTGTGTATGTTCATACTTCCCATAATAAAAAAAAATTAATACATATACACATTTAAGCTACAGGAAAAGTACACGTTAAGAATAAACGTAAACATATACATGCATACAGTTTGACCACAACTATACAAAAGAAACTTTCCATAGTAAAATACAAGGGAAAAACCACTGGTTGTCTGAGTGCTGAGACCATTGATTTTTTTTTAAGCTTATATGTATTTTACAAAGTATCTATAAGCCTGATTTACTTTATTCTGAAAATAAATAGTTACAACTTTATCTCACTTACATCCCCCCAAAAAAATTTTTCCATAGAATACATGGATGAGAAACTACAGGCAGAAAGACAAATTCAGAGGAAATTAAAACAGTCTAAGGGAAAAGTTACAAGGGTCCAAACTCGAGGCAACAACAAGAGAAAAGGAAACAAGGGGAGCCTGGGTGGCTCAGTCGGTTAAGCATCTGACTCTTGATTTTGGCTCAGGTCATGATCTCACTGTTCAGGAGTTCAAGCCCCACCTTGGGCTCTGGGCTGACAATGTAGAGCCTGCTTAGGATTCTCTGTCTCCTCTGTCTCTGCCCCTCCCCTACTCATTTTCTCTCTCTCTCTCTCTTTCTTTCTCTCTCTCTCTCTCTCTTCCCCCCAGCTTTCAAAAATAAACTTAAAAAAAAAAGGAAAGGACAGGATACAGTGGGGCAGGGAAATTGAGGAAGAATCCATAATGTGAGACATCACCTTGCACTGGAAGGACATTTAACCTGGGACCATGGATGGGTTTCAGGGAGACCCAAGAACCCAACCTCAAGATGTACTCAAATTTGGATTTAAGTATGTAAATGCATCTCTCAAGACAGAAAATTCACAGGTTAACAGATTCTCAAATGGTGAATGTGATCCCAAAAGCTGAAGACCCATTAGGACTTGTCTTCCTGTAGACAAGGAAGAATTCTGTTTTCATCTTTGAAGACTACTTACATCTGACCAGTCATAAGATAACCTGAACAGGACACTGAAATGATCAGAAACTTTGGCCCTAAAGCATGACCTATTCAAGTACATAACGGCCTAGGTAATTTCAACCTTCTGAGCCACTACTTATCACCTGCACTTTCCTAGAGTCCCTTAGAAGCTGGGTTCCACTCTGGAGAAAGCCAAATCCTTGTGGGACATCACTTCAGGGTGTCCGAGCCATGGGTCTACCTGGGAACTTTGACCTCCTAGAGACACATGCAAAACCAGTTTTTCTAAATCTTGGGCTCAGACAGAGCCCAGAACAGCCTGGTCCCTGCCTCATCTCCAACCTCCACACTCTCCCTCCTTCTTGTTCCCCTTCACCCTGGCCTACTTTAAGGTCCCAGAAATCTGTGCCTCCCCTTACCATGGGACCTTTGCATATCCTGTTCCCCCCGACTATTCCACTCCCTTCCAACTACTGAATTTATCCTTCAGATCTTAACCTTAATCACTATTTCCCAAGCCAAGGAAATCCTCCTGATAAATGCTCTCAGAGCACTTAGCATAGATGAAAGGTTGTATTTCTGTTTGTGATTATTGAATTAATGCCTGCCTCCTCCACCAATAATTATAATAAAAGCCAACATTATTTGAATGTCCACTATGTGCCACGCCCTATAGGAATCCCTTGACATGCATTCATTTATTTTACCACTGTAACAATCTCATGAGGAAAATGAGGGATAGAAGAGAAATAACCAGACTGCGATTCCCTAGCAAGTGATAAGCAGTGTTGGGATATAATCCCAGGCAGCTGGAACTGCACTGGCATGAACCTCGGGTCTGTTTTCACTGACTGTATCCCCATGCCCAGCACAAGGTCTAGTGCTTAAAAGAAACTCCAGTAGTGGTGACTAAACGGACTGGTCTTGCCTGGCCTTGCCTGGCCTTGAACTGCACTGGCATGAAATCCAGACCTGGGGACCACCTTACAAATCCCCTTCACCAACTCCAACAGGAGAGGAGACCCGAGAGGGAATGTGCTTTTCTTAAGGCCACACAGAACCAGGACTCCCAACTCCCAACTCAGTCCAATGCTTTTTCTACCTCATTAAACAAAAACTTAAATTTAAAAATATTAAGCAAAAGATACTGAATAAATATTTTTAAACCAATAAAGAGAAGTATTATACTCCCATTCCCTAACTTTGCTACAGAATCAGAAGGGGAAGAAAGATCGGTGGGTGAGGAAAGAAAACAATTTCTTTAGTAATTTGTATTTGGAGGAAAAAGTACAAGGATTATAGAAAATTGCTATTCATGTAAATTGCTCCCTAAAAATGATTTTCTTTTTTTCCCTCAATTTACTAGTGTTGAGCATTTTTTAACTCAAAATAACCTTGATTTAACAAGTCTGTGTCTTAAACTTACAATTATTTCAATGTGATCATCTGTTGTCAATTTCTTTTGTTAGCTCAATGGCACCCTAACTTGTGCTGATCTTGATTTATAAAGAGGTTCACCATAATGGGGGTCTCTGTAAACCCACAGCAACAGACCATCATAAAGACCCTCAGCGTGGCTGGAGAGACACCACGGATGTCACTTTAGTTGGACTAGAGGAAGTTTTGAGATTGGTTTAAAAAAAAAAAAAAAGATAGGTGGGTTTTGCCTTGTCCGTAGAGCCTTGTTACTGTTCTTGTAAAGCCTCAATTTGCAAAACAAGTACGGTTGTTTTTAATTCCTCAAAGAATTGGGTTGCAACCAGAAAGATATCAAGACACTGACCCAGCCATCCAACTACATTATCCTCATCTTGCTTCTTTGTATCGGGAGAAGATCTTCAGCTAAGTTGGAAGTCAAAAGATTCCTATTTTCTAGGAGCGCCCAGCTGGCTCACTCAGTACAGCATGCTCTCGATCTGGCAGTGGTGAGTTCAAGCCCCACGCTGGGCATCGAGTTTACATGAAAAAAAAAAAAATTCTTATGTTCTAGATTTAGACTTGTGTTTCTTTGGAATGTTTCAATAAATCCTCCCACAATGGCTTCAGAATATTTTCTTTCCTGGTGAGTTAAAAAGTTCCCATCGGGCTCGGAACGTCAACTTCCAATCTGGCTAACTTCTGACCACAGAGGCACCTTTTAAAAAAAATCGTTTCAAATATCTTGTCGGGTTTCAGCTGGACAAACAATAACTATTCCCGGCAGTACTGACCGATCCCGTGGACACGAGAGGGATCCTCAAAAAGGAGGCAAAAGATCCTAGACGCAGAGCTACTTCCCAAGATACCAAAAGAAAGAAAGGAAGGCAGTTACCCTGAGAGCGGGCAACAGTTACTAGAAGCCTAGCTGCACAGGGAGTGCGCCCCACCTTTCTGCCTGCCACGTTTTCGAGGCCCCCACCCCACGGCTGGCAAAGCAACTTCCTGAGGGGACAAAACGAGACACACGAGACGCAGTAGCGGCCCCTGACGGAAAGGATCGCGAACCAATGGTTCTTCTGGCCAACCTGAACTTGGAACGGAAGGGACGGGACGCAGCGAAATCCTACCTTCCTCCCTCGAGCAGGCACCGCAGACTGAGGGCTGACTGGGGCGAGAATCCTCGGCCTGCGCGGCTTCCGCGGGTTTCCCAGAAGGCCGCAGCTGCAGGTTCCAGAAAGACTGGGGTCTCTCAGCAGGCCTCATCCTAGTCGCCACAAACTGCAGAGGAGGAAAAATAATTTTCCCCCTACCCTTTACAGGGAGTGGTTGGCTGAAGGCCCCTCTTTCCCCCGGGGCACCTTTGTAAATCGCGAAGCTCGAAGCTGGTCTAGGTTAAAGGTTCTCCAACGTGGCCACGTGTTCAGCCTTAAAACAAAATTTAGTTCACCTGAGGCCTCGCGCTGCCCCCCCCCCCCCCCCGCCCCCCGCCCGGGGCAGATTAAGCAGGAGGCGGTCCCACCCCCAAACCCGGTCCGACCTGAATCGGATCCAGTTTCTAAATTGGACCCAATCGGAAGTGAGTCCGGTCCAGGTTTCCAAGTGCACCCCTCTGGTTTCTAAGTGGGACCCGATCCAACCCCAGGCTGGTTCCGTTTCTAAATGGAATCCAGTCCGCTTTTTAAGTCCGACCCAGTCCCACAGAGCCTCTGCAGACCCAGGCCTGAAAAAGAAGTGCTCCAACACCGGAACGTAGCAAAAGCTGCAGAGCAGGGCCTGCCAGACATGGGCTCACCCACCGCCAGCAGAGGCCTCCAGAAACAGCAGGCTCAAAAGGTACCCAGGCCCGATTGCTCCTTTCTCCTGGAGGCAGAGGTCTCCTTCGGTGTCTTCTTCTGACACCAGGAGTGTTAAAAGATAAACTGAGGCATAGTTTCAAAAGTTAAGAGTTTATTTGAGCAAAAACACGATTCCAAGCCTGCCGCACCAAACTGGAAGTGGTTAGCAGCCCTCCACTAATAGGAGCTTGGGAAGAGGTTTTTTTCTTTAACTTGTTTTATTCCTTATTTTTTTTTAATTTACATCCAAATTAGTATATAGTGCAACAATGATTTCAGGAGTAGATTCCTTAGTGCCCCTTACCCATTTACCATTTAGCCCATCCACCCTCCTGCACCCCCTCCAGTAACCCTGTTTGTTCTCCATATTTATGAGTCTCTTCTGTTTTGTCCTCCTCCCTGTTTTCATATTATTTTTGCTTCCCTTCCCTTATGTTCATCTGTTTTGTCTCAAAGTCCTCATATGAGTGAATTCATGTGATTTTTGTCTTTCTCTGACTAGTTTCACTTAGCGGAATACCCTCCAGTTCCATCCATGTAGTTGCAAATGGCAAGATTTCATTCTTTTTGATTGCCGAGTAATACTCCATTGTATATATATACCACATCTTCTTTATCCATTCATCCATCGATGGCCATTTGGGCTCTTTCCATACTTTGGCTATTGTTGGTAGTGCTGCTATAAACATGGGGGTGCAGGTGTCCCTTCGAAACAGCACACCTGTATCCCCTGGATAAATGCCTTGTAGTGCAATTGCTGGGTCGTGGAGTAGTTCTATTTTTAGTTTTTTGAGGAAGCTCCATACTGTTTTCCAGAGCCGCTGCACCAGCTTGCATTCCCAGGGAAGAGATTTTTATAGAGAAAAGTAGATGCAAAGTAAGGAAATGATTGACTTAGCTATAGCTTAAGTCTGGTTTGCTGTGTTCGACTGGTTGTCCTTAGCTTCTTGATTTCCTAACTTTGAGGCATTTACAGCCTTAGATTTTGGTTTGCTTAGGGCTGCCCACAGCATTAGAGACATCAGTCTAGTGGTTTCCTTGTTTAATTAGTTTAATACTGCTAGAATGATACACTTAATAAAGCCCAAAGAGGTAGAATGATTTGCCCGAGGTAACACAGCAAGCCCTGGGTTGCTTGAATCAGAGTTCGAACTCCATGAGAAACATGCCAAAGTGTCACCAACAGGATCGCTTCTCACAAGCCGGGAAGCTAGTACAGGACACAGTGACATGCTAGTGAGCTACATAGAATCCAAGTCAGAGGCTGAATTAGATCCAAGAGCAGCTGCCTCCCATAGGGCTTCATTGGACCACCACTCAACACTTTGCAGGAAGACTTCTGTCCTTTATTCTGACATTGCCTCTACCACCAGCAATGACATCGAAGCTCAACCCTGGCTTATTTTAATGCTCTGGATTTTTTAAATGCCTTCTCCCTGAAAAGAGCTATGGAAAAAGTTCATCATGTACTCTTTGGAAAGTCTCCCTCTGCACCCAGAATAGATGCCTTCATGGTTAGATGTCACTAACAAAGCCTACTATCTCCTAATAAAAGAAAACAATTAGAAGGTCTCTTCAAAATGTTCAAGAAGTAAATGACACATGTTTTGAGAAGAGCATTGGTAAGCAGGAATGGGTCTAGAGGAACTCACCAAACTGAAACAAAGGAATGTTTGGCATGGAATAGGAAAAAAAAAAAAAAAAGGAAACTGGACTGAGAGGCTGCCTCAAATATTCAAAGGGCTATCATGTACAAGAAGGGCAAAGTATATTCCAAGTGTCTCCAAGGGACAGAAAAGTAACAACCAAGGCTGCCAGTGATGGGATGGACTGGGAAGAAGGCTACAGGGATTAAGAACACAGGCTTGTAAATCCTTTCTCTGCAACATATACAGCCTGTTTCCCCATCTGTAAAATGGTGGTGGCAAGAATCGTACTCATAAGGTTGTGAGCATTAAATAAGATAATTAATCTTAGGGACTTCTCACAAAGCCTGACACACAGTAAGTCTTACGTATAGCATCATTTGTTGTCCTTGCTGTGTAGAGGAAGTGAGTTCTTTGTCCCTGGAGGTATTCAAGAAGCAACTTGTGATCAATGAGCCGTGAAGCTGTGTTGGAAAAGAGATTCATGCATTAGACAGAGGATCAGATTAGGTGACCTTAAATTTCCTTCCATTCTTGGCTTTCAAATTCTTTGCTTCAATGAAACTGAAGTTAATGTGAAGTCCCCTATTGGACTACCCTGGCAGGCTCCAGCTTTGGGGTTTTGTTTTTCCATCTTTGTTCTTGCAAATCCTTGGTGTGGAGCAGAATCTGGAGAGTGAGTCTTGAAGTGCACAACCCAGGAAGGAAAGCTTCTTTTGCTTGGTGGCTGCATTCTTGGAATTCCCAAGATTCCAGTCCCTTTTCCTCCTCACACTGTAAACATTAGGTTCTTGTGGGGAGGACAAAAAGGTCACTTTCCAAACAGCATTTGCTCCCAGGCTCTGATCTGAATAATTCAACTCATCCTCAGTGAGAGCACCGGGCTTTAAGATGATCTCAAGCCCCTTTGACAGGCAATGCTGATTTAGGCTAACAAGAGGTCGTTGTTGGAGCAGGAGAAGGCATCCTCACTTCTTGGTGAGCAGAACCAGGTATGGGAAGATTGAACAAGTCCACTGACTCATCGCAGCTGAACCAGGTGCCTTCCCAAATTCCCTTTTTAGCAGGACCAAGCCCTTGAGGAGGAGGAGGCATTTATTGGGGATTGCTACAAATTCGGCTTTACTGCCGCTGCCTTTATAACCACAATATAAAGTAACTCCCACAACACAGTGAAGATAAGCTCTTTAAAGAAAATATAAAAGCATTAGCTTGGCAATTCACCCAAACCTCATCATGCACCATAGACATTTTTGAAGTTTAACAAAGAAAAGCACATCATTAAAGAATACTGCTCTATCACCATTCTTATGCAAATCCTTCCAGATAGTTGGGTGGAAAATTCCATCTAACACGCAGTAAGAAATAAGTGTTGCCGGGTAGAAATTTCAGCTATACTGAGTGCATCTATCACTTGTATAATCCAAACTACTGTATGTGCACTGACTACAGAATTAGTATTGATCCATTCACCATGTAAACATCAAGTACTTTCTATTATTACTTGAAATAGCATGCTATCACAATTTCTATTTCCTCCTTCTATCTTAAATAGAAGTATTGCACATTAGCCCTTTCCTTCATGTACTTTTTTGCACAGCTATCTAACTACAGTCTTCAGTGTGGTGCTGAGTTTCCTGCAGACATCTGCAGTATTAGCATTAAAGCACTTTATTTTCTAGTCATCTCTGATGGAAGACAATACAACTTTCATTTACCCAGAAACCTGTTACCAGAGCTTCTCTTAGAAACAAGCATATTCTCCTCTCTCTCTGTCTCCGTCTTTCTGTCTCACACACACACACACACACACACACACACATCATCATCATCATCATCATCCTTTGTTTGCTACTCATCCCCACGCTGAGACCACCATCATCAATATATGCCTCCAGCCCCACCCCCCAATAGGACAGGACCACCAGGTCTCTGGAGCTCTGAGGTAGTGGGAAAATATTTGCCAAGGCTGAGAACGGCATTCAATTTCAGAATGACTTGCAACGGAAGCTCAAGATTTGACTCCGGGTTACATTGTTCAAATGTCTGGATGCATGAAGAAAAATTACTTTGGAAAATCAGTTCTGATGTCTGAAAACATAGCAAGGGGTAAGCCTTCTCTTTTCCCTTTCCTGCATTCCACAGCATAACAGCATGAGGAAATTTGGACTGGGTTCCAGACCCTGAAGGGTCAGTTTTAGCTCAGATAGTTTGGAGCTGCATGTGGCATAATTCATGTTCTCTGGTGCCTGTGGCATTCCCTAGGTACCACAAGCATCCTGACCCAGTGCGCAATGTTTCTTGTTACCTTTGCCACGATGCAGATAGTATGCGCTGCATGTGACTTAATAGTTTTCCAGTGTCTTCAGAGCCCAGCAGCAGCCCGAGTCAGAACACATACAATTTCACTTCTGTCAATGGGAATCTGTACCTTGCAACCTTCACCTGCCACAGAGCCAACTTTCATGAAGGCGTGGAATACCCCTTTAGCCCAATCCACCTCGTACGGCACTGTGCTCCTTTACCAACGTGGGAAACCTGCAAGTTTTCATCTGAAGCCAACAAAAGCTGTGGCTTCGTTTAATTCAGAGAAAATATCCCAAACCAGCTGAGCACTATTTAGCCACCATCCTCATGTCCAAACTCCTTTCAACCAATCTAAAAAATAATAATAATTAACTAATTAATTGAAATTCTTCTTAATAAATGGCAGCTTCGTTGCCAAACTCGGCTGATGGAAACCCAAGCAGATGAAATTGTGAAATTGGATAGTGTGCGTTAAATATTCAAAGAGAGCGTGAGGATGTTACGAAGGAACCGTGCACCACTTCTCCCTCTCATAAATCTCCATCTTTATTTCTTGACACCAACAATTCAGCCTCTTGAACGCTCCACGTGTTCAGAGCAACAAAGTTTTATTCGCTCCCCTGTGAAGTGCTCCTTCCAGAAGTAGAGCCCGATTTAAGATATGCACATACACACTCTCTTTCTTATGTATAATCATTTGAAGTGAACTGCAGAACCTCAAAATAGTCCATCAGGTTGGTCCAATGATAATCATGTTAACGTTTGGGGAAAATAAAACTGATTAATTAATTAACTGATTTATTAAAATAAAAGCAGTTTCATAGCAGCCACAGATGGTTGCCTCTCCATCTTCCCTTCCTTGTTAGCAATGCCCTCTCTAATTTTGAGCAGGTAACCGCCACTCAAGAGAAGGTGAGCCTCTCCCTATTTCAGGGTAAAATTGTGAACTGGCAGCAGCCGATTGAACTAATCCCATTCTCTTGGCAGTGACTCGTCCAGGAGTAGACATGTGCCTCAACTCTGACAAACAAGACATGAGGGAATCAGGCTGGGCCTTCACGAGAAGGTTCCCTCACTCTTAAAAAGAGGTTTGACGGAGAGTCTACGGGCAGGAAAAACACTTTGCAATGTTGGATCTGCACATGACCCCTGAACCCCAACAGTCATATTATGCAAGAGGCAAAAAGTCTCGATCCTTGTTGACCTGCTGAATTAAGCAACCCCAAAGCAGCCCTACCTTGGATTTCTTGTTTTAAAAAAAGATACAATAGTCTTCACCCAACCTGATCAGAGGGGGATTTCAAGACCCCCAGGGGATGCATGAAACCATGGATAGTTCCAAACCTTGTACATACTATATGCTTTTTCCTTTACATACATACATGTGATAAAGTTTAATTCATAAATTAGGCACAGAGATTAACAACAATAACTAATAATAAAATAGAATAATTATAACAAGATAGTATAATAAGAGCTATGTAAATGTGGTCTCTCTCTCTCTCTCTCTCTCACTGCACTCACCCTTCTTCTTGTGATGATGTGAGATGATAAAATGCCTACGTAATGAGATGGAGTGAGTTGAAGGACCTGGTGGATGTTTGGCTATTGGCCTTCTAAGGAGTGTACATCAGAAGGAGGATTGTCTGTTCCCAGACTGCGGTTGACAGTGAGTAGCTGAAAATGAGGAAAGCAAAACTGGGGCGGGGGTGGGTGCACTACTGTAATTACTTTCCTCGTGGTGAGGGTTCCCATTACCATAGTCAAAAGCATTATTTCTGCTACAGGTCATTATCAGTCATTATAGATTGGTGTGTTGAGAAACGACCCTCTGCTCACTTCCTCTCTTGCTGTACCCTTGCCCCAGATAACTTCTCAGTTGAGATGGGAACATTTATATGCTTGAGCAGATGTTGGTTAATGTTGCTCTAAAAAAAAAATAAGAGATACTAATGAATCTTACCACTGAGTACCTTCACAAAAGAAAAAAAAATTCACGATGACCTATTAACCAAAATCTGCCCTGTACACAGCCACGAGCATCTGGCTAGGGTGCTTCAAGATGGCCTCATTATGAAGGGGTGAAGGAATGATTACAGTATAAAAAAGATACCTTCTTGGAAAGCCCTGAAGCTTCATGGCTTTTAGAAAATAAAGGCCTCACTCTACAGTCGCATTTTCCAAGATTGCTGTGGCACAGAGACCGCTGCTTTCTTCACAGAGAAGCTCACACAGAAGGACGACAGGTTGGAGAGGGGCTGAGGCCGCACTTCACCCTCTCGGTGTGCACACCGTGACAGCCCCTGAGTCAATTCCACTGAATTGCCAGGACACCCTGGAGTAGTTTCAGAAATGATGATCTAAACCAATGATGAAAGGTGATCCGTGTTTTGAGTAATGGAATTTTTTAAGCAAGAAAAAGACGTGAAGTCCTAAAAGTTTAAACAAACAAACAAAAATGCTTTAGTTTGCAGGAAAACTTGTGAATCGATGATGAAGAGCTCTATCAACACAGGAGAAACGGCCACAGCAAGGCCAGTGAAAGATCCCTCCTCACCTCTAGGTCAGGATTCAACAGTAAGCCTCCAGACTAGGATCACCTTGAGATATCTGCAGGATGACATTAGGGAACTGTGGTCTACACAGGAATTACAGTGTGCCTCAGTGTCAAAAAGGTGGGGTTATACCATAAACAACATTAAAAGACTGAAGTAAAGACAGCTTGGGAGAAAATATTTGCAGCACATGTAACAGACAAAGCTTAAATATTCATAATCTATGGAATTTACAAGTCAATTTAAATTTTTAAAAAGACAACTCAATGTAAAAAATGAGGAAAGAGCATGGGCAATTTATAGAAAAAATACAGGTGACCAATAAGTATATGAAAAGATTCTCAGTTACACTGCTAATGAGGGAAATGCAAAATGAAACAATACAACACCACTCTGAGCCTTATGTTTGCAAAAATTTAAAAGACATAATATCCAGGGTTGCAAATAAAGTAGAGAAATGGGCACTCTCACACATCTGATGGAAGTGTGAATTGAAACACAGTTTTGGAGGACAATTTGGCAATGTCTATCAAACTTAAAATGCAATTCCATTTTAGGATTCTGCCCTACAGATATATTTGCACATGGCTATAAAGATATAGCTACAAGGATACTCACTGCAACATTGTTTGTAATTGCAAACACACAGGAAACAATGTAAATGTCCATCAATAAGGACCAGATTAAATATGTTCTGGCATATGCATAGAATAGAATAGTGAGCAAGTATTAGAAACAAGGAGGTAGATATGTATGTGTTATTATAGAAGCATCTGAAATGTAAAGAAAATGAATAAAGAAAAGCACATGTTCTAAAAAAAATGTTTAAATAAAAGATACTGTATATTTATCCTCTTTTTAATATACCTAGTATGATGCCAAGAATATAGTAAATACCCGATACATATTGGAAGTATAAATGGCTTATAATTATTTGCTAGAGGAATGAATGGCTGATAAATAAATAATTGATGAATGTATGTGTAAACACGAACAATTTGAAAAGATACCCAAGGTTAGCTGAGTATAATGGGAGGGAGAATCACTTTTCACTTGATACCTTTTTATAGATTGTTCTAAATTTTTTTACAGTTGCTATTTTCACACTAACAGAAATAGAAAAGTTAAAGATCCATCTCTGTTTTTTTAAGATATTAATATCTTAAACAATACTGAAAGATAAAGGAAAGACATTAGGAAAATATTTACAACATATATAACAAAATTAGCTCCACAGAACATAAAGAGCACTTAGCAATTAATAAGATAGAGATAAACAACAGGAAAAATAAATAAATAGCCAAGTGCTATGTGGCCAACATGGGTAATTATCTACCTGTAATCTATTCTTTCTTACAAATAGAACCACATTAGAGGATGGAGCCATCGATGTGTTTATAACCCAAAAGGGAAAGTACAAACAACCAAAAATCACATGAAAAAATATTCAATCTCATATAATCAGAGAAATACAAATTGAAACTAAGTAAAATACTTGGGTTTTGCTCATAATGTAGGCCAAAAACAAGAAAAAGATTTCTATTATCCAGTGTCATCAAGGACTTGGAGAAAGGCATTCTCCGTCAACGTCAATGGGAGTGTAAATTGGTACAATAATTTGGCCAGTAATTTGATATATCCATCAAATTTAAAATATGCTATCTTCAACCTAGAAATTCCACTTCCAGGCATCTGTCCCGCAGAAACCCTTACACAATTACTGGAAGATATATGTGCAAGAATGTTCACTAGAGGCTTGTTCATTAGCAACAACCTGGAAATGCTTTTATGTATCCATCAGTAGAGCTCCGAACAAGAACATGAGTCAAGATCTCTGCCTGACAGTCTATATTCAGTGGGCGGCAGAGGAGACAGACCGATAAACAAGGAAATAGTCAAAATACATTCCAATTACATATGTACTACAAGGAAATGAAACAAGGTGATGTGATAGAGCATCGTTGGGGGTGCAGGAGTGGGCAGAGCAGAAGTAAGACTATGGTACATGGAGCCATTAGGGGATGTCTCCCCTGGAGGGTGACACTGAGTTAAGATCAGAATAATGACAAAGAACTAGCCCAGCAGATGTGAGGCCCCAAGACACCGTATGAGGGAGACAAAGGATGACGAATAAGAAGGAGAAAGGGATAAAATAGGACTAGAGAGGAGAGTTTGGGAAGCCACTGGGGTACTAAGCAAGGAGAGACATGACCAGGTTTACCATTTTAAAAGAACACTCTGGTGGCTGGGTGAAGAATGAATTACAGCAAATAACAATGAGAAGATGGCCAACAGTTAGGAGTCCCTGGCAAGATGTACTTGCAAGAACAGGTTGCTGGCAGGGGACAGTGTGAGAAGTGTCCAGATATGGGCATACTTTGGAGGTAGAGCCAACAGGATTTGCTAGTGGATTGGCCTTGGGGTCTGACAGTAAAGAAGGAATTGAGGATGTCACCAAGTCTTGGGGACTGAACAACTGGGTGGGCTGGTGATATTATTTACTTAGATGAGAAAGCCCAGGGGGAGAAAGTTTAGTGGAGAAAGTCCAGAGTCCATTTTGGAACTGTTAAGCTTGAATGTCCTATGAGACAGGCAAGTAGAGATAAAGTGGGAAATTAACATATATATTTGCAAATGCACAGAGAAAAATCTGGGAGGTTATCCACCTAACTGATAAAGGGATTCTCTCCAGGAAGTGCAATTGGGGGAGGGGAGATGAAGAGGAAAGAAGCTACTTCTACATTTGACTTTATATACATTAATAAGGTTTGAAATCGTTACAATGAATATGTATTACCTTTGAAATTTACATAAATGAATATAAATAAAAGAAGACTAACTGAGTGATTTTCAAATTTTTCCGCAGAGCTTTTTCTTCAAACAAAATCTTATCCAGAATGCTTTTCCCACTGTCATCATTCAGGCCTCAGCTCAAATATCACCTCTGAGAGGCCACCCTTAACACAGGATCTAAAGGAGTTCCACTGCTCCCTTCCCCCAAGTCACTGTCACATACCCTGTTTTATTGTGTTCACGTCACTTACAGCCCAAAACTGACTTGTCTATTTGTTTACTTGTCTTCCCTACTGGAATATAATGGCAAGAACAGGGATGTTGTATGTCTTGTTCTCCACGTAGCTCTGGAATCTGGAACAGTGAGTTGCATGTAGTAGGCACTCATCCCTGCACTGGGCACAATGGACCCAGAGACAAGCAGACCAGGAGCCTGTTCTACAGGAGCTGCATGTGGGAGATAAGCCAGGCCAGAGTCAATTCCAAAAGAGTCCCTGGCATTCTAGTGGCTCTCACAGGAATGTGGTCAAGACCAACTGGACGCCTGGTTCTTTTTCAAGCCTTCCTGATTGTCCTGAGGCTACACAGTCAAGATTAAATAAAGACTGGCTGTCTTTGTGCATGCACTCAGTTGCTGTCTTTATGAGATATGGATGATGGCACCGCCCCGCCTCCAAGAAAGGGAAATGCCATCTGTCTATCTTGCTTGGGTTCAATGCCACTTCAAGCAGAGGTTAGCAAGCATCCCTAGGCATTGTCTTCTGTCCCTTCTGTGGCCCAGAGGGAGTAGCTCTTGACTCAGATTGCACTGCTCCCCAGCCTCTGCCTGGGCCAGAGGCTCGCCTATGCACCTGCTGTCTGCCTTGGTGTAGGGCCAGTATCTCTCAGCAAGAGTCTAGCACAGAACCAAGAGCAGTCACCCAGTAACCCTACCTAAAGATAAGGCCTTGCCACTCTCAGAACCTTGCCACAGGTCAGAATCATCTGCCTTAAGCCCACTGTCTCCCTTGACTACTAGATGTGGCTCTGGATGGTCTGAGGGTGGAACCCAGGGTAGGCACAGGCTCAGAGATAAAGCCTGAGAGACCAGAGCATTTGAGAAGGATTCTTGCAGTCTTCACCGTGGTGATTCTCAGGAAGGAGAGGGCTGGAGGAACACTGCTGGCCCCCTTCCCCAGAGCCCAGCACACGGTGCTCAGGGGCCACCTGCTGGCAGCTGGGGGCATGTGTGACTCTGGGGATAGGGCTGCTTAGACCCAGGGCTCCTGCAGGGACACACACACACAGAGGCACCCCGGTACATGGTGTGCACACATACACCCACACAAAAGCAAACATCCCACAGGCCCAAGTACATATGCCCAAGTACACAGAGGGCCATGCATATATATACATGCACATGCAGACGTGAACCCAAGCATGCAAGCACACGGACATAACAGAATTACATGTTGCTCATAAGCGTGCACCTGCACACCCCCATGGGCACACAAATTCATGCACACAAGTGCATATACATTAAAGCCCGGCCCCTGACTGAGCCCCACCCTCCCCCATGGCCCTTTTTGCACCTCCCTTCCTCCCAGCCACCACCTAGGGAAAGACAGAAGCCTACATGGTTTCTGCCCTCTGGTCTCCTGCTCTTAGAGGATAGGCAGTGCTCATTCCATGGCTCAGTTATCAGGGGCCCCTCAGAGGGCCTCAGCCCCACCTCAGCATAGGATTTACCTGCCAGCACACAGCTGTCCTCATGTGTGATCTGTGTGTGGACAGCAAGTACATGGTGATAGAGGTGTGCCTCAACAGCATGAGAACAAAAACTCAAGGACCCTAGTGGACAGTAATGTCGATATGGAGTGCTGCCCACTAAGTCCCACGACGAGGTAGGGCCACCGCTGCACAGGGATCTAGAAAGGTGAGAGGTCTTTCTCTTGAATTCTCTGAGAAGGTGAAGCTGTAGGCAGGCACCTCCGAGGGTTTGTTCAAGGGCTGGGAGAGCCTCAGAAACCCAAGTTCAAGGATGAGAAGGGCAACAAATATTCACTGAATGCCTGCTATCTGCTGTGCGCAGGCACCATTTCCCATGCAGGCTATCTCACTCCACTCCTACGTCTCCATGAAGCAAAGAGTGTCAAGAGTCATCACAACCCCCTGGAACAAGGCATCACCAAGTCCCATTCTTTCCCTTCTTAAATATCCTTCAGATTGTTCCAGTGATGCACCTCCAAGTCCTAGCTTTAGTCTGGGCCAGTGGTGCAGCCTCCTACCTGGACCCCTTACCTACTCTTGTCCCATCCAGTCTGCCCTCCATAATTCAAACAGACCAATTTTCGTAACACAAGGCTTAAAGTCTCTTACTGGCTTCAATGACTTCTTGCTCTCAGGACCAACACCAATATCCAAATCTCTGCTTTGCACCTTCACCTACCTCTTGCCTCTCATTCCTGCCATTCCACACTGGTCATTTTCATCCTCTCAAATGCCCCCTGCTTCCTCCCATCTCAGGGACTTTGTACATGTTCTTTCTTCTACTCCCCTATTCCCATCCCCTCACCTGAGAAAAACCCTCCTTCCTCTGTCTCCTCACACACTGATTCCTCCTGATGCCTCCCTTTCCCCCTGTTACATTTCCTCCCTGTTAAATACTCCAAAACACCTGCAATGACCTCTTTGTGCTGTTAGGTGGTTTCCTCTGTCTGCTCTGTCCCCTAGGCTCTGAGCTCTGCAAGGGTAGAGAGATTGTCTCTTGCTCATTCTTGTATGCCCAAGTTCCCAGAAACTGCATAAGCTAGAGATGATATTCAGACCAGGTCCCTCTGCCTCCAAATGGCATCCCCTAACTCAACAAGAGTCTCTGTGTCCCAGAGGGAACAAAGTTGGCAGGGCAATGCTGAGAAGAAAGACTAGTCCTTTCAGGATCCCAGGACCCTTGACATTATAGGTTAGTCCCTGGTTCAAGTGATCCAAGCCAGTCTATCCTTCCATCAGCCCTGGTGGTCAGCAGGCCAGACTGTGCATTTGTTTCTACCTTGGCAGGTCTGTACTATTACCTTTCTTGAGAAAAATAATAACTCTCTGGTTGGCAAGAGTCGGTGCTTACCAGCAGTCTCTGGTTGGTGGATAAATGAAAATAAACCCACTAACTAAAGAGAAAGACCAACAGATATGCACATCATCTCGGGAAGGCAGGGGAAGCATTTTAATTGTGGTACCAAGGGCATACATATTAAAGAAAGCATCGGCCAAGTAAAAATGTTAAACTTCTGCACATCTTTTAAGATATTCACCACCCAGAGACAAATCAGGCCCTCGGAGCTCCTGAGGGCTTGTGGTCAGAGAACTCTTGAGGTAGACAAGCCTTCCTTCATTAGAGCAGATACACAACCTGTGGAGCCCCTTCTAAAACTATTAAGAATTTCAAGACAGTGATAGCAGAACATTAGCCAAGCTCAGGGCCTCTCCGTATGACTACATCCAGGAAGCTGGTCCTGCTCCTTCACTCTGGAAAGCTGGGTAAGCCAGAACTACCCCCACGCAATTCAGTGCTAGAAACATCCATTCACTAAACACCTCACCTGTGCCCTGTTCTTGCCTTCATGAAGCTCAGAGCCTAACAGTGGAAAAGCAGCCGGTGCATATCCGAAAAAAACAACTCAGTGTATCTTTACTCCCCTGCAGGCTTGCGAGGAGGATGGGCTCCCTTCCAGATCCCAGAATCTCAGGGGTGAACAATGACCTGTTAAAGTGCAAATGTGCCCTGGAGACCATCTCATGCACAGTGCCCTGTAAATTACCTCACTCACTCTGCAAAAGGCTGGGGGGTGGGGGGAGGCAGGCAGAGTTCAAGAAAATCGGGCTAAAGACAGCTAGCCCAGTGCTGCAAGGAAATGACGGTCTTTAGAGAGCCAGATGTCCCCTTGAGGTCCTTTGCAGTTCCATGACAGTAAAGTACACTCCTTTAACAGGAATTTTGACTGATGCAATACCACCTTCCTTAAAATCACCCAAAAAGATTGTGCCTCTCTGGGCCAGCTGGGGTGGGAAGTTGGAGGGCTTCATCTCCCGGAACCCTGGCTGCAGTGGTTTTGCCAAAGAAGGGACAGGGGAAAGATCAGGGCAAACTTCAACTCTCCACATGCAATAAAAACCATAGCCACCATTTGTTGTCCGCTACACCAAAGCAAGCCTGTGTCGTGAGATTTCATAGTTAACCTTCACACGAGTTTCCTGTGGTATGTGTTATCCCTGTCTTGAGACTCTAGGGAGGTTGATGTTTTTGTTTGTGCTTTAGTTTGACACTCACATTATATTAGCCATGCACCAGGCACCGTTTCAAAAGCCTGACAAACATTAACTCATTAATCCATGTAGCCACCCCATAAAGTAGGTATATGAATCGTTCCCATTTTACTGATGGGGAAACTGAGATGACCACAGAGGGAAGTTACTTCATTGTTGAAGTAGAAAAAGGATGCAAACCTAGACTGGCTCTAGAATCCGTGCCCTTAACTGTTATGTTGTGTTGGGTTGCCTCTCTGGGCTTAAAAAGCAAACAGATTAGAATGCAGGTTTAACTCCATAATCTGGACTGTTAATTTGTACGTCATTTGGGTTTTCATTCCATAGGTACTTGGAAATGCCAAGGTACTACGTCACTCTCTCAAGGAAGTACTAACATGGATTAAGATTTTAAATTTTGGATTAAGACAGATCTGGATTCACATCCTAGCTCTGCCATTTGCCAAGCAGGGAAACGTGGACAACTAGCTTCAGCTCTCTGTGCCTCAGTTTCTTCAACCTTAGAATGGACATAATAATGGCACCTGCCTTTTAGCATTGCAGTGGGGACGAAATGGGTTAGTGCGAATAAAACTCTTTGCACAGGGCCAGGCCCAGGGTAAGCATCCCATACAGGGTCATAGTTATTCTTTTTAACACTATCATCTTCGTTTCATTAACAATGATTCAGAGACAATGGGGCACTGTGAGAAGAAGATGAAATTTGGAGACAGGAAACCCTGGGTGAAAATGTAGCCACATAATTTGTTCACTGTGTGGCCTTGAGCAATTCATTTCTAGCTCTCTTTCCTTCTCGGTACATGGAGATTGTAATAAGAGCTACCTCTCCCAGCATTTACTGAGAACACATAAGCTCACATGTATCAAAGGGGCATAGTTATCTATCAAGAAACATACACACACACACAGTGGTCATCACTTGTGTGGCATAGAATAGCCTATCTATAGTAGCCTGAATGGGAACCAAAAAAAAACATATGTCCACATCCTAATCCCCAAAACCTGGGAAGGTGTCCTTTTTTGGAAAAAGATCTTTGCAGATGTAATTAAATTACGGATCCCAAGATGAGATCATCCTGGATTATCCGGGTGGGCCCTAAATCCAACAATACATGTTCCTATTAGTAGCAGGAGAACACTCAGAGAAAAGCAGAAGCCACAGAGGGGAGATTTGAGGGAACACAGCCAGAGGCCAAGGAACACCTGGGGCCACCAGAAGGGGGAAGAGGCAAGGAAAGGCCCTTCTTTACAAATTTCAGAGGGATAATAACCCTGCTGAAACCTTGATTTCGGACTTCTAACTTCTGAAACTTTGACAGAATAAATTTCTGTTGCTTTAATAAAGCCACCAAGTTGATAGCCCTTTGTTACAGTAGCTCTAGGAAATGAATGCATTGTCCCTGGGGGAAGAAAAGGAAAAAAAAAAAAAAAACACCAAAAACCAAAAAACATGAGCTGCCATAACAAAATACCATAGAACGAGGGGGCTTCAACAGCAGACATGTATTTCTCACAGTTCTGGAGGCTGGGAGTCCATGGTCAAAGTGTGAGGAAATGGCACTTCTAGTGAGGATGTTCTTTCTGGCTTGTAGACATCCACCTTCTCTCTGTGTCCTCACAGGACCTTTCCTCTGTGCATGCTCAGAGAGAGAGAACTCTGGTGTCTTTTCTTAGTTACTACTTCTTTTGGATTAGAGCTCTACCTTTATATCGAACCTTAATTACCTCCATGAAGGCCTTATCTCTGAATACAGCCATGTTGAGGGTCAGGGCTTCGTTCAACATATGAATTTGGGGGGAGAATACACTTCTGTCCATAACAGAGCCCGTTTGAAGAATGTGTTAAAATCCAGAGCAAATAAATACAGCTCCACTACAGCAAATGGAAGTATTCTGACGCACAAGCCAATTTCCCAGAATGGGGCCCCAAGAACAGGGAACAGCAAAGGTAGGGCCAGGAGGAAAACTCCCTATACCTTCAGTCACCTTCTCAAGTCTGCCTCGCAGGCAGTTTATGCTGGGCCACTATTATTCCCCTTTATTTAAAAAAAAATTTTTAATGTTTATTTATTTTTCAGACTGGCGGGGAGAGTGCACAGGTGGGGGAGGGGCAGAGAGAGGGGGAGACAGAGAATCTGAAGCAGCTCTATGTTGACAGCAGAGAGCCTGATACAGACCTCAAACTCGGGAACCGTGAGATCATGACCTGAGCCAAACAAAGTCCAACGCTCAACCAACTGAGCCACCCGGACACCCCATTATTCTCCTTTACTTCATTAGTAAAGTCGTTGGTCTCCCCATAGGGAAACAACCAAAAAATTTCATTTTTGAACAGTGAATTTTTAGATTTGAAATATCTCCAAAGAGTATGTGAATCCCTTTGAAATGGATGAGGGGTTGTGTTTATAAATAAATATCTGGATAAATTTGGGTTTGAACAGCAAAGATGGCTGGAATCATTTTATTACAGAATTATTAAAAAGCAGTTTAAGCCCAAGTAGGTGGGAATACACATCAAATCTAAATGGCAGAATTGTGAACAGGATTTGGGATTATACAGCAACGGCATACAGGGTAACTGCTCTGAAATGTGAAGAGTTTCAGCATGTTAAATTAAGTCCTTTGACATCTTTTAAAACCTAAGGAAATCAGTCTTTTGTTTCTCTAACAGGTGAGATTTTGGTGAGAATAAATAATTCAAACTTTTCAGATCATCCTGGCTTTGAAAACAAACAGCTGATCACCATCCATTCCTGCGTATCCATTTCCCTTGAAGGTTTACAATGTATCCAGTAAGTATTCACTCAGTTCCTGCTATGCACCAGGCATAAGGCAGGATTTAACCATAAACAAAAATAGATAATGCCCAGCCAGAAGGTGGGTCCAGGGGGCAGGTGCAGGGGAAGAGGAAGACAGCCCTATGAACAGAGAATACCCAGCACAGGACACAGGCCAATGATAGGGGAGCTGTCAAGGTTCATGCAAACTCAGGAATAGTAAAACCACTGCCTGAAGTAGTTCTCCTGATTTAGGGACAGGGAGACATGTGGCGGGGCACATCTCAGGCCACAGTCAGGGGTCCCAGGAGCCCAAACGCGGTGCCCCTTCCCTGTTCTAACAAGGGGGCTGATGCGACACTGAGCACACCCACCTGGGAGGAGGGGTGGTGCCTACAACAGCTGCCTCCCCGCTGCTTCCGTTGGGATGGGGATGGGAGAGCGGCAAGAAAGCACCCCCACGGGGACACCAGTGCATCCAGCTGGCAGCTGACAAAGAGGAAAATAGCCCAGAAGGTGAGGCTGGGACTGATTCAAACCCACCTGGTGGAAAGTGGGTGATCAAGAATTCCCAAGCATTGGGATTTTAACGCCCAAAAACCAAATGCGTACAAAGGGCCCAAGCTCCCGGTGAGTTTGGAATGCGACCTCCAGACCTTCCTGCACTGTTGTTCTCTCATTAAAGAGCAGTCTCTGGTCTTCGAGATCATTGTCTAGCACGTCTCCCTGACCTGCAGCACATGTGAGACAGTCAGTGGAGAAGGTGAGAAAGCAGGATGTACGGGGAGAGGGAGCCCCCTGGGTCCCTGGTGCAGGGAGAGGGGACCTCCCTGGTCCCTGATCAGCACATAAACTTAAAGTCAGTTCTTTTGGGGTTTTTTTTTTCCTACTTGATCTTATCTCTTCTGGAAACTTGCAAATGTAAATGGTGGCCAAGAAACAAAAAGGTAGGGGGTAAATAGTCAGACTTAATTTATCTGCTCTTGTAATAAAGAGATCCTATGGTGGCGGTCTTGGAAAAGCCACGGCCTCCCTTAGCCTCACTTTTTACCTTTGAAGAACAGGAATAAATGAGGATAAAGGCCCAGCTCACAGAGCTAATGTGGGGATGAGAGAATTTTCACAATTTTCACACGTGTGTGCATTATAGTTATTGTTCTAGACATGCCGAGCCACAAGAGAACAGACCTGAAGCTCCCACCCTTGATGCCTGAGTGTCTGTCCCCTGCACTAGGCCCACGAGGCTGTCACCGTGAGTATCTGTACTAGATAAGGAATCCATCAAGAACAATAATATCTGCCATTTACCATTACGCCCTATGCATCCGGCACCGAGCTAACGGTTTCCCCTGCACGGTCTCACTCTATCTCCCAGATCAGTCAGCGAGGGGGTGATGGCTGTACAGTTCTGCAAATATACTAAAACCCATTGAATTGTGGGCCTTGAATGGGTGAATTGTGCGGTATATGAATTGTATCTCAATAAAGCTATTCTAAAAAATAAAAACAAAAACAGCTCAGTGAAACAGGAACTACTATTCTCCCCTTTTTAGAGATGAAGTAACCAAGGCTCAGGCAGGTACGATAACGCCCTAAAGTCACACGGCTAGCAGGGAGCAGAGCCAAGACACCTGTCTCTCACGCGGCTCCCCTGCCTCTCTGAGGGTAGCTGCCACTTCGAGAGGGCTTGCTTTCTGGGAGTGCCTGGGCCACACACTATTGCACCGATTCTCCCCCACGGCCCGTGAGGCAGCCTTCCCTGTGTTGGATGATGGGGGTCTTCAGAGAGTTTCTGTGTCTCCTGAGCCAAATCTGCCTCTGTGGAGTTTCCACACGTTCGTGCCTGTTCTCCCTCTGGAGCCACATGGAGTAAGGAGGCTTTGGGCTCTACGAGATACCTTCAGGTATAAGAACAAAGAGTAGATTCCTCTTTCTTCTTTTTTCCTTGGCCTGACAGATACATGGGCCCAATAGAAGGCTGCATACTACAGACCTGGGAGACCAGAGATTCCCAAATCCAGCCTGTGGATCCTGGCTGTGTCACAGTCACCAGAGGCTCTAAAAATCCCCAATTCCATTGGGAGAGTCCAAATGAGTGGGCATAAACCCACAACCCCATATTTTTTTTAAAAGTTACCAAGTGATTTTTGTCAAGAGCAAGGTAAAAGGAAAGGAAAGGAGAGGAGAGGAGAGGAGAGGAGAGGAGAGGAGAGGAGAGGAGAGGAGAGGAGAGGAGAGGAGAGGAGAGGAGAGGAAAGGAAAGGAAAGGAAAGGAAAGGAAAGGAAAGGAAAGGAAAGGAAAGAAAAGAAAAAACAAAACTGAATGGGGCACCTGGGTGGCCCAGTCGGTTGAGCCTCTGACTTCTGCTCAAGTCATGATCTCACAGTTCGTGGGTTTGAGCCCTGCGTTGGGCTCTGTGCTGACAACTCAGAGCCTGAAGCCTGCTTCAGATTCTGTGTCTCCCTCTCTCTCTGCCCCTCCCCCGCTCTCAATCTGTCTCTCTCTGTTTCTCAAAAATAAATAAAACGTTAAAAATTTTTTTTTAATTTACAGAAAGAAACTGAAGCTCATAGAGGGACACAACTATCTCAAAATCACACAGCCTTATTCAAGCCAGCTCACATTTGGACAAGCCCACTCCAGTGTCAAGAAACCGATGGGAAACTGTAAATTATAGTGCAAAGATCCATACAAGAAGAGATGCTATTAATCAGCAATTTAGTTCTAATATCTATTTTTAAAACGCAATCAAAACAATGTAGGGCATTTCATAGCCGTCAAGTTTAAGGTGAGCAACACCCAATTTGGGTGAGGTTATACTGAAACTGGTTCATCTGCACATTGCATGTAACAATTTAAATTGATATAATAGTTTGCAAACCACTGTGGCATGATAAATCAAGAGCTTCAGGCTGGGTCGTTTACTGAGTGCCTACTTTGTGCCAGGCACTATGATAGGTGTTGGAAATACGGGTACAGACAGGAATTGCTCGCTGCCTTTGAAGAGCTCACTGTGCACTGGACAATGAATGCCTGTTCCAACATTAAAGGTAAGGGGTGAGCACTGGGGGTCATGACACCTTCCAAGGAGGGCCTCTTGGCCCTCCCTGGAAGTTCAGGGAAAGGATTTCTGAAAGTGCTTGAGCAAAGACTTGGAAGCTTGCGGGAGGGAGGCCAGGGCTTACAGGTGCTTAGAGGCAGGTCGGTCCATGCCACAGAGCCTTCAGGATTCTGCTAAGAGTCTAGGCTTTGCCCTATAGGTTATAAGGAGGCACTGAAGGCTTTAGGCAAGGGAATGATATGCACATATGTGAACTTTGAAATGGTTCCTCAGGCTGCAGTGGATAGCGGATGGATAAGAGGATACAGGGAGACCAGCGAGGAGGATGTGGCCACGGTCCAGGCGAGGAACAGACAATGGAGGCTTCCATAGAGTAGAGATGGTAGGAGGAGAGGAAGAGATGGATGGGGGAGAAGGGATGGCAGGAGATCTCTGCATACTACAATCGCCCAGTCACCAGAATGTAGTAATTCTTTATGGAGAGTTAAGGGTGAAAGGAGAATTGAAAACAATCTCAGAGGAAGATCTGGAAACTGACCTCAACAGGGGCCAGTGATGCCCCGAGTGTAGCTGAGGGCAGTATTGTGGCTCAGGGGAGTAGGGACGTGCCACCTGCATCAGCATCCCAGGCAGTGGCCAGCTGCTGTGGGGAGAGTGGAGCCTGGCAGCGGGGACCAGGGAGGTGTCACAGGTTTTCCCAGGAAGTCGACTCTGAGATAGAGATTAGTGTGCAGGAGGTTTATTAGGATGTGACCTAGGGATTGCTGCCTGTGGAAGGAAGGGGGGAAAGGAAGCAGAATGAGCAGAGAGAGCAGTTGGGCTGTGATGGAGACCTGATGGAAAAGCTCCTCTCAGCCCTGAGGCTAGGATGGCCCTTCAGAGTTGTCCCAGGTTGCAGAGAGAGGACCAGGCCTTTATGTCCCTCATCTATCGTGGAGGTAGCCCAGGGAAGGGGCCATGGCTTTGGCAAGGCAACTATCTTCAATGGCGGCAACCTCGTACAACTGTCTGCAGGTAACACTACCGGCAGCTAGGGAACCACGTCCTACACTTCTGAGGAAGGATTTGGGTGGCCAGCATAGTGTCCATTGCAGCACCATTAGTGATGGTGTCAGAGTTAAGCACAAAGGCTGGAGCCAGTCTCCTGGTGAGGGGATTGGAAACCAGAACAAAAGCCCAGGTGTAAGATGGAGCCACTCAGTGGGGGTTTTCGGGGCATGAAGGAGCCAAGCCTTCCTCAAGCTCTGTGGATACCAGCCCAAGGGCAGCAGGATTCTTTTGAGACTCACTGGAGTGTTCAAAGCCCCGCAGACTATTGCCCTCAAAGATGACAGACTCAGTGCAGGCCGGGGTCCCTGGCAGCTGCTGCTGGCCACGTGGGAATGGGAAGGGTTGGCACTCAGTTGTACACTACCCACAATTGCCAAAATCTGGAAATAACCTGACTATCCAACATTAGAGCACAGACGAGAAAATCATCGTGTTTCCACATCCTTTAAAATAATTCAGGCAATTTTTAAATCACACGAAAAACAGTTAGGATTCATTCAGCAAAGAAAAGCACATGAAATATCTATCTCATTGGTGTAACTCTAAAAATGAGCTCTGCATACGGACGGACACTAGCAGCAAACACAGAAAATAGAACCATTGATTTTTATGATTGAGGGAGTATGGATGGATTTTAGTTCCTATTATCATAGTTTGTAATAAACACTTTTTTCCAGCCTTGACCACCTCCCACCAGAGGAGGCTGCAGATGCGTTCGTATTGGTGTGCGGCTGGCAGACATTACGTCCCATCTCGTACTTACAGTGACATCTGTGTGCAGCCCACACTGCAGGCAGACCTCCAAGCCTGCTAAGAGATTGCTCAGAGGCAGCCATTAGCTATGTCTCTGAGCAAAAGGGGTCCAAAAGTGGGCAATGAGAAAAATATTTCTAGGAGGGAAGAAACGAGGGTTTTATGCCTCCCACACCCAACAACTAGTAAGCGGGATGTGAAAGGAGGCAGAGTTTAGATAAATATTTAAAGCAAAGTGTTTGTAATAACAACTGATGGACTGTTTCCAGAGTAGTGAGCCCACTGGATTCAAGCAGATGCTAAAAGATTATGAAAGTAAATAAAGGAAACCTCATGCAAAATGGAGTCATGAAGCCCTGCAGGGGGAGCTCACGCACACTACCATTTACAGCAAGAAACCTATCTCCCATTCTCCAACCGGAAGGATCTTACTTTACACAGCCCAGCAGGGGGAAGGAAGAGTTTCTCTTTGCCCAGCAACAGCCCAGCCATGAGAACTGAGCAAAACAGCTTCTCCCAGCTTCCTCCTTTCCCCAACAAAAGCAAATCCATCTCCCCTGTTCTCTGGACTTGCCTATGGTTCACCATAGTTTCTTTGTCCCAAATTGTAATTCCTCTGCTATTCCCAAATAAAATCATTTTGCTGGTAAAATAAATGGCTCTTGTTTTTTAACATCAAAAATATCATTGGTCAAGAATGCTGTAGAAGAATTTCAGGAGGTGAATGACCCTGCCTTGATTTGTTGAATCAGAGGACTTTATAGATGGTAATTAAACCATTAAAAACTTAACTCAAGGAAGGTTGGGTAGAGACCAGCTGGGTCAGATCTTCATGGGTTCTTGGAGGGCCAAGTAAGATGGTCCAGGGTAGCCCATGGAGAAGGGCAATGAGAGAGCTTTCCTCCAGCACCATTTTGTAGTGAGCCACTAATCTGCATTTGGCCTGCAAAACAACCCAGACCTTTCAAGGCTGAGTCATTCAAGAAGCCACAAACTCCTATCTCTTCCTCATGCTCAAAAGAGTTTCTACATGTATAGTGAAGAAAAACCCCAAGGTTAACCAAGTGGCCCCTATTTCAATCATTTTTCCCTAAAAGTACTCTCTTTTATAAACCATGGTAGTCGCATTTGAATGCAGGTTTCCAAGGAGTTTTAATTAGCCCTAAAGCCCATTTCGCACATCAACTGTGCTTTGATTCTGCCTACAATTCTCAAAGATATTCCTCTGTACCTTTACTAACGAAATTCAGCAAACATTTAGTGAACTCACTGTGTGCCAAGGAGCTGTGTTAGGCATTGGAGGCCCAAAGATGAACTAAGACAGGAGCAACAGTTGAGAGAAAGTAAGATTACACACCAAATGTGAGAAGAGCAGGGATGGAAGCACAGGGCATAATCCATGGGATTCTGTGACCTTCAGAGACAGGCGATATCTCACCTGGAAAGAAAAGGTTGGTAGAATTACTCCAGATGGAGCAAGGTATGACAGAAGCTGATATTTGTAGGGAAAAATGAAAAAGCTGAGTTTCCCAATATGGCAGTAGGTTCAGGTACAGAAAAAGGTAAGCCTGTAAATGTAAGGAGGCTTCTGCTCATGCAAGATTTTTGCATGCCAAGCCAAAGAGTTTGGATGTTGTCCTGAGAGTCATGGAGAGCAATAGGGGTTTTCAGGCAAGGATCCAATGGAATTTGTCATTTTAATTTTTATCTTTCGGGAGCAGTGAGAGGATGGACCTGAGAAGGAGGGGCACGGCAGGAAATTTTAACTATCGGCTATAATTGAATCTGTCTTATTTAATTCTGACATCACCACCATGATTACCTGTCCCTCACATGATAGATGATCCACTGTGATGTAGATCTACTTCTGTAATGGAAAATTTCCATGGTGTAGTTGAAAGAGAACAAGGTCTAGAAGTAGAAACCCCAGGTTAGAATTATGACTTCTTTACTGACCAGCTGTGTGACCTTGAAAAATCCACTTCACCTCTCTGATTCCTAGCTCCCTCAACTATAGAGAAGGAACACCTGCCTCCCAGAGATGTTGTGAAGATCCTGAGACAGGGATGTGAAAGCTCTTGGCAAATCACAGAGCTCTGTGAAAATGCTAATTCCATTGTCCTCTTACTACACTGGGGTACACAGGGGTTAACATTTTCTCCCTGCATTAACTTTGTAGTGGGTGTCTACCCAGATTTGGATTCCAGTTTTGCACTGTATTGAATCTCAATAATGTATCTTTAGACAAAATTGTACTACATGAAACAAAGAGCCATCTTTATGTTCCCATGTCCCCAGAAAATTGAGGTTAGGCCAAACCATACTCTTCCACTAGAGGGAGCTCATCCTTCAGCATCAGAGTCATTTGAACTCAAGTTCTCAAGAGGTCATCCGCTAGAGGACACAGAAAGCGGGAGAGGATTTGGCTGGTTTATTGGTGGTGGTGTGGAAGGTGGGAGTCGGGGTGGGGGGCAGTATTTTAATCATCATTCGTCATTAGTCCAGATCTCTGCAGTTAGGCCATAGTTCAATCCCAGGGTCACCATTTCCTAGTATACAAACTTGGACAAGCGACTTCATTTCTCTGGCTCAAAGTTTCTTCATCATTCCTATCCAATGGCAATGATTATGTGAGATATAATAGACACAGTATGTCCAGCAAGCACCTAGCACAGAACAGGAATGCCACAAATTCTAGAATCCTTTCCTTTTTACATTTTGCAATAACGATAATTGAGAAATATATTTAAGTGAAATTGAAAGGCAAACAGGAGAAAAAAGAGTGGAAAGAGGTATAAAGGGATGGTGAATGTTCTTGGTGTCAGATGTGGACATCCCTCACTCTCACATCTGTTGAGTGAAGGCATCCATAGATGTAGATGCCGTTTTATAAGCCCCATGGCTAGACTAGGCAGTCACAAACAGATGGGCAGCTAGAAGTGGCTGCAAAATGAAGCAGGCATATGGACCGCAAACTATGGCTCCCTCTCCTTCTGTTGGAGCCATTCCCCTCAATTCTGGAATCATTACCCTGAGGTGGGAGGGGAAAAATGTTATTTAATCAGTTTCATGTCACCCTACCTTATATTTCTGAAATCACCGTATTAATCCTGCCTTGTATTTCCACAGAGCCTTTTCTTGGTATTCCAGCAAGTGGCTCTGACAAAGGCTGTGTCGAAACCATGCCAACACAACTGGTGGAAAAAGAAGATTCTTCTCAAACAACCAGGTTCCCTTGACTGAATTCCAAATATCAAATGGGGTGATTTTTCCTCTCTGAATTAACTCCTTTTTTACTAAACCAACAGAGTCAACTAGATCTTTTGATCTCTGTTAGGCAAAAGGAAGAGGGAATTCACATTTTTAAAGTTCCTGTTGTGTGCCAGGCTCTGTGCTGGGCACTTTACTGACACTCACATAATGCCCACGACCCTATAATGGAGAGGCGCTTGTCTCTGCTTCTTTACCAACAAGGTGCCTGAGACTCAGAGAGGTTGAGTAACTTGAGAGGTCACACAGCCAAGTATGTGGGAGAGCCAGATCTGGGTTTCTTATGTGCTCAATATCAAAGTCTGGGTTTTTCCAACAGTGCACACAAAATATGATTTTAAAAAATCTCTCTGAAATTGCGCTCTTTAAAGTGTTCCTATGTAATGTGTCCCCCTTTTTAATCTCAGCCATCTCAATTTCTTTCTTGACTTTTCCTTGGTATGAAACTGCTTCCAATTAATTCACCCTCAAAAGACCTCAACCTCTTTAATCACTCTAATGAAGCCCCACAAATAATAATAATAACCCGTTTCACAGGTGGAGAAACTGAGGCTGGATGTGACTTAAATATCTAAGGTCCCTCAGTTGGCAAGTGAGGCTTCCGGGCACAGAAAAACAACTTTCTCTCATGCATACATTGGTTCTAGACTGAGCTGAAAGAGTGCCACAGTACTCTGGACTTCTGATTACAGAACTCAGGAGCATTATCCTCAATGCTTTCCTTAACTCTTAACTCAATACTGATTACACATATCTTGAATTAGTCACTTTATCTCTGTCTCCATGACCTGTGCCCCAGGATGGGCCCCCACTGGCTCTCAGCAGGGGAGCCACCTAATGGCTCCCCTTGCCATTAGGAAAAAGTCAGCCACCTAACGACCAAATCTCCAAATCTCCTGCCTCATCAACCCAACTCCTTGCTGTCAACAGAGGGCTCTTTTTCAAAAACTTAATGCCATGGAATCACATACCTGATGAAATGTTACAATGACATCCCACCATCCCCCAAAGAAAGCCAGAATCCTTCAACCTGCAGAACAACCTCTTTTACATTCTGATCCAGGCCACCTCTCTAATATCAATTCCACCCCAAGACCGCTCCCTGCCCCTACTCAATTTCTTAACTAGACAATGAAGTACTGGGCCTATAATTAATGCTAATTTATTCTCCAAGTACTCCTTTTGACAATGGAACCCTGGAACTCCAGCTGAGCACAAGGACTCCCTTGCAGCTAGGTGTGACCATATGACTAGGTTCCGGCCAATAAGATGTAAGGGAAAGTGATGTTTGCTACCTATAGGATACAGCATTGAAGAGAAGCTTGTTGCTCTCCACTTTCTATTCTTTCTCAGGGGTAAGAAAATACATGTGCTGGTAATAAACCAGCTCTGACCATGCAGATGAAGACAACACCCTGGGAAATGATACAGCAACAAGATAGAAGGAACTTGGGTCCCTGAGGGTTTACAGACTACACCACTGTTGTGCTTGGTTTTGGCTTCCTTGATGATAAGGATTTGAGTGCATTTATTTCAGAGATGACTCCAGGAAACACCAGGAGGGAGTGGGGGAGTAAAACAGATAAGGGAAAGAAACAATAAAGTGTATATTACCAAGACATTTCCACCATGGGCAGTTAGAACTCAATCACAATGGGAATACAGGGAGCATGTAAAACATGACCCAGAGTTATCCTGCCTCAAGGGCAAGGGAGCTGAGGGATTTTATAGCAACACCCGCAGAAATTGATAGGAATGTTGGAAGAAGGGGGCATTCATTTGCCAGCACCTTGAGCTGCCTCACTCCAGGCAAAGAGTGCTCTGGAGGGTAGAGAGTGCCCTCAGGGAGGCACAGGCGCTAGAAGATGGATGGTCCGCGTGCACAGAAATGGTGACTGTGCAGGGGATCTGGCCCACCCCACAGGACAGATGTGTCTGCTGCACTTACCCACCTCTCCATCCCTGCATTCTAGCTTAGCCATTTATGAAAGAGAAAAATAAACCTTCTCTTTTCTTAAGTCACCATTATTGAGTCTCTCTGAATGCATATATTTCTGTTAACCAACAAACGTAACATTGCCTGCATGCAAAGCCTTCTCTGCCACTTACTAGATGCAAGGGACCGAACCTCCCTGCCCTCAGTTTCTTCTTCTGGAAAATGGGTCTACTCATACTTCCTCAGAGGGTTGTTTTTTAAGGTTATCTGGGGTGATGCTTGCAAAGCACCCAGAACACTGCCTGCCACAGAGTGAAACAGTTGCTATGCTTGTTTCACTTCTAGGAGTGCTTTTCAAAAGCTGCCCTTTGATTTGCCTTAATAGTCCACACGGTCTCCAGGACTGGTCTCTACAAAGGCAGAACATGATGTGCTGTCCCACAGCAGTGCCAAAGAACGTTGTTAGCAAAGGCTCAATCTGCAGAGACGCTGCTGCCCCAGAGTTAAAACAAAATCGGGACCCGGAGCCAGAGCCAAAGATCATAGCCAAGAAAAGACAGCCGATCGAGGAAGAAAATGACCAGAAATGAGACCAGACCACAGGGAAGCCAGGAGAGGAGGGAGGAGATACCAGCACTCCTGAAGCTTTCAGCTAGTCGCTGAGCTTCTCTGGCCCCAGCATCTAGCCAAGCAGCAGGGAGCCAGTGCCCCATAAGTGTCTGTGAATGAGCCGGGAGAGGTCACCCAGGCGGTGGCCTGGCTCTGTTCCCAGCTCTGCTCAGTTAACAACACCGAGGAAAGCAGCTCCCCCAGCAGGCACCCTGGATGTCTGCAGACTGCTCACCCTCATCCCCTCACCCAGTTCCCCAGCACCAGCGGGAGCAGAGAACACACCCTAGAGCCAGGAAGCCCCAACTCCTCCCTTTCAAAGACCAGTCGATGGGAACCTGGAATCATTAACAATCGCAGGGCTGCCTAAGGTAAATATCTGTTGACTCCTGATGGATAGCAAGTGCTCAGTCATTAAGATTAGTTGAAATTGAACCTAGGGGGTTATTGTTTTAACTGTTACTCTCCCCGGGTGCTATCACACACGCAGAACTGGTCGTTAATATTAATTATTCAGTTGGCTTCTATGGAGTACTTCCCTGAGCCAGGCTCTGTTATTAGCTGGGGTCTCAGAAACTAGGAGACAGGCTCCACGACTTTGATTAAATCATGTCTAGCTGGGGAAGCAACAGAGCAACCAAGTATGTGTGATCAGCCAGTGATCTTTAAATGTTGACTGATAGTAATTAATCTGACTCTAAATTTGTAGCTTGCTGAGCCCCACTCTCAGTGCTTGAGACCCAGGTCCTGCATTTTTTTAGGCTTTACTTGTTAGAACAGTTTTAAATTTACGGAAGAATTGAGAAGATAGTACAGTGAGTTCCCATATGCCCTCTCTCCCAAGTTTCCTCTATTACTGATAGATTTGTACAGTTCATTTGTTAAAATTTATAAACCAATACTGATACACTTTTACTTACTAAAGTCCGTAGTTTATTCAAATTTCCTTACTTTTTACCTAATGCCTCTTTCTGTTCCAGAATCCCATTCAGGACACCACATTGCATTTAGTTGTTGTGTCTCCTTAGGCTCCCCCTGGTTGTGATAGTTCCTCAGATTTTCCTCGTTTTTTGTGACCTTCAGGATTTTGAGGAGTACTGGTCAGGTGCTTTGCAGGATGCCCCCTATTGGAATTTGGGTGATGTTTTCCCCATGATTAGACTGGGGTTGTGGGTTTGGGGAGGGCGACCACAGGGTGAAGTGCCGTTTTATCATACCAATCAACATGACTTATCACTGTTGACATTGACTTTGGTCACTAACTGAAGTTGTGTTTGTCAGTTTTCTCCACTGTAAGGCTGTTCTCTTTCTTTCTTTCTTTCTTTCTTTCTTTCTTTCTTTCTTTCTTTCTTTCTTAAATGACTTCCATACTTTACTCTTTGGAAGGAAGTCACAATGTGCAGCCCACACTTAAGAAATGGGAAGGTTCCCTCCCCATCCTTGAGGGCAGAGTACCTACACAAATTATTTGGAATACTTCTGCATAGGAGATTTGCCTCTTCTCCCTATTTATTTATTCAATCATTTTTATGTCAGTATGAATAAATGGCTCTTTACTTTAAACTTTAGGTTATAATTCAATTCTGTTGTATTTGGTTGCACAAATTATTCCGGCTTTGGCCATTGGAAGCTCTCCCGGTTGGCCTCTGTGTCCCTTTGACACATGCCCAACAATTTAGGATTTTGTTTGTTTGTTTTTAAGCATGTCCTCACTTTCTAGCAATATAAGATGCTTCAGGCCTATCTTACATTTTTCGTGTTCCAGTCCTAGTCCATTTCTTCAAGGAGCCTTGGTACCTTTTATTGAAGAATGATTTTAGAAACAAAGACTTGAGTGCTAGGTGTAGAGCCTGCATTTTATGAAACTTCTTATTTGAAAATAATTTCAAACTTAGAAGGAAGTTACAATATAGCATTGTGTTTTGTGCCATTTGCTATGTCATTTGATCTCTTTCTCTCTGTATATAATTTTTCTAAACCATTTGGGACACTATAGCTCTTTACCTCTAAACACTTCCGTGTGTTTTTGCTAAAGAGAATAAGGATGTTCTCTTACATAACCACAAAGAGTTTTGATTACTGCAAGTTTAACATAGATGTATAATTCTTTTTTCTAAACTACCATCCTTTTTCCAATTTTATCAATGGACCCAACAATATCCTTTATGGATTTTTTTTTTCTTCTAGTAGAGTCCCAGTCTAAGATTAGGGATTGCATTTAGTTGTCATGCCCCTTTAAACCTCCCTTAATCTGGAACAGTTCCCCAGCCTTGCTTTGTCTTTTATGATGCTGACATTTTGTGAATGAACATCATCTCCTTTTTTATTTTTTATTTTTTTTTATTTTTATTTTTTATTTTTTTTTAAACATTTCAACGTTTATTTATTTTTGGGACAGAGAGAGACAGAGCATGAACGGGGGAGGGGCAGAGAGAGAGGGAGACACAGAATTGGAAACAGGCTCCAGGCTCTGAGCCATCAGCCCAGAGCCTGACGCGGGGCTCGAACTCACGGACCGCGAGATCGTGACCTGGCTGAAGTCGGACGCTTAACCGACTGCGCCACCCAGGCGCCCCCATCGTCTCCTTTTTTAAATGGAAAGTTCCTCATTGGGGATTTGCCCAATTGTCCAGAGTTGACCAAGCTGTGAAGTGTGAAGGCATAGTCCCCAAGTCTATCCTCGCATCTGATACCAACTGCAAAGTCAGGGGATTACCAAAACTACCTTTGAGTTCAATAATTGGCTAGAAAGGCCCAAAGAACTCACTGAAGTCTGTTTTACTCATAGTTATGGTTTATTATAGGGAAAGGATTAAAGGTTAAAATGAGAAAAAAGAATAGATGCATAGGACAGAGTCTTGGAGGGCTCCAAACAGGAATTTTCTGTCTTTCTCTCCCCCAGGAATTAGCATAGAGTGGCCTCCCAGAATTGATATGTGACAATAGACAAGTGTTGGGTGAGGGAAGCCCACTCAAGCCTCAGTGCGTAGAGTTTGCACTGGAGTTCCATCACAGCACAGAGGCATGATCGATTGATTGACTGATCGCTCACATGGTTGAACTGAGTCCCCAGGTCAACCTGTGTCACGTGACCCAGGTCCCCCATTCTAGTCACAAGGTTGGTCTTTCTGAGGTCACTAGTCTCCATCCTAAACGAAGACACTCCTGTCAGTTATGATACAGATTATTTCCCAGAACTGAGGGCAACAGCCACACCTCCTTGGGTAAGGCCAAATTCTTTATTGTGTGCTGATGTTTTCTCCTAAATAGATCTAGGCTACGCATTCCCAGCTATGCTTGCATCTAAGCAAAGTCGTGGCCTTCTCAAAGCATCATATCTAAAGACACACTTGTACACTGTCCATCTGCCTCACATGGGTGATGTTAATTATAAACATCCAGTCAAGGTACTGTCCTCCTCCACTGTATAGAAACTATTTTCCCTTGCTTCTAATAACCCATCTGTTAAAGATCAAGTAAATATCCTGCACCTAATTAAAATTCCCCTAGATTTACCACCTGTTGATGTGTCTTGCCTGAACCAATCTTCACTGTGACAGTGGCAGAATGTTGCCGTGCCGTCTCCGGCACCCCCTCCAACTTCACCAGTTGGTACTCGTCACCTACCATAAGCAAGGAGGACCTACGGTTTTAATAAGCATCCCCAAGTGATTTAGATGCAGGAAGTTTCCTTAACATTCTCCAAGAAACATTCTGATAAGTTAGTCCAACTCAGAAACATAAAAACTAGAAGGCATCTCCACTTCATGCATAAGGAGGCATCCATCTGTAGGACAAACACATCTCAGCAAGAAGGAGCAGCATTTGCAATGGCCTGGGGTGTGGAAGAGTCTAGCTCATTTGGGAAAAGGCAAGGCTTGGGGCTTAGAACAAAGAGGTCTTCTTTTGATTTCCTTTGCTCATTTTCCTTATTTTCTTTCCAACAGCTTCATGCTCCTGCCTAAAATCCTTCATTTTTACAGAATATAATCAAATCATGCCCCCTTACCACTTAAAGTGATTCAGCAGCACCTGCTGCACATGGGGGCTTGTGAGAAAGGCAGAATCTCAGACCTCATCACTGACTCACTGAGCCAGAATCTGCATTCTATCAAAATCTCCAGATGGTTTGTTAACACATTAAATTTTGGAAAACATTGACCTTTAGGATCCTTTTGATCCAGCCCCTGACTCTCCAGCCCTATCTTGGACCATTCCCCACCCCAGAAGTCAAACTCCAACGATATTGAACCATGTGCATTCCTCTGAAAGTGCCTCCTACTTTCTCCAGCGTCCAAAAAGTCTTTTTACCAGATAGTCCTTTGCCTGGAATGCCCGGACCCATCCCTACACCACAACACTTTGAATTCTTGCTTTTTGTTTAACTTTCTGGACTCAACTTAGAATCATTTCCTCTAGCCTTCCCTGATTCCACCAACCAGGTTAGAAGCCCCTGTCATATGCTTCCAAGATAGCCTCAACTTCTGTTCTCCCAGCACATATCAACTATGCAATAGGTGCCCTTTTTCCTGTCTTTCCACTTAAGACTGCAAACAATTTAAAGGCGGCGACTGTGTCTTATTCATTTATTCACTCATTTATTCCCAGAACAAAGTACCTGAGCCCTAATGGGCACTAGTAAAATTTAATTAAATAGTAGATATGTGCTTGATTATAGTAATAATTGACATTTATTTTATGTTTACTGTGTGCCTGGCACTGTTCCATGTGAGATACACACACACACACACACACACACACACACACACACCCCTATACTTATTATGTAGATATAATTATTATATCCATTTTGCAGATGAGAACACTGAGGCACAGAGAAGTTTGGTTTCCAAACCAGGATTACACAGCTAATAATTGCTGAAACTAGGATTTAAATCCAGGCAGTCTGCAAGTTTCATACACTGTGTTTCTTTTTTTCTTTTTTCTTTTTTTAAATGTTTATTTATTATTGACAGAGAGAGACAGAGCATGAGCATGGGAGGGGCCGAGAGACCGACACAGAATCTGAAGCAGGCTCCAGGCTCTGAGCTGTCAGCACAGAGCCCGACGCGGGGCTCGAACTCACAAACTGAGAGATCATGACCTGAGCTGAAGTCAGACGCTTAACCGACTGAGCCACCCAGGCACCCCACCATACACTGTGTTTCTTGATACAAAAATGTACTGAGAGGAAAGCAAGCTAGTTTTTCTCCCAAAGACCTCTCTGGATGGGTAAGATCTAGTAGACTGACCCTCATATGCCAGAACTTAAAGCCCCATCATCATCAGGGCAATGTGCCATTGTAGCTGCAAGACGGACAGCCACCTGTGAGTGCTGAACTTACAAACCCCAAAAAGAGAAGAAAGAAGTTCAAATGAGCTTTTAAGCAAAGAGGCCAGGACTGTCATACTCTGACACATTCTTTAGGACATGTGCAGACCTTCTAACATCTCACAAAGTAAAATGCTCAAGGAAGTTTATCATAAAGAAAGGGACACATTTATAAAAGTTGCTAAATTGAACTCATTCATTAATTCCATACATGTACTGAACTACTATTGCTATTAGCCAGGTACTGTGCAGGCACAGATGATGAAACACCAATGAAAAGAATAGACATGACCCTGCCCTCATGGGGCTTACAGCCCCTATGGATGTCCATAATGACCTATATGCTTTATCTGAGTCACAACTGAAGAGAATAATGTCTCCTTGTAAGAATATATATTTCAGGATGATACAGGGGCAAGAGTCAAGCTTGTTGTTTATTCTTACTGGCTATGTGAGCCCAAGAAAGTCATTTCAGCCCATGTCCTCTTTTGCAGATGCTAACAGTGCCTTCCTCATGGGCACTGAGTCATTCCTTTACTCAACAAATGTTACTGGATATCTGCTAAGTACAGGACCTGGGGACACAAATAGGAAAAATACAGCCTCTGGCCTTCCAGTGCTCATTGTAAGGGAGACAGTCATATAATACACTCTATCCCCCAGGACCCATTGGGCACATAACAGGCATGAATGAGAAATGTGTGTTAAATGGATAAATGTAAATTAAAACACCATCAGGCTGTGTGGTAAGTGTATGACAGGCCTGGGTAGCCATTTATTCAATTATTCATTCAAAATTATTTATTGAGCATCTATTATGTACCAGCCACTATACTGGACCATAAGAACACAGCAGTAGAGAAAACAAAGTCTCCATGGAACTTTGCCCTGATGCAATTTTCATTCTACTAGAGAAATGTAGATGATAAACAAGTAAATAAACAAACAAATAAACACATAACTTTATACCAGTAGTATTAAGTGCTATGAAGAAAAATAGAACAGAATAAGGAATCAGAGAAAGTGGGGATGGGAGCTGTCGGACCTGTCAGGATACACTGAGCTTGCACAGTGAAAACAAACAATGCCAATGTCTCAGGGGCTTAGCCCAACACAGGTTTATAGTTTGCTCTCATTGAGGTCTGTTGTGCAGTGGACTAGGAGGTTTGAATGCGTGGTTCCTGCTCAGCCTTCCAGACTCAGCTGAGAAATCATTTCCTCCAATCTTCTCTGCTACTCCCTCTGCTTTAGGAGCCCCTGATGGGCACTTCCACACAGTGCCACTAAGGGTCCACCAATTTAAAATATTGCCACCTCAACATGAGGCTTCAAGGTCCACCACAGCAGGTGAGGAAAGAAATAAGAAGCAAGCACCCATAATCCCATGTGACACACAGCACTTCTGCTCCCTGCCCATGGGCCAGAACTAGTCAGCAGCTCCACCTAATTCCAGAACTCAGGGAATGTGAGTCTTCAAACCCACAAAACTTGAGAAGACACCAATATTATCTTTCCTTTTTTTTTTCAGCTTCACTGAAATGTAATCGAAAGCAATATTCATGAACATTAGTAATGTTTTAAACACGTGGTCATGAAGGCCCCTTGGAGGAGGTGATTTCCAGCAAAGTCTGAAATGAAACGATATCATGCAGAAATCTGGAAAAAGGGTGCTCTAACCTGAGACAACAGCTAACACAAACGTCCTAAAGCTGGATGTGCTTAGCATGTTCAGGAACAGCAAAGCTGTCAGATTGTCAGAATGTTGGGAAGTCCAGAAGCCTCAAACAGAGGATATTTGATCTAGGCTACAGAGGATGAATAGGAGTTTGCCAGACCTAAAAGGGGTGCTCCAGATAGAAGGCACAGCAGGGGCAATGATATTATGTGGACAAAATGAGATTATATGGATGAAAGTACTTTATAAAGTATAAAGGGCTCCATTCACATTACTTGTTGTTATTACCCACCATGCATAAAGAAGACATAGTGAAGATATTAGAGCAAATGGTGAGGAAAGTTGAAGAATCTGGGAGGTAGCTTTGTTGGGAAAAAGAACCTTTATGAAAGGTGAAAAGAAATCAGTGATAAAACATTGGCATTACTAACACAGATGCGGGCTTTTTCTGATAAGCCCTTTTGCTGTTCTGGAAACACTGGGTGAAGTTGTAGAATCTGTAAATGCTTAAAACCATTTTGTTGTTGGTTCTGCTGCCATTGCTACTATTGTCACCTAGAAAAGTCACAAGAAAACTCCAGGAAAAATCATGATAGGAGATTAAGCATCATACTAGAAATTAGCCTGATTAGATATGTATTAGTGGGGGTCCTCCAGAGACATAGAACTTTTCAGAGGAGAGACAGATAATGAAGAGTTGGCTCATGTGATTATGGAAGCCAAGAAGTCTCACAATCTGCCATCTGCAAGCTGGAGCCTGGCCCGGGAAAGCTCATGGTATAAATTCCTGTTGGTATAAGTTCCAAAAGGTCTGAGAACAAGGATCATTGATAGTATAAGTTCCAGCCTGAGAGTAAAATACTGATGTCAGTCAGAGAAAGGATTCACTCCCACTACCTCTGCTTTTCTGTTCCATTCAGGCCGTCAATGGATTGGACGATGCCCACCCAAATTAAGGAAGGCGATCGGCTTTATCAAGTGTACTGATTCAAATGCTAATTGCATCCAAAGACACTCTCATAGAAATTATTGTTTAAACTAGGCACCCCATGGTCCAGTCAAGTTGACCCACAGAATTAACCATCACAAGATGTCAATTCCCAAAGAAAGACATAACCAAGACGACTCATCCTTCAGAACCAACGTTGACAGTCCTGGTCTCAGGAAAAGCAGAGAACCCATGCTGCCCCTCCAGGAAGCCATCTCTCCAGGCATGGAAAAAATGGCAAGTAGTTATTTTTACAGAAGCAATATGGTAACATGGCAACATGGCAGTTAATAATAAAGGCAGATCCGGTTTTCATCTCATCTCTATCATTTACTCAAATGTCCTTGGACAACCACTTCCCTCTCTCTGCCTTCTTCCTCATCTATAACTTAAAAAAATAATAATATCTTCCTCAAAAAGTTGTGGTAAGAATTCAAGGAGATAATGCACGTGAAACACACAATAAATGTTACTTCTTATCCATACATTTAAGTACTATTATTAAGAATCCTACTACAGTTAGAAAGGGGTTGGTGGAAAGTCTGAGAAGAAAATATATAATGGATGGGTTAAATTGAAGATATTCAAATCGCAAGCAGAAGGAGAAAAGAAGAAACAATTCAACTTTATTAAGCATTAACCATGTGACAGACACTCATAGACCCTAAATCCTTTGTCTCATTCACTTCTCACAACCATCTCGGAAGAGTGAATTGGGCACTGTTGTCTTCATTTTTCAGAGACTGAGTTTCAGACAAGTTTAGTATCTTGCTCAAGGTCACTTAGTTACTAAGTGGTATTTTTTTTATGACTGCAAAAACCTGCTCTCTTTCTATTACAGAAAAAATATTTCTGCATGTTACCAATATCCTTGCTATTATTAATACTAATGTGAATCATTAATCTCCCAAAGAAGCACATTGGAAGTCAACTCTCCAGACTCAATATTAATTCATTTTAGGGATAAAGGTGATTCTTATTAATGAGGTTTTCAAGAGAGTCACAACACTTACTAGTGTCAGAACCTGGGGTGAATTCCCTAAATGTTCAGCCCTTATTTGCTCACCTGCAAAATGGAGATAATAATATCTTGCAAAATCACCATGTAGATTAAATGAGATTATATATGGGAAATCACCCAGCAAAGTGCCTGTTTTTTAATCTGAATCTTCAAATCAGCCTGATGGAAATAGTTTGGAAATCCCGTACTGTCAGAAACCATTGAAGTGATAATCTAACTTCTAATGCCCATGGTTACTTTTGTAGATGTAAGGAAATATTTCCTTGGATAAATTCTTTTGTGGAATTAAAAAAGCAAGGAAGTTCATCTTTTTCTAGGTTGAGAATAAACAGGAAGAGAGTAAACACTGAATGAACTTCATAACTGAATATTATAATTTTTTTATTTTTACCTACCAGAGAATACGTTTCACTTTTGCTATATATGAGGGGATATGCAAAAAAAAAATGCACACACTGGATTTGTTAAAATAATATATAGGTTGAGCTTCTTAGCTTCTAAAATTGACTTATTATTTGGGATTAAGGTAGGAATCCTAATAAGGGTATCAAAAATATCTCCCAGATGTACAAAATCAGTGCTTTCCAAAGTTGCCTGCTGATTCATTGGCTCTGGGGTGGGGACAAGAAAACTGTGCTTTCACAGAGCACTCCAGGTTATTCTTGAAACAAGGCAAATTGGGAAGATACTATTCAAACCCATCTTGCAAATTTCAAGATGTTTCACCTCCCTGTGAGGCTACTAATTTTGGCCTCAAGTATTTTTGGCCAGCGCAACCACCACATCATTAAACAACTCCCTAAGGTGACTGACAATTAACTTTTAATAAAGTACTGCTATAATTAATTTCAGAAAAGAAAGCATTACTAGAAATGAAAGCCGTCTGCCCATCTAAGCAGTAAAGAAAGTATTTGGACTGCATTAAAACAGAGAAGCCCACTTTGATTTTTTTTTAATGTTTATTTATTTTTGAGGGGGTGGGAGAGGGGCAGAGAGAGAGGGAGACACAGAATCCAAAGCAGGCTCCAGGCTCTGAGCTGTCAGCACAGAGTCTGCCTGACTCATGAACTGTGAGATCATGACCTCAGCCAAAGTTGGACACTTAACTGACTGAGCCACCCAGGCGCCCCAACCTTGAGTCAGGAAGATAAAGTGTTCCAGTGGATCTCCTTGACCAAGTGATTTAAATTAGGTCCTACCTGACATACAGGTAGGTGTTTGTGCACTTTAGAAGCTCCTGTCCACAGAGCCAGGAAGAAGATTACTAAAGGCGAAGAAATTATGAACTACCGAACTTAAGCTAATGAGCCTTTACATAATGCCACAGGATTTCCAGAGCCCTTTTACAAATATCTTCTCATTTAACCTTCGGAACAACCCTGTGAGGTAAGTTATCCTCATTTTACGGTCAAGGAATTCAAGCTAATTATCAAATTGTCCCTGAACACTGGGTTTTCCCAGATTCTAGGTTCCTGGCTCTTTCAACACTTGGAGCTGACAATATTGGCAGACAGTATTGAACTAGAGTGAAGGGGTTTCTGGGATGGAATGGAACAGGAGGGCAACTGTTATAAATCAAGCAGGAGAAAATATAAGTAGAAGAAAAGGACGAGGACTCTAATGGAAGTCGAGAGAGAGCATTTGAGAGTTCAGAAAGGAATTGTGACCAATGACAGCAAAACAACATCATAAATTTCCAAAGCTGTGCTTGAGTGAAAGTTTGTCAGGGCAGACCCAACACTGAAAGGTCCTTTGCAAGAGGGAGAATATTTCCATTACTCGTCACCAGGTGCCAGCCCAAGAGCACGGGGAGTACAGCAAACCCACGGGATCACCACAGGGCCACCATGCTGAATGGGATGCCCTAGGCCTGAAGATCATGCATCAGAGACACACATCCAAGAGTGTGGAGCCAGAAGCTGCTGGGTCTGAGATTGGATGTTGCCTCCCTGGTCTCCGCTCTGAACCCTGGCCACAGGCCTGATGCGTACTACATCTCTCCCCTGGTCTCTTGACTGGTCTCCCTCCTCCCAGTATCTTTTGCTGTCTACAAAGTGCCATTTCAAAAATTATTTTAATGTTTATTTATTTTTGAGAGAGAGGCAGAGCGTGAATGGAGGAGGGGCAGAGAGGGAGAAGACACAGAATCTGAAGCAGGCTCCAGGCTCTGAGCTGTGAGCACAGAGCCTGATGCAGGGCTCGAACCCACCAACCGCGAGATCATGACCTGAGCCGAAGTTGGACGCTTAACCGACTGAGCCACCCAGGTGGGTGCCATTTCAAATTGCAACCTCAGGATCCAAACTAATTCCTCCGGTAAAAGACATTCAGCAACTCACAGGCTACCTGAGATATGGGTAAGTGTTGCAGTTAATAATTCCAACACTACAGTCAGACTGCCTGGGGTCAAGACCCAGCTCCCCTCCCACCAGCTGTGGATCCTCAAGAAGCTACTTATCTTCTTTGAGCTTCCTGTCTAAAAAGTGGATAATGATGACACCAATAGCACCTGCCTCACAGACTGTAGTGAAGCACGTAGTGCAATGCCTGCCAAGTGGCACTTGATCGGTAAGTGGTGGCCATCATTATTGCCCTGTAAAACACCAACCCTGGGAGATATAATCGGAGTGTTCACCCAGCCCATCCTTTGCTAGGAACTGTCCTAGTACAGGACAGACCCCCAGCCATCACAAAATAACTTTGTGTCTCCATATACTAGTTGTTCATTTGTTCAACAGTTGCTAAAGGCCTACTATGAGCCAGATACTATTGTCAGTACTGGGGAATCTCTATTTTTTTTTCTATGAAAATTGTATATATTTAAGGTGTTAAAAGGTTCTGTACCAAATCCACCATGTTCATGGGGTCTAGGTACCAGCAAGCATTGTTCTGACACCAGCTGAGGATCCCACAATTCAACTCAATTCTGACTGACACTATCTACCTGGAGATCGCATCAGATCCCACGGGTTCAGGGCTCAGCCCTCAGACACTGTCCCCCTCCACACACATACTTCAGATGCCAGTCACAAGTCAGATCTGGGCTTCTGACAGCCCAGCTATAGACTGGGAGTTCCAACAACCCCCTCTTTGGATTTGATTAATTTGCCAGGGTGGCTCACAGAACTCAGAGAAACATTTTCCTTCCTAGATTACCAGTAAATCATAAAAGGATGTAACTCAGGAACAGACAGATGGGAGAGATGCACAGGGCAGAGTCTGGGGGAAGGGCAAAGGGCTTCCATGCTCTCTTGGAGCACCCCACTCTCCACAAATCTACGTGTATTCACCAACCTAGAAGCTCTCCAAACTCTTTTCATTTAGGATTTAATGCAGGCTTCGTTATGTAGGCATGACAGATTATTAACTCCATTTTCAGCCATTCTCCCTTCTCAAGAGAATGGTGAGTGGGGCTAAAAATTCCAAGCTTTTAATCATGGCTGGGTCTTGCCAGGGACCAGCCCTCATCCAGGAGCCCACCCAGACTTGCCTCATTAGAACAAATTGATACTCCTATCACCTAGGAAATTACAAGGTTTTCAGGAACTCTGTGCCAGGAACCAAAGACAGACACCAGTATATATTTTCTATTATCTCACTGGTGTATACTATGATATTTTGCTATACATTACACATTGTGAAATGGTTATTACTACAGCCAGATTAATTAACATCACCTCATACTTTTACCTCTTTGTTTTTTCTTCCTGTAATGAGAACACTTAAGGTCTACTCTCTTTTTTTTTTTTACTTTTTTTTGTTAATGTTTATTTATTTTTGAGAGAGAGAGAGAGAGTGTGTGTGTGTGAGTGGGGGAGGATCAGAGAGAGAGGCAGATACAGAATCCGAAGCAGGCTCCAGGCTCTGAGCTGTCAGTACAGAGCCTGACGTGGGGCTCAAACTCACAAACTGTGAGATCATGACCTGAGCTGAAGTCAGCCGCCTACTGACTGAGCCACCCGGGAACCCCTTAAGGTCTACTCTCTTAACAAATTTCAAGTATATAATACAGTATTATTAACTATAGTCATCATACTGTTCCTTAGATCTCTAGAATTTATTCATCTTGCATACACTGAAACTTTGTACCCTTTGACCAAGATCTCCCATTCCTGCCATACTTCCCCACTCTGGTAACCACCATTCTACTCTATGCTTCTATGGCTGTGACTTTTTCAGATTCCATACATAAGTGAGATCATGCAGCATTTTGCTTTCTGTGCTTATTTCACTTAGCATAATATCCTCTAGGTTCATCCATGTTCTCAAAAATGGCAGGATTTCCTTCTTTTTTAAGGCTAAATAATATATAAATACTATACACATAATAATATAGATAATATTTATATTATGTATATTTATAGAATAATATAAAGTTATATATATACATATATATGTATATGTATATATAATTTCACAATTTCTTTATCCATTCTTCCATTGACAGACACTTAGGTTGTTTCCATATCTTGGCTATTATGAATAATGCTGCAGTGAACAGGAAGTGCAGTTCTCTCTTCAGGATATTGATTGTATTTCCTTTGGATATATACTCACAAGTATATGGGATTGTTGGGTCATATGGTAGTTTAGTTTTTAATTTTTAGGAACCTCCATACTGTATTCCACAATGGCTGTGCCAATTTGCACTCCCACCAACAGTGCACAAGGGTCCCCCTTTCTCCATATCCTTACCAACAATTGTGTGTGTGTGTGTGTGTGTGTGTGTGTGTGTGTGTGTATAGGCAATACCATACCAACAAGTGTGAGGGAATATCTCAGGGTAGTTTTGATTTGCCTTTCCCTGATGATTACTGATACTGAACACCTTCTCATATACCTGTTGGCCATTCGTATGTCTTCCATATACAAAATGTCTATTCAACTTCTTTGCCCATTTTTCAATTTGGTTATTTGCTTTTATGTTTTTGAGTTGTATGAGTTCCTTATATATTTTGGATATTAACCCCTTATCACATGTACAGTTTGCAAATATTCCTAATCCATAGGTTGCCTTTTCATTTTGTTGATTGTTTCCTTTGCTGGGCAGAAGCTTTTTAGTTTGATGTAGTCCCATTTGTTTATTTTTGCTTTTGTTGCCTATACTTTTGGTGTCACATCCAAAAAATCACCAATAAAGACCAATGTCAAAGAGATTTTTCCCCTATGTTTTCTTCTAGGAGTTTTATGCTTTCAGCTCTTACGTTTGTCTTTAATTCATTTTGAGTTGTTTTTTTTTTTATGTTTGGCGTAAGGTAAGGGTCAAATTTCATTCTTTTCCATGTAGATATCCAGTTTTCCCAACAACCATTTATTGAAGAAACTATACTTTCCCCTTTGAATATTCTTGGTGCCCTTGTTGAATATTGGCTGTATATGGCTGGGTTTCTATCTGGGCTCTTGATTGTGTTCCACTGACCTGTGTGTCTGTATTTATGCTAGTACCATATGTTTTTATTACTATAGTTTTATAATATAATTTGAAATCAGGAAGTGTGGTGCCTCCAATTTTATTCTTCTTTTTCAAAAATTCCTATGGCAACCCTGGGTCTTTTGTAATTCTATATAAATTTTAGAATTAATTTTTTTATTTCTGTGAAAAACATCACTGGGATTTTGATAGGTATCCCCTGAATATGTAGATTATTTTGGGTAGTATGGACATTTTAACAACATTAATTCTTCTAAGTCATAGCATGAATTTTGTATATCTGGGAGACAAGTACCAAATAGTTGAAATGGCATCTCTGTCCTCTCAGAGCTTATGTTCTAATAAAGTGAACTGAGCTCCCTTCCCCAAAACTTTAGACTGGTCTGTTCTGGCTGATCTCTAGGATAGAGAACTCTAGCAGCAGAAGCTGTGGTCCAGGAACCAGAGTAAGCTGGTCTGGAGAATGAGAGAAGAATAAAGCAGTGGCCGCAACAGGGGCCACTCTCTCCTAAAGGGCAGAGAGAGGCCCCTGAAGTCTAACTGCACTCTAGCCTCCATGAGTAACTTTTGCACTGTTATAACAGATTCCTCTCTGGGCATAAGACAGGTCCAATACATTTATGTCTATATAAATCTAACCAGAAAAAAAAAAAATCTATGCATGGATGCAGGGATTGTCACAGGTAGGAACCAGTCTGCATATATTACATTAATGAACATTCTGATAGCCTGTAGCTGTGTCGAAAATGTCAGTTCATTTAATCCTCAAAACAATCAGGTTAGGTAGTTTTCAGGCCCATTTTACAGATGATGAAACAGGCTTCCAGAGTTGATAAAATTTCTGATTTATCAGCGGCAGAGTGGCAATCTGAACTCAGGTAAATCTGACTCCAAATCTGTGCTTTTAATATTATATCATTTTATCCAAAGAATAGAGTTTCATCAGTTTTGCTTTAGTGGCCAAAGTATTCATGACTCCTCCCCTTCCTCAACCTACAGTATTTTCATTTGCATGTACTCAATTCCAGGCACGGTCTCTAGCTATGGAGGCTATACAGATGCGTTGGACATCAATCACCATCACAAAATTTCCAGTCTATAGGGATGTATTAATCATGATGACAACCCTAAAACCACAGTGGTGTATTTCTCACTGCTCTCATAGTCCCATGTAGGTCTATGAGGTTTTGTTCATGCCAGGATCAGGGATCTGGATCCTTCCATTGTGTCATTCCACCAAATCAGCGTCTTTAACCTCTAGTGTCTCAGACAAGAAAAAGAGAGCCAAGAATATTGCAGAGAAGTTGTAATGCCCAGGTCTGGATGTGGCAAACATCATTTCCAACCACAGGATACCTAGGAAGAGCAGACACAGCCAGGCTGTGCTAGAGAAGTAACTGGAAAACAAAGCAGCAGGTGTCTTATTCCCCAAGAGGTGAGTAGAGTGTGATATTCCTCCTCATGAGGAGGGCCAGTTTCCTCCAGCCCAACAACCCAAGAGAAAAAGAGGTGGCTTTTCTGTCCTCAGTGGTCAGGCTATATATTCCAGAACAGTGAAGTGAGTTCTCTACCCACAAGGGACAGAAAGGGCTGGACCAGCTCTCCTTCTGCATCAAGCTGAAGCCCACCCTGACTAAAGGATTCTGCTCTTTGTCAGACTCCTTCTCCTATGGGCAGGAGCCCCTGTCTTTAGCAACTACTAAAGTGAACAGTTCTGTGTCCTTCCCTGTCTTCGTGCTTTCAGTGCCCCAGACTTCAGGTGCAGCTGCTGCAGAATGGGGTTGTTAATCTTCAGGATGAGAGCGACAGAAGAAGGTCAGCCTCCTTGGTGCAAAGGTTCCAGACTCTGATTCACAACCAGGACTAAAAATGATAACTATACTACCCAATACTTAAAAAATAAGGCTTTGGCACTCACCTCTAATAATTATTGAATGCCTTTCTTTTCCCACCCTCAACCTCCATTTCTCATTCTTACTGCCTCTACTGGATTCCCATCACCTGAGTATTACATAATATCATAGGGCCAGTTTCCCAAACTTGACTGCTGATATGAATTATCTGGAACACTTGCTAAATATACAGATCACCAGGCCTCTCCCTTGAAAATCCTAATTCTGGAAAGAAGCCCAGCAATCTGTATTTTCTTTTTTTTAATGTTTTATTCTATTTTTGAGAGAGAGAGAGAGAGAGAGAGAGAGAGAGAGAGAGAGAATGTGAGCAGGGGAGGTGCAGAGAGAGAGGGGTCCACACTGACAGCAGAGAACCTGATGTGGGGTTCAAACTCACAAATCAGAAGATCACAATCTGAGCCAAAAAGTCAGATGCTCAACTGACTGAGCCACCCAGGTGCCCCAGCAACTTGTATTTTCTAAGAGCTTCAGGTAATTCTTACCTTCAGAAAAGGTTGGAAAACACTGATGTCATGCATATGCCATGGTAAATAATTTCTGAAAGTTTCTTAGCTCAAAAACACAATTTTATATAGTTTTTTTAAACACCTTGTCCTAGAGTCTTGTTAACAACTGATATTTGTGCATTACTTAACAGTGATTTCATACAAGTCTCACAGTCACCAAGGGGGTTAAGTGGAAACTGGAAACAGGGAAGGTAAGTGACTTGCCCAAACTCATCCAGGAGGAAATGATAAAGTTGAGATCAAACCCAGGCTTCCTGACTCCAAAGTTACACTCTTGCCCCTCCATTATCCTTCATTCCATCATTCAAGGAATGTTCCTTCTGGGCCTCCTATCTACCTGTGGCTATGGCAGGGGTGGGAAGGCAGCCACGCTGACTAAAAAAGCCACGAAGCTTCTGGGACATCCCATCCACCTGTGGCAGGTGGGCTGGAGAGGCAAAGATGTGGCTAGGGAAGTTGGCTGAGGAGCCAAGCAGAAGTGGGAAGCAGGCAGTGGTGACAACGAGATTCCTTTCACTGTAGGAGACAATAGGACCGGCTACTCACCTGAACTCCCACTAAACCAGGTGGCTTGGAAATCATTAAAGGTCAGAGAAGGCAAGGAACCAAGTCCACGGTGAGCCCTGGCCCCTTGACCACTCTTGCCCTTGGTCCAGTCTACTCTCCTGCTGGTTGTGAGGGGTTCTGTTTCCACTGACATGCCATCTGCAGCTGCTATTGCTCCCTCCTCCTGAAACACTCTCCTGGCACCACATTTCCTAATTCCTTCCCTTGGAGCCTCAGGCCAAATACCGGCTCTTCCCCTGTCGGTACCTCCCAGGTCCTCCCCCAGCCCCTGCCGATCCACACTTCCTTTGAAGCAATTGGCACCGAACCCCTCATATTAATGTTCTTTGGGACATAGACTATGAGTCTCATGAGGGTGGGCAGGAGGCCAGACACAACCCTGCAGCTCAGAACTGAATGACCCACTGAAGTGGCACAAATGTGGTCTTGACACCCACTGCGAAGCGGCTCAGCTCTGTGAGGCTGCCTTCCACCCAGCTCCTGGAGGCTGGCCAGACCTCACGCCTCCTCACCTACTCTCTGGCTCTCTTGCTATGATTTGCATTCTCTTTCTCTCTCCTTCTCTCTCTAGCTTTCTCTTTGTCTCTCTTTCTCCTCCTTTTCTTCTCTCCCTACACCTAACTTCCCTTCACAGACTCAAATTCTTTTCCAGGAGAGCGTCTCTTGTTGTTTCTCTCAAACTCTCTCTCTGAAATACACACCTTCCCCATCATCACAGGTTGAGGCCCCGGTGAGAGATGAGTCCCACCTGATGTTTCCTGGTGGCACACACACTGCCAGTCACCATGACTACCTTTGGCCAATGAGTCTGTTTGTGGCCCACAGTGGGCAACGAGTGTTGTTTAGGGTTGATCCACCTAAAAATCTTTCTATTCAATTCCTGCTTGCCACTGGTTTCCTTCCAGAGCCTATGGGTTCAAAATGTTCTGGGGGAGACTCATACCAGCTTGGGTGAACAGGGTCCACTATGACATCAGCTATAGCTACAGGAGTTTCACTGAGGAATGAGGGAATCTCAGTTCACAAATCCATGTAGTTCAACTTGAAGTTCAAGTCCCCCCAAGTCTGTCATTATTCCTGCTGGTACATTTTCTCAGTTAAAAACACCCCATAGTGTGGCTCTGTTAAATGGGCATTTCCCTGATATCTCAGATTTGTTGTTGAAGCCCAAAACTGGCAGGGTCTGGATCTCTTAATTCATCACCCCCCTTCAGCCTCGCCAAGATTATGAGAGTCACAGTCAGGGTTTCTTTGAAGAGAGTTGCCCATCTGGCAGGAAGTGTCTGACATCCCTGTCCTCTCTCTACAAAGGAAAGAAGTGTGTGTGGGGGGGGTTGGGGGGGTACTCACCCCGCCTCAACCCACAGGGAGTGGCCCGTGACTCCCTGCGGAGAAGGAATGCCCCAGCAGGGGTGAGCTCCACCTCCTCAGAAGGTGAAGCAAGGGCAGACATAGGTTTTCCCATGGGTCAGATGGACTTCACCCAGAGTATCTAAGCTGGAGCCATCTTAAAAAGAGCCCACACAGGAGGATGGCTGAAGAGATGCCAGCAGGAAGAGTCTGGAGGTATTCCTTCTGAGAAAGAGCTGAGGAGGGGTTGTTGGCTGCCAGCCGGAGGATGCATCGCCCACGCCAGAGATCCCCGGGAGGGCCAGGGCTGGGGCTTCAAGGACTCACAGAGTCTCTCTTTGAGCATTTGGGCATCTGCCACACAGACAGCATCAAGGCCAATTATGCCAGCAGCTGTCAAATAAGAATTAAGATTTCCCTCTTATTCCTCTTTCCCACTCATCCAGAAGCGGTAGAGAAGGAGCTGAGAGGCAAGGTAAAAGAACAGACCACGTCTCTCTTCTCCAAGGCAGGAAGATGAGTCCAACCTAATTTAAATCAAATTGAACTTTTTAATACTCCCCAAATTAGTCTGTTCTGATGCCTGAAATTGCCAGAAAAGCTAGTATCTCTGAGATATTATCTAGGAATAGGAAAAGGGTTCCCAACAGAGCTGCTTTAAAGAGCAGTGGTTGATAAAAAAAAATTATTTTTGGATTTCACTCTACCAAGTTCAGCCCATTCTACTTGTAATTCAGATATGCTCAGATGCAAGGCATTCTAGACTCTTAGAGGAGACAGGTATTAAGTGTGGACTCTGAGATGGGAGAAGAAGCCAGAAGGTGAGGCCAGACAGAAGAGGCCTGGGGAAGCTAACCTGGCTCAGGATCAGGTTGGTGTGGACCGGGATGTAGGTCCCAGCCCAGCTCCCAAAGTCCGGTCCTCTACACACCTGGGTTGGGGTCCAAGACTCAGAGGTCAAACACTTGGAAATCTAGAGGTGGTGGACCGGGCTATGGAAGATTTCAGAGAATGGACAGGGGACGAGGCATAGTCCATCTCCCAGAGGGGAAGGGAATGCCCAAAGCAGTCAAGCAGGGTACCTGGATTCCAACCAAATTCACTGAGTTTCAGAGAGGGACTTCTACCCAAAGGTGGAACTAAAGAATTAGGTAGTACAACCAATAAAGTACAAGGCAGAGAACTAAGGCAGAAACTACATCCCTCTTCCCCAGATGTAAAATTTTGTCTGTTTTCACGGCATTCTGTGCTTCCCTCTAATTTAGTCTGTATCATACTATAGTATAATTGCCCCCTTATTTTTCTATTCCCATCACAGGGCCTGAGAAGAGCCTATCTAGGAGCAGGGATTCAGTAAATGTTTCCTGAATGAATGAGAAAGTAAATGAATAGATGAATGAGTGAATAAATGGATAAATGGATAAATGAAAAGCTCCATAAGTGCCTTGGACTAGCTCCTGGTGGTACATAGGTCCAAAAGTTGGTTAGCACCAGACAGACTTGAGCGGGTATGTTAAGGTGTGGGTAAAGCAGAATCTAACGAGTGGTGGCTAGCTGGTGGGCCTGGATCTAGGATAGATGTTGAATTTCTTTTAAGGGTCATAGTGTTAAGGGAAAGGAGTACAAGAGCTTTCTCAATCATTATGTGCTCAGGACCTGAGGAAGGAGAGATCCTATAGGGGGAAGATATCAGGAAATCCAATGGGAAGTTGCTGAGGAAGGCAGAGCTCAGGGAAAGAAGATGACAGCTAATATCAACATGGCAGCTGATACTGTGGTCTTTCTAGAATGTTTCGCAACATACCCTGGAGTGTTTGCAGCATAGGGACCATAACAATGTGAGTACATCTTCGGTATTATATAACTCAAGGGCAACCATTCATCAATGGTGCTTGGTACTGTGGTACTATGACTTGGAGGCAGAGAAATCACATCCAAGGGGCAATGATGCAGCTCCTACTGAATCCAGTTCCCACTGAATTACAGTTACAGAAGAATAATGTCATTTGGGAACATATGCTAAGAACACCTTTGCAATAAAATTCTTTAAATTAAGAGGCGGTGTTTAAATCAGAGTGAGCATATCAATATCAATGAGATGTGATTGATTCCAACTACCAGAGGAATACATGAAAACCCATATTACCATGTGCATCCATATTACCACAAAAAGTTAAGCTGGACAGACAAGGGGAGAATGGTCAGACATCACACCCAACATAATTTCAAATCTCTGAGCCCCATGCCAAGATTCTGCCAAACCTTATGGCATCCAAGAGATGGGAGTTAGATAGAAAAAGCATATGGCTAGGGTGGGAGGGGGTTGAGGAGGAATTGCACAAGAAACAGACTTGCTTTTCCAGAGGTCTGCTTCAGCATCAGACTGTTGAGACAAAAATATGCTGTTTGAAACACACAAAAAAATGTCCTTAGTATTACCTTTTAATACCAGGGATTGTATCCTCAGGGGCGGGCCACATCCAGCCTGCACCTTGCATGCACACAAAGTGCAGACATGTGGATGGGTACACACAGGGAATGTAATTCCCAGGAATCTAGACCTTTTTGGGTGCTGTCAAAGGCATCTGGCAGAAGTAACTTGATTACTTGATTCAAGACCCACACTACATGTTTTGCAAGTATAATTTTTTTATTATTTCTTAGGGGGTAAAAAAAAAAGTACACACATAAAATTAAGTTTTGGCATATTTTTAGTGTTTTTGCCAACTGTTACATGGGGGAGGGGTGTCAGCTTTGGTTCTTTAAATTATGTATAAAAAACAAGTGGTCATAAGTAATTTGGAAAGAAAAAAAAGGAAAAGAAAGCTATCACAGAAAGCCAAAAGGCTATTTCTACTGGGTGAGGAAACGCCACTCCAGGAATTTCAAAAGTAGATGGATATGGAGCTCTGAGAAAAATGGGTCAAGCAGAGCATATCCAAGCAACAGCCTGTCCTTCCGTATTTAACATGAGACTAGGCCATAAATCTAACAATAGTTAGACGCTGTGCCCAAGGGCATTCCTTGGTTCAATAACATATGTGACACTAATCAAGTCACCCTCTCTCAAAATTAATTAAGAGTTTGGAGGACCCACAGTATGTCTGCTGCTATGCTAAGTTTCATAATCATGCACTTTAAAAAATTCTCATCACAACCATGAGGATGTAGGAATTGTTATTCCCAACTTCCAAGTGAGGAAACTGGAAGAAAGAAAAGTCTCATAACCTTTCCAGTGTTGCACAGTGTCATGTAACATCAAAATTGGCCAGGGGATGGAGTGTCTGAATTAGGGAGAATAATGCCAAACCGGGAAACCGGCAGAGAGAAGAAGAGAAGAACCAGAACAGACCAACAGCAGGGACGTGTGATGTTCTGCCCTACCTGACCTCATTTTCATTTCATCCACCTGTTGCACTGACTTCCTCCAAGGTAACTTGAAGACTCCAAAAAGCTTCTGGAAAGCTTTAGGTAAAGCTTATTCAGGATTCAAACACAGGTAGTGATGAGGATGAGGTGGATGAGAATGGTAATGATCAATGATGAAGGTGATGAGTAAGATGATGGCACCACCTACTGAGATCTTTCCATATGCTGTTACGTACTCCAAATCCTCTACCTCATTTTATTCTTCCTATAACCTTGTGAAATAGAGATTGCCATTATCCTCCATGTTACAAATGAAGAAGATGAAGCTCAGATAGAAATGAGTTCCCCAAGGTAACACAGCAAGTAGCTGAAACCCAACTCAGGCCTACAGATTCCAAAGGCCACACTCTTAACCAGTACACCTATTAGCCACAAGGCCGGTGTGGACCTAATATCCCACACTGTACCTCATTAAAATTTGACCAAAGTAGTTCCTAAGGTTCCATGCAGATATGAAATTCCATGACCATGACTGTGTCATTATCGTTACAAATACATCCAAAATATGTTTGCCTTTAAAATTTTTGGTTACTTTTGTTGTTGAACAGAAGTTTTTCATTTCATGGGTCTGAACCTGGAACCCTTTCTCTTATTATTTTCCTGTGACTTCAGTGCTTCAGTAAGGTATTCTTTGAGGAAAAAGTGATAACAACTCTATGTTACATTGGTCTGTTTTCTGACTGTACATCCTTTTAACTCTTGAATCCATCTGGAATTCATTTTGATGTATGATAGTAATCAGAATTTATACCACTGGTCTAACTAACACTATTTCTGACAAAATCCTCCCTATTGCCTCTTCCTGTAATTATTATCACAAGATAAGTTGGTTTTTTCTCAAAGTTTAAGTTTCCAAATGATTTTCCAATTATTTGAATCCCTATCAATACATCTTTGAGTCTCAATCTCTCTAAACTATGTATAGGTAATTCAACATTAAATTTTTAGCAAATAAATTTGACCAGAAAGAAGAGAGCACACACTGCTTGAGTGACCGGGGTCCCAAGCTGGCCAACAGCAAAATGAAGACTTTTGAAGGATTCATTGATATAAAAAATTTACTCTTATTTGAAATTTCCAAATAAAACAAGTCTACGCTTAAAATAAAAATTTCCTTTTGACCAGAAAGGGGCCTGGCTAAGATGGTGACTTAGAGCAAACATTTGATGTCTCCATTCGCAAACAAGCAAATTTAGTCAACGCTCCATTAGCAATTTGTAGACTGACCCCAATGAAGACCACTAACATTGGCATTACCCCAGGGCATGTACTACATTTAGCAAATGGCTGATTTGTGTTACTTTCTGGAAGACAGGCAGAGTGCTGAGTCTTGGAGGTGGGATGCCCCAAGTGAAGAAACAGAATAAAATCACCACATCTATAAAATAAGAATACTTCAGGTCAGAAGAAGAGGAAATCTTTTTTTTAAATTGCTTTTATGAAATAGATTTACTCCAAAAATTTTGAAATTTTGAGTAGAAATTGAGGAGAAATTTTGAAGCATTTATGAGTCATCTGCTCAGCAATATTCAAGAATATATTGAATCTATGAAACTAAAACAGAGTCATGAAGAAGTAACAGTTTGACATCAAGAAAGATTTGATGAACATGAAAACAAAACGGGAATTAAAGCTTTAATGGGAGCAGATAGATACTGCAAAAAATTGGATTACCACAGTGGAAGGGACATGAGAATTTAAAACTCTAGGCAGGAAAAATACACATATTTTAAATGTAAGAAGATATGGAAAATACATTGAAGATATTCAATCTATGTAAGACCCCAGTGTCCATAGTATTCTAGACTTTATAACAGTTTTATTGAGATATAATTTATATACCACATCATTCATCCATTGAAGTGCACAATTCAGTGGTTTTCAGCATATGCACAGAACCATTATCCCCAACAATTTTGGAATGTTTTCATCACCCTCAAGAGAATTCCATACCCGTTAGCTCCAAAACTCCTCATTCCCCACCAGGCCCTAATATAGGCAACCACTGGTATACTTCCTGTCTTTATGGATTTGCCTATTTGGGACATTTCATATAACTGGAATACTACAATATGTGGTCTTCTGTGACTGGCTTCTTCCACATAGCATAATATTTTTGAGATTTATTCATTTAGCATGTATCAAGATTCCTTTTCATGACCACATAATAGACATTTGGTTTGTTTTCATCTTTTTTGGCTATCATGAATAATGGTGCTGTGAACATTTACATACAAGTTTGTTTGTTTGTTTGTGTTTGGCAGATGTATGTTTTTATTTCTCTTGGGTTTATACCTAGGAGTGGAGTTGTCGCTGGGTCATATGACAGTTGCAGATTTAAATTTTTGAGGAATTGACAGATTGTTTTCTAAAGCAACTGCACCATTTTCCATTCCCACCCGCAGTATATGAGCATTCTAATTTCTCCATATCCTCTCCAATACTTGTTATCTGTCCTTTTAATTAGAGCCATCCTAGTGGGTATTAAACGGTGCCTCATTGTGGTCTCAACTTGCATTTCTCTGATGACTAATGATGTTGAGCATCTTTTCATGTACTTATTGGCCATTTGTAGATCTTCTATGGAGAGATATCTATTCAGATCCTTTGCCCATTTTTAATTTTTTTGCGTTTTTATTATTGAATTTTATGAGTTCTTTAAATATTCTAGCTATAAATCCTTTATTAAATATATGATTGGCAAATGTTTTCTTCCATTTTGTGAATTATCTTTTCATTTTATTGATAGTGTCCTCTGAAATGTTTTGAAGCACCATGGTTAACTTTGATGAAGTCCCACTTATCTATATTTTCTTTGCATGCTTGTACTCTTAGTGTCATATTTAAGGAACCATTGCCAAATCTGAGATCATGGAGATTTATATCTATGTTTACTTCAAGAATCTTTTAGGAATACTTCTTACATTTCAGTCATTAATCTGTTTTGATTTTCCTAATTTTGTGCAACAGGAGTTCACTTCATACTTTTGCATTTGGGTATCTAGTTGTCCCAGACCCTCTTCTGGCCTTTTGAGTCACTGTGTTATTTCATATGCAAGATAAATAGTTCAAAACTTCAACCCACATAGCTGCAGAAGGTTCAGTGCCATCACCAGTATTTTTAAGGATTCCTCTATGGAAAAATGTGTCATGTTCCATCATTCTTCCTTCCGAACTCTTTTCTATCATAGATGCTGTATGGCTCAGAAAGTCATATCCATGAACTGTCTACATTGCAAAAGAAGTCCTAGGAATGTGTTCCAGGTCACCTTCCTCCTGAGAAGAGGGAACCCAAGCAGGTTTTCTCACATGCATGCCCTGGTTGGAGCCATATGTGTCACATACACAATCTTGCCATTTGAGCCATAGCTAATGGCACCAGGGAGCAGTTGCAAAGGATTGAAAGAAAGCCAGGAACCTCTTTTTTTGGCCAGGACATTTTAAGATCGTTTGATACAGACACTATTTAAGAGGCATAGTCCACCACAGAGCTGGAACAAACAATTATAAAATTTGTATGGAACCAGAAAAGACCCTAAATAGCCAAAGTATGTTAAAAAAGAAATCCAAAGCTGGAGGCATCACAATTCCAGACTTCAAGCTGTATTACAAGCTGTAATCATCAAGATAGTGTGGTACTGGCACAAAAACAGACACATAAGACCAATGGAATAGAAGAGAGAACTCAAAAATAGATCCACAAATGGATGGCCAACTAATCTTTGACATGGCAGGAAAGAATAGCCAATGGAAAAAATAAGTGTCTTCAGCAAATGGGATTGGGAAAACTGGACAGTGACGTGCAGAAGAATGAACCTAGACCACTTTCTTACACCATACACAAAAATAAACTCAAAATGGATGAAAGACCTAAATGTAAGACAAGAAATCATCAAAATCCTAGAGGAGAAAACAGGCAACAACTTTGACCTCAGCTGCAGCAACTTCTTACTAGACATGTCTCCACAGGCAAGGGAAACAAAAACAAACATGAACTATTGGGACCTCATCAAGACAAAAAGCTTCTGCACAACAAAAGAAATAACCAACAAAGCTAAAAGGCAACCATCAGAATGAGAGAAGATATTTGCAAATGACATATCAGATAAAGGGATAGTATCCAAAATCTATAAAAAACTTACCAAACTCAACACTCAAAAAACAAATAATTCAATGAAGAAATGGGCAAAAGACATGAACAGACATTTTTCCAACGGAGATATCAAGATGGCTAACACACACATGAAAAGTTGCTCAACATCACTCATCATCATGAAAATACAAATCAAAACCACAATGAGATACCACCTCACACCTGTCAGAATGACTCAAATGAACAACTCAGGAAACAACAACTGTTGGTGAGGATATGGAGAAAGGGGAACCCTTTTGCACTGCTGGTAGGAATGCAAACTGATGCAGCCACTCCAGAAAACAGTATGGTGGTTCCTCCAAAAATTAAAAATGGAACTACCCTACGACCCAGCAATTTCATTACTAGGTATTTATCCAAAGGATACAAAAAAACTGATTTGAAGGAGCACATGCACCCCAATGTTTATAGCAGCACTATCAACAATAGCCAAAGTATGGAAAGAACCCAAATGGCCATCGACAGATTAATGGATAAAGAAAATGTGGTATACAAATGCAATGGAATATTACTTGGAGATAAAAATCTTGCCATTTGCAATAACATGGATGGAACTAGAGTATATTACGCTAAGCAAAATAAATCAGTCAGAAAAAGATAAATATCATATGATTTCATTCATATGTGGAATTTAAGAAACAAAACAGATGAACATAGGGGCAGGGAAGGAAAAATAAGATAAAAAGAGAGGAAGGCAAACCATAAGAGATTCAAATACAGAGAACAAACAGGGTTGCTGGAAGGGTGTTGGGTGGGGCTAAATGGGTGATGGGCATCAAGGAGGGCACTTGTTGAGATGAGCACTGGGTGTTATGTGTAAGTGATGAACCCTCCCCCTGCCAAAAAAATAAATAAGAAGAAAGAAAGAAAGGGGAAAGAGATATATTCCACATAAATGGGGGCAAACTGACCTAATCCAGTCCTCTATTTTGAGAACTGTAAATGCTCCCACTCATGTTGTGAGATTAATGGGAACTCTAGATCACCATTATTGATCACTAACAAGGATGAGTTGGGTTTACACAGCAACCCTTAATAAGGCTAAGTTTTCTAGTAAATGGGTAGCAAAAATATTTTATCTTTTTTTAGGGATCTCACTGTGACTATATGAATATAATGTTTTATTATAATAAATTCCTAAAAATGATCCTTCCCTTAATGGGATAAACCTCGTTTGGTTCTAAGGTGTCATTCTCCACTCACTTTTTCTTTTTAACACTTAAGATTCTTAAGAATGGTCTATAGGTTTCCTTTTCATCCATCTCTGTTGAGAATATTTAGATTATGCTACTTTTTAATGGGCTTTAAACTCATGAGTTTCCCTATTCTAGAACAATACAAAGGATAGGAAAATTTTCCAATTCTTGTCAACTGGGGGAGATTATCCATAATTACTCTAGCCTGGAGTGTGTTTTCTTTTCTTTTTTTTTTTTTTTTTTTGGAGATTTAGTAATTTTATTTTTTAAAAATATGTTGAGATTTGTTATTCTCTTATCTTTTTGTATTTGCCATAGTTTTTTGCTATGTATATTTTGATACTGTTCCTTACTACATAACATTTGTGTTACTATTAAATCTCCACTCTCAATCAGTGTTTCTTGGTGACTGACAGCATCAGCCTCACTTGGGAACATGTTAAATTTGCAAATTTTCATGTCCCATCCCAGACTTAATGAATCAGAAACCCTGTGGGTGGGGCCCAGGGATCTGTTTGTTGACAGACCCTCCAGGTGATTCCGATGCACCTTAGAGTTAGAGAACCACTGGTCTGTATTAGCAGTTCTAGCAGTATAGAATGATTCTAGATGCACCTGGGTGGCTCAGTCAGTTAAGTGACCGACTTCGCTCAGGTCATGATCTTACAGTTTGTAACTTTGATCCCTGAGCCGGTCTCTGTGCTGCCAGCTCAGAGCCTGGAGACTGCTTCAGATTCTGTGTCTCCCTCTCTCTCTCTGTCCCTTCCCACTCATGCTCTCTCTCTCTCTGTAAAATAAACATTAAAAAATTAAAAATAAATATAAAATAAAACGATTCTGAGTAGTGACTACTATAACCACTCTCCTTTCTTTTTTGTTTTCCTAATATATCTTTGCCTTTTAGTTTATTGTTGAACATAGCAAACCACTGAATTTTATGATCAAATTGGAGAAAGTTTAACTTTTTTAAATAGGAAATTTTAAACTATTTATATTTATTCTCATACTTGTTATGCTCATCTTTCTAATGACATTTTATGCTTTCTGTTGTTTGTTTCTTTCTTTGATATTTCCTTTATGTTCCACTTTTCTTTATAGGCTAATCTTTGTTTTACTCTTCTATAAAAATTTGGAATTCTAGTAGTAAATTGCACGGAGAATTTTCAAAGCACTCTCAAATCTATATCAAATACTGAGACTGTAATTTTTACTGTAATCTATTGAAAATATGAAAATTAGCACCGACATTTTCTCTTGCCTCTATTCTTTCCATTCTGCTTTCTTTTATTTTGAATCCAGATAATATTATTTTCTCATTTAAATATATATAATATGTATAATTTCTTTATATATAGTCTTTTGCCTTCTGTCACTATTACTTAAATGATACCTGTGTCAATGCTCACTGCAGTATATCACATCTCAAGGATCTGGGACACCATGTGAACAATTTTTTAAGCAATATTATGTGGGTGGGGTATTTCTCCAGATACCAAACATATCCGACAGTATCTTCTTATTCCCTTCACACAGGAACCACAGCCTTCTCCACTAAATTCTATAGACATTGCTACATTGTTTCCTGGCATTCAGTGTTGCCAAGAATTCTAGCATCAATCTGCTTTTTGCTCATTTGTCAGAAATAGGTTTTTTACTTTATTCTCAGGATGTTTGCTGGGTTATTTCTTTTTCTTTATAATTCAAATTTTTTTTTTAATTTTTAAAGATTTTTTTAAGATCAGAAATCCTGTTTTTATTTTTTCCTATATTTACTGTCTCTACTCCATTTATCGTGGATTCTTTCCTCAAATGGGTATTAATCATGAAGCTAATTTCTGCTTTCTATTGCTTATAGTTGCCATCTTCTTTGATATTGCTTTAATATCTTTGCCCATTTCCTCTGTGTTCTGAGAACACCTAGAGTTTGTCTTCTACCTCACTTAACTGCTTTTTAAAATAGCATCCTGTCTCCACTTTCTTGATTCCTATGTAGATTTTATTTTAGCTACTATATTTGCTCATTTCTGTGCATCCTTTTATTTTCTTATTCCCTTCCTACCCCATAACAGCTGGGTCAGTTTAATAGAAACAAGTATCTTTGCATGCCTTGTTAGGAATTTATATATATATATATATATATATATATATATATATATATATACTTAATGTGTTTTCAGTTTCTTATAAGAAATCTATCTCAGGGGAAAGTGAATTTGCTTAGTCACAGTACATTACCATGCTTCTCTTGTGCAACAGAATTTTCCCATAAACTTTATATTGAATTTGTTCCATTCTCATCTTTATGAAGGAGATATTGCCTCATCCAGGACTGAAGGATTGCTGAGAAAGAATTGCTTCTGGACTAATCAGAGTTTGGGCAAGGGATAGTGGAAGAGGGTGCCCTCCCAACTCCTTCACATTTCCAGCTTCAGATCCAAAGGAGAGAAAAGTTGTACCAGGTTCTAAATGCAGAGATTAAATGACCTTGAAAGGGGCAGAACCACCTGTAGGAGTCTCTTAACGTCTGTAGGAACCAAAGACAGGAAAAGGTCTCTTGCTGTGGTTTCCTTGAATATATTTCTAGCCCCACACTATTTCAGGGTCAGAAGGAAGCTAAGGCCCAGAGAAGTCAAGCTATCTCCCTAGCTGTGACATAGTCTACACTTGCATCCAGGTGCCTGACCTCCAAACTCAGGCCATTGTATATGGCCGCACAGGCGGTACACTGCCATTGAGAGAGCTCCACTCATACAGCTACACCCCTAGAATCGTACAGTGTGGCAGCTTTGATTTAAGAACTACGGTTTTTAAATCCTTGGAATTTTTTTGGCCACTGATTGCCTCTTTATCATAGTACACTCTTCTCCTTTTATAAGAATATCATCTTGGTGTGCCTGGGTGGCTCAGTCAGTTAAATGTCTGACTCCTGATTTCAGCTCAGCTCATGATCTCATAGTTTGTGAGTTTGAGCCCCACATCAGGCTCTGCACTGAGCCTGCTTGGGATTCTCTTTCTCCCCTCTCTCTGCCCCTCCCCACTCGTGCTCTTTCTCTCAAAACAAATAAATAAACAGACATTTTTACAAAATGAGAATATCACCAAGGGGTGCCTCAGTCAGTTAAGCGCCTGACTTTGGTTCAGGTCATGATCTCATGGCTTGTGAGTTCGAGCCCCATATCAAAGCTGTCAGCGCAGAGCCTGCTTCTGATCCTCTGTCTCTGTCTCTGTTTCTCTCTCTCTGTCTCCCTCCCTCGCTTGTGCTTGTGCTCTCTCTCTCTCAAAAATAAACTTGAAAAAAATTTTTTAAAAATATGATCTTGACTAATTCACATCTTTAGTAATCCTTTTAAAGTTTTCTTCTTTTCCCTGAATTATCCTTATTTCCTCTGAAGTCAGTTCTGTTGGTTCATTTTCATTTCCTCTTTCTTACTCCCTTCATTAGTTTTGTGATCATTAATTATCCAACCCCTCATCAATATATCAATTGCAAATACCTTCTCCCACTCAACAGGTTGCCCTTTCATTTTGTTGATGGTTTCCTTCACTGTGCAAAAGCTTTTTATTTTGGTGTAATCTCAATAGTTTATTTTTGCTTTTGTTTCCTTTGCCTGAAGAGATATACCTTTAAAAATGTTGCTAAAGCTAAATGGTGCTGGAAAAACTGGACCACTTTCTTACATCATACACAAAAATAAACTCAAAATGGATGAAAGACCTAAAAGTAAAACAGGAAGCTATCAAAATCCTAGAGGAGAAAGCAGGCAAAACCCTCTTTGACCTCAGCCACAGCAACTTGTTACTCAATACATCTCCAGAGGCAAGGGAAACAAAAACAAAACTGAACAATTGAGACCTCATCAAAATAAAAAGCTTGTGCACAGCGAAGGACACAATCAGCAAAACTAAAAGGCAACTGACAGAACGGGAGAAGATTTTTGCAAATGACATATCAGATAAAGGGTTAGTATCCAAAGTCTATAAAGACCTTATCAAACTCAACACTCAAAAAACAAAGAATCCAGTGAAGAAATGGGCAAAAGACATGAATAGACACTTCTCTAAAGAAGACATTCAGATGGGCAAACAACACATGAAAAAATACTCAACATCACTCATCATCATGAAAATACAAATCAAAACCACGACAAGATACCACCTCACATCTGGCAGAATGGCTAACATTAACAACTCAGGCAACAACAGATGTTGGTGAGGATGGGGAGAAAGAGGATCTCTTTTGTGGGAATGCAAACTGGTGCAGCCACTCTGGAAAGCAGTACAGAGGTTCCTCAAAAAATGAAAAATAGAACTACCCTAAGTCCGAGCAATTGCACCACTAGGTATTTATCCAAGGGATACAGGTGTGCTGTTTCGAAGGGACACATGCACCCCAATGTGTATAGCAGCACTATCAACAATAGCCAAAGTATGGAAAGAGCCCAAATGTCCATAGATGGATGAATGTATAAAGAAGATATGGTATATATATATATATATATATATATATATATATATATATGATGGAATATTACTCAGCAATCAAAAATAATGAAATCTTGGGGCACCTGGGTGGCTCAGTCGGTTAAGCATCCGACTGTGGCTCAGGTCATGATCTCGCGGTTTGTGAGTTCAAGCCCTGCATCGGGCTCTGTGTTGACAGCTCGGAGCCTGGAGCCTGCTTCAGATTCTGTGTCTCCTTCTCTCTCTGCCCTTCCCCCACTTGTGCTCTGTCTTTCTCTATCAAAAATAATGTAAAAAAATTTAAAAAAAAAAGAATGAAATCTTGCCATTTGCATCTACGTGGATGGAACTAGAGGGTATTATGCTAAGTGAAATCAATCAGAGAAAAACAAATATCATATGACTTCACTCATATGAGACTTTAAGATATAAAACAGATGAACATAAGGGAAGGGAAGCAAAAATAATATAAAAACAGGGAGGGGGCAAAACATAAGAGACTCTTAAATATGGAGAACAAACTGAGGGTTGTTGGAGGGATTGTGGGAGGGGGGGTGGGCTAAATGGGTAAGGGGCATTAAGGAATCTACTCCTGAAATCATTGTTGCACTATATGCTAACTTGGATGTAAATTAAAAAAACAAATAAATCGTTTTTAAAAAATGTTGCTAAAGGTCATGTCAGAGAAACTACTGCCTGTGTGTGTGTGTGTGTGCGTGTGTGTGTGTTTTCTAGGAATTTCTAGGGTTTCACATCTCACATTTAGGTCTCTAATCCATTTTGAGGTTATTTTGGGAATGGTGTAAGAAAGTGGTCCAGTTTCATTCTTTTGCATGTAGCCGTCCAGTTTTCCCAACACCATTTGTTGAAGAGACAGTCTTTTCCCATTGTGTATTCTTGCTTCCTCTGTCATAGATTAATTGGCTATATAAATGTAGGTTTATTTCTGGGCTCTCTATTCTGTTCCATTGACCTTTGTGTCTATTTCTATGCCAGTGCCTTACTGTTTTGATTATTCTAGCTTTGTAGTATAACTTAAAATCTGGGATTGTGATACCTCCAGCTCTGTTCTTCTTTCTCAAGATTGTTTTGGCTATTTGGGGTCTTCTGGGTTTCCATACAGTTTTTAGGATTATTTGTTCTAGTTCTGTGAAATCATATTGATACTTTTAAGGGTGAAAGGGATTGAACGTTTGTCCTCAGTCTGCTCTTGGACTGAAAGCTAAGTAGAAATTTTCCAACAATTAATGGTTGAGAGCAGCTGAGAATATTAAGAATATTGTTTTAAGAGACTTTCCTTAAGTGTCTTAAAATGTTTTTATTCCAAAATGTAAAAATTTATATTTATATGTTCTAATTCTAGATAGAGTTTATAAACATTCTATATGTTTGTATATTCTATAAATTCTATATATTTTTAAAAGATTTATTCTTAAGCAATCTTTACACCCAACATGGGGCTCGAACCCACAACCCTGAGATCAATAGTGGCATGCAGACACCTGGGTGGCTCAGTCAATTAAGCATCTGACTTCTTTCACGTCATGATCTCACAATTTGTGAGTTTGAGCCCCACATCAGGCTCTCTGCTGTCAGCCCAGAGCCTGCTTTGGATCCTCTGTCCCCCTCTCTCTCTGCCCCTTCCCTGCTCACGTGCTCTCTCTCAAAAATAAATAAACATTTAAGAGGAAAAAAAAAAAAAGAGTCGCATGCTCCACTGACTGAGCCAGCCAGGTGGCCCAAACTCTATAAATTTTATAATTTATATACACTTTATATATTTATGATTTAAATTTTATATAAACTTTAAAACTATATTTTTAAGGAGTACTATGTATTTTTTCATAATGATAAAAGAATGTTTTAACAAGGCATTGGGAAAATATAAAAACAGTGGTTTAAAACTCCATCCCCCAAATTCTGTAACTATGTATGGTGACAGATGTTATTGTGGTGATCATTTTGCAATATGTACAAATATTGAATCGTTATGTGTACACCTGAAACTAATATGTATGTCAATTATACCTTAATAAAATAAATAAAATTCAAAAATAAAATAAATAAATTCAAAAATACCATAATAAAATGAAAGTATGTCCCATGAAGATCTCAGGTTTGGCAGAGGTGGCTCAAGAATAAAAGAGGAGCATGAGGGAGCAGATTCCCAGTATCCTTGCCACTTTTATTTATTTTATATATTTGGAATTTTGTATAAGATTTTATCTGGAAAATGAACACCATTGCCTAAAAAACTATTTGAAACACATTGTATTACAGGATTTATATTTGGTTTATTCAGGTATGCTGTGATTTATAAATAGGCTTTGTTTTTTATTTAATAATCACTGAAGAGTTCTCTGCCATTAACAATCAGAACTTATTTTCTCTTGGAGCGTTTCCTTCTGTGATTGCATCACGGGTTTCTCCTGCCACCTGGTGGCAACACCTGTCTATTGCAGGGGCAATTTCTAAATTTAGCTGGTATCTGCTGAAGTTGCAAATACAAGTCATAAGACAATGATTTGTAGTGGGTTTTTTTTTTTTTTTGATTATAGTTGACACACAATGTTAATTAGTTTCAGTGATTCAACTTCTCTTATTCCCCTGACTTATTCATTCCATAACTGGAAGCCTTTACCTCCCGCCTCCTTAACACATTTGCTCATCCCCAACCCCACCTTCCTGCTAGCAACCATCAGTTGTTCTCTATATTATAAGTCTGGTTCTGCTTTTATTTTCTGTATTCATGTGTTTTGTTTCTCAGATTCCATATATGGGTAAATTCATATGGTATTTTTCTTTCTCAGTCAGACTTATTTCATTTAGTATAATACCCTCTAGGTGCATCCACCTTGCAAATGGCAAGATCTCATCCTTTTTTTATGACTGTGCAATATTCCACTGTGTGTGTGTGTGCATGTGTGTGTATGTGTGTGACATCTTCTTTATCCATTCATCTATCAATAGACACAGGTTGCTTCTATATCTTGGCTATTGTAAATAATGCTGCAATAAACACAAGTGTGCATATATCTGTCAAATTAGTGTTTTTGTTTTCTTTTGGTAAATCCCAATAGTGGAATTATTGGATAATATGGTATTTTTATTTTTAATTTTGGGGGGAACGGCCATACTATTTTCCATACTGGCTGCACCAATTTATATTCCCACCAATAAGGGTTCCTTTTTCTCCACATCTTCATCAACAGTTGTTATTTCTTGTCTTTTTCATTTTAACCATTCTGATGGCTGTGAAGTGGTATCTCATTGTGGTTTTGATTTGCATTTCCCTGACAATTAGTGATGTTGAAAAACTTTTTTATGTGTCTGTTGGCCATCTATTTGGGGGCTTTTTTAACATCCACTGCAAGTTAGAAGACAATTCTACATCCACTATCTCATTTTATTCTCCCACCAGATTTGACAGATGGATATTCATATTCTCTCCATTTTTCCACAGAGGAAAAAAGCAGCACAAAATCTAAGGAACTTACCTTAGGTGATAGCCAAAAAATTATGGGACTGGGACTCAACCCCAAACTTGTAACAGTTATAAGAGAATGAAGTGACCATCTAAAGAGTCTTAGATCTAGAAAGATATATGGGTTAGAAGTACAAAATTGGTAGCCATCAGAGTAGAGGTAGTATTTGAAGTTATAGATTGATAAGACTTAGAAACATGAAAATGACACAAAGGGATTCCAATCAACAAACCAAGAGGGTATGATTTAGCAATGGTACATAAAAGAAAGATAAGGAAGCTCACACTGTTGGCTGTCTGAAGTCACAATCTGAAGGAAGGGAGGGAGGAGGAGGAGGAAGGAGAGGAGGCATAACAGTTCCACTCTACACGGTCCAGATCAAACCTAAAATTCAGGCCCCTGTTTGAGAGACACAGATTTGACACAAAAATAATAAGCTGTGACTATTTATAGCCTCTTTCCCTCCTTACCCCTCATTCCCAAAAAGATTCTTTCTTGCCCAGTTATCCAATCAATCCCTAGGTGTTTTTATGAATAGTGGGATAATCAACAAGAAAGATAAACAAGAAGAGGGAGAAGATATCAGGATTTAAAACAGAAAAGGCCCTAACAGAACTAAGGACAAGAGAAAAAGAAATAATACAGAGATGAAAGACACCTTACATGCTGGGTTTAGAAGAGAATATTTTAGACTTTGGGATCGGGAAAAATGAGACTTGGGTAGATTCAGAGAACAGAACTGGGCACAGCCTCAAATGGGTCATCAGGTAGAGATGTGCTGTCATAGAAGAAAGAGATTATAGAGCAAGTCATGAGTCCCAACAGATGACAAGAGGTGAGAAAGGGCCGCAGGTCAAAACTCCTGAGAAAGAGCCAAGACCAGCATGATTCCGAGGCAACGTTTGTGCTATCCATGATTTGCCTACCAAGACAGAAACTAGATCCTTGGCATGGATGGGTCCTGACCAGTAAATGCCAGAGAGAAAGGGCCACATGCCAATGAATAAAGGAGAGAAAAAAGAGACTGAAAAACACTGCCTGGCTCACTCAAGGGTAATAAGAGAGAACTCTTCCCAGGCTTAAGAGCCCACTCTGCCATTTTCTGATTGGTGACCTTGGAAAATTCCTCCCCTCTCTGGGCTTCCATACCATCTTCTAGATAATGAGTGGATGTGGCTGGGTGATGTCTGGGTGCTCTTCTGGCTGACTATCTGCCTCAGTGCCTCAGTATCATATTTGGTTGCAGGCACACTACCTGTATCCTTCCCCAGAGCAGGTGGGAAGGAGGGAAGCAAATCCTCGTATACTGCTATGTCTGTTGCCAAGGGGAGTTCCTACCCCCATACCCCAACCTAGCCTGCAGCTTTCTCACCACCATGCTCCACAGTCACTTCCCACCTGCCTTTGGGGCATAACCTCCAGCCTTTCCCATACACCAGGCCCCAACCACATTGTGTTCTTCAGCGTTCCGCTTTCTTGGCTCTGAGCCTCTGCCCCTGCTCAGTCCTCTGCCCATACAGAATGTGAATGGCATCTGCCAAACACTTCTGGTTTATGTTTGTCAGTAGATTCTATGATGGAAAAGTGTGAGTTAGGAACCCTTCTTTGGTTCCTTAGACTTTTAGAATTCTGGAGATAGATGGGCTTCCTATGATTAACTATTTGTCTTCTCTGGGAGGACTCAGTAAATATTCATTAAACCATTTATAAAATTATTAAATTAAATAATTAATGAATAAATGGATGCCTAGTGCTAACAAATTCATACATTTCTTACTATAGACGTTGCTACCATCTTTGACTATCTTCTGAAGGTTTGTAATAATTCTTACCTGTTCTCCTTATGTCTGCCTCCCCTTCCACCTTTTAAGTTCCTCCTTCTAAAACTTAAGTCACCTTTAAGTCATATTTATTGCTCCTCTTCTCCAAGCTCTCCAGAGGACAAGCCATGGGCTTATAATGACTTGCAAACTCTTGGTGAGCAGGCCTCTGCACTCATCTACTGCCTTACTCCCTACACTACAGCCACATGGCCTCCTTGCTGTAAAACAAACTTGCCCTGGCACCAACTCTGAGATTTTTCCTTAGATATCTGGCCTGGCTCACCCTTTGCAGACCTCAAAGCTTTGCTCCCATGTCACTCTCTCATGGAGGCTTTCCCTGACTACCATATTTAAAATTTTCAACATATTCCTCCCTTGGGACTTCCTATCTCTCTCTCTCTCTCTCTCTCTCTCTCTCTCTCTCTCTCTCCCCCCCCACTTTATTATTTTTTTCATAGAATTTACCACTTTACAATTTATGACATAATTTACTTATTTTATTTACTTTCTATCTCTTCCAATAAGTTCCATGAAAAAGGTGTTTGGGTCTGTTTTATTCACTGCTCTGTGCCCAGTAGTTGGCAGTGAATATTTGTTGAATAAATCCCTGGTTCTCAAGTAGTTGGATTCCAGCATGGTGTCTCACTCAAGTAAACTAATTCAACAGTCAAAAATAATTGAAACCTTTTATTGTGCTCTTAAAAACCACTAAAGAAGATTATAATCATAACCCAAGTGAATCTTCTCAAAATTTCCTTTGTACTCTTTTGTAATTCTTAGATTCCAGCAGCTGTTTCCCCTAAAAACTTCCGTGTCTCTTCCTGAACCTTTCCCACATGTCTTGTCCATGCAGGCTCTTTACTTGTCCATCTTTGTGGGTCATTCTCTACCCATCTTCATCAAAAGTCACTGCCAGGACTTCTGCTTCCCCCATCACTGAACCACAGTAGAATGAGACTCCTCCTCACTCCTTATGGAGGGAAGGGGACCAAATCCTCCAAGAAGTGGGGCTCTTTCACCCTGAGTGCTTTTCCCAAGGCAATTATAATAAAGAAATTTTTTGGTAGTGATTTTGCCCATTTGTTACAAATGCAACCTCAGAGAACAAACGGGCCAAGGGCCTCGATATTTTCCCAAAGAGTCACTAGATGTGTGTTAGTTGAGGCACATGTGTTATTGTTAACTTACGTATGGCCAGTTGGGTAGAGGTTAGGGAATTCCCTTCTCTCTAGTTTGAGAACCTTGACCTTTCTGCAGAGTAGAGGTTGGGGGACTAGAGCATATGGGTGAAGAGAGTCCCCATACTCCTGTGCTCAGCTCTAAGAGGGAGATTTCACCAGCTAGAGAAGCATATTCCAGGGAACAGCCAGGCTACAAAGCTGTCAGTTCCAGGGACCTGATCATCTCAGCTGGTGGCCAAGACTCTGGAGTTAGAGTAGGCATTTATCTGGAGAAAAACTCAGTGGTAACAGGACCCCGGAGCTCCTGTCCTTGAATCAGGGGGATTAGAGAGCAGGGACCAGAATTACCACCTGAGTCATCACTAGCCGGGAGAGGGGAGAGCTAGGACTGAAGGTGAGCCACGAGACCAGGGATTCCCCTGGGGGACAAGTGTTGCACGGCAAAGGAGACTTGGGCAGCACTGATGGGATCAGCCAGTCCCAGTCAGGCCTGAGGATCGTGACTCTAAGCATGTGAGGCACATATACAGCAAAGCTGCTGACAAAACTCCTCCCTTGGTCAAAATGGGCACAAGGCCTGGAGCATAATGAAGCCTGCAAGTAGGGCTATCAGAGGACACAGAGCACCCAGAAAACTCATTCACTCAACTAACAGTTACTGAGTGTCTAGGACCGCCAGGTATTCTTCCTCTTGGATCTGACATCCCAGCCAAATAGGCAAACCTCTATTTGGGACAAGTTACTACCACAGAACGTCCCCAGTAGCCACTCTTCCCTGGCTCCTCCATACACACTTGATCCATCCCTGAGATAAACGCTGAAGCTTCAGGGAGCACAGTCTGTTTGCACGAGATATATATTTTAACCTCAGAAAAAGTTTAACAACCACACCAAAATCACAGTGCCTTGAAAAATAAAAACAAAACAAAACAAAACAAAAAAACACCCATGCTGATTTTATTACTGGTATTTCCTAGAATCCTTGGCAGCCTCCTCAGGATTCCAGGATTCCACAGAGCACAATTTAAAGTCTTTGTCCTCAGTCAGGCTGACCTTCCAAAAAAGAGATGGGCACACTCTCTATCCCCCAAGCAGCAGTAGCAATGAGATATATCAAAGTAGAGTGAGCCAGGCTTCATTACTGGAGCTCGAACTGGGCTCCCAGAGGGTCCATGTGGACTTGTAAATAGATGCAGTAAAAGAGTAAATAATGAATTTGTGGGATTGGAGGGAAAAGCTCCAAAGCAGTTCTGGTGATGCGGAGACAACCACTTAAAAGAGAGTGCCTGGGCATGCCTCTCACCCAGCAGTGTAATGGCTTCATATACATTCATGAGCTTTGGTCTCCCAACTCTGCCTCTTTTTCAATCACAATCATAAAAGACAAAGGAAAAGTGAGAGGGGAGAGAAAGATGGATAAACTTTAAGAGTCCAAATTGCAAACACAACCTATAGTTTGTAAATTGCTTGGAGACCTTTGGAGGGAGAATCAAGGAAATGAAAAGTAGAACATACAGGAATATTGCTGTTTAGGGGGAAGTCTCTGCTCTGGGCATAAAATCTTGTCTGGAGAATGGTTGAGAGGCACAATACGGACTAAATGTGAGATTGCTTTGTATAAAGGACGTGCCTCATTCTTTGCTCTGCATTCTTCTGCCTGTCTCCTGTGGCCACCTCCAAGGTCATTTCCTTGTAGAATCTCCTAGGCTGTATGATTTTAGTTCTATTAAAACCCAGGGGCCAGGCGTCCTGGCTATGCTTGTTGGCCTCTACTACCTGCCACCCCTCCCAGGGAGATCCTCTGAGAGCCCAACTCGCCGCAAAGTCAGCGGTCTCACAGCTCAGACACTGGCTGGAGTTGAGTTTGTGTTTAAATACCAGCTCAGCCACCTTTTGTGTAACCTGAGCCTCCTTCCAGAAAAGATTTGAAGTAATCTGCAAAATAAGGCTTTTCAATTGTGTGCATTTGTGCACGTGCTGCCTGATCATTTGGATAAGGGGATTTATCGTTTCTAGAAATAAGCACAAACACACAAACACACACACAAGGTGAGGGAATTGGCTGCCGGTAACTTGAGGTCAAGCTATGGTTACACGCTGGGGTCTTGTGTCCTCAAAGGCAAGTGCATGTGGCTAACTTCAGCTGGAAGGAATGCAGCAGAGCAGCCCAGAAGAATGAAAGAGAGATCACAGGCCAGCTTCCGTTCCCACAACAGGCTGTGTTTAGACCAAAGGCAGCCAAGAGCCAAGCAGCCGGCTCAGCTGGGTCACAGGGCTCTGCTGCCCTTTCCCTGTGAGTGAGACTGACCCCAGGCCCCGGCAAGCTGTTAGGGGGCTCCACACTGCCGGAGGGGCAGCACTTCAGAAGGGATTCGAGATGAAGGTCGTACCCATTTGTGTTTAGCCCTGGCCTCTTGGTGGCTCCTAGAATCCTTGGCCTGGGGCCAGCTTGGATAATTACATTTCACCTGCCCAAACTCTTCCGTGGTTTCCCCTGAGAGATGTATCCCTCTTCCATGGCCGCTGTGATCCAGAACATAAACACTCTCTCAGAAGCAGTATTCTATGCCTTGGCAGCTGAGGTTTTGTTCCTTAGAAGGAAAATTCTCTTATAACAATATGCTTATTTTCATTCCTTCATTCCATCAGCAAACATTTATTAAGCAACTATTTAATAAGTCCTAAGTACTGTGGTGAGTGCTGGATATGCAAAGGTAAATAAGGTGATACTTTTTTTTTCTGGCTCTTAAGAAACTCATAGTCTAGTAAGAAAACCATCAATATGAGTAGTAAATGCTTTTTAAAAAATGCAATATTCCTGGTGAAGAGAGATTCTAAATCTCCTTAGAAGAGTCAAGGAAGGTTCTGGGACTAGTAATGTTAACACTGAGCTTTTGTTTTTTTTATTTTTATTTTTATTAAAATTTTTTTAAATGTTTATTTATTTGTGAGAGAGAGAGAGAGAGCCAGAGCATGAGCAGGGGAGGGGCTGAGAGAGATGGAGACACAGAATCAGAAGCAGGCTTCAGGCTCTGAGCTGTCAGCACAGAGCCCGAAGCGGGGATTGAACCCACAAACTGTGAGATCATGACCTGAGCCGAAGTCAGATGCTTAACGGACCGAGCCACCCAGGCGCCCCAACACTGAGCTTTTAAATAGAACCTCAATAAGCAGATATTGAAGACGAATATGCGAGGCAGGGGACAAATGCATATGCAGAGCAAGGGGGCATGGAAGAGCTTGGAACTGACTAAAAGGTAACGTGGCTAGAGTATATGGTATGAGAGACTCAGGCAGGAAGAGGAGGCTGGAAATGTAATCTCTGGTTAGGTTGTGAGGAGTCTGGAATATCATGGTAAGGAGCTTATCTACAGCATTTGAAGATTTTTAAGAGGTGGAATAAGACCATGTTTTAGTAAAGCCACGCTATGGCAGTGCAGAGAGAAGATTGGGGAAACCAAAGAAAAAGAGGTCAGAAACAACAAAAATGTGGCACTGTCATCCTAAACCCAGTGAGAGGCAGTGTGAGAGAGGAGCAGACAGCCACAAACACTCAGGCAGGGAGATCAACATGTTCTTAGAGCCAGGCTGGATGAAAAGTGAGAGAAGGATCCAGAAGAGTGGGCAGAGAGATGGCGTGGCACAGGACCATTAACCAAGATGCCACAGGAGGCAGAGTTGGGGCAGGAAGGGCTCAGGTGGAGATTAGTGAAGGCGGCTGGAAGTGCAGGCATGGGCTCACGACCCTCCATGAGTTCTCTGCAATGACTGCAGGCTGCGTTTTACCAACAAATTTACCGCTGGTGGCTCTATGCCAGTGGTCCCCAAATCTGCGCTTAAGAATCATCTAGAGGGCTTATCAACACCCAGATTGCTGGGCCCCACTTCCAGATTTTCAGATTTAGTAGGTCTAAGGTACCTGACCAAAGAATTTGTATTCCTAGAAAGTTCCCTGTGATGCTAATGTGACTGACCTAAGGCTCACACTATGAGAACCTCTGCTCTAGACTTTTATTTGGGCTATTCTCCCTATTTGGTCTGATATTTTCTCTGAGAGGGTAACTAGAAGGACTGATGCAGGTGGAGATGATCAAAGATGTTCCCTTTTACCAGCAGAATTTCAAGGATTCACTGCTAACCATTAAGAACAAATGTTTGGATTGGCTGATTAATCTCCCATTTTTTTTTTCTTACTCAGATGATAGATTTTTTAAAAACCTTATCCTATAATGATAGGTAACATATCTTTCAAAGGCATACTATGTGCCAGGCATCATGATAGGCAGTGTCCATGCATTGTCTCATTTAGTTCTATCAATAATCTTACAGAGGGGAATACTACTATAATCCCCATTTCTCAGATGAGAAAACTGAGATATTGAAGTGGTTAAAATTAGCCCAAGATCAAGCTGCCATTAAAGGGTAGATTTACAGCACACCTGGGGGACTTGGCTGAGCACGCAACTCTTGATTTCAGCTTGGGTCATGATCCCAGGGTCATGGGATCAAAACCTGTATTGGGCTCTGTGCTGAGTGTGGAGCCTGCTTAAGATTCTTCTCTGCCCCTCTTCTCTGTTCTCTATTTAAAAACTAATAATAAAAAATGGTAGATGTACTACAGTCTGTGCTCAACTACTGATATACTGCCTCCTTTCCTAGCCCATATTTTGTTCTATGAAATAGGCTAGCTTATTCCAAGACTAGAACCTTCATATTCTGTTATGTCATTAACCTACGGTGGTTTCCTGAATGTTTTCAAAAATCTGCCAGTATATGGCTGGCAACCACAACAGAGTGTAATAATCATCTTTCAGCTTCTTAATAACTCTTGTGCATTGAACAATCAAGAGAATGGAAGGGTCAAGTGGAAGGCAACGCCCTGAAGTGCAATGAATATGTTTGCAGACTTTCTGTGATAACACCTGGGGGATACATGGGCATTCTTAGCATATTATAGTGTAAGAGCCTCACAACATCTGTTCCAACAACATCTCTAGACAGTACATGCAGTATCATCCTTAAAAGACAATTTTCAGAAAGCCCTAAACAATTGTTAAGATTTTTTTTTTTGGCTACCTCCAAAGAAGAAAGCAAACAAAGCAAGTAATTCATGTAAGTTTTCTGTAAAGAATCTATTCATTATTTAAAATGTAGTAATTATTTAGCCTGTAGGTTACATGCCTAAACTATGAGACAGAATGTGTCCTATGAGATCACAGGACATCAGAAATTCAGACCTGTGTCCCAGCATTGTTTTAATGGAAATTCATAAAAGCTAGGGAGTATGAATATGGCTGTTTGAAGAGGCCACAGATAGCAGGACAGCTCTCTTTTAAGATTAAGCTCTTTGAAGAATTTAAGTGAGCGCCCTCTGGAAAAGACAATGTTAAAGAAAATTTCAGGAAGATGACCATCCTCATACTGTCCCAGAGCTATGACTGGCCCAAACACTTCCATGCCCACCAGCAGGAGTGACCTGGGATTAAGTGTTGCAGTCAAGGGCAAAGAATCTCCAAGGCAAGGCCTCACATGTAAGCCTACTCCCAAATCTCTGTCCTTATTACTGGCCTTCAATATCACCATTAGAACTTGGACTTACATCTTAGTTCTTGGCTCAGGTCCTAGGACACCACCCTCTTGGAGCCCCTTTTCCCAGGGTCTAGCATCAATAATACTTCCACCACCAAAACCACCTCCATGCATGCAGGTGGATAATGGCTTACTTCAAATTGGCCAGAACAGTTCAAAGAGAATACTGCCTCCTATCTGAATTCCAACAAACTCTTGACTTTAGACCCTATTGCCCTGCTCCAGATACCACATCCCTATCCCTTTAATATAGATGCTATATATCCAACATTGCTAGTCCTCACCAAATTCATTTTCCCTTCTTCTTGGGATCATAGCCTAGTCTCTTTTGCAGTAAGACGTGGCCATATAATTCAGCTCCACCAAGGAAAGTAAGAAATGGCATTCTAAGTCTAGCCCTTCAAAACCTTATAGGTGCCTCTTTCCCCCTTCCAGTGGCTAGGTGTTGATTTCCAGGGAAAACTTGAAAGCCATGTATTAAAGATGGCAGAACCTATCAACCTGGATCACTGAATGCCTGTGCAGAACATAGTTCCCCCACCACTGAAGATCTTAGACTGTTCATATGAATGAAGATAAACTTGAGTGTATTTGAGCCATTATATATTACAGGGACTTCAGTTATTGCAGTGGGCTTATACAGCTAATAGAAGTGGATCAAGTATCAATCCACTAATATCCTCTAGAGAATCCTCCACAAGGACCCTCCAGATTGATGAGTTAACCTCCCTGGCCATGTGCTCAATCCCAACTTGCTGGGTTTTCCCTACCATGTATGGCTGAGATACCAGCATCTTATCTGCCAATCTCTTCTAAGTAAGCACAGTACCCTATGGGTTCATGGATGGAGAAAGCTAGATTCATGGCAAGCAGGTGAGAGTATACACATACATGCACAGCTCTGAGCCTATTTCTCCCAGTCTCCTCATCCAGATGGCTTGACTGGTATCCCTCAGCAAGGAAGAGTCTAAGTCAATAACTTCAGTGTCCCTCTGTGAAAGATGAGAGGATTCAAAAGAATGCCAATACATCATTGACTTCCCTTACTTTTCTGGAGCAGATTCCCTTTAATTGGTTGTTGTGATAGGAAATGTGAAAATTGTCTTCTTTAGGGTAATTAGAACTCTTGAAACCAGATAAAATTTCAGTTAACCTAGTTTAAAAGCATTGTCAGGGGTGTTCTGAGTTGCTACCCAAATATGTGCTCTTCTTACAATGCTTAATAGAGGCTTAAATATTGAGCCCCTGAACCAGCACAGGGAAGAGATGAGACACAAGAAACATGGGGAACATAGTAAGACCAATGAATTATTGTGAGCATGGGCCCATGGCTTCACTTTCTGTGAGGGAAATTCCTTGATCAGAAGCAATGTTATGTGGAATACTATAATGGTAAATAGATAGATAGATAGATAGATAGATAGATAGATAGACAGATAGATAGGTAATTTAGATAGATTGATAGATAAGCAGATTCTGTAAGCCAAGAATGATAGCTTTGACAGAAGCATAGTGTACAGGGAAGTCAAACCTGTGTCCAAAGTGTCTATTCCAGTAAGAACAAACCACTGCCCCTTCCATGTTGGAAGCAGTCCAATGTGATCATACTGGTGCCATATTGAGGGCTCAGTGTTGGTCTCTACTGTTGGCAGATTGGACACTCAGCAGAGGCTACAGTCAGGTTGCTTTGGTGAGAAGTAGATATCCATTTGTTGCTAATAGATTCATAATGTCCATAAAAGTTTAAGATCAGCTTTTCCATTTTGGCAAAAAAAAAAAATCGGGATTTTGATAGGGATTGCATTGAATCTGTAGATTGCTTTGGGACATACTGCCATCTTAACAATATTGTCTTCTAATGCATGAACATGGGATATCTTTCCATTTATTCAGTTTTCCTTTCATTTCTTTCAGCAATGTTTTGTACCTTCTTTAATTTGTGAAAATTGTTTTGTGGCCTAACATGATCTATCCTGGAGAAGATTACGTGTGCACTTGAGAAGAATGTGTATTCTGCTGCTGTTAGATGCAATATTCTGTATATGTCTGTTAGATCCGTTTGGTCTAGTGTTGTTCAAATCCACCATTTCCTTACTGATTTTGCGTGGATGATCTATGCATTGTGAAAAGTGGAGGATTGAAGTCCCCCTACTATTATTGTATTGTTGCCTATTTCTCCCTTCAGATCTATTAGTATTTGCTTAATATATTTAGGTGCTTCAATATTGGGTGCATATATATTTACAACTGTTATATCTTCTTAATATATTGACCCCCATTATATGATGACATTCTTTGTCTCTTGTTACTGTTTTTGGCTTAAAGTTTATTTTGTCTAATATACAGCTAGCCTTGCTCTCTTGGTTTCCACTTCCATGGAATATCTTTTTCCATCTCTTCACTTTCAGTCTATGTGTATCCTTAAGTCTCCCATAGAAAGTATATGGTTGGGTCTTGTTTTTTTATTCATCCAGCCGCTCTGATTTTTCACTGGAGAATTTAATCCATTTATACTTAGAATTAATTGTTGATATAAGAACTTATTAATGACACCTTATTGTTTTTCTAGCCATTTTGTAGTTCCCTTATTCCTTTCTTCTCTTGCTGCCTTCCTTTGTGAACTGATGATTTTTCTTGTTGGTATGCTTTGATTCTCTCCTCTTTGTCTTTCGATTATAGGTTTTTGTTTTGTAGTTACCATGAGGTTCACATAAAACACTGTAGATACAACAACCTATTTTATGCTGATAATAACTTATTTTCAATCACATACAAATATGCTACTCTTTTACTTCCCACCTTTTATCGATGTCACAATTTACCTCTTTTTATATTGGGTATTCATAACAAATTATTGTAACTATAGTTTTTAATACTATTGTTCTTTAACATCTATACTAGAGTTAAGTTGTTAACTACATACTTATCTTTACAAATCCTTCTCACACTTTTCCAAAACAAAAACAAAAACAAAGAGGAGACACTTGCTAACTCATTGTATAAGGCCAGGATTACCCTGATACCAAAGCTAGACTACAACACTGCAAGGAAAAACAACAACAACAAACAAACCATAGACCATTATCTCTTATGAACTTTCATGCAAAAATCCTTAACAAAACATTCCGAAATCAAATTCAACAGCATATTAAAATGATTATACACCATGACCAACTGAGATTTATTCACAGAATGCAAGGATGGCCCAACATATGAAAATTTATCAATTTAATACACCATCTTAACAGAAGCGGGGGAAACACATGATCATCTCAATGGACACAGAAAAAGCATTTGACAAAATTCAACACCCATTCAGGATAAAAAACATTCAATAAGCTAGGATTAGAAGGAAACTGCCTCAACAAACTGGAAGCCATATATAAAAAACCCACAGAGAAGATCATGCTCCATGGTGAAAAACTAAAATATTTTCCTCAAAGATAAGGAGCAAGACAAAGATGCCTATTTTTGCCACTTCTCTTCAACATAGTACGAGAAGTCCTAGCAAGAGTAATTAGGCAAAAAATAAATAAGAGACTCAAAGTGGATGAAAGATCTCAATGTAAGACAGGAAGCCATCAAAATCCTAGAGGAGAAAGCAGGCAAAAACCTCTTTGATCTTGCCCACAGCAATTTCTTACTCAACACGTTTCCGGAGGCAAGGGAAACAAAAACAAAAATGAACCACTGGGACCTCATCAAAATAAAAAGCTTCTGCATAGCAAAGGAAACAATCAGCAAAACTAAAAGGCAATCGACAGAATGGGAGAAGATATTTGCAAATGACATGTCAGATAAAGGGTTAGTATCCAAAATCTACAAAGAACTTATCAAACTCAGCATCCAAAAAATAATCCAGTGAAGAAATGGACAAAGACATGAATAGACACTTCTCCAAAGAAGACATCCAGATGGCCAACCAACACATGAAAAAATGCTCCACATCACTCATCATCAGGGAAATACAAATCAAAACCACAATGAGATACCCCCTTACACCTGTCAGAATGGCTAACATTAACAACTCAGGCAACAACAGATGTTGGCAAGGATGTGGAGAAAGAGATCTCTTTTGCATTGTTGGTGGGAATGCAAGCTGGTACAGCCACTCTGGAAAACAGTATGGAGGTTTCTCAAAAAACTAAAAATACAACTACCCTACGACCCAGCAATTGCACTACTAGGCATTTATCCAAGGGATACAGGTGTGCTGTTTCGAAGGGACACATGCACCCCCATGTTTATAGCAGCACTATCAATAATAGCCAAAGTATGGAAAGAGCCCAAATGTCCATCAATGGATGAATGGATAAAGAAAATGTGGTATATACATACACACACACACACACACACACACACACACACACACACAATGGAGTATTACTCAGCAATCAAAAAGAATGAAATCTTGCCATTTGCAACTACGTGGATGGAACTGGAGGGTATTATGCTAAGTGAAACTAGTCAATCAGAGAAAGACAAAAATCACATGACTTCACTCATATGGGGACTTTAAGAGACAAAACAGATGAACATAAGGGAAGGGAAACAAAAATAATATAAAAGCAGGGAGGGGGACAAAACAAAAGAGACTCATAAATATGGAGAACAAACTGAGGGTTGCTGGAGGGGTTGTGGGAGAGGGATGGGCTACATGGGTAAGGGGCATTAAAGAATCTACTGAAATCATTGCTTCACTATATACTAATTTGGATGTAAATTTTAAAAAATAAAAAATAAAGTTAAAAAATAAAAATAAAAATGATTTACATAAAATAAATAAATAAATAAATGAGATATTCAAATTGGAAAGAAGGAAGTAAAATTATCTCTGTTCTCAGGGAATCTTATTTTTTTTTAATGTTTATTTATTCTTGAGAGATAGAGACAGAGCATGAGCAGGGGAGGGGCAGAGAGAGACACATACAGAATCTGAAGAAGGCTCCAGGCTCTGAGCTGTCAGCACAAAGCCCAACGTGGAGCTCAAACCCGCGAACTGTGAGATCATGATCTGAGTCAGAGTCAGACACCTAAACGACTGAGCCACCCAGACACCCCTCTCAGGTTATCTTATATGTAGAAAATCACAAGTATTGCACACAAAAAAAGGTTAAAAATAATAAATGAATTCATCTAGGTAGTAAAATACAAAGTAAACACACAAAAATCAAATAGCATTTCTGTACATTAACAATGAACAATCTGAAAAGGAAATTATGAAAACAATTCCATTTACAGTAGCATGAGAAAGAGTAAAATAGGAGCTAACCGTGAAGGTGAAAGACTTCACAACAAAAACTGTAATATGTTGCTGAAAGAAGTTAAAGAAGACATAAATGGAAACACATCTCATGTTCATGGATTGGAAGTCCTAATATTGTTAAGATGTCAACACTACCCAAAGAGATCTACGGATTCAATGCAATCCCTATCAAAATTCCAATGATTTTTTTTTTGCAGAGAAACACATTCTAAAGTTTATATGGAGGCTCAAGCAACCCCAAACAGCCAAAACAATCTTGAAAAAGAACAAAGCCAGGACACTCACTTCGAGACTTACAACACTACAATGATCAAAACAGTGTGGTAATGGCATAAAAACATACAGATCAACTGGATAGAACAGAGAGCCACAAAATAAAAATAACTCATATTTTTGGCAAGGGTGCTAAGATCTTCCATTAAGTTGGAAAAGGACAATCTTTTCAACAAATGGTGCTAGGAAAACTAAATGGCCACTTAGCAAAAGAAAAAAGCTAGGCCCTCCCCTAACATTATATACTCAAAATAGATCAAAGACCTAAATGTAACACCTAAAACTATACAATTCTTAGAAGAAAGCAGAGGGCAAAAACTTCATGACACTGAATCTTGCAATGATTTCTTAGATATGACATCAAAGGAAAAGGCAACAAAATAAAAAAAAAAAAATCAACAAACTGGACCTCATGAGTATTTAAAAATTGTGTGCATCAAAAGATAATATCAACAGAGTAATAGGATAAAATATTTGCATGTGAGGGTAGCCTGGGTGGCTCAGTTGGTTACGCGACCAACTCTTGGTTTAGGCTCAGGTCACGATCTCATGGTTCATGGGTTCAAGCACCACATCGGGCTCTGTGGTGACAGTGTGGAGCCTGCTTGGAATTCTCTCTCTCCCCCTCCCCTGCTCCCTCTCCCTCTCTCTCTCTCTCTCAAAATAAATATACTTAAAAATTTAAGAAAAATTTGCAAGTCATATATCAAATAAAAAATATCCAGAATATATAAAGAATTCCTAAAACTCAATGAAAAAAAAAAAGTTTAATGGACAAAGGACTTGACTAGATTATTTCTCCAAAGAAGATATTCAAATTATCAATAAGCTCATAAAAAGATTCTCAGTTATCACTAGTCATTTGGGAAATGCAAATCAAAAATACAATAAGATATCACCTCATACTGATTAGGATGGCTACTATAAAAAAAAAGGAAAAATTAAAAACAGAAAATAATAAGTGTTAGGATGTGGAGAAATTGGAACCCTTATGCACCACTGTCAGGAACATAAAATGGTTTGGCCACTATACCATGGGAAACAATGGCAGATCCTCAAAAAATTAAAAACAGAATTACCATATGACCCAGCAATTCCACTTCTGGGTATATACCTAAAAGAATTGAGAACAGGGTCTCAAAGAGATATCTGTACACCCATGTTCATAGTAGCATTATTTACAGTAGCTAAAATGTGAAAGAAACCAAAGTGTCCATTTAGAGATGGATGGATAAATAAAAGGTGGTATATGCATACAATGGAATATTATTTAGCCTTAAAAAGGCCATTCTAACATATGCTTCAACATAGATAAATCTAGAGGACCTTATGCTAAGTGAAATAAACCAGTCACAAAAAGATACACTGTATGATTCCACCTATATACAAGGTAGAGTAGTCAAAATCATACAGACATAAAGTAGACTGGTGGCTGCCAAAGGCTGGGGAAGGGGGAAATAGGGAGTTACTGCTTAATGGATATAGAGTTTTGGTTTTACAAGTTAAAATAGTTATGTAGATGGATGGTGGTGACAGTTGCACAACATTTTGGATAGATTTAATACCACTGAACTGTACAACTAAAAATGGTTAAAATGGTAGATATGTTTCATTTATCTTACAAAATAAAAAAAATGAGACAATTCCAATTTCCATTCCACATGTAAGGAGCTTGGAAGTCACCACTCTGTCCTAACAAGTAAAAGGATGAACAGACTGAAAAGTTAACACATCTCAGATCCATAAGAAAAGAGAAGACATAGAGTAAACCACTGCCCCCAAGACTGCAGAAACAGGCAAACAGAGGGAGTCGCAGTTTACCAGAGTGGGGGCTCACCAGCAGAAACTGCCAACAAAATCAGTGCTAAGTAGTAAAACCTAAACTGTACTTGCTGAATTGCTGAAGGCTCAGTGGGGACAACTCTGAGAGTTAAAATCTTCAGGGGTACCCAGTAATAAGTGGGCCCCAACAATATTGTGAGATTTACCTGCAGACGCTCAACTAGATTCCCACAGTAAATACTGGGGAAAAATCTCCTTGCACTTCCAGCAGAGACAGGGGAATCATTTTGATATAAGTCAGAGGACTTTGTTCTTAATGAGGCCTGCCCTAAGGACTATCTAGTTAACCAGAGCCTAAACTGCTGGGGTATTAATCAGATCCTAACTGACCTGGAGAAGGGAAATACCTAATGTAAGCCCATGCTAGCCATTCTGTCCTATTTAAAGGGGGAGAAAAAAAACTGAGAAACACTTGAGTGATGTTCACAGTCCAGAGGCACAGGCTCACTGAAAGACTGAGACCTAATCACAAGACTATAAAAAGCCTCCCCTCTCCTTACACCTCACCACTCTATTACTAAAGGCCTATTTCCAGCAGTTTCTTCTTCCTCATACATCACATCTGGTTATCAAGAAAAAATTAGAGGGGTGCCTGGGTGGCTTAGTTGGTTAAGCCTTCAACTTCAGCTCAGGTCATGATCTCACAGTTTGTGAGTTCTAGCCCGTCAGGCTCTGTGCTGACTGCTCAGAGCCTGGAGCCTGCTTCAGATACTGTGTCTCCCTCTCTCTCTGCCCCTTCCCCACTCACACTCTGTATCTCTCTCTCTCTCTCTCTCTCTCTCTCTCTCTCTCTCTCTCTCTCTCTCAAATAATTAAACATTTAAAAAAATAGAAAAAAAGAAAAAATTAGAAGGCATACCAAAAGTCAAAACATAGTTTGAAGAGACAGAGCAAGCATCAGAACCAGACATGGCAAGGATGTTGGAATTCTAGACCAGGAATTTAAAATAACTATGATTAATATGCTAAGGGCCATAATGGATAAAGTAGACAGCATGCAAGAACAGATGGGCAAGCAATGCAATCAGAGAGATGGAAATTGTAAAAAGGAACCAAAAGAAATACTACAGATCAAAAACACTGTAACAGAAATGAAGAATGCCTTTGATGAGCTTTTTTAGTAGACTGGACATGACTGAGGAAAGAATCTCTGAGCTAGAGGATATTATCAATAAATCCCTAGAAACCAAGAAGCAAAGAGAATAAAGTCTGAAAAAAAAGGAAGGTTATTCAAGTACTGCTCCCACAAAAAGTATAACATACATGTATGCAAATAACCAGAAGGAGAAGAGAAAGGGAAAAGTAACAGAAGAAATATTTGAAATGATAATGACTGAGACTTCCCCCCAAATTAAAGTCAGACACCAAACCAGAGATCCAGGAAGGTCAGAAAACACCATGCCAGATAAATACCAAAAAAACTACAAGTAAGCATATCATTTTCAAATTACAGAAAATCAAAGAATCCTGAAAGAAATGAGGGGTAGGGGGTGGTGGGAAACACCTTACCTATAGAAGAACAAAGATAAGAATTACATCTAATTTCTCAGAAACTATGCAAGCAACAAGAGAATGGAATGAAATAATTAAATGTTGAGAGAAAAAACCCACCAACCTGGACTTCTGTACCCTGAAAAATTATTCTTCAAACATGAAAGAGAAATAAATAATTTCTCAGATAAGTAAATATGGAGGGAATTTGTTGCCAGTAGATAGATTTGCCTTGCAAGAAATGTTAAAAGGACTTCTTTAGGGAGGAAGAAAATAGGTCAGAAACTCAGCTCTACATAAAGAGAGGAAGAGCATTCAAGAAGGCATAAGTAAAATAAAAATCCCAACACATTTTTTAATCCCAATTTAAAAAATCTCAATAATGACTCCAAGTTATTTTTGTGGAACCTGACAAGATAACTCTAAATTGATATAGAAGAAAAGGATGGGGGAAGGATAGACAAGAAAACTTTGAAGATGAAAAAAATCAAAGTGGGAGGATTTATTCTACTGGATATGAAGACTTAATCCAGCTACTGTAGTTAACATAATACATATATAGCATATATGTAATACGGGATAAGGACAGACAAATAGAACAATATAACAAACAGGGTCCAGAATATTTTAATGCACATCTGTCCAATTTATGACAAAGTGGCGCCTTTTTTTGTTTGTTTGTTTGTTTTCCTGGTGATTTACGATTTATTGAATATTGAAACAAACATACCCCTCCCAACCAAAAAGGGCCTCTGGTATATTGGGTAAAAGCAAGCTGTTCCCTGTGTCTCAATTAGCCAAAAATTTTTCTCACAGTCTGTCACTTTAAAGAGACAAATACTGTCAGAGGAAAGGCAGAATGTCTATCAATTGTGCCTCGATCCATATTTCTTCTAGGGATGAAGTGGCACTTTTCAACAAATGATCGTGAATGAACTGGATAGTTATATAGAAAAAGAAAAGAAGGAAAAACGACCCCATGCTCGCACGATACAAAAATAATAAATTTCCAGGTAGAATTTTAGAAGCTTTTAGAATAAAAGATACAATAATAAAGCTTCCAGAAGATAATATAGGAGAATATCTTCATGATCATGGGACAGGGAAAGATTTCTTAAGTAAGACCAAAAGGTATTAATCATTCATAATGGCAATATTATTAAATTGGACATTAAAATTAGTAACATCGGTTCATGGTACTTAATTATTAAGAGTGAAAATGCAAGCTGACAGAGTGAAAGAATATACTATTTGCTATTCATAAAACTGCCCAACAGCTCATAACCACAGTGTATGTAACACATACACACACACACACACACACACACACGCACGCACACACACAGTACCCTATACATAGACAAAAGGACAACCCAACAGAAAAAAATGGGCAAGAAACCAGAACAGATACTTCACAAAAGAGGATATCCAAAAGGCCAATAAACTTACTTTGAAACATGTTCAACTTCACTAGTTACCAGAGAAATACAAATTTAAAAACATGAGATACTACTGTAACCTCACCAGAATTATTAAATGTAAAAGATGGAGAATACCTAGTATTGGCAAGGCAGCAGGGAAATTGGAACTCTCAAAACACTGCTGGTAGGAGTGCAAATTAAGCCAACTATTTGGCAAACCTTTTTGGATCCATCTGTAAAAGCTATGTTCATCATACTCTATGACCCACTCCTAAAAACATACGGAACAAAAATGTATACACATGTGCATCAAAAGATAAGCAAAAGAATATTTTTGTAGCAGCAATATTTGCAATAGTTAAAAACTAAAAATCTAAATTCCCATCAACACAACAGACTGGGTACACAAACTGAGGTATAGCCATACAGTGCAGCACTGGCAATGAAGATACGTGAACTACAAGCTACACAAAGTAACACAGATGAGTCACAAACATATGCACAAATCAGACACACTAGGACAAATATGGTACAATTCCATTCATATAAAATTCAGAAATAGTCAAAGCAAACATCTGATCTTAGAAGTCAGAATACTGGTTACCTGTGAGGAGAAGGGAAGAGGAGTGACTAGAAAAGAAAACAAGGGGATATTAATAATGCTTCATTTCATTTTGGCTACATGGCTATGGTCTCTGTGATAATTTAACAAGACAAACACAATCTTTACACTTTTCTGAATGTTCTACATCAATTAAAATGTTTAAACGCAAATCTGATAGATGTCCTTTTGAGGAAATGTTCCTGTTTCTAATAGAGATCACTTGCCTTGAGAGTTTCCTCTCATCCTCACCTGAATTGAACTCATCTGCCTCCTTTACGTAGTAAGGTGCTTTCTGAGGGGAGTGCCCTGTCAGAGGTGAAATGTGTGTTTAATTTATCTTCCATGGTGAGGTGTCAACTGCATTTTGATATAGTCAAGGATTAAAAGTCACCTTGAAGCAGATCTTCACTTTTCTGCAAAGAATCTCTTCAGTGGGTTCCTGTACTCAGAGAGAGGCTTAGCAAACTACGTATTAACAAAACTAACAGTTTTTGAATGGCTTTACGTATGATCTCTTGTGGAGGTAGTCACTGAGAAGGAAGTGGAAGTAAGGGTTCTAGGTTTGTGTACTGGAAGGTAGCATTAAACGAAAGAGAGTTCATTTCTAAGACATCTATTAGGATATTAAGACCGCAGGATGATTGTCCTTTAAACAGCTGCTGTGAAAGAACTTTACCTTGGCAGCCTTAATAACAGGTAGAGCAGAATTTAGCCTCTCTGCCACCTTATTTCAGACCTAATATTTGGGGGTAACTGCGCCAGCACAGAAATCACTTGCCCTTTCTAATGAGTCTCCATCTTCCTAGAAAATTCTCAACCTTGTTCCTGCTGCCCACACCTTCTACGCATTTCTCAACTGCTTCACCCACCGCCTATTGACTCAAATTAGTGACCATCAACTCAATTTGTGCCATTCCCACTGTCCTTGGGTGGCATAGCATCATATGGATTGAGTTCAGAGAGGGACTGGAAAGTACTTTAACAATTCTGGACAGTTCAGCTTGAAGTCTCCTTTACTAAGAGTAACATTAGAACACTGCTCAAGATAAGGAGTCCAGACCAAACCTGAAGCCCGTTGAACACACTACCACATAGAGGAAAAGATTGGAGCGAGAGAGAGAGAAGGGACTTTTTTCAAATACTGTATTCAAGTGGATTTAATTACCAAAAAACTTGTCGTAATACATAATCTGCAGTCATAGGGAAGAATAACAGAAGCCGGGAGGACATGTATCCAACTGAGAATATTGAAAGATCAGACAAAGAATGTGAATGTGGTAACTGACATAGTAGAACAGTGATAAACATGATGGATTGAAACGCATGAGTCAGAATGCCATGCAGAGTGATTCAGCTTCTTCATAATAATACCATTACATCACCGCAGCATCATAATAATAATAAAACATAGGAACAGCGTAATGAGAATAGACTTCTGAACTTCACTCTGACTTGTGGGATTCAAATATTACACATTGAAATGACTGAGGCACATTATTTGCTCTCGAAAAGGTGCAGAGCTCCAGTTTCACCTATAAATTAACTAGACTCTTCTCTTGTGAAATAATGTTTTAAAAACAGTTTCACATACACTATTTTCAAGACCATCTTTTAAGGTAAGCAATCATGGCAAAGACTGCTGTTTGTCCTCTAAAATGAATTTCTTGCTCTTCCTCAGTAAGGTACCCCTCAAAGTGTCAGACTACTCAAAACAAAGGCTATACCAAGTTAATGTTTTATTAATTGTTGTCATTCAAAGTTTCTTACAAAATGCATATATATTTCCTTAGATTTGGTTCTGATATAATTCTCGCCTGTTACATACTTGTATTTTTTTAAGCCAAATCATTTACCAAACAGAACTATCAGTCCTTTGAATTTTTCCTGTCATTATGGGCTTTCATAATACCTAATGTCCTTTGCAAATTTAATTAAGATACACTGTACTTCCTCTCACAGCTAAGATGTCAAATATAAAAACGTTATTTAAAAGCCACTGTAACAGAAGCCTTTCATTTTGTATTATTCTTAAGGAAAGTCTCAGTTTACAGTCTATTTTTATTGATTAGAATGATTTCTAAGTCAAACTTTGTATGATCACACAAAATGTTTATAGAAATACAAATGCCCGTTATCAACTTTATCCTCTTTACCAATACTATAATTCTACAGGGGTAAAAATACATACGAAGTTACTATATTTGTCGGGCAGAAGTCCTTCCAATCCTGTCTCCGCAACCGAACTACTGCTGCTGCTAATAATCCTGCCATATGAATTGACTTTTTCTTGATCCCAATTAAACCTTAAATATCTTTATTACACACAGAAGAAAGTAATACTTTTTATCTTTAAACATGCCACAGAACTACTGTCATGGGTCACCAGACAGTCTGCCATGTAAATTAATGTAAAGTTTGCATACCAGATCACTGCCATGTGAAAGTCATCACAAATATACACTTAGATTATATATTCCAATCCCATACCTACACTGAGCTTAGAAATTTATTTCATTCTTAAAATATTTTCTATTATCACATTCTTATTCACCATCTCTTCTATATATCAGGATTGTGATGAAACAAGGTCAAGCCTGCCTGCAGCAAGTCCCTAAACAGACACAAAGAGAAAAATACTGATCTCCTGTAATATATCAACTAGTAGAAGCACAGAAAAAGTGACCACACACAGAAGGTGTCCAATAATTTTCAACAAGCAGAACCAAAAATTAGGCCCAACTGCCTTGATGAATGACAAAATTATTACTTTACATGACAACATAAAGTGTTTCTCCTCTAAGTGTTTCTCACAATAAAAGCTAGGCACTACTACTTTATTTGGAGTTCTTCAGGCAAGTACCTTCATAACTTAGAGGTAGGCAAAAATTTAAGACACAGAAAACAGTAACTATAAAATAAATACTTGGAAATTAGATTTCAATATTAAAAACCACTGCTCATTAAAAGACATCATTATAACAATGAGTAGGTAAGCCACAGACCAAAAAGAAAATATGTGCAAAATTCATATCTGACAAAGGATCGATATCCACAATATATAAGAACCCCTATAACTTAATAATATAAAGGTAAACCCAATAAAATATGGACAGAAGATCTGAAGAGATGCTTCACAGGAAATAAACAAATGGCCAATAAGCACACACAAAAAAGTGCTCTATATCATTAATCACCAGGGAAATACAAATTAAAAACATAAAAACCACAAACTACCCATCAAAGTGGACAAAATTAAAATATTTAACTACTCTAATCCTTGGTAAGGATGTAGAGCACTGGAACTCTCATACACTGTTATGGCGTGTAAAATGGTACAACCACTTTGGAAAAAAGGTCTAGCAGTTTTTTTTTATAAAACTAAACGTAATTCGGGGTACCTGGGTGGCTCAGTCGGCTTAGGTCATGATCTCACTGTGAGTTCAAGCCCTGTGTTGGGCTCTGAGCTGTCAGCACCCAGATCCTGGAGTCTGCTTCGGATTCTGTGTCTCCCTTTCTCTCTGGCCTTCCCCCACTCATACCATCTCTGTCTCTCAAAAATGGAATAAATGTTAAAAAAAAAAAAAAACTAAACTAAACATAATTCTATTCCCATGTATTTACCCAAAAGAAATAAAAACATGCTTAATGCAAGAATCATACAAAAATGGTCATAGCAGCTTATTCAAAAGGATAACAAAAGGATAACCAAAATGTGGCATATTCATACAGAAGAATGCTTGCTACTAAGCAATTAAGAAGGAATGAACTACTGATAAATGCAACATAAGATGAATGAATTTCAAAAACATTATGCTGAGTATGAAAGAAGTCTTATGTAAGAGAATATATTACCTGATTCTATTTATTCTATTCAGTTTGGGGTGTGTGGGGGGGTGCAGTGCAGACTAACTGGAAAGGAACTTCCCAAGGTGCTGGTAATGTTCTGTATCTTGATAGTATAGGATATCTAGTTGTATGCATTTGTCAAAACAATTTAAATGTACACTTACAATTTGTGTATTTCATTGTGTGCAAATTTTACCTCAAGAGGAAAAAAATGTAAAAACAAAAACAAATTAAAGAAATATATATGTTAAAAACAAGAGTGAAATTGTACTTATTAAGAAAAATAAATTTGATAATCTTCAGGGAAAAAAGTACATAATCTAACGCAAGTATATACAGAAACTGAAAGACCCTGGTACTTACCTGGATGTCTTCCTGGCCTGCTCCCTGATGTGTTCTTCAGGTCTCTGCTACAACGCAATTTTAACAGAGAAGTCTTCTCTAGCAATACTATTTCAACAAACACCCCCAAGTCCCTCACTTTCTATCCTGCTTAGTATTTATTCATAACCTGTAGTACCACAAGAACACATTCGTTTGTTCATGTCTCTCCACCAGTGGAATGTAAACTCCAAGAAAGCAGTAGAGAGGAAGAGAGCATTAGTGAACACATTATTCCATTTCCAATATATCACTCAACTGCAATCCACTTGTGCTTTGAGGGAGATTTTAATGGAATAGTGTCTGGTCTCAAAGGAATAGATAAACACAGTAAAGAGGGACTCTCTCCCCTCTTCTCTCGTCTCCACCTTTTGGTCTCTGCCTAGAGGGAAGCTGGAATTTCTACTGAAATCCATCTACTCCATACACCTGGTCCCTCTCCAGCCCTTACTCCCTCAGCAAAGAGTGACTGATGTGATAAATCAGAATTGGATATTAATTTGGCCACATTTTACTAAAGGATGAAACCACGGAGCTAAGTCAGCCCATATTCTTGCCAGCATCTTGTCTCCTCTTACTTAAGAAGACCTACTAGGTCTTGACTTTCTCACTAACTCCCTATGACTGGCTGTGTGAAACAGGCCCACAGGCCTCTTTCATGCTACACGTTAGGAAAGAAGTTTAAACAATCTGCTTTGCAAATCTAGTCAAGTCTCTAGGCAGCATGAGTAGATTCAGAGTGGGAGGTTTCAAGCCTAAGCCATGTTCTCCAGTACAGCTTTTTCCTAAGAAACTTGAAATGAAGGTTACAGGATGCATGACTAGATTAATAAAGCTTGCAACAATATCCCATTTGGACAGTAATCATTCAATAGATACTGAAATCAGTCAAAATGCCAGAGAAGTTCTGAACTACTAACTCAAGAAAAATATAAAAAAAACATAAAAATAATATAATACTCCATTGGTGCTAAATAACTTACTTTAATAAATTGTCTTTAATACAAGTATAAAACAATACTCCTATCATTTCAACTACAGTTAAACCCAGACTTCAAAGCTAAGTCAATAATTAGTAACACGTTAATTCTGAAAAGTTTTTAACTACAAGAGTATCAAATATACTACAAAACTCAAATATTTTAATGCTTTCTGACACAGTATTAAAAATAAACTTCTTAGCATCCCAAGGCTATCAAAGGTCCTCCTCCCCCCAAATATTTATTTATTTAATAAGTTAAAGCATAGTACCCTGTTCGTGCTTATATTTATCAAAAAAAAATTTTAATGTCTAACTTCAGTGTGATTTGAATACTTCTATGCCATCCCCAAATGCCTTATATACATACTAACTCTTTGCAGGTAGGAGTTTCATGGTCTTGGTAGAAAAAATCATGTTAGTTACAGTGTTTTAAAATTCCAACTAGACTTTTAAACTATAAAATAAAACAAGAAAGTTTAACATTATTTAGTTAGTACCTTTTCTCCTCTCTTTTTTGTTGGGGGGGGCAAAAAGGACTGATTTAACATCATTCTTCATTCAAGTGGACTATTATACAAGGTTTTAGTTTATGGTTCTTCTTTGTTAGCTGGTTAATATCAAATGCCCAAGGACAATTCTCATTAGAGCTGAACATTTCCACATAAGGGTAATTAGATTTAATTTAAAATAAAGTTAATAATATATGTATGTACATGTAGATTAAAATACAACCTAAACATATGCAAACTAGTAAGAGACATTCACCTAGAAAACTGAAAAGTATCCACTAGAAAGGAGACATAGGGAAAAATTTTAAACTGAAATACTTTTTGCTGAATCATTAAGCTACTACCATCAACATAGATCAACTAAGATCAGAAAGAAGTTAAGAATATGCAAAATGCTGACAAGAATGATTTATTCTACAATCAAAATGAATGTTTTAAAGAGAAAAAATAACTTTCTAAAATGAAACTTACAAAACAAAACTTGGGTTTAGTAATTTATTAAAAATTTCACCCCTAATTTTCTTTTGAAAAAAAGGAACATTATAAACAAGGGCAGGAAATAGACTTCAGATTGAGACTCATACCAATACTCTGTTCTCAATGAAAAATAGTACTATTTTAAAAAATTAAATAAAATTTCAAATATTTTCCATTTAATGTACATTTAAAAATGCAGTATTTATACCTGAAATATAAACTAGTCATTTATTTTCATTCATAATATAAAGTGATTTAGGGAAGGTTTACTTTTCCCAGTGCTCAAAATTAAATAAGAATTGTTTTCCATATCTAGGAATTATACTGATCACGTAAAGTAAAAGTTTAATTTTGCGGAACTAAAGCTCAGATTCAAATAAAAAATGTGTTTGAAAATACCTAAATAAAACAAAGGCTTTAATTTTTATTAGTTTGCAATCATAGCAAGTTTACTTTTTCTAACATTAGGAAAAAAAATCAAGCCCCCTTTATCAATATAAAAATTTTAAAATAATCACAATAGAATCTTTTATATATAACTTAGAAAAACAATTTCACATGATACACTCATAACACTCAGAAATTACAATCCAGAAAGAGACAATCTCCCTGAAATAGAAAGAAGTTCTTTCTTTTTGTCACCTCCATTCCTTATATAAACTTTATTTCACATCATTTACATACAAATATTTATCACCATCTGTCAGGTAAGAAAAAAAATTCTGCCTTTAGAGCTCATACAGTAAATTTACTAAGTCTTCTTGGTATGTTTCTTTTTAACAGTATCTGAAGCAACAGCTATAGGTTTTGAGGTCGATGAACCAGTACCATTAAAAGATGATTTTGTTTCACTTTTCTTTTCACATGGTGTGAACTGCTGCTGCCAACCAAACAGCATCCGGCTCAATGCGTCCTCAAAGAGAGCAAAAGGCACAGTAGCAGTCTCTGTAATCATCATGGTTATCTGGAAAAAGAAAGTTCAATTTTGAATTTAAACACAAATGTCTTCTGTTTCTCAAAACTGAGAGGAGAAAGTAAATTTTAAAAGAGAGAAAGATTAAAAACACATTCTTATTTACTGTTTAAAAAATTTTTTTATTGAGGTATAATGGACACATTAGTTTCAGGTGTAAAACATGTTTCAATATTTGTATATATTGCAAAACGATCACCACAACAGGTCACCATACATGGTTACAAAGCTTTTGTGTGATGAAAACTTTTACGATTTACTCTCTTAACAGCTTTTGAATATGCAATACACTATGATTAACTATAGTCACCATGCTTCACATTGCATCCCCATGACTTATTTTGTTAACTAGAAGGTTGTAGTTTTTGAGTTCCTTCATCCCTCACTCCCCCCACCCCCAGCCCCTGGCAACCACCAATCTATTCCTTATATTTGAGTTTTGTTTTGTTTGTTCATTTGTTTTTTTAGATTTCACATGTAAGTAAAATCATGTACTATTTGTTTCTAACTTCTTTCACTTAGCATAATGCCCTCAGGATGCGACTATGTTGTTGCAAATGGCAAGATTTCATTCTTTTTACGGCTGAGCAATATTCCAGTATGTATGTGTGTGTGTTTTACATCTTCTTTATTCATCCACCAACTGACACATTGTTTCTGTTATCCAGGCTATTGTAAATAATGTTGCAGTGAACATGGGGATGCATATATCTTTTTGAATTATTTCAATTTCTTCAGATAAGTATCCAGAGTGGAATTACTAGCTCATAAGGTAGTTCTATTTTTAATTTTTTGAGGAACCTCCAAACTGTTTTGCACAGTGGCTGCACCAACTTCCATTCCCACCCACAGTGCACAAGGGTTCCCCGTCCTCCAGATCCTCATAAACACTTGTTATTTCTTGTCTTTTGGATAACAGCCATTCTGACATTCTGATATCTCCTTGTGGTTTTGATTTGCATTGCCTGAGGATGAGTGATGCTGAGCATCTTTTCATGTACCTGCTGGCCATCTGTATGTCTTCTCTGGAAAAATGTCTGTCTATTCAGAACTGTCCATTTTTAAATTGGATTGTTTGGCTTTTTGCTATTGAGTTGTATGAGTTCTTTTTGTATTTTGGATATTAACCACTTATCAGATACATGATTTGCAAATATTTTCTCCTATTCAGTAGGTTGCCTTTTCATTTTGCTGACAGTTTTCTTTGATGTACACTTTTTCAATTTAATGTAGTTCCACTTATTTATTTTTGCCTTTTTTGTCTTTGCTTTTGGTGTCAGATCCAAAAAAAATCACCAAGACTGATGTCAAGGAGCTTAGCAGTATGTTTTCATCTTCCCGGAGTTTTATGGTTTCAGGTCTTTAATCCATTTTGAGTTAATTTTTATGTATGGTATAAGACAGTATTTCAGTTTCATTCTTTTCCATGTGGCTCTCCAGTTTTCCCAACACCATTTATTGAAGAGACCATCCTTCCCCCATCGTATATTCTTGGTTCCTTTGTAGTAAATAAATTGACCGCATGTGCATGGGTTTATTTCTGAGCTAAAATGTTATTGTTTAATCTTTAGGAGAAGAAAACCTAAGCTAGGTTCTAGAAAATCTCTGTTCTCTGTAAGTTTATACTTAAGCAAAGGAAAAGAACATAACTCGTTAACAATAACACAAGGTACCATATTTTGGGGTGGAAATGAGCAGTACAACCATAAAAATATATCTAGTATTCAAAGGAAATAGGAAGAAAAAATATCATCTACAGTCAACACCAAACAATCAATAACAGCTGTCATTACTATGCCCTTAACATGTGCCAGAACTTTAATAAGTGTTCTATATTATCTCATCTTCTTTATTTTTTTTAATGTTTATTTTTGAGAGAGAGAGAGACAGCATATGCACAAGCAGGGGAGGGGCAGAGAGAAGATGACGGAGGATCTGAAGTGGGCTCTGAGCTGACACCAGCAAACCCGAAGTGGGGCTTGAACTCACAAACCACGAGATCATGACCTGAGCCCAAGTCATGCTTAACCAACTGAGCCACCCAGGTATCCCCATCTTATCCTCTTTAAGTGTAATCCAACAATTACTCCATTATTACTCTCAGCACAGAGATGTGAACCATGGCTGACAGGTTCAGTAACTTGCTTGAAGTCACAGAACTAATAAGCAGTAAAGCAGTTTGGAACACCCAGATTTTGAGTTCAATCACTAAATACACTGTATTCTATCATTGTCTAAAGTCACAGATTTTTTAGTAAATGCAGAATACTACCCTTAGGAAAGACTGTAGAAAGTCTCTAATGATCCAATGCTTTCTATATGTATATGTATATGCATATACATATATTTATACACAAAGCACTAAGACATTAGGAGGTAGAATATAAAGTGCTACCAATTCTTTATTTGGCAAAATGCAGTGTTCAGAGATGTTCAGATTTGTTCAAAAAATTAGACTGGTACAAAAGGATCTGGGGACAGAGTTTTAAGGACTAGAATGATCCCAAAAAGCCCAAGAATTTCCAAGAGACAATTCTTCCAGCAAATCTAAGATAATGAATCAAATTAGAAATTTATGGAATCAAATCTCCACAAGAGGCCCCTACTTAATCCACTTATTTGAAGAAAATGGAATCAAGAAAAAAATTCTTATTAACTGCAATACAGTCTAGGTAGTGAGGAGACAGAATAGGTTCCATCAAGGAGAATGGATAAGTGAAACCCATACTGTGCAATTGTTAGAAGTAATAAATAGAAAAGTAATATGGGAAATTCTTAAAAAAACTGTTAGGTGAAAGCTAGAACAAGAGCTATAGTGTGCTATCATTTAGATAAATTAAAAATGCATGCACACACAACACTGTGAATGTACAAAATGTCACAGAATTGTATACTAAGAAATAGCTAATTTTGTTATGTGACTTTGACCTCAATAAAAAGAAACAAAAAAAATAACAAACTTTTTAAATAATGCATGCACACAGGCTTCAAGCTAGCCATGACTAAATAAATGCCTTATATCAGACTCAGTCTCTCACCAAAATCAGTATTAAAAACAGAAATACACAAAACCACCATACAAAGGCACTGGAGAACAACAAATCAGGCAGAACCTAATGGGGCTATCCCTAAGAGAAAGTTAACTGAACAAGGTGAGCTCCACATTCAATCTGGCATTTTTCTTTTAATGAAATGTGTCAATTCACAGCATAGGAGAATAGCAAACAGAAGTCCCAAATGGGCTAAGGAGACAGAGCCTGCAGTCTGAGAAGGCCAAAGCACCTAGGACTTGAGAGAAAGAAAGCTCAAAAAGGAGAGAACCAGAAAAACATTAAGCCCAAAGATCCACGCATAACTTACTCTGGAGAAGTTTACCCTAAACTGTGCAAACACAGGAAGAGATTTCAAAAACCTAGTGCAGAGCAACAGTTGGAAGGCCAAAAGCTGAGCAGACACTTCAGCAGCCAGCTGAAGGTTAGAGTACAAAGCCAGCCAAAGTGGAACTGCCTAGGGATACATCTCAGGCTTAAATTAAGACTCCAAAAGGGTCACATTCTAGAAGGGCAAACCCCAAAGAGAACAGCATTAACAAAACCTAAAACTAACTATCAACAGGATTATAATAATCTGCTTGTGCATTAAACCTGGTTGCCAGAAAAATGTCAGAATATAGTCCCTGCCCTTAAAGTCCTTACAGATTAGTCAAAGACAAGCTAGTCAGAGACAGAGTAAATCAGTAATTACAGAACAGTAAAGAGTAAATGCAGTGATGGAGGTGTGGCCACAAATTTTTAGGTAAGAGATATAGATTTGGAAGTCATTACCATACAAGTAAAAGGTAAAGGCATGAATATGAATGTGATCACCTGGAGAGAAAACATACACAAAGGAGAGTCTAAATATAATGTTAATCTACAAGTTTATGCCATTATTGGACAAGATATAAGAAGAACTTCCTTATATTAAATTATTCTTTAGCATAAATAGTTATAATGCAAAATTATCTTGGTTATAACTTGACTTCGTGAACTGCCAATAAAAGATAAAAGAATTCAGATAAAAACAATGGTCCACTGTCAGGAAAACAGCAATGTCTTTTTACAAAATCTTAAAGAAAAGACTGTCAGGATCTAAAGTATTTCCTGAGAACATGAACTATATAGTATTTTTCAAAGTCGAGTGCTTTAATAGAATCTCTACTCCCAGTAGACTCATCACTCAGCTGAGAAGTATTGCTGGCATCAGAAATTACTGCTGAGATAGACTTACGAGGTTCAAGGACAAACTTCTGTGAATTCAGCCTCTTATCAGGTCTTGATTCAGCAAGGTGACACAAATATAATGGTGACAAATGGAACGAATCTTTATTCTTTTACAAATAAAATACAAAACTGTCTCCTTATTTAGTAAACTATTAACAGAAAAAGTGTATTACATAATTTAAATAGCATTTGACTTCCTGGTCTCTTGCTTAAAAAGGGAAATAAAGAAACAAAAAATCTGAGGTCTTTAAGGGCACAAACCGCACTTAATATTCTTTAGATCCTTCACAGTGTCTAGAATGGAGAGTACAACCAATAAACGTAACTTCTACCTCTCAGGAGCAACTGAAAAACTATTACACAATGTATCTACATAGGCAAAAAAAATCTATCATACAATATATCTACACTGGCAAAATAATATCTACATTATTAATCTCTCTCCACCTACAATATACTTCTTTCTGTCTCTACCTGCCTAGATCAAACAATCCTTTGTAGTGCAACTCATGTGTCAACTCCAAAACCTTTTGGACACCTTCCAGTGAAAGTCTCCTTGCCCCTGAATGAACTCCCAATGGCAAGTGGCATATTCAACCATGTTTTCTGTTAATCTATACTTTCTTCGTCGGTGATACCACTCATTCATTCGTCAGCATTAACCTGAGGCTACCAAATAAATTAAAATCTTAGGATTTCCAATTCTTTAAGTAAGCTTCACACCCAGTGCAGAGCCCAATGTGGGACTTGAACCCATGACCCTGAAGATCAAGACCTGAGCTGAGATCAAGAGTCAGACACTTAATTGACTGAGCCGCCCAGGTGCCCCAAGATTTTCATTTTATAAATGTCATTTTCAATAAACTGGGTAAATTAATTATTTCTGGTAGTACAATATTAAGTATGAGGGAATTAAATACAGAGAGACCTCTGTATTTATCTTGATCATTTATCAGTCAACAAATATAAATTTAAAATCTACCACATACACTAGACACACTGATAGGGATACAGCAATAAATAAAACAAACTTAGTGCCTATCTTCATAAAGTTTAAAAGCATAGTGTACATGTCTCATATGTCTCTTCATAACATCTTAAGGACAAAGTCTGGGTCTTATTTAAAGTTTATATGCTCATGTGTATCCCTCAAAGGGCCTAATAATATTGTCCCACATTCATGTTTTCAATAATATACCATCTGAATATACCTCTCAAGAGCATTCAGCACAACTCCCCAGTCCATCCTTCCTAAATCTGTATCTCAGTTTTCCCCTTGCTTCATTCACAACTTCTTTACAGTTTCCCATTCTGAATCTTCCTTCTCTAAATATTAAAGAATCTCCTGACTCTGTCTTCACTCCTCTCTGTTTCTCTGTATAATATAACTGCTTCCCTAAGTTGATTTACAAATTTAATACAATCTCAATTAAAAAAAATACTAACAAGTTTTTTTTTATGGAATTAGAAAAATTGCTATTAAAGTTCATATCCATACACAAAAATAGCTGGGAAAATTTTGAGGAGAAAAACAAACATGCAGGAATATTCAGAAAACACTAAAAATGAAAAATTCAAAGAATGCCTGATTCTCCATAGCCTTGTAAACAGAACATACATGAGAAATGGCATCTGAGGATTATTTTAATTAACATTTCTCAAATTATGAATGCTTCGATTTTTTCATATGTTTGAAAGACATCTTCATATCTATTCCATGTGAATTGCCTGTTGACAGCTTCCTTTTAATTTTTCCATCAGGTTTTTGACCCTGTAACCTTTAATTTTTAAGAGGTTGTTATGTATTACAAATACAAACCATCAATAATATATGTTGCAAGTACTTTTATCACAGTTTGACAACTGTACTTTTATTTTGTCCATGGTGCTTCCATCCACGCAACTTTTTGAAAAATGTTAGAGTCAAACTTGTCAACCTTTTCTTTACAGAAAAAGAAAAAAGTAAGCCCAAAGTAAGTACAAGGAAGGACACAATATAGACCTGAAATCAGTGAAATACAAAACAGAAAACAATGACACAAAAAGCTGCATCTTTTTTAAAAAAATTTTTTTAATGTTTATTATTTTTGAGAGAGAGAGAGAGCATGAGCAGGGGAGGGGCAGAGAGAGAGAGACAGAATCTGAAGAAGGCTCTGAGCTGTCAGCACAGAGCCAATGTGGGGTTCAAATTCACGAACCGTGAGATCAGGACTTGAGCTCAAGTTGGACGCTCAACCGACTGAGCCAGGCGCCCCAAAGGCTGGGTCTTTCAAACAAATCAATGGAACTTATAAACATCTAGTAGGGCTGACTTAGAAAGAGAGGAGGGGGGGGAGTTAAGATGGCAGAAAAGTAGGGAGACCCTAAGCCTGTCTCATCCCTTGAACTCCGCTAGATATTTAATCATTCTAAACACCAAAGAAATCAACTGGAGGTCTGAATGAAAAAAACTGTAAGACTACATGTAGAAAGGGGAACACTGTTTGGAAGGTAGGAAGTACAGAGAGTTTACAGGGTGAGATACCGCTCTGGGTCCAGCCAGGGAGGGAAATAGCCTAAGGAGGCTATCACGAAGTATTATAAGCAGCAGAGAAGATATGGTGGGAGCAGTGCCTGGCTTAAGGGTGCTCAAGTGGTGAAGCAGGTAGAATCCCAGGAGTGACAGCATGGTCTGAGGATCGCTTGTGTCACAAGAAAGAGTGGTCGCACCAAAAAGTTGTGCTCTTTCCAGGCATAAGAGAAGGGGCTTAGTCAGGCTGAGTGAGGGCTGCAAGCTGGGGAGCTGCTTTCTGCTGTTTTGACATGAACTCTGAACAGCAGCACAGTCATGCCACTGCTTTTTTCACCAGGCAGACAAAAGCCTGGCGAGACCCTTCCCCAGAGGAGCAGCACAGGTCCGGCCCAGGGAATCCCTAAAATTTGGAGTTTTGAAACTCAGTCATGCACCTGAAATTTAAAAAAATCTTGGACACAAGAGGGGTGATTAATTGCTCTTCTGTGAGGCTTCCCTGAAGCGTGTCAACATTTAGTTCCAGATTCAAGAGTGGGAGGGGAAGCTGGCCACATTCATTCTGTCCTTCATAGCTGAAAGCCTTCAGGGAGCAAAACAGTGCCACCCAGAGGAGGCCGGAGACACTTACACCAAGACCTGCACCCCTGAACCCCTGAGGCTCTTTTCCACTAAAAGGAGTGAGCCTGAGAATCAGTGGGGCAGGCTCCCCCCCTCAGAAGACCAGCACAAATAACTCTTTTGCACCAAGTCTACTACCATAGTATTGAAAAGTGTCAACTCTAGGGGAAATTAGATCCAACTTCTGTTTTACTTTCTTTTTTTTTTTTTTCATTTGTTTTCTAATTTTTTCAATTCCTTTTTTTTGTTTGTTTTACTTTTTACTATTTTTATATATACCTATTTTTATATTATTTTATTTTTGGATCTACGTCCTTTTAACAAGCAGATCAAAACACACTCAGGATCTAGCTTTTTTGTTTGTTTCTTTGTGTGTATTTCTTTTGTTTTCTGGACAAATTACAAGATGGAGAAACTCATCCAAAAGAAAAAACAGGCAAGAGATCACAGCCAGTGATTTAATCAACACAGATATAAGTAAGATGTCTAAACTAGAATTTAAAACCACGTGGGGCGCATGGGTGGCACAGTCGGTTAAGCGTCCGACTTCAGCCAGGTCATGATCTCGCGGTCCGTGAGTTCGAGCCCCGCGTCAGGCTCTGGGCTGATGGCTCGGAGCCTGGAGCCTGTTTCCGATTTTGTGTCTCCCTCTCTCTCTGCCCCTCCCCCGTTCATGCTCTGTCTCTCTCTGTCCCAAAAATAAATAAAAATGTTAAAAAAAAAAAAAAAGAATTTAAAACCACGAATACAAGAATGCTAGCTGGGTTTGAAAAAAGTATAGGAGACAACAGAGAATCCCTTTCTGCAGGGATAAAGGAACCAAAATCTAGTCAGGCCAAAATTAAAAATGCTATAACCAAGATGCGATCTCAAACGGATCCAATGACAGCGAAAATGGACAAAGCAGAGCAGCAAATCAGTGACACAGAAGATAAAGTTATGGAAAATAATGAAGCTGAAAAGAAGATACAAAGGCCAAAGATCACAATACAAGACTTAAAGAACTCAGCAACTTATTAAAGAGGAATAACATTCATATCATAGGCATCCCAGAAGATGAAGAGACAGAAAAAGGGGCAGAAGGTTGTGAGCAAATTATAGCTGAAAACTGCCCTTACCTGGGGAAGGACACAGGTATCAAAATCCAAGCAGCACAGAGAACTCCCATTAAATTCAACAAAAGCTGCCCATCACCAAAGCATATCATAGTCAAATTCACAAAATACTCAGACAAAGAAAGAATCCTGAAAGCAGCAAGGGAGAAAAAAAGTCCTTAACCTATGAGGGAAGGCAGATCAGGTTCACAGCAGATCTGTCCACAGAAACTTGGCAGGCCAGAAAGGAGTAGCAGGATATTTTCAACATGCTGAATATGAAAAACATGCAGCCAAGAATTCTTTATCCAGCAAGGCTGTCATTCAGGATAGGAGGAGACATAAAGAGTTTCCAGATAAACAAAAACTAAAGGAGTTCATGACCACTAAACCAGTCCAGCAAGAAATTTTAAGGGGGACTCTTTGAGTGGAAAAAAACAAAACAAAACAAAAAGACCAAAAGCGACAAAGATTAGAAAGGACCAGAGAATATCACCAGAAACATCAATTCTACAGGCAACACAATGGCACTAAATTCGTATCTCTTAATAATTATTCTGAATGTAAATGGACTAAAAGACATAGGGCATCAGAATGGATAAAAAAACAACAAGAACAAGTTCCAATTATATGCTGCCTACAAGAGACTCATTTTACACCTAAAGAAACCTGCAGATTGAAAGTCAGGGGATGGAGAACAATCTATTACGCTAATGGATGTCAAAAGAAAGCTGGAGTAGCCATACTTATATCAGACACACTACACTTTAAAACAAAGACTGTAACAAGAGATGAAGAAGGGCATTCGATCATAATTAAGGGGTCTATCCATCAAGAAGATCTATCAATTGTGATTATTTATGGCCCCAACCTGGAGGCACCAAAATATATAAATCAATTCATCACAAACAAAGAAACTCATTGATAATAATACCATAATAGTAAGGGACTTTAACACCCCACTTACAACAATGGACAGATCATCTAAGCAGAAAATCAACAAGGAAACAATGGCTTTGAATGACACACTGGACCAGATGGACTTAACAGATATAATCAGAACATTTCATCCTAAAGCAGCAGAATACACATTCTTCTCGAGTGCACATGGAACATTCTCCAGAGTAGATCACATAATGGGTCACAAATCGGCCTTCAACAAGTACATAAAGATCGTGATCACACCATACCATAAAGATCGCATGGAACTTGAAATCAACCGCAAGAAAAAATTTGGAAAGCCTACAAATACATCGAGGTTAAAGAACATCCTACTAAAGAATGAATGGATTAACCAGGAAATTAAAGTAGAAACAAAAAAATACATGGAAGCCAATGAAAATGAACACATGACAGTCCAAACCCTTTGGGATACAGCAAAGGCAGTCCTAAGAGGAAAGTATATTGCAATTCAGGCCTCTCTCAAGAAGCAAGAAAGGTCCCAAATACACAACCTAATCTTATACCTAAAGGAGTTAGAAAAGGAACAACAAATAAAGCCTAAAACTATCAGAAGAAAAGGAAACAGTAAAGATTACAGCACAAATTTGTAAAAACAAACAAAAAACAGTAGAACAGATCAACGAAACTAAGAGCTGGTTCTTTGAAAGAATAAACACCATTGATAAACCCCTAGCAAGACTTAGAAAAGAGAAAGGACCCAAATAGATAAAATCATGAATGAAAGAGGATAGATCACAACCAACACCACAGAAATATAAATTATAAGAGAATACTATGAAAATTTATGTGCCAGCCAATTGGGCAATCTGGAAGAAGTGGACAAATTCCTAGGAACTCACAAACTACCAAAATTTAAACAGGAAGAAATAAAAAATTTGAACAGACCCATAAGCAGAAAAGAAATTGAATCAATAACTAAAAATTTCCCAACAAACACTAGTCCTGGGCCAGATGACTTCGCAGGGGAATTCTACCAGACATTTAAAGAAGAGTTAATCCTTATTTTTCTCAAACTGTTCCAAAAAATAGAAATGGAAGGAAAACTTCCAAACTCATTCTACAAAGTTGGCATTACCTTGATTCCAAAATCAGACAAAAACCCCACTAAAAAGGAGAATTACAGGCCAATATATATCCTGGATGAACCTAGATACAAACATCTCCACAAGATACTAGCAAATCGAATTCAACAGTACCTGAAAAGAATTATTCACACTAACCAAGTGGGATTTATTCCTGGGCTGCAGGGCTGGTTCAATATTCACAAATCAATCAACATGATACACCACATTAATATAAAAGAAAGGATAAGAACCAAATGATCTCGCCAATAGATGCAAAAGAGCATTTGATAAAATACAGCATCCATTCTTGATAAAAACTCTCAACAAAGTAGGTACAGAAAGAACAAACCTCAACATCATAAAAGCCATATACAAAAGACCCATAGCTAATATCATCCTCAAGGGGGAAAAATAGAGAGCCTTTCCCCTATGCTCAGGAACAAGACAAAGATATTCACTCCCACCATTTCTATTAAACATAGTACTGGAAGTCTTAGCCCCAGTAATCAGACAAGAAAAAGAAAGAAAGAGCATACAAATCAGCAAGGAAGAAGCCAAACTTTCATTATTTGCAGGTGACATGATACTCTATGTAGAAAACCCAAAAGACTCCACCAAAAAATTATTAGAACTGGGGAACTGGGTAGTTAGTTGGGCATATGACTGTTGATTTCAGCTCAGGCCATGATCTCACAGATTTGGGTTTGAGCCCCACACTGGACTCTGCGCTGACACACAGAGTCTGCTTGGGATTATCTCTCTCTCTGCCCCTCTCCTGATCACACTCTCGCTTGCTCTCTCTCTCAAAATAAATTAAAACATTAAAAAAAAATTTAAATGCTAGAACCAATATATGAATTCAGCAAAGCTGCAGAATATAAAATCAACATGCAGAAATCTGTTGCATTTCTATATACGAATAATGAAGCAGCAGAAAAAGAAATCAAGGAATCAATCCCATTTGCAATTGTACCAAAAACAAGAAGATATCTAGGAATAAATTTAGCTAAATTGGTAAAAGATCTATACTCTGAAAACCAAGAAAACTTGAGAAAGATACTGAAGAGGACACAAAGAAATGGAAAAAGCATTCCATGCTCATGGATTAGAAAAACAAACATTATTAAAAATGTCTATATTACCCAGGGGCGCCTGGGTGGCTCAGTCAGTTAAGCGTCTGACTTCGACTCAGGTCATGATCTCGCAGCTCTGAGTTCAAGCTCCACATTGGGCTCTGTGGTGACTGCTCAGAGCCTGGAACCTGCTTTGGATTCTGTGTCTCCCTCTCTCTGCCTCGTCCCCAGCTCACACTCTCTCTCTCTCTCAAAAATAAATAAACATTAAAAAAAGAAGTCTATATTACCCGAAGCAATCAACACATTTAATCCAATCCCTATGAAAATATCATGAGCATTCTTCACAGAGCCAGAACAAACAATCAATGGAACAGAATATAGTCCAGAAATAGACCCACAAATATAATAGCAACTGATAGTCAATAAAGATGCCAATATAATTCAACAAGGGAAAGGACAGTCTTGTCAGCAAATAGTATTAGAACAAATTCATCTTCATGTGGAAAAAATAAAACTGACCCTTACCTCGTATCAATCATAAACTTAATTTAAAATGGATCAGATACCTAAATATAAAGGCAAAAACTATAAGAAGAAAATACAGGTAAAAAAATCTTCACAACCCTGGTGTATGGAAGAACTGCTTACATAGGATGCTAAAAGCAACACCATTAAAGGACAACGTGATAACTGAATTTCATCAAAACTAAAAACTTCAACTCTTCTAGAGACAATATTAAGGAAAAAAAAGAAAGCCACAAACTAGGAGAAAAATATTTGCAATTCAGATATCTCATAAAGAATTGGTATCTGAACATACTGAGAACTGTTACAAGTCAATAATAAGAAAAACAATTTTCACAAATGGGCAAAGATTTGAACACTGATGACAGAAATGACCAGTAAGCATCAACAATAGCCAGAGTATGGAAAAAGCCCAAATGTCCATCAATGGATGAACGGATAAAGATGTGGTATATATATACAATGGAGTATTACTCAGCAATCAAAAAGAATGAGATCTTGCCATTTGCAACTACGTGAATGGAACTGGAGGGTATTATGATAAGTGAAATTAGAGAAAGATAAAAATCATATGACTCTACTTATATGAGGACTTTAAGAGACAAAACAGATAAATATAAGGGAAGGGAAACAAAAATAATATAAAAACAAGGAGGGAGGCAAAACAGAAGAGACTCATAAATATGGAGAACAAACTGAGGGTTATGGGAGGGGTCATGGGAGGGGAGATGGGCTAAGTGGGTAAGGGGCACTAAGGAATCTACTCCTGAAATCATTGTTGCACTATATGTTAACTAATTTAGATGTAAATTAAAAAATAAAATAAAATAAAATAAAATAAAATAAAATAAAATAAAATAAAATAAAATAAAATAAAATAAAATAAAATAAAATCACGGGAAAAAAAAAATGACCAGTAAGCACATGAAAAGATGCTCAAATCTCTAGCTATCAGAGAAATACAAAAAAAAACAAAACAAAACAAAACAATGAAAAACCCTACAATGAGATACCACCATATGCATATAAAATGGCTAAAGACTGACAATAACATATATTAGCAAGGATGTAGGACAAGTGGAACTCTCATACACTGCTGGGTAGCAATGATGATGGGTACAAACATTTTGGAAAACAGTGTGCCAGTTTTTTTTTTTTTAAGTTAAACATATGCTTTCCATATAACCCAGCAATTCCACTCCCAGTTATTTATCCAAGAAAAATGAAAATACATGTTCACATGAAGTACATGTTTCATAGCAACTTTATTCATAAAAACCTTACTCAAATAATAAAAACTAGAAACAATTCAAAATCCATCAACAGATAACTGGATAAACCAACTGGGGTGTATAATGCTACTTAGCAATAAAAAGGAATATGCAACAGCATAGGTAAATCTCAAAAACATTATGCTGAACAAAAGAAGCTAGGCACAAAATATACATACTATATCATTCCATTTATATGAAACTTGAAAAAAGATTAATCTATAGTGACTGAAAGTAGGTAAGTGGTACCCTGTAGCTATAATCAGTAGTTGGGATTTACTGGAGTAGTGCACAAGGACCTTTTTGAAGTAATGGAAATGTTCCATATCTTGATTGTGATAATTATGCAGGTACATAAGTTTGTCAAAACTCATCAAAACATAATGTTAGAATGAGTATATTTTATTATATGAAAAACTTTTTAAAAATTTTTAAAGAGCTTGTTCTTAAGTGTTTTGCAAACTTCACAGCCCTTTGAAGTTATTCTCTGTATTTCTGGAAAATGTACTGTCAGATTAACTTTCTGTATAAGATCCTTTAGCCCAATTTTTTCAGATCTGAGGCCCTGAATAAAAGACCACATATAATAAAGATGAGAAATCAGAGTATTTACATGAAAGAGTAAGTTGGTGGCCTGGGTATTGGAGGGATCTTAAAAAAAAAAAAAAAATGCTACTTCACTAAAACATTTTTTAAAAGAGATACTGATGAAGTTGGTCTCTGTACCACATATTGGGAGACTGACAGAGGTTATACCTAGAAATGGAATTAACAAGTCACAAGATATATGATTCTTCAACTTTGTCAGATACTGCCAAACTGCTCTCCTGGGCTGTTTCTATTTATACTCCCTCTAAATCCCTTTAAAATAGTTTATATGCTTTGTCTTCAATTTCTCTTATTCACCTCAGTCTATTACAATCATTTTTCTATTCTCTTCCAGTCCACTGAAACTGCTTTTACCAAGGTCACCAAATACCTCTCCATTTCAAAATCCAACAAACTCCTTTCAGTTTTAATCCCTCTTAACCACTCAAGTCTCCCTGTGCTTCATTTCACAATAACACTATTTCATGATAACTCCTTAACCTGAGGAGCCAAAAGATAATCCATGCTTCTCAAACTTTTCTCAAATCATCTCTGATGGAAGAAAGTGAACTTAGCAGAACCTCAAATGAAGACATGCCAAATATAAAATGTCATATTTTATTTTATCTTTTAAAAAAAGTGTATTTTGAATTCTATTCCATAATATATTCCTGTTTAACTTTAAAATGTTTATAATCATTAACACTGAAATCAACTACTGGTACATAATGCTTCACATTTATAATGTGACTTTGTATGCTAGTGCCAAACAAAAGCCATATATCCCTTAAGATATGTGTAACTCTAGTTAAAGAAAGATAAATGATGTGCTTAAAACTGTGAAGCCTAGATTTCAAATTCTTACTCCAAAGTCCATGTGCTTTGCCCTATACTAACAGTCTTAGTTGGCGCATATTTCTTTCGTCTGAGACTTGGATTTTAACAATCACAAAGGACTTGTGAGAGCTGGAAAAGGAGAACAGAGTCCTTCTTGAATGAAACTGGGATCATACAAGAACTGAACATCACTGAATGTTCAGCTTGCTTGCGTTCTGGAAACAGGAAGAAAGAAAACAAAGATAAGAGGGAGGGAAAGATGGGGTGCCTGGGTGGCTCAGTAGATTAAGCAACCGACTGACTTGTGATTTCTGCTTATGTCATGATCTCACACTCTGTGAGATCAAGCCCCGCATCAGGCTCTCTGCTGACAGTCTGGAGCCTGCTTTGGATTCTCTCTCTCTGTCCCTCCACTGTTCACGTTGCACTCTCATGCTTTCTCTCTCAAAAATACATAAACATTTTTTTAAAAGAGCGGGGGAAAGAGACAAGAGAAAGAGGAAGAAAGTTAACATAATGCTCTCAAAAAGGAAAAAAATTAATAGACCAGACATGGAAAAATTAGTAACTATATACTATATTTGAAACATCATAGGGGCACCTGGGCGGCTCAGCCGGTTAAGTGTCCGACTTCGGCTCAGGTCATGATCTCACAGTCCGTGAGTTCGAGCCCTACGTCGGGCTCTGTGCTGACAGCTCAGAGCCTGGAGCCTGCTTCAGATTCTGTGTCTCCCTCTCTCTCTGACCCTCCCCCATTCATGCTCTGTCTCTCTCTGTCTCAAAAATAAATAAACATTAAAAAAAAAAATTTAAGAAACATCATAAGCATATGTGTAGATATATGTAGACTCCTTACACCTCCAAAATAAAGAATATATTTACTTTTCATACATACAAATAATTATAAAATCTCATCAATACTAGTAGAGAAATGAAGTCTCAACAAACACCATAGAATACCACACACACTGTCTAAAATGCTGTTAAAGAAAAAATTTTTAAAGATTTTTTTAACGTTTGAAATTTTAAAACACGCTTGTCAAATAAGAAACTGTAGTGTAAGTTAAGAGGAATGTAAATTGGATGACAATAATATACACAAAAACATGTGATATGAGACACAGCAATGTAAAACAATGTGTTGTGAGGAACAACAAAACCAAAAAGTTGGTCCTCAGAAAAGGATAACATACAAAAACCTCTGACAAGACTGATCAAAAAAGAAGAGAGGAACTTTCTTCTTGACTATGACATAAGAACTGATTCTAGACTAGCCTTCCGGGCATAAAAGCCATAAACCTGACAAAATACATGAGGCAAACACTTTTGGGCACTGGCCGACAGAGAGTGTAAGACTGATCATGAGAAGAGACAAACTGATAAAGTGACTCACACATTTACCCTCACTTCTGTCTCAGGACAACTTCTCAAGCAGGGAGCTAGAACTGAAACTGAGGTAGCAGAGACTGGTATTGGTGAATCTAAATAGACTTGACCAGGGTAAGGTATCAAAGAGGAGGAAACTGGGCATGTTCTGGGGGTCCAGGAGGAGACTCCAGATATCTATATGGTACCACAAGTCCTTGGCTTAGGGCTAGCCTGCACATGTCAAGAGGGAGACTTCTGTGACTTAGTACAGAGTGGCTTTTGGTGGATTGCGATACCATCAGAGATACCACAGGGTGACCAATGCTGGGGGCATTTACTTTCTGTTTCTCTTACAGAACTCACTATTTTTATACTTACATCATAGTTTTCTGTGTGCTTATTTTACTTTTGGGGAGCTATTCTCTTTGAAAAGAGAAATCATATTTATTAGTATCTTTGTATAGGCCAAAGCACTGATTATCCAAAACAGCCAATGCACATCTCCTGACTATATAAATACTACAGGAAAAGAGTGAAGTAAAGAAAAAATAATTACTGCCAAATTTTCCCTGAATATTCTGTCAATTCATTTTTTTATATCTAAGAAAAGAAAAACTATAGTAGCTACTCAGAAACAAATGACAAGCCATTCAAAATTCAGTGTAAGGGATGTCTAGGTGGCTCAGCAGGTCCTAATCTCACAGTTCATGAGTTTGAGCCCCGCATTAGGCTCACTGCTATCAGCGGGGAGCCCACCTCGGATCCTCTGTCCCTCTCTCTCTCTGCCCCTCCCCAGCTCAGTAGTGCGCTCTCTTTCTCTCTCTCAAAAATAAATAAACATTTTTAAAAAATCAGTATAAATCTAAACGGAACTTAGGCAAAAGTATGCATTAAAAATGCACATTCTAGGGGCGCCTGGGTGGCGCAGTCGGTTGGGTGTCCGACTTCAGCCAGGTCACGATCTCACGGTCCGTGGGTTCGAGCCCCGCGTCGGGCTCTGGGCTGATGGCCCAGAGCCTGGAGCCTGTTTCCGATTCTGTGTCTCCCTCTCTCTCTGCCCCTCCCCCGTTCATGCTCTGTCTCGCTCTGTCCCAAAAATAAAAAAAAAAAAAAAAAAAAAAAAAAAAAAAACGTTGAAAAAAAAAAAAATGCACATTCTATTTACAAGTAGGTGGATAACAAGGGCACCCGGGTGGCTCAGTGGATTAAGCATCTGGCTTTGGCTCACGTCGTGATGTCACGGTCCATGAGTTCAAACCCTGCATCAGGCTCCATGCTGACAGCTTAGAGCCTGGAGCCTCCTTCAGATTCTGTGTCTCCCTCTTCCTCTGCCCCTCTCCTGCTCCTGCTCTGCCTTTCTCTCAAAAATAAATAAACATAGGGGCGCCTGGGTGGCTCAGTCAGTTAAGCGTCGGACTTCGGCTCAGGTCACGATCTCGCGATATGTGAGTTCGAGCCCCGCGTCGGGCTCTGTGCTGACTGCTCAGAGCCTGGAGCCTGTTTCAGATTCTGTGTCTCCCTCTCTCTCTGACCCTCCCCCGTTCATGCTCTGTCTCTCTCTGTCTCAAAAATAAATAAAAGTTAAAAAAAAAATTTTTTTTTAAATAAATAAAATAAATAAACATAAACAAATTTTTAAAAATAGTAAGTTGGTGGATAATAGGAAAATGCTGGGAAATATTATGAGACAAGTTTAATACTGTACGTTATTGCCATACTGCAATACGGTGTTTAAATATTATAATAAAGAACTATATATCCAGCAATAATTGTAAGAAAAATTCCTTTTTACTCCACAAATTAGGACTTCAACAAAAACTGATGTTTGTAATTTAAAAAATTCAACAGACACCAGCAGTACTTATTCTAATAAATCCACAATACAAGTTCATTTTCTCTAAAGATTAAAGTTAGAAAATTTCAGAAATTATACAGCTCCCCATACTCCTTCATGATAAAGACACTCAACAAACTAGGAATAGAAGGGAACTAACTTCCTCAATCTAAAAGCAGGCACCAATAAAAGATCCATAGTTAATATCATACTTAATATGATAAAGACTTAAGATAGTGAAAGACTAACTGGCTTCTTCTTAAAATCAGGAAAAAGAAAAGGATCTTCATTCTATTTCAATTAAACATTGTACTAGAGGTTCTATCCAGGGCAACTGCACAAGAAAATTAGATAGAAGACATGCAGACTGAAAAAAAAAAAAAAAGAAGTAAAACTATCCTCTATTTGCAGATGACATGATCTTGAATATACAAAACCCTAAGGAATCAACACCAAAAAAAACCCCCATAAAACCTACTGGAGTTAACAAACAAGTTTATTAGCAAGGTTATAGAATGAAAGATCAAAAATCAATTTTATTTCTACATGTTTGCAATGTACAATTCCACTTACTATAGCATCAAATAGAATAAAACACTTATGAATAAATTTAACAAAAGGATATGTATGACTCATACATTGAAAGCATCATGAAAAAAATACTTTAAAAGACCTAATAAATGTAAAGACATCTGTGTTGATTGTTTGAAAGCCTTAAAAGTGTTAAGACAACAATACTCCAAACTTATTTGCAGATTCAAGGCAATCTCTATGAAAATATGATCTGGCCTTCTTTGCAGAAATTATGAAGTTAAACCTAAAATTTATATGGAAATGCAAATGACCTAGTATGGTCAAAACAATCCTTAGAAAGAACAAACTCAGAGAATAAACACTTCTCAATATCAAAACTAACTACAATGCTAAAATAATTAAGATAATGTGGTACTAGCAGAAGGATAAGTAAATAGATGAAGGGAACAAAAGTGAGAATCCAGAAAAATACCCTCACATTTACAATTGATTTTCAGCAAGGGGACCAAGACAATTCAATGGGGGGAAAGAACAGTCTTTTCAATACATAATACTAGGATGAATAGATACCCACAGAATCTTCAAGAATGTAAAGCTACGTAGCCACAGAATGTAAAAGAATGAAGTTTAATTGAATCCTTTCTCATACCATACCCAAAAATTATTTCAAAATACATCACAGAGCTAAATTAGAGCTAAAACTATATAACTTGTAGAAGAAAACACAGAGATAATCTTTTTGACCTTGGATTTGGCAACAGTGTCTTAGATATGACATCAAGACATATACAACAAAAGAGAAAATACGTAAATTTGACTTCATCAAATTTTAGAAATTTGCACTTCCAAAAACAAGAAAGTGAAAGGACAACCCACAGAATGGGAGAAAATATCTATAAATCAGAAATCTAGTAAGGGTCTAGGGTCCAAAATATATGAGGAATTCTTACAACTCAACATTAAAAAGACAAATGACACATTAAAAAATGGGCAAATGATCTGAATAGACATTTTTCCAAAGATATACAAACAAACACATGAAAAGATGTTCAATACCATTAGTCATCAGTCATCACAACCACTAGAATGGCTCTAATAAAAAAGACAAGCATTGATGATGGTATGTGAAATTAGAATTTTCATACTTTGCTGGTGGGAATGAAAAATGATGAAGCCACCATGGAAAACTGTCTGTTAGCTCCTCAAAGGTTAAACACAGCATTACTATATTATCTAGTCCATTTCTATATTACACCCAAAAGAAATGAAACACATATCCACACAAAAAACTACGTGAATGCTCACAGCTCATTATTCCTATTAGCCAAAAAAATAAAACCCAAATATTCATCAACCAATGGATAAACAGAATGTGGTATATCCATACAATGGACTATTATTTGGCAATAAAAAGGAATAACATACTAATGCATACTACAACATGGATGAACCTCAAAAACATGGTAAGTGAAAGAAATAAGTCACAAGGACACATTGTATGATAGTAATCACATGAAATGTCAAATAGGCAAATTTATAGGGACAGAGAGTAGATCAGTGGTTGCCTACATTTGGAGGGACTGAGGGAAAATGTGAAGTAACTGGTAATGTGCATGATGTTTCTTTTTTGGAGTGATGAAAATGTTTTAATACTGATTGTGGTGACAGCTGCACAATTCTGTGAATATATAAAAAAACACTAAAATGTACACTTAAATGGATGAATTTTACAGTATGTAACATATATCTCAATAAGCTGTTACAAAAAAATACATACAGCTCAAAATGTTGAGGACTGGAAGAGGACACATATGAAGAGATTTTGCCTCAGATATTTGAAGTACTTGAATTACAGCCACAGATCACCTCCATAGTAGGACTACTGAAACAAAAATAAACTATCCCTATAGTGACTTGGTTCTTTCTAAGATATAAATTTATTTAATATATACTGTCTTCCTTTTAAGAATCCAATAGGTAAGTTTTTACCCAAAAATACCTAGGCTGAGAGTTAGCTATAAAATTCCTCTACATTTAAATAATACTCATATTTTTAAACCAACTGTCTACTTTTGAATAGGGAACAATATTTAATAATGGTAAGAGTAACAATAATCAGAATTAGACTCATGATACAGCTGCCAATAAAATTCATAAGATACGTCCCAGTAATAGAAAGACATGCACCATCTCCAATCCTCTCAACAATCGTATAATGAAGATGAGGAAATCAGGATTCAGAGACATTAAGTGACTTGCCTATTCAGGAATTAGATAGCAAAGCTAGGATTTGAACTTAAGATTGCCTGTCTCCAAAACCTGTGATCTTACACCACACTACCTCCTATCTTCAAGACAGAATAAAGCTTCCAGAAAGGCAATAATAATACAAGAGACTACACACAAATATGCCCCAGTATAAAATTTTGAAATGTTAAAACTTTAAGGAACCTCAGAGAACATCTAAGTATCCCATTTTACAAATGAGACATTGCTGTCTGCACTCTGATCAGCTATAGCTATTTCCACTATTCTGGCCTCCAACATTTATTAGACTATCTGCAAATCTTTCATGATAGCCTCAGCATAAATCAAATGTGGAATCATCCAGGAGCTATGTTTCAAAAAGTCATGGATGCGCTGAATAAACAACCCAAAATTTACCTTTTTAGACTGTAACAACAGTAAAAAGTAAATGTTCCTGTTACTTGCCTAGTATGCAGAATTCTGGTTATAAAGCATTTGTAATATGGATTTATAGCTACTTTGAATTCTTACCTTTGTGGCCACAAGAAACATGGTATAAAGGAACATAAGATTATGCCTTGATACTGCCAGATGTTTGGTGTGCTGGAATGTGAAGATAACTGACCCCAGTAGGGTTACCTTGGCAGGGCTGAAAATAAAATGCATTTTAAGTCAGTAAGTAATAAACATACATGATCCATCTCTAGATTTCTCAAAGAGTACTCTGAAAAATATTAATTTAATATACCCATGAGTTAGTAATAGATGAAAAAGAGTTCTATGAATATACTTCTCAAGTTTTACAAGTGCTACATTATATAAAGTATAATTTCACTCTGATAAAGTATCAGAGATCTTAGAATGTTCACACATATTGTGACTGATAAAAAGAGTTCATTTCTATTTACAGTACTTCTGAAACACATTTGACCATATACTACTTTTTTACGAAGATATGAAAGTCCCATGTTCCACAGTATGACTTAGAAAAAAGCAGATTAGTCCTTATAGTGCTAAAAAGCTCCTTCAGTCAGGTGGGAGAAGGAAAAAAGCAAGCCCTGATTTACATAGTATCTTCCCATTTCCATGGTGTAGATACTCCCATCGCAGTCAATTTCAGGCTGCTGTGCAGAATGGAGAAGAGATAGACACACACAACCAGCTCTCATACAACAGTATAAGCCACATCCAGCACAATTACTTGGGTAACTCCAGCACAAAGCATTACTTTATTATATATTTGCCACACATTTAAAGTATATCTCAGTAACAGATCATTATTTAGCTTATGTTTACAACTAGAGAAATATAAATGATAAACTCTTAGAATGCCATACTGCAAAATATGGCAAATTTAAAAGTCACTATAAGCCATTTTATGAAAAATTACCTATTTATTTATTACAAGCTAAGGACTGAGTTCAAAATAGGGTTAGGTTTGGGCAACAGGGCTTTAGACCTTGCTTAACAATTGACTGGGCAGCATTAATGTTCTGGAACAATGGTCTCTCAAACTTTTTTTTTAATTTTGTTTTAATATTTATTTATTTTTGAGAGAGAGCGAGCGAGCGAGCAAGTGAGGGAGGGGCAGAGAGAGAGGAAGACACAGAATCTGAAGCAGGCTCCAGGCTCCCAGCTGTCAGCACAGAGCCCAACATGGGGCTCGAACTCATGGACCACAAGATCATGACCTGAGCCAAAGTTGGACACTTAACTGACTGAAACCATCAGGCCACCTGGTCTCTAAAACTTATTAACTGCACATCCCTACTGGTTAAAAAAAGGGGGTTTTATGACACTCCCTAATACATGTTTATCAATTAATTTATAAATTAAATATACATATAATGTATTAAAAATGTACACCAAACTATTTATTTATTTATCAAATGGACATTTTTAAAGGATGAGGTAAAAGGAATTACTTTTATCTTAATGTCATTTTACTAATCTTTGTTTCTAATAGTTTAGATTCTGTACCACAGTGCCCCATCATGGGTATCCTCTGAGCACACTCACATTCCATTTTGGATTGCATTCCCTTACAGCATAAATTCAGAAGCACTGAATTTGAAAAGCAATGATTTTGTAGACAATAAAATGGGGCAGGGGATTGGAGAAGGGCTGAGATTTAGGAAAATGTCAATGAGACTGGTTTGGAAGATCAGGATGCATTTAAAAAGTATTCTTGTATTAGTTTCCTATGAAACTAGAAAATGAGCTTATCTGCATCCAAAATACAACAGTGGGATAGGTATAGGGTAATAATTAGAGACATTCCAACTCCAAAAGGGAGAAAATGAAAGGAAAGGAAGAAAGAAGTCACTGGTCCTATGCAATTTCAAAACCCAGCAGAGCCAATTCAATTAGGTTTCAAGGTTTCAAAGCCTGGGAATAATGCTGTGACATCAGGCTCCACCATCTGAGTCCTCAATTGGAACTTCTGCACTTATGGCTCTGGATTTTGCACCTATGGCTCTGGATTTTGCACCTGGACTCCAGCCTACGGGTCTGACCTCAGGGCTCTAGGCTCACAGCTCTCAGTGCTTGCTTCTGCAGCACATATACTAAAATAGGCCCATGGCTCCCAGCTGAAATCCATTCTTCCTTTTCCTTGAAGGGTAACACATGTTTGCAGCTGAACAGTTTTATCAAGCCTGTTTCCCGCCTATAGAATTTTCGGAGCTGACAGCCTTCTTTTATTTCATCTTATCTCTGTCCTTCTCAGTGCAAGCTGGCGGTGTTTCTACTATACAATGTTTTCAAAAACCTTGTGGGTCTCCAGCATATGACACAGGGATCCATGCCATTAGTTAAGATGGTCCTCCACATACCTTTCCTGGATAATCTCATGTCTATTCCTGGCTTGTGTTGTGTTGGCTGAATGGATCCATGAGTCACACACCTAATTTCTTTAACACTAGCAAAAGTTTTCCAGACAGACCCTTTACCTTCTCTCCACCACAGACTGTCCTAAAAGTCAATCTCTTAATTTTATCATCTTTTGCAATCTGGATAGGCTGAGAATTTTCCAAATTATTACAGTCTTGGTTTCTTTGTTCAGCAGTTCAACTCTTTCATCTCTCACTTTACTATAAGCATCAAGAAGAAACCAGTCAGACCTTTAACACAACTTCAAAATCTCCTCAGCCAAATAGACAAGTTCACTGCTTACAAATTACACTTTCCACACAACTGTAGCACACAATTCAAGTAATTTTTCTGCCACTATATAACTGTATCACATCTCCCCACTTTCCAATATCATGCTCATTTCCTTGAGTACTCACCAGCACCTTTAACGTTCATAATTCTACCAATGTTCTGTTTATGACAATATATGTATTCTCTAACATCATATAGGCTTTCTCTACTATGCAAAAGTATTTGGTAATAGATAATAGATATATACACACACATACACAAAATAGCATAATGAACTAATGATCAATCTCACTTGACCAACTGATCATTCATTCATTTATCTAATATTTATTGTCTACTCATAGATTTGTTGAAGAATACGTGCAGGTTACCTGGCCTGTTCAAGGATATAAGCAAAGGAGAAGGAGAGAATAGTAAGAAATGAAGTTAAAGCAAATACGGTATGAGGGAAAGGCAGATCTTGGAGGGTTTTACAGGCCATCTGGGGAGTCATTCCAAAGTTCTGAACAAAGGAGAAACAATTTGATTTTGGTTATAAAACACCAAGAAATGTTTTATGGAAGACATTTTGAGACTATACTCAAAAGGAGAAAAATTTCCCTTGAATATCACTAATGCCTTACTTATAACTTATCAATCAAGGCCTTGTTTGCTCCATTTATAACAATTATAGTTTATTTCCTCTAATCTTTCCTTATGTGTAATTAAGCTCAACTCTCATTTTTAAAGCAACAGGGGATTGATTTGGATTGATAATGGATTGATTTGTTCCCATAAGCTTGACATTTTACTACCAGAACGTATAATTTGAAATCTGAGTGATATGGTAGTCATTAATGAAAATGACAAGAGCCTGCAACGGATTCATTTCCATACACAGAAGTGGGTTCCTATGTAGTTCTCTCTTCATAAATATACACCATTCCCACAACCCTGTAACAATCCAAAAGTTTTTGTTTAGTTTTATTTTCTAAGGGGAAGAATCCCCAGAGAAAAGAATCAGTATTTATTTTAAAAACTACATCTGAGAGAGCAGACTTCTTGAAAGAACAAGTTTCCTGACTGTCTTCCATTATTATGACTGTTAATTTTTTTCAGCTCCATTGCCTCCACATTAAGAAATCTGGTAAGATCTAAAGATAAAAAGCTGGTCTCGGTCTAGTTTATACCAACTCACTAGGACATCTTCAGCCATTCATTAGCTTCTGGTTTCCAACCTCCTTTTACCAACTGCTCAAAATTCGTGATAATGCTACCACCTGCACCTAAAAATAAAATAAAACAAGAATATTTAGTCAAATTTTATGGAGAAAACATTTGAAACAAAGCTGTAATTCTATCTCCTGATGTAAAGTTCCAAGAAGATCCTCAAAATATAATTTTGAGGAGGGAGAAAAAGTTTCCTTGTACATTTATGGTACTGAGACAATTGCAATTCTTCCTGTTCATCAGCGTGGCAACTGTCTACTGCACCATAATTAAGGTTAAAAAATGAGGCCTCAAGCACAAAGATGTTCTTTGCCTGAAAAATAAAATTTTCTGCTTTATTATTTCCTTCCCTGATATCAGTTTTAGGTGCAGTACAATATAACAAGAGATTAGAGAAATTTATTCAATTTCTACATACAAAAGAACTCAACAATGAAGGTAAGTGATGTAAAGTGAAGAGGAACCCATAACCAAGCCTATTTACTATTTTTAGTTATTCAGGATGGAAAAAAACACAAAAAAGAAATTTCTTATATAATTTCTTTACATAATCTCTGAAGTAAATTTATTTATACTGGCACTATACTATACCTTAATTAACTATGAATCCCTCTGGTTCTGGACTACTAATCAAACCAATGGTAAAAATTTTATATAGTAAGATAGGCTCAAAATAATGGCTGATGACTAGTACTAGTGAAAATGCCAGTTATGAATTTACTTTACTAGCCAACAGAAAAAAAGACTTCCTACTTCCAAAACTACAGTTACTAAAGTATGTTGTCCTCATTAATGTAAATACAGAATTGTTCAGTAGCAGTAGTATATCAATAACAGATTATTTAAAAACACATATTGTTAATATTACCTCGGGCCCATCCAACAGCTATCATGACTATCCAGCCATTTTTGTAATAGTTATTTGCATGTGTGACTCCACCTACTATTTTCCAAGTTCTGGTCACTTCCTTCATTCCCGCAGCCAAGAGTTGAACAGGTAGGAAAGAATAGCCCTGGGAAACTAGGTCACATGGGCAAAAAAATGTAATATACCTGAAATGAAAATTTAAATGATTTAATATATAAATAAAATATAAATATTTATAATAAAAATATTTTAAGACACATTTTATAAATTTTAAATAAATGTTAATATATAAATGTTTTGATACATAAATGTAAGTACAAATTATTTAACAAATATTTAAATATATACTCAATTTAGTTGAGTAAGCTTGGATTTTAAACAATTAAATCAGAAGAACAACCCAGAATAGATGCAGTAACAATGTGGCAAATGCAACAAACTGAATTATCCACATAAACAAGGAATCTGACCTAAGAAGACCACAGATTGAGTAGAGTCAATTTTTCTAATCATAGGAGGCATATGTAATAATCTGCCCAAAATACATGATCAAAGGGGAATTTCATCCTTTTTAGACTTCTGAATACTGTATGTATGCAAAAAGTATTTACGGAGTGCCTCATTTGTGCCTATACTCTTCTAGAAGGTAAGTGCTAAATCCACTAACAAAATGAAGGAAATGTACAATCGCTTTTAGGATAGGGACTTTTCTAGCTAGAGTGTCATTTTCTGGGAAAAGGAATTACAGAAGAGCCCTGCATTTCAACCCTATTAACATCTTCACCTGTGTCCTTTTGTGTTCTACATAAACTAAGACCTATGCAAAGAAAAGTCATAGCTCTCAAGGAGACAGATTTGTGTTGAGGAAAAATATTTTTTCATACAGGTGAAGGTATATGAAACTGTTCTTCAATTAAATTGTGATACTAGTTTAAGAATAACTCCTCAGGTAAATTACTTTTTGAAGCCTCATTTATTCTAAGCATCCATTCAAACAGTTTACCAATAATGTCAATTGGGAAACACACTAGTTTTTTCCTCCCATTCCTACAATACTCTCTGGCAGACAATTGTGTACTTAAAGCAGAACATAATCTTCTTTCTAGCAGAGTGATACAGAAGACACCACGTGAATGAAGTATTATCTCTTTCAAAAGAAGTTGTTAGCCTTACCACAATTCATGATTCATAAAGTCAGAATTCCCAAAAGTATTCATGGAATGTGAAATTTTATAAATACTACTTCAGAGATCCAATGCAGGATGCAATGGTTTGTTCAGGCTGAAGCACCCTCTCTTCATCTCCACTTACCAATTCCTTCCTATTCTCCAAGGTCCCAGTCAAATACTACCATGTACATTGACTTTGGGAGTTTCATTTTAATATTCTCAGTTCAGACTAAATTCTGCTGGCTCTATACAACTAAAACAAATCAGTTCTTATGCCTCAATGTATCTCTTTATACATTTTTCTCTATAACATAAGTTACAATAGTCCTTAGATGGCAGTAATCATTCATTTTGTTACCCCCTCACCTAAAACTCAGCACGATGAAAAACAGCTCTAAATTAAACCATTTATTAGCAGTTAATCTGGAGACAAAATACAAAATACATCAAGTCAAAGAATTAGTTGATAATTAAAGAATTTGAGAGAAAGGAATAAATTATCTGAGGGTAATAAAAATCATTTTGAAACAACTCAATTTAAAAATTTTACATGTTCATGTATTTTGAGAGCCTCTATACACTTCTCTCATTAAATATAGAATAAGGGGGGGGGCGCCTCGTTAGCTCAGTCACTTAAGTGTCTGACTTTGGCCCGGGTCATGATCTCACAGTTTGTGGGTTCAAGCCCCACATCGGGCTCCGTGCTAACAGCTCAGAGCCTGGAGCCTGCTTCAGATTCTGTGTCTCCCTCTCTCTCTGCCCCTCCCCCCCTCATGCTTTGTCTCTGTCTCTCAAAAATAAATAAACGTTGAAAAAAACTTTTTTAAATATAAAATAAGTTAGTCAGTTATGTATTGGAGGGAAAAATTACACTTAAGTAATTTTTAAAAACATTTTAAAATATAATAAAAATACTTTGGTATCCACCGCAGATCATATTAAGAAAGGGAAATTAGATTTCACTTTAGCAGGAATGAATGTTCCAAAGTAAACAACTCAAAGAAACAACAAAAGCTAAAAGAGAATACAAATGACCCCATTTTCATTCTCTACACCAAGACTATCTTTACAATAAGTTAAAAACCTCAACTACCAGCAACCTTGGACTTTTATATCCAACTATGTGACATTATGGTACATGGTCTAAAATCTGTAATTACTGCTGTTTTCAAATAAACAAGTCTTTATCCTATTTATTCAGATATTTCTAAAGTATACCTACAATAATCTAACATCTTAAACAAAAAACAGTTCTCATTTACAGTGTTAAATAGCCACAGGGTAAAAAAACAACTGATTGCTGTTCTCAGTAGATTCACAAGTAAACGTATCAGACCAATGGCTCCCTAAACAGCCATTCTTCCTCTATACTTTACTTGTAAAGTATATAAAGAAAACATATTGGAAAAGAGGAATAAATGGAACATATCAGACAAGAAATAGAATGAGAAGGCAACTGATTTCTCAAACATTTTTAAGTCACATAAGTTGAAAGAGAGAGAAAAATAGTAAACAATAGAAGTTTAAAATAATAGAAGTTAGTCTAAATAGGATATAATAAGATGCCAAGCCATAAACAATTGAAAGATGAAAAGTAGAATTTAGGTTAATACCAAGAGCTTAGCAGAGAGAAGCTTCCCACAGTTAGTAATTCTGTTTTCATTCTACTACTAATGCCACTCCTCTGACTACAAAAGACAGTTTTACTTAACTAAGCCAAAACAGAATGACAAACTAAATAAAGTTCATATTAGTCCAATATGACAGCTTTGCTCTTGCTCTTATTATTCCAACAAATTAATAAGTTTATGTATTTTGTGTATGCTTTGAAAAAGACAAAGAATTACAGACCTATAAAGCCATACCTTTTCTTATATTTTTTCTCAAAATAATGCAGTCTCAGTTATGCAAATGTGCAATATTTAATAGTTGATACTTGGAAGTTGAAGGAAATCAAACTGGGGCACAAAACCCAATACACAGAAAAATTACAAAATATTAATATCCCCAGAAACAGTTTTCAAAAAGAAAAATCCTATAAAGGTATATACATCTCTTCCAAACAATACTGTACTACAACATAACAAGTTATTGTTTCCCGTTGCCAGTAGATGGTGCTAATATCCACATGTGAGCACTGTGAGCTATTGTGCTAAATAAAGATGGCCTTTCCAATAAGGGCATTCACAGAATCCCGTAGTTTAGCTTGCTAGAGTTTGAAGTACATTCCAAACATCATTTCATCTCTCAAATTAAAATCAAATAAAGCAAAGATTATAACATTTTTTCTCACTATTAAAACCTTAAAAAAGAAAACAGTAAAAAATATTGTCTTTAGACAAGTATCATTTTTTATATTTAAGAGTCTGAAAAGACAGAGATATTGCCTGTATTTCCAGAATCCAAAACAATAAGAGCCAACTAAAGACAGCCTAGATTTGAGTCCTGGCCCCAACTACTAGATATCTGTGATACCTTGGGCAAGTGACTTAACCCATCTTGCCTCAGTTACATCATCTGAAAAATGAGAATAAAATTGTACCTATCTCACAAGGTTCTTGTAAGGTTTAAAGGGGTAATATATACAAAGCAATAAGAAAAGTGTCTAGGACATAGTGAATACTACATCAGCAGCTGTTATTGTTTTACAGCCAATAACAACGCTCATTAGCAGAATAAAATATAAATATTCATATAATAAATTATACAGCATGAGAAGGAATGAACGACCACATGAGTAAATACATGTAAATCTTAGTAACATAATGTTGAGTGAAAACAAAAAAACAAGTCCCAGAGAACTACATACAGTGCAATACCCCATTTTAAAATAGGGCCAAAAATAAGTAAAACTAAAAACTTACTGTGTAGATAATCATATGTATGATACACTTTTTAGAAAAGTAAGATAAACACAAACATAGAGGTTATATGTAGGAAAAGTGCAGAGAAATGGGATAGGGGAAAAGAAATATATGTAAATTATTGGTAAAGTCCAGTTCTTAGGTTGGGTGCAATACAACAGAAATGTAAAATAATTCACTACCATGAGAAATGATTTGCCATTATCTAGCAGAGTTTAAGAATCACTTTCCCTGTAACTCAATAAATCTACTCTTAAGCAAATACCAAGAGAAAACCTTGCTCATGTGCAAGTACATACAAGAATGTTCTTGACAACACTGTAATGGGGGGGAAAAGACTGGAAACAAGTCTCTGTCAACAGAGGAATAGATGAATAAACTATGACAGTTAATTCTAGTATGCTATACAGTGAAAATTAATAAATTACAACCATATACAATAAGACCGGATCTCAGGAACAGAGGTTGACCAAAAACAGCAAGTCACTAAAAAATACACACATATGGGGGCACCTGGGTGGCTCAGTCGGTTAAGCACCTGTCTTCAGCTCAGGTCATGATCTCACGGTTTGTGAGTTCAAGTCCCATGCGGAGCTCTCTGCTGTCAGCACAGAACCTGCTTTGGATCCTCTGTACTCCTCTCTCTCTACACCTCACCTGTTTGTATGCTGTCTCTCTCTCTCTGTCAAAAATAAATATATTAAAAAGAATACAAACGTATAATTCCATATATAATACTTTCAAAAACTATAGTTTAGGGATATACACATATGCTAAAAGTACACAAAAAAGTAAAGGAATCATAAGCACAAAATTAAGGCTAATGGTTACCTCTGAGAAAGGAAGAAAGGAAACGGGATCAGGCAGGTGTTGGGGGGTTGCATACAAGGGACATTAAAACTAACAGCAAGGGTTTGGGGAAGATGGTGGCACCAGTGTCTGCACAGATTTAGAACTCTTCAAAACCCAACATAAAAGCGGGGCAACTAGAAGGCAAAACCAAAATCCCATCTTCAACACTTAAAATAAAACTATGTGACAAGATATCCCTTCAAATCCCAAAATGCAAACAGGCAGAGACAATTCACCAACACCCACAAGACCTATATTGTTTGGCAGAAAGAAGAATGCAGTAGGTGGCAACTAATGGACCCAAGAACAAAACAACTCTAAAACAGTTCATGAGTATTCACTAGAAAGCACAACAGGCCCATTTGGAAACAACAACAGCTGAAACTGGGAGATATTCTGGCATTCTCCAATACCAGGTGACACAAAGGATCTGAAGGTAAGAAGGTCTGAAGGGGATGAAGCAATTTAGTCCCGTGAACTTGCAAAACTGATCCACCCAAGCTTTCCCCCAGAATAAGCCCCATGTGAAGAAAACACTGGTATGGAATCAAAACTGAGCAATACAGAGCAAAAGAAGAAAGAGAAGGTTCAGACCAAACTGGGGAAGGGGAAAAGACAGAAAATCTCAGAAAGCAGGTCCTCATCTTTTGAACACTATAAAAACAACAGAAGCAGGAGATCTATGAAGTCAGAAAATGTTTCCTGAATTCCACCTTATCCTAAAAGTTTAAGAAACCTAATTCAACATAAAATGCCCAATGGAAAAGTATCAAGGTCAAATCACACACAAGTTTATTATAAGAAAGAAAAGCAGAATAAATCCCTATAGACAATGAAAGCACTCAGGAAAATGTGTCCACCAAACAGATCAAAACTGTAACACACTATTTCAAAACAAGCTAAAGACATGAAGAAAACTGATACAACACATAAAAGAAAAACATCAGATTTAGAAAAAGTGAGAACTGAAGATATAATCCTTCGGGGAAAAAAAATTTTTAAAGGAGAAGAAGGGGCGCCTGGGTGGTTCAGTCAGGCGTCCAACTTTGGCTCAGGGTCATGATCTCATAGTTTGCGAGTTTGAACCCCGTGTTGGGCTCTGTGCTAACAGCTCAGAGCCTGGAGCCTGCTTCAGATTCTGTTGTGTCTCTCTCTCTGCCCCTCCCCTGCTCACACTCTGTCTCTCTCCCTCTGAAAAATAAATAAACATTAAAAAAAATTTTTTTTAAGGAAAAGAAATCACCTCATTAATGAAAACCAAACCAGAATGAAAACAAAGAGAAATAAATATAACACTACCTTCAAAGAAATAGAAAGGGAAAGAGAAAAACATTTTAAATTTAAAAAAAGATTTAAAAAGTCCACTGATTTAGGGGCGCCTGGGTGGCTCAGTCGGTTAAGCGTCCGACTTCGGCTCAGGTCACGATCTCGCGGTATGTGAGTTCGAGCCCCGCGTCGGGCTCTGTGCTGACAGCTCAGAGCCTGGAGCCTGTTTCAGATTCTGTGTCTCCCTCTCTCTCTGACCCTCCCCTGTTCATGCTCTGTCTCTCTCTGTCTCAAAAATAAATAAATGTTAAAAAAAAAATTAAAAAAAAAAAAAAAGTCCACTGATTTAGAAAGACAAAGAGTCATATACCAATCATCGGAGTTCCTGAAGAAGAGTACAAATACTAAAACAACTTTGCCAATTAAAAAAAATGTGTACTTACTATAAAGAACATACCACACACCTAAAAATACTGACTCAGAATGACCCACACCAAGACTTATTTTATTTAAATTATTAGGCTTTAATGGAAAAAAATCTTTTGGGCATCTAGAAAAAAAGAATATATGACTTTTAAGGGAAAGAAAATTAAATGATCATAAGACTTTATCACATCAATGCTTTATGACACAAGAAAATAGAGTAACACTTTAAAATCCTCAAAGATACATAGTATGATCCTATTATTTTATATCCAGTAATACCTACTTTCAAGTACAAAAGAGACAGACACCAACATACGAAATTCAGTGATGAATCTCCTAGAGAATCAACTTCAAACAACCAAAATTACTAGAGAGACACAGACATAAGGACTGGTAAAAAGCATTAAACATACAATTAGCTGTAAAACTAAGACTGAATGAAGAGTAAGAAGGGAAGAGTAATAGCATGTAATAATTATAACTATGACAATATAGAATAGTACATCTATTTTTAAAATGGGAATAGAGAAGTATATATGCAAAAATATATATATTTTCAGTAATCACATCACTGGTAGTATTAGTACCGTTACGCCAAAGTTATTGTGTATTATGTGTATAATACAGAGTAAAATCAATGAGTAACATTGGAGTATTCTAATTCTATTATGTCTTGTGCCCTCAAGAAACAAAATTCTTAGTGTGGAAGAAAGGAGATATATATGTAACAGAGAAAAGTTTAATAAAGGCTCTTGAATTTAAATTAGAAATATCAATATGAACTCGAGTAATTTTATCCTTATTTTTCTTAGCTCTGTCCACTGAGAAAGCTTAGAAACAGTAATCAATCCAATAACAATGACTATTTCTACCTCAAATTGTGGTCTTGAAATGCCATTTCTCACTAAGAGACACTAGAGCTCCTTAGAGAAATAAGTGATTCCAAAAGAAAAGTAGAAGATCGATCAACCTAATATTAAGTAGCAAGGAGCTAATCAGTCTGATGAGCCATGTGAAGAAGCTCCCACCAGCCAAAGATGAAATAATCTAAGCCTCAATAATGACAACTACAATTTATTGAAACCTATGAAATACGCTTAAATCCATGAGTTCATAATTACCCAAAAAACAAAAAGCAAAAAAAACTAGTTACCTTTGGAGGATGACAGGGGACCAATTATCATGAAAACTGACAGATAAAGAATCAAGGATTTATCATGAATACTACAACTGAGTAACTAAATAATAGATTAGTGGGAAATATCTATTTATAACACTATTCCATCTAATACACAAGAGGATAGAATTAGACTATTACCATTCTGCATGTCCCAATTACTTAAAATAGTCATTAAGTGTAAGAGGTCTAATGTCAACAAAAGAGAAAGCAAATCAAGTATTTTGGGCCTCTTATGATCTTGCCAAAGAGATCTAACCTAAATCAGATTTGTATTCTGGATCAATCTACCAATTTTCAGGAAACACAGAGAATACAGGAATGTAATGATCTGTACCATCAGTATGCAATCAGCACATTCCAGACTTTAGAAAACTCTGCATGCCAAATGGCATGGTTCTTCAAGAAATAAATTATAAGGAAAAAAAAAAGGAATGGAGAGGGAATCTATAAAACAAAAGTGACTTAAGAGACCTCAAATATTTTAATAGGCAAGACTAAATTATAGTGTCTATGGATGAAGATTTGGATGACAAAATTATAAAAATATACAAGGAAGTGATTACCATAAAAGTCAGGACAATGGTGTTCTATTGTAATGGTTATATAAGGTGGGAAAATCATGGTGATTAGAACATGGGACACACATAAGAGACTTCTAGAATGGACGGATAGCAAAGCCTCATTTCTTGACTTGGCTAGTGGTTTCAAGGTTATACTTTATAATAATTCATTAGGCCAAATATTTGTTTTTTGTGGTGTTGAAGTCAGACCCTGCCATTCACCAATTCTCTAAGCCTCAATTTCTTCCAATATAAAATTGGGATAATAAAAGATTCGAGGTTAAACAAATAATTAAATATTATTCTATTAATTCACTATATAAAAATGCATTTCTTACTTTCCATTTCTAACACACCTTTTCATTTAATCCAAGAAAGCATACATTTATAGGCAAGTAATTTTTTTAAAGGTTTATATTTTTTTATTTTTATATTTTTTAAATTTTTCAGATGTTTTATTTATTTTTGAGAGAGATGGAGAGAGAGCAGGGGAGGGGCAGAGACAGGGAGACACAGAATCTGAAGCAGGCTCCAGGCTCCGAGCTGTCAGCACAGAGCTGGGTCGAGGGACTTGAACTCACAAACCGTGAGAGCATGACCTGAGCCAAACTCAGATACTTAACCAAGTGAGCCACCCAGGTGCCCATGGGACATACATATATTTTTAATGATAGAATATTAAAGGAAAAGCATCTAAAAGGGGGGGGGGCATAAAGACCGAAGCCAGATGGCCCATGAAGAGAGAAGGATTTCAAGACTCGTGACTTCAAAATCTGTTGCCAGGTTAGCGGTTACTCCCTGCAAGAGCTATCAGAAGGTGTAAATCCAGGAGTGGCGAGCCCGGCATCACCAGGATCAATACTCTCCTACAACTGTAATCAGACTCCCCACAAATGTCAAGGTTTATTTATTTTTGAGACTGCACGAGCAGGGGAGGAGCAGAAACAGACATAGACAGACTCAAAAGCAGGCTCCAGGCTCTGAGCTGTCAACACAGAGTCCGATGTGGGGCTTGAACTCACAAACTGTGAGATCACGACCTGAGCTGAAGTTGGACGCTCAACCAACTGAGCCACCCAGGCACCCCAGACAAGTAAGTTTATTTCATTTAAGGGATCAAAAAATCAAGATCTGGACTTCCTTGCTACTCAATTACAGAAATGCCTTATAATATAACAATACACAGCAGTCCATTTCTTTAGCAATATATTTACTGAACCAAGAAAAGTAATTATCATATAGTTTACAAAACAAAGTCTCTGCTCTGAGAAGCTATTATTTTAGTGGAATGAGACAGACCAACATAAAAAGAAATAAACAGATAATATGTCAGATAATAATTAGTCTAAGGAGAAAAATAAAGAAGGATGATGTGGTTTAGTTAGTTAAGCATCTGACTTCTGCTCAGGTCATAACCTCATAGTTTGTGGATTCGAGCCTTACATTGGGCTCTGCACTGTGAGTGCAGAGTGTGCTTGGGATTCTCTCTCCCCCTCAAAATAAATAAATAATTTAGGAAGGAAGGAAGGAAGGAAGGAAGGAAGGAAGGAAGGAAGGAAGGAAGGAAGGAAGGAGGATATGATAGTCAAGAGAGAGGAGGTGTTATTTCAGTCAGGGAAGCCTCTCTGAAAAAGAAAATATGAGCCTTCCAGGGAAATAGCATTACAAAGAGAAGACTGCAAGCACAAAGGCACTGAGGTAGAAAAACACCTTGTGTTCAAGAAATGGCATAACCAATGTGGCTAGAACAGACTGAACAGGAGGACTATGGAAAGATTACATCAGAAAGAATGAAAGAGAAGATTATAGAGTTTTATGGGCCATGGTAGTTTTAGATTTTGTTCTTTTTTTTTTCTTTGGTAGAGAGAAAGGGAGTGTGTGCAAGCAAGGAAAAGGGGCAGAGGGAAAGGGAGAGAAAGGGAGAGAAAGGGAGAGAAAGGGAGAGAAAGGGAGAGAAAGAGAGAAAGAGAGAGAATTTTAAGCAGACTCCATGCTTAGTGTAGTGCTTAACACAGGGCTCCATCCCATGACCCTGGGATCATGACCTGAGCCAAAATCAAAAGTGGAACGCTCAACAAACTGAGCCACCCAGGTCCCCCAGATTTTGTTCTTAATCGGATAAGAAACTACTGAGCATAAGAGTAATATGTTCTAACTTATTTTTAAATAATCATTTTGTCCATGCAAGAAAGAATGGTGGTTAGTACACAGGAGCAGAAGTGGAAGTGACAGTAAGAGTCAGATTCTGGATATCCTACTTTTTATATAGCTTTAACATCTTCACACATTAAAAAATTGTAATAAATGCTATGTCAATATATTTTTAAAATATTGTTATAGAAATAAAAGTCCTTGAGAAAGCCTTTTAAAACATATAGCAATATCCTCTAGGTCCATCCATGTTGTTGTAAATGACAATATCTTATTCTTTTTTACAGCTAATATTCCACTATATATATATGGCATATCTTCTTTATCCACCCATCTATGGATGGACACTTCAATTGCTTCCACATCTTGGCTATTATAAATAATGCTGCAATAAACATAAAAATGGATGTATCTTTTTGTTTTCTTTGGGTAAATATACCTGATAGTGGAATTGCTAGTTCATATGGTAATTCTATTTTTAATTTTTTGAAGAACCCCCATACTGTTTTCCACAGTGGCTGCACCAATTTGCATTCCTACCAAAAGTGCATGAGGGTTCCTTTTTCTTCACATCCTTGCCAGCACTTGTTTCTTGTGTTTTTCATTTTAGACATTCTGACAGCACGAAGTGATATCTCATTATAGTTTTGATTTGCATTTCCCTGATAATTAGTGATGTTAAACATGGACCTAGATGGTATAAAGCTAAATAAATAAGTCAGCCAAAGAAAGACAAATACATCACGGTTTCACTTATATGTAGAATTTAAGAAACAAAACAAAGGGGGGGAAAAAAAGAGAGATAAACAGGGTACCTGGGTGGCTCAGTCCGTTAAGCATCTGACTTCGGTTCAGGTCATGATCTCACAATTTGTGAGTTTGAGTCCCACATCAGGTGAGCTTGAGCCCCGCTTCAGGTGAGTACAAGCCCTACTTTGGGTGAGCCCCACTTCTTTCTTTCCCCCCTCTCTCCCTCCCCCCCCCACCCCTTGTGGGGCTCTCTCTCTGTCCCTCGCTCACTTGCACTCTCTCTCTCTCTCTCTCAAAAAAAAAAAAAAAAGGAGAACAAAAACACTCTTTAATACAGAGAACAAACTGCTGATTGCCAAATGGCAGGTGGTAGGGAGATGGGTGAAATAGGCGAATGGGATTAAGAGTACACTTATCTTAATGAGCAATGAGTAATGTAGAGAATTGTTGAAACATTATATTGTGCCCCTAAAATTAATATAACACTGTATGTTCACCGTACTTCAATTTAAAAAAAAAAGAAAAAAAAAACTCATAGAAGTGAAAGACTATACTTTAAGAGATGGTTAAACAAAATCTCTGAGATAAGGGCACCTGGCTGGCTCAGTTGGTAAAGCATGCAACTCCTGATGTCAGGGTCATGAGTTCGAGCCCCATGTTGGTGGTAGAGTTTACTTAAAAAAACAACAACAAAAAAAACCCAAATCTATGAGAACCAGTGGCTGTTAAATGTTAAGCCTCTAAAATCAAATTTCCTGGTTTTGATCCTAGCTCAATCACTTACTAAGTATGTAAATTTTAGCAAAGTTTCTCTATGCCCTAGTTTTCTCACTTGTCAAATGCAAAAAATAATGGCTACCTTATAGAACCCTTATGATTAAATATGAATATAAAGAATTTAGCTGATATATAGTGAACATCAGTAAATATTAGCTATCACATTTATCAGTCTACTCCTACTTGTTTCCATTGCCACAGGTTCCCATTATTACTTCTTCCCATTGCTACTACTGTTTTATTTTTTAATTTTTTTAATGTTTATTTTTGAGAGAGAGAGCGCACATGAAGGGGAGAGGCAGAGAGAGAGGGAGACACAATCTGAAGTAGGCTCCAGGCTCCGAGCGGTCAGCACAGAGCCCGATGCAAGGCTTGAACTCACGAACTGTCACATCATGACCTGAGTCAAAAGCAGATGCTTAAAGACTGAGTCACCCAGGCACCTCACTACTATTTATAATGTTCCCTTTTATCACTGATTACATATTCATTTGAAATTTATCAAAATAAAAGTGAACTTTTAAGTGTTCCTAATATTATATATTTGATATGGCTTTTAGTTAAAAGTATAGTTTTCACTTCAGATATAGCAAAGCACTCTGATTTGTATTATACTTCTTTTTAGCTTGATGAATCAATCTTCTTAAAGATAACTGAATTTGGATTTGCAAGAATCTAAAGCAAATCCTGCTAACATTTTTTTCTTCAGAACTAAATTAAAAACAAAGTTAGTGTTAAATCTCTTAAGACTCTGAAAAATTCAATAGGAATAAGACAAGAACAATGATTATATATGAATCATAATCACTTGGAACTTCTTACGTAGTTGGTCACATTCTTGATTTTATCCTATTGTACATCTATGTGTTTGAGTTAGTTAGATAAACTGTTTGGGGCCAAATATTTGATGCCCTTTCATATCTGAAAAGCTTCCCCTAAAGATACATAAGACAATGGTAACAATACTTGCCTCTGGGAGAGGATAAAAGAGAAGGGTGAGAGACAAACTTTGTACTTAAAACCACTGGCTTTATTTGGGTTCCTTCCTTTGTACATGCATTAACTTTTCAAGAACATAAAATATTTTTTAAAGAAAAAAATTTCACTTACTAATAATTTACAGAACAAATTTTACAATGTCTCATTGTTCACCATAATGGCAGCTTACCAGATCGAAGATGCCAGTAATATATTAGTGTTGTTTGCAAGAAACCTCAACGGAGGCTCCGCAAGCAATACACAGGATAAAATTCCTCCACCAAAGCAATGGAGCATAGCAGTGAACCAGCTTGAAAGAGGATTCTTCCATGCCACTGCCACAGCTCCTGAAATGGTAAAGTAAAAATGCGGTCTGAGATAGTTGTATATTAAACAAATCCTGAGGTACCGGTGTCACTAAAGAAATAAACTTCTTAATTTCATAACTTTCAAAAACTTACTATTACTCATGGGTATGACAATCACGATCATCATAAACTCTAAGCATTTTGTTATGACAGAGGTAATCTGAAGCACCTTTAAAATACTCTGTCCATGGGGCGCCTGGGTGGCGCAGTCGGTTAAGCGTCCGACTTCAGCCAGGTCACGATCTCGCGGTCCGTGAGTTCGAGCCCCGCGTCGGGCTCTGGGCTGATGGCTCAGAGCCTGGAGCCTGTTTCCGATTCTGTGTCTCCCTCTCTCTCTGCCCCTCCCCCGTTCATGCTCTGTCTCTCTCTGTCCCAAAAAATAAATAAACGTTGAAAAAATAAAAAAATAAAAAAAAAAATAAAATACTCTGTCCAGCTCCTACTACCAGTTTCCTAATCACACATTATTATAAACAATCTCCCTATCTACTCTTTCCTTTCATTCCCAGCCCTACTGTAGGTACTTCCAGTTCTATATCAAAGCAATATATTAAGAAAAATTTATCATCTTAAGCACTTTAGCAAATAAAAGCTGAAATAAATAATCTAAGCTTTTAACATGACTGGCTAGAAACAGAGTAAAATAAACCTAGAGGTGAAAGGCTGATGAGGAACAGGTATACACATCATCTTAAAATGTCTCCTAACAAATAACTTATTAATTACAGAAGGAAATAATAACTTTAGAGTGGAGAAACCTTGCAGACATCACTGTAAACAAACAGTATAATGTGACTCCCAAGATGATGCACTAAGAACACATCTTTGCTTCTACAGTATTTCTACAAAAATACATAACCTGAACTAATGCAATCAGACACACCCAAATTGAGGGCTCTTCTGGAAAAAATTAAAAAAAAAAAACAAAAAAATGGCCTATATTTTAACAATGTTGAAGTCAAGAAATACCAAAAATAAGGCTGATGAAATGCTCCAGATTAAATAACATTAAAGAGACAACAACTAAATGCATGTGTATTCTAGATCACATCCTGGAATGGGAAAGAATATTTATAAATGAACTTTGGGATAACTAATGAAATCTAAATATGGGCTGTGGCTTACATAAATAATAGTGTCACAGCACTGTTAAACTTTCTGAAAGTTTTTTTTTAATGTTCATTTATTTTTGAGAGAGAGAGAGAAAGAGGGAGAGAGAGAGAGGAGGGGCAGAGAGAGAGAGGGAGACATAGTATCTGTAGCAGACTCCAGGCTTTGAGCTGTCAGCACAGAGTCCAACATGGGGCTCAAACCAATAAACAGTGAGATCATGACCTGAGCTGCAGTTGATGCTTAACCGACTGAGCCACCCAGGTGATCCAGCACTGTTAAACTTTCTGACTTTCATAACTAAACTGTGGTTTTTAATATTAACACACTTAAGTAATTTGAAGTAACTGGGCAAGTGCTTCTAATTTACATTCAAGTGGTTTTGAGAAAATAATACATATAAATAAAAACATTCAGAGAGAGAGATGCTAAAGTACAAACTTCTAGTTGTAAGATGAATAAGTTCTAGGGATCTAATGTATACCACAGCAACTATAGTTAATACTGCATTGTACACTTGAAACTTGTTAAGACAGTAGACCTTAAGTCACAACTAAAAAAAAAAAAGTTTAAGTTATTTAAATATTGTGAGATGATGGATGTACTAATTAACTTGACTGTGAAAATCATTTAACAATTCATATGCATATCAAACCATAAAATTGTACACTTTAAATATAAACAATTTTGTCAACTGTACCTCAATAAAGCTGGCAAAAATTAAATAAATGGGGCAAAATGTAAGTGGTTGGTGAATCTGGGTAAAGTGCTTTACATGCACTTATATGACAAAAAGAAAATCATATGTATATGAACAATACGTACAATAAAAAATAATTTACGGGGGGAAACAGAAAACCATATATTTCTATTAGTACATATACATGCAACTAATACATAAAATAAGGTCTGCAAGAACATATAACCAAAATACTCACTGTTGTTCTCTCTTAGGAAAAGGCCCATTTATGCAAAAACAAACAACAAAAACAAAACTACACAAATGTATATGTTGAGTTCAGTAGGGTAACATCATCATACTTGAATTAACATGGAAATCACCCATATGTGCTCAGGAAAAATAAAAGGAGGAAATAAAAGTCAATTAGTGCAACCCACCATTCCACATAACAAAATGTGCCCAGGAGTGCAAATGAGTTGGCAGATGGGCATTTTCTGTGCTGTACACATCCTGTGAAGTGAAGTGATGCCAAGGTTTTATGATATGCAACTGGTGATAACTCTAGAAATGGTGACCTGTTCCAATCTGGAAGAAAAATCAGTTATGAGAAATGTACTAAAAGGCAGGACATCAATCTTCAGTGTAGCAATTTCCTCTAAACCTAAGAATTTTCAAGAATTATTTTAATGCATGATCATGCTATCTTTACAGCCAAACCCTATGTCAGATGTAATACTACTATGTCTCTAATATGTATATATAATCTTCCTGGATATGTGTATCGGCACTAGTGCCCCACACAGTGGTAAGCGATTATAACATTGGTCAGTCAGCCTAATAAATGAGTATAATCTTATCGTTTGGTCAATGGTCACTAGGTTCCATACTGCATCATCTTCACATTAAAAAGCAATATAGACTGCTTAAGAGTATGGACTCGGGGCGCCTGGGTGGCGCAGTCGGTTACGCGTCCGACTTCAGCCAGGTCACGATCTCGCGGTCCGTGAGTTCGAGCCCCGCGTCGGGCTCTGGGCTGATGGCTCAGAGCCTGGAGCCTGTTTCTGATTCTGTGTCTCCCTCTCTCTCTGTCCCTCCCCCGTTCATGCTCTGTCTCTCTCTGTCCCAAAAATAAATAAAAAACGTTGAAAAAAAAAATTAAAAAAAAAAAAAAGAGTATGGACTCTAGAGTGTAATTGCTCAGGTATAAATCCTGGCACCAGCACTTAATCTTTGTGTGAACTCAACAAGTTGTTTTCCTACATGTTGAAAAAAAATACACACACACACACACACACACACACACACACAAGAAAGAGGAAAAGAAATAAAGTAATCTACATCACAAGTTTGCTGTAAGGATCCACTAAGGATCAACTACAAGTGAGTACTTTTAAATCACTTAGAACGGGGGTCTGGCACATAGTAAGCAATAAGTATTAGCTTATCGCTATTACCACATAAGTAAAAATAAAAGCCAAATTGCCCTTTCCTTTCTACTTTTCCCATTCCATCATACTACTATCTTGAGAGGTGACAACTTCCAGACTTCTTTTTTTCCTATGCTAATTTACACAGACACATCACTTTCCCCCTTACTCTTAACTCTCTCCCAACCCTACTGTGTTGTGTGTGTGTGTGTGTGTGTGTGTGTGTGTGTGTGTGTGTGTCCCTATTTCTCTCACAGGCATACCCTGTGAGCTCTAGCAACACATTCTGGAAATCGGAGTTCTAACTGCAAGAAAGATATAACAAAGCTAAACAAGCCCATCATAGCACAGTCACTATGAAGATCACATTCGAAGGTAATTAATTACTTCTGATAAACATACAATAAGGAATACTCACTGCTATCTGTCCTCTGTTTTCCTTATATTATTCTAATGAAGATTTAGCACTACCTACATCCATCTGATACCACTCACTGGCTTAGCCAAATTCAAATATATTCAGGTTTTCCTTTGACCATTGCAACAATCCGAATCAAATGTACTAAATGCTTTCACACAAATGATTCATTCATGTAATATTCATTTCTGATTAAGTCTGTCAAAATAACTTTCCTGTTTCCTCAACTGTCATATTTTATTCTTTCCTCTTAAGACATATCACATTCTAGATTGTTTACGTTAGCTCCATTATAAAGTTCTTACCTGTTAAAATTCTAAGAGACTTTAGTGCAGAGTAGGTACCCTATAAATGTTTATTGTATGACAGAAAAATGTATGTGAAACATTTCAAGAGTTCAAGTATTATGATTTTACTACCATTAATTTCCCTTTGTATTGTCATAAGTCAAAGAAGCAGCTGAAACACCAGTTTTGACGAGTTTCATGACCTCTTGGTAGGAACACTAAACCCTCTTGGCTTAAGTTTCAACTTCCATTAAATGAGAATAATTCATAACTTATAAGGATTTAAAATAAGAAAATATAGATCAAAACACATATTTACTACCTAGTACATTGGCAGACACTTGCTGATTTATCTGCTGAATGGACTGATCACTACCAGCAGAGAAAGTAAGCAAAATGCAGCCTTTGGGCTGCTTTTATTCTCTGAGCCCAAGGTATAATTTTTTGAGTTCTTATTGAAAGGCTGAAAAGAAAATGACATACCACAGCCCTTAAAAAAGTACTTATATCCCTAAGAGACTTAAATCAGGAAAACTAAGATTTCATTAGAGCAAAACAGAAAGGAGAAGAACAGAATTGAAGGGTCTCCCTCAGATCAGTCTTTTTTGCCTAATTTTCAAAATTATGTCAATTAGAAAAATTTCTCTCATTCAAATAGCCCTTTCTTTAATTTTTTTAAATGTTTATTTATTTTTGACAGAGAGAGAAGAGAGAGAGAGAGAGAGAGAGAGAGCAAGCGAGCATGAATGGGGGAGGGACAGAGAGAGAGGGAGATACTGAATCCGAAACAGGCTCCAGGCTCTGAGCTGTCAGCAGAGCCCAACAAGGGACTTGAACTCACAGACAGCGAGATCATGACCTGAGCCAAAGTCGGACATTCAACCAACTGAGCCACCCAGGCACCTCTCAAATAGCCGTTTCTATAAAGTTCTCTTGCATACACACACTATGGACACACATTTTAAGTATGAGACAATCTTACAACAAATTTCTTTTTTTTTTTTATTTTTAGATGTTTTTATTTTTGAGAAGGAAAGACAGAGCATTAACAGGGGAGGAACAGAGAGGGAGAGACACAGAATCTGAAGCAGGCTCCAGGCTCTGAGCTGTCAGCACAGAGCCCAATGTGGGGCTCAAATCCGCCAGCCATGAGATCTTGACCTGAGCCAAAGTCGGATGCTTGACCGACTGAGCCGCCCAGACGCCCCTCTTATGACAAATTTCTTTAGGTGTTATGTTCCTTTGTATATGTTATTTCAGTACCAGAATTAGTTCATTGTAAAGTTAAACTGTGAAAATCCAGAAGTTAACCAGAAACAGCTTGTGTATCTTTAGAACATATAAGTAATTTTCAGTAGGAGAAAAATAATAGGATATCTTTAATTTCTTCTCAGTTAAAAAAATTTTTTAATGTTTATTATTGAGAGACAGAGAGAGCGCAAAAGCATGAGAGGGGCAGAGAGAAGAGGAGACACAGAATCTGAAGCAGGTTCCAGGCTCTGAGCTGTCAGCACAGAGCCCGATGCAGGGCTCAAACCCACAAACGGAGATTATGACCTGAGCCGAAGTTGGACACCAAATGACCGAGCCACCCAGGTGCCCCAGTTTCTTCTCAGTTTTAAAACAAAGATGTATTCTTTTAGCTAAGAAACAAGCTGTGTTAACTAGGATATGTTATTTTATTTTTAACATGTTGACACTGAAAGGACAAAAACATTTTCTGTCCTACCTTAAGATGTTTGTGATATGCTATCAATAGAATTATTTTCCCCAAAATTTAGCAAAATTTGTCACATTGAGACCTGACTCTAATTCAAAGTATATCAGTTTTGAAGCACTCATAATCACTTACGGGCTTTAAAATCAAAATACTTTTCATCATGAAATGAAAGCTAGAAAATAAAGGCGCCTGGGTAGCTCAGTCGGTTGAGTGTCCAAATTCAGCCCAGGTCATGATCTCGCAGTCTGTGAGTTTGAGCCCCGCGTAGGGCTCTGTGCTGACAGCTTGGAGCCTGGAGCCTACTTCTGATTCTGTGTCTCCCTCTCTCTCTGCCCCTCCCCTCTTGTGCTCTGTCTATCAAAAATAAATAAACATTAAAAATTTTTTTTTAAAAAAGCTAGAAAATAAAGTCATGTTCTACTTTCAGTTTTGGATCAAGTTTGAATCATAGTGGGCCAAGTAAATCCATAGACTCACCTTGTAGTTCTTTAATGTATAACTATGACACAGCTGGCAACTGACACAATCCCCATATTAATCCTCTGATCCAGGAGTAAGGATCATTATGGTAGAAACATTCAAGTAGAAGCCCCTAGAGTTCCTTCCCTTCATCAAGGTATTTAAAAAAAATTTTTTTTAACATTTATTATTGAGAGACTGAGAGAGACAGAGCATGAGCATGGGAGGGGCAGAGAGGAGGAGACACAGAATCTGAAGTAGGCTCCAGGCTCTGAGCTGTCAGCACAGAGCCCAACTCAGGGCTCGAACTCATGGACTGCAAGATCATGACCTGAGTGGAAGTCAGACGCTTAACCAACTGAGCCACTCAGACAGCCCATATTTTTAAAAAGCAGTACTATAGAGGGGCGCCTGGGTGGCTCAGTCAGTTAAGAGTCCCGACTCTCGGTTTCTGCTCAGGTCATGATCTCATGGTTTATGAGTTCAAGCCCCACATCGGGCTCCACAGAGTCAGTGGGATTCTCTCTCACTCTCTCTCTCTCTTTCTCTGCCCCTCCCCTGCTTCTGCTCTCTCTCTCAAAATAAATAAACTTAAAAAAAAAGGCAATACCACAAACATGGTTGCCATAATCAAAAACATCAAAGATGAAAACGTGGTGACAGCTATCACATCCCATTTAACTTGTCTATTTGGTCTATACATAAGCAGATGGATCCTGGAGAATGACTGTGGATTATCATAAATGTAGACAGGTAGTGACTCCAGTTGCAACTGGTATTCAAGATGCAGTATTTTTACTGGAACAAATCAACATAATCCCTATAACCTGGTAAGCAAGTCCTTTTTCTCCATATTAATTTGCAAAGAATCCCAGAAACATTTTGCTTTTATCTGGCTAGGTAAACAGTATATTATCACAGTCTTGCCTTAGGTCTATGTCAACTCTCCTGCTCTCCAACAAAGTCCAGAAATTTTGATCATGTTGAGAATCCACATAACATCACACTGGCCCACTATACTGATGACATTATACAGACTGGATCTATGGGCAGGAAATAGCCAATAGTTTAAATATCTTTTTATTTATTTATTTATTTTTTTCAACGGTTTTTATTTATTTTTTTGGGACAGAGAGAGACAGAGCATGAACGGGGGAGGGGCAGAGAGAGAGGGAGACACAGAATCGGAAACAGGCTCCAGGCTCCGAGCCATCAGCCCAGAGCCCGACGCGGGGCTCGAACCCACGGACCGCGAGATCGTGACCTGGCTGAAGTCGGACGCTTAACCGACTGCGCCACCCAGGTGCCCCTAAATATCTTAATATAACATATGCAAAACAGAAGGTAGGAAGTTAAACTCCATTGCTAGGATTCTGTACCAGTCAGAATCCAGTCAGGAAAGAGAAAATACACAGTTATTTTAACAGAGAGAATTTACTATAAAGACATAATTATAAAATTGTTAACTAGATTGTTGAAAATGTAAAAAGTAAATACTATAGTATCACAGAGGTATCAACTAGAAAAAGTAGTTTACTGCTGCTGGGGAAACAAAGGATTAAAATTATTAAAACATAGGAGCTTGAACAAAGATCTCTTTAGAGCTAAAACTGAGACTCCTAAGAAGGGAACACCGCTCAGCTGGTGTTCTAGTCCAGCCTACTCACTGCACAGATAAAATACTGGGTTTTAAGTTCTTATCCCAAGCTACTGACAGAGTTTTAACACTGGTCTCCTGATTTTATGAGCTCTTTCTACCACACCACACTCTGGCCTATAATTTATGTCAGGTCAATCAAATATTCTTTCACTTAAAAATTATTAAAAATATTTAAGTAAGACTCTTTAAACTAATAGAAGTAAATTATAAACTGTCATTTCTGAAACATGCTTTTTCCATCCCACACTGGGCAGAACATATTTTGGCTTTGTAAAGCATAACATAACAAAAAGGGCTTTTGGAGTATCATGAATGTTCTATTTTTATCTGGATGCTGATTAAATAGATGTGTTCATTTTGGAAATTCATTGAGCTGTACATTTATGATTTTTGTACTTTTCTGAATGTTTTTATGTGTGGATTCATAAAGATAGCAAAACAATGTTGCCACCTTTACAGAATCCTTAGAACTGACAAATTCTTGATACATGAATACTTTCATCTCCAACAAATTAGAAGAAGGAACACTAATAAGCTTTATTCCTGGATTTAATTCCTGAAAGCAAAGGAAAACCTCATTGGTGATAAGGAAATGACAGAAATCATGGGAGAAAATAACCATGTCAAATGAAAGCTTATTAAGAAATTGCTAAATATTGAGAAACCAGAAACATTAAATGGACCTGCAAAAAGAGAGCACAAAATATTTGAGAACTTTGGAATTAGCTGAAGAACTAGCTCCATAATTTATTAACCTATGTGACTTAAATAAAGTTATTTTATTCCTGTAAGTGTATTCCTCATCTGTAAAATGAGTTCAATAATACCTACCTTAAAAGGATGTTTGAGGATTACAATCAAGATACTAAAATGCTTTTGCATGTATCTGAAATGAATATTATGATCGTATAGGAAGGTAGTGCAACCTTATGTGACACTATCAAAAAAAAAAAGACGATGACGACAACAGCACAGCTGAGTTTCTTTAGGGCTACAAGAGCATCTTTCATCTTGGTATCCTCAACATCTAAAATACTGCCTGATATGCAGTGGAGTTTCCGTGAATATTTACTTAACTAAACTCCCTGTGATTTGAGAGAGATGAGCAAAACAGCAGTAGGAGAATTAAGAGTAAAATAACAGATTTTGTGTGTAAAAATCAAGTACAAATAATTGTAGATTAAATTTTCACGAAGTCTTACAGAAAAGAGTAACTGGGTATGAATGTACGATTGAAGAAATGTGTTTATTTTAATGAAGATTTAAATAAGAAAAGAGACCGAGAAGGCAGATTAAAAATGTAAGAGAAGAAGGGCACCTGGGTGGCTCAGTCGGTTGAGTGTCCAACTTCAGCTCAGGTCATGATCTCAAGGCTTGTGAATTGGAGCCCTGCCTCAGGGTCTGTGATGACAGCTCAGAGCCTGAAGCCTGCTTTGGATTCTGGATCTCCCATTCTCTCTGTCTCTCCCCCACTCACACTCTGTCTCTCTCAAAAATATATAAACGTTAAAAAAAATTTTTTTTAATGTAAAATAAGAGAAATAAAATTTCTGCTAAATGGTTTCTGACTAAGAGCCCTCACAGCACCGTTTTCAAACTTCTAATAAAATACCCAGGAAAATGGAAAACAAACAAAATCTATCCTACTAGCGAAAACTTAAAACTATAGATAATCAGATACCAGGGTTTAGGAAGAACTAAAATTTAATTATTTGACAAACGGAGGTATATTAAGAAATTTTAAAAATCCAATTTACTAAATACCCTGATGTCTTTGCTTGAAGCACAAGGTCACATGGAAAAGGAGAGGAAAACCATCAACCTTCCTTGGGTTTGAAGGCCTACAACCTGAACCAAACAAAAAAGGGGTGCTATCCTTATCCACACCACAGAAAGAAAAAGTTAATCCCCTTTACCCTCTTGTCTCCACTAGCATTTTAAAAGATCTAGGTAGAGACATAAAAGATGTATATGGTAGGAAAGTGAGGAGTGAGGTATTAGCAGTGGTAGAGTACATCCCAAAAAGTCAAGAGTCTGAAGGAGTAACATGCTTGAGAAAATAAAGATAAGAAGAATCCTTCTTATCTACATAGGTGAATTGCAGTTTTACTGTACCATAGGTCTGAGTTCTAGAGAATCAGGCAATAAGGGATAAAAAAAGTTTCCAATTAAGTAAAAATTTACATGAAGTATTGGCAAATCAAAATCCCTAATGAATTAAAATAATACCTCAAACAAGTACAGTTTATCCCAAGAATGTAAGGATGATTCATTTTTTTAAGTTTTTATTTTTATTTATTTATTTTTAGTAATCTCTACACCCAAATGGGGCTTGAACTCACAACCCTGAGATCAAGTCGCACGCTCTTCTAAGTCAACCAGCCAGGCACCCCAATTTATCATTTAAAAAAATGTATTACAATTCAAATCAGAAAAACAATATGATCAGCTCAATAAGTGGAAATACAAATTGTCAATAAACTTGAGAAGCACAAACTCAGTAACCATGAGAGATGCAAATGAAAACTATTTTTCTGATCATCAGAATGACAACATATTTTAAAAAATGGTAATAGTGAATAATGCAGAAGATACAGGCAGTCTAACACACTTCTGGTAAATGCTTAAATAGAAGCACTCCTTTGTATGAATTCTATCATTTTTACCTGTTTACAAGTACTGGTACTGGAATATAAAATATTTTGGGGGTGCCTGGGTGGTCCAACTCTTGATTTCAGCTCAGGTCATGGTCTCACCGGTTTGTGAGTTAGAGCCCTGTGTCGGGCTCTGTGGTGACAGTGCGGAGCCTGTTTGGGATCCTCCCTCTCCCTCTCTCTGCCCCTCCCCTATTCGCTCTGTCTCTCTCAAAAATAAAAATAAACTTTGGAGCAGGTGAATGGCTGAGGGAGAGCTGACCACAAACAAGCAAGAAGGAATCTGGGGTGGGTGATCAAACTGTATCTTGACAATGGTGGTAGGTACATATCTGTGCTTATCCAAAATCATAGAATTTTATATTTAAAAGCATAAGTATAATATACATAATTTAAACCTTTAAAAAGTCAGACTTGAGGGGCGCCTGGTTGGCTCAGTCAGTGAAGCGGCTGACTTTGGCTCAGGTCATGACCTCATGGTTTGTGGGTTCAAGCCCTGCATTGGGCTCTGTGCTGACACTTCAGAGCCTGGAGCCTATTTCGGATTCTGTGTCTCCCTGTCTCTGCCCCTCCCCCGCTTGCACTGTCTCTCTCTCTCAAAAATAAATAAACACTAAAAAAAAATTTTAATGGGGTGTCTGGGTGGCTCAGTCAGTTAAGCATCCAACTTCAGCTCAAGTCATGATCTTACGGTTCGTGAGTTCGAGCCCCATGTCAGGCTCTGTGCTGACAGCTCAGAGCCTGAAGCCTGCTTCAGATTCTGTGTGTCTCTCTCTCTCTGCCCCTCCCCCCACCCCCTCCCCCACGCGGGCGCATGCAGACACACACAACACACTCTCTCTCTCTTTCAAAAATAAATAAAAAAATTTTTAAGTAAGACTTGAAAAAAATTCTTCAAGACCTCAAAGAGCTTTTATTTATGTGAGTTACAGGATTGTTAACTGAGAAAATTCTACAGTACTTATGTACTCATTTTAAAAATAATAAATGTACATGTTAACATAAATTATGTACTCTTTATGAAAAATAACTGTTTTCCAAAGCAAAAAACATTTAGTGAGAAAAGTCACACTGTTTTATATGTTAGCAAATCCCTTTTAATGTCTGGCCTCAAATAGAAAACAGCTGGACTCTCATATCTGCTTCTGGATTCAATCTGCTAGAGTATCGCTGGTCATGTAGCCTCTGGAAAACCCCACTGTACACTTGTGAGAAAAATAGTATAACAAAGACAAAGAACATCTGCGTGTTGTTATGAAAACGATTTTGATCTGGAAGTGTGAGGAACCCCAGGGTTCCTGGACCACACTTTGAGAAGGTGATTTAGCCTACACGAGAAAATTTCAACTCGTGGATGTGACATAATAATATAATTCTTTTCAAATCAAGGAAACCGTTTCTTATGCAGGCTATCTGTCCTGATTTAATGCAATATTCACCTTATCCAGGTGTCAAAACCTCTAACGAACAATGATTCTGACTGAACTACAAACATCAAGGCAAATGAGGAATATTTCTGAGACCAAACAGTTTTAAAAACCACACACAGACAACAGTAGAAGGTACAGCATCACCTCAAGCCCTCACTCATGAACTCTACAGGACCAGGCAGCATGAGCAGGCAGAAAGGAGAAAAAGAAGATAAATGCCTGACCACAAAGAAAGAAGAGATCCATAAAACGAAAAGGCCGGTAGAATGGCTGCAAGAGTAAAGCAATATAGGAGCAAACATCTCCTGAATGTAAAATACAAGAAAGGAAATACTGCTCCTTGATCGTATAGACTTCAAAAAAGACTCAAAATCCTGTATTAAGACAATACCCCCCAGGCTACAGAGAGTGAAACTATGCGAAATGACTCTGGTACGAGGTCACTCACACGACGGAAAATGGGAATCCACTCTCTTCCAGCAATCACTTTGTCCAGCAAGATGACAGAGCGCTGCGTTAAGGGGAATACTGGTGTGCCTGCCCGAGGCTCTTTAAGTGTCGATACAACTTTCATGACTGCGGAACAGTCCATTAACTACTCATTATCCCAAGCGACCAAGTGCCACACGCTGTTTCAGGGAGCTCCGTCCCCAGGTGACTTTTAAATACAGTACTTTCCAAGGAGATGGCGGCACCGCCGAGAGACCGCGCACATCCTGGGCGGACGCAAGTCGTACCCGGGCTCCCAAATGCGGCAGCGGCTGCCCTGTCACCCGCCCCCGGCGCGGCGTTGCGGACCCTACGTCGCGCCTCCTTTGACGAGTACCGGGGTCACCACCCTTCCCGGCCTCAGTTTCCCCATCTGCGCTCGAGGGGTCAGGCGGATCGGCTCTCGCCTCCCCTCCAGCTCGGCTATAGGACTCTGGGACAGCGGCAGCTCGGCCGTTCAGCCGTCCTCTTCGCGAGAGGTCCCCTGAGGGGGCCGGTCTGCGACTCCCCGCACTCACCCGGCTGACGCTTCAGCGCCATCACAGACACCAGGTAGTGAGCGATGTCAAAAAAGGGGAACATAGACGTGCGAGAAAAGGCAAGGGTCAGCTCATCCCACGGAGAGTCCATGACGACGACGGACCCCGGCAGCCTAAGCAAACCCGGCGACGGGTTCCTGCCGGGCGCGGCGAGGGGTGGGGGGAGGGGGCCGCCGCAGACGCGCGCCCTCCCGCGCGACCAGAAGGAGCCTGCGCGTGCGCCCTGGGACCCGGCGCCGACGCGCTTTGGGGCGGAGCCGCGTGTCCTGGGAGCGAGCGAGCGAGCGGGTGGGCGGGGCGAGCAGCTTCCCGGCTGTTCCTGCGGGGCAGGGCCTGGTTCTCCGAGTAGGGAAGGGTGTGGCTCCGTCGTGCTGGGGGGTGTGCCAGATCCAGCAGAATAGGCAGATGAATGTAACATACATAATGAATTAAAAAATACGTGACTCATGTTAACATTTAGCACATTTATTCTTTTAAAGCGAAAACGTAAAGAACTATTTAAAAATTTTATAATTTTGGTAAATGTGACTCATGTAAAGTTTTGACTCGGGTCCTCAAGACATTTTTTTAAGTTCAATTTTTTAAGGGTTTAAGTTACATACATTTATTCACCCTTTTTAATACAAAGTTCTCTTATTTTTTAGAAATATGTGCAGTCGGAAGGGGAGACGTTGAGAATCAGATTAATTTATCTAAATTAGTATTCACCTAACATTTCTCAAGCGACTATAATGTGCAAGTCACAACGTGATTTAGTGGAGATACAAAAAAAGAATACAATAATATCCTGCCCTCAGTAAGCTTGTGTTTTCTCAAGAGAGATTTAAAAAACATTTTTTAAGGACACAATTTGTACAAAGCTGCTAGGTAGAACTATCGGTGCCACGCTAGGGCAGTTCTGAGAAGAGGACGACTATTTCAGGGAAGTGATAAGGTGTACTGACCTTTAAAGGCTAGAGGAAAGACGGACGGAGGTATTTTGGCGAGACTACAAAGTGAGAAATGAAGTTGGAAAAGAACTCCTTGAACAGCATACCATAAACTATGCGGTTTGGCTTCAGAGTCTAAGCTCTAGATCACCACATTATGCTCAGACAAATCAGAGCCAGAATCCAGTCTCTTAACTGTTACACTAAACTGGATTTTTCCCTTTTTGATGGAGGTGAGGGGTAATGTGCAATCAGCCAACACGTTTAGGAATAGATTGGTGAGAAAAGACTAGGGACAGGGAACACCAAAGGTAGTTTCGTCCAAGTAAAAGGTAGTAGAGGCTGAGGACAAGAGGAGAAGGGACCTAGATGGGAAAGATGCAATAGAAGCAGAATAACCTGGATGTCAACTCACCTGTTCAAAGAAGGATATGGGGAGTGGGTGAGTAGGAGGATTATGGTTACATTCACAGAAATAGGAAACAAGAAGGAGGAGCAGGTTTGGGTAAGAAAAACACAAGTTTAGTTTGGCACATTTTTTATTTGACGTGTCCAACAGATCATGCTGGCACCAGAAAATTAGAAATACATAATGAGCTGCTAGATAGATGAGAGCCTCATGGGAGTGTGCACTACCAAGGGAGCCTTATATTGATTTTTTAAAAATCTGAGTATTTACCTGCTCATTTTCATTCATTTAACAAATGTTTTTTGGGTATCTGCTATGTACCAGGCATTTTGCTGGATGTTAGAAGCCCCTTCCTAAACATTAAATGTTCAAAAGGTGGGAAAACTATAGTAAATCTCTACATTTCATTACTTATCAAGAAAGAACAGACTTGCTAAAATACTTTTCATATGTAGTTTTCTAAGTAAGTACTTTCCATAGAGAAAGGTTTTTTAGATCTCTAGCAAAACCAAAGAAAAACAAGCAATACCTGTGATTATTTATACTTTCATGTTTCAGCTGATTCTTCCCATACTTTTTATATATTCCTTTATATTTGGAATTATAGTGTTAAGAATTTAGGGGAAGAACCTGGATATTATTTCCCAAAAGTTTTTACATTTCAACAGTCTTAAATTTCACAAAATACGTGTTTTGTCCGTGGGCTTAAAAAAATAGTACATATGAAGTAATCTTTGTAACATCTCCATAGTGTATGCCACTATCATTCTGAGGTATAATTAAATCAATTATTAATACCAATAGAACAACATAAAAAGCATCAGAGATTTCGGGCACCTGGGTGGCTCAGTTGGTTAAGCGTCCAACTTCGGCTCAGGTCATGATCTCAGTCTGTGGGTTCAAGCCCAGCATTGGGCTCTGTGCTGACAGCTCAGTGCCTGGAGCCTGCTTCACATTCTGTGTCTCCCTCTTTCTCTGCCCCTCCCCTACTCACACCATCTCAACAATAAATAAATGTTAAAAAAAAAAAAAGCATCAGAGATTTTTTTAAAGAAGATAAATCAAACATTTTACTTACCCTAAACAGACTAATTCCAGCAGAAAGAAATCATCTCACACTCTACCAGTAATCTGAAACTTGTTTCATTTCAAAACTATAAGAATAAGCTGGGTCTCCATCTGCCTAGACTGTAAAGAAAAAAAAATTAATCTAAGGGAAATGAAATTATAATCTTATCAAAAGATAAGTTCTATCCAAATTTTAAATATTCTCACTGTATTTGCTTGTGGTCAGTGCTTCAGTTACTTAGTCTAATGAAATAATACAGAATAGAAGGAAATGGGCAATGAAAGGAGAAAAGGCTTTGAGTTGGTAACAGGGAAAGGCAAGATTGGGGGAAATTATATGTGAAAATTAAAACTTTTACTGATTTTTGGAAGCAGTTTACAAAGTTATATAATCATTGCAGATAAAATGAATCTGTGTTATAAAGTGTTGCTTATCTATTAGAAAGTAAGGCTAGTCTAATTGTGTGAACATCTGGAAGAGTTTTGACTAAACCCATTTGAAACGTTTGAGTTAAAAAACATGTGAAACTAATTTTTAAAAAGCATGTTTCTCAGCAGCAATACTATTGACATTTGGGGCTGAACAATTCTTTGTGGTGGGGACTGTCTTATTTATGCCTTATAGGATGTTGAACAGCAATCCTGGCCTCTACCTACTAGATGTCAGTAATACACACACACACACACACACACACACACACACACACAAAATTGTGTGTGATAACCAAAAATGTTTCCAGACATTGCCAAGTGTCTCAGTGCAAGGCTGGGGTCAAAATGCCCCTCATTCAGAATGACTGTTATAAATAAATATTTTTTTTGCAGTCTGTGTCTCTATTTGTACAAACATCATGGTCATGCCACTAATATTAATCATCAAGTTTAATTCTAGAACAACTCACATAAACCTTCTTAGTCTCGGCTTGCTCACTCATCCCCCCTCAGGTCAAATTGGCAAAATCCCAAAATGTAATCCTAGCTATTCCTTCTCTGCAGTACTGCTTTCTATCCACTGAGTGGCATGCCTTTCACTTTGGGAAATCAGTAACAATAACTTTTTAAAGAACCATAGAGTCCATATTTAGGAGGTTTCAGGGGCTAATTACAATTCTAAACTTTGGTACTCCAGTTACATATTGTCATTCTAAAGTTATTTGATAATTGGGGCACCTGGGTGGCCCAGTCGCTTAAGCGTTCAGCTTCTGCTCAAGTCATGAGTTCAAGCCCTTTGTTGGGCTTTGTGAGGACAGCTCAGAGCCTGGAGCCTGCTTCAGATTCTTTGTCTCCCTCTCTCTGTTCCTTGCCTGCTCATGCTCTGTCTCTCTCTCAAAAATAAATAAACATTAAAAAAAATTTAAAGTTATTTGATAGGTATTGGATAGCTATGCCATATCAAATTATAGTGTATTAATGTATGACATTTACTACAAAATATGTTTAATTTGAATTCAACTTTTTTTTTTTTTAATTTTTTTTTTTCAACGTTTATTTATTTTTGGGACAGAGAGAGACAGAGCATGAACGGGGGAGGGGCAGAGAGAGAGGGAGACACAGAATCGGAAACAGGCTCCAGGCTCTGAGCCATCAGCCCAGAGCCCGACGCGGGGCTCGAACTCACGGACCGCGAGATCGTGACCTGGCTGAAGTCGGACGCCCAACCGACTGCGCCACCCAGGCGCCCCTGAATTCAACTTTTTTAATATCCAGTATTACCTTGGAGAATTAACAACAAAGCATCAATTGCCCCCAAAATACCCTAGATTCAATTCAGTCAGTTCAGCAAGATGCTGGTGCATGAGATTTAAGTGCTAAACCAATTCAAGTATACACTCAATTTTTAGACTCAGTGTGTATCTAATAATAGTACCTTTGATATGGTGACTTGTAAAATATGATTTGCTTCACCTATTTCTTACACTGAATTCTCTTCTGTAAATATCGCTTATCCCTTTAATATAAACTGTCAAACTAAAAATGTTCTTCATGTGTAACAAATGCAAATTTACCTAATTAAAAGTCTGATGTTGTTAAAAGGAATATCTCTAGTATCCATCAGTGTAAGGAATGCCAAAAAGGGAGTTACTCACCAGTGCACAGCTATCAGGTATCTGTGGTTACCAATGCCCAAGGTTACAACTCATCTCTGTTCTGTTCAAGATTAACAGCTACCAGGGCACCTAGGTGGCTCAGTCAGTTAAGTGTTTGACTCTTGACTTTGGCTCAGATCATGATCTCACGGTTCGTGGAATCGAAGCCCTGAGTTGGGCTCTATGCTGACAGCGGGTATCCTGCTTGGGATTCTCTCTCTCTCTCTCTCTCTCTCTCTCTCTCTCTCTCTTTCTCTGCCCCTCCCATGCACACTCTATTTCTCTCAAAATAAATAAATAAAAAGAAAAAGATGAACAGGTACCAGGGCTCCTGGGTGGCTCAGTAGGCTAACCGTCCAACTCTTGATTTTGGCTCAGAGCGTGACCTCAAGGCATGGGATTGAGCCTGGTGAGGCTTCCTGCTGGCAGAGAGGCCTGCTTAAGATTCTCTCTCTCCATCTCCCTCTGCCCCTCCCCTCCCTTCTCTCTCTCTCTCTCTCTCAAAAAAAAAAAAAAAAAAAAAAAGAAGGATTAACAGGTACCATTAAATCAAGGAATAATAACATTGTAGAAATTGAATGGACCCTTAAAAAAATACATTGGGGGCCGCTTGGGTGGCTCAGTAGGTTAAGTGCCGACTTCACCTCAGGTCATGATCCCATGGTACATGATTTCAAGCCCTGCATCAGGCTCTGTGCTGACACCTCAGAGCCTGGAGCTTGCTTTGGATTCTGTGTCTCTGTCTCTCTCTGCCCCTCCCCTGCTCATGCTCTGTTTCTCTCTCTCTCTCTCAAAAATAAAATAAACATTAAAAAATTAAAAAAAAATACCTTAGAGGGCACCTGGGTGGCTTAGTTGGTTAAGTGTCTGACTCTTGATTTTGGCTCAGGTCATGCTTTCATGGTTCATGAATCTGAACCCCGCATCGGGCTCTGCACTGACGGCCCAGAACCTGCTTGGGATTCTCTCTCCCTCTCTCTCTGCCCCTCCCCGCCCCTCTCTCTTTCAAAATAAATAAATAAACTTAAAAAAAATTACCTTAGACTGTAAGTCATAGAAAACAGTTTTGGGTAGCTTAAACAAAGTGGGGGATTTACTGAAAAACTACCAGGAACCTCATGTAAGCCAAGGAAGAGTTGAGCCATTAAACCCCAAGAAGAGCAAGAAGCTGGCATTTCTGGGGGCAGCAGCAGCAGGTGGGGGTGGGTTTCTCTCAGTTACTAGTGATAGTCAATGTCAACATTGTTTCATCTCTGTGTCCCCCTATCAATACTGCAGGAGAGAGAGCCTGTCCAGGCCGTTACAGAGGTCTCCTCCTGCTTAACCAGCTCTGGAGAAACACTGGGTCACATGGACCCACAGCATCCCTAGGTATCAGAGGCAATGTCCTGAGAACAAAGGGAGCTAGGCAACCATCACAAGAGGTGTCTACTACAATCATTTTCTTTAGCCCATTTATTACAGAGTAGGAAACTCAGGGCTACAGAGAGATCACAAAGACAGTCAGTGACAGACCAGGATTTGTTACAATCTCTCCTAAGTATTCCTCCTAGGCTTTCTCCTGTCCCACAGGAGATACTTCTCTTAAAGTTGCCTTTTGCTAACAGACCCAACATCTCTACAGTGATGAAAAGGCCACCAGATAAGAGTCAGGAAGACTTACTAGGAGTCAGGGCACAGGTCAACAGCCAGGATTAAAGGAGTTTGTCCTTTCTAGCAAAACCAGTTTGTTGAAGGGGCTGAACTCGGTGGAACACAATCAGGAAGTGGATTTACCTTCCTTCATACAAGACCTCCCCCAACTATGATCCTATGTCAGATCTTCCCTTCCCATCCTTTAACTTTATCTCAGCAGATCCCATTGCTTCCTTATCATTAAAGATACTAAAAAATAAAATTAAATGAAAAATTAAAGCCTGCTGCAGTTGAATTGTCAATCTTGCATCTAATTCAGAGCTTTTCCCATTCTATCAGCTCAGGTCTGCCTAGCCCAGAAACTTGCACTGGCGGAAAAGGGTATGGTATGGTCTTTTACCTTTCCTCATCTTCTGCCCCTTCCATTTTCTGTGCCCTTCAAGGTCAAGGCACAAGGTAGGGAAATTATAGAAAAGAAACAAAGGCCTTCTAGTTAACAAGTGTTCATTATACTTTTGGGTTTTGTTTTGGCTATTGCTATTTTTTTAAGGTAGGCTCCCAGTGCTGACTCATTCATGAGGTATGTTTGGGTACTCCACAATGATGCCATGGACCTCTGTATAGCAAGGTTTCGCAACATCTAGGTTACAGCAGACACCATCAGATGACTAACCCAACAGGTATATCCAACGCTGCACATTGAGTTAAACCATTAAATATTGCTTTTACAGCCTCTAGGCAACGGGTGGCCATGTATTAGAATTTTGGCAAATGAAACTGAAGAGGGAGTCTGTTGGAGTGCTTCTAAAAACAAAGTGAAGAAGAACAGAGTTAGCAGATTGACACTGTTTGTCCTTAAGACCTAACTATACAACCACAGTAATCAAGACAGTGTAGTACTGGTAAAAGAACAAACACATCAATGAAAACAATGTGGCTTCTTATACAAGTGTGACCGATGCCCTTTAGGTGGGCCTTCTTTCTTTCTGCCTTGAGCTAGAGCAGCCATCTTGTGACCATGGGAGAAAGGTCAAGAAAATAGCAGATAACTGAAGATATCAGCAATCTCAGACTTACTGTTTTGTGAGAAAAAGTAATCCTTTATCTGTTTAAATAGAGACTGAATTGGCTTGCAGGAGATCAATGCATCTCCTTTCTCATAGAAGAGTAGTAAAGCAAGCACTCTAATCCTCTGAATTCCCTTCTATGAATTTCCTTTCAAATTGTTGACATCTTGGCGTGTTGGGAGTGAAAGTCTCTGGACCAGTTATTATCTTTAATTAAGTCCTGGCTACATTGTCTACCTCCTCTTTTTAGAATATGAAAGTAACATCTTTTGTCTTAGGGGCGTTAGTTGGAATTCCAAGATGAAAAGTCCCAATTAACATCTTGTTATACCAGAAGACAGGCAAAAGAGAGAGATTAGAAAATGAGGTCAATGAGTGAGGTTTGAAAGAAAATTCATGTAGCTAAAGCTAGGAAATCACAAACTGTAAGTGATCTGTGTAGATGGGTTGATTAAACCAAAACATTAGCAATGAGAACATAATGTGCACCTGACATTTGAGCAAACCAAAGAAATCCTACCTAGAGATTCTGAAATGTGTTCAAACAGGGAATGAATGTGTCCAAACAGGGAATAAATGATGAGGAGGGTCCATAAGTACAAATGGAGAGGGTAAAGGCAGTTGCAGGTGGTCTCTGTCCAGTAACAATCACTGAGGCAAATCAATCCAATGTAATGCTGCCCTTATATGTCAATTGACAATAAATCCATATTCCATTGCTTGAGCCCAAAGATGTCTAGCTTTCATACAGCATGTATCTACATTACATATCTCCCAGGTCTATTTTTAAAGTCCATGTCAATTAGTGAAATTTTATATGTTTCTGTGGACAGAATATGTATTCCAGGTATTGCTTTAATCACTGAATGTTCTTTAAATATCTGTAAATCTGTGTAAGTCATGTTAGATGTAAAATCTGTAAAATGTGAAGATCTATTAGTATATATTATCCATACTCTATGCAGTTTTGCATGGAAAAATTAGTAACAAGTTTCCTTAGTCTGAAAAAAAAAGAAAAGGTAAGAGAATATTTTTAATAACAGCACAACTTAATATAGGCATTATGATGATCTAAGAAGGGAATAATGTCCCAAAGTGATTTAAACATGGAAATGTATTTTTTTTGCCCTGCAAGCAGTTCATGAAACTAGAAATCCAGCATGGAAAATCCAATATAAATCTCTTCCTGTCTCTACTACACTCAGTTGGATTATCAGATTATTTATAATGTTCATTCACTCAATATGTATCTCCTCTTTCAAATGGGCCCTATCAAATCATAATAGCAAAGTCTTTCCCTCCACCTCTTTAGCTACTTCTCTATCAAGCTTAGCCAGATAGTAGCAGCATATCAAATTGCATTTTTGGTTTTATACCAAGGAGTTCACCTGGGAAACTTTTTCATCTTGGGAGACAGTATAGCATAGTGGTAACATAAAACACACAGTCTCCCAAATCTGACTACTTATTGTGTAACCTTATAGAAAGCATGCTAAATCTCTCTAATCCTGTGACTTCATCTATAATTTAGGATTAGCAGTACTTACTTCACAGTGTTGTTTTCAAAACTATGAAAACATGCATATAATTTGCTTAGTGTAGTACCCAACACATGGGTACCTACTTGATAAATCTTAGCTATTAGTCTTCTTTTATGATATTCAGATCTCTTGGAAGGAACTTAGACATTTTTTCCTACTGCTTTCTTTACTACTGAAGTTATATAGATTCTACTAAGTTTAGAGGCAGAGGCAAAGGCAGAGGCATAGTAGTTAAGATTGCAGGTGCTGAAACCAGATATCCTGAGTCAAATCCTGGCTCTGACCCTTGTTAGCTCAATGACCTTAGGCAAGTTTCTCTGTGCGTTGGTTTTCTCATTTCTAATATGGTCAAAATAATACTGTGGACCTCATGGGGTTTTGTGAGAATTGAATATATTAATACATGCAAAGAACAGTGCCTAGCGCATAGAAAGCCCTCAATAAATGTCAGTTATTATTCAGAATTTACTTAACCAGCATTATGAGGACTTTAATAACTTTCTCTTATCATGTATATAATTCAGTTGGGACCTAATTTATTTGAAAAATACCTACCACATAAAAACACTCTCAAATTTGTGATCTAGTATATTAACCTAAATAATGAACAAAATCATCTGTGTGCAATAAAAAAGAATGCTTAGGTAACAGACTTAGAAATTTCAGTGAAGTTCTCTCTAGCATTCCAACAACGACAAAAAAAATAGGCATTCCTCCTTTATTTGCTTCCTTTTGGTTTTGTGCTTTGTTTTTTATCCTTATTTCCTTCTCTTTAGCATTGTACCTAGTAATAATAATGTGTGCCCAAATAGTAATAACAATAACGTTTTTCTGAATATATGAAGGCAATGCTATTGCTTTGACTAAAGTCATGTTTTTGAGGTTTTCTTGCATTCTCTTATCACATTTTCTCAGCTAGAAGCCATCTACATTGGAGTCTACCAGTTCAAGTCAGAAAAGTCTTTAACAGGGCTTCCAATCCTATAAACTCACCCAACTTTGAGGTGCCAAAGTAAAAAAAGAAAAAGAAAAAAGAAAAAAGTCAGGGTTAACCAGGGCATATTCTAAAGAAGGGCTGGGAACATTCCCTACCAGACAGAGGTAGAACAACTAGGCCAACAGTTGCTGCATATCCATAACCGGGAGAGAGGCTGGGGATAAAATTAGATTTAGGGACATTGAGACTAGGTAATAGAGTGGATAATTGGCAAGTGTGGTCAGTCAGATCATAGCTGAGACTAAGAAATCCAACCTGAGGGCCAGGTGAGGATTAGTCAGCTGACATAAGCAGGAACAAAGTCAAACATTACCAGAACAGAAATGTCAGGTGAAAAACATTAAGCCAATGAAGCAAGAAACACCTCAGGAACAAAGTATAGATGACCAGCCATTGTAACCCTACCGATGCTAACACTTGGCAGGAGCCACACAAGGATTTCTCCCACATGGGTGAAGAGTTGGACCAAAAAGAATTTCCTTTCCTAAAGACACCTCCTCAATAAAAGCTCGAACCACGAAAGAAAAATTTGATAAACTGGATTATATTAAAATTAAGAACTTCCAATTATCAAAAGATACCACTAAGAGAATAAAAAGGCAAACACAAAGTGACAGAAGATGCTTACTATATATATTTATCTCCAACAGAAAAATCTTACCCTCAAAATATAAAGAATTCATATAAATTAATAGAAGTCAATTAGTTTTTTTTCTAAGTTCAGGACAAAACCAAGGAAAAACTTGAACAGATAATTTACAAAGGAGGCTAACCAAATAATAAATATATGAAGAGGTGCTCAACTTCAACAGTCATCATGGAAAATCAAATTAAAACTGCTTATTAAAATTGCCAAAATTTAAAAGACAGACAACACGAAGCGCTGGTGAGAATATAAAGCCACTTGGACTCACATACACTGTTGGTAAGAATCTAACATGACACAACCACCTTGGAAAACTGACATCCTCAAACCTACAAATTCCATTCACAAATATTCATAGCAGCATTATTTAAAATAGCATAAAACTGAAAATAACACAAATGTGTATCAAAAGTAATATGGATGGGGCACCTGGGTGGCTCAGTTGGTTAATCACCATCAGGGATCTCATGGTTCTTGAGTTCGAGCCCCATGTTGGGCTCTGTGCTGATAGCTCAGAGCCTGGATCCTGCATGGGATTCTGTGTCTCCTCTCTCTCTGCCCCTCCCTGACTTGTGCTCTGTTTCTCTCTGTCTCTGAAAAATAAATAAACATTAAAAATATTTTTTAAAGAAAATATGGATGAATAAATTCAGATACACACTTGCCACATATATATATATATATATGTATATATACATACATACACACACACACACATACACACACACACACACACACACACACACACACAACATTCTGTACAGCAAGGAAAATGAATGGAATACTACTACTTGCATTAACATCAGTGGATCATGAATCTCAAACATAATGTTGAGAGAAAGAAGCCAAAGGTTTAAAAAATTGTACATTCTGCATGGTTCCATTTAAATGGAGTTCAGGGGCACCTGAGAGGTTCAGTCTGTTAAGCATCTGACTCTTGGTTTCAGCTCAGGTCATGACCTCATGGTTCGTGAGTTCAAGCCCCACATGGGGCTCTGCACTGACAGTGCAGAGCTTGCTTTGGATTCTCTCTCTGCCCCTCCTCTGCACATGCTCTCTCTAACTCTCTCTCAAAATATAAATAAATTTAAAAAATTTTTTAAATTAAAAAATAATAAAATTAATGGAGATCAAAAACAGGCAAAACTAATCTGTGGAGTTAAAAGTCAGGATGAGTAGTTTCTCCTGGAGGCAGGAGAAGGAGCGTTCTGGAGTTCTAATTTTTTATTATGATATCGGTATGTTCACTTTACTGAAAATAGAGTTACACTTTTAAGATTCGTGCACTTTCAATGTGTATTTTACACCTCAAAAATTTTTTTCAATTAAAGAGGAAGAATGATATTTTCTAACAAACTTACAAGGCACCTTGGGGCCACAGGCTGGCCCTGACTGTGTTTTCTATTCTCCAGAAGAAGCCCAATCTCTGTGGGAGTAGCATGATGAGCCAAGGTATAAGTCTATCCGAATTCAGTCAAAGGCACTATTATGTTACCAGCTGAGTCAGAGGTTTCTTCTGGAACCCTGACAAAAAAAATAGCTAAGTTGCATGCAATTTTCTTAATTCATACTCTCCTGAAGTCTGTTTCCTAAAGAATTCCCTCCAGAGAAGATGAAGTTAATAATCATCTTGGAGTTAATCTTCAGGTGCCAAAAATCTTGGGCCTTAAGAATGGTTCATTCTTTATAACATCTACTTTTTAAATATATATTCAGGAGCAGAGATACTTAAAAAGTAGGGGGAAGGGTCAGATACCAAGTCCACTGTGGGGCCCTTCAATTGTATGCCTCTGGATGCTACAAGAGCTCTCTTTTCCTTCCTGAAAGGGAAGTATTTTCAGCTAAGTAGGGGTAAGATTCTTATGGTGTTGCTTGAACAAACATATACTTTGGGCTCCATATATAACAATTTTAGTGGGCACTTAGAACTTAGAGCTGAGTGGAAAGGGTACCTGAAGTCAGGCTCAAATTCATTAAACATCTGTTCTCCACCAGGCTGCTAGATCATGAGAACCAGTGAGAGTGGGGATGAGAATACATCAACTCCCCTAAAGACTGCCATTCAGAAGAATAGCGAATGGTTCAATAATCCTATAAAATGACCACCACCATCTCTGCCTACGTTAGACTCTTGTGAGATATTTGTGAGAAAATTCCAATAGGCTGGTTCATGCATCTATTCAACTTTGTGTGTAGATGAAGAATACTTCCAGGCTCTTGGGAACCTTGCTGTAGATGGTGCACAGACAAATGAACAAAGACTGTATAGCATGATGACTACTATAACAGCAGGAAACACAAGGTACTATGAGAGCTCTTGGAAGATCAACTCCTAACCCCAACTCAAGAGGTTAAGAAAGTCTGGGAAATAGCTGTTTAGTTAATGCACTTGAGTCATAACTCCATTTTGGACATCACAGTGTTTACCTGCTATCTCTGGCTATGAAGCAGGGGATTTCACTCAGGAGGCTGTTAGCCAATCACATTGCAGCAAATTAGGCCACTGAATAGGAGATATTCTCCCAGATCTTAATTCACAGTGTGTTCTGCTTCCAACTAAAAGAACAGACTTGGAACTTGACCAGGAGTCTGGTCGACAAGTCCGGGATTTGTAACAGCTGTCTCATAGAGGCCCAAGTACAAGTCCATGAACTGATGAAACAATTTGTTTAAAGTAGAAAAGCAGTTGTCCTGCAGGCAAATCAGCCACTATTCAATAGACTATTTTATATAGCAATCTATTTCTCTTGCTCCTGTTTATATATCCATCCACAGAAGCATGGGCCAAGCACTCCACACACACACACACACACACACACACACACGAGCATCATATTCTCAAAGGCCCACTGCTATGTCTATTGGTACCACATGTGACCCCTGCTCCATGACATATTCATCTACCAAAGACTAAGCTCCGAAAGCAGATAATCTTTTGTATCTTTCAGAAGGGCAGAGAGATCAAGGATTCCCACTACTCTCAGGGAAATTGCAGCATTTACTGGATGGGGCTTGGAAACTGGGAAAATAGCCAAAGAGTGAAACTGAAAACTTGCTGCCAAATTCTGCAATACCTCAAACATATGACATCCTTCCACTACCACCTCCCCACAAAGTCCAAAGACTAGCCACTATTTGGACTGGAGAACTGGTGCAGAGTTGCAGGAAAGAACAATGAGAGGAAACTAGTATCACATACCAGTCCAGAGAATTGAATCTTTATGAATAATGAAAGCAGGGATAGGACTCTGTATCTTTAAAAGAAGCCCAGTACACCAAACCACTAGATCTAATAACCATTTGATCTTTCATATTAAAAAAAAGCACAAAAAACAAAAAACACCTTACTCAGGCATGATTGACATGCAAAAAGCTATACATGTTTAACATATACAACTTGATGAGTTTGGTGATAAGCATACACCCATGAAATGATTACTATAAGCTATGCCATAGACATATCCATCATCTCCAAAAGCTTCCTCCCATTATCTTTATTTATTATTATTTTGTGTTTATGTGTAGTAAGATAAGATCTACTCTCTTAGCAAATTTTTAAGTATGCAATACTATATTGTTAACTATTGGCTCTAAGCTGTTCAGTAGGTCTCTAGGACTTATTCATCTTGTCTAAGTGGAATTTTGTCTTCCTTAACTAACACCTCCCTATATCCCCCTCCCTCCAGCCCCTGGCAACACTTATTCTACTCTCTGCTTCTATGATTTTAACTAATTATAGATTCCTTATGTTAGCAATATCATGTGGTATCTGTCTTCTGTACCTGGTTTATTTCAATTAGCATAATGTCCTCAAGGTTCATCCATGCTGCTGCAAATGGCAAGATTTTTTCTTTTTTAAGGCTGAATAATATTCCATTGAACACATATACCATATTTTTGTTATCCATTTATCCATTGATGAATGGGAAGTTTTCGGCCATATTTCTTTAAATAATCTTTCTGCCCTTTTCCCTCTATTTTCCTTCTGAAACTTCCACAATGCATATATTCATGTTCTAAAGATATGCCACAGGATTTCTTCATTCTTTTGCAATCTTTTTTTGGAAAATTTCAAATGACATGTCTTTAAGTGTGCTGATTCTTTCTTCTGCTTGAGTCTGCTAATGAAGCTCTCTATTGAAATTTGCAGTTCAGTCTTTGTATTCTTCTTCAGCTCTAGAATTTCTGTTTGGTTCTTCTTAATGATTTCTATCTCTTTGTTGAACTTCTCATTTTGTTCCTGTATTGTTTTCCAGATTTTATTTATTGTCTATCTGTGTTCTCTTGTGCTCACTAGGATTCTTTAAGATGATTATTTTGAATTCTTTGTCAAGCAATCCATAGATCTCCATTTCTTTGGAGTCAGTTACTGGCACTTTATTTTGTTTCTCTGTAGTATTTGTTTTGCTATCTTCATGATCTTTGTAGTCTTGCATTGGTGCCTGTACAGTTGAAAAAGCAGTTACCTTTTCCAGTCTTTACACACTGGCTTTGTCAAGGAAAGCCTTCCACCAGTCAGCTCAGCCAGAGATTCTGTATGGGCTCATTGGTGGGGTTCCCAGGTGTGCCAGGTGACAGAGTCCACAAGGTGTGTGTGCCTGCTACCAAGGTGTACTGGCAGGTGGGCCTGATCCCAGGGGGTCAAGGGCAGTCTGCTACTGCAGTTTGCAGGCCAGCTGTTGAGATCTGTGCCCTTGTTGGTCAAAGCCCCCACCTCTTTTCTTTGTTCTTAACTGCTCCCCAGGATCTAGCTTTGCTGATTCTCTCAGTGTTCTGGGTGAAGCACGATAGGAGAGCTCACAAGTAGCACCCTGAAAGGCAGAGGAAGTTGAATGCTCACTTTGCTCTCTTTCCCCCATGGAGGACTCACAAGTCAAAGGGACCTTTTTCGGCATTGCACTGTGCTGGCTTGGGGATGGGTTACACATATAAAGTGAAACTGTTCTTACCTTTTCATTGCACCTTTTCTCATTTCTGTGCTCCACCGGGGTGCTATAACCTCTCACCTGGATTCCAGAGCTCTAATGACAATATTCTCACCCAGGGATGGTTGTTAAATCAGTGTTTCTGTGCAAGAAATGATGGCTGGAACTTCCTATTTTTGCTCTCTTGCTGATCCTATTCCTCTGAGCTTTTCTAGTTGTTAGCTTTCTCTGACTCTGATCCCAGGTGTGACAGTGGATTTTGATTCTTATGTTGCATGTGCATTTACCAATTTCCATTATGCTACCATAGAAACTGATCCTAGGCAAAATACCCAAAGGAGTTTGGACTCCTTTCCTGTTCTTAGTTTTGTCTTTAGTATGCTTGGCTCAATAGCAGCAACTCTTAGACACTGCCCTCTAGTGTATCATGGAGTGAGAGATCATTCACACGGCATCCTACACTCAAGGATTTGCTGGGTTCTGGCTTTGGAATATCCTGGGGGCTATACCACACATGTGGAAAAAATTGCCAGGATGAATTCTATCATACATTTCTAGCATAACAATAATGTATATTATTGTATTTTATGAAATATCTAACTTTATACAATACAAGCAATTCTCGAGGTGTCTGAGTGGCTCAGTCGATTCGGCATCCAACTCTTAATTTCGTCTTAGGTCATGATCCCATGGTTCGTGAGATCGAGCCCCACACTGGGGCTAACCAATGTAGAGCCTGCTTGGGATTCTCTCTCTATCTCTCTCTCAAAATAAATAAACTTTAAAAAATATAAGCAATTCTTATGCATTCAGGCTTTTCTAACACTAGCAATTTTTTTTTCTAATTCTAGTTTAAAAAAATCTATATTACTACAGTTTTTGTAAAGAAGTCATCTTTTTCACATACTTGATTTGAATGAGGTCAAGGCAGTTAGTTTGGGAAAGTCCCAAGACTTCAGCCCACATCCACCCTAGCCCCCAGGCCTTATTTCATTGTTAGAATTTGACACGAGAGTGTGCACTAAATGAGCACTAAAAATCCAGTAGGTTATCATTACAGTGGCAGAAGAAGGCCATTTGCAGCAAAATTATACCAAGATTAAGATGTTTAAATATTCATCATTGTTTGGATTGCTGAATATTCAACCTAGCAAAAGTCTGAGATTGGCTTATGATGTTCAACTGTACAAGGAAATTAAAACTACTGGTGAAAACTCTTCAGACAAAAAACTATCTTAGACAAACTGTTGAGTGGAAATGGTTTATTTAATCACACCTGAAATCTTCCATTTCTAACCCTCTGCCTTTCCACTTCCCACTCTAACCAGGATCTGAAACTATGAAATTATAAGAATCATTTTGGGGGGACAGACAGCAGAGATGAAACACGCATTTCTGCTCTTCTGATGGAATCTGGTTATTGCTGCATATTTAGGCTGCTTTGGAGGCGATGGAGTGGGGGAAGTGGTGAAGTGAGCGTGTGAACTGAGAAGGCCTCCTCCACTCATTTTTAGGATAGTCAACATTTCAGCTTTGTAAGTGAACTGTGAATTATAAGAGTCTCTCAGATCAGATACAGGAATTCAGTGTCAGATCCCAGAGGGGGTGGGGACTTTGGAATAAGAAGAAGATACTCCTCTATGAGTTGTAACAGAGATGGGTATGGGGCAATCTCCAGGGAAGATACCTGCAGCTGCTGGGGCTTCCTCACCCAAGGGTACACTCAGCTTAGAAACTAATTAGCAAAAGTGCTGAGTACTAACCATCTGGGGCAGCAAGAGCCTGATGTGTGAAAGGATCTCACTTCAAAACGGGTGGAAGAGACCAGACTGATGTCTAGACCAAGAAAGGAAGAAACGGAATGGTATAATTACACAAGAACAGAGACAGCATAGGTAAGGGCTAAAAATGAGCTGAAGTTTATAAAAAATGCTTGTCTAGATTATTCCAGGTGAACAATTTCACTTATGCATTTGAAAATTCAAATTGTTTTTGCCAATTGCCAATGCATAAAGATCGTTGTTTTTTTTTTAAGTTACTAGTGTAACATGTTAACATTTTGTGTGCAGTCCTACTCATCATGCACAATAGAATGGAGTACTTGGCCTCTCAGGTCCCCTCTGGCCTTACTTACATGAGGCAGCATGCTGGGGATGGGGGCAGAAAGCATTTGACGGGGAACCAGAAGCCCAATTATTAACTGGAGGGCTCATCTTGGATCAGCCATTAATATTTCCAATTCTCAGTTCCACACTTGAAAATGGAATTGGAAGTATCAGTTTTACTTGTCTCACAGTCTGTTATGAAGATCAAGTTATATACTTATGTATTTTGAATAAACACAAAGCATTACATGAACGTTTTAGAAAGAGAGAGTGCGAGTGGGGGAAAGGGGCAGAGAGAGACAGAGAGAGAGAGAGAGAGAGAGAGAGAGAGAGGAGAGAGAATCCCAAGCAGGCTCCACACTCCGCATGGAGCCCGACTCAGAGCTCGATCCCACAACCCTGGGATCATGATCTGACCCATAATCAAGAATCAGATGCTCAACCAACTAAGCCACCCAGGCACCCCTGAACATAAGTTATTTCTAAAATCATCTGTGGAAGATTACTAGCCGGGTCATCAAGCATGAGGCAGAGAAAACAAATCGTGGAATTGCAATCCCCTCATCGAGATGTTTTCTGATTTCTGTGCCTGGATGTCTTTCCCTGCCAGAGTATAAATTCTGAGAGGCAAGTACTAAGTCTTAACATGCTTTCATGCAGACCATAACATGAAGCGTCATCCTTAATGAGTAGTACGAACTGATAGATGTTTGTTGAATTGTACCACCCAGCTTCAGCTTCTGAATTTATATATCGATTAGCTAAGAGGGTAAATGTGAGTAAACCTTGTAAAAGGAAGAAGAGGAACCTTACTCTGTAAGAGGGAAAACAGCCTGTCATTGTGGTCCTTTCTGTGCCTTCACTGTGCCCCCCCCCCCCCCCGCCTTTTCTATTCTGAACACAGAAGGCTTCTGGGCACTCTAAATTGTCAAGAGCTCTGTGGGCTTTCCAGAGTAGCAGCTTTGTGCGGCTAAACACAGGATGTGCTTTCTCTCTGCACTTTTTTGGGGGTAGGTTTACCAACAAAGTCGTCGTCCCTCTCTTCCTGGCCTGAGCCCTCTGCAGATCTAGTTATGCTGTTTAGGTTCATGAAGTACAAATTAGCATAATCCGATTAGATGAGCTGCTGAGGGACGTTTTTGGTCTGAAAAGCAGAGAAAACAAAAGTATCTCACAAAGAGGGGAGCTTGGAGCTTGCACGGGGAGGGGCGACAATTGCTCCTGTGCTGCCGGCCTGAAAGCTCGCACCTGCGCAAGCCCTCTTGTAAATAAGGACTCTCAGATGGTATTAAACCGGGCACTGAGGAGTGCGGGGGAGCTCAGGGAGGCAAGCATCCGGGGAGAGAAAGGCAAGACGGCTGCTCTGCATCCCATTAATTGATTTATCTGGATTGGCAAAGCGGGAGTTGCTGACAGAAGAGAATGCCTATTTGATTCCTACTCAGAATTGAGAGTGGGTCAGCCTCATAATCTGCTCTATCGAGATAAACGTTTTTGAATCTCTGCAAGAGACTGATAAGGGGTTTACTTGTAGGGAACAAAGTTCATTGGATGCTTGATTTCAGTACCTTCTGAATAGGACTTCTGCATCTTTCCTTTATTTCTGGGAAAGAAGGGGGAAAAAGCTAGGTGGTGGTAGTTGTTTTAGGCTTTGGGGTAGTATGTGCTTAGAAGCCACAAAAGAAAAACTCAACCATCAACTTGTTATAACAAGTGAAGTCAGAAAACTTTTTGAATGAGTGCTCCTTTCTCTGCTATAGGTGGTTTATGGGTAGAGTTGAAATTTTAATTATCTTGACGACTAAGAAAGGGACTCCATGTGTGCAGGAACTTGCTGTGTGATCTCAAGTTTGTCTCTTAGACTCTTTTAAGCCACAATTCCTCCAACTGTAAACTGGAGCAAATACTGCCATTAGATGGTTATTAAAAGTATCAAAGATGGCATTTATAAAATGCCTGGCACAAAATAGGCCCGGATGGATTTTAATGACCCTTCCTTGAGGTGTTTATACTTTCCTTCCCCAACCCCACCTTGCCATAATCGGGTGTGTTTAGGCTGTATGCCTAAGTAAGTGTATCAGGATATTCAAACACGGTGCAAAGAGCCGACTAGTCCCAAGTGCTGACTTTTCTCTGCTTTGTCTCCCCCATCTTTTGGCCAGTACATCTTTTCTTTTCAATTTCTGAGATGGAACATCTTTCCTCTTGGAGCCTAGAGCCATTCAGTCTCTCAGAGAGGATGAAGGAGACACAGGAAGGTTGTTTTCAGAAGCTCTGGAGCCTAGGGGGAAGTTTTAGTCTGGGGGGCAGGTAGGAAAATAATTTCTATCTGCTAGATGGCAACGTGAGACTGCACAACACCCTGCGTGTGAGATGAGGGTCTGGAGGCCTGATATGTAGAGAGGAGGGTGAAAAGGTGATCAGGGGAAGGCCTGAGAAGCTCATTAACTCTGACAGCCCATTTCTCCCTTAGGCTGTGGGTTGAAACTGCATTTCATACATCTCTTACATAGAGTGGTCAGGTGCATTAAAAGGAAGTGGTGAGTGGCACAAGGTGTCCTTAGTCAGACAAGACACTCTGCCTTCCCAGGTAGATTTTAGTAAAGGTACCTTTTGTAAGTCTGACTTTTTCAGGGATATTTTACATCATGGTCAAGAGATAGATTGGGAACATAATTTGACAGTATATGAAATTACAGTAAAACCTTGGTTTGTGAGCATAATTCGTTCCAGAAACACGCTTGTAATCCAAAGCACTTGTATATCAAAGTGAATTTCCCCATAGGAAATAATGGAAACTCAGATCATTCATTCTACAACCCAAAAATATCCATATAAAAATGATTACAATACTGTAATATAACACAAAATAATAAAGAAAATACAAAATATAAAGAAAACTAAACAAATTAATGTATATTTACCTTTGAAAACCTTTGTGGCTGGTGTGAGGGAGACAAGAGAGTGGAGGGCTATCGTGTAAGATGACTTTCACTATCATTAATGGAATCACTGCTATCCATTGACTCAGTGGAATCTTTTTCTTTTCATGCAACTTTAACAAGGAACCTATCCAATGACCCTTGCTGTTGCTTCCTTTTGAGGATTTCACAGAAATGTGATATTGCATTGAAGATCACCCACAATCCTACAGCGAGAGACAGAAAGAAAGAGAGAGAGAGAAAGAAACCATTGGCTCAGTTGTGATCATGGGACATTCAGCATCATGCACTAGTCATATTGCAAGACATAGCTCATTTGTCAAGTTACAGTATATTAGAAATGTTGGCTCGTCTTGCAGAACACCCACAGAACAAGTTACGTGCAATCCAAGGTTTTACTGTATATACAATTATATCATGCTAATTACATCATGATCAAGTAAAGATTTATCCAAACAGTGCAAGGAAATATATTATTATATACCCCATATCAATTTCAATAGATATCAAAAAATCTTTTATTACAATGGGTTACCTGGTCCTTATTTGCGGGGCAGTGAAAACTGTCTTCTTCTATGCCCTGGGAGATAGATATGACCTCTGCTTCCATCACTCCGGCCTCCCTCCTCTTCTTGGGCTTCTGGTTGGGTTCACAAATGGAAGGCAGGAGCAGAACAGAGGGGAGCAGGAGAAAAAGAGGTCAAGGTACTGATCCCCACCCACCCACCCTGCCCCTTCCTCCACAACCACAGCTCCTATCAGCCCTTCTTCATGATCACAGCTTTGCTGGCGGCCAGTAACACTGAAGATACTGGACGGTAGTGGGAGACTTCAATCCTGCCTTTGCCCAGCTATCCCTTTCCAGAAATCCAATATTTGAGAAAATTGTTCTTCTGAACTTTAATTTCTTGTTTTGTTTTGTTTTTTCCTTCCTTTTCTTTTTGTTTTGCCTTTTGGATGTTTCTTTCTCCTCCTGTCCAGGAACGTGTGTCCTCTTAGCTCTGCCAGGTTAGGATAGAGTGTGCTGATCTATCTCAGACCTAGTGGGCCCTAGGTCCCCCCACTTTCTTGTGTCAGAGTTCCAGGGAGCAAGGTTTTGAAACTTCTCTTTATTAGAGCCAAATTTAGAATTTGGTGAGGGAGAAATTTTGTCTATTTCAATTTATTTCAAATATGTAATTTTCAATGTCTTAGTAAGTCTTTTTTATTAAAGGAGAGGAAATATTCAGCAACCCCTGTACCCCACCATTTCTTGCCTCCAGAACCTCAAAGATGGGGCCTCACAGCAAGATTTTAAAGTGAATTCAAAAGGACAAAAACCTCAGAGTGGAGGAAGTCTAACTCTGACTCAAAATCTAGAAGCATAAAACAGATAAACTGTATGGCATAAAAATCAAATTCTTATACATGGCAAATGAACATCATAAAGAAGGTCATAAGACAAATGAAAAAATTGGGGGTAATATTTGTTACTCACATCCCAGAAAAAGTGTTGATCTCCTTCATATATAAAGAGCTTTTAGAAATTGGAAAGAAAAAGCCCAACAACCCAACAGAAAAAAGGGCTAAAAATATCTATAGACGGTCCACAGAAACACAAATGATTCATAAGCATATGATGTCAGCCTCCCTCATGAAAATAAAAATGTAAATTACATCTGCATCCAGATAACATTTGCACCTATCAGATTGGCATGTATCCCAACAATTGTCAACATGCTCTGTAGGTGACTCTTTGTGTAAACGACAATGCCCACACAGTGCTACTAAGAGTGCTCTTATCCTACAGGTTTATCTACAAACTTGGGAAATCTTGTGTGGTGAAGGCTATTCATCGCAGCATTGTTAGTATCAGCAAAAGACTAGAAAAAACCCAAGTGTCCCACAGTAACTAAGGTACATCCATATGATACAATACATGCAGATATTAACAAGAATAAAAAGTTCTCTATGGTATTAGAGGATCTCCAGCATATAGTGTTAAGAAGGAAAGCAAGGTGGTATAAGAAGGAAATGAGGGGAAAAAAAGAAGGAAATGAGAATATATAGTTGCGTTTGCACAAAGATACAGATACATTAGTTAAAAGATAGTGGTTCGCTCTTGGTGTTGTACATTCTAAGGGTTTTGATAAATCTATAATGCCATATGGACGATGGAAGAATAGGAGGATACTTGCTTAGGTGAAAGGGATTGAGAGTATGCTTATGATGAACACTGAATAATGTGCAGAATTGTTGTTTCACTATATTATCCACCTGAAATTTAACACCGTATGTTAACTATGCTGGAATTTTAAAAAATTCTAATTTTAGATTCACTAAAACAGCTTCTTTGTTGTCATTGATTATCATGAGATATTACATAGTTAAACCCATACAAATAAATGTCACTGATTTCAAAAATCTAGTTTTTGTTAATGTTACATGTTGGATTGCTGGAGGGAAAAAAATGTATGACAACATGTATCCATCATTATAATATCATACAGAATAATTTCACTGTCCTAAAAATCCTCTTGTACTCTCCCTATTCATTCTTCCCCCTCCCACTCTGGCAACCACTGATCTTTTCACTGTCTCCATAGTTTTGCCTTTCCCAGAATGTCATGTAGTTGGAATCATACAGTAGGCAGCCTTTTTAGATTGGCTTATTCCACTTCATGAAATGCATTTAAGATTCCTCTATGTCTTTTCATGGCCTGATAGCTCATCTCCTTTTAGTGCTGAATAATATTACATTGTCTAGATGTACCACAGCTTATTTATCCATTCGTCTACCGAAGGATATCTTGGTTGCTTCCAAGTTTTGGCAGTTATGGATAAAGCTGCTATCAACATCCATGTGACGGTATGTGTGTGGACATAAGTTTTCAACTCCTTTGGGTAAATACTGAGGGGAGCAATTGTTGGGATTGTATGGGAGGACATGTTTAGTTTTATAAGAAAATGCCAGAGGCACCTGAGTGGCTCAGTCAGTTGACTCAGTGGCTGAGTCATCTGACTCTTGATTTCGGCTCAGGTCATAATCTCACAGTTCATGGGATCAAGCCCCACATCTTGCTCTGTGCTGTCACACAGGGCCTGCCTGGGATTCTCTCTTTCCCTCTCTCTCTCTCTCTCTCTCTCTCTCACACACACACACACACACACACACTCTCTCTCTCTCTCTCTCCCTCTCAAAAACAAAAATAAAAACAAAAATAGAAACAAAAATAAAAAAAAAATTTAAAAGAAAGAAAGAAAGAAAGAAACTGCCAAACCTTCATCCAAAGCGGCTGTACTGTTTTGCATTTCCACCAGCAGTGTGTTACTCCCTATGCCCTCCACCATTTGGTGTTGTCAGTGCTCAGGATTTCAACTGTTCTAATTGGTGTGTAAAGGTATTGTTTGAATACCATTGTTTGAATTCACGTGTCCCTGATGACATAAGACGTGGGGCATTTTTCCATATGCTTAATTGCCATCTGTGTATCTTCTTTGGTGAGGTGGCTGTTCAGGTCTTTGGCCCATTTTTTAATTGGGTTTTTCATTTTCTTCTTATTGAGTTCTTTGAGTATTTTGGATAACAATCCTTTTGGAAATATTTTTTCTCCAATCTGTGGCTTGTCTTCTCATTCTCTTGACGTTGTCTTTCACAGAGCTTAATATTTTTAAAAGAAAAAATACTGCTCTTACTAACCCCACTCACATTTTTTTTTCTTTAAAACATAGCCTTGGTGGGGCACCTGGTTTGCTCCGTTGATAAAGCATGCGACTCTTAATCTCAGAGTGGTGAGTTCAAGCTCCACATTAGGCATGGAACCTATTTTAAAAAATAGCCTTGGAAAGTGACATTTTGATTACTGTTTCCTAGGTGTATTATTATCTCCCCCCCCATTATCTCAACCCTATCTTTAGAAACATTACTTCTAAAATACAAAAACTATAAATTTTAAGACACTTTGTCAATTTATAAAAATATGGCAAGTGAATTGAGACCATTTTATTTTAGCATACTGTAGCCACAAATGAAAAAGTGTAAAGCTTTTTCACTTTTTTACACTTTAGCCTAACATTTTATCTGACCAGATAACACACATTTATTCTTTAAACAGAAGTACTTAATAAAAAGATGTTTATGCCTTGAGAATTTTGTATTTTTAAAGTTTTGCTTAGAAAGTTTTCTTTTCAACTATGTACGTGACTACCTTCTGAAAACTCATTTTTACTCCAAAATATTTTACGATGTTTGCGCAAATTAGGGCTCCAAGGTGAAAGCTTTTTAGAAGATTCAGATCCCAATTTGGCAAATGCTACATTTTCTTGTTTGTTTACTTGATTGCATAAATCTAGTCATGCAGGGAGAGCGAGCTCAGAGAACATCTAGGGCTCTCCTCTCACATACTGTTTGGAAGCTAAACAGGTATCCAGTTTTTGCCCAGAATGTCTAGCAGGCATGGAGGAGGGGCATCTCTGGGGCGTGCCCCATCCAGAATAGTACAATACCATGTGAGAAGCCTGAGGACCTCCCAGGACACCTGGTTACAGTTCTTAACCCCAGGCTTCTCCTTATAGGATTTGGCTTATTTTGTGATCTCTTTGATCACATAGATCTTGTGATCAATGACCTCTACTTCCTTGGGTAGAGTGTTAAAGAGACACCAAGAAATTGGATCTCAGACCAACAGATCCTCACCTTTTTCTTTAATTTTATTTATTTATTTTGAGAAAGAGAGAGAGAGAGAGCATGAGTGGGAAAGGGACAGAGATAGAGGGAGAGAGAGAATCCCAAGCAGACTTTACTCTATCAGTGAAGAACCCATTGTGGGGCTCGAATTCACAAACCATGAGATCATGACCTGAGTCAAAATCTAGAGTCAGATGCTTAGCCAACTGAGCCACCCAGGCACCTCAGATCCTCACCTTTAGCTTTATCTGGTTACCCATTGGTCCAAACTGAAAGGCGTTGAAGGGAAGACTGAAAGACATCACTAATATGACAACCTCTCCCTGAAAACTTCTCTTAGAGACCCAATAGTCTCATGTAACTGATTAGCTCATCCCCTTCCACATATTTGCCGGTCACTGTTGCATTTTTTAAATCCTTCAAAATCCATTCTTTGTGCACTGCCTGTATGGGGTGCAATGGGATTGATGCTTCCCAACTGTTGACATAAGTGTACGCTCTCATGTGTTCTGCTGGTTGGTGGGAAGAGGAACGTGTACACATATCCTTACGCGCACACGCACACATACACACACCATAAGGTAAAATTAAATCTTGGTTTATTTAGTGAAAGATACAAAAAATACACTGAAGTGATTTGACTACTGGAGCCAATGCAAAATATTCAGCACAGCACTCCACTTCTCCCAGACTGGGGGAAAAGGGCCACGGTGGCCATAAGATTACGTGCAAGATAGAGTCTTGATGAATCCGAGAGATTTAATTCTCTGCTGTTCCACAGTGTTTCTAAACCTGGGGCTTCTATCACCAGTTAAGAAGAATTGATACAAACAGTCTAAATGGAATATAGGAAAAGAATGCAACCCAAACCAGTGAAGAAAAACACTGTCCATTTCCTTAGACCCTCCTTCTTCCTCAATTCCAGAGGAGCTAAAACCAGACGGAGGACAGGTAGGAGATGTGGAGGAGCAGATTTCCTACCTTGTGCATGAGCAAATACACACACACACACACACACACACACACACACACAAGTACCAATGCCCTGAACCATGGGCATGCTTAAGCCCGGGCGGAGGAAGAGGTGGGAAGCAAATCCAAACAGAGGAACAAATAGTTTCTCCTGCAGGCGAACACCCCAGCCTGCTTCTGCAGGACAGTGTCCTCGTGGAGTCTTATCATAATATTATCCCCAGCTTGGTGCTTCTAAACAGGACCCTTCGTTTTTTGGGGTTGTGTTTGATTACCCAGTAGTGTTATTGGGTAATATTCCTGGTCCACGATGTTCCATTATGGTGGTCAGGATTTTAAAAATTTAGGAATTCCTACACCTGAAACTAATGTAGCATTGTGTGTCAACTATACTTCAATAAAAGAATAATAAATTAAAAAACTGTTAATGTTTATTTCTTTTTGAGAGAGAGAGACAGAGACAGAGTGTGAGTGGGGGAGGGGCAGAGACAGAGGGAGACAGAATCCGAAGTAGGCTCCAGGCTCTGAGCTGTCACCATACAGCCTGATGCTGGGCTGGAACTCACGAACCACAAGATCAAGACCTGAGCTGAAGTCGGACGCTTAACTGACTGAGGCGCCCAGGTGCCCCTATACATTTTTAAAATTTAAAAGTAAAAATGAAGAATTCTGACGCAAAAAAAAAAAAAAAAAGTCTGTCCATGAAAAGCAGTAATTCTGAGTAAAAATGACTGAGGGTCAAATTCTAACTCTGCAGAGAAAACTGGAACAAGATAAGTAATTTCCTAAACTTCAGTTTCCTCAGCTGGGAAGTGAGAATGACACATGTAATTAATATAATGTTAACAACACAACATCGCTATGAAGACAGGTGAGCTGATACATTGGAAGCTCTTGGCACAGTGCCTGGAATATAGTAAGCACTCAGCAAGACTTAGTATTATTATCATTTTATGTACTTCGTAAAATTCTGACATAGAGATCCATGTACATACTTCTTTGGCCATGATTCTGATTAATTCTTTGTGACAGGTTCCCAGAAGGATAATTACTTAGGTCCAAGTGTATGAACATATTGAATAATAATCCTGTTTTTCAGATTTTTCCAGATAACACAATTCAACAGCTTGCTTTACTTGACTACCAGCAATTCGTGAGCTCTGGAAATTAAATTCTTAGAGTAAATTTATTTGGTAGATTACAAACCTAAATAAATTTATGTTTATTTTGTTAAAATCTAGTGCTCTTTAAGATCTCTTTGTGATAGGTCTTTGGCAAGAAAGAGAAGATAAAAGGCAAAGTTTCCCTCTTTATGGGAAACGTAATGGCCACAGAAGTGACAGTGTTTTAGGAGACTGTGCTCCTGGCCTCCTGCAATCCCTTGCGTGCATTCATTCCTTGGTGTTCCTTTCTAACACCTGCCATTTTAAATCCCTTGCTTTGCATTGCCATTGGACTTTTAGATTCCCTCCTTATCTCTGACCTTTTTATTTAAGGATGTGACTTTTAACCAACCTTTGACCTGTGGGTCAGCAGTTAAGCTGTCCATTCTCCCGGACCCTTTTCATCTTTTGCCTTCTTAAGGACAAAGCCGGTTGTGCATAACTTATACATATTTCGGCCATCTCAAGCCATTCTTAGGTGGTGAAACTTCCTCAGGCAGGTGCTACAAGGGGTATATTGAATAGAAATGATGAGAAACAAACATTTAAGAAGGGCATTAGACTTTGGGTTTCTCAGGAAAATTCAGTCTGATCAAGTTTCATTTCAATGTTGTCTTTTAGGAGAGGCTAGGGGAATATTCTTAACAGAGGCAGTCCTGATTACAGTTTTCTCATTTTGAAAGTGAAGTCTCTTGCAGGGCTGTTATGAGGAGTAAATATTAGAAACTATCCTTCTCCTCAAGATCTTAGCTTACTTGGGAAGGGGCACAGCATATACACAGATGTCTGTAACACTGACTAGAGGAAATAAGGGTCATGAAGCACAAAAGGGGATTCTAAGAAAGGAGAGATCAGATTAAATGGTGGAAATCTAGGAGGACTTCATGTAAGAGATGGTGTTTACAAGGAGGCAGGCTTTGTGAAGGAGTGGTGTTTAAGACCAGTCATGAAGGATTTTAGTGAGTGGAATTTGGTGCGGGTGGAGGGACAAGTAGAACAAGAGAGAATGGGGGGTGCCAGGGTGGCTCAGCCGGTTAAGCGTCCAATTCTTGGTTTCAGCTCAGGTCATGATCTCATGGTTTCGTGAGTTCGAGCCCCACATCGGGGTCTGCACTGCAGAGTCTGTTTGGGGTTCTCTCTCTCCCTGTCTCTCTTCCCCTCCCCCACTCATGCTGTCTCTATCTCTCTCAAAAAAATAAATAAACTTAAGAAAAAAGAACAAGAGAGAATGGGAACATTCATGTGTGCAAGTGGAGTCACAAGAGAAAAGTCAGAGGTATTAAGAAGTGGGACATGTTTGGGGACCATCAAGTGAAGTAGTTTCATTGGCATGTACAATATACTTAGGAGACTGTGGAAAGTACAAGGAGGGACCAGGTTGCAGAGTGCCTGGTTTACTGGGGTAAGGCATATGTCTCAGTCTGGTGGACGAGACACTGAAGGTTTGATAGCTGGGGAGTGATCTGACCACAGCTGTGATTTGAGAAGGACAATGGGGGAGCTGTGTGAAAGGTGAAGTAAAGAGAGCCAGAGGGAGAGAGAGAGAGAAAAAGAGAGAGAGAGAGAGAGAGAGAGAGAGAGAGAGAGAGAGAGACTAAGCAGGGGATGCTAGATTTTTTCTAGACTGAAAACAATGGTGCGGGGGGTGGGGGGTGTCAAAGCCAGAACAGTGGCTGTGAGGATGGAGAGAACAGGTCGATGTGCTTAGTAAATTTATTAAATTCTTTTTTTTAAAGAACAGTTTTTCTTAAATAATTTATTCGCAATAAATTAATAGTTAAATAGCAAATTCAATGGTTAAAAACTCATAAAACACATCAACAAAAAAATCTTTGGTTAATACATCTAATCACATTCTATAAAGCATAATAATTTAATTTGAATAAAAAGGCATATGAAGAAGATTACTGAACACTGTTGAAAAGAGATGAGCATAACAATAAGGTGCTTATCCATTTTCAATCCTAAAATACATGTGGCTGAACAGGGCTGTAGAAAGGTCGTACCCAGGGCCAGGAAATCAGGCATGTGTCCCAGCTTTCCACTAATTGTCCATGGGATCTCTGGAAAGTCACTTCACAAGTCTCTGGACCTGTTTTGTCCCCTGTAAAATGAGGAGTAAAACTAGCCAATCTAACAATCTCTATAAATCAATGGCCCCGTTTATGCCTGGTTTCCAAAAGTTTCCAGTGGTATCCATAGCAGACCAAACATTTTTTCCAAGTAACAGAGTAGCATAGATGATATAATCTGTCTAAACTTTTTCTGTTGCGTTCAAATGATCCATAAAGAGATGTACCATCAGTGAACTGTAGTGTGTTTTAACCATAAATTCTTACTACTGCAATCACCAAGCCTTGAGCCTAAGACAGCAAGGAAGACCACAGAGTAGTTTTTCAATTAGAATCTGGCCTCATGGATACCTTGCCAAACATTTTGATCCATGTGTACCTACAATTCCTTTTGACAGTCACTTTAATCCAGCATAACCTGATAGACCAAAATCTAAGCTTGCAACATAATTTAAGAGGTGAATTACACCAAGTAATATTTTAAGTGTTTATTCATTTTTCAATGGAATTTCCTGCAGAGTTTCTTTAAATCATTACCCCCCTCATATAGTTTAATGATAACTCAATCTCCTCATGGCTTTTCAGGAGCACTCTCTTACATTTCAGTGAGAAGGCCTTCTGTACACACAGACATGGCCCCAACAGCAGAAAAGTGCACTCATTCTGAGAAGAGCAATAAAATCCTGCATTCAGGCAAAGAAGTCTTCTGTACTTTCCTCGGCAACATGTCACAATGAAGCTAATAAAAAAATATTGTCAAAATTGTTATTTTGATTTAATGCCAGATGAGAGAATAAGTAATGTTGTTCAGTTGACAACTGTCATCGCAGCTTTGAGATATACTATCAGTTGGTAATTTGACACATTTAAGCCCACATAACCTCATGAGAGAGAAATGCACATTCAGGGGAAATAGCCTAGTCTCTGTGCATATGTGTTTCCCTGTACTATTCTGGAACCATAGGGAAGTTTATGGAATGCAGTTGAAAGAAAGAACCTAGAAGGAAAACATATTGCTTCTGATAAATGCACTGGACTATGAGCGTGAGTGCTGGGTAGAGGTTAATGATATTATGACCTTGCTATTTGTGGGGAATGAGATTTGGGGGGAGCCTCATCTAGCTTTCTTCTGATCACCAAACTAAACCTTTTCAACCTCCCATAAATCAAATATCTTCTTTCTAGAGTAAGAGGAAATTTAAATCCCCCTATTGTGTGTACACTGGAAATCTGTAATCGCAAATCCAGCAATTTCCTACCTGTGGTTCAGAATGTTTTAAAACCAACGTACCATCAAGAACTTTAGGGGAATAAAATGTCCCAGAGACAATCAAATGACATTATTTGTATTCTGGGCTCAGCTATGGGATTCATTTTTGAATCCGTCTTTGAATCCAATCATCAGGGTGGCACATGCTTATGAGTAGTTCTGTCAGATCCATGCCGTTTCATTGACTAGGGGGTCCCACCCCTCCCAGCATAAGATTGAGCTAACGCTCCACAGCAAGGAAGACAAATTACAAATTCATTAATTCACTAAAATCTGGTATTACATTCCTATTGTCTACCCTAGATCTTTTGTTTAAACTAAGCTCTCTGTTAAATGAGTTGTTAAATGGCAATGTTTGGATTTTCATAATTATGTTTGAATTTCACAGGTCTTAAATCAGCAGGGACTCAGGCTACATTAAAAGTTTTAATGCCTGACATGCGAAACTAAGGGGGCAGGTAACCTATTTTAGCTAACTATTTTTCATAAGAAAACTATGAACTCTAAATCACAAATTATCCAGTCCTTTCCACTCACAGATACAATCCACCATTTGGCTTTAGAGATAACACATATATAAATGGCTCAATGCGAGCAACACCTCACATTTCCATAGAGATAAAGGATGCAGAGCTCTTCCACATGTATCTGCTGTGTTCCTGTAAGCCTCACATGTCAGGAGGATCTCTTCTCCAGAGTTTCCCACAATTCTCCAAGTTCGTTTCTGTGAGGGCGGTCTTCACATTTATCAACCTTATTTTGTTCACCCTCCATCAAACAGACTTCATTTCTCAAAACTAACTTTAAAATATGTTCTGAGGGAAGCATTTTTTATTCATCGGCCTGAGATCTGTTATGGAGAAACTTCTTCCTTGTAATTGAAAACATATTGAGTAAAACAGTGATTTTCCAACCTGTTTTTAACCGATGCTTTTCTTTTCCAAACATTATGCAGATCCTGGATAAATGAAATAGAGGCAGGCTGCTTCGCCTGAAGTGTCCCACCACCCCCTCCCGCCCCCGCCCTGGGGGTGACAGACTCCAAAGCCACATTCCTCATGGCCTCTTTTTGGCTCCCTGCAGCTGGCCCCAAGCTACCTCCTATGAGGCTTAAATTCATGCCTCCCAAATTTATTCATCAAATTGACTCTGGAACATGCAAAAGGCGGTCACTCAGCCAGTGGCTTCTGAGCAAGTGCCCTGCTGGGTGATGACAGCCAGAGCCCCACTATGCAATGTGGTGGCTTGGGTCAAGTGAAGGAACCTGGTAGTCACCGAGCAGAGTCCTGTCCGGCAGGTGGGATCCTTGGGGAAAGAGTCCCAGAATGTTTCCCTGAGCGGTCACTCCCGTTTGCTGCAGGGTTTGCTCCCCCAAGACCTTGACCAAGAAGTTGATATACCTCATTGCCAGGCGAAGCGTTTCATTTTTGCTCAGCTTTTTGTCCGGAGGGTGAGTGGGAATGAGCTTCCTCAGCTTGGCAAAGGCGCTGTTGACATTCTGCTGTCTCCACCGCTCCCTGCTATTTGTGAAGATCTTCCTGGTCATGTTCGAGTTCCTGAGACAGGAAAGAGAAAGGGCCCTAAGGGCCAATACCTGATAAGAGGGCTATTGGGCATCACATGTCCTGCCAAGAATTTGGGATGTCAGTTCTTCTTGACCCGGGTTTTAGGAAATTCACTTCCTCATTTTTAGGTTTTTCTGAGTCTTCCTTTGGGTAAGGGAAGAAAATGTGGCAGAAGAAAGGACAGGGTAAGAACAATACCTTTCAGCCTTTTTCTCCCTAGCTGTTTCAAAGCCCCCTGTTACAAGGTCGTTTTACCCCAGAACCCTCACTACTGCTTTTATAACCAACTCTTCCTAATTGTCCAGAACCAGGCACAGTATAGGTTTAAGTACTTGTGCGAATAAAATCTATATTTAGCCAACAGGGAGTCGAATATGGATTCTCAAAAAGTAAAAGCCATGATTCTAGATTCCACTAATAAGATAATTGTGGGAATGGAGATGAAAGCACAGCTCTCCTCTTAGCTGGCAGACCTCACCTGGAGGGTAGGACCTCACTGTGCAAAAGTTAAAATATCCAGACTGGACCACATTTAGGGGAGTATGAACAGAGTGGTGAAGAGTCTTCAGACCCTCTTTTATGAAAAACACAGTGGGGATATTCAGCATGACAAGAAGAAAGGACAAAGAGAAAGTGAGGGTGACGATTTACCATGGATGCCGTAGAAGATGTTCGGGCCTCCACGAGCCGGCACTCAGGTGACCTTTCCAACTCCAGGACAGTTGATTATCACCATCTACTGCCAAATCTTACTTTGCCATTTTTAACTCTTAGAGGCATGGTCCCCTTTTTGCAGACAGCTTGGATTAACATGTGTGAATGGGAACACGGATGGCGCATCAACGAACAAACCTCTCCGTGATCTTGGCATGTGGCGGACTTGAACACCACTGCTCTACTCTCCAAGTAGGAACACCCTCATCCCTATCTAAACTCTGTATGATAAAGAAGTAGAACGCTCCCCAGATCCCTGCAATCCTGGGGGAAGGTAGAGCAGGAGTTTAGCACAGGGGAAGAGCCACCCTTCCCTTCAGAGAGCGTGTGTTCTCACCACAGCACCAAACACCAACCAGCTGTGAGGCACTGCCTAAGTCACTTCACCAACCTGAGCCTCAGTTCCTTAGCTATCTACAATGGGTGTAATTATACCATCCTCTCCTCATAGCTTGCTGTAAGGATTGAGGGGAATGTTGCATGTGAAAGCATTCTGTGAACTATAAACTAAGGGAAACAAGAGCAAACAGAGCATTTGTTTTGTGCCAGGCACTCACGCTACATACATACGCAAGCAGTGTTGGTTGTAGTGACAGTACTATAGACACTGCTGGGATTGGTTGAGGGAGGCCAACATGTCCCAGGTGTCATTTCACTACACGTGTGCTGGCACGTCTGCTCTTCTGTAGGAACCAAATGATGGTCTCAGTTCATTAGAACAAGCCACGCTGTTACCATCGAGCCCTGACTCTATAGGGGTCAGTCGCCAATGGAAGCATCTGCATGGTGGTTAGAAACATAGGCTTTGGAGCCAGAACCCCGGTTTGGCTTTAGGTTCTGCTCCTCCTAGCTGTGTGACCCTGAGCAATCTACTTCAACTCTCTGTCCATCAAATGCCTCATAAGTAAAGGGTGACTCCAGGTACTACCTGTGAGGACAAATAAAATGATCCATGTAAACCACTTTAGCAAAATGGCACACAGGAAGTGCTCAATAAATGTTAAGTGATTACAGTTATTATCTCGACAAATAAAACAGGGGAAGGTAAATGTTCATTGTAATTTAGCGATTTTTTTTCCTAATAAAGAAGCTACAGTGTAATAGAAAAGGTCTGAGCCTGATTTATGTATTTGTTTGTTGTGCTCTGTAAGAGTATATGGACATACAGGTGTGTGTGGGGGTGTAGAACATAATACTTAGAAGGATTCAGGCCAAACTGTTGACATGGTTCCTTGGGGGAGGGCAGGGGGTTGGGGGAAGACAGAAAAAGGAGATGAGTGGGGCACATGAGTAGCTCAGTTGGTTAAGTGTCCAACTCTTAATTTCAGCTCAGGTCATGATCTTACAGTTGTTGAGTTCAATCCCCTCGTAGAGGCCCCTGCGTAGAGCCCCGAGTCTGGCTCTGCACTGAGCGTGGAGCCTGCTTGGGAGTCTCTCTCCCTCTCCCTCTGCACTTCCCTCCCTCCCCCGCTACCCCCCTCCCCCATCTCAAAATAAATAAATAAACTTTAGAAAAAAAAGATAGAAAAAGGAGATGGGTGTGTATTATTTGATACAGTTGGGTAACATTTTACATTTTTATAATAAGAAAAGATTCATATATTATTTGCTTCATAATAGGAAAAAACTAAGAAAGCTTATGGGCTTTAATGTAGAAAGACCTGGCTTTAAATCTCAGCTCTCCATTTCTTAGATATATGAGTCTGTGAAAATCAGTTAACTTCTTTAACTGATTTCTTCTCTGGAAAATGGAAATAAAGCCATCATCAGGGTTCTTGTGAGGATTAAATAATATATTATGTGATGCATACGAATACATAAATGAGACAGTATGTGCCTGCTACATAGGTGCCTAATAAATACAAGGATTCTCTTCCCTATGCAGATGGGAAGTGTCATTACTCCAAAGAATAGCATTTTTCAATTACCTGCATGCTCCCAGGACATTTCCCCAACCCTGTTTTTGTTGCCTTTCCTGTTGCTGCCTAGGTTGGAGACAGATTGCTGTGCTGAGAACCAGTGGTAAGGGGAAGCATGGCGGCCCAAGCTGACTGGCTGGCTTCAGGCTCCCTCCAGCAGCCACTCAGGTCTACTTCCTTTCTCTGTGGAGACACTCTTAGTAGGACCCATGATCCAATTACAATCATATGCGCTCCGAGCTTAGGTATCAACACTTACTGACCCCATGTGCCGGACGCTTTGCTGGCTGCTGGATACCGAGGAAACCAATGCCTTGTGAATGGAGAGAGAAGCACAGGGGCTGTAGGGGCAGAGAAACAGCACCTACCCCAGGCATTCCAGGGGGATTCCCGTCCGACCAAGGGGGTGCACAAGGTGATACCGAAGGCCTCTTTCTGCTCTGAAATGCCACAATGACCTGCCTATTGCTTTTTATTATCTAACTTACCTCATTTCTAAATAACCTAGTCTTTCACCTACAATGAAAATAGGAGTGTTGTCAGAACTGTAACCAACTAAAACTGAAATATGACAGTCTGAGCTTAAATCATGGGATTTTAAGATAGAAAACTATCCAGTTTTGCTCACACCGAGGCCGGCTGCTCTGCAGCCAGGACTGTGGGAGCAAAGTTACTTTCAAGCTTCTCTTGTCAAAAGAGGGTTTAGCTCACTCACTAAGTCAACTCTAGTCCCTTGGGGGAGCGGGGGCGGGGGTGGGGGGGCAGGGGCCATCTTTTTCAAGCTGGGAAGAAAAAGATTAGGCAGGATAAACTAACTGGTGTTCTCTTCTAAGAGGGCTCAATCCTATTGTGCTAGAAGCAGACAGAGGAAATAAGGAGAGGAAAAGATAGGCTTCAGAAATGTAGCCTGCCCTCCTGGAAGGCGCTTAATAATTCCTTGTTGATTTATCCTCAAGGGTGTTACTCTTCTCCACAGGGGGAAATTGAAATCAGCGATTTAACAAGCTGGAAAAATTCAAAGCAGCGGTCACTGGAAAATTACTAAAGTACTTATTAAATCAAAGGAAAATTGCATTTAGTGTTTTCCCAGTTGTAAGGACTGATTACTGCTAAGCTTGATTTCAGAATAATTTAAGAGCTTGAAAAATACACCAGATGCCACAGAAGCAGAAGACATCTGATAGATGTCAAAACAGAGGTAAAGCATGTTGTCCCAAGGTCACGCAGGGAATCAGTGGCACAGCCTGTGTCCCATGTCTCTGTATTTATGCATCTTGTCACCACTGACTCCTGATGGGTCAGGGTCCATAACCTTTTTTGTGCCATGGACTCTTTTGGCAGAGTCTGGGGAAGTCTAGGGAAGGACTCTACCCCAGAACAATAATTTTAAATACATAAGATAAAAAGCTTTTGGTTCCCTTCTCAAAATAATTATTTTAAATGCACGAATTGAAATACATGGACACATAAAAATGACCAATTATAATTAATACTTATTAAAATAATTTTAAAATGCAACGCAGTAATAATGCACTTTCTTTTTTTAAACACATTAAATGATTTACTACCATAATTTCTACATGGTGATACGTAAACAATTTTTTCAAAAGATCTGCAACATCTGTGAGATGAAGGGATGTATGATTTTTGTTGGTGACGTTGTCACCAGTACTAATTTTTATTACCCATAAGTAAAGGAAATACAAAATTTAGATTAAAGGTGACTGGAAATAAACATGTAATTTTTTTCCCCGTCCAGATATATAGAACCCTGATTTCTATTCATATATCTCTGGGTGAGTGGGTGTCACGAACCTGGGGTTAAAAATGCCCGGGCAGGAGAAGTGTGATGGTAAATATAACAGGAACATAGGTGGGCACAAACTTCTATTATGATGCCACCACTGAAGGTCACAGGTTACCAGAGAAAAGAATGATAATTATGCCCCCACAGAAAGTGACCTATGCCCCCAATAGGGGTTGCTGCTTTTTTTGTGTGCCAATGGTGTCTGGACACAGAGCACCCCTGCCACAGGAAAGGGTGCAGCAAAGGGTCACAGCTAACATTCCTGCGGTGGCCTGTCCCAGACATTCAGATTCATATGGCTCTTTGTTCATAAGACTTTAAATTTCTCTTCCTGTCATTTGGTTTCTTCTTTCATCTTTTTCTTGAAAACAAGTGAAAATAGTCTCCAGAAAGAGACAGATGAAAGGTAGTTTATAGAGTTGGGTTAGGGTAAGGTACCTAACCTCCAACACTGGATATGGTTTTGCCTTTTGAAATTATTATAGAAGTAACACATGCTCATCCAAGAAAACAAAAACAAAAACAAAAACAAAAACAAAAACGAAAACGAAGCGGTACACAAGTGCATACGGTAAACAAATACAAGGCTCTCTATCTATCTATTGAATTTTTTTCTCCCAGCAGTAGCCAGTTTGGTGTGTGTATAAATGATATATATCCTTTATATACCATGCATATGTCGTTTAAAAACCAGAACACACACTATTATGCAAGTTACTTTTCTCATTAGATAACCCCGCATGTTGATGTCCTAAATACACACATTTACCATGAATCACAGTCTTTGGGTGGGCACCCCGCGCTCTGGGAGAGTTCCACCCGCGCCTCACTGCCCCATGCACCTGCGTCCCCTGCCCACCCCGCCCGACCTGCTGCCCTGGCCCACTTCACTTCCCGGCTTTCCCCCTTTTTCTCTTCTTAACTTTCGCTCCCCCTGGCCTGCGGAGCCCGGCCTTATGAACAAGGCGTCCCGGAAAGCATCTGGTGCTCCAGTTTCACACCTGCCAGGTTCGGGGGAGTAAGCTCACCGGTACGCAGAAGCTACCCAAACGGCCCCAGGAGGTGCTCCGGGGTGTCTCCAGCATCCGTATCAAGGTGAAGCGGCCGGGCCAACACGCACTAGGGGACCGCTTTGCTCCCCCGGAGCCCCGCCACCACCCCTACCGCTCGGAAAGCCCCCAGGTCTCACTGAGTCGTCTTGGTAGCCGCGGCCAAGTCGCCTCCACATCCCTGTCCTCCAGGGCGACCACGGCTCAGACCCGACGCTGCGCGGGAGACCCGCTGACCCGTGAGTCCGGCCCCGGCGGCACCCACGTACCGCAAGGATCGACGCACCTGCTCGCCAAGAGCCGGGAGACCGCGCCGTCGTTGTCGCGGTCGCTGGCCGTGTGCGCCCTCGCCTGGACGCCGCGCCTCCGCTGCTGCCTTTATAGGACCCGGGCCTTTGTCTCCAGGCCCCACGGGGCCCCTTCCTGCCCGGGTTTCCCGCCCGTCCCTCCCGGGTCCCCGCGCTCCCGCTTCCCAGGCCCACGATCCAGACCCGCTAGATCGGGTTTTCTGGGGGTGGGGGTCCGAAACCCGCGTTTTAACTAAGTATTCCAGGAGATGAGGACGCACTGCGAAGTACAGCAGTCACTGCACTGGGCAGACGCCTGGATTTATGCATCTCAGGTTCCACGGTGCCCAGCACAGAGCTCCGCTATTTCAGTGGCCTTCTAACCGGTCTTCTGTTTCTACGCTTTCTCCTTCCATCTACTATCCAACATCACTCAGAATGATCCTATGAAAACCCTTAGGTGGCTCTCCATTTCACTCAGAACTAACCTGAAGTCTTCATAATGGCCCCTAGGATACCCTTTACCTGACCTGTCTGTCCCTTCTCTCCCTGTGGTTTAGTCAACTGTAATCCCTAGGACCTTTGTTGTTTCAGGAACACACCAAACACCCTCCTGCCTCAGGACCTTTGCATTGTTTTCTCTGCCAGAAACACTCTGCCTCCAAGTTATCCACATAGTTCCCCCTCACACATACCTCCTTTCATTCACTCGACAGTCGTCACTGAGCACCTACTAAGGTCCAGCACCTGTTCAGGTGCAGGGAGACAACCTCAAACAAAACAGACACAAATCCCTGTCCTCAGGGAACTGACATTCTTCAGGTCTTTGGTCACATGTCACCTTCTCCTGAAGATCCTCTGGGCACAATATCTAAAATTGCACCTTCTCACACACAGGGACTCTTCACCCTCCTGCCCCATTTATTCTCCTCTTTAGTGCTCATCTCCATTTAGTAATGCTTTACTTATTTATTCTGTCTCCTCCCAACCCCAGTGAATAGGCTTTCACCAAACATCGGTTGATTAATGAATGGGTAAGTAATGAATTTATACACATCACATTCTCTGAAGGACCCAGCATAGGATTTGGTACAATAAATTCACAGTGCAATTCAGCTTAGTGGATAAGAGTAAATGACTTTGGAGTTGTATTACTCAGATTGAAATCCCTGGTCCACCCCACTTACGTGACCTTGGCAAACTGTATTATTTCTCCCTGCCTCAGTTTCCTTATCTGTGAAATATGGTCAGTGATAGGATTGTGAGGGCAACTACTGGCTCCCTTTCCTAGGAGAGAATTATATAGCCCCACCCACTGCCATGTGACTGGCAGTGCTTCCCTGTAGGTGGTGGGAGAGAACTGCATGTCCAGGCTTGGCCACGTGATTTGCATGGGCCAATGGAATGTGAGCAGACCTGACAGCCACCGTGATGGAATGGGAGCTTTTTTTTTTTTTTTTTTGAAATTTTTTGTCAAATTGGTTTCCATACGACACCCAGTGCTCATCCCAAAAGGTGCCCTCCTCAATACCCATCACCCACCCACCCCTCCCTCCCACTCCCCATCTACCCTCAGTTTGTGGAATGGGAGCTTTAAGAGCCATTCCTGGTTGGGCTCAGTCATGAGAAGGTTATGTTTGGGGTTGCTCTTTCAGCCTGGAAGCCATGGAGCAAACCCATAACCAACCACAACAGCCCCCATGTAACATGAGTGAAGAGTAAATCTTTGCTGTTGTAAGCCACTGAGAATTTGTGGTTGTTTGTCCCCCTCCTTAAAAAAAAAATCAGTTATTATTATAAATTTAAAAATCTGTTGCATGAATTGCTAGTTTCTCAGGAGGCAACAAGGTAAAGAAAACTCTACATCTGGCTTCAAGGGGTTCGCAGCCCTTGGGAGGGAGAGGCATGACACAAATGACTAAATACAAGACAGTCCTGAGTGCCAGAGGGTGCGAACTTGGAGCTGGGGAGGCAAAAGATTCTAGCTGGAGGATCAGAGACAGCTTGTGGGAGGGATGGCATCTAAACCAGCCCTGAGGCATAGGCTGCCTCTGACATTTGTGGGATCCAGGACAAGGGTACAGATGGAGACTCCTGACTCATTTTTTTTCCCACTGCCCAGCTCTGGCCTGCTATGTGAAGGACCTTGTGTATGTGATGTGGATTCCCAGTGCACACGGACCCAAGAAAGAGCCCTGTGCAGGCTCTGAAATGGGCTCAGGGCCATTTGAGCAGAAATCCAGGCGTCCTGAATACCCAGAGTGTGATCTAGAATGTGGGAAATGGAGGTGCCTCCTTAGCACAGCAGGCAGTGCGTCAGTCTCACAGAATGTGGGAAATGGGCACCAGATGGGGACTGGAGGGCCAGTAGAGGGCCATCTAAAGCACAGACCCAAGGCAGGGGTCCCAGTTGCTTGGCTGGAAAGGTGGGAAAAGCTGTAGGAATTACACAGTAGGAGTGGTGGACAGGACAGTCCCTGTGATGCCAACTGGGAGCGATATGTTTAGATTTACAGGTTACAAAGCTCATTCTGGTGGCAGCACAAAGGGTGCATTGGAGGGTGAGTTGGGGAGAATTAATTGGTCAATTTGTGCACAAAAAGCACCTCTAAAAACACAACCTAATATTTCCAACAAACATTCCCAATTTGTCTTCTTTCTAACCTTCTGTCTTATGTACGTGGAAGGGGAATTGAGGCCTCCCAGGGCCCGTGCTTTTCTGCCACGCCTTGTTAGGTCACAATTCTCATAGACCACATGTTGTATTTTAAAGCATTACCTTTCCTCTTAGCCAAAAACCTGTGAGGTAATGTATTTGCTTAATGGCGTGTTCTGTGGTTGTAAAAAAAAGAATTGTGGCAACTGGGTAGCATGATCAGAAATGTGTGATGCAAAATGAAACAATCAGCTATAGAGTGGGATCTGTGTACAACTGGACAAGGGCTGACAAAAAGGCGAAGATTACAGAGAAAGGGGCATAGCTGTGCTGGCACATGGGGACCAGGGTTGACATCTGTTCTCTTCTCAAAAATGTCTTACATGTTATTGTTGCTTTTATCATTTTTAAAACTGGGAAACAATTTTGGTGCACCGTTCCACTTAGCGGTGATTCTTCAGATGATGGGCCCTCTCCCATTCCAGTCTCCCAATGTGGAAAGTTAGGGGCTAGGTCCTGGTCCCCCAGGGGAAGGGGTTGGAGGAGAAATTTGCATAATCCGATTATTGAAGGATTAAGTTTGGGCAGCTAAACGCCTCTGTGTGCTCAAGCTAAAACCCTTACTATTCATGGCTCTCACTGCCCCCTGGAGAGACTGCACCTGCAGGCTCCTGGGGAGGGAAGGGCAGGTCGCTAGGAGAGCCTGGGCATTGTCAGGCTCTCTGCTTCTGCTGGCTTAATTGATCTGTCTGGATTAGCCTGTGAATACTGGACCTCTAGTCCTATGTGCAGGGGGTGTCAGCTTCAGGAAAGACCAAACCTGGGGTTTTCAGAAGGGATTTCTGTCAGCCCAGGTTGTTGGGGGGCCACGGTCATTTTGGCTGGAGGTCAAGCATCAGCTTTATCCAGTCTTAAACCTCCTTTCCTCTCTCCTCATTCTTAGCTCCCTTCCCAATCCCCAATTCTGCATATCTAGGCCCCAATCCAACCATCCATCTCTCCATTGATCCATCCACCTATCCACCCACCCATCCACCCATCCATGCATCCATCCCTTCTTCCATCCACCTATTATGTATGCACCCATCAATTTACTCATCACATGAATTAGCTGGTTCTTCATAGTTAATGAAGTTAATAGAATGAAGTTAATAGAATTCACTAGTAAATCCCTTTAGGTGGGTTTTGTTCCTTCAAGTGTTGTATCTCTTTTTTTTTTTTAATTTTTTTTTTCTTTCAACGTTTATTTATTTTTGGGACAGAGAGAGACAGAGCATGAACGGGGGAGGGGCAGAGAGAGAGGGAGACACAGAATCGGAAACAGGCTCCAGGCTCTAGGCTCTGAGCCATCAGCCCAGAGCCCGACGCGGGGCTCGAACTCACGGACCGCGAGATCGTGACCTGGCTGAAGTCGGACGTCTAACCGACTGCGCCACCCAGGCGCCCCCAAGTGTTGTATCTCTTAAATCAATTTTGGTACTTTGACATATAAACTTTGACATTTTCAAAATCATTAATAAAGTGTTATATATTATATATATATACATATATATGTATATATATATATATACATTATATTCAATGATTTAAAAAATATCTGTATTTGTGTTGCCTTTCTCATTCCTCATGTTATGTGCTCATGACTTCTTTCTCTACTTGATTAGCTTTGCAGAAGCTTATGCATTTTATTGTTTTTTGATAACTACCTCTGTGATACAATTAATGTCTACTCTAACTTTATTAAATCTGCTTTTCTCATTTGCTTACATTTATTTTGTTCTCTCTCCACCTCCCATTCTTAGATTGAGTGCTTATTTTATTAATTTTCAGGCTATGACTTTTCTTCTGATATACCTTTTGTGTCATCCTGTGTTTCCATTTATGCTATCGCTGTCATTAGTTTCTAACATCTGTTGTTTATTTTAATTTTTCTTTTTTAAAGAAAATCTTTAAAATTTTCTTTGTTGTTGTACTTTTGGTTAGCCATTTGCTATTAATTTCAAATGTTATTGTGGTGTAGTCAAAGATATGCTCCATACATTTTTTGCTTTGGGATATTTATTGAGAGTTTCTCTTTGGTAAAATAGATAATCCATAAGCTGTAGAGCTATAGCTCTGTTTGAAAAATAAAATGTCTTTATACACATCCACTAAATCAATCCTTTGCATTCTTCTGGGGAGCGTTGGTCTATTTTAATCTATTTGACAGGGTTATATGAAAATCTCCCTCTACTATTTCATGTTTGTTCCTCCCTTTCAGCTTGTCCAGGAGTATTTGCTTTAGATCTTTATATTTTAAGATACGGTGCATTTGACACATGAAGACTCATGAAAGTTTTATTGATTTAGAGAACTGTACCCCATATCAATGTGAAACAGCCCTCTTTGCCTTGCTTTTCGCCATGAATTTTATATTATTACATCCTACCCTGCATTCTCAAAATAAAACAGTGTCCATTCTTTTACAGTGAATTTGTCATTGTGTGGGTGTGACTCTTGGCCACAGGTTTTACCTTTCTGTGAAACTTTATTTGGCAAATTGAAATTCCTTTGCCACCCTGGTTTGTTAAAGGGGCACCATTGCCATGATGAATTCTCCACGGCAAATCTCATTCTAGTTTACTTGCTTATTGGCTTGCCTGCTGTACACTAAGTGTCAAGAGGGCAAGGACTTAACTTTGTCACTCGCTAAACCCCACAAGCTGTGTTCACTGCCCATGAAAGCTGCTTGATAAGACATTTGTTGAATGAATGCAAGACAGCATTCATTCGGACTCATTTCTCCAAATGGCTGCCTCCAGCCTCCCCTGCTTTCTGTCAGAAGACACATAGCTTGTTGCTGTGAAATGAATGCTTCCCAGGCCACGGGAGAGGTTTTGGTGATTGTTTATTTTTTAAGAAGAGAAGAGTATTCTGGCTGCTGTATGCAGAGGGTGAGAAGAGATGTGGGGAGACTACCTAGCAGGCTGTGACAAGAGAGAGGGTGCTGGGTTGACCTGGGGGTAATACTGAGCACCAGTTAGGGGAGCCAGACGCCAAATCGTCTACCCCATTATTTAGCGCGAAGTACTAGGTGTCATGCAAGGTATTACACCCAATTTTTTTTCATTTATTGTGAGAAATTATATATTTTGATTATAAAGTTACATAATGAGTTATCATCCTTGACGAAACAAAATATTGCTCCCAAAGAAGTTAAATATGAAAAAGTATGCCCAAAGAAGCAAGACTTCCCATGCAGCTGTTTTACTAGTGGTTCTCAGACAAACGTCATTCCAGAGCCAGCGGAGGCTGTAAATTCTCATGGACGTTAATGTCACTGCATTCACAGGACCCATAGAGTCACTTAGAGGTTAGCTTACCTCCTCTGAGGCTTTTCCTGCCTCCTCTCCTCTAACCTCCTCCAAATGAAAAAGGAATAAAGCAAGTGGCTGCAGAGAAAGGCAAGGCATCTGGAAGGAGAAATAAGCTGACACGGCCCACATCTCTACTGGAGCACTGGGAAGGGTGCTGGATGGGTGAGAGCTTTGGTCTTCTCTCACAAGGAAAGAGAGATCTGGCTGCTTTATCGTCATTTCTGGACTCTCCTGAGTCATTCCCTAGTCAGGACAGAAAAGGAAAGATGCTAGAATCTGCAGACCAGAATCTCGGATGTATACTGGCTTTGTGGCCCTGGACATACTCACAGACAGGAACAATAAAGGAAAAAATTGATTTAGGAGGGAAAAAACCCTCTTACATTGGGCTTTTTCCCCTGCAGCATACAGCGACTTTAGCTGACCAAGGAAGAGAAACAATATTACTCTGTAAACAAAGTTATCCTTACTTGGAAGGTGGCCACAGCCTGCCTCGTTGAGTTAGCAGACATCTTGCATTGAAGAAGCATCAAACATTGAATCTCAGGGATGGTCCTCAACTGGATCTAAATGTGAAGCCCTGTTTGAATAGAGAAGGGGGGGGTTGTTGAATGATCCATCCACAATCAGATTTGCAAAGTTTCCTGCACTCTTGTAACACTATCTTTTGGATGCCTTTTCTCATTTCCTCTGTTTTCTCTGTTTGCTGTCTAATCCTGTGTCTTGTCTGGGATAAGTACAACGATAAGATTACTGGTCCGGATTGCAAGTAGAGGAATTTATTAATTGCTTTAGAGGCCCATACTGCTGTGTCACTTTCTCAATTAAACTGTCTACTTATTGAAGAAACAAAAACCTGAAATAATTGCAAAATAAATTTTTTTCACCCTTCTGAGGCTGTTTTCTAAACAAATAGGAATCACAAATACTCACCGATTTGCTGGGAATTAAGTGGGATATAGTACTAAGAAATACCAAGTGGGTAATAGCTAAGAGAAGGCCTTTGATCAGCTGCAGAGGCAGACTGACTGGTGTTTGAATCCTTGCTCTGACACTCGTTGCCAACCTGAGCAAGTTACTCAAAGTCTCCCAGCTTCAATTTTCTCAGCTACGAATTGGAAACATTCTCATGAAGCCGAGGCTTCATGGCTTACTGTGAAAATTCAGTGAGTGATTTGGAGTAAATGCTTCTTAAAAACGGTGATAACAGGCAACTAATAAAATCATAGTTGCTCTATAAATAATTGTTTTCATTTTTATTACCAGGAAAAACTCTATTCTAAAACTAGAGTGAGAGTCTGAACACATGCCTCTAATATCCTCCACGGGGCATTTTCCTGTTTTTCTTTCATTTGCCCAACCCAGCCATCCTGGCTCCCACCTCCCTCCTTCCAATTGCTTTGGGTCCTGTGCTGCTAAGAAGCATTCATTTCCTTCCACTATTTGAATCAAACAGATCCCAGAGCTGGATGAAGGAGATATCAAGGAGGGGAAAGAAGAGTTTCTCTTCAGCGTCAGGATCCCTCTTAGAATTAATTTCCACTCTCCAGTTCCCCAGACCGAGGACCTCTTAGTAACACCCAGTACACACATGCACACACATATCTCCATCAGGACACCTGGTGTTGAGGCCTGTCCAGAGCAAATGTTGACCATTGCAGCAGAAAGCAGGGCACATAACTGCCTCAGGCAAGTGGGCTTTTCTTCCCATAGTGACAATTAGAGGGACGCGCAGCCCTGGGTGTGCCCAGCTGCTGACACTCTCAAGATCAGGCTGGCTTGGCCTTCACTCTGAGGGCTGGAGCGGAGAGTGCTAATTCCAGCCAATAACCCCAAGGGCAGTGGGAAAGCAAGGGTGGGGGTGGGGGTGGGGGTGGGGGGAGCAGAACCAAGTACTGGAGGAAAGAAAGAGGTGGGGTGGGACGCTCCTTCTCCTCTTTATATTCTCTGGTCTTTGTATAAGAGACATGACTCATCAAATGGGTCCCCTAGATGAGGATTTGGACGCTCTGTGGGCAGCAGATAAGAGTGCAGCCTTCTCGCAGAAAGTAAATTCATTGAATACTCCCCATAAAGTCAATAATGCCAGGCTTATCAGCTGTCCTCATTCCTCACTCAGCCCCCTGGGGACCAGACTTGAAATAAAGGCCACAGCTCCAGGGGCTGGAGAGTGGAGGCGCAGGACTGGGCTGGGAAGGGGCCTCTGCCCCCCTGGGTCATATTTTAGGCAGGTGGGGGAAATCTGCCAGGCCTGAGCTGCCCAGAGTCCTCAGCTTCCCAGGCTGACAAATCCCGAACCAAACACATACATCGAGGGGATGAGGGATGCACCCCTCACCCTCAAATTGAGCAGATGTTTTCAGGAGGTTCCACTGGGGCTTCTTAGGACAATTAGAGGATGTTATTTTAAATGTAACCAATAAAAAACCTACAGAGGAAACCTTGATTTCTTGCCACAGACATACTTCTGCACTACCCAAGAGCATGTCTATCTTCCCTAGCTGGTGGAGATCTGGCTTCCTTGCAAGTTGCCTGAACTAAGGAGAGTAAAGTCAGTTGTTAGCACAAGTTGCCCAGTCGTACAACTAGAACAGTTCCTCTTTCCACTTTGGAGACCAGAGTCTCCAGAGGCAGACAGACAACAGGGAAATGAGGACCAAGTTAAGACCTAGAATTTAACATCTCTCCTGGGCACATCTCCTTTCCTGACTTCTACTTTCCCCAGTTCCCATAGCTAAGACTTGTCTCCACATGGAGAATGCAACCGGTCCTGGTTTCCAGCTGAAGCAACAGGTGTAGAAATGGCTCCAGCCTCTTCCCCACTTCTCTCACATTGCTGGATTGTGCTGCCTCAGGTCTAACACTGACCAGTGTGTCCTCACTCCTTTACCCCTTTCCAGAAATTGCTTTCAAATCTTCTCCAGAACCCAGGACCTCACTACCAACTCTCCTGCCCCAATTTATCTACACTTTTGTCTTGGCTCTCTAATTCCCTGAACCCTCTGGATAAGACCCTACATTGGTCCCATAATACTTCTTCTCTGTGGCCTGCAGCCCCATTTCCCAGACCATACCAAGTGCCCCTCAGCCTCAAACACTTCCTGTCCCTGGATGCCCTGTGTCTGTGTCTGGCAATGGCTGGGAATTCTAGTAGTGACCTTACCTGAGACACTTGGCATCTTATGTCCACCTGGGTAAGCCTCTGTCCTCTGTCCCTGCAACTGTAGGGATCCCAGGGTTTCTGGGATCAGTCTCAGTGAACCTAAATTCTCCCCAATCCCCACCTGGCCTTGGAGGTGCTTCATGAATATTTGTTGAGACAACAAATGAACCTCAGTTCTCAGCACAGTACCTGTGAGTAGTAATTTAGCCAGGAGTGTTTATTAAAGACATCATGTTCTCATTCAAATATCGTTTCTACACTTTCTCTTATCCAAACTTCACAGCAGGATATTCGGGGCCCCCTCCCACCCCAGTCTGCTCCTTGCCCACTTTTCTAGTTGTATTTCTTTAAACTATTTATCCATACATAGCCAGGTGGTCTTCTGAGACCAGATGAGACTGGGAGCTTTCAGGGTAGTATGGCCATAGACTACAGCCAGGCAGTGTTATGTGGTGTCCTATAAAGCCCATTCTGTGATTTTATTGACTTCCTTTCTTCAGAAATGCTTTCTTCCCTTTCTTCATGCAAATTTTCTGTTCATTAAGTCTTAAGATCCAGCTGCACCTCACTGTCCCTCTCCTGCCCTCCTTCCTAGAGCTTTATCTAGCTTTGGATGCTCAGGCTGCCTTCCACAAAGTCTGGGACCTTTGGTCCCTTTTTCTAAGCTTGGTCTTTCAGACTCAGTTCTGTTAAGTATTGTTTTAATCCCATGTCCTGTCTCCCTAGAAGACAAAGCATGTACCTGTGCCTTGGAGATCAGGGTCATTTCTTACCACCAGATCTCAGGAGAGGGCCCTCTACCAGGAGAACTCTTAAATATCTAATCTCACAGAAAAATTATTCCTTGGGTTTATTAGGAAAATATGTTCATAGGATTTATTGCAAAAGTAGAAATAAAAGCAAGATAATAATATTACCAATATCTATCATTATTGAACATCTACCAGAAGCTGTAGATTTCCTATATTTCTTTTTTTTTTTTTACATTTACTTATTTATTTATTTTGAAAGAGACAGAGAGAGAGTGCCAAGTAGGGGAGCGGGCAGAGAGAGGGGGGGACAGAGGATCTGAAGTGGGCTTTGTGCTGACAGCAGAACTGTACCGAAGTCTGAACCACCCAGGTGCCTCCCTGTATTTCTTATAATAACCCTTAGAGGTTAGGTATTAACTTCAGCCCCATTAGTTGGAAAAAAATTGGAACTCAGAAGTTAAATAACTAGCCCACGATCACAAAACTAGAAAGTGGTGCTCCTGGATTTGAGTCTCAATTTGTACAACTCCTAAGCCCTTGTTGGTCTCATCAAACGCTCTCAATGTGCATTATCCAATATTGCTAGCTACTGGCTACATGATGCTATTTAATTAAAATTAAACATTCCGTTTCTTGGTTATATTTGCCACATTTCAAGTGCTCAATACTCACACGTGGCTAGTGGCTACTGCACTGGACAGTGCAGACAGAGATCATTCCCAGCATCACCGGATGCTCTATTTGGACAGTACCGCTACACATGTTCTCGTCTTCCAACAGGATATGGAGGAAAGACAGCTCATGGTGAATGATAACCAGCATGACACGAGGCGAGGACAGCTTCCTAAAAGCAAAGGCTTTCCCTTGGTCTGTGAAGTCACCCTTTGGTTTTTCTGTTAAACAGGATGTGGTTGGATTAGAGGTTTGCACAGTTTAAGCTCCAAAACAAACTCGTACACCCTCCAACTATCATTCTTCTAAGAAAGCTGACAAACTATGGTGGTAATATAGGTTCAGAAAATTAGTCACCCAATTACGCTTCCTGCAATATTCATTCACTAGAAAATTTTCTCCAAATTATTGAAACTAGAGGGAAAGATTGAATCTAGGAGTTTTAGATGAGGAAAAAAAAACTGGTGATAAATATGAAATTAATTAAACTTACAGAAGCCTAAGAATAATGATACCAGCTGCTAAAGGGCTCTTGCTGCTAAATCAAATTTGGGAATGGTCAACTATAAAGGATACAAATGAGTAATAAGTGAGAAAATAAGTTTTAAAGAGGATTACTAAATTTACAGAGCAAATCAAAGAAGAATTGGAGGAAAGGAAGGAGAAAAAGCAAAAAACCTAAAAATCTGTCTTCTAAAAACTGTGACAAGATTATTCCTTTAAATCTTTAACAAAGAATGTTATTTATATATTATTAATTTTTGTAAAACGTGGAAGGACATTCTCTAGGAAAATCATAGTACAAACAATGAGGTACAGTACACATCCAAAAAGAAAACCATATTAGAGACAACTATAGGATTCAGTGTTATCATGATTTAAAATTTTAGCCATTCTAACAGGTGTGCAGTGGATACCTCATTGTGGTTGTAATTTGCATTTCCCTGATGGTTAATGATGCTGAACATCTTTTTAAAAAGTTATATTAATAATCAGTATTATAGCTCTCTGTCTTTACTCCTCTATTAACAATGATAACTTTTACTCCCTTCAGAAAATGCTGGTACACTTAGCACCTTGGGTCAGCAGTTTATATGAAGGTTGGGTACGTTACATGGAGGGGAGAAGAACAGTCATAGGGAAACTTTCTTAAACAGCAAAGGTGTAAATTTAGGTTAGAAATAGAAGCAGTAGTAACTTTCAGTAAAGATGGGCATTTCCACAAGATTTCTGGAAAAGTATACATTTCGGAAGAGGAAAATGCTGAAATTCAGCAGACTTTGCATTTTTGTGTAGAAAGAAAAAGATAAGAGCCCCAGACACAAAGCGTGATGAAGCAGAGCTGGGGCACAGGCTGAACCACCTGCAAGATCTGACCGAAGTCACTTCTCATACCAGTGACAGCACAGAAGATGGTTTCTAATTATCAGCAGAGCAAGGACTGGTTTGTTAATATTTGCTTCAGTAATAGCTCATGAGGTGTTCATGGAAGAAATTATGACAAACAGAAATGGCAACATCTGCCCCAGGTTTATTGAGATGTAATTGACCTATAACACTGTTTGAGTTTAAGGTGTACAACATAATATATGATAGATGATATGTACTGTGAAATGATGACAAGTTTAGTTAACATCCATCACCTCACGTGGCTCAAGGTTTTGTTTTCTCGTGATGAGAACTTTTAACATCGGTTCTCTTAGCAACTTTCAAATATACAATATAGTATTGTTAACTGGACTCATTATGCTGTACATTATATCCCAAGAACTTATCTCATAACTAGGAGTTTGTACCTTTTGTCCACCTTCACCCAATTATCCCTATCCCTACCCTCTTTCTCGGGCAACCACCAATCTCTTCTCTGTTTACGAGTTTTGTTTTTCTAGATTCCACATACAAACAAGATCATACAGTAGTTGTCTTTCTCTGATACTTCGCTTAACATAATGCCTTCAAGGTTCACTTATGTTGCCACAAATGGCAGGATTTCCTTTTTTCTTGTGGCTAAATAATATTCCATTGTCTCTCTATATATACCACATCCTCTTATCCATTCATACCTTGATGGATACTTAGGTTGTTTCCATATCTTGGCTATTGTAAGTAAAGCTACAATGTACAGAGGATGCAGAAATCTTTTTGCCATAATGATTTCATTTCCTTCAGATAAACATCCAGAAGTGGAACTGCTGGATCGTATGGTAGCTCTATTTCTAATATTCAGAGGAAGCTTCATCCCATTTTCCTAGTGGCTGCACCAATTTACATTCCCACCAGCAGTGCGTATGTGTTCCCTTTTCTGCACATTCTCATCAGCACTTTTTGGCTCTTTTCTTTTTGGTAACAGCCATTCTAACAGATGTGAGGTTTTGATTTGCATTTTCCTGATGATTAGTGATGTTGACCACCTTTTCATGTACCTTTTGGCCACTTGAGTATCTCTTTTGGAAAAATGTCTATTCGGTTTCCTTGCCTACTTTTAACTGGATTATGCTACTTTTTGCTATTGAGTTGTAGGAGTTCCTTACGTATTTTGCCTATTAACCTCTTATCAGATATATTGTTTGCAAATATTTATTCCCACTCTGTAGGTTATTTTTCATTGTTGTTTCCTTTCCTTTGTGGAGGCTTCTAACCTTGATGTAGTCCCACTTGTTTACTTTCACTTTTGTTGCATTTGGTGCTTCTCGTGACATATCCAAAAAACCATTGACAAGAGCAATGTCAAGGAAGTTTTTTTTCCCATTTTCTTCTAGGTGTTTTATGGTTTCAAGCCTCACATTTATGCAAATACATTTTGAGTTAATTTTTGTGAGTGGTGTAAGATAGAAGTCTAGTTTCATTCTTTTGCATGTGAATATCCAAGTTTTCCCAGCCCCACTTATTTTTATTTTTTAATTTTTTTAATGTTTATTTTTGAGAGAGGGAGACAGAGTGTGAGCGGGGAAGGGGCAGAGAAAGGCAGACACAGAATCTGAAGCAGGCTTCAGGCTCTGAGCTATCAGCACAGAGCTCCACACAGGGCTCAAACTCACGGACTGGGAGATCATGACCTGAGTGGAAGTCGGACGCTTAACTGACTGAGTCACCCAGGCACTCCATCCAGCCCATTAAAGAGACTGTATTTCCTCTGTTCCATATTCTTGGCTCCTTCGTCAAATATTAGTTGACTGTTTATGCAGGGGTTTATTTCTAGGCTTTCCATTCTGTTCCATTGGTCTATGTGTCTGTTTTTATGCTAGTACTGTATTGATTAGTATAGCACTATAATTTAGTGTAAAACCAGCAAGTGTAATGCCTCCAGCTTTGTTCTTCTTTCTCAGGATTGCTTTGGCTACTGCTTTTGACTGCTTGGTTAATGATGTTGAACATCTTTTTAGCGTGCGTGTCACCTGTAGATCTTTTCCAGGGAAATGTCTATTCATGTCTTTTGCCCATTTTCTAATTGGATTTTTCTAAGCTGTTGAGGGTTCAGGTTCTTTATATATTCTAGATGCTAGTCTTTTGTCAGACATGTTGTTTGCAAATGTTTTCTCCTAGTCTGTAGCTTGACTTTCCATCCTTTTCTGGTAGGCTTTTGCAGAGCTGCAAATTTTAATTTTGATGAAGTCCAACTTATCAATTTTTCCTTTTATGAATTGTGCTTTTGGTATCAAGTCTTAAGAAAGAGCTCTGCCTAGTCCTAGATCATTAAGATTTTATTTTTTTTTCCTGAAAGTTTCGTAGTTTTACATTTTAGTACATTATACCTGAGTTCATTTTTGTATAAAGTATGAATTTCAAGTTGAGGTTATTTTTGTTATTGTTGTTGAGATGACTATCCTTGCCTCCACTGAATTGCTTTTGCTCTTTGATCAACAATCCTGGTGAGCACATTTGTGTATCAATTTCTGGGTTCTTTATTCTCTTCAGGTGATCTATGTGTCTATCTCTTTACCAATACCAGACTGTCTTGATTACTGCATTAATCAAGGGCTGCCTAATGAAGACTGGGTGGCTTAAAACAGACATTTATTTTCTCACAGTTCTGTAGGCTAGAAGTCCAAGATCAAGGTGTTGATAGGGTTGGTTTCTTCTGTGGGCCTCTCTCCTTGACTTGTAGATGGCCACCTTCTCTCTAATCTTCACATAGTGTTCCCACTGTGCCTGTCTGTATTCCAATCTCTTCTTACGGGACTCGGTCATATTCAATTAGGGTCCACCCAAATGACTTCATTTTACCTTAATTTTAGAAATACTATACCGGTGGCAAGATGGACTATTTTGCCAGGTTGCTTATGAATGTTAGTGGCTGTAACAATATCTACTGCAAACTTCAAGAATAAACACAAATATCTCATGTGATTAAAAAGACTTTATTCATCATCCCATACCGATTATATATTACAAATTCTGATCAAAATAATAATATTAAAGGTATTTTCAGTAGTACCACAAACTACCTGTACCCGAAGATAAAACCAAATAGTAAACTGGTAAGCATACACTGAAATTTACCCATGTTTAAAATATCACTTTGTTTAAAAAATTCACAATCATGTTTTTCTGGTTATAAAGTGGAACGGACACACAAATAGCTACATACGATTTTCATTTAACAAACACATGAACTATTCCCCATGCTCTCAATGAGTCATCAAAAGACGACAAAATCTTGGAATTCTTCTTAATGGTGCGGGAGACAGTACATTGTTTTATGTAACAAAATACAGTACTTCTAATTCTCCTCATGCTCCCTTTCAAACCCACTGTGAGAGCTGCTTGTAAGTATACAACAGCTTGGTTGGCTAATGGGTTTCCACATAATCTCTACATTGGGTTGGGTTGGGGGAGGCCAAGGGGGGGTATCCTAACCTAGAAGTTGTGTAAATACAGAAGCAGAGATTTGTCATTAGGAAAATGTAGACTTGCCTACTTTAGTACTGGTCCTGTGAAGAGGTATCACTATTGAACTGGCCTGTATGACTTATAAACTATCATTAGATTTTAGCCTGTGCAGAGAAGCTTACAAAAGCATCACATACCCTGCTGATTCTTGCCTGGGACAGAAATACAAATTTGATGGAAAAAGGTGGAAATGAGTATTTTTCATCTCTCCTTTATTAAAACACCGATAGAGACATTCATCAGCACTGATAGTTATATGAAACTAAGTATTCCAAATTCTTTCCCTCTGTAAATCATGACTTACATCTGATTTTGGCTGGGTAGAGATTTACTAACAAGGAGATGAGAATTTTTCTCTAGAATATACTAGAATATTAAAGAAGAAGCCCGGGGCAGAGCAAGTACCAAACGTACAGAGGTAGAGAGAGTAAATTGCTTGGGACGAAGGAACTAGATAACAGAAGGGATCATATAAGGAGTCTTTAGGAGACAACAGTTTGACCAATAAAATGAAAATACAAGTTCTATTTAGAGGAGACAACTCGGTAATGTCTCTGAATTCATGAACCATATAATTTGTCCTTTAATGCCTTGATACAATGAAACAATTTTTTTTCCTAAGCAAATTCAGTCACCCAACCTCCTGAGTAAGGTTCATGTTCTGAACCATAGTTACTTCAATCCCATTTGAAAAATAATTAGAAAGGAGACTTGGAAGTAGGAAATGGAACATCTCCTGAGTAATACTAGGCCCAGTGCTAAGCACTTTATTTCATTTTATCCTAAGTGAAAATCCTAAGAAATACACCTCATCTCCCCATTTCACTTTGTGGAAAATGAGGCTGAGAGGTTCTCTGCCAGAAATCCCACATGATGAAGCTAGGATTCAAACTTGGGCCTAATTCAGAAGTTTGTGGTCTTTTTAAACCAACATGCTGACTCCCCTAAGTGAAATGTTAGAGGTGTCCTAGCCCAGGTCTTAATGACAGAGGAAGAAGAGGAGGAAAGAGAAACCCCTGCTGGGACATTTTTTCAAAGATATCCTTTTGTCTGGTCAGGAAGTAGAGTTTTCCCATGATAATTAAGTATCAGGAGTTGGGAATGTGGCACTTTCTCTGACTAGATTTTGAGGGAACATTTCCCATGGCGATTTATAATACTGAGGATGAAAGAATCGTTCATTTTCCAGGAGGTGAAATTTGAGGGAGACTTTCTTAGGCTTGTGATACTGGGTGAGGTGTTAGGCTGGAGTGTGGAAATTCGTTCCAAGTGTGCTTCTCAGATGCAGCTCTGGTCCCCAATCTACAAACCCCCGCTTTTCTATGGAACACCCTGCTGTCCCATGTGCCATCAGAAGCTTTGCAGCCACGGTAAGACTGGATACAATGGTTTGGGGTCACAAAGAAGGAGAGGAATGAGCACAGTCGAATTATTCTCAACTACTTGTATCCATAAGAGGGTATCAATAAGGGAAGGAGGAAGGACTCTTGGGAAGTGGGTGCTTAGCAGATTGGTGTTGTTTCCTGGGGAGGTGGATGGGGTGAAGCAGCAATGGGATGCATCTTGAACTTAAGAGAATCAGGTACTCCTGGATGTTAAGAATATCAGGACCAAAGGCTGATGTCTCCAAACATGAACTATTTTACCTTTTGGAGATATGGCATTTTGCAGATAAAGGTATGAAAGCAGTGTAAGTATTTTGGACAAGAAAGAAACACTCCTTCTTGATCTCTTTGTCACTTCGGGTTCTCAATCTGGGCAGAAAGATACTAAGTGAGGAATGGCAGAAACACCCTGAAACCGAGTCCCTAGGCACAGGATGACTTCTCTGCCAAATATCTCAATCAGAGTTAGTTAAGATGTTGTGCCATGATGCACTGAAACAGGGACAGGGCCCAAAGTCATGGCACTCCTGAGTTTTAGCCTCTGTTGTTTATCAAATCACTCCTATAGCTTACTGATTTAGCTATAAAATAAGGACAACATGAATGTGACCCTCTAGTCTTTAAGACTCAAGAGCAAGATGATTTTCCCTCAAGAGTTAACTTGTTTGGGGAGGATGGTAGACATTCTGCCAGCTAGTGGTCATATTTCAGGGTTTGTAGCCAGGGAATCAAAGAAACTGGCCATCCCACTGCCCAGCTTCTTAGGGATGCCTGATTTTGAGAACTGCAGTTTTATTCCAGGGGCCAGGTGTCAGTAGCTGCAGCAGAGGGGAGAAGGCCAAGTACTCCCTGCCTTGAGAAGGAAGAGTGGCCACCTGTTGTCAAGTGGGAGGTTATCAATCTTGCCTCTCAGGATCTCTCTGGAGACATCCATGGGTGCCTAACCTCCAAGTTACTATAAGAGGTTTTTTCCTGGTAAGCCAAAGTGAACCTCAGAGTGGTCATATTAGGAGAACTATTGTTGGAATACTAAGGTGAAGGAAAAAAAGTGATTTGATGAGGTGTGATGGTAGATTCACCCAAACCAAGGTCTCTGGACACTCAGCACAGTTAAGAACTGTCAAGAAACACAGGATGAAGTATGGCTGAATCTGTATCAGAAGCAAGCCTGGCGTTCAGAGTATGGGGAAAAGCTCTCATTCCCTCAAACTAGGGTAGGACCCAAGAGCTGAAGCCTGTGAAACCAGAAGGTAGCCAAGAAAGGTACGTTAGCTGCCAGTGATCTATGAAGGGAAGGATATAGAACCTCTGTCAATGAGGCCAAGACACCTTAGATTTTGGATACTTTAAGACCATGGACTCCAGGGACAGATAAAAGAAAAATAACCTAAATAGGAACGGGTAAGAGCCCTTGGCAAACAGTGGAAGCCCCAATTTGAAATGGGCAGAAATGAGTATGCACTTTTGTATGCACTTCTAGATGCTAAGCACAAGCAAATGGTCCTCACTAAGCAGGGTGGATTCTGGCCAGGAACGTTATTATTATTATCTGATATTTTTTCAACCATGAAAAATTAAATTAGGTTCAGCTATTTAGAATTTGGGTATGATTTCTATGGACTGGTTTTCCAGCAAAGGGAAAGTTGATTACAATGGCCTGTCATCTGGGGACAAGTTTACTGGTAATCTATACGTGTCCCTGAAAACCTAATGATGTTAGTTATGAAAAGATCCAATGATGATGCATGGAAATCTCATCCCAAGAGAGGAAGGTCAGTAGTTACCATTTATTTAAAAAAGGTTTTGATGTTTTGAAAGTATAGAGTGGGGTGGTTGCTGGTCACTTTTCCCAACTTTGTTTTAGGAAAACTCAGTCAAGCCCGTTCCCTCAGACCTCTGGTTTCCATTTCTGACACTCCTATTATTCTCTGGTTTTAGAGGAAAATCTGTGATCTTGCCCAGAAAGTTGTCCTAAGCAGCCTAGACAAAATTGTAAGACTCAGCCGCCTTCCTGGACAAAGAAAAAGGGAGCAGTGCTTATTGTGACTATGTATACCTTTACCTCTCACTTGGAATATGTAATTAAAGTGACCCATGAAGAGATGAGGGAGACTGAGTCATCCTAGCCCACTCAGAAACATATCCTGAGGGTGCAAAAGGAGCCTGAAGGGTCTCAGAATGGGTGGTACTTGATAAAGCAGGGAAGTCTGCGCTCTTGTCCCATCAATAAGCAACAGATGGAACATTGAGATAGAATTAGAATGGACACAGACTTTACAGACACTATGATGTGGGGGTGGGACAGGGGAGAAAGCATTTCTCAGGTTTGCCATTTATCTTCCTTTTGGAGATGTGAGAGAGTACTGGAAGAGGAAAGGGAACAGGTAGGTTTACATATCATTTAAATTTGTTTATAGGCCATGAATGAAAGATATGGAACTGTAACTGATCAATGAGTACAATGAAGAGTACAATTAGAAAAATTAGAGGTATTTCTATTAATATTTTAGTGTTAACATTAAAATTGGGAGTACAAGGATTATAAGTTCAGAAAATATTAAAGTCCATGAATAGCTCATATTTCCACCTAACAGATGGTTGGGAAAGAAATAAGGAAAGTAAGTTTCATGAAATGACAACCCTTTCAAAATCCTGTCTGGTAGCATGATCTCACTTGAATGATTTGTTAACAAGTGCTATAGAGGTCAGTGAAAATATTCTCACAATGGCTGGAAATTTAAGCTTCACACAAGCATAAGCTTTCTTTTCATTTCAAACATAAAAATAGAAAATGTATGGAAATTTGCGTATCTTTGACAAAGTTAAAAAGAAGCTCTTGTTCTCTTATAGAATGATGCCCTGTGTTCTAGATGAACTCCATATCAGGTTGCTTGTAAAATGAATCTGCTAGCATCTTTTCTTGAGGCCATCTAAAGTGTGATCACTTAAATATTAACTCAGACTCTACAACCTTAAAAGCAGCACTAACATACAAGCTTCACTGCTGATAACAGCAACAGGCTATTCTTTTCTACGAGTATATCCCTCCTTAGCTTTGCCCGATAAACCTGTGTTCCAGTCCAGGCATTATCTAAAATCTTTAAAGAACATCATATTCTGTATGAGCTCTTCAAAGAGTGAGGGTGTTTCCCTCCAAGGAAAATTGAGGTGCTTACCAAAGGGAAGGGAAAGAGAGACAGGCACGTGCCTCACTCACTTCTGCTCCTCCACTGTAACCTAGCACTGCACCTGGCACATGGGGGCTCCTTAACAAATGTAAAATGAGAGGATTAAATCAGATGGCTCAGAGGTTAAGACTCTCTGCGTCTTCAAAGTTGACATATATCTTTGGCTCCTACTTACATTTGACACATAGAGATGTATCTTCTTAAACAGTTATCCACCTTTGTTTCAGACGAGGAATTCTACCATTTCAAGTTACTGTGTCAGTATAACTGGATAACTTCATCCCACTCAGAAATAGGCCAGACTCCATTGGGCCGTACATTGGGGGGAGAGCGCTTCCAGTCCCATGTCTTCACGGGAATCTTCCAGGTCTTACCATAGTTGGCTTCAATGTAGTCAATGGTTTCACAGGGCACATGAATCTTCATGTCTACAAACTCAGTCCAGCACAGTGTAAACTTGGGAAATAGGTACCTGCGGCAAAACAGAGGCAATGTAGAGAGGGGTTAGGCTGAAGAGTAAAAGTTTATCTCAGGAACCCAGTTGACCCAGTTGCTAGTGAACTTTGGGCTGAAGGAAAGGCCTCTCCCACTCAATAGCTTTGGGGACAGACATGGTGGGTATTTTGTTGTTTCTGACTGTCAAGCATCCCCTTCCTCTTCTATTTTTTTTTTTTAGGTTATTTATTTAGAGAGAGAGAGAGGGAGAGAGAGCACCTGTGCATGGGCAGGTGAAGGGCAGAGAGAGAGAGAACCCAAGCAGGCTTTATACTGTCAGCACAAGGTCAGACGAGGGGCTGGAACTCACGAATCGACTCGTGAAATCATGACCTGAGCTGATATTGAGTCAGATGCTTAACCAACTGAGCCACCCAGGCACCCCTCCCATTCCTCTTCTAATGTGACAGCACCTCCATTTCCCTCTCCTTATTCTCTATGGTTTAGGAGGGGCTAACCCAACCCCCAGGCCCCTGAGATACAAAGACCCAGGCGTAACCAGTACATTATAGTGACTGGATCAGGGATGGGAATATACACAAATTAGGCAAATAAAAGTCAGCTCTGAGATTTCCATTGGGACTACTGGAGGAAAGAGGCATTCTTTTTTGCTGAGGTTTCTAAGCTGGTGAGATGGAAGCTGAGCATCTTTGTTATCTATTAGCAGAGAGAGTCTGTCTGAGAATGAAGTCAAAGCAAAAAGCTGCCAAAAAGTGGAGGAAAAATGATAGAGCTCAGAAAACCCCAGGGAAGGACTTGGATTTAGCTGTGGCCATTCCTTAAACATCTCAGGTAAATAAATCCATGAATATATAGATGTTCTTTGTTTCCTCCAAGTTTTATTTAAATTCTAGTTAACTATTCCTTTTTTTTTACAACATTTCTAATACTTGCACTTCTTCATTTTTTCTTAAAGTTTATTTATTTGAGAGAAAGTTTATTTATTTATTGTGTATCAGTGGGGAGGGGCAGAGAGAGGGAGAGAGAGAATCCCAAGTAGGCTCTGTGCTGTCAGAGCAGAGCCCGAGAAGGGGCTTGATCCCACAAACTGCGATCATGACCTGAGCTGAAATCAAGAGTTGGACACTTAACCGACTGAGCCACCAGGCACCCCAATACTTGCAATTCTTCATACATGGAGGGGAGGCATGTACAGAAGTGAGAATGGAAACAAAACCTTTCTAGTCAGCCAGACAACCTGAATCAAGCCACACTTAAGACAGCTTTCTGAGTAAAGCTTCACGCACCAGCCCCCTCCTCAAACGCAGGAATCGAGGTCTAATGCTTGGCTGTCTGCACTTCAACAATATCTCTCTTAATGACAGCTATACAGACCCATTCTTCCTGCCCTGCTTTTATTTTACCACTTGCCCCCCTCCTTTTTTTTTTAAATCTCTGTTCTCAGCCACAAACTTACTTTCTTATTTTTAATAGTTCACACATCATTAAATCCCCATCCAATTCAAACTACTACTGAGAGAAGTCGACTACACAACACTAAAATAAGCACCACATGTGTGAGGTGAATCTTCTTTTCTCTTAGAGCCTGGATTTCCCGAGGATATACAGCAAGCATGACTCCAAGATGCATTCCCAGGCTTCTGTTCCTTAAACCTATCTGTAGTTTCTGCCTTTCTTTCATCTCAAATGCTAAAGAACATCTCGACACCAGCCCAGGCAATGTTAGTTATAATGAATCTTACTCTGTCTATAGCAGAACTATTTTAACTAGCAGGTAAGTTTGAGAAATCAAACCAAAACACGTTTCTTAAATGAACTCTGGATCAGTAAATTAAATTCAATATATTACAAAGGAAAGCTAAAATGAGCAGGTTCATTAGGTTTAAGTTTATATTACAGCCCTATATTCTGTGTTGATGTTTTCTGAGGAATGTTTCTTCTCTTCACAACATGAAAAGAACTTTCAGTAATGAGATCTGAAGTGGCAATCGCAGAGATCACAGAAATTTAAAATATCAGAGGATTAAAGAAAAAAGGAACAGGAAAAAAGCCAGATGTCAAAGCATAATCATTTTGTAGAAATGGGATCTAGCTGGGATGTTCTCCAAGGAAAGGTCAGTTCTCACGTATTCTGCGGTTAAATATCATGTTTTACCACCAGATGAACATAAAGCCATACATGAAAAGGAGAGGCTGAACAAATTCTAAAGAAAGCAACAAGTTCCTTCTACCCAAACCAATGGGTGCTGGCAGTTAATAGACAATCCCAGCTGGCTTCTGTGAAAAAACGGCCACAGAAAATCTCAGAGCTGAGGAAGAAATAAGATACAGCATAGCTCTACCATCTGCTGGTCCCAATTTTATTCTGCACACTCATATTCATGGAAATGCTTATTTTGTCATCAGACACAGCCATCCATCACTGGCCTCCACCCTCCCCTATCAGATTCTGGTCACCAGAATGTCCACCTGTCCCCTCCTATCAAGTTGACACACTGAAGTTGAAATGAGGCAGAAATTACGGTCTATTTTGTAACCTAGTCCAGGAAATTCCTCTCGTAAATATTAGCCTCTACAGTCTATCAAAGAAGTGAACATAAGAAAAATCACAGGTCTGGGATGAGAATACCACAAATTTTACAACAGCAATATTTTAAACAATGAAATGTTCGAATGAACAAAACCAAAACAAAACTACATATGCAATGTTAAAAGTAACTCAAAGACAATTTAACCAAAACTTTCATTTTTGTTCCTGAATGGAAATACCCCTAAATCTTTGTGGTTTTCTTTTCACTTAAATAATTTTCAATTTGATCAGCAAAAAGAAAATTCCAGCTTCCTAGGAGAAGAGGAAAGATAAACAAACCATAAAATGTGAAAACAGATTGTGAAATGGGATTGCGGAGAGGAAGGGGGGGGTGGGTGACAGAGAACAGCACATGCCATGTGCTCTGTCCAGGTTACCAGTAAACACTACGACTGGACCACACCATGGGTCTGCAACCTTACCTTAGCTTTGAAAGCTAAGATTCTGTTTGGCTAAGCAGTTTGTACTTGAAAGCTCTGAGACAGGATCTAAAATGGGAACAGATTTCAATTCGAACCTAGTAAGTTCAAGGGATCTTTTCACATAAACAAAAATCCTTCCATTCACATTTCTATTTCATACCACATTCATTTTATCTTTGCATAAAATAGTAATTAGAATTAAGAGTTAGTTGGGAGTTAAAAAAAAAAAAAAGACAGGGAGAGAGAGTTAGTTGGAGTATACCGTTTCCATTTTTTTCTCCTCACAGACATCCTTACAATCTGTAAAACCACTTACTGGTGGTGGGATAAGGTAATCTCACCAGTTTAATTGTACAACCTATAGACATTATTGCTAAGTGAAAAACATTGCTGTTATTATTCCTAGGTAGCTAGGCTAAGTGAGACAGAGACACCATCAACTGTAACTGAATCTGACCTTTTTAAACATAATTTGCATTAGACTCTGAAGTTAAAACAGCAGAGCCATGGTCTTAAACAATAATTTCCTGTAAAACACCACAAATGGTTTATTCTCATTATCAGTTTGGTCTCTTCTTTAATTCTTAATTTCTTTTTCTTGTGTTATTACAATGCCTAAGCCCTCTAGCATTTGGCTTAATGGAAGCAAGGATAGCACATAGTTTTTGTTTGTTTCTGATTTTAATAGAAGAGCTTCTAAAAAGTTTACCATCAAATATGATTGCTCACTCTAGGTTTTTGGTATATTCCCTTTATCTGGTTAAGGAAATTCCAGATCCATTTTATTTCAAACTTGCTAAAAGATCTTTCCCCTCCCTTCTGGTTAATTATGAAATTTATCAAAAGTTTTTAATGTCATCTATTGAAACAATCATCAAAGGCTTTTCTCCTTTAATCTTTTAATCCTTTAATGTTGAGAATTACACAAATATATAGATACTATAAAATTTGATTTGTTGTATTTCATTTAAGATATTTTCATCTGTTCGACAATATTGTAATTTCCCTTTAAAACTTTTGTTGGCATTGTCCAAGTCTAATTTTGCTATCAATCTCAGACAATGAGTTGCTTAAAGCATATTTTTCATATTTTTCCTTTTTAAATTTTCTGAAATAGGAGATATAATATAGGGAATAATCTACTTTGTGAAGGCATGGTAAAACTTTCCTGTAAACTTTCTTGGCCTTTCATTTGGGACAAGAGGGGGAAAGGAGAATTTTTCTTTTTCTTTTTTTAAATGTTTATTTATTTTTGAGAGAGAAGAGAGACAGAACGTGAGCAGGGGAAGGGTAGAGAGAGAAGAAGACACAGAATCTGAAGCAGGCTCCAGGCTCTGAGCTGTCAGCACAGAGCCTGATGCGGGGCTCGAACCCATGAACCGTGAGATCATGACCTGAGACAAAGCTGGACGCTTAGCTGACTGAGCCACCCGGGCACCCTGGAAAGAAGAATTTCTGATTATTAATTCAATTTCTTTCATGAGTGTAAGCTTCCTAGATCTTCTTGAGTTTTGACATTTATTTTTGCCCAGAAAATTTTATCATTTTCGTATTACACCTTATTATCAAATTTAATGATTTAACGTCCCTAACATTTTCCTTTGGAAGTCAGTGTAACATAGTTAAGAGCATAAACTCTAAAGCTCTTGGGTTAGAGTAGTCAATATTTAATTTTACTCTTTTTAAAAAAATTTTTAAATGTTTATTTTTGAGAGAGAGAGACAAAGCGTGAGCAGGGGAGAGACACAGAGAGACAAAGAATCTGAAGCCAGCTCGAGGCTCTGAGCTGTCAGCACAGAGACCGATAATGGGACTTGAACCCATGAACTGTGAGATCACAACCTGAACCAAAGTCAGATGCTTAACAGACTGAGCCATCCAAGCGCCCTTTTTCTTTTTTTCTTGATCAATCTTGTTAGATGTCTAGTTTAATTTGCTAGTTTTTATTTTTTTTTTTAAGAACGAGCATTTGCATTTGTTGATCTTTGATACTGTTTTCTATTTCATTATTATTTTTTTTTTCTCTTGGCTTTCTTCCTTCACTTTGCTTAGGCTGACAGCATTATTCTTTTACTTTCTTCAATTAAATGCTTAATTTGTTTTTTTAAATAATTTTTTTAATGTTTGTTTACATCTGAGAGAAAGAGAGACAGAATGTGAGCAGGGGAGCAGCAGAGAGAGAGGGAGACACAGAACCAGGCTGTAAGTTGTCAGCACAGAGCTTGACACAGGGCTTGAACCCACGAGCCCTGAAATCATGACCGGAGCTGAAGTTGGACCCTTAACCGACTGAGCCACCCAGGTGCCCCTTAATTTGCTTTTTTAATCTATTTTTTAATATGTAAATGTTTTTAAGGCTACAGGTTTACCGCTATCCTTTTAACTGCATCCTACAAGTTTTGATATGTATAGTACATTATCTTTGAGTCCTAAAAATTTTATAATTACCACTATTATTTCTTTTTTTTTTTTGGCTTTTATTTTTTATTTTTTTTCCACACAAGACCCAGTGTTCATCCCAACAGGTGCCCTCCTCAATGCCCATCACCCACTTTCCCCTCTCCCCCAACCCCCATCAACCCTCCATTTTAAACTCATTAGTTATTAATGAGGGCATTTTATTTTATTTTATTTTTTTTTATATATGAAATTTATTGACAAATTGGTTTCCATACAACACCCAGTGCTCATCCCAAAAGGTGCCCTCCTCAATACCCATCACCCACCCGCCCCTCCCTCCCACCCCCCTTCAACCCTCAGTTTGTTCTCAGTTTTTAACAGTCAATGAGGGCATTTTAAAGTTTCCATATATCTTAAAGAGGTCTTTAATTGTTTATTTATAATTTAATTCCATTGTGGTCAAACAATGCCACCTATTGAAATAAACATGTATATTTTCTCCCTTTAACCTGTTAACAGAATTTCTCTCTCTCTTTCTCTCTCTCTCTCTCTCTCTCTCTCTCTCTCTCACACACACACACACACACACACACACACACAGAGGAAGATTTTTATTAATGATGTGAAATTTATTAAGATTGTCTTTATGATATAGTACATGACCAACTTTTGTAAATGTCCCATTTATAGCCGAGAAGAAAGTATATCCACCATTTGTTGGATAAAGACTTTTACATATATATATATATATATATATATATATATATATATTTACATATATATTTACATATATATATTTACATATATATATGATAAATCAAGCTTGATTTTGCTCATATTTTCAATAGTTTTATTAATTCCTTTTTTGCTTGAATCAGCAGTTTTTAAAATAAAAGTATTTCGGAATCTCCCACCATAATTGTGGACATGTCAATATTCATTAGAATTTCATCGGCTTTTGATTTATATACTTAAAGACCACATTATTAAAGTCCTCTAACACTTCTTGGTGCACCATCTCTCTGTAAAATTGTGTTGTGGGCCTTTTAATTTAGCACCAGTTTCCTTTGGTTAATAGTATTGGGGAATATCTTTTTTCTATCTCTATAATTTTTTCAACCTTTCTGTATGATTTTGCTTTAGGTATGCCTTTTACCAAGCATTATATAGGTATGTTTTTTTTTTCTATCGCATTTTAATCTTTATATGAATTAGCTTAATCTGCTATTATTTCCTGTGGTTAATTATATATTTGGACATTTTTTTGAATTCTAGAGCCAGGCTGCCTGGGCTCAAATCCTGGCTCTGTCTGTTATCAGTTGTAATACCTTGGTCAATTTCTTTGTACCTTAACTTCCTCATTTATAAAATGTGGGTACTAACAGTACCTAACAGAGATGTCAGCATACAATGAATAAATAAATGTAAAGTACTCACTTAGAACAGTATCTAGCACATACACAGTAAGTGCTATTATAATGCTGTTATTATGATTATCTTCACATGTTTTCAGCTTACCATACCTTTTCTTTGACCCACCTTTCCTAATTTCCTTTAATTGATAAATGTTTATAAATTCCCTTTTGTTCTGTTTATTTGGAAGTTTTTTTAAAATATTTTTTAAAGTTGGGGCGCCTGGGTGGCGCAGTCGGTTAAGCGTCCGACTTCAGCCAGGTCACGATCTCGCGGTCCGTGAGTTCGAGCCCCGCGTCAGGTTCTGGGCTGAGGGCTCGGAGCCTGGAGCCTGTTTCTGATTCTGTGTCTCCCTCTCTCTCTGCCCCTCCCCCGTTCATGCTCTGTCTCTCTCTGTCCCAAAAATAAATAAACGTTGAAAAAAAAAATTTAAAATATTTTTTAAAGTAATCTCTACACCCAATGTGGGGCTCAAACTTACAACCCCAAGATCGAGAGTCCCATACTCTACCAACTGAGCCAGCCAGATGCCCCTATCTGGAAGTTTTAAATACTATTTCTAACTAGCAGTAGATACTGTTTGTAATAGTTACTGTTTACTTTTAACATATATATGCCACTATAAGATTTGCTAATAAAAACAGATTGTATGCAGAATCTCTACCCTTTTCTTACACACAGAACTTAAATATACTTTACTCCTTGAACACTGACAAATCAACTCCTTCTCAACTTATCATCAAGAGTTTTCCTTTCTGAGGGTTGATGGGGGGTGGGAGGGAGGGGAGGGTGGGTGATGGGTATTGAAGAGGGCATCTTTTGGGATGAGCACTGGGGTGTTGTATGGAAACCAATTTGACAATAAACTTCACAATTCACAAAAATAAACTCAAAATGGATAAAGGACCTGAATGTGAGACAGGAAACCATCAAAACCTTAGAGGAGAAAGCAGGAAAAGACCTCTCTGACCTCAGCCGTAGCAATCTCTTACTCGACACATCCCCAAAGGCAAGGGAATTAAAAGCAAAAGTGAATTACTGGGACCTTATGAAGATAAAAAGCTTCTGCACAGCAAAGGAAACAACCAACAAAACGAAAGGGCAACCAACGGAATGGGAAAAGATATTTGCAAATGACATATCGGACAAAGGGCTAGTATCCAAAATCTATAAAGAGCTCACCAAACTCCACACCCGAGAAACAAATAACCCAGTGAAGAAATGGGCAGAAAACATGAATAGACACTTCTCTAAAGAAGACATCCGGATGGCCAACAGGCACATGAAAAGATGTTCAACGTCGCTCCTTATCAGGGAAATACAAATCAAAACCACACTCAGACATCACCTCACGCCAGTCAGAGTGGCCAAAATGAACAAATCAGGAGACTATAGATGCTGGAGAGGATGTGGAGAAACGGGAACCCTCTTGCACTGTTGGTGGGAATGCAAATTGGTGCAGCCGCTCTGGAAAGCAGTGTGGAGGTTCCTCAGAAAATTAAAAATAGACCTACCCTATGACCCAGCAATAGCACTGCTAGGAATTTATCCAAGGGATACAGGAGTACTGATGCATAGGGGCACTTGTACCCCAATGTTTATAGCAGCACTCTCAACAATAGCCAAATTATGGAAACAGCCTAAATGTCCATCAACTGATGAATAGATAAAGAAATTGTGGTTTATATACACAATGGAGTACTACATGGCAATGAGAAAGAACGAAATATGGCCCTTTGTAGCAACGTGGATGGAACTAGAGAGTGTGATGCTAAGTGAAATAAGCCATACAGAGAAAGACAGATACCATATGGTTTCACTCTTATGTGGATCCTGAGAAACTTAACAGGAACCCATGGGGGAGGGGAAAAAAAAAAAAAAAAAGGACGTTAGAGTGGGAGAGAGCCAAAGCATAAGAGACTGTTAAAAACTGAGAACAAACTGAGGGTTGATGGGGGGTGGGAGGGAGGGGAGGGTGGGTGATGGGTATTGAGGAGGGCACCTTTTGGGATGAGCACTGGGTGTTGTATGGAAACCAATTTGACAATAAATTTCATATATTTAAAAAAAAATAAAAACAAAAAAAGGTTTTCCTTTTTTTTTTTAATGTTTATTTATTTTTGAGACAGAGACAGAGCAAGAGAGCACAAGCATGGGAGGGGCAGAGAGAGAGGAAGAGAAAATCCCAAGCAGGCTCCATGCTGCCAGCGCTGAGGCTGAAGCAGGGCTTGATCTCACGAACTCGTAACATTATGACCTGAGCTGAAATCAAGAGTCGGTTGCTCAACTGACTATGCCACTCAGGTGCCCCAACAGTTCTCCTTTTTTGACTTTTCTTTTTAACACATTGTCATTTTATTTTTTACAGGCAATGGCTCATAAATTTACTGACATATTTTACCCATTTCTGTGTTCACCATTATTTCATATATATTATGTCTTCCTTCTGGGTCCTTTAATAGATCTTTAAGCATGGGTCTCTGAGACATAAACTTTCTTAGTCTTTTTATATGTGTAAATGTCTTTATTTTGACTTCCCTCTTGAATGTTAGTTTTAACTACATATAACTTTCTTAGTTATTTCTCCCCAGCTTTTGAAAGATGCTATAACCTCCATTATCTTCTGGCCTCTACTGTTTCAGAGGTATATTTGCTGTTCCTTTGTAAGCAATCTATTTTGTCTGGTAGCCTGCAAATTTTTTTTGTTTTTGACATTACAGTTTCCTTAAGAAGTATCTAGATGTAGATTTATTATTTATCCCACTTGTCTGTCTTTAATTTGGGAATTTTGTTTAAATACTGCTTTTCATCACTTATTCCATTCTGTTTTAGTTCCACTAGGTCTTTTATTTATTTATTTATTTTTATTTTCATTCTTTTTTTTTTTTTTTTGTATTTGAGTATAGGTGACACACTATGTTACGTAAGTTTCAGGTGTACAACATAGTGATCTGACAAGTTTATACATCATGCTATATTCATCCTAAGTGTAGTTGCCATCTATCACCATACACTGCTACTACATTGTCAATGACTATATTCTTTATGCTGTGCCTTTTATTCCCATGACTTATTTATTCCATAACTGGAAGCTTATATCTCCTATTGTCCTTCACTCATTTTACCGAACTCCCTACCCCCTCCTCTCTGGCAACCATCAGTTTGTTCCCTATATTTATGGGTCTGATTCTGCTTTCTGCTTGTTCATTCATTTGGTTTTGATTGTTTTAGATTCCATTTATTCATGAAATCATATGGTATTTGTCTTTCTCAGTCTGACTTATTTCACTTAGTAGAATACTCTCTAGGTCCATCTATGGTTTTTTCAAATGGCATGATCTCATCCTTTTTTATGGCTGTGTAATATTCCTGTGTGTGTATACGTGTGTGTGTGTGTGTGTGTGTACACACATTACATCTTCCTTATGCACTTGTTTACTGATGGACACACTTGGGTTGTTTCCATATCTTGGCTATTGTAATTGTTTTTTTTTTTAATGTTTATTCATTTTTGAGAGAGAGAGAGAGAGAGAGACAGAACATGAGTGGGGGAGGGGCAGAGAAACAGGGAGACAGAGAATTCGAAGCAAGCTCCAAGCTCTGAGCTGTCAGCACCGAGCCCAATGTGGGGCTCGAACTCAAGGACTGTGAGACCGTGACCTGAGCTGAAGTCAGATGCCAACAGACTGAGCCACCCAGACACCCCTTGGCTATTGTAAATAATGTTGTAATAAACAGGGGTGCAAAAATATCTTTTCAAATTAGTGTTTTTGTTTTCTTTGGGTAAGTACCCAATAGTGGAATTACTGGATTATATGATATTTTGATTTTCAACTTTTTAAGGAACCTCCATACTGCTTTCAACGGTGGCTATACCAATTTACATTCCCACCAACAGTGTAGGAGGGTTCTTTCTTCCCCCACATCCTTGCCAACACTTGTTATTTCTTGTGTTTTTTATTTTAGCCATTCTGACAGGTGTAAGGTGATATCTCATTGTGGTTTTGATTTGCATTTCTCTGATGATGAGTGATGTTGATGTCTTTAATTTTTTTTTTTTTAGTGTCTATTTACTTATTTCAGGAGAGAGAGAGCAAGTCAGCAAAGGAGGGTCAGAGAGAGAGGGAGAGAGAGAATCCCAAGCAGGCTCCATACTGTCAACACAGAGCCTGATGTGGGGCTCGATCCCAGAACTGCAAGATCATGACCTGAGTTGAGGCTGCTTAACTGACTGAGTCACTCAGATGCCCCCAGCGATGTCTTGTAGACATATTCATCAGTGATTTGTGTTTGGACCAAAGGGAATGTGGCAAAGTGAGGAATTACTGTGCCACATTAAGTTATCACCACCAATTTTGCCCAATTTTCTAAGAAATACACTCTACTCTTGAAAACCAAGGTTACAGGGCGTCTGGGTGGCTCAGTCTTTAAGCATCTGACTTCGGCTCAGGTCATGATCTCACTGTTTTTGAGTTCAAGTCCCATATCAGGTGAGGTCAAGCTCCAATCAGGAGAGCTCCAGCCCTGCTTCGGGTACAACATGAGCCCTGGTTCGGGTGAGCCCAGCTTCTCTCTCTCTCTCTCTCTCTCTCTCTCTCTCTCTCTCTCTCTCTCTATGCCCCTTGTGAGATTCTCTCTCTCTCTCTCTCTCTGCCTTGTAGCCACTTGTGCCCTCTCTCTTGAAAGAAAGAAAGAAAGAAAGAAAGAAAGAAAGAGAAAGAACGAGAAAAAGAAAAAAAGAAAGAGAAAGAGAAAGAGAAAGAAAAGAGAAAAGAAAAGAAAAGAAAAGAAAAGAAAAGAAAAGAAAAGAAAAGAAGCCAAGGTTACAGGATGGTTACTAGCATTTTTTAAAACTATCTCTTCCACTAAACTTCTCACAATCCCACCATAGATAATACAGAAGTAAAAAGGGTAATAGTGGAATGGTAATATACTTTTCAGAGCCTAAACGAGAATATAATCTCTGAGGTCTTTATTGATCCAACACTCCACTGCTATCCCAAACTTCTAACATATAATCAATATATGCAGCATACACATGTTGTATAAAATAAAATTCTACCCACTGAACCTCATTTTCCCACTGACTTCCAGTATAAATTGAGTGATTTCACTTATCCTACCAACTATTAAACTCTGCTATGCAATCTCCAGAGGACATAACTAGTGATCATCTGTACTACAGGAGAAACAAGAACAAATTTATACCATCAGTGAGTAGACAAATTAAAGCTTATATGGGTAGTTGTTATCATTTAACACCTGAATGCACCTGCATAATGACTATATCAAAAACCATCCGTGTAAAGCATGCACAGAACTTTTCTTTAATGCCAGAAACAGAGCCTCAGGACACGTTTATTTCTACTGCATAGCTTCCCAAAATTTGATCTATAGCTCATCAACAACCAATTAGATTCAGCTGTGCTTGCTTTCTCTCAGACAATTTTAATAGTATTTCTCTTTGGATAGAACAGGTAATTTTAAAAAAGAGATTACACTGTAATTTCAACTTTTATACTAAATAAGAAAGTCTTCTTTTATTTTGAACTCAGATTACCTAGTCTGTCCAATCAGGTGCAAAAAGCTCAGAGTTTATCACGGCAATTGGGCCTGCCTTGATCAAATTCATCGCTTCTGGTCCCAGTTCTCTATTTCAACATTTGTAATCTTGAGCTCTTTTCTCTTCACATCAGTTTTCTAAGTTGTCATTTTTCTTTTAACCTTGTAAATAAACTTTTTTTTTCTTAAATAAACTTTCCTGGGAAGTAATTTACACATTATGAAATGCAGCCACTTTAAGTTTTGACGAACACATATACCTGTGTAACCACAACAAGCAGGACACAGAACGCTTCGTCCTTCCTGCTTCCTAAAATTCCCTGTGCTCTTGGGCAGTCGGGCCATCGATCCAGCCTGGCCCCCGGCAATCACTGATCTTACTACTTCCTTGACTGGTTTTGGTGTTCTATAACTTCACATACGTGCAGTTACATAGTATAACTCTTCCTATCTGACTTCTTCCACTGAGCATATTTTGGAGATTCATTTATGTTATTGCATGTATCAGTACCTCATTTCTCTTTATTGCTGAGTATTCCATTGTCTGAACATACTATAACTTGTTTATCTGGTCACCAGAAGATGCAGTTGGGTTGTTTCTGTGTTGGGTTTTTTGTTTTTTGTTTTTGGCTACCACAAACAATGCCATGCAGGGGCAGTGGGATGGCTCACTCAGTTAAGCGTCCAACTCTTGGTCTCAGCTCAGGTCATGATCTCACGGCTTCATGGGTTTGAGCCCTGCACTAGGCTCTGCGCTGCCCTGGAGACCCCTTGGGATTCTCTCTCTCTTCCCCTCCTCTACTCTTGCTGTCTCTGTCTCTCTCAAAATAAATAAGCTTAAAAAAAAAAAAAAAGAATGCTATGCACATTCATGTCAACTCGTTTAGTGAAAGTGTTTTTATATCTCTTGGACTACTACCTTATACAGTACTTCAAAGAATTACATTCAAACAAGAAAACACATGGCAGTCTTAAGAAATACAATTTACTTCACATAAATGAAAGGTCCGCCATTTATTCATTCTGAGGTAATCATCTTCTTTCTAAAGATTTTATTTTTATTTTAGTAACCTCTACATCCATCATGGGGCATCAAGAGTTGCACGCTGTACCGATGGCACCAGCCAGGCACCCCTGAGGTAATCTTCTCTCAAAACACACAAACAAACAAAGCTAACTACATAAACAACTCCCACTTCTGTATACTGTATATGTATATAATTACCATATAAAATGCATTCAAAGTTCTTCCCTCAATGATTCAATTAGTGCCTGCTACTCACTAGAGGTTTGGAAGTACAATTAAGGAACCCTAAGACAATCTACCTGTTGTAAAATATGAAGGTATAAACAGAATAGGAAATATGAGATCATTTTTTAAAAAGCTAATGTCTTAAATACACTAATTTAAAGAAATTATTCAAATTTGCTTTTTTAGCTTCACAGCTCTAAGTACTAAAAAGGCAAATATATTTTTTGAGAGCTAAAACCATGGGAACCTGGTTTTCAGTCATCAGTCTATGAAGCTGAGAGAACCTCTGATCCAACAACTAATGGTCTTTAACTTCTGGTAAAATGGAGTGACTAAAAACTGGGTGACTTGACCTTACGGCTCTGATTCTCCAAAGGTATCTTGATCAAGACATCAATGTGGCATCATCACCCTATCATCTTAACAAAACAAATGCACTTAAGAACTGATTTTAGTTTCAAGTGGGGCTCAGGTTTCAGGCCGACAGATTTACCAGGCCTGATTCTATCTAGAACTCAGAAAGGACAAATCAGCAGAAGTTCCCAAATAAGGCATGAGAAAAATAAAGCAAAAACAAAATCTATGGAAAATCAGAGTCAGGGGAGATTATTTCCAGTTAGAGGTAGTGAGGAGCAACATCAAAAAAACAGGCAACTCAATGCCCTTGAATGGGCAGAACTGGGACATGCGATGACGTAGCTGGTACAACTCAGTGTCGTGCTTAAATCTTGGTCTAAAATCAGGTTGCAAAAGGCTGGGTATCTAAATACAATGTGGTATCTTAGGTTAGATCCTAAAATAGAAAAAGGACATTAGTAGAAAAACTGGTGAAATCCAGATAACGTCTGGAATGTAGTTCATTATAATGCATCAATGTTAGTTTCTTAGCTTTGAGCCAGGTACTATGGTAACAATGTTAACATTAGAGGACACTGGGTAATTGGTATACAGGAACTCTCTGTATTATCTTTGCAACTTTCCCATAAATCTAAAATTATCATAGGGGAGCCTGGGTGGCTCAGTTGGTTAAGTGACCAACTTCGGTTCAGGTTATGATCTTGTGGTTCGTGAGTTCGAGTCCCGTGTCGGGCTCTGTGCTGACAGCGCGGAGCCTGGAGCCTGCTTCGGATTCTGTGTCTCCCTCTCTCTGCTCCTCCCCCATTTGTGATCTCTCTCTCTCTCTGTCTCTCTCTCTCTCTCTCTCAAAATTAAACATTAAAAAATTTTTAAAAAATAAATGAAAAATAAACTTATCATAAAATAAAAAGTTTATTTTAAAAATAGGGGGAAAAAAGGAAGATAGGATAAAGCATGCTGACAAGGAAGTCCATATAACTTCTAAGAGTCCTAAAGAGTCAAAGGAAAAACAAGAGACTGAAGAATAAAATCTTGTACTTTACTGTATCAGAACATTGCTCACTTACCCTTTCTATTTCTCAAACGGCACAAACAATAATAATGATTCAATTCTGGGAATCTAGTCAAGGGAACAATCTCTAATAAAGCTTTTACTTTATGTAAAAATATGCACATAGGATTTTTTTAATAAGAAGAAAAAATAAGCTGGGTGTTATATGTAAGTGATGAATCACTAAATTCTACTCCTGAAACCATTATTACACTATATGTCAGCTAACTTGGATTTAAATTAAAAAATTAAAAATAAATAAATAAAAAGAAGAAAAAATAGGAATAGTCTAAATAGAAAAATAGTTAAGCAAACCTATTAGTCCTTTCTCCACAATCCTACCAAGTCTACCTAACAAACTTCTCTATTTTTAAGCCATGCTTCCTTGTTGTTGCTGCTAGACAGACTCTGATTTGGTATCTGAACTATATATGACACAGACTTCAATTACTGCTCTGCTGACCAAGTACTTTAATAATTCATCTCATGGTCCAGATTATGAGATCCCTGATAGAGGAAACTAAGTATGTTTACATTAGAATCCATTGCACATAACAGTTAGTAAATAAAGTCTGAAGAAATGAAATGTTATATAGGAGCCACACCCGGATGGGAGTCTAGTCCCACAGAGAACAAATCCAAATTTTCTGAAGATCTGTACAGTAAGCAGCAACTGCAAATATCAGAAGGTATAAGGATGCCACCACTTGCCCACTGGGTAGTAGATTTCCTAGTAGAGGTTAGAGAGGTAGCTGTATTACCCTGACAATATAACATTGAGGAGAAGGGCTATTTTCATGGAGGGAGTATTAACAGTATAATAGATCATGCTGACACTAGCATCATATATATATAAGAATACAGGTTCTGAAGTGATATGGTCCCACATCTGAGTCTCAGCTCTGCCATATTTCCACGTCTATAAAATGAAGGTGACAATTTAAAAAATCTCCCTTATAAACTTGTGAGGATTAAATGAGATGATGCATATCAAAGTTTGGCACAGTGCCTGGCATGTAGTAAATATTCCATAAACGTTAATTTTTATTATTACCATGATTATTACCTCTCAAACTTCTGGCCTCTACTAACAGCTGATTCAGATGGGAAGGAAAAAAAAACAACCCCAAGAAACCCAGGCAGCATCTACAGGACCGTGAAGTTACAGAATAAAAACTTCACATCCTGGCGGCATAGTTATTATATGCATCACCTTTTATTGCTAGTGATTGAGACTCTGACGAAGAAAAATAAGTATAAAACAATCCAGACCCACTGGAGTAATGAATCCAAGTTACCACTGTGCTGAAGATACTATGCTTTGTGCCAGAGCAACACAATAGCAATAGTGGAAATAATAATATAGTAACAATAGTAGCAGCAGTGGCTGATATTTATATAGCACTTACTGTGTGCCAGGTACTATTTCAAATGCATTACGTGTATTAGTTCATTTAACCTATTAAGTCTTAGAAATAAGCATTTAGGATTAAGAGTCCAACAGCACTGCTGATATTTATATAGCACTTACTGTGTGCCAGGTACTATTTCAAATGCATTACGTGTATTAGTTCATTTAACCTATTAAGTCTTAGAAATAAGCATTTAGGATTAAGAGTCCAACAGCACTGGGGTTAAATCTTGGCCCAGCCATTAATGAGCAAGTTACTTCACTTCTCTAACTGGCCGTTTCCTCATATCTACCTGGGAGTGAGAACACCTAAGCCACAGGGATAATGTGAGGACTGTCTGAGATTATAAACATAAAGTACCTATCATGTGCCAGATAACCAGAAGATGCCCTAGGAGCTATACCTTTATCATTGCTGTTAATATTATTACATCTGAGGACCAAAAACATCATTCTGCAGGCATGCAGAGTAAAGTTTCAAAAGGGGAACTTTTTTCTTCCTTCCTGAGTTCCTCTTTAGCCTTTTTTAAAATTGTAAGCATTCAGGGCACCTGGGTGACTCAGTCAGTTAAGTACCTGACTTCAGCTCAGGTCATGACCTCGGGGGTTCGTGGGTTCGAACCCCGTGTCAGGCTCTGTGCTGACAGCTCAGAGCCTGGAGCCTGCTTCACATTCTGTGTCTTCCTCTCTCTCTGCCCCTCCCCTGCTCATGCTCTCTCTCTCTCAAAAATAAATAAACACTTAAAAAAATCGTAAGCATTCTATGATATTAAGTTTTCCTCAGAATGAATGATAACATGAATACAAAGTGAAATATACAGATAAAAAGACCTTTAGATTCGCTTTAAGAGTTTTTTTTCTCTAGGAATAGTGCTGGTGAAAATACTATAGTTCCTTCAAGTAAACAGTGCTGAAAAGAATGAAAATGGCATATGGCTGGGGGAATCTTCCAAAGAAACTACTCTACACAGCCATCCCTGTTCTTTTCTCTGCCTTTTAAGGTCACAGTAACAGGATAGAAAATCTGGGACTCACACCATCTGTCCAGACAGTTCCATCACTGCTCATTTCTCTTGTTAAATAATCAGAACATTTCACACTTCCCAAACACTGCTACCATAAAGAGCAGCTAAAGCAGAATGAAAGAAGCTCTTTCTATGCAGAAATGTAGCGGTTAGAAATGAAGAGTTCTTTTGAAGTTTGTGGGTTTCAGACCATGTTAGTGAGAAGAAAGAAGTTTATGCCCCCGAAGGAAATCTAAGAATAACAGAATTATACTACTGGCTCTAGAAATTACCTTTCTTTGAAAAAAGGTGACATTCTCATATGAGTTCTCTATGAATAGATTTGGCAGTTTAATACTGACTTAATTATATAGGTTTCTTCTAATCTGTCAATTTCTCATAAGACTAAGAAGAGAAATAGTTTTCTTTACCATCACTACAACTGCTACTCCTAGTAGTATTAATAATAGTAGTAATTAATAATAATTAATAATAACTATTAATAATAGCAATAATAATTACTTGGCACTCGGGACATCCTTAATTCTCTTCAAACCCCCCTTTTTTGTGTATTAACTCAGCTAATCCTTAACGCCATTCTATGTAGCAATTTCTGTTATTATTCCCATTTTACACTTGAGGAAACTTACGCACAGAGAGGTTAACTAACTTGCCCAAGGTCATAAAGCTGGTAAAGTATAAAGCTGGGATTCAAAAGCAACCAGACTGGCTCCATCTCCTCAATTTCTAGGCTATACTATTTTACAGTTTTTAAAGAAGCCTCCAAATTATACATTAAATTCAGCTTCATCATATTTTGAATAAACAAACTATAGCTGAATGTCATAAACACCCCCATTCACCTAACCACAAGTGAGAATGTCAGTTATATGTTAACTTATTAATTTGTCTTATAATCAGAGCTTTAACCCAGAATGAATGTGTTGTTATCATAAAGCAAAATAATTTTTTATATTAAGTACAAGTTTCAAGAATATGCTCCAGGGTCAATGTCAATTTGGGGAGACTTTACAACTTCGAGAAAAAGGTTTGGATTACTCTCAAACCTCCAGAATTTAAGCTTATGTGAAGACTCCTGGCCTTCAAATAAAGATTCAGCACTCCCGAGAGGGTGTGTCAACACACCCAGGAGAAGGCAGTCTGAATACGGCATTTCTCTTCTGTGCTACAGAACATTCCCCACTCTGCCCAACGGATCAAATTTATTCCAAGTTAGAAGCTCCAATCTGAGTGGTAAGTGAGGCAAATTTATGCTTCTGCTCATATAACTACCATAGTAATGACGGCAATGATAATAATCACATTAGTAATCATAATATTACTAATAAACAGTAGCAGTCATAACCACCATTTGCTGATAACTTAGTAAGTGCTAAGCATTATGCCAAGTGCCTCATATGTCAGGTGTATTAGGGAGACAGTGGGGAGTAGTGGTTAAAGAGATGGATGGACCGTGTGGTCTTGAACAAGGAACTCAGATTTTCAGCGCCTCACAGAATACCTACCTCCTAAGATTATTTTGATGATTAGATGTGTTAACACATGTGCAATGTTCATAACAGTCAAACACACAGGAGTACTACCCAAACTTAAGAGACTAGGAGATTAATGTCCAGAAAAGCTAAAGGCCACACATGGGTTAGGGTGCAGCTAAGGTCTCCCAGGTTGGCCTGACTCCAAAGACCAACTCTTTGGGAGCTCATTCCCCTTCATTTGCGCTTCTCTCTCTCTCTTTCAGAATTGAGAATAGTTCAATTGCATCACAAAGGAGACCATAGTTACTCTACTGTCATTTTTGTCTTTTCTCATCAAAGTTTTACTATGGCAGCATTAAAAAAAAATGTTAAAAATGTCAATCTAACATACTGTACTCCACCAATTCTGAGACATTTCCCCCCACCCAAATTTTTCCATCTGTGAGTCATGTGTTTTAGAATTATAATTGGCAGTATTTTTCCTTTCTTAGTAGCGCATAAAATAATAGTGCATCTTACAATCTATATCATCTTACATTTGACAAAATATGGCAGCTGTTAAGCTCAAGGAGTATCCTTGAAGGATTAGCCCTCAGTTTATACTGAAGGCACATTCCAGAGCTTGCCCAGCATGGTGGCCTCAGCGCAGCTCAGTCCCAATTTTCTCACTTAAACTTCACCTTGACGATCTCCTTCTTACTGACTGTTAACCAATTTCCATCAAATTAACAAGCTCCTATAACTCTAAAAGCAATCAGTGTTTTGGCTAAGGCTCTGGGCTTAGTTTTTGTGTTCCTTGTTTTGGTTTTCCCTTTCTGATGACTCACGGACTTCTAATCATAATGACTATTTGGACTGAGGTCCCATCCCATGGGCACTTCCTCCTCTTACACTGTCCTTATAAGTAGTTCATACTTTTCCAAACATAACTGGGCTTTATGGGTAAACTGAGAAAGAATTAGCTAATAGCGAAGCCTTGACATTCTCTTGTTTTTCATTTTCAGTTACTTCCTTATTTCTACCTTCTGAAGTTATCTCTAAGAACCCCTTTTATAAGTACTTATCTGGTTCATACTTAAATTTTTTTCCCGTTTTGGCCTGAGTGCCTCCATTCCACATATGGTCAGTCTCTTCATAGAAGAAAAAAATGTCGAGTTTTACATCATCTTTTCCCTGGAAAGATAGTTCCAAGCTGTCCTCTACCTAAGGGGAAGATGAAAACCTTCATAGACTGTAATGAAGGAAATATATTTTCTTTAAAAAAAAAAAAAGATTGTGTTTTATAGAGGGAGAATATTGATTGTAAGAGAACATGTTTCTTCAAGCCAAACACCTCTGAAATTGGGATTTATTGGTAACGTACCATCATTTGATTTCTTTCTTAAATGCATACAAAATAATGTTGCTTCTTACAATTAAAGACAACTCAAAGTAAATGACTTACAGTAGCCAATTACCACTCTGCACAACATCCTGTTCCTGAGCCCTTTTCTGACTAAAGAAGGAAAAGAACCAAAGAAAAATGATTCCCTTTAATAACCAAGTAAAACTATTAGGAAATAAGTCTCTCATCAGAATCAATAATGAGTACTTAAGTAAACATGACATCATAGAAATTCATATACACCCCATAAATCATTACACTATGTACATGAAAAGAGGAAGAAATAAAAGTTAAAGATACAAAGAATTCTGGGAGCATTTCCCGAAAGAAACTTAATCTACAAATAATTATGTTCCCATTAGACTTGGTGCATCTGTCCGTTATGGCACTAATCACATAATTATTATGTGTTTTTCCCCCAATTAGACAGTGAACTCCTGAAGGTAAGTACCATAACGTATGCATCTTTGCGTCCCAGGTGCAGAGCGCAGGGCCAGGCATAAAGTGAGTGTTGAGTAAACATTCTCTGTACGCCTAGAGTTCTCCTGCTTTGACTGTGACCTCTGGAAAATATTTTTATATTTTTTTAATAAATAAATTTTTTAATAAACTAGAATAATTATGATGGAAAAAGTAATTTTTCAGTGACTAACCATACTTCTACTTGCTTCCCAGGACAACACCTCCCTGGGAACAAGCAAATTAAGAGTAAGATGTTTGAAGAAAAAAAAAAAAGAAGACATTTGCAAGGAATCATGGGCTTAGAGCATAGAAATCAAATTGTCTAAAAGGAGATTTCATGTAAGTCATGATGACCTATTCCTAGTTGAACTCTGAGAAAATTGCTATGACCCAGAACCTATGAAGTAAATATGAAATTCAAGAACTATTTGAAATGATTCTGTATTTCTAACCCTTAGCCACCAAAGGACCATTTCATGTTGATAATAATAGAATGCCTAAGGGAACATGAAATTAAAGGATTCATGAGAAACAACATAACATCAGGTAAGGTGGGTGGGATTCTTAATTATTGTATTAATTTTATATTATCTGGTACATTAATTATATGTTATATTGTTATCTAATATAATGGCAATAAAATCATCCGCAAGAGTTCAAGATCCTTTTCTCCTTCTCAATGTCAGTAGAAAGCCAGATTTTCTAGTTTTCCTTAAATAGTGCGGAAAGTCACATAACAAGCTTCTGCTGAAGTCATCCTGGCTAATACTGAATGATCAACTGATATATGCAACATTCTTAACTGGTTGTCTCTGAGCTGTTTAATATAAATTCTACTTTTGAAAAGACATATTACTTATGAAGTAAAGAAGATTTTTATTACTGACCTTCCCAAATTTGTGTTTGAGTGGAAGTCCTACATCCTGAAATGCTGAAATAATATCAGATTTATAATCTTGTATAAAAATTCCTAGGTCAACATCTTTACTATAAGGAATAATGTTGCATTGCCGATACCATCCTAAAAATAAAAAAGAAGAGAAACAAGAACATTTTTTAAAAACTTAAATTAAGAAAAAATTAGTCACAACTGTATGATGTTTTTAAGAATGGATTTTATTTCATAAGATTAGACTTAGAGTGCTTACCAAAATTATTTTAAAAAATTAAATCTGTGGTTATAGAAGCCACTTGTTGAAGAACCTTTTTCTTTCCTTCCTTCCTTCCTTCCTTCCTTCCTTCCTTCCTTCCTTCCTTTCCTTCCTTCCTTCTTTCCTTCCTTCCTTCCTTCTTTCCTTCCTTCTTTCCTTCCTTCCTTCCTTCTTTCCTTCCTTCTTTCTTTCCTTCCTTCCTTCCTTCCTTCCTTCCTTCCTTCCTTCCTTCTTCATTCATTTTTACTGGCCTGAGCACTCATCATCCTCAGAAACTTTCATGATGTATTTTAATTTCTAAATAAGCTATTGGCTTTAATAATGTTACCTGGGCCATCCATTAAAAAAATTAAGTTACTTTTGGGAATTTTGATCAGAAACCCCTAATGATGAAGGCTGCCTTTAAGGTATGCTAAAAAACATAATTTAATTCTTTTGCTTAACCAGTATCCCTTCTCTGAGCTGTAATTTGTAGAACTTAACAGCTCTGAACAGCTTGTGTTTGATGGGTCATATAAAAAACAGCAGTATCAGGGGCGCCTGGGTGGCTCAGTCGGTTGAGCATCCAACTCTTGGTTTTGGCTCAAGTCATGATCTGGCAGTTTCATGGGTTTCATGGGCACTGATGGTACAGAGCCTGCTTGGGATTCTCTCTGTCTCTCCGCCCCTCCCTGACTCACACTGTCTCTGTCTCTCAAAATTAATAAATCAACTAAAAAAAAAAAAACAGAGCAGCATCATCCTCAATTTTCAGCACACTGACAATATCAAAAATATTTCTAGGTAAAAACTGAGAGCTTTCTCCCTGAGATCAGGAACACGACAGGGATGCCCACTCTCACCGCTGTTGTTTAACATAGTGTTGGAAGTTCTAGCATCAGCAATCAGACAACAAAAGGAAATCAAAGGCATCAAAATTGGCAAAGATGAAGTCAAGTTTTCACTTTTTGCAGATGACATGATACTATACATGGAAAATCTGACAGACTCCACCAAAAGTCTGCTAGAACTGATACACGAATACAGCAAAGTTGCAGGATACAAAATCAATGTACAGAAATCAGTTGCATTCTTATACACTAACAATGAAGCAACAGAAAGACAAATAAAGAAACTGATCCCATTCACAATTGCACCAAGAAGCATAAAACACCTAGGAATAAATCTAACCAAAGATGTAAAAGATCTGTATGCTGAAAACTATAGAAAGCTTATGAAGGTAATTGAAGAAGATATAAAGAAATGGAAAGACATTCCCTGCTCATGGATTGGAAGAATAAATATTGTCAAAATGTCAATACTACCCAAAGCTATCTACACATTCAATTCAATCCCAATCAAAATTGCACCAGCATTCTTCTCAAAACTAGAACAAGCAATCCTAAAATTCATATGGAACCACAAAAGGCCCTGAATAGCCAAAGGAATTTTGAAGAAGAAGACCAAAGCAGGAGGCATCACAATCCCAGACTTTAGCCTCTACTACAAAGCTGTCATCATCAAGACAGCATGGTATTGGCACAAAAACAGACACATAGAGCAATGGAATAGAATAGAAACCCCAGAACTAGACCCACAAACGTATGGCCAACTCATCTTTGACAAAGCAGGAAAGAACATCCAATGGAAAAAAGACAGTCTCTTTAACAAATGGTGCTGGGAGAACTGGACAGCAACATGCAGAAGGTTGAAACTAGACCACTTTCTCACACCATTCACAAAAATAAACTCAAAATGGATAAAGGACCTGAATGTGAGACAGGAAACCATCAAAACCCTAGAGGAGAAAGCAGGAAAAGACCTCTCTGACCTCAGCCGTAGCAATCTCTTACTTGACACATCCCCAAAGGCAAGGGAATTAAAAGCAAAAGTGAACTACTGGGACCTTATGAAGATAAAAAGCTTCTGCACAGCAAAGGAAACAACCAACAAAACTAAAAGGCAACCAACGGAATGGGAAAAGATATTTGCAAATGACATATCGGACAAAGGGCTAGTATCCAAAATCTATAAAGAGCTCACCAAACTCCACACCTGAAAAACAAATAACCCAGTGAAGAAATGGGCAGAAAACATGAATAGACACTTCTCTAAAGAAGACATCCGGATGGCCAACAGGCACATGAAAAGATGTTCAACGTTGCTCCTCATCAGGGAAATACAAATCAAAACCACACTCAGATATCACCTCATGCCAGTCAGAGTGGCCAAAATGAACAAGTCAGGAGACTATAGATGCTGGAGAGGATGTGGAGAAACGGGAACCCTCTTGCACTGTTGGTGGGAATGCAAATTGGTGCAGCCTCTCTGGAAAGCAGTGTGGAGGTTCCTCAGAAAATTAAAAATAGACCTACCCTATGACCCAGCAATAGCACTGCTAGGAATTTACCCAAGGGATACAGGAGTACTGATGCATAGGGGTACTTGTACCCCAATGTTTATAGCAGCACTCTCAACAATAGCCAAATTATGGAAACAGCCTAAATGTCCATCAACCGATGAATGGATAAAGAAATTGTGGTTCATATACACAATGGAGTACTACGTGGCAATGAGAAAGAATGAAATATGGCCCTTTGTAGCAACGTGGATGGAACTGGAGAGTGTGATGCTAAGTGAAATAAGCCATACAGAGAAAGACAGATACCATATGGTTTCACTCTTATGTGGATCCTGAGAAACTTAACAGAAACCCATGGGGGAGGGGAAGGAAAAAAAAAAAAAAGAGGTTAGAGTGGGAGAGAGCCAAAGCATAAGAGACTGTTAAAAACTGAGAACAAACTGAGGGTTGATGGGGGGTGGGAGGGAGGGGAGGGTGGGTGATGGGTATTGAGGAGGGCACCTTTTGGGATGAGCACTGGGTGTTGTATGGAAACCAATTTGACAATAAATTTCATATATTGAAAAATAAATAAAAAATAAATAAAAAATATATTTCTAGGTATATTTACTATGTATCTACTTCTTAATTAGGTGCTATAATACTGTTCTAAAAAACCAAAACCTTACTACTACTAAGCGCTCTTGGATCTCCCCTAGTATCCTTCTAATTCTTTCATCCAAATTATTCAGAAAGTAAATAAATGTCTACAACTGTCTTTACAGGCACTGCTATTGGGCAATACTATTTGGAATTCTAAACTTTAATTTCATTGTACCATAGATCTAAATATCTAGGATGGGGTCTATCTCTAGCTTGAGAAAAATCTATACTCATCTATCAAAGAAACATAAACTCTTAAAAATGGAAGGCTCCTTAAATATCATCTAATCCAACTCCCTCATTTTGCTCCTAAATGAAGAAAATCATGGGGCTAAAAATGCAAAACAAATCATGACAAGTGATTAAGAGGTATTTCTGATGACATCATCTATAACACAATCTTGCTTCAAAAAGTTAAACCTTAAAGCATATATCACATAAATGTGTGAGATGTACTCTCTTTTTCTTGGCTACTCTTAGTGCAAGCTCCTTGACAGAAAGAACCATGTGAATTTCCATAGAGCCTAACAGATAGCCTAATCATATATCCCAGTTTCTATCATACCAACATGATTACTAATGGCACTCCTTTTCACTCTCAAGAGTCTCTTGGACAATAAATTATATAGTAACACTATAAAAATGGGAGCAGAATTGGGGCGCCTGGGCAGCTCAGTTAGCTAAGTGTCCGACTTCAGCTCAGGTCATGATCTGACAGCTCATGAGTTCAAGCCCCGCGTCAGGCTCTGTGCTGACAGCTCGGAGCCTGGAGCCTGTTTCAGATTCTGTATCTCCCTCTCTCTCTGACCCTCCCCCACTCATGCTCTGTCTCTCTCTCAAACATTAAAAAATTTTTTTTTAAATAATTAAAAACAGGAGCTGAATTAATTTCTGTACAAATAAAGTTATAATCAAAGAATACAGTTACAACCAACTACAGTTATAAACAAGTAAATAAAAACAATTAAAACTTACGGTTTTAAATAATTCTAAATTGCAAAGGAGTTTGATCCAATGTATCATGGAAAGAGACCCATAAATGTTTCTTAGGTTCTAAGAGCAACTTGCCTGAGGACTCTAGAAAAGTCTACATTTCCCATCTGAGAATGAACAGAATGTGGGAAGGCAGTGATGCCCAACCAGTAATACTATCAGTGACTTGGAAAAGATTTGTGGGAATACCTTATGCTATGTCCTTTAGCCCTCCTCTCATTTGTGTGGTGTAGGTAAAGAAACAGAACAGTTAAGCGTCCAACTTCAGCTCAGGTCATAATCTCACAGTTCATGAGTTCGAGCCCCCGCGTCGGGCTCTGTGCTGACAGCTCAGAGCCTGGAGCCTGCTTCAGATTCTGTGTCTCCCTCTCTCTCTCTATCCCTCCCCTGCTCATGTTCTTTCTCTCTCAAAAATAAATAAACACTAAAAAAGTTGTTTTTTTTGTAAAGAAACAGAATAGAGGGTTTTTTTTTTTAAAGGCAGAACAATCTTCAGGATAGAAATAATAAAATGCTAACCTAAGGATTACCTGGAGATCAAACACAGTCTACCCATTCTGATATAAATTTTATACATGGCTTACAGTTTTTGGTAAACACAACATGGCCTTCCTAACTCTTTTATGTTTCTGAAATTAATGTCTTTAAAGAAATCAATAAATTCCTGTTCCATGCACTACGCTTATTCTGTCTATAAATATGACACTTCAAATATCACTGATGTTGTGTCATCTCAAGCAATCATCCCTAAAGGCAAAGAGGATGAAATGACAAAAAGACAAATGTAAAGCAACAAAGAATTTTACCTAGACAAGTTCCACTGCTCAGCCAGAACCGGACTCCCAATTTCTTTAACGTTCTGGCTGCTAGCTGCAACAATTCCTTTGCACTCTTCCGAAAGGCCATGGCTTCCACAGTGTTATCATCAAGGTACTGCTACAGATAGAACAGTCAACTATTACAGCCATTTCTAACTTGATACAAATATTTTGGTGACATCTAAATTAAATTTGAAAATTAACCCCATATTATAAATTTTCTGTTATAAAAAATCCAGTCTCAGAGTTCCTTGTTACTTGCACATTTATTTTATAAGACCACAGGAGCAGATTCTTCGAAAGAGAAGTAAAAGGGGAAGAAGTATAACCAGGATTCCCAAAGGATGAGACTTAAACCTTCATCCACTCCCTCCTCCACATCACAATTTAGCAGACTAGGCAGTTAGGAGAAAAGAAGACTAATTCTGAGAGCTAAAAGCATATCTGAACAAAATGCATTCAGTGACATTTTCATGATTCATGGATTCAATTGGTCTTTTGAGACTGCAGAGTGTAGTAGAAACAGCCTGGGATTTTGAATCAGATTATCTGTGTTTAGGTCTAGCCCCTCTTCTTCTCAGCTGTGATGCTGGGCATCTCACCTCAGAAGAGAACACAAGCTCTATGAGGAAAGTAACTTCATTTCATCACTTTATCTCCAGTGCCTGATGAGCAAGGGAATGAGAGAACAAACCTCTCTTATATATAGTTTCCTCACCAGTAACTTGAAGGATAATAATTATACTTTGCAGGACTGCTGTGAAGATTTGATAAGACAATGGATGACAGAAAAATGTCTCATAAACTATGAAGTTCTATACAAATATCATCATGATCATTTACTTGGCCATGCTTTTCTAAGTTTCTTCATTTTTAGACTATTCTAGACTGAGGAAAACACTATAATTCTTCAGTGATGCTTCACTACCTATGGGTCAAAATGGAAACTTCTTGCATAGCAGAAAAGGACATTTGTGTTCTGGTTCCTGTCTACTGGTCCAGCCTCATCTCTACCCTCCTCACACTTCATAATACAGCAGTAACTTCTAACTCCCCCAATATACCACAACTTTTTGAGCCTCCGTGTCTTTACACAAACTATTTTCTTTTATCTGAAATGCTCCAGACCAACAAAATCTTTTAGGTCTGTGTTCCACCCTTTGAGAAACATTCCCTAATTTTCCCAGGAAGATGTATGTATTTATTCTACCAGTACTGCCCTTTTGTTCAACATTTGAGGGGGAAAAAATGTATTTGTCCTAGATACAAAGACAAATGAATCTGTTCAATGAGTTATAATAGTTACCATGTGTAAATACTTTGACTATAATTCTTATCATATTTAATTCACATTTTTTATTTTATTTATGTTTCCTCCGCTAGGCTATAAAGATGGTTCCTGGAGGGCACATACTAAATCTCCCCACCACTGTAGATACAAATTTAGAATAGTGCCTGGCACATAATATGTGAACATCATATAGTGGAAAATGGGTAAATGAATAAATGAATATGACCCTCCTACACTAACCCTGCCTATATAATATCCTGTAATATCCCGTCATTCTTTCATAATATAACAGGAGAAAATATGGTTCCTGGAGGGACTCTTGGGATTTTTTTTTAAACTTTATTTATTTATTTTGAGAGACAGCGAGCGAGAGTGGGGAGAGGTGGAGGAGAAGGAGAGAGTGAGAGAGAGGGAGAGAGGAAGGGAGGGAGAGAGAGAGAGACAGAGAGAGGATCTTAAGCAGGCTTCACGCTCTGTAGGGAGCCTGACACAGGGCTTGATCTCACCATCGTGAGATCATGGCCCGAGCCGGTATCAAGAGTTGGCTGCTAAACCAACTGAGCCACCCAGGCGCCCTGGGACTCTAGGGATCTTAAGAAAAAAGTGTCCCTAGGAAGAAAGTGGGCTCCCAGAAGATAAATTGCCTTCTCCAGAACATACAAATTATACAGGATCCCTTCAAGATGAAAATATCTTCAGAGTCATAGCTTCCCTTAGAACATATAACTGGAGGAGTACCTGGGTAGCTCAGTTTTGGGCGTCCGACTTTGGCTCAGGTCATGATCTCATGGCTCATGAGTTCGAGCCCTGTGTTGGACTCTGTGCTGACAGCTCAGAGCCTGGAACCTGCTTCTGTGTCTCCTTCTCTCTCTGCCCCTCCCCTGCTCATACATGCTCTCTCTCTCTCAAAAAGAAATAAACATTTAAAAAAAATTTTTTTAAATGACTGGAATGAGGGGCACATGTTCTTACCCTTGGTGTGGTGGGAAAGACTGGAGACCCAGGTTTTAGTGAATGCTCAGCCAGTAATGACTGAAAACTGACACAAAGTAATGACACAAAACTGAAACCTCATTTTTTTTTTAATCTGTTAAAGGCAAATACTTGCCTTATTTCACAGAGTGACTGTAAGGGTCAAACTAAATAACAGACATGAAAACTCTGTGATTGATAAAAAACGTTACCCTGATAGTTATGTCCTACTGAGGCTGCCTCCTGCATGGACATACTCCCACCTCTGACATACCTTTCCTACCATGACATTCCCAGAAACTCCATTTCTTAGAATTGACTCTCATATGTATTAAAGTGTATACACTTATCAACCTTTTGCATCTGTTATGGATTTTAAAAATTAGAGTATGCATAATCTTTTCCGCTTAAAAAAATATATCAATCTTGGGCTTACCACGCCTCTGGAAAAAGACAAAATCCCAATTTAAATATCATGTCCATTTGATCTTTGCCATTCAGGCAACCTTTCCACAAACCTTCCCCCCAAGTATAGACTGAAAGTAACATGACAGAAGCTATCCACTCGTTTTATAGATGAGGAAATTAAGGCTCAGAAATTTGTCCAAAGTCTCATAAAAAAAATTAGTAGCTGGAGGAGGATAATATAGTTTTCTAGATATTTCTAGGCCAGGTGTCCAGATATTTCCATGTTTCCCTCTGGTTTTTCACTGGAATTCAACAGACTGGAACTCATTAATTACTTTTTGATGGTTACTGCTGAAACAAATCAAGTTGAGGAAAATGTAAATTATCCTATTTCTAAACTTCTTGGTAGATTTGAGAAAATAATTAAAAGTAAGTAAGTCAAGAGAACACTTCCCATTCTCTTCCCCCTCCCATCCTGAACTATTCACTATTAGAACCATTAGGTAAGGCAGAGCAAGAAAATGCTTATGAGTGGCCGGTGTCAGAGCCTGAGCAAGTGATAAGAGAACCACATGGAGGGAGGTGTCCAGTGCTGAGAGTCAGAGCCTGAACAGTTTGAGAAGTATGTCCGTAGATGGGGGCAGCCCAGTAGGAGATTATTAACACTCAAGCAGGGTGAGGACAGCATCCATGTGGGAAACAGGACAGAAGCAATGACAGGAGACTAAACAAGTAAGTAAATATATTAAGAATAACAGGAGTTATGTTTCTTACTATTTGAGAAGGGAGTCACAAATAAGAAGATAAACCCTATGATGTTTAACTGAAACATAAAGTAGTTGGCTGGTGGTATCAGTGTGAATTCATGGATCTTGATAGATGGATATAGAAATAAATAGAAATAAATACACACACACACACACACACACACACACACACACACACACAATCACTCAGAGGGTCTGTGTGCAACAAAACCCAAGTAGCAATGAGCACACCTGGCATCCAAACCTTCACTTATTTATTTATTTAATTAGAGAGGAAGAACGTGAGCAGGGGAGGGGCAGAGAGAGGGAGAGATAGAATTCCAAGCAGGCTCTGCACTGTCAGTGCAGAGCCCTACGTGGGGTTTGATCACATGAATGCTGAGATCATGGCCTGGGCTGAGATTAAGAGATGGACACTTAATCAACTGAGCCACCCAGGTGCCCCCAAACCTTCACTTCTAAAAGGAACCAGGACTTAAAGAAATGGCTGATTCCATGTGTGTGGCAGGGAAATTACAAGATGAACCTAGAGCACCTGTGGCAAAGAGCAAACAAGTGCTCAAAAACTGATGAAGACATGTCAAAATGACAGAAGTCATCATGAAGGGGTTCCCACTGGCCAAATATGAATCAATTTGAAGATAATGAAAATAATGAATGTAGTGAATAAAATACAATGCAGTAAATAAAATAGGAAACCACGAGTTCATACTGATATAGACAAATAAATTAAAAGATTGATGATGAGGGGCACCTGGGTGGTTAAGTCAGTTGAGCGTTTGACTCTTGATTTTGGCTCAGGTCATGATCCCAGTGTCATGCGATCAGGGCCCTGCCTTGGTCTCCACGCTGAGCATGGAGCCTGCTTAAGATTCTGTCTCTCTACCTCTTTCCCTCTTCCCCACTTGCACGCTCTCTCTCTAAAATAAAATTGAAAAAAAAGATTGATGATGACACTGACAATATTTTCATAGTTTTAAAGTACCTTCATGCCAAATTTCTATTAATGACAAAGGGAAAAACAGAAACTTCACAGGATTGAAGCTAGCAGACAGCACTTTAATCAAGTGATCAATGTAACATAGCAGTAATGGGACAAATCACAACCACACAGCACCTGATAGGATGTAATGAGAAGAGCACAGAATCACTTGTGGTGTTCCTACTACAGGTGTATAACCTGAATCTAACATGAGGAAAAACAGACAAACCTCTAGATGAGGGACAATTTACAAAACATCTCCCTGTAATCTTCAAAAGCATCAATCATAAAACTTTAAAAAGGACTATCAAACCATTTCAGACTGAAGGAGACTGAAGAGATGAAAAAATTAAATACAACATGTGATTCTGAATCCTTTTATTATAATTTATTCTGAACTGAATTCTTTTATCACAAAAGCTATTTCTGGGGCAATTAGCAAAACTTGAATGGGGATTAAAATGGTGATCTAACATCCTTATTTCTGTATTAAGACAATGTAGGACAATGTTTTTGTTTGGGGAAAATACTAAATTATTCGGGGTTGTGGGGTATATGGTCGACAACTTACTCCCAAATGGTTCAGGAAAAATATTTATTTGTATTTATTTACCACTTTTCTGAAAGTTTAAGTATGTTTCCAGAAAAAAAAAATATTAAAAATAGAAAGTTAGAAGGTTGTTTTATGAGTTCTGTGAGATTAGTTCACTGCTTACTTTACACCAGGCATTGTATTTAAGATTGTTTGGCGCCATCAAGTGTTCAAAGTTATATATGTTCACTTTAATTTGAAAACGGGACCTTGGTTCTAATAGTAAGAAATAATGAAGAATGAAACATTTAAGAGAATAAGAATAAAAGAGTTATCAACTTAATTAGGCACCCTAAATCAGTAATACCAATACAATAACAAAAGAGAAAAGCAGATTAGAAATCACAAGTATATCTTGCTGCAAGTGAAGGGACACAAATAATGTAATTAAGAATGAATACAAAGTTCCACCTGATTTTACTATAAATATAAACCTCCGGCGGGATGGTAGTCTTGCTATGTGATGGTGCTTTAAACACCAAAACTACGAGGCTATGTATGATAAGCTGATAAGCCTTCTGAGTATCTGCCATCCATATTCTTTACTCAAAAGCTGATTGAGGGCTTGCGCTGAAAATTTCAAAAGCAAGAATGAAAACACGCAATTAAAAAACCTGATACCATCCTAATGATGTACCAATATTTTGAAGCATTTTACATTTTACATTGCTTTCTCACAAAGATCGACAAAATCAGCCTGGGCAAATGCTTGCTAGGGAATGGAGAAGTCCTAATAAGTGTCCTTAGAAAATTCATTTGATTCAGATGAGCACCTTATTCCCCAAACATTTTTCCAAATTATAGGACCTTTTCTTTGTGCCAGATGCTGCTCTAGATATTGGGGCTACAGAAGTGAACAACAAGCCTGCCATCAATAAGTTCACATAATCTAGTAGGGGGACAAGACATACACTGCAATTCACTGTGGGAAGTGCTCTGACAGAGGTGGCAACCAGAGCAAACTCCCTTAAGGCAAGAAGAGCGAGTGGTCAAGCTCAGGCAGCAGACTGCATCTCCTCTGCTTCCTGTTACTTCCTTCGTGGTAGGGGTATGATGCTCAGCACTTGTCGACTACAGTAGATTCGTCCACATAGTTTTCCAGCTTGTCATCCATGAGGCTGACTGGGTATGTTTCACAGCTCACAATTACAGATCTAAGGAGACTGGGCTGGGAAGACCCACCAGGAAGGCTGTCAGGCCTTGGTCCCAGGGACCAGCACCGCCTACCAGAAAAATCTTGCATTTGCGGGTGCGGGGCACTTAGCCAGCGATTATACAGCTGGTACTTCGTCTCCTCATTCTATTCCTGTCCATGTGTCTACACCTTTCTTAGAAGGGAACTCCAGAAAATAAAGGGCAAGTGGAAGGATCGGGGTACCAAAACCCCACCATAAATTCTGACTGGTTTCACTGTATTTCTGTTTTAAGTCATCTCTCAGAGCTGAAACTTCATGCCTCTCAAAATCATCTTTACATCCCCAGGGTCAGCAGAGTTCCTGGGAAAATGGCTTTCGATAAGTGTTTATTGAATTGAAAGCGAGAGCAGCAGAATAAAGTAAAGTTCAAAAAGCACTGGTCTCTGCATAGCATTTACCTTCAAAACCTTCATAAACACAGAACATTCATATGCATTGCCAGCCCTCTGAGAAAAACTGCATTTTCCGTGAAACCTTTCCCAAATCTACATGGTCCATCTTCTACAGTGGCTTCATCCTACGGGGGGGGCGCTTTAAGAATGCGCCACCTTTGATAGTGTTTATGGGGTATCCTAACTGAAAGCAGAGGCCAGTACTAAACCTACCAGAGCCTACCCCAATAAAACAAGGTCTCCATAAACATCACACCATTCAACTAGGAGAGAAATCATTTCTTAAGGTTAATGTTTACTCTCCTTTAAAAAAAAAATTCAAATAAAGCAATCTAGAAGAAAAACAATGAATCAAAAAAGATGTTTTCTTACCTATTTTCTATAGGTCCCTTCATTTCCTACCCCTCCCTGGAAACATTAAAAATAAACACACCTCTTTTAATTTAAAAAAGTACAATATTTGATTACTTCTAACCTGAAAGAATGCTCGAGCTTCCTTATACCTACACTCAATAAACCGAGAGTGTGGTATTTCTTCTAGAAAGTGCACTGGATCTTTCGGGATGAGAACTTCGAGTCCATCAACAGTAATTTGTTGTAACTCTGGCCTGAAAACAAAAGTGAGGATTTCTTATTGGGACTTAACCCAGAAAGCTGGCAGCCTCTTCAAAACACACGACATAAGCAAAAAAGCTAAACATCAAGCATATTTTCCTCAGTTACCACTTTTTAAGATCTACTCTCTCAGCACCTGTCAAATATACAATGCACCACTGTTAGCTATAGTCACCACAATGTCCATTACATCCCCAGAACTTACTTATCTTATAACTGGAAGTTTGTACCTTTTGACAATTTTTACTATGTAAGCATATATCCACGAACATACTTTCTCCTGTGTTTGCACATTTTATGAATATAATCAAGAGTTGTATGGGGCGCCTGGGTGGCGCAGTCGGTTAAGCGTCCGACTTCAGCCAGGTCACGATCTCGCGGTCCGTGAGTTCGAGCCCCGCGTCAGGCTCTGGGCTGATGGCTCAGAGCCTGGAGCCTGTTTCCGATTCTGTGTCTCCCTCTCTCTCTGCCCCTCCCCCGTTCATGCTCTGTCTCTCTCTGTCCCAAAAATAAATAAACGTTGAAAAAAAATTTAAAAAAAAAAAAAAAAAAAAAAAAGAGTTGTATTATTTTACGCATTGCTTCTGTCACTCAACATTGTGGGATTCATCTACGTTGTTACACAGAGCACTAATCCATTCATGTCCCTGCTCTACAATACTTCACGGTATGAATACACAAAGTCTGGGGGCATTAAAAACAATGTTTCTAGTATTTCGTATGTGTATTTCCTAGCATGCATGTACATGAGTTTCTTGCTGTTGGGTATTTACATTTCAAAACTGATTTGTGTGAATTACATGTTAGATTTAATTACAAAATGTAGGAAAAGAGTAAGAATTCATGACTGGACAATACAGGTTTCAGAACTCCCCTTTACCTCCTGAATTTACCTGTCAAAAGCTCCAGGATAACGGCCAAACTGTAACTTTCGAAAAGGAACAAATTTCCGGTCCACGCGTCCTTTGAGTCGTAAATGGCCGTGCCAGAGGTAGTTGCCACTCCTCTCATGAAAGACCACCAAGTGGATGGCATGATTAGCCAATCTGCAGATGTAGTGCAGGGGAATTTCGGTTCCAGAAAGTGAGTCTATTCCATCCAGCCGGGGGTCTTTGCTCTCAACCTTTAGGCACTGAAAGCCCATATTTTCAGCTGTCCGAAACCAGCCCTCCTAAAACCAAAGAAACATCAAGCTTAAATATTTAAAACCAAACACTGGTAGCAAAACTAAATGGATTCTTACATTGAGTCAAGCCATACACATATTTTGCTAATCTCCTCTTTGCCCAAAGATTTCAAACTAAGGGTGGCAAGCGGGGAAGGTGGTGGTGGGAGCATAAGGAGAATATCAAAAAGGGAAACTACGTAGCTCAGCACACATGTTCAAAGACACCCTTTATGAACATGCATATCAATTTCTTCCTTGGAGAGAATGCTCATTTTAGTGTTCTGTGGTTAGCATCTATAAGGCAAATGTTAATGTAAGGATAGCACTTAAAATAAAACTTGTAATTTTCAATTTAACTTCTATTAATTTCTATCTTCAAATGTGCTTCAAAAGGGTGGTACTTTCCTCTCATACTTTGTATCCCAACGCCTTAAACTGCTACTATAATAGAAGTCCATCAGGATGCAAACCATCAGAAAACAGATGAAGGCATTTTCCAATATCATTAGTTATAGTATAAATCTCATGTAGTAAAATTAATCTATATGGTAGATTTTTAGTCCTAAGACCAACAACCAGTGCTATGGATGATTAAGCAGCATAAATTATTGAGAACACCTGAGATGTTAATAGTAGGCTTTGTAATTTCCAAGGAACTTTAATAAACATTATTGCATTTACATGACATCTATCATATAAAATAAGTAGCATAGGTATGATAGATTAAAAAACAGACTCATAGAAGCCTTAAAAAAAAAACAATAACAGGCAGAGCCACTGCCAGTACTTAGGTCTTATGCAACCAAATCCAAGGTTCTTTCCATTCTTAATACTACCTCTCTAGTCTCTATTTATATAATGTGTATGAAGCTCATTCGCATTCATTATCTCATCTGATGCCCCCAGAATCTACTTGAGGTCATCAAGGAAGATATTATTATACCTAGTCTACAGTTAAGGAAAACAAACTTCTAGGTGGTAATATCAGATTTTAACATTATTAAATTAAGGAGCTGTGTCTGTAAGTTTGTCTTAAAAGCCACAGCATTCATAAACATTCTTCAAGAGTACTTTATTCACATCACTTACTACTGTTGAATGTTATCTGGATTAGATGTATCCTCACCCATGCTCTTATAGCAGACATAGACCCCTATCGTAGTATTGATTATACTGCTTTTTAATTGTTTAAACTCCATCAATAAACTGCAAGTTCCTCAACCATAGGAATCAACAGAGTGACTAGTACCCAGCAGGTGCTCAATAGATATTTGTTGTTACTAGTGTTTATACTCTTATATGAGAGGAAGTGTTAATTCGGTAGAGAATGCTAACAGCAATGACAACTGTCCTCTCCTTTATGGATAAAGAACTAAACTGTGCCCTAGTCAAAGGAATTTGACTAGGAAATATCCTATAGGAAATATAGGATATAGAAATCCTATATTTAGCAATATAAATAAATATAAATCCTGTATTTAGGAATATAAATATAGGAAATATCCTATAACAGTTCCAGGCCTGGCTTTACAATCTTCATAAAATCTTTCATGCGTTCCCTCTTACGTCTGCATCTAGGGAAGCAAAGAACTCCAAGGTGGAAAAACCATTTACACAAATGAAACAGCCTATATCCCTAAATCTCTAGAGAAAAGTCATCCAGAAATATCTCTGACCAAGAAATCCACACTGTACTTAGGTAAAGACAATTACTCCTTTCTTGTGCTAAATCAACAAGATTTTAGGGATGTTTTTTAATAGCATCCAATGCAACTTACCCTCGTTAATGCAATTTCACCTTAATTATCCCTATATTAGATTGATCAACTATGGGACTCCTCTTTTTCCTTTTCTCATTTGGTCTGCTAAGAGGTGGAAAGTACTGACTGAGAGTGAGAGTAGCTAATTCAGAGATGGAATCCACAGTGCAGGATGAAAGAAATGCATGATAAGTTGGTAAATCCAGGAAAAATTTAAAAGGCCAGCCAGACCTTGAAGGGGAATCAGACCCTGGGTTGTGGGAAGAAAGACTGACAGACAAAATAGGAGGAACTCTGAAACGGCTTATCTTATAATCGTGAGAGAAAAGTCAGAACAAAGTAGTTGCTCTGATCAAACAGAGCAAAGGCCTAGGTCAAGGCTGTACTGCACAAATCTACTTCCAGTTGCCTTTGGCAGTCGTTTGTTCACTTTATTGTCATGGTAATAATAAGGAATAATTACATGCAACTTATGTCTACAATAATTTGATCTAGTGTTCTAGATCTAACCTTTGGGAGAAGGTTTAGGGAGGACAGGGAGAAGGTTTAGGGAGGTTTAGGGTTTGGGAAGGCTCTATGTGATGTCATATGTATAAAAGGACAAACGTGAACCTGTGTGCTTATTCTGGGTACTGCTGACCTTCTGCTTCTTCCACTGACTGTGGTCATATCAGTGTTGCCAATTGTAGCTTATTTCCTTTCTTCTAAAGTACTGGTCCTCAAAGCCAGTGTTACTGTATCCAAGAGTCATTTAAAAAAATTGTGGGCATATTTTTGACTACCATAATGATTGAGGAAGACACAACTGGCATTTAGAGGCATAGGCCAAGAATACTAGACACCCTAAAATCCAAAATATGAAAATCTGCCTTGTGTCCTGAGTAATTTCAAATGTTCTATCAGATAGTCCTGTAGTGAAAACCTTATTCGTAATCATCTGAGACCTCTACTTCCCAGGAATACAATAGCCATGTTAAAGGGGAGACAATTTTACTTTTTGTTGTTGGAAACTTGCTCACTATTTTAAAAAACCACATTACTAACAATATCATTCATAATATGACTGTATATTTGAAGCTACTTGCATTCAATGATCTAACCGAAAAGTGCAACCATCTGAATTACTTCATTATGTTTTCCAGTGTAGTCATGACTGAGCATTTATATGCTGAAATACACATTTTCCTTTTATTTCTAATTTATATTATAGCTAAGACATCATATTGATTTAGGGGATTATGTATATAGACAGGGTATAATTTCTATAAACCTCATTTGGGGAAAATAAAGGAACACTATAAAATACTCTTTGTAGAAAAGGTTTATAAGCTTTGTAGTCTTTTTCTATGTCGATTCCTAGTCCAGTAGGAATGGCTAACAGATACTGACGTTTAGGAGTCAGTCAGTGAAAAGGTTGGCATAGCCTTAAAACCTTACGCTGAAAGTCACCAGTTTATGAAACACAGCCACAACAAAAAGCTTCCAACTGGTTTCCAGTTGGAACTGAACAAAGAGCAATTAACCTTGCAGAAAGCCTGTGTCATGAAAACCAAATAAAACAAATAACCATAACAAAAAATAAACACCCACAAGGGATTTAGAAAAACAAAATGTAGCAGGGGGCAAAAAAACTAAATAGAAAACAAAAAACATGACAATCTACAGAGCGAAAAAGACAAAACTGTACCCACGAAACAAGAACGCTATTATAAGAAACAAGAATACACAAAACTTTTTTAAAAATATAAAAATTTTGAGCAAGAATATGATAAAAATCAATGGCATTGTTAAAGATTTTGTTTAAAAGTAGAACAGTTAGAAAAAGATGAAAAATCATACAGCAAAGATAAGAAAATGAGAGAGTCAATTCTAGAGGTCCAACAGCCAAGAAATAAAAAATTCTTTCTTTCAGAAAGAAAGAACACTTTTATTCAATACTATCCTGGAGGGGTTCCTATCTAAATCAATAACTACCTAAATCAATAACACAAGAAAAAGAAATTAGGTGTAAGGGTTAGAAAGGAAGAGACTAAATTGCCTTTTTATGCAGAAAATACAACCAATCGCATTCAAAGAGAGAAAAGGAAAGAGAAGGTGGGAAAGGGGGTGAGAAAGGGAGAATGGGAGGAAGAGACTTTGGACTTTATCTGTAGAGTGCAGAGTTCAGAACAGTAGCTGGGAAACAGGATGCAGCATTTCCATCTACCTATAGTAATGAATTGGAAAAGGAAGAGGAAAAATATCCACATTACCCACACGCCGTCCCCACCCCACACAAAACTATGAGATAGCAAGGAGTAAATCTTATTAGAAATGTGCAAAATCCGGGGCGCCTGGATGGCTCAGTCAGTTAAGCATCTGACTTCGACTCAGGTCATGATCTCCCGGTTCGTGAGTTTGAGCCCCGGGCCAGGCTCTGTGCTGACAGCTCAGAGCCTGGAACCTGCTTCAGATTCTGTATCTCCCTCTCTCTCTGCCCCTACCCACTCAGCCTCTGTCTCTGTCTCTCTCTCAAAAATAAAACATTAAAACAAAATTTTTTTAATGTGCAAAATCTGTAAGAAAAATTACAATATTCTAACAAAGCTCATCAAAGGACACTTGAATTAAAGGAGGTATATTTATGTTCATGGATAAGAAATCTTAATATTTTAACAATATCTAGAAACTTTTCATGCTTTTGCTTTCTCAGACTAGCCTGGATGATGAAAGAGACACGTGGTCCAGGGACTCCACTGCCCCATCTGCCAGCCAGCCATCCTGAAGAAGCAGAGCTGCCTAGCTGACTGGAAGTTGAGCTTAGCTGAGACCAGAAGAGCTGCCCAGCTAAATGCTACCCAAATCACTGTCACAGAATCATGAAATGACACAAATGATTGTTGTTTAAGCCACTAACTTTAGTGTGATTGGTTACACAGCAGAAGCTAACTGCTGTATAAGTCAAATTAGAAATCAAACGTGCAAGTAAAAAAGAAACATTTTCAGATATGCAAGGTTTCAGCCTCCCATTCATCCGTTCTCAGAAAGGAATTCCTAAAATGTTGTGAAGGGGTTTACGGAACAATATATGCGCAGCACATCAGTCTGTAGTAAGGCAAAATGAGCAAAAGCTCTGGAAGGGATGTCTCTAAGGGAAAAGAAATGGAACTGAGAGATTACCTGATGTGTTGGATTATAAAACATAGTTTTATGTTTCTGTTACAGAGTTTATACACAGGTTATTGATACACAGAAAACCAGCCAACAAAACAGGAGAAGACAGTTGTATAAGGAACATGATGAGATTAAACTAGGTAGCATCCATGTGATTATACATTCATAAGGTCAACACTGACTACTAATTTAACTACAAAATGTGATTAATGATGATAGGAGAAGAGAGTGTGTATGTGCGTGTAAATGGAGGCAGAAGAGATGATCAGTTAAGTTCTTGTTATTCATAACGTAAGTAGGAAATATTTAAAAAAGCAGAAGCAGAAAATTTCATCTGTAAATGAGAAGATAAAGCAGGTAGAAAGAGGTGAAAGTGGTTGACTCTACAAGGGGAAGTAAGGGGTGAAGAGAGAAGAGCAGACTGCTCTTCTTCCTTATGAGTTCTGCATCACCATCTGACTTTTAACACAGTAGTCTAATTAAAAATAAATATTAAATTGAAAATACCACATCTTAACTTTTCCATATGTTTAAGTATTTTCAAACTATAAAACTGGGAAGAAAGAAAAAAAAAACATGCCAGCAAAAATCAGGTACTTATGTGGACACTTCATCTGTCTCATCACTGGCATCATTGCCTGGAAAGAACCACAGGTCAGAAAAAAGTCGGAGCTCAGTCTCGGCGGCCCTGTGGGAAAGCCCAGGGCAATCAAGAGACCGTGCAGCTTACACTGCTTTCCCACCATCGTCCTGGGACATAAGCCTACCTATCCGGGTTGAAGGCGACTAAACAGATCCCACGGCAGAGTTAGTGCACACTTACCATGGGTGGCTGACTAGCTAGTTAAGTTCATTTAATCTGGTGCTAATTTTCTTACTCTTACTTGGATAATTCCTCAGAATGAAAAATAGTGAACTTGGGTGGTTAGAGGTATTGCAGATAAAGAAGGAAGCAGATTTTTGGCATGTTTGGTTGACTTTTGCCTTGTAACCACTAAGCAGGATGAAAATAGACGCTTGAATTTTTTGGATACGCTTAAGAAGCACACTCCATTTGAGTATCGAACCATACTGCACACTTACAAAGAGGAAAGAACAGTGCTGTAGACTAGTGATATCGCCTTCATGTATACCTTATTTAGCAGATACTGAAAGTTCATCACCAAATCCCTTTCTACTTGCCTGCCTACACTGATGGAAGTGCTAAATAGCTCTTTTTAGCCTCCTTCACAACAAGAAGACATATGAGTCTAGTTCTGAACAATGAGCTGGAAGCTGTTTACCAGATGCTTCTGAGAAAATTTTTGCTTCAAAGGACGCATTGCATCACCATCCTTTCCTCTCATCTTACTGCCTTGAGCATGGATATGATGCCTCAGAACCAGGACAGCTGTTTTGCAATGATGAGAAAAATGAAGAAGAACTTCAATAATGCCAGCCCTGACATAGTGGGCAGCTGAACTAATGTCAACAGCACCAATCTTTCAAAGTCTTGTTACACAAGAAAAATAAGCCCCCTATTTGCTTAGGACATTATTGTCTCCTGTTACTTATAGCTGAAAATACTCCCAATACAATTTATGAAAAGTTTTAAAGATTTTTTTGAAATGTTTTACATTTTAACTGGTTTAATCCCATACTATTTTGTAAAAGACACAGTCTGTTATCTGAAAGCAAATCATCTTACCTCATTCTTCCATAGGTGATACCGCAGGGCAAATGCAGTAAAGTCTCTTGGAACACAGAAAAACTTGCATTCTGAGGTGGAGCCATGAGAAATATTTTTGACTTGTTCAAAGTCTTTATTAATCAATTCCAGAATCAAAGGATCGATAAGGAACACTGGTACATTTTGGCTGGATGTTAGCATAACAAATTTTTTAACTGCACACTGTTTGAGAAGAAAAGAATCCCCTTTATTCTTCTCAACCAATACAACAATTTACCTTATTAAATTTTTATTCATTAATTTTATAAGAAATATAGAAGGTTTACTCAATAGATACCATGCTTATTACTGTATTCAACAAATAAGCAAATAAATAATAAATACATGGTCCCTGCTCTTAAGGTATACACCACTGACTGAGGAACATGAACAAATATGTATAATGCAAGGTAAAATACTCTCTAATAAAAATACATGCAACAGCTACTAAGTAACTGTACATCAAAAGAATAACAAAATCTTCATTAGAGGAAGTCTGAGATGGAAACTTTGGGCTTACAAATTATTCCCTTGGTATTAGCTACAACTTTTTGAGCCAAAGTGGAAGAGGAAATACCAGATCTGTCAGATTTTAAAAATCAGTCATGTCAACCTTTTCAAATTCAAAATCAATTGTATGTACCATTTTTCTTCATATTTGTTACACTGTTTAATAATGCTTATAAGCAAAAGATTCAAACTAAAATATCTTGCCTGCTTGACTATTCCCATATATAGTTTGATTTTCTAATAATATTTTAATATTTAAAAAAATTTTTTTAATTTACATTTATTTATTTTTGAGAGACAGAGAGAGAGAGAGGGCACAAGTAGGGAGGGGCAGAGAGAGAATGAGACACAGAATCCAAAGCAGGCTCCAGGCTCTGAGCTGTCAGCACAGAGCCCAAAGCGGGGCTTGAACTCACAAATCATGAGATCATGACCTGAGCCAAAGTCGGATGCTTAACCAACTGAGCCACCCAGGTGCCCCAATATTGTAATATTTTAAAATAGAATTCTTTTGGGCAATGAGTAGAGTCCCCTACTGAAAAAACAAATTTCAAAATTACAAGGGAAACACAATAATCACACTCAAGAGTAAGTAGCACCAAGGGCAGCAAAGATCGATAGAATAACAGCATTGCTTAAAAGCATACTTTAATGGAAGTAACAAGGATTTCAAAGGGATGTATGCCCATCAGAAAGGTGCCTCATAGAATTAAGGGTAAACTCTTATTCCCCAAATCTGAAGAAATATGTAAAAACATAAATAAGATAATAAATAAATAAGGATATTAAGACTTTTAAGGATAGGAAAAAAATGAGATAAAGCTAGGAATAAGTCTCTTACCATTTGTTTTTAAGGCAGAGTATGCAAATACCAAGACTACAATAATCTTTGCTCTAGAGTTTATTATCTCTTAGTGGGAGAAACATCTATAAGTAAAAAGCTAGTTAGAAAAACAACTTTATGCCAGAAGATTCAATAACTTAGATGAAATTAACAAATGTCTTTAAAAACACAATTAACAAATTATCACAAGATGAAACAGGAAATCTGAATTGCCCTATACCTTTGAACAAAATTGAATTTTTATATATATTTGTTACGTATTGACATATATTTATTATATATTCGTATATATTTTATTTATTTATTTATTTATTTATTTATTTATTTATTTATTTACACTGCCATCAAACAATAGCACCAAGAAGTAAAAACTCCAGACTCAGATGGTTCACAGGTGAATTCTCTTAAAGATTTAAGGAATAATACCAATTCTACAAAAACTCTTTCAGAAAACTAAGCAGGGAGGAATCCTTCCTAACTCATTGTATGAGGCCAGTGTAATCCTGATAACAAAACCTGACAAAAACATTACAAAAAAAATTACAGACCACCATCCCACATGAACATAGATGCAATTATACTTAACAACATACTACAAAATCAATTCCAGTAGTTTTATCAAAAAAAGGCCAAAAAAAAAAAAGAGTAAATATCCTGACCAAGTAGAGTTTATCCCAGAAATGAAAGGTCAGTTTAGCATTTGAAAATCAATCAATGAAATTTACTACATCAACACAACAAAGGGGGAAAACCCTATGAAAATTTCAATACAGAAAAAGTATTTAACAAAATTCAATACCTATTTTATTCAGTGATTAAAACCTGTCAGTGAACTAGGACTAGGATACTTTCTCAATTTGATAAAGAGTATGAACAAAAGTATCTGTTTTTGAGTTCAGGAGTTCTTCATTAATTCTTGATACCCATCTTGTGTCAGATACATGTTTTGCAAATATTTCCTACTCTGTGGCATTTCTATTCATTTTCTTAATGTGTCTTTTGAGGAGTAGAAGTCTTAAATTTTGACATGCTAACTTATCAATTTATTTTTCTTTTATGGTTGTTGCTTTCTGTGCTTTATACCAGGAGAATAAAAGAAATGCTTCTGGAAGAAAGATGATGAAATGACCGACACTGGCACACATAAGGTGCTTATTAAATGTTTGTTGAATAAATCTCATTCAGCTTAGTGTTAAATGCAAACATGATGAACACGTTAATGGCTTCATTATAATTATTGATGTAAATATAGATTAGGGCAGGGTCTAGGAGAAATTCTGTAATTCACCTTCTAAATATGCCTTCCAGATTGTTATCAATGTAATCCCTGGAAACAGATGTCCAACTGACTCTAAAGCCAATTAATTTTAAATCAACATGACTATTATCATCTGGCCTTCAGTAATTCATTTTGTTTACAAGAAAGAAAAATGTCTTGTTGAAAACAGGGTACACTGACACTCTAATAGCCTGTTCATCTAGAAGGGCTTGGTGGGACCCGTTCTTAGTGAAAGGCTAGCTCCTTATAATCATCATTTCATTTCCTAAGTGCTCTCAAGGCATCTGTTTAATAACTCATTCTAAAATTTTGTCAGGGCTCAGTATCACATTATTGATCAGATTTTGCCTTTCCTTCTGTGGGACCCAAGGAATTTAACAAAAATCCCCTACCCCTGGACAAGCAGAGCAAGACTAACTCCATTTTGTGCTACACCCACCATCTCAAGTATAACCCCCACCCTAGTCAAGCCGGTGAGCACACCCTTACTGGAAACCGGCTCATACAGGAACGCGAACCCCTAACCGCCAAAGAATGTAAACCTCGTCTTTTGCCTGCCCAACTTGCGCACCAATTGCAGGGAGGATTCCTCCCTGCTCCTTGGTGGTCTCTCGGATTTGAAATCAGGGGCATTATACCCTCCTTCTAAAATACTAGAACGAAAGTATTTTATTACTTCTCCCCTTTAACGTGATGCTGCAAATGTCTAAGAGTGATTCTTAGCACCATGCAATGTAATTAACAGACAACGCATTGGATGTAGTGAGCTGCTCTTTAATTTTTGCTCACTGATCTTGAAAGTAAACCCATTTATTTTTTTTTAAGTTCATTTATTTATTTTGAGAGACAGAAAGAGAGTGTGAATGGGGAAGGAGCAGAGAGTGAGGGAGAGAGAGAATCCCCACTGCTGAGCCTGACATGGAGGCTCGATCACACAATCATGAGACCATGACCTGAGACAAAATCAAGAGTCAGACACTTAACCAACTGAGCCACCCAGGCACCCTGAAAGTAAACCCTTTAAAAAAAAAATCCATTCTTTTCTCCCACCTCAAAGATCCTTCCCTGAATGAAAAAGTTGGGTCTTTCCATTGCCTTCAGACTACCCTAAGTTCATAGAGTAAAACATCTGCTATTTTATATAAATTAAAAGTTCAACCTAATACTTCACAGTTGAGGAGCCTGGTATAGGATATCCCAGACTTATCTGTTGCACAGTCGTTCAAAGCCAACTGGTGCCAGCAATGACCTAAAATTATCACCTTTATTGCTGCTTCATAATTTTGAAAACCCACTTCCAATCTGAAGCTTCATGTCTCTGGTTAAAGAGAAGCCAAAGACTAAGGGTGCTGAGCCTGGGTGGCTTAGTTGGTTAAGTGTCTGACTCTTGACTTCGGCTCAGGTCATGATGTCATAGTTTGTGGATTTGAGCCCCACATCAGGCTCTGTGCTGATGACGCAGAGTCTGCTTGGGATTCTCTGTCTCCTCTCTCTGGCCCCATGCCCCACACTCTCTCTTTCTCTCTCAAAAATAAATAAATAAACTTAAAATGTGGCAAGAAGAGAAATGCATACTTCTAAAGAAAAAAAAAAAGGAGAAACCAAAGACTGAAGTGCATCCACAAGAAATAACTGGTCATATCCAAAATGTATACTAATAGGATAAATGTAATTTTTTATTAGTAATAAGTAACCTAACATTGTTTTTCACTCTAAATTTGGTTAACAAAAAGGTAAGAAAACATATTTTGTAAATGTTTGCCTCTGAAATTTATAAACCCAAACAGGGACATACTGTACATATTGCTAGTTTTCCTAATCTTCAAGAGAAAACATGTTAAACATGAATAGACAGTTCTCCAAAGAAGACATCCGGATGGCCAACAGGCACATGAAAAGATGCTCAACGTCACTCTTCATCAGGGAAATACAAATTAAAACCACATGGAGATATCACCTCATGCCAGTCAGAGTGGCTAAAATGAACAAATCAGGAGACTATAGATGTTGTAAAGGATGTGGAGAAATGGGAACCCTCTTGCACTGTTGGTGGGAATGCAAACTGGTGCAGCCACTCTGGAAAACAGTGTGCAGGTTCCTCAAAAAATTAAAAATACAACTACCCTCTGACCCAGCAATAGCACTGCCAGGAATTTACCCAAGGGATACAGGAGGGCTGATGCATAAGGGCACTTGTACCCCAATGTTTACAGCAGCACTTTCAACAATAGCCAAATTATGGAAAAAGCCTAAATGTCCATCAACTGATGAATGGATAAAGAAATTGTGGTTTATATACACAATGGAATACTACTTGGCAATGAGAAAGAATGAAATATGGCCTTTTAGAGCAACGTGGATGGAACTGGAGAGTGTTATGCTAAGTGAAGTAAGTCATACAGAGAAAGACAGATATCATATGTTTTCACTCTTATGTGGATCCTGAGAAACTTAAGACCATGGGGGAGGGGAAGGAAAAAAAAAAAGTTAAAGAGGGAGGAAGCCAAACCATAAGAGACTCTTAAAAAGTGAGAATAAACTGAGGATTGATGGGGGGTGGGAGGGAGGGGAAAGTGCGTGATGGGCATTGAGGAGGGCACCTGTTGGGATGAGCACTGGGTACTGTATGGAAACCAATTTGACAATAAATTTCATATTAAAAAAAAAAAAAAGAAAAGGAAACATGTTGAATAGATTTTAATTCCTAATCATTGTCTTCCCTTATTCATAGTTCAATTCTGATTCATATATTTTTTCATTTGGGGATGCACCATAGTTCAGTGAGTGAGGATTTTGAAGGCAAACAGTTAGAATCTGCACTCAGCCAGCCACTTATTAGCCAACTAACCTTAAACCCTCTAAGTGAACTGAGGATAACAATATGTACTGACTTCATGGAGTTTCCATAGGACTACATGAGATACTGCATGTAAAGTACTTGACACAGGGCCTACCTCTTCCCCTCCAACACCTACTCCTACTGTCCACCAAGGTAGTTATTATCATTGTCATCATTCAACAAATCCTTATTGAGCACATACAGAAATGAACTAAAAGAACATTGTAAATGAGGAATTTCATACTTATCTTACATACCCACTGTGTGCTATCAAATCCAATTCGGTTTCCCTTAGATTTTGATACACCAGCTCCATTCTAAGAAGATAACAAAAAAACATTTTAATAAATTCAAAGCTATCTTTCTCTGTCTCATTTTACTTGGCATACAGGGAACAAACTGGTGGTTGCCAGAGGGGAGAGAGTGAGGGGGATGGGCAAGATGAGTTAAAGGGAGTGGGAGATATAGGCTCCTAGCTATGGAATGGGTAAGCCATGGGGATAAAATATACATAGAGAATACAGTCAATGGTATTGTAATACTGTTGTATGAGAGGTGGTAGCTACACTTGTGGTAACCACAGCATAACTGTTGAATCACTGTGTTGTATATCTGAAACTAATGTAACATTGTGTGTGAACTATACTCCAATTAAAAAAAAAAGTCTGGTCTAGAGAATCAGAAGGAAGAAAGCATTATCAGTTTTCATCTGATAAGCCCCCAAATACTTTGAAAGTAACAGGAAAAAAGAATGTCTGATGGTCTAGAGACAATGGGAAGAATGTTTCAAGCTCAAAGAAGATCCAAAGAAGTTTCTTATGCCTTGAATGTGTTCTTTACATAGAAGACAGATGGGAGGATACTAAAGAACAAGAAGAATAGCCTTACCCAACAAATGAAATACGCCCCAAGTTTCTAAAAAGGAGACCTGCGGCACTGGGGGCTCAGTGGGTTAAGTGTCCAACTTCAGCTCAGGTCATGATCTCATGGTGCATGAGTTTGAGCCCTGCATCGGGCTCGATGCTGTCAACACAGAGACCACTTGGGATTCTCTGTCTCCCTCTCTCTCTACCCCTCCCCACCCCCGCAACACACACACTCTCTCTCAAAAAAAAACAAAAAAAACCACACAAAAAACAAAACTCATCACACTCAAAAAAATTAAAAGGAGACTCATCTCCCCACTAAACTGCAAACTCAAGGGCAGGGACCAAGTCCAATCCTTTATATTGCCAGTGCCTAGCACAGTGCTTGGTAATGACTAAATACTTAATTGTGGTTTGCTAAATGGAGGGAAGGAGAACAGAAAAGAGGAAGAGAGATACTGAGTAATCAAGGTAAAGCCAGAAGTGGTCTCTCCTCATAAGCTCTGCAACTTAGACAATAACATTTTAATAGCAACAGATATTTGAGAACAAACTACAAAGAGACAGCTCTGTAATCTTCATCCTTGAAAAGAGACTGCAAACTCTATAACATAGCCCTTGTTACTCATAGCCCTCCATGAGTTAATTAGACTGAATTTCTGAGCTGTTTGTTTTCTCTGCTGGATCGTTCCCATCAGTATACAAACACGGTATTATTTCTATCTTAAAACAAACAAGCAATAACTCTCTTGCATACCCACTGTATGCAACTAACAATTTTCCCCCCTAACAATTAACAATTTTCCCAACTAACAATTTTCCCCCCTTAAGCAAAACCCCTAATGGGCTGTCTGTTCTTATTGCATCCGATTCCTCTCCTCTTATAAGCTCTTGAGCTTAAATTCACTCTGCCAACTATTCATCAAGATCACCAATGACCTCCATGTTGCTAAATCCAATGGTCAATTATTTTTACTCCTTGTCTTATTTGATCAAGAATTGTTGACCACTTGTGTCTCAAACACTTTAGTTGCATGGCTCTCCGAATCCCATACTTCTGGTTTTCCTATTTCTCTCTGGCTGCTCCTTCTTGTTCTTTGCTAGTTCTTCCACCTCCCTGATGTATGAGGGACCCCCAAAACTCAGATCATGAGACTTTTCTCCCTCTTTTTACTCTACGTTCACTTTCTTGGTACCTCATCTATTCTAATGGCTGTAAATACCATCTGTATGCTTACCACTCTCAATTTATATTCTCAACCACACCAGTCCTTTGAACTCCAAACATATATTCAACTATCTACTCACCTTCTTCATTTGGATGTCAAATAGTCACCTGAAACTTAACATGTCTGGAAAAAGCATCAGATCTCTAACCATCCCTCAAGCTTGCTTCTCATCTCAGTAAACAGCAACTTCCCCTTTCCAATTATCTAGGCCCCAAATACTAAAGTTATCCCTGACTCTTATGTCTCTTATACCCCACGTCTAGCCCATGAACAAAATCTGGTAGCTCTACTTTCTACCACTAGTTCCCTTGTCCAAGCCATCACCATCCTATATAAATTATTAGAATAGACTTCTACCTAGTCTGTTTTAGCCCTTGACCCTACAATCTATTCTCAACAGAGCATCCATTCTACTACCTTTTTAAAAAAATCAGATCATGTCACATATCAGCTCAAACTTTCCGATGGTTCACAATCTCACTCAGAACAAAAGCAAAAGTCCTTATGGTTTACAAGGCCCTAAACAATATAAACTCTCTGACTTTACTTACTATTCTTCCCCACTCTCACTCCTCTATAGCCACATTGATCTTTTTGCTGTTCTTAAAACTTCCAGACATGTTCCTGCCTTGGGACTTGGGACTTTCGTGCTTCCTTTGGTCTCTAGGTAGTATGCTCCTCTTGTAGATATCCACAGAGCTCATTCTTTTCAAATATGCTGTTTCCTCTATTTTTTAAATAATTTTTAAAGTTCATTTATTTTGAGAGAGAACACAAGTAGGGGAGGGGTAGACAGAGAGAGAGCAAGAGAGAGGGAGGGAGGAAGTCCCAAGCAGGCTCTGCAGGATCAGCTCAGAGCCCGATGTAGGGCTCTAATTCATGAAACTGTGAGATCATGACCTGAGCCAAAATCAAGGGTCAGATGCTTAACCAACTGAGCAACCCAGGCACTCCTGTTTTCTCTATTATAATGGCCTTCCCATCTTTCTATACCTGGAGGATTTACACTCATTTTATAAAACCAACTCAAAATATTATTTCATTCATTAAATATTCAATCATAGCCTTCCTAAGTGAGTTATTCAGCAGATTTTCACTCCCTACAAACTTTGCACTTACCTAAGCTTGAAGGGTCAAGGATAAGGACATAGGAGGATACAGTTTTATAGGGACTGACAATTATACAATTTTGGTGGTCCTTTTTAATAAACAGAATGCAAAAATATATTTTGCAAACTTTACCAAAATATATAGCTTTATAACATATTCCTAAGCCTCCTTCAAGGGCCTTTGGAAGTGAGGGGCCCTGTGGTTTAAATCTCATCTATCTGGGGCACCTGGGTGGCTCAGTCAGTTAAGCATCCGACTCTTGATTTCAGCTCAGGTCATGATCTATCTCACCCTTCATGAAATCAAGCCCTGCATCAGGCTCTGTGCTCAGGATTCTCTCTCCCCCTCTCTCTGCCGCTCACCCTCCTCTCACGTGCACACTCACTCTCTCTCTCAAAAATAAAGAAAGAAAACATTAAAAAAAAACAAACAAATAAATTTCATTTATCTTAATGGCTAATCTACCTCTGGTGAGGTACAGTTACTGGCAACCAGTGGCTACAACCATAGCTGTAAAGGAGGAATGTAGTCCCTATCAAGCAATGATCCTACAAATAGAGAACCCAAAGAATAAATAACATGACCTCTCTTTCCTCCAGGTCTTCAATCTCCAGATGATGTTTCCCCTTGGCTGACCTCCAACTAGAAAAGGGAAGGGAGCTCACCTAATGCAGTCCATTGAGGTCAGCTCCCCGAGACGCAGACTATTAAAGACAAGATCTGGAAGGGCAAACAGAGACTATCTACCATACCATGGTAAGAAATCTGGATCTTACTCCATAGGTATGCTATGTAGAGAATAACTTGATCAGATATTTAAAAAAAATAACTGGGACAGCTGTACAGAGAGGATTACAAAAGCTAGAGACTAAAGAAGAGTTCTTAAACTATAACTAGAAAAGTAGGCAGAACAAGGTTTATGAGATATGCTTTAAAGAAGTAACATATTGTCATTTGCTTATATGTCTCTTTATATGTTTCGTAACTTCTCTCTTCAACCCCAAATTTCCCCAGTTTCTGACTTCCTAGACAGCAAGGATTACACTTGACTGTCATTTCATCTCATAGCCTAGTACTGTACTTGGGCACATAGTAAGTACTCGACAAACATTTGACAAATAGATGACCAAATGTTCTAAAAGAAATGCTATATCAAATCAAGTGGTTTTTCTTTTTAAAGGCTAAAGATATTCCTATAGGATTGAGTAAAAATGTAAATGAAATGAATAAATAAATGAAAAGATGGAATCAGATGCCGAAAAGGAGGGGTAGAAAAGGTCTTGTGGCTATTGAACACCACTGATAAATGAGTTAAAATAAGGGATATGTCATTAAAGAGAAAGTATTTAGCATATAGGAGGTGAAGATTTAAGGAAAAATCCTTTCATTTTTTGAAAGAATATCCAACAATCCATTTCTTACAGAAACCAAAAAACAATTCTTTATTTTTTTTTAAGTTTATTCATTTTGAGAGTGACAGAAAGAGTGAGTGGGAGAGGGGCAGAGAGAGACGGAGAGAGAGAACCCCAAGCAGGCTCTGCACTGTCAGCATGGAGCCCGATGTGGGGCTCAAAATCACGAAACATGAGACCATGACCCGAGCCGAAGTTGGACACCTAACTGACTGAACCACCCAGGTGCCCCCAAAAACAGAATTCTTAATCCAGCATGATCATTAATCATGCCTACAGAGAATCAAACAGTAATACTTACAAAAACTGTTTGAGTTTTCAATAATTGATCTTTTTCAATTGTTTATAAATTTGTAATCCTAAGGATCAGAAACACTAACCATGGTAAATTCACCAACACTCCAGGCAGATTCCCCTTTTGCATCTCAGTGCCTTTCCTTATAGTAGATGCACTGCTCTCTTACTTACTCCCAAGTCACTGAAGTTCTTAGTGCATAGGACTCATAAATATGATCTGACACAGTGGGAAAACTTTGCTTATTAATTAGCCAAACTGCTTGGCCAGAAAACCTATAGAGTGTAAAGTCTGGGGATACATAGAAGTATTTTTTAAATATCCCTCAATTCTAATGGAAGAAATTCTTTCATATTCTCCTGAACAATGGTGGTCATGGGGGCGGGGGATGCGGGGGGAAAGGATCGGAAGAGGGGAACAATAGCATTTATCAAAGTTTACACACTAGATCAGATTATCAGATAGAATATTCTTCTTCCAGCAATGATCTGCACATTATCATTCAGAATATAAGGGAACTAGCCAGTAGTCAAAGGAGAGTTTTTAAAAATCATGATTCTTAGATGATTTTAGCAAGCAACTGACCAACTCAAAAATTTCAAAAACCTTTGTTGCCATGATCTAAATGGCTGCAAGATTAATTTCCATTTCTAATAATGGCATATGAAATTGTTCACTGTGAATAACTATTGCCACACTTGAAATCCAAACTCCCCTTCCAACTCCCTCCTGACCTTCTAACCAAACACACTTTGCAGCTCACTGCTCAGCCATAAGACAGACAGTTCCAGGAGCTCAACAAGCTGGCCAAGTTTGCCCGAGGGCAGGACCAGTTGGACCACAGAGGGGATCACCCCCTGAGCCCGGCAGCCACTTCGTATAAGCCCTTCTGGGCCTGGGTACTTCAGATCTTTGGTCTTAGGCCACTCCCCACCATCTTGTCCTGCCCCAGCCTTAAGGACAGCCAGCTCAGGGGATCAGGCTTTTAGCAATGGGCAGAGAGTAGAAGGAAGAGGCTTTTTTATTTTTTTTTTTTATTATTTTTTTTTATTTTTTCCAACGTTTATTTTTGGGACAGAGAGAGACAGAGCATGAACGGGGGAGGGGCAGAGAGAGAGGGAGACACAGAATCGGAAACGGGCTCCAGGCTCTGAGCTGTCAGCCCAGAGCCCGACGCGGGGCTCGAACTCACGGACCGAGAGATCGTGACCTGGCTGAAGTCCGACGCTTAACCGACTGCGCCACCCAGGCGCCCCGGAAGAGGCTTTTTTAAAGAGAAATGACTGTCTTTTGACACTTTCCTTTAAAAGAGTAAGCACTTCCTGTTCTTCCAACTTCAGGTTCACCTCCTATTAGGAGGTTGCTGGTGGGAGCCACAGTAGGGACAAACGCTCCTTTGTCCCTCCTCCTCCTCTGTGCCAGTGCCACTTGGAGGCTTCTTGTCTTTTCTGTTTTGAGTCCTTCCCCATTCAGTGCCGAGTGTGTGTGTGCATGTGTGTACACATAAATATAGTCATAAAGGGCAAAAAAGTACATACAATGCAAAGTAAAATAACCTAGCACAGAACCCTGTAAGTAGCTTTCTAGGTAGTAAGAGTAGCTGAATACTGCAGGCACTGAGTGCTGCTTATAGTTCTAAGTCAAGGAGATTATTAAGGTTTGGCTCACCCAGTGCTTTATACAAACACAGTTCATGGGCTTTGTCTTCCTTCCACTGAGGCAGCAATATTTTATAATTTTCTATTGTGATTCAAAATGAGCCATCTTATCTATCTCGTATCTTACCAATGTTACAGTATTTTGTTTGAGCATACTTGTATTCACATGTGCGACTAGCTCTATGAGTGAGGACACAAGTTTTAGGACCTGAATTTGGCAATCTTCAGCAAGAAGCTTAACATATCTGGGCTCCAGATAATTCATTTATGAAAAAAATGATCAATGAGAAACCTGTAATAATTAAATCCAATTTTATTTATCAGGCAGCAACGTAAACCTTGAAAGGACTAGAATGTGTGCACTATTCATAGCTACCATCTGCTGAGCACCTACCATATATCAAACACTAAGTGAGATGCATGACATACATTATCTCAACCAGTAAAGCTGCCAGTAGCCCCATTTAAAGAAACTGAGGCTTAAAGAAGTTAAGTGACTTGCTGTTAAGAAAAACAACCAAATAAGGAGTCAAACTCAGGATTATCTAGGCCCCAAACTTAAGAATTAATGCTGTTGCCACTTCTACCAAATTATGAGTTCCTTGAGAGTAGGACCTGTGTTCCATTTATCTCTGTATTCCTGCAAAATGCCCTGTATATAACACGTAATCAATAAATACAGATTGAATGAGCACACATAATTATAATCAGATTGTCTAGGTTGGTGCAGTAAAAAAAACAAAACAAAACAAAAAACAATGAACAACTGACATTCTATAGGGGGTCCTAGAGATAACCTTTGTGATGTAAACTGCCAGCCAATTGCTTGAAAGGTGGAGCTCACAGAAATTGCTCACAAGGACATCACACAAGAGTTTGTATTTCAAAGGCCTGTAAGAGTTTGTATTTCAAAGATCTAGAGGGTTGTTCTAGAATCTGAAGAGTCAACTCCACCCATCTATGGAGTTTTAGCTGACCCAATAGATACACAAATTCCTTGCCTTCAATGCTATCAAATAACTGGATTATTCAGACCTCATTTGGGAGATCATAGAAAGGCTAAACTTGTCTAACCAGCTAGGGCCAAAAGGAATTCTGTGTCGAGGCCCTAGAAATGGTCAAAAGTAGGCCTCCTTCAATGTGGGTGGGAATGAAAACTGGTATAGCCACTCCGGAAAACAGTGTGGAGGTTTCTCACAAAGTTAAAAATAGAGCTACCCTATAACCCAGCAATTACACTACTAGGCATTTATCCAAAGGATACAAAAATACTGATTCCAAGGGGCACATGCACCCCAATGTTTATAGCAGCACTATCAACAACAGCCAAATTATGGAAAGAGCCCAAATACCCACTGACTGATGAATGAAGATGTGGTATGTGTGTATGTATATATATACATATATATATGTATACATATATATACATATACATATATGTATACATATATATACATACACACACACACACACACACATATATACACAATGGAATATAATATCAAAAAGAATGAAATCTTGCCATTTGCAACAATGTAGATGAAACTATGCTAAATGAAATAAGCCCATCAGAGAAAGACAAATACCATATGATTTCATTCATATGTGGAATTTAAGAAACAAAACAGATGAACATGGGGAAAGGAAGAAAAAATAAGATAAAAACAGAGAGGGATGCAAACCATAAGAAACTCTTAACTATAGAGAACAAACTGAGAGCTTCTGGAGGGGAGGTGGGAAGAGGGATGGGCTAAATGGGTGATAGGCATTAAGGAGGGCACTTGGGAGGCGCCTGGGTGGCTCAGTCGGTTAAGCATCCGACTTCGGCTCAGGTCACGATCTCGCGGTTCGTGGGTTTGAGCCCCGCATCAGGCTCTGTGCTGACAGCTCAGGGCCTGGAGCCTGTTTCAGATTCTGTGTCTCCCTCTCTCTCTCTGACCCTCCCTTGCTCATGCTTTGTCTCTCTCTGTCTCAAAAATCAATAAACGTTAAAAAAAAAAAATTTTTTTTTAATTTAAAAAAAAAAAAAGGAGGGCACTTGGGATGAGCTCTAGGCATTCTATGTAACTGATGAATCACTAAATTCTACTCCTAAAACCAATACTATACTATAACTAGGAAAAAAATATGCCTCCTTAACTCCAAGATATCAATAACCTTTCTTCCCTAACCTATGATAAATATTAGAGTACTCTCCTGAAGAGCCTGAAAAGATTTGTAGTCCTCAACATTTACTACTGCAGGCATTTACTACTAGAAGTAGGCTGTGATCACAGATAAAACCAACTTTTCATTCTTGCCCTAGCTTTTAACACACAATCTCAGTGTCTTTCTGAATTGCCTGAAAGTTCAAACCTGACCTAAATCATGTTTGTTTGTTTTTTTAATGTTTTATTTATTTTATTTATCCCACACATGCAGGAAGGGGCAGAGAGAGGGGGAGACAGAGGATCCGAAGCAGGCTCTGTACTAACAGCAGACAGCCTGATGCTGGGCTTGAACCCACAAACTGTCAGATCATGACCTGAGCTGAAGTCGGATGCTTAACCTACTGAGCTCCCCAGGCGTCCTTAAAATCATGGTTTTTATGCTGATGCTGCTGATGTGTAAGTTAGTGCTGATCAAGGTTACCATTCTCCGTTCTTCTGCTAATAAATCAAACAACTTTAATTGAACTAGAAATCATTTTGTGTGAATTTTCTGTCTAAGGATATCCCACAATTGAGAACACTGAACAAATGAGAAATGCAATTCAGATATAATCAGTAAGCAAAGTTTACAGAATTCTGAATTCTCTTCCTATGTTATAAGAAACTATACTAGAATACTCGAGATTCATCTGTATTTCCCTGAAGTTTAAGTGAGATCTTGAAGTTTAATAAAAAGCTGAAAGTTTAAACATTTTCCTCAACAAAATCGAAAAAATTTTAAAAGTTGGGAGCTTTTAAATAATAACGTCTATTATTCTAACTATACTTACTATTTTTAAATAAAGCATTTTTTTTTCTGGCTGGGATAGAGAAACTAATTGTATTCCTTATAGACAGCATTTTATCTTCACACTAATAACATACCGGAAGCATCTATACTTCCACTAGCATCTGTCCCCAGCAAATTATAAAAATATGGAAGAAAAAAAACATTTCTCATTGTTTCTGTCACCTTGTCAAAATGCCTAGCAAACAGTGACTTTTAAATAAATTTTTTGAATGAGTACTGGGTATTATATGTAAGTGATCAATCACTAAATTCTACTCCTGAAACCAGGATCACACTATATGAAGATAATAATAATAGCTCATATTTACTGATCTCTTTATGACATGCACTGTTCCAAATGCTTTATGTGTATTAATTCATTTAAACCTCACAAGTCTACGAGCTGGTATCTTTATTGTCCCTATTTTGTAGATAAGAAAACAGAGCATTTAGAAGTAATTTACCCAAGATCCCACAGTTGATAAGCAGCATAAATGGGGTTTAATCCTAAAGTAGTGTTTCTGCTTTTTACAACTAAAGCTACACGGCATTTGGGGCATCTGAGTGGCTCAGGTGGTTAAGTATCTAGCTCGTGATCTCAGCTCAGGTCTTGATCCCAGGATCATGAGTTCAAGCCCAGCATTGGGCTCCACTCTGGGTGTGGAGCCTACTTAAAAACATACAAAGAGCTACAATGCATTCTAGGGGAAAGGGTCAAAATAGTAGTTATTTGTAGAAACGTCACATATAATTAAGATGGGATTTTAAGTTAATGGAGGAATTCAATAAGTGATATTGGGACAAATGGTCAACCATTTGGGAAAAACTTTAAAGTTAGAGATCTAATTCATACCTCATACTAAAATAAATTCTATTTAGTTAAAAAAAATTAAACATAAATAGTACTTGATGAAAATACAGGTGAATACTTCCACAACCTTTGGCTACTTATGACACAAAACTAGATGCCCTAAGGAAGAAAGATCTTGACAGGTTTTCTACTTAGAAATCTTTTCTACTAGAAATTAAATACAAATGTACTGGGGGTGGGGGGTGGGGGGTGGGGGGTTATACTATGAATATAAAGTTAAAAGACAAATTAATAAACCAGGAAAAATATTTGAAATATATATGATAAAGGTGTAACATCCTTAAAACTATGCACAGCATCTAAAGAAAGACAACACCATCAGAAAAATATGTAGATAGGAACACAAAAAAAATTACCTTTGCTGATATATAGTGCTTGTAGTAGTATAATTGAAACAGCAGAAATGCAGAACTTGTCAAAGTTAAAAGCGCCAAAATCACGTTCTTGTTGATTCTACTCATTAGTCTGTGGTGCTCACTTGGTTGTCCTTTGAGAGTAACCCAGTTGGTGTCATCTTTTTTGGATAAGAAGATAATCTTGTTTTCTGTAAACAAAAAAGATATTTCTAAAGAGACAAAAACTTATTTTTACTTTTTCACCTTTAATAACTAGCAACAGAACAAAGAAAAAGTTACCTAAAGTTCCATAGCACATTCTTTGAATTGCTAACTTTCTCTCCTGAAGAAATAATCAGATATGAGACCAAACATGACAAAAACAAAAATATTTACCATGGAATTCTACAAATAACAACTGCAAATAACAAACATAAATGGGATATGTAAAAAACCTGACGTATACAGGGTTGGGGGCTTCTCCTACAGAGTTTCTGATTCAGTAGATCTGGGATGTGGCTTATGAATTTGCATTTCTGACAAGTTGGCAGGCTCTGCTGATGCTACTGACCTTACTAAGAACCACTTCCACAGAGGAAACTGAGAAAAGGTTTGGTCACGAAACATCATCTGTATGATAGCTTTTTGTTGTTTTTGTGTGATCTAGGATGTGGCCAGTTTTTATAAATATGCCATACATGTTTTCAGTTCTTTGCAAATATAAAGAAAGTGTAAAGACAAGAAGTTTTGTTCTTTCATCTTTGGTTGCACCTGATTATTTCTTTAGGATAAGAATTTTAATATAGTTCTACTTCTTTGTATCTCCTCTGCATTGATTTTGATTAAACATATTACATTTAATTTTTCAAGTGTTTATCTTTATTCCTGTACATAGACTAACACCTCTATTACTTGATGTCTAAACTTTTTAAAAAAAATTTTAATGTTTATTTATTTTTGGGAGAGAGAGAGAGAGAGAGAGAGAGAGAGAGAAGAGGGGCAGAGAGAGAGGGAGACACAAAATCCGAAGCAGGCTCCAGGTTCTGAGCTGTCAGCACAGAGCCCGACGTGGGACTTGAACTCACGAACTGTGAGATCATGACTTGAACCACCTGAGTGCCCCTTGATGTCTCAACTTTCTACGATTTTGTTCTCCAGCTGAAAAATAAAGGGAAATCAGCAAATTTATACCTACCCTCCTGCTTTCTCTATTCATCTACTGGATAGCTGATATTCATCTTGTTACAGTTTATCAAAAAGAACTTATAAACACTATTTACCTTGAGTTCTCCCATTGTTCAAAAACACTTGTCAACTCATAGTTGTGCTGAGGTCACAATTTCTTTCCCCCTGACAACTTGTAGATTTTATACAATAATGCTATAATACTAAATATCCCCTGACAATATCTGATCCTTCCCCTAGCACTCCCCTTTAAATTTTTTCAATTAAAAAGTTGACCCTTTTAGGGGCCCCTGGGTGGCTCAGTCGGTTGAGTGTCCGACTTCAGCTCAGATCATGATCTCGCAGTCCATGGGTTCGAGCCCCGCATCGGGATCTGTGCTGACATCTCAGAGCCTGGAGCCTGCTTTGGATTCTGTGTCTCCCTTTCTCTCTGCCCTCTCCAGCTCGTGCTCGGTCTCTGTCTCTCTCTCTCAAAAATAAATAAACATTAAAAAAAAATTTTTTTTTTAAGTTGACCCTTTTATTTATTTTATTTTTTATTTTTTTTAACATTTATTTATTTTTGAGACAGCATGAACGGGGGAGGGGCAGAGAGAGAGGGAGACACAGAATCGGAAGCAGGCTCCAGGCTCTGAGCCATCAGCCCAGAGCCTGACGCGGGGCTCGAACCCACAGACCGCAAGATCGTGACCTGAGCTGAAGTTGGACGCTCAACCAACTGAGCCACCCAGGCGCCCCTAAGTTGACCCTTTTAATGTGATGAGCAGAGAATGCATTCCTTACCTATGAAAGCCAGTTTTTTTTTTCAAAATTAGGTTATGTAATGATGTTGATGAATGTACAGCTGACCCGTGAACATAGGTTTGAATTGCCTGGGTCCACTTAAACGTGGATTCTTTACAGTATGTACTGTAAATGTATTTTCTCTTCCTTAGGATTTTTTTCTTACAATTTTCTTAATATTTTCTTTTCTCTAGGTTACCTTATTGTAAAAATATAGTATATAATACATATAATATACAAAATATGTGTTAATTGACTGTTTATGTTATCAGTAAGGTCAACAGTAGGCTATTTGTAGTTAAGTTTCTGAGGCGTCTATAACATACTGATTTTCAACTGCATGAGGAGGCTGGTGTCCCTAATCCCCACACTGTTCAAGGGTTAATGTATACTAGCTTTTCTTCATCATGTGTCCTTCCAATCTGTAGAACCAAGATTTCTTTTTTTAGTGGGAAGTTATATGTTTGAATATTCTTCTGTTCTAATGTTGAATTCTCTTATTTCCAGAACACACACCTGAGCATGTTTCATCTCCTCTCATTACCATTTCACTTCGTTCAACTTCCAAAAGCTTGTTGTCATGCCCTTTACTGACTTTTCAACAATGTTAATTCTCCTTTTTGCTTCCCATATGGCCTTTTATTTCTCTGATTTTATTTTTCTTTCTTTCTTGAGCTCTGCCAGTATATGGTTTATCATATACTGTTGTCTTATTATTTCTTCCTAGCTAATTAACTTTGTCTATTATTTTAAATAAGTGATTATTTCAGGGCACATGGGTGGCTCAGTCAGTTAAGCATCTGATTTCAGCTCAGGTCATGATCTCACTGTTCATGAGTTCGAGACCCGCATCAGGCTCTGTGCTAACAGCTCAGACCCTGGAGCCTGCTTCAGATTCTGTCTCTCTCTCTCTCTCTCTGCCCCTCCCCGACTCGTACTCTCTCTCAAAAATAAATAAACATAGGGGCGCCTGGGTGGCGCAGTCGGTTAAGCGTCCGACTTCAGCCAGGTCGCGATCTCGCGGTCCGTGAGTTCGAGCCCCGCGTCAGGCTCTGGGTGGATGGCTCGGAGCCTGGAGCCTGCTTCCGATTCTGTGTCTCCCTCTCTCTCTGCCCCTCCCCCGTTCATGCTCTGTCTCTCTCTGTCCCAAAAATAAATAAAAATGTTAAAAAAAAAAATTAAAAAAAAAAAAAAAGGATTTAAAAAAATAAATAAACATTAAAAAAAATTTAAAGAAGTGACTGTTTCATTAAATTTGTTAGGCCAATACAGTTTTCTCATGGGTTCTTTGTCACTTGTTTTTCCCTGTTTCTTTTTTCCTTTTCTCTGGTAGCATTTTTGGGGAGATAACTGTGCTCATTTCCTTTTTCTTATTTACCTGTGAATGATGTGAACTCTACTCAGATCAGTTATTTCCAAGAGGCCTGTGGAAGGAAGAAACAGGCTGTGTTCTGGACTAGAAGGTAGTCTCTAATATACAAGAAAGCATATTATGACACAGTGTTTTGTGCATGTGTGTGTGTGTGAGAGAAAGACAAAGACAATGTGTCTGAGAACAAGTGAGAGAAAGTCGTTTAGCCGTTACTCCTTGCCTCACCAAGAAAGTGATTCCTGCAAAGATGGGGTCTCTCTGTATGTTTTCTTATGTCCTCTTCCTTTCCTGCTAGTTAATGCTGCCAAACAATCCAAGGAAGCTCTTACTGCCTTCCTATGCATCCTGTTGCTACTGGAAACAGAAGATCTCTCCCTGACTGCACTGCCAGCTCTATCTGAGATCTCTTCCCGACAGTATCCTCTTTCAATCTCTTCCTGCTTACGGGAACCTTTCTCAAATATTTTGATTTGGGTTATAGGATTCCTGGTCTCACCAAAGATGTAATCTCTGTCTCTCAATCTCCTTGTTGTTTCAGAGTAATTTCAGACAGAAGGGGGTACAAATGCCTATACTCTGCTATCTTAAAAACTAAAAGTCTTGGTTTCGAGTTTTAAAACAACACAAATGAGCTTACAGAGCTGAAGACTACATGAAGCAAGCACTATATTATATAAAGTCAACAAACTACTTAAGAGAAATGATACTAACAGTAATATGAATAATTCACTTGATTTACAGATGATGTATACAGCAAAAATAACTGAATAAGTCATAATCATGTTGTCTCCTAAAACAATGAAAACTAGCAACATACATAAAATAACATTGATGATGGTATTAGTTTTTGCTGTCAGCTAAAAGCTGCTAAAACAAATACTCTGGTAAGGGCAGCTAACAAGATAATAAGAAGAATGTCCTTCGTTTTCAATATTTCAGCTCAGTTTCTTGTGGTTCTAGTAAATAGTACATCAGCATATTGTCTACTGATTCCTATGTAATTTTCTGAAGTGGCACTGAGACTGCACCATCACTTAGCCTCTTCTGTGCCTGAATTCATAAAGAGAAAGAAAGCATAAAAGGCCTATGTAAACCACGACAGAAACATAAAGACCAAATTAATATCTTGTTCTCTCTTGGGACATGTCTATAATCTACAATTAATTTTTACATGAAATAAACCTCCACAACATATCATCAATCACTTAACTCTACTGTTATTATCAGGATGACATCTAATTAACTTTATTTCATTATTTTCTATAAATGCTGAGGCAATTCAATTGCAAAGGAGGAGTGTTAGCCTGTCAAAACATTCTTCTTTGCTAGCACGATCTTTAAAATGAAAAATGCAGGAGAGGCCTGCATGGCTCAGTCGGTTGAGCATCCAACTCTTGATTTCAGCTCAGGTCATGACCTCATGGTTCATGGCTCAGCATGGAGCCTGCTTGGGATTCTCTCTCTTCCTCCCTCTCTGCCCCTCCTTGGCTCCTGCACATGTGCATGCACATTCTCTCTTAAAAAAAAAAAAAAAAAAAAAAAAGACTTTAAAATGAAAAATGTGGTACTTAAAAAAAGAGTGGCTTACTGATTTTTACCTCTCAAATATGTCTGGCATCAACTCCCTCTTCTTTCTTCACCATCAATCTAATTTAGACTCTAATTGTCCTCATTTTACCTGGAGCCCCCATCTCTACTTTCTACCTAGCCATAATCTCACCTTTACAGTGACAGATATATCAAGTTTCTGACATATGATTCAAGTTATGCCATGATAAAATTTCTTCAATGGTTCCCCACCACCTACAAAGTTCAAATTCCATGCAATGGCCTTCTAGAGGCAAATTCAATAGGCTTCTTCCACTTCACACACTCTATGATTTTTGCCCCAGAATTCCTGGAATACATACCACACTTTCCTGTGTCTGCTTTTGCTCATTCCCTCGTGTGAAATGTTTTCCCCCATTTCTATAAAACCAGCCCTACACCTCTTTTCATAACTCCTCTCAAGTAACCATCGTACAAAGTCTATCATGCTCTTCCGAGTCACAATTAATTTCTCCTACCTCCAAACTCCTAGTTTTACCTTCCTGCAAGGAACATTTATTGCCTATCTTAACAGCATAGATGCTGCAAAAATGCTAAGCACTGGGATGCAATGATAAATAAGGTACAGTTTCCTATTTTCTAGGACTTTAGAGATGAGTATAAGTTTCCCAAAGAAGAATGGTGGGGTTGATGGGGATGGAAGGTGTGATATGCCTAAAGAACAGCATGGGGAATGTTTTCCAAAATGCACAGGCCCCATTCCTTACCACCCCCACATCAATTAAAAACCACCGCTCAAATGGCCAACAGGCACATGAAAAGATGTTCAACGTCGCTCCTTATCAGGGAAATACAAATCAAAACCACACTCAGATATCACCTCACGCCAGTCAGAGTGGCCAAAATGAACAAATCAGGAGACTATAGATGCTGGAGAGGATGTGGAGAAACGGGAACCCTCTTGCACTGTTGGTGGGAATGCAAACTGGTGCAGCCGCTCTGGAAAGCAGTGTGGAGGTTCCTCAGAAAATTAAAAATAGACCTACCCTATGACCCAGCAATAGCACTGCTAGGAATTTATCCAAGGGATACAGGAGTACTGATGCATAGGGGCACTTGTACCCCAATGTTTATAGCAGCACTCTCAACAATAGCCAAATTATGGAAAGAGCCTAAATGTCCATCAACTGATGAATAGATAAAGAAATTGTGGTTTGGGGCGCCTGGGTGGCGCAGTCGGTTAAGCGTCCGACTTCAGCCAGGTCACGATCTCGCGGTCCGTGAGTTCGAGCCCCGCGTCGGGCTCTGGGCTGATGGCTCGGAGCCTGGAGCCTGTTTCCGATTCTGTGTCTCCCTCTCTCTGCCCCTCCCCCATTCGTGCTCTGTCTCTCGCTGTCCCAAAAATAAATAAACATTGAAAAAAAAAAAAAAAAAAAAAAAAAAAAGAAATTGTGGTTTAAAAGCAGGAGGCATCACAATCCCAGACTTCAGCCTCTACTACAAAGCTGTAATCATCAAGACAGCATGGTATTGGCACAAAAACAGACACACAGACCAATGGAATAGAATAGAAACCCCAGAACTAGACCCACAAACATATGGCCAACTCATCTTTGACAAAGCAGGAAAGAACATCCAATGGAAAAAAGACAGCCTCTTTAACAAATGGTGCTGGGAGAACTGGACAGCAACATGCAGAAGGTTGAAACTAGACCACTTTCTCACACCATTTACAAAAATAAACTCAAAATGGATAAAGGACCTGAATGTGAGACAGGAAACCATCAAAACCTTAGAGGAGAAAGCAGGAAAAGACCTCTCTGACCTCAGCCGTAGCAATCTCTTACTCGACACATCCCCAAAGGCAAGGGAATTAAAAGCAAAAGTGAATTACTGGGACCTTATGAAGATAAAAAGCTTCTGCACAGCAAAGGAAACAACCAACAAAACGAAAAGGCAACCAACGGAATGGGAAAAGATATTTGCAAATGACATATCGGACAAAGGGCTAGTATCTAAAATCTATAAAGAGCTCACCAAACTCCACACCCGAAAAACAAATAACCCAGTGAAGAAATGGGCAGAAAACATGAATAGACACTTCTCTAAAGAAGACATCCAGATGGCCAACAGACACATGAAAAGATGTTCAGCGTCGCTCCTTATCAGGGAAATACAAATCAAAACCACACTCAGGTATCACCTCACGCCAGTCAGAGTGGCCAAAATGAACAAATCAGGAGACTATAGATGCTGGAGAGGATGTGGAGAAACGGGAACCCTCTTGCACTGTTGGTGGGAATGCAAATTGGTGCAGCCGCTCTGGAAAGCAGTGTGGAGGTTCCTCAGAAAATTAAAAATAGACCTACCCTATGACCCAGCAATAGCACTGCTGGGAATTTATCCAAGGGATACAGGAGTACTGATGCATAGGGGCACTTGTACCCCAATGTTCATAGCAGCACTGTCAACAATAGCCAAATTATGGAAAGAGCCTAAATGTCCATCAATTGATGAATGGATAAAGAAATTGTGGTTTATATACACAATGGAATGCTACGTGGCAATGAGAAAAAATGAAATATGGCCTTTTGTAGCAACGTGGATGGAACTGGAGAGTGTGATGCTAAGTGAAATAAGCCATACAGAGAAAGACAGATACCATATGGTTTCACTCTTATGTGGATCCTGAGAAACTTAACAGAAACCCATGGGGGAGGGGAAGAAAAAAAAAAAAAGGTTAGAGTGGGAGAGAGCCAAAGCATAAGAGACTCTTAAAAACTGAGAACAAACTGAGGGTTGATGGGGGGTGGGAGGGAGGGGAGGGTGGGTGATGGGTATTGAGGAGGGCACCTTTTGGGATGAACACTGGGTGTTGTATGGAAACCAATTTGACAATAAATTTCATATATTAAAAAAAAAAAAAAAAAAACCACCACTCAAGGGGCACCTGGGTGGCTCAGTTGGTTAAGCGTCTGACTTCGGCTCAGGTCATGATCTCATGGTTCGTGAGTTCGAGCCCTGCATCAGGGTCTGTGCCGCCGGCTCGGAGCCTGGAGCCTGCTTCGGATTCTGTGTCTCCATCTCTCTCTGCCCCTCCCCTGCTCACACTCTGTCTCTCTCTCTCTGTCTCTCTCTCTCTCAAAAATAAATAAAAATACATTAAAAAAATAAAAAAATAAAAAAACCCACTGCTCCAGTTTGTGATAGACTTTCTCAGAGACAAACATGGAGGAAATGTATATAGTGTAACTGCCATGAAGGAATAAGCACAAGTGACTATGGAAGCACAAGGAGAGGCAAGTAACACTAACACTTTTACTACTTTGCATTTTGAATTATACCTATTAGTACGTATGAATCACTTCCCTAGCAGCCTAAAACTGACTGAATTAATATCAAGAAGTAGCATGTGTGCTAAGTATACTCAAATACATGGCACAGTGCTCAAGAGCACACAAATCATTTTTTAAAGTTTTTATTTTAAAAAGTTCTCTGTCCTGCAGGAACTTTTATGATAAAGCAAAATCTAAAATATGAAAAAGTGATTTTTTTTCAGAATTGAAAACTCATACTTTTTCCACCTCCTGAACAATAAACATTTAAAAATAACATAGAGAGAAATATGGCATAGAACCAAAATAAAAATATTTTTTGTGTATACATTTCTTTTTACATGGGACATTTTAGCTATCATAATAAAAGTTCTGGGGTGGGTAGGTAATGTATTTTCTTACTTAGGCAAAGCTTTCTAAAGAAGGCAGTATATCATTTCTAATGGAAAAGAGAAGGAGTATTGCACAGATAATAAGTTAAAATGAGGGGAGGGGTGCCTGGCTGGCTTAGTCGGTAGAGCTGAGGGTCTTGATCTCAGAGTTGTGAGTTCAAGCCCCATGTTGGTGGTGGAGTTTACTTACATTAAAATAAATAAATAAATAAATAAATAAATAAATAAACAAACAAACAAACAAACAAAATGGGGCAGGGGGAATAAAGGAAAAAAAGACAGCAAATGTTTTCAGAAAAATACATAATGCAGACACTAGGGAGTTATGAGGTTTCAGTAAACCAAGTATCTTTAAGTTCTAATGAAAACATGAAGTTAATATAAGTGTGGTATACTGCAGCACAGAATTCATCTCAGATGACATGGAAGCCTGCCGTAACTAGTGCCATAAACTAAGATTTGGCAACGAAGAAGAAAGGATTGGGTAGATCTGCTTCCCAAATGAGCCTTTAATGGCTTATGGGTGTCAGAGCCATCAATCCTCTCGGTCTTTGGGCCTGGGATAGCCAGAGCCCAAGACTGGTCACCTCCAGCCAACAATAAACACATTTGTATCCTTTATTATCAATTCCACTATGTGTCAAGATATGAAAAAGGTTGGAAAAAACTGGTGGTAAATCAAAGCCATACACAAAGGTGACAGAAAAATGGGAAGTTCAAGACAGTTCTAAGGCTCTCTCTACAAGCCAAGAGCAGTATTTCATACTCTTTTGGATTCCCATTTGCCCCTTTCACATCATTCGTTCTTTGAAGGTAATGGCAATGAAAGACTTTGGCACCTGGGCTTACCTGACATCCCATGACAACACCACCACTCTTTTTGAGAATCATCTGGGTTAGGGATGTTTGAAAGGATGTCTAACCGCCTAACTTTTTTATTCCACTTTCCCCTACTCCTGCCTTCTGGATCACCTCTCTTGACATCAGAGGCCCTCCAACAAGAAATGACCAGCCCTGATAACTAATTTAGGTTCATAAGATGTAGCCCCTCAATGCTGCTAGGTCCCAACTTATTCAGGGACATTGGAGAGAAAGAGAGAGGCATGGGTGGTATGAATTAGAACTGAGATTCAAATGTGGCTTGCACTGCAAAATAAAACAGGAGGCTAACCGACAGAGAAGAGGGTAGTGTAATTAGGCAAAGGCATGATTAGAGAGATGAGGCAGCATTTTAGAAAGCATAAAGAGAAAATGCTTCTGTAAATGTATTCAAGACGAAGCCATGAAAAAATCAACATCCAGCTGCTAGAAGCAAAAAAAAGGCCTGGTAGATGCTATCCATCTTCCCTAAATACTGCCCATCCTTCATGTTGTTCATTTCCTTTCCTTTTACAGCTAACTTCTGGAGAGTTATCAGTAGCCTGGAAGTTAAAATTAGACTGCAAGGTGTTAAGAATTCTCTTTATCTGCTTATCACTCATTCACTTCTTAACCCTTTGCAATATAACCTCTACCTCAACATGTTGACACCTGATATAAAAGTTTTTTTCTCCATTTGATGCTCCAGAAAGTTGCAAATATATAGTGAGTGACTCCTTACAGAATGACTATGGAGTGATGAGGTTTTGGGAAAGAGTGTCTGGTAACCTAGATAAGAAAGGCTAGCGAAGAAAGGAAGTAAAGATAGGAGGGGACTGATATTACAAGGGCAAAGGAAGAGGGTGAAGGAAGTGTGTTGTCTCAGATGCCTATGATTCTCTGCTGGATATAAAATCCAGATGTTAGTTCCATTTACATTCTCTTGCTCTTAATCATTTTTTTGAGACAGAGAATGAGAGGGAGGGGCAGAGAAAGAAGGGGACAAAGGATCTGAAGTGGGCTCGGCGCTGACAGCAGCAAGCCTGACGTGGGGCTCAAACTCATGAACCGTGAAATCATGACCTGAGCTGAAGTCAGCTGCTCAACCAACTGAGTCACCCAGGTGCACCAATCATTTTTTTAGAGAGTGAGAGAGTGAGTGAGTGAGCAAGGGAGAAGGGCAGAGGTAAAAAGAGAGAATCTTAAGCAGGCTCCCTGCTCAGCATAGAGTCCGACATGGGACTCAACCCCATGACCCTGGGATCATGACAGCCAAAATCAAGAGTCAGATGCTCAGCTGACTGAGCCACCCAGGCAACCCTGCTCTTAATCATTTTATTAGTTATACTTCCCATAATATGCTGGATTACTTATAAATATTCCAGCTGACTGCTGCCAGGTCTTCTTGAACATTCCACTAGCACCTAAAACAAGTAACTGTCCACCTTCACACCAGATCTCTTCCATGACTTGACCATCTATTCTTGTTAATAGTATCCCTATTTCTCAATGATTTATGTTCAAAACAGTTTCTGTGGTTCTAACTCTCTACCTAATGAGTCAACAAACTGTATATCCTTCTCAGTGCTTCTAAAAGCTATCATTTCTTTTCCATTTTCCATCTGCAGTATAGTTAGCCTAATTTAACGGCCTTATTACCTCTGCCTACATGAATGAATGTCCTACTACCAGGCTTTCCTCAAAATATCCATCTTAGGGGTAAACATCAAATTACTTCTAACATACCTCTTGGTGTCACTTCCTTTGCTTTAAGACCTTCTATGGCTCATTTCGTACTATTCTTTTATATGAATCCACTGGTCAGTACCATCTCATCTACGTGCCTTCACCTATGCTACTCCTTCTATCTATAATGCTTTCTCCCCCTACCTCCCGGTCCCTCTCACTGCCTACTGAGTAGTTAAGAGTATAGGCTCTTCAAATCCAGCTCTGCCACTTGCAGCCCATATGGCTTTGGGCAAGTTACTTTATGTCTCTATGTCCCCATCTTTAAAAAGGATCTATAAATTGTACTTAACTCACAAGGTTGTTCTGAGGATTCAACAAATTAATACATGTAAAGCACTGAATAGCATCTAAGAACATCACAGAGTACACAGTAATGCTAGCAAGCATTAATAAGTCATCTTAAAGGTCTATTAATAATTCCCTCTGCTCTCGGACAATTAAAGTCCCCCCCCTTATGTTCCCACAGCACTGTATATTTGTACTATTTCTGCAGTCAGTCTTAAATTATAGTTCCCAGAGACAGGAGGCTATCATTCATGTTTCTATATCCCCCAGTATTCCACATTCCAAATTTTTCCACAGTAGAATTTAAGCACATATTTAGAGTTAAAAAGCAACTTTATACATATGATGGACCTCTGTTGCCCCAGAAGAGTTGTGTGTGGCTGGAAGAGTACAAGGCATTTGAGATGAGTGACGAATGCAAGCTGCGGCACATGAAGAGTAACAGCCAGAGTTTATGTCACACAGGTCCGTTTGGTTTGCTACCTCATTCATTCATTCTTCCACTAACTTCACAAAAAATTGCTGAGCCCTAGGTACTAGACACAGGGCAAGCTGCTAGCAGTTCTCTGTTACAAGACTACAGAGTATAGACAAAAGATTATGGTTACTTCAAAGGCAGTGGAAACGTGGAAGAACCAAGGATTTCTTTTGACCCAAACACTTACATAAGCTATTCTATGGGTTCATTTAAGACCTCCCTTAGTTAGCGTACACATCAGAGTTAAGAACAGTGGTTGTTTTTGGGTTGGGTGGAGTGTAGGTATTTTGTTTTTCTATTTATCCTATGGGAGTATCAACTGATTTTCAAATACAAAAAAAAAAAGAGAGTAAGTTTAAAAAAAAATTAAAAAGTCTTTCATTCTATGAGTCAATTAACAAGTACTCATTTAACTACAGCTCACACATTATGAGCTTCAATTATATTAATATCTACCCATTTTTTGAGTGACAGAATGATGTTAAACCCAGTTATTTTTAACTGAGCAAAGTCTTCCCCTCAGAAATGCACGTACTTAATTGCTTGGTTGAGGACACTTGGGTACTGAGCTTAGTAAAACTATAAAGCTAATAGAATCAAACACAGGGCTCAGAATGTATCAAGTACTTGGGATAACATATAAAGTGTAAACATATGCACACATATTAATCTGAATGGACATTCGCCGAAAATCAATAATGGGGTGGGGGGAATTGGGTGATTTTTACATTGTTCCTTATGCTTTTCTATACTGTCCCAATGTTGTTATAATGATCATACATTATTTTCATAAAAGCAATGAACTAACAAAAACAGATGAGGAGCAGGAGTAGTAGTGGTTTAATAATTGCCATATTTGCTAGACAGGATCTAGATCTTTGCTACTTAAAAGCTTGGTCCTCTGACCCGCAACATCAGCATCATGTTGGAGTTGGTCAAAAATACAGAAAGAGAGGCCCTACCACAGACTGATTTAGAATCTACATTTTAACAAGATCCTCAGGTGACTCATATGTCCATTAAAATTTGAAAAACAGTGACCTACAAAGCTAAGGCCTTTACATGCGGGAATAAGAGGAACAACATCTGCCTTGTTCATTAGTATATCCTTAGCACCCAACAGTAGCTGAAACGCTAACTATTTGTTGAATAAATACGTTAGTGATATTACTTCTGAGTGGACCATTAGAAAGACAGTGGAGATTATATTTATTTGAGTTACTTGTCTTCTGCCAGAGTCCCCAGAAATGGGTGCTTAATATTTGCTGCAAATGCTGTTAAATTACTTCAACAATGTCGGCCCCAATGATCTACCATTACTACATGTAATCTTTTATAAAAGAACTCCTTGCTCATTGCTCTGAGAGCCACACGTCTCCTTCAATCATTTTTCTAGCCTCCTATTCATGGGCACATCCTCTACTCTATTACATTCCTCAAAGCAAATTTATTTTAAGATTTTAACTACCACCTCTGAGAGAAAACTTACTATTTAAGTTCCAATCTATGAACTCCATCTGCCTACATTTTAAAGTCTATTTCCTGCACCTCAAATTTAGTTACGTTCAAAACTAACAATTTTATTCACCATCAACTATCTCCCACCCCCATTTCAGAAGAAGGTAGCTCTTTATTCTTAGACTCATGTTTTATAGGTTTTAGAGGAAAGAGACCACCTCATCCAACAATATTTTACAGAGGACAGGTTCAAGAATTAAATGACAGCCCAAGAGGCTAATTACTGGCAACACCAGAGCTACAATCTGAACCACCTTACTTCCAATACATTATTGCATGCTGGAATTCTGACAGAACTCTTCAGTCTTGTCAATCGCATTTAAATACACTTTTTAGAAACCCAGGTTCTAAATTATCGATCGCCTAAATCCAAGAAACCAAGTCCTATATATTGCTGACATTTCTCTCATTCCTTTTTCTTCCTTTTCAGAGCACACTGCACTTTCCTTCCACTTGGGGTTCCTTTGGTACCCAGTGCCATCCTTCCCAAGTCCTCTATGCCCTGGAAACCTAAGAGACTCTAAAATAGGAATGCCTCTTCCTGCCTTTTCTATCTTTATCCATGGTGCTTAACAGAGGTGGTTCCTGGTAGGGTCAAACCCTACCTATGCTCAGAGTATACCAGCCTTTTCTATTGGGCCTTCCTCTTTCCCAATTCCTAATGTGCTGCTCCATCGCTCATTTTGGTATCTGTTCATAGGCTGACGTTTATTCTATGGAAACCTATCTTCAAAAATAGAACCTGACATCATGTAGGTCCTCTCTTTATGCTTGAGAAAACCAAGGCCCTGAGAGAAGTGACTTGCCTCATGTTATTTGAGAAACTGGTGATGATGAAATCTAAACTCAGTTTTCCTCATTCCAATTCAAAGCTTGTAACAGCCCCTTCTATATATATCCGGTCTTTCCCGACATCCCCCAACTGACAGTGCAAACAAAAGGCAGACATCAAAGCCAAATGAAACTTTATTGGGCATGGCTAGCTGCGCTCACTCATTATGAAGCACAAAACCGAGGCGCTTCAGTAAATATTTCTCCAAATGAACTAAAAGTTGAACCCACGGGGAAGGCATCAAAAGAGAGTTGGTTAATTAAATCATCCCTCTCTGTAAGGCTGTTGTAGTTCTCCACTGCCCATGGGAGAACACCACACTCACAGAGCATCAAAGTACTTCCCCTCTGAGACCCAACGTTAGCTGCTGCCACATTCCTGGCCTTTCCTTTCCTGTACCCATTGCTCCGGCCACTACCCCAGTAAGCATGCGGTACTGCCAAAACCTGGCAGTTTCCTTTATGCTTCTGCACCCTTGCACACATCGGTCCCACAACCTGCAGTGCTCCGCCCTACCCCTCACCCCCAATGCCTATCGTCTCCCAAATCCTGAGATGGCTCTCACCACCCTGCTCAAACGTCACTACCCCGACCGGAGTCTACGAAGGTTTCGATCGGCCTCCAAAACTGAACCTGTCCCCAGATGCGGATTTCTACTTGCTGACAAGCCTAGGAACGTGGGAAGGACCGCCCTGGCTGTGAACTGGGTATCATCCCCCGTCCCCCGCCCTCCGCCCTCCACCCGGAGCACGCTCAGCCCGTGGCCGGCCCCGACCACTGGGGGGCTGGGGACACAGGTGCCCAGAATGCTGAGGAATGCCCGGTGGCGGCACCCGAGCCACCGGCGATACCAGCCCGAAGGCGCACACCCACCCCCACCGCGACCAAGCGGCGTCTCCGGTACCTTACCTTGCCCAACAGCAGCGGCAACTCCGCTTTACGGCATTCACAGCAACCGCTGCAAAAGGTGCCGTCAAGTGCAAAGCCGTGGCTCTCTGGTTGCTGTGGGAGACGCTCCTGCTGTACTGTCCTGGACCTCAGCGTATCCGCGGCGCCTGCGACTTCACCGCCCGAAGTTTACTGATCCCTGACGATTCTTAGCTTTTGATATTAGGCCACTTAGCCAAAGCCCTTTCGGCGCTTGCCTTCCTAACAACTACAGTAGCGCAACGAGGCGACATAAAATTTAGGAAGTGGAGCAAGAATTGGAGGCACCAGCTGAGCTGTGCTTCTTGAAGCGTGTGAGTTTGGCAGATAAAATATAGAATGCCAGTTAGATGTGAATTTCAGATAAACAACAAATTGTTTTTTTGTTTTTTTTTTTGTTTTTTTTTGTTTTTTTTTTTACTGCGTGTGGGCTAAACAGAGGGATTCAGAATAACTCCCTGAATTCTGGTTTGGGTACCATTAGATGAGATGGGGATGTAGTGGGAAATAGCAGCTGTGATTAATATTGCTCGTGAGGTTGAGGTGCACGGCATCCCATCTCCATAGGACTATTACACTCGGGTTTAGGTCTGGAAATATACACGCATACAGTTCCGGCCTAGTTCTTAACTTCACAGTGTAATACAATGAATTGTTAAGGGCCAGAAATGTCAATTTTGACATGAATTTTAAAAACTATACAACACTAAATAAATTACTGTAATTTTAGGTTCTTTATACAAAATTATCAGTCCATACTAAAAACTGAAAATACTCCTTTTGTATATTTGAGTTTTCTAAACTTTGTTGTTTGAAACAGCATGTAAAGGTTTTTTTTTTTAATGTTTATTTATTTTGAAAGAGAGAGCGTGTGTGAGCAAGCAGGGAAGGGGCAGAAAGAGAGAGGGAGAGAGAGAAGCCTAAGCAGGCTCTGTGCCGTCAACGTGCAGGGCTCAATCTCACCAACTGTGAGATCATGGCCAAAGTCAGGAGTCCCAGGCTTAACCCACTGAGCCACCCAAATGCCCTGAAAAGTTTTAATTTCTCATTTCCAGTTATAAGTTTCTGGTTTTTCCTTCTAGAACTTTTCTGTGTATATACAAGCTTATTCTGTAAAAGTCCTCTTATTACTTAAAACTAGTTCTATAGACTTAGAACTAGTGGTTGGTAGATTAATCGAAAAAGTAGATAACACCCAAAGGAAGGAAGTTATCGAAGATTAAAGGGATTACTGGACACAAGTGCTAATTTGATGGACCTAATATGGGAAATTTTGAGCATCAAAATAACTATCGATTGAGCTAATGAATTGAGCTATCAATTGAAACACGGCAAATATGTAAAAATTCTTCACTTTGTAATTCTTTAAAAATGAAACGCATTAGTCGTAATTGAAGGTTTCCAGGGTGATTGGTTGCCAATCACTATTGCAAAACTTGATAAAGGGAAAAACATCAAGTATTTATCCTTTTGGGGCACCTGGGTGGCTGAGCCGGTTAAGCGTCCGACTTCGGCCCACGTCGTGATCTCATGGTTCGTGAGTTCGAGCCGCATGTCCCCTCTTTGCTGACAGGCTGGAGCCTGGAGCCTGCTTCAGAGTCTGTCTCTTTCTTTCTCTCTCTCTGTCCCCGCCCCCACTCGTGCTCAGTCTCTCTCTCAAGAACAAATAAACATTAAAAAAAAGTATTTATCCTTTCTTGCATGAACTGTATGTCAGTGTAACCAAAATCCTAATGAGAATTCTAGCTAATAAATGAATGATAGAACAATCACCATTTTGCTATTCCTAATGAAATAATACAACTAACATTCATCAATAGATGTTAAAACTAAGGTGAAATGTTGCTGGGGACGTTTTAGAATTATTTTTTTGATGGGGAACTTATTAATAGGTGGTTTAGGCTGGTACCACCTGAACCCACCCCAGTGATCAATCTTATGATTGAGTCTGGGACAACCAGAAATCGTGTATTTCATGACAGGATGGAACAGACAACACACAGCACCACCTGTGAGGGATTCTTGCCTAAAAACCGAACCTGCATTTAATAAAACTCTAGATTTAACAAAGTGTGTAGAGAAGCAATCAGCTAGATTCAGAATGTGCCGTATTCTACAAGGTAAATACCCCAGTCTCTTCATTAATGGTATATGGTATTTAAAGAGAGAGAGGGATGGGGCGCCTGGGTGGCGCAGTCGGTTAAGCGTCTGACTTCGGCCAGGTCACGATCTCACGGTCTGTGAGTTCGAGCCCCGCGTCAGGCTCTGGGCTGATGGCTCGGAGCCTGGAGCCTGTTTCCGATTCTGTGTCTCCCTCTCTCTCTGCCCCTCCCCCGTTCATGCTCTGTCTCTGTCTGTCCCAAAAATAAATAAATAAAAACGTTGAAAAAAAATTTAAAAGAAAATAAAGAGGGGGGAGGGAAGGAACTACTACAACATCAGAGACTTAAGAGACCTATAAGCAAATGCAGTGTGTAGACCTTGTCTGGATCCTGACATGAAGAAAGCAACCATAAAAAGACATTTTTGAAGCAACTGAAATTTTAATACGGACTGAGCCATTAGATGATATTAAGGAAGTGCTGTTAATTTTGCTAAGAATGTTAGTGGAATGTGGCTGTGTTTAAAAGAGTAAGTCATCATTGATGCGTATTGCAATGCTTGTAAGGTGAAATGTTTTAAAACTTTAAAAAAGATGATACAAACGGCAAAATATTAATAACTGGTAAATCTGTGATGAGCATAAAGGTGTTCATTATTTTTTAAATGTTTGTTTATTTTTGAGGGGGGCGGGGGAAGGGGCTGAGAGAGAGGGAGACACACAATACGAAGGAGGCTCCAGGCTCTGAGCTGTCTGCGCAGAGCCTGACGCAGGACTGGAACTCACAAGCCTTGAGATCATGACCTGAGCCAAGTCAGACGCTTAAGCAACTGAGCCACTCAGGCACCCCTAAAAGTGTTCATTATTAATAGACTCTACTTCTCTGTATATTTTAAAAGTCATAATAAAAATTAACAAAAAAAAAAAAGGAAAATTTTTCATCAGGTTCTGAGAAATACTTTTCAAATGCAAAACTAATCTTGTTTCATGTAAACCTGGGGGGGGGGGAAGGCAGTTAAAGCAAAGTAATTTCACTGGCCAATCTTTTGATTTCAGCTAAGATCTTTTAAATTTTTTTTAACGTTTATTTATTTTTGAGAGAGAGAGAGAGCATGAACAGAGGAGGGGCAGAGAGAGAGGGAGACACAGAATCTCAAACAGGCTCCAGGCTCTGAGCTCACAGCACAGAGCCCGACGCGGGGCTCGAACTCACAGGCCACGAGATCATGACCTGAGCCGAAGTCAGCCGCTTAACCGACTGAGCCACCCAGGCGCCCCAGCTAAGATCTTTTAAAATATGGATCAACCAATTGTAGTTTCTCACTGTTTCTCCTATAAAAGCCACAGACATACTGTATCACCTACTATTTCTACTTTATTATTTTAAAGTAGACCAGGAACTTAAACAAGTAAAGGAATCTTAACTTTAACAGTCCTAGGTTGGTTTTTTTTGTTTTTGTTTTTTTTGTTTGTTTGTTTTGTTTTTGCAATACTCCCCTATCATTTACAATTTTCTTGGACACAACTGTCTTGTGACTTTTTTAAACCTCTTTATAAGTTTCCCTCTACATTCTTTACAGTGTTTCATACTCATATTTCATTTTGGTTTATGTCATATTTATATAACTACAATGGCTGCCAGCAGTACAAACAGGTTTGGGAACAAATAGCTAACTGCAGGTAAACTGGTGGGAGCAGTACTTCTCCCAGCAGTACTAGAGTGGAGCCCAGCTGTAAGCCTTCAGCTGTCAGTATGCTTTTAACTTGGTCAGCCAATCCAGTTGGACAAAGGTTACGAGAATGGGTAAAACAGCCTCTATTATAGGCAAAGATCCATCTTTTAAAAATCACTCAGATGGGGGATTACACACACACCGTGGCCCATCCTAATATTGTGGGTCCTGGGGCAAGAGTACAAATGGAGTTTGACATATTTTAAATGTCTGAGTAAAGAATTAACCATATTATATCCTTCCACCCAGGCAAATATTCCTTCTCAAGGAACAGTAATCTAGGATCAAATTTCGAATTCTCAGACATATACTGTAGAGTCAGCATGAGAATTAGGTCTGCCTGTTCTTCCCACAAGGTCCTGGGTCTTTCTTCTTTTACTTCTAGCTTCAGCTTGCCACAAGAGTCCTGATATGCATCATGTACACACCTGTTTGCACATCCAAGGTCCATCCACACTACTCGTAAAACTGCCACTCCTTAAGTATAAAGGCATATACTTTATATAAAGGTATACACACACACACACACACACACACACACCTGTAGCACAGTCTGTCTTCAGGATGATTTGGGGAAGAGGCCTGCATCTGTTCTGGAATCAAGCTTTGGGCTGGTCAGGCAGGGAATTCTAGGGCTCTGGCTATCTGGTACACGATGGGTAGAGAACATGCACCCATCCAAGTGGGTGCAGTTCCTTGGTTCCTTCAATTTTCCATTCCATGAAGAGGCACAGCAAGTGTGAGGATCCGTGCAGGGACCCCTCTTTCCGAAGGCTAAGTGCACACATGCCCTCATGGTGTCATACTATATACACTGCTGGACTTGCTTTTTCTATTTCATAATATCATGAATACCCTTCCACTGATAGCATATTCTGTAACAGGTATATAGGGTTACTTTAGCACCATAATCTAATCATTCTGGTGACCTTGTGCAAAAGGGGCATAAACATACTACTAGTACCATGCAGCGTAAATGTAAAATAGGATTTAGTAAGGGAAATACTTGGGACAGAAAAGTAGAGTGCAATTTCCCAAGTTCTCGTCCCACAGAGATTCGGACAGGCACAGAAGGACTGATATTCCATGGAAAGGACTCTAATTGAGGAAACCAACTCCCACAATGGTCTACATATTCATAGCATTTACTGGGGAAAGGGCATGCAGAATATATGTAGACAAGTATGTAACAATGGTAGCTTGCCAGTGCAGCAAGTTAAAAAGGGAGACTTCAGAATTGTGGTAGCCCATCCTTTTCTTCAATTAACAGTCGGGTTGCTTGTATTTTGCTCTTGTAATGCTGCAAAGAGTACTGGCTTATTTGTGGGTATGTAAGAGAAATACCTAGAAATGGAATTAACTTTTCAAAGGTATGTGTATTTAAAATCTTGATATTGCTGAACTGTTCTCCACTCCATCTTCTATATGAGGTACTGTTTTCTTACTATCTACATCAGACTCCTCTCCCTAGGACTCAAGACTATCCAGTGTCCCTTCATTCTTTTGGTGAAAACGCTTAGTTACAGGAGCTCCAGTCTCATCTAGTCATTGATTGGTTTTCTTTTTTCTCCTAAACTTATTTCAAGTTAGGAAATACTTTTTAAAAGATTTAGATTCTGGTCTCTTTTTGGCTACAATCTGCCAAAATGTAACCCACAATGTGACAAGCTCCAAAGACAGAAAAACTAAGTGCTTGATTTATAGTTATAGCATGTTTCACCTTCCATTTATAGCTGCACTGTGTAAAATAGCTACTAGTAAGATGTGGCTCTTTACATTTAAATTAATCACAATAAAAATTTTAGTTTCTTCGTTTAACTCACCATATTTACATTGCTCAACAGCTGCCTGGATCTAGTGGCCACTGTGTTGGACAGCACAAATATAGAACTTCCCATCACTGCAGAAAATTCTGTTGAACAGCACTGCTCTAAAATATAAACTTTTTGGGCAGAGGGACTATGACTTTTTTTTTAATCTTCTCATCCCCAACAGTACACTGTAGATATTTAATGAAAATTGATAAAAATGCAAGCACTGAAGCAAAGGAAAGCAGAAAAAGTTTAATTTTTAGAGGAGATATTCCAGGTGCTTTTGTAAGAACTTAGGCTCGGTCATTCTACACAGAGCATACAATCATTTCAACATTCAAGTTACTCCACTTTGAATACTTTATTTTGAAGTTAAAAAGTTTAAAGTTTAAAAGGCTTTGTCTTGTTTCCAAGGATAATGAGGCAATATGCTTATTAAAAGACTAGTTTGCAGAACTGAGTATATTAAAAGTGTCCATTAATGTTCTTCATCCGTAACTTAAAGGTTAAACCTGAGGAATTAGAATTTTTATTATCAGAACTGCATAGCAAAACCATGTCCAAATGATAGACATACCAAATAATCTACAGATTAAGATAACCTGTAAGCCATTTAACAAATCCAATTTAAAGCAAAACAAATGTTAGGAGAGATACTAAATGATATTCAGGTTAGCAAAGTTTTGAAATGTTTCATATATCTTTTAATGCAAAAAAAGTTGTCAAATGGTAAGTGGGCACATACACCTGATATCATTTATCCCATGTCAACAAACTGCTGAATCATTTGGTTGTTTGGAAAATATTTGGGCTAAGTTCACTCTGCATGTGGTACTAAGCAGTCATAAATTGAAAGTGCAAATGCCTGAATGGAAACATAGCTTAAAATGTTTATTTATGCTACTATTCTACACTGACACATGAACGCTGTGAGAGACGTTTACAGTTGTACCAAGTCTAGATAGAGAGTAACAAGTTTGATGAGAAAATACAAAAAGGCCACAAGCATTGCACAAACAAAAGAATGTTAAAGGGCATTATAATCAGGTGGTGTTTTCTTTCCTTTTTTTTTTTTTTTTTAATAATCACTTTGAAGTCCTAGTGATACCACTTTAAGCACATGCTTTATTAAAAGAAAGAACATCTAGAAGTACCCAACACTTAAATCCATTATTCACTGAAAATAACGCCTTACATTTACATAGCATTTTACTGTTGTTGAAGCAACTTCACATACTCCATTTCATTTTATTTCTCACAACAGCCCTGGGAGGTAAGCTGAACAAGTTATAATTATTTTATGTAAGGCAGTGGAGGCCCAAAGATGAGAAATGATTTACTATGCTGAGGTCATAGATCTACTCAGTATATGGTAGAAAGCGATTAATTTTGAATTTAATTACTTTAAAAGAAGTGAAACCAAAATACTTTTTATATCCAGAAATCTTAAAGACTAGTAGTTTTTAATGTAAGTTGTTCCAAAACTTTAATTGTTATATATCTTATAGTATGAATTAGTTATAAATTTTATTTTAAAGAGTCTCCCTTAAATGGTAAATCAGACTCCGTGCTTTGGTACCTTAGAGATATTGAAAATGTTAAAATATATATATATATATATATGCATTCTTATAGCCCTTAGGCTCTCAAAAAATTTCCAATACTAACAGAAATGCCTTTTACCAATTACTTAAAATGTGACTTATTTTAAAACTGGTCCAAAGTTACAAAGCTCCAAGCCAAAGCAAACACATTCACCCACCTTCTGCCCTACATACTGTGAAATCCTCTAAATGCCCATTCCCAAGGACCAACTTAGAGTGAATGGGTATCATTAAGAATATGTATCAGTTTAAACTAACAAAACTCAAATGATTATGAATCAAAAGTGAGTACCTTATATTGACCCAGAAATAACAAATACTGTTTTAATTTAATAATTGGATAGTCTGAGGAGAAAAGTACTATGGCAATCTCTGTTATTTATAAGCCAGTACTAACCTTTATATGGCAAGTCCGACAATATCTGTTCAATAAAAACAACATATAGGAAACACAATCCATTTAAACTCCAAATTACTCCAAAAGCTTAAGTATTTACATTAATCAAATATTCCAGGTAACAAAGCATGTCAGGTCACAAATATTTGTATAATGTGAATACTGTAAGATACACATAAAAGGTTTTGAAAACCATACTGAACATGAGGTAATCGTTCTGTAATGATTAAGGAAATATTCATGATCTATTATAATGTTCTAGTACTGACATTATGAAATGTATGTTTTGTTTAAAAATAGCAAATAACTTTATGGTTACTTGGGTGTTCAGTAAATTTATGCCGACCACACACTTCCCTAAAAGAATATACCCAGTTTAAAATAAAATCAAAGAAGAAACTGTTCTAGATCCATTTTATGTGACTATGTAAAACTGAACCATATTAATGCAGTTAATTTGAATTTTTTATAAACTCTAATAATTTATTTTTTAAAATTTGACTTACTAGCAGAAACATTGTTTTTAAGATCCAAACTTTGTCACATTACTCAAAAGTAGCAAAACTATATGTACAGTAAATCAAACTTCACTAATTGTGGAAATCCAGATACAAAGTACGGCTGCCGTATCACAGACACTTAAATTTATCTGTTGTGTGAATTAGCCAATGAATGGACACTGATCTAATAAATATGGGGTTTTTAAAAGAATTACAATGATTTGAAAGTATAGTCCTTAGTATTTTTAGCCTGGAATCATAATATTTTATAGTAAGAAGTCAACAGTGTCCTCTTCCAGAATTAATACTCTTTGAAATCATATTATATATATATATATATATATATATATATCCTTTGTCAATTTTTTCATGTTTTCAAAAGAAACAAAATAACTATAATTTTACAAGTATTGAGAAAAAATCATTCTGGGTAAGTCATGAAATGGAGTATGTAAGCCTAATTATAATATTTCATTACAAATTATTTACTTTTATTATTTGTACCACCAAGGATCGGTCACCAAAAATTCCAATTATACATGACACTGTTCATACTTTAATTTAATAAGTGAGTAAATAAAACTAAGCCAATATGTTTCTTTAAATGATAACACAGGAAAAAGTTACTGTTTGCAGAACAAAGTAGGCCAAGTCTAGCTGTACAGTGGCAGTTAACGGTTTGTCAACACGGTACAGATGCCATCAATAAAACCCATGTACAGACAGGCACGCCTCTAATACTTTCAGTTTGTTTACCTATACCTGGGACATTCAAAGAATCACTGTATTCTTTGTGCACTCAGTTATTAAATGCTTCATATATACATATTTACCAAAAGTTAAACACATAGGTGACAGAGTAAGCCCAAAGAGTCAAAATGAATTGTAAAAAATTTTTTTTTCTAAAGTGCTTAAGGCAATTCCTTCATTTCTTTAACCCAGTTTACTAAAACTGGTTTGGGATTCAACTGCTAAAAGAGAAATGCAATATCAAATGCACGTTTTTATAAAACAATTTTTATACCTGTAATACATCTATTACCGTCAACCTCTCATGCATTTCTTTTACAGAAAGCAATCATGTTTGACCTGTCAAAACAAAGAGTAAACAAAAACTAATAAAGTCTGAAAGGGTATACCATCTTCCCACAATGCATTAAATTTGAGCAAAAAGGCTCAATAGTTTTTAATTCAAATGACAATGAGAATGTTATACATTATGGTCAAGTTAAGAGTTACCTTAATTTGATACTATTTAAATAGGCACTACAGTTGATTATTTTCTAGTTTGAAAAGGAGGGTGGCAGACTTTTCCAGTTTAACTTAACACATATAAACTTAAAACTTTTGTTCTTTATAGAGACACTTAAGAAGCATACATAGTAACAGGAAAACCTCAGATTTTTATTTTGAAGTAATACTTGTTATTACTTCAAATGAATTTTCCAAATGAATATTAGAAAATTTAAATGAAGGGTTTCAAATGATGGCATGAGCACAGAATAGAAGCATATGCACTCCTCCAGCCCGATTAATCCTCTGCTCCATACACCTGCAATAGAAGGCCCTCACCAGTATAACATAATGGTCTCTGGCTTAAATTATCAGTTGACGCTGCAGGGGGCATGAAGTAAGAGCACACTTAGAGGAAGAAGGCACTGAATTAAAGAGAAGACACAATTACATAAGACGTAATAGTAAAAAATTTTATACAAGAACTTCTGGCTTTTTCTGTGTCAATTTTGCTAAACTATACATGTGTAATTGTTGACATAAAGCAGCTCCACCACTAAATTACTGCTTTCAGATTTGACTCTATGAAAGAGAATTGTAACTTCCTGTTTCTTAGGTCCTGGAATAACACCACTGTAGGGAACAGAATATCCAAAAAATTTTTTTCAAAATCTTTAGGAAGAACAAAACCCAATATTATAGTTGTTTGGAGAATCAAAAGGATATCTACTGACATACTTCATTCTCTCAACTGCCTTATAGTCTTCAAAAACTACCAATATGTCATGACACAATGGTGCAGATATAAATGCCCTCTGGAAAAATAATACCTAATTCAAACAAAATTCCTCATTTAGGTCTGTTTACCAAAAAACAAAACACCTATATCAGTAAACAGTAAACTTTAGGAGAGAATGAGCTATTCCTATTTCACAGGTTTTTCTGTAAAAGGCAGCTCAGATGTAAGCAGCAATAGTCCCTTCTTGGGAGAAGGTTGTCAGAGCATAATACCCTTAAAATAAGAATGAAAAAAGGTCAACATGAGAAAGTAAATTCCAGAGACCACCAAAAACGTTCAAGGACTTCTTAAATACTGAAATCGCAACTTTCAGTTTGGCTCAAAGAACTTGTATTAAAAATTTTAACCAACTTTTAAAAAATAGGTATGTTCTGCTCAATAACCATGGGTTTTATTCACGGTTTAACATATTTTCCCTAAGGTTGGGAAGGATTATTCTATGATGATTTTTGGAAGAATTATACCCCTTTGGAAGGCAAATGTGAAAAATAACCTCTGAATAGTTACGTTTGAAAAACTTATATGGTAAATAAGTCAGAGATATGTAGACATTTTTCAAAACACTTGTTTAAACCATTCCATACCTTATTAAAAAGCAGACATAAATGACCTCAGTAGTTTTAGGCACCTCCCTTTATAACCTATCTTCTTAGATAAAACTTAAATGATGTAGGTTTTTCTACCTTTTTTTAAACTTTAATAAAATTTCATTCCTACTAGAAATATTAAAAATCAGTATAATTATCAATTACTACCAAATTCAAGTGAGAATTTTACCAAGACAACTATTAAAGGTAGTACTAAATGTGACAACAAAATCAGAAAATAGAAAGCTTTAAAAAATCTTATCCATCATCCAAAATGATGGAATGAAAAGAAGTCTAATTAAACAAGGCAACATATAAAGAATATCCCTTTGCCACTGTTAGTGCAGCAGGTTAAAAACAACGACGACGACAACTAACGTATGGGTGATTTTAAGCTAAACTCTTCCTATCCACTCTATTTTGAGTTTTAACTCAAATAAGAGAAATGTCACAATATTTGGAAAAGAGAAAATGATAAACAATCTAGTCAGTAAAACAAAAGAGGATAATTTAGCAAAACTCAACTTCTTTACGAAAGGACAACAATTAAGAAAACATTTCTAGCATCCCCAACCAATGATTTCAACTTTTAGACAAACTTAGAAGACTGTATTTTTTTTAAAGCTTCAGTGTAAGAACCTAATAATAGGTAGTGACGAGATAAAGAGAAAGTACAGGGGAAAGAAGACAAGATTTAAATGCTTTCCACTCAGGTCCTAGGGCTACATACTAACTAAACATTTTAGGAGAGCCAAAGTAATCCAAGAAACACAAAAATGAGTTTCTATGTAACTATTTAAACACTGCCTTTCTTCCCATTTGCTCTTCGAAACATCAGTTTCTTGCTCAGAATCTGCTTGCTTGATGCTACTACACAGTAGGTTCCCGTGAGTACTTGGTACTAGATGCTTAATGCTAACACATCCCAGGCCTTAAAGCAGAAGGTAGCAAACCTGATTTCCACCACTTGTAAATTTCTGTGATTAGTAACTGCACAGAAAAGGCCACCCAAAGGGGGTGAAACATATTCTGAGTAAGCATTACTGAGTAATATTGTTTAGGCTGCTAGCTGAACCCGTCATTCCATTTTCACTTTTCTGAAGCGTTCTCACAGCACTTGGAACCTGCATCCCAGTATTCAAAGAAAGTCCACCACACCAAACCTAAAAAAAGACAAAACCAAAGCTTTAGTCAGATTTCAAATCAAACTAGAACTGAGGTGATTCTTAAAGTTCCATTTGAAAGGCAAAATGCCACGTATGTGAATGTCAACAAGTTCCAAACTGATAACCTTTATATTTGAACCGAGAAGTGAAAAGGAAGGCTAACTCAAGAGTTTTTGAGAACCAGAGAGGCCAGAGGAAGTCTTTGTGGTAGCAGAACCCACTGGAACTGCACACAAGAGAAGGAACTAAGGGCTGCAAAAATTTAGATATTAAATTTTTAGGGTTAATAGGCCAAAAATATTGGCTATTTCTACTGATGCTAACCTTCACAACCAAGAGAAGTGCACAGAGAGCCAATTTCCTTACCCCTATTATTGCTTTAGATTGTGATGAGGTGTGGCCTGAGACTATAGGAATCCAACACCCCAGTGTTAACAGAGTAAAATCCATTATTTTTTTCCCTAACTTGTTAACAATAAGAACTCTTTTATTAATTCTTTAAGAACTTCTGAGAAAAATGCAAATGGTAATAATATCCAGATATACCATATTGCCATATTCTATTAATTATAAATGTAAGTTTATGAAAGATGAAATTGCTTGTAAACAGAGCAGCTTTAATTGAATAAAGTGAATAACTTATTTAGAACAGACTCAAGTGAATTAAAATATGAAAGTATGGATCTTTTAATTATCATCGATGCCTGGTTTGTAGAAGACATAGCTTGAGACAAGGGACACTTAGAAACTGTTGGAGTATTCCCACCTTCAATTATATCCAAAAGTGTTTAAAATTTACTAAGTGATTACATACTATACCAAAGAATCCACTGACCTGTGAAATTTATAGCTGTATGACGAACATTCCAAATTTTTAAAACTAGTAGGTTCAGTAATGATAACTCCCCAAATACAAAAGCTCTTTGATTATAAAACTACTATATTACTTTTTTTTGAAATTATTTAAGTGATTTACAAACATATTTACTCAAAATATCTAGCACAGAGGTACAAGGGCAAATCAACAGAGAAAGGTTAGTCTTTTTTGAACACTTGGAATTCATATACAAAAAACAGATCTCAAACCATACCTGGTACAATATATAAAAAATAACTCAAAATGGATCACAGACCTAAATGTAAAACCTAAAACCATAAAACTTTAAGAAGAATACAAAAGAGATTATCTTTGTATCCTTGAGGTAGGCAAAGCAAGATCCATAAAAGGAAAAAAAATGGATAAACGGACTTCATTAAAATGAAAAACTTCTCCTCAAAATGTTTACAAAATGAGAAAAGCCACAAACTAGGAAAAAATATTTGCAGAACAGTTATTTGATAAGGACCCATATCCAGCATACATAAAGAAATCTTAAAACTCATTAATGAGAAAACAAGTACCCCAATAAAAAATGAATAATAGATACTGCATCAAAGACATTATAAAAATGAAAAATAAGCACATGAAAAGATCCTCAACATCATTTGTCCTTAGGAAAATGCAAGTTAAAACCATAATGAAATACCATTACACACCTATTAAAACTGCTGAACAAAAAAATCTGACAATATTAATGTCAAGGATGTGGTAAACTCTCATATATTGCTAGTAGGAATGCAAAAGTCACAATACAAGAAACAACAGGTGTTGGTGCAGATGTAGAGAAAAGGGTATCCCCTCTTGCACTGTTGGTGGGAATGCAAACTGGTGCAGCCACTCTGGAGAACGGTATGGAAGTTCCTCAAAAAACTAAAAATATAACTACCCTACCATCCAGCAATTGCACTACTAAGTATTTACACAAAGGATACAAAAATACAGATTCAAAGGGTTACATGCACCCCAATGTTTACAGGAGAATTATCAACAATAGCCAAACAATGGAAAGAGCCCAAATGTCCATCTACTGATGAATGGATAAAGATGTGGTGTGTGTGTGTATGTAACACACATACACGCACACACACACAGGGGATATTAAACAAAAAGAATGAAATCTTGGGCCTGGGTGGCTCAGTCAGTTAAGCGTCTAACTCTTGATTTCACCTCAGGTGAAATCTCACACATCAGGCTCCGCACTAGCACAGAGACTGGGATTCTCTCTCTCCTTCTCTCTCTGCCCCTCCCCACTCACACTCTCAAAATAAACCTTTTTTAAAAAAAGAAAAAGAATGAAATCTTGCCACTTACAATGACATGGAGGAGATAGAATGTATTACACTAAGCGAAATAAGTTGGAGAAAGACAAATACCATATGATTTCTCTCATATGTGGAATTTATTTATTTATTTATTTATTTATTTATTTATTTATTTATTTATTTTGAGACAGAAAGCAGGAGCAGGGAGGGGCTGAGCAGAGGAAGAGGGAGAGACAGAGTCTTAAGCAGGTTCCATGCTCAGTGTGGAGTCCGACGCAGGACTCGATCTCATGACCCCATGACAATGAGATCACGACCTGAGCAGAAATCAAGAGTCAGTGCTTAACTGACTAAGCCATCCAGGTGCCCCACTCATATGTGGAATTAAGAAACAAAACAGATGAACACATAGGAAGGGGGGAAAAAGAGGAGAGAGGTAAACAAACCACAAAAGACTCAATGACAGAGAATCAACTGAAGGTTGATGGAGGGAGATGGGTAGGAGATGAGCTAGATGGGTGATGAGTGTTTATTGTGTTGAGCACTGGGCATTGTTTTTAAGTGATGAATCACTGAATTCTACTCCTGAAACCAATATTGCACTGTATGTTAACTAAAATTTAAATAAAAATTTAAAAAAATTAAAAGGAATACAAAAGTCACACAGCCACTTTGGAAAACATTTTGGTAGCTTCTTATAAAGTTAAACATACACTTTCTTTTTTTTTCTTTAATTTTTTTTAATGTTTATTTTTGAGAGAGAAACAGTGTCAGTGGGGATGCCCAGACAGAGACGGAGACACAGTATTCAAAGCAGGCTCCAGGCTCTGAGCTGTCAGCACAGCCTAATGCAGGGCCCAAACCTATGAACTGTAAGATCATGACCTGAGCCGAAAGCAAATGCATAACCTACTGGGACACACAGATACCCTAAACATACACTTTCAGTGTGATCTAATACCCTCACTTCTAGGTATTAACCCAAGAGAAATGAAAACAAATACGAAAAAATCTATTTGCAAATATTTACAGTGCCTTTACTTATAATTGCCAAAAACTAGAAAGAACCCCAAAGTCCTTCAACTGGTGAGTGGATGAATAACGTGTGCTACATACACAGTCAGCAATAAAACAGACACTCATCAGCAAAAAAAAAAGACACTATGACTGATAAACACAACACTGATGAATTTCAAATACATTATGCTGTAGAATCAAAAGTCTACATACCATACAATTCCTTTTCTCTAATATTCTGGAAAAAGCAAAACTACGGAGACTAAAACCTTGTTAGTGACTACCAGGGCTGGGTGTGATCAGAAAGGTCCATTACAAAGGAAGATGAACTTTTGTAGGGTGATAGAAATGTTCAATGTCTTGATTATGGTAATGTTACACAACTGTAAGCATTTGTCAAATCCCACAGAACTGTACACTACTACGAATTATCCTTAATAAACCTGCTTTTAAAAAGAAAACTAGGGGTGCCTGGGTGGCTCAGTCGGTTAAGTGTCCAACTGCAGCACAGGTCATGATTTCATCGTTCATGAGTTCAAGCCCCACGTTGGGCTCTGTGCTGACAGCTCAGAGCCTGGAGCCTGCATCGAATTCTGTGTCCTCCTCCCTCTCTCTCTTTCTCTGCCCCTCCCCCACTCACGTTCTCTCTCTCTCTCTCTCTCTCTCTCTCTCTCTCTCTCTCTCTCTCCCCCCCAAAAAATAAACATAAAAAATTTTTTTAAAAAGAAAACTAATCTTGTACACAAAAAGTTTAATAATCACTGACCTAGTTAATAAACCCTTCAATGAAAGGAAAAAAATAATTTCAACCAGTTTGAAAATACTTTTCCTAAAGCATCTTAACAACACTTACTAATGTAGTTAGTGTTTAATTATTTGGAATGAAAAGCAATAAACTCACTACATATCTACTTGAGATAAACTCAAATTAAACATGAAATCCAACCCTTTGAGACACAAGGAAAAAAATAACTTTTGAGTTTCATATGGTAAACAAATTTGTCCCTGAATGACCTATTTGGAAAAACAGCCAAAAAACACATAATACAGCAGAGGTTTGTGGCAAAGTAATAATAATAATAATAATAATAATAATAATAATAATAACAACAACCCTTCTAAATCCTTAAGTGTTTTTCTATGAACAATAACTTCATTCACTGATTACTTTTAATTTTTAATGAAAAACCAAGAGTCTTAGTTATTAGCATTGTTTTAAATTTAAGATTTTGGGGTATCCAAAGTGAATGATCATTATCAATTTTGAGAGTTAAAAGTACTATATTTTAAACCCACATATACCCTGAATACTTTCTCCTCACAGTTTGAGAAGCTACAGTCAGGGTAATGATGGAAGAACACACATACAAAACATTCTGCCAACTCTGCAATGGAAATAACCCCCCTTGATTGTAGAAGTAACCCCCAAATTAAGAAAAGGTCTAGCCAGAATAATGAGGATCTGTCTTAATTGTACTGCAGAACTCCCCAGAGTAGCCCAAACTTACAGAGAAATCCAAAGGATAAAGGAGTTGGAAGAAGCAGTAACATCTGCTTAATAAAAAAATAAATTCAAACCAAGCTGCATTTTGTATGGAGAATAATGACTTTTTCTAATATAAATTGTGACCACTAAACCAGCCTTGCAAGAAATTTTAAGGGGGACTCTTTGAGTGAAGAAAAAAACAAACCAAAACAGACCAAAAGCAATAAAGACTAGAAAGGACCAGAGAACATCATCAGAAACATCAACTCGATAGGAAACACAATGGCACTCAATTCATATCTTTCGGTACTCAATCTGAATGTAAATGGACTAAATGCTCCAATCAAAACACACAGGGGATTAGAATGGATAAGAAAACAAGACCCATCTATATGCTGCCTACCAGAGACTCATTTTAGACCTAAAGACACAGCAGATTGAAATAAGGGGATGGAGAACCATCTATCATGCTAATGGACGTCAAAAGAAAGCCAGAGTAGGGGCGCCTGGGTGGCGCAGTCGGTTAAGCGTCCGACTTCAGCCAGGTCACGATCTCGCGGTCCGTGAGTTCGAGCCCCGCGTCAGGCTCTGGGCGGATGGCTCGGAGCCTGGAGCCTGTTTCCGATTCTGTGTCTCCCTCTCTCTCTGCCCCTCCCCCGTTCATGCTCTGTCTCTCTCTGTCCCAAAAATAAATAAACGTTGAAAAAAAAAATTAAAAAAAAAAAAAAAAAAAAAAAAAAAAAAAAAGAAAGCCAGAGTAGCTGTATTTATATCAGACAAACTAGATTTTAAAACAAAGACTATAACAAGAGATGAAGAAGGGCGTTCTATCATAATTAAGGGATCTACCAAGAAGATCTAACAACTGTAAATATTTATGCTTCCAATTTGAAAGCACCCAAATATATAAATCAATTAATCACAAGCATAAAGAAACGCATTGATAATAATACCATAATAGTAGGAGATTTTAACACCCCACTTTCAACAATGGAAACAATGGCTCTGAATGAGACCCTGGACCGGATGGACTTAACAGATATATTCAGAACATTTCATCCTAAAGCAGCAGAATACGCATCCTTCTTGAGTGCACATGGAACATTCTCCAGAACAGATCACACACTGGGTCACAAATCAGCCCTCAACAAGTACAAAAAGATTGATATCATACCATGCATATTTTCAGACCACAATGCCATGAAACTTGAAATCAATCACAAGAAAAAATGTGGAAAGACCACAAATAACTGGAGATTAAAGAACATTCTACTAAAGAATGAATGCACTAATCAAGAAATAAAGAGGAAATTAAAAAGTACATGGAAGCCAATGAAAATGAAAACATGACAGTCCAAAACCTCTGGGATGCAGCAAAGGTGGTCATAAGAAGGAAGTATGTAGCAATGCAGGCCTTCCTAAAGAGGGAAGAAATGTCTAAAATACACAACCTAACCTTACACCTAAATGCGCTGGAAACAGAACAGCAAGTAAAGCCCAAAATCAGCAGAAGAAGGGAAATAATAAAGATTAGGGCAGAAGTCAATGATATTGAAATTAAAAAACAACAACAACAACAACAGTAGAATAGATAAACAAAACCAGGAGCTTGTTAGTTCTTTGAAAGAATTAACAAAATTGATAAACCCCTACCCAGATTGATCAAAAAGGAAAAAGGAAAGGACCCAAATAAATAAAATCAGATGAGAGAGATCACAACCAACATCACAGAAATACAAACAATTATAAGAGACTATTACAACCAATTATATGCAAACAAATTGAGCAATCTGGAAGAAATGGACAAATTCCTAGAAACTAACTGAAAAGGAAAAAGTAGAAAATTTGAACAGACCCACAACCAGCAAAGAAATTGGATCAGTAATCAAAGATCTCCCAATAAACAAGAGTCCAGGGATGGACGCCTTCCTAGAGGAATTCTACCAAACATTTAAAGAAGAGACGGGGTGCTTGGGTGGCTCAGTCAGTTAAGTGTCCAACTTCAGCTCAGGTCATGATCTCGCGGTTTGTGAGTTCGAGTCCCGTGTTGGCTCTGTGCTGACAGTTCGGAGCCTGGAGTCTGTTTTAGATTGTGTGTCTCGCTCTCTCTCTGCACCTCCTCCCTCCCTCCTTCCTTCCCTCATTCCCTCTCCTCCCTCCTCAAAAATAAATAAACATAAAAAAAATAAAGAAGAGTTAATAGCTATTCCTTTGAAGATGTACCAAAAAATAGAAATGGAAAGAAAACTTCCAAACTCATTCTATGAGACTAGCATTACTTTGATTCCAAATGCAAACAAAAACACCACTAAAAAGGAGAACTATCGACCAATCTCACTGATGAGCACAGATGCAAAAATTCTGAAGAAGATACTAGCAAACCAAATCCAACAATACATTAAAAGAATTATGCACCACGATCAAGTGGGATTTATTCCTCTCCCTGAGATGCAGAGCTGGTTCAATATCTGCAAATCAATTAATGTGACACACATCACATTAATAAAAGGAAGGATAAGAACCACATGATCGTCAATAGATATAGAAAAGACATTTGACAAAATACAGCATCCTTTCTTGATAAAAACCCTCGAGAAAGTAGGGATGGAAGGAACATACCTCAAGATCATAAAGGCCATATATATGAAAGACCCACAGCTAACATGATCCTCAATGAGGAAAAACTTAGAGCCTTCCTCTGAAGGTCAGGAACACAACAGGGATGTCCACTGTCACCACTGTTTTTCAACAGTGTTGGAAGTCCTAGCCTCAGCGATCAAACAAAGAGAAATAAAAGGCACCCAAATTGGCAAGGAAAAAGTCAAACTTTCATTCTTCACTGACATGATACTCTATGTGGAAAACCCAAAAGATTCACCAAAAAACTGCTAGAAATGATACATGAATTCAGCAAAGCCGCAGAATATAATATCACCATACATTTCTTTACACCAATAATGAAGCAGCAGCAGGGGAAATCAAGGAATCCATTTACAAATGCACTGAAAACCATAAAATACCTAGGAATAAACCTAACCAAAGATGTAAAAGATCTGTACACTAGAAACTATAGAAAGCTTATAAAAGAAACTGAAGAAAACACAAAGAAATGGAAAAGTATTTCATGCTTGTGGACTGGAAGAACAAATATTGTTAAAACACCAATATTACACATTCAATACAATCCCTATCAAAATAACACCAGCATTCTTCACAGAGCTAGAACAAACAACCCTAAAATTTGTGTGGAACCAGAAAGGACCCCGAATAGCCAAAGCAATCCTGAAAAAGAAAACCAAAGTGGGAGGCATCACAATTCTGGATTTCAAGCTATATTCCAAAGCTGTAATCATCAAGATAGTATGGTACTGGCACAAAAACAGACACATAGATCAATGGAACAGAAGAGAGAACCCAGAAATGGATCCATAAATGTATGGCCAACTAATCTTTGACAAAGCAGGAAAGAATATCCAATGGAATAAAGACAGTCTCTTCAACAAAAGGTGTTGGAAAACTGGACAGCAACATACAGAAGAATGAACCTGGACCACTTTCTTACACCATACACAAAAATAAACTCAAAATGGATGAAAGACCTAAACGTAAGACAGGAAACCGTTAAAATCCTAGAGCAGAAAACTGGCAACAACCTTTTTGACCTTGGCCGCGGCAACTTCTTACTTGATATGTCTCTGGAGGCAAGGGACACAAAAGCAAAAATGAACTACCAAGAGAAGGAAAAGGAAAGCCAGAGTGGAAAAGACATTTGCAATGCATATATCTGGCAAAAGACTCAGTTCAAAAATGAACTACTGGGACCTCATCAAGATAAAAAGCTTCTGCACAGTGAAAGAAACAATCAGCAAAACTAAACGGCAACTGACAGAATGAGAAAAGATATATACAAATGACATATCAGATAAAGGGTTAGTATCCAAAATCTCTAAAAAAACTTATCAAACTCAACACCAAAAAAACAAATAACCCAGTGAAGAAATGGACAAAGACATGAATAGACACTTCTCCAAAGAAGACATCCAGATGGCCAACCGACACATGAAAAAATGCTCAACATTACTCATCATGAGGGAAATACAAATCAAAACCACAATGAGATGCCACCTCACACCTGTCCGAATGGCTAAATTAACAACTCAGGAAACAACAGACGTTGGCAAGGATGCAGAGAAAGAGGAACCCTTTTGCACTGCTGGTGTGAATGCAAACTTGGGCAGCCACCTCTGGAAAACAGTATGGAGGTTCCTCAAAAAATTAAAAATACAATTACTCTATGACCAAGCATTTGCACTACTAGGTATTTATCCAAAGGATACAAAAATGCTGACTGGAAGTGGCACGTGCACCCCAATGTTTATGGCAGTACTATCGACAATAGCCAAATTATGGAAAGAGCCCAAATGTACAGTGACAACTGATGAATGGACAAAGATGCGGTATGTATATATATATATATATATATATATATATATATATATATACACATACATATATGTATATGTATATACACATATATATGTATATATATATATGTATATATATGTGTGTATATATATATATGATGCAATATTACTCAGCAATCAAAAAGAATGAAATCTTGCATTTGCAATAACATGGATGAAACTAGGAGTGTATTATGCTAAGCGAAATCAGTCAGAGAAAGACAAGTATCATATGATTTCACTCATATGTAGAATTTAAGATACAGAACAGGTGAACATAAGGGAAGGGGAGCAAAAATAATATAAAAACAGGGAGGGAGACAAACCATAAATGACTCTTAAAAAAATTTTTTTAATGTTTATTTATTTTTTGAGAGATAGAGACAGAGCATGAGTGGGTGAGGGGACAGAGAGAGAGGGAGTCACAGATTCCAAAGCAGGCTCCAGGCTCTGAGCTGTCAGCACACAGCCCAATGTGGGGCTGGAACTCGTGAACCACGAGATCATGACCTGAGCCGAAGTTGGATGCTTAACCGACTGAGCCACCCAGGCACCCCCATAAGTGACTCTTAACTACAGAGAACAAATAGTGTTGCCAACGAGGTGTTGGGTCAGGGGAAGGGCTAAAGGAATGAGGGGCAATAAGGAGGTTGGGATGGGCACTGGGTGTTATATGTAAGTGATGAATCACTAAATCCTATTCCTGAAATTATTGTTACACTAGATGTTAACTAACTTGGATTCAAATTTAAAAAAATAAATAAATAAAAGGCAACTGATGCAATGGGAAAAGATATTTGCAAATGACATATCATATAAAGGGTTAGTATCCAAAATCTCCAAAAAACTTATCAAACTCAACACCCAAAAAACAAAAAATCCACTGAAGAAATGGACAAAGACATGAATAGACACTTCTCCAAAGAAGACACCCAGTAGCCAACCGACAAATGAAAAAATGCTCAACATTACTCATCATGAGGGAAATACAAATCAAAACCACAATGAGATATGACCTCACACCTGTCAGAATGGCTAACATTAGCAATTCAAGAAACAACACAATGTTGGTGAGGATGCAGAGAAAGGTGGAACACTTTTGCACTGCTGGTGGGAATGCAAACTGGGGCAGCCACTCTGGAAAACAGTATGGAGGTTCCTCAAAAAATTAAAAATAGAACCACCCTATGACACAGCAATTGCACTACTAGGTATTTACCCAAAGGATACAAAAATGATGATTCAAAGGGGCACATGCTCCCCAATGTTTATAGCAGCACTATTGACAATAGCCAAATTATGGAAAGAGCCCAAATGTCCATCAACTGACTAATGGATAAAGAAGATGTGGTTTATATACACAATGGAGTACTATGTGGCAATGAGAAAGAATGAAATATGGCCCTTTGTAGCAACGTGGATGGAATTGGAGAGTGTGATGCTAAGTGAAATAAGCCATACAGAGAAAGACAGATACCATATGTTTTCACTCTTATGTGGATCCTGAGAAACTTAACAGAAACCCATGGGGGAGGGGAAGGAAAAAAAAAAAAAAGAGGTTAGAGTGGGAGAGAGCCAAAGCATAAGAGACTCTTAAAAACTGAGAACAAACTGAGGTTTGACGGGGGGTGGGAGGGAGGGGAGGGTAAGTGATGGGCATTGAAGAAGGCATCTTTTGGGATGAGCACTGGGTGTTGTATGGAAACCAATTTGACAATAAATTCATACATTAAAAAAAAAGAAGAAGATGTGGTATTTACATATACAATGATATATTACTTGATCAAAAAGAATGAAATTTGCCATTTGCAACAACATGGATTGAACTAGAATGTATTATGCTAAGCAAAATAAGTCAGTCAGAGAAAGACAAATACAATATTTCATCACTCATATGTGGAATTAAGAAATAAACCAGATGAACATAGGGGAAGGGACAGAAAAATAAGATGAAAAAGAGAGTGGGAGGTAAACCATAAGAGACTCTTAACTACAAAGAACAAACTGAGGGTTGCTGGAGGGGTGTTGGGTGAGGGGATGGACTAAATGGGTGATGGGCATCAAGGAGGGCACATGTTAGGATGAGCACTGGGTGTTACATGTAAGTGTTGGATCATTAAATTCTACTCCTGAAACCATTATTGTTTGTTATGTTAAGTGGGATTTAAGTAAAAGTAAAAAAATAAAATAAATCAACCTGAAATTGAGTAGTCCTGGTATCATCTATGTGTGTACAGACACATATATTCTGCCTACCACACATAGACTGTTAATCTAATATTTTATAAAGATGACACTCCACTACAACAGAAAAAAAGATGGTCTTCTCAATAAATGGTCACGGAATAAGTAGATAGCCATAAGGAATTTAGGAATTCCTTACATTTAAGTTGACCCCAACCTCATACCAAACAGCAATTCTACATTGTACTTGCATTGTAAATGCAGTCTGTATCTAAAGGTACAAGGAAAAGCTTTTAGAAGAAAACAAGAATATTTTCATGACCTTGGAGGTGCAAAAAGATTTCTTAAAGAAAAAAGTGCTAACCATACATTTTTAAATTGATAAATAGAGCAAAATTAAAATTAACAACCTTTTTCATGAAAAGATACCAAGAGAGGGAAAAGGAAAGCCAGAGTGGAAAAGAAATTTGCAATACGTATATCTGGCAAAAGACTCAGGCTAGAAACCTAACAGAAATCCATGGGGGAGGGGAAGGAAAAAAAAGAAAAAAAATAGGTTAGAGTGGGAGAGAGAGCCAAAGCATAAGAGACTCTTAAAAACTGAGAACAAACTGAGGGTTGATGGGGGGTGGGAGGGAGGGGAGGGTAGGTGATGGGCATTGAAGAGGGCATCTTTTGGGATGACCACTGGGTGTTGTATGGAAACTAATTTGACAATAAATTTCATATAATAAAAAAAAAAATAAAAGACCCAGGTTATTTAAAGAACTCCAAATTGATCAATAAGACATAGGAAGAGGACTCAACAGAAATACAGGCAAAAGTCTTGAGCAACCATTTCACAAAAGAGTGTATCTAAATAATAAAGATTAAAAAAAGTGTTCGACAGCACTAGTCATCGAGGTAGTGCAAATGAAAAACCACAATTCAATATATCTTACCCATTAGAAGAACTAAAACTTAAAAAAGATACTATCAAGTGTTGATAAAGATATATTGCTAGCAATAAATTAGTATAACCATCAACTTTGAAAAACCCTGCTAGAGTTGATTACACACACATTATACTATCTAGCAACTCCAATCTTAGTTATATACCCAACAGAAACATACATTTACCAAAAGGCATGAACAAGAATATTCATAACTATTCCATCTGTAAATGTCCCCAAGGAGAAACCACACAAGAATCCAACTAAATTAGAATGGATATATAAATGATGAAATAGTCATATAATGGGAAACTATACATACAAATATAAAGTAAAACTATATGAGTAAACTACCACCACATAGAACAACATGGATAAATCTCACAAACATAATGCTAAACCAAAAAGATACTGTATACAAAGGTGAAAAGGAGGCAAAATTAATTTATGGTATTAAAACTCAAGATGGTAACCACTTTGCAGGCAGGCCAGTAGAGGCTAGAAATGGGCACAAGAAGGCACAGGAGGCTCTGTTAATGTTCCACTTCTTTTCCTTTTTTTAAAATGTTTATTTTTTTTTTAACAGAGAGAGACCCAGCATGAGCAGCGTGAGGGGCCGAGAGAGAAGATGACACAGAATCTGAAGCAGGCTCCAGGCTCTGAGCCATCAGCACAGAGCTCGACACGGGGCTCGAACTCACAAGCCGTGAGATCGTGACCTGAGCCAAAGTTGGACACTTAACTGACTGAGCCACCCAGGCGCACCATTAAGGTTACACTTCTTGATCTAGATACTGATTACAAAAATGTGTGCAGTATATGAAGATTCATCAAGCTGCATTCTTATGGTTTGCATACTTTCATGTAATAATATTTACTTCAATAAAACACACCAAAAATATACACACAATCACAGATTTGGAAGAGGTAGATTAGGGAAAGAGGAAAGAATATGAAGGAAAAATAAGATATTCGGCTTCCCCAAATATATAGAATAGATTGTTCTCAATAAATTTGTCAAACCAAATAAAATATAAATTTGGTACTAACCATGAAACCAGGTAGTACTGGCTGAGTAAATTTTGTCTTAAAGGAATACAACAACTGTTTTGAGCTTGCATCATAGAAAGAAAGTTGACCTAAAAGAAAAAAAAAGGGGGGGGGCTAATTTATTATACACATTTAATTAAATCTAACATATAATCATGGGTAAAGTAATAACTGAATACATATTTGGGACTCTTTTTGGTTACAAACTATAAGGACTGGACTTAGAAATTCTCACTTGAAAATCAGTAGTATACATGCTTAAGAAAAGGCCCAAATCTAGCTTTCTTTCCTGATTTTCAAGATCTCTATAGTGCTTCCATAATCTAATTCAACTATAGACTATTTTATCATTATTTAACAAATGGCTTCCTTAACTCAGTAAAAACCAAGGCTATTTCTTCTTCATTTTTACTATACCTAGCCTCTCTACCCAACTCCCATCACCATTTAAGGTTTACTCTATTAAACCTTGTCTTCTAAATACTTGAAGCAATACTCATTTTATCTCTGAAATCATAGTTATCACTGCTTCAGTTTTGCTAATTTTTAAAATACCGTCCTGGTCTGTCTTTCAATGTTATCATGCAACTAAAATGATTGTTTTTCTGACCACCTAACTGTACAACTTGATGGCCTCCTTACATCTGTTATCACTTCTTGAAATTCTTGTCCCATAACTTCTCTTGGTTTGTATCTAACTCTGACAGTATCTTCTATCTCCTTTTCTCCTATTCTGAATGTAGATGTTTGCCCAGGCTCTCTTTTCTCTCTACAATGTTTCCTTAATGACTCAGTTGCCACCAAACAGAGAAGAGAAACTAGCATTTATGTCTACCATCAAAGCACTGGGCTCTTTATATATATTACCTCAAAACATTAAGCAACCTATGAATGGTCACAAAGTTAGTAAACAACACAGCAGTAACATTTAATTGTTCTATGCAATCTTCAGTAGCCACTCTGTGATGGTGCGTCTAGTATTTAGCTCCAGCTCTACATCTTTTCTGAGTTCTAGCCCTGAAATTTTCTCAGTATTAGCCAGCTATGCCACATGATTGTCCTGCTGGCATCTCATCTTGACCCAGGACTATGTTCCCCATGCTACTGATGACATGCCATCCTCTTGACCACAGTGGCTGGAATCTCAGTCATCTTCAACTCTTGTTTGTTCACTTTCCAATCCACATTTAGTTATTGAGTCCTATGAATTCTACTTTCATACCATCAAATCCATTCCTCTTGATTCCCCACTGCTCAGGCCCTTGTTACTAATAATCGCTCAATGTAAAAAGCCCTTGCCAGGAATAAGGAAACAATACTTAACAAGATAAACATGGCCCCGCCACACTGCTTAAAGACTGACTCCTGAAGAGTCTTAACAATATGTTTGTAATCTCTTCCACATTTAGCCACTTACTCTCCAATATTTCTAAAACTAGATTATCATATGACTATAGTTTCCTAAAATGCAGAGAAATCCCCTTCCCTCAAATAACAAAAAAGAGGAGCCTATTATTATTTTTCAAGGCTCTCGGAATCTGATCCCATCTTACATTACAACTCCTTCCTACCCTATGCTCTAGGCTAAACAACACACTTCTCACTACCATCTTTGAGGAACCGCACAAAGCACGAGAAAACGGAAGATAAGCAAAAGCTACCTTGAGAGTTGAAAAAGAAAAAAAAATGTGTGCCAATAAATTTAACATGTATCCTGAGGAAATTATTATCTGAGTCAAAGTGAGTAAGTAAAAAGAATGCAGCAAGACTTACGTGTTGTCACTAAAATTCAATCAAGCCAAAATTAACTTTTTCCTTTTGAGTAACTAGGTTGAAGGCTCAGTAAATTATCTGGAAACATGTTACTTAAAATGGTAAAATAGAGTTTTATTTGTTTACAGTGTCAATTTAAAGAGAAGTACCTAGGGAATTACTTTTGTTCCCTAGTTCAATAGGGTCATCTTTAAAATTTTTATAAATATTTTGATGACAGTGAGAAGATACTTATCAAATACCTAATTCAAAAAGTTCAAGCAAATTTTGCAAAAGATAAATATCAAGTTACTTTTTAGATGATTTTAACAGAAGTGTTCAAAAAGCTTGGTCAAATCTATTAAGATGAAACCATTAGAGACTCAACTATAGAGAACACATTTAGGGTTGACGCAGGGAGGTGGGCGGGAGACGGGCTAAATGGGTGATGGGACATTCAGGAGGGCACTTGCTGGGATGAGCACTAGGTGTTGTATGTCAGTGAGGAATCACTAAATTCTACTCCCGAAACCAACAGTACACTACATGTTAACTACTATTTAAATAAAAATTTGAAACAACAACAACAAAAGAAACTTAAGGACAAATGTAATATTCTTGAGTTTAAGCAACAAAAACAACCCTAAACTGCCTAATATATGAAAAAAAAAAAAAAAGACAGTTTAATAGAACTCCATGAAAAAAGATCTAGTGGACTGGGTGGCTACAAGCTCAATATACACCAACAATGATAATAAGTCCTAGTACTAGAAACTGTGCTGCCAAATCACATGTCCTATGATGGTCCTCAGTTTCATGTTCTACTTTGAGAACCCATCTTTAAGAAATAATGTTGACATAGTGTACAACCACATACTTTAATTTTGGAAAAATTAAACTGTAAGAGGAACAGCCAGTGATACAGAAAATGTATAGTCTGGAAAACCAGCACAAGAAGCAATGTTAGGTTTTAAGCAAATAAGGATTATCATGTAAATGTGAATTAGGGAACATAATTCTGTTTCTTCAGATGACAAAACTTAAGGATAGCAGTCTCATAAGGTATCAGGAAACAAAACAAGTCAATTTAAGAAAAACTCTGCATTACCAAATGCTCTCCAACAATGAAGTAAGCTACCTTCTACAACAATAAACTTCACATTAAAAAGTTCTTCAAGCACAGGAGTGACAGCTACCTGCAGAGATAACTGTAGTAAGGATTTTATACTGTGTAGATTTGGGTAATTTCTAAGTCCACTCCAACTTGAAAAATCTGACTCCACCACTCTTCACAGATAATAAAATCAGGTCAGGAAGGAATAAAAATGGATAGAAAAAATTTTAATGCTTAACACTAAAATTAACAAAATCATTCTTTCAGACCTATTAAGCATATTATACATGAGTGCTTTTGTAAGGCTTCAGGCAAACATCACACACCCTCCCAGTCAATTCCAGAGCTGAAGTTATGTTTGTGATCAAATCCTAGTAGGTCAAAACACCCTTACCACAATATTAAAAAATTCTGTGTAGATGATTACCAATGAAAAGTACTGAAATGTAAGCAACTATGACAAAATGACTTATGAGAAAATCAGTAAACTTACCCCCATCAAAATCACAAAATACACCTATTCTCTCAGGAACAGTAACATCCAAGGCTTTGACTTTATTATTATGTTTTGCTGCAAATGTGTTTTGCAGCCAGTTGTTGACATGGATACACCAACTAGTGTTTGTCTTTCCTAATTGGTCAAATTTCCCCAAAGTCTTGTATGCTACTCCCACACTGTAAGATTTACAATCCTTCTGGGCCTTGACCTCCCAATAATGTTGTCCACTTTCAATAGCAGTGTCTCCTACAAAAGATCAGAAAGGTAAATTTGACTCTAAGATCTTCCTTATACGTCACATAGATTTTTAACTCTCATCCCACAAAATGGCACAAAAAATCTGATTCAGGAAAATAACCATATTAACACACAGACACTATAAGCAGAGTATCTGTTACAACTTTACTTGTATATTTACTATTATTTTTTCTGATATATAAAAAGCTTTAGAACTTTTCTTCCTATCTCCTCAAAAGATATGCATACACGTAGAGCACTATATAAAATGAAATAAAGTTTTAAACAAATAATTAGACAATTTGAAACCCGCCAAAAGTAATTAGGCTTCAGGAGGGAGAAACCTTGGCAAATATTCATTAGAAACAGGCCACTCCAGCTCTAAGTGGGCAGAAAGCCCAGCGGTGTGACTGTGATCCCTTTAACCTGACACGATGAAGACGATGTTTATCGTACCCAGCACTGTGTATGATTCCCCAGTAAAACGATCTCTGCTGCCTCTTCCTGCTGGTGGCCTGGAGCCTATGGATGTCCGTTTGGGGGACGGCGTGCCACTTCTATACAAACAGGAAGAAAAGAGAAACAAATACTCTATGCTGTAGATGCCTCACAAACTAAAACTACAAGTCATGAAAGGCAACTTTGAAAAGTTTTAATTACGTTGCACAAATAGCACCATTTAATTTCATCTGAATTATTATCAGAGTTGTCAATTAAAAACACTGAAATGTAAGAAGTCATCAACACAAAGCAGGCTGAACACTAATATCATGCAGACTGAACAAAGCTTATACAAAGAACACACAGTTGAAATAAGAAACAATGCCAAAATGAGACAAGTTAAAAAGGAAAACAAAAGAACTGAAGGGAAAAAAGAATTCAAAAAAGATAATGGATTATAGAGCTTACATTTCTTGCAGTTAAATTTAAACTTTAAAATGGCAGAGATAATCTTATTATGATAAAAACTAAATAACCTTTTCATAAGCAGTAAGTATTTTTGTTCTGAATCTTTTCTTCGTAAAAAAGAGAAATAGTCAATGCCCAAATCCATGCATAGGATAATATCAAATATTATAAAGCATTTCTCCTACAAGATTCAACCTGATCTCCCCTTATGTCGAATTATATGATAGGATAAATGGGACAGTACTAGGCCTTTCACTAACTCTCAAAAACTCAAAATAAATCAAGACCCAAAGATGTTTAAAAATAACATTTCAATTATATTGAATCCCTGTGTTTAAAAAACAGTAAAAAATTGTAACTTACCAGTAGTAAAGAAATAAAGGGAAAAGCATGGAGAAAAGACAAACAGGTATAACTATTAAGAGTGGCAGTTTACATTTCAGAGAAAAGTTAAATAAAGGGAACTCTTCCATTGCAGCATTCTAGACTCCCAACCCAAAGTCCATTTTTGCAAGAAGTACAACAGCTATTACTGTCTGATGTCAAACACAATCCCCTCCCACCTCACCCCTTTAAGACACCTTTGCAGCTCTACTGTGTAAATTAAGGCTCTTTGTTTACCTGCCCTCTAGATTGTTTTACTAGCTTCTGAAATGATCTCTTTGCCACCTAATTCATCTTATTCACTGTTACCACATAAACCTAAGTTTGATACTGCTACCTTAAAATCTTCAAGCACTTCCTTACTGCCTACAAACAACTTTGCTTTGGATTTAAGGCACTTCTTGATTTGGTCCTAGTCTGCTTTTCTAGCCTTCTCACCCTAGAGAGCACTATTCAGCTAAATGCAGCAGTGTTCCTTAAACTCAGGCAACCTGCTTCAGTGCTTTTCCTCTAGTTTATGTAAGGCCAAATGGCACGTGTTTTTCCATTTCCTTGAGAACCAGCCTAAATGCCATTCCTTTAATGAAGATCTTCCAGATCTTACCAGGCTAAATAACTCTGCTGAGGAATCCACCTCCAGGCCAAAATCCTATGTGTAATCTTTCAGGCTGAACCATAAATGATTATAAAACGCTTTTAGTGACAGGCCTGAGAGGGCTGCCTTTCCCATACCAGACTTGGTATATAGTTAGTTCACCACAATTTCTTAAGGAAGATGTAATCCTCCCCCACCCCAACCCAGAGATCCTATGCATATCTGCATTCCTAGCTTAGGCACCTCTATTCAGAGACCCCCTTATGGGAGAGGGGGTCTTCAGCTAAGACTTTTTCAGCTGCTTCTGAGTAGACCTCCTTAAAGAAGCGGTGTGAGTTGATGTGGTCTGAAGATACTTCTCTCCATTCAATCTCAATAGTTTTCCACCTCTAACCTTGCCTCTTCTCCCTCCTTCTTGGCCACAGGTCCATAAAACAACAGGAAGAGCATTCTGTTTGGGGCTCTCTTGGCAGTGAGATGATCCTCCAGATAACCACCGTCTGCAATCTGCTTTGATTTACCTGACCCTCACCCGTGCTATTCTGCTGGGAAAAACGGAACACTGAGGAGAGCTAGCACTCTTTCCTTTGTGGCCTCTTGCTTAAACTATCATAGTAAGTGAATAAAGGCTTGATTGTTACTTTCAATCAAGTAGAAAGTTAGAAATCAGGTAGAAAGTTAGACAGTGAACCACTTTAATACCTGGCACTGTCTAACTGACCACTTTAATATCTGGCAGCTCAGGCTATCTTTCTTCTTCAACTCCTTTTGTCACACTTACCATTACCCATAATCTCTACCTTGTGTTGTTACTTATATATAGATATATATCTCATACATGTAAGTTAGGGCAAATTTCTTAAAGACAAGAAGAGTGTTTATTCCTACAAACTCTACCACATCCAGCTAACATCTACAGTGATGTATATAACATCTACAGTGAATAAATATTAATGGAAAGAATAAATGTGCATATTTACACATATATACAGTGATGTATATAACATCTACAGTGAATAAATATTAATGGAAAGAATAAATGTGCATATCATTCCAGAAGTACTCCATACATAAAATACCCTTTAAAGGAGAGGAGAAAAAAAAGGAGAGGAGAAAGAGAAGTAATATGAGCTGAACTGCTAAATACAAACACTCTAAAAATCTCCAAGGAACCAAATGAAACTTCATACACTCGATTAAATTCAGCAACATTTTACAATTTTTAATATTCCAACTCTGAAGTCACTTTCACTAATAATGAGCCAATAAGCTAGAAAAAATAAAAGAAGGTAATTTTGAAAAAGTAACACATTCTGGTTTCTGGTAAAGATATGTGGTATCTTCAAATCAGCACATTATTAACCATGCAATTTGAACCGATTCATCTTTCTGGGCACTGTCTTAACTTGAGTAACTTTATTTCTTAAATGCTTTTGAAACTGTATAATTATTATACAATATAGAACACGTCAAACCTCCCTCATGTCAAATACAAATAAAAGCAAAGCTGTAATGTTAGATATACTGACTATAGCACAAGAAAGATGCCAGGTATAAGTAAATGCAGAAAAAAATCAGATGAGGGAAAAAAACTCAAGAAAGACTTCAAAAGCAGGGCTCATTGTTTTGTTACCATATACAATATAATCCAAATAGTATGCAGCGTACTACAGTGCTGTAAATTCAAAACATAAGCTACCAATACAGACAGTCTACACAGAGCAATATTTTAGCCTACGAAGGCTGATGCAATGGCTTCTGCTTATTGGTTAAAAGAAAAATTAAAGTTATTCAGCCAAGCTAGATATACTAAGTCCTAGAACCAGACACACATAGATCATCACCTTGTATGTTTCTTCAGTGAAGTAACATGGACACTGTTAGATAAAAATAGGCAACTGTTAAGAGAATGCTTTACAACTTAAATGTAACAGCTTATAATTAAATTAGATCAAAAGCCTGCTGAGAAATTTTTTTTGATTCACTGTTGTAACTCACGGTGATTATTACTTTATTCCAGTTTGAGCAAAATTTTCCTCTGTTAAAAAAGGCATACTTTGAGACTGTCTAAATAAGACTGACAACAAAAGGTCCAAAGCCTTCCTCTTTGGTTCATAAGGTTGCTAATCAGGGGCAAGACAATGGGGTTGTATTGCTAAAAGTTGTCATTTCATGCAGACCTTCAGGTAAGACAGGAGATCTATAAGTCTAAAATTCAGGAACTTCTCTCTTTAGCAGTTCAAGTTACGTAGATACAACTTTAAGGAAATGGAATACTGAAATAAAATGTGTAAAAAGAAGATCAGGGAAAAGAGTAATGAAAATGTTATAACAAATTCAAGTACTCATAAACAGTATTATATTCTTCACTTCAATGTTCCTAACACATCACAAATTATACTGATATATAGAATAAGAATTTCATCATAAGTTATTGTCAAATAAGAATCAACGTACAAGTACGTGTCCAGATTAACATTTAATAAACTAGCTTACCTGCCCTTATTCTCTTTTCCTTTCATTTTACTTTCTTGACCTTTTCCTCCTGTAGGATCCCACTCTACACAGGTATCTTCAACTCTCAGGTTCAAATGGGATGATGAGCTATCCAAATTGAAGTTTAGTGCTATCCAAAATAAGATTTCAATTTTTAAAAAATATAGAACATCTCCACATTCTGAAGCACAACTATCACCACATTATTTTCCTACTTAGTTTATTCAATACCATAGATAAGAGAATAAAGTTCAAACTCCTAATGCTAGCTGGCATTTAAAGTCCCCAAAGTTAAGGCTGTCATTTACTAACTCCTATTTTATTTCCCATTATTGTTCTCTACATATCCTGTAGCTCCAATCAAATACAATGTACTTGCATGGCCTCTGGTGTTTCTGCTATTCCTTCTGCTGGAATCTCCATCAGCACATAATAATCTCAACTTTCTGCTATTAGAATATCAGTTGATTATCAGTTGACTGTTATAACTAAATAGGAAGAGGAGCCGGTGGAATTGAGGATGAAGAAAAAGTGATGTGGTATAAAAAATTACACAGCCTGGCACATACACATTTTCTCTGATGCTCTAATACTTAATAGTTTCATAGTTAAACTCTCAGTAGTTTTGAATTAAAAAGAGAGGGTGCCTGAGTGGCTCAGTCAGTTAAGCATCCAACTTCAGCTTAGGTCATGATCTCGCGGTTTGTGAGTTCACACCCCGCATCAGGCTCTGTGCTAACAGCTCAGAGCCTGGAGCCTGCTTCAGATTCTGTGTCTCCCTCTCTCTCTGCCCCTCCCTCATTCACACTCTGTCTCTCTCTGTCTCTCTGTCTCTTGAAAATAAACAGTAAAAAAAAAAAAAAAAAAAGCACACAGAAATAGGCACAGGAACAAGGAAACCGAGCCAGCTGATAGAGCTAGAGGTGACTTACATGGCAAAGAGATGGGGAAAAGACTACTTAAATGAAAACAAATCAAAATACACGAAAACAAAGTCATGGGGGAAAAAGGCACAGCATAAGGAATATAGTAACTGGGACTGGAATAGCATTACATGGTGACAGATAGTAGCTACATTTGGGGGAACTACAGAGAAGTTGAATCACTATGTTGTACCCCTAAAACTAATGTAACATTGTGCCAACTGTACTCAAATTTTAAAAATAATTTAAAAAATGAAACAAAACTATGTTTTTTAAATTATTTGGTATTTGGGGGAACTATCTATCCTACTCAGAAAACTTACTCAGAATTCCTACTTTAGGAAATCAGTGTAACAAGGTATTATCTTCCCTCTTTGGAAATTGAAGGTAAATCATTAAAATATATTGATTAAGCTGAGTAATGCAGACTCCTCATATTCTAAAATACAATGCCTAGAATCTCTGCCTTAAGCAAGGTATCATATACTACATAGTTACCAACTAATCTGCTTCTCTTAGTTCTACTTTCCTTCAAAAGTTCAAATTTCTGGTAATTACTCATTGAAGTGGTACTTCCTTTACAACCCCATTTCACTTAAGGATATTATTTGATTTAGCCAAAGCTTCAATGTTTCTGTCTATGAAGTATGCATCATCAAACAATAAAATATTCATATAAAAAGCCTAATGTTTACCTAGATTAAAAATTTTTTCCTTCACTGTTCTGTAAAGTACACTTTAATTTCAACTATGCATCTGACCCATTGTTCATTGTCTTTAATTATAAAATAACATTGTAAATACAAATCTACTGACCATACTGCTTCTAATAAATGTACTATATAAGTTACTAGCTTTTCAAAATTTGCATGTAAACAAAAATGAACTTACAGAAAAAAGTGCAGTCTTTCAGTAAAAATGTAAACAAAACTCCTTAATAAGCAGGTTACTAAATAGGCACTTAATAATTACCTCATAGGTAGGTGACTAAAAAGTTAGGATTAAGCAAACTTGAGATCCTATACTACCAAGAACAAAATGCCTTAAGAAAACAGGGTTGGGCTGTGGCGTCTGGGTGCCTCAGTCAGTTAAGCGTCTGACTCCTGATTTCAGCTCAGGTCATGATCTCATGGTTCATGAGTTTGAGCCCCACATTGGGCTCCACGCTGAAAGTGCTGAGCCTGCTTGGAATTCTCTCTCTCTCTCTCTCTCTCTCTCTCTGCCCCTCCCCTATGTGTGCTCATGCACTCTCTCAAAATAAATAAATAAACTAAAAAAAAAAAAAAAAGTTGGGGCACCTGGCTGGTTCAGTGAGAAGAGCATGAGACTCAATCTTGGGGTCATGAGTTTGAACCCCATGTTGGGTGTAGAGAATACTAAAAAAAAAAAATAATTAATTAATTTAAAAAACAGGGTTAAGGCGCCTGGGTAGCTCAGTCAGTTGAGCATCCAACTTCGGCTCCGGTCATGATCTCACAGCTCATGAGTTCGAGCCCCGCGTCAGGCTATGTGCGGACAGCTCAGATTCCGATTCTGTGTCTCCCTCTCTCTCTGCCCCTAACCCACTCGCATTCTGTCTCTGTCTCTCTCAAAAATAAACATTAAAAAAAAATTAAAAATAAATAAATAAATTTTAAAAACAGCGTTAATTAACCTCTATATTAGCTATTAGGTAATACATGTGAGGGTACCTACTCTGGACAGAAAGAAAAAGTAAATTATAACGCTAAGGTGCTATCAATTCTCAGCCACTTGTTACAATCCTAAGGCTGTTTAAAAACAAAAGGTAAGAAAAAAATCCTAAGACTGTTTCCTAATGTTTAATGTGATGAAGAAGGATGGGGTCATGAGTGGCAAGAAAAGGTGTCCCTTCCAAGCTACCTGAGACTAGACTTACTAAATACCACAACATGCAGACAGAAAGGCATGGGCTTCCATCCCAGGGGTATAATCTTTAATCTATCTCCTTGCCCCCCCTTTTTTTTTTGGACACTATCCCCTTTCTGGGACCTCAATGAAGTCATGGAGCCTCTCTAAGCTAACAGGGATACTGTGTTGTTTAAAAGAAAAAGACACATCAGTCCTCAAAAGTGAGGTCTCAAACATCAGTCCTGCCTCTCATATCATCTCTGTAATAGAACTAGGAATTAGTTTCCATATCTTTAAAAGTCTGTGAAAACAAAGTACCAAAATATCAAAGTACCATTATGTTTCATGTATTTGTATTGGTAGCTGCTTTCTTGGTACTCTAAAATTACACCACAGCCACTATCATTTGACACTAGAGAGTAATTTGTGATTAGTATCATATCATTTACCATTAAAAGGAAGGGATAAACCACAGAAAAATTCCGTTAATTAGAACTTCAATTATTCATCATATGTGACAATCCCAATGACAAGAACAGTGCTACATACATTGGAGACAGAAATTAATAATGTTCACTATTTCCCACATCAAGCACCATTAAAAGACAGGATATCAAATTCTGGTAGGCTTCAACTATTTAACTTCCAGCTCTCTCCCTTTTCCTCCAATTCTCTGCTCCATACCTGTATTTCAATGGTTAGTCAAAAAGCACTACAGCAAGCCAAAAAAACTAGCAAGCAATTGTTCAACATGTCATTTTTTTAACATCTACACTTTTCCTCTGGAGCTCTTGCCCTCATTAGTTACCAGTCCAGTGGTATGGAATAACCCTTAGAGAAGCTGTGGTCTATAGCTATTTAAGAGACAAATTTTATTCTGGGTCTCCCTGAAGGTCAGAATTAAATGTTTAGTGGGCCTCAGGGTTGAGTTTCAGTCTATCCCCACCCCAGGGGGTTTACCCAGTGAGAACTCTTAAAAAGATTAAAAGCAACTCTACGAACACCAAGATCAAGAATTTGACTACTAAGATCCAGACCCTGCCAACAGGACCAGCCAGCCCAGCTCCAAGGAAATTTAAAGCCAGCTATTCATTCTCCTGAATCTGTAGAATTTGCATAGAAATGTACAGGTCCAAGTTTGGTGACTAAATATAAAGGGTAAAGGAGAAGAAACAAAAGAAATAAAAAGATACAATACTTCTGAGGAAGAATAATAGTAACAATGCAGTTTTACCTGACAGGGCTCAAAACAGTTCAAGCTGTGTAAAGATTATCTATAACTATACCTTGAAATGGTTAACATCTCTCAAGAAATCACAGTCATGTACCAGTTTAATAACAAGTAATTCAGAGTAACCATTTCTTGGCTACGTTATCTATAGTTCTCTAATAAAAACATTAGCTAATCCAAAAAAATTACTCAATTTAGTTTTTTTACCTTTATGATGCAAACATTTTCTTTTGAATTTGTCTTGTCAATAATTTACAGGCTTCACATTTTGCTTTATTCTGATATAGTGTTTTTAAACAAAATTTTTTTTTAATGTTCATTTATTTTTGAGAGACAGAGAAAGACAGAGCACGAGTGGGTTAGGAGCAGAGAGAGAGGGAGACACAGAATCTGAAGCAGGCTCCAAGCTCTGAGATGTCAGCACAGAGCCCGATGCGGGGCTTGAACTCATGAACTGCGAGATCATGACCTGAGCCGAAGTCAGCACTTGACCAACGGAGCCACCCAGGTGCACCTATTCTGATATAATATTTTTATATCACTTCCAAATCATATCAAACTCTGGCACACAAACCTATTCAAATGCTATGTGAACTGAAGGTCAGTGGAACCCCTAAAGGCCGAAGTACTTCAACAGTGTGTAGAATCTGATTCTTGCGGTAAATCCAGTCAATTACCATCTCACAAATGACAAGATCTCTAGCATTATGGCCTTCCAAATGGTAAATACCTCAAAAATGTTCCATGTTGAAATATGTTATTCTAGAGAGTTTTAACTAAATCTGAATTGGTTCCAGGCCCACAGTAAGGGTTGGCACAGAATTTGGAAACAGATTCTTTACACCTTTTCAAGTTAGTTCTAGGGACTGTGGGCAAGTCATTTAACATATGTAAACTTTCTTCATCTGCAAAATGGGTATCAGTAATATTTAAACTACTGATCCCTCAAGATGGTTTTAATGATCAAATGGAAAAGTGTGAGAGTGCTTTGTAAACATTAATAAAATATACAAATGTTAATTTCTACAATAAGGTTTAAGAAAACAGAGAGTACGTGAACTAAACTGAAATGGTACTTCCCCATTATTATTATTATTTTTTAATTTTTTTTTCAACGTTTATTTATTTTTGGGACAGAGAGAGACAGAGCATGAACGGAGAGAGGGAGACACAGAATCGGAAACAGGCTCCAGGCTCTGAGCCATCAGCCCAGAGCCTGATGCGGGGCTCGAACTCAAGGACCGCGAGATCGTGACCTGGCTGAAGTCGGACGCTTAACCGACTGCGCCACCCAGGCGCCCCTATACTTCCCCATTATTGAGCCATAATCCATTCCCTGAGAAATCTGTGGGCAAGTCTCACTGATGCCTATGTATTCATACTAGACTGCAATTTGTAAAGCACCCACACCACAGGATCCAATGCTATCACCTCAGTCTATTTTACCTATTTGAATACCATCATAAAAGAAGAACTAATGAAAACCAATAGTATAGTCCTAATTTCCCCATCTTAAAATTCCTACTACTGAGAATTCCAAGTATGTATGTGCATGCACACACCATAGAGAAGAAATGCTACCATACATGAAATGCTTCCTGTCCCAGTCTTGAATAACTTCGGATGTTAAGTTTTGTTTTATGCTGTATAAATATCTACAATCTTACCTTTGGTCTCTAGAGTCACTGGATCAGAATACTCTCCAGCTACAGCTTTGTTACAAGCTCGAACTCTGAAATTCATATACTTTGAATCAAACTTTAAGCCTGAAAAAATGAAAATGGTTTTCAGATATGAAAATTAAAGGGATCTACTCCCAAAGTAGGAGTATGAACCTTCAAACAGACATATTCCCTCTTGAGAACTCTCTCTTTACTCCACAAGAGTATAAATTTATGTTAAAACAGTGGTAATGCCAAAAATAAGAGGAATCATGATTTATTTCTTACTTTCTTCAAAATAAATATAAATAATACAGTTTAATCAATGTTTTTTTCTTTTTTAACCTAGTGATAAAAAGGTATTCTCAAGTTAAAAGTAATGTCTCATTCAAGGAGAAATGACATATTTAAAAAAAAATTTTTTTTAATGTTTTATTTATTTTTGAGAGAGACAGAGCATAAGCGGGGGAGGGGCAAAGAGAGATGGAGACAAAGAATCAGAAGCAGGCTCCAGGCTCTGAGCTGTCAGCACAGAGCCAGACATGGAGCTCGAACTCATGAACCATGAGATCATGACCTAGCCGAAGTCGGACGCTTAACCGACTGAGCCACCCAGGCGCCCCTACAATTTAAAGTAACATACTCAATTTCTGGAAAGAAGACACCCTAAAGAATTTTAATATTTATGAAACACTGTATTTTTATGTGAAAAATGAATTTAAAGAGAAAGTAAAGCATAGGGATTAACAGTAAAACTCTGAAGTTAGTCACGTCTAGATTAAAATCTTAGTCCGTCGGGTGCCTGGCTGGCTCAATGAGTGGAGCATGCGACTCTGGTTCTCGGAGTTATAACTTTGAGTCCCACACTGGTTGTAGAGATTACTTTAGAAAAATAATAAAATCTTTAAAACTTCCGTCCAAAAAATACTAGCTAAGGGACCATCAACAACTTGACAGAACGAGTTTTTGTATCTGTAAAATAAAAGTGATAAAACCAACCTCATAATTATAAAGATTAAATGAGATGTACTATACTGATTAAATGAGACGTATTATGTAATACACTTCAGCCCAGCTGACAAGTGGTAAGTGCTCAACAATGGTAATGTTACTGCTCATGCATAACAAGTGTTGAACTACTCCGGAAATATATGGCTACTTAAAATAGCCAAAGTCCCCTATACATAGAGACACCTTTTGAAAGAAAAGGCTAACACACAAATTTCTAATACCAAGTCATAGCTCTGTAAGTATTACTGTGAAGATAATCATAAAAAGGTAAAAGCAACAGTATTTATAGAACCACTGAAATGCAGGGGTAGTACGTACACCTAAAAAGTTGACAGCTTTTTTATTGTTAAAAAACCAAGGTTAGGGGTGCCTGGGTGGCTCAGTCGGTTGAGTGTCTGACTTCGGCTCAGGTCATGATCTCACAGTCTGTGAGTTTGAGCCCCGCGTCGGGCTCTGTGCTGACAGTTCGGAGCCTGGAGCCTGCTCTGGATTCTGTGTCTCCCTCTGTCTCTGCCCCTCCCCTGCTCATGCTCTGTCTCGGTCTCAAAAATAAATAAAAACATTTAAAAAAATAAAAAACAAAAGAAAAAAAAAACCAAGGTTAAAATTGATGTTATTCTGAAATATTGTTTCCAAAACACTCCTTCATGTTTGTTTTACATACATTGTTTTAACAAACTGAAAATATCAGGAAGGAGTTAAAATGAAAGTTTTCCTGATATTATAAGAGAAATTCACTTCTATAATAAATATAGAAAAAACCTGGCTAAAGAAACTTAATTTCATCTTCTAAAGTAACTCAACGGGAGCCTGGGTAGCTCAGTTGGTTAAGCCTCTGACTCTTGATTCCAGCTCGGGTTTGTGGGTTTGAGCATCGCATCACACTCCATGCTAACGGCACAGGCCTGCTTGGGATTCCCTCTCCACCCCTCCCATGAGCTCATGCGTGCTCTCTTGCTCTCTTTGAAAAAGAGAAATACAACTTAAAAAAAATATCTAAAGTAACTCAAAATATTCTTCACAATTACATTTACTTTCTGAGAAAGAAATTCATAAAATGCAGTCATTTTACCTGATAGTGTATATTCAGTACCCTTAATATTATCAATTATCTCCCAGCATCGCTCATCCTTTACACGTGGAAGTCCGTCAAAATTAGTTTTCCGATATTCCAGTATAAAATGATCAATTTTATTATCTTCTTCTGGCATTCTCCAAGCCACTGTTACAGAATTGTCAGCTACCAAACACTCTACTGGATCTATCTCTGGAGCTTTAGGAACTGAAAGAAAAATACAGGCTCATTTCTCATTTACTACAGTACTAATCCAATATTCACATTTGTCATTCAAACTGCTTTCTTCAAGTTGCTTTTGAATGGTTCCATTGAATCAGGCTACAAGAAAGGATACCCTATAAATGCAAAGTAACTATTTTTCCAAGTTCCATTTAAAAATTCGTTTCAAAGTTCTTTCACAGACGTATTCGAGATTTATTAAAATCTTATTTGGCAAAAAGCAATTCGAACATGCTAAGGATAAAGAAGCAACAATGACTTGTTACTTCTCAACACATATTTTTCAATCTGTTACTTCAAACAGCTATAGAATATAGATGAAATCACTACTGACAAAATAGAATAACTTGCTTTGAATCCAATGATTATAATAATTTAAGATATTTTCTATGTATTTTTAAAATCTTGTTTATAAAAGAATTGTAGGGGCACCTGGGTGGCTCAGTCAGTTAAGCATCTGACTTCAGTTCAGGTCACGATCTCATGGTTCATGGGTCTGAGCCCCTCATTGGGCTCTGTGCTGACAGCTCAGAGCCTGGAGCCTGCTTCGGATTCTGTGTCTCCCTCTCTCTCTCTCTGACCCTCCCCAACTCACACTCTGTCTCTCTCTCTCTCAAAAATAAACACTAAAAAAAATTTTTTTTAATTAAAAAAAGTAGTATGAATGACAATAGTAATTCTGAAAGGCCAATTTACAGGTAGATATCCTGTAGTATCCTGAAGTATCATTTCTTCTTCTACATCTATGGCTCCTTCTCTCATCTTTTCCTTCTATAAACTTACTTACAACTTCTGACCTGGCCCACACAAGTTAATACGGTAAAACCTTGGCTTGTGAGCATAATTTGTTCCAGGAACATGCTTGTAATCTATAGCACCCGTAGATCGAGGCGAATTTCAAGAATTATTGGCTCAGTTGTGATCATGTGACATTTGGGGTCACGTACTATTCGTATTGCAAGACATCACTCATTTATCGAGTTAAAATTTATTAGAAATCATTGCTTATTTGCAGAACACTAGAAGAACAAGCTACTCACAATCCAAGGTTTTACTGTACTTCACTTATGCTACCTTTATTAGTTTCATTATAGTTTCATGACTACTAATCTGTCTTTCCAGCTAACCTCCAAAAACTAAAGGTCAGTTCTAACTAGAACCTGTAAGTAAAAAGCACCTGTAAGTAAGTAAAAAAGCACTTGCTCCTTCAATCCACCATGTCCAAACTGTTTTAGCTACCAGCCTAACACCATCACTTGATGTGAGCTAAAAAGAGAATACTAGCCAAAAGGTCCCTAGTTGGCTCTCTCACATATGTGGAAAATAATTTGAGACTCAATTTCAAATGGTTTTGGCTACTGAAATATCCTCATACTGATATTCTAATAAACCAATGTTAACATGTTATTACTGGAAATAAAATGTCATCTGAGCCAATAACCACAACTATACTGGTAATTACAACAGCTAATATGCACTGAGTGTTTACTATGTGCCAGGTACTCCTTTCAAGAGATTTAGAGATTTCAATTCATTTAATCCTTACACAAACCCTAGAAGAATACCATCACATTTTATAGATGAAAAAAATGAAGCAAAGTTAAATAATTTGTTCAAGGTTCACAGCAAGTAAATGGCAGCCAGGATTCAAATCTAAGTCTGGCCCTAAAACTCACTGTTAACTATCACGGTATTATTGCTTCTCTCTGCCAAACTAGCAATAAAAGATATCCCTTTGACGGATTCTTAAAACAGAATTTTTACTACCAGGGAAGTAATTCTCTAAAAGTAAAGACTAGGAAATTTAATTATTCCTTCGCTGATTGAAGAAAAAAATTTCCACATTACACTTCTTTAATATATACATTTCAAAGTTCATTACCAAAAAAACCACCTTACATTATATATATATATACTTACCTGGCAAAAACTTCAAAGTTTGCAGCATCTGTCTTTCCTGAGAAAAATCCACCATTAAATGAGTCATGTTGTCACTGACCTTTGGTTTCAAAGAAAGGCGAAAGGCTGAAGCCATTGTTACTCTATGGTAAACAAAAATATACTTTTAAAAATAAAAGAATGGGGAGTATACCATATTTAATTTATAAATGAAAAGACAGAAGTTATTTCACTTTAGTAATATCAGAAACTATAACAAAGGTAACAAAGCTAAAAATAAATTTGTTCTCAGAGTCTTTTGAAAATTAACTAAATAAAAAACTGTAAAATGTTTTTAATTTTAGACATTCAAATATAACTTAACGCAACTTTCCTCCAGCCAGTTTTATAAAATTGTACACAAATAAAAATATCTCAAGAGAAAATATCCCATATAAAATCATCATTAGCAGACTCAACAGGGATCTGAGCCTCTGTACGCTCAATCTCACTGACTTCCTGATGCCAACCTCACCCCTTCTCACGTGCCAAATCATGAACTGCATGCTCTCTTTAGTAGTCACAACTACTCCATGTATCCTCAAATAAGAGTAAAAGTACACTGACCAAATATTGTGCACCTGGCAGCTGCTAAAGATGGGCCACGGATGAGAAAGGAGAGAAGTGAAATCACAATTTTGAAAACCATGTTAGTAGGTGTCGCTGTGATGCATCAAAATCAGCTAAACGGAAGGATATAAGGAGAAACAGCCTTGTGAAACCATATGCCATGGAAATAACAGTCCAATACACATTTATTAGATGAATATGGTATTAAAAACAAAACAAAAAAAGAAAGAAGCCATACCAGACCTCATTTTACACAAAGTATGGGGGAACTGTTCTGTCAATTAAAACTGGAGATTAAAAGAAATTCTTATATTCTATTAATTTGCCATTTTATCTCAAATTTCAATTTTTTATATTACAATAAGTTTCCACAAGTATAACAAAGTAACACCCCTTATCATCTTTGGTCAAAGAATGATACAAAAGTACTATTCACGGATGATGTCCTGCTAGTACACAATTTGGGAGAAGTAAATAGAGCTGAGGAACAAAGGGAATACTAGGCCTAGTCATTCAAATCTGCCAAATCTGCCAAATCTTCCCAGAGATACGTGGTATGGGAAGATATCAAACTTGCTATCTTCAGTTATTTGGGGATAAAAAATGTCAAACAGATGCTGTATTCAGTTAGTTTACTTCATTTTAAAACTAGGAAAGTAGGGGCGCCTGGGTGGCTCAGTCGGTTAAGTGTCCGACTTCAGCTCAGGTCGTATCTCGCAGTCTGTGAGTTCGAGCCCCGCGTCGGGCTCTGTGCTGACCGCTCAGAGCCTGCATCCTGTTTCGGATTCTGTGTCTCCCTCTGACCCTCCCCTGTTCATGCTCTGTCTCTCTCTGTCTCAAAAATAAATAAATGTTAAAAAAATTTTTTTAACTAGGAAAGTAATTATTTTATTAATAACAATGACAGCTGATCTATTGATCAAGAAGAATGGGCTATAGTGAAATACAATTTATGGGAAAGGGAACTCACTGAATACCAAGCATAATGCTGAATATTTCACACACATTACTTTAAGTTATTGGTTCTCAATACTTAAATTTCAGGTGATATCAATAAAAAGTTAGAAACAAAGGCTCAGTCTTACTTTGTTCTTTTATTTATTTATTTTTGTAGAGAGTGTGCATGTGAGTGGGAAGGGCAGAGGGAGAGAGAGAGAATCTGAAGTGGGATCCATGCCCAGCAAAGAGCCTGAGAGGGGCTCAATTTCGTGACTGTGAGATCATGACATGAGCCAAAATCAAGAATTGGATGCTGAATCGACTGAGCCACCCAGGTGCCCCACTTAGTTTGTTCTTTACTGCCCCACATATCTTGTGATTTGAAGACTTCTGAAAGAGCTATATTCAGATAGGTACTTAGTAAATGACTACTGAATCAATAAATGGGTTTGAACCTACTTGGATGCTTCTAAACCTATTTAAATGTTTTTTGAGAACTGTTCAAAAAAAATATCCGAAAGTATTTTAGGGAATTTAAATCTGAAACTTTATCTACAAAACTTGATTTTAATCACTATGGCCTCAAAGAAAAAGAATGTCCCCCAAAAGTACATTAGAAAGGTCTATCAAAACCTAAAAAACAAGAATAACCTTTATTTTCTAGTCAATGAAGATTTCAGTCTCCCTAAATCAACACAGATGTACAACAATGCTATAATCTTTCCAAAGACTGAACAAATTTTTTACTTTTAAACTGAATAAATTTAGACCATTGTGTCTGAAAGCCCAAACCAACAATCTACAATCCTAGATAATTCTCTACATTACAAGATCCTTGTGATCAGGACTGTTTTAATTCACCTTGATTTTCTTGGTTTACTTCCTATAATACAAGCTGAATATAAGGATCCTTTCCCCTTAGTTTTATTTTTACAAAGACAAAATAACTGCAAAACATACGCATGAGCACTTTCATTTCCTCAAAGTATCTACCTAATTAACGTGACCTACCCTTTCAAGATCCCTTTCTTTCAAGAACCAGAAATCCACAACAAACCTCAACTAATCATCTTACAACATTACTAAAAGCACCCAGAAGTACATACTAGTGATCTGTAAAGTTACAGAGATCTGATGTGTATTATCTTTTCATTTCAGTTGCTAGTTTTAACTGTCACTCCCACTGTTTCTCCTGCATAACCTCTGTCACAACAAATGATAAATATTCAATTTCAATTGTATAAACTTGATTCCCTTTCAATTGTATATACTTGATTCCCTGGTCAGGTATGGTACACACTTTTCCTTAAAATGCCACTTCTTCCCTCAGTAGAAACTGTTTTATTTTGACTATATATTTAAATTATTTTTATATCATAAATGGCAATGATGGAATTCTAGAAGCTTGTTTCCTGAGAGAGCACCTAATATCTATATCAGAGAAACCTGGACATTATGAAGTTTTAAAACATTAAGCCCAAGACCCAGAAGTTCTCAGGCAGTGAGTAAAAATTTTGTAGGTAGCCAAAATAAATAATGTATAGACTTTGATCAAAAAAAAAAAAAAAGTGCTTTGACAGAGAAAAGGAACCCTGACTGCTGATATCACTCAGAAACTGATGAAATCAAGCCAAGAAGTAGGCTTCGAGGGGCAAAGAAGTTAAGCTTCACTAAAGCTTTGCATTCAGCCATGAAAAATGAGCATTAAATTCTGACAAACATATGTGGACAAAGAAAGAGGTAAGGGGTAAGAAAAGGATTCTTGAAAGCACAGAACCATATAGATTCCTAGGAGAGGAACAAAAGAAGATCTTGCAAGGGCTCTCATAAAAAGTCTTTGGATAGCCAAAAGCTTGATTAGGAAATGACTTCTAATCCAGAAAATCAGAGACCAGGGAAAGACAGAGTGGAGAGTGGAGTAGGTGGCTAAAGAGAATGATCTAGCCACACTGAAAGATGGATTACTCGTACCGAATTCCAGCAGATACAACCCAATTCTACCTTATCCAAAAAACTGACCTATCTAGCACCCATTCCTTTGTACAGTCAATACTTCTCACCTTCAAATTCTCATAATCACCTTTCCACAAGCAGGATTGATAAGAATGACCCACGTCTTTAATCACTCCCTGATAGAAAATATACCAAAAATCTATAAAAACTAACATCTGTGCTAAGAGTGCTAAAGACTGGCATGTGACTCTTGCCTCTAGTCAAATAATAGGCCATCAGAAAAACAGAATTGAAGACTTCAGCCAAGATTAACAATAGACACACTGGTTTTCACACAACCCATGATGAATAATTTTGTGAATTATCTGATGAAGAATAAATAATTTAATCTAGGATTCAGAGTGGTGCTTTGAAGAGCTACCCCTTTCAGCAAATTTCACAATCCTCAAAGGAGTAAACCTTAAGTGATAATCTCACTATTCAATGTGTAGTGATTAGCCAGGAAGAGCAAAACCATCCCTTCTGTGGTAACCCAATCCAAAACTGCTAGCAGCTCTTTTAGCCCTTTGGTGTATTCATTACAGCCAGTACTACATTACCTTTCTTAATCCTGTCTCTATCAATGAGAAAGACCTCTTAAAACAAAGTCATCATTTTAATTTTCTCTTCCCACACACTAAATAGGAGTGGCATGAGAAACAGAAAGAGATGGCACCAGGAACAGGATGGAATGAGAATACAAAGGTGTTAAACAGGAGAGCAGTGAAGTAGGAGAGCTTTAGCTCTTGAGGACTATTAAAAATGCTATGACTTCTCAGAAAATAAGACATAATTATAAAATTTATGAACAACAAAAAAATACATTCCAGGAAATATGTATTTTTTAATTATCCAAAATGGGTTCCCAACCATTCATAGCTAATTAAAGAACTGTACTAAAACTAACTATATTATACCAGAAATGAAATTCTTTTGGAAGTACATAATTGCCCACAACTAATTTTTTTTAATCTTGCTGATATATTGTTTATCCCAGAAGATATGCAGAAGACATTTTCTTTTTTTATACTTGGATATTAGGTATTTTTATTTTAACCAACGAAAGTCTAGTAAGAAACTGTTCTTGAATTTCATTTCTGACTTCAATATTGACACATATAAAAATGTAGGTTGTATACCATACCTATCCTTGATCTGTCTGGCAGCCTTGAAGCAAATCAGGGAGAAGAGAAAGAAGGCAGTTAGTGTTTTTCATGCAAGTTTCAATGGCAGTGACATGCAAGAAAAGTTAGGATATAAACCCTGGAATAGATTAGTTTCACAGTCATCAAAACATGTATTACAGGAAATCTGTACAGTTCATATCAGCTTGCACAACGTGATGTTAGAATTATAGTAAAAAAAAAAAAAAAATCCAGACCCCATATAAGTCACCTTAAAAGGAGGAAAATTTAACACTTCAAACTAATTCCAGATGACTATAAATGTTTTTCCTTACCTTAAGATTATCAAAGCACACCTCCACTTGCATTCAGTCTGACACTCTTCAACTAGAACAATCAATCTCCTTCATGGGGCACACATTTCTATGCAATCTAATGGTTTTCTTATACATGTCAAATCTGTTCTCCAATTTTTCTTCAGTGATCTTTCACCATTTCATCATGGTTGTTCCAAGTTTTCTCTATATGCCTTCCCTGGGCAAAGACTTTGTATTTTGAGAGCTTGCCTGCTAACATATAAAACTGGGCTGCAGTTCTACAATCCTTTATCCAAAAGAGTAAAGTTGTAATGACAAAAATTCAGACAAGGAGAAACCAGAGAAATACTTGTAGCAATAGGGTCTTTCCCTGAGATGATACAGAAGCTACTAACTTAAACCTACTATGCATGAGATATGTTTGGGTTTTTTTAGTTTTTTTTTTTTTGAGAATGCTAACACAAGTTTAGGAAAGAAAGAGCTATCACTTGATGCTATAGAGTACACAGAAAAACAATGAAAAATACACACAAAAACTGCTGTCCCCTTCACATTTACATAGAATGTAATATATTTAACAAAAGTTTTTTTCCCCCACACTGACCACCATAATTAACAATAATACATCCAATGTAAACTATAGCTGTTTTGCTCTACACTCTAATCCTAGGCCTTGCATAACGCCTGGCACATGGCAATACTAATAGTTATTCAATTTAGTTGAACACTAATTTGATGTATATAGCAATGCTTCTGCTGCCTCTCCTCTTCAGTTCTAATACTGTTCTTATTTGGTATTGGTCATTTTTATACCCATCCAAAATATTCTGGTCTGAATATCTTTCCACACAAAAAACCAGAACTGACATTTAGGACATCAGCATTACCAGCACTACCAGAATCAACTGTGAGACCTGTATACTAATCATTCTCTTCCCTTTATCAAGAAATTTTAGTCCTGGGGTGCCTGGGTGGCTTATTCAGTTAAACATCCAACTTGGGCTCAGGTCATGATCTCATAGATCATGGATTTGAGCCCTGCGTCGGGCTCTGTGCTGACAGCCTGGAGCCTGGAGCCTGCTTTGGATTCTGTGTCTCCCTCCCTCTCTGTCCCTCCCCTGCTTGTGTTCTGTCTCTCTTTCAAAAATTAATAAACATTTAAAAAATTTAAAACCAAAAAGACATTTTAGTCCTTAATAAGTTTCTAAAGAGACTTTCTAAGTCCTGCATTCTGCAGGAAACAACCCAATTAGGTGGCACTGATATGTGTCTCAAGTCATGATACTACCTTGGTATTAGGAACAAGAAATGTTAAGAAAGTCAATTACAATGATTTTTAAAAACCACTGTCATTACAGCTAGAATTACAAACCAAAGATTTTAATATAAATGTCAGAGGAGAGAAAGAGGAGAATCCTCTTGTTTCTTTAAATATGGATAAGTGCCACTACCATTACCCCTAGACTCCCTTTATTTCTTCCTCCAGGTGAGGTGAAAGGACTTAATCTGAGATGAGTTTGAAAGGAGAAACTAGAAATAAGTAGCTCAGTTACTTTTCCTCTTTCTGGCAACTGCTTGCCTACTGAGAACATATATTCTGTTCTTTGCCTCTATGCAGGAAGTTTGACAGAAACAGGCTCTCTCTCTCACACACACACAGAACTTGTATTGACTATACCTAGGTGGGCAAGTCTAACTCTAGGATTCAGTATTAGAAAGCTTACTCGTTGATATAAGCCAAATTCTCCAGTATCGTTTTGTTGGTATTTGGTTTATCAGCTTTACTGTCTTCTCTTATTTCCCAACTGGTTTAGAACTTGGTTAGAGAAATGTTACTTACCTGTCACTCTCAAAGAACCCAACAATCTGAAGACAATTACTATCTTTTTTTAAAAAATAAACTAAGATTTTGTTTCATCTTTCAAGAACACTATGCAATATATATGTTTAATTTCCCTACAACAATTTTCTTTAAAGTAATCTCTATACCCAAAGTGGGGCTCAAACTCACAAGCCTGAGATTAAGATTTGCATGCTCTACTGATGGAGCCAGCCAGGCGCCCTCAATACTGTGTCTTTTAAACTGACCACAGTGATTCAATTTTGTGTCTAGAGTTACTTAATTTAGTAACGGTGCCATTTTTTTAGTGTGTCTGTGCAAGTGCATGCATGTGCACACGCATGTAAAGCTTTCTTGTTATCATTTAATGTACTAGATTACTTGTGGCAAACCAGAAAAGGAATACGTGAAAAGCCAAATAATGCTGGAAAAATTGTCTTGTGTATTTACACATAAACATACCCAGGTGATCAAACTGAAGACTCAGCATTTCCTCTTTCATTTAGGTTCGAATTTAACAGTACATACACTGTGTAAATGCAGAAGGGGTTGAAAAAGTTACTCTGTGTGATAAAAAAGGGGAGAAAGTCTCATATTCTGAAGATACTTCTCTAAAGGGCCCAATTTCAAGAAACATCTTAAATTGGAAAATTGTTTAATTTTTTTCTGGAATTTCTTCTCCCAAAGCAGAAATCTATCCAAAAGACACACATTACTATGCTGTTTGATTCCTCTTTCAAGAGTGATGCATTCTGTCAATTAAACATCTCTGCTTACCAAGTACCAAACGATTTGAGAATTTACCATTGCTCTATCTCTAACACATTTATTTGCATCTACAGAATTCCACTTAGTGAATTATGAACAGGCCTCAGTGAATCTTCAGATTTTGGGGTAATGGCACTGTATATTTTTAGAAAGCCTTCAAGAAGTATTAGCCATATTACCTTGCTCAATACCACTGTTTTCAATTTCAATAACTATTTCTATTTCAATCTTTTATTGAAATCCTTGCCAACACTTCACTTAACTTTATTGCCTTCAGATATGGCTCCTTTCTCTCCCAATCTCTTCCTCCACCTCTCAATTAATTGTTTTCAAAATAAATCTTACAATCCTGATCAGTTATAGGAATCTATCACCTGAGACCAAACTTCTTTAAATAGAACTGTAATAAGAGTATAAATAGGAGTAATTGCAAATGGTTCTTCATAATTACCAATTAGATATAAAGAAGTTAAACCAGATCTTTCTCAATCTCTCTTGGTTTTAATCTGCTATAAGTACATACAGAAACTATTTTCTTCCATGAATTTATCAAGCACTCTGAAAGTTAAGATCTTATTGTTTCTGTATTTCTTTTTAATATCCTCATTTTTCTATTTTTATAGGAAGATGTTAGATACAAAGTACCCTAAAATAATTCAACTGTGGAGCAGCTAATTGAATAGTATTTTCTAAACAGTTAAAATGGAAATAAAATAAAAATTTTAGATCTTGCTTATTGTACTCAATGAATCATTTACCCAAAAAGAACAAAATTTGAGATTTTCAAATTTCTTCCACTCAGCAAAAGTTTTGAAATTCATCAGTAAAAAATATGCAGTCTGAGACCAAGGTTTAAGAGATCTGAGTTTCACACCACATGAACCAACAAGTTACTTAACTCGTTTAGGATTCAGTTACCTCATCTATAAGGTGATGAGCACTAAAGTATCTTCGAACCCCAAAAGTTCATCCTAAGCCATCTTATTTTCACATAACTTTTAAAAAATTATCCAAATTAAACACTTCAACAATCGAATTCTCTGAAATACAGACTAAAATGAAGAGGCCACTAGGGAAAAGTTAGTTAAAATCAGAACATTAATAAAAAGCAACAAAAATAAGAATACAGTTGACCCTTGAACAACACAGGCTTTGAACTACATGGCCCATTTATATATAGGTTGTTTACAGCATAGTGCTGTAAATGTGTTTTCTTTTCCTTATGATTTTCTTAGTAACATTTTCTTTTCTCTAGCTTACTTTAAGAATTCAGCATATAATACACATAACACACAAAATATACATTAATCAACTATGCTATAGGTATGGGTTCTGGTCAACAGTAGGCTATGAGTAGTTAAGTTTTGGGTGAGTCAAAAGTCACACATGGAGGGGCGCCTGGGTTGCTCAGTCGGTTAAGTGTCCGACTTCGGCTCAGGTCATGATCTCACAGTCCATGAGTTTGAGCCCCACGTCGGGCTCTGTGCTGACAGCTCAGAGCCTGGAGCCTGCTTCAGATTCTGTGTCTCCCTCTCTCTCTGACCCTCCCCCGTTCATGCTCTGTCTCTCTCTGTCTCAAAAATAAATAAAACATTAAAAAAAAAAGTCATACATGGATTTTAAACTATGTGGAGGTTGGTGCTCATAGCTCCTATCTTGTTTAAGGGCCAACTGTATATCTGTTTCTGAATAACAATAGAGAAAAATACACTCATGCTGTCAAAATGATGAATCTAGCAAAAGCTAGATTTCAAAACTAGCATTTGCCTGACAGGATTTATCTTTATTTTGATTTGCAGTAGAGTCCAATAGAGTTCCTGGTAACACTCTGAATGCCACACAACACTAAGAAACTTTTCAAGTCTTGTCTATATGTTCATTCACATTGTTTTAGTATAAAACAGATTTTCCCATTAGATTTGGGAAACATAATTTTGTAATGTTTTCTTGAGACAATCTGAAAATAACTAAGGGGCAAACATTTAATACTTTCCCAATACTGTTTATAATATATAATTGAGACTCCTACCCTCACCCCAAAAATACCATATTAAGGAATAACCTGGGAAATGAAAGGGACTCCAAGAAAATGAAAAAGAGATGGCTCCAAAGAATGAAAGAGAAAATGAAAAGAGATGCTATTTTCCTCTAAGCAAAAATACTAGCTTTAAAAAAAAAAAAAAACAATACTGCACACCAGTTGAAACCATATATTAAAAGTTTTATATTTTCGATACATATCCTTATCTGTTTATAAAAAGAACTAAAATATTATCATTTAAGCCTTTTTCACAAAGCTACAGTAAATAACTTGAAATAAATTTTGAATACAGTACTGCATACATCTGTTCTATGACTAAGCACATAAGACATAAATGCCCAGAAATGAAATAAGGTGAAAAATTACAGTTTGGGCTATTCTATTGAAAAATTTTTTAAAGTAGGCTTCACACCCAGTGTGAAGCCCAATGTAGGGCTTGAACTCACAACCCCTGAGACCAACACCTGAGCTGAGATCAAGAGTCAGATGCTTGACTGACTGAGCCATCCAGGCACCCACAGTTTGGCCATTCTTAACAAATATTTATATTTGTTTTTAAATTGCCTTCATAACTGAAATATTCACGCTTTTGGTAAAGATTCTTTCCTCTCTCAGCATTCCTGACTTCAACCCACAGAAAGCACTTCTGCTAATACTCCTGTTCCCTTGAAAACACACTCAGCTTCTACCCTTCTCCTTATTTGTTCTACCCAGTGGTCAAGGCTGACACCGACTGAACAATATGCCAATGGTGAGTTACTATGAGTCTGAAGTGGGAAATACACAAAATCCATTCTCCCTTTTCGTCTAAGATCAAATGCAGAAGACACTGTTCCCCTTTCACCCCACCCTGTACTTTTTATTCCACTGAAGGTTCCATGTACAGGTACCCATTCCCTCCCTTCTAGTCTAACAAATTGGGTTATGTGTGGCAAGATAATGAACTGGATGGTTAGTGACTTGGAAACTGCCCCACAGACTCGGCTCTTTTCATAAGTAGAATTCAAGTTCCAAATTTAGGGATGGGGGAACAGAAATATTAATTTTGCCAAAGGATCCAAGCAATGCTCTGCAGACCAGCTATTAGCAGAGAAGCCAGGTTTGGTGGGGTTTTGGCTACTTGTCCATCCAGAAATAAAGGAAATGATCCAAATTTCATTTGCTTGTGAGCCTTCTTCATATATTCATATCAAGCAAACCTCTAACAATTAAAAACAGTTAATGAAAATAAAACAAATTTGTAATGCCAAATTTTAAAAAATTAATGAAAGTATGTTCCAATATCCTTTTCCATTTGTGCCATTTTTACTCATTCATTTTCAGATTTTCTAATGCTGGTAAATAGCATAGCTTCATATTCAGGTACTGCTGAGGTACTGCAACATGATCATTTAAATGTTAGTACTTAAAGTGCTCTTTTTGAAAATAATGAAGTCTAAAAAGACTCAGGGGCTGGATTTCAGCCTATGATTTTTTGTGCCCACAAGCTATTCAAATTAATCTGATTTAATCACTTTAATATGGGATATTCATAAACAGTATACCTTAAAAGAATTTATTTTCCCAAATATCTAACAATATAGTGCTAGCCCAATAATTAATCTTTTAAGTCATCTTCCCTATTCTGTCAGCAATTAGGTGTTTGAGGCAAGCTTATCTGTAGTCCACGCAGCTGATTAGAAAAGTGAACTTGGTTTGTGACTTGGAATCAAACTATTATTTGGATACTATTTGGATGTACTAAGAAAATAATCACAAACAACTCTCAGTTAAGCAGTTTTCTTGAACAATAAACTCAGATTTTTAGGTACAAAACAATGACAAATAATTTATTTCATCACATTTCCAATTGGGTTAAGCAATTAAGCAATACTGCACAATGCTGAAAAACCAAAATAATAAAATAAGAAGCAACATGGAACATTAAAAAAATATGTTTAAACCACAATTGGATTTATCAGAACCTTCCCAATTTACAATCATCTGGGAATAAGTTTTAACAAAGTTATTACAAAGGAAAAAAGGAGGAAACAGCAGCCTTTGAGAGCAAGGGGAAAGGACTCAGAAAATAGTGGAAAGAGAAACTTGGAAGAAACAAACTTGATCACAGTTTTCCCAAGCGTCCGTCCCTACTTAAATGCAACTGGGTTCAAGTTGTTTTTGAGTACTTTTGTCTATATTTTACTGTTTTCCTATCTTCTTCCTCACTCTCAGGCTGTTAGTTCTTGCTGCTATGATTATGCTTGTCATTTATAACTACCTCACTCCACTAGAAGGGGACTCTGTTAACAACTAGGAAACTGAAGAAAAAACTAAAAATTTACTAGCACCATGTATATAATAGTCACCAGATTCTAAGAAACTATCATGAAAAAAGAATATTATTTCCTGCCCATGAACTCTATGACACTAACTTTGATAACTCAGATACTTTTTGCTTTCCGTAAATTTTTTGGCTATGTTCCAGATATTTGAGGTTATCCCATAAACATCCTCTGCAAAGGTGATGTATATATATTTTTAAAGTACTTTAAAGTATGATACATTTCCCTCATAATTCCTTTATATAGCAAGTCCTACCAAATGCAAAGATGAACCTACTTACAATCTACCTCCAAATTCAAGAATTAAGTAATTCACAGATTTACAGCAAAAGAATGTTTGTATTCATTTTATTAGAAGTAATCCATTTTTAAAATTCATTTTCAAAATGCAAGGGATGTAAACCACTAAAATGTTATCTTCTCAAGGAAGTTTTTTCTACCTTCAAGTTCAGAGAAAAATCATGAAATTAAAATATTAGATGGACAAAAATGGATTATAAAACCGTGCTAATGCAGTTTTCACTACATACTCCACAAAGACCAAGAAAATATCAAATTCAAATATCTTATCTTGATAAAATTCCTACATAGTATATATTTTACTAATTATATAGCTCAAGTTCCCACTTTTCTCACACCTTTTTTTAATATATTCTACATCCTTATTCTACATCAAATACAGTGTATTTGATTTGATAACTTGGTAATCATTTAAAAATGACCCAACTTAAAATAAAAATTATAATCTAGAAATCAGAATCTCCTAAATACCAGGATCTAGGTTAAAACATTAACAGTCTTATTATTCTACTGCTTATATTTCATACCAAACATACCCTTCAAGTAAGATCCTACATTTTGGGGGCACCTGGCTGGCTCAGTCGGTTAAGCATCCTACTCTTGATTTCAGCTCAGGCCATGATTTCACAGGTTCGTGAGTTCGAGCCCCACATCAAGCTCCACACTGACAGTGCAGAGCCTGCTTGGGATTCTCTCTCTCCATCTCTCTCTGCCCCTCCCTTGCTCTTGTGTGCATGCTCTCTCTCTAAATAAATAAATAAACTTAAAAAAAAGAACCTACATCATCATATTTTAACAAAACATTCAATCAATTACACTAAACAGTGGGACATAATAACAGATTTAATAACAAATTTCACTAGGTTACAGTGCTCATCTGCATCAAGTGATGTTTTCCCAATCAGCTCATAGAAGGAATACAAAACTAGATTTTGAACAATGTTAATAGCAATATTAATCTTCTTTCCTAAGTCAAAAAATACTTATAACAAAGGTAAAAAACACAAGTACCCTTAAAATAAATAACCAGTAGGGATGTAACTGAAAAAGAAAATAGGGGCGCCTGGGTGGCTCAGTCGGTTAAGCATCCGACTTCAGCTCAGGTAATGATCTCACAGTTCATGAGTTCGAGCCCCACATAGGGCTCTGTGCTGACAGCTTAGATCCTGGAGCCTGCTTCAAATTCTGTGTCTCCCTCTCTCTCTGCTCCTCCCCCGCTCATGCTCTGTCTCTCTCCTTCAAAGATAAAAACATTAAAAAAAATTTTTTTAAAAAGAAAAAGAAAATAACTTGATTCATCTGAATAGAGCATTAAAGAGAAATTAAGTAATTTGTTCTTGACTCCAAAGACACATCTGAGTGTCTGCTTTGGAATACATAAATATACAGCAATTTACTTAAGAAATTCCAAGCCTATTTATTTACTTATTTATTTATTTTTAACTTTTGAGCAAGAGAGAACATGTGAGCGGAAGAGAGGGGCAGAGGGAGAGAGAGAATCCCAAGCAGGCTCCACAATCAGCACAGAGCCCAACGTGGGGATCAGTCCCATGACCCTGGGATCATTACCTGAGCTGAAATCAAGAGCTGGATATTCAACTGATTGAGCCACCCAGGCGCCCTCCATAAAGACTTTTTTAGAATTAGAAATAGCTGAATAAATCCAAAATTGAAAGGGAAAGCACCATTTTTTTTTTAAACAAAACTTTCCTATTTAAGTGGTTTAGTTTTTTGGCTGGCTTTTTGGTACCTTTGAAAATTCTTCAGGTTCCTTTAGATCTAATGACCGTGTTGCAAATTCTAGTAGTTCTTCTGAGTTCTCCAAGGCATTATTACATTGACTGAGCTGACTCTAAAAAATAATAAAAATAAATCTTTAAAACAAATTTCCTATTTCCATGAGGATCTTAACTGTATATTGTTATAATGAACTTACAATTTGAATAGCAAAAATTGAACAAAAATATTTTAGAGAGGTGTTAAAGCAACATAATCACTAGTCATATATGTAAGAAATTGTAATTATTTTAATACATTGTACTTAACATCTTTCCATAATTTATTCAAAATAGCTTAACTGCATACAGATATAGATATACCCATCATTTAAAAACACAAGAGAAAATAAAGCAGTTATAAAAAGTTGGGGTCAAATTCACTTAAAGATTCTTCTCAATCAAGGTAATCAGAAAACTATCAACAATTTAGTTAACTATCAACAATTTAAATTAAAATATCAAAATAATTCATCTGCAGACAGCATCCTCTATAAATGAAGACTAAATTTCTTGATAATATTTAACAATTTAAACTAAAGTTTATTAATTAAGTTAAAGGTACATTCAGTTGAGCATAATTTTAATATTCCATTTATCACATTACTCAAATAATACATACTACCATAAATGATAATTTATAGTTTCCAAAATTGGGTAACACAGGAATCACAAATGGAATTGCCAAGATTTCAAAAAGAATAAAGAGGAACAAAAGATGGTAACTGTTACAGTGATGTGCTCTGTTATGGTGATGTATTAATTTCAAGTACCAGTCTTTCTTAGTTCTCTTCCATTCTATCATTTGTGGTCTAAAACTAAGCCCAGTCATGAAAAACTATTGTTAGTGATACCTTTAAACAAAGAAACAGATATATTTCTAAGTTTTTAACGTACTCAAGATTTTTCTTCAGAATATTAATATCTATTACTATCTATTCCATATTCAAATCTACTTAGGTTTCCCTTAAGATCAGCACTAAAGATAAACTATGGCTAATTTTCTTAGTTTCTGGATGTGTTATATTTTAACTTTGGAAAAGTAGAATAGTTTTACCATATTTTGGGTTAAAATAGGTTTTCATGTATTATTCTAAGAACCCAACCACAATCTACTAAAAATACTACTCCTTCTAGGAGTAAAACTCTTATGAGTTCCAAAGAATAATTAACAAACCACCATTTGAAATATGTCAATTGTTGGAGAGCTTTATGAAAGCAAAATCACAGGACAAAATGGTAGCTATAAATGGTCTACACAGGATCACTAGGGCAAACTAAGTTAATATAGCTTTAAAGTAAGAAATAACAAAAAGAATAAGGAATATATCTCAAGGAACCATTAAAAGAATCAAATCTGAGGTCAAAGTTTAAGATAAAATATCTTATTCTAAGAAAATGCTATAAATTTGCTTTCAAGTCAAGAGGGAAGTTAAAAAGAGTACAAAGGAATTCAATTTAAAGAGCAATAATAACTTGTCAGTTATTTAGAGGAATTAATAAAATCTTAATGAAAACAACATACTATCGAGTTTGTGAACCCAAAGGAAAAACAGAGATACTCTACTGTCTCCAACTAAAGAAGGAAATGGCATCAGTAGCCAAGTTGTGATTCTTTTTAATGTTTGTTTTTTAAACTATCCCAATAAACCTTTAATATTTGAATTACCATTAGGCTGATATCACCATAACTTTTCCTTTGAATCATAATACAAAAACATCCTCAAGAATGAACTTCTGTCCACTAAGCTTATATTTCAACAACTCAGTCTTATTTATAGCGTATTGTCCCCTCAATATCTCTTGATCTCCCCTAGATCACTATTCCTATGAAAAAAAAATTGCCAAAATTTTTGTGGCATTGAGGAACAGCAAGTATTAAGAGTTACAAAGGATAATCAAGTGTAAAATTAAAAAAAAAGAAAAAAGAAAACAATTGAATCTCTGGAAAAAATGAAGATCTCAAGTGATGATACAGGAAGGGAAAAATTGTCTAACATCCTTGTAGTGACCACTTTGAAACAGTACTTGGAATTCTGCTTCTATTTTCTGCAATGTTCTGAATTCTCCGTTATTCAACAGCCAGTGATGAATCTGATAGGATACTTGGCAAAAAAATCAGAGTAAAATCATCCCTTTTAAAAAGAGCCCAAATGTAAATTTAATGGAAGACTTCCATGAATCATCAGCTCAGTTGCAAAAAAAAAAAAAAAAAAAAAAAAAAAAATTATCATGTAATTAAGATTCACAAAATCCAAAGTAAACAAAGTTCATCTGAGACTGTAAGAAAAAGAGTTTAAATAAATTTATGTAACCCAATTTTCTATTAATGGCAATTTAGTCAACAACTAGAAACAGAAACTTAATAGTTTACAAGAGCAATAAATGCAGCTCGTTCTAAGAACAGCACTGTAGATTTTACGTGTACACACATATATCCAACTCTGTATATGGCTGTCAGAAAATAAGTTCTGAAATTAAAATATCACACTTCTTTTGGAAGTCTTAAAGACATACTTTATTTATTTATTTATTTTTTTACGTTTATTTATTTTTGAGACAGAGAGAGAGAGAGCATGAACAGGGGAGGGGCAGAGACAGAGGGAGACACAGAATCGGAAGCAGGCTCCAGGCTCTGAGCTGTCAGCACAGAGCCCGACGCGGGGCTCAAACTCACGGACCGCGAGATCATGACCTAAGCCAAAGTCGGAAGCTCAACCGACCAAGCCACCCAGGCGCCCCTTAAAGACATACTTTAAATCAAACTCCACAATGGATAGAAATTACCCCATTCTGAAAATCTCAAACATCTTGAGTTAATAAAGAACTCTTCTTTTTTTTTTTTAAAGTTTATTTATTTATGTTTAGAGAGACAGAAAAAAGAGCAAGTGGGGGAGGGGCAGAGAGGGAGAGAGGGAGAGAGGGAGAGAGAATCCCAAGCAGGCTCCGCACTGTCAGCACAGAGTCTGATGTGGAGCTCAAACTCATGAAACCATGAGATCATGACCAGAACCAAAATCAAGACTTGGACACTTAACCGACTGAGCCACCCAGGCACCCCAAAGAATAACACTTCTAAAAATCAAAACCCACATGCCATGACATAAATGATACAGATCTATCCTCCAAATCGGCACTGACTTGGCTTCAAGACGATTCGAAGACTCTTCCAAACTTTTGAACTTTGATGATCTTAACAACTGACCAACCTCTTAACTGAAATACCCCCTCTTACCTTTATTAATTAAGCTTTTCCTCCCTCAAAGCACTTCAAATCAGTTTCTTTTCTTTTTTAAGTTGATTTATTTATTTTGAGAGACAGCGTTGAGCAAGGGAAGGGCAGAGAGAGGAAGGGAGAATCTCAGGAACCATGAGACCATGACCTGAGTTGAAATGGGAGTCAAATGCTTAACTGACCGAGCCACCCAGGCACCCCAAAAATGAAATACTGTACTCTGAAGTAAACTTAACTAAGGAGGCAAAAGACCTATACATTTAATGCTGTAAAACTACTGCTGAAAGAAATTAAAGCTGATACAAATAAATGGAAAGATATCCCATGATCTCAATTGGAAGACTTAATATTATTAAAGTGTCTATACCACCCAAATCAATCTACAAATTTAATTCAATCCCTATCAAAATTTCATGGCATCTTTTTTGCAGAAATAGAAAAAAAACATGTTAAAATTCACAAGGAATCCCAAGGGACTCCAAAGTGCCAAACAATCCTGAAAAAGAAGAACCAAGCTGGAGACCTCACTCACACTTTCTGATTTTAAAATTTATTACAAAGCTACAGTAATCAGGACAGTGTGGTACTGGCATAGAGACAGACATATAGACCAGAGCCCATACAGAGCCCAGAAAGGATCCCACACATACGCAGTTAAATGATCTTTGATAAGAGTGTCAAACCACACAATGAGAAAACCACAGAATCTTTTTAGACAAATGGTGCTGGAAAAACTGGATACTCACATGCAAAAGAATGAACTGAGACCCTTACCTAACACTACATACAAAAATTAACTCGAAATGGATTAAAGAACTTAATTAATACAAGCCCCAAAATTATAAAACTGATAAGAGAAAACACAGAGGAAAAGCTTCATGACACTGAGTCTGCAATGAATTCTTGACTATGACACCAAAAGCAAAAAGAGACAAATGGGACTATACCAAATTTAAAAATTTCTCCATAATAAAGGAAATAACACAGTGAAAAGACAACCTACGGGATGGTAGAAAATAATTACAAATCCTACATCTGACAAAGGGTTAATATCCAGAATATATAAAGAACTCCTACAATTCAACAACAAAAAACAACCCAATTAAAAAATGAGCAGGAGGCCTGAATAAACATTTCTCCAAAGAAGACATACAAATGGGCAACAAGTATATGAAAAGATGCTCAACATCATTAATCATTAGAGATGCAAATCAAAGCTACGATGAGATATCATCTCACATACATTAAGATGGTTACTACTGGAGTGCCTGGGTGACTCAGACGGCTAATTATCCAACATCGGCTTAGGTCATGATCTCGCAGTTCATGAGTTTAAGCCCCACAAAAGGCTCTGTTCTGACAGCTCACAGCCTGGATCTTGCTTCAGAGTCTGTGTTTTCCCCCTTTCTCTACCCCTCCCCTGCTTGCACTCTGTCTCTCTCAAAAAAAATAAAATAAACATTAAAAAAAAATAAAGATGGCTACTACCAAAAAATATTTAAAATATGGATGAATAGGTGATGGTGGTCAAAAGGTACAAATTTCCAGTTATAAAATAAGTCCTGGGAATGTAATGTACAGCACGGTGAATACAATTAATAATATCATATTGCACATTTTGCAACATAGGCCTCAAATTCACGACCCCAAGATCAAGAGCTGCAGGTTCTACCAACTGAGCCAGCCAGATACCCCTACTGTACTGTATATTTAAACACTGCTAAGAGAGTAGATCTTAAAAGTTCTTATCACAAGAAAAAAAAAGTCTGTAACTATGTGTGGTGATGGCTGTCAGCTAGACTTACTGTGGTGGTCATTTTGCAATATGTATAAATAGCAAATTATTATATTGTACACATAAAACTAATAAAATGTTATAGGTCACATCTCAATTTAAATAATAATGATAGTAATAATAATAACAATAAAATAGAGGTGCGCCTGGATGGTTCAGTCAGTTAAACATCTGACTCTTGATTTCAGGTCATGGTCATGATCTCACAGCTCATGGGATCTTGTCCTGCATTGGGCTCCATTCTGACAGCAAAGCCTACTTGGGATTCTCTCTCTCTGCCCCTCCCCCACTCACCCTCCTTCTTTTTCTCTCTCTCTTTCAAAAATAAGTAAAAGCAGTCAAGAAGGTAAATCTTAGGTTTTTAACCACAATTAAGAAAAAACAAGAGGGACGCCTGCCTGGGTGGCTCAGTTGATTAAGCATCTGATTCTTAATTTCACTCAGGTCATGATCTCAGTTTGTGAGTTCAAGCCCCACATCAGGGCTCTGCGCTGACCTCACAGAGACTGCTTCAGATTCTGTGTCTCCCTCTCTCTCTTCCCCTCCCCCACTTGCTCTCTCTCTCTCAAAATTAAGTGACTTTTTTTTAATGTTTATTTTTTGTTTTTGAGAGAAAGACAGTGAGCAGGGGAGGGGCAGAGAGAGAGAGACAGAGGATTCAGAGAAGTGGGCTCTAACATAAAAGTAGTTATTCACAGAAATTCACTGATTTTTGCTGTCAAGAAATCAAGTACTAAATAGACTTAAATTATTCATATTTAAATATGCTGTATGATCTCACCTGTAACTCTTGTGATTTACGAGCTTGTTCCTGCTTGATACTGTTAATCATACTTTCTTTCACCTCATCCAAAATAGAATATAAACTATCAAATTCTTCATCTAACTCTGAAAGTATGTTAGAAGAATTTTCCTGTTTAATAAACAAAACAATGATTTTACTGAAGAGCTGTCAAACATTTGAAAATACTTATCAGAGAATAGACTCACATTATAAACCATCTCAGCCTAACATCATATAAACAACAAAATCTAATACTTGACATAGGCTTTAAAAACAGGTAAATCCTAGAAGATGGTTGCTAATGTGGAGAGCACTATCTCAGTTACGCTATGAGTTAAGCAACTTTTTATGAACTAGCCTATACCCTCTTCATCTTTTAAAGCAATGTTTCCACAGGACAATGTGAAAGTTTGTTTTAAGATTGCCACCTTTGTCCAGACCTTTGTCCGGTTCCAAGGCAGACCGTAAGCCAGTGGTTCTTTGTCGTGCATCAGAATCATCAATGAAGCATTTTAATGAAATATTCCAGAGATTTTGATTCCGTACCTGAGGAGAAGTTTGAGCATACAGGGATGGGACTAATTTTGTGTAAATCTTAAAATCTTTCAGGTTGTCTACAACAGTGCATTTACATTAAGATATACAGAACTTAAAAGACCAAGCAATTCCTTATTGGATCTTAAGAGATTTATCAAACATTGAATTTTAGGGCTTGAAGCAACCTCAGAAGTCATCTTCTGACTAGAATTTGTAGTCAAACTCCTAAATTTTAGGAATTAAAATACAGAAAAGTGATTTGCCCAAAGCCACACAAGTAGTTACCAGTGGTAGAATCAATAAAGCATTTCAAGCCTATTAACTTCCCAGAGTTCCTCATCTTCTCATTAAGCAAGACGCTATTTCAACAATAACTTAAAATATCTGTGAAATCTCTAGATAAGCAATATCCACACTTGCAGTAATTATGAGACAGAAGAAATTATCTTAGGCATTTTTCAACTTAGATGAATCATTCCATTAAGAGAATTGGCACCAGTTAAGAGACCTAATATGTAACAATCCACTGCAATACCATAAACCAAACTTTTGCTTATAATTTTTATAAAAATAAGTTATCATCTCACTAGAGTCTTATCAAAAGTAGTGTTAATCACTTTACTAATTGATTTACAGTGACAAGAACAAGTTGTGGAAAAGAAATGTGCAGTCTGGTAGGCAAAAGACCTAAATCTAATCCCACATTAACCACTCAGTAATCAACATTTGAGTATGTACAGTATGGATTATCTGCCCAAACCTGGGACTGTTTCCTTAAGTATTCATTTTTTTCATTAGGCACTTTACTTTTTAGTTTTATGTTTTACTTTCTTCCAGTTCTATAAGCAGACCTTTTACCATCTACATTTTCCTTCTACTATTTATCATAAAAGAAATGTTTAGCATCCCAGTACTCTGAAGAAATATAATTTGCTCTTAACTGGAATTAGAAAAGACAAATCTATAATGGAAAGGGTCAAAAGTAAGCACTATACTATTCCTTAGCAGCTACAATTCCAGAGTTTCCTTTTTTCCTTACTATTTGACCTTTCCATGGAGAATGTAGGAATAGTAAGGAAAGCATTTTTTTATTTATATGCCATTTAAAAACCCTGCTTTAGTTTATAATCTAGAGTTCATGGAGTATATTTATTTATATTGATTTGGCCCAACAATCATTCATTGTGACATATAACAAAACATTTTTTAAACAGTCATACCTGAACTCCTTTTAGTGTTTGATTTAGTGTATCAATAAAGTTCTGAATTTCATCATTTTTATTTGCCAGAGTTGAAATGATCCTTTGTAGAGCTTCCTACGATTAAGATAAACAAACAAAAACACATAACATGATATTTTAATGAAAGAATTATAAATCATAACAATTCTCTAAACAAACCATATATAAGAGGAGCAATGTAAAACTTCAAATTGTTAAATTTCCAAAGGCCTGTAATTACAAAAGATGAGATATGTATTTAAACTGTTTTAAAACCTCTTATTTCTAGTGTACAACTTAATCACTACCACACCTTTCATACTAAAAATGATCAATATTATTTAATATCAATGGTATTATTTTAGGTCGTAGGGCCATGGCCAAGGAATAGAACCAAATCCTTAAATGCTGCAAAAACAAATGGAACTTTTTAATACAATATTAGGATATGAGGAATAAAAGCAAAGAGGCAGTAAAATTTGACATTTAATTTATAAAAATAAAAAACATATTTTAGAAATATGAAAGCGATAATAAATTTGCAGCTAAAATTGCAACATTCATTGCAGTGTTTATAGATGTCATAAAACCATAATAAATAAGTAATTTTAGTAACAAATACCTCAGACTTTTTGATAATGCTTCCTACTTAAATAAAACATTTGGTTATTTAATCTTTCATACTCTCTAGATCAGGGCTGTACAATAAAATCTTATGCTATGATGAATATGTCCTATACACGTGCTGTCCCATATAGTACTCAATAGCCATATGAAGCTAATGAGCTCTTGAAATGTAGACAGAACTGAGGAACTAAGTTTATCTTTTTTAACTTTAATTATTTTCACTTTTTATAGCTGCATGTGACAAGTACTGTCACACTGGACAGCACAGGTCTAGGTGTTCAGTAACTCTTCATGGGTAGTAACAGCAAACCCAAACAAGGTACTTGTATTCTCAGTAAAAATAAAATGCAAGTACTTTTACTTCATAATCTTTCCAGAAGCACAAGCCTTGTTTCTGTAAGCACCTACAAGTGTAAATATTTTAATAATGCCCTATGAAACTTTGTAATAAAGGTTCTCCTCAAAATATAATCAGATATTGATAAAGGGCTATATATAAAGAGCTCAAGAAATAAACTGATAAAGGGATATTTTATATAAATGTTCATAAAGCATGATAACAGTGAAAAATTAAAAATAATCACAACAGTTATCACTTAATTCTCACAAGAATCCCTGAAATAAGGAGGTATTATAATCATCCCTGAGGCTGCCTAAGGCTCCCTGCTGTATTCACTTACCTATACTATTACTTCCCATCCTCACGGATGGTGGTATTTTAGTATAATAACACAATGAAGTTATGCTATGAAAGAAGATCAACACCAAGAGTTAGCTTTTTATCCTGTTGGTGTTCCTCCCAGAAATGGGTACATACACCAAGATTTGAATACAAAGACAATCAGCAGAGAGGCAGAATGAAGCCAGGACTTGGAGGAGGGGTGGGGACAGGTGTAGGAGTGAGAATGGTAATACAGAGATGTAGAAAAGGAGTGCAGAGGACTTAAGGGTTCCAGTTATTCATCCCAGATAGGTTCCATATATATTTAAAAACAACACAATGGAAGAGTAAAAATGGTTCTGCACAATCACTGGACTGTGTAGAGTAAGCTTCAATTAAGACTGGTCTCTTTCTGGTAAATGGACTGTACCTGCCTCCCCTTTTATCACCCCTAATGGCAGGGCTAAATCCATACTGTACAGATGACAAAATGGAAGTAACTGTTAGTAAGGTAAATATTATGCTCAGTCTGTCTCCAAAGTCCACGCTGTTTACCACTCTAGAACACCGTCTCTCAGTCTAACAAATTTGCCCATCATATGAAATAGCCACACAATAAATTATATATTCTTTTAAAATTTTGGTTTGCTAAGACTCTTCAATGACATATAAAACTGCTAGAATTTCCATAGTAGAGTATCGCTGTTTGAGGTTTATAGCTCTGCCCTCTGCTAAGCATACTCATGAACTTCGAGGTAAAGATTAAGAGTCTTCCAGAAGAGATCTTATCCCATGAAAAGGAGGAGCGAGGATCAATGAATTCAACCCAACAACAAATTTTCATCACCAGGATATATGTGAGTTCAATAAAAACTGAAGGAAATTTCACACAAAAAAACTGTGAAACACTGGTATATATAAAGTCAGACCTAGTTCAGAGCCAAAAAAGAAATCTCCCTAGTACAAAACAGCTTTTCAACTTTTATTTTTTGTCTAAGTATAGTAGTAAAGTCTGTATTTAGGGAAGTTTGAAGGAAAAATTCTTGGGAGATAGCTGAAGCATAATGCCCCAGGTAGGTAACCTCTAAGCTCCAAGGATTTTAATGAGAAGCCTCCTTACCTTTCTAAAGCTCCCTGCTACTTACTGAATATAGTCAAAGCCATCTAAATGTTCTAATTTTTGTTAAGTTTTCAAGCTAAATCCTTTATACTTTTAAGAGTTAACCAACTACTAAAAGTTAATAGACTCTGTTGTCACAGTGATGTTAGAAGGAAGAATACAGACTTTACCAACTGTAATATTCACTAGAAATATAGTGAGGGCCAAATAGTAGTCACATCAAAAAAAGTAAAACAGGTGAAATTAATTTTAATATTTTACTTAACCAAACTGATCCAAAATATTATTTCAACATGTAATTAAAATTTAATAATTACCAAATTCCTTTTTTCCTTCCTTTTCGGTACTAGATCTTCAAAATGCGATGTGTACTTTATAGTTACAGCACATCTCAATTCAAATTAGTCACATTTCCAGTGCTCGACAACCATATGGAGCTAGAAGCTACCACACTAGACCACACAGCTTTAGAGGCCTAACCCATCCAAATAGCCCATATATTTCTAAGAGTGGGGATAGGGCAGATCTGCCTAATTTGCAATCAATAATAAAAAAACTTAAAAGCTTTCTGAGTTTTTTTCTTGGAATACTACAATTTCTATATATGGTTACCATACGCCAAATTCTTGAATTATATAATACCCGTACGTGAATATAAGCTAAAATGTTACAACCTGTAACCAGAATTTCACTATTTCTCAGTTTTTATTTATGTAAATATTACCTTTAGAAATGGAAAAGTAATATTATACTATTACCACTCTCAAAAAAAAATGGGGCATAAGCAGCTCTTTTTTGGGGATCCTTCTAATACCATAACAAGAGTAATACACTCTTCTCTTCTGTAATACTTAAACTGTTCATTGGTGTTGGCTGGAGAAAAACATCCATGGCAATATTGGCATCTGACAAAAACAAAGCTGCACCTGAAGATACCTGACATGTAAGTTATACAAACTCAAAGAATCATCAGGATAATGCCGGGTTTTTTGTGTATGGTACTGCTCCATACCTCCAGGATAATACCCAGTTAATCTTATGGTAAAGACCAAAAAAAATCTAATGGTAAAGACTATTCCCTTTTAATTTATTAAAAATTCAGCTAATATCAGAAAATGAAAAATGACCTTTCTAAATCTGTATTGGCCCATGAAGTGTTAATAGCAATATTTCTGGAAAGAAATCCTATGATCTGTGTGTTAAAGCTATTCTATATTAATTAGTGGTATTATATATTAATTACCTAAGGCTTTAGAAATATTCTCCCAGAAAGTGGTTGGGAAGGGAGAGTCTTTAAAGGCTGATATAGGGGCGCCTGGGTGGCTCAGTGGGTTAAGTGTAGGGCTTTGGCTCAGGTCATGATCTCACGGTTCATGAGTTCGAGCCCCACATCAGTCTCTGTGCCTGGAGCCTGCTTCAGATTCAGTGTCTCCCCTTCTCTCTTCCCCTCCCCCTGCTTGTACTCTCTCTCTCTCAAAAATAAACATTAAAAAATTATTTTTAAAAAGGGCTGATAAAGTATTTCAGGGAAACATCATCTCATTCTTTGAAGAGAGAATGCTTTATGGCTCACATTTTGCACTTCACTGGGAGTTCTAGTACAGAATGAGAGTCTATCACAGAACTCCTAAAAAAGGGCCTACATCTGGAGAAAGACATCTTACCTTACTGCCAAAGTAGCAAAGACTGAAGTCTGAGATTCTTGGGGGCAGGGTGCAACTCCAATCTCTAGATAGGGAGAGCTTTTGGAGCCTTTGCTGTAATATACACCACCGAAATGCTATAAGAGTAGACAAGCCATCTGCAGAAGGCTTTGGAGCCTCAGCATTTAAGGTGACCTGTACTTTAACCACTACCAAATGCATTAGTAAACATGGCTGCAGAAGAAGCAATCATCCAGATGAATAAGATAACCCAAAGCAACCAATGTGACCTCGGTAATAATCTAATACAGATAAAGGGCTGCCTCTACCCTAAGCTTAGAAGAAAAAAACAGCAGTAACCTGAAAGTTCTTCAATGATAGGCTGCTAAAGGGCTCCAGAAGCTCTAAAGCTACCTTTCCTTTAATGTGGAAAGGATGAGCAAATGCAAAAGACTATAATCAAGAACTCACATTTAGTATTCTCCTATAGTGGAAGTTCATCAGGAAGGGCTGAAAAATGAATTATCAAGGGGACCAGGGCTTCAACCATTCTGGTCACCACAATAACAATGACTGGCTAGACTAAGGGTGAAGATGGCATGAAGACAGAACTAAGGAACTTGGAGCTCAGGAGAACTGGAAAACAAATGACAAGCAACCAAACTATTTAAGATAAGTACTACCACAAATACCAACACTTACAAAAATGAAAGGAATAGGATTACATGAACTGAGTTCTGAAACTTAACCCTAGCTTGTGTATTTGACATGAGGCTAAAGTTTTCTCTAGGTAGCAGGCATCAGAGAAGAGGGGTTATATACAGGGTTAGTGTGTGCCTAATATAAGAGGTATGCAATAGGAGGCTGGCTAAATAGGTACCAAATCCAGTAAAAAAAAATTTAAGTGTTTTCTAAATTTGGCAGGCAACATGCTAGGGCAGAGTATCTATGTGTTTTGTATTCAGAAACAGAAAGAGAAAAGAATTAAAAGATACCATAATGCTTTGAATTTTCTACCCCACTTTATCCCTCTAGGGCCTCCACAATTAATCAATAGCTTTTATAATGGAGACACAGCAATTGATAAAGAAGTTGAGGAGGAAGCACAAAGCTCCAAACTTCAATGAATTGTGCACAGAGCACCATTAGATACAGAACCTCCCCTCTGAGCTCCAGACTATTTTCATCCAACTGCTTACTCAGAATCCCTACTTGGCTGTCACCCAAGCACTTCAAGATTCAATATATGGGGTGCTTGGGTGGCTTGGTCAGTTAAGCATCCGTCGGACTCTTGATTTCAGCTCAGGTCATGATCTCAAGGTTGTGAGATCGAGACCCACAACAGGCTCCTGAGCTGAGCGCAGAGCCAGTTTGGGATTCTTTCTCTGGCCCTCCCACACACACGCGCATGCCCCTTCTCTCTCAAAGTAAACATTAAAAAAACACTCAATATGTCATAAAGTCCCCCACAAACCTGAGCCCTCTCTAGTGTTCTATCTTTGCAAATGGTGGTACTAGCTACAAAATCAGAAACCTAGGCCAATATAACATCCTCTCCTCTCATTTGTGTTCTACATGTAGTCAGTAAGTTATGTGGATTTTTACCTCCTAAATAGTTCTGTAATCACCACTACTATCTTAGGACAAGTCAATATCATATCCCAACTTATACTTTTACAAAACTTAACTGGCTTCTGATCCATTCTTTCTCCCCAGTAATCAGTTCTATATACTGTAGGTAGAATAATATGATAGCATCACTCTTCCCAGATTTCAATGGCTTCCCACCGGTCCTTGGATAAAACTGAAAATCTTTTAATATGACCTATTAAGATGACCTTACATCATCTGTAAAACCCTGCACGATCTTCCCACTGCCTACCTCTCCTGCTTCAACTCACACCAGACTTCCTCTTCCTTGCTATATACCAGCTGCGGTAGCCTGCTATGAGTTTCTCTAACATGCCTTGTTTCCCACCTGGGAGCCCTCACACCTATCAGTCCCTCTGCCTATAAACACTGTTCTAAAACATACACGTGATCTCTATGTTAAAACAAGTTTCAAAAAGGTATAGAATGAGCTCATTGTGATATATATTGCTTCATTTCTTTTATTATCACACCCTGATGATGGAGAGCAAAGACATCTTTCATCTGCTCTGTGGGACTCTATCAATCTGAAAGGATGCCTACAGGGGTCTCAGATTTTACCTCAGATCTTATCCAGTCTCTCATTACTTTCCAAAATAATTACATTTTGCAAGACTTCAGGTGGCCATGACTAAGAGTTCTAGGTGATATAGATCTGAAGATACCACAGTCATGAGATCAAGCCCCACATCGGGCTCTGCGCTGTCTCCCTCTCTCTCTCTCTCTCTCTCTCTCTCTCTCTCTCTGTCCTTCCCCATTCATGCTCGTTCTCTCTCTCAAAATACATAAATAAACCTAAGAAAAAGAATGTTAAAAAAGTATATATATATATAGGAGGTATGTTTCCAAAGGAAGTACGCACAGGCAATCTTAGCCATTATCCTTTGGTCAAGAACCACAATTACCAGATACCAAAACTCAGGATTAAGCCTGTCAATTACTTGATTAGGGAAATAGACTAAGGTAAGTGCTATGCTAACAACAACAAAAAAGGGGGTTTTATACAACCCAGCCAAGTACAACTGCAATCATTTCCATGGAATGAATCAAAACTCTGGGATGTACAAGGCATGAGGTACCCTCTTCAAAGGAGCATAACTTAAAGTTATGCTTATCATCACTATAAATCATGTGAAGCTTCTTATGTGGATCCTGAGAAACTTAACAGAAACCCGTGGGGGAGGGGAAGGAAAAAAAAAAAAAAAAGAGGTTAGAGTGGGAGACAGCCAAAGCATAAGAGACTCTTAAAAACTGAGAACAAACTGAAGGTTGATGGGGGGTGGGAGGGAGGGGTGGGTGGGTGATGGGTATTGAGGAGGGCACCTTTTGGGATGAGCACTGGGTGTTGTATGGAAACCAATTTGACAATAAATTTCATATATTGAAAAAAAAAAAGAAAACTGAAAAAAATAAAATAAATCTTCCAATGGAAAAAATATATATATATACACACGCACAATATATTTTAGTGAGAATAAAAAAAAATCATGTGAAGCAAAAGCACAATCAATAGTCTCTGAGCAAAATAATAAATAACACTTCTATACTCTTAAGTGCCTAGCACCATTTTAAGCTCTTTACATATATTAATTCATTTAATCCTCTCAAGAATCCTAAGAAGTAGGACACTATTACTATCACCATTTTCCAATTCAGAAGCTGAGGTATAGAGGTTAAGTAATAGCTTGCCCGGGATCTCAGAGCTAATATGTGGCAGAACCCAGATTCAAATTAAGGCGGTCTCACTCTTGAGTCGGTACTCTTAATTATCACACTGTACTGCCTGAAAGTAAAGATCAGAGGGACATGAAAAGAATACCTAAGGGCACCAAACACACTACGATTTTACTTCAACACTGAAAAAAACTGAAGCCGATCAAAAGCTTGTAACATGTCCCACCCTGCCACATATAAGGGCAACAAAAACAGCTATTCTTACACACAGACATATCATCTTGTAAGTCTGAGAACATGATGACTTTCAACATTTGAAGTGGCAAGGTTCCACTGGTTTTAGCTTAATATATGTGAAGATGACAAATTCAAATGTTGAATCTTAATTTTGCTGCATCCAAAAAAAAACTACCAACTTGGGCTACTTGCTTGGAAACTATTCAGTGTAACAAGCTCCTGAAATTATGATTCAGAAACTTCCTGTTCTTAGAACCAGTGGCAGAAAATCATTATACCCAGGTTTATATGCTAGTCTGAATCTGAGGACCTCAATAACCAAGTAGTCATGAGAACAATTTGATGTAAGAGTTTTCTATCAGCATCTACTCACACCAAGAGAAGATTTCTGATTCAAATTCTACATTAGTTTTCTAGACCATTGAGATACACAAACCTAGAACCACTGCAAATATCACTAGTCGATCTACAATTTAAGAGGGTCAAACTAGTATTATGGCCATTTCAGTAGTATTTACTAAGCACTTTCTATGTGTCAGGCCCTGTGCTAAACTGTTAACATGGCATATCTTTCTAATCATCACAATAGATTTTCAAAAAGTATCAGTGTTTGCATTTTATAGTTGAAGAAAAGGAAGGTTAAAGGAGTTAAGAAATTTTCTTAGATCACATAGCTATCAAGTGGTAGTCACAATTCAAACCTAGAAGCTGCCTCCAGATCCTATACTTTTACACTACCCTAGGCTGCTTACACTGCCGGGGACGGTACAAAACAAGTATAGCATTCCTGCAATCAGAGAAAAGGGATCAATGAAGTCAGGATACAGCATTTCTGGAACATATCCTGATGCCACCAAGAATGATGGCACTTGCATCATGCCACACCATAGACTTCTCCTTTGAATTAGGTAATAAGAGTTGAAATCCAGAAAGTTCTATCCAGCTGGTAGCTAGACAATCAGAATCTTATCAGCTGACCATAGCTCTGCCAACACAAACAAGAGTATTGTGCTCAGAGGTGATGTGAAGAGGTGAAAAGGGAGATTATATATTGTTGAGAAATTCAGGAATCGATCATCACAAATAGCTAACTGATAGAAAGCCATGTCCTCTCTTAACAGCAAAACAGTTAGGAACACTACCTGCTTACAGAGGCAACTGAGGTAATCCAAAGGGGAAAAAAATCTAATAAAAGACCTGGTGGAGAATGCTGTCTTTCTGCCCTAAGCCCGACTAGGACAGAAGAGGCACCCCCCCTGCAAAGGATTTGAAGAAATATAGTGGAGTCAGAAGCTAAAGAAGCCTTATCCATGTGCAGTGACCTCTGAATTGGCTGTTCCATTCAATGAAGTCTACAAAGCTCATATTCAGCCAAGGAAACCAGAGGTTCCATCACCTAACTGAGGGGAGGTGCAATGGGAATGAAGATAGGAGCACACCTGGGTACTGCTGGTAGTGGTATAAACTAACAACCCTTCTGAAAAAGAGCAACTTGGCAATACATATCAAAGATTTTTAAAAGTATACACACATTGACTCAATAATTCTATTTCTACAAAATTTTTTTTCCATTTCTAAAAAATTTATTCTAAATAAATAATTAAAGGTATAAGCAGAGACTTGGCTACAAGGATGTTCATTTCAGCGTTACTGATAACACTAGAAGGTTGGGACTAACATAAATATACAACAAAGAGCACTGATTAAAAATCAAATAATACAGCCATACAACAGAATTCTGAATTGTTAAGTGTTGTAGAATGATATTAACATGGTAAAAGATTCATAATATATTAAGTGAAAGGCAACTACAAAGCAGTATTACCACATCATGATACAATAGTCTTTTTAAGGTTCTATATATGTTTAAAAAAAACTGGAACATAATACATACAAATGTTAAAAGAGGTTATGTCTGGGTGGCAGGATTATGGGTGATTTTCATTTATCTATATTTCCTATTTTCCTACAATAAGCTTGTGTTACTTATATTTATAAAAGTGCACAGATTGGCTGTGCCAACACTTTATTATAAATTAGTACAAAATTAGCTACCAATCAACACATGTCAATAACTAAGACCAGATTCTGTTAGAACGTTGTGGCTGGGAAGAGTGCCAACTGAGGATATAATACATACAAGAAAGATGGAGACAAAATCTACCAACTTGAAAATGTTGCCCACCCTAGGTTGGAGTGGATTATCTATCACCACGGTAAACATTCAATATGTGCTTACTGCATGAATAATCCTGCTTACATTCAGCCAGGCATTGCAAAGAAACATTGTATGGAAATTTTAAAAAAAAAGAAAAAAGAAAAAATCTGCTTCACTATTGACCCTTGAACTGCCTGGGTTGGAATGCACAGGTCCACTTATAAACAGAGTTTTTACAGCTCAGTACTGTAAATATATTTTCCCTTTCTTACAATTTTCTTATCATTTTCTTTTCTCTAGATTACTTTATTGTAAGAATACAGTATATGATACATATACAAAATAGGTGCCAAACAATTGCTTATGTTATCCATAAGGCTTCCGGTTTACTATTTCTATCAACAGCAGGCTATTAGTAGTTATGTTTTGAGGGAATCAAAAGTTATATGCATATTTTCAACTGTTGTGGGGGCATGTTGGTACCCCTAACTCCTGTGTTGTTCAAGGATCTACAGTATTTCCAATTTTTTAGAACTGTCAAGTTCAATAAAAAATAAATATATCTTAATTTTTTTAATGTTTATTTTTTTTGAAAAAGACAGAGCATGAACCGGGGAGAGGCAGAGAGACAGAGAGAGAGAGACAGACAGAATCCAAAGTAGGCTCTGAGCTGTCAGCACAGAGCCCCACGCGGGGCTCAAAACTCACAAGCTGTGAGACCATGACCTGAGTCAAAGTCGGATGCTCAACCAACTGAGCCACCAGGTGCCCCTGAATATATCTTTTTAAATATAGCGATCATGAGTATGTCAATACGGTCCTTTGAAGAGGGTACCTCATGCCTTATATATCCCAGATTACTTTGATCCATTCCATGGAAATGAATGAGATTGTTTGGCTAGGGTGTATAAAACTTCACTTATACTTTCCTGTTCACAGCTCTACTTTAGAAAGCTAAGACCCTCCATCAAAAAAGAAAAAGAACTGCAGAGAGGGGATTTTATACACATTCACACACACACTCTCTACAGAAAAATAATGATTTTATATGGGGCACTGAGCAAGACCAAGTTCCAGGTTTTTATATAAATTGTGTTCTATACTTTCTGTCAACTGTTTTCACTAGATTTAATTAGCTTCTTAAAAAAAAAAAAAAACTATAGGGATTCATTCCTAATAACATCTTGAATTTTAATTAATCATATCACTATTTAAAGGCAAAAAATTCAGGCAAGAAGGGTGGTAATGAACAAAGCTTGGGCTGTGAAGAAAGACCAAGTTTGAATTCAGACTATCACTTGCTAGCTGCGTGACTCTGAACAACTCATTTAGCCTCTGAGTTTGGTTTTCCATTATCTGTGCAACAGGAATAAGAGGTATTGAGAGAATTTAAAGCAATCTAACACAATACTGGATGCAGAACAATATTCAAATTTCATTTCTCTTTCCTTTCTTCAGGAAATATTATTTTTTGACCAAGAAGAAGTAATTTTGGAACATGAGATGGTTGGTTATCTGGATATGGTGGAGGTCTCTGAATCACTAAGGTACAATATGAAGAAAAAAAATAGCAAATACCAGGGTAGAGGAGGAAACTGGGATAAGGAAGCATATATACAGACATACTACTTGCTACCAAATGTCATGCTTTAAAACTCCCCCTACTCAATTTCCCCAATCTAGGTTTGTCCAATCCTGCACACTCAACCCCTCACCTGTCACTACCACTTTCCAAGTGGAAAGTAAAGAATACGCAGGAAAAACTGGGGAAAACCAAACAACTTACAATGTATACTCTTGGCAACATCCTTCCTCTGGGATCCCCTTCCTCTCCACCTTTATTATTCCTACAGCATGTACCTTTCCTAGAAACAGCAATCCCTATGAATATAAACAGATCTCTTGTGCAAAAATTTAACTATCAAATTCTAAGCACCCAGATTCTAGAAAGGTGTAAATGTCTTTTTGTTTCAATGGTTTCTTTGAACATACACATTTAATCAAGTATAGAAACCTTTGGGATTTTATCTTAAAACCACTTAAGGACATAATCAAAAGGTTTGAGTATCAAACAAAGCCACCTATCCATAACACATCCTGTTCGCAAAAGTGTCCCAGAAACTCGATGTAAACAAAATCCCTCTGTTTATTTCTAGGAGATAACACTGTGGTTTTCTGTATCCAACAGTATGCCTTACATACCCAAGGCAATTATGTTTTCTTCCTCTACTCAAACAGAGCATCTGTTGCTAACACAACACTGAAGTCCAAGTTATTTTCACAGACAAAAAAGCAGCTGGTCAAGCTAATCCATCTGCTGACTAGCCACCATCAAGCTTCTGTAAGACTGTCCAGTTAACTTAACCTCTATTGTCAGACTGCATGAGTCAGAACTCCCAGTCCTCTTTCAATTAGGATTTAACAACTCTTCTTTGACACCACCATTTGAAATCACTTATTACAGACATAAAAACAGAAAACATATTTTAAAACTTAAGGACAAAGGTTAAAAATGGTAGATTGGATTAGAAAAAGTTGTACAAATTATCAACAAAAGAAGAAAGTTATTTCGAAGTTGGGATTATGAATTTCATAACAATAGCCAGCAGTACTTACATATGCTAGGCACCAAGGATTTTTAAAAATTAACATGATCCTCACAACAACCCTTTGAGGTAAATACAATTGTTATCTCTATTTTATAGAGGAGGAAATAGAGACACACAGCAAATTTCCCAAGCTCATTCAGCTCAGAGATAGTAGTAGGACTGGAGACCTGGCTCCAAAGACATCCTCCAATAATTCGAAGCCCAAATCCCAATGCCTTACTAACAGGTATATATTCAAGACATCCTCACCATTTTCCTTACAATGACTGAAGTACCATCCCTGTTACTATTTTCATTGTAACATTTTATAATGGGGAAGAAAAATCATGCCAGGGGTGTACTACTTACTTAAAAAGAAATATACAGTTTAGTTCATTATTAGTTGAGGTATGTGATTCTGCAATAGTTCATGAGGGAAAAAAGCTCAAATTCATAGCACTAAAGTGGTTATAAGCATTAATACCAGATACTTGTTATAAGCAATAAAACAAAGAGTTTTATAAGAATATTATTTGATACCAATAAATGAAATGAAAATCAACACATTTTCTAAAATTAAGAAATTGATTTTCAAAGTTACCACAAGGAACACCTAATTCTCTGCCACCTCTGGGGAAAGTGCACATGGTACTCGTAGGTGCTCAAAAACACCATATGGAATGAGACCAAATAAGTTCAAATTTTAGCCTTCTAGCTAGTGGTATGACCTTGCAGAAGCCACAACTGCCAACTCTTGAGTCCTTGATCCATATTAAAATACTTTCTCAAATTGTTTTATAACACACAGAGTATCTTAGTACTTTGTAAACATTAAAACACTTTTAACACTTTTTCATAATGAATTACTTTATCTGATTTTTACAGTAGCTCTATAAAATATTCTTACATCCACTGCATAAATGAAGAACTAGATTAATCACAGTTAAGTAATTTGCTCCAGAGCACAGAGCTAGTAAATAGCAACATGGAACTCAAGGACTCTAAGTCTCTGCTCTTCCTTTTGCCCTGAACCAACATCCATTCAGCTATCATGTGACTTTTACCTAAAAAGTTAAATAAGGCGTGACATGTTTTACGAATTTAGGCAGAGATGTTTTAAACATACATATTCAAAACACACGAAATGTAATTTTTTACAGATGTCTTACTAATAGTCACGGAAATAAAATTGAGTTTACCCAATTGAGTTTCAAGATGCCTGCAATCAAATCGTGTGCACTTTAGTAAAATACTAGAATAGTCAATGCTTAACACATCACTACACTATTCTCCCGTGTCCCCTGTGCTTCTTTCCCTTGAAAAGGTGAAATCCAGGCAAAATTAGAGAAACCATTGTTCTAATAAGTCTTTCCAGTGCTTTCTATCTAATAATAGAAAAGAATGGCCTCTTGGATATGCCCTTCTTTTTCCCTGCTACATTATTAATAACACTTGTGTTCCCTCCTCTACTGTACTATACTTCAATTACTATCATCTAACAAAGAGAAAAGGGTGGTTACTAAACTATACAGGGATTATGACTGCATATTAATAACTCTAAATGTATTCAAAACATTGGCTATGTTCTCAAAACATTTTTTTTTCTTAATCGAAATTACTAGCTCCTTAACTTGTGCGGAAAGTATATATACAACAGGCCACAACAGCCATAGATAACCGTGACGAGCAACAAACTGGTCGAAGAGGGTGGGACCGCTGCCACTGTAAGTCTCTTCTCCCAGTTCAACTAATACTAAACACCAAGACCTGCTTCTGAACTGGTCACGAGGAAGGAGGGAGTGGAGGGCGCGGTACTAAGCAGATTTGGTTCCTGACCTAAAGCAGCGTGTGCGGTCCCTGTCAGCAGGTAGACCCCGTGCACCTCGATTGGTGCTAAGGCGGGATAAACCCGCGCTCGCACGCGGGGAGGCTCCAGAATCAAAGGGGGCCTAGAGCGCTGCAGAAAATGATTGTGGAATGGGGACAGCTCCCTTCTTCCCCGCAGGAGCCAGGGCCCAGGGCCAAAGGCCAGCTCGGGTCACCGGGCGCGGTCCCCGCAGCCTGGCGGGCGCCGCTTTGCTCCCACCGGGGAACGAGGGAGGGAGGGAGGGCAGCTGCCTAGCCCTCCACGGCCGCAGCCCTGCCTGGCCCAGAGCGCCCACCGCCCACCCGGCCCCGGGCGCCCCGCCCACCCTCTCCCCAACCTCGGCCGCCCCGCGCCTCGTTCTCCCACTTACTTTCTGGGAGTCCATGGCCAGGGGCTATGTCTACTGGGCCCGAAACCGCGTCGAAGAACCTTGCGGCGAGGCGGAGGGAAGTCGGGCAAGCCAACACTGCTACCCGCGGCCGCCCCCTCTCCTCCGCCGCCGCCTCAGCCTCAGCCTCAGACAGAACCGACCCCGCCCGGTCCGCGCCCAGCCCGCGCGCGCGCCGTCGTCGCGCCGCGGTTGCCAGGGTGAAAGGGCGGCCCGCAGGAGGGAGGGAGGATGAGAGACCGGAGCGCCCCGCGCATGCGCGCTGCCGCGGGACGGGATGGAGTGGAAGGTGTCCGATGCTGGGTGGGAGGGGCAAAAACTAGTGGTGCTGCGGGTCCAGTGACCAAGCCTTTCCTTCCTTACCGCATCCTTTTTCTTCCATGGCTCCCGATCGCTGCAGGCCTTGGAATGGGCCACTGGGCATCCAGCAGCCGGGCCCGTGGGAAAGGCTGGGAAAGGAAAGCTCTGGTCCTTGAGATCAGCCCCCGCTCCATCCTGCACGCATCTAAGCACCCCTGACATTGCCCGCCGCCAAGGAGCAGCCAGGCTAGACCAAACCCACTGTCCAGTGAGAAGGAAAGGGCTGGGGTAAGGGATATCGTGGAAACATGGAGAAGGCCTGAAGGAACGTGGTAGAAACATGGGTAGAGGGTGGGGCCTGGTAGACCTTTCCCAGAGAGCCCTCCTGGGCATCTTGCTGTGTTTTGAGCAAGTCACTCTCCCTGAGCCTATTTCATCTTCCATAAAATAAGAGCAATAATGCTGACTTTGTAGAGCATTGTGAGGATTAAGTAATGTATTCGAAGTGCCCAGGACATAGTTAATGACCAGTAAATTATAGTTGTCCGTGGGGGGCTAGAACCTGCTCAGTCTGGTCTGAAAAGGACCGGGCAGACTGTAGAAAGCTTGGGGAAGTAGGCCTGAAAATGTTCTTCTCCAAGCAGAAAGGCCTCAGCTTCCATTTTGATGACTCTGGAGAGGCTCAGAAAAGTTCCAACTAGGCAATCACTCACGAGGAATGAACAGAAGGGAAATACATATTGAGTATCTATCGGGTACCATTTCTCTGAACTGAGAATTCAGCAGTGACAAGGCCCTGCTCTCACTTGCAGAGCTTACAATCTAGTATGGGAGGGAGGCCAAAAAAAAATTAATGTGTATATATAGTAAATAAATGTGTGTATATATATGTGTATATGTGTACATATATATACACACACAGTGTTTAGAAGCACTATTAATATATATGTTTATTAACATATATATGTAATTATATATGTTTATATGCACTCAGAATTATGAGGGCTCCATTTTCCATAAGAAGTTCAGGGAAGGCCTCTCTCAGAAGTGATTGTGTAAAGTGAGAGAATGAGTCATACAAAGGTCTGGGAAAAAGCATTATAGATAGAAGGAACAGCGAATACAAAGGCCCTGAGTGGGCATGAGCTCTATATAAGAAACAGTATTTATCCTACAAGGCTATAATTGCCTGTCTACAATTATACTCTGTTACTATGACTTCCATGAAGGTCGAAATTTCTTTTACTCATATCTGTATCCCCAGCGCAGGTCTTGCCATCTAGTATGCACTCAATAAATCCTTTTTTTTTTTTTTTTTAACTGGACAGACATGTATAAGAAATGGGATGAAGGGCCCAAAAGGGAAAACAGGGACTTGGCTCAAGCTAGGTGGGTAGTGCTTAAAGGCCAGGGTCCAGGGAGGGCCTGTGTGAACAATTTTGCTCCTGCAGCTAAAAGGACAAATGGTGTGCAAACTTGCAGAGAGATGCTCCCTCTCTCTTTTTTTTTTTAATGTTTATTTATTTTTGACAGAGAGAGAGAGAGAGAGACGGAGCATGAGCAGGGGGAGGGGCAGAGAGAGAGGGAGACAGAATTCAAAGCAGGCTCCAGGCTCTGAGCTGTCAGCACAGAGCCCGACGCGGGGCTCGAACTCACAGACCGCGAGATCATGACCTGAGCCGAAGTCGGACACTCAACCGACTGAGCGACCCAGGCGCCCCGAGATGCTCCCTCTCTTGGTATCAAGGGAAAGATGCCTCCTATCCAAGTTGGCCAATTCCATGAGGATCAGTGAGAGCAGCCAAGCACCCAGCGTCTAGTGCATGAAGGCTATTCTCCGCACTGCGGACTCAGTGTAGTGAGTCAGTTTCCCATGAGGGAGAAATGCAGCCTAGGGATCGGACAACATTAGTGGTCAAACCGCCCCACTGTGAGCTCCCTAGCCGTGACCCTGCCTTCTACTGTGGGACGCATCATTAAGGGGGAAAAAAACCCACAGCATTTAGTGCTGTTCCCAGTTCTCTTGCTGTAAGGACTTAACTTCGGAGAGCAACTCCTGGGCACTTTATGACTGATGGGTATAACCACAGAAGGAGACAGAAAGAGGCTTTGGAGACAGCAAGTCACAGCTGAAATGTGATCGCCAGAATTCTGTCACAGGTCATATCCCAGGAGCTCACTCCTGGCTCCTTGCCTCCTCAGTCCCCGAGTTCTTTCCCTGCAGCCCAGCGAGGAGCCTGCAGCTTTTGTCAAGAGTTCTGCCCCATTTGACTCCTGCCCTTGCCAGATCTCATTTCCTTTAGGCAGTCTGGCTTCCCTGCCCAGCTCACCCGGGCCTTCTGCCTGCCCTTGTTCCTGTCCCTTCTGGCTGTGACTTCTATCTTCCCCAACCTATGCAGGCTCTCTGGCAGCAGTACTCACCTGGCGGGGCACTGAGTCTGCACCCCCACTGCTTCTGGCCTATGGGCAAGTCCTCTGCCTTTTCTGAACTTACCTTTTCACAGCCAAGTCAGCTGGGAAATTTTCAAAAGTAGCTTTACTAATAAAGTAAAGCTGCTGTTGTCAAGTGTAATCCCCAGACCAGCTGTATCAGCACCACCTGGTAGCTTGTCAGAAGGGCAAATTCTCAGCCTTCATCCCCAGACTAACTTAATCAGAAACTCTGGCATGAGGGTCCAGAGATCTGTGTTTTAACAAGTCCTCCAGGTGATTGATGCATACTAATGCTTGAGAACCATTGAACTAAGAGAAAGCAAATTGTTAAAAAAAAAAAAAAAAAGGAAAAAAAAAGGAAAAACTACAGAGGGATAAAACACATGACTTTTTTTTTTAATTTTTTTTCAACGTTTTTTATTTATTTTTGGGACAGAGCGAGACAGAGCATGAACAGGGGAGGGGCAGAGAGAGAGGGAGACACAGAATCGGAAACAGGCTCCAGGCTTCGAGCCATCAGCCCAGAGCCTGACGCGGGGCTCGAACTCACGGACCGCGAGATCGTGACCTGGCTGAAGTCGGACGCTTAACCGACTGCACCACCCAGGCGCCCCAGAGATGACGTTTTTTAACCCTTATGTTTCAATTCTGAGATAGCATATCTAGTTGTAGGTATTTACTGAGGTCCCTGGGCCTCCAGGAATGCCTTTCTGAGGAAACATCGAATTAGAATAACCTCAGGACTGGCCCTACTGATGTGAAGTGTCTGGCAAACTTGTCTCTTCCAGAACAGGTTCTCTACCCACTCTTGCCAGGCGTTACCCCTGTAGCCCTGAGTACCCTCATGAGTTCTGGGATTCCCCCATCTCTTGGGAGAGAAAGCTACTTCCCTTAAGTGGTGCCAACAGTGTTCCCCTTTGGGAGTCAGTATAGGGCTCGGCCTGGACTCAGCAAATCTGAATTTAAATCCTGACACTACCGCCTACCAGCTGTGTACCCTTCAGTGAGTCTTTTAAACCAGGATAAGCCTCAATTTCCTCATCTGTAACATCATGATCATAATAGTAGTAATTCCCAGTTACGGTTGTTGTGGGGAATCAAAGGAGATTACATATGCAAAGTGCCTGGTTTAGTCTACATGTAACAAATGTGTGGCTGTTACTATTATTACTCCCTTGTACATCATATCCTTCTGTGCCACCCTTGGATGGCTTTTTCCCCCTTGGTCTTTGGGGCCTTAGAAGCCCTATTTTCACCCCTAACTCTCATTTTCATTGTTATCCTAGCTTTTCTGAAGCATAATCACAGTCCACATGCTGCTCTTTGTTGAAGCACCAAATCTCTAACCATGTCTCTCTCCCTGTTCATATCTGGCCTACGTCTTAGCATACACCACCAAACCCAGGAAAACCCTGAGTTTGCTCTAAGCCTCAGTTTCTTCAATTATGAAAGAGGAATCATAACAGTACCACCTACAAGGGTTTTTGAGTTGATTCACTGAGATAATTCGTGTTCAATGTTTAGCGGCATCTGTCATGTAGTAAGTATTCAAAAAATATTAGCTATCATCTCTTCCCAATCATAGAAACCTAATTCTTTTTTCCTCTGCCTCCTTCTGACTAAAAACAAACTCAACCCAAAGTCCTGGACCCCCTTGAACTCCAGAGTGCAAATTTCTGATCCTAGGAACTCACTATAGACATTTACATTCTCATAGGAGCGAAAGGATGATTCCGTTCTGATGTGAGCTGGCACTGTATGAAGTGGTCTAGCTCCATATTTGGAGAGCTCTAAGCAAAGTGGGAAGCAATCAGTAGACAAAAACATGAGAAAGGGCCTGGAAACCACATGAGAAGGGACACAATCGAGGATTTCATCTGGAAAGGAAAATTTCTCATGTCAGAGGGGACATGATCTTTCACCTCAAAACTCTCTAGAGCTGTTGTATGGAAGAGGGGGCTGACTTATTCTCTAGCATCCCACAGACAGAATTAGACCCAGTTAGTGTAAGCTACAGGAAGATAGATTTCCAATCAACAAAAAGTCCAACTTTCTAACAGCCATACAGAGCTGGAATGGACTTTGGTGGTGAGGCCCCCATCAGTGGAAGTATCCAAGCAGGGGCTAGGCATTTGCCTAGGGGGATCAGGCAGTGAAAGGGTAGATGGCAGAGATAACTTTTAACATCTTTCTGAACCCTGAGGCTATGTCATTCTGCAAACTAGAGGCCAATAACTATTCATTCCCTCTCTGACTCAGCTTTGCAATTGTACTCACCTCTGGAATGTGCTCTGAATCTCTTCTCCCCACCCCCACTCTCATAAGCTCCATTGCAAGAGGCCCCTCTCCTTCCCGGGATAGGGCATGCCAGGAGCAGTTAACTAAACTGTAGCCATTATGATGTTTCTATGTCACAATACCTTCTCTATGCATGATGGCTTGCTTTATACTAGGCACTGGAGACACTGAAATGAGTGAGGACTGGAAGACACGGGTGTTTCCATCACCTCCTGCCTTAGCTCTCAAAATGCCTCTGGACTCATCTAGTTCAGAGAATGACCAAGGACAAAGCAAATTTATCTGTCTGTTGATCTCTTCATTGTAAAAGGATGCTGCCCACCCCACCCCCCATCCCCAGGTCTCTCCAACACAGAGTAACTGGCTCCCTGTTCCTAGTGAGAACATTACTCAGCAGCCCTTCTTCCTCTGCATATACTCTGAGAATGATGTGGGGCAGTTTGAGTGAATGAGTGAATGAGACTAGGGAGATAAAGGGCCCACAGTGAATTGACCACACTTCTGTTTCATCGACCAAGCACCCAGATGCTGATACCAGACTGTCTGAATTCAAAGGCCAAGTCTACCACTTACCAGTTGTGTTGCCTTGGGTGATTTGGTAACCTCTCTCTACCTCAACGTTCTTATTTGTAAAATGAGAGTATTAACAATACCCACTTGAAAGTGTTGTCATGAAGATAAATGACAATGTGTGTAAAGTGCTTACTTAGAATAATGCCTAATTACTGGGAAGTACAAAATATATGGTAGTTATCAATTTATTATTTTCCAAAATAAACCATTCTCCTGACCACAGCACCGGGAAATAATGGTGTCTGTGAGTCCTTTGATACTGTGGTGCTGTCGTTGTCCAGATCAGATGGTACTACATCAGCACTTCCTAGGAAATAAGTCTTTTGAATCCAACTCTCATTCTTTTTTTTAAATTTTTTTTTTACATTTATTTATTTTTGAGAGACAGAGACAGACAGAGCACAAGTGGGCGAGGGGCAGAGAGAGAGGGAGACACCGAATCCGAAGCAGACTCCAGGCTCCGAGCCGTCAGCACAGAGCCCAATGCGGGGCTCGAACTCACGAACTGTGAGATCATGACCTGAGCTGAAGTCAGGCGCTCAACCGACTGAGCCACCCAGGCGCCCCAATCCATCTCTCGGTCTGAAGGGCAATCCGAACTTTTCCCTAGCAATCAGAGTTTGAAAAGGGAAGGAGACACAACTGAAGCTGGAATGAGGAACTTAAGACAAGTCATGAAAGGAAGATAGGACCCTTTCCAAGCCAAGGAAACAGCCTAAGTGAAGGTGGGAAATGAAGAGAACAACTCCAGGAGATAAGATATGAAATGAATGGAAATAGGAACCCCCAATGCCTTAATACCAGCCAAGTATTAGGAAAACATTGGAGCATATGAGAGATGGAATATTCCACTTGGGGCGCCTAGGTGGCTCAGTCAATTAAGTGTCCAAATTTGGCTCAGGTCATGATCTCAACGTTCGTGAGTTCAAGCCCCATGTCAGGCTCTGTGCTGACAGCTCACAGCCTGGAGCCTGCTTCAGATTCTGTGTCTCCTTCTCTCTCTGCCCCTCCCCTGCTTGCACTCTGTTTCTCTCTGTCTCTCAAAAATAAATAAACATTAAAAAAAATTTTTTAAAGACATGGAATATTCTGCAGCATGAAAAATTATCTTTATTAAAAATACACAGCAATATGGGAGAAAGCTTTTTTTTTATTTTTAAGGCTTGTTTATCTATTTTTGATGGGGGAAGGGTCAGAGAGAGGGGATCCCAGGCAGGCCCCACACTGTCAGTGTGGAGTAGGACATCAGGCTTGAACTCACAAACCGTGAGATCATGACCTGAGCCGAAATCAAGAGTCGGACACTCAACTGATGGAGCCACCCAGGCACTCCTGGGGAAAAGCTTATATTACAACTTAAAAACAAAACAGAAGTTTTAGCTAGAGTATTTTTTCAAAATATAAATGGGTAATGTCTACTGTTATAAAGTAGACACCTTTATAAATTTTCCTTTTGTTTATAAGTTTTAGCTTAGGTGCAGTGCCATCATATAGGAAAGCTCAGCCTGGTTTCCTGTTATCAAATACTTTCACATGTTTACTTTTCTGCTTACATAAAAGTACATTAAAGGGTGGGGGATGGGTGAAATAGGTGATGGGGATTAAAGAGTACACTTATGATGAGCACTGAATGATGTATAGAATTGTTGAAACACTATATTGTATACCTAAAACTAATATAACACTGTATGTTAATTATACTGGAATTAACATTAAAAACTAAAAAAAGGTGAATCAAAGGCAAATAAATTGGCTTTGAAATATAAACTCACATTTGGCATGACTTCCTCATGATTAAAAAAAAAAACAAAAGAGGAGGGTGGAAAGAGAGATTAGTAGGGGTCAGATTGTTATGGTCTCTAAATTCCAGGCTGGGGTGTTGGGATTTGAGCATGTTGCAAGTGGGAAGCCACTTAGAAGTTTATGAGCAAAGGGTTATTTTAGGAAACTTGATTTGGCAGGAGGAATAGGAAGGACATGAGTGGGATGTGTCTGGGGTGAGGAGTTGACTGGGGACCCGCAGGCCAGACCTCTGCCTTCTACTCCCTGCCCCTTAACCTTCCCAGGTTAGATTCCCCCAAACCCCCACCCCCACCCCTGCTCCCATCCCCCACTCTGCCACCACCACCACCACCACCACCACCACCATTAGAATATAATGATTAGCTCAGCATTACAAACTTTTAAGTCGTTTTTCAGTCCAATGGGAAAAATAATAAATTGGCCTTAATGAAAACTGTTGGCTTTCTTCCTAAATCACCTAAAACAGGGATCAATATTTTAGGCTTTTCAGGCCATACAATCTCTGCCACAACTATGCAACTATGCCATTGTAGAGAGAGCAGTCATAGACAATACATACAGGATTGGAGATGGCTGTGTTCCCATAAAACTTTATTTACAAAAACAGGCTGGGAGCTGGATCTGACACACAGGCCACAGTTTATCAACCTTTAATCCAAAAGAACATGGTGTTCTTTTAGTGTCTCTAAAGCCTCCCTGACCCTCCCTCTCAGACACTTCCCATACACATACGCTACCATCCTCACATCTATTTTTTTTAAGTTTATTTATTTATTTTGAGAAAGAGAGAGAGAGAGAGAGAGAGAAAGCAGTGTAGGGGCAGAGAGAGAGAGGCAGAGAGAGAGAGGGAGAGAATCTCAAGCAGGCTCCAAGCTATCAGCACAGAGCTCCACGCAGAGCTCGAAGTCACCAACTGTGACATGACCTGAGCCGAAATCAAGAGTCGGACGCTTAAACTACTGAACCCCCCAGGTGTTGTCCCCACCCCCCCACCACCTCTATTTATAAGAGGAATACCAGTGATGATATGATGGGCTAATCATCCCTGCAGCAGTGATAAGCAAAGCAATGTGTTAAAGTGAAGAGCCTTTGTATCTAGATCTAGATTTGAGCCCCGATTCTGCCAACTGTGTGATCTTACACACAGTGCACAACCTCTCTGAGCCTCTTCTTCCTCGTGGGCAAAACGGAGACAGTAGGTGCAACCTTATAGGATTTTTGTGAAGATTAAATGTTTTAAAGCATCCAGCTTAATGATTGGCATGAAACAGGCATTCAATAAATAGTTAGGAACCCACGCTGGCTCTATAAATAGCCTGAATGAAGAGAATTCCATTGTGGATCCAGCCTTCAGGCCAGCAGTGGCACTGGAGAGAGAAGCAGCAGAGGTCACACAAACATACATGAGGCCAGATAAGAAGGCAACACTAAATTTGAAGACATTGCTTCAAGACAGATTTGTATCAAATACTTCTGATGAATCATTTATTAGGCAGCCCCACTGTACCAAATCCCCTTTGCTGTTGGTTCGGGAACATGGTCGCACACTTCCATTGAGGTAATAAGATCCTGCTCTTCATCCACAGAGTCTCAACAGCTGGTGAGTGGGAGATCCTCGTGTAAACAGCCTTTTCTGAGTTCATTCTTCCGGGCTCATGGGACCAGTCACCTTCGCTTCAGCTGCAAAATAAACACATCAAGAAAATGAATGCTTCTCTCCTAGGGGAACAGGACACAATGAGAATCAATCAATAACAAGAAATAGCATGGGATCATCTGTAGAGAAGACACTGTGAAATGTAAGAAGGCTAAATATACACACACACGCACACACACACACACACACGCACAAGCACAAGCACGTAGATTAACAAATAAGAAAGGTGTCTGAGAGCCTGGGTTCAAATCTTGATTTTATACCCTTATCAGCTATATATTTATGATCAAGCTATTTGATTCCCATGCCTACACTTCCCCACGTACAAAATGAAGACAGTCACGGTATGTTCCTTTACGGCTGTTGTGAGGATTAAATGCATTAATAAATACAAAGTGCTCAGAACAGTGCCTGACCTAATAATGAACGTCCGGTTAGTATCCACCAATGCTGGTATCAGCATTTTTCTTTGAGAAGGATGTTTTCAGAATACCTGAACCACAGAATAAAAAAAAAAACAAAACCCAAACAAACCACATAATGAATCAAATTCAAAAGTAATCTGAAAAATCTGAATCTGTGGTTTTCTCAATGACTCAAACCTGAAATTCAAATGAGGCTTTAGATTTTTCACTCCCATGACTCAGCAGTAGGACAGGTCAAACCAGGATAATGGGTGTTCCCATAGTTCAGTTCAATTCAGGAAACAATGACTGAGTAAATGTACCAAACTTGACAACTATACCGTGGTTTTATAAAAGGATATCCTTATTCTTAGGAAACACACAAGGAAGTCATTAGGACTAAGGGGCCATGATATATGTGAATAATTCTCACATGGCTCAAAAATATTGGGTATATCTATAGATAGATAGATACACACACACACACACACACACACACACACACACACAGAGATGTATAACAATAGGTGTAACAAGAGTCTATAGTGTCCTATGTACTATTCTTATCCTTGCATCTTTTCTATAAGCTTGAAATGTTTTCCAAATAAAAAGCTTTTTAAAACCCATTAGGATGGGTTAAAAATAGAAAAGAAATGTTAACTCCAGCTCTACTATCAAACAAGCACAGGTCTGCCGAAAGGACAAGCAGAGGTGATAAGATACAGTCCTGACAAGACACCAGGAGAGCTTGGACTTGAATAAGGGGACATGAAGTAGTTCTAAGATTCAAATGTTCAGGAAAGTCAGGCTAGGACCCCCCTGATACATGTCTCCCCAGTAAGCTCTGCTTGTCCCCAGGTGCCTAAAACAGGTTGTATGTGGCACTAAGAATACCATTGATGGCCAACAGACACATGAAAAGATGCTCAACATCACTCATCATCAGGGAAATACAAATCAAAACCACAATGAGATACCACCTCACACTGGTCAGAGTGGCTAAAATTAACAACTCAGGAAACAACAGATGCTGGAGAGGATTTGGAGAAACGGGAACCCTCTTGCACTGTTGGTGGGAATGCAAATTGGTGCAGCCACTCTGGAAAACAGTGTGGAGGTTCCTCAAAATATTAAAAATAGAATTGCCCTATGACCCAGCAGTAGCACTACTAGGAATTTATCCAAAGGATACAGGGGTGTTGATTCATAGGGGCACATGTACCCCAATGTTTATAGCAGTGCTTTCAACAATAGCCAAATTCTGGAAAGAGCCCAAATGTCCATCAACTGATGAATGGATAAAGAAGATGTGGTTTATATATACAATGGAATACTACTTGTCAATGAGAAAGAATGAAATCCTGCCGTTTGCAACAATGTAGATGGAACTGGAGGGTATTATGCTAAGCGAAATAAGTCATTCAGGAAAAGACAGATATCATGTTTTCACTCATATGTGGAACTTGAGAAACTTAACCAAAGACCATGGGGGAAGGGAAGGGGAAAAAATAGTTTCCAACAGAGAGAGAGGGAGGGCGGGGGAGAAGGGAGAATGGGAGATGGGCACTGAGGAGGGCACTTGTTGGGATGAGCACTGGGTGTTGTATGTAAGTGATGAGTCGGGGGAATCTACCCCCCAAAACCAAGATCACACTGCATACACTGTATGTTAACTAACTTGACAATAAATTATATTAAGTAAATAAATAAATAAATAAATAAATAAAGTAAAATAAAGTGGGGGGGGGCGGGGAAGAATACCATTGCTTGAAACCCTTGCCCTCCTTGCCCTGAGTTTCGTTTTAGAGCTTTGGTCTTGAGACTTTTGTCTCACACGCCAGTTACTGCCTTTTTGCTGATCCCCTGTCGCAGATTCCTCCTCGTCTGCAGCCCATTCTGCACTGTTGGCTGAATAAATCCTTAAGTCAATCCTCTCACTACCTCAAGTCCCTCACTCAAGAAATTACAATGCTTTCCTGTTTTCCACAACACCTTTTCTAAACTTTGCTGTCTCATCAGTTCCATGTTTTATGATTTTACATATTTTCATTTGCAGTTTCAACTTTCATGATTTTTTTTCTTGTGATTGAAAATAACAGAGCCTGGGGCGCCTGGGTGGCGCAGTCGGTTAAGCGTCCGACTTCAGCCAGGTCACGATCTCACGGTCCGTGAGTTCGAGCCGCGCGTCGGGCTCTGGGCTGATGGCTCAGAGCCTGGAGCCTGTTTCCGATTCTATGTCTCCCTCTCTCTCTGCCCCTCCCCCGTTCATGCTCTGTCTCTCTCTGTCCCAAAAATAAAAAAATAAAAATAAAAAAAAATTAAAAAAAAATTTAAAAAAAAGAAAATAACAGAGCCTATTAGTCTGACATTTGATAGTGGTTGATGTTTAGTTACGGTCTTGTGGTCTGAATACTTGGCTCAGGCCAGTCGTAATTTGTCTGAGGTTGAGTTCTTTCTTCCTATTTTTTAAATTTAAATTTACTTTTTAATTTTAGAATAGTTTCAGGTTGGGGTGCCTGGGTGGCTCAGTCGCTAAAGCATCTGACTCTTGACTTCTGACTCATATTTTCCCCACCAGGAGTGGGGAATTTCTCTCTCTTAGGGAAGAGAAATAATATCCCTTTGTAGAAGAGTTTCTTAGATGGCAACTGAACTTACATACAGTATCCTTTAGAATCCTGCTATCAAATAGTATCCTACTAGCAAAGGGTTAATAGTTACAAAGACTTCAGAAAATAAACATATTTACCAGCAACTCTTTCCAAATGAAATGCTTGGCACAGAATTTTAAACAGCCAACATAGGATTTTTACCAGTTCTATTTTTAAAAATTTTTGATGTTTCCTTATCTGTTTGAAAACCCAATATAAAAGTAAAGCGAATTTTTAAAAAAGAAAAATTCGCTCATAATTTCCCCATTGTAGCATACCTATTTCAGGTTTATGACTTCCCTTTTGTCTTCGGCCAACCCTGTGTTCTTTTCACCTCACATTATATTATAAACATTTCCTATGTCCCTGATATTCATGTATATTTTTAAAGGTTACATAATAGTGTATAAACATTTCCCTAATGTGCTTTATGAGGGCAAAGGCTTTTGTCTGTTTTCACCACTGTACCCTCAGCATTCAAAACAGTGCTGGCAAAAAGGAGGCACTAGGTACATACTCGTTGAAAAAAAGGGAATTTAGATGGTTTCAAATTTTACTCTCATTTTCATTTTTATCATCCTACTTTCTTCTGACTTAGTTTTTTCTCACTCTATCTCCTTGAAATAAAAACAGTTGATCGTGATTATTATCTCTTTTTATGTAGAAAACATTTAGAGTGGTTAACAGTCTTTGATTATGATCTGGTATGATTGGTATGATTCCATGTAAATCCCTTGCATATCTGAAATGTCTTTATTCTACTCTCACATTTATTTCAGTTTGTATAGGTAGAGAATTCTACAATGGAAACCATTCTCCTTCAGAACTGTGAAAGTATCCTTCCATTTTTTTGTAGTTCCCAGTGCTGTGTTGAGAAAGCCATTGCCATTCTGATTCTTGATCTTTTTTTTATGTATAACATTTCTCCCCTCCCCCTTCCCCCTTTCTCTCCCTCCCACTGACCCCTGCCCTCCAACCTCTCTGGAGTGCCTATAATTTGAATGTTGAATCCCCTGGAATGAATGTCTAATTTTATCTTTTCCACCTTGTTTTTGCCCTACTTTCTGAGAGATGTCCTCAAATTCATCTTCTAACTCTTCTACTGAATTTTACATTTTTGTTCTGTTGTTAATTTTCAAGAGCTGTTTTTCCCCTGAATCTTCCTCTTTTAAATAACAAGCTATTTTCACTATATACTCTTTTCCATTTCTATCTGAATTTAGTACTTTTTAAGATGTATTCTTCTACTTTACAGTCTGTTTCCTGCAAATCATTTTGTTGTTTTGTCTTGTTCTTGGTCTCTCTCTTACCATAGAGACTTGCCTCAAGGGTCTGGTAATTCATATTTAAGAAAAACGAAAACTAGTTGCAGTTTTTCATTTGTGGAAAGATTTTGTCACTGACGTGCTTCACTAACGGTGATCTGGCTGAGTCTTTTATTTTATTTTATTTTATTTTATTTTATTTTGGTTATTTATTCATTTTGAAAGAGAGAGAGAGAGAAAGAGCATGGGCACATGACCAGGGGAAGAGCAGAGAGAGAGGGAGAGACAGAATCCCAAGCAGGCTCTGTACTGTCAGTGCTTGAACTCACAAACCATGAGATCATGGCCTGAGCAGAAATCAGATGTCAGATGCTTACCTGACTGAGCCACACAGGCGCCGCAGGTGGAATCCTTGAGTTGGAGAAGTCATGTTAGCTTATTTAGGTATTTTCCCTTGGCCTAGTCAGATTCCCCAGAGAATGATTTTCTAATTTCCTGCTTAGTCGGTGAAGGCCCATTTGCTTGAATTTTGGGAGCTACGAGGGGGGAGAAGGCCTCAGGTCCTCGTTTTCAGTATTCAGACTTCCATTTAATCCCCCTGATTTAAGTATGGTAGTTCTACTTGTGATATCCCCCTAAATTCTATTTTACCCTCTTTAGAGAATACCCCTCTAGCTGTCTGCTAGGAACAAGAAGGGGCAGTTGTCTAACTTCACATAATAGACAATAGCGCCTGGAAAACTTTATTTTTTAATATACATTTTTGAAGTTTATTTACTTTGAGAGAGAGAGAGAGGAAGGGGCAGAGAGAGATGGAGAGAGAGAATCCCAAGCAGGCTCTGCCATGTCAGTGCAGAGCCCAGCGCAGAGCTCAAACCTACAACCCTGAGATCATGACCTGAGCCAAAATCAAGAGTCAGGTGCTTAACCACCCAGGTGCCCCTTTCAATATACATTAAAATTTTGTAATTATAACATAATATAGTAAAGTACACAAGCGTTTTTTTAATATAAATATCTTCAGCATAATGACATTTTTATATGTGTCTGTATCTGTGTAACATCATCCAGACTGACATATAGAATATTTCCAGCGCCCAAGAAGACGCCCTCATGCACCCTCCCAGTCAGAGCACTCTCCAAGTAACCATTATTCTGCTCTTTTTTTTTACCATAGATGACTTTTGCTTGTTCTTTTATATGTGTGTGTATATATATATATATTAATGTTTGTTCATTTTTTTTTTTTTAATTTTTTTTTTCAATGTTTATTTATTTTTGGGACAGAGAGAGACAGAGCATGAACGGGGGAGGGGCAGAGAGAGAGGGAGACATAGAATCGGAAGCAGGCTCCAGGCTCCGAGCCATCAGCCCGGAGCCTGACGCGGGGCTCGAACTCACGGACCGCGAGATCGTGACCTGGCTGAAGTCGGACGCTTAACCGACTGCGCCACCCAGGCGCCCCAATGTTTGTTCATTTTTGAGACACAGAGAGAGACAGCATGTGAGCAGGGGAGGGGCAAAGAGAGAGGGAGACACAGGATCCAAAGCAGGCTCCAGGCTCCGAGCTGTCAGCACAGAGTCTGATGCAGGGCTTGAACCCACAAACCACGTGTTCATGACCTGAACCAAAGCTGGACACTTAACTGACTGAGCCATTCAGGCACCCTGACCTTTGCCTGTTCTTAAGCTTGATTTCAATGAAATCACATGGTACGTACTCTTTTGTGTATAGCTTTCTACTCAACATTGTATCTGTGTGATTTGTTCATGTTGTTTCAAGTTAGCTGCAGCTCACTCTTTTTCATTTTTGTGTAGTATGCTATTGTTTAAATATACCACAATTTACTAATCCATTCGACTATTGTGGACACTTGAATTATTTCTAGCTTTTATTATTTTTTTAAATTGAGGTATAGTTGACAAAGAGTTTTTTCCAGTTTTGGCTCTTACAAATAATCCATCCATGAAGATTTAAACATATCGTATGCATGCACTTCCACTGGGTACATACACAGGTGTGAACTTGCTGGATCTTAGGACGTTGTATTTTGCTTTTAATAATATAACCAATTGGGATGAGCACTGGGTGGTGTATGGAAACCAATTTGTCAATAAACTTCATATAAAAAAAAATAATAATATAACCAAATAAGCTTCCAATGTGCTTGCACCAATTTATTTTCTCATTAGCTGTGAATGAGAGTTCCAGTTGCTCCACAACCTAGCCAACACTTTAAATTGTAGCCATTTTGGTGGGTGGGTTCTAGTTTCACACTGTGATTTTAATTTGCATGCCCAGATAACTGAAGAAGTTAAGCACCATTTTATGTGCTCACTGGGCATTAAGTGTCCTCTTTTGGAAAGTGCCTGTTCAAGCCTTTTATCCATTTGGGTTGTCTTTTTCTTATTCATTTGCAGAAGTTCTTTATAAATTTTGGATAGGAACCCTTTATCAAATGTGTTTTGAAAATATAATTTTTCTAGTCTATGGTTTGTCTTTTCTCTATCTCCTTTTTTTAAGTTTATGTATTTATTTTGAGAGAGAGAGACCTCTTGTGCGATTGGGGTAGGGTCAGAGAGAGAGACAATCCCTAGCAGGCTCTGCACTGTCAGCACAGAGCCCAACGTGAGGCTCAAACTCATGAACTGTGAGATCATGACCTGAACTGAAATCAAGAGTTGGATGCTTAACTGACTGAGCCACCCAGGTGCCCCTTCTTTAATGGTGTCTTTTGATGAACAGAAGCTCTTAATTTTATTTTGGCAAATGTAGGGCTCAATTTTAAGCAAGTTCAAAGGGAAAAATTTTATTCAAAAACTCAGGGCTGTCTTTCTGCGTTCACTGTAATGCAGTGTAATAAAACTTGTGCTGAGCAGAAAGCCATCTTTGTTCCAAAGTTCAGGGTTATGACCCTTTTTTCAGCTGTCCTCATGATTGAATATTATCAGACATAAACTGTATATTGTGATACTGTAGGATCTCTGGCACCAGTAAAGAGGAAGAGAGAGATCCACCCATGGTTATTCTGGAACACCACATTACAACAAAGCTTTGGTCCTTAAAGGGAAGACAAAATTCCAGGCCCAGAGAATCATTGTCACTCTTTATACCTTGCTTATTAATAACATGATGTCACTTTGAATAAGTTTTCTTCAATCCTGCAGGTGCCTTCCACAGAGTGAAACAGAAAGCCAAGCATTCTATTATACCAAGTGATAAGGTTTTATTACTTTTAACAAGGAGTGGTCTGAACAGATAGTTGGCTTACGAGATAATTATTGCCAAAGAGAAGGTCTTTAAAGCAACCGTTCAAAAAGCCGAGTCACCATTTAACTATTTTTAACCTATGAAAAATAATAATTTAATATAGTCAACTCACTGTTTTTGGTAACCTTGCAAAATATTGGAAATATGCCAGAAAGAGAAGTCCACAATCAAACCTGGTTTATGGTGCATAGTACAGAATAGGAGCTCAGTAAGTATTTATCAGACGAATTTGAGGGTACTAGGATACACATAGGATATGCCTGCCTAAAACTGACTAGGTTTCCAATTCTTTTAGCCATATTGTATGGACTGGAATTTGGGTCTCATTTGCCCATTTGTCTCTAGGAGGCTCTTGGAAATGGTCAGAGGTACATATACTCTCTTTTCAGGTACAGTTTTGAATGGGAAGAATAATATTTTAAAAATAATATTTTCCAAAGTAATTTATAAAAGAATTTTTTTAATGTTTATTTATCTTTGAGAGACAGAGTGCAAGCAGGAGAGGGACAGAGAGAGCGGGATACACAGAATCCAGAGCAGGCTCCAGACTGTGAGCTGTCAGCACAGAGCCTGACACGGGGCTCGAACCCACAAGCAGTGAGATCATGACCTGAGTCAAAGTCGGACGCTTAACCGACTGAGCCACCCAGGCACCCCCAAAGTAATTTATAAATCTAGTAGTCTTCTAATTAAAATTGCAGAGGCTTTTTAAAAAATTGTAGAGACTTTTTTGACAGATAGTAAATAGTTCTTAAGTGATTTTATATATCAAAGGATAATAAGTGCCATATAGAAAAATAAAGGATATTAACCAGACAGGGAATGTGGTAGTGGGGTTACTATTGTCTGTAAGTAGTTCAAGGAAGGCCTTACTGATAAGGTAGCATTTGTATGGAGACCTGAAGCGAGTGAGGGCATGAGACACGTGGAAGTAAGTACAAAGGCCTGAGCTATACCTGGTTGTACAAAGAACAGCAAGGTGCAGGAGGAGGTCTTGTGGCTAGAGCAGAGTGAATGAAAGGAGAGTGGTAGGAAATGATTTGAGAGCAGCAGCAGGTGGGTGAGTGGGTGGGGGGTGAATCATGTAGGGACTTTGAAATTTATTCTGAGCGCTATGGCAAGCCTTTGGAGAGTTGTGAGCAGAGGACTGATGGGATCTGACTTACATTTTAAAAGAATCACTCAGGCTCCTGTGTTGAGAATAATATGTAGCGAGACAAGGCTGGAAGCAGGACAGCAGGACAGCAGGAAGATGAGTGAGGAACCTGCTGCAATTTTCCAGGCAAGAGATAAGGGGTGGCAGCAATGGAGAAGGTGAGAATGATTATGTTATGGCTCTCTATGGAAAAAGAGAGTCGACAGGATTTGCTGATGGACTGGGTGTATGGCATGAGAGAAAAAGCATGGTCAAGGATGATTCACAGCATTTGTTCTCAGCAAATGCAAGGGCAGAGTTGCCATTTGCTGAGGAGAGAGTTTGGTCTGGGAATGTTACTTTTGACGTGCTGATTAGAAATCCAAGTGGAGAAGGCAGATAGGCAATTGGAAAGGCTTAAAAATGAATCTACATTTCATCTGGAAGAATAATGGGCAAGAGTTGCTAAATAAAATTTCAAAATAAAGATTAAGGTGGGGAATTGGCTTCACAGATGTGAAAGTGCAATCTAAAACCACAATAAACAAAACCGGCACAGGAAGTCAGAGAGATCGATGAAACAAGAAATATACCTTGAAAACAGTTCCTACAAGGCTTCTCTGCATCTACAGATTTAGGCATTGATGTTTTTACTATTTCCAGTGAGCTCTAAATCTTGGGGGATGATTAATCTAACTTTGTTCAGGCATGCAGTTTTTCCAATGGAAACTTTATTATTCTTGCCTCTATATATGTTAATTATTGTCAAAAAATTTAAGTAATACAGAAAACGGTACCCTCAAGTCCCTCTAGCTTTTGAGGTAGTCTGTTTTTGTTTTTTTTTTTTCCTTCGGGTTTTTCTCCTAAGGCCATATGACTTGTGTGCCCTGTGGATGTGGAAGTGTATCACTTAATTGTGCGTGAGCCTAGCTAATGTCCAATGTGGAGCTATGAATGCGGCTTTGTTTTATTTTTTAATCAAATTCCCAGTAATTCATTACAGGTTAAAACAAATGTAGCTTTGTTTCATTTTTCAGATTCCCAGTAACTCATTAAAGTTTTCTACGTCTACCCCATTCAAGAACATCGAGATGTATTAAAATATGGAATAACTTTACCAATATCATAGTCAGTAGTAGCTAATAATATGTACTCTATGGTATGTTTTCCAGGTGACACACTTCATGCTTAATGCTCTACATGCACCATATGATAGAGTCCTCTCTACATTTCCTCTTTCATAGATGGGGAAATTTAGGATTGGATGGGCTAAGTAACTTCCTCCAAACCAAAAAAATAGCAGAGCCAGGATCTGACCCCAGATGTGATTGATCACAAAGTCCAAACTCTTAGCTACTATACTTCTTGGAATGTTAAGCGTTCTACTACATATGATAAAACATCTTTACAAACCAGTAGGGGAAGGGATGAAGTATTCAATAAATGATTTGGTGGAGATTTGTTAAATATTCAACATGGGCCTCGTTTCACATTATACAACAAAATTATTTGTAGCTACTAATAAATATGAAAAATGAAAGAGATAAAGCCATTAAAAACAGAACATAAATTATACCTTAATTTAAAAAAAATGAAAAAATAGAAGAACATATATGTAAGTATTTTACTGATTTACTGGGGGGTTAAGGAAAGACTCAAACAAAAAATTGGGAAAATAACACAAAATAAATCAATTTGTCTATCACAAAAATTTAAATCATTTATAGATAAAACATCACTAACAAAATTAAAGACAAATTATAAAGAAAGAAAAATATCTGCAATGAATATATGACCGAAAAAGTGCTAATATTCTTAATATAAAAAATCTTTTATCCAACAGTAAGAAAAGCAGTGATATCTCAATAGCAAAGTGGGCAAAGCACATGAATAGAGAATTTACAGAAGAGGAAATATAAAGGGCTGATAAATGAATGCAAAATACTTAATTCACTAATAAAGAAATGCAAGTAAAAACAAGACACTCTCTGCCTTTAGGGTCATCTTCTGCCTTTAGGGTTATCAGAGGTGATACCTGCCAGGTGTGGGAAAATGGGGACATTCATAGACCTTAGCAAATATTTACTTTAGTAAATTGATAGAAACTTTCTTTTTTTTTTAAAAAAATTTTTTTTTTCAACGTTTATTTATTTTTGGGACAGAGAGAGACAGAGCATGAACGGGGGAGGGGCAGAGAGAGAGGGAGACACAGAATCCGAAACAGGCTCCAGGCTCTGAGCCGTCAGCCCAGAGCCCGACGCGGGGCTCGAACTCCCGGACCGCGAGATCGTGACCTGGCTGAAGTCGGATGCTTAACCGACTGCGCCACCCAGGCGCCCCGATAGAAACTTTCTAGAGAGCAATTTGGCAATATGTATCAACATTCATAAAGAAGTACCTTTATCTTTTGATCTAGTAATACCATTTCTAGAAGTCTATCTTAAAGAACTAATCAGCAGTATGAAAAATATATCTCTACAATAAAAAGATTATAAGTAATCTAAAAGTTTAATAATAAAAATTTCATATAAGGAAATATAAATCAACTATTATAAATCATGTTGCTGAAGAATAATGACCTGAAATGTGTTTGTGTATATATATGTAATGTTATATAGTATTAAATTTGAAAGCTTCTATGTGTATATGTTTTATTATCAACTTTGAAAATGAGATACATATGTGGATAAATATTATAGAGACATAAATATATAACTATAGCAGGAAATACAAAAATCATAAATGTAGTTATTCTGGTCAGGGGGTACAGCATAGTTTTTCTCTTTTCTGGAAATATTTGCTACATATATTAAAAGGAAAATGTGTGGTGCACCTGGGTGGCTCAGTCGATTAAGCATCCAACTCTTGGTTTCAGCTAGGTCATGATCTCATGGTTCATGATTTTGAGCCCCACATCTGGCTCTGTGGAACCTGACCTTGTAGAACCTGCTTGGGATTCTCTCTCTCTCTCTCTCTCTCTCTCTCTCTCTCTCTCTCTCCCTCTCTCTCTGCCTTTCCCCTGCTTGTACTCTCTCTCAAAATAAATGAATAAAAACTTTAAAAAAATTATTAAAGAAATAAAAAAATAAAAGGAAAATATGTTATTTTGATCATCAGGTTAAAACTTTTAACAGGAGCCTTTTAAAAGCTCATTTCATCTAGTAAGTCATTCAAGTTCCAGGAATGTATCTTTAATAATGGTCAGAGATAAAGATAAAGATTTCTATACAAAGGTGATCATTTTAACATTATTATTTTTTTATAGATGTATTCTTTAAAATTTTTTTAATGTTTTATTTATTTTTGAGACAGAGAGCGTGAGCAGGTGAGGGGCAGAGAGAGAGGGAGACACAGAATCCGAAGCAGGCTCCAGGCTCTGAGCTGTCAGCACAGAGCCCGACGCGGGGCTCAAACTCACAAACCGGGAGATCATGACCTGAGCCAAAGTCGGATGCTTAACTGACTGAGCCACCCAGGCACCCCATTTTAACATTATTAATGACCCTTTAATTTTGAGAGGGAACTGCTAATTTCAATTATAGAAGAAGACTGAATAAAATATAGTACCAAAAAATGAAAGAACATTATCAATCTATTAGTCCTATTTGCAAGGGATTTATTATTATTATTATTATTATTTTTAATATGAAATTTATTGTCAAATTGGTTTCCATACAACACCCAGTGCTCATCCCAAAAGGTGCCCTCCTCAATACCCATCACCCACCCTCCCCTCCCTCCCACCCCCCATCAACCCTCAGTTCTCAGTTTTTAAGAATCTCTTACGCTTTGGCTCTCTCCCTCTCTAACCTCTTTTTTTTTTCTTCCCCTCCCCCATGGATAGACACTTCTCTAAAGAAGACATCCAGATGGCCAACAGGCACATGAAAGATGCTCTACGTCGCTCCTCATCAGGGAAATACAAGTAAAAACCACTCTGAGATACCACCTCACGCCAGAGTGGCTAAAATGAACAAATAAGGAGACTATAGATGCTGGAGGGGATGTGGAGAAACAGGAACCCTCTTGCACTGTTGGTGGGAATGCAAACTGGCGCAGCCGCTCTGGAAAACAGTGTGGAGGTTCCTCAAAAAATTAAAAATAGACCTACCCTATGACCCAGCAATAGCACTGCTAGGAATTTACCCAAGGGATACAGGAGTGCTGATGCATAGGGGCACTTGTATCCCAATGTTTATAGCAGCACTTTCAACAATAGCCAAATTATGGAAAGAGCCTAAATGTCCATCAACTGACGAATGGATGCAAGGGATTTTTAATAACACAAGGAAATTCTCATATATTATGCTAAGGAAAAACAGAAGAAACTATCTAATATGTATCTTATTTACTGTAACCTTTTATTTTTATGACCTGAATTAGATAGATAGTAGATAGATAGATACAAACACACACACTTTCTCTCTCTATTTATGGATAGTCATTTATTTATTTGTTTATTTGCTTATTTTTCAATGTATCCATTTAACTATATATATATATATATATATTTTTTTTTTTTTTTATAGAGACTGGGCTTGAATCCAGGCTCTGGCAAAAAATAACTGTGACTTGGGGCAAATTCCCCGTTGGCCCGTAGCTTCCCACCCATTGTGCAAGAGTAAACCAGGTAATGTATACAAAGACCCAGCACAATGACTTACTCATAAGAAGTTTTCAAAAAATATCAATTTATATTATTTAATTGTTTTAACAAATGAAAAAGATTCTGGAAGCAAAGAAGTAGCAAGGAACCAAAAATGTGTGGGCAGAGACCTTCACATTCTCCCAGTCAGGGGAATTCTTTACCTCCTAATTTAAAAATAAAAACCATAAAAGACATTACATTTCTAGGACTTAAAAGGAATGTAAATGTCAATGTAAATCAAAGACCAAATAATAAGAAGAAATAATGTTAGGAATGAAGCAGTGCAGGGAGTAACCCCAGCAGTCTCTCATGTGGCTTAATAACTATGATATTGCCACCTTGTGGAATTAGTATGCATTTCACATCCCAGGGAATTTGAGATTTGATTTTGAAGTTATTTATATAGAAAGGCTAAATTCCTCAAATTCTCTTACCAAAAAAATTGACAGGTCACAAGATGAGGTCAGACATAAATTGTTCAAGCATGTAGAAATGTAGAAAGTGATATTACAGAGAGTTTGGTGAACAAAAAAATCACCATAATTCCAACCCTGCCAAGTGATAACATCATTTTAAAATTATTTTTATAATTCCATCCTGCTTTTTACTTTTCTTTTTTTTAATGTTTATTTATTTTTGAGAGAGAGAGAGAGAGAGAGAGAGAGAGGAGGGGCAGAGAGAGAGAGAGGGGGAGACATAGAATCCAAAGCAGGCTCCAGGCTCTGAGCTGTGTGCCCAGAGCCCAATGTGGGGCTTGAACTCACAAACTGCGAGATCATGACCTGAGCTGAAGTCAGACACTTAATCAACTGTGCCACCCAGACACCCCCCACTTTTTACATTTCTAAGCTAACATCTTATCATTAGCATTTTCCATGCTGTGGCATTTTTCACAATGAGTTTTTAATGGCTGCCTGCCATTTTATTGAATCTATGTGCCATACCTTGGCTCAACATTCTCATTATGCTGGCCATGTAATCGACTTCCAAGTAAAATGTCAATTTACTGGGATAGTTTCTGTACAGGTGAATATTACTGTATTTATTTAGTTATAAAAATTAAAATATACTCTTATAATGAAGATAATACACACTCAGTATTTTAAAGATAAGCAAAAATGAAATAAATGACACTTGCAACCCAGAAAACCACCATAATGCCTTGCAGACTTTTTAACATACACATATATGTGTAATATATACATAAACATATATGTAGCATATATTCAAAATTTTTAAAACAAAAATAGGATTATATTATTATATAACCTGCTTTTTTAAAAGTTGATTTCTTTACTGTGAAAGAGAGAGAGAAGGTGCACTAGCAGGGGAGGGGCAGAGAGAATCCCAAGCAGGCTCCGAACTGCCAGGGCAGAGTCCGTCTCGGGCTTGAACCCACAAACCATGAGATCATGACCTGAGCTGACACCAAGAGTCAGACGCTTAATTGAGCCACTCAGATGCTCCAACCTGCTTTTTTTTTTTTTTAAAGATTTTATTTTTGGGGTGCCTGAGTGGCTCAGTCAGTTAAGCATCTGACTCTTCATTTCAGCTCAGGTCATGATCCTAGGGTTGTGGGATCGAGCCCTGCATTGGGTTCTGCTCTAAGTGTGGAGTTCACTTAGGATTCTCTGTCTCTCTCTCTCTCTCTCTTTCTCTCTCTTCCTCTGCCTCTCTCCACTGCTTGTGCTCTCTCTCTTTTTGTCTGTAAAGTGAAAAATAAGATTTTATTTATTTTAAAGTGTATTTATTCATTTATTTTTAAATATTTTGAGAGAGAGAGAGAGTCCAAGCAGGGGAGGGACAGAAAGAGTAGAGAGAGAATCCCAAGAAAGCTCTGCACTGTCAGCACAGAGCCCAACATGGGGTTCAAACTCACAAACCATGAGATCATGATCTGAGCCAAAACCAAGAGTTGGTTGCTTAACTGACTGAGCCACTCAGCCGCTCCTAAAGTTTATTTATTTATTTTGAGAGAGAGTGCACACAGGGAAGGGGGAGAGAGAGAGAGAGAGGGAAAGAGAGAATCTCAAGCAGGCCCTGCGCTGTCAGTGCTGAGCTCGATGTGGGGCTCAAACTCACGAACCTTGAGATTATGAGCCCAAATCAAGAGCCAGACGCTCAACCGACTGAGCCATGCAGGTTCCCTGAAAAAGATTTTATTTTTAAGTAATCTCTACATCCAACGTGGGGCTCTAGCTCACAACCTGGAGGTCAAGAGTCAGAGTCAGCCAGGCATCCCTACCCTGCTTTTTTCATTTAAATTTACATCATGTGCAACCATCTAAGCCAGTAAGCATTATTTTTATGACTAGATGGTGCTTCATTTACAGATTAATTAATTGCACACATAGTATATAGTACTAAGCTCTGGTATATATATTATTGAACATGATGATTACAGTTTGATGGAGGTAATAGATGTTAAACAAACAGGAGAAATAAATGTAGATGCCTGAATCATGATAAAACGCCATCAAGGAAAAGAAGAGGACACTAAGAGAAAATAGTAGGGATACACCAAGCGTTGCAGAAGGTCCATCTGAGGGAATAAGGGAGTAATGAGGGAGTAAGCCTGGACCTGAAGGAGGCGGATGGCATGTGGGAGATGAGGAAGTACATTCCAGGCTGAGGAGGCAGTATATTTGAAGGCCTTGAGGTGGAAACATTCTTAAGTGTTGGAAACTGAAAGATGGTGTGCGTGGCTGGCACTGATTCATATTTTATTAAAAAAATTTTTTTTAAATATTTATTTATTTTTGAGAGAGACAGACAGAGTGTGAGTGAGGGAGGGGCAGAGAGAGAGAGAAGGAGATTCAAAATCTGAAGCAGGCTCCAGGCTCTGAGCTGTCAGTACAGAGCCTGACGTGGGGCTCAAACCCACAGAACGTGAGATCATGACCTGAATTGAAGTCGGACGCTCAACTGACTGAGCCACCCAGGCACCCCTCACAGATTCATATTTTAGAAAGCTCGCTCTGCCTATCCTGTGCAGGAGAATGGATTGGGGGACAAGAGTGTAAGACGGGGAGACTATTGAGAGAAGTACGGCAACAATTCAAATAAGAGGTGACAGAGCTTAGCATAGTGTGGAGTTAGTAACAGGTGGATATGAGATATAACGGAGGAAGGCGTGGCAGTAAACATTGCATCCAGGATGGCTATTGGCGTTTGTGAGATCTGAGGCGAGAGGCCAACTAGAAGATCCTGCTCCCATTCTTTCCCCATCCCTTGCTCCAGCCCATGCTGCAAGAGGCTTCTGATGCTCCCCGGTGGACTCCCGAGCCCACTGGTCCGAGCTCCATCCACACCACCTGCTACAGCCAGGATCCACCCTCAGGAGGAGGTTCCTGGAGAAGAGATCATTCAGGCCTTGTTGGAGGAGGGAGTTCTAGGGGCCCGAGTTTCTTCAGTGTGCTCTCAGGGGAAGGAAGTGGGCTTTGGGTGTTCATGTCCCTTCAGCTCTGTGGCCTTTTTGCCCTATGAAGGGGTCCAGGGCAAGGAGGGCAAGAGCGAGGACCTGATGCTCAGTGGTACTCATGGCAGTACTGATTGCATCTAGTCAAAATTAACTTTGAAAAATCTCATAAATCATCCATGAAGTACAATACTGTATATCTGTTTTACATGTATGACCCTATATCATTATTTTCTAATTTGTCCTTGTCCATGTTCCTCTAGGTCTCTCAAATTAATTTCATCCCACACGACATTAATGGAGTCATCAACACCCACTTACCTAGCTATTGGAACAATGTATTTCCCATGTATCGTGACAAGTAAACCCTTGAAAGCATTCATAACTATTTTATGCATGGGCTTTTAGGCTTGATGGCATCTATTGCCTGCTTAAGTTAATACGGCTATAAGATGACTCCCTGTATATTTTGGAAAATGATAGGACTTGGAATGACAGCTTGAAATAGAGGGAGGGAAATTTAAGAATGATTCTAGGTTTCCAGCCTGAGCAACTGGTTTAATGGTGGTGCTGTTTACTGAGATGGGAAAGACCAGGGGAAGGACAGGGATACATGTAATTCACTGATCTGATTCCCTCTTGTTGGACTTTTAGGTTGGTGGCGGTATTTTATAACTAGGAACAACACTCCGATTGTGGCAAAATCTTTTCAAACATCCTTAATTCTAAATACAGAATTACCTGATTAAGGGATGTGCACATTCTTTAGAACTTTAATGCACATTGTCAAATAACTTTTAAAAGAGCTCTTTCCTCATACCGTTAACATTAGGGCAGATTTTGAACGCTGAAATTCTAAGTCTCCCTCCCTCTTTCTTGCTCTCCCTCTCACTTCTCCTTTGTCCATTCAGTAAGGAACATTTTGTCGAATACCTACTATGTCTCACACAGAGCCTGAGATAAATCTAGCTTTGTTCCTTGTTGGGGGCTGGGAGATGGCTGGGGAGAAGGAAAAGCTATGGAAGACTCTATACAGCTTTGAATTGGGTGACTCGGGGGCGCCTGGGTGGCGCAGTCGGTTAAGCGTCCGACTTCAGCCAGGTCACGATCTCGCGGTCCGTGAGTTCGAGCCCCGCGTCGGGCTCTGGGCTGATGGCTCAGAGCCTGGAGCCTGTTTCTGATTCTGTGTCTCCCTCTCTCTCTGCCCCTCCCCCGTTCATGCTCTGTCTCTCTCTGTCCCAAAAATAAATAAACGTTGAAAAAAAAAAAATTTTTTTTGAATTGGGTGACTCGGATGTCCTGCCCCAAACTTCTTCTTTAGCTCTGGGTAGCAATCTAGATAAGTTAAAATCCCTTCTTCTTTTAGATGGGTGATGCTACTCTTAGAATTTGGTGGAAAAAAATGTGTAACTCTGTGCTGACCACAAATAGGACAGGGAGACCAGGTTTTACCCCAAGGAACTATAATTTGGGAAGCATTATTTTACAGCAAGCTTTTAAAATATGATGCAAATTTTACTCTTAGCCAATGGCCACATCACCTCACCAGGCCTTGTGGCAAGATTGTCCCAGCCAGGAGTCTGTCTCATGGCAGCTGATAGAGAAGGATGGAGCAAGAGCCCCTGGGTCAGGGCATGAGGCCCCCTCTGTGCACACTAGGGCCAGCCCTCACCTTCTTGACTTGAAGTACATTTCATACTACTTGGCTTGAGCGCCTAAATGGCTAGATTTGACTTTGACCTTGAGTTTAAAAAGGTGCCAGTGGGCATCCTTATTGTTGTAACCTAGATAGGAGAGCCCAACACAACAACGCTATCTTTTCTTCTCTCAGCTGGCACCTAGTAAAAGATTTCAGCGTGCACGACACCGTAGTTGATGCTCAGGACCTATACAGACCTGGAAAATAATAAGAACACGCCCATGCACCAAAGTAATTACAAGGAGGTTGTGAACCTAACCCAAAACTGGATTATGAGTGTTGTTGCTCTCTTCTCTGAACATAGGCTATTACATAAACCTCCATAATTCAGAGCTCTGTTAATGACTGTGGCTCTAACACTTAAGGAACATGCTAGAGCGTCTCTGACCTGAGTCATTGTGTTCTCATTTTTAAAATGGGGAACAATGCAATGTCTCATGATTCTTTTACGTATTTAAAGAAATAATGCACATAAAGCTCATAGTGCAGTAGCTTTCACTTAGGAAGTGTTCGGTAAGTGGTGGCTGTTCCTGGAACAAAGTATACCATACTAGCACATCTGGTTCATAAAATATTAATGCGTCTTATTTATCGGACCATGTTTTTGAAAACCAGAGGAACCATCCCCAGGTATTGTTTTACAATGAGAATAAATTAACGTAAAATTATTTGTTAAAGACTTAACATCTGTCTTCTTAAAATGTATGATGTGGTTCAACCTCTGGAACTCTAGATATTTATTAGTTTATTCAACCTCTGCTGCACATTTTTTTTTAATTTTAGAGAGAGAGAGACAGCACATGTGCCTGAGGTGGGAGAGGGGCAGAGTGGGGGAAAGAGAGAGAGGGAGAGAGAGAATCCCAAGCAGGCTCCATGTTCAGCACAGAGCCCTATAAGGGGCTTGATCTCACAACCCTGAGATCACTGACCTGCGCTGAAATCAAGAGTCAGACGCTCAGCCGACTGAGCTACCCAGACGTCCCTGAACACTTTTTATACACCAGGACTATGCTATCTATCTGTGTCCTTGAATGGGCATTTACAGTTCTTTGCTTAGTGGGATATCAAAGGAACTGAACTGCAGATCTATCTGGACCATACTATTTAAATACATATTACGTTGACTATAATTAGCTCAGCTTTCTGACACTTAGTCTTCCTTATTTTGGAAGAAAAGAAACAGATGTATAAAAAAGGGATATATGATCCCCAGTGAAAGAGTCTTTGTAACTCCACTCTTACACCTCCATTCACACATTTCTGTCTCCGGGACAAATTAAGAATGCTGTGATAATTTTAATTTTCCATTCCCAATAGGAGGCCAACACTTCATAAATAATAGAAGTTATAGATAACCATGACTTTTATTTAATTAAGTTTCTGTGACTGCCTCCTTCTTCCTTGGAATTTAACAAGAGGTTAAACAGGACATTTGGTGCCTCCCCTCTCTTCCTGTCACAACACTGGGGTGCTGTAGGCAGTGGGATGCTTTCCATCTAGACCAAGGGATCCTGGATTAGAAAGGGCTCTGGGGACCGTGGCATTTGGTCTGAATAATGGCAGACAACAGAGACCTCTGAGCGAATGATTGATGGGCTTCGAACAGCACAGGCACCAGCTGTTCCAAACAACACGGCAGAGTATACTGTGGAAGGCACATGTCACCAGATTCTGCTCCCCAACTGTCAGAGCAGACAGCGTGGAAACGTGCCACCCTTTACAAGGACTCCTGAACTGGTCAGAAGGTAGGGATCACCAAATTAATTTCTATTAATAATCAGCAGTTGAGGGTACCTGTAAGTTAGGAGTTCCAGAGCAAACAAGACGCTTCCTGGAGTATAGTGTGTTCAAACCTTTTAAATCCCAGATTGGGACCTATGGTCTGTCCCAAGGCTTTTTCTCCTGACTTGTGTCTTTCCTGAAAGATACTCCCTTTGTAAAACTACATGGAAGGTACAATCTCCTTTCCAGCCTTTTGAGCTTATTAAACTCTAAAATAAAAATTGCTTTGAACATACTTTAAAATCCTAAAATAAAGCAGAGTAAAGTTTGAGTATCATCATTATCTCCCCATGTCAGTCACCAGCTCTGTCTGCAGCCATCCTCGGGCAGGTGTTTGGACAGTTTACATTAGTCCTACTCCGAAGTCCTGAAGCTGTGCCAACTAGCACATTTTACCATACGTCTGTTTTTCTGCTAACATAAGGGTTCTTCGGCTTCTAAGTCTTTTTCTTTTGTGGCTTTTCGATCTTTTGTCACTTGGCTTTTTTGATTGTCATGTTTACTGCCAAACTTTGTTCGATCACAATTTTCCAATATCTCTGCATTTCCAGGGCATTGGGAGTAGATGAGTACAACAACAGAACAGAATACATGCAATTTTGGGGAACTGTCCCCCGCAAATGTTATCCCTTTAAGTCAAAGATTAACTTTGGACCAAATCTTTGAGAGTAATGTCCTTTAGGCTGTTGACTTGGCTAATAAGTAAGAACCCTCAGTCTGTTAAGTAATACCTGTTAATAAGAAAGTCACACTTCAGCACGAGTGGCTAAGAGACCCTCTCCTGATTTGGGGTCGGGCCAGTCAGGCACGAGCTGCTTATCTGTGCAGATAGAGCAGCCCCACCCATGGGTCAGGAGAGCCTGGCTTTGGGTATCACATCAGAATTATGGCGCATGTCCAGTCATGAACAAATATTGACAGAACTGGATTCCTCTCAGAACAGCTAGTTAATGACCGTCAGACTCCATACTTGAAAGAGCTCAAACTCTTTACAGAGAGATTGGGACAGAAAATCTGTAAGCTAAGAAAAGGTCTCTTATTTAATTAACCTATTTCAGAGGTAAACCCCATAGAACAGCACAGAACAGCATGAACTAATAGCCACTTACCACTGCTGCAGTCTGAAGGCCGTGTGCTTCCTGGTCTTTTGATGATTCATTGGTATCAAGGGAAGAGAAGAAAAAAGGGAAAGGAGCTAACATTTATTAAGGACCTGCTGTGTATTGGGCACTGGTCTAAGTCATTTTATACATATTTTTCTCACCGAATCCTTGAGAGAGGGTATTATTAGCTCCTTTTGCACAGAAAAAAAGAGGAAAAGTTAAGTGACTTGCCAACATAATGGCAGGGAGGAGGCAAGATTCAAATTCAAGTCCATCGATTTCCATGTCTGATGCTTTTTCTGCTAGGTCAGGCCAAATGTGTAAGGATATGCATCATGTAGCTGAAGAGGAGAAGAGAGGAGGGGAGAACAAAGAGATTGCGTTTGTCCATCTCTCATGAGGAAATATATCCATTCTCACTTACTATTTTTTTTAATGTTTATTTATTTTTGAGACAGAGAGAGACAGAGCATGAACAGGGGAGGGTCAGAGAGAGAGGGAGACACAGAATCTGAAGCAGGCTCCAGGCTCTGAGCTGTCAGCACAGAGCCCGACGCAGGGCTCGAACTCACGGACTGTGAGATCATGACATGAGCCGAAGTCAGACGCTTAACCGACTGAGCCACCCAGGTGCCCTCTCACTTACTATTTTTAAGAGGTGGGAAAAATGCACAAAATAATGAATTGGTTTATTTCGAGCCACTGGTTCTGAAGATGAAGCAGTGCTAGATTTTGGTCCTAAGGACACCTGTGGGATTCTCCTGGGTTTTGTGTGACAGGCAATTCTGCACGGAAGGCCCTGTTAGGACAGGAAGAGGAGTCAGTGCAGAAGCTCTGCACAGAAATCCAGCCCTGCCACGTAGCCACGTAAAAAGAACCTCCTGGGACAGCACACAAGCCAAATCTAGTTACCAGAAGAGACTCTCCAAACGCACTGGGACTCTTTGTGCTGAACCTGTTCAAAATGCTCAACTACTACGTACAATCTTAATCAGGAATTCGGACTCAGATTTGACCACCGTTAGATAAAAAGGAGGTCCTGTACTTAGGGTACTGATATTCCAATGGAATAAACAACCTGATGAAAAGTAAATCTTAAATTTAAACTTTTCAGTGGTCACTCACACCTATAGGATGAAATCTAACCTTCTTGCAGGTGGGCCTGCCCTTGGCCCCATCTCCCATCACGTGCATCCTCACACTCCACAAGAGCAAATTATTTGGAGGTTACCCCCTCCCAGTGAAGACACCCCAAATGCCGTTTCACACCTCTGTGTTTTAGTACATACCAGTCTCTATTCTGGGAACTTTCTGACCTGGTAATATCTGTGTAGGATTTGGGAGAATGAATTTTTCCCAGGCTTTATCTTCATCTTGATTCCACCTCTATCCCCTCGTTGATTCTATACATTATGCACACTTCCATGGCACTGACCACACCTACCCCCTCTCCATGCCTCAACGATGAGCTCCCTGAGAAGAGGGCTGGCACAGAGTAAGTGCTCAGTAAGGAAAGGAAACAGTTTCTCTAAGATCTCTTGAAACACTTTTTCTTTATCTTGCTTGGAGTCTTCAATGAGAGATCAAAGCTGGCTTCTCATTATTTCTCTAAAGCAACAAGTTCCTTAGTCAAAGTCTCAGTAAATCCTTCCAGAGGAAATCCAAAAGTTGTCAATGTTTCAGATGAACATGAGATAAGAATATCAGCTCTAAGATACATGTAAGATAAATGAAGGATAATATTCTTCAAGAATCTATTGATTCTACCTCAAGCTAGTGAAAAGGGGATAGACATGTAAAAGCCTGTGTCCCTCCTCCCTGATAACTGGGGCTTTGGGTATATTGTTCGTTGCTGTTAGAATTCAAACACTAAAACATAGCACCCACAGTATTGCAGGCCCTATGTGAGAAAACACTTGTATAGTTTAAGGGGGTTGTGCGTTTGCTAATTTTACTGTCAACCAGCAGGTGTCATCAGAGACAAGAACATCTACTGCGGCTGCCTTCTCAGAGATGACCACCCAAAATCCTGCTGCAGCTGGAATTCTTGCTGCTTTCTAAGGTCCCATCCTTCTGTAGAAGCTTCAACTGTAAGCCAATATCCACGCGGTTCCAAAGTTTATTACACAGGAAAGTCACGTGGAGAGCAGGGATTGTTAAAATGCAGATTTCTGAGCCTGAGCTGCAGAGATTCTGATTCAGTATGTATGGAGTAGGGCCTTGGATAAAAAATTTCCAGTTTGAGTACCTGGGTGGCTTAGTTGGTTAGGTGTCCAACTTTGGCTCAGGTTATGATATCCTGGTTTATGAGTTCGAGCCCCGCATTGGGATCTGCACATCAGATCCTCTGTCTCCCTCTCTTTCTGCTCCTCCCCCAATTGTGCTCTCTCTTTCAAAAATAAGCACAACCTTATTATCCTCCCCAAACCCTCCATTGGGATGCACTTTGAGAAATACTAATTTGCACCCACAGAGACTGTACGACATCATTTCATAGCCTTGACTCAGAGACAGTCAGGCTAGAAATAGATTCATTTGTTCATTCATTTACCAGACATCCACTGAGCCCATACAGCTTGCCAGTCACTGCCAGCTACCTTCACAAAGCCAGGCTGCTCATGCTCAGGCCTGAGGTCACCACTGAGGGATCACTTAGAGAATCCAGCAAAGATTCAAACTACCCTTTCTTATATTCACCCTATCAAAGAATCTGGTTGACATCATGAGAGGAAAAAGGTCCTCGTTTCCCATAAAGAACACTCCCATGTTTACAGAAATTCTGCCAATAAATAGATCCCTAATGGTTAGTTTACAGGACATAAACATATAGTCAAAAAAGGAATCTTGTTACCAAGATCCATTCTTTAAAACACTAACAACAATAACACATTCATGATTTTAAAACAAAGACAAAAATAATAAATCCATTAGTATCTGAAAATCCAAATGCTGTTGAGTATACGTTTCACTGTCCTATTCACTTTGCAAATCCAAGATAAATAAAAACCCGGTAGTAAAAGAGTAGGATAAATTGCATTACTACAAATAAACCATAAACTAAATTCCATTAGAAACTTAACATTGGCATGATATGGTTGACCAGGAGGGTTGAAGGAGAGTGCTTTCTTAGAAACTAATGAAAATTGTGTATTCCAAAGTAGTCTACAGCTGAAACACACAATCTGTTCAGTGACCAACACTTACTATTTTTTTTTAACTAACTTTCTGACTTTAGAAAAGTTTTTGTTCTAGAATGGACTTTAAAGGTCATTGCACCCAATTTTTCACTCCACCCTCAATACTGCTTTACCACATTGCAGCTGCAAAAGTGCCTCCCAGACTCTGCATGCATTCCTCTGAGGGATCGCTTCCTTCCCTGGAGCTCAGTCCATCCTGTGACTGTTCCAGTTTTTAGGAATGTCTTCCTCGCATGCTGACTGATAGGCAGGAAAAGCCAGTGACTCCACAAGAAAGCCTTCCCTGACCCCTCAAAGTTAGCATGGTGCCTGGGGTAGGGCTGCATGGGAAATAAACCTATTACTGTGGCCTAAACAAGGAAAGCATTCATTTTTCATATGTAACAGGAAGCCCAGAAGACAACAAGCCCAAGTGAAAAGCTGTGCAATGATGTCCTCCAGGAAGTAGGCTCCTTGTATCTTTCTGCTCTACCCTCTTTCCCACGTGGTGCTAGCTCAGGCTTGTAAGATTACTGCTGCTTCTGCAGGTATTACATCTACATTCCAGACAGGCAGAAGAAGGGGAAAACCAGGAGGATGAACGGCACTTATATTGAAAGGGCAAAACTTTCTTGGAACTCCCCCTTTTATCTTACCTTACATCTCATTGGCAAGAACTATGTCACATGACCACCTCAAACTTCAGTATGGGAAGGTGGGTATTTTAGTTGGGCACTTTGTTGACCAGAACAACATCTGGGTTAAACTCATGAAGAAGAAGGGCAGAATAGATATTGGGTAGGACAATTAGCAGTCACTGCCAGAGCCTGATAGTTAAATGGTGATTAACATATTAACTGGCTGATAAAAATCTGTCTTTCTAACCATTAGAACCCTTCAGGGGCTTGGGACGAGATTATAGAAACTCTTCTTTCACTGTAACATCCCTTCAGATAATTGAACACTGTGACCATATCTTTTCGCTTTCCCCACCCCCAAGATGTCTCTTTTCCAAGTAGCTGTCTTTTCCAGGTTTGTCTTTAAAAACATTCCCATTTGTTCATATTCCAGGTGTGGATTGACCTATAAAAATTAATGCAGAGTCATTGCCTTCTTCCTGCTGTACACCATGCTATTAACAGAGCCCCAAATCCCTTGAACTAAAACATCCCACTGTCAATTTATACAGAGCCTGCCTTGAACTCCGAGGCTTGTGGGGAAGGGGGGGGGGGGGCAATGGGGACACACATCACTGAATACATACCCTGTGAAAGGCACTCCGCTGTCTTCTTTACAAGGCATTCCATTCAGAAGACCCCAAGGCCATATCAATCTCATTCAGGCCATTGCAAGGCTGGTTTTATGGACTCCAGGAAGCACTTTACATTATCATTGTTAAACTCCATGCTGCCAGATTTAGTCTATTGCTCCTGAGCTCTGGTTGTTACCTGAGGAACTATACAGCTAGCATTTTTAGCTCTAACTCACCTTAAAATTTTGTCTATCTTTAGTATTAATTAGTATTATGTTCGGCTGTAATGGAAAACAACAACCACCACCAAATAACAATTGCTGACGTAAGACAAGTTTATTCCAGAAGTCTGGAGGTCGTCAGGCCAGAATTGACACAGTATGCCAAAGTATCAGGGATGCAGTCACCTTTTACCTTCTTACCCCATCATGAAGTTCTACCAGTTTCAAGGTTACTGAATCATCCAGGAGGGCTGCCGAACTTCCAGCCATCATGTCTGAATTCCAGCCAGCAGGGAAGAGGAAATCAAGGAAGGGGCAATAGCCCTTCCTTTTAGACATCTCCTGGTAGTTACATGTCACTTCCGCTTATATCCCATTGGCTAGGACCAAGTCACATAGTCATAACTTAGCTGCAAGGGGGGCTGGGAAATGTAGTTCTGTTCAGAATGGCTATATGTCCATCTAAAAATCAAGTAAATGTCACCATCAAAGACTGACAAAAAAGAATATGAGGAGACAACTTAGAGTCTTGACCACTCCTCCCATTTGTTTGTTTGTTTTAAGTAACAGAGTAACATGCCCAACCTGGGGCTCGAACTCACAATCCCAAGATCAAGAGTCACAGACTCTACCAAGTAAGCGAGCTAGGTACCCCTCTTTCCATTTCTTAATCCATATCAGTGGGAAAAATATTAAACTGTCCAAGTCTAAGGCAAAAGACCAACAATAAGAGTTACTATTCACTGAATATTCACTATGTGCCAAGAACTTCTCTATGCATTTTACATGTAATAATCTAATGACAAAAACTTTACATTGGGCATTATTACTCTACTACATAGGTAGAAAACAACACGACAACAACAACAAAAACAACAACAACAGAGGCCTAGAGAGGCTGAAGCCCAAGTTCACATAGCTTATAAGGCATACAGGTGTGCTTGAATTGGAGCTCTTGCTTCTAATTAATCACTGCAATGCATTGCCTTAGGGCAATGTGTGAAAAATATAAACTTCTATCTTATTTCAGCAACTGTTATTTTTGGGGTTTTTGTTACTCACATCTGGCATCTTCCTCCTCTACTGGAGCCCTCCCTTGGGTTGAAATTAATTAGCAAGCCTTAGGCTTGGTCTTTCAATTAATGACTATTCCACCCGTATTTCTTCTCAGGTCAGCTTAGCTCCTAAGAGCCTTGTCCTTTGTAATTTGGATAAACAGGACAGGCTCCCAGAACCAGGCTTACACTGAAGACAAATGGGAGATATGACCCAAATGCAGGGAGCAGGCGTGGCAGTCCAGCAACACATCATGGCAGTACAGAGTGCTTTCATGTGGCTTTGGAGTAAGAAAAACCTCAGGTTGAATCCTGGATCTGCCATTTGCCATCAGAAAAACTCCTTAATCTCTTTGCCTCCCGATTTCCTCAGATAAGACCCACCTTGCACATACACATGCATGCACAAGGACACGTCTCCAAACCATACAGCACAGAGTCTGGTACCTGGCAGGTACTCCCTTGCTTTAGGACTTTGATGAAAACCAGTGAAACTCCAACGCATGGTTGGAGCTGCAGGCATCCTTGAAGGAGAAAGAAATGTGAAAGATTAAAGGTTGAAAAGATAGTGAGGAAAATAAATTGTTACACTTTTTTTAGAAAAAACTCTTTTTTGACTTCTGGGAATTTATCCAAAGGAACAAATACAACTGAAGGAAAAACATAGATGCTAGATTTTCAGAACTGTCTCTGAAGAGCTAAAACCTAAAAGCCACTACATGCCCGTGTTGGGGAAGGAAGAACTTAGCATACTGGGCACAGCTGCTCAGTGGAACTGTGGGTAGGCATTTGAAAGGACAGGACTGAGTCCTTGTGGCAGCATGACAACACATTTAGGATCAGGATTTATTATAAGTGAAAAAAGGAAGACAACCATAGTACATATGGTTGCAACTTTGTATATATAACTATAACTATATGTATACGCACATGTTCATTCTTGTGTAGAACTAGGAAGAATGTGTCTAAAATAAAAATAGAACTGCCACAAGGATGTGGGCAAAGGGGTGGAATATTTTCAGTGTTTTAGTATTGTATTTTCAATAAAACAACAAAAAAAGCATTCCATAGTGCCATCAGGTGGAAAGTCAGTTTTCTGTAATTTCAATAAAAGCTAGCACAATGAGTACTTCTAATGCCCAGGTCTTGGTTTCTAAATACCAATTTCCATTAAAAGGAACCAGGATTCCTTTAAGACATTATTGATTACAGAGCTGAGATAGGGCAAGCACAACATAAACCTGGAATAGCTGGGTTGTGTCAGTAAACAAGGAAATACTCAAAAGGCTCATAGAGACCAGTCAAAAGTGTATAGGAGCCAGTATATGTGCTCTTATTGGCCAAATGTGAGATAATTTGGGCATAAAGATAATGATGATAGAAAAAATATCCATAATTCAGTGAATAAATAAGTGGGAGAGAAAATAAAGTTCTTCCTCATAGTAGAATACCAACTAATAAATGTAGAAGGAATGAGGGTATTGGAAAATCACCATTAGGCAAAAACCACAGTAGTAGTTGTTTCCAAGAAGAATCATGAATAGATGCTAAAGCCAGTTGGGTAAAAAGTTGATGACAAACATAATCTTTACATAGTCTCAATATATCTCCCCACAAGATACTTACTAATTACAAAGGGAGAAATAGAAAACTTACAGTGAAGGGACCAGGAAGATCACGTTAACCAAATGATCAAAGCTAACATCACCAATAATAGACAAACAGATAATCATGTGCCTCCTGATATGAGGCACTGAGAAGAACACAGTATGATTTCTGTGATATACATGCCAAAAGTGCATAACCTAATCATGAAGAAACTTAAACCCAAACTGAAGGACATTCTATAAAGTAAATGGCCCAACTCTTAAAAAATGTCAAGGTCATAAGTGACAAAGAAAGACTGAGGAATTGTTCCGAATTAAAGGACATTAAAGACATGTGAAACCAAATGCAATGTGTGATCCTAGACTGAATTCTTGACCAGATTGTTTTTTTTTTTTTTCCGTAGAGGACATTCATAGGACAACTGTAAAATTTAAATAAAGTCTGTAGAACACACACACACACACACACACACACACACACAGTCAGAGACATAGAGACAGACAAATAGAAACACAGAGAGCAAGAGGGACAAAAAATGATAAACAAATATGATAAAATGCTAACGTTTTAGAATTCTGAGTGTGAGGTATGTAAGAATTCTTTGTACTACTCTTCCAACTTTTCTGTATGCCTAAAATTATTTCAAAATAAAGTTAAAAAATAATATCTACCAGTGTCATTAGCTTTTTTCTCTCTATTGTAGTAAAATACACTTAACAGAAAAATGTACCATTTTAATAATTTTAAATTTTTTTTGAGAGAGACAGAGAGAGAAAGGGAGGGAAGGTCAGAGAGAGGGAGACACAGAATCTGAAGCAGGCTCCAGGCTTTGAGCTGTCAGCACAGAGCCCGACACAGGGCTCAAACCCACAAACTGTGAAATCATGACCTGAGCCTAAGTCGAATGCTTAACCGACTGAGCCACCCAGGAGCCCCCATTTTAATAATTTTAAAGTGCACAGTTCAATAGCATTTGTACATTCAGAAAGTTGTGCAGTCATCACCACTATATAATATACTCCAGAACATTTTCATCATCCTAAAAGGAAACTTCATACCCACTAAGCAGCAACCCCTCTTTTCTCCCTTCTCCTAGTCCTTGAAAAACACTAATCTACTCCCTGTCTCCATGAATTTGCCTATTCTAGATATTTTAGACAGACGTAATCATACACTTTATGGTCTTTGGCTTCTTTCCCTTAGCATAATGTTTTCAACGTTCATCTGTGATGTAGCATGCATCAGTACCTAACTCCTTTTTATGGCTAGATGATGTTCTATTGTATGGGTATACTGCATTTTATTTATCCATTCATCAGTTGATGGCTATTGGATTGTCTCCACCTTTCGGTTATTGTGAATAGTGCTATTATGAACATTTGTGTACAAATTTTTGCTCCAATTTCTGTTTTTAATTATTTTGGGCATATATTTAGGAGTGGAGTTGCTGGGTCATATGGTTATTGTATGCTTGAGAATGTACTGAGAAACTGCCAAATTGTTTTCCATAGTGTCTGCATCATTTTGCATTCCCACCAGCAACATATGAGGGTTCCAATTTCTGCACATTCTAATTCATGCTTGTTATTATCTGTTTAATATTGTCATCCTAGTGGATGTGAAGCGGTATCTCATTGTGGTTTTTATTTGCACTTCTCCAAAATATTTAAATGCTGAGCATCTTTTCATGTGCTTTATGGCCATTAAAAAAAATCTTATTTAGAGAAATGTCTATTCAAGTGCATTGCTCATTTTTAAATTGGGTTATCTTTTTATTGTTGAGTAGTAAGAGCTCTTTACATATTCTGGATACTAGATCCGCATCAGGTATATGATTTGGAAATATTTTCTCCAATTATGTGGGTTGCCTTTGCATACTTTTAAAAATAGGGTCCATTCATGCCAAAAGTTTTTAATTTTGATGAAGTCCAGTTTATCTATTTTTCCTCTGTTGCTTGTGTTTTGGTGTCATATCCAAAAAAACATTGCCAGATCCAAGGGCATGACAATTTATCCCTATGCTTTCTTATAAGGGATTTATAGTTTTAGCTTTTTTTTTTTAACTTTTTTTTTTTTCAACGTTTATTTATTTTGAGACAGAGAGAGACAGAGCATGAACAGGGGAGGGGCAGAGAGAGAGGGAAACACAGAATCGGAAACAGGCTCCAGGGTCTGAGCCATCAGCCCAGAGCCCGACGCGGGGCTCGAACTCACGGACCGCGAGATCGTGACCTGGCTGAAGTCAGACGCTTAACCGACTGCGCCACCCAGGCGCCCCTTAACTTTTTTTTTTAACGTTTATTTATTTTTTGAGACAGGGAGAGACAGAGCATGAACAGGGGAGGGGCAGAGAGAGAGAGAGACACAGAATCTGAAACAGGCTCTAGGCTCTGAGCCATCAGCACAGAGCCCGACGCGGGGCTCGAACTCACAGACAGTGAGATCATGACCTGAGCTGAAGTCGGACGCTTAACCGACCAAGCCACCCAGGCGCCCCTATAGTTTTAGCTTTTTAAAAAAAATGCTTAATTTGAGAGAGAGGGAGAGAGAGAGAGAGAGAGAGGGAGAGAGAGAGAGGATGTATGTGAGCTGGGGACAGGGACAGAGAAAGAGAGAGAGAGAGAGAATCCATGCTGAGCATGGAGCCTAACACAGGGCTTGATCTCACAACCCTGAGATCATGACCTGAGCCTAAATCAATAGTTGGATGCTCAACTGACTACACCCCTACAGTCTTAGCTCTTATATTGAGTCTTTGACTGACTGAATTAAATTTTTATATATGATGTGAGGTAAGTGTCCAATTTCTTTTTCTTTTCCACATGGAGATACTGAATTGTGTAAGCATCATTTGAAAAATGATAAGGAAATGACAAATTTCCTCATTGAGTAATCTTGGCAATTTTACTGAAAAAAAAAACAGTTGAAATACACACATGCTTTTATTTTTATATTTTTAACCCTTTTCCATTGATTTCTATTTCTATCCATGTGTCAGTACCACATTGTTTTGGTTACCATAACTTTGCAGTAAATTTTGAAATCAGGAAGTTGTAGTTCTCCAACTTTATTCTTTTTCAAGATTGTTTTGGCAATATGAAGTCCCTTGTAAAATTCCATATGAATTTTTGAATCACCATTTCTATTTCTACAAAAAAAGACCATTGGGATTTTGATAAGTATTGCATTGAATCTGCCAACCACTTTGGGTAGTACTATCATCCTAACAATATTAACTCTTCCAGGGGTCCCTGGTTGGCTCAGTCAGCAGAGCATGCAACTCTTGATCTCAGGGTTGTGAGTTCAAGACCCACATTGGGCACTGAGCTTACTTAAAAAAAAATTAACTCTTCCAATCTGTGAATATAGATGTCTTCCCATTTACTTATGTCTTCTTTTCATTTCTTTCAATGGTATTTTGTAGCTTTTAATGTAAACATCTTCCACCACCTTAGTTAAATTTATTTTACTTTCTTCTTTTTGATGCTAATGGGAATGGGATTATTTTCTTCATTTCCTTTTTATATTGTTCATTGCTACTACACAGAAATAAAACTGATTTTTATGTGATCTTGTAACCCCAACGTTTAATTTGTTTAAATCTAATTGTGTGTGTGTGTGTGTGTGTGAAGTCATTATAATTTTCTCTACATAAGTTCATGTCCTCTGAAAAGAGATAATTTTACTTCCTACTTTCTAATCTGGGTGCCTTGTATTCCTTTTATTTCTTTTCCTTCCTGAGTTGCCCTGGGTAGAACCTTCAGTACAATGTTGAATAGAAATAGCAAGAATAAGCATGCTTGTCTTGTTATTGATCTTAGGGGGGAAACTTCAAGTCTTTCACCACTGAATATGACATTAGCTGCGTGGTTTTCATAAATAAGTTCCCCCTCTACTACCACAGTGATTTCCCCCCCAAATGCACAAATCATCAAGTATTCTAGCTTAAAATCATTCAGTGAGTCACCATTTTCCTCAGCATAAAATCAAATCCTTTAGCATGGCCCACAGGACCCTCAAGGTCTGACCTCGGTTGAGTTCTCCAGTTTCATGTCTCCATACCCATTCTCTGTACAGATTCACAGACACGTCGTTTCTTCATACGTGTTGTTCCCTCGCTTCTTTACCTTATCACATCCTATCTCCCTGCCCCTCCCACCTTCAGGGAGTCTCCGTGCTGCTCCTGAGCTAACTCCATTAGAGTGTCTGGCACACTGTATTACAATCATCTGCTTACCCCTTGTCTTCTTAAACAGACTGTGAGACTTTGGAAGGCAAAGACTGGATCTCTAATTTCTGCATCCTTGGCTAATATAGGACTTGATAAATGTCTTTGGGATAAACGAAGACTCCTTTCTGTTTTTTTTTAATACGTAAGAATGTGTCTTGTAAGTCCTAATAGAGGAAGATCTGGGTAAGGATGAAGTAATACATTCAGTTAAAGAATCAGGAAGTTATAAACTGGGACTTTATCAGCTCAACACCTCAAATCCCAATTTGAGAGCCATATGCAGATTATTTTGCTTTCATAGTAACTTGAAGAATGTGTACACTAACTTCCATCAAATAACAAAATTCTACTAATTTTGGTGTTTTCCTTTCTTTTCAGGTTGCCAGGAAGCTCAAAATATTTACTACCTTGCTATGTTGTGACAATTAGTCCTAGAGTCTAGCATATTTGTTTCTTCTTGCTTATGCCTTTGTTTTTCTGTTTTTAATAATCTTATTGTATATATGCATTTTTGGCAAAAGTAGAGAATAAATATGTAAATATACAAATACATCAAAAATACTGCATTATTTCTTATTATCATAGAAGTGCACGGATGATTAAGGTGACAATTAGTAGAACAGAGTTACAGCCATTAAGACAAAGTTTGCCTGCAGTTACTGAAGCTGCATAGTCATTGTTAGGTCGGGGTCTCTTAACCAGCAATTAGGTAGATTTCATTCATCAGGGAGTGAAAAAAATAAATATTTTTGTTGGCAAAGAGAAGTATTTTCAGGCCCTCAAACTCTTTTCCAACTGACTCCTTCTTAACAGTACAGACATTTTGCATCAGATAGCATTGAGAAGAAAAGGTAAATATTTCTGAATTCAATTAATCAGAGTCAGAGCCTCTAATTGGCTCTAATGGATGAACTTGACCATCAGGTGCAAGCCCCTATCTTTAAATGCAGAGGCGACCTGCACCACCCTGAGTATAGGCTTCCATGATTTCTTTTTCCTCCCCCCCAGATCTAGTTGGTCACCAGGCCTGTTAGATTTCTCCCTGGAATATTCCTCTTCCCCTCTTACTCTCTCCCAGGTCTCCCTCCTCCTGTCCCAGGCTCCTGATAAATCTTGGTTCAGGTCTGAATGCACATGCAAGACTCCTGTATCCTCTCCAGGGTCACCTCTTGCTGCATATCCACATATTCTTGGTTCAGAACATGCTGGACAACTGGCATTTTCTCATGTTGCTGTACGATTACTGATGTTATTCCTCTGACTAGAATCTTCTCCTTTCCCTCCACCTCCCCTCCCATCATCTGGCTAATTCCTGCTCATCCTTTAAGGCTCGGTTCAGGTAGCTTCTCCTAATGACCCCATACTTCCCTATGTGCTCCCAGAGCACCCTGTTCTCATCTTAACCCTCACTGCTGTCTATCTCCCTCATTAGGCTGTTAGCTACTTAAGGTAGGGAGTGAGTGAATATTTACCACCAAGTTCCCGCATTATAAATCTTGCTGACCAGAGGAGGTCTCAGGAAATGCTTGCTGAATTAAAGTGGACACACTTAGCGCATTGCTGTAGACATGCTGAGTAAATGCATCTGAAATGGGCCTCACTTATTACATTTGCCACAAAAATTTTCCTCACCAACTCTCATCAGACTGTGTTTTCTTTTCTTCCTTTTTTTTTTTTACCTAATCCTTCTAAATTTATTAAGTCCTTCTCACTCCTTCCCCTGATCTTTCCCTCATTTAATTAAAAAAAAATCCTTAATCCATTTGTATTTGACTTAGATTCGCTGTCATTCTGAAAGCCAATTGTTCTAAACACCATTTATTGAGTGAATTCTTTCTTTCCTTATTCATTTGAGGTATATCCTTAGCTTTTATTAAGTTCTTATAAATAATATGTTTTGGGAACTATTCTTCTACTCCATTAGATCTATTACCATATGGGTTTAGTTACTGTCATTTTATTTCAGTTACCTAGCTATTTGCTTTTGAATGTGACTACATTTTTTCATATTAAGAAACTCTAGAGGAATATTTTAAACATAGAGATAAGCAAAGAAAAAATTAAATTATTCATAATCCCATAACAAAGAGATAACCATAATTATGATTTTGATGTAAAAAGGGTGGTTTTCCTAGCTGCCTTCCTCTTCACCATGACACTCTCCGATACTCTAGAATGTACTGGTTGATATCATAGCTGGCTGAATGTTCCCAGGGGCTTGCGTACTCTGTTCTCAACATCAGTGAACTATTCATGGTAAGAGTCAGGTGTGTTTATTCCAACATGTTATGCCAGGTGCAATGGGTTATTTTAATGGTATGCTTACTTATGTAATATATATTGATAAAAACTATGGGGGCCCCTGGGTCGCTCAGTCGGTTAAGCATCCAACTCTTGGTTTCGGCTCAGGTCATGATCTCAGAGTTTGTGGATTTGAGCCCTGCGTCTGGCTTTGCGCTGACAGTGCAGGCCCTGCTTGGGATTCTCTCTTTCCCTCTCTCTCTCTGCCCCTCCCCGCCTCTCTCTCTCTCTCAAAATAAATAAAACTTTTAAAAATTAAAAAAATTTGAGTATGAAGAGAGTAATTTCTATGAAAACTAAGTTGAATGCCTTGGAAAGACTATAAAGATACTAAAATTATTACTCTCAACTGTGTGAAAATTATAAAGAATAGAAATTATAAAACTCTGGGAGTGCATACTCAGCTGACTTCATAAGCATGTCTAAATTCCTAATCCACTTTTGAAAATTCATGATTTCACTTTATTAAAGTTTTGGGTGGTTATATTATTGGTGCGGTTAAATGCAAAAAAAAAGGCAACAGACAACTTCAGAGGAGTCAGTCATAAAAAAGAACTATACCTATGTCAAAAGATTGGCCAATGAATGTTTACTTGAATTTAAACATTTTTTTCTTTAATAATGATTCTCCTTGACCACATTTTTCAATTAACGGATTAACTACCAGTGCTTATGGAATTGCTTCAGAGAGCACCTACCATACCTTCAGTCATTTAAAAATATATAAGAATATGGATTTTATATAAATGAGATCAGGCTGTAAATACTGCTTTATCCCCCCTTTCATTGGCTATACTGTAGACGTTATTCCAAGTCATTAAATATTACTCATTTTTAATACCTGCCTAGTCCCTCCTATTAAAGTTCTATTCAACTCTTCCTTTTTTTTTTAGACATGTAAAACCATGTACCTTTCTTGATTTCCTCTTTGCAGGACTGAGAGAACATTTGGAGGTCAATCTTATGCTCATCCTTGGGTTTCTTAAACAGCGAATCTTTTTCTCAATTTTCATTCACATTTTTAATTTTGGCGTTAAATTGTTTTATTTTGTTGTAAGCTGTGATAATCCTTCCAGGCAGGTGGTGAGTAGATCAAACACAAACCCCTAATATCCTGCCTCCAAATGTAAGGTTATATGATGAGTATGGATGACTAAAAGCCCTTTTGTTTTGCCTTGAAGGCAATTACTTACTGTGTCCTCTCTAGTCTGACATACCTGGTCAGGGAGTTATAACTACCTAGAAAGCTTTAAGACTATCATTGAAAATGCTGGTAAGCCCATGAAATGGTCTAATAGCTTAGCTTTGCGTTTTCTGAAATCCAAAATTTCACCTAGGTGCATCTTCTAAAGTTATTTTTCTCAGGATGTGAATAGTAAATGCATACTATGAAACAAAAGGCACAAAGCACTTCTTACTTTCACTGCTACTTGCCCCACCTAAAAAAAATAATGTGTGAAGAGGCACTGATTAGTTTCACAGCACTTGATAGGAGATCTAAGGCCAAAGAGCCTTGCAGGACACTGGCTTCTTTCTCAATTTTTCAACACCTGTAAGAGCTTTGAGCTATACAGCTATTTGAAGCTCAAATTTTAATCATAACTTACATATTAATGTAATAACTTACATAACTTACATCTGAAGTGTGTAAGTAGTATGCTTCCTGAAAGAAATCCTGTAGGTGTTTTTTTTTTTTAATTTTCTAAAATTTGAGGTTGAATACAGAGTATATTTCCATAGTCAAACAGAAAAAATTTCTGGGTACCTTTTAGGAGACGTGAGGCTTTTTGCATCTCTTTAATCTCTAGGTGGTCTATAGAACAAGAAATTATGTAAACTTACATCAGAACGACCCAAAATATGAATGAACAGTCCAGACTCATTAATATTCTTCAGTATCTCAAGTACCTCCGTTGTTTGAGGATGCCTCATAAATGTTCTAGAGCAGCAACTTTTGGCAAGACGGTATAGATCAACAGCTGGGCTATGATCTGGGCATTATTCGCATTTGCTCATGAAAAGCAGTCTGTACAGAAGCCTCTCAAAAAAAGGCCAACATTGTGAAACAAATTAGGAGAGGTTTATTGCTATTGAAAACGGTCTTCTTCTACTTATGAACATCCCTTCCTTAGTCCCCAGTATCAATCAAAACATGGTTAATGGGGTGCCTGTGTAGCTCAGTCGGTTAAGCGTCCGATTCTTGATCTTAGCCCAGCTCTTGATCTCAGGGTCGTGAATTCAAGCTCAGCACTGGGCTCTGTGCTGGGCTTGAAGCCTTGTTAAAAATAAATAAATAAAATAAAATATTAGTTTTAAATGAGCTTGACTTTTTCCAAACTTTCATGGGGCACAGCATAAATTACAGCACACCAGAGTTTCGCAAACCCACTAACTTAGCACAGATCCAGGTTTCAATTCGTGGGCAGGGCACCGTACCAGGTGTGTGTGTTTTCTCTGGTAAATGTTATCCAACAGGCTTTTTTCTACTCTACCTAATGACTTAATTCAGCTGCAATGGCAGCCCAGACTCAAGCCCCACCGGGCAGTGGATGAACTTTGTACTTCTTTAGTTTGTAGTACATTTATATTTTGTACTTCAAGGATCCTAGGACATGCGGCAAGTTGCTAGAAAGGAAGAGCTTGGAAATTCTGGGGCACCCTTGCAGCATAAGGACCTAATCTGAAGCCAAGATGTTGCCCATGATCACTTTCTATTGAAGAGTAGAATATGCCACCCCAAAATAGGATGGTAGGATTTCAAAACATGCTACCCCCAAATGCCACTTTGGTATATTGACCATTTTGAGCTACATGTAGGTACCCGAAAAAGAGTAGATGCAGGGAGAGGCTTTCTCTGAACTCTCCTTATCTGCCTAAAGACAGATCCTCCAAAGGACTGTCGTCAAGTCCCTTCTTGGGAGGTTCATTAACCAGGGAGAACTGACTCTTATCACAGGAGACAAAAAGTCGACACCACACCCAGGCAAACTTTCTCACAAACTATCTCACCTCCCCCTCTATTCTTCTAACGGCCCACGCATCTTTCCTAAAAATCATGTCCTATTCCCCAGGAGGCTTACCTCACCCCTTGTCTTTCTCTGGAAAGATGGTATTTAAGCTTGAATTCTAAGCCACCTCAGGGAGTTACTCAATTTTCCCTGGGTATCTCCCATGTATACATGAGGTACGCATGTTAATACATTTCTGCGTGTTTTTCTCATTAATCTGTCTTCTATTAAGGAGGTCTCAGCTAAGAACTCAGAAGGGGGGGGGAATTATTTTCCTCCCTTACACTACTATTAATCACCATCCTGGTCATGGGAAAGTGTTCCAACACAGTACACAATGACATTCTTTCCTATAAAATTTTATTTATTACATAAAAAATTCTATACATTTGTTAGACTAAAATACAGTTTTCATTATAATTCTGGCAACTGAGTCAGTACACAGAGAAAACTTAGCATTAGATCAGCACTTTTTTCTATTTCATATTTCTGCACAAGAAAAACATTTCAAAGCTCCATTTCATATCGGCTCATTGTACTCTGAAGCCAGCTGGAATTTCATCCAATTCAGAGCTCTTGGAAGTTAATTTCCCAGCAAGATTTGATAACTCCAGAAAGTTAATTGCTTAATATACATATTTTTAAAGTCCTCTGAGAGCATCATGCTCTGTCTGTAAAGTCTGCACTGTGTCAATAATGACAGTCACAAATAGTTGGGCTACCACCGTGTCTGTGGGGCATGTTCAAGCACCTACATGTTTGTTTCCCCACCTGAATACAGTGTAATGACACTGTGATAAGAAAAAGCTCAAAATAACACTAAGGTAAAGGATCCTGAACTACGGAATTCATGGAAGGCTGAACTGTGATCCTCCAGTTCATAATGGACAGACAGGACATGGTACAAAAATTCATTCTGACACTATGGAATAGGATGCAATGGCAAAAGAAAAAGACAAAGACAAAAAAGGCATCAAGTTGAGAAATATGCGGCACCACAACATACTTCTCATGCTGTATCACACAGCAGTGAGAAATAGGGACACACTGATGCGTGTTTTGTATTCCTATCACCCCATACGTTGGGCTGGGCCTGACACGATGTGAAGGCTCAAAGCCTGAGAGGTCTATAGCAGGTCCCTATTGCACTGACTTGTCTTAAAGCTTGGCTGCCTGTTCTAGGGGCTCTATTCTAAACTCCAGAAGTTTGGACAGGTTGTGCCAGCAAGTACTCAGAGTTGGGCCTTTGGTCTTCAGAAGATATGCATTTGTCTTTGGTTGTTTTTCCAGAGCCCCTGTCATTTTGTTAGGAGCCTTCCACACTTTTCTCCCCACCTTTCTGGTTTGTTAGTTGTAAAGTTTTTCCTCTTATAATCAAATCAGCTAACAACCCACTGAACTTACCTCATGGGGTTACAAGACCTATTTAAAGTGCATTCAGTGGTCAAGAATATTCTGAGACAGTATAATTGAAACTTCTTTCTATTACGGAGCTCCCGGTACCCTTTTGTAAAAGGGAAGAAGTCAGAAAACCTCAACAACACCACATAACCTTGTAGTAAGCACTAAGTCAACACAGAAGAAAGGTAAATTTCCCCATGCCAAGTCTCTGAAAATCAAATCTAGCAAAAACCAAGAGGAGCCAAAAAGAACTTCCAAGTACAGACTACTGGAGCCCAGAGGATGGGGACAACTGACTAGTCTCTGTCTCAGATCATCAGCCCCCAAAAGCTGTCCTGTTACTGTCTCATTCCTGTGAGGTATCTAATACCATTTAGGAATCCTGGCCTGATGATCAACATGGTAAATAAAGAGAGTGCTCACATTTTCTAGTGGCAGGTGACATGGTCCGTGGGCTGCTGGCTGTAGCTTCATCTCAGTTCTGTGCCCATTTAGTCCAGTCTTCTGTTCCATGCCTACTTTTTACTCACATGGAATGATTTAACACAAATTCCTGAAAAAAATAACTAACTCAAACTATATTTCTATCTGACAGGATGGGTGAATCAGATTCAGAGGTGAAGATCAGAACATTCTAAGTCATACACATCTACAACAAAAGGAATATCAAATGTAGATACTTACACTGGACTCAGGCCCTTTTTCACCCGATATGGGAATTTCCACCCATGGTCTCTCCATTTGCTACTGTAGAAGGTTCATTAAAGCTCTTCTGGATGTGTGGGGTGGGGTAGGGAGCTGACTTTTCTCCTTTCTTCTCCAGCCAGTTATGAGATTTCCACTGCTTTCTTCAGCTTGAAAAGGTAGGTAATGGTTTGATGTCTGACTATAAATCATGACTCACTGGAATCAAACCTTAAAAGAACTTCAAACTCCTTTAAGGATTTCTGCGTGCTTTTTTAAGGGCCCTGAGGGCCCTCCATGTAGACGCAGCACCCCTACCTAATAGTATGGAGCAGATGTGAAGAAATCCACGTGCTTCCCTAAAGAAGCAAGACAGGGTGGGTGTGGGGAGTGAAGGCACAGTCTCATTGGAAGAGTGGTCAAAAGCTGCTCTAGTGGGTGACTGGAAAACACTCAAAGCAAGAAACACTTCCCCGATTTAAGTGGGGAGGAAAACAACTTCTGAATTCCCTCCTCCCCATCCCCAGCATCTGCTTCTCCAACTTTCCACTAAAACTTTGTCAACTATGAGCTAAAATGAGTTTGCTAATTTATCATCATCTTCAACTGTTCTTGGTCATGATGACTGATATATTTTTAGACAGTAATCTACTGATAACACTTGTCGTATCTGAGCAACAATAAAAAGAATCAATCAATAATTTGTAGATGGCTAATTATAAGGGTTCCTTCCTTATTCACTGTCTGGATTTTCTCATCCATGGCAAATAGTGTGGTAGTTTGCCAAAATCCATCCCAACACACACACCATCACACCTCCAAGGAAAGAAATCTCACTGTCTTGAAGATTCAGTGTCGACCATTTTGTTACTTATCACATCAGTGCGGTTTCTATTTCCAAAACTGGTACTAAATGAAAAGTCTTAAGTTACACAAATGATTCCAGGTCAGAAGTTGGTAGGTGCCATCTTAAAAGTATTTTTAGTGGAGTCCTAATCACTACTTTATTTCAAAACATGTTATCAAACCAACTTTAGAGCAGCCTTTGATTTGTGTGCATGAGGCCCTAAGGGGACGGTGGGGTGGAGGCTGGCAGTTTGAGGGCCCTGAAATTCGATTACCATTTTAAACGTTCATAAATGTGCTATGTGCCTTTGAGAGAAAGACAGTCCATTGCTTTCATAAGTTTCTCAAAGGGGCCCACAGTCCTCTCACAAGATTAAGAACCTGCTTATGAATATCAAATATTAAATTCAGGTCTTAGCAAATACAAGTCAAAATTTCCTGAAACATTTGGGAATTACGATGCTTTCATATTCAGCTAGGTCTTGACTAGACCTTGAGTAACCTAAAAGCTTTATTATTCTCAATGCCCTGGCCTGGAGTATTTTTTTCCTCAGGAAATCATTTTAGTTGTAAAACTGAGTATCAAAATGGAATAAAATAGCCTAATATTTTGGTTCCTAGTAATTTCATATCTTTTCCACAAATTTACTAATGAATTCCTTTAGAAAATATCAAACTTAAATGTTGCCCATGTAATTTACAAAAGTGATAATTGTTCATGCAATATTGAAACTGAAACATAAGTTTGACTTTTTTTTATCCATATAAAAATCATGAAGATGGGAAGGACGAAAAGCTACTGTAGTATCTCCCTAGAAAGGTTTCCCACAGAAATTCTCAAATTTTAAAACTCTGCATTGAAGCTTTCTATAAGAAAGACACTTTAAAAGATTTGAATCTTGGATTAAAATTTTCCTCTTAAAACTTGTAGAGTAAGAATTTGGCTCACATTTATGAAGTTTGAATGGGGGAAAGTGTGCTATTTTAAATTGACAAGTGTATGCAACATGTTTAGTTTTTTGTTTGCTAAGTTTGTTAGCTCTAGATTTTTCTCTTGGCACACTCAAGGGTCCTGGTTTCAAAATTTGGGCTATGTGCCACTAATCAAAGATGAGCTAATTTCAAAAGCGGCCACTGTATGTGAACAGTACCTACCCTTCAAAAGGGCTAATATGTATCCTTAGTACACAAAGATGCATGAATATGCATTTAAAGCAAAAGGAATTCTATGCTGTGAATTTATAATATGCAAATCTCTGCCTTATGTGCATTTACTTTTGAACTTGCAATTTTCTAATATATATTCACGGACCACATCTTAACTCTAGGCAAGCTGTTATAGTGCACTCCTATCTGTCAGATGAAATGTATGAAAAGAATACAGAAATTAACTGTGGCAGGTGCATTGATAAGCCTCCAGACTCTGAGGATTTTTTTTTTTAAGTAGCAATAAAAAAAGCGATAGAGAACTTATCGAAAGGTGAAAGCTTAAAGTATTTTCTGAAGGAAACTTCTCATAGGCTACCTTAAGGCTACTGGAAACTCCAGAAATTCAAATGAGAAGGTTACTGACCAAAGATAAACTAAAATGTTCAAGTCACCATAATTGGCAGCTCCATTTTTGGAATGGACCCCATTATTTCTATTTTGCAGGTGGGGTGGCCTGGGGGACCCCCTTGAAATGGCCTTTATTAGCTAGTGCTGGTGCATGGTGCAAATGGTTGAAGCTTTGGAGACACTGATATGGCCTGATATTTGGTGCCTGCAGTTCTGGTGGGAGAAGCACTACTCTCATGTAAAGCAACAGCTCAGGACCAGGATAAAGGAAGGGGTCATCTCCTCACTACCCCTACTGGGATGAAATCCTGAAACTGCCCTGGAAAGACAAGGAGCCTTGGCAGATACCAAGATCAATGGTATTGGGAATCAGCAACTTAATGTTCTTTGCTAAAAAAAAAAAAAAAAGAAAAAAAAATATCTAAGAGTAAGGGAGCATCTCTACAAAGGAACTTATTTCCAGCATAATTTAAAAATAAGATTCAATGAATGCCTCCTCCCCAACCAATATGGAAAAAGTTTGGGTACCAACACACAGTTAAGCTACTTAAACTGCAGTAACGTAGGACTTAATCGTGCTATAGGATAGGATAAAAGCTCTAATCCTAAACATTAAGCACTGCATTAAATGGTTTAAAGGAACAACCTTCTCTGAGCTCTGCTCATCCATGCAAGGATTATGTAATCTCAACGCCCTAGCTAAATTCCTAATGTTTACCTAACGCACTGGTTAAGCCTCCAGTAGAACATAGGTCTCTTGGACTTACACCGAAATGTAACCTTCTCCCTTCCATACTACATTATAGCAGCACTTACTATTGAGGCGGGAGCCTAGAAAGTCTAAATCATGTACCAGAGGCTTTTTCTGATGGCAGAGCCCACAGTGACACTCTGGCCACCACGATCAGCATTTACAATAGAGGACCCTAACTAGAACTCTGGAGATGTAAGTACTGAACACAATTTTGAAGATCCATCACAGAAAAAGACAAAAACCACAACACAGAGTCGATGGCTTATAAAGTTATTCAGGCAACCACATATCACAGATAATTTTTGTTCTTCATCTATTCTTCTCACTTGGGCAGAAGATGGAGGCAGTGAGCGAGTAGCAATAAGGCGGCCCATAGCTAGCTGAAGAATGACTCACAATGAATGAAAGAGGCAGCAGGAATATCCAAACATAACCTCAAAACATTTAAATATTGCTAAAAAGCCTCTGTGAGGCTTTATAAAATGTATCAAGGAATGAAGCTCATATGAGAGTGATATTCTATATATTAAACATCTCTCTGTGTGTGCCTGTGGTAATATATATGCACCTATGCATATATCTACTTAGACAGCACACAGATTCACTCAGGGAAAACAGCCTGGCAATTAATTTGGAACTCAAATGACATGGTTACACATAGATCATAATTTCTAAACACAATGTTAGTAAAACGAAATTTATTTGTAAAACAGGACCTGTTATATAAAATGGCACACAATCAAGTTATACAAAAATACAAAATTTCTTTCTGATTACAGTTCTAGTTGCAAATGATAATTAGAAAGCATTCCTGGTGGCTTCCAAATAGCTGAGATTGCGAGCAAATGGAACAGGGAGCAGCAAGAGTCCATGATGCTGGGATGTCCAAGTGAGCAGAACCTAATTTCCAAATTCAAGACTTCCATCAGGTCACTTTGGAGGGACATCTCCTAGAATAGCTAGCTCCTAGAATGTCTTCTGTTTTGATACTCATCTTCCAAACTTTTTCCAATCCTAAATTTAGTTCCCAATGTTTCTTAACGTCCAAAATCTGTGTGGCTATGAAACAGAAGGTATTCTGAATTTCCTTACATGATTTGCTCTCTCATCTATTTGGAAAATTGTTAGTTACATAATTATATTTATTCCATTTCAAATGATATAAAAGAGTACAATGATACCGTTTGGCGATGTTAGATGTTAACTTCTGGAGAATTATTGTTTCAAAATAGCTAGTCTCACAATGTTGGTTTCCCAGGTCTTGCCAAGATATGAGCTCTTAACTGTGTGTGTGTGTGTGGTTTTTTGTTTGTTTGTTTTTTTAAAAAATCCAGACTCTTATTGCAAATATTCTGAAAAATCAGAAATATTACATGAGCTTTGAAAAGAAACCAAGGCATTTAGCAAATTTTAGCCTAGCTAGAGTAAAGAACACGGATACTTAAAAAAAAAAATACAATTTACCTTTTGCAGCAATTTAAAGGTCTAACCCTTTGAAAGGAAGCACATTAGCAAACAGCTGCTTATTAAGCCCTAGTGACATTAATTGTATGCATTTCCATCATACCGGTCTAATTCACTGTCTAATTCTGGTAGGAGGCAATGCTTTCTTTCAAAAGATTCTTCTTCCATGGAATGATAAAATGCTGAGGCTTTTTTTTTTTTTGTACAGAGCCTGTATTTAGTGCAATAAGTTTAAAAAATTTGCTCTGAAATATTTACTTTACATTAACAAAAATAGCCTTTTTTAAAAAAATTGTAACAAAAAGGAGTTATCGCATAAACAGATCATGAATTATTCTTAGCAAATTACACTTTTTTTTCTTAAAGCATTCACCATTACAATAAGCAGAACAATGGAATATTAGCCATTCATATCTGGTAAGCTTTAGGAATTTAAAAAAAAAGAAAAACAACAAAGAAACAAAAAAACCCCAAACCCATCCCCAAACAAAAAGAATGTTCGACTCTTAGGATCAAAACATGACCAATTCTTCAGTTAAACATTGTAGAATCTGGATACTGAATGAATTGCCAAGGAGAGGAGCACCTGCCAGTATGTTTTCAGATTTCATAGCATTTGAATAAAATGGCCATTTAGCCCTAAGCCACTGAAGTTCCTTAGAAGCAGAAGCCCAAGCACTGGAATCTGCAAGGCTTTTGTGTTCCAAGTTTCCCTTCCTTCTTTATTCCTCCCAGCATTACTTAATCTGCAAATCAATACACAGAAACTTAATGGCTAAACTCGCTGGGTGCCCCAGCTTCCCTTCAAATTAGGCACACGAATGTGTGGAGGATGCTACTAAAGTAAAAAATGAAAGAAAAGACAAACTATAAGAACAAAGTTTGCATAAGAAAGATTATCTACCCTTTTCTTTTTAACCTACTCTCTTATAGAAGCTTAGGGTAAACTACAAATACCTGAGGAGTTGGTTACTTTTTAATGTTGGCTGACAAATGCATGAGCGATTATGAAAATTCCCATATTGAGTCCACTTGTATGTTTCTAAAAGTAAAATGACATGGCTTCTTTGATTGGGGAAAACTGATTGGAGTAACTCCTTATTTATCTGAAAGCATATGCCTAGTCTCGTCCCACTAGGACTTATGCATCAGTAAAATAAGATCTTGATTTTATGCACACATCAGGGAAATCACCCCTGAATAAACTTTAGACAGAGAATTCGGTACAATAATTTTATCTCATTTAAATAACTAAAGTTAAAATCTCCTCTAAGTTATTAAAAATGTTAATCAGATATGAATCTTAACATTTCCATTAAGACAATTACAATTGAAAACATTAAATGACGGCAGTTGCCTTGTAAAAGCCACCCGTATGAAAGGAGTACATGTTTGACAAAAATAAGCATAAAAAAGGTATTAAATCCCTGTTCCTTTTCTCTGATTTTGGCTGATTATGTGTGTGTGTGTATATACATATACATATATATACACACATACATATACATATATACACACACCCACACACACAAATACATAGTTATGTGTATATATTGTTTTGGAATGTCAATGGGTTCCATAACGGTCGGCTAGGTTCAAGCAGAACTTGCTCCCGAAGCCTAGAAAACAAAGTCATACAGAGTATAATCTTAGACAATTACCATTAAAAGGAGGTCATGAATGATGTTACAAGTACACAGATGGTCACAAGCGGCAACAAAGCAAAATGGACTGAGAGCCCTTTGCGCGAACCTATATTCCAGGGGCCGCAATTCCTATGAATGTTGAAAGTCAGGGGCACCTGGGTGGCTCAGTCAGTTAAGCGACTTCAGCTCGTGATCTCACAGCTCTGTGAGTTCCAGCTCCTGTTAGGCTCTGTGCTGACAGCTAGGAGCCTGGAGCCTACTTTGGATTCTGTGTCTTTCTCTCCCTCTGCCCTTTCCCTGCTCACACTCTGTCTCAAAAGTAAGTAAACATTAAAAAAACAAAAATTTAAAGAAAGTCACATTTCCTTCTGGATAATCTCTGAGATATGCAGAGAATACATCTCTGGCCTATGTTGTTACAGTGTTCAGGTTTTTTTTTTTTTTCCTTTTCCTCTATAAATTCTTTCCTGTTGAAGCAGATGGCCGGAAGTTCTCTTTCTTAAACTTCTATAACATCACATTTGGTAAATCTTTCTAAAATCATTTTCAAAGATTTATAGGACGACCTCACAGACCTTCAGAGTGTCCTGAACTAGTGAGGCTCTTTCTCAAAAAAAAAAAAAAGAAAAAGAAAAAAAAGTCCAAGAGGAAAACTGGAAGTACTTATATTTAATTCAATGATCCCTCGTCAAAAGGGAAATTTAAAACCTCATTTTCCTGAACATTAATTCTCTAGGCTAAAAGTAAACCCTAAATTAAAATATCCCATTAAGAAAGAAGATAAACAAGTGAACTTAACAGCAGATTGTATAGATACGGCTAAATAGATATGGCGCTTTTACAGAACTTTAATCTAAGAGAATAACATATGAATTAAATCAGGCAAAGACAAGTTAGCAATCCTGATTTCTACCAAACCCCAAGTTTTAACGAGGAATCTCTCAGAGAATTATTTAGGGACACATCCAAGATGCATAGTGGTAGCAGGGTCAACTCTTACCATGCTAATGCAAAAGAGAGATAAGAATCAGAGGTACTGATGTACTTAAAATATTTAACTACTCTGTAAGCAACATCTCAACTTCTCTCCCGGGAAGTTTTTAAACTGCATAAAAAAATACCATTCTTAGGGACCAAATGCTATAATGTCCAAAACACCAGAAGCACAATGCACATAGAAGATATATTTGGAAACATAGTGGAGGGTTTTGCCATTAATCTGCAAGCAATGAGCTGATGAGCAACATAAAACAAAAGCAAAAAATGAATGAAGATTTTAAAGCAGTGTTTCAGTTAAGGGGCATTAATTTAAAACTGAAAGCAATATTAGGGGGAAAAAATCTTCCTAAATTTTTGGCTTCTGGTAGAATGCCACATAACCTGGGGATTTCTCCTTGTATCATTACCTACGAATTAGAGGTTTAGGTAAGAGTCAGCATACTTGTATTCTCGTCTTCCACACTGTATCCTTCACTAAAGGATAATGCAGAAATATGTGCCAATTCATGGTCAAACCAAGCCAGTCAAGACCTCCAAATATTTCTCCCTTTTTAAAAATGATTATGACTGACAAAAAAGGGGGGCAAAGGTAGTTTACATTTTAAAGATTTTATATTTTACCTTTTTAAGGTTTACACTGGGAGCCAGTTACTGAACACGTATGACAAACAAACAGTGGCAAGAAGGAAGCCTTCCTCATTTAACCATGCCACCAGAGGGTCGGCAGAATCTTCACTACCGTCCCCCTTGGCCAGGGTCAAGTAGGAGGTATACAGAAAGGGGGGGTAGAGAAGGCAAGAAGCCAGACCAGGGGGATTGCTGATGGTGCCCCTTGCCCACTCAACGGAGTTTTGGCTGGTGCACACTTAAAACTAAGAGTTCTACATCCTTTGACTTACGATTAGAGTGATCTGTACCTTGGGAAATAAACATTGAAGTTTTGACTCTGACAATCATTAATGCTATTAACAGCAACACCAAAATAGGCCCTGGAGGCGGTTACGGAGGAATTTATATCTAAACATTCTGCTGAGGTTTTAATTTAGGTTGAATATGCAATTATTTTGCATATAAATATGGCCTCCCCAGCACCCAACCTCAAACAAACCCATTTCCTTTACTCTTATATACTTAAACGTGCTTGTTTTATGCAAGTTGGAAACCTATGAAATCAACCACTTATTAAACTTTATAGTTTAGTAAGAAAGAGGAGTCTTCATCTCACACTTTGGGACATCACGTGCAATCAGAAGGCACATTATTTAAAATTAGCTGTTTCAGGACGTAGGCAGTTATATAATATTTTTAAATAACATGCTGTTTAATAACAATACATTTGCAAAATAAGCAGTAATTACACAAAGATATGCGAGGGTTATCTGTCATTATGCAGAGGTGAGAGTATCTGTGGCAAAAGCAACTCAGGATTCTCTTACATTGATTAAGTTGCCTTTTTTTTCCCAAATGAAAGTAGAGTACTTAGAATATACATACATATCACTAACCAGAGATCATTGACCTTTCTCACAATTAAGCTGAGGTTAGAGAAGACCAGGTTGTTTTATTGAGTGGGAATGTGAGTGTTGATGGAGTAATCTTGTTTGCTACTGAAAAACAGCTTAAGAAACAAAGAAAGTACAATCCAGGCAACAGAAGAAAAAGTCAGCAAAGGATAAAAGACAGCAACAGAAACAAACCAATATTAAAAAAGTGGGGAATGTGAATTTTAGCAAGTTGAAAGGAATTGCTAGTATCACCTTCCAAAATGATAAAAATTAAACTGTCAGTTCAAGTGTACAACCAAATGTTCATTCCATTGAAAACCAAACACGTACAGCTAAAAATTAAAAGAAAAAAAACCCCAAAACCAGAAATGGCCATTTTACTTTAGGGACAAAAATTAGCCCCTGCTTCGTGATAAGCCCTGAGACAGATGTTGTTCCTTTCAGCTTACTTTTACAGAAGGCGGTCTCAGTTGTGACAAGAATTCTGCCATCCAAGTGATGGGTAAACACACAAACAGAAAGAGCAGCACATCCTGTGTGATACAGACAACAAAAGCTTCTCCTGAAGAAGTGCAGTCAGTGAAAACAGAGAGAGAGAGGAAGTGAAAGTGAAATTCTTGGAGGGCGGTCACCTCCTCATCTCCACCTACCATCGGCTTTAGCTCTCTGGCATCGGCAACGCCTCCCTTACCAGCTTCTTTCATTGCTTTTCTACTGTTTTCCACAAACTCCTGCAAAATATGGACCAAATTGCATAAATTCTTAGGTCCTTTCAGATTTTGGTTGGCAGATGAATTCTAAGGAACACTGACATTTTTAATTCAATATCAGTACATGGATGGCCTAAAACCAGAGCAGTGAATAATATTTATTATCACTACACAACGGCTGCTAAATCTGTGCACATGGGCTGCAACTTGTGATATCTTTAGGACATCTTTTTTCCGTCCATTTATTGTGACAATCTCACTTAAGCTCAAAGAGAGAATGTTACTTCTATCTGGAAGAGAAAATCTCTAATGCTTTCTTAAAAGACTGTTTTTTCATACTTAGATTATTGTTCTATTTGTTGTCTGACTTTTTCCATATCAAGGTTAAACAGAAAAACAAGAGCGTTTTATTCCATAAGCCCTCTCTTTAAACTAGCCCTAGCAGGTAAAAAAAAAAGCATTGATTCTACTAAGCGCAGAATACTGTTTTTACCCAACCATAAATAAGCTGCTTTAAAAAAATGTCTATCGGGCTTTGAAATTACTCCATAAAGCAGGAAGACAGGAAGTAACAACCAGAACCTGTGGTCAAAAGTAGTTAAAATGGGATTATGCCCCAAAGAAATGTTTCTATCATGTCCAAGTTTATGGAGCACTTCTCCATTAAATATCCTCATCATTCTTACTGAAAAAACTAAAAGAAGAAAAAAGTATTTTTTGTTACTCTGCTCTGGATCAAGGGTTTAAGACACAAAAAAACAAATTCTCCCTCTTCTTTTTTTTAAGGTTTTTAAAATTTATTTATTTATTCATTCATTCATTCATTCATTCATTCATTCATTTAGGTAATCTCTACACCCAACATGGGTCTCAAACTTACAACCCCAAAATCAAGAGTCGCCTGCTCTATCAACTGGGCCAGACAGGTGTCCCCAAATTCTTCTTCTAAATGTCTTAATCAGAAGGGAGATGGAATGCTCACAGTCAAATTCCATTATGAAAACAACCAGTTAGAAATATAATTTAGACATTATGAAAATTTCCAAAATTTAGTTGATGGTGTTTTCAGTGAAAGAGATAATCAGTACCCAATATGTCCATTAAATCATTTGAAATTTCTGCAATTGAAAAAAAAAATCTATCTTATTTATTAACACATTATTTTATATTTAACTAGATAAACCAGGCTCCTGGAAGAGGACTTGTTATCTCAAGGTCTAATGTTTACCCTTCAATATTACCTACTCTTCAGATAGGAATATTTCACAGCTTAATGGCAAAGTACTATTATTAAGAAGCATCCTTATTTTGGGAGCATTTGACATTGATAATAATATTTGAAACATTTAAATAGTTTCTAAAGTTTTAAAATTTTTAATTGAGATTCTAATACAGGGAAGCTGCAGAGGCTAGATAACTAAAGAATCGGAATATAATATCTGTGTAAAAGTTCAGATCTTGACTAATGGAAAACAGTATATAATCTATCAGTCCTGAGTCTGTTAATCTGTATTCATTACAAAACACTTTCAGTTTGGCCTGGCATACTTAGGATAATGACTTCCAATGGGGCTGACAGCAATACTATTTGGAAAGGTGGTAGACGGAAAAATATAGGCAGGTGCTACCACTGGGGAAATAAAGACTTTTTGTCTTTGAGCTCCACTTCAAGAAAGGGCACTTAGAACATCAGTGGTCCAATGTTTCAATTCAAGGACTAAAATTCAGGTTGTAAAAAGTCAATTCTAATCCATCTAATTGCAGAGAGGGAGGGAGCAGTATGAAATAATGTGAACTCAGGACTATTAATGGGTATTGCTCTAGCTAGGTGTATATATATGGTCTCATCCATGCCAAGAGGACCTTCCTTCTTCCCTGATTTCCCCAAGACTAACCTAATTCGTGAGCCCTACAGGTTTAATTCTAAATTACTCAGTTGCATATAACAGGAATTAAACATGGAGAATGTTTTGCAAAATATTTTTACTAGTATGTTTACCTCTAAAGGAGTAGAGGGCGTTTGAAATACTTACCATTAGCACTTTATCCATATAGAATTCTCTGCCAGGGCTCCCATCATTGTATTTTGTATCAATGGCAAAACACAAGAATAATACATCCACTACCATTTCGTAAATGGACAGGAAGCAATGAGCGACTAGGAAAGCAAAGAGGCAGACGATGATCAGAGGCAGCACCCATACTGTGTAATCTTGCTGGTAGTTGAGCAGCATAATCCCAGCCAAACCCGTGCTGCAGACTATCAGCACCTGAAGCAGAGAGAACAAAGAACACATTTAATATCCTACCATAGAAAACCACTATTTCTTCATCATTTGCAGACTTCAAATTCCCTTTAATATTTATAAACGCTGGCTGCATACCTTCATTCTACTGCAAGCTACAAAGGATAATTCATATATACCCATACACACACATATACATGTATATCACATAAATAAAAAATAGTCTTTTAAACACTTCTGGTTTACATGAAAAATAGTCATGTTTCCAAATGTTATGCTTGTTCCTTAAAACTTCACGTATTTAAGCACCTGTGGCAATTTTTAAGACAAATGTATGCATGCATATTTTATTTTAAAAAAATTTTTAATGCTTATTTAGTTTTTGAGAGAGACAGAGAGAGAGAGAGAGAGAATGAGGGAGGGGCAGAGATAGAGGGAGATACAGAATCTGAAGCAGGCTCCAGGCTCTGAGTTATCAGCACAGAGCCCTATGCAGGGCTCGAACTCACGGACCGTGAGAGATCATGACCTGAGGCGAAGTCGGATGCTCAACTGACTGAGCCACCCAGGCGCCCCTAAGAATGCATATTTTAGAAAATTGCACTATTGCACTCAGAATAAAATTATTGACAGTCCAGGGTATTGTGCTTTTATATATATGAAATAGTATTATATAAATAAATCATTAAAAGCTATTCATTAATATTTATAGTAGCATTATAAATGTTTCACCAATACTTAGCCGCATAATTTCATCTTATGGGTGACTTAAAATTTGACCATTCTCCTACAGTTGGAGACTTATATTGTTTTCTGATATAAATAATGCTGCAACAAACATCTCTAAGAGTTTTTTCTTTGTTTTGTATTTTTTCACAGAGAACATGTGGTAAATTTAATATGAGTCGCCACGTAGTTTAGATTTGGATTACCTGTGAAGAAAGAGGTTGCCACAAATATCCATCATAGAAGAATATAAGAAACAGTGAAATTGCTTATTGTCAAGAACCACCTACTCTGGTCCCTCCCGTGCAGCACTTGAAATTTCTTGTGGTTCTTTTAATACATTTAGTTCAGCTTTTCAATCCCTAGGAATGGTTTATGGCAAACATTATCACCTTCATTTTATAGACTGGGAAACATATTCAGAGATGCTAGCCAACTTGCCCAAGGTCACAGAGTAGAAGGGCAGATATCACCCAAATAATGCTCTTATGATGCCAAATCCAGCCCTCTTTCAAGGTAAGAACTCAGCAAATACTTGGATATTGATATAAAGCAGTAATGGGTCATACTGAATCCTAAATACACTCGTGCTCAGCCCTACACCTGGCCTAACATACAACATGAAATAACAAAGGAAAAGAAAGAGTCTTCTAGAACCACAGCAGCCTTTTCTGGTCCAGTGCTGAGAAGGAGCAGACTATAAATTGACCTGTAAATTTTCAGATGATTTTAGGGAGCAAATCTGGGTCTGCCCAAAATTTAGATGACCCTCCACCATTTTTTGTGGCAAACACTCAGGAATTCTCTCTTACAGTCATTTACTTTCTGGGGTGACTTCTACAGATAGCTAATTATATCCATTTTCTTTCACTCTTTTTGGTTTTTAGAATGAGTTGTTTCTTATATCTTCTTCAAATTTTTGACATCCGTCCTACAGAAGGACTGAGGTTCTTTATGCTCACTCTAAACCACTAAAAGTTAAGCCACATTTGAAATGTTAAAGTCAATTACAGGGAAAAGGTGCGGCTCCGACAAACTAGACGTTGAGACAAAATCTGTTGAAGTGGAAGGTTGGATACTGTCACATTAGAAACAACTTTAAGGGCCACCTGGGTGACTCAGTTGGTTAAGCGGCTGGCTTGGCTTAGGTCATGATCTCATGGTTTGAAAGTCTGAGTCCTGCATAGGGCTCTCTGCTGTCATCACAGGCTTCATCGGTTCCTCTGTGCCCCCCACCCCAACTTACTCTGCCCCTCCCCCACTTGCACTCTCAAAACAAACAAATAAGCAAACAAGTAAGAAACAACTTCAAGAATTAATGATATTTAGCCCAAAAGCCAAGGGAATGTAATAAGGTAATAATTACTCCCAAATATAATGAAAGGGTGTCAAGCAGAGGATACATTAATGGTTCTCAAACTGCAGAAGGGCTAGGTATCACTTGGGGAGTTTGTGAGTGATACAGATTCCAGGGCCCTACCCCCAGAGTCCAATTGGTTAGAGCTAAGATGAAGCCCAGCAATATTCATTTAAAAGGTTCCTCGGGTGGGGGCAGCTGGGTGGCTCCGTTGGTTAAGCATCCAACTCTCTGATTTCAGCTCAGGTCATGATCACAGCTTGTGAGTTTGTGAGATGGAGCCCCGAACTGGGCTCTGCGCTGACAGTGGGGAGCTTGCTTGGTATTCTCTCTTCCCTCTCTCTCTGCCCCTCCCCTGTTCATGTGTGTGTACATGTACACATATACACTCTCTCTCAAAATAAATAAACTTTAAAAAATAAAATAAAATAAAATAAAATAAAATAAAATAAAATAAAATAAAATTAAATTAAATTAAATTTGCCTCAGGTGATTCTGATAAAGTCTACAAGAAGTACTGGCTTAGATCAGTGATCTCCGTGGTGGGGTACACATACCCAAGGGAGAATTTAAGAGCACCTGGGACTTCAAATTATATTTCTCATTTATTTTAATTTCCTTTTATACTATGCTTTACCATGTATATATTAGTAAAAGCTGTACATATATCATTAATAAATGTAAATATATTAGGAAGTGTGCTCAAAAATTTTTTCTAATAGGATGCATGATTTTAAACATTTCCACGCTCCTGTTCTACAGGACACGTTTTTGATGACACCATAGAAGAGATTCATACACAGGGTAGGATGGGAGAAGCAGAAAGGAAAGGGTGCTAGTTTTAGAATCAGAAAGATGTAGATTTGAATCACAGAGTTAATACTTCTTAGTTTTGTGACTCCAAGCAAGTTCATGTAACCTTTCTGAATCTGTTTTTCCACCTTTAAAAGAGACATAAAAATACATACATCCCATTGTTAAAATAAGCATTCTGAAAGCATTTAACACAGTGCTTAGCAATCTTTGTTTGTTTGTTTCTTTCATTTCCACCATAAATCTTGCATTTGCAATGCCCTTTCCACATGGAGCTCATGTTTTAAAAGATTTTGTCAGTAAAATAGCACCTACAAGTAATAATTCATATTATCATTTTTATTAATCAACACCAAATAAACTACCAATAATTAATGTTAGAAAAAGTATTAGCAAATGAGATAAAATAATTTCACACAGAAGTGAAGAGCTTCAGATTTTGTGGGTTTTTTTGGATAGTTTTATTGGGCAAATATGCAATATCTATGAGACCTGAAAATGTTGAAATAGTTTGTAAATCTCTGTTCTTACCTGTGAAGACCCAATAGGCCAGTGGTCACAGATCACAAGCCACTAAACTAGGGGAGATAAGATCCCTCCTAAATCTAATTTACCATTCCATGAAACCACTGGGGTTCCACAGAAATGGAATCCATGGAATTGTCTTCTGTTTTCTTTTAAATTCAGGGTTTTTAAAATTAAATTTTATATTTTGAGACAATTTTGAATTCACATTTCATTGTAAGAAATAACACAGAATGATTTCATGTACCTTTTACCCAGTTCCCTTCAACAGTAACACCTTGTCAAACTAGAGTACAATATCACAACCACAGTACTGACATTGATACAGACAACGTACAGAACATCTCCATCATAACAAGGATCCCTCACTTTAGCCTTTTATAACTTCCCCTCTGCCTCCCTGCAACCCCAGCCCTAACTGGGTGACCATAAATCTGTTCCCAATTTCCATAATGTTATCATTTTAAGAATGTTTATAAATGGTTCAAGCCCCATTTTGGAAGTAGAGCTTACTTAATTAAAAAAAAGAAAAGGTATGTAAGAGAAAATAATTTGGGGTACCTCCTGGCTCACTTAGACCATATGACTCTTAACCTCAGGGCCATGAGTTCAAGCCTCACGTTGGGTGTAGAGCTTACTTCATTGAAAAAAAAAAGTATAAGAATGTTATATAAATGGAATCATACAGTATTTAATTTTCTGGGATTAATGTTTTTCACTCAGCAATATTCCCTCATGATTTATCCAAGTTGCTGCATGTTATCCATAGTTTGTTCCTGACACCATCTTTTATAATGCTTATTCTGATCTACCTATGTGACCTATCTGATCAGGGACCATTTCTGCATACTAGCAGCTACTTTTAATTGCAGTGAAAGAAATTCTTTTTTTTTTTTTTTTTTTTTTTAATTTTTTTTTTCAACGTTTATTTATTTTTGGGACAGAGAGAGACAGAGCATGAACGGGGGAGGGTCAGAGAGAGAGGGAGACACAGAATCGGAAACAGGCTCCAGGCTCCGAGCCATCAGCCCAGAGCCCGACGCGGGGCTCGAACTCACGGACCGCGAGATCGTGACCTGGCTGAAGTCGGACGCTTAACCGACTGCGCCACCCAGGCGCCCCAGAAATTCTTTTTAAAAGATTTACTGTATTCTGTGATCAGAACTACAGTCTTAAAAAAGAAAACTAAAGAATGCTTATCTTAGTATGTTGGAAACTAAAATACTTTTTTCCCCTCTTATTTTTTTTCTCTTTTTTGGATATCTCAATTTAAAAAAAAGTTATATTGGGGTACCCAGGTGGCTCAGTTGGCTTAAGTGTCCGACTCTTGATTTCGGCTTGGGTCATGATCTCTTTGTTCGTGAGTTCAAGCCCTGCATCAGGCTCTGCGCTGAGAGCACAGAGACTGTTTGGGATTCTCTCTCTGCCCCTCCCCAACTCACATTGTCTCTCTCTCTCTCTTTCTCTCAAAATAAATAAATAAACTTTAAAAAATAAATCAAATAAAAAAAGTCTATCTCTCTATGTTTTAAAAGTAATTTTCTTACAGTGTTATAAGTTTTGTATTATTCAAACTTTCATGTTTCTGGTAAGCAATTTGATAATGCACATCCAGAAACCTATTAGGTACTCTGACTCATTGATTCCACTTCCAGGATTCTGGCCTCAGGAAATAAGGATTGACACAGGCAAGGGTTTGCATACAATGGCTTCACTGTATCACACTTTATATTAGTAGAATGAGAACAGTTTAACTATAAAAAGAAAATTAGGGGCGCCTGGGTGGCGCAGTCGGTTGAGCGTCCGACTTCAGCCAGGTCGCGATCTCGCGGTCCGTGAGTTCGAGCCCCGAGTCGGGCTCTGGGCTGATGGCTCAGAGCCTGGAGCCTGTTTCCGATTCTGTGTCTCCCTCTCTCTCTGCCCCTCCCCCGTTCATGCTCTGTCTGTCTCTGTCCCAAAAATAAATAAAATGTTAAAAAAAAAAAAAAAAAAAAAGAAAAAGAAAATTAGAGGTTTGGTTAAAGAAATGATGATACAATTGTATAACCATGTTTAAAACATTTTTAATAAAATAGTAAATGCTCATGACATAATATGAAGTGAAAAGAGAGACAGAGGAACCTGGCTAGCTTAGCCGGTAGAGCATGCGACTCTTGATCTTAGGGTCAGGAGTTCAAGTCCCATGTTGGGCGTGGAGACTACTTAATTAAAAACAACAAAAGTTAAAAAAAAAAAAAAAAAGAAAAGAGATATAAAAATTGCCCTTTTTACCACATTGTTTTCTGTTATTCCAATATATGGCTTCTCTTTTATTTTTTATGTATTTATGTATTTTTGAGAGAGAGAGCACAAGCGAATGAGGTGCAGAGAGAGAGAGAGAGAGAGAGAGAGAGAAAGAAGTGGGGCTCACTCAGGGCTCATGTTTTACCCAAAGCAGGGCTTGACTCACCCAATGTGGGGCTCTAACTCACAAACTGTGAGATCATGACCTGAGCCAATGTCAGATGCTTAACCGACTGAGCCAGCCAGGCGCCCTCTTTTATTTCAATTGTTCTGTGTACATATGTTTTTATTTTAAGTTGCTTCACATCCTTCTTAGTAGCAGGGATAAATACAAGTATGTAAAACATAAAATAGACAATAGACAAAAAATCTGAAGCCTTCCTAAATCAGTCATATAGCATATAAATAATAGCAATAGTTGACAACAGTAACACTGTTATCAACACTATACTCCTTGACACAGATTAACTTATTAAATCCTTACTATAAAACATTTCCTCTTATTGTAAAAACATGACAATAATAAATCCAACAGTCATAATGTAAGTTTAATTACAAATTTCCAAAAGAACTATGTGTACAGTTTTATCATTCTTTTTAGATGACAGTTGCCTGAGAACTTAACACCACACTGTGCTTTCCATGCCTCTCTACACCAAATATTTTTTCCTTTTCAAAAACATTTTCAACACACAGTGGCTGGAGTAACCTAAGTGTTTGGTAGTAACAGAATGTTTAGGAGTAGCATCTGATGGGGGTGCCTGGGTGGCTCAGTCAGTTAAACATCTGCCCCTTGATTTCGGCTCAGGTCATGATCTCATGGTCATGAGATCAAGCTCCATGCCGGGCTCTGCACTGAGCGTGGAGTCTGCTTGGGATTCTCTCTTTTTCTCTCTCTCTCTCTCTGCCCCTCTCCCCTGCTCGCTCTCTTTCTCCTTCTCTCAAAATACATACATACATACATAACAATAACAAAAAAATAGCATTTGATGAAATACTGACAATGATAATGAATAATTATGAAGATTATCAAAGCAATATGAAAAATGTATATGATATAATGTGAAGTGAGAAGGACAGAACAAACTGGTATGTAGGCTATAATTATTATACCATAGAAATATAAACCTATTAAGAAAAACACTGGGAGGGCATATATAAAAATGATATTATTAGATTATAGTGATGTCAGCTCAGCTCAATTTTTCAAATTTTCTGAGCATTTTATGGTTTGAAATACAGATACAAAGAAATTCAATTATATTGCTATTTATTACTCTGCAGATTTTAATAGTATAGAAAAAATACCTTTTTTCAGATGCTTTAAGGATAGGTAAGTCTCATTCCCTCACATCTGTTTTATTTATTTTTTATTTTTTTTTTCAATATATGAAGTTTATTGTCAAATTGGTTTCCATACAACACCCAGTGCTCATCCCAACAGGTGCCCTCCTCAATACCCATCACCCACCCTCCCCTCCCTCCCACCCCCATCAACCCTCAGTTTGTTCTCAGTTTTTAAGAGTCTCTTATACTTTGGCTCTCTCCCACTCTAACCTTTTTTTTTTTTTTTCTTCCCCTCCCCCATGGGTTTCTGTTAAGTTTCTCAGGATCCACATAAGAGTGAAACCATATGGTATCTGTCTTTCTCTGTATGGCTTATTTCACTTAGCATCACACTCTCCAGTTCCATCCATATTGCTACAAAGGGCCATATTTCATTCTTTCTCATTGCCATGTAGTAAGTACTCCATTGTGTATATAAACCACAATTTTTTAATCCATTCATCAGTTGATGGACATTTAGGCTCTTTCCATAATTTGGCTATTGTTGAGAGTGCTGCTATAAACATTGGGGTACAGGTGCCCCTATGCATCAGTACTCCTGTATCCGTTGGGTAAATTCCTAGCAGTGCTATTGCTGGGTCATAGGGTAGGTCTATTTTTAATTTTCTGAGGAACCTCCACACTGTTTTCCAGAGTGGCTGCACCAATTTGCATTCCCACCAACAGTGCAAGAGGATTCCCGTTTCTCCACATCCTTTCCAGCATCTATAGTCTCCTGATTTGTTCATTTTGGCCACTCTGACTGGCGCCTCACAGCTGTTTTAAAGGAGTTTATACGTAGTAACAATGACAGCTAACATTCACTGAGAATTTACAATGTATCAAGCACCATGTTAGGTACACTACATGTATTAACCAGTTTAATTCTTACAACCCTAAGAGTGTGGCTCTATTATTATCCCAGTTTCATAGATGAACAAACTGAGGCACAGAATGGCTATGTAGCCTGCCTCAGGTCACACAGCTAGTAAGTGACAGAGCTAGGATTTAAATCCAGGCAGTCAGGCTCCAGATATAGTACCCCTAACCACTAAGCAGGCTGTTTCTGAATTCTTTACAGACCAAATTATGTAAGGAGGAACATGTGCAAATTACTGAACTGTTGTACCTCAGTTTCCCCATCAGTAAAGTGAGGATAATATAACTTCCTTTACAAATTTATTGTTAGGATTAAATGAATACCATACATGTAAAGAATTTAATTTTTTTTTCAACATTTATTTATTTTTGGGGACAGAGAGAGACAAAGCATGAACGGGGGAGGGGCAGAGAGAGAGGGAGACACAGAATCGGAAACAGGCTCCAGGCTCTGAGCCATCAGCCCAGAGCCTGACGCGGGGCTCGAACTCACGGACCGCAAGATCGTGACCTGGCTGAAGTCGGACGCTCAACTGACTGCGCCACCCAGGCGCCCCGAGAATTTAGAACAGTGCCTGATGCAAATTAAGGGCTTTGTAAGTGCTTCCTTTATATTACATATTTTACTTAATAGTTTTTTGATGAGCTAGACATTTTTCAAATGAAAGAATATATATATATATATATATATATATATATATATATATATATATATATATATATATATATAAAACTTCACTGTATGTCCCAGATAACATATTTGGTCTTACCTTGCCTAGGAATAACATGAAATCCCCCACCGTGTTGATCGCAGCCACTCGTAAAGCATTCTCCACAAGAATGACAAAGGCGTCCTTGGCGGAGGTGCAGAAGTTGGTGCTGTTGATAGCTGTGGCTGTGTATGCATTCTGGACAAGGCAAAAAACAGTATTTTCATTAATAAATGTGATTTTACCTCGTTAAGATATAAACCAAATACAGTGAACACACGGCTTATTCAAATAGTCCACAGTTAAACCCATGGCTTTGGTGAGGTACAGGTTAAGATTAAGTGCAAGGAAATGCAAGACATTAAAAAAAAAAAAGCCTGATATGGTAAAAAGAGCTTTTGGTTGGCTTAGTTTTAGTCCTTTTTAAAACACTGACATTTATTAACACACACACAGATTTTTCTAACATCCATTAACTTCTTCCCTGTCTTAGTAAATCAAACATAATTTAACCTTTCCTGGATGTCTCAGGTTCATTACTATGAATATCAGTGATGCGTTATTACCATTTTAGTGATGCTTTAAAAGCTGCACAAATATGTAAAGGCATAAGGATGCTGTGCTGTTTTATCTGGAACATCTGCCATCTCCTCTTTGGTGTTTCCTTTCATGCTGTCACTTCTCACAGCTCTTGTGGTAGACAGCCGTTTGTTGCTCCCTCCTTCCTGGGAGCAGGACCCTGAATCCCCTTTGAGAAAACAGTCCTTCCCCATTCTCTTAGAGTCTGAGTCAGGGTCACTACCTGTAGCTCTGGGGGCAGGCCTTGATCGATGTGAGCCAATCAGCATGTTCTACCCACCTTCTCAACGGTTGGTTCAGGAACTGGTACATAAACTCATAGAGCCAATGAAAGTAAAAGATGTTCCCTGGGGCTTCTGGAAAAAAGAAGTTTCCTTTCTCTTCCATGGAACTCCTGACAAAGCAGCTCTCTGATTTTCCTGGATAGCGAGATGTGAGGGCTGCGAGGGCTGTTTTGCCAACATGATATGGGAAGAACCCAAAACTGCTGGGGGTCACAATGTGTAACGGAGGGTGAGGCTAACATCATGGAGGTCAGAGCAGAGAGAAACCCATTACTAGTACTTGGTGACAGCTGTCACATGATGTCTGCATGATTAGGAACTAGCCAGATTGCTGGACTTTTCAGCCAGAGAAGCGAATACATGGCTAAAAATCTCTCCCCTCTCCTCCCAATCTCTGTCCCCCCTTTTCTTTGTCTCTCCTTTTAGGCCAGACTGAGCTAGCTTTCTGTCCCTTGTAGTACTGAGTCCCAGCTGACACACTTTTATTCCATTATACCTGCTTCTGCTCTGTGTCCTCTCTGACCCGCAGTCACAGACTCTGATTTTTCCCCCCTTTTTACACTGCATTCTAGAAGACGGCTGGCATTTTCTGGGAAATGTGAATAAGTACTATAACATCAAATACATCTGAATCTTAGGAAGGGAAAGTTTATAGACTTTGTGGCTAAAACTTATAGTCCTGAGGAATTTTTGGTCTAGTGCCAACTTAAATTGTTGGAAAACTGCTACACACAAAGGGCTTACTTTACACTGTGTTGTCTATGAAGTTGTTTTTTTTTTAGCTTAAATATAGTCGACACGTGATGTTTCAGCTATACAATATAGTGATTCCATAACTCTATAATTCATGCTATACTCACCACCAGTCAGCTACCTTTTGTCACCATATACTATTACAATACCATTGACTATTTTCCCTATGCTGTGACTTTCATCTCCAGGACTTACTCATTCCATAACTGGAAGCCACCCCACTTTAAACACTGAACTTGGGAGAGACAGCCTTTAATTTCTGAATGTTCCTACTGTATGCTTGTTAGTTAATAGGAACCTGGTATGAAGATGAAGTTTGAGTCACAAAAATTTAATTTGCCATTGTACCATTAAATGTGTTGATTAAAAATGCAGACTATTTCAGGGCCAAGGAATGAAGACTGTACTGAGTGGGGCACACTACATTTTCAGCAATGGAGCAGCAGGAAATAATGACGCTCTTTTAAAAACACAATTATGATTTTAATATACATAATTCGATCAAACAAATTGGGGTAATTTATTATCAGAATATAGTACATTATGTTTGCAGTTCTTTTTATCTCAAAAGCTAATATAGAGAGTATTTTAAAGAAATGATACTGTTAAATTATTCTGGTAGCATTCGTTTCTGCCTTGCGCTCATATATGGTCATCTTATCAGTTAAAAGACAGCAGGCACCAAAGAGTTAACTATCTAACTGCAGTGGTCCACATTTCTCCATCTTCTGTATAGCTTCTTTTGAAACATTCTGCCAAATGCCTCAATGACCTCAAAATAAACTACACTTTTGATCTTATATAACAATAACTCTGTTGAAAAATGATGGAGAACTTCCCAGGCCCGATTTATTCTCAAAGAACCAAGACTGACCACTTCTCTACATACTCACACATACACACACACAAAACCATTCAAATGTATTCTAAAGTAGAGGTTGGCAAATCTGACCTGCTGCCTACCTTTTGTAAAAAGCAGTGTTAATGGAACACAGCAATGTTCATTTGTTTACATGTTGTTTAGCACAGCTGTTTTCACGCTGTAATGGCAGAACTGAGCGATTGTGACAGAGTCTGTATGGCCACAAAGCCAAAAATATTTACTACCTGGTCCTTTATAAGAAAGCTTTGCCGTCCCTTGTTCTAGAGTATTGCCCAGGATCAATATCAACCTTGTTCACGGTCTATGGAACCCATCTTCTTATCCCTTTTGAAATACGAACCCCAGTTTCTCATTTCTAGTCTTTTAGTACCTTTTTCTACATACAACCTTTCACTATAATTCTTCAGTTCAATGACTGACAAATGTCTATGGTGATCTGAGACACAACATCCCATAAGGAAAATACCTTATTTTCCCTTATTCTGAGACATGATTAAGAGACTAATGAACCAGTTAGTTAATAACAAGTTTTCAGGGGAAAATACCCTGCCATATTAACTATATATTGATTATGAGATGCTTCGTGAAATCAAAAAAAAAAAAAAGAAGGCATATAATGTCTAGAATCAGGGATATGGGAAAACCCATTTAAATCATGTAGGTACTGTCTTAAAACTTACCTCCTCAATGAGGATCGACAACTCACTCTTAATTATGTTATTTTACCCTTCCCAGTTTGAACATGACCTTCTTTGAAAGGGACAGCAGCAAGAGAGGATCCACATACTTCCAATCTGTCCTTTGTTATCATCAGACCAGCTGACTCAGAGAGGGCCTAACACCTCCAAACCCAACCATAAAAGCTGTTTTGCTGCCCTCATTCATTTTCAGAAGAAATTATTATTCCTCCTTTCTCACTTCTTCTCTCCCCACCTGACCTCACATGTCCCATCTACGTTGAGAGCAGTTTATTTTTTTGTGGACATAGAAGGAGGCAGCAGCAATTTCTTTTCTCTACTCCTGCATTCCAGCGTTGGATATGCTCACGGAAATTTAGCCTTCTTGGCAACATTCCTACAGATCTGTGCAACTCCTTTGTATTCAACCTAACCAAAAAAAGTTAAGTGGATATTTTATAAGCTCTTTCTTCCACTCCCGGGGCAGGAAGATGAGCTGCATGTGACATGCAAAGGTCAAGGTGACCTCTTCAAGGAGAAAATTGTGCTACAGATCACAGCAGGGCAATGAAATCTTCTTCCACTTCTTTACATCCTAGTCTGAAAGGATTCACACGAAGGTTCTCAAGAAATTCTGAGTTCTTTGTGGCTTTCCCTATTAGTGTTCTCTGAACTTTCTGCTCAACTACTTGAGATTTTTTAAGCCCACCTACCTCTTCTCTGACAGCCCTCCTGATCTTGAGCTAAACTGCCCACAGAGAACCATCAATGATTAACATTTAGCCAGTGCCCAACATCTGCTCAGGCAGGATATAGGCTTAAGACTATTTAATTCCCAGAAACAACATAAAAGGTGATCACCACCCAGGAAGATTTTTAAAAGGATGACAGTTAGCACAAGTGGTCCCTGGTAAGATTTTTGTGCGACAGGATGAGGTGAAAAAGTCCTGTGGAAGAAAATGTTAGGGTTGAAGGTCACCGTGTGGGTAACCCAGGCCTGCTTGGCCACATGTCCCAGAACATAGCTTCTACATTGTCACACCTTTCCTTTCTTAATATGTGGACCTTGAGATTCTGTTTAAATTTAAAGTCTTTATATAATAACTCACTTAATAGTGGCAAGCTAGATAACAATGGTAGGAAAAAGGGAACAGGTATGTGAAACTCTATGTGTGGATTATAAATTAAATAAGGGAAAAAGTAATTAAAATGATCCCTTTGTTATTTTGAACAAGGAATGGAGGGGGCACAAAGTCCAATCTATACCATAGATTTCATTTAGTTTGGTTCTAAATTCTTAAGAGTTTTTAAGGGAAATAAGAGTTAAAATATGCAAATCTTACATTGATTGCCTTTAAAACTATCACTTGTGTTAGTTTATAGCAGGAAACATAAAAGTTTGAGATGTTTGCATATTCTCTGTAATAATCTATACTTTAGTCTTCCTTATGTACACAAAACAGGTATGTATTTATATGGGAAACAGGGGGATATCATGGCAAGAATGAGGCAAATTTAGATTTGAAATTTCATTCATCCACCTCTAGGCCATATGCTCTGCCACAAGATGCTAGTCTCAACTTTCTCATCTATAAGACAGAGGAAATGAGCCTTTCTTATAGTGGGGAGAAAGCAATAATATATATTAAGTGCTTAGTAAAGTATCAGGTGGTAGGTGCTCAAAAAATATTCTTTGCAACTCCCACTCATACTACGTAGAGAAGAGCTTTATAATCTTACAAGCTTGGTGGCCAGAGAGCAGATACTTTCCAGTATTAAATGTTCTATCTCCAAGTGGTGTCGAAGTAAAGCAAGGCCTGAGTAATCCAATGCCCACAAGAAGCAGACTCTAGTTGTAACAGTCTCTCTACCTAAAGTAAATTCTGTTAGATGAGATATGCAATCACCTTCACTGTCACATTAACACAAGCACCTGCAGAAACAAAGAACAGTCCACAGTTCACTCTGTTGATGTGCAAAGCTCCAGCACCTATGCTATAAATAATTAATGGCTTATTTTGAAAATCTAAAGCTCTTTTTTGAAGCCAGCTGTATTTTCCATGCAGTTTGGCAGTGGAGCATGGCTTTGGATTACAGGATTTCATACTGTGCTGCAAAATGAGTCTGGCCTACTCTGCCTCCATATCAACACTCTTTTCTGCTATCCTCCCAATTCTCTAAAGCACTGCGACAAACTGGCGGCCCATGGACAAATGACACTGTGTGGCCCAAAGACCTTATTTGCCCTGGCCCACTCACTTATCTTTTATATATATATATAATATATATATAATTATATATTATAATTATATTATATAATTTTATATATATAATATATCTTTTATATATATATATATTTTAATAGCAGGACATAAAATGCAAACATCCAGAATTCTGGCTTCTCTTGAAAAATTGGAAGAGTTAGAAACTGTCTATAAATCTTCACGTTGGCAAGTGTACAAGAGCTAAGAAGTGACAGCCCTCTTTGGATAGAATATGAACTCCCCATTTTACCAGTCTCTGCCACTCTCTATTGCCTTAGACCCTGTCTGCTGCACTCATTTCCATGAGTCACGTGATACGCCTCAACTGGCCCAGACGGTTTGTGTTGTCCAGCTCTGCTCAAGGCTTTTGACTTCAAGTTGTATGCTGATCTCAGGAGTGACAGCAAAAGAGAGGATAGGAGGAAAACAATGCAAATGGGCATTAACTAATTGTTAACCATTGCCAAATGGTTAGACAAAACAGATCTCTAAATGGGAGCCACTGCCAATAAAGTGTGAGCCACAGTGCCTGTAAGTGCTCAGTAAATACTGGCTGGCATTATAATTAGTATTATTATTTCACTGCATCTTATTGAATTTTTTTTTCAACGTTTATTTATTTTTTTTGGGACAGAGAGAGACAGAGCATGAACGGGGGAGGGGCAGAGAGAGAGGGAGACACAGAATCGGAAACAGGCTCCAGGCTCTGAGCCATCAGCCCAGAGCCTGACGTGGGGCTCGAACTCACGGACCACGAGATCGTGACCTGGCTGAAGTCAGACGCTTAACCGACTGCGCCACCCAGGCGCCCCTTCACTGTATCTTATTGAACACTACAAAGATAATTTCAGAAGATAAACAGGTGATTAGACAAGAAATTTTTGAAAAATTAGAATGAGAGGGATTTGTATTATAAGACATCTGGGGTATATAATGAAGCTATAGTAACTAAATATTGGCATACTGATAAAAGCATAGGCAGATCAATGGTACAGAAAAGAAAGTCCTGAGACATACTCAAGCATGATAGGTAAGAATTTAATACATGATCAGATTGACATTTCACAGCAGAAGGAAGAACAGGTTAATCATTAACTGGTTCTGGGATAACTGATTAAATCCCAAAACTAAAAATGTAGGGCACCTGGCTGGCTCAGTTGGTAGAGCATGTGTGACTCTTGATATTGGGGTTGCAGCATCATGAGTTCAAGACCCACGTTGGACATGGAGCCTCCTTATCAAAAAAAAAAAAAAAAAAAAGAGGAAACTTCTAAAAAACTATAGAGAAGAACACTAGAATAATTATTTGATCTTGAGGTGGGAAAAATCTTTCTAAGCATCAAAGTCAAGTGCAAAACCATAAAAAAAAGTTTGAAAGACCCGACAAGAGAAAAATAAAAACCACTGCATATTAAAAAATGTAAAAGAAACCAACCCTGAACATCTAGAACTTATTCTATACTATATAGAACTATTCTATACTACAGAACAGTCGGCATTACAGAGGACTTGCTGTGTCAGGTGCGTACTCAGAGTATGGGAGATACCATCTTTTTGTATCCTCATGGTAATGGGCACTACAGATACTATTATTACCACCATTTTACAATTGAGGTTTATACACTGATAAAACAGTCTGTAAGCAAAGTCTGATAAGCCATTACCATGCTGCAGTGAAAAATTAGAAACTTTTTCTGAAAGCTAATGGTAAATATTTCAGTAAAAGTAACTGTTATGTTAGCGTGGTGAGATCATGGGTGATGTTTTGTTTTGTCTTGGTTTTACAAGCTCCTCAGTGTTTTACATTACATTTATTTTTAGAGAAAATAGATACATCTTTAGAACAACCTCTTGTTTTATCTTGGCCAGAGCTCTCTTATCTTAGAGTAAAAACCCTGGGAGTTCTTTATAAAACAATAAAATGAGGGGAGCGGGGGAGAGCGATAACACTAAGTGAGGACCAAGAGCCAGGCACTGTAAGAGTTGATTTATCTGCATTATATTTCATCCTTACCTAAAGCCTATGAGGATAGGTGTATTTTTCTCCACTCACTGAAGAAAGAAGCCGAGACTCCCAAGGTTTCACTGAGCTTGCCAAACAGTTACATTGTTAGGATTGAAACACACCTTTAATATCTGGGCTCTCTCCACTGAATATCCCCCTAATTATCCATTGTGCCTTCTCCAACAAGGCTATATTAGTGTGGACTCAATCCTATGTGTATGGAACTTCATTTTCTGAAAGCAGTGATAAGTAGCAGAGACAAAAGGGTTGGTGTGAACCGCCTGATATCTCAGTGCCAGCTCTGGCTTGATCTCTAGCAAAGCACTAATCTCATAACTGCCAAATGTACAGGGCAGCACTGAGAAGAATGCCCCTTCAAACACCAGCAGATCAGACTCTTAGACCCTGCTGGTTTTTCAAATTTCAGAAAAGTCCCTAGATCTCATCTATTCAGCACTGCCATGATTCCTATCATCTTGAATACTTCAAACAGATGGGTGCCCACCCAGCTCTGAAACATTTCACAGCAACAAGGGTTTAAAAAAATTCCACTGGCAACCAATACCTATGCTTAACCTGTCATGGGAGGAAGTGTTCTAATGTCTTCAATATGTTGACCTCATTTAGAGTGAAATTCCTGTGAAAACAGGAGACACGAAGCACCCTGGGTAATCAGTCCTCATATCAGAGCATTTCATATTCCCAAACAGAACTAAGTATTAGTTCAGAATCACTCTCCCTAAACCTTCACTCACTTATTTATTCCTCTTTCAGTGCTTCTCTTGAATCTTCAAACATCAGACCTACCTAAAGAAGATTAAAAATGCACAAAAACTGGGATGCCTGGGTGGCTCAGTTGGTTAGGCATCTGACTTCGCCTCAGGTCATGATCTCGTGGTTCACGACTTCGAGCCCTGCACTGGGCTCTGGGCTGACAGCTCAGAGCCTGGAGCCTGCTTCAGATTCTATCTCCCTCTCTCTCTCTGCCCCTCCCCTGCTCTCTCTCTCTCTCTCACACACACACATACACACACGCTCTCTCTCTCAAAAATATAAATAAATAAGTAAATAAATAAATAAATCACAAAAACCTGTGCAAGAAAGAACAACTTGAAGTTCGGATATGTTTCAGGACTGTAGGTACTAAATTGCTAACTAACGTTTAGCTTGGGATTAGCTGAAAACTTTGGAATTTTTCACCTGGTTACTGAACATCTTAACATCATGTGATGTGTTCTCTTCCTTCAACATAACTACACACCTCTTTTTTGAGATGCTTTCTTCTGGCTTTGTATCAACCAATTAGTCTTTTAAAATCTGAATATTTATTCACTGATTAACAATTCATTCAGAAAACATTTAAAGACCACCTATTGTGTACCAGGCACTGTGATAGTTTCTGGAGAGACAAAAATAGGATCTCTGCCTTTAAGGAGCTAAAGGTCTAAAGGTGGAGATAAAGAGGTAAACAGACAATTTCCATGTTGATGTTCTTAGTGTTTTTGCAGAGGTATGAACCAGCACTACGAAAGTTTAGCAGAGGGGCTGGGGTACTGAGGGGAGACTTCGTGGAGGTGATGCTCAGGCAGAATCATTAAGGATCAGTAGGAGTTATTCAAGTGTTGGAAGGAAGTCACTCCAGGCAGGTTGAGGAAATTGGGAGAGCAAAAGTTGCCTGTGGAAAGCTGCTAGAAACTGATAATAGAGAGCTGGGTTCAGCATCTCTCTCTGTGGATAAGCTATTTAGTGATGCGTACACAATGTAACGATGATTATTTTTATTCATCCATCAACTTTTTGATAAGGGTGACTTGGTCCCAAACCAAATTTTAAAGAACGTTAATTTTTCAGATTTCTATGGCTGTTACTGATTATTTTAATAATGACTTTCCAAACACTTTCCATCCATACAGTATTATTATCTACAAGAACTTCTTTTACTAATGAAATGTATGCCAGTTTTTTCATATTAACCATAGAGCTGCAATAAAGCAAACTCTAGGCAAGCTCAACACCATGGCCAACAGGACTACCATCTTTTGACTGTCCTTGAGTGAATGGAAAGTGCAATGCTACTCTTCAATCACTGAGGGGTAAATGGTAAGAAGTCCATTTGTATCCTTGCTCTATTAGATGAAGGCACTGGTACATCACAACTGATTTTTAAGGAATGGAGAGAAGTGGTTAAAAAAAAAAGGAAGATGAAGGAAACATGGGTAGAGTGCTTCATAGCAAGTCCCGGGTGCCCAGACACAGAACGACAGAGGACCAACCTGCTCCCTAAGAAATGTTAACCCATAATACCAATTCCTTCACTTAACGTGAGAAATGATAGCTCTTCCTCTGATAATATCTCCTAGGCCAGGATCATAGTCCTCAAGCAGTTGGACTCCCAAAAAAGTACCAGGATACGGAGGACACTAGCTTTGAACAATAGTAGACAGCAGCAAAAAAATGAGTTTAAGTGTCATAATGTCTTTCCACTAAACTAAAGCTTTCAACAGCATTCATTCATTCATTCATTCACTCATTTTTTTAAAAGTAGGCTCCATGCCCAATGTGGAACTTGAACTCACAATTCCGAGGCTGAGAGTCACACACTCTATTGACCGAGCCAGCCGGGAGCCTCTCAAACAACATTTAAAAGAATTAAAGAAACATGGCTAGAGTAGACAGATTCTTAGGGAAAATCAAAGATGAAAGGATGTAAATTAAGGTATAAGAGATAAATGTTCTTCCAGAAAGATGAACCCTAATAATATTTTATCCTCATGTTACAATTAATTAATAACGAGCCTTGCTAAGAACATATGTTACTTTTAAAAATAGGAATATGGGGTGCCTGGGTGGCTTAGTCAGTTAAGCATCCGACTCTTGATTTTTGGCTCAGGTCATAATCCCAGGCTCTCTACCGAGTGTGGAGCCTACTTAAGATTCTCTCTCCCTCTGCCCCTCCCCTGCTTACATGCATGTGTGCACGCTCTCTCAAATCAATCAATCTACCAATCAATAAATAAAAGAATATGATAGAAATAGATATACCTGGTCAAGGAACAATGTACAACACCATGAGAAATATATAACATCTTTCAGTTAAGCTCAATTATTTTATCTTGGAAGAAGAAATGATCAACTTATCTTTGAAAGTGAATGTTCAATTTATTTTTAAAATAGTTTACCTGATTTAAATAATTTAGGCACTTTTCAAGACACCAAAGGCAACAAATGCAAGATTTCAGCACACATCGAGCACAAGCATTCTCCTGGAAAGGACAAAAAATTGAAATAATTAAAAACCAACATACAGAATATTCTAAATATTAGAAAAATGAATAAAGTAAAAAAAAATCACAATCTATGTTTCAAGACCTCCATACCCACCTACCCTCTTTTCCCTCAAAATGTAATGGTTAAATTATTTTTAATCAATTTAATTTGACACATATTTAGTACCTATTGCATGTAAGATAGAGTATGATACATGAGATCGGCAAGGAACTTATACTATAGTTGAAGGAAAAAAAGCTAAACATAAAAAAAGGTCAGAATCAGAATATGCGATTGATACTATGAGAGTGGAGAACAGAGAGAGATGACATCATCTGGGAGAAGGAAGAATCAAGGAAGGTTTCTAGGAAGAGGTGGCATATCATCTAACCCATGTTGAAATGCATGTTATCTCCACAGCCAGGGATAGGGAAGAGGTTCCAGGGAGGAAGGTGTGAATCAACACAGAGTGCGAGAAGCACAGGACATTTTGGGAAACCAGGGATATGATGGATTTTGCCAGAGCACAACGTAAGCAAGAGTGTGGGACAAGGCAGAAGGACTGGATTCTACTTTGCAAGGATTATGAAGAAAACGTTCACAACTATGAACTGAACATGGTTGGGAGCTTTACTACAGGCAGAGCTGAGGTCTAGAATGTGACCATAGTTAAGTCCAGAAAAGAATTTTCTCCTTACCTTTCCTTTGAGCTGACTGTGAATGTACATAAGGATCATTCGTGGAATTTTGACTAATGTGATAATGAAAGATCCTTTTGCCACAGTACCAAGGTGATAACGAATAAGGCGATTCACTGATGCTAAAATAGGTGTAAATGGCAGATTCCTTTTATCCCTTTTTGAAAGATAACCAAAAAGACAATTAAAATAAAGGCTAAGTGCAGGAATGGTTTAGAGCCCAATGCAGTGAAAACAGTTCATTTAAGAAAAGTCTAGGTTTATGACAAAATGGCAAAGTAACATGTAACTAATACAAATGCTATAGATGTACCAGATAAAATTAATGTTTCATTTCCTATGATAGTTTCATGGGGTTCTTATGCTCTAAGACTTTAAATAAAATGATACTGTGCTTTGAAAGCTTTTACTAGTAAATATTTATGGAGTTAAATGTACAATCAAAAAATGAAACTTAAAGAAGATGTACAATCGAGACCTGGTACCTCATTATAATAGAAAATTGTAAGGCCTACAAGCTTATATTCAGCTCTCAAGTTAGGAAAGAGAGTCACAATACTTGTTCTGATCCAAACAAATTAAAAAGGCTTATTGTCCTTTGATGGACCTTTATATAATGCCAAAGTACATAAGACACTGTAAGATTTATTCTCCGGCTAAATAGAATTGAAGTTCTATCATGACCTGCTGTTCTGATTAATTTTTTGAGAAACTTACAGAGCAGTAGAAAGATTAAAATCACTGCCTCCCATTTTACTACCCACCAGAATCATCAGCTCTAACATTTTGTCATATTTGCTTCCAATTACTTTTTATTTCATTTTATTTTTTTTAATTTTAACTTGTTTTATTTTTTATTTCTTTAAATTTACATCCAAATTAGTTAGCATATAATGCAACAATGATTTCAGGAGTAGATTCCTTAGTGCCCCTTACCCATTTAGCCCATCTCCCCTCCCACAACCCCTCCATAACCCTCAGTTTGCTCTCCATATTTATGAGTCTCTTCTGTTTTGTCCCACTCCCTGGTTTTATATTAGTTTTGTTTCCTTCCCTTATGTTCATCTGTTTTCTCTCTTAAAGTCCTCATATGAGTGAAGTCATAGGATTTCTGTCTTTCTCTGACTAATTTCACTTAGCCTAATACCCTCCACTTCCATCCATGTAGTTGCAAATGGCAAGATTTCATTCTTTTTGATTGCTGAGTAATACTCCAGTGTGTGTGTGTGTGTGTGTGTGTGTGTGTGTGTGTGTGTGTATACACACCCCACATCTTCTTTATCCATTCATCCATCGATGGACATTTGGGCTCTTTCCATACTTTGGCTATTGTTGATAGTGCTGCTATAAACATGGGGGTGCATGTGTCCCTTGGAAACAGCACACCTATATCCCGTGGATAAATGCCTAGTAGTGCAATTGCTGGGTCGTAGGGTAGTTCTATTTTTAGTTTTTTGAGGAAGCTCCATACTGTTTTCCAGAGTGGCTGCACCAGCTTGCATTCCCAATATTCGCTTCCAATTATTTTTTAAAGAAATGAAACTGTTTACCAGCTTCCGTTCCATTTCCTTCAAGCACAATCACTTAGATGATCTTAAGTTTTCCGACAAGTATCAATTCTCACCTGGTAAAATAGTAGGTTACCACAGCTCCTGCCACAGTCATCTGCTGACACGCTAGAATAAATTCACTGATCCAAATCAGGCCCACCACATGGTACCACCACATATACTGCAGAGGCCCAGAAACTCTGAACTCCACAAAGCCTTGGTCATTCTGAACAGCGCTGCCTAGGAAAATATCCAGGAAGGAAAGAAGAAGCACATAAAGTACAAACCAAGAAATATGGCTATTGAATATAAGAGATGAAACTAATTTCCAAAAATAGGCCCCTTCCCCCAAACCACAAACTTTATGATCACAGTGCTCTTTAATTAACAGACAAAATTACTTGAAAAGTTGTGAAGCCAGACATTGTACAAGTAAGCATTTTGTTTTCCCCAAAGGCATCATATAGCTTTTAAAAGGTGTTCTATTTGAATATAGTTCCATCACATCAGTTAATTTAGGCATGAATTTTCAAACTTCAATTTTTTTGTAGCTATTTTATTATTCTTCCAATAATTATAGACCTAAGTTATTTGCAAAATACAGAAATTAATATTATATTCAATTGGTAAATGCATGCTGAATGGCCAGAGAAGTTACATACAAACTTACTACCCTTACACCACTCCTCACAATTAATTCCATTTAAGTGTAAACTTTGATATATTTTTTATATGAAATTTATTGTCAAATTGGTTTCCATACAACACCCAGTGCTCATCCCATCAATGCGCATCACCCACTTTCCCCTCCTTCCCACCCCCCATCAACCCTCAGTTTGTTCTCAGTATTTAAGAGTCTCTTATGGTTTGCCTCCTTCCCTCTCTGTAACTTTTTCCCCCCTCCCCCTCCCCCATGATCTTCTGTTATGTTTCTCAGGATCCACATAAGAGTGAAAACATATGGTATCTGTCTTTCTCTCATATTAAGAGTGGCTCCAACAAGTCTGAGAGTCTAACTCTGAACAGTATCATCACCAGGAATTCTACCTAGGTTCAGATCTTTTCCAAACTAGAGAATCCCAAGGAAGTAAGTTGATTTGGGCCGTAATGGGAGTTTAAGGCAGTTCCAGAGAGCTCTGCATTCATTTGTTCATCTTAGAATCAATCCAAAAGTCTGAATCAGTACTGGAGTTTACTTCAAAGCCATGAACTGGTTTAGATCTACTTTGCTAGGATGATCTAAAAATCATGAATTAGGAATGGGTTGTTGAAGAGCCATAACCACGCTGGTTCTGACGGCTGTTAGACCTTGGTCAATAAATGTCTTAAGAATTATAGCTGATGTTTTAAAATATTTTAATGCAAATCAAATTCATCACTATGAGAAAGAAGCAACATAGCTTCTTACCAGCGGTGCCAAGAAAAAGAAGTGTCATGATCCAGTATGCCCAAAATAAGACAAGAGCAAAGAAAGTCCAAAAGGGTTGGAAGACTAGTAGTGGCAAGTGAATGAAGACCTTGCCAGCCACGTGGAACAAGGCGATGGTGAGTGCGACACGTTTGCGCATAACCAGCATTATCAGGAACAAGAGAACCTGTACGGAGAGAATGCAGAGAAAGGTCCCAGTTATCGCTATAAGCAGTAAAAACAGAAACTGAAACAGGGTGGAAATTCCTTCATTTCAAATCAGGGAAGGATTATTCTCTGAATCCCAATAATACTTTATCCGTCTTGCAGCACTTAGCATCCTCAACTGAATATTGAAAATGTTCTTAAAGCAGCACACAAAAGGATTTCTCAATGTATTAATAAGTCTTTCGAGTTCTTCTACCTTTCCTTTTCTACTCATTATGAATCAAAATGTGTTGTTTGCCCATCAAGATGAGGCTTTTAATTTATTTGAATACATACATGCTTGTCACTATGAAAATAGGGGAGAAGACCATATGCCATGACTACAAAAGCACAGGAGGTATTTGTACCTCATTTCCTTTATCAGACCAAGAGCTCCTAGGGGCACCTGAGTGGCTCAGTCGGTTAAGCATCTGACTTGGCTCAGGTCATGATCCCACACTTCGTGGGTTTGAGCCTCGCATCAGGCTATCTGCTATCAGCAAACGGACCCGGCTTGGGATCCTCTGTCCCCCCGCTCTCTGACCCTCCCCAACTCATGCAGGCATGTGCTATCTCTCAAAAATAAACATAAGAGGGGTGCCTGGGTGGCTCAGTTGGTTGTGTCCGACTTCGGCTCAGGTCATGATCTCACGGTTCATGAGTTCGAGCTCCATGTCTGGCTCTGTGCTGACAGCTTAGAGCTTGGAGCCTGTTTTGGATTCTGTGTCTCCCCATCTCTCTGTCCCTTCCCTGCTCATACTCTCTCTCCTCTCTCTCTCTCAAAAACAAATAAAAATCGCACTGTCTCTCTCTCTATAATAAAAATTAAAAAAATAAATAAATAAACATAAGAAAAAAAAGAGCACCTACAGAGCACAGTCCATGTCGCATTTACCTCCTGCCCCCCCTCATCGTGGTCTGAGTGAGAGCAGGTGAACTGTACTTAAAAAAAAAAACAAAATTGTACTGTGGGATGCCTGGGTGGCTCAGTCAGTTAAGCATCCGACTTCAGCTCAGGTCATGATCTCACGGTTCATGAGTTCGAGCCCCGCATCAGACTCTGTGCTGACAGCTCAGAGCCTGGAGCCTGCTTCAGATGCTGTGTCTTCCTCTCTCTTTGCTCCTCCCCTGCTCACGCTCTCTCTCTTTCTCTCTCTCTCTCTCTCAAAAATAAACATTAAAAAAAACTATACTTAAAAATGATTAGTAAATATTTATATAATAATAACAAACAAATACCTTTTGGCACCAATGGTTTTATGGTGGCTTCATTTTTTTACTTCTAAAGCTCAACTAAAAGCTTGGGATTGGTCCAAGAAGTGGTCTGAGATTGTGTTCCTTTTTTTTTTTTTTTCAGAGAGGAGAAGGAGACAGACCAAAGATATAAATACATATTATATAACCACATGTTCATTAGTAATTTACTGTATAGTGCCCAGGCAGCAAAGATCACTTTTATTTGGAATAATGTTGTTAAAAGTTTAAAAAGGAAAAAAAAGTTTAAAGGGAAAACATAGGAAGATAATTAGCAAACAGGTAAATGAAACGATATGTATATTTCCTAACATACTTTAGTAAAGAAACCCATTTTTTTAAAAAGGAATTGTATTATGAAAATAATATGTTCTTCTTAACAAATGATAATGTGAATATTCTAAGTGAAAATCCTCTCTCAACAAGCGGGCAGTACAGAATAAAACGTTCCATTAGGAAAGCCTTCTGAAGACTCTTTAGTGTTCCATACCATGGGGCAGTTTTTATCTAAGGGAGATCGGGGTTAGGCATGCAATAGCCAGAGGTGAGTTTCTGCTTCATTAATGATCCCTGTGAATAAAAACACAAACCTAGAAGATAGCTGGCCCAAGTCCATACTCACTGTGAACACTGTGGCTGAAATGGCGTAGATGAGGAGAGCCCGAAGATTGTCTTCAGCTATCTGAAGCTGTTCAGGAATAACTGTTTCTTTGGGAGACTTTCTTTGCTTTGCATACAGCCACCATAGTACACCTGTGCCACCTGGGTTCAAAAAACAATTGTTTTGGAAATAACTAGCACAAGAAAATGTGTTAACATTAATCTTCACTTTCCTGGACCCTTCCTACATAACACCGGGGGACTAACATGGCAACAATCCATTTGGCTGGGAGGTGTGTGGCTGTAACTTTTTGCAGGCATAAGGGGAGCTCCATTTACTCCATTTTCATCATGCACACTAGGTTACTAAGACATCTTTCAGTGTATCAAATAAACATCCTTCAACTGTATCTATTATTGGCTCTGAAGCTCAGAGAGAGCCTACAAAGACAGGCACCCCAAGAGGAACTGATCATAAAGAGACTCAGCACCTGTTGAGAGCTGGGGAGTTTGTACGAAGCAAGTAAGGGTCACAGAAATCAGCAATGAAGCTGAGGAAGGCAAAGATCTTTTCTACTGGGCCATCACAGAAACCCCCCTGCCTCGTGCTAAAACAGTTATGCAGTTGATTCAGTACCAATGAGCAAATGAAGATCAAAGACTTGGTTCCCACCAAAAGTGGGAAAAAGATAGGAAATCTTTGATAGCTTAATAGAAGTGTGTGCCAGAGATGGGAGTTGTTCTCCTCATCACTGGTTCAGAGTCCAAGAACTAGACAGAAGAGGGGGGCAACCCGCCTCCACAGAAGAGGGTTGCATCAGACACCCTCATTCTGAGTGCCCAGAGCCATCTACCCATCTAGGTACTGGGGACAGAGCTGTGAACAAAACCCAGTCCCCACCCTTGTCCTCCATGGAGCTTATACAGTAATAAGGAAACAAACAAACAAACAAATAAGGAAGTAAGTAAAAATAAAGAATATGAAGTCTAAGAAAAAAAAGTCACTTTTTAATAGGGATAGAAAGTGCTGGGGTTGGGAAAGCATTGTGAGAAGATGAGTAAGCAAGGTCTCAGTGGTGAGATGTTATCTGAGCAAAAGAATCAAAGACAGGGAGAAAACAATCTATAAAAGTATCTAAGGAAAGGGGTGCCTGGGTGGATTAGTCAGTTGAGCCTCTGACTTTGGCTCTGGCTATGATATCACGGTTCGTGAGTTTGAGCCCTACATCAGACTCTATGCTGACAGTGCAGAGCCTGCTTCAGATCCTCTGTCTCCCCACCCCCACCTCTCTCTCAAAAAGAAATAAAAACATTAAAAAAAAAAAAACAAAAACAAACAACATCTAAGGAAAGGATGTTCCAGGCAAGAGGTGATAGCAAATTCTAAGATGCTGATATGGGACCATGCCTGGCAGGAGAGAAAGGAGGAGGGCCACTGTGGCTACAGCAACTAGCAAGGGGCAGAGTAGGAAGAGTGGCGGGCTGGGGGGCACCGGGCACCAGATCATACTGTCAGGCCTTGTAGGCCACGGTAAGGAAATGGAAGATTCAGAGTAAAGATATGTATGTGTGGGCAGACAAGATAAACGTCTGGGAGAAGACAAATAGGGCTGAGATCTGTGCAAATCAACATGACCTCCAACTGCGCTCAAGTAAACACTGAATAGTGTCAAAGGGAAATTCCAACTCTACCTGGTGACAAATAGCAAGCAAGAATTATTTTCTACTGAAGATGAGTAAACAAACTTCAACAACCACCAGTCTATGAAAAACATTTGAAAAAGGGAAATATTTCCATTTTGAAATCTTAAAGAAAATTGTAGCAGCCTCAAAAAAATGGAATAAAATATGTTCTCTGCAAACAGGAATAAAAAGTGAGGAGAGGAAAGGCAAACACAAATGAGAAAGAAAAACAGAAAACAGAATGAGCTAATAATGAAGACATCAAGGAGGATACTGTCCACAACAGCCGCAGCAGACATCATTTATTAAACATGTAAATCTGTGTCGGGGGGGCACCTGGGTGGTTCAGTCGGTTAAGCACCCAACTCTTGATTTCCACTCAAGTCATGATCTCGAGGTTTTTGAGTTTGAGCCCCGTGTCAGGAGCTGCACTAACAGCATAGAGCCTGCTTATGATTCTCTCTCTCTCTCTCTCTCTCTCTCTCTCTCTCTCTCTTTCTCTCTCTCTCTCTCTCTCTCTCTTCCTCTCTCCTTCTCTTTCTCTCTCTCAAAATAAATACACTTAGGGGCACCTGGGTGGCTCGGTCGGTTTAGCGTCTGACTTCAGCTCAGGTCGTGATCTCATAGTCTGTGAGTTCAAGCCCCGCGTCAGGCTCGGTGCTGACAGCTCGGAGCCTGGAGCCTGCTTCGGATTCTGTGTCTCCCTCTCTCTCCCCACCCCTCCCCTGCTCATGCTCTGTCTCTCTCTCTCTCAAAAGTGAATAAATCTAAAAAAAAAAAAACCTTAAAAAAATAAATAAATACACTTCAAAATAAATAAATAAATAAATTTGTGTCAGGAACCGTACAACAGATGTGACCAAACTGAATCACTATGATACAATTAAGTAGGTAATACAAGTCCCATCTTCTACATAATAAATACAATCAAAATTCAGGAAAGTTAAGTAACATGCCAAATGTCACATACCAAGTAAGTGGCAGAACTATAAAAAATTCTCCATATATTATAAACTGAATGTTTGTGTCCCCATAAAACTCATATATTGACATCCCAATCCTTAATGTGATCGTTGGTATTTGGAGTTGAGTGTTTGGAGGATGATGAGGTCATGAGAGTGGAGCCCTCATGAATGGGATTAGCGCCCTTATAAAGCAGACCTCAGAGAGCTCCTCCCTGCTTGCACCACGTGAGAACATAGCAAGATGATGGCTGGATACAGGAAGCCAGCCCTCGCCAGATACCGAACCTGCACATGCCTGGATCTGGCCTTCCTAGCCTCCAGAACTGTAAGAAGTAAATGTTCCCTGTTGATAAGGCATCCAGTCAATGGTACTTTGTAATAGCAGCCCAAAAGTGACTAAGACACCATCACTAGAACTGGATACAAAGGTCACAAGTAGAAATGAAAAGAAATATGGCTGGGAGAAGGAAGAACCGGAATAATAGAAAGAAGTAGTCATGTACAGAACCAGCAGTGAGGAAAACTAAATCAGTGATATGGAAGATACGCTCGAAGAACACTTCCTGAATACAAGGAAAATGTTATCAGGATTAAAATGATAATTTAGAAGATGATAGCAAAAGAATGAACAATGGTCCTAAGAAGAAAACCACTAGAACAGAAACAATAATCAAATACAGAAATAAGAAAACTTACTTCTGTGTTGGAAAATATCTGCCCCCCCCCAAAAAAAAAGAGATCATAGGCAAACTTAAAGATTCAGAACTAGATAGAAACTTTAAATTATAAGAATAAGTTAAGGGGTGTCTGGGTGGCTTAGTCGGTCAAGCGTCTGATTCTTGATTTCAGCTCAGAAATAAAATTAGGCTGGTCTCCAAAAACTAAAGTACAGACACTGGGAACGTGTTGCACCTCAAGAATTTTACATGCAACAGATTCAATATTCACATGTAAGGCAAAAATAATCTTAGATAATCAAGAGTTGAGAAAATATACGACCCACAATTGCCTCGTGAATAAGTTACTCGAATTCAGATTCTCGTCAAAACAAAGACGAACCAAAATTTAGAACTCAAGAATGAAGTTTTACAAAAATAGTTCTCACTAAATCTAGGACAGAAGAATGTAATAAACTTAAATGTAATTATGAAACATTTCAAGGCAAAGCAAAAATTCTTTAAAAGGGTACAATGTATTAAATAATATTTTAATTTTAAAATAACTTGATTGCAAAAACACAGATTATTTGGTAACAGTTATAAAGTGGGAGACAGGTTGGAAAGAAAGAAGTTTATGTTGAATTTAAACGAGGTGGAGGAAAACTCAACACATACTCCTTCATTTCAGCCTTTAAAAATTACAGAATTAAAAAAAATTTATTTAATGTTTATTTTTGAGAGAAAGTATATGAGCGGGAGAGGGGCAGAGAGAGAGGGAGACAGAGTCCAAAGCAGGCTCCAGGCTCTGAGCTGCCAGCACAGAGCCTGATGCGAGACTCAAACTCACAAACCGTGAGATCATGACCTAAGCCGAGATCAGACACTTAACTGACTGAGCCATCCAGGCACCCCTAAAAATTATGGAATTTAAAAATTTTATAGGATAGAATTCTATAGAATGAGCCATTCAAAAATTATAGGATTCTAGATTAAAGAATATTTTCTGAAACTATATAGGTTACCAACTGTAGAAGTAAAAAATAAAATATATGTTGGGGTGCCCAGGTGGCTCAGTTGGTTAAGCGTTCGACTATTGACTTTGGCTCAGTATCTCATGGTTCATGAGTCAAGCCCGACATCAGGCTCTGCTCTGGTAGTGCACAGCCTGCTTGGGATTCTCTCTCCCTCTCTCTTTGCCCTTTGCAACCCCCTTCAAAGTAAATAAATAAACACTAAAAAAAAATTACTAAAAAATACACACACACATACACACACACACGGCATATATATATGCCATCCAAAGCAAGGGTGACAATAACCAAAGAAAGCACAATCCATATTGTAAAGATAGGGAAAACAACATAAAAAAGCACAGACTTAAGGAAAACATAAAAGAGATGACATCAGTAAGACCAAACATAGCAGACAGGATCATAAGTGTAATGGGGACAAACTCCCCTAATAAAAAAGTTTCACAATGAGTTAAACTATTTCATTTTAAAAAGCAGTGAAAAAAAGCATTAAAAAATATATATATGTACATGTATATATATATCTGTATTATATATATGTATTCTGAATACATTATATATATATATAATATATATGAGTTAAACTATTTCATTTTAAAAAGCAGTGAAAAAAAGCATTAAAAAATATATATATGTACATGTATATATATATCTGTATTATATATATGTATTCTGAATACATTATATATATATATAATATATATATAATATAATATATATATATAATATATATATAATATAATATAATATATATATATATAATGTATTCTGAATTTCAAGTTGCTAATAGTGGTCAACAGAAGGGAAGTAGGGTTCCTGAAAAATTTAAAAGCAAAAGTAAATTCTCTTTAAAGAAAAGAGGTGGTATGTGAAAATAAAACTTTTTTCTTTTTTTATATTTCTATTTTCAGCCATAGAAGTAGTTAGATACCATTAGTAGGTGTCACATTTATGATTGGGAGGGGGGAGAAATTATTATTTTCAAAAAAGACAATAAACATACAAATCCCACAAGGTTTCATTAGAAATAGTAAAACAGGGGCGCCTGGGTGGCTCAGTTGGTTGGGCATCCGACTTCGGCTCAGGTCACGATCTCGTGGTTCATGAGTTTGGGCCCCACATCCGGCTCTGTGCTGACAGGTCAGAGCCTGGAGCCTGCTTGGGATTCTGTGTCTCCCTCTCTCTCTGCCCCACCCCTGCTCATGCTCTGTCTCTCTCTTTCAAAAATAAATAAACATTAAAAATTAAAAAAATAGTAAAACAAAAACATTAAACAAAATAGAATGCCAATAGAAAAATGAGTAATGAAATTTTACACACATAAAATTATCCTCCCAGAAATATTTTAACCAGAAAGAATTTCAACACCTTAAAATGGTAGATTCAGGCCTTTAAAAAGTCCAAGATAAAAGCAAAGGGGTCCCTTCCTCTGCCAGGCAGGGAACACTGAAAGAATCAAGTGAAAATTAAAGAACAAGAAGCAGAACAGAGCCTCAATTGCTTTTTTTTTTCCTCTTGGGCTCTTCTCCCCAAACTGACACTGACAGAAAAATGTGAGCCCCCTTTTATTCCAAATATGCCGATGACTCTGCCATTTTATTCCATTTAGTGATCTCACAGTGAATTAACTTCAGTGTAATCCACTCACCAGTCTTTTTATAGTTTATAAATGAATTCACAAGGCTTACAAAAGGAAAATTATTTAAAGTAATCAAAGTGGTTCTGCACTGAGGGACTGTTAAGAGCAAACTTCACTCTCAATTCTAATTACTAAAAAACAAAGGAAGAAGCAGCTTACCAAGTGAACCCAGTATGACCAAAATTGTTAAGATCCACACAAGTACTCTTGATATATACCTGATTATCACCATCAAAATCATGGAGAGAACTGCAGGGAAGATAGAGAACATGTAGAATATTATTTTAAAACACTGGAAAACACAAAGAGAAACTCTTTCAATTGTTTTCTCCTAGGAATATAATACGTTGCTATTGACCAGTTCAAGACCCCAGTTTAGGGAAGAAGGGTAACTAGCTACTTTTGCATTTCTGGTACTCGAGCCTACGTGCACCACTTGAATTGTGTCACTTGGAAACTACAGGCACCTAACTGTGGGTTTATAAATGACAGAAAAGAAAACATGCAAATGCACATGGTGACTCAAAAACAGCACAGAACTGTTGTGGATTCACCACGGGAAGACACTGGAACTCACATGCAAACATACATGCTAACATACAAAGTGTAGAGAATGATGTGTCATGTTGGTGATGAGAAAAATTACCACACACAGACAGAGATCAGTTAAACTAGCTACACTTCCATGTGTAATCCTCACATTTCAAGACCAACTTCTCTAACAGTTGGTCAATGAGCTAGACAGTATTTTATCTTTTTCTGGTCATTTCTCTTCTAAAACTCCAAGAGATGCTCTGATCCTACAGAATAATATTCTGAAGCCTACGGAGGCCCAAATTCCTCTGACCTTAATTTTCAACTGGTGTCAGGGGTCCTGATTGGTTGAGAGACTCTTCAAAGAAAAGCAAAGCTTAGTTTGAGTTATTTAGCCAAATGCCTCTACCCATCCCAAGCTAAATTCCAACATGCTAAAATCTGGAGTGAAAATCTTAAAAAAGAAACGGGAGATTTGACCTTTGCATGGGGAAATTCATTTCTAAAATCATAATTTGTTCATCTTTAATCATCTAAAGGCCCATTTCACAAATAAATTCTTAAAGATCTTAAGCCTCAAGAGAACCATTCTAATAAAAACTGGAATCCCAATGACTTAACATTATTATCACCAGTTTTAAGGTGTTTCCCCCCCATCCCCCCCGCCTTGGTCAAAGTATTCAACTATTTCAGAAACCAAATAATTTTTTCATAAAGCCAGACTAGTAGTCAAGATTTTTCGGGCCATTTGCAAAGCCAAATAAATGGTTGGGATCTGTGACTGGGTAACATTATTAAGGTACTCACTTTTGCAATAAATGTACAGGAACCAAAAACAGATGGGAGCGTTTCAAATATCACAGAAATAGCTTTTCATATGGACAGCATTATTTCAATTGAGTCAAGTACTACCTAAGCAAAAAGAAAATACTCTCTAATGACAAGACGGAAATACAGCTAGTCTTCTCAAAGACTATAATTGTTGTTAACAGGTATAAGGTATAACTCATTTCACATATATAATGAGATAGTTGCTTGGTTCCTACCACAGTTTACTCCTCCCAACTAGAAAGATCTATAGATTCTGATATGGCTACATATAGTTCTAGGATAATGTAGGGAGTTGAAATAACATTTACCTAATTATATTATCTATTGACAAGAAAACTCAATGGCTAACAAGTGGAGATTTCCTAATTTTTCCAGCAATACAGTGACATCATGAACTGTAGCAATGAAAAAAAAACATATTTCAAAAGTAATCTATCAGAAATCTATGTTCTTTGATGGAAATGTGTAAGAGAATATGTGGCCTCCTTTCATAAGCCTTTGGAATCATAACTGAAAACAAAGGGGTGTTGATTCATTAAGAGAAGCCTCCTCCTATCATATTAAAGGTTATTAGAGACAGTAACCAAAGTCTGGGAAAACACCAGTTTTCTCCAATGATAGAAAAAGAAAGGAAATTAGTTTCAGATATATAAATATATATATATATAAATATGTATATATTTATAACTATATATAATCTGAAACAGTTATTTTGGCTATGGGAAGTTAAACATTTTACAGGTATCCCCACTGTATTCATATTTTGGTTAAAAGACAGAACAGTCTTCTACTGCAGTACTATGCAATAGCTAATAATGAGAAAAACAATTACCTAGTGATAACAAGCAAAGTCCCAATATAATTTCTTTGCTGGTCATTACTCCACTAATCAGCCTGTGTAAGACACTATTGTCACTGACAAAGGTGATCAGGGCCTCTGCAAACTTGGCATAGCAGGAAATGTTCACAGGAGCACAGCGATGGAAGAATGGAATAGGTGCACTGGTGACACAAGAAAAAAAAATCAGAAAAAAAATTACTCCTACTTAATATAAATGCCACATCAAACACACAAATGAAAGGTGATTATGACTGCAATACACTCCACCCTCCACACATCATATGGGCGCTAAGAGCCGTGAGCTTAATGCTATGAAGATGACTGTCATGGGCAGGGATGCGAATCTTGCCACAGGCCTTATCAAAGAGGGTGGAGTGCATGTTCCAAAGAAGACATTACCCTCCCCTTCTGAAAAGAAACACACACACATATACACACACATACGCACATACAGAACTACCAAAAGCAAAACCAAACACTTAAACTCCTCAGCCTGCACATCTATCAGTCAAGGGGCAGATGACAAAACTTAAGGAACATATACTTCATTGAGCTGAAAATGAATTTTTGCCATAAGCTATTTAAAAATAGAAAACACACATGCTTTTGCTTGAAATGTGCCACCATTAATAGAATGTTTCCTCTATCAGAACAGCATACAGAACCTTGCATTAAAAAAGGTGTTCGGGGCACAAGCTTAATAATCCTCATATAAATTAATCATGCCAAGACATCAACATACAGCATAATGTGCAGCTAATTAAAACAATAACCATGGATACTAATGTATGGAAACACGAGGTTAATAGTACAAGGGGAAAAAAACAAAAATTTGTATCTAAAGTGATGGTTGTATCTCTGTACAAAAGATATATACATAAAAATGAGAACAGAAAAAATATAAATAAATGAAAAATCTCTGATTCGTTAAGGTCATGGGATTCTGAGCTGTTTTCTTTCTATATATAATTTTTATTATAAAATTATTTGTGTTCAAAAAAAAAAAGAGGTAATCCGTTATTATCAGGTTTACACTGACCACAACTCTTTTTGTGAAGGAACATAGTTATGTGTGAACCATGACATAAGTAAGTCTGGTTTGTTATAACATATTCTACTTTAGCCTTGGAAAGTATGGTATGCATCTGATCAATGAGAGATTCTAAAAAAGCTCTATGAACTTGCCCTCAGTTGTGATTTGAATGAATTCTAAGAGAGTCCATATGTCTGTCCATACAGAAATACATACTTCTGTGTGCACTAAAATTTAGCTATCACTAACATAAATCTCATATTTTCAGAATTATTTGTGGAACTATCAGTCATAGCTCTAATATAACACCGTTGGCTGGAATGATATAAGTATGCTCTCATTTTTGGTTGGCACTGTATTTTGTATCAAATAAGTGGAGAAGAGTCTATGATTGGGGACCAAATTCCAAAGTTTCTGATCTCAGCAAGCAATTTTGTATGACCTGAAGCAAGACACTATCTTTGTTTTTCCTTCCTCAAAAAACAACAAAAATATTTTTCCAATAAAAATAAACGTGTACTATGTATTGATTTTCCTTAAATGCTGGTAAATGAGCATCACTGGGAGTAAAAATAGGCAACATCTTCCATCCTGTTGAACTTCATGGAACAATAAAATAATTATAAAGGTCTAGTCTTACCTTAGTTATGCTTCAGCAAAATGTATCCCCCCAAAATGATGTGACACTATGATAGAAATGTTCACTTAAAAAAGAAGTGACTCTTGTGACTTGTGGGTGTATTTGTGTATACCTCTAAAATGGTGTTGGTGAAAGTTAATGTCCAAGATTCAATATTTTGTCAGAAATTGCAGAAAGTCAGAGCATTCTTAGTAGGGCTTAAATTACAGGCATGCAAGTCATTGTTTTTGACCAAATTTGTTTCGCTAATGATATGAAAAGCTATTACAGAATACCTTTAAGTGAAATGGATTTCGTCAGAAATATTACAGGAAAGAATCAAAAGAATTAACCATAAGTTCATAGTCAATGGAGGCTAATGTGGGACACATTAGCTTCATTGTGACCTATGACTGTTTTTCTTCCTGATGCTATCTAGATAATGTCCCTGACACTTTAATATCCCTGTCTGAGGACTTCTAACCATATTTTTAACTGAAGCCTCGTTCTCTATCCTTTGAAACCAAAGTCCTCTCTGTTCCATGGTTACCTATATCTTCATCTGCTTTACTTATTACCCTATCATTTCTGATATAGCCTCTGTTTAACTCACTTGCCTCCAACCTTGAACATAAAATGTATCTCCCTTAAGGATACTGATGTCATTTTCTCATTTTCAACATCCACCAATTTTCTTGGCCCTGCTGTTTTTTTTTTCCTGTCATATAACCACAAGTGTACCTTACCCTCTGTCCAGAAGCAGCTCCACCTGTATCTCCCATATACTAACAGGATTTTAATATAATTTTATACTCAAAGAGACATACACGACATTTCTAAAAGAGAGAAGAGCCTGTTATAACAGAAAGAAAACTGGCCTTGACTTCAAAAGCCCTGGGTGATCCTCCTAACATTACATAGCTTCAGGTCACTCCATCTCTCTTTCTCAGTTTCTCCATCCGTTAGCTGAAAGGGTAGGAGTAAGACCTCTCTGAGTCTTTGATGATGATGATGATGATGATGTTGATGATGATAACTGTGATAGATCCCAGCCATAAGTCAGTAATTCTAAATTAATAGGAGCAGATGCCCAGTAGTGTTTGTGTTTTTCTGCTTTTCAGACTTATAATGAGGATCGATGGTTTGAAAAGGGAAGGATTATACTCTTAAAATTCGAATCTTTCATTCCTATTTAAGAGGAAATGCTGAGCAATATTTGCACTCTTACCCTCTCAAGTCATTTTTATACTATCCATAAATACTTGGCTAATTGGAAAGAGTGCTTTTACAAGTCTCCTTCAAAGGATTGAAGCAAAGTAACAACGGGTCCCTTACCTTATAATTTAATCTATGTTGGTTTAAAGAAAAACCTGACAGCTCTACATTTGAAGGTATAAAACTAGTACAGGCAGATTACATTGTCTAGCTGATGGTCAAAATGGTCAAGTGGTAAGGAATATCAGAAATAGAAGACACAAGAGAAGGCCATGTTTGGTTACAATTAAAAAATCAAAGTTAAATACTTAGTTAAAAAAATTTTTTTAATGTTTACTTATTTTTGAGAAAGATAGAGACCGAGTGCAAGCAAGGGAGGGGCAGAGAGAGAGGGAGACACAGAATCCGAAGCGGGCTCCAGGCTCCGAGCTGTCAGCACAGAGCCCGACGTGGGGCTTGAACTCAGGAACAGTGAGATCATGACCTGAGCTGAAGTCGGACACTCAACCGACTGAGCCACCCAGGCGCCCCTAAATATTTAGTTTCAAAGAAAAAGCACTACACTCCCTTGTCTTCATTTTCTCTACTGTTTCCCAAACAAAAACAATTTAATCAGCCATGAGTTTTTAATACTCAGATGATTTTCTTGTTAAAAAATCTAAGTAATCATGGCATTGAAATGGTTTGTCTTATATTTTACCATTTAAATCCTATGTGATACAATGAATTCGAGTTAGCTGATTTCATATACCTCTCAGAAAGTAATACTTCTATGAGATCTTTTCTACTTTAGTATCTAACCTAAATGACACACCCTGTGCTTCTTAATTAAGAGGACAGCATAAAGAATTCTATTTATAGTAAGTTCCTCTACCTCTTGAAGCCCACAGAATATTGAATCTTTAAGAAGTCAATGTAGTCCTGTTAGGAACTGATGCTGTTTCACATTATTGAAACATCAGTCAACAAGAACAAAATGAATTTATAATGAGTCTTTTAAAGATTTTTAAAAATTAGCCACTCAGAGGAAAATTGTATCTTACCTTGGCAAACATACTGTCCATTTGCCTTAAGTCCAGACTATCATAGCTAATGAGCTCCCTCAAAATATGATGACAAACAATGTATTATCTCTTGTCCGTAGGCCTTCAGAAGTGAAGACAGGAGTTTGCATCTCCATTATCTTAAAATCTCAGGTTATAAATAAGCAATTACACATGATTTCTAAGGAAAAGTTTTATTTAAGAAAGAGTAACAATAAAGGATTCTGGCAATAGCTCTATAGCACAGAAAACACAGCAAATAAATAAAGACTATAATGGCAATACTCATTGGTTTTTCATACATTTCATTTTATTTATTTTCTCACTTTCATTCTTGTACTCTTTTTTAAAAATTTTAAAAAATTTTTTTTTTAATTTTCTTTTTTTTTCAACGTTTATTTATTTTTGGGACAGAGAGAGACAGAGCATGAACGGGGGAGGGGCAGAGAGAGAGGGAGACACAGAATCGGAAACAGGCTCCAGGCTCCGAGCCATCAGCCCAGAGCCTGACGCGGGGCTCGAACTCACGGACCACGAGATCGTGACCTGGCTGAAGTCGGATGCTTAACCGACTGCGCCACCCAGGCGCCCCTAAAATTTTTTTTTAAGTAGGCTCCATGCCCAATGTGGGGCTTGAACTCATAACCCTGAGATCAAGAATCACATGCTCTACTGACTGAGCCAGCCAGGCTCCCCCACCTTTTTTTTTTTTTTTTTTTTTTAACCAACTGGTGTAGGACTTTGTCTTGGGGAAGACGGCAGAGTAGGAGGGCCCTAAGCTCACCTTATACTATGGATACAACTAGAAAACGCTCACATCAGGGTAAAACTAACTGCAGTATAGACTTCACAAGATCTTAGATTAAAATTATGATTCCCAACGATTAGTTTTGTGGCTTTGCACAACTTATGTAACTGATCTTCTACTTCCTCATCTATAAATTAGGAGCAATATCCTTATAGGCTTTTGTAAGGACTAAATAAGACAACATATATGAGAAACTTAATATGGTGGCTATAGCACACAGCAGATGATTTATAAATGCTAATTAATGTTGAATTCTTCATTTTAAAATATGTACAGATAACACTTTTTTTCTTGGCTATTGGTTTCTCATTTCCATATCATGCTATTAATTCTCCAACACCTAATATCCTTACTGGCATCCAGAAGTATCCAATAAATGGTGAATAAACTGAATTTATGTAATCTGTTTCTACCACTGCAATTTTCTCTAGCTATACCTAAACCTTTAAGCATTTTAAGCATAAGGGCTAGCTTGTCTCCCTACTGCTACCATGCTTGGCATGTCATCAACAGAGAGTTATGAATTTGGATAAAATATGGCCCTTTCTAGGCATTTGCTTTTAAAATTCGAAAGCTCATTAGGAATAGTAACCATTTGGCAATTATGTGGTGTGAGTGTTTTATTGCAAATTAGTTTACAATGGCTTTTATCTAAGAAACAGGCATTGCTTTCAGTTGCAGAGGGTCCCTGGGGACCCAGGAAGGTTAGGGGCAAAAGGGGAGGCTCTAGAGGTTGACAGAAATACTTACTCCTTAAGCCACATGTCAAGTACAATAATGGATGCTTAAAGGGGCACCTGGGTGGCTCGGTCGTTAGCGTCTGACTTCGGCTCAGGTCATGATTTCGTGGTTTGTGGGTTCCAGCCCTGAGTTGGGCCCTGTGCTGAGTTCAGAGCCTGGAGCCTGCTTCAGATTCTGTGTCTCCCTCTCTCTCTGCCCCTTCTATGCTCATGCTCTGTCTCTGTCTCTCAATAATAAATAAACGCTAATTTTTTTTTTTAAATAATGGATGCTTAAAACATATTGCCTATTTAATTCTTACAACAATTCCATGACAGAGGTATTAACATTCCCATTTTACATAAGAGAAAACTTGGTTCACAGAGAGGTTAAGAGACTTGCTTGAGCTGGCAAAGAGACACTGGTGACACAGAATTCACCCCCAGGCCTATCTGGACTTAAGGTTTAGCTCTTTCTGTCCCACTAGGGCACTCCTCAGAGGACCACAAAATAGATAGGAACCATGCTGAGGGCCACTTGCCTCAGCACAGGTTTGCCTAGTGCTAGTCTTTTAGTGTATACAAAAAAGTCACCAAAACAGTCCCTATTTTTTTTTTTTTTTTAAGGACAGAGTTTCTTAAGGACAGAGACTAGATCTTACTTATCTTTGGAGATTTGGTATCTAATACAAAGTGTGGAACATGGTATTGCCCCAAGTTTTTTATTAGAACAAATTCTTTGTTTTTTGATCCTTATACTTTGCTTGTCATATGCTAAATGATGATATTTACAAGGTCCTAATCTGACTTCCTTCTATCAACTGTTACTTCGCTTTTACTTTCCAACAGGCTGAGTTCAAATTAAAGTGGTAAGATACTTTTAGACTGTAAGGTACTAAGATTAGTGAAACATGGGGATATATAAATAAGTATAAACAGTATACAGTCAGGTTTCTGATGGCATAGGGTCATCATTGCTTCTTGGATTACTGAGACATTAGTAGATGACCTTGTGAGAAGCCCAGTCTGTCCATGTCTAAAACCCAAGCCCCTAATACTATGTTTCATCTTCAAAGTGAATGTCCTTAGGACACCTTATGTGAGATACGTGAGTTATATACAGCCAAGAATGGAACACCTGAGATAGATACCCAGGAACAGGCAGTCCTCAACATGGTAGAGTCGGAGGTCATTGGTGCAGGAGATTTACCTGACCCCACCCATATTACACAGGGGCATCCTCACATCAAGGCTTTCAGGTAATCCTTTCATAACATGTTTACGCCTTAAAATGTGACTCTACACTCAAAGTATGCATTTAAAACAGGCTTTTAGCAGTTGAGTCGATAAGAGGACAGAGCCTTTCTTGTTTTTACATTGATAAATTTTCTCCAGCGACTCTATTCAAAGGACCTCCTTTTCTTTACTGTCACAGCCTCCCTAATAGTCTCAATGTTCATGAATGGAGTCTTTTTACCAATTGGTCTAAGCCCATAATTTATAGGCCCTACTTACTATCTTTTTAAAACAGTTCCTTTATTTTTATTTCCATAGGCTTTACATTTTAATTTCAATAGCAACGTGACAAGACTAAAAGAGCTGGAAATCAACTAAAGTGATATTATTCCGTTGTCTACTTTTTCAACAGAAAATTTCAAATTTCACTCAAGTTAATAAAGCACAAGTTACACCCATAAGCAAGCCAAAGGAAAGCAGACATAAGATGGGTCTCAAAATGTTAACCTGTAGCTTGCTGTCATATACTAAGATATAATAAAAATGGTCTCAATTCAGTATTCCTAGTGAAGTTGACGCATGTCATACATGGTTAGTGATACACACTTAAGGTTCTCAAGATCAGACATGTTCCAAATCCTACGCCCCTAATTCTGCGGACATATTGTACAATGCTTGCAAATTTGTTTCCTTGTTAAAAAAAAATCTGTAATTTTAAAGCTGGCTTTATTTATAACTACTGTGAGATCCTTCCAAATAAAGAATATTTCTTGTCTCTTTTGTGCATCCATGATATGCAGTAGGTACTTAATAATAAATATCTGTTGAATAAGACCTTGGATAAGATATGGCAAACAGCGTATTATTATAGAGAATGTACCTAAAAGATGTAGCCTGAAATAAAGGATGGAGAATAATCTGGCATATTTTTTAAATTTACAAAGTAAATTAAAAAATAATCCCACTAAGTATTACTGGAATCAACTTCAGAGAATCTTTGGAGACTGTGAGACTTGGCTTCTAATTTCACTGCAGATTTTGTAATGATTCAGCAGTTCTCCACACTTAAAAAGTATGGCATTAAAAAAAAAAAAAAAGTGAGCCCCCCCCCCAAAGAAATTTAAAATATCTGAGAATGAGAAAAGTTGTTTGTCTCTGTGTGTGTTTTAAGATATGAAACACATGTTGTCATTTCTACTACTACTTTTTAAGTCTTGTTGTAAAAATAAGTACTGGTCATAAGCAACAGGTATCATCAAGTAACTTTCCTCTCAGAATAATACATACAGTTTAAAATCTACCTACAAAAACAAAAGTCACAAGTTAACAAAATACAATAAAAGTTACCTCGCTGGAACTGGTAGTTTGGGGCAAAGAACAGAAGCTTTTGAAGATGTAGTATATTCAGAAGGCTTTAGGTTGTAGCTACACAGTGCTGAGCCTGTTGAAAGAAAAGCTGTATGTTAGCTGGCAGAACAGAGCCTAAATAAATTCTCCCATGGATTCACTGTAATTTCATTTTGTATGTTAATATCAACTCAACATATACAACTTTTAAACACTAGAATTAATAAGAATCTGACTTGGTCTTTAGCATCAGTCCTCAATCATTTAAAACTAATTTCTCTCTCGCAATTTATGTACAAAGTTTAATAATACTCAGGGTAATAATAACAGTAAGTACTAGAACTACCTTTCTTGAGTGTCTGCCATATATGTGGCCATATATATATATATATATATATATATATATATATATATATACATTTTTTTTTTTTCTTAAAGAGTCAACTTTTAATTATAACTAACCAAACCATGTCCAGGGACATAACCAAACCATGTCCAGGCACATCTCCAAACAACCAAACAACAGAAACATGACAAAATTCTCCTGTTGAAGAAGCCAAGTATCTTGGCCCACCCCAGCATTTCTGAGGGTCAGGCCAAGATTCCAGGGCTGATTCTATACCCATGCAAGTTTAGCATCCCTGCAGAAGGAATGGAGATGGACCCCTCTTTCCAACACACTGGGGACTCAGAAAGTCACTAGGTGGAGGGGCTCTCCTCTCACCCCATACATATGTTAATTATGTGTTTACTTTAACTTGATTAAGCAGGGGCTATTACACCTCCTTTACAGAGGACGAAATAGAGGCTAAAAGATAAGATATATAACTTGCCCAAGATGACCCAGCTACTAGGAAGGAGAGCTGGAATTGAACCCTAGGTGTCTCTGACTACAAACCCTGCCTCAACTACACATGACGTCCCTTTTTCCTATGCTTCCCATTACTAAGTATGTAAAAGGACTGCATACAGCACATATGTTTTCAGACAATACGTTACTTTTTCCTTATTTTAAAGGCAGTAAATAGTAACTGTAAATAAACTGAACAAATTGATCAAAGAATTCTCAGCTTTCAGAGAGTTTAAAACAAGCTCAAATTCAATCCTAGGTTGGTTATGCAAACAGCCATCTATTTCTTGGTCTGTGTGGCTAATACAAATCTAAATAATATGTAAAAGTCGGATGCAGTCCAGCCAATCCTTGATAAGTATTATTTTACTGACCTGCTGATTTTGTAATACAGCACCGAGAATACTGTCAGGTTCATTTTAACGATAAATACCATTAACTGAGAAGACCTAGGCTCTAGTCCTAATCTTGCTAAGGACCTACTGCACTCTATCATGTAAACTGTTTATATTTTATTAATTGCAGTTCCTACCAGATTACTAATTTGGCCAAATATTTTATTATTAAATATAAATAGAATAGCTTTGTGTTTATATTATAGCAACAATGAAGTTTCACATGGTACCACCCTGGAAAAAGTTTAAAATAAAATGTGAGGTGAAAATGGCAGGTTTTAACATTGAACTAATTATAGAAATATCATGTGAGGATGTAAGAAAGAGCTAGAAGAGACTACAGAAAAAAGATTTGCTGGGATAACAAGCAAACTTGAGAGTGGTTTTATTTCATTTATACCTTATCCTGTCAACCAAAAGAATTTTTAAAAAGCCACAAACCTGCATTTAATTCAGTAATGCTGCCCCCAAACCAGCAATAAACCTGCCAGGTATTTAAATATGTCAGCTGTAGGGGCGCCTGGATGGCTCAATCGGTTAAGATCTGACTCAGGTCATGATCTCCCGATTTGTGAGTTCGAGCCCGTGTTGGGCTCCCTGCTGACATGCTGACAGCTAGGAGCCTGAAGTCTACTTCAGATCCTGTGTCTCCCTCTTTCTCTGCCCTTCCCTCACTCACACTCTCTCTCTCTCTCAAAAACAAACAAACATTAAAAAAAAAAAAGTAAAAAAAAATATGTGGGCTATATATATCATACGTCATAAAACCATGTAGCATCTATTTTATATAAAGATAATTCAAGTAATTGGACAATGTAAGATCTTTTTAAAGAGACACTTGAAAGTTACATGGCACTTAAGTTTCTTCAGCTTCTTAAGACAGACTCACTAGGAAATTAAGTTTCTGAAACTGTTTTTGAACATTCTTTACCATTTTAATGACTTATTGTAGTTAAGTTAAATTTGCATGTTATTTGTCATGTTAAATATGCATGAATATTAAATATCTAACTCTTCTAAAATTAGTCTTTCATGTTTGAAGATAATGCCACTAGATTCCATTTACAGCAGTTTTAGAGAAAACATGGCAGCGGTGAAAAGCAAACATTTTAGATTAATCCTGAAATATCCGGGAGTCCTACTATAGGATTGCTCATGAAAAAAACCAGCCACTGTGCCAATAACCGCAGAGCACCCAATGTGATCATCAACTTCCTGATCTGAATGGTCAACTTCTTCCTTTCAGAGTCCAAGATGGAATCGATTTACACAATATGAAAGGCCCTAACTAAAGCACTGTGTCAGTGCTGTCAAACACACTGCTTCTGCTGAATTCAGTGAACATAATCTCCGTCCCCACCCTTTCTTCATTTAAAAAAGGAGGTCAGCAGGTGCAACAGAGTTCAATTTTATAAATACTTTCCCAGGATAATGCTCAATGAAAGGATAATAGCCTTATCTCTGATGGTATTCTGGGACACAGGCCAGTACTAAATAGATCCTGTACTAAATAGATTAAAAGAAAAAGATCTTTACAATGTGTTAGTAGTAACAATCAGAAGAAACTTTATAATGCTTCCTGCTCAAAAGTTGATGGACAGAGAAGCCTCAATGAAGAACATTAAAATAACCCAGTAATGGCAAACATGTTACAATTGTTTTTCTTTTCATGTTTGTTAGCTAATGCATTTTCAGTGAACACTTTTAAGGTGTTTTTGGTTTTTTTTTTTAAGTGAAGGTATAAACAATACTTAGCACAAGAGGTTTGGTCAGAAACTGTAAGACAAAGTTTTTCTTCTAATGCAAAAGGCAGGGAAAACCATACTTGAGTAATGAAGTCTAAAACCAAAAACAAAAGCTTATCTAAACCACACCAGAGGCAATCCATGCAATTCAGCCAGTGTTATTCAAAATGAGTGATCTTAGGACGCCAACTTGGGTATATAAACATTTATCTTGGTAAACAGTTGCTATAGTCCCCAGAATGTTTAACTACTATAATTTTTCAAGTGCCTTATAATATTCAATTATTTATTCTTTAGCTCAACATCACTTATAAGAACTCCCTCCTTAAGAGGGATGTTTCCATCACCATGCTCCAAACACTACAGATGAAACAAAGTAAGTAATACTTCCAAGGCCTTATAAGCAATCACTGACAAATTTAGAAATGAAATTCTCTACTCTTAGGCCACAATGCTTCTTCCGTGCCATTCCTAATAATCATAATCAGACAAATATTCAATAAGCTCCTGGGCAAAAAAAACATACATTCCACAGATACCTCAAAAACAACATGTTTTGGGGGAAAAAAAGACATTTCCATCACCCACTCTCCAAATCTGCTCTGCCTCCTTTCATGTATTTTCCATCCTTGTTAATGGCTCTACCATCCATGAAATCCCCATGAATTTGAAATGGAAAGTCATCCTATATCTTCTTCTTTACCCATCGTCTTCATATATCCTTCAAGACACTTAAGAAACCAAGTTCTGACAACTGGATCTTTCTATGAGTTATCTACCTCAGGCCTTTAAAATCTCTTATTGGTTCAAACCACTCTCCCAAAGGGTTTCTCCTCTATATGCTGCACACAGCCTTGAGAGGGGTCTTTGTAAAATGGGCATTAGTTGTATCATATTCCTGCCCTCAGAATAATTTCCAACTCCTTGGCTTCAAAGCTCTCCTAAAGCAGGCCTCTACCTAGAACTCCAGCCTCATCTTAACATAATAAACTACTTACGGGGTGCCTGGGTGGCTCAGTCGGTTGAGTGTCCAACTTCGGCTCAGGTTATGATCTCACGGTTCATGAGTTCAAGCCCCGCATTGGGCCCACTGCTGTCAGTACGGACCCTGCTTCTGATGCTCTGTCCCCCTTCCCTCTCTGTCCCTCCCTCACTTGTGCTCTCTTTCTCTCAAAAATAAATCAAAAAAACATTAAAAATATTAAAAACAAAACAAAACATAACTATCTACAATTCTTGCTGTTTAACAAGCTTTCAGGCTTTTTCACATGCTGTTCCCTCTGCATGGGCTGTCCATTCCTAACTACCATCTGAGTGTTCAGTTTGAGCAGAATTCTACAAACTACTCAAGCCTCACCTCCTCCAGGAAGCCTTCTCTGATGCACCCAAATCTACTTACTGCTTCATTCTATTATAAAACTTAGCATATTATTTTGCAATTTTTTGGCTTACATATCATCTCTACTTTTAGAAAGTGCACTCTTTTGAGAACTGGGACCTTATGTCTTCAAAATATGTGGGATCCCTCTCTCCTGGTACATAGGCAGTACGTCAAAAGCCATACAACAGACATCCTGATTGAAAAAAAATATGAAATAACTATTTGTAATCTCTTATTTTGGTGTTATGTGTTATATATAATGTTTATTTGCTTTTCACTATTCACTATAAGTTATACTATATAAAACAGGACTTCTCAACCCTGGTATTTTGAGCTGGGCAATTCTTGGTTGTAGGGGCTGTCCTGTGCATTGCAGGATTTTTAGCAGTATCCTTGGTCTCTATCCACAAGATTCCAGGACCCTCCCCCCACTCCGCAACCCTTCACTCAGTTGTGACAACCAAAAATGTCTCCTAACACTGCTAAGTGTGGGGAGTAGAAAGTTGGGGGGGGGGGCATGCAGTGGCAATATTACCCTTAGTTGGGAACTACTGGTCTAAAACACCAATTTGAAACAAAAATACAAAACGGGGTTGGTAAGTTGGAGGCTAACTCTTGCTGTAAAATTCTGCTTGATTTTCGGGGCACCTGGGTGGCTCAGCCAGTTAAGTGTCCAACTCGTGGTTTTGGGCTCAGATCATGATCTCATGGTTGGTGAGGTTGAGCCCCACATCAGGCTCAGGGCTGGCAGTGCAGAGCCTGCTTGGGATTTTCTCTCTCCCTCTTTCTTTGCCTCTCCCCCCCCCCCCCAGCCCTCTCTTTCTCTCTCTCAAAATAAATAAACATTAAAAAAATTCTGTTAAACAAAACATAAATAAAATAACATTTTGCTTGACTTGTTATCACAGTATTATTGTAGGATATACTAAATTAAGAGAAAACATACTTTAGAAAATTGTAATTAATAAAAATCTCCCAATGCAGAACAGTTTTTATTATGAAAAACAAATTACATAGCTATATGAGGTCCAATGAATTTAACCCCTTTCTCTCTAACTAGGAAAGCATATATATGTACATGTATGTGTGTATATAGAGAGAGATAGATAGATATAGATACATATATATATATATATATATGCAGGAAGAATGCAATTTTCAGTAACCAGTAAAAAGTATGGACGTATTTGAAATTCCCAAGAAGCCCCCATTAACCAGCTGGTGGTGTGACATTATCTGTCAACTCCTATTGGCACATACTACGCACACAATAAATATTTGCTAAGTGAATTAACTTTGGAAATCTATGTGCAAGACTTCTAGGTATTGTGGAGGACAATGAAAAGTTTGTCTTCTATTATGCAAGCTGCCTAAACAAGGGGACCATACCTTGTCTTTGTTTCTGTGTCACACACTTGATGGGTGTTGTCTTTTTTATTTTATTTTTTAACATTTATTTATTTTTGAGACAGAGAGACACAGAGCATGAACGGGGGAGGGTCAGAGAGAGGGAGACACAGAATCTGAAACAGGCTCCAGGCTCTGAGCTGTCAGCACAGAGCCCGACGCGGGGCTCCAACTCACGGACCGCGAGATCATGACCTGAGCCGAAGTCAGCCGCTTAACCGACTGAGCCACCCAGGCGCCCCATTTAATTGTTGAATGAAGGAATTACTTAAAATTACACTATCAAATGTAAGGATTTTTTTTTCCCCTTGCTGGTTTCTGAACTTGGAAGCAATTAAATCAGTTGCTAAGGTTGATCATTTTCTTTATTTATAAATGATATCAAGTCCAATCTTTTGATTCACTATAAGAAAAAGAATCAATACTAACTCTGTGGTTTAAGCTGTATTGTTACGGACTGGTAAGAAAGAGGGTAATATACTGATCATCTATTGATACTAGCTTTATTGATTTAAAAAAATTTTTTTTAATGTTTATTTATTTTTGAGAGAGAAAGAGAGGCAGAGAGTGAGTGAGGAAGGGGCAGAGGGACAGGGAGACACAGAATCTGAAGCAGGCTCCAGGCTCTGAGCTGTCAGCACAGAACACAACACGGGGCTTGAACCCATGAACCGTGAGATCATGACCTGAGCTGAAGGACGCTTAACTGACTGAGCCACCCAGGCACCCCTATTGATACTAACTTTAAATGTAACACCCAGATAATGATAACCAAAGGCTTATTTATATTCACGAATTTTATCTGATGCATCACATAATCTTTGAGGTTTTCAAAGACAGAACAATGATCACTGAGAAAACACCCACCTTTGTGGCTCTACTCAAAGCATTAACACAGTGTGAACGGTAGGTCATAAACCTCTCAGACTTCCTACAAAATACGGTACACTGAAGAAGCACTCACTAATGGGAGTGATTTCTCACATGCTATAAAAGGGACACAAACAAGGAAGATAAGATTTCTGCCATTTTACTACTGTGTTAGGGAAAACAAATTAGATATTATAAAAGTTTGATAAGAGTAATGTAAAAGGTAATAAGTTATTCCATGTAAAATATTAGCACCCACTGAGACCATGCAGTGGGCCCACAACTTACAGGTTGTTCTCATTTCTAAACTGCTATTTAGACTTTAGATTGCAAGTGGAAAGAATAAAATGACCTGCAAAGCATCTGGCTCTGTGCATGGCACAAAATGGGTATCAATGAATGGTACGATGAAACAATGCAGGGCTCAAGCCTGATTGATCTGAACAACAGGGACAGTGGAGAAAAGCAAGGGATGAACTATGGGCCAGACTCAGAGTGGGGAGAGAGGAAGGGAAGGGACTGTCCAAGCAGGCATGACCTCCCTCTCCCCACTTCCTTCACTGCCTCACATGGCCAGGCTGGGTTCAGATGAAAATCTCATATAAAGGTGAAGTTGGCTTCAGAGGGAGGGGCATTGTATACATTCTTCGAGTTTTCAAAATAAATAAATAAATAAATAAATAAAAATAAATAAATAAAGTAAGTAAGTAAGTAAGAAGGAAACCTGTTCACCAGAAACTGGAGGGAAGTAAAATGAGAGATGGAATTCATGCTCTGCTGAGAATAACTCAGGTACAAGCTCTCACCAGATGTCTGCAGTCTTCTCTGGAGGGTACAAGGTTAGGAAAGAGGAAAAACAAGAGGGCTCAAGAAAAGAAAAGGTTATGAATATTCAGGTGGATAGTATGGTTAGGAAAGACAAATGAATGAATAAGATGGATTATTGAGAGATGAATAAGAAGATAAACAAAGGTTCACGTCAATTCTGGTTAGAATGAAGCTAAACAATTTACCCGCTGGTGGCAACAGACAGAGATTCAGAAGCGAGCAAAAGATACAGTGTGCTGAGAGAATGAGAAATTAGTAAGTGTCAATAGGGAGGAAGAGAGCAGCCCAATCCATCCTTCTTTCAAAAACCATGAAGAGCTCCTATGTGAGGTAGGGCCTGGATATTCAGAAAGGAAGAGCATGATCCTGCCCCACAGGAAACTCATGCACACTATTGCCAGAAGGTGATAAGGAGCCAAAGACGCTTAGTACAGAGTCCTTGTGATACTTGCCAATTTTAATGTTTTTTCAGTTTCTAAATTTTTTAAATGTTTATTTCTTTTTGAGGGGAAGGGGAGAGAGGGAGACACAGATTCCGAAGCAGGCTCCAGGCTCTGAGCTGTCAGCACAGAGCCCGACCCGGGGCTCGAACCCACAGGCTGCGAGATCATGACCCAAGCTGAAGTGGGACACTTAACCAAGTGAGCCACCCAGGCACCCTGTCAATTTTACTTTTTCAAAAGCAATTTTTAATTTATTCTCTAGCATCATATTTATATTTGTATCATATAAAAACTACAAACCAAACTAACAAATTGTACACTTGCACACCTACCACACAACTCACATACCAGAACTTCGACTTTTACGTTTATCTAAATTCTTCTGCTCGCCTCTTACAGCTCTTTGTACTATGGCAGCATCTCCACACAACCAATCGAGTGTCCGGCTACTTCTTCTAAATTTTCTGTGCTGGTCAGACATATGCCACAGAGGCGCTCTACAAACTTCAGGGTCCAAGAAAACAACTCCTCTTTCTTGTCTACAAGAAAGAGTTAAGGCAATATTTTGTTTCCTAATAAATACATTTCTTACAAACATTATTCTAGGAACCTAAGTTAGCTTTTCCTTAAAAGATTTTAAATAATTTGGAAAGGTAATAAAAGTTCATACAAATGGATAGTTGTAAATACTAAAAAAGCACTCTCAAATGTTGTCATGGAAACTTAAAACTCTTTGAAAATGATTTGTATTATCTTCCTGTCTGGTAAGAAAAATGTTATTTTACCTTACAGTTTTTTTAAGTTTATTTATTGAGAGAGAGAGAGTGCACATACACGCAAGTGGAGGAGGGGCAAAGAGAGAGGAAGAGAGAGAATCCCAAGTAGGCTCTGTGCTGTCAGCATGAAGCCTGATGTGGGGCTCAAACCCACAAACATGAGATTGTGACCTGAGCTGAAATCAAGAGTTGGGCGCTTAACCCACTGAGCCCTACCCAGGTGCCCCTACCTTATGTTTTCAAATAAGGTTTAAAATTATCATTTAAAAAGTTACTACCCCAGGGGCACCTGGGTGGGTTAAGCACCCAACTTCAGCTCAGGTCATGTTCTCACAATCCATGGGTCCGAGCCCCGCATTGGGCTCTGTGCTGACAGCTCAGAGCCTGAAGCCTGCTTCAGATTCTGTTTCCCCTCTCTCTCTCTGCCCCTCCCCATTCATGCTGTCTGTCCCTCTTTCTCAAAAATAAACATTAAAAAAATTAGAAAAAAAAAAGTTACTACCCCAAACGGGATGTTTCTCTTTCATCTTTTTAATTATGGTAAAATACACATAATAAAAAAAATTACTACCTTCACACTATTTCAGTATACACTTCGGTAGCATTAAGTAGATTCACATTGTTGTCCAACCATTACCACTGTCTATCTCCAGAACTCTCCATCTTGCAAAATTCATACTCTTTCCTCAAAAAACAGTAACTCCCCATTCCTCTCACCCTGTAGCCCCTGGCAACTACCATTCTATTCTGTCTCTATGAATCTGACTACTCTAAGTACTTCATATAAGTGGAATCATACTGTATTTGTCCTTTTGTGACTGACTTATTTCCCTTAACAATGTCTTAAGGTTCATCCATATTGTAGCATGTATCAGAATATCCTTCCTTTTTAAAAAAACTGTGGTAAAACACGTAATATGAGATTGACCATCTTAACCATTTTTTCAGTGTATAGTCATATTAGCTATACACTGGATACACTGTTATCCAACAGATCTGTAGAATTTTTTCATCTTGCAAAACTGAAATTCTATAGCCAGAGAAAACCATCGCCCTATCTGTCTGTTACTGGCTTATTGCACCTAGACTAACAACTTCAAGGTTCATCCATGTTGTAGCATATGACAGGATTTCCTTACTTTTTAAGGCTAACATTCCATTGTATGTACATACCACATTTTCTCTAGCGATTCATCCATCAGTGGACATTTAGGTTGCTTCCCTCTCTTGGCTATTATGAATAATGCCACAATGAATATGAGTGTGCAAATATCTCTCTGAAATCCTGTTGTCAGTTCTTTTGGATATACACCTCAAAGCGGGATTTTTGAGTCATGATAATCTATTTTCTAAACGACTATTTTTTAAAGCAGGTTCACAGCAAAATTGAGAGGAAGGTACAATGGTTTTCCACATACTCCCTGCCTCCACGCATGCACAGCCTCCTCCATTATAACATCCCCCACGAGAGTGGTACATTTGATATAACTGATGAACCTACACATTGACATATCATGATCACTCAAAGTCCATAGTTCACATACGGGTTCACTCTTAGTGTATGTCCTATGGACATGAACAAATATATAGTGACATATATCCATTATTATAGTATCATACAAAGTATTTTCACCGCCCTAAAAATCCTCTGTGTTAATTCTATTTTTAATTTTTTAAGGAAACTTCAAACTCTTTTCCATCGCAGACATACAATTCTATATTTCTACCAACAATGCACAAAGATTCCAATTCCTCTGTACTCTCACAAACATCTGTTATTTTCTGTTTTGTGGTGTTTGTGATTTTTTTCTCAATAGAAGCTGTCCTAATGGGTGTAAGGTGGTATCTCACTATGGTTTTCATTTGCATTTCCCATACAATTAGCATGTTGAGCATCTTTTCATGTCCTTATTATTGGCCCATCATATATCTTCTTTGAAGAAATGTCTATTCAAGTCCTTTGGCCATTTTTTAATTGGGTTGTTTATTTGTCTGTTTCTTTCTTTCTTTCTTGTTGAGATGTAGAAATTCTTTATATATTTTGAGTATTAACCTTTTATCAAATAAATGAATTACAAATCTTTTCTCCTACTCTATGGATTACCTTTTCACGCTGCTGTGTCCTTGGATGCACAGAAGTTTTCTATTTTGATGTAGTCCAGTCTACCTATGTTGTTTCTTTTGTTGACCAAGCTTTTGGTTCATATCTAAGAAATTATTGCCAGTATAACGTCATGAAGGTTTCCCCTACGTTTACTTCTTTTTTTTTCAAATTAATTTTTTTTTTCAACGTTTATTTATTTTTGGGACAGAGAGAGACAGAGCATGAACGGGGGAGGGGCAGAGAGAGAGGGAGACACAGAATCGGAAACAGGCTCCAGGCTCTGAGCCATCAGCCCAGAGCCCGACGCGGGGCTCGAACTCACGGACCGCGAGATCGTGACCTGGCTGAAGTCGGACGCTCAACCGACTGCGCCACCCAGGCGCCCCTCCTACGTTTACTTCTAAGAGCTTTGGAGTTTGTTCTTACATGCAGACTCTGTCATGGATTTTGAGCAATTCCCTCTTACAGATTTGGAAATTCCCCACTTAAACCTAAATTAGCTCTTGAAGATATTCCTCTCTGATGTGTATAAGTGAGGTCAAAGGGCCTGTGCATTTTCTAACAGAAATGTAGCTGTTAACAACGTGTGGATACAAATAATTATAAAAACCATCTGCTCCTTCCGAATCAATGTGCACCTCAAATGATGGAAAGACAAAGAAGGGGAAAAAGATAATGCAAAAAGACAAAGAATTCTCTCAGATACAGTAACACTGGAATTAAATCTTACCAGGTCCAGTTTTGTTTTGTTTTTTTTTTTAACGTTTTTTAATGTTTATTTTTGAGAGAGAAACAAAGTGTGAGCAGGAGAGAGGCAGAGGGAGGGAGATACAGAATTCGAAGCAGGCTCTAGGGTCCAAGCTGTCAGCACAGAGGCCGATGCGCGGCTCGAACTCACGAACCATGAGATCATGACCTGAGCCAAAGTCAGACGCTTAACTGACTGAGCCACCCAGGCACCCCTTACCAGGCCCAGTTTTAAGTCACCAATCCAAAGAATAATCCAGATTTTTTTTTAAGAAATTAAAAATTTTCAACCTAGGGTTACTATTAAAATAAAGGTACTTATATCCCACCACCAAAGGCTCTCTTCTCTATTATAATTTCATAGTTTTCTATTCCCTTTTAAATATTTATCTTCTCTATCCTCCACTGCTGTGTTTCTTGATGCTGCCATTATTAATACTTTTTTTTATGCCTAACACATTGACTTACTTTGCAAACAGCTGCCGAAAAGCCTAAGGGTGCCTGTGTAGTTAGGCACCAATTTAAGAAGTCTGTTTTCTGGAATAATATTTATTCATTAATATTCTTGAACACCTGCTTTGTGTAAGACTGTGAAAAAAACAAAGCTGCAAAACTCACCAGAAAGGTCTTATAAACTGGCCTTAATAGGCCATATTCAGTATCATAATCACTTAGAAGGATAATGACCTGGAAATAAACATACCAGCAAGGCTGCATGGGGCATTTCTCCCCAGTGGATCATCACAGCAGGCAATACGGTCGACAAGAAACTAACTCTCTTCTGGCCCTCCAGCTGACATGTCAGGTTCAAGGGACCAAGACTCACACCCAGTGGGTTCAAGAAAACGTGTTAGAAGATAGTTTGACACTAGAGTATAGCTTTGAATGCCAAGGTAAGATATATAACGTTTTATTTTATTTTGTGACCTCTGATGGCTTCTGAGTAAGGGATTAACATGACTAAAGCTCTATCAATGTTAATATGGCAGCAGTATGTCAGGGGCTAGAAGCAGAGAGAGACTAGAGGCAGAAAGATTATTACCTTCCATTGGGGGAATAATAACATTAATAGTAATAATATAACAGCAGTAACCAATACTTTTTTTTTTTTTTTTGGCAATTTACCATTTGCCACACACTCTTCTAAGCATTTTTCATGTCTGAGGTCCTTATAACAACCCTGTGAGGCAGCTTTAGTACAAATATTATCTCCTTCACAAATGGGGAAACTGAGGCAACCAGAGATCACGTAACTTGCCTAAGGTCTCATGGCTAGTAAGTGGTAGGACCAACATTTGAACCCAGATAATCTGGTTCCAGAGCCTATACTCCAAAGCCAACTCAACACCACCACCTCCCAAAGTGCACCATGTATGCTCACCTTGCCTAAGATTTCAGAAAAACCCATAAGGAATAACTCATTTCTCCCTAAGAAACTTGATAATGATAGGGCCGACAGTTCTAGTATTAGACTCAGCCAATCAGTCTGTGTGAGGATATCATGTGGGAATAAATGAGATCTTGAAGAGTCGCTGGTACCTCTTTATTTAGTGCCCACCAAGTGCCAATCATTTGTGCATCATCTCATCAAATCCTCACAACAATCCTATGATGGGGGCGTTGTTTTTAATCCACTTTGTTCAGATGAGGAAATATGGGTTCAGAGAGGCTACACTCTCTGTCCCTCATTACAGAACCAGTTAACGACAGCAGCAGAAGTAGAATCCAGAGTCATATTAGTCTCATGTGCTTCCTACTACCTTACACTGAGGCCTGGAGCAGTAGTGACAGGAACACTGCCAGTCTAGAAGGCGGCAGTCCTTCTGCCCTCAAAAGGCCAGCAACCCCCTCAGGAAGACTCTGAAGCTGCTTAGGGGTGCGTGTGTAGCTGCGTTCCCAGGCTATCTCTCTGCCCAGCTAGAAGTGACACCAGGCGGATGCTGAGTCAGCCGTTGTTCCAAGGAACCAGAACCAGCCTGTAAACCAGGCGAGGCCAAGGCAGCTCTGAGGACTCCAACACACAGAGCGCAAACATCAAACCCCATGGAAGTTCACAAACACAGGCTATCAGTTTGTGGCCCTCCAGGAAGAGAGGTTATAAATAACATTCTCTGAAGAGAACTGAGGCGAGTCAGAGGGAACTGAGGATAGTACTTGGAAATCAGAAACCCAAGGGATCGGAGTTAGGTTAGAAAACTGACTATGCTCGTTTTCTCAGCTAATTCCCATATGTTTAACCTCAAAGTTTCTCAAAACTTTACTCTTAGAAAAATGGTTATGAGATAATATTAAGTTAAAAAAAGCAAAACACACCAACACAATTTCTTTTCCCTGAATTTTCCAAATTTCCTGTAACAGACATATATTACATTGTTATCCAGGGACAAAAATAAAATACACTAATCAAAAAATTTTTAATTCGTATTTAGGAAGAGAAAAAGAAAAAAAGACCAATTTCACAAAAAGTAGTCTAGTCGTTCCCAAATGTTCAAACAGGCTACATCAAAATCACATGAGACATTTGTAAAAAAATACAAGTTTCCAGAACCCAAAGACCTATTCAGTCAGAATTTCCCTGGGGGGAGCCTAGGAATCTGGAGTTTTAACAAGCTCCCCAGGTGACTATAATCTTTTTTATCAAGGAAGTCCAGGAGGACTTTCAATTCCCTTTTTCGTTTTGAGGTTCCTTGGTGATTTATTTAACACCAGCACAAATTTATACTGGAATGCAAACATACAGTATGTCATGGTGGGAGTAAGTGACCGGGGTGAGGACTTGGACAGCCTCATGCCTCACCATTTATCTCTGCAAACTTCTGAACATCACTCAGGGTTTTCAGTTCTTGTCGTGGACATGCTGTTACACACAGCGCTACGGACTTGATCTTCCGGTTTATCAAGTCCAGATTGCATGGATCCAAAAAGAACACATACCTAAAGCATGGAGAAAAATATTGAGATGTTATTTTGCAAAAACACATTCTGGTTCACTGTCTAATTTGACCAAGCCTGTAAGCAAAGAACATCCATACCCTTCACAAATTTTATCAAAGATGAACAAACAATTCAGAAATCTAATCACAGGTTGTTTGAAAACATACTGTTAACAGTGGGGACTGGAGGACTTACAGGACTCCTATTTGTCATGATGTATTTTTCTAATGTTTACATTTTTATAATGTAGTTCATAATTAGAAATTATCTATTTTAGTTTTTTAGATAATTAATTTGTTTTCTTTTTTTTTTTTTTGGTCAAGGTTGTGCCCTAAAAGTTACTAGAATATTCCAATAGTGCTATATAATGTGAATTATAGTTTATGTATAAGCTTTAGCTAATATATAATTACATATAAAATTTAAAATTATAAAAATGAAATATAAACTTTTGCTAATTAATATGTAATTATAAAAATGAATTGTAAAATTACATACAATTGAATACATAATGTTGAATGGAGACTAATGGGAATTATGCCAACATTTTATCTGCAGTCATCTCTGGATGTTAGAATAAAGTGATTTTCATTTTCTTTCTTTCATTTTTCAGAATTCTCATTTTCTAGTAAATGAAATGACTTTTGAGGTGAGATAACTACAGTAAATATCATTTATTAAAAAGGTCGATTACATATCAACAAATCTTAATTTATCCCTTTTGTGTTCTGTACATTCATGTTTTAGGAAAAGGAAGATTAACCAGAAATTACACTGAAACAGATTGGTTTTTTTTTTTTTTTTAATGTTTTATTTATTTTTGAGACAGAGAGAGACAGAGCATGAGCTGGGGAGGGGCAGAGAGAGAGGGAGACACAGAAGTTGAAGCAGGCTCCAGGCTCTGAGCTGTCAGCACAGAGCCCGATGCGGGGCTCGAACTCACGAACCGCGAGATCATGACCTGAGCTGAAGTCGGACGCTCAATGGACTGAGCCACGCAGGCGTCCCTGAAACAGATTGTTTTTAAATGTTAAACCGTAGGGGCCCTGGGTGGCTCAGTGGATTAAGCGTCCGACTTCAGCTGAGGTCATGATTTCTCGGTGTGGGGTTCTCAGGAACCCTGCTTCGGTTGGGCTCCCTGCTGTCTGCTTCAGATCCTCTGCCCACCCCACTCTGCCCTTCCCCTACTCATTCTCTCTCACTCTTTCTCTCAAAAATAAACATTTTTTTAAAAAATGTTAAAAAGTAGAAAAGATGATAAAGATTGCAGATGTTATCATTTGCCCCAAAAGAAATACGCTTAACTAAGAATACTCTTAACTAAGAAAAGCGAAGTCTAACGTTATGGATCAACAGAGGGGAAACAAGCAGGAATTCCTGTTTTCATGCAAGACAGGAGGTAAAGAACCTCCAGTGCTGGTTTCCACTCGCCTGGGTCCGTGGAAGGTTTTATGAAATTGTCTCTCTGCCAACAGCCTTTCCCACATTGTTAAATTCTATTGCTATATAAAATAGGATTCAAATCAGGAAATATAACCAAATATAAGAACTAGGTGAGAAAACGGAAAAGCAAAAAGATCAAGTCACTACATATGCTGGGATGGACAATATATAAAAGGATACCAGAAAAAAAATTAAATAATAAAAAAAGAAGTGTGTACATCAGGGGGATGGGGGCCTGAGAGGTATTTGCAGGTAGAGTAACACTGCACACAGGAGAAGCACCAGGGACGAAGAACCCAGCATGAAGGTCAGGGATAAACTACAAACCACCAAACTTTAAAAAAAAAAAAAAAAAAAGGTATTTTGTAACCATTACCATTCCACAGAGAATGACTATGTAGCCCAAGAGAGCTAGAAGGTGCATGAATTCAAACCTAGACCTTCTGAGTTTCATCCCATGTACAACCTGCTCTATCCCCAAAATATTTCCTACAAAATAATAAATCATTGTAACCTTTCTATATTAACTTACAATATTGTTTCCAGCATTCTGAAGTTCAATTCAATCCATGGCAACAAGTTCCTACGTAATTAAATTTTAACTAAATGGCATTTAACTGAATATTTACAGAGTAGGAAAAATGCATGTCTCGAACAGATAAATTTTATGATTCATTAAAACTGTACCCTTCTTGCCTTTTGATTGAAAAATGCCCTTTAGCCAGGTAAATAAATCCTTACATTAGTTTCAGTTTTCACATCAAACAAAAATGAACTGTATGCGGCAATTCCATTTTTTGGAAAGGAGACAAATAGCCAACTTTCAAGTAAGCACGGCACTGGCAGACCAGATTAACTAACAAATCTACTGATAAGTAGGTTTTTTTTTTTTTAATTTTTTTTTTCAACGTTTATTTATTTTGGGGACAGAGAGAGACAGAGCATGAACGGGGGAGGGGCAGAGAGAGAGGGAGACACAAAATCGGAAACAGGCTCCAGGCTCTGAGTCATCAGCCCAGAGCCTGACGCGGGGCTCGAACTCACGGACCGCGAGATCGTGACCTGGCTGAAGTCGGACGCTTAACCGACTGCGCCACCCAGGCGCCCCAAGTAGGTTTTTTTAAACTGACAGCACAAGATGTGAGGTAGGAGGCCATAAAACATTCCCAAAAGGCTTTTCTCACAAACAGCCAACCACTGTCACGGGTAACCGAGAAACCCAAGCAAATTTTCATTGCCATTCTCAGGGAGTCTTCTACTAGACCTACTAATAACTTACAAACAGCTTCCAGTTCCACATCCTGTAGAGGAGCAGGAATGAATCAACTACCAAAAGTGGGATTAAAAGAGAAGGAAGAGAAAAACACTTCACAAACTGAACAGCCCAGATACCTGCAGGCATTGGCACACAGGACAGGGGCCTGCAGCATCACCACGTGGTACTGAGAAGAACACATTTGCAAAGAGATCTGCAAAACAGCCTAAGCGAGCTTGGAACTTCAACGTTAAGAGGAACAGCGACAAATGCTTAAGACTAAACCGTAAAGCGAACATTATAGAGGCTAGCAGGTAAGGCACGTAACTATGTATCACAGTCAAGACAGCTCCTGGGAACTACTGAAGGAGAGAAACAGATAAATTCATTTCAAATCGAAATTCTTGAAATACAGGTTATCCCCAAAAAGACAGGACAGGAGAGAGTTCTAAATAAAATGTCTACATACACAGTAAACTCATGGGGACAGATGCACCAAAGATGAAAACAGGGCAGTAAAGCAAAGGAAGGACACTAAAGCATGGAGGGTCGGGAAAAGGGACAAGAGGCACAGAAAGAGGTGACTTTTAAAGCTGTGCTCAGAGCAAGGCAGTGAACACAGAACGAGCTGATGTAGATAAGGATGCCAGAGATGGTTCACAACTGCTTTACACTTCTATTTTGCTTTCATTTTCTTCAAGGAAGACAGGGCGCGGTAGAGAAAGTAAGATTTACTGGGAATTTACTTTGGGCCACAAAGTATCTTAGGCACTGTCCTCACACATCCTAATTCAACAAAAGGGAACTGAGACTGACAAGCTGGACAAATAACCAAAAGCCATACTGACTTGATGACTTGAACCCTGGGGTGCCCGACTCCCAAGTGTTGCTCTTTCCGCCACTGCTCTTCCAACTTAAAATGGAAAGTGAAGGGCACTTGGGTGGCTCAGTCGGTTGAGCATCCAACTACTTTTTTAATGTTTATTAATTTTTGAGAGAGAGAGAGACAGAGCACCAGGGGGAGAAGGACAGAGAGAGGGGGAGACACAGACTCCGAAGCAGGCTCCAGGCTGTCAGGAGAGAGCCTGACGCAGGGCTCGAACTCATGAACCATGAGATCATGACCTGAGCTGAAATCGGACGCTTAACCAACTGAGCCACCCAGGCACCGATTAAACCCTCTGGAACCCCAGAGCAAGGATTCTGAAGCCCTACGTGGACACAACACAGTACTGTCCTCCACATGGTATGCAACCCTCCCATGATAAGGATTAAAGAGGATGACACAAAGATACTTCATTCATTCAACAAACACTACCAAGTGTTATTATGAGTCTACTCCTGGAGATACAAAATTCATTAAAAAATAAACAACAGTTCTTAAATGCAAATAATTTACAGTCTAGAGAAGAAGAAACAAAAACAGTCATTTCTGCTATGAGGCAAGGTTGAGATGGTGGAGGAAACAGTGTAATTCTGCGCAGAGCATAAGGGGTTAGAGGAAGCACTATGGAGCAGGAGGCAGTATTGAAGCCACATTTTGGCAATGAGTAGGAATTTTCCACACAGATGGGGAAGGGAGCGTTCTAGGCAGAGAAAACTGCATGTATAAAAGTATAGAAGCATGAAAGAGCATATTTAAGGAACAGCAAATAATTTGATAAGGTGGACTACAGGATCGGACATCAAAGGGCTATGCCCAAGGAGAAACAGGGGACAGAAGAGGCAGCCATCCTTACAGCTGAAGGACCTTACAGCTCCACTACATTAGGGAATGTGCTTTCAAAAGCCACAGCACCCGGAGCCCCCCGCCGTGTGACCAGCCCCTTGGGTTCAAGGCCAGGGAGGGGAAGGCTGGGCCACCAGGGGGCGCTGCTCCAGAGCGGAGCCTTTGCCTTCAGTTGCCTCCTGCTGCCATGGCAACTCTGCGGCAAGGCTTTTTGGAGTAAAGAGTGGCAAACAGATACCAGTCTGCTGGCCACCTCCTGCCATATTTGGCTCCTGTCCTCTCTAATCAGGACGGAAGCACTGCAGCACTAAAGCTGGAAAGCTGGCTGAAAAACCCCTCTGTCCGTCGCCTCTGCGTTAGTGATTCCTAACACGTGTTTTCCCCAGAGGAGAATAAAAATGGAGTCTGATCATTTTGCCAATTATTACCTCATATCAATTTACAATTTACAGCCCCTCTCCACAGAGTATGCTGCCATTAGTGAATCACACCAAAAAGAACAACACAACAGCCTGGCAGAGGCTTCTCCTATTGCTAAATATAGGCTTCAGAGAGCCCTAGATCTCCGCTCCACTCGCAGTGGAACTGTGCCCAGAGGAGGCCTCTTACTTCCTGCGTGGGGTGCCAGCAAGGCAAGTCCAGTCATCCCCCCCCCCCCACCAACCCCGGGGTGGGGCCCAATTGCCCCATGACGGGCTGTGCTTTACACAAGGACAGAGGTATGGAGTCTGCACACTAAAGCCAATAAAAAACCCAAACTAACCCAACACCAACTAATGCAACACACAATTAACTAAAACCCCGCCTGCCCTCTACTTTCTGCAACAAAGCTAAGGGGTAAGAGAGAAACAAGCTGAAAGCAGTGATTGGTCTTCAAAACTGTAACTCTAGATAGTGGCTGAGAGAATTGTGCAATGTTCACCATGCCCCCAAGACGTCAAGAACACAGACCAGGGAACAGAAGAAAAGGGCGGAGCTGAACTATGGGCAACGTGACCCCTGAGGTTGAGGCCACCAACGCCCCACTTTCCCACTGCCTCCCAATCCTAATGAGGAAAAGGCAAGGGGAGCCTGCATGGTTCAGTCGGTTAAGCGTCCGACTCTTGGTTTCAACATAGGTCATGATCTCATGGTTCGTGAGTTTGAGCCCCACATCGGGCTCTGTGCTGATAGTGCAGAACCTGCTTGGGATTCACTCTCTCCCTCTCTCTCTGCCCCCTCCCCTGCTTGTGTTCCCTCTCTCTCCAAATGAATAAATAAACTTAAAAAAAAAAAAAGGCAAAAATGTCCCGAGAAAGAGGTAGCACTTGTTATAGAGATGCCTCAGCACGTACCTCACCAGCCTCCAAAGGGCACTGACCAGCCTGCAGCCTTCTACTATAGCACTTCCATAGGTTCACAGGTAACTGCTAAGAAGGGAAACTTCCATGATCATTTCTGGTAAATTCACAGCACTGAGAGCTGAAAACAGCTTCCAACTGTGAGGAAGCCCAGGAATCAGAGTAAGACAGCAACACTCTGAGAGGTTTACCACTCTCACCTTACATCCCAAGGTCTTTCTGTTCCTTGCTCTCAGGCTTACTCGCCTTACTCTCTCCTACAGGCCTCAGCCCTTCTCTCTGCCTGGAGTGTTCTTTCTCCAGAGACCAGCACAGCTACTGGTCGCCCCCTCACTTGCTTACAGTCTTGACTCAAAAGTCACCCTCTCAATGAAGCCTCCCCCAGCTGCCTATCTAAAATGCCATCTCTCAGGCTCTGTGGTGACAGCTCAGAGCCTGCAGCCTGCTTCGGATCCTGTGTGTGTGCGTCTCTCTCTCTAACCCCTTCCTTGCTCATGCTCTGTCTCTCTCTCTCAAAAATAAACATTAAAAACAATTTTTTTAAATAGGGGTGCCTGGGTGGCTCAGTCGGTTGAGCGTCTGACTTCAGCTCAAGTCATGGTCTCGTGGTCCGTGAGTTTGAGCCCCGTGTAGGGCTCTGTGTTACAGCTCAGAGCCTGGAGTCTGCTTTGGATTCTGTGTCTCCCTCTCTCTCTCTGCTCCTCCCCTGATCATACTCTGTCTCCCTCAAAAATAAAGCATTAAAGGGGCTCCTGGGTGGCTCAGTCAGTTGAGCGTCTGACTTTGGCTCAGGTCACGATCTCACAGTTAGTGGGTTTGAGCCCCACATCGGGCTCTGTGCTGAAAGCTCAGAGCCTGGAGCCTACTTCAGATTCTGTGTCTCCCTCTCTCTCTCTGCCCCTCCCCCACTCACGCTCTCTCTCCAAAATAAGCAAACATTAAAAAAATTAAAAATAAATAAAACATTAAAAAATTTTTCATAATACAAAAACAAAATAAATACAATGCTGTCTCTCCACTCTGATGTGCATCATCCATCTTTCCTGCTTTCTGTTTCTCCTTAGCACTTATGCTCACTAACACACTGTATATTTTACTTATCTATTTAATTATCCGTCTACACCCACAGAGTGTCAGCTTGCAAAAGGTAGAGATATTTGCTGTCTTATTCATCACTATATCCACAGTGGCTAAAACAGTGCCTGGAATGAAGAAGGAGTTCCTTACTTACTTGTTGAGTTAACAAATGGATGTTAACTGTATGAGGTTTTGCCAAGTGGAGCAGGCGGTAGAGGGAAGGTAAGGAAGACGATATTTTAGGTAGAAGGGAATATTCAACAGAAATTTATCAAATACCTCTGCCAGGTATACGACTAAATAAGCACAAGCAATGCCGTGATAAATGAGACCAACACAAACAAGTGTCTCCCTTTCCAGCATTTATAGTCCAGAGAGTAGGGAGGTAATTGCAAAAGTGTATAAATGCTACAGCAGAGAAAAGAGAATAAGAAAATGCATCCAAAGGGCCCCACGAATGGATAGGTGTCCAGAAGAAGGGAAATCTAAAGCCAGGACCTAAAGAATGAGTCAGAGTTTGCAAGGTGTGGAGGAAAGGAGGCAGGACCAAGGAAGGAAGAGAATATGCAAAGACATAAAAGTGAGACACAGCACAGCATAATTGAGAAAATGAAGAATGTCAGGATGGTGGAGGTGGACGGTGATGAAGAACCAGATGGCTGGACAGGCAAGCTGGAGCTAGATCATGCAGGCCTCACAGGTGGTATCCAAGACGTCAGAAAGTTTGGAGTTTGTCCTAAAGGCCCCGGGGAGCCGTTAAAGGTTCACCATTTGTCATGTGGGGCATTTTTTAAAGGCAAGCAAGAGAGAAAGTCAGGAGACTGGTGAGGAGGCTGCTGAATCTCTACAAGAGAAGATGACTTGGGCTAGGCTGAGAATGGGGACGAAAATGAGATTTCAGAAACATTTAGGCACAATTAGGAAAACCTGATGACTGATTCTATGTGGAGGGAAAGAAAGAAATTAAGCATGATGCTTATTTATGGGAAAAAAATTAAGAAAGGAAGAAATTAAGAATGATAAGGAAAAAATTAAGGGGTGCCTGGGTGGCTCAGTCAGTTAAACATCTGACTTTTGATTTCAGCTCAGGTCATGATCTTACAGTTCGAGCCCCACATCGGGCTCTGTGCCGTTGGTGCAGAGCCTGCCTGGGATTCTCTCTCCCTCTCTCTCTGCCCCTCACCGACGTTCTCTCTCTCATTCTCTCAAAATAATAAAATAATTAAAAAAAACAAAAAGAATGATCTGGTTTAGACTAGGGTGGTCAGGGCATTCTGGTTTGGACTCCTGTTTGAGAAGACCTACATCTGAGGAGGAAGAATAGAGTTGGAAGAGATAAAGATCATGCTCTTACTGTAGACAGTTTGAGTCTGGAGTGTCCGTGGAGTGTCTGAGTAAGCCTAAACAGCTGGCTGGAATGTTCTGGCAGAGAAATCGGACAGGAGATAGAGACGGCAGAATTATCAGCATATGAATGATAACCTCACCCCCAGGAGTGATCACCCAAGTTAGTGTGCAGAGTTGGGATTCTGATCCTTGGTGAAATCTGTGTCCCTGTTGAAACCATAAGCAAAATTTGGTATGCAAATTCACATGCAGTTTTCTAAAGAGAGATTTCATACTTCCAGTTTTGATCAGATTGTCCAAGTCCCCCAAAGAGATTAACACTAAGAGCAAAGTAAGATGATCAAAGAGCCAAAACAAAGGCATGGAACTGAAAAGGCATGGGAAAAAAATGATTCTACTATTTAGCTAAGTTGTCTTTCTTCTCCTTATACATAGACTATAAGGGAGAAATAATCACCAGAATGGTAACCAAGAGTCAGACAGCAAACTGTGTTCCTCATACTAAACTGAGACAAACAAGCAAATTAAAACATCTTTTTTAAAAAAAATTTTAAGTTAATTTTTTTGTGAGAGAGTGACAGAGAGTACAAGGGGGGAGAGGGACAGAGAGAGAGAGAGAGGAAGAGAGAAAGAGAGAGAGAATCCCAAGCAGGCTCCACACTGTCAGCACAGAGACCCATGTGGGGCTTGAACTCACAAACAGTGAAATCATGACCTGAGCTGAAACCAAGAGTCGGACACTTAACGGACTAAGCCACCCAGGTGCCCCTAAATCATCTTTTAGAAAAATAACTCAGGGCACCTGGCTGGCTCAATCGGTAGAGCATGCCACTCTTGATCTCAGGATTTTAAATTCAAGTCCCAGGGGCGCCTGGGTGGCTCAGTCGGTTAAGCGTCCAACTTCGGCTCAGGTCATGATCTCAAGATCCGTGAGTTTGAACCCCGTGTCGGGCTCTGTGCTGACAGCTCAGAGCCTGGAGCCCGTTTCAGATTCTGTGTCTCCCTCTCTCTCTCTGCCCCTCCCCTGTTCATGCTCTGTCTCTCTCTGTCTCAAAAATAAATAAACGTTAAAAAAAAATTAAAAAAAAAATAAGTTTGAGTCCCATGTTGTGTGTAGAGATCATTTAAATAAAATCTTATAATAATAATAATAATAATAATAATTTACAAGAGCTATAGGAAAGAAAAGTTCTCTATTTACTCTAGTGAACTGGAATATCACCCCAACCCCAAGTTCATTGGCAATATTACACTGTTACAAGGATCATTCTCAAAATCAACATGTTCCAGCACTCAGGCTGAGAAATAGTATGTGCTAAGAGTCAATGACCAGAACTTTATTTTTCTTTTTAGTTTAACAGCTTTATCGAGATATAATTTACATGCCATAAAATTTACCTGGAAACTGTAGAGTTCAAACTTTTGTACAATTCAGCTCAATTAAATGTTTTTAAGCATATTTTACAGTTGTTTATCCATCACCACAATCTAATTTTAGAACATTTCATTGCCCTAAAAAGGAACCTCATGCCCATTAACAGTCACTCTCCATTTGGCCACACTTTCTAACCCCTAGCCCTAGGCAACCAGGAATATATGCTCTATGTTTATAGATTGGTCTATTCTGGACAGTTTACATAAATGGTATCATAGAATATGTGGCCTTTGGTGACTGACTTCTTTCACTTAGCATGTTTTCAAGGTTAGTCCACGTTACAGGATGTGTCAATACTTCATTCCTCTTTATGGCTGAATAATATTATACTGTACGGATATAACACATTTTGTTTATCCATTCATCAGTTGGTACACATTTGTATTGTTTTCCCTTTTTAGCTATTATGAATAACACTGCTATGAATATTTGTATACAAGACTTATTATGGATGCATGTTTTTATTTCTCTTGGGTAAAGGAATGGAATGTCTAGGTCACATGGTGATTCTGTATTTAATATTTTGAGGAACTGTCAGACTTCTCCATAGCAAGTGCTCCATTTAACGTCCAGACCAGCAATGTATGAGGGGTCCAATTTTTCCACATCCTTGCCAACATTTGCAACTATGTCTTTTTTACCATACCCATTTTAGTGGATTTGAAGTGGTAACTCATTGTGGTTTTGATTTGCATCTCCTTGATGCAATGATGTTTAGCATCTTCACGTGTGCTTATTGGCCATTCGCCTCTCTTCTTTGGAGAAATGCCCATTCAAATCCTTTGCCCACCATAGATTCCTTTTTAATCTTTGAGAACAACAGGCAGGACAGGCACTAGGTATTATCACAAAAGTATGAAAGGTTATAAGAGAAAATAAGGATGAAAGTAAAGAAAAAAGAGCACTTAAGAGAGATTACAGGAGTCAAAAGACTAAAGGTCAACGAACGGCTCCAGTGGGCAAAGAATGCAAAAGCTGGGAAGATGGAAGGCTGTGGTCAGAGTGGGGAATTCTTGAATTAGTCTGAATTGATTTTATAGGTGGAGCAGTAAAGGGTGATGACCAAAAACCAAGCTGTGACTACGGAAGACTGAATCCTGAAAGCCCCCACTGAGAAGAAATTCAAAGAGTTCCCAGGGCTAGAGTGAGAATCAATGAGACAGAATATGTGAAAGTGCTTTGCAAACTCCACAGATGTAAAGTTGGCTAAATTAGCCGTTTTTCCCATCTGGGTTAAAAAGGCAAGAAGCTTTGATAAGTAACTTTGAAACTTGTTTTGGAAGATAATAATCATGAAGATGATTATAATAAATAGCGGTTAACATCTACGGTTCTAGGCAACGTGCTCAGGAATAGACACCATTTATCATATTTATTCCTGAAAAACACCCTAGGACGTACGTACTGCTATTATCTTCATTTTACAAATGAAGATCTTTAGGTCAAACATATTAATGTTATCTTCTCTAATGCAAATCATTGGTTAAAAATGTAAACCACAGTTGGTTACCTGTCTACTGAATCTACCCTTATGGATATATCCCCAATTACGTGAAAAATCTTACCCATTATAGAAAAACTATAAATACTGTTCTCAAGGCACTGCTTTTATCTTTGTATCAGAGACTCAAATTTTTTGACAATCAAACATCCCCACTTTGGTACTACTTTGCTCCTTTAATGCTTCAACAATGTATAAATGGTTTCCTCTCCATAACAAAGTATAATATTTGTTTTAAGATATTTAACTCATCTAAAATTTATTTTGCATGGTATGGGATTAAAACAGTTTTCGATGTAGTTCCTTCATATTATCATTCAACAATGTCTTTTGTTAAACACTGATGGTATTAGTTTTTATTTTACTTATTTTCTCATACACTACTATCAGTTTATTTCTGATATTTCTTTTAAAAAAAATTTTTTTAATGTTTATTTTTGAGACACAGAGAGACAGAGCATGAACGGGGAGGGGCAGAGAGAGAGGGAGACACAGAATCGGAAGCAGGCTCCAGGCTCTGAGCTGTCAGCACAGAGTCCGACGTGGGGCTCGAACTCACAGACCGTGAGATCATGACCTGAGCCGAAGTCGGACGCTCAACCGACTGAGCCACCCAGGCGCCCCTATTTCTGATATTTCTATTTTGTTTCTTCCATCACTGTTACCAACACACATTCAGGTAGTCTTATTAATATGCTTTGGAGGTAAGTGTTGGTTTTGAATAGTAAAATTCCTTCTTGTTCCCCTCTAAACGACACAATCATTAATTAGACAATGAGTAGCAATTCCTCTCTACCTGTTTTGTTTGGTCAATACACTAATTGCCAATATTTAAAGATCAGAAGATCAATAAGGTGCTAGGGTCAGAATGTTGCCCCCCCCCCATTCATATGTTGAATCCTAGCTTCCAAAGGTGATGGTATTAGGAGCCTTTGAGAGGTGATTAGGTCATAAGGGTGGAGCCTCCATGGGTAGGGCTAGTGCCCTTATAAAAGAGGTTCCAAAGAGATCCCTATCCCCTTCCACCATATGAGAGCACAGTGAAAAGGTGCTAGCAACGAACCAGAAAGAGGGCCCTCATGAGAATGTGACATTCTGGTGTAGACCTTAGACTTCCAATCTCCAGAACTAAGAGAATTACGTTTCTGTTGTTTCTAACCCTCTCGGTCTGTGATTGTTTGTGATAACAGCCTGAACAGACTAAGGCGATAAGTCCTGTGTCCTCCCCTACTCTCCTTCCACCAATAGATTTCTGGCTTCTTTTGAAAAATGAGCATCACTGGGCCATCTACCCACATGCCAAAAATCAGACAGAACCAAGTAGAAGCTATCCTTTTATTGGGCACACACATATCAAGTTCAAAGTGCCCAACATTCCCTAGAGTCTTACTCCCAGCCCACTTAAGTGATGTACAGTGCCAGCTTAGCGGCCTTTAGATATGCAAACTCTGGTGAAACCCACAAGTTTCCCTTTCTACCTTCAAAGCCAGAAAGTTCACAATCAATTTGCTACTTAACTTTAGTAACTACACCTAGCCTAGATTTCTGGTCTAATCTCTTAACTTCCATTGTATGGCTCCCGATCTTTTATCCCCATTTAATTTACAACAGATGCACCTAATTCTAATCCTCTCAAGTTATTTTGTGAACAAGAATAATTTTTAAAAATGTTCCCCCCTGAAGTTCTTTCCTGCTCCTTTATTCTGTGATTTATACTATCAATCAAGTTCAATTCACCATCCTATCAGGATCTTAACTGGTATTGTATTAAATCTATAAATTCACTTTGTTAGTATTGTCATCTTTATTATATTAAGACTATTCAGCCAGGAGTAGAATATATTCTTATTATTTGTTTTCTTTTCATTCTATTAAAGTATTATAATTCTCTGTATTAGGCCCTGTATCTTGTTTGATTCTATTTTTTTAAATAAAACAAGTATTATGTTTTTCATTATATTTTGTCTAGTGATAAAATAAATGACTGAATTGAGTTAGGGTGTACTTCATAACCCAGGATTCAAGCATCTCATTTCAAGATATGTTTTTGTTGAGTCTCCTAAACATTCAGGTTAGTCACCTGTCGTAGGCAAATAGTATTATTTTTATCTCTACTGACCTACACGCATTCCATTGATCTCTTTCATATAACTTGTTACAACTAGTTATTTAAAACAGTGTTATAAAAAAAGGTGATATCCTGATTTTAACTTGAAATAAACTAATTTTTTCCATAATACTGGTATCTGCCACTACCAGAAACTCCATCAGTTTCCTTTCATGTCCTCAGACTTAAAATCTATTTTTTAACAAAGGTGTCAAGGTTATTCAACAGGGAAGGCAATCTTTTCAATAAATGAAGCTGGAATAACTGGACTTTTGTAGGGGGGAAAAAGACAAACCTTGACCTCTTTACACCATATGCAAATATTAAATCAAAATGGATCACAGGCATAAACATAAGAGCTAAATACAAAACTAATAGAGGAAAATGAAAGAGGACTTCAGCTACCTTCATTATGACCTCAGTCTGTACTTTCTAATTGATTAAGTTCTTCTTTCCAGCTTATCTCTTAACTCAGGCAAAAGACCCTGCAGGCAAAGCATCTCTGTGACGGGAACTGACACTACCCCCTCAAGCCAGCCCTGAGCCAGCATGACTCCATGTGATTGACCCCAAGACAACGATCAACCCAACCTTTACTGCCCACCTGCGTGTACCCACCCACCTTTGTCCTACATTTTCCTTATATAAACCTGGAAGTATTTTCAGCACTTTGGAGACAGTCTTTGAGACATTAGTCGGCTGTCTTCTGGGTGTTGGCCTCACAGAAATAAATTCCTTTCTTTTTTACCACTGCTTGTCTCTCTATCTTTGGATTTTTGTCAGGGGTGAGTGGCCAAACCTGGTCTGTTTGGGAACCCCCGGAGCCCTGTGCCCCAGCTGCAAAAACACAGAAACAAAGCTTTATGACTCTTTGGGCTATATCAGTGATTTCTGATACAAAAAAACATGAGCCATTAAAAAGATACATTTTCGTGTGCGTGTTTTTTTAAATGTATCTAATGGATAAATTAGACTCCATCAAAATTAAAAACTTGCTTGTCAAAAGTTACCATTAAGAAAACAAAAAGGCAAACCACAAATTAGAGAAATATTTGCAAAAGATATACTTAACAAAGTGTGCCTAGTAAACAGAATAAGGAACTCTCAAAGCTTTTTAAAACAAACAAATGTGTCCAAAAATGTGCAACAAAAGATTTGAGCAAATACTTCACACAAGAAGATCTACGGATGGTTAACCAGTATTTTATAAAAAGATTCTCACCATCACTGCTCACTAAAACATACAAATTAAAACTACAATGAGCACTAGACCATCTGAACCCGGTCTGTCTGGGACCCCCGGAACTAGGTGCTCTGGCATCCTTGTGTGCCAGCTATAATGGGAATATAAAATGGTGCAGCCCCTTTGCAAAACAGTTCTGCAATTTCTTATAAAGTTAAACACATCCTCGCCACATGACTCAGCAATCCCAATCCCAGGTACCTATCCAAGAGTAAGGAAATACATATCCATACAGTATCATGTGCACAGACTTCCAAAGTAGTGTTATTCACAATAGAAATTCTTTTTTTTTAATTTTAATTTATTTACTTTTGAGAGTGGGGGAGGGGCAGAGAGAGAGAGAGAGAAAGAGAGAGAGAGAGAATCCCAAGCAGACTCTGGGCTGTCAGTATAGAGCCTGACACAGAGCTCGAGCTCACCAACTGCTAGAAATCACTTAGCGTGAGCTGAAATCACTTAGCCAACCCAGCAGGTGCCCCCCCCATTACGTTAAATAATTAAATGACCCAAATATCTCAAAACTGAACAAGTAAACAAAATGTGGCATATCCATGCGATGGAATACTATTCACTAATGAAAAAGGAATAAACTATTGTATTTAACAACATGGATGAATCTCAATAACATTATTACGCGATGTTAAAAAAAAAGACCCCAAACACAATATACTACATGATTCCATGTATATGAAATTCTAGAAAAGACAAAACTATACTGTCAGAAAGCTGATCAGTAGTTGCTTGGGGACAAGGATGGGGGAAGAAACTGGTGAGGGACCATAAGGCAAGCCAAGGGCCAAGCACAAGCTACCACAACCCCCTCCCCCAAGGTGGGATATGTGTGATATTGCTAAGACACTCCTGGCTGCCCAAGGACAAAGGAAAGGGGAAAACAAATGGTTAACTGTATCCAATGAAAACCTTGAATACTGAGACGTTGGGTGAGCTTGTCAGTTGGCAATGTGTCATGTGTATGTCACATACCAGTGTCAGGTAAGTAAATGCCCTGACTCCATAGGAGGGAGAAAACAACGAACACTCTGCCCTTTGTACTTCTTCCATTGGCTGATTTTAATCTGCAGCCCTTCCCTCAAATAAACCAAAGCTGTGAGTATAACAGATTTCAGTGAGTTCTGTGAGGCTTCGTAAAGATGGTCTTGTGGACCCTTGAACTTGCAACTGGTGTCAGAAGTAAGGGTCATCTTAGAGACCTACACTTGCAATTAGTGTCAGGAAGTAAGGGTAGTCATGTGTGGACTGTGGACTCCCCCCCCCCAACTTCTTAGTTGCCCTCAACACTCACGTGCAGATGAATAAATAGATGGCAAGCGAATGACTTGAAAATTCATAGTTGAAGTGGTTAATAATTACCTAAGCATATTACAAAGGTCATATCTATGAGCTTACAAACAGTTACAAAAGCTTTTTAGAATCTTTACAGCTGCCTGGTTAACCTGGAACCAACCCAAGTAGTGAAAGTCTGGGTTGAGCACGTATAATCAGCTATTTAACTTAAATGACAGCAGCACACACCCAAGAAGGTAACACAGACAAAAACCAACCATCCCATCCTTGCCTCAGTGCATACATGTCATCTAATTCTAAGTGGCTTTTTTAAGTTTATTTATTTATTTTACGAGACAGAGAAAGAGAGAGGGGGAGAGAGGAAGACAGCATGAGTGGTGGAGGGGCAGAGAGAGAGAAAGAGACAGAGACAGAGAGAGAGAGAGAGAGAGAGAGAGAGAGAGAGAGAGAGAATCCCAAGCAGGCTCCACGCTGTCAGTGCAGAGCCCAACGTGGGGCTCAATCTCACAAACCCTGAGATCATGACCTGAGCTGAAATCAAAAGTCAGACGAGCCACCTAGGCACCCCCTAAGTGGTTTTTACTTCCCTACTTAGAATCTGCAAAACATTTCAACTTTCAACTCGTACATTTTTCTAAGGTATGTAATTGAATCTCCTCTTTCAAATTGCTAGTGGTATTATCCATAGCAAGTAGTACCCTACAGGTAGAATTATACTAGAAACACAGATGTTACCTTTGTAAAAAGTTTTACAATTCAGGTTAAGGAGTAGTATGGTCACAAAATAGGACAAAAAATTTTTTCCAAAGATGCCTCCATAAATTTGCCTTCGGAAAATTTACCTATCATTTTCACAACTTTTTTAAAATTTATTTTTATTTATTTTGAGAGCAAGATAGCAGGCAAGTGGAGGAGGGGCAGAGAGAGAGGGAGAAAGAATCCCAAGCAGGCTTCAACTGTCAGCACAGATCCCAACGCAGGGCTCAAACTCACGAACCGTGAGATCATGAGGTGAGCCTAAATCAAGAGTCTGATGCTTTACCGACTGAGCTACCCAGGTGCCCCTCATTTTTACAAATTCTAACATTTTCCATGAGAGAAAAATAAAGTTTAGAAAAAACTGCATAAATAATACAATAAGTTTCTATTTAGAACATCATAAATGTTACTGTTTCCAATGCTTATAAATGTGTGGCAAAGTGAGTGCTCAAATGCAAGTTCAAGTTAAGTATCTATCTAGGCTGTTCTTTTTCATGCTGAGCCAAACTAGGTGAGGTGGTCGGTTAATGTTAGAATCAGAGACTTTGACAAGAGGCAAAGAGGACAGTGCTTTCCCTCAAAGCAAAGCCAAATCCATCAAAGGCTTAAAGTATCTCCATTTGTTCAAACTTAGAGATAGGTGATCTACCGAGCTGCTCTCAAGAATATTCTGAAAGCTGTAAAACTCAAGCATTAGCATGAGGGATAAAATGCACTATCTCTCCCCTCCTAAGCCTCTATATCTCCACAAGACAGAGTTAGGAGATCTTTACTGTGGGTGCCAGTGTTCACCCAGCTTCAGCCTGACCTACAGAACTCCAACCTGTAGACTCAGCCCACAATATTCTTCAGCCAATGAGAACCAAGTTTGGTATTCTAATTGGAATTCACTAGTGATAGGCTCTTGAGCTACCACTCGGTCCAAGAAGCCTTCATCACCACTGTGTATGATTTTCCCCCGCTAGAATGCAAGTCCTGCTCTGAACCTCCAACCCACCTAAAGCTCTAAAACCCCACTTAAAATGACTCTGTCCCCGAACCCCCAGTCATTGGCTGAGTGATTCTTCCACCCACGTAGACAATCTAGACCAAGATGCTACCCTGAAGAAGGCAAAGTTAGAGAGACTGAGGCATGAGAAGTATCTGATCCACGGTTGCTAAAGGAAATGGATCATGAGCCGCAGAATATAGGCTATACGATATATGGGCTGCCTCTAGAAACTGAGAATGACCCCTTGTGGACAACCAGCAAGCAAATGGGACCTCAGTCTGACAACCACATGGAACTAAATTCTGCCAACAGCTTGAATGAGCTGGGAAGAAAATTCGTTCCCCAGAGCCTCCAGAAGGGAACACAGCCCTGCTGACACTGATTTCAGCCTTGTGAAACCTGGAACAGGGAACCAGCTGAGCCATGCGGTGCACAGATTTCTGGCTTACAGAGAACTTTGTTGTTTTAAGACACTAAAGTTTGTGGCAATTTGTTACAGCAACAGTAGAAACTAATATAGTGGTGGTTCCCCTGCCCCCATCAACTTGCCTTATTTTTCTGTCCCCACTAGTCTGCAGTTAGGAACCTAAGAAACTGGAGTCACTGAGTTTCCAATACATAATACTTCTAGGATGTCCCACATTGCACTGTTATGGCTTATCTGTATATTCCGTCTTCCCACTAAATGCAAGCTCTTCAAGGACAGAGATTATGAATGCCTTTTATTCCATTTTCATTATGCAAATGATATATATGGATTAATGAAAAATGAAGGGACCAAGTATAAAAGAAAATTAAGGCCACCCACATTTTTTTTAAGTAATCTCTCCACCCAATGTGGGGCTTGAACTCAAAACCGAGAGATCAAGAGTTGTGTCCTTTACTGACTGAGGCAGCCGGGCACCCTGAAACCATCCACAATTTAACAGTTAACCACATGTTAACATTTTCATGCCATTCTATACTTTTCTATATACTTGCATATTTTTATACATATAAATAAAATCATACTATATACGCTGTTCTGTAATATTCTCCCTTAAAAACATTATGTGGCTATTCCATGTCAATGGACAGGATTCTACACCATAATTTTTCCATTCTGTAGTACCTCAGACTAGGCCAGGTCCTCCTATTACAACCTCTCTCATGCCCCACACCTCTCCCTTCATAACACTTTCAACAGCTGTAATAACTCTTGTGATCATATGATGAGTTTATTAAGTTCTGTTTTCTCCATTAGATTATAATTTCCATGAGATAAAAGCCAAGAAATGTAATGCATGAATAGATGAGTTTAACCAAACCTCTTTTTTCAGCCATTTAGGTTGCCTCCTATTTTATTATTCCTAATAGAGGTCTCTAGCACACAGACTGTCAATAAGTGTTTGCTGAGAACTAAATAAAATAATAAACAGTATTTTCAAGAATGGTGAAGGACAGGGGTGCCTGGGTGGCTCAGTTGGTTAAGCATCTGACTTTGGCTCAGGTCATGATCTCACAGTTCGTTAGATCAAGCCCTGCATTGATCTCTGTGCTGACAGCTCAGAGCCTGGAGCCTGCTTCCCATTCTGTATCTCCCTCTCTCTCTACCTCTCCCCCACTCATACTCTGTCTCTCTCTCTCTCTCAAAAATAAACAAACATATGGGGCACCCGGTGGCTCAGTTGGTTGAGCATCCTACTTCAGCTCAGGTCATGATCTCACGGTCTCTGAGTTCGAGCCCCACACGTCAGGCTCTGTGCTGACAGCTCGGAGCCTGCAGCCTGCTACAGATTCTGTGTCTCCCTCTCTGCCCCTCCCTCTCTCACACTCTGTCTCTCTCTTAATAAATAAACATTAAAAAAAGTTTTTAAATTAAAAAAATAAACAAAAAAAATTAAAAAAAAAGAATGGTGAATGATAGACATTCAGTAAACAGTAATTTAAGTCATCAGGAAGACGAGACAGAAGTCCTAGGTCCATAAACATGAAGAACTAACTGTACTTGGCTGATTAAAGGATCCTTAAGGCAAGTAATTTTAACTTTACTTTTTCAGTTCTTTTTCTTGTTCAAAAAGGGACAGGTATGCATGGTCAACAAGATTTCATAACTCCTTAAAAGGTATTCAAAAAAGGCATGTTTTACATATTAACTAATTACAGAAAAATGTTCTTCCTAAAATAGATGGGTATACAGCATGGTGCAGGCCCAGGAAACTGGGCAATCTTGTTATGGGTAGTTTAAAGAGTAAACACGTTCTCTAAATTCTACCGTATCACTACCAACCCCCAAATAAGCCTTTAAATTTTTTTTTTTCAACGTTTATTTATTTTTGGGACAGAGAGTGACAGAGCATGAACGGGGGAGGGGCAGAGAGAGAGGGAGACACAGAATCGGAAACAGGCTCCAGGCTCTGAGCCATCAGCCCAGAGCCCGACGCGGGGCTCGAACTCACAGACCGCGAGATTGTGACCTGGCTGAAGTCGGACGCTTAACCGACTGCGCCACCCAGGCGCCCCCCAAATAAGCCTTTATAAGTGTCATGGAGTAGATTGAATCAGACACTGAACCTATAGAGCCCTGAGCTTTAGGGAAAGTAATCAGGGGCCAATGATGTACCCACACAGAGATCTTAAACATAGAGAGTGTCTTTAAAAGAAGACTATTTTCTATTAAACAATCAACTAAATAAAAAGTAACATTATCAGTTTAAGTTACATATCTTCCAGTAAGTATTTAAAACACACAAACTGGGGGGCCTGGGTGGCTCAGTCAATTGAGCATCCAACTCCTGATTTTGGCTCAGGTCATGATCCCAGGGTCGTGGGATGGGGCCCCATGTTGGGTTCTGCACTGACCGTGGAGCCTGCTTAAAATTCTCAATCTCCCTCCCTCTGCCCCTTTTGTCTGTTCTCTCTCTCTCTCTCTCTAGAATATAAAAATCAATCAATCACACACAAATGGTAGAAATGCCCAAATGTGAAATAAGAACGACGTATTTAATCATTAAAATGTCTGTTCTTTACCTGAGAGAAAAACAGAGAAAACTGCCTTCAAATTATTCAAAGCCTTCATAGATTGTACAGGTTTCAAAGTTTTTTTAGTTATGACTTTACTGATTTATGTAACCTGCCCCTTCTTCTCTGCATGTTCTACTAAAGGTCTTTCATCTTTAAAAATCCAGAGGGAGATGCCCCAAAAGTGAAAAGTGCGTGGGGTGGGGGGGGGGGGTGGTAATGGAATCACAGGAACTTACCACTATATAATACAAAGAGCACAAGGGCATGAAGAGTGGGGTGCTAGTCCTAATGCTACTGTTTCATCAAGCCACTGACGTTTCCTAGACCCCAGTCTCTTCACCTGTAAAATGAAGGGGCTCTGTGATCTCCAGGGCCCTTCCAGCACAAACCTTCTATACTGTGGATTTCTGGGGAACGAGACAGTTAAAGGAAAGAAGTAAAACTCACGCTAGATACTCTGCCACAGGTTACAAAGGTAATTGAAAAAGGTCTCAAATAAAATGCCCCCTAAAGATTTTACTTACAAATGTATGCCATCAACCTCCTCAGACCTCTACTTCCCGCATATCCTGTTAATACTGATTATCTGAAATCAGAGAGGCATTTTACGGTCAAAGAGCCTTTATCAGTGATTGGGGCTTTAAATGGCTTCCTCAGAGGAAAGATAAAAAGATAAAGAAGAAAGTTAGATATGTGCAAAAAATATATCTTTGGAACCTCTATGGAAAAATCAATATTGATAAGTGAGATATATCTCACTTATCTGACTGAGAAAATTACTTAAGAGTTACAAAGAAAGAGTTGCTAAACTCTGTTAGGGTTGTTTGCAGAATGGAGAAAAAATTTCTAATAATGATATAATACCTATATAAAAAAGATTAAAGCAGTTCCCTACATACGTGAACCTAGCTTTACAATAACCTATGCGTGCTAAGAGTCACGGGCACCTTACCATAGCCTCTCCCGTCCCAGATACCCAGGACAAGGTAACATCCATGGAGGAAACACAACACCTCCCCTCATCCAATCATCTCCCCAGGGGCCAAGAGAGCTAGAGGTTTTGTCCTACTACAGTTCCCACATCCATGAATCCTGTATCTTAGAACTAGAAACAGCCCTCTCTATTCAAAGGGGCTTCCCCTTTGGGAACAATTTCTATAATAATAATAATTCTCTGTCTAAAAATTGGCACATACACTGTAAAGCTAGCTTTATGGTTTTGAAAATGGTAGGCCATGTAGAATGTGGCGGAAGAGATGTTTTTGGAATTGTCGATCAGAGTTCAAAATATATTATTACTATCCCTCTCCCCACAACCAAAAAAAAAAGAAAGACCATAAGCCTTACCCACATTCTCTAGCACCTCAGCTATAATAATAGCTCAGCTACAAAACAAGTCATTTTCCTCTCTGAGCCTTAGTTGGCACTCACCAATGTTTGATGGGGTACTTTAAGGAGGTTACACACTAGATAATCTTAAAGAAGTCTTTCATCTCTGATGCTATGTGGTTCTAAGATAAATGAACTTTCCTGAGTTAACCCAGGCTCAAAACCTTATTGATAGCATTGTTTCTACACAGAAAAGTTGTACACATCTCAAAGAACCAACTTAAAAGTGAACTTTGGGAACATAATCCATTTGAAGTTGGGGCCTTCTTGTATCTCATAAGACACTGTCTACCATTTTCCTATACATCCTTATTACTGCAGTAAATACATTGTCAGGTCAAAAATATTATTTGGAGAAAAAGAACACATTACAATAAGAATGGTAAGGCAATACAATACTGCCTTTTCTTTACTACTAGTGGAATTCTTACAGTCATCTTGGCATCTTAAATTTTCTGGTTAGAACAGGTCAAAGGCATTCCCTTTCCCATTTCTCTTCTAACTTTCTTCCTTCCTCTACTATTTCAATTCAATAAGCTACTATGGAATAACTCTTGGGTATTTAAATCTGGGAGCTAAACATGGCACTCGAGAGAGACAGAGTTGGGCAGGGTGCCGGAAGACTCTAAGATGCTCCAATTATTCCCTCCCCTTGGGTTTGGGTGGGACTTGGGACTTGCTTCTACCATGTAGAATATGGCAAAGGTAAAAGGACATCACTTCTATAATTATATTACATGAAATCTAACTTTCATCTTGCTAGCAGACTCTCTCTATTGATGCTTTCCCTCTCTGGCTTTGAAGTAAGCCGCCATGCAGAGTGGCCCATATAGCATGCACCGAGGGTGGCCCTGGGCTGACAGCCATAAAGAGCTAAGGCTCTCAGTCTAACTATCTTGAAAGACCGAGTGCTGCCAACAACTACATGAGCTTGGAAAGGGAGCTCCCAAGCAGAGTCCCAGCCCTGACCAAAACCTCGATTGCAGTCCTGTGAGATCCTCTGAAGCAAGAGATCCAGCTAAGCCATACCCAGATTCCTGACCCACAGAAACTCTGAGATTCTAAATGTGTCTTGCTTTAAGCCACTAAGTTTATGCAATATTGTTACCTAGCAAATTATAATTAATGCAGGCAGAAAAAACACACAATATAATTGAAGAAGAACTTCAAGACAAGAGAAAAACAAATTTGAGACAGGAAAGTTCAGGTAATAAAAGATGGCTATGGGATAAAGTCTGTTTTGAAATATGTCATGAAGAGGTTAGTTATGAGACCCCCCGGCCCTTACATCTTTCAAGAACTTAGGTTGGCAGCTGAGCGGTAGAGCGGACAGCACACAGACAGAATGAATATCCCGGACAAGACTACTACTACACGGAGAAGCAGTGGGAGAGGACTGAATAGGTACAAAGGGTCTATCTAGATCATGGGAAGCCTGGAATGGCAGGTGTTGAGTGGGCTCATTTACGATACTATAGGCATCCACACTAAACAAAAGGCTCTTGAGCAGGGAAATGACCATAAAAAGTGTTTTAAAGAACTTAATCCTATCACAGTATAAAGGATGGAGAAGATTAGAGATTAGAAGACCAAGAATAGATAATGCCAGCACAACAGTTGTCCTGAGGCCAGCAAACGTGTGGAGGAAAAAGGCTCATGCTGATGAATAACCAAAGACCTGCAAATTAAAACTATACAACACCATTTTTTGGTTAACCAAATTAGTGAAAAATATAAACTAGTAATACTAGCAAAGATAAAGCAATCTCAGACATTGTTGGTGGGAATGTAAATGGAATAGCCTTTTTATGGAAAGCCATATTCATCAGCAATATTTATTAATAATCTTAAAATATTCAGATCCTTAGACTTGATAATTCACTTCTTAAAAAAATTTTTTTTTAACATTTATTTATTTTTGAGACAGAGAGAGACAGAGCATGAATGGGGGGAGGGTCAGAGAGAGAGGGAGACACAGAATTTGGAAGCAGGCTCCAGGCTCCGAGCTGTCAGCACAGAGCCCGATGCGGGGCTCGAACTTGTGAACCACAAGATCATGACCTGAGCCGAAGTCGGACACTTAACCGACTGAGCCACCCAAGCGCCCCGATAATTCACTTGTTAAAGAATATTTTAAGAAAAAAATTTATATATTTTTTACCCATTCAAACACATTTAATTAAGTGCCTATTACATTCCAAATACTGAGGATATAGTAATGAACAAAACATACCTCACTTCTGCTTTCAGGGAACTTAGAAGAGGCAAACATTTAACAAATAAGTGCAAAAGTTTATAGGATACAGTGAGAGATTATGTATTTATGTACGTATGCAAACTCTACACCCAACATGGGGCTTGAACTCACAACCCTGAGATCAAGAGTTGCAGGCTCTACCAATTGAGCCAACTGGGCACCAGAAGAGAGAGCATTTTTAAACACTTGATTTAAAGTGTGAGATCAGGGGCGCCTGTGTGGCTCAGTCAGTTAAGCGTCCGACTTCAGCTCAGGTCATGATCTCACAGTTCGTGAGTTCAATCCCTGTGTCAGGCTCTGTGCTGACAGCTCGGAGCCTGGAGCCTGCTTCGGATTCTGTGTCTCCCTCTCTCTCTGCCCCTCCCCCCTTGCGCTCTGTCTCTCTGTCTTTCTCTCTCTCAGAAGTAAATATTAAAAAAAAATAATTTGTGAGATCAGAAAAGACCCTTCTGGGAAATAACATTTATTTATTTTTATAATGTTTATTTATTTTTGAAGGAGAGAGCACAAGCAGGCGAGGAGCAGAGAGAGGGGGTGACAGAGGATCCACAGCAGGCTCTGTGCCAACAGCAGCAAAACCGATGTGGGGCTCAAACTCATGAACTGTGAGATCATGACCTGAGCTAAGTGAGGCTGAACACTCAACCGACTTAACCACCCAAGTGCCACCTGGGAAATAACATTTATATTGAGAGCTGAAGGGTGAGTAGAATTTAGCCACGTAAAGAATGGGAGAAAGTTTTCTTCTTGACAGAGGAAATAATACTCATGAAGGCAAGAAAGAGTTAGTTGTATTCAAGATTTTTCTTTTTTTACAAAATTAGTTAATTAATTAATTTGTTTTTTTAGAGGGGGTGTAGAGAGGGAAAGGGAGAGAAAGAATTTTAAACAGTCTCCATGCCCAGCACAGAGCCCAACATGGGGTTGGATCCCATGACCCTGGGATCATGGCCTGAGCGAAAATCAAGAGTCACATGCTTAACTGACTGAGCCACCCAGGGACCCCTGTATTCAAGATTTTTAACCTATTCAACAAATATGTATGGAGGTAGGTCCTAATAAGTATCAGGTACTAGGGACCGAGGATAAGAAACCGAAGAAAATAGTGATCCGGGTCAAGTTGAGGTAGTAGCAGATAAAACAGGTTTAAAAAATTGTATAGCTATAGTAGGGCCTAGTATTCATAATGAAGACAAAGATATATCAGGAAATGATATAGGAGGAAACTAATGCATGTGGCAGGAAAAAGAAGAAGATGGCATAAAGGTAACAAACACAAAGGCACTGTGTCTTCTTTCAAACCCAAACAGTATAGACTTACCTGAGAAAGATATGTTCAAAACGTATTGTTCATTAAATACTATATATACCATTTATAGGTAGAAATACTTAGATGGGTCGGTACTAAAATGTTTATATGCAGAGAAGAACAAGGAGAGATCAAAAATAAATAAACATGTACACACGAATTAAAGTGTAGCTATACTCGGGAAACTATTTCCCCTACAGCTATCCATGAATGGTTCCCAGCTCTGCTAAGCACTCAGGGAAAAGTAATCATTTTTTGGAATAAAAAGCAGGCTTTCTTTGTGAGAGGCCAAAATACACACACACACACATACACACATATATGTGTGTATGTGTGTGTGTGTATATATAAATTAAAAATCGACCAAATGAACCTCCACAAGGTTAATGTGAAGAGTGACATTTACACAAACCTTATGGTGAGAATAAGCTTGGAACCATCAGCAAGTTACAAAAGAAGCCATATACATGAGTATGACCTCATATGAGCAGCAGACCTGAGGGAAGAGAGCCCTTTTCCAACCTCCTAAATTATCTAAATAGTGATATTTTATGGTTGGTACATGTGAACAGTGTTAAAGAGTCAAACATGGGGCACCCAGGTGGCTCAGCCAGTTAAGCATTTGACTTCAGCTCAGGTCATGATCTCACAGTCTGTGGGTTTGAGCCCCATGTTGGGCTCTGTGCTGACAGCTCAGAGCCTGCTTCCGATTCTGTGTCTCCCTCTTTCTCTACCCCTCCCCTGCTTGCACTCTCTCTTTCAAAAACAAACATTAAAAAAAAAAAAAACAAAAACGAGTCAAACAGTATTTGACAGCAAAAAACACAACCTACAAAAAAAAAAGATGTAGAATTCTGTACTATTTTTGCAACTTCTATGAGTCTAAAATTATTTCAAAATAAAAATTTATATATATATGGGCTATCTTGTTACGGGGATACAAGGCTTAAAATTTGTGTTAATTTTATGAGGCAATCAAAAAATAGGATAAATGAAAATCCTCCAAATTACTCTCCGTGAGTCCAGTTTTTACTTCTGTCAAGGGATGCAGGTGCTTTATCAGGGGAAAAGCTCATGGTCTGCGTTTGATATTCCACTGAGCAACCAGACTTTTGAGAAAATCATTTCAATCTCTCTAAGCCTCTGCTACACCTACCTCACAGCATGGTATCATATGCTTGCCAACTATGGCATGCTAGACAAATATTTATTATTATTATTTAAAATTTCATTTATTTGAATAGCATTATTCCTTCATTCAATGGGGAACTATCTTTGAGATATTACTAACCTTTTGGGTCTCTTCAGGTTTGTGAAATTATCAAATTAATCTTATATTTGCCGGTAGTGGCCATGACTTAACAAACAGATTTATCTAATAATAAGAATAGTTATCACATCCTGGAAAATGTTTCTTAAGACAACTATAGCCTAAAAAAATGTTTCTACTGCTTAGCCTTTTCCTATAAAGTTCATTAATTGAATTGGATAACCCATTACTTTAAAATTAGTTTGGTTAATTCTGAAGATCTGTCTTTATTTATTAGACCTGTCTAATCAAGTAGGGCATAAATATACAGTGTGGACAAATACACTGACATCATACCTAAAATATGTTTCATGAAATACATTTCCCTCACAGACATTAAAAATGAAGTCATAGCTCCTCCGAAGAAAAAAGACAATTAAGGAATTTCAAGACATTCAAAAGATGAAGCTTGAGAACTCAAAACAAATTTTAAAGTCTGACAAAGAAAATGTATCTTTTATAAAATTGGAAATTTATGCGTACTGTACTTATAAATGATGCATCACAAAATGTTTCATTATACCTTTAATGTTTCAAAATCCATTACCATCCCTCTCTCTCCCATCAAGTACAATCTTAGGAAGAAAAAATATTATGTTATTTCCTGAGTTAAAACTTTGTGTACAACCTATAGGCTAATGGGAAAACAGAGTAAAGGAATAACCCTCTCAAATCAAGCCTTTACTTGTTAAACCCTGAAGGTCACCCATTTTAACCTGGCAGCTCATTTTATTTCCTGGAAAATGTATTTAGAGACCAAAACCAGGAATGATTCAAGTGGACAGTTAAAAAGTAAAAACACCAACAGGAGTCATATGAAAATAATATATTACTGAAGATTATTAGAAAATATAAAAGAGCAGGATTTTCTACCCCCGTTCAAAGTTTCCATGGAGTTCATTCAGCCAACAGTCTACTCACTTCCGGTGGGTGTGGTCCATGCCACTGTTTGGTATTGCTTCCAACTTTGCATTTTTCTGCCCACAGATATTTCCATAGCTGTCGTATCCTGACACTAGTCTCGCTGCTGCACCTGTTGCTACTGAAAAGCCACAAATAAATCCCTAGAAAAAAAAAACAGAAAAAACATACAAATAAACCATTTCAATAGCAACAGTCACTACTTGATACGATAATGAGCTTCTTTTGTCTGTTGAGGGGAACAAAGAGCTATCTTTCCTTATTGCAAACACTATTCTACTGTTTTCCTTGGATTTCACATGAGCAGCACAAAGAAGTCCACAGGGAAACACTATTTACTACCATAACAAAACAAATCTCAAGCTTTTACATCATGAGATCGTCTTTGCATTTTATAATAATAAGAGCAGCTTCTCTGTATGGAACATCTGCTCTGTGCCAGGCTCTGTAGTAGGTGCTTACCAGACGTTATCGCTAATCCTCATAATAAGGAAACTGAGGCCCAGAGAGGTTAAATAAGTTGTCCAAAGCCATAGAAGCTAGATGAGAGCATAAAATCAAACCCAGCTTGTTTCATTCTTCAGCAGTTTTTGGTTGTAAAAGAGTTCTGTTAAATTAACAGCAACCGATGAAAGAAAGAAATTCAAAGAACAATAGGTACGTGGGTTTTGAATTATTACCACTTTGGTGCCCACAACATTTCTGTTTCCTTCCTTCAGTAAAGCTGTATACAAGCCAAAAAATTACACCATGAAACACTACTCTGCTTTTAATATTGCAGAGCCAAGGAGAGTGAGGCACTGGGTCTGTGTGCCACAAAGGTCACTTCATTTCATGGGAATATGATTCATCACAGTGCCCAAGGCAAATAAATGGTAGATGCTTCCGAACTGCATCATGCTTGCTAAATCAAGTATGCACAAAGAGCAGTAACAGCCTATATTCCACTGCAGGCTGGTAGGCATTAAGAATAGGAAGTAAGGTGAATCATTACTGATCAACCGAATTGGGAGAAAAGGCTGGGGCTAGAAAATCTTGCAATGTGGTCATTGAAAGGTTGAGTTTTGATCATCTTTACTGAAGTGGTTAATGAAGGCAGAGATTAGCACTGTTTAACTTATCATAGCCAAGTCTCACGAGTAGTACTCATAGAAGCAGTCAGCCATGCTAGGTCTCAGGGCTACGGTGCTAAGTACTGTCCTCACACACAGTTCCTACAAGAAAAGTATTTCCCCCCTTAATTACTTTCCTAAAAAGGTAAACAAATTCTTTTTTTCTGAATGACCCCTTTATTTTTGTCTTGCAGGTAAGGAAAAAGAGTAAGGAGTGTGGCTCTAAATACTAGAAACTGCTTGAAACTACGGTTTACAAGAAAGTCAACTCCAGAAGTGGAGACTATCCCAGATTTGCCACTCCCATGCCTTCTGATCCTTGCCAGGTTACTTTAACTCTCCACACCTCAATTTACTCACCTGTGAAATGGAGATAATGACTGTGTAGCTCATAAGACTGCTGTAAGGATTAAATGAAATAATCCTGTAAAGTGCTAAGAATCCTGCTTGGCACATAGTAAGAGCTCAATAAATATTAGCTAGTATTGTTAGAAATGAGAACATGTAAAGGAAAAGACCATGGGCTCCAGGGGCAGATTAAGCTTCACTGAGAACTCCATTTTCTACTTGTGTGACATTGAACAAACTTGCTTAATGCTCTGTGCTTCAGTTTTCCCGTCTATAAATTGAGGCTAAAACCACTTACCACAAAGGCTGCTGTGAGAATGACACGAAATAATGCATGTAAGTGTCCTGTTTCAATAAAAATGTTAGTACCCTTCTGCCTCAAAGCTAACTGCTAGCACTAGGGTCAGGCACAGGCTGGTCAGGACTCACCTATGCACCCTCATCTTGTGGCCCACTCCCTCTCTCCTGACTCCTCCAAGAAAAATGCAAAACAATTAGTTCCATGTCAGGACTTCAAGCCAATATGAAAACATAAGAAAATAAAAAAATTTAATCCTCTGCACACATACACATGTTCAAATCAGCTTTCCATCTTAAGCAGATCCCTGAACCTATCATTGGGAAATCCTACACTGAACAAAAACCGGAAGTGGAGGTAAACATTAGGAGGTTGAACGGCTAATTTTCCAACACAGTTCTTTGACAAGAAGAACCACCAAGTAACAGAAAGGGAACCCAGAAAGATCTGGATTTAAACCCTCACTCTACCACGTACTACCTATGCGACTCTGATCCAATTACCTGCTTAGAGTATTTCCTCCTCATCCCTAACACAGAGCCCCATCCTCTATTTCACAACCCAGTGATGAGGAGTAAATGAGATAATGCACATCTAATCCCTCGCTGGTCTGGTACACAGCTGGTGACCAAGACATGGTGGCTGGTAGTGGGAAATCTGAATGACGAAGCCAGACCAAAGAGGCTGACAACGGTAATTAGGGACTAACCAAACACTCCTTCAGTTCTCTTCTTTTAGAACAAAAATTTCTAGGGGGAAAATGAGAAATACTGTAACTCTGTCACTACACAGAAACATTTAGACCACAATTACAATCTTCTTCCACTATAGTCAAAATAGCAAGGCCCTTGCATAATTAAAAGGTTATGTTCTTCTTTCACTTTTTATAGAAATTTTCTTCTTATGTTTCATACGTACTTTGTGTTACAGATTCCTTTCAATGGCTTCTGATTTCCCTTTCTGACTATTTTTAACAGTACTGTGGGACATGTGAGGTTCTTTTTTTTTTTTTTTTATCATAAGCCACCTCACATCCCTCTGGGATGTAGGCAGAGTATAAATTATAAATGTTACATATATATGGTAAAATGGGGACACTGACATATTTTCACACTGGCCATTTAAACTTCTTAGTAGTTTCCAAAAGCATTAGAGAAGAGAGGGTGAGAAGCTTCAGGGGAGAAAGGAAGGAGAATAGTAAGCTAAGAAGATAGGAAGAAACCATGACTGTTATCCCAGGGACTTCCCATATGGTACACGTACCTACAATGGGGAATTAGGCCAAATATAATTAAAAATACAATCTCCTTTAAAAAACAAAAAATTCTGAAATCCAAATGCAGGAAGCAATATAGTTTCAGATGAGAAAAAAAATGTGGTGCACGAAATTAAAATAGGATGAGAGAAACTTTACAGAATGCACTCAATAATTTAATGGCTCTAAGCGGGGAGAGGAAGAGGCATTCAAGAGAAAGAAATCATATTAATGAAGCAAATGATAAGGGGGATGAGGAAAGCTTTTATATGCCTATAGAAGAGAGCAATCACTGCAGAGAAAGTAAGCCTATTAGTAAGGAAGAGAACCATGGCTAAAATCTTAAAAGGACTGAGTTACTGAATTGCTTTCAGAACAGCTATTTTGAGAGAGAGAGAGAGGAGCAGACAAATCTAATCACAAACAGAAGGTGACTCAAATCAGATAAAGGCATACAGCGGTGGTGGATCCCATGCCAGATCTGGCAAACTAGGAAGTACCTACTGCCTCAGAGGGAGACAGACAATTTCTGAACTGGACTCATTAGTTCAATTTAAGAAGGAGGATTTGCTTAGTTTCATTCACTAGTAGTCAAAAAAGGGGACACATTTTATGTCACAAGCATGTGTGAATTTCAAACCTGGAGCCTTAACATGCAACTGAGCAAGGCGAAAGCCTTAGTTTGGGTTTTGGGCGTGGAAAAAAACCGGTCAACAAAAACACATGTGGTGTGTGGCGGGGTGGGGATGAAATACAAATCTAGTGAAATGTTTCAAAATAGAAAGATGGGGGAAAAGATTTATGTTTATAGCTCTGAAATGAAAGTATATCCAGGCTCTTTTTTCCCCCTTCAATACTACCTCCTTTAGTTCTATACCTAATCCTCTACCTCTATTCCTAAACTCAGTGAAAGCTTGGAATCAATCTCCTAATCACTAATTTGTCAAACCTTGAAGCAGCATTTGGCTTCTGTTCCTCCTTTTCTGAGAACCCGGAGACAAGGAAGGCTATTAGGACCTAGAAGACAGGACAAGAATGCCTGATGCAGGGGCACCTGGATGGCTCAGTCAGTTAGCATCTGACTCTTAATTTCGGCTCAGGTCATGATCTCACAGTTTGTGGGATTGAGCCCCAAGTCGGGCTCTGTGCTGACAGCATGGAGCCTGCTTGGGATCCTCTCTCCCCCTCTCTCTGTGCCTCCCCCACTCACGTGTGCACACACACTCTCTCAAAATAAATACATTTTATAAAAAGAATACCTGATGAATAACTAATATTTATACAAACTAAAAAAAATTTTTTTTAATTTTGCCAATCTTCCAGATTTCTGGATTTCTTCACACATTAATAGGATGTATTACTCTAAGAAAGAAGAAAGAATCAATAAGCAAGAATGTTTGGAAGTCTAGAAAATATACACCCAAAAAGTATTTACTGAGCATTTACAAATGCAAGATGCTATGCAGGGTACAAAAAGGTTAAAATACATGAAGTTTACCCTAAAATAACTGAAATGGGGGCACCTGGGTGGCTCAGTTGGTTAAGCAGCCAACTTCGGCTCAGGTCATGATCTCATGGTTTGTGAGTTTGAGCCCTGCATCAGCTGACTCCAGCTGGGAACCTGGAGCCTGCTTCAGATTCTTTGTCTCCCTCTCTCCCCCTCCCCCACTTGAGCTCTGTCTTTCTCTGTCTCTCAAAAAAATAAACGTTAAAAAAAAAAAAAAGAACTGAAATGTTCTCAAAAGGTTAGAAAATCATGCGGTATGAGGAAGCAAAATCAGATAGGCTCAGTTTCATGGGCAGCTTGAGCAATGAAAAAAAGAAAAAACACAAACAGGGAATACTAGACACTGAACCCAGCTCTGATACAAATACTCCCTATGATCTTGGGTAAGTCACTTTAAATTCTGAGCCTCAGTTTCCTGGGTTTAACTAGATTAATCTCTAAAGCGCTTTCCTCTTCTCAAAATTTATGATCCTAAGGGAAAGTAGACACAAAGTAAAATTTTTCAGAGTATACTTGCAGGAAGAAGTATAAGCCCATTTGGTCCAGCATAGTGATCAAGAATACAAAAACAAGAGTAGGTTAAAAGCAAATCCATTTAGGGGTACATGGTGGCTCAGTAAGTTAAGCATCCAACTCCCGATTTCGGCTCAGGTCATGATCTCATGGTCATGATATCAAGCCCTGCATCAGGCTCTGCGCTGATTTTCTCTCTCTCTCTCTCTCTCTCTCTCTCTCTCTCTGTCCCTCCCCTGCTTTTGCTCTCTCTCTCTAAAATAAAAAAATAAATAAAAAAAAAAAAGAAAGAAAGAAAATCCTGGGAATGCAAGCTGGTGCAGCCACTCTGGAAAACAGTATGGAGGTTTCTCAAAAAACTCAAAATAGAACTACCCTATGACCCAGCAATTGCACTAGTAGGTATTTATCCAAGGATACAGTTGTGCTGTTTCAAAGGGACACATGCACTCCAATGTTTATAGCAGCACTATCAACAATAGCCAAAGTATGGAAAGAGCCCAAATGTCCCTCAATGGATGAATGGATAAAGAAGATGTGGTATATATATACAATGGAGTATTACTCGGCAATCAAAAATAATGAAATCTTGCCATTTGCAACTACATGGATGGAATTGGAAGGTATTATGCTAAGTGAAATTAGTCAGAGAAAGACAAAGATCATATGACTTCACTATATGAGGACTTTGAGAGACAAAACAGATGAACATAAGGGAAGGGAAACAAAAATAATATGAAGGCAGGGAGGGGGACAAAACATAAGAGACTCATGGATATGGAGAACAGAGGGTTACTGGAGGGAGTATGGGAGGGGGTAATGGGCTAAATGGGTAAGGAGCATTAAGGAATCTACTCCTGAAATCATTGTGCACTATACGCTACCTAATTTGGATGTAAATTTAAAAAAATAATAAAATTAATAAAAAAATAAAAAATTAAATTAAATTAAAAACCAAATCCATGTAATCAATGTAAAAATAGTTAACATGGTAAAGTTTATGTTATTTATATTTTACCATAATAAAAAAAAGGAAAAAAAAACAAAGGATTTAACATTAAGTAGGTACATATTTGGATCAGGTAACCTTAAGGTAATTTTCTTCCTCTTCCTGGCAAAGCACAGACCATCACACAGATGACTAAATACTGCAGTGAGTCTCTGAGTCTTTCACTAGGTGCTGCATGCTCAACAATAGTTAATGAGGTAGAAACACTATGCTCTGGGAACTAGACTAATGCTATAAAATTAAAAAAAGGTCCTTGAAAGCAGTCTGAAGGGACAACGTATGCAATGATGTCTCCTACGCCTAGCTCTAGTCCAGACCATTCTCCAAAGCTCCAACTCTGCATTTCCCAGTGCTTATCCTTACCCATGCCCTACTTCTGTCGAATTCATCTTCTCATTCCACACTTCCCCAAACCACTCACCTCTCCTGCACATACCCTGTCTGCATTTGTCGTTTCATTCTTTACTGGACTGCACATGTAAGATATGGAGTGAGGGTACTGCTCAGTCTCCCCCCTCCACACTTCTGGCCATCACTATTGCTTCCTAACTGTGCCAGAGGAAGTAAGAATGCTAAACTGTTTGCTCAGAATCTGAAATACTGATGAGACAACATTTTACTGGCTGGCAAGGTTACCGCATCCATGTTCTAAATAACTATCTGTTGTTCCCAATTCCAGGCAACAAAGGAGGGACTATCTCTTGAGGCCTCACCTTTTCTACCTCTTCTCTTCCGGGTTCAATGCTGCCACTGGGTTATCTAGATAAGTTATTGAACTTATCTCTGTGCCTCTGCTCTCTATCTGTAAAATGAGAAAGTAGTTGTGAAATTTCAATGTTTCTGTGTCACATACAGAACAGCCCCTCGTCCACAGTAAGAAGCAATAAGTAAGAGGGCTAAATTGTAAGGTCTCTCTACCTTCCACTGTCCATGGTAAGCACTCCTACTAGGGCCATCCAGTTGCCTCTCTTTCCTGATTTCTGCGGTAAGCTGATCTGGGCAGATAGGGTCCCGATGGATCTCTTCCCTCTTCTCATACATACCTCTCTCTCCCTGAGAGAGAATGAACTTGCACTATCCAAGATGGGAAGGATCTTCAGCCCACATGGCACAAGCTTCATTCTACAAGTCATTTTCACCAAGGATTTCTTTATTGGATATAATCAGGTGACTGTCTGGTGACTAATAAATTAGTATTGGGGTGCCCGGGTGGCTCAGTTGGTTGAGCATCTGACTTCAGCTCAGGTCATAATTTCATGGTTTGTGGGTTTGAGCCCTGCATTGGGCTCTGTGCTGACAGCTCAGAGCCTGGAGTCTGCTTCGGATTCTGTGTCTCCCTTTCTTTCTGCCCCTCCCCTGCTCACACTCTGTGTCTCTCTCTCAAAAATAAATAAAAACATTAAAAAATTAAAAAAAATAATAAAGTAATATTTGTTTATCCATCTTATTTTTGTTCCTTCATGTGTACAGAAACTGTGGTTTGGAACTTACAAGCTGGAGTCAGATTTGAGCTGAAAAGTTCTAACCTGAACCCCTAACACAAGAACCTCTTAGTCATCCTCACTCTGTCTTGCCTGCAACATTGATGCTCTCTCTTCCTCTCCTTTATTACTACCTTATTTCCAGTTTTCCACATGTTATCTGAACTATTCCATCAGCCTTCAAAGTGGTTCCCCTTTACAATGGCTTTACAGACCATCTTTAACATTGGCTACCAGGGCTATCTTCCTAAACCCGGTCACATCATTTCTTGCTCAAAACTCTTCAGCAGTTTATTGGTGCCTAAAACAGTGGTCTCTCAATCCTGACTGAACATCGAACACAGAGATTAAATCACAATCAGAGGTGGGACCCAGGAACAAGTATTTTTTTTATTGTCTAATATGAGAACCACTTGATTACTACCTTAAAGGAAAATAGAAATTTAGAAGCACAATACTACGTGCAATTTTTTAGAATGGAGTTAAATGTATGTCCAATAATTTCAAAATACTGATGAAAGTTCAAATGGGGAAGATGATAGCTCTCAAGAAGGCTGGTAGCAATTTGCTTTGGAAAATAACCTAAGTTCTTGGGGCACCCGGGTGGCTCAGTTGGTTAAGCATCTGACTCTTGATTTCAGCTCAGGTCGTGATCCACGGTCATGGGATTGAGCCCTGTATCAGGCTACATGCTGGGCATGGAACCTGCTTAAGATTCTCATTCTCTCTCTCTCTCTCTCTCTCTCTCTCTCTCTCTCTCTCTCCCCACCTCGGCCTCTCTCCCACACTTTCATGTGCACTCCCCCCCCCCGCCCCCCACCTAAAATAAAATTAAAGAAAAGAAAAATACCCTAAGTTCTAGACAAGGCAAGTAAGCATGGAAAAATCTTGAATGTAAGAGAGGAAATAAAAGAGAAGTACAAATATTTATGAAGAGGTGAACATGTGTAAATAAGACTTAATGGTGAAGATGAATGAAATAAGACAAGATCTTAACATATTTCAAAGCACAGACATCAAGGAATGAGCAAAGAACTACAAGTAAGGGACAGTGAATAAAGGTATGACTTGAAAATTAGGTCACAAGATGACAGAAAGGCCACTAGATCAAAAGAGTATAGGCAGAAACTTCTGGTTCCTATTCTATCTTTGCCGTGTATTGCCATTATTATATTCTTAGACAAGCAAATATTTAACCTTGTTACACCTTGTTCAAAAGCTAGGGATAAAACTTATTTCATAAGATAACTTGGAAAATTTAACAAGATAAATACATACAAAAGCATCAAGCATAGGGCAATGCTCAATAAATCAATAAATGTTTGATGAATGTTTCTCTGAGAAGTACTATAGGATGAAATCCTAAAAGAAAAAAACCTTTTCAAAACCATACAAAACGAATACACGGAAGACAAAGAAACATTGGCCTACTATTGTGTTGTGCCAGTATGGTGGGCAACAGAACTTGAAAATTTCTCCAGTTTCCACATGGCAAAATTTGAGGTTAGCTCAACTCCATGGAGGTAATCCATTAAAAAAATCCTTCCAAGACACATAACACTATGCCTGCATTTAAAAGTACGCACAGTGGGTTGGGGGGGTGGGCGCCTGGGTGGCTCAGCCGGTTAGGCGTCTAACTTCTGCTCAGGTCATGATCCTGTGGTTTGTGATATGAGTTCAAGCCCCGCATCAGGCTCTGTGCTGACCGCTCAGAGCCTGAAGCCTGCTTTGGATTCTGTGTCTCCCTCTCTGTCTGCCCCTCCCGAGCTCACACTCTCTGTCTCTTTCTGAGAAAATAAACATTAAAAAAAATTTTTTTAATAAAAGAAAAATAAAAAGAACCCACAGTGGGTCTTAATTACCACTGCACTGACATCAACATTAATTACCATTGCATTAAAACATGTCAGTAAACAAATACTCCTTACTCTCAGGTCACTCCCAAGTCAGCCTATCAACATTCATGATGCTTTCCCGAGCTATTTTAGAGTAGAAAATCAAAAGCACCTGGAGTGGCAGGTACATGTGTTTATAAATCTAATTTCGAAAGGTCAGCTGCTGTTTGTCTCAGGGATGATTCAGGGTATGGGGAGAGGTGGTGGACTAATTCTGTTAACAAAAAAATTTTTCCCACACTCTGTATGCACACTGCATTTCAGGTGCCACTCCATTAAACTAAGAAGACTCTCGAACAACATCTTAGAAGTCCTAAGTGAGGAAATGGGTATTTTGATGTTTTCTAAGTATCTCAGGTTTCTTGAAACTAAGCTATTATCTTTAAAACTAACACTCCTTATTTTACTCAATTTATTATATCTCTTTAAAAAGTCTACTGCTTTCTGGGGCGCCTGGGTGGCGCAGTCGGTTAAGCGTCCGACTTCAGCCAGGTCACGATCTCGCGGTCCGTGAGTTCGAGCCCCGCGTCAGGCTCTGGGCTGATGGCTCGGAGCCTGGAGCCTGTTTCCGATTCTGTGTCTCCCTCTCTCTCTGCCCCTCCCCCGTTCATGCTCTGTCTCTCTCTGTCCCAAAAATAAATAAACGTTGAAAAAAAAAATTAAAAAAAAAAAAAAAATAAATAAATAAATAAAAAGTCTACTGCTTTCTTATCCTTTCTTCAGGTTCAGAACTGGCACCTGCTAATTATGCCTATTGGGCTTAGGGTAGTTCTGTGATTTTCAAGTGGCATTTGCAAGGTGTACCGTTGCAGAGGACACGGAATAAGATTTTCCTAAAGAAGCTCTATAAAAGATATGGGGAAATGGGGGTTAAAACCGCTCACGTATTTGTGAAAAAAGGCTGCCAGAGGTAGTGTATTTGTGTTTTGGTTTGTAAAGACCACGAAAAAGAAAGCGATACCATCTGCACAGTCCCCTTGAGGAAGAGGAAACAAGGTGGCAGAAAAGAGCACTGCCCTGGAAATTATGAGACCGGGATTCTGTTCTCAGCCCTGCTAATAACTAACAATGAGCCTTGGGATGGTCATTGCCATCTCTGGGTTTGAGCTTCTCACTCTGTAGAATGAGGGTGATGAGCCAGATGAGGATTTCCAAGTCCATTCTAACTGTAGCTCTACACATCAGCTAGCTTTAAAACCGTTGTTTCCAACCTTCTTTTCCAGCCCAGCACACTGGCAGGGACTCTCAAGTCCCTGAAGGCTGTGTCAGAAACCCCTGCAGGGCCGGATGGGTATGCAGTTTGAATCAGCACACCCCCGACACTCTGTACGAGGGACTCTGCTCCTCCATCGTCTATACCCAATGGAAAATCACCAAGTCCCCCACCTCCAACTGAGAGACGCCACTCAGTACAGCACACACAGCAGGCAGCAGGGGCCTAGTATGGGCAGAAGCAGTGAGCAAGCAGCTTCACCTCTTCAGGAAGAACTAAAAGATGTCAGAATTGGAAACACTGTCGATACCCCCTGGCACAACTTCTAATGTTATACAAAGGAACACACCAAGTCCCTGAAAGGAAAACTGGTACAAAAATAGCCATCAGGTTTGTGTGATTGGGTTGGATAAATACTCAAGACTCCATGCCCAGTGCTCTGGTCAACATGCCATTAAGATCACAATTCACAGAAATTTATGTGGAATGATCTGGCTTCCTTAAGTGATCTAGTAAAAGAGACAAAGTTCCAATCCCCTTAATGTTATCTCATGTAAGCTTAAAAAAAGAAAAAAAAAATCAAGGGGTATCAAATACCAATGAATTGTATGGGACAAAAATAACCAGCTTCAATGATATCCTAGGACCTCCTGTTATAAGCAATTCAGGAGGGGTTAAATATAAATAAATAAATAAATAAATAAATAAATAAATAAATAACAAGCTCCCCCTTTAAACCAATTCCCCATCATCCCCTTGGATCATGAGTTCACCAGGTTCTGATAATCTAGGAGAGTGTTCTTACCATTCCAATGCAGAAGAGAATAAAAAGCAGCAGCCAGGGTATGTCTGTACAGCTACGGTCTTCCAGTGGCTTCCATTCTCGTTTAGAGCTCTAATTGAAAATACAAAATAAGAGAGTGGCGAATGTTAAACGTAGTTAAAATGAGGAAGGCACAAAAATACCACTTATACCTAGACTCCTTCTTGCCTGACAAGTTTCTACTGAACCTATTAAGATACAACTCAAGTACAGGTCACTTTTCTGGGAAGTTTTCCCTAACACCCCACCTTTCTTCCTGGTTAGGCAGAGTACTGACTCCAATGCTTTTCTTGTACCTCTATTAGAGTAGTTAGCATTCTGGGTTGGAATTGTTAACTGTATCCCCAGAAGAACATGAGCTTCACAAGGGAAAAGACCTCTTCTCATTTCCCAGCACCTAACATGACACCTGAGGGTTCAAGACATGTATTCAATACGGCCTTTTTTAACGAATAAATGAACAAACAAATTCTTCCAACTTTAATCTTAGTGGTTGCTTTCTCTTTGTGTGTCCAGATGCTAAACTTAAAAATTTAGAGGGGCGCCTGGGTGGCTCAGTCAGTTAAGCGTCTGACTTCGGCGCGGGTCATGATCTCACAGTTCGTGAGTCGAGCCCCATGTCGGGCTCTGTGCTAACGGCTCAGAGCCTGGAGCCTGCTTCGGATTCTGGGTCTCCTTCTCTCTCTGCCATTCCCCAGCTTGCACTGTCTGTCTGTCCATCTCTCTCAGAAATAAACATTAAAAAAATTTTTTTTAATCTAGAATGTGCTTTACATATTATGTTCTTTTCTAGGAAGAAAGCCCATTAAAGTGAATTCCTATTCAAGGGTAATTTCTTTTAGATCTAATAAAATTCAGGAGAGAAAAACTAAATTAAAACATTTTTAGAGACAGATCTGGGTAACTCCTAAGCCACCATCCACGGATTTTCAGTCTGTTTCTAGAAAGTAGAAAGAGTTTCTCGATCAAACAGAGATTCCCTAACTGAAGAACTAGAAGCATTCTAAAAGTAAATGTGCGAAGTATTGAATGGAATCCTGATTGCATTTTTTTTTTCTTATAGCAAATACTCTCAGGCTCTCAAGTCAGCTTACAAATTCCTTTTAACCAGAATGTAATAGAAAAAACACCCCTAAGTTTTCTAATGAACAAAAAACCCAGGGTCTCCCACCCTATGCTGGAAACAATAGGCAGAGAAGGGAGAGAAGGCAGCCTTGGGAAACCTATGGGAAACGTTCTTTCGAGAAGGTTGGGGCCTCCAATGGCTTCCATGACAAGATCCAGGAAGCCATCTGGGAAGGCTTATCTTCAGGAAAGGGCATACCAACAGAAGGCGGCTGGAGATAATAAGGAGGCCTCTAGTATAATTAGTATTTAGAGTACAAGAGTCGGGAACTGGTTCTCAGGTTTGCTTATTGGCTTTTCCTCCCTTTAAAAAAGAAAACAACAGTTTTTAGCTATGTACCCTTTAATAACTTGATGAAAGCTACACATTCTTTTCTTGGGAGGTATGTATCTATTTGCATAGTTTTCATAAAACTTTAGGGAATTCAGACCCCAAGTTAGGAAACTCAACTTTAAAATACCTGCTTATCAATGTTAAAAGCAGAGAGTCTGAGCTACAACCCTTCTTCCCTACCCCTCACATGCTAACCAGACAGATGCCTTTTCCTTGTTTAGTGCCTTACACTGTTCAATTGTTCAACAACAGCAAAAAACTCCACCCCCCTTAATAGATTGGTCCCAGACACCCACACAAGAAAACAAAAGAGCAGTAGTGACTCACAGGGAAAACCTTACCCTAAGACTCTAACTAAAATTAAAAACCAAGAATGAGTAGGCAGTTTTTTCCTAAGGAATGTAACACTATGGAAAATGGATCAAGGACTCTGTTCTCTCGCCGGTTCTGTCATTAGTTAGCTACGTGACTTTGGAAAAATTGCTTCACCTCTCTGGGTGGCAGGAAGGAGTTAGACTGCATCTCTTAGGTTCCTTCCAACTGTAAAAATCTATGATCAGCAGGACAATTTTGTGAAAATTTTTATGACAAAAAAAAAAAAAAAGAAAAGAAAAGCTGCAAAAATAATTTGACATTATTCCTTGTACTTTTCAAGCAAGAATGCCAGTATTGTGGTCTATGTTTGGAACACAGCTACTCACAGTACGAATAAAGAATGTTTCTTTGTATTAAATAATTTCAATCTTGAATAATTCCCATTAGAGTAAAATGACTTACAAATACAGAATTTGGATACCTCTTTGAAATTCATATTTACCCTAAGGTAATTTCCAGAGCAAGAGCTACTTTAAGATGCTGTATTTGTTTATCTTAAACAGTCTAAAAAAAAAAAAAAAAAAAAACAGTCTCTGGGGGGGGGGCAGGGAGGAGCCTCGGATTGATTGAGCAGTTTCTTTATCCACAACTATTTTCTTAGCAATGTTACCTTAGACCAACATTCAGTTTTTAATGCTTAAATTTTCACCTACAACATAAAGAAAGTGGGATTTCACTCTTGACCAGAAACACACAGAGATTTGACATCCCAACAATTTAATTCTACTTACTGTGGGCCACTTGCGACCAAATACGTAAAAAACCTTTCACTGGGGAGGAGAAGCGGAGAGAGGAGGGAGTTACATGTAAAAGATAGTGACAAGGTACAAACTAGAACAGAAGAACATCAAGGAGAGGGTGGTCACTCTTACTCAGATAAAGAAAGGCGTCTCAGAGGAACGATGGCTTGGGGGTATTCTGAGGACTAAACGTGAGTATCTATCACACAGTAAGCACTAATTCTTAGTTATTCTTATTCATCCACACTTTTTAGTTAACCTCTCCCTATTAAGATATCCTTTTACCAGATGGACCTTTCCAAATAAAAGAAATAAAAAGAATATTAAAGTTGCCTTTCCCCTTCTATTTACTACAACTTGACTGAATGGTGGCATGTTTGCATTTTAGCTACTGTTCTTAATGTTATCAGTCACTGATCACTATTAACTAGGTACTATACCCAAAGCTTTACATACTTTATGTCTTCTTTACATACATTATGTCTTCAAAACAGCTCTCTGATGCAGGTTATCATCCTTATTTCACAGATTAAAAAACAACAACAACAACAACAACAAAAAACAACCCAAACTCAAAAGTTAAATAATCAGCCCAAGATTTTAGAGTTGTGCAACGAGACTCTGAATCCAACTCTGTGACCACAAAGCCAAATCCAATGAGAATATCGTTCATTTGCACCAGTCAGTAAGGAACAAAACTCCACTAGTTTTTCCTCACAACGCAAAACTGGGGAGCCAACTCAATTATTTAAAATCCTATAGGCACCGAGAAAGAAAGATGTTTTATGAGCCATGACATTTCTCAAGCGAGTCAAGAAACCCAACAGTTGAAAAATTTTAATGATTCTTTAACAGACTTAACCAAGTGGCAACTGGATTTAATGCTGTCTGTTTCTTCCAATTAAAATCCACATAGACCTGGCAGAAGTAAAATGTTTTACAAAAGCACGTTTTAAATGTGATTTTTATCCCCTTCTCAAATTCTATATGAGATTAATACAGGCTGTCAGTAAATGTTAGGTCCCTTCCCCTTCACACAATCTTACAATTTAGGAACTAAATAGGGTCAACGTAATCATACTGTGCAAACCTTAAATGACAATGATTGAGACTGAGGGAAGGGAGAGGTAGGGACTAGCCCAAGGGATCCTATTTGATCCTCAAAATAAGTCTGTTAGTCATTATTATATGTTCCTGATTTTTCTACTTTGTAAAAGAGAAAACCAAGGTTCAGAGAAAATAAGTGGAAAATCTATATCTGAAACCTGAGACCTCAAACTCAAGCAGAGAGATGGACACTGTAAGACTTAAGGAAATGCTAAAAATGAAAAAAAACATGGTAACAAGATGAAGAATGCTTTTGTCAGGCTCATCAACAGACTAAACACAGCCCAGGAAAGAATCAATAAACTCAAGGATAGGTCAATAGAAATTACTGAAAATGAAACACAAAGAAAAAAAGAGCGAAAAATCAAAAGCCCACAAAAGAGCATCCAAGAACTACAGGGCAATATCAAATGGTCTAATATATGTGTAATTGGAACCCCAGAAGGAGAAGATTGAATGGGGCAGAGAAAATGTTAGAAGAAATAATGACTGAGAATCTTACAAAAATTATCACAAAATAAATTTATAAGAAAGCACAGCTATATTTACTAAATTTATAACAAAAAAAATCAAAGCACAGATCCAAGAGGTTCAGAGAATCCCAAACAGTATAAATCCAATATACATACGCATGTGTGCATACACACACATACACACGCTATACATATCATATTCAAACTGTTGAAAACCGCGGGGCACCTGGGTGGCGCAGTCGGTTAAGCGTCCGACTTCAGCCAGGTCATGATCTCGCGGTCCGTGAGTTCGAGCCCCGCGTCGGGCTCTGGGCTGATGGCTCAGAGCCTGGAGCCTGTTTCCGATTCTGTGTCTCCCTCTCTCTCTGCCCCTCCCCCGTTCATGCTCTGTCTCTCTCTGTCCCAAAAATAAATAAACGTTGAAAAAAAAAAAATTCAAACTGTTGAAAACCAAAAATAAAGAGATCATCTTGATGGCAGCAGGAGGTGGGCACATTACATACAGAGAAACAAAGATTAAGCAACCTTCTTGTCAGAAACTATGCAAAACAAAACAAAAAGCATGCAATGACATCTTTAAATTATTGAAAAAATTTTTTAAAAAGTCAACACTTATTAGGGGACCCTGGGTGGCTCCGTGGGTCTGACTCTTGATTTCAGCTCCAGTCATGGTCCCAGAATCGTGGGATTGAGCCCCACTTAGGATTCCCTCTCTCTCTCTCCCACTGCTCCTCTCCCCCATTCATACTCGCTCTCTAAAAAAAAAGAAAATTATATCTATATTTCTGAGAAAAATGGTTCTCAAAAATAGACTTTTTCAAACAAACTCTAAGAATTTATTAGCAGCAAACCTGAACTACAAAAACTGTTCAGGCTGTGGCTGGCTCAGTCAGTAGAGCATGAGACTCTTGACCTCAAGGTTGTGAGTTCAGGCCTCACATTTGGCATTGAGCCTTCTGTTAAAAAAAAAAAAAATCTTCAGGCTGAAAGAATAAAATACCAGACAAATCTGAATGTATAAAAAGAAAGATTTCCAAAAATGGGAAAAATGAAGCTTTGAAATTTTCCATAAAGTTTTTAAAATAAGGGTATATGTGAATGTGGAGGTTCCTCAAAAAATTTAAAATAGATCTACCCTATGACCCAGCAATAGCACTGCTAGGAATTTACCCAAGGGATACAGGAGTGCTGATGCATAGGGGCACTTGTACCCCAATGTTTATAGCAGCACTTTCAACAATAGCCAAATTATAGAAAGAGCCTAAATGTCCAACAACTGATGAATGGATAAAGAAATTGTGGTTTATATACACAATGGAATACTACGTGGCAATGAGAAAGAATGAAATATGGCCTTTTGTAGCAACGTGGATGGAACTGGAGAGTGTTATGCTAAGTGAAATAAGTCATACAGAGAAAGACAGATACCATATGTTTTCACTCTTATGTGGATCCTGAGAAACTTAACAGAAGACCATGGGGGAGGGGTAGGAAAAAAAAAAAAGGTTAGAGAGGGAAGGAATAAGAGACTCTTAAAAACTGAGAACAAACTGAGGGTTGATGGGGCGTGGGAGGGAGGGGAGGGTGGATGATGGGTATTGAGGAGGGCATCTGTTGGGATGAGCACTGGGTGTTGTATGGAAACCAATTCGACAATAAATTTCATATTTAAAAAATAATAAAAAAATGAAAGGTAAAAAATAAAGTAAAAAATAAAAGAAGGGTATATGTGTATAACAACATTCACATTATATAGCCTTTTGACTTATACAAGGTTAGTAATCTAGAAGGCAGAATTATAATTTTTAATAATAGTACTAGACCATAAAAAGCAATTTTTTTTTTTAATGTTTATTTACTTTGGAGAGACAGAGCATGAGTGGGAGAGGGGCAGAGAGAGAAAGAGAATCTGAAGCACATAAAAAGCAATTCTAAGACCACAACTGACCTCTATCTCATGTTTATGTTTTTATTATATTCATATCCTTGAAGTTAGGTAAGAACAATGTTTAATACCTTCATATTCCTCCCTACAGTTTGTACACATCATAGATACAAGCAAGGAAACAAGAAAGAAAAGCTTCCACAGTATCTCTTACAGAAGTCTTAGCAGGAGCATCTATGTCCTAGACTCCACATTCACTATAAGCCCTAATAGCTAAATCCAAGGCCTTCTGGTAAATTTGATAAGCTGTAGTAGGGATGTATATTTTTTAGGAACTAAACCCATAAAAAGTTTTGACCTAAATTTCCATGTTATTTCTAATGAAAGAATAGTTGCTGAATAAATATATTGCAGATATTAGTAACACACAAAGGTTTTGACAAATGATAGGTCATAACCAGTCAGGTCAAATCAGGTATCACTGGAAGCCATCAGCAGTAATTGGGTGGGCCAAGTCAGGGATCAGTTAGGTAGGAAAAGGTCTGGCAGATGTGAATCTAGACAGGGCAGGAAGGATCAGGAAGAAATGAAAGGATCAGAGAGGCAATACCAACAATCCAGAATCAAGAAGAAAAAAAAAAAGTCAAGTAGGTCTCAAATACGGAGGCAAGCGGAGGGAGTCACGAGACACTCTGGTGATACCTAATACCTAACAGCAATGACTGAATGCTTCTGGCCTCCTTTTTATACTCTATGCTTACTCTCTGTATGACTTTCTCCTAATTAAATAAAAGTATGCAGCTTCCCAAAGATTCTTACAATAATCTCATAACATCATTACCTAATGCTATGAATCTTTCCTTGACACAGCAGACTTGTGTAGACATGGTTTGGAGAAAATGAAAAACGTGCTACAAAAAGAGCATAATTACACTAAGAAGTTACTTGATTTTCAGACAACACTCTCAAGCATTTTGTTGATTCTTCAATACTGAGCGCCACTACAATGGACCTGAGATTCAAAGCCAAGTAAGAAAGCCTCTGTCCTCTCTGAGCTCTAGTTTAGTAAAAGAGAAACAAATTAGGTACTATGATTATGGCTGAGTGATGCCAAAATAGAGATGCGTAAAAAGTACTGCAGGAATAGAGATGGGAACTATTAAGTAAACATTTGTGAGATCTGTTGAAATTACCTCACAAACTCTGAAGCAAACATTGAAAAATGATTCTTTGGTGTCTAAAATAGAATGTGTTTTGTGCCCAAAACATGCTGAAAATTCTTGCTGCTATGATGGGGAAATACTGACTGCCAAATAAGAATTATTCCACTCAGAAATGTTTAGTAGTAAACAAACAGAACATTAGGTTGGTTTAAAAATACAAAAATCAGCCATTTCGTTACTTTGTATCCATTAAGATTTCTTGATGCTAAAGGTTCTATGGTTGTTCCCTTTAGGAAGGAGCCCTCTCAGCCTTTCACACAATTAGTGCCATGCGGTATTTACTAAGCTGCCACAATATTTTCATGTTGATGTCACTGGTGAGATTCCTAAGTACTATCTGGTCACGTACATCTAGAATTGCTTCAGCCTAGAACTTCTGGTGCACTAATTGACCACAAGCTCCCTTGTCATCTCCCTAGAGTAAGCCAGAGGACTGTATTCTCTCCTACATTCAAAGCAGCAATAACTGACAACCCCCGAGGCTGCTCCAAAGGGAAAGACGTGGTGTACTGGCGACGTTAAGCCTGCAAAAAGACAAACCAGCATCAACTCCAACACCGTTTGGGCCAGGAGTTCACAACTGTAGTTGCCCATACTTCTATGTTTTGATCAATCAGGAGGTATACTGCAAATATGCATTATAACTAAGCACTGAAGCTTAGAAACTTAAGCAGAGTCAAGATTATCCTTATGAGGTCATCAACACATCCCTACAGTCCTACTTGCCAGCAATCAGGAGAGTGAAACTGGTAGGTCAGTAATTGCAGTAACCTGAAGACTACACCTCATGAGAAGCCTATGGATGCCCATCCCTCATGTGTGCCTAGATCTCTGCAGCACAGATCCATCCCCTCCATCCCAGCTGCCTTTCCCAGGCCCTAATGAAAAGCCAACCGTGCATGTGAAGGCCAAAGCAAGCTGAGATGTAGCCTCTCAAGCAGCACAGATTCCCAGCATGTGTCCTTGGGGTATGTTTGCTAATTTGTTGAATAATCAAATTCCCCCTTCCAGTGTTTTGTTTTGTTTTTTGATATCCTGATCTCTCTACTTTCTGGGCAAACAGACCACCTCCAAAAGTGGCTCCAGAGTTCCAATGAGTCTGCTAGTTTTCATTGTCCTGGGTGCTCCTTGGCACACCCAGGAGGCCTCCAAGGTGACTGCTACTATCTGTGATTTAAGCACATGTGTGGCAAACACTGGGCTATCTGTGAGGACTTTCTTTTGTTCATGCCAGTCTGTTTTACACGAAAATCTCCAGTATTAAAGACAAATAGTCATACACTCCAAATCTTCAAAGCTCCCTCCAAGGACATACTGCTTCATTAAATTCCCCAATATGCTTTTATTTGCGCAGAGTAGTAACAAAAGAATAAAAGAGCTGATGTGTATCATTTTTGCCACAATTTTCAATAGAGTGAGCAGACCTGATGAAGTTGGGTAGCAATAAAACATGGAGGTTTTCAGCCTTCTGTTCACAGCACCTGCAAATAAAATCCTGTAATAGGATTTTGAAAGACATTGCCTGCCCTTTGGGAAAGCTCTCTCAAGGATTTGGAGTGCATAACTACTTACAGTTACCATAAGTAATCCGTTTCATTTGCTAAGCCTGGTGTTGGCAATTTATATTTGAAAGGTAAAAATAAAAGCATGATTTTAACAGGCAGTTAAAGGTAATAAGATACATTGAGTGGAAAGATACAGGCATCTGTGTCCAACTGCTTTTCTTAGTTCATGAACTTTATGCTAAATCACAAACATTCATCCGTTTAAGAAAAAAGGGGGAAGTGGCAACTAGAGCTGCTTACAAGTTATGTAATTACACAGTGATAGAAAGATCATGGGGAGGTATCTTGCTTTTGTCTTCACTCTTCCTCCAACTGCCCTAAAAACAGATAGATAGATAGATAGATAGATACCTGGGGACCCGCTACAAAGATGTTCTTACATCAGACTCCTCAGTGACCGCCTTTCTCGAACATGAGCACATGATAATTACTGGCGATAAGCCAAGATCATCCTGCTTTGCAATATAGCAAACAGCATCTTTTACCTCCGTCGTCAATGAAACATGATCAAAATTATACAGACGAGCCTGTCTGCAATCCTCCAACAGTAGTTCTAAGTTGTCTTTCTTCTGAATCAGTGGTGAGCAATATTTTTAATTTGAAATTACCATTTAATTTTTTTAATTAGACAGTTTTGATGGCCTTCATTTTTCCCCATTACATCCAACAAGTGTCCAAACTTCTTAGGGACTTGATACCAAGGACAGACTAATAAGACCAAAGATCTGCTTTGCACCCCCTCCCTTCTACAGTACTATGAATGGATTTACTGAGTTTCCTTGCTATACTAGAAACCTTTATTAAAGCAGGAACTTGTAGGTACTCAGTATAGGATTCTTACTCCAATCTGGCTTCCTTTCCATGACAGAATAGGTAAGAACTGACTTATGAAGTCCAGGCTGACTAAGGAGAAGGAATGTGAAGATTACAGTGATTATAACACAGATAATGAGTGGGTGGAATTGAGTAAATTTATATTTTAAATCAAAATTAGCTGTTGTCTTTGCCAATGAAGATGTTTTTAATTCATCGCAAACATGCACAGAAACAAATATATGTTCAATTCTGTGGCAGTGCCTAAGAACTCTTGAGAAATCAAATCCCTATAATAGTTTTTTAAAAAATTTGGAACCCTCACAATAGGGACCAGATTCCCTTCCTTTGTGTCCCTATAACATAGTGTGCATATACCACCATTACAGTAATTATCACTTCACATATAATTATTTGCTTCCCCAGCAGATTACAAATTTCATGAGGGTAAGGGTAATATGTCTATTTATTTCTTAATTAAATCAGGGAGCAGCACTATTTACTGTTGGTAAGCTGTAAAATCTATTCCACATGAAACAATGTGTGCAGAACCTTCCCGTAAGGGACTGAACATATAATGTCCATTCTTCCCATCTTACTGCCTACTTAGGGGCAAGGATGTATTGGTTTTATTCACTGCTATGTAGATGAACAGTGTCTGGCACATAGTAGGCTCTCAGTCAATTGCTTGAATGAATGAATGAATGAATGAATGAATGAATGAACAAGGCTAGGTTTCTTACCATTGGGGTGACATAATGTTAGAGCAAACATCCTTACTGCCTCTCCTGCATAAGATCACATCCCTACAAAGCATTCTACTGCATCACAAGCTGGCTCCTTTTCCCACAGATATTATATAGTACGGTATTCCACAAAGATGTTTATTATAGATCTACAAGAAAAATAAATTCCAAATTTAAATAAGTTTCAGAAACACTAACAAAATCTAGTCTTTCAAGCATAACTTGTCTGGGGCCTTTCTGTGAGAGTCACCAAAACTTATTTGGTCATACACCCATTAGGAGACATGAATACAGACAGTGCCAACCTCTCTAACGCTACATTTCTGGAAACCAGAGCATAAGGGTTCATGCTTCCACTGAAAAACACTTTCAGAAGTAAAGGCAAGTAATGCTAGTTAAGACAATGCTGAAAGCAATTTAAACTGGATAGATACTTTTGGAAAGTAATTTGGCAATACACTTCAAACTCCAAGGAAATAAGCTAAAACATTAAAATGGCTACACACGAGATGTTCAATACAGTGCTATTATGAAAAAAGAATTAGAAATTAACAGAAAATCATTAAATATGAGAATAGAATACTCGGCAATCATAAAAATACTTATGAAGACTTTGCCTTGTAGCATATGAAAATGAAAATGATAAAAAAAAATAGTGTTAAAAAATATGGTAGGGGGACACCTGGGTGGCTCAGTTGGTGAAGCGTCTGCCTTCAGCTCAGGTGATGATCTCACAGTTTGTGAGTTTGAGCCCCACACTGGGGTCTCTGCTGTCACACAGAGCCTGCTTCAGATCCTGTCTCCTCTCTCTCTGCCCCTCCCCTGCTCATGCATGCTCTCACTCTCCCTCAAAAATAAATAAAACTTAAAAAAATTGTTAAGATTTTTTTTTAAATATGGTATGAAACTGTATCTATGCTCTGGCTCTACAACTTGTACAATAGTATATGAAAATGTACACACCTTGGAAGGGGATAGTGCAATTTTTAAATAGTTTGACTTATAATGTGTTTTCCTCACTTTGACTTCCATCAATGCTATTTAATTATGGAAGAAACAACAACAGAAAAGTGCTCCTGGCTCCCATTTCTCCAGATTATTATTTCTCTACTTCCTCAGTGTAGTATCAGCTATATATAGACACAGTACCAAAACCTCCAGAAAATGTTCACGTTATTCTATCTGACATTTATTGACAGGAGATCAGAACACTTTAAACGTCACTAGAAAGCTGTATGCTGAAAATCACCTAGACAGGAGCAAGGTTTCTCCTGAAGAAAGTGGAAGAAGTGGCAAGACCAGACAGGTAATAAATATACTAGCAAACATTAGAGCGGTAATACATGGGTATGGTGAGAAGGAGCAACACAGGCCTGGGTTCGAATCCTGACTCCTCCTCTTTTTTTTTTTTTTTTTTTTTTTTTTTGAGAGAGAGAGAGAGGGCACAAGTGAGCGAGGGGCAGGGGCAGAGAATGAGAGGGAGAATCCCATAAGAGGCAGAGAGAGAGAGAGAGAGAGAGAGACAGAGAGACAGAGAGACAGAGAGACAGAGAGAGCGAGAGGCAGGGCTCACCTAGGGCTCATGTTTTAACCAAAGCGGGGCTCCTGCTCACCCAAAGCAAGGCTTGAGCTCATCCAAAGCGGGGCTTGAACTGATGAACTGTGAGATCATGACCTGAGCCGAAGTCAAATACTTAACAACTGAGCCACCCGGGCACCCCTGGCTCCTCTTCTAAATAGAAGTATGACCAGCTGACTTGATCCCCCCACTTACAAGGTAAAGAAACTATCCACAAGCCATGTGCTGTGATTTGCAGGAATAAATGATTTTAAGTAAAACTCCACACTAGGACCAGGCCCTAAACCATTGTTAATGCCCTTTCACAACTGGCAAAGGGGGAAAATCTTTCCCATGATACATCTTAAAAATTGACTTTTAACAATAATCATGTCAAACATGAATTGCTCCCATATTGCATACATTCTAAAATGTGTGCCTGAAAAGCAAAACATTAGTTATAAAGGAAATATAACCAGGAGAAATTAATGAGTGCACAGGTGTAGAGATAATCATGGTGAACGTAAGAAACAAACTAACAGTAACCCTCAAAAGGCAATGACAACAACAGCAAATGAAATGGCTTCTTAGATCTTAAACATTTTAAGAAATTTGAAGAAAACTTCAATTCTACAACCCATAGTCAAACAAACTATACAAAACTCCATCCATTCAACATAGAGCTATTATCGCACGGCAGGAACCACACTGGGACTTAAGAGAGTTGATTACTTGACACCCACCTTTCTGTTCTCCTCTTGCTAACCTTTCTCATCTCTGGGGTTTTACCTTTCCTCTCCTCCCTTTCATAAATACACAATTCATTTAAGTTCACATATGCGGGCTGGTGAAATGACAGACAAAATGCACATATCTACCAACAGTGGGAAAAGGTCATGCATCAACCTCAATTGAGATTACCAAAATAATGTTGTATTCCAAGTATTTAGTGACTGTGTGACACTAAATGCAAACAATAACTTATATTACTGAACATATTCCATGTGCCAGACACTTTACCCATATTAACCTATTTCACTTTCACAACAAGCCTCTGAGGTTGATACTATTATCATTCCCATTTTACTGATGGGAAAACTGAGGCAAAGAGGGGGTAAATAACTTGCCCGAGTCACACAGCCAGTAAGTACTAAAACAGCAGGGATATGAAGCAGGTAGTTGGGTTCCAGGGCTCATGACCACTCTGTTCTTCCGTGTTCACTGTCGTTAACGTATGCTGTGTAAATACTGTGGACTAATGTACGTGAAAGAGAAGAGGGAAAACAGAATAATGAGAGGCAGAAGAATTACAGCAAAATACTATAGTACCTTCTGTGGCTTATTTTATCTAAATTGATTTTTTTTTTTTTTTTTTTGCACAGTTAACATTTTCCTCACAGGAAAATTATAGGCCATAACAAAGAATAACATGTTATTAACATATTTTGTATTTTGATTTCAAAGATAATTTCCAAATGTCCAAATATTGCTGTTGATATTTGAAGAAAACACCTGCAGTGATGTCTACAGATAGGAACAACTGCTGGTTCCTCATAGCCCTCTGTAACTTCCATCCATGTTTTGCATAACACTTGTTCGGGTTTCAAAGAGAAAAACAATACTAAAGTACTACTTTGCTAATAAGAAATCACATAGAAGGGGCGCCTGGCTGGCTCAGTCGGTTAGGGCATCTGACTTGATGTCACCCCACACTGGGCAGAGAGCTTACTTAAAAGAAAAAAAGAAATCACACACAAATGCCCATCTAGAGATGAATGGAACAGTACAATGTGGTATATACCCATAGCATGGAATGTAAGTTTTGGAATAAAAAGGAGTGAAGTGATACATACTACAACATGAACATGGATGAACTTTGAAGACATTAAAGTGAAAAAAGGCAGACACAAAAGGCCACATATTATATGATTCCATTTATATAAAATGTCCAGAAAAGGCAAATCTATAAAGACAGAAAGATTAGAGCTTGCCTAGTGTTGGATGGGAGTTGAGGGGAAATGGGAAATGACCACTCATGGGTATGGGGTTTCTTTGGGGGATGATAAAAATGTTCTAAAATTGATTGTGGTAATGGTTGCACAACTCTGAATGTACTAAAAACTATGGTACAGTAAATTTTAGATGGGTGAATTATAAGGTGTAAGAATTACATCTCAATAAAGCTGTTTTATGTATAAAAGAAATCACAGAAAATACTTAAAAGGGGGCCATATTGGCCACTTCCTATTAGCACTTTCAATATAGCTACATTAGGTATACAACAAGATGAAAGCTGAATACTTTTAATTCAGGTGAAGAATTGGGTAATGATGGAATTTAACGAAAGAAAGATTTTTCTGAGAAATCAGAAATTACAAGCATTACAAGATAGAGTGCTGATTTTCACAGAATAGTTCAATCCTTCTGCGGGGGTCACAAGAGGAAAAGAGAAATAAGGTTGCAGAGAACTGAAATAAAAGATAAAACAGATCAAAGTAGAAACAGAAAAGTCATCTTAAAGAGACCAACGGACACACACACCAAGGCAAAACTAGACTGTGGTGTAAACACACCTAGAACGCACTTGCCAGAAAAAAAGAGCCAGAAAGCGCAGGTATATACACAACTACTATTTATTCAGCACCTATTAGTTGGCAGGATCTGTACTTGACCAGTTACACTGAGAAATAACAGTCTGAGATATAAACGTTGACACCTGTCCTTCCAAACGGTCTTGAGGAAGAGGTGCCAGGGCAGCAGACTCTAGATTGATCAACAGACAAGCCAGGCTAGTGAGACGTGAGTCATCCAGCTTGCTCTGTTTATCCGATTCCACGTCACTGGGCAACCTTCTGACTGTCCTCTGTAGCTTCTTCCCACAAGTTAACAAGCCATGTGCATAACCTAACTAGAGAGCTATGGAAAAAAATAACAGAGTAACAGAGGCTACTGCACGTGCAAAGAGTCTAGATGAATACATGCAAACTAAGCTGTTAACCACTGTTGTTTCGTGAGGCAGGATCAGAAGGACTTTCCATATTTGGATTGCACTATTAAAAAAAAAGTACTACTTCCTATTAAGAATAAATATGATAATTTAAAAATAATAATTTGGCTTTACCTTAACACTAGCTGAGACAACTAACATTTTCTAGTCTCTATGTCAGTTTTAACTTAGCCTCCTGAGCTGACGAATGTGTCTTATGACTTTGTTTTATGTGATTCTACTATTAGTGGAAGGATGCACTCTATATGCACTAGCAAAATTAAGTTTCTGAGCCTCCAAAGCTCTAGGGTGTGGTGAATTCTAAGACCGATGATATTCGGTAAAGTCACCTATAGCCAACAGCTGGGCTTCCTTGGTAAAACCTGAACCACACCAAGTTTTATGCATTCAAATTCTATACGCAGAAAATAATAAAGAGCTATAGTTTAGATCCCTTCTGGAGAGTTCTCCCAGTATTTCAGCCTAATTTACAAACAGGCAGCTGTTAGACCTACAGATTGGCCTTAACTGGCAGGCCTGGGAGACAAAGAGGTTGGTTCTATACCACCACCAACCTCAAACACCCTCTCCCTGCCTACAAACAGATGAGGAGCTATGGAGGAAGCCCTAGGAACAGGAGAGTCCTGGTTTAGCCTGGCCCTAGAATCTGGGTCCTAAGTCCAACCACATTCCCACCCCTGCCCAGAGTTTAAAATTCGAGGCCAGAGCACCCAGTAGTAAGGGCCACTGAATGGTGCCAACATGTCAGCATCATGCAACCAGCTGGCCTTCAGCCACCCCTAAGTATGACCAGATGCTTATGTCCAAGTGAATGCAGGGTCTGAGAATGCTATATTGCCAGAAACCCTCAAAACCCACTTCTTGGTAAATCTAACTATTAAAAATCAAGACATCGATTATGTAAGTCCGAAATGGAAAAGAATAATACAGGGGATTCAAGCATCAAATTAACAGTTGGATTAGAAGACTATTAAGTCCCTTCCAACCCTGAGATACAATGGTTCCATCCTGAGGGAAGGTTTTCAGGAAAATATGTGAGCACATCAGGAGCTAAATTAATGAAAACCAGCTGAAGAGTTGAAGTGATTAAAAAGAAAACTCATACAAAAAAAGACTAGATACACCCAAATAAGTGAGAAGGAACACTGAATCATCAAATTAATAGCCCTATAAATGACAGATACTAAACGTGCTCTTTAAAAAAATATGTATCAGGGGCGCCTGGGTGGCGCAGTCGGTTAAGCGTCCGACTTCAGCCAGGTCACGATCTCGCGCTCCGTGAGTTCGAGCCCCGCATCAGGCTCTGGGCTGATGGCTCGGAGCCTGGAGCCTGTTTCCGATTCTGTGTCTCCCTCTCTCTCTGCCCCTCCCCCGTTCATGCTCTGTCTCTCTCTGTCCCACAAATAAATAAAAAAACGTTGAAAAAAAAAATTAAAAAAAAAAAATATGTATCAACCAAGAAAAATGAATGTTAATGGACCAAACTTGAATAAATGCTTCCAAAACATGAACATCTGTAAACCTCTATGCCCAATGAGTTATTAAAATATCCCACTCATAAGAAACAATTTTTGTCCACCTCCAAAGCCAAGTTCTAAGCTCTAGCTGACCGTATTTGTACCTTGACCAGTCTGTATCAAAATCTGGCAACCCATCTTTCCCACCAACTAGTCCTCTGTGTCTACTGAAGTTACTTTTCTTACATCAGAAGATTAATTTTCATAAACCCCTTTAAAGCAACTACTTTTTTTCTCTTTCCACACCGCTATCCCACTCCATACCAATTGGTTCTTTCTGTACTGCCCAAAGTATGTGACGATTCTCAGTCACAGTCCCACTTCAAACAACGATACAACTTCCAACCATGTTGTTCCCATATTCAAAAAGTCTCCACTTCCCTGAAATCCAATTAAATCCTACTTCCAATCTATGAGAACTACAGATATGATCACAAAGAAACACTTCACTCTAAGATGATACATGTAAGACTGGGTTACCAAATGACAAGCTACTAATCCACTGTGGAATAAAAAGTACAAGTTCCTGGTGGAATCCCAGTACCCAACAAACATGAGACCAGTCTCCATACCTTGAAGCCTCCCTTCCTGACAATACCATGATTCCCTGGTCATAAGGCAACGTGTCTCTGGCCTCCTGGTCTACTACAAAAAAAGCACATGGCTCACCTCGTAACTATGTAAACACAAGCCTTCCTGCTCTCACACATCACCATTCCTGCCATGACTGGTCTTTCTGGGGACCACACTTATGAAAACTACTATAGACAATAACTGAACAGTATTAAAGGGAGAATAAAAAACAAAGAATATAGAGACAGAAGAAGATATTAAAACACATGTACCACTACCAAGAGTACCAGGGGCTTCAATAGAAGAAACCAAGGGAGAAACATCCTCTTCTCTGGTCTAACTGCTTTTTCTGCTAAACGTTTGCCTTACAACACCTTGCCCCCTAGTCCTCAGTCAATGTATGATTTTGTTTCCCAAAAGGCTGCTCCCAGGATAGGCCCTAGCCACCCCACAGGGCTCTTTCCACCCCAGACACCCTTTGCAGGTTCAGCTTCCCTGTGCTGGTGCAGGTCCAGGTCCAGGTCAAGGTACTCTCCATGATACAGCAGAGTAGATTTTTATTCTCAATTATCTCTGATGCCTCCTGTTTCCAGCAGGAATGCGTTCTGGATTGGGACGATATCTAGGTGGTCTTTCAGCATGCTCTGCCATTTCTCATCAAGTGGTATGCTGCAGCCGGCTTGCACCAGCTCCTGAAAGCCAACAATGCACGTCTCTTCCCAATTCCTGCTCAACGACTTCACGTCAGTAGCCCGAAATCAGTACAGTGGGAGAGTTTCTACCAAGAAAATCCACAAATGTGACAAACCTGGGCATTTTCTCCCCTCCCTCTCAGAGATGGCTGTTACACCTTTCCCATTACACCACTACTATGCCTCAGTGTATCACCCAACATGTGAGTTTTTCTTCTATACAGAAATCAATTTTTGTAGAGGCAAATCAATTTGACTTTGGTCTTTTTTTCACTGCTTTTAAAGCTCTTCAACTATTTGATAAATTTTTTTCTTCTATTTATGGTTTCATAGAATTTATTTTGATGTGCAATGTGAGTATCCAAAATTCTTTAACTAAATATAATATCAATTGTCTGATTCAAAATGGCTCCTTTAATAAATAGTAAATTCTTATTTATACTATGGTCTTGTGTTTACACAATTCTCTTCCATTGACCTATTTTACTCGTGTCAACACAAAACAAGAACAACTTACGTGTTTTGGGTACTTCCCATGTACCAGCAATATACTCAGCTCCTTATTGACATTACCTCATTTAAATTTTTTTTTTCAACGTTTATTTATTTTTGGGACAGAGAGAGAAAGAGCATGAACGGGGGAGGGGCAGAGAGAGAGGGAGACACAGAATCGGAAACAGGCTCCAGGCTCTGAGCCATCAGCCCAGAGCCTGACGCGGGGCTCGAACTCCCGGACCGCGAGATCGTGACCTGGCTGAAGTCGGACGCTTAACCGACTGCACCACCCAGGCGCCCCTGACATTACCTCATTTAATCTTACACTTCACAGATGAGGAAACTCAGTCATAGAGAGTTTAAGTCATTGGGTCATGACCACCTGCCTGTTAAGTGCCAAGCCTAGAATCCAAATAGTCTCAACACCTAACCTCATGGCCACCGTGCTAAACTGTAACACATGATTGACTTCTATAGCTTTACGTTTTATTATCTGATACTAGTCTCTCCTTTATTTGTTTTAAAGAAGCATCATGCTTTTATTTATTTATTTATTTATTTATTTATTTATTTATTTGGAGACAGAGAGAGAGAGAGCAGGGGAAGGGCAGGAAGCGAGGGCAAGAGAGAGAGAATCCCAAGCAGGCTCCACACTATCAGCACAGAGCCTGATGGGGGGCTCGAACCCATGAACTGTGAGATCATGACCTGACCCAAAATCAAAAGTCAGATGCTTAACTGACTGAGCCACCCAGGCACCCTTCTCCTTTATGTTTATTGCTTAGAATCATTTTCTCAAGCCCCTCTAAAAATGTGTGTAATTTTTACTCAGATCATGTTAGATTTGTAGATTAACTGGAGAAAAAATGACATCTCACTATTCCACTTTTTGCATCCAGGAACAAGGTATACCCCTCAGTTTATTCAAGTTTTATTTTATAAATCTCAAGTTTTGTAGTATTCTTCATTTCGATACCACATATTTGTTGTTAGGGTTATTTCTAGGTATTTTACATTTGTTGTTACTGTAGTGAAGGGATGTGTTTCCCATTACATGTTTCTAAGTGGTTATTGTCAACACTTGGGAAAGCTACTGATTTTTTAAACTTACCATATTAATATTTTTATGTTAATATTTATAATTAATGTTTACAATAATATGTTGATTATATTATGTTAAAAATAAATATATTACTATTGGGGTGCCTGGGTGGCACAGTCGGTTGAGTGTCCAACTCTTGATCTTGGCTCAGGTCTGATCTCACGGTTTGTGAGTTCGAGCCCCACATCAGGCTCTGCACTGATGGTGTGGAGCCTGATTGAGATTCTGTCTCTCATTCTCTCTGCCCCTCCCTAGCTTGTACGCTCTCTCTCCCCCAAAAATAAACTTTAAAAACAAATAAATATATATATATTACTATTTATATATGTTATATATATACTCTTATTAATATTTTTAGTTGATTTTCTTGGTTTTTGTATTTTATCTCTTTTCAAATAATTATACTTATTTTTCCTTTATGGTTTACTGCAACAGTCAGAACTTCTAGAACAATGTTAATGGTGATGGAAGTCTTGCTGATATGTTCCCAAAGTAAGCTGAAAATCCTCTAGTGTGTCATTGTCACACAATGACAATGTTGGTTCAAGACAGTGGTGGTCTTGAGGAGGATGTGGTTTCATTTCCTACTTTTTAAATAGCTTTTCAGAGGAACAAATGCTGAACTTTTTCAAATGTTTTTTTTTAAACGTACTATTGAGATAACATTAGGGTTTTTCATAGTGAATATCTATTTTAAACAGGAAAATTCTAGCCCATCCAATAAGGAGGTAGACCTACAGTTTGGTCCCGGATAGTATACCAACTCTAAGGGGTCCCGGGTCAGCAGCACAGTCTGTTCTAATGTAGTGTGTTTGTTTGACACGCACTATCTCACACACGACTGGCAAACAGATGAATGATGTTCATATAATGAAGAAGTCACATTAGTTCACATGCACTTTTCCCCAGCATGTTAATGTTTCCGAGTTACCAGACACAAGTTTTCTCATGATTAGTAAGGAGAAAGCCTTAGCAAGAAGACATTAAAGGGGGAAAAAGAGCTGAAAAACCTACAGAAGTGACTTACTTTTAAGGAGTAGTTGATGCAGTGGCTTCAAATACAACTACACTTTTCCTTCCTCTAACTATCTGGCAAAGCTGTAAATGCAGATGAGGAAGCAGTAAAGACATTTCTCCCTCTATTAAAACCATGGATTAATGAAGAAGGCCATAACCTGGATCAGATTTTTAGTTATGAGGAAAAGGTCTCTATTAGAAGATCTCTAAGACCTACTTCTCAAAGAAGAGAGCATGAGCTCCAGCATCCAAAGCTACAAAGAATTTTCTTACTCCCATATTAGGTGCAACACCAGTAAATTGTGCTACATTTTTCTTAAGACTTCTTGGGGCACCTGGTTCAGTTGGTTAAGCAACTGACTTTAGCTCAGTCAATCAGTTGATTTAGCTCAGCTCAATCAAGACCACAACTCATGATCTTGTGGTCCATGAGTTTGAGCCCTGTGTGGGGCTCTGTGCTGACAGCTCAGAGCCTGAAGCCTGCTTCAGATTCTGTGTCTCCCTCTCTCTCTGCCCCTCCCATGCTTGCATTCTGTCTCTCTCAAAAATAAACATTAAAAAAAAAAAAAAAGACTTCTATTAGGACTACTTGGTTACTAAGCTCCTTAGTTCTAAGTGTTCTGTCCCAACTCTATTTCTCACATCAGCTCTGTTGTTCTTGGTGCCTGATTTTGCACAACATGAGGTGATTTTAAATTGTTGAGGTTTTAGTTTTGTTCTGTTTTTGTTTGCTTGTATTTTCCAGGTTCACCTATAAGGCGTGCAGGCAGAAACATCCGTATTCCTCACACAACCATCGGGTCTAATGCAACCTGTTTATCACAGTGTAGCCCACTTGAGATGTGATTCTTTCTTAACCCAGTCAGCCAATAGACATGAAGTACCTGCCATCAAGGAAGTTAAGATGTTTGATTTAAATATTAAAAAGTTTAAATCATTTGTGGTAGAAGGAGTATCTGCAGTGAAGAGAGAGGGGGCATAGGCAAATTCCTGAAGCACATTCAGGCAATGACGGTGACCACACCCAGGCCCCATTGTCTCATTTACAAGGCACATCAACGCACATATATCACCAGAACTCCCGATATTCTTCCACACAACCTGCTCCACCAACTGCCTTCCCCATCTCTGTAAACAGTAATTCCACCTTCTCAGGTGTTCAGACTAACAACCTTATGGCCTCTCTTTCTCAAACCACATGTCCCATTTGTTAAAAAATGCTGATGTCTCCTGGGGGCGCCTGGGTGGCTCAATCTGTTAAGCATCGGACTCTTGATTTCCTCTCATATCTAGATCTTAAGTTTCGTGAGATAGAGACCCACATCGGGCTCTGCGCTAAAAGCACAGAGCCTGCTTAGAATTCTCTCTCTGCCCCTCCCCCACTGTCGCTCTCTCAAAATAAATAAGTGAATATAAATTTTAAATAAAAAGAAATGCTGATGCCTCTTATTTTTCCAAACATGTACAGAACCTGACCGTTTCTCCTCACTTCTCCACTGCTACCACCCTGGCACACGCCACCATTATCTTTTAGCCAAATTACTGCAATAGCTTTCTATTTGCTTCTGTCTTTGTTCCCTCCACACTAGTTTCAGTAAAATGAAATCCTTTTTATTGGAAAGCCAGATCACATTATTCCTCTGTTCAAAACTCCACAGTGTCTGCCAACCTCACTCAGAGCAAAAGCCAGTTGTTGTTTTTTTTAATGTTTATTTTTGAAAGAGAGAGAGAGACAGTGAGCAGGGGGAGGGCAGAGAGAGAGAGGGAGACAGACAGTCTGAAGCAGGGTCTGCACAGACAGCAGAGAGCCCAATGTGGGGATCGAACTCACGAACTGTGAGATCATGAACTGTGAGATCACGACCTGAGCTGAAGTTGACTGCTTAACCAACTGAGCCACTCAGGCGCCCCAGGCCAGTTTTTATAATGGCCTACAACACGCTAGGTGCTATGGTGCCACCCACCTCTGAGCTGTTCACTTCTCTCCACACCCCCCTCCCACCACTCTGGCCTTGCTGCTCCTCTGGTCTCTCAGGCTTTGCTTCCAACTCCTCTGACTTTTGCACTTACTGTTCCCTTTGTTTAGAACGGTCCTTTCCTGAGTAATCAGGCTCACTTGCCCCCTCACATCCCTTAGGTTTTTGCTCAAATGTCATCATCACAGAGAGGCTTTTCCTGACTACCATATTATTCGTGCACACGCGCGCGCGCACACACACACACACACACACACACACACACTCCCTATTCCCCCTCCCTTACTCTTCTCCATAGCAGCCTGTGTCTTCATCTGCTAAGCTGTGTATTTTACCTATTTTGTGTGCCTGTCTTGTCCATTAGGAAAAGAAGCCTGGTGCTGTCTGCTGTATCCCCAGTACCTAGAAGAACTTCTGGCACAGGGAATGCTACTGAGCTCAATAACTACTTACTGAATGAATGAATCAGGTTCACAACATGAAGTGATGAAGGAAGTGATAGATTATGACTCCAGGTTCCGGCCTTCATCATCACAAATTCAAAGAATACTTAGAAGAAGGTGAAGCAGTACATGGAAGTTTATTTTTTTTTGTTTTGTTTTTGTTTTTTATTATTTTTTTAATATGAAATTTATTGTCAAATTGGTTTCCATACAACACCCAGTGCTCATCCCAAAAGGTGCCCTCCTCAATACCCATCACCCATCCTCCCCTCCCTCCCACCCCCCATCAACCCTCAGTTTGTTCTCAGTTTTTTTAAGAGTCTCTTATGCTTTGGCTCTCTCCCTCTCTAACCTCTTTTTTTTTTTTCTTCCCCTCCCTCATGGACTTCTGTTAAGTTTACTTTATTTTAATGCAGGCATATGGCTAGGCTGTGAAAACTTATTTAAGAGATTCACTGAGCCGCTTCCTCAGATCAAGGACACTTGGAATTAAAGGGCTTTGAGTGGCTCGACTTGTCAGACCCCCTGGTGACTCACAAGATTGTTCTTCCATGATGTGACAAGACATTTGAGCACACCCAAACTGAAACTGCAGGGAGAGAAAACTGGAGCACTATGGATATGACCAACGAAATACAAGTGTTGTGACTCAAACTGGACATGTGAACCAAGCAAATGGAAACTGCATTCATTTTCCACAGCTGACCAACCCCCACACTCAATGGAATCACTGAACTTAAAAATGAGAAAATCTTACCAATCAATCTCAAAAGAAATTCACACTTTTGTCTTAAAGAAGGAATCACACTTCGAGTATCTGGGGTTACCTCTGAGGTGCGTCCTTCGGGGACAGGCCTGAATTATCAAGCATTTGTCCCACTGGCATGGCTCATATTTTCATGAACAAAGTGCAAGAGCTGAGGGCAAAATTTAACCAACAAAAAGTCAATATTTAGGACAGTCTAAAGATGAATTTACAAGCTTAAAGTTATCTGAAAACTTCTGACAATGTGCTCAATTCTGGAATGTATTTACCATCCCTGATGCTGTAAAACATATTTATTTTCATGAATGAAAGGCCAAAATGAACAGTGGAGCTTTACATGTGTGATGTAACCCTGGCATCAGGACAAACTGAAATATGCCTGACTATACACTCCCCACAGCTGTAGAGTATGGTTGTTCCTTAAATGCACTTTCCTATCAATACATCAAGGCCGCTATACGGCTAGCTCCAGGCATGTAACTTTGCACTTTGGGGATTAACAAGTTTATTAAATTAGTTTTCAAAATGATTTTGAATTAATTCTGAAATCTTAATTTCATAAATCTGTTTTATATCATTATCAAGAATTTTTTTTAAAAAAGAGTTTAAACTTCACATGAGCCCACACAGAGGTGGATTTCAAATTATATACAGGTTTTCCCTGCTATCCAAAAGTTCACTTTTATCAAAGAACGACCTTAGTTCTTGCTCTCCTCAAATGAAAGAAAATTCGAAGCGGATTTTTCACCCTATGAAAAGGTAATTGTTTCTTCACTTTTCAGGATTTCCACTTACAAAAATTTTCATGGGAATCCTCTACTTTTGGATAGCGGGGAAACCTGTAATTCATTAACTTTAAAAGCACAGGTGCTGGGGCACCAGGGTAGCTCAGTTGGTTGAGCGTCTGACTTGGGCTCAGGTCACGATCTCACAGTTTGTGAGTTCGAGCCCCGCATCAGATTCACTGCTGTCAGCCTGTCAGTGCAGAGCTGGCTTGGATCTTCTGTCCCCCTCTCTCTGCCCCTCCTCCGCTTGCCTGCTCCCAAAAATTAATAAATAAATGGTAAAAAATAAAATAAAAGTACAGGTGCTTATTTTCCAATAAAGACAAGGTAATGAAATATAAAGAAAGACTGAGAAACTGTCACAGCCTGGAGGAGTTGACTAAGAAAATATGACGGCTAAATGCAATGTGGGATCCTGGACTGTATCCTTGAATAGAAAAAAACAACAGTAATGGAAAAACTGGGAAAACCCGAATAAAGGCTGTAATTTAGTTAACAATATTGTACCAATGTTAATTTCTTAGTGTTGATAACTGCACCACGGTTAAAATGTTAACATAGAGGAAGATGGATGAAGGGAATACAGGAACATTCTGTTCTCTTTGCAATTCTATAAATCTAAAATTCTTTCCAAATAAAATTTTAAAAGAGAGTGCTAATTCTAGACATACAACAAAAACTGTAGCCATTTAAGGATGATAAACAAGAAGGCAAATGCCACGAAGTTGGCTTCATTTAGCTATTAATACAGGATTGAAAAAGGTTACAAAAATCTGGAAATTCAGCCCTTCTCAATATGCAAATTGTCAAAAATAGACACACTGAAACAAAAAAAAATCTTTCATTGATCTATTACAACAAAATATAAATGCCCCAAAACGAATAAAGGGAAGTCACCTCAACATAGTAACAGTGATCACATTTACACAGACTCAAAGTGATGTGCAGAGGGGCTCAGTCGGTTAAAAGCATCAGACTCTTGGTTTTGGCTCAGGTCATGATCTCACATTTTGTGAGTTCGAGCCCCAAATGAGGCTCTCTGCTGTCGGTGTGGAGCCTGCTTGGGACTCACTCTCTCCCTCTCTCTCTCTGCCTTTCCCCTGCTCGTGCTCTCTCTCTCTTTCAAAATACATAAATAAACTGTAAAAAAAAAGAATAAACCATTATTTCAACCAATACTGGGTATGAAGGACATTCTAAATTTTAAAGGGACTTAAAAGCACATAGTGGTTGTTTCTATATGCTAGACTTACATATGATTGTTTTACTCTTTAAATGTTTCTCTACAATGAGCACATAAAGACTTTATAATCTGAACAATAAGAACACATTTCCAGGGGTGCCTGGGGGGCTCAGTTAAGAGTCCAACTCTTGATTTCAGCTCAGGTCATGATCGCACAGTTTGTGAGTTCAAGCCCCGCGTTGGGCTCTGTACTGACAGCAAGGAACCTGCTTGGGATTCTCTCTCTGTCTCCCTCTCTCTGCCCCACCCCTGCTCACACTGGATCTCCCTCTGTCTCAAAATAAACAACTAAACTTAAAATTTTTTTAATTAAAAAAAAAAGATACATACATTTCTGTATTAGTGCATATAATCTTGGGGTGAAATAACAGGGTGTTATTCCTGCTTCTGCAAGCTCTCACGCTCTTGCTTTACCTTTCTCCCCACCAATCTCCACTGGTTTGGATTCTGAACAGTTCTCCCCGAGTCTGCTCATTATGAGCCAGTCTTCCCATACCCCTCCACTCATCTTCAACCTATTTTTCCCATTCTTATAAGTTATTTTCCTAAAATTCAGGTTACAACACATCATTTCTGTCAAAACAAAACAAAAACCAAAATTCTAATGGCTCTATCTATTGTCTAAGGAAGAGGCAGTAATACTCTAAGGATGAAATGACTCACTGAAACCATAATTTTCCATTTACACTCCAAGGATCAGTCCACGATGTACCATCATATTTAGTCCCAAAGAGACTAAACCCTTCCACAAACTTAATAGTCACCTTTAAGCTTCCTCTAAGAGTTTGTTCATGACCTTTTCATTAATAAAATTACTTTAGCTAACATTTACTGAGCACTCGTTATGTACTAGTCACAATGCCAAGACATTCACATGTAATTTTTCTTACAGTATTATCATTAACCCTGAGAGATAAGTGCTACTAAATGAGGAAAAGTCAGAGCTATTGGCTAATTTTCCCAAGATGTAAGAAACTGAAGCCCAGTCTACAAGTTCCAAAGTCCAAACTCAACACAATCTCTTTCCAATTTCTATCTTTCCATTAATCACAGAATAAATGCTACCTTCTGGTACCATCTCTAATTCTTCTTCCATGAACCCACATAACTATTTAATTTCCTTTTATACATCTTATTCCATCCTTCCTTGTGTAGGTAACAATACCTATGCCTATATTACCCAATTAGATTCAAGTGCTTTGAGGACAGGAATGGCGAAATTATTATCCTTCACAACCTGGACCCATGATAATGCCATGAGGTAGTAGTCTCAGTGTCTATTAAAGAAGAAAATCATGTTCAGGCAAACTTAAGACTTCTACTTAATTCCTTCAGTTATACACACATACACATTTGTATGAGAGGTACAAAGAGTTTCAGAGAGTACAAAGAACACTGGTTTCGAAGCCTGGCAAACCTGTTTATAAACCCTGGCTCTACTATAAACAAGCTACTATCTGACCTTGGGGCAACACACTTAACCAATGTGCTCTTAATTTCTCTCATCTGTAACATTCTGAGACTAATAATAATATGTGTAAAATACATAGCACCACATGTAGCAAAGTAAATTTAAAGCAAACTATCCAAATAACTTGATAAAGAGTTATGTGTTACTGTTACTGCTAATAAAAATGTTATTAAATTCTGGGCTTCATCTCTATACTTTTAAAAAGTATTTCTGTAGGTAGATGACAAGAAACACTTAGATAACAATACTCAGGCTAGTGAGATGACTATGTGCCAAGTGTTCAGAGATGGGAATGATCAGTATAGACTAAAGAGAAAGACTTGTTTAAAGAAAGCAATGTGAGCTGGCTCATCAGGACAGGATTTGGAAAGCAGGGAGAAAAACTCAAAGGGAGAACATCATAAGTAAACGCAGTGAGGCAGGAGTAAAGATGCTTATTTGAAAAGGCCAGTATGCCTCAAGTACAATCTTGCTCAGTAGACAAAGACCACATGAATAAACTCAGGGTAGAGTCCAGAGGGAATTTGGAATCTAATGCTGGTATAAAAGATACACTGCTCAACAGGATAAAAATGGGCAAAGACAGGCTTCACATTGCTTACAGGAAAACATCCAATAAAATAAGAATTAGGGGTTTATCTAATGAATGCATGAATGAGAGTTTGCCACAATGAACATGAAGAAACCCTAACAGATATATATCCTTTGTTTTTATTGACCATATTCACTATCTTTACCTCTAACTTCAGTGTCAGTGTGCCTATCCTACCCTGTCTTTCAGCACCGGGAAACATTTTTGTATGCACAGAGAAATAATAACTTAGAGAACTACCGTATTCATTCACACAGGACTGTGGGTGTCGATAAAACACAGAAGACACAGTGCTGAGGGTTCCTTACAACTGAAGAATATTATCTGATTCTAAAGACCATCAGGGCCAAGAAAACTAGTTTATTATTAATATTACAAAGAACAAACAAAATTAAGCACATTCTGTTGAGGGAAAAACAAAAACCATAATGTTAGAGCAATGCCAAATTAGTTAATGAACTATGATGCTGATATGCACAATGGTTTGAATTCTTACTGCTCTGTGACTCCAGGGGACAAACCAGACAACATACACAGAACATAATACTTTTTCGTAATGGACTCACATCTTCAAGACTCCCATTGCTCGAATGAAATTCACTCAGTTGCAATTTTACACAATCACCCACTATGAAATGATATAAGCACCCAGCATCCTGAGTTTACATATGTATTTTTCAAATCAGTGTGCACCTGTTCAATCAGAACTGGAAAAAAAAAGAAAAACCTAGTTGACAAGCATTAATAAAAACAAAATGTAGCCCACTCGTCTCCATATTGACTACATTGACAATAAGGAATAATACCTCTACCTCTAATTCATCAACATTTTATGTCCTAGAAATAAACTTTGGTTAATTCTGATCAAAGTTATCTGTATCAATTATAGTTTACACAAAATGGAAAAAGCCCTTGTGAGAATTACAGTGTCACTGGTGAAAATATAGAAAATTAAAAATTAAGCATGTTGAATGGAATTATTTTAACATAATATTTAATGTGGCATAACGTATGTTTTTCTTTTTATTTCCCATTTTCATTTACGTGTCACAAGAAAGGCCAGAGGCTTTGAATTTGCCCATAATTCTCAGCAGATGGGGAAGGCCACTTTCAGCATGTGGCCTACTAGCCAGTGCTCACAAATTGCATTTTTTTCAACTGGCCAACAGGCCACTCATCAACCTTAACAGGAATTTGGGAAACCTAAAAAATAGAGGAGAAAAAAAAAAAAACCTAAGACCTGTGTTCTGATTCCAGATTATTTGTTTACTAAATAATCTTAGATCTTTGACCTCTATCAATTGGTTTTCTCATCTGTAAACAGGACAGTTATATCTAACACAGGATAGTTCACGGTGGTTCCAGATTTTCTTCTTTGAGGGAAACAGAAGCAAGGTGCATGAAGATGCCCCTGTACAGCACTGCACTTAAGATTATGAAAATATTAACTGTCCCATCAAGAATAGGGCCTTGACAATGAGAAAGAATGAAATATGGCCCTTTGTAGCAACGTGGATGGAACTGGAGAGTGTTATGCTAAGTGAAATAAGCCATACAGAGAAGGACAGATACCATATGGTTTCACTCTTATGTGGATCCTGAGAAACTTAACAGAAACCCATGGGGGAGGGGAAGGAAAAAAGAAAGAGGTTAGAGTGGGAGAGAGCCAAAGCATCAGAGACTCTTAAAAACTGAGAACAAACTGAGGGTTGATGGGGGGGTGGGAGGGAAGGGAGGGTGGGTGACAGGTATTGAGGAGGGCACCTTTCAGGATGAGCACTGGGTGTTGTATGGAAATCAATTTGACAATAAACTTCATATACTAAAAAAAAAAAAAAAAAAAAGAATAGGGCCTTGATGGAGATACTGGGAAAATTAAATATACCCTAGGCCCCTCCCTGATGCCAGCACTGCTTGCTGTGATAACATATATAATAAATGGAAAAGGGATGTGGAAGATACAAAGACAATAAAAAAATGAACGTCCACAGTGCAGATGGATATGAGGTATCTCCTTTTTTAGATTAATTCAATAGAAAAAGTCTGGCCTTCTAGATTCTTGGGAAGATTAAATCTTATCAGAATTCAATTCAACAATGAACACCTATTATGTGCAATCTACTGTACTAAAAGACCCTCACCTTCAACTAATATGTAAAAAGAACAAAATAATTCCCACACTAAAAATATAAAAATATCTTGAGAGAGACTACAGAACCTCCATTATCCTGAGCCTCCATTTAAGGTCACAATCATCTTTTCAGCCAGACCTCACACTACTGATAAACGCATACTCCAAGGATCCGAAACCACTTCTGCGAAACACACTGTGCCTTGTATCCTTCTGTGCTTTTGCTAATGTCATTCCTACAGGTCAGAGTCCCCTTACCTATGTCCCACTGAAGTTCTTACTCATCCTCAAGACCAAATTCCATTCTGTTTGCTTCACACGGCCTTTCCCATGACTGACCAGTCGGTATTAGGGAGATTAGGGAGGTGATTTTATTTTATTTTTTAAAATTTATTTATTTAATTTTGAGAGAGAGAGAGAGACAGAGACAGTGTGAGCAGGGGAGGGGCAGAGAGAGAGGGGGAACAGAGGATCTGGAACAGGCTCTGCGCTGACAGCACAGAGCCCAATGTGGGGCTTGAACTCATGAACCGTGAGATCATGACCTGAGCCAAAGGCAGATGCTTAACCAAGTGAACCACCCAGGCACCCTGAGAGGTGATTTAAAAAAAAAAAAAAAAAGAGGTGGGGGGTATGCCTGGATGGCTCAGTCGGTTGAGTATCCAACTCTTGGTTTTGGCTCAGGTCATGATCCCAGAGTCATGGGATTGAGCCCCAGGTCAGGCTCTGTGCTTCTTAAGATTTTCTCTCTTCCTGCTGCCCCTCTCCCCAAATCACATGTTCTCTCTCAAAAATAAAAATTTTAATTAAAATGAAATAAAATAAAAATTTATTTAAATAAATTAAATAAAATAAAATGATACCAAGGAACATAGAGGAAGAAGGGAATGAAAAATTTGTACCAGAGGAGCTATAATATAAATATTAGACTAAGGATTTACAGAATCTTCTAGGAAACCATCATCCCATGCTACACAGAAAATTAGTAAGTCTATCAAAGTCCAACAGGAAGGATCCAAGAGGCAAGAAAAAGATTATGGGATACTGGGGCAACTGGCTGCCTCGGTCAGTAGAGCATGTGACTCTTGATCCCAGGGTCCTGAGTTTGAGTTCCACATAGGGCAGAAACTGTACTTTAAAAAAAAAAAAAAAAAAAAGATTGCAGGATGCAAAATGTTTAGCAGCAGAAATCTGAGAAATGTATTCCTCCAGGAGGAGACTATGAAGCATATGCAAAGTTTACAACTGGTTACACAAATGGCATCAAAGAACAGAATTTAGTTTTTTACAGTTTAAGACACTTAACTACTCTACCAGTGGGTACCTTATTAAGTCTGGAAAAATGCTTTTGCTCAGAAACTGGCCTATCTCATCCAAAGGGCCCTGAACTAATTATAAAGAGGTAGAAGAAATGATGTCAACTGATACTATAATGCCTCATTCATTCAATAATAAACATTGACCATCTCTTAATTGCCCAGCCTGGTGTAACACTGGGGATACAGCAACCAACCAAACGGACAAATCCCTGTGCTTGTGGAGCTTATGGAGGGAAAAACCCAACATGACAGGGTTGGGGTAGAAGGGCTATTTCAGAACTGAGGGAACAAGCCTGACAGATCTGAGGGTACAGCCAGGGAGAGAGAAGAGCAAGCCCTGACATGGAAAGATCTCGACATGTCTGAAAACACAGTGAATTCAGCTAGAACATAATGAATGGAAACTGGTAGGAGGGGAGGTGAAGAGGTAGGCAGAGCCAGATCAAGGCAGAAAGGAAGTCTGGATATCCCACTGAAGTGTGATGGAAGTCACTGGAGGGCTCTAGGTACAGGGGAGATGGGTTGAGTTAGTTTTTGATAACACAGACTGATGTGTGGAAAAAGGACTAGAGTACCTAAGCACAAGACGATGTTGACTTAGACGAGGGTGGTGGCAGCAAAGTTAGCACAGGCCAGACATGTGTAAAGAAAGACTAGAGGCAGTCCTAGGAGAGAATTTGGGAGGGGGAAGGAAGTATCACATACATGACCTCTAATGTCAATATAACACGTGCACAAGATGGGTCACGCACAAACTTGACTGTTGGCACTTCTTCAGTGCTCTCCTCCCTCGCTGGGTCCATGAGAGCAGAAGCTGTTTTATTGTTTACTATAAAGGCCAGCATAATGCTTGGACCACCAACAGGTACTCTGCAAAGACTTTTTTCAGTAAGTCTTGTGACTGTGGGGCGTCTGGGTGGTTCGGTCGGTTAAGCGTCCGACTTCGGCTCAGGTCATGATCTCGCGGTCCAGGAGTTCGAGCCCTGCATCCAGCTCTGTGCTGACAGCTCAGAGCCTGGAGCCTGCTTAGGATTCTGTGTCTCTGTCTCTCTCTGCCCCTCTCCTATTCATGCTCTGTCTCTCTCTGTGTCAAAAATAAATACATATTTTAAAAAATGACTTTTAAATAAATCGTGTGACTTCAAATGCAAGTAAGAAAGTACACCCTCACAGATATCACCAAGATTTAGTAGGATGAGACTCAACATTGAACTGTGAACACAGAAGCCCAATAGGTGAATAAGTGAGGGAGTCCAAAAAGAACCCTAAACTGTTTCGAACCAATTTACTCAGTGTCTTCTATATTAGACAGGTGCAGTATGCTGAGAACACATAAGACTCCTCCTCTCCTATCATCCAGGGCAGTTTATGACCTGGTCACCCAGACAAGGTACATGCCCTCCACAATGGCAGAGAACCAGAGGAATGAAGCACGGCAAGAAACATGTTAGCATCCTCATTTTTAGAAAGGGGAATAAAGAGAATGCTACAAACTTTGCAACTGAGCATAACTTCAACTCCGAGTAAAGTTCTAGAGCAGATTAACAAAGGAGGGTTTGTGGGCTCTGAGAATAAGAAGAGGTAAATAACAGTAAGAGCAGCCCACATACCTGAGCAAGCCATCCCTAGCTAATGCCATGTCCTTGTGTGCGATTAGGAGTAGAGACTGGGAAACATGATATAGCTGAATTTTACTAAAATGTATTGATCCCATCTCTAATACTATCTCTGAAGATAAGATGGGGGTAAATGGACTCACATAAGGATCAAGTATATTTGGAATGACTCAAATAGTCTTGAGAAAAGAACGGACCAACTAAAGAGAGGTCCTGAAAAGAAATGAAATATATTTTTACCAATATATAAATGATAAATAATATCAAGGCCTAAAGATAATGACACAGTGTTTTCCAAAGGAAACAGTTCAGCCAGACCACAGTACAGTGAACCCCACAATCCACAAGCCCTTCCCCAAAACAATATAAGGACATAATTGGTTTGCTGACCCAATCATCACATAATAAAAACAAAAGAAATAAAGTAAATAAATAAAAAATAGGGGTGCCTGGGTGGCTCAGCCGGTTGAGCACCCAATTCTTGATTTCAGTTCAGGTCTGATCCCAGGGTCATGGGATCACGCCCCACATCAGGCTCTGTGTTGAGCAAGAAGCCTATTTGGGATTCTCTCTCTCTTTCTCTCTCTCTCTCTTCCTCTCTCTCTCCCTCTCCTCCACTCACATACCCTCTCTCTCTAAAATAAAAATTTTTAAAGTAAAATAAATAATAGAAATTCAAAATAAAATAAAAACTTAAGAAAGGAATAACAAATACACTGGATAATAGTGTCAGAATTCCAAAAATTCAAGAAAGTCTACAAAATTGGGCAAAAATCAACAGTTCTAAATTTCCCAGGGAAATTCAAGTTTTGTCTTCATGTTTTAAAAATCCAACATTACAAAAACATCAGGACAGGAAAAAAGATGACTTAGGGCTTTTGGTAGACTGCAAGGTAATGTAAGTGAAGTTTTTAGAAAGGCTAATTCCACCTTAGGCAACATGAAGAATCCAGAAGGACTGACTTCATCTAGTTTAGCAAGCTCCTTTCTGTGCACCACACTTCAATGAAACTGTTAAACTAGAACTCATATAGATGAAAGAGACTTGTAAAGTACTTCCAGTAAATGCTGACTTACTGAATACATGCATTTAACTCTGCTCCCTTCCAAAACACCACTAAAATGACAGTAAAGGGATTTAAATATCTGGAGCTTGGGAGCAGGTAGGAGAGAGATAATTGACCTAGAAGTCTCCAAAAGGCTGAATTCTGAGTCAACGGTGGGAAAAGCCAGGTAGCATACCAATTTATGGCACAAAAGTCCCCCAAACCTCAGGAATTAGTGGCATATCTCTGGAACTGGAGAGGACAGTGGGATCAAATGGGAAAACTGAATGAAAGGACGCTTAAGAGCAGATATACGCTGTGTGCAACTGAGAAGCTAACTGCTCCTCATCTTCCCAGAAGGGTTGCAGGCAGGGCACCACACGGAAAACAGAAAACCTAAGTAGAAGTTTACATATTTAAATACTGAGACCAACTCCCACCCAATCTTCTTTTCCCCATTAGGTCCCAGAACTCTGGCAGCCAGACTAATAACACCTTCCTGTCTCAGGAAATGAAGACAGGAAGAGACTTCTTTGGAAAAACCTGACCAGTCCAAAAGAAGTGACACTGGGCATTTCCCAAGGAAACAGACCACTCTACAGTGAAGCCCAGTCAACCATTCCCAAATGAATACAGTATTTTCAAACAATCTTTTACAGCACTGTACTTAAATAATGAACAGATAGCTAAGATTACCAGACATTTAAGAAAAGCTTTAACATGAATGCGGAGACCAACATAACAAAGTAAGTTGTAAGAAAGAGATGGTGCAGATAGAAAAGTGAATTTAAAAGAAATTCACATGTATTTGCACAGAGATATACGAACAGAAGATGCAGTTTGGTCTTGCAGTTTGAGAGTTCAAGCCCCGTGTCAGGCTCTGTGCTGACAGCTCAGAGCCTGGAGCCTGCTTCGGATTCAGCCTCTCACTCTCTCGCTGCCCCTCCCCCACTTGCAGTCTGTCTTTCCCTCTCTCAAAAAATAAACATTAAAAAAAAATTTTTTTTAAGAGTAAAATACCATTGGAAATTAAGAACTCAGAGCAGAAATAAAAATGCAATGGAAATACTGAAAGATAAATTGAGAAAATCTACCAGAATGTGGTATAGAAGACAAGGAGTTCAGAAATGAAAGAAAAAAATTAGAAAATTAAGGAACGGGGAAACAGATGGGAAGGAATCAAAGAAAATTCAGGAAAAATTTTCCCAACTGCAAAATACAAATTTCCAGACTGAAAGACCTCGTGGTGTTCAGCATAATGGATGAAAACAGATCCTTCCTCAAAAGACACATCACTGAAAAATGTCAGAACATGGAAGATTCTTAAAGATTCCAGAGAGAATTCAACAAGTTTAATACTAAAAAATCAAGAATCAGAAAGGCAACAGAGTCAACAGCCACCCTAAAGACAAAGACAACAAAAGAACAAAACATCTTAAATTCTGAGGGAAAATAATTTCCAATCCAGAATTCTACATCCAACCAAATATAAAATAGGTATCAGGTAAGAATAAAAATATGCAAAGTATCAAAAAAAATTACCACAAGCATCCTTTCTCAGGAGGCTATAGAGGGGAGTATTTTACCAAATCAATGGAATAAACCAACCCAGAAAAGACCACAACAGGAACACTGATGAAAAGAACCATAGGCTTAAATACACAGAGAACTATACCATATTCACAGATATGAAAACTCACTATTGACAATTCTTCCTTAATTGATCTACGGTTGTTTTTATTAATTTTTTTAACATTTATTCATTTTTGACAGAGAATGAGTGGGCAAGGGGCAGAGAGAGGGAGACACAGAATCTGAAGCAGGCTCCAGGCTCTGAGCTGTCAGCACAGAGCCGATGCAGGGCTCAAACTCAGAGACCCACGAGATCATGACCTGAGCTGAAGTCGGATGCTTAACCAACTGAGCCACCCAGGAGCCCCAACTGATCTACAGTTTTAACACAAGCTAAATCAAAATCCCAGCAAGAGATTTTTTGTAGATACTGACAAACTGGTTCTAAAACATATAAAGGAAGGAGGTGCCTGGATGGCTCAGTTGGCTAAGCATCCAACTCTTGATTTTGGCTCAGGTCATGGTCTCATGGTCGTGAGATCAAGCCCTATGCTGGGCTGGGTATGCAGCTTGCGTAAGATTCTCTCTCCCTCTCCTTCTGCCCCTCTCCCACTTGCACTGTCTCTCAAAAAATAAAAATAAAACAAAATGTATAAGGAAAGATAAAAGAACTATAACAGCCAAAAGAGTTCTTTAAAAAGAAGGAAAAGGTTGATGGAATCCCACTATCTGATTTCAATATATAGTAAAAAGCTACCATAAAACAGATGAATGAAACAGAATACAAAGTTCAGAAATAGACCACATGTATATGGTTGATACCTGAGAAAGGTACAAAGGCAATTCAGTGGAAAAGTATAGCATTTCTTTTTCTTTCCTTTCTTTTTTTAATTTGAGAGAGAATGTGTGCACATGCAGGGCAGGGGGAAGGGCAGAGAGCATGTTCAGCCTTTAGCATGGAGCCCGAACAGTGCTCGATCTCACCACCTTGAGATCATGACCCGACCTGAAATTGAGAGTCGGATGCTTAACCAACTGAGCCACCCAGATGCCCCAAAAGCATAGCATTATCAACAAATTATACTGGAATAATGAGATACCCATATACAAAAATGCAAACAAACAAAAAACCCACCCTATATCTCAAACCCTCCACAAAAGTGAACTCAAATGGATCACAAACCTTACGGTCACACATAAAAATAGAAAATTGTAGGGCAGTATGTTATCTAGTTGCTTGGCTAGGGAAGAGATCAGAGGGTCTACCTACTCCTAACACACACTGTCAACCAATTCTTTTGTTTTCAGCCTCTTTTCTCACCCATGCCCTTAGTGATCCCTCCGCCTTAGATTCCTGGTGATCTGGATCTGTATTTATGCCATGCCAAGGAGTTTGGAGCAGAGGTAGGTAAGTGCATTTGAATCCACCACGTTGACCAGATTCTCTGGTCTCATTCCAAGCATACATATATTCTGAACTCTTCGGAGACCTTGTAGTCTGAAAGCAAAAATGTTTTCTTCCTCCAATTCTACTTCACCTTCTTCTCTCCTTTCCTTCATTTACCTTACACAGATTCATGAAAGAAAAAAAGCCACATAAACATTTTTTTTAATTGTTTAAATAAATTTTTTAAAAGTACGTGGGATCAAGGTAACTGGGAATCCAACACACAATAGACTAAGGCAATCCCTAGTATGACATGAAGGGAAATCTCCAATTAAGACCTTTGCAGCAGGCCTGATAAGTAGCCAGCCTAGATTGGAGCTATGGTAGAGAGATCTAGGGGGGAAACTGCAATTGAAAAGAGTATCTGAAGTATCTGAGCTGACTCAAAGAAATTCACACAACTAGGCAAAAATTTAGAGGTGGATCAGTCGTTAAGTACATAGAAAACCAGATAAATAGCAAAACAAGCCAATTATCTCCAAGAGCAACAAAAGCTTATGTAAGATTGATGAAATATTACATGACTCAGCTGTGAAGAGCACTTAGGTAGTCATAATGTAAAGACTGAACACTGATCCAAACAAAATTATGAAATGTCTACACAGAAGGGTAATGGGGACAAGAAGAATGCACATGGCATGGGGCAAAGAATGGTGTTGCCAAGACAGCTCAATTTTCACTGTCCATAACAAAGGCCAAAATTCATGCCAAAACCCAAAGAACCAGGAGGCAGCAATATAAGCATATTAGATATACAGAGTGAAAAGCAAAAAGATTTTGTTCAAAGATTTGAAAGTGATGGCCTCAGGGCAAGAGAAAATGGGGGAGAGACTTAAAAAAAATCATGCTAGAACTGTTTGACTCTTTAAAAATATATGCATATATAGCTTTGATAGGAATGGAAAATAAATTTTAAAAATCAAAGCCTAAGAGGGGAAAAGAGGCGGAGCCCAGAATAGTACAGGATCTGGAATCATGACCTTTAGAAGTGGTTCTATAAATTAAGGATTTTTTAAGTTTCAAATACACACACACAAACTTGGCACACATTGAAGGCTGATCTCACTTGTTCTATCTTCAGTTCAGTTATTCTATCTGGCTGAAAGGTGCCGAATCAGAACCAACAGTAAAGTTACATGGACATATAAGGGCTCAGGCGTGCACAAATGAAGACACTTCTACTAACTGCCTAAAAGCAGAATTAACTATCTCAGGAAGCAGTGAGTTCTCTGATGGAGGTAGTTAAGCAGAGCCTGAATGACGTCCACTTAGTGGATATGACCCCTTGGTGGGATGGGCTGCAGACCTCAAGTGCCTGCCAGTTGTGGGATTCTGTAAAAGGATTCCATGTAAAAATCTCCGTTGAATTAGTACCATTCTACAGTAGGGCTAGAAACTCCGGTAGGTGAATAAGCGTAGGCACTTAGCACATGGGTGTCTCTTCCTTCTGTACCACCTCTGCCTTTTAGCTTTGACTTTTCATTTCAAAAGTCTTAAATATATTTACATTTGGTTACGAATCACATATTTTCAGAAGCAGATGAGGTGTAAATACCTACAAAGTAGAAGAGAAAATGCCCATCTGAGTGGGAGAAAATGGGAAGAAAAAAAGATGGTCTGATGTAGTGATAAGAGACAAGAGAAGAATACACTGGGGGCCCCGTGGTTCGGTGGCCATGGGACATTAAACAGGTTACGGTACCCAGTCAGGTATGAGTCTCTGGGTGGGACCACACCTCCAGTATGAGGCAAGAGTACCTGGGCTTCCTGGCAGGGCAGAAGGACAGAGACCTGGGACTTCAGTCAATACACGTGAATGAGCAGCAAAAGAGCCACCAGAGGTTAGTGAACAACAGAAAAAACACCTTTGATTTGCTCTGTTGTAAATACAATTACTTGCGCTACCAAAGAACAAAAATCACACCTTAGCTTAAATGCTGGTCATTTCAGTGAAATCACACCTTAGCTTAAATGCTGGTCATTTCAATGCCGGAATAAAAATATTAAACATACCATAGGTACCATCTTTTCTATGGGACCTGCTTCAAGAGTCAGTGTGCCTTGTCTACAGGCTTCAGGGAAGCTTTATTTTCTAGTGAAGGACAGTATTTTTCCTCTCACTGTGTAATAAGATACTATCATGCCTACAGACACAATAAATTTATCCCAAAGTTTACTGAACTCCACCCTTACTAGTTAAGAATAGACACAGATCATACTTCAAAAATAATGTCTATGTTCCTTTGGGGCCCTTCGTATTACTAGCTCTTATTTTTAAAAACTAGTTTAGAATCTACCAAGAAATTATCTGTGCTTTACACACTGCAAACGAGTGTAACTTTTGGCTTAAGAAATAGAGATGTGGGGCGCCTAACTTTGGCTTCACAATCCGGGAGTTCAAACCCCGCATTGGGCTCCGTGCTAATAGCTCAGAGCCTGAAGTCTGCTTCGGATTCTGTGTCTCCCTCTCTCTCTGACCCTCCCCTGCTCACGCTCTGTCTCCCCCTCTCTCTCTCAAAAAATAAACAAACATTAAAAAAATTTTTTTAAAGAAAGAAAGAAAGAAGGAAAGAAGGAAAGAAGGAAAGAAAGAAAGAACGAAAGAACGAAAGAAAGAAAGAAAGAAAGAAAGAAAGAAAGAAAGAAAGAAAGAAAGATGCACATATACTCCACCACTGTGGAAGCCCCTACACCCCTCTGTAGACTGCATACTTCAAGAAGAAAAGTCTCATTCTTGGTTAAAGCCGTACTTAGTAGCCTGAGCAGCACCCTTGCCAGTCAACATTAAACTAAACCAAGAATGTGACTGGCGTGGAATTTCTTCTTTATTTTACCAGCATTCTTGATGCTTTTACTTTTTTCTTTTCAGTGCTTTCCCACTGCCCCCGGAGTTTCCTTGTTCCTATGCCGCAGTCACGGGCAGGGGTCATTTTTACTGTGCTAATTTCCAGCCTTCCAGTCACACTTTGAACAAAATATATAGGATGTGTAGCTCTACCCACTCTGTTCCCAGACAAGAATTGCGAAGATGGGCTAGAAGAGCTTCCATCATGCATTCTGCAGTGTGAACCAGTAAAAACAAAAAAGGGAGAGGGGGGAGGGAGTGGAAGGGGGGAGGCAGAAGGGAAGAGAAGCCTCCATTTCTCATAAATCTATCAACCAGTGCTGATTACCTAGCATACTTAGGTGTGTACCAGCTGGGAGGTCTCTAGTTTATGATGTGCTCTTTTTTTTCCCCCTGACTAGCTAATATTAATGTCCTCACCAAGACTTCATTATAATGAAGAAATACATGCTAACAAGGTTAGGTTCACAATCACTAGAATTAACTTATAACAAACATTTCAGGGGCGCCTGGGTGGCTCAGTTAGTTAAGCATCTGACTTCAGTTCAGCTCATGATCTCGCTACTCATGGGTTTGAGCCCCCACGTGGGGCTCTGTACTGACAGCTCAGAGCCTAGAGCCTGTTTCTGATTCTGCCTCCCCCGCACCCCAAAATAAATAAATAAACATTAAAAACAAAACAAAAAAATTCAACTAATGGCATATTGTAATTTTTAGGTTCATTCCCATTTCCCTCCACCATAGGTTATATTTAATAGTAATTTTGACAGGTATCATTAGCATCCTACACTAAAATGTTAGTCTCTGAATACCCCATCCCCCCGTCACATATATTCAATAAGCACTTATTGAGGATCTATTATTTGCTTAGCCCCCATAACATCATCTCCACTTTCAATTCTTTCTCCAACAAGACAGCATTCAATCACCAGGTCCCACCTCTGGATGGCCATTTGGAGTGTTAAGTTAAAATGGTAACTGTCCCTCAGGTCTCAGCAGCAGACCCAGGGAAGAGGAGAAGAAAACCCTCAAGCACAAATGGCTGGTCCCCTCTCTGTTGGCCCAGCTGGCCTCACAGTAGTCCAGATTCCCAAGTTATAAACTTAAAGGGTCTTTTCTTGAACTATTAACCCTTCCCTAACTTCTTGGGAGATCTCAAATACAAATCTGAGAAACAATTCACATGAAGGCTTTTATATTATCACAATATACTTGAGTGACTTGAAATTTATTTACATTGTTCTGCTAATATTTAAAAAAAATGTTTGTTTTTTGTTTTTTGTTTTTTTGAGAGAGAGAGATAGAGAGCAAGCGGGGGAGGGGCAGAGAGAGAGCACCAGCCATGGAACGTAGAGCCCAGTAAGTAGCAGATCAGGGGAAAGTGTTCTTCCTGCCTCTGAGCTCCCTGCTCTGTTTGCTCCTTACTACCTCAAGAGAAACGTGCCTTTCTACTTGCTCTTGGCTCACATTCTCAGACTAAACTATAAACCTTTAAAAATTATCACCACAGGGGCTTCTGGGTGGCTCAGTCAGTTGAGCGTCCAACTTTGGCTCAAGTCACGATCAAAGGTTTGTGGGTTCAAGCCCCGCATCCAGCTCTGTGCTGACAGGTTACTCAGAGCCTGGAGCCTGCTTCCGGTTCTGTGTCTCCTTCTCACCTCTGTCCCTCCCTGTTCATGCTCTGTCTCTCGAAAATAAATAAATGTTAAAAAAAAAATAATTAAAAAAATTATCACTACAAAATAGAATTGCATTCACTTTTAAAATGAAAATATTAAAGTATTATTTGCAAACTTTCATAACTGAAATCTATTTCAACCACCAGTGTCTATCCCAAAATTTTTTTCTTGATGTACAAGTATGGTTAGTTTTAAAATATATTTAATATGCTAGACCTAGAAACTTGGTATCTTCAGAATTTTCATTCAATGCTTGATGTTTTTGGACTTGTCATGAAAATACAAAATCACATGCAAAATAGACTTGAAAAAACATCAGAGCCTAGCAAGCAAGGAATAAAACTCTTCAATATGCTGAGTTGTTAAGTACAATTTCGTTTAAAAAAAAATCCAACTTGTGCCCTGGTGGTGAAAATCTCTACCTTTGTAATTTGATCCTAATGTGCATACTAATCATTTGTGCTACAAAGTCAACTTCAACATGGCCATTTTCTTCACCCTTTCCTTTCTTAGTGCTCTCCAGAGCCTTGTTGGTACTCAGTATTAAATAATACCTGCATCAATTACATTAACCCTTTTGGAGGCCATGGATCTCCAAAGACTGACTAAATAAACATATATTCTTTATTTAAAACTACATTCTCAAGAATCTGAGTGATGGGGGTGGGGGGTGCGTCTGGGTGACTCAGTCAGTTAAGTGTCCAACCCTTGACTTCGGCTCAGGTCATGAGCTCATGTTCGTGAGTTTGAACCCCACATTGGGCTCTGCCTTAACAGTGCAAATTTTGCTTGGGATTCTTTCTCTCTCTCTCGCTCTCGTTCTCTCTCTGCCCCTCCCCTGCTCACACTCTCTCTCAAAATAAATAAATAAACTTAAAAAAAAAAAGAATCTGAGTTCTGGGGAAAAGGACACCATTATAGTCACATTTAGTAAACTTACTGCCATGACAGTCTTTTCAGACTTACAATTTTAGAAGAAACTGTACAAGGGCCCAAGAGGAAATGCACAGCAGTTAAGGGTCCCTAGAGCCTGAGATTTATAACCACCACTTAACACAGACCACAGACTCTGCTCCAAACTGTCACCCCGGACCTCTAGTTTGGGGTGCATTGATTTAAAACCAACACCCTCCCCTACCCACACACACACACACACACACTTTATTTTTTTTTTCAATATATGAAATTTGTTAAATTGGTTTCCATACAACACCCAGTGCTCATCCCAAAAGGTGCCCTCCTCAATACCCATCACCCACCCTCCCCTCCCTCCCACCCCCCATCAACCCTCAGTTTGTTCTCAGTTTTTAAGAGTCTCTTATGCTTTGGCTCTCTCTCCCACTCTAACCTCTTTTTTTTTTCTTTTTCTTTTTTTGCTTCCCCTCCCCCATGGGTTTCTGTTCTCAGGATCCACATAAGAGTGAAAACATGGTATCTGTCTTTCTCTGTATGGCTTATTTCACTTAGCATAACACTCTCCAGTTCCATCCACGTTGCTACAAAGGGCCATATTTCATTCTTTCTCATTGCCACGTAGTACTCCATTGACACACACACAACTTTAAAGCGAGGGTAAACAGTACACGCAAACTCTGACTCTAGGTGACAGAAAAGTGGTGTCTGAGGTACATTTAAATACTATTCTAATGTAGTAGTCTTCAGTCCAGCAGAGGAAAAGGAAAGTAGTGCAGTAGGAAATGTACATGCTTTGAACTCCTACAGGCTTTACTCTTGGGGGAACTTGGGCAAACTGCCTATGCTTTCGTGGCTTCAGCTTTCTAATCTGTAAAATGGGGCTAACACTGGTACCCCTCTGAGAGTTGTGAGAATAAAATGAAATTTATTATGAGAGTAGATAGGGAATAAGCAGTCATTACTCATTCCCTAGTTGTCTGCCGTCCTTTTTCATGCCTTTTCCTTCCTCTCAGAGATCACCCATCCCAAAAGCATCTCTGTGTATCCACATGACTTAAAGCATTATCTGAAATCCAGTTCTGGGTCTTCCATTGCCTATGGGAAATTGCTAGCTACATGGAGGTATCAAAACTCAGTTCACACAAAATTAAATTCATCTTTCCTTCCCCCACATACTACTCTCCATCTCTACTTGGGATGCCTATCAATTATAATACCCTTCTTCCATTACATGGCATTCTAAACTGGTTTTATGAGGGCATACCCAGATAAGTCAGGAAAGTCTATCCTATTTCAATTCTATAGTATCTCTTCTGCTTCCCATTTGAGAAACACTGGTCCAAGTTAGTGAACAGCTTCCTGGGTGCCATCTGTTTCCCTTTCTCCCAATTCAAGCACAGGCAAGACTGTCAGATTAATCTTCCTTAAGTCACGCTAAAAAACCCTCCATGGCTGCCTATGTCCTTTGCCTTCAAATATTAATGCCTTCCCTACATGTAACATCTCTTCTGTCTACTCTAGCCAGGTCTCCTTTCCATGCGGACATGGGACATGCAGTAAGTTAAAGGCTTCCTTGTCTTTCTGTTCAAGGTGTTCCTTTCATTGGAATGCCCCCCCACCTTTCTACTAAAATCTATCTACTCTCCCACTCTTTCTAAATCCCATTGTTCGGGGTACCTGGGTGGCTCAGTCGGTTAAGTGTCCGACTTTGGCTCAGGTCATGATCTTGTGATTTGTGAGTTCGAGCTCCACATCAGGCTCTGTGCTGACAGCTCGGAGCCTGAAGCCTGCTTTGGATTCTGTGCCTCCCTCTCTGCCCTTTCCCTGCTCCTGCTGTTTCTCTTTCTGTCTCAAAAAATAAGCAAACGTAAATAAATAAATAAATAAATAAATAAATAAATAAATAAATAAATAAAATCCCATCCTTCAAGGCTAGATCCAGGGTCATTTCAGGAAGCCCTCTCAACCAACTAGTCCATTCTTTCTTGGTTTCCCCATTCCCTAAATTCTTAAGCACCCAATTTAGCCTCTCGTTATTATTGCTGTTTATTTCAACCTTAGCACTCACCTTCCTGACACAATTTAAAATTTCTGAAAGTCAGGGTCACTTTTCCAAAACCCAAAGAGGATTCTTTTTAGGGGAGGCTTAATGGATACAAGGACATCTGCCAGATTTAGTTTCCATTAATATCATAATGTCTGAGATATTTTCACAGATTGTGCAATTTGCTATAAGCCTATGAGATAGGTTTTATTATTGTTCCCATTCTACATCTAGGAAAAGTGAGGCACCAAATGTTAAAGAATGTGGCCCAAATAACCCAGCTGGTGACAGAGCTGAGATTCAAACCCATGTCGTCTGGCTATGCAGTCCACACTCCACAATCAGTATAAGATGGTGTTCAATTCTATGGATTCTAACAGCCCTGTAGAGTAACACAACAGAAAGGATGTCTTACAAGGAAGGTAGAAGGCCACTTACACATTAAGGACGGGATCATTAAGGGCGGGATGGAAAATGAGACACATACAATAGTCTAAGTACAACTGAATTTTATACTAAAAAAGAAATTTTACACCAAAACTATTTTGCTTAAAATTAAACTCTTTTGCTATTATAAATAATGCTAAATGGAAAGATTCTTGCATATAGCATTTACTGTACATTTAGATTGCTAAATAAGGGATGTCAACTGCTTTTTATGGCTTTTAATGTATGTCATCAAACAATGTCCCAAGAGAGTCATTCCAATTTATTCAGCGAATCAATAAAGTACACTTGAGTCAAAACCACATGAGCAATTAATATTCTGTTAACTTTTACCAAAGTTGCAGGTGTAAGAGTGTCTCTGTGCTTTCAGTTAATTTGATTATCAGCAAAATTGAACACATTTACATATTAGTTTACTATTTCCTCTTCTGTAAATGAGCTATTTGTTGCATTTTTTTATGAGCTCTTTATATCATAGATATTCTAAAGAATGATGTGAATCTTCAGTTTTATTATTGTTTATACAAAAAAAAAAGAAAGAAATTAAACAGGAGGGGGAAAAAGAAAGAAAAAAAGATACTCTCTTTTTTTCCTTCTCTATCCTAGCATATCCCACTCAGTATTATGACTCCTTAAGTGCATCAGGGAGGGGTGAGAAGAATAGAAAGGAAAAAGAAAATTTGGGGGAAGATACATGAGTACCAAATAGAGATAAATACACACAGAAGTGAGAGGTTAGAAGAGGCAGAAAAGAAATTGAGAGCTACAGGAAGAGGTTAAACTAACCCACAAGATTCTTTTGGGGATCACTAACTGTGAGAATATTAATTAGCTACTTAACCATGATCCCAACCTTAAATGGTCTTCTTTATCCTGAAGCTCAGAACAGGAAACAGGCAGTAGGGTGGGGGAAAGAGCTAAACGAGGACTTCCGTAGTGGCTTGAGCAGTATTACTGGGAGAACAGGAAGATAATTGTGTGACTTTCAGCTCTGAACTGTGAAAAGTCTTATAATGGAGCTATAAGCAAAATGTTAGGAAACACTGCAGAGGTGTGACTTTATAGGCAGAAGAAAAATAGCAAAACTATGTAACAGGTACTATTGGCGGACTGTGGAGTCACCATCCCTACCCTCCGCACCGCTGTTGGCGTTCTAATTTTGTTCTGGTGTTGCCCCGCCCTCCACTGGACTCAGGGAAATCCTGGTTAGTCTAAGCCAATTACAGGGTTCTTTGCCTCTCCCTTACTAGAAATTGTCTAGGGATGAGTATGCGGCCCTCCGTAACTTCTACTAAAGGAAAACCCCTGGAAGTTGTCAGCTCAGCAAAAGAAGGCACAAAGAGCCACATGCATCTTGGAATCCTGAGGGCAAATAGGTGAGAAGTGGTCATCCTTAAAATTATTAAAAAAAAAAAAAAAAAAAAAAAGCAAAGAAAAAACTCAGGTCCTTGGTGACATCATCAAGCCACTAAAGTAACCAACCCAGAAGCCACTGTACCTCTCACCTTATGTGAGATTAACCCTTTAGTGTTTTAGCTATTTAGAGTTAAGGTTTCTTTATTTCTTACAGCTGAATCACTTTAAGAAGTTCATAATGAAAAATCTTACAGGATCATTATCATCATCACATGCTACAGAAAAAAGCAAACTTTTATACCTTCACTGCTACTTCAACATCTAGAAATAACCATCTATTTTCAATTTTTATTTTTGTTTGCTATTTTATTTTACATTATACAAATGTATCCAGAAATCAAACACTTACTGTTTAACAATTTTCAGTATATATGGCAACTTTAAATATTAGACTAAAAATGGCTCTTTTTTTGTTTGTTTGTTTGTTTTTAAAAATGGCTCTTTTTAATAAGATTTTTATTTTATTTTTTCTGAGAGATAGAAAGAGAGCATGAACACAGGAGCGGCAGAGAGAGAAAGATCCAAGCAGGCTCCATGTTGTCAGTGCAGAGCCCAATGTGAGGCTCGACTCATGAGCCATGAGACCATGGCCTGATCTCATGGCAACCAAGAGAGGGACACTTAAACCTACTGAGCCACCCAGGCACCCCAGACTAAAAATGGCCTTTAACAATTTCCTTACTAAATAAGTGTCTAAATAGTTGGTTGTAGGATGTTGTAGAAAACAGCTAAAAAGAGTAATATTATTTTTACACAAAAAATAAATTCCAGTGGTTTATCAATTGTTTTTTGAGTAAATCCTATTACACAACTGATACGAAATCAAAAAGAGTCTATCAAAGGAAAAAAAAAAACTAAGGGGTGCCTGGGTGGCTCAGTTGGTTGAGCGTCCGACTTCAGCTCAGGTCATGATCTCACAGTTCCATGACTTCGAGCCCCGCATCGGGCTTTGTGCTGACAGCTCACAGCCTGGAGCGTGCTTCAGAGTCTGTGTCTCCCTCTCTCTCTGCTCCTCTCCCCTGGCACTCTGTCTCTCTCTCTCTTTCAAAAATAAATAAACATTAAAAAATAAAAATAAATAAAATAAGACCCCCCACCACCACTAAGTATATTAAAAGATACTGAAAAATGCAAATTACCTTCAAAAATCACCTTTTGAAAAGAGTACCAAGTTTGATACAATGCATAAATTCAAAATTGGAGTATAATGCTATGCTATATTCCAAATACATGAGAAAACAAAAAGTACTAAAAGGGAAAAAATATTACCGTGCCAGAAACTTCAACCATTTCCAGAGTGAATTCCCACAGTAGAAATAACAATGCCTCTCTAATGACTGAAGTTTTCACCAGTCCAAACACTTTTTCTTTATAACACTATACATAAAGTCCCATCCATTTGTGCCTGCTATAAAAACGTCAGCACTGTAAATCCAACTGGTCCATTATTTGAGTGGACCAGTCTTTTCCCATCCACCTTGACCTAGGAATTTGCACCACACCTCTGTAAGTCTGCTTGCTTCACACCTGAGATATACACCTGCAACAAACAAGCCGCTTAAGAATGTTGCTGAAGATGCTGAGAACCTTCTTTGAAAGTATTCAACCCGTTAAAAAATTTTTTTGTATTGAATTTTAAAACATCAGAATTACTAAGGTAGGAGTTCATCCACATCCATCCATGGAAAGAGAACGTTTGTTAATTTGTTCAAACATTCCCTGAGCACCTATCATGTACCAGGGACCAGCCTAGCATAGAGAATTACAGCAATGAACAAAACAGACATGGTCCTGCTCTTTGTCAGCTCAGTCTAGACCAGGGGTCAGCAAACATTTTCTGTAAAAGGCCACAGGGTAAATATTTACACTTGTGGGCCAGAAAGTCTCTGTCACAACTAACTACTCAAGCTTGCCATAGCATGAAGGCAGCCACAGACAATATATAAACGAATAAACGGGATCAGGTCCAAAAAAACTTTGGGACAGGGGCGCCTGAGTGGCCAAGTTGGTTAAGTTTCTGACTCTTGGTTTTGGCTCAGGTCATGATCTCATGGCTTTGTGGGTTCAAGTCCCACATTGGGCTCTAATGTTGACAGCACAGAGCCTGCCTGGGATTCTCTCTCTCCCTGCACCCACCCCCACCCCCGCCCACTCATGCTATGCTGTCTCTGTATCTCTCTCAAAATAAGTAAATAAACTTAAAAAAAACAAACAGCTTTGTGGACAATTAAAAGTCAAATTTCATACAACTTTTACTAAATAAATTTATCATGGATTGACCTTTTTTATTAAATATATATTATACATATTTGCATATATATGCATAAATACATACACACACACTATTTTGAGCATTCTTAGCTTGCAAGCCATATAAAAACAGGTAGTTGGCCCAATTTGGTCCATGGGCTATAGTTTTGCCAATGGACCAGACAATATCAACTGTATAATTATTTATTGCTTTAAGCACTCAAAGGGAAAATACATAAGGCTATGAGAATTTAATAAGGAGACATGGCATGGTTTGAAGCATCAAGGGAGGATTTTCCAAAGAACTGAACTGACTTTAAGGCTGGAAGTTTAAAGGATGAGTAGCAGCCCGCCAAAGGCCAGGGAGAAAACGGTCTTCCAGACAAGTGAATAGCAGGTGGAAAAAGTCCTAAAAGGAGAAGGAATACAATCTACTGAAGACTCTGTGAGATTGGACCACAAAGAATAAGGAGAAACATGGCAGGAGAGCACAACGACACAGGAGAGACGGAGACCAGCCCACAAAGACTTTGTTGGCTAAGGTCAGAGATTCTGGCCTTTGTCCTAAAACCAACTGGAAACCATTAAAGGGTTTCAAGTAGCACAGGGACACAATCAGCTTTGGATTTTTTTTTTTTTTCAACGTTTATTTATTTTTGGGACAGAGAGAGACAGAGCATGAACGGGGGAGGGGCAGAGAGAGAGGGAGACACAGAATCGGAAACAGGCTCCAGGCTCTGAGCCATCAGCCCAGAGCCCAACGCGGGGCTCGAACTCACGGACCGCGAGATCGTGACCTGGCTGAAGTCGGACGCTCAACCGACTGCGCCACCCAGGCGCCCCAGCTTTGGATTTTTTAAAGATCACTAAGACTGAAATATGGAGAAAAATTTGAAGGGAGCATGAATAATACATGGAGATCCAGGAGAGAGTTTCTGGCCAGAGATGACGGAGGCTTAGACTGTGGTGGTGGCAGTAGAATTTAGAAGGTAAAATAAGCAAAATGTGGTCACAAGATACGGAAGAATGACAGGTGGGCTCCTGCACATCTCAGGTTTCCAGTTTCCACACCAGGATACTGGTATCACTCAGCGAACCAGAGATACTGAAAAAGACATATGTATGTGTGCAGATTTTGAGTTCAGTTTCTGACATGCTGAGTTTGAGTTGCTTGTAAGATATTCTAGTGGAAATGCTAAGTAGTCCGTTGGATATTAGGATCAGAGGCCAGGACAGAGTTTCTTCCAATTGAGTAATTCAGTTTGGGAATTGTCAGCATACAGATTGTAACTGAAACCATAAGAGGAGATGCAATTACCTAAAGAAAGGGTATGTTCGCAGTGGTTTTCAACCTTGGCAGCACAGGAGAATTATCAGAGGAACTTTAAAATTTTTGGTGCCCAGGCAGTGATCTTGAACCAATGAAATCAGAATCTCGGGGAGTAGGACCCAGGCATCACTGTTTTTTAAAGTTCTCTAAGCGTTTCCAATGTACAGCTAAGGTTGCAAAGATAGGACTTAAAACATTAAGAATTAACTATACTACAGAAAGATCAAGAGATTAAGAGACTAGTTTCTAGTCCCAACTACCTGATAATGGATTTCTCTGACCTCAGAGTACTTCATAGCTCTAAATTATAGTTTAGCTCAACAGGAAAGTGAGATAATAGCACTGGTTTATCTCTACTATCCCCCAAAGTCCCAAAAATCGGGGCCAAAGTTACAAAATGGAAATATTTCTTTCTTCTTGGAAGGTAGGAGAGGAAGGGTAGAGGGATATATAGAAAAATAGCTATTAACCAATCACCAGAATATACAATGTGTTGTTATAAATATCCTCCCAAGCCAATAACACTTCTAAATGATAGGATTAACACATCAAATAGTATTTGATAGTATTTGTCAAGTCTGAGAACAGTCTAGCTAGACTAGTTTTGCTATATTATATGATGTTGTTCCACAGACAGGAACAGCAGGAAGTTCAAAATGGTGGCATGAATTCAACTTGGAAATTCCTTAATTCAAAATTTTATGGAGTGGATCTTTTCTAAAGATAGAGTGAGCTGCAATTTAAGATTTAGGAAGTGTGCATGTGAAAACTGAGAAACACAGGATTGCAATCCAGAAGACCAGGGTTAAAGTTTGGATCTGTTGCTCAGGAGCTCTGACTTCAACCAAGGTTTCCTAAACTCCAAGTCTCAATTTCCTTAGCTGTAAAATGAAAGTACAGTCAACTTCAGAGTTACCATAGAAATTAAAACTTGAAAATGGCTGTGGAAAATAGCTATACAAAAAGCATTACCATTTTTACAGTATTTTCCGATTTTGACATTCTTTGGTTTACATATTTTGAGGAGTGGATCAAAGAAGAAGAAAAAGAAGAAGAAGAAAGAAGAAGAAAAAACTGTCCTCATGCCATGACTTTTTTTTCTTTTGACAGAGAGCGAGAGAGAGAGCATGAGCAGGGGAGGGGCAGAAAGAGAAGAAGGGAGGGAGAATTCCAAGCAGGCTCCACACTGTCAGCATACAGCCTGATGCGGGGCTCCAATTCACCAACAGTGAGATCATGACCTGAGCCAAAACCAAGAATTGGCCACTTAACCGACTGAGCCACCCAGGTGCCCCCCATGCCATGACTTTTTTTTTTTCATCCCGGTCAGACCAAGTCTGCTTTGCTGGACATATTTTAATGGAACAACTTAGTTTCTGTTGGGAAATCCCACTACACTCTTCAAATGCCATTTTTACCATCTGACTTTAAATTCCACAAAGCAGACAGAAACTACAGGGTTATTAAAATCTGTTAAGGAACAGTTAACACACTCAAAAGTTAACCAGTGTTAGTGAAGCACTTGACTGTTTTTCATCACTCCCCAGACAAGATTTAAGAGCTAGAGAAAGACAGTTAAATTTATAGCTCTCTATTTGAGGACCATGAAACACGACAGTAGACAAGTACAATTCCTCCTCAAGTCAGACAAGGGGTGGTTTGTTCAACCAGAAAGATTCTCCTCCATCCTTCTCACAGTTTCTAAGGTTAGAACCAAAGGACACAGCACTTCAGAGCACTTGCAAATCTCCTGGCCTCCGAAGCACTGCTGTGAGAAATAATGATCTAGCCATTAACGACAAAGACTTACAGCAATTTGCTAAGTAATCTTTGGAAAGCCTGCTTCATTCAAACTGGTTTGTCAATGGGAAAGAACATTTCATAAATCTGAAGATTTACAAGTGAACTTTGAAGTTTAACATTACAAGAATAGAAATTATGTCAGGTTATAACAGAACAAACGAATTATGGAGAGTTGGGAATAAATTTTAAGAGTCTTAGGGAAGATTAGTGCTTGTAAAAAGAAACTCAAGACTATCTCACTTTTATGTTCCCTTCAAAGAGATTTTTAGGCAAAGGCTATCAGGGGTTGGCTTGTTTTGAGTAGTTTCTAATATCTGCAAATAACTTGTAGTGGTCACTAACAAAAATCGTAATTAAGAGTTCTATAAGTCCTTGACTCCGTACATATTCTTAAGATTCTTAGATGTACGTACCTAATACAGCACAAATTATTTTGCCAATAATTTGCTCCTTCAGCAATGAAATGTAAGTTAGTACAGAATGTGACACTTCTTTGATCTAAATCCTAAAACAGGATAATTGTTTCGATGGCAAATTATGATATCCAGACACTGACAAGAAAATGGAAATAACACCAGGACAGATTACAAGAGATGAAACAGTTGGGAAGACCATAAACTCTTTTATGAGAGTCTACAACATAGCAAGGGACTATAAGGAAAAATAAATTACATTTCAAAAGCGAATCCCTACTACAAAAAGGAAACGCACTATATTTACATTGATAAAACCTGCCAGGGCTTTAAAATTGCTGACGATACCACTGAGAAAAGCTAAGCTGAACCGCAGAGTACCCCGAAGCACGTTGTTTTGATGTGCTATGCAGGTTATCATTAGAGTTTGCAGACAAGCTTTTTAAAGATGTTACAGCCACTGCTCCAACTAAAATATAGGCACTGAGCAGAGCACCAGGAGAAAAGGAAAAGCCTGCTCAATTTTGCAAACTGATGGTACCATTGATAGAGTAGGAAGGAATGTAGGAAAGGCAGGTCAATTTTAACTTAAACAGTTTAAATTTGAGCTTCAAAGAGGATGGCTTGGTGGAATCAACCAGCCCAAGGAAGTCAAACAGCACATGGGTCGGGGCTGGACTCATATTTAATGTTACTTGCCAGCCAGATGTTCAAATGTGTGTAGATACATTCTGTTTATCGACTACTGCTAAGCAACTATTCTGCACAAGGTATGGTGAGGCACTGCAATGGATACAAAGATGGAGAAAACAAAACAAAAGCAGTTCCTATACTCAAGAAGCTTACAATCCAGTAGAAAGGATGAAAGAAACACATTCTGCCTAAAAATACAATCAATCGAGGCCTCTAACACAGGTTCAAAGTGATGTGAAGTTGCATCCCTGTTTTGTTTCAACACAACACAGACAGACATGATATTATTCTAAAACCAAGGATACTCCTGAAAGGGGCGTTAAAATGCCAGCAGATTGGTAACATTTCACAAATGAAGAACAAAGCCAAAATATCAAATTAAAAAAAAAAAAATGACAAGCTCTTTGGCACAAAACCTGCTCCTCAATGCTCCACTGAACACTACAAGTCCCTAAAGCTGAACTTAAAGGCATGTGACAGCTGCCAATTGGTTATAGGAATCTACAGGAAAAAAAAAAAAATGCACCCCTCAGGGTGCATGACATACATCTTGTCTGTAGAACATGGCATGAAGGAAGCAGTGGCTGCAAGAGGAGGAAACAGCAAAGAAAATGCATGTGACAGACAGCACTCCGAAAAGTAAGATGTGGAGCTAGCCAAATTCAAGACCTGTGATTAAAGCAGAGTTTTGGTCCAGCATCCATCCCTCCCAATTTTAACTGCTCAAGCCATCCATAAACTATCAATAATTTCCTGTCTTAAAGGCATTCCACCACCAAAAGAAGATGTAAAGTAACCCAGTGCTTAAAAGAAAACAGTTTGAAACACCTTTTTTGGCGAAAATAATATGTAAGTAAATGTTAAATGAATAGCACTCAACTAGATTCCCCCCTCCCCCAAAACTCCCTAACCAGTTGAAAGGTATTGTGTAATCCCACATCTTTAACTGTTAATATGAAAACCCTGGTTTATCGACCGCTCCTTCCTAACATCACTACATGTAGTTTTATTTGTTATTCCAAACGAATGGGAAGGTTTAACTAACTAAACCGATCAGCCTGACCACGATCCTGGGCGGGTGGTGAGGGTGGAAAAAACACGGGTAAGCAAACACTCCAAAAAAGAACTGGACAAATAGGTTGGATACTTGATAAAACATAAATGTCCTCCATTCATCTGCAATTCTAGTCATTTTCTAACAGATCTCAGATTTTCAGAACAAGTATGCAGGTTATTTAAAACTGAGTTATATATAGTCATTTAGCAGCAGCAAAACACTTCTGGCATTACCACAGATGCTAGATCTCTGGAGGAATTTTTTTTTTCCAAACTAGCATTTTTCTTCACCAAAAACCAACCAGCCTTTATTTCTAAAAACAAGAGCCCTTGTCTCCCCCAAAACAAACAAATCAAAGACCACAGTTAAATTCTACGCTAATGAAACTGTGAGATTACATCCCATGCATTGTCAGAGCCTATTTTTCATACACCACCACCAGACAGTTTGATGCAGTATTCCTGATTGCTTTTTATCGTATTTGTAAATACACTCACTAATCCACTAAATTAGGTAATTTACAAACAGGTCCTCTCAGTTATTAGTGGCCAGCAGTCAAGTTCTATTACATTTGATCCTTATACAGTTGTCTAAACATTTCCATCCAGGTTAAGGGCTCGGATCGGCAAAGGGAGAGGGAGGTTAGCGAAATTTGGATGGGGGCAGGGTAGACGCTGGGAGAAATCTCTGCATCTCAGCCCTCAGCGACAACATTCAGCCAGTGCCCACAGAAAAACTAAATTCGGCACCTCTTCCTCCTGTTACACTGGCAACAAAGAGGGAGTTTCCGTAACGCTCCCGTCACCCACCAGGTGCCCAATCTCCTTCCCAGCCTAGTCTCAGCGCTCCCGCAGGGGCCTCGGTGTGCGGAGAGGCCGCGGTGCCCGGGGTCAAGGCACAAAGGGGGGATGGGGTGCAAGGCGAGCGGGTTGGATCTGGGACGTGGGCCGCGTAAGGGCTCCCGGACTCGCTTGAAACAGTTGAACCTGGTGTCGGGGGCGGCGGGCAAGAGAAAGGGACAGAATACCTAATGGAGCAGAAACTGGAAAGGGGTGAAGAAGGGTGAAGAGCCCGTGCTGGAGGTACTCCGCCACGGAGCACAGAAAACAGCCGGTGGATGGGCAAAGGGGAGACTCCAAGGAGATGGGAAGAGAGGCGCAAGGCCCAGAAGACGAGGGAACCGGGTGCCACCTGGGGCAGAGAGGAGGCGCCTGTGTTGCTTCTACCTGCAGGCGGGCGGGACGGGCCGCTCAGGTGTGACTGGGAAGAGGAGGCCAAGTCGGAGACGCGCCAGGGAGAGAGCTGGGGGGCTTACTAGGGGCCGCGCAGAGGTGGCTGCGAGACGACAGCCGCGGAGCCAGCGCGGGGGCACCTGCGGGACAGGCGCAAGGGAGAGGCGGGGGCGGGGGTCTCCGGAGTGCAGGGTGGGCTGAGGGAGGCTCTCGGGCGGCGGGATGCAGCAGGCACCAGCTGCGCGGCGCGGGGGAGGCATCCGGGCGGGCGGCCGGGAGGAGGGAGCCCCTCACCTGCGCGGCGGAGGAGGCGGAGCTGCAGCAGCCCATGGCGGGGCCGGAGGAGCCCGGAGGCGGCGCCGGGCGCGCAGCTACGCCCCGGAGCCCCTCGGCATGCGAGCCGGCGGGCGCCCGGGGAGGGCGCGGCCTGGCCCCGCACGGCTCGGCGGCGGCGGCGGCGGCTCGGGTGGCGGCGGGTACTCAGGAGGCGGCGCGGCTCGGGGCGGGCGCCGGCCACATCCCACGGCGGCGGCGGCGGCTGCGCGGCTCCTGCTCCGCTCCTGCTGCTGCAGCTGCTCCCCAGTGGAAAGGGGCGGGCGGCGGCGGCGGCGCCTCCCCCTGTCCCCCGCCTCCCGCCTCCCGCGCCCAGTCCCTCTCCCGCTCCCTCTCCCGGGCCGCCGCCTCCTCAGCGCCGCGCGCGTCTCCCATCAGACTCCCCGCCCCCAGTGCAGCGCCGAGCCGGCAGCCGGGCGGCGGCGGCCAAAACGAGGCCGGGCCTTTCGGCCCGACTCGGAGCCTGCGCAGTGCCGAGCCTATTTAGCGGTGGCACCGAGGCACAGCGCTGCCTCGGAACAAGAGGTCGCTCGGGGTTGAGGCTCGCAGGGGCTGAGCAGGCTCGCCGCTGAAATGGGGCCGGATTGCTTCCGGACGTGGGAGGCACGGGCGAGGCATGAGGAGTTGCTCGCTGTCCCCACTGGACGCGCCACCCGAAGACCGTAAAGGCATCTCACTGCCCCCACGGTTGCTTTTTAGCCAGAGGAAAGTGTACACAATAAACCTTCCCAGGAGAAGGAGTGAGTGATAGAAAACGGGAGAAACAAGCATCTGTTGCTACTGGCCCCATTTTGCTGATGAAACTGAACCTTGAAGGAAACAGCCTAATGAAATGCACCCCGAGTCGAAATTTTTATGAAGAGCCCAAAATAGGAAAAAGGCAACAAGTTCGCCAGGTCTCTCAGTACATAGCCATATTGGATCTGAACTAAGCTTTCTCACACAGGATAGTCCACAAAAAACAATAAACGAGTATTAAGTCATTCATATTAAAAATATTTACTGAGGACATAATAAGTTCCAGTCACTTACAGACACTGGGAATAAAGATAGTTTCTGCTCTCTTACAAGTCCCTGTGGCTAAATTAATACACTGTAGGGTAGCACCAAGTTAGAGTAGGCGTGGTCACTACCTTTAAGAAATTTACAACCCTGAGAGTCCTTGGGAAATAGTGTCAAATGAGAACGAACAGTTAAAAGCTGGTAGTAATAAGGGTACCTGGCAGGCGCAGTCAGTAGAACATGCAACTCTTGATCTTGGGGTCTTTTGAGTTCAAGTCCCAGGTTGTGTGTAGAGTTCACTTAAAAAAAAAAAAAAAAAAGGTGAAAAGAGGCAAGTGAAAATGTGGCAGGAATAAAACGTAAAGATCAGGTTTAATATTAAGAAAACCAAGTACCAGATGCCTTTTACATGTTTCATTTCATCCTCACAGACAGAATCAGAAAAGAAAAAAAAAAGTTGATTTGCAAAGATGTACAGGAATGAGACTCTAGAAGGCCTGACACGAATGAGAGACAGCAAATTTGAGAGATTACTCGAAGTCTAAGGGGAAAGAAACAGCACAGAAGTAAGCTGACCTTATGTGCATTGAAAGCAACGGAAAGTCGAAATAGGAACCTGGACACAGCTAAAGAAAAGGCCAGAGAAGAATTTCTGGTTGGTGTATTCCAATACTATTTCCTAGGTCTGTGACCGTGGATGAATCACCTTTCTAAACCTCTCTAATCTTCTGTGAAATGTTGATGATAAGATGACCAGGAAGTGTTGTTATCTAGATTAGATAAGAAACAGCTAGAAAGTGGAGCCACACTCAACAAGTACTGCTTGAGATCATCAAACACTTCCTTGACATTCTACCTTTGTTCTCTACCAATTTGATCAGAGGGTGCACCTTACTGCCAGGCTGGTGAATCCTAAGTGTGTTACCAGTAACCATCAGGCCATTATATAGAAGTGGAAAAAATAAAACTTTAAAGGCACTAGTCCCAATTCTGATTATAAACTTCGCAATTAGATTGTAAACTCCCTGAGAACAAGGGAAAGGATTTTCTCTTTTGTATTTCCCTCAGCTCTCTCAAATGTTTGTTGAATTATTCAATGCAGCCAGGAATAAAAAACCTTCCCTTGAGATTTTCCCTCAAAGCCTCAGAGTACATCTTGTTTTTAACTGAGGGAGGAGGCTGAAAGTAAAATTACAGTCTTAAACAAGAAGCCATCTGTCTTCCTTCTTTATAATCAAGGAAAGGGGAGTTGTTTCTCTTAGCAGAGTCAATATGGGAGCATTTCTCTCAGATTATAAAAATCTTTTTGGCTAGTGTAGTTATTCCATGTAGTAGCTAGTGCTTATTTTGTAATTAGAGCTGCAGAACAGATAAATACGTAACAGACCATGGCAGTGCTTCAGAAAAAAACGTATTTCACTTTCTTGGAGGTCCCTTTCCTAGATATGGATGATGGGTGAATATAATTGAAAGGGAGTACATTCCATTGTGCTTGACTGATATGAACTCGTTTTCCCTTTAAGGGTTAATGGAACTAGGAGTTCTAGGGTTCTGCAAGGTGCTTTGTAAACATACTAATTATGTATGTATGCACCATATATGCATATGAATGTGATGTTTTAAAATTATACCTCGTCATTAGCATAAGAGAAACTAACGGCTCCTGAATTGATATTCTGTACCTTCTAAGGAGAATCTCTTTCCCATCGCCTTCACCCCTAAAGAAGCCCCATAAAAGGAATGATATAGAGGGGGGCAAATTGCTGTTCCTTTTCACTTTCTCATAAACAAGCACGTTCAGCATTCAATGAAATTAAGCTACAGAAAATTCAGAAATCGCGAAAGGTCTTTTTTTTTTCTTGCCAGTGATCAAGGTACTGATCTCACCGCCATGAGGTGTCATCAAGGCAAGCCACTTGGGAAGGGGTTAGTTTGTTTTTCTTTTGGGAAGAGTGGAGTTTTGTTGTTGTTTTTTTTTTTTTTTTCAACTTATGTAAGAACAGCATCTGCACTAACCAGCATAAAATTATAAGGTCTATCAATCTTGGTGCTGCAGGGTAAAAGCAGATCACTAGCTGAGCCAGCCAGAAATGCTTCCCAGTGGTCTAGTATTGCATAATTGGCCGTGTGAATTCCAGGGTTTCCAGTTTCAGATGGAGGGCTTGGTGCTGGTCACTCACAGAAGGAGAACACTGAACTAATGGTCTTTCCAAAGATTTTAATAATGCCTGACTCATTGTTCACATGATTACAGGTTTGGGGGTAACAAATATAAATGCATCGATATATGTGTATGCCTATAAAGTGCTCAGAATCGTCCTCTAATTTAAAAAAGGGGCAGGGCGCATTTGGTGCTTTTGGCTGTGTTATTTACATTTTAGCACCTACTGTGTTCACAGCCATATCCCACAAGAGCACATTTGCTTCAGCGGAGCCCCAGCCTCCAGATCTGCCTCACAACCTCCTCCTGAAAGCACGGGCATATCACCCCTGGGAAATACTCCAGAAGCAAAAACTAATTGTAACCAAGGGCTGTAACTGTTCATTCATTACCAGAAAGGCAAGAGCAAGTCTCTATTTGGGAATATGGAAATGTATCTCAACCTCCCAGTTAAGCCTTGAAGTTAGAAATCCCTGAAAAGAGCTTCCCTGAACTCAGGCGTGTGACAGAAAAAGACAACGTTGTTCCCAGCAAGACTCTGACAATTATAAATCCTTAGTCCTGCAACTTTTTTCTACCCATACTTGTAAGTTAATGTCTCTCCAGTGTTAATAACTCTCTTTTATTTACGGTTTCAATTGGATTTGCGTTGCGATATCAGACACTTTATAAGTTCTCTAAAAACACTTGCTGTGAACTGGCATTTGGAGGGAGGGGTAGCATTTCCCCTATCACTTTTCTGGATGACATTTTAAAAAATCTGTAGTTATTCATTTATTCAATAATTTTTTAATTGAGTCCTTCTTATGAGCTTAGTGTGTTTGATTAAATATCATTATGCAAACATCAGTCCTTGGGGATTTGAGCTGTTGCCAACATACAACTAGTGTTGGCTTTTATTTTGAGGTGGTGGGTGAGGAAGGAGGGAAAGGGAGACAGGATTATGAGTATTCATGTGAGAAGGAAAGGGGCAACTTGTAAAGTAGGGAAAGCCATTTATTTAACAACATAGTTCTTGAGCCACTATAATGAGCCAGACACCTAGCTAGATGCCAGGGATTCAAAGATAAATGAGGTACATTTCTTGCCCTTAAGTCGTTTACATTTTAGTGAGGTGGAAAAGACATTTAAAGCAAGAATTAGAGTATAGATTAAATGTAACGAGAGGAATGAGTCCACATGCTATATAAGCTCAGAGGAGGCCCACAGAAATGGATTTATTTTGTTCATTAAAAATGCTGCATTATGTTTTTTGCCCCTGTTAACCCTTATTCTTATCTCCACTGGACAAGTTCCCACCGTGTACCAAAAGCGTAGAAAAGAGCTTGGTATCCTGGAATATGTCACAAATATTTCTTCAGTGAATAACTGAATTTTGTCAATGGGCTCCTAGAAATTTACATTTGCAAATGTCTAGAATGTCTCAAAAGAAATATGTGAAATAGTATGTGATTTTTTTTTTGTTTGGCTTTTTTTTCTTGAAACATCTGGAATAAAATATATTTATTTGTATCATACTGAAAGTATAGATGGCTTTTCTTTGAAGATATTCTAGCCTAACACCTTGGCAAAACACAGATAGGATTAACTACATAAACCTTTTTAAACTCTTAGATGCAAAATTTAACATAAATAGGATCACCTGGTTGACTCAGTCCTTAAGCATCTGACTCTTGATTTGCACTCAGGTCATGATCTCACGGTTTGTGGGGTCCAGTCCCGCATCCCTCTCCGCTGTCAGGGGAGCCTGCTTGGGATTCTCTCCATCTCTCTCTGCCCCTCCCTGGCTCCCAGGCTCTCTCTCTCAAAATAAATAAATAAATTTTGTTAAAAAATTACCGTAAATGAACCCAACTGACAAACAGATAAACGATCCTTGCAAAGGGATATATAAAAGGTTTACTGCGATGGCACGAATGTCAGTGTCCCCCGAAATTCATGTGTGGGAATCCTAACCCCCAAAGATGATAGTTTTAGAAGGTGGGCCTTTGGGAGGTACTTGGGTGGTGAGAATAGAGCCCTCATGAATGGGATTAGTGATTTATAGATTCCAGAGAGACCCCCAGTCCCTTCCCCCATGTGAGGACACAGCAAGAAGTTGGCAGTGTGCAACCCAGAAGAGGGCCTTCACCAGAACTCCAGGTAGTACCCTGATCTTGGACGTGCAATTTCTAGAACCGTGAGGAATTAAATTCTGTCGTCTTTATAGACGACCCAGTCTATGGAATTTTGTTATAGCAGCCTGAACAGACTACCATATTTACTATTGATAATACCTGAAAGTCTCCTATTGAAAAAAATAAAAAACAAAACAAAACAAGAAAACCAAAATAACCCAGTAGAGAAAGAGGCAAAGGACATAGCAGACAAAATCCACAGCGAAAGAAATACAAGGACTCATAAAATGTGAAATGCTGCTCAACTTCACTAATAATAAAACTGTAACTTAAAAAATTAGGAGCTATCATTCTTCACCTAACAAACTGGCAAAGATTTAAAAGCTTGATAATATTCAGTGTCAGAGAAAGTCATAGTGTTCTCATATACTATTGATGGGGATATAGTTACCTCTTTCTGGAGTGGAATTTAAGAATTCATATATTGAAAAGATGCATTCCTTTTAGCTCAGCCATTTCTTGTCCAGGAACATATCCAACAATAATACAGTCTTGTTTACAATAAGGAGAAATTGGAAAGACCTAAATTTCTATAAATAGAATGTTAGTTAAATAATTGGTTAAATAATAGGAAGTACTTTACAGCTATTAAAAAGTATGAGATAGATCAGTATTCGCTGACATGGGAAGATAACTACAAAAGGTTTACAAAACAGCATTATGATAGAATCCTGTTTATGCAAATAGTGTGTGTGTGTGTGTGTGTGTGTGTGTGTGTGTTTGTAGAAAAGGCTATAAAAAAGACATATCACTCTGTTAGAGCAGTTACCTTAGGAGAGGAAATGGGGGTAAACTGGGATGAGGTAGAGTAAGACAGGAGGGAGACACTTTCTGAGTTATAGACTTCTGCATCGTGGTTTTGAGAAAGCAGGTCCTGTTTTTTAAACTATACTAAAATATTTTTATAAAATGACTGTGGGGGCAAGTGGTCCTCCCAGATGACCTTTTAATCATGGAGAAATTATGCAAACTGTCCAGAGTACAGAGAAAGAACGGATCACTATTGAAAGCCATGATTAAGAAAGGGTTCTTGGGGCAAGTGGCGTTCAGCTGGTCCTTGAACAACAGGTAGATTTTCAGTAAGTGAAGGTAGGAAAGAAAAAGAGATTTCTCGACATAAAATAACTGAAGCAAAAGTCAGGTTTAGGAATGAATAAGATCTGGAGGAAGGGGGGGCTTTACAGTTAAGCTTCTGATTCTTGGTTTCAGCTCAAGTCACGATCTCAGGGTTCATAAGTTTGAGCCCTGCTCTCGCTCTCTGCCCTTCCCCTGCTCTTGTTTGCTCTCTCAAAATAAATAAATAAATAAACTTAAAAAAAAAAGATCTGTTGGGTGTTCCAGTTATATTGCTGCATCACAAAACAGACTTAACACAACAATTACTTATTACCACCTCTCACAGTTCTGGACCTTCTCACTTGGGGGCTCTCATGTGGTTGCAATCATGCAATGGATGGGGCAGGGGTCATCTCAAAGTTTCCTCATTCACCTGCCTGGTAGCTAATGCTGGCTGTTGGCTGCGAGCCAGAATACTTACATGGAACCTTGCTGTGTGACCTGGGCTTCCTCACAGCACGGTGGCTGGGTTCCAAGCGTGAGCATCCCAAGAGGACCAGGCTAACACTGCGTTACATTACCTTTTATGACCTAGCCTCAGAAAGCATGGAGCATGGCTGTTGCTATAGTCACAGGCCCATTCAGACAAGGGAAAGAATGATGGATGCCACCACCACCCAACCCCCAACTGAAGAAAAATCAATGTGACATTGAGCATGTGGGATGGGAGATCTTGCTATGAACTCTCCAGTTTGCCATAGTTCCTAGCACTCTCTAAAGTCTCTCCTGGCAGGAGCCAGCTTCTCCCACCTGCACTACCCCCTGGCATCCATTGACCTTGGAGTTTGCACCTCTTACAGACAAGAGGATCTGAGGATTTGGAAGAAAGAGGTAATAGAGCTTTTTTGCTTTAAAAAAGATCACTGTGGTGGTACCTTGTGGGGAGGTCTAGAGGAAGGAGAGATTACATAATAAAAACAGTAGGTGCTAAAGCTGTTGCCCCTAGTCATCAACTGCTCTGCTCCAATTCAGCAAAATGATGCCTAAGTATGATTGATGGGAGTCCTCCATATTCTTACCAAAGCATTCAGTCTTCAGGATGCTCTCAATGGGCGTCAATTCTTGTAGAACCAGATGCTCCTATGCCTGGCAGGAAATTACTAGGCCATGGGAAGTAATTGAACTTTTTGAGATACCAAGGTACCACTTCAGGGATACTAAGTGATATTTCTCCAACTGAGCAAAGGACATAGACTGCCCAAGAAGCAAGCCATCTCTTGACCAGCTTCCTCCCTTCCCAACTGTTCCAATAGCTGGCCTCCCAGTGTGGTGCTACAGAACAAAATGAAGGAAAAGGGGTGGGCAGAGACTGCAAGGTTTGGCTGGACTGGCCCTTTGAAGCTTAGCTAGTCATCCCCAGCTTCCCCCAAGTCCTATTAAGAGATTTGTGTTAGGCAATGAAAATTGTAGCATTAGCCTGGTTTTTAATGTCCCCCCCCAACTATTATTATTTTATTGGACAAACTGTCAAAATCCACCTGTTCTTTTTCTCAGAGCTCCTTTCTTCCTTCCTCATTGGCACTAGACAGAGTCATTTTCCCTAATACTATGTAATTTAGAAGAGGCTGTGTCAATTGCATAAAATATTTCTAATCTCCATAATTAAGATGCTGCTGGTCTGACAGCTTTGCTCTCTTACTCCCCCTCAGCTAGTTGCAGGGATATAGAAAGACATTTGAAAAGAGTACTAAAGCAAAAATGACATGCTGTTCCCCTCCCGAAGGGCCTTCTCATGACTATCTCCAGTTTCCCTAGACTCCTTCCTAGAGAGCTTCATTTATGGCTTCTTCAAAAGTAGGAAAGAGAGACTATGCCAAGTTTCTTCAGGCCATTTTCCCTCTATTCACAGAACATGTATACCCTGTCCCCAGATTGCCCCTTCTTGTGACTTGTCCTTGAGGTCAGCGTTTGACGTGGAATAGTCACCAGTTACGTTGGGTCAAATGACTGAATGATGGAATTTCAAGGTCAAAGAGAAAATTTTTTTTAATGTTTATATTTTGAGGGAGAGAGAGAGCACGTGCAAGCTAGGGAGGGGCAGAGAGTGAGGGAGACAGGGAATCCAAAGCAGGCTCTGTGCTGTCAACTCTCAATCCATGTGGGGCCTGAACCCACAAACCATGAGCTCATGACCTGAACCAAAGTTGGACACTCAACCGACTGCGCCACCCAGGTGCCCCTCAAAGAGAAATTTAGAGAAGTAGCAGAACATTGCAATTGGTGGCAAGGAATCTTTGAACATCATGCAGTTTATTTTCCTTTACTTTTGGAAAAAGCAGACAATGATTCACCCAGATTGCCATTCCTTCAGCTCTTTCCTCCTGCCTCTTCCTAGTTTGGATGGAAACTTCCTAATACATTCAGGTATGGCTTTTAAAAAGTCTCATTTCATCCTCACAATTATTCAGTTAAGTAAAAATTATTATGACTATTTTAGAGATTAGGAAAATGAGGTGGAAAAAAAAGTGGTCTAGATAGACTGGATTATGTTGCTACAACAAATTTACCCTCAAATCTAATAGTTTAGTAGAGCAAAGGTTTTTCTTCTCCCTCACAGTATTTATGACACAGCATTTGGTCCAGCTGGGGAGTGGATGGTAGTATTTGCTCCATGCAATTATTCAGGTACCCAGGCTTGGACGCATTTTAGCTGCACCCTGTGCAACTTGAGGTCTTTCAACCTGTAAAGAAAAAAAATAATTACTTACCCATGGGCTTTGCACTGTCTTAGCCCAGAAATGATGCCTGTTCTTTTGGTTGTATTTCATTAGTTAGTACTGGTCACATGTCCTTACAGAAGAGTAGGGGGAGGAAATGTAGGAGAAATGGGTTATTTGGTAAGCATTGCTCACTCATTGTCACTGCCCTGTGAGGTTATAAGTTGTCCGTGGGATTAGCATCTAGATCCAGGCTGTCTGACTCCACACCCCATGTTCTGAATCATTGCATTTTCTTTTCAAAACTTCATAATGCTATTTTAGGGATAGAGGTGGCCTTGACACTGGAGGCAGCTGTAGCAGAGTAGAAAGATCTCTGGACTTGAGACAGGTGGGTTTGTATGCCCATTTTGCCACTTACTAGTTGGGATGCCATGGGCAAGTCCCTAAGCCTCTCTGCTAACAGCAATTTTCCTGTCTATAAAATAGGGATCAATAAAGCTCTTTTCATTAGGTCACCGTGAAGATGAAAGTGTGAGAACCTTCTGATATGTCACATTTCATCACTAGATGTTTAAATCTGAATTCTTATCATTTCTTTGTCCCGCCCTCCTTCTGTCACACAACTGCTTTCCTACGATGGGAAATCCTTCCACAGTGACACCTTTCACTGAAAGTTCTAGTTGAAATTCTGCCAGAGGAGAGACATCAGTAACCTGATCCCAACACTTCCAGGACAAAAGTTCTGATTCTATTATCAGTCCTTTTTCTGACATCAGCAATTTTCTTCATGTGTTGCCAAGCGCAACTCATTCATGACTTCAGGTAAAAGGAAAGGATAATGTCACAGTGGAATTAAAAGCTCTGGCTTGAGAACAATTTTGCATTTAAAAACACTGGAAATGTTGGAGCCTCTCTAGGAAGTAAATGTCAAGGCACATTAATATAGAGTGAGCATAAATGCCTCTGGTTTCTCAAACCTATTGAGAAAGCCCATTTGCCTCATCATTGTAGCCTCTTTTAAACTCTGAAAATAGGGCCTCTATATTATTTTAATGTTATTTAGAAAAACAAATTAAACATCTATTAAAGCAACCAGGTAATAGGGAAAAAAATGTCTTATTTAGAAGCTTAATGGGGCTTTTACTCCTGGGAAAAGAAAGTAAATTATTTCCTATGGGAAGGTACATAAACTCTTTCAGGCTCCTGGGTGATTGTTTAGGAGAGTATTGGTAGAGATAATTTACAATCTTAGGGGTCAAGGTTCCTGGCAAAAGTAATGAACTTCCCTGAAGCACTTTTTTTCTTTTTCCAAAAGAAGCCTGAGGCACAACAACTTTTATTCCTTACTTTGCCTTTCTGGTTAGCAACTCAAACATTCTGATTGCAGTCTTGAGCTCTGGAGTCAGACAAATGTGGGTTTGATAACCAGCTTTGCAAATTACTAGCTGTGGGACCTTGTCCTAGTCTGTGGCATTGCACTGTGATTTTTAAATGGGGGGCAGGGGGGAAGGAGCACTTTGCAAGTTTACACTGCTGTTCCCGGCATATCTGATGCCTGGAACAAATCATTTATTGAATACACTGCTCTAGATGACAAAATTATTATCAGGAATAATCACTTTCTTAATTTATTTTTTTGTCTCAAAACAATTTTTAAAATTTCCAAATTTTAAGGACAAAAAGGTATGTTTTGTGTGAATTAAAATATACACTTACTAACCAAGGTATTATATCTTGCAGTACATAGTTTTAGCATTTTAAGTTTTAATCTGTTATTAAAAACCCAAATTGTGACATAAAATGATTGGGTTAAATTAATCTTGTTTTTTTTCTTTACCTTTGGAATGACCGTGCTATTATAGTTTATTTATATTTGATGTTTAAATGGAAGGGCGTGTCCTACCCCAGTGAACACGAACACTGCCCTAAGTACACTTGAATAATTCCTAACCATTGTGAACTTACTCTTGAAGCAAACCCATGAAGCTGTGTCCACGTGTGTCAGAGTTGACTGTGTAACTAGGGTTTTCTCTGGATGAATTTTCATTTGGAACATAGCATTTGTTAAGAGATGAGTAATGAACATTTGCTAATATGAGGTATATATAATATATAATAAGTGTTCTTATTATACATATTATATATGTATTATATATGTATATATGTATATATATGTATTATATAATATGTAATATTATACATATTATATATGTATTATATATGTTTATATATACATGTATATATATGTATATATATGTATTTGTATAAGTATACAAAATGCAGTAAAAGTCCCTGTAGTCCTGTTATCCAAAGACTGAATATATGTATTATATATGTATATATATGTAATATGTATACATATTATATAATAAACACCTATAAATGTATATATATGTATATACACAAAATATAATATATACACATTCTTAAAACTCAGAAGTTTAAAAGTTAGACCAACCAAAGATGTTTTCGGAAAAGGCATTTTATCACTGACATTGTTCAGAATTGCAGCCACGTGGCGATAATAAAAAGCAGGCACGGGGCGCCTGGGTGGCGCAGTCGGTTAAGCGTCCGACTTCAGCCAGGTCACGATCTCGCGGTCCGTGAGTTCAAGCCCCGCGTCGGGCTCTGGGCTGATGGCTCGGAGCCTGGAGCCTGTTTCCGATTCTGTGTCTCCCTCTCTCTCTGCCCCTCCCCTGTTCATGCTCTGTCTCTCTCTGTCCCAAAAATAAATAAAAATGTTGAGAAAAAAATTTAAAAAAAAAAAAAAAAGCAGGCAGACAAGACTTGATTGTTTTTTAAAATTCTCTACAATGAACCTTATATTGTTGCTAGCCACTCCCACTACCCGACTCTTGGCCTACTACTGTAGATTTCCTGGCTGTAGTAAACACTCCAGAAGTGTCAGCTATTAGTATTTTTCTGCAAGTCTTTTATTTTTTTTTAAGTTTATTCATTTATTTTTGAGAGAGAAAGAGCACCCGTGCATGAGCAGGGGAGGGGCAGAAAGAGAGGGAGAGAGAGAATCTGAAGCAGGCTCTGCCCTGTTAGCATGCCTGCCTGAACTCACAAACCATGACCTGAGCCCAAGTCAAAGGCTTAACTGAATGAACCACCCCTCTACAAGTCTTTTAAAAACAGGGTCTTTGGGGCCCCTGGGTGGCTCAGTCGGTTAAGCATCTGACTTTGGCTCAGGTCGTGATCTCGTGGTTTGTGAGTTGGAGCCATGCGTCGGGCTCTGTGCTGACAGCTCAGAGCCTAGAGCCTGCTTCAGATTCTGTGTCTTCTCCTCTCTCTGCCCCTCCCATGCTTATGCTCTGTCTCTCTCTGTCTCTCAATAATAAATACATGTTAAAAAAAGTTTTTAAAAACAGGGTGTTTTGGGGCGCCTGGGTGGCGCAGTCGGTTAAGCATCCGACTTCAGCCAGGTCACGATCTCGCGGTCCGTGAGTTTGAGCCCCGCGTCAGGCTCTGGGCTGATGGCTCAGAGCCTGGAGCCTGTTTCCGATTCTGTGTCTCCCTCTCTCTCTGCCCCTCCCCTGTTCATGCTCTGTCTCTCTCTGTCCCAAAAATAAATAAACGTTGAAAAAAAAAAATTAAAAAAAAAAAAACAGGGTGTTTTGTGTTGCAGAGAGAGAGAGAGAGAGAGAAAGGGAGACAGAAAGACAGAGAGAGAAACAAAGACATGGAAACATGACTTAATTCCCTAATAAAAAGTAGCATTATCTTTTAATTTTTTTTTCAATGTTTATTTATTTTTGGGACAGAGAGAGACAGAGCATGAACGGGGGAGGGGCAGAGAGAGAGGGAGACACAGAATCGGAAACAGGCTCCAGGCTCCGAGCCATCAGCCCGGAGCCTGACGCGGGGCTCGAACTCACGGACCGCGAGATCGTGACCTGGCTGAAGTCGGACGCTTAACCGACTGTGCCACCCAGGCGCCCCTAGCATTATCTTTTAAAAAGAGTAGTGTTTTTCTGAGGGCACCTGGGTGGCTTAGTTGGTTAAGTGTCCCACTCTTGGTGTCAGCTCAGGTCATGATCTCACAGCTCAGGTCATGATCTCACTATTTGTCAGATCTACGTTGATAGCACAGAGCCTGCTTGGGATTCTCTCTCTCCTTCTCTCTTTCTGTCCCTCCCTCGTGCATGCACATACACGTTCTCTCTCAAAATAAATAAAAAAGACATTTTAAAAAAGAATAATATTTTTCTGTGATAATAGTGATGGATGCTTTAACATTTTTTTTTAAACTGGGGTAAAGAACACATAACCTTTGCCACTTTAATCATTTTATTTTATTATTTTAAGTAATCTCTATCCCCAACTTGGAGCTCAAACTCAGGATTCTAAGATCAGGAGTCGCATGCTATACCAAATGAGTCAGCCAGATGCCCCTATCACAATAGAGGCTGTTTAATTTAGAAAACATATTAAGTACAAAAAAAGTATACAAAATGTAGTAAAAGTCCCTGTAGTCCTGTTATCCAAAGACTGAAATAATAATTTATTGGTCACTTACTGTATGTATCCCAAGAGCTATACATTCAATTATTTTCAGCTTTACTATCAACCCGTGAAATAGGTTCACTTTTTTACATTTTTCATTTTTCACATTTTTTTTTCCTTTTTCACAGTAGAGATAACTGAGACCTGGAGAGGTTAAATAAGTTTGTAAGTGGCAAGGCTAGTAGTATTCAGTGACAGCTCTTACTAAAAGCCCAATCTCTTAATAACTCTGCTATTGTATGTCTTTATAACCCTAGGGAATATATTCAAAGGATATAAACGTTTTCAAAGATTTATGAATGAGGATACTTATCACGATGACAGCTGTAAAAACATATATTTATGTTCATAGAAGAAAGCTGAGAAGAAAACCATAGTATATTATCAATGGTTAACTCTTAGTTACTGAACTATTGATGATTTTTATTTTATTGTATGTATTTTTCAGTATTTCCTAAAATTTCTATAATAAGGATGTGAGATTTTCAAATGTAAAATCTTCTAAAAATTTGTAAAAAAATATATTTTAAAAAATGTGGGTAGATTTTTGGTGAATTTTCAACTTATTGATTCCCAATCTTTCTTCTTTTTTTTTAACGTTTATTTTTGAGAGACAGACAGAGTTTGAACAGGGGAGGGGCAGAGAGAGAGGGAGTCACAGAATCCAAAGCAGGCTCCAGGCTCTGAGCTGTCAGCACAGAGCCCGACACAGGGCTCAAACTCACGAACTGTAAGACCATGATCTGAGCTGAAGTCAGATGTTTAACCGACTGAGCCACCCAGGAGCCCCAAATCCCAATCTTTCATACAACATTTGGTTACAAAGTTGGGCATAGGGGCAGCTGGCTGGCTCAGTTGATAAAGTTTGTGAATCTTTTGATCTCACGGTTGTGAGTTTGAGCCCCATGTTGGGTATAGAGATTACTTTATGAGCTGAAGTCGGATGTTTAACCCACTGAGCCACCCAGGTGCCCCTGATTGCTTTTTTAAAAGGATATTCAATTCCTTTCTTTCAGAAGGAAGGTTAAGGAAAGAAATATTTACACAGTCCAAATTTCTCCAATCAGATGGAACATTTTTTCCCATCTTATAAAAACGTCCTTGTAGCTAGCTCACTCCAGAAATTTTGGACAAAGTTAGCCATTTTCATCATAAGTGTAACATTCCTAAATATGTAGGCAATGATAATGTTAGCTGCCTCTCTTCACTTGGGGCTCACTTTTCTCATCTATAAAATGAAGACACAAAGTCATTGAGCTCTAAAGTCCCTGCCTCACCCCAATCATTGGGTAAAAACAGACCAATAAAGAACTGGGTGTTAGTTCTTCTGATCCCAATGCTGAAGGACAAGGTAGATATATTAACTCTCTGAATGCTACCTGAGAAAGACGTTGCTAGTATAGAGGATTAATGTATTGTGGAGCAACCCGATGGTGGAGGGGGTGGGCAGTGGCAGGGACAAGGTGGTAGTGAGGGGCCACAGTTACAAGGCAAAGTGAGGGAGTGTGGAGATGTATAGAATTTTCCCTTTTCTAGTAATCTTAGGAACTGTGCCTGGTTGTAATTGGTCAGTTAGGGCCTATGGTTATTTCCCGGTGGGTTGCTTAATGAGCATGTTTGCATTGCCTATCGGCACTCAGTTCAGTAGTCACTGTGGGCCCTTTTGCCTTGCTCTACATGTAGTATTGAGGAAAGATGCTGAATTTGGAATGAAATAACCCCAGAAGGAGGCTTTGACTGTCTTTTTATTGGCTGCATGGCCTTGAGCAAGTTGGGTAAGCCACTTTTCAGATTTTCTTTTTGTCGTGGTACTCTGTGGTTTCTGTACAAAGTGTCCAGATTTGGATTTCTGTTTGTTTATCCTGCTTGGGAATTTTCAAATCTGTGTGGATGCTGTCTCTTACTGATTTTGGAAAATTTTCAGCCATTCAATATTTAAATACTGCCTCTAGGGGCAAAACAATATGAACTCTGGGAACTGCTTTAAAATATACCAAGAGGGGCAACTGGGTGGCTCAGTCGGTTAAGGGTCTGACTCCAGCTCAGGTCATGATCTCATGGTTTGTAGGTTTGAGCCCCACATCGAGCTCTCTATTATAGGTGCAGAGCCCAATTCGGATCCTCTGTCTCTCTCTGTCTCCCTGCCCCTTGCCCTCCCCCCCTCTCAAAAATAAATAAACATTAAAAAAATTAATAAATAAAATATATCAGTAAAGAAAGACATAAGAAAATGTAAATGAACAAATATGGTCAGATCTTAATAATTATGGAATCTGGGTGATGGGTATATGGAATTTATAATATTATTTTTCTAGTTTTTTCTTTCATACATGTTTATTTTTATAATAGAAAACAAAGAGAAGAAGCATAACAAGTATTCTCCGTCAGAAACTTCAATGGCATGGACACCAGACCTTCTCATTCTATCCTCCATGTTTCTTAATGCTCATATTTTCCATATTTTTATTTGTCATGTGACATTCTGGGTAATTTCTTCTGACCTATTTTTAGTTCATTTATTCTCTAATTATATTTAATCAGTTACTGAGTGCTTAATATTGGTTATCGCAATTTTTATATATAGACCTCCTTTTTCAAATATGTGAGACTACTTTTTATAGTTTCCTGTTCCTTATCCTTTTTCTCTAATCAGAAATCTAACCAGGGGCTTTTCCAGAACTTTTAAAAAAATGCCCTTCCCAGGGCACCTGTGTGCCTCAGTCAGTTAAGCGTCTGACTCTTGGTTTCACCTCAGGTCATGACCTCACAGTTGGTAAGTTCAAGTCCCGCATCAGGCTTCAATCTGATAGTGCAGAGCCTACTTGGGATGCTCCTTTTCTCTCTGCCTCTCCCCTGCTTGCGCTTTCTCTCAACATAAATAAATAAACTTAAACAAAAATAAATAAATAGTTTAAAGATGCCCTTCCCCAAGGGCACTTGGGTGGTTCAGTTGGTCCAGCCTCCACCTCTTGATCTCAGCTCAGGTCTTGATCTCAGGGTTTAATCTCAGGATCATGAGTTTAGCCCCATGTTGGGCTTTGTGCTGGGCATGAAGCCTACTTAAAAAACAAAAAACAAAAAACAAAAACCTTCCCCAGCTATTTAAGTAACAACAAAAACAACAGAGTAAGCATAATTATCTTATACCCTGGATCTCATAATTGTGACATCAGAAATCTGTGAAAATCTTGGGGTGTCTGGTTAAGCCTCCACCTCTTGATCTCAGCACAGCTCTTGATCTCAGGGTCTTGATGTCAGGGTCACCATCTGCCAGTCATGGGATCAAGCCCTACATTGGGCTCTGCCTGCTTGGGATTCTCTCTCTTCCTCCCTCTCTGCCCCTCCCCCACTCGCATACACGAGCACACACTCTCTCTCTCTCTCAAAATAAATAAATAAGCATTAAAAAAAGAAATCTGTGTAAATCTAATAATGTTGTATATTTGTCCTATTAATTTTATTTATTTTTATTTATTAAAAAAAAACTTTTTTGGGGGCGCCTTGGTGGCTCGGTCGGTTAAGCATCAGACTTCAGCTCAGGTCATGATCTCACGGTCTGTGAGTTCGAGCCCCACGTCGGGCTCTGTGCTGACAGCTCAGAGCCTGGAGCCTGTTTCAGATTCTGTGTCTCCCTCTCTCTCTGCCCCTCCCCTGTTCATGCTCTGTCTCTCTCTGTCTCAAAAATAAATAAACGTTAAAAAAAAATTTTTTTTTGGATACCTATTTATTTTTGAGAGAGAGACAGAACGCAAGTGAGGAAAGGACAGTGAGAGAGGGAGACAAAGAATCTGAAGCAGGCTCCAGGCTCTGAGCTGTCAGCACAGAGCCTGATGTTGGGTTTGAACTCACAAACTGTGAGATCATGACCTGAGCTGAAGTCCAACACTTAACCAATTGAGCCACCCAGGCACCCCTGTCCTACTGTTTTTAAAGGTTCTTATTCATGGTGCCTTGCTTGTGGGCTTGATTCTTTTTGACCATGTGCTGCTCATATATTTGAAAAATTGTATGTGTGATCTTTTGCAGTCTAGGATCAAGGGGCTTTCCTCTAGAGAGAATATACATTTGATTCTGTCATGTGCTCAATGGCTTTGCCAATTCAGGACTATTTTAAAATCAATTCAGGGGCGCCTGGGTGGCTCAGTCGGTTGAGCGGCCGACTTCAGCTCAGGTCACGATCACGCGGTCCGCGAGTTCGAGCCCCGGGTCGGGCTATGGGCTGATGGCTCAGAGCCTGGAGCCTGCTTCCGATTCTGTGTCTCCCTCTCTCTCTGCCCCTCCCCCATTCATGCTGTGTCTCTCTCTGTCTCAAAAATAAATAAACGTTAAAAAAAAATTAAAAAAAATAAATAAAATAAAATCAATTCAGAAGTTGCCATTTTTTTGGACCAACCAAATTCAATGATGTGAAGGTAGGGTGCAAATTTGAGTGCAAATTTGAGTGTAACTTGTTACAACTTTTCAGTCTTTCCTTTGCAACCTGGGGCTCAGCAACAAGGGAGGCCATTTTCTTGTAGCCCCTGAAGTGGAGAAAGGTGTAACCCTTTGATGCCCCATCTTCTTTGGGATGAAGGGGTCTCCCCTTAGACAATTAATCTTGGTTGGGATCTGGGCTTTGATTTCCCTCCTCCTTGTCTTGGGAGACCACCAACACTCTGGGGAAAAAAGCAGCTTTAGTGCTTTCTCACACCTTCCTGGAAAAAGTAAACTCTGAGGTCTAATTTCTTCATATGGAAGATGAGGCTAATACGGCTTGGCTCACAGAGTTATAAGTGTTACCATTTTAAAATGCCCTTTGTAAATTGTAAATCAAATTATAAACTTACTCTGGAAACGTGGGCCCTTTAAGTTTAGGGAATCTTTTCAAGTCATATGCTTTATTTTGTGGATATATGCATTTTGCTACGTGTATGTCAGAGGGTGCCCATATATTTCACAGGATTTCCAAAGGATCTATTGACTTCTAAAATATGTTTTAAAAGCAATCAAAAATAGAAAATGTTATCAGAAATCAAACAAGTACGGGAAGAGAACAACAGATTTGGCTAGTGTTTATTCATTTAGATGTTGCTAAATTTTAAAATATCTCTGCCAATGACAAAATAAAAATTTTTTGCTCTATAAAATCATATTTTCCCTGCTGTCTTCTAAATGATTGTTCCACTTGTGTGAAGTTCAATGGTAAGAGGGAGAAAACATATATGCCAAAATAAATGCATTGGTCCTAGTTCAAGTTAGCATCTGGTAGGAAGAGCATTTTGTTCCTTTCAGAATTTATTCCTTGCAGATTTCCATTTGTGGGTGCATAGACTCTTAGAATGAGCTGGCTAGATCTGTACAGATCAGATCATTTTCATTTAAACACTGAGGAAAGGACAAAGATAAATTTATTAGGATTATAAATGCAGCCAATATTCCAGAGGCTTTCTGCTAATTAAAATGTTTCTCTCCTCTAAAAAAATAGTCCACAAAATCTGAGATTTTCCCTGTTTTTTCTTGATAGCATTGCCAGCATTATCTTTCAAGGCCCTGATCAAATGTCCTCTTCTGTGAAGCTTTCCTACCTCAGATGAAATGACCCATATAACTATACACAAAGACTGCTTGATATATAAGAATTCCTACTACACCCTTTCATCTCTTTCCATAAAACAAGTCTTGTCATACTCCAAAATCAGAATAAAAGAGAAGTCAATGATGGGAAGCTTGAAAATGTGTAAATTTAATTTCAAAGCTGACAGTTGGCAGTAGTCATTCAATCTTTCATTCAGCAAATATTTCTTGAGTATCTACTAATACGCTAGGTGCTGAGATTACAATGATGAATGAAAGACACATATGGTGCCTGCCCACGTCACCGTCTCCACACCACCACTTGCGTCACTGTTATGTCTCTTTTGGGCAACTCCATATACCTCCTAACTGATGTATCTGTTTACTTCCTGATCTCCCTTTGATCCATTCTCCAACCAACAGCCAGAAGGCTCTTTTTTGGTCATGCTTAAAACCCCTCTTTAGAACCCTCATGGGCTCCACTTCTGGAACAGTGATGTGAACCGTTCTATGGACCCACTCCTCAGAGAAATAACCATGACTCAGTATATATATATATATATATATATATATATATATACTGAACCACTGAACTATCTGGAAATTGTCCTAAGGGCATATAGCAAATGAAGAAAAGTTCATTAAAGAAAATCTATCAGGGGCGCCTGGGGGGGCTCAGTCATTTGAGCATCTGACTTTTTATTTTGACTCTGGCCATGATCTCATGGTTTGTGGGATCAAGCCCCGAGCTGGGCTCTGTGCTTAGAGCACAGAGCCTACTTGGGATTTTCTCTCTCTGCCCTTCCCTCACTTGCACTGTCTCTCTCAAAGTAAATAGATAAACTTAAAAAAAAAAAAAAGAAAGAAAATCTATTAAATCCTGATAAGAACAGCAAGAGTCTGTGGCACAACCCTCCCTTTCCCCCTTCCCATGTTGGCTTTATGACAGAAGCTCCAATCTGGGAAGGCACCACCAAGAACATGGAGCTCCTTCTCCTCTCAGTCAAGGAAAATGGAGGGGCAGGACACCTGGGCTTCTCATCTCCCAGCTCTGGTGAATGTGACTCAGAGGTCAGAGGCTCCCTTCCTCCACCAAGGTGTTATCTACGGGTGGACGTGTCAATTACGGCAAGGCAGGCCAAGAACACTGGGAACCTGCTAACTCTTGCTGTAGCTTGCTTGCAGTCTTCTTCTTCTTCTTTTTTTTTTTAAAGGTTTTATTTTTAAGTAATCTCTCCACCCAAGGTGGGGCTCGAACTCACAACTCTGAAATCAAGAGTCACATGCTCTACCGGCTAAGCCAGCCAAGCCCCTCTTCACAGGGATTTTAAACAAGCAATTGGATTCAGGATTCTGGAACTCCAAAAACTCGAGACTGCAGATTTGCAAAACCAAGCTGGGGAAAGTGGGGTTAGCTTGGCAGAACCAGCTTTCCTTTACTTCCAGGCCTGAGGCTCCAGGGGAGGAAATGATCGCCTCAGTCAGCTTCCCAGCTCTAGTTCTGCCTTGCTCCAAGCCTAGCAAAGGCCTGGAATGTTCTTCCCCAGACCCTTCCAGCTGGCAAATTGCTGCTCATTCTGCAAGACCCTACTTTCTCTGAACCCCACCCTGCAGTACGGGTGTGCCCTGGCTCCTGAGGGTTCTTTTGTAATAAGCTGGTCCCAAGGAGAAAACAATTTCTAAGAGTTAATGAAAAGCTCCTTTTGTATCTCCTACTTTAATTTGATCCTCTCAGCCTGAATCCCAGAGGAGGTATGTGTGCTGAATTCTGAGGGTGAGTGAGAGTTTCACTTTTAGTTCTCAAAGGTCAGGCAGCAAGCCTTAGTCATGCTGATGGGATTTAACTTTTCTTGAAATCAAGAAAAGTTGGAATCAAATCTTCCAAATGAGGCTTTTGTCTCCAAATCACAGTGACAATTACTGGCAAAGTCAGAACCTAAACTCATATAGTATGTGGCTTTTTTTTTTTTAATGTTTATTTTTAAGACACACACACACACACACACACACACACACACACACACACACACGAGAGCGTGAGTGGGGGAGGGGAAGAGAGAGAGGAAGACAAGAATTTGAAGAAGGCTCCAGGCTCTGCACTATCAGCACCGAGTCCAACGCGGGGCTTGAACTCATGAACTGTGAGATTGTGACCTGAGCCGAAGTTGGACACTTAACCGACTGAGCCACCCAGGCACCACTGCCCCTGCCCCTGCCTTTTTAAAAATGTAGGCTTCTAGCACAGAATGGGACCCAGTGCAGGGCTGAAACTCATAACCCCAAGACTAAGACCTGAGATCAAGAGCTGGACACTTAACCAACTGAACCATCCATGCATCCCGGTATCTGGCTTTCTTGAAGGCTCTTTCAGCACCAGCTACCATTCCTAAAACATAGTACTGTCATAATTATTGCTGGATGAATAAAAAAAAGTGCCTACTTTACTGCCCAATTTTTCCTTTTTCCTCTGGAAATAGAGAAAAGAAAGAAAGAAAGAAAGAGAGAGAGAGAGAGAGAAAGAAAGGAAGAAAGGAAGGAAGGAAGGAAGGAAGGAAGGAAGAAAACTGCCAGAATATGTTTTGAGTTTCCAAGCAGTATTACCAGCATGTATGACTGACCTTTGGGATCTCTGCCAGTCAAGTCATTCAATCAAGTGGAAGTTGAATCTCTGAAGAACTACTGTCCGTTCTTAGCACAATCCCTGAAGAATACAAAATCCCAGAACACAGCTGGTAGAAAATACTAACTCTGATCTGTTGTATAAGTAATATCACTTATGAAGGTGGAAGGCCAGATACATTTCCAAAATAAGGTAAGTGTTCATGGCTACCTCATGGATCTGGTTAGAAACAGAAGGCTCCCAGGTACCATTAAGGTGTGTTTGTTGAAATTAGTGGAATTTAATTGAACTGGATTCATTGCTGCTGTGATTACTCAAGGGGTCAGAGCTTTAGTCTTTCAAAGTCCCAGAAGCAGGACTCTAGAGAACATCTGGTGTTTTTTGTTGCAGTGCATCAAATCACCCTCTTTCTAGAAGTACTCTGATTTACCTCTGGGAAACTCCCCCTCCTCCCTTCTCAGCCTCTATGGCTTGGACAAGGCTAATCCAACTTCAGGTTCCAGAGGGGACTACAGATTTCAGACATGCTAGTTAGTTGTTTCAGAGCTAATGAGCCATAATGAAGAATTAAAAAAAAAAATTGCAACGTTTATTTATTTTTGAGAGAGAGAGAGAGAGAGAGAGAGAGAGAGAAAGAGACAGAGCTTGAGTGGGGGAGAGGCAGAGAGACAGGGAGACACAGAATCCAAAGCAGGCTTCAGGCTCCGAGCTGTCAGCACAGAGCCTGACATTGGGCTCAAACCCACGGACTGTGAGATCATGACCTGAGCTGAGGTTGGATGCTTAACTGACTTAACCAGTCACCCCCATAATGAAGAATTTTGATAAGACACATGCACGTGGAACCCACGGTTGAAATCAGCATAACAGAAGGCAAAACCAAAAGAATGGAGAGAACCTAAATCCATACTACTTCAGCTGAAGCCTGAATCCACTTGCGAAGCCAGCACTGAGTCTAGGAGTTAAGATATGAACCCATGGTATCCTTTTTTTTTTTTTTTTTTTTTTTTTTGCTTAAAGCAGGTTTAGGTTGGGTTTTTCTGCTACTTGTAGTTAGGAGGGTCCTAGTTCGTGTAATGGTATTTCCTATCTTGCCTCTCCTTAGGTGTTCTCTCCTAACAGTCTTCTGTAGTGTAGACCGTGGACACCCAGGCAATAGGAAGACAAGCTGGTTCACTGTAATTTGTGATTTCTCTCCAATCTTCACCCTAACATCAGAATGATACCTTTTAGGGGCACCTGGGTGGCTCACTTAAACATCCAACTTCAGCTCAGGTCATGGTCCTCTGGTTCGTGAGTTCGAGTCCCGTGTCGGGCTCTGTGCTGACAGCTCAGAGCCTGGAGCCTGCTTCAGATTCTGTGTCTCCCTCTCTCTCTGCTCCTCCCCCACTGGTGCTCTGTCTCCCTCTCTCTCAAAAATAAACAAACATTTGAAATATTTTTAATTAATTTAAATTAAATAAAATTTAAAATCAGTTCCATAGTCATTCCAGTCCTGTCCCAAACACACAATAACTACATGTGTGTAGTGACTGCCATATTGGACAGCTTAGATACAGAACTTTTCTATCATCACAGAAAGTTCTGATGGACAGCACTGCTCTAGAGTCAGATTTCCTTCTTTATCCAAAGTAACTGGGCTCAGAAAGCCTGATAGAATCTTTCCTCTCTTCAAATGGCAAACAAAGCCAATAGACAGATGATGGACTATAAGTTATTTGGTCATCAATTCCATATTTTCTAAATACTCACATGGGATTGATAGGTCCTAGCTACTCATCTCTGGGATACATAAACCTGAAACATGCTATAGTAAGGGATGATTACTCTGTTGTTATATCTAGCATGTTGAAATTATTATATAAATAAATATAGATTAAAAGAGGCATCTCTTTACTCCACTCTGATCTAGTATGTGAATATATACTTCTTGGGATTTTGAAGAACATGTTTCATTCTCAGGTTGGTGACTCATTAAAAATACATTTCTCGATGACATTTCCACAGATCATCATTCTCCAAGCAGGAACTATCTGCCTAGGTCTGAGCCCATTTCCCTTTCAGATTAAAACCCTGTGGGAAAAAAGATCTAATCATTTCAGTTCAAACAGGAAGTAAAGCTCTCCAACTGAAAATTTGTACCAGATATTTAAATTGGAAAATGATAACTTTGGTATAAAATAAACCTTCTTTATTAGACAAAATATACAAAGGAAAGATTATATTGTCACCTAGATACTGCAAGTGAGTTATTTTCCTGGGGGAAAAAAAGAGCTAGCTTGACTTTGTTGCATGTCACATGAAAAAAAAAATGATGAACAGATAACACAGGACCCAGGGTGACCATTTCTTTTTGGTTTGACATGAATAGTTTGTATTTGCAAACATTCCCCATTCACTTGTGTGAAATAATTAGGGGGAAGAAAGCACACAATTTTCACAAAATTGGAGAAGGGGGGGATCAGTTTTCAGCCCAAGCGCTCCCTCGTTGGGTGAGTAATTTGGTATCAGAAGGTAGTCATGGTGACCATAAAAGTTACTCATGTGACTAACGATGCAACTAATGATGCCCACAATTACTTAATTGCAGGCATGCTTAACTGCTTTTGCCATTTTTGGAGAGTGCTTATGGCTAATTGTGGCTGCAAGTGGGTAAGTACAGGTGCAATCAGATGTGTTCCTAATTTTTACATTTGTGCTGACAGCAGGAGAATAAACCGCCCCCTCTAAAGAGGGGAGTTATAAAAAGAGGGCTGAAATTAGTTCTTTCAAGTCTGGGGAGAATGGAGCAGCCTCCAACATGAAAACAAACACAAGTCATTTAATGTTGAAGCAGAGAAAGTTCTGGATTGTCAGCTGACCTTCAGCCAGACTCCATCTCTGCATCTTCCCTTTTCCCTGAAGTTCTCCAACTTGGGTTCCTGCTACTGTCCCTACTGAAAGGGGCCTTTTACCCCCCTTGTGGCCCTACAACTTCTGTCCCATCTTGGAAGAGGTACTATTCTCTAATTTAGATGAAAAATAGTACTCTATGCTTTTTTTCTTTTTTTTACATGGTCTGCATGGTCATTTACTTTACAAATACTTTTTACACGTGGCATAATATGGATGTGTACAAATGAACTCGAATATATACCCTGGGACAGGTGGTTAGCTTTTGAAATTCCCTCTTTGGGAATTAAGAATCCAAAGATGGCTATATAACACTTTGAATATCCTCATCAAAATCTCACCTGAAAGTTTTTAATTTGCGTAAGGAATGTTAGAAATATTTTTGAATGGGTAAAATGAACAATGGTCCAAGGCATATGGTTGGTTAAAGATAGAAGCCCCACTGCTCTAATACGGATGGGTCTGTGGCTCTAGCAAGCTCAGTGGTCAGACTTTTTGTACAGTAACTGAGGTCTAGTGTTCCCTTGGTCCTGCGTATCTCTTCTTCACCAGTTCTGTGGCTTGACTCTACAAAAGACTGGCTGGTCCTATCATCACCTTGTGTCTACCACAGAACTGATCGTGCTTACATTACTTGTACCTAAGACAAGGAATGTGCCACAGATGCAATCAGATGTGTGACTCTTTGGGGAAAGCCTCAAGAACCAGTAGTAGGACTGTTCTTATACCTGCTGGCTAGTAAAAATGTGTAGCTTTGGCAGGACTTGGTCTTAAAACCTCACCTGATGTGGAGGTTGTAAGGTAGAGGATGTATGCCACCACCCATCTGTAAGCACCAGAGGTGACTGATATTTACCCAAGGAACTGGCAGTTGCTGGATAGTCAAATCAGCTTGGGTCAGTTCAGAACATCTGAATTCTCTTTAAAATAGCTCCCCTAGGCTTATATTTCCAAAACAAATGAAATAAAAAACAAAGATACATGTAGTTATAATAAATGTAATGAAATAAAAAGCAAGGATATAAAAAAAAATATGTAGTTACAGAAGGCACCAAATGAAGGGAAATGGACACATTTTCTAGGTATAAGAAACCACCTTCTACCCAAGAGAGGAAATGTAAATGACTCCCTTCACGCACATCTTGCCCGGCCTCTGGCCCTCCTGGGCCCTCCCAAGCCCTGCTGTTTTCCAAATGTTGTGTATCATCTTCTCCCTGCCTCATAAGAGATGCTGGTTAATCACTCAAACGACTCTATATTCCATAAACTGTATCAAATATGCATTATGTGTGCCAGACACTGTTCTGGGCTCTGTGGTGACACGGTGGGATGAATTAGACAGGCTTCTCACCCAAGGGATGCTTTCCTGTAAGTAAGCCCTCTGCTCTATTAATCATCAGCTCTTCTGGTTTGGGGCCTGAGGTACATACTTTATCCAAATGGCAGACCGTGAGGACTGGCAAGTAATGAGGTGGAGAAAATGTTGGTCACCAGAGCTCCCTTAGGGAGAGCTTTCTATTTGATTAGAAGAAATACTTTGAAATGACATTTGGGGTGGAAGGTGAAGTCCCACGGGCCTTCTCCATCAAGGAAAAAATGTCTGTTAAACTGTTTGCATGACGCAAGGAGAGGAATTCTATTGCTCCTAAGAGGGGGCGGGGAGAAGGGGGAGGGCAGGGAGTGGGAGGGGCTGGGGAGAGAGTGTGCAACCACAATGCTAAGGCAGAAGGATGTCTGCCACAGGATGTAACCCTTCATGGTGATGCAGGAGTCTTTGCTAAAATGTACCAAATGAATGAAATGTTTGGCATGCACGATTATCTTGTGGAGATGGGTGAGGAGGTTGAGTTTGGTGTCTGGACTGAAGTTAAACAGTACCCCTGGGTTTTTCAGTTTCATAAGCCCATGGCATGCTTTGTGTGTGTGTGTGTGTGTGTGTGTGTGTGTGTGTGTGTGTTGTAGCTTACACCAGTCTGGTTCTCTGTCTTTTTCTCATACACACACACACACACACACGCACACACTGTCTTCTGTCCTGCCCTGTACATTGAGATAGAGAAGGAGCACTGATAGAGGCAGGTGAAAGGAGGATTATTCTATCACACTGTGACATGACAGGCTGAGGGTAACAGTGGGCTTGGAGAAATGGGCATGGTGCCCAGGGCTTGGTCAGCCACGAGTCAGAGGATGACTAGACAATGGAAATCAACAGCTTTTAAAGGGTGGAGGACAAAGCCACAGGGATTGTTCAAGGTCCAGGCAAACAACCGCCACTCAGGGGTCTGCGGTGCTGCTAGCTTTAAGTGAGGCAAGGGATCAAATGGTCAAACATTCCCTCCCTACTGTGACACGTCGCGCCCAGAGCTGGGGATTCCATAGAGATTGAGATACTACCCCTGTCTCTCCAGATGAGAGGCCTTTAGGCTCCAGGAATGAAACCATGGCAGGTTAGGGAAGGCTTCCAAACAGTGGTGGTCCTTGCTGTCAGCTTTGGAGGAATAAGAGGAGGAGTTAGCAGATGTATGAGGAAAGGCCTTCGAGGCAGAGAGGTTAGCCTGTGCAGTGACATGAGAGTCAGGGGATCTGAGGCAGAAGATGAGGTTCTCAGAGATCAAAATGGCTTTGCCTGGAAAAGAGAGAGGCCTGGTACAGATCCTTCCCTGGTGGCCCTTCAGAAGAATCAACCCCAAGTCCAGCTTGCTCTCAGACCTAGCTTCTAGCACTGTGAGAAAATGACTTTGGACGATTTAAGTCACCTAGCCTGTGATACTTTGTTTGCAGTCCCAGCAAACTAATATAGCACGTTGGAGTTCCAGCTCTGCTACATCTCAGCTGTGCAAACTCCGGTAATTACATAACCTGTCTAAGGCGGCTTTCCTTGTCTGTAAAACAGGGATAGTAATCAAAGTTGTGACAAGGGACACAGATGAAGTGCCTAGCCCAAAGTCAGCTCGCAATAAACATTAGCTGTCATCATCATCATTATTATCATATTATTTCTTGGTGGTATTTTTAGCTTCATGATGTAGTTTTAGTGTAAGGAGACTTACATGGCTCCAAGTTACATTCCGAATTCTGCTCTGCCTCAATCATAGTAACAATGTAGCCACACCTGCAGTAGTAACTCCTGGCACTCTCATGTGTCTGGGGTAGAAAGCTAGTTTTAATGAAGAAAAAAAAAAACCCTCAGGCTGGTCCCCTGGGAGTGGAGTGAAGGCCACAGGGCATGGGGCTAGATCCCTAAGATCAAGGGTCAATCTGAGAAGTTGCATTCTGCCCCCTGCACCCTGAACCTCACCCCGCACCCCCTGGCTTTGTTAGAGCTGGAAAACCAAAGCTTCCTCCCAAGCAGAGCATGACCTCAGATCCAAAACCCACCTCCTGCTGAAACAGACTTTACAGGCCTTCTGGTTAAGACCTGAAGGTAGCCTGTTGGGTTTTGTTGTTTCATTTTTACTTTTACTCTTTTGTTGTGGAGAATCTCAAACACACCCAAAAGTAGACAGAGTAGCTTAAGAGCCCCCTGTGTTCTTCATTTCTCATAACCAAGCCGGCACATCCGCTCCCACCACTGTGTTCTTTCTAAAGAATATTGCAGACATCCTATAATTTCACCATTAGCATTTAATTATGTACTTTTAAAAGATATGGAGTTTATTTGTAAATAATACTATTGTCACTGACCCAAGTAATTAAAAATATATTTATCATAATATTCAGTCAGTAGTCACATTTCCTTTCTCATATACTCATAATTTTTAATAGTCTAGATAAAGATTAAAATCATCCTTCTTGTTTAAGTAAGATCCACACGTTGCAATTAGTTAATATATCTTTTAAGTCTCTTTTAATCTACATGTTTCCCTTTATTTGTTGAAACCTGGTGATTCACTCTGTAGTTTCCCACAGTGTAGATTTTACATCCATTCCTGTGGTGGCATTAACATGTTACTGTGTCCTCTACATTTCTTGTACATTGGCAGTTAAAACTAGAGTCTTGGGGCACCAGAGCTCTTGGTATCTGCTCAGGTCGTGGTCTCATGGTTCCTGGGTTCTAGCCCCACGTCGGGCTCTGTGCTGAGAGTATGGAGCTTACTCGGGATTCTCTCTCTCCGTCTCTGTCTCTGCTCATCCCCTGCTCTCTCCCCCCTCCACCCCAAAATAATAAACCTAAGAAAAACTGAATAGGGAAAGGGTTAACATTAGGCAGGGAGACATAAGGGACCTTCAGGGAGGCGGCTGCAGCTACAAGTGGGAGACTGAGAAAGCGGCAGCAGCGTTTGGGAAAAAAGAGGATGAGATCAACATGTTCTGCACCTGCCTGAGCTGCTCGAGGTGCCATGCATGAAGTCTCACAAACTTTCTGATAAGGTCCCAGCGAAAAGTCGGGGACAGAAATCCTCAGCGGCAACCCAGTCGGGACCCCTCTCACTCTTGAGAGCTTTGTACTTTCCCTCAATAAACTCTGTTAGCTTTGCTCACTCTCTGTTGTCCCTGAGATTCATTCTTCAACTTGGTGAGACAAGGACCAGTGTCTCTCCCGCCCTCCTGTAACAAAACAACAACAAAAAAACTAGAGTCTTGATCAAACTCAGGTTCATTTTTTTTAGTCAGACTACTTCATAAGTGGTACTGGGTTCTTCCATCAGGAGGCATATAATGTCTGATTATCTCTCTCCTGCTTATTTTTCTTTCCTTCTTGACTTTTTTTCCTTTCCATATCTCATCTGTCTGATTCCTAGCAGGGGAACTGGAGCCTGGAAGTATTGGGGGGAGGGATCATCAGCCTTTTTTTTTTTTGTCCCCTCCTAAGGTAGTGCCCTGCCTTATCCCCTTGCTTCCTGTTTATGCTGCCAACATAGCTTTCCATTTCCATTTCCATGCTGTGGGGACATCATGATGTTGCTAAAGCTCTTCTCAGGGCTGGGTGGAGAACAGACATGCTGGCAAAACTTTGGAGGATAACATTGACCTGCTTTTGCTCTTGCACGCCAAGTTTGAGCCCTGCCTGACTTCCTAATGATCCAGATGGCAAACAGCTGTTAGGCAGAGGGGGGACTGCTAGACAGGAAGTAGCTGAAAACTTCCTTCCTGACCCATGCAGAATAGGAATGTAATTTCCAAATACAATTTAAATTTAAATTCAAAAATAATGCTTGAAGTCTGAAGTCCAGTTGAATCCCTAAGAATGTTCCAGATCCCCCAGACATTGGTCCACAAGAGACTGCTATATATAAAGGATTTAGTCAACCATTTCTTGCCCACACTAGTATGGAAAACTTGCCTACGTTCCAGGCTATTTTGTATCTGCTTGGAAGTCTAGAAAAAAAGAAGAAAATGTCATCACTGCCAGCCTTGCTATAAAGTAAACTTTTATTAGATTCAGCAACATTAACAGAATCACTGTTTTTATTTGACATTGATTTCGTCATCATCAACTAATTTTACCTTGTTGAATCCTAAGTGTAGCAGATTCTGTTGACGTCCCTACCCGCATCCCTTTGGTTCATCTCTGGGCTCAAATGCGGATGGAGTGGAACAGTTCTTGGTAACACTGGCAGGTTCCTACATCACATGCCCATAATTTCCTGCTTCTCTTTCTGAGGGTTTTCTCCTGTTCCACGAGAAATTAGTAGACTGTTCAGGGCATTGTGGAGGTGCCGGTTATTTAAGGTTGCTCCTAGGGACAACCCTCAACCACTGAGAGAAAAGAGTCAATGGATAAATATCTCAGCTTCCCCATCCCTCAGCAGGAGAATCCTGAGATGTGTTCCATGTGGTCCTTCAGAGGTTTCCCTTCAGAGGACTGATCTATAGTGGGCTTTCCTAGTCACTGATGTACCTTTTATTGACTTCTTTCCCTTTGCAATCTTATCTTCTTCGCTGTCTCCTTTGAACTTCCTGAGATTATCTCCCAAATAAACCACCTATACCCAATTCCTTGTGTCAGGACTGCTTTTGGGGGAGTATCATGCTTAGTTCATTCACATGTTCGTGATCTCTAATCCTATGAGTGAGCTATTGATAACCCCATTTTTCAGATAAAACTGAGAATAACTCCATTTTTCAGATAAAACTGAGAACTTGTCCAAGATCATATTCCTAGTAAGAACTGAGATGCAAGTTCATAATTGTCACCAACATCATCTCACCTCTTGTTCTCCATTTTGTTTCAGGGGACAGATTTTCTCTAGTAGCTAGTGGATTTCTGTCATTCTCCCCCCGGCCCCCGCCCAACCTTTTCTGAATTGTTCTGTTTGCTCATCTATATTTTCAATGGGAGAATTTCCTGCCAGTTGAACTTCAAGTTGTAAGTAAAAAAGGCCCATCTTGATGTGGTCTCCTAGCAACAATTTATGAAACACTTTAAAGCAATTATTCTCCTCAAGCACGTTTCCAAATGTTGAAGCAGGTTCATTCACTTCGATCATTAAAATCCCCAAGAACATTCATTGTGTAGCACACAGTTCTGGTAATTATAAGCTTGTCAACAGGTTGCTTAGTGAGCTGAGAGGAGGACAAGACCACATTCCCCCCAGGAGCTGAGCACTCTGTTTCCAGCCTGGCAGGCAGGGCAGATCCACTCTTCTCCAAAGAAGTCTTAATTGACTTGTGGGGTAGAAGTGGAGGAAAGAATATTTAAACACAAGATAACCATCTGTAAACTATCAGGCCCATGGCAACACACAGGTCTAGGAAGGGTTTGAATACCTAAGGCCTAAGTCCGCTAAGTGGGCAGCTTTCTGCTCCTCTGTCTCTGGGGCCTCCTTTTGCCCAGTTTAGACCTGAACATTCAAAGTCAGGCATAAGACCCATCTCCTCCTCTGGTTTCTTAAAAATGCAGTTATGCCTTAAATTAACTGCTGGCCCTTCAATCTGTGCTTCATTCTTTTTTTTTTTTTTCCTAAGAATTCTCTTTTATTTTTATCTTTAAAAAAATGTTCTAGTATACTAAGTATGGAAGGGGATCTGGATCGTTGGCAATCACACTGCAGGTTTAGCAAATTGGAATGCCAGTTTGGCAAGTTGGAGAGTATCCGTCTGGACCGTACTTATGCAGGCATCAGGCCTGACTCCACCTCCCCCGGTGAGGAAGTCACAATGAGTGTGGTGCCTCTGAACTAAAGTTAAGTACCCCTAGGAATTTCAGACCTAAGAGGAAAAGATTGAATTTCTTACTAATCTGGGTAATAGCTTTTTTTAAAAAAAACTTTTTTGGAAATGTTTTAGATTTCCAGAAGAGTTCCTGTATACCCTTTATCCAGCTTCACTTAATGCCAACATCTTATGTAACTATGGTACACTTATCAAAATTAGGAATCGGTTTTATTTTGAGCATCCTTATGGAGGGAGATTGTATGAATTCCAGGCTGGTGAAGCTGGATGCATGCATAAGTACACACACATGTATACACATATCATGCATAGAGACATATACACACACAACACAGATATACATGCAATATAATACAGATATACACAACCCCTATGCACACAAGACATGCATACAAACATACACAACATACATATAGACACACAAAGCATATATGCGTACAATACACAGAGATATATAGTTACAGCATATAGGCAGATACAAACGCACACCATGCATACACACACACACACACACACACACACACAATGCATGTTAGAATCAGGGGCTCATTCTCTACATATGGAGAATGTTTCTTTTTTTTTTAAAGATTTGGGTTTTTTTAAATCTTTTTTTTTGTTAATTTTTTAAAATATTTATTTTTGACAGAAAGAAAGAGAGAGAGACAGAGTGCAAGCAGGGGAGGAGCAGAGAGAGAGAGAGAGAGAGAGGGAGACACAGAATCCGAAGCAGGCTCCAGGTTCTGAGCTGTCAACACAGAGCCTGATGTGGGACTCGAACTCACAAACCATGAGATCATGACCTGAGCCAAAGTCAGATGCTTAACCAACTGAACCACCCCAAGTGCCCCTTTCAATCCTTTTTTTTTAAAGTTCATTTATTTATTTTGAGAGAAAGAGCACAAGTGGGAAAGAGACAGAGAATCCCAAGCAGGCTCTGCACCACCAGTGCAGAGCCCAACGTGGGGTTCCAAGTCACAAACTGCGAGATCACAACCTGAGCCCAAGTCGGATGCTTAACCGACTGAGCCACCCAAGTGCCCCTAAAGATTTTATTTTTAAGTAATCTCTACACCTAACATGGGGCTCAAACTCACAACCCCGATATCAAGAGTTGCACGCTCAACTGACTGAACCAGAGAGGCATTCTACAGAGAATGTTTCTTAATGGAACTCAAGCTAGCTGGTGGAGGCAGAGAAGTGTTGAGAGACTAAAGAACACTGGTGATGAAAGAGTCAGGGCTGGGGCACCTGGCTGGTTCAGGCAAAAGAGCACGTGACTCTTGATCTGGGGTTGTGAGTTCAACAACACATTGGGTGTAGAGATTACTAAAAAAATAAACAAAACTTAAAAAAAAAAGAGGGCAAATGAGCAAGACTGACTCTCTCTACATGAAAACTGTTCTTTCTTTGTGGAGATGGGGCTGCTGTCTATCACTGCAGTAGTCGAGGTTGTAAAGTCTGGCCCAGCCAGCAGGTTGAGGGAGAATCATTCAGATGATCTTCCCATGTAAACCATTCAACCCCCGCCCCTACCCATCCCCAGGCAGGGCTGGATAGGTATGGCCAGCCTAGATTACCTGGATTCTAAGGCTGGGGTGGGAGCAAGAATGAGGAATGTCTCCTCCCTTAGACTTTTGGGCAAGGCTCTGGATGGAGACTAACAGAAACATGGGAGAATGTGCAGGCTGAAATCTGCCCCAACCCTGTTGCAAGAGAAGTATCATTTGCTGAGATGTAGAGACAGATGGGCCCTTGAGACCCTGGGAAGTAGGAAAAGAAGTGGAGAATGGTACTTTGGACAATCCGAGAAACAGTGGTCTACTTCTTTGCCTGAGTTTGTGTGGACTTAGGCTGATGGGTGGGTCACTTAAAGGAATTAGAGCTATATGGATTAAAAGGCCTTAAGAATTAAGTTAGTGAGTGTATTAATTTTCCATTGCTGTATAACAAATTAACCCCCAAACTTAGTGGATGAAACAACAGTAAGGATTGTTTTTAATCCCTCATTGTATCTGTGGGTCAGGAATTTGGGAGTGCCTTAGCCGGGTAGTTCAGGCTCGAGGTCACTCATGAAATTGAAGCTGAGATATTGGCCAGAAAAACAGCCATATGAAGGCTTGACTAGAGCTGGTCAATTTGTTTCCCAGGTGGCTTACATGTGTTAATGGCAAGTTGATGCTGACTGTTGGTAGGAAACTTCAGTTCATTACCCATATGGGTCTCCCTGTAGTAGGGACTCTCTTCCTCCAGTGTGAGTAATCCAAGAGAGTGTGGTGGAGGTCTCAATGTCTCTTATGGCCTCGCCTTGCAAGCTACCTTGTCATGTCTGCAGTATCCTACTGGTTATGCAAGTCAACCCTAGTCAGTGGGAGAAGACTATCCAGATATCAGGAGGCCATCTTGGAAAGTGACTATTGAGTGATTTTTCACTTTTATGATGATTTCATTCAGATTTAATACAGCATATTTTGCTAACACTTTGAAACGAAGTTGGTGGAATTGGTGAAAGCCTGTTAGCTGTCCCCTAATATAACGAAATTTGCATGGGGGCCTGAAGGAAGTCTAAGAATGATGGAGAGAGTGGTAAGGTGAGATCAGAGCAGTGCATGTGTCAGGGGGTAAGGGTGCATGGAAAGGATACAGTTCAAGTATGCCTTGTGGCCATTATAAGGACTTGGATATTTTATCCTTTCCATAATATCAGGAGAATTGCAGAAAATATATGCCCGAATGTTTTCATCTTCTTCCTTTCTCTCTCACCTGTAGAGTTCAAATGGCATACAAGATTTTGGGAAGTTATGAGAAAAGAAGGCCAGGAAATATGAGACAGAAATGGGGGACCTGGTAGAGTTTAATAGTATGTCATTATTGTGAGGAATTACCGTGTGTGTGTGTGTGTGTATGTGTGTGTGTGTGTGTGTGTGTGTGAAAAAGAGAGACAGAGAGACAGACAGAGACAGAGATAAAGGGATCCAAAAGTCTAGTAATATCAATTGGTAGTAGTTGCAACAATATTCTTTTCCTCTAAGAAGTTATTTTTAAAAATTCTTACTGATTTAAGAATTAAAATTTTCCTGATTATCTAAGTAATACATGTCCATTGTAGGAAGATCAGGAAGATAGACATCAGTGTAAAAAGATACGGTAATAATTATCCACGATGCTGTCTCTCAGAAGTAATAGTTCCTGTATTTTTTAAATTTTTGTTTAAATTCTAGTTAGTTAAAATACAGGACGACATTGGTTTCAGGAGTAGAATTGAGTGATTCATGACTTATATATAACACCCAGTGCTCATCATAAGTGCCCTCCTTAGCACCCATCATCCACCTAGCCCATCCCTCACCCACCTCCCCTCCAGCAACCTTCAGTTTGTTCTCTATTGTTAATGGTTTGTTCCCTTTCTCTCTTTTTTTCCCCCTTCCCATACGTTCATCTGTTTTGTTTCTTATATTCCACATATGAGTGAAATCATGTGATATTTGTCTTTCTCTGCCTGACTTATTTCGCTTAGCATAATACACTCCATCTCTACCTATGTCATTGCAAATAGCAAGATTTCATTCTTTTTGATGGCTGAGTAATATTCCATTATATAGACATACTACATCTTCTTTATCCACTCATTAATTTATGGGCACTTGGGCTCTTTCCATAATTTGGCTATTGTTGATAATGCTGCTATAAACATTGGGGTGCATGAACCTCTTCAAATCTGTATTTTGTATCCTTTGGGTAAATACCTTAGTCATGCAATTGCTGGATCATAGGGTAGTTCTATTTTTAACTTTTTGAGGAACCTCCATACTGTTTTCCAGAGCGGTTGCACCAGTTTGCATTCCCACCTATAGCGCAAAAGTTTCCCCTTTCTCTGCATCCTCTACAACACTTGTTATTTCTTGTGTTGTTAATTTTAACCACTCTGACAGGTGCAAGGTGGTACATCACTTCATATTTTGATATTTTCTTGGTCTTTGTTTTTGTACGTTTTATTCCTGAACCTGAGATCATATTTTTTCTGTAATTTGGCATTTGGCTTTTTATAAACATTTAACTAGGTCATTGAAAACATTTTAATAAATATTATTATTTTTAATGTTTATTTATTTATTTTGAGAGAGAGAGAGAGACAGAGAGAGAGCACAGGGAAGGGGCAGAGAGAGTGAGAGAAAGAATCTTAAGCAGGCTCTATACTGTCAATGCAGAGCCTGACGTGAGGCTTGATCTCAAAGTGTGAGATCATGAACTAATCTAAAATCAACAGTTGGACACTTAACCAATTGAGCCACCCAGGTGCCCCTAATAAGTATTATTTTTAAAGACGGATATATAGGGGTGCCTGGCTGGCTCAGTCAGTAGAGTATGCAATTCTTAATCTCGGGGTCGTGAGTTGGAGCCCCACATTGGGTGTAGAGATTACTTAAAATTAAATTTAAAAAATTAAAACAATAAAGATGGATATATATATTTCTTTTCTTGATATACATGCTTTAAAAAAAATTAAATACTCTAGAATTGTATTGAGAAACAAAAAGTCTTCCCAAATTTCACCTCCTACACCACTGTTGATGAGTATAGTTTATATTTTCCAGATATTTTTCTATGTATTTGTAAGATTATGTAGATGTAGATAATGCTTATAAACAGTTATTTTGAAATGTTTTGTGATTTATTTTGCTTAAATTACTATCATGAACATTTTCTATTGTTTCCCCAGCCTTTCAAAAATAGAATTGTTTCCGATTACAAAAGTAATAAATGTTCTAAAAAGTGTTGTTTTTTTAATGATTGTGTAATACTCCATCATATAAACCATTATTTATTTAACAGTTAACATGTTATTTGCACTATTTTGTTATTATGAACAATCCTAGGAGAATTACCTTAGTAATTTCCCTCCTGTATTTCTGATTATTTTCTTTGTCACTCGGAAATTACAATTTCCGTGTCAAGCTTTAATAGCTATATAATACATACTTGTTATTTGCTTCCTCCCTCACGATTTCATGCATTGCAAAAACAACAACATCTCATTCGATTATTTTTTCTTAAAAATATTTATTAAATGAACAAACCACATTGTAACAACAATGTAACTTTATTTATTTATTATATTTATTTATAATAAATATTTGTTTATTTTGAGAGACAGAGAGTGCGAGTGGGGGAGGGGAAGAGAGAAAGGGAGAGAAAATCCTAAGCAGGCTCTGCGGTGTCAGCACAGAGTCTGATGTGGGGGTCCATCTCATGAACCATGAGATCATGACCTGAGTCCAAATCAGAAGTCAGATGCTTAACCTACTGAGCCATGCAGGTGCCCCAACAATGTAATTTTAAAAGTTATGAATAAAATATTACAACAATATGCCCACCATAATACATCCACCTTGTTTTTCCGTATTGTCATTTAATCCTTTTTCATATACATGGATACTTTTAGACTAGGGCTCAGCAAACTTTTTAAGTTTATTTTTATTTTTGAGAGAGGGAGAGTGTGCATGGGGGAGGGGCAGAGAGAGAGAGGGAGAGAGAATCCCAAGCAGATCCCATGCCCACTGCAGGATCGATCTCACAACTGTGAGATCATGACCAAAATCAAGAGTCAACTCTCAGGGCCCCTGGGTGGCTCAGTTGGTTAAGTGCCCGACTTCCACTCAGGTCATGATCTCCTGGTTCATGAGTTCCCCGGTTCATGAGTTCGAGCCCTGCATAGGGCTCTCTGCTGACAGCTCAGAGCCTGGAGCCTGCTTCAGATTCTGTGTCTCCTCCTCTCCCTGTCCCTCCCATGCTCATGCTCTGTCCCTCTCTGTCTCTCAATAATAAATAAACATCAAAAATTATTTTTTTCTTTTTTTTTTAAAAAAGAGTCAATGCTCAACTGACTGAGCCACCTAGGCACCCCACTGCAGATTTTTTCATAAAAGACCAGCTAGTGGTATTTTAGGCTTTGCATGCCACAGCATCTCTGCTCAACTCTTGTTGTAGTCTGAAAGCTGCCATACACAATACATAAATGAATGAGCATGGTTGTACTCCAATAAAACTTTATTTACAAAAATAGGTGGCCAGCCTGTGTTTGCTAAACCCTATTTTAGACAGTCATTCTTATAATTTAGATGGAACTATTTTCTTGACCATTCATGAACAAAACTTTCTGGAACTGTTTTCAATTTTTAATTACTTAATTTTCACTTATGGTTGTTTCCCTAGATTTTTCCCAGATCTTTTTAACCATGCTACAATTATGGAGCTGAAATTCCCAGAATGATTTGTTTTTAGTAGCACAATGAATTCAACGCATGTACTGATTATAAAAATATAAGATACAGGATATTTTTTTATAATGGACTTTAAGGATGACTTTTTTATTCCTTTTTTTATTTTTATTATTTTTTTTTAATTTTAGAGAGAGAGAGAGCACAGGTAGAGGAGAGGCGCTGAGAGAGAGAGAGAGAGAGAGAGAGAGAGAGAGAGAGAATCTTAAGCAGGCTCCATACTCATTTGCATAGTGTGACAGGGGGCTTGATCCCACAACCCTGGGATCATGACCTGAGCCAAAATCAGGAGTTGGACTCTCAACCAACTGAGACACCCAGGTTCCCCATGGATAACTCTTTTAAAAAAAAATTGGGGGACCACCTGGGTGGCTCAGTTAGTTAAACATCCACCTCTTGATCTTGGCTTAGGTCATGATCTTGTGGTTTGTGAGTTTGATCCCCTTATCTGGCTCTCTGCTGTCAGCATGGAGCCTGCTTCAGATTCTTTCTCTCCCTCTCTCTCTCTGCCCATCCCCATTCATTCTCTCTTTTTCTCTCTCTCTTAAAAATAAGTAAACATAAGTAAATTACTTACTTATTTAAGTAATCTCTACACCCAACATGGAATTCAAACTCACAACCTCGAGATCAAGAGTCACATGTCCTTCCAACTGAGCCAGTCTGGTGCCCCCAAGGATGACTCTTAAAAAAGAAAAATAGTCATCTGTAACCTCACACCATAGCAAGAGTTATGACCTTTTCCTGTCTTGGTCTATGAGCATACTTTTTGATGATAATATTCATGGAAAAGATGATATAGCAAGAGTAATTTGGGAAAAAAAATCACCTCTATTTCCACTAACCAAACAGATGCCGTTTTAATTCTTGTCCACCAGCAAATATGTTTTTATATGGCCATCGTTTTCTATGTTTATCCTTTGAAAATATTTTTTCGCTGACTCTAATGAACACCAATTGTAAGCTATATAAATTTGTCCATATTTTTAATCTTTTTTTTTTTTTTGGAGAGAGAGAGAGACAGAGAGAGACAGAGACAGAGAATGAGTGGAGGAGGGGCATAGAGACAGGGAGACACAGAATCCGAAGCAGGCTCCAGGCTCTGAGCTGTCAGCACAGAGCCCGAGGTGGAGCTCAAATTCACGAACAGTGAGATCATGACCTGAGCCAAAGACAGATGCTTAAATGACTGAGCCACCCAGGCGCCCCCATATTTTTAATCTTCTAAAGGAATTTCAAAATGCGTTCACTCTATTCAATATAGCCCCCGCTTTATCATTCTGAGGCAGCTTAGTCCAATCAAGTTTTTTACTTGTACATTTTTGCTTTATACTATGGAGAATTTTAAATGCACAGAAAAGTTGAAAGAATAGTGCACAGGTTCCCTAGATACTCACCACCTAGATTCAGCAATTTACAATACTGTATACACTTTTATTTTGTTTCTTTTTAAAATTCATTATTTACTTATAAATATTTTATGTGTTACAATTTTTTCTCACTCATTTGAAATGGAAGGTCAGACATCATGATACTTTACTCCTCAGCACTTCAGTACATACATATCTCCTAAGAATACGACTGTTGTCTTGCATAACCACAATGCCATTATCACAGTTAAGACAACTAATAACAATCTCTAATATCATCTAGTCCATATTCAAATTTTCTCAATTGTTCCCAAAATGTTATATCCAGTAGTTCCATTTAGAACCAGGATCCAATTAAGGTTTATATCTTGCATTTGTTCATTTCTCTTTTCACTCTGCTTTAAACTAGAAGCGCATCTTGACATTTCTCACTGTGACATTGACTATTTGAAATGACTGGGATGATTGTCTTTATTCTACAGTCTGGGTTTGTCTGACTGTTTTCTTGTGGTGTTAGTCAGATTGTTTATCTTCTGGACTTCCCGTACATACACTGTACACTGAATTTAAAAGTGAAGTAGATTCGGGTTAAACCTAAAAGGGGGATAATATTTCACTATTCACTCTTATCGACTTTGATTCATTAGACAATCTCCTATATGTAAAAATAGATGTTCCATGTGGCATGGTAGACAAGATCTGCTTTGTAATCAGAGAGGTTTTACAGCAGGAGACCTTGGGAAAATTATTAAATTTCTGTGAGCCTCAGTCTCCCTATATGTGAAAGGGGCAGTGGTAGACACTCAGTAAATGTTTGCTCTCTTCCCCTCGTCTGTAGGTTCTTCAGGATCTCGCAGAGCACCACCGGGATAGATATCTCAAACACGTTTGAAGAGCTCACGTTTCCTAAGTAAGACAGCAGCAGCAAGACGGCAATCATTTCTGCAGAGACAGTATCATCATAATGCAATATTAGCTACTGTGATCTTCTATCATTTCCTTCCTGGAGAGTTATGACTGTGGCATTGAGGATTTAAGACCTACAGCCCGAACACTACTTACTACAAATCTCTCACAAAGCTGCGGCAATAAATCTCGTGGAGGAAAGTCATTGCATAAAAAAATCCCTAACTCCCGGGAGCTGGCCATTTATTTTCCTAGGGAAGAAGGGCTGTGATGAGAGACACTCCATGCTCCTTTAACTCCATGGAACAGAACCCAACAAAGCATTCATCATAGAAAGTTGAGTGATGGGCCCAATGAGACAAGCTCAGAAAGAAAGACCAAGAAGTGCCCCCACCCGAGGCCTGCTCCAGGAAATGGGATTTCCCCGTAGCCTGGGGATTAGCTTTGCATAGAATCAGCACAACTGAGGATGTAGTTCCTAAAGACAAACTGCCCTTAGAGATACTAAGCCAGCGGTCTAAACTTGGGCCCAATCTACTCCACAGATTTATTTAGTCTGCATAGTGTTTAAAAAATGTTTTTATTTAGATCCTAGCATTTAAAATTTGAAAATGTCACAGAGAAAGATAAAATCCAGATTTCTGGCATCTCCAAACAAATGGGAATATCCAACAGTGGATGAGGTTGCTGCACTCCTGCTCCCTTTAGGCGATGTGAGCATGCTCCAGTTTTCCAGGCTGCTTCCCCTTCTACCTTACCTGCTTTGTGAGCAACGGAGTTTGCAATCCCCATACTAATCAATTGCCCTGGGGTCCATTCTCTCACCCTGTTCTCCCATTTCTGTCCTTCTAGCAGAATGTACCCTTTAAATAGAAAATACAACTGACTGATCCTTCTTAAATCAGACATATCAGGAGAAATTTCTAACTTGGCAGGGAGGCAGCCTAGAGTAAGGCAGAGAGAGAGCATAGGCTTTGCCTAGAGGCCGACCTCAACTCAAATCCCATCTCTCCCTTACTCTGGGATGTTGTCCAACTTGCCAAGTTCCTCTTGACACTTTGCTCAAGTTGGCTCATAGCAAAATGCCTATACTAGGATCTCCTTCTTTGGGTCCTCACCCAAATTCTAAGTATAGAATTGGATACAAATGGCTCACACCTTGGACATCCCATTTTCTCCCATATCCTGTGACCTCATGCTCTCTTGGTTCCCTCCTTTGCGTGGCTTCTTTGCTTCACTTTTTTCTGTCTTCTTTGAAGGCACCCCTTCCTGGGACATTCTACAGATATCGGTGTTCCTCGGGGTTCTGTCCTTGACATGGCTCCCCCACTTCCTACTCCCACTCCTTCCCCTTCCCTCTGTCAGACATACCATTTGATAAGCAGTTTACAGCACAATAGGATTTTGTTTTGCTTTTTAAAAAGTTTTCATTACATAAACTTTTGCTCTTTGCTGTGGCACATTCTTCAAAAGAAACATTTAATGGATGCACAATATTCCATTACCTGAGTAGATTGTAATTCACTCATTCCCCTAACATTGGACATTTAGGTTTGTTCTAATTTTGTTTTGTTTTCAAAACTTTTTTTAACGTTGATTCATTTTTGAGAGACAGAGAGAGACAGAGAGCAAGCAGGGGTGGGGCAGAGAGAGAGGGAGACACAGAATCCGAAGCAGGCTCCAGGCTCTGAGCTGTCAGCACAAAGCCCTACGCAGGGCGCCAAGTCACCAACCGTGAGATCATGACCTGGAGCCAAAGTCAGACGCTTAACTGACTGAGCCACCCAGACGCCCCAGGTTTGTTCTAATTTTGAACGCTGAGATTGCCAAGAATGTTTTCTTTTTATTTATTTTTTTATTTTTTTTAACGTTTATTTATTTTTGAGACACAGAGAGACAGAGCATGAACAGGGGAGGAACAGAGAGAGAGGGAGACACAGAATCTGAAAGAGGCTCCAGGCTCTGAGCTGTCAGCACAGAGCCCAGAGCGGGGCTCGAACTCACGGACCGTGAGATCATGACCCGAGCCGAAGTCGGACGCTTAACCGACCAAGCCACCCAGGCGCCCCAAGAATGTTTTCTTATATGTGGCATTTTGCTTTGGGATTATTTCTAGACCTTATTTTTTTTTCACCCAGTACCTCCCTATTGGTCTTTTGTTCTTTTCTCCTCTTTCTCTCGGGGCCCTCACACTTCCAGAGGCTTAAAGTGTTTTCTTTGGTGTCAACCTGAAGGAGAGAGCTGTGAGGTCAATAAAGAAAATAACCATATGTGTTGACAATTTACTTGTCAGAAGAAGCCTAAATAAACCCAATGTCCATTTGGAACTGAGGAGCAACAGCTTAATGTGTAGCTGTTCTCAAGGTGGGTTTGAAAAAATGAATGCCAGGATCTTTACAAGCATGTGACATCCGCGTGGGGCAATGTGTGTGAAAGGGGGGATAGTTTTTCTTTACTCATATGGCAAGTTCCAGTACAGTTACAGAAAACAGCATCTAGACTAAGGAAGGAGTAAGTCCCATCCAGCTAAGAGAAAATGTTAATTTAGAGGTAAAGGTGGAAGTGTTGGATTCAGTTAATGAATTTTAAGTGTCCGCTATGTGCCAGGCAGATTGACCAGACAGTGCCATTAGTCTAAGACTGTTTGGTTGCTGAATGGAAATGCATTGATAAAAGTGAGAAATACAAAGTCAGATTTGATAGGGAAGGAGGATGTAGCCTCAACCATAGGAAGGACTGCCGAAAAGGAAGCGGCGGGTAATTGGCTATTTGTGACAATTTAGCCAGTGATAATCCAGCGACTAAGCTAGACGGCTCTCCCGAGACTCTACTTTTCTATGAAGCAATGTCCCACCCAGGATCATTAGGGTAAATTAAGGAAGACATACAACAATCTTACATGAAGTATTTTTGGAGACTTTATTGTCCATTGCGAAGCCAGCTGGCCGCACAGAGGTAGGCAATGAAATGTCTCAAGGTCAACTCAAAGTAATAAGCCTTTTACTTACAAAGCTTTTATAGGTTAATTCCTTTTCCTCATTGTAATATCTTCTCCACTCTCCACCAAATTTAGCATCCTCTTCCTGGTGTAGATTAATGACCGTATCCTGTAAGTGGGACTATCACCAAAAGAGGCAGATAGAGGAGCATTTGCAATTTTTCTTTGAAAAGCCCATTCACAGTCCCTTTCTCTTGTGATTGCTTGAATACAGAGAAGTCGGTAGCGATATCTGGCCAATGATACTACTTAAATGCATATGATTCTTTACCAAATTTGAACAGTAGAACCTCATAAAATTTAAATACCAAGTAAGAGAGAAGGAAAGCTTCCTAACTGGTTAACAAAATTGGCTGTAAAAAAAGGTCTTCATCCAAGAGAGAACACAGACCTGCCTGCAGCTGCTTCTATTTTTTTTAATTAATTAATTTATTTTGAGAGAGAGGCAGAAGGAAGGAGGGACAGGGAGAGAGGAAGACAGAGAATCCCCAAGCAGGCTCCACACCGTCAGTGCTGAGCCCAGTGCAGGGCTTGAAACCACAAACCCTGAGATCATGACCTGAGCTGAAACCGAGTCTGAGGCTTAACCGACTGAACCACCCAGGTGCCCCATATTCTTTATTATTAAAAATGCAGTATGTTAGGGAAAGTTAGAGGAAGGCAGACTTCATGTTTTCTGTCTTGTAGCTTGGGACAGTACAACTAAACTCGATTCCGCTTGGGAGTGTTATGCCCAGAATTCGTGATCCCCAAAGACCACCAGGGACCTGAGTCCGATGCAAAAGCAAAGAGCCTTTATTCGAGCTAGCTCAAGCTCAATCTCCTACCTGCACCGATGCAGCAGTGAGATACCGGAGAGAGAGAGCGAGTTTCAAAAGCACAAAGGTTTTATTGGGGTCTAGGGGCAGTTGGTGAGGTAATGGGACTGGCTGGGGAAGGGTCTTGACTGGGGAAGGGTCGGAATCCTGTTACGCAGGTCGCCGGGTGTGTTTTGATCGGCAAGTTTGAAGGGTGAGCGGGAGGTTACTCAAGGGGAGGAGGCGTGGTCAAGGTGGAGGACACAGAACAAGATGGAGTCGGCCGATGTAGGTCCGCCCTTTTCGGGTGTACTCCTTTTAAGCCTACATAAAACCCATTTTTACATTAAAATTTTAAAAAATGGTTTTATTTTTGAAAGAGAAAGAGGGAGAGAGCGTGTGTGCGTGCACACAGCAGGCTCCAGGCTCTCAGCACAGAGCCCAATGTGGGGCTTAAACCCACAGACCACGATATCATGACCTGAGCCAAAGTTGGACGCTTAAGCAACTGAGCCACCGGGAATCCCTAGTTTTGCATTTTAAAGTCCTGTTTTTGCATTTTGAAAAGGTTCATTTTTTTTCAGGATAGCTTGGGAAAGAGAATGGTTAAAGAACAGTCTTCAAGGGGGTCTAGACCACAGAAGGAAAGTTCTAGAGTCAGAAGGTGGGTTTTTTGTTGTTGTTGTTTGTTTTCTTTTTAAGACTTAGAAAAAATTTCAGTGTACTGATGAACTGAACACAATCCCAACTATCCCATCACAGAAAATGAAACTCTGATCTGAAGTCAGATTTCCAGAACACCCAGAGAAGTTTGTAAACCAAGCAAAATCCCCACTGAGTTGCTGCTACCTTGTGCTCTCCACAAGGACTCTGAATCTTCCATTTCTTTTCCTTAGCTGAAGTGGCTGTAGCATGATGGAGGTCATTAGCCAAAGTTTATGGCGCCAGTGTAATAGTGCCACATTTCCTGGATCCCTCCCTCCGGCCAGCCACACCCACTGTCGCCTCCTATCTGTGGTTGTGAAAGCAGTCAACCACTGACCTGCACAGCTGTGAGTTAACAAATGAATGTTGTTTTAAGCTACTGAGTTTGTGGTAATTTATCCCACAGCAATAGAAAATGAATCTACCTAAATTTTTCTTTTGTTTCTCAGGAAAGTGCTATGAGAAGACCCATTACTCAGCTCTCCCCTCTAGGAAAAAAGGGCATCTCTAGAACAGAGCACCCATACTGCCCTCTGGTGTGGATCTCCAACAAAGCAGGCATGTGTAAGCACAACTCCGTTTCTAAGAATCCTACTGTCTCAATCCTAGTGAAGAAGACTGTGGAGATATTGATGCCAACCTAGCACAGGAGTCAGGTCTGACCGAACAGTTCCACCACCTCCAAAGTTCCCTGAAATGTGCAGTGAGAAACCTATTGCACACAGTACCATAGCATGAACGATAATAGGATAAGAAAAGGGACAGCTTATGAGGGACAGCTTATCAGACTCTCATCTTCCCACTGTCCATGGTCCACAGAGGCAATGCCAGGGGGCATCCCAGCTCTGCCTGGCAGCCTGCTCCCAGGGACTCTCAGGGACTCCCAGGGACTCCAGTCCCTTGTGCGCCCGTTTGACAACCCCGTCCAAACAGAAGCCCCTGAGGGAAGAAGTGTGGCTGTCTCCTTAGCTAATCATCTGCCAAATCAGTTCAGGCTTATTCTAAGTGAGGACCGTTCTCCTTCCCCAGACACCCACTCGGGCTTTGTTCTTCTCTGTAAGCCCAGCAAACTCAACTGAATTTTCGACACCAGCTTTCCCTCTTTGTAGACCAAGAACCTCAGAGACTGGGAGGGCACTAGAACATATTTTGAGAGCTGCTGGGGTTACAAGTTACATTTACTCAGGCTTGTGCTAGGTGGGCCTTGTACCTGGCACTGCTAGAGTGTTTCAAGAGGTGCAAAAATATATAGTTTCCAGGCAAATTAGAGTGCATTTCCTCCCGGGTTCATTCAAGTGCATTTTGATAGCCCTCAAGTCAAGGTGGAAGGAATCAGGTGTTTTTGCATTTCACCCTCATAACAATCTTGCAAGATTGATAATAGTATTATTATTTTATGGATGACACTTAGAAAGGTTAAATGACCTATCCAAGGTCACAGTCAATAAACTATGGAATTGGGATTTAATTTAATCTTTTTAAAGTCTGTATGTGGTATTATGATTTATTTTTTTTAATGCTTTTTATTTATTTTTGAGACAGAGAGACAGAACATGAGCAGGGGAGGGGCAGAGAAAGAGGGAGACACAGAATTCGAAGCAGGCTCCAGGCTCTGAGCTATCAGCACAGAGCCTGACGTGGGGCTTGAACTCACAGACTGTGAGATCATGACCTGAGCCAAAGTCAGACGCTTAACCATCTGAGTCACCCAGGCACTCCAATTATGATTTAAAAAAAAAATTGTTTTTAATGTTTTATTTATTTTTGAGACAGAGAGAGAAAGAGCATGAGCAGGGGAGGGCAGAGAAAGAGGGAGACACGGAATTTGAAGCAGGCTCCAGGCTCTGAGCTGTCAGCACAGAGCCCAACACAGGGCTCAAACTCATGAACCATGAGATCATGACCTGAGCCAAAGTCAGATGCTCAACCGACTGAGCCACCCAGGCACCCCATGATTTATTTTTAAATAAACTTTTTATTTCAAAACACCTTTAGATTTACAGAAACGTTATGAAGGTAATATAGAGTTCCCATACACCCCACATCCAGTTTCTCTTGTTATAATATCATCCATTAATACGCTACATTTGTCACAATTAATAAACCAATATTGATACATTTAATTGTTTACTAAAATCCATACTTTGTTTAGATTTCCTCAGTTTTCCCTAGTGTCCTTTTTTTTTGTTCCAGGATCCCACATAGGACACCATGTTACATTCAGTAGTTAGGTTTCCTTTCATTCCTCTTGGCTGGGGCAGTTTCTCTGACTTTCCTTGTTTTTGATGATCTTTAATGTTCTGAAGAGTACTGGTCAGATATTTTACAGAATGTACCTCTGTTGGGAATTGTTTTATGTTTTCTCATGATTAGACAAGGGGTATGTGTTTTTGGAAGACCAAAGAATTTAAGTGGCGCTTTCATCACATAGTATCAAGGGTGAATATTATCACTGTTGATGTTCACCCAGATCACCTTGCTGAGTTAACGTTTTGCCATGTTTCTTTATCGTAAAGTTACTCTTTTTTTGTTCTTTTCATACTGTACTCTTTGGAAGCACTCATGTGCAGTCCACTTTTTCAGAGGTGGGGAGATAGGTTCTTCCTCCTTAGGGGTGGAGTATTGATATAAAAGATTTGGAATTCTTCTGGAATTCATTTACTCAGTCATTTATTTATATCAGAATGAACACATGGATATTTATATTTTGGGTTATTATCCAATACTACTTAATTTTGTTGCACATAATTGAATTTTAATCTTCTGGTTTTTTGTTTTTGTTTTTTGTTTTGTTTTGTTTTTGTTTTTGTTTTTAACAATATATTGCTTGTGGTCTTGATTCGATACCATGGAGGTGGTATTTGGACAGGACCCAGGGTCCCATACACTGGAATCCTTTCCTACCTGGTAGACTCCCTTTGAGGCTCCCAAGGTCCATAAATGCCAGAGAACAAGGCCAGGCAGAGGGATTCTCATTATCCCTGGACTGATCGCAGGCCTCTGTCAAAGTATAAATTTCGAAAGTTGAAAACATGACTCTCTCAAAAATATAGAATAAACACAAGTCAAAGATTTTATTTAACTCATTAATTGAGGGAACTGGTAAGATGAGAAACAGATACTTATAGACAATTTTGCGTATCATCCTTGCACAGGGGCCATGCTAATCTTCTCTGTATTGTTCCCATTTTAGTATATGTGCTGCTGAAGCAAGCCCTACTTATAGGCAATTTTATTTTATTTATTTTTTAATTTTTAATTTTTTTAAAAAAAGTTTATTTATTTATTTTGAGAGAAAGAGAGAGCAGCAGCAGGGAGGGGCAGAGAGAGAGGGAGAGAGGGAGAAACCAACGCAGGCTCCTCACTGTCAGTGCAGAACCCACAGCGAGGCTCGAACTAACAAACAGTGAGATCATGACCTGAGCTGAAATCCCTTATAGGAAATTTTAAAAAGAACTTCAGAATGAGGTCATTATGAGATATACAATATTGGTTTACTGTCCTATGGGGCAATAAAATCACAACCTTTGGGGTTATCTTATCTACTAGTCAGAAATCATTTGCATCTCTATTACTCACAGATGTACAAGTTAGCATGCAACCTCACCGAGTCTCAGCCCCAATTACTAATAAGTAGTAAAGTCCTGGAATGGTAACTTCTCATGAGAAATTATGTAATTCTTTTTTTTTAATTAAAAAAAAATTTTTTAGCGTTTATTTATTTTTGAGAGACAGAGCACAAGTGGGGGAGAGGCAGAGAGAGAAACACACACACAGAATCTGAAGCAGGCTCTAGGCTCTGAGCTGTCAGCACAGAGCCCGACACAGGGCTCAAACCCACGAACTGTGAGATCGTGACCTGAGCTGAAGTCAGATGCTCAACCAACTGAACCACCCAGGTGCCCAGAAATTATGTAATTCTTGAATGGGCCTGTTGATCTACAGTTTAACACGAATATTGAAAGGACACGTTGTGTGGTCTCCTGGACTAACCATGTTTTTGATATTTTTTCTTAACTCATAACCCAATGTCATTTCTTATGGAACTTTAAGAAAGCATTTTGCCAGCCTACATAGCCCCGTGGCCTCCCCCTAGGCTCTACCCTAGTTCCACTCCAGGAAACAGAAGGTCCTTTCTAGGGGGAACGTAGCCCAGGCCTCTCTAGGGAGACTGAAGATTGCAAAGGGGCTTAGCACTTCAGTTTCCTTCCCTCTCACACCAAAAACACCACTTCCTGGCACTGTGGTCCAAGAAATGTTAAGCCCGATCAATGCATATTGAAGGGATTCAGAACAATTGTCCACAAAATGTGCCACTTTGGCATATGGACTCTATTGAGCTGAAAGCAATCAATACTGGCAGATTAAAAAAACTTTTACCTCTCCCTTAAGTGCCTGAAAGAATTTAGATAGAGGGTCTGATCCAGGAAGAGAACTAGCACCAGAGATAACTATGAAGCATATGGACTAGGAATGGTTAACTGCTGGGTGAAGGGGGGTGCAAAGCTCTGCAGAGCCTGGAGGGCTCTGCAGGGTAAGGCAAACATTTGTTTACCAAACAATTGCTCTTCCCCTCTTTCTGTGAGTTGTGTTCCTCCCCGTTGACATTCTAGAGCTTTCCTTTAGCTCAGAATGGCATATAAACCTCAGTGGTCTGATTGCCTATGGGTGTCATATTCTTAAGGGTCCCATTTGTATGTTTGCTTTTCTCCTGTTAATATGTCCTATGTTAATTGATTCTTAGACCAGCCAAAGAACCTAGAAGGGTAGAGGAAAAAGGTTTCCTTCCAAGAATGTCAACACCCCTTTCTTTGATTTTAGGGGGATAGTGAGGCTTGACAGAGTGGACATAACCTTGATTTCTCTCTAGAAAGGGAAATACCCTACATGGCTTCCAAATTTTAACCTTACATAATACTACTAATTTTTATTTAATGTCCTTTAACTGAGTGGTGAGTGCAGGACTATATATTTGTATAGCTTCACATTCTTCACAGCATCTGGCATTAGGCCTGGCATATTGCAGGCACTTTGTAAATGGCAGCTGTGTGAATAAGCTGTGTGAATAAGTATGATTTGGGGGTTTCGGTGAAAATGGGATTATGCAGGAGAAAGTGTTTTTAGAAGCCTATGCCAATGACTTGCTATTTGTGAGGCCATGCTGTGAGGGGATGTCTTGAGAACACAGTATTCCGGAAGAAGTAGCTTCCAAAAGCACAAGAAAGCCTTTTATTTTTTATAATGTGTCCCAGATGGCAATATCAAATAATAATAATTATGATACATTTTTTTTAAAGGAGCCCAGGCCTGTCAACATCTGGCTTTAGATTATAAATTGGCTCATTATCAGGAAAAAATATTTATTGAAACATAGCAATGATCAATGACTCAACATAAGCCTGTTGTAACAATCAAGCCATTATTTGTACATGTGGTATTTGGTGCATAGCTTCACAATAGGGAGAATTTTGTTCCAAGATGAGCACCAGGGACAGGAAATTGGACTTTGGAGTCCTGGTCTGATCATCTAGAATATAGGGCTAATTGGGATGCCTCCCTTGGAGGCTTGCTTCATTAAAGTTTGGTTGAGAGCTCAGAAAGCTTTGAATCAAAGACTCCTCAGCACTGTGCTTAGCCTTATTATTTAAGTAAAAACCTCAAAGTGCTTAGGCCATTTTACTTGTTTTTCAAGACTCTGTTTTTCTACATCATTAAGGCTTTCTTAGGAATTTGCCTAGATTCAGCTCACTGCCCCTTTACTTCTGTCTTCAAAAAATCTTAAATATTATTTGGCATAGAATATCCTGAAAGATTCTGAGACCTCCACAGTCACAAATGATGAAAGAGAATGTACCAGAAGACCAGCTGGAGCAGTGCTTGCTGCAACGAGCAGCCTGGTGGAAAGAACACAGACTTTAGTGTCAGATGGCTCTCAAGTGGAATCAGGAGCCTAAAACGTATTTGATGTGCGAGCTTAGACATCTTTTAGTATTATCGGGTCTCTGTTTCCTCATCAAGAAGACTGGGAATATACTACCTGCTTTGTAGTATGGTTTTAAGAATTAGAAATTATATCTGTATAGTTGTTGGAACATAGCAGATACTTGATAAATGGTGACAGTTATTATCATCCCTCCTCAAACACCAACAGTAAGAAGCCTGGTGGGGAGAAGTCGGAAGTTTGGAAATTCTTTACATCAGGGTGTCCTGAGCTGGGAAAATGGTTAGTAGAGATCGCTGATTATAAACAGGATGGGAACATCAGTAGGCAGCTTTGAACTCTTCAGTTCCCTTGAGCTTAACCAGCATCAGCTATATAATAAATATGCCTAACATGCTCAAAGCTGGAAAGCAGGCAATGGAAAGAGTGCGAACCAGATAAATGGGACAGAAATAAACACAGCATTCAAGGGGCACCTGGTGCTCAGTCGGTTAAGCATATGACTATTGATTTCTGCTCAGGTCATGATCTCACAGTTTTGTGAGTTCGAGCCCTGCATCAGGCTCTGTGCTGACCCTGCAGAGCCTGCTTGGGATCCTCTCTGTCTGTCTCTCTCTGCCCCTCCCCTGCTCATGCTCTCTCTGTCTCTCTCAAAATAAACTTAAAAAAATTATTAAATAAATAAATACATACATACGTAAATAAATAAACATCATTCATTGCCTTCAGCTAGGGCAGATTATCCCAGCTCATAAGCCAGGAATTGAGGTTCAAAGAAGTAATATAGAATAGCGGTTAGGACCTCAGACTCTGGAGCAAGATTGCCGGACACACTCGAAATGTGCTTCAGTTTCCTTTCCCGAGAAATGAGAAATTGTCAGGGTAGGAGGTTAAGTTATGCTGCAGTAACAGATGACTCCCCCAAATCTTGACGACAGACAACAGCAAATGTTTCCTTCTTACACATACTCCATGTCCTTCATGAATTGACTATGGCTCTGCTCTATGACATCTTTAGACCCAGGCTGACAGAGCAGCCACTATTTGGGCGTTGCCAGTCATCATGACATGGTGGAAAGAGAACACGGCAAAGCATGCACTGGCTTTTAAAGTTTCTCCATAGAAATGACACATAGCACTTCTGCCCTTATTTCATTGGCCAAAGAAAATCATATATATGGTCATTCTTTAGTCCAATAGGATGGATGGGGAGGGCGATGCTTAAGTCTGCTACAGGCACTGCAGGAAGGGAAACTAAAATATTTGGTGAATAGAAATCTAATTTACCACAGATGAAGTCCCTACCTCATGGGTTGCCCTGACAACTAAATCAGTAAATTTTATACATAAAGCACTTAGAAAAGTGAGTGACACCCATTAAGCATAATATGCACTTGCTGTTATTATTGCTGCACATCATGCAGTGGGTTAGTGACAGAGCTGAAATATATCCTGGGTGTTATCATTGAAAGGAAGAAAAAAACTATGTGTACTGAGAACCACGGATCCACAACTAAGGACCAAACACATGTAAAAACCAATGTAGAGCAGGTTTTTCTTTTCTATGTTTTTGTGTTTTGGCTTAAACATCAGAAATTTATTTTCTCACTGTTCTGGAGACTGGAAGCCTAATAACAAGTTGCAAAGCAGGGTTGGTTTCTGGTGAGACCTTTTTTCCTGACTGCCCTTTTCTCTGTGCACAGATACCCCTGGTGTCTCTTTTTCTCCTTCTCCTTCTCCTTCTGCTGCTTCTCTCCTCTTCCTTCTCCTCCTCCTTGTATTAATGTTTATTTATTTGTGTGAGAGAGAGAGTGCAAGGTGGGGAGGGGCATAGAGAGAGAGAGGGACAGAGGATCCAAAGCAGGCTCTGTGCTGTCAGCAGATAGCTCAATTCAGGGCTCAAACTCACGAACCACAGGATCATGACCTGAGCAGAAGTCGGATACTTAACCCATTGAGCCACCCAGGTGCCCCATGTCTCTTCCTCTTCTTATGAGAATCTAGTGCAGTTGGATTAGGGAAGCTGGTTTCTATTTTGTTTTTAAGATTTTATGTTTAAGTAATCTTTACATCTCATGTGGGGCTTGAACTCATGACCCTGAGGTTAAGACTCCCTAAGTCTCTTAGGGAGACAGAGAAACACACCAACTCATGAAGCATTGTGTCACGTGGCAATGACTGCCTTGGTCAAACTGTTCTTTTCCCTGGCCTAATGTCATTCTTGTAGGTTTGTTATACCTTCCACTAAAATGGTGATTTCTTTCAGCAGCTAGGACCCCTTTTATATTTTAATTGTTCTCATCAACCTTGAGTCTGCAGCTGGATGGGATGCTCCCAGCTCTCATGGAGGAAGGAAATTCCCTCTGGGTTCCAGCCTTAGATGATGAGAGCACTCCTGACTCAGAGATACTCAGTGCTGGGATGAAATCGAGCTGAAAGGTAGGCTCAGATAGAGGCTAGAAAACTCTATTCCCCAGGCTCCCACCTGTGACATAGGGTGAAGTGGTAGAAGGTAGGGGTGTCTGGATCTGGGGCAGGAGACTGTCCCTGAGTCTGCCAATAATAATGAGAGCTAGGGGTGCCTGGGTGCCTCAGTCAGTTAAGTGTCCAACTTTGGCTCAGGCCATGATCTCATACTTCATGGGTTCGAGCCTGCTTTGGGTTCTGTGCTGACAGCTGGGAGCCTGGATCCTGTTTGGGATTCTGTGTCTCCCTCTTTCTCTGCCCCTCCCTCACTCATTCTCTCTCTCTCTCTCAAAAATAAACATTAAAAAATTTTTTAAAAATAATGAGAGCTAGCCTTCAGTTTAGGTGCTCATATCTATTAACTCATCACATTCACAAAAACTCTAGGCTGTTTTATTGTCACTTTCATTTTACAGGTGGAGAAACTGAGACACAGAGTAAAGTAACTTGTTCTTGCCCAGGCTCACAGTTAAAGTAAATGGCTCAGCTGGCTTTGAATTCAGGCAGTTTGCTCCAGAGTCCATGTTCTTGAAGACTATAATCTAACATCTGCCTTCTTGGGGCCCTTCTCCTCCTTCTCCTTCTCCTTCTCCTTCTCCTTCTCCTTCTCCTTCTCCTTCTCCTTCTCCTTCTCCTTCTCCTTCTCCTTCTCCTTCTTCCTTCTCCTTCTCCTCCTCCTCCTCCTCCTCCTCCTCCTCCTCCTTCTCCTCCTTCTATGGTGTAATAAAGCAAGTGAGCCCTGATTTGGGACTCTGAACATACAAAATCTAGAATTTAGTTTGAGGGGCTCATTTTATTTCCCCTCCCAATAATAAGGATTCTTTGCTTATAAAATAACACATTTATTGTATTTAGAAAATTGCTGTCAATTGTTATTATTACATGGATTCCATTCTACATTAATTTGTCTCCAGAAAGGTAACCAGCACAAACATCAAGAGCTTCCTTCTAGCCTAACAGGGGAGTGCTGGTTGACCTCAGTAAAAGGAGCCCTTTGGAGAGGTCTCTCCCTAGAGCCCTTGGACACAAAGCATCTTCTTCTGTCCTCCAAAGGCGTCAGTCTCTGCACTGATTGCCTGCTCTGGGCTCCCACCAGCCTCCCCTTGACTATCATTAGCTGTCGCAGGCTGATTTTCTTGCTGAGGCAGACAATCAGTCTTAATTGCCTGTTTCCACCTCCAGCTGTGTCTCTTCCTTGTGGGAGGAAAACCTCTCTCTGAGGGCTTGGTGTCTGCCCAGGATCCCCTTGGATCAGATGCCCTGGGTAGGAGTGCAGGCCACTTAGAGGATCTCCTACAACTTCTGAGCCCTCAGGTTCCCTGTTTCCCCAGGCTGTACTGGAGAAAGATGAGGGTTTTGTTCAAGTGCTAAGCCTCTCCTACCAGCTTGCCTTCCCACCCTCACTTTTTCTTCTTGTGGTAGCTGGCCAGTACCTATGTCCTCTGTTCATCCCTCCGGATTCTTCCTGCACTGCCAACCTGCCCTGGGAGGCTGACCTGTCTGGAGCTCACCAGAGGGCTCTGTTGCTTTCTGGTTTCCCGGTGGGTCTTGTGAGTGAGCAGCCTGGGCAGACCTGGGCTAGGTTAGGATGGTTATTCCCCTGGACCCTCCCTATGGAGTCTATTTGGGTTCTCTCAGATGGAAGGTCAGAGCCCCTCTCAAGGGGATCCTTTACTCATGATGTTTTCGGAGTTCTGCTAAGCACTCCCTCCCTTGTGTGTGATGCAATAGACTCAATTATTGGCCCAAGTTCCTTGTCCCTCCTGGTATCCATGCTCTTTGCTTACATGTGACTTTGTAGTCGCTCCCATGAAAGGAGGGGTCTATTGCCCCCTGCCCTTGGGCTTGGCTGTATGACTTGCTTTGGTTGGTGAGTGAAACCAATTGTCTTTGCCATTTCCAAGCCCAGGCCTTTAGAAGCATGGTGTGTTTCTGTGTGCCTTTTTTGTGCCTCTGCCTTCTCCATAAGAAGAACTTCCCTTCCTCCCGCCTCCCCCCACTTCTCCCTCTTTAGTCTGGGCCCCAGAAGGAACCCGTGTGGAAGAGACCAGATCTTGATCTGCAGAGAGAAGCCAAGTCCGGCTGGACATCAGTTTAAAGCAGAGACCCTGCTGAGCCAGCTGACCTGCAGTACCACCCTGCCCTGCCACCCCCTCACCGCCCCCCCAAGGAGAAATACATGCTGATAGCTGCATTGTGCTAAAGGGTGGTAAAACCCCACTGTTACTGCAGTATCCTTTGTGCTTCCCTCATACCCTGCTCTTAACACTATAAATACTCCCTTTAGTAAGCCCTTGGGGAGCCATCCTAATTTGAGTGTCATCTGTTTCCTGTAGTGACACTGAATGAATGACACAGGCACAGGGCCCAGTTCTTCCCCGTCACTATATCACATTGCCAGCAAAGCTCAAAATATGACATTAGATACCAGCTGCCCCCTTTTCTTTGTTTCCCATTTGCTACTCAATATTCAACGGAAACCCTGATCTTAAAAGCCAATAATGGCATTTTATTTTATTCTTTTTATTTATTAGTTTGTTTTCAATTTTTCAACTTTTTATTTGGAAAACTCTTTCAAACACATACACAGGCAGAGATATCATAATTAACACCCTTGTACCTGTGGCTCAGCTTTGACAATGATCAACATTTTGCCAACCTTATTTCCAGTCCTGTTTTTGTTTTTGTTTTTTCCTCTAAATCTAATGACTTTTCAATTTCCAGGGGGAATCCAGAGGTCCCATGTTAGCACTGATCTTCTGCGGTCTCTCCATACCATTTACTACTGCTGCTCACCCCTCTTTCTCTGCCCTTGATGTCTCTGAATCTCCTTTTCCTCCTGTGACTGCTCTCTGCTTCCTGTTTTTGAATGTCAGTGTTTCTGAGGGCCTGGTCCTTCACACATTTTCCCTCTCTTTATGTTCTCGTCCTGAGATGTTTCATGTACTCCTGTGGGTTAATCTGTGAGCCTGCTCCATCGGTGGGCTATCCTTTCTGTCTGCCCATGAAGTATCTTCACTTGGGTGTGTGTATGTATTTCACACTGAACATGTCCAGCCTAAACCAAACTCAGTGACTTCTCCTCGAACCCTCTCATTTCTCACCTCTTCTTCTTGGTTTCCTATCTCAGTTCAGAAGTTACCTGGTGCCCAGTCACATGACTAGGTATCTTATACCTCTTTGACCCTGACCTGACTATTCCACTTCTGAATGGTCGTTCCAATTCTTCTCTTGCTTCCTTCTCCACCTCCTTGGTTCAGGCCCTTATCATCTCTCAGTTGGGACATGCTAGTGTTCCCTGTGACTAGTCTCTCAGTGTTGTTTCTCCCCTCTGCGCTGGCATCGACTCCCTAAATTATACACCTAATCATGCTAATCTGAGCCCAGCTTATAAATCTTTTATGGTTCCATTCTAAATGTATTCTGAACATTTTGGTGTGATATTGAAACCTCTTTACCATATTCTTTCTAACCTCACCCCCTATACCCTGTCCTCCAAAAATATGGCCCTGCTTGTTTCCCCTATAATACACCACGCAGTTTCATGTAGCCTTGCTCATGCTGATCACCATTTTATTTTTTTTTAAGTTTATTTATTTATTTTGAGAGAGAGAGAGAGAGAGAGATGGCAGGGGAGGGGCAGAGAGAGAGGAGAACAGAGAGAGAGGGAGAGAAAGGGGGAGAGAAAGGGGGAGAGAGAGAATCCCAAGCAGGCGGGGCTCAAACTCATGAACTGTGAGATTATGATTTGAGCCAAAATCAAGAGTTGGACACTTAACCAAATGAGCCAACGAGGCACCCCACAGTTTTCTTTTTTAAGGTAAAAAAAAATGAGATTCTGGTTCTCAAACACTAATTTCTTTTTTTGTTTGTTTGTTTTTAAATTTTATTTTTTATTTTTTAAAATTTACATCCAAATTAGTTAGCATATAGTGCAACAATGATTTCAGGAGTAGATTCCTTAGTGCCCCTTACCCATTTAGCCCATCCCCCATCCCACAACCCCTCCTGTAACCCTCAGTTTGTTCTCCATATTTATGAGTCTCTTCTGTTTTGTCCCCCTCCCTGTTTTTATATTATTTTTGTTTCCCTTCCCTTATGTTCATCTGTTTTGTCTCTTAAAGTCCTCATATGAGTGAAGTCATATGATTTTTGTCTTTCTCTGACTAATTTCACTTAGCATAATACCCTCCAGTTCCATCCACGTAGTTGCAAATGGCAAGATTTCATTCTTTTTGATTGCCGAGTAATACTCCATTGTATATATATACCACATCTTCTTTGTCCATTCATCCATCGATGGACATTTGGGCTCTTTCCATACTTTGGCTATTGTTGATAGTGCTGCTATAAACATTGGGGTGCATGTGTCCCTTCGAAACAGCACACCTGTATCTCTTGGATAAATGCCTAGTAGTGCAATTGCTAGTCGTAGGGTAGTTCTATTTTTAGTTTTTTGAGGAAGCTCCATACTGTTTTCCAGAGTGGCTGCACCAGCTTGCATTCCCATCAAACACTAATTTCAAAGTGCCCCTTCCGCAGCCCTTTTGAGATTCTTGTTGGCATTTGAATTTGTTGCTCCTGCCAAAGGGAATAGTCAACATGGTATTTAATTTTTTGAGCAGTCTTAGAGTTTCTCTTTACAATAGGGGCCCATTTGCCATGGCAATGAGTATTATCTCCATAGTAATGCTGTCAGTGTAAAGTTTCTGACTCTTCTGTAGGTCTTTGAGTGCCCCCAAGGCAGGAATGGTGTGTTAATCATCTTTTTATATATCCCCAATGCCTGGCATATAGGAAATACTCTGTGTTTGTTTGAATTGCATCTAAATTAGCACTGGGACCAGGAAGTAAGATCTGGAGAGGGCACAAATATTGTCAGCCAATTGCAGAGAAAGCTGCCAAACATATAATCTACGAGCTGAGAAGCTGGGGTCACCCCATTCCCTGCAGCGAGGGCCTCCAAGCCTGTCAGATGTCAGTTGCATTTGCAAAGCTAGGAGTTCAGGTGGAAGGTTGGATTTTTCTTCATTAAACTTGTCATTCCCCAAGGTGGGGCTCTGACAGGAACCCAGTGAGATGTCAAGCTGAGACAGCTGTTGCCAAACCTGGTGGAGGCATTTCAGACAGCCGGGGACACAGCTGTTGCCTCAAACTTCATGTGCAACATCCTTCTCTTCTTTAAGGAGGTCAAAATGCTTAACAAATAAATAACAATAGTGAAGCAGTCATGCTACGATGATAGAGACAGATCATGTGGATCTGAATCCCAACTCTGGTTCTTATTAGCTGTGTGACTTTGAACAAGTTATGTAACCCCTCTGAGCCTCAGTTTCTTCATTCATAATACTGGTCGCTAAGAAGATTGAATAAGAGAATTCATATGGAAATGTTTTATAAACTGTAGACCGTTAAGTATAAGGTAAAATTAGAATATATTAAAATTATGTTTTGTCTTTATAACACACAAATATTAAGTATGTAATGGTCAAGTTGATACATATTTGCTCACTATTATATATATCCAGCTCACTGTTCTGAACTGTGATAGATGTAGAAGTTTGTATGTCAGTTTCTTGACTTTAAGAAATTTACAGTCTAGTTTGGGGATGAGAGCGATATATTCCTTACTACCCATGTTTCTATAGAGAAGAAGAAATTTCTACTCCACAAACAGGGTAGAACATTTCCATTTCTTTTCTCATTCTTCCTAAGAAAGGAGGTGTAATTTACATGATTGGTGAGTTGGGCAAAGGGACTGAGCATAGTGGCTCAGGACATTTTTTCTTCTCTCTTCCTCAATTAGTAGGTCATTGGGAATGCATGCTTTCTCTATTCTTTGCCATGAAGTAAGCCTTTGGGTGTCACAGGGTTCTGGGAAAGCTGTGGTTGTTCAGCTTACTCTGTGACCAGGTGGGTAGGTTAAGTTCTGGGGGAGAGTATTAGGAAGTGCATTGGATCTTGGCATTTAATACTGGTTCTGAGGTGCCTGGGTGGCTCTTGATTTCAGCTCAGCTCATGAATCACGGTTTGTGAGATCAAGCCCTGCATCAAGCTCTGAGCTGACAGCATGGATCTTGCTTGGGATTCTCTCTCTTTCTCTGCCCCTACCCTGCTCATGCTCTCTCTCTCTCTCTCTCTCTCTCTCTCTCTCTCTCTCAAAATAAATAAATAAACTTTAAAAAATGTCTTAAATACTGGTTCCTGTCCTTGATCCCATCCTAAGGTATGTTTCTTTCTTTAAGTCCTCAGTATCTAAATCTTCTCCCATGTTTTGGGAAGCACCTGCCACTTACCCACAGGGCTTGAACATGACTTGGGATCTGCCTTTCCAAGTTCAGATTATTTAAGTTAGACCAGTGTCTTAGGAATTCTACAAGTCTCTCCAGGTGGGCTTGCCATTCCAAGTCCTCCAGAATTGTTCAGAATACACTCCACTTCTGAGTCTCTTGTTTGTGTCCCATCAATTTATGAGTTGTTAATGTGCTTCTTTATCTTTGGCTTCGAAGTCTATTAGGTGTGGTTTCCTTTTTGTTTTTCCTACTTGGGGTTTGTTAGGATTCTTGGATCTATGACTTAATGTTCTTCACCAAGTTGGGGAACGTTTTGACCATTATTTTCCAATATTTTTTCTGCTTGGTATCAGTCAAGTTTCCACCAGAGAAACAGACCAGTAGGGTATAGAGTAGGATATGTGTCCAGTAGAATATGTATGTGTATGTGTAAAAAGATTTATTGCAAGGGGTTGGCTTATATGATTGTGAGGGCTGGCTAGGCAAGTCTGAAATCCGCAGAGTAGGCTGTCTGGAAGGGCAGGCTGGAACGTCTTGGGCAGGAACTGATACTGTAGTACACAGATGAAATGTCTTTTTCCTTGGGGAAATCTAAGCTCTCTTCTTCAGTAACTTTTTTTTTTTTAATTAAAAAAAAATTTAAGTGATAATCTACATCCCAGTTGGGGCTCAAACTCACAACCCTGAGATCAAGAGTCCTGTGCTTTACTGATTGAGCCAGTCACCCCTCAGCTCTGTTCTTAAGGCCTTCAACTGATTGGATAAAACTCATCCAGATTATGCAGGATAATCTCCAATATGTGAAGTCAACTGATTATACATATTAGTCACATCTAAAAAATACCTTCACAGCAACCCTAGATTAGTGTGTGATTGAATAATGGTACAATTTTTAATATTATTTATATTAATATTAATCTTATTTAAAACTTAAAAAATCATCATACATATAAAATGCCAAATGCATGTGCAGTTTAAAGAATGACAATGAAGAGGAGCCTGGCTGGCTTAGCCGGTAGAGCGTGTGACTCTTTCTTTTTTTTTTTTTTTTTTTAATGTTTATTCATTTTTGAGAGACAGAGAGAGAGAGACAGACAGACAGAAAGAGCACGAGCAGGGGAGGGGCAGAGAGAGAGGGAGACACAGAATCCAAAGTGGGCTCCAGGCTCTGAGCTGTCAGCACAGAGCCTGATGCGGAGCTCCTACTCATGAACAGTGAGATCATGACCTGATCATGACCTGAGCCGAAGTTGGATGCTTAACTGACTGAGCCACCCAGGCTCCCCTAGAGTGTGTGACTCTTGATTTTGAGGTTGTAAGTTTGAGCCCCACATTGGGTGTGGAGATTGCTTAAAATAAATAAAATCTTCAAGAGTGGCAATGAAATGAATACTCATATACTCACTATCCAGTTTAAGAAACGGAATACTACTAATGTGAAGGCCTGTGAGCCTTTTTTTCAGTTGTATTCCCTTCTCTGCTCTTCGTAAAGTTTAAAATATGGGATATAATACTTTATTGCTATGTAAAAGTATAACAAACATGCATAAAGTGATAAGCACAAAATTGAAGACTGTGATTACTTCTGGGAAGGAAAAAAAATGGGATACCCAAGGGTTTCAATTATATTTGTAAAGTTTTATTTCATTATTATTATTTTATTATTATTATTATTATTTTTTTTTTTTTGAGAGAGAGAGCAAGCGAGCATTCACACACGTGTGGGGCAAGGGCAGAAGGAGAGGGAGAGAGAGAGAATTCCAAACAGGCTCTGCACTGAGGAGTCTGACCTGGGGCTCCATCTCACGTCTGTGAGTGACCTGAGCCTTAATCAAGGGTTGGGCGCTTAACCAACTGAGCCATCAGGTGCCCCATGAGGTTTTATTTTTTAAAGGATGTCAAACAAATGGGCCAAATGTTAAGATCTGATTGTTTGCTGTATTTTTCTCCAAGAACATGAAGGCAAAACAGCACCATGGCTTCAGTGCACAGGTTCTGGGGCCAGATCGGTTTACATTAAACTTTGGCTGCCTGACTTACTAACTGTAGAAATTGCCCAAATTACTTCGCCTCTTCAACTCAGCTTTTCTCATCTATAAAATGGAGATCATAATAATACTTTATAGTATTGTTGTGAAGATTGCATTAATTAGCTTATGGAAGGCATTGGAACAATTTTTGGTATATAAGCACACAATATTATATTAGTAAAATCTACATATATCAAAAATTTTTCTTAAGAAACTGCAAGCACTCCCCCCCACCCCCCGCATTATAGGGTCAGAATAATATGTTTGAAACTTGTGAGGCACATGTGTTTTGTAATTCAGAATTTTTGGTTCTTTATTATTCAACATCACTAGTGGGGTCTGCAGCAACACCCCCTAATCAAACACATTATTATTTATGCAGTGACAATTATGAATATTCACTAAGTAAGATAAATAAAGACTAAAAAGATTCATGTCATTTCAGGTCAAGTTTTACTACCAAATGTGTTTGCTGCAAACTTTCCAAAACCTTTCAGTTTTCAGAATGCTTTGGAATCTGGAAATGTGTATAAAGGGCTGTGGACCTGTACTCTAATGCATCCACCTTGTTCGTACTAGTTTGTCCTTAAAAAGAATGAGGCAGATCTATATATATATTGACATGGAAAGTTAAGGTGCATTGTTAGGTAATAATACCATATGTGTTACAGCATTTGGCCAAACAATACATACCATGATTCCTGTTACATTTATGAAAAGAGACTCTCGTATTTTCATATATATATGATAAATGCACTGAAAGAGACTGGAAGGATACCTACCTAACTGGTTGAGGGTGGTCACCTCTGGAGATGGGATGGGAGGAAGGCTAAAGGGGGGCTATCTCAGGGTTCTTTTTTTTCCCTTAAGTTTATTTATTTTGAGGGGGGAGGGGCAGAGAGAGAAGAATCCCCAGCAGGCTCTTCACTGTCAGTGTGGAGCCTGATGTGGGGCTCGAACCCACAAACTGTGAGATCATGACCTGAGCCAAATCGAAGAGTTGGATACTTAACCGACTGAGCCACCCAGATGTCCCCTATCTCAGGTTTCTTTATATACTTCTGAAGTTTTAAAGTCTTTTATGAAAAGGTGTTTACCTATGTTTGGGTAATAAAAATGGAAACACTGCTTGGAAAAATATATTGAGGCAGTATTGTGGAGACCTGAGAAGTTTATGTTTAAATCAGTAAATGCAAGGAGCTGTGAACATTTTTTTTTTTCCATCACATATTTTTTTAACTTGTTTTATTATTTATTTATTTATTTTTCCTTTTTTTTTTCAATATATGAAATTTATTGTCAAATTGGTTTCCATACAACACCCAGTGCTCATCCCAAAAGGTGCCCTCCTCAATACCCATCACCCACCCTCCCCTCCCTCCCACCCCCCATCACCCCTCAGTTTGTTCTCAGTTTTTAACAGTCTCTTATGCTTTGGCTCTCTCCCACTCTAACCTCTTTTTTTTTGAACATTTTTTTTTTAAGTTTACTCATTTCTCTTTAGTAATTGCTACACACAACCTATGGCTTGAACTCACGACCTCGAGATCAAGAGTCACACGCTCCTGCGACCGAGCCAGCCAGGCACCCCCATTTGTGAACAGAGTAGTATCAACAGGCTCAGAAGAGAAGTAAGTGGGAACGATAGGGTTTAGGTCTGGGTATGGAAAGGAGATATATTCTAGGATTAGGCTGTGAAAATCCTCCCTTGAGTTCCAGCCTCAGGATCAGAAGAGTAACACCCTGGATTAGTGTCCCCTGGGTTTGTGGTTCATGAAGAACCCAAGAAATGACCTGTGGTAACAACAGAAATGAACCCAAAGGGCTTCTTAGCCTCCACCAGAGACCCCCTAATGTTTCTGTGTCACAGAAAGCAAGGAGAGAGAGAATTTCATTAAGGAACTGACCAACAGGGTTAAGTGGTGCTTTCATTTTTGCCTCCATCCAATTTATTCTCCAAACAACAGCCAGAGCAATCTTTTAAAAGCACCAACCTGGTTGTGTTGCAACTTTGGTGGTTTCCCTAGGATCTTTCTAAGTAGAGCTGGTGAGGAAGAACCCTCAGTTTCTTTCTGGTTGCAAGCCTCGAGCTCCCTGGAGTTGTATTTCTCCTTCTTCCTCCTGCTTCGAGAAGCCAGCTCAAGAGAGAGATGCCGACAAAGCAGAGAGCAACAGAGATGAAAAACAGCAAGAGGGCTAACAGTATTTAAGTCCCTAAATTCAGTCTCCCTTGGAGTCTCAATATGCCATGGTTCTTTTTGAATTTAGTCACAATGTTTTTACCCATGCTAGTTTGAGTTAGATTTCTACCTCTTGGGGTCCAAAGAATCAATCCTGATTTATATGCTGAGTTATATGCTCCTGAGTTATATGCTCCTCTTCAGTGGTGGATTCCCTAGAACATTTAACTGGGTCTCGAATTATATCTGTGTTAGCAGCACATTTGAATTGTTCTGGTGAAGTTTATGAGGATTTATGGGATCTAAAGTCTAGGCTTGGCTTTATACAAAGAATGCTACAGAGCTAAAGGGTGAAGTAATGGGAAGTGACACATTTATATCTTAAGATGCATCGTGTCACTGTGGTAGTCATTAGGTCGGCTTATCGGTATTCCAGTTCCCCTTTCAGTCACCACCCTCCTTGTGATGCCATGTGGTTTGTTTCAGTGAGCAGAATGCAAGAGGAAGTGACATGTGCCACTTACAGACAGAATCTTTAAGGAGTTGTGTGTGATTTCCATGTTCTCTTCTTGTTACTCTGGAGGTGGTGGAAACACACAGCAAGATGAAGCCTCTATTATCTGAGTGATTATGATGGGCTGAGCCCGACCCCCTGCCGGCCCCCTTTGGTCATGTGGATGAGAAATAAATGTTTGTTAAGTCACTGAAATTTTGGGGTTATTTGTTATCACTGTAAAACCTGTCCTATCCTGACTGATACAACCACTTAAAAAAATTGAATATTATAAATTCTGGAAGACTTTGAATTTGTGCTTGAAAATCTATAATGAACATAATTATGGGAAAAGTGGAACTAAAGATTTCAACTGATGTTTAGGAGAATAATTTTTTCCAGCTACCTCAGAATTTGTAGATCCTATGTTACTTTTTTGGTTGGGCCTGTTAATTACTCCTCTCAAATTCACCTTAAAGCCCAAGATCAATATTTTATTTTGCTGTATTTTTTCTAAAGTCTGCTATTGTTGGTGACCTCTGATCTTTATCATTTTTCATTATTAACTCCTCAAGTACAATTCAATTTGGGTATACTCAAGACAGAAGCACTTGCTTTTTATAAAGGGAATCTTCTAGCCCTCAAGGTTCCATTTTTATTTATGGTGTTTTGCTGTATTTTCTTTCAGTTTTTGTGCCAGCCTTATTCTTAAGGAACTGTTTGTTTGGATTTCTAAGAGAATTTTATATGTAGAACAAATGAGCTTTAGGCATATTTACTATATTATTTACTTGAGGTAAGCTGTATAAGGTGATTTCCAATGAATTTGGGGTGAGTTGTACTCACCCAGCTTAAAGGGCAGAGCTTTGCAATCATATCCTAATCTCCAGTGCATTTATAGCTCTTATACCTACTTGTGTATGTAAAATCACTGTATGAGATCACCTTATGATAATTAAAACTTCTATATTTTTTGCAATTATCCAAATCAAGTTGGGATTCTTCAATTTTTCCAAATTTGGTAATCGATTTTGCTGGTCATCTTATTTATTCTTGCTTGTTATAGGAGAAAATATGTATACTTAAATAGTATCTTGATGCCAAGATGTTGGAAGCAACTAGATCCCCCTGAATACTTTTTGATGCTTGTGAGCAGGTGTTAACAATATGGCACAATATGCCAAGATCCCACAAGAAAGTGAAAAAACTCAGAGGAGACTCTCAAAAAACAGTAGCTCCAGCTTGAAAGCGAAGTTCAAATTTGTAGATGGTTCAAGTGTGTGTGGGTACATGTGCATATGTGTATATGTGTGCACATGCATGCATGCATCTTAAATTTAGAGATGGGTTACATTATCAGTGAGCCAAACTGTGTTTGTAAGCCAATCTGCCTTTGGTTTCTTTAATTATCTGGGGGACCCAGGGAGGCCACAGCTAAGAAGGGGAAAGGAAATCCCAGGAGTGGTAACATTGATTTTGGTGTAGAATTATCTTGCGTAGGGGTGCCTGGGTGTCTCAGTTGGTTAACTATCTGACTTCTGATTTTGGCTCAAGTCATGATCTCAGGTTTGTCGGATTGAGACCTGCATTGTACTCCATGCTTCAGTGTGGAGCCTGCTTGGGATTCTCTCTCCTTCTCTCTCTGCTTTCCCCTGCTCAAGCTCTCTCTCTCTCTCTCTCTCTCTCTCTCTCTCTCTCTCTCTCTCACACACACACACACACAAACTTAAAAAAAAAGAATTATCTTGTGCAGAAATCTGGCAAGAATAATATAATTGTAGCTTTTATTGACCTTCCATTGGTCTTCCATATCATAAGCTCAATATAGACACAGCGTTATTGATAATTCTACAAGATCTGCATTTTAATAGCCCTCAAGAATTCAGGATTGTTAGAAATTGTCCTATATCCTAATGATCTGAAACTCAAGACAAAAATGGATGCCTAGCCTTCCAGAACAGGAGGTTAGTGTCCTGGGTGCTGATGATACGGTTTTAATGTCCTGGTCTTAGAGTGGCCTCAGTAATTGGTTCTGAGTAATTAACCATTGTCAGTGCTGTTGATGCAAAGGATTGTAAAGCTAATGTCATTATCATTAGCAGATATTTCTCAAAATTCAATTGATTTAAATAAATAACAAAACCAAACAAAAACAAAAATCAGAATAAAACAGAACCCAAATCCATATAACATGTGCAGCTATTTCATTTGCTTGGGGCTAATTCCTCCTGCCAAATCCACTGGGAAGCCATGTGATTTACTGATATATTACTGAGAGTTTGTAATAACCACTGGAGTGACTGTTAACATCTGCTTTGGATATTTTCTAGTTCAAAATAATCTTAACCATGCTTTGTGGAACATAGCTTTGTGTGGAGAAATCCAGGCTGCTTCCTGAAGAAAAAAACAATTTTGCCAGTATGGTCATCTCTGTGGAGAAGGGGTAACTTCTGATTCAGGTGGAGATCCTGGTTAGTTTCCTCAATTTTTAAAATAGGATAGAGCATTACTACCTGTATAAGTATGTTCTCACACAGTGGTATTCTAGAAATGGCTCTCTCTGGTTTGAGAGACTGTGGATGTCCCACATCCATGGTCAGTGATGTCAGCTTGGAAGCTTGAAATTGGTCATAGCAGGAGTATTTACCCCAGTAGTTCTCAATGATGGTCTTTTTGCCCCTTAGGGGACATTTGGCAATCTCTAGAGACAAGCTCTGTTGTCACAACTGGGGGTTTGCTACTGACATCTAGTGGGTAGAAGCCAGGGATGCTGCTCAACATCCTACAATGCAGAAGACAGCACCCCCACCCACCCCCAACCAACAAATTATCCAGTCCAAAATGTCAACAGTGGTGAGGGTGAGAAACCCTGATTTATACCATGGAAATTGGCAAACATAAGAGATATGTTTATTTTTATTTATTTATCTAAATTCTTAAGTGTTAAGTTTTGAGAAAGAGGGAGAGAAAGAGAGAAAGAGAGAGAGGGAGGGCAGGGGAGTGGTAGAGTGAGAGGGAGACAGAGGATCCAAAGCAGGCTGTGCTGACAGTAGAGAGCCCCATGTGCGGCTTGCACTTACGAACCGTGAGATCATGACCTGAGCTGAAGTTGGACACTTAACTGACTGAGCCACCCAGGCGCCCCATATTTTTATTTATTTATATTATTATTAAAAAATTTTTTTTAATGTTTATTTATTTTTGAGAGAGAGACAGAGCGTGAGTGGGGGAGGGGCAGAGAGAGAGGGAGACACAGAATCTGAAGCAGACTCCCAGCTGTCAGCACAGAGCCCGACGCAGGGCTTGAACCCACGAACCGTGAGATCATGACCTGAGCTGAAGTCCGACACTTAACCAACTGAGCCACCCAGGCGCCCCTATATTATTATTATTTTTAGCACAAGTTTATCAACCACTAGCCCCCAAAATGAATTCTTACACCATCTTGTACAATCTCTAATTCCCATCAGAAGCCCATAGGGAAAAGTGATGTTCATGAAATCTGAAAGCTGTCTTATCCCCTGGGTAATTTATAGAGACTATGGGTTGGCATTTTTTTTTATTTTTAATAAAGGGCAGATAGTAAATATTTTAGGCTTTTCAGACCATGTAGTCTCTATTGCAACTATTTATGCCTGCCTGTCATTGTAGTATGAAAATGTTCACAGACAAAACATAACGAATGGACATGGCTCTGTCCCACTAACACTTTATTTACAAAGCAGGCCACACAGTTTGCTGACCCTTGACTTAGACACTAGCTCAACCCCAATTTAGAACTGCCTTCACTGAAACTTTCTTTTGATGCCAAATGTTCAGCTTTTATTAAAGATATAAAAAATAACCAAATTACATTTGCTGCAACATTTGGCACAAAAAAAGTCAGTGAGAACATTTTCCACTGGGTCACTATATGCTTCATTCTTAAGGTTCCACAGTAAAGAATTTCTTAAAATGCTTGGCTTCCCACTGAGGAACTAATTATGTTACTTTTTTCTTTTTTTCCAGATTTTACTTTGTACACTGGGAAGCCAAAACTCTATTTCATATTCACTTACAGCATATCCTAATTTTCATGATAAGAATCAGCTGTGGGTGCTTAAAAACTATAGGCTCCTGACGTCCACTCCAGATCTCCTGAATCTGTCTTCGTGGTGAAGGGGGTCTGTGCCCTGGATCAGTGCTTCTCAAACTTTATGTACATACAAGTCACTTGAGAATCTGGTTAAAAGGCAGATTATGATCCAATAGGTCTGAGATTCTGCATTTCTGAAAAGCACGCAGGTGATGTTGATGCTGTTTGTCTTGGAACCACAATTTGAGTAGAATGTCAGTATTTTGGTAACAAATTCTCCTCAGATTCTTATCACTGAATTGCATCTCAATTATGTTTTTTCTTATCACTATTACGTTTACTTTCTGCTTTTTTTTGGTTTCTGCTCTAATTTACAAATTGAAATTTCATTATACATGTTGTCTTTTAAGGCTTTTAAATCTTTTGGAGGGGGTGAGATGGGCAATAGAAATAAATCTAAGATGGGGCACCTGGGTGGTTCAGTTGGTTAGGCATTGACTTTGGCTCAGGTCATGATCTCATGGTTCATGGGTTCAAGACCCATGTCAGGCTCTGTGCTGACAGCTCAGAGCCTGGAGCCTGCTTTGGATTCTGTGTCTCGCTCTCTCTCTGCCCCTCTCCCACTCCCACTCTGTCTCTCTCTCTCTCTCAAAAATAAATATATATATAAAGAGAAATAAATCTAAGAGGAATATCTTTGAATGTACTTTTTTTTACAATTATGAAATACAAGTTTAGTCTCATACTATTTAGTTGTACTCTTCTTATTCCATACATAACAAATAACAAGATTAGTTTTATATTATTTCTTCAAGACTGGATGCTTTCAAATTTGTGATCCTCAAATTTGAAGTTGTTGAACATATTTATGTCTGCTTTACTGTACATCTGTTTAAAGAAGCTCTCTCTTAAGCTTTTGCTGGTGCTCTGGGCCAATATAAAAAGGTTCTCAAAGAGCACCTGGGTGGCTCATTTGGTTAAGTGTCTGACTCTTGGTTTGGGCTCAGGTCATGATCTCACAGTTTGTGAGTTCGAGCCCCCTGTGGGGGGGGGGGCTCCACGCTGACAGTGTGGAGCCTGCTTGGGATTCTCTGTCTCCCTCTCTCTGCTGTTCCCCTGCTTGCTCTCTCTTTCTCTCTCTCTCTCAAAATAAATAAATAAACATTTAAAAAATGGTCCTCAAGATGCTGATCACTTAGATTTATACTCTCTGATCTCGACCATGAGGGAGTTCTGCACTGGATAAAGTTCCTTATTAAATGCCACTGCTGCAACACCAATGTTCTCCCACAAACGCACTGAAATGTCTGACCCAACGACAGAGGAAAACCTGAACACCCCTGGGGCACCAAAGAGATTCTGTTACTTGCGTACAAACTCTATGGCTTCCAGTGCCAGAGCGGCCACAGCCTTACTTCCACCCTCGCCTCCACTGCTCCAGTCTACCTGCCTCCCAATGCATTATGGGTTGCACTTCATTTCCGTGGACCGGAAGCCTCTGGGAGGCCGTGAGCAATTGGGTCTGGATGCGCTTTAAAAAATTTTTTTTTGATGTTTATTTATTTTTGAGAGAGAAAGAGTGCGAACGGGAGAGGGGCAGGGAGAGAGGAAGGTGCAGAGATAGAGAGACAGAATCTGGGGCAGGCTCCAAGCATAAAGCCTGAGGTGAGGCTCGAACCCACAAGCCGTGAGTTCATGACCTGAGCCAAAGTCGTCCGCTTAACCCACTGAGCCACCCAGGCGCCCCCTACTCTTCTTTCTTATAGAGCTAAAGGATTAAAATGCCCAATTTAAACAGGTCTTTTCAGTCTTGCTGTGGTATTTCCCCCGCGAAGCCCTTAGCAACAGGCAGGAGGTAGCAAAGGGGCCCGTGGACTGTGATAAGTGGCAGAGGGTGGACCTTCTGGCTCCACGTGAAGTTGGTCAGCCACAGATTGAACAGCTTCTTTGGCTGTTGACCATATTTGCAGGGTCTCCTAGAGGTTTGAGTAGAAGCGGAGAGAGGACGCCATGCCCCCAAACGCTTGTGGGATTAGGCTTGTTCCGGAGTGGTCAGGCCACGATCAGGTGACCAGGTGGTGGAGGGCAGCCTTCTCTGTTCTCGGAGCCTGGCTCAGTAAGTATGTTAAATTTTCTTTGTCACTAGGTGGCAGAATATAATTAAGATGTCAGAATTTTTTTCATAACATCGGAAGGTGTTTCTAGTTCCTTCCTAATGACCTCTTTCATTGCTTTGCAGTATTTGCTGATGCCACTTAGGGTTGAAGCAATGAAATAAAAATTCCTTCTGCAAACACTTCCTATATTATCTAGGAGTTCACTTTTTTTTTCATTTAAGTAGCTTACCTCTTAGGGTGAAGCATCCTTAACATAAATCACATTCTCTTCCTAAGGGCTACTGTTTGGACAATCCAAGCTTCTTACTTTTACATATAATTTTATTATTCTTTTGAAGCAAATCCCAGATAACTGTTTCACTTCAGTTATACCTACTCCAGTGTGTATGTGTAAAATAAGGATGACTGAATCTGTGCGGTTTTGATGATTAACGCAATCAAATAATGAATTATATTCCTGTGGATCATAGTATAAGGATATGCACAGTTATCTACAGAATCCCAGGAAAGAGTCAGGAAGGAGTTGGGTGAGGTCTGATGGAGTGGGCCAGTTCCCCTGCTTATGGAATCTGTGATTTATTCTGCTGGGGAAAATACATCTGTGACCCAATGTGGATCACCTTTCCACCTTCAGATGGGTGTATACAGAGTTTAAATGAACAGAAAGCAACAGATCAAATGTGTGGTCAGCATATACAAATAGAAAATCTCTTCAATACCAATCTTTCATGTGCCCTCTGCCCCATTTTCAGTCATGAGAAGTGAGGGGAGTCTTCAGCTGAATTGCCTGTGGCTGGGAGCCCGTGCTACTAGGGTTTCAGTCTTGCTTCTGGGATCACAAGACTGGAGTCTCTGTCCTGTGCTGTATTCCTGCCCTTGCACGGCCAGTCTCAGCTCTTGTCTTCTTCAGCCTGGGGGTTCTTTCTCATTTCTTCCTGATTAGCTGGCCCACAGTGCCCTTTTTACCCCTTTGCCTTAGCAGGGTTGAGTATACCTTTTCTGCAAGGGTTGCTATGTTTTCTTCTCTCCTCACTTCCTCTTCAGATTCTTATTGTTGAAGGCCTCAGTTGATTCTCCTTTCCACAGTGCTAATACCACAAACTTGGCTGGTCTGCCCCACTTCCCTTTTCCCACTTCCACTTCCCCATGGACAGGATGTTCACCACATGTCAGGGATTACACTAGGTGCTGGGGACACAAGAATGGAAGAACCAGAACCCTGCCTTTGAAGAGCTCACTGCGTGACAGGGGGTGAGGTGAGCAGGGGAGGGGAGCATAAATGAGGGCAGTGCAACTTACGTGCCAGAAAATTGTAGGCACAGGTAGTGTGAGAACAGAGAAGAGGGATGGGCTTCTCTACTTGGGAGGGGGATCAGAAACGACTTGCCCAGGGTGTGAGCATTTTCTTTCTGTTTTTATATTTAATTTAATTTAATTAATTTTATTTTTATTTATCAGGTTCCAAAATGATATAGTTCAAATATATATGTATTATTATAAAATAAATTTACAGATATATCATCCCTAATCCCTCTTCTGCCCATCCCCATGCTGTCCAAAGGTAACTATTGTTATTAGTTTCTTATGTATCCTTTCAGAATTTCTGTATGCATATGCAATCAAATATAAGTAAGGTTTTTTCCTTTCTCCTTTTTATCCCACAGGTAGCATAGTATACTTACTGATCTGTACTTTGCCTTTTTAACTTACTATTATCATTTAGTGGTTAAAAGATGGACTCTGGAATCAGAATACCTGCATTCAAACTCCCCCAGGTATATAATTTACTAGCTGTGTGAACTTGGCAAGTTATGTAACTTCTCATTGCATTAGTTTCTACACTACATCTGAGGTTTTCAAAATGTTGAGACTTTATCATACACTCAACTTTATCATGAACTTTATGCATGTACATATGCAACTTTATCATTTACTCACATCTTTTATGTACATTCTATTCTGTTCTATTGCTCTGTCTATTCATGTATCAATACTACACTGTTTTAATTTTTGAGCTTTAACATTATGTTTACTATTACGTAGGGTTAGTCCCCAGATGGAAACTTGAAGGGTGATTGGAATTCTCCAGGAAGAGATGACGGCACCAGTGACGACTAATATTAGTACAAACTGTTTTCACCACCACCACCATTTTATGTCTACTGTGTGTGAGATGCTGTAAGTCACTTGTTTACTTGTTTACTCTGCTTCTATGTTTGTTTTCTCTTTGCTTTGAAGATTTTGCCTCTTTATTTTAAATATACCTACTTCATTGTAGGTAACATTTTAAGCCACTTTAAATCTTTTTGGAAGTAAGGAGAGGCATAAATAGAAAAAGGACCAAGAACTGTATTAGGTACTTTGCATAATAAATCTTTAATCCTTATAAAAAAATCCCTACAAGTTAGATTATTATTCTCCTCTTTTTATAATTGAAGACACAGACGCCTGGAGAAGTCAAGTAATTTTCTTAAGGTTATGTAGCAAATAAATGTAGATTCAGAATTCAAACCACAGTCTTTGGACATTATGGTCTTTGTGGTTCCTGGTGCTTCTTTAAAGCATACTGGATGAGGTTCTTTGTTAGGGTTCTTATGAGGATAGTAGAAAGAAGAGCTGAGAAAGAAGCTGAATCCATAATAGGCAACAATTATGTACATTTTTTCTTAATGGCTAATATACACATATAGTAACTGTGGACCTTGTAAAATCATCACTACCATGTGATTTTGGTGTCTACTCATTACTCACTAATTCACCAAACATATCCAGAGTCTACCACATCAGGCGCTTTACTAGGTGCTGAGGATACGATGACACATGGGATCTGGTCCCTGGCCCTTAACTCCTCCTGTGGGAGTTAACTAGCAGGTCTTCTGGGTCTCAACCCCCTTCATCCATTGCACCCTGAGAAATATTGAGTCTGTTTCTTCATCTGATGCTAGTTTATGCCCAACTTTTTGTTTCAAAGCTGATAATGCAGTTATGATTAACTAGTAGCTTCTTGGAGTGTTTTTTTGTTTTTGTTGTGGTTTTTTTTGAGTGTTGTTTTAAAGATTGTGAAGCTATATCTGGAATCAGTGGCAAAGAGTGCAGTGACTTAATTAGTCATGCCTGCCATGGGACAGGAGGGAGAAATGAAGGCAAAGAAGCCATGTGCTTGTCATACATGAACTAGTTGTCCAGAGTGATCAGTTGCTTTCTGCAGTTGTTATAAATAACATCAATTGTATTTTATTGCTTGAATTCACCATTTCTTAAATTGCTATGTAAGTTATTCTCCTCTTGGGAAGTCCTGGAGAAAGAAAGCCATTGAACTTGGTTGAGATACAGTTTCTCAAATATATATATATATATATATATATATATATATATATATATATATAAACGTTTATTTACTTTTGAGAGAGAGAGAGACAGAGCACATGCGGGGGAGGGGCAGAGAGAGAGGGAGACATAGAAACTGAAACAGGCTCCAGGCTCTGAGCTGTTAGCACAGAGCCCGACATGGGGTTCGAACTCACGAATGGTGAGATCATGACCTGAGCCTAAGTCAGATGCTTAACCGACTGAGCCACCCGGGCACCTCTCAAACCTATTTTTTATACAAGGAATCTTGTCCCTTCACTGCTAATTGCACAATCCATATCAATGCTGGATGTATCAATTTGCCCCAGTTCTGGAAATATGTCTATCATCACTGCCAGTGGATGCCTTTGATTTCCTAGTATTGTAGTGACTTTTGTTGGGAAGGAAAACTCCCGGTCTGAATGCTACTCTGTTGTATGGAAGCCCTTTATTCAATAATTTCTTTCTCTGTCTTCCCATCTAAAATGCCTTTTGTGGCCACAGCTGGAGTTAAAAATAGTTAACAGATGGGGCGCCTGAGTGGCTCAGTCAGTTGAGTGTTCGACTTTGGCTCAGGTCATGATCTCACAGTTCATGAGTTGAAGCCCTGCATTGGGCTCTGTGCTGACAGCTCAGAGCCTGGAGCCTGCTTCAGATTCTGTGTCTCCCTCTCTCTCTGTCCCTCCCTGCTTGCACTCTTTCTCTGTCTCTCAAAAAATAAGTAAACATGAAAAAAAATGGTTACAGGTTGCCCATCTGGAGTTTTACTGTTTAACTTTTTCAAGACCACACACAAATGAATTCTTGCATCTCTGGGATGTGTTAGAACATAATTCTGTTCATTCTGTTTGTTTGCTGAAAGCGATGCTAATTAATGAAAACTTCCTCTAAGAAGTTAATCCTCAAATGGCTGTTGCCTTATGGGAAATGCATTCGAATGGCTGAGTAGGTTTTTCTCTGCCCACTCGTAGTTACCTCTCTGGCCGTGGAGGGTAGGGAGGTGGTGGCAGTTGTGCTACACCATGGGGTAGTCACGGAAAGAATATTGCATTTGGAGTCACTAACTCTGGGTGCAAGTCCTTGTGCCATTGCTTGGTTACTATGTAAACTTGAGCCAATCACTTAAACTCTGAACATCAGTGGACCCAACTCTAAAATGACGATTATAATAATAATTCTGATCTCCCTAATTTAGGGAGAGCTAAATGGGATGATACATGGCAAACATCTATGCAGAAGTAAGTTTTTATTATTAGATGCCTGGGTTTACATTATTTCCCTGTTGGTTTTCTCATTGCTCTTATCTTAACCAGATGTGAAATACGATCTTGTAGCTTTTCCTGATGTGCTTTTCGTGAAAAGCTAGCAGGCCCAATACCTGATACTAAAATCAACTTGGTTTTCGTGATAGAGTTTCTCTTGCTTTTTCTTTCACCACTCCTCTTGTTCATCATTGTCGGTAGATTTTAAGCACAATGTGACCCTAATCCATAAATCACACCTCAGTGTTAATGTCTTTTAACAAGTCTGTGAAGAGAAGGAAAAAAGAGATGTGCTGTTCTACAAAACTTTAAGAAAATTTTTGGTTGATTAAATGCTTTAGGTAGTTGAGGCTCTGGGAAAAATGAGAGTTTAAGAGCAAAATGGTAGTGTTGGAAAAGAAGTACTTGTTTGACAAAATGTTAAGGGTCTGCTCTGTGCCTTAACTTAGGTGAAGATGTGAGGAGTTACAAGATGGCATCCCATTGCATACTGCACAGTTTTCTGCTGTCTCACTGACTTTTTTTCTTCTCCCAACTTCTTTTTCCTTTTAGGAACAATTGTCATATCCCTTCCCTAGAGGCCTGCAGGGTGTTTATACTCAGACCCCTTCAAAGAAGGACTTGTTACCCAATTCCAGGGAGTGGGTCAACAAAAAGCCTCCCCAGCTTTAGCAGCAGGAAATCACACCCTTCCCAGGTGACCCAAAGCCAGTGACTGAGTGAGGTAGAGGTGTGAAGTGGGGGCCATTTCAGCATCTTGTGCTGGGCACTACTGCTCTGGATCTCCTAGCCTAATTAACAGAGACTTTGCTGGAGCTCCATCACAGGTCAGGTTCTTCCTCTGCCCAAATTCTGCTTCCTTTTCCTTCCTTTCATAGGTATTGATCCCTATAAATATCTGAAAAACATGATTTTTGTAAAAAACTTCACTGAGATGTATTTTTCATACCAAAAAATTCACTTTTAAAACAGTTTTTATTTAAATCCCAGTTAGTTATTAGTTTCAGGTGTTCAGTAAAGTAATTCAGCACTTTCATAAGTCACCCAGTGCTCATCACAGGAAGTCTACTCTTTAATTTCCATCACCTATTTAACCTACCCACCCACCTTTTTGTTTTATTTATTTTTTTTAAAGATTATTCTTTTTAAAAAGTTTTTATTGTATTTTTTATTTTCATTTTGAGAAAGAGATAGAAAGCAAGTGGGGGAGGGAAAGAGAGAATGGGAGACAGAATCCCAAGCAGGCTCTGTGCTGTCAGGGCAGAGCCCAACAGGGGGCTCAATCTCATGAACAGTAAGATCATGACCTGAACCAAAATCAAAAGCCAGACATTTAACCAACTGAGCCATCCAAGCACCCCCCACTCACCTTTTTAAAGACTACAAGTCAGTGGTTTTTAGTATTCAGAGAGTTGTGCAGTCATCAACACTATCTAATTCCAGAATGTTTTCATGACCCCTCAAAAGAAACTTCTGTCTGTTAGCAGTCACTTCCCATTACCCCCTCCCCCAACCTCTGGCAATCATTAATATACTTTCTGTCTCTATAGATTTGCCTGTCTGGATGCTTCATATAAATACAATCATATGATATGTGGCCTTTTGTGACTGCCTTCTTTTTCACTTAGCATAATTGCTTCAAGGTTTATCCACATGCTGTAACGTATGTCAGCACTTCATTCCTTTCTATGAGTGACTAATATTCCAGAATATAGTCTATAGATATACTACACTTTGTTTATCCATTCACCAGTTGGTGTACATTTGGGTTGTCCTAATAAACATCTTATACCCCAAACTCCCATCTCAGCATCTACTTCTGGAAAGCCTAACCTGCAAACTACCCACACTTGGGACCCTAGGACCTCAACTTCTGCACCAATGGGTGTTATCAAAAGAGTCTTTGAATCGAGAAAGTCTTCTGCCCAAAGAGAAATTTTAGTACCAGATGCCAACGTAATAAAAAGATTTCCATAATAAGGTCTGTAGGCCACCCTGTTGGCTACTTGGTCTTGGAGTAGGCTTCTTTTGGGAGGAGATTTAGTGTAGTTGAAATCTGGTGAAAAAGAAGAGCTGGGTGAGAGGTAGGGCCAAAGGGACTGGTAGGGGCCATGCTGTGAATGGCATTTATGCCATGAGGAGATATGTGGATACTTCCTGTAGCAGTGGAGACTCATGTAGAGTAGGTGAAGTGTGATCAGGTGTGCCCTCACTTCATATGTAGGTTACAAATGTTTGGCGGCTCTTCCGTCTCAGCAAACATTGTGAGTTGGCCAGAGTCTGAGTAGGGGAAGTTGCTAGAGATAAAGAAATGAAATGTAGATTGAAGAAGGAGTCAGAATGAATATCAGGGGTGCGGAACATGCAAATGAGACTCCAGGGAAGGTGGAAAGGAATCATGGAGAGAGAAGCTATATGGCATATTGGAAAGAATATGGCGTTGGAGTCTGATACACCTGGGTTTTGATTTCTTTCATCCTGTAGCAGCTCTGTGACTTGAAACAGATTACCTCACTTTTCTTCATTTTTATTTAAGTTTATTTATTTTGAGAGAGAGATAAAGAAAGGGAGCATGAATGGGGAGGGGCAGAGAGAGAGAGAGACAGAATCCCTAGCAGACTCCACGCTGTCAGCTGAGAGCCTGATGCAGGGCTCAAACTCATGAAACCTGAGATCATGACCTGAGCCAAAACAAGAGTTGGACATTTAACTGACTGAGATACCCAGGCACCCCACTTTTCTTCATTTTTAAAAGGAGGCTAATTGTCCCTACTTTTAGCATTTTGTTGTGAATTCAAAATGACAGAGCTTGTATAATACCACCAATTCCTCTTAGTTCACTTCCCCTGTCCCTATAACCAAGGCAGGCTTGAGAAACAGGACCCAGGGTATAGTCCAGAGTGGGGTCATCAGGCAAGCAAGGGAAAAGGGCAGGGATGGTAAGGGCTTCTGGGGACCAAGGAGCAGGATGGGGAAAAGAGGAGGGCCGGAACCCAGGGAATCACAGGGCTGGGCCACGGTCGGAGGGAGCACGTATGCATGGATAACATTTATCTGGATCTCTGTCCCTTTTGAAGGTTCAAAACAACCTCTCTCTGACCCACCAACTCAGGCCTCTCTGCAACCTCAGGTGATGGCTGCTGGGGTCCATTTGGATTGTGGAGCCTGGCAAACCTCACAATTTTAGACTTGTTATAGCTGGATGAAGTGAGTTTGTACCAGCTACCTCCTTCCATTCTTCCTTTCCTTATATTATTTTCAACTCCCTTTCACTGATACATGTCTTGATTTTTTAAAAAAGTTATATTGCATGTGCTAATTTTCAGTTCCACGTGATGTATGGTTGAGATCCATGACCTCTGAGGCTCCTTGTCGTTCTTTGATGCTGGGACTGAAAGTCAAGGCAAGTTCAGCACCTGCTTTCTCAGAGGTTAATCCCTTCCATCTTGGAGCCTGCTGCTTTTCAGCTGTGTGGAGATGCTGCCAGCCTCCCAAAACACTAAAACGGTGCAGAAAACCACATTTGACCCCTTGAGAAATCAATCATCTTCTGTCTGGAGACACTGCCAGGCTCCAGAGACATGAAAATGGTGCAGAACCTGTTTGCTTGACCTGTTGGAACCACTCATTGGCATGTCCACATTCGAGAGTGAAGAAATAATTGAGGTATGTAAAAAGGAATCCAAGGCCACACAAAATCCTGAGGGAGTTTCTTTTTTTGATGTTTAATTAGAATTGGTGGGTGTTTGGTTGTCGTTGTCTTGTGTCATTTACTTAGTAAACATTTGCTGAGTGCCTCCTAATACTCTGAAATTTATGAAATTATAACTTTTTGCGCATGAAAGATGATAAAATGCCAGTGATTTAACATGATCTGAGCTAACATATGCCAGGAGCCATGCTAGCAGCTGGAGATGCAAAAGGATGAAACACAGATTCTGGCCTGAAAGGGCTTACAGAGACCAGGAAGGAGGATACAAATAGTTGGAACACAAGTGATACGGGTTCTGTTACAGATGCGTACAAAGAGTGGTATGTGGTACACCCCCACGAGGGAGGGACTAGAAGATAAGGCTTCCTAGGGAAGCCTCCTGGACGTTAGTATGTGGAGTAGGAGTTTTTTGGTGCAGTTCTCAAAACTGACCAGCTGTGCTAGGGACACAGTATGGTAGCTTTATACTATGCCAATTTAGCTTCAGGTCTAATTGCTGTAATAAATCCTTTATTCTATATCTCTCATCATGGCTCTGCTTCTCTGCCCTATAATGCACACAATCTCAGTTCACCCTATGATTAACATTCCATATTTGAGGACCATATTAAGTAGCAAAGAATAATATATTTTCAAATGCCAACATCTATGAAGATGGTCCCTTGGGCTGACTTGGAGGCTGGCTGCTACCCGAGCTCTGCACTCAGCAAGTCATGTCTCCAGCTCCCGCATTAGGACAGAGGCACTGTTTAATTCAAGGCAGATCCTTGTAGGGAGCCTCTGGTAGAATCTAGGCACTGTTCTGAGCTTTGCATGCGTTAATTTACTGAATCCTTACAACCTGTGAGGTTGGTACAAGGGTTATCTGTATTGTATGGTTTGGGAAACTGGGGCACAAAGTGGTTAAGTGACCGGTACTGTAGGTATAGTATTTCTCAGAATGCAAGATACTGCTCAAGACTTGTCATTTTTCTTTCTTTCTTTTTTTAAGTTTATTTGTTTATTTTGAGAGAGACAAAGAGTGAGTGCAGGTGGGGAAGGGGCGGGGGGGGGGGGCGGGGACAGAGGATCCAAAGCTGGCTCTGTGCTGACAACAGACAGCCCGATGCAGGGCTAAAACTCACGAAATGCAAGATCATAACCTGAGCCGAAGTCAGACGCTTAACCGATTGGGCCACCTAGGTGTCCCCTCATTTTTCTTGTTTTGCCAACATTTCATTTCAGAATAGAGATCCTTGATCTGCATGCCTTTAACTGCTGGCTATCTCTTCTGCCTTCCCCATCAGAGATTGTGTTCCTTAAGTCAGAGATACAGGGCTCTGAGCCTTTCAAGGTCCTTAGAGAGAAGAGCTTGGACCTGAACGCAGCCCTGGTGGAGGACCTTCCTGGGCCTGCTGCTCTGCTCTCAGCTAGCACTGTGGGAATCCAGCTGCTGCCAGCCTAGGCCAGGGCGAGGGAGGAGCTCTAGCTTTGAGAGAATAAAACCGCGTTTAGTAGCTGCCTGAGCCTTGAAAGGAGAGAGAGCAAGGAAGATATGGGACTAATACTTTCATCTGATGTTCAAGAGCTTCCACAGTCTTTCCCCAACCTGCCTTCACAGGTTACTTCCCATCCCTTATACCCAGAAACAACAAATGACTCCTGCTGAATGAACACATTGCTGTTTTCTGTGTCTTTTTGCCGTTATTTTCTGGTGCTGTCTGCTCCCTTCCTCTGCCAGCTCATTCCTGTTGCCTTCAAGGCCCAGCTAAAAGTCACTCTCTTGAGATATCTTCCTCTAGGTCAGCACACCTCAGACTTACAGGTGCGTGGAGCCCTTGTGCAAAGTCTGGAGGCTTTGCTAAATTGCAGATTTTAATTCAGTAGGTCTAAGGTAGGGCTTAGACTCTGCATTTCTAACAAGGTCCTGGAGGATACAGATGCTGTTGATCTGTGGACCTTGCCTTGAGTAGCAAGACTCTAGATCTCGTTTTTCCTTTAGTCCTTTTTGGAAACTTAAGCCTGCAGAAGCTATTTCAAGGGAAACAAGATGTTTTGTACTGACTCAAGCTAATTTGGCCTTCAGCAATTGGTAAATTCTTTGGTTAGATATGTGTGGTGACCAATGTCCTAGTTTGCCTGGCATGGTGGGTTATCCTGGACATGGGATTGATTTTTAGTGCTGACACTGAGAAAGTCCTGGGCAAACCAGGATGAGGTGGTCTCCCTACCTCTGGTGGTTATGGCTGGATGGGGTCTGTACCCCTCTTTTTTAATAACCTCCACATCAGATGAGGTCTTAGATAAAATTTTGCCAAAGCTATGAATGTTTATTAGCCAACAGGTACAAGAACTGTCCTATACCTGGTTCTTAAGACTTTGGGGAAGGCCCATTCTCTACCTTATGCACTGCAAGTGCCTAAGCACTTAGCATGATAGGGTCTCTCTAAAGTCGACAGAAGGATGGTACAGTGACGGAGCCAGTTAGCCTTGCAGTTGGTTCCAGTGAAAGCCTCTATGAGAGAGACACAGGACCAAAGGAACACTAGACCTCAGGCACTGCACCAAAAATATTAGACTGCTTGTTGAATTTGTATACTTCATTCAAGCAGAGCAATGGGCTTGGTTCTGCAGCCAGTGAGGACCCCTGGAGGGTTTCAGAGCAGAGGGCCCACGCTCAGGGGTGTTTGATTCAGCCAGGGAATCAGCTCTGTGTCTTTCTGAGACTTAATTAGATTCAGGTTTTATTGATCTTTGTGATAGTTTGCCTGGAGGATGGATGGAAGGTCACCTCAAGAAGTGACCACCACTCAAATATGTATTTTTCCACATTCCTTGAGCTTCCCCTTGTTTTTTTCAACACACCAAAAAGAAAGAGAAGCACGGAATTGGTTGCTTTGGGCTCTGGGGAGCACACAAAACAACAAGACCCGTGCTTGTGTTCAGAAAAGCCGAATCCTGTGGGGCCCTGGGACTGCATTAGAACAGCTGAAGGTTTTTTTTTTTCCTAAGGAGGAAGGAGGATTCCTTTCTCATTGAGCCTCGGTCTCTTAAAAAGTATATTATTTTTTTTAAACTATTTGTTTTTGTGGAAGAAAAGAAAGAAAGAAAGTAAAGAAGTGAAACTTTCCTTGCCTCTAGGCCTTTCGGAAGAACTAGCTTGGAGAGTGGAGGTTGTGCTGCAGAGATGGAAGTTTTTCGTAGCAAGTGTTAGCATTAGTGAAGCGCTCATCCTCCCTGTGGATTTGTATGCCAACCTCTGACACCCATTCAGCAAAACAACTTCACCTTTCGCCTACTTTCTTTGTTTTCCAGCTGTTTGGTTCATGCTTTGTGTACATATGTGAGCAACTCTTGATTATTTTGTTTGCTTATATCATTTTTTCTTCAACAAAGAGGATAGAGGTCCTCGGTGAAGCTGTGGAAGTTAGGAGACCAGGAGACTAGGGCGGTGTGTGTGTGTGTGTGTGTGTGTGTGTGTGTGTGTCACTGTTGGAAGGGACTCCAAAGGGATCTAGAGATTTGTGGCTCAGAGTTGGATGGCGGCCCTCATTTCACAGAAAGAAACTGAAGAACCTGAGACTTGGAGAGGAGAAATGGTTTGCTTGAGGCTGGCAAATGAATGATGAGATCTGAAAGTTTTTTTTAATGCTCTCAATTGAAATTCATGGAGTCTCAGGATTGAAAAGGACCTTGACAATTTTGTGTCAAACTTCAAGCAGATGCTCGAATTCTGGTCTCTGTGTCCTTGTGAAATGGCCCTATGGCTACTGTTCGCCTCATCAGGTAATGGGGCGATCACCACTGTCCCAGAAAGTGGGGCTTCGTTTGATGATTCCCTTGGGTGTAGGATATTTTGACCAGGACTGTGTTTTGAACTCTTTCTGAATACATTCATTTCAGTTAGAATTATACCACTGTTGATGAATTTTCACTGGGGAGGCATTTCCTGGAACAAACTTGATTTAGTTGTAATCAATTCATTGTAGGACACCTAAGAACCTTTAATTTCCACAAAGGATGAAGCCTCTCCTAAACATAAGTCCTTAATTTGGGCAGAATATCTTGTAGCTCTAACTGTTTCATGGAACAAATTTAGGAAAATGCTAATCTGAGCTATGGAATAAATTGTAAAAAGATACATGTAAGTTTAATTTTTTTGAGTCAAATAATACTTTAAATGTGATACAGGAATTTACCACTGAGAAGCAATCAATGGAAAATATATTGGTAAGTGAGAAGAGCCATATTTATATAAGATAAATTAATTTTTTATTAGTATATATATTATAAATCATTCTGGGAAGATGCATATAAGTATGTCAACAATGCTTACTTTGTGTGTCAAGTTTTGGGAGAACCTTGTTTTGCCTGTGTGTATTTTCTAAATTTCTATATTGAACAGCACTCCAGCAATAAAAACTCTCAAAATAACCAATGATGAATCCTTAGGAAAATGAAGAATGCTTTTGGTAGAGAGAATATCTCCTCTTTTATCTTTTTTAAGCTAGAGAGATTCTCTTTCTCTCATCCTCTGTGAGAAATACATAGTTAAAATATTTTCCTCCTTTCTCTGATCAAAATTCTACCATGATATCTGCCTATATATCAAGTTTAATCTCCTCTGCCTTATTGGTAAGACCCTGTGTAACCTGACCCCATTGTATCTCTTAGATTTACCTAATACTGGTCCCATTCTGATAACACTTTAGTCAAGCCCATTTCTTGTCTCCACACCTCTTGTTCCCAAGCTTTTTCTGTTCCAGTGTCTTTATTTATTTTCTAGCTTGGAATGTCCTTTCTATCTCTCCAAATTCAAGACCACTTGCTTTATAACATCCACAACTGATTTTCCCCTTTTCTGACTTCCCATGGCAATTCTAGTCTATACCATACCACTTAACACTCACATTGTGCCACCTAGGCTCAGCCTCTGATGCTGAGTGGGAGAGGATAACTTAGCTTGCTGGCTTGAGGGTTTGAATACTTGGAAGACATGCTAAATGGCCTGGAATGATGAAGTGAGTTGGAATCCAGAGAAATACCAAGTAGACATCAGTTGGAATGGCTGTGCAAATGAACAGTTAGAGAGATGTTAGGGCAAACAGGGCACATGAGGCATGAATAAGACTAGAGAGGGTGGTAGCCTTTTGCTCCTCTCGTGTTGGACTTGCTGTGGTCTGTCTGGGCTAGGGAATGACTGTCACTGCACACTGATACCCTCTTTAAGAGAGCACAGCAGGGAGTTCCTTGGGGGCATTCTGGAGAACTCTACTTTTTCCATGCCTCCACATAGTCATTGCCACCAGAAGTCCAGGTTGATTCAGACACTGTTTGTAACCAACTAGAAGAAACTCAAGCTAGAAGTAGCTTAGGTAAAAACAAATTTACTTACTTAGGGTATCCAGTAACCAATCTAGTAACCAAGATGTAGAAAGTATGGCTCTAACTTGGTCTTAGGAACCGGGTGCCTAGACTTGGATGCTACCAAGAATCTTTTTTATCTCCCTAACCTCTGTTTCTCTCTGCATTTTGATCTTCTCTCCTGCAGACAACATTCCTCCACATGGTTGTAAATGAAGCTATTAAGAGCTCCTAAATTTTACATCTTTCAGCTTCCCCTATCAGAGACTAATTCTCTTATTCTAGTTGGGAGAACCCCGAGGATGGGCTCTAATTGACCTGCTTTGGGTTAAGTGCTCACCCTTGACTAGTCAAATGTGTAGGGGAAGACAAGGCCATATAGGAAGATGCCATGTAGATAAGGGTTGGGTGAATAGTTCCCAAAAAGAGAGAGTTCTGGCAAACAATCCCACAGATGTCCAACATAATAGCATGGCAGCAACTGTGTGCATGGTAATGCTCAGTACAGGCATGTTGGTCCGTATACTGGAAATCAGGAAGGAAGAACTGTGGTTTAGCACACCACCCTTTCTATTGTTAGAACAAAGTCAACAAGTATTTATTGAGAGTTGCTCTCTGGGGATTTTTTTAAATAAATCTTTTTGGTAATGTTTATTTGTTTTAGAGAGAGCATGCGCGCGCGCGAGAAAGGGAGAGAGAGAGAGAGAGAGAGAGAGAGAGAGCATGTGTCGGGGAGAGGGGGAGAGGAAGGGAGATACAGAATTTGAAGCAGGCTCCAGGCTCTGAGCTGTCAGCACAGAGCCTGATGGCGGGGCTCAAACTCATGAGCCGCTAGATCATGACCTGAACTGAAGTTGGATGCTTAATTGACTAAGCCACCCAGGCACCCTTATGGGGATTTGATAATTGTTGGACTAGTCTGCAACTCTGTACACTGTCATTTTTTTTCTGCTGTGTTAACCCTAGGACCTGTGGCTGCATTCAGATACCCAACACCCTGACATTTCTTTGCCCTGTAAAGAACTCCTAATGACTAGCACTGTTATCTTGGTGTTGATGACTGCCGAGTCACTTCATTTCCCAGAGGGAGAATGGTGAAGTCACCAACACTGCCAGGTTATCAGCAGCCATAAGCTCTGGATGGAGTGTTTCTGGGGAGAAATGTGAGTGAACAAAGGAGCCCAACACTTCTTTTTAGAGGAGGGCCATTAGCTCATCCTGGGTAGGTCAGCTGGATGGCAGGAGGGAATAGGAGGAACATTAGTATAAAATACTTAACTGTAGAAAGTCTCCCCTGGCACTAGGGGCACCAGAACAGTTATGTTCCTGGTTCATAACGCTGGTGGAGAGTCTGCTGTTAGAAAATTAGATGAGGGATAAAGTTGTGAGGTAGGGAAGGGAGTGTGGAATGAAGACCCAGACATGCTTAGGTCCCCTTGTTCCATCCTTCTTGCTCCCTTCTGGCTTCTGCTGCTTGACCTGGGCTCCCCAGTTGCCATGCCCCCCACCTCCCATTTCCAATAGCTGCTGGGCTTTTGATCCACCAATTTATTCAGGATTTATGCCTCTGCTTCTCTCTTCCAGCACATGGATGTTTGTTGAGCTCTCCTGTAGTCCCTTGACCTGTTTTTGGAGCCCTTTATTTTTGTGACCTATTCTGGAGGTGGTTCATCCAGGTGACACTAGGCAGCCTAAGCTCCACATCCCTCCTTGGCCCCTGGCTCTGAGCTTACTGGTGCAGCTCCCAAGTTTGCTGGGTAGAGCTTCTCTCTTTGCTGGGCCCCAATGGTGCTGTGTAGGACTTAATCTAGACTGTATTAGCATTGCCTCTTTACTTGTGACTCCTTTCTGTCTAGCCCAGGTTGGACTCATCTTTGTACCCCCAGCATCTGGCATAGAGCCTGGCACAGGGAAGGCTCACCCATGATTATCAAGGCATTGGGGAAATGTTCACTGTTGCCTTTTCCCTGCTCCTTCTTTGGGTTCAGATGCAGCTTATCACCACACTCTTTCCTATTCTCCTTTTCCACCGCTTTCCTTCCTTCTCCAACCAGTCTGTCTGAGAGAATGTGTATATAGTGTGTACGTGGATTCTAGGGGTACCTGAGTGGCTTAGTCAGTTAATCATCTGACTCTTGGTTTTGGGTCAGGTCACAAACTTATGGGTCATGGGTTTGAGCCCTGTATCAGGCTCTACACCAGCAGTGTAGATCCTGTTTGGGATTCTCTCTCTTTCCTTCTCTCTCTACCCATCCCCTGCTCATGCTGTCTCTGTCTCTCTCAAAATAAATAAACTTTAAAATCAGATTATCTGGTTTTATTTTTTATTTATTTTTATTTTTTATTGTTATAGTTTTTAAGTTTTATTTATTTAGAGAGAGACAGAGACAGCTTGAGCAGGGGAGGGGCAGAGAGAAAGAGAGAGAGAAGAGAGAGAATCTCAAGCAGGCTCCGCATTGCCAGCACAGAGCCCAAAGTGGGGCTCAAACTCAAGAAACCTGTAAAATCTTGACCTGAGCAGAAACCAAGAGTCGGACCATTAACTGACTAAGCCACCCAGACGCCCCTATCTGATTTTAAATCCTGGTTTTTCTACTTCTTAGCTTTGCAACTGTCTGCAAGTTACTTCACTTTGTGCTTCAGTTTCTTCATCTGTCAAATGGGAGTAATAATAGGAGCAGCCTCATAGGGCTGTTGGGAGGATTAAATGTATTAATGTGAGTAATGTGCTTAGAATAGCAAGCATGTGGCATGCACTAGGCATTCTAGAAGTGTTAGTTGTAGTTACTGTTCTCTCTGCCTTCACTGTTCACTCCAGTAAGGGTCATTTGACTTTGTTCCCTTTTGTGTTCTTGGGCTAACCCCCAGCTTACCCTCTCCTTGTGCTCAACTTTTATGCCTCACCTTAACCTCTGGCCCACACTGTCAAATATTTGCAAACACACATTTCTAATTGGCTAACTCTGAGCTGTAGCCCAGGAGAGGGCCAGTCTCATTTCTTTTATGTGTCAGCATCACCTCCTCTCCTAGCGGGTCTTTCCTCAGGCCAAGGCCTGGCCCAAACCTCCTTTTAATGGCTGATTGAGGGAGCTAAGGGAGTAAGGCTTACTGCTGCTGCTAGAGTAAACATTGGCAATTTTTTTTGTAAAGGGCCTGGCTTTTGTGTGGCTTTGTGGCCACACATGGTCTCTGACCCTTCTCTATAAATCTCTGATTTGTAGCCTTTGCCAGTTTCTGTGTTGTCAGTCCTTTTACCGTGGCCAATTTCATGCTACAAATGTGAGGCCACTAAACTTGAGGCTGGGAAGAGATATGCACTCAGTTCTCTGTAGCTGTAGCATACCTTTTTTTTTCTTTCTTTCTTTCTTAGAGCAAGGGAAAGGGGCAGAGACAGAGAGAGAGAGAGAGAGAATCTTAAGCAGGCTCCACACATAGCACAGGGCTTGATACCATGCCTGTGAGATCATGACCTGAGCTAAAATCAAGAGTCCAACGCTTAACCGACTGAGCCTCCCGGGAGCCCCTGTGGTATACCATTAAACCATACCCCCCTTCCCTGCTCACTTCTGCAGCCCTAAAGACCACTTATGTCCTTGGAGGAAACTTGAAAGAAACCTTAGCTCCCACAACCCCTGCCTCAAGGTTAGGCTCTTTTCTGTGTTTTGGTATATGGGTATCATTATCTTGCCCTTCCAGACTTCCTAGATTTCAGCTCTTGCCTGCTTTGATCGCCGACCCCTGCGTGCTCCTGTGACCCCCTGACTCCCTGTGTTCTTGAAAAACACAGATGGCCGTATACTTCCTGATCTACCCTGGCTTCCTGGCTGTCAGATCTCTGATGTGCTTCTGAGCACAGGGAAGCATATCCACTCTACCTCCTGCAGGGGCTTCTGATTTCCAGGTTGTGATCTGCTTTGGCTACTCCCTTCCAGTTCTTGCAGCACACTTCTCACGATGCCAGGAGGTTAACTCTCATCCTACTGATTGGGAACTTAGTTCCCAACTCAGTCCTTCTTTCCCTGTCCTGGCTCCTGTCTGATTAGCACCAACTGTCTGCTAAACCCGTACATGATTTTCACCGCCATTGATTCACACAAAAATGTTTACTTGGTATTTTCTGTGTGCTAGGTCCTGTGTAGGCACAGAGGATACCTTGGTGAACAAACCAGATAAGGAGTCTCTGCCCTTGGGGAGTTTATGTTAAAGAGTGAGGAGTCTACGGCCATACCACCCTGAACGCGCCCGATCTCGTCTGATCTCGGAAGCTAAGCAGGGTCGGGCCTGGTTAGTACTTGGATGGAAGAGTGAGGAAACACATACTAAACAATAGGCATAATAAATACATAATATTTTATAAAAGAAGGTGATAAGTGTGATGGAAAAAGTGAGCAGGGAAAGACAAGCCGACAGTGCTGATACAAGGCACATGTTTACAGTGGCCTCTTTGAGAAGGTGACTCTTGAGCAAAGCCTTAAAAAACATTCCATGTGTTCTGTACTTTCATATACATCTACTCATCATCAACACCTGGTCGTATAGGTAGCTAGCTTACTTCAGCCTGAGAACTTCCAGGACTTTCTGTGTCTCCCAGAGGGGCTATTTATATATAGTAAGAGAGGCAGCAAGTGTTATAATTGTATGCTTGGACTTTGGTGTAGAAAACGGCCTTGAATCCTTGCTCTATGGCCAATTGGAGCAGCTGTAAATGTTTACCCTATTTACTAGACAATGTGCTTCTTGAGGGGCTGGATCTTTCTTGTTCACCCTATTGCCTCCATGCCTAGCGTAGTAGTATCTGACCTCTATTAATGCTTGTTAAATGAATGAGTGCACATTTAAGTTTTTAGTTTGCTTATTAGCCATAATGCCCTGGGAACATTCCTTCCTGAGCTTTCAGTTCCTTGTATGTAAAATGAGGCTGTTAATCATGATCAATAGAGTAACCGCCTCATAGTGTGAGAGTCAAACTGTAAGAATTTACAATGCAGGTAGAGCACTTAGCAAGGTGCCTAGTACACAGCTAGTGCTTATGCAGTAAGTGTTAGAAGTGGTTACTGTTTGTTGTAGTCAACATACAGAATTAATGTTCTCCTACTTAAGATACACTATTGTGGGAGGATTTCTTTCCTCCTCAATAACTTGGTCCCATCAACCAAGCCTGTGCATGCCTGCAGAGTTGTAACCTTTGAGGGAATATGAGAGGTGTGCATGGGGGTAGATGGTGGGTAGGGTGGAGGCTAGAGGAGCCTAGGGGCAGAAGAGAGAGCCTAGGTAGCAGGACTGAGGGGATCCCTGGAGCACTGTGGCCGGGGTAGAGGCTGTTGTATAAATAGACAATCTCTCAGCCAGCGCTAGGAAGCAGAGTTAGTGTCCACATAATAACACAGAGCAAGGGGATTAATGGAATGTTAACTGAGATTAAACAGAGTAATTATTAGGGCGTAGGCATCACTAGTGGGGCCTGGAGACAAGGCCTAGACTCTGGCACAGGGTCTTTCTCCAACTTAAAGTGTCTTTTCAGCCCAAATTCCCTGGTTTTCCCAGCATTCCCCAGTGTCTGCTGAACTGACTCTCCTGCCTTTTTGATTTTCTTCAATCTGGTCTCCTGGGTTTGTTTCTCATGAAACAGTCAGTCTGCATGAAGACCCCTGCTGTCTCTATGGGCATGGCCAGGGGCACCATTTGCTAACTCACTAGGAATATAACCATCACTCTGGTTGTTCTCAGTGAGTATAGACAGTCATTCAGCGCTATTCTGCAGAAGGCAGCATCCTGACCAAACAGGCCCAGAGGTAGAAGGCTTCTCTTCCTACTAGGCTCTTGGCTGGAAGCAGATGTTTTATGGAAGTCAGTTGCCATCCAGATAGTCAGCAACATTTGTTTAGGACCCACTGCACGTCTGTCCCTGTGATGAGGGAGACAGCATTTCAATGCAGAAAAGATAATGATCCTCATCAGAATCTATGATTATTTCCTGAGGATTGAGTCTTAGAAGTGGCTTTACTTTTCTAAGGGTTAAGAATACTTTTATGTTTCTTTATACATAATGCCATATTGTCTTCCAAAAAGGATGTACCAATTTATATGCCCATTCATTGCATTTAATAATGTTCGTTTTATTATACCTTTGCTAGTACTGGGTACTATTAACTGGGTACTTTTAACTATATATAAAGGAGAGGCAAAATGGCATTTCTTTGATTAAAGCTTTGCTTTTTATTAGAAAAGGGGTTCAACATTTTAAAATGTTTGTTTACTGTGGAGATAATTCTTGGTATCCTCTCCAGAGTAGGTCTGGAGGAATTTTGACTTTTTTTTTTTTTTTGGCTGAATTTTATTCATGGCATTTTTTAAAAAGATTTTTTTTAATGTTTGTTTATTTTTGAGAGAGAGAGAAAGACCATGCACAAGCGGGGGAGGGGCAAAGAGAGAGGAAGACAGAAGACTGAAGTGGGCTCTGTGCTGACAGCAGAGAGCCCGATGCTGGGCTCGAATTTGCGAACTGCGAGATCATGACCTGAGCTGAAGTTGGAAGCTTAACCAACTGAGCCACTCAGGTGTGCCTATGGCATTTTTTTTTAAGTTTATTTATTTATTTTGAGAGAGAGAGTGTGCACATGTGCACATGCTCAAGCCAGGGAGGAGCAGAGAAAGGAAGAGAGAATCCCAAGCAGGCTGTATGTGTCAGTGCTTGATCTCACCATGAGATCATGACCTGAGCCGAAATCAAGAGTCAGGTGTGTAACCAACTGAGCCACCCAGGTGCTCCTATGGCATTTGTTTTTTTAATACACATACAGTAAAATTTACTTTCTTTGTTACTGTGTACATTTTCTGATTTTGACAAGTACACAGCATTTTGTAAGTAGTAACACAATCAATATAAAATTTTCTCCCAAAATTCCCTCCTGTTGCCTCAAACCCTCCACCAACTCTTAGTCAAATCAACTCTTAGTCCCTGGCAACTACTGATCTATTTTATGGCCCTGTATTTTTGCCTTTGCCAGAATGATGTAACAGTCTCTTTAATAGAGCAATAACACTTAAATTTTAAGTCCAATTTATAAGTATTTTTCTTTTACATATTGTGTTTTGTTTTTCTACTAAGAACTTTTTGCCCAACCCAAAGTTTCCTATATTTTCTTCTAAAATTTTTCAAATTTTACATGTATGCCTATAGTCCATTTTGTTAAAATTTGTGCAAGGTGTGAGATGTTGGTCAAGATTCATGGTTTTGTATATTGATATCCAGTTGTTATGGCATCATTTGTTAAAAAAGTCTACCCTTTTTCTATTTAGTTAATTAATTAATTAATTACTTTAAATGTTTACTTATTTTTGAGAAAGAGAGAAAAAGAGACAGAGTGTGAGCAGGGGAGGGGCAGAGAGAAAGGGAGACACAGAATCCAAAGCAGGCTCCAGGCTCTGAGCTGTCAGCACAGAGCCGGATGCAGGGCTCATACTCACGAACTGCAAGGTCATGAGGATGTTTAACCAACTGAGCCACCCAGGCACCCCTGAAACTGCAATTTTTAAAACAATAGCATTGACAAGTCCAAAGCATGAAATACTTAGGTATAAGCTAAAAACTATAAAGTATAGATGAAAGAAAATTTAAGAGTTAAATATATAGTTCTTTTTCTATTTAAATGCACCTCTGTCAGAAATCAGTTGACCATGTTTTTTTTTTTTCTTTTCTGACCTCTCTGTTCTGTTCCATTGATCTATGTATCTATCCTATCCCTATACCACATTGTATTGATTATACTAAGTTCCTATATTTTTGCCTCTTCCAGAATGATCTATAAGTAGAATCACATAGTATATAAAATTTGCATCTAGCTTGTTTCACTTAGAGTAATGAATGCCTTTGAGATTCACCCAAGTTGTTGTGCACTTCAATCTTTCATTCATTTTTATTGCTCAATAACATTGCATTGTATGGATGTACTAGAGATTGTTTAACCATTGACTTGCTGTTCTTTTTCAAATTGATTGGACTATATAGTTCCCTTGCCTTTTTTAGAATCAGCTTATAAATATCTTTAAGAACTTGCCCTCTTAATTGGAACAATGTTGGGATTTCCATAAGTCTAGATATCAATTTGGGGAGAATTGACATATTAACAATATTGAGTCTTCCAATCTATGAATATGGTATACCTTTCCATGTATTTAACTCTTAAATTTTCTTTCTTTCATAGTTTTTAGCTTATACCTAAGTATTTCATGCTTTGGACTTGTCAATGCTCTTGTTTTAAAAATTTCAGTTTTGGGGCACCTGGGTGGCTCAGTCAGCTGAGCGTCTGACTTCAGCTCAGGTCATGATCTTGCACTCCGTGAGTTCAAGCCCTGCGTCGGACTCTGTGCTGACAGCTCAGAGCCTGGAGCCTGCTTCGAATTCTGTGTCTCCCTCTCTCTCTCCCCCTCCCCAACTCATGCTCCGTCTCTCTCTGTCAAAAATAAATAAACATTAAAAAAAATTTATTTAAAAAAAATTTCAGTTTCAGGGGTGCCTGGGTGACTCAGTCAGTTAAGCGTCTGACTTCGGCTCAGGTCATGATCTCGTGGTCCGTGGGTTCATGCCCCACGTCAAGCTCTGTGCTGACAGCTCAGAGTCTGGAGCCTGCTTTGAATTTTTTTTTTTCAACGTTTATTTATTTTTGGGACAGAGAGAGACAGAGCATGAACGGGGGAGGGGCAGAGAGAGAGGGAGACACAGAATCGGAAACAGGCTCCAGGCTCTGAGCCATCAGCCCAGAGCCCGACGCGGGGCTCGAACTCACGGACCGCGAGATCGTGACCTGGCTGAAGTCGGATGCTTAACCGACTGTGCCACCCAGGCGCCCCTGGAGCCTGCTTTGAATTCTGTGTCTCCCTCTCTCTCTGCCCCTCCCCAACTCATGCTCCGTCTCTCTCTGTCAAAAATAAATAAACATTAAAAAAAAATTTATTTAAAAAAAAAATTCAGTTTCAGGGGCGCCTGGGTGGCTCAGTCAGTTGTGTCTGACTTCGGCTCAGGTCATGATCTCGCGGTCCATGGGTTTGTGCCCCATGTTGGGCTCTGTGTTGACAGCTCACAGCCTGGAGCCTGCTTTGGATTCTGTGACTCCCTCTCTCTCTTCCCCTCCCCTGCTTGCACTGTGTGTGTCTCTCTCTCTCAAAATAAATAAACATTAAAAAAAATTTTAAGTTAATTTCAGTTTCAGATTGTTCTTTATTAGTATAAAGAAATACCATTAATTTTTTGTATATTGACCTGTTTCTGATTTTCCCCTCTTGGAAAACACCTGCCATTGTGAAGAAGTCCAGTTTATTCTGGTGGAGAGGCCATGTGGAAAGATGCCTGGAGGATGCGAGGCTATGTGACAAGGAACTGAGCTGTCCCAGCCAATAGTTAGCACCCACTGCCAGACTTGTGAGTGAAGCCATCTTCAATGTTCTAGCCCCAGCTGAGCTCCCAGCTCAGTGCAGCCACATTAGTCAACCATGTTGGCACTACAGAGAGCTGAAGAACTGCGCATCTGAGCCCAGCCACCCCACAAAATTGTGAGAAATAGTGTATCTTCATTGTTTTAAACCATTAAATATGGGGGTGGGGATTGTCATTAAGCAATAGACAAATGATACCAGGCTTACAACAGTTCACTTAACTAGTCCTGGACTCCATGGCCTGACCATGAGTGCTAGGCTCTGATATTTCTTATTGAGTCTCCTTGTTGCCAGAGTCAGGCTTTATATCCCCAGGGATAGCAGCTGGCTGCCAAGTCACCACTCTCCCTCTTGCCCACTTACTTCATAGTGGTGCAGTCCAGATGGCCTGCATCTCTGCTTAAACTTGCATTTGGCCACTGAGAGGCCTCTACTAGCCTTGCTGTGATGACCCTGGCTGCCGACTGCTTGCTCACTTGGCTGACAGCTGCCTGTCTGCCTGGTTACTTGGGTTCTCACCATAATGTCGTCTCTCTGGCCTAATCAAAAGCCCTAGGACATTCATTTGCAGTGCCTCTTTCCCACCTCCTGATACAAGATTCTTTCTCTGTGGAGACTGTTTCACACTGCTACAAGTAGATCAATATTCCTTAGACCTGAAACCCCAGCTATAGTTCTAAGAATTGGCAGCTGCTTAAACCTGACCTAGAGCCTGCAGAGTGGCTGGATTTTATTACCTGTTCAGTAAAAAGATTTGGAACCCTGGGGATACATTAATTAGTTAAAAAGAAGTAAGCCACAGCAAACACTGCCTGGCTTGCCCTTACTAGCTGTGCAATTTGGGACAAGTTCTTAAGCTTCTATATACCACATTTTCTTTACTTGTAAAATAGGGATAATAATTCTTGATAAGATAATGCATATGCATTGCCGAGCAACCTGCCTGGCACATAGCAATTGCTTAATAGTAGTAGTTATTATAATTAATATTGAAAGTCAAAGATAGAAGGAACCCTTACAGATTATTCAATCTAAGGCCCACAGTGTTCAGCAGGAGAAAGTGAGGTCCAGAGAGACTGAGTGACTTCCCCAAGGTCACCACAGCTCATTAGTTGTAGAACAAAGACTAGAACACTAGGTTCTCAACCTCAAATCTCATACTTTCCCCACTGTACCACAATTCTTTGGCTTAGGATGCCCTGGAGAAAAAAAGGGAAAGGAAGACTACCAAGTATCTACTTTATTGTTGCTTTTGTATATATCATGTTATTTTATCCTCATAATAATTCTATAAATTATGATCTTCACTTTGTAGATAAGGCACTAGGGCTCAGAGAAATTAAAATTTTGTCTACCGGCCCCATGGGCAGTAGAATGGGGGCTCCAACATAGGCTTTTCTGACTCCCAAACTGGCCCATGCTTCTCCACCATCTCATGCTCTTCCTGGGTCAGGGTGGGGATCCTGAGAACTCCAGGGAAGAAGCGTTCCTGCAGGGCTTGGCACCAACCTGGCTGCATTTCTTCTCAGTTCTCAGATGCGGTAGCTGGTCTGCACGCAAGAGCCTTTTATCCTTCCTTCCACACAATCCTTTTAACTGAAACCAAGTGGCCAAAGCTTAACTGTAATTCTGCAGAACTGGTGGCGAGAGGCCCGGCTAGGGCTTGGGCCGCTCACCCCAAACGTGATGTGCACAGAGAGTGGGGCTGACATTGTTTAGTTCTCTGCTCAGCAGTGCCCGGCCAAGCCTCCCAGTCTAAATTGAGCCCTTAATCGTTTTCCTGGCATTTGCTCAGACAGGATTTTATTTTCTAGTAATAAAAGCTCCTACATTGTAGGAAAAAAACAATCTGCCTTTTTTTTCCTAGCTTTTGTGAATGCTTCACCACCTGTCCTTTCTCCCCTCTTGTTTTTGTGCTTGGGGCAGAGCCAGGTTGTTTTGTGCTTGCTGTCAAGTTTTGGGGAGCTCTGCATGGGCAGAGAAATGTGCTCACATTGACTGTGCCCCTGCTTATTACTGGCAGTCTTCCATCTCAGGGCTGAGAGGTTTAATCCTACAGGCTTGACTTCTGGGTCTGCGGGTGGCACAAGGAAGATGGTCCCAGGGAAAGAGAAATGAAGTGAGTCACCAAGGGCTTCCCACCTACCACGCTCTTGATGGCTTACCTCTGGTTACCCCCAGTCTTTCTCTTAAGAGTTTTCCAGTGGCTCTTCAGTGTCTGCAGAATCTAGCGCATACTTTCTAAGATAGTGTTCAGGCCCACCTGCTTCTCAGCCTCTTTTCTTTTGGTTGGTGAAAAAGAGAAGAAAATATAGATACCTAAAAAAGTAAAAATGAAACTCACTAGAAACTTCACCACCGTAACCAGTGTTAACATGTCAGTATGTATCTTTCCAGACCTCCTATGGGTAAGTGCATGTGTGCATGTGTGTGTGTATAAATATGTATATTTATATACACATAATATACATACAATACATATGTATTTATGTACACATACATATATGTATACATATATGTATATGCCTATGTATGTATATGTATTTGTATAATACACATATAAAATATGCATGTGTGTATATATAGATATATATGATACACACATAATATACATATAAAATATGTATAGTAAAAATAGATAATTTTTTGAATCATTATTCATTTTTAAAATTTATTTTTTTTACAAACCAGTCTTTTGTGTAAGTTCAGCTATGAAATGAAAAAGACAAGACTCATTATCATCTGAATTCTGACCTATATGTACAGTGACAAGTGTTTTCTTTTTTAATTTTTAACACTTTTTATTTATTTGTTTTTAAGTTTACACCCAAGTTAGTTAGCATATGGTGCAACAATGATTTCAGGAGTAGATTCCTTAATGCCTCTTACTCATTTAGCACATTCCCCCTTCCACAACCCCTCCAGCAACACTCTGTTCTCTATATTTAAGAGTCTTTTATGTTTCATCCCCATCTTTTTTTATTTTTAAAAAATTTTTTTTTTCAACGTTTATTTATTTTTGGGACAGAGAGAGACAGAGCATGAACGGGGGAGGGGCAGAGAGAGAGGGAGACACAGAACCGGAAACAGGCTCCAGGCTCTGAGCCATCAGCCCAGAGCCCGACGCGGGGCTCGAACTCACGGACCGCGAGATCGTGACCTGGCTGAAGTCGGACGCTTAACCGACTGCGCCACCCAGGCGCCCCGTCATCCCCATCTTTTATGTTATGTTTTATGTTATGTTCATCTGTTTTGGCATCTTAAGTTCCTCATATGAGTGAAGTCATATGATATTTGTCTTTCTGTGATTGACTAATTTTGCTTAGCATAATACCCTCCAGTTCCATCCATGTAGTTGCAAATAGCAAGATTTCATTCTTTTTGATTGCCGAGTAGTACTCCGTTGTATGTATACACCACATCTTCTTTACCCATTCATCTGTCGATGGACATTTGGGCTCTTTCCATATTTTGGCTATTGTCAATAGTGCTGCTATAAACATTGGGGTGCATGTGCCCTTTGAAACAGCATACCTGTATCCCTTGTATAAATAACTAGTAGTGCAATTGCTGGGTTGTAGGGTAGTTCTATTTTTAGTTTTTTTAAAAAAAAAATTTTTTTTTTCAACCTTTATTTATTTTTGGGACAGAGAGAGACACAGCATGAATGGGGGAGGGGCAGAGAGAGAGGGAGACACAGAATTGGAAACAGGCTCCAGGCTCTGAGCCATCAGCCCAGAGCCCGACGCGGGGCTCGAACCCACGGACCGCGAGATCGTGACCTGGCTGAAGTCGGACGCTTAACTGACTGCGCCACCCAGGCGCCCCTATTTTTAGTTTTTTGAGGAAGCTCCATACTGTTTTCCACAGTGGCTGCACCAGTTTGCATTCCCACCAGCAGTACAAAAGAGATCCTCTGTCTCCGCATCCTCGCCAACATCTGTTGTTGCCTGAGTTGTTAATGTTAGCCATTCTGACAGGTGTAAGGTGGTATCTCACTGTGGTTTTGATTTGTGTTTCCCTGATGATGACTGATGTTGAGCATTTTTTCATGTGTTGGTTGGTCGTCTGGATGTCTTCTTTGGAGATGTGTCTATTCATGTCTTTTGCCCATTTCTTCACTGGATTATTTGTTTTTTGGGTGTTGAGTTTGATAAGTTCTTTGTAGATTTTGGATGCTAACCCTTTATCTGATATGTCATTTGCAAATATCTTCTCCCATTCCATTGGTTACCTTTTAGTTTTGTTGATTGTTTCCTTCTCTGTGCAGAAAATTTTTATTTTGATGAGGTCCCAATAGTTCATTTTTGCTTTTGTTTCCCTTGCCTCCGGAGACGTGCAGAGTAAGAAGTTGCTGTGGCCAAGGTCAAACAGGTTTTTGCTTGCTTTCTCCTCTAGGATTTTGATGGCTTCCTGTCCTACATTTAGGTCTTTCATCCATTTTGAGTTTATGTTTGTGTATGGTGTAAGAAAGTGGTCCAGGTTCATTCTTCTGCATGTCGCTGCTTTCCCAGCACTACTTGCTGAAGAGACTGTCTTTATTCCATTGGATATTCTTTCCTGCTTTGTCAAAGATTAGTTGGCCATACGTTTGTGGGTCCATTTCTGGGTTTTCTATTCTGTTCCATTGATCTGAGTATCTGTTTTTGTGATGGTACCATACTGTTTTGATTATAATTCTGTAATACAGCTTTGAAGTCTGGGATTGTGATGCCTCCTGCTTTGGTTTTCTTTTTCAAGATTGCTTTGGCTATTCAGGGTCTTTTCTGGTTCCATACAAATTTTAGGGTTGTCTGTTCTAGCTCTGTGAAGAATGCTGGTGTTATTTTGATTGTGATTGCACTGAATATGTAGATTGCTTTGGGTAGTATCGACATTTTAACAATATTTGTTCTTCTTATCCAGGAGCATGGAATATTTTTCCATTTTTTTTGTGTCTTCTTCAATTTCTTTCATAAGCTTTCTATAGTTTTCAGTGTATAGATTTTTTGCATCTTTGGTTAGATTTATTCCTAGGTATTTTATGGTTTTTGGTGCAATTGTAAATGGGATCGATTCCTTGATTTCTCTTTTTGTTGCTTCATTATTGGTGTATAGGAATGCAACCGATCTCTGTGCACTGATTTTATATCCTGCGACCTTGCTGAATTGATGAATCAGTTCTAGCATTTTTTTGGTGGAATCTTTTAGGTTTTCCATATAGAGTATCATGTCATCTGTGAAGAGTGAAAGTTTGACTTCCTCCTGGCCGATTTGGATGCCTTTTATATCTTTGTGTTGTCTGATTGCAGAGGCTGAGACTTCTAATACTATGTTGAATAACAGTGGTGAGAGTGGACATCCCTGTCTGGTTCCTGACCTTAGGGGGAAAGCTCTCAGTTTTTCCCCATTGAGGATGGTATTAGCATTGGGTCTTTCGTATATGGCTTTTATGATCTTGAGGATGATTCTTCTATCCCTACTTTCTTGATGGTTTTTATCAAGAAAGGATGCTGTATTTTGTCAAATGCTTTCTCTGCATCTATTGAGAGGATCATGTGGTTCTTGTACTTTCTTTTTATTGATGTGGTATATCACATTGATTGTTTTGTGGTTATTGAACCAGGTATAAATACCACTTGGTCATGGTGAATAATTCTTTTAATGTATTGTTGGATCCGGTTGGCTAGTATCTTGTTAAGGATTTTTGCATCCATGTTCATCAGGGAAATTGGTCTGTAGTTCTCCTTTTTAGTGGGGTCTTTGTCTGGTAATTCCCTTGTCAAGGTAATGCTGGGTTCATAGAAAGAGTTTGGAAGTTTTCCTTCCATTTCTATTTTTTGGAACAGCTTCAAGAGAATCTTTTTTTTTTTTTTTTTTTAGCTTATTTATCTTGAGAGACACAGACATAGCACAAGTGGGGGAGAGGCAGAGATAGAGAAAGAAAGAGAGCATCCCAAGCAGGCTTTGCACTGCCAGCAGAGAGCCTGATGTAAGGCTTGAACTCACGAAACTGAAAGATCATAACCTGAGCCGAAAGCAAGATTTGGCTGCTTAACCGACTGAGCTACCCAGGTGCCCTGACAAGTGTTTTATAGAATGAACCCAAGACAAACCCATACCAGTAAAATAATAACAAGAAATAAGTATATATATATATTTTTTAAAAGTTTAAGGCCTTTGCTGTTCCAATGTGCCATTCTAGCCTTGTCTTTTGACACCTCCCACAATGCACACTAACTGTTAACTGCACAGAATTCACCTTCTGTTAATGTATCATGCGCTTTCACATTTCTGCAACTTTGTACCTGCTTTTCTCTCTGCTTTGTGCTCTTGACGCACTTCTTGGCACACAGTAAGTTCTGACAAAGTTAGTTATACCTCTTCCCTTCCTTCCCTGCCCGGTGAGCTCCTATTTTCTATTTAAAACTCTGCTGAAATAGCTCCACCTCTGTGAAACCCCACTCTCTCCCCAAACCCACACTTGTCCACTCACCAATTAGCCACTCACTATCCATTTTGGGATCCATGGGTTTGCCACCTCCCACCCCAACCTGTCCTAGGACCGAGCTCCTCCAAGGATTGGCACCCAGTATGGGCTAGGGAAACGGGTATTAACTGTGTTGGAAACAGCGATTTTCTGGATGAAGCTGAGCCGGGGGACACTGCAGAGGTCTGGGCACTGCTGGACTGGTCAGGGCAGCCTGTGAGCTGACATTTGGATAGAGATCCCAAATTGCTAAGGAGACCCCTGTTGTTTGCTGGTCTCCTCCCTCTCTGGCAAGAGCCAACCTACAACCTCAGAGAATATTACAGTGCCAGAGAGCTCTCTTGGCAGACCTTGGATGAATTGTTTACTCTTTCCTTGCTGAGTGAATGCAGGCTTCTGTGTGCTGTGTCCAATGCTGGGCACGTCCGAGGCGCCTTGAAAGATGCTTGGGCCAGAATTCTAGACTTAATGGCGGTGGGCTGCAGAGCGTCCGCACCCTTGGCCAGACCTTCTGTCATATCTTTGGTGGGGGGCAGGGGGGAATACATTTTGTTCTCTATGATTCACCTTTGCTCCCAGCTCCCTGCACTGTGCTTCCCCCCCATCTCCACTTAAAAGAGAAAAATTGTGTTTTCTTACTGGTGTGCAGTTGTTCCCCATCTCCTCTTCTTTGCCACCTCACCGTGCAGCTCCCATGTACCTTCCACATCCTTCCCCCTGCCTCTTCCTCCTCTTTCAGACTTGGAAACACTGAGATGAGAGTCAGGAGAGATGGTTTACTGGATGCTGCTGCTGACTGGAGCAGCATTTGTTGAGAGCATCAGTTAGGTGCTTCCCGATGCCTTGGCTCACTTTTGTGTGGTCTTCCTCAAGAGAAGGGTCTACTAGCCTTGCTGGGTAACACACCTCCATTTCCAGGCTTCCCAAGGATAAAAATATGAAACAGTAGAAGTGATGGAAACAGCATCTAATGATAACTGAACTCACATGGCATTGAACTCACAGCCTGAGTTAATAATAATGTGCCTTGAGTTTCTCCAGGCCTTACTAACCTGCGAGGATCCCTGCTCGGGTCATATCAGGGGTTATGGTCTATATTTTGCTGCCCTTTGTCCCTGAGACTTGGCCCCTGAGAAGCATTTCACAGCTGCTCACAGTGCTCTTCTCATACCCTTACTGGCATTGTCTCTGGATCATCTGGAAGCTTGGGGGTGAGATATAGTGGGTGTCTCATGTGCTCATGTCTGCACCAAGAACACTTTCCCCTCCTGTGGAAACTCTTCAGGTGACTAAGCAGCATCGAATGCTCTAGAGTTTTCCCTGTGCTAGGAAGAGCACCCTGTCCTCCATTCCTCCCCTCTTATACCCCCACCCACACTCCTGCCCCAGTTTGCATCTTAGTTCGTCGTTAGGCTCTAAAGCGGTAATGTCCTCTTGTGAAACCAGCTCCCCCAGCTTCTGCGTGGAGCCCCTCTTTCTGCAGAGTCCTGACTCCCAGTTGCGGCACCTGGCCAGCATAGATGCTGCAGCTTCCTACCTGCCTTTGACTCTTTTTCTGGCATGTGAGCAAAACCACTTCCTCATCCTCATGTGGAGTGACTCCCAGATGCCCCAGATGCCAGTTCTTCAAACACAGCAGGCATGGCTGAAACCAGTTAGGCTCAAGTTGGGACCCCATTAAAATGATAAATATTTTTCCAGTTCTTTGCAGTTTACAAAAACCCTTTTACATAACATTATTTCACTTAATCTTTGAAGAAGCACTTTGAAGTATGTGTTGTCTTTATTCTCACTTCATGGGGGGTATAACTGAAGTTCAGGCTACTTATTTAGTAGGTGTCAGAGCTAGGAATTTTCAGTACTATTTTATGGAATCCCACACTCCCTCTGTTATAGGGACACAATCCCCAAGACGTAGACAGTCGAAGGGGATGTGGATAAGGCTCAAATGGCTATCTTCAGATCTGGGGTTGGATGCAATTGGCAACACCCAGTGATGATTGAAATCTCTGATAGAGCAATGGCTAGAATTATGCATTCCAGGCAGAAATGGCTAGACTGTCTTCTCAAGAAGCTTATGAGACTTTTTTGTTCTTTTATTGCTGGTCTTCATTTTTCATCTGTGCTCCACAGCACTTGGCTAGGACTTATCATATAGTCGTTTCTGTGGGTCTTTTATCATGCTTGTTCTACTATGGGATACTTGAGGACAGACACCATGTCTGTGGCTGCTTGCATGCTCCATAGCAAGAACTATAAATATAGTAGGTCCTCACTAAATGTTGGAATGAATGATTATTTCTTAATGTTGCCCTCTCAGATTTCCAAGTGGGTAATTCAATTGTAGCCATTTCTTTCCCATTAGCACCTTTGTCAGAGGGTAGTCATGGTGCATGATCAGGCAGAATAACTCAAGCCTATTGGTCTCCTGCCTCATTTCTGTGACTTTATGTTACAGAAGCCCAGCTACTCCCTTTTGGGCCCACTGATGCATTTCACTTCCAGTTGCCCTCCCTTCTTGACCGCCACCCACCATTTCTGAGTCCAAACCAATTCAGGAAGTAAATCAACAACCTCAGTGCCATTGGTGGACTTGTGACTGGTGTCAAGTCATCTGCTTGAACTTGGGGGTTGATAGCCTAGTAACATGTTTTCCCAAATGACCTCTGTCCTCTTCCTGTCCATTGGCCCAAGCCATGGATCTGGCTTATACTCAATTTCTATCCATTTCTCCTGCCGAAAAGCACTGTCCCTTTTTCGGACTGGACATTGGGCCTGAACTCAGCCTCAGACTGGGCCCTGACAACCTATGTGGCACTTGCCAACCATTCTGGGGACAGCAACCTGGATCTACATACCAGTCTGTTGCTGTCCATGGATGATTTGTCTACAAATAACTCTCCACCTGTCTGTCTGCCTGACTGTGGAGGATGGACAGGATGCTTGAATTCTTCTCCATTGTGCTCCACTCATCTGATTGGACCAGTTGCTTCAGTCATGCTTGGGCTTGTTGTGTCCTCTGGCCATTGTGCCTCACCCATCTGGCTGCCAATCTGGTATTTGCCTTTGCAGCTGGGCCTATTCCTTCTGCTAAAGATCTGTCTGTGTATATCCAGAGCCAGGATTTTGCCTTGTCCTCTCTGCCTGTTTGGCATGGCTGCGAGATGCCCATAGTGCTTTGTGCACACCCAAGCTAAAAATCCATTTGGTTTCATCTTACTGTGCATTTTTCTGTGGAAAAAAAAGCTTAAAACTAATTGGATAAACTAAGGATTAATGGTTGGGGTGATTATTATTGATCTGTCCTGTTTCTATTATTGCTAGTTTTTTGCCCACATTCAGTCAGATTCCAAATATTGCCTCCTAGGAAACTTAATATACTTGATCTAACTCAAGTCAGATATATCCTAGTCATAATGGTCCGTGTTCATTTTGGGAGCTGTCACTTCACTGGACTAGATCTCCTACACAGTCTGGGAAAATACACCTTGGCAATCACTATTTGTGGGCTCTTTTGACATAATTGTTTTAAATGATTTAGTCATAGCTTTTTTAAAATAGCAGTAAGCTGTGGTAACATCTTTTTAAAAAGAGTGATTTGGTTCAAATAAATTAATGTTTCCATCTAGGAAAACAGGTGATGGGGTGCAGAATGAAGAGAAGTATGGAAGAAGCATGCTATAATGTGACAATACATCAGAGTCAGGACCTCACTCTTGAGGGAGAAAGAAAGCATTGAGTTTAACAGATACATTATAATTAAATATTACTACTTTGTAAGGAGGCTGAGGACTGGATAATTCAGGACTTCCAAAATCTACCTCAGTTCTATGAGATATTTCCACTTGGTTTTCTGCTGGACATTTCAAATGTAACTTGTCCCAAATGGAACTTCTGATTGTCACTCCTGTGTGTCCCCTTCCCACTTCCCATCTCTCTTTCAAACCTGCTTCACTCTAAGCCATCTTTTTTCAGTGCATGGCAGCTTTCTCCTTTTAGTTGTTCAAATCTCAAAACTTGAACTCACCCTTGACTCTTTCTTTCATATCTTATATGTAACCTATCAGAAATTCTGTGAGCTTCATTTTATTTTTTTCAAATTTATTTATTTATTTTAAAGTTTATTAATTTTTTAGAGAGAGAGTGAGCAAGAGTACATACATGAACCAGGGATGGGCGGAGAGAGAGAGGGAGAGAGAGAGAATCCCTAGCAGGCTCCGGGCTGTCAGCACAGAGCCTGATGTGGGGCTCGATCCCACAAACCGTGAGATCATGGCCTGAGATGAAGTCAAGAGTTGGCTGCTTAACTGATGGTGCCACCCAGCCTCCTGCTGTGAGCTTCACTTTAAAAATAATTTGAGAGTCTGACCATTTTCCACCATCTCCATTGTTACTTCCCCTGTTATAACTATCATTGTCTTTCACTTGGTATACAGAAACAGCCTCCTAATAGATCTCTCTGATTCTACCATTGTCCCCTCTTCTTGCCTCCTGCCAGTTTATTCTCAACACAGTCTTTGGTTTCAGCCATGACTCCTGAAGTCTGTTATGGTTCCCCAATTTACCAAGAGTAAAAGCCAAAGTCTTCATCATAGTCTCCAAGGGCTTCAGGCCCTCATTTAGCTCTCTGATCTCATCTCTTATCACTTTCTCCTTTGTTTACTTTATTCTAGCCATGCTGCCCTGGCTGTTTTTTGTATATGTCAGACACGTTTCTACCTCAAGGCCTTTGCACTGGCTGTTCTCTTTTTCTGGAATGTTCTTTCCCCTAGAAATCTGATATTAGCTTGATCAGCTCCCTCTCATTCTTTGAATCTTTACTTAAATGTCACCTTCTCAAACAGGGCCATCTTTTTTAATACTACCCCTTCCCCACCCCGCTGTCTATTCTTTATATTTTTTTCCTTTCTAATTTATTTTTGAGAGAGAGAGAGACAGAGTATGAGCAGGGGAGGGGCAGAGAGAAAAGGAGACACAATCTGAATCAGGCTTCAGGCACTGAGCTCTCAGCACAGAGACCGATGTGGGGTTCCAACTCATGAACCACGAGGTCATGACCTGAGCCAAGTTGGATACTCAACCAACTAAGCCACCCAGGTGCATGCCCCCCCCCCCACTATCTATTCTAACCATTCTTACCCAATTCTACTTCTTTCCTTGCAGCACCTATTACCTTTTCACATACTGTAATAAATTATTATGTCTACTGTTTATTGGAAAGCTTTTAGGACAGAGTCTTCCCCACAGTAGATTGTCAACAAAGGCTAGTTCTTGTTTTTGTCAGAGATGATGACTTTAAGCATTTTTTTAGTTTAGGTTTGCTTTACAAAATGTAGAACCTTCTTAAGCACCATCTTTTTTGTTGTTGAAGTGAGATTCACATAATAAAAAATAAAACATTTTAAAGTGAACAAATCAATGGCGTTTAGTACATTCACAATGTTATGCAGCATCTATTTTTGGTCATACCTTTATGTATTGTGTAGCTACTTCCAAAATGTGTTTGAATCAGCAGTACCTTTAAACTTGGTCTTCCAGCTGGAGGTTTCTTTTGCACCAGAAATTTGAAGATAAAAAAAATGAAAACACACAGCATACATTGTCTGACCTCTCAACTGTTTTACAGGAGGGAAATCTCAAACCAGGCAGCTTAGATACAGAGTTAAAAAAAATAAATTCCTCTATGTTTATAGGTCTTAAAAAAACAAACCAACTTTCTGTGAAGTTCAGTGGTTTTGTTAATTGTTTCAAGACGTTGGGCGTTTTAAAGTGTGTTGTAAAAGCCCTCCATGATGACAAAACAAAACTCATGAACTAATACTTCCCTATTGGGATTTTACTTAAAAATATAAAATGTGAAGTTTCGTGGTAGGACAACCTTACAACTGTAGATTTAAACCCATTATAGTTAGAAAAGGAGAAAAAAATAGAGATGATATTGATACATCTCTGCATTGTTGAGCTAGATCTGGGAACCTTACGTCTTGCTCCCTTCATTCTCTCCTTGTCCCTTTAGAGTACTATAAGGTTAATTCAAGTACATTTCTAGAAAGATGCACAAGAAATTAAATAATTAAATTTGCCACTGCAGTAGGGCTCTGGGGTGGTAGGAGGAAGACTTATTTTATAATTATATAATACACCTTTATGTAATGTTTGAATTTTTACCCTTGGCATGTATTAGTTTCAGTAAAAAAACAAACAAACACAACAACAAACTAAACTTTTGTTTAATTTCTCTGAGTACCTCAGGAAGAACTGCAAGAATTTGGGTCTCAGGGCTAGAATGAAGGCCTCCATACTACCAGGAATTCTTTCTCTGGCTCATTATCATCTCTACTTGCATTTGCTCCTCTTTGCATATTGGTGTCATTCTCTCCTACTTTTCTATATGGACATGGCTGCTGGTAGTCCTAGCTTAGGAACCCCAGAGGAAAAAAAAAATACCTTTGTCCCAGAGTTTCTATTTCAGTCTTGATGAAGGATTCTAATTGGCTTCGCTTGTGTCACATGCTTCACCCTGAACCACTGCAATTGCCAAGGGAGTTGCCCAGACCTGGGTAATTTGCCCAGTGCATGGCCAGGCAAGAGGAATCTTATAACAGAAGGAACATGTGAAAGCTTTTTGGGAAGAAAAATAAATTACTACAGTCTACTACAATCTACTTCTTGGCTGCCCAGGCTAATACAAACTCTTCTCCTATAATTAGTATTCCAAGAATGTTCCAGGCCAAAGTAACATAGCCATCATACAGATCCTTAAAATATATTCATCCTTTCCTGATTTAGCTCTAAGTCCAAATCTCTGGGAGATCTTCCTTCTACTCAGGAGGCTTTGAATGAGACTTTTCTTGGTTCAGCAACCCATGTCTAAATGAGGAATATAATACCCTCAATGAAAAACCCCAATTTAGAAAGGATTAAAAGGGGAACACAATATGAGGTGGGAATTTTTCTATGATAAAGATTAGCTCCTGCTGAACAGGAATAGCAAAGATTCACCTCTCTGGCAAAAGAATGAATTTCTTAGACACACATTATGGCAGCTTCAGGTCCTCCCAACTAGAAGTGATCTCACCAAAGTGAATACATAGGGTCTAGAGTCAAGCTTTCTCAGTCCCTCTGATGCCTCTCAGATATCCCCATTCTAATACCTAGAACTCCAGTCTTTTTAAATAAAAGCATTTATGTTAGTCAGTCTTCAGGCACTGTTTGTAAGCAGAAATGGGGCTTTGCAATAAAGTTACATATATTTATTCATTTGATATTTGTATTAAAATGGAAATCCAGACTTTCTTGCCTTTACTATTTTGAATTAGAGGGAATCATAAATAGGTAGATAGAGAGATAGATAGATAGATAGATAGATAGATGGATAAGGAGATAAGGAGATAGAGATAGATATCCGTTTCCAGGAAATAAAAATTTAGGCAATTGTATTTTGAAGACTGTTGTTTCAAAAGTGCTTTCATGCTCTTGAGGAAGGGGTAGGGTGCTGTTGGTTTCTTACCTTTTTTACCCTGCTTTGATCTTTCATTGGCCATAAAGTTTTTTCTGATGATTCTGAGTCCAGTCATTGAGGACTTTAGTGAGGGGGTGGGGGGGGGAAGGAAATAAGGCTTCAGGTGTGAAAGGATGAAAGGGATGTGGTGAGAAAGTAAGAAGGGCCATTGATGCAGAGTTAGAAAAATGGTTCCAGAAAAATCCGGACAAGTGGGTTTAGAAAACTTATGTGATGGGCCTTTGTGCCCTGGAGTCATATTGGATCAGAAACCTTGCCAGATGACTGCACAGTTTTTATAGGATTGAAAGCCTTACATTACCTATTCCCAGGACTTCTGAAGATCAAGCTTTCACCCTCATGAAACCTTGATCATTTCATGTCAGATGTCCTCAAAAGCTTCCCTTCCAGCAGAAGCAGTGCCTAGCTTACCAGCTTATACTATAATTCTGTGTCTGCCACTAGCTACCCCTTTTAGTGTTCCTCCTAAAATTATTAAACTAAGAGGGACCCTTAGGCCCTTAGGGAAATGATGGGGAGGAGTTTCTACACCAGAGCCCCCAAGCTGGGATAGCAATAAATGGATCTTTTTCCCAGTCTATTTCAAGTCAGGCAACATGGAAGTGAGGTTTTTCTTTCCTCTTTCTAATGATACATAACGTTGCATGTGGACTCAAGGTAAAAGTTTAACCACCTGATTCTCCACTGTATATCTCAGTCCGTTAACTCCTCATCTAGAGTGGAGAATGGTGATGGGAAGATTGGAGAGTGTCTGAATCTTCTACAATAATCATTCTTCTTTAAAACTTTTTTTTAAAAAAAGTTTATTATTTGTTTGTTTGTTTGTTTGTTTGTTTGTTTGTTTAGAGAGTGTGTGTGAGCTGTCAGTGCACAGCCTGATGTGGGGCTCAATCTCAACAACCACAAGATTATGACCTGAGCCAAAATCAAGAGTCAGACACTTAACTGAGTGAGCCACCCAGATACCCCTACAGTAATCATTCTTAATTTCCTCTGAGTGTTTGTTGTTTGCAACTCTCTTTCCTGGGACCAGATAATTCTGAGAGAAGAGGAACACTCAAATTAGCTCATGTAAAATGGTATGTTTATCATATGGTTCTAATACCTCATGTCCTAGACAGTGAAGCAATGTTATAGGTTTTTTATGGGGAAGAAATGACATATAGTTGGGCCTTAGAGGATCACAAAAAGGGAAATAGAGACTAAGGAAATAAGGCAGTTCTTTTCCTGGGATCATTTGGTCTCTCTTCTCTGCTTCTGTCTGCTGTTGTCTTCCCTACAGAGCATGCACTTTTTATTCATGGTGTCTTTGATTCTATAGTTTCAACTTGGTTCAGTGTCACAATGAGGAAGAGAGAGTTATCCAAAAGGAAACTGGATGGCTACTAGGAAGGGAGAGTGAATTCTAGGCAGATAAAAAATGAAAAATTTACATGGTAATGACCAGTTGTTCAAGTGCATTCAAGTTGGCTGAATGGTTTTCCGTGTCTGAAGTGAAAGTCACCATGCTGCCAAAACCCTAGTGCCCAGCCTCATCCCCAGAACTGAAGGATGTCCAGTAAATGTTTGCTGAGTGAATACATAAATGAATGAATTACTGGAGTGGAAGGCAGGATCCATGTCTGATTAATTTGATTCATCTTTGTAACACTCATAAAGCACCTGATATACATTTTTTGTACATGGTATATGTTCCAAAAGTATTATATGTTATAAAAGTATAGAATGATTCTCACTTTGAGTCTCATACTTTTTAAAGTGGCAGAAACACATTGTGTAGTACAGTGGCCTCCAAAGTAGAGTATACAAGACAGTCTACTGGGTATGAAAAAAAAATTATGACCTCTATGTGTTTATCTAAATAATAAGAAAAACTAAATGTTATTAATATATAATATATAGATCGATACTGGTGCCTTCACATAGGTCAAATGTGAAGTGTAGTTCATAGAATACTGTAAGGGAAGAGGGGGTTTCTATAACATGGAAGGCTTGACCAAGTGTTGGCTTTCAGCATACTGTGATTATATTGCAGTTTAAATGGGTTGAGGTAGATTCAGAGAGTAGAATATTATCTAGTTTTAACTAAAATAACTCTCAAAAAATGAATAAAAATCTTTAAAGGATATCTGTAAAAAAATTGTGAATTGAAGATAATACCTAAAATGGAAACAAAAGGAAACAATGAGAAAATGGCTGAGCAAACAGTTCTGCTTCCTGTTATGAGTTCTTTGTGACCCATGTTAAAGATTAAAAAACAATGATGATATAGTGTGATCTGATAAATGGTAGTCCAAAAAACTAGACATTTTCATGGAGCCCCTTAGAACTAAATAATGCCGTTAACAGTAGACATTGATCCAAAGTGTACATTGGGCTTGAGTTTTTTCTGTGCAGCTGTCATGATTATTGTGACATTTGTAAATGAAGCATCAGGGGTTTTTTTTATGGTGATGTTTTAGCCAGGCAATGTTCAGATTCACTTAACATAATTTCACTAACTTTATGGTTTTTGCTTGAGGACAGAAGTTAAAAAGCTACATACTATTGAGGAAACAATCTTCTGCCCTGGGAAAAACTGAAATTATAAGCAAAAATGTATTCCTTTGTCAGCAGATATCTTTGGAAGATGCCTAGAAAACACTGGTGAAGATCTCAAGAAAGCATTAGGATAGATTTGACAATGTGGGATGATTCTGATATGGTTGGATGAAAGTACAGATGTTTCTAACTTGTCTCAGTTTATATTTGCTGCATTTCTGTTTCAATAATGAAATACATGAAAAACTATTTTCTCTCTCTTGCTCTCTTTTTACTGATGTAAAGATATCCTGGGAGGAATATATTAATTGTAAATATATTAATGATTTCTTTAATAAAAGAAGTGGTAAGGCTAGAGGGACAGAACCACAAGAGACATTTAATCACTGCATCATTCATAGCTACTGCAGGAAGGAATTCAGAACTATAGTGTTTAAAACTCTGGGAATATGTGTGGTGAATCTTGTGAAACAGAACCTTTACTAGTAAAAAATTTTATAACCATCTAGGGTCGGCAAGTTTTTTCTGTAAAGAAGAAAATAGTCCATGTTTTAGGCTTTGCAGGCCATATGGTCTCTGTCACAACTATTCAACTCTACTAGTGTAAGGTGAAAGCAGTCATAGGCAATATGTAAATGAATGAATGTGACTAGTGTTGCAGTAAAAATTTATTAAAACAGCGGTGGGCTGGATCTGATCCCAGGGCTGTAGTTTGCTGACCCCTGCTCTATAATGAGCAAGGAATAGCCACGAACATAGAGGTTCACTGTTGTCTTGGGTCATAGCCCTTAAAAAGGTTGCTGAAGTTAAAGACAAACCTACAATTTATTGACCTTTTGTGCGATGACAAGTGGTTGTTGGTTGTGTGCAACATACCAGATAAATTAAAAGAAAAATAAGGACAGATTAAATAGCTTATTTCTTCAAGGTGAAAGTGACATTTAATAGTGAGAAACAAACTGCTTTTTAAAAGAAACCCAGAGGGCATCTTTGAAAATGGTTTTTAGGGAATGTTCTTTATTGTTACATTGTTTAGTTATAGGAATTGTATATGTTTGTCCCCTGAATACTTAATAAACTTGGAAACAGAATTTCCCAATATGTTTAATACTCTCCCAAAGAGTTTTCGTGGGTTTTTAATCTGTTTGTTAAAAAATGTAAATATGCAAACCCTTTCAGTTTGTTTGCAGGAATAGATTTTTGGCATCAAGAATGATAAAAATTTATTAGCCAAATTTCAACAAAAACTTCTGTATAAATGGTTGTTAGGATTGAAAAATGAGTATTATGGGGCACCTGGGTGGCTCAGTTGGTTAAGCATTCGACTTCAGCTTAGGTTATGATCTCACAGTTTGTGAGTTTAAGCCCTGCGTTGGGCTGTCTGCTGTCAGCACAGAGCCTGCTTTGGATCATCTGTCCCCTCACCTCCGCCCCTCCCCCGCTCACACACACACATATGTGTGTGTGTGTGTGTGTGTGTGTGTGTGTGTGTGTACTCTCTCTTTCTCAAAAAGAAATGAAAATATTAAAAAAAAGAAAAATGAATATTATGATTTGGTAAGTGCAGTCAGTGAGAGACTAATACTCGGTTCCATTAGGAAATTCCATGTGAACTTCTTTTTCTAGCTATGACAACCATAACAATTAAATGTATTGATATAAACTGAACTTAGAAGCCTTCCAACTGCTATGACACGGAACATTAAACCAAGGTTCTAAAAATAATAAGGAGGCATATCCAAATACACTGCTTACAGTTTTTCTTTGTTCTAGAAATTAATGAAATAAAGATTATTTAAAGGTATTTTTTTTTCCCATACATTTCTGGATTAAAAAAAAATTTTGAGTATAGTGGATGCACAATGTTATATAAGTTTCAGGAGTGTAGCTACCATCTGTCACCACACAACACTGTTACCATATCACTGACTGTGTTCCTTATGCTGTGCCTTCTATTCCCATGATTTATTCATTCCATATCTGAACACCTATGTTTCCCACCCCTTCACCCATTGCTCAACCTCCTCCCTTTTGGTAACCATCAGTTTGTTCTCTGTATTTATAGATCTACTTCTGTTTTTGTTTGTTTATATCTTCATTTTTTTTTTAGATTGCATATATAAGTAAAATCATATAGTATTTGTTTTTCTTAGTCTTAGATCCTCTAGGTCCATCCATGTTGTCTCAAATGCCATGATCTCACCCTTTTTATGGCTGAACAATATTCTGTTTATAAACACACACACTGCATCTCCCTTATCCATTTGTCTACTGATGGACACTTGCATATCTTGGCTATTATGAATAATACTGCCATAAACACGGGTACAAATATCTTTTCGAATTAGTGCTTTTGTTTTCTTTGGATAAGTACTCAGTAAAATTACTGGATTGTATGGTATTTCTATTTTAATTTTTTGAGGAACCTCTATATTGTTTTCCACAGTGCCTCTACCAATTTACATTCCCATCAAGAGTGTATGAGGGTTCTTTTTTCCCCCACATCCTCATCAACACTTGTTATTTTTTGTCTTTTTGATTTTAGCCATTCTGACAGGGGTAAAGTGATGTCTCATTGTGGTTTCGATTTACATTTCCCTGATGATTAATGATGAGCATCTTTTCAAGTGTCTGTTGGCTATCTGTATGTCCTTGGAAAAAATGTCTATTCAGGTCCCCAGCCCATTTTAATTTTTTTAAATTTTTAAATTTTCAAATTAAAAAAAAATTTTTTTTAATGTTTATTTATTTTTGAGAGAGAGAGAGAGAGCCAGAGCATGAGCAGGGGAGGGGCAGAGAGAGGGAGACACAAAACAAGAAGTAGGCTCCAGGCTCCTAGCTGTCAGCACAGAGCCCGATGCAGGGCTCGAACTCACAGACCGGGAGATCATGACCTGAGCTGAAGTTGGATGCTCAACCAACTGAGCCACCCAGGCGCCCCAAATTTTTAAATTTTTTTAATTTAATTTTTTATTTTTTTAAATTTATATCCAAATTAGTTAGCATATAGTGCAACAATGATTTCAGGAGTAGATTCCTTAGTGCCCCTTACCCATTTAGCACATCCCCCCTCCCACAACCCTTCCCGAAACCCTCAGTTTGTTCTCCATATTTATGAGTCTCTTCTGTTTTGTCCCCCTCCCTGTTTTTATATCATTTTTGTTTCCCTTCCCTTATGTTCATCTGTTTTGTCTCTTAAAGTCCTCATATGAGAGAAGTCATATGATTTTTGTCTTTCTCTGACTGACTAATTTCACTTAGCATAATACCCTCCAGTTCTATCCACGTAGTTGCACATGGCAAGATTTCATTCTTTTTGATTGCCGAGTAATACTCCATTGTATATATATACCACATCTTCTTTATCCATTCATCCATCGATGGACATTTGGGCTCTTTCAATACTTTGGCTGTTGTTGATAGTGCTGCTATAAACATGGAGGTGCATGTGTCCCTTCAAAACAGCATACCTGTATCCCTTGCATAAATACCTAGTAGTGCAATTGCTGGGTTGTAGGGTAGTCCTATTTTTAGTTTTTTGAGGAAGCTCCATACTGTTTTCCACAGTGGCTGCACCAGTTTGCATTCCCACCAGCAATGCAAAAGAGATCCTCTTTCTCCGCATCCTCGGCAACATCTGTTGTTGCCTGAGTTGTTAATGTTAGCCATTCTGACAGGTGTAAGGTGGTATCTCACTGTGGTTTTGATTTGTATTTTCCTGATGATGAGTGGTGTGGAGCATTTTTTCATGTGTCAGTTGGTCATCTGGATGTCTTCTTTGGAGAATTGTCTATTCATGTCTTTTGCCCATTTCTTCACTGGATTATTTGTTTTTTTGGGTGTTGAATTTGATAAGTTCTTTGTAGATTTTGGATGCTAACCCTTTATCTGATATGTCATTTGCAAATATCTTCTCCCATTCCATTGGTTACCTTTTAGTTTTGTTGATTGTTTCCTTCTCTGTGCAGAAGCTCTTTATTTTGATGAGGTCCCAATAGTTCATTTTTGCTTTTGTTTCCCGTGCCTCCGGAGACGTGTTGAGTAAGAAGTTGCCACTGCCAAGATCAGAGAGGTTTTTGCCTGCTTTCTCCTCGAGGATTTTGATGGCTTCCTGTCTTACATTTAGGTCTTTGATCCATTTTGAGTTTATTTTTGTATATGATGTAAGAAAGTGGTGCAGGTTCATTCTTCTGCATGTTGCTGTCCAGTTTTCCCAGCACCACTTGCTGAAGAGACTGTTTTTATTCCATTAGATATTCTTTCCTGCTTTGTCAAAGATTAGTTGGCCATACGTTTGTGGGTCCATTTCTGGGTTCTCTATTCTGTTCCATTGATCTGAGTGTCACCTCTTTGGTTAGATTTATTCCTAGGTATTTTATGGTTTTTGGTGCAATTGTAAATGGGATCGATTCCTTGATTTCTCTTTCTGTCACTTCATTGTTGGTGTGTAGGAATGCAACCGATTTCTGTGCATTGATTTTATATCCTGCGACTTTGCTGAATTCATGAATCAATTCTAGCAGTTTTTTGGTGGAATCCTTTTGGTTTTCCGTATAGAGTATCATGTCATCTGCGATGAGGAAAGTGTGACCTCCTCCTGGCCAATTTGGATGCCTTTTATATATTTGTGTTGTCTGATTGCAGAGGCTAAGACTTCCAATACTATGTTGAATAACAGTGGCAAGAGTGGACATCCTTTCTTGTTCCTGACCTTAGGGGGAAAGCTCTCAGTTTTTCCCCATTGAGGATGATACTAGCATTGGGTCGTTCATATATGGCTTTTATGATCTCGAGGTATGCTCCTTCTATCCCTACTTTCTTGAGAGTTTTTATCAAGAAAGGATGCTGTATTTTGTCAAATGCTTTCTCTATATCTATTGAGAGGATCATGTGGTTCTTGTCTTTTCTTTTATTGATGTGATGAATCACATTAATTGTTTTGTGGATGTTGAACCAGCCTTGCATCCCAGGTGTAAATCCCACTTGGTCGTGGTGAATAATTTTTTTAATGTATTGTTGGAGCCATTTGGCTAATATTTTGTTGAGGATTTTTGCATCCATGTTCATCAGGGAAATTGGTCTATAGTTCTTCTTTTTAGTGGGGTCTCAGTCTGGCTTTGGAATCAAGATAATGCTGGCTTCATAGAAAGAGTTTGGAAGTTTCCTTCCATTTCTATTTTTTGGAACACCTTCAAGAGAATAGGTGTTAACTCTTTCTTAAATGTGTGGTAGAATTCCCCTGGAAAGTCATCTGGCCCTGGACTCTTGTTTTTTGGCAGCTTTTTGATTACTAATTCAATTTCCTTACTGGTTACGGCTCTGTTCAAATTTTCTATTTCTTCCTGTTTCAGTTTTGGTAGTGTATATGTTTCTAGGAATTTGTCCATTTCTTCCAGATTGCCCATTTTATTGGCATATAATTGCTCATAATATTCTCTTATTACTGTTTTTATTTCTGCTGTGTTTGTTGTGATCTCTCCTGTTTCATTCTTGATTTTATTTATTTGGGTCCTTTCCTTTTTCTTTTTGATCAGACTGGCTAGTGGTTTGTCAATTTTGTTAATGATTTCAAAGAACCAGCTTCTGGTTTCATTGATCTGTTCTACTGGTTTTTTTGGTTTCAATAGCGTTAATTTCTGCTCTAATCTTTGTTACTTCCTGTCTTCTGCTGCTTTGGGTTTTATTTGCTGTTCTTTTTCTAGCTCCTTAAGGCGTAAGGTTAGTTTGTGTATCTGAGATCTTTCTTCCTTCTTTAGGAAGGCCTGGATTGCTATATATTCTTAATATACTCTTATAGCCTGGATTGCTATATAGTCCTCTTAAGACTTCCTTTGCTGCATCCCAGAGGTTTTGGGCTGTGGTGTTACCATTTTCATTGACTTCCATATACTTTTTAATTTCCTCTTCAACTTCTTGGTTAGCCCATTCATTCTTTAGTAGGATGTTCTTCAGTCCTCAAGTATTTGTTACCTTTCCAAATTTTTTCTTGTGGTTGATTTTGAGATTCATAGTGTTGTGGTCTGAAAATATGCACGGTATGATCTCAATCTTTTTGTACTTACTTAGGGCTGATTTGTGTCCCAGTATATGGTCTTTTCTGGAGAACATTCATGTGCACTGGAGAAGCATGTATATTCTGCTGCTTTAGGATGAAATGTGCTGAATATATCTGTTAAGTCCATCTGGTCCAGTGTGTCATTCAAAGCCATTGTTTCCTTGTTGATTGTTTTATTAGATTATCTGTCCATTGCTGTGAGTGGGATATTGAAGTCTCCTACTACTATGGTATTACTTTTGATGAGTTTCTTTATGTTTGTGATTAATTGATCAATTAATTAATTGATTTATATATTTGGGTGCATAAATGCTTACAATTGTTAGGTCTTCTTGGTGGATAGACCCCTTGATTATGATATAATGCTCTTCTGCACCTCTTGATACAGTCTTTATTTTAAAGTTTAGATTGTCTGATGTAAGTATGGCTACTCCAGCTTTCTTTTGTTGACCATTAGCATGATAGGTGGTTCTCCATCCCCTTATTTTTAATCTGAAGGTGTCCTTAGGTCTAAAGTGGGTCTCTTGTACACAGCATATAGATGGATCTTGTTTTCTTATCCATTCTGTTAGCCTATGTGTTTTTTAAATTTATTTATTTAGTATTTATTTATTTTAATATGAAATTTATTGTCAAATTGGCTTCCATACAACACCCAGTGCTCCTTCCAACAGGTGCCCTCCTCAATACCCATCACCCACCCTCCCCTCCCTCCCACTCCCCATCAACCCTCAGTTTATTCTTAGTTTTTAAGAGTCTCTTATGCTTTGGCTCTCTCCCTCTCTAACGTTTTTTTTTTCCCCCTTCCCCTCACCCATGGTCTTCTGTTAAGTTTCTCAGGATCCACATAAGAGTGAAAACATATTGTATCTGTCTTTCTCTGTATGACTTATTTCACTTAGCATACCACTCTCCAGTTCCATCCACATTGCTACAAAAGGCCATATTTCATTCTTTTTAATTGCCAAGTAGTATTCCATTGTGAATATAAACCACAATTTCTTTATCCATTCATCAGTTGATGGACATTTAGGCTCTTTCCATAATGTGGCTGTTGTTGAAAGTGCTGCTATAAACATTGGTGTACAAGTGCCCCTATGCATCAGCATTCCTATATCCCTTGGGTAAATTCCTAGCAGTGCTATTGCTGGGTCATAGGGTAGATCTATTTTTAGTTTTTTGAGGAAACTCCACACTGTTTTCCAGAGTGGCTGCACCAATTTGCATTCCCACCAAAAGTGCAAGAGGGTTCCCTTTTCTCCACATCCTCTCCAGCATCTGTAGTCTCCTGATTTGTTCATCTTAGCCACTCTGACTGGCATGAGGTGGTATCTCAGTGTGGTTTTGATTTGTATTTCCCTGGTGAGGAGTGACGTTGAGCATCTTTTCATGTGCCTGTTGGCCATCTGGATGTCTTCTTTAGAGAAGTGTCTATTCATGTCTTCTGCCCATTTCTTTACTGGATTAGTTGTTTTTCGGGTGTGGAGTTTGGTGAGTTCTTTATAGATTTTGGATACCAGCCCTTTGTCTGATATGTCATTGCAAGTATCTTTTCCCATTCCATCAGTTGCCTTTTGATTTTGTTGATTGTTTCCTTTGCAGTGCAGAAGCTTTTTATCTTCATAAGGTCCCAATAGTTCATTTTTGCTTTGAATTCCCTTGCCTTTGGAGATGTGTCAAGTAAGAAGTTGCTGCAGCTGAGGTCAGAGAGGTTTTTTTCCTGCTTTCTCTTCTAGGGTTTTGATGGTTTCCTGTCTCACATTCAGGTCCTTTATCCATTTTGAGTTTATTTCTGTGAATGGTGTGAGAAAGTGGTCTAGTTTCATTCTTCAGCATGTTGCTGTGCAGTTTTCCCAGCACCATTTGTTAAAAAGACTGTCTTTGTTCCATTGGATATTCTTTCCTGCTTTGTCAAAGATTAGGTTGGCCACACTTTTGTGGGTCCAATTCTCGAGTCTCTATTCTATCCCATTGATCTATGTGTCTGTTCTTGTGCCAATACCATGCTGTCTTGATATTTACAGCTTTGTAGTAAAGGCTAAAGTCTGGGATTGTGATGCCTCCTGCTTTGGTCCTCTTCAATATTACTTGGCTATTTGGGGCCTTTTGTGGTTCCATACAAATTTTAGGATTGCTTGTTCTAGCTTCGAGAGGAATGCTGGTGCAATTTTGATTGGGATTTCATTGAATGTGTAGATTGCTTCAGGTAGTATTGGCATTTTAACAATATTTATTCTTTCAACCCATGAGCACGGAATGTTTTTCCATTTCTTTCTATCTTCTTCAGTTTCCTTCATAAGCTTTCTATAGGTTTCAGCGTACAGATCTTTTACATCTTTGGTTAGGTTTACTCCTAGGTATTTTATGATTCTTGGTGCAATTGTAAATGGGATAAGTTTCCTTATTTGTCTTTCTGTTGCTTCATTATTAGTGTATGAGAATAAAACTGATTTCTGTACATTGATTTTGTATCCTGCGACTTTGCTGAATTCATGTATCAGTTTAGCAGACTTTTGGTGGAGTCTATCAGGTTTTCCATGTATAAGATCATGTCATCTGCAAAAAGTGAAAACTTGACTTCATCTTTGCCAATTTTGATGCCTTTGATTTCCTTTTGTTATCTGATTGCTGATGCTAGAACTTCCAACACTATGTTAAACAATAGCTGTGAGAGTGGACATCCGTGTCGTGTTCCTGATTTCAGGGGGAAAGCTCTCTGTTTTTCCCCACTGAGGATGATATTAGCTGTGGGTTTTTCATAAATGGCTTTTATGATGTTTAAGTGTGTTCCTTCTATCCCTACTTTCTCGAGGGTTTTTATTAAGAAAGAATGTTGAATTTTGTCAAATGCTTTTTCTGCATCGATTGACAGTATCATATGGTTCTTTTCTTTTCTTTTATTAATGTGATGTGTCACATTGATTGATTTGTGAATATTGAACCAGCCCTGCAGCCCAGGAATGGATCCCACTTGATCATGGTGAATAATTCTGTTTACATGCTATTGAATTCGATTTGCTAGTATCTTATTGAGAATTTTTGCATCCATATTCATCAGGGATATTGGTCTGTAGTTCTCTTTTTTTGCTGGGTCTCTGTCTGGTTTAGGAATCAAAGTAATGCCGGCTTCATAGAATGAGTCTGGAAGTTTTCCTTCCCTTTCTATTTTTTGGAATAGCTTGAGAAGGATAGGTATTATCTCTGCTTTAAATGTCTGGCAGAATTTCCCAGGGAAGCCATCTGGTCCTGGACTCTTATTTGTTGGGAGATTTTTGATAACTGATTCAATTTCTTCGCTGGTTATGGGTCTGTTCAAGTTTTCTATTTCTTCCTTTTTGAGTTTTGGAAGTGTGTGGGTGCATAGGAATTTGTCCATTTCTTCCAGGTTGTCCAGTTTGTTGGCATATAATTTTTCATAGTATTTCCTGATAATTGCTTGTATTTCTGAGGGATTGGTTGTAATAATTCCATTTTCATTCATGATTTTATCTATTTGGGTCATCTCCCTTTTCTTTTTGAGAAGCCTGGCTAGAGGTTTATCATTTTGTTTATTTTTCAAAAAAACAACTCTTTGTTTCATTGATGTGCTCTGCAGTTTTTTTAGATTCTATGTTGTTTAATTCTGCTCTGATCTTTATTATTTCTCTTCTTCTTCTGGGTTTGGGGTGTCTTTGCTGTTCTGCTTCTATTTCCTTTAGGTGTGCTGTTAGATTTTGTATTTGGGATTTTTCTTGTTTCTTGAGGTAGGCCTCATGGTAATGTATTTTCCTCTCAGGACTGCCTTTGCTGCATCCCAAAGCATTTGGATTGTTGTATTTTCATTTTTGTTTGTTTCCATATATTTTTAAATTTCTTCTCTAATTGCCTGGTTGACCCATTCATTCTTTAGTAGGGTGTTCTAACCTCCATGCTTCTGGAGGTTTTCCAGACTTTTTCCTGTGGTTGATTTCAAGTTTCATAGCACTGTGGTCTGAAAGTGTGTATGGTATGCTCTCAATTCTTTTATACTTATTAAGGGCTGTTTTGTGACCCAGTATGTGATCTATCTTGGAGAATGTTCCATGTGCACTCAAGAAGAAAGTATATTCTGTTGCTTTGGGATGCAGAGTTCTAAATATATCTGTCAAGTCCATCTGATCCAATGTATCATTCAGGACTCTTGTTTCTTTATTGATCCTGTGTCTAGATGATCTATCTATTGTTGTATGTGGGGTATTAAATTACCACATTCTTGTCAATAAGTTTGCTTATGTTTGTGATTAATTGTTTTATATATTTGGGGGCTCCCGTATTCAGTGCATAGACATTTATAATTGTTAGCTCTTCCTGATGGGTAGACCTTGTAATTATTATATAATGCCCTTCTTCATCTCTTGTTACAGCCTTTAACTTAAAGTCTAGTTTGTCTGATATAAGTATGGCTACTCCAGCTTTCTTTTGACTTCCAGTAGCATGATAGATAGTTCTCCATCCCCTCACTCTCAATCTGAAGGTGTCCTCAGGTCTAAAATGAATCTCTTGTAGACAGCAAATAGATGGGTCTTGTTTTTTTATCCATTCTGATACCGTATGTCTTTTGGTTGGAGCATTTAGTCCATTTACATTCAGTGTTATTATTGAAAGAAATGGGTTTAGAGTCATTGTGATGTCTGTAGGTTTCTTGAGTGTAGTGATGTCTCTGGTACTTTATGGTCCTTGCAACATTTTACTCACAGAATCCCCTGTAGGATGTCTTGTAGGGCTGGTTTAGTGGTGATGAATTCCTTCAGTTTTTGTTTGGGAAAACATATATCTCTCCTTCTTCTGAATGACAAGACTTTCTGGATAAAGGATTCTCGGCTGCATATTTTTCTGTTCATCACATTGAAGATTTCCTGCCCTTCCTTTCTGGCCGGCCAAGTTTCAGTAGATAGGTCTGCCACCACTCTTATGGGTCTACCTTTGTAAGTTAGAGCATGTTTATCCCTAGCTGCTTTCAGAATTTTCTCTTTATCCTTTATTTTGCCAGTTTCACTATGATATGTCGTGTGGAAGATCGATTCAAGTTATGTCTGAAGGGAGTTCTCTGTGCCTTTTGGATTTCAATGCCTTTTTCCTTCCCCAGATCAGGGAAGTTCTCAGCTATGATTTCTTCACGTACACCTTCAGCACCTTTCTCTCTTTTTCTTCTGGAATTCCTATGATACAGATATTGTTCCATTTGATTGCATCACTTAGTTCTCTCATTCTCCCCTCATAGTCCTGGATTATTTTTATCTCTCTTCTCAGCTTCCTCTTTTTCCATAATTTTGTCTTCTAATTCACCTATTCTCTCCTCTGTCTCTTCAATCCATGATATGGCCACCTCCATTTTATTTTGCACCTCATTTATAGCATTCTTTAGCTCCTCATGATGATTTCTTAGTCCCTTGATCTCTGTAGCAATAGATTTTCTGCTGTCCTCTATGCTTTTTTCAAGCCCAGTGATTAACTTTATGACTATTATTCTAAATTCTTGTTCTGTTATATTGCTTAGATTGTTTTTGATCAATTCGTTAGCTGTCGCTACTTCCTGGAGTTTCTTTTGAGGAGAATTCTTCCGTTTCATCATTTTGGATAGTCCCTGGGGTGGCGCAGAACTGCAGGGCACCTCCCCTTTGCTGTCTGAAGTAACTTGTATTGGTGGGCGGGGCCGCAGTCAGACCTGATGTCTGTTCCCAGCCCACCGCTGGGGCCACAGTCAGACTGGTGTGTACCTTATCTTCCCCTCTCCCAGGGGCAGGACTCCCTGTGGGTGGCCCCTGTCTCAGCTACTTGCATACTGACAGGCTTGTGGTGCTGCTTCGATGGGATCTGGCATATTAGGTGGGGTGGATCCGCAAGGTGCACAAGGGCAGGAGGGCCAGGGTTAGCTCACTTTGCCGTTGGTGGTCCCCTGTGGGAGGGGCCCTGCAGCACCGGGAGGGAGGCAGACACGTCGGAGGGATGGATCCACAGAAGCACAGTGTTAGGTGTTTACGTGGTGCAAGCAAATTTGGTGATGGGAACTGGTTCCTTGTGGAATTTCGGCTGGGGGATCGGAGAGGCAGATGGCGCTTGCCGGCGCCTTTGTTACCCCGCCAAGCTGAGCTCTGTCTTCCGGGCCTCAACAACTCTCCTTCCTGGAGTCCTCTCACCCTCCCAGCTCTCCAAGAGCAGAACTTTTGACTTTTAACCTTCCAAATGTTAAGTCCTGCTGGCTGTCAGGACTCACAGAGTCTGGCTTTCCGCTTTTGCAAGCCAGACTTTGGGGGCTCTGCCTTGCTGGTCGGGCTGCCCCTCCACTGCCCTGGCTCCCTCCTGCCAGTCCGTGTAGCATGCACTGCCTCTCTGCCCTTCCTACCCTCTTCTGTGGGCCTCTTGTCTATGCTTGTCTCCATAGAGTCAGTTCTGCTAGTCTTCTGGCAGTTTTCTGGGTTATTTAGGCAGATGTGGGTGTAATCTAAGCGATCAGCAGGACGAGAGATGAGACCAGCATCCCCCTATGCCGCCATCTTACCTACCCTGTGTCTTTTGATTGGAGCATTGGGTCCATTGACGTTTAGAGTGAATACTGAAATATATGAATTTATTGCCATTATGATGCTTGTAGAGTTGGAGTTTCTGGTGGTGTTCTCTGGTCCTTTCTAATGTTTGTTTATATATATATATAATATATATTTGTTTATATATATATAATATATATGTTTATACATATATAATATATATATGTTTATATATATGTATATATAATCTCTTCTCCCCTCAGAGAGTCCCCTTTAAAATTTATTGACCCCTGCCCATTTATTTTTATTTATTTATTTATTTATTTATTTATTTTTTAACATTTATTTATTTTTGAGACAGAGACAGAGCGTGAATGGGGGGAGGGTCAGAGAGAGAGGGAGTCACAGAATTGGAAGCAGGCTCCAGGCTTCGAGCTGTCAGCACAGAGCCCGATGCGGGGCTCGAACTCGTGAACCACGAGATCATGACCTGAGCCGAAGTCGGACGCTTAACTGACTGAGCCACCCAGGCGCCCCGACCCCTGCCCATTTTTAAATCAGATTGGGTTTTCTTTGTGGTGTTGAGTTGTGTAAGTTCTTTATGTATTTTGGATATTAACCCCTTATGGGATTTGTCATTTGCAAATACCTTCTCCCATTCAGTAGGTTGCCTTTTGGTTTTGCTGATGGTTTCCTTCTCTGTGCAAAAGCTTTTTATTTTGGTGTAATCCCAATAGTTTATTTTTGCTTCTTTCCCTTGTCTTAGGAGACATGACTAGAAAAATGTTGCTACAGCTGATGTCAGAGAAATTGCTGCTTGTGTTCTTTTCTAGGAGTTTTATGGTTTCAGCTCTTACATTTAGGTCCTGAATCCATTCTGAGTTAATTTTTGTGTATGGTGTTAGAACATGGTCCAGTTTTTCTGGCACCATTTATTGAAGAGACTGTTTTTTCCCCATTGTATGTTCTTGCCTCCTTTGTCCTAGATTGGCTATATAAGTGTGAGTTTATTTCTGGGCTTTGCATTCTGTCCCATTGACCTATGTGTCTATTTTTGTGCCAGTACCATACCGTTTTGATTACTATAGCTTTGTATTATATCTTGAAATCTGGCACTGTGATACCACAAGCTTTGTTTTTCTTTCTCAAAAGTGCTATGGCTATTCAAAGTCTCTTATGGCTCCATACAAATTTTTGCATTATTGTTCTAGTTTTGTGACTTTTCTGGATTTTTTTATGTACGTTTTATTTTAAGCATATTTTATGTAAGTTTTTTATGTAAGTTTTTATTTTTAAGCTTATTTTATGTAAGTTTTAACATCTAAATTAGCACATGTGTATTTGATAAATAAAAAAAATACAGATGTATTGAAGTATATATACTAGATCTTTTTAGAAAGAAATTAATAGTGATATATGATCCATGAAGTCCAAAGACCATCGTGTTGTTAGGGAGGCAGTGTGGCATAGCCAAACACTCATAAACTTTGGAGCCACACAGATCAGCAGTGATTACTAACAGTAATTACCACTTAATAAGTTGAGCCTAGGGCTTGGCATCATGTCAGATGAGTTGCAAAAGTTATCTCATTTTATCCTGTCCAATACCATATGTGGGACGGATGGCATGCCTGCATCTCCTTTTATGTCCACCTAGCACATTTCCCAAGATGCTTTGGGGATAGGCTGGGTCTTCTGATTACACAAGTGCCTTGGCTCTCATATTCTTTCAACTCTAAAATTGCTGGTTGAGCTCTTGTCTCCCAGGCTCTAAAAATCATTAAAAGAGATTTTGGGGTTACCTGGATAGCTCAGTCAGTTAAGCATCTGACTGTTGTTCTTGGCCCAGGTCATTATCTCATGGTTTGTGGGATCAAGCCCTGAGTCAGGCTCTGTAGTGACAGAATGAAGTCTGCTTGGGATTTTCTCTCACCTTCTCTCTCTGCCTGTCCTCTGCTCATGTGTGCACATGCTTTCTCTCTCTTTCTCTCAAAATAAATAGCTTAATTTAAAAAAGATTTCTTTGGCATCCATTGAAGAAGAAGAAAGTAATCCATAAAATCACCTCTTAATATACTATTGTAGTCAACTCTTAATTCAGTAGGGTATTGACAGGAAGGAATGGAATGGTAGGTTCAGAAAAATCCACAACTACAGTTAAAACAAAATTATAGTCAACTCTCCATTATCTGGAGATGATTAACTGTAATTATAATGTTGGGTAGGCCTGAAAGGGATTTAGTGGAGGGGAGCTTTTGGAGGGGCCACACTAAGTCCATTTTTCTAGAAGAGTTCAGAAGGCAAGTGATCCCTTCTCATCCTGCTTCTTGTTGGAGTAGAGGCTGGTAATCTGAGGAATCTGAACTCATTATTTGCTGCCTAATTACCAACACTCTAGGCTGGGGAGGGCTTCCACTCTCAGAGCACTGTTGTGCTTTTACCACCATTAATCTACTCTGAATAATAGAGCAGGGACTAAATATTACCATCTCACAGATGAGAAAATGGAGGCTCAGAGAGATTAAATAACTTGCTCACTAACTGAAAACTGGTGTCAAAGTTGGGATTGAAGCCCAGGTCTGGCTGATTCCAAAGCCTCTGTGTCATTCACTGCTTCCCTGCCACTTAACTTGTGGGGTTTGGTCCTACTGGGACAGAGATATTTTTGGATGGAGGCTTTTCTTTCTTGATTTTCAAAATATATCATATTGGCAAATGCCATTTCTGTCTGTTCCAAATGATACCCTGTGCTTCTCCTTTTTTTGTGACTTTGCTGAGAGTCATAAAGGACTTTGAAAATCATCCATTCCAATGCTCTCATTTTATAATGAACAAAATTAATACCCAGAAAGATAAAGTTAATTTACCCAAGGTCCCTATGGTCATTAGTGATGGATCTAAATCTGCTGTGTTTGAACTTTTGAACTCCTTGCATTTTAGGGAAAAAGATCCCAGAGTATAAATGCATGTGATTCAGCTTAAGTTTTCAAACATCTATAATTGAGCAACAGAGTTATAATTTTCTTAAGAAATAGGCCAAATCATGGTTTTCCATTCAAACTCATTTGAAACTTTAAGCTTGCTTGGGGTGGCACTTATAGTCTACTAACCCTGGGTTTGTTCTTATTCTCGTTTGCCTTGACTTAAAAAGATGAACCATGTGATTCCCAAGAGTTTGGAAGCTTTTCTGATGTTTTCAATAAAACAGCATGTAGAACTAGAACTCTTCTATTTTAGGATTTTTTTTTCTGGTCACGAGGCAGTGAGTAACCATCACTAAACTCTATTTCTATCTGAGATTGAATTTGTGAAAAACTCTGATTAGTTTTTTTTAGCTTGCACCTGAGCCTGTAGAATTACACATAGCTTCTAACTTGCCCTTTCTTCTTGTTATGAATAATGAGTGAACTTACTAAATAGCAGCTAAAAGCAGAATTAGTTTTTGTTTTCACTCATTTATTCAAACAATAAAAAAATATATGGAGCACCTACCATGTGCCAGACCCTGTGGTCAATCTTGTCCTTGAAAAGGAATTCATGGTCTAGTAGAGGAGACATACCCATAAAGATATGTGGTATTTGAAATAACACATGATGAATGTTGTCATAGAGATGTGTAGCACTGGGAAGATTCTTTTTGCCCAGTGCAGATGGCGAAGACACTGGCAAAAGTGATATTTGATCTTGGCATTAAAGGATGAGTGGGAGTTCATTAGGTGGAGAATAAAGACTGGCACAAACAAAGATAAAGAGGAGTGGATTCCAATTAGGTGGTAAAGTCTCAGTGGCTGATAATATAAATGTGAATGACCGGTATTTCAACATATTGGGTCCATGGATTTCAAGCTGATTTCAAGCTTTTAAAATCTATTTTTATTTTTTTAATGTTTACTTATTTTTGAGATAGAGAAAGAGAGAGAGGTGGAGAGAGAAAGGCAGACACAGAATCCAAAGCAGGCTCCAGGCTCCCAGCTGTCAGCACAGAGCCTGACACGGGGTTTGACCCCACGAACTGTGAGATCATGACCTGAGCTGAAGTTGGATGCTCAACCAACTGAGTCACCCAGGTGCCCCTAAAATCTATTTTTAAAAATTAAGTTTTTGGGGTGCCCAGGGGGCTCAGTCGGTCAAGTGTTTGACTCTCAGTTTCAGCTTAGGTCATGATCTTGCGGTTTCGTGAGTTCAAGCCTCCTGTCAGGTACTGCACTGGCAGTGTGGAGCCTGCTTGGGATTCTCTCTCTCTCCCTCTGCCCCACCCCCCACACTCGTATTGTATCTCTCAAAATAAATAAATAAATAAACTTAAAAGAATTAATTTTTAAAGCTAAATTGTAATTATTATTTGGCATTGCTGGCTACCATTGTGCTTCACCGTGTTAGGCGTTTTAAATATTTAATCCTCACAACAATTCTATGATGTAGCTATTGAGGAGAAAATTGAGTCTCAGGGAGCTTAAACGCTTTGCCAAGGTCGCAAAGCTAGTAAGGGGCCTAGCAAGAGTTTTGCTCTTCAAATATGCTTTCACTCACTGAAGTTTTTATTTTTAACCAAAATAGTAGCCTCTACTGTAGAGTATAAAACAGACCATTAAGAATGATTTATTAGATGAACTTTAAAGTATTATATAGAAGAATTTAAAAAGAGCTCATCTCGTCTAAGGCCTTGAGGTATCAATCAAGAACTTGTCACTCAGAGAGATGACATGTTTATGACAGGGCTAGTTAGGATAGCAACTGATTCTTGATCTTCCACTTCCTTAAACACTGCTCTGGTCCTTTAACACTGAATGCCAATTATGCATCGTGGAGATAGAGAAGTGAATAAGGAATAGTTTCTGCAGAAAGATTTGATAAGTTGCCCAAAGCTCATAAGGAATAGGGCTGGCATAGAACCCGGGCAGTTTGGCTCCAGAGCCCATATTCTTAACTTTGCTCTTAGAGAAGGTGGAGGTAGAAGTGAAATGGGCAGCTTCACTTAAATTATGTCATTGTTTGCTCAAAGACCTACTAAAGAAGTTATACTTAGTTCCTCAAGGTCCCCATCTGTAGTCACATTTACCTAACATGTCGCCATTTATAAAGTACAGTAATAAGCTTGACTTTGATGGCACTTCACAACAACCCCAGGAAGTACAGGCAGGGCTTTGTTGTGCTTATTTTACAAATGAGGAACCAGGTTCAGAGAGGCTAAAGAAAGCATTCAGCTTTATGTACCTCTGTGCAGAGATGGGATTTGAATCCACTGAAAAGTGAAAAAAGTAATCACTGACCCTAAATGCTTATAATATAGACGAGGCAAAATCACATCTGCAAATGAAAAGCAAAATGTTTTCTAAGAGGTTCAGAGTAGGATGATTAAAGGTTCAGAGGACAAGTAAATCATGTTCTCCTGGCTTTCTGTTAGAGAGGGATGTGAGCTGGGTTATAAATGTGGGAAAGATATGGACAGGTATTCAGTGACATTCCTGAGGCCATGGCCCTGTCACTTTTTGTTTCTGCTGTCTTGGTTATCTGACCACACCCAGGAGGCTGCCTGCATCCCAGTCTAATACCCGTGGCTTTGTTTTTCCATGAACATACTCATGGATGTTGTTTCCTGCCTTCACTATTGAACACCATCTATTTTTCACACAGTTGGCCCTATGTAGTTAATTACTCAGGCAGTTCTGAGTTCCAGGCCACCTTCCAGTCCTGTCCTCTTCTCAAAATGCTTCAAGCACTGGGGTACCTGGGTGGCTCGGTCAGTTAAGTGTCCGACTTTGGCTCAGCCTATGATCTCACAGCTCGTGGGTTTGGGCCCTGGGTTCTGTGCTGACAGCTCACAGTCTAGAACCTGCTTCAGAGTCTGTATCTCCCTCTCTCTCTGCCCCTCCCCCGCTCACACTTTGTCTCTCTCTCCTTCAAAAATAAATAAACATTAAAAAAATGTTTCAGGCACCTTATTTCCTCTGTCTGAGAGCTTTACAGGGAGAAGGGGCTTCCGAATGACCAGAGTACTGGACATGCTTTCTGAACTGTAAGCTTTCTAAGAGTAGAACTCTGTCTTACTGCTTTCTGAATCTTCTGTCAATCTAGTGTGAGAAACATAAATACTCACTGTGCATGAATAAATGAAAGGAATGACAGGACATAATGCCAGAAGAAGTATGCTAAGGGTGCAGAAGAAATATTTAAGATGTGTTCTCAAAAAGCAGAGGCCCTCTTCACAATTGGGATCAACAGCTTTACTATTGGGAAAGAAGGAAAGTAATAAAAAGGAAAAATAAATGGATTTTACTAATAGCCCTTGATAAGAGGTTTCATCTGTGATTTATTTTCATCCCTGATATTATAGACTCAGAAACTGAGACCCAACTATATTAAGTAATTTAAAATTATATAGTTAACCAGTGGTAGAGCCGAGATTTTGGTATAGACTGTCTGATTCTACTGGCTTTTGTTGCCATCAGCCAGAGTAGAAAACACCATAATTTGTGGGCTTCAAATAGAGCCCTCAGAATGGTTTTGCCTCAGTAATGGAGAAAGATTAGTCTCAGGATAAATGTTACACTGGTTCAGTTCAACAAAGATTGGAAGAAAAACCCAAAATGATCAAGCTGTTTCCAAGTGATTTAATGTTGTCCCAGAACCAAACTCAAAAATATTTGTAGGAGTACAAAAATACCCATTGTTCAACAAAGTAAAATTCATAATGACTGCATCCAATCAAAATATAGCAAACATGCAATGAGGTAGGAAAACAGTACCCATAATGAAGAGAAAAACCAACTAATAAAAACTGACCCAGAAACGATATGGGTGATAGAATTACTAGACAAGGATGTTGAAGCAGTTAGTATCACTGCATTCCATATGTCAAAGAAGCCAGAGTAAAAATTCATCATATTAGAGATACTGAAGATTTTTTTTAATAAATGAAACTTCTACAGATGAAGATTATAACAGTTGAGGCCAACAGTCCTCATGAAAAGATGCTCATCATCACTTATCAGGGAAATGCAAATCAAAAGCTACAATGTGATACCACCTCACAGCTGTCAAAATAGCTAAAATCCACAACACAAGAAACAACAGATGTTGGTGAGGATGTGGAGAAAAAGGAACCCTCTTGCACTGTTGGTGGGAATGCAAACTGGGCAGCCACTCTTGAAAACCATTATGGAGGTTCCTCAAAAAGTTAAAAATAGAACTACCCTATGATCCAGCAATTGTACTACTGGGTATTTACCCAAAGAATATAAAAGCACGAATTCAAAGGGATACATGCACCCCTATATTTATAGCAGCATTATTTATAATAGCCAAAATATGGACACAACCTAAGTGCCCATCAATTGATGAATGGATGAAGATGTGGGGTGTGTGTGTGTATTGCTATTTGCAATGACAGGTATGGAGCTAGAGTATAATGTTAAGCAAAATAAATCAGTCAGAGAAAGACAAATACATATAATTTCATTAATGTGTGGAATTTAAGAAACAAAACAAATGAGCAAAGGGAAACAAAGAGAGAGTTTGGGAGGGAGACACAAACCAAGAAACAGACTTTTAACTATAGAGACAAAATTGATGGTTACCAGAGGGGAGGTGGATGGAGGGATGGGTGAAATAGGTGATGAGGATTAAGGCATGCACTTGTCATAATGAGCACTGGGTAATGTATAGAATTGTTGAATCACTATATTGTATACATGAAACTAATATAACAACTGTATGTTAACTGGAATTGAAATAAAAACTTAAAAGAAAATTATAATAGTTGACATGAAAAATACACTGGACAAAATTATTCGTTATTGAAGTGAAAGACATAGCAAAAGAAAATATAAGAAAAGAAATATACATGCCTTTTATTTCTTTGTGTTGTCTGATTGCAGAGGCTAAGACTTCCAATGCTATGTTGAATAACAGTTGTGAGAGTGGACATCCCTGTCTGGTTCCTGACCTTAGGGGGAAAGCTCTCAGTTTTTCCCCATTGAGGATGGTATTAGCATTGGGTCTTTCGTATATGGCTTTTATGATCTTGAGGATGATCCTTCTATCCCTACTTTCTTGATGGTTTTCATCAACAAAGGATGCTGTATTTTGTCAAACGCTTTCTCTGCATCTATTGAGAGGATCATATGGCATCCAAATCGGCCAGGAGGAGGCCAAACTTTCACTCTTCACAGATGACATGATTCTCTATATGAAAAACCCAAAAGATTCCACCAAAAAAACAGCTAGAACTGATTCATCAATTCAGCAAGGTCGCAGGATATGAAATCAATGCACATAAATCGGTTGCATTCCTATACACCAATAATGAAGCAACAAAAAGAGAAATCAAGAAATCAATCCTATTTACAATTGTATCAAGAACCATAAAATACCTAGGAATAAATCTAATCAAAGAGGTGAAAATCTATACACTGAAAACTATAGAAAGCGTATGAAAGAAATTGAAGAAGATACAAAAAAAAAAAAAAATGGAAAAAGATTCCATGCTCCTGGATAGGAAGAACAAGTACTGTTAAAATGTCAATACTACGCAAAGCAATCTACATATTCAGTGCAATCACTATCAAAATAACACCAGCATTCTTCACAGAGCTAGAACAAAAAATCCTAAAATTTGTATGGAACCAGAAAAGACCCCGAATAGCCAAAGCAATCTTGAAAAAGAAAACCAAAGCAGGAGGTGTCACGATCCCAGACTTCAAGCTATACTACAAAGCTGTAATCATCAAGACAGTGTAGTACTGGCACAAGAACAGACACTCAGATCAATGGAATAGAATAGAACCCAGAAATAGACCCACAAACGTATGGCCAACTAATCTTTGACAAAGCAGGAAAGAATATCCAATGGAATAAAGACAGTCTCTTCAGCAAGTGGTGCTGGGAAAACTGGACAGCAACGTGCAGAAGAATGAACCTGGATCACTGTCTTACACCATACACAAAAATAAACTCAAAATGGATCAAAGACCTCAATGTAAGACAGGAAGCCATCAAAATCCTCAAGGAGAAAGCAGGCAAAAACCTCTTTGAACTTGGCTGCAGCAACTTCTTACTCAACACATCTCTGGAGGCAAGGGAAACAAAAGCAAAAATGAACTATTGGGACCTCATCAAAATAAAAATCTTCTGCATAGCAAAGGAAACAATCAGCAAAACTAAAAGGCAGCTGACAGAATGGGAGAAGATATTTGCAGGCGACATATCAGATAAAGGGTTAGTATCCAAAGTCTATAAAGAACTTATCAAATTCAACACCCAAAAAACAAATAATCCAGTGAAGAAACGGGAAAACGACATGAATAGACAATTCTCCAAAGAAGACATCCAGATGACCAACTGACACATGAAAAAATGCTCAACATCACTCATCATCAGGGAAATACAAATCAAAACCACAGTGAGGTACCAGCTTACACCTGTCAGAATGGCTAACATTAACAACTCAAGCAACAACAGATGTTGGCGAGGATGCGGAGAAAGAAGATCTCTTTTGCATTGTTGGTGGGAATGCAAACTGGTGCAGCCACTCTGGAAAACACTGTGGAGGTTCCTCAAAAAATTAAAAATGCAACTACCCTACAACCCAGCAATTGTGCTAGTAGGTATTTATACAAGGGATACAGGTATGCTGTTTTGAAGGGACAAATGCACCCCATGTTTATAGCAGCACTATCAACAATAGCCAAAGTATTGAAAGAGCCCAAATGTCCATCGATGGATGAATGGATAAAGAAGATGTGGTATATATATACAATGGAGTATTACACGGCAATCAAAAGGAATGGAATCTTGCCATTTGCAGCTACATGGATGGAACTGGAGGGTATTATGCTAAGCAAAATTAGTCAGAGAAAGACAAATACTATATGACTTCACTCATATGGGGACTTTAAGACACAGAACAGATGAACATAAGGGAAGGGAAGCAAAAATAATATAAAAAACAGGGAGGGGACAAAACATAAGAGACTCTTAAATTGGAGAACAAATAGATGGTTACTGGAGGGGTTGTGAGAGGGGGGATGGGCTAAATGGGTAAAGGGCATTAAGGAATTTACATCTGAAATCATTGTTGCACTATATGCTAACTAATTTGGATGTAAATTTAAAAAAATAAAATTAAAAAAAATTCCCCCCCAAAATATCCAAACAAACAAACAAATATACAGATGAAAGAAGATTGCAAAACAAACAAAACAAGACATTAATGAACTATGTGACTATTATTGTTTTGGGGGGAGGACTATTTTTTTACATTAAGGCTTTACTTTTTTACAGTTTTAGGGTCACAGTAATATTGAGGGGTAGGTACAGAGATTTCCTATATGCTACTGGACTCTGCACATTCACAACCTCTCCCATTATCAACATTTCCCACCAGAGTGGTACATTTGTTACCTACATTAACACCATAATCACCCGAAGTGCATAGTTTACATTATGTTTCACTCTTGGTGTAGATTCTGTGGACTTGGATAAATGTGTAACACATGTATTCATTATTATGGTATACACAAGGTATTTTCACTGTCCTATTTGCTCTACCTATTCATCTCTTTCACCCTACCCCCTGACAACCACTAATGTTTTTAATGTTTCCATATTTTTTCCTTTTCCCAAATGCCGTATTATCAGAATCATCCTTCTTTCACTTAGTAGTAGTACGCATTTTTTTCACATAGTAATATGTTAAATTTCCTCTGTCTTTTCATAGCCTGACAGTTCATTTTTTATACTGAATAATATTCCATTGTGTAAATATATTACAGTTTATCTATTCACCTAATAGAGAACATCTTGGATGCTTCCAAGTTTTGGCAGTCAAGAATGTAGCTGCTATAGTAGGGGAAGGGAAGGAAAAATAAAATAAGGTTAAAAACAGAGAGGGCAGAAAACTGTAAGAGATTTTAAATACAAAGAACAAACAGGGTTGCTGGAGGGTAGGTGGGTGCAGGGATGGGCTACATGAGTGATGGGCATTAAGGAGGGCACTTGCTGTGATGAGCACTGGGTTTTACATGTAAGTGATGAACCACTAAATTCTACTCCTGAAACCAATACCACACTATATGTTAACTAACTTGAATTTAAGTAAAAACTTGGAAGAAAAAAAAGAATATAGCTGCTATAAACATCCATTTGCAGGTTTTTATGTGACATATGTTTTTAACTCCTTTGGGTATACTAACCAAAGCACGTGTGAAGCGTGTGACACATAAAATATATGTCTCGTGCACATATTTTCTCTTCTGTAGTTTGTCTTCTCGTTGTCTTGACATTGTCTTGCTCAGAGCAGAAGTTTTTAATTTTGCTGAAGTCCAGCTTATCAATTATTTCTTTTGTGGATTGTGCTTTTGGTATTTTATTTAAAACGTTATAGCCACACTCAGGATCATCTAGGTTTTCTCCTGTGTTATCTTCTGGGAATTTTATAGTTTTGTGGTTTTACCTTTAGGTCTGTGACCCATTTTAAGTTAATTTTGTAAAGGGTGTAAGGTCTGTGTCTAGACTTATTTTTTGCATGTGGATATCCAGTTCCAACACTATTTGTTGAAGACTGTCTTTGCTCCATTATATTGCCTTTGCTTCTTTGTCAAAGATCAGTTGACTCTGTTTCTGGGGTTGTATTTCTGGGATCTCTGTTTTGTTCTTTTGATCTATTTGTCCATTCTTTTGCCAATACCACACTGTCCTGATTATGTAGCTTTAAAGGAAGTCTTGAAGTTGGGTCTTACCGCTATGCTTTTCAATATTATGTTGGCTTTTCCGGCCTTTCCATACAAATGTTAGAATCAGTTTGGCAGTACCCACAAAATTACTTGCTGGGATTTTGCATTGAATCGGTAGATCAAGTTGTGAAGAACTGATATATTGACAGTATTGAGTCTTTCTGTTCATTAGTTCTTTGATTTTGTTCACCAGAGTTTTACAGTTTTCCTCATGTAGATATTGTAAATATTTTGTTAGATTTATATCAAAGTGTATTAATTTTTGGTTGCTAACATAATTGGTATTGTGTTTTTAATTTCAAATTCCAACTTGTTCATTGACGGTATATAGAAACATGATTGACCTATGTGTATTAACTTTGTATCCTATAACTTTGCTCTAATCACTTATTTGTTCCAGGATTTTTTTGTTGTTGTTTCTTTCAGATTTTCAACATAGATAATTATGCCATCTGCAAACAAAGACAGTTTTATTTCTTCCTTCTCAGTTTGTATATGTTGTTTCCTTTTCTTGTATTATTACGCTAATTCAAACTTCCAGTATGTGTTGAAAAGGAATGGTGAGAGGGGATATCCTTACCTTGTACCTGATCTTAGTGAGAATCCTTTGAGTTTTTACTATTAAATGTGATGTTAGCTATAGGTTTTTTGTAGATATCTTCATCAAGTTGAATGAGTTTCTTCTATTTCTTTCTTATCATGAACAGGTATTGCATTTTGTCAAATACTTTTTCTGCATCTTATGATAAAATCATGTGATTTTTCTTTTTTAACCTATTGATGTGATGAATTACATTAACTGATGTTTAAATGTTGAATCAGCCTTGCATATTTAGGATAAATCCCACTTGATCTGGTGTATAATTCTTTTTATACCTTGTTGGACTCAATTTGCTAATACTTTGTTGGCAATTTTTACATCTTCAAGAGATGTAATAGAGATACCATTCTGTTTTCTGTAATATCTTTGTCTGATTTTGGTATTAGGGTAATGGTGGTCTGCTTGGATGAGTTAGGAAGTATTCTCTCTGTTTCTATCCTCTGAAAGAGATTCTAGTGTATTGAAATAATTTATTCTTTCTTTCTTTCTTTTTTATTTCATTTTATTTATTTATTTTTTAAGTAGGCTTCACACCCAGCATGAAGCCCACCCAAGGCAGGGCTTAAACTCACAACTCTGTGCTCAAGACGTGAATTGAGATCAAGAGTTGAATGTTTAACTGACTGAGCCATCCAGATACCCCTAATTTATTCTTTACGTGTTTGGTAGAGTTTGGACCTGGTGGCATTTGTTTTGGAATTTGTTTTGGTATTAATTGCTGGTTCATTTTCTTTAATAGATATAGGTCTATTGAAATTGTCTATTCTTGTGAGCTTTGGCAAATTGTATTTTTGAAGGAATTGGTCCATTTTATCTAGGTTGTCTGAGTGGTGGGCATACAGTTGCTCATAGTATTCCTTTATTATCCTTTTAATACCAATAGGTTTGGTAGTGATGTTACCTCTTCATTTATGATGTTAGTAATTTGTGTACTCTCCCCCCACAACCCCCGTTAGTCTGGCTAGAGGCTTGTTGATTTTTTTGGTTCCTTTCATGGAACCAGCTTTGGTTGCACTGATTTTCTTTATTGATTTCCTGTTTTCAGTTTCATTGATTACTGATCTAATTCTTATTATTTTTTTTCTTATGCTTACTTTAGATTTAACTTGCTCTTCTTTTTCTAGTTTCCTAAGGTAAAAACGTAGATTATTGATTTTAGATAATTCCTCTTTTCTAATATATGCACTCAATATTATAAATTTCCCTGTAAGCACTACTTTCCCTGTATCCCATAGTTTTTGAGAAGTTGTGTTTTCATTTTAATTTAACTGAAAATATTTTAAGATTTGTCTTGAGATTTCTTGTTTGATCCATGTGTTATTTCAAAACGTGTTGTTTAATGTCCCCATATTTTGGGATTTTCCAGTTATCTTTCTGTTATTAATTTCTAGTCCAATTCCACTGTGATCTTAGAGCAGACATTGTATGATTTCTGTTCTTTTAAATTTGTGGAGATGTGTTTTATGGCCTAGAATGTGTTTTATCTTGGTGAATGTTTCATGTGAGCTTAAGGAATAATACGTATTCTGCTGTTGTTGGATGAAGTGGTCTATAGATGTCAATTATATTCAGTTCATTGGTGGTGGTGTTGAATTCAACATGTCCTTACTGATTTTCTGCTTGCTGATCTATTTCTGATAGAGGGATATGAAAGTCTCCAACTATGATAATTGATTCATCTATTTCTCTTTGTAATTCTATTAATTTTTGCCTCTCATAATTTGATGCCAACAGTGAATTACCTAGAAATAAAATATGATAACAATAACAAAAAGTCTAGGAGGAGAGAAATGGAAATATATTGTCTTAAGATACTTATATGTAAAATAGCATAATATCACTTGAAGGTAGATTGTGATGAATTTTTTGTTTCTTTTTTTAAATTGAAGTATAGTTGACACACAAAGTTACATTAGTTTCATGTCCACAACATAGTGATTCAACAACTCTGAATGTTATTGTGGCCACAAGTATAGCTACCATCTGTCACCATACAATGCTATTACAGTACCAATGACTATATTCTCTAAGCTGTACTTTTCATCCCCATGACTTATTCATTCCATAACTGGATGCTTGTACCTCCTACTCTTCACCCATTTTGCCTGTCTTCCAACCTCCCTTTCCTTTGGCAATCATGAGTTTGTTCTGTATTTGTGGGTCTGTTTCTGCTTTCTTGTTTGTTCGTTTGTTTTGTTTTTTGGATTCCACATATAAATGAAAGCCTATGGTACTTGTCTTTCTCTGTCTGACTTATTTCATTTAACATAATATACCCTAGGTCCATCCATGTTGTTGGAAATGGAAAGATTCATTCTTTTTTATGGTTGAGTGTGTGTGGTGTGTGTGTGCATACACATCACATCTTTTTTATTCATTCATCTATTGTTGGACACTTAGGTTGCTTCCATATCTCGGCTATTGTAAACAATGCTGCAGTTAAGATAGGGGAGAATGTATCTTTTCAAATTAGTGTTTTGTTTCCTTTGGATAAATACCCAGTAGTGAAATTACACTTATAACTTTTCTATACCCAGAGAACCATTCTGTTTTTTACTTTCAGTACATTATTCAATAAATTACATGATATATTCAACCTTTTATTGTAAAATAGGCTTTGTGTTAGATAATTTTTCCCAACTGTGGGCTAAAGTAAGTGTTCTATTTTTTTTTTTAATTTTTTTTAACGTTTATTTATTTTTGAGACAGAGGGAGACAGAGCATGAACGGGGGAGGGTCAGAGAGAGAGGGAGACACAGAATCTGAAACAGGCTCCAGGCTCTGAGCCATCAGCACAGAGCCTGATGCGGGGCTTGAACTCACGGACCGCGAGATCATGACCTGAGCCGAAGTCGGACGCTTAACTGACTGAGCCACCCAGGCGACCCTAAAGTAAGTGTTCTAAGCATGTTTAAGGTAGGTTAGGCTAAGCTGTGATGTTTGGTAGGTTAGGTGTATTACATACATTTTCAATTACAGTATTTTCAACTTATGGTGGGTTTATCATAAGTCAAGGGAGATTTGTAGTAAAAGTCCCAGGGGGATCATGTTCTCTGCACTCCCTTCAGGCTCCTGTACCCTGAGTGATAACCTTCTGGGGCTTTCCTCTGAAAAAAACTGAAAGGGTCTTGGTGATTGATACCAGCTTTCCAAAGGCATTAGTTTAGTCTCAATTAAAATACCTCAGTGTTACCCCATTGCTTTTAGGATAAAGACAAAATTTCTTAACCTGGTTTACAAGGCCTTTCATGATTTTCCATTAATAGACAAATATGAGGAACTTAATAAATATTTATGGAATAAATAAATATATGAAAGCATCACATAGGGAGCATAAATAGAGAATAGTCCTTGCTTACCTGTCCAGTTCATCTGTCACCTTGTCCATCCTTGCTTTACCTGCTGTATTCTAGCCATACTCAACCCTTTTGGTTTCTTAAAATCTTTGTACTTTCTTGAGTTTGTTCTCACACATGCCACTTTGTCTTCTTGGAACACTCTTCTTTTTTCCCCACCCTCAACTCTCTCTCTCTCTCTCTCTCTCTCTCTCTCTCTCTCTCTCTCTCTCCTCAATAATTTCTACTTATGGGGTACCTGGAGTGGCTCAGTAGGTTAAGCCTCCGACTCTTGATTTCACCTCAGGTCATGATCTCATGGTTTCTGAGTTTGAGCCCTATATGAGGCTGTCAAGGCAGAGCCTGCTTGGGATTCTGTCTCCCTCTCTCTGCCCCCCCACCCCACTGACACTGTCTCTCTCTCTCTCTCTTAAAAAAATTTTTTTTCTACTTATTCCTCAGGAGCCAGCTTAAAAGACACTTCCTCTAGGAATCTTCTTCTACCCCTTTGGAGTTGCTGGTCCTCCTATGAACTTCTTTCATTCCTTGTTATTTCTCTGTTCATAACAATTATCATTTTGTATTGTGGTTACTTAATTGTTTGTCTTCACTATTAGATTGAAGCACGGAATATATATATATATATATATATATATATATATATATATATATGTGTATTATTGAAAGCTTATAGAGAGTGGAAACAAAAGCTGGCCTCTACTATGGACAGAATTCCCATTTGGGCAGAGTGAAAGAAGGAGATGCTGAGTCCTGATCTAGAGCCTGGCCTGGGTTCACTGAAATGAGGTATTTATGTGAGTAGCATCAGGTGGTTCCTCTCCAATGACCTAGGTCCCTTCTGAGAATGCAAAGAGAAGGGCTGTCATACTACATAGCACTACCTCCCTTGGAGGGAAGTAATGTAATATCCCTTCAATGTCTGGCCATTCAAGGTTTGGCTGAAAGAGCTGGGCTCCCTGTCTCCCTAGTCTGCAACAACTCTTGAGGGGCTCAAGGTGGAACAGCATCTGTGAGGGTAGTGGGACAATAAAACTCTAGTAGTTTTGCAGTAGTATTGATCAGGAAAGCATCATGGCCACTGAAGTGAACCTCTGAAGAATGAATGGTTCCCAGTGAAGAAATAGGCAAAGGGAATTTCTAGAAATGAAACTATTTTTGTTCAGTGTCTTTACTTTTTGATTGAAAGAAAATTCCATTGGAAAGAGTTTCCAGAAAACTGAGAGGGAGGTTTTTGAGAAAGGGGATTAAGAAGGTCATTGTGACTTGGAATATCAGGTTTGCTGAACCAGGTGTCACTCTTACATCACATTTAGAGGAAGTGTTATTTCCCTAACCCTGGCATTTCTCTTTGGCCATCCTGGTTTCCCTTCTTTGATCTTCCCTTTTTCAGAGCCACAGAAATTCCAGTAGTGGTCTGCTTTTCTTCAATCCTACTCTTTTTTTTCAAATTTTTATGAGTTTTAGTTAGTTAACATGTAATGTAATACTGGTTTCAGGAGTAGAATTTAGTGATTCATCACTTGCATATAATACCCAGTGCCCCCTGATCCTATTCTTAAAGTTTCCAGAGCTCAGCCTATCTTTCTGGCTTCTGTTTTAGAACTATAACCTTAATTTAAGCAAAATATGTACTCCTGGAAACTTACGGGTAAGTTAAAATAGTTTTGAAAAGCGATCAGAAGAACCAGCCTTTCTGCAAAGTAAACATTATTTGTATAGAAATATGTCTTGATTTATCTGTCTTATAATTTCAGCTTTTCTTATGTCTGGCTCGTTTAAAGCTGAAAATATAATTTCCAACTTTACCTTCTTAACACAGGCTAGAGTCCTACTCAAAAATATTTTAACTAAGAGGTTTCAGGTTCTCTAATAATAGTAATAACTCAACATACTTTCCTGAACATCCTGTCTCTGGACCTCACCATAGCCCTGTGAGGTAAGAAGTTAACTGAGACTCAGAAAGATAAAGTGACAAGCCTACGGTTTTAAAGTTCTACAAGAGAGCTTTCTGTGATTTTTTTCAATTGTAGAAGCAATATTATTTAAATAAATTTATTTCTTGTCTGGCTTGTGGGACCAGTCAGCAGGTACACAAAGGTCAGTAGCAATTTTGGCTGTCATATTTCTTTCTGTATTTGTTGGAAGAAATGATTTTTTTACCTGATTAAAGAGAGTGTGAGGTAGTGGCAAGTGCATTGAACTTGAATCCAGAACCCTGAAATCAAATCTGAGCCCTTACTGTGATTTTAGGCAAGTCACTTAAGATAAAAAGGAGTTGAAGAAAAGTGTCATTACCTGTGCACTTGCTATGTGCTCCACAGTGAATTATCTATCATCTCATTTAATTCTCTTCTATGAGACAGTAAAGTTCTCATGTTACTTTAATTACAAGCAGTAATTCATGGTTATGGCAAAAAAGTATTTTTTTAGGAAACAATTAAAGTGACGATTAGAAGTCTCTTTCTACCCCAAACCTCTTATAATCACAATAATTAGTTTCTTCGATAGGCTTCCAGAAATTTTCTGTGCTTAAAATATTTTGGAGAGGGCATCAGAGACAGAGTAATGATGGAAACTAAAGTTACTGGAGAGAGGGGTGAACAGACTTGTATAAGGAGCCCAGGGACCTTTTTGGAGAGAAAGGATTCAGAACCCTTCTTATCTAAAAGCCAAAATTATTGGAAGCTGTTGCGTTGTATCTGATTGGCAGGGAGTGACAATAAGACTCCATCCAAAGTCTCCACCAGGAGAGAAAGAGATGAACTGTTGGACTAAGGGTGGTAGGTGATGACGGTTCCGGGTCTATATGCCAGATATCTTCCATTTGTTCTTTTCCACCCTGGTATTAGCCCAGGAAGCTGACCTGTATAGACTAATAATATATGTCAATGGACTTCCTTGCCTTCTAGCTTCTGCTTGATTTTGGCCAATGAAAAGCTCCAGCAAGAAAGCTCTCCCAGGAGAGAATGGGAAGAAGGTTTGTTTGTTTGTTTGTTTGTTTGTTTGTTTTTCCCCTCATGTTAGTTAACATACAGTGGTCTTGGCTTCAGGAGTAGAATCCAGTGATTCGTCACATACACATAACATCCAGTGCTCATCCCAACAAGCGCCTTCCTTAGTGCCCAATACCCATTTTCCCCACCCCCACCAACCCTCAGTTTGTTCTCTGTATTTAAGAGCCTCTTATGGTTTCCCTCCCTCTCTGTTTTTATCTTATTTTTCAGGAAGAGGGTCTTGATATTTATTCCTCTGGCTCATTCTCTGAAGTGTTATGTAGGATTGGCTACATTTCTAGACTGAATGACATAGGACATAGTTCCTCTCAAGGACTCTATTCAGTTTCATCAACTGCTCTGTCCTCTCATCCTTATGGGCATAGAGGTAGTGACGTTCCACTGGGGTTACTCCACTATCTCTTGTGGATCCTCTCCAACCACTCCTTGTCAATAGTCCTTTATTAAGACCCCAAATTTTTATAACTTGAAAAATTATGTATTTTCTGGTGTGACTTTGCTTGATACAATCAGTTTGGAAGTGAATCCCAGAACCTGTTCCAACCCAGCCATCCTGGTGGCAAACCTAAGTCCTAGGGAAATGGCTGAAGGACTGGTTTGAAGGATTTATAACATAGGAAGCCCAAGGCAATTTTGTCATTGGGCAGTGTTGGCCAACTATAATGCAGAGAGAAGAGTCATCCTCCCTTGTTTTTTGAACAGTGTCTTCTGGGCAAGAGTTTCTAACAGCGATACTAGAAGCAACTGGAAACAGAAGCTTGGCTCCAGCCATGTAGCTTCAGATATGCTAGGCAGCAACAGCATGTACAGTCCTGAACTCATTATTTATTGCTACATATCAAATCTTCTCAAAATGGGTAGCTTAAAACAACAGCGATTTTGTTACCTCTCATTGTTCTGGTCTCATTAGGAAAATTCTCACTTGTGGTCTGTCATTCAGTAGCAGTCAGATGGCGGTTGCAGCTAGAGTCATCTGACTCTAGTGTGAGTGAGTTGGAAGTCCAATGGCTTCTTCATTCTCTGTCTGGTAAGTTGGTGCTGACCATTGAGTGGGAGAAAATCTGCAGCTGTCTACCATGTGTGATTCTGGCACTGGTGGTGGCAGCAGCAAAGATTAGAGGCATCTCTTTGGAATGCTGAGATTTCTGTTGTAGATAAAGACTACAGCCTGGAGGGTTACCTGGGGGCTCAGTCGGTTAAGCATCTGACTTCTGCCCAGGTCATGATCTCACAGTTGGTGGGTTTGGGCCCCGTGGTGGGCTCTGTGCTGTCAGCTCAGAGCCTGGAGCCTGCTTTGGGTTCCTTGTCTCCTTCTCTGTGCCCCTCCCTCCCTCACTCTGTCTCTGTCTCTGTCTCTGTCTCTCTCTCTCTCTGTCTCTCTCTGTCTCAAAAATAAATAAACATTAAAAAAAAAAAAGACTACAGCTTTGAGAACCAACCTAACTGGCTTTTCATTTCATTCTCATATCTGCAGGCTGAGGTCCCTATGGAAAATCAGGAAAGGGATTGGACTGGCAGTCTTGCAAACCGGGGGGCTTAGGTATTCTACTTTAGGGCACATAGCATTCGGGAGGCAAAAATACTCCAGTTTCATATAAAGGAAGAAACTGAAGCCAGAGAGATTAAATAATAGAGGTGTCAAGATTCCAACCTTGGTCTGGCTGCTGCGAAAACCTCTTAATGCTAAGCCAGGGGGATAGAACTCAAAATGTCTATGGGGGTGAGAGAAGTTCAATAAATGCATCAAGCTAGAGTAAAGCAACCACCAAGAAGCAGCTTATATTGCAGCCAAGCCGGAAACTTGCCTGAAGAAATATATTTTAACATACTTGTACACAAAACCAAACTAACCAGTCAAACCAAACTCATCCGAGAGCAGCAGTGTAGGCGGTGTGAATGGTGCCCGTTGACAGCTGAGAGGTAGGTGTGCCTTTACTTTCTATGGATGGCACTAGAATTTGCAGATTGGTGTTTTTCATCACTTCTGTATGGAATGGCACATAAAACCATTCCTCATACTCATGCCCAGGGGCTGTCAGTTTAGGACTTCTGTACTAAATTACACTACTGTTTCCCCAGATACATGATTTCATTTAATCTGCACACAGCTTTCTAAGGCAAGTAGTATCACCTCCATTTCACTGGTAAGGAGCTGGTTGCAGAGAGCTTATACAACTTAAGCAGCATCATACAGTGTTAGAGCCAGAATGCAAAGCCAGGTCTATGTGATTCAAAGTCCCTGATTTTTCTTCTATTCCAATGCTGTCTTTTTGCTTAACCTCTCTTTATTTTCAAAATGAGGATAATAGTACTTCCTTTGCTTCCCTTAAAGGGTGTGAAAAGTAAACAAAATGGATATTAAAATGTGTGTCAAAGACCCTTGTCATTTTTTAAGTGACAAACATGCTACTGTATTATTTTAATCTGCTTAACAAAATATGTTGAGATTTGACTGTGAATCAGGCACTCGTGCCAGAATCCTGCCTTCACGGAGCTTATGTTTTATTGAAGCACCCACACAATAAACTAAATAAATGTAAATTACATATAAAATTTTGTAAAGTGAGAAATGCTAAAGAGAAGAATCAAGCAAGAAGGGAGATCAGGAGGGAAGAGGGGTAGATGTTCTCATAAATAAGGTAGTCATGGAAGGCCTCTCCACCAGGAGAGCCTCTAGGCCAGGGGGTGGCAAATTGCAGCCCATGGGTCAAATCCACCTATGGCCTACCTTCATAAGGCATGCAAACTACAGATTTTTTTTTTCATTTTTGTAAGTATTTGTAAAATGACTAAGAAGAATATGTGACAGAGACTGTACATAGCCTAAAAAGCTTAAAATATTTACTATCTGGGGGTGCCTGGGTGGTTCAGTCGTTTAAACATCCAACTTTGGCTTAAGTCATGATCTCACAGTTTGTGACTTCGAGCCCTGCATCGGGCTGTCTGCTGTCAGCACAGAGCCCGCTTTGATCCTCTGTCCCCCTCTCTATCTGTCCTCCCCCACCCTCCTGCTTGAGCGCACACATACACAGTCTCTCTCTCTCTCTCAAAAAAATAAACATTAAAAAAATATTTACTATCTGACCCTTTACAGAAAAAGTTAGTAGACTTAGCCCACTCTTTCTCACATTGCTGTGGCAAACAGCTTCACACAGGTGTAACCTGACAGCATTTGACTTTAGCTGCACTGAGTATCTCTTGCTTTTCCCCTTCCCTCCCTGCTCCCCATGGTAATCTGCCTGGCACTCACATATGTGCAGCCTGAAGTCCCTAACACCCTGTGTGGCAACCCTTGACAGTGGATAATGGAAGCGAATGGATAAATGCCACACCCCCACTCACCTTCGGGCAATTCTTCTCTTCTGTGTCACATTCTATATGTCTCCTGGTAGGAGTAAAGTCCTGGTAGGTTTAAGCTCTCGTTGCTCCGGTGTGACCAACTTGATAATACTTGGCTTTTCCTTTCTCTGTTTCTTTCCCTCTAACTCCTTACTCTTGCTCCCTGACAGCTCGTCTCAGGCTCTGCTTCTTCTTCTTTTTTTTTTTAATTTTTTAGAGTTTATTTATTTTTAAGAGAGAGACAGAGCATGGGCAGGGGAGGGACACAGAGAGAAGGAGACACAGAATCTGAAGCAGGCTCCAGGCTCTGAGCTGTCAGCACAGAGCCTGACATGGGGCTTGAACTCGGGAATGGTGAGATCACAGCCAAGGCCAAAGCTGGATGCTTAACTGACTGAGCCACCCAGGTGCCACTCAGGCTCTGCTTTTGATGGGCAAACCAGACTAAGACATTTAGTAACTAGAGTGGTGCTAAGGGGTGCCTGGCTGGCTCATTCAGTAGAGTGTGCAATTCTTGATCTTGGGGTTGTGAGTTTGTTGGGTGTAGAGATTACTTAAAGATAAAATTTTAAAAAAAGATTGAGTGGTCTTAGAAAGCTGACTCTCAGGCTGGGACTCTTGAACTCAACTTTGGCTTATCTTCTGCATGAATTGAGGAACCACTGAAATGTTTTGGGCAGAGGAGTAACCTGACCTGACCAATATTTTTAAAGGATCACTCTAGCTGTTGTATTAGAAATGGGCGTTAGGGGAGATGTTCGCCCTGTCAGTGCTGGGCCCGGGGAAGGTAGTGAGGAACGACTGCATTTTGGGTATATCTTGAGTCGACTGGATTTACTGAGGGATTGGATATAAATTATTAGAGAAAGAGAGGCATCAGGAAAACTATGTGTTTGGCCAGAGCAACTGGAAAGATTGAGTTACTTTTATTCGGGATAGGAAATAGAATGGGAGGAACAGGTTAGAGAATCAGGATGTTGAGTCATTCATATTCTTTCCATTTATTCATTCTTTCAAATTGTCAAATATTAGATGAGTAGCTACTATGTACTGGGCATTGTGCTTGGCTCTAGACATTAAATGATGAATAAGAAATATACTTTTGTCCTCATAGGCACTCAGAGGCTAGTAAATTTGGTGTTTATAATAGTGTGATAAGTGCTGTGGTAATTAGAGGAAGGGCCCTATGATCAGAATGAAGGAAGAGGAGGATGGATGATGGAATGAGGAAGAGGAGGAGGAAGGGGACAAAGATGAACTTCCTTGATATTAAGCTTTTACTACACACCTGGCTTTTTATGAGCTGCTTTATCCCATTTAGTTTCATTTAGTCCTTTGTGAGGTAGATATTGGGAGGAGTAGTGGTAGAGTTTAATGGATTAAAGTGACATTCTCTCAGATTTTATAAGAAGCATGCCTTGATTCTATAATATGAACAAAACAACTAGAGTTGTGTCAAAAACCTAATGCAAACCTCTGTGCTATAAGCGAGGTCTTTGAAGTCTTTTTTCCTCTCCCTAGGTTTAAACCCAAATTGTAGGATGTGACCACTCTGTGAACAGCTAGTTCACAGGAAACCAAAGGAATAGGTAGGTGCAAGATGGCTGTGCCTCCTTCCCTATGGGAGAAGGCCATGCTCCTCTGATCACTTTTACAACAGGGAAGGAGGAGCAGGAAAAGAGAGCTACCAGTCTACATGAGCTTTGAACCCATTCAGTCAATGTCTTTTTAATTCAGATTAGTGTTTGGTCCTCCTGGGAGAAGAGGGTGTAAAATAGGCAGAAGAGTGGACAATTTTTTATTTCTTCTTTTCCCAAAGGTAGGATTACTTCCCTTTTATAGATGATAGGTTTAGTAATTGGTCTAAGCTCAGCTAAGCAGCAGAGCCTATGTCCAGTCCAGGTCTGTCTAGACTTTTTCAACTCTGCAGAACCAATGTCTATGGTCTTGGAAAGAGAATCAATAGCCAAACAGAAAAAAAAGGTATGTGGCTGCTTAGAGGCTGCTTATAACAGCCTGTAAGACATAGGAATTCTCAGGGGACCAGAGAGTGCCAGGACAAATGAAATTTCTGAGCCATGTGGCTAACATGCCATGAAAATATTGGGCTTGCCAGATTTCAGCTCTTTCTGAAAACAAACTGAGGTCAGGAAAACAAACTGAGATTGGCTAATTTGTTACCCAGATTTTGACCCTGCTAAAATGTCTCCCATGTGATTCTCCCTGAGATTCAACCTGCTGTGCTCCTGTTTATTTCTTTTAATAATTTTTAAAATATGAAAATCACTTATTTTTTTTCTGTTTAGAAAGCAATGCATACTCATTGAAACAAATCCTAAAATATAAAAATTTATGGAGAAGAATTTTAAAATCATCCATAATCCCACAACTTGGAGATATCACAGTGAATTTGTTGGTATACACCCTTCCAGATTTCTAAACTACATCTATGTTTGCAAGCGTGACATGATGTTCTTTCCCTCTCTTCTTCATATATTTCAAGTTCTGGGTAACCGAGGAAGGTGTTAGGCAGTGCAACTCCAGGAATACAACAAATCACATCCACCACAAGAACCTCTTTTCCCTTCCCTTTGTCTCCTTCATCTGTAGAGTCCAGGGTAGCCTAATGGAGCGTCCTGAGAGTCTGAATAAAGGTTCTGAGACTGTTGGGAAACTGGAGAACAATTGAATAGAGAGGAGATGCCCACTCTGGAATCTCCAGCCCTGTGGACTCTGTTGGGTTTGAAATGTAAGACTTGGAACCCACACTAAAGTCATTCTTCTGACCTCCATGTGTGCTCTATGCACTACAACAGGAGTTGGTAGGCTTTTTCTATAAAGGGCCAGATACTAGATACTTTAGGCTTTCTAGACAATACTGTCCCTCTACTCAACCCTGCCACTGGAGCACAAAAGCAAACATAGATAATATGTAAATGATGGGCATGAGTCTGTTCTAGTAAAAACTTTATTTAGAAAAATGGATTAGAGGCTAGCTCTGGCTGGAGGGCTTTAGTTTGCCAATCCTATGCTAGCTAAAGGAAGAACATTTGGGGAGAAACTAGCATCTTTTCCCCATTACCAAAGGCGGATCACTGGGCCTACACACACACACACACACACACACACACACACACACACACACACACGTACAAGAGATGATATTGTATTTTCAGTTTTTAAAATTGTGGTAAAATAAATTTAACAAATTTACCATTTTTACTACATAGTTTAGTGGTATTAAGTATATTGACATTACTGTGCAACCATCACAACCATTCATCTCCAGAACTTCTTTTATTTTGCAAAACTGAAACTCTAGACCCATTAAATAATAACTCCTCATTACCCTTCCCCACCCCCAGCCCCTCACAAATACCATTCTACTTTCTGTCTTTATGATTTTGACTACTCTAGCTATCTCATATGAGTAGAATAATACATTATTTGTCTTTTTGTGACTGGCTTATTTCACTTAGCATTAAGGTGTTCAAGATTCATCCATGTATTAGACTATAGATTAAATTTTATAATATTTAAAAAAAAATTTTTTTTTGAGAGAGAGCAAGGTAGGGGCAGAAACAGAGGGGAGACAGAAGATCCGAAGTAGGCTCCATGCTGACAGCAGACAGCCTGGTGAGGGCTCAAACTCAAGAACTAAGAAGTTATGATGTGAGCTGAAGTCAGATGCTTAACTAACTGAGCCACCCAGGTACCCCATAAATTTTATATTTTTTTATTGAAAAAAATTTTTAATGTTTCATTTATTTTTGAGAGAGAGAGTGTGAGCAGGGGAGGGGCAGAGTGAGAGGGAGACACAGAATCTGAAGCAGGCTCCAGGCTCTGAGCTGTCAGCACAGAGCCTGATGTAGGGCTAGAACTCACAGACATGAAGATCATGACCTGAACCAAAGCCGGACGCTTAACCAACTGAGCCACCCAGGTGTGCAAAATGTTATAATATTTTTAAACTTTATATTTCCTGCATATTTCTCCATGTATTTAAAAAACTTTTGGTACATACCATTTTTACAGACTGCATAATATTCCATTGAGTTAGACAGACTGAAGGGATATTCATTTGAGATCAGAACAGCCTTCTTGGGAGGAGTGCTAGCTGCTCCCCTAAACACAGCTAATTGGATTGGGGACCAGTGCACTGGCAAAGGTTGTCTACCCAAATATAGACTGCCCAGTAGAGATACTCCCTGTAGAATGGATCCAAGATGAACCAATAATATATATATATATAGATACAGATACAGATATAGATATAGATATAGATATAGATATATGTATAATTGCAAGGCAAACAGAATGAGGGCATGTCACACTAAGGCCCACAGTGACAGACAAGCTCCCAATTAAATCCATCACAATGAATAATCCGGATTTGTCTTCTTTCTTTTTTTCCTGATGAACTTGGCAGGCAGAACCAGTACATCCATCAGTAGGTGATTCATATTTATAATCATTCTTCTTTGCTGGACTTTTAGGTTATTCCCAATGTTTTGCTATTATAAACAATGCTTCAATAAGCATTTTTGTACATAACCCTTCTCTGCATATCTAGTCACTTTTTTAGGACAGTTTATATGTTAAGTAGTAAATTTATAGTGACTGTGTATTGTTTGGCCCCTTAGTCCCTCAGAATTTGAGGGTCCAAGATGACCATTGCTAAAAACATTGATTGACTGGTCTTAAGGAGAACTAACAATGGCTGGACAAGACATGATGCCTCCAGTCCTACAGGTTTCTTCTCAGGGCAGGGTTCAAGCTTGGAGGTGGAGCCCAGAAAACCAGGCAGGACAGTAGGGCAATACTGACTAGGAAGAAGGGTCCTGGACATAAGCCCAAGCTGGTGAACTGAGCCAGTTCATTGTGGATGGCACTGAGAGTAAGGGAGCAGTGGAAATGGAGTCCTCTGATGAGTAGTTACACAAGTTACAGGGCTTTCCCCTAGCTTAATGTAAACTTAGTCCATTGGATTTACAAGAATTTTGAAGTAAGAAAGTAATCACATGGTAATGCCACATACTGTGATACTGGCTGTGGAATTATTCAGCATTATGTGGTTCTTTCCACTTCCTGGGCTTATGGAAGGGCATGCTTTCTTGTCTCTTGCAGATAGTCAAGGTCATGTGACTAGATCATTGAATTTTTTTCTCAAACTTCCTTCCTGGCTTATATTGGTGATATGTGGGCACGCAAAGCATAGGGAAGAGTCACAGGTATTTTAATGTCAAAGAGTTATTCATCTGATGTAGAATAGAGTGACAGCTCCCTGAGAATTACATTGGTTGGATTGAGTTACCTTGTTTGTATGGCTTGCAGTCACAGTATCAGATTATCCTTCCCAGGCCTAGACTTCAGGTGGGCCCTGGGTGATATGTCCTGGTACTCTCCAAAGTGTCTGGGGAACTTCTCACCTGTGCTTGGGTTCATCAGGCTAGATTTATTGCCAGCTTTTAGTCTCTCCCAGGCTCCTAGAGACTAGATAAGAAGGAGGAATATTACTGAGGAGTTCCCCATATTTTCTATTTCATATTGGAGCTTGGGATCAAACCTGGAACTCCAAGGGGAGAAGTACAGTGGAATTTCAGGGTTCTCAATGGGAAAGAAGAAACACAAAAAAATCGCTTAAAAATGTTTATTTATTTATTTTGGGGGGTGGTGGTGAGCATGGGGGAGGGACAGAGAAAGAGGGAGAGAGAATCCCAAGCAGGCTCTGCACTGTCAGCACTGAACCCAATGTGGGGCTCCACCTCACAAACTGTGAGATCATGACCTGAGGTGAAATCAAGAGTTGGACGCTTAACCAACTGAGCCACTCAGATACCCCCAAAAATCACTTTCTTGAAAGCTCCATTTCATTATCTCAAAATGGCATGATACCTACTCTATAGGGGTGTTGCAAAGATAAAGTGACATACACTTAGTATAGTGCCTGGCAGGCAGTGGGAACTAAATAAACATTCTTTCTCTTTAAACTGCTCCCCAAGAAATGCCACAGATATTATCCTTTAGGTCTGCTTCTCTTTGCCCACTTGTCTTCTTTCTACAAACTGAATTCTTCTCTGTATTCTCTGTCTTTTCTTTACCTCATATTTTTTTGCTGACTTCTAACTTGGCTCATTGATGGCTTATCATGGCCTCACAGTTTCTTTCAAACTTGTGATTTTTAAGCTTCTGTATACTGTCTGATTCTATATATATTTACCAATTTAAATTCTTAGGAGTAGAATTGGGTTGGTCCAGTCTTCCTTATCTGAGCAGATCTCTTTCCTGGGACATATGATGAGCTTCTGTCTCCCTTGGGGTTAGGTGCTTATGCTGGTATGGCTGGAGGGAGGAGTTGAGGGTTTGAAGGAAGCCAGTTGGTTCATAGTGGAGTTTAGAGCATGGCTGCCTGGGGCTGGGGGCTGCAGAAAGACAGTTTCCTGTAGAAGTGGCTATGGATGTGGCAGACATGCCTTAATTGGCATATCTAGTAGAGATTCACTGAATTTTGAGTTTTTCATTGCCCAAATTAGAGGTAAATTGTGTCCAAATCTTATTTATGTATGAGAAGCTGAAGCTCAGAGAGGTATAGTGACTTGCCTTAGAGTTAGATTGCAAGTGGTAGAGCAGAAATTAGAATTTGACTCAGTTGTGTTTTTTAGCAATTAGGTATAAATATATAAAAATATTTCTTGATGGCCTATTATGTGTGAGACACCAGAACAAATCAAACCAAAAGCCTTGCTCTTGTGGGCCTACATTCTAGAGGGGGAAGAAAGACAGTAATTCAATCATGAAAGATAAGTAAATTATATAGCATGTTAGACAGTGACAAGTGTTATAGGAGTGGGGGAGATTAGACATGCTGGTGGTGGGGGAAAATGATTTAAAATAGGGACATCAGCATAGGCCTCAATCTGTTGGTGAGAGAGTGTGCTCCCCTCACGATGCTGCAAATTTCCTGAGAAAGGACTATGTGTATTCCTTCTTCTTCCGCTGGCCTAACGCCTTGACTGTGGCCATCATGGAATAACTGTTTACTGAACTGAACACTTGCAGGAATATTAAGGAGGACAAGAAAAGGCTCTACGTTTATCTTCTTTTTTGGTGTCTCCCTATGTAACTACACTTTAATAGCACGCTTCATGAAGCACCCCTGTATCATATAAGTCATTGCAGAAATGTGCCTTTTCAGTACTCGTGGGACTATTAGCCCACGAAATGCCTTGTAAGCACTCTTAATACAAAGTTGTGGAAAGAGATTTAATTAACAGAGAAAATACAACCTAAGCATTAAACACAGCACGACTCAGAGTCTGAGGACAAAATCCTATTTCCTTGGAAGCATTAGAACAGTGGGGAGGCTGTTTGTCAGTCTTGTGCTAGTAAATGTCTAACAGTTGACTCTCTAAGGCAAGGAGAGGATCAGGATTTGGAGGTTTGCACCATTTCTGTGGTGTAAATACTCTGTGGCTGATTTCAGATTAAAATCTGATATTGTTGAATGTTGACTTGGGAAGAGATGTGCAGTAGCACATTATGATATAATGTTTTCTTCACACAAATGGCATAGATATAAATAACCTCAAGAGCATAGATGGTAGTAAAATGTAGTAAAATAATTAGAAAGTGATGATTTTGGAGGATTTATTATCATTGCTTTTAATATAATATATGTAACTAAGTTTATACAGTTTTTTTTTTTTTTGTTAGTAATCTCTACACCCAGTGTGGGGCTCAAAACTCACGCTCCCAAGATCAAGAGTTGCCTGGGGACGCCTGAGTACTCAGCTGGTTAAGTGTCCAACTTCAGCTTAGGTCACATCTTACAGTTTGTGGGTTCGAGCACCATGTCGGACTCTGTGCTGACAGCTCAGCCTAGAGCCTGCTTCGGATGCTGTGTCTCCCTCTCTCTCTGCTCCTCCCCCATTCATGCACTGTCTCTCTCTGTCTCTCAAAAATAAATAAAAATTAAAAAAATAAAAGAGTTTCTTGGTCTTCCAACTGAGCCAGCCAGGCACTCCAGTTTATAGTTTTTAGTAATTTAAAAAAAATTTTTTTTAATGTTTATTTATTTTTGAGATAGAGAGAGAGAGGGAGAGAATGAGCAAAGGAGGGGCAGAGAGAGGGAGACACAGAATCCGAAGCAGGCTCCAGGTTCTGAGCTGTCAGCACAGAGCCCAAAGCCGGGCTTGAACCCACAAACCATGAGATCATGACCTGAGCCGAAGTCGGACACTTAACTGACTGAGCCACCCAGGCGTCCCTGTTTCTAATAATGTTTAACAACCAGTGTGCAAAAATTCTGAAAACTTAACAATTGCCTCTTGTGAGCAGATATGTGGCAGTCCTGGGCCACCATTGGTCCCAGGTTCTTTTCAGTGCATGCTTCTTCCTGGACAAAGACCAGTTCATGTCATGAATACTTAGGTATCAAATGTAAAGTCCGCTCCATTCTTCTTTGTCATGTCACTGCTCACATGTCCTTATGGTTGCCATCTTGTGCCTTCTGCCACATAACTTCTCTACCTTTCGTGGTAAGCAGGGTTTTATAAAGTCTCAAGAAAATGTTATTCTCTAGGTCAGAGACACCTGCATTGGGCACAAGCTTTTGTTCTTCACTGGAGGTTGAGGTCACACATCCCCAGGTTCTCCACCCCATGGTGTTCAGGCTCCCCTTACTGTGTACCTGCTTGGTGTGCTGGGCTGTCAGATTTCAGCTACTCAGTGAACATTTGTGCAGTATACACTGTGTGCTGACTTCCTTCCTGCCTGTGTTACTGGGTGCCAGGCCCTGTGCTCTGATCTTATTCTCTCAAGGACCCTACTGGAGGAGTCTTAGTCCTTCAATATTACGGATGAGGAAACTATGGCATAGAGAGACAGCCCAAAAGTCATGTCCTCAGAGAAACTTTGCCTTTGAGATGTAACACGAGGGGACTAACACTTGTCACCCCTCAGCTAGCTGCTGGTGTGGACTGGTTTTGCTCAATTTAGTGAGTATTCAGAGCTCTTTTTTTTTGGTGGGATCTACCATAGAATCTCAGCAGAGGGACATTTGGGTATAGCAAAAGAGCTGGAGTTGGGGTTAGGTCTGCTTCCTGGGAGTGTCCATGACCCCATCTCATTCCCTCGCATGTATCTGTGCCTGTCAGAGCCTGGTCCTTGGCTCTTGAAGGGGAAAAGCCATCAGGAGGTGAGCTCGGCTCCTCCCAGTGCAGGGGCTGATAGCAACTGTGTGCAGAGCAGCCCAGGTGCCTTCCAACTGAGCAGCAGATATGTCCTCTGGCAGCTTTCCTGGAGGGAAGCCAGGATTAGCCACAAAGCAAACGTTGAGGGCCGAGTGGAAGGAGGAGGTGAGGGTTGTAGGATCATGGAGGTCTATTTCTCAGAACACCCGAATTCAAGTCGAAGTGCTCCTACTTATTTGCTTTGTAGCCCTGGGCAAGTCATCAAACCTCTGAGCAATATCCTTCTCTGTGGAATCAGGAGAGGGCGAATTATGATAGTGACTGCATTTACTGAGGGCGCTCTATGTGCTAGTGCACTCAGCATTATCCACAAGTTAATTCCTATAAAAGACCGAGGCCAGTGCCAGAAACGTGGTTGGAATACACAAATGCTGCTGTTATTTATTAATCCTCATAGCAACCCTATGATTAATAATAACGACAGAGATAATAACAGTTGCTAGCATTTACTGAGCACTTTCTATGCAGTCAGCCATTGTTTCAGTTTACTTAATTTATTAACTGGGTTAACTTATTTAATTTCCCCAACTATCCCATGAGGTTGGTTCTATTTTTAACCCCATTTGACAAGTGAGAACAATTGAAGCACGATTAAGTTGAATACATGGCCAAGGATCGGAGCTGGAAAGTGACATGGTTGCTTTTATTCTCTTCATGCTGCAAAGATGGTAACTGAGGCACAGAGAAGCTGAGTGGCACGCCCAGCATCAGAGCTGGCAAACCCTCCTCTGGGTTGTTAGGCAGGTGAAATGACATAATGGAATAGAACTGCTCTGTGAACTGTTGTTCTGTCTGCCCCAGCCAGGGGTGAGGAAGCTTTGTGTATGTGTGTGTGTGTTTTTCTAGTCTAGACACACCAGCTGGTCTGAGACCCTGAGGCCTTCAGGAAGTCCTGCTTGGACTTAGTTTGTTATCTAGGTGGGATGTTAAAAGCCAGTTTGGTGTATAGGCCCTAGACTTACCATCCTCTTGGGACAGCCTAGGAGCCACTGCTTGTCTGACTTCAGAGCTGCTACCGGCTGGAAGCCTCTGCGAGGAAGCTGACTGGCAACTGGCCACTATCATGTGCAGCTGGGTTACCAGCGGTCACCCTGTGGGTTTCCTCCAGCCACACTGACCACCTTCGGTGCCTGAGCCCGCATTGGCACCCAGGACGTCAGGCAGCTAGGTAGGGGGAGGGGAGCTTGAGGCCCCTAGGGGAGTGGAGATAATCAGGTGTTATAGAGATTCTCTTTTCTCCCTCTCCCCCTGCTGCTTCCCAGGTACTCCCTTTGCTACCTGGGAACATTCCCGCTTCCCAGGTGCCCACTTGCCAGGATGGAGGGGAGAGGACTATTGGGTCTTTGTGGATGAGTTCCAGAACTCCAGAACTGAGATGCTTTCTGAACAGGTCACTGTCACATGCCCCTAGGACTGTCTCCTCACCACATTGAGAGCACCTCTGGGCAGGAGCAGGTCAGGGTCTCCCCTTCCCTGAGGCAGCACAGGGCCAGGGCCAGGGATGGTGTTGGGGAGAGTCACGTTTCCTCGGGGAAGGCCACTTTCAGTTATTGAGTTGGAACTTGGTGTTGGGGGTGGAGGTGGTCGTGGGAGCTACAGCATGTGTGTGTGTGTGTATGGGGGGCATGTGTGTTGTCTGTGTACGTGTATGTGTGGTGTGGGAGAGGGTAGGGAAGGAGTTTTAGGGGAAAGGGAACCAGAGTCCATCCAGTCTGCAAAGGGGCAAGTATGCCAGGCTGGCTCTCCTGCTTGGCAAATGCACACGCTGCTCTTGTGGCAGAAAGGCAGCAAAAGCTGGTTGCGGCCTTGGCTTCTCGATCCCTCTTGGACTGTCTGGATGAGATGGTGCTCATTCAGTCCCTTTCTCTGAGCCTCTTTATCCTTAAAGGGGAAGCAGTGTTCACCAGTGTGTTGGGTAGAAAGGGTGAGAGCCTTCCTGTCTGTCTTTCACCAAACGGGGGGCAAGGAGGTAGAAGAACAAGGAGACTGGCTCGGTGTCTCCTGGCTGTGACTGGCATTTGCTGCTCCTAATTTTTTTTTTTTTTTTTTTTTTTTTTTTTTGCGTTGAAATCCCTAGGGGCAGAGGGAAGCTCCTGCCAGGAGATTAGCTTCCTAAAACAGACTCTTCATTGAGGTCTGCTGGAGGTTTGAGCTATGCTCTTACTAAAGGGCATATAAATCCATCAGGATGGAGGACAGATTTGGGACTCTGGCTAAGTCATCCCTTGAATTGCATCAGGGTTGGGGGCAAGTTTAACCCTTCAGGCATTTGGAGGAGGTCCCATCTGGTGCTTCCTTGTTCCCCCAACATTTCCCCAACCTTCACTTGTCCTCCTCCCTCAACACCCTTTTTGAGACCTACCCCATGCCTCCTTCCTCCAGACACGCAGTTCCTCCCTATATGACAGAGTCCCCAAACCTTGTTCGTCATGTCATGCAGACTGTCCACTGATACTACGGGATACAAACAGAAGTTTCCTCTGCCCAGACTTCTGCTAATGCCAAAGGGAGGTGGGTGACAGGGTAGGCTTACTGGGAGTGGATAGGGGATGGTGAGAACTGGACTTTGGTTTGGTCTCTCTCTGTCAGTGATGACTAAGCCCACTTTCCTTCTGATTAGTCTTAAGGCAAATAGCTATATAAGGATTGTTTTCTTATGAAGATCATACAGTCCATTATAACACGAAATTCCTCCAATTACAGTAACTTTGACCTTACATGTTGTGAAATGTTAACCTTGACATTATCATGCTCATGGTCCATTTTCTTCCTCTCGGGGCCCATTTTCACTACAGAGGGATCTGAGTCAATGAAGATGATTGAAATTTCCACAGAAATCATCCCTATGACCCCCAGGTCTTCCTTGACAGGAGTTGGCAGTGGGTGGAGAATCTCAGTTCATACAGCCACAGATAATAGTTTCTTTCACTCCCCTTACAGGATTTTATATTTTACAGACATTTTACAGATCACTTCCACATGCATCATGTGACATCCTTAAAACGCAGGTCTGAAGTAAGTGTTCTCTCTCATCACCAAGTTGTAGATAAAGAATCTAAGATTCAGAGAGGGCAACTGAATTACTTGGGGTCATACAGCCATTAATCAGCTGAGAGTCTCTCATGGTGCCTTCTGTGCCCTCTTCCCTCAACTCAGCTGCTCTAGCCTTCTTTCTCTGAGGGGAGGCCACCAGCTACCAGCCAGGAGAAGTGCTCGGAAGAGGCCGTGCAACTGGTGCAAACCTGGAGGGTTGGGGGAGGGAGTAGCAGTTCCTCCTGTAGCTGACAGGGAATGGAGGAGGAGCCAGTGTCCTGCAGGCTGGGAACAAATTAAGTCACCACTTGATGTGTGTGTGGGGGGGTGCAGCACGGGAGGACTAGAGGAACTCGGTCCATCAGCTGCCCCAAACCTGTTTGTGGTTTTCTGTGACCCCCCTCCCTGTGGATGGCTGCACCATCTGTCAGCTGCCCAGCTGGAAACCTGCTGTGATCCTGATCCTTGAGTCCTCACTGGGATCCTTGCAGCCCCTTGACTCACTGCCTGGTCAGTCCCCAGGTTGTATCCAGTCTACCTCTTACACGACTTTCCAATAGTCCTTTCTTCTCTGGCTCCAGCCGGCATGCTGGTACTGTGTCTCCCTTCCCCAGTCTATGGGCACTCTGCCTCCAGACTCTCTCCCCTCCTCCAATGTATCCACTTTAATGGGGTCCTTGCAGTAATTTTTATTTTGTGTTATTTCATTTCATTTCATTTCATTTCATTTCATTTCATTTCATTCAATTTATTTGTTTGTTTGTTTTTGCAGTGATTTTTAGAAAGGAAAAAAGTATAAATCTATTTGTGTTATCCTTAAAAATCCTTCACTGGCTCCACATTGCTTTCTGAATGCAATTAAAACTCTTTAGCTGAGGCATTAAACTTCTTGGGTTGGCCCTTGTCACCCTCTCTAGCTTCACCTCCCCACACGTATGCTCTGCTCTATCAAACACTAAATTTGCCAAGCTCTGTGGGTTGTGCAACTTCTCTTCTTGCCCTGCACACTCTTCCCCCCTTCAGGTGTCACCTCCTTTGCAAAGCCTTCCTCTTAACACCTCCTCCAAGACTGACTTGGGTGCTCCTCTTCTGTGCTCCTCCCTGTTTATCCTCATAGTAGAACTGATACTCTAATCCCGTGGGGTAATAAAGTAAAAAAAAAATGTATCAAATAGCTGGCACTATGAGTTTGCTCCTGGGTGACACTTTTCTAGAAATGCCTTGAGAATATGCCTGGGTAGAATGTGAGGTTCTGAGAGCAGGAACTAAGGCTGTAAAAGATGCTGGCCAAGCTGTTTTGCATGAAACAAGGAAAAGAATTCCTTCTTTCACTCCTAAGAGCAAAAAGGCAGGAGGGATGAAGAAGTGAGGAACAGAGAAGAAGTGGGTTGGGGGAAGGAAGGGACTGAGAGAAGCTGTGAAGTGTGTGAAGTGGTGTAGAGGATCCTATGGGGTGACAGCCATAGAAAATTCCCTACGGTGGGGTGCCCAAAAGGCATCTTAAATAGAGAGGCCACGTGTTTGATGTCAGGTTTGTTTGGTTGTTCATTTTTAAGTGAGGCAACGCTCTTCAGCCTCCTTTCCCCCCAGCCCCTCAATCTTTAGTAAAGTCTGTCAGTATTCTCAAATTACTGTAAATGTGTGTGTGTGTGTGTGTGTGTGTGTGTGTGTGCGCGCGCGCGTGCGCACGCGCGCGTGCCTCTGGGAAGGTGGCATTATAGGAAGGACTTTGTTGAACACTTGGGTCAACTTGGAGACCACAGGTATGAAAACAAGATCTAGGAAAGACCCTTGGAGTATTGGGAGCACCTGGGGAACCATAGCATCTCAGGGAGGCCTTTGAAATACTGTAAGGCATTGAGTGGGACCTTGAGACCAACTTAATTGGAGGAGCATCAACCTCTCCCTGATATCTGAATTGTATTAGAAATTAAAGCAAATCTCCAAGGGGAGCTGTGGAAGTAGGGATAAGGTGCACTTTTCTGTCTTAATAATTTAGCTGCTGGGGCAGGGCTGTGGAGGATAAGTGGGACACTCTTTTTCTGGACACTTGTGGTTCCCTCCTTCATATCATTCAAGTCTCTGCTCATATGTAACCTGCTCAGAGAGGCCTTCTCTGACTAGCAGAACTACTAAACCAATCCCCATCACACTTCTTTAGCTCCTCCTAATCATGGAAATTCTATCCCTGAGTTTCAGTGGATTATAAAGTTGTGTTAAGTCTACTGAATTTAGAGAAAATCTCGATCTTGAATGCTAGCCCTTTATTCTTCACTCATTCAATAAACACTTATTGAGGGCCTACTATGTACCTGGCATCACTCTAAGCACTTGGGGGCACATCTGTGAACAAAACAAGCAAAAGTCACTCGTGTGGGTCCTGAGCATTAAGGCAAAAACCATCTTAATTTCAACCGTCCTAACCCTGCACACTGGGAGAAGTTTTTCCTCTCAAACTCAAAGCACTTTGTAGACCTTCTTGTAGGTTAATTCTTGGTAATGGGCACATGTCCAACTGCTGACACAATGAAGTATTAAAAATGTCACTCAACACAATAGTTTTTCTAAAATGTTAAGTCTACTGATTTTGTGTTTGCATAAAAAGAATAGGTTGAAAAGTCATATTTCAAAAGCCTCTGTCCTAAAACTAGAGTATTCTGAGAGGGATCTTTTTATTTCTCTCTTGATCTACCAATCTTCTATCTCTAATGGGCCATTTAATTCAAATTACATCAAACCTGACTAAATTAAATTGATTTATTACAATGAAACTCATCCCTTCTTCCCTGCTCAAAAACCTAGAATACTCTGTGAAGGGAGGTCAGATCGAATCCAAGTTGCCACCTGTTTGGTTATCCACTACAACCATCACCCATTCATCCAGGCAGTAAGAGTTCAGTGAATGCTGAAAGAAGACCAGGATGTAGAGAAGGAACATCCGCAGAATCAAGCCAGAAGCCCTCTTCAGGATATGTCACAGGGGACTTACATGCAAAACGCAAACATATTGAGAAAGGAGTCCCAACTTCTCACTGGGAACAGAGAAAATGACACTTACCCCAGTTATGAGTGAAAAGGAGAAAATCATGGGTAGGGATGAACTCCAGACAAAGGCAACAGAAAGAAAGCCATCTGAACAAAAAAGCATAATGGATTCTTGTAAGTTGCCTGTGGCTGGGGTCTGTGCCCTCTACACTAGGATGTATATGGCAGGAGAAGAAGCTGGACAAAATGGGCACGGTCTGATAATGAAGGGGTTTGCATACTATGCTGTGAGAAATGAGTAGCAGTGTGACATGATCAGACTTCAGACTTGTGTTTCACAAACATCATTCTTGGAGTAATGTGAGGAATCAGAGTAGAGGTGAGGAGACCAGTGAGGTGGCTGTTTCAGCAGTCTGGGACCCACACCATGGCACAGTGGCTGGGAGAGGGGTCAAACACTAGAGGGAATTCAAGAGTAAAAGTGGGAGGATTTGACATGAGCAGTAAAAGGACACCAGGTGAGAATGAGTTTTCCTGCTTGGGTAACTGAGTAAATGGTGGAGATCCCAAACTACATCTCCCTTTCCCTTACTCCTGCCCAATAACATCGGGATGATGATTAAGCTAATTTTCTTCTCTAAAAAGTCTAGCCGTTCTTAAATTAAATACTTATCTGGTTTGGAGAATTCTCTCCCATGCCAACCCAAGGGAAAGGCCAGAAACTTGCCAGCCTCCCCTACAGTCAGGAGCTAGACACAGGAACCCAACTCCACTAATCAGATGCTAGAATTTTTTTAGCGCCTGGTGACACAAAGAAGGGGTGCCACAAAACCCACTTGGATGATGGTGGTCCCAGGTGGATGCAGCTCCTGGATGAGTCAGAGACAGAAGTGGTACAGATGGCCTCCAGACTCTGCTTGTATGGAGGGGTGTGCTAGGTGTCTCTGCCCAGTGGTGCGGCAGTTATGTCTCCCTGGGGCAGCTCTGTGGTGTGGTTTGGGGGCTATTCCTGTAAACATAACATTTAGCCCTCACAGGAATTGTGTGAGTTTCCTAATAGCCTTTAATAAACCTCTTTCTGGCTAAAACTAGGTCAGATGGTTTTGTTTGCAGCTAGAATCCCTGAATGATATATCACTTCTCCCTGACGGTTTGGCTGCAAGCAACAGAAACCTCCTTCTTCTATTTAAAATAGGTAACTAGTTACCTCAAAGTAAAGGTTACATAATGGCAGCAGAATTATTATTGCAAATATATAGTAAGCCTTAACTTTGTGCCGAGTACCCTTCTAAGTGTTTTAGACAGATAACTTTGTTTGCAAATTATCAATTTTACCAATGAGGAAATGGAAGCTGAAATATCCCAAGGTCACACAGATAGTAAGGTTGTAAGGGTTAGAGCAGCTCTTTGAACCCTGACAGTCTGACTCCAAATATGACACTCTTTTTTTCCTTTTCTTTTTTCCCCAAATGTGACACTCTTAATAACTACCCTAAACTATCTTGGTGTTAGAGAAGCTCGTTGTTTGTACAGCCTTAGAGTCCATCCAGTCCAAATTGTATCCCATGCCTGAGTTTCTCTATTGTGCCCTCAGTGAGTAAATGAGTGGAGGATGATTAACTTGCACCAGGGGAAGTACGGGGGATGTTGGAACTGAAAATAACTATTGGTAACTATTAAATGGAGCAAGAAGACATCCTTAAAATCACTACATTACCAGGTGACAGGTACCAGGAACCAGGTACCAGGCTGTACTGGTTGGGATGTGTTTGGCTGCAAACAAGAGAAACCCTAATTAGCAGTGCCTTCAATCTTACAGATATTTGTTATGTCATTTATCAAGAAGACAGGAAGTGAGCAGTTCCAAGTCTGGTTGAGTATCTTCATGTTATCATAGACCCAGGATTTTGTATCTTTTTATTGTGCATCTACAGAGTATTGGATGTTTGGCCTCAGGCTGACAAAATGGCTGCCCTGGATAGTTGCAGGCATCTTGTCCCTTCCAGACTGCCTTCAGAGTGGGAAGTTTGGTGTGACAGCCAAAAGGAGTCTCCTTTCCATAAGGAAAGATTTAAGAACTCACTTAAAATTTAAAAAATATATATGTTTTATTTATTTATTTTGAGAGAGGGAACGAGCGAGTGTGCAAGTGGAGGAGGGGCAGGGAGAGAGAGGGAGAGAGAGAGAGAGAGAGAGAGAGAGAGAGAGAGAGAGAGAGTCCCAAGCAGACCTCATACCATCAGTGCAGAGCCTGACACAGGCTTGAGCCCACAAACCATGAGATCATGACCTGAGCTGAAACCAAGAGTTGGACACTCAACTGACTGAGCTACTCAGGCACCCCAGGAACTCACTTTTAAAAGTCTCACTGGCCAGGGCGCCTGGGTAGGTCAGTCAGTTGTGTGTCTGACTTTGGCCCAGGTTATGATCTTACGATTCATGAGTTCAAGCAACACATGCTCACTGCTGTCTGTACAGAGCCCACTTCAGATTCTCTGCCTCTCCCCTGTTTGAGCTCTCTCTCTCTCTCTCTCAAAAGTAAAATAAACATTAAAAAAAAAAAAAATCTTGCTGGCCATAGCTATGTAATGGCTTCTCCCCTAAACCAATCACCAACATTTAGAAATGAGATTACCATGACTGACTTAGAGGATTCATTACCTGGAGAAGGGTGAATCCTACCTTCTTGGGGCACTTTGCTTTCTGCTAAATACCTGAGCAAAAATCTGTGTTCTGTATCAAAGAAGTGTGTGTGGAAGTGGCTGTTGGATAGGAATCGACAGGGTCTGCCATAATGGTGCATCAGAACAGCAGGCTTCTGGTCTGGGCTGATTTGTCGATTTGCTTAGTAAATAATGTTTTCGTTAGTGTTGAGTGTTGAGTGATCTTGGAGTCTGACCATTACATGCTGTGTGTTTTTGGCAAGTCATTTTCTCTCTCTCAATTTTGGCTTCCATATCTTTAACATGAAATGGCCAAAGTAGATAATTTTGAGGTCTTTCCTCATATCCCATTCATTTATCTCTTCTTTCTTTTATAACACTTTTACATTCAGAGCTATAATTTTTGCTGTCAGAGACCTTCAGGAGATGGATCGTTTTGTCAATAGACAATTTATTCCCTCTTACCTCCTGAAGCCATGCTTTTCAAAGTGGGACTCCCATACTCATGGCATATGAGGAGTAAGTCAGTGGATATGTGAAGCCATAGGATAAGCATAGGGTATCTTCCAGGATTTTATGCAAAGATTTGGGAGGAAAGCCTTTAAAAATTGTGTTTTCTGTTACATAATTGTGGACATGCTGTGGAATATGGTGCAAAATTTTCAAATTTGGACAATGGCCACATGTCTTTTGGAGTTATGTGTTTGTTCTTCTCTGTGGCTGGGGGTCTTTAGTTAGAAAACTTTTGTGTAGCAATGACTAATTAATATTTTCTGAATTCAAAAAGTGCATTAGATTATTTATATATCACTTGGGTCTGAAATCTAGATTAGAGTTTTTCAATCTCAGCACAATGACAGTTTGGCCAGATGATTCCTTGTTTCAGGGACTATCTATGCAGGACATGTAGGATGTAGGATGTAGGGTGTTTAGCAGCATCTCTGTCCTCTACCCACTAGATGCCGGTTACAATCTCCTAGGTGTGACCACCAAAAAAAAATGTCCCCAGACATTGCAAAATATCCCTGGTGGGGCAAAATCAACCCAGTTGAGAATGATGTGGATGGATTAATACTTGAATTCTTACTTGCCCCTTCTTGGATTAATAGTTCTGTGGCCTTGGACAAGGTACCTAACATTTGTAAACTTCAACTTCTTTATCTGCCAAATAGGGCAAGCTCATAAGATTATTATCTGCATTAAATGAGATCACAGATATGACCTCACAGAGTCTAGCTCAATGCCTAGTCTATAATAGGCCTTCCGTGAATTTTAATTCTCTTCCCCTTCCCTTCAGCTTTCTGGGGCTATAGAACTTTCCAATTGGAAGGGATGTTAGAAGTCATCTTACTAGAATTCTTCATTTTATAAATTAAGAGACTGAGGTTCATAGAGATAATCTGTCTTTTCAACCCTAAATTTATCTTTATACTCAATTAATACAAAAGAGACATATCAAAGTGGGAATGTACAGAAGCAGATGGGTTCAAAGGCTCTCTCCTGTCAAGGCTGATTTGCAAGGTTCTTGCCCCTGTAGATTTCCTCCTGATGTATTACCTCTGAGAGAATTCTTGAAGCACTAAATCCTTTGTGTGACTCAGACTGAGTTCAAATGTTTGGTTTCAGGGGCCATCACTTGTCTCTTTGGAAGCTCTTGTCCTGGGCACTTTGAATGTTAGAGAATGTTAAGCATTGAAACAAAATGTATGGAATATGAGAGTTAATGCTCTGAGCCAGCCAAAGTTTAAAAAAATTTATAGTCATCAAGAATACATAACAGCTGTTCAAGAAACAGAACAAAAGAAAGAACCCGAAAGATTAATGGGTGGCTCCAATTTTTCTGCTTCTTCTCTGCTAAGGACAAGACTATTCTGACTAAAAAAAAAAAAAAAAAAAAAAAAAAAAGACTGGGGCAACCTGATGAAAGGGACTAAAGCCCCTGAGAGGGAGAAGTGCGGTAAGAGCTGTCCTAAAAGAGTCCATATCTCCTGGACCAAACAAATCACTGTGTAAGCTATTGGGAAATTTTCTGGTGAGACCATAGAACCACTGTTGATAATCTGAGGGACTCATAGAAAATAGGAATCATATTGGGGGATTGAGGATGGGCAAATGTCCTGATTTTTAGGAAATATAATTAATTTTTCCCTTCTCACTTCTACCAACTATGAATTCATGAGTTTGGCACCAGTCCTAGGCAAAATTCCATAAAAGATTATTTTACTAATGGCTTATGAATGCTTACAAATTAAGCAGCAATCTCTCTAAGCCAGTAGTGTTTCAGTAAAACAGGTCATGCCAGAGTAATCTAATTTCCTTTTTTGATTAAGGCCATTAGAATGGCTGAGCAGGGATGTGGAGTGAGCACAGAATATCCAGATGACAGGAAGGCATGTCTCTTGTGTCATTGTTGGAGACAAGATGTGGAAAGATGGGCTGGATACAGATATCATGCAGTGAATGTGTAACTGTATCCGGTGGATACCAATTAATGGATGGATAGTGATAAGGAAGCAGATCCCCAGTGCCTACTGTAGGACATTGGCCCTGGGCCTGTGACAGTCCATACTTTATTAGCGTATTAACCAGATCAAACAATGAATGTGCCTTACCCTTGGCTCTTTGGGGGGATCTGTTTGGCCCATACACCTAAACAAAGGGATACATATTGGTAGCTGTGGTTTGTGCCAAGTGACCCCAAGTTCCAGGGTACAGCTAATTGAACACATTGCTTTAGGGACATATGTTCCATGGCAGTGAAAATCCTTGTAGATCTTGACCCTGACTCCCTCTCTAGTCTCAGTTTTGTTGCCCTCTTGCCCATGATCCCCATGTTTAGCCAGGCTTATAATAGCCTGCATACACTCTGTTGTTTTATGCCCTCTTCATTTTGTACATTTTCCTGTATCTGACTTGAATGCCCTTGTTTCTCTACTGCCTAATTCTTCACCTGCCTGACAAGCTTTTACTCATATTCAAGCTAAACCTTCCCGTCCTGTGTAAAGCCTTTCTTTTCCTTCTCACCCTTTTTTGGGCACCTATCCTAATAAATTTTTCCCCATCTGAATTTTGGTACTTGTACCCACCGTTGTTCTAGGAATTATCACACTGTATTAATAACGTATTTACTTGTCTATCTCCTCTGACCTCTCTTTTCTACCCTCATGAACCACTCCCCATACAAACACTTTCAGCTCACTGAGGACAGGGGTTGGATCCTACCCAGAGCCTGGTACAAAAAAGAGGCACTCAGTGAATGAATTAATGAATAAAAAATGAATGAATGAATGGCTTATGTAAAACATTTCATTCTGGCTCTGTTGCTCAGTGTCAGCCTGCTAAGAATCACAATGACATTAAATGTTTCTGTGTAGCCTGACTCCTTAGATCCAGCTTTCCAAAGGATTAAAAAAATATACTAAACAGGATTCCTTTTCCCTCTAGTCACCTGCTGTCTCAATAAGGGCTTATGGATGCACTGAATCAGCAACAAAACTCTTTACCATGGTGCATACAAACCATACTGCTACAACCTTACAGGGTCTCCAAACCAAAAGCCAAAATTTTCAACATTCCCCTCCTGTGGCAACCAAGAAGGCGCATCTATGCTACCAGCCATAGACATTTTTAGAACTGCCGTCTGCATTTTTGAAAAGGGAGTCTAGCCTTACTCATCTTATCTCTTTTCTTCTAATTGACTCAGAAAGTAAGTACAACCTTATTTAAATGCAACCAGAGCAGAGAGGCACAAAGAATAATTCAGCTTTTCTGGTACTTCAGGAAGAGTCTAATTATTACGAGAAGATCTGGGCCTTTAAAAAGGATGCTCTGCGGTATAATTAAAGAATTAAAATTCAGATAAGGGCACCAAATGCAAGTCAGCAGGCATTTATGTCTGTGCCAATTATTCAGTTCTAAATAGCTGGACCAGGCAGTGTTTGTTGCAGGTTGGCTGAGTTGCCTGACTGGAAGACTGGCATCCTGGCATGCTGCCAATGTCCCCGAGTCCATTCTGTCCCTGTGTAATGGGTGTTGGCATTTAACACCCTCCAAAATGCAAGAGATGATGTTCCCCTGGGGATCCTTCATGCTCAGAGTTAGGACAGGCCTCACATACAAATTCCTGCCAAGCCAAGGGGTATAAAACCCTGGGGTTTTGAAGCAGACAGACCAGGGTGTGAATCTTCAGTGTGATCACAGAGTCTGAAGTAAACTAAGAGTTGATTAAAGACCTTTAAAGGGGTATCTGGATGTATTAATAGTACATTATTTAAAGACTGTTTTGGGTTTTTTGTTTTTTGGTGTTTTTTACATCTTTTTAAATTTATTTTTAAGAGACAGAGAGAGACAGAGCACAAGTGGAGGAGGGGCAGAGAGAGAGGGAGACACAGAAGCCAAAACAGGCTCCAGGCTCCAAGGTGTCAGCACTGATCCCGACGCAGAGTTCGGACTCACGAACCGCGAGATCATGACCTGAGCTGAAGTCAGACGCTTAACCCACTGAGCCACTCAGGCACCCCGAAGACTGTTCTGTTTTGATCACAAAGTACGTGTGAAGCACTTAGAAGCTTATAATCCTTATCATATGACACTCTAGCTTGTTTGTGACACTTTCATCTGAATCTCTCATAGTACTTAATGGCTAGTGCTTATTAATAATAATGATGTTCCATGTTTAGGCAGAACTTCTTAAAAAAATGTTTACTTACTTATTTTTAAGACAGAGAGAGAGAGAGAGAGAGAGAGAGAGTGAGCAGGGTATGGGCAGAGAAAGAGAGAGAGAGGGAATCCAAGCAGGCTCTGCACTGCCAGCATAGAGCCCAATACGGGGCTCAGACTCAAAAACTGTGAGATCATGACCTGAGCCGAGATCAAGAGTCAGATGCCCAACCAACTGGGTCACTGAGGTGTCCCTTAGGCATAACTTTAAAAAGTTCTGTGCTCTCCATGTCCTTATATTGTCCTGGCTAGGAAGCTTTAGAGCTCTTGGACCCCACTTTGTAGTTGAGAGACAAGAGTTAGAGGGCTTGCTAGAGTGTGAAGTAAAGCAGAAACTTAATGTGTTTGTGGCTATTTCTGCAGAGGAAGTGTCCTGGGCAAAGCTCCCCGTGGATATCAGGATAAGGCATGCCTTTTATCTGCTATGGTCCAAGCTCCCCTCTTTCAGAGCCAAGAGGACCCTGCATCACACCCGCTGCTCTTCTTTATTTGTCATTTGAGACCTAGGGGCCTGAAAAGACATCTGCAAGCTCTAGAGAAGGGAAGGCTGAGAGAGAGAGAGTGAGAGAAGGAAATTTGTTGAACATCTGCTTTTAGCCCCCTCAGAATAACAGAAGAGAGCATGAAGGAATCAGAGCTTTGTGGGGTCTGCTTTCAGAAAGAGAAGGGGAAGATAAAGTTAAATTTTCAACTCTCACTGTGGTGTTAATTTTATTTGTCAGCGTGGCTGGGCCACAGTACCCTGATATTTGGTCAACTACCAGTCCAGATGTCTCTGTGAAGATAGTTTTTAGATGAGATAAATGTTTAAATCAGTGTACTCAGAATAAAGCAAATCACTCTCTGTTATGTGGGTGGACCTCTCTTAAGGATGGCCTTAAGAGAAAAAAAGACTGAGGCTCCTTGGGGAAGAGTGAGTTCAGCCAGCAGGGAGCCTTGGGACTCAAGCTGCAGCATCAACTCTTCTCTGCCGGCCTGCTCTGCACATCTCTGACTTGCCAGCCCCACAGTCACACGAGCCAATTCCTTAAAATAAATCTTTCTCTCTCTGTCTCTCTCTCTCTGTGCACATACACACACACACACACACACACACACACACACACACACACCCTGTTAGTTCCATTTCTCTCGAGAACCCTAATACACACACCATATATTAGAATAAATTCAAATTGATTAAACATTTAAATGTAAACAAACAGGGACACCTGGGTGGCTCAGTCAGTTAAGCGTTCCACTCGATTTCGGCTCAGGTCATCATCTCACGATTTGTGAGATTGAGACCCGCATCAGGCTCTGCACTGACAGTGAGGAGAGGGCTTGGAATTTTCTCTCTCCCTCTCTCTCTGCCCCTCCCCTGTTCGCGTGCACAGGTGCGTGCTCTCTCAAATAAATAAACTTAGAAATGGGGTGCCTGGGTGGCTCAGTCAAAGCATCTGACTTCGGCTCAGGTCATGATCTCACGGTTTGTGAGTTCAAGCCCCGCGTCGGGTTCTGTGCTGACAGCTCAGAGCCTGGAGCCTGCTTCGGATTCTGTGTCTCCCTCTCTATCTGTCCCTCCCTGACTAGCGCTCTGTCTCTCTCTGTCTCCCAAAAATAAATAAATGTAAAAAAAAAATTAAAATAAATAAATAAACTTAGCTAGAAAAAATATTGGTAAATATTTTGGCAGGAGTGGGCGGGAGTGAAGAATGCACACCACAAGCAGAAACTATGAAGGGAAAGACTGACAACTTTGATTAGGAAAAGTATCTTCTGTCTGAAAGTACCATAAACATATAAAAGGGAAAGTCTTAAATAGGGGAAAATTCACGACATATGTTCAGACTAAAAGTTAATATATTTAGTACACAACTGTTACAAAGGAATAAAATAAGCTGACCATCTTAAAAGAAAAATGGACAAGGACAAGCAAGCAAGTCACAAAGAAAAATAAATGACCATAAACATGTGGAAACATTCAATATAAAACAAATGCAAATACAAAAAATATAATTTTGGCTTGGCAAATGATCAGAAACATAAAAGGATGCTCATATGCAGTGTTAGCAGTGAGGCAGCAAAAGGGGCCACTGTTGTTAAGGTATAAATTAGCACACCTGTCTCAGACTTTTAGACTCCCATGGCTGAGGTGAACATCAGATGTGCAGACATTTCTGGAAGTATGCTAAGCCCTGTAATATATATAATAGCATACAATTGAAAACACCTAAATGTCCATCAATATGGTATTAGTTAAGGGGTGCCTGGGCAGCTCAGTCGGTTACCTGTCTGACTCTTGGTTTTGGCTCAGGTCATGATCTTACGGTTTGTGAGTTTGAGCCCTGCATTGGGCTCTGTGCTGACAGAGCGGAGCCTGCTTGGGATTCTTTCTCTCTGCCCCTCTCCTGCTCCTGTACTCTCTCTCTCTCTTTCAAAATAAATAAACTTTAAAAATATGGTATTAGTTAAATAAGTTATGGTAAATCCATACAATGAAAATGAACTTGTGAATTATATTTATCTCCGCAGAAGGCTATTATTTATTAAGTAAAAAGGGCTTAACAAAATTGTACACAGTATAAATCCCATTTTTGCATGGGTAAGTCAACATTCTTGAATAGAAGAAAGACTGGAAGGAAATACACCAAAATGTTAATAATAGTGGGCAGAGGGATTATGGGTGACTTAAATTTCCATTTGAGTATGTATGTGGTGGGGGATGGGGAATATTTTTTCTACTATAACTCTATATTACTTGTGTAATAAGAAAAGAGGTTATTATTATTTTTTAATTTTTATTTTCTTTTTACAGTTCAGTATGTATTAGGTAGAGGAGGTGGCAAGGTGAGGGTGGGGCCAGTAAAATTAGTAGCCAAAAATCAGGGGCCGTGATTTCCAGAACTTAGAAGAGTTCAGAAACCTCTGTCCTGGTCTCACATTTATTATGTTTGCCATTCTTTTGATTCCCTGACTTGATTTGCAGTATACTTGTGAAAAATGGGTTTTATTTTGGGGAAGCATTGAATGGGAGAAGCAGAGAAGACTGCATCAGGTTCCATGACCCATCTGACAGGGATGAGAGTGGGAGGCAGCCCCAGAGAGGGGGCACATGGCCTGTAAAGAGACTAGAAAGCAGATAATCCCTGTGACCACAAAAAGGATATAGGGGTATCAGCCAAACTGGAGTGGAATGAGCACCCTGGAGGAAGAAACAGGAGAAGTCTACCTATCAGGAGCTGGGGAGTTTGGGGGCAGACACCTATGGGCTAAGCCCGCTGCAAATTCTTGTTGGCCTCAGAGCAAGAGGCCCATATACATACCTCCAGATGTACACTAAAGTTTGAAAACCATTATCTACTCTACTCCTAAAAATTCATCAGCCCCTGCATGCACTTCATAAGGAGAAAATTCAAAGATTCTTTTCTGGAGAAAGGCTTGAGCACATCAACACCCCCTGTGAAGAAAGCTAGCTTGCCCAATAGTCAAGCCCAGCATTTAACAAGCTCTAGCCATGCAAACACAGTTTGCATCAGCTTTTTAGCTCCCCATCATTAGCCATGAGTGGACAACCAAGTATCACAAAATATTTAAGGAAAGCCTCCAAAATTGAACAGAGAGACCAAACCAAGGAGAAGGGGAAAAAGACACTAGGTGGGGCAATACCTATAAAGTTTGGAATTAAAATTCTCAAAGAGAAAAGAGAAGATAGGGCACCTGGGTGTCTCAGTTGTTAAGCATGTGCCTTTGGCTCAGGTCATGATTTCACGGTTAGTGAGTTTGAGTCCCACATCAGTGACTGGTGTCCCGCTTCAGGAAAACACGAGCCCCGCTTCTGGTGAGCCCTTCTTCTCTCTCTCTGCTCCTTGCTCACTTGTGCCCTCTCTCCCTCTCTCAAAAAAAAAAAAAAAAAAAAAAAAAAAAAAAAAAAAAAAGATCTTGCATCCCTTAAACAAGAGCACAGTGCTATGTTTAAAAAAAAAATACAATCAGAGAACAAAACAGAACACACATAAATTTTTTAAAAATATATGGTAACTGAAAGTTTGAAGGGTTGTCATAACTACCCATTCATTCAGTGATTCCCTGGAAGGACTCAAGATTCAGAGGCAGTTGTAATCAAGGCTATTATTTATTATAGCAAAGGGATACACAGCAGGATCAGCAACGGAGACACATCAGGCAGAGTATGCAGGAGTCTAGTGTAGGCTTCCAACGTTTTCCTCTGGGTAGTGTGGGGTTTTCACACACTTTGTGAAGGCTTTGGCCTTCAGCAGTGAAATACAGGATTTTCTGCAGTGTTTTTGCCCATATAACCCTCTTCAGACTCTGAGTCCAGGATTTTTACTTTTATTGCTAGTTATTTAAGTGCTCTTTGCCTGTGCAACCAGCCATAATTAGTGAAGTTCCAAAGTCTCAGAAGGAAAGCAAGTGTTCACCCTAAATCACATTGTTTGTACAAAGAATCTAGGCAGTCTGGTAGAACTGAATTCAGTGCCCCAGGCACACAAAACAACCTTATCATTTAGTAGCATGGAATACATACCAGAGGCCTTTCCAGGAGCCTCCTTGAAACCTCCTAGAGATAGCAACATAAAGGCCTGCTACGGTTAACATAGCAGTCTTTCCTGCAGGTTGAAATTAAAATTCAATAGAAAATATTAAAGATAACATTGAAAAGAATATCTTTTGAGAAGAGGATGGAAAAGAAGTTAAAGAAATGGAAAAATGAATAATGATAAAATTAGGAAATCAGTCCTAGATGTCTGACGTCTAGAATGAACAAACAGAGAAAATTAATGGGAAGAAAACATAGAAGACATAAAAGAAGAAAATTTTCTGGAACTGAAGAATAAGAGTTTCCAGATTGAAAGAATCCATTAACAACACAACCTGGTAGAGACCCAGGAAGAAGAGATTGTGAGTGAGTACTAACTCCCTTTGTGTCTGTGACCTCCAGCTGTTCAAAGCTGACATGTTGCCCTTTAACAATTCATTAATATTTTAGTTGATTTTTTTTCACCTGCTTATATGGTGACCACCTTTTCATTCTCTGCAAAAGCAAATTATGTGTCTGATTTCTCTTTGGGGGATTTTACTTGGAATTTATGTTGCTCAATTACCTTCTGACCTGAACTCTTTGATACATTAAAAAAAAAATGTCATTTTTTTAAAGATCATATGGCTTTTTAAAAAGGGTAAGAAAGGGGCGCCTGGGTGGCGCAGTCGGTTAAGCGTCCGACTTCAGCCAGGTCACGATCTCGCGGTCCGTGAGTTCGAGCCCCGCGTCAGGCTCTGGGCTGATGGCTCAGAGCCTGGAGCCTGTTTCTGATTCTGTGTCTCCCTCTCTCTCTGCCCCTCCCCCGTTCATGCTCTGTTTCTCTCTGTCCCCCAAAAAAATAAATAAACGTTGAAAAAAAAAAAAAATTTAAAAAAAAAAAAAAAAAAAAGGGTAAGAAAGTCTTTTTTTTTTTTAAATAGCTTTCTACATTCTAAGAGGAAATGGATGTTGCATACAGGTTTAGTACCAATCCCTACTGCTATGCCTAGCATTTTCAAGTCCTCAGGCTTTTCTGGGAAAATGGTATTAGAAAAATCAGTTCATATGTTATCAATACCTCCCTCTCTAGTAACTTTGCAACTTCCCCTTGTTTGCTATGTCACCGAGGAAAAAGCATCTCTGTTTGCTTTTTATTTCCCCCAAATTCAGTTGTTTCTTTCAGTCTTGTTTTTTTTCCCAATGTCTTTATTCTTGTGGGGGTTTTTAAAAAGCATTTTTATTCTTTTAGTATCAATTTATGTGGGTTTAGGGAGGGAGCAAAGGTAAATATACATTTTAATTCTGTTATGTTTATACTGGATTGTTGAATGTAACATTTTGCAAAGGCTGGGCCATGAGGTGACCTTAGTTTTATGTTAATTACATGGGAATTATTTATTTTTTTAAGAAATGATTTTCAAACACTGGTATCTTAATTTTTAATAACCAACCTCTATAACTAAGTATACTGGGACACCATTGTTGAGGATTGTTGGGCTCAGAAGTTTTTGCTAAACTTTCCATTTTACTTTCCTATGTGACTCTTTCTTTCTTTCTTTCTTTCATTCTTTCATTCTTTTGTTCTTTCTTTTTTTAGCTTGAATTATTGAGGAAGTTCTCTTAGCTCTTTACTTGGCTTTATAAGTTCTTTATTTTCTGCTTAACCATCAATATATAAGTTGTTCATGGGATGTAATTGAGCTTCTTTCTGTTCAGCACCATGTGGGGACTAGTGACACTCCTCTGACAAAGGTTTGAAGACCAGAACCTCAGGGTTCTTTTGTGAAGACTTCATAAAGGAGGGTGTCAGTTGGGGTGTGGGTGGGCATGTTTTCCTCTTCTCTTAGGGACCTGAGATTTCTTGCCTTGTCTTGGAATTCAAGTGGTCTTACAGTTCGTTATTAAAGAGGAGTAACTCAAATGTTTCCTATTTAAGGGGTGCCTGGGTGGCTCAGTTGGTTAAGCATCTTGATTTTGGCTCAGGTCATGATCTCACAGTTCAGTTCATGAGTTTGAGCCCCGTATCAGGCTCTGGGCTGACAGTTTGGAGCCTGCTTGGGATTCTGTCTCCCTCTGTCTCTGCCCCTCTCCCTCTCACTCTCTCTCTCTCTCTCAAAAAATAAGATATTTCCTGTTTAAGACATATTCCAGCAGTCTGGGGATCAAGCAAATCTTCATAAGTCAGTCATATTTTACATTATTAAGATTTATTAAGATACAGTGGATTTCAGTGAATCTCTCTGTTACAAAATACAAATTATTTTTTATTGTGGAAAATACACATAATGTAAAATTAAAATGAAGTATTTTTTAACATGAAAAATATATACAACCTTTGTAGACTTCCTTCCCTTCTCTGGGCTTTTATTTCTTCAATTATAAAAAGAGGTCTGGGACTAAATCATTAGGTTCCATTTGGGGTATTTTTAGCAACTTTAATGAGACATAATTCATATAGTATATAAGTTACCATCTTACATTGTAAAATTCACTGGTTTTTAGGATATTGCATTATTAATTTCTTTAAATTGTGATAAAATGTATGTAACATAATTTATCATTTTAGCCATTTGTAATCATCTAAGTATATAATCCAGTGGCATTAATTGCATTCAGAATGTTGTGTGACCATCACAGATATTTACAAAACTTTTCATTATCTTCAACCATAACTCTATAATCATTAAGGGATCCATTTAGCTTTAACATACTAGCAATTATTCTAATTTTTAAATTTTTTTGCAACCTCTATGCCCAATGTGGGTCTTGAACTTATGACCCTGAGATCAAGAGTCACATTCTCTACCAACTGAGCCAGCCAGGCACACTGCTATTATTCTATTTTAGATAAAACTCTTCAAAGACCCTCAAACCCAAACTGGAAAAAGACTAATTTTAATTCCCAATCCCAGTGTTATTAGGTCTGTTATGTGCTATTACACATTTATATACACTCTGAGTGTTGTTCTCAGTCCCATGATGGGCATGTTAACAGCTCTAAAGAAAGTCAGAGCAAAAAGGGGGAATGAATTGGGGTTTTAGTTGGATCTTGTAATGATGAGCCACTAGAGAGCCTTCATACTCCCATCAGCAGCTTTCAGTTAACTTTCACGTTAAGCCAGATGTCTTTCAAAAATTATCCTACCAGTTGGTGAATTTTAGAGCTTTTAGAGGCTGTATTCATGCATTCTCTTCAGAAAGTGACTGAAAAGCTGTTACTGACACCCACTGCTGAGATGTCCCTGGATGTTCCTTCAGGATTTATGAATTGTTCACGGCACAGGAACCAACTGATATCTACTTCCTGGTCCTGAGGATTTCAGCTATTCTTCCACATTGGAATATATTCTTTGAGTTGTTGCTGGATTAGTATTTCCATGAGATCAGAGAGAAATAAAACCAGGAAGGTTGCATCTGTTTGTACATAATCACAGAAATTTAACTTGCTGTCCTTGGAGTTGCCATCTCTTTCCTTCCTTGTTCTTTCTATGGTCCTCTGGGGACACTGCTCCATTATTATCCAGAGTTTGCACTAGTGAGTAGAAGACTCAGGTGCCCTACTATAACATTAGGCCCCTTCTTAGGCAGTACATTTTCTACTACTGGGTATTTAAGCAGGGGTTGGATCATTCTATATCAGAAATGTGCAGGATTGTTCAGGAATGCACTAGGGGATTGAGAAGGATGACACAGTAAGGTTCTTCAAGTTCTGAATATCTGTGACATTGTGGGCAACATTGCATAGTGGTAAGGAATTTTTACTTAATCATACATTTTTTTTAAATGTTTATTTATTTTTGAGAGAGAGAGAGAGAGAGAGAGAGAGAGAGAGAGACAGAGTGCATGCAGGGGAGGAGCAGAGAGAGAGGGAAACACAGAATCTGAAGCAGGCTCCAGGCTCTGAGCTGTCGGCACAGAGCCCGACATGGGGCCCAAACCCACAAAGGTGACATCATGACCTGAGCTGAAGTTGGACGCTCAGCTGACTGAGCCACCCAGGTGCCACTATTTAATCTATATTAATACTCAGTATCTTCACCAGTAAAATAAGTATAATTATAGGATTAAAAAACTAATGCTTGGAAATGCTTAGAACAAATGTTTAGGAGTTTCACACATACTTGGTAAATGTTAAGAATTGTCATGATTTTTATAAAAATAGTAACAGCCACAATTTTTGCAAAATGAATGGAAAGTTCTGTGCTAAACAGAACCAACCCTGCTTCCCAATATCTGTTTGACTTTAGGCAAATCACTCAACATGTCCGGGCCTTATTTCCTAATCACAGATATTTAGATGCCCTTTCTTTCTTTAAGATTCTTAAAGGGTCTTTTTTCTTTCTCTCTTGTAATCAAAAGACTCTTTAAGATGACTTCTATGGGATGGTAGTTGCTTAGAAATAAATTTTGAGATATTAATCTTATGCTGTCTTGATCTGCAACCTTGGACTGCTTTTTGATAATTCTGTGGCTAGGTGTGTGTAACAAAATTGGAAATAACCACCTATGCCTTCTCCTTACCAGCAAGGGATGGTTTGAGGTGCAATGAAATAAATTTATTAAAGCAATTTGATTTTTGCTGAAATAAAATGGCCTCTGCTAAATGTAAGGTCATATTATTTTTATGAGCTAGAGAATCATGTGGGAACTTAAAATTGACAAGGTTAAATTGTCTCCCTTTTTCTGTGAAAGTTGAGATCTTTGAACATGCTTAAGTTGGGAGGCTAATTTTTGATTTATCAGGAAGAGAGTAGTGGGCCACTGACGATCTATTACCTTTTGATTGTTATTGCCATTAAACATCAGTTTTCCTGCCTCTGCATAGGAATTTTTAGAGTGCATATATTGCTTTTCTGGACACGTTATGATTTCTACTCTTATAAAATCGAGCTTCCCAGTCCTCTTTCTTAGGTTATCCCTTTTGAGTTTCTTAATCAGCTGGAAGACTGGGAGTGCTAAAGATGGAGGTGGTGGAGGGTATGGATCTCACTCCTCTATCATATAGTGACTTGATGGAGAGCAAGCAGAGGGAGTTATAGAAGCCTTGTAGAAGTAACTGGAGGGTTTCCCCTGGGATCTGCATAGGGAATTTGAGTCTGCTGGTATTCAAGGAGGGTTGGGCTTGTACCAGATGAGAGGAGGGAGAGGAGCATAGGCAGGTAGTGAAAAAAAGAGAAGAGCTTGGAAAGTCTGTTAAGAGAGGCTCAAATTTCCAACTGTGCCTGGGGGCTCTGGTTTTTCTACCCTGTTCCCTGAGCATCTCCCTCTCCCATAATTCCCAAACCATTTTTCTAGTCTCCCTAGAGTCCCAGTCCTTGATGTCCACCTGCGCTTGGTTGTCCCATAGTTACCTCATACTTATGATGTCCCGAATTAGACTCAAGTCCTTTCTCTATCCCAAGCTGTTCTTCCTTTTATATTTTACTCGTAGCTCAATCAGCCACCCAAATGTGCAACCTAGAGAATCTGTAGCCATCTTCAACATTTCCTTCTCAGTGACTCAGTAGACATTTACTTAGCATTTATTATGTACCACTGCTAGATACTGGGCCATAGTAGGAGAGACAAAGATGATTAAGATATGGCTTTGAATATAAGCAGCTCAGTTCAGCAAAAGAAGCAGACAGGCAACCACAATAGAGGCAGATACAAATCTCTTTTGTTCTGTCTCTTAAATGATTCTGAAATCTATTTCCCCTCTTCATTCCTACTGCCAGTGCTTAAATTCAGACCTTTTATTTGGCCAAATTACTGCAATTATCTGGTGTAGTTCCTTTTTTCCACTCCTATTCTGGAAATACCCTACTTTTAGAGTAATTATTTCAAAGACACAATCTGCCTCAACAGAGATACTGTACCAGTTTCCCAGCATTCCACATGTCACCATACTACCCCACACCCAGTTTTAGTCATTAGAGATTTTGTGGCCTTGAGAATATAATTTCTCTGCTTAGAATTTCCTTCTCTATATAGTGAATTCCTATGTAGTCTCAAAGAGGCAGTTTAATGTCCCTTCCTCGATGAGGCCTTTCTCAAATACTTAGGCAGGATTTAGTGCTCTCAGAGAACTCTTCAAACCTCCATTTATACCATCCACCATGCTGCATTTTTCTTTTCTTTTCTTTTCTTTTCTTTTCTTTTCTTTTCTTTTCTTTTTTTTTAAAGTGTTCCCTCATTGGCCTGTAACTTCATTAAAGAATTTATCTTCTTCCTATTTAAATTTCTAGCAGCCAATTAGTGATTGGAATAGAGTAAGTGCTCAAATATGTTAGAAAAATGATTGGCTATCCATTAAGCATGGGTGTGAGCCAACAATTGTTCTATGCTAAGATTTAGGACCAGAAAATGCTAACTTCCTGGGCATTGGGTTCTGGAGTTGGCTTGTAGTGGGGATAGAGCCACCATTACTCTGAGTTCCCATTTGCCCTCTCACAAATGGAGAGAGCCCAGTTTTCAACAGGAAAGGAAATGGCCATGCTCTGCAAAAAGGCTGGTGTCTCTTATGTGGATCCTGAGAAACTTAACAGAAGACCATCGGGGAGGGGAAGGGGTAAAAAAAAAAAGGTTAGAGAGGGAGGGAGCCAAAACATAAGAGACTCTTAAAAACTGAGAACAAACTGAGAGTTGATGGGAAGTGGGAGGGAGGGGGGTGTGATGGGTATTGAGGAGGGTACCTGTTGGGATGAGCACTGGGTGTTGTATGGAAACCAATTTGACAATAAATTTCATATAAAAAAAAAAGGCTGGTGTCATATATATGTCATTTAATGTAATCCCAACAGACCTTTGAGGGAGACATTCTTATTCTCGTTCTACAGGAAACAGTAGCTCATGGAGTGAAGGAACTTCCCTAAGACCTTATAGCAACTAAGGGTTGAGCTCGATTTTGAACCCAGGCCTAGTTGTCACTGAAGCTGCATTGTTCACACTGTTCTACACTGCTATAAGTTATAAGTCACGATTTGAGTACTTGGTAAATGTTACTACATTTTAGGAGTAATAAGTTTATCATGTAATGTCACTGGTAAGCATTGGCAGTTATTTGGTGAGTTATTATTCTACAGAGTATTGACCTAGAAAATTTAAGATTTCTGAATTTGGTTGTCTAAATTACACACAAAGTCATTTGAGCTCATGCTGTAGGTTGCAAGCACCAATTTAGGATTATAAAGAATTAAGGTGGTGGAGTAATGCCTCATTTGCCTCATTTATGGACCCTGGTTGCGTTCTTCCACCATCAGATAGAGCATCAGTGATCATTTCATGAGGTTAAACAATGTAGACAAATCATTATTATTAATTAGGAAATTATGGTTGACAATGAGGGCTGTGAATGGCGAATGTAGTGTCAAACTCTCAGGATGCTAGAATCAGCAAAACCTTAGGGATCACCTAGTCCAAGCCTTTCATTTTACAAAATGAGGCTGAGAGAGAGGCAGGTACCCATCCCAGGTCAAGTAGCTACTTAATGCCAGAGCCAGAATGAAAGAAACCAGGCCTTAATCCTTAGGATAATGCTCATTTTACCCAGCCTCCATGTATAAATCTGAAGGTAGTTCATGGCCAATCTGGACATATCAGTACAAAAGTGCACTTGTTTTCTCTAAGCAAATTCACTTGTTTATTGTCATGGTTCTTCTTTTCTGTATGCTTTGATAATTTCATCTACAGATGTGAATGACTAATGGTTTTTATCCTCCAATCTATGTAGAGACACAATTCCGTTGTATTAATGTACCAGACTTATTTACCTACTCACCTATTGATTGACCTGCAAGTTGTATTTAATTTTTCAAGTCATTAGTAGTGCATATGGTGAAATTTTTAAAGGTTCAAATTTTAAAACTTTTACCTGACAGTTGATTCATTAGATGTTTACCCAGCATCCGTTCTGTGCCTAGTACTGTGCTTTTTTCTTTTCTTTTTTTTTTATATCACCAGTGAGAAGAATAGACCCTGCTTATCAGCTCACAAGATAAAAATGGGAATTTTCTATTAAATGCCCAGCCTGTCATAACCTTCATCATGAGAACTATAATTATAGGAGAGCCTGCTCTGTGCAGCTACTGTGCCTGACATTTCACAAGCATTTACCTATAGATAGGTAACTGATATTCTCATCGTACGGATGAAGAGAACCAAATCCTCGAGAAGTTAACAATGCAAGGACACATAACGAATAAGCAGCAGAATTGAGTTAATTCATGCAGTCAACAAATTGTGTGATTGTTTTTTCCATGAAGACCTACTAAGTGCCAGGTATTATTCTAGAGTTACACTGGGAAGTAATACAATACAATACAATACAATACAATACAATACAATACAATACAATATGGGTCTCACTCTCTGGATGACAGACAATAAAAAGTAAACAAAGGTAGAAATCCATAATTACAAATTGTGACAAGTGCTATGAAGGAAATGATTGGCTGCCATGGAAGAGAATTGGGGGCAGGGGCAGGAGGAGAGCTGCTTAGATCAGGTGATCAGAAACACCTTTCAAAGGAGCTGACATTTAGCTGAAACCCATGAAAAGAGAAGGCAGAGTTCTTCCAGCAGAGGCCACAGCTGGTTTAAAGGCTCTCCTAGTGGGAAAACCTTGGCAGACTTGCGGAAGCAGAAAAACGCCTGTGTGGCTGCCGGGAAGCTGGCGAGGTCAGGGTGGCCCAGGATGGTGTAGAGCGACCGCAGCTCTGACCCTGCAGGATTTCCTAGACCACGGACAGGAATCTGCATTTTATTTGCCATGGAATGGGACAGTCATCAAACATTTAAGCAGGGGGTGAAATAGTCTTATTTATGTTTTTAAATAATTGCTTTGGCTTTTCTGTGATGAAAAGATTAGAGAAAGGAATGGGAGCGTTGAGACAAGTAAAGAGGACGTAGCAATGATTCAAGTGAGGTGATTTTTCACTCTTGGGCAGGAGGGAAGGAAGGAAGAAGATCTACCTATTTCTTGGTGGTATAAATGACAGGGTTGTGTGATTCTAGGATCTGCTCTTTCCTGTGCCACAGAAACTGCACCTGTCTGGCTGGGAATGGGGAGATTTTTTTTTTCCAAATTTTTATTTAAATTCTCGTTAGTTGACATGTAGTGTAACATTGGTTTCAGGAGTAGAACTTAGTGATGAATCACATATAACACCCAGTGCTCATCACAAGTGCCCTCCTTAATGCCCATTACCCATTTAGCCCATTTCCCCCTCCCCCACCACCTCCCTCCATCAACCCTTAGTTTGTTTTCTATTGTTAAGAGTCTCTTCTGGTTTGCCTCCCTCTCTCTCTCTTTTTCCCCCTTCCTATATGTTCATCTGTTTTGTTTCCTAAATCCCACATATGAGTGAAATCATACAGTATTTATCTTTCTCTGATTTATTTCACTTAGCATAATACACTCTAGCTCCATCCACGTTGTTGCAAATGGCAAGATTTCATTTTTTTTTTGATGGTTGAGCAATATTCCATTGTATCTATATCTCTACATTTATATATACCACATCTTCTTTATCCATGCATCAGTTGATGGGCACTTGGGCTCTGTCCATAGTTTGGCTATGCTATAAACATTGAGGTGTATGCACCCCTTCGAATCTGTATTTTTGTATCCTTTGGGTAAATACTTAGTAGTGCAATTGTTGGATTGTAGGGTAGTTCAATTTTTAATTTTTGAGGAATCTCCATACTGTTTTTTAGAGTGGCTGCACCAGTTTGCATTCCCACCAACAGTGCAGGAGGGTTCCCCTTTCTCCACATCCTTGCCAATACTTGCTGTTTCCTGTGTTGTTAATTTTTGCCAGGGAATGGGAAGATTTTATGCAAGATTCTTATTTCTGGAATCTTTTATTTTAATTTATTCATTCATTCATGGAGTCTTTTAAATCCTTTATATTGGCTTCTGCAAGTTGAAAATTCTTCTCTTTCAAAAGACTTGAAAGTTTCTTTGTCTTCGGTTACACCACCCACATTTATGATGTACTGGTGAAACATTCTGCAGAGGGCTATTGCTCACGCTGACTCCTTACTTCATGCATTTTGCAAATGCACAGCTTGGTGAATGTGACTTCCTGCTGTTTGTGGCTTACAATGCTACAAGGGATGACTTTCCATGAGGCAAAACCCGATAATAGTCTATTATTCTAAGTTACAAAGAATTGGGTGGCAAAAGGGGTTGAGAAGGAAACGCTAAATGCTTTGAATGAATTATTGGATTTATAGAGCCTAAAGTGACATTTCCCCCCATCTTTTCATATTTTAAATAGGTTTCTTTTATTATTTTTCCTTTTCTCAAAAACAATGAATATTGCAAGTGAAAAATTGCAAAGAACAAAATCCACAATTCCACTTACCCAGGGAAATCCACTGAAATGCTTTGGTGTACATGCAGTTACCTTTTAAACAATAAATTTGTTTTATTTTTACTAATATTAAATATCAGTCATGCTCATTATAGACAGTTTGGAGAATATAGAGAATTACAAAGAAGTAGGTAATTTACCATCCAAGGACAGATGTTGGTCACATTTTAATATGTTTTCAAGTCCTTTTTAGTGCACATTGTATATAATTGCTATATCATCTGTTAATTTTTCTACTTAATATCATTACCTAATAATTTTTCTGTTACTACAACCTCTTTACATTTAATCACTACATAAAACTGCAATCTGGAGGTGTCTGGGTGACTCAGTAGGACTGGATTATTCTTGATCTTGGCTAAGGTCATGATCTCACGGTTCGTGGGATCAAACCCCACGTTGGGCTCTGTGCTGACAGTGGAGAGCCTGCTTGGGATTCTCTCTCTGCCCCTCTCCTGCTTGCATGCTCTCTCTCAAAATAAAGAAATAAACTTAAGAAAACAAAAAACCAAAAAAGACTGCAATCTGTATTTGCTACCATGTGCGTTGAATTCCTCATTGTAAAACAATAAATGCATCAGATAAAAACAATACCAACCTCACTATTATTATTATATGCCTCTAATGCTCTTTCTGTATAGATTATTTCCATTCCTTTTAGAGCTATTTTCCAGAAGTGGACCTACTAGGTCAGGTGGGCATAATGTTAAGCAATTTGACATTGTGTTTGCAAGTGTCACCACTGGATATGTTGGATGTATTGAAATTTGGATTGTGTTAGGAGGGGCTGCTTTGTTTGCAATTGCCACGAGTAGAAGGGTAGTGTCACAGTAGATGACCCACAGGGTCAATAATCTGTATTAAGAACATACTGATTCTCAATTGCAACATAAAGGAGAGGGAGGATTGTAGCAGGATCACCTAGGGAGCTTTTAAAATGTAATCTTCTCTTCCCTCTCCTCTCCTTAGGTCCCTGCCACGGTAGCCTGGGGCATGCCTTTCCTTCTGAAAAATCTCACCATCTTCTCCCTTGCAAATCACTGATGTAATAACCACTTCACAGAGAGAAGTGTATCATTTCCCTCAGATGTGTTGGACAGGGGGAGATTTTGAGAAGCAATCAGTGGTTTAGGTGATGGCAAATAGTGGTTAGGACTCAGAGTCTGAAGCAAAAGAGATTTGCATCTGTCAACTTCAAGAGAGTCTGCTTGGTGCATCCCGGCAGCTGCCTGTAGTGGTCCACAGCTCTGTTCTGGGCCACACTTCAGATGCCCCGGGAGACTATCTGCTGAATTTAAAGTTTGTGATACTTAAGGTTTCTGTGGAACCAGTGATTCTTTCCATCAGCTCTGAGATCGATTTTCGGGGCCTAGGCTGCACCCTTTTAATTTCTCTACCCCTAGCCTGGTGGACGCAGCCTGGCTGCTGTTTTCATACCAAAACTACCATTCCTCATCTGTCTCCTCTTCCTCACCCAGCCTGACTATTGCTGGTACACAGCTTTCCTGTTGTCCCTTTCCACGTTGTTGAAGTGGAGCTAAGCTCACCCTGGCCCCAGGTTCTGGCCACTCAGACTATTCCGTCTCCTTGGCCAGAACGATTGGTTCAGAGGCAGGCACGTGGCCCAACCTGGAGCTTTTTTTTTGGAGTGACGGGAAGAGACAAAAGACTCTTCCTGTGAGGTGCGAGCTGCATGGCTGATATTAGCACCAGCTGCTGGAAGCCATCGAGAAATTTTCTGCTGTAGGAGAGAATGTGTACAAAGAGAAACAGAGCTGAGAGGTGGAAGAGATGGGGAGCTCAAGCACATTCTTTAAACCCCTGGATTCAGTTATAGAAGCTGCAGCCTTCTTTTTCATCCTCCCTATATAGCTGTTGTTGCTTATTTGTTTGTTTGCTTGCGGTCAAAAGCAATGGTTCCTCCAAGGAGGACCCATGGCCAAAGAAATCTCAGCATTATTTTACTTCTTCCCCCCAAAATTTTTTTAGTTGCGATACAACTGACATATAACATTATATTAGTTTCTGGTATATAACATAATGATTCAATATTTGTATACATTGCAAAATGATCACCACAATAAGCCCAGTTAACGTCTGTCATCATATGTAGTTACACAGTTTTTCCTTGTGATGAGAACTTTTAAGATCTACTCTCAATTTTCAAATGTGCAGTACAATATTATTAACTAGAGTCACCATGACTTATTTATTTTATAAATGGAAGTTTGTACTTTTGACCCCCTTCACCCATTTTTGCCTACTTCCCAGCTCTTGCCTCTGGCAACCACCAATCTATTTTATGTATCTATGAGCTTGTTTTTTGTAGGGGAGTGGTGGTGTGGATTTTACCTTTAAATGAGATTATACAGTATTTGTCTTTCTCTGACTTATTTCAGTTAGCATAATCCCTCAAGGTCCATCCGTGTTGTAGCAAATGGCAAGGTTTTGTTCTTTTTTTTTTGTGGCTGAATAGTATCCAATTGTATATATCCTTCCACATTTTCCTTATTCATTCATTCATCAGTGGACAGTCTGGTTGTTTCCATATTGTGGTATTGTAAGTAATGCTGCAGTAAATATGAGGGTGCATATATCTTTTTGAGTTAGTCTTTTTGTTTTCTTCAGATAAATAACCAGAAGTGGAATTTCTGGATCATATGATAGTTCTATTTTTAATTTTTTGAGGAACCTCCATACTGTTTTCCATAGTGGTTGCATCAATTTACATTTCCACCAACAGTGCATAGGGGTTCCCTTTTCTCTACATCCTTTTTAATTTTTTTATTTCAAAAAATTATAAAAACATTTTTCATGTTTACTTATTTTTGAGAAAGAGAGAGAGAGAGAGAGAGAGAGAGAGAGAGAGAGAGAGATAATGTGAGCAGGAGGGGCAGAGAGAGAGGGAGACGCAGAATCTGAAGCAGGCTCCATCCAGGCTCTGAGCTGTCAGCACAGAGCCCCAACCACAAACTGTGAGATCGTGACCTGGGCCAAAGGCAGACATTTAACTGACTGAGCTACCTAGGTGCCCTTCTACATCCTTTTATAAAAAAATGTTTGTTTATTTTGAGAGAGAGAGAGAGATAGAGAGAGGGAGAAACCCAAGCAAGCTCTGTGCTGTGATCACAGAGCCTGATGCAGATTTCCATCCTACAAACTGTGACATCGTGACGTGAGCCACAATCAAGAGTGGAATGCTTAACTGGCTCAACCACCCAGGTGCCTCTCTCTACATCCTTGATAGCACTTTGTTATTTCTTGTCATTTAGATAATTGCTATTCTAACAGGTATGAAGTATATTTCATGGAGGTTTTGATGTACATTTCCTTGATGATTAGTGATGTGTTCAGCAACTTTTCATGTACCACATGTCAATATTATTTTATTTCTTGAAGTAAATTACTTTTGCGTATAATTCCTTGAAAATATGGACACAGGTAGTTGGAAAATTGTGTTTGCCAAATATTTGGATATTAAGTATTAAATAAATGAATTAATGAGTCAATGGCATAGTATCCTTAAGTAATTTAGTTTTAGAGCCTGACTTTTAAATATCTGATTATTAACCAAAAATCTACAGTGGAGGTTGATCCATGATATTTAATAAAATTGCCTGGCTGTTAAGGGTTCTAGACAGAATCAGGTTTAGGTGAATTGAAATATGAGTGGTTCTGAGACCTTGGTGCATGTTCATATCATCTAAAGGAGTAGCTGTACTATAGATCCATGAATCTGGGGGGTGGGAGACAGAACTTCTCACAAAGCTCATTTGATTTCAGTATGTAGCAAGGTTTGGAACCCTACAATACCCTGTGTTTTGTTCTTAAACTTCTAAGAACCTTTGTGACATCAACCCAAAGTGTGAGACTCAGTTGCAGTCTGAGTAATACCCTGATCTGGAGACAGCTGGGTTTTCCCATGCCTTACACGTAGACAGACATGAAAACATTTTGTTACTTATAAGCATTATCATCTCCAGTGTCTCAGGTGTCCTCCCAACAGTGTTATATTATCCCTATATTTCCCCAAAGAAACAAACACTTGGAGAGGGGAAATCACTTGTTTGAGATCATCCTGGCACTAAATATCAGCTTTAACCCAGTTCTTTCACTCCAAATTATGTGTTATTCCACACTGTGTTTTCTTTTAAAAAAAAAAAAAATGTTATCCCTTTTGTTTTGGAATAGGTAAATCATGCACAGGGTGAAAATTCAAAAGCTACAGTGAATGAAAAGTCTCCTACACCCTGCTCCGGTTTGCCATCTGCTGAGTGTTTCTCTCCAGAGATACCGGTGAGTTAACATATTTCCGGTGAGTGCCTTCAGAGATTGTGCAGTTTGAAACACATACATGTGTATTTCCCTACCCCCACCTTCATAAATGGTAACTTAGTATTCACCCATGCACTTTGATGATTTTTTTTTAACAATATCTTGGAGACCTTTCTACCTTGATACACACAAAACTTCCTCATTCTTGTTAAACATGGCATAGAATCCATTGTCTGGATGTGTCATATATTATTTGCCCAGTTTCAGTTTGACTGACAAGCTTGTTGTTTATAAGCTTTTGGTATTACAAACAATGCTGTAATAAATCTTTATGCATATATCATTTAAACATGTGGGGGTATATCTATATGTTAAGATCCTAGAAATAAACTTGTCAATAAAAAAGATATGTACCTTGAAAATTTCAATAGATCTTAGCAAATTACCCTACCCAAAGGTTGTGCTGTTTTGTTTTGCCTACAGCAATGTGCGAAGGTGTATGTTTCCCCACACTCTTGGCTACAATGTGTTATTAGTCTTTCAATCTTTGCCAATCCAATGGGTGAAAAGCTAGTAAGTCATTGTAATTTTAATTTGCACAAAGGTGAAAACTTAAAAAGCTTTAGGGGATTGAAGGTAAAATTGCAAAATTTAGGGCACTTGAGCTGTTGCTTGCTCCTATTTTTGGGAAACAGTTAATATAGTCCTTTTCCTTAAGCTTTAAAATGATCTCTGAAATTTGGATTCTTGCAACCCTAACAGGTTCCCTGGTGTGAGTTTATTCTAAAGGGAATTATAATTATTGAATAGCTAGATGGGTGCTTTCATGTATATAATCTCATTCATATTAAGTACTCCTAACAGCCTTTTGTAGTAGATCTTTTGATTCTTCCAGCTTTCAGTTGAAGAAACAGAGGCCAAATACTCACTGAAGGTCACAGAGCTAGTAAGAGGCAGAGGCTTTTACAGCCTATATAATTTGACTTAGAGCCTGTATTCCCCACCCTCCGCCCCCTCATTATACCATGGTAATTCTAGAATAGGGCATAACATATGTAACCCTAATAAATCCCTGAAGTCCACGCAGCTCATTCTGTCACAATTGAAGAAGAAACAAGAGTTCCTCTAAAAGCTATTAAAAATGAATTCCAGTGGCGCTTGGGTGGCTCAGTCGGTTAAGCGGCCGACTTCGGCTCAGGTCATGATCTCGCGGTCCGTGAGTTCGAGCCCCGCGTCGGGCTCTGTGCTGACAGATCAGAGCCTGGAGCCTGTTTCGGATTCTGTGTCTCCCTCTCTCTGACCCTCCCCTGTTCATGATCTGTGTCTCCCTGTCTCAAAAATAAATTAAAAAAAAAAAAACGTTAAAAATGAATTCCATTTTTTAAATGTTTATTTATTTATTGAGAGAGAGAGAGAGAGAGAGAAAGCACACAAGTGGCAGAGGGGGAGAGAGAGAGGCAGACAGAAAATCCCAAGCAGGCTCCATGCTGTCAGTACAGACCCTGACACGGGGCTTGATTTTATGAACCATGAGATCATGACGTGAGCCCTAAATCAAGAGTCGGACGCTTAACTGACTGAGCCACCCAGGCGCCCCATGAATTCTATTTTTTACCCAAGTCTGTTATAGAATATTGAAGAGGATCCAGTTCCTAGCTGTGAACTGCACTTCTTAGAAACTTCCTTGAGCCCCAATTAGGCTATACCCGGAATCTGCTCTGGAGTTTTTTCATAGGCCAACCTCCCATATTGCTTCTTTATCCCTGGCTCCATTTTCTTCTCCTCCTCCTAGTTGTGATAAAAACAAACAACCATTCACACACATGAGATCTACTCTCTTAAAAATTTTTAAGCATGCAGTACATTATTGTTAACTATAAACATGATGTCATACAGAATATCTCTAGAACTTTTTCATCTTGTATAACTCAACCTATCTATACATTGAACAGCAACTACCCCATTTGCCCCTGGAAGTCACCATTCTACTCTCTTCATCTATGAATCTATTTTAGATATTTCACATTAGTGGAATCATGCAGTATTTGGCCTTCTGTGACTGAGTTATTTCACTTAGTCTAATGTCCTCAATGTCTATTTTCTTTTAGATCCCTTCTTCACATTTTATCCCAGCTCTTAAATAGTTCACCTTGATATTAAGTTCTTTCTCTGCTTCTTAGTCATATATCTCTACCCATTCTACAGGTTCTGTTTCTTGAAACAAAGGATCTGGCTTAGCCAAGAAAGGTGGAGAAACTAAGTGGAAAAGAACACAGTTCCTTTATCCAAAAAGAAGATTATAAATACACACTTACTGCATTAACTTTTGTTAGAGTCACTAATAGATGTCTTAGACAAAAGGCAACTCGAGTTCAAAAAATTTTATTTTTTAAAAAATTTCGTTTTATTTGAGTATATTTGACACAGTGTTAACATTAGTTTCAGGTGTACAAAATAGTGATTCAACTTCTCTATACCTTATGCTATGCTCATCCCAAGTGTAGCTACCATCTGTCACCATATAACACTATTACAACATCATTGACTATATTCTCTATGTTGTGTCTTTTATCCCCACAACTTATTCATTCCATAACTGGATAAAAGGCAACTAGAGTTTTAACTGGAAATATGAGAGTAAAAGTCAGATTGAAACAGAGAAAAGAGGTACAACTGGAGTACTTTGGGTCCTAGAACTACAATATCTAATATGGTAGCCATTAGCCACATGTGGCTATTGAGCATTTGAAATGCAGCTAGCTCAAATTATGTGCTGTAAATATAAAATATACATTGGATTTTTAATGAGAACTTAGAATGAAAAGAGAATGGAAATATTTCATCAATTTTTAATATTGATCATATGTTGAATTGATAATACTTTGAACATGTTGGGTTAAAATACATTACTAAAATTAATTTTACTTGTCTATTTTCACTTTTTAAATTGTGGGACAAGAAAAATTAAAATTGTATATGTGGCTTGTATAATACTGCTATTGGACAGTGCTTTTCTAGGAGGATTCTTACTAATCAAGGTCAAGATGAGGGAGAGGTCCTGGGCACCTGGGTGGCTCAGTCAGGTAAACATCTAGCTCTTGGTTTCAGCTCAGTTCATGATCTCACAGTTCATGAGTTTGAGCCCCGCAACAGGCTCTGCACTAACGGTGCAAGATTCTCTCTCTCTCTCTCTTTCTCTGCCCTTCCCCTGTTCATGCGCTCTCTCTCTCTCTCTCTCTCTCTCTCTCAAAATAAATAAATAAACTTAAGAAAAAAAGATGAAGGAGAAGTACTAGGGCTAGAAAAAGGTTGAGGGTCTAGAAGAGGAAGAACAAATTAGGGGAAGCAAGAGGCCCCTGAGAGGTCACATTTACCCAATTTTTCCATTGTCTTAAAGCTATCCTGACTGCGTTACATGTACCATAAAATATAAGCACACTTATGTGAATATTATATTTTATATTTCCATAATTTGACCTTTAGGGTGTGGTTTTCTTTTTTCCTTTGGCTTCATTATGATTTGATGGAGAGGATAGCTTCTTGATCTATATTTATCCTGCAATGTAACCTTTATCAAAGAACTTAATATTTCAGAGCCTCAGTTTCCTTAACTATAAAAATGGGAAGAAAAATCTTGCTCTATATATTTAACTAGACTTTTGTGAGGGTCACTTGTAAATTAGGAAGTGTTTGACAAAATAAAAGTGTTTTTTTTGTGTGTGTTGTTGTTTCAGAGAGCCAAGGGTCCTCATCCACTCCATCAAATCTCAAAACATCATCTGAATCAAAGGGAACTTGAAAAAGATCTGAACAAAATTTGGGAAGATTTGGCTGGGAAATTATGTTGTTTTCCTTCCTATGTTTAGCTACGTATTTCTGATAAATTGGAGATGGTCAGGAGTAGAGAGGTAGACTAACTGAAGGGATGGTTTCAGGGTGCGTGGTAGACTGTGAGGGAGGGTCTACGGAGGCAAAGTAGGCTAGTGTGGGGCATGAAGGATGGTTCTCAGTACAGCATGTGGTAGTCAGAACAATGTCCCTCCAAAGATGTTCACATATCAATCCTCAGCACCTGCAAATATAATTACCCTACATGGCAAAAGAGACTTTGCCGATGCAACTAAGTTAAGGATACCAACATGGGAAGGTTAATGGGCTGGGGGAGGGGGACATGAAATCACAAGAGTTCTTACAAGAGGGAGGCACGAAGGTCAATGTTAGAGAGAGGAGATGGGACAATGGAAGCAGAGCTTGGAGTGATGTGCTTTGAAAATGGAAGAAGGAGCCATGAGCCAAGGAATGAAGGGAGCATCTAGAAGGTGGAAAAGGCAAAGAAATACTCTCCTCTAGAGCATCTAGAAAGGAACACAGCCCTGTGGACACCTTGGTTTTAGCTCATAAGATCCATCTTAAACTCTGACCTCTAGAACCGGAGGATAATATGTTTGTGTTGTTTTAAGCCACTAAGTTTTTGGTTCGTTGTTGTTGTGACAACAACAGGAAAAGAATACACTAAACAATTTATCCTGAACCATGAGTACAACTTGTAGAGAAAAGGGATTGTGAGGACAAACTGGAAGAGTTCTTTTAGCAAACTCTGTAATACTTTAGAAGTCATGTGTGGGCTAACCTCTAACTGAGCTGTTTACAGGAAGGGGTCACATTTTCCTTCTCATTTCACAGAAGTGTTGTTGGTTGCAATCTGTTGCCAAGCCTGGCAGTGAGGAAACAGGGGGGATGATGGTGTTGGGAATGGGCTCTTGCTCCAGGAACAAAGAGTAGTTGCAGATTAGGACAGCAGGAAGTCACCTAGAGGAGGGCTTCTGCATGCTCATTCCCAGCTGAAAATTCCTGTCTCAGTTGCCATACTAACAAGTGCCTAGGATGGTGCTGTGGGCACTCTATGTCTGCCCTGGGAGTTTCCAGAAGTATCTGAGGAGTGAAGAGCTTTCTAATGTATTGGAAATCCTACTTGAGTAGAAATGGCTTTGGAGCTGGTAAATATTAAGTATGAATGATATAATGTGACCACAGTTGTACTCGTAGGTTGATGTACTTGGACCTTTTGCTTTATACCATTACAATAGATAGCTTTTTGATTTGGACTTTTAATATTGCCACCTGAAAATGGGCTCAAATTTAGGCCCTCAGAATCTGCAATTCTGGAATCCCCAAAACTCTGAAAATTAAAAACAAAATCATTTTTATTTGGAAGCAAGGTTAGACATGAAATGATGTGAAACTAACTATTGTCTTTATTTCTCTTGTTTGGTATGAATATGCATATACTTCACTGCAGAAATAGTAATATGTTTGATTCTAGGGTGCTGCTTCAGGACTCACTGGGTGGGGTGGTTTTGTAATATATAGTATATACCCTAAATTACCTTTCTAAAATCTAAATCTAAAATCATTTAATCCCAGGGCACCTGGGTGGCTCAGTCAGTTAAGTGACCGACTTTGGCTCAGGTCATGATCTCACGGGTCTTGAGTTCGAAGCCCATGTCGGGCTCTGTGCTGACAGCTCAGAGCCTGGAGCCTGCTTTAGATTCTGTGTTTCCCTCTCTCTCTGCCCCTCCCCCACTCACATTCTGTCTCTGTTTGTCTCTCAAAAAAAAACAACAAATAAACGTAAAATCATTTAATCCCAATAGTTCAGACAAGGGATTATGAAGTTGCAAAGGGGACTAGCCATATTGGGCATGGGTTGAATAATGTTCCCCTAGAATTCATGTCCACCTGGAACCTTTGAATGTGACTTTGTTTGGAAATAGGATCTTTACAGATGTGATTAATTAAATTAAGATAAGGTCCTACAGGATTTTGATTGGCCCCAAATCCAAATACTTGGTGAACACCCACAGAGAAAAAAGCTATGTGACAATGGAGTCAGAGATTGGAGTGATGCACCTGTAAGACAAGGTTGCCAAGGTTTGCCAACAGCTCTCAGGTACTAGGGAGCCAAGCATGGGGGTGGTTTCTCTCTCAGAACCTCCAGAAGGAACCAGCTTTGCCAACATCTTGATTTTGGACTTCTGACTTCCTGAACTATGAGAAAATAAATTACTAGTGTTGCAGGTCACCTCATTTGTAGTTATTTGACATAATGGTACAAAAAAATGAATACACTGGGCCAGAACAAATTTAGTTGTAGGAATAACAATTGGAGTATCTTTTAATCTTGAAATTTTGATTAATTCATTCAACAGAATGTCTTTTTCAGTATAGGAAAGGCAGCAGAACTATAACTTACCCAGTGATATCACATTCTCCTTTTAACAGTGTTAATAGGGTATTCATCGCAGCACTGCTTTTAATAGAAAACACTGAAGAATGTTTCTATTCTTCAATGAAGTGAAGAACTAATGATCTAATTATGAGGAATAGCAAAATCAATTATCATACATCCATACTATAAAATAATCACCAGCTTAAAAACATTCATGCTTTTGAAAAACCCTCTAATGACATGAGAAATTGTTCATTTTGTGTTGAAAATAGGTACAGGAGTTGTTAGGACTCATCAAATTGTACATGTAGGATTTACACATTTCACTGTCTGTGTCATGCACTGAGATCTCGAAAAAAAAACAACAACAAAAACAAACCCAGAACTATAAACATATATTGAACTGTAGTCGATAAATTTACTTTTTGTAGTGGTCTGAGTTGGCAATTCTGAAACTACTTCCTGAATATTTTAGCTTAAGCAAGTGAGTATATATATAGACAATAATGGAAGCCAGTTTTTTCACTGTTGAAGAAAAGTTACAGATGTGAATAGGTGGAAGGTGAGAGTATTCTCTGAAGTGTTGGATTGGTACTGGAGGTATTAATTTGAATTCATGGTTTTTAAATATATATGCTTAACATATATTATGTATAAGTAGAAGGATGTATAAAATTTTAATGATATGGATATGTAAATAATTATAAATAGATATAGATATTTCTTAGCTTTGTCTGCTGAGAGGGCCTAGAAGGAATGACTAAGTAGTAACAATGAGTGCACCTATCACCCAGAAACTGGTTTCTAAATACCACTTTTCACGGGGCACCTGGGTGGCTCAGTTGGTTAAGCATCTGACTTAGGTTCAGGTCATGACCTTGCGGTTCCCAAGTTCAAGCCCAGCATTGGCCTCTGTGCTGACAGCTTGGAGCCTGGAGCCTGTTTCAGATTCTGTGTCTCCCTCTGTCTCTGACCCCCACCCCCAATCACACTGTCTTTCTCTCAAAACTAAATAAGCATTAAAAAACATTAAAAGAAGTAAATACCACTTTCCAATAAAAGGAACTAAGGATCCTTAGAGAAATAGCTAATTCCAGGACTGTGTCAGAGAAGCACAAAATGAATCCAGATCATCTTTGTTTTTTTGTTTTTTTAAATTTTTTTTAATGTTTATTTATTTTTGAGACAGAGAGAGACAGAGCATGAACAGGGGAGGGTCAGAGAGAGAGGGAGACACAGAATCTGAAGCTGGCTCCAGGCTCTGAGCTGTCAGCACAGAGCCTGACGTGGGGCTCGAACTCACAGACCGTGAGATCATGACCTGAGCCGAAGTCGGACGCTTAACCGACTGAGCCACCCAGGCGCCCCCCAGATCATCTTTGTAAAACAAAGTAAGGAACAAAGAGAACTTTCCTACTATTCTTCTTTTCTAATCTTATATTCTAATAAACTTTTGCCTGCTGCTCAAAAAAAAAAAAAAAAGTAAGGTATTTCTTAAAGAATAACAAGAATATATCAAAAGGACACAGAAGCCAACTTGAAGAGCTCCCACTGGCCAAATATGGGATAATTTATGCATCAAAATAAATAGTGATAGTAATGGATTATAACCCATTAATTATAAAATTAAAATCTATGAGCCCATACTTATATCAATCAATAAATAAGTAAATACATAAAAAATAAGAAAGGGGAAGAGTTCTTCTTTCAGTAGAATGCCAACTAACATACAGAAGGAATGATGGAGGTAGAAAATCATTAATGGATACTGAAACCAGTGGGTGAAGGTTTAATGAAGAATGGAATATTTACATATTCAAAGTACCTCCTCATAAATTACTTATTAATTATAAAGAGAAAAATAGTAACATTAGAGTGGAGAAAACTAGTAGGCTCCACTTTATCAAAGTGATCACAGTTAACAAAGTAGTTAACAAACTAGTATCATTTGTCACCTGGTAAGATGCACTGAGAAGGATACAGCATTAGTTTGGTGGTATTCCTGCCAAAACTGCAAAAAATCTGATCAGACAAATCGAAGTCAAAGGACATTGTACAAAATAACTGTTATGTACCCTTCAAAAATATCAAGGTCAAGAAACTCACAAAAAAGGTGAGGAACTATTCTAAATTAAAAGATATTAAAAGTTGTGAGAATTAAATGCACCTAAGATTTGATCTTAGACCAAGAAAAAACAATTTATAAAGGATGTTTGTGGGATAACTAGTGAGATTTGAAAATAGATTGTGTACCATGAATTGTACCAATGTTAAATTTCCTGATTTTGATAGTTGTACTCTGATTATGTAAAAGAATCAATGGGGCCGCCTAGCTGTCTCAGTCAGTAGAGCATGCAACTCTTAATCTCAGGGTTGTGAGTTCAAGCCCCATGCTGGGCATGGAGCCTACTTAAAAAAAAAAAAAATCCATGTCTTTATTCTTCGGAAATACATATTGATGTCTTTGACTTCCTCTCTCGAATGGTTTATACCAAATAATATGTATAAATATGAATACACATATAAAGATAGAATGGTAAAAAGATGAGGTAAAAATGTATTTGTGAATCTGGGTAAAGGGTATATGAAAGTTTTTTACTATTCTTGCAACTTTTCTGTCGGAAACATTTGAAATTATATTAAAATAAAAAGTTATAAAAATATGGTATAACCCTTGTATGATCATAAGTTTGAAAGAGTTAGAACATTAAAATATATTTATTTACATTATTTATATACATCGGAAAAAACTGGAAGGAGATAAAACAAAATATTATCAGTGGTTATTCCCCCACTTAAGTTTTAACGGTTATTATAAATTTAAAAATAATATTTTTAGTAATACCCATCCATGGTTTACATAACTTTGTAACTACTACATGGTTAGTAACTGGTTTCTGACCAACAGAATACAGCCAAAGCAATAGGATGTCATGTCTAAATTTTGTTTATTTCAAGTTTTTATTTAACTCCCAGTTAGTTAATATACAGTGTAATATTAGTTTCAGGTGTACAATATAGTGATTCAACACTTCCATATAACACCCAGTGCAAAATCCATTTTGCATTTATTTTTGTTTATGGTGTAAGAAAGTGGTCCAGTTTCATTCTCTTGCATGTTGCAAATCAATCAATGTGATACACCACATTAATAAAAAAAAGGTTAAGAACCATACAATCCTTTCAATAGATGCAGAAAAAGCATTTGACAAAGTACAACATCCCATCATGATAAAAACCATCAACAAAGTAGGGTTAGAGGGCACATACCTCAACATAACAAAGGCCTTATATGAAAAACCCACAGGTAATATCATAGTCGATAGGGAAAAACTGAGAGCTTTTCCTCGAAGGTCAGGAACAAGACAGGGATGTCCACTCTTACCACTTTTATTTATTTTTTATTTATTTATTTTTTAATGTTTATTTATTCTTGAGAGAGAGACAGAGTGTGAGCAGGGGAGGGGCAGAGAGAGAGAGGGAGACACAGAATCTGAAGCAGACTTTAGGCTTCGAGCTATCAGCACAGAGCCCAACACGAGGCTTGAACTCACTAACTGTGAAATCATGACCTAAGCCGAAGTCAGATGCTTAACTGACTGAGCCACCCAGGCACCCCCACTCTCACCACTTTTATTCAACATAGTGCTAGAAGTCCTGGCCACAGGAATCAGACGACAAAAAGAAATAAAAGGCATCCACATTGTCCAGGAGGAAGCCAAACTTTCACTATTTGCAGATGACACGATACTCTATATAGAAAACCCAAAGACTCCACCAAAAAGTTGCTAGAACTGTTACATGAGTTCAGTAAAGTTGCAGGATACAAAATCAATGTACATAAATTGTTGCATTTCTATACACCAATAATGAAGCAGCAGAAAGAGAAATCAAGGAATCAGTCCCATTTACAATTGCACCAAAGACCATAAGATACTTGGGAATAAGCCTAACCAAAGAGGTGAAAGACCTGTACTTCGAAAACTGTAAAATACTGATGAAAGAAACTGAAGACGACACGAAGAAATGGAAAGACATTCCATGCTCATGGATCAGAAGAACAAATATTGTTAAAATGTTTACACTACCCAAAGCAATCTACACATGCAATTCAATCCTTATCACAATATCAACAGCATTTTTCACAGAGCTAGACAAAACAATTCTAAAATTTATATGGAACCGCAAAAGACCCCAAATAGCCAAAGCAACCTTGAAAAAGAAAAGCAAAGCTGGAGGCATCACAATTCCAGACTCCAAATTATATTACAAAGCTGTAGTGATCAAAACAGTATGGTACTGGCACAAGAATAGACAGATAGATCAATGGAACACAATTGAAAACCCAAAAATGAACCCATAACTATATGGTCAATTTATCTTCGACAAAGCAGGAATGAATATCCAGTGGGAAAAAGACAGTCTCTTCAACAAATAGTATTGGGAAGACTGGACAGCAACATGCAAAATAATAAAATTTCTTATTTACGTCTTCAAAATGTTCTGGCTTCCTACTGCACTAGGAATAATAAAACTTAATGACTTTAAATGCCCATTTATGTCCTCAAAGGGAGGTCATATTTATCACTACATCTAAATAGCTACCTCTGTCTTCCCCATCACTTCCTGCCCCCTTTTCTGTTGGTGCTGTTAGCTCTTTTTAATGGCTCAATGTTGGAAACAATCAAACATTCAGTCTCAAGGAAGGGTTTATATATTCTGATACAGCTATGTTCTGAATTACTAGGCAGCCTACACTCTGGAAAAGCTGTCCTGTGTTATTTTCCCAAGAAGAGCTTGGCTGTCCTGCTTCCTGGCTTGTGATTAAGCCATTAAAACAAATTCCTTTGTATTTCTAGCTTTCTTACCTTTTCTTTCAGGCAGCTGGAGACAGCTAACAGAGCCCAGAGTTCGATTCTCATTACTTCTTTACTAACTAGTTTTATCACTTTAGGCAACTTTCAACTTATTGAAACTCTAGCTGTAGTTTGTCCATCCATAAAGTGGGGAAATAGTAAGCGCCTCGGGTTATTATGAGAATCAAAGACAGGGATGTGTACAAGGCCTCGGGCAAAGCACCTGCTTCACTGTGTGGGTCATGCATCGGTTCTCTCTTATTTACCCTTTTTTCCGTGACGCAGTGACCAGGCAGAACTAGTTGCTTAGTCCTCTGTGTTCTAATGGCTTTTCTTTTTCCTGAAAGAGCTTTTGCAAGGGTGGGTTGAGACTTTTCTTTTTGTAAGTTTCTCTTCCATGGCTAGATTGAGAGCTTTTCCATGAGCACAAATGTGCTGGTTTTGTCTCTGAGTCGCCAGTACCAGGCACAGAGTCTGGGGGAACAGCAGAGCTCAAAAGATACTTATAAAATGCGGAGAATTCCAGTTCTAATGACATTTCTCTTATGAAACCTTTTGATCCTCTAACTAGAAATAATTTTTCTCTCTGGTGGGAATTGAGAGCTCTGATCATATTTTGCCTTGAATCATAGTTATTTGTGAGCATTTTTTTTTCTGTTTGATTTACCCTCCAGCCCTCTCGTGCAGCACCCCAGTCATATGATTGCTGGAACTGCATCTTATTCACCTCTGAAACCGCAATAGTGTCTGGCCCATGCATTCCATCATTTGTTTAAGATACAATTCTTCTTGAGCAAGGATCAAGGGATATGACTCACACACTTAATGTACAATTCAGTTTTTGCCTTTTTTGTATAGGCCTGCTCAGCAAACCACTTCCCCATTGCACAATGAATTGGAGGGTGGGGCTGCTCCCAATGTTAAAATCGGTCAGGGGTTACCAGAAGTCATTCCCCTACCTCTGAATAAAAAACATTAATTCACAACTTGACTTCAAATCCAGGCCTCTCTATTTTACCAAGAATGTCAGGATAAGAAGCCGAATCATTATACATGTGCAAAATGTAAGGCAAACTCTGAGCAAGGCAAGGATTAGAACTGAGGAGAAGATAAAGTAAACTTGGAATGTAATGATTGGATTATAGCTTCTATGGTCACAGAGTTTTTAAAAAGTTGTTGACCTTAGCGATTACACTGCACTACATATAGCTATTTAAGATTAATTGCATTGGCTGGCGTTATATTGTATTAAACTTTCCTTATGCGTATAGGTGGCAGCTGAATGGAGATTTACTCAGGATCCAGTAGCCCCTTACTGAATGTTTCAGCCATTGAACAAATGTTTACTGAGCTTCTGTCATGTGCCAGCTCTAGTCTAGAAATGGCTGATAGGCAGGTAGGAGACAGACCCTGTCTTGGCTCTTTTTTTCCCTTTCTTGCTATTAAGTAATCTAAGTTGACTATTTATCCTGGTCACGAAACTTGTAGAATTGCTATGGGGAATGAAAAGAGTGTTTATAAAGCAGTTCAGATGTTTTGATAAGCACAATGTAAGAACCGTATGTGATTATTCTCCAGCATAATACTAAAGTGTTAAAAAATCAACCATGAAATTGCATTTCTAAGACCCTTTTGCTTTTGACTTTAAGGTTTCTTAATAGTCAAGTCCACTGACTCTCATTTGATAACCGGTTTTTAAAATTAAACTTGTTTGCACCATTTAACAAAGAAATAGTGTTTTGATTCTTCTTAGGATATAAATGCTCCAGTCTGAGTGATGTTTTATGGAATTGTTTTTCTTTAATGTCCATATTTCCTCCTCAGTCTCACAGACATTAGAACCTGAAAGGAACTTAGGTATCATCTAATTCAATGCCGGGCAAACATTTTCATTCTTTTCAAACATTTGAATGTGCTTTTTGTCTGAATACTTGAGGTTCTGGAAAATTTTTGCATACCTAAATGTATTTAATTATTAGTTAATAATATTTAATTTTCTCTTTTTCATTAAAGACATACTGCTGTCAATCAGAGCTTCCAATTAGTATGAGGTAATTAGAATTAGCAATAAGCAGTGTGGTTATTGATACTGGAATCAGATTACCTGGTCTTGATCTTCGTTTCACCACTAAATAGCTGTGCAAATTGCTTAACTCTCTGTGCCTCAGTTTCCTTATCTGTGAAATCATGATAACAGTAGTACATACCTCATAGAGTTGTGAGGATTCCTGCATCATCACAGCCCAAACAAAGAAAAGGGTCCCCTTTGTTATCCTGTCAAACCTCAATCTATATAATATTAGGGTTCTAATAAAATATTAGAAATATTTTAGCTTGTGAATTGCTATTTGAGAATAAACTTATCGTTTAAAGATGAGGAACTTGAAACCCAGAGAAGTGAGTTCCCTGAGGACTCCCAGCTACTCAGGGCCAGAACCTGCACTGGAACCTAGAACTTCCAGACTGTGGGATTGTTTGTTTATCAGCCTAATTAGAAGCCTGTTCATAAAGGTCACAAATGCACCCAGATCACATGGTGTGAAACAGATGTAGGGTCAGGACATTAGAAGCACTTACTGTTCTGGGTTCTGTGCACACTGAATGAATCAAATAATTTATTTATTTATGTTTGTTTGTTTGTTTGTTTTTGAGACAGAAAGAGAAACAGAGCACGAGCAGGGAAAGGGCAGCAAGGAAGACACAGAATCCAAAGCAGGCTCCAGGCTCCCAGCTGTCAGCACAGAGCCCGATGCGGGGCTCTAACTCACAAACCACGAGATCATGACCTGAGCCAAAGTCAGACACTTAACAGACTGAGCCACCCAGGCACTCCTGAGCGCAATAAAATATTTAAATTCCCTGTCATTTGAAATAATAGAAGCCCCTTGACATCTGTGGGGAATAGCTCCAGAATTTGGAGATACCTAATTGTCAATATCAGTGTAGCATCTAGCCTCCTCTAGGGAATGTATTAAAGAATAACTGAGAAATTGAAGTAACCCTGTAAGACCCTTAATAAAGTCTATGCATATTAGAGTAGAGTGACTGATGGTGGGTTTAAAATAAATTCTGCCACAGATAATAACCTTGAAATTATATTATGACATCACTATTGAAACAAAGTAAACCAAGAGCTTACCCAAATTTGCAAAAATTCAGGGATGACGATGATGGGTACCAGTGACCTTTGCTGACCAGTAACGTTCTGATTGATGGAACAATGACTGGAAGTGGCCACACTGCAGGATGGAGTCAGGGCGGACTGCTGCAGAGCTCCTACACTGACTGCAGACTCTGCGCCCTTAGCTAGACTTCCTGAGTGCTAAGTGACCTTCTCAGCCAGTCCTGGCAGTTTCCCAGTCCTGTCGCAAACCAATTACCGTTTCCTACTTGTCAGGAACCTTTTGGGAAGCTTCTGAGGAGTGGAAATTTGAGAATGACAAACCAAGAATGCCAAGGGTTCTTGTATTCAGTGCTGGTGAGGGCTCATTAGTACTCCTATACACTGGTGGGAGGACTGTAAACGGATTCAAACCTTGAAGAGGACAATTTAATATTTCATTATTTTAAGTTCAGAAATTTCCATTTTCTTTAACCAATAAGTCCACATCTGAAAATCGATTTTAAGGGAACAATAGATTCACAGCTGTCTAGCAGCATTATACAACAGCAAAATATAGGAAACGATCTCAATGGCCATCAATAAGAAACAGATTTAAAAATTATTGTATGTTTATGCAGTAGGAAACTAAACAGCCATTACAAAATATATTTTAGGATAAAAGTTATTGATGGGGGAAAATAGGCTATAAAATTGATTCCAAAAATCAGAATACAACTCTCTATATGCACATTATGGTCCCCCCCCCCCTTTTTTTTTAATGTCTTCTGGGGCTCCTGGGTGGCTCAGTTGGTTGAGCATCCGACTCTGGTTTAGGTCATGATCTCACAGTTCGTGAGTTCGAGCCCCTTGTCAGGCCCTGTGCTGACAGCTCAGAGCCTGCAGCCTGCTTCGGATTCTGTTTCTCTCTCTCTCTGCCCCTCCCCCCCCCACCCTCTCTCAATCTCTCTCAAAAATAAATAAACATTAAAAATTTTAAAAACCAAAACCAAAATGTCTTCAGATAGAAGGAAGACAGAAAGGAAATACACCAAATATAAAAAATGGTATATTTTAGAGTTGGGATTACAAGTGATTTTTATTTTTCTGTATATTATATCGTTTCTATACTAAGTGGTACTTTTAAAAATCAACTGGTTTTATTAAATAATACATTCATGTATTTGTGATAATAAATATGGAATGAAAAGAAATCCAGACATGTAGTTCCACTTCATAGAAACAATAGTGTTAACAGTTTCTTGTATATCCTTCCAGAGATTCTACGGTGTGGGCATTGTGTGGGTGGAAGCAGGATGGGAAGGGCAAGTAGTCAGATAGGACTCACGTCAGAAGAAGTATAGCTCTGAAGCGTAAATCCCAATACAGAGTTGGTCTCATCCTGAGGTGAGGTACCAGATACTTTAACCCCTTATCAACCGGTTTTTGGCCAAAAATGAGGGGAACAGAACTTCCCAGGAGAGTCAGCTCCATTAGGTGGAGGGCAATTCCTGTGAGCCATCAGCAGTGAACATTCACAGCAGCTTGGCACAGACGGGTACCAATAAGGCACCAACAGTGTTCACTACACTGACTCAACCATTTCCTAGTTTTATTTGCTTAAAAAAGGTTAATTCATAAATCAATTCATTGTTCTTCCTAGCTATTCACTCTAAAAGTCCTCATTCCTTATCTAATATACATATCTGTGCAGAAAAGTAAGCAAATTTATTGTTTCCTCTAATAAAAATTGGCACAGTATAATCTTTTAGTAAAAGGTGCTTGCTTCCTTTAAAAAATATACTCAACACACAACAAAATAAATAAAATAAATTTAGCAAAAAAAAAAAAGGTTAAATTTAGTTTTAACTTTTGACAAAGAACTAAATATACTTTCATTGTTCTCAAGTACATAGTTTCCTTGGTTGGACTATGTTACTGGATTGTGATTGGTGTTTGTGCTTGGATTTCCACAAATGTCAGTGTTTTCACAGGTCTTCTTTTCCTGAGCTTTCTGAAATACTGGCTTCTAGTTTCGAAATTCTCCCTGCTTTGGGGGCAAGTAGCAAAGCTCCAAATACATACCAGAGGCGATTGATAATTGGAAAAGAATCTAAAGGCTGACTAATCCAAACCTCTAAGTTTATAGGTGTGGACACTGAGGCTCAGAGAAGGGACATGACTTAGCTAAAGCTGCAAATCAAGTTAGAGGTAGAAAACAGAGTTAGGACCCCAGTCACCTGGCTCTCCTTCTGAGCTCTTGAAATGAATGGCTGCTGGCTCCCCCAAAGGAACATTAAGCCACTCAGATGAGTTTAGGTGGAATTCAAATTTCTTGTTTCTTTTTTATAGCCTTGACAGTTACCCCCAGTGACTTCACTCTGGGAAAAAACCAAAACAAAACAAAAAAGACACCTGGGAATTACAATTTTCTGGATGCCCACGACAGTGTGTTCAAGTGTGAAGTGGGGCAAAATGCGGAATGCGTTGGACTTGGATGCTGTGTGGGGAAATTCCTTGACACTTGAGCATTTTGGATTATTCAGGAAATTCCTCAGAGACTTGGCTTCCTCTGTATTGTTGTCCTTGGAACCGCCATGAGGCTAGGGAAAGAAACAGGATTTACACTAATTATTTACAACAACTTCCCAGGGGGACCAGAGTTTGTACTCTGTGGACAGATTCTGAGATCCCAGCCCTTCTGCATCTCCACCTTAAAGAGGCCAGGCTCTGACAGGTTACTCCTAGGAGTAGAGCAGAGGAATTCTCAAGGCAGGGCATCTACATAGAAGGGTAATTACAGTCTTCAGACAGAATAAGGTTATGCTTAATTAACAAAGTTGCTCTGTTCCCAAGGGATGGACATTTGTTCAAGTGTTTTCTATGGATAAAGAGAAAGCAGACATTTCCGAGTTTTAGAGGATGTTTGGAAGTCTTTCTTGGGCCTATAGTTTTAAAACAGGTTGTGTGGCTAAATGCAAATCAGTGAATTCAGCCATGTTGAGCCCTGATCTCCCGTCTGGTGGGGAAGGAGAAAGATGTTGCCATTTCTCTACAGTTTATCAAGTTCTTGGTATGGTAGTGGATACTTTACCTTCATCATCTCATCCAGTCCCCACAATAATTCTGTGAATTAGGTATGAAAATTCTTATTTTACAGACAAGGAAACAAGCACAGAGGGAAGGTGGCTAGCCAAGGCCACAGAATTAGTAAACAAGTCAAAGCTGGGCCATAAAGCCTGAACTACCCACTTTCCTTCCAGGATGGTCAAGATGCTTTTCCTAGTGCTTTCTTCCTTTCCCTTTCAAGTCTGTGGGTAAATCAAAGCAAGCATGTAGTATGGACAAAATGAAATTCCACTTTTGTTGATTTGTTTGTCAAAAGGTGTAAACCCCCCCCCCTTTTATTTTTTTTTTCCTATCCTAGGCAAAATCTGCTGCATCCTTCACATGTCAGCCAAAGGGTATCTCCTTGGGAATTTCTCATTCCCCCATAGGATAGGTTTCTGCCCTCTTAAACCTTCAGATCATTCTGTGTTTGCAAATTTTATATTTGTATTGGGCCTGCTCTGAATTCTTAGGGTCTAGCATCCAACAGAGACTCAACAAATGCTGGCTGCCATGAATTCAGGCTGACCTGAGCAGGGAAATGGCACAGCAAGCACAGTGAGATGGCAAAGTTCTCATAGGATTCAGCTGCTCTGGGAAGCTCCTTCATCCTGCAGCCACCACATTCAAGTGACATATCCATATCTCAATAGAGATATGGCCCAAGGTTAAGGCCCAAGAGGCACTTACCTACTTCCTACACTATTCCTGGTCAGTAAAACTCTGCTCCTCCATGCTCCATGCTGCCTGGGAAGCCTCCAGTCCATAATCCTTCCTCGGTCTCAAGGTTTTGGTTCCCCTTCTCTATAGAGGGCTAGGTTTGGTGCCTGGCACAACACTCCCCATATGCTCTCTGAATAAAATTAAATTAATAGCATTTGCCACTTATTAACCCCTCCTTCTTAAATATATATTATTAAATTTTCTTGCTGGGGTGCCTGGGTGGCTCAGTTGTTAAGCGTCTGACTTCAGCTCAAGTCATGACCTCAAAGCTAGTGAGTTCGAGCCCCACGTTGGGCTCTGTGCTGACGGCTTGGGAGCCTGGAGCCTGCTTCAGATTCTGTTTCTGGCTCTCTCTGCCCCCACTGCCCCTATCAAATATAAATAAACATTTTTTTTTAACGTTTATTTATTTTTGAGACAGAGAGAGACAGAGCATGAACAGGGGTGGGTCAGAGAGAGGGAGACACAGAATCTGAAACAGGCTCCAGGCTCTGAGCTGTCAGCACAGAGCCTGATGCGGGGTTCGAACTCAACAGACTGCGAGATCATGACCTGAGCCGAAGTCGGTCGCTTAACCAACTGAGCCACCCAGGCGCCCCTAAATAAACATTTTTTTAAAATCTTCTTGCTATCTTTAAAATTACCTCATGAGAGTAATTTGACTCCAAACCTCAGGTTTTCCTCACTTGGGAGCAAGGGCCATATCTTACGCACTTTGTAACGTATGTAGTGCTTCATAAAGAGTCTGTACTAGCACTTAGTGACTGGAATGAAAGGCCTTTCCTGTTGATAAAAACCAGCAGCACAAATCACACCCAAGAAGCACCATAAGAGACAATTCAACAGGAAGGGGATCACGAACCATGGCTTAACTGCATCCACTTTTTGTGTATCAACTGATAACCTTTTGGGACCAGTAAACTTTTCACTGATGATTCAAAAAGGAGCATTTCAAATCCCAACAGGACTATAAACTTTATCTGTGAGCTTCAGGTTGGGAAATTGTTTTCCTAAAATATCTTCACCTCACACCAAAATTTTTCCATTCCTTATATTTTGATTTCTTCTTCCTCTTTTACTGATTCATTAAGTCAGTATTTATTGGGGGTCTACTATGTGCCAAGTACAATTCTAGAGACTTCAATCACATTTCCTTCTCAACCTTCACTCATTCATTCATTTGTTCCTCTATTAAGTCACTTATTATTTAACTGTGTATAAGGCATGGAATTTCACTTCTACATTTTTACTGAAATATCTCTGGGATAACTGGGGAAGAACGTGAGTATCTAGGGACAATGTTCCCAACCAGCTCCAAGTACCTGCCCCATTGGGGTGCTGGGTTCTAAAGGCATAGAGCAGAGAGAGGTGAGTTTCAGCCATGCCTTTTACTTGGTGTGAGATGTGGGGAAATCACTTACCCCTTCACAAGCCTCCGCTTTATCCTTTACAAAATGGGGATCGCACCACTTACTGCACAGGGCTGGGGAGGATCAAATGGGAATTCAAGTAAAAGTGTGTAGCAAAGTGCACAGTGCACAGGGGACTCTCACCAGCATGATAGTGTAAGTCCCCAAGCAGCCTTCTTCCTGCCAACACCACAAGGCAGGCAGCTTGCAGAAGCATCTTGACAGTATGGGGCAGCACATGATCTCCCCTGGTCACCTCAGGGAGGCTGTGAGGCAGGGTTACATTCGGGCAAAGAGAGTCCAATTGCGGCCTTTGTCTTTATCAGCCTGAGCAGCATCGCAGTGTTGGGGCACAGGCAGTGACATTCCAATTCTCTGACTGGACACTCAAGGGGAGAAGGGATTCTTGGAAAGAGATGAGGGTGGGCGGGGGGCTGACTGGCTGCTCTGCAGCTTTTTCTGCTTCCCTTGCATTTCCCTTTTGGTAGTTGCCTGTTTCCAAGGCCTCCACAGGAGAGGAGCAGAGCTGTCTTTGTTTTGTGATTCTGAGGCACAGCTGGGGCACCAAGCGAGAGGGTGGGAGGAGTGTGATTCAGTCCCGTGCCCCACCCTGAGTGGTACACTTCTTGCCTCACAGGAAACCCTATGGCTTCCATGCACATGGAGGTGGACAGACTCCCAGATGTGTAGGACTCGGAATGGAGTTTTCAGGAGAAGCAAGACATTCTTGCCCTTGGAAGCTCCCAACTTGTTTTCTAGTTCTGTGCACAGCAGGATGGGTGCTTGCTGTGTTCACTGAATGAATGCAAGAGCCCTCACTTGGGAAAAGTCACAAGAAAGTAATCACTTCACCCATTGCCAGACACAATTGCAGCTTCCCTCTGGGGTGGTCTCGGGTCGAATATGTGTTCGTTTAGTTATAAACTCACCAACAAACAACAAATTCAACAAACCATTGTCAATGCATTCTGGCCTTGCCCTCAATGAGCTAACAACCCAAATATCTTCTAGAAGGAGTGGTCACTTTGTGTAATGGAAACTAGCAATCAAAGGAAAACTCCAATGATGAGAACATCTTGTCTTCCTCATGGCCTGGGCCACTCATCCCGTAGAGCTTGAAGCTCTCATATTCTCCATAGGTCATCAGGATAGGAGGTGGGGGAACCTGATCTTTCTTGATTCCTCTAAAATGAGACATAAAATCTCAACTCTGCTAGTCTCTGTATGATCTCAGAACAACTTGAGTCTCAGTTTGTCCACCTACAAAAGAGAAATAGGTAAAGATAGAATGAATAATTCTAGAATGAATAATTTCTATGAGGGTGCCTTGTAAAATGCACCATACGTGTCAGTTAATAGCACTAGGGCAAAAAAAAAAAAAAAAAAAAAAAAAAAGAACACCCCTTCCCCCCCCCCCCCCATAAACAAGCAAAAAACCTCAAATCAGGGACCATTTGTGGAAACTGTCCTTTATAGACTGAATGACCTTGGGCAAGTTACTTGAACTCATAGCCCCTCAGTTTCCTCTTTCATAAATGTGAGGCTATGTGGCCTCCTTCAAAGGGTTGACACCCTTTGAAATTAAAACAACGCAGTGACAAGCCCAGCACCTTGTCGGGCCTACAAATAGCGCTCAGTAAGTGGTTTTCTCCGGGCATCAGCCCGGGACCTCCCCACGGAGGACTGAGTGACAAGAATTTCCCAAGTCTGCTCATATCCCCCACCCCAGCGACTCCTGCACTGCCCCCTCCCTGCCACTCCCACAGCTCCGTGAAGTGCAGGCTCGGAGAAACTTGGGGGGGAGGGTGGTGTCAGAGCAGACTGTCCAAGCCCGCACCACCCCGGCCGCGCACGCGCGCCTCTTCTGTCGCCCGGAGCAGCGCCTGCTAGTTACCTTTCACCTAGTTCGCCCGGCCAGCCACGCGGGGTAACTCGAGGGCAGACGCCGAGTCGTGTGCGCCTGCGCGCAACTAGCTCCCGGCTCCGGCGGGGCGTCCAGAGCGCTTATTTTTTGGTGGTTTCCGTTCCCCTCTGAAATAAAGGGTGTGTGCTTTGCGGATGTGCCCTAATTTCTGGGTCTGGCGGGACTGGGCACAATCTCAGGCCCGTCGGGGCTACCATGGACCCCTCAGCCGTCACGCCCACACATCCCCTGGTCCCGCACTCCCCATTACTTCTGATTCTCCCGTCCCCCATCGGTTGTCTTCACCTCCCACCCCCCCAGCCCCCCACACACAGCTGGCTCCCGTTCAGCTCTGGTCTCCCCACATCCTCTTCCCCCAAAGGCGGTTAGGAAAGGAGCCCCGGGCTTCCGAAAGGAGCACAAGCTCACGGAAAGCCACGTGGGCGCACAGTTCAAGTTCTTACTTCTGCCCGGGAGGGGCCCCGTCTTAACGACCAGGTTTGCAGAGGAAAGGAGCACATTCTCTATTTTTTTCTCTTCCCAAATGGCTACATTGAAGATCGCCAAGGCTGCAGGGCGTCTCGGGGTTACTGCCGGGCACCGGGCGGGGCGTGCGCCGAGGCGCTGGGGGAGGGAAGGACTTCCGCGCGCTCACAAACCACGCTAGCCCAGACGCTCTCAGCTGTCTGGCGAGGTTTTAAGTGCCAACCGCACAACCCCCAGTGGCGCTTTTCAGGGGTCCTTGTTATCTCTGCTCCAGGGGTCCTACCTCTCTTCACATTCCACCCATTGATGGGGAGGGAACACGGTCTAGGAGAAGAAATAAGAACCAGATGTGTGCAAAATGTACCTCTTCTTTCTTTGGCCTGTCCCGCTTTCTTCCTACTTTGATTCCTACAGTCCTGTAACAACCCAAACCAGTCAAGGCCTGCCTGAATTCATCCAGGTTCTGCCACCGACTGGAGTGATTTGGCTGAAGTCCTTTGCTCTCTTCAGGATCACTGCACCTTCTCCTGTTAGATGTAGGGGTTAGTCTGGATGACCCCCCCTCCCCCCAGTTGTCTCCTCCATTTCATACAGAGCCAAGAGGGAATACTGTTAAAGAGAATTACCATCAAAGTTACAAGGTTGTTCCATGATTGGATATTTTGAGGTTTCCTAGGTTTCTTTGAAAGGTTTTGTAATTGTTTCAAGATATTAGCATTTAAGGTTAAGTATGAAGGTCTTTCCCCAATATACTAATAGGCTTGAGGGCACCCACCCCAAATTATATTTCTTTGACTCTGCCATTGCCCCCAGCACAGTATATAATGCAGCCAGTTGGTGCAGATTTGTTCTTAATGATAAAAGAAAATTTGTGACCAATGAGGATAGGGTTCCAATGCTTTCATTTTAATATGAGTAGATTTCGAAAACTCACAAGCCAATAAGTGTATCCATGAGAAAAAAAAATGTGAACATAGAGAAATCACTTAGAAGGATGTTAATCTGATAAATCCTAAATGAGTCTATACGTTTTAACAGATTAGTATAAAATCCTGCACTTAGTTAAAAAATCTACTGACATACTTTATGAGGGGAATGGAAATAAGGTATCAATAAATGCAGAGCTTCTTTCCATTTCTGTCTTAAAATGGGGAGCTTCTGTCTTATGTAATCTTTATGATGAATCTGTGAGTTAAGTGAGTACAAAATTATGGTTTCCATTTTGCAGAGGAAGAGACTGTAGCTGAGAGAGATTGAACATCTGGAGACACAGCTAACATGTGATTAAACTGAATTCAGGGCTTCTAAGACCAGCCCTTCTGCTTTAGAGGGTGCCTTCCAATAATGTGTGCACGTGCATGTGAACAGGCTTGCGTGGAGATGGAGGGAGATGGAGAAATGCAGAGATCAGATTTGTCTGGTGGTGGGAGAGATGATGAGCATTTATAATCATTAATATTACAGCTAATATTTATTGAATGTCACAGTGTTCCAGGTACTGGGTTAGCACCTTGCATGCGTTAATTCATTTAATTCTCCCAACAACTTTTTAAGATAAATAATATTATTGTCTCTTTTAGAACAGTTGAGGAAACTGGGGCCTAAGAAAGAGTTGAATTGTCCAAGTTCTCACAGGAAGTGGTAAAGCAAGGATTCACCCTAGGACTAACTCCAGAGCTAAAGGAAAATTTTTGTTTTAGGCATTTCTGTTGCCTGAAAACTTGGGATGAATCAGCAATGAAATGTAGGTTGAAGGAGCCAAAGGGACCTCGGGTTGCATTACTAAAAATCCAGGGTAAAGAATGAAGTGGAGAGTCCTGCTTTCCTGTGTGTTTGTCAGATCCCATCTGGAAGTCTGGGCTCAGGTCTGGGCACCATATATGAAGTCCTGGACGTTTAGCATAAGATGGCAGCCAGGAGCACAGCTGGGGGTTGTCCAAGATGAAGGGTCCAGGGAGGAGCTGCATTTGGCTCCTCTGATCTCTGCCATCACCTTGGAACCCTTTAGATTCCCACGGCCTAGCACAACTTATAAGGCAGTGTGGTGCAGTGAAAACAGCAAGGGATTCCAAGCCAGACCTACATGGTCTTGACTCTGCTCATGCCTTCCCAGCTACATGACCATGGGTATATTCCTTAAGTGCTCTGAGCCTTGGTTTTCCCAGTTATAAAAGAGGGAGAGAGACCTACTGTGCAGCATTGCTGTGAGAACTGATTGAGATAATGTACATTTACTAACTATCCTGTCCCTGTTTCCCATCCTCATACGAATGCAGGGCAAGGATGAGTTTAATCTTTGGCCAGTAATTTAATGAAGTCCTTAAAAAGAATAACTTCAAATCTTCAGCAAGGTCTTTGTGTAGCAGAAGTTTGTCCAGGATCTAAGAAAAAGTAGTGGGCTGGAGAGAGCTCATCAGGTTTGTCTGCAGAATGGAACAAGAGGAATTTGGAGTCTGAAGCAATCTGGGAGTGAAAGGTTGAGGAGGAAAGGTAGTAGGGAAAAGGATAAGAGAGGAGGATTAAGGAACCTGGCAGGAAGCCCAATCTGAACATGTAGGCATGGTCAAAGACTATAAAGAACAAGGATGACTGATACCGAATGTAAAATTGATTGGGCTGTTGTAATGTAAACGTTGTCTTTTCCGCAAAGCTTCATTAAAGGTTGCTACACATAAGAATACCTTGGTAAGTTTTGTGTGGATATAATTTCAGTTAAGCATTTGTGGGACACAGTCACATAATTTATTGTAGAACAGCAAAACAATCCCAAACAGAATAATTCTGAAGAAGAATTCGTTTTTAGAGCCTGAGCTAATCAAGAAATGTAAGTTACCCTTGGGAATTGAAAGAACTTTCCGGGTGATTATTAGGTTTTTCTGTAATCCATGGAAAAGAAGATCGAAGCCACTATTATCTGCATATGAAGGATCAGTGTAACTGCAAATGACATCTGAATTTTAGATGTAAAAAACCTAGTGTAGAGCAGATACTTTTACAAGTAGGTAATTTTTAAAATTCATTTTATCTATCCCATGTATAGCTTTTGTGTGCACAAGGAACTATTCAAAGCACTTTAAATATATAGCAGTGTTAATTCTCATTACCATTCCATGTGTACTATTTACCCTATTTAAAGATGCATGCACTGAGTCACAGAGAAGATAAGTAAGTTGCCCAAGGTACCACAGCTAGCAAATGGTGCAGGTTGGATTCAAGTACAGGCAAATCTGTATACTAGCTGGCAAATATACATGTGATTGACATGACTTTGCACTGCCAGGCTGAGGCAAGGCCCTCCCTCTCTTCCATGTATGGGCACAATTGTAAGCTTGTTGACCACTGATGATAGAAAAGCTTCCACCAGACCTGTAAGTTATCAGAGGAAGAGGAAGTGACTTCAAGTCTGGAGGCTTTCTGCTCATGGATGAAGGAACAGGTTTGGTGTGATTAAGAAAGCCTCCCTCTCCCCCGGTTGTTTCCCTTGTGGGAACTTCTCTCAAGGAGATAGCAATTTGCAGTAGGTAATTGCTTTCCTAACTGCTGGCTGAGATGTCTTGAGGGACATAGAAGTAAGAGAGACTTTGAGGAATGGGATACGCAGGATGGCTGGAGGGCAACTTATGGGTCTAAGGCGATATATGAGAGGGTGCTGCAGGTGTGAGCTGCAGAGAAACAGCAAGACACCAAGATTACAGGGTCCCCTGAAGCCCAGGGAAGCTGTAGCTTAGTTGCTGGTGGGGCCACCCTGCTCTGCCTACTCCTAACACCTGCCCTCATTCCAGTCCCCCATGTGACCTCAAGTGGGCCCTTCAGGCCTTTAAGAGATGTTAAGGGCCATAGACTTGGCCTGAAGGGAAAAACATTATTTAAAAAAATTTTTTTTTTAATCTTTATTTATTTTTGAGCGAGAGACAGCATGTGAGCAGGGGAAGAGCAGAGAGAGAGAGAGAGAGAGAGAGAGAGGGAGACACAGAATCCAAAGCAGGCTTCAGGCTCTGAGCTGTCAGCACAGAGCCTGACATGGGGCTCGAACTCACAAACTGTGAGATCATGCCCTGAGCCGAAGTCGGATGCTCAACTGACTGAGCCACCCAGGTGCTCCTAGGGAAAAACATTATTGAAACCTAGAGTGTGCTTGGCAGAGATGTGCCCCCAAAAAAGACCTTTGTGGGAACTGTGGCCATAGATTGACATTTATTGGAGGGGCCAAAGTAAGGTAGTATGGTCATGTAGACCCTGGTGGGGATTCTGCAGTTAATTACTCCTTTAAACCTCAGTGTTCTCAAGTATAAAATGAAAAAAATGAAACTTACTTCACAGAGTTATTTATAAGATAAAATGAGATGGCGTAGGTGAGTATGCTTTGAAGCTATAAATATACTACAGAAATGTTACTTGTATTGCTAAGAAAAGTGGCGCTCATAATCAGTCCACTCCATTTCCAACTAGGTTTTGGTGGTGAAGATCCAGCCTCACCCCCAAAAGAGAAATCTGTAGTCCCTCGTCAAAACAGAAAAGAAGAACACTTCTATTTGTTATTAGTGTGCATCAGCTGGATCACTGTCCTATACTCCATAATTTGTTACACTGAATCTTTCCACAGTGCTGCGAGCCAGAAGAGAGATGAGGTGAGCCAGCTGGCCACTGGGGAAAGTGCTTTCTCCTCTATTAAAGTATCTTCCTCATCCATCAAAGGGTTTACCTGTGATTGGATGCTTTTTTTCATTTGCTCCCCCTTTTCTTCCTCTGGAAAGTGTCTCTGTCCTTTAGTCAGATTGTGAATAATTTCCCAGATACAGACTACCTCCTCTTGAGTCCACCACTCATCCCTTCAGCTCTCCTTTCAGTAATGATGCATTTCCCCTCTCACATTTTGATACCCCTCAGCTCCCAAATAAAGATATTTAATAGCCATTCCCACTCTACAACAAGAAATCAATATACTAAAGGAAAATATAGATTTTGGGGGCGGAACAGAAAGGTTCTAGGAAGCAGAACATCTGTCACCTTAATAAGTTGTGCCAAAGTTTCTCATAAATGAGACAATAAGTTCATTTAGCATTTTCCCTTGATTCCTTTCGCTTCATGAACATTTAAGGCAAAGACCTATGACTGTTTGTTTTATACACATTTGCTATATTCAGAGTTAACACATACATTTATGAGATACACAGGAATTTAAAGATACACAACTCAGAAGCATCAGTCATGAATGCGGCATCATCAGAAGGCAAATTAATTGTAATCAGTGTGTAAAGTCTGTGGGCCTGAGGAGAGAGATTATCTTTTTTTTTTTAACTTAAAGTTGATATGAATGAAGTATATAAACTGATAAACACTCAAAAAAGTTAATATAGGTTATTTTATTCTTTTTAAAAATTTTTTAATGTTTGTTTATTTTTGAGAGAGAGAGAGAGGAGAGAGAGAGAGAGAGAGATACGGAGTGCAAACAGGAGGAGCACAGAGAGAGGGAGACACAGAATCAGAAGCAGGCTTCAGGCTCTGAGCTGTCAGCACAGAGCCTGACGCAGGGCTCAAACTCATGAGCCTTCGAGCTATGAGATCATGACCTGAGCTGAAGTCAGCCGCTCAACCAACTGAGCCACCCAGGCACCCCGTAGGTTATTTCATTGTTTATTTGGTGAGCACTGGCACCTATCACTGCCTCAATTTCCACCTCCCTCTTGCCTACCATCCATAGCCAGATTTAATGATAGCCATAATTATTGAATGTTTGTTGTCCTCTAAGCATCGGGCTTATCATCGTACATAGTTTATCTCATTTAATCCTCATGATATTACCCAATAACAGCAATCAATAAATACTTATTTATCTCAATCTTATTTTCATGAGGAAGTGTAAGCAAGGGGATATTAAGTAATTTGCCCAATATCACCATTTTAATAAGTTAGCAGGGCTGGCAATTGGGCTCAACTTGTCTGGCTCCAAAGCCCGTCTCTGCAACATTTCTTGGAATTTCTTCCCGTATTGCTGACACAAAATCTTCAATTTCCCCCTCCCCTTTCTGGCTTCTGTGGTCCTTGCTCCGAGAAGCTATTTTGTGATATTACTTTCCAGTTGGACAAAACCATTTTTGTAGTCATAATAATGTCATTTACATTATAGGGTCTACTATAAGCCTATCACAGGGCTAGACTCTTGTCACACAATTAAAGTCAGATCCAGTGAACTCCACACCCTCATCCCTTTTTCATTATCATAATGTGTCAGGAAATCAGGAGCAAAAACAGAAAAAAAATTGGACAAAGAATCAAAAGTCCTGGAATTCCTTAGTTGCAAAATTAAAATAACAGCCACTTTCTATTTACTTCACAGAATAATTGTGGGGATTAAATTAGATAACGCATATAATAGCGCTTTGTAAACTGGCCAAATCTTTACAAAGTATTCTTGTAAGCTATGCTAACAACCAGCTGTGTGCCCTTGGCAAGTCAACATTTCTGAACCTCGGCTCATCATCTTCGGTGGGAATCAGAGTTCCTACCACTCAGGGGTGTTGTCAGGATTAAGTGCTGCCTGGTCTACAATGCAGGGTCGTTGAGTCCACATCTCACTGAGAGAGAGAGAGAGAGAGAGAGAGAGAGAGGCAGAGAGAGACAGAGAGTGAGCAAGGGAGGCGCAGAGAGAGAGGGAGACACAGAATCTGAAGCAGGGTCCAGGGTCTGAACTGTCAGCACAGAGCCTGACATGGGGCTCAAATTCACGAGCTGTGAGATCATGACCTGAGCGAAGTTGAACACTTAACCGACTGAGCCGCCCAGGAGTCCCTAATGTGTGTTTCCGAGGCCACGTTCTTTCCATGTTTCTCAATCATCTCTCCTCTTTGTTCTCCTTTGTTGGCAGTGACTTCCCCTCATACACCTGAGTCAAGTCTGACCTGTCTGTGCATGCACTTCCATAGCAGCCCAGCCACCACTTTACCTTGGGCACCCCAGTTTCTGTCCTATGCTGCCAGCCTCCCCACTTTCCAACCTTTTTCTTCTCTGAGATCTTATAACCTGGTGCTGGGGATCACATTGTAATGCAGATTCTGATTCAGTAGGACTGGGTGAGGCCTGAGTTTGTATTCCTAACAGGTTATCAGATGAAGTTGATGCTGCTGGCCCAAAGATGACACTTTGAAAAGCAGAAATCTAGCCTACAGGCCACCCTAGAAATTACCTGACCAGGATGGTTCTGATCCTGTTGGCTTCACAGAAGCTTCCTGGGTCTTTGCAGGTGGGCTTTAGGCTTATAACCCCTTGCCCTCTATGGCAAGAGTCTCCTCCCTCTATCTGACCCTTTTCTCCATGGTGGTGATAGAGCCTCTCCTCCCCATCTTTAGCTGGGTACCTGGCCTGCTGGAATAAAGGCAACATGCCCTAGTCCCTTCCAGCTATGTATGGCCATGGGACTACATTCAGGATGTGAGCACAAGTGGTTTGTAATACTTTGGTGCAGTATCTTTAAAAGGAGGAGATAAGCCTCCCCCTCCCCCTGCCCCCACGTTGGTTCTTTCCTGTTGGTTGCAGTATAGCTATGGTGGCCAAAGTTCAATAGTCACCTTAGGCCATGAGGTTGGCTTGGCATGCCAGGCATGGCAGATTCACAGCATAAGACAAACCTAACTTGTGGAGAGCCATACCTGCCCTGTCCTGACTAACTCCAGACTCTTCCACATGAGCAGGAAATGCAAGTCTTGCTTGTTTACGCCACTGATATTTGGGCTCTCTGTTTCTTACAGTTTAATCCAAATACTTACAACCAAGCTTTGTCAAATTTTACTTGTTTCAGCTGTTATAAATTATTCCACACTGTATGAACAACTCCAAATTAATCTCTGTTCTTTTGCTGATGGATATTTAGGTTTGTTCCAAATTTTGGCTGTTACAAATAATTCTGGAATGAACACTTGTAAATATAGCTCCTTGTGCAAGCTTGGGGGATTTAAAATACACTCTCCATAAAGCTTACCACCTTCATCACAATTACACAAAGCGTTTTGCAGATGTGGTTCCACCTTGAAATCTTACAACTCTGAGAGGCTGCGTGAAAGGGCGGTGACCTCCACAAAACCTTTCTAGCACCAGCTCTTCCAATTGTTCTTGTCATGAATCGACATGTTCTTTCTCTGTACCATCCATTCATGTGTCTCCATAATTCACATTGAAAATAACTAGTATGGTGGATATTGCTAGTTTCTAACTCATAACCATTCAGTCTTTTTTTTTTTTTTAATTACCAGAATGTCAGTGTTATTTGGGATATGCCCAGTTTTACAAAAAAAAATAAACACATTACTATACTCTCTATCTCCCATGCAGCTGATGGGGGACAGGGTGGGGTCACAGTAGGGCACTCTGGCCAGCGAGGCTACATGGAAATCTACAGGGGCAAGTGCTGGGCACTCCTGAAGTCTTGTTTTCTTGATACCTGTGCTGTCCCTTTTCTCCTCCTCTTGCCTTCTTCTCCTCCTTTATTTTATTTTACTTTTATTTACTTTACTTTTATTTAATTAATTAGTTTATTTATTTATTGGTATGAAACTCCGGTGAGAGGCTGGATGTAGAGCCTCCACCATGAACCATGACACTGAGGCCACATGTGGAGTCTGGTGAAGCAAAAAGACGGGGAAACTGAGTACTTGATGGCATCAGGGAACCTCCATACAACCCCAGGTACCAACTTCTAAGGCTTCCAGTTATATAAGAGAAAGAACCTGTATTTGATTAAGCCTTTATAGTCAGGTTTCAGTGCAGTCAAATACAATCCCTAAATGATACTAAAAATTTCACTTCACTTACTTGTGTTTGCCCTTTCTTTTAATCCTTTATGGACTAGAGCTCTTTCCTCCATTACAGCAGGTTCTTAGAGTCTGCTGGACTGAATATAGGTGATGATAGGTGAAAGGTTTTGTCTAATAAAGTAAAATTTGATCTTTAGGGTGGTAAATTCCAGGCAATTTGAGGCCAGTCCAAATCCATTTAATTGAATAATTCAGATTCTCTGCCAGAAGAGAATCTAATTTTTATCTTAATCTGACTGATAGACAATTACTCTGGCTAAGAATGCAAATGAGTTATCACATGTGAAATACAGTAAACATCACCTTTATAAACTTAGTCTTCTGTGTACTTAAGTTTTAAATGGTAAAATAATCCCTAACATTTAAAGTATGATCGAATATAATAATCACTTAATTCCTTCAAAATTAAGGTTCATTTCTGGCGTTGGAAATTCAAATGATATAGAAAGAGGTTTTGATAGATCTGCTGAGATGAGAAACTGTATCATTTTGGATACTGTGCATTAGTTTTCACTGACATTTCATTTGGATTCTATCAGCATCTTCCTGATAAGTGCACATTTATTTTTATGCTTGGCTTCAGTAATGCTGAGCTACCTTGCGGGAGGGCTTCGCAAAAACACTAATGAATATGATTGTTATGCACTTTACAAATGTAAAGTGCTACCAAAATGCACAAAACAATAATATGGCATCATCTAGGCTGAAAATTGCATCTGCTGTTTGATGCAAGTCTAGAAGAGGCATTGAAGAATTACAGAAGAGTCATCTATCTCTGTTCAATGGATAGCCAAAGCTAAAAATCTGGTTTGTTGTGGTAGCACCATGAGAAAACAGACAATTCTAATTTTTCATTTTTCATTGTTACTTTAAAAATATTTATTTATTTTGAGAGAGAGAGAGCACACACACATGAGTGAGTGGGGGAGGGGCAGAGAGAGAGGGAGAGAGAGAATCCCAAGCAGGCTCCATGCTGTCAGCCTAGAGCCCGACATGGGGCTCAATCTCATGAAGCAGGAGATCACGACCTGAGCCAAAATCAAGAGTTGGACACTTTGCCAACTGAGCCACCCGGGCTTAATTGTTACTTTTCAGAGGTGTTTTGGGATAACTTTACCTCTGATTTAAGCAGTAATTCATTTGGAAGTATCAGGTTCATATTTATACAATGAATTATACTGTTATAAATGAATTAATAGTTTAAAATTAGTAATGTTATAGATTATTATTTGTGAAAAATTAAAAAATATTAAAAGTTATCTTAGAACACAGAAATTAGGGCCTGAGCTCCCTCCACATAAGGCATTCTTTGCTTTCCCAGCCACATAGCTCATTCATTAATTCAACAAATATTTAGATGACTCTGTAGGCCAGGCATGGTGACAGGAACTAGGGAGTGGTGTTGTGGACATTAAGTGGTACAACATTTATGAAAACATCCTCTTCACTCTTGGTTGCTATCAAAGAGAACGAAAAACAGAAGGGCCTTGGAGAAATAGAGAAGGCAGTCTAGAATAAGGAGAAGATGGAAATAACACCTGTCTGTTCTGATAAAGGCTTTGAAATAGAAGGTGAGAATTTGGGGGTTGCTCCCGGTAACAGTGGGCAAGTCACCACAGTGCCTTTGGAAGAGAAATGAGGCTGTGGGAAAATACAACTGTAACGCTCAATGGGATGGAGGATTTGGGATAATGAATCAAGGATGAATTTCCAAAGATATGGTTTGAGGACATGTTTTCCCTGGTGATCACTTGCTCTGATCAAGAGGACTTTAAGCTAACCAAGGAGGGGGAGGGGAAAGATGCCTAGATAACCTGTTAAACAAGTTACCATGGAGTAGGAATAGTACTGAGGGAAGAAAAAAGGTGTGGGAGTTGCCCAGTGAATCACATGAGAAAATAATTGGGAAGGGTGTTGGAAACAACACGCAGAGCTTCATATATCTATATGTCAGTGGGCTATGTATAGGTGATAAATAGCATGCATTTGACATGGTAACAGAGGGCAGTAAAGCTCATTGAGCTGTGGTAGTCTGGGAATCAACCCGCTCGATGCCAGTCCCTATTTCATCAGATGAAAGGACTTCTATGATACCGAATGTGAATCACCGAGTAGCTAGTATGGTGCCTCCCACAGGGTAATTATTTGAAATAGAAAACATAGCTATAAAGCCCTTGTAAATTCCTGATCTTCTCTTTACCTCTACTCCCATTTCAGTAAATGCACTATAATCTATCCAGTTTTGCAAGCCTAGAGATCCAGCACCCTCCTACCTTTTCAAAGCAAACACCAAATCTTGTTGACATCCGTGCCATCCACCCATTTCTGTATCTCTCCACTTTACCACACTGCCATCATCTCTGGGTCTATTCCAGTTGTTTCCTAGTGAGTCTCCCCAATTCCATTCTTACTTCCCTCTCACCCATTCCTCATTGTGCAGTCAGGGTCTTTGTTATAAAACAAAATCCGTTCATGTATCCGCCTATGTAAAACCCACCCACTTTCTCATCACTCAGGGTAAAGACCAAGACAACACTTGAACACAGCCTGCCGTGCCCATATGCCCTCCACCATCCTCTCCAGACTCATGTCTGTCCTTGCCAATCAACTTTCAGCTCCCTAACTGTGCCAGGCTCCTTCTTGCCTTAAGATCTTTGAAGACATTACTTTGTTTGTCTGAAAAGCTTTCCTCTGTCACTTTTGCCCTGTTCATTCCTACTTTTTCTTCAGATCTCATTTCCCATATTGATTTTTTTTCTGGGAAAGCCCTCCCTGACCACCTGTGCTCCTAGTACTCATGGCATCCTCTGCTTTTCCTCACAACAGTTTGTAACTAGTTTTCTTAAAAAAAAATATTTCTTTACTGGCTCTCTCTCCTGCTAGACTATAAACAGTACAAGGACAGGGACTATATCTATTTTGCTCACTGGTGTAGCCCTAAAACCTAGCAAAATGCCAAGCAAATGTTGAAATACTCACTATATATTTGATAAATAAATAAAGCATCTATAATCTATATCTGATTTAAAGACTAGATTTAAAAAACCCATTATGGTACAGAATGTTGATATGAAAGAGGCTGTCAGGGGTCGAGGGGGACAAACAGTATATAAGAACTCTGTACTTTCAATTCAGTTTTGCTATAAATCTAAAACTGCTCTAAAAATAGTCTATTAAAAATTAAAAAAACTATTATGGACAATTTCAAATGTATACAAAATTAAAGAGAATATTATAATGGATTACCAGGGACCCACTACCTTAGGTCTTAGTATCATTTGAGTGTTTGGGGTGACTAGTGAAATTACTTCATTTTAAATTGACTTCAGATTTCATGACTGATGTAAGAGTAAAGTGATTTACATTTATATGTCCTGTGGAAATGATAAATGATGATTCCTTTTTAGAAAGCATAATATAAGCTTTCCCATTTTGGACTTTTCAGTCCTTGAAAGATCTTTATGCACTCTGACAGCTATCTGATTTCACTGGAACAGTGGGGCATGCGGTGTTGGCCACTTCGCCATGTCATTTGGACATCAGAATGCACTGGTCCCCTCAAGAGCATTTGAAATCAACATGAAAACCCTAATTCATTTCAATGACCACTCACCCTTATGCTTCAGCACTTTTAGACAAAAGCAAAGACAAATAGCCACTGTGAGCTATCAAAAGAAAAAAAAAAGCTTTGAAAATAGAATGACTAAGATGTTTAACCAAAGGAATACAGTTTCTTGTATGTGTTGGGCTATTGCCCAACCCCCAGGCCTTTGTACTTGCTATCCCTCTCTCCAGATGATACCCCTGGCTTGATCTAGTGAACTCCCCAATATCCTTCAGAACTCAATTTAAGCGACATGTCCCCTGAGAAGCTATTGCTGGTCCTATTCTTATCCCAACATACATGGCCTTCTCTGTATACCAGTGTTGTCCTTTGCTAACCTCTGACCCTCTACTTTACTTTTTCTACTTTACTTTTACTGTCTGTATTTCTAATTGTCTGTAAGCTAGGTGAGAGCAGAACCATTGAAATGTATGGAGAGGCATTATAATATATAAATTAAACAGTGACCTATAAACTTCAGAATTTATGAGACTTGAGTTCAAATTGTGATCCCAGCACTTATCGGCTGTGATGCCTTAGGCAACTTCTTGAACCTGACCCCTGGTTTTGTCACATTTTAAGTGAATATACTAATATCTACATTATAGAGTCATCATAGGAGTTATGAGAAATTATGAGTATAAGGGACTTAGAAGAATGAGTACCTAGGACATAGTTAATGCTCAATAAGATATGTTGAAAAAAAGAAAAAAGAAAAAAGAAAGAAGAAAAGAAAGAAAGAAATAAAGAAAGAAAGAAAGAAAGAGAAAGAAGGAAGGGAGGAAGGAAGGAAGGGAAAGAGAGAAAGGAAGAGAAGTGAATGCCCACACAAAGTGATGGCTGAAAAATCCCCACAACTGTTAATGGATTCTAATCTTGAGGATTGGTCTTCTCTATTTAGCTATGGCCAAATTACAGAGATTTTATCATTTTGAAGTTGAAACGCATACATTGTACTCTGTCTTTTTTTATGTAGAAACACATGCTTTTCGATTCCTTCACGCCATTACCCTGAGGGGGAATGCACTGATCTGCCTTTCCATTTCTCTTTATAAACTGATGGGATTCTCGTCTTTCAACTAACTGGTCTTTTGTATCTTTGGGCTCATTCATTCTTGATGGGCTTCCTATCTTTCATGAATAAGAAAATTATATTTACTGGGCATCTACTAGTACAGAGTATTACAGCTAGCACAGATATGAAACAACATGGTCTTTTCAACTTTGCCTTCCTATCACCCAGGAGTTGGCAACATGAAGCCAGCATGAGGCAAAGGGGTGGATGAGGAGATTCAATACATGTGTCTCATGTACTTGGGCATCTTATTGCTGGAACAGGGTTCAGAATGACAGGTGCTTTTATTTTTCTCAGAAAAGCTCAACTTTAAGCACCTGCTATAAGCCCAGCACTGTGAAAAACACTACAAGGGATACTAAAGGAAGTAAGGCCCAACTCCTGCCCTCAAGGAGCTGACCATTGAGTAGGGCCATTGAGCTAAGTACAAACTAAAGAAAATGCTATAGGAAAAACACAAGGATAGTGCTTGAAGTTTCAAAGGAGGAAAAGCACATACCAGGTTGGAGATGTTGCAAAAGACTTTATTCATTCATCCCTGCATCCATTCAATGAAAAATACTTACTGGATGCCTATTATATGTCAGGCACTAAATTAGCTATTAAGAACAAGAGATAAATGGTCCAATATTCCTAACCTCAAAGGCTTAATGATAAAGTGGGAGGGACAAATATGCAAACAAACTATATCATTCATCAATTCATTGATTTATTCAACAGTTAGTGTCTGTTAAGTCCCAAGTTCAAGGATGAAATAAACATGGTCACTGTGGTAAGAGAATGTATAGTACAGCTCAGGAGAAAATTTCAATACAGTGTGTTAGGTGCCATGATAGGCATGTTAAAAATTGTGAAGTCCCAAGGTGGTTGGCAAAGGGGCAGTTCATTCTTTCTGGGGGCAGGGAAGGCTTCTGACGGGAACAATGGAAGGGATACTAGAGGGTGAAGGACTTTGCCAGGTGGTTGTAGAGAGGAGGAAGGTGGAGTATTTGAGGGAGTCTGTACATGTAACTGGAATAAAGAAGCAAGAACAGAGACATGTTGGGATAGAGGCCGGATTGTGGAGTACAGCTGAAAGAATGGAACGTCAAGGTGCAATGATGCTCAGAGGACCAGGTGAAAAATTGAGCCCAGGAGGGCATCGAGGGAACATTGGGCAAAGACTTGCAATGGGGGAGGTGTCTGAGAGTCTTAAATGATGTGGAGGAACTTGTTAAGAGACCAGGAAGATAAAAGCATTCAACTGGGAGAAAACAGCATTCCTCAGGGAGATGTTCCCTCTTCTGGGATTCTGATACCTATCAGAATAGTGGAGAGCAGAAATTCCAGAAAGAGAAAGAGTTTAAGCCAAGAGTAGAAAGCTCACATACATATATATTGAAGTGTAGTGAAAGCCTGTGGAAATAGCTTTTCCTGCGTTTCTAATCTCAGTTCACTCTATGTGTCTGGCCCTGACTCTGACCATTGCACAAATTAGCAGATCAGGGATGTCCTCCATCTACTCCCTTCTCTCCAAGGGTGGGTCTTGGTTAGGTAGAGTTTTTTTCAAGTTAGGAGACCAAACTTGTGTTTTAAGGCCTCCAGATCAATAGCCACTGCTACATGGCTTGAGGGCCCTGTGACAAAAAGGGCCCTGAGGCTACAATGCAGAAGTGACCACTGGACCCAGCTCTTCCTTCCAGAAGTTCTTCCTTGGCCATACCAAGGCCTTCTGCCCTGTGTTGGGGACTGGGGAGGCCAAAAAGGAACATGCCCATTTTCTTCTTCTGAGTTTGGCACTAACTGAAAACAAAACAAAACAAAACAAAACAAAACAAAACAAAACAAAAACCCAGGAGTCAGACTATTAGAGACATATGGCTGGTGATGACTCTCAATGGCTGGCCCCTCAGCTTTTCCCTGGTTCCAGTTGGTCCCAAAGGTCACAGCAGGAATCAGAGTCCTTAGCTGCAGGCTTTGGAACTAAATCTGAGAGCCATGGCTCCTGGCCTAGTCTCGGGTCACCATGTTCCTAGAATGGGGCTCCATGCCACATAACTGTCTTGCTTGAATTCTGTTTACTCCATTTGGTCTTTCTGGAGATTGAGTTTTCTGCCAGAATCTTCACTCTTAAGGCAGAATCCTTGTTTTAGCCTCCTGTGCTGCCTATTGGGGCTGCTTCCTGCCCCTGACAGTGTGATGCTCCAATATGCTCTTCCCTCTTTCCAGACTCCTTTTTTCTTGATGACTCCTTCCCTGACCATTTGCACTGTCTTCAGCAAATCTCACTGATTTTGGAGCCTCTGCCTTCCCTTTTTGATTTGGCCTGTTTGGTGTCACTAGATACCTGGTTCTGACATCAGGAGGCTGATTTCTTACAACAAGCACACTAGCACTGGCACATATCCACATTAGGGTTGTCGTTTGAAGGAGTCACCTGGGAAGGTTGTATTACCTGCCTAGTCCAGGGATGCTGTTATTGTTCAAGAACATTTCTGGAATTCCTCTGTTGGAATTTCACGGAGTCACAAGGCAAGACAAGACCCTAGTTCCTCACCAGCTCTCAGTTCTGCTTTCCAGTTTGTTTGTGGGAATACTGAGACTCTGGGAGCTTTTGAACCCACTGAGACCGCACATCAAATTATAGGATGAGCTGAAACCTGTTACCATGTGACTCTCCTTCAGTGCCAGGTTGCAAGCCACAGAAGAAGTAATCTCATAACTCTATAGCAGTGATTGTCAATCTTTTTTGAGTCATGGAGTCCTTGAGGAATTTGATAAAAGCTAAAGACATGATCCCTTAGGAAAAGACCCATACACTTAAAACTTTCACATGCTCCAGGATAAAATCCCTGCCCTATGTAAAAAAAAACACCTTCCCCCAAATTTCAAAATGTTTTTATTTTATTTTTTTGAGAAAGAGAGAGAGAGACAGACAGAGAGAGAGTGCCAGGGAGGTGCAGAGAGAGGAGACAGAGGATCTGAAGCATGATCCGCACTGATCAGCGCAGAGCCTGATGCAGGGCTCGAACTCATGAACCCTGAGATCACGACTTGATGAGATAATGACCTGAGCTAAAGTAGGATTCTTAACCGACTGAGCCACTCATGCGACCCTCCCCCCAAATTCAACAGCAATTATTATGCAGCATGATTGTCTTCCTCATCCTCTAGACCTGCATCCAAAATGACTTCAGGCTGTTCCCAAATATCAAATCTCTAAAGGAACGAGATGTTCCAGTGCTGAGGAGGTCCAAAAGAATGTGCTGTAAGCGCAAAAGGCATTTCCACAGAGAGCATTCCAAAGATGTTTGAAGAAAGCCAGGGTCCCTGGAAAGTGCAACTTCTCCAGATGACCACCTAGAAAAGGACAGCATCTGTGTTCCGGTCTTGGTAGGTTCTTAATCAAGCCCTTTCCCTCTCTCTCAGGCAAAGTTCATATGGAGCTTTGGGTATGAGAATTTCCCGTCTGCTGATTCAATGAGGGACAATTACAATTACAAGACTTAGCACATACTATCTCCTCCATGCAGGCTTCAGGAACCTCTCCAGGCAGTACCCGCTTCTTCCTTCCTTCAAACCTTTGTATAAACCTGCATCCCTATTTCCATCTCTACTTCTCCCAGCAGCCTTTGGGTACAGACCTGAAGGGCAGACACTGGATTCATGCATTTCATCATTTGACATTTACTAAGAGGCCATCCGTGTCAAACACTGCAGACACAATGGTGAACAAAACAGTACTGCAGACTCTCAAGAAAGGAAGACAAACAAGAAATCACATAACGAAGTGTGTCTAATGCTATCCTGTAGGAAATACAGGGTGCTTTACAGTCCAACCTGTCTCTTGGGGAAGGACATCTTTTAAACTAAGATGTGATGTATCTGTTTTCAGGGCCCAGCACCAAGTATGTGCTCAATCTTGAACATTTCCCTAGGCAAAGTCCTGCGTGCTTGCTGGAAGTCTCCCTCACTCACTGAGGGCAACTGCTCACTAAGAGTGGCTGTGGTGAGCCCCGGAAAGCCAGCTAGTACCAGGCTCAGCTGGTTACCTCTTTTAGCTTTTTCTGAGACATCTGTGAAGCAGTGGAAAAAGCAGCGGATTTAGAATTCCTATAGGATGCCGTCCTGAGGCTCTGTACCGACTACATTCGTGAGTTCTCTCACTGTCCTTTTGTATCCTGATGCCACCTTGAAGGGCAAAAGAAGCTATGAGAGATGTTCGCAAACTTAAGGACGCAATCTATCTATCCATCTAATCTATCTCCTAGTTGGTCCGGCTTTGCTCCGGAAGAGGAGGGCGGGGTAACTGTAGATTTAAGAAAAGTGACGGCATTGCTTTGTAGGGCTTGTGCCTCGGTCTTTTGCTGCCTCACATGACCTGAATTTGGCAGGGAGGGGGCAGTTTGAATTCCAGGCGGGCTAAAAGGCCTTGGCCGAGAATCTCTAACGGATTTCACAACACAGCAGGGAAAAGCTTCCCATGGAGGACCGGGGGAGGCGGGGGGATGGGAGGGAGAAAGCTGCAATTCTGCAAATTAGAAAAGAGCAGGAGGTGGGAGAGTCCTGAAAGGCGGCATGGGGATAACGAGAACCCCTCCCCTCCCCCAATGGTTATCAGAGAGCTCCACCCATCTCCTAACTAACCACCACGACACCCAAGCAGTATTATCTCAAACTTGCCTCATGCCCTACCTACCTCCCCCCACGGAGCGCCCTAAGAGGCGCGGGTGGAGCTGGGGCCACTTGGCCACCTGCGCATGCGCGGATCTGGTCCTGCCACCAGTTTCTAGACACTCATCAGTGGCGTCCCGATCATGTCCTATTATCTCCCGTTGTACCTCGTGCTCAATCCAAAGCAGCTTCAGAGTGTGTAGGAGGGCAATGGGGTTGGGAAGAAACGAGTCAAGGAGCTTTTGGCCGGGGAACTACAGCTCCCAGGAGAAGCCGCGATGGCCCCGCCCCCTCGCGGGCCGGCCGAGAACCCTCAACGTCTTAAAGCGGCGAGATCTTTTCGTCGCGGGTTTGGCAGGGCGCTGAGCTCGCGACGTCTGTTCCGAGCTGGCCGGTGGGAAAGCGGCAGTGTCTTTCTGTTTTTGCTTGTTTGCACCTGAGCTAGCAAAGAACAAAAAACGAATAAACGATAGTTAAACGAGTTTAGAGGCTTCTCTCAAGCTCAGCAGTTTGCTGCTTCTGCTTCACAAATTCTGAATTGTCCATTTAGCAAATGAGAACCTAAAAAGCAGTTTGTGTGTTAAATTTCTGTACGATGAAATATTTTCCCTGTGATGTTAAATAAAGCAGCTTTATTTTCTTTCCTAGTTTTCAGGTGCCAGTGGCTGATGTTTAGTCTCACTTATTTTCACTAAAGACTTAACACAATAAATAAGAGGGTGGTCTGTTCAAAGAAATCCTGCAGTAAATCATCCTGAAAAAGCAAAAGCTTGTTGACTTGGTAAATTTTCTACTTTAATTTTCTAATCTTTAACTTTTGTCATAAAGCGTCTTTAAAATGTAGCACCCTTGATATCCTGTTTTAAGATGTAGATTTTAAAATCTACTTTTAATTGTAATTTAATCTTTGAGCAGGATGTTGAGGGGTGTGGTTTAAAACTGCTGCTCTTAGCTTCTTGTTAGAGGGAAGCAAAAAGCGATGGTTCTTCTGTGGCAGGAGGAATAGCTATCACGATAGTGCCATTGGGGTCCTAGGTCCTCATGACTATTGTGCGTTTCTGGAAGAGTAGTAACTGTGTTAAGGACTTAAGATTTTATTGGCTTAACACACTAACTGTCAGAACTTCCCTACTCTCTTCCTACCTCAAGTCCTAACCCTGATTTCTTAACAGCTGCTAATATACTACCTCCACTTGCAAACAATGAACTCCTTTTGTTTTTTTTTGCATACAAATACATTTTAAAGGCCTCAGAATCAATTTAGAATTGAAGGTGGAATCGTTTTTGAGTTGGGTTTTTTTGTTTTTGGATGTCTCAGCTTCAGGCTGCTGAGTTTTATGACTATGTATGCATTCAGTCTGTTTAGTGTGGTATTTGTGGATAATATGAAATTAGCCTTCTATGCCAAAAATGAACAAGACATATAATTTCTAATTTGTTCTTTGTGTAGGGAAGTCCAGCAATAAGCATACCGAAAAAAGGTAATAATAGTTGATGTATAGTGATTTAGGGGATGACTACAGCAGCTATTGTGCTCTAAACAAATCCTCCATACATCATAAAACAGTAAATCCGGGAGAAAGTAAGACTGGTGATATTTAGTAATATTTAAATTTTCCCCAAATTCTCACGTGTTCTCTTTATAGTTAAAAACAGAACAAGTTTTCTTGCTATCAACTCTTTTATTAAACATTCAGTTTGGGGGCGCCTGGGTGGCTCAGTTGGTTAAGTGTCTGACTCTTGATCTCAGCTCAGGCTTGATTTCAGGGTCTTGATCTCAGGATTGGGAGTTCAAGCCTTGCATTGGGCTCCATGCTGAGTGTAAAGCCTACCTAAAACAAAAACGAAACAAAAAAAAACCCATTCAGTTTGTCAAATCTTAGCCAGAATAAGAAAGCATAATATACAACACAACATTATTGTGTACAAGACAATTTTGACAGAACCAACAGACAAATTAACACTTTTAAGAGAAGGGAGCTGGAAATAAGTACAATATACAGTAATTAAATTTTTTCCTGTCACCACCAACAAAGGACAAGCATCAGTTTGATACCACTTACATTGGCAACAAAAACATCAAGAACCTAGAATAAATCTAAAAAATAAAAAAAAATTTTTAAAAGATGTGCAGAATTTTAATAGAGGGAAGTATAAAACTTTATTGAAAAACATGAAGAAAACATTTAAATAAATGGATGGATATATCATGTTCATCAGTTGAAGGATTCTATTTAATAAAGCTATCAATTGTCCTCAAATCTATACATGTAATATAACCTGAATAACATTCTCATTGGTGTTTTTAGTGTATGTATATTTACATACTAAATAAATAATTTAGTGTATTTAGAGATTAGGTGTGACCCGACAAGCTTATTCTAAAATTTATGTGAAAGATCAATGGTTCATGAATAACATTAAACAAAATTTTTTATTATTTTTTTTTTGAGAGAGAGACAGAGCATGAGCAGGGGAGGGGCAGAGACACACAGAATCTGAAGAAGGCTCCAGGCTCTGAGCTGTCAGCACAGGGTCCGATGCAGGGCTCGAAAGGACAAACCATGAGATCATGACAATCATGACCTGAGCTGAAGTCAAGACGCTCAACCGACTGAGCTGCCCCATGAATAACATTTTTAAAAGAATAAGTTGGGGAACCTAGTAATAAGATAGCCTGGCGTTACTCTAATGGAAACACAACACAGACTGTGCACTTATGTGAGAGATGATTGGGAGAAGATGGACTGTTTAATAAATGGTGTTTGAAATAATTGGTTAACCACATGGTAAATTAAAAAGGATCTCTAGGGGCGCCTGGGTGGCTCAGTCGGTTAAGCGGCCGACTTCGGCTCAGGTCATGATCTCGCGGTCCGTGAGTTCGAGCCCCGCGTCAGGCTCTGTGCTGACAGCTCAGAGCCTGGAGCCTGTTTCAGATTCTGTGTCTCCCTCTCTCTGACCCTCCCCCGTTCATGCTCTGTCTCTCTCTGTCTCAAAAATAAATAAACGTTAAAAAAAAAAAAAAAGATATCTAAATCTCAACATCCAAAAAAAAAAAAAAAGAATAAAGAAATTCTAGGTTAACTAGAAATTTAATGTGAAAAGCAAGACTTTAAAACTTTTAGATGTTTGGGGCGTCTGGGTGTCTCAGTCCATTTAGTGTCTGATTTCGGCTCAGGTCATGATCTTGCGGTAGGAGGGTTCAAGCCCAACATTGGGCTCTCTGTTGTCAGCATGGAGCCTGCTTCGGATCCTCTATTCCCTCTCTCTATGCCCCTACCCCGCTTGTGTTTGGTTTCTCAAAAATAAATAAAACATTAAAAAGAAACTTTGAGATGTTCTCCTATATATTTTTATGAACTTGGTCTACACAAGGATTTCTTGAACAAACCACATAAAGCCCAAACCATGAAGGAAAAGATAGGTAAATCTGACTACATTAAAAACAAGCAAGAAAGTAGGGGCATCTGGGTGGCTCAGTCACTTAAGTGTTGGACTTCGGCTCAGGTCATGATCTTGCAATTCCTGAGTTTGAGCCCAGTGTTGGGTTCTGTGCTGACAGCTCAGAGCTCGGAGCCTACTTCAGATTCTGTGCCTCCCTCTCTCTCTGCCCCTCCCCCACTCGTGCTCTGTCTCTCAAAAATAAATGAACATTAAAAAAATTTTTTTAAATAAAAAAACAAGGAAGAAAACAAATAAAACTTCGATACCTTAGAAAACACAAATGAAAAGGCAAGGCAAACACAGGGAAACGTTTATAAGTCAGAGGTAAAAGATTAGTATGCAGAACATTTAACTACTACAAATCAATAAAACAAAGACAAATGATACAATCTAATGATACAATAATAATGAGCAAGGATGACTTAGCAATTCCCAGAAGAGAAAAACTGAATGGCTACTGGTGAGGAGATGCTCAACCTCCCTGGAAATCAGGGAAATACTAATTAAAACAGCAGGAAGACATTGTTTCACATTTATCTGATTGGAAAAACTGCCAAGAAAAATAATATCCAGTGTTGTCAAAGATTTTGAGCAACAGAACCTCTCATGTACCGCTAATGTTAGCGTAAGTTGGTTCAGTTTGGAGTATCATGAAAGTCAAGACTATAAAGCAAGACCACTTTGAACATATATTCTAGAAAAAGTCTACATAAGCATATGCATAAGCATAAAGTGACACATTGCAAAATATGTATAGATGATGACAGCCCCAAATAGGAAACAGTGAAAATGTCTCTCAAGAGAAGAATGGAAAACTAAATAAATGCATTCAATTGAATGCTATAAAACAGTGAAATGAATGAATTAGAACTGCATTATCAACATACATAAATCTCAAAAACATAATTTGTGCAAGAAGAGCAAGTTCTGATGTGTGCGATGCCAATACCACTTATATAAAGTTTAGAACACACAAAACCATACTAGTTATTAATTATAGATACGTTTATATGTAGAGAAAATTTAAAAAGATACGTAAGATTAATAAACCCCAAATTCAAGAGGAAGAAAAGAAATAAAATTCAAATAGGTCTGTAAACTTTTCTTTCTTTATTTCTCGAAATTGTCCATTAAAAGAAAAAGAAAAGGGCTGACCGCTGGTGAACTGAAATTACACTTACATTTTCAAATACCTTTCCAAGTTTCCCTTGTAACTCAATCCTGTGAGCCATTGCTTTCTGTAGGATCCCTTGGCATTGAAGGCTAAGGCATGTAGGGATCTCGCTGAGGGCCATCTGTCCAGCTCTCTGGACATAACACAGTTAGATTAGAGAAGATAACATGGTTAGCCACACTGAGGAGTTTGAAGCTCACTGAGAATCCTTACTCTAGGAATGGAACAGAACAGGTGCAGGCTAAAAGCATAGCTCTTTGCTACCGATCTGTGATAGACGCAGATAAAAGCTACAGTTTTAAGCACTGAAAACACCTCATCTCTCTGTAGGCGTCTTCCAATCAAAATAGTCAAATTAATCTGTTGGAATCCCAGATACTAGTGGGATGGCAGCTGAACCAAATTCTTGAATGAGGATCTCTTCACCCCCTCTGCAACTGGCTTTTAGTTTTAGAAAAGGTGCTTTTGAGGGTGGGTGATATGGGTGAAGGTGGTCAAAAGGTACAAACTTCCATCTACAAAATAAACAAGCCCTGGGAGTGTGATGTACAGCATGGTGACTGTAGTTGACAACGCTGTTTCGTATATTTGGAAGTTGCCGCGAGTAGATCTTAAAAGTTCTTATCACAAGAAAAGAAACTTTTTTTATAGTTTTGTCCGGTGATGGATGTTAGCTAGAGTTGTGGTGGTTGTTCTGTAATATACACATTTGTCAAATCATTATGTTGTTCACCTGAGCTAATGCCATGCTATATGCAAGTCATGTCTCAATTTAAGAAATAAAAGGTGGTTTTATGTTAAAGGATTGAAAATCATAAAAAAAAACCCACCTTCAGATTACATATTATATTTTGCTTTACTAAAGATACTTAATTACAAAAATTCAGTTTGGCTGAAAAATTTCAATGGTTGTTCTTATTATTTTGGTAGCACATATTCACTATCTTAATCAGCTATTGAAAAATGTATCCAATTTTTTTTTTTTTTTACCCCTCAGAACAAGAGCAGTTGGAATGAATGCTTCCTAGGACTTCCTGGCTCTTTACCACCTTTACCTTAATCCCTTGAATCACTAGTCCTCCTGGATTCTCAAGTGATGTATGACTTTGGAATGCTTTTCTATTTATCAGCAAACAAAGTTTATTAAATAGTTACCCACGTTTGCATAGTACTCTACTGAGCACCTAATAAATAAGTTTTATACTGTCTCTGTACCATAGAGCTTATAAACCAAAGTAGTACCAGTAGTACAGGCTATTCAGCCTTGCTCTTTGGCCTCAATGGTCAACCTTTTATAACCTCCAGATTATTAGAACTGTTGGAGCCCAGGATTATAGGGTCCCTCACTTACTCCCCAGTCATACAGTGGGCATTCACTACATGCTTTGCTTAAAGGTGGTAGGAAAGAGTTTCTCTGTCTTTAGAGAAAGTTTGCTAAGCTTTTGTCATGGCTTTTTACCTTCTGAGCCTGTTTTAAAAACATGGTTTTCTATGGACAAAAAGCCAGGTATAGCTTATTTCAATAGAGCTGCACCCAGGGAAGGGAAGGTAGTTTGTATTTAGACCACAGTATAGAGCTCCACCAAGCAAGGTTGCTAAGGAAGTACCCAAACCTATTAACACCCACCCACATATAAACTAGAATTCATTTTATGGGGACTTCCCCTGTGCATAATAAAACTGAAAGGCATTCACTCGTATAAGCATGATAAAGTTCTAGTATCACACATACCACTAAGATAGATGGCAATTTACTCAACAGGGATACGATTGATAATCTAATGTGAAGAGTCAGTTTCTACCAAAAAAAAAAAAGGAGAATGATGGTCTTAAAAGTGGGTTTCTGTCTCCCAGCTTGTTACTTTACTTATTTATCATTTCATAGCCCAGGCTGCCTCGCTTGGCCAGCATGACTTTCCAAGACAGTCATTTTAGACTCCCAGGCAAATGAGGAAAGGACTTAGCCTCTTGGACAAGTGATGTGGTGGAGCTTTCTGGTTTGAAAGAATAGGCAGTCAGGCAACTGTCACTGAGAGTCTTGGTGACCTGTGCAGCGAAGTGTAAGGAAGGTGGAGGGGGGTTGTCAGCAAAAGGCTCTGGGTGCCTCATCACCTGTTTAGGGGGCCATGTGAGAATATGATTGGTTTCTCTACTTTTGGTTGGTGGACCATAAAGTATTTTTAATCATCAAATGCTGACTATCCACATGGATAGAGAAGTTATGTTTTGGGGTTCATTCTGCTACTGAGAGGGCTGAGAAATTATTATTATTTTTTATATGAAACTTATTGTCAAATTGGTTTCCATACAACACCCAGTGCTCATCCCAACAGGTGCCCTCCTCAATGCCCATCACCCGCTTTCCCCTCCCCCCACCCCCCATCAACCCTCAGTTTGTTCTCAGCATTTAAGAGTCTCTTATGGTTTGCTTCCTTCTCTCTCTGTAACTTTTTTTTTTTTTTAGAGAGCTGAGAAATTAAATGTGCTTCATAGCATGGTCATTTATGATTTGTAACCACTCTACTCACATGATATCAAGAAGAACTATTTCTTTCTTTCTTTTCCTTCTTTCCGTTTTTCCACTCCTCTCCCTCTTTCTTCCCATTCCTACACCCATCCATCCATCCATCCAAACATCCATCCATCCAAATATCCATCCATCCACCAATGCTTATTGACTACTTTCTGTGTGTCAGGTTGTTTAGACCTACAGCTGTGGTCCAGGAATAGAGAAGGTGGAGGCTTATTCAAGGGCAGGGTGGTGGGGATAGAGTAAGGCAGAGAAGTGAGGGAGATGACAAGACATGACAACCAGTAGGAGGTGAGTGATGATGCAAGAGGAGCCAAGGATAACTCCTGTCTGGAAGCCTCTGCCTTGCTCCCCTACCCCCCATTTTGTGAAGGTCTACAGGTTCTTCCAGGAATCCTGGAACTTGGGTGCCACCTGAAACAAAAAAAAATGTGATATGCACTGTGATCTTTCTATATATATATATTTATAATGCTTGTATATACCTCCCAAGGTTCTGCTGGGCAAGTTTCCACTTGAAAACTATAGTCAACCAATATGCCACCATCCGGTGATTGTATATCCAGTTTACATAATTAAAAGTTATAGGAAGCTTAAATGATTGAACTGTATAAATTTTCTTTTTTTTTTTTTAATTTTTTTTTCAACGTTTTTTTTATTTATTTATTTTTGGGACAGAGAGAGACAGAGCATGAACGGGGGAGGGGCAGAGAGAGAGGGAGACACAGAATCGGAAACAGGCTCCAGGCTCCGAGCCATCCGCCCAGAGCCTGACGCGGGGCTCGAACTCACGGACCGCGAGATCGTGACCTGGCTGAAGTCGGACGCTTAACCGACTGCGCCACCCAGGTGCCCCACTGTATAAATTTTCAAATAAGTTTTTGATCCCCAAAAATCATAGAAGAAAAACTAATGAGATATAGAACATCAGATAGTCCAGGAGACCAACTCTAAGGACAGAGAATACTGATGAAAGAAAGAAGGTATTGGAAATGATACATATAAAAATGCCCTGGGGGTGCCTGGGTGGCCCAGTCTGACCCTTGATTTCAGCTCAGGTCTGAAATAACTCAGGTCTGAAATAGCTCAGGGTTTGAGCCCCGCATCTGGCTCTGTGCTAACAGTGCGGAGCCTGCTTGGGATTCTCTGTCTCCCTCTCTCTGCCCTCCCCTGCTCGTTGACTCTCTCTCAAAATAAATAAATACACTTAAAAAAAAAATGCCCCGGGACAAATCATATAGAAATGCTGAGGGCAAATCATGAACAAACCTGGAAAAGCACACAAGAAATATTTATTACAAAGAGCACTCAGTGCAGGAGTTAAAAATATGCACTACAGATTGTCATAATAGGAAGATTTCTCTGAACCCTCTGTTTGAGGGTGCAATATCACAAGAGCTTTCACAGGGACACAGGCAGAGCCACAAGCTGCAGAGAATATATACAGGAGGACAACTCAGTACAAACATCTCTATGTTGCTGAGTCTAATCACAAACGGCCATATGTTCCTCTCTCAGGAGTCTGATTTTTGAACTCATGAAGTGCATCTAAGAACATAATTGTTAATTTTGCTTGTAGTGAAATGTATGAATGAATAAATGCATTACTACTGATAGTATTAATAGTGGTAGTATTTAATAGTAAAATCTATTAAAATGTGATGACTTGTGTTGGGGCATTGGGGTAGGGGCTCAGTTGGTTGAGTGTCTTGATTTCAGATTCTTGATTTCAGCTCAGGTCCTGTTCTCACCATTTGTGAGTTTGAGCCCCATGTCGGGCTCCCGTACTGACAGTGGGGAGCCTGTTTGGGATTCTTTCTCTCTCCTTCTCTCTCTACTCCTCCCCCACTTGTGCTCTCTCTCTATCTCAAAAATGTATTTAAGAAAACTGTGGTAGCTTGTGGAATTGCAAAGCACCAGAGGAGGACAAGAAAGGGTCCTGGACTGTGGCACACATGTACTAAAGACATTGAAACATGCCAAAGAAAACTGACCTTTCCCCCTGCATGTTCTACTTCCTAATGCAGGCATAGCTCCTAGAGGAATTTTAGAAAGAATTTTGGTAATAAGCATAAAAGCCAAAATCACTGTTCTCTGTAGTGCTAGGAAGGGGGATGGAACTGGAGGGAGTGAAATGTAGATCCCTTATCCCAGGGCAGCGGTCTCCCTCCTACATCACACAGCAAGTTAACATTTAACTTCACTAATTTTTATATATGGCCAAACTCACTTTTTTTTTAGTGTACAGTTCTATGGGTTTTGAAGAATTCATGGAGTAGTACGACCATCACCAAAATTAAGATGCAGTACATTTCCATTACCTCCAAAAGTACCTTGTGCTGCTCTTTGGGGGTCAACCTTCCTCCCCCCTTTAGCCTCTGGGAACCAGTGATCTAGTCTCTGTCCCTTTAGTCCTGCCTTTTCCAGAATGACGTGCAAATGGAATTACAGTAAAACCTTGGATTGCGAGGAACTTGTTCTGTGAATGTTCTGCAAAGACAAGCAAACATTTCTAATAAATTTTTACTTGATAAAGAAGTGATGTCTTGCAATACAAGTAGAATGTGATGCTAAACGTCACATGATCACTATTGAGTACCAATGTTTCTTGAAATTCGCTTTGATATAGAAGTGCTTTGGATTATAAGCGTGTTTCCAGAATGAATTATGCTCGCAAACCAAGGTTTTACTGTATTCGGTAACACAGAAACTTCTAGAAATTTTTATTTATTTTAATTTTTTAAATATTTATTTTATTTATTTCGAGAGGGAGAGAGCACAAGCAGGGAAGAGGCAGAGAGAAAGGGAGAGAGAGAATCCCAAGCAGGCTCCATGCTGTCAGTGTGGAGCCTGGATCTCACCAACTGTGAGATCATGACCTGAGTCAAAATCAAGAGTTGGATGTGAAAATGACAGAGCCACCCAGGTGCCCCAACACAGCAACTTTCGAATCAGGGGATTTTAAACAAAAGCAACCAAACAAAAACAAAAACAAAAAAACAGAGCCATTCCCTGAATATTATAGTTGAGTAAAATTTACTGTGCCTGATTCCTCACGTATTCCTAATGCTTCTCAAAATATTTTTCCTGATTGAAGCAACTTTTGTTTCTCTTTCTCTTGTCCTCATCCTGTATTGCTTAAGAATATGGTGGGGGGGGATTTGCTTTGCAGTTTGTTTCCTGTGTGGTGATAATAATTGAGTTTGACCTTACAGAGGAGACTTGCTTTGGGGTATGTTAATATTTTGCTCTTCTGTCTGGAAGAGCGATAATGTTGTAGTTTCTAAAAATTTTATAAATAAGGTCTGATGTAAAGAGGAGAACTAATTCCATGGAGTTCAATTAGGATTTTCCTGAAAAAGAGCAGACAGGAAGGGTGTGAGAAGCACAGCTAGCCACATAAAAATGAGAAAAACTCTAAGGGCCTTAATTTACGAAGATCAACTTCCTACAAAAAGGAACACAAAATTCCCAAAACGTAAAATTGTGAGGCATGCGGAGGAAAAGCAACGCTTGTGGGTTTGTTTGGATGCACTCACAAGCTTCATGAGGCAGAAGGAGCAGCCCTTACGCGCAGCACAATGCTGTTGCCTTATTCTCCATCACCCTCTCTACCCTTGCTCTTCATGATCCAGAACACATTTCATATAAAAATGAATGCTACAGAGCAAGATTTTACCTTCAATTTCCCTTGGCTATTAATGGCTATTTATTTATTTATTAAAAAAATTGTTTCTAAGTTTATTTATTTTGAGAGAGAGAGAGAGAGAGAGAGAGAATCCCAAGCAGGCTCTGCACTGCCAGAACAGAGCCCGACTTGGGGCTTGAACCCACGAACCGGGCGCAAGATCATGACCTGAGCCGAAAGCAAGATTCGGACACTTAACTGACTGAGCCACCCGGGCTCCCCTATTATTGTTTTTTTTAAAATGGACTTGAGGATGTGGGCTTGTTTTTATTCCATCCCATGAAGTGTGGCATCAATAACACTTCTACAAGGGATAAAGGTGGAGTAAAGTATAGGCTGCTTCCCGCCTTCTCCGTCTTCACTGGTGGTGTTTACTGTGCATCTATACTGGACTAGGATAGTTGCTGTTTGGCTGGAGCTATCTTAGTGCGGTTACCTTCTATTATGTCACCTTGCTCTCCCTACCAATTATCAAATCATTTGTATCAAACCACTGTGTGTGTCTGCTGGCTTGGGCTCTGCCATTGTGCTTATCACCAGATTAGACCTAGGAGCAGTGAAAGGCACCGAGGGAAACACTATACAAACACAATGATGGAGATAGTGGCATGGAGACCCACAGGGGCAACATATGATTAAGATCCTTGTATTTTCTCAACTCTCATGTTGTGATAAAATCCGGGCTCTGGCAAGGCATTAACATATATTTTTATTTGTGAATGCATTATATACAAACTCTTATCTAAAGGTTATGCTTTATTAATAAAAATAAAACAAAATTCAGTTCAGTATGCAAGAAGCCTAACTTTTTAGATAGGAAAAAGTAAATTCATTAAACTGGTGGGTTTGCTGTACAATCCCTGGCATCAGATGGTGAAACAGATGGTTTGTAAGCACATAAGCAAAGAAAACAGCATGAGTTTACTAAGAGCAAGCCATGCTAAACTAACCTTGTTCCCTTTTATGAGAGGTTTGACACTGATAGAAAAGAGAAATTCCTTAAAGTCAGTGTATCTTGACTCCGGTAAGGTTAAAGTGTTTTCTTGAGGACAAGATGGAGAAAACTCACCTGAATGGCAATGTGGTAGATTTGCTGCTAGTTAAACAAGTGGCTAATGAGCCAATGGCAACCTTGAGGAGGTATATAGTGGCGTGTCACAGGACTTTCCATTGTTCCCCAATTTTATCACTAATTTGAATGAAGTTTGTACATGGCTTTACACAAAATGGACTAAGGGATGTGGGCTTGTTTTTTGAGAGTTACTCAATATAATGAATATCAAAATAAAGATTTAAAAAAATTTTTTATTTATTTTTGAGACAGAGAGAGACAAAGCACAAGCAGGGGAGGGCAGAGACAAAGGGAGACACAGAATCTGAAACAGGCTCCAGGGTCTGAGCTGTCGGCACAGAGCCTGATGCGGGGCCTGAACTCATGAGCCGTGAGATCATGACCTGAGCTGAAGTCGGACGCTTAACCAACTGAGTCACCCAAGCACCCCTATAAAGATTTTTTTTTAAGAAGGGGAGGCTCCTAGGTGGCTCAGTCAATTGACTCTTGATTTTGTTTCAGGTCATGGTCCTGGGATCATGGGACTGAGCCACGCGTCTGGCTCTGTGCTAGGTGTGGAGCCTGCTTGGTATTCTCTTTTTCTCTCTCTCTGCCGGTCTCCCCCACTCACACACTCTCTCTAAAAAACAAAAGAAAGATTAAAAAAAAAATTTTTTTTTCCAACGTTTTATTTTTATTTTTGGGACAGAGAGAGACAGAGCATGAACAGGGGAGGGGCAGAGAGAGAAGGAGACACAGAATCGGAAACAGGCTCCAGCCTCCGAGCCATCAGCCCAGAGCCCGACGCGGGGCACGAACCCACGGACCGCGAGATCGTGACCTGGCTGAAGTCGGACGCTTAACCGACTGCACCACCCAGGCGCCCCAAGAAAGATTTTTTTTTAAGAAGAAAAATAAAGCAAACTGAAGCAACACCCCAAACTAATACATGATTTTTAATGAAATCAATGTAAAGTCCTAAGCCTATGTCTAAAAAAATGTACAAGTATATGATGGAGGAGAATTGCCTTCTTGTTAGTTCATGAAAAGAAGACACAGGATATTTTCGTCAATTTCAAATGTAATATGAGCTACCTGTATAACATGGTTGCTGAATAATAGAATAGCATACATATCAGTTGGAAATGCCCATCCTACTCTACTTTCTAATAGACACGCTCATCAGTAGTAGTGTTTCTAAAACCATGTGTCTGGTTTTAGGAAAGACATTAACAAACTGGAGCAGATCCAGAGGCTCTGACTAGGCCATTGAGAGTCTGCAGATGCCATCACGGGAAGAATAGGGGAAAGCAGCAACACGTACTGAATGTGTATACTGTGAGCATCAGAGAGAAAGAGAAAAGGCAGGAGACAAAAAGGAGGATGGAATAAGAATTGGTCAGTTTCCTAGGGGTTTAAAGAGTAAGTAAATGTGTAGGCAGTAGCCCCAGAACACAAGTTATCTAGAGTAAGGAAAGAGTCAAGCAGGGCGTTGTATAGCTGTTGCCTTCTTGCCACATATAAGGGTAAAAGATGTGTGCCTGTGTGCATGTCCATCCACACATGTATGTGTATGTGTGTTTGTATGTATGTCCAGGTAAATAGGTACATAGGAGGTGATCAGAGTGCATCGTCTTAGTCAGTTTGGCTACTATCACAGAATGCCACACACTGTAGCTTAGAAACAGCAGCAACGTATATCTCACAGTTCCAGAGGCTAGAAGATTGTCATCAGAGTGTGCCAGCGTGCTTGGATTCTAGTGAAAACCCACTTCTGAGTTGCAGACTGCCATTTTCTTGTTGTGTTCTCACATGGCAGAAGGAAAGCGAGAGAGCTGCTGTTGTCTCTTTGATAAGGGCGCTAATCCTGTTCAAGAGGGTTCCACCTTTATGACCTAATTCCCTCCCAAAGGCCCCCCCGCCTCCTGCTATCACATTAATGATTAGGATTTCAACATGAATTCTGAGGGGACACAGACATTTAGTCCATAACGGTGTACATTTCTGCTCTCCTTCTTTCACCGTGGCTTGCTCCAGGAGAACCCCATTTGTCCTCAGCCACATTTGCTCATCATTCTGTGTTCACTCTTGTCACTTAGTGCCAGGCCTTGCGGTAGAAATTGGAGATCCAAGGTTGAATAAGTCCAGTTTGTACACACAAAAAAATGAGCATAGTCTAGAGGGGGCAGATGGGCATTGTGGCTGCAAGCTGGCCCGCTGAGAGCCTCAGAAGTGAAGTTGGGAGTGTAGAGTCACTCTGTTATTAGTGAAGTGTCTAAGTGTCAGCTGTACAGACTTTCAGAGCTAGAGGGAATTTTGGACATCTGCTCAGTGCATGGTTTTCAAACAGTGCCTTGTGGAATCGTAGGGCTTTTGCAAATATTTCTTAGGGATTGCTGTGTGAGTGAGAGGAGAGATCAAATCACAAGATGTCTGGGGTCCTCCCTACTCACACTTCAAGCAGAGTGGCATCACATCCATCTATTTTATTTGTTCATCATCCATATCTGAATTAAGTTGAAGAAAGGGTACTGCTACTGCTAAATGTTTAACCATGTCTGAAGCCCAGGTGGGAATGTAGTGACCAGTGGCCAAAAGATATTGTGGTTTTCTTGATGTGATGAAAGAACTGTTTTTGTTCATGTGTTCATAAAGACTATGAAATCTCTTCATTCAGTGATTTCCTGAAATACCAAATAAGCAAAGACCCTATGTGCTTCTAAAATCATCCTAAGATTTTCCCTTAGAAGGTTGGCTTTTTTCATGAGACTTCAAACTCCCTGAGGGCAAGAACTTTGCCCTAGTCGTTTTTTGTTTCTCAGGGGAGTAACAGTGCCTGACACATATGGGCATTTCAAATATTTAGTGAATATATGAAGAAGAAATTAAAATAATGTATTAATTGGACCCAAAACAGATATTTTGACTGATTATGGAAAACAAAATAAAATTCTGAAAAACGTATCCAATTCTCAGTAACCTAATATGCTGAATATATTCATTATACTGCATTAGCAGTAACTATAGCAATCAAATTACATATTGATTGGTATCAGACAAGAGCTGAACATTTGGCTCTGAAGCAGTGTCATTTCTTCCATCTGTGAACACCCAGTCTCTTGTCCCTTCTTAGTGAATTCTGGAATCTAAGTCATAAATAATGATAGAATTCTGCCAAGTATATTTCTCAGAGGAGGCTATGTAACTTCTTTTCTTGTGATGCACTGACTCACTAAAGAGCTACCCTTCTGAATTCCAATTAGCAGTAGTTCTTACTCTTTCTGGTCAGACTTATAGGCAAATCTAAAATCTTCAGAGTTCCTGTAGTCATTGCTGAGGATGGGCTGGTGGCTTTCAGACACGCCTGGAGGCCCTCAGTAGCCAACTGATCTGTGACCGTCTGGCTTGGGTGTGGCCAGACTGACACCTGCACATCGTGGCTCTCCTCAGAGAAGGTGCCTTTTGGGTGTGAGATATAAACATGGAGAGGGTGCTTGTTCCAGTTTTAACACAGGTGTTAACCTATAAAGCTGCTACTGGTACACACACACACACACACACACACACACACACAACTACTGACCTATTCATAGAAAGAGTCTCTAGTAAAGAATGGGAGCCAAGATTTTATGTATAGACCGAGAAGGGGAGGAGTGGTGTTCTTAGAAGGGAGGTGACAGGCCGTAGCTGTAAGTCATCCCAAGAAAACAAAGAAAGGCCCTGAAAAGCTATAGGAGCAGTTAAGGATCCTGCTTTTGATTAGCAATTCATAACTTAAATTTTTTTACTTTTTGCGGCTGCCCCCTTTATCTGGAGTAAATGGAAAGTTTTACAGATTGTTCCTCAGACTCTCATTTGTACATTCTGCGACCATGACTTTATAGGAGGAGATAATTTTCCCCATTCTGAGCAACTGAATTCTATAGCTAAGGACACTGAGACAAACCTTCAGCCAAGTGTAGATTGGGCGTATTGTTTCTTCTCCCATGAATGTGAAATGGTGCAAGAAGCAGAAACTCACTTTTAGCTACGGGATTTATGTCAATAGTACCTGTTTTCCCAAACAAATCCCAAATCTCAAAGATGGTTCCATCTTAGGGGTGAGGGCTAGGCAAAATGGGTAAAGGGGAGAGGGAGGTAATGGCCTCCAATTATGGAAGGACTAAGTTATGGGAATAAAAAGAAAAGCATGAGGAATAGTGATAGTCTAATAGGAATGTAATGGGACAGATGGTAGCTGTACTTGTGGTGAACACAGCACAGTGTATAAAGTTGTCACATAACTAAGTTGTACACCTGAAACTAATGTAACAGAGTGTGTCAACTTTACTACAAAAAAAAAAAAAAAAAAGATGGCTCCATTTCCAGTGAAGCTCATTCTTCCTCTGAACTTGCTTTTCGAAAGCTGGAACTGTATTTTATTCTTTTACCCACATTCAATACACATAGAGGACCTATTATATGCCAGGTTCTGCACATACATTAGTTAATTAGGTACTGTCCTCTTCAAGAATGTACTGGGAAAATGGACAACTGTTTCAAGTATGTATTGCTGCCTAAAAAGCCAACCAAACCTAACACTGAAAACAAAACTAATAATTAATATTGCTTACAAATCTCTGACTTGGGCATGGTTCAGAGCACGAGCTCATCTCTGTTCCATGTCTTCCAGGGAAGTTCAGAGGATGAGGGCTGGAGTCACCTGAAGGCTTGCTCTCTAAGCTATCTGGTGTAGCTCTCTAAGCTATCTTGTTCTCTAAGCTATGCTGGCTGTAGGCTCACATCTTAGCTAGCTAGGGCTGTGGCCACAGCACCTCGTTGTGGCCTATATGTACAGTCTTTCCAGATCTTCACTACCTGATGAAGTTAACTTTAGCATTTAAAGTCTATACCTCTAAGTGCAGGATGTTTTTGCCTTCAACTTGCTTTGAGCTTTGCGATGTTGGCTGAGTTATAGGAGGCCCACATATTTACCAAGACTGGGGGCTACACATGAGTTTCATAATTTTGATGTGTGTTCAAGATACTGTTGGTATGTAGAGCATGGAATAGAAGCATTTGATGCCCTGCTTCTATCTACTTTACCTCCCCATGCTCACTGGCAGCTGCCGTAGACAGTTTCCAGAACATGGTCAGCTTCACATCCCAGCACCTGCTTCTATTTTTCTCTGCCCAAGGGCTTTCTTGGCACCCTGAGGAATCTGTAGAGCCTTCAGCCCAGAAGTGCAAGGACATCAGCATCCCTGGGGCAGGGGGCCATTCTCAGCCAATAAGAGATGGAAGTCAGTGGGCAAATGTTTGAGTCTTCCCAGTAGAATGATTCAGAGCAGAGCTGACTCCGTTTTGCATGACTTGACTTGGCTGACCTTGACAGTGAGTGCCTCCTTAAATTTTGCACCCCGGGTGCCTCATTCTCTCCACAATTATCCTGACTGTGATTCTGAGGCAAGTTCCTCACCGTTTCTGAGAGGGTTCCCAGCAGGACTGGGCCCCAGTAGCTGATGGTTAATAGCTTACTTATTCACCTACCCTTTCCTGATATTTCTTCTCCTGTTCTTGTCTCCCTTTCCCTACTTTCTCACTGGTGCATTCTGGGATTGTCTTTCAAATACAGAACCAATACCCATTTCCTGCTCAGCTTTGACTCTTGAGGGAAATTAAACTTGAGGCAGGTATTGTTGAGAAACGATGTTTTCGCCCCCCCAACCCCACCCATCAGTGATTTCTTTAAGCATATGATCAATTTATGATATGATTCCAATAACTATAAAGATTTATCTTCTCTGAGACAGAGCAGGAACTCAGATGCTTCTGGTGCTCAAGGTTAGGCAATTACTTTCTTCCAAAGACCTCTTTGTACAAGTTCAAACACATATGCATGGGTACTTCTTTTTTGGGTGATTGAGGAAGGCGGTGCTAGATGTTGATCTGGTATCGTGTGTGTGTGTGTGTGTGTGTGTGTGTGTGTGTGTGTGTGTGTGTGTTTTGGTGAAGAGGCATTTGGGGAGGTGTGAGGGGAGATAAGACCATACAAGGCTAGGAAGGCAAAAATTGTCTGGATATTTGCTTCAAACTTTTCCCTTACTTCAGCCTCATGGCTGAGGACTGGTTGTGAGCCTTTGTGGGAATGGTGCCAGAGCAAGTAACAGAATCTGTGTTTTGTGAGAGGCTAGGAAGTCTTGGAGTACACCTGGTCCTGCTTTGGGACCAAAGTGGCCAAAGGCAGCACACAGTGAGAGACATGTGCTTCACACTCTCCTTTCCTGTCCCTGTCCCAGCCCTGCACCCAGAGTGCGGATTCTGCCTCAGAGACTGGTCTGCGGAAATGTGCAGCACTTGGTGGAGAATCAGCAAAGACCCAAGGTGGGGTACTGCAGGTGTACTAACAGAATCTGCATCTTCCATAAGGTGGGCTGTAGGTTGTCCCTGAGCAGAACAAAGCAGAAGACCCGGAGCAGGAACAACTTTTGGGGGGACTTTTGAATGAGCTGGTAGAGGCCCAGAACTGACCAAGTTTGGGAGACTTTGTTCATGTGACCTACTTTGTACTCACACGCAGGTGAAACCTGGCCTCTTCAGCTATGCAACGTTTGCTAGAAGCTTGCTGGCATCCACGTGATTTAGTCAACCTGTGGAACAAAAAGCTTGGGAGTCAATTATCCTGTGCTCTAGCTCTGTCGCTAACAATAACTTTGGCCAGGTCACCTCTGTGCCTCAGTTTCCTTCATAATATAATGACCTCATTGGCAAGATGGAAGCTGGAGGTTCTTTTTAATATTAAGATAACCAGAGTTGTTTCTTAGAGAGTCTTTGTTGGTCACATGGAGACCTAGAGAATGTCCCATCATGGGGCTCCTGCCTTGGAGTTCAGAAGTGGCCCTTGGGCCTGGGATCCTTTCTTCTACAGAGCTCTTGGATAAAATGCCAGGTCATGGACAGACCCTGTGGAATTGAAGAGGACTGTCAGTCACAGCTTTTGCATACTTTTCCACCTTGGGGCTTTATCTTAAATGTTTGAGAGATAACTCCTAAACTGATGTTGTACTGTCCTTTAGCCACCATTCCCTTGAGCTCATTGTAGATCATAAATGTGAGCCTGAAACAGTTTGCCAGACTGGCAGCTAACTGCACCCATTTGTGGTTAGTTTGGAACGAACCTAAAAGTGCCTCTTTGCAGCTGTCTGCTTATCCCCTGCCTGGCCTCCGATTTCTCTCCCGTGCTTTATAACTAACACCTATTTATTACTTTTACTCCCCACAGGGCTGGCAGATTGCTGTTTCAGGGAGTTCAATGGAATGCCTCCAGAGGAGGTGTGGTATCATGGTTTCCCCGATTTCACCAGTGGAAAGCCCATCTTTACAGTATCATAGTCTGGGAGCCGCAGGCCTAAGTCTTCTCCAAGTTAGTGGCTTCTCCTGGATGGCACAGCTGAACTGGCTGTGAACTGTCCATTCACCTCTGATTAGCAGCCAGGCTGGCCAGTGATCACACAAGACCAGTGTGACGATAACAAAATGCTGCTCCGCTCCAGAAGAAATTTTTAAGGAAAAGTATTGTCCCAAGGGTGCCTGGCAGGACTGTCGAAAGAAAACAGAAATGACATGTGGTCTAATCAGAGGGTCAGTGAGAAAACACATGATGAAAAAGAAAGCTTTAAATGCATATTATTAATATATGGATATGCTGATACAATCTAATAACAATAATATCTAATATTTTTTTGAATGTTGACTATTTATCAGCTATGTCCCAAGTACTTCTACATATATTAATTCACTAATCCTTACCACAACCCTGCAGGGCAGGTACTATTATTATCCTTACTTAAAAAATTTTTTTTAACATTTATTTATTTTTGAGAGACAGAGCATGAGCGGGAGAGAGGCAGAGAGAGAGGAAGACACAGAATCTGAAGCAGGCTCCAGGCTCTGTCAGCACGGAGCCCGATGCTGGGCTCGAACCCACAAACCATGAGATCATGACCTGAGTTGAAGTTGGACGCTTAACCAAGTGAGCCACCCAGGTGCCCCTTATTATCCTTACGTTAAAATGAGAAAACCGAGGCACATAGAGTGTAAATAACTTTGTCAAGGTCACTCAGCTACTGAAGGGTCAAGTCTGGGATTTGAAACCAGACTATTTGGTTTCAAAGTGTTCAGCCTTACTCACTCTACTGCTTCAAGAGCAAGGATGTTTCTGTCCACTTGGCAAATGAAGAAAGGAATGCCATTAACTAGAAGTATATTTCAGGCCAAATTAGAAGTGGAGGGGACACCTGAAACTTAAACGGTGCTGTATGTCAATTATATCTCAAAAAAAAAAAAAAAAAAAAACTGAAAGGAAAAAAAGTGGAGGGGCCACAGTGAATCCAAGCCCTCTGGCCTTCTCAGGCCTTCTCAGGCCTTCTCAGGCCTTCCTAAGCCTTCCTCACTAGCCTTCCTCCCATGAATGCTGCCCCCCACACTGAGCAACTTTCCTGGGCTCCAGCCATAACGGGCAACTTTGTCGACACCCGGCTTGATTTGCTCAACTCTCTGTGCTTTTATATACCTATATATGCCCTTTCTGGAAAGTTCTTCTTCCATCTAAGTTTGGAGAAATCCTCAGCTCTTTGGACTCATCTCAAATGTCAACTCCTCCTTGGCACTTTCTCAGGCATTTCAGGCTGGGATGTTGCTCACTTCCTCCATCCCTGGCTTATCCCTTCACTGTAGCTTGTTTTGGGTAATACTGTAATTGCTTTCTCTCTCTCTCTCTTCACTAAGCTGTGAGCTTCTGCAAAGCATGGTAGCATCTAGCACACTGGGTGGCACATAGCTGGTACTCCGTAAAGGTTTACTGCAAAAAAAAAAAAAAAAGGCTAAAGCAAGTGTTACCATCATTAGATTAATTATGGGTGTTCAGAGAATCTGTCTTCAAACTAATGTAAAGGACTTTATTTTGGGCTCTAATTATCCTGGCAATTTTCTCAATCCTTTCACTTATTTTGTCTTGTTTGCATAAATTGTTGCCTCTTTATAAATATTTGACAATTTGACGCTGAGATGTTACTAACATATGAATTAAGCAACCACTCTAATGATGTTGACGATAAAACATAAAGAAGTAACACCCTTATTTTCAGGGTGAGTCATGAGACCTTTCCTTTTCATTCTACAAGGTAAACAGGTGTGCAGGTCGAACCGTAGGAGGATATGTTGTTTCTATCCTGGACATGACACAAGTTTAGAATTTTTGACATGACTAATGAGCATCAGAGCTTCTTTCTTTTTAAATTTAAATCCAAGTTAATTAACATATAGTGCAATAATGGTTTCAGGAGTAGAATTCATCACTTACATATAATACTCCGTGCTCAACCCAATGAATGCCATCCTTAATGCCCATCAACTCACCTCTCCCATCAACCCTCAGTTTGTTCTCTGTATTTAAAAGCCTCTTATGGATTGCCTCCCTCTCTTTTTTTATCTTATTTTTGCTTCCCTTCCCCTATGTTCATCTGTTTTGTTTCTTTTTTTTTTTTTTTTTGAACGTTTATTTATTTTTGGGACAGAGAGAGACAGAGCATGAATGGGGGAGGGGCAGAGAGAGAGGGAGACACAGAATCTGAAACAGGCTCCAGGCTCTGAGCCATCAGCCCAGAGCCCGATGCGGGGCTCGAACTCACGGACCGCGAGATCGTGACCTGGCTGAAGTCGGACGCTTAACCGACTGCGCCACCCAGGCGCCCCTGTTTTGTTTCTTAAATTCCACAGATGAGTGAAATTTTATGATGTTTGTCTTTCTCTGACTGATTTATTTTGCTTAGCATAATACACTCTAGTTCCATCCATGTTGTTACAAATGGCAAGATTTCATTCTTTTTGATTGCTGAGTAATATTCCATTGTGTGTGTGTGTGTGTGTGTGTGTGTGTGTGTGTGTGTGTATATACACACACCGTATCTTCTTTATCCACTCATCAGTTGATGGACATTTGGACTCTTTCCATAATTTGGCTATTGTCAATAGTGCTGCTATAAACATTAGGGTGTATGTTCCCCTTCAAATCAGCATTTTTGTATCCTTTGGATAAATACCTAGTAATGCAATTGCTGGGTTGTAGGGTAGCTCTATTTTTAATTTTTTGAGGAACCTTCATACTGTTTTCCAGAGTGGCTGCACTAGTTTGCATTCCCACCAACAGTGCAAAAATGTTCCCCTTTCTCTGCATCCTTGCCCAACATCTGTTGTTTCCTGAGTTGTTAATTTTAGCCATTCTGACAGGAAACATCAGAGGTTTTTAAACAGAGTCTTTAAACAGGGGATTCATTTGAGAATGATATATAACATATAGACAAACAGTTGATTTTACTAAAGAGTGAAAATTACAAGTGATTACAAGTTCTTCCTTTGCTTGGAATGTATCTCTGCTCTTTCACTGAACAGTTGCTGACCTGTCAGGGATACCTGGCTCAGTGTGGCTGAGGCCCCTCGACTTTTGACTTTTCTCCTCCTTTGTCATGGGGTTTACCTTCTGCTACAATGCATTAATACCCAATCATTTGCTTTGTGCAGAGTCTTAAAGGCTCCTTTCTCCTAGTTTTCCTTTGCTATGTTCTTTTCCCTTGTGTAGTTTACTCTCTTGCATGTTAATTTTTTTCTCTTCTGTGGTTTGTTTCCTTGGTTCTCCCCAACATTTGACCCCCATCTTGGAACCTTCTGCCTCTCCCTTTATCTTTCATTATCACCTTTAGGGACACTTCTGCCCTGTTTACTCACTCCCACTTCTGTTTACTCACTAAAATTGTTCTTTGGGGTGTATGGAGTCTAAATCAGGACTTTTAGTAATTAACTGTTGATTTTTAGAAAGGTCATCTTCTTGCTTTCCGTGAAGAAAGCAATGGGATTATTAGCAATGTGTTGCCAGGGAGATTGTCTCTCCACCTTCCCCAAAGAATGAGAACAATCTCCCTGCCCATGAAACAAATTGGCTTTTTTACCTTAAAGCTCAGCAGAACACTTTACATAATGTTTTGATGTGGTTGTATGAAACTGATCCCTGCTGATAGAGAAATACTTTTTGCAAAAAGTTCCAATTTTCAAACAATGACTATAAGCTGACTGCCCTGACCCTTACCCCATTTCTGAGCCTCTCTTCATTGGGCTGGGTTGCAGGTGGCTGGTAATAATAAAACTGAATGTTTATCAACTTATACAAGTGCTTGAGGAAATTTGATAGACTATTTCTATAATCTTGAAGTGGAGAAGGAATCTGTAAACATCAAAGCTAGAAACCCTAAAGGGAAAGATATATAGATTAACACAGTGGGGAAAAAAGGAGTTGGCAATCTTGGAAAAATATTTGTGACACATGTAACAGTCAAGTTAAAACATTTGGTTTAGCAAGAGTTTAACAAATAAATAAAAAAAAGATAAACACTTGGAATAAAAAGTTCAATGAATGTAAGAAAAGAAGTTCTATTTTGTTAGTAATTAAGGAAAATGTAAATTAAAGCAATAATAAGTTAGGTTGGACATAGTTTAAAGTCTGATAGGACTGTTGATAAAAGGATGGCAAATTAGGCATATTCATTCCAATATATACCTATTGGAAAGGCTAAAGTAAATATTGAAAATACCAAGTGCCGACAAGGGTGTGGGGCAGTTGGAACCCTCATACATTCCATCTGTGAGAATGTGAAATGGAACAGACACTCTGGGAAACAGTATGGCAGTTTTTCCTAAACTTCAACATATGCTTCCCACATGACCTAGCAGTCTGATTCCTGGATATTTATGCTAGAGAAATGAAAACTTATATTCTCCCCCCCCATCCCTGCCCAACTCCACACACACACTATATGTGAATTTTATAGCAGCTTTATTCATAACAGAAAAACTGGGAAAAACTGTCCTTCAATAGATGAATAAACTGTGGCATATCTATGTAATGAAATACTACTTAGCAATTAAAAACCCCCACCAGAACTATTGATACATGCAATAGCTTGGATGAATCTCAAAGCATTATGCTGAGTGACAGAAGTCAATCTCAAAAGTTTCCATACTATGGGACTCCAGTTTTATGATATTTTTGAAAAGACAAAAAATTATAGAGACAGAATACATTAGTGGTTGCCAAGGGTTTAGCTGCTGGGAAAGTGTGCTTATAAAGAAATAGAACAGGGGAGATTTGGGGGAGATGAAACTATTTGGATTATAGTGGTGGTAACACAAATCTATATATGTGTTAAGATTCATAAAACTGTATACCAAAAGAAGAAAAGCACATTTTACTCTATGATAATAAAAAAAATCCTAGGCATCCTCATGCCCCATTCATGAGAATATACATTGGTGCCAACTTTATGGAGGATGATTTAGCCATACATATCAAAATGCAAAGTATGTCTGTTCTGGGGCACCTGGGTGGCTCAGTTGGTTAAGCACCCCACTCTTGATTTCAACTTAGGTCATGATCTCGCTCCCCTGCATCCAGCTGAGCTCGGAGCACAGAGCCTGCTTGGGAGTCTCTCTCTCCTTTTCTCTCTGCCCCCCTGCCCCCCACTCATTCTCTCTCTCTCTCTCTCTCTCTCTCTCTCTCTCTCTCTCTCTCTCCCTCTCTCTTTCTCTCTGTGTGTGTCAAAATAAATAAACTTAAAAAAAATGAAAAGTATGTCTATTCTATTAGCAATCCTACTTTTGCAAAAATATTCTAAGGGACTTTTGGTATGTGTGCAAAGTCAGTACAAGGCTGTTCATGGCTGCATTTTTTATGATTATATGAAAGAGATATTTGGGACAACTGGGTGGCTCAATCAGTTAATCATCTGACTTCAGCTTAGGTCATATGATCTCACTGTTTGTGAGTTTGAGCCCCATATTGGGCTCTGTTCTGACAGCTCAGAGCCTGGAGCCTGCTTCAGATTCTGTGTTTCCCTCTCTGTCTCTACCCCTCCCCCACTTGCTCTCTCTCTCTCTCTCTCTCTCAAAAATAAACATCAAAAAAATTTTTTTTAAAGAGATACAAACTATATGTCTTTAGGGATTTGATTTCAAGTTATGATACATACATACAGTGGGATATCATACATCCATCTAAAATGATGTAAATCTACACTTGTTTACATGGGGAAATGTCCATAATTGATTATATAGTGAAAATAATAGTTTACAAATAGCATATATGGCACAAATCTGTTTTTCAAATGAGAAGTATATGTCCAAATATGTATTTATTCATAGAAAAAATTCTGGAAGAATGTACATAAAGCACACTGACAGAAGTCACTTCTGGGTAGTGGGCTTATAGTGATTCTCACTTTCCTTTTCGTACCTTCTTCATAGTCTTTTAATCTTTATAGCTTTGTTATAGTCTGAACATTTGACTATGAGCATGTATTAGTTTGTCTATTTTATTTTTTTATTTTATTTTATTTTTTTAAAAAATTTTTTTTTTCAACGTTTATTTATTTTTGGGACAGAGAGAGACAGAGCATGAACGGGGGAGGGTCAGAGAGAGAGGGAGACACAGAATCGGAAACAGGCTCCAGGCTCCGAGCCATCAGCCCAGAGCCTGACGCGGGGCTCGAACTCACGGACCGCGAGATCGTGACCTGGCTGAAGTCGGACGCTTAACCGACTGCGCCACCCAGGCGCCCCTAGTTTGTCTATTTTAAAAATTTGTTTTGGTTTCTACAAAATCTCGTGCAAAGTTTGAAGATTTGAGTTTTAGACCATGATAAAATTCTCCCGAGTCAAACAGATGTATTCAAACCTCACATACTACACAGAAATCTATATTGTTTGCACTGTATGCCACATACAATAGATAAAAGAGCATCTAGCTGCATCTTTCTAGGACTTCTGAGACCAGCAATGTTATTTCCACTGTTTAATTTTTCATCCTTCATTATGTGTGATTACCAACACTGTTCCTCATTTTTTAGGGGTTCTCTTCGATGTTCAAGGTATAATCCTTGAAGAAACATAACCTCAAGGTGTATGGTTAAAAGTCAAATAATTCACCTTGTTTAGGGTAGGTATGATTCTATGCATATGGTGATTGAGAGGATAAAATGGAAAGGTTATCTATTCCTAAATTTAGAAATTAGGTCCTGATAGATTGATGGTTGATTTAAATATAACTTCTTGTCAAGCATCTGTTTTTAGAATCAGATTACTATGAGTCTACAGTTTCCTTGAAGCCTCATGGTCTCATATTTCTGTTTGCCTTTGCATCGTTTTCAGAAAATGAAGAGTTTGAAGCTGCAGATTTAATTTTCATTGTTTCATATTTTGTATGACACACAGGCCATTTCTTAGAAATATAAGGCGACAAACAAATTGCAGAAGAAATAATTGCCATTATCTCATTGAATCTTAGGTCATTCAAAACTCTCTCCCACACGCTGAAGATTCATTTGGGAATGCTTTTGTCTCCCCGGCTGCCCACATGCTTTTCTGATTCATCTCTTCTCCAACTTTGCCTTCTTGACCACCCCCAGTGGAGTGCTGTTTTTCATCTTGCTTCATTTGTTTATCTCCGGGGTTTAATTCAACAAACAAAGTGGTTTGGACCAAACTCTGGGCTCTTGTGGGTGTGGATGTGTTCTTTGGTCTCATTTTTAGTTCCAAAAGAAGAATGTTGTTTTTGACCTCTCTGACATTTCCTTGCTGATTTTACTAGGACTTTGATACTAGTAAAGGGTGAGGTTTTTTTCTGAGGAAGTCGTGTTGCTTTTGTTAGCGGTGGTAATGCCTTTTACTGCCTTGTAACTCAAGTTGTGTTCCAGTACAATTGTAAAAGTGTGCCTTAAAAAAACAAATTTAAACTGGCATAAGTAGAAATTCAAGGTTACCATTCTGGAGGAAAGATGCAATTTTTATTACTGATGCAGAAAAGAGGGCTGTATGGTAAAAGGAATTTCAGTCAGATTTAATTGCACCAAGATTTAGGTAATTCACTGCCTACCCCACTCACGTGCTCAGCCACTTCTCCCAACACCCTCTCAAGGTGTACAAGCTACTAGTGTTCCCTCCTCCACCGCCACCACACTCCCCCAAGAACTTTTAGGCCAACTGGCCACAAACTCAGAAATCTACAGGGGCTGGGCAAGTGGTGCAGAAGAATAAGTCTGGCTGTTTAAGAAGACTGATTGGGGGCGCCTGGGTGGCTCAGTTGGTTAAGCATCCAACTTCAGCTCGGGTCATGATCTCATAGTTTGTGGGTTTGAGCTCCTCATGGGACTCTGTGCTGACAGCTCAGAGCCTGGAGCCTGCTTCGGATTCTATGTCTCCTTCTGTTTCTGTCCCTATCCCACTCACGCTTTTTCTCTCAAAAATAAATCAACATTAAAAAAGAAGAAGAAGAAGGAGAAGGAGGAGAAGAAGAAGGAGAAGGAGAAGAAGAAGGATTAGGGGCACTTGGGTGGCTTGGTTGGTTGAGCATCCAACTCTCGATTTTGGCTCAGGTCATGATCTCATAGTTTGTGCGGTTCGTGAGTTCCAGCTCCCTCTTGGACTCTGCTGACAGCATGGATCCTGCTTGGGGTTCTCTGTCTCCCTCTCTCTTTCTCTGCCCCTCCCCTGCTTGAGTGTATGTTGTCTCTCAAAATAAAGAAACATTAAAAAAAAAAGAAGAAGACAGGGTTTAGTGGGGACTTGAGCAAAATGGAAACAGCATGTTTCATCTAGAGAGCATCTCTTTTCAGCATCAGCCAATTGTTGCGATGTGGGAATACACTGCATGTGGTCAGATCTTCCACCTTTTCAATAGAAGCAAGAAATAAAGATTTTTGTGTGACATTTTCAATCTTGTCAACTACTTCAAATAAAACATCAACACAACTTTAGTCCACACCGTGTGTCAGAGGGCTGGCTGTGGCTGTGGGCCACCAGTGTGCACCTTCTGATAACAATGAATGTGTATGAACTTTGGGAGTCCAACAGCAGGGTGCTGATGAAGGCTGTTTCGAAGTCAGGACTGGCACAGACATAATTCCAGCAGTGAATAGGGTACATGGGACTTTGAGGTACCAATCTTCAGTGGTACTGCTGTGTGCTTGTGACAGAGCAATTGGTTGCTAAAAATTACAGCCTGATCTCTTTGAAGCCCCCAGGGCTCTTAGGCAATTCTAGGGAAGGAAATCTCAAGAAGGCGATATTGGAGTCCTGCTAGTAGGCAAGTGGAGATTTGAATAATTAAAGATTAAAAGGAGATATGACCATATTTGAACCCCATGCTGGTGAAGTGGTTTATACTGGTTAAATTTTTTTTTTAATGTTTGTTTATTTTTGAGAGAGAGAGAGGGAGAGAGAGAGTGAGCACAAGCAGAGGAGGGCAGAGAGAGAGGGAGACACAGAATCTGAAGCAGGCTCCAGACTCTGAAATGTCAGCACAGAGCCCTACACAGAACTTGAACTCACGCACCGTGAGATCATGACCTGAGCTGAAGTCAGGTGCTGAACTGACTGAGCTACCCAGGTGCCCCTGGTTTATACTGGTTAATCTAACTGAAAACATCAATTAAAATATCCAAAAGTTAGAATTTTGGAAAGGAGTCACATTTCTGAAGTTATTATTAGGCATTGAGAACAATTACATGGCTGTTTGGGATGATAATTAATAATATTCATAATAATAAATGGTAATAATAATATCGGTTGTCATTTATTGAGTACTTACCATATGCCAGGCACAGTGCAAGTATATTCACATGTACTAACTTATCTAATACAGCAACCTTATAAAGTAGGTTCTACTATTTCCTCCATTTGCTAGATGAGGAAACTGAGGCACAGAGAGGTGAAGTAACATGCCCAAGGACACACAGATATGTTATACCAATAAGGAATGTTCACTTTGCATTGGATCCCTAGGATTGGTTTAAAATGCTGTCACTTTTTTGTTTTAACAGTTTGTAAACCTACTCACCAAAAAGTTCTAGCTGTCTTAACCATTTTCATCTCTCCATATTCCTTTCTGTTCTTCATTACTGTGTATGCATTATTCTAAAATATGTTAGGGTTTACTGTTTCCCTAAGTTATGGTTTGTCTTTCTGCGGTTGTATACTATCTCCCCCCAGTACTTATCTACAAACTTTGCTCTTAATGCCATTTTTATTAACTAAAAAATAGCATATGTTTATCCTAGAAATTTTGTAAAATACAAACATATATGAAAAAATAGCTCCTAAAACCATCATCCGCAGAAAAGAATGGTTCACTTTATGTGGGATTCTTTCCATTCTTTTGTATGTTCATATAGTCAACTATAAGACTATAAATATGTTGCTAATTATTTTTACCAAATATAAATCATATATACACATAATTATAGCTTTGCTTTTTTTAGTTAATGTTTATCATGAGTGGTTTCCCATGGCACTACCTTCAAAAACATTTTTATTTTTTTAAATGACTACATAGAATTGTATCATATGAGTTTACCAGATTTTATTTTTAGAATTTTCATGCTGTTAGATGATTAAATATTTTTAAAATGTTCACTCTTGCAGATAACATAGGGACGAATGTTTTGAACATAAGTCTTTGACCATATTTGTCGATATTTCCTTAGAATAAATTCCTCCCAGTAAAATCAGTAGGTCAAAGCCTCTAAATACATGTTGCTAAGTTGCCTGTCAGAACGTTGGGCCACTTCACATGCCACTAACTCCGTCAGTTTTTAGGATCTTCATTTTTCCATCATTTTCCTCTTAACCTCCAATTTTAATTCTTTAGAGGTCTTAGGACTAGACCTCAATTTAGCCTTTCCCCCCTCATTGTAGTATGTGTCCAGGACTTCCCATGCCCGGCGGTAAGTGGGCAGATGTGGGAGCTTCCTCCTGAGCTCTGCTGGCTGATGGAGTCCATCAAGAGGAAACCAGCTTTAGGGTCAGCTCTGTGGGAAGCCCCAGACCTCTGGGAAGGGAGCCCATCTCCCACTAATTTACAACTTGTGGGTGGTTCTGCACGTGTAGGTTTCTGGGACAAGTAACTAAGAAATGGCTTGGGTTTCACTGGACAGCATCAGTCACCAGAAGTGCTCCCACGGCGTGGTCACTGCACAACATCTGGACAGTCTTTGAGGAGACAAAAACATTTGTTCTGCCTGGATAATTTCAGAGAGGCTATGAAGGCTACTGGGGCAAGGACAGGTCAAACCAATACAAGGCCACCAGGGGGTCAACAGAGGGAAGACCATGTGCTCCTTAAGGAGTCATCCCCAAAATGCTGAAGGGGAAAAAGAGAGGCTTGCCTCTCTAGGGGATTAAGAGAAAAGGGAAATATGGAACATTTTCTAGGATTTCTTTGCTTTTAATGACTTATTCTCTTACTAATATATCAGAGGGAAGGAAAGCTCCTGGCTAAGAAATAAAACAGTCCTTCATCCCAGAAATCATACCAGGAATATGAATTCTTTTTTTTTTTTTTTTTCATTTATTTTTGGGACAGAGAGAGACAGAGCATGAACGGGGGAGGGGCAGAGAGAGAGGGAGACACAGAATCGGAAACAGGCTCCACGGGGGAGGGGCAGAGAGAGAGGGAGACACAGAATCGGAAACAGGCTCCAGGCTCCGAGCCATCAGCCCAGAGCCTGACGCGGGGCTCGAACTCACGGACCGCGAGATCGTGACCTGGCTGAAGTCGGACGCTTAACCGACTGCGCCACCCAGGCGCCCCAGGAATATGAATTCTTAACAGGTGTCAGAAAAGCACACTGAATAAGGAGAGAAGAATGCAGATACATCACTTTGGTTATAATAAATGCTTGATTTCTTTTAATCCCCAGAGTCCAATTTATTTTCTTTCCAAATTTAAGAGCAGTGTCTGCCCTCTGAATCTATTGTTACACTTACTAATGGATGTGAGCTGACTGTATTATTTGCCTATTAATTTGAGTACTTAAAAAATATCTATCTTTAACAATTTTCTCTCCCTCTCTTTCATCTACCATGTGTCCCACACCTTTCCATCCAATGAAGGGTTTTCTATACCCTTTCTCTTCTCTGTCCTTTTGGCCTCCTGCTTGGAGAATCAGCACAACAGAGTTAATAATTTAACCCCATCCATCTCCTCCAATACTACTCTTACACAGGAGGACAGGGGTGCAGATGAGAAGGGTTTCCACACAATGGGAAGCTGCAGAAGCAGAGACAGGGAAAGTTTGTGGAAGGGGAGATGGGTAGAGGTGAGATAGGGATGGGGGATGGAGGAGGAAGAAGGGTCTACAAATAGGCTGCAAAGGCTTTCAGAAGTCATGTTTGCAAAGGTCTTTGTAGGTTTTCTTAAGGAATTTTGAGGGTGTTTTGTTCTTTGTAAGCAATGCAGAACCATAGGAAACTTTGAGGGGAGGGGAAGATATGGTTAGACAGTTTTTATGTTGGTTTGATTGGCTTTCTTTCTCCCCAGGCAAAAATGACTCCATTGTGGTAGGAAAGATAAATAGGAAGGGGAAGAATCTAAAGGCAGGAAAAACAGTTTGGAGGTTACTGCAAAACTGAAGCCTAGTCCTTTGGCTTGGACTTAGTCAGGGGGATGGAGAGGAAGAGACAGATTTAAGAGTTCAGTTGACCTGACTTTGGTGCTTTTTAGAATGACAAGAGAAAGACAGAGAGATGGAAAGTTAAGCAAGTGTGACTATGATTTCCCATAGTCCACGAATGGATGATGACATCATTTAATGACATAAAAAAATGCAGATGGAGAAGGGCGATTTAAAAGCAAGATAGGAAGATTGGTTTGGGATTTACTTGCAGAATGTCCTGTACAGTGTTGTGCTGGTAGGTGTTAACATCTTGCTTTCCAAAAGCAGAAAGGAAAGGAAAGGAAAGAAAAGGAAAGGAAAGGAAAGGAAAGGAAAGGAAAGGAAAGGAAAGGAAAGGAAAAAGAAAGCCCTGATTATATCAGATTTCCCATGGTGTAAATGTTCCCATCATTGGCCGATTTTCAGCCAGTCCCATGGAAGTCACTTATTGCAGAGTTGGGAAGAATATATACAGTCAGCTCTTCTGAGCTGTACTGGGCAGACTTTAGCATGCTGTTGGTCCTGCTGGATACTCTACCAATGCATTAGGGAGCATAGTCCAGGAGCTCAGCAAGGAGATGAGCGCTGGAGAGATGTGGTTTAAGTGAAGCCAAGGGAGTAAAGCATGTTGAAATAAAAAGAGAAAACCAGTATTAGGAGACATCTGTATAAGGAAAGAGGAGTCAGAAGAAGAGCGGTTAAAGAGGCAGGAGAGTCAAAAGAGAACCAGATTCATGAAATACAAGAGAAGAACTAGTGTCAGGAAGGAAGGTGTGGTTAATAGTGTCAAGTACCAGAGATCAGGTAGCCTAAGAACTTAAAGGAGGTCATCAGCATTACCAGTTAAGCAGTCTTTCTGTGTTTGAGACATGTTTTTGTTTTTCTATGTTAAAAATATGTTCTAATGATAAAAAAGAAAACAGATATGCTTCTTCCTTTTTTTTTTAAGGAGATAATTAATGAATTTGGACAGAACACACTCAGTGGTAGAAGTGAGGGGTTACCTGAAATGGGCTGGAGAGTTTGAATAAAAGGGAGGGAGTAGAAATGAAATCTTCCTAGCAGTTTGGCTATTAAAGGAAGGAGAGCTCGAAGGATGGCATATTGGAAGGATGGCTTTTAAAAAGAATTATGTGTCATTGATCAACTAGTAATTCAGAGGAATATATCTGTCTATAATCCAGGCTAACTTGCTGATCCCAGTGACAGGCAGAACAAACATCTTACTCAAGTCCAGAGGCAGTAATGGTTTTGAATTTTGCTTAAGTGTCAATAGGAGTCACATTTATACAGAGGGCATTGCATTGGTCCGATTAAATTGAATTTGTAGATATCCAGAGCCTATGTGATTCATGGTTTACTCCATAGGTAATGGTGGTATTCCTTGTATTTTTTTAAATTTGAATATTGATTGCTTGATAATTTGTTTGTGTCTGTGTATTGGAATGAAACTGACTCAGTTATGAACTGTAGGTCCTTTTATTCCTCCTTAAGTGAAAAAATAATTACCTATATTTTCCCCTTAACTTTGAGGCACCTCTTATTCTCCAGGAATTCTAAAAAAATCCAGCTATTAGGTCTTAATTGTAGTACATTCAGCCTGAAAAGTTGTTTTTAGAATATTTTTTATTCTTCACTGGCTTCTTCTGATACTCTATTTTTTCAGAGCTTCCCAAGGAAACCAAAGAGTGTGCATACCAACCCAAACACATGTGTAGTGAAAATCATTTATATTTTAAACACTGTGTACATGTACATTTATGTAGACCAGTTAATAGATATTAGACATCAAAGCAACATCGAAGCAAAGCCTTTTAGGTAATCCCTAACTCAAAAGTCTCAATAGAGTGATAAAAGTGAGCTTCTCTGTAGCTCCCTGACCTCTAGCAGGGTCTCCAAGGCCACAGCTGCCTGAAGGGCAAGTCTGTAATTAGAAGATGCCAGGGTGATCTCAGAATAGAACTTCAAGCCACCTGGGCGGCATTTACAGAATCAGCTTCTCTGGAGCAACAGCAACAAAGAAGGGCCTTCCTACAATATTTGGAAAGAATCACCTCAGGTGGGGACTTGAGTTTTGATGCTGGTGTTAGCAGGAATCAGAAGAGTTGGAGAAAAGCTCCCTGAAGCATACTGAGGAACAAATCAACCCACAATATTTAAGGGAGAGGATTCACATTTGCAGACTTTGTCAAGGGACACATTCTTTTATACTCTCACTTTTGGAATTCAATATTTTTGTCATATGAACCTATGACACTTGTAAAGTATGGGCTTGATGTCAGCAGACCTACATTCTTGTGTCATCTGGCTAAATCATTTAGCCTCTTTGGGGGCTCGGGATCTTTTATTGGTAGAAATCAACAAGACTAATAAACATGCTTCAACCGTTACAGTGTGTTCATGTATTCATTGCAGGGGTGAGCAGATTCTTGACTCCACAAGTTGTTCTTAGTTAAAAATGATCACGTTTGGTGTTGGAGCCATAGACTGATGTATTTAATTTAAAATCGATGACTGTCTTCTCTCTGAGGCTTTTCTTCTTCTTGGTCTCATCTCCTTTCTCCAGCATCCTATCTTTGTCTTGTGTGGGATTTATTGTCATTCATACCCCAGCAGAACAATCTAAAGTATTACTTTAATAGGGATTCTTTTGGGAACCCTAGCCTTCAAAATTCCAAAAACAATGATTTTGGTGGTGGGATTTTAAGCACAGTGGTAAGTGGGTGGAGGGTGGGGGGTGAGGCAGGAAATGGGCTGTCAGGGAGACCTAACCACTCCCCTGATCATACTTGGAATGGCATCACCTCCTCCAGGAGCTTTCCTTTATATCTAGAGGGTCAGAGAGATTACTTTTAACTCTTTGTGCGACCTGGAGTTTTACAAGTTTGGCATGGGAAAAACCTAATAGGCCATGGCTGGTATCTGAAAATGACATTAATAGTCAGCTAATAATACCCTCTTTGTTTAGAGTGCCATTCTTTCAAGGGAGTCAAATGAACAAAATTCACTTTCAGAAAACCCCTGTGAGGCAGAGAGAGCATACATATTCTCTTTATTTTACAGATGAAGAAATGGAGTCAGAAAGTTGCACATCATGTGCTCAAGCCAAATTTGACCCAGAACCTAGTCTCTTAGCCAGGGTTATCCCTTGAACTAAGGCAAGATGCTCCTGGGCCCTGGGCTTCAGAAGGTGTGGTTCTGGCCCTTCTCAAACTTCAACCCTTCCTAAAGGGTGAGCAGTCCACAGGGTCAAGGTGTCCATGCCACTGGAATTATAAATACCTGGGACCCAAGAATTCCTTGCTATAGGGCCCCTAAGTGTACGTCCAGGGCCTGCGTGGGCCTCCTCACTGGATCTGTTCCTAGTGTTGACAGAACCACTGATGCGTGTACCTGCCCAAGTTGTGGCCTGACTGTAGCATACTGTGGTATAGTGTGGAGGGGGCATGTGCAGCTGAGGTCCACATGCACACACTGAAGGTTCTTCTGGAATATGATAGAGTTGGGGGTGGGGAAGAGAGAAAAAGGGTTTGGGGGTCCCCTGTCCCACTCTACCACATTCTTGACAAAACTCAGATCAAACTGTGAGGAGTTCGAATGTGAACCTACCCTTCCAGGTTGCTTCCAGGTAGGAAACCTTTATTTTATAGTTTGTTGGGTTGAATTATGACTTAAATATGTAGACAAAGTATGTGGACCTCCATTTGTACTTTTGCCTCTGTCCCCCAAATGTTATGGGTGGTCTTGCTTCTGATTGTCAAAGCAGAAGCCAGAGGAGGAAGTTGAACTGGAATGGTTATATAATTTCACACAACTGCGATTCTCTGGCTGCACTTTGCAAATCTGTAGAAACCAAAATACAAGTCCCGTGTATTTATCACTGGGACTCTGACCATTATAATGAAAATAAAAAGGGGACTGGTTCTTTTTTTTTTTTTTTTTTTTTTGTGGCTTCCCACCTCCCCCAGTTTGCGAAAAGAAGGAGCAATAGGCGTTTCATTGGCCCTCCCAGGACCTGGGAGGCACAGGCGGGGAATCCCAAAGGCAATAAATAAGTCGCCTATTGAATACCAAAGTCAGGGTTTGTGGTGGAAAACAAAAACTGCTAATTAGCCAGAGGACTGTCCATCTTCTCCCACACCCCGGGCATTTGAAAGGAAAGGCTAGGGGATGCTGTTCTGAGGGGTTGCAGCCCCCAATCCCTCTGACTGGGTAAAGTAACAAAGGGAAAAAAATGCTGAAAGCAGGAGTTTAGAGGAAGCGATTTCCACTAGTGCTATTTGCCGCTGGGAACGTGGAAGAGACCATCTCTGGCTCAGCCGCAGGCCCCAGGGTTCCTTCTCGTCCTAGGCTGGCAGGCCCGGACGGGGCAGGGGGCGCTCACCCAGGACCTGCTAGGCCCGCAGCAACTCCCAACTCCCGCCCTCGGCCCCCAGGCGTGCAGAGAGCCGCAGGACGTCGCCCGTTTAAGGGGCGGGGCGCGGCTCCACGTGCTTTCTGCTGAGTGACTGAACTACATAAACAGAGGCCGGGGAAGGGGGCGGGGAAGGAGGGAGAGAACAGGCTTTGACCGATAGTAACCCTGGCGCTCAGCGCAGCCGAATCTATAAAAGGAACTAGTCGCGGCAAAACCCCGGTAATTCCGAGGGAGAGTGAGTGGCGCCGGGATCCGCCGAGCCCAGCGGACACCTCTCTCCTCGGGCGCAGGTGGGCAGGGCAGGGGGGGCGCCGCTGGACCGGCGCTGCCAGAACCAATTTTTCGGGGCGCTTTGCTCTTTTTTCCCCCTTTTCCCTTCTCCGGAAGGGTTTTTCAAGGGGTGGGGGAAAAGACGCACACACAAAAGTGGAAAACAGGTAAGAGGTTCTCCCGTGACCTGGGCGTTATTGTTTTGTTTCGGGGCGGAAGAGGCTCTGGGAGGCGCTGAGTTTCGGGGACCAGTCTGAACCCCCACTTCTTGCAACCCAAATGGAGCGGGGGCGGCGTAAATGGAGAGGACGTCCTAGGACAAGCTCTGGCGACCCGAAGACGCGGCGCTACTGCGCACGGGGTTCGCCCGGCGGTGGAGCCGGGGAAGCATCTCCGGGCGTGGAGACCCGGGCGCAGTACCTCGGGCGCAGTGGGATGGAGGGTTCTGGTTGGGCCGGGGGCGCCGCTGCCGGGGCGGAGGGAGCGGGGGTTGGAGAGTAGTCTCAGCACCCAGCGCTTCTCTTTGTTCTGAAGAGCCTGAGCCGGCTGGAAACCTCCGTTTGTGGGTCGGCCGGCGCCCACCGGGACAAATGGCAGCACTGGGTCCCCGCTCCGTTCTTGAAGGAGCTGGTCTGAGCTGGGCTCTGATCTGGGGATCCGCCCCGTGCGCCCCCGGACTGGAGCGGCGCGTTCTTGTTCCCCAAGAACTCGGCTGGGTGGTGTCCCAAACGGGGTCTGTAGCGCTACTGATCAACTTGAGGCCTCGGAGGCTTTGTTTGACCCCGGGGGTCCTGCTTCTGGCCTTCGTTTGCGCACCCCAGCTGGTGTGCCTGGCGCAGCGGGGGGGACGCGGTTTTGTTTTGTTTTTTTTAAACTCGAAAGACTTAGAAGAAGAGCCGGAGGAAACCTGGAGGTGATGTGCCCATTCTCCCCGCCCCCATCCTTCCTGCCCTTTGCAGTTTAGTCTCTCGGGGCTGCCTCAGGCAGGGCACGGATGGGGAAGCTGGGGCGAGATGGTGCCGCGGAATGACCGGGAGTAACCCCGGAGGGCGGTGCAGAACTCCATGCTCCGCCGCGGGGCTGGGCTCCGCGGTGGGGGAGGGTGGGCTGCGCTTGGGCCGCCCGTGGCCTGGGGGCAATGGTGCAGCGCCTCCTGGCCGACTGGCCTGGGAATCAACCCTTTGGCGGGAGGGGGCTCGGGCTTCACAAAGCGTTATGGTTTGCCTGTTCCGACTAAGATCCGGTGAAGACGGGTGGTTGCAGACTGGGAGGAATCCCGGGAGAGCAGGCGAAAAGGCCGTCTGGTTGTTTTTTTATCAGAATGTTTCCCGATTCCCAGACCTTTGTTACCGGAGAAGGTTCTTGGCGTGGGTCGGTTTCATGGTTGTATGTAGGTGTCTCTTTTTCAGCATTTATCTTATAGAAGGAAATAAACAAGGTGTGTGTGTGTGTGTGTGAGGGAGAGAGAGAGAGAGAGAGAGAGAGAGAGAGAGAGAGAGAGAGAGAGAGAAGGAGAGAGAGAGAAGCGTCTGGCACTGGAAGTAATTGGCTCTTGTCTTTTGCAGCATTGATACCGTCAGCTTTTAAAATCCGAGTATTATTTAGTGACAACTCACAAAGTGAATGGGTGGTATATACATTTACATAAAAGAGGACAAATAAGAGGACAAATTTGATATTTTAAAAGTTACTTGGTGATGAAAATAAGCAAGTCACTTTTTAAGGCCCAGTCTCCCTCCCTGTCTCCCCCAAAGGACACCTTACCAAAATTTCCAAGTTCAAAAGCAGTTTTACTGGTTGTTTTAACAATGGTTTGGGACCCAAACCTAAGTTTTGATCTTTCTTTTCAGACAGAGCTTTTCAGACAGTCCCTCATTTCTCATCTCCCCTTTTATTTCAGCCCATTTTTCTCATACCTACCACAAAAATAATGAAGGCTTTCTGTTGTTTGAATCATGCCCTGAAGACACTTCTCCCAAATCAAAGAAAGTGTGAAAGCAATGGAGAATGTTCTGGGGTAGAACCTCTTCAGATAGTATAATAATTTATAAGTACAAAGTTTCCATTGTCAGCCTCTTCCCTAACTGCTCCTATAAAGCAAATAATTCATGATAGAGAGTTTTAAAAAAAACTGTTGGTCACGCAGAGCAGATTGGTATCTACTTGAAAGAAAGCAGTAGGATCAGAGTGACCACGCTTAATGAGTACCACAGTCCATTTAAGAGACAAAGAATTGCTATTCTAGTAAGAGTAATTCCCTTGCAAGGACAAGCCTCATGTTCTAGAACGACATATCTTGATTTTGGAGGTGACACCTGTGAAATGTGTGTCTGCCCTCCTCCTGAGCATTTGAGATCTCAAGTCATAAATATTTCAGTTTACATTGAAATAGAGGCCTCTGATGGACACATCTTTGACTTAGGGCATGTTTACAGTTCATATGAGATAATGGTCAGTCTAGGATTGAAAAAGGGTAATTAGGACTTGGCTGTTTTCAACTTCAGCTGTAGGAAGTCTCAGTGCTTACATTATTAAAAATGAATGAAACTCAGCAACACAGTTTTTTGTTTTCTGTTTTTGTTTTTAATTACCTTCTGTAGGTATTTACCTTATATGGGGAGAAGTTGGAATATTTTTCCATCCAAAAAAAAGTTTTTAGGGATCTATCCTCCCATGAACCAAGTTACTTATGCTATGTTCATAGTGATTGCAAATTGTTAATATCTTTGCTACTTCAATTTTTAGCTCCTGAAGTAATTAAGCGGACATTACTGTAGACTCTTTAATTGTGAACGTTTTGGATATCTAGAAATTACCAGAGACGTGGTTTTTTGTTTCTAAAATACTCTCAAATCCAAATGCATTTTTATTTACTGTCTGGATGTCAAAGAAATAATGCAAGTAAAATGCTCTATATGGCCATTATTCCAGCATCAAAGTTTAAATGATCTTTCTGAAAATTTGTTTTATTTAACTATTCTGGGAGAGGGTCTACATGAAAAACTGAGACCTTCTTCATATCTGCATGTGGGAATCATCGTAAATGCCAGAGTTATTGTAATGTTTATTTCATAGGTGCTATTAAATAGCACCATGTGCCAAGCACTCTTCCAAATGCTTTTCAAATACTAATTGAATCTCTGCAACAAACCTATTTATCATCCCTGTTTTGCAGATTAAGAAAGTGAAGGGTGAACTACCTTGTCTGTCCCTGGCCATACATCTTGCAAGTGGCAAGACTAAGATTTGAACCCAGCCAGTGAACCCCAGAGTACTTTAGATCCCACACTAAGCTTTGAGGTGGTACAATTTCAGCTGCTGTAAGCAGAGGACTCTCTGAGAATGCTCACTGTATTTATGGTACATTCATCTGCTATAGCCCTTATCAGAATCTACAGCCTGTATCATATTTCCCTTGTTGCTGTGAGTGGGCCAGCCAAATTCTCAGCTTAGGATCTTGGTTGCATAGGGATTGCAACACCGTGGAAAGAACAGACAATAACATTAATTCTTTTCTTGGTTTTAAAATGAAAATTTTACTATTGCTTCAGTCAGATATTTGTGAGTAGGTCTACGATGTCAAAATGTTTTCCTGTGTAATACATCTAAAATGGAATGGCAGAGTGTTTGGCTGTAAAAGTATAAGGAACAAAAAGACAAAGGCAAGAGAACTATTAATTTAGCCGTCAGTCTTAACTTTGGTGAATTTTTTTTTTCTGTTGGTTATAAAACAATACAATTTCTGCTTGTACTATCCTTAATTATGTTGTGGACCTTTTGAAATAAGCTATTTCTCTGTTCCTGCCGTTACTGTCTAGGAATCCGATTTAGCCGTTTCGTATGGCATCCTTCTCAGAAAGTAAATACAGTTTCAAAGTCGGCTTTATGAAAGTGAAATAGGATGGGAAACTGGTTTTCCTATTAAATTATTACAGCAAATTAGAAATCAGTTCTTAGAAAACATTTCTACTTAGTTAGAAGCAGTTTCACTTATTGCTCATTTACTGCGTCCTGGATGTTGTTTTAAGCATTTTGCATGATGTTTCAGTTTGTTCTCATGAGAAGCACAGGTTGTGGATACTATTATTATCTTTATTTTACAGATGGGGAGACTGAGATATAGACAGGTTAAGGAGCCTGATCACAGAGTTTGTAAGTAGTGAGGCTGAGGTTGTAACCCCGGGCAGTTTAGTTTCCATGAATTTGCCAATATCAGAGTCAGGACTTTGTCAGGATATCCAAGTTTTGACAAAAGAAATACTAGCAAATGGCAAAGAGTGATTCCTTTTCATTTGGATATTTTTACCTAAAAATAGTTCCCTGGTAGATAACCAGCATAGATGTTGTTAGAGAGGTACATTTAGAAATGTTTTAAACCACAGAATGAAAAGCTCATGTGTAAAATTGTCTTCGGATAGAGCTTTCCGTTACTTTGCATTCCGTTAAGATAATAAACTATATTAAGGCAAAGAGCATTTATGGGAACAGTGAATGGCAGGTGCATCACACATAGTTCCTGGAACACAATAAAGTTTGAAATCCTGTCTTTTTACATTTTGAAAACTCAATTTCAGACCTGATTGGAATGCCATCCCTCTCATGAACTCCTGGATTCACTCCTCCCTGCTAACACTGAGTGACAATTATCCCCTTCTTTTTTACTTCCGTAAGATTAGATTACTGCACTATTCATGTCATGTATTTAATTGTTTTTTTGGTTTTAGTTAACATGTATTTGTATTCCTCTTGAGTGTACGGTTCTCCTCAAGGAGGTCTTTGATTCATTCTCCCAGTCCTTAATTCAACCCCTTTGATATGAAAGGGGTTCAATAAAAGCTGACTTGAACGAATCAAAGAGAATGGGAAACTAATTTTTGTTTGCTATATTCTAAAAAACAAATTATAATGATGGGATAATCACAGAAAAGCCTTAGAAATAGAAATATATGTGAAGTTTTTGTAGTTAGGTTTGTGATAAAGATTGAGAAATTTTTACTCAATTTAGGTCAGCTCACTTTTTGTAGAACAAACAATTGTGATTCCATTCATTTCATTTTTTTAAAGTTTGTTTTGAGAAAAGTGAGAGAGAGTGGGGGAGGGGCAGAGAGAGGGAGAGACAGAATCCCAAGCAATCCCAAGAACCATGAGATCATGACCTGAGCAGAGATCAAGAATAGGACACTTAACTGACTGAGCCAGTCAGGGGCCCAATCAGTTTCATTTCTTTTTGAGGCAGCTGTGATTTGAGAAAATGTTATCATCTATGACCTTTCACTTTAAAGCACTTTGATTTGCACATTAATTAATTTTTTAAAATAAGAATGAGAATTTACTAAGTAATATAGAATTTAAATACTTTTTAAAAAACCAAAACAACCTCGTATGCATAGGATCTGTTCTTTTATTCATTCTGTGTGTGTGTGTGTGTGTGTGTTTGTGTGTGTGTGTGTGTGTATTTGTTTAAAACTCTCCGGCATTTTCTATGCCAAATTCAACTTCCAAGAAGCATTTGGAAGCCAAAACATTTTATCTGGCTAGTCTTGAAGTCCAGATGTTTTATGATAACTGGTATTTAGTATGGGACAGTTCCCAGAAAGAATTTTATATGCATAACCAGTATCAGAGAGGATTTTTTAAACGTTTATTTATTTAAAATTAAAAAAATGTTTTTATTTATTTTTGAGAGACAGAGGCAGAGCATGAGTGGGGGAGGGGTAGAGAAAGAAGGAGACACAGAATCGGAAGCAGGCTGCAGGCGCTGAGCTGTCAGCACAGAGCCTGACATGAGGCTCAAACTCATGAACCTGCAAGATCTTGACTGGAGCCCAAGCCAGAGGCTTAACTGACTTGAGCCACCCACATGCCCCTATGGGGAGAGGATTTTTAATAATCTCAAGTATATGATGAAATCAATGGATTCTCTCTTCAGAAAAAATATACATAGACATGTACACTCCAAGTGTTATGTGTAATTACATGTAATTTTGCATAGAATTATATTGTTTACATATAATTTCAGAAATCATGGCTCTTCAGTGAATTTCTGAAATTATATGTAAAAAATATAATGACTTTGGGCAAATCATTTTACTTTTCCAAGATTTAGGTCCCTGCTTTACAAAATGAAAGAGGAGGAAGTGCATGACTTTTAAAGAGCCCTTCGTGTGTTTACATCCTCCAGCTCTAGCTGTGTATTTAGGAACAGGGTGATTCTTTGATTGGAGCTACTTAGAGATAATATCCTATGGGAAATCTTCAGCATTAGTTTCACAGATTATGTGGTTTCAAGACTAGAGAGGAGACACCCAGGGGGTGCCTAAGAGTATTCCCGATGAGAGTGAAGGTGGCACGGTGAAGGTGATAGGAGAGGAAGGCAGAGGCAAGAAAGCTGTGGAAATTGTCTACTTATCTGCCTTAATGGAGGAAGACGTGAATCATAGAACCAAAAAGGCATTCTCATCTGAAATGCAAAGGAAGGGGGAGTTGGTTCATCTCAATAAACTTCAGTAGAGCAAACATGATTTAGTGAGACGTTGTTCCCATCTCCAACTCACCATTTGGAGAATCTCTCTGAAATAAAATACTCATTTGGACGGTCTATCCTGGACATCTCTCCATTGTGGGTATAGGTTTTGCTTCTGACACTTATCCTGCAGTCCTGTTAAGCCATTATGTGAAAGGAGCACCACTGCCCATCCTAGGATAAGAACTGGACTAACCTTATAAGGATATTCCTAAATATCTTGGAAGACTCTTACTGGGGGTAGGTGGGCAAGACGGCTTTCTGAGGCATTGTCCTGAATTTGTTATCTCAGAGATCACAACAGATTGGGACCAGAAGGAAGAAGGGGGGGCAGAAAAGGAGCAAGGGGTTTCAGGATGGGAAGGGGGGGTGCATGAGAGGAGGAAAGACACTGTGAAGTTGTGTGGGTTTCATATCCCTATTTACACTTGCTTTGCAAAATTCCTGTAAGATGCCAGGTTGGGAATAATTCCTTTTGTCAAGGGTCATACCAAGCTTGTTTTCTTGAAGAAGCAAATCCCCAAGGGGGTGGCAGTTTGAAATCAATTGCATCTGGTGTTTAGATGACCCGAGTTTGACATAAAGGCAACACTGATGGAAGCAACAGCCTTCCTTGGAAAGGCAGAGAGACAGTAAAGACCCAGAGTAATGAGTTTAGATTGACCTGAGGATCCTTCTCTGCTCCCAGGGGCAGGGCTTGGAGGTGGAGGTGTCCGTTGATCTTAACTGGGGTGAGGTGTGATCTCTGGTACCAGGAGAGGGAGGGAAGAGGAAGATAAACTATTAGAAAAATGTGTTAATATAAAAAAATTAAATGTGTTAATGTACAAAAAATACCATTAAACTGAAATTCATTTCTTTGGCAAATATTTTTTCAAATACCACGTAAAGTACTAGCGGCTAAATACATGTCCGAAGACTTGGAGGGTCTGCTGCCATGATGATCATTAGCTTGGCATTCAAGGCTCTTTGAAATAAGACTCTGACCTATCTTGACAGCTTTTTATCCTAGTTTATAAGAGGCATACTTGAAGGAACTAGATTTGTTTTTTCGCCAGTGATTGTTAGCACATAGTATGGCTTAATAACTATTTATTAACTGAATTTCCTTCGATTTTAGGAGCCCCTTCCTGCTCCTCATTGTTGTGGTATCTCACATTCATCCTCTCTGGTTACTTTTGTTTGCAATGCATCCTCTACTCATATTCCTCACTGACTGAAATTTTACCCACTGACGACGGGTAGATGAGAGCACGACGAGGGTTAGGCCTTCCTCCGTGTCACCTCTTGTAATTGTCACCATCACCCTATCTTTGATAGGCAGCACATAAATCATTCAGGTTATTTACATTGACTCACATTTTTGTGAGTGTATTTACAAAATAGAGTGAAAACAAGTCATTTTTTGGGGTGCCTGAGTGGCTCAGTCAGTTGAGCGTCTGACTTCGGCTCAGGTCATGATCTTGCAGTTCACGAGTTCCAGCCCCTCATCGGGCTCTATGCTGACAGCTTGGAGCCTGGAGCCTGCTTCGGATTCTGTGTCGCCCTGTCTTTGCTCCTTCCCAGCTCATGCTCTCTCTCTCTCAAAAATAAATAAATGTTAAAAAAAAAATCGTTTTTCTAAATAGTCTGTCTGTGAAATAAACTTGCTTTCCAAAGGTGCTGGTGGACTCAGAGACTTGTCACTTTATTAAAAGGGGGTATTAGCCAATATTAAAGAAGTGTTGAAGAGCAGGCCAAACAAACTTTCTCTTTAATGTAATAAAATTTTTATAAAGGCCAAAAAAGTGTTGAATGAATTTTTCTCGTGTGATTCAGTTTTTCATACTGCATCTGTCCATCTAGAATTGTCTAAGTGGAATTTAAGTGGCACTTAAATTCACCTTGTGATGAATTCCCACGTTTGGGGAAATATTGATGTATGTCCCATCATGCAGAGATGTCTCTGTATACCTGATGCAGAGAGTGGTTAAATAAGTCGTTCATGGTTCACACGTTTTGCTAATGGCACGATGGCAACCAACAAGGGGGATTCAAGCCCAAGTCTGATACCCAAGCTCCAAGCAGTTTTCCTAGATTCAGATCTTCTACTCCAGCCTCTTTATCATCAAGACTTGTTTTCTGTTCTGAGGCTTAAAGTGATACAGTGGTTTTACCCCACAGGGGTCATTACCTGGAAATTAAAATCTTGGCCCCTCGTGTTTTAATCCAGACTTTTTGCTACTCTACCAGAATTTTGGGTAATATTTACAATGTCCTTTTAGGAGAGAAAAAAATTGTGTCTATACAAGTCTGTCCTTTTCAGCTTAAAATGGACACTGAATCTTTGAAAATCAGACTGGCCTCATTTATTTATTGTCTGTTGGTCCACTTTGAATCTTAAGGAGTTTTTTAACTGTATTTTCTCTCTCTCCAATTAGAATTGCTGCTTGGTTGTAGGTTTGAATAGGAAGGAAATCCCCACAGCAGTCCTGAAGGTCGAGTCTTAACTGGAGTCTGTTTCCTTTATGCAAAAGTACAAAACCCTGTGCTAATTTTGGCCCGTTAAGATTAATTGTGATTCAGGGCAGAGTGGTGTTTTGTTTTGTTTTGTTTTGTTTTGTTTTTTAACTTTAATGATTGTGTTCATTGTAGTAAGGACCTTGGGTTCAAGAAAAAAGAAAGCCTTTGGTCAAGTTATGTTAATTCAGTTGTCTGTTCTGTTGCAGGATTTGCAAATTTAGTGGCATCAGTGCCATTTTCCAGTTTCCAAACCTGGTCACATTTCACATGATCACAGCGTGCCTTTCTCTTCCCCAGAGCAAAGGGAGGGTTGTCTGACAGTTGGTTCCAATGGCCTCCATTAAGAGGATTGCATGTGCCCCTGGTGGCTGCAGAGACCAGCAAGGCACTCTGTCCTTAGGCAGAGCACCAGGTTGGGGACTCTGGTGCTTACCTGATGTAGATATTTAGCACATGGCTGCCTGGGAGATTGGATTGTGCAGATACTTAAATGGCACTGTAAAACCACTGTTAAAAAAAGAAGGCTAGTAGGAGTTGCACCCAATAGTTTAGTTTCTTTTCCTTGAACACTTTTTAATCTGGCATATAAAATGTTGGATTTGTGAAAATCTTAATGACAGCGCTTTCTAGAAGGAATACTTAGAATCATAATAATAATCGGAATAGTAGAGATCTGTTTCCTCTGAGAAGATCCTCCCAAACCTCAAAAAATGGAGTTCATGTTGCCAGTGTTTAAAAAAAGGCCAACATCCTTCAATTTTTGCTTTTCAGAATCACAAGTGTATGGATTTAAACTTGTGATCTTATTCCTCTTTCTTCTTTTAATTAAGCAACCCAGCCAGCAACATGGTTTCTTTTGGTTGTTATAGAGGAGTTCCAGGTGTAAAGTTGGGGGCGGAGCTCAGACCCTGGATCTCTGTGCCGGTCCTGGAAGCCCGACTAAATTTTCACTTACTTAGTTACCTGGTCCTGGCTGGGCCGTAGAAACAGAAGCATCTCAGACATGTGACAGAAGTCCGCACTGCCTCAAGAGCTGGCTGGTGAAAGAAGGTGTTCTGGATAAAGATTGCTGGGGTTTGGTCACATACTCAGTGAGCTAGAATGGGACAAGAGCCTGGGGTTAGATAACTCGTTTTGGCAAATGTAGAGGGAATAGAGTATTGAGATGGAAAAATTTTATTCAGGTATTGCTGTGCTTCATTGAGTGAGTTTTTGATTTGAGCCTATGTGTTTAGAGTTCAAGAGTCTTGACCAATGCTGGCAGTCTTATATTTAGGGTTGAGCCCCTAGGGGAGGTATTCTTGTAGCTGGCATGCTTACAGGGGTTCTAGAGCCTATGTCTGGCAAATTACCCATTCTCCTTTGCCCACATGAAGCCAATGAAAATGAATGTCCTTCCCAGCGAATTAGGGCAGCTTTGAGGACAACCAAATTAAATGCGCTTGAACTTGAGTTTCTTTGAGCACAGCTGGAAATTTTGTCATGCTTCTGGGCTATCTGAACCTCTACTTTCAATGAAACTTCTGATTTGTTACTGTAGAGAGCCTGCTTTAACTATTTTCTCTCATTCCTGGAGTCTGACTTCAGAAGCCTTCATTCCACGAACGTTACAGAGCATAGAGTCTTCCTGGGCACTGGGCTCAATATGGCAGAGAATAAGATGTTGAGACACAGTAGCTTGCTGCACGTAGCTTACAGTTTAGCAGGGACCACCTGATAAGTCAGTAGCCTGGAGAGGATTGTAGGGAGAGCCTGAAAAGATGAAGTGTAAGGCCCAGGTAGCAAACAGGTAGTTGATATAGAGGCTGGAGGAGACGTCACGGTGGAGAGGGAAACTGAGCCAGGTGCTGAAGACTTGGAGGAAGGGAGCAGTGTGCTTGCATAGGGAATAGGAGTTGCCTGCCCAGAGCACGGAGAGAATAGTGTGAGTGAGTGTTGGGGGCTCCCAAAAGAGGATTTCGTGGTAAAACAATTCCAGAAGTGGCACCAGGGTATCAGGGTCACCCCTTTAACATCTTCCACTGAGCTGGGCACTGGGGAGAGCTCCAGTTTGTTCTGGAAAGGCCTTTGGGGAAATAGTACTTTCTGTGGACAAAGAAGAGAGAAGAGAGATTCCTTTAATAAATTGCCCACTTTATGCCCCACCCATGATGAATGCTTCACCCTGTGAAGTCAGCAGCACTAATCATTATAATAGCTACCATTTACTGGACACTTACTTTGTTCCAGGAACTGACTTAATGTTTGTATACATTATTAGTTCTATTTTCTGGAGAGGATACAGGGGCTCAGAGTCCCTAGGGTCCCAGTGTTGGTGAGGAGCAGAGCCAGGCTTCCAAACCAGTTTTCTCTGACTCCAAAACCTCCCTGCTTTCTACTGGGCCAGTTAATTAAAAAAATAAGAGTTAAGGATGTTTAGGAAGAGTTTGCCATACAGTAGCATAAGCCCAAAGGAAGGGGAAGGCGGTGAAAGGATTTGGGTTTGTCCCCAAGTCCTTTGAGCACTTTTATAAAAATAAACCCTTTATGCTAGGAGAAGGTTGGACATCTGAAGATGTTGACCCTTCAGAGATGGGAGCCAAACAAAATGGTTTTTGCTGATACAGTCACTAGACTTTTATCCTAACATTCTCTTGGGAAACCCTCCTGCAGCAACAGGGAACACGGTAGTCAAATTTTTCTGCAAATAAATGATTGATTGCTCATGGAGACTTGCTTGCTTGTGTTTCTGTATAGCTCAGGGTGTTTCTGACTTCAATAGCTCCTTCTTTCCAGGCCCTTCTTATTTTGGTATTATAATGGTAGTTGAAAAAAAATTTTTTTCTATGATAAATAATGTTGACAGATTGATTTCTTTTCAACAGGAAACTTCTTTTTCCTATATGCTAGGTACTCCTACCAGAGAAAAAGCAAATAGTTGTATTGTTTGCCGAAATCCTCCTTTGAAGGTTGCCCTGTGTTTATTTAATGGAAATCAGCAGGGGGAGATGGGCTATCTCTAATATTTTGTTAGAACTTCTCCATAGTTCAATAACAATGAAACAAGAACTTGGGTACGGGACAGATTTGCTTTTGAAAACCATGGCTGTTAGCAGTTTTAGAAGTCCTGAGACTGTATTAGCTGGTAGCAACTGCAATGTTGAGAGTGATGAAACGTATCTTTGGCTGTTCAAATATGATAGAAATAGATTTAAACCTTGTGAGTCTCCTTTAAAATAGAATTGTTGACAGCAGGAAGGATAATGCTTCTCCAGGGCTAGTTACAGATTTGATGGTATTCATGTGTCTCTTCTTTCAGTTTGTATGCGTTCATTTCATAGCCTTCATTTTGAAAATTAGCTATTAGCAAATACTTTTGTCCAGGAAATTGAATCTGTATTCCTCTATAAACTAATTGTTAATAATAAGTAAGTATGATACATTTGGCACTTAAAAAAAAAGTGTCCAAGAGTCACAGATTGCTGGAATTGATGAAATTCATTGGATATATATTTTAAAAATGGGTATGTGATAGAGCCTCTTCTAGGATGATAGACATCTTCTATAATGATAGAATTGCTTCCTTTTACCCTTGACTTTTTACCTTGGAGGATTTCTTACATCTTTTTGTCCTCAAATTTGAGTATTAAAACATTACCATGTAAGTAGGAACACAATCTCAGGGGTTGCTGAATAGCAGACCATGGCCTTTCTGCAGGCCTCTAGGGGCCTAATGGCAGCTAACGGCAGTTTAACTAAATTTGGGAGTCTATAGGATGGTTGGGAAATGTGAGGGGGTGGAATTTAGGGTTAGCAAGGATGGCCTTAAGGATAGAGAGCTTGGGGGCACCTGGAGGCCAGAGAAGTGAAACTCAGACAGTCAAATGAACCCCGGGCTAATAAAGCTCCCCAGGGTCAGCAGGGGAGAAGTCACAGTCCAAATCCCTTCCTCCCACCTCAGCAGCTACGTCCTGTTTTCAGTCCTGGTTTCGGTGAGCCTGTTGCATGCAGCCTGGTTTTCTATCAGTTATCTCATTAGCCTTTTCCCTGAATGGGGCTTCTGATCCAGAGACATATGCTCAGAGATGCAATGAAAGAACAGACCTTTTCCAAAGCAAGTGTGCTCTGTTGGGCTCATGGGTTTCATACCCTAATTTTATAGGACCCTCCACATCTCTTTGGAGACCAGATGCGTAGGTGGGTCTTGCTTTTGTATCAACATCTCATGAATATGCAATCAGTTGAGCTCTAGTGCCAACTCATTTTCAATTCATATGTGGTAGGGTTCAATCCTGCCTTAGATCTACCTGCTGCTTTGTATGTTACTGGCTAGCTGTTTATCGATGTGAGACGTCTAGATACGTTTTATCAGGAGAGATGCTGACAAGCTGTTGTCACAAATTTCAACTTCTGTCTCACTTCTGGTAACCATGTAGACATTTGTCAACAAAGTAGAACGCACACTCTATCTATCTATCTATCTATCTATCTATCTATGTAAAATTTGGAGAACTAGTTGCCCTTAAGACTGCTCTCTGGGAGAAATGAACACTAGTTGCTGACTGCACGTTCTGGGTATATTTGGATAGAACTCAGAAGTGTGTTCAGAAGAACAAACAGAATTGCAGCGGAAAGATGATAGTGGGGAGGGACGTATAACAGTTGTTGGAAAAGTTACTTCTTTAGACATGTGGGGGCCAGCTCTAACTCTAGGGGGTGAGTCTGGTCAAGCCACTTGCTTTTTGAGGGCCTCAGCTTCTCTATAAGGTCGGGACAGGGGTGTAGAGGGAACGGTTCTCCAAAACTGCATCAAACTTTCTGTCAGTAAGACAGTTGACTGGAGTATGGCCTTATGAGGGGACAGCTACTTTGCTGCGGTGAGAAATGGTGGTGGTGTGGTTCCTGCTTGGGGACGGCCCTCGTCTGGCACATGCCCTGGCCGAGGGTTCGACCTGCACCTTAGATGGAAGTTCAGCTCTCTAGGCCTGGCCTCACGTGCCCCCAGTGTTCTTGCCAGAAGGAAAAACACCAACCGACCCTTTGGTGACTGCAGAGACTGAGAGTTCCTGGCAGCAGTGCAAACATGTGCATTTTTCCCCCCTTATTACGCTTCCGTAGGCAGATTTAATGCTTTAGAAGGGTACAAGGCAGTCACGGGAAGTAGTTCCTGTTTTTCTTATGGCTTTGCCAAGTGGGAAATAAACCTTCCTACCTTGTCTTTTTTGCAGGACTTCCTCTGTTTGTCTCCTCCTTTCTTCTTTTTATTTCTCATCTCTCTTTGAAACTTAATGTGAGGTGCACAAGGGCCAAGTGTTTTGGTGAAGAAGGGGCTGGAGGAGCAGCGTGGTGGGTGCTGACTGGGGCTGTATATGTATTTTCCTCTTTGCACCAAGCTTCCTGTAAACCTGTAGTTTTATTCTTATGCCAGCATCACTGAATCTGACATTCTTGGTGTCACTTGGTGACCCTTTTGCAAGTGGCACAGCCCAGTGTCATTTCACTGTCCTAAAGGTGCTTCCTCAGAAAGGAGTTACCCCGTCCCCCAATACTTTCTGTTCCCTTACTCTGCTGTATTTTTCTTCATTACTCCTACCTCCCACTGCCTTAAGCTGCTGCTATTTTCCACCTCCTTCCTAGAAGTTCCACAAGAGCAGGAATTTTGCCTCTTTTGTTCACTTCAGGCTCTCCAGGATCTAGAACAGCATGTAATAGGTACTCAATAAATATTTGTTGTGCTAATGGGGACCCTTGCAGAGTTAAGGCTTCCTTGTTTGTTGAGTGAATATGGAGCGAATATTTTATCCACTATTCACCCTAGTGAATCACACAATAATCAGACTTTACACTGTACAGTTCTCAGGTCCTCCGAGGCATGAATGGACTTGTGGAGCATGTCAACTATTATAATAGAAGGAAAATGATTTGTTGGGGGGGGCTGGGTCAGGTTATTGATGTATAATTTACATACAATTAATTTACCCTTAAAATTTTAAAATTTTTTTAGTATGATTTATTGTCAAATTGGCTTTAATTTACCCCTTTAAAGTGTACAGTTTGATGAGTTTTGATAGATGTATATAGCCACGACCACAATCATGATACAGAAGATCTCCCATCACTCAGTGCTCCTTCTGCAATCTGTTTTCAACCTCCACCCATCACCAGCCTCCACAGATCAAACACGGATCTGAGTTTTGCCCTCATTGCTTCACCTTTTCAGCATGTCATATAAATGGAGTCATAAAGAGGCGGTTTCTTGTGTCTTGCTTATTCCCTTAGCGTAAGGCTTTTGAGATTCATCCATGCTGTTGTACATATCAGTTGTTTGCTCTTTGTTTATTGCTCAGTAGTATTCCATTTTAATTTATCTGTTAGTTGATGGATATTTGGGTTGTTTTCAGTTTTGGCTATTCCCTATAAGACTTCTGTAAGCGTTCACCCACAAGTCTTTGTGCGAACTTATGCCCTCCTATCTTTGGGGTAAATACCTAGCATGAGATGGCTGAGCTGTATCATAAGTCTGTGTGTAACTTTACAAGAAATTGCCAAACTGTTTTACAAAGCGTCTGTTCCATTTTACATTCCCACCAACAGTGTATGAGAGTTCCAGTTGTTCCACAGACTTGCTCGCGCTTTAAAATTTTTAAAAATTGTACTACTTCTAGCAGATGTGTATTTCATTGTGGTCTTAATTTGCATTTCTGTACAACTAATGATGTTGAGCATCTTTGCTTATTTGAGAAGGCTATGCTTTAGCAGTCTGCTATATTCTCTGGATACGAATAATGTTCTAATATTAGTGGCATTTGAGGTGAAAATTTCTTTTTTTTAAAGTTTATTTATTTTGAAAGAGTGAGTGAGCAGGGGAGAGGTAGAGAGACAGGGAGAGAGAATCCCAAGCAGGCTTTGTACTGTCAGCGTGAAGCTGACATGGGGCTCTATCTCATGAACCGTGAGATTATGACCTGAGCCAAAACCAAGAGTCGGTCGCTTAACCAACTGAGCCACCCAGGCACTCCAGAAGTGAAAATTCCTTTAAGAAAGTGGTTAAAAGTTTGAAAGGCCTCTTCCACTAGGTCCATACTATACAAAAGAAGGTTAGGGTGTGGAAACTATGTTAAATGCTGGCAAAGGGTGGTGGTCCGCCTGAGTGACTGATGATGCGACCCAGAGAGAGAGAGAGCACGTAGGACTTGAACATGGAGATTGGCAGAAAGCAGATTCCATGGCTCTACTGACCTTGGTATGGCTCGCTTGGACCTTAGCTAAACCTAGTGTTTGTGGGAAGTAGACCTAGATTTAATTACATTTTCCCGGATGCCCCAGGAGTCGCCTGGGAAAACTCAACAGTCCTTTATGGCCTTGGAGCATGTGGTAGAAGCCTGCTGAACATAGAGCTATCCTCTCTGGGGACAATTTACCGGAATCAGTTAATCAAGCTTGAGAAATCAGTTTACCACAGGCCCGGAAATGCCACCACCCTTACCTTCTGAAACCCTATTTCTCTTGTCCATCTCTTAGTCAATTAATTAAGCAAACATTCCCTGACTGTTTATTGCATGCCAGGTACTAGGGAAAACATCGATGAAGAAAACAGAAGTGGTCCCTGCGGACTCAGAATGAGGGAGAAATACTTCAAGGGAAAAGAGAGGCAGCCCTCCGAGTACCCAGGAGGGGCTCCTAACCCAGGTGTCAGTGCAGGGGAGGTAATTAGGACAGGATCCTGGGCAAGCGGAAGCTACATGGAGACCTAAGGTTGAAGAAGAGTTAGCCAGGCAGACAGTGCTGGGAGAAAGGCTTTTCTGGACAGGGAACATACCAAGAAGTCCTGGCGGTAGGACATTCAGAGCCTGTCAGTAGTTTCTTCTGGGCATGGTTTAGGAGGTGGGGAGCAGTGTGAGAGGGGTGGGAGTCATCAGGGAGACCAGTTAAACTACCACATAGACTGGACTTCCTCCTTAGGGCAGTGGGGAGCTGGCAGAGGGTTCTAAGAGCAGAATGGCACATTTGGATATATGGTTTAATCGAATAATTGCAGCTGCTCCCTGATCAATGGATGGGAGGGGGACAAGACTAGAGGCAGGGAGACCAGTGAAGTGGCTGCTGTGGTCACCCAGGAGTGGGATTGACAGAGTGGCCTATTGACTGGCAGTGATTGTGAAGTAGGACCCTTTCCAGCCAGTAACTGGAAATGTGCATAAGGGCAGAAGCGAGTGTGTGACTGGCTTTGAAACATTGAGAAATCTAGTACATAGTACTGCATTCTTTTTGGTTTTGGTTTGTTTGTCCACTTCCTTGGAAAACCGATGTAGAAATGTCCCTTTGGCTTCAGTTACCTGAGTGGAGGGGTTTGGGCATTGCCAAACCCTTCTTTGTGGACAGAATTGCCCCAGCAACGATCACTGTGTTCTGAAGTGGGAAGAGGGAATTATTCAGGAGGCCAGGGCCATGCCAAGGTGGGTGGGGGTTTGGGGGAAGAAGCCTGCCTGCTTGTACCCGGCAAAGCCAGAGCAGAACCTTCATTGCTGCTCTGGGCTACTTCTTGCTAACAACCTTCTCTGCATGTCTCCTGGAGGGTCACTGGGCTCAGAACCCATGTCTGGAGACCCAGAAACTCTCCTTTCAGGAAAGTACTCTCCAGAAAATCTCTTCCTGCCCTTTCTCATCTCACGAACACTCTATTGAGGTGTGTCTTCTCTTCCTCTGAGATTTTTCACTGAAGTTTAGGGGACTCTGTGCTGTGGTTTGGCTGTGGGGGTCTCTAACATGAGGCTATTCAGGTTTCATCCTTCCTACTTTGCCCTTTCCAGAATCCCACAATGGATTTGCTAGAAATAATGGAATAGAAATGAATGTTTGGACAGGGTAAAACCATTGCTCTGTTAGGAGGTACCGACAGAACAGAGAAAGATAAGTGGGAAGAAGAGCGCTCATTTCTTTGGCACTTACAATGTGCCATGTACTGTGTTGGGAATTCATTTATATTATCTCATTTAATCCTTTGAATATCATGCAAGGTAGGTATTGTCATCTGCATTTTTTGATGAGGAAATTGAAGCTCAGAGAGTATAAAGCCTTGGCCAAGGGCACATAGTTGGGGAGCTGGGGTTGATTCCTATTGGGGCTCTCTCTGCTATGTTAATTGTTTTTAAATTACAATCTTGTATGCTTGCTTTGGCAGCATATATACTAAGATTGGAGTGAAACAGAGATTAGCATGGGCCCTGCACAAGGCTGACATGCAGATTCATGAAGCTTCCATATTAAAAACTAAATAAAATTTAAAAATTAAAATAAATAAATAAATAACTTGTGTTCCAAGCTTCTCATTGTTACCCTGGGGATCTGAAAAGATTCATGTAGCTTCTAAATCAACTAAGTGATTCCTAGAGAGCAGCTTTTGCATGAGAAAAATCTAGCTAATTATTTATTTCAGTATTTCTGGAATGCAAGCCCTATCCTAGGCCACTTACAAAACAATTGGGATGACAGACACGTCTCACAGTGGCATTCTGGCTCTCAGTGCTTGGGAGGTCCGTTGACAGCTTTAAACAACGAATTGCAAACCGATGCAGTGCCAGTATAACTCTTCTTTTTGGGGTGAGAAATTTTGGGGGTCTATGTCCTAGAGGTTTGCTGAGCAAATGATAAAGAAATAGGACCTACAGCTTGAATCTTTCAGAGTAACTCCTGATTTGTTGGATTGTCAATGAATGAATTAAAATACATAGTAGTAGGGTCTTTCCTTCTCAGAAACTGAAAACTCCCTCCACTCTCTTCTTTCTCTAGAGGTTTTAAATGCAAGTCCTCATGAAGTGGGCAGCAAAAGGGTAAAAGGTTGACCTTTGCATTGCAATCTCATTTGGACTCACAGATTTTTTAGTCCAATATTTGGTTTTATATCCACAAGTGGTCACTGCATTAGTTCTTTTTGCCATTTGTTCCTCCCTTGCCTAGTTTCCCACTCCCACCTCTACCTTACTAGGGGCCACAATGATAAACTGAGCTATTTAGAAGTAAAGCTGGTTTCTGGGTTGTGGCAAGAGTTCATGACTATGAAGTGCCAGCAGGACCTAACTTTGACCTGTGTATCCCTCCCTTCTTCCACTTTTCATTTTCTACCCTTTCCCCAACTTTAATTTTAGTCTGACTACTTGGGATTATTCCAGCATTTAATAAATACAGTTGTTGAACGGGCAGCTGGGACACACAGCATGTTGTATCCGCTGCTTATGAGAACCATCCTTTTGCCCAGCAGGGTGAAACAGTCCTCCCGGGAGGTACCTGTGACACCTGATAAGGAGGGGCCAGGCTCTGTGTGCAGGTGCACACAGGTGGAGTAGAGCCAGAGTGTACATATGTCTGGGCAGTGGGAGATTGTTGGTTTCGCAGGTGATGCTCTCCGCCTGCCTCAGCTGACTTGTTTCTCCGTGGGATATTGTTTTCTTTCTACAGACACACAGCACTGGAATTGTCCTCGTCACCTGGGAACCAGGTGTCAATGTTATTTCCTCGGTATTTACTCATAGTCATCTAAAACAACTCCGTGGCTTTCCAGATTGGGAAACTGCTTTATCGATGGTGCCGTTTATCATTTGAAGGGCACAGCTATGTGGCCAGATGAAAATGTGGTCGGTAGCGAATTTCAAGAATTAGCATAAATTACTCCAGGTTCGAAGCAAAATTCATAACGCTGCTACGTTTTATGGGAAGGGAAGCATTTTTCTTAGACAAGTGAGACAGGTGTCTGGGATTCCAGTGTGCCGTTTCCAACCTCAGGGTTTTGACCAACCAAGATTGCTCACTTAAGTCTGTTTTCTTTCATAAGTGCGTTTTTCATTCCCAAATGGTCGCACCAACGGAGCTAAAATGATTAGGTTTATAATGACCAGCTTCCAGGCCGCAGCCAGAAAAACCTCCAGAATCCCTGTTTACAGGAGAAACTCTGAAGCCGCAAGTTGGGGACTCAGGGCTTCCTGAGAGTAATTAGGACACTGATCTGGGTTTTGAGGTCCCAGGTGAGGGGGCTGGTGCAACAGCCCTCATTGGCGTATGGCTTTGCAACAATAACTGATAGCGTTCTCTCCTGCTTTATCTTTCAGTTAATGACCAGCCACAGCGTCCCTGCTGTGAGCTGCTGCTGCTGCCTCCAGAAGCTCCTGAGCCACACACAGGTTGCTGCGGCTGCCGGCTGAGGAAACATGGCTTACTGGCCACAGTTGAGGTTGCTGCTGTGGAAGAACCTCACTTTCAGAAGAAGACAAACAGTAAGCTTGGGTTTCTCTGGGGAGGTTCTCCTCTGCTTTTCTTCATGGTTGTGAGTTGGGGATTGGAGAAGGGAGGAGAGGGAATCCTCTTGGTTTCTTAAAGGGAAAGAATGAATCTGGCCCTGATGAGCACAGGTCCGTGTGGTCCTGATAGAGCCCTACTGCTTATGAGAGAGGGAAGATGTGCGGCCAGGCAGAAATGTCAGCTTTAGTTTGTGCTGGTGGCCAGGCATGAGTTCTGACCCCTGGAATCTGGCACAGAATTGCCTCTGACCATCCCATTCTTTCCTTTTGCTACAGCCTTGGGGCCACCTGGCTGTGAGCACCTGAAGGGCCCTTGTATTTCTGGGAGGTGGGAATGAAGTGAGTTAACAGCCCAGCTCTTAGAGAGACGCTGATCTCTTCGTGTCAGTGTGGACTCTCTCAGCTCTGACTGAAAGCCTCAAGGAATATAAAACTGAGATTTGTTTGATTGCTGTGGAGGGTTCTAAGCCATTCACTTCCCAGTTGGGACACAAATTCTTTGCATATCTTGAGAAGATCATCTTTAATGCTCAGGTGAATGGTGTTTTTACACAGAGGAGGGTAAAGGCTGTGAGGCACGGTGAGCTCCCTGGAGCTCAGACATCAGCTCTTTGCTTGTCTATCTCTGATGAACACTCCTGGACACCCTATGTAGTCTCCTGGGCTTAGCTGCACCCCTCTGTAGTTGGCTTCTAAATCTGTTTCCTGCCCTGCCCTTTCTTCTGAGTTCAGAGCCTGAGTCCCCACTGGGCTATCTTAACTAAGCTTAACATGTCTATAACCAAAATGATCATCTTAGACTCAAAAAGCTGTAAGAGACCTTTGAGAGAATTGAATTAGTGTTTCTCAAACCAGAATAATGCTTGGACATTCTTTAAAAGAACAAAAATGTCAAGATTCCCCTTGTGTTCGCGAAACTTATTCTTTTTCTTTTTTTAATTAAAAACATTTTTTTAAATTTAACTTATTTTTTAAATTTACATCCAAGTTAGCGTATAGTGCAACAATGATTTCAGGAGTGAATTCCTTAATGCCCCTTACCCATTTAGCCCATCCCCCCTTCCACAACCCCTCCAGCAATCCTCTGTTTGTTCTCCATATTTAAGAGTCTCTTATGTTTTGTCCCCTTCCCTGTTTTTATATTATTTTTTGCTTCCCTTCCCTTATGTTCATCTGTTTTGTCTCTTAAAGTCCTCATATGAGTGAAGTCATATGATATTTGTCTTTCTCTGACTCACTGATTTCGCTTAGCATAATACCCTCTAGTTCCATCCATGTAGTTGCAAATGGCAAGATTTCATTCTTTTGGATTGCCGTGTAATACTTCATTGTGTATATATACCACATCTTCTTTATCCATTCATCCATCGATGGACAGTTGGGCTCTTTCCATATTTTGGCTATTGTTGATAGTGCTGCTGTAAACATTGGGGTGCATGTGCTCCTTCGAAACAGCATGCCTGTATCCCTTGGATTAATACCTAGTAGTACAAATGCTGGGTCGTAGGATAGTTCTATTTTTAATTTTTTTGAGGAACCTCCATACTGTTTTCCAGAGTGGCTGCACCAGTTTGCATTCCCACCAGTAGTGCAAAAGAGATCCTCTTTCTCCATGTCCTCGCCAACATCTGTTGTTGCCGAAATTTCTTCTTTTTTGTGATGTTACTTGTGTACATATGTGAAACAAGGTATAAACCTCTGTACTTATAGGCTATTATACAACCATATGACCCATGCATACTTGCAAATTAAATGCAAACAAAATTGTAAAACCAGTACAATTCAAATTAACATCGTTAATGTAGTAAGACAGCTATCATTGTTCAGATGAAACCAGATTATAAGTAGTAAGGTGAATTTGGTAGTGAATGCTGTAGGGCTGATTTTTTGGAGTTTGGACAGTCTACATTGCTGTGCTAACGATTCAGTTCTTCAACTGCTTTTCCAGTGACCTGCATTTGATAATCATTTGGCGTTCATTTGGTCCAATCTCCTCTTTTATAAATTGCGTCCGCATCTGTTCCTTTTTCATTAGTCTGCTACAATTACATCGGTGCCAACACAATCACAAATACAAATGTAAACCTAGGCTTTGAAATCTTGTGCCAGAAGTAGTTATAAAGTGGGCATTCAGAAGATTCAGATTTTTTTTAAAAATTTTTTTCAATGTTTATTTTATTTTTGAGAGAGAGAGACAGACAGAACGTGAGCAGGGGAGAGGCAGAGAGAGAGGGAGACACAGAATCTGAAGCAGACTCCAGGCCCCAAGCTGTCAGCACAGAGCTGGACGCGGGGCTCAAACTCACGAACCGTGAGATCATGACCTGAGCCAAAGTTGGACGCTTAACCGACTGACTGAGCCACCCAGATGCCCCAGGTTCAGATACGTTTATTTGAATTTGTTTAGATGACCATTGAAATGAAAACACAACATGTTTAAAATCCTCACAGAGAACTCCTATTTAATCCCTCATGAATATATGTACTAGTCTGAGAATCACTGATTTATTTTTATGTTATGTTATGTTATGTTATTATTATTTTTTCTGCCTCATGTTACAAGTGGGGACCTAAATCCTAAGGTCACTAGTCAGAGAGTAGAAACTAGAATCTATGTATCCTGTCTGTCTTGATTGATGATAATAGTAATAGTAAAATATAATGTGTTAATTTATAATATAATAAAAGCAAATGCCTAGGATGAGCTTCCATTATTAATTAGATTAATTCTTTAGGACCCCATGAAGTACTGTTATCTCCTTGTGTTGTAGCTGGGGTACTTGAAGTTCAGAGAGAGTCTAAGTAATCTGTCTGAGGTCCATCCACGCTGCTACTCAGGAGTGCATGTAGGTTTCGAGTCTAGATAATCTGACTCCAGAGCTGGTACTCTAAATCGCTGTCAGATTGCTTCTCAGTAGCATCATTATTTTTTGTTTTCAGTCTCAAAAACTTGAAGTTTCTGACCTTTTCCTCACCTTTGCTTCTGTTTCTCATGGCTTTTCCCAGGTATTGCCTGGGAAATTTCAAGTCCTGGTATTTCCAAGTCCTATCTGTTTATCACTTATCCTCACTTCTTAACCATTGTGTGCTCCAGGTCCCCTCCTCTTCTCATCCTGATGGCAGCAGCGCACATGATGGGAAACTGTCTTTGCCATAGCATATCCATTAACCACTGAGTGGTGGAAAGAATTGTTTCATCTTAGCAATGAAAGCAGGGCTCAAGGTAGTCCAGTCCAGACCTCTCATTTCACAGATGAGAACACTGAGACGCAAAGCAGAGGAGGGATTTCCCCAAGCTCAACCAAGGAATCAGGAGCTTGGGGTCTTGGAACAAGACGTGGGATTGGGCCATTCAGACTGGGCCATCCTCTTCTGGTCTTGAGCTTGTCACTTCTGGTTTAGTACTGCTTCTGGATTTAAAAAGAGTTAAGATTAGGGAGATAGGCAGGCTTAGTCAAAGGCAATTTGTAGCCTTCTGGCAGAGTTTTTGCTGGCGGAAGTAAAGATACAGCATCTGACACAAAAGGGCTTTTCTGGATGGTACACCACAAGCCTGCTAGCTTGCCCTTGGTTCCCTTCCTGAGAGCTCAAGGAAATGTATTTTTCTGAAGCTGAAAAAAAAAAAAGGCGGTTTATTGCAGGTTATAGATGCTTAGGTTGTCAGAGCTGGAGAGATCTGGGCTGCCCCTAGTACAGTTGATGGATCTGGGATTCCAGGCTGGGGGGCAGGGGTCCAGAGTGGGTCAGTCACGGAATTAGCACCGGAACCAGTTTCCTGGTGTCCCTACAGGCTTTTTTTTTTTTTTTTCCGGCTGGTTTTGCTTTATCTGCACTAAGGGTTTAATGCCCATGGATCTTAAGTGCTGACTGGTAGCTACTTCCCAATCCACCTGGCTTGGATTTCTGGATGATATTGTTGAGACATGGGGACCTGTCCAGGGTTTTGGTTCCTTTTCGTTAGCTCACATAGTCAGAACCCACTGCCTCCTGGGCAGGGAAAGAAGCTCCATGATTGTTCTTGCCCACAATGTGTGGGGTATCATTGCTTGTTTCCCATTTTCTCAGATTCTAGAAATACACACTTAGCTTCAGAGCCTGGTACCTGGGATATGCTTAATAAGCGGTTACTGAAGGAGTAGTAAATGTATTAAATGGGCCATTAGTTTGCAGGTCTCTAGGAGGCTCCCCTGCTATAGGGGCCTTGTGTTCTGCTGCTGGGAAGAATATGTAAAAACTGGGGGCTGAACAGTACACCCCAGAATAACCCTGTGGAAAGGCAACATTTGCCCTTTCCCTCTCTGTCCTTGTTTGCTAATGAATCCTGGGGACCTCTTTGTGCCCCCATTGTCCCCTCACAACAGCCATCAACCAGGGTTAGCTTTCCGTTGTTTCTGTTGGGCAAAGAATACACCGAGAGTTGCGAAAGTCGAGTGCAAAGCTCAGTTTGGGTCCAAAGTAACGGTTAACTTGTGTGGGTGGCAGTCATTCAGTACAAACAGGGCTTGGGACCGGAAGGGCGAGGGGCTTCAGGGCTCTCAGGATCCTCATCTGGTTTTAGGCTGAGCCAGAGGCCAAGGTCCCATGGAACAGATGGGACACTGTGGCCATCTGGCCTTTCTTTTTTGCTTTTGCTATTAATTTTCTCTATTAGATCTGATTAGTCATGTGCCTGGGAAGATAGGTAATTCTAATTGTCGCAGAGAGTGTAAGTATTTGGACTTTGGTTAACGATAAGGAATAAACTATCAAATAAATAGAAATTAAAACTCCTCATTTAAGAGCCATTAGAAAATTTTCCAGGGTAGATGAAAACTTTCCACATTCCCTCTCCACTTCCAGTTTCAGCTGATACATTTCTTCCTCATCCTTGTTCCTGGCCTGGCAGTGACGGTTCAAATCAGGATAATAATTCTAATTTTTATTTAATTCTAATTCTGTTCTAATTCCAGCTTGGCCACCATATGCCTCAATGGCTAAGGGAAAGTTGTTTCTCTTGAGTTTTAGTTTCGTCTTGTATGGGATGAAGAAAGTTAGAACACGTAGCCATTTATTGTTTCATTGGGATAAATATTGACTGAACATCCACTACATATGGGACAGTGGACCGGGTGTAGTGGTGGAGCAGACAGATGTGATCCTGGCCCTCGCGGAGCTGACAGTTCAGTGAGCGAAGCAGGTATAAAACATATCACAGAAGTAAAAATATAATAACAAACTGTGATAGGTGTTAGGAAGAAAATAAATCAGACAGACTTTGGCACTATGTTAGGTTCTACCAGGCCTTGGAAAGGGACTTAATGTAGAATGGAAAGTTATGACATTTAAGCTGAGAGCCCTGAAGTTCAAGTTGGAGAAGATCAGGAGCTCAGAGATTAGGGGCAGCATCATATTCCAGGTAGAGAGACACGTGGTGTGAAGGCTATGGGCCTAACGCATGTTCCCAAGTCAAGGAACAGAAAAGCCAGTGGCACTGGTGGAGTGAATGAAGACCGGCTGGGGAGATGAGTTGGGGATTGGCAGGGCCAGATCATGCCTGGCCTTGGAGTTGGGGAAGGGCAGTTGAATTTTATTTTATGTCCAGAAGAAGTCCCTGAAGTGGATGGGTCATGATGATGGGAATCAGATCGTGTAGTCCTTGGCCCTGAAGGGACTTGAGTGACTGTAGCCCAAGGAGACCATTGTAATCATTACGTGTGTATGTACGATTTTATGTTCTGTTTTCTTCTTTCATTTGATGTAATTTCGTGTATATCTTCTCTTATTTCCAAATAATCTTCATATTTGCAATAATGATTCTTGATACGTAGCCTGCATTTTCTAGTTTTGAAATACTTTTATATCCATTATCTTCTTAAATTTCAAAGCAATTCTGAGAGGAATGCTTTAAAATATGTGTATCATAGGTAAAGAAATATTATAAATTAGCAAGTTAGTGAGAGGGGGATCTTTTGGCCCCAATCTACCATGGCAGATTGCTGTTAATTTTAAGGTAATTCATCAATACAGCTTTTATTTGATAAGTTCATATCCTATTGCCAACTTTTAATGTTTATTTATTAACTATAAGCCTCCATGTCCTCAACTGTAAAGTAGGGACAATAGCAAATGGGGGTCAGTAGAACTGGGTTCAAGTGCTGGTGCACTCTCTTACCAGGCTACAGGTGATAACTTCTTCAAACCTTAGTTTCATGGTAATGATTCAACCTGTCTCACAGAGTCATTATGAGAATTAAATATTAGAGATGAGATGTATAAAAATCCCTGGTATATAGTAGGTGCTCACCATTGGCTGTAACTGTTAAAAATCTATAGACCATGAGTTCATTTTACCTCCGTGGAACTAGTTGATGTTTTGTGACCATGCCACTGAATAGGGTCACTTCCCACCTGGGCCACTGCTGTGTCAATGTCATGTGGCCTCTATAGTTGGGCAGAACTAGCAGTTAATCTCAATTCTGCCTTTGTCTCTATGACTTACTCTTCCTTTTCCCCTACTTATATATATTTTTGCCACATATAAAATGGGGACATTAATGGTTCCTACATCACAAGGTTGTTTGGAGACATAAATGAGATCATCCATATGTAATGTGCTTACTATGTACTGGACTCTAAATAAATAAATGGTAGCTACTGTTTATCCTAAATATACAGATGGTAGCTTCAGAGCACCAAGGGTGATAACCACTGTTTATCTTACTCATACTCTTCACTTATTTTTGTTTTTGTTTTTTTCTGAGTTCATTATTTTTTGAGTTCATTCACAGTTATGCCATTTTTAAAAAGTTTTATTCCTGTTGATATTTGTGAATGATTTTATTTAGCTATAAGCTGGTAAAACATACAATTTTGTGCTCTGCTTTTTTTCACTTAATATTGTATGTTTAATAGTGTCTGTGTTTCATAGATGTGATGACTGCACAATATATTGTCCAGTAGATGTACCATAATTTAATCATTTCCCATTGCTGTGCAGCTAAGTTGTTTCCAGTATTTTGTAAACGCAATGCTTCAGTGGCTGAATAACTTCATGTGTACAGCTTTTTGATATTTTAAATTTAGTTCTGTAGGGTGAATTTGTAGGAATATTACTTGGTGAAAGGGGATACTCATATTGCTTTTCCAGAGGGCTCAAATTGATTTGTATTTTCATCTGTATTATTTTATAAACGTCAGTTCATTCTCTTACTCAATGAACATTTTTTAGGTCTTTCTAGGTGGCAGGCTTAGTGAGAAGAAAGTGATAGTGGGAGAGAAACTCTTTTTTAAATAGGGTCCCTCCTGTGCCATGTTCTGATGAAGGCACTGAGTACCTGGGGAACTCCAAGGAGGGGCTTTCAACTTTGATGGTAGAAGAGAGTGAATGTCATTTGAAATCTTGGAGATTTCAATGTGTGTTGCTTCTTTGGGATTATTTAGACAAATACTAGGAAGATTAGCCACATCTTCGGTCTTGGAGACCCCACACTGACATGTGCTTTCTTCCAAAAGACTCATTTGTCTTTTCTTTCCCCCTTAGTGTGCTATCAAATAGTGTAAACTATTGTTTATGGATATATGGTAACAGTGGATTTTTGTTCCATTTGAGAAGTAATACATATACATTATGGAAAATTTAGGAAACACAGGATAGTCTTTTATTTTTAAAATGAAAAAAAAATTTATGTTTTTAAACTTTATTTGGAGAGAGAGAGAGAGGGTATGCTAATGTGCACGTGCAGGGGAGGGGCAGAGAGAGAGGGAGAGAAAGAATCCCAAGCAGGCTCCATGCTGTCAGGGCACAGCCTGATGTAGGGCTTGACCCCACAAACCTTGAGATCATGACCCCGAACCATGAGATCATGACCCCAGCTGACATCAAGAGTCGGACATTCAACCAACTGAGCCCCAGCCCCAGCACTGAAAAGTATTTTGAAAAGTCACCCATGTTCTTATCACCCCAAGATAGCCACTGTTATCATCTTTGTATTTCCTTCCAAAAAGAAGATTTAAAAAGAGTTTAGTAGGTAACCATAACAAAGGTCTCTGGAAATTAAAAATGGGTTATTTAAAATACCAAAATCCAACAACAAATGACAGCAGGAACAGAGAGGTTTTATTAATTATGATGTGTTCACAGTATGGAATATCAAAGTGGCCATTAAGATCCATATTTTAAGAGAATATTTTGTGTCATAGAAGACTTCCATTATGATGTTAAATAAAAAAGCAAAATATAAAATTATATATGCTGTATAATGTCAGTTTTGTAGAGAAAAATATTCATGTATACATAGAAATAGCAAAAAATATTAACAGAAAGCCTTTGTTAGCTCAGTTTACTAGGGATTATCTTTGGGAAGTAGGATTAAGGGTGATTTGTGTTTACTTTTTTCTACTTTTCTGGATTTTTTTTTTTGAGAGAGAGAGAGTGAGCGAGTATGAATGGAGTAGGGGTGAAGGGTGAGTAAGAGAGAAAGCATCCCAAGCAGGTTCCATGCCCATCGTGGAGCCCTGTGCTAGGCTTCATCTTATGACCCTGGGATCATGACCTGAGCCAAAATCATGAGTCAGATGCTCAACTGACTGAGCCACCCAGGCACCCCCTCGATTTTTTTAATTTCAAATTTTTCACAATGAAAATATATGTACTTAAAGATCAAGAAAAAAAAATCTGTTTAAAAAAAGAAGGGAGGATTTTAGGACAGTGTTCTCTTGGCTTTATGGCTCTGCAGCCACAGTTGTAATTACTCTTAACCACAAGGCCCTGTGACTCTTCTGGGCTCTTTGGTGTTCATCCTAATTAGAACGTTAGAGTCTAGAAATGAAGGGAATAAAAGAGGTGAGAGTCTTTGCGTGAGCACCCCCGGTTCAGTTGAATCGTGTCTAATGATTTCCATACTGTCCCTAGACTTATTTATCCCCTGGTAACTCACTGAGGCAGGGTTTTCCTTTAGAGACACCATATTGTTTTCACCAGTGGATCATGCTTACTTGTAAGTTTACTGATCTAACCCACTGGAGAAGATGGTACCCAGACCTTGATGGATGGGGAAGAAGAACTTTGCACTTTTCCCAGCTTTCCAGTCCTGGAGGCACCCAGTTCAATATGGAACTCTGTGTGATTTTCCATTGTGCTTTGGAGACCTTTCTCAGCCCAATGGGGGGCAACTTTGTGTGCATACAAAGAAGCAGAGATGGTGTGTTTAGCACAGCAGGCTGCCTGGCTTTCTCCTTTCAACAAATGGTCCTTACCTACCTGACACTGTCCCAGGGCTGGGAATGCAAAGCTGACGGGAGTGTTTGCCTTCAGGGGGTGCTCATATTGTGGTGAGGAGGGGAGTGATAGATGATTTCAGGGGCTGGAGGAAAAGGCTCTGGGAGGAATATGCACTGGTTACTATTACAGGAGAAGGGCTTCTAAGCTCAGTCTGAGATTTTAGTAAAGGAAATGATGCCTGAGTAAGTCTGTCTTGAAGAATGAATAGTAAGTAGTGAACCAGATGAAGCAGGATAGGAAGCATTTTCCTTTCTTGAGGAGAACATAGAGATATGGAGTAATAGGTTACAGCATGAGAACTGTAGACAATTCAGTGTTGTTAAAGCCTGGAGAGTGGTAGGAGAGGCTGGAGATTTGATCAGTTGTTTAATTAACTTTGCTGTGGATTTCCCAAAGCCCAAGAGCATTAGGCACCCATGTTATTTTTTAAATTCACAGCACTCTGTCTTATTTCCCCCCTCAGTGTCAGCTGTTGCTGGAAGTGGCCTGGCCCCTATTTATCTTCCTGATCCTGATCTCTGTTCGGCTGAGCTACCCACCTTATGAACAACATGAATGTAAGTATCTGAGCATCCTGCCTGAGACTCCCCTGGCAAGCAAAATCCAGGTAGTGGACACAGGCTACCTTTGACCTGTCCCAAGATGCTATCTTTAGGAAATACCACACATGATTTGGAACAGAAAAGCTTCTAATTTTTTGATAAGGCGTGAACTCAGGAAACCATTTTCAGTCTTAGCGAATGGTGATAACAGTAATTATAATAATAGCCAACATCTGTTTCATCCATTTTAGATCATGAAAGTAAAATAACCTTACCCATAAGTCGGAAAGTGGTGATTAAAAAAGCCTCCTGGGGCAATGCCTTAACTCAACTGTCATCTGGACCCTGCCAGTTTTTTTCATATGCATTATGTCTTTACTGCACAATTTGCAAATCATGGAAACATATGATTTTAAGCAGCATTTATATAGAACAGCTCAGATTGACTAATATTCTTTTGTGTGATTGTCATAACAACCTTGTATGATAGACTCCTCATTGTTATCTATTGCTTTAATTTCTTGGTAAGTAAATTGAGGCTCCAAGAAGTGCAGGGACTTGCCCAAGGTCACATATCCCATAAGTAACAGGTGAAATTAAGATCAGATCATCAGACTCCCAATCATGTGTTTGGATGGTGGCCTTTAAAACAGTGAGTGTAGAAAATACAGTAATGGCTAAGAACACAAGCTCTAGATGTCAAGTTACTTGGGTTTGAATCCTGGTTTCAATACTAGGCATATCACCTTGGGCAAGTGACTTAGCCTCTCTGTACCTAAGAGAATGACAGCACCTACCCCATGTGGTTGTTGTGTTGTTCTGCAATCACCGTCTTTGTCTCCTGGCTAGGCGTGCTGGATGGACTGACTGCAGAAATGCCCCCGTCTAAAGGGTCAATATTTATGTGGGAGGTTTAACTGGGATCTCTGTTCCATTGCTTCCATGACTTTTCCTACCATTAACCAGCTCCACTCACATCCTGTCAGCTCTACAGGCTTGCAGGATACTGTTCCTCTGGGAAGAGATGGGGTTAGGGTCACCTTTTAATTGTGTTCTTGGTCTGGTCCCATCTGTCTCACAGCACATAATGACTGTTATTTACCTGCTAATTTGCTAGCGCATATTATACCTATTGAAGTTAAAAAAACAAAAACATGAAACCACAAAACCTCAAGAACATTCTACCAAATGTCATTTTTCTGATCTCACCAAAAAAGAAAAGAGCATAAAATGAAATCTACGCTCAATTTGTGGGCCAGGGAGGTAATTCTGCTTTTTCTTTTGGTGCCCTGAAGTTTAGTGAATGAATGCATGTTTGATTTTATTGAATCATTACCCTAAGCTTCACTGAAGTACACATTTTAGGGAAAACTCCGCTTTTTCATCTGCTAGGCTATAATCTCTCAGGAATGATCACAAACAGGCAAGATGGTGTAGTAGAACATCTTGCAGACCATCACGCAGACCTTGGCATCAGACAAATTGGGGTTTGTTTGGATCCTTGCTACACTACTTGCTGAGATTGTGCTCTTGGACAAGTTATGAAATCTTAACCCAGAGCCCTCTGGATGTAGACTATAGATTCTCAGAAATGTGAAGTTCCTATTCTTACAGAAGGCAGGTGAGACTTTAATCCCCCTTTGTGTACTTCTTGCAACCTTACCTCCTGCTCTCACCACCTTCTAGGGACATAGCCAGAAGAACAGAGAGCTCAGATAAAGCTTGCAGAAGTGTCTTTCTCTGGGAATAAAGGATTGGTGTATAACTGTTCCCCATAAATCTTCCCCAATTTGGTCAAGAGCCATTAAGGTCGTAATCACTTCTGTGGGCCCTGGGAGTCCATTATGCTATTTGATTGTCCTCCTGTATATCCAGTGCCAAGTCCCCATCCTGCTTCCCCCCCCCCCACATTGGGGGATACAACCTATAGGAAAGGGTCTTTGCTTTACTCCACAAGGATCAGTCTAAAATAACTTCGCCTTCCATTGCCCTGTGTTGCCTGGACCAACATTACCCTGTCTTTGGTGCCAAGTATCTCCAGGAGGTTAAAGAGGAGAATCCCTTGATTCTTCGAGCGTTTGGTTGGGTTACATAAATTTCACCTGCATGAAGAGCAGCTGACTTAGGCAAGGGACCTTGTTTGGTTTTCCTTGAACTATTAACAGGGAGATAAGGAGGTTAACTGAGTAAATGTTCAACAGGCCAGAGTCCCTGTAGAGGTTGGCCACAGTGATCAGATCTTGTCACATCCTTGCTTTGGATGTTGCCTCTCTGGTTGGACTATGGATGGAAGAAAAAGGAAGAAGGACCCCAATATTGAAATTGCAAAGGGTAGCAAACTCCTGGCTATAGTTTACCTTCTGGGTAGACTTTGTTAGCACATTTGTATGAAAAGAGTAAGATGAGTAAAACAGGATTCCTGCTTTGGAGGATGGTGGTAGCTCTGAGGTGGAGAGGCTGTTCCTGGCTGGACAGTAGCAGAGTGAGTACTATTGTAGGTGCACAACCACAGTGCCTCAGTAATCCTGACAGGCTCACTCATTGAGCCTTTACCCTGTGCCAGGCACTCTGATACATGCTTTGCCTGTAAGAATGCATGCAATACTCACTGCAGCTCTGTGAAGTAGATTGTATTTTTATCAACATTTTACACATCAGGAAACCAAGGTAGGAGTTTGGTAACTTGGCTGAAGTTGCTACTTAGCAAGTTTTGGGGACTAGATGTGAAACCCAGTTAGTCTAACCTCAAAATCTGTAAAGCTACATAGTTCTTCATCACCTAGAGCCACTGTTTTTTTTTTTTTTTATGTTTATTTATTTATTTTTGGAGAGAGAGAGAGATGTGTGTGCATTCAGGGCAGGGACAGAGGGGGAGAGAGAATCCCAAGCACAATCCGAGCTGTCAGTGCAGAACCTGATGTAGGGCTTGATCCCACGACCCTGAAATCATAACCTGAGCCAAAATCAAGAGTTGGACACTTAGCTGACTGAGCTACTCAGGTGCTTTGAGCCATTGTTTTTAATGGCCATTAACTCTTTTAGGATCACAGATAACCCAGAGAATATGATGAAAGCTGGAGCCATGGCCTTTCTGTCCAAACCACACATGCTTGGTTCTCACGTTAAAAGCTCCTGGTTCCAGGGTTCATTTATCTTGATCCTCGTAAGGGGCACCTGTAGCTGACAACCTCACACGATCTGTGCCTTTGACACATGGGACCAGCCCCAGTCTCCCCAGTCATGCTGTTTGTAAGGAGTGCCTCCATAATGAAGGGAAAGAAGAGTGAAGGGGTGACCTATGGGATGGGGCTCAGTGTTTTGATAAGCGACAGAACAGCAATGACAACAAATATAGCTTCACAGATGACATCTGATCCCAAGTCAGCATGGTTATTAGGTGCCTTTGAGGAGCTTGTGAGCTGGCAGAGGAGGAGAAACTGAGATGTTTGGCCAACAGAGGACAGTACCTCAGGAATAAGGGAAGGAACATGGATCGGGATCACGGACATGTGGGTTCCACTCCTAGTCCTGCCCACTGTCTCCTTGAGCATTCTTCACCTGGCACTTCATCTGGCTGTGGTTTCCTTACAGCATGAAGGAACTGGATAGTAAGGTCATTCCCAGGGCCCCTCCACATCTCCGAAAGGTAAGGCAGGAGGTGGAAGGTCGAATAATGATGGCCAAGTGCTTGCTATACATCAGGCACTTTTTGTATATGGTCTTCCTCTACTACTGTCATCACTTCCCCAGGACTGGGGCCTGGAATCCCATTCCCCAGGTGATGTCAAGTAGATTAAGAACTACTATCTGATGCCAAGTTTCTGACTCAGGGTAGGATGTGTCCAGAGGTGGCTGGTCTCTGTGATGTGGGTAATGGGACAGACAGAATTGGGATGAAGCAATGTATGGGTGGAACCAAAAGAGATAAAGGTTCCTATCAAGTCCCGGAATCACTTCAAGAATTAATGTTTCTCTTTGTGTTTTTCCTCTTGATTTCATAGGCCACTTTCCAAACAAAGCCATGCCCTCTGCAGGAACGCTTCCTTGGGTTCAGGGGATTATCTGTAATGCCAATAACCCTTGTTTCCGTTATCCGACTCCTGGTGAGGCCCCTGGAGTTGTTGGAAACTTTAACAAATCCATGTAAGTACTATATCAGGTTTTCTTTCCAAACTTGTCAGTTAATACTTTTTCTTCCTTTCTCAACCTCCAGAGAATTTTGAATGGTTGAATTTGAGTGAAGTTGCTTTTGTAAAGGTTTGAAGAATGAGGGCTGGGAGGATTGCCACCAGGATTTAAGACTATGGGGACCTTACTTTGGTGCATTTTAGGAGTAACAGTATGTAGCTAAGAGTCATGTGGTTGGGGGCCGTATTTCTAGAAACTGGTCAATAAGTAGGGAAGGGGAGACATAGAGTTCTGTCCATTAATTATCCTACTCATTTAGCAAAACTTCCTGTGCATCTTAAATGGCTGCTCTCGGAGCTGGGGGAGGTGGTGCAGAGGTGAGCATGGGAGGGGGCCTGCCCTCAAGGAGCGCATGGCTAAGGATCAGAGAATTTGGTCCTCTGCTTCCAGATCCGCTCTTACTCTGTCACTGCCCTGTCATACTGCAGTGTCCCTATGTCTGCAGGTCTTTTCTCTTCCCCGGGTATGAGCTCCCTGACAGCCAGGATGTTGCTTCCTTTGCTCTTGTATCCCTGGCTCCCGGCTTCAATATTGGACATAGTATGGACTTGATAAGTGTTTGCGAAGTGAGGAAGATTGAAGATTGAAGATTCTTGGAATGCACAGAACTGTGGCATGAGTTGGAGCGGACAAAGGACTTCATGAGATGTATTAGGACAGTTCTGAGGAAGCAGCAGTTGGGGCAGGCAGGGCCACATTACAGTGTTCATGGACCTCAGGCTTTGTAGCTTTCATGGACCCCCTTTTATAACTGTGTTGGTAAAAAAAAATGAATATAATCTAGGTTGAATTCATCATCATATATATTCATTTGAATTTCTGAATTTCATTTTTTATTCTGATTTTAAAAGAAATGAAAAAATTTTGTGGACCCCTAAGAATATTCTGGGCCATAGGCACTGTGTCTACTGTGTCTCATGGATAAGTTGGCCCTTGATGTGTATGTGTGTGTAAGGGAGGGCTTCCTGGAAAGGAGGCACATGGGCTGGGCCTTGCAGGGTGATAAGATTTGGTTGTGTGCACACACGGAAGAGCGTGTAGGGCAAAGGATTGTGCCAGGTGGGCGGGAGCACGGGGTATTCATGGAGCTGGGGTGGGAAGTGGTAGGAGGGGACCGGAGCTGGCCCACAGGAGACCTGGCAGCCAGGCTGGGGCATGCTTTCCTGGCAGGTACTTTCCTCAAGCCAGAGTGGCAGCTGGTCTAACTGGGGCTTTTCTTCTTTTCTTGCACCTCCTACAGTGTGTCTCGCCTGTTCTCAGATGCTCAGCGGCTTCTTTTATACAGTCAGAAAGACACCAGCATGAAGGACATGCACCAAGTTCTAAGGACATTACAGCAGATTGAGAATTACAACTCAAGTAAGCACAAAGCCTTCTGTGTGTTGGTTCATAATTGGAAATTGACCTGCACGGGGGTGAGATGGCAGCCCGGATGGCCTGGCACTTGTTCCTTTTAGCTCTTTCCTGGGGAGCTTTCTTCCTCAGTGGCTGGGCCATAAGACCTCTCTGCAGGAGGTGTTTGAGAAGAAACGAGGCCGACTGTGAATTTGCTGGCCTCCTCCTGGGGACAGAGGAAAAATCCCCAGAGAGGAATGGCATAGGCCCAGCATTAGGACAATTGGGGGGTGCAGGTTGCTGCCAAGTTCATTTTTTTGGGGTTGTGCGTATGGTTGCTGCAAATGGGCACATTTATAGACAGGGAATAATTACATGCGTATAAGAGTGGTTAGAGTTGCAGCTTGGTATGGATAGGTGAAAGTTAAGCCTTTATTTCTAAAAGGGAAATGCAGCTCATCTTCCCCCTGGTCATTCGGTTTAGTCTGATGGGCATTTGAAGTCTGATTTTAAAGAGTGGTCTTTATCTGCGATCTGGTGAGTACCTGGGTAGTTTTTCGCCTGCCACTGAGGAAGTGTCTGAGGAGCAGGTGGTTTGCTGCCTCAGGGATCGGCTGCACGAGTCAGAGTCACGGAGCAGCCTTCCAGGCAGGCAGTGGCCGGCCAAGGGGCTGGGGGGCGGGGTGCGGGGGTAGCGGTCTCCTGAGTGCAGGCAGTCCCGGTATACACAGTCTGTAGACAGTTGCAAAGCAATAATGAAGCCGACCGAGAGTCGGTCTGCTTTCTGTCATCACCCTGTGGTTCTAAACAATGTTGGTCATACGTTATTACTCCCCATCATGGGCCACTTGTTGCCACTGCTCCATCCGAGACAGTACTTTGTACTGAGTTTGGTGTTTTGGGAGGGCTGGGGAGGGTCAGCTTCTGCTGAAAAGCCTCCCAGTTTGTGACCCACTTGGCAAAAGAAGAAATGGTGTAAAGTGCTAGAATTTCAACCAGCTTTGGAGCATTTTCTTGGGAAGACAGAACCGTGCTTTCGCTGGGCAAGAGAAGAGGCAGTGAGCAGTGTGGGAACTGATGACACATGGAGTCGTGTGTGGGTGGCATGGAGCAGGTGTTGCTTCCCCTCAAGAGAGGCGTGGCTGTGCTGAGCCGCCTGGGTCGGCTGCGAGGGGATCCTGGCTGACCACTCTGTGCTGTGTGGCCTGGCCATCCTCTTGCCCTGTAGGCCCCTAACCCTGCACACATGTGTCTGTCCCAGCACCAATCATAGTCACAGCCACCAAAGTCTCAGTCCTTTCTGATCTGGAGGGTCCCTGTCTGGTGGACCAGAGGATAGCTAGGGTTATTTCTCCTGCTACAGAGAGACCGTGTAGGATATATTATTTTGCAGCTTTGTGACTTTGTAAATAAGTCATTTAGGCCCTTTTAGGCCACTCTCCTCCTCTGTAAAATGGGGACAATAGGAGAACTTATCTCGTAGGATTGTTGTGGGGAATAACATGTGATTGCTTGAAAACAGAACCTGGCACATAGAAAACACTTTGTGAATATGAGCTAGCATTATTTTGAAGTGGTGACATCTTGGGCAAACCACTTAAAACCCCTCTGAGCCTTAATTTCTCCAGCTATAAAATAACGGGTAGCTTGCAATGTAAAATGTCAAACCTAACACAGTGTCTGGCACAGTAGTAGATGTGTAATAACTGGGAGCCAGTATTACTCGTAGGTGTCAGTGAGGCATTTCTGAGCACCTGGCCTTCCTCTTATGCCTTTCAATTTCATGGCTGGAGAAACAGACTTACTGATGGGCCTGAGTTGTTAAGCAGAGTTTCAGATCTTAGTGGAAGCTTCATTAGATACAGAACCATTTTTCTTTTTGAGCAGCTGGAGACATGAATTAGGGTGGAGAAGAGAAGACAAACCTATGTCCAAAAAACGTTCTGTGCAAAGCTCTGAAGAGAGAGGGTTTCCTGTGATTTTGATTATATCATGCCAGTGCTTATTACCCATCTCTCCATTCACTGGTCCATTCCTTTTTCTGTGCTGCGGCTACTTAAATTGTTTCCACCTTTCTTTGCCTGTCTTGCATTCCTGACCCGGGCCTCAGAATGGAGGGAAATGCACAGGGATGGCGTTTCTTCCTAGGCGAAATCAGTAACTTTTTGCCAAATTCGAATAGCACTGTAGATTTCAGAGAGAATCCGAGCCTGGGGTATGTCCACGTACATCCTGACCGAGAGCCCTGTGTTTATCTGCACTGAGAGCCCTACTCATAGTATAATGGGCTTAGTTAGCCCTCTTATCCTGCCATTGGTGGGATTGGACAAACCCTTGGTCTGGAGTCTTGCCCTCATCAACCTTCTCTGCTCCACACCTACTTCCTGAATGGGACCTACCTCTCACATGGCAGCTCACTTTGGGTATTGATAGCTCTAATTAGCAGAAAATATTCACTACTCCCACTATACCTTCCAGACAGTGGGGCTAATTCCATTTCCTTTGAAATATTTAAAGACAGCTCTTGTGTTTTTTTTCCCCCCTTTCTTCCTGAAGTCTTTGATTTTTTTTTCTAGGCTAAATGTCCTTCATTCCTCTTCTGGATTGTTTTTTCCTCTCCTATTTCTGCCTCTCCTTTGGTTGTGTTTCAGTGTGTGTATGTCCTCCTTGAAGTTTATCAGAAATCACAGCAGTATTCCAGTGCAGAGTAGAAGGGGATTTTTGCCTCCCCTGTTCTGAGCAACTATATTTCTGTTAATGCAATGTGAGATTGCATTAGACTTTTTGGCATCCACGTCACACTGTTGAGTTCTATTCCATGTGCAATCAACCAAAATTACAGTCTTTTAAATACACAGTATTGCAAATTACTTGTTCTCCATTTCTTAATCATGCTGTTGGTCTTTTGAACCGAGAGGGAAAATAATCTGTCTCTTTTTTATTTTACATTTTTTAATTCCCTATGTCATTTTGTCCTACCCAAACCATTTTAGATTCTGATTTTGCCATGTGTACATTTGCTGCTTCTTACTGTTGCCTGTCATGTAGGAATTTGATAAATAGCTCTCTTTGTTCTCATCCAAGACATTAATAACTATAAACCAAGGCTTGAGGTTTGGATCAGTCCACTGGAGACTAATAGCCCCTTTGGACACTATCGCTCAGGCTCTTACGGATTCACCAGCCTATGGTGTCGTTTGTGCTGGACTCCTGTTTCTGTGATCTAATTGAAGGACTTGTTATTTACTTCAGCTTGTATCTGCTAGATTCATTGAACTATCCACAGATAATTTGTGTTTGTGGGGGTCTCTACTCAGATACTACCTCCTATTCCCATGGTTTCCTGGGCTAGAGAGTGTGATTTTACTTCTACTTATTGGATTAGACCTTAGAGGTCTTTTAGTTCATTTATAGATAAATGGGTTGACTGATTCAATCATTCAGCCAATATTTATTGAACGTAGTATGTACCAACCACTGTTCTAAGTGCTGGGACACAGAGATGTACAAAACAAATATGGCCCCTATTCATATGGAACTTCCAGAAAATAATCTGACTTAGAAGGGGGAGGAACTTTTCCAAGTTTGCATAGCCACCAGAAGGTTAATCTAGGAATGGAACACAGCTAAATGTGTGCTGCTCCATGAAATTCTCTTTCTACAGAATTCTCTTTCTTGTGCTGTTCCAATAATCTTTCAACTGAAAAGGCCTCTAATTTTCAGAATTAAATCATAGACAAGTCTAATTATTCTTGAAACCATCCTAATGAGAAACCCATGTAGGAAGCCTTACAGAGGGTCCCCACCCTGTTTCCTCATCACTGGAACTTGTTGGACATTTTATTATTTTCTTCCTAAACCTATAACCACACAGGGTAAGCAGTGGTTAAATTAATGTTTGGGAGTCCATATGAGGAACATTCATCCTTCCTAAGTCCCTATCATGACTGCAACCCAATGGAAATATAAAAATTGAACAAATTCTCAGGAACTCTAGAAGAAATGACAGATTTATATTCTGTCTCTGTGAGATGCAGACTGGCAAAGATTAGTGTTTCTCTGGATGACTTTTGTGTAGTATCTGAGATTATTTCAATGGCAGACAGATGACAACTTTTAATTTTAACCCATATCAAATTGCAACTTCATGGGGATTATTGCATAGAAGGATGTAAACTAGAGAAAATTAATTTAAAGAATACATAGTTTTATGTGCATATGGTAAAACTTGTGAGAGCAGTTTGTAAATGATGGAAAATTGGAAAATGCTGGTGTAAGAGAAAGAGTTTGGGGCTTTGGATTAAGATTTGTTTGGGGAACAAATTCAGATTCTACCCTTCATTGTCTGTGAATGTTGGGCATATTTAGATTATCTCTGACCCTCCGTTTACCTAGAACATAGAGATTAGTTACCCCAAGGGTCATTGAGCATCAAATCAGATGACATCTGTGGATGGCCAATGGTGGAGGCACAGCACATAGTTGACACACAATAAATCTGATTTGGTTCATTTCCCCTTCTGCTCCTGGCTGACTGTTTGGCTTCACCAATTTGTTCAACCTCTCTGGGCCTCACCTTTCCTTGCCTTGAAATTGGGACTTTGGCAAAACAGCCTGAAAATGTTTCATCTTAGAAACTTGGTCAGTACTTGGATAGGGGGATCACCTGGGAGTACCCAGTGATGTGGACTATTCCCTAGGCTGTAGTTCTTGAGGGCAGGACTGGGCCTTGTTCATGACTCTCCCCCACGTATTAGCACAGTAGCAGACACATGGCAAGCCATCAGTGGACCTTTGGAGAATAAAAGTGAGAGAAAATACCTGCCTTTTCTCCTTCACAGAGTATTTTGAGGGTCAAGTGAGAGTACTTTGAAAAGTGTAAAATCCCAGCACATGTGATTTTCAAGTTGATTCCCTTATGTGAACCCAAGTCAACTGGGCTGTAAATAATAATGACAGAAGTTCTTAAGACAGTTTCGGGTCTCTTTTTTCCACAAGGTTTACCTTCCAGAACTTTACAGGAAGTGCTCCCATGAACCTGGGAGACTGGAAGTAGATTTACTGAGAAGCTAAAGAAGTTTCACTTTCTAGCCCCCTGTCAAGGACTTGGTAGGAGTCTTAGCAATCAAAAACTGTCAAAGTAGGATTTTTAAAAAAATACTATTTTTCATAAAGAGAGTCCCCCCCCCCCCCAAAGTGTGTCAGCTTCAGGCCTCACAAACCTGCATCTGCTCTTGTCAGAGGCTCTTGGGGGGGCAGGAAGAACTGCCACCTTCCTCAACCTCCTCCTTGGTGCCTGCCCTCAGGCTCTGTCACCACTCCAGTCCACCTGCCCCTCTTTGGTGAATCTGGCATGTTCAGATGGGGTGACTAGCACATTGGCCAGAGCCAAGGCCTCCCCAGTGGGGCTGGTGCTACTCAGATCAGGATTGGTCTGGAGAAGATGTTTGCTCTGTTCTGTCTTTACTGCTTATTTCCCTTTGAGCTATTTAAATGCATTGCTTAGACCTACCCACCAGGCTTACTAGCCAGCTTCCTGCTGAACATTTCTGCTCAGGCATCATCTTTGCCCCAATGCCGGAATGTTCTCTATTGACTCTCCTTCATCTTTAGATGGCACCATGAGGCCAGGCTCCTCTTGACTTTGTTCCATATACAGGATCAGGACTTCCTGCTTGGCTGGAAGTTGGGAAATGCACATCCTGGGGCTGAGGTTTCTTGCCCTCCTGAGTGGACCATCCTCACATCCCCTATAAGAAGTTCCCAACTCCTCTATTTTCACAGTTAGCTAGGCTCTTGTCACTGCCATATACCATGGCTTCTCCCTCAGCCTCACCATTGCTCATGCTGCTCCAGGACAATTCCTGTACCTGTGGAGGTACTGTGGAGGTTCTCTCTCTTTATCTGCTATGGCCTGGCCAGATGGACAAGGCTGTGGGTAGGTTCTGTGGTGGCTGGATGCCCCAGTCTCCCCTGCCTAAGGGATTCAGCAACTTCCATCCTTTGCCAAGGTCTTAGCTCTCCAGGTGTCAAGCCCAGTCTCACATTACAGTCACCATAATGCTCTTTAACAGAAAAGCTCAGTAGGTACTCTGTGGGACTTCAGAAGATTATTTTCTGGACCTGCTTCATGAATTAGGCCAGGCCAGTAGGTGGGACAGTTGAGAGATGGCTTTCAAGCTATATGTAGGGCTGGCAAGTTACACATTTCTGTGGATGCCATGTACACCAGAGTCCATGTGAGTGGTACTCCTCTGAGAAGTATGCTCCCTGAAGTTGGGTAGAGCCTACATGGCTCTTTCTATGGCCTGGGGTACCATCTCAGCATCTCCCAGCGCAGGCCTCCTGTGGCCCCCGATTCAGAGACTTCTGCAATGCCTTCTGTCTAGAATGTAGAGCCCTCTGAAGCTTATGAAAACTTTTCCAGGAAAGGACAAGGAAGAACTTTGGGCATTTTGTCACTGGGCTGGAGATGTCCCTTTGGAGGACATGCCGCATCATTGAGATCAAGGGTTGGAAAGAGGAGGGGGGCGGTCAGGGCAGCAATGCATGCATCCCAACATCTTGACTTGTGTCTTTAGCTTCTCCATCCCTTCAGCTAGATTTTTGTATGTCAGTGGCATGGCTATTATTTTCTGTATATTCATGGTACAGATCTGGTTTGTTGGACTTTCTCGTGTGTCTCTATAAGACTTTTGTAAGTCCTGAGGGTTATGCTGGATTTTACTTAAGGAAAAGGGCCATAACTTTCTGACTGTTGGATTTACTGGTAATGCTGAGAACTCACTATGTGGACCTTTGATTCTGCTTTGATCTTTGAAAGTCAAGAAGACATGATCCCCCAGAGGGCAGGGCGGACTTTGGTCACATGGCAAGGTAGTTGGCTGTTGCAGGGAGTTGAGGAAGAAGATATAAAATCATCATTTTATAAAAACCCGCTGGGCAGTATAATTTAGCACTAAGAGAACACTGGGCAGCCAGGCTGACTTGGTCTCCAAATCCTGGCTCTTCTGATTATCTGCTCTGTGACCTTGGATAATCCCATAACAGCTCTGGCTCAGTTTCCTCAAAATGGAGATACGAATCAGCTAATACGGGTAAAGCATTCAGTGCAGTGCTTGGCACCTACGAGTCACCAGGCTTAGACTTTAGTTCACTGCATTTTCACAGCCATCATGTGAGATTAGGAATTTTGTTCCTCGTTATATGCAAGAAGGAGCTGAGGTTCAGAGAGGCTAAGTAACTTACGCAAAGAAGCATATCTGGCAAGGGGAGGAAAGGGGCTGGAACTTCAGTCGTTCATACTCTGCTACTACTGCATCCTAAAGAGAGCAGCCCAGGGGAGCCAGAAACTTTCCCAAGGTCACAGGATATTGAGCATGGATGGGCCTGGATCAACAAGGAGACAAGAGGGCTTCTGAGAGAAGTGTCAGACTTCCTCCACTTCCCGGCTTCATGGGGAACAGGCATGGGTGGAATGTTCCCCAAGGCCCATCTACAAAGAACATCCCGTGACTCACCGTCATTTCTCCTTCCCTGCCTGAACCATTTGGACAGCCACTGAAGTTGAGGCTGCAGCCCCAAACTTTGCTTTCTGTCCCTTTGTGCGCCCCACTCCCCCACCCCCGTGAGTCATGTTGTTGGGACATCTGATGACATATGTTGACACATATGTCATCAGACTGGAAATTCCTTGAAATCTTTGCATGATTGCAATTCACGTTCTGCATGCACTTGTCAAAAGTCCTGATCTGGGGCCTTGGGTTTCATATTTTGAAATCTTTCCAATCTAACACAAGAACGTTTTCCCAGAGCTGTCATGGCCAGGCTGTGTCCCAGAGCCCTGGGCGCTAGTTTCCATCCAGGGTAGCGGCCTGGCCCCAGCAAGGCTGTAATCAGGTGGATACAGTGCTGTACTGCTATGTTGAAATATTACGTGAACTAAATCGAATCAAAGGTCAGCTTTACCAGACAAGAATAGAAAACACAATTACGCTCAATTACAGGACATCGTGTACCCCGTAACGTCAGCCTGCCTTTAAAAAGTTGGATTGTTAGCATCAAGAACAGTATTTCATGTGTCTTGCTTTTCCAGTATATGATTTATTTACCCCGTGGGAGGCAGGTAGCAATTGGGGAGTCCAACGTGCTTCTAGTTAAAAGCTTTCTATTTCTTGCCTTCTCATCACTGTTGTGTTGAGGCACAAAAGGCAATCTTGGAGTGGCACCTTGTCCACCAGATGAAGTTGCACCAAGTCATGATGCCATTTTACATTTTAATAAATTGTTACATTCAAGGCTTACAGTGGCATTAGCGGATTGGTTTTATCATCTCCATTTTATTAACGAGGCAACTGGGGCTCAAAAGGGATAGGTCTGTTGCCTAAGATCACAGAAGAAAGCTGCAAATTGAATCTGGGTCTGTTTGACCCCAAGGCTTAGCATCTTTCCACCGTACCATGCTGCCATGTTGCCTTATTCCAATACCAGGAAGCATGGGTGGCATCATCATCTTTTGATGCCAAAAATGTAGTGAAGTGATTTTAAAGAGTAAAGTGATTCATTGTAATTCCCCATAAAGTAGAAAGAGCCAAAGCTTTTAAGCCAGAGTTGATTGAATTCAGATTTACCACTTCTTTGCTTTGTGATCCTGAGCAGGATCTCAAGGGTCACAAGGGGGCTATTTCCACATTTGATAAACAGGAATACTACATTTCTTGTAAGCTTTATTTAGGGATTCTAGAAAATAACACATACATTGTATCTGATGCTTGGTAAACGCTAATTGCCTTCCTCTGCCTAGAAATCACTACTTTGTCCCTTAATATATTTTATTCATTTTAAAAATAAGGGAAAACTAAGGTATTTACACTATCATATAACAGTTATTCCTTAGTTTATGCATTATATTAACAATTATTCCTTAGTTCAGCTCTGGGAAGGAATCCCTTCTCCGACTCTGTCTCCTCATCTTCCTTTCCTTTCCTGTGTCCCTAGGCCTCTCGGGGTCCTGTGGCCAATTCTGATCCCATACCACGTGGTGTTAGGAGTGTCTGGTCGCATTTTCAGTTGGAGACTGGCCATCAGTGAGGACTTAATGCCTCAAACTCTTTTCTTTCTTCCCAGCTCTTTTTCTCTCCACCCTTCCTATTTGGTTCAGTCTTTCCTGTTTCTGGACTCTGGGCTTCCTCATACTTTTGGCTTCTTTCCTTCTCATTGTTCTTTGCCTTTTCTGGGCACCTTCTTCCACCTTCCCACCTCCTTGGCCTTCACAAAGCATTCTACATGCAGAGTGCTTTCAGCTAATTTCTTGCTTTGTCTAATACTGGCTGCTGGTCTCTTCCTCGCTTTCTCTTCACGTGAAGAGTTCATGTCGGCCAATGTTACCTCCTCGGTTACCTTTCATTTCACATTACCTTCATTTCCTGCTGGGCTTCCAAAGCCAGCCTACTGTGCCCACTGCCTCACTGCATCAGGAGTGCTCCTGGCCAGTGTTAACACATCACCCTTTCCCCCGGGGGCCACAGTCTCTACTAGTTATTTTTCTTTTTTAATGTTTATGTATTTTTGAGAGAGAGAGAGAGAGAGAGGCAGGCAAAGGATCCAAAGTGGGCTCTTTGCGGATGGCAGAGAGCCCGATGTGCGATTCGAACTCCCAAACTGTGAGATCATGGCTTGAGCTAAGTCAGATGCTCAACTGACCGAGCCACCCAGGTGTCCCTCTACTGGTTCCTTGGGGACCTGGTTACCATTCAGGTTCTTATCAGCTGACATCAGTCCTCATTTCAGGGACTGCCAACAGCCCACCCTGCCTGCTTCTCAGGAAGACATGGGTGTGCCGCTGCCTTAGTAGAGGTCTCTCTCCACCCCCTGGTTTCAGTGATGACTGACTGTGGAGTTGCAGAGAGGGCTGGAGGCTCACAAGTCTGCTCATCTGATCCTTTCTCCCTCCCCTCTTGGAAGGCAAGGACAGGGACCATGTCTTTATATAGCATCTCTTTTGTTACAGGCTCCTGCCTTCAAGAGGCACTGAGAAATACTGTTCCTTTGAACCACAGCACTAGTGTTTTGGGTTCAGTAGCCATTTAGTAGTTTGTTGAACTAATGCAAGTTAACCCTACGTGTAAAATACTTTAAGGAATATGTGGTTCCTAAACTTAGAGCACTCCCACTGGTCTCAGGAGAAGACTCTGGCTTCCCCAGTACTTGCCTCAAAGGGTTCAGGGAGCATAACCCTAAATATTCTGGTTTCTCTTGGGACCCCTTCACATAATTGTTGTCCATGACTTTATTGGCATTTATTTTGAACTTGTTTAAAATAACCCAGACTCCTTGTAAAGGTAAACTTCTGTTTATAGAACAGTGGAGGCTCAGAGAGCTTAAGTAACCTCTCCAAGGCCACATGACTGGAAAATTCTGAAACTGAGGTTTGAACCAGGTTGGCCAGACTCTAGAACCTGAAACTCTTTGGATACATCTTGGTATCCCCTCAGCAAGCCCTCACTGTAAGGAGGAAAACTTTTCCTGGGTTGGGAACCCCAGGCCCAGATGCATGGCAGAGAGGTTCTGAAGCTATATATATAAAAACACACACATAACACCCCAAGCTCCCGACGTCCTCTCACCTGCCCTAAGGGATCACCTAGGCAGCGGCCAGTCACCGTGCCTTGCTTCGCTGTCCAGAGCCCCAAAATTCCCAGAGAAGCTCTGGTCTTCCCAGAGAAGGAGGGTCCAGCCATCTCTAGGATGCAGGCAGTAGCAATCCTTGGAGAAGTAGAGACCTAACATCAGGAAAACAAAACAAAACCCTAACAACAAAAAGCACCGGAGTGTGCTTGTTACCAGCCCTTTTGTAGCAAAGAAATTTTCTCAAGGTTTTGTTTATATGGCTGGACAAGCTTCCCACTAGTTAGAATTTGACCTGGTCCCCTCCAGCCCATTGCCCATTTGACAGGGTGAGGGCTGGAGACCCTCCTGGGGTCCTTTTAAGAAGAGTATCTGAGCTTTGGATGCTGACGGATCTCTTTGTGGACTTCTTTTTTTCATTTGCCTCCTCCACCCACTTCTCAAGCAGCTGATTGCTGTGGTTCCTTTTCATGTTGAACAAAAGAGACTACAGGGATCTTGAAACTTGAGCTGGGGACTGGAGGGTACTGACCGAGAGTAACCCCAGCCGGCTCTGCTGAAGGCTTCCCTCCTCCGCCTTCCTGCCCGCCCCGCCTTCCTTGCCCTTCCCGGTCCTCAGCTGCTCTCAGTCAGCCCGGAGAGAAGCAGAAGAAACACATAGTGTCATGAAAGCATCTTGCCGTGTGCGGGGCCTCTCCCCTGGCTGCCATGGAAGTGTTTCCTAAGCTTGGTCAGCGAGGCCTGGCCCAGAGGATTGGCAAGAAACTGAGGATTCTGTTCTGTTCTTCCTCAGCCTACAAACACACACTTCACTTGTTTTGTTCTTTAGACTCCAAACTCCTGAATTGGGTTTTTTGTCTTTGTTTTTGTTTTTGTTTCTTCTTTCTTTTGCCCTGCCTTTTTGCATCTAAAGCAAAGCTCTTGGGAAATGGACAGGCCACTGTTTGCTCCTTCAGGCACAACCAAGGGGGCTGAGTTCAGTGGATGGAGTATTTCAGTTCATATTGGAGGCATTGCAGTAGGAAAGTTCTCCTGGCCTCCGGCTGGGTAGTGACTCTTGGTCTTCTCTGTGGGCAGCAGAGGCTCATGCTGAATTTAGTGACCAGTCTAGCTCTGTGATGACTGTGTTCTGTGACAGCATGTACACCCTCTTAGTTATCTAACTCTTTTCCTCTGAAAGAGTACTTTCACATTCTTGATCTCTGTTTTCGTGACAACCTGTGAATGTTATTAGCTCCATTTTATATCTAAGGAAACTGAGGCCCGCCCAGAGAGATTAAGAAAAGGGGAAAAGTGAAGTTCATGGCTGCACACTGAGGAGAGAGCAAAGCTGGGACTTGAATTCAGATCTTCTGGTGCCTCCCCTGTACTGGGCACTGCTGTGCTTTGAAACAGCAAAGTCCTGGCTCTCAAGGCTCTGGCTCTATTCTTCTGGCAAGAAAGATGGGTGCCCAGACAACTGTAGCTCGGTCTGAGTGCTGCTTGAGGGAAACACAGGAGGCCAACAGAGCACAGAGGACAGCTACCTAATCCAGCTTGAGGTGGGAAAGTCAGGGCAGGCTTCCTGGAGGAGATGACTCATGGGCCAAGTCATAAAAAAAAGGGTAGGGGTTAGCTAGGACAAGGGGAAGAAGGACTGTTTCATACATCTGACTTTCTCCATATTCTTGGCTTCTCCACTCATTTTCTTGCCAACTACAGAATGGAAAAAACTGAGACCAGAGGTACAAAGCCACCTCACTCCTGTCTCCCACTACATGCCTTCCTCCCCTCTCTCCCATTCTACTCCCCAAATCTTAGGTTTTGAGAAATCTCCTCTGTGTTTATCTGCTTGTCGATTTATTTATTCATTGAAAAACATTTATTTAGAACCTATAAGTACATAGCACTATGGCTACAGGGTGTCCTGGCCCCTGCCATGATAAGAGATCTCACTTGCCACAACCTCAAAAGAGATTTTTGGCCCTCTGTCGTTTTCCAGAATTTGGCTTCAGCCACACTCTTCCCCGATGCCTCAAGCACTTGCAGACAAGTCTCATCTTGGTCAAACACTTGCATGAACTGCCTTCCTCTGGCTTTCTCATTTCTCCTTCTGCTTCATTGACATGTCTCTTCATCTCCCTTATCAGCCTTGAAAATTTCTTGAGGGCAAGGACCGTGTCCTTACCTTTTCCCTATACTTCACTAGAGTACACTGGTAAAGTCAGGTGAAAAAAAAAACACCTTTTCAATAATCACAAAATTATTACCATTTATTATTCACTGTTCATGCTTTACCTGTGAATACCTCCAATCCTCATATCTTGGAAAGGTGGTGATAATGTTATCCTTACCTCTTAGGGAAGAAAAGTTGGTCTCAGGAAGGCAAAATGCATTTCTCAAAGGCACAGTCAATCAACAGCAGAGTCCAGCATCAAAATTAGGTTTTTCTGGCCTCACATCCCTGATCTTTCTACCACTCCATTGTTTCTCAGACTCAGCTAGAATTGCCTGGAGAGCTGTATAAAATTCTGATACTTGGGTGTCGGCTCCAAAAGTTCTGAGTAGATGTTGGGGGTTGTAGCCTAGGCATTGGGATTTTTGTAACACTACCTATTTGTTTCTAATCAGAGCCAAAGTTGAGAACCAGTGCACCGTACCACATTGCTTTTCTTTGTCCATACTGGCTGTAGATGGTGGTGGTGGTAGGGTGTGAATCTGAGTCTCCATGTGTGGTACGCATGTGACTGGAATGCGAGTTCTCTGTAGCCAGGGATCTTTGGCCTTCCCTGCTGCTCCCTGACCCAGCGACCTCACCACCCTGTGCACGTGCACTGCCAAGGGTTGTTGACTATTTAATTGGCCTCTTGGTTCTTCTGTCTCATCCAGGGGATTCACTGATAGATCACATCCAGCTGTTGCCATTCGCAGAGCCTGTTGACATAACAGAAGAGTCTTATAAACATACTTGCTGGTCTCAAGAGTGTTGCTCATGACCTAGACCCATTGCAAGTGCAGCCTAGGTCAGCCTCCCACACTTTAGCAACCCTCTTCTGGAGGGAGGAGGCTGTTGTGAAGTTCCCTAGCATAGTGTCCACGTCCTGCTCTGGCTTTTCACACTCAGGAGGAATTTGTGGTTCATGAAGTCAGTGAGGGTCAGCTCATGTGTATACTCTGCTTTATACAGGGCTCAGAGATGTCTTTTTTTTTTTTTTTAACCCCTGTTTTATAAGTAAGGCAGTGGAGACGCAGCTTAGGTGAGATACCCTGGCAAATAAATGGATACAGAGCCCAGGTTTTCTGACCCCCCATTGTGGTGTTTTCCCCATTGTTCCACAATGGTCAGTGTCTGGCTTTTCATGCCAGGCTTCAATTGAAGCTACTAGCTTTCTTACCTTCTTTCTCGTTTATCCCTACCACAGGGGTAAACACCTGGGTGTTACTTTGTGTCACTGGGAATATTAAGATAGGGGTCCTGATTACTCCTGGGGTGTAGCCTGAGAATTGTCCTGATGTCTCTGGGCCCTTCTTGGATCTGCTCAACTGAAAGGAAATCAGTGATGCTACTCAAATACTTTTGGAATCTTCCCAGCCCTAATCCCACCTCCTATTATTTCTTATCCAGCCATCCTATTTTTGTAATGACCAGTAGTTCTTTGCCAGGCTCTGATCTGGGCACAGGGATACAGAAATAAAACACATATTCTGAGGGCACATGGCTGGCTCAGTCAGTAGAGCACATGACTCTTGTGAGTTCGAGCCCTACATTGAGTGTAGAGCTTGCTTAAAAAGCAACAACACATATTCTGTATACCAGTGGAGATAATATGCAAATAAAGCAACATTCCTTAAGGTATGGTCCCCAGACTCCCTACATTAGAAGTACAAGGAATGCTTATTAAAATGGAGATTCTCAGGTCCCACTGTAGATCCATTATTTTAGGATCTCTAGGAATTGGGCCCAAGAAACTGCATTTTAGTATGCTTCCTAAGTGAATCTGAGGTGCTCTGAGGTTTGGCAACTATAGGAATGAGCCCTGTGGTAACAGTATAGTGTCATATGTGATGGGGAGCACCAGGCAGGTGCACCTATGGAAGCAGCAGGCTGGTTGCTGTTTGCAGGAGCACCTGGTCTGAGGAGTGACACTAGCTGGGCAAAGAACAGCCTCTTGAATGTGTCACAAGGAATAAATAGGCGTTAGCTGGTCAGGTGTAACCGGACAGTCATTTCTCTAGAGATGGGAAGATGTGAATCGTGCTTAATTTATCCTTTCTAGAACTCTAAATTATTAAAGTTTGCTTAAGAACAGACCTGGATCTGGCAGCAATGATGAGAGTCTGGTTGAGCTTTTGTGCCCTCCTCCTGCTTTATCTCATGACCTCCTTCAGCAACCAGTATTAAGCTTCACATTGTAGTCCCATTTGCAGATCACACCTCTATTTTGCTTCAGTTAAATGATTGGGTTTGCAAGGTTTGCCCTCTAGAGGTCTGTTAGTGCCTGGGCCTGTGGGCTGCAGTCTGCGAATGAGCATTGCTTAGTCACGTGGTTGTGATGAGCTGGTTTTCTCTTTATTGAAAGAAGTTGGGTTATTAAGAAGGTGGGGCAGAAGGAGAAGTGGACACATGAAACAGGGGAGGGAAAACTGTACCATTTCAGAGTCAGGAGGGTCCCACCAAACATCTGGTTAGAAAACTCTCATTCTGGAGATAAAAAAGCCTGAGTGTCAGAAAGATGATTTCAAGTACCCAAATGATACCACCAGGCACAGCTTCCAACTCCAGGGACTAAACTTGAGGATTTCTCCGGCCAGTGCCTTTTCTGCTTTAATTACCAGACTGTACCTGGAAGGTTTATTATTTAAAAGGATTTTTTATGAAACCCCGTACCAATCCAGTCATGTAGCAGGGTGAATTTTTAAATATATGCTGTGTTTTCCTAAAGCCTGGCAGACCTGGGTTTTGGAGCTCTGTATCATTTGTTCCACAGTTGGAATTAAAATGAGACCACATCTGTCAAAGTGCTTTGATATGCGTAATGCTTCACACCAGCGGCTCTCAAAGTGTGGGGCCCAGACCTGCAGTATCCACATCACCTGGAAGCTCAAGGGAGATGTGAATTCTCTGGCCTCATCCCGGGCTGGCTGAATCAGAAACTCTGGGGGTGGTGTGGGGACCGATAATCTGTTTTAACAAGACCTCAGGTGATTCTGATGCCCACTCAAGTTTAGGAACAACTCTCCTACAAAAGAGAAAATCAGCCCCTGGGGCTTGTGGGACTAAGGCTTTAAATATCTCCGATTTGTAGCTGAGATAGCATTGGGGAGACAGGAGCAGGGGTGTTAGTTTCACAAATTTCAGATGGGTCGGGCGAGATCACCTAAAGGGTTTGGTTTTTTTCCTCGAAAAGCAAGGAAAAGCTATGTGAGTGTGTGGAGCACTGTGGTGCTTTTGAGGCTAGGAGCACACGCTGACTGCGGTTCTACACATCTTCGGAAGACATTCTTTTCATCTCTCCTGTAAAGCAAAGCTCCCTGAACGTCATTTCTCTGTATGCTTAAGCCAGAAACCTGTGGTTATCAATTTGTTTAAAACGAGGCCATTGGGGGGTACCTGGGTGGCTCCGTTGGTTAAGCTTCCAACTCTTGATTTCAGCTCAAGATCTGAAGGTTTGTGAGCTTGAGCCCCGTATCAGGCTCTGTGCTATGTGGAGCCCACTTGGGATTCTCTCTCTCTCTCTCTCTCTCTCTCTCTCTCTCTCTCTCTTTCTCTCTCTCTCTCTGTACATGTGCATGCTCCCTCTCTCCCTCTATCTCTCAATAAACACACAAAAAAAAGAAAGAAAAGAAAAAAGAAAAAAATAGTTAAAAAAAATGAGGCCATCAATATTATTTTTCTCCACCTGCCCCATTGTGCTGACTACTTTTTTTTTAACTTATTAAATGAAAATAAAATACTATTTCTCGGCAGGCTTGAAGCTTCAGGATTTCCTAGTGGACAATGAAACCTTCTCTGGATTCCTGATTTACAACCTCTCTCTGCCAAGGCCTACTGTGGACAAAATGCTGGGGGCTGATGTCAGTCTCCACAAGGTAAGCTGTAAGATTCGGCTTCCTTGGGGGGCTGATGGCAGTTACATTGTTTGAGAGTCCCTGTCTTTGTAATGGTGCTCAAGTTCACCTTCACCAGCTTTCACTTCTCTGCCCAGGCTGGCATTGCCCCACCATCCAGAGAGTGGAATGTGCAGCCTGGTGTCGTGGGCCAGCTGGTTGAGATAAAACTGGTTTCCTGCCTGTCAACTAGCATTTGTTGATAACATCCCCCTAAAGGGGAAAGGAGATGAATTCAAGTTAAGATAAACATTTAAAAAAAATTTTCTTTTACAGTTCTGAGATGGTAATCAGAGTTGAGGAGTATTGATCAGAGCAACTATCTATAAAATCTAAGACAGGAGATTTTAAAAGTTGATGCTTCCTTTAATGATGGACAAAAAAAATCTATAAGGAGAAAATGTTTTTTTTTCCCCTTAATTTGTAAAACCAGGAAGTAATGGTAGTTTATGTAGAATTTTAACCTTAGATTCTCAGACCCCTTCCTTTGGCATAATTGGATATCATACAGCTCCTGGGCTGTGAGTAGCAGACCCTGATTGCATGGCTCTCGATTTTCATAGAAGGTTCTCCAGTGTATTCTCTGGCAGAAAGGGGCACTGCTTCTTTAGCCTGTCTCTTGTCTACACACTAGCTTATATCTTTACAATAAGCAGAAGCATTGGAAATGTTTATGCCTGATTAAAAAAAAAAAAAGCTCTTCGTTTTACGTGATGTAGAATTTTTAAAATTAGAAAAATGTGCTTACTGCTTGCCCTTATAAAACGAGGAAAATATGCCTTGTGTTTACCAGTTGTATGGTCGGGAGATGGGCCAAAGGCAGCAGTCTTGTTAAAACAGTTGCATTTAGCATAATTTGCATTTCCCCCTGCCAGTTTCATCTCTGTCCCATCAGGTCAGTTTAAAATAAGGGGCATCCTACGCATGGAGGTGGTCCTTGCATAGTATTAGAATCTCTCTGTGGTCGGTGCTCTCAAACACCGATACTGAAGGTAGGCTGACCGCAAGGACTACTTAGAGAAAGGAGGAAAACTGAAGTACACTTGCGTGTCTGGCAGTAGGTGAAAACTTACCAGAAACCATGGCAGGCCAAGTGCTCTGTAACATTAGAAGGCTGCATAGGTCTGGAGAGGCTCTTGATCCATCACTCATTCTAGATTGCACTACGAGCAGGTCAAGCTGCATTAATTTAAACAGGAGAGGTAATAATGGAGTAATACAGAGTCTGCATCATCCATCCATTCCACAAATATTTACTGTCTGTAATGTTTCAGCACTGTGGACAAGAAAAGTGAGCAAGAAAACCAAGCCCCTCCTCTTACTGAATTTGCTGTCTAATTGGACAGTAAGGACCATGTATGAAGAAGGGCAGTTTATTGAGGCCCAGAAAAGCTAATTAAGTAAACAAAATACGGCCAAGGGAAGGCTCTCCAGGGGTCTGCTGTAATGAATACTTAAGAGTGACTTAGAATTGGCCTTCAATGAGATGAAAAAGAGGCTCAAGCTTTCTGTTACTCTGTTCTGGGGCAAATCAAATGAAGAGTTCCAAATTCTGAAATTGCTTCAACATAGTTTTTTGGATCAGTGAAATAGCTATACCTACAAATAAATAGTATGAATGCTTTTTTTTTTCATAATTTGGTCCAACCCCAGTTTAAGATCGCATGAGTTCCACAATAATGGGAGTTTTTTTCTCTAATAAAAGTGGTTTCAGGAGTTTGAACTCTCAATTCCTATTTGCTGAATCATGTGTCCCATTTTTGAGACAAAGAGTTGGACTCAGGATTTCCCTTCACAAGGACAAGAGCGTGGGAGATGATGAGTCAAACACAACATTCAGGCTTTAAATTTTCTGTTGGATTGTGCCCTGATACATTCCAAAGTTGGGTAAAGAGATCTGATGCAGTGGACTATTGCAATGGTGTCCATTCTTCAAAGCTATATTGGCCCACCACCTATCCCATCTTCTTAATCCAGTTTCCCTTGACTCTTTTTGCATGAAATGCTTCCAGGTATTTTTGCAAGGCTACCAGTTACATTTGACCAATCTGTGCAGTGGATCAAAATTAGAAGAGGTGATTCAACTTGGTGACCAAGAAGTTTCCACGCTGTGCGGCTTGCCAAGGGAGAAACTGGATGCAGCAGAGCAAGTACTTCGTTCCAACGTGGACATCCTGAAGCCGATCCTGGTGAGTACGCTTGCTGTGTGGAGAAGCTTCAAGCACTAATACTTTTGGAATGTGAACATTTTCCCTGGACAACATAACTTTGTTTTTGTGGAAACATAGCCTGGCTGGGAATTTGAGAGATAATTTAGCTCATTCGTATTCTGTTCTTTCAAACTTCTGGGCTTTTTCCCAAAAGGTAAAAGGGGGAAGAATGAGTTGGGTATGGCTCTGAGTCTAAACCTAAGGTCCCTTGTGCCTGTTTCAATCAGAGAAAACCTATTTTTTATGTTGTGGGTTTTTTTATATTGTAATTTGAGATTATAAGAGTTCATTTGAAGAAAGAGTTCTCCAGATTAAAAACAAAAAAATCTCAGAAATCTTTGGGAAGATGGACATCCATTCTTAAAAAGCATATCAACAAGGAGACACTGAGCTGTCACAGTGGGAAAACCTTAGAATTGGATGGGAGTACCCGTAATCATTAGATTAACCAATGACGGAATTACACTTACAGAAAAAGGAAATTGCAACAAAGTCTGATCAGCCTAGGAAGCAATAGTTCAGAGAAGCAGTCTGAGAGTATACATGTTCATTCTTAATCAAAGAATACAGATGAACCTGAGCATTTTGGCCATCAGAGGGTTGTGTATAGCTCTAGAACTGGTAGATTTCTTTGGTTTTTTGAGAGCTCTTGTGACCTGCCTGTCCAACAACATCATTTAGCATCCAGTGTTCTGATTTCCTACTCACCAGATAGCACTCTGAGTTGTCAGTAGAATCTCTTAATACGAGGGAAAGAGCCTTGGAAGAAGTATGTGCCTGAAAAGAGATGTTCCTCATTATAAAAGCAAGAAATCAGAATCCTCTGGGACTTTGTGCAAGCATGATTTCTTTATAGGGAGATCCATTCTCCTGAGGCTTCTAAGAATGGTTTCTAGACTTTGTGCCTGGATTGTACCCTAGAAAGTGACCTTTAGAAACCTCTCCTGAGGTTTACATGCTAGACCGACTATCAAGAAGTTCTTGCAGCCTTGTTGGGACACCTGGGTGGCTTAGTCAGTTAAGCACCTGACTCTTGGTTTTGGCTCAGGTCATGATCTCACAGTTTGTGAGTTTGAGCCCCACGTGGGGCTCTGTGCTGATGGTGCCAGGCCTGCTCGGGATTCTCTCTTTCCTCTTCTCTCTTTGCCCCTCACCTGCTTGTTCTCTTTGTCTCAATAAATAAACTTAAACATTTTTATTATAAATTAAAAAAAAAATAAAGTTCTTGTATCCTCCTTGACTCTGTGATGCTGTAGCTTCTGCCTGAGTAGGTAGTAAGAAAAATGGGTGAGTTTTAGGTTTTTTTTTTTTTTGTGTGGCAAGGTTGATGGTGAACCAGTTGGTATGAAGGGCGTAGGCCTAATGCTTAAGATCTGTTTTTGTTTGTAAAACATTTTTTTTTAATGTTTTTATTTTTGAAGGAGAGATAGAGCGTGAGCAGGGGAGGAGCAGAGAGAGAGGAAGACATAGAATTTGAAGCAGTCAAGCAGCTCTAAGCTGTCAGCATAGAGCCCGATGTGGGGCTTGAACTCACGAACTGTGAGATCATGACCTGAGCTAAAGTCGGATGCTTAACCTGCTGAGCCACCCAGATGCCCTAAGATATGTTTTTGTTTTATCCCAGTAGTAGTATTTTCTGTTTCAGTTAGAAAAAAATACTGAGTTGCTTTGTTTAATAGTCTGGTACTCTATTGGTTAATGTTTCTATAGTATAATTTCAAATAAGATCTATATTTCTGAATGTGGATGTTTGCAGTCCCAGATGACTGGTCTCCGTGGCTACATTAGCTCATTTGTGCAGACACGTAGCCTGTTGGCACTTGTTGCATTGTGCCAGAAAGGTGGTTATAAATGGTAGACCATTTCCTTGTATAGTTTTGGCTGTTTTGCTTTATTTCAGTACAAGGCAGAAATGTTCACTCAGCCAGAATGATGCACATTTTGGAAATATGGGTGCTTTTAGAAGTCCTAGTAACTTATATTGGTGCCCATTCATCATTCGTTTCTGTTTAATCATTAAACACTTACTGTGTGCACAACCCAGAAAATCCTTCCACTCACACAATGTCTGAATTGGACTCCAAGTAGAATGACAGCACAGCCTTCGTGATCTGACAATCGCCAACTTAGGTTTCAACCGAAAATCCCTCCCTGGTTGGGAGGGTTGGCATGATAGGGTACATGGACATGTGCCATCAACACTGTCAGCTATGTTGCAGCCCATTCTGGTGTAGTTGTGTCTTCTTGATTTATGACTGGGTATTAAGGTCACTGCCATATGCTTTTTGCACATTTCTTATGCCCAGGGAGTATTTCTGGTTCTGCTTCTGCCTGTCTGCTGTTGCTGAAAACTCTGTCTCCATAAAGTCAGAAAATGAGGTTCTTGAATCATAGTGAGTGGTCAAAATTGTTCTGTGGAAAGGTGATTTTGGAGGATACCTTTGGGATAAAATGACTTCTAAACATTTTGAAATGTGACTCTCATTTCTTGAGTTAAACAGGGCCTTAATTAGAGCACTGGAATTGATACTGCATTTACATTAAGCAGACTTTTACTCCTGCCATTTGGTTAACATTTCAGCCACTTTGATGGTAGATGAATGTGACCTGCGACATCATTGCTCATGGGCAGTTAATCACACCAAGAAACACAACAGGAGAAGCAACCAGATGCCAGGACCAGCGTTGGGGGGAGAGAAACTGTGCTGTCAATTTGTGTTTCTGTACCCAAAGCAGATTTTCAGGGAAGACCTGTTTTGAAGCATTTCTCCTCTTATTTTTTTTTGTTGTTTTTTTGTTTTTTGTTGCTATCAGTGGTGGTATGGATGTGTCCCTGTTCTTCAGCCAAGATATTCTTTCTCCTGGGCCTCCTCTGTCTCCTGATGACCTTTGGACAATAGTGTTTAGACAACATGGGGGGGGGGTATGGCAGAGTGGCTGGGGGCATGGGCTTGAGGTCAGCTGCATCTAGGTTCAAACGCGGCCTTAGCAGTTTTACCAGTTGGGTGACCTTCGATAAATTTAGTGTCAGTAAGCCTCAGTTTCCTCTTCTTTTACATACAGATAATCTAGTTTACCCTTTGTTGTGATTATTGGTCGTGCATATGAAGAACATGACAAGGGGTCTGGCATGCATTAGGTGTTCAGTAAATAGAAGTTAATCATCACTAGAACTGTTTTCATGCTGAAGGCAATTGCTGGCGAGATAGAAATTTTCTTCTGTGTTAGGTATCCATCCTAACCAAGCAAAGTAGCTCTGAAGAACATTTCCGTGAAAATTTTTATTCTTTGCCTAGATATTGTCAAGGCTTCTTACCTTCTAGATTCTTATTCAGGAGCATACCTCAATTATTTATACCTTGAATGAAAATGAATACTGGATGTCAGAATTCTATTGCATCCTTAAATTTCTCTGGGATTAATAGTGGTTTCCATTAGGCATTCTTTTAATTTAAAAACCTATTCATTTATTGAACTATGTTGAGTTCATTTTATATGTCAGGTATGTTTTGGGAGCTAGACTCTGCTGAGATCCTCACAAAGATGGCTTCTGATGAGTACAAGGTTAGGTCAATACATGAAATATAATGTCCAGGATACATGCATTTATGGAGGGAGACTTGTGTTCATAGTACTTGTACCATTGAGATAACCTCTAGCAGGGGATTGTAGCCATCTAGCAGTGACTTCTTTTTTTTTTTTTAATTTTTTAATGTTTATTTATTTTTGAGAGAGAGAGAGAGAGAGAGTAGGAGAGGGGCAGAGAGGGAGACACGGAACTCGAAGTAGGCTCCAGGCTCCACGCTGTCAGCAGAGAGCCCGACATGGGGCTCAAACTCATGAACTGCGAGATCATGACCTGAGCTGAAGTCAGATGCTTTACCAACTGAGCCACCCAGGCACCCAGCAGTGACTTCTTTTGTCTCACTGCTCAGCAAGGTGGATTTGGCTGTTCTAGTTGGCTGGGCAGGCGAACTTCCCCTTGCCTTCCTTGTGGGTCCTTCCTGAAGCAGCACGTACCTTACCCAGACAGGAGAAATCTATATGGGGGCTTCTGTCTGCTGTCTTCCAGTAACTTCCAATCTGTTTTGGACTGCAAGAAGGAGCCATATTAGTGGATCAGCAAATTTTGGCCAGAGGGATTTGCTTCTCTTGTCAAGTCCTTGCTGATTGCATTTGTTCTTTTATTGATGTAACAAATAGCCACACACCTAGCAGCTTAAAACAAAATGAATTTATTAGTTCATAATCCTGTAGGCCAGAAGTCTGGGTACAGTGTGGTTCACCTGGGCTACTCCTTATTGTTGCACAAGATTGAAATCAAAGGGTTTACAGAGCTGTATTCCTTTTTCGAGGCTCTGAGGATGCCTCTGCTTCTGAGCTCATTCAGGTTGTTAGCTGAATTCAGTTCCTTGCAGTTGTAGGACTGAGGTCTCTGTTTCCTGGCTGGATGTCAGCTAGAGGTGGGTCTTTGGTCCTAGAGGCTGCCATCATTCCTTCCCATGATTTTCATGTGGCCCCTGTTCCAGCCACAGTGGGTTAAGACCCCCTCATGCTTTAAATTTCTGTATTTTTCTCTGCCACATCTCTCTGCTTCTAGCCAGAGAAAGTTCTCTCACTTTATGGGTTCATGTGATTAGATTGGACTCATCTAGATGATATAGGATAATCTCCCTGTTTTAACCTCTATAACTTTAATTATATCTGTAAAGTATAATTTACCATGTGATCTAACATATTCAGGTGCCTGGGACTAGGATGTGGACTGCTTTGGGGAGGGCACTCATCCTGCCACAGATGTCTTTTAACTGAAAGGTATATTTCATTATGTCTTTGAAGTGCTTCCTCAGTGTTCTCGGCTTTTTATTAACCCCTCGTCAGCTCTGTACATTTTCTTGCCCATATTCTGAGAGAGACTCTAAAGCATAATAAACACTACCCATTAGGGTTTTTAATGCACAAACCAAAGACAGCAGTGACTTTGTGAAGTAGAATGTCTCTGAACAAGATGTAACTTAAAAGACTGTTGTAAGGCACCAAAGCTTCAGCCATGAGCATGGCAGACAAACGCACGTGGAGCTTTTATTCTAGTGGGCACTGGGAACCAACTTTTAGGCTGACATTGGGAATTTGAGGAATACTAAACAGGTCCTAGGTCTGTAGAGTGAGGGCTATCCTCTCATTCCAGCTTCACTAACAAACCCCCAGAAGCTCCCTAACAACAATCTTTGCCAGCATGGAACACTGTAAGCCATGGTGGAAAGAATGTGGCGTTAGATAGGCTTGCCTTCTGGTCTTGGCTCGCCATTGTCTTGGTGATGTGAAAATGGTGTCTGATTCTTGAGTTAGGAAGGAAAAGCATATGGACTTCTCTCCATCTTCGTAGCAACTTGGGTATTGCACAACCATGTAGTTAGATCTTCTTGACCTCTGATGATACCTTTACCCTGGAAGGGAAAGTTCTGTTTCTGTAGAACAAAGAGTTCTGTTCACATGTCTTCTGATGCATGCAGCATATTCTTGCAAAGGCAGAACTCAGTTCATGGGACAAAGGAGGTAAAGTGAGTGGTGCCCTGAGGTCCCTAGAAGACCAGTGATCTCACAGCTGGGCTGTGTATAGATTGAAGGAACAGATGGAGAAGGGGTGAACGAAGTCATTCTTGTCTTGAAAGCTCTTTGTTTAGCGTCTTCTTGATCCTTAGACAAAGGCTTAGAATATAGATGGGGCTTGGCTCATTCCTTTTTGGGGCTGCATACTTGAACTTATCACATCCAGCCCTTAAAGCATTTGTGTGAGTTTTTTTTTTGCAGGAGAAAACAGCTGCTTTTCTTCTCCTGCATAAAACTCAGACGCTTGTGGGAGGTATCAGATTTTGTTTGGCCTTGTTTGATGGTACTGCCCATCAAACAGATGGTACACCTGTTTTCAGTACATGCTTTCATCTGGCAATCAGCTGCAATCCTTACATTTGGTAAATGACATACCTCAAGGATTGACTCTCAAGACTGTGTTTACTTAATTCCTATAGGTAAAGGGGAGCACACAACTAGAGCTAAATTGGTGAATATAGCAGAGTGTTAATAGGACTATTCAACTCTATCTGTATAGACATTTTTGCCTCAGTTATACTATTTTTTCCTTGAAGAGTGCCACTCTTCCTCCCACTCCCCCCCCCCCGCCCCCTGCCTTTGGACCTTAGATTCCTTCTTTTTTTTTTTTTTATTAATTTCTTTAAAATTTAAATCCAAGTTAACATATAATAATGATTCAGGACTAGAATTTAGTTATTCATCACTTCCTGTAACACCCAGTACTCATCGCAACTAGTGCCTCCTTAATGCCCATCACCCATTTAACCCATCCCCCACTCAAAACACCACCAGCAACGCTTGATTTGTTCTCTGTATTTAAAAGTCTCTTATTGTCTGGGCACCTGGGTGGCTCACTTGGTTAAGCGTCCAACTTTGGCTCAGGTCATGATCTCACAGCTTGTGGGTTCGAGCCCCGTGTCAGGCTCTGTTTTTTTTTTTTTTTTTTTTTTTTTTAAATAAAAGTCTCTTACTGTTTGTCTCCCTCTCTGTTTTCATCTTATTTTTCCTTCCTTTCCCCTGTGTTCATCTGTTCTGTTTCTTAAATTCCACATATGAGTAAAATCATCTGATATTTGTCTTTTTCTGACTGACTTATTTCACTTAGCATAATATACTCTATTTCTTAAATAAAGGTTTAGATTTTATTTGGTCCTAAATTCTGTGGTAGTAGATGTATTTAACTGTTAAGAAACCGCAAAAAAGTATTTAATGCATTAAACACATCACATTTAAAACTTAATATTTAAATTGTTGAATTGTTTTTAAAAGATTAGTTCCTCCCTCAGACAGGAGTTTCATAGTTCCCTACTTTGACAAGAAATATTAAAATATTCCTCAAAGGAAAACTTCATTGTCATGTAAATCATTGGAAAGAGATAGGATATCTTCTGGGCAGTGTGGTCTTTGTGCCTGGTATCTGGCTTACTTATTTTCAATTTGAACTAAAACATATTGTCCTAGCCCTGAGTCGGATTTTCTGAATATGGGCAAAGTGAAGTAGAGATTTTTAGCCTACTTTGAGGGAATTTAAGAGAGGTTTGAAATGTCCTAAGGAACCCAAAGTAACATGCATTTGCAGGGGGAAAATAAAATTGTGCATTGTATTGAAAATCTTATTCAAATACATATACACCCACGTTATTTGGTAGTAGAGTCCCTGAAAAATTGGGGGATGAGGATAAGATTTTTATAAACTGAAAAGAGTTTTCAATTAGACTTAATTTCACAGATGTTCTGTCTTCTGTTTCTATTTGGTTGTGACTTCTAATGCATTGATAATATTCTCTCCCAGTCTTTATTTTGTATAGTGATCATCCATAAGCAAACACTTAAATTAATTCATTCAGCAAATATTGAGCCCCAATCTGTGCCATGCACTGGGCCAGGGACACGGTGGTGAGCAAGGTACAGCTTTCTTTGTTTCCCTGCTGCTGGGCAGTGAATGGGACAGGCCAGGAATCCAGCACATGCATCCTCAAAAAGGAAGGCCGCAGAAGCCCAGGAATTGTCACCCTTCGCTGCCAATGTCTGCAGAGCCAGGTTTGGGCTCATCCTGGGGGAGGAAGAGAGTTGATAGACAGTTGTATGGTAGTTTTGTGGGGGGATTACTGTTCTCAGATTCCAGGTGAGGAGGTCGATGTACCACTGGGCATCCTTGAGGGTCCCTTGCCAGCAGGTTTTGGCTGGCCACAGACTGGTTCAGTGTGGAATCTGTGCATGAGAAGAAACTCTCATGCCTTTCCAAATCGGCCAGCCCAATACCAGGGGCTCCTCCTCAAGATTTCACTGGTCACTCTTAAAACACTGCAGATGCCGAACCCTGCAACTTTCCTACCTTCTGAGGAAAGGAAACCAGATCATGACTGTTCTGAGGTGACTGATAAAGTATTGGCAAGCTGCCCAGATCTGCATGACCAGGCTGGACAGAACCCAGACCTCACCTTGTTCAGTGATGGTAGCAGTTTCATCTACGTTCAAAAGGCAGGGTATGCAATGACATGCCTTAATCTGAGCCCTCACCATTTGCAAGGACCAGCGAGTCAACTGACTCCCAGTACGCAGGCCTCAATGGGGCCCTCCTAACCCAGTCTTTGAGGATTAGGAAAGAAGCCTCTGTTAAGTTGGGACCTAAAGAATAAAAGTTAGCCAGGTAAAGAACAGGGAGAAGAAGTTCCAGACAGAAGACATGGTTTGTGTATGAAGAAGGTGGTATTTAGGGGAACTGCACATCACTGAGTAGTTTATAGTGGAGCAGATGGAGCTATGGGAAGCTTGATGGGAGAAGGAATAGTAAGATGAGATTGTGATGGTGACCACAGATGAACTGAGGTAAACTTTGAGGAGCTATATTAGGCCGATGGGCCTCATCCTTAGAGCAAGGGAACCCACCCAAATGTTCCAGAGGGTGGGTGACTTGATGAGGTGAATTTAAATGCCCTTTGAGGCAGGACTCCTACCAGACCATCTCTTGGGCTTTTCTCTTGCTTTTGGCTTTTCTTCCATAGACATTTCCTGGGTGCCAGCTTATTCTGTGCCAGGAACTATGTTGGATGCTGAGTTGAAATAAAACACCAGCTCAGAAATTAAAGTCAAATTGACTTTGCTAGGTTACTGCCTTTTTAATTTCCAGTCTTTTACAATTTAGTTAAGCTAGTAGGATGAAAGACTGTAATGAAATTGTCTGTTAGGCCCAGAAAAGACGGGGGCACAATGGCCTTTGTCATTCTTGGGCCAGCATTCCATAATGTCATGCTTTTAGGCAATGTTGCACTGTTGCGATTAACACATTTTGCAGAAATGGGTGGGAGCCTTCAAGTAATACAATACACACTTGTCTGTTCTTCCTGTAATGATGTTACAGTATTTAGTTATGATCTAAAAATATCTCATAATACATGAATTCTGGTTAGCTTCACACAGGTCATATAGTCCCTGGCTCAAGGTTTTATCTTTGCTCTTACTGTCTTTTTCACTTGCTTCCTGTGGTCAGTGGGGGACCTACAGGAGTTCATAGCCAAGGGAATATTTTTGTTTAGGAAAATAATAGTGGGAATTCAAAACTGTAAATTGTTTACTGGAAGTGTTTGGAAATACCAGTTGGCAAGCTTTGCCTGCCTTTGTCAAGTATTAGCAGGAGACGACAGTTAAGAGTAGGTACAGGCACATGGTTCTCAGGCTTCATTTTGTGGCTTGGTTTTAGGGCATGTTTCCTGGGGTTAATTTTATTTAGGGAATTTAGACATCTTTCACAGCTTGATAGGTAGTCAAGCCAGTTTACACTCTTTATGCTTCTTTAACTCCTGCCCACGCCCCATCCTTTCCTCCTTCTCCCTTTTTTATGTCTCATTTAATTAAAAAGAAAAGTATGAAACAGTTAAAACTCACAAAAAGGCACAGAGAATAGTATAAAGAACACCCCTGTTTCATCATCCATCGTTTGCCTTGCTTGCTTCAGATTCTTTTCAAGAAAGAAAACGTGACAGGTATCCTCGATGCCACATGTGTGTCCCCATCTCTTTCCTCAGAGGTAATCACAATCCTGGAGTTCCACGTTTTTATGCTTGGTACCATGTATATGTTTTTGCATTCTGCTAATAACATTATATGGTATTGGTTTGTAGTGTTCACGTTGTATAAATGTGCATATTGATCTGCGGCTTGTCTTTTTCACTCAGCATTGTTCTTGGGATTTATCAGTATTGATACATGTGGCATCTGATTCATCTTAGCTGTTGCATGGTATTCCCTTTTTATATGTAAATTTTATTTAAAAAATTTTTTTAAATGTTTATTTTTGAGAGAGAGACAGAGTGAGAGTGGGGGAGGGGCAGAGAGAGAGGGAGACACAGAATCCGAAGCAGGCTCCAGGTTCTGAGCCATCAGCACAGAACCCACGGACCACGAGAGCATGAACTGAGCTGGACGCTTAACTGAGCCACCCAGACGCCCCTATACCTAAACTTCAAAAAATCCATTTGTCTATGGCTTAGATTTTTCACATTGTTTATGGTGTCTGTTGGTGCCTACTTTCTGCTTTTAAAAGTTGGAGTCATTTTTGCCACCTTGGTTTGGACTTTTTATATTTTGAGAAGGCCTTCCCACCCCAAGTTCATAAGTACATTTTCTGCTATGTATTTGTAACTTTTCTTTTTTTACTTTTAGCTCTGTAATTTACCAAGAACTTAATTTTATATAGAGGTGTGAGATACAAAATATTAACTTTTCTTACATGAATGACTAGTTCCAGCGACACTAATTGATTAGCCCATCCTTTCTCCATGAATTTGTATTATTAAGTTCACAGATTCTCATCAGTCTGTTCCCTGTATTTACTTTTCCAAACACAGAAAAGTAAAAATGAGTCCTGAGCAAAATACCTGGATGATCTGAGCTTTAAACGATGCTGAATTTGAATGGTATATGTGTGTTCTTTTTTTTTTTAACCCTGTAATGTTAACCCACACTTGTGTACAACTCTACCAATACATCTTCGAAAGTGGGAATTTATTTGTATGGGCAATAGGTTGCCAATACTTACGTTCATGAACACTGAGCATTTAATCTCAACAATTAGTGTAAAAAGAGATCCTAATAACGACGTTGATTGTCCTATTACTTGCGGATGGATTCAGCCAATGCTTCTCTTAGAGACCGAAACCTGGGAACAGTTTAAACCAACCAGAGCTCAGACCACTGACAGCAGCCACATAGTAAGATGCAGTATTGCATTTGTATCTGAATATGTAAAGGTCTGATATCCACGGTAAATGTGATGAAGTCCTTAGATTTAGGTCTGTGGTCCCCTGTGTTGCTCGTGGGTGAAATACGCATGGGTTTTTGCTGAATTGTGTAGCTTTTAAAACAAGAAGAATAAGCCTGCCCCAAAGGTAAGACCTTTAAGTTGAAAAACCTGATGGAAAAATTGTTACCTATGCAAGTTTATGTTCATTCAGGTGAGGAAGACCTAGTCTAAAAACAACATGAACTGCCAATTGATCTGTACCTTCAGGGGAAAGATGACTGCTACCGGTGACAACAAGCCAGTGTTTTAGCTAAGGTTTTAGATACCTGGTCTTTTGCACTTAGTGACTGCCCAGCCACTCGCTTGGTGTGGTGTTCTGGCCTCCTCTGCATTTAGCGCCATTTCTGATCCCATTCAAGTCCAGGTGAACTGACTGGCTTCACCATCCAAAGCAGATAGCATCGTGTTGACCAGACATGGAATGCACAAACAACCACCTTTGTGCAAAGCATGCTGTGAAAAAAAGGCGTGAACATTGTCCAGGGGCCATTGGCATAGTGGTTCTCAAACTTCTATGTGTAAAAAAAGTCCTGAGGCTTCCTGGCTCACATGTCTAGCATCTGAATCAGTAGGTCGCAGAGGGCTGGGAGACTGCATGTTTAACAAGCCGCCTAAGACCACACTGTATCAGCGAAACCTGGTCATTCACAATTCTGTCAAATTCCATTGGTACCATGTAATGCCATATTTCCTTTTTGTAGATTCACTTCTTTTGCTTAAATAGATCTAGTTAGAAAAAAATACTATACCTTTGCTGTAAAGGTAAAATCAGTATCACTATATATAGAAGGTACACATACATGTGCATTAAGATAAATGTGTGTGTGCCTATATGTATGTATATATATATGTAGGTATAGATATACACATATACCTAAACGTAGGTTATGACTTTTCCTTTAGGTTTTTCAATTTAAATGTCAGCTTTGGGGCAATTTTATGTGTGTGTGTGTGTGTGTGTGTGTGTGTGTTTGTGTATATGTGTGATGTAAATAGAATATTTATATTTCATCCACTGAACATTACTTAATATAGTATACATTTCATCTACTTAACATCTTTTGTTTCAGTTTTGCAAACACTGAGAAAAAGGGATTGTAGGGAAGAAAGAAGCATTTCATCTCAAGCCTTCAGGAATTAGGTCTTAGCCTTGCACTGAAGAGTATTAATGTTAGTAATCCTACATTGGGTGTGGCTGATGTGCTTTGAGAGGACAATGGTAGCTCTCTGCTTAGCAGAGGGCGGGCCTCTCAACTGGAGAAACAGTTCTTGGAGAGCTAGCCAGGAAGCGGAAGGGAGGATGTATGCCTTTTCTGGAACTGGAAAACCCTTCGGTTTTGGTAGTAAACTTTTAAGGAAGGGAAGAGAAAGGCAGGGGCGAAATTTCTGAGAATTGTGAGGACGTGCTATGTGCCAGGCACTGCGTAAGACGCTCTGCACATGGCCTGTAATTCAGTGTCCTTGACAGTGCTGAGATACGTGCACATCATGAACTGCACTGCACAGTTGCGGAAACGGGGCATGGGGAATTGGAGTCATTTGCCCGGGGTTCAGTAGCCACCCCAGGTCCCCATAACCAGAGAAGAAGGGGCAGAGTGACAAGAGTCCTCAGAATCTTATTTCCATTCAGACTTTATAAAAGAAATGGGTTAACTACCAAATTTTAAGTTTTGAAAATGTACATTAAATTAACTTGGCATTTTTCTGCTACACAGTCCTGATCATGCCTTATCTTGTGGCCCTCATGGTAAGCACAAAAACACTTCACCTCTTCCGCCTTCCAGTTAAGATCTCTTGGTTTGTAAAAGTTTTCCTTACTGTAGGTTCTGTAGGGTCGACTTTTAAGGTGATAACCTTTAGTTGTGATGTGAACCTCAAGTAAGGAAGTTAAAAAAAAACCCAAAAATGTCCTACTTGTTTTTGCTCATAATTACTTAATGGAAGGACCAATTGTTAACGTAATCTGTGAGTTGCGTCAAAGAGACCTACTTGAGTATAGTGGTGAAGGGCCCATCCGAGGACTGGGAGTCGGGGAAAGCAGACCCTGGTGACCAAGCCATTCTAGGGGAGCTCATGAGTCGGGCTGGACAAATTCTTTCCTAGAACCCTTAGACAGATTTTATCAGAAACACACATTCAGGATTATGCTTGGACATGATGATCGTCATGATTATACGAACTTAATCTTCTGTATTTGGAGTTCTTTTTTTTTTTTTTTTTAATCTTTTTTAAACGTTTTAATTTACTTTTGAGGCAGAGAGAGACAGAGCATGAGCAGGGGAGGGGCAGAGAGAGAGGGAGACACAGAATCCGAAGCAGTCTCCAGGGTCTGAAATGTCAGCACAAAGCCTGATGTGGGACTCAAACTCAAGGACCGTGAGATCATGACCTGAGCCAAAGTCGGATGCTTAACCGACTGAGCCACCCACGCACCCCTGTATTTAGAGTTCTTTTTAGAGGAAACCCTTCCCCAGGCTGCTGTTTCTGAGATCATGATGAACTCCATCTACTTCGGGCTATTTTCCTTGCAGTGTGCGTTATGATTTCACAACATGCCCCTGTAGAAGACAAATAGCAAAAAAGCCCAGCCTCCTCTAGATTAAAGAGGTGTCTGATATTAAAGAAAATGGTGCCTATAGACGCACCAAGGAAAGATGGATTTTCCCTGAAGACTTTTGTTTTTCTACTTAACAAATAAAAATGATGAAACTGGCCCTATATCCTTTTCTTTTTGGAAGCCTAAAAACCCAGAACCTAAATTTTAGGCTCCTCAGCTATTGGAATTCTGGCCTCGGAGTCTGTGCATCACTGTTCTTTCTTCTTTAGCTTAGGCTTGCTGCCCTAACTTACCTTTTCCTTGGGCCCAATTAATTATTTTCTTACATTTGTTGTGAAGCTAGGTGGGCTATAACAGCAATGAAATATACACAGGAGTAAATACAGAGATCTGGCTAAAAGTAGGCATAAAAATAAGCATTCTGTATTAAATTTCCAGTGTTACAAATAGTGCTGACTTGAGCAGAATGGGAGAATTTCTCCTTTCCATGCTTTTGCCAGCTTTCAACTTCAGTTTCTTCCTTTCTTGTGAGCCATTACAAACTTATTTCTTGAAGTCATTCTTCTGTTGTTCATCTTGCAGATTTGGGAATTTATGGTCAAAGTTGAATTGGACGGACACACACACACACACACACACACACACACACACATCCCCAGCATGAGATATTTTTATCGATTGCATATCAACTAGTTTTAAATATATATTTCTACACTACTTAAAAGCATTCATCAAAGCATTAATAATTCTTATCTGAAATAACTTGCAAACCTGCAGTTAGAATAATTTTAGTGTCTTTACTTTGGTTAGGAGCAGGTTTCTTGTGTTTTAAACTCAAGATGGTGAATGGTTTTAATTAACTTTATTTTCAATAGACATTTCAGGTTTACATTTGAACCTAGAAACAAAGTATTTTTTCTCATTGCAGACAGAACTAAACTATACATCTCCTGTCCTGAGCAAGGAACTGACTAAGGCCACAAAAACTTTGCTGGATAGTCTTGGGACTCTGGCCCAAGAGGTAAGTTGTGTCTTTCTAACACCAGGAGGCAGACCATCCACTATGGCTCTTTTCCACCCCGAGTTTGGCGTAGAGGGTCCTTTTGATTTGAGTATCATGTGAAACATAAAAACAATTTTAGAAGCATCAGTGATCTTAAAAATTAACTGGTTTGAGCTCCTTACTTTAGAGATGAAGAAACCAAGATGCAGAGATGTTTCAGAGCTAATTAGTTTGTGGCTAAAGGCCCGATAGCTGGTCTAGAACTTTCTCTCATTGTTATTCTCTGCCCCTAGTTAATGAGTCCTTGGTAAAGAGGATTATTCCCGTCATCATCCATGCGCTGCATTTGTCTTACCAAACGTTTCTCCGTATTTCTTTTCCAATAGTGAGGCCAGTCATTTTATGAACTATGTACCCCTCATTCAGACCTTTCCCTGTAAACACCTGGCCTCTAGATTCACCTTTGGGAATGTCCTTCCTTGACGAACATTAAGTTGAGTTTGCCTTTCGGGTCCACATATTGCCTGACCAATGTGTTAGACCAGTCTTCTATTCACAAGATCAGGAGGCCTGTAGGTACTTGTAAAATCACTTACCCTTCCCTTTGCCTGCCAGCCGGTGTGTGCTTCACCTTAGTGACACCCAACCTTCTTTCAGATTAGACTTGGAGAGGAGGAGCGGGAGCCCAGTGTGTAAGGAGCTGAGCTGAGGGGTGGCGGTCAGAAGCAATCAGGCCTGAATGTCCAGGACATCAGACAGGAATAACCTTCTCAAACTTGGTCCAGCCTTATTTTGAGTTGCTTCTCTAAATCGTTTTTTGGTATTTGTTAAATGTTTTTTGAGTACCAAAATTTAGTTTCCTGAGAATAAAAGTATTGTATGTTCATTGTGGAGAATGCAGGATGTTTGAAAAAACAGATCAAACATGTGTCGACAGTTTGGCATATTGCTTTTAGTTCAGTTTTCTTTTTTCTTTGAATTCTGCTCATGGGTGTCTGACTGAAGAGCCTTGCATTTTGGGTCCCTTTCAGGAGAAGTCCTTTCCAGCCTGCCATTTGTTCTTTTGGTTGTGAATGCTGGTGACCTTTCTGTGGGTGGAGAATCTGGGTCACCTGGTGTTCTTCCAGGAGGCAGAAAGAAAAACAGGAACTGACCTGTAAATCCATAGCCATTTCTCTACGGTCCTGTTGCAGACACTAACCTACACTGTTCCCTCCCGGCCTTCGAGCAAGCAGAGCAGAGACTATGATGTGGGAGGCTGTCTCTAAATTTTACCTTGGGTACAGTGTTTTCTCTTATATCCCAGGTCTGCCTTTTGTCTTGGGTAAGAAAACTAGTGGAAATCGTGATGTTCCCATTGCTGATGAGGCAGAAACTCTCTACCTGAGCAATATATTATTTTTCTTGTCAGCTGCCTTCTTGTGCCCTGCTTGCTCCCTGGTCCAGGTCAAGCAAGGGCCACCCACCCCTCTCAGTGGCAACACCCTCAAGTCCCTGTGATCATGGATTACTTACTGTCTAACTTGATATTTCCCTGGGACAAATGGGAGAGAATAAGTAAATAAATGCACGTGTGTATCTGTTCAGTGTTTGGAAGGGAAGTTGGATGTTTTGACCAAAGCACAACCCTTGAAAGGAAAAGGAAAAGGGAGGTGACAATTTCTGAGGACCTCCCCTGATTCCTACAGTTTCACTCAATTTCCCTGTATCATCTGCATGACAAATAGATCTTACTGTGCCCATTTTACAGATGGCACTGAGGCTCAGGAAAGTTGGACAACTTGCCCAGTCACTTGGTTAGTTAATTGGCAAAAACTGGGATTTGAACTCAGGACTGTTAGACTACAAATTGCACGTTCTTGCTGCTATAGCCTGTTTTTTGTGTGATGAGCTCTGATGGAAACTGGACTAGAGTAGAAAGGATATCCTTCAAAGAAGGAAATCTGCAACAATAGGGCTGGCAATTGGGTAGAAATGGGGACTTTAGGAACTGGATGAGTGAGACCGGGCATGAGCTCCACATCTGAATGACAGGGAAGGTGTGTCTGACAAGATTGGAAAGGCAGGGCAGGGAACCGCATCCCAGTTACCTACCAGGTGCCTGACACTGCTCGATGTCAGGGTCTCAGCAGTGAGCACACTGGCTTTCCTGTTCTCATGGAGCTTGCATGGTGGAAGATAGAAATAAACAGGAAGCATATGATGTGACAGCAGGCGTACTGCAATGAAGAAAAATAAAGCAGGGTCAGAAAGATAGAGGGTGATGAGGTGTTGTTTTAAAGGTGGGGGTCATTAGAGAAGTCCTCTCTGATGAGGTGACACTTGAATGTGAAGAAGTGACCATATGTTGTCCACTCCAAGCAGGAGGGGCCACAGATAACAAACATGTTGATGAAAGGACCTGATTAAGGAACGTATTTAAAGACCCAGGAGGGAGTATGGTGTGGCCAGGACAGAATGAGCAGGTGAGAAGGTGCTCAGAGCTGCGGTCAGAGAAGGAGTGGTGAGCACCTTGCAGGACTGGTAAGGCTGCATTTATGCCAAGCGAGATGAGAAGCTAGTGGAGGGTTTGGAGCAGAGGGTACATGACATGTCTTGGAGTATGAGACTGTTGACATTCTGGCTGTTCTATTGAGAAGAGACTAGGCAGGGGTCAAGGAAAAAGGGGCCATTGCAGTGTCTCGAGAAAGCGATCAGACAGCACTGATTGACTCCACAGGTGATTATCTAACACCATCTTTTGTGGGCTGGAGGATGAATGGCCACCCTTCTCTGTGAGGAGGAGTGCTTCACAGAGGAAGTGTGGAGCCTGAGCTGAGGTGTAGAAGAATGAGTAGGAGTTTCCCCAAGACAGGTGCCCGGAAGAGCCACCAGTTTGGAATAACAGTCATTCTGGTGCCTCTGTCCAAAGATGTGCTGGTTTTATATGGGAAGAAATTTGTTCTTTCTGTTGGGGTATGGTGGACTGGTGGTAGTGAGGCAGCCTGTGAAAAGAGATATGAGTGGTTTTACTTTAATTAAAAAATCTCCGGTGCTGTTCACCTCCCAACAAAAGGAGGTCTGGCTACCTCTGTCTTCCGGTTGATAGACCTCATCCGGGTTATGAAAAGATAAAGTAAGGAAAAGCTGGCCACCTAATTGTGTTCTTGTGGTATATGTCACACGCTCCCTCTTTGGAGGGAGAAATGTTTGTGACCTCTGACCTACTCCTAGAAGTACCTGATTTCCCTCTGGAGGCAGAAGACAAAGTCAGGATCTACAGCATCGAGGACCATGTTCCGCAGAAGAACCAGGAGGCTCTGTGTGGTACAAAACTGGGCCCATGGTATTGGAAGCTAGGCCTTCCACAGGCTGTGGGTGGGGCCCCTCAGCCTCTCCCCTCTGCCCTTTATGGCTCGGTCTTCTGGGTGCTGAGAACTCGTGACATTTCAAGGAAGATTTATTATGGATTTATTGTGAAATGTGTAGAAATGCAAAGTGCTTGATAAATATTTAATGATAAGAACAATTGGGCCGAGAACTTTACAAGGTGCTGGAGAACATTTGTATAAGAGACAAAGTGCTTGGGGTGTAAGTAACAGATGTCGTCCCTGGCTGCTGGGGCATCTGACTCCTCCCGTGCAGGGGCATTTCTTTGCAGGGCCTTCTCTTCTATTTCATGCAATTTACTCCTTTCCACACTCTGTTTAGCTTCATCTTGGTGAGAGGTTGGGCCCTCAGAGAAAAGACTTTTCTAAGGCTGTAAGCTAATGAGACAGGGAGCTGGGATTCAGCCTTGGGTCTCCCACCTTATACTTGTTGTGTTCCCCGACACTTAACTGAGACCAGGATGGGGGATTTGACACATAGTACCTTTTCTGTCAAGGGGCAGAGGCCTCCTCTCTTTCCACAGGGAAGTTTAAGGTGTTTTAGAAATGAGTCCGTGCTGGAGGGCGTGAGCAGTTCCTGATGGATGTATTTAAACACAGGGCTATTCAGGATAAGAATTCTCTTCTACAAACCAGAAGATAATCCAGAGGAAATAAAGCCCATCACCAGGGGTTTCACTGACTTCTAGCTTGTGCTTCTCTATCTTTAATTTGCATACCAGTCACCTGGGCATCTTGTGAAAATGCAGATTTGAATTGTAGTCGGATGGATCTAGATGTGCATTTCAGACAACCTCTCAGATAACTTTGCTGCTGGTCCCCGGACCACCGGTGGAGTTGCAAGATTCTGGCAATCCTATCACAAGACTAAGAGGTCAGGACTGAGATGTTCTGAGATGTGGCTTTGGAGAGGTCAAGAAAATAAGATGTTTCTTTCTCTCTGTTCCCCCAACCCTTGCTACGCCCTTTTCCCTCCCACTTGCCTCCCCCATCCCACCTTCTTCCCTCCCACTTCCCTCCCCCATCCCTGGCACCAGCTGTTCAGCATGAGCAGCTGGAGTGACATGCGGCAGGAGGTGATGTTCCTGACCAGTGTGAACAGCTCCAGCTCCTCCACCCAGATCTACCAGGCTGTGTCCCGCATTGTGTGTGGCCATCCAGAGGGTGGGGGCCTGAAGATCAAGTCCCTCAACTGGTACGAGGACAACAACTACAAAGCCCTCTTTGGAGGCAACGGCACTGAGGAAGATGCTGGCACCTTTTATGACAATTCTACAAGTGAGTGTCTGTGCAGATGGCAGTCCTGGCCCCAGCCCCCACTTAGTTTAGATTCAATCCTGTGTCCCTCCTTCCTCGTGCTTACCCTTATCCTCTGACCCAGTGCTGGATGTTTAGGAGTCTGTTTGCCCACCAGACGGAGCTCCTAGAGGAGTCTTTTCCTTCTCAGTTGACTGTCCTCACTTCTTTGAATGGGGCCTGGCACATCTCAGGTACATAGTGTGTTTATCAAATGCATGAGAGATTGAAAGCCAACCTCCCCAGTTTCCTGGGGGATGGAGGAAGGGAGTTCCCAGAGAAATCAAGGGTCTTCTTTTTCTTTCCCCTCCCTTTCACAGGCATGCTTTGTAATAAAAACTTTAAAATAACAGAATAACAGCCATAAGAGCTAACATTTAGGAAATATTTCCTATGTACTGGGCATTCTATTGAAATTATCTCATTTAACCCTTACAGTAACCCTGCAAGGAACATTGTGTAACCCCACGTTTTATAGGCTCAGAGAGGTTAAGTGACTCAGTCAAAGCCACACCATAGCTAATCCACAAGAGCCCATGTTAAGCCCAGATCTGCCTGGCCCCGTGCTTTTTTCTGGTAGACCACATGGCCTCTGAAAAAGCTGTTAATGGTGGTGTGTGTGTACCATCAACCTCAGGCATTTGGTCTGCTCTTTGTTTTTGCTTCTTAGCTGCACGGTGGTGTTAAAGAACCTTGTAACTCCATATCTCTTTCTCGCACTTGGGCGGTTTTGTGATGATGTGTGTTCTGTGCCTGGTGGCAGCATGGAACCAGTGTTACAGTTTTAGACAGTGACATCCTTTTCCTTGAAAACATGATGCAAGTGAGCTTTTCTCCACTTCCAGCCACAGGTGTTTCTTTCAGACACTGAGTGAGGCAGCTTTTTGTGCATTACTGTAACACAAGAACTTTTTATTCTTCTCTGGAGCAAAGCACTCTAGACATCGCCAGTTGCTTTGCAAGCCTAATGGGATGGCATTATAGGCAATTTTTCTGAAATGCCATCCGCTCCACTCCCTCACTTGCAAGTCAACCCAAGGGAACTTCCATTTGCAAAGCAGATAGAACTGTGAGAAAATCCTTTTTTTTTTTCCTTTTTAAATTACATCCTCTTTGCGGCATGTAGAGGATACTTGGTACCTAAAAGAACTCGGAATGAAATTAAAAAAAAAAAAAATCAAGAATCCTTCTGGATAATCAAGCCCTGCTGTCTATTATAACTTTGGATTTTCCAGTTAGAGGTTTTTATTACATTTATTACATATACTTGTGATGGGACCTATTAAAGGGAAATGTCTTATTTTTGCTTGAAAACTAAAATCTAAATCCAGCTCTCTGTTTTCAATGAAAACAAATTGACAAGGGCTAGCGTAAGAGTATGCATCTAGAGTTATGCAGGTGTGTGCATGGTGAAAACCTGTTTCTAGATCATCTCGGTTGTGAGTTATCCACCATCAGTGTTATAATAGACTCTGATTATTTGTAAGTATTGTCATAGGAGCTCTACAGATAACAACGGTTAATGCTCCCCACATCTCTGCCAAGTACATCATAACTTTATTTTTACAGAGGAGCAAACTGAGGCTCAGGCAAGTGAAGTTATTTGTTACATAGCTATTAAGTGGTGGAGCAGAGATTTGAACCCAGGACTGTCTGGCTAGCTCCAAATCCCTTGTTCCTATAAGTATATGACCATACATATGCATATCTGCCTTTGTCTTCTTCATAGCCCCTTATTGCAATGATTTGATGAAGAATCTGGAGTCCAGTCCTCTTTCCCGCATCATATGGAAAGCTCTAAAGCCTCTGCTTATTGGGAAGATCCTATATACACCTGACACTCCAGCCACAAGGCAGGTGATGGCTGAGGTAAGCTGCCCAGGCCCAGAAGTCCCTCTCCAGAATCCTCCTAGAATTTATGGGCAAAAAAGTGAAGGTGGCTTCAAATGGATTATATCGAGGAAACTCGGGGCTATTCTGGGGTTTCCAAAGAGTGAGAACCCCAAGTGTGACCCAGGCCAGAGCTGACTATGGAGGGCCAGCTCTCCAACCTTGGGTATTTGAATCATAGCTGCAGGCAGATTCTTCTTGGGTGTGGGAAAGACTGGAAATAGTGATGGAGCATCTTGTCAGAGGGCAGCTGCGTATCTCATGGTTCTGCCTCTCCTTTTCTGTTGCCCCTACTTGCTACGTGGCTCCAGGTGAATAAGACCTTTCAGGAACTGGCTGTGTTTCATGATTTGGAAGGCATGTGGGAAGAGCTCAGCCCTAAGATCTGGGCCTTCATGGAGAGTAACCCAGAAATGGACCTTGTTCGGGTGAGTATCCCTCTGGTTCCTGTGTGCCTGCTTGATGCTAGAGAGGTGAGTTTCTGGTCACTTTCCTAGAGGTGACTGAGATGAGAATTCTTATTTTTAACCAGTATAGAGGTATTCAGCATAGCCCAAGCTGCAGGTGATGATGCACAGATAACACTGTCGTATGCATATCAGCATCAATGTGCCTGGTGGTCAAAAATCAGTTTTCCAAGAAGCTGAGCGAGGATTGGTATTGGTGATTGTAGGACCTTGAGGTTTTCATTTCTTCTAAAGCTAACCATGGCATCTTACTTAGCTTTCCTATATCTTGGTGTAGGTCTTGACAGAGGTGTGGGGGCAAAGCCTGGTCTGACCTCTAGACTGGGCTGAGATGCTCGCTCCCAAGGTGTTGTGTGAGTGCAGAACAGGGTTAAGGTGTGGAGGGGAATTGCACTTAGTGCTTCCGAGCCACTTGAAAGGGATAAGTACTCTAGAGACAATTGGATTCAAAAGCAGAGGAGTCTGAGCAAGAGCAGAATGTTTCCTTTGTTTGAGCCTGAGTGCCGCTTAATCACATCATCCCTGTCTTGGGCTGAGTCAGAGAATCATTAGACTATTTCCTATCTCCACCGTGAGGGAGGCCTCTTTTTTTTGTTTCTACTGCCATTAAGAAGCAGGAATGGATTTTACCAGGTTTCTTATCTTGACACCTCATTGATCAGAGGGGCAGCTGAGTTTTAGAGGTGGTACCTACCTGAAAGGTACTCTCCCTTGATGCCCTGGGTGGGGGGACAATACCCAGGCTGCCTTCCAGCGATGGGAAAGCTGGAGTCATCTTTGTTGCTCTAGTGTTGTTACATATTCAGAATTCTTAAATTGGGGCCTTTAAAAACTAAGGGACTGGGATGCCTGGGTGGCTCAGTCGGTTAAGCATCCGACTTCAGCTCAAGTCATGATCTCACAATCCATGAGTTTGAGCCCCGCGTTGGGCTCTGTGCTGACAGCTGGGAGCCTGGAGCCTGCTTCAGATTCTGTGTCTCCCTTTCTCTGACCCTCCCCCATTCATGTTCTCTCTCTGTCTCAAAAATAAATAAACATTAAAAAAAAAAAAACAAACTAAGGGACTTGGGTGAGAAAAAAAAAGAATAATTTGTATGGATCTATGGATTATTGCTGACTCACAGTAACAACTCCTGCTCTTCAAGGATGGATCTCCGTTGGGCTCCAGTCTCTCCTGTAAAAGGGATTACATGATCCAGCCACTCACAGCACCATAGACATAGATGTGGTCTCTCACCTCTTCTTCCTGGTCCTGTCCTTTGAATCCACATTTTTATTTGTTGGATGTCTTTCCTTCTGCGTCTCAGAAATTATGAGGGGCCCTGTTGAAGGGACTCCATGAGTTTTAGTCTGTGGGCAGATGGATGCTTCCCTACTCGATTGATGGATTGATTTAAACGTTTTTTTTTTTTTTAAGATTTTATTTTATTTTTTTACGTAATCTCTATGCATAGTGTGGAGCTTGAACTCACCACCCAATGATGAAGAATCATGTGTTCTACTGACTGAGCCAGCCTGGCATCCCTGATTTTAAAAGTTTTTCATATAAGTATAATATATATTATTAGATGGAGAGTTTGGCATGGATGTTTCAGCAACTCACAGACTCCCAGTTGTGAGAAGACAAAATACTTGTAAACATGGCCATGGCATTCGTCAGGGGTTCTGCTGGGAGAACACAGGATGTACAATAGGAAATGTAGGAACTGTGGATGGGGAGAAGGTCGTGGCGTGTGAATTGGAAGACCTTGTGTGTAAATCCAAGAACTTTTACTTTAAGCTCTGAGGGACTGTGGACAGGTTTTAAGCAGGAGAGACGTAGATACATTAATCTGATGTGATAGGTGGATTGAAGTGTGGAAAGGTGGAAGGCAGAGACCAGAGTGGAGACCATCTAAGTGGGTGGCCAAGGCATGAGCAGGAGGTGAAGCCTGATAGCTGCTTGATTGTGGAGGGGGAAAGATTTCTAGCTGGTGGATGGTGGGTATGTCCAATATACCACTGGGTACTGAGGCCCGGAGTGCAGAGAGGTGGTTAAGCCGCCAACTGAGGGACTCCTCAGCCTGTGGGTGGAAGTTGAAGGAGCCTCCTCATCTCCTTTCTTCTCTCTCTTAAGGAGTGTGTGTCTGACTCCACAAACTTGGGCTGCTCAGTCCTCTGTACCCTCCTCATGTCTGGTATGTGAGGTGGTGCCTGAGGCTTCTGCTTCTTTTGGAGTAGCTCTTGTCTGTCTGTTTTCAGCTTTATTGAAGGATAATTGACAAATAAAAATCATATATATTTAGGCTCTACAGTGTGTTTTGATATAGTAGATGTTGCAAAATGATCATCACAATCAAGCTAATTAATGTATCCTCACCTCACAAAGTAACCACATAGCACATTTCATATACAGTACAATGTTGTTAACCGCCGTCATCCTGCTGTGCACCAGATCTCCAGAACTTACTCATATTGCATAACTGAAACTTTGTACCCTTTGACCTACCCATTTCCTTCTAAGTGTCTTGTCTTCTCAGAACTGGGAGTCTGTGAGTTGCTGAAACATCCATGCCAAACTCTCCATCTAATAATATATATTATACTTACATTAAAAACTTTTTTTTAAATGTTTTTATTTATTTTTGAGACAGAGAGAGACTGAGCATGAGCAGGGGAGGGGCAGAGAGAGAGGGAGACACAGAATCGGAAGCAGGCTCCAGGCTCTGAGCCATCAGCCCAGAGCCCGACGCGGGGCTCGAACTCACGGACCGTGAGATCATGACCTGAGCTGAAGTCAGACGCTTAACTGACTGAGCCACCCAGGCGCCCCCATTGAAAACTTTTTAAATCAGCCCCTGGCAACCACCATTCTACTTTGTGGTAGCTCTTATCTTTCCACTGTTTCCAGCTCTGTCTACATGCACTGTATCACCTCCCATGCCTCCCCCTCCCCGACCCCAGATCTGGAGGCAGGCACTTCTGTTTTGAGTCATAGACGCACTGACACTAAATTGTTCTCCTTTCTGAGCTGCTCTTTGCCTCCTTCATCTCAAGACCCTGCTTCCTCCCTGGCTACCGCCCCTAAGGGTGATCTTAGGTTTCTGGGTCCTCTCAAATACCCTAGAATGGCCATGTGATCAGTGCTCTCACTGGGCATATCTTTCTGGTCTTGCCTCCTGAACCATGTGCTCAGAAGCCACACAGGGCAGGGCAGGCCTCACCCCAAATGCCATGTGTCTTTATTCTGCTCTTACTTGTTCAAATCTCCGAATAAAGTCATGCAGAATTTGTAACGCATACCCCTGTGAACTGTGAGGTAAAAACCTGTATCTATTATGTTAACAAAAATACTTACATATCTTACTGATGACAGTATAAATTTTAATTCCCTATAGGAAAGCAATTTGGAATGAAAACTGGAAGAACCATAAAAAAAGTGCAGGATAGCACTCCATTCCATACACCCTCAGGGATGTATCCTGTGGAAATAATTTTAAAGAAAGAAGTCACTGTATGAGAGGAAGTGTTATTGCTATAATAATTGTTATTGTGAGAAATTAGAAATAGGCTAAATTCTTAGCAGTATGGGAATAGTTAATGAAATTATAGTATATATACTCCATAAAACCGTTAAGTTCCCATTAAAATAATAAATATGAAGCCACATGGGGGGAAAACTTAAACTGTTAGTGAAAGTAAGAGTGACTTAAAAAGTAGCAGTGTTTGGCTCCTTAGAGATTCCATTTCAGTGGATCCAGAGTTTCATCTTCCCTCACAAAGCTGTGACAGTAGTTGTACCCACTCTCCTTTTCCGTGAGCTGAGTTTGGAGCTGACTCATTTTTCTGGATGCACTGTGCAGGCTTCTGCCCCAGCCCTCTGGATCTACTGGTTGAACACCAGATTGGTTTGTCTTTCTCTTCCATGTTGACCCACATGGGAAACCAACCAGCTAGGGAACGAGAAATGGAAGACAGGTCTCTTTTGCATCACCACCCACGCATCCAACAATTTTACTTGGTTCTACAGTGGCAGCCTCCCCCCAGACTAAACAGCACAAGTGCATTTGTCTTATTCAGTCTAGAGATAAGGTCATTATGAAGAGTCATCAGCTTGAGTCTCAAAAGAAGACGACGATATAGTGCAGGGGGAAGATTTGGTAGAATCAGAGTCCGTGTTTCATACCATGGCTTTGCTACCAAAGTAGTTGTGTGAACTTAGGTTAGGGACTTGAACTTCTGAACTTGTTTTCCCATCTGTAAAAATGGGAACTTTTAGACAGATCTTCCTCATGGAGTTGTGTGAGGTAAAGCTTATAAATCTAATATAAAAAATGTACAGAGTAAGTATGATCATTGTTGTTACTGTAGTTGATCTGTTAGGCTAGGCTGGAAACATATGGACACTAGATCCAGACTAGTCTGACTCTGAGTCTCACTTCCATGCCTGTTAGCATTGTGACTCAGCCTTGGTTAAAATCATACTTTCCCCCCACCCCCCTAACCTCCATATTCTCACCTGTAACATGGGAACACTATTTCTACCTTACAGTTTTCTATGAAGATTAAAAAAAAAAAAAAAGACAACATATGTGAAAAGGTTAGGTTTTGTAAATCCTATAAGACTTAGTATCTAGATTTAGTTGGTGTTTATTGCTTGTACTTTCTCATTGGAACGACAGACACTGTTGGACAGCAGAAGCAATGACCACTTTTGGGAACAGCAATTAGATGGCTTAGATTGGACCGCTAAAGACATCCTGGCATTTTTGGCCAAGCACCCAGAGGATGTCCAGTCTGCCAATGGCTCTGTATACACCTGGAGAGAAGCCTTCAATGAGACCAACCAGGCAATTCAGACCATCTCTCGTTTCATGGAGGTGAGGATATGATCCATGGATCATTTGGAAAAGTCTTTGGCTTCTTTCTCTGAGATGGTCCAATGAGGTTTGGATTGGAAGAAAGTTGAGAAATAATGTCTAGTCTTATTTCCAGTAGTATCCCTCAAACCTAATACAGGGCTCGGTGTACAAAAGGCACTCAATAAAAGTTGAATGACTGAACGTGTGAACAAAATAGACCTAACTCTAGCTTTATTCTGTCTCCCTCAAGAGTGTTTTTGTCCATCGTCTTGTAGGTTTTCCGGAGCTTTTGTAGCTCAAAACCTAATGACAAGAAAACATGCCCTTAAAAAGGCATTATTTACTAAATTTATCTAAAATCTAATAGGATAGATTACATTTTAAAAATCTAGTTTTAAAAATTATGTGACTTAATAGGGACAAATAAGGTGTTTTTTGTGAGCGTGTGGCTTTTTGTTTTGTTTTTGTTTTGTGTTTTGTGTTTTTGTTTTTGTTTTGTTTTGGTCTGTTTACTTGGTTAGTTAACGATTCAGAATTGCCAAGAAGACCAAGGAAAATGAGGTATGATCATTGTTTCAACCTCTTTCCCTCCACAAAAATCAATATAAGTAACTAATCTCTAAGTACTTCCAGCATTACTCTTAAATTGCAGCTAAAAAACAAAAGACTCCTTTCTCAATTGAATATTAGAAAATGACTTTGGAGAGGATGAGCACATGGGGATAAAAATGGCTCGCAGTCAGCGTGTCCCTCTTAGGACAGAGTCTGCCTTGGCCACAGTGTATCATCCTGGGCACCAGTGCTCTTATGAAGGCTGTTCCTCTTCCATCAGTGTGTCAACCTGAACAAGCTCGAACCGATAGCAACAGAGGTCCGGCTCATCAACAAGTCCATGGAGCTGCTGGATGAGAGGAAGTTCTGGGCTGGGATTGTGTTCACCGGAATCACTCCTGGCAGTGTTGAGCTGCCCCATCATGTCAAGTACAAGATCCGAATGGACATCGACAATGTGGAGAGGACAAATAAAATCAAAGATGGGTGAGTTCAGTCCTGTCACACCAGCCAGTTTTGGGGATGACAAGAGCAGTTATTATGACTAGAGGCACTTCAGTTTAACTAATAACTTGGTAGAAATTCCCCCCAAAAAACCCTCAAATTGGTGGCATGATTTTGGTGAAAGTGGCACATTCATTGCTAGAGACTTATTTCAAAGGTCATAAAATACCATCTTTTGATTCAGCATTCCCACTCAAGAGAATTAACCCCACGGCATTACATCAAGAGGAAAAAAAAAAGGCTTTAGGTTCCCTGCACTAGCATGATCCATTTTTACAAAAAAGGGCAAATAACTGAGGGTTGATGGGGGTGGGAGGGAGGGGAAGGTAGGTGATGGGCATTGAAGAGGGCATCTTTTGGGATGAGCACTGGGTGTTGTATGGAAACTAATTTGACAATAACTTTCATATAATAAAAAAAAAAGGTCAAATAACCAGTATAAAAGGGAATGACTAAGCAAAATTTGGTATGTCCACTTAATGCAGTGTCAGGTAGCAAACGAAGGGGGAGAAAACCAAACCAACAGGTGGTATGCCCACTCTGATTATATGTGTTTCAGCATAAGTGCACGTGATCGCTAAGACCAGAAAATAAGATGCAAAAATGAAAATAGTGGCTTTGTAATGGTGGCAGGATTGTGAGTGATTGGTTTTTAAAATTTTTTATAATTAATTAATTTATTTTAAAATAGTTATTTATTTTGAGAGTGTGGGTGGGGGAGGGGCAGAGAAGGGGAGAGAGAGAATCCCAAGTAGGCTCCATGCTGTCAGCACAGAGCTGGACACAGGGATCGAGCTCATGAACCCTGAGATCATGACCTGAGCCAAAATCAAGAGTTGTACACTTAATTGACTCAGCCACCCAGGGGCCCCTGGCTTCTTTTGGTGTTATGGTTCTAATGAATATTTGATCACCTGTGGTTTGGTTTTAGGTACTGGGACCCGGGTCCTCGGGCTGACCCCTTTGAGGATATGCGGTACGTCTGGGGGGGCTTTGCCTACTTGCAAGATGTGGTGGAACAGGCAATCATCAGGGTGCTGACTGGCACTGAGAAGAAAACTGGTGTTTATGTGCAGCAGATGCCCTACCCCTGTTATGTCGATGACATGTAAGTTACCATCTTCTTGTAACTGGTTAACTCAATCCCTAGAGAGAGTATATATGCAACATACATACACATATACACAAGCATGTGCATACATACCAAAGGAGATAGGATGCTTTGATTTTATTTGTTTTACATGCGTGCTGATTTGGTCAAGAAAATCTTTTTTGAAATTCAGTGAAGATTTTAGGAAATAAGATGCCAGATGGAGGTAGTTGACTGTTCCAGCCATATCACTGACATGAATATGCACATACTGGTAATCTCCCCCCCCCCCCCCACCTTTTTTTTAATGTTTGTTTATTTTGAGAGAGAGGAGGGGCAGAGAGGAAGGGAGAGAGAGAATCTCAAGCAGGCTCCATGCTGTCAGCACAGAGCCGGGCACAGGGCTCCATCTCACGAACCCGTGAGACGATGACCTGAACCGAAATCCAGAGTCAGACGCCTCACTGACTGAGCCACCCAGGTGCCCCTCCTTCCTTTTTTTATCCATAGTAACCAGTACTTACATATATATTTTTTTATATTAAAATTTTTTTTTTATTTTTGAGAGAGAGACAGAGTATAAGTGGGGGAGGGGCAGAGAGAGGGGGAGACACAGAATCTGAAGCAGGCTCCAGGCTCCGAGCTGTCAGCACAGAGCCTGATGCAGAGCTCGAACCCATGAACCATGAGGTCATGACCTGAGCCGAAGTCAGATGCTTAACCAACTGAACCACCCGGGTGCCCCCAGCACTTACATTTTTTTTTACAACCTTCCCGTTTTGGTTAAAGTTTGCTCAAAGAGCAAATTTAAAGTGTTGTGACAAACACATGCACACAGATACACATTCCCCAAACACAGAAACCGTGATCTAGACCCGTAAAGAGTGACTGCATATAAATTTGTCCACTCCCTCTTTATAAGTGGTGAATCACATTTTGAAACAATCCAAATAAGACTGAACAAGGCCTTTTTTATCTTAGACTTTAGGTAATCTTTTGGTACTTAGTCACTAAGCTGCCAAGACCTCGTGGGAACCGTGCGTTTGGATCTAATGATTTCTTGTAAGAAAGAACAGGCAGAGGTGTAGTTATTGCAGGCATCTGAGATATGTAATGTTTCTTCCAAGTTCTGGAAATTCTCTTATTCTCTGGTGTAACTGTGTAGAGATCAGAGTGCTGAAGGAGTGGGGAGCCTCTTACGTTTGCTGTCTGCTTTGCATTGAGCAACGATTTCCTCATGTGGCTCCCTCTAGCTTTTTCCAAGTCATCCTGAATTATCTTGTATTTTACCTTCAGAAAGATTAGCCAGAGTTTTCCAAAGACCCCCCCCCCCCACACACACACACTGCCCAACCCCTCATCTAAGATTTACTCTAGGAAGGATGTCTTAAGATGAGGACAGGATGGGAGCTTAATGCATTAAGGGCATTTGCCTGTTGTCACATAGCAGATAAGTGCATAAATAGTAAAGCTGGGACTTGAGCCTGGAGTTCCAGGGTCCAAAGTCTGTGTCCCTTTTACGTCACAGTACCGCATTTCCTATTCTAGTTTGGAATTTGAAATATTACTGACAAGAGCTGCCTGGAGTCTGTTTCTACATTATCTGTGATCAAAGTTGTACAAGTCAAAAGCGAGATGACCTTGGAGATACGGAACTTTTGTGAGAGAAGGAGTTGGTTTTTTGTTTCTTCAGTACTTTAAAATAACCTGCATCTCGTAGTTACTTCGTGGCTAAAGCAGACCCCAAAGAAACTCCACTTGGCGGCACTCCGTTGGTTTGTCAGTATATTGAGCTCCTCATGAAGCTTTGATAACCCGTACGTTTCACAGTCTGGAGGGTCTGCCCCTTGTGGGCTCCCTCTCGGGGCTTCCTCCCACACGCAGGCTTGGGGACGCTGGCCTCTGAGCCTGATTCTCACTCCCCGTAATTCTCCTCCTCCCTTCCGTGGGGCCTCTAGCTTCCTGCGGGTGATGAGCCGGTCGATGCCTCTGTTCATGACGCTGGCCTGGATCTACTCCGTGGCTGTGATCATCAAGGGCATCGTGTATGAGAAGGAGGCGCGGCTGAAGGAGACCATGCGCATCATGGGCCTGGACAATGGCATCCTCTGGTTCAGCTGGTTCATCAGCAGCCTCATTCCTCTGCTCGTGAGCGCCGGCCTGCTGGTGGTCATCCTAAAAGTAAGGCTGCCACACCAGCCCCCTGCTGCCAGGGAGCTCCTGCACAGCCAACATCCGCTGTGTGAGGAGAAGAGCCAAGAGTATTTGGGAGGGAAGGGGTCATACGTGTCCATCTTTTGAAATTTCCTCGTTCTATGTTCGGGAAGAGTGAGGCCCAAAAAGGGGCAATGACTTGCCCAGGGGTCAGCGCAGCTGGCTAGCGGCTGAGCAGGGCTAGAACCCAGGGATCTTGCTTCCCAGGTAGGTACACACTTACTGTGCCATGACATCTCCTTGGCAGTGGTTCCTGGCAGCATCTGAGAGCTGTGCATTTCCTTAGGCGTATTGGGTAGTGATTCTGCCAGAATTTTTAAAAACCATAATCTGAGAGATGCATGTTATTGCAGCTTAGGTTTTTCTGGAAACAGAGGCTGAGAGTTTGGTGAATGGGTATTTATTAGGGATCAACATCTATGGGACGGATGGGGAGTATGCAAGATTGAACAGAGAGAGGAGGCATGAAATGCAGTGCAGGACCAGCTCCATGGGCACTCTGGAGCATACACAGCTTGCTGGAATTGTTTCTTTTTTTTTTTAATTTTTTTTTCTTCAACGTTTTTATTTATTTTTGGGACAGAGAGAGACAGAGCATGAACGGGGGAGGGGCAGAGAGAGAGGGAGACACAGAATCAGAAACAGGCTCCAGGCTCCGAGCCATCAGCCCAGAGCCTGACGCGGGGCTCGAACTCACGGACCGCGAGATCGTGACCTGGCTGAAGCCGGACGCTTAACCGACTGCGCCACCCAGGCGCCCCTGGAATTGTTTCTTATTGAGCTGAAATACCCAGCCCCAAGGTGTCCCTCCTGACACCCCACACCCCATACCCAGGCCCCTCAATCAATCATTGGAATGATGTGCCCCAGGGCCAGGCAGCTTTCTGTGGCTGTGACAGACCCAGAGGAGTTGACACCTAGTTGACCGCTGTCTGCTGTGACTGCCAGGCAACATGCTCCCCCTCCAAAGGGACTCTGGGCAGCGGTATTCTGTGCCCACCCCATATATTAATAGGTTTGTATACTAATTTTTTTTTCCTTACAACCATTTGTTTTAAGGATGCATCATGTAAAAATAAATGTTTTCAAAGTAAGGGGAGTGCAAAGGGATAGGAACTAACATTTAGTTGAATATTAGCTACTGTTAGTTACAAATGAGCACTTAGTGATTGCTAAGCACTGTTGAGAGCACATCACCTGTGCTTTCTTATTATACCTTCACTAACGCATTTAACCTGTAAGCAGATGAGGCCAAGGAAAGTTAAGGGCTTCACCAAGGTCACCCAACAGTAGGACAGAGCGGTGCTTTCTAAAATCAACCTCCTCTCATCATCTGATATCTGACTGCAAGGGTGGAGCTCCATGGTGGAGGCAGTGGTCCTGTGGCTGGTGGGTAAGAACTGCTCTGGGACCACATGCTGGCTGGTCCTGCTCAGATACACCCAGATGAACTGGGCAGAGAGAGACTTGAAAGGTCCGGTCCACAAGATTTGGATGATTGTGGGAATGCAGAACCCATGGCAGGTTATCAAGGGGGAATAGTAAGATTTCCTGGCCATTTTCCATGGCTTTTGGAGGGGGAAGTCCTAGAATGCTGTCTCCCACAACTCTTTCTTTGTGCTGAGGGAGAGTCCTAGTCCTTATAAGAGGAGAAACCAGGTAGTGGTATTTCTTGGAGAAACAAAGAACAAAATTGTCCGTTGGGATGGGTCTGACTGAATCTCAGCCCTGGACTCCTCTATTCCTGCCTCTGCTGTGTGGTCTTGGGCTAGTCACCATCCTGCTATTTCGGCCTCAGTTTCCTCATCAGAACAATGGGCAGTGCTGTTCCCCTATGTTATCTCTGAGATGTGTGAGTAAGCCCTGGCTTCTTCCCATAGATGGCGCAAGGATGTGCTTGCTTGTTGGGGCAGCACAGTTTATAGGTCTCTTCTTTCCCAGTTAGGAAACCTGCTGCCCTACAGCGACCCCAGCGTGGTGTTTGTCTTTCTGTCGGTGTTTGCTGTGGTGACCATCCTGCAGTGCTTCCTGATCAGCACACTCTTCTCCAGAGCCAACCTGGCGGCGGCCTGCGGGGGCATCATCTACTTCATGCTCTACCTGCCCTACGTCCTATGCGTGGCGTGGCAAGACTATGTGGGGTTCACGCTCAAGATCTTCGTGGTGAGCAACTACCCTTGGGCAGGAGCTGCAGGCACAGCCGCAGGGTGTTTGTAGTCCAAGGCTGAGAACAGGAGAGGAGTGTGTGTGTATTTGGGGGTGGGGGTCGGTGGGCATGGGGTATAAGATTGCTGAGCCTTCGGGGCATCTTTGGAAGCATAAACTTCTAAAAGTTTTACGCTCCATCATGCATGCATTTCTGAAATGTGTGTGCATAATGAGCAGTTAAAAATAGAATCCTTTTATATGCTGTTAGTGAGCCCACTACCCTCAAGGGATCTGTAGGTGAATACTTCCATATCTTGTAATTGATCCATTTTGCAAATTCAAATTTCTCTGGGTGGAATTTACATTAGAAATAATAGAAAATGAGACACAAGGAGATGGATAAGTGACTTTTGCCTCCTTCTCACAGAGCCTGCTGTCTCCTGTGGCTTTTGGGTTTGGCTGTGAATACTTCGCCCTTTTTGAGGAGCAGGGCATTGGGGTGCAGTGGGACAACCTGTTTGAGAGCCCCATGGAGGAAGATGGCTTCAACCTCACCACGTCAGTCTCCATGATGCTGTTCGACACCTTTATCTATGGAGTGATGACGTGGTACATCGAGGCTGTCTTTCCAGGTACATGGGGCTTCCACACTGCTTTAGCCATCTGCTAGGGAAATGTAATTTCTAGCTGAAGAGCTCCCCTTGTTTGTGCTGGAATTTCTACAGAGCTCAGTGCTCCCTGGAAAGTGGCTAGGGCTTTAGACCCAAGGCAAGCCATCCAAGGAGAAGCAGCTGATGCTGAAAGTATAACTCTTGCTACTGACATAGCTCTCATTTCTCAAGCACTGTGCGCCAGGTGCTGTGCAAAATGTTAGGTATACTTTGGAATTTACTCTCACAAACCTCTTTTGCAAATGAGGGAACTGTGAATCAAAAAAGTACCTTGCCTGGCGACACACAGCTGGTAAGTGTTGGTCCTTGAGGACAAATCTGGTTGGGTAACACTGGGTCAGCTGATCCAGAAGATTCCTCCTTCTAGTGCTGGCCCAGTTCTCTAATTCTGTGTCCCCAGAATTCCCACCAGGAGACGTTCTTGTTGCCTGAGTACTGCTTGTGAATAGTAAGAGATGTTGGCTCTAAGCCCTTACCTGTGATTCAATCAAATGAGCATTCATAAAAATTCATTTTCATACTTCCCTGAATAAATCTCCTTGACCAAGACCTGCCTTGGATACATTTTTATATAGATCAAATTCTGAGAGAGTGAGGTTTAACATTTTCTGGTTCACCTGATTTTCCTCTAAGGGAGTGTATATGAAATGTTTATGACCTGTACCTGGGCTTCCGGCATGGAAGATGCAATTTTGTATCATACAGATCTGGATTCAGAGTCTGAGTTCTTAACTTACTGGCTGAGTGACCTTGGGTAGGCTACTTATCCCTCAGTATCCACATCTGTAAAATGGGGTTGATAACCTATCTCATGGGGTTGTTTGAGGATTCAGAGAGGTGTAGAATGTATGTTACATATAGTAGGTCTCAGCAAATATTAGCTCCCCCTACTGCCACCTCCATCCCAGTCTGTCCCATCTCCAGAAGCTGTGTCAAGGAGGGAGTAGTTCTGGCTGTGATACCTTGGGAATGCTAGCATGTTGCCAAGCATGTGTTACATCTTGTTTTTTATCTTTGCTTTCAGGCCAGTATGGAATACCCAGGCCCTGGTATTTTCCTTGCACCAAATCCTACTGGTTCGGTGAGGAAAGCGATGAGAAGAGTCACCCTGGTTCCAGCCAGAAGGGAATATCAGAAAGTAAGTGCTGCTGACCTGCCTGAGCACCACCCCCACCACCACTCCACCCCCGTGCTGTCAGGGGCAAAGGATGGCTTTTGCCCCTTAGAAAATGTAAAACCACTCTAGGGGTAGAGAAATCACATGCAGTGCATCTTTCCAAATTCTCCCATGCCAGTTGTGTCCAGTGCTGTTGTTGACTTATTGGGGAGTCGCTATCTGGTTCCCTGAGGGACATTGCCTTTGTTTTCTTGGCTTCTAGGAAAGAGGCCCTTGGTCTCTATACTTCCACACATATACCTTCCTCCAACACACACTCTTCATGATAAATTAATAGCTAAGAAGAAGAGGTAAAGACAGCTGTCATTGTGGAACCATAACCTCACTGCCTGCCTTGTCATAGTGATAGATATATGAACCTGTGTAGGCTGACACCAAGTGGCTGCCAGAGCTCAGTCTGTGCTTCTTGATATTCTCACCCCTCATTACCCAGAGCCCTAATCCTCTCCTGGCTCCTGAAGGTAGGTGGAGGTGCCCACAGTTTAGCAAAAACTCTGCCTTCTGGGCTGTTGGCTCAGGTTCTTGGAGAGAAAATATCTTTGTGTTCAGTGTGGCTTCCTAAGTAGTTAGTCAGTCCCTTTTCTGCTGATCTCTTCTTTGCCTTCCCCTAGTTGCCAGTGGAAAAGTCTGACGTTCCTTAGCAAGCACACTAGACAACTTACAACCCGCCTTGCCCACTGTCCCAGCCTCTTCTGCTGTTCCTCCTCTTCTTGCCCAACCTCCTGTCTACACCTAATTCTGAATCAATCACCTAGAACTGCTCACAGTCGCCAGGACATGTCATGCTCTCCCACATCGCCGTGCCTTTGTATGTGCTGTGTCCTCTCATGGATGATCCCTTTCTTTAACTTGCCTGCCCTCTAAATTACTACTCCTTCCTCAAGATCTAGTTTCATACCCCTTCCCCTGTGCAGTTTTTCTAGAGTCCTAGGTGGTCAGTCACTTCCTCTTCTGAGATCGCATGACTCTGAAAAACAAACAAAAAGCCTTTTTATTTAAAATAATTACAGACTCATGGAAGTTGCAAAAAACAGAATGGGGGTGGGAGACAGTTCCCTTGTGCCTTTCATTCAGTTTCCCCCAGTGGTAACACCTTGCATAACTATAGCACAGTATCAGAACCAGGAAACTGACATTGGTACAACTCCTAGATCTTCTTCAGATTGGACCAGTTTTACATGGACTCATTCGTGTGTGTATTTAGTTCTGTGCACTTTGTCACATGCAGATCCATGTAACCACTAGCTCTGTCAAGATGCAGAACTGTTCTGTGAACACAGACCCCCGTCATTCTGCCTTTTGAAAGTCGTAGTCACCTCCACCTCCCTTCCTCCCCGGTCCCTGACACCTGCCGGCCACTAATCTGTTCTTCACTTGTACATTTTATTATTTCTAGAATGTGATCTAAATGGAACCATATAGTATGTAACATTTTGAGATTGACTCTTTGTCACTCAGCATAATTCCCCTGAGATCCATCCAAGTTGTGATGTGTATCAGTAGTTTGTTCCTTTTTATTGCTGTGAAGTGTTGCCCGGTCTGGCTATTGCTCAGTTCCATGGCATTTTTCGATGTGTTTTTTAAACAATTTTTAGCCTTCTATATTTTAGTTTTTTAAGTTTATTTGTGAGAGGTGCACTGTGTATGAGCAGGGGGAGGGACAGAGAGAGAGAGAGAGAGAGAGAGAGAGAGAGAGAGTGAGAATCCCAAGCAGGCTCCGTACTGATGTGGGAGCTTGACGCAGGGCTTAATCCATGAACCGTGAGATCATCATCTGAGTGGAAATGAAGACTTGGATAGTTAACCAACTGAGCTACCCAGGCACCCCAGCCTCGTATATTTTAAATGCTTGTCAAATCTTTTTCTCCCAATAGACTGTGAATTCTCCTTTATCAGTGAATTCCTATCACCAACACTACTGCCCAAATAGACCCTAAATAAATGTTAGTTCCCTGCTTGCCTGAGAAACCAGAACTATTCAAGGACAGTTCTGAAAGACAGGCACATCCCCTCTGTCTTTGTGCTCCACTTGTCGGTATTTTCTGTGAGTTCATTCCCGTCTTCTGCATTCTGACAGTTTGCATGGAGGAGGAACCCACACACCTGAAGCTGGGCGTGTCCATTCAGAACTTGATGAAGGTTTACCGAGATGGCATGAAGGTGGCTGTTGATGGCCTGGCCTTGAATTTCTATGAGGGCCAGATTACCTCCTTCCTGGGCCACAATGGAGCTGGGAAGACCACCACCATGTAAGAAGAGGGTGCGGCTCTCAGAATCAGCCACAGGAAGGTTCTGTAGTGCAGTTAGAAATCCATACGTAAGGACGTTGCACTGGTCACTGGGGCAGAGGTAGAGCACATGAGGAGCTGATGAATGGCTCATATTACTTAATCACAAGAGTGAGTTCCCGGTGCTGATTTTTGCTAGATGTTCTTTCTTAAGAGTAAAACTGCCTGGGAGCCTCTTGATGACCTTTCCCATTGAGTTCTCAGAATTCTGCACTGTTGCTGGAACATGAGGTTGTGACAGCTCTCAGAAAGATTCTCTTGAACCAGTTTGGTTAGAACTCTGAAGCAGGAATGTGGGAAGAAAGATTTGCTATGTTGGAGAGAAGTAGTGATTTCCAGGAGCTCTGTAGCTAAGGAGGTATGGCCAGACAGCTGGCTGTATGACTGCCCTCCCTGGGACCCATAGGGACCTATAAAGACCTTACAGTGGGCAGCCTCAGAAGGGAGCACGGGCCATAAACACCAGAGTTAGCCTCAGTGACTTTCAGTGTGGTCCCTCAACCATTGCTAAGGGTATGTCTTTGGGGATAATGACCTTTTCCTATATGTCGTCGTAGTCTTTTTTTTTTTTTCTTTCTTTTTTTATTAATGCAAAATCAATATATGAACATGGCAGATTATATTTATTTATTTTCATATTTTTAGTTTTTTTAATGTTTATTTTTGAGAGAGAGAGAGAGAGAGCACAAGCAGGGGAGAGAGAGAGAAAGGGGGAGACATAGAATCCAAAGCAAACTCTAGGCTCTAAGCTGACAGTACAGAGCCCAATGCGGGGCTCAAACTCATGAGCTGTGAGATCATGACCTGAGCTTAAGTCAGACACTTAACCGACTGAGCCGCCCAGGCTCAGATAATTTTTAAAAGGCATGCAAAACTCATACTGCCTAACACAAAAATGATTTTTATCTTTGAATAGCTTGTTCTGGTTTGTCCATTTCTCATGGATATGATTTTAGACTTATAAAATATTTGTTTCAAACTGTACTTCCTTTTTCAAAAAATTTTTAAAGGTTATTATATTGAGAGGGGAAGCATGAGTGTGTGCACAAGCAGGGGAGGGGCAGAGGGAAGGAGAGACAGAATCCCAAGCAGGCTCCACACCGTCAGCACAGAGCCCAATGTGGGGCTTGAACTCACGAACTGTGAGATCATGTCCTGAGCTGAGATCTAGAGTTGGATGCTTAACTGACCGTGCCACCTGGGCACCCCTCAAATTGTACTTTCCATTGCAAATTGGAATCTTCATTGAAAAACACTTCTCTTGATAGTGCTGTTTCCAACACATAGGCTCACTCCTAGTTATTCACTAAAGCAAAGACTTCTTTGCTTCGTGCAGGGCAGCTAGGGTCTGTTAGGAAGGAATGGGGGTGTGGGACGGTTGCTACCTCTGCCGTAGCTGTCCTGACTCTGCAGCCTGGCCTGGAGCATTTCAGAGGAGAGGGGTTAACACTGACTTTTGCACTTGGAAATTTGTGTCCTCAGGTCAATCCTGACGGGGTTGTTCCCTCCCACCTCGGGCACTGCCTACATCCTGGGAAAAGACATTCGCTTTGAGATGAGCACCATCCGGCAGAACCTGGGGGTCTGTCCCCAGCACAATGTGCTGTTTGACATGTGAGTACCAGCAGCACTGTGAGAAGGAAGCCCTCTCTGGATGTGTGTGTCCTGAGTCATGGGTGGAGTGGGACTTAAGCATTTTACCTTTTATGAGGGTGGTGGATCTCACCTCCCTGCACTCTGAGACCTGGTTGTCCATTGTTGTAGGAAAAGCTGGAGGTGATTGTTGGGTGGGGGAGGGGTCCCATCAGTCTAGCTGGTGGATGTGGACTTGGGAAATAGTGCTGTCCATTGCTGACATTTTAGAGGGCCAATTAGCCCATCCTCTCTCTCACCACATGCCTCCTCAATGCCAGCTGTGGCTCTAACGCCCAGAACTTAGCAGTACCTCAAGGCCTTTGTCACGATGGCCCAGCATTTCCTGCTCAAGGCTTTGCTTCCATTCACGTTGCCCTGTCTGCAGTTCAGGTCCACAGGGAGCCCTTGTGCTGGAGCAGAGAAAGACCTGAGCTCTGTGACTTTGGGCAAGGACTTCTCCCCTTCTGGGCCCCAATTTCCTCGTACCTAATGCAAGCAGCTCAGGCTCATGTCCTCCACAGGGACCTCCTTTCTTGTGTAGTGTGAGGTCCTTTGAGGTTCAGGAGGGCTGCTCCAGGTGATTGCCAAGCCAGCTTCTTGGTTGATGGGGCTGCAGGGTGGGCCCTTTGAGGACCTGAGATTGAAAGTTGCAGCTGCCTGATGTGTGGTGGGCAGGCCTGCTGAGAATTGGTAGGAAGGGACCTGTCACATGACAGTTTTGGCTTCTTCAGCAGCTTAGGTGTTGCTTACTGTTGTTCTGTCTTGATTCTTCCTATAATTTTTCAGAAGTTTATAAAGTTAGAAAAGGTTTGGGGGCGGTGGAAACATGCCTATTCTGTTCTGGGTCAGGAAGCACTGTATTCTGATGCAGCCTGGGGGGTGCAGATCTGACCTGCCCTCTGTCCCCAGGCTGACTGTGGAAGAACACATCTGGTTCTATGCACGTCTAAAGGGGCTCTCAGAGAAGCATGTGAAAGCAGAGATGGAGCAAATGGCCCTGGATGTTGGTTTGCCTCCCAGTAAACTGAAAAGCAAAACGAGTCAGCTCTCAGGTGATTTCCCCTCCTCCAACAACCTCCCCCACATGCACACACCAGGGAAACAACAGCTGCCCCAGTGTCCCCATAGGGGTGGTGAGTAGGTCATAAATGGGTCCCTGGCTTGTCCCAAGTAGGTGCCTTCATTTGTCCCTCAATACCTCTGCCTTTGCTGTCTGGGGCTAGTTCTGGAACATCTCTCTCTCTCTGTCTCTTAGGTGGAATGAAGAGAAAGCTGTCTGTGGCTTTGGCCTTTGTTGGGGGATCCAAGGTTGTCATTCTGGATGAGCCCACAGCTGGCGTGGACCCTTACTCCCGCAGGGGAATATGGGAGCTACTGCTGAAATATCGACAAGGTAGCCGATGTGTATTTATTTTGAGTTATGGACTGGGAGGGAGGGATGGAGAAACTCTTGAGAAGTATGGCTGGGGCTGTGTCTCATGGCTGTTGTTGCTAGAGCAACAGAATTGCTTCTCAAGGAAAATGTCAGACTTCTTTTCTTTTAAAAATTTTTTTCAGTGTTTATTTTTGAGAGAGAGAGAGAGTGAGCAGGGGAGGGGCAGAGAGAGAGGGAGACACAGAATCCAGAGCAGGCTCCAGGCTCTGAGCTGTGAGCCCAGAGCCCAATGTAGGGCTCGAACTCATGAACTGTGAGATCATGACCTGAGCCGAAATTGGATGCTTAACCGACTGAGCTACCAAGCGCCCTTCAGACTTCTTTTCTTAAAGCTCTGTGCTCACCCATGGTATGTATGTGGAAGTCCTGGTTTACAAGACACTTAAACTTTAGGCTTCCTGATCTAGGGGCCAGAAAGAAAAGTAATGGGGATAACGGGCATGGTCACCAGAGCTACCTCTAGCATAGAACTCAGATGTGTCTATTTTAACTATGTTCTCCTATAGGTTGAGACTGCCGAGAACGGAGGCTGTGTCTTTGTTCATCTCTGTTCCCAACATGGTGCCATATATGTATGTGTTGAAAAAGTAGATGAGCAAATGAGGATCATGGACTCTGGGGCCAGCTCTAGCTGGCCCTGAGAACTTGGAAAAGTCGTTTAACTTGTCTTAGTTTCTTTACCTATCATAACAGCAGTGCCTGCTTCATAGAGGATTAAGTTACTTGAGAATGCATGCAGACCCCTCACACGCTGCCTGACATGTAGCACTTTCCCAAATGAATGTTAATGTTCTTTGTCCTGTGAGGATGCAGAATCTGTGAGGTTGACTGTTCCATCTTCGGGGTCATGGCCACCCAGGCTTCCAGGTCCTTCTGCCTTGGTTACCGCTGCTAAGATTTCTGCAGTTCCAGCTGCTTCAGTCAGTGAGAACCAACAGGCGTCACTAGTCCCACGTCCTTGTGTTTGTGTTTGGCAGGCCGGACCATTATTCTTTCCACACACCACATGGATGAAGCAGACATCCTGGGGGACAGGATTGCCATCATTTCCCATGGGAAGCTGTGCTGTGTGGGCTCCTCCCTGTTTCTCAAGAACCAGCTGGGAACAGGCTACTACCTGACCCTGGTCAAGAAAGATGTGGAATCCTCCCTCAGTTCCTGCAGAAATAGCAGTAGCACTGTGTCATACCTGAAGAAGGTGAGTTGCATTTTCATTGCTGGGCTTGTACTGGGTCCAGGGAGTGTATTCAGGGCTGGTTGGCTGTGAGTGGCTTGTTCAGTTTTACCCCACTCTGCCGCGTGGGGGTCACCATCGCCCTATGCTATGGTCCCTTTGAAGTCACATCATACTTTGTATGTGGAAAGCTCAGGGGGCTTGTGTTCCTGCGGTCCAAACTTGGTTGAATCCCACTTCCTGTTGCCTATGGAGGCACAGTGAGTGATAGGGAAGGTCCTTAGAGGGCTTTATTATATCGAAGGAACAAGACTTGCTGAGAGTGAGGAACCCTATTTCCAGAAAGTCCTGCTGTTGCTGCTTATTACCTCTAGATCTCATTGACCTTCACTTTTAACTTACAAAACAGCAGATATTTATTGAGCACTGATTTCATGCCTGACACTCACCCTAGCAGATTTTGGGCATAAAAGAATATAATGATAATAGTTAATTCTTTGTAGCCTTGTTATCTTACAAACTTTTTTTTTTTTAAACTTCTACCATCTCAAAGTACAGAGCAACTTTCGGAGGGAAGGTATTGTGATTATCACCCCAGGTTAGGTTAAGTGAGGCTTGTAGGGATTGTGGAGTTTATTCAAGGTCATCCAGCAGGTAAATAACAGAGGTGGCACCAGAACCCAATAACCAGGTATGTTTTTTCCTCTGTTCTTCAGTCTATGCCTGAGATTGATTTGATTTATGTGTTGGAACCAGTGGTGCCTAAAACATTTACATCCTAATCTTCAACTCCTGTCCGCTTATTTACCTTTTAACTAGTGCCTGGTTACTCAAAGTGTGGTCTGAGGACTAGCAGCATTGGGATTACTTGGGAGCTTGTTAGAAATGCAGAAATGTGGGCCCAACTCTGACCCACTAAATCAGAATCTGCATTTTAACAAGATCCCCAGGTGACTAAACACAGATTAAAGCCGGAGAAGCACTGGACCAATTAGCCAGGTGAATCCCATGTCTACAAAGGTCAGTAAATGCCTGGCTACAGCATTCATTGGCAGGCCACGGTCCCATGGACAGCTCTGCTTCCTGGCCTCCCATCCACACAGCACATGCATGTCAGACAGTGGCTTCAGAAGCCATGGCTGCCCTGTTCGTTGCTTCCTAAGAGAAGCCTTTCCAGTTCACACACAATAGAGCCTCATGAAAGCCCTCCCTGGCGAAGGTGCTGGTGGCTGTACCTTGCTCGGTCCCTGACCCATTCTCACCTCCTTCTTTGCCATCAGGAGGACAGTGTTTCTCAGAGCAGTTCTGATGCTGGCCTGGGCAGCGACCATGAAAGTGACACGCTGACCATCGGTAAGGATTCTGGGGTTTCTTATTCAGGTGGTGCCTGAGCTTCCCCCAGCTGGGCAGAGTGGAGGCAGAGGAGGAGAGGTGCAGAGGCTGGTGGCGCTGACTCAAGGTTTGCTGCTGGGCTGGGGCTGGGTGGCTGTGGGAGAAGGGTGCAGCTTGGTGGCAGATTGGCTTAATGCTTGCTGGGGAGCCTGGGGCTCGGCCTGGGAGCTGGCAGGGCAGTGTCCCCAAGAAGCTGACATGATTGGGGGTTGGGGGGTTGCCCCCTGGGGAATGGATCTGGCTGGACCCTGGAGACCAGGGATGAGTTGCTGAGGATCACACTATGGGGAGGGATTGGAGCTCAGTAGTGAAGGAGAGCAAAAACTCAGAAGATGGAGAGTAGCCTGCTGTGTTTTCCTTAGGAGGTACATATAGGAGGCCAGTGTCACCAGTAACACATATATGGAGCAGAAGGCTTTACTGTGTCTGTCTATGCCCAGTCCTAACAACTGGCTTTTTCCAGGAAGGTGTCTCCTTCCACGAACTGTTTGATTAGCCCCTTTATTGAGGTAAATGAAGGAGCCTCCTTTAGAAGGTTAGGGAAGGGTGAAGGATCCTTTACCTCTACTCAAGTTTTCCATTGAAGAATCCTAGAGTTGAGGCAACAGACACAAAGCTTTTAACCTCAGAAAGTCTTCTGCGTGCCCACCCATCCACCCTTCCATCCTTCCACCCACCCACCCACCCACCCACAATGTACTGAGAACCTACAGTGTGCCTGGCTTTGGTGATAAAAGGGTGAATAAGACCCAGTCCTCACTCACAGAAACTCTCAGGCCAGAGATGAACATGTGGACTGACTTCAGTATCTGGGACAGGTATCCTGTGTGGGCAGCTAGCTTCTGAGGAGTAGGCGTGGGGAGGCCTCTGAGCCAGCTGAGCTGTCACTGTGCTTTGGTCCCTATAGATGTATCCGCTATCTCCAACCTCATCAGGAAGCATGTGGCTGAGGCCCGGCTAGTGGAAGACATTGGGCATGAGCTGACTTATGTGCTGCCCTATGAAGCTGCAAAAGAGGGGGCCTTTGTGGAACTCTTCCATGAGATTGATGACCGGCTCTCAGACCTGGGCATCTCTAGTTATGGCATCTCAGAGACTACGCTGGAAGAAGTAAGTTAAGTGACTGTCAGAGTAGAGTGGAGCCCATGGTCCCAAGGCTGGACAGGCAGCCTGCCTTTCCCCAGGGGAATAGGATTACCATGAAGCAGGTTATTGCTCCTTTGGGCCATTGATATTGAGCTATTGTTGGCCACAGTTAACTTTTAAATTTGTGGTGTGAGATAACAGGAGACCTTTATTAGGATTGCTCCCTGATGTGGCTGTGTCATAGCCATGCATATAAATAGCCAACATTTATGGAGAATCTCTGTGTGCCTGGTGCTGAACTGGGTGCATTCTTTTTTTTAAATAATTGTAACTTAATTTAATCCTCATAAGTGAAAAAATGGGCACTTGGGGACGCTGACCTGAGCAGCGGGGTTGATTGAGTGTGGGCTGCAAAGCCCATACTTTTTACCATGTAGCAGCGCCTCCCTTGAGAGACAGAACATCATAGACACGGAGGGATACAACATTTTTCTGGCCCAGTGGTCCTCAAGCTTGGCCATGCACCAAAAATCATCTGAGGATATTATTGACAATAAAATTCCATGCCTCAGAGCCAGAGTCTTTGAGTCAGAATTATTACATGCTTCCCAGGCTGTGGTCTATAGTTCAGCATTTAGAAATCGTTGGCTAGTTCACATTCTCTTCTGATACTTGAATCCCTGACTTAATATTTCTAGTGATAGGGAACCCATCATCTTTTGGTCGTTCTGTCTTGGATGACTTATCATGGTGCTAGCTTACTCAGAGATTTGGAGCCATAGACCTGGAAGAGGCCACCTGATGGGCTCCCTGTAGATGCAGAACGAATTTCTTCTGCTGTCGTGTTGTAATGTCATGCCTTTAATTTGAAAAGGATTGTTTGGATTGATAGTTCTGACTACTGAGGAAATGTTCTCCAGTTAAAAATGCCTTCACTCCCAACTGACTGAGAAAGTATTATTATTAAAGAAAGCTTTTACTTTTTGTCTTTAGGGGCTAATAAGCCACTCAATAATGTAATAATTGTGGGGGTGATGGTTGCTCTCATAAAATGGTGTTGAGAATATTCTCACCTCTGTTTTTCAGATATTTCTCAAAGTGGCTGAAGAGAGTGGGGTGGACGCTGAGACTTCAGGTAACCCTCTGGGGGAGCTGTATGCACTCTGGGCAGCACCCTCTGCAGGGTGTCTTGGCTCACCAGTACTGTGCCTTTCCCTTTGACTTGCTTTATCGCATTCTTATTTTCAGTGTATACATCGTGACAGATGAGGAGGGTTAGTTTTGTTAAAAATAAAATGTGGAATCTCTTCGTTTTGCCTTCAGATGGCACCTTGCCAGCAAGACGAAACAGACGGGCCTTTGGGGACAAGCAAAGCTGTCTTCGCCCATTCACTGAAGATGATGTCATTGATCCTAATGATTCTGATGTAGACCCAGGTCTGTTTGGGCAAGATTTGTATCCTGTTGTTGGAAAGTGAATTTCTGTCTTGTGTACTCCAATGTTTCCTTTCGATGGCTTTAAGCTCAGGATGATAGATGCATACAGGGTCCAAAGGGAAGGGGGAAGATGAGAAAAGCCACGTTCCCTTTTCTAGCATTGGGCAACCCATCAGTCCTGAAAGAACCTATCCTCGTTGCTTTCTTCATTTAGTTGGGCTCTTTTTCTCAAGACAAATATAAAAGGATGCTGCTTCAGTCCTCTGAATTCATTTATTTTCTGTGGAGACCTGGCTTCTTGCATACATTAGGTGTTTAATTGTTAAATAAGTATTGTTTGAATGGTTGAAGGATCTCTAATAAGTCATCTTTTAGAGTTAATTGCACCTTAGACTTAGATATTCTGGATGAGTGTGTCCTGTGTGTTTGACTGGGATGGTGAAGGGGAGGCAAGAAGTCAAACAAATACTGTTAAGATGTTAAAGCACCTCAGTTAGGAATCATTAATGTAAGACCTGGATTTTGATACAGTTGTTCAGAGCAGAAACCTTTCTGGCTGTCTCAGTCCTGCTCACATGTGTGTGGCCCTCATGTTCTCCTTGACTTTATGCATTGTCAGTACTTAGATCATTTGAATGTGTCTACCTTTTACCAAAAATATAATGGATGGGAGACAGATCAGCATCGTGTGTTCTCAATTGTGTCAGCCTAAATGCATGGCTGCATAGAATATTCTATGAGAAAGTGAGGATGACTTGGTTCATCTGAATGACTATATGTAAAACAGTTTACATGTGAACACGTATTTTGCATTGTCTCAAGGCACCTTCATTTTCTGTACTCCTCAGACAAGAACTAGAAGGCACAAGCTGTTACTGTTGGACATTTGGAGTCCTAACTTTTCCTCAGACACAGATTTGTCCTGAAAGCCCTTTACTTTTGAGACACTTGTGCTTTCAAACACAAGCCTCCCAGATGGTTGCTGAGGATGTTGGAGGGAGGAGCATGGTGATGTCAAAACTGCCTAAGATAACAGGTGGCCTTCGGTGTTGGCTTCTTACAGAATCCAGAGAGACAGACCTGCTCAGCGGGATGGACGGCAAAGGCTCCTACCAGGTGAAGGGCTGGAAACTCACACAGCAGCAGTTTGTGGCCCTTCTGTGGAAGAGGCTGCTGATTGCCAGACGGAGTCGGAAGGGATTCTTTGCTCAGGTAACAAGAGCCGTTCCAGGCCTGGGACTCTGGCTTCATGGGTGGGCTGCTGGCTCCCTGACCAGTGGAGGCAGGAGAGGGTCATGGTTAGAAGATGGATGCTGGGGCCAGACACTATTTCAGTCCCAGTACTGCTTCTTGGCATTCATGCGTCTGCGGGCATGTTTCTTCTCTGCCTCCATCTAGTCCTCTTTAGAATGAAGATAACATACCTGCAACACAGGGCTGTTATGAGGATTAAAATGAGTACTGCTTAGAATGGGGCCTGACATGGAGTGGTGCTATGTATATGTGTCTGTGAGTTTTACTGTAAAGGATTGTGGGAGAGAGGCAGAGTTCAGAAAAATTGCTGGGCACATTCAGTTTTCATAACCTGAGAAATGATAGGTCCAGATGCACTTGATATATACATTTCTTGGAAACGTGATTTTTCTCTAAAAACTGCAAATTGACAACAAGGTAGCCACAGAGGAAAGAAAAAAAATGGGCAAACAGACTGAGAAGACTCACTACACTATTGTCTGCATGTGAGTGTTGGCATGCTAAGTCACTTGCTCAGAAAGGATGAAATTACCCCACTCTATAAATCAAGAAGTATAAAATCAAGAGATTCTTCCCTATAGACTATGTGGATAATGCAGGAGAGTATGAGTTTGGAGATACAGACCTGGATTTGAATTATGGTTCTGTGACTTACTGGCTGTGTGACCTTGGGCACGTTACTCAGTCTCTCTGGGTTCAACTACCTTGTTCGTTGATTGGTGATGATGATACTACTACTTAGGGCTGTAACAATAATTAGATCATTGTCATGTATTTTCCCATAAAGAAGGATTTAGGTCTTGACGCATTTTGAGGCCATTATATGGTGACAGTGGCTGCTGTTTCCCTTTCAGAGTGGGATCTTACTGGGTCATTTAGTCTTGGTCTGCAGATTACAAGTGAGCACATGAGGCCACAGTGGGAAGTGACTTCACATGGATACGCTAAGAGTAGAGACAGAACAAGGTTTTAGGTCTTCGGACTCCTGGTCCAGGGCTTTTCTCTCAGCCTTTCTCAGAGCTGAGCTGGGCTCCTGGTCCAGTGTGGTCTTTGGTCTTCAGAGGGCAGAGGACAGGACCCTATGTTCTGAGTCACCCTGACATATGACTACTGTTTTCTCTGAAGTTTTTAGCTTGGGGCTTCTGCCAGGTGGCCATAGCCTCTGGCCTTGTGCTGCCAGCTTCCAGAAATGCCTGGAGGGAAGAGGTTTAGTTCTCAGGATCTGCTGCTTCTAACCTGCCATGAGTGCCTTGGTAGAGCTCTGCTATGGGCCCTGTACTGCTCATTTGCATGTTGGCTGGTTTGGGAGGCTAGCTGGACTCTTAGGGGCTTGCCCTGTGCCCTTCTTTCTAACACTTGCCCTTGTTTTGCAATTTCCTTTTCCCCTCTACCCCCTGGTTATAGATTGTCCTGCCAGCTGTGTTTGTCTGCATTGCCCTGGTATTCAGCTTGATCGTGCCACCCTTTGGCAAGTACCCCAGCCTAGAGCTTCAGCCCTGGATGTACAACGAACAGTACACATTTGTCAGGTATGTGCTTGCCTTCTGCGCCCAGGGACAGAAGAGAGCCCAGACAGACCCAGGTGTTTACTGTGCTGAGGGCCAAGGGGAGGTGGACTCAAGAATGTGGATTTTATCAGGTGTCCCAAAGCCCCTGCACAAACTAATATTGGATGCAAAGAACAGCAGCAAATCGAACCTCAAATAATAGACCAGTTCTCTGTTGCCACTTTGGAGCTTGTTTCCTTTTATACTGCTGTCATCAGGAACAGTCCTATATGCTTTATGTAAATAATCTTCCCTTGGAATACATCTGTGATGAAGCTGTCGGGTACTTGGCGTTTCAAAGCTATGTTTGAACTTTGTTGTTTGATCACAGGGCTTCCATACACTGTCACAGCATTACACCCCCACATTCTTGTTTGTGCACAGTACAGTTAATGTGCTCATTAAGTTACAGGTAGTAACTAGTGTGTGCCTTTAATGTTTATTTATTTGTGAGAGACACAGAGACAGAGTACGAGTGGCAGAGGAGCAGAGAGAGAGACAGACACAGAATCTGAAACAGGTGCCAGGCTCTGAGCTTTTCAGCACAGAGCCCAACATGGGGCTCTAACTCATGAACTGCAAGATCATGACCTGAGCCAAAGTCAGATGATTAACTAGCTGAGCCACCCAGGTGCCCCTAGTGTGTGTTCTTTAGACACAAATGCCAGCTACTCTGGAACAATCCAGTGCTTCAAAGAAAAGTACAAAGAAATTTCTCTATTTCCCTAAGCAGAAGTTTTCTTCGGTCTTACACTATTTGTAGACCAAACAAAGGAAACAAAAAAATCCATGAATAGGTGAAACCGTTCCTCCTCCTCTTACTCTGTGTTTCTTGCCTGTTGAGTTCAGGTTTCATGGCTAACTGTGAAAGTATTTTTTGAAAAACTGATCCTTAATGAATTTCTTTGCATTAAAGAAATCCATATGTAAATGTGCATGTACGTATACATGTGTTCATACACACACACACACACACACACACACACACGAAAAACTTCATACATAGAACTAACACAAGCTCTGCTTCAGAGGGCTGTATGTTACCTTGATCTTAAATATTCAGTCCATGTCTTGGGGGCACCTGGGTGGCTCAGTCAGTTAAGCGGCTGACTTTGGCTCAGGTCGTGATCTCACAGCTTGTGAATTCAAGCCCCGCATCAGGCTCTGTGCTGACAGCTCAGAGCCTGGAACCTGCTTTGGCTTCTGTGTCTCCCTCTCTCTGCCCCTCCTCCACTCACACTCTGTCTCTCTCTCTCTCTCTCAAAAAATAAATAAACATTTAAAAAAAATTAAAAAAAAATATTCAGTCCGTGTCAGAGCTCCTTTGGGGTAGGTTCTGCATTGATTCATTTCTGTTTTAAGAGCTTGGCACACAGGAAGTGGCTAGTGAAGTGTCTAATTTAGAAAACCAATTCTACCTTCCAATTCCTGGTTTTAATGTATTGCTAAGCTGGCTGCCTGTCATGTACCCACAGTAATGATGCTCCTGAGGACATGGGCACCCAGGAACTCTTGAATGCCCTCACCAGAAACCCTGGCTTCGGGACCCGATGTATGGAAGGAAACCCAATCCCGTGAGTGCCACTTGAACTATGAGACTCTCCACAGCTGGGTCTTCTTAGGCTTGTCACCTGGTTTGATGTCTAATATATTGCCCTTATCAGCTGTGATAGATGCCACATTGTGTCTAGTGTCATCTGTCTTTCGAACTATTTTTTATTTTTAAAAGGCTCAGAGATATCTAACCAGACCATCTGTAAATAAACATAGCAGACTAGGAGAGTTTTCTAACATCCCACAAAGTAAATCACTGCAGACGTTTATTTACTGCTTTATGGATTAATATTTAATTTAAATAGCACTTCATACTGATAAAATGCTTTTCCCTTCTTCCTTTCTACCAGCTCCTGTACCTAAAAGCAGAGATAGGCTGCCATTATATATAATTTTCAGTGTTGCTTATCAGTTTCTTCACTTTGCCAACCTGAAAAGATGTTATATTGTTGTGTACAAAAATGGACACGTTCTTCTTTTAGAGTTGCATATTTTTGTGCTTTCCTTCGAAATCCATTTTAAGGAAATAGTGTATGAATAAATGCAGTGAAACATCCATGTGTGTCTAAGTGGGTATGAGGGAAGATGTGTGTGGAAGTCTTTGTGCATAAAGACCTTGAAGAGAGTTGAGTTTCCAAGGGAGCCAAACTACGGCCCAGGGAAGTTTGAAGTTCCAGGCTGAGGTCGAATGAGATTCAGGCAGTTACATCACAGACTCTGAGGAATTATGGAGAGTGTGGGAATATGAAGATTGGAGAAAAGCTAATTTGAGTTCCCGGTTTTAAAGGCAAGGTACTGACCTCGCAAGTGACCAGTGAGCACGGTGCTCAGGCATACAAGGTTTCAGAGCAGATTTCTAGATGGAGAGTTACCATGTACTTGCTAGTTCTTACTATTAGATATTTACTAAACATGTGCTGGAATTTAATGCTTAGTGGGTGGTAAGCCCTAGCAGCCAATGTCATCCTAAAGAACAAGATGATTGTGATGGAGAAGGACATGGAAAAAGACATGGAGACATCCTATTTGAAGTCACAAGACTTTTGCCTTTGGACAATCCTGCAAGTTGTATAGGTGAGGTAGGAGAATGAGATGAGATGCTAATAGAGTTGGGTGGATTCCACACACACCTGTGAGCATTGTGGACTCACAGACAGGTGGCAGCCATGGAAGGAGCCGGGTCTGGGCTTAGGGAGCCTGCAGGGACAAAAGAGGTTGGGCCCCTGCCATCAGAGGACGCACAGCCTTGGGGCAGAGCACCACTGAATGTGTGTTAGGGATGGGGTGCAATGGAAGGGGCCCCACTCTGGCAACCTTGACTGAATTCGCATTCTAGGTCTTACCAAAAGGAGGAGAACTGAGGGAAATTTGTGACATTGACTGTGGCATTGAGCTTTGTCTCAGCCAATCATTTTGTGAAGATTTTAGAGTGTGAGCTTCAGGAGGTACTGTGTCTTACTCTGACTTTTGCATCAAGTCACAGTGCTTTAGAGAGAACTAGAGAGCAATACACAAATCTGTTCCTTTGATATTTTTAGTACGTTCAAGCATAACATAAAGAATGTGGCTATGCATTAAATTGTAGAATTTGAAGCTAGGAAGGATACTAGAAATGACTTGTTGCAACATGTCATTGTGTACTTTTATTTTACTAGTGGAGAAGATAAGACCCAAGAGGGCAAGCGTCTTATTGGTGGTCCACAGGGATTCAGAGCTCAAGTCAGGCACAAAGGCCTTGTCTTTTGTCACCCAGGGTGCTTGCAAACAACCTAGCTCTTCATGCACTGAGCACCCTCTCCCCATCCCTCCCCAACCCCAATTCTCTACTCATTTTAAGACATAAAGTGAATCTTTCCATTCTGCACCAGATTTTCAGCACATTGAGCATAACGTGCAGACTCCTTGCCTGACCTGATCATCTGGCACCTGCCTCCCTCCACCCCTCCTCTTCCACTTTCTCCCTCCTAGCTCATCTCGCCCCAGCCACACTGCCTTCCTGCTGTTCCTCAAACATGGAAAGCTCATTTTCTCACTTTCTATTGCCCTTGCTTATAGTGTTCTTTCTTCCCAAATCTTTTCCTGGCTTCTCTTTCTAATCGTGTATGCCTTGGGAGAAGTATCACCGTCTTTGGGAGAAGTAGCCCTGTTTCCCCCCGTTTCCCTCTTATTTTGCTTTATTTTTGGCTAGGTGACATTTGTTTATTGCCAGATTCCTGCACAGGAAAGCAAGCTCCATGCAGGCAGAGAGTTTGTCTTGTTCACCCCAGACTCTCAAATGTGCCGAACAGTGTCTGGCACGTAGATGCTCAGTGAATATTCGTTGAGTGAACACAGGGGCAGGAGACCAAATGCCAGTGGATTGCATTGACTGGAGTTTGGTAGGTGAGCATTTCAGGCTCTTTGTGTTCCATCATCCTTAACTGCAAAGGAAGTTTGCGGCTCACAGGTCTGTGGGGAGATCACACAAATGGTGAGGGGATAGATGCATGTTTGTGGTTGTTATTGATTGATCTGTGCTCCTGAGGCACCAGGAAAGGCCAGGCCCTCTCGGGTGATGCTACCTTTGATGTCTTCCCTCTGCAGAGACATGCCTTGCTCAGTGGGGGAAGAGGAGTGGACCACCGCCCCGGTTCCCCAGACCATCACGAAACTCTTCCAAAGTGGGAACTGGACGATGGAGAACCCCTCACCCGCCTGCCAGTGTAGCAGCGACAAAATCAAGAAGATGCTGCCTGTGTGTCCCCTGGGGGCAGGGGGGCTGCCTCCTCCACAAGTGAGTCAGTCTCAGTGTGACTGAGCAGATGGCGGTGCAGGGTGGGCTGGGGTGCTTCCATTAGGAAGAAGGAATGGATGACCAGTCATGCAGGGGGTTGTCTTTCAGTCTTGATCTTAATTCTGTGGGGACAACAAGCATGTGAGTTTTGAAGGGAAGAAGCTGGTCCATAAGTTTCTAACTTAGCTTAGCTTGTTTCTCTAGTTTGAAAAAAGTCAGCCTAGCTTACTTACCTGTTCGAGTTAAAACCAGAACCCAACGCTCGGGATCAGTGGGCTGTGGAAGACACACTCTGGCTTCTCCCGCTGAGGTAGTGTTGACAGAACATACAGCATGACAGGCCTGGCTTCATCCCCGGTTCTGCCACAGATGAGCTGGTGACCTGGGACAGGCCCCTCAGTGCCTGGACCTGTTTCCCCACCTCTGAATTAGGGAGGCTGGCCCATGAAGCTTCTGTGGGTCTTAAAATTCTGACATTCTCTGAGATTGTGAGTGTGGGGAGCAGTCCTGAGCCTTTTTTCTAAGAACAATTTCAGGAAGAGGCTTGTTTGTGATCTCCCTCTGCTGCTGTATCAGTATCTAGGTTGCAGGGTGAGGACAAGTGATTTCAAATGGGTGTGAGAACTTAAAGGTATCCTGGTTACTTCTCCCTAAAATAACAGCTGATCTATCATCAGTATAACTCCAGTGAACAAGAGAATTCACTGGGCATAGAGTCAATGATACTGCTCCCCTAAATACCTTTGTGACTATACAGAATCATATTCTACTGTCTATTGTTTAGCAGTTCAGAATAATTTCCTGGGAACATGTTAGCTCGGCAGAAGGGAATGGCCAATGCTGAGGGCAGAATGGACTAGGCCTTGGTGTTTGGATGATGGCAACGCCTGGGGTCTGGTCATACTGTGGTCCATGTTTGAGGGACATGTGTCACTGTAGTCTTTGATTTTTTGTTTCTGTTCCAATTGTGGTCCATAAAGACACTTGTGCTTGGTTTTTCTGTGATGACAGAGGAAACAGAACACTGCAGACATCCTTCAGAACCTGACGGGAAGAAACATTTCGGATTATCTTGTGAAGACCTATGTGCAGATCATAGCCAAAAGGTCATTATTTACTAAACCTGGCCCTTCCTGGGTAGGGGAATTATAGGTCTAAAAATAGCAGGCTGAGTGTGTGGGGAAGGGGGGTTGAAGACATCAAATTTTGGCCTGATGTTGGCTTTTGGGAGTTGAGGATATTTTCCTAAGCTAGAAAAGGTAAGTATTATGAACTTTTAGTGTTAGCATCAATGTTAGGGCTGCCCAGGATAATCACAGTGCTGTGCATTAGAAAAGTTCTTGAGATCAAATGTACACTGTTGATTATAGTTAAAAATACTGTATTCTATACTTCCAAGTTATGAAGCAACTAGATCTTAAAAATGTGCTTACCACAAAAACGAGAAAATAGTTACAGGACATGATGGAGGTATTAGCTAACAGCACCGTGGTAATCATATTGTAATACATAGTACGTCAGATCAAATTGTTATACACCTTAAATTTGCACCAGGTTATTTGTCAACAACAAAAAAAAACTGGATTCAAATTTGAATTCTACTTATTATCTGTTTTACTAGGAGCAATCAGTTGTCCTTTACTGTCCTCTTACTATTCTATGGTGCAGATGAAATGACATGATACATATAAAGGGCCTCTCCTGAATGGAATGCATGATAATTTTGGTAATATGTAGTGCTATGAAGTGAGCCCTGGGCCAACTCAATGGTCTGACTTGGCTGTGGAACCTTGAAAGAGCCATGAACGTTCATGGGGCATCACTGCACAGCATTGAGTACTTGATGCCCAGGAAATGTTCATTCTGGTTTCCTTTTGGTTTGTTGAGCCTCTCTATTAGGTATTCTCAGTGACTTTAAATGACAGGGCTGGGGTGTGCTTGAATGATCATCACTGTGAGTTTCCAAGAACGAGGCATAACCTTTCCATGTCCTCCATAGTTAACATATTACCTTGAATTCAGTAAGTTTCAGGGTGCCTATCTGGCTCAGGTGGTATAGAGCATTCGACTCTTGATATCAAGGTCATGAGTTTGAACCCCACTTTGGGTGTAGAGCCTACTTAAAAAGAATTTAAAAACATCTTTTGGTTCAGTCACATCTTTGTAAGGTGGCTTTTGAATTGGTTTAATCCAAAGCATGATTTTCATATAAATAACATGGTTTTAAGATGGGGAGAAAAAGACACGGTGACTGGGGCATCCTTCCGTGGGTACCACCCCGCAACACCAGCCTGATCACCGGATTCTTTGTCTCTGTTTATTTCCTCAGGTAGATAGTAACTTCTTTTGTATCATCAGGAATAGGATCAATGTTTCTTCACACTGATTTTTGGTTTCTTTTTCTTTGGCTTCTGCAGTTTAAAGAACAAGATCTGGGTGAATGAGTTTAGGTAAGTTGATCTCTTCCTGTGCTTGCTTTTATATTTTCTGGACTCCAGTAGTTCAGAAGGATGACTTTGATCCAGGTATCCCAGATCCCAGGAGGCTGGGGTGTGGGGATTACTTGGTGCTCAGCTGCTACTTCAGACGCCTTTGAAAGATTTGGCACTCTGATCCCCTGGAGGATATTCAGAAGTTTCTTAGAGGTCTCCTTGGATTTAACAGGGAAGCACAGTGTTGTGAGGAAATACCTTATGCTGTTGACACATTCCCAAGGGGTACTAGGGACTCCAGGACAATTTTTCAGGCCTCTAGAATGAGACCAAGAAGATCTTGGATGAAATAAGAGGCATCAAAGTTACTTATCTTCACAGTGTTTGAACTCCTTTATCTATGTAGGTTTTGAAGGAACAGGTAGCACTAGGGAAGAAAGGAACAATGCTTGAAGCCATTTTGTACTTACTAGAAAATGAGATAGCTTATATGGCTGCCTCAAAACTTAGCTCCATCACTGCTTCCCACTTTTCCTCTTTGCTTTTTCCCCAAGGGCCAGCACCCACAGACCTCTGCACAGAGCAGATGCAAACTGGGACCCCTAAAGTAGTCTTCGTGCTAGAAAAGAGCCAAGGCCTGTCTATAAGCCCTCCTCCCCAGGCTACTCTGGTCAGTGTCCCTCCTCCAACTCGCCATCTGATTGTCTCGAAACCCAGAACCCTGCCCAGACACCCACGTGCAGGCCTGGGACATCAGGCTGTGAGGCGAACGACCATTCTTAATGTCTCAGACATCTCACTCTGTGTATAATCACATGCAGGTCCTTCCCACTTGTGCGGTAACCATAAGAGTTAAGAGATTGCCAGAATTCATTAGAGGAGGCCAAGATGCAGCTTTCTCCAAGGCCAGCTTCAGTCCTTCTTTGAATAAGCAATTCACCTATGTGAAGCATGCACAAATTCACGGGGTGTCTGCTGCTCAACAATACTGTGTACCATGCTGTATTTTAATGCCAGGATGTTCTTGTAGGTACGGAGGGTTTTCCCTGGGTGCCAGTAATTCTCATTCACTTCCTTCAAGTCAAGAAGTTAATAATGCCATCAAGCAAGTGAAGAAACACTTGAAGCTGGCCAAGGTATGGTATCCATTCTAGGACATGTCAGAAAAATGGGCCTAGAGTTGCTGCTATGTGGGAGTAGTTGACAGGTACATCTAATCACCCAGCCACTTACTGTTTTTAAGATTTTTGAATACAAAGCTGTTGATGGGATTTACTGATCTTGTGCCAGCCAAGAGTAGGGTACACAGTGTATGTTTAATATCTGAAAACATAGATCAAAAAAAATTCAGAGATTTAAAAGCTCTCAGAATAACTTCAGTTCGTGAATTTAGCCAGTCGGCAAATAAACTGGGCTTCAAACATACTTTTCTAAAACAATCACTGGTGAAACAGGAAATGAATTATTTCCTTAAAGTTGGCAGCAGGACCTCTATAAAGCACCCACTTCATTTCTCAGTACTTCTGGTTTCCCATTTTTTTTTTATTAAAATTTTTTTTAAATATTTGTTTATTTTTGAGAGAAAGAACGTGAGTGGGGGAGGGGCCAAGAGAGAGGGAGACACAGAATCCAAAGCAGGCTCCAGGCTCTGAGCTGTCAGCACAGAGCCCAACATAGGGCTCCAACTCATGACTGTGAGATTATGACCTGAGCTGAAGTCGACTGCTTAACTGACTGAACCACCCAGGTTCCCTCCCCGCCACTCCAATTTTTTTTTAATGTTTAGTTTTGAGAGAGAGAGAGAGAGAGAGAGAGAGAGAGAGAGAGAGAGAGAGAGAGAGAGACAAGGCAGGGGAGGGGCAGAGAGAGAGAAGGAGACACAAAGTCTAAAGCAGGCTCCAGGCTGTGGAGCCCAGTGCGGGGCTCAAACCCACAGACCACGAGATTATGAGCCAAGGTTGGATACCTAACTGACTGAGCCACTCAGGCGCCCCTCTGGTTTCCCATTTTTAAATGAGAATTGAGGGGTCAGATGACCTGCATTCCAGAATCATGGGCAGCCACAATAGTCCTAAAGTCGTATCGCCACTTTTGACGCACAGACCCTACATATCCAATACCTCAGCACACTGAGTGTAGTTCTGGGTCTTAGGAGGACTCCAGGGGAACACTTGGGAGAATCCTCACCACTCAGTTAAGTGAGACATCTGCATCTTGGGACTTTGAGTCACCGGGCATCCCTGCAACTCCTTTAAGACTTGTGGTTTGGGGCAGCACGAATGCTTAAGATTTCTGGTCACTTGTTTCTTGGGCGCCAGTTATCCAGTGGCTTCAAATCTCACCTCAGTGAACAAAGCAGTAAAATATTGCTCCTCACATCGTTGTCCCGTTGCCCTTCCCTGTGAACCATCCCAGCTGACGCAAGTTTCTTTTGTTCACAGGACAGTTCTGCAGATCGATTTCTCAGCAGCTTGGGAAGATTCATGACAGGGCTAGACACGAAAAATAACGTCAAGGTAAAGCCCTTTGTTCTAGTAGCTTCTTGATGAACGACTCATAATGTTGACAGGTGTGTTCATGACAGAAAAGAGCTACTAATTTTACCACAGAGGCCATACAGTATAGCAATGAAGAGAATTTGCTTTGCCACCAGACATACCAACCAAGTGAACTATTGTGACCGTGACCAAGTTACCTAACTTATCTAAGCCTCAGTTTACTAATCTAAGAAAGGGAGATCATAATCATGTCTCTCTTAAAACTATGGGGAGGATTGAGTGAGTTAAAGGTATAGGGTCGTTGGCACGGCACCTGGCCATATGATCTGTGCTCCACATACCCTGGCTACTGTGATTACTTTGCCATGTTCACCTGGCCATATGATCTGTGCTCCACATACCCTGGCTACTGTGATTACTTTGCCATGTTCTCAGACTATAATGTTTTATCTTGGTATATGACTGGAATTCCTAAAATTTATGCCCATGTTTTTTTGTATGTGCATCTACCTCTGGAAGAAGGATTTGGAAGCATTACTTTGTACGTGGTGTATTTTATTTTAGGTGTGGTTCAACAACAAGGGCTGGCATGCCATCAGCTCTTTCTTGAATGTCATGAACAATGCCATCCTCCGGGCCAACCTGCAGAAGGGAGAGAACCCCAGCCAGTATGGGATTACTGCTTTCAATCATCCTCTGAATCTCACTAAGCAGCAGCTCTCAGAAGTGGCTCTGTAAGTGTGACTGTGTCTGAATGGGTGGGGTAGGAGGTTGAGAGGGTGTTGGTGGACTCCTGGAGTAGGGGAAGGAAGTGTGAAACTGGTTCTGGAGTATCAGCAGAGGTCACAGTTATATTATTGTATATCTGGATTATTAATTCAGGTTCTGGGTAGAAAATAATCATATGAAGTAGCTGATAGGGATTAAACTGCAGAAGATAAAGGACCCTGATGTCTAAAGACCATTACATTTAGTGAATTTATGTAAACTAAAATTGTCAATAAAATCCTAAAATACTTTATCTCACCATTTACACATTGGTTAATAAAAAATCAGGGTGCCTGGGTGACTCGGTTAAGTGGCCGACTTCAGCTCAGGTCATGATCTCATGGTTTTTGGGTTCAAGCCCTGTGTGGGGCTCTGTGCTGACAGCTCAGAGCCTGGAGCCTGCTTCAGGCTCTGTGTCTCCCTCTCTCTCTCTGCCCCTCTCCTGGTCACGCTCTGTCTCTCAAAATGTGAATAAACATTAAAAAAATAAATTTAAAAAATGGTTTTATTAGTTTTGAAACCACTGTTTTCTAAACTTGGTGAAGCATACTTTTATTAGCTTGTCTTTTTAATTCCTCAGTCAAGTGTGTGTGTGTGTGTGTGTGTGTGTGTGTGTGTGTATGTGTGAATGTGTGAAGTTTAAAGCCAGTATAATATAGTTTAAAGGGCATAGCCTTTGGAATCATACAGATCTATGTTTGAATCTGGTTTCTAAATTTCTAGATGTATGGTGTTAAATGAGGCAATTCATGTAAATTGCCCAAGTCTAGCACTCAGCATTAGATTCTTCCCTGTGTATGGAGCATGGCACAGCTATTTCTGCTGAACTCATATAGAAAATGTATGTCACTAGGATCTTTATACCAACTTTATATATAATTAATATATATAAGAATAGTTTATTTTATACCCTCTTTAATGAGCTTATAATTCTTAAAAAAAGAATCTGAGAATTTTTGTTACATATGCTGCATACTATTGTTTTCAAATTTATTTAAAGCCGGAAATTAACTTATTTGAATAGTTTCACACTAATATTTCTGCTTTATTTAGTTTTCAAGATATAGTAGTCCTATATGTGTGAAAATTTATAACTTAATGCTCTTAAGTGTCAAGAAAGGAAGACCAAAGTGGATGCCATTTGACCATTCTTAGACTTTTTAAAATAATTTCACTATGGTAATGGGTTCTTTTTTGCCTCACTGAAATCACTTTTGCATTTTAATCATCAGAATTTTTTTTTTTTACTTGAAAATAATCATCTTTAACCCTGAATGAAATTCGTTTGGTGAACAGATATTTTTCCCTCAGATCTCCGACACTTGTGTGTTTGTGTGTGTGTGTGTGTGTGTGTGTGTGTGTGTGTGTGCACGTGTATCTCACTTGATTGGGTCCTCAGCTGCATCAATGGCCTCTCATAGCCTCACTGCCTTTTGTTTTCAGGATGACTACATCAGTGGATGTCCTTGTGTCCATCTGTGTCATCTTTGCAATGTCCTTCGTCCCGGCCAGCTTTGTGGTGTTCCTGATCCAAGAGCGGGTCAGCAAAGCAAAACACCTGCAGTTCATCAGTGGAGTGAAGCCTGTCATCTATTGGCTCTCCAATTTTGTGTGGGATATGGTAAGAACTCCAGTCTACTGCTGTTTTATAAATCATTAGGGCTGTGGGTTGGACGAAAGAGCCCCCCGCCCCGGCTTTTCTAAAAGTGTACTAGCTAGTCAAAGATGAATGAAAAAGGAAAAGGCAGAGGCAGTTGTATACTCTCATGACACTAAATATGGCATCAATTACAGAGCTGATCTCCCGCTGAAAAGAAAAATCTGTCCATGCTGCAATTAATACCACTGCCGCTAATTTCCTAACTGACCATTTTTCAAAGTAACATCAAGCTGGAAGACCCTTAGTCAAAACTTCAGTGCCTTTACCTTGTCTGGTAGGTTTTCACCACCAGAATCAGGGTGTTCTTTACCTTGGTAGGAAATCCATCTTTCAGTTGAAAACTCTATACATTTTACCCAGAAGCTTATCCATCCATTTCAAATATATTTTTATGCCAGCTCTAATACATTGCTTCTGTTCAGACCAATATAGAGGACTTAAAAGAATTCTGAACTTCAAATTTTTGTAAAGTGGAGTTGAAGTTTATCTCCCTTGACTTCCATTAATTGTAAGCCACACAGAACAAATTTAATTCTTCTCCCACCGCACAGTCCTTCAGGTATTTAAAGACAGCTTTCATTTAACCCAGGTCTTCCCCATATAAGATGATCTATATGAGAACATACTTTGTAATCTCTAAAGCACTGTACAAACATGAGTAATGATGATGATGTTTGTTTTGATTATACGAAGCCTCTCAGAATTATCACTGTTCTGATATGTTGCCTTTCTATGGCCATGCCCCATGTTGTTAATGTTCCTTTTGAAAAGCCAAGCCGAAAACTAACCTTGTGTTCAGGCTGAGGTCTGAAGGGTTACATATCTAGACAGAGTTGATCTTTATGCCATACTGTCATTACTTAGCTCATGGGTATTGCATGGGGAGGTAGCACTGTCTAGATGGCAACTTGGTAGTGAACTGTAATTTCCATTTCATATAATGATTGGTGAATGGGGTCTCTTTCACTCTATACTAATGCAGTTGATTTTCTGAACCTAAACTTCATATTTATCCCTATTACACTGCATCTTGTTTAGTATCCATTTGGTTTTGTTTTTGTCTTGATCCAGTGATTACTTCATTTGGTAAACACATACTTAAGTGCTCACTATGCGTCTGACTGTGGCAGGCACAGGAGGTTCAGAGATGGAATATCAAGTCTGTGACCTCAGAGCTATCCCTTATCTTCCTGTGTATTATCTGTCCCTTCCTGCTTTAGAGAGACTGAAATTCACTAAAAGCATGTCTTCATCTAAGTTGTTGATAAACATACTGGGAAGAATGGGGCTGAGACAGAGCCCTGCAGTCTGAAGCTCAAATTCTTTTAACAGCCAACAAGCCCACTTCCCCTCCCTGCCTGTACTTTGGTCCGCCAGCTATGAATTCTCATAATTGTCCTGTAGTCAAGTCTTTATATCTGCATTTTAATGCTTGACACACTGTCAGGACAGCCTTGAAAATTATTCTCAGTGTGATGAAACAATTGTGACATTCATGTTATGAGGTAAGTGCTTATAAATAGATTACATGTGAGATTGAACTTGGGCAGACTATAATATAGCATTAACGATGAAGCACACAATCATCTTCGGGAAGAATAATGGAAGCTTATTTGCTGCTGTGAAATTGTAATTACTCTGACTGGGAACCCATTGTTCAGTGTAAGTTTACTGAGCGTGACACCTTGGCTTAGCTGTTGGAAAGACAGAAAGGGCATGCAGTTTATAAAATCAGCCAAGGGTAAAATGCTTGTCAAATGTATTGTCCGATATTTTGATTAATGCTTTATGTGGCTTCATTAATTCAAAGTTATTCTCCCAATATGTTTATCTGCCCTTTCTTGTCCTATGATGGTGAAGACTTGAGATGTGTTGTGTCTCTGACTCAGGGGTGAACCTTATTTCCTTGCTTTTCACTTTTAGTGCAACTATGTGGTCCCTGCCACGCTGGTCATTATCATCTTCATCTGCTTCCAGCAGAAGTCTTACGTGTCCTCTACCAACCTTCCTGTGCTAGCCCTTCTACTTTTGCTGTATGGGTAAGGCACCTGTGGATGGGGGTAAGGCATATAGTGCCCAGTTTCTGAGGGAAGGCAGGGGACACCCAGTGGACATGTGTCTTTGTGCCTCACCAGGTGGTCGATCACACCTCTCATGTACCCAGCCTCCTTCGTGTTCAAGATCCCCAGCACAGCCTACGTGGTCCTCACCAGCGTGAACCTCTTCATTGGGATCAACGGCAGCGTGGCCACTTTTGTGCTGGAGCTATTCACCAACAATGTGAGTCTGCTGAAAGAGCAGCTCTTGTGGGGACGAGCATCTCTGCGAGCCAGAGGACAGCATGGAATAATGATCTAATGCTACTTGTCTGTGGTGTTGACCCCGCTGACCACTCCATCCTTTTTCAGATTCTCTCCCCACCGGGTTTGAATAGCATGTCTTTCTCCTCCTTTTTTTTTTATATTTCTTAGTTTGATCAAACCCTTGAGTTTCCTTTGACAGGTTCTTTTGTACTCCTTTCTGTTTAAGTGTTGCTCTTCCCACTATTTGGTCCTGTGCCATCTTTGCTTTCCACTTGAGATGTTATCTCTGTGTGATGCCATTCATTCCCGAGGCTTTGACCAACCCTCTCTCTCCGTGTCTTACATAGTTATCTCCCGGATCTATGCCTTTAGCCCTCATTGTTCCCTGGAACTCTAGTCTCACGTTTTCACTTGCCTAGCAGATGGCTCCAGTTAGATTATTTCTAGATGCCCCATTCTTGACCTGTCCTAATCATCTTTTCTTTCAAAACCTAGTACTTCTCTTGCCATTCCCGTCCCACTGGATGGCATTCCTATCTACCCAATCACCCCAGCTGGCAGTATTATAGTCATCGTATATGCTTTTGCTTATGTCCCACATTGAACTGTTTACCTTGTCTGGTCTTCTGGTTCCAGATCTCTTTAAGGGCCCTGTCCATTCCTGTTGTTACTGTCTTTGTCCAAACACCTTAACTTAGCATGCAAGGCCTTTAGAGGTGCACAGCTCTTCCTGGCCAAATCTCACCACACCCTTTCCCAAGGCTCTGTAGTTTTAGTTGAGTTCGTTGTTGGCTTTAACCATCCATACTCCTGTAGGCCTGACTTCTTTTATTACAGAGCCTGGTAGTATCTCACTAAGCCTTCAATACTCTGCTCAAATATGAAGCTTTCCTTACCTGCCAAGCGGGAGGTGCTCTCTTTCTCCTGTGCTCCCCAAACCCTCAGTTCATGCCTCCAGTACTACCAGTTATGTAGTAATTTCCTCAGAGTAGAGACTGTTTATTAACCTTGGCCTCCCCTGTGCCCTAACACAGGGCATCCAGCACATGGCAACTTAATTGTTGGCTATTTGGCCACTGGCTTGACGTATACAAGAAGGATTTTTAAAATGCCTACAAAATCCTGAAACTGAAATATTACCCAGACATGAGCAATTTGCTTTTGAAATGCTAAGCCAGTGTTTTATTATGGATTTGCCTCTGATTAAAAATAACTGTTTCCAAACTTTGCTCCTATTTCTATATATTCATAGCATTACTTCAATTTTTTTTTTTTACTTCAGATTTTCTAAAGAAATTTTATTCGGTTATGTATCATCAACTATGGCTGTTACTATTGATTGGTGTCTGAATTCAAAGGTTCAGTTTGACCCCAGTGAATCCAAATTTTTCTAATCTCTCGTATTTTAGACCTTGATATATTTTTAGCCTAAACCACAAATGACATTCATTTGAAGAAATGACATTTCTTTCTTATTTTTTTTATTTTTTATTTTTTTAGAAACTGAATAACATCAATGATATCCTGAAGTCTGTATTCTTGATTTTCCCACATTTTTGCCTGGGACGGGGGCTCATCGACATGGTGAAAAATCAGGCAATGGCTGATGCCCTGGAAAGGTTTGGTGAGCGACAGCAGTGGCTAGAGGGTGCTTTCATGGAGATGACAGTTTTCATGGGCCTTGGGACTCTGGGCTTTGTTTTGGAAAGAGACTGGTGACTGGGCATAGGACTTCCCACCACTCAGAGGGTTCATGACAATGAAGCTGGATGTGGCATGGATCTTTTGATGCAACATTTGTCTGTGCCTCTGATAGCCTTGAGAAAAGTGAGAGGGCAATTTTGGAGGTAAGGAGGTAAGGAAAATACTGGCTTCATCCTGGACCCAGTGCATAAAGCCACTGGTTGGGTTTGTTAGTCACTGGAAAAGGCAAACCACAGTTATAATTGGATACAGTCCAGAGAACCAGAAGGAAGAGTACAAACTTTGGCTCTGACTACTAGGAAAGTCGTGGGTCTGCAGAGTGGCCATCTATTACCTTTTACAAAGTCTATAAAAAGGTAATTTATTGCAGCTTTTTCAATCTCTAGAGTCTTTAAAAATATTTCTCCTGTGGCCACATTACTGTTCTTCATCCACTGGCTCATATAGCTAGATGGGCCATGTTATTTAATGGACATAGAAGAGGGACTATTTTTTCTTTCTTTTCAGTTAACAAGTGCACAGGAGATGTATAAGGAATGTAAGGAGTATTCCCATAAAGCCAGATGATTTAATTAGTTCAATAGGTTACATTATATGCTACTGAAAGGGGCATCTTTTTAAAGCACTCTCCAATCTTCAGTGAAACAGTTTGCTAAAATACCCTTAAAATTACCCTGGATTGTTTGCCTTTTTAAAAGGGATTTGTGGCATGTCTCATTAAAAAGGAAATATAAGATATGAAATTAGAGATCTAATACATGTTAGTTCTGAAATTCTGACTGATTACTGGGTCATAGTATATTTTCCCAAAATGCTACTCTAAATCAGACTTGAAAAGTAATCACTCCCTTACTTGTCATAGACAAGAACCATTGGTGTTTTTGGGAACATAGACAAATTTGAGCCTGAATTTGAGGAAGGGCCATGGTGTTTGGTGCCTCCATTCTGACTGGATCTCTACATTGTGTCTTCAGGGGAGAATCGTTTTGTTTCACCACTGTCTTGGGACTTAGTGGGACGAAACCTCTTCGCCATGGCTGTGGAAGGGGTGGTATTCTTCCTCATCACTGTTCTGATCCAGTACAGATTCTTCATCAGGCCCAGGTGAGCTTTTTCTCAGAACTCATGGAGCACCTGGTTGAGGGTCACAGAGGAACATGGGGAAGCACTAGTCAGTGGTGGTTTCTTTGCATTGATCTCAAGACAATCCAACTGATTTTCCTAATGTGGGTATCCTCTAGCCCACAGCACTGCTGATCTCTACAGAGAGTATATTTTATAGGACTTGCTTAGAAATTGGGTCTTTGTCTTGAAAGATACCTTGAAAGGTTGATTTTTTTTTTTTTCTTAAAAATTTTCCCCCAAGACCTGTAAACGCAAGGCTTCCTCCGTTGAATGATGAGGATGAAGATGTGAAGCGGGAAAGACAGAGAATTCTTGATGGTGGAGGACAGAATGACATCTTGGAAATCAAGGAGCTGACAAAGGTGAGACAGTACAGGCTGTAACAACTTGTCTTCCGTTGTTTTCAGCTTTATATGTTGGAAACGGTCATTTTTGCTGATTTGCTTAATAAAAAGAGCATGCTTCCCCAAATATGTACATCTATACCAAGTTTCTATCTAGTATTTAATTTTATTTAAAATACACTGAGGGGACTTCTTAATGAAAGAAATCCTACTGAGAATATTTTATAATATGAAGTCTTGTTCTCAAGTATATTTGTTTTTCACACACTTTTGTGTTTGTTGTTAAAACATACTAAAATTGTACATCCAGTCAAAGCTGAGGTAGGAAGAATGAATGGCTAATTTTGAGAGTCATAGTCTAAAAAGCTGGTATGTCTCCATATGTCTCAGGAGGAAGGTTTGTTTCAGCCCACGCTAGGTGCCAGAATCCCAACAATTTACTTTTTTATAATATGTACAAACAATATTTACAGTGCTTCAATGATACATTTTTACCCTGCACAGTTTAATTTTTTAAAAATCTATACTATCAAGTAAATGAAAAATTATATTTTAATGACTAATATGTCTTTGGAGAAGGTTGATAGTAGGCACACCTGGGTGGCTCAGTCAGTTAAGTAGCCAACTGTTGATTTCTGCTTAGGTCATGATCTCAAAGGTTCTTGAGATCAAGCCCCATGTTAGGCTCTGCACTGAGAGCAAGCATGGAGCCTGCTTGAGATTCTCTCTGTCCCTCCCTCTCTCTGCCCCTCCCCCACTTGTGTGAGTGTGTGTGTGCACGCGCATGTTCTTTCTCAAAATAAACATAAGGGGTGCCTGGGTGGCTCAGTTGGTTAAGTTTCCGACTTTGGCTCAGGTCATGATCTCATGGTTCATGAGTTTGAGCCCCGCATAGGGCTTTCTGCTGACAGTGCAGAGCCTGCTTGGGATTCTCTCTCTCCCCCTCTCTCTCTGCCCCCCTCCCCCCAGAATAAATAAACATTAAAAAATAATAAAAACAAATAAACATAAAAAGGTTGATATGAAATTAAAAATAAAAAGAAGTTCACTTTTATTTTGAGCTTCAGAGTCCTTCAGAAGCCAGTTGCTACAGAGACAGACCAAGGCTCTTAGCATATCAAATGTGTGACTTAGTTTTACTGATGAGTCTTACTTCATGTGTATTTGGGTTATAATTCCCTCTTCCACAGTTGCTTGGGATAGCTATGATTCACCATGGCTCATGAATGTGTGCACTTTGTCGGTTGCAGATCTACAGAAGAAAGAGGAAGCCTGCTGTTGACAGGATTTGCGTTGGCATTCCTCCTGGCGAGGTAAAGGCACTTTGTCTACACTTTTCTTGTCCTTATTAATTCAAACTGTCTACCCAATCAAACAACATCTGGAAGGGTTAAAAGTGAGTTTTAAAGGCTTCTCTATTCATGTGTATGTGGAGCAATCAGTCATTGAGAAGATGGGGATCCCATTTGTCAAAAGGCTTGGGATAATGTTAGGCAATTTTAGAAAAGAATGCACGTGGGGTGGCTGGGTGGCTCGGTTGGTTAAGCATCCAACTTCAGCTCAGGTCATGATCTCACGGTTAATGAGTTTAAGCCCTGCATGGGGCTCTGTGCTGACAGCTCAGAGCCTGGAGCTTGCTTTGGATTCTGTGTCTCCTTCTCTCTCTGACCCTCCCCTGCTCATGCTTTCGCTCTCTCCCTCTCTCTTGCTCAAGAATAAACATTAATTTTTTTTTTTTTAATTTAAAAAGAAAGCATGCACGTCTCAAATGTGACTTTGTGATCGATTCAAGATGATGATGAAATTGAAATAGATTTTTTTTTAAGTAGGTTTTTTCCTTTATTGTTCATGTTTGTGTTCTTTTCTGCCCTTGAGCCAGATTAGATAGTGAAATGTGACTGGTTGGTTTTCATTACTTTTCTTTTACACATGAGCTTTGGCCTCAACCTCATGATTCAAATAATATTTACAAATATGCTCAATGTGTCTCATTACAAATTATACTTAAATATCTATATACGTTCTTAAAACCAGAAAAAATTTGACTCTTCATCAATATTTAAGAATGATGTTTTAGAATCATGTTATCTAAAAACCCAGTTGAGGTGACTGTTTTATAAGGGTCATTTATATTCAGATTTTTAGTATTTTGCTTATATGGCTTACCCAATATGTTTCAGTGCTTTGGACTTCTGGGAGTTAATGGGGCTGGGAAATCATCAACTTTCAAGATGTTAACTGGAGATACCACGGTTACCAGAGGAGATGCTTTCCTTAACAAAAATAGGTAAGAAAAGACATAGAGTGTATTTTGCCACAAAAACTTTTTTTACTTTATTTAAATAAATATATTTTGATTTTTGGGGATTATAACAGTACTATGTAGTTTATAAAAATGTTGAAATACAGTGAAGTATAAAGAAAAAGATAAAAATCATCAATAATCCCACTACCTAGAGATAACCACTATTTACATTTTTTTTCCAGTCCCCATCTGTTTTTTTTTTTTAAACAGCTTTATTCAGGTATAATTTATATACCATGTAGTTTGCTTTTCCTAAGAGTACAATTAAATGATTTCTAGTCAGTTTGCAAGGTTGTGCACAGATCACCACAATCTAGTTTTAGAACATTCCCATCAGCCCAAATCTGTGTTATATACACATATAAGTGTATTATAAAATTGACATGATACTGTATCTAGGTTTTTTAAAATTAGTTCACTGTTGGGGCGCCTGGGTGGCTCAGTCGGTTAAGCGTCCGACTTCAGCTCAGGTCACGATCTCGTGGTCCCATGAGTTCGAGCCCCGCGTCGGGCTCTGGGCTGATTGCTCAGAGCCTGGAGCCTGCTTCCGATTCTGTGTCTCCCTCTGTCTCTGCCCCTCCCCCATTCATGCTCTGTCTCTCTCTGTCTCAAAAAGAAATAAAACGTTAAAAAAAATTTTTTTTAAATTAGTTTACTGTTAATGAGGGTAGTATGAATATTTCCCAATGGGTTACATATTCTACGATGTAGACTTTACATTATTACATAAAATGCTCCTCTGTACATTTACCTGTAGTTTATTTAATCAATTCCTTATTGCTGGACACTTGGTTTCTGTTTTTCACTATGTAAATATGTCCTTGTAGTCCTCTTGCAATTCCTCAGGCAAAATTCCTACTAGGTGAAAGGGTGTGTACTTGCTAAATTGTCCTCCCTAAAGAGTGTATCAATTATTGAGGCCACATTAAGCCATTCTCTTAGAATGCACAGGTGACTAAGTGATCTTTAAGGGGTACATCTCCACTTCAGAGACCAATTAGGCAATGTTACCCTGAATATTCTAAATATGTGGGGCTCCTCTGGGCTTTTTATATGGAGAGATGCGTTTGAACTTTTCTGACTATGATCCAAAGTAGCAAATACAGTTACCTCTCAACCTAATAAATACACAAAAACACATAAATAGGCATATCTTTTAAAAAAAACTGATCATGACCCACTAAATTTATTTTGTAGCCCACTAATGGATGATGACTCACAATTTGGAAATAATGGATAGGGGGCTACTAGCCCATAAAATTGAAAGGAGCAAGGGACTTAATGTACTCATGGGTCCCCTCTTCTGTCTCATTAACATTTTTAGTAGCAGAGTAAAGGAGGTTTAAGAGAACAGAAATTCTGAAATAGCAGGCCTAAGGCTGCACACCTGCTTCCCCAGGCTTGTTCCTAGTACCAGACTCCTTGGACATAAAGCAATGGCAGCAATAACTGGCCCAAATTAAGGTTTGTCACAGTGACTGGTTGTAAGAACTGGCTTAGGTAGTGCTGCTGTGAGGGCCAGGCCTCATGTCTGTGGACACCTCAGTCATAATTCTGGAAAAAGCTGGCCCTAGGAGTATTAAACAGATCTGCAAAGAGAAATGAATACTGCTGAAAGACCAAAGGCAGACACTATCCAGACGTGGCTGATGTGCGGCCATCAGACTGGATGGGGCCTGAGCTTCTCCCACATCAGGGATTCTTAACCTGAGCTTGGCTTCATGGAGCCCAAAAGCTGCTTCCACCAATAAATGTAAAGTTATGTCTATAGGTACATATTTTTTTTGTCACCAGATTTTCAGAGAGCCTGTGATAAAACAACAACAATAACAACAACAAAAGACCCCAAAAACAAAACCCTTAAAAACTAGAAGGGTGCCTTTCTGGGTAAATAGTGGAACCAGGGGGCCTGGACCATATTGTGGCCGAGTCAATGTATGAACAGCAGAAAGCAGAAGGAGGGAGGTCACACCCAGAGTTGCTGGGCCTCCTCTGGGTCTGAATGGCCATGAAGGAGACTTTGGAGTAACAAAGTACTTCATACATATGACTGGGACACAGAAGTCAGTCTGGGGTCGAGACTTAGTGCTGAGGTCCTGGGATCGTGTGAGTGAGGTTGTTGGTAAAGATAGCACTGCATTTGGAATGGACGTGGGGATCTTGAAATGGGACTGAGCTTGCAGATTGAGGTGTTGGGAGAGCCAGGTGCAAGTGGGCAGGACAGAGGCAGGAACCCTGATTGCCAGTGGGGGCTGGCATCCTTGGGGCGGAAAGATTGTTCCTCAAAGCTAGTGTGCTCTCTGGTTATTTTTGTCATGTACGAGCATACTTTATAGGAACATTAGGCAAGATTACCTAATCAGAATATCTCTAGATGCTTAAAACCTGACCAGTTTTTTTCTTTGCAGTATCTTATCAAACATCCACGAAGTGCATCAGAACATGGGCTATTGCCCTCAGTTTGATGCCATCACGGAGTTACTGACTGGAAGAGAGCACGTGGAGTTCTTTGCCCTCTTGAGAGGAGTCCCAGAGAAAGAAGTTGGGAAGGTACCGTGAGCGCCAGAAAGCCAGCCTGTCCTCTTTGGCATGCTGACAGTAGACCTTATGGCTTTGACTTTCACAAATGACCATTGGCTTTAGGCTCTTCTTACTCATGGATGCAGCAATGTGAAATGCTGGCTCTTGACCCCTACTTGCAGGGTGGGAATCCATGGTGATGGTGGGGCAAGAGTGAGTGGCAGACGCATGCTGGAGGGCAGAGAGGAAGTGCTGTTCCCACCCACACAGATCCCTTCCCCCTGCTTTTGGGCTCCTTGGCACTTGCTAGGTCATGATTACAGAATCTACTCAGTGAAAAGAATTTTCCTAGTCTTTACTCAGTAAAGAAACATGACATATATAAGTATAAGAAAGCATGATAAAATTAACAAAGCAGACAAAAGTCAAAGTGCTTTTCATTACTCTAGGTTGGTGAATGGGCAATTCGAAAACTGGGCCTCGTGAAGTATGGAGAAAAATATGCTGGTAACTATAGTGGAGGCAACAAACGGAAGCTCTCAACAGCCATGGCTTTGATTGGCGGGCCTCCTGTAGTGTTTCTGGTGAGTAGGGCTGTGAATGGAAAACTATTTTGGCCTGAATGGAGAACATCACTTTTTCTAAAGTCCTGTATATCCAGGGATATTGCCTGACTGGCGTGGCTAATGGCAAGCCATTCTTCTTCCAACCAGGAACAGCAAAGAAGCCTTAGAAAACCAGAGGGAAGTTTTTTTGATACACACTGGGGTGGTTTTGCTATGCCCTCACATGCTCCAAAAGAGAGATGCTCCAGAGACCTTATTTCTCTGCTGTGGAGAACCCCGACAGGTGTGACTGAGTCTTGGATATGTGATCTGACCTTTCTCCAGAACATTCTTATCATCTATGTGTTCATCCCCTATAGATGGAAATTATGGTTTCAAGATCCCCAAGGTGGCATCTGGGTCATAGTCCTTACATACAGATAGATGAAAACAGAAGATTAGACTGGACAGTGGCCCATGGCCCTTTTTCTTCTGCATTGAAGTTATTACAGGAGGAAGCCTTGGGTTAAGGCTTTAATGTTATCCAGACTATTTGGATCTGTAGTCTGTTTCTCTAAGACTAGCAAATATAATATAACAGGCTAAGCTGGAGTGAGTTAGAATAAAAAAAGAAGTAAAGTAATTTTACCCAAACCTAATACAGACTTGAATAGAAATTTCAGACAAAAAAGAAGTTTAGTGTATTCTTGCCAGTCATGAAAAGATGATTGAAACTAAATAGGTTTTTCCTTTCCCTTTCTACTCATTTGGAGAAATTTAATTTTATTAAAAAATTCAATGACACATTTATAAGAATGAACTGGTTACAAAAAGTATGCAGTTTATTCTGGTATATAAGGTCTGGTTCTTTGGTCCATCAAGAAATAGCCTAAATTTTAACTTCCCATTCATCTTATTTCAAAGATGCTTCTGCACTTAAATCTACCTTTGATGTGTTTTCCACAAATAATAGGACTTATTTTATTCTGATCACAGGATGAACCTACCACAGGCATGGATCCCAAAGCCCGGAGATTCCTATGGAATTGTGCCTTAAGTATTGTCAAGGAAGGGAGATCAGTAGTGCTTACATCTCATAGGTCAGTAGTGAAGACTTGGCTTGGCATCTGTGTTGTGTAATTTAAAAATTTTCTAAATAGTGGATTTGATCATTGTATAAAAATTAGAAAATACAGAAAGGCAAAGAGAAAAACAGTGAAAATTACCTGAAATTGCCTCACTAGGAGATAACTATCATTAGGCTACATATCTTTGCAGTTTTCTTTTGCAAATTTCTACACACGTGTGTGTGTGTGTGTGTGTGTGTGTGTGTGTGTGTATTTTTACAAGCAAAAATGCAAGCTTGGGGTTCTTAGATACCAGATAGATACTGTTCTTTTTCACTTAATATTTTGTAAACATTATTTCAAGTCAGTACATTTAGATGTGTCATCCTTTCTCATAGCTATGAGTTGACAGTATTCCAATAAGATATGCCCTAAAAAAATTTTATTTAACTATTCCTCTTTTTGTAGACATTTGGACTGTTTGCATTTTTTTTTTTTTTTTTTTACAAGGGTAAACAGTGCGGCAGTAAACTGTGTTATTGCTACATCTTCATGTATTTGGAACAGGATGCAATTATGCCCTAGGACTCTGGGAATCTATTTCTTTCAAATTCCTGAGGTCCTATGACGTCCTGATGGTTAGAGGAGCATCTTTCTAAAACAAAAATCTCTGTGTTCCCACAGTATGGAAGAATGTGAAGCGCTGTGCACTAGGATGGCAATTATGGTGAATGGGAGGTTCCGGTGTCTTGGCAGTGTCCAGCATCTGAAAAATAGGTAACAAAGACCATTTCCTTGGGATGATACCTACTGAGAAAGCTTGCATTCTTTTTGTGAGCATATACGTGGTGGCTCTAAAATAAAGGGAAATAAATGGAACAAAATGGTTTAGTGGAAAAAATGAGGGCTTTGAGGTCCAACAGCGCTGCATTCAAATTCTGTCTTTACCTTTCACTGGTGTGTCTCTTGCACAAATTCCTTCACCTTCCTGAGAGCCTGTATCCTAGGAATATCTACCTTCTGGCCTTGCAAAGCACATGAAATGGGAAATTTTACACATGTCGGGATGGTTAGAGCATAGGCTTTGGAGTCCAACACAAATGAGTCCACATCCTGGGCCCTAGCACTTAGGAGCTCTGTACCAGGGGAAAGTGACTAACCCCCTGGGCTTCAGTTTCTCTGTAGCATCTGCCAGATTTCATATGTCCAGGTGAGGATTCAATGAAATCATGTGTCTAAGGCACTCAGCATGGCACCAGAATAGGTAGTCAATAAATGGTAACTAGTTCCTTCTCTCAGGTACTTATTTCTGGGTCTGTTGTGGATCTTCCTTTCTCATGGCACCAGGTGGGCAGGGTTAAATGTTCTTATGAGAGGTTTCCTGAGGATCTTCCATTTGGTTGTTTGTTTGTTTTTTTTTTTTTTTCTGCTTTCAGGTTTGGAGATGGTTATACAATAGTTGTACGAATAGCAGGGTCCAACCCTGATCTGAAGCCTGTCCAGGAGTTCTTTGGACTTGCCTTTCCAGGAAGTGTTCTCAAAGAGAAGCACCGGAACATGCTCCAATACCAGCTTCCATCCTCATTATCTTCCCTGGCTAGGATATTCAGCATCCTTTCCCAGAGCAAAAAGCGACTCCACATAGAAGACTACTCTGTTTCTCAGACAACACTTGACCAAGTAAGCTTTGAATGTCAAAAATAGACTGACTTTTGAGGGTAAGGATTCCCAATCCCTGTCCCCTACTCCCATTATGGGTCCTAGAGCAGCTTTGACCATCTGAGCTTGAATTTCTGATCTACTAGCTATGCTATTTACTAACTGCTCTGAATGTGAAAAGGGAGATGATTCTACTTTAGAGGGTTATTGTGAGCATAGTAAGAATAATCACAATAACTACCATTTTTTGAGTCCCTACCATAGGCCAGGCCTTTTGCCAGGTGCCTTATCCCATTTAAATTAGATAACATCAGGGGCTCCTTGGTGGCTCATCTTGGGTCAGGTCATGATCTCTTGGTTGTGAGATCGAGCCCCATGTTGGGCTCTGCACTGGGCCTGGAGCCTACTTAAGATTCTCTCTCTCTAGGGGCGCCTGGGTGGCGCAGTCGGTTAAGCGTCCGACTTCCGCCGGGTCACGATCTCGCGGTCCATGCGTTCGAGCCCCGCGTCAGGCTCTGGGCTGATGGCTCAGAGCCTGGAGCCTGTTTCCGATTCTGTGTCTCCCTCTCTCTCTGCCCCTCCCCCGTTCATGCTCGGTCTCTCTCTGTCCCAAAAATAAAAAAAAAATAAACGTTAAAAAAAAAAATTAAAAAAAAAAAAGATTCTCTACCTCTGCTCCTTCTCTTCTCTCTCGTAAATAATGAATAAATGAATAAACGGGTGAATAAATATTGAATGAATACATATTTAGGTTAGGTAACCTCAGGTACCAGATTCTGGCACTTAGTACCTATTTAGTAAATGTTAGTTTTTGTCTCTCTTTCCTTTTTAATCTGGCTTATAAGAGTCAAAATAGATGATTGAACAGTTGGTAATTTGAGGGGCAATAGAAAAGTTTAATTTTTAATTTAAATTTAAATTTGATCCTTTTTTTCAAGTTTCCCCTCTCCCTGACATAGTTTTCTTGTTAATCTATTTATGCAATCTTGTATTCTCCTACCCTACTTTCCACATGGTGAAAATACAACTTGAAAAAAAAAAAAGAACAAGTAGAGAGGTATTTATAAAGGTCCATCTTTCTTTTGACAGGTATTTGTAAACTTCGCCAAGGACCAAAGTGATGATGACCACTTAAAGGACTTGTCATTACACAAAAACCAGACAGTAGTGGATGTTGCAGTTCTCACATCTTTTCTCCAGGATGAGAAAGTGAAAGAAAGTTATGTATGAAGAATACTGTTCATGCAGAGTGACTGAAAGAAAGGAGGAACTAGCTCTCCCTTTGCACCATGTGAAGTGTTCCAAAAGAAAGAGCTGGACGTTTTTGTGGGAAGAAGTAAACTGGATACTGTACTGATACTATCTTCAATGCAATGCAATTCAATGCAATGAAAACAAAATTCCATTACAGGGGCAGTGCCTTTGTAGCCTATGTCTTTTATGGCTCTCAAGTGAAAAAGACTTGAATTTAGTTTATTACCTTATTACCTATGTGAAACTCTAGTATGGAACCCAGTGGACATATGGGTTTGAAATCACACTTTTTTTTGTTCCTTTGTATTCTCACTGGGGTTGCAACAATAATTCATCAAGTAATCATGGCCAGTGATTATTTATCAAAATCAAAAGGCATGTACATCTTCATTCATTAAGCCGTGCCATGCCAGGAGACTGGTTTCCCGGTGACACATCCATTGCTGGCAATGAGTGTGCCAGAGTTACTAGTGCCAAGTTGCGCAGAAAGCCTGAAGGACCATGGTGTGTCATGCACCCTTTTGCGAGAGCTGCTCTGCTTCAGAGTCTATCAGCATCGTAATCAGGTGACAAAATGGTGCCATGTGTGGGAAAGGCCTGCATTGATTCCCTCTTTGATGAGCTGCTGTGGTGGCGGTAACATGCAAGTTGTGGGTGGCTCAAGACAGGTGAGACTTAGTTCCATTCTTATGTTGTCCCTTGCTTGGAGCCATGGGTCTCCGGGGGTCATTTTTCTGGGACTTTTTAAAGAAACTAAGATCCTGGAAAGAAGCCAAGAGCAGCCAAATTGTTGAGGCTGCAAGCTGCTGAGGCCAGGTCATGGGAGTAAAGAGATGACGTGTTCAAACCTAGGGAGGCCTGTGTCCATTTGTCCTGGTTGTCTGTTAACACGGTACATTGCATCTCAAGATCTTCCTGTTTGACAGAAGTGTAGTATTTCTGGCTTTTTAAATTAATCTAGAATATGAAAAGATGGAATTGTATTTTGACAAAAATCTTTGTACTTTTAACGTTATTTGAAATTTTTAATTCTGTCAGTGACTTGTGAATCCTTGGAATGACCTCTTTGTAGAACCCGTGGCATAGAGGAATATGGCCTCACTGCTTCACTATTTCTTATGGAAGCCTGCAGGTGTATCCTCTGACTAGTGCCTAGTGACTAGAAAATAAGGTGATGGTCAAGATCTCATGACAATACTATATTTGAGTTTAAGGTCATCATTTAAAATACTCTTAATCTCAGTTTATTAAGTATTTTTTGAGTGTATATTATAGCTGAATTGAGTATGTATGTATGTATGGATTGGGTGGGGAGAAATTAGGTCTCAGTAGATAATCCCTGTGCCATGTTATTCAGCTAACAGGTTTACAAATAATAGGTTGTTTTGTTGTTGTGGGAGCCCAGTGAAGGAATACTGGGCAGCTTTTTTTTTTTTTTTTTAAATAGCAACAGTGCAAAAGCCAAAAAAGTTTAACTGTCATAAGGGTCTCAAGACTAAATAATGAGTACTTTCACAAAGAAGATCACTAGCTTCAAAACTTGAGTAACGCAACTTGTGCTTAAGGCGTTTAGTACCTTCAAATAATTGGCTTTGAAGATCTTAGACACCCCATTCTGACAATCTCAAAATTTTCATCTCCTCAATCTTGAATCTGTTATGAAAAAAATAAAAACAGCAAATGCCCACACATGGAATATATTTCAGACGTTTCCGACCCAGTCTTTTTTTTAGTCAGTAAACATTTTAAAAAATATTATTTCACTAATGCCTAATGTGATCTGCCTTAAGAGAACAAAAATATGAGGGAAGTACTGTTGGGTGAAGTTCAAGCTGTCTTTCAATGTTATTACTGATTTCTTCTTTTTCTAAAATTTAAATATTAACTCTAAAGGTGTTAAGATTTCAGATCTATTTCAAATCTATTATTTTTTAAAATTTATAGAAAGTTATCACATAACTTGTTTGGAAAAAGAAAATGACTTAGAAATTAATGTCATTATTTTCTAAAATGATAAACAGGTAATGAAGGCCTAGTTCCAGTAACCATTGGCATGATGAGGTGATTATATTTTGTGCTATTTCTAATATTCATAATTTATTTTCTCACTGTTTAATATTTTTAAAAATCAAACTTTTGTTAGTTTTCCCAGTTCACTATTATCATGTTCTAATTCTCTATTAAATCAGTGAATAGCTAGCTCTTGGCTTTAATTACTCTGACTTCAAGGTCACATTGAAAAAAATCAAAAGACACTGTGAACTGTTGTGAAAAAACAAAAAAAAACCATTTCAATATAGATTTTAAAAAGATCTCTTCTGAAACTAGAACAATCTACAGTTACACACTGACTTTGTGGTTACGTTTTAGACTATCCAGATAGTATTTTACATTTTCCTTTGTAAACCTAATCGTAGTAGAAATTTTTTACCAATTCTCTACTCAAGTAAAAATTCTATATATTCCCTGTGGAAATGTAAGTATGTGAGGTTCAAAAATTCTCAAAAGTGTTCAAAGATTGCTGCTTTTGCTTCTTTTGGACAACTTGGAAACTTTATTAACAACTGTGAATGTGAAAAATACAAAAGAAAACAGTAACAAAGCCCTGTATACATTAAACATCCAGCACAGTTCATTGTTAAAAAACAGCCAAACCTCAAACTACTGTATTTCAATCTGTACTGAAAGTGTGTTCATTGTGACTATTATATGTTGCACATCCTTCATTCACTGTAATCATTGATGAAAGGGATTTGTCTGTTTTCTTCTCGTGGTTGTATATATCAGGTAAATTTTCTTCCAAAGAGCCATGTGTCCTATGTAATAATGAACCACTTTGATACGAAGATATTAATTTGTACCCTTATAACAATTTACTAGTCATGATATAGTACTATAGTAAGATGGCTCTAATTCTCTTCAAAATTGTTGCATCCCTTTTATAGAATGTTTATATTTCCATAAGGATTAAGTTTTCTCTCTTCTTATACCCTAGGATGAAGCTATGTTTTTTTTGTGCTTTTTCTTTATCATTGGCCCCTTCATTCCGAGCACTTTATGCTGTCTCTAATGGGATCTATTTTTGCACTGGAATATCTGAGAATTGCAAAACTAGACAAAAGTTTCACAACAGATTTCTAAGTTAAATCATTTTCATTAAAAGGAAAAAAAAGAAAAAAATTTTGTATGTCAATAACTTTATATGAAGTATTAAAAAAACATATTTCTATGTTGTAATGAGTCACGAAATAAAGCTGTGGCAGTTCTGCTGGTCTATGCAAATTTATTTCCATGCATCTGTAGCACCACCTACTGTTAATGCTTATAAAGCCATCAGGAGAGTAAGAAATGTCCGCCTGTAGTAGAAAAGCTATGTAGTAGCCTGTAGTAGAACAGGCTAAATGTCCTGTTGGAAAGAGGGCTGAGGGGACTACTTGGAAATAAAGGGTGTTTGCACTTTCATAATTTGGTTAAGACAGTAAATATTAAGTTTAAGAGGTTTTTAGATAAAAGCTTAATGATTTCGAAGCTATAGAGATCTCTGAAAACACTGTGTAGCTAAACCTGTTTAATAAAAGTCTCACTGCTTTATTTGGTATAGAAGCTACAATGGCTGCCTTCAGTTGTCCTTTGCAGATTCAACTGAAAATACAAGGACAGAGCGTGGCAATTGTCCTGGGCATGTGGCCTGGGGGAGTGCAGAAAAGTGGAAACAGTAGAGGAACATCAGAGGTGCCTTCCTTCTGTAAGAAGTGCTGTGCAATCGCAAGCCAAGGTTATGTAGGCTCTGATGACACACATGGATATAGTTTTAATAGCTCACTAGCAAAATCTCAGAAAAGTCTGCTTATCTCACTAATGTGAAGAACATCTGTCAAACACCCGCTGGTAGGCTGCATGGTGGAGTCATGGCCCTATGTGGGACCTCCTCAGAATGGCTGGGACAACGGGTAGTGAGCGGTCCTTTGCTAACGTGCACATCTGGCTGTGTGCAGAGGAGGGTCTTGGTCAGTTTGTGACGGAGCCTTCTAGACCACTCAGCCTCTGCGTCACAGCTCTGTCTTTCCCTCTTAATGTTCACATTACCACAACTTAAGTGAAATGCTAGAAAACAGTTTCTTTGTGGAAAATGACCACTGAGGGAGAGAAGAAAACTACTGAAAAACTAAAAGGCAAGTAACTTAGATAATGTAAGTTACCCGTGGGTCTTGAGGGAAATCTTCTATATAGAGAAAAGCCTAAATAAACACTTGAAGGTTCAAAAAAACCTTGGAACCTTTAAAATGTTAATGCATATATTACATATGAAAAAGTATAAGAAAATTAGCTACCTTTTTCCAGTGTTTTACTGTGTTGTCAGACAATGTAATCCTCAATTACCTGTCTGCCCTATGGGGTAAGCAATACCGTTTGATATATGGGGGAATTGTGGCTCAGTGGATAAATAACTTGTTTAGACCACTATCAAAATGGCAGTTCTTTCTGGTGAGGTGGTGTATCAGTTAAGATTGCCCTCATAAAATTAGTCTGGAATCGTAATTTAACAAATATTTATTAAACTCTGTTGTGCACCATATACCTTTCTAGGTTCTGGGGATGCAGTGTTGAAGACAGAGTTCCTGCTCTAATGAACTAAAATTTCAGTGGAGAAATTATATTCGCCTTCACGATGGATATGTAGACAAATACAATAAATTCAGACCATAGTAAGTGCTAAGAAGAAAATAAGCCATGGTAATGAGATAACGATGGAGAGGCAGCCATCTGAAGAGTGACATTTAAGCTCATATCTCATAAAATAAGCAGGAGCCAACATTTGAAGGTGGGCAGAGAGAACCTTCCTGGAAGAAGGAACACCTGGTGACAAAGGCCCCAGGTGGAAAAAAACTTGGCAAGTTGGGGAAGGAGGGAGAGAATTCCAATGTCTCCGGACTGGTAGAAGGGGCAGAAACCAGAACCTATAGGGCCTAGCAGGCCATGGCAAGGTATCTGGATTTTATTGTCAAGATCCATGGGGGGGTTGAGGGAGAGAGAGCTATTAAGGTTTGTGAGCCAAACTAAGCAGGTGGTTGTGTTAAAATATGGCTGCTATTTCAGTCTGGTGCTCAGGAACAATGATGGGAAAGAAGGTAAAAATGTGTGAAACATCAGCACAGCACATGTATGGTATTTAAGCCTTGGGACTGACCTATAAAGAAAATGAAGACAGAAAATATTCCTGTGCTCTGAGATCCTTCCCATATTTAGAGAGAAGCCAGCAAAGGAACAGGGACTGGCCAGTGAGGAGGAAAACCTGAGTATGATGCCATATATCGAAGCTCAGAATCCAGTGTTTCAGGAAGGCGAAGGTGGTTAGTTGCGTCCAACACTGCAGAGAAGAGGAGCAAGGTAAAGGCAGAGAAAAAGATAGATTTTGGTAAGACAAGGTCTTTGGTGACCTTCTGAAGAGTCATTTCAGTAGACTGACAAGGGTCAAGTTGAGGGAAGAACAAGAAGTGAAGAGGGTGAATATACATAACTACGGAGAGCTCTGCTTTAATGGGAAGCAGAAAACATGACAACAGCCAGATCACAAAGCTTTTATTTGCATTCCTGTCTGTTAATAGTATAGGCTGCACCTAAACACCATGTCACCTTTCCTTTCAATTTTTTGGTTTTAATCCTTTAGACATTTCTTCTATCAAGAGGCTTATAACACTTGTTTTGTAAATTTCCCTTAAGACAGCTAATTCATGATTTACTATTTTATATTCACAGTATGTTTTAGAAACAACATAGCTCTAAATATTAGACTATCAAGAGAGTTTGAAAGTACCAAACCTAGTTTTAGAATGCAGATGCACTCAACTAAAATGGAAATTAAAGGTGCTTTAAGGAAAACTCTAGCCTATCTGTGGTGGTACTGAAAACTTTCTTTCTGGGACTATTACCATGCTATTTTCTTGATGTAAATTAACATTTACAATAAAGTTGTTAAATTATTACTCTGTCACTACCCTATAGCGACATTATAAAAGCTCTAGAGAAGATAATACAAATACAAAACACAAATAAAACCCTGCAGAATGGATATGTAGGCTTTTATTCAGGCAACCATTCCCATAACCATAAAGATCTCTTTAAAACAGAACTGTCCCAACTATCTTAGTTATCCAAAACGAACAAAAATTAACTATAAATGAACACATTTCGGCACATAAAATAAGTCTTCTGAAGTTTTTTAACACTGAGACCTAATTACATTATATTCCAAGTTAGAGTGACTCATAATTAATGTGAAAACTGTAATTAATAAAAATGACATAGTGACATTACTTGGTCAAAGTAAAGAAACATGTTTGACCTTAGATTCTTAGGAATCCCATGTGATCACAAAATAAACACTACTGGGCAAAAAAGATTTTAAAGTTCAAAAAAACAGACATGATGAAAAGATATTATGTACAAATAATTTAAAAATATCAGCCACAGAAATGTAAAATCATCACTTGAATTTTTTTTAGATGGGATTATGTGGGTGGCTTTTATTTTTTTTAAAGTAACTTTTATTTTAATTTTTAATATGAAATTTATTGTCAAATTGGTTTCCATACAATACCCAGTGCTCATCCCAACAGGTGCCTTCAATACCCATCACTTACCCTCCCCCTCCCTCCCACCCTCCATCACTTGAATTTAAGAAAGTGCTATAAAAGCAGAGTCTGGTTGTCAAAATAGATTACAAGGGATATTCCGAAACAAATGAAAAATCAAAATCCTCAAGTAGTGGCAAGTATTTCTAATGTGTAACAGACACAGAAATGCCAAGGGGAAAATGAACAGAACTATTTCCTGAAGTGGAAAGGAAAAGATGAAGGAGGTAGAGGTGGCTTTAAAAGTGCAGAGACCTAGCAAATTCACTTACCATCTTCCAAATAAAAGAATCTCTTGGGAGAATTTAAGCACCATTAGCAGACACATCTTATAGCAGTTAATGCAATGCTTTGTCTTTCAGTGGAAAACTATTTCAAAGGTGAAAATGACGTAGGAAGCAGAAGCATATTCTGTTGAGACACGAGGTAATTGACACTCTCCCGAACTGCAAAAAAGCATTTCATAAGAAGGCATATAAAGTTATTGACTAAATGAGATTTGTTGTACGAATAATTCATGCCTAGTGAAATAGCTTACCAGCTGCCACAACTCTGGGATCCTCATGAGACTGATGTCTCCCAGCTGCACGACTGTCTGCACTCTCATTCCACCAAAGAACATGAACTGCAGAAATAACCAAAAATAGATTCTAAAGACCATGGCGTTACTACAAATAAGAAATACAAAAAATTAATCAGAAACATTAAGTGTTATTCATGGTGAATATCAAAAAGGTAAAATTAAGTATGTTAGTAAGATTTCGGAGGGGTCAGGGATTTGGGAGAGAAATTGATAAATCAATCAAACTTTTAAAGTTTTATAGTTGAAAAACAGATAGCTGGAGAGAAAAAAAGTAAGTAATAGCACTAAAAGACACAATCAAAGCTCGACCCAAGTTTTATGATGTCCTACTATGTTCTATTTTTATTAAAAAAAAAAAAAGCAAGATTATAACAAAAATGTTCATTCCTAAAAATGTGGATGTTTTAAAAAAATTAAAAGCATAATTTGGGAGTGCCTGGGTAGCTCAGTTGCTTGAGTGTCTGACTCTTGATTTCAGCTTAGGTCATGATCTTACAGTCGTGAGATAGAGCCCCACGTTGGGCTCTGTGCTGAGGGTGGAGTCTGCTTAAGATTCTCCCTCCCTCTTTCTCTCTCACCCTCTACCCCTCTCCCCCACTCCCTTGTGCTCTCTTTCTCTCTCTTTCCCTAAACTAAAATTTAAAAAATGAATAAATAAAAGCATAATTTTAACTAGAGAAAACCTCTATTAATATTTAGTGTATTTCTTTAAAAAGTTAGTAAAATGAAATTAGTAAAATGTATACTATGCTTAGGAATATTTTTAAAAATCAACAGTGTGTATTTTCCATGGTAGTAACCTTAATTTTTAATGGCTCTGTGAATGCCTCCTTGTGACAACTTTTTTTATCCCAATACCTTATTGCTAATTATTTACATTATTCAAAATATTTCAGGATTCTACAGAATACTGAAATTTTTTTATGACTAAATGTAATACACATTAGCTGTACAGATTTCAGAAAATGGAGATAAAAAGGAAGCAGGAATCATTTCTAATCCTACCACCCTAAAATAACCACTTTTCTATTTTGGTGTATCTCTTTCCATATACACATAGGGTCATACCACACTGTTTCCAGTGTTTCCTTATTGTAAGTAATGCGGACATAGACTGAGAGCAGCAGCTACATGTAGGTCTATAATAACAATGTTGAAGACAACTACTACTAACATTTATTGGGTGCTTACTATATGCCAGGCCTCATTGTAAGAGTACTGCATGTATTAACTCATTTAATTTTCACAATACTCTTAGGTTATGATTATTATTTTATTGATGAGCAATGTAAGGCACCATAAGGTTAAGTAACTCATGCTAAGTCACAAAGACAGTGGTGAAGCTGGGATTCAAACCCAGGCAGTCTGGATCTGATTATTTCCTCAATATAAACTCCTAAAATTTAAACTGAGAGAACCAGAGTATTTTATATATAATTCTACATGTATAGTGTACATACTGTAACTGTCCTCCAGAAATTATGTCCTGAGTACTCCGCATATTACTCTTTCTCTGCTGTTCTGAGAATGAATTTAAGATTAAAAACTGGGCACACATGTTTTCAGTAGTTTTTTCTTATAAAAGTTATATATGCCCACTATAAAAAAAATAGACTTAATAAACATTAACATCATCATTAATATCATTTACATCCTTTCAAACTTCCTTCCTATATAACCTAACACACTACACATCTATGCATGTTTCCTAGAATATTGGCAAAAATAATTTAAAAATTAAACCTTTTATCTTTATTGCCAACTTTCGGGAAATGATTAAGACAGTATGAACCCTACACAGTATATGAGTACTTTTCCCTATTTATCAAATACTATATATAAGTATGTCTTTATTAGGTAAAAATGGCATCGGATTATTGTCTTAATCTGTATCTTCTTTAGTAGTCATTTGTAGGTCTACCTTTGCATAAGTCTTCATTTTTCTTTTTGCTTTTGAATTTCACTTAAGGTGCTTTGGGGCATGCAGAAAAATTGAGCCTTTTTGTTTTTATTTTTAATTCTTTTAGAGAGATAGAATGAGCAGGGGAGAGGGGCAGAGAGAGAGAAAATTTTAAGCAAGTTTCATACTCAGCACTGAGCCCAATGCAGGGCTTGATCCCAAGACCCTGGGATCATGACTTGAGCCAAAACCGAGAGTCAGAAGCTCAACCAACTGAGCTACCCAGGTGCCCCTTTTTATTTTTTTAAGTAGGCTTCATTCCCAGTGTGGAGCCCAATGTGGGACTTAAACTTATGGCCCTGAGATCAAGACCTGAGTTGAGATCAAGAGTCAGACACTCAACCAACTGAGACACCCAGGTGCCCCTGAGCCTTTTAAAAATAAAATCATCCACCCCCCAAAAAAAACAATCCAGTGAAGAAATGGGCAAAAGACATGAGTAGACACTTTTCCAAAGAAGACATCCAGATGGCTAAAAGACACATGAAAAAATGCCCAATGTCACTCATCATCAAGGAAATATAAATCAAAACCACAATGGAATACCACCTCATACATATCAGAATGGCTAAAATTAACAACTCTGGCAACAACGGATGTTGGCAACGATATGGAGAATGGGGAACCACTCTACACTGTTGGGAATGCAAACTTGTGCAGCCACTCTGGAATACAGTATTAGGAGGTTCCTCAAAAAATTAAAAATAGAACTACCCTACAACCCAGCAATTGCACTAATAGGTATTTATCTAAAGGATGCAAAAATGATGATTCAAAGGAGCACATGTACCCCAATGTTTATAGCATTACTATTGACAGTAGCCGAAGTATGGAAAGAGCCCAAATGTCCATTGACTGATGAATGGATAAGAATATATGGTGTGTGCGTGTGTGTGTGTGTGTGTGTGTGTGTGTATTTATATTTTCAATGGAATATTACTTGGTGATCAAAAAGAATGAAATCTTGCCACTTGCAACAACGTGGATGGAACTAGAATGTATTATGCTAAGCAAAATAAGTCAGGGAAAGACAAATATTAGATGATTTCACTCATGTGGAATTTAAGATAAAAACAGATGAACATGAGGTAAGGGAAGCAAAAATAATATAAAAACAGAAGGAGACAAACCAAAAGAGACTCCTAAATACAGAGAACAAACAAAGTTGTTGGGTGGGGGGGAAGGGCTAAAGGGGTGAGGGGCATTACGGAAGACACTGGTTGGGATGAGCACTGGGTGTTATATGTAAGTGATGAATCACTAAATTCTATTCTTGAAAAAATAGACATTTTTTTGATTAAAAAATAAAATCAATTTTTTTCTTTTACTGTTTCTTTGTTTTTTGGCTTAGAAATACAGTTCTCATCCATATCATTAAATACATTTATATTTTACTTTAGTAATTCTATGACTTCTTTCTGTCTACACTGAAATCTATAATCCATTTTAAGTCTAGTTTAGTATATGGTGTGAGCTAGACATCTAGTAATTTTCATAATTTTCTCTTCATATATTTTCCAACCAAAATATCTTTTTCTGTGTATTCTGATTATTTTCATAGGATATATTACTAGAAGTTAAATTTCTGGGTAAAGATCAGAAGGTCAGCTTTGAATGTGTTAGGTTTGAGATGTCCATTGGACATTCAAGCGAGGAAGATGAGGAGGCAAATGGATATAATGAGTCTTTCAAATATTTTACTAGCTATTCTTAGTTTTTTATCCTTCCAGATGAACTTTACATACATTTTTAAGAGTTTGCCACAAAACACTCTCTGAAATTCTGACTGTAATAACTTTCAACTTTAAAAGTTAAATGCTCCAAACAGATGTTTCAAAATCAGTTTAGGGGATGCCTGCCTGGCTCAGTGGGAAGAACATGCAATTATTGATCTTGGTGTTGTGAGTTCGAGCCCCAAACTAGGTGTAGAGATTACTTAAGTAAACTTTAAAAATGAATGAATGAATGAATAAATAATTAATACAGGTATGTATATTTATCTGTATGCTATGTATATCTGCACTGAAGTGTTTAAGAGGTCATTTATTTTAAGTTTGTTTATTTTGAGAGAGACGGAGTACATGTGTGCATGAGTGAGTCAGGGAGGGGCAGAGAGAGAGAGAGGGGGAGACAGAATCCCAAGCAGGCTCCACTTAGTGCAGAGCCTGACACAGGGCTCGATTCCACGACCATGAGATCATGACCTGAGCCAGTATCAAGAGTTGTACACTTAACCAACTGAGCCATCCAGGCATATGCATTATTTGTAGCATGTATATATATATCAAATAACATTCTGATCTTACTCCTATGTCATTCACATATATATATGAATGTGTGTAGATACTTACTTGTGTATGTATATATACATATATATATGTGTGTGTATATATATATATACACACACACACACACACACAAATGACCTATATAGACCAAAATACTAACAGCATTATCTCTAAGTAGTGGGAAATGCTTTCCCCGCTTTAGGGTATGTCCATGTATTTAGTATGTGTGAAAATACGTATTACTTTTTCATTCAAGGACAGTCTTCCTACCCAAAGAAACGTTATTTTAAAAAGCCAACAAAAGTAAACTTAGAGGAAAAAAAAGATGAAAGAACAGATATATTCCTGAGGCTCTTTGCAGTTTTTCAGCATTCTGATGTGTCATGGAAAATAGTAATTCAACATTTGAAAAACACTTCATGAAGTGTTAACATTCTAAACAGGATAAAAAACAGGTTTTTTTCAATGTTTAAAATTACAGAAATCCTAAAACTCTGGCAATAAAAATTTAAATATATGCTATAATGAAGAAAAGAGACAAACTGACCCAAGAAATTTAGTAGATCACCAATATACTTTGCAATTTCACAGAAGAAATAGACAACTGTACCTCTGTTGAGTGCTCCATATTCTGTGTGGAAAACTCCGACTAGTTTTGAGTAGCCTAGATCCACATGGGCGTTAAGTGCCCTTCTAAATGCGTCACCCCACAGAGCTGGCCCACCTGGTTTCATCTGAAAAATAACCAGCTCATAGACTCCTAGAATAGGGAGAAAAACAATTATTTTACAAAAGATATTCAGGAAATTTCTAATCAGGTTAGTCTGGTTCAACTGGAAGGCTAATCTGCGTACACAGATTTGGAGGATCACACAACTGTAGACATGAATCGTGGCATTATTTTTCCTTGCTTTTATGTTCAGCAGGTCCTTGTCCAAGTTTAAGGATCAGTTGTTAAGCTTATACAGAAAGACAAAAATGGGGGTACGCCTGGATGGCTCAGTCGGTTAAGCACAGGACTTCAGTTCAGGTCATGATCTCACAGTTGTGAGTTCGAGCCCTGTGTCAGGCTCTGTGCTGACAGCTCAGAGCTTGGAGCCTGCTTTGGATTTTGTGTCTCCCTCTCTTTCTGACCCTCCACCACTTGAGTTCTGTCTCTGTCTCACCCTCTCTCAAAAATAAATAAACATTAAAAAAAAAAAAGACAAAATTGGGAAGATATATTAAGCTATTATCTGAAATACTGTTATCAATTGTCAATAAAATATTGAAAATTTACATTAGGATCAGGTTTCTGAGCTGCCTGAATCTGCACTTTTAGGTAAGAAATGAATTAGAAAAGACTTCTCTGATCTCCTGTATTTCCTCTTCTTTCTAATTTTAAAAGGTAATTTTAAGAGGTAATATTTTTTTGTTTATATAAATTCCCCCTATATGATTCCATTTCTAATAGGAACAAACAATAGATCAGTCTTGTCTGAGTTTTTGAGTGTTAGGAAAAAAATCCAAAACTGAACAAGATGATTTTATTGTTCCTAAATAGCCAGATAAACATCTGAAAAGCATTCTACCTTCTGGTCAGAGGTGAGGTGCAGGTAAAGAAAAAGGAACTAGGGACAAGTAGCTTTGAGAAGAAAAAGGAAAAAAAGTACAAAGTTACTAAAGAGTTATGAACAGCAGAGGAAGAGAACCAAGATTTGACACTGTCCAAGAAGCCACTTAAGTTCATTTAGATAGTGCTGAAAGCCTGTGAGGAGGTCTAGGTGGATTAGGATCCAAACAAGACTTTTCAAATCTCGGATAATCTAAAATATACTACAAAGTTGGGAATAATGGAGGAAATAAAATAAAATTCAATTAGTTAATGCTTTTTAAAAAGCTGACCTTTGTTTAAAACTATGCTAAATATTTCCTTAAGTGAGCAAGAAAGTGAAATCAGCAAGAAGAGAAATCTTTAGTAATTATTTTCAAAATGAGAAAAGGAAAACAAAAATGTTAAACTACAGTAATACAGCTTAACAGTTTAAGTCCCCTAAAAGTCTTATAAGCAAAAATATCCTTAATATTTTAAGATTAACCGTAATTTGTGTGTATATAAAAAAAAAAAAACAAAAAACAACTACGACAAAATTTCATACCTTATCTTTCACTTGCCGGAACATGTTTTCTCTGCTTCCAGCCCCCAACTTTTCAAACTTTACTCCCTATTCAACTTTTTATACTCATACCTCAACTTTAAGGGCATTTCCAAATTGGGGGGAAAAAACCAACTTCATTATTCAATGTTCATTGTTTTAAATTTTTTTTTTTCAACATTTATTTATTTTTGGGACAGAGAGAGACAGAGCATGAACGGGGGAGGGGCAGAGAGAGAGGGAGACACAGAATCGGAAACAGGCTCCAGGCTCTAGGCTCTGAGCCATCAGCCCAGAGCCCGACGCGGGGCTCGAACTCACGGACCGCGAGATCGTGACCTGGCTGAAGTCGGACGCTTAACCGACTGCGCCACCCAGGTGCCCCTCAATGTTCATTGTTTTAATAAGCAACGAGTTAAAATTCATTTTTATCTCTATAATATATTCCTATATAAAACACGGGATTATTTTTCCCTATGGAAGTGTAGTTTTTATAGCTTGAAATCTGTAGTATTTTCTCCATCAAAATTCAAAGTAACTAAGAGGGAAGGACTTACCTTCTTTTGCAGGCTTTTCTAATTTGCACCATGGCACCAGGTAAGTAATCTCAAACTCTTGTTCATCTATGAGAGCCAGATTTGGAATGAGAAATTGTTGCCAATCTTTATTTTTAGCCAGGGCTTTCTGAACTTCAGTTCGGTGAGCAAAATTATCTATGGGAAGAAAAGGAGTAATAAAAGTAAAAATTTATTTAAAATCACCTATACCTTTTTTTTTTTTTGGATTTCATTCAATTCAGCAAATGTTCACTGAGGCCACGTAAGGACACTGTTAAATCACTGGAGATACCAACATAAATAGATATGACATCTGTCCTTAAGTTTCTCATGCTCTAAAAGGGGAGTAGGAATTTAAACAACTAATGATAACATCATATGGTGGGGTTTATAAACTATTCTCTAGTAGGTAGTTGTGTGACTTAGGTTAAGTTATTGAATCTTTCTGTGCCTGTTTCTTACTCTGTGAAATGGGAATAATGATATAGTATCTCCCTCCAGGGTTTCTGTGCAGGTTAAATGAATTACTATATGAAAGGTGCTTTGAGCAGTGTTTGACACCTGGATAGCACTCAATAGATATTAATTATTCTTATTGTTTGAGACATTTAAACTATAGTGCCAGTTTAGAGAAAGACTATTATTCTTTGGTGGTAGTGGTGATGGTGGTGGTGTGTGCTCAGGTCAAGGTACACTCTGTATTAAATTTAACATAAATAAAAGGAATATGTGCTTTTTTAGCATCTTCTTTGAACAGCTTCCAAAGAAATCGTGCTGATTCTCTTTCTTATGATCACCATTCTTTTTACCCAGTATTTATTTCTCTTACGTTTGTTACTCAAATATTTACTAACATTTAGGCCTAGTATTATATTTACTTTTAGGGCCTCAGTAAGACTAATGGTAAGAAGTTTTTCTATGGTTTATGCAGGGCATCTTAAGAGCTTAAGTGAGTTATATCAGGACCTGACTGGTGATTTTTTAAATGGACATGAGTCCACTGGTGGCATATTAAAACACAAATTGTGTTTTAATGGGATTTGTTCTATTACTATATGGAGAACCCCTAAACTATGGCCATGTTAAATACAGAATGAACATTTTTCATATTAAAGTACTTCATGACTATTAACTTTGGACACTGATGATTAAACATTAAGTGAAGTATTGAAATTCTTTGGGTTTCATCAAGTCCTGATGTGGACTTCACAAAGATTAGACACTGGAGTAACACACATTCCGGGGATTCCTGTAACCTGTTCTTCTTTGACTATTAAATTTCAACAATAAGAAGGAATTACTCTCCCATCCTTTATGTTATTAACCTACTTGGTTCTTACAACCCCTGCTATATTTTTTTCATAACTCATCCTTACCATAAGCCATTTATAATTTTTCTGAGAACTAAAGTCTAGTTCACAATTTTATGATTTGAAATATGAGATGCCACACTTTCCCATTTATGGTAACATAAGGATTTGGGCAAAGGGTTGTTAAAGGTGTACCCCTGGGAGGAGGAATTACTGAATTCATTTTTTACTGTTGTTCCCCATTTCAAAAGTTTAATTTAACCTGTGGGTATTTATACTAATCTAGATCCAAGAGCTAAGCATCATGTAACACTTAACAGAACAAAAATCTATACTGAACCCTTAAGCTGGAAAAACCATACCATACTTCCAAATATGAAACACTTTATTCATTTTGCCTCCAAATGCTACACTCCAGGATCCAACCAATTCAGAGTGAGCTGTCCGAAGATGTATGTTTTTCTTAAGGTTTTCCAGAAACTCATTCATCTTTGAGGGCTTAAAGTAATAAGTACGAAATTCATAGAATGTTCCATCATATTGTCTTGGGCCCGTAGCAAAAGATGAGTGCACCTGAAGAAAGATAAGGCAAATTTAAATATTTTGGGAAGGCAGGGTTTATAATACTGTTACAACCAAATCTGAATCTAGAAACAAGGGATACTCATTAGACTCATAATCCATATTTGTACCACTGTTGTCATCTGTCCTTAGACATTTGTTTAGGGAGATGTCAATACAGACAACTACTCTTTTTTTTTTTTCTTCAGACAACTACTCTTAAGTATGCTGAATATATAGCTACTGTTTCTTAGCAGGGATCTACTGTTAGCCACTTTTTCATGAATTTTATCGTAAGAAGGCACTGAAGTCTTAATAAAAGTCCTTTACTCAAGAACTACAATTAGGATTGTAATAAACTTGCAAATGTCTTACCCTATTTAGCCAATATTCTGTTTTCAGTCAATACTATATGTTATGCTACTATATACTACTATAACTATACAGTTATGCAATTAAATAACTATAAAATATGCAGGTGTTATGGAAGGTGAAATGGAAATGTCTTAGCAAAAAACCCTTTTTTAGGTTTTTCTTAAATATAAAAAATGCTATTCAGGTCAAAGTATTTATCACATCTAATGAAGTAGATCCCTGGTAAGGACAGGAATGGACTCTGATGCTAAAGGAAGCTATAATCTATCCATGGATTATATATACATTATACCATACTATAACCGCATTATACTATGGTGGTAGACTGTATGAATGCTATAAAGGAAAAATCAATGAGTTAGAATTGTCTGAATCATTATTAGGTTTAATTATAGATGCAATGTGAAGAAAGGCATTTAATCCATCCAATTATACCAGATTGACGAAAATATCTTTTAAGAACCACTAAGTTCTTTTTGCATTAGTCATATGCTATCTATATAAATTTTTCTTCTAAATTAGTCCTTCAAGTCTAAATGACCTTAGCTAGGACATGCAGAGATTATCTTCCGTATATGTATTTATGTGTATGCATACACATGCACACACATTATGATGGCATTTGCATTTACAAATCTTTCTTACTATAGGTTTGGCTATCATGTACCAATTTTACAAAACTTATTAATAAGAACTATCTATTAAAAGTAGTGGTAAGGGGCGCCTGGGTGGCGCAGTCGGTTAAGCGTCCGACTTCAGCCAGGTCACGATCTCGCGGTCCGTGAGTTCGAGCCCCGCGTCAGGCTCTGGGCTGATGGCTCAGAGCCTGGAGCCTGTTTCTGATTCTGTGTCTCCCTCTCCTTGCCCCTCCCCGTTCATGCTCTGTCTCTGTCCCAAAAATAAATAAACGTTGAAAAAAAAAAAAAAAGTAGTGGTACACGAGTGCCTGGCTGGCTCAGTCAGTAGAGCATGTGACTTTCAATCTTAGGGTCATGAGTTCAAGTCCCACTTTGGGCATGGAGCCTACTTTATAAATAAGTAAATAAAGTAAGTTTTGGTACAGAGTTATGGACTAATTTTGGGCTTTTTTGACTCCCTGATATGCCAAATGAAACTAGTAGGCTTCTTTATCTGACATAATTTAGGTTAAAACACACAATTTTTAAATATATTTTGTGTATAAAGTCATAATTATATACTTGAATTCATTCCATTCATGTCCCCTATGATTTCTGTTCCTATTGCCCAAGTATCTAAGCTTACTTGGAAAGCAAGTATTCCCACCAAAAACAATTGCAGATACTTCTACTTTTGCTGGACATGCTTGTGTCATTTTAATCAAATTTTAATTAAAGAATGTTATGCAAATAAACAACTGACTAGTGTTATAGTTTAAAAAGTAGTATAAATAAAATATATTAGAAAACGGAACCGTTGGGTATTTATAACAATTGCTTTTATGTTATTTTTCAGAGAATTTGTATTTGGAAACAAATATGTGGTCAAAGGCACATAGTTTTATTATTTTTCAAATAAGAAACAATTAGAGAAAAAGCCCAAGGAAAGGTAACAGCAGTGAGGTAAGCGTGTGTGCTTGTGGGGAGGTGATTTTTGTCAAAGGGCAGAAACTACAATTATTAATGGGGTAGGATTCATAAGTGTTCCAGGCTCCCTTATCTTCAGGTTAGGGCTCATTTTCAGCAGCACTTATATTCAATTAAAAGAGAACACTTGGCTCACATCTAATAAAGTCACAGTCCAGAATAAAGTTGTAAGGAATAACTTTTGGCCCTGCCCCAGAAAAGTGTGGATCAGAAGGATAAAGACTATTGCTAATCATGGGTGAATGGGCCATTACTGGTTGTTCTTCAGTCTTCACCAGAAAGTCAGTCTCTAGAGTAGGTTAATTCCCTTCCTATGTACCTTTCGAGAAAGAAATACAAGCCTAAATATCCAAAGGAAAAAAAACACTGTAGACTGACAAATAGGCGGGTTCCCAACAGTTAAGGATGAATCACAAAAATCTGTTGTGCACGTTTCTCATTCAAGGGTAAATGAGGCTGTTACCGTATCTGCTCTGAGGTTCCTACCCCTGCCAGCCTCGGACACGACCCACAGGAAACAGTGGGAGGCTGGGCTGGATGCTCCAAGACCCGCACCCTGGGCCTTCTCTTCCAGGTTCTCTGCAAAAAGCTCGCAGTGTACACTTCGTTTAAACAAGGGAGGTCACTTCGGTCGCCAACTACTAGTTGACCTATTTCTCCTCTACCTTTCCTCGGGGGGAGGGGCGGGGAGGGCGGTGGCTTGTCAAACGATAAATAGAAAAGGCTCGATCAGCAAGCACTGGGCACCGGCCTCAACGTGGCGACCGCAGGGGGCTGGGCGGCAAGAACGAAGCAGCGGGAGCTTCAAGGGTGTCCTCAGGGACGCCTGGCACGTAGGCCAGAAAAATCCCATTCGCGGCTGCTCGCGAATTGGCCTGGAGGCGATACTGCCAGCGGACCCTCCCTGAACTGCGCTTCCATGCTCCCGTGAGTCCTGGGAGTCCTGTGACCCCACTCCCGGTTCTCAGACGTGCAATAGAATAATTTGGGCCCGGGAACCGACTGGGCGCATGCGCGACGCTCGTAAGTCTGGGAGCGCAGCCGGGAAGCGCTTGCGCGGGACCTCGAGCTCCTCGCTGACGTCCCTCCCCTCCCCCAAGGCACGGCTTGGGCACGTCTCCGCGGCCGGTACCTGAGGCGCGAGCGTCCGCGCAGCCAGAGCTCTAGTCAGGCCGCTTCGGAGGACGAGCATGGCGCGGCTGCTAGCGCTGGGAGGGCCAGCCAGCCAGTATTCTGTCTTCGGTTCCTCCTGGTAGGGGTAACCCGCCTGGAAAAGAGCAGCGACCGAGCTACTGGCGGACGCAGGCTGGGGCGGGACTCCGCGGCTGCAGCTCCGCCTCTGGTGCCGGGAGGCGCGGCGGCACCGCCCGGTTGGCTGGCGTCGTCCGTGGGCGTCACGTTCGGGCCCCTGCCCCCTCCGGCCCAACGTTTGTTTCCTCAGACGTTCTCACCCAAACGTCAGAGGGGCTTTAGGATTAGCTGGACGCGGAGAGCGTTCCTGTGCCACCTTTCTGAGCCCATCAGCTAGTCTCCACGCGCGGTTGCGCACAGTTCTTAAAGTTCGTGCGCAGAATGTGAGTGTGTTTGTCCTTTGAGAAGGAAGTATGATGCGTGCATATTATAATGCTGTGCGTTGAAAATCGTGGAGGTTTTTGTCCTTGTTCATTTTTAGTCGGGGTGACTTAAACGTCAAGAGCAGGGAGGCTTCACTTCTCCTCATTAAATGCATGGTGGTTCTCTAATTGCCACCGCAGCATGACCTTGTAAGGCTCTTAATGATTTGAAATTGCATTTTTCAGGAGCTCATTGGAATGGGGGTCCCGAACTAGGTATTCAAAAGCCAGTGGGGGGTGTCTGGGTGGCTCAGTTGGCTAAACGTTGGACTCTGGCTCAGGTCATGATCTTGCAGTTGGTGACTTCGATTCCCACGTTGGGCTCTGTGCTGACAGCTCATAGCCTGGAGCCTGCTTGGGATTGTGCGTCTCCTTCTCTCTTTGCCCCTCACCCGCTCAAGCTCTTTCTCTCTCAATCTCAAAAACAAACATTAAAAAAATTTTTTTTAAGTCAAAGTTAAACATACATAGTTTCAAGTCAAATAGTTTTATAAGTCTTAAAAAGCGAACCAGACCTTGGGTCTTTTCCTCCCTATCCCTGATTATTGGTCCCCAGAATAACTATTCTCAGCATTTTCCAGTTGTTTCTTCTAATGCTTTATTCTCTTTTTCTAAATTACAGGCTTTTTCTAGTGTGTCTTGATATTTTCAGTAGTGTCTGTTGCTTGGAAAAAGAGGATTTAGGTCTCTTATATACCATTCCTTCAAAATAACCTTCCCTTCCCCATCTGACAATGGTTGCATTAAAAGTTGTCACATTATTAATTTACAGATTGTTTACATTTTTATTACTAATTGCATTGCATTAATACACATAATTACACAATGCATAATCAAACACAATTACCCAATAGTTACCTTGTTGCACACATTGAAATAATACTGCTTATACTATCAAGAATAGAGAATTATTGGGGCGCCTGGGTGGCTCAGTCGGTTGGGCGTCCGACTTCGGCTCAGGTCATGATCTCACAGTTTGTGAGTTTGAGCCCCGCATCAGGCTCTGTGCCACCAGCTCCGAGCCTGGAGCCTGCTTTGGATTCTGTGTCTCCCCTTCTCTCTGCCCCTCCCCTGTTCATGCTCACTCTCTCTCTATCTCTTAATAATGAATAAACGTTAAAAAAAAAAAAGAATTATTCCAGGGATATCACCTGTGGTTGTATTGGTTGTGCCTTCTTCAAAGACTTGAATTATCTGTTCAGAGGAGAGAGACTTTTTAAAATACAATTCCAGAGGGGATAAGTGTTTCTGTATGATGGGCATTAGTTTTTAACCAAGTAAGACAAAACAAAGCATCATCTGTGCCTGGACTGGATCTTTACATTTAAATATATTTTCTTAGACTCTGTTCCCCATGGATTAACAATTCATTCACTCATACAGCCCATATTTATTAAATTCTTCCTTTTTTTTCACTATATGAAGTTTATTGTCAAATTGGTTTCCATACAACACCCAGTGCTCATCCCAAAAGGTGCCCTCCTCAATACCCATCACCCACCCTGTGTTTTTTTAGTTATTGTAATGGGTCTTCCTGAATTATTTCAAGTTTTGTTTTCTTTCATTTGATTTGTTTTCTGTCTTGGCACTAGTGTTTTTCCTAAAGTATTTTTGTATTTTTAATTCTTGGCTATCAGCTCATATTTTGCAGTGAGACTACTTTTTTTAATGTTTATTTAGAGGGAGAGAGAGAGAGGGAGGGAGAAAGAAAGTGCAAGCAGGGGAGGGGCAGAGAGACAAGGAGACAGAATCCCAAGCAAGCTCCATGCTTGATCTCACCAACCGTGGGATCATGACCTGAACCGAAATTGAGAGTCAGACGCTTAACCCACTGAGCCACCCAGGTGCCCCAAAAACATTTTTTTTGAAAGCTCTTTGAGCATGAGTGGAGTTTGTCAAATAGCGGGCTTCACTGTAGGGTTTTCTATTATTTCATTGAGGGGAAAAACCCCCATTTGTTACCATCTGTAAATCATTTCTCTTAAATCTAGTCAGTTACCCCTGTGAGGAAACTTGCAGATTCCCATCTGTGAGTTACAAGCCTTACTGCCAGTTTTCTGTGACTGAGAAGGGAGGGAGGCTGGATATCTTAGTATTTGATAGGTAGTCATTCACTTAATTTGTTTATGACTGGTTCTAACCTTGTCAACTGTATCTGGTACTTCTGAATGTGGTTTACGTTTTCAAGAATATATTAAATAGGACAGGCTGAGCTGCTGTAACAAATAGATACCAAATGTATAATGCCTCAGACACAACAATATTTTACTTCTTGTTCCTTAAGAATCTAAAGTGGGTTTTCCTGGTTGGCAGGCAGCTCTTCTGTATATGGTGAATCAAGGAGCCAGACTTCTACACAGTGGTTTTGCCATACATAGAAACTCTATCATCAGCTGCATCTAGCCAGCAGAAAAGTAGAGTGAGCTTCCAAAATGAAAATACTTAACAGATAGTAAAGAGTGATCCATGGTTATAACTTAGGGAAAACATTGGTAAGTGCTGCAAGGTGCCTAAGACAATTTCCTATTCACTCACAGGTTTTAATCATCCTCAAAACCCAGTGAGTTAAACTATATCTCCAAGTGAAGAAGGTAAAGTTCTAAGAGAGAAATAATTTTCTGAGGTTCACTGCTGCTAAGTGGCACATCCAAGATTTAAAGCCAGATTGTAAAACCAGTTCATTTTAACATTTATTTTTAAAATATGTGTGGTAGAAAATAGTGTCCAAGCAGCATTTAAGATGAAATGTTTTTCTGTGACATTTTGTTTAGAAACAAATCTCTGAACTGCCTAGAAGATACATAAAGTATGTTGAAAATTATTGTTGTATATCCTAAACTTCTGACAAGTAGTCCAAAGCTAGATAAATCTGGAATTTTAAGATAGGCTAATGTGATAGAGAGCAGGTGAATAGTTATTTTAGACCGGGTGGAGTAAGGTTGCCTGTCTAAGGAGGTAATATGAAACACGTATCGTACATACAAAAGTAGATGTAAAGTGTCAATACACTTTAGAGAATAATAAATTGAATGCCTGTTACCTGCCACCAAGCTTAAGAAATCAAATATGGCCAGCAATTTAGAAGCCCAATACGGGTTCCTTTCTGGTCACATTCTCCTCCCTGTAACACCTTCCCCAACCTCCTTGCCTCAAGCAGCCAAAACCCAGAATTTTGTGTTAAATATTGCATTCACTTTCTGTGATTTTCAGCTACATTTGTGTATAACTCTAAACAATATATTGCATTGGTTTGCCTGTTTTACAACTTTATAATGGAATTAGGCTGTTTTTGTTATTCTGTCAGTTGACATAAGATTTTTGAAAATCATGTATTTTGATGCAGTCACAGTAATTAATACATTTCTGTACTATATGCTCTTCCATTGTATGGACATATATTTGTCCATTTGATATTATGAACAAAGATGTTTTGAATTTTTTTATATACCTAGATAGTTATAACTAGATAGTTCCTGTTCCCATATGAAAATTTTCTCTAGGCCAGGGATTCTTAACCCTCTTTATGCCATAGAACCTTTTGGAAATCTTGTAGGCCTATGGAACTGTAGTGTCTGAGGGCAGGTCACTCTAAGATGGGCCACGTTATCGTGAAGATTATTTTGAGCTGAAGCCAATCAAGACCCTGCAGGCTCAAGAGAAACTTTGACCCCTCTCTTAAGTACAGTGAAAAATCTAAACTGGGGATCTTTGCCAGAATAAGGGTTATTACTGAGATAAATTTTATCTGAGTGACCCATTTGTATGGCAGAACAAGTATCTAATTACCAAATATCTGCGGTTCTTCTAATTACCCTGTGAATTACATTCTTTCCTCTGCACTTCTCCTTAGTTCAGGATGATATACATACCTCATTTTGCCTGACTATCTTTGCAATTTATGTCTATTTGGATTCCTCATGATGAAATTTTGGGGTGATGGAGGGCGGTTTGTGGGGTCCAGAGCCCACAGCCAAGAAAGAATTCTTGAAGACATCTTCGGTGCAAAAAGGTGATTTTATTATTAAAGCATGGGGACAGGACCCATGGGCAGGAAGAGCTGCACTGCTAGTGTGGACAGTGACTGCTTTATGGAGTCGGGGGAGGTAAAGTCAAGAGGGAGTTTGTTTCCAAAGAGACTGTCAGACGCTAAAGACTTACTGGAGGCCTAGCTATTGTCGAACTAAGGTTGTTTTTCCCAAAGCAAAGGGAGTTTCTACTGGCCATTGATGGGATTGCCTTTTTCTGGTAAACTTGTGGAGAGTCTTATCAATTAAACCATTTTTTTTGTCTTTTCCAGTTTTGGGGTATCCTGCAGTGTCCAAGGAATATCACACATTGTCCCACCTTGGGTGTGGGGCGGGGTGGGGGAGGAGGCGGTGGCGAGTGCTATTAGCTTGCACTTTGCCCTCAGCTTGCCCCACGCTCCCTCATCACTCATACATATGCTTAAATTTGATTTTCTCCTGTTAATCTGTCTCATATTAATTTAATTCTTAGTCCAGCTTAGAAGAGCTCTTGAAGGGTTCTTGCTCCCTGATACAATTATAATGTTTTACATACTTAGCAAATACATAGGTTTACAGAGAAAACAGATTGAGGCAGAATGATCAAAATATGAAACCAAATTCTTTTTTTTTTTTTTTAAGTTTATTTATTTAAGTAATCTCTACACCCAGCATGGGGCCCAAACTCACAACCCTGAAATCAAGAGTTGCATGATCTTCCAACTGAACCAGTCAGGTGCCCCTGAAAGTAAATTCTTGATAAAGAATTTCTTTAAAGAATTTCTTTATCTCTAAAGAATTTCTTTAAAGATTTTCTTTAAAAAAAATTATTTTGAGAGGGAGAAAGAGAGAGAGTGCACCTGCACAAAAAGTGCAGAGAGACAGTGAGAGAGAGAGAGAGAGAGAGAATGAGAGAATCTTAAGCAGGCTTCATACTCAATGCAGAGCCTGATGTGGGGGCTTGATCTCATGAACTGTGAGATCATGACCTGAGGTGAAATCAAGAGTCAGACTAAGCTACCCAGGTGCCCTGACATACTTCTTTATTAAGGTAACAGGATCTATTGTCAGATTTAAAGACTATCATAATTTAAGTAGTGATAAGCATAAAAATTTTTTTATATTTTTACAACACCTCTAAATGGAATTTGACAATATCTATGATATTTATTGGTCACAAAATCACAGGTCCCATTAATAATACTGTGATTTGTTGCCTACATTCATACATAAAGGGAATGCTTATTTTCAGTTAGAAGTTGGTGACAATTGTTAAAAAACAAAATTTAGGGGCACCTGGGTGGCTTAGTTGAGCATCTGACTCTTGATTTGGGCTCAGGTCATGATCTCATAGTTCCTGAGATCGAGTCCCGCTATTGGGCTCTGCTCTGACAGTGCAGAGCCTACCTGGGATTCTCTCTCTCTCTGCCCCTTCCTGCCTGTGCGCTCTCTCTCTCTCTCAAAATAAATACATAAACATTTTTTAAAAAAACACAAAATTCAAGAGAGTAAATTTTGAAGATCCAATTGTCTTTATTAAACAATTAATGAATTGGGCAACATCTCACTCCAGCAAGTAGATATTCCGAGGAGTTGTACAAAATGGAAATTGCTGATAGGAAGGAGGGCGGGGCAAGAAAGTTATAACCAAAGGAAAAGAAAGGATTGTTTAAAGCATGACCATTTTCCCTGGTTGGGGTGGGGGAAGAACAGGGGTTTTTATCATGCAGATTATCTCATCTTCCTTTAGGGGATGGCGGGGCCATGTGACAGACTCAGTGGCATTTATTAGAAAATTCCTGACTGGGGTGCCTGGGTGGCTCAGTCAGTTGTTAAGCGTCAGACTCTTGGTTTCAGCTCAGGTCTTAATCTCATGGTTCCTGAGTTCCACTCTGAGCTGGCAGCGTGGAGCCTGTATAGGATTCTTAACCTCTCCCTCTCCCTCTGCCTCTTTCCCACTCATACTGTCTCTGTATCTCCCAAAATAAATAAATAAGCTTAAAAAAACAAAAGAAAAAAAATTCCTGACTTACAAGTTAAGATTACATTTCGGGGGAAGGTTGATTCTGCAGTTAGATTAGGTATTAACCCTTGGTTTAGTGACTTGGTGCCTTAACCTAAGTGATGCTATTTTGAGATCTGTTTGTTTTTTTTTTTTTAACACAATAAAAATGTAATTTTTTCCCACTCAAGTTACCAGAACCTCTGCATTCTTCCATAGACACTGTGTACCAGAGGTTAGGAACCACTGCATTAGAGTATATATGAAGGAATGGAATTGTTAGGTTATAAGATATGTACATATTCATCTTTACTAAAGAGTGCCAAATTGTCTTATAAATTTGTACCTTTAATTGTAGTGTATGGGTTTTTTTCTGACCAATTTTTTATACTGTCCATTTGGTCTGATGAGTATGAAGATGCATTTTACACCTTACATAACAAATGGTGTTCCTGTGTGGTTTTGTCCAAAGGTCCAGATCTGCAGAAGGAAGCAGAAGATCCAGCAGGAGAGCTGGATCCAGTGTAAACTTTAGATGCTTGTATTTTGGTGACATATGTGGCTAAGTACCTGAGTGCTATATTCCATGGCCACTAGATGGTGGTATAGACTACTTTTCCTTCATTACAGTTTGAAATAGTATGTGCTATTTTTGTTGTCACCTTTGAGTTCCTGTAATTTAAGCTATAGTTATTTAGTGTGGAGATACCTTACAGCCCTTTTTGTGTGTGCATGATACAGGATTATGTATTGGAGGGAAAAAATATAGTAAAGGATATTAAGGAACAAAAATTCAAGTTTATAGTTTGAAGATGTGAAGATGTAATTGGCTTTATTCAACAATTCATGAATTGGGCAGCATCTCTTCAAGTAAGTAGGTGGTTGGAAGTGGTGTACAAAATAGTATCATTTTATAGGCAGAAAGCGGGTGGGGCAAGGAGGTTATTAGCAAAAAAAAAGAAAGGATTGTTTCAGGCCAGGTCATCTTTTGGAGGGAGAGGAATGGCAGGGATCTTATGCAGATTACCTTACTATTGCTGATCAGGAAATTTCAGATTGACTGTTTAAGATCCCATTTCTGGGAAAGGTTAAAACTACAACGAAGTCTTGGTTTGGTGTTATGGGTGCAGATAACTCCATTTTGGGTCTGTTGTTTCTTTTCCAACAAGGCAAATTACTGCCAATGTTTATGTGTTTCTTTTCTTTATTATTATTTATAAAAGTAAATTAGAAGTAAAAAATAACTTCGATTTTCATTCAGTGTTTCTTAAAAGTTTTATACTCATATCAGCGAATATTTGTTAAGCACCTGTTGTGTGTTGAGCATTAAATTTAATGCTATGGAGAAGGAAAATGTCAGACTGGATGCTTTTTCAGCTTGTCAGCATGTCTCGATATTTCTGTGTCAGCCTCTTTGCTACTAGCCTAGTAACTGGAAAGATTTCTGAGCAACTCAGTATTAAATATGGTATGAATTTCTTCAAAGTTGTTTCTATTTAAATTTTTTATTACTAAAACATATGAATGTATGAGTTTAATATATATTATTATATCCGTGTTTAGATATCTTATGTTAATTGGCTTTCTTTAAGTTTTAAGTTTAACTTCTCATTAATGTAATTATTTCTTAAAATAGGTTTTACAAGTCCATTGCTTTGAGTAATCCTTGTGCCTCCCACCTAGAGTGGGGAGAGTGTTATGGGAGAAGTAGTTCTGGAACTTTTGCTACTTAAATATGCTGGCTTTTTGCTTTGCATAAATTGAGACGCTTTCTAGCTTAAAACATTTGTGCACTTAGTTTGTGACATATATTTTTGTGTGTGAAATTCCTCTTTCATTGAAGACCCATTATCCAGTGCTCTCTAGTGTATTTCTTTTCACCTACACAAGTTGTCATAGATACCTACTAGCTGAGTAATTAATTTACTTTTTAATTTGTTTTAGTTTTACTTAACTGTAATTGTTTCTGCAGCATCTTTATAATTTGTTTAATTTATATGTGAGAAATAATTTACATTTCTCTGATTTCTTCTGAATTCAGCATCTTTTCATAATTTCGTAGGCCATATCATTTTCATTTTTGAGGACTCACTTTATTACCGTCATCCAGTTTTCTGTTGTATTGGCCATCTTTATCTTACTGATATGGAGTCTTGCTGAAAAAGCCTGAAAAAGAAGAGCAAGTTGATGTCAAAATTGCCTAAGATAACAGATGACCTTCGGTGCTGGCTTCTTGCAGAATCCAGAGAGACAGACCTGCTCAGTGGGATGGACAGCAAAGGGTCTTACCAGGTGAAGGGCTGGAAACTCACACAGCAGCAGTTTGTGGCCCTTCTGTGGAAGAGGCTGCTGACTACCAGAGGAAGTCGGAGTCGGAAGGGATTCTTTGCTCAGGGGACTCTGGCTTCATGGATGGGCGCTGGCTCCCTGACCAGAGGAAGCAGGAGAAGGTCATGGTTAAGAGAGGATGCTGGGGCCAGACTCTATGTATTTCAATACCAGTTCTGCTTCTTGCCGCTCATGCGTCTGCGGGCAAGTTACTTTGCTGTGCCTCCATCTTGTCATCTTTAGAATGAAGACAATGTACCTACGACACAGGGTTGTTCTAAGCATTAAAATGAATAACTGCTTGGATGACATGATACTGTATGTGGAAAACCCAAAAGACTACACTAAAAAACTGCTAGAACTGATCCATGAATTCAGCAAAGACGCAGGATATAAAATCAATGTACAGAAATTGGTTGCGTTTTTATACACTAATAATGCAGCAGAAAGAGAAATCAAGGAATTGATCCCATTTACAATTGCACCAAAACCCATAAAATACCTAGGAATAAACCGAACCAAAGAGGTGAAAAATCTATACACTGAAAACTGTAGAAAGCTTATAAAAGAAATGAAAGAAGACACACACACACAAAAAAAAACGGAAAAAACATTCCATGCTCATGGATCGGAAGAACAAATATTGTTAAAATGTCAATACTACCCAAAGCAATCTACATATTCAATGCTAACCCTATCAAAATAACACCAGCATTCTTCACAGAGATAGAACAAACAATCCTAAAATTTGTATGGAACCAGAAAAGACCCTGAATAGCCAAAGCAATCCTGAAAAAGAAACCCAAAGCTGGAGGCATCACAATTCTGGACTTCATGCTGTATTACAAAGCTGTAATCCTCAAGACAGTATGGTACTTTCAGAAAAACAGACACACAGATCAATGGAACACAATAGAGAACCCAGAAATGGATGCACAAATGTATGGACAACTAATCTTTGACAAAGCTGGAAATAATATCCAATGGAAAAAAGTCTCTTCAGCAAATGGTGTTGGGAAAACTGGACAGCAGAAGAAAGAACCTGGACCACTTTCTTCCACCATACAAAAACAAAACAAAACAAAATAAAACAAAACAAAACAAAACCTCAAAATGGATGAAAGACCTAAACATAAGACAGGAAGCCATCAAAATTCTAGAGGAGAAAACAGGCAACAACCCCTTTGACTTTGGCCACAGCAACTTCTTACTTGACATGTCTCCAGAGGCAAGGAAACAAAAGCAAAAATTGACTAGTTTCTTCACAGAAAAAGGAAATAAAACTAGATAAAAAGCTTCTTCACAGAAAAAGTAAACAATCAGCAAAACTAAAAGGCAATTGATGGAATGAGAAGATATTTACAAATGACATATCAAATGAAAGGTTAGTATCAAAATCTATAAAGAACTTATCAAACCCAATGCCCCAAACACAAATAATCCAGTGAAGAAATGGGCAAAAGACATAGACACTTTTCCAAAGAAGACATCCAGATGGCTAAGAGACACATGAAAAGATGCTCAACATCACTCATCATCAGGGAAATACAAATCAAAACCACAATGAGATACCACCTCACACCTGTCAGAATTGCTAACATTAGCAACTCAGGCAACAACAAATGTTAGCGAGGATGCAGAAAAAGATGATCTCTTGCGCTGCTGGTGGGAATGCAAACTGGTGCAGCCACTCTGGAAAACAGTATGGAGGTTCCTTGAAAAATTACAACCCAGCAATTGCACTACAAGGTATTTATCCAAAGGATACAGGGGTGCTGTTTCAAAGGGGCACATGCATCCCAATATTTATAGCAGCACTGTCAACAATAACCAAAGTATGAAAAGAGCCCAAATGTCCATCGACTGATGACATCAGTCATATCGACTGGATAACATCAGTCCATATCGACTGGATAAAGAAGATGTGGTATATGTATCTAATACACATGATATATTACTTGGCGATCAAAAAGAATGAAATCTTGCCATTTGCAACAATGTGGATGGAACTAGAGTATATTATGCTAAGCAAAGTAAGTCAGAGAAAGACAAATATATGACTTCACTCATGTGGAATTTAAGATACAAAGCAGATGAACATAAGGGAAGGGAAGCAAAAATAATATAAAAACAGGGAGATAAACCATAAGAGACTCCTAAATACAGAGAACAAACTGAGGGTTGCTGGTGGGGTGTTGGGTGGGGGGATGGGCTAAATGGGCAAGGGACAGTAAGGAAGACACTGGTTGGGATGAGCACTGGGTGTTATATATAAGTGATGAATCACTAAATTCTATTCCTGAAATCATTATTACACTATATGTTAACTAACTTGGATTTAAATTAAAAAAAAAAGGAGTAACTGCTTAGAATGGGGCCTGACATTGAGTAGTGCTGTGTGTGTGTGTCTGGGCAAATTCAGTTTTCATAACTTGAGAAATGATACGTCCAGATGTACTTGATATATGCACTTCTTGGAAACATGATTTTTCTCTAAATTGATTTTTAACTGCAAATTGACAAAAAGGTAGCCACAGAGGAAAGAAAAAAAATGGGCAAACAGACTGAGAAGACTCACTACACTATTGCCTGCATGTGAGTGTTGGCATGCTAAGTTGCTTCCTCAGAAGGGATGAAATTATCCCACTCTATAAAACCAAGAAGTATAAAATCATGAAGTATAACACTAAGAGATTCTTCCCTGTAGACTATGTGGATAATGCAGAAGAGTATGAGTTTGGAGATACAGACCTGGATTTGAATTCTGGTTCTGCTACTTATTGGCTGTGTGACCTTGAGCACGTTACTTAGTCTCTCTGAGTTCAACTGCCTTGTTCGTTGATTGGTGATGATGATACTACTACTTAGGGCTGTAACAATAACTAGATCATTGTCATGTATTTTCCCATAAAGAAGGATTTAGGTCTTGACGCATTTTGAGGCCATTATATGGTGACAGTGGCTGCTTTTTCCCTTTCAGAGTGGGATCTTACTGGGTCATTTAGTCTTGGTCTGCAAATTACAAGTGAGCACATGAGGCCACAGTGGGAAGTGACTTCACATGGATACGCTAAGAGTAGAGACAGAACCAGGTTTTAGGTCTTCGGACTCCTGGTCCAGGGCTTTTCTCTCAGCCTTTCTCAGAGCTGAGCTGGGCTCCTGGTCCAGTGTGGTCTTTGGTCTTCAGAGGGCAGAGGACAGGACCCTATGTTCTGAGTCACCCTGACATATGACTACTGTTTTCTCTGAAGTTTTTAGCTTGGGGCTTCTGCCAGGTGGCCATAGCCTCTGGCCTTGTGCTGCCAGCTTCCAGAAATGCCTGGAGGGAAGAGGTTTAGTTCTCAGGATCTGCTGCTTCTAACCTGCCATGAGTGCCTTGGTAGAGCTCTGCTATGGGCCCTGTACTGCTCATTTGCATGTTGGCTGGTTTGGGAGGCTAGCTGGACTCTTAGGGGCTTGCCCTGTGCCCTTCTTTCTAACACTTGCCCTTGTTTTGCAATTTCCTTTCCCCTCTACCCCCGGGTTATAGATTGTCCTGCCAGCTGTGTTTGTCTGCATTGCCCTGGTGTTCAGCTTGATCGTGCCACCCTTTGGCAAGTACCCCAGCCTGGAGCTTCAGCCCTGGATGTACAACGAACAGTACACATTTGTCAGGTATGTGCTTGCCTTCTGCGCCCAGGGACAGAAGAGAGCCCAGACAGACCCAGGTGTTTACTGTGCTGAGGGCCAAGGGGAGGGCCAAGGGACTCAAGAATGTGGATTTTATCAGGTGTCCCAAAGCCCCTGCACAAACTAATATTGGATGCAAAGAACAGCAGCGAATTCAACCTGAAATAATAGCCCTCTGTTGTCATATTTGAACTTTTCTCCTCTTTATACTACTGTTGTTGCTAGCAACAGTTATATGTATTTTAAGAAAATAATCTGCCCTTCTAAAATCTATGATTAAGTTATAAATGTATTTGGAAGTTTATAGGTAGGTTAAATTTGTAGTTGATTCAAAGTATTTATATACACTGTCAAAGCTTTGTACCTCTAGAAAGTTAATTCTTTGTTTTCTCCACAATAGAATTCTTGTATTTTTAAACTGTTAAGTTGTAGATACTAGCTAGTATTTGTTCTTTAGACAAAAATACCCCTTACTATAACAAATAATCCAGTACTTCAAACAGAAGGATAAAGGAATTTCTTAATCTAGTTAAGTAGAAATTTTCTTTATTCCTATAGGATTTATAGATCTTTAGATGGGTGAGAATATGTCAATGATATTAAAACAAGAGAAGCTTAAAAAAAAAGGTATATATATTAAAAAAAAAAAAGGTATACTAGGTGCTCCTGGGTGGCTCAGTTGGTTAAGCTTCTGACTCTTGATTTTAGCTCAGGTCATGATCTCACAGTGGTGAGATTGAGCCCCACATCTGGTTCTGTGCTGGGGGTGGAGCCTGCTTAAAATTCTCTGTCTTCCTCTCCCACTGCCCCTCCCCCTTGCTGAAAAAATAAGTTATACTCTATATATATACACATATGGTGTAGTATATATATATATATATATATGCTTAAAAGCACATAGTGTATATACAATAGTGTATACACATATAGTGTAGTATATGTACGTTGTGCTAGTTTATATATACGTGTGTGTGTGTGTATAGCATTGTGTGTGTGTACATGTATACATAGTATATATGGTATAGTATGTGTATGTGTGTATATGTGTATGTATGTGTGATAGCTCAGGTTTACTTTATTTTTTCTTTTCTAGGCTCACCTTGTATTGCTCATGGCTGTAGAGCATGAGTTTATTTTGTGTTTATAATCTGTGCCCATTATTGTTTATACTTTTTACTTGTCTATGCAAATATTCAGCCAGTAAAATCTCCCTGACCTTTGTAGAAAATCCTGGTCGTCAATGCCTAATGAATAATTGTGAAAGTACTTTTGAAATACTAATCCCTAATAACTTTGTGAGAGTACTTTTGAAACACTGATCCTTAATAGTTTCTTTACTTCACATTAAAATACATATGTAGGGGGTGCCTGGGTGGCTCAGTCGGTTGAGCGTCCGACTTCAGCTCAGGTCATGATCTCAGGGTTCGTGAGTTCGAGCCCCACATCGGGCTCTGTGCTAACAAACAGCTCAGAGCCTGGAGCCTGCTTTGGATTCTGTGTCTCCCTTTCTTTCTCTCCCCCTCCCCTGCTCATGCTCTGTCTCTCTCTGTCTCTCAAAAATAAATAAATGTTAAAAAAAAATACATATGTAGGAGTGCCTGGGTGGCTCAGTCGGTTGAGCATCTGACTCTTGATCTCAGCTCAGGTCATGATCTCATGGTTCATGAGCTTAAGCCCCGCATTAGGCTCCTCACTGACAGCACAGATCCTGCTTGTGATGCTCTCTCCCTCTCTCTTTGCCCCTCCCCCACTCGTTCTCTCCCTCCCTCTCTCTCTCTCTCTCTCTCTCAAATAAATATACCTAAAAAAATAGAAAGAAGTAAAATGCATGTAAAGGTAGCAGCACCTGCGTGGTGACTGACTCGGTTTCAGCACAGGTCATGATCTTGTGGGCTAGTGAGTTTGAGCCCTGCATCAGGTTCTGCACTGACAGTGGGGAGCCTGTCAGTGGGGAGCCTGTCAGTGCAGAGCCTGCTTGGGATTCTCTCTCCCTCTCCCTCTCTCTCTGCCCCTCCCCTGCTCCTGCTCTCTTTCTAAATAAATAAATAAGTAAAATAAATAAGCTTAAAAAATACATATGCAGGGGCGCCTGGTTGGCTCAGTCGGTTAAGAGTCTGACTTTGGCTCAGGTCATGATCTCACGGTTCATGAGTTAAGCCCGGCGTCCGCCTCTGTACTGACAACTCAGAGGCTGTAGCCTGCTTTGGATTCTGTGTCTCCCTCCCTCTCTGCCCCTCCCCGGCTTTGTGCTCTCTCTTTCTCTCAAAAATAAATAAACACTAAAAAATACATATGCAAATGTGTATTGTATATGTGTGTGTTATATATGTGTACATATATATGTACATACATACACACAACTTTGTACGTAGTTATACAGTCTCCACTCTGGAGTGTTTGTTTATCATCCTGACATCAAATATATGGCTAGTGTCTAGCCATATATATAGTGTTTTATTATTTTTGTGTTAAGAATCTAGCACTCAGAAGTGTGTAATAAAGTATTTACTTTGGGAAACTTTTTTACCTTCCAATTCCTAGTTCTAACGAACTACTGAACTGGCTGCTTCTCATATAGCCACAGTGATGACACTCCTGAGAATGTGGGCATCCAGGAACTCTTGAATGCCCTCACCAAAGATGCTGGATACAGCGTATGGAAGGAAAGCCAATCCTCTGAATGCCATTTTAGATCCTCCTTGGCTGGCTTCTTGTGATTGTCCCCTAGTTTACTCTCTAATATTGCATTTATTAGTTGCATATTACACTGTAACTATCATCATTTGCCCTTCGAATCATTTTTTATCTTAAAAAAGCTAATATACCAACCCAATCAGAACATCTAGGAACAAATATTTGAAGAGTGTTCTAACATCTTACAAACTGAATCATTATAGCTTTTTCTTATTGCTATAGCACATTAATATTTAATTTAATAGAATAATATACTTACTGGTCAAATGCTTTCCCCTCCTCTCCTTTCCACCAACTCCTGTACCTCAGTTTTGCAAAGGGTTTTTCCATTATATATAATTCGTGGTTTTGCTTACCAGCTTTTTCACTTTTTTTTTTTATTAACATTTATTTATTTTTTGAGAGTCAGAGAGAGACAGAGCATGAGCAGGGGAGGTACAGAGAGAGGGAGACACAGAATTGGAAGCAGGTTCCAGGCTCTGAGCTGTCAGCACAGAGCCAGATGCGGGGCTCGAACCCACAAACTGTGAGATCATGACCTGAGCCGAAGTCAGTTGCCCAACCGACTGAGCCACCCAGGGGCCCCTCCAGCTTTTTCACTTTAGCAACCTGAAAAGATGACATATTCACTTTGTGTGATAATACATATTTGCTTCGTTAAAAATTTTTTTTTAATGTTTATTGATTTTTGAGAGAGACAGAGCATGAGCAGGGGAGAGTCAGAGAGGGAGGGAGACACAGAATCCCAAAACAGGTTCCATGCTCTGAGCGGTCAGCACAGAGCACGATGTGGGGCTCAAACTCACAAACCTGAGATCATGACCTGAGCCGAAGTCGGACGTTTAACCAGTTGAGCCACCCAGGTGACTCCCGTATTTTCTTCTTTTAACATACATTTTTCATGACGTGCCTTCAAAACCCTTTTATAAGGCACTGTATAAATAAATTCAGTGAATGACCATATGCCTCTAAGTGTCTAGTGGGGAGGGCAAAGGTACTTTAAGGGATCACTGAGTAAAGACAGTGAGGAGAGGTGAGGAGCTAATGAGAGAGCAATGCTGGTAGAAGTGGGTTCAGTTTTCCAGGCTAGAAAGGCAAAAGAGGCATGACCCTCATTCAAATACTACTGCTTTGATAAAGAACACCATTGATGTGTATTGGAGGCAGTCTGAAGGCAATATCTCTGTACTGACAACTCTTACTGAAATTCAATTTTAAGTTTTTCAAAAAGTGGTAGAACTGAGGAAAATTTGAATGGGACACCTACCAGTGGCATTGAGCTTTGTCTTAGCCAGCCATCTTTTGAGGCTTTAGAGTGTGGACTTCAGGAGGTACTGTGTCTTACTCTGACTTTTGTGTCAAGTCACAGTGCTTTAGAGAGAACTAGAGAGCAATACACAAATCTGTTCCTTTGATATTTTTAGTACGTTCAAGCATAACATAAAGAATGTGGCTATGCATTAAATTGTAGAATTTGAAGCTAGGAAGGATACTAGAAATGACTTGTTACAACATGTCATTTTGTACTTTTATTTTACTAGTGGAGAAGATAAGACCCAAGAGGGCAAGCGTCTTATTGGTGGTCCACAGGGATTCAGAGCTCAAGTCAGGCACAAAGGATTTGTCTTTTGCACCCAGGGTGCTTGCAAACAACCTAGCTCTTCATGCACTGAGCACCCTCTCCCCATCCCTCCCCAACCCCAATTCTCTACTCATTTTAAGACATAAAGTGAATCTTTCCATTCTGCACCAGATTTTCAGCACATTGAGCATAACGTGCAGACTCCTTGCCTGACCTGATCATCTGACACCTGCCTCCCTCCACCCCTCCTCTTCCACTTTCTCCCTCCTAGCTCATCTCGCCCCAGCCACACTGCCTTCCTGCTGTTCCTCAAACATGGAAAGCTCATTTTCTCACTTTCTATTGCCCTTGCTTATAGTGTTCTTTCTTCCCAAATCTTTCTTTTCCTGGCTTCTCTTTCTAATTGTGTATGCCTTGGGAGAAGTATCACCGTCTTTGGGAGAAGTAGCCCTGTTTCCCCCCGTTTCCCTCTTATTTTGTTTTATTTTTGGCTAGGTGACATTTGTTTATTGCCAGATTCCTGCACAGGAAAGCAAGCTCCATGCAGGCAGAGAGTTTGTCTTGTTCACCCCAGACTCTCAAATGTGCCGAACAGTGTCTGGCACGTAGATGCTCAGTGAATATTCTTGAGTGAACACAGGGGCAGGAGACCAAATGCTGGTGGATTTCACTGACTGGAGTTTGGTAGGTGAGCATTTCGGGCCTCTTTGTGTTCCATCATCCTTAACTGCAAAGGAAGTTTGCGGCTCACAGGTCTGTGGGGAGATCACACAAATGGTGAGGGGATAGATGCATGTTTGTGGTTGTTATTGATTGATCTGTGCTCCTGAGGCACCAGGAAAGGCCAGGCCCTCTCGGGTGATGCTACCTTTGATGTCTTCCCTCTGCAGAGACATGCCTTGCTCAGTGGGGGAAGAGGAGTGGACCACCGCCCCGGTTCCCCAGACCATCACGAAACTCTTCCAAAGTGGGAACTGGACGATGGAGAACCCCTCACCCGCCTGCCAGTGTAGCAGCGACAAAATCAAGAAGATGCTGCCTGTGTGTCCCCTGGGGGCAGGGGGGCTGCCTCCTCCACAGGTGAGTCAGTCTCAGTGTGACTGAGCAGATGGCGGTGCAGGGTGGGCTGGGGTGCTTCCATTAGGAAGAAGGAATGGATGACCAGTCATGCAGGGGGTTGTCTTTCAGTCTTGATCTTAATTCTGTGGGGACAACAAGCATGTGAGTTTTGAAGGGAAGAAGCTGGTCCATAAGTTTCTAACTTAGCTTAGCTTGTTTCTCTAGTTTGAAAAAAGTCAGCCTAGCTTACTTACCTGTTCGAGTTAAAACCAGAACCCAACGCTCGGGATCAGTGGGCTGTGGAAGACACACTCTGGCTTCTCCCGCTGAGGTAGTGTTGACAGAACATACAGCATGACAGGCCTGGCTTCATCCCCGGTTCTGCCACAGAGGAGCTGGTGACCTGGGACAGGCCCCTCAGTGCCTGGACCTGTTTCCCCACCTCTGAATTAGGGAGGCTGGCCCATGAAGCTTCTGTGGGTCTTAAAATTCTGACATTCTCTGAGACTGTGAGTGTGGGGAGCAGTCCTGAGCCTTTTTTCTGAGAACAATTTCAGGAAGAGGCTTGTTTGTGATCTCCCTCTGCTGCTGTATCAGTATCTAGGTTGCAGGGTGAGGACAAGTGATTTCAAATGGGTGTTAGAACTTAAAGGTATCCTGGTTACTTCTCCCTAAAATAACAGCTGATCTATCATCAGTATAACTCCAGTGAACAAGAGAATTCACTGGGCATAGAGTCAATGATACTGCTCCCCTAAATACCTTTGTGACTATACAGAATCATATTCTACTGTCTGTTGTTTAGCAGTTCAGAATAATTTCCTGGGAACATGTTAGCTTGGCAGAAGGGAATGGCCAATGCTGAGGGCAGAATGGACTAGGCCTTGGTGTTTGGATGATGGCAGTGCCTGGGCCCTATGGGGAGAGTCTGGCCACACTGTGATCTATTTGAGGGACACGTCTCATTGTTATTCATTTTATTTTTTGTCCCAGTTGTGGTCCATAAAGACACACGTGCTTTGTTTACTTTAAATTTCTAGTTCACTCATGTTATTAAATAAGGCAGTCTTTAAATTTGTTTAATTCAAATATGATTCTTATACCCTAGTTACACTTTTCTCCCAAATCAGATTCCCAGAATGTCATATGGACCCCAGAATAGTTTTTCAGTTTTTACCTTTACATGGACCCAAGAAGGATTGAAGAAATGGTTAAAACCACCTATTTCCTTGTTTTTCAACCCATTTGTTCTGAGTTTTGAAGGAATAAGTGGAACTTGAGAAGAAAAGGAAGAATCCTTAAAGTTCATTCTCATTCATCTCTGGGAAAACGAGATACCTTATATAACTGCCTCAAACCTATGTCACTGCTTCTCACTTTCCCTCTTTTGCCTGTTTTCCAAGATCCAATACCCATAGAACTCAAAGCAGTACAGAATGGGACCCCTAAAGTAGCCTCCATGCCAGGAAGGAGCCATGGCTGGTCTGTCAGGCCTCCCTAACCTGCTCTGGTCAGTGTCCCTCACTCTTCTGTGAGAAATGAGTTTAAGAATTCTCTATGCTTGCACCAATGGGTTAACAGGGCTTAGGGTGGAAAGCAGCCACAGGGCAAAAGTGCCCAAGATTAGTTGTTAAGTAAAACAAAGCTTAGGGTGGAAAGGGTCTGAGAACAGTTAGAGGTGGAAAGCCACTACAGGGCAGAAGACCCAAGTTTAGCTGGTGAAAAGGGTGCCTTGTCAGCTTTGAGGCAGCATGTTCCAGCAATCTTAAACTTTGGAGATAAGAGCTACTTGGCTGTATCTTCCACAGAGAAACACTGTCCATCTGCTGTCTGGCGCCATTATCTCATCATGCTTTAATCTCAACTTCTAACGTCACTTGCCCCCCAAACCCTTTGCGTCTTACACACACAAGTTAATGGCACACAAGTTAATTTTTTGCATGTTTACTTTTTGCATGTATACCATGTACGTAAAACCTTGAGAGCTCAATAAATACAGAGATGAAACCCCTGTTTGGGGCTCTTGTTCTCCCGGAAATTGGCCTCTCTCGTATTCAATTCTATGTCCACTCTCTTGCTGGACAAGAGAGAACTCCAGACTCAAAGTCTGCTACACTGTTCCTTTTGAATCCCCATCTGCTTGCCTTGAGACCCAAATTCAGGCCTGAGTCACCAAGGTTAGAGGAGCATCTGTGAGATAAATAGCCATTTTTTGCTCAATATCTTAGATATCAGCCTATAATCAGGTCAAGGTCCCTTCCCTTTCCCACTGTAGTTTCTGTTAGCCTCCGTGGGCAGGGACCATAGAGTCAAAAGATTGCCAGAATCCATTAGGGTTGGCTGGGATGTAACTTTCACAAAGTCTAAATTTGAATTTCTTTTGAAGAGGAAATATCTAAATATTTAAATAAATATCTAATACCACATGTACATACTCATGTACATACTCAACACTGTCTGTGTTTTAATGTCAGGCTGTTGTTTAGGTATGGTGGGTTTTCCCTGGGTGCCAGTAATTCTCAATCACCTCCTCTAAGTCAAAGGATTCCATTAAACAACTGAAGAAACACTTGCAGCTGGCCAAGGTACTTTATTCATCCCAAGATTTTTCAGAAAAGTGGGCCCAGAGTTGCAGGTACATGGGCGTCATTGGTAGGTCAGTCAGGTCACCTAGCAGCTTCTTGTTTAAGACTTTTGCATACAAAACCATCACTGGTATTTAGTGATCTTGCACCAGCCAAGAATGAGCTACTCAGTGTGTATTTAATACTTGAAAGTGTAGATCCTATATATGGAGCATGGCAATTATTCTTTCTCTTATCTCCTACAGAGTATCAATATAGGTCATTAGGAATTTCATACAAGACCCTGAATCATGGACTTATAGGACCATTCTTATAATCAGAATCTTAGAATTTCTTTTCTTTTTTGTTTTTAGAATTTCTATATCTATTAGATTGATATGCTATACACTGTTGCTTTTACACTTATTTACAGCTGGATTAATTTAACTTATTTGAGTAGTTTCACACTAATATTTTCTCTACTTACTAAGTTTTCAAGCCACATACCTTTGCTCTTATAAGGTCAAGAACAGTGGACAAAAGCTAATGCCATTAGGCCAGTCTCAGACCTCTTTCAGTAGTTTCATTATGGTACTAGACTCTTTTTGTTAAAAAAATTTTTTTAATGTTTTGTTTAAATTTGAGAGAGAGAGAAACAGAATATGAATGGGGAAGGGGCAGAGAGAGAGGGAGACACAGAATTTGAAGCAGGCTCCAGGCTCTGAGCTGTCAGCACAGAGCCTTATGTGGGGCTTCAACCCACTAACTGTGAGATCATGACCTGAGCCAAAGTTGGACACTTAACCAACTGAGCCACTCAGGCGCCCCAGTACTAGACTGTTTTTAACTTAGTGACATGTTTTGTGTTTGTTTTTCAGATTTTTGACTTGAAAACAATCATGCTTAAACTCTGAATAAAATAAATACATTTTATTTAGTGAAGAGATGTTTTTCCCTGGGCTATTCATCAGATGTTTGTGTGTGTGTGTGTGTGTCCTCCTTAATTGTGTCTTCAACTGCATCATTGACTCCTCAGATCTTCACTGACTTTCTCTTTCCAGGAAGAGCATGTCAGCGGACATTCTTTATTTATTTTTGGGACAGAGAGAGACAGAGCATGAACGGGGGAGGCGCAGAGAGAGAGGGAGACACAGAATGGGAAACAGGCTCCAGGCTCCGAGCCATCAGCCCAGAGCCCGACGCGGGGCTCGAACCCACGGACCGCGAGATCGTGACCTGGCTGAAGTCGGACGCCCAACCGACTACGCCACCCAGGCGCCCCATCAGCGGACATTCTTGTGTCCATCTGTGTTGTCTTTGAAATGTTCTTCATCTCAGCCAGTTTTGTTGTGTTCCTGATCCAGGAGCAGATCAGTAAAGGGAAACTCCTGCAGTTCATTAGCAGATTGTAACCTGTCATGTACTGGCTCTCCAATTCTGCATGGGATATGGTAAGAACACCTGTCTGCTGTTGCTTTCTAAATCTCCATCAGGGCTATGGATTGGATAAAAGAGCCTTTGACTTTTCTAAAAGTGTTCTGGCTAATCTGAAGATGAATGAAAAAGGGAAAGGCAGAAGCAGTTGTATATTTTCATGACACAGAGCTGATCTCATGCCACAGAGAAAATCTGTCTACACTGACTGCAACTAACATTACTATCACCTAATTTCCTAGACTTTTCAAAGAAACATTGAGGTAGAAGACTCTTAGTTAAAACTCAAAACCAATGGCTCTGACTTCTGATAGGTTTTAACCTCCAGAGTTAGGTTGTTCTTTGCCTTACTAGGAAACTTATTTGTCCTTTGAATCCTTGAGGACCAGATAAATGAGAGGTGAGTATGCTTCCTGCTTTTCCATTTTCCCTCAGACAGCTAATAATTTACTGTGTTGTATTTGCAATATGTGTTAGAAACATAAATTCATATAGCTGTAACTATAGACTACCAGGAGAGCTTGGAAGTACCAAATCTAGTTTGAGAAGGCTGAAATACTGAAGTAAAATAAAAATGAACATTGTAAGAAAACCCTAGTATATCTGAGACAGTACTGAAGAAATTCTCCTTGTAGAGCTATCATCATGCTATTTATTTGAGGTAAGTTAACATTTAAGTATATTTATTACTGTCTCATTACCTTATAGCAACACAGTAGCTCCAGATCAGAGGATAAAAATATAAAACACAATAAAAAACGATCAGAATGTATCTGTAGGCATTTATTAGGGCAAACATTTCCATAACCATAAATATCTCATTATCACAAATAGATGTCCCAAGTATCTTTGTTAAATTGTGATTCAAAATGAAGTAAAAGTTAGTAAAATAAATTGTAAATGAAGACATTTTCAGCATATAAACCAATGAGTCTTTAAAAATTTTTCATATGAGGACCTATTAACATTATTTTCCACATATGTAATTAATTATTAATGTAAAACAAAATGAATAGAGATGATAATATACTTTTCCATAATAAACAGGTTTAATATTTTTATGAATCCCATTTGGTATTACAAAATAAGTTTTACTGGACAAAAACTTTTAAAATCTCAGAAAAATAGACATGAAAAGGTTGATAATATATATAAATAACTTAAAAATATCATAGGCATGGAAATGTAACATAATCATTTCAATATAAGGAAATGCTATAAAAGTAGAGGGCTGTAAACATAGAGAACAAGAGATATTCTGAAATAAATGAAAAATCAAGATCTTGAAGGAATGACAACTATTTTTAATATACGACAGATACTGAAATGCCAAACGGAAAATGAACAGAACTATTTCCTCAAGAGGTCATGACAATGGACAGAAGCAGCTTTTAAAAATGCAGAGGGCACAGCAAATTAACTTACCACCTCCTTCAAATAAAAATGAAAATCTCTTGGGAGAATTTAAGCACCATTAGCAGACACAACTTATAGCAGTTAATGCAATGCTTTGTATTTCAGAGGAAAATTATTTCAATGGGGAAAATGACGTAGGAATCAGAAGCATATTTTGCTGAGACTCAAGGAAGTTAACACTTTCCCGAACTGGAAAAAAAACATTTATAATGTTGGAAAGTTATAAAGTTAAAAAGTGAATCAAATTTGTTGTACAAATAATTCATGCCTAGTGAAATAGCTTACCAGCTGCCACAACTCTGGGATCCTCATGAGACTGATGTCTCCCAGCTGCACGACTGTCTGCACTCTCATTCCACCAAAGAACATGAACTGCAGAAATAACCAAAAATAGATTCTAAAGACTATAGCATTACTACAATAAATACAGAAAAATTAATCAGAAACATTAAGTCTTATTCTTTAAATCAAAATAGTAAATATCAAAAAGGTAAAACTGAGTATGTTCGTGATAAGATTTCAGAGGGGTCAGTGATTTGGGAGGTAAATTTATAAATTACTTAATCAAACTTTTTATAGATGAAGAAACAGATGGTTGGAGAGAAGAAGTTAGTAAAACCACTAAAGACACAATTAAGTCTAGAACCAAGCCTGTGACTTCCTAATACATTTTAGTTTATTAAAAAAAGCAAGATTATATAAGAATTATATTTACTACTGGAAATTTGGATGATACAAAGAAGAAAATTAAAAGCAGAATTTGAACCACCTAGAGAGAAACTCTATTGCTATTTAGTGCATTTCCTTTAAACAAATGAATAAAATAAAAAATGCATATTTTCCATGGCAGTAATCTTAATTTTTAATGGCTATGTGAATTCCTCCTTATAGATATAACAACTTTTTATCCAAACTTCTTATTATTGACCAATCAGATTAATTCCATTATTTAAATTTTTTGAATTATGGAATGTTTTTGTGCATAATGTTTTACAAATTTTTAATAACTATAATATAGGACATGTTAGCTCTATAGGAAAATGCGGATAAAAAGAGAAAAGAGTAATCATTTCTATACCACCTAGGGAAAAAACCCACTTTTTTGCTGCATCTCTTTCCATATTTATGTATATATGTATCTATTTTTATGGATATATATTATACACACATAAACATACAAATTTATGGTTATATAAATACATGATGAAATGTACTTTTTTCTGGATTATATGTGTTATTACATAAAAAATGTTTTTTTGTAAATAATACTGATACAAACATCATTAGAGTAGCATCTACATGTATATCTGTAATGATAATGCTGATGACAACTCATACCAATATTTATTCATTGTTTACTATGTGCTAGACCTGGTTTTAAGCATTTTGCATGTATTTACTCATTTAGTCTTCATAATAATTTTATATAGTAGATTACTATTATCATCACTTTATGGATGAGGAAACTAAGGCACAATGAGGTTAAGTAACTTACCTAGGGTCACAAAGTTATAAGTGGTGAAGCTGGGATTCAAACCCAGGCAGTCTGGATCTGATTATTTTCTTAATATAAACTCCTAAAATTTAAATTGAGAGAACCAAAGAGTATATCTTATACATACACACTCATAAATATACAGTGTATATATTATACACTGTCCTCCAGAAATGAAGTATTGATTTATACTCAGCATATTACTATTCTCCTAGTACACTAAGAATAAATTTAAGATTAAAAAGTGTGTGTGCACACATATTTTCATTATTTTTTTTCTTATAAAAGTGATACATGTCCATTATAGTAAATTAGAGACTTAAAAGACCTTTAATCTCATCATTTAAATATGACTATATATTTTATGTCCTTTCAAATTCCCTTCTTGTATAACTAAACACACCTACATATCCATGCATATTTCCTTAACATTGGCAAAAACAATTTAAAAAATTAAGACTTTTTGCCCAAGGCAGCCCCAACTTGCCTCTTAACACCGGGACTAAACCCTGCCCACAATAGGCAAAGAGAGCCATTTCAGACAACTGGACTAAAGGCAGATGTGGCTCAGCCACAACAGTAAGGTGCATGCAACACATACAGAAGATACCCTTGAAGGGAAATTGCACCGCAGGGCACTACAGGACCTCTTCTTCATAAGGCCACTACTTGCAAAAGCAGGAGATGTAGCTTACTTTCCTAACACACAGAAACAGACACAGAGAGTTAGACAAAATGAAGGCATAGAAGAATATGTCTCAAATGAAAGAAGAGGACAAACTCACAGCAAGAGAGCTAAATGAAACAGATAAGCAATATGCCTGATAGAGAATTTAAAGTAATGATCATAAATATACTCACTGGACTTGAGAAAAGAGTAGAGGATCTCCGTGAAACCCTCAAAAAAGAGAGAGAAAATACAAAAAAGAACCAGTGAAAGATGAAGAACTCAATAAGTGAAATTAAAAATACACTAGAGGGAATAAATAGTAGATTAGAGGAAGCAGAAGAATGGATCAGTGATCTAAAAGACAGTAATGGAAAGCAATCAAGCTAAACAGGAGAAAGAAAAAAGATTAACAAAAATGCGAGAATAGGTTAAGGAACTCAGCAATACCATCAAGTGTAATAACATTAACATTATAGGGATCCCAGAAGAAGAGAGATAAAAGGGGTAACACATTTATTTGAAGAACTAATAGCTGAAAACTTCCTAAATCTGGAGAGGGAAACAAATCTAGAGTCCTAACGCACAGAGAGCCCCCAACAATATCAACCCAAGGAGGTCCACACCAAGACACACAGTAATTAAAATGGCAAAGAAGTACTGATAGAGAGAAAAATGTAAAAGCATCAAAGGAAAAGAAAATAGTTACATATGAGAGAAACTCCATAAGGCTACCAGCTGATTTTTCAGCAGAAACTTTGCAGGCTAGAAAGGAGTGGCATGATATATTCAAAGTGCTGAAAGGAAAAAAACTGAAACCGAGAATACTCTATGTAGCAAGGCCATCATTCAGAATAGGAGAGATAAAGAGTTTCTCAGATAAACAAAAATTAAAGGAGTTCATCAACCACTAAACCAGGCTTACAAGAAATATTAAAGGGGATTCTTTAAGTGGAAAAGAAAAACCAAAAGCAGGAGTAAGAAAATGAGGAAAGGAAGAAATTTCACAGGTGCATATAAACATAATAAAAGTAGACTAATCACTTATAAAACAGTACGGAGGTTAAAACACAAAGCAGTAAAATCAAGTATATCTATAAAAATCAGTCAAGAGATTAATAAAGGGATGTAAAGTATGACATCATATACCTAAAACATAGAGGGGAGGGGAGTAAAAATTTAGTGTTTTTAGAATGGGTTCAAACTTAAGGGACCATCACCTTAATATAGACTGTTATATGCATAAATGTATATATAAACCTAATGGTGACCACAAATAAAAAAACTGGTAATATGCAAAAAATATACAGAAAGGAATCCAGGTATATTACTTTTTTTTTTTTTTAATTTTTTTTTTCAACGTTTTTATTTATTTTTGGGACAGAGAGAGACAGAGCATGAACGGGGGAGGGGCAGAGAGAGAGGGAGACACAGAATCGGAAACAGGCTCCAGGCTCCGAGCCATCAGCCCAGAGCCCAACGCGGGGCTCGAACTCACAGACCGCGAGATCGTGACCTGGCTGAAGTCGGACGCTTAACCGACTGCGCCACCCAGGCACCCCCAGGTATATTACTAAAGAAAGCCATCAAACCACAAAAGAAGAGAGCAAGAGAAGAAAGGGACAGAGAATACCACCACAGAACAAGTAACAAAATGGCAATAAGTACAGACCTGTCAATAATTACTTTGAATGTAAATGGATGAAATGCTCCAATCAGGGTAACTGAATGGATAAAAGGGGAAGATATTTATATGCTGTTTACAGAGATTCATTTCAGACCAAAAGACACATGCAGATTGAAAGTGAAGAGATGGGAAAACATTTATCATGCAGATGAAAAGAAAACTGGGATAGCAATACTTGTATCAGGCAACACTGGAAGACATAAAGAAGAACATAATCATAAAGGGAACAATCCAACAAGAAGATATAAAACTTGTAAATACTTATGCAAATTACATGGGATTACCCAAATACATAAAGCAGCTATTAACAAACATAAAGGAAATAATCAGCAGTAATTCAATAATAGTAAAGGACTTTAACACCCCACTTACATCAATAGATCACCCAAAGAGAAAATCAACATGTTAACAGTGGCTTTGAATGACACATTGGACCAGATTAACAGATACATTCAGAACCCCCATCCTAAAAACAGTGGGATACACATTCTTTCAAGTGCACATGAAACATTCTCTGGAAGAGATCATACGTTAGGCCACAAAACAAGTCTCAACAAATTAAAAAAAAAATACTAAAGTCATACCACGCATCTTTCCCAACACAACACTAAGAAACTAGAAATCACAAGAAAAAATATGTAAAAATCACAAACACATGGAGGTTAAATAACATGCTACCAAACAATGAATGGGTCAACCAAGAAATCAAAGTGGAAGTAAAAAAATACATGGAGGCAAATGAAGATGAAAACACAACAGTCCAAAATCTTTGGGATGTAGCAAAAGCTGTTCTAGGAGGGAAGTTTATAGTAATACAGGTCTACTCAAGAAGCAAGGAAAATGTCAAACTCCTGAACCTTACACCTAAAAGAGCTAGAAGAAAAAGAACAAACAAAACCCCCAAACAGTAGAAGTAAATACTAAAAATTAGAGCAGAAATAAATGAAATAGAACCACAAAAACAATAGAACTGATCAATGAAACCCAGAGCTAGTTCTTTGAAGAGAACAACAAATTTGATAAACTTTTACCCAGACTGTTCAAAAACAGAGAGAGAGAGAGAGAGAGAGATAGAGGATCAAATAAACAAAATCAGAAATGAAAGGGGAGAGATAACCACCAAAAACACAGAAATAGAAAGGGTTAGTCAGAAAATATTATGAAAAATTATATGCTAACAAACTGGGCAAGACTTCCCAAAAATGATTCAGGAAGAAACAAAATTTAAAGACTGTACAAGCAATGTAATTGAATCACTAATCAAAAAACTCCCAACAAACAGAAGTCCAGGACCAGATGGCTACACAGGTGAATTCTACTAAACATTTAAAGAAGAGTTAATGCCTATTATTCTCAAACTATTCCAAAAAGTAGAAGAGGAAAGAAAGCTTCCAAATTCATTCTATGAAGCCAGCATTACCCTGACACCAAAACTAGACAGACACTACAAAAAAGAGAACTATAGGCCAATATCTCTGATGAACATAGATGCAAAGATCTGTAACAAAATATGAGCAAACTGAATCCAACAATATATAAAGAAATCATTTACATTCATCAAGTAGGATTTATTCCTGAGATGCAAGCGTAGTTCAATATTTGCAAAGCAATCAACATGATACATCACATCAATAATGGAAAGGATAAAAACCATATGATCATTTCAGCAGATCTAGAAAATGCATTTGACAAGGACAACATCCATTCATGATAAAAACCCTCCTTAAAAAGTAGGTGTAGAGGGGCGCCTGGGTGGCGCAGTCGGTTAAGCGTCCGACTTCAGCCAGGTCACGATCTCGCGGTCTGTGAGTTCGAGCCCCGCGTTGGGCTCTGGGCTGATGGCTCGGAGCCTGGAGCCTGTTTCCGATTCTGTGTCTCCCTCTCTCTCTGCCCCTCGCCCGTTCATGCTCTGTCTCTCTCTGTCCCAAAAATAAATAAAAACGTTGAAAAAGTAGGTGTAGAGAGAACATACCTCAACATAATAGAGGCCATATATGAAAAACCCACAGCTAACATCATACTCGATGAAAAACAGAGCTTTTCCACTATGGTCAGGAACAAGACAAGAATGTCCACCAATTTTATTCAACATAGTACTGGAAGTCCTAGCTACAGCAATCAGACAAGGAAAAGAAATGGAAAGCATCTAAATTGGTAAAGAAGAAGCAAAACTTTCACTATTTGCAGATGACATGGTACTATATATAGAAAACCCTAAAGACTCCACCAAAAACTACTGGAACTGAAAAATGAATTAAGTAAAGTTGCAGGATACAAAAATCAATATACAGAAATCCATTTCATTTCTACACATAAAAAAGTAGCAAAAAGAGAAATTAAGAAAAATATCCCATTTACAATTGCATCAAAAATAAAATACGTAGAATAAACTTAACCAAGGAGGTGAAAGACCTGTACTGTGAAAACTATAAAACACCAATGAAAGAAGCTGAAGATTATACAAACAAATGGAAGGATATTCCATGCTTATGGATTGGGAGAACCAATATTGTTAAAACATCCATACTACCCAAAGCAATCTGCAGATTTAATGCAATCCTATAAAAATACCAATAGCATTTTTCACAGAACTAGAACAAATAATCCTAAAGTTTGTATGGAACCACAAAAAATCCTGAATAGCAAAAGTAATCTTGAAAAAAAAGAACAAAACTGGAGGCATCATAATCCCAGATTTACTAGAAATCTGTAGTAATCAAAACAGTATGGTACTGGCACAAAAACAGAAAATAGATCTATAGATCAGTGGAACAGAATACAGAGCCTAGAAATAAACCCACGATTATACTGTCAATTAATCTTTGACAAAAGAGGCAAAAAAAAAAAAAAAAAGACTTTTTAACAAATGGTATTGTGAAAACTGGATACCTACATACAAAGAATGAAACTGGACGACTTTGTTTCACTATACACAAAAATAAACTCAAAATGGATTAAAGACCTAAATATGAGACCTGATACCATAAAAGTCCCAGGGGAAAACACAGGCAGTAGTTTCTTTGACATTAGCCATAGCAACATCTTTCTTGATATGTCTCCTAGAGCAAGAGAAACAGCAAAAATAAACTATTGGGACTACATCAAAATAAAAGCTTTTAAATAGCAAAGGAAACCATCATCAATACTAAATACAACCTACTGAATGGAAGAATATATTTGCAAATGAAAAATCTGATAAAAGGTTAATATCCAAAATCTGTAAAGAACGTATACAACTCAATACCCAAAAAACAAATAATCCAATTTATTTTTTTTTTAAATTTTTTTTTCCAACATTTATTTATTTTTAAGACAGAGAGAGACAGAGCATGAACGGGGGAGGGGCAGAGAGAGAGGGAGACACAGAATCGGAAACAGGCTCCAGGCTCTGAGCCATCAGCCCAGAGCCTGACGCGGGGCTCGAACTCCCGGACCGCGAGATCGTGACCTGGCTGAAGTCGGACGCTTAACCGACTGCGCCACCCAGGCGCCCCCAAATAATCCAATTTAAAAATGGGTAGAAGATATGAATAGACATTTCTCCAAAGAAGACACCCAGATGGCCAATGGACACATGAAAAGATGCTCAACATCATTCATCATCAGGGAAAAGCAAATCAAAACTACAATGAGATACCACCTCACATCTGTTAGAATGGCTAAAATCAAAAACAAAAGAAACAACAAGTGTTGGCAAGGATGTGGAGAAAAAGGAACCATCATGGACCATTTGTAGGAATGCATATTGGTGCAGCCACTGTGGAAACAGTATGAAGGTTCCTCAAAAAATTAAAAATAGAATTACCATAGGATACAGTACTTCCACTACTGGGTATTTACCCAAAGAATATGAAAGCATGAATTTGAAAAGGTTTATGCACCCCATGTTTATTGCAGCATAAATTACATAGTCAAGATATGGAAGCAGCAGACCAAGTGTCCATTGATAGATGAATGGATAAAGAAGATGTGGTATGTATATACAATGGAATATTACTCAGCCATAAAAGGAATGAGATCTTGTCATTTGCAAACATATGGATGGATCTAGAGGGTATAATGCTATGTGAAATAAGTTAATCAGAGAAAAACAAATACCACATGATTTCACTCATAGTGGAATTTAAGAAAAAAAATGAACAAAGAAAAAAAGTGATGAAAAACAAATTCCTAAATATAGAGAACAAACTGGTGGTTGCCAGAGAGAAGGTGGGTAGAGAGATGGGTGAAACAGGTGAAGTGGATTAAGAGTACACTTATCATGATGAGTTCTGAGTAACGCACAGGATTGTTGAATCACTATATTATACACCTGAAACTAATATAACACTGTATGTTACTTATACTGAAATAAAAAAAATAATGTCAAAGAACCAAGCCTTTTTATTTATGTTGCCAGGTTTTTTTGAGGGAAGATGAAGTAGTTACAAATCCTACAAGTAAAACTCATTTTTTTCTGACCTAGGTTATACTCTACCTGTATAATGTATCTTTATTAGGTAAAAACTGGCATCTTATGAGGTGCCTAGGTAGCTCAGTTGGTTAAGTATCCGACTTCTGCTCAGGTTATGGTCTCACGGTTCATGGGTTTGAGCCCCACATTGGGCTCTGTGCTGACAGCTCGGAGCCTGGAGTCTACTTCACATTCTGTGTCTCCCTTTCTCTCTGCCCCTCCCCTGCTCATGCTCTGTCTCTTTCTCTCTCTCTCTCTCTCTCTCTCAAAAATAAACATTAAAAAAGAATTAAAGCATCTTATTTTGTTTTAATCTGCATCTTTAATATACTTTTAGGAGTCATCTGTGTCTACCTTTGCAGAATATTTATTTTTTGCTCTTGGATTTCACTTAAGGTGTTTTGGGAGGAACTAAGTTTGAGCTTTGTATAATAAAATCATCAATTTATTCTTTTTTTCCTTCATAGTTTCTTCATTTGCTTTTTGGCTTAGAAATACTGTTTGTATACATGTCATTAAATAAATTTATCTATATTTTGTTTTATTAGTTGTATGAATTCATCAGTTTACCACAAGAAAACTCTCTGAAATTCTGACTGGAATATCTTTTGACTTTAAACATTAAATATCCCAAATAGACATTTTATTAAATAAATTAATAAATCATTTACTTATATCTTATATATACTATAACTATATCTAAGTAGTGGAAATGGGTAATTTTTTTTCTTTGGGCTTGTCTATGTTTTTAATATTTATAATGACTACATAGTACTTTTTCACCCAGAAATAATCTCTACCCCAAGTAATGTTATTTAAAAAAAATCACAAAAAGCAGACTTTCAGTTATAAGATATTAAATAAGTTTTGGGGATGTAATACACAACATGATGACTACAGGTAACACTTCTGTATTGTATATTTGAAAGCTGATAATAGAGTATATCTTAAAAGTTGTCATCAGAAGGAAAAACAATTTGTAACTGAGGTGATGGATGTTAACTAAACATACTGTGGTGACCATTTCACAATATATACAGATAACAGATCATTAAACTTGTAACATGTTATATCAATTATATCTCAATAAAACTGGGAAAAAAGGAAAAATCATTAAAAGTACATTCAGAGGAAAATAACATAACAGAAATAGGTAACTTTTTCAGGTTCCTTTCAATTTTTAAAATTTTATCATTTTGATGTATCAGGGAAAAGAGCAGTTCTGTATTTGAAAAAAAAAACTTTATAAGGTGAATAACATTCCAAATAAATGTAAAACAGGTTTGCTCAACCCTCAAATTTACAAAAAGCTAAAAACTGGGCAATAAAAAATGAAATATAGTCCACAATGAGAACAGAGACAAATTGACCAAAGGAACTTAATGTGGATCACCAATATATTTTGCAATTTCATGGAAGAAATGGACAACTGTACCTCTGTTGAGTACTCCATATTCTGCATGGAACACTCCAACTAGTTTTGTGTAGCCTCGATTGACATGCGTATGAACTGCCCTTTTAAATGGGTCACCCCACAGAGCTGGCCCACCAGGTTTCATCTGAAATGTAGCTAGTTCATAGACTCCTAGAATAGGGAGAAAAATAATTATTTTATAGAACATATTCAAGAAATTTCTAATCATGTTTAGTTTGGTTCCAGTGCAAGGATAACTACACAAATAGATTTTGAGGATCATACCCATATACATGTTCATGTAGACATAATTTATTAATAATTTGCATTGTTTTTCTTTGCTTTTATGTTTAGTCAGTCTTGGTCCCACTTAAAGGGTCAGTCGTTAAACTTAGTATACAGAACAAACCAAAATGGATGGACTCTACAGGTAAGGTATTATCTAAGCTATTTTTAATCTACAGAAATTGTCAATAAAAGTGAAAACTTATAATGGAATAGGATATTTCTAGTTGTCTAAGTCTGTACTTTATAAAGTAAATGAAAAAGGAAGTATTTCTAGTCTCTTATAGTTCCATTTTTCTTTCCAATTTTCACTACTTTTCTCTTTATATAAGTTCCCCTTATAGGATTCCTTTTCTAACAGGAGCAGCAAGCAAGTAATGAGCCTGAAGTGATTGTCTTAGAATTCTGAGGAAAAAAAATAATTCTAAAGGAGATGGTTTTACTATTCCCAAATATCCAGGTAAATACTTGAAAAGCATTTTACCTTCTTGATGGAAATATAGACTGTGTGAAGGGAAGGAAACCAGGGGACAAGTAGATTTGAGAAGTAAAAGAAAAACATGCAAAAGTTCCTGAAGAATTATGAATAACATAGAGGAAAAGAACCAAACAAGATCTGATACTTTCTGAGAAGCCAACCAGTTCATTCAGTTAGTGCTGGGCTGAGGGGGAGCTAAAAGGCTAAGTTTCTAAATAAGAGTTTTCAAATCTTTTGTAATCTAAAATGCATTGCAAAGTTAGGAATAATGGGGGAAATAAAATAACATTTAAATTAGTTTATGCTTTTGCTAATCTGACCTTTGTTTAAAACTGGATTGAGGTAATAATTTCTTTAAGTCAGCAAGAAGTGAAATCAGCAAGAAGACAAATCTTTAGGAATTATTTTCAAACTGAGAAATAAGAAAGAGGAAGACATAAAAGTTAGACTACAGTAATGCAGCTTGGCAATTTCAGTTAATTCATTCCCCTAGTCCATTTTATAAACAAACATGTACTTAGATTAGTTGTAATCTATGGAAAAATACTTTTATATTTAAAAAATTACATTATTTAAAAATTATGACAAAGTATCACATACTATCCCTTACCTACCCATAGATGTGTTCCCTGCTCCCTAGGCCCAACTTCTCAACCTTTAGTGACCATGTCAACTTTTTCTATAATACAGCTAAGCTTTAAGAATCAATAAGATACCAATATGGAAAAAGACTTCATTATTTTAATGCTTATTTTTAAAATGATAAGCTAAGAGCACCAATTTATTTTTATCTGAACAATCACATATATTCCTATATTAAACAAAGTATTAACTTCATTTCTTTTCCAGTAGAACTTGAGTTTTTATAGTTTAAAATCTAATATTTTCTCCATCAGAATTCAAAGTGACAAAAAGGGGAGGACTTACCTTCTTTTGGAGGCTTTTCTAATTTGCACCATGGCACCAGATACGTAATCTCACTCTCTTGTTTATCAATAAGAGCCAAATTTGGAATGAGGTATTGTTCTTGCCATTCCTTATCTTTGGCCAATGCTTTCCGAACTTCAGTTCGATGAGCAAAATTATCTACGGGGAAAAAAAGGAGAAAGAAAAACAAAAATTACTGATTTAAATCACCTGTGCTGTTTCTGGGTTTCATTCAGTTCACCAAGTGTTCATTAAAGCTACATAAGGATACTGTATTTTCACTTGAGATGCATATAGATGTGGCATTTGTCCCCAAGGTGCTCATGGTCTGGGAGTAGAAATGTAAACAACTAATGATAATATCATACATTGGGCTTAGCCTCTTACTGCTTAGGAGGTATTTGTGTGACTTAGGTTATTAAATCTTTCTGTGCCTGTGTTTTACTCTGTAAAATAGGGATAATGATTTGGATCTCCCTCTAGGGGTAAGATTAAATGAATTAGTACGTGAAAGGACCTTACAACAGCGTTTGGCACCGAGTCAGAACTCAATATACATTAACTGTTCTTATTAATTTAATGAGGCATTTAAATTATAGTGGTAGATTCGAAAAAGAGTATATTTCTGTGATGGTGGTGGTGGTGGTAATGGGTATTAGGTCAAGATACACCTTGAATTAAATTTAACATAAATGAAATTAAGATGTACTTTGACAGCTGCTGCTTTGAATCAACAGCTTCCAAAGAAATAGTGCTATTTTCTGTCATCCATCCTTTTTACTCAGTGCCATTATATGGGCCTAGTACTATATTTACCTAACAAAGCCTCATAAGACTAATGGTAAAAGTAATTTTCTATGGTTTATGCTGTGGATAAGGAATAACATCTATCTTAGAGCTTAAGTAAGTATTATCAGGACTTTACTAGTTGTTGTTGCTTTTTTTTAATGGGACACAATTCAACTGGTGGTACATTAAAGCATAAATTTTTAATGGGGTTTGTTTTACAATTGGGAAAACCCCTAAACTATGGCCATATTTAGGAAGAACACTTTTCATATGAAAGTATTTTATGACCATTAACTTTGGACACTAATAACCAAAATACTAAATGAAATTACTAAAAGTTTTTGGATATCATGATGTACTAGTGGAGTTCAGAAAGATTAGGCAATGGAGTAACAAACATTCCGGGGTTTCCAGTAACCATACTCCTTCCTCTATTAGACCAGGGGTAGATCAGCTTCAGTATGGGAAGAACTCTCTCTAATTCCTTTTCCTTTACCTCCATAGAGGAGTATAAGGACAGTAAATTTCTTGAAACTCTGGGGTGCAGAAATAAAACAAAAGGGTCTGAAACATAGCGATTTATTATATCTTACAGATGAGTGAGGGCTTCAAAGTTTCCTATTAACTTCTATTTCCCTAAAGCCCCTAGACATTTGAATGATTTCTGTTAAAACACTATCCAGCTATAGCTTCAATAATAATAATAAAAACAATCCTACTTTCCTTTTATGATCTCAACTGCTTGGGTTCTTACAGTCATTGCTGTAAATTTTTCATAAACCATCTTTACAATAAGCTATTCTTAACTTTTCCTAAGAATTAAAGCGTGGTTCATAATTTAATGACTTGAAATCTGAGATGCCATTTTCTCAATATCACATTCCCATATGCTATTAAAAGGTTCTAGCAGTGGGCTATTGGAGGTATACCAGTGGGAGGTGAAATCACTGAATTTATTTTTTGGTACTGCTATTTATAAGTTTTACTTCACCTGTATTTACGGTACTACAGATCCAAGAACTAAGTCTCATGTAACATCTAACAGAATGAAAATCTGTACTGAATACTTAAGCTGATGACTCATACCATACTTCCAAATATGAAACACTTTATTCATTGTTCCTCCAAATTCTACACTCCAGTATCCAACCAGTTCAGAGTGAGCTGTCCGAAGATGAATGTTTTTCTTAGTATTTTCCAGGAACTGATTCATCTTTGAGGGCTTAAGATAATAGGTACGAAATTCATAGAATGTTCCATCATATTGTCTGGGGCCTGTAGCAAGAGATGAGCAAACCTGAAGAAAAATAAGGCAAACTTAAATAAATTGGGAAGGTAGGGTTTATAATATTGTATTACAACCAAACCTAAGTCTGGAAACAAGGGACATTCAGTAGACACAATCTACACTCCTGTTGTCCTCTCTCCATAGACTTGTTTAGAGAAGTTATCAGTAAAGAAAACAACTTTTAAGAAAAAATATAATTTATTGTCAAATTGGTTTCTATATAAGAAAACTACTATTAAGTATTCCAAATATATAGCTACTATTTCCTTTACCTCTAGGTACTTTTTCATGAGAAGTTTCTCCTAAGAAGCCCCTGGGGCAATTTCTTTACCCCCAAACTACAACTAGGATCCTGGTAAGTTTTGCAAATAGTTTATTATCCCTTATTTAGCAAATACTCCATCTTTAGTCAATAGTATATGTATGTGTTAGAGTTACACATTTAAAACAATTTTATAAAATATACAGGTATTGTGACTGGCACAATGGGAATGTATTTACTAGCAGAAAATTCATTTTTTTTAGGTTCTTAAAACAATGGAAATTTCTGGTCAGGTCAAAGTATTTCCTAAATCCAATGAAGTAAACCACTGGTCCAAAAATAGGGCAGGAATTTAATTGTATTAGGAAACTATGAACTATTCAATTACATTGTAATATAGTGATAGAATGTGTAAATGCTAGAAAAAGGAAAAAAATTGATGAGTCACAATTATGTGAGTCCTTATGTTTTTAGTTTCAGATGCAATCTGAAGAAGGTTATTTACCCCACCCAGTTATACTATGTTGTTGGAAATACTTTTTAAGAGCCATTGATTCCTTTTGTAATATTCATATACTATGTAAATTTCTGATTTGGTTCTCTGAGTGAACCAAACTTTCAGTGGGAAATGCTTTGCCAGAAATTATCCCTGTGTATAGGTATGTGTGTATATGTATACACACACACACACACACACACACACACATTTATGCATATTAACACAGATATACTCATACAGAATTCCAGTTTACAAATCCATCTTACCTAAGTTCGGTTAGCATGTGCATGCTTCCTGAAGCTGATTATACCAGAATAATCTATCACAACAGTTTTGATATGTACAAAGCTGTGGCTGAATTTTGGGCTTATGCTGACCAGCTGGTACAACAATCAAAAGCAGTAGGCTTCTTACTCTGACATGTGTGTGTGTGTGTGTGTATATATATATATCTGTATATATATATATCTGTATATATACATATCTGTATTACCATAAATACAGGTGAAGTAAAACTTATATATACACATATATATATGTGTGTACATATACATTTACATATATGTGTGTGTATATATATGTTTGTATATATATGTGTGTATACACACACATATATGTAAATGTATATGTACACACATATATATATGTGTATATATGTTTTACTTCACCTGTATTTATGGTAATACAGATATGTATATATGTATACATATTTGTATAATTGTATACAAATATATTTGTATACAAATATGGGTACAAAGCATATGTATATGTATACAAAGCACATATATGTATATATATTTACAAAACACAATAGTGTTATGTATTTTGCTGCTGTATTGTGTATAAGGCTGACTTGAGCTCATCCCATTCATGTCTATGATGAGTTATAATCTTATTGTCTGACTGGGATGCCATCAAAAACAATTGCAGTTGCTCCTATGTTTAGCTGACATTCTTTTTGTCCCATTTTACCACTCTAATAACAAAATACTATGCAAATGAAAACTGCCTAATATTTATCACTTAAAAATATAAATAAAATATAAATATATCAAAATGGGTCAATGGGGTACTTGTGACAATTGCTTTTAAGTTGTTTTTCAGGGAATTTGTATGCGTAGAAGAAAATAAGTGATCACAGGCACATATTTTTATTGTCTTTTGCAAAAGAGTACAATAGGAAAGCTCAGGGAGAAGTTAACAGCAATGAAGCAATGAGAGGGGTGTGTATGGGAAGGGGTGAGGTGATTTTTGTTGAGGGACACTAGAACAGTACAACCAGAACACAAGGCCACTATGCTAAGGAAGGAAACATGAGTGCTCTAGGCTCCCTTGTCTCCAAATAAGGACTCATTTTCAGCAGCACTGATTTCCAATTCACTTAGAACAATTGGTCGACATCTAAAAAAAAAAATCACATTCCAGAATAAAGTTGTAAGGAATAACTAACTGTTGGCCCTGCCCCAGAAGAGTGAGAATCAGGTTAAAGACTATTGCTAATCTTAGGTGGATGGGCCATTATTGGTTCCTCTTCAGCCTTCACCAGGAAGTCAGTCTCTAGAGTAGGTTAATCCCCATCCCATCCTACTCCTTTGAGAAAGGAGTACAAACTTAAATATCAAAAGGAAAAAAATCTGCAGATTGACAGAATAGGCCAGTTCCCGACAGTTAAGGCTGAATCACCAAAATCTATTGTGCATGTTTCTCATCCAATGTTACGACGTTTGTTCTGAGGTTCCTCGCCCTGCCTGCCTTGGACACCACCCACACGACACAGTGGGAGGCTGGGCTGGATGCTCCACCACCCGCACCCTGGGCCTCCTTTTCAAGTTCTCCGCAAAACGCTAGTTAAGTTGTGTACATTTCGAAGAGGCCAATTCTAACACCAGCCACAGGTTGACCTATTTCTCCTCTACCTTCTGTCTGGAGGGGGCGGTGGCTTGTCAAACGACAAATAAATAGGAAAGGCTCGATCAGCAAGCACCGGGCACGGGCCCCAACGTGGGGAACGCAGGGGGCTGGGCAGCAAAAATGCAGCAGCCAGAGCTTCAGGAGTGTCCTCAGCACTTAGGCCAGAAAAATCCTGTTCGCGGCTGCTCACGAGTTGGCCTGTAGACCACACTGGCCAGCGGACCTTCCCAGAGCCGCGCCCCTTCCTCTCGCGCGTCCTGGGATACCCCGCCTCCGGGGTCTGGAACTGACACCAGAACTTCCGCGGCAGCACCACGCTTTCAATCTGCATAGAGAACCAGCTGGGCGCATGCGCAGCACTCGCAAGTCTGGTCACGGGAGCGCTTGCGCGGGACCTCGAGCTCCTCGCTGACGTCCCTCCCCTCCCCCAAGGCACGGCTTGGGCACGTCTCCGCGGCCGGTACCTGAGGCGCGAGCGTCCGCGCAGCCAGAGCTCTAGTCAGGCCGCTTCGGAGGACGAGCATGGCGCGGCTGCGAGCGCTGGGAGGGCCAGCCAGCCAGTATTCTGTCTTCGGTTCCTCCTGGTAGGGCTAACCCGCCTGGAAAAGAGCAGCGACCGAGCTACTGGCGGACGCAGGCTGGGGCGGGACTCCGCGGCTGCAGCTCCGCCTCTGGTGCCGGGAGGCGCGGCGGCACCGCCCGATTGGCTGGCGTCGTCCGTGGGCGTCACGTTCGGGCCCCTGCCCCCTCCGGCCCAACGTTTGTTTCCTCAGACGTTCTCACCCAAACGTCAGAGGGGCTTTAGGATTAGCTGGACGCGGAGAGCGTTCCTGTGCCACCTTTCTGAGCCCATCAGCTAGTCTCCACGCGCGGTTGCGCACAGTTCTTAAAGTTCGTGCGCAGAATGTGAGTGTGTTTGTCCTTTGAGAAGGAAGTATGATGCGTGCATATTATAATGCTGTGCGTTGAAAATCGTGGAGGTTTTTGTCCTTGTTCATTTTTAGTCGGGGTGACTTAAACGTCAAGAGCAGGGAGGCTTCATTTCTCCTCATTAAATGCATGGTGGTTCTCTAATTGCTACCGCAGCATGACCTTGTAAGGCTCTTAATGATTTGAAATTGCATTTCCCAGGAGCTCAGAAGAATGAGGGCACCGAAACAAACGTGAAAAAGTAAACTGTTCAAAACTAGATAATTCTGTAAGCCTTAAAACTAAAACAGCTGACCTCTGATCTAGTTTAGTCAGTAGACCCTTTCTCTGGTTTTGGTTACCAAAATAACACCAGCATTTCAAGTTGTTTTTTCTAATGCCCGTTTCTATATTTTTAAATAATAGGCATATTCTGCTGTTTCTTGAGTTTTTCAGTTACAGAAAGTATCTGTTGACTTACTTTTATGCAAGAAGAGGATTTAAGTCTCTTATGTACCACTCCGTCTAAATAATACTCTTCCCAGCGTCTAATGATGCTTACATTAAAAACAGTTAATTGTTACATTAATTTACATTATGTTTAATGTTAAAATTCTTGTTAATTACATTATTGCAAACACTGTCATTACTTATTAGGTCTAGGGAATTAATGGTGCCTTGTGAAGTGACTTTTCAATGATCTATTCAGAGATAGAGGAAAGTAGACTTTTAAAAATTATAATTCCAGGGGGGATGAGTCTGTTTTTCTGGATGATGGACATCCATTTCTAACTAATGTAGACCAAAAAACCCCATCATCTGTACCCAGACTGGATCTGTAATGTTTAAATTGATTTTCTTAGACTTAATGCCCCCTGGAATTAACAGTTCATTCACTCATTCAACACATATTTATTACATTTCTTTTATGTTTAAGGAACATTTCCAGAAACTGGTGTCCAGAGTTCAACCTTTTAGAACTGAAAGGTTACGGGAAGCAAACAAATGAAGAGAAAATATATCAGAGGTTAATAAATACTGTGAGGAAGAACAATATAACATGGAGAACAGAAAGTGCTGGAGGGAGGTAGCAGAGACTGTTAGCCATTTATCATCCACCCTCTTTTTAAAAAATTAGCAGTGGAACCCACACAGCTTGGTGCAGTCATGTGACTAAGTCCTGGCTAGTGTGATGTGTTAGCAGATTTATGACCTGTTGTAAGAGATCTTAAAGCAGTATAGGAAGGGTGGTTCCCAACTTTGTCTCATATTTCGGCATGCTGGAATGTGGATGTAGGGGGATAAGCTGTGAGGTAGAAGCCACTGCTGGAGAGGGAACAAGAGGGAAGAAGCCTGGGTTCTGACACCATGGAACACCATGCTAGGAGCCCTGGACCACCTGTCTCTGTTGGGACTTCCTTTATAAGATAAATCATCTTCTAGTTTAAGCTACTGTTATCTGGCTTAAACCTGTAACTGTCATCAGTAGGAGGGTGACTATTTTATTTTTCTTTCTCTTTCCTTTGTCTTGTTTTCCTTATGCTTATCACCAATCACCAAATTCTTTGCCAAAAGTATACATTGTTTCTCAATGTGATGAAACCTCTTAATCAGCTTATCAGTTTCATCTAATAGAGTTTCTTTTGGGAGTTCTTTGTTCTCCTGCTCCAGTGTGGGCTAATTGTTTGCTAAAATGACCTGATTGTACTTCTGGGATCTCCTTTCAATGATAATCTGGGGAGTATCATTTGCCTTGTGTTGCACCTCCTGTTTCCAAGATCTTTTTTCTTTTTTTTACTCCTAATTTTAGGAGAAGGTACATGGGAATTAAACTTTTGAGAACTTCACCTCTAAAAATGTCCTTATTTTATCAATCCTCTTAACTGATAGTTTGGATATAAAATTCTACATTGGAAATAATTTTTCCTCATATATTTTTTTAATGTATTTATTTTTGAGACAGAGAGAGACAGAGCATGAGCAGGGGAGGGGCAGAGAGAGAGGGAGACAGAATCTGAAGCAGGCTCCAGGCTCTGAGCTGTCAGCACAGAGCCCGATGCGGGGCTTGAACTCACGGACCGTGAGATCATGACCTGAGCCGAAGTTGGAAGCCTAACCGACTGAACCACCCAGGCGCCCCTGATTTTTCCTCATATTTTTAAAGGTAATCCTTCCTTGCATTATACTTTCTAGTAAGAAATTGTCACTCTGATTCCTGATTTTTTGGTATGTGACTTGTTTCTCCATGGAAGGTTTTATATTTTTCTCATTTTCCCTGATATTCTGAAATTTCACCATAGGGTGCCTTGGAATAAGTTTTTTCATCCATTATTTCAGTAGAGTCTCTCAATTGGAAAATGTTTAAATTACAAAAAATTCATTGTTTCACGACCCATGTCCATCAGCATATATTTGGATTGAGACAAAAATTTAGAGCTATATGAGTATGGGTAGGTTTTGTCAAGTAATGGGCTTTACTGGGGGTGCCTGGGTGGTGGCTCAGTCAATTAAGCAAGCAGCTCTTGGTTTTGGTTCAGGTCATTATCTCACTGGTCGTGGGTTCAAGCCCCGCATCGGGCTCTGTGCCAGCAGTGTGGACCCTGCTGGGGGTTCTCCCTCTCCCTCTCTTCCTCTCCCCCACTTGCTCTCTATCTCTCAAAATAAATAAAAATAAACTTTAGAAACAATTTTTTTTTTAAGTAATGGGTTTTACTGTAACGTGATCTGACTGGACCTTGAGTCAACCTCCCTCACCTCAACTGTTATTATCTGTAAGTTATTTCTCTTGTCTAGTGAGTTTCCCTTGCAAGGAAACTCAGTGTCTCATCTGTGAGGTATCATCCTTGTTGTCAGGTTCCTGAAGCTGAGGAGAGAAGGAGGCCAGAGATGCAATATTTGGTAGTATTTTTCAAGAGTATATTAAATAGTGTAGGCTAATTTGCTTTTACAAATTGACACCAAAAGTGTATTATGACTCAGACATTACAGGATTTTATTTTTTATAAGAATCTGAAGTGAGTTTTCCTAGTAGGCAGGCAGCTCTTCTATACATGATAAATTAAGGACACAGAGTTCTTCCACTTTTTGGCTTTGCCATCCCCTAGAGCCTTACTGTTAATTGCTCATAGCCAACAGAAAGATAGAACTTCCAAGTAGAATTTCTGAAAGGAAAATGCTTACAAGATGGGAGTAAAATTCACAGCTACAACTTAGAGATAGATAAATATTGTTAAATGATATTAGGCACCTAAAACAGTCTCTTATTCAGTTTATCATAGGTTTTAATTATTCTCAAAATGCTGTAAGTTAAGCTTTATCTCAGTTTATAAATGAGAAAGGTCAGACTCTGAGAGATTAAATAATTTCCCCAGGTTCACTGCTGCTAAGTGGCCCAGCCAAGGTTTAAAGGCAGATTGTAAAACAAGTTCAGTCTACCATTTATTTATTTAAAAATTTTTAATGTTTGTTTATTTTTGAAAGAGAGAGAGAGAGAGAGGGAGCAGGGTGGGACAGAGAGAGAGGGAGACACAGAATCGGAAGCAGGCTCCAGGCTCTGAGCTGTCAGCACAGAGCCCAACGTGGGGCTTGAAACCACAAACCATGACATCATGACCTGAGCTGAAGTTGGATGCTCAACCAACTGAGCCACCCAGGTGTCCTGATTTAATTTTCTTTTTTCTTTTTTCTTTATATAGACGTGTGTGTGTGTGTGTGTGTGTGTGTGTGTGTGTGTGTGTGTATAAAATTTTATTTCATCATGCTAAGTGTACTATTTAATCTCCATCACCTGTTTTACCCATCTCCTTACCCACGTACCCTCTGGCCACCATCAGTTTGTTCTCTACAGTTAAGAGTCTGTTTCTTGGTTTCTCTCTCTCTTTTTGCTTTGCTCATTTGTTTCTTAAATTCCACAGTGAGATTATATGGTATTTGTCTTTGACGGGAAGATTTCATTCTTTTTTATGACTCAGTAATATTCCATTGTGTGTGTGCGTGTGTGTGTGTGTGTATGTGTGTGTACACACATACACATACACACAGGTATATATATACACATACATACATGTACACACACACACACACAGCAGACCATATGTTTATCGATTCATTTGTTGATGGACACTTGGGCTGCTTCCATAATTTGACTATTGTAAATAATGCTTCAGTAAATATAGGGTGCATGTATCCCTTTGAATTAGTGTTTTTGTATATTTGGGGGTAAATACCCAGTAGTGTGATTGCTGGATTGTAGGGTAGTTCAATTTTTATCTTTCTGTGGAAACTCCATACTGTTTTGCACAGTGGCTGTGCCAGTTTGCATTCCCACCAATAGTGCACAATGGTTCCTTTTTCTCCATGTCCTTGCCAAAACTTATTTCTTTTGTTTTTGATTTTAGCCATTATGACTGGTGTGAGGTGACACCTCATTGTGGTTTTGATTTGCATTTCCCTGATGATGAGTGATGTTAAGCATCTTTTCATGTGTCTGTTGGCCATCTGGTTGTCTTCTTTGGAGAATCATCTGTTCGTGTCTTCTACCCCTTTTTTTAAAAATTGGATTATTTGTTTTGGGGTGCTGAGTTGTATAGGTTCTTTATATGTTTTGGATACTAACCTTTTATTGGATATGTCATTTGCAGATATCTTCTCACATTCATTAGGTTGTCTTTTAGTTTTGTTGATTGTTTCTTTCACTGCGCAGAAGCTTTTTATTTTGATATAGTCCCAGTAGTTATTTTTGCTTTTGTTTCTCTTACCTTAGGGAATCTATCTAGAAAAATGTTGGTATGGCCAATGTCAGAGAAATTATTGCTTGTGCTCTCTTCAAGGTTTTTTATGGTTTCCTGTTTCACATTTAGGTCTTTAATAAGTTTATTTTTTTCTATGGTGAAAGAAAGTGGTCTAGTTTCATTCTTTTGCATGTAGCTGTCCAGTGTTCCCAACACCATTTGTTGAAGAGACTGTCTTTTTCCCATTGTATGTTTTTTCCTCCTTTGTGCAGGATTAATTGGCCATATACTTGTGGGTTTATTTCTGTGTTTATATTCTATTCCATTTATCTATGTGTCTGTTTTTATGCCAATACCATACCTTTTAAATTACTACTGCTTGAAATCTGGAATTGTGCTAACTTCAGTTTTGTTTTTGGTTTTCAAGATTGCTTTGGATATTCAGGTCTTTTGTGGTTCCATAGAAATCTTAGAATTATTTATTCTAGTTCTATAAAAAATTTTATTAGTATTTTGATGGGGATTGCATTAAATATGTAGATTGCTTTGGGTAGCATACACATTTTAACAATATTTCTTCAAGCATAAGAGACTCTTAAAAACTGAGAACAAACTGAGGGTTGATGGGGGGTGGGAGGGAGGGGAGGGTGGGTGATGGGTATTGAGGAGGGCACCTTTTGGGATGAGCGCTGGGTGTTGTTGAAACCAAATTGTTGAAACCAATTTGACAATAAATTTCATATACTGAAAAAAAATAATATTTGTTCTTCCAACCCATGAGCATGGAATGTCATTACATTTCCTTGTGTCATCCTGAATTTCTTTCATCAATGTTTTATAGTTTTCAGAGTACAAGTCTTTCACCTCATGGTTATGTTTATTCCCAGATATTTTACTGTTTTTGGTGCAATTCTAAATGGGACTGTTTTCTTAATTTCACTTTCTGCTGCTTCATTTTTAGTGTATAGGGATGCAATAGATTTCTGTACATTGATTTTGTATCCTGTGACTTTACTGTATTCATTTATCAGTTCTAATGGTTTTTGATGGAGTTTTTAGGGTTTTCTATTTTTTATATCATGTTATCTGCAAAGAGTAAGAGTTTTACTTCTTCATTACTAATTTGGATAACTTTTATTTGTTTTAGTTGTCCAGTTGCTGTGTCTGGGATTTCCAATTCTGTGTTGAATAAAAGTGATGAGAGTGGACATCCTTGTCTTGTTCCTGATCTTAGAAAAGCTCTCTGCTGTTCCCTATTAAGGATTATGTCAGCTGTGAGTTTTTAATATATGGCCATTATTAGGTTGAGATTTGTTCCCTCTAAACCTACTTTGTTGAGGGTTTTTGTCATGAATAGATGTTATACTTTGTCAAATGTTTTTTATACATCTATTGAAATGCTCATATGGTTTTTATCCTTTCTCTTAATTTATGTGACATACTACTTTCATTGTTTTCCAAGTATTGAACCATCCACCCTTGCATCCTGGAATACATCTCACTTGATCATGGTGTATGATTATTTTAATGTAGTGTTGGATTCAGTTTGCTAATATTTTGTTGAGGATTTTTGCATCTATAGTCAGGATAATTTTTTTTAATGTTTATTTCTTTTTGAGAGAGAGAGAACGAGCAGGGGAGGGGTAGAGAGAGAGAGAGAGAGAGAGAGAGAGACAGAATCTAAGCAGTATCTGAAGCAGGATCCGAAGCAGGATCCAGGCTCTGAGCTGTCAGCACAGAACCCAATGCAGGGCTCAAACTCACAAATGGTGAGATCATGACCTGAGCTGAAGCTGGATGCTTAACCGACTGAGCCACCCAGGCGCCCCCATAGTCATGATAAATATTGACAGTAGTATTCTTTGTTTGGTGTCTTTATCCAGTTTTGGTACCAGGGTGATACTGGTCTCATAGAATGAATTCAGAGATTTTCCTTCCTCTTCTCTCCTCCTCCTTTTTTTTTTAAGTTTACTTATATATTTTGGGAGAGAGAGAGAATGAGCTGGGGAGGGACAGAGAGAGAGAGAGAGGGAGACAGAGTATCCGAAGCAGGCTCTGTGCTGACAGCAGAGAGCCTGTTCTGGGGTTCGAACTCATGAGCCGTGAGATCATGACGGACGCTCAACTGACTGAGCCACCCAGGTGCCCCTTTTTCCTCTTCTATTTTTTGGATTAGTTTGAGAAGAATCAGCATTAACTCCTTGAAATATTTGGTAGAATTTTCCTGTGAAGTAGTCTGGTCCTGGACTTTTGTTTTTTGGGAGTTTTTCTGGTTGCTGATTCAATTTCTTTGCTGGTAATTGGTCTGCTCACATTTTCTATTTCTTCTTTAGTTTTGTTAGGTTGTATGTTTGTAGGAATATCCATTTCTTCTAAGTTGTCCAATTTGTTATCATATAGATTTTCATAATATTCTCTTTCAATTTTATTTCTGTGGTGTTGGTTGTTATTTCTCTTCTTTCATTGGTGATTTTATTTATTTGGGTTTTCTCTCTCTCTTTTTCATGTGTCTGGCTAGGGGTTTATCAGTTTTATTGGCCTTTTCAAAGAACTAGCTCTTGATTTCATCAATCTGTTCTATTGTGTTTTTTTTGTTGTTGTTGTTGTTTCTATATCATTTATTTCTACTCTAATCTTCATTATTTCCTTCCTTTTGCTGGGTTTGAGTTTTTTTTTTTTTTCTGCTCCTTTAGGTGTAAGCTTATGTTGTTCATTTGTGATTTTTCTTGCTTTTTGAGTTAAGCCTCTTTTGCTATAAACTTCCATTAGAAACACTTTTACTACATCCCAAAGATTTTGGATTGTTGTGTTTTCATTTTTATTTGTTTCCCTGTAATTTTGATTTCTTCTTTGATTTCTTGGTTGACTCATTCATTTATTGTTTAGTAGCATGTTATTTAACCTCCATGTATTTGTGCTCTTTCCAGATTTTTTTCTTGTGATTGATTTCTTGATTCATAGCATTGTTATCAGATAAGATTCATGGTATGACTTTGATTTTTTTTGAGTTTGTTGAGACTACCATTTATTTTTAAAAGATCTGTGATCTGTAAGGTAGTTTTAGATTTGGAATGGAAAATAGCCTCTAAACAGCATTTAAAATATAATATTTTTCTGTGACTATTTTTTTACATATCCCTAAAATGCCTGAAAAATATATAGGTTAAGCATTTTGAACATTATTAGATATACTAAACTTCTGATAAAAAGTTCAAAGGACAGGTAGTTCAAACATAGAGGAGTCCAACCAGAATAACTGGATTTTTAAAATAGGCTAATGTGATATAGGGCAACTACTTAGTTATTTAGATTGGATGGACAGACATGACATAAGGAGGTAACATGAAGCCTTTAACATAGGTACACAAGTGTATTTCATGTATGTGTACACTTTAAAAAAATAATAAAATGAACATCTGTGCCCCTGCCACCAAGCTCAGGGGATAAAATATTTATAGTAACCTAGAAGCTCATTACATGTTCTTTCATGGTACCATTTTCCCTATAACACCCTCCCTGATCTCCCTGAAGTAACTATGATCTTGAATTTTGTGTTAATCATTACACTGATTTTCTTTAAAGTTTACGTTTGTAAATAAGACTATACAATGTATTGTTTTGGTTGGTCTATTTTAGAAATTTCTTTAAATGGAATCAGATTATTTTTATTATTTTGTTACATAATTCTTAGATTTAACTTTAGGCTTTTGAAAATCACCCATGTTAATATAGTTGTAGTAATTTATTTCTCCTGTATACTATTCTATACCTTAATTTATTTGTCCATTTGACTATATGGGCAAAGCTGTTTGACTCTGTGGATGTCTCCTGGTTCCAATGAAAGTATTTCTTCAAGGCAGACATTCTAAGCCTTTTTTGTGTTTTAAAACCCTTTGGAAATCTTGTGAGTCTATGGTCTCCAGATGTTTTTAAAGGTATAACAAATGAATAGGGTTACAAAGAAATTGCAAAGAAGCGTGCAAAGAAAACAAATTGAACTAGAGTCATTAAGATATTATACACTTGAAAATTGTTGAGAGAGTAGATTTGAAAAGTTCTCAGGGCACCTGGGTGATTCAGTCAGTTGAGCGTCTGACTCGGGATTTTGGCTCAGGTCACGATTTCATGGTTCTTGAGTTTGACTCCTGCATTGGGCTCCACACTGACAGTGCAGCCTGCTTGGGATTCTGTCTCCCTCTTGTTCTGCCCTTTCCCTGATCACAATGTGTCTCTCTCCCAAAATAAATAAACTTAAAAAAAAAAGTTCTCAACACACACATACCTACAAAGGTAATCATGTGAGGTGATGAATATGTTAACCTTACTGTGGTAATCATTTTGCAGTATATATGTACATTAAACCATCTCATTGTAACCTTAAACTTATACAATATTATATGTCAATTATATGTCAAAAATCTGGAAAACATAAAAGCAAATCTTCAAAAAGAAATAGACATACTTGTTTATTAGGATACTAAATTGCAAGGTCTTTCAGTATATATGAGATATAACTTTGAATTAACGATAAGCATATAAGAAATTTTGATCTGTTAATGTAATTGGTAATATCTATGATTTTTATTGGTTACAAAGTCTCCAGTCTTGCTAATAATATTGTGATTTGTTGCCTACATTTCATATTCAAAGGAAATGCTTATTTTCAGTTAGAAGTAGGTGGTATTAAATGTGTAATTTTTTTTCATTCAAGTTACCAGACCCTGTGAATTCTATACCTAGAACCCTTGGGGATCTGTGTACTGGAAATTATGAACCACTGTTCTAGTTTATATACCTAGGAGTGGAATTGTCATAAGGTATGAACATGTTTATTTTTACTAAACAGTACAAGACAAACTCTTTTACAAGTTTATACCATAATCGCAGCATATGAGTTTTTTTCTGACCAATTTTTTAATTATTGCCCATTTGTTTTAATGAATGTAACCAATAGGAATCAGTTAAAGGGTGGAGGAAATTATATGAGGTGGGCAAAGGCAACAATCCACATGATGGTGTTCCTGCGTGATTTTGTCCAAAGGTCAGGTTCATGCAGATCTGCAGTAGGAAACAGGAGAAGTGGATCCAGTGCTGTCTCAACTGAGTAGGAGGGCAGTAGCTCTGCATGTAGACTCCATGCTTTTATTGTGGGGACATTCCTGGGTAAGTACTTTTCTTAGTACCGTTATATTCTGAGGCCACTAGATGGTGGTATAGACTACTTTTTCTTCATTAAATTCTCAAATTGTGCCATTTTTCTTGTAATTTTTGAGTTTTGTAACTTAAACTATAGATATTTAGAGTGGAGTTAGTTTACAATTCTTTTTTTTTAAATATAGGATTATGTACTGGAGAGGAAAACTTTAGTAAAGATGAATTACTATCATAACTTTTATTAATTGCTTTATTATTAATATAAGTAAATGGTAATAAAATATTAACTCAGGTTTCAAAATGTTTCTTAACAAGTATCCTGCTCATATCAGTGAATATTATTAAACACCTCTTGTGTGTTGAACGTTAGATTGGATGCTCTGGGGAAGGAAAAAGACTGGATGCCTCTTCTTCAGCTTGTCGACATGTCTTGATATTTCTGTATTAGCCTTGTTGCTGCTAGTCTTCTTAGTATAAGTTGCAGGAAAGATTTGTGAACAGCTTAATATTAAATATAGTATGAATTTATTTAATGTTTCTGTTGATAAATTATTTTTATTACTAAAACACATAAAATGAGTTAAGTATACATTCTATTATATCTTTTGTAGATATATTAATTGGCTTTCTTTATGTTTTGCATTTGAAAGTGAATTCTAGTACTGAAGACATTTTAAAACCTCTTATTAATAAATGCAGTTATTTCCTAAAATAGGCTTTGCAAGTCTATTGCTTTGAATAATCTTTGTGCCTCACAACTGTAGTTGGGGAGAAATGTTATGAGGGAAGTATTTATGGACTTTTACTGAATGTTTTTTATTTTTATTACTAAATATGGCTGGTTTATTTCCTCAGTATAACTTGAAGCACCTTTTAGCATTATGGAATCGGGGTAATTAGTTTATGGCAGATCTTTTTTCAAGAAGTTCCTCTTCCAAGTGAACACCCATTATCCAGTGCTCACCAATGTATTTATCTTCACCTCCACAAGTTGTCATAGATATTTACTAGCTGAGTAATTAATTTGCTTTTTGATCTGTTTTGGCTTTACTTGAGTATCATTGATTGTTTTTGCAGAATCTTTACAATTTTTTGTTTGTTTATTGTCAATATTGTATTAAGGGCTGCAGGATTAATTGCAAGGGTCTTGTAGGCTGTGTCCAAACACTGGGGGCTTGTTTTCTCTTCTGTCACTTGTTAGGTCCTTCAGGATGTTGTTGAGGATTTTCCCAAACTCACTTTGTGATCTAACTTCAAATGTCCCTCTATCTCTTGTGAAGGTTGACAATCATATAGTTTATGGGAAATCAGGTCTATTCAGATTAAAATCCCCTCTACAAAATATCCCAAGTTGACTTCTCAAGATACCTTAATAGTGCACCCGGAAACAAGCTTACTGTTCAAGATGGTTTTCTTCTTATATAAGGACACCGGGGCACTTGGGTGGTTCAGTCTATTGAGCGTCTGACTCTTGGTTTTGGCTCAGGTCATGATCTCATGGTTTGGGCTCAGGTCATGATCTCGTGGTTTGTGAGTTTGAGCCCAGCAACGGTCTCTGTACTGACATCCTGGAGCCTGCGTGGGATTCTCTCTCTCTTTCTCTCTCTCTCTCTCTCTGACCCTCCCCTGCTTGTGCTGTCTTTCTCTCTCTCAGAAGAAGTAAACTTAAAAAAAGGTGTTTTTTTTTTAAAGACACTATTGAAAAATACAGTTCCCAATTTTCCTATTTGCTTGGAGTCATCTGAAGCCCCCACTCAGGACAAAATAAAAACCGAAAATAGTGAAAAGTCATAATAATTTTATAGGCTGCCTCAGTATAATTTCTGTCTCATTGTATTTTTCTAGTTAACAATTGGTCCTGAGCATGTAAGTATTTTGGAATGAGATATGTTGGTAGATTCATGTTACTAGAGCCTCCTTTATGAGACTCTAATGGGAGCTAGGGCCTCATTTGATTATTTAATCCTCATTCCTATTTAGCTGATCTTTTCATTTTTAAAGAGGTTTTAGTAAATATTTACTTAAAAAATCAAGTCAAATACCCCATTCGTATCCCTCTTTCAGAGAATGTCAGTGATAACTTTTTCCCAAATAAGAGAGTATCAGATTCTAATGAGTCAGATGTCATATAGGAGCTGTCATGTGTGTTTTGTCTTCTATTGAACTCGTTATTACTCTCTTTCATTTCATTTTGTGACATTGGTATTTTCATTTTACAGATTAAGACAAAAGCAGCAAAAAGAAGCTTAAAGAAGCTGCTAAAGGCTAACAAAATGATCAGTTTAGAGGCGGTTCATTTTACTTGCTCTCCTGTAACCCTATGTTATAGTATGCTATGACTTAGTTGTTCTTTCATACATTAATATTTGGATGTTTCAGTATGTCCATGTTTAAATTATGCTTCAGTGAGTAGCTCTGTAAATATCTCCTTGGGCATATATCCATAAGTGGAATTAATGAATCAACTTCACACTTTTTGTAGTATCAATATATACTCCCAGTGGCAGTGAATGTGATTTCTTCTTTTTTCATATTCTTTTTTAAAAAATTAATAATTATTTTAATTTTTATCATTATTCTTTTTTATTTTTTATTTTGTTCATGTTTATTTATTTTTGAGAGAGACAGAGACAGAATGTGAGTGGGTTAGGGGCAGAGAGAGAGGGAGACACAGAATCCGAAGCAGGCTGCAGACTCTGAGCTGTCAGCACAGAGCCCAATGTGGGGCTCGAATTCACGAGCTGTGAGATCATGACCTGAGCCGAAGTCGGACGCTCAACCGACTGAGCCACCCAGGCGCCCCTCGTTATTATTTTTTAGGTAGACTCCATGCCTAATGTGGGGCATGAACTCATGATCCTGAGATCAAGTCACATGCTCTACCAACCAAGCCAGCCAGGAGCCCCTTCTTTCTTCATGTTCTTAATTTTTATAGAAGTTTAATATTTGCTTATCTTTTAGCTGAGAGGTGTCATTGATTTAATTTATATTTCTCTGATTTCATGTGTGTTGAAGATTTTTTCATAACTTTATACGTTGTTTCACTTACTTTTTCTTAGAGGTCGCTGTTTATACCCTTTGCCCAATTTTCTGTTTTTTTTTTTTTTTTTTCTTATTAATGTGATAGCTTTTTAAAAAATATTCTGGTTACTAACCTTTTTTTTTGGTTGGATTTGTTACTGATACAGTCTTCCATTTGTGCTATTATTTAAACCTTTTAATGATGCATTTTTGCCATATAGAATTAAAAATTCTAATTTTGAATTACTAATCCTTTGTTTTATGCCTTTGTTTATTTTTTTAAGTTTATTTATTTTGAGAATGAGAGAGAGAGAGAGAGAGAGAGAGAGTGAGCATGAGCCTGAGTGGGGAGGGGCAGAGAGAGAGAGAGAGAGAGAGAGAGAGAGAATCCTAAGCAGGCTCCATGCTGTCAGTACAGATCCCCATGTGGGGCTTGAACTCATGAACTGTGAGATCATGACCTGAGCTGAAACTAAGAGTCGATGCTTACCCGACTGGGCCACCCAGGTGCCCCATCCTTTATTTATTTATTTATTTTGCTCATTTGAGTTACACTTTTCCTATCCCTGTATATAAAGACATTCTCCTATATTTTCCTCTAGATGTTTTACAGTTTTGCTTTTGGTGTTCAATCTATCTAAAATTTATTTTGGTAACAGAATGAGGTGGAGGTTTAATTATTTTTTCAATATTAATAGTCCATTACCAAAGCATAATTTAAAATACTTCATCCATTCCTTACTTACTTGTAATACCAACTGATATCAAGTATCATTTATTGGATATAAATTTTTGTATATGCCCAGGCTATTTCTGAATTCTCTACTCTATTTCATTAATATATTTATCTTTGTTTGAACCAGAATTATGTTATCTGAATTGCTCTAGCTTTATCATCCATCTTGACATTTGGTACAGTAAATATGAGATTTCTTATTTTAACATTGTCTTGGCTACTCTTGGTCTTTACTATTCAATTTGAATTTTGGGTTAACCTTCAGAAATTTTTAAACAATTCCAATTTCACTTTGATTGACATTTACACTAAGTTTTTAGAGAAATTTGGGATGAATTAACATATTATTCTTGAATTTCCTAACATGAACAAAATATAGCTCCCCAATTTGTGGGAAATGTTCTATGTGCTTTAGTCAAGATTTATATTTTTCTTCCAAAATTACTTATCCAGCTTTTATAGATTTATCTCTGGGCACTTTATACTTTTGTTGGTGTTGTAAGATGCTTTTAAAGTGCATTTTCTAAACAGGAGCACCTGTGTGGCTCAGTACAGTAAGCAACTGACTCTTGATTTCGTCTCAGGTCTTGATCTCACGGTTCATGAATTCAAGCCTTACATCTGACTCTGTGCTGGTAGTGTGGAGCCTGCTTGGGATTTTGTCTCCCTCTCTTTTTGCCTCCCCCGGTCTCTCTCTCTCTCTCCAAATATATACAAATAAAACTTAAAAAAAATAAAGTGCATTTTCTAAACAGCTGTAACTGCTATAAAAAACTTGAATTTTATAAATTAATTGTGTGTTTAGTAGCCTTGTATAGACTCAGTTTAAATTTAAGGCTTTTTTATAGTTTTTTCTCACTTCCTATGTAAACCTTATTTTCGGACAGTTTTGCATTAAAGCTAATCAAGACCCTGAGGGCTCAAACTTTTGTCCCTCTCTTAACTACCTAGAAGAATCTAAATTGGGAGTCTTTCTCAAAATAAGAATTATTACTGGAGATTAATTTTATATGAGTGACTCGTGTATGGTAGGGCAAACATCTAATTACCAAACATCTGCCCTTTTTTTTTTTTTTTTTTTGTAAAAAGTAACTATTATCATTATTATGGAGAAACATTCAATGATGCATGGCTGTTATTATCACTATATTATTATTTTTTTATTTATTTTTTAAATTTAGTTTTTTAATTTACATCCAAGTTAGCATATAGTGAAACAATGATTTCAGGAGTAGATTCCTTAATGCCCCTTACCCATTTAGCCCATCCCCCCTCCCACAACCCCTTCAGTAACCCTCTGTTTGTTCTCCATATTTAAGAGTCTCTTATGTTTTGTCCCTCTCCCTGTTTTTATATTATTTTTGCTTCCCTTCCCTTACGTTCATCTGTTTTGCATCTTAAAGTCCTCATATAAGTGAAGTTATATGATATTTGTCTTTCTCTGACTAATTTTGCTTAGCATAGTACCCTCTAGTTCCATCCATGTAGTTACAAATGCCAAGATTTCATTTTTTTTGATTGCCAAGTAATACTCCATTGTATATGTACATATACCATATCTTCTTTATCCATTCATCCATCGATGGACATTTGGGCTCTTTCCATACTTTGGAAAGTTGTTGATCGTGATGCTATAAACAATGGGGTGCATGGGCCCCTTTGAAACAGCATACTTGTATCCCTTGGATAAATACTTAGTAGTGCAATTGCTGGGTCGTAGGGTAGTTCTATTTTTAATTTTTTGAGGAACATCCATATTGTTTTCCAGAGTGGCTGCCCCAGCTTGCGATCCCACCAGCAGTGCAAAAGAGATCCTCTTTCTCCACATCCTCGCCAAGATCTGTTGTTGCCTGAGTTGTTAATGTTAGCCATTCTGACAGGTGTAAGGTGGTATCTCAGTGTGGTTTTGATTTGTGTTTCCCTGATGATGAGTGATGTTGAGCATTTTTTCATGTGTCGGTTGGCCATCTGGATGTCTTCTTTGGAGAAGTGGCTATTCATGTCTTTTGCCCATTTCTTCACTGGATTATTTGTTTTTTGGGTGTTGAGTTTGATAAGTTCTTCATAGATTTTGGATACTAACCTTTTATCTGATATGTTGTTTGCAAATATCTTCTCCCATTCCATTGGTTGCCTTTTAGTTTTGCTTATTGTTTCCTTCACTGTGCAGAAGATTTTTATTTTGATGAGGTCCCAATAGTTCATTTTTGCTTTTGTTTCCCTTGCCTCCTGAGACGTGTTGAGTAAGAAATTGTTGTGGCCAAGATCAAAGAGGTTTTTGCCTGCTTTCTCCTTGAGGATTTTGATGGCTTCCTGTCTTACATTTAGGTCTTTCATCCATTTTGAGTTTATTTTTGTGTATGGTGTAAGAAAGTGGTCCAGGTTCATTCTTCTGCATGTTGTTGTCCAATTTTCCCAGCACCATTTGCTGAAGAGACTCTCTATTCCATTGGATATTCTGTCCTGCTTTTTCAGAGGTTAGTTGGCCATACATTTGTGGGTCCATTTCTGGGTTTTCTATTCTGTTGCATTGATCTGAGTGTCTGTTTTTGTGCCAGTACCATACTGTCTTGATGATTACAGCTTTGTAGTATAGGTTGAAGTCCGAGATTGTGATGCCTCCTGCTTTGGTTTTCTTTTTCAAGATTGCTTTGGCTATTCAGGGTCTTTTCTGGTTCCATACAAATTTTAGGATTGTTTGTTCTAGCTCTGTGAAGAATGCTGGTGTTTTTTTTGATAGGGGTTGCATTGAATATGTAGATGGCTTTGGGTAGTATCGACATTTTAACAATATTTGTTCTTCCTTTCCAGGAGCATGGAATCTTTTTCCATTTTTTTGTGTCTTCTTCAATTTCTTTCATAAGCTTTCTACAGTTTTCAATGTATAGATTTTTCACCTCTTTGGTTCGGTTTATTCCTAGGTATTTTATGGGTTTTGGCGCAATTGTAAATGGGATCGATTCCTTGATTTCTCTTTCTGTTGCTTCATTATTGGTGTATAGGAATGCAACTGATTTCTGTGCATTGATTTTATATCCTGCAACTTTGCTGAATTCATGGATCAGTTCTAGCAGTTTTTTGGTGGAATCTTTTAGGTTTTCCGTATAGAGTATCATGTCATCTGTGAAGAGTGAAAGTTTGACCTCCTGTGGGCCAATTTGGATGCCTTCTACTTCTTTGTGTTGTCTGATTGCTGAAGCTAAGACTTCCAATACTATGTTGAATAACAGTGGCGAGAGTGGACATCCCTATCTTGTTCCCGACCTTAGGGGGAACAAGAGAGTTTTGTTCAAGAGAGTTTTTATCAAGAAAGGATGCTGTATTTTGTCAAATGCTTTCTCTGCATCTATTGAGAGGATCATGTGGTTCTTGTTCTTTCTTTTATTGATGTGATGAATCACATTGATTGTTTTGAGGATATTGAACCAGTCCTGCATCCCAGGTTTAAATCCCACTTGGTTGTGGTGAATAATTTTTTTAATGTATTGTTGGGTCTGGTTGGCTAATATCTTATTGAGGATTTTTGCATCCAAACATCTGCCCTTCTTACTGCTCTGTAAATTTCCCTCTTCCCTTTGAAGCTCCAGGCCCCTATCCCATTCCCTAGGATGGTGTATATACCTAATTTTATTTTTCTGTCTTTGAACCTCTCATATGTGGAGCTCCTATAGGTATGAAATTAAATTTGATTTTCTTATGTTAATCTGTCTCATGTCAGTTTAATTCTCAGACCAGCTGGAAGAATATTAGGGTTGAGGAAGAATTTTCCTCCCACACTTCTCTCCTTTCCCCCCCTAATTTCCTCTCTTCCTATTTTCTCTTTCCTTTTTCTTTTTATTTTTCACTTTCCTTTCCTTCTTTCTTTTCTCTCTCTTCTCTTTTTCCTCTTTCTACTTCTCCCTACCCCCTTCGTCTCCCTTCTCTTCTTCCTCTTCTCTTTCTCTCTCTCTCTCTCTGTATTTGCTGTGTAGGATTTTTGTGCAGTGTCGAGTTTGTTTGGAACTTTAAAGGAAAAAGGGAACTGTTAGTTACAAGTCTTTGATAAATACCGTTTATCAAGTTAAAGAAGTTTTCTTCTGTTTCTAGTTTGATAAAGTTAAATATGAATGGGGGTGCCTGGGTGGCTTAGTTGGTTAAGCATGTGACTTCAACTCAGGTCATGATCTCACAGATTGTGGGTTTGAGCACTGCATCAGACTCTGTTGACAGCTTAGAGCCTGGAGCCTGCTTCAGATTCTGTGTGTCCCTCTCTCTACTCCCCCACTCGCTCTCTGTCTCTCAAAAATGAATAAATGTTAAGAAAAATTATAAATGCCTGTTGAATTTGATCACAAGCTTTTCTTGCATTTAATAAAATAATTATTTGTTTTTATCCTTTAATTGATATTGTGGTGAATTACATTAAAATATCTTTGAGTGTTAAAACATCCTTGCATCTCTGAGATAATCCCTACCTGGGTGTTTAGTATTATTATTTTGTAGTTTATCATATTCTGTTTGCTAGTATTTTATTGATAATTTTTCTATTTACATGTATTAAGTGAGATTGGTTCATAATTTTTTTCTGTCTTATACGGTCCTTGTTCATCTTTGGTTTCAGTGTTTTATCAAGCTTATAAAAAGAACTGGAGGACCTTGCAACCCCTTTTTTATATTTTACAAAACAATTTGTGTATGGTAGGGGTTACCTATTCTTAGAAAATGTATTAGAAGTATCCAGCAAAATTGGGCTTGGAAAAATCTGTTACTACTGATTCAGTCTTCACCTATCTTTAGATTTTTCCATTTCCTCTTTTTATAACTCTTTGAATTGGATTCCTAGTGTATTAATTTTTCAATCTTTCTTATTTTCCAATTTATTTAAGACTGTAAATCCCTTCATCTCACCAATTTTGGTAATCATATTATCATAAAGTTATAAATATATTGAAATTTCAATCATGACTTTTTTTGATCTATCAATTATTTAAAAGTATGTTTCAAATTTTCCACTTTTAAAAGACATTTTTGGGGTTTCTCTTTTTGATATTGATTTATTTAATTTTATTTCATATCATCTTTTCTCCTTTTTTTTTTTTTTTTAAATTTTTTTTTTCAATGTTTATTTATTTTTGGGACAGAGAGAGACAGAGCATGAATGGGGGAGGGGCAGAGAGAGAGGGAGACACAGAATCAGAAACAGGCTCCAGGCTCTGAGCCATCAGCCCAGAGCCTGACGTGGGGCTCGAACTCACGGACCGCGAGATCGTGACCTGGCTGAAGTCGGACGCTTAACCGACTGCGCCACCCAGGCGCCCCTCATCTTTTCTCCTTTCATCTCATTTCCAGTTAACATACAGTGTTATATTACTTTCATGTGTACAATACAATGAGTCAACAATTCCATACAATACCATACATACATCACGACCAATGCAGTCCTTAATCCCCATCACCTATTTCATCCATCTCTCACCCACCTCCCCTCTGACAACCATCAGTTTGTCTTTATAGTTAAGAGTCTGTTTCTTGGTTTGTCTCTCTCTCTCTCTCTCACTTTTTAAAAATTTTGCTTATTTGTTTTAAGTTCCACATATGAGTGAGATCATATGGTATTTGTAGTTCTCTGACAGACTTATTTTGCTTAGCATTATACTGTCTAACTTTATCCATGTCAATCATTGTAAATGGCAAGATTTCATTCTTTTTTATGGCTCAATAATATTCCGTTATGTATGTGTATATATATGTAAGTATGTGTATATGTATATATGTAGTATGTGTATATATATCATATATGTATATAATATGTACCTATAATTCTATGATAAACATAGTGTATATGTATCCGTTTGAATTAGTGTTTTTGTATTTGGAGGGTTATATACCCAGTAGTGTGATTACTGGATTATAGGGTAGTTCAATTTTTAATTCTTTGAGGAACCTCTGTACTGTTTTCCAGAGTGACTACACCAGTTTGCATTCCCAGCAACAGTGCACAATGGTTCCTTTCTCTCTACATCCTTGCCAACACTTGTTGTTTCTTGTGTTTTTGATTTTAGCCATTCTGACCAGTGTGAGGTGATACCTCATTGTGATTTTTATTTGCATTTCCCTGATGATGAGTGATGTTGAGTGTCTTTTCATTTGTCTGTTGGCCATCTGGATGTCTTCTTTGGAGAAATATCTATTTATGTCTTCTACCCATTTTTAAATTGGATAACTTGTTTTTTGGATGTTGAGTTATATAGGTTCTTTATATATTTTGGATACTAACCCTTTATTGGATATGTCATTTGCAAGTATCTTCTCCCATTCAGTAGGTTGTCTTTTCATTTTGTTGATGGTTTTCTTCACTGTGCAGAAGCTTTTCATTTTGATGTAGTCCCAATATTTATTGTTGCTTTTGTTTCCCTTATCTCAGGATATCTATCTAGCAAGATATTGTTACAGCCAGTGTCAAAGAAATTACTGCCTAAGCTCTCTTCTAGAATTTTTTTGGTTTCCCATCTCACATATAGATCTTTAATGTATTTTGAGTTTATTTTTGTGTATGGTGTAAAAAAAGTGGTCCAGTTTCAGTGTTTTGCATGTAGCTGTCCAGTTTCCCAATGCCATTTTTTGAAGAAACTGTCTTTTACCCACTGCATATTAATTGTCTGATTTTTGTTGAGACTTGGATCTTTTTCATTCTTTTTTTTTTTAACGTTTATTTATTTTTGAGGCAGAGAGAGACAGAGCATGAACAGGGGAGGGTCAGAGAGAGAGAGAGACACAGAATTGGAAATAGGCTCCAGGCTCTGAGCTGTCAGCACAGAGCCTGACGCAGGGCTCGAACTCATGGACCGTGAGATCATGACCTGAGCCGAAGTCGGCGGCTTAACCGACTGAGCCACCCAGGCGCCCCGACTTGCATCTTTTTCTAATCATCAAGAGCTCTATAAGCATTTTATTATATTTTATTATATATTCTCTACTGTTTGAATGCAGAGTGGTAGACATACATGTTTGATTGCCATAATTTTTTAAAGTGTTTGTTTAACTTAACATAATCTCTACTTAGTAGCTTTACAATCCTCCTGAATAATACCAAGGACCTTAAACTATTGATCTCTTATTTCTTTTTTTTTTAATTTTAATGTTTATTTTTGAGAGAGAGAGAGAGAGAGAGAGCGAGCATGAGCAGGGGAGGGACAGGCAGAGAGAGAGGACACAGAGTCCGCAGCAGGCTCCAGGCTCTGAGCAGTCAGCACAGAGCCCAATGCTGGGCCCAAACTCACAAACCGCGAGATCATGACCTGAGCTGAAGTCGGATGCTCAGCCGACGGAGCCACCCAGTTGCCCCTCTTATTTCTAATTCTTCTGTTATCTTCCATATTTTTTATGTCTAAGATTTCACTTTCGCCTTGTTTTTAAGACCCCCAGTTGCAAGTGCTGTCTCTTGCTCTCTTTCCTTCTCTCTTACTATCTTTTATAGTGACAGTTTATTCACTCACATATTTATCAATGTATTTATTTGCTGTTTTTTCATTCCATTCTTTTCATCTAGGAAAAATTTCTTTCTTATCTGAAAGGGAAAGGGGAAAAATCTCTTAGTTTTTTCTAAAACTGTATTTTTGCCTCTTGAAAGTTAGTTTAATTTGGTACACAATTCTATATTTTCAGTTACTTTGTTTGAACAATTTGAAGATTTATTTCATTGACTTTGGGCCTCTATTCTCACTGATGTCATTTTTAGTCTATTCTTAACTTTGAAGCATTTGAGAAAAGTAAATGTTTTGTGATGTTAAGATATAATAAGATCATTATTAAGAACAGACTGTTTCATTTTAGAATAACTTTAATACGTATTCTTTGTGGAAAGCATCATGGCATTCTTAGACCAACTTTATGGTTCCTTTCAGGCACTCATTTTACCATTATATTATGCTTAATTGTAAACATGCTTATACCTTTATTATATATTAATTTTAAAAGTGATTTCCTTTCTAGTAAATGTCACACATTTTTAAAATACTAAGTTCAAAACCACTTTTTATAAGTATTAGATTTTGAATTTTAAGTGCACCTGCTGAGTAATATTGTAAAAATCTAAACTATTACACAAAGGAACAAAAGAACAGAGAGGAAGATATCTTGTGCAGCATCTATACAGAGAACCTTATTCTGGGAATATAATTTTCCTTTTTATACTGGAAAAAGAAAGAAGCACATTTTGGTTTTCCTAATTTGACATCTTAGAGAAGAAACTTACGGCAAGTGATAATGTCATACCTACTGAAACATAATGGGTTTTATACACTCTATACATCACAGTTATTCTTAGGACTTCTAATGATTTCACCATTATAGTAAGACAAGTAGTTTTAAAATGTAAAATTTCCTAAGCTAGTTTAAACCTAAGAAATAAGTACTCCCTTAAAATCTATTTTGCCTTGTGCCTTTATATAATTATTTTGGTATTTGTCTCTTTTTCACTGGACGTTTTCAATGTTTTTGGTTTATGTCTCTGAATTTTAATCTGCTGTATGAAAACTTAAGGGCATTAAACCCAAAGATACCTAATTCACAAGCATTTGTTTCTTTATGAAGACATACTTTCATACTGAACCAAGATCAGTATGATACATAGTGCTTATAATTGTTCTGGCTGATTTGCTTCAATAGTTTCTTTCATTTGTTTGGTCACTGACTTGTGCACTTACACTATCTTTCAAAATGCTATGAAATTTAAACATTTGTTGAGAAGCATAACATTTATTTTCAGTAGTCCTTGTACCACTAATACCAATAGCATTTATTACATCGAGTAATGTCTCATTTTCCATTATTAAATAATGTTATGCATTACAACATACACATTAACATTTATATTCAGTAGTTACCAGAATCATTATTATAATACAACCACTATTAATGTATGTTATCTTTAACATATAGTGCCTCACATTTATAATCATTGTTTGTCTCACATGTGGTATGAATATGAACAGTGTAGAAAAGAAATAGTCATTGTTTGAATGAACTTCAACTTCTTAATTAAAAAAAAAAATGCCCTGGGAAATGTGAGTGATTATGTAACTTGATCACTTTAAGAATAGCAATGTTATATATAGGTGATTATCATGTGAATATATAGGAATGGCATTTAAAACTTTATGGTCTTAATCATATTGAAAAGGTGGAATTGCAGAATAAATGGTGTAGAAAGAACTAAATTTCTTTTGCTAAGGTCTATGTAATCTGACATTCCTGGGGAATTAGTAGTCTCCTAAGAAATAGCCAAAAACACATGAAGGAATATGGCAATACCACATCATGCCCAAAATGTTTGCTGTTTGCTTTTTCCTAATTACCTTAGAGGTTGATTCTGGTAAATCTTCTGGTATATATTTTTTCTTTCCTTTCTTTTTCTTTCTCCTTGCATCCATCCCCCAGGAATAGCAACTGAAATCCTGATAAGACTTCAGTATAGGAAATTAAATTTCACAGGGACCATTAAAATTTATTTTTAATTTCTCTCTTGGAATAGTTGTAAGTAACCTGTTAAAAAGTTTTGCCTTTTTAAAGTAGTGGAAATTTTCCCTAAATTAATTTTAAGGGACTTTATAATGACAGTATTTTTTTTATCCAGTTTCTACCCTTCCCTCATTCATTGATACATTTACTCAACAGCTATATTCTGACAGACTTTGTATAATTTTTTTGAACATTGAATTATGAAAAATTTCAAAGCAAAACTGAAATAATTTTACTTTGAACATCATACATTTACTAACTAGATTTTACCACCAACATTTCATTAGATTTGCTTATATCTATGTGTCTATTTGTCTATTCCTCCATTAAATCCATTTCATTTTTGGGTGTATTTCAAAATAAACTGAAGACACCTACCCTTTTCTCTAAATACTTCAGCACGTGTATCATTAGCTAGAGTTTACAACTATATTTGTTCACAGTTCTCTCTTAATTTAAAATTTACATACATTAAAATCACAAATCTTAACATAATATTCATAGTTTTAACAAATGCACACCTATGTCACTCAAATTCCTATCAAGGCATAGAATATAAACATAACCTTAGAAAAGTTCCCTCATGCCCTGACCCAGTAGATACTTGCTTTAATCCCCTGACCACACAGACGGCCACTGTTCTGATTTTAAAAATACCACTGATTAATTTTTATCTGTTTTAGAACTTCAGTATGTACTTTTCTAAAAATAACACTCAGGCTGCTGTGCAGAGAATAGATTGTAGGAGAACAAAAGTAGAACAGGGATGTGATTTGGAAAGCCATAGTATCTTAGGTGAGATGATGGTAGTTTGAACTAGAGTGCTAACAATAGATTTGGTCAGATTCAGAGTAAATTTTATAGAGTTGGTAGGATTTGGTGGTGAATTGTATGTGGGTGTATGGCATTGCTGGTGCCTGAGATGGAGAAGATGAAGAGAAATAGTTTGGGGATCGGGAAAGTCAAGGTTTCTGTCTTGGAAAGAAATTCCTATTGTATTAGATCTCAGGACATATATAGGAGTCACTGTTCTGTAAATCAGTATCTTTTAATTTTTGTCATTGTCAAGCTATAAGCTCAATAAACTAAGTAAGAGATTATATGTATGTATAACGGTTACATAGACTTTGCTTGATGTGTTACAGTCAAACTTCTGATGCCTAAAATGAACAAAACCATACATGACAGAGGGAATATTATTTTAACCAGGATTATTGCTAGCTGTATGTATCACATGTAACAGTCATACTGCCCGTATTGTATGAAAAAATTGTTTTAAAAACTAATAGACTTTATGCAAAAAGCAAATTCCAAAGTACTTAATCTATTGATTAAAGACCACTCTGTTAATATTTGTAGGATTATTAAGACAAATAATTCACAGGTTCTGCTTTTAATGACCTTTCAATAAAACAACCAATATATTGTGTACATAATCAAAGGGAATACATCTCCGCATGATAAATACCCCAAAGTTTAAGTAGATTGCTATAGGAATTTAACTTGGTGGAAGAAGAAGTGGAGTCTTGTTAGCATGATAATAAAAGGCTTTCAGTCAGAGGAGACTTTTTTTGTCTTTGAATTTTTATAGATAGGTTAAGATGAGGGCAATTTTAGATGGAGAGAATGGCATCAGCAAAGGTGCAGAGGCAGCAGTCATGAGGATTAGCTAGGCAATGGCAAATCAGCTTGTTCACATTCATCATAAGATGGTGATCACACATTCACTCGTTCATGAATCTATAAATGTCAAATAAATGCCTCTTCCTCTAGTCACCAAGGCCCTAAAATAAATATTGCTTGTATCTTGCCCTCAGGGAACCCAAAGTCTATTAGAAGAGACTGACGTGTATGGGAAAGGCTAAGGGGAGTGTGTCTCTTATTCACTGCATGGTATTAGCCAAGCACTGAATAAGGCTTTTTTTTTTTTTTTTTCTTATTCAATACTCATAAAACCTTCCACTGTTTAGGGACTGAAGTCTACATTTTTATGTCAGGACAAGTGGAGACTCTGATACAATTTATAATCTTAGTAAATTGGAGAATTGGGAGTTTGTAATAGCCCTGGATTTGTTTTGTTTTGTTTTGTTTTGTTTTATTTTTTAACTGTGTCACATCAAATAAATAAAATACACTGTAACAAGAAGTTTAATAGATGTGCATTTAAAAATGGAAGAGGAAGGGGAAGAAACAGTTTCTTCCTGGAGAAGCTGATGAAGTGGAGAAAAAGTGATGTTTGTGAAATGTGATGAAAATAAGAGGTGACATAAGTAGTACAAAAATTCTTGAGAATTTTAACAATGGTTTCCACAAAACTTAGACCCCGGTTTCTTCTCACAAAACCCATCATTTCTCCAAACCCCTTGCCCTTGGAAGAGAGACTCCATCTTACTTGAAAGAGGCTATTGTGATCAAGGAAGGGTGAGATGGGGGGAAAGACAGGGAGAAAACAGCAGGAAGACTGGATATTGGGAAATGAGAGAAGGAGATACTCCAGAGCAGTTGTGGGCTGTAATGCAAATGGAGATTTTGCTGTGGTATTGCAGGTTTTTAAGAAACTCAAATGGGGGTGGGGTGCATCTGGGTGGCTCAGTCAGTCAAGCATCAGACTTCAGCTCAGTTCATGATCTCACAGTCAGTGAGTTTGAGCCCAGTGTTGGGCTCTGTGCTGACAGCTCAGAGCCTGGATCCTGCTTCAAATTCTGTGTCTCCCTCTCTCTCTGTCCTTCCCCCACTTGCATTCTGTTTTTTTTTCTCTCTCTCTCAAAAATAAATGAGCATGTTAAAAAATTTAAAAAATCATAAAAACAAACTGAAAGAGGGGATGTTAAGAGTACTTTTGATTGTTGGATTCTGTTTCTTTGTAAAGAATGTACTATATGGATTCCAGTTCCGTAAGGGCTATAATAAGCTTCTAATACTATTAATAAGGCAGGTAATGGGTTGAATTCTTTCCTTCTTTGGCTTTTTATTGAAAGTGTCTGGGGTGCCTGGGTGATATCCAACTTCGGCACAGGGCATGATCTCATTGTTCATGATTTCAAGCCCCGTGTCAGGCTCTGTGCTGACAGCTCAGAGCCTGGAGCCTGCTTCAGATTCTGTGTCTTCCTCTCTCTGCCCCTCCCGTACTCATACTCTGTCTCTCAAAAATAAATAAACATTAAAGAAAATAAAAAAAAGAGTATATTGGTATATTTTCACAGACAGAACATATCACTCAAGGTGCTTGTTTATTGGACTTTAGTGTTTCTAAATTATTGTTGGTGAGGAAGCACTGGTTTTTAAAAACTTCCTGAAATTCTTTACTATAGCTCTAAGAGTGGAAGCTGCAATCTGCTTTTGGAAGCTCACACTCCATTTTGAGCAAGACCATGCTGAGGAGTGCTTTGAGTTAGGTATCCATTCATTTTTATTGAGAGAGGTGCTGATTCTTATGGAAGAAGGAAATGAATAGACACTGTCAATGTTGTATCAGGACAGAAGCTAAAGAGGAAAATGGACATTAGAGGGCCCATGTAAAGGGGGATGGCTAGTAGATACCAAGAACAGTAGTATTTAATACTGATTTATTTTCCTTAGTGATATTAGTCCCTTTTTTGTTATATTCAAGCCTAAATAAAGGTGTTAAACATTGTGGTCTTTTGAATGTGGATATTTAGGAGACTTATGTTTATTCTTTGTGGGCAAAATATACTGTTGAGAGCTTGACACAGAGACATGTAAGATTACCAGGGAAGAATGATAGAAAAATTTATTTTATTTGTTGATTTTTTTAATGTTTATTTGTTTTTGAGAGAGTGCAAGTAGAGGAGGGGCAGAGAGAGAGAGAGAGAGAGAGAGAGGGGCACAGAGGATCAAAAGCGGGCTCTTTGTTGACAGCAGCAAGCCCAATACAGGACTTGAAATCATGAACTGTGAGATCATGACTTGAGCCAAGGTTGGACACCCAACAAACTGAGACACCCAGGTACCCCTAGAAAAGTTTAGAATAGTCTGGCATAAAATCGAAACCAGAAACTAAGAAAATGGAAATAGTCCTCAGAGATAATTGGGGAGGTGACTGGAATGTCTGTAGGCACACAAAATAGAAATTAGATTACTTAGTTGTTAAAGGAAGGAGAGCCCCTGAAGGCTGGAGAACTTGGGGCCACTTAGGTAATATATTCTCATGTATTTTACCTCAAAAATATAAGTGGAGAAGTGGGTACAAAGAAATATTTTAGTTGGGACTATATAATTGTTAAGTGATGGAAATCCAACTCATAAGTTTTTTATAAAAAGGTAATTTATTGATTCATGTAACTAAAAAGAATTTTTGTGAACTGACTTTAGACACAGCTGGATCAAGGAGTTAAAATAGCAGGATCACACACACTCTTCCTCCTTCTGTCAACACCTCTTTGCCTCTCAGATAGGGTCCCTGAACTTATTGATAAAGATTGGCTCCAGGCTTGCATTTTATCAGTTTAAAAACCTTAGCAGTAAGAGTGCCTCTTTTCTTAGTCTGAGACAGCATTCTTAGGTTGAGTTTGATTAGCCTGGCAGAACTCATCTCCTATACTGAATGAATGAATCACTGTAACCAGAGGGATTTGCTTTAATTGCCTGGCCCTTTGTTTCCAATGGTACCACTGTTTTCAGAGATCAGCCCCCTCCAGCACACATGGACTCAGAGGGAGGCACTGTTGAATGTCAAAAGAAAAGGTACATTCTTTTACCAGAAGAGGGGATACTAGACAACAAAACAATAGATGTTCAGTTTAAACTGAGAAAGGAGACCAGGAAAACAGAATGAAAGTAGAGTAACAAAACAGATGGAGAAGGGGAAAGGAAAAGAAGGAGGAAATGGGGAAGAGAAGAGAGATAAAAACATGGAAGAGAGAGAAGAAAGCAGAGAAGAGGGAGATTTATCTTGAGGAAAAGCCATGTGCCCTGTATGGAACCAAATGGCAGAGCTACATACAACTAGAAACTGCAGACTAGACATTATTCAGAAGGCTTACATGAGACTTCTGTGTTGAAAAGAATATAAGTCCTATATTTGGACTTACTAGGAGATAAGTTCTCTTAATACTGGGTTCTCTGACTTCCTCTGTGAACACAAAAGATCTGATCCGGTCTCAACATGGAGGGTATCACATGCCTCAAGACCTCTTATATTTTCCATAGATGCAGGTGTCTGCTCAAGACTTTCTTCACAGCCTCTTTCACCTCTTTATTCCTCAAGCTGTAGATGATGGGATTCAACATCGGGGTTACCACTCCATAAGACAGTCCAATGATTTCATCAGATGCTTTTGTGTCCTTTGACTTGGGCTTCATGTACATAAAAAGGGCTGAACCATAGAACAGGATAACCACAGTCAGGTGGGCAGAACAGGTAGAAAAAGCTTTCTTTCTCCCTTCAGCAGAATTAATTCTCAGGATGGAAGAGAGGATAAAAACATAGGAAATGAGAATTAACAGCAGAGGAATCACCAGTAAAACAATATTTGCCACTGTCATGATAAGCACATTGATGGAGATATCTGAACATATGAGTTTAAGAAGAGCCAGGATCTCACAGGTAATATGATCAATGACATTATTCCCACAGAAAGGTAATACCATTGTCAGGACTGTTTGCACTAAGGAGTTTAGGCAGCCTATGATCCAGGACCAAGCAGCCATGTGCACATAAAGCACCCTGTTCATGATGATGGGGTACCTCAGTGGGTTGCAGATGGCCACATACCTATCATAGGCCATCACAGCCAGGAGGATACACTCAGTGGAGCCCAACCCAAGGGAGACAACCATCTGCAGAGCACAGCCAATGAAGGAGATAGATTTTCTCTCAGACTTAAATATGACAAGCATCGGGGGAATGGATGATGATGTGTAGCAGATGTCCAAGAATGAGAGGTTCCCAAGGAAGAAGTACATGGGGGTGTGGAGGCGAGAATCAAATGTGCTGATGACAATGAGGAGGCTATTTCCCAGCAGAATTATCACATACATGATGAGGCAGAGCACAAACAGAAAAAGCTGGAGCTCTGGGTATTTGGAAAGTCCCACCATAAAGAATTTGGTCACGGTTGAATCATTCCCCATCTTCATGTATCCATGTCACGTTCAGGGTTTAGAAAAGGACAAGACTCAGGGAAATTTAAATTTATGATATAGATTTATCAAATCACTTTAACTTCCATTATTTTGTTTTATCCTTGGGTGGGGGTGTTGAGGAAAAAGTTATGAAAGAGGAATAGCTGTCTTTCTGTTCAGAAAAGGTCCCACATGAGGGAAGATATTTTCTAATCCAGGGTGAATAAGAGAAAGCAAAGCCAGTAACTTCACCAAAAACAATCCGTCACACAAAGCCTATCTTAATCCACTTCTGCTATTTCTCCCCACTGATGGTGTCAAGGAAGGATTATTGGGTAGATTTGCTTCACAGTAATCTTCATTAGCCTCGCCACAAACGACATCCAACAGAGAAATACAGTCTAAGGAAAAGCAATGTGTTTGGTATGCAACACAACTTCATGGAAAGTTCTCTAGTACCTTCGTCAACCAAACTGTCACCCCTAAGTCCCTCTAATGTAGAAATTCTGAAGCCACTACTGATACCCTCAATGCTATGAAATGGCCATATTAAATTTCTTTTACTTTCATGAAATACTACATATTCTCTTTCTTCTTCATGCATTTGTATATGCTGTTTTGTTAAGCTGAAAGGGCTTCTCCCAACTTAGATATTATCTTTCTAGCAAAAGTTTCTAACCTCCTAGTCTAAGTAGGGTCCTGATTATGTGTTGTCACTGAACCCGGTGCTTTCCATTCTGCTAGTATTCTTCACTCACTCATTTATTCAACACATTCTGTGCCACATTTACTGTGATGTGTAATAGGGATCTCATTGTGAGTACTAGACTTTCAAAATTGACACTGGATACAGAATACTTATGATAGTTATTTTATGCTTTTAAGAAACAAATAATGTGCTCTATAATATGTTCCAATGTGAAAAGGTTATGGAACACTTTGCAAATTATTTTATCAAACTAAAATTGCCTTTTTACCCAAAACTGTCAGAGTAAAACTATGGTCAATCTCAATTATGAATGCATATGTAAAGAATAAAAAGTGTATCCAAACTCACAAAACAGCCCTCAATAAATATAAACGAATTGAGATCATACCATGCATACTTTCAGATCACAGTGCTATGAAGCTTGAAATCAACCACAGGAAAACCTCCAAATACATGGAGGTTAAAGAACATTCTACTAAAGAATGAATGGGTCAACCAGGCAATTAAAGAAGAAATTAAAAAAATATATGGAAACAAATGAAAATGAAAACACAACAGTCCAAACCTTTTGGGATGCAGCAAAGGCAGTCCTAAGAGGAAAATACATTGCATTCCAGGCCTGTCTAAAGAAACAAGAAAAATCCCAAGTACAAAATCTAACAGCACACCTAAAGGAACTAGAAGCAGAACAGCAAAGAAACCCCAAACCCAGCAGAGGGAGAGAAATAGTAAAGATCTGAGCAGAAATAAACAATATAGAATCCTCCCCACCCCCCCAAATAACAGAACAGATTAATGAAACTAAGAGTTGGTTTTTTGAAAAAATAAACAAAATTGGTAAATCCAGGCTTCTCAAAAAGAAAAGAGAAAGGGCCCAAATGTATAAAATCACAAATGAAAATGGATTTATTAGCACCAATCCCTCAGAAATATGAGCAATTATCAGGGAATACTATGAAAAATTATATGCCAACAAACTGGACAACCTGGAAGAAATGGACAAATTCCTAAACACCCACACACTACCAAAACTCAAACGGGAAGAAATAGAAAATTTGAACAGACCCATAACTAGTGAAGAAATTGAATCAGTTATCAAAAATCTCCCAACAAATAAGAGTCCTGGACTAGATGGCTTCCCTGGAGAATTCTACCAGACATTTAAATCAGTTAATACCTATCCTTCTCAAGCTGTTCCAAAAAATAGAAATGGAAGGAAAACATCCAGACTCATTCTGCAAAGCCAGTATTACTTTGATTTCCAAACCAGAGACCCAGCAAAAAAGGAGAATTACAGGCCATTGTTCCTGATAAACATGGATGCAAAAATTCTCAAGATATTAGCAAATTGAATTCAGTAGCATATAAAAAGAATTATTTACCATGATCAAGTGGGATTCACTCCTGGACTGCAGGGCTGGTTCAACATTTGCAAATCAATCAATGTGATACATCACATTAATAAAAGAAAGGATAAGAACCTGTCAATAGATGCAGAAAAAGCATTTGACAAAATTCAGCATCCTTTCTTTATAAAAACCCTCAAGAAAGTGGGGATAGAAGGAACATATCATAAAAAGTATATCCAAGCTACATACTAAAATGATGACATTTATTTTTATTAAAGCATGAAATTGTAAATTAATGCTTGGAAATTGAAAAATAGAATATTGTCATCTAAATAGATGCCTAAAGCAATGATAGAACATAACATTGATTCTTGATAAAACCTCTTAGTAGTCTAGACCTAGGGGGATAAATCACTAAGATGATAAAGATTATCTTTCTTAAACGATTGGTCAACATAATTTCAAATGGTGAGACTCTGGAGATATTTTCCTAAAAGTCATTCAAAGATGCATTATTATTATTATTATTACTTAACATCCCCCCCCATCCAACAATAGAATAGAAAAAAATAAATGGCATTGCATGTAATATATCAATTCAATCATGCTTTAGTAGGTGTTACAATTTTTTTCGTCTAGGGTGCTGCCATTCTAGTATGTTGTGGTTATTGTATACACATGAGAGTACATAATGGCACATGTAATATCACCAGTGCAAATTATAGTCTTGAAGAAGAGTTAAGGATAAGGGACAATGCTCATGATATAATATTACATGAAGAAAAAGAATTTCTTTAATAATACAAATGGCTATATGTATATATATACATACACACACACACAATTTTAACTGGTTTCTTCTGGAATATGGGAATTGGGGCATTAATAATTTTTTCTATCTTTTCCAAAGAATTCTTAACCTATGTTTTATGGGTATAAATATCAGAAATAATACTTCAAATTTTTCTTAGAAGGGAATAGTTCCTCATACATCCAGAGATTTTGCCCCAGTTTTCTTTGAAACTCAAGTAGGAAATAAAATAGTCAATGGACAGGAAATTGGACAGGGGCTTTATGTTACAGAGACTAATTTAATGCCCTTTAGTGTTCCAAGTTCAATCTCATACATCCACCATCAACAGACATATTGACTTAAGTTTGCAAAAGGATTCTAGAACTAACCATTTAAATGTGACCAAGCTTAGCAGTGCAGAAAGGATGCAGTATAAAGAATCCAACAGAATCACAAGAAAAGGAGGAGATACCGGGTGGGTAGGAAGGAGCATAAGAAAACATCAGGAACTTCTGTTACCTATGCTTTTTTCTTTCTGCCCTGAAGTGGTAGAATTTCAGTTTCTTGTTCTCCAGGTTTTGTTTATCTTATTCCAAAGGCCTGCTCATTAGATATGTACCCATTGGGCATCACCTATGGAAAGAAAGGAAACTCTGCTTGAGGATTATGGATTGTGAAGCATTCACCCTTTTTCTCCCCATGTTTACCAATAGAAGAGAAGAGTAGTTTGTAAAGCTCAAGTACTTACCTATGCTCCCTGATTTTAACTCAAGGAACTTTTTGAAGCATAGTATGGCACACTCACATGGAAGATTTCCTTCAGAAGAAAATTTCAGCACTAAATATTACATCTGTATCCTGTATCCAGTTTTTCCTACTGTTTATGAAGCACCTTTGTTTTGTATAGTACAACATCTCTGACAGGAGATCCCAAATGCTTGCTCAAATAAATGACCTAGGAGCTCTGAAAGGTGTTGATAATAAGCAATACTGGGTGAGTTAGAAATAGGTCCTCTTCTCCACTTTCAGTATGGTCTTGAGAATTATCCTGAGGTGTTTTTTTTTTTTTTTCTACTAACATTACTGTGTGGGTACCAAATACAATTCTCTGTCACTGGTAGCACAGCTGAAGCTTTAAGCTCTTATTTTGTAGGAGCCCTTGTCTGACCCGTAGACTCACTTCTGGGATTGATTAGAACATGCTATCTAATAATTTCTAGGCTTGTGCCATGGGAGCCTTTTGTTCTTTTTTACTCTTTTGTTCTTATTGCTAGTAAGTTATCTTTATGGAAAGTACTATATTTTATTTTATTTACTATTTTTTTAATGTTTATTTATTTTTGACAGAGAAGAGCATGAGCGGGGAAGGGGCAGAGAGAGAGGGAGACACAGAATCTGAAGCAGGCTCCAGTCTCTGAGCTGTCAGCACAGCTGACAGCGGGGCTCGAAGTCACAGACCGCAAAATCATGACCTGAGCTGAAGTCGGTCACTCAACCTACTGAGCCACCCAGGCGCCTCCCCAAAATAGTACTTTAATTGTAAGAACAGTTGTCTTAGAGTCAGGAGGCCTAGAGTTCAGTCTTGACTCTGTGGCTTAATAGTTGCACAGACCTTGAGCAAGAAACTTAACATACACATGATATAAAATGAGGTAACATTACTTTGTAGAGTTTTTGTGAGAATTAACATAACATACTTAGAAGGTCTCAGTACAGAGGGAGTGCACAATACATGTTAGTTTAATCTGAACTCTTAGGCTGCCGTTTAAAAAAATTTTTCCATGGTGAGTAAAAACAGCTAAAGTGATGTTATAAGTATCCAAGATATTTCCTTCCCCCAACAGTATCTCATTTCCCAAGATTTTCACTGTTTTATTAAAAACTTTTCAAATAAAATAAATGGTTCAGAATTCCCAACTCCCATGTTTTCTCTCTTTTCTGAAAAAAACTCTTCCCAACTCTGCTTACGTCTACCTCATTTAATCATCAGTGTAGGATCCTCAGATTCTCCATTCACAGTAGATAGTGTGGTTTATTGGGACTACAGTCTTCAAAACGAGGAAGCCATTTTTAGATACAAGCATGGATCTCTCTAGTCAGCATTCCCTTTCTCCAGTGTTTCACTATTTTCTGTCTACACACAGAAGTTGCTGCTGCTATTCCTATTTAGATTAGGTAGAATCTTAGCTGTCTTCTCTTAGGGCTATAGTCCTGCCCTTAGAACCCACAGAGAAGTATCCCACAGTTCCAGATGATTGCTAGTAGTGGTAAGGGGGCAGATCAAAAATAAAGCTTTTGTCTCCAATGGAAATTCATGTTATTAATTTGTGTCGGTAGTAAGTCAGTCTGCCACAGAGGTACTCTAACCTCTAGGCCCTAAACATTTCCAGAGGGCACACTGGTGGCTGTAGTAGCCAATTTAAATTCTCCTCTGTTTTCTTCTAAGAGACTCTGTAATCCCAGAAGTGATTTAAAGTTGAACTTTTAAATCTTGCTGAAGATAATAACTTTTAGATACATTAGAAATAATGTGCCAAAGACCTAAATTGTACCTTACAAAGAAATTTTCTTCTCTTACTTAATTTTTTCCCCCTGATTATAGAAATGATACCTATTCATTGTGGGAAGTTTGGGAAATTAAGAAAAGCCTAATGGATAAGATAAGTGCACAATTTTGGAGAAAACTATTGGTATTTTGATTACTTTTATGCATATATGACATACAGTGAAAATATGAGAACACATTTCGTTTCCTGTTTTATAACTTGCTGTTTAAAATTTATGTATTTTCTCATTTTATTGGACATTTTTAATGGACATCATAATATTTTTTTACCTGGTAAATGGATGGGGGGGCACATGAAACAAGTGAAAATGAAATTGTTTTTTGTTAGATTCTTGGCAATTTTCCTTTTTTTTTTTTTTTTTTTTTGCACAGCTCTTTGAAGGTAATGACAGTCTTGGAGGATTGTTTATTCTTTGTGAAAGCCAGGTTTAGTGTTTTAATTCTGTCTCCATTTATTTTCTTCCAAGCATCACCACAGTTGTATAGGCTTTAGTTAGGAGAACACTCAACTTAGCAAGGAGACTAGCTCATCTATAATAATTACACCTTGAGCAAGAAACTTAACATACACATGATATAAAATGAGGTAACATTACTTTGTAGAGTTTTTGTGGGAATTAACATAACATACTTAGAAGGTCTCAGTACACATAAGGGAATGGAACACATAATTTTAAAAGAGGAACAATCAATTGTACTTCAATTTTATAGCACATGTTTCATTTTTTTCTGGATGTTTTATAGTTGTAGATTTTTTTTTTTGCATTTAGATATTTAATATGTCTCAAATTTATTTTGGACACAGTGTGGAGGTAGAGTTTTAATCTTTTTTTCAGTACAATTAATTCAGTACCCAGGTACCATTTATTTGATAGTTCATCCATTTTCTCCCTGATAAATAATGCTACTTTATATCAAATGTCAGTTCATTTTGGATATAATAAACTTCTATGTATACCTATGGTATTTCTTGATTCTCATCTCTGTTCCTTTGATATACTTGTCTTTACCTGAATCAATACCACACTATCTGATGTACTATAGCTTTATGATCAGCCTTGGTATCTGATATAGTGAATGTGCATTTCTTATTCTACAGCACAGTTTTGGCTATTCTTGGCTCTTTACTCTTCCATGAATTTTAGGATCAATGTGACAAATGTAAAAAAATCCTATTTTATTTTGTTTGGAATGATACTGAATTTTTAAAAATTGGGGCAAATGAATATATTTATTTTTAAATTTCCTAACATGAGCAAAATAGAGCTTCACAATTTACTTGGGTTTCCTTTTATGTCCTTCAATAATTTGATATTTTACTATAATTTTATTATCATTTAGTTTTAAATATTTAGGAATTAAAAATATTTTGGAGTTTTTATCAATCTATTTTTAGCCCATTAATCATTTAATAGTACGTTTTCTAATTTTCAGATTAAAAAAACATTTTGGGAGTGGTTATGTTTTTAATATTTATCTCTAATGTTTTTTGTATTGTGGCCAGAGTTGAGATTAGAATATTATTCTTTGGTATTTACTGAGACTTGCTTCCTTTCCTAATGTTGTATTAGTTTTTATATATTTCATTTGGATTTGAAAATATCCTCTCATGTGTTAATGCAAAGTTTCATATAAGTGTGTGTGTGTATATCTTATTGCTTCACTTAAAAGTTTAAGACAGATATTGAATTCTCCCCTTTTTATTGTAGATTTGTCTTTTTCTTGTAATTCTGGTATTATTCATAGTGTTTATATTGAAGCTGTGTGGTAAGATGGATAAAGTTCAGGACTATTTTTTCTTTCTGATAAATTCCCTAGTAATGTTTTTTGCTTCAAGTCCTTCTAGCCTAGTTTAATCCAAACAGCGGCTTTCTTTGGGTTAGTGTTTATGTGGTACCTATTTGTCCATCACAATACTTTCCAACTTTCTGTGTTACATTTTAGGAATTTATCTTGTAAATAGAATATAACTGCGTTGGCTGAATTTACTGCTGGGACAAAAGGTGAATTTTAGCATTAGAAAATAGGTTAATGTAATTCTGCACAATATCAATTGATATGTTCCAACTGGTGCCTTTATAACATTTAATGTGAATATTTATGCTTTTGATTCTTTTATCCTCATTTGGTATTTTTTAAATCTATGCTTTAAATATGTTTTTTTTGAACAACTTTCATGACTTCTATTGAATTGATGAAACTTTCTTTGCTCTTTTATTCTCTTAACAGATTTGAAAATTCTGTATCTTATTTCTATTGTTTTTATGAGTTCCCTTATTTTTTTAATGATGCTTGTTTAACATAGTCTCTACTTGATATCTCTGCAGTCCCTCTGAATAGTACAAGGACTTTATTTATTTTTTTTTTTTAAACATTTTTTTTCAACGTTTATTTATTTTTGGGACAGAGAGAGACAGAGCATGAACGGGGGAGGGGCAGAGAGAGAGGGAGACACAGAATCGGAAACAGGCTCCAGGCTCTGAGCCATCAGCCCAGAGCCCGACGCGGGGCTCGAACTCATGGACCACGAGATCGTGACCTGGCTGAAGTCAGACGCTTAACCGACTGTGCCACCCAGGCGCCCCAGTACAAGGACTTTAAAATGTTTATCTTTGATTTTTAACTCTTGACTTTATCTTCCATGTTGTTGATATTTAAAATGTCATTTTTACTTTGTATTTAAGTTCCCCGAATTGTTGCTTTTTTTAAAAAAATCTAGTGACAATTTGGATTTACCTGCATGTTTACCAGTTTCTTTGTTTACTTTGTTTTTGTTTTGTTTTTTCATTTCATACCTTTCAATTGAATACAGTTTTTTCTTTATGGGGTGCTATGTGTGTTAAAATGTTAGCCTTTTTCTAAAAGTGTCTTTATTTTGCCTTCTCTCTTGAAAGGTAGTTTAGTTTGGTGTAGAATAATAGGTTTTTAGTTATTTTCCATGAACAGTTTGAAGATATCATTCCATTTCTTTGGGTCTTTATTCTCATTGATGAAATACACATTCCATTAAGAGAAATCTGTTTTTCATTATTTTTAAATAACAACAAATATTCTCATAGAAATGGCATCATGCCATTCTTGACTAACATACATGGTTCCTCATTGGGCACTAATTTACCCTTAGGATTTCCTTAAATAGAACTGTATATACATTCATCAAGTATTGATTTTAGAAAGTTATTTGCCTTATTTAAAAAATTATTATAGATTTGTTAAATATAGATTAAATATACTTGTTATATGTTAGAATTTGAGATATACTGTATATTGTATGGAATACTCCAAAGAAAAAATAATGCTTTGAAATTTAAAACTTTGGATCAGAGGCATAAAATTCATATTTAATAATCCTTTCATCACTAATACCAATAGCCTTCATTATATTGACCAAAGTCTCATTCCGTTTTAAAAGCAGTCTTTTGATTTTAGCGTGTATACTCAATTGTATCTTTATTAAAATGCAACTACTATTATGATGTCTGTAACTTTTAACTTCTGACTTTTATAGTCACTATTCCTCCCACATCTGGTGTGAAAATATCAGTAGCATAGGAAAAGAAAACTTCATTTTTCAGCCAGCTTATAGCTTAGATTGAGTTGAAGTTGAACATCTTAATATTTATTAAAATTTCAGATAGGAGATGGCTCTAGGAAATATGAATGTTTATACAACTTGTTTTTTTTTTTAAGAATTTACTTGTTTAGTAGTATTACAAATTTGAGGCAATTTTTCATGTGGATGTATAGCAGAGATGTATAGCAAAAGCAACCGTGGTGATTTTGCTCCTTTGGGACTTGTGGTAGAATCTGGAGACATTGGTTGTCACATTTGAGAAGGTTGGGAGCAGAGAGGGCAGTACTACTAGCATCTAGTGTAGAGACAAGGGATACTACTAAACATCCTATATTGTACAGGACAGCTTCCCACAATGGGGAATTATACAGCTCAAAATATTAATAACGTCAAGACTGAGAAACTTTGAAATAGAGGAATGCCATTTCAAAAACCTTTTCATGAACTTAAGGGTATGGAGGAAGGTGAATTAAAGAATAATTAATTGAATTATTGAATAAAAGAATAAATAACTAATAATTGGGTAGAACCCAGTTCCTTTTTTAAAGGTCTTTACAATCTGACATGCCCTGGTGAGCCAGTAGTCCCTCAGAAATAGCTAAAAACAGGAGAAAGAATCATGCAGACAAAACATCCTGCCAAAGATGTTTGCTGTTTTCTTTTTTTCTCATTATCTTTGATTCTGATTTTTATAAATTTCTGATATATTTCTTCCCTGTCCTTTCCTTGTACCCATTTCCCAGGAATAACAATTAAAACTCTGCTACAGATCATATAGAAAATTAAGTTTAATGGGACCATTAAAATTTATTTTAAATTTCTTTGTTGTAGGAGTTGTAAATAACCTGCTGACAAGTTTTGCCTTTTGAAATAGTATTACTTTTTCTTAAATGAAATTTAAGGTAATTTATAAGGACATCACATTTCATTTATTCTCTACCCTTGGCTTAATAAGAGTCTGCATTGTTTCGTTTGTTCAAGAGCTATACCCCTGATAAGTTTCATGTAAAAATTTTCCAACTTTTTATTATGAAAATTTTTAAGCATAAAGGAGGATTGAAAGAATTTTAAAATGAATGCTTATTTATCCACTAAATACTACCATTAAGATTTTATTATACTTGCTTATCGTATCTATGATCCATCCTTCTCTATAGTCTCTAATCTGTCTTATTTTTTAATGCATTTCAAAGAACTTTGTAGACTTCAATATACTTCTCCCTTAGTATGCATATCATTAATGAGAGTTTATTGTTAACTAGAATTAAATATTTAAGTGAAGTTTTTAGATTTAAAATTTATATAAATGCACAAGTAAAATGTACTCAGTTTTGACAAATGTATACACCTGTGTAATCTAAACTCCTATCAAGATGTGTATGAAATCTTGCCATTTGTAACAATGTGGATGGAACTAGAGTGTATTATGCTAAGTGAAATAAGTCATTCAGAGAAAGACAAATATCATATGATTTTACTCATGTGTGGAATTTAAGAAACAAAACAGATGAACTTAGGGGAAAGGAAGGAAAAATAAGATAAAATAAGAGAGGGAAGCAAGCCATAAAAGACTCTTAAATACAGAGAACAAATAGAGGGTTGCTGGAGAGGAGGTGGGTCGGGATAAGCTAAATACGTGATGGGCATTAAGGAGGGTACTTGTTGGGATGAGCACTGGGTGTTATATGTAAGTGATGAATCACTGGGTTCTACTCCTCAAACTAATACTACACTGTGTAAACTAACTTTAATTTAAATAAATTAAAAAAATATATAGAACATTAGAATAACCTTAGAAGACTTCTCTAATGCCTCTTCCAGTCTTTCACTGTCTCAATTTTCCCCAAATAGCTACCTTTCTAATATTTTAATACCACTGATTAGTTTTACCTTTATTAAAACTTTAATATGTACTCTTTATTATTTAAAGTAAAATCCTTTTCCCCTCTGGGTTTCAATTAGTTTGCCCATTGAAACAGCTGTACATAATTAACATATAAAACTTGATGAGTTTGAAGATGAGTGTATACTCATAAAACTATCAGAGTCTGTGCCACAAACCTATCCACCACCTCCAAGAGTTTCTTCCCACCCTCTTATTTATGATTATTATTATTTTGCAATAAGAACACATAACGTAAGTATGCTCTTAGAAAAATTTAAAGTATACAGTAACTTAAAGTATTGTTAACTGTTGGTACTGTGTTGTACAGTGGGTCTCTAGGACTTATTCAACTTGTATGACTGAAACTTTGCACCCTTTGACTAATAACTCCCTATTTTCCTCTCCTTCCAGCCCCTGGTAACCACCATTCCATTCTCTGCTTCTGAGTTTGACTGTGTCCTCCATAACTAGATGGAGGGAGATATGAGGCAAGAAGATATAACAATTAGGATATATGTGGTTGTATGTGGTAAAGTCTAACTAAAATTAGTTTTGGATAAAATACTAATCTGATTCGTATAAAAAAACTGTACAGAGATGAGTCTAATTTTCGCCATCATTGATTTCAGGAGTTAGAATGGCATCGTCAGGCACATTCTCTTTGTCAGCTCTACTTTCTCAGTCTCTCCCACATATTGACAAGGATGACCAGCAGGAGCTCTGAGTTTACATTCTACCCACTGAGAGATCATTACAGAAAGAATATTTTTTTTTCTGACACTGGGGCAGCACTCTTGGATGGTATCTGATGTAGTCTGATTCAGGTCACTTGCTAAACTACAGCAAGCACTGTGACTAAAGAAGTAAACTTTTTAAAAAGTTAATTAATTAATTTTTGGCAAGTCCTGTTTCCATGCTTGCCCTAATTTTCAGAGGGTTGGGACAGGCCCACCCTGTAAAACATGGACTGAGAGTGGGGCACTGTTGGTTTCTCAACAGAAAGATATTCATAATTTTTCTACATATTGTGCAGATCTGCAAATTGTGTAGAGGTATTATGCAGGGATGTTGCATAACAAAAGCAACAGATGTCCACTTCAAAGACACTGAGAAAGAAGAGAAAGAAGGAGGAGAAGGGAAATATATGGAGGAGAGAGGTGAGGGGAAGTGAGAAAAGAGAAAGGAGGAGAGGGAGAGAGGGAAAGAGAAATTGAGAGAGATTGAGGTTGAGATATTGATTCATCTTGATGAACAGCATCATGAACTTCATGGGAGCAATTAGCAGACCTGCTTATAGCTGGAAACCCAGCAGATAAGGCACTATTTAGAAGACTTACATAAGCATTTTATGTTGAAAAGAATGAGTCCCAAATTTGGCTTTGCAAACATACAAGCTGTCATGATAATAGGTTTTGCAGTTTCATCTTTGAATATAAAACACAAGATCCAGTTCTCCACTTAGGATATCACATGCCTTAAGGCCTTTCATGATTTCAGTAAATTCAGGTGTCTGCTTAGGACTTTCTTCACGGCTTCTTTCACTTCTTTATTCCTCAAGCTGTAGATGATGGGATTCAACATCGGGGTTACCACTCCATAAGACAGTCCAATGATCTCATCAGAAGTGTTTGTGTCCTTTGACTTGGGCTTCATGTACATAAAAAGGGCTGAACCATGGAAGAAGATAACCACAGTCAGGTGGGCAGAACAGGTAGAAAAAGCTTTCTTTCTCCCTTCAGCAGAATTCTCAGGATGGAAGAGAGGATAAAAACATAGGAAATGAAAATTAATAGTAGGGGAATCACCAGTAAAACAATATTTGCCACTGTCATGATAAGCACATTGATGGTGATATCTGAACATATGAGTTTAAGAAGAGCCAGGATCTCACAGGTAATATGATCAATGACATTATTCCCATAGAAAGGTAATACCATTGTCAGGACTGTTTGCACTAAGGAGTTTAGGCAGCCTATGATCCAGGACCAAGCAGCCATGTGCACATAAAGCACCCTGTTCATGATGATGGGGTACCTCAGTGGGTTGCAGATGGCCACATACCTATCATAGGCCATCACAGCCAGGAGGATACACTCAGTGGAGCCCAACCCAAGGGAGACAACCATCTGCAGAGCACAGCCAATGAAGGAGATAGATTTTCTCTCAGACTTAAATATGACAAGCATCGGGGGAATGGATGATGATGTGTAGCAGATGTCCAAGAATGAGAGGTTCCCAAGGAAGAAGTACATGGGGGTGTGGAGGCGAGAATCAAATGTGCTGATGACAGTGAGGAGGCTATTTCTCAGCAGAATTATCACATACATGATGAGGCAGAGCACGAACAGAAAAAGCTGGAGCTCTGGGTATTTGGAAAGTCCCACCATAAAGAATTTGGTCATGGTTGAATAATTCCCCATCCTCATGTGTCCATGTCACATTTAGAAAAGGACAAGACTCAGGGAAATTTAAATTTTTAATGTTGTACACCTTCACTTCCAGTATTGTATTTGTTTCTTGAAACACTCCTAGGAAGCAAAAGATGAGGGACATGGTATAAATTTTATTGATGATGGATTGTAGTAAGGCTTTGAGAAATCCAGAACATCTGAGGACTACACAGCAGCATTGTCAAGGCTATTAATACTCCAAGAGTTTTACTGGGAAGTGCCAAATAAAATTTATGACAAACTACTTTTAAATTTAGATATATAGGGATGTCTTTATTAATAGAAAATTTTAAATTAAAGCTGTTTTCTGATGAAGCAGGTCTCTATTTAAAAGATTATGTAGATCTAGCACCATATCATTTAACCTGAATATAAGTTCAGTAAACTATTCATTTTAGTAAACTATTCATTTTTACTATGAGATAGCTCATAGTAAACTGGAAAAAAAGCAATAATTATTTGTTAAGTTGTTCTTCAATTTGACTTGAATAAAATCTGTTAGGTACCTAGAACAGCGGGTAGTTCCAACATTGCATATATATGATATAATCATATTTATTCTATGTAATATAATAATATTATATGTATATTTACATATATATATACAAAGATGAAAGAAGCTTTCTCTCTGTTCAAAAATAGTCCCAGAATCCGGTGGGGGGAGCATTTCTTAGAATTTAGGTCAAAACAAGAGAGAACAGAAAAAATAACGTTACCAGGAACATCAAATCAACCCATCAGGTAGGCCTATCTGAACTTCTTCATTTACCTTTGCTTTCACTTTTTCCATTTCCTCTTCAAATATGGTATCAAGGGAGGGTTTGTTTCTTCATGATCTTCATCAGCAACCCCACAAAAAAACATTTTACTAGGAAAATATAATCTTTGTAAAACAATGTGTGTGCTATGCAACACAACTTTAAGAAAAGTCCTTCAGCTCTTCCTCCAATCATATTGTTACCCCTTGATTCTTCTAATATAGAAATTATGGAGGTACTACTGACACCCCACATGCTCTGCAATGGCCATGCTATTTCTTTCAGTCTCCCCATAATACTACACTCTTTCTTCCTTATGCATTTGTACATGTTTTCTTAAGCTAGAAGGGAACCTCCTAACTTAGACATCACCTTTTCTAGGAAAACAATCTCTTTTTGTGAGGAGGATACTCCTTTTATGTATTGTCACAGCATCCTGTACTTAACATATCTCAGAATGCTTCATTTATTTATCTATACAACTCAAACTCTGCCTTATGTACTGTGGTAGGTAATAGAGATCCCATTGTGAGAACTTGTTTTTCAAAATGGAAGCTGGATGCAGAATGCTTATGACAGTTATTTTAAGCTTTTAAGAAACAATTTTTGTGCTATATTACATGTTTCAATATGAAAAAATACATGGAACATTTTACAAAAACATTTTATCAAACTAAAATAGCCTGTTATTCTATCAAGGATAGAACAAAACTCTGGATCAATATTACTTATGCATATATAATATAATAGTAAATAAAGCACATCCAAACTGTATACTAAAGTGATATAATTTATTTCATGAATTAATGAAATTCCAAATTAATAATTGAAAATCTATCAATAAAACACACTAAAGAAGCAGGCAAAAAACCAAAACACACTGTCATCTAACAAGATGCCAAAAAAGCATTTGATAACATACAATACTCATTCTCAGTAAATCCCTTAGATATAGATATGAGAAGATACATAATTAAGATAATAAAGATAATCTCTATCAAATCATTGGGCCACATAATTCAAAATGGTAAAACTCTGGAGTATATTTGTAAAAGTAGTCAAAGATTTGTACTGGCACTATTATTATTATTTAACTTTTTTTTTTCTTCTGAATGATCCACCCAGTAGAATAGAGTAAGAGAAATAAATGACATTTCATGTCCTTTCATGATTCCAGTTTGGTTAGAATTTGAACAGTTGCAGCAAGTTTTTCTTTTTCTTTTAGTTCGCTGGATGTCTGGTTTTTGTTGATTGCGGGTCAGTCTGTATTCGTAAGATGACATACCTTCATGTGTTGTACAACCAACTCTTGGAGAATAGTAAAGGGAAAGAAAAATGCTCATGGTGTAATGTTACATTATAATAGGAAATTTCATAACAATATAAGTGATCACATTTTGTATACGTGTGGCTGAAAAAGCAGCCACAGCAAAATATTAGTTTTCTCTGAAATGCAGTATTTGGAAGCATTATTAATATTCTTAATTTTTCTAAGTTTTTCCTCATTCTCCAAATTTTCAAAACATGAAGAATATATATTTTATGACTGTAAAAATCAGAAGTATTTAAAAATCCTCAAGAATATACTAGCAAAAGAAATCCAGCAATACATTAAAAAAATCATTCACCACCATCAAGTGGAATTTATTCCCAGGATGCAAGGGTGTTTCAATATTCACAAAACAATCAATGCTTTATATCCCATAAATATTAGAAAGGATAAAAACCATATGATAATTTCAATAGACACAGAAAAAGCATTTGACACAGTACTGCCATTCATGATAAATACCCTCAACAAAGTAGGTTTAGAGGGAAAATCCCTTAACTTAATAAAGGCCTTATATGAAAAACCTACAGCTAGCATCATTCTCAATGGGGAAAAGAGAGCTTTTCCCCTAAGGTCAGGAACAAGAAGGTTGTCCACTCTCACCACATTTATTCGACATAGTACTGGAAGTCCTCACCACAGCAATTAGACAACCAAAAATAAAAGACATCCAAATTGGTAAAGAAGGAGTAAAACTTTCACTCTTTGCAGATGACATAATACTATATACAGAAAACCCTAAAAGACTACATGAACAACTACTAGAACTGATAAGTGAATTCAGTAAAGTCAGAGGATACAAAATCAATGTACAAAAATCTGTTGCATTAAAAAAATTGTTTATTTTGATAGAGAGAGAGTGAGCATGAGCAGGGTAGGGGCAGAGAGAGAGGAGGAGGGAGAGAATCCCAAGAAGGCTCCATGCTGCTAGTGCAGATCCTGACACGAGGCTCAATCTCATGGACTCTGAGATCATAACCTAAGCCAAAATCAAGAGTTGTACACTTAACTGAGCCACCCAGTCTCCCCTGTTGCATTTCTATACACTAATAATGAAGCACCAAAAAGAGAAATTAATAAAACAATCCCATTTACAGTAGCACTGAAAATAATAAAGTACTTAGGAAGAACTTAACCAAAGAGGTGAGACCTCTACTCTGAAAACTATAAAACACTGATGAAAGAAATTAAGGATGGCACAAAGAAATGGAAAGACATTCAATGCTCATGGGTTGGAAGAACAAATATTGTTAAAATGTGCATGCTTCCCAAAGCAATTGACAGATTTAAGGCAATACCGACAGCATTATTCACAGAACTGGAATAAACAACCTTAAAATTTGTATGGAATCACAAAAGACCCTGAATAATCAAAGCAATGTTGAAAAACAAAACTGGAAGCATCACAGTTCCAGACTTAAGGTTATACTACAAAGTTCTAGTCATCAAAACAGTATGGTATTGGCACAAAAATAGATCAGTGGAACAGAATAGAAAACCCAGAAATCCGCATTTATATGGCGAATTGATCTTTGACAAAGGGAGAAAGAATATACAGTGGGAAAAAGACAGTCTCTTCAACAAATGGTGTTGGGAAAACTGGTCGGCTACATGCAGAAGAATGAAATTGGACCACTTTTTTATGCTATACGTGAAAATAACCTCAAAATTGATTAAAGATTTAAATGTGATACAGGAAACCATAAAAATTCTGGAAGAGAGCACAGGCAGTAATTTCTCTGTCATCGACTGTAATAACGTTTTTCTAGATATGTCTCTTGAGGCAAGGGAAATAAAAGCAAAAATAAACTACAGCAAAATAAGCTTCTGCCCAGCGAAGGAAACAATCAAGATTAAAGGCAACCTACAGTATGGGAGAAAATATTTGCCAATTTCATATCTGATGAAGGATTAGTATCCAAAATATATAAATAACTGTTACAACTCAATACCGAAAAAAACAAATGATCCAATTAAAAAATGAGCAGAAGCCATGAACAGACATTTCTCCAAAGAAGACATCTAGATGGCCAACAGACACATGAGAAGATTCTCAACATTACTCATCATGAGGGAAATGCAAATCAAAACTACAATGAGATACTACCTCACACTGCTCAGAATGGCTAAAGTCAAAAACACAAGAAATGATAAGTGACGGCAAGAATGTGGAGAAAAATGAACCCTCATGCACTGTAGGTGGGCAGTTCTAGCCACTCTGGAAAAACAGTATGAGGTTCCTCAAAAAATTAAAAATGGAACTACCCTACAATCCAGAAATCACACTACTGGATATTTACCCTCCAAAATACAAAACACGAATTCAAAGGGATATATGCACTCCTATATTTATTACAGCATGATTTACAATAGCTAAATTATGGAAGCAGCCCAAGTGTCCACTGATAGATGAATGTATAAAGAAGATGTATAGATACACAATGGAATATTACTCAGCTATAAAAAAGAATGAAATCTTGCCATTTGCAGTAGCAAGGATAGAACTGGAGAGCATAATGCTAAGTGAAAAAGTCAGAGAAAGACAAACACTATATGGTCTCATATGTGGAATATAAGAAATAAATGAGGGGGCGCCTGGGTGGTGCAGTCGGTTAAACGTCCGACTTCAGCCAGGTCACGATCTCGCGGTCCGTGAGTTCGAGCCCCGCATCAGGCTCTGGGCTGATGGCTCAGAGCCTGTAGCCTGTTTCCGATTATGTGTCTCCCTCTCTCTCTGCCCCTCCCCCGTTCATGCTCTGTCTCTCTCTGTCCCAAAAATAAATAAACGTTGAAAAAAAAATTAAAAAAATAAAAAAGAAAGAAATGAGCAAAGGAAAATAGAAAAACCAAGAAACAGACCTTAACTATAGAGAACAAACTGATGGTTATCAGAAGGGAGGTAGGTAGAGGATGCGTGAAATAGGTGATGTGGATTAAAGAGTACCTTTATCATGATAACACTGAATAGTGTATAGACCTGTCTTGTACACCTGAAGCTAATAGAACACTGTATGTTAACTACAGTGGAATTAAAAACGTAATAAAAAAATCAAAAGCATTTTTAACTTTTCCTTTTAAGGAAACAGTGGCAAGGGTTTACAGAATTCTGTCCTCAGTTTTCATTAAAACCCAAGAAAGGGTAAGAACAGTTAATGGATATTGGAGAGAGATTTTCTGTTGTTTGATTACACAGACTGACTTAAGCCATTTAATGTTTTATTTCAAGCAATCACTTCACAAATATATGCACTCTGAGAAGACACACTGAACATTTCCAATTTTTGGAATAGGATTCTAGACTTCACCAGTTAGAGTGGTCCAGGTGGGCAGTATGGATAGGATGTACCTTATGAAGCACCCAAGTATATCAGACAGTAAAAGGTAAGGCAGAAGATAGAGTCAGTGTGAGGAGTATGGGGGATATTAGTGATTACTGTTACCTTGGCTTCTTTATTTCTACCAAAAAGAAGTGAAGTTTGTTTCTTGCCTGGCTGTTTCTGTCCATCTTGCTCTAAAGGTCTGTCTGTAGATTGATGCTCATCTTTGGAGATCACCTATAGGAGGAAAGCAAACTCTGCTTGAGGACTTGGATCATGAAGCATTCACCTTTCAATCCAAGTTCACCAAGAGAAAAGAGTAGAAGTTTGTAAAGCACTTGTACTCACCGTAACTTCCTGATTTTAACCTAAGGAGCTTCTTGAAACAGGCTGTGCCTCCTTCCCCTCAGAAAGAAATCAAATGCACTATGTGTTGCATTCTATGGTCTGCTTCAGCTAATTCCCCTTCCTGTTTATGAAACAACATATTCTTCATGATACCAGACATCCCTGGTGCTAGATCTCTGGTGCATATTTGAATAAATAGCAACCCCACAGTTGCTAATAATGAGCAGTAGTCCTCTACTTACAACAAAGCTTCTTTTCATTTTCTTATATGGTGTTGAGAATTATCCTGGGTTTTGTTTCACATATCTGTGTAGAAACAAAGAACACTTCTTTGTTGCTGGGATCTTCAGTGAACCAGGGTCACTGCTGGGATCATTGACCCAGCTCATCCTTTTCATGCTCTAACCATTTCTAGGGCCATATTACAGTGCATAGCTCTCTGTCTCTGGAAGCCTACCGTGTCCCAGTTCTTACTTCTTTGTTGCCTTAACCACTGGTAAAGAGATGTACTATGTCTATTGGAAAGCACGTGGATTGGAAGACCTAAACTTCAATCTTGGCTCTTTGGCATATTGGCTGTATAAACCTTGTGCAAAACATTATCTCACAGCATTATATGCCATTTAAAATGGGGTTATGTAACCTATTCTTAGAGTTGTTTTGAGGATTAGTGTAACATACCTGAACATCACTGGCATAAATTGAATGCATAACACATGTTAATTTAATCTGGTAATTTAGGCTGGTATTCATTTTCCATGATAAGGGAAAGTGATTTATTTGCAATGATGTTCATGTATATCCATGGTATTTTCTTCACCCAATAATTCCTTAATTTTTGCATTGTCTTATTCAGCACTTTTAAAATAAAATAACTTCTTGATTGAGGGGATCCTGGGAAGATGGCGGCATAGGAGGACTCTGGGCTCACCGCGCATCCTGCTGATCACTTAGATTCCACCTACACCTGCCTAAATAACCCAGAAAACCGCCAGAAGACTAGCAGAATGGAGTCTCCGGAGCCAAGCGCAGAGGAGAGGCCCACGGAAGAGGGTAGGAAGGGCGGTGAGGCGGTGCGCGCTCCACGGACTGGCAGGAGGGAGCCAGGGCAGAGGGGCGGCCCACCGGCCAAGCAGAGCCACCGAGTTTGGCTTACAAAAGCAGAGGGGCCAGATGGAGTGTGTTCCGACTGCAAGTGGGACTTGACATCTGGAAGTTTATAAGCTAACAGCTCTGTTCAGAGAACGGGAGGGCTGGAGGACAACGGGAGCGAGAATTGTTGAGCCCCGGATGACAGAGCTCAGCTTGGCGGGGAACAAAGGCTCTCGCCAGCGCCATCTCCCTGGCCCACCCCCCAGCCAAAATCCCAAAGGGAACCAGTTCCTGCCAGGGAACTTGCTTGCACCACGCAAACACCCAAAGCTGTGCTTCTGCAGATCCATCCCTCTGGCGGGTCTGACCCCCTTCCGGTGCCACAGGGCCCCTCCCAAAGTGGATCACCGAAGGAAAAGCGAGCTGAGCCTGCCCCTCCCGCCCCTGTGCACCTTGCCGATCCACCCCAGCTAATATGCCAGATCCCCAGCACCACAAGCCTGGCAGTGTGCAAGTAGCCCAGATGGGCCACGCCACCCCACAGTGAATCCCGCCCCTAGGAGAGGGGAAGAGAAGACACACACCAGTCTGACTGTGGCCCCAGCGGTGGGCTGGGGGCAGACATCAGGTCTGACTGCAGCACCGCCCACCAACGCAAGTTATTCAAGACAGCACAGGGGAAGTGCCGTGCAGGTCTGCAACACTCCAGGGATTATCTAAAATGACGAAACGGAAGAATTCCCCTCAAAAGAATCTCTAGGAAATAACAACAGCTAACGAACTGGTCAAAAAGGATTGAAACAATATAACAGAAAGTGAATTTAGAATAATAGTCATAAAATTAATCGCTGGGCTTGAAAACCGTAAAAAGGACAGCAGAGAATCTATTGCTACAGAGATCAAGGGACTAAGGAACAGCCAGGAGGAGCTAAAAAATGCTATCAACGAGCTGCAAAATAAAATGGAGACAACCACGGCTCGGATTGAAGAGGCAGAGGAGAGAATAGGTGAACTAGAAGATAAAATTATGGAAAAAGAAGAAGCTGAGAAAAAGAGAGATAAAAAAATCCAGGAGTATGAGGGGAAAATTAGAGAACTAAGTGATGCACTAAAGAGAAATAATCTACGCATAATTGGTATTCCAGTTATGAGGAGGAAGAGAGAGGGAAAGGTGCTGCAGGTGTACTTTAAGAAATAATAGCTGAGAACTTCCCTGATGTGGGGAAGGAAAAAGGCATTGAAATCCAAGAGGCACAGAGAACTCCCTTCAGATGTCACTTGAATCGATCTTCTGCACGACATATCATAGTGAAACTGGCAAAATACAAGGATAAAGAGAAAATTCTGAAAGCAGCTAGAGATAAACGTGCTCTAACATATAAAGGGAGACCTATAAGGCTCGTGACCGATCTCTCTACTGAAACTTGGCAGGCCAGAAAGGAATGGCAGGAGATCTTCAATGTGAGGAACAGAAAAAATATGCAGCCGAGAATCCTTTATCCAGCAAGTCTGTCATTTAGAATAGAAGGAGAGATAAAGGTCTTCCCAAACAAACAAAAACTGAAGGAATTCGTCACCACTAAACCAGCCCTAGAAGATATCCTAAGGGGGATCCTGTGAGACAAAGTACCAGAGACATCGCTACAAGCATGAAACCTATGGACGTCACAATGACTCTAAACCCATATCTTTCTATAATAACACTGAATGTAAATGGACTAAATGCGCCAACCAAAAGACATAGGGTATCAGAATGGATAAAATAAAATAACTTCTTAATTCCGAGTTCCCGTTCACCTTTTCCTTTCTGGAAATACTTCTCTCCTCTCATTTTTGTCCTGATGTTCCCTATTAAATCTTCAATGTAGGATTCTCATCTTCTCTATCTACAGTAGATAGCATGGCTAATTGGAATTTCAGTTTTCAAAGCAAGGAAAACATTCTCCTTTGTTTTTTCATCAGTGTTTCATTAACTTCTTGTGACAGTTTGCTGCTTCTCCTCAGTGAATTGACTGCTTAGTTTTCTTTTTAGAGCTAAAAGTCAACTAAAACCTACAGTTGAGTATTCCACAATCACACACAACTATTAGTAGTGGTGAGGGAGAGGGAAGAACAAAGCTTTCTACTCAACAGAACATCATATTATAAATTTTTATGCAATAGTAAAGTAATATGTCACATAAATACTTTTCTACCTCTGAGCCTTAAATGTTTATTTCCAGACCCTCACCAGTGGTTCTGGTAACCAATTTAAATCCTCCTTTGTTTTCTTCTAAGAGACTTTGTAATGCCAGAAGTGATTTAAAGTTGAATATTTAAATAGTATAGAAGGTAGTAATTTTTAATTACATTAGGGATGATGTTTCAAGAACTAATTATACTTAACTTTTTAAATAGTAATTTTTCTTCTCTGAATTATTACTTCCCTGACTATACAGATAATACATAGTATAGAAATTTGAGAGGTTCTGGAGTATCCAAAGGGAAAAATGAAAGTCAATCATAATTATAGAATAAATACTAAAATTTTGACATCCATTCATATACTGTATTTACATGCATAAGAACATACTACATTTCTTGACTTACTGGGTTTTTTTTTATAATTAACAATATATAGTGTATGCATTTCCCCATATTAGGCAATTTTAATGAATTTCATTATATCTTTAACTGATAAATAGGAAAAACATACAAGAAGTGGAAATGAAACAGTTTTTTTTGTTGTTGGAATCTCAGCAACTTTTCACTTTTTTGTCTTTTTGAAGGAATGACAAAGCTGGAGGACTGGGATTTTATTTCTTTCATTTAATTCCCTATGAGGAAAAAGGATGCACAGCCTCAAGGAGTATCCAGCATACTCCTGCCTTTGCTTCCCAACTGTCACTTACACTCTAACAACTTTCTGGCCCTTGACACCACTGTGTACTTCCAGGTTTTAGTGTTTTAATTCCATCTACACTTCTCTTCTTCCAGCACTCCAGGATTGTGTAGGTCTTAATTAGAAGAGCACAATTCTATTCATATTTTAAGATTCAAATATGTGCCAGGATCTTTGCTAAAGTTTGATGCCAAATATGTTCACTCAGTGTTGTGGGGATACAGAAAAATGAAAAAGGCTCTACCTCTTTTTTTTTTTTAATGTTTATTTATTTTTGAGAGAGAGAGCATGGGTAGGGCAGGGGCAGAGAGAAGGGCACAGAGGATCCAAAGCAGGCTCTGGGCTGATAGCATCTAGCCTGATGTGGGGGTTGAACTCAACAACCATGAGTTTATGACCTGAGTCAAAGTTGGATGCTCAACTGACTGAGCCACTCAGGCACCCCAAGACTCTCCCTCTTGATGGGAAGACTAGAAAAGTTCCAGAAGAGCCTGTTGTAGTAAAACTATCTGTGCCTGTTCTTGGACATTGAATTTGCCACAAGAATTGGTGCTTTGTTTTAGCAGAAAGTATTTTGGCAGGACTCAAATTTCAAACTCATTTGAGGTGGATAGCCACTAAAATCTCTGCTCACATATTTTAGGCTTAGATCTGCTTATGTGTAGTTAGGGATCATCCAGTATTTAGGCAGAGCTTATACAGAAACCTGGACTCCTATTCTCTAGCTGTCTCTTTTCTGTGTTGTTGTTTGTGTTTTTTTTTAACATTTTTAACTGCTATGGTTTTCCTGAAATCTGTCCTTTGTTTCTTCAAGTCAATGAGATTCAATTTTCCATCTGAATTTTAGTTAACCTCTAGTGATTATGACTTTGTCCTTCCCTTATCTTGAAATCACTAAAAGGGAAACTTACCTAGTGCTATTCGTTTTTCCAAATGTTGACTACCCCTGTTCATTTTCTGAATGCTGTTGACTACTTCAAGAAGGCATTTTTTGTTTGTTTTTATTCTTTTAATCTTTAACTTTTTTTTTTAAATTGAATTCCACTTAGTTAACATGAAGTGTAATATTAGTTTCAGGTTACAATTTGGTGATTCACTACTTACATACAACACCCAGTGCTCATCACAGCAAGTGATCCTCAATCCCCATCACCGGTTTAACCCATCCCCCACCACCTCACCTTTGGTAACCATCAGTCCTCTAGAGTTAAGAATCTATTTCTTGGTTTTCCTCTCTCTTTTCCCCCCTATGATCATTTGTTCTGTTTCTTAAATTCCACACATGAATGAAATCACATGGTATTTGTCTTTCTCTGACTGACTTATTTCACTTAGCATAATACTCTAGCTCCATCCACGTCATTGCAAATAGCAAGATTTCATTTTTTTTGATGGTTAATATTCCATTACATATATAAACCACATCTTCCTTATTATAGAAAAGTCATTTAACATGAGATCTAACCCTTCTTAACAAATTTCTAAGTGTACAACACTATATTGTTAGCTATGGGAACAATGTTGTACCACAGATCTCTAGAACTTACTCATTTTGAATATCTGAAACTTCATATCTGTGGAATAACAAACCCTCCATTTACTCCTGTTCTCAACTTCCTGGCAACCACCATTCTACTCTCTGCTTCTGAGTTTGACTATTTTATTAAAAAAAAATTTTTTTTAACATTTATTTATTATTGAGAGACAGAGAGAGACAGAGCATGAGCATGGGAGGGGCAGAGAGAGGGGAGGACACAGAATCTGAAGCAGGATCCAGGCTCCAAGCTGTCAGCACAGAGCCCAACGTGGGGCTCAAACTCACAAACTGTGAGATCATGACCTAAGCCGAAGTCCAGTGCTTAACCGACTGAGCCACCCAGGCACCCCTGAGTTTGACTATTTTAGATTCATCATGGAGTCTGGGAGTATTTGTCCTTTATGACTGGTTTATTTCACTTAATGTAAGGTCCTCAAAGTTTATCCATGTTGTCACATGTGGTAAGATTTCTTTCATTTTTAAGACTGATTAATATTCTATTATATGTATATACCACATTTTCTTTAGCCATTCATCTGTCCATCAACATTTAGGTTGTTCCTTCATCTTGGCTATTGTGAATAATGCTGCAATGAACATGGGAGTTCAAATATCTCTTTGAGATCCTAGTTTCAGGAAGTTGTAAAAGCCTTTTTTTTTGTCTCGAGTTTATGTTTGTTATTTACAGGAGAGTTGATTCAAGTATTGTCATTATTAGAACATTTTATTTCATAGAATATGTACATATTATAAATATGTATATATTTTTTTATTTCCCACATTTATGTTATAAGTAAAATAAAAGGTTATATTTTCTTGTACTATCTTTATCTGATTATGAGATAAAAATAAAAGGATGGGGCAGGTTTCACTCTGGTTTTTGCTAAATAACTTGAATAACATGAAGACTATCTCTGACTTGAAAGTTTGATAAATTCATATGTAAAACTTTACCCAAGAACTACTAAATTTCAACTAGAAGTTGGTAAAAATAAAGATGAATTTTTATTCCATCTAAGTTACCAGTCCCCATGTATTCATAGATGTCCTATGGAGTTAAGAACCATTGCTAGAGAATATATATAGGAGAGGAATTTTTGTGTCATAGTGTATATGCATATTCATCTTTTTTTGTAATGCTTATTTTTGTTTTAAGAGTTTTTAAAAGTTTAATGGTTTCTTTTATTTTGGGATATATATTAATCTTTGCTAATTTTCCAAATTTGTACCCAGGTAGAAGTGTTTAAGAGCTCCTTTTGCACGATATTCTTTTTTTTTTTTTTTTTTTTTAATTTTTTTTTTCAACGTTTATTTATTTTTGGGACAGAGAGAGACAGAGCATGAACGGGGGAGGGGCAGAGAGAGAGGGAGACACAGAATCGGAAACAGGCTCCAGGCTCTGAGCCGTCAGCACAGAGCCCGACGCGGGGCTCGAACTCACGGACCGCGAGATCATGACCTGGCTGAAGTCGGACACTTAACCGACTGCGCCACCCAGGCGCCCCTTTGCACGATATTCTTGTTGATACTTAATACTGGCTTATTTTTAAATTATTAATTGAGTCTGGTTAGTTCAGAGAAGCATTTTCTAAGCCTCTCATAACAGTAGGTATTATTTGAAAGGTGTTGGAAATTATATGGGGTATACATGTGACACACTCTTCCTGAAGATGTTTCTATTTGGTTTTGTCACAAGGTTAAGTTCATGCAAATCTGTAGAAGGAAGCAAGATAGATGCAGCCAAATGTTAACCCAGTAAAGTAGTGAGGGTAGTTACTGCATGTATAAAGTCTACATGTGTATAAGGTGTTGGTGCATCCCTGTGCAGGTTCTTTCAAGAGACCTTTGTAAACATTGCTGAAGGAATCATATTTTCTATTCTATTGTGAGACCACTAGATGATAGCACAGACTAGCTTTTTCTTCATTCTTTCTTTTTTAGTACAAACCTGTGAGTGGAATTATGGGATCAACTCCATTGGTCTTGCTTATTTGCTCTTCAAAACGTTAATACTCCAGTTGCAATGAATTAGATTTTGTGTCTGTCCATATTATTGTCATAATTTAGTATTTAACTACTTTTTGGGTGGGCAGTATCACATTTAAAAATATTTCGGGGGCTCCTGGGTGACTCAGTGGGTTACAGGTTCAACTCTTGACTTTGGCTCAGGTCGTGATCTCATAGTTCCTGAGTTTGGGCCCTTCATGGGGCTGTCTGCTGTCAGCACAGAGCCTGCTTCAGATCCTCTGTCTCCCTCTTTTTCTCTCTGCCCTCTCCCACTTGTTCTCTCAAAAATAAACATTAGAAAAATATTTCATTTCTCTTATTACTTATGATTTGATTATCCTTTCATATTTTTGATATTGGTTGTAGGACTTTATGTTGTAGAACTTGCTATTTTTTATTGGATGTTTATATTTTTTATGTATTTAAAATTTTTTTAATGTTTATTTATTTTTGAGACAGAGAGAGACAGAGCATGAATGTAGGAGGGACAGAGAGAGAGAGAGGAAGACACAGAATCTGAAGCAGGGTCCAGGCTCTGAGCTGTTAGCACTGGGCCCAATGCAGGGCTTGAACTCATAAACCGTGAGATCATGACCTGAGCCAAAGTTGGATGCTTAACCGCCTGAGCCACTCAGACGCTCTGTTTATGTTTTTTAGAAACATATTCTCGACTAATCCTTTTTTTGTTTCTGTGTACTACAGATAAATTTTCCCATTTATGTCTAATGTTTACTTTCTCAATGGTGTCTTTTGTTATATAGAACACTTAATTTTAAGGAGGTTGAATTTCTTGTTCTTTTCCCTTTTTGCTTTTTAGCTTGTTTAACAAATACTTTTACTGCCTGTATGTCATAAAAATATTCTTCCATAATTTTCTATAGAAGTTCTAAAATTTTGCTTTTTATAATTTTGACTAATCAAATTTATATATAGCATAAGGTAGACATTTATTGTTATCTTTCTAGTCAGTATGAATAATCAATAACCAAGCATGATTTATCAAGTAGTCCATTTGCTATGTACTGATTTATAATGCTTTAACTTTTATCAAACCCTCTGATGATATCTGTTATCAAACTCTATTTTTGAATTGAAGATTAATTTTATTATATATACCCGTATAAGTAGGAAATAAAAAGAAAGATTATTTAAAAAAATGTTTAAATATGAAATTTATTGTCAAATTCGTTTCCATACAACACCCAGGGTTCATCCCAACACCAGTGTTCTCCATACAACACCCAGTGTTTTCCTCAATGCCCTTCACACACTTCCCCCTTCCTTCCACACCCCATCAACCCTCAGTATATTCTCAGTTTTTAAGAGTCTCTTATGCTTTGGCTCCCTCCCTCTCTAACTTTTTTTTTCTTCCCCTCCCCCATAGTCTTCTGTTAAGTTTCTGAGGATCCACATAAGAGTGAAAACATTTGGTATCTGTCTTTCTCTGTGTGACTTATTTCACTTAGCATCACACTCTCCAGTTCCATCCACATTGCTACAAAAGGCCATATTTCATTCTTTCTCTTTGCCACGTAGTATTCCATTGTATATATAAACTACAATTCCTTTATCCATTCATCAGTTGATGGACATTTAGGCACTTTCTATAGTTTGGCTATTGTTGAAAGTGCTGCTATAAACATTGGGGTACAAGTGCCCCTATGCATCAGCACTCCTGTATCCCTTGGGTAAATTCCTAGCAGTGCTATTGCTGGGTCATAGGGTAGGTCTATTTTTTATTTTTTGAGGAACCTCCACACTGTTATCCAGAGTGGCTGCACCAATTTGCATTCCCATCAACAGTTCAGGAGGGTTCCCGTTTCTCCACATCCTCGCCAGCATCTGTAGTCTCCTGATTTGTTCATTTTAGCCACTCTGACTGGCGTGAGGTGATATCTGAGTGTGATTTTGATTTGTATTTCCCTGATGAGGAGCGACGTTGAGCACCTTTTCACGTGCCTGCTGGCCATCTGGATGTCTTTAGAGAAGTGTCTATTCATGTTTTCTGCCCATTTCTTCACTGGATTATTTGTTTTTCGGATGTGGAGTTTGGTAAGTTCTTTAAGATTTTGGATACTAGCCCTTTGTCCGATATGTCATTTGCAAATATCTTTTCCCATTCCATCGGTTGCCTTTTCATTTTGTTGATTGTTTCCTTTTCAGAAGCTTTTTATCTTGATGAGGTCCAAATAGTTCATTTTTGCTTTTAATTCCCTGGCCTTTGGAGATGTGTCAAGTAAGAAGTTGCTGCAGCTGAGGTCAGAGAGGTTTTTTCCTACTTTGTCCTCTAGGGTTTTGATGGTTTCCTGTCTCACATTCAGAATCTTTATCCATTTTGAGTTTATTTTTGTGAATGGTGTGAGAAAGTGGTCTAGTTTCATTCTTCTGCATGTTGCTGTCCAGTTCTCCCAGCACCATTTGTTAAAGAGACTGGCTTTGTTCCATTGGATATTCTTTCCTGCTTTGTCAAAGATTAGTTAGCCATACTTTTGTGGGTCCAATTCTGTAGTCTCTATTCTATTCCATTGTTGTATGTGTCTGTTTTTGTGCCAATACCATGCTGTTTGATGATTACAGCTTTGTAGTACAGGCTGAAGTCTGGGATTGTGGTGCCTCCTGCTTTGGTCTTCTTCTTCAATATTACTTTGGCTCTTTGGGGTCTTTTGTGGTTTCATACAGATTTTAGGATTGCTTGTTCTAGTTTCGAGAAGAATGCTGGTGCAATTTTGATTGGGATTGCATTGAATGTATAGATAGCTTTGGGGAGTATTGACATTGTAACAATATTTATTCTTCCAATCCATGAGCACGGAATGTTTTTCCATTTCTTTGTATCTTCTTCAATTTCCTTCATAAGCTTTCTGTAGTTTTCAGGATACAGATTTTTTACGTCTTTGGTTAGGTTTATTCCTAGGTATTTTATGCTTCTTGGTGCAATTGTGAATGGGATCAGTTTCTTTATTTGTCTTTCTGTTGCTTCATTATTAGTGTATAATAATGCAACTTATTTCTGTACATTAATTTTGTATCCTGTGACTTTGCTGAGTTCATGTATCAGTTCTGGCAGACTTCTGGTGGAGTCTATCGGATTTTCCATGTATAATATCATGTCATCTGCAAAAAGTGAAAGCTTGACATCATCTTTGCCAATTTTGATGCCTTTGATTTCCTTTTGTTGTCTGATTGCGGATGCTAGCACTTCCAACACTGTGTTAAACAACAGCAGTGAGAGTGGACATCCCTGTCATGTTCCTGATCTCAGGGGGAAAGCTCTCAGTTTTTCCCCATTGAGGATGATGTTAGCTGTGGGCTTTTCATAAATGGCTTTTATGATCTTTAAGTATGTTCTTTCTATCCTGACTTTCTCGAGGGTTTTTATTAAGAAAGGATGCTGAATTTTGTCAAATGCTTTTTCTGCATCGATTGACAGGATAGTATGGATCTTTTCTTTGCTTAATGTGATGTATCAACATTGATTGATTTGTGAATGTTGAACCAGCGCTGCATCCCAGGAATGAATCCCACTTGATCATGGTGAATAATTCTTTTTATATGCTGTTGAATTTGATTTGCTAGTATCTTGTTGAGAATTTTTGCATCCATATTCATCACTGGCCTGTAGTTCTCTTTTTTTGCTGGGTCTCTGTCTGGTTTGGGAATCAAAGTAATGCTGGCTTCATAGAATGAGTCTGGAAGTTTTCCTTCCCTTTCTATTTTTTGGAACAACTTGAGAAGGATAGGTATTAAATCTGCTTTAAATGTCTGGTAGAATTCCCCTGGGAAGCCATCTGGTCCTGGACTCTTATTTATTGGGAAATTTTTGATAACTGATTCAATTTTTTCGCTGGTTATGGGTCTCTTCAAGTTTTCTATTTCTTCCTGTTTGAGTTTTGGAAGTGGGTGTGTGCTTAGGAATTTGTCCATTTCTTCCAGCTTGTCCAGTTTGTTGGCATATAATTTTTCATAGTATTCCCTGATAATTGCTTGTATCTCTGAGGGATTGGTCATAATAATTCCATTTTCATTCATGATTTTATCTATTTGGGTCATCTTCCTTTTCTTTTTGAGAAGCCTGGCTAGAGGTTTATGAATTTTGTTTATTTTTTCAAAAAAACCCCTCTTGGTTTCATTGATCTACAGTTTTTTTTACATTCTATATTGTTTATTTCTGCTCTGATCTTTATTATTTCTCTTCTTCACTGGATTTAGGCTGTCTTTACTGTTCTGCTTCTATTTTTCTTTTAGGTATGCTGTTAGATTTTGTATATGGGATTTTTCTTGTTTCTTGAGATAGGCAATGTATTTTCCTCTCAGGACTGCCTTTGCTGCATCCCAAAGCATTTGGACTGTTGTATTTTCATTTTAATTTGTTTCCATATATTTTTTAATTTCTTCTTTAATTGCCTCGTTGACCTATTCATTCTTTAGTAGGATGTTGTTTAACCTCCATGCTTTTGGAGGTTTCCCAGACTTTTTCCTGTGGTTGATTTCAAACTTCATAGCATTGTGGTCTGAAAATGTGCATGGTATGATCTCATTTCTTTTATACTTATTAAGGGCTGTTTTGTGACCCAGTATGTGATCTATCTTAGAGAATGTTCCATGTGCACTTGAGAAGAAAGTATATTCTGTTGCTTTGGGATGCAGAGTTCTAAATAGATCTGTCAAGTCCCTCTGATCCAATGTATCATTCAGGGCTCTTGTTTCTTTATTGATCCTGTGTCTAGATGATCTATCCATTGTTGTAAGTAGGGTATTAAAGTCTCCTGCAATACCACATTCTTATCAATAAGGTGCTTATGTTTGTGATTAATTGTTTTATGTATTTGGGAGCTCCCGTATTCGGTGCATAGACATTTATAATTGTTAGCTCTTCCTGATGGATAGACCCTGTAATTATTATATAATGCCCTTCTTCATTTCTTGTTACAGCCTTTAAGTTAAAGTCTAGTTTGTCTGATATAAGTATGGCTACTCCAGCTTTCTTTTGACTTCCAGTAGCATGATAGATCGTTCTCCATCCCCTTACTTTCAATCTGAAGGTGTCCTCAGGTCTAAAATGAGTCTCCTGTAGACAGCAAATAGATGGGTCTTGTTTTTTTTATCCATTATGACACCCCATTTCTTTTGGTTGGTGCATTTAGTCCATTTACGTTCAGTGTTATTATTGAAAGATATGGGTTTAGAGTCATTGTGATGTCTGTAGGTTTCTTGTGTGTAGTGATGTCTCTGGTACTTTGTGGTCCTTGCAACATTTTATTCACAGAATCCCCTGTAGGATGTCTTGTAGGGCTGGTTTAGTGGTGATGAATTCCTTCAGTTTTTGTTTGTTTGGGAATACCTTTATATCTCCCTCTATTCTAAATGACAGACTTGCTGGATAAAGGATTCTCGGCTGCATATCTTTTCTGTTCATCACAATGAAGATTTCCTGCCATTCCTTTCTGGCCTGCCAAGTTTCAGTACATAGGTCTGCTACTGTTCTTATGTGTCTACCTTTTAAGTTATAGCCTCTTTATCCCTACCTGCTTTCAGAATTTTCTCTTTATCCTTGTATTTTGCCAGTTTCAGTATGATATGTTGTGCAGAAGATCAATTCAAGTTACATCTGAAGGGAGTTCTCTGTGCCTCTTGGATTTCAATGCCTTTTTCCTTCCCCAGATCAGGGAAGTTCTCAGCTATGGTTTGTTCAAGTACACCTTCAGCCAGCCCCTTTCTCTCTCTCTTCTTCTTCCGGAATTTCTATGATACGGTTGTTCTGTTTGATTGCATCCCTTAGTTCTCTAATTCTCCCCTCATTTTTTTATCTCTCCTGGATTTTTTATCTCTCTTGTTCTCAGCTTCCTCTTTTTCCATAATTTAATCTTCTAATTCACCGATTCTCTCCTTTGCTTCTTCAATCCGTGCTATGGCCACCTGCATTTTATTTTGCACCTCATTTATAGCATTTTTTAGTTCCTCATGACTATTTTTTAGTCCCTTGACCTCTGTAGCAATAGATTCTCTGCTGTCCTCTATGCTTTTTTCAAACCCAGAAATTAATTTTATGACTATTATTCTGAATTTTTGTTCCATTATATTGCTTAGATTGTTTTTGATCAGTTCATTAGCTGTCGCTACTTCCTGGAGTTTCTTTTGAGGAGAATTCTTCCATTTAGTCATTTTGGGTAGTCCCTGCGGTGACTCCAAACTGAAGGGCACCTCCCCTGTGGTGTCTGGAGTAACTTGTGTTGGTGGGCCGGGCCGCAGTCAGACCCTATGTCTGCCCCCAGTCCACCACTGGGGCCACAGTCAGACTGGTGTGTACCTTATCTTCCCCTCTCCAGGGGCAGGACTCACTGTGGAGTGGTGTGGCCCCTGTCTGGGCTACTTGCAGACTGCCAGGCTTGCGGTGCTGCTTCAATGGGATCTAGCCAAGGGTGTATTCACCGGGGTGGATCTGCAAGGTGCACAGGGGCAGGAGGGGCAGGTTTAGCTCCCTTTGAGGTCAGTGGTCTCCTGCGGGAGGGGCCCTGAAGCACTGGGAGGGAGGCAGGCCTGTCAGAGGGATGGATCTACAGAAGCAGAGCGTTGGGCGTTTGTGCAGTGCAAGCAAGTTCAGTGATGGGAACTGGTTCCCTTTGAAATTTCGGCTGAGGGATGGGAGAGGGAAATGGCGCTTGCCAGCATCTTTGTTTCCCCCCCCCCCCCCCCGAGCTGAGCTCTGTCTTCTGGGGCTCAACAACCCTCCCTCCTGGCGTCCTCCCACTCTCCCAGCTCTCGGAGAGCAGAGCTGTTGACTTTTAACATTCGGCAGATATTAAGTTCCGCTGGCTGTCAGAACTCACGGAGTCTGGCTCCTCTGCTTTTCCAAGTCAGACTTTGGGGGCTGTGCCTTGCTGGGAGGGCTGCCCCTCCACTGCCCTGGCTCACTCCTGTCAGTCCGTGTAGCATGCACCGCCGCTCTTCCCTTCCTACCTTCTTCCGTGGGCCTCTCATCTACACTTGGCTCTGGAGAGTCCATTCTGCTAGTCTTCTGGTGTTTTTCTGGGTTATTTAGACAGATGTGGGTGGAATCTACACGATCAGCAAGACGAGGTGAGCCCAGCGTCTTCCTATGCCGCCATCTTTCTAGGTCCTCCCAAACTCTTGTAGATCCTTGGGATGTTTTTGAATTTTCTTTTCTATTTTGTTGATTTTCTTGTCTTTTTATCTTCACCAATACTACATTATCTAAATATTGACAACTTTATAATCATTCTTGATATCTGATAAAGTGGTTACCATCTCCTTATTCTTATTCTGCAATATTTTCTTAGTGAATCTTGATCTTTTGTTCTTTTATGTAAATTTTAGGATCAACTTAATGAAGTCCAAAGAGGAGAAAGAAAACCTCACTCCATTAGATTTTTGATAGAATTACATTAGATTTAGAGTTAATGTTGGGATTAAATATTTTTGAACTTCATAACTATATGTAAAATAAAGCTCCCTGATTATTTAGATTTCTTTTTTTTAAATTTATTTTTGAGAGAAAGAGAGACAGCGCATGAGCAGGGGAGGGGCAGAGAGAGACACACACAGAATCCGAAGCAGGCTCCAGGCTCTGAGTTGTCAGCACAGAGTGATGTGGGACTTGAACTCATGAACTGCATGATCATGACCTGAATCAAAGTCAGCTGCTTACCTGACTGAACCACCCAGGTGCCCCTCCTATTCTGTTTTTTAATAAAGATTTAGAAGTTTCCTTATAAAGTATTTGATATTAAAAATTGTTTTAATGTTTGTTTATTTTTGAGAGAGAGACAGAATATGAATGGGGGATGGGCAGAAAGAGATGGAGACACCGAATCTGAAGCAGGCTTCAGGCTCTGAGCTGTCAGCACAGAGCCTGATGAGGGGCTTGAACTCACAAAGTGTGAGAGCATGAGGTGAGCCAAAGTCCGATGCTTACCTGACTGACACACCCAGGCACCCCACGATCTTTTTATTAGATTTATTCATATGTACTTGATATATATGTTGCTATAGGGAGATTCTTTTAAAAATATGTATATATTTAAACATTTAAAATTATAACTTAAAAGATTTAAATATAATTGACATACATTTTTTTCAGGTGTACACCATAGTGATTTAACTTCTCTCTATAAAATATGTATATTTTTAACCAGTGTGGTTGGTATAGAGACCACAATTAATTTTTTTAAAATATTGATCTTTAGATTCAGCAAATATTATTAGTTCAAATAATTTGTTTATAACTTTTCTTCATTTCCAGGGCACCTGGGTGGCTCAGTCGGTTGAGCATCCTGACGTCAGCTCAGGTCATGATCTCACAGTTCATGAGTTCAAGCCCTGCATCGGGCTCTGAGCTGACAGCTCAGAGCTTGGAGTCTGCTTTGGATTCTGTGTCTCCTTCTCTCTCTGCCCCTCCCCTGCTCACACTCTTTCTCTCAAAAATAAATAAACATTAAAAAAATTTTAACTTTTCTTCATTTCCATTAGACAGTTATATTGTCTGGGTAGTGATAATATATTTTTTTAAATGTTTATGTATTTTGAGAGAGCGTGTGCATGAGAGAGCAAGGAGAGGAGGGGCAGAGATAGAGGAAAAGAGAGAATCCTAAGGAAGTGCCACTCAGCCTGGTGCCCCACACGGGACTCGATCCCATCACCATGAGACCATGCCCTGAGCCGAAGTCAGGAGTCTGACGTTCAACCGACTGAGTCACCCAGGCGCCCCTCATTTCTTCCTTTGTATTCTTATTTATATATTATATTTCTTATTCTTTTCTAAATTGAACTCTAGTCCAATGTTGATAGAAGAGGCAAAAACAGGCATTGTTTTAAACTTTAGTTTTATTAAAAAATTTTTTTAAATGTTTATTTTTTTTAATTTTTTTTTCAACGTTTATTTATTTTTGGGACAGAGAGAGACAGAGCATGAACGGGGGAGGGGCAGAGAGAGAGGGAGACACAGAATCGGAAGCAGGCTCCAGGCTCTGAGCCATCAGCCCAGAGCCTGACGCGGGGCTCGAACTCACGGAGCGCGAGATCGTGACCTGGCTGAAGTCGGACGCTTAACCGACTGCGCCACCCAGGCGCCCCTTAAATGTTTATTTTTGAGACAGAGAGTAAAGGTAGGGCAGGAGCAGAGAGAGAGGGAAACAGAGGATCTGAAGAGGGCTCTGCACTGACAGTGGAGCCTGATGAGGGGCTTCAGCTCACTCTGAGATCATGCCCTGAACCTGAGTTGGATGCTTAACTGACTGAGCCACCCAGGAGCCCCTAAAACAGGCATTTTAAAGTCTTATTTTGAACATTAATATGTTTAATATTTCATCATTGCCTATGATATTTGCTCTGAAATTTTCATAGGTATCATTTATCAGGTTGAAGAACTTCCTTTCTGTTCTAATTTGCTAAGATTTTTTAAAAAATTAATAATGCTTGTTGAATTTATCAAATGCCTTTCCTGCATTTACTAAAATGGGCATACTTTTTTCCTCCTTTAATTGTTATTGGAAATTACATTACCATGTTTTCTAATGTTAAAACTTCTTTGGATCCCTGGGGTGAATCTTACTTGGATATTAAGTACTACTATTTTATACATTGCTAGATTATATCATGAATATCTTACTTAGGATTTTTAGATCTATGTTTGTAGTAGTGACATATGTTTTCCTTTTTTTGTTCTTGTGCAGTTTTGTTTCACTTTATACTAGGTTCAAAATATTAGTTTGAGAAGCTCTTCGTTTTTATTTTGCAAAACAAATGGATAGGATAGTTCCTCTGTTTTCAAAAATTTATTAGAGTTTTCTAGGGAAACTATTTTGTCCTGGCAACTTTTTAAGCAACTATTTCAGTACTTCCTTGTCTTTAGTATTTTTTTCTGTTCTTTTTCTTACTGTTTGAATTAAATGCTTAGTGCATTAATTTCCAATCTTTATTTTCACATTCATGTTGAAAATTGAAATATCTATTTATTTATGCCTATATATTTCCTTTTAGAGTTGAATTATAGTAACCGGTTTTGGTGGTAATCTTAATGTCAAGTTCTAAATATTTTGTAATTTCCATCATGATTTCTTTTCTAGCCAATGAATCATTTAGAAGCATGTTTCAAGATTTCCAAATCTAAAATATTTGTAGGGTTATATTTTTGTAATTATAACTAATTCTATTGTATCATAACTAGAAATTGTGGCTGATTTTAATTTTTCATTATTCATTAAGACTTGCTTTGTATTAGAAATACATGTTCTCTAGTGTTTCAATATAAAATTGTACATATCTTACATATTATCTGACTTCCATATTAGAATATATATCTTCTTAGATAATTATTTGTTTTAACTAATCTTAATAACTATAGAATTCAAATCTTCTACTTTCACATTTCTATACTACCAGTTTGAGAGAGGTGTGTATTAAAATCACCTACTTTTATTTAGTGTCTTCACAAAATTTGTGTGTTATAATTATGGAGATTTTTGTCTTATTTTGAAGCTGTTTGTATGACTAGGTGGAAGATCATTTTTTCTTTCTGGCCTTTCTGCTTATATGATTTTTACTTCAAGGCCAATTTTGTATACTCTCAGCAGTAACTTTCCTTTGGTTGGTGTTTATCTGGCATGACTTTTTCTATTCCATTGCTTTAAACTTCCTTTTGTCAAGTTTTAAATGTTTTCCTTGTAAATAAAATACAGCTAGATTAATGAGAATCCAATCTGAGAATCTTTGTCTTCCACCTGGTTATGTTTAACATAATTATATGTATTGTGAAGAATACTAATGTGTTTGAATATATATCTTTAATCTTATTTTTCTTATTTGGTGTTTTCTATCTACTATACTCATTTATTTACTGCTTTTTTTCTCCCAACTTTCCTGACTTATATTAGATTGTGAAGTTTTATTTTCTTGAAAATTTGTTATCTTATTTCTTTTGTTTTGGTATTAACACTTATTTTTAAGAGATGTTTGCTTAGCATAGCAGAGTTTAAACCTAACTGACATACTTTAGTCTTCCTGAACAAATGCAAGGATCTTAGAATGTTTACTTCCAATTGCCAGCTTCTGTTATCATCTTCTATATTTTGGGTTCTAGAATTTTATTCCATGACCTTGTTTTTAAATTTGCAAAATGTTTTCCTTTTTAAAATAAGGCAATAATTTTATAGATTTATTGATATATTTATTCATTCTTTTTTGACTCATGCTTTTCTTCATTCCACTCTTTCCATCTAGATTGAATTTTATTCTTCTTCTGTAGGCACATTTTTTAATAGTTTATTCAGTGGGTTATTTAAGTGATAAATATCTCTTAGCCTTTGTCTGGAAAGTTATTTATCTTCAGTCCTGAAAGATAATTTATCTACTTTAGAGTTTACAGTCATTTCTCTTCAGAAATTTGAAAATATGATTCCATTATCATCTGAATTCTATTTTCTTGATGCCATTTATATTTTATTCTTTGATGCATATAACAAATTACTCTCAAAATGTAATAGGATTGCTGGGGCACCTGGATGGCTCAGTTGGTTAAGTGTCCCACTCTTGGTTTTGGCTCAAGTCATGATCTCACGGATTTGTGGGTTTGAGTCACACATTACGCTCTGCACCAGCAGTCAGGAGCCCTCTTAAGATTCTCTCTCTCTGCGCCTCCCTTTCTCTTTCTCTCAAAATAAGTAAATAGACTTAAAAACGCATATAATAGGATTGCTTATTATTAAAAGCAGACTGTGTTTCCTTTTTTAGAAACCATATTAAATGCTTTTTGTATAAAACATTATGACTTCTTTTTAGACCCACTTCCATGTTTTATTACAGGCACTAGCTTTGCTAGCATATTTTATATTATTATAAAGATTAGTGCTCATTTCTTTAATATTGATGAAAAACTCTCAATACATGTTTTGAAATGTGGAATGTTAGTGTTCCTGCCAAATCCTAAAATAAGGTATAGATATAATATGTATGTATGATATACACAAAAGATAAAGCAGGAAGAGGTCGTCTGTACCAACTATACAAAGAACCATAGTCTGGAGTTTGTCATTATGCTCTTTATCTTGTAAAAGGCAAGTCAAAGAAAATTCTGTATTTTATGTTTAGAAAACTAAGAGATGATATTAGGGAAGATACTAACAAGTTATAATATACTTATTGAAATATAATGTAACTTTGCATACACTATACTCTTATATCATAATATTTGGAATTTATTATGATTTCATTATGATACTTAACATAGCTCTTTAGACAATGTGGTCAAATTCCCTATCTTAACCTGATGCTAGTAAACACATAAGAACTTTCTTAAATTTTTTTCTTCTGTCATACATGATTATTTTGTCATTTGTCTCTCTTCTGTAATTTACTTTTGCTTTATGTTCCTGAATTTTAATCTCAACTGGTATGCTGGCCTTTGTTTTGATAACTATTTGCTGTGAAGACAGAATTTCATTTTTAACAAATATTAATATGGTGAATATTCTGTTTGTTATTTATAGTCTACTTCAATAATTTCTTTCATCACCGCCCCAACATTGAGCCATTGATTATATTGTACTCTTTAAAATCCTTTGAAAAGTAAATCTTTTAGATTTGATGCATAAAATTTATGTTTAATAGCTCTTTCTCACTAATTGCAATAGTGTTAATTATATTGGCCAAAATCTTAATATTTTCTTTAAAAAATCAGTAATATACATCTTGCATACATATTAACACTGATATCCTGTAATCAACTCAGTCATTGTGACAATGTAATTACTGTTAATTTAGATAGTCTCTAATCAATAGTGTCTCATAAAATGTAATCATTTTAAAATCCCATATCTGTGTAAGAATATGAGTAACATAAGAAAGAGTTCTTGCCATTAAGGTTATAGTTCAGTTTCTTGAACTTCAAATACCTGGTTCTTATTAAGTTCCATATCATAATAGGTCCTGAGAAATTTAGTGATTATATAATTTAGTTGTTTTAAGAACAACAATGTTACAAGGTATATAGGTGATTATCATGTGAATGTAGAGGAATGGCTTTATCAAAAGTATCTTCATGGCCTTATGGGTATTGAAAATGAGACTGCAGAAAAAATTGTAGGAATAATGGAGGTCCTTTTACTATGGTCTATACAATGTGGCATGTCACGGGAACCAGTAGTTCCTGCAGAAAAAAACTAGAAACAGATGGAAGACTTTAGCAGAAAGCATATTATGTGACAAATTTTACTTATGACTCTCTCCTCATTACTTAGAGTTTAAGTTTGTTTAACCTTCTGATACTTTGACTTTCTTCCCTCTCCCTTTCTTCTTGTCCCCCAGGAATGACAATGAAACACTGTTAACTGTTCAGTAGAGGAAACTATGTTTCAAAGGGACCATTAAAATTTATTTTTCATTACTCCCTTGTTGGAGTTGTAAACAATCTATTAAAAAGTTTTTCTTTTTAAATAGGATAACTTTTTTTTTTTTCTAAAGGAAGCTTAAGGGCATTTATAATGACACTTTAAAAAAATTCGTTTGCCACTCTTGCCTCCATTAGAGTCTGGCTTGCATCACACATTTAACTTGACAAGATTTCTGTGAATTTAAAAGATATGTATTTTTAATATTTGAAAAAAAACCTCTCAGGAAATCTTGTTAAGACTAGTTTCATACAGAAAAATCTCTTGGTGATGTGAAAAAACCATCTATTTTATTTTGTGTGTTTTATACATTTAGATATTTGAACCTTCTAATTGGTCACATAAATTGTTTCCTCCAAAAAGGAAACATTAAACTAGCTTCTTCCTGAATGATACACTTACTAGTTTCATTTAAATGTCTTGGAGAGTTGCCCAATTAGCTCATCATATTGATACAGTATTTCAAAACTTGAGTATTTAACACAATTTACTTATTTATTTTTATCATCATAGGACATTTTTTGGTTTCTTTAAATGGAATATAACCTTTAAAACATTTTTGTAAGAAATATTTGTAATCACAAGTCAAAAATTCCTGCCAGTATGTCACAGTTTAAATTTTTTGAATCCTCTGGGACTATCTTGCCACTGGACAGAGTGGTAAAATGATTTTAACTTCAAGTTTTGCAAGCATAGTGTATCTTATATTTATCAGTTATTACATTAGTAAATAGATGTGATCCAAATTTTTTTCTGTTAGTGAGGGTGTCAAACAGGGTGACACAGAAAGTAATATATCAATATGAAATTGGAAACTGATTTCCAGCTTGGACTCCAATCAGGATGTGACTCTTTCCAGCAGTGGAATTATATTAATCATTATTTTCTTTATCAGCAAAAACAAAACAAACAAACATGGATCATGACAGAGTACATTGACCGGAGTCCAAGCACTTAGATTTTGGGATAAAAAGTGATTCATCGGGGAGCCTGGGTGGCTCAGTTGGTTGGGCAGCCGACTTTGGCTCAGGTCATGATCTCGTGGTCCGTGAGTTCGAGCCCCACGTCGGGCTCTGTGCTGACAGCTCAGAGCCTGGAGCCTGTTTCGATTCTGTGTCTCCCTCTCTCTGACCCTCCCCCGTTCATGCTCTGTCTGTCTCTGTCTCAAAAATAAATAAATGTTAAAAAAAAAATAAAAAAAAAAGATTTATCAATAGAGGGGAAGAGAGAAAGAGAGAGAGAGAGAGAGGTGATAGGTCTGAGAATTAAAAGAAATTCAGCTGGGGATGCTCCTAGGTGGCTCAGTCAGTAAAGTGTCTGACTTTAGCTCAGGTCATGATCTCACGGTTCGTGATTTTGAGCCCCACATCCAGCTTGCTGCTGTCAGCACAGAGCCATCTTCAGAGCCTCTGCCCCCCTTTCTCTCTGCCCCTCCCTCACTCATGCTCTCTCTCTCTCAAAAATAAATATTAAAAAAAAAAGTTCAGCCGGGGGGCGCCTCGGTGGTTCAGTCGATTAAGTGTCCGACTTCAGCTCAGGTCATGATCTCACGGTTTGTGGGTTCATACCCCGTGTCAGGCTCTGTGCTGATGGCTCAGAGCCTGGACCCTGCTTTGGATTCTGTGTCTCCCTCTAGCTCTGCTATTCCTCCACTCATGCTTTGTCTCTCTCTCTCTCTCAAAAATAAATAAACATTGAAAAAAAATTTTTTAAAAAGTTCAGCTGGAACAAAGGGTGCAGAACAGTGGGAAGAGGTAAACATTGGTGAAAGGTAGGGCTAAAGAGTTATATAGGATCTAGATCTTAGAAACTTTTCAGGTCATTTTAAGATTTTTTTTTTTTTACTGCTTTTATCGAAGTATGATTGATAAACCAAAAACTCTAGATATTTAATTTGTGCAACTTGGTATGTTTGGAGATAACTACATACCTGTAAAACCATCATCTCTATCAGTACCCTAGACTTATCTGTCACCTCCAGAATTTTCTCCTTCCCTCTTTGGTTTTTCTTTTTTGGATGTATCATTTTTGTGAGTTTTTCCATTATTCTTGTAGCTTTGTATTGATGTCCTTGCATTTGAAAGTGCATTAACCTCTTCCAGTCTTCATAGACTGATTTTGGCAAGTAATGACTTTCTCCTGCTGGATCTTCAGACAGGACTACTTCCAGGATCTCTGTCAGATGGGGCCGGATCTGGGTCACAGGGCTGCTTCTATGTCTGCAGTTGGGTTTTTGGTTGGTGGTCTTGTTACCAGGAGTTTGTACATGTGTGGCTCATGCTGGGTCCCTGGGCGGATGGGACTTGTGCTCAAACAAGGGGATGCTTCCAGGTCCTCAGTCAGAACTGTGGTTGGGATGGAGGCTATTAGTAGGAGCCATTTGGGTGTAGTTCCTGCCAGGTCTGCTTAAGAGCAGTTGCTGGACTAAGAACACTCAGTTGCTGGAGCTGAGTCTCCACATGGATAAGGCAGCTTCTGAGTCTTCCAGGTCCACCGTTGATGGTCTTTCTACCAGCGTGTTGGCCTGCTTTCTCAAACAACTTTTCTCAATCTTAGGCTCTACTGATATGTTTCATCTTTGTAACTGGATCCTGAAACTTGTACAAAGACACTTTGCTCTGTGGATGGTTACCAAATCAGTGTTTCTGTGTAGGGACTAGAACTGGAGACCTTCTATTTTGCCATCTTGCTGGTGTCATGCTTTTATTTTAAGAATTTTGGAAATTATCAAAAGAACAGGAGGGAACCTGTGAAGAAGAAACATTTTATACTGGGAAAATGGCAGGAAGACAATATGGTAGAAGATAACATGATAAGTGAAAGAAACATGTTTTACTTATTACATTTAGATGATAACACTGTAAAACAATTCAGAGAGAAATTTAGGATCCAGATCTTACAGATTTTGATTCATCATTTTATGGTGATTCATTGAAACAATGAGAATGGATGAGTTTGCTGTAGGAGATAATACTGGAATTTTAGGTAGTGAACATTCTGTGGAGGCACATTAGCACCATGTCACTGTGTTTGAGGCAAACTTCTGAAGCAATTTTTTTTCCACCATGAAATCCTTCATTTCATTAGATGGGTAAAGATGATTTAAGTATCTTTTTATTATTGCATGTTTGCTATTCTTGAAGTGAGTGACATACACTTGACAAAGTGCTGGGCTCCAGTATTTCTAAATCATTGGTGTGATAGTGAGGACACATAATTTTTAAAATGGCCTGAACTTCTTTTATATAGTTATAAGAGTAGAATTTGTCATCTATTTTGGGGATAGACACTCTTTTGAGAAGGACAACAATGAGGACTGCTTTTAGTTGTCTACTCATGTATTTTTATAGGGTTAAGCATAATGCTCGTAGAGGAAGGAAATAAATAGGACTCAGCAGAAGATGACTAGCTAGGAGCTAAACAGGGAAATGGCTTTAAGAGGCCTTGTGAGGAAGTATATTTAAGAGATACTAGGAGAAGTAATAATTCAAAATTAATATTCCCCACGCCCCCCACCCCCCGCATCACTTTATCTTATTCTTAAGCTAAGCAGTCTGTTTAACATGACAACCTCTTAAATGTGTGTGTGTTTTGTATATACTCTTTGGGGTGTGAAATGGGCTGTGGAGAGCTTAAATACAATGAGAAATAATTATAAGATAATCAGAAAAGTGATAGAGAAGCACAATAGAGCAATCTGGAGAAAAAATTACTAAGAACTAGGAAAATATAAGAAGTCCTTAACAATATTTGCAAGGGGGATACGTTGTGTGCATTCATGCAAAATAAAGGTTATATTATTGTGATTTGACACTAAAGGAAGAGGTGAATCCTGAATGCTGGAGACTTTGGGACCATCAGTGATTCTTAAAAATGACAAGTTTTTGAGATGGAGGATGAAAGAACAAGAGTGAGAAAGAGATGGAAATAGAGAATCACAAAATGACAGGAGGAGGGAAAGATATAAACAGTATTAAAAAAGAATTAGATAAAAGGGATATACAGAGGAAAAGTTAGAAGTAGGAGCTAGTGAGGGAGAGAGAGAAGATGAGCTACATAAGAGAATGCATTAATAAGGATTTATATGGTTATAAGCAGTGGAAATTAATTCAGTTTATTTTAAAGGAAGTTTATTGTCTCACATAACTGAAAATCCCAAGCATGAATGTTTTTAGACCCACCTTGAACCAGGAGTTAATAATGACATCAAACCACCCTAATTCCTTCCCTCATCTCTACTTTCCTCTTTGGTGATTTCATTTTCAGTCAGGCTCTCCCCATATATTGACAGAAATGGCTGGGAGAAGATCCGGATACATGTTCTACCTGTTAGAAATCCTTTGAAAAAAAGAGTGACTTTTCTCTGACACTCAGGCACCATTTTGGCAATTAAGTATGATTAGCATGGCTTAGGTCATATAGCTACTGTGAGTAGGAGATGTTCATTTTTCATTGGCCCAATCTGTGTTTCATGCTTATCATTTGATTCAGAGAGTGTGGCCAGCCTCAGCCAACTATGGGCTGAGAGTGGGAGAGAGTGGATTTCTTAAAATAAAAAGATGTGTTCTTTTATTAGATGAAAGGATGCTGGACAGACCAAAATAATATATACATATGTACCTTGAGGAGACAAAGAAGATAAAGAAGAGAGCAAAGAAGAGAAAGATAAAAGAAGGAAGAAGGAGAAAAGAGGGGTGGAAAGGGAAGACAAGAGAGAGAGAGACAGAGACAGACAGACAGACAGACAGACACATAGAGACAGAGAGATATTCATCACGAACAGCATCCATCATGACCTCTGTGGGACCAAGAGGCATAGTTCCATATAACTAGGAGGACTGCTACAAAGATATTATATGAAAAGGTTTTCATGGACATTTTCTATTGTATAAATGAGAGTCCCACATTTGGCTTTGCAAACACAATGCTCTCATCATACTGAGTTCTGCAACTTCATCTGTGACTACCAAAAATACATCTTTTCCCCAAATGTAGATACTACATGTCCTAAGCACTTTCATATTTTCCATGAGTGTAAGTGTCTACTCAAGACTTTCTTCATAGCCTCTTTCACCTTCTTATTCCTCAGGCTGTAGATGATGGAGTTCAACACCCAGTGATCTCATCAAACTTCATGTCCTTTGACTTGGGCTTCATGTACATGAAGAGGACTGAATCATAGAGTAAAACTACTACAGCAAGGTGGGCTGAACAGGTTGAAAAGGCTTTCTTTCTCCCTTCAGTAGAGTTAAGTCTCAGGATGAAAGAGAGTATAAAAACATAAGAAATAAAAATTAACATTAGGGAAGTCACTAAGAAAACAATACTTGCCACTGTTATGATAAGCACATTGATGGAGACATCTGAACATATGAGTTTAAGAAGGGCCAGTAACTCACAGGTAAGATGGTTGATGACATTATTCCCACAGAAAGGCAGCACCATTGTCAGGACTGTTTGCACTGTGATCCAAGACCAAGCAGCCATGTTCACATAAAGCCCTCTATTCATGATGGTGGGGTACCTCAGTGGGTTGCCGATGGCCACATACCAATCATAGGCCATCACAGCCAGGAGGATACACTCAGTGCAGCCCAACCCAAGGAAGACAACCATCTGCAGAGCACAGTCAATAAAGGAGATGGATTTTTCTCTCAGACCTTAATGTGAGCATCAGAGGAATGGATGATGATGTATGACAAATGTCCAAGAATGAGAGGTTCCCAAGGAAGAAGTACATGGGGGTGTGGAGGCAAGAATCTAGGGTGTTGATGATAATCAGGAGACTGTTTTCCAGGGGGATTATCAGGTATCATGAGGCAGAACATGAACAAAGAAAGCTGGACCTCTTGGTATTGGGAAAGTCCCGCCAGAAAGAATTCAGTCACAGCTGAGTAATTTCCCATCTCTAAGTGTCCATGTCACTTGCAGAATTCAGATAAGTATATGACTTCAGGAAATTTAAATTTAAAATTTAGTTTAAACATCACTTTAACCTATAAAATTTTGATTTTTCATGTAGCTCTGGACATCAGGAAAGGTATGGATACAATTTTGCCTTTATTGATGCTGAAACTGAAGCACTGAGAGAGTCAGTACTTTGTAGGGCCATGCAGTAGCAGGAGCAAAGTTATCAATGACCCTAAGAATTGTGCTGTGAAGTATCAGGTCTCTAATAAAATAATAGGGACAACATAATTCTAAATTTAATTTTTAATTTTTTAAATTTATATTTTTAAATTTTTAAGTTTATTTTTTTATTTTTGAGAGAGAGAGAGAGCAAGCGAGTGAGTAGGGGTGAGGGGCAGAGAGAGAGGGAGACACAGAATCTGAAGAAGGCTCCAGGCTCTGAGCTGTCAGCACAGAGGCTGATGCAGGGCTCTAACCCACGAACTGCGAGATCATGACCTGAGCCAAAGTTGGATGCTTAACCAACTGAGCCACCCAGTAGCCCCCATAATTTTAAATTTATTAAATCTCATTATTAATGAATATTCTGAAATAAAATCATTTAAAAATGAAGCTGGTCTTATTTTAAAATAACGCACCATATACAGTCAGCACCATGCCATTTAGCTTTGCATGTGACTTTCAGAGACAAGGTTGGTTCATGGTAAGATGTGGGAAAGAAATAACTCTGACAATTTGTTGTGAGTATTAAATTACATAAGATATCTGAGGTGCCTATTATAATATACATGGTTAAAACTTTGTAATACTTTTATAATCATATTGTTGATCATAACTATTAAGTCTCTTGACTAGCTCAGAAAGAAAGAATTATGTAGTGTGTTTAAGGTGATAGCACTGCCCCCACAGTTCTGCACCACTCCAGGGATTATCCAAAATGACGAAACGGAAGAATTCCCCTCAAAAGAATCTCCAGGAAATAACAACAGCTAACGAACTGGTCAAAAAGGATTGAAACAATGTAACAAAGTGAATTTAGAATAATAGTCATAAAATTAATCGCTGGGCTTCAAAACAATATAAAGGACAGCAGAGAATCTATTACTACAGAGATCAAGGGACTAAGGAACAGCCAGGAGGAGCTAAAAATGCTATCAATGAGCTGCAAAATAAAATGGAGACAACCACGGCTCGGATTGAAGAGGCAGAGGAGAGAATAGGTGAACTAGAAGATAAAATTATGGAAAAAGAAGAAGCTGAGAAAAAGAGAGATAAAAAAATCCAGGAGTATGAGGGGAAAATTAGAGAACTAAGTGATGCACTAAAGAGAAATAATCTACACATAATTGGTATTCCAGAGGAGGAAGAGAGAGGGAAAGGTGCTGAAGGTGTACTTGAAGAAATAATACTGAGAACTTCCTTGATGTGGGGAAGGAAAAAGGCATTGAAATCCAAGAGGCACAGAGAACTCCCTTCAGACGTCACTTGAATCGATCTTCTGCACGACATATCATAGTGAAACTGGCAAAATACAAGGATAAAGAGAAAATTCTGAAAGCAGCTAGAGATAAACGTGCTCTAACATATAAAGGAAGACCTATAAGGCTTGTGACCGATCTCTCTACTGAAACTTGGCAGGCCAGAAAGGAATGGCAGGAGATCTTCAATGTGATGAACAGAAAAAATATGCAGCCGAGAATCCTTTATCCAGCAAGTCTGTCATTTAGAATAGAAGGAGAGATAAAGGTCTTCCCAAACAAACAAAAACTGAAGGAATTCGTCACCACTAAACCAGCCCTAGAAGATATCCTAAGGGGGATCCTGTGAGACAAAGTACCAGAGACATCGCTACAAGCATGAAACCTACGGACATCACAATGACTCTATACCCATATCTTTCTATAATAACACTAAATGTAAATGGACTAAATGTGCCAACCAAAAGACATAGGGTATCAGAATGGATAAAAAAACAAGACCCATCTATTTGCTGTCTACAAGAGACTCATTTTAGACCTGAGGACACCTTCAGATTGAGAGTGAGGGGATGGAGAACTATTTTTCATGGCACTGGAAGTCAAAAGAAAGCTGGAGTAGCCATACTTATATCAGACAAACTAGACTTTAACTTAAAGGCTGTAACAAGAGATGAAGAAGGGCATTATATAATAATCACAGGGTCTATCCATCAGGAAGAGCTAACAATTATAAATGTCTATGCGCCAAATACGGGAGCCCCCAAAATATATAAAACAATTACTCATAAACAGAAGCAACCTTATTGACAAGAATGTGGTAATTGCAGGGGACTTTAACACCCCACTTACAGAAATGGATAGATCATGTAGACACATGGTCAATAAAGACACAAGGGCCCTGAATGATAACATTGGATCAGATGGACTTGACAGATATATTTAGAACTCTGCATCCCAAAGCAACAGAATATACTTTCTTCTCGAGTGCACATGGAACATTCTCCAAGATGGATCACATACTGGGGTCACAAAACAGCCCTTCATAAGTATACAAGAATTGAAATCACACCATGCATACTTCCAGACCACAATGCTATGAAGCTTGAAATCAACCACAGGAAAAAGTCTGGAAAACCTCCAAAAGCATGGAGGTTAAAGAACACCCTACTAAAGAATGAGTGGTTCAACCAGGCAATTAGAGAAGAAATTAAAAAATATATGGAAACAAATGAAAATGAATATACAACAATCCAAACGCTTTGGGATGCAGCAAAGACAGTCCTGAGAGGAAAATACATTGCAATTCAGGCCTATCTCAAGAAACAAGAAAAATCCCAAATACAAAATCTAACAGCACACCTAAAGGAAATAGAAGCAGAACAGCAAAGACAGCCTAAATCCAGCGAAGAAGAGAAATAATAAAGATCAGAGCAGAAATAAACAATATAGAACCTAAAAAAACTGTAGAGCAGATCAATGAAACCAAGAGGTGGTTTTTTGAAAAAATAAACAAAATTCATAAACCTCTAGCCAGGCTTCTCAAAAAGAAAAGGGAGATGACCCAAATAGATAAAATCATGAATGAAAATGGAATTATTATGACCAATCCCTCAGAGATACAAGCAATTATCAGGGAATACTATGAAAAATTATATGCCAACAAACTGGACAAGCTGGAAGAAATGGACAAATTCCTAAGCACCCACATGCTTCCAGAACTCAATCAGGAGGAAATAGAAAGCTTGAACAGACTCAAAACCAGTGAAGAAATTGAATCAGTCATCAAAAATCTCCCAACAAATAAGAGTCCAGGACCAGATGGCTTCCCAGGGGAGTTCTACCAGACGTTTAAAGCAGAGATAATACCTATCCTTCTCAAGCTATTCCAAAAAATAGAAAGGGAAGGAAAACTTCCAGACTCATTCTATGAAGCCAGTATTACTTTGATTCCTAAACCAGACAGAGACCCATTAAAAAAGAGAACTACAGGCCAATATCCCTGATGAATATGGATGCAAAAATTCTCAATAAGATACTAGCAAATCTAATTCAACAGCGTATAAAAAGAATTATTCACCATGATCAATGGGATTCATTCCTGGGATGCAGGGCTGGTTCAACATTCGCAAATCTATCAACGTGATACATCACATTAATACAAGAAAAGAGAAGAACCATATGATCCTGTCAATCGATGCAGAAAAGGCATTTGACAAAATTCAGCAACGTTTCTCAATAAAAACCCTCGAGAAAGTCGGGATAGAAGGAACATACTTAAAGATCATAAAAGCCATTTATGAAAAGCCCACAGCTAACAACATCCTCAATGGGGAAAAACAGAGCTTTTTCCCTGAGATCAGGAACACGACAGGGATGCCCACTCTCACCGCTGTTGTTTAACATGGTGTTGGAAGTTCTAGCATCAGCAATCAGACAACAAAAGAAAATCAAAGGCATCAAAATGAGCCAAGATGAAGTTAAGCTTTCACTTTTTGCAGATGACATCATAGTATACATGGAAAATCCGATAGACTCCCCCAGAAGTCTGCTAGAACTGATACATGAATTGAGCAAAGTTGCAGGATACAAAATCAATGTACAGAAATCAGTTGCATTCTTAATACACTAATAATGAAGCAACAGAAAGACAAATAAAGAAACTGATCCCATTCACAATTGCACCAAGAAGCACAAAATACCTAGGAATAAATCTAACCAAAGATGTAAAAGATCGGTATGCTGAAAAGTATAGAAAGCTTATGAAGGAAATTGAAGAAGATATAAAGAAATGGAAAAACATTCCATGCTCATGGATTGGAAGAATAAATATTGTTACAATGTCAATACTCCCCAAAGCTATCTACACATTCAATGCAATCCCAATCAAAATTGCACCAGCATTCTTCTCGAAACTAGAACAAGCAATCCTAAAATTCATATGGAACCACAAAAGGCCCCGAATAGCCAAAGTAATTTTGAAGAAGACTAAAGCAGGAGGCATCACAATCCCAGACTTTAGCCTTTACTACAAAGCTGTCATCATCAAGACAGCATGGTATTGGCACAAAAACAGACACATAGACCAATGGAATAGAATTGAAACCCAGAACTAAACCCACAAATGTATGGCCAACTAATCTTTGACAAAGCAGGAAAGAACATCCAATGGAAAAAAGACAATCTCTTTAACAAATGGTGCTGGGAGAACTGGACAGCAACATGCAGAAGACTGAAACAAGACCACTTTCTTACATCATTCACAAAAATAAACTCCAAATGGATAAAGGACCTGAATGTGAGACAGGAAACCATTAAAACCCTTGTGGAGAAAGCAGGAAAAGACCTCTCTGACCTCAGCCATAGCAATCTCTTACTTCACACATCCCCAAAGGCAAGGGAATTAAAAGCAAAAATGAACTACTGGGACCTTATGAAGATAAAAAGCTTCTGCACAGCAAAGGAAACAACCAACAAAACTAAAAGGCAACCAACGGAATGGGAAAAGATATTTGCAAATGACATATCAGACAAAGGGCTAGTATCCAAAATCTATAAAGAACTCACCAAACTCCACACCCGAAAAACAAATAACCCAGTGAGGAAATGGGCAGAAAACATGAATAGACACTTCTCTAAAGAAGACATCCGGATGGCCAGCAGGCACATGAAAAGATGCTCAACGTCGCTCCTCATCAAGGAAATACAAATCAAAACCACACTCAGGTATCACCTCACGCCAGTCAGAGTGGCCAAAATGAGCAAATCAGGAGACTATAGATGCTGGAGAGGATGTAGAGAAACGGGAACCCTCTTGCACTGTTGATGTTGGAATGCAAATTGGTGCAGCCACTCTGGATAACAGTGTGGAGGTTCCTCAAAAAATAAAAAATAGACCTACCCTATGACCCAGCAATAGCACTGCTAGGAATTTATCCAAGGGATACAGGAGTACTGATGCATAGGGGCACTTGTTCCCCAATGTTTATATCAGCATCTCAACAATAGCCAAATTATGGAAAGAGCCTAAATGTCCATCAACTGATGAATGGATAAGGAAATTGTGGTTTATATACACAATTGAGTACTATGTGGCAATGAGAAAGAATGAAATATGGCCCTTTGTAGCAACATGAATGGAACTGGAGAGTGTTATGCTAAGTGAAATAAGCCATACAGAGAAGGACAGATACCATATGTTTTCACTCTTAGGTGGATCCTGAGAAACTTAACAGAAACTCATGGGGGAGGGGAAGGAAAAAAAAAAGGAGGTTAGAGTGGGAGAGAGCCAAAGCATAAGAGACTGTTAAAAACTGAGAACAAACTGAGGGGTGATGGGGGGTGGGAGGGAGGGGAGAGTGGGTGATGGGTATTGAGGAGGGCACCTTTTGGGATGAGCACTGGGTGTTGTATGGAAACCAATTTGACAATACTCTTCATATATTGAAAAAAAAGGTGATAGCACTAAAGTCTGAGCCTATAATGGGCATACCTTGAATATTTTCTCTTCTCACATGGGTTGTGTATCTATTCTTCTTTCAAAGACCAGTCTAGAGTTAACCTGGAAACATTTGATATTGGTTGCAAGGAGCTTTCAGAGGTTAACCAGTCTGTGTCCACATTTAGTGCAATTTTTTCAGAGCCTGGAATTTCTCCTCTGACAGTACAGGTCACTTGTATTCCTAATAATTCCTAACACTTGTATTCCTCTCAATTCTGTAATTCTTTTCATTTTTTATCATCAAAAAACTGTATACATTTCTAATATTTTTTTTCAGGCAAGTAAATTTAGTATATTATAATACTCTATAATACTAGTATTTAATGATAAGTCATTTTTTCTCTTAATTTTCATATATGGTATGTTGGAATATATCTCTGTGTCTTCTATATTATTTTTATTTTATAGAAAGAAACCTTCCGATAATGAATATATAAAATTTGCTTATAACAGTGCCTTTCATAAAGATTTTATGTATGTTGGTTTGTATTAGTATGACTGAATCAATAGTAGCTAGCTAGTATTTATTGAGAAATAACTGTGCTAGGCACTGTTATACACACTTTACCCTATTGGCTCATTGCAGTCCGTGAGGTAAGTAATTTATATAATGGCAGTATAAGATGCTATTATTATCCTCATTTTACAGAGGAGCAAACAGATAAATGGAAGTTCAATAGCTTCCCCAAGGTCATATAGCTAGAACCAAGATTTAATACCTGGCAGTCTAGATCCAGAATCAGCCTTCTGATCACAACATTTTAGTACCTATCACAGATCCTCTTTTTTTTTTTTTTTTTTTTTAACCTCTGAAAATTACTATTCAGTCCTCAGGTGTGTTGAAATTAACATTCTTGCCTTACTTGCTTTTTCTGGTTCACCTTGGTCTTTCCATTTTATAAGTCCCTATGATATATAGTGTTAATACCATATGAAGTCTTAGCTGTGCTCTAATTGTTTTGTATTTGTCTGATATATTACTTTCAAGAAGACTCTCCTGAAACCAGATTGTCATCTCTAAATGTCACTCATATAGAAATTCTGGATCTGTTTCTGACCCTTCTTCTTCATGCTCTGCAATAGCCATATTGAACTTCTCACAGTTTACCCCAAACATCATTCTTGTTCTTCGTTATGTTTTCATACTTTCTTAAACAGAAAGGCCCCTCCCTGTTATTATCTTTTTCTAGAAACCCTTCCTGAATTAGTTTGGGTAGGATGCCCATTTTGAGTGCTTTCACAGAACTGGGCTGACCTCTTTCATGGAAACTTCCATTTATTTATTCAACATTTAGCACAGTAGATACTCCAGTATTATCAGAAGTTCAATTGGGATAAAGGTCCCAATTTGTGTCTAGTACCATTTTGATCCTCAAAATGAACATTGGACACAGATTACTTAGGAAAGAGGTTATACTTTCAAAAAAAAAGTAATTTCTGTGCTACATAAAGACTTTAATGTCTGAAAAATAATGGAACAGTTTGCAAATCATTTTATCAAACTAAAATAACTTTTAAAAATGTTTATTTATATTGGGAGAGAGGGAGAGAGGGCAAGCATGAGTGGGGGATGGACCGGGGTGGGGGGAGAGAGAGAGAGAGAGAGAGAGAGAGAGAGAGAGAGAGAGAGAGAATATGAATCCCAAGCAGGCTCCACACTCTCAGTACGGAGCCCAATGTGGGACTTGATCTCATGAACCATGAGATGATGACCTGAGCTGAAATGAAGAGCTGAACACCCAACTGAGCCACCCAGATGCCTCAAACTAAAATAACTTTCATATCCCAGTTGTCAAAAATAGAATAAAACTATGGTTTGATCTCATTTCAATATGTATGTAAAAATCATAAATAAATATATACCAAATCCAAGTGTATAATAATATAATAAATTCAAGGTTAATATCCAGAAATCTCTTAATATAGGGGTGCCTGGGTGACTCAGCCATTTAAACATCTGATTCTTGGTTGGCTCAGGTCATGATCTCACAGTTCATAGGTTCGAGGCCTGCATCAGGCTCTGTGCTAACAGCATGGAGCATGCTTGGGATTCTTTCTCTCTCCCTCTCTCTCTGGCCCTGTCCACCCCCCCCCCCCACACACACACACTCTCAAAGTAAATAAATGAACTTGAAAAATCTATTAATATAGCAAATAAACAAGTAAATACAAAACCCTATTTGATCATCTAGATGGATATAAATGATGATTTGATGGAATTCAATTTTCTTTCTTAATAAAAACAGTATTTTAGACATGGGCCAACTTGATTTTAAGTGAAACTCTACAAGTATTTCCAGAAAAGTCACCTGAAGATTACTTTTATCATCATCATCATCATCACTATTATTTAATAATTATTTTTCTGAAATATCCAACTAATAGTCATAATTTTTTAAGGATGCTGAAAATCTGGTGTGTGTTGATGGGATGTGTCATTTGTTATTCCATTGAAAACTGCATTTTGGAGAACAGTTAAGGACAAGGAGAATTGCTAATGATATACTATCAGATAAAAGCAAATCTCACGGCAATATAAGTGATCATATAAATAAATTTTGTATACGTGTAGCTGAAACCACATCAGAATGTTAACTGTAGTTTTCTTTGTCAGATTTGTTTTTGAAGTATTTAAAATTTTCTTAATCCTGTACATGTTTTCTATATTTTCTTTAATAAAACTATATTTTTGATTATAGAAATAATTTGATTAAGAAATATAGAATTTTTGATTATAGAAATAATTTGATTAAGAAATATAGAATAAATTCTTAACTGCCCTGGGGTGAAGGTTGATATTTTTGTATTCTTTCCAATGATTAGGAGACTACCAAAGAAGCTGAAAGGTCTAGGCATTTGTTGGTCCCAGCTTTCTCTAAAGCCCAAGAAAGGTAAAGAACAGTCAATGGATTGGAAATTTGCTTGAGTTTTTCTGTTGTTTTATTACATACACTAATTGATGCCATTTAACATTCTGATTTCAACCAGTCAATCCACAAATATATCCACTCTGAAAAGACATACTGACACAGCCCAGTTTTTGCAAAGGGATACTAGAGCCCACTATTTAGAATGTAACCAAGGTTAGCAATACAGTCAGGCTGCAACAACAGTAGCACATAGTAAAAAGAAAGACATAGTGCTAGAATTGCAAGACCATGGGAAAAAGAGCAGGGATTTCTGTTACTTTTGCTTACTTCTCTTTGTTCGCAAAAAGATAAAGTTTCAATTTCTTGGCTCCCTGAGTTGTTTTTTTTTTTTTTTTTTTTTTTGTCTCCCCAAAGGACCTGTCCTTAGATTACTTTTCACCACTGGGCACCACTTATGTAAAGAAAGAACATTCTGAGACTCATGGATCATGTGTACCTGTCTTCCCCTGTACTTGTCAACAGAAGTTTGTCTATAAATCATATAAATTCAGCCAGCACTTCATATTTTGCCCCATGAGCCTCTTATATCAGGCTACATGACATCTATCCTGGAAGGCATCCTCAGGAGAAAATTCCTAGCACTAGGTATTGAATTCTAGTTCCAGACTGACTGTCTCCTATTGTTTATAAAGCAACTTCATTCTTCACAATATGAAACATCCCTCACAGGAGATCCCCAGTGCTTGTATCAGCAAATAAGTCCTATGTGCCCCAAAAGGAAATAATAAATAGGATGGAATGAACAAAGGCAAAGGCCAAAAAAAAGGCAAAGACCCTTTCTCGTTTTTCTACATGGTATTGAGAATTATCCCGTTGTTGTTGTTGCTGCTGCTGTTGTTGTTGTTGTTTTTTCCACTGTGGAAAACAAGTGCAATTTTCTTTTTTTGTTCCTGGAAACATAGCAAAAGTATGTAGCTCTTATCTAGTGGGAACTTCTATCTGAGCATTAAGTTCAATCCTGGAATTGATTCACTTAGGTCATCCTGCATGCTCTGACCATCTCTAAGGCTGTGCTGTGGAAGCCTACTGTGCTCTAATCCTTTTATCCTTTTGTCTGGACTGCTGATAAGATTTATTTATGAAACAATACCACACCTTAATGGAAAGAACACTTGGCTTGGAGTCAGACAACTTAGAGTCCAGTTCAGTCTTGGGTCTGTGGTTTCATAACTATACAGATCTCGGGCGAGACACTTAACTTGCCTGAGCATGATGTGTCATCTGTAATATTAGCATAATAACACCTATTTTATAGAACTGGTTTGAAAAACTCTATGTGATATGTGATAGTCATTGGCATACAACAAGTGGACAACACTGGTTAATTTAATCTAGTCTCTCAGGCTGACACTCCCCCCACCCCACCCTCCTTTTTCATCCTAAGGAGAAATGAATATTGTAAAATGATGTTCATAGATATTCAAGATACTTCTTTGATTTAATAATTCTTTTTGTCCATATTTATTTTTTTCTTGTTTTTTAATTTAGAACTTTTCAAATTAATAAAAGAAAAAAGATTGAGGAATAGTTATAGACTGGAATGGAAGAGACAAGGGATAAATAACATGTATATACAATGTGGGATCCTGAAGAGGACCCTGGAACAGAAAAAGACATTAGTAGAAAATTTGTGAAATTTGAATAAAGTCTATAGTTAATATAATATACCAATGTTAATTTCTTATACTTGATAATTATACTATGGTTCTGATGTTAACATTAGAGGTTAGGGAAGATACATAAGAGAACTCTTTGAAATAATTTTGTAACTTTTCTGAAAGTTTAAAATCAGTTCAAAGTGAAAAGTTTTAAAAATATAAAATTTATGATTTATCATTTCCATTTCTCCTTCTCTTTCTGAAACAGATCTTTACAAGTCTGCAATGCTTCCTATTTAGTTCTTTGTGTAGGATTCTTACCTTCTCCACACACAATAGGTAGTGTGGCCTGTTGAGACTTCAGTTTTTAAAAAGGATGTAGTTTAGACACAAGCACACTAATCACTATGTATCATTCCTTTTTCTAGTATTTTACCAACCTCTTTGTGTCTAGATAATAAATTCATTGTGGCTGCTGTTTCTCTAGCTAGTTGATATCTTTACTCTCTTCTTTTTGAGCTATGGGATCCACTGTTAAGAACCCCACCATTTCAGATTACTTGGTGGGTAGTGTGAAGGGGAACAGACCAAAGGTAAGACTGTCATTCCTACTCAAATGTTCTGTCTTGAATTTGTATCAATAGCAAATAAATGTGTGTCCTCTAATTTCTGGGCCCTGAGAATGTCCAGAGGATCTACACATGGCTCTGATAGCCAATTTAAATCCTTCTTTGTTTCCTTCTAAGGGAATTTGTAATCCCAGAAATGATTTAAAGAGTATTTTTAAATTGTATGGAAGGTGGCAGTAGCTCTCAAGATTTAGAGATATTGTCTCAAAGACCTAATTATAGTTTAACATATTAAACAAGAATTTATTTTTAATAAATTAAAATTTTCCTTTACTTCTTTTTAACTTTTCTGGTTAAACCATTCATTTTTTAGTAGGATGTTCTTTGACCTCCATGTATTTGGGGGCTTTCCAAAATTTTTTTCTTGTGGTTGATTTCAAGTTTCATAGCATTGTGATCTGAAGATATGGATGGTATGATCTTGATCTTTTTGTACTTGTTGAGGGCTGATTTGTGTCCCAATGTGTGATCTATTCTGGAATATGTTCCATGTGCACTGGAGAAGAATGCATAATCTGCTGCTTTAGGATGAAATGTTCTGAATATATCTGTTAAGTCCATCTGGTCCAGTGTGTCATTCAAAGCCATTGTTTCCTTATTGATTTTCTGCTTAGATGATCAGTCCATGTTGTAAGTAGGGTATTAAAGTCTCCTACTATTATGGTATTATTATCAATGGGTTTCTTTATGTTTGTGATTAATTGATTTATATATTTGGGGGCATAAATATTTACAATTGTTAGCTCTTCTTGATAGACTCCTTAATTATGATATAATGCCCTTCTTCATCTCTTGTTACAGTCTTTTAAAAAAAATTTATTTGAGAGGGAGAGAGAGAGAGAGAAAGAGAGAGAACAAGCAGGGGAGGGGCAGAGAAAGAGGGAGATACAGAATCTGAAGCAGGCTCCAGGCTCTGAGCTGTCAGTATAGAGCTGGATGCAGGGCTTGACCCACAAACTGTGAGATCATGAAATGAGCCGAAGTTGGACATTCAACCAACTGAGCCACCTAGGTACCCCATAGTCTTTGTTTTAAAATCTAGTTTGTCTGATATAAGTGTGGCTACTCTAGCTTTCTTTTGACATCCATTAGCATGACAGATGGTTCTCCATTCCCTCACCTTTAATCTGCAAGTGTCTTTAGGTCTAAAATGAGTCTCTTATAAATGCAGCATATAGATGGATTTTTTAAGTCCATTCTGATACCCTATGTCTTTTGATTAGAGGATTTAGTCCATTTATATTCAGAGTGGTTATTGAAAGATTGAATTTAGTGCTATTGTGTTACCTGTAGAGTTGGTATTTCTGGTGATATTCTCTAGTCCTTGGTAGTCTTTGTTGCTTTGGTCTTTTTTTTCTCCACTCAGAGAGTCCTTCTTAAAATTTCTTGTAGGACTGGTTTAATGGCCATGAACTCCTTTAGTTTTTGTTTGTCTGGGAAAGTTTTTATATCTCCATCTATTCTGAATGACAGGCTTGCTGGATAAAGAGTTCTTGGCTGCATATTTTTCCCATTCAGGACATTGAATATAAGGGGGCTTGGGGGACAGGCTACGTGGGTGATGGGAATTAAGGAGGGTACTCATTGTGATGAGCACTGGGTATTATATGTAAGTGATGAACCACTGGGTTCTACTCCTGAAACCAATACTACACTGTATGTTAACTAACTTGAATTTAAATAATAAAGTAATAAAAAATAAATTAAAAATTTTCTGGTTAAATAAAACAATACATACTTATTGCAGAAAAGTGGGAAACATGGAAAAACCCAAATGAAGAAATTAATCCATAATTTCAGTTGTAATTATTAATATTTTAATATATTCATATGTATGTACTACATATATTATAAACTTGAAAGCATAGTGCAGTTCTGACTTTCTAACCTACTTTCTAAAATAATTGTATATTTTGAATTATCCTGTGTCATTTTTTAAGGCAATTGTAACTGATGTCAAAATATTTGCAAATGGGAAATAGGAAACGAAAAGTAAATAGAGAGTTAAACAGTTATTCTCCACTTACCTTTGACTTTTGAGAGTAATGACAATGGAAAAAGACTGGGATCAGAGATTCTCTTCTTCACTCCCTCTTTTTAATGAGCAAAGCCTAATTCCCATAATAGACCTTCTTTACTTTTTTTTTTTTCAATGTGGGACTTGAACTCATGACCCTGAGATCAAGACCTGAACTGAGATCAAAAGTTGGATGCTTAACCAACTGAGCCACCCAGGCACCCCCTCATTATAGACCTTTTTAAGATGCCCTTTTTATAGAACAGAAGAGTCATTGCAGTGTAGTATATTTTTCCTTGGTGGGATGGGAAAACACAAGGATGCAATAACCAAAGCTATGGGTGCCCAGCCTTATCTGAGTGGCCAATACACTACTTCCATTGCTCCCCAGCTGCCTCCTCTAACTCCATTTCTCCTCACAACTGGCTCTCTGGCCCTGCCCGAGATCTTATTATTTTTAACTTCATGCATATTTATATTACCCTACACCTTTAGAGTGTATTTATTAGTAGGAAGGTTGTGATTTTAACAGACATTTTTTTTTATTAAAAAAATTTTTAAATCTGTATTTTTGGGGGTGGGGGGTGGGGATGGACAAAATTGGTGAAGGGGAGTGGGAGATACAAGCTTCTAGTTATGAATAAATAAGTCACGGGGAGCAACGGTACAACATAGAGAATATAATCAGTGGCACTGTAATAATGTTATATGAGCTGCCATTTTTTTTTTTAAAAATTAAGATTTATTTATTTTTGAGAGAGAGAATCAGAGCGTGAGTTGGGGAGGGGCAGAGAGAGACACACACATGTTATCTGAAACAGGCTTCAGGCTCTGAGCTGCCAGCACAGGGCCTGATGTAATAGTGTTATATGGTGACTGATGGTAGCTACACTTGTGGTGAGCTAACACAACTTACAGACTTATTGAATCATTATGTTGTACATCTGAAGTAACATTGTATATCAAAACCATACTTCAATAAAAAAAAGTAGTAGCAACAGTACTTTAATAACATTGTAGACATTTTTTCTGTTTCTTTAATTTTATTCCTATTTGAGATCCAATTATACGAAAGACCTTTTACATAATGTCAACATTGTATGGATATATAGAGATGAAAAAGGCAAGGGAGTGCTTTCGAGTAGTTAATTACATGAACAGGAGATATGGCAAATGAAACTGGTTCCATAGGTTTAAAAACACAGAGCAATAATTTTACAGTAATTTTATGCCTCTATAAATGCTACTATGTGATATTTCTTTTTTTTTTAATTTTTTAACGTTTGTTTATTTTTGAGAGAGAGACAGAGACAGAGCGCAAGTGGGGGAGGGACAGACAGACAGAGGGAGACACAGAATCCAAAGCAGGCTCCAGGCTCTGAGCTGTTAGCACAGAGCCTGACGTGGGGCTCTAACTCACTAACTGCGAGATCATGACCTGAGCTGAAGCCGGAGGCTTGACCGACTGAGCCACCCACATGCCCCTCTTTTTTTTTTTTTTTTAAGTTTATTTATTTATTTTGAGAGAGACAGAGACAGTGCAAGTGCGAGAGGGACAGAGAGGGAGACAGAGAATCCCAAGCAGGCTCTGAACTGTCAGTACAGAGCCCACCATGAGACTTGAACCCATGAAACTGTGAGATCATGACCCGAGCTGAAACCAAGAGTCAGATGCTTAATCGACTGAGCCACCCAGGTGCCCCTCTTTTTAATAATACCATTTTCTTATAAATGGGTTTTTGAATTTTAAACCACTTACATTTCTAGAATTAACGCCACTTAACTGTAATCTCTTGTTCTTTAAAATATAACACTATATTCAATGTTCTAATTTTTTTTTTAGGATTTTTTCCAACTGTGTTCATAGGAGCTAGGTTCTTAACTTTTTTTTAATGTTTATTTATTTTGAGAGGCAGAGAGAGACAACTGCTCTCTCTGTCTCTCTGAGAGACAGAGACAGCTCCACACTGTCAGCCCAGAGCCCAATGTGGGGCTCCATCTCACAAATTGTGACATCATGACCTGAGCCAAAATCAAGAGTTGGTCTTAATTGACTGAGCCACCCACTTGTCCTTTAATTCTTTTGTTTTGAGTATTCTTTTTAAAAAATTTACTTTTTTTAAAATTTACATCCAAGTTAGTTAGCATATAGTGCTTATAATGATTTCAGGAGTAGATTCCAGTGATTCATCCCCTGTGTACCGTACCCAGTGCTCATCCCAACAAGTGTCCTCTCTAATGCCCCTTACCCATTTAGCCTATCCCCCCACCCACAACCTCTCCAGAAACCCTCAGTTTGTTCTCCATATTTAAGAGTCTCTTATGTTTTGTCCCCCTCCTTGTTTTTATATTATTTTTGCTTCCCTTCCCTTATGTTAATCTGGTTTGCATCTTAAATTCCTATGAATGAAGTCATATGATATTTGTCTTTGACTGGCTAATTTTGCTTAGCATAATATCTTCTTTATTTATTCATCCATTGATGACATTTGGGCTTTTTCCATACTTTGGCTATTGTCAATAGTGCTGCTATAAACATGGGGGTGCGTGTGCCCCTTTGAAACAACACACCTGTATCTCTTGTATAAATACCTAGTAGTGCAATTGCTGGGTCGTATGGTAGTTCTATTTTTAATTTTTTGAGGAATTCTGTTTTCCAGAGTGACTGCACCAGTTTGCATTCCCACAAGCAGTGCAAAAGAGATCCTTTTTCTCCACATCCTCACCAATATCTGTTGTTGCCTGAGTTGTTTATTTTAGCCATTCTGACTGGTGTAAGGTGGTATCTCATTGTGGTTTTAATTTGTATTTCCCTGATGATGAGTGATGTTGAGCATTTTTTCATGTGTTGGTTGGCTGTCTTCTTTGGAGAAGTGTCTATTCATGTCTTTTCCCCATTTCTTCACTGGATTATTTGCTTTTTGGGTGTTGAGTTTGATAAGTTCTTTATAGACCTTGGATACTAACCCTTTATCTGATATGTTGTTTGCAAATATCTTCTCCCATTCTGTTGGTTGCCTTTTAGTTTTGCTGATTGTTTCCTTTGCTGTGCAGAAGCTTTTTATTTTGATGAGGTCCCAATAGTTCATTTTTGTAATTTTTCTTTTTAAAGAAAAAGAGAAAAAAACCCATATGTTACATATTGGTATACAGTTTCTACTGACCTCATAAAAATGAATTAAGGGAGTTTTCTGTTTTCTATCTGTGAATAGATTATGTAGAATTTAATTTATTTCTTCCTTAAAAGAGTTTAAAAATTCATTGAGAAGTCATTCTGGCTGGAGTATTTTCTAGGGAAGATTATACTAATGGATTCACTTTTAAAATAGATATAGGGATTTCTGGTAGCAGACAAGATGGAATAGATACTTCTCTCTATTTTATTAAATATAGTGAAAACTCTGGACATTATGTGTAAAGAAAACATAAGAAGACTCTGAAAGGTGGAGAGAAAGAGACCAGCTAGGGACTTTGGGATCTAAGGAAACAAAAAGCAGTGAGTTCCCTGGGTTTTATTTTTGCTTTCTGTATATCCCAGACTGAGTGCTAGATAAGCCTACAACTTGGAAACACCAATGGGAACAAACAGAAAAGCACAAGAAAATCTTACTCTAGTGGAACAGAAAGGGGTGGCTTAGCAAGACAAAAAACATAACCGCGATAATTGCCTATTCCAGCCAAACACGAGAGAAAAATACTACAGCCCTAATTCCCTACTTCAGCACATATCAAGTGGGGAGCCTAGATTTTAACCTTCTTCCATCTGCTCTTTCCCTCCACATAGACGTTCAGAGGAGAATTAGTGGAAAGTCAAGGCTTTTACCACAGCCCTGTAGTAACAAATCTATCCCCACTGTGTCATAAAGTCCGTGTGAGGAGACTAAACTTTTGCTGAATCTGGCAAGAACGAGGTGATGATTTCCTTCTGTAAAGGGCGTGGTTTTAGAGGAGTCCTGTTAAAACAAAAGGTCTGAGTAAGATCCAGACTCTCATAGTACCTAAAATATCCAGGATACAAATGAATATCACTCCTCATACAAAGAATCAGGTATCTCAATTTGATATAGGACAATCTCCAGATACAACAAAAAATGAACAGACATTGAAATTATTTGACAAGGAATTTAAAGCAGCCATTATAAAATATCTCAGTGAGCAATTATACACATACACTGAGAACAAATGAAAATATAGAAGACCTAAGCAGAGAACCAAAGTCTCAGGAAAGATGTAGAAAACAACAACAACAACAACTGGAAATTTTAGAACTGAAAGAAAAGCATAATGGAAATAAAAAATTCAGTGAATGGTCTTCACAGCAAAATGGAGGGGGCAACATGTAGATTTGACTTTTGTAGTGGGATGTAGAGAGAGGTAATCATCATTAGGGGAGTTAACCCCAGATATTAAGACCCTAGGCATTGCTTGCTATTCTTGTAATGGGATGTAGTACCTGGCAGGGGACTAAAATAATTTATGGGATTTGAGGAAGAAGCAGACATAGTTCCTGGAATGAGGAGGCCTCAGTTAGTAAACGCTGAATTAAATGAAATGAAAAAGTGGGAAGTTGAGATGATAGACCATATCTTGGAAATGTTGAAGAGCAGTACTAGATTATGAAACCCTGTAAGTTCATGTTAGTTTCTTCTTACCATATTTGTCCTGGAAAGGGAAGAGGGTTGTAGCTGTAGGTGATATTTATGCAGTGGCTGGGTACATCTGAGACAACAGATATATAATCCTGTATTGACTAGAATGGTTTAGAGAAATACACTAAATATTCTCTTTTTGAGAATATTGAAAGTTTAAAAAATAGTACAGTCTTGGGGCATCTGGGTGGCTCATTTTGTTGTGTCCGACTCTTGATTTTGGCTCGGGTCATAGGCTCATGGTTTGTGGGTTCAAGCCCCACGGTGGGCTCTGTGCTGACTGTGCAGAGCCTGCTTGGGATTCTCTTTCCTCTCTCTGCCACTACACCCCTGCCTGCATGTGCTCTCTCTCTCAAAATAAGTAAATAAAAAGTTAAAAAAAATAATAGTACTGTCTCACAGTATTATTGTGAGTAGTACTGCCCAGGCACCTGGATTCTGTACTCCCTCCAATGCCTGGGAATGGTGCTAGGTGGTGCAACCTGGGTTTAGACTGGATTTCAAGCGAAACCTGGCACAAGAAGTTAGGGTTGCCAGGTTAGCATATGAAAATAGATAATGCCCAGTTAAATTTGAATTATTTCTGAATGCTTTTGCACATGTATACTGGGATAAAATAAAAATATTGCATAGGAAATACGTGTACTAAAAATTATTTGTTGCTTATCTGAAGTAAATTATAAGTATCTATTCTACGTACCTCTTTAATTGTAAGTATTTTTCTTCATTTAACATTTCTTTGTTTTGTATAATTTCCTTATAAAACTCCTTGCATTTGCAGTCTATCTTGCATTTGTATTGTAACATAGCTTTTATCTTGCTCACATCAAAACTGTTTAATTCTTTTGTCCACTGAGCATTAATGAGAAAACATGCTCAACATTTGCATTATGAACCAGTATACTGAAAAAGTACTTGTATAAAGTTAAGAACTTTGGGAATTGCTCTTCAAATTTGTATTGTTGCAGTATATAATACCGTCTTTCATGGTGTAAATTGTTTTCCCATTGCTCAGGATTATGTTGCATATTTCACTCAGTGACTTTTAAAAAATATTGTCCACTGACAAAAACGAGTGTTGTCAAATTTTGTTCCCTTTATAAGACTTCTCACAATGGTTTCCCTTATTTTCATGCTGGAAGAGTATTTCATACCATTCATATAAAATGATTGAATTCTTCAAATGTTGGTACTGATTTCAAAAGACAGGCATAGCAAATGTCATAATAATCTCAAGTTGGAATTTCTTTTCCTGTTCATAAGTAAAGTGTGGTTTGCTCACCTCAAGGGAATTGTTGATCTGTTCTGCTGCATGTTGTCTCATATGTGTGGGCATGACTGAACAATAGATTGGTTAAGTTTGGCGTATTGTGTCTTGGCCATTTTACCTGGGTAGCAGTTCTAAATTTGCTCTTCCCAGAAGGTGTAAGGTCAGAAGAATTATTTGTTTTGTGAGTTACATTTAATTTTAATTGTATTAGGAATTTTGTTTTAATTGCTTCTAGGGGACTTCATCCCAAAAGTACTAGAAAGTTTCTAAATTCTAACCAATCCACATTGTGAACTTTAAATTACTTTTGGGACTAGAAAGATCCTCAAAGCAGCAAAGACCGTAAGCTGCTTTGGTGCTCCATTGGCTGTTCCTTTAAAGGCTCCTCTACTAGTTAAGTGACTGTAAAGAGGTCCAACTTTCATTTTTACTGGAAGTCAGTTCTGTTTTTCCACTGGTTAATCATTTTGTTTGTTTGCTTTTGTTTTGTTTTTGTTTTTACTGTAGCAATGGCAACTACTTGGTATAAATGAAAACTGAGAAACAGATATTCTTTTAGTTATATTATTGAACTTATTGAGATGGAATTTATGAGACTAGCAATCTCACAAAAAAGTAGGACTTCTGTTTCTGTCATTTTGATATAAAAATATTCTATATTCTAGTGAAGTGGGGATATAAGTAATTATAACATATTACCGTGCTTAAGAATATTTTGAGTGACCTATCCCTCTTTATTATGGGCATTCTGAATATGCAGTGAGAGTAAGATTGGCAGAGAAGCTGTTAGAACAGAAGCTGATTTCTGTGCAGGGAAAAGATAATATGTATTTTCTCATGCCTGCAAGTAAAAGAGTAAATCCCTCATAACTTAAATTTCTTAGGTTATACCTTTATTATGGTTTGTAGATTGAGACATGTGCACTAGAGTTTTTCTGAGATCAACCTGTAATTCATTATATGTATTAGGCAGGACAATAGAGTTACCTAGACACCCCAATTTGTGCTGAAAAAGACGAAAAAGAGTAATTTAATCCAAAAGTTTGTTTTTTGACCATTAGTAATGCCTATAGTTAATATTCTTAGGGTATTACAGGTATACATTTCTCCCCAGATTAGAATTAACCAAAAGTTCTTTTTCTGAAGAATATATCTTTTTCATCTTGTTTTCTAGCCACAAAATTCTGAGGTTAAAGTACCATTGCAGCAGGACTTACATACAGTATTTTGTTTTAATAAGTGAAGAACAGTGATTTTTGTTGAGGGTAACATATTGTGTTCTGGATTGTTTGGTAAAAATGTTATGGTGACATTGCATTCAAATTTCAAATTTATAATGTAAGTTAGATACATATTTATAAACCAGTTGTATGTGTTCTGAATCTCTTTTCTAACAAGGTCTTTTTTTGTTGTTTTGAGCCAAAGCCTCCTTCATGATATCTAAAAGTCTATAACTGAGCTTAGAGGATCATAACATATTCTTATGCTATCTTTCTATCCAGTCATAAGTCTGTATTGCCCATAAGGGAAGCCGCTTAAGGATGCAAAGACCTCTTGCAAACACTGCTGTAACAGATCCACATGTATTCTGGCTGCTACAGAATTCATTTTGGTGAAAGAAAATATTAGCATGGAAAAGAACAATCAGTCTTCTGTGACAGAATTTGTCCTACTGGGGCTTTCTGGCTATCCAGAGCTTGAGGCCATTTACTTTGTGATGGTGCTGTGTATGTACCTGGTTATCCTGCTGGGAAATGGAATCATCATCATTGTAAGTGTCTGTGACTCCCACTTGCACACCCCCATGTACTTTTTCCTCAGTAACTTATCATTCTTGGACATTTGCTATACCAGTTCTTCTATTCCCCTATTTCTCAGCAGCTTCTTAACTTCACAGAAAACCATTTCCTTCTCTGGGTGTGGAGTGCAAATGTTTCTCTCCTTTGCTATGGGAGCCACAGAGTGTGTCCTTCTGAGCATGATGGCATTTGACCGCTATGCGGCCATCTGTAACCCTCTGAGATACTCCGTTATTATGAGCAAGACTTCATACATGTCCATGGCTGCTGGGTCCTGGATTGCAGGGGGTGTCAATTCTGTGTTGCAAACCTCTCTTGCAATGCGGCTTCCTTTCTGTGGGGATAATGTCATTAATCATTTTACTTGTGAAATCTTGGCTGTCTTAAAATTGGCTTGTGCTGATATCTCCATAAATGTTATTAGCATGGTTATTGCTAATGTTATTTTTCTTGTGGTCCCAGTACTTTTCATTTTTGTTTCCTATGTTTTCATTCTCTCCACTATCCTGAAGATTCCTTCTGCAGAGGGGAAGCGCAAAGCCTTCTCCACCTGCTCCGCCCACCTAACTGTGGTGATTATATTCTATGGAACCATCCTCTTCATGTATGCAAAACCCAAGGCTAAAGACTTCTCTGGTACAGACAAAGTACAAGTCACAGACAAAATCATCTCTCTCTTCTATGGAGTTGTGACACCTATGCTCAATCCCCTCATCTATAGTTTGAGGAACAAAGATGTGAAGGAAGCTGTGAAGAATATGCTGTGTCAGAAATGCTCCTCAGAGGGAATGTCAATGCTTTAAACAAATTCCTTTACTCTGAATGCAGAACTGGATCTCACCTGTAGGTTCCAAACTAAATATAAGGATTGGTGGTACCATTAACTCCTGAAATTCTAATTTTTCTGTTCCTGATATTTAAATGTGAGAGAAATGTAGGGCCCACCTTTTCCCTTCATGACTAGATTAAAGAAGAAAGGGACAGCAATTTATGGGTAAAAGGATTCTCATCCAAACCATCCACCTTCTCATGGATAACATATTAGTTTAACTCTGGAATAATGGGTTCTGTAATCTTATGTGAAAGGAAATGCCATTTTGTTGTCTTAACCTCTTACCTTCTATGTGCATTGGTTTTCTAGTCTCCTATCTTTCTTAGGAAGATAAACTAGAACTCAATGTAAATAATTACTAATGGGGTGGCCTTCAATCATATAAAGGAAAAGAGTGAGCTTTTTAGGGTATTAGGTACCTAGCCTGTGTATATGCCATAGAGAGACAAGAGTAGAAAAATGAAGCTGTTTTTCCTAGGTCTGATTTCCTTTTGGCTGCAAACTGGCAGACACACTTCTGTGAAGAAGTGTCTGAGGGAATGTGTGTCACTATGCAGGCACCCCAGCTGATTGAGGGCTTATCATATGTTTCAATAGATGAGTAGTGGCATCTGAGTGAAAACCATTGTTACTGTTAATGACTCAAAAATTAGCTTCTAAAGAACTTGTTCATATAATTCTCTGAGAACATGGTAATAGTGGGTTTAAAGTATCACAAATTAGGTATCTTTTCAGTTAGATGAATTGCCTGTAGAATAAGAGCTTTCTATTCATTCATTCAGTCAGTCATTTGTTCCTGCATTAAATTATTCAAGTAATCAGTATTTACTGAATATTTTGTCTCAGACATTATGCTAACTATTGGTGATATCAAAAAAACAAACACATGGAGACAAAATCCCAAACATGATCAAGGAGTGCATAGTCCTGTGGTATACAGACTGACACTTAAATTAAGAACAAAAATATTAAAGACTATTCACAGCTTTCCCCTTCCCCTACCTTCTAAGCTGGATCCTTTGTTTGCATTCATAGTATGTTGGATTTTTAAGGGGCTGAACAGAGTGATGGTGAATTGGAATAGTTTAAATGGGATAAAGTCATCTTCATATAAAAGGGTTTGGACCATCTCTAGGAAAGACATAAAAGAGGACAGTGAGAAAGAGGGGATAATGCAATGAGGAAGAAAGAGGTGCATGTTAGATATTTGGAACATAGATATGGGAGATATTTAAATACAAACCATAAAAATAGAATCAGAGAAAATAAAGAAAATGGCTAAATAGGAAGCTTTGGTGCTGGTGTTCTGTGATCCTTCCTCTGTGTCTCTGTCTTGAAAATCTTAGTAAAGATATGCAGTATCTTTTAAGACATTTAGTGATAGATTCCATTTATAGTCTCACCATGCTGAGACTGGCTGTTAAGATTGGTGACCTTAAGTGGTCACAGACTTAAGTGAGTCACAATTATAATTCAGTGTGTTAAGTGTTATTAAAGGGGGGTAGGTAAAATTCCCCTAGAAGAGAGTCCTAGGAAGGGGTTTTCTGCTTGGCTGAGCTAGGAAAAACAATTCTCCTAGTAGTCTTATACAGAAGAATTTTTCAGACAGAGAAAACAGCATATGGCAAGATATGGACCACCATTAATAAGAGTTTCGATTAGTTGGAACTTGGGTTAGTGACAGAGAAGAAGATTGGAAAGGCAGCTTGGAGCCAAATTGTGGGGGCTTCAGATACTAAGATAGAAAGTCAATATTTCTGTACGTTTGTTCTGTAGGTTTGCATTTCTGTTCTCTGGAGCCCAGGAGAGTACATCATGGCTCCACACAGATGAGTACATTTCAAGAAGTCAGGTATTTTTCCATAGTGAAAAATCTTCCCAGCCCTGAAGTCTGAGAGAAAAATGCCTCTAATTATGTACCATTGTCTGTTTTGCTGTACGTTGTTTTTTTTTTTAATTTTTTTTTCAACGTTTATTTATTTTTGGGACAGAGAGAGACAGAGCATGAACGGGGGAGGGGCAGAGAGAGAGGGAGACACAGAATCGGAAACAGGCTCCAGGCTCTGAGCCATCAGCCCAGAGCCCGACGCGGGGCTCAAACTCACGGACTGCGAGATCGTGACCTGGCTGAAGTCGGACGCTTAACCGACTGTGCCACCCAGGCGCCCCAAGCTGTACGTTGTTTGAGGGTGGTATTGTTTAAACACTTCACGGGGTGCACAGAGCCAATTTTATTCCTCAATGCAAGCTTCTTCCTTTTTTTCTTTACTTATGTTTCTGTTCCTTTCTTCTAAACTTGGGTTTAAACTTCACCAGCTACTTAATGTGTGTTTTTATGTAATTGACAAATCCCTATGCTCTTCTCCTCTCAACTGTTTTGTACTCAGAACTGTATTGTTCTCTATGTATTTATTTGTGCTTGCCAATATTTCATATATGACAATGTAAAGGACACTGCAAAGAGAAACGGAGTTAAATAGTGTATGGCCTTGGACAATCTCTGAATCCATTTATTCTCTGGAACCTTAGTTTCATAACTAGTAAAATCCAATTTGAATGGGTCACTTGGTCAGTATGAGGTAGCTATCCAATGAACTCCTTTGTGTGAAAATCCTTTATGTTGGAAATTTTAAAGTACTAGAAAATTAGAGATATCATTAAATTATGATTTTATCCATTGGTTTCTCAATAGCAGGGACTAGATCCTTTATTTCTTCTATATCTTACTATAGCCTAGTAATATACCATGGTTTCTGTAAGTTCTTTTAGGTCTGTTACAGGATCCCAGCAAATAGAATATTTATTGTTTAGCTGATTGATTTATTGAAAATTGGCTGATTGAACTTAATACAGAACATATCAGGGAAGGGATGCACTTGTCATGCTAACGTGAATGAAAAGATAAAATAATTGAAAATAAAATCACAGACACAGATGCTTCTGTTGAGAAAGTGAAAAATTTGCTCCTACTGAATAAAAGAAGTGAATCTGTACATTCTGTCAGATATAATTTGATTCTATTTGCTATTGGAACAGTTTATGATACTTTTCAGGAGAAAAACACTCAAAAGTGATGTTCAAGACATATTTTTTCATTCAAAGACCCAAACCCCTAGAGTGTGCAAAATCCATGCATTTTACTAAGGAATGGTAAGACAAATAGGCTTTGCATCTTGCTTTTGAGTAGTGTTCCATTCAGTGGCAGAAATGGGGTAAAATGAAATAAAACAAGTATATATTGTGATAAAATTTATGATAATACTAAGAACAGTAAAGTCACAGCAAAACATCTTCCAGGAATAAATAATAAACATTTTACCTGGTTCTGAAGGATAAGTAATCTTTTTCCAAATGGAAAGTGGGGAATGGACATTCTAGGTGAAGCACACAACAGAACAACATTTTCAAAGGAAGACGTGGACTTACTCCATGAATTTGTTGAAAGGAAAGAGAACAAGATTTAGGTGCTGTATTTAATAAGATGTCAGTAGGGATGCATTTTAACTATGATTAAATAACTAGAAGGACTAATAAGATGGACCCAATATAAAGATTACATAAATTCAGAATTGAGGCTTCTTTTTGTTTCCACATAGTTAAATCCCTTAAAGTCCTGCTAGGCTCCAACACTTGTTCTTAGAAGAGGGCCACACTGCTGTGGCTTTCCTGTAATTTTCTTTGGAAAAATCTTCCCAGGAGGGTAAGTCCAATGGCTTCTGCCCAGTTCTACTCATAGCCATGCTCCTTCTGTTTTAACAGTGTTAAGCTGAGGCAATGGTTATGGACCAATAGAGCATAATTAGCCCCTTTGTCATACAAAAGAACATATCTAATATATTAATAAATGACATAAATTGTTTTAACAGATCCACACAAATCACTGGCCTTATTAGAGAACAAAATGTAGTAGCTTCAAATGAAGACAAATTTCTGGATTGTCAATTTTCTTCTAATTAATCTGCAGTATCCTGCCTCACAAGATGCCATATGTATGGAATGGAAATGCATCATTTATCCACAAACTGGGATTTATAAAAAAAGCTAGATATCAGCTGTTGGGATTTGGACTTCTTAGTGGAACACATGGTAAAGAAAGCCTCCTTAGTCTTCTGTAACATAGGCCTCAGTGGTATCAAGGGTCAAGGGCCTAGAGCCAGAAGGAATAATTACGGGCCTTTCAGTGGTAAAATATACCAGTAACACCAAAGGAATGTGTTATTTTAAATTGTATTGATGACATAATCTATAGTGATCATATAATCTGATTTGCATGCAATAGTCCAAGTTATGTCTGTTGTCCCAATATACTTGTTAATAGCACCCTGTTTCAGCTTCAAAAGTTTGCTGGTTTGTATGATAAGTGATATTGTGGCCCTTGTCACAGGGTAGAGTTGCTCAGAAAAACTGTTGCTTAATTTCTACCAGACTGGGAAATTGGTGGGTTCTAAGGGTTTCTTTCTTAGTGAGGTACCAGTGCAATATTTGTACTTTCTTAGACATGCGTTGTTGTGGCTAAGACCTTTTCATTGCTTCATTCTCCGAAAGGTTACCCTTTCAACAAAACAAATGGAACATAAATATAATATAATAAAGAGGTTTGTGAGGAAGTTAAGCCCTTTCAGCCCAAAATTTATTATCATCTATCAATTTCTATAGAAAAATCTGCTGGGGTTATGCCTGGGATTGTGTTAATTCTAAAGACAAATTTAAGGAGAATTACCTTAACAATACTAAGTAGATTCATCAACATTGTGTATCTATTCATTTATTTTGGTCTTCTTTAATTTCTCCTAGAAAGTTTTGAACTTTTGGTGTGGAAGTCTTATTTCTAGATAAATTCAGTTTATTCTTTAATATTTTTGATGGTATTTTAAGTGGACTTAAAAAAAAACAAACTTCCTTCCCAGTATTGCTCTATTTGTGGTTCCATATAAATTTTAGGTTTTTTTTCTATTTCGATGAACAATAACCTTTGGAATTTTTTTTTTAATTTTTTTCAACGTTTTTTATTTATTTTTGGGACAGAGAGAGACAGAGCATGAACGGGGGAGGGGCAGAGAGAGAGGGAGACACAGAATCAGAAACAGGCTCCAGGCTCCGAGCCATCAGCCCAGAGCCCGACGCGGGGCTCGAACTCACGGATCGCGAGATCGTGACCTGGCTCATGTCGGACGCTTAACCGACTGCGCCACCCAGGCGCCCCGAACCTTTGGAATTTTGATAGGGATTGCATTGAATCTATAGATTTCGGTAGTATGTACATTTTAACATTATTACTTCTTCAAATCCATGAGCCCAGAATATTTTTCCATTTATTTGTGTCTTTAATTTTTTTTATCAATGTCTTATAGTTTTCAGTGTACTAGTCTTTCACTTCCTTGGTCAAATTTATTCCTAGATATTTCATTATTTTTGGTGCAACTGTAAATGGGATTGTTTTTTTAATTTCTCTTTCTGCTAGTTCACTACTATAGAAATACAGCTGGTTTTTGCATATGGATTTTGTGTCCTGCAAATGTTACTGAATCATTAATTAGTTCTAAGCTTTAGGGTTTTCTATATATGATATCATGTCATCTCTAAATAGAAACTGTTTATTTCTCCTTTTTAATTTAGAAACATTTTATTTCTTTTTCTTGCCTAATTATTCTGACTATGACTTCTAGTACTATGTTAAATAAAAGTGGGGTTATTGGGCATCCTTGTCTTGCTCCTGATCTTAGAGGAAAAGCTCAGCTTTTCATTGTTGTATGATATTGGCTGTGGTCTTCTCATATATGGACTTTATTATTTTGAAGTATGTTCCCTTTATACTCAGTTTGTTGAGAGTTTTTATCAGGAATGGATGTTAAATTCGTCAGTTTTTTAATGGATCTGTTGAAATGATCACGTGAATTTATCCTTCATTCTGTCAATGTGATGTATATATTGATTGATTTGCAGATGTTGAACCATGCTTGCATCACTGGAATAAATCCTACTTGATCATGGTATATTACTCTTTTAATGTATGGTTGAATTCAGTTTGCTAATATTTTGTAACAGATGTTGCCTGTTTGATATTTCATTGATTTATTGTTTCCTTTCCTTCTTTCTTGTATACCAGTCGCATGTGGGTTAGACTTTGATTTTGTCTGCAGGTACTCTATTCTTTATCATTTTTATTCTGTTGTTGAACCAATTCAGTGGATTTTAAAATTTCAGCTATTATACTTTTCAATTCTAGAATTTCCATTTGGTTCTTTTTACAATTTTTATTTCTTCACTGAAATTTGGTATCTTTTCTTTGCTTGTGAGCATATTCTCTTTTATTTCATTTAAGTAGTTATAAGGAGTTGCTTTATCACCCTTTCTGCTTCCAACCTTTAGGCTATCTCAGGCTTGGTTTCCATTGACTGCCTTTTTATCTTGAGAGTAGGTCACATTTTCCTGATTCTTTGTATGTTAAGTAATTCTGGATTGTATCATGGACATTGTAAATGTGATATTTCGAGACTCTGAATTCCATTAAATTCCTCTGAACAGTTTTGATATTTTGGTTTTAAGATAAACCTGGTTTGACTCAAACTAACTCAATCTTTTTGTTGGTAGTTTACATCCTAGTTTAAGATTTTTGTTTTTTCATCTTTAGCTAGGTTGTGCATACATGGCACATTGGTCAGAGAACTGACCAAGATTTTTACACAGAATTTGATGTCTTTTCTTCTGTATTTCCCCTTTCTGAAATCCGCCCCCCCCTCCAACTTTACACTGGCTGTATTTCCCCTGAACTCTGAGGTTTGTCCAGAAGGACTGCCAGTTTATTATCAGTTTTTACTACTTCATGCAGTGTTTATTTGAGCCTATAGGCATAAAAATGTGAAACCTACACCAAAACATTACTTTTCCAAAGTAATTTTAAAAACAATTTTCTACAAAATTTATCATCTCTAAGATGCTTGAGTCTGGTACAAGCTTATTCAGCTGTAGTGGAAGTAGCAGAAATCAGAAGTTCCCTCTTCACATTTTATGACTAGAATGCTTGCACCTCTTGTTTTCTCTGTGATGGATCCCTTCTTCATTCATTAACTGATCATAATTATGTTGTTTCTTAATATACCTCAAAAACAAAGTAATGCTGACATTTGGAATGGAGGACATGCTACAATGAATAAGGAATTTGAAATCCTCCTGAGGCCAGAGTTGATCATACCATAGGGTTAAATAATATGGAATAACTCAGTCAGATTTACATGTATTATTATCCTATTAAGAACCCTTTAATAATGTTGCATTATGTGACGACATGTGGCTCATGGGAGGAACCCATTACATTTTTTTATCTTCCTCTTTTCTATTTGGCTCTTTATTCTCTTCCTACCCTTAGTATACCCCTGGTGTACTCTTTCCTTGATCAGGTAAAATGAAGGCTGACCTCCAAAGTTCCCTTTCTTCAGCTACATCATCTTCTTTCATCACTTTTTGCTAATGCTCCCTCCTTTTTGTAACTTATTCACATATAACCATCTAGGAATCCATGATTAGCCACCTTATTTTCCAGAACTCAGAGAACAAATGAGTAAGGTATGTGATGGGATGAGAAGTAATATTTAAATAATGCATATGTACATAAAATGTGCTGGCTAGATAAGTTATATATGCTATTTTTAAGTTCCTTTTCATTAATTCATTCTGGTGGAAAATGCAATGTATGATTGTCCCTTGCTGTGTCATTCACATGTAGACACTCAGGAATCCTTGCTTAATAGCTTATTTTCAAGAACCAGAGAGCAAATGTGAAAGACAATAGATGTATAAGGCAGTATTATTTAATAAATGCATAATATATACTATGTGGTGTACTAGGTGTCATAATACATAACGTTTTGAAATTGTTTTCATTAATTAATGAAAATAATGTTGCTTTCACTTTTGTGTTGATTACTTTTCTCATTTATTCAACACTATATGTGTCTGTTAGGGGCTGGGGACTCAGTGCTGGCTATTACATTGTCCCTACTTTCAAGGATTAGCTTCAGATGGCTTTGTAAGGTAGATAAGAAAATTTAGGCCCATATAAAGGTCATACAGTTCTTAAATAGCAGCCAAAAGTTAAGTCCATTTTCTGTCTATATAGCTTATGTTAAATTTGGAGTATGTTTGAGGAATAAGTTAAATACCAAGAGATATTTCAGGAGGAAACAAAGAACTGTGAGAAATTCTTTAAAAGTGAAGAGAGGTTGTCTGCTACTGACGTTGCCATTTCTCTGAAGAATTACCATTTTGATTCTGAATTTTTATTTTGAATCAGTCTTTTCATTTGTGCTATAGACTAAATGTGGTGTGTGTGTGTGTGTGTGTGTGTGTGTGTGTGTGTGTGTGTGTGGTGTTTGTGTGCATGTGTGGCAAAAACAAAGCAAAACAAAAAATCTTTGTCTTCCAAAGTATTTTGACAATTTTCTTCAGCAGTCTCACCACCATATGTGTGGAATTAATTTAAAATTTGTTCTTAAAAATAAAATCTGAGTTTATAGTGCAGAATTGGAGTAGAAATAAAATCAGAGAGGCGATTATATCTTAAGAAACACCACTGTATATTACAACTGAATAGTTATTCAAAGGAGACATTTTTTTGGGAACTTTTTCAGCATATTTTATTCAGTTGTAACTTTATCATCTTTTTCCCCTACATTTAAAGATTAGCTGCTATTTTACAAAAGTATTTGGAATTGTAGTTGGGGCATGTAATAATATATAAAGCCCACTTCTCTTATTTCCCTGTGTGGTATTTCAGGGACTTATATAGTTGGACTTATAACGTTGGACTTATAACGTTACTATTCTTTTTCCATTTCAACAGTTAATGACTACTCACTATTTTTAATTAACTTGACATTGGACTTAATACAGAGAACAGTGAACCATAGTTCTGCCATTGGAAACATTCCAGAAGCTAATACATTGTTATAACAAGGAAGAAAAATTGCTATAGTAGGTAAGGGTCAGGATAACACAGAGGAGGGAGGAACTAACTCAAGGGCGTTATTGGAAGGTTTACAGAGGATGTAACACTTGACCTATTTCTTGTGTCATTGCTAAGATTTCACTACAGAAGGAGAAATCTGACAATGGGGAGGAATAACATTTGCTATAGTCCTTAAATGAGAAAGAACATGAAATAATCAGGTAACTACACAGTGTGTGGAATACAATACATGTGTAGGGAATGGGGGCAACATGGGCAGGTAACAGGAACACAGAATGTAGAGTTGGAAATGTAGGTTGGGGTCAAATGAGGTCTCTGGGTAAAATTAAAAAAAATAAAACAAGCATATGGGGCACCTGGGTGGCTCAGTCTGATAGGTGTCTGACTTCGGCTCAGGTCATCATCTAGTGGTTCATGAGTTTGAGCCCCACATCAGGCTCTGTGCTTACAGTTCAGAGCCTGGAGCCTGGTTTAGAGTCTGTGTCTCCCTCTCTTTCTGCCCCTCCCTCACTCACGCTCTGTCTTTTTCTCTCTCTCTAAAAAATAAACATTAAAAAAAAACAAGTGTAAGCAAACAAATATTTCAAAAATATTTCCAACAAAAGTTACTAAAAATAATTTTTTTTTGCTCAGTAGCTCTATGTGTTGGATTTTCTTGGAAGGGCTTAATTTCAAATATTTTTGTCTTGTTCACATAAGTTTACTTGCATTTCTCAGACTGCTTAGCCCCACCTTTTCATGAAACCATTGTCATTTTCAGAAAGTGTTATAATTAGACTATTGATCTTGAAATCTCTAACTCTGAAGTTCTGTGATTCAACATATGACCACCTGTTGTTCTCTTTATATTGAAAACCCTTGCCTCAACATATGTAAGCTTCTTTTGTGCATGAACTTAAGGATATTATTTTCTCATCTTTTTCTCTAGACCTAGTGTCTCTCATTAATTTTCTCATAGCCCCAGGTACTTCCTTATTCCTTAGGTTATAAATGGTAGGATTGAGCATGGGGTTGACTACCCCATAGAAAAGGATAATCAGTCTGTTTTAAGTCAGTGTCTTTGGAATTTAGCTTCATATACACACAGGAAGAGGAGTGTCCCATAAGATACAGTCATCACTAATATGTAGAAAAGGCCTTTTTTCTTCCTTTAGCTGAATTAATTTTCAGTATAGCATAGATGATGAAAATATGGAAAAAAGACATTAGTAGGAATGGAGCAGATGAAAATATTACATTGCCCAACATTATTAAACTTTTATTCAAGAAAATACCTGTTCAGGCCAGCTTTATTAAATTCACACAAAATGATTAATGATATTTCTTGCACTGTGAGTATATTTTGTGTCATTCCATTGAGAAAGCCTAATCCCAGGAGATAGTTGCCATCTAAACACAAAGTGCCTTGCTTATGATGATGGGCTATTTCAGAGATTTGCTGATGACCATGTAGAAGCCATATGTTATCACTGCTAGGAACACACAGTCTGTGACCCAATTACATAAAGAGACATTTATATAATACAACCTGTCAATGAGAGGGTATTTTTTTTTATAATAGGAAGTTTGTCAGCATAGAGGTGACAAAAGAGGATGCATACCAGATATCCAGGAAAAAGAGGCTACCAAAGAAGTACATGGGCATGTGGAGGCAGGATTCCAGGAGGGTTGATGACCAAGGTGCTGTTCTCCAGGAGGATTACTAGGTACACCACTAAGCACAGGACAAAAAGGAGTTTTTTTGCCAATTCCTTGGTACTCAGATCTCTCAGAATACACTGAATTTCAGTTGTCCAATTGGTCCTTTCCATTCCCCTTTTCATACCTGGAATAAGCCAGAAAAAGAAACAGCATATGAGTTAAGTGGGTGGTCCTATATTATATAAAGTAAAAGGTGAGTAGGGTGGTGGTCCAACAATTATGTGAGCACTAGCTGGAGTGGTGGTAACAGCAGTGTGTTTGCTTGTGGGATTCCTCTTCTAGTTCATAAAGCAACTGAGCCACATCAGTAACCTATTAAAAATTTAGGCTTCTGTGCTCTGTTTTCTGAAATTGTGATGCATAAGGTCTGAGGTATGGAAAATTATTTGCATTTTAACAAACGTGTTATTTCTGATACAATCAGTCCACAAACTCCACTTTAAAAATCAATGTTTTAGAAACAGCATGCTTTATTCTTCTCAACAAATATTTATTTACTTGATTTTACAGTATGATAGCCGCTAACAACATCATTTATTTAGAGTTTTATAGTTTACAAATGTGTTCACACACATTACTTATTTTTTTATCACTATATTCTCTGAGGAAAATTAAATCCAGAGAGAAGAAATTTATATAAAATCATTAAGTGAAGAAACTGCTATTCAAATCTGGTCTTCCCGATTTTAAATCTCATGTATTTTAAACTATATTGTCATCCAAAAATTCTATAAGTTGGCTAAAGGGTGGGAATCAGGCACCTTTAAAAAATAATGCTCTTCAGATGATTTTGATATGCAAATAAGGATTAAAGCCACTGATCTAGTGGTGTCTTGCAAACTTTAGTACATATGTGAACCACCTGGGGGAATCTTTGAAGACTGTCGATTCTGATTCAGTTGGGCTGAGGTGGCTTCTGAGACCTGCACTTATTAACATGTTACTGGGTGATGCTGATGCTGCTTTCTACAGAACACATAGGTCACAAGGCCTCTTAGATCAACTCTCTCCAATACCTTGGAGAGCAACTTTTGGCGCTTCAGTTGTGTGTAGAATAGTAATTGGATAGTAGACAATGTGAAACTGAACATTATGGTGAGACTTGGAAGTGAGACTTCTGTGTAGTTTATTGCAAACAGTTTCATGTTCCTTAGATTTTAGATATATAAGCAACCAAATTACATGTGGCCTGTCCATCAGAGTCATTCATCTTCCACTTGTTGAATTTGCAGTTAGGGCCAATATTTTTTTTTAAAGAAGGAGTTTGAGTAAGCTAAAGAACCTGAGTTGTGTGCTAAGTGCATGCAACAAATGTCTTCAATTTGAAAAAATATTAAAGAGTAAATGTTAGCAAATGAACTTCTTGTTTATAGTAAATGAATCACAGAATGTCCTTTTAAAAACAGCTCTTCATATTTTTAACCACAGTTGAAAAATATTTCCCTGATAAATAAATTAATTGATCCAAAGGATGAGTTACTACTTAGTATTTTCAAGCAATGGCTGTGGAAATGTTAATATGATTTGCCTTGTGCTAGCCATTTGACAGTGAGTTATGCTATTTGCTGAGGAAACAATGGTCATACCACTTAGTCAATATAGAAGGAAGCTTATGATCCTATTGGCTATGGGAAAGAGGGCCCATATCGAGTTTAAGCTGCACAAAACTATGCAGGTTTACAAAGAGAAAATCAGAGGGGGTGGATAGGCCAAGATATACTCCTGTTCAGTACTGTTTATGAATGGAATTTGAATTACTGCAGGAGCGTAATCAACCTTCTTTTAGTCTGCCAATAAAACTCTGATGGAGGCTTTGAACAAGCATCAGTAATCTGGAATCTATACTGAAGCTGTTTTAGGGAAGATATGGCTCAGGTCAAATGTCATTTCTTCCCTTTTAAGTTTTCCAAAATGTTAATTCCTATTTGGAAATTATTTTCAGAAAATGATCATTTATTACTGAGACTAAAGTGGTGTATTTTGTATACTAACAGCCCCCAAATGGTTATACTACTTACAGTCATTCCTATAGGAAACCACCCATCTCTTTTAATGCTTTAAAAAATAAAATTGAGTAGAGGTCATTATTTATATTTCTCTTGCAATGCTAGAATAGCTCCTTTAAGAGGCAGTTGATAGATTTCAAATATTTCATTCTTCAAAAGAGTACTGTGTTGAATACATTTGTGTTGAAATGCTTCCTGCATTTTTGTTTACTTCTTTATAACATGGAGATCCAGAGCCTGTTTGTGTAAAGGAAAGAAAATAATTGAGGTTACTGATAGTACTTAAAAATTTCTCTTTATTTCTCATAAGATTTGAAGTTATAGATAATTTTTCCATCATTGTATGCTACCTTTTTTTAAAGTTTTTACTTAAAGTCTAGTTAGTTAACATACAGTGTCAAATTAGTTTCAAGTGTATGATATACTGAATCAACACTTCCACAAAACACCCTGTGCTCATCACAATAAGTGTACTCCTTAATTCCCATCACAAATTTAACTCTACCCCCACTCCACCTCATTAACCATCAGTTTATTTTCTATAGTTAAGAGTCTGTTTTTGCTTTGCCTCTCTTTCTTTTTCACCCCTTTACTCATTTATTTCTTAAATTCCACATATGAGAAAAATCATATGGTATTTGTCTTTCTCCAACTTATTTCACTTAGCATAATACTTTCTAGCTCCATCTATATTGTTGCAAATGGCAAGATTTTGTTCTTTTTTTATGATTGAGTAATATTCCAGTGTGTGTGTGTGTGTGTGTGTGTGTGTGTGTGTGTGTGTGCATGTGCATACACACATACCTTCTTTATCCATTTATTCATGGATGCATACTGGGCTGTTTCCATAATTTGGCTATTGCAGATAATGCCACTATAAACATTGAGATGCATGTGTCCCTTTGAATTAGTATTTTTGTATTCTTTGGGTAAATTCTTAGTAGTGTAATTGCTGGACCACAGGGTAGTTATATTTTTCACTTTTTGAAGAACTTCCATACTTTGGCTGCAACAGTTTGATTCCCACCAAAAGTGCAAGAGGGTTTCCATTTCTCCACATCCTCACCAGCACTTGCTTCTTGTGTTGTTGATTTTAGCTATTCTAACAGGTGTGAGGTGGTATCTCATTGTAGTTTTGGTATGTATTTTCCTGATGATGAGTGATGTTGAGCATCTTTTCATATGTTTGTTAGCCATCTTGGATGCCTTCTTTGGAAGGCATGTCTGTTCATGTCTTCTGCCCACTTTTTGATAGGATTACTCATTTTTTGAGTATTGAGTTTTATAAGTTCTTTATATATTTTGGAAATTAATCCTTTAATTAGACATGTCATTTCAAAATATCTTCTCCATTCTGTAGGTTACCTTTTAGTTTTGTTGATTGTTTCCTTTCTGTGCAGAAGCTTTTTATTTTGATGAAGTCCCAGTAGTTAACTTTTGCTTAACCTCAGAAGGCATATCTAGAAGGAAGTTTCTATAGCTGATGTCAAAGAGGGTACTGCCTGTGTTCTCCTGTAGGATTTTTATGGCTTTAGGTCTCACATTTAGATCTTTAATCTATTTTGAGTTTATTTGTGTGTATGATGTATGAAAGTGGTTCAGTTTCATCCTTCTGCATGTTGCTGTCCAGTGTTCCCAACATCATTTGTTGAAGAGACTATCTTTTTTCCATTGCATATTCTTTCTTGCTTTGTCAAAAATGATTGACCATATAGTTGGGGGTGCATTTCTGAGTTTTCTGTTCTGTTCTATTGATCCATGTGTTTGTTTTTGTGTCAGTACCATGCCATCTTGATGACTACAGCTTTGTAATATAACTTGAAATCTGGAATTGTGATGCCTTCAGCTTTGCTTTTCTTTTTCAAGATTGCTTTGTCCTTTTGGGGTCTTTTGTAGTTCCATATAAATTTTAGGATTGTTTTTTCCAGCTTTGTGAAAAATTCTGGTGTTATTTTGATAGGGATTGCATGGAATGTGTAGATTGCTTTGGGTAGTATAGACATTTTAACAATATTTGTTCATTCAATCCATAAGCATGGAATGTTTTTCCATTTTTTTTGTATCTTCTTAAATTTCTTTCCTATGTATTCTATTTTCAGAGTACATATCTTTTACCTCTTTTATTAGGTTTATTCCTAGGTATTTTATGTTTTTTGATGCAATTGTAAATGGGATCAAAACTTTGATTTCTCTTTCTGCTGCTTCAGTTTTTATACATTGATTTTATATCCTGTGACTTTCCTGAAATCATGGATCAGTTCTAGTAATTTTTTTAGTAGAGTCTTTCGGGTTTTCCCTATAAAGTATCATGTAATTTTCAGAGAGTGAAAGTTCGACTTCTTTCTTGCTGATTTGGATGACTTTTGTTTCTTTCTGTTGTTGATTGCTGAGGCTAAGACTTACACTACTGTGTCGAACAACACTGTGAGAATGGATATCCCTATCGTGTTCCTGATCTTTGGGGGAAAGCTCTCAGTTTTTCCCCACTGAGGATGATATTAGCTAAAGGTCTTTCATATATGGCTTTTATGATGTTAAGGTATGTTCCTTCTATCCCTACTTTCTTGAGGGTTTTATCAAGAAAGGGTGCTGTATTTTGTCAATGTTTTTTTCTGAATCTATTGAAAGGATCATATGGTTCTTATCCTTTCTTTTATTAATGTGATACATCATGTTAATTAATTTGTGGATATTGAACCACCCCTGCATCCCAGGAATAAATACCACTTGATCATGGTGAATAGTTCTTTTAATGTACTGTTAGATTCTATTTGCTAATATCTTGTTGAGAATTTTTTCATCCATGTCATTAAGGATATTGGTCTCTAATTCTCCTTTTTAGTGGGGTCTTTGTCTAGTTTTGGAATCAAGGTAATGCTGGCCTCATAGAATGGATATGGAAATTTGCCTTCCATTTCTATTTTTTGGAAGTTTCAAAAGAATAGATGTTGTTTTTCTTTCAAGATGGCAGAGCAGCATAGAAGTTCTCAGCTTGTCTCATTCCTGAAATGCAGCTAGATCAGCACCAAACCGTTTTGCATACCTAGGAAATTGGTCTGAGGATTAACACAACAATTTGCATAACTTGAGCCACAGAACTCTGCAGGTACACGGTGCAGAGAGGTGAACTAAGGGAGAGAAAAGCAGCAGAAGGTAGGGAGCTGTTTTTGCAGAGAGAGGACAGAGAAAAGTGGAGAGAAGGTGGTGCACAGTAGAGTGCAGGAAAAGTGCTCTCCCTGAAAGTAGCTGGAGAGAAAGAGAAAGAATGGAAACTCTCACAAGGGACTGAACAAGAAATCTGTACCTCAAAACCAATGACGGGTAGAAAGAAGAGGGTTTCAATGCCATTAGTATTCTATAAACTGTGGAGTGTAGAGTCAGAAATTCCAGAGCTTAATATCTGGCCATGCTGTGGTGAGGAAGCAGGGTGATTCCCAACGAGTGGGCAATGGGGTCCAAGGAGTCTGTGGGCCACACAGGGAGAAGCGGTCCCCCTGCTTGGAGGGCGTTTGGTAGTGCCATACAGCTTCCCCACAGGTAAATGTCCTAGTGGACCCTGGAGAATAGCCACATTTGCTGGTATTGGGACAAGGACACCAGAATGCAGTGAAACCTGACTCTCGCTGTGTGTTGTGATTTGCCATAATCTCTGAACCTTTGCTGCTGTGTGATCGAACAATTGTTATCTGGGGCAGGCCAGCACCTGGCCATAATCTTTGGACTTCTGCCACAGCACAGGCCCACAAATGTTTTCTAGGGCAAGCTGACATTCAGCCATTGCTCAGTGAGACCCTCCTCCAGAGTGTTAGAGCGGATCCACACCACAGGGTTCTCTGAAGTGAGGGGCTTGGAAGCACAGCCCCACCTGAGATAAAACTGTGGGGGAGGTACCACCTGGCAGGCTGATGGCTTGGACACAGACAAGGTAGAAGTGGGGGGAATGGATAAAAGTCTGAGACAAAGGAGGGGTGCTTGATTGTGGGGCGGTGAGAGTGCAAAGTTCCTGTATCAGAGCTGGGTGAAGCCATTTCCACCTCTCCAGCACAAGGGCATGCACGCCACAGATTCACCCCAATAAGCTAAGCAGCGCCACCTAGTGGAGAATGGAGCTGTTACACCAAGTCATGCCCAACTGCACCTTCCAAGCACATCCCCTAGAAGAACACAAGTCTCTCCACCTGCTTGGTGTACAGACCATGGAGGACTTCATAGTTTGAGTTCTAGGGAAACCGGATGTAACTTAATTCGGGTTTCATTATGTTTGCTGATTCATCTATTTTTCTTCTTCTTTGTTTAAATTGTTTTATTTTTTCTCCTTTCTTGTCTTTTTCTTGGATACAGAAAGAAAATTTTATTTTTATTTTCTGTATGAAAACATTAAAAAAAATTCTTTTTACTATGTTTTTTTACTTTTTCGTAATTTTTAAATTCTATTTAACTTTCTTCATTTCATTTTATTATATTTAATTATATACATTTTTTTAATTTTTAAATTTTTTCTTACTTTTTTTTTCTAATCTTTCAATTTTTTTCTCTATTCTATAAAGCTTCTTTCAACAACCAGACCAAAACATACTTAGGATATAGCTTCCTTTATTTGAGTTTTTCTGTTGTTTTTAATTTTTTAAATTTAAATTTAAATTTTATTAATTCACTTTCTTCCTCCAAAACGACAAAATGAAGGAATTCACCCCAAAACAAAGAATAGGAATAAATGACAGCGAGGGGCTTAATCAACACAGATATAAGCAAGATGTCTGAACTAGAATTTAGAACCATGATAATAAGAATATTAGCTGGGGTTAAAACAAGCATAGAATCCCTTTCTGTGGAGATAAAAGAAGTAAAATCTAGTCAGGACGAAATTAAAATTGCTATAACCGAGATGCAATCTCAAATGGATGCCATGGCAGCAAGGATGGATGAAGCAGAGCAGCAACTCAGTGATATAGAAGACAAAATTGTGGAGAATAATGAAGCAGGAAAAAAAGGGAAACTAAGGGAAAAGAGCACGATACAAGAATTAGAGATATCAGTGACTTATTAAAAAGGAATAACATAAGAATCATAGGAGTCCCAGAAGATGAAGAGAGAGAAAAAAGGGTAGAAGGTTTATGTGAGCAAATTATAGCAGAAAACTTTCCTAACCTGGGGAAAGACACAGATATCAAAATCCAAAAGCACAGAGAACTCCCATTAGATTCAACAAAAACTTAACACCAAGGCATATCATAGTCAAATTCACAAAATACACAGACAAGGAAAGAATTATGAAAGCAGCAAGGGGAAAAAGTCCTTAACCTATAAGGGAAGACAGATCAGGTTCGCAGCAGACCTATTCACAGACACTTGGCAGGCCAGAAAAGAGTAGCAGGATATATTCAATGTGCTGAATCAGAAAAACTATGCAGTCAAGAATTCTTTATCCAGCAAGGTAGTCATTCAAAATAGGAGTGATAAAGAGTTTCCCAAACAAAAACTCAAGGATTTTGTGACCACTAAACAGCCCTGAAAGAAATTTTAAGGGGATTTCTCTGAGTGGAGAAAAGATGAAACAAAACAAAAAAGACCAAAAGCAACAAAGACTATAAAGGACCTGAGAACATCACCAGAAACTCCAACTCTACAGGCAACACAATAGCACTAAATTCATATCTTTCAGTACTCACCTAAACTCAATGGATTAAACACTCCAATCAAATGACATAGGGTATCAGAATGGATAAGAAAATGAGACCCATCTATATGCTGCTTACAAGAGACCCATTTAAACCCTAAAGATACATTCAGATTGAAAATAAGGGTATGGAGAACCATCTATCATGCTAATGCTCACCAAAAGAAAGCTGGAGTAGCCATACTTGTATCAGACAAACTGGATTTTAAAATAAAGATGGTAACAAGAGTTGAAGAAGGGTGTTATATCATAATTAATGCATCTATCCACCAAGAAGATCTAACAATTGAAAACATTTATACCCCTAACATGTAGGAACCCAAATTTATAAATCAGTTAATCACAAACAAAGAAACTCATTGATAATAATACGATAATGGTAGGGGACTTCAATGCCCCACTTACAACAATGGACAGATGATCTAAACAGAAAACCAACAAGGAAACAATGGCTTTTAATGACATACTGGACCTGATGGACTTAATAGATATATTCAGGACAATTCACTTAAAGCAGGAGAATACACATTCTTTTTGAGTGCACATGGAACATTCTCCAGAATAGATCACATACCAGGACACAAATCAGCACTCAACAAGTACAAAACGATCAAGATCATACCTTGCATATTTTCAGACCACAACACTATGAAACTCGAAGTCAACCACAAGAAAAAATTTGCAAAGACCACAAATACATGCTATAGTGATTGGATGCATGTTCATCTTCTATTTATATTCCTTAGTTTTCAGATATCCGTCTGTTATATTACATAATTAGTAGTTATATGAAATGCAACTAAATCCTTTCGGGATTTAACTTTTACAAAATTTTTTTTCTTTTCCCAGCAAACCTCCTGTGGTCTTTAACTCGATTAAGACTAATGCATTTTTAAAAAAGGTTTATTTATTCATTTTGAGAGAGAGAGTGCAAGCAGATGAGGGGCAGAAAGGGAATGAGAGAGAATCCCAAGCAGTCTCCATGCTGCCAGCATGGAGCCGACACTGGGCTCAAACTGAACCCATGTGGGGCTTGAACTCATGAACCATGAGATCATGACCTGAGACAAAACCAAAATTCTGAAGCTCAACCAACTGAGCCACCCAGGTGCCCCAGGTCTAATGCCTTTTTTAGTTAAACTAAGTCTCAAAATGTCTCAGTGAGCAGTGTCCCTTACATAGAGTTGGGATTCTTACTTTCTGTGTTCTCCTAGCACCCTAGGGTGCACTTATATCATGTTATTGTAATTATTTATTTACTTGATTATGTGATATTTTATCGTGAGTTGCCTGAGAGCAGCTTTTTACGTAATTCAAAGAGATCTTCAGTGACTTGTAGTATATTCAATAAATGTTGAATGAATGAATGAATGAATAATTAATATGGTATTTCCAGAATAATGATCCTTTTAATGTACCTCTAACAAAAACCCCTTGAAAGATGGTAGAATTTAGTTTTTAAAATATATATAATGTATATTTTCATCACTACTATAGATAATCACAGAGGCATAAAATGGCCAAGACAACTTGACAGTCATTTCCAATTTTATTTTCCTGGGGTTTACTCGTTACCCCAAAGTTGAGGTCATCATATTTGTGCTGTGCTTGCTGATGTACCTGATCACCCTGCTGGGTAATATCATTCTGATCTCCATCACCGTCCTGGATTCCCACCTACACAAACCCATGTACTTCTTCCTCAGCAACCTCTCCTTTTTAGACATCTGGTACACCTCTTCTGCTCTCACTCCAATGCTGACAAACTTTGTTTCAGGGAAAAACACCATCTCATTCTCAGGATGTGCCACTCAGATGTACTTTTCTCTTGCCATGGGCTCCACTGAGTGTGTGCTCCTGTCCACGATGGCGTATGACCGGTATGTGGCCATCTGCAACCCTCTGAGATACCCCATCATCATGAACAAGAGGGCTTGTGTGCAGATTGCCGCTGGCTCCTGGATGACAGGCTGCCTCACCGCCCTGGTGGAAACAGTATCTGTGCTGCAGCTGTCTGTCTGTGGAAGTAGCATCATCAATCACTTCACTTGTGAAATTCTGGCTGTCTTGAAACTAGTTTGTGTGGATACTTTCAGGGTGCAGTTGATCATGCTGGTGATCAGCGTACTTCTTCTTCCTATGCCGATGCTCCTCATTTGTGTCTCTTACGCATTCATTCTCTCCAACATCCTGAGAATCAGCTCAGTGGATGGTGGAAGCAAAGCCTTTTCAACATGCGCAGCCCACCTGACTGTGGTGGTTTTGTTCTATGGGACAGCTCTCTCCACGTACCTGAAGCCCTCCGCTGTAGATTCACAGGAAATAGACAAATTTATGGCTTTGGTGTATGCTGGATTAACCCCCATGTTGAATCCTATCATTTATAGTTTACGGAACAAAGAGGTAAAAGTAGCTGTGAAAAAATTGCTGATTAGGAACCCTCTGTGTGCTTTTTTAATCCCCCAGAGCAAATCATAACATTAGTCTAAGGGATGTATTGATGTGTTCAATACGCACCAGAACATTGGACTAAGAGGGGAAGACACTCATTTTAAATAAGATGTGTGATTTCCTAAGTTTCCTCCTTGACTGACTGCTGAAGCTCTAAGATAATATAGACATATCTTACATAAGCATATTTGAAATCTTACATAAAAAGGGCTCATGGTGACAAATTTCAATATTTTGTTTTGGGTGATAGAATGTAAGTATAGCTTTAAACATTAAGTTAGTGTATTGTTAGTATTCAAAATTATGTACATGTTATATACAAATGTAATAACTATAGTACACTTTTTTTTTATATATATATTTTTAACATTTATTTATTTTTGGGACAGAGAGAGACAGAGCATGAACGGGGGAGGGTCAGAGACAGAGGGAGACACAGAATCGGAAACAGGGTCCAGGCTCTGAGCCATCAGCCCAGAGCCCGACGCGGGGCTCGAACTCACGGACCGTGAGATCGTGACCTGGCTGAAGTCGGACGCTTAACCGACTGCGCCACCCAGGCGCCCCTATAGTACACTTTTTAGATAATTTATTATTAACCTTTGTTTTAGGCTGAATTGTGTCCCTGCAAAACTTATGTTGAAGCTCTAACCCACCAGTACTTCAGAATGTATTTACATTTGGAGATAAGGCCTTTAAAGTGTGATTAAGTTAAAATGAGGCTATCAGTGTGGGCCCTCATTACAATTGGACTTATGTCATTATAAGAAAAAATTTAAGAAATTTAGACACACATGGGTACTCCAGGGTTTCTCACACACAGGGGAAAAGACCTAGCAAGAAAATGGCTATCTGCAAGCCAGGGAGAGGCTTCAGAAGAAATCAAATCTGCCAACACTTTAATCTTGGTCTATCCTCCAGAACTATGAGAAAGTCAATTTCTGTTGTTCAGGCAATCCAATCTGTGCTATTTTGTTATGGTAGTATTAGGAAACCACTACAACCTCTTTTAAGCATTGCTAAATTTAATGGGAGTAATTGCATATTCTACAAAGTATAACTGTGTTTTACATGTGTGGAAATATTTGTGGATGCAGATAGATGTGTGTGATGTGAATGTCTATGTACAAATGGAGAAGGTCTGCACAAATATATACTGAATAGAAATGGGGTAGAGGGATGCTAGTCTGCAAAAATATCAGAGAGTTTAGCAGTTTGTTGTTGGTCCTCGAGTGCTGACATTAATTTCTTAAATTCAAAGAAGCTGCAGGATGTTTTAGTGAAACTACAAGCACCCTTCCCTTTTTTATTGTGCTTTCCCCTGACACCTAGATGCTTAGATCCAAGGGTATAAATGAAGCTATAAGCATTTAGAAACAAAATACATGATATATTTATATTATAAAATACACAGTATCCCAAACCCACTAAAATGGTGAGAAATGCTGAAATATATAACATATCTTATTGTATAAGCCATAATATACAAGGAACTTAAAAACGTACACTCATCAGTATTTGTAACATTTGTATGTCCTTTCTGGACCAGATGACTAAATGTGAGGTCAGCGTGCAAAACTTATTTGCTCTTTATCATGAAGTTGTCACAAGAGTCAATAAAATTGTGATGGCTTGGATCCAGAAAGCAATGGTATGAAGAAGATAGGATGAATATGGGAATTACCGGGTTGTAGGGCTGGATTCGATTTCTCAGATATGAATAAACAGTCATCAAAGATGATTGGTCCATTGGTGTAAGTAAAGAACTCTGATGCAGTCGTTGATTGGATGACACGAGTAGCGTAAGGATGATGACTTCACAAAGATAGGGATGTAAGTCGGTTGACTGGTTGGCTGTGCATTGATGGTTAGACTTACAGGTGAAGACAGATTTGTGAAATCTGGGCAAGAAATTAGGTCTAAAGCTATATATATGTTGGGAAATCTTTTGCAAAGAGATGTAAATTGAGTACTCGGTGTGGATGATGTTTTCTAGGGTAATTTAGGGCAATTGTCTATAAAATTTTGGTTATGTTTTCCTGTTATTGGTCAGAACTGTGGTAAAGGTGAAAGAATAGTACACATGGGATCTAGAGTAAATTATCCAAAGTATACAGAAATGCTGATTCAAAGGGGCACATGCACCCCAGTGTTTATAGCAGCACTATCAACAATAGCTAAATTATTGAAAGAGCCCAAATATCCATTGACTGATGAATGGATAAAAAGAAAATGGTATGTATATACAATGGGATATTACTTGGTGATCAGAAAGAATGATATCTTGACATTTGTAAAATGGATGCAACTGATGTGTATTATGCTAAGCAAAGTAAGTCAGGCAGAGAAATACAAATATCATATGATTTCACTCATACGTGTAATTTAAGAAACAAAACAGATAATGGGGCCCAGGGTGGCTCGGTCGGTTGGGCGTCCGACTTCTCCTCGGGTCATGATCTTGTGGTTTGTGAATTCAAGCCCTGTGTCAGGCTCTGTGTTGATAGCTCAGAGCCTGGAGCCTGCTTCAGATTCTGTGTCTCCTCCTCTCTCTGCCCCTTCCATGCTCTTGCTCTGTCTCACTCTGTCTCTCAATGATGAATAAACGTTAAAAAAAAGAAAGAAAGAAAGAAAGAAAGAAAGAAAGAAAGAAAGAAAGAAAAGAGATGAACATAAAGGAAGGGAAGCAAAAATAAGATAAAAACAGAGAGGTAGGCAAACCATGAGAGACTCTTAAATACAGAGAACAAACTGAGGGTTGCTGGGAGGGAGGTGGGAGGGGGGATGGGCTAAATGGGTGATGGACATTAACGCGGACACTTCTTGGGATGAGTGTTACATATGACTGTTATGTGTAAATGATAAATCACTAAATTCTACCCCTGAAGCCAATACTACACTATATGTTAAATAACCTGAATTTAAATTAAATAAAAAGAATTACAATTTTTGGGGTGTCTATATAAGCTTAGTGATCTTAGGCGATTTCTTTTTTTTTTAATGTTTATTTATTTATTTTGAGAGAGATAGTGTGTGAACACGCACATAACCAGGGGGACGGTAGAGAGAGAGGGAGAAAAAAAGAATCCCAAGCAGGCTTCATGCTGACTATCCCCTGCAATGCAATGCATGGCTCTAGCCCATGAACCATGAGATCATGACCTGAGCTGAAATCAAGAGTAGGACTTTTAACCAACTGAGCCACCCAGGCACCCCAATCTTAAGCAATTTCTTAAACATCCTAATCCAATTTCTTTGTCTATAAAATGGGAAGTTTATTTAATCTATCAATATATTTATAATAATTATTTAAAATTATTTAAAAGCAAATATGCTAATTCCAAAAGACCACCTGTGAATTAGCTAGGATGAGGGGTGTATCACTTTGACAGAGTCAGATTTTGATCTCTTTTTTTTTTTTCTTGCTAGACTCTAGTTTCAGTTAGTTTGAATTTACCTGTGATTTCAGGGTGCCTGGGTGGCTCAGTCAGTTAAGCATCCAACTTTGACTTAGGTCATGATCTCTGGTTTGTGAGTTCGAGCCCGTGTTAGGTTCTATGCTGACAGCTCAGAGCCTGGAGCCTGCTTTAGATTCTGTGTCTCCCTTTCTCTCTGTCCCTCCCCTACTGACAGTCTCTCTCCCTCTCTCTTTCTCTCTCCCTCAGATAAATAAAAATTTAAAAATATTTGAATCTACCTATGATTTCAATGTATTGAGAAAAATCTATGAGTGTGTTACAAGTCTAGCCTATCACTCTGGTAGTGTTTAGGGATATAAGCATAAAATACCCCAAGTTATCTCTTTCTCTCTCTGTCTTTCCCTCTTTCTCTGACAGTCTGAGCTGAGTCATTCCATATATGGGTGTCCTTTTGATTCTACTGGGTTCTGACTACCTGAACTGGGCCTCCCTTTCATGTTGATCTTTTACTTATTCCATCAGGCCCCAAACATCCTGCTGGGCAGAACAAGCAGGGATTCCTTTCTGAACTCTGTTGGGTTGTTGAAACCTTTGCTGGGTGGCCCTTGAGCAGAGCCACTCTCCTCATCCAGCTCAGGCTGTGGGACTGTACCAGGCAGCTCACCTGTATTACATACAAATAGATGTTAGGTAATCACATAAAAAATAAAAGTACAATTATTATTCGCTAGCAATTTCAAGGGGATTTCTTTGAAAGGAAATATTTAAAATAAGATTATTGCTTTTGATAGAGTGAAATTCTCAGTATTCCTTAAGAAGTGTTTATACAATTGATAGATATTTTTTTCAGCAGTTGCTCATTACAGAATAAGTATACACTGATATGATTTTTGCCTTACCCAGACCAAATGACCTCTTTTTTAATGTTTATTTATTTTTGAGAGAGAGAGAGAGACACAGAGTGTGAGCAGGGGAGGGGCAGAGAGAGAGGGAGACACAGAATCCGAAGCAGGCTCCAGGCTCTGAGCTGTCAGCACAGAGCCCAGCGCAGGGCTTGAACCCAGGAGCTGTGAGATCATGACCTATGCCGAAGTTGGACACCCAACCAACTGAGCCACCCAGGCACCCCACAAATGACCTCTTGAGTATATTTATCTTTCTTTTATCTTCCCTTACATTTCTGTACATTTAATATTAGCTGATATTTTATCCATAACTTTTCGATGTGTTAGTCAATGAAATAATACATAAATTCAAGTTCTCTTATATCCCTGTATTAAATCAAGTACTTAGACTATATTTTACTATTATTTCAAAATGTTAAATAAGTAATTAGTTACTGCCTACTGTTTAAATTTATTTGACATTAGACTTCATACAGAGAACAGTGAGTTCTGCCATTGGGTGGATTTCAGAAATGAACAAATGATTATAGTATAAAAGGAAAATAGCCATAACAGATAAAGTTCAGGACAGCATAAAGGAGGGAATAAGTAAGCGGGCAAACTTTGGAAGGATTTGTAGAAGATCTCACACTTGAATTGTGCTTAATAAGATTGCTAGGCTGTTACTATAGAAAGAGAAATGTGAGGATGGAGATGAAGTGGCATATGCTGTTGTCTTTAGGTGTAAAGAACATGATATAATTGGAGAAGTAATAGTGAATGTAGCACAGCATGTGCAGACATGGGAGAAACATGAGGAGGGAAAGAAGGGGAAATATGTACCTGAAAAATTAGGTTGGAGTCAAGTCAAGTCCTTGGGTAAAATAAAAAGCAGTAACAAACAAACAGACAAACAAACACAAAAATTCAAGTAGTTCTCTCAAAAGGGAACTGAACAATACATGTTTTACTTTTTCAGCAGACATACATACAGATGGTCCATACATTAAAATGGTTTGACATAGGATATTTCAACTTCATGATGATGTGAAAGTGATATGCATTCAGTAGAAACCACACTTTAAAATTTAAACTGTGGTCTTTTCCTGGGCTAGTAACATGTGGTATGATATTCTTGTTGCGCTAGGCAGTGGCAGTGGCCCCAGCTTCCAGTTTGAGCCACATGATCACAAGAATAAACAACTGATACACTCACAACTGTTTCATACCCATACAACCATTCTGTTTTTCAATTTCAGTGCAGTGCTCAATACATTATATGAAATATTCAACACTCTATTGCAAATAGGCTTTGTATGAGATGGTTTTGACCAACTATAGGCTAATGTAAGCATTTGCACATTTTCAAGGTAAGCTATGATGTTCAGTAGATTAGGTGTATTAAAGACATTTTTGACTAATGATATTTTCAAATTTTGATGGGTTTATCAGGACATAACTCCATCAGTTGAAGAGAATCTGTACTGGATTTTCCTGGAAACATTTAATTACATCTTTTTTCTTATTCCTTAAATTTTACTCTTAGTACTTAAACTAGTTGTGTCTACATTTTTGTAACAGTCATTTTCATAAAAAGGGAAAGTTAGATAATTATCTTGAAATTTCTTTCCAACTCCTAAATTCTGTGATCCTACATACAATCTTTATTTCTTTTGCTCTGTTTTAAATAAAAGCCTTTTCCTCAAATATATGAGTTTATTTGGTGCATGAACTCGAAGATGTAAGTTTTTCATCCTTTTCTCCAGAACCAGTGTCTACTCATCAATTTTCTCAAAGCTCCAAGCACCTCTGTGTTCCTCAGGCTATATATGATAGGATTGAGCATGGGAGTGACTACTCCATAGAACAGAGCAATCAATTTGTCAATAGCAGAGTCTTTGGACTTTGGCTTCATATATATGAAGAGGATTGTCCCATAAAACATGGTCACTACTGTTAAGTGGGCTGAACAGGTAGAAAAAGCTTTTTTTCTTCCTTCTGCTGAATTCATTTTTAGTACAGTAGATAGGATGAAAATGTAGGAGATGCAAATTAACAATAATGGAATATACAAAAATATTACATTGCCCAACATTATAGCAATCTCATTCAAGGAAATATCTGCACAAGCCAGCTTGACAAAAGCCATTATTTCACAAACAAAGTGGTTAATGACATTTTTTCCACAAAAGGGCAACCGTATTGCAAGAATAGTTTCTGTCAGTGAATTGAGAAAGCCCATTCCCCAGGAGAGGGCTGCCATCTGAATACAAAGTGCCTTGCTCATGATGATGGGGTATCTCAGAGGGTTACAGATAGCCACGTAACGGTCATATGCCATCACTGCTAAGAGCACGCATTCTGTGCATGCCATAGTGTAGGAGACAGACATCTGAACAACACACCTAGTGAAGGAGATGGTTTTTTTCTTTGATAGGAAGTGAATCAACACTGAGGGGGTAAAGGAGGATGTGTAACAAATGTCTAGGAGGGAAAGATTACCAAGGAAGAAGTACATGGGCGTATGGAGGCGGGAATCCAGGAGAATTAGTATGATCAAGGTGCTGTTCCCCAGCAGGATCACCAGGTACATCATCAAGCACATGACGAAAAGGAGTTTTTCCACTTTGGGGTACTCAGAAAGTCCCTGCAGAATGAACTCAATCTCTGTCCAATTCGTCCTGTCCATTTTATTTTTCTATACCTGGAGTAATCCAGAAGAGAAAACTTCATGTGAGCATAACGCGTCAGTGCATATTACCATGTGCAGTGAGAGATCACTGGGGGAGGGGCACCAAGTGTGTCCACACTAGCTGGAGTGGTGCTAAGAGCTCTGAGTTTAGCGTTTTGAATTTCTCTTCTGGTACATATAGGAAGGGATTGAAGACGTGTAATAATTACATTGACCAGCTCTTTAAAAATATAGGCTCTTGTATTCCATTTCCTGAGATAGTAATACACAGTTCTGAGGCAGGAAAGAACTATTTGCATCTTAACAAACATCTGTTATTTCCTATTCTTTGGACCCACAGCCTACATTTTGAATATCATCATTTTGGAGAGAGTATGCTTCATCTGTTATAAATAACTACGTATTTGATTTTATTTCATGGAAGTCATAAACAATATTATTAGTTCAGGGTTTTATAATTTAATATATTCACACATATTACTCATTTTATCATCACTATAATTCTCTGAGGAAAGTGAAATTCATAGAGGTAAAATGTATATAAAAACAGAGTGTGATCCACTATTCCAATTTATTTTCTAACTTTATAGCACCTGCCAGTTTAAAAAAATATTTTTTTTAATTTTTTTTTTAACGTTTATTTATTTTTGAGACAGGGAGAGACAGAGCATGAACGGGGGAGGGTCAGAGAGAGGGAGACACAGAATCCGAAACAGGCTCCAGGCTCTGAGCTGTCAGCACAGAGCCCGACGCGGGGCTCGAACTCACGGACCGCGAGATCATGACCTGAGCCGAAGTCGGCCGCTTAACCGACTGAGCCACCCAGGCGCCCCTAAAAAAATATTTTTTAATGTTTATTTTTGAGAGAGAGAGGGAGAGCGCGCGCACATGAGTTGGGGAGGGTCAGAGAAAGAGAGGGAGACACAGAATGTGAATCAGGCTTCAGGCTCTGAGCTGTCAGTACAGAGCCTGACGCGGGGCTTAAACTCTCAAACCATGAGATCATGACCTGAGCTGAAGTCAGACGCTTAACTGACTGAGCCACCCAGGCACCCCAACACCTGCCAGTTTTACTTATTTTATTTTATCTATATATTAAAAAAAATTTTTTTAATGTTTATTTTTGAGAGAGAGAGAGAGATAGAGGGTGAATGGGGGAGGGGCAGAGAGGGAGGGAGACACAGAATCTGAAACAGTCTTCAGGCTCTGAGCTGTCAGCACAGAGCCCGATGCGGCCCTTGAACTCACGGACCATGAGATCATGACCTGAGCTGAAGTCGGACGCTTAACCAGCTGAACCACCCAGGCACCCTGTATTTTTATTTTTTTTAATGTTTATTTTTGAGAGAGAGCACTAGTGGAGGAGGGGCAGAAGGGGAAGGAAACAGGATCCAAAGTGGGCTCTGGGGTGACAGCAGAAAGCCAGATTTGGGGCTCAAACAAGTTGCCAAGATCCTTACCTGAGCCGAAGTCAAAAGTTTATCCAACTGAGCTACCCAGGTGCCCCTCACCTGCCTTTTTTATTTTATTTTAAAAAAAATTTTTTTAACGTTTTATTTATTTTTGGGACAGAGAGAGACAGAGCATGAACGGGGCAGGGGCAGAGAGAGAGGGAGACACAGAATCAGAAGCAGGCTCCAGGCTCTGAGCCATCAGGCCAGAGCCCGACACGGTGCTGGAACTCATGGACCGCGAGATCGTGACCTGAGCTGAAGTCGGACGCTTAACCCACTGAGCCACCCAGGCGCCCCTCACCGGCCTTTTTTAAACAACATGCTCTTGCCCTCTCAGAATTATGTGAATTATCTAAGGAGTGGGAATCAGACATCTTTCTAAATAATGTTCTCCAGATGATTCTAATGTGCCTTGTGGAAAAAAAACACCTGTCTAGTCAAGTGCCTCCAAATTTTAGTACACACAAAATTTGGATAGGAGAATCTTTGTAAGGGATTCTGAATCAGTGGGTCTGAACTGGATTCTAAGATCTGAATTTATTAACATGTTTCCAGATGCTGTTTATGTCTGCAGAACTCACATGAGTAGCAAGGCCTTTTAGACCATTTCTCTCCAATGCTATTGCAGAATGCCACTACTGCTTCCCTTGTATGTAGGACTGTAATCGAATAGTAGACAATGCAAAACTGAACATTCTGTGACACTTGGAGTTGAGACATCTGAGTGTATTACACTCAGTTTTGTGTTCTTTAGATTTTAGATATACAAGCAACCAAACTACATACAACAGAGTCTGTTGTTTCTGTCCATATTAAAGTCCTTTCTCTTCCATTTGTTGAATTTGCAATTATGGTAAATATTTTCCAAAAGAGGAATTTGAGGTCAGCTCAAGCATCTGAATTGTGCATCATAGAGCATGGAACAAATAACTTTAATTTGAAAAAAATTAAAGAGTAGATATTAGTAGCTGAACTTTTTACAGTAAATAAATCAAAGAACATAATTTTGAAAACACTTTTCATTCTCAAGGTATTCTACCTAACTTAAATCCCTAGAGGAAAAAAAATTTGATCCAATCGATAATTTTCTTACTAGTGCTTTTTAAAAAATGTTTATTTATTTTGAGTGAGATGGAGAGGAGGTGTGAGTGAGGTAGGGGCAGAGAGAGAAAGAGAGAATCCAAAGCACCCTCTACACTATTAGCACAGAGCCTGAAGTGAGGCTCCATCTCATGAACCATGAGATAATTACCTGAGCCAAAATTAAGAGTCTGAGTCTCAACTGACTGAACCAACAGGTGCCCCTCTAGTTAGTATTTTTAAACAAGGCTATGTGGTGCGTCTGAGTGTCCCAGTTAAGCATCCTTCTCTTGGTTTCAGCTCCAGTCATGATCTCACAGTTGGTGGCATCGAGCCCTGTGTCAGCCTTTGTGCTGACATAGAAGAGCCTGCTTGGGATCCTATCTCTCCCTCTCTGCCCCTTCCCCCACACTCTCTCTCTCTGTCAAATAAACATTAAAAAAATTAAAGAAGGCCCTGTTTCTGATATAGGCTTTGCCATTTCTTTCTGTGATCACCTTTTGCCAACAGGTTATGCTCCTTTCTATGACAACTCCAGTTTACAATGGCAAATCATGTTAATCAGCATAATACAATATTTATACGCCTATTGGCTATGGAAAGAAGGGTTCTCATGCAATTCAAGCTGTACCAGGCTTTGCAGGCATACATTACAAAGAGGGTATGAAGGGTTGGGTAGGGCAGGATATACTTCTATTTGGTATTAAGTTTGGAATTTGATTGACTGTAGATATATATATATATATATATATATCAACCTACTCTGAACCTGAAAATAAAATTTTGATAGAGTCTTTGAAGGAGCATCAGTTGTCTTGGATCTGTTGTTTCAGGGAAGATGTGAATCATGTCAGACGCCCTCTCCCTTCTTTCCTAGGAACATCACCAAGAAGGTGATTCCTATTTGGAAATGACTTGTAGCAAATAATGATGGTGTATATCTGGTATACTGATAGTTCAGAGACAGTTGCTGCAAAAAAAAAAAAATCACTTGCAAACATTTATAAGAGAAACCAACAATGTGCTTTAGTGGTTCAAATGGTGGTGGTGATGGGGGAGGAATAGTGGACAGTAAGAGGAAATTACTTTCATTACTCGTGTAATATTAGTGTAACTTTTAAGAAGCAATGGACAAACACTCTTGTTTAATAGCATTGTGACAAATGATTTCTTCATTTTAGCTTACTTCACTAAAATATTTTCCTGGGGACAAGAGAATGGAAAATTTTAAGATTCTTGATAGTTTCTAATAAATCACTTTCCATGCAAAATGTATATTAGATAATTCTTTACTAAATCCTTGCCATTATTGGATATTATCTTTTGAAATAGTTTTTCATTTTTAACTCATGGCAAGGGAATTGTTAAATAATCACGGCACACTAAGTTGATGGGCCATTATGCACTTCTTATATGACATTTGTGACAACTTTGTATTAAAACAAAGATTTTTAAATTATATTAGAATGATTAAGTTGGAAACAAACAAAAAAACAGTCATTTTTTTTTCTTTTCTGCAAAACTGAAACCTAAACCAAGATAGCCTAGACAGTGTAGAAAGACTAGAAATACCTAAGACATTAATGGTTACCTAGAGACCTTTCTTCTACTTTTCTGAATTACCCAAAACTTAAAATTGATATTCATAAAGAAAGAATATTATTTAAAAGGAGGAAGCAGAACAAAGTATGTTAAAATAATTTAAGTTGTACAGTGATTATCTTAATTTTCTAGAAACTACATACACATTGAGGCTAAGCTGTACTGGTGTGTCCTATCCAGTTATTGGGAGGAACCCAGTATTTCCGATTTCCAGAGAGCATTTATAATCCCTACTTTCAAAAATCTTCCTATAAACAGTGTTTTTTGTTTTTTGGAGGTATGCCAAGATGAGGGACTTGAGTTCTTCACTTAATCATATTTTATCAAAAGAGATTGTGGTCTGTTGATGCCTAGCATGGAAATCATTTAGAAGATGACATTCCTATTTGTAAAGGATCTGAACACCTGGATCTTAGCCAACCTCTAATCCCCCTCTCCCAACCCCTGGTTTTTTATAAGAACTAACATCTCTGTGGTTCAATGTGCTGGGACTTTATCTGGGCACTGTTTCAGTGTTGTAACAGTCCTAAGGAAGTCTGTGACATTTTATTCAAGCCAGAAGTCAAGCTGTCTAAGTTTTTAGAAGGAACTTTCTAACTTTCTATAAATTTTTATTTTGTTTTATTGACTTAGCTACTTGAAGATCTAATAGTTAAAGTACTAACATTTTTCACTGAAAAACACATGCTATCTGCACTCTAAATTCTCACTAAAGGAAATAATCCTATCATCCTCTCCAGCTCTTCTAAAGATATTAAGACAATTGATACTGTAGAAAAATAAATGGATATCCTGTCTCAATTTATAGATTTTATAGACTCTACTCTTTAATTAATATACCACAAGGAAAGATGTATTATTTTAGCTAACAAAGAGAAGAAAAATTTTCATGTGATGTCCTAGTATGAGGCACTTCATATCATTTTTATCATGTAATCTTCCAAATAAGCCAAATATTATTATGAATTTTACCAATGAGGAAATTACTTTGAAATTTCAAAGGTTAAGTACAATGATCACTATCTTTTTAAAAAGTATTTATTTAAATTCTAGTTAGTTAACTTACAGTGTAATATTAGTTTCAGGTGTACAGTTTAGTGATTCAGTACTTCCATACAACACCTGGTTTTTTATGTCTTATAGTTGGTAAATACCAGAAGTATGATTTAAAACCTTATATTGGGGTGCCTGGGTGGCTCAGTCAGTTAAGCGTCTGACTTCGGCTCAGGTCATGATCTCATGGTTCGTGAGTTCGAGCTCCGCATCAGGCTCTGTGCTGACAACTCAGAGCCTGGAGCCTGTTTTGGATTCTGTGTCTCCCTCTCTCTCTCTGCCCCTCCCCCACTCATGCTCTGTCTCTCTCTCTCTCTCTCTCAAAAAATAAATAAACGTTACAAATTAAAACCTTATGCTTCCAAAACCCGGTTTTAGCACTATACTTTATTTACTTATTGATAACATTTATTCTTATAAAACCACTATTTAATATGATGCACTTTCAAGCATCCAAATGATAAAAATATACATAAAAATATATTGAAATCTCTGGAAAGCATTGAAGGCATTTATTGTCTTCCACTTATGAAGACACTATCCACAATAATGAAATAAATTGTGAAAAAGGCCAAAAATTCCTTTCAGGTCTAGTGTGGACAATTAAAGTATAGACTGGTAGAATTGATTTGTTACATATGCGGGAGATTAAAAAAAATAGTATTTCTTCTTTTGCCTTGGACACCTACAGCTCAAATTAACACTTATAATTACTTCAGCACCCTGTTACATATATTTGGTTTCTAATCCTGTTTTTACAATAAACACCTTTAATTACAAGTTTCCTCAAACCCCTACTGAGCACAGTTTATGTGTGATTAACATATAAATTATTATGGACCCTTTCTCCAGATGATTTTTACATAAGATTTATTGAACTTTATACTTGAATACAGTAGCTTTTCACTTATTATTAAGGGTCTATTATTAGACCTGTTTGCATTACGGGCAAATTCCCTTCCTCAGTAGTCTCTTCCATGTAGTAGTTTGGGATCTTTAAAGAAATTTAAATAATATCCTGCTCTTGAAGTTGGTGCCTGGAATTTTGTATTTTTTTCCTTTACACATATATACATATTTTCAAAATCCCACCAGCTGTGATCACCTCAACAAAAACAAATCTTTATATTTATTGATAGGATGTTTTCCTTTGGAAATGATTTGAGTAAAACTTTTCTCTTTATCTTACCTTCTGTCTGTGTTTTAAAGTCATTCTCACCATTCCATTCTATTAAGTAATAGAAAACATTTCCAAGAATTTGAATTCCATTTGCATTTTTCAGATGAGACCAGATTTTCAATTTGAAAGATGGTTGTTCTCCTTCCTAAAAAGAAATGTGAGGAAGAATTGCTACAAGCAGGCAATTGGTTTGAATATGAATTTTCCTAAGAAGGTATCAAGGAAAGAAAACATATTAAAAATAAGGATCCATGATGCAACTCTGGTTTCCCAGGACTTGTTCTAATGTTGATGCTTACTCGAGAGATTCAGCTTCTCTTGGAATTAATTTAGCGCCCATTTTTTTTACAAACTTCTTCAATCCCTAAGGTGAATCAGAAACTTAGGATTCTCTAGAGATCAAAATCCCTGACTTCTGCAGATTCTAAAGACCCAATTATCTTCACTTAAAGAGAATCTTCCCCAGCCATAAATTTCTTGGGGTATTAATTGAGTATGGCTGTCTTTGATGGCTTCTACAGAAGCTGGGATTGGAATCAGAATATGTCCAAAAGGTCGCAGAATAGTTAAACTTTTCCCAAGAATTTGTTTTTCATTTTGTTACACAAATAATACTAGATCAATCCTAATAGAATCCTAAATAGTCATCCCATCTCTTTGAACTGTTTTTATTTTTGTATTTTTATTCTAGACCACACACTGTTTTTTCTTTATACCAGTATAATCATAGTATAAATTTGATTAGTATTTGCTACTTTATTGCAATGTTTTTGTGATTTTTCATAGTCTTTGTAATATTCCTTTTTAACATGTGAGGAATATTAAGTGGAATTAGTATAATCTAGCCTACAATTTTAATATAATTGGATCTTTTAATTTGTCTCATTATGAGATTTTGATATAATGACCATTAGTATCTATGTATTAGGATAACTAATCTGCTTTTCCTTCTTCTGAAAAGCAGGTATCACCATGAACACAGCCACTCAGGGACGCACTCCTAGAAGAGTGAATAATCTCCTCACTGTGTGTGCCAGATTTTGTTCAGATTGCTGTTTCCATGCCATCTGTCCCTGGATTGTTTTCTTGCCTTCTCTCCAGGAGCAGTGCAGTACCCTCTGGGCTCTATCCCAGCCAAGCCTGCTGACCTTTAAAACTCTAGGCTTTAAGCCACACTGGTTGCAAGAACTTATTAAATGCAGGCCCTCTGGTTTTCTCAGCCAATGGCTTGGGGAAACATTCTCCTTGTGTGTTTCCCTGTGTGTTCCTCTCTCTCTTGCATTCCTCCATGACCAAGGCTCCCTCCCCTCTGCAGCATCTCAGATCCTTTTCACCCCAAACCAGCTCTCTCTTCTTCTTACCTTCTTCTTCTCTCCTTTTAGTTGTGGAATTTGTTCTGGCAGTCTTTAGGTTGATTCTGGGATATTTAGGATGATTTGATAGTTATCTAGCTGTGTTTGTGGGATGAGATAGGTCTCCTACTATACTGCCATCTTCCTGCCTGCTACCTTTTGTAGTTTTCTATACTTTTCTATTTTGATGAGGAGGAATTATGAAATCATCATAGTATATAATTTGATGGACTATTTTACAACTATTAAATAATATTTTTGAAGAATTTGCATTAATGCAAAAATATTTATGTTAACATGGTTATATGAAAGAAAAAAAAAAACTAGTTTTCATCATTGTTTGCAAAGCCAAAACCTAACCCAGTGGTGTAAGGTGGTTAGGGTAGAGCCAAGGGCTCGCATCTGTTGCCTTAGGGTTAAATTGCCTATCTCATTTAGATCACCCTTATGCCTTTAATAATGGGGGGAGGGCACCCATAAAGGATTTCATGAGGGCAGAACCCCATCTGCTTCTTCAGCCTCCCACTTGCATCTGTAGTCTGCCTCCCTGTAGGTTCCTTATCTCTCCCTGCCTAATGTTAACACTTTCCCTTTTCATTCATCCCCTGGAATAGGGCTCCTTAACAGCAGTTAGGACAGTGACAATGACCATTCTGGCTTCTTCAAGATGATAAGGGACAGTGTGGGAGTACAGCAGTTAGAGTTGTTCAGCTGAGTGGCCCACGATGTGGTTCTACAGGAAGGCTGGCAGGCATGAGGCAGCACACACATTGGCAGACACAAAGAGAAAAGCACAATGTAAAGATTATACTGACCAACAAGATGGCATCTTAAAGATAATGTCCCCAGTTCCCAAACCAGTCAAACAATCCAGGAGAGACCCTAACTTTGTCCAGAAATGCCCACATGTCATCTATCAGTTATAAAACTCTGTGAGAATTATCAGTTATATTGAAATAACATGTCAGGGAATCTCACATAACCCAGGTGATGGAGGAGCCATAAGTAATCAATAGTGCATCAGTGGTATTCTCCAAGAGTCCGGCCCTAACTTTATTTAAGCATCTAATGCTTCTGTGTTGTTATTTAGGGTTTTGCTGTGTTTAAGCAGACAGTTCGCTTTATTTCGAGGTGTAAAACTTTTTTTTTTTTTTTTTAAGAGCTGGGAGTCCTACCAGAGAAAGAGTTGAGGCAGCTGTTTACCCTTATTAATTGGCAAATTTTTAGGTAAGCTGAACCTTTATTTTAGAAAGCAGAACTTTTATTACTTCTTGTGCTTTTTCCATTTTTTTTAGGGGAAGGCCTCTACCCAATTAGCAAAAGTATCAACCCATACCAACAGATGTTGGAATTCCTTTGACCTTGGCATGTGAGTGAAACCTAATTATCAGTCTTCCCTGAATAGTCTCCAGTTCCTTGATTGGCTGGGCAAGCAAGTTTGTGGTTGAAAGGATTGTTTCTACACAGGCGGATACTACTTGATGAACTTTCCTTGACAAATTCTTCCCAGTAAACATCTCTTGGGGCATTTGATAAGTTTTATCCCTCCCTAAATTAAAGGCCTGATGCAGTGCTTTTAGCTCTGTGAGCTAGGTAATAGTAATTGCCCCTGTTCTGTTTGTAACCATTCCAAGGGCTGGAGACAGTGTCCATGAGTCAGACCCCAGTTCCTTTCCTTGGGAGAGTAGGTGGGATTGAGCCTCCTTTAATAATTGATAAGTGGGCAAGCTATTTTCCTGAATCCCAGTATCTACAGCCTACAATATCCAGTAATTCTCCAAAACTCACACAATTGTTTATTGTCCTGGAGTTAGTAGCACTATAGTCTCTAATTCAGTTATAATTGTCCCTTCCTAGCAAGGCTCTCTGGTATTATCAAGAAAGAATGAGAAGAAATTAGTTTTCCCCATATTCAGTTCAGGGGCTGAGAGAAAAATTTAGTTATAAGTTTTCCAGATATGCCTCTAATCGTCAGGCTGCATTTGGGTAGTTGACCTGGAGTGGAAAGGATGACAGAAGGTGATTCCAGTATCAAGAAGGAGATGAACCGGGTTTTTAGTTACTGAGTTTTCCAGAGTTACCTGAGTTCCGGGCTTCCAATAGACAGTTGGAACCACCCTGAAGTGCCCCAGGTCCCATCAGTCCATTCTAGGGACATTGGTTATCTGAGCCCTCACACATAGAGGTCACTGAGGGCATTCAGACTTCCAGTGATGGTCTCCACATAAGGGACATGGCTTGCAGGGCTTTGACTTCTATTGTCCCTTCTGAGGGAAGTCTTGTTTCTGGTGCACTGCCTGACCACATAAGTGGCATTTGGTGCCAGGACCTCTGGAAGTCTGGTCTGACATAGTGTGCAAGGCCACAACTAAGGCCTTAGATTTTTCTTAAGCCTCCTTTCCTGTTTTTTGTTTTTTGTTTTTTGTTTTTTTTAATTTTGATCTCAGTTGTAATATACTCGACTGGCAGCTTGTAAGAGCTCCTCCAGTGTCCCTTCTAGGACAACAGCCAATTTTTACAGCTTTCTCTGAATATCTGGGGCCAACTGAGTGACAAATTTGTCCTTTAAAATTGTCTCAGCCTTAGGGGTGTCAGTGAAGATAGCCATATATTTAAGAGCCTCTCAACTTCTCCAGGAAGGCCATTGGGCTCTCATTCTATGTTTGTAAAATAGTGGCTAATTTAGCATAATTTAAGGACTTCAATTTAGATCTCCTTTATTTCTCTAAAGCACAAACTCGGAAGTGGTGACAATACCATTTCTTAATGGGATGGTCATAATCCCAATTAGGATCTTGGGATGGAATTACCTGGGCCCCAGTAGAAAACTAGAAGTGCCGTAAAGAACCTCCGGCCCCATAATAATTAATGAGTTGCCTTTCTTTTTTCTTCAGAGTTTATGGATCAAAAATCATCCCAATTATTCAGAATGCCTCCCAAAGTAGACATTGGCCTTGGTTAGGGAATTGTCCATCTATAGGAAAAAGGAAGAAGAGGCATCACTTAATTTTCCATACCTGGCCAGGAGAAGCCTCATCTCCTGGCCCTACATTTTGGCTGGCTATGAGACTGGCAGCCAAAAGCTTTGTCAGTTTTGTGAGATGCTGGGAGCAGTCACTATTATCCAGGCTTGACCCTGTCTCCGAGAGCTGACCTTGTCTTCCTTGATTTCTTCTATCCCTCAATTTTCTGCTTGTGGGACTTTGGGGGTATTGACTGTGACCAAGCAGGACTTCCCTGATTGTAGGAAGGTGCACTAATTTTATTTTGGCACAAAAGTAATCCTCTTTTACAAATATATGTTAAAAGGCTGGTGAAAACCAATTTTGTGTGTGTGTGTGTGAGGATAGAATTGGTCATCAAGCGGGCTAAAAGGGCCAAAGTCAAGGTCTATTCCCTTGCCTTTTTCAGCAGTGCCCACATAAATATGTTGCAGCCATGTGGATGCCCATTTTAGAGTATCTAGGTTGTTATGAATTGGTATACATTGGGCTAAGCTTAGCAAAATGGCTCCTATGTATTCCAGTAAAAGCCCTTTATATATTATAGTCATATATCCCTTACATGGCACAGGCATCCATTCCTTTGCTAAACAGAAACAACACAAACATGGAACATTTGGAGACTGGCATCAAGGACATTGTCACCATCTCCCCAGCCTTTGGATCAGAGGAGGAGCAATTTCAACCAAGGCTTGAGTAAAACAATTCAAAAGGGTATGCTGTCCTGCTGTCCTGCCCTTTTGGTTAAAATCATATTTTTTTCCATCTTTTTGGGCAGACAAAAGGGGTAAAAACCTTTGTTTACCTCCTTTTTTTTTTTTAAATCAAAAGCATACCAATAATCCAAGTAAACTTTGCCTTTTTAATAGAGAGTAAGGAAGAATTTTAATCTGATACCAGTGTACTTTTTTTTTAATATATGAAATTTATTGTCAAATTGGTTTCCATAGAACACCCAGTGCTCATCCCAAAAGGTGCCCTCCTCAATACCCATCACCCACCCTCCCCTCCCTCCCACCCCCATCAACCCTCAGTTTGTTCTCAGTTTTTAAGAGTCTCCTATGCTTTGGCTCTCTCCCACTCTATATACCAGAGTACTTTTAAAATCCATTTATTTTAAACTTAGTCCATTCTGACCACATATAAAATTTCTTTCCAAAGATTTCCCTTCACAAACTTTCTACACCTTTTCTTTGCTTTCAGATTTTGAACCTAACCCCCTTTTTACTCCAAACAACTAGTCTCATTTAGGACAAAATTACTTTCTTTTTCTTTCAACAAAAATGTATTCCCATTCCTTGTATCTTTTTTACGTATCTCCTACTTTTCTACATATAGAGTTACTTTTTTTCTTTTTATCAGTCTAATTACATTTAGCAGAATTTTAACTCTTAGAAACCTTAGTGTCCAGTGAAAACTAAGTAGTAACCAATTGTGAACTTATCTGTTACATCAGAATTTTTTTTTAGATCGCAAACTTATGAATCTATTATGCATAAATCATGTTTTTTTAAACAGATTTAAGTATCCTTTTTTTTTTTTTCAGCAACCTGGGTTAGGTTTTGGAATACTTCTACATATTGATCAGGGTTTTCTGAAAATTTGCCCAGGTCCTTTTTATTTGCTTAGAATCTTGCAAGGAAAATGGAACCTTATTGGGGCCAAACTCACCATGAGGCATTTTAGTCAACAGATACATTGAATGTGCCTTCCTTTTAGGGGGAAGATTTTTCATCCCTCACAGTCCTGGATAAGGAGGGCTTGAGGGTCTAACAGGTGGCTTTTCTTGAGAAGAGGCATCGGAGGGCAAGTCTGCAAGTTCTTGCCTTTCTCGGTCCCTTAAAGGGGCCAGGAGGTTGACACCTTACAACTCTTACATAAGGAGCTTTTCTTTATAATATAGATCTAACTTTAAGACAGTACTGTACTGAACACCTCCTTCAGGAGGCCAAGACTCTCCATCTTCCAGGAGATACTTCAGGCGCCTCTTAGCATTGGTAGGTTCAGTATTAAGCCCTGACCCAAATCAGACTCCTGAGTAAGTCTGATGCCACCTTAAGCCATATGAGGTCGCCACTGAACCACTGATCGGGACTCAGCACTGGCTTTGACCCCTTGGTCAGGTCGGAGCCTTTCTGCTGTCCATTTCATTCACACATGGTCACATAGTGACTCCAACCTGCCACCCAACGCCCAGCTCCTTAAGGTTTCGTTCCTTACTTCTTTTTTTTTTTTTAATTTTTTTTAACGTTTATTTATTTTTGAGACAGAGAGAGACAGAGCATAAACAGGGGAGGGTCAGAGAGAGGGAGACACAGAATCTGAAACAGGCTCCAGGCTCTGAGCTGTCAACACAGAGCCCGGCGCAGGCTCGAACTCACGGACTGCGAGATCATGACCTGAGCCGAAGTCGGCCGCTTAACCGACTGAGCCACCCAGGTGCCCCTTTCGTTCCTTACTTCTTATAGAAATACTCAGGGCAACTCTGGGAAGTGATCAGGTTCCTCTTCTGCCTCTTAGGGGCAGGTCTACCAAAATGAACCTGGGTTCTTACCAGTTTGTGGGGCGGTGCTCCCTAAGCTCTTCCTGGGCCTTACTAAGTTCCAGTGTGCTTCCAGACCCTTGCCCCATCGCACTGGGAGGGGCTAGTCTCCTATGGATCAAGCAGTGCACTGGTGCCAGGTGAGGTTGCTTCTCCCCGTGCTCGGAGGTTCGCACCCTGGTGACAAAGGAGGTGGGAACGCACCATCTCCAAATCCCAGACGGGAGCCCCCAAGAGATACAGCAGGATTCTCGCATAGAGAGACGGGACACCGAGGCTTCCTTTGTCCAGGAAGCAACTTTATTCATTGTGCCAGCTTGGGCTCAGTGGGTTCGAAATGAAAAACTGAGCCCCAAGTGCAGTGGAGTATAGCTTTTTATGCAATTTCTACTTCTTTGTTTCCCATATATGGTGACACATATAGTCTGATCAGACACAGTCCAAGTTACAAACTTGTGACAGAGCTGTGCATACACAGTACAGGAGTTGATTGCATCATGCTACTTTCCCTTGTTCTGAGGATGCCTCCACCAAATTCCTTAGGGAGGGATGCTACCTCTGCCACAATTTCAGTGTAAGAAAGGAAAGACTGGGTAAAGAGCTCTGCTCTTGGGAAGGAAGCTTAGTCACGTGGTGGCAGACCAGTACCTAAGAAGGTATGTCCAGGAAGCAATTCCTTGTGGTCAGCCCAATGAACTTCAGAAACATTGATGTTGGGTACTCAGTTTTAACTTGTTTACTGTTCATTTCTGTTATTTTTCCCCTCTGTCATTATACTTGTAGTCAAAGTCTTTTTTACCTGGGATAGTGGTTTTGTGGTGAACAAATTGTATTCATTGTTTGGGTGAAGCATTTCAAGGAAAGGAGAGCACCCCCTTCAAAAGTAGAAGATGGCTGAGAGTACCTGGGATTTTATACATGTTTTCACCATTACCTCCTAATTGTTTAAATTAGATAGGTGGTGGGGCACCTGGGTGGCTCAGTCGGTTGGTGTCCGACTTCGGCTCAGGTCATGATCTCACAGTTCGTGAGTTCAAGCCCCATGTCGGGCTCTGTGCTGACAGGTCAGAGCCTGGAGCCTGCTTCAGATTCTGTGTCTCCCTCTCTCTCTCTCTCTGCCCCTAACCTACTTGCATTCTGTCTCTATCTCTCTCAAAAATAAACATTAAAAAAAATTAGATAGGTGGTGATTTTATGCCAATTAGTGTGGGGGATAGGTATATATCTATTTAGGCAAATTCTTTGGAGATGCTTACAGTATGGAGTGGGATTCAGTTACAAATTAGGTGGTAGACTTACAATAAGAAAACTGAATAGCTTGATGGCTTCTAGGTTTTCACTGTATGGTTGCAAATTTTCTAAATTTCTTGTGAATTTCTAAATGCCATGCATAAGCACCAGTAAATTCTGATTTTCAACTTAATAATTTTTAGATTATTTTGTACAATGAAACACGTTTTCTCTTCACTCATTAATTTAACAAATTAACTTAATATATATAAATTCTTATAACAGTGCCTAGAAATTTGTAAGTTTTTACTCTTGCTATTAATAACTAAGAGCTAATGTAGCTAAGTGAGGTCTTTCTACTATATTATCAATAAGACATGGTAGGATGAACAAAGGTATGGACCAGCAACTGGAATATATTTGGATTAAGGATTTCAACAGTATATGATTATAGAGAATGGTATAAGACACATCCTGAAGATTCCTGACTGGCTATTTGTAATACAGTATGGATGTAATATAATTAAGTCGTTAAGGGATTATTCTTGAACTTTTCAAAAGTTTTGAAAGTCATTCTCCTGAATCAATTTAAAGCTATGGCTTATAAAAGTGCATAAATCCATAAGAGAAAGAAATATTTAAATTGCCTTCCTGAGCTTGGAGAAAATTCTTTTTCTTTTTTTTTCAGGCATAAGAACATTTTATTTTAAGAAATGTTAGCCTAAAAGAAATTAATTTATTTAAAATTTTAATTATAGTAGATTCCCAAAGTAAAATACTATCAATGATGTTTGTTAGGATGGTATTATTCTTAGTAGTACTATTAATACTATTTTTTTATTTAATTTTTTATTTTTAAAAATTTACATCCAAATTAGTTAGCATATAGTGAAACAATGATTTCAGGAGTAGATTCTTTAATGCCCCTTACCTATTTAGCCAATCCCCCCTCCCACAACTCCTCCAGAGTGTCTGCTTGAATGTCTGACTCCTGATTTCAGCTCAGGTCATGATCTCATGGTTCATGGATTCGAGACCCACACTTGGGCTTCTTCTCTCTCTCTCTCTCTCACTCTCTCTCTTTCTCCTTCTCTCTCTGGCCCTCCTCTGCTCTCTCTCTCTCTCAAAATAAATAAATAAACTTAAAAAAAAGAAAGTGACAAGTCCAGTTGTCATAGGCAGGTATTTTAAGTTTATTAATTCTTTTCTTTTTTTTTAATTTTATTTTTTACTTTTTAAAATTTACATCCAAATTAGTTAGCATATAGTGAAACAATTTCAGGAATAGATTCCTTAATGCCCCTTACCCATTTAGCCCATCCCCCCTTCCGCAATCCCTCCAGCAACCCTCAGTTTGTTCTCCATATTTATGAGTCTCTTCTGTTTTGTCCCCCTCCCTGTTTTTATATTATTTTTGGTTCCCTTCCCTTATGTTCATCTGTTTTGTTTCTTAAAGTCCTCATATGAGTGATGTCATATGATTTTTGTCTTTCTCTGACTGACTAATTTCACTTAGCAAAATACCTTCCAGGTCCATCCACGTAGTTGCACATGGCAAGATTTCATTCTTTTTGATTGCTGAGTAATACTCCATTGTATATATATACCAATCTTCTTTATCCATTCATCCATCGATGGACATTTGGGCTCTTTCCATACTTTGGCTATTGTTGATAGTGCTGCTATACACATGGGGGTGCATGTGTCCCTTCGAAACAGCATACCTGTATCCTGTGGATAAATGCCTAGTAGTGCAATTGCTGGGTCTTAGGGTAATTCTATATTTAGTTTTTTGAGGAACCTCCATGCTGTTTTTTTTTCCAGAGTGGCTGCACCAGCTTGCATTCCCACCAGCAATGCAAAAGAGATCCTCTTTCTCTGCATCCCTGCCAGCATCTGTTGTTGCATGAGTTGTTAATGTTAGCCATTCTGACAGGTATGAGGTGGTATCTCATTGTGGTTTTGATTTGTATTTCCATGATGATGAGTGATGTTGAGCATTTTTTTCATGTGTCAGTTGGCCATCTGGATGTCTTCCTTGGAGAAGTGTCTATTCATGTCTTTTGCCCGTTTCTTCACTGGATTATTTGTTTTTTTGGGTGTTGAGTTTGATAAGTTCTTTGTAGGTTTTGGATACTAACCCTTTATCTGATATGTCATTTGCAAATATCTTCCCCCATTCTGTCAGTTGCCTTTTAGTTTTGCTGATTGTTTCCTTTGCTGTGCAAAAGATTTTTATTTTGATAAGGTCCCATAGTTCATTTTTGCTTTTGTTTCCTTTGCCTCCGGAGACGTGTTGAGTAAGAAGTTGCTGTGGGAAAGATCAAAGAGGTTTTTGCCTGCTGTCTCCTTGAGGATTTTGATGGCTTCCTGTCTTACATTGAGGTATTTCATCCATTTTGAGTTTATTTTTGTGTATGGTGTAAGAAAGTGGTCCAGGTTCATTCTTCTGCATGTTGCTGTCCCGTTTTCCCAGCACCACTTGCTGAAGAGACTGTCTTTATTCCATTGGATATTCTTCCCTGCTTTGTCAAAGATTAGTTGGCCATACGTTTGTGGGTCCATTTCTGGGCTCTCTATTCTGTTCCATTGATCTGAGTGTCTGGTTTTGTGTCAGTACCATACTGTCTTGATGATTACAGCTTTGTAGTATAGCTTGAAGTCCGAGATTGTGATGCCTCCTGCTTTCGTTTTCTTTTTCAAGATTGCTTTGGCTATTTGGGGTCTTTCCTGGTTCCATACAAATTTTAGGATTATTTGTTCTATCTCTGTGAAGAATGCTGGTGTTATTTTGATAGGGATTGCACTGAATATGTAGACTGCTTTGGGTAGTATCGACATTTTACCAATATTTGTTCTTCCTACCCAGGAGCATGGAATCTTTTTCCATTTCTTTGTGTCTTCTTCAATTTCTTTCATAAGCTCTCTATTGTTTTCAGTGTATAGATTTTTCACCACTTTGGTTAGATTTATTCCTAGGTATTTTATGGTTTTTGGCACAATTTTAAATGGGATTGATTCCTTGATTTCTCTTTCTGTTGCTTCATTGTTGGTATATAGGAATGCAACTAATTTCTGTGCATTGATTTTGTATCCTGAAACTTTGCTGAATTCATGGATCAGTTCTTTTGGGTTTTACATATAGAGTATCATGTCATCTGCATGTAATCTTTTGGGTTTTACATTAGAGTATCATGTCATCTGCGAAGAGTGAAAGTTTCACCTCCTCCTGGCCTGTTTGGATCCTTTTATTTCCATGTGTTGTCTGATTGCAGAGCCAATAGGGGAAGGTTCTCAGTTTTTCCCCACTGAGGATGATATTAGTGTTGGGTCATTCATATATGGCTTTTTTGATCTTGGGGTATGATCTTTCTATCTCTACTTTTCTGAGGGTTTTTATCAAGAAAGAATGCTGTATTTTGTCAAATGCTTTTTGTACATCTATTGAGAGGATCATATGGTTTTTGCCCTTTCATTTATTGATGTGATGATTCACATTGATTGTTTTGTGGATATTGAACCAGCTCTGCATCCCAGGTATAAATCCCACTTGGTTGTGGTGAATATTTTTAAAATTTTTTTTAATGTTTATTTATTTTTGAGACAGAGAGAGACAGAGCATGAATGAGGGAGGGTCAGAGAGAGAGGGAGACACAGAATCTGAAGCAGGCTCCAGGCTCTGAGCTGTCAACACAGAGCCCGACGCAGGCTCGAACTCACGGACCGTGAGATCATGACCTGAGCCGAAGTTGGACGCTTAACCGACTGAGCCACCCAGGTGCCCCGTGAATATTTTTTTAAATGTATTGTTGGATCTGGTTGGCTAGTATCATCTTTAGGATTTTTGCATCCATGTTCATCAGGGAAATTGGTCTATAGTTCTCCTTTTTAGTGGGGTCTCTGTCTGGTTTTGGAATCAAGGTAATGCTGGCTTCATAGAAAGAGTTTGGAAGTTTTCCTTTCATTTCTATTTTTCGGAACACCTTCAAGAAAGTAGGTGTTAACTCTTCCTTAAATGTTTGGTAGAATTCCCCTGGAAAGCCATCTGACCCAGACTCTTGTTTTTTGGGAGATTTTTGATTACTAATTCGATTTCTCTACTGGTTATGGGTCTGCTCAAATTTTCTATTTCTTCCTGTTTCAGTTTTGGTAGTGTATATGTTTCTAGGAATTTGTCCATTTCTTCCAGATTGCTCATTTTATTGGAGTATAATTGCTCATAATAGTCTCTTATTATTTTTTTTATTTCTGCTGTGTTGGTTGTGATCTCTCTTCTTTCATTCTTGATTTTATTTATTTGGGTCCTTTTTCTTTTTGATCAAACTGGCTAGTGGTTTGTCAATTTTATTAATTCTTTCAATGAACCAGCTTCTGGTTTCATTGATCTGTTCTACTGTTTTTTTGGTTTTGATAGCATCAATTTCTGCTCTAATCTTTATTTCCGGTCTTCTGCTGGTTTGGGGTTTTATTTGCTGTTCTTTTTCCAGCTCATTAAGGCATAAGGTTAGGTTGTATATCTGAGATCTTTCTTCCTTCTTTAGGAAGGCCTGGATTGCTATATACTTTCCTCTTATGACTGCCTTTGCTGCATCCCAGAGGTTTTGGGTTGTGGTACTATCATTTTCATTGACTTCCATATACTTTTTAAATTTCTTCTTTAACTTCTTGGTTAGCCCATTCATTCTTTACTAGGATGTTCTTCAGTCTCCAAGTATTTGTTACCTTTCCAAATTTTTTCTTGCGGTTGATTTCGAGTTTCATAGCGTTGTGGTCTGAAAATATGCACGGTACAATCTCAATCTTTTTGTACTTACTTAGGGCTGATTTGTGTCCCAGGATATGGTCTATTCTGTAGAATGTTCCATGTGCACTGGAGAAGAATGTATATTCTGCTGCTTTAGGATGAAATGTTCTGAATATATCTATTAAATCCATCTATTAAGTCCAGTGTGTCATTCAAAGCCATTGTTACCTTGTTAGTTTTTTTGATTAGATGATCTGTCCATTGCTGTGAGTGGGGTGTTGAAATACCCTACTATTATGTTATTACTATCAATGAATTTGTTTATGTTTGTGATTAATTGATTTATATAATTGGGGGTGCCACATTTGGTGCATAAATATTTACAATTGTTAGGTCTTCTTGGTGGATAGACTCCTTGATTATGATATAATAATGCCCTTCTGCATCTCTTGATACAGTCTTTATTTTAAAGTCTAGATTGTCTGATATAAGTGTGGCTACTCTGGCTTTCTTTTGTTGACCATTAGTGTGATAGATGGTTCTCCATCCCCTTACTTTCAATCTGAAGGTGTCTTTAGGTCTAAAGTCGGTCTGTTGTAAACAGCATATAGATGGATCTTGTTTTCTTATTCATTCTGTTACCCTATGTCTTTATTTACTTATTAAAAATTTTTTTTTCAAGATTTACTTATTTTTGAGAGACAGAGCATGAGCAGGGGAGGGGCAGGGAGAGGGGGAGACACAGAATCCAAAGCAGGCTCCAGGCTCTGAGCTGTCAGCACAGAGCCTGATGCGGGACTTGAATGCACAGACTATGAGATCATGACCTGAGCCAAAGTTGGACACCCAACCCACCGAGCCACCCAGACGCCCCTACCCTATGTCTTTTGATTGGAGCATTGAGTCCATTGACATTTAGAGTGAGTACTGAAAGATGAATTTATTGCCATTATGTTGTTTTAGAGTTGGGGTTTCTGGTGGTGTTCTCTGGTTCTTTCTAGTTTTTGTTGCTTTGGGTATTTATCTATCTATCTATCTATCTATCTATCTATCTTTTCATCTTTTCTCCCCTCTGAGGGTCCCCCTTAAAATTTCATGCAGGGCCAGTTTAGTGGTCACAAACTCCTTTAATTTTTGTTTGTCTGTGAAATGTTTTATCTCTCCTTCTATTTTGAATGAGAGCCTTGCTGGATAAAGAATTCTTGGCTGCATTTTTTTCTGATTCAGCACATTGAATATATCTTGCCACTCCTTTCTGGCCTGCCAAGTTTCTGTGGATAGGTCTGCTGCAAACCTGATCTGTCTTCCCTTGTAGGTTAAGGAATTTTTTTTCCCTTGCTGCTTTCATGATTCTTTCCTTGCATGAGTATTTTGTGAATTTGACTGTGATACGCCTTGTTGATGGTCAGTTTTTGTTGAATCTAATGGGGGTCCATTGTGCTTCCTGGATTTTGATGTCTGTATCTTTTCCCAGGTTAGGAAAGTTTTCCACTATGATTTGCTCACATAACCCTTCTACCTCTATTTCTCTCTCTTCCTCTTCTGGGACCCCCTATGATTCTGACGTTGTTCCTGTTTTTTGTTTTGTTTTGTTTTGTTTTGTTGTAATTTTTTTTGCATTTATTTATTTGAGAGAGACAGTGTGAGCAGGGGAGGGGCAGAGAGAGAGGGAAATACAGAATCAGAAGCAGGCTCCCGTCTCTAAGCTGTCAGCACAGAGCTGGATGAAGGGCTCGAACCCATGAACTGTGAGATCATGACCTGAGCTGAAGTCGGATGCTTAACTGACTGAGCCACCCAGGCACCCCTGACGTTGTTCCTTTTTAATGAGTCATGGATTTCTCTAATTGTTAAATCATCCTCTTTTGGCTTAATTTCCCTCTCTTTTCTTTTCTGCTTCATTATTCTCCATAAGTTTGTTCTCTATGTTGCTGATTCTCTGTTCTGCCTCATCTATCCTTGCCGCCACAGCATCCATCTGAGATTGCAGCTCAGTTATAGCATTTTTTATTTCATCCAGACTAGCTTTTACTTCTTTTATCTCTGCAGAAAGGGATTCTAATCTATTTTCAACTCCAGCTAGTATTTTCATTATCACGATCTAAATTCTGATTCAGACATCTTGGTTGTATCTGTATTGGGTAAGTCCCTGGCTGTCGTTTCTTCCTGCTCTTCCTTTCGGGGTGAATACCTCATTTCGTAATTTTGAAAGGAGAAAAGGAATTAATGTGCAAAAAAATTAAAATTAAAAAAAATTAAAATTAAAAAAATTATAATTTTAAAAATTAAAAAAAACACACAAAATCGAATAAGTGATGTTAGATTCTAGGTGTGTTTTGGTCTGGGTGTTGAAAGGGGCTTGATAGATAAAAAAGGGGAAAGAAAAAAAAGAAAACCGTTTGAAAATTTGAAAAAATGAATACACTGAAGTAGACTTAAATGAAATGATGGAAGTAAAATAGAATTTGAAAAAATTTACACAAAAGTAAAAAATATAGTAGAAAAGAATTTAAAATATTTTTAATAAAAATTGAAAATAAAAATGAATTTTTTGTCTTTCTGTATTCAAGAAAGAGAAAAAAGAAAGAAAAAAACAACAAAGAAAAAGAAAATTAAATAGATGGACTGGCAAATAGACTGAAATGTGACTGAAATTACTTCATTTTCCCCTAGAAGTCAAACTATGAAGTGCTTTATAGTCCATAAACTAAGCAGGTGGAGAGACTTGTATTCCTTACGAGCGAGGTTGGCCCAGTTAGGTGGGTCTTAATGTAACTGCTCCGTACTCCACTAGATGGTGCTGCTTAGCTTACTAGGGTGGATTGTTGTGGTGCTTGTAGGTGTGTATGTGCATGCGTGGGAGCGGTGAAAATGGCGTCACCCAGCTACCCAGTCTCTAGTATTGGAACTCTGTTCTCCCCCATCAGCAATAGCGCACCCATCCTTTATCTTTGGCTTCTGTCCACTCCCCACTTTTACACAGTCTGTGACCAAGCCCTAAGCAGCACCGCCGTCCTGAGTTTTGTCTCAGATGCGGCTGTTTTTCCTGATTCCTTACTTCTGAGGGACTGTGGCTTTGACCCGTTCTGCCCCTTTGCAGGAGGGTCTCACTGAGCAACGGCCAGGTGCTGGCCTCACCCAGGAACGTTTGCGAGACTGTGCTGCTGCCAATGCCCAGAGACTGTGCTGGGTGCCAGCGAGCCCCAGAAACAGTTCACGAGATAGTGTAGCAGCAGTGTTTCAGGGATTATGGAAAAACACAACACGTGTCTGGCAGTAGGGTTCACTTTTAACAGAACTGTTCCAGCACCAGCAAACATGGTTGTTCTCCCGGGTCCACTGGGGCCTTGCCTTTGGGGACCCACATAGCCTCTACCAGGTGTCCTCCCAGCAGGGGAACCACCTCTCCCTGTGTGGCCTGAAGAACCCCAGACTCCACTCTGCTCCTGCGGATTCACCCTTCCCACCAGAGCACCGCCAGGTATGGAGCTGTGGAGTTTCAGACTCTGCACTCCCCCTGTTTATAGAGTCTTAAAGGAGGGAATTTAATTTTTTTTTAATGTTTATTTATTTTTGAGACAGAGAGAGACAGAGCATGAATGGGGGAGGGTCAGAGAGAGAGGGAGACACAGAATCCGAAGCAGGCTCCAGGCTCTGAGCTGTCAGCACAGAGCCCGACGCGGGGCTCGAACTCACGGACTGTGAGATCATGACCTGAGCCGAAGTCGGACACTTAACCGGCTGAGCCGCCCAGGCGCCCCATAAAGGAGGGAATTTAAACCCTCCCCTTTCTCCTTTCTCCCTTTTTAGTTTAGTTTAGTGGAAAAAAAAACTGCTTCCATTTTTCCACTTTCTCTCCAGCTGCTTTTGGGGAGAATGCTTTGCCCGTATGCTCCCCTCCACCATCTCTATCCTCTCTCCACATGTAAAAGAGACTCCCTGCCCTCTGCAGCTTCTCTCTCCCCCAGTTCACCTCTCTGAGTTGTGTACCTGCTGAATTGTGTGGTTCAGGTTGTTCATAGTGTTGTATAATCCTCAGATTAGTTTTCTAGCTGTGCAGGATGATTTAGTGTTGGTCTGGCTGTATTCATGCACACAAGACACACAAAAAACTTCCAAGCTGTTCTGCCATCTTGGCTCCTCTCTGATAAAAGTGTATTTAAAAATTTTTTGTTTTTACATTTTATTTATTTTTGATTAACAGAGACAGAGCACAAGTGGGGGAGGGACAGAGAGAGAGGGAGACACAGAATCTGAAGCAGGCTCCAGGCTCTGAGCTGTCAGCACAGAGCCTGACGCGGGGCTTGAACTCACAAACTGCGAGATCGTGACCTGAGCCAAAGTCGGACGTTTAACTGACTGAGCCACCCATGCGCCCCCAAAATGTATTTTTTTAAGAAGTTTACTTACTTATTTATTTTGAGAGAGACAGGGAGACTTCAAGCAGGGGAGAGGCAGAGAGAGAGGAAAAATCTCTAGCAGGCTCTGCACTGTCAATGCAGAGCCTGATGTGGGGCTCAAACTCCTGAAGCATGAGAAATGACCTGAGCCAAAATCAAGAGGTGGTCGCTTTACTGACTGTGCCACCCAGGTTCTCCTGATTGATAAAAATTTAAAGTGACTCTTGTAGGAGCGTGAAATTTGGGATGGATATGTAAAAGAATTTGAAAAAATAAGTCAAGAAAGATGAAGGAAGCCAAAATAGTACTTATTATATGCTGGGTGCCTTATATGCACTATTTTATTTATTCTCCCAAGAACACCACAATGAGACTGTTAATTATAGGTGAGCATTCTGAGACATAAATGTTAATTGCCCAAGGTCAGATTGCTAGTAACTGGCCTTGTAAGCATAAGGGTCATAGATGTGGGATGCTAGCCCTGAGGTCATTGCTGGCCATAGACAGGCTTAATCCAGACAGAAAACATAAGAAATCTGTGTCTATGTGTTCTGCATAAAGAACCTCTTAATTATCCAGGGCACTGACAAGAGGGTTCCAGTGAGGACTGAGTGAAGTAATGTGGACTAAATCTACAGTTTTACCAAAGCAGGGTAGGGCTGGGAAGAGGAAAATCTGGGGAAACTATAGGTAGAGTCCCCATAGCTCTTTCTGCAGCACAGACTAGTATGTGGCTACTTGCAACCCTGTAAGATATCCTCTCATTATGAGCAAGGATTCATATGTGCCCATGGCAGCTGGGTCCTGGTTTGCTGGGGTTATCAACTCTGCAGTACAAACTGCATTTGTGGTACACTTGACCTTCTGTAGGAATAATGTCATCAATCATTTCTCCTGTGAACTTCTTGCTATCATGAAACTGGCCTGTGTTGACATCTCAGGCAGTGAGTTCGTCAGGCTCATGGTCACAACACCGTATATTGACTGTTAATAATCATTATCTTTTACACGTTAATCATTGTAAGCATCCTCATATTTGCTTTTCTAAGGGGAGAAACAAAGTATTCTACACCTGCTCAGCCCATCTGACTGTGGTAATAATATTCTACAGAACCATTCTCTTCATGTACATGAAGCCCAAGTCTAAAGACACACTTAATTCAGATGATTTCAATGCTACTGACAAACTGATATCCGTGTTCTATGGGGCGATGACTCCAATGATGAATCCTTTAATCTACAGTCTCAGAAACAAGGATGTGAAGGAGGCAGCTTCATAGCAGCTTCTTTAGCAAGTTAAAGGAAAAGGTGATTGGACTGTGAACACATTGGACTTCGTTGAAACTTTAGAATTATGTTGGAAGTTTGGTTACTTTTACTTTTTTTTTTTGCACTTTTGTATATTATTTAGCAATTTTTCATAATGACATACAGCATTTCAATATTATGGCATGCTCACTATAGAGAATTTGCAAGATACAGACAGTAGGGTGAGGGAAATAAAGAGGTCACCTATTACTCTAACACTAGGAGATGGGTTTCAAGCGTTTTGAACAATATCTTTTGTGTTCTGTATATACTGCAATGTTGGAATCGGGTACTATATGTCTTTTTATGTTCACCTTCATACATAGTCCTATTTCATATGCATCACTTCATCAAATGCTTCAAAATAAATAAGTTCTCTGTTGTGAGAAAAGCAAAACAGAAAAATCCTCAAAACTGCACCCATATTCCCCAGTGGAGAGCCTTGTGTTGTAGTTTCACATTAATCTCAAAATCCTCCTAAGTCATTGGAGATACTATTTTCTTGGAGAATATCTTTCCTGTGGAACTAAGTGTGCAAGCATTTGGGACTATTGAGGGAAACGTGTAAATGCCTTAAGGATGGAGCCTATGCAATCAATCAGAAAGTCCTTATTTTATCTTCTTTCTTTGTTTCAGCTTACATGTTAGCTCTAGCGTAAAGAAAATTTTGCAAAATTAAAACTGGGTTGGAAAAATCAGTCTATTGGTCTAGACAGTAATGTGGACAAGTCTTGGGTTAGATGGCATCATATCCATGCCCATTTAGGAGAAGCCAGGCTTTTTGATATCCTGAGATCATTCCAATACTTTTCCAAAACTTAGAAGAGTATCTAAGTTCTTGATTTCTAGTGTGGACCTGCATTGATGTCTTGTCTCTCTTACTAATACCTTTGTCACCTTAGTGATCTGAGAAGGTAGATTTGGGGGGATGTCACACAGGATGTGATATTATCTTGATTTTGCTTGGCTTCCTCCTCAAATTTTTACTCTATCTGAAGAACATTTCTAATTTACAGGCCAACAGGAATGAGAAAGTGTGTTCAAGAGTAAGCCACATTCTAGGAAATCCATTAGGCTGGATAAATTTTATATTGATGGAACAGTAAAGTTAGAAGATGTTAGAGATTAACATATTTTACATAGGCAAATAAGAGTTAAATGCTTGTGGTATTTGGGTATATTAATGTCACTTTTCCAAGTTCAGTTTTTAATTTTAGTGGCAGGAATATCAAACAGTCATGAACTCTATTTAAGTCCCTTTAACTTCCATCCTAGATATGCACAGATTAAATCTGATGGCAAAGGTTGAGACTATTGATGTATTAGAATCACACCCTAGTGAAATAGGCTGTAAAAACCTATTAGTGGGGTGTTTGGGTGGCTCACTTGGTTAAGCGTCAGACTCTTGATTTCAGCTCAGGTCTCCTCTCCCACTTCCTGAGCTGGAGCCCTGCAATGGGCTGTGTGCTGACAGCACAGAGTGTGCTTGCAATTCTCTCTCTCCCTCTCTCTCTGCCCCTCCCCAGCTTGGGTGCTCTCTCTCTCTCAAAATAAACAAACAAACAAACAAACAAACATAAAAACCTATTAGTTTCCATAAACACACTCAACAGACTTTTATTTCCTCAAGAATTCCTGGTATGTAGAAAACCTCTAGAGTCAAGCATATTGTGTTTGACCCACAGGCCATTTTGGATACTCAGACTCTACTTTTGTTTTTGTTTTTGTTTGTTTGTTTGTTTGTTTTTAGCTTAAATCAAACTGCTTCCATAAGCTCTCTGGGATGACTGACCTAGGGTAGGGCCTAGTCTTCTATCAGACTTTAAATTTTTGAATCTACTTAATTAAAGAAAGTAGAAATTATATTGTATCTTTTCTAATGTCTTATTTAATTTTGAGAGAGAGAGAGAGAAAATGAACAAGTGGGGGAGGGGCAGAGAGAGAGAGAGGGACAGAAAATCCAAAACAGGCTCTGCACTGACAGCAGTCAACCTGGTGTGGGGCTTTAACTCACAAACGGTGAGATCATGACCTGAGCAAATCAGATGCTCAACCAAACTGAGCCACCCAGATGCCCTGAAAGTAGAAATTTTAATATGCATATTTCTCCTCAGAAGAGAAGATGAAGATAGTTTTTTCCCTGTCAGTGTTGCAGAATAAATTCTGAAGAAAAGAAAAACAAGTCATCTGTTTTGATGTATCCATATGTTCAAATTGCTAGGCATACATGTTATCACTATAATACCGATATGCTTTATTTAATACTTCAGCCTCTACAGGGTTTTTCCATTCAGGAAATTTATTTTAAAAGACTTTTCTATTTTTCCAATTCTCATTTAATTAGGATTTTGTGACTTGGAAAACTTACATTTCCTGACAATTCTGGGAAGGAATTATTTCATAGAAACACTTCCATACTATTATTTAATAATAATAAATGAAATATTTTTTTCCCATTCAGAGTGTATTCTATCATTTGTAACTAATCCCTGATTGATATGTATGGCATATGAGGTCATCTTTGCTTTGGTCTGTTTAGTTTCATCTTCCACCAGCCCCCATATGCCTCTCTGTTTATATTCTTGTGATGCTGCGTTATTTTTATTTCCCTGCCTTCATCATGCCATTTCTTGTCTTATACCATGGTGTTATTGTTTCTTCTTCCTGGATGTCCTTCCTCATATTATTTACTTCTCAAAATCCCACTCAAAAAGTTCAGGTATCACCTCTCCTGGCAAGTGTGTCTTGATTCTGAGTTACTTGTCACTTATACTTCCATAGCACATTAAACCATCATTTTATTTTATTTTCTATTTTTGAGAGAAAGAGAGTGGGGGAAAAGCAGAGGGAAAGGGAGATAGAGAATCTCAAGCAGGCTCTACTCCCAACACAGAGTCCTATCTGCAGCTCGATCTTAGGACTGTAGGATCATTCAGGACATGAGCTGAAATCAATAGTCAGACACTTAACCACTGAGCCACTCAGGTGCCCATAAACCATCATTTTAATTGCAGCATTACAACCTTTTATTGAAATCATCTGATTACATGGATATTTTTATTACTACCTATAGGACAGGTAGAGACTGCATCTTGGGCATTTTTATATTCATAGATATTCTTACTATTGGCTTCATTGAGTAATTGAGTATGTACATAATAAATATATAAACAGTGATTTTAGAAAATATAAAACACTTAATAGAAATATGGGTAGAAGACATGAGTATACAACACATATAAAAGACAATACAGCTATTTAAGACACAACAAAAGTTAAATATTATAGTAGTTAAAAATTCCATTAAAAGGCATGATGAGATACTATTTTAAGCCCTGTAGATTACCAAAAAAAAAAAAAAATCCCAAACTATTGATGACATCATTGATGTCAAGCATCATTGATGACAAGAGCAAGAGAAAAATCAGCAGTACTGTAATACTGGTGGGAGCATAAACTAGTATTATCTTTTAGATTCATAAAAATCTTCACTGTTTTTGGCCACATCATTTCACTTCTAGAATTCTATTTTAACAAAGTGATTTGAACTAATTTTGTTGAAAATGATTTAAAAAGAAAAAGAAAAAAATATCATTCAAAAGTAAGCAGCCTTAAGGTTCGTCATTGGATCTTTAGAGGGGCAAATGATTTTAGCTTGATTTATTATGTTGTTTTATAATGAAGATCAGGCTCCTTTCTGAACTATGGTTGTTTTCAGCTTTGTTTCTTAAACCTTTATATATTATCTGAGGATATCTTTTCTTTCCTTGCCTTTCTTTTCCCTTCTCCTTCCTTCCTTGTAAAAAAAACATTTTCCTTTCCTGTATAAAGACTGTGTATTACTTTTAGAATATTTACAATGTAAATATGTGTTCATTCAAAAAGTCAACTTTTATTATAAGATAATTTATAAAGTGAACATAAAATTGTACAGTAAATAATCTATACTTCCAAAAAGGTTGTGTCTGTGTGTGTGTGTGTGTGTGTGTGTGTGTGTGTGTGTGTGTTTGCATGTGTGTAAGACAGGGAGAAAAAGAGATTGAAAAATTGAGAGAGAATTCAGTTGGGGAAATTTTGATGACTATACATGAGCCTCTTTATGATTTTTGTGTGAAACAGCGTAATGGGCCTCTTGTAATTAGGTCTTTAGGGCTTTATTTCTGAAGTCTCATGTTTTATACATATTTCATTTATGAAGCAATTTAAAGTTGCCCATAGAGGTTTAGAGAGGTCCTTAAGAACACTTAAATTGTGTCCTAAAGCATGGAGCAGATTCTTTAGATATTTGTGGGTCCACAATGGGGCAGTGTTTTAGCCTGGGCTTTATGGGGAAATTGCCCCATTCCTAAAATGCATGGTTAAGTATCAGTTTCCTTCCTATTTCGAACTAGAGGAATCTAATGGTGCTTTGTCTGAACTAGCAGAATTTATCTTTGTATTCACACCTGTAACAGTCATGTGTCTATAAATGTCAAACAATCAGTGAGTTACTATGGCCAAATGATTACTCACTAGTAGCTGCCTCTTTGGAGGCTCAGCTACTAATGTGGAGTCATGAAGATTGGCTGCAAGTAGAAAAGCAGGACAAAATCATCTGTTGCTGCAACCTAGAGAGACAGGCAGTCTCTGGTTTGAAGGTAAGTTACTGCAAAGACAGGAAACAAACTTATCATCGATAAGTAGGAGTTGGACTGATGGTTTAAAAGTGTCAATTTTGAACATGAGATGTTTTTCTCATTGAGAGATTGAGTGTTAGAAAGGGAATTTAAGGGTCTAGTGACTGCGATGTGGTGGGGGAAAAAGAGCTGTGAGACCAAAAGAGCAGTTCTGTATGCAAAGACCACTGCACAACCAACTGGAAGGAATTTGCCCAGCAGGATGAGTTACTTTTTATTAACGTTCAGCTTTTTGGTGTGTTACATCGTATTTGGACACTGTTATTTACTTGAGCGAATTGAGGCTTACTACAGGGTGTACAGTAGACTATGTGTTCTTTGGTAAACAAGTCATCGCTGGTCCTCTAGCAACAGCTCAGTTCCATTTGGTTCAGTCACTTAAGAACCAGGTGAACTGTGTTCCAGGTCCTGTTCTAGGGCCTCTTTATACAGAGATAACATACGAGGAGGATCCTATGACCAATTTGGATTTTTTTAAAGAAACTGAACAGTATCATTTTGTGAACTGAAAAAGAAAATTTACCAAAGCAATGCATAGCCAGAAAGACACCTGCTTGGGCATTATTCTAGTATGTTTGCATGCAGTATTGGGGACTATTTTGAATATCTGCTTTTCGATCATTAGGTTATAATTGTAAAAGTGAGTAACTTTTCCTTTTCCTTTTCCTTTTTATGTCAAGAGGCTTGCTAAAAATGTTAAAATAGTCTTAGTCAAAAAAGTTAGTCATGTGTTTTAAGACAAGGAACACACTGGTACCTTACTACAACCCTATCTTTTTATAGAGGGAATTGAATTTGATATAAGGCAGAACTTGAGATGAGTTTTGCCATTTTGGCACCTAATTTTCTGGTGTCCAGAAGATTGGGGTGACTGTGATAAAGTGTATTAGGATCTGTATGTAGGATGAAATAATACCATTTGTCAGAACATTGTGTGTGATCTGATTAAGCTTTTAAGCTACATGTACTTGATAAAGAAATGACTGTTTCAGAGATGTAAAAAAAAAAAAGAAAAAAAGAAGGAAGAAATGAACAGAGAGGCATGAAGGAAACCACTGATAATGGGAACCATTGTTGTGCTATTTGGATTATATGCACCAGCTCCTTTAGTCATATAAACAAATATTATGATATAAGTGTTTTTATCTTCATTCTTTACCAAGGATGATGATAATCAGAAACGTGCCCAGGCCATCTAGTTAAGAGGCAGAGATGGTGTTTGACCTAAGTTTGCCTCCAAAGTCTGTGTGCCTGACAGTGGTATGGAATGGCGTGTTAGAATATCATGTAGCATGGGGATAGCTAATGGAACCATGGCTTTGGCAGAGATGATTTTTCACAGGGGTGCATATAATCTTCAGTATTCAAAGAACCCCTGGTGTACCTAATGCCTTTGGGGGTCTCAAGTGGTTTGAGACCTAACCCAGAAAATATGACAAATTCTATAAGATGGAAATCTTCTAAAAAGTTAAATAATTTTAAAAGCTAGGGCAAAGAGGATTTTAAAACAGGAAAATCAGATTTGGCTTTGGGTGATCCCAAGAAGACTAGTTATGGTCTGAAAATGAGAAAATGGATCCTTATTTCAGAGCAAAGTGCCTCATAACATTAGGTGGACAAAGGAATTGAGAATGGAACAAGAATAATAGCTAGCATTTATTGAGCTATTATTTATTGAGCTATTATTTTGTTTGGGGAATTTTACTACTCATAAAAGCAATAGTGCATTTAATGGAAAGGAAATGACATAGGATATAAGGATAGACCCTTAACTTGGTCAAAGAATAGTTTACAGCTTGATGGTGGGACAGGAGATGGTTATGGGCCTGAAAATCCTAATGATACTATTTAAGTATCTTGAGTATTGAAAATTTGACTATATTTAGAGTACATATTAGTCTCCAAGTCTCATGTAGTGTGTAATACTGAACAAGTTAGAACAATTTTCAAACATACAGCCTTGTGTCCTATGACAATGGATGGTTTGATGTAGTATATGTCATGTAGTGATATAAGTGAAAGGAGAGAGAGAGGCAGGCAGTGAATCTCAAGAGCTTTAATGTTGCTTTTTAAATAATAAGCAATCTATTCATAAAGTGCCAAAATTTCAAAAAGTAGTAAAAGATATACTGTAAATAGCCAACTTTCCATTCCTGTTAATCAGCTATCCATTTCATTTTCTGGCGATAACTATTCTTGTTTCTTTTTCTAGAGATATTCTATATATGAGCAAAAATGCGTGTATGTATGTGTATCATAATACATATATAATATTTTTTCACAAATGTTAGTGTGTCATATGTACTATTCTGAGCATTAATTTTACAGTTAATATTTCTTAAAGATATTTCCACATCAATGCACAAAAAGGCCCATATTCTTTTTGACAGCAGAATAGTATTCCATTATTTCTATGTCCCCTTTTCCTGGAAATGTAAACTGTTTCCACATCTGCTAATACAGACAATATTTTAATGAATCAATTTGTATGTAAATCACTTTACACATGTGCTAGCATAACTAGTGATAATTACTTACAAGTAAATCTTGGTCAATGATTATATGTATGCTTTTATGATTTTGACATATATTTCCAAATAGTCCTCCATAGAGGATGTACCAATTAGAGTGTACATTGAGAATATAGGAGTTCCTGTCTCCTTGCCCTTAGGAGGCAAGCCGTTAGAGGTGAAACCATGCCTTGTCCTTATGAGATCAGTGCATAGACATCTAAAGGATGAGTCATGGTGAGAGATGTAGGAAAATTCTCTGTAGCTCCCTGTGATGTTGGTCACTCAGTTTCTTGAAAACTTTTTTTAATATATGTATGTGTGTGTGTGTGTGTGTGTGTGTGTGCGTAGTGTTTGTATATTCATACTTATATGTATAACTATATATAAACTTTAATGTACCAAATAAAATAACGATGTCAATTAACAGCAGGCACAACTTATATATACATATGTATGTATATTACCAATATATATTTTAATATATACTTATATATTACATGTTATACATATATTTGTTGTATGTGATATATAACTATATATTGTATATTATGCATAATTATGTATATTATATCCTTAGGGTATATTCTGAAATGTAGAATTTGGTAGAAAAGTCATGCATTTTTATCTGCGATTTTAAAAAAGAAAGATATTTGATAATTTATGGAAATTTAGATAATCTATTACATTATAATCTGAGGAAAATTCTGCAAATATACTCTAACCAAACCAAAATATAAATTAACATGTGGTCCTGAAGAGAATAGAAGAGAAACAGAAGAGAGAGGAACCAATAGTGAACAATTAGTAAATATAGAGTGGTAAATACATTGATGAAGAATATCCAATACGTATAGTGTAAGGGCTGAGAAAGAACTCTCAAAAAGGCTCATTGTAAGGAAATTATAAACACTTCTACATTATTTCACTGATTGAAATTTAGCAATTTGAGGATAGAAATGGGGGAATAAAAGTATTCTTGTAGTTCTGTCTTCATTTAATGTTTGAGGGATAGTTTAGGAGATTAGGCAGCACTCTAGTAGAAAAAAATAATCATTATGAGCAAACGGTTGGGTCCTGTAAGCCAAATTTTGAGAGTAGAGAAAGAGAAGATATCCACTTATGGAATGGTAAAATTGAGTAGAGTGTTCAAGTTAATGAAAACAAATAAGAATGACAACTTAACCAGCAAAAATAAGGAAGTGGGAAAAAAAGAGAATGCACTAATGTAAAGTAAATAAGTTATAAAAATAAAGTATATGGAAAGAAGAAAATTAAATAGATTAATAACTATATTTTAAAGTGAATGGACTAAATACTTTCATATAAGACAGAGACTGTAAAAGGAGATTAAAAATTTAAACCAGATATATGTTACTTATAAGTAGTATACTTAAAGCGAGAAAGAGAAAGAAAAGTTGAAAATAATGGGATGCACTAAGAGTAGGCAAAAGCTCCCAAACTAAGAGGAAACAGGAGTGTAATAGAAATATCCTAAAAGTGGAAAATAAAGCACAAAACAGGAGAAAGGCCAATTAAGAACAGTCATAGTTTATAAAGATTATTAGCCATTAACAACACAGAAGTAAGCATATAAAAAAATCCTACTTATATAGGCAGAACATGCTTACCAATATTTATATATAATTTATTAATTATAGATGACAGAAGTTAATTATTTCAAAGGTTTGAATAATACATTAAATAAACTTGATTATATGTATACATGAATGCATGTATTGTGTATCTATATAAAATCATATGTCTCTCTCAAAGAGAATTCATATCTTTTGTTAACATTTACAACATGGATCAAGTAATTGGCTGCCAAAGTCTCCATAACTAGAGAATTATAGGTCATTTCTCATGTCATAAAATTGGAAATAACAAAAATCGAACACAAATATCTAATGACTAGAGTTCAAGAAACACACACTTGGGTAACTCCTGGTTTAAAGAGGAAAAGGAAAAATAATTATCTAGAAGTTAATGAAAAGAACATTTCATATCAAAATCTAAGTTTTTAGGAAACAACGTATTTTAAGAGCATGAATTACAGTTAGCAATAGGGAAGAAGGGAAATATTAAGGAATTTAGTTCTTATTTCATGAAATTAGAAAATCCAAATAAGCTTGAAAAAAATTTACAAACAAACTTCTTAAGTTCATAAGACAGGGAAAAAAAGATTGGAAAGGATAAATCTATCCAAAAGCCTCCTTTCCTTTTTTGAGAAGACCTGTAATATAGGGAAATGCCTTGTGAGACTAATACAGAAAAAATATCACTTAAGATAGTAAGGAAAAAGGAGATAGAACGTCTCACAAGGGAGAGCACAGATTATAAGGATTAAATGCAACCCTATGACAACACATTTGTAGCAAAATATAAAGTATTAAAATGAACTTCTCTCAAATCTCCATGTTGAAATCTTACTTCTTTCTGAACAGTCATCTATTTTGGTTTGATATTTCTTTTGAAACGTTAGTATTAGAAAATATTAGTAAATTAGTTTACAAGGTAATCTAGTCTATGAGCCAAGTTCTCTGCAAATTGAATAATTAAGAATTTATACTCTGCAGCCATATGGCTTGGGGTTAATCTTAGTTATACCATTATTTAGCTATATGACCTTGACCTTAGGCAAATTACTTAACTTTTATGTGCTTTATTTTCTTCCTCTGTTAATAAAGATGATGATGCTAACAACAGTAATTGCCTAATAGGGATGCCATTCAGACTAAATGAGGTAATGCATAAAGTAAGCAATTAGTAGTGGATTGGCACAGAGTGACAAAGAGTAGTCATTATTTTGTCTTTCATTTTATTCCTTTATTCAACATATATTTTTGAACATCTATTTCTGTGTCCACTTCACTATAGGTACTGGACTGTGGAAGTAAACAACAAAAGTACCTACCTTTGTAAAGTTTACATGCTGCTGGTCAAGACAGATAGTAACCATAACATTATAATTTCAAGGAGTGACAAGATCATTGATTTATTGTGTGGTGGTGTGTAGCCAGTAAAAATGGTTTATTGTTCAGTTATACATAAAATACAATACTAAGTTGTTATTATAACCTCTAGTTTACATATGTGATGATAAATATGATAAAAAGGCCAGGCTTCAGCAAGGAAGACTTAGGTTTGAGTCTGACTTAGCTCTGATATATATTTACCTTTAGTCAAGTTTACTTAATATTTATACTTTAGTTTATCTGTAAAATGTGGATTACAATACCTCTATTTTGGCACTATGATGAGATTAACTAAATTACATGACACATTGCATGTAGCATAAAACATGTTAGTTTCCTCTTCCTTGCTTTGGTTCATTTTTGTATACTTCTTTTTTTTCTTTAGTCTTCTCCTTTAGAAATATTTTTCCCTTCTGGAAGAATATGGTACTTGTAAACTAGTACACATTTGAAAGTAATCGTAAAATACATATTTTGTTTTAACAAATTTTAATGTTTTACAGGTAAAAGAGAAACAGTAGAATGGAATGGGAAAATCAAACCATTCTGGTGGAATTCTTTTTAAAGGGACTTTCTGGCTACCCAAGGCTTGAGCTACTCTTTTTTGCACTGATCTTAATAATGTATGTTGTCATCCTTCTGGGCAATGGCTCCCTTATTTTAATCAGCATCTGGGACCCCCACCTTCACACCCCTATGTACTTCTTCCTGGGGAACCTCTCCTTCTTGGACATCTGCTACACCACCACCTCCATTCCCTCCACACTGGTGAGCTTCCTCTCAGAAAGAAAGACCATATCCTTCTCTGGCTGTGCAATACAGATGTTCCTCGGCTTGGCCATGGGGACAACAGAGTGTGTGCTCCTGGGCATGATGGCCTTTGACCGGTATGTGGCTATCTGCAACCCTCTAAGATATCCTGTCATCATGAGCAAGGATTCCTATGTGCCCATGGCAGCTGGGTCCTGGATCATAGGAGTCATCAACTCTGCAGTACAAACCGCATTTGTAGTACAATTGCCTTTCTGTGGGAATAACGTCATCAATCATTTCTCCTGTGAAATTCTGGCTATCATGAAACTGGCCTGTGCTGACATCTCAGGCAACGAGTTCATCATGCTCGTGGCCACAACACTGTTTATATTGACACCACTGTTATTAATCATTATCTCTTACACATTAATCATTGTCAGCATCCTCAAAATTCGCTCTTCTGAGGGGAGAAGCAAAGTTTTCTCCACGTGCTCAGCCCATCTGACTGTGGTGATAATATTCTATGGAACCATTCTCTTCATGTACATGAAGCCCAAGTCTAAAGACACACTTAATTCAGAGGACTTGGATGCTACTGACAAACTTATATCCTTGTTTTATGGGGTTATTACTCCTATGATTAATCCTTTAATCTACAGTCTTAGGAACAAGGATGTGAAGGAGGCAGTAAAACACCTATTGAGAAGAAATGTTTTTAATAAGTAAATGGGAAAGGGACAGGTTATTTTTATAATCACAATATGAAAATCAATTAGGGAAACCAAAGAGCCTAATAGATCGGTTCTTGTTGCTGTGTCAAATTCATCTCTCAAATCTCTCAAGCTTTAAAAATTTTTTTGGTGCAGTGCGTAATGAAAATAAGTAAATGCCTATGTTTTAGGAGTCAGCGATTATGGTTTTTTCTTATTGTTCAAGAGCTTGAATGTGAGGGCAAGTAGAGGGGTAATGTAATAGTGAGAGAGATTTCCAGACAGGACAATGTTACCCTTTAAATGCTTTTTGATAAGATTATTTTCAAAACCAATTTAATATTTTCTTACTTTATAAGACAGAATAAAAACTTGTTTCAGATTTTTAAAACTGTTAAAATCATGAACTTACAATATTGTATTTACTAAAAAATATAATTTACTTGGAGCCTGTTCATATATGTAATGTTGGTTGTCCTCTGTCTAGGTAGCTGTACAATATTAAACTTTTTGGTTCTAGTATAATAATTTTTTATAACTTTTGTTCATATCCACTTATGAGGTATTAAGTTATTATTCTTTTCTACTTTCAACATATCTACTTTGACAGTCTTTTTTTCTGAAGGCCTTCTGATACATGGGATCTAACTGCTTTAGATGTGGAATTAAATGACTGATTTTTAAAGCCTTTTGAAAATTAAAAGAAAATAACTACTTAGTGAAATATCCATGGATAAAAGTAGAGCTATATCTTTTCCTTTGTACCACTGACTTTCTATCCATGAAGTATGTTGCTAATCCAGGAGGAATCTGTTATTATGGAATGGTGGATCTACCTTTAGATGGTTTTTACATTTGGTTTTTATCTGGGATTTCCATTTCTTTTCTATGTTATGGTAACGTTCAGCTTTAAAAACATTTACTTTTATCATTTTATTTCTTCATCTGAATTTCATACTTTAAATATCCATATTAGATTTGAATGATTAATATTATATATTTTTTCTTCCTCTATCATATTATTCTCAGAGTTTTTTATTTAAAAATTTAAGTAATTTAGGTTATGTTTCTTTTTTAAAACAATATCCTATATTTTTTAAAAAATTAAATTGAAGTTAATTAACAAACAGTATAGTCTTGGCTTCAGGAGTAGAACCCAGTGATGCATCACTTATATATGACACCCAGTGCTCATCCTGAAAAGTGCTCTCCTTAATGCCCATCACCCATTTAATCCATCCCTCCACTCACCTCCACTCCAACAACCCTCAGTTATTTTCTGTCTTTAAGAGTCTCTTATGGCTTGCCTCCCGCTCTGTTCTTATCTTATTTTTCCTTCTGAGCCCCTATGTTCATTTGTTGAGTTTCTCAAATTCCACATGTGAGTGAAATCATATGACATCTTTCTCTAATTTATAATACCCTGTAGTTCTATCCATGTTGTTGCAAATGGCAGGACTTCATTCTTTTTAATCACCAAGTAGTATTCCATTGTACATGTATACCACATCTTCTTTATCAGTTTGTCAGTTGGGTGGACATTTGGGCTCTTTCCATAATTTGGCTATAGTTGATAGTGCTGCTATGAACATTGGGGTGCATATGCCCCTTCGAATCAGCATTTTTGTATCCTTTGGTTAAATGTGTAGTAGTGCGATTACTAGTTCTATTATTAATTTTTTGAGGAAACTCCATACTGTTTTCCAGAGTGGCTGTATCAGTTTGCATTCCCGCCAACAGTGCAAAAGGGCTTCCCTGTCTCCACATCCTTGCCATCATCTGTTGTTCCTATCTCGAGAAGCAAGAAATGTCCCCAATACATAACCTAATCTTATAACTAGAAAGAAAGAAGCTAGAAAAGGAACAGGAAATAAAGCCCAAAACCAGCATAAGGGAAATAATAAACATTAGAGGAACTAAATGATATAGAATCCAAAGAAACCAAAACAGATAAATGAAACTAAGAGCTGTTTTTTGAAATAATAGCTTATGATTCTTTTAGAATTTTAGAAAACTTTAAGATATTAGGTTACTTGGTTTTACTCTTGTTTGATTGCTTCAGCTTTTTAAACACTGCTTAAAATTCTACATTATTTAATTGCTAATTTTTATTTAGATTTTAAAATTTTATTGTTTTTTTAACCTTTTAATTTTTTTAAAATCTTGTGTTTACTTTTAATTGTAAAATAGAGATTCATTTTCCTCTTATAGTTCAGAAAGAGGCAGCAGTGAGCATTTTATAGGATACTACATCACAAAAGAAAGGCCTCCTTTATTCCATTGTCATTCTACTTCTATCTCTGTCTCCTTGAATCTTTTATTTTTCTTAGTAATAATAGTAGTAAATAATTATTTTCTGGGAATGTCCTTCAGAAATTTGAGAGAACCACAAGTTCATGATCCTTCCAAGATCCTATATCTATCTAACGAACGAACGAACGAACGAACGAACGACAGCAACAACAAAAAGACCTAAGACCTGAGTGACTTCTTGTAATGGTGTACTTTCTGAAACTATAAGGGGGATAAAATGTTTTAAATTTCTCCAATATGCAAAGCTGTTAGGATATACTGAGCCAACATTTGTCTAAAACCACGAGCTGTCAGCATACTCAAGGAGGTAGTGAAAGATTTGACTGACAAACCACAATAGAGGTTTTGTATAACAGGTTCACAGCCTGATGTACATCAAACATATTTATTCCCAAGATGGAGTTCTTGGGAATTTCTTTCCAGAACAGTCATATATGTATATCATATATATACTGTGTATGTGTGTGTATATATATATAAAGGAGTGTGTTTGTCACTCCTTTGCATTACTTTCTTTCATCATCATGATCAGTGAGAAGCTGGCTAGAACCCAGTTTATACAAAGTAAGATTTTAAAAAATGACATCAGAGTCTTTTCACTGATTCATGGTTTCCTGACTTTGTTGGATTTAGACTTGGTCATTGTGCAGCTGCCCAGAAAGTGGAATGACCATATTGCAGATTGGCCCTTCTTTGGAAAATGCTTAGGGGGCAGATAGACTAGCAATTTGTAAACTTTAGTTGGCTTTCTTAGGAGAGAATGATGTGCTATTCAGAGGGGGACAGAATAACTGAAGGGTGACTAAACGAAAGTGTTTAGAGACTACTGGTTGTGGCTGATCTCTTGTTTCATACCACTATTTAGGCTTCAGGACCAGTCATTTCTACCTGTTCTTCAATGTCATCAATGCTGATGTCATTTTGATCCAGTTTGTGTCATCCCATGCATGGATTTACATTCCCTTCATTCCCTGAACTATAGCTAGCTCTGGGCTTCTGTTTACTAACTGACGATTTGAGGAAGATACAAAGGAATGACAATGCAGAAAAGGAAAAAAGAATAACCCTAATTAGACTTCAGATCTCACAGTATCTAACCTCCACCATGAGCTTTCATAAAGATTCCTTATCATCCGTCTCTCCACTAGGCTCTGGTCACCTGTTATGTTAATAGGGTTTACTGTTTCTCATTTAAGAATTATATCTTACATTTGTTATCATCCTTAGTCCCAGAGAAGCATGACTCCATGTACTTGCTTCTGGACCTTGGAAGACATCAGGTTCAGACCAAAACTTAAGTAGTTGCTGTCAGCTAGGGCACAAACAAAGCGTAATGCCAGTTTTTGTTTGTATGTTTTGTTTTGTTTGTTTGGTTTTGGTTTTGGTTTTTGTTTTTCTAGTCAAACATCTTGTGTCTTTGGAACATGATGGCCCTAATAGAATCAACCTTGGAATGGTGACCATATGTCTTATTTGCTCAGAACGAGTCTACTTAGCAGAGTTTCCCTGGTTTAATTAGTAATAGTTCACTTTCATTGTCAAGTGTCCTAGCTTGGATGAGAAGAAAAATTATGTAATGCCTTATAAGTGGAGATGAACAAAAAGTTATAAAAATAATACTATACTACAATGAAAAAGTTTAATATTATATAGCTACATAGAACAAGGATAATCAGCATTTCATATTTGAATAGACTCCAAATAAATCAGATTCTTTTAGTAATTACAATATTATAAATTCATGATTTTAACTGAGTTTTAAAAATCTGAAACCAGTTTTCATTCTGTCTTGTAAAGAAAGTAACAAAATATCCTGGTAGTCCAAGCCTCCTTACCTTACTTTCTAGAACCTTTACATTTTTACCTTTCATACTGAGATACACAACACATCTGGAATTGATTAATTAACAATCTCTGGGCAGATCATGCCATGCTGTTTAGGGTGTCCTAAATTGTTTTCCACAATTTACTTGGAAATTTGTTAGTTTGCTTTACATTTATTAGACATCAGAGTAACATATTTTTGCTTATTTTTATTCTCTTCTGTTTTGTCTCACTAAAATCATTAGAATACATTTTATAGGATTTCTGGGAGCTCATTTACACCCAGTACTAAGAAAACGGACTTTATATTTGTAATTGTATTTTGGAACTAGAAATATTTTGTGTCGTCTACAATCTGCTTGTTTGTATTATAAGAGGAATCTTAATTTTTGAGGAACCTAAAACCTAGTTTTAAATAGTCCTTAGCCATTTTCAGGCACCAATACATTTTTCAAATAAAATTCTCTCATTTTACCTTATATGTCTTAACTCCTGAATATGTTACTCTAAGTACCAGAATTCGTAACCAGTACTAAAAGTAATGATAAATGATATAAATAATGAAAACAAATCGTCACTATTTATGAATAATGCTCTATGATGTAGGATACTCAAATGATCTATAGTATTGGACTTAAAAAGTGAATTAATGTCAACTGTACTTCAATTAAAAATTTTAAAAAATTGCAAAAAAGTGAATTTACCAAGATTGCTAAATATCAGTTTAGCAGAAAAATCATTACATACCAATAACAAGAAAGTAGAAAATAGCATTTAAAGCAAAATTTATAATAGCATCAAAAATATAAAAATATATGACAAGACATTTATATAAGAAAAATCAGTATAACATTATTATTTTTTTTTTAATTTTTTTTTCAACGTTTATTTATTTTTGGGACAGAGAGAGACAGAGCATGAACGGGGGAGGGGCAGAGAGAGAGGGAGACACAGAACCGGAAGCAGGCTCCAGGCTCTGAGCCATCAGCCCAGAGCCTGACGCGGGGCTCGAACTCACGGACCGCGAGATCGTGACCTGGCTGAAGTCGGACGCTTAACCGACTGCGCCACCCAGGCGCCCCCAGTATAACATTATTGAGAGAAATCTAAAAATACCTAAATTAATGGATTAGAAGATTCAATAGTATAAAGATGTCATTCTCTCTAAATTGAAATATAGGTTCAAGGCTATCTCAATCAAAATTCCAGCAGATTATTGTGCAAATTTATACACAGACACCAAAATATACAAATGCCAACACTAGCTAACCCACCCATAAAGAATAAATAATTTAGAGGGCCAAAATCAAATCTTATTATATACAGCTATAGCTAAAAAGACAATGTAGTATTTGTGCAAGGATAAGAATAATAGACTAATGGAACAGTACAAGAGGCCAAAAAGAGATCCAAACATATATGGTCAATTAGTTTATATCAACAGTGATACTGTAGTGCAGTGGGGAAGAGAGCTTTCAATAAAATCATATTGAGTCAAATAGTGTACACATAGTAAAAAATAAATCTTGACCTTGCCTGATACCATACACAAAAATTAATTCCAGATGGATTGTATATCTCAGTATGAAAGGCAAAAATGTAAAAGTTCTAGAAAGTAAGGTAGGAAGCTTGGACTCATCAGGATATTTTCCCTATGGATAAAAATAGGAGAGACAAATGAATAAAATTATGACTCTTTTAAGAGGGATAAAGACCAGGTGAGTCAGTGTTGGATAGGCGTTGAAACCATTTATTGCTACATCAGTGTTACATTGTTACAGTGAAACAGCATAATAAACAATCATAAAATCTCAGTGGTACACCAAAATAAACATTTATTCAAGTCTATGAGACACCTGGATCCATGTGACCTCAACTAAATTATCTTTATATCTCAAATCAGCTGTGAGTTGGCTTGCTGATTGTGGACTCACTCATTTGTTGGGGATTGACTGACTCATGTAAAGTGGCCTTGGCTGTTGGCAACTGAGGCACCTCAGTTCTGCTTAATGTGCATTTTATCCTCCAGTTGGATAACTTGGACATATTTTCATGATAATAGCAGAGATGGAAAAGAGAGGACTAACCTAAGTGAAAGTGCTTTACTAGTCTCTTCTTGCATTATATTTCTTAATGCTCCAGTGATCAAATCAAGCCACATGTGTAGGACCAAATCAGAGTAGGCAAGCCTAGGAAAGAGTGAAGAATTGGCGTCATTAATATAATTAATATACCACAATTGTATAAGATCACTTAGCTCACCAATAGTCGAGCTGAGGTTTAATTCACAACTCTTTACATCTGGTACTCATTCCAATGCACTATTCCTTCAAAGACTGTTATATAATCTTTATAAAATCACAATCATTGTGCTAAAAACTCAGGGTCTTCAAGGGACATTTGATAGTAGTCAGTTATCTGATCAATGTTCTCCCTTTACTCTGTGGCCATTTAAAAGCTCAGTAAGGATGTTTTGTCTTCTGTTTCTCATATAACTGAAATATTTGGAGAGATTTCTGAAAATAATTCAGTTACTTTACAAGCTCAGAGGCCCTGTAGGAAGGCATTTATATAGTTTTTAATTGCAGTGTTTGCTATGTAATTCGAGGGCAATCTGCAGAAGGAATGCAGGAGGAAAATAGTGTCCTACAATTCTGCTTGCACAAAGGCTGCTCAGCAAACAAGTGTTTTATGGGCCCAGATAACTTGAATTAATTAAAATTTTTTTCACCTCATTTTTTGGTTCCCAATTAGTACATTGAACTTGGAGAATCAAACCCTGGAGAACTAGAAAGTTTCTTAACTTCTTTATGTTCCAGAATCACAGCATTAAATTGTTAAGGGAGTTGGAAAGTCCCTAATAGCAACAGGAGACTTTAGTAGTCTTAGATCCAGGGATAACCCTTTGGAAGTTTTAGAGAGCAGAGCATAGGTGGTGATTTTGGCAGAAAAAAATCTTTGTCATTATTTTTCTTAGGCAGTTATTTTTATATTTTTACCAAAAGCTCTGTATGTTGAGAATTTGTGAATGAGGAAAGATCTGGCTTGATTTTTTGCAAACCAAGAGCATGCATATCCTTTTTCATTGCAATTTCTGAATAAAAATACCTCTGCATAACCCACTCTAATACAGTTTTCATGGAGAATTACCATAATTACAAAATTCAGATTCTTTTACTTTTCAGAGCACTGCACAAAGATTCACAAGCAAGACCATGCTGGAGATCAACTTTAAATAGTGAAGCATACATTAGTCAAAGAGGAAGATACTGATCACATGTGCTGAGGTAAATGAGAGCAGACCTTATCCATCTCTTTCTGTATCCTCCGATTTATAAAACCGATTCATGGGTCTCAGCTAGGCCAGGAGACCAGAATAGGAGACCAGACATTTACTTTTAAAAGAAGTACTTGTTGATAAGGAAAATATTGAGTTGAAATGAGCCCAAAATGTGGGACGGAAGTTTTCGATTTGCTTTTGATTTTCTCATTTATCTCAGACAAGTCATTAAACTCCTTCAAGCATCCATCAACTTTAAAATTAGAATGTTGCGGCAGAACTCTGATTTGTTCTGGCTCTGACATTTGGGAAGGAAAAGGGAAGAGATTGTTGGAAAACATTTGGTTATCTTAGCCCTGGCATCTGAAGTCATTTTAGGGAAAGTATGTCAATAAAATGACTTAGGATAGGTGAGACTCTTACAAGCATTGTAAAGGAAGGATAAGGGAAAGAATAGGGACCCAATCTGCATGAGAAAAAGACATCATTATTTTGTTTATAAGAAAAGACCAGACAGTAGTGAAGAAAGAAGAGAAAGCAAGAAGAGCAAGAGCTAGAGTAGGAAAACTGGGTGCTGAGTGGGGAAAGACCACTAGAGAAGCCCTCAGTAGAAGCATGGTGTGTGCTGACCCAAATGAACTTTAAAGAGCAGAAACCTTTAACAATCACCTTTCTGGAAATAATCAGTCAGGTGTTTCCTATTCACCTATGGATTGGAGGTTGACATTTTAATAGATTATGAAGAAGTACTAAGTTTTTTAGCTGAGCCAGTGTGAACCAGCACTGGGTTAGCATAGGCAGGTATAGCTCTGAAAGAAAAGCAGGGAGATGATGAAATCATAAACGTTTTGTGATGTTCTGAAATATTAGAGAGGCCATGGAATTGGGTGGTGGAAAAAGAATTTTAAAATAAGTTAATCTAGGAATTGTCATCTTCCTGTATAGATTACAAAAAAAAAACCCCAAACAAACTGATTTCAAAGAGGCCAAGTGATTTGCCTGATTATGCACACCAGTAAGTAGCATGGTTGGATTTAGAGTCCAATTCTTACACTCAGAGGACAGTGGCCTAAAACCCTACAGAAGATGATTGGGGAACACCTCAACCTCTCCTAAGAGTACATACAAATGGCCATTGCCTTCCCCACCTCACTCTATGTCAAATATTTAAAGCTAAGAGCTCATCGTCTTTGTTTCTTAAATGAACCGGTTTCTGTAATGTTACAGATAAGGGTGCAGATCTAAATGAGCAGTTGAGAAATCTTAGGCTTTTAAGTTGGCACAGGGACCAATAGTGAAAATGTTCTTATTTGAATATGTACCAAACATTGTCCATGTTCAAGGGAGTGGTGTGTTATTAAAAATCTTGAATGTAAGTTATTCTTCGCTAGTATTATGGGGAACAAGATCTGGAGAAGCTCAGTTGTACCAGGGGTGGGAGCCAATGGGATGTGCACATATGGCTATTGTTCAGTGTAATATACTTGAGTAATGTAGGTATATATAAAGAACGAAGCTGTACTTGAGACAGTGGCATACAGTTTTGATGACTGGATAAATATTCATGAAAAACAAGATTAGAGTTGGTGAGAAAGGTAACAGCATGTAGATGAACTGTTGGTTATAGACGTAAAAATATAAAATGGCATGATAAGTATGAGAAATGACAAGCTGGTTGTTGTTTCAGACCAGAGTCTGGAGCTGGAGTGTTGGAAGATGAGGTTGGAGAAGTAGGCAATGATGAGGATGTGAGGCTTGAGTGTGTGTGATTGATTGCATTTGAACTCTACTTATAGGACAGTGGTTTTTAAACATGTTCCCATATGTGACTAATTGTGAGATACATCACAAGTAATTAGAATTGCATTATAAAATCCTGAACTTTGAAAATCAGTTTGTTTCTAAGAAAGCGTGGGCTCAGGATGATTCCATATTCAAAAATGCCTTCTTGGAAATGGAAATCAGGTAGTGCGATAGTGATTGGACACAGGTTTATCTTCTATTTATAGTGTACCGCATATCCATGTGTTACAACACATAATTAGCAGGTTTATGAAATGCAACTAAATCCTTTCTCCATGTAACGTTTTACAAATTTTTTTTTCTTTCCCCAGCAAGCCTCCTGTGGTTCTTAACTCGATTAGGTATAATGCATTTTTTTAAAAGTTTGTTTATTCATTTTGAGAGAGAGAGAATGTGAGCAGATGAGAGATGAAAGAGTGAGAGAATGAGAGAGAATCCCAAGCAGTCTCCGCACTGCCAGTGTGGAGCCTGACATGGGGCTTGAACTGAACCTGTGCGGGGCTTGACCATGGGATCATGACCTGAGCCAAATCCAGGTTTGATGCTCAACCACTGAGCCACCCATGCGCCCCAGGTCTAATGCCTTTTTTGATTAAACTAAGTGTCACAATGTCTCACTGACCAGTGTTCCTAACACAGAGCTAAGATTCTTACCCTCTGTGTTCTCATGGTACCCGAGGGTGTATTTATGTGATGTTAATTGTATTTATTTCTTTACTTGACTGTGTGATATTTTATTCTGAGCTGCCCAAGAGTAGCTTTTTAGATAATTCAAAGAGATCTTCAGTGACTTGTAGTATATTCAACAAATGAATGATGAGTGAATAATTAGCATGGTATTGCCAGAATAATGATCCTTTTAAAGTACCCCTAACTAATCCCCTTGAAAGATGGTAGAATTTAATATTCATATATATACAATGTATATTTTTATTCACTACTACAGATAAACAAAGAGGCATAAAATGGTCAAGGCAAACTTGACAGTCATTTCCAATTTTATTTTCCTGGGGTTTACTCGTTACCCCAAAGTTGAGGTCATCATATTTGTGCTGTGCTTGCTGATGTACCTGATCACCCTGCTGGGTAATATCATTCTGATCTCCATCACCATCCTGGATTCCCACCTACACAAACCCATGTACTTCTTCCTCAGCAACCTCTCCTTTTTAGACATCTGGTACACCTCTTCTGCTCTCACTCCAATGCTGACAAACTTTGTTTCAGGGAAAAACACCATCTCATTCTCAGGATGTGCCACTCAGATGCACTTTTCTCTTGCCATGGGCTCCACTGAGTGTGTGCTCCTGTCCACGATGGCGTATGACCGGTATGTGGCCATCTGCAACCCTCTGAGATACCCCATCATCATGAACAAGAGGGCTTGTGTGCAGATTGCCGCTGGCTCCTGGATGACAGACTGCCTCACTGCCCTGGTGGAAACAGTGTCTGTGCTGCAGCTGTCTGTCTGTGGAAGTAGCATCATCAATCACTTCACTTGTGAAATTCTGGCTGTCTTGAAACTAGTTTGTGTGGATACTTCCAGGGTGCAGTTGATCATGCTGGTGATCAGCGTACTTCTTCTTCCTATGCCGATGCTCCTCATTTGTGTCTCTTACGCATTCATTCTCTCCAGCATCCTGAGAATCAGCTCAGTGGATGGTGGAAGCAAAGCCTTTTCAACATGCGCAGCCCACCTGACTGTGGTGGTTTTGTTCTATGGGACAGCTCTTTCCATGTACCTGAAGCCCTCCGCTGTAGATTCACAGGAAATAGACAAATTTATGGCTTTGGTGTATGCTGGATTAACCCCCATGTTGAATCCTATCATTTATAGTTTACGGAACAAAGAGGTAAAAGTAGCTGTGAAAAAATTGCTGATTAGGAACCCTCTGTGTGCTTTTTTAATCCCCCAGAGCAAATCATAACATTAGTCTAAGGGATGTATTGATGTGTTCAATACACACCAGAACATTGGACTAAGAGGGGAAGACACTCATTTTAAATATGATGTGTGATTTCCTAAGTTTCCTCCTTGACTGACTGCTGAAGCTCTAAGATAATATAGACATATCTTACATAAGCATATCTGAAATCTTACATAAAAAGGGCTCATGGTGACAAATTTCAATATTTTGTTTTGGGTGATAGAATGTAAGTATAGCTTTAAACATTAAGTTAGTGTATTGTTAGTATTCAAAATTATGTGCATGTAATATACAAATGTAAAAACTATAGTAGACTTTTTAGATAGTTTATTATTAACCTCTGTTTTAGGCTGAGTTGTGTCCCTGCAAAACTTATGTTGAAGCTCTAATCCCCAGTACCTCAGAATGTATCTACTTTTGGAGATAAGGCCTTTAAAGTGGTGATTAAGTTAAAGCGAGGCTATCAGTGTGGGCCCTCATACAATTCGAGTTGTGTCATTATGAGAAAATATTTAAGAAATTTAGACACACATGAGTACACGAGTGTTGCTCACACACAGAAGCAAGGACATAGCAAGAAAGCGGCTCTCTGAAAGCCAGGGAGAGGCCTCAGAAGAAATCAAATCTGCCAACACTTTAATCTTGGTCTTCTATCCTCCAGAACTATGAGCAAGTCAATTTCTGTTGTTGAGGCAATCAAGTCTCTGCTATTTTGTTGTGGTAGCGTTAGGAAACTAGTACAACCTCTTTTTCAGCATTGCTAAATTTAATGGGAGTAATTGCATATTCTATAAAGTGTGACTATGTTTTACATGTGTGGAAATATTTGTGCATGCAGATGGATGTGTGTGATGTGAATGTCTATGTACAAATGGAGAAGGTCTGCACAAATGTATACTGAATAGAAATGGGGTAGAGGAATGCTAGTCTGGAAAAAATAGGAGAGAGTTTAGCAGTTTGTTGTTGGTCTTCGAGTGTTGATGTTATTTAGTAAATTCAAAGAAGCTGCAGGATGTTTCAGTGAAACTATGAAGGCCCTTCCCTTTTGTATTGTGATATCCGCTAAGACCTATATCCTTTAATTCAAGGGTGTAAATGAAGCCATAAGCATTTAGAAACAAAATACATAATATATTTGTATTATAAAATATACAGTACCCCAAACCCACTAAAATGGTATGAAGTACTGAAATACATGAATATATCTTATAATATAAACCACAATATACAAGGAATTAAAAAATGTACACTCATCCGTATTTGTAACATTTGTATGTCCTTTCTGGACCAGATGACTAAATGTGAGGACAGTGTGCAAAACTGCTTTTTATCATGAAGCTGTCACCAGAGTCTATAAAATTGATGGGATGCCTTGGATCCTGAAAGCAGTCGGATGAAGAAGATAGGATGAATATGGGATTACAGGGCTGTAGGGCTGGATTTGATTTCTCAGATATGAATGAACAGTCATCAAAGATGATTGGTCCATTGGTGTAAGTAAAGAACTCTGATGCAGCCATTGATTGAATGAAAGGAGATGCCTAAGGATGATGTCTTCACAAAGTTAGGGATGTAAGTCGGTTGACTGGTTGGCTGTGCATTGATGGTTAGACTTACAGGTGAAGACAGATTTGTGAAATCTGGGCAAGAAATCAGGTCTAAAGCTATACATATGTTGGGGAATCTTTTGCACAGAGATGGAAATTGAGCCCTTGGTGTGGATGATGTTGTCTAGTGAGAAATTTAGGACAATTGCCTATAAAATAGTTGGCTATATTATCCTGTTATTGATCACAGCTGTGGTAAAAATGAAAGTATAGTACACTTGGGATCTAGAGTAAGTTTTCCAAAGGATACAAAATGCTGATTTGGAAGAGACAGGAAGATGGCGGCGTAGGAGGACGCTGGGCTCACCGCGCGTCCTGCTGATCACTTAGATTCCACCTACACCTGCCTAAATAACCCAGAAAACCGCCAGAGGATTAGCAGAATGGAGTCACCGGACCCAAGTGCAGACGAGAGGCCCACGGAAGAGGGTAGGAAGGGCGGCGAGGCGGTGCGCGCTCCACAGACTGGCGGGAGGGAGCCGGGGCGGAGGGGCGGCTCGCCAGCCAAGCAGAGCCCCCGAGTCCAGCTTGCAAAAGCAGAGGGGCCTGATGGACTGTGTTCCGACAGCAAGCGCGACTTAGCGTCTGGGAGGTCATAAGTTAACAGCTCTGCTTGGAAAGCGGGAAGGCTGGAGGACAAAGGGAGGGTGAGCTGCGGAGCCCCCGGATGACAGAGCTCAGTTTGGCAGGGAACAAAGGCGCTCGCCAGCGCCATCTCCCCCGCCCATCCCCCAGCCAAAATCCCAAAGGGAACCGGTTCCGGCCAGGGAAATTGCTCGCTCCGCGCAAACACCCAACTCTGTGCTTCTGCGGAGCCAAACCTCCGGCAGCGGATCTGACTCCCTCCGGCTGCCACAGGGCCCCTCCTGAAGTGGATCACCTAAGGAGAAGCGAGCTAAGCCTGCCCCCCCTGCCGCCGTGCACCTTGCCTACCCACCCCAGCTAATACGCCAGATCCCCAGCACCACAAGCCTGGCAGTGTGCAAGTAGCCCAGACGGGCCACACCACCCCACAGGGAATCCCGCCCCTAGGAGAGGGGAAGAGAAGGCACACACCAGTCTGACTGTGGCCCCAGCGGTGGGCTGGGGGCAGACATCAGGACTGACTGCGGCCCCGCCCACCAACTCCAGTTATACACCACAGCACGGGGGAAGTGCCCTGCAGGCCCTCACCACACCAGGGACTATCCAAAATGACCAAGCGGAAGAATTCCCCTCAGAAGAATCTCCAGGAAATAACAACAGCTAATGAGCTGATCAAAAAGGATTTAAATAATATAACAGAAAGTGAATTTAGAATAATAGTCATAAAATTAATCGCTGGGCTGGAAAACAGTATACAGGACAGCAGAGAATCTCTTGCTACAGACGTCAGGGGACTAAGGAACAGTCACAAGGAGCTGAAAAACGCTTTAAAGGAAATGCAAAACAAAATGCAAACCACCACGGCTCGGATGGAAGAGGCAGAGGAGAGAATAGGTGAACTAGAAGAAAAAGTTATGGAAAAAGAAGAAGCTGAGAAAAAGAGAGATAAAAAAATCCAGGAGTATGAGGGGAAAATTAGAGAACTAAGTGATACACTAAAAAGAAATAATATACGCATAATTGGTATCCCAGAGGAGGAAGAGAGAGGGAAAGGTGCTGAAGGGGTACTTGAAGAAATAATAGCTGAGAACTTCCCTGATGTGGGGAAGGAAAAAGGCATTGAAATCCAAGAGGCACAGAGAACTCCCTTCAGACGTAACTTGAATCGATCTTCTGCACAACATATCATAGTGAAACTGGCAAAATACAAGGATAAAGAGAAAATTCTGAAAGCAGCAAGGGGTAAACGTGCCCTCACATATAAAGGGAGACCTATAAGACTCGTGACTGATCTCTCTTTTGAAACTTGGCAGGCCAGAAAGAATTGGCACGAGATTTTCAGGGTGCTAGACAGCAAAAATATGCAGCCGAGAATCCTTTATCCAGCAAGTCTGTCATTTAGAATAGAAGGAGAGATAAAGGTCTTCCCAAACAAACAAAAACTGAAGGAATTTGTCACCACTAAACCAGCCCTAGAAGAGATCCTAAGGGGGACCCTGTGAGACAAAGTACCAGAGACATCACTACAAGCATAAAACATACAGACATCACAATGACTCTAAACCCGTATCTTTCTATAATAACACTGAATGTAAATGGATTAAATGCGCCAACCAAAAGACATAGGGTATCAGAATGGATAAAAAAACAAGACCCATCTATTTGCTGTCTACAAGAGACTCATTTTAGACCTGAGGACACCTTTAGATTCAGAGTGAGGGGATGGAGAACTATTTATCATGCTACTGGAAGCCAGAAGAAAGCTGGAGTAGCCATACTTATATCAGACAAACTAGACTTTAAATTAAAGGCTGTAACAAGAGATGAAGAAGGACATTATATAATAGTTACAGGGTCTATCCATCAGGAAGAGCTAACAATTATAAATGTCTATGCGCCGAATACCGGAGCCCCCAAATATATAAAACAATTACTCATAAACAGAAGCAACCTTATTGATAAGAATGTGGTAATTGCAGGGGACTTTAACACCCCACTTACAGAAATGGATAGATCATCTAGACACACGGTCAATAAAGAAACAAGGGCCCTGAATGAGACATTGGATCAGATGGACTTGACAGATATATTTAGAACTCTGCATCCCAAAGCAACAGAATATACTTTCTTCTCGAGTGCACATGGAACATTCTCCAAGATAGATCATATACTGGGTCACAAAACAGCCCTTCATAAGTTTACAAGAATTGAAATTATACCATGCATACTTTCAGACCACAATGCTATGAAGCTTGAAATCAACCACAGGAAAAAGTCTGGAAAACCTCCAAAAGCATGGAGGTTAAAGAACACCCTACTAACGAATGAGTGGGTCAACCAGGCAATTAGAGAAGAACTCAAAAAATATATGGAAACAAACGAAAATGAAAATACAACAATCCAAACGCTTTGGGACGCAGCGAAGGCAGTCCTGAGAGGAAAATACATTGCAATCCAGGCCTATCTCAAGAAACAAGAAAAATCCCAAATACAAAATCTAACAGCACACCTAAAGGAACTAGAAGCAGAACAGCAAAGGCAGCCTAAACCCAGCAGAAGAAGAGAAATAATAAAGATCAGAGCAGAAATAAACAATATAGAATCTAAAAAAACTGTAGACCAGATCAACGAAACCAAGAGTTGGTTTTTTGAAAAAATAAACAAAATTGACAAACCTCTAGCCAGGCTTCTCAAAAAGAAAAGGGAGATGACCCAAATAGATAAAATCATGAATGAAAATGGAATGATTACAACCAATCCCTCAGAGATACAAGCAATTATCAGGGAATACTATGAAAAATTATATGCCAACAAATTGGACAACCTGGAAGAAATGCACAAATTCCTGAACACCCACACTCTTCCAAAACTCAATCAGGAGGAAAGAGAAAGCTTGAACAGACCCATAACCAGCGAAGAAATTGAATCGGTTATCAAAAATCTCCCAACAAATAAGAGTCCAGGACCAGATGGCTTCCCAGGGGAGTTCTACCAGACGTTTAAAGCAGAGATAATACCTATCCTTCTCAAGCTATTCCAAGAAATAGAAAGGGAAGGAAAACTTCCAGACTCATTCTATGAAGCCAGTATTACTTTGATTCCTAAACCAGACAGAGACCCAGTAAAAAAAGAGAACTACAGGCCAATATCCCTGATGAATATGGATGCAAAAATTCTCAATAAGATACTAGCAAATCGAATTCAACAGCATATAAAAAGAATTATCCACCATGATCAAGTGGGATTCATTCCTGGGATGCAGGGCTGGTTCAACATTCGCAAATCAATCAACGTGATACATCACATTAACAAAAAAAAAGAGAAGAACCATATGATCCTGTCAATCGATGCAGAAAAGGCCTTTGACAAAATCCAGCACCCTTTCTTAATAAAAACCCTTGAGAAAGTCGGGATAGAAGGAACATACTTAAAGATCATGAAAGCCATTTATGAAAAGCCCACAGCTAACATCATCCTCAACGGGGAAAAACTGAGAGCTTTTTCCCTGAGATCAGGAACACGACAGGGATGCCCACTCTCACTGCTGTTGTTTAACATAGTGCTGGAAGTTCTAGCATTAGCAATCAGACAACAAAAGGAAATCAAAGGCATCAAAATTGGCAAAGATGAAGTCAAGCTTTCGCTTTTTGCAGATGACATGATATTATACATGGAAAATCCGATAGACTCCACCAAAAGTCTGCTAGAACTGATACATGAATTGCGCAAAGTGGCAGGATACAAAATCAATGTACAGAAATCAGTTGCATTCTTATACACTAACAATGAAGCAACAGAAAGACAAATAAAGAAACTGATCCCATTCACAATTGCACCAAGAAGCATAAAATACCTAGGAATAAATCTAACCAAAGATGTAAAGGATCTGTATGCTGAAAACTATAGGAAGCTTATGAAGGTAATTGAAAAAGATTTAAAGAAATGGAAAGACATTCCCTGCTCATGGATTGGAAAAATAAATATTGTCAAAATGTCAATACTACCCAAAGCTATCTACACATTCAATGCAATCCCAATCAAAATTGCACCAGCATTCTTCTCGAAATTAGAACAAGCAATCCTAAAATTCATATGGAACCACAAAAGGCCCCGAATAGCCAAAGGAATTTTGAAGAAGAAGACCAAAGCAGGAGGCATCACAATCCCAGACTTTAGCCTCTACTACAAAGCTGTCATCATCAAGACAGCATGGTATTGGCACAAAAACAGACACACAGGCCAATGGAATAGAATAGAAACCCCAGAACTAGACCCACAAACGTATGGCCAACTCATCTTTGACAAAGCAGGAAAGAACATCCAATGGAAAAAAGACAGCCTCTTTAACAAATGGTGCTGGGAGAACTGGACAGCAACATGCAGAAGGTTGAAACTAGACCACTTTCTCACACCATTTACAAAAATAAACTCAAAATGGATAAAGGACCTAAATGTGAGACAGGAAACCATCAGAACCTTAGAGGAGAAAGCAGGAAAAGACCTCTCTGACCTCAGCCGTAGCAATCTCTTACTCGACACATCCCCAAAGGCAAGGGAATTAAAAGCAAAAGTGAATTACTGGGACCTTATGAAAATAAAAAGCTTCTGCACAGCAAAGGAAACAACCAACAAAACTAAAAGGCAACCAACGGAATGGGAAAAGATATTTGCAAATGACATATCGGACAAAGGGCTAGTATCTAAAATCTATAAAGAGCTCACCAAACTCCACGCCCGAAAAAACAAATAACCCAGTGAAGAAATGGGCAGAAAACATGAATAGACACTTCTCCAAAGAAGACATCCAGATGGCCAACAGGCACATGAAAAGATGTTCAGCGTCGCTCCTTATCAGGGAAATACAAATCAAAACCACACTCAGGTATCACCTCACGCCAGTCAGAGTGGCCAAAATGAACAAATCAGGAGACTATAGATGCTGGAGAGGATGTGGAGAAACGGGAACCCTCTTGCACTGTTGGTGGGAATGCAAATTGGTGCAGCCGTTCTGGAAAGCAGTGTGGAGGTTCCTCAGAAAATTAAAAATAGACCTACCCTATGACCCAGCAATAGCACTGCTAGGAATTTATCCAAGGGAGACAGGAGTACTGATGCATAGGGGCACTTGTACCCCAATGTTCATAGCAGCACTCTCAACAATAGCCAAATTATGGAAAGAGCCTAAATGTCCATCAACTGATGAATGGATAAAGAAATTGTGGTATATATACACAATGGAATACTACGTGGCAATGAGAAAAAATGAAATATGGCCTTTTGTAGCAACGTGGATGGAATTGGAGAGTGTAATGCTAAGTGAAATAAGCCATACAGAGAAAGACAGATACCATATGGTTTCACTCTTATGTGGATCCTGAGAAACTTAACAGGAACCCATGGGGGAGGGGAAGGAAAAAAAAAAAAAGAGGTTAGAGTGGGAGAGAGCCAAAGCATAAGAGACTGTTAAAAACTGAGAACAAACTGAGGGTTGATGGGGGGTGGGAGGGAGGGGAGGGTGGGTGATGGGTATTGAGGAGGGCACCTTTTGGGATGAGCACTGGGTGTTGTATGGAAACCAATTTGTCAATAAATTTCATATATATAAAAACAAAAAAAACAAAAAAAAAAACAAAATGCTGATTTGATGAACACATGCATCCCAATGTTTTTATCAACACTATCAACAATAGCCAAATTATGGATAATCCCAAATGTCCACTGACTGATGAATGGATAAAGAAGAGAATGGTGTACACACACACACACACACACACACACACACACACACACACACAATGGAATACTACTCGGTGATCAGAAAGTATGAAATCTTGCCTTTTGCAACAATGTGTTTGGAACTAAAGTATGTTATGCTAAGCGAAATAAGTCAGACTGAGAAACATAAATATCATATGATTTCACCTATATGTGGAATTTAAGAAACAAAACAGATGAACATAGGGGAAGAGAAGAAAAAAAATGAGATAAAACAGAGAGAGAGACAAACCATAAGAGACTCTGAAATACATAGAAGAAACTGAGGGTTGCTGGAAGGGAGGTGGATGGGGGATGGCCTCAATGGGTGATGGGTACTAAGGAGGGCTCTTGTTGGAATGAGCACTAGGTGTTATATATAATTAGTAGAATCACTAAATTCTACTCCTGAAACCAATACTACACTATATGTTAGTTAACTAGAATTTAAATTTTAAAAATTTACATTTTTTTGTTTCTGTATAATCTTAGTGATTTTAGGAGATTTCTTTTTTTTTTTAATGTTTATTCATTTATTTTGAGAGAGGGAGAATGTGTGCACATGCCCTCAAGCAGGGGAGGGCAGAGAGACAGGGAAGGAGAGAATCCCAAACAGGCTTTGCCCTGATCACCTCCCCCTCCCCCAGTACACACACACACACACACACACACACATAGTGTGGGACTTGATCCCATAAACCGTGAGATCATGTCCTGAGCCAAAGTTAAGAGCTGGACCTTTAAATCAATGAATTACCCAGGCTCCCTGATCTTAGGCAATTTCTTGAATATCGGAATCTAATTTCCTTGTTTATGAAATGGGAATAATTTATTTAAAAAATTTTAATATTTATTTTTGAGAGAAAGAGAGAAACAGAGTGTGAATGGGAGAAGGGCAGATAGAGAGGGAGACACAGAATCTGAAGCAGGCTCCAGGCTCTGAGCTGTCAGCACAGAGCCTGACAGGGGGCTGGTATCCATGAACCGTGAGATCATGACCTGAACTGAAGCTGGGCGCTCAAGCCACCCAGGTGCTCTGGGAATAATTTAATATATTTATAATAATTATTTAAAAATTCGTATTTGCTAATTCCCAAAGACCACCTGACAATTAGCTATGATGATAGCCTTATCACTTTGAGAGTCAATTTTTTGATATTTTTTTTGGACTAGACTCTAGCTCCAGTTAGTTTCAATTTACCTACGATTTCAAATGTATTGAGCAATATCTATGAATGTGTTATACACCTAGAACTGACATTCTGGTAGTTTTTAGGGATATAAGCATAAAATACCTCAAGCTATCTCTTTCTCTCTCTTTCACCCTTTCTCTGATTGTCTGAACTGAATCATTCCCTGTGTGGTGTCCTCTTGATTCTACTGGGTTCTGACAACCTGCACTGAGCCTCCCTTTCATGTTGACATTTTACTTATTCCACCAGGTCCAAACATCCTGCTGAACAAAACAAGCAGGGATTCCCTCCTGAACTCTGTTGGGTTGTTGAAACCTTTGCTGGGTGGCTCTTGAGCAGAGCCGCTCTCCCCTATCCAGCTCAGGTTGTGGCACTGTACCAGGCAGCTCACCTGTATTACGTATAAATACATGTTATGATATCACATAAAAAATAAAACAATTACTACTTACTAGCAATTTCAAGGGGATTTTTTTTGAAAGGAAATATTTAAAATGAGACTATTGCTTCTGAAAGAGTAAAATTGTCAGTATTCCTAAGGATTTATCCAATTGATATATTTTTCCCAGCAATTGCTTATTACAGAATAATTATACACTGATATGATTTTTGCCTTACCCAGCCCAAATGACCTCTTCAGTATATATATCAATCAAATGTATCAGTCTGCATTTAAAATTAGCTGATATTTTACCCAAAGCTTTTGGATATGTTCTTTAGTCAGTGAAATAATACATAAATTCAAGTTCTCATATTTCCCTGTATTATATTGCACTTGGATTATATTTTACTATTCTTTAAAAATGTTTATTCAATAGTTAATTACTGCCTACTGCCTAAAATAAATTTATTTTACATTAGACTTCATACAGAGAACATTGAGTTCTGCCATTGGGTAGATTTCAGAAATGAACAAATGATTATAGTATAAAAGGAAAATAGCCATAACAGAGATAAAGTTCAGGGCAGCATAGAGGAGGGAATAACTAACCCAGTAGAGTTTCAAAGGATTTGTAGAAGATCTCACACTTGAATTGTGTTTAATGCGATTGCTAGGCTGTTACCATTGAAAGAGAAATGTGATGATGGGGATGAAGTGGCATATGCAATTGTCTTTAGGTGTAAAGAACATGATGTAACTGAAGAAGTAATAGTGAATGGAGCACAGCATGTGCAAACATGGGAGAAACATGAGGAAGGGAAGAAGAAGGGGAAATATGTACCTGAAAAATTAGGTTGGAGTCAGGTCAAATCCTTGGTTAAAACAAAAACCAGTAATAAACAGACAAACAAGCAGAAAAACTCAAGTAGTTCTCTCGAAAGGGAACTGAAAAATATGTGTTTTACTTGTTCAGTAGACCTACATACAGATGGTCATACGTTAAAATGGTTTGACTTAGGATATTTTGTCTTCATGATGATATGAAAATGATATGCATTCAGTAGAAACCACACTTTAAAATTTGAAATGTGGTCTTTTCCTGGGCTAGTAACATGTGGTATGATAATTTCTTGTTGCGCTAAGCAGTGGCAGTGGCCCCAACTTGCAGTCTGAGCCACATGATCATGAGAGTAAACAGCTGATTCACTCACAACCGTCCCATACCCATGCAACCATTCTGTTTTTAAGTTTCAGTACAGTACTCAAATAAGTTATATGAAATATTCAACACTTTATTGCAACATTCTTTGTATGAGATGGTTTTGACCAATTATAGGCTAATGTAAGTGTTCTGAGCATGTTCAGTGTAGGCTAGGCTAAACTCTGATGTTCAGTGAATTAGGTGTATTGAAGACATTTTTGACTTAATGATATTTTCAACTTTCAATGGGTTTATCAGGATATAACCCTATCAGTTGAAGAAGATCTGTACTGGATTTTCTTGGAAAAGCTTAATTTAATTTTTCTTATTTCTTAAGGTTTGCTCCCTTCTTATACCAGTAGTGTCTACATTTTTATAACAGTCATTTTCATAAAAGGTGAAGTTATTGTCTTCAAATTTCTTCCAAATCCTAAATTCTGTAATTTGACATACAATCTTTATTGTTCTCTTTATATGAAAAGCTTTTGTCTCAAATCTATGAGCTTATTTTGTGCATGAACTCAAAGGTATAAGTTTTTCATCCTTTTCTCCAGAACCAGTGTCTCCTCATCAATTTTCTCATAGCTCCAAGCACCTCTGTATTCCTCAGGCTATAGATGATAGGATTGAGCATGGGAGTGACTACTCCATAGAATAGAGTAATCAGTTTGTCAAAAGCAGAGTCTTTGGACTTTGGCTTCATATATGTGAAGAGGATTGTCCCATAAAACACAGTCACTACTGTTAAGTGGGCTGAACAGGTAGAAAAGGCCTTTTTTCTTCCTTCTGCTGAATTGATTCTTAGTACAGTAGAAAGGATGAAAATGTAGGAGATACAAATTAACAATAATGGAGAAAACAAAAATATTACATTGCCCAACATTATAGCAATCTCATTCAAGGAAATATCTGCGCAAGCCAGTTTGACAAAGGCCAATATTTCACAAACAAATTGGTTAATGACATTTTTTCCACAAAAGGGCAACCGTATTGCAAGTATAGTTTCTGTCAGTGAATTGAGAAAGCCCAGTCCCCAGGAGAGGGCTGCCATCTGAATGCAAAGTGCCTTGCTCATGATGATGGGGTATCTCAGAGGGTTACAGATGGCCACATAACGGTCATATGCCATTACTGCTAGAAGCACGCACTCTGTGGACCCCATAGTGTAGGAGACAGACATCTGAACAACACACCTAGTGAAGGAGATGGTTTTTTTCTTTGATAGGAAGTGAATCAACACTGAGGGGGTAAAGGAGGATGTGTAACAAATGTCTAGGAGGGAAAGATTACCAAGGAAGAAGTACATGGGCGTATGGAGGCGGGAATCCAGGAGAATTAGTATGATCAAGGTGCTGTTCCCCAGCAGGATCACCAGGTACATCATCAAGCACATGACGAAAAGGAGTTTTTCCACTTTGGGGTACTCAGAAAGTCCCTGCAGAATGAACTCAATCTCTGTCCAATTCGTCCTGTCCATTTTATTTTTCTATACCTGGAGTAATCCAGAAGAGAAAACTTCATGTGAGCATAACGCGTCAGTGCATATTACCATGTGCAGTGAGAGATCACTGGGGGAGGGGCGCCAAGTGTGTCCACACTAGCTGGAGTGGTGCGAAGAGCTCTGAGTTTAGCATTTTGAATTTCTCTTCTGGTACATATAGGAAGGGATTGAAGACGTGTAATAATTACATTGATAGCTTATTAAAAATATAGGCTCTTGTATTCCATTTCCTGAGATAGTGATACACAGTTCTGAGGCAGGGAAGAACTATTTGCATCTGAACAAACATCTATTATTTCCTGTTCTTTGGACCCACAGACTGCACTTTGAATATCATCATTTTGGAAAGCTTATGCTTAATCTGTTAAAAATAACTATGTATTTGATTTTATTTCATGGAAGTCATTAACAATATTAGTTCAGGGTTTTATAATTTACTAATATATTCACACATATTACTCATTTTATCATCACTATAATTCTTTGAGAGTGAAATTCACAGAGGTAAAATGTATATAAAAACACAGTGAGTGATCCACTATTCCAGTCTGCATTTTCTGACTTTATATCACCTGCCCTTTTATTTATTTTTAGTTTATTCAGTGTTTAGAGAGATTGCTAATGGGGGAATGGCAGAGAGAGAGGGAGTTGGAGGTTGCACAGCGGGCCCTATGCTGACAGCAGAGAACCAGATGCGGGGCTTGAACCCAGGAATGAGGAAATCATGACCTGAGCCAAAGTCGGATGCTTAAGAGCCTGAGCCACATAAGCACCTGCTCTTTTTGACCAACATGCTATTGCCCTGTCCCAATTATGTGAATTGTCTAAGGAGTGGGAATCAGACATCTTTTAAATAATGTTCTCCAGATGATCCTAAAGTTCAATGTGGAAAAAATCCACCTGTCTAGTGGAGTGCCTCCAAATTTTAGTATACAGACAAATCACATGGGGGAAATTTGTGAAGGGTTCTAAAATTTCTTTTAATGTTTATTTATTTTTGAGAGAGAGAGACAGAACACAAGCAGGGGAGGGGCATAGAGAGAGGGAGACACAGAATCTGAAGCAGGCTCCAGGCTGAGCTGTCAGCACAGAGCCGGACGCGGGGCTCAAACCCACAAGCCATGAGATCATGACTTGAGCTGAAGTTGGACACTTAACTGACTGAGCCACCCAGGCACCCCTCTAAAGGATTCTAAATTAGTAGGTCTGAATTGATTCTAATTGATTCTAACTGATTCAAATCTAATTGATTTGTTAACATGTTCTCAGATGCTGCTGCTGTTGCTGTCTGCAGAACTCACATGAATAGCAAGGCCTTTTAGACCATTTCTCCCCAATGCTATTGCAGAATGCCACTACTGCTTCCCTTGTATGTAGGACTGTAATCAAATAGTAGACAATGCAAAACTGAACATTCTGTGACACTTGGAGTTGAGACATCTGTGTGAGTGTTTTGCACTCAGTTTTGTATTCTTTAGATTTCAGATATACAAGCAGTCAAACTACATACTACTACATACAGAAGAGCCTGTTTTTTGTTTCTGTCCATATTAAAGTCCTTTCTCTTCCATTTGTTGAATTTGTGATTAGGGCCAATATTTTCCAAACAAGGAATTTGAGATCAGCTCAAGCATCTGAGTTGTGCACCATAGAGCATGGAGCAAATAACTTTAATTTGAAAAAATTTGAAGAGTAGATGTTAGTAGCTGACAGTAAATAAATCAAAGAACATAATTTTGAAAACACCTTTTCATTCTCAAGGTTTTCTACCTAACTAAAAAACACCCTGAGGGGGAAAAAAAAGACTGATCCTATAGACAAGTTTCTAGTTAGTGTTTTTTTTTTTAATGTTTATTTATTTCAAGTGAGAGAGAGGGAGAGACTGGGAATGAGAGAGGGAGATAGAGAATCCAAGGCACCATCTGTGCTGTTAGTGCAGAGCATGAGCTGGGGCTCCATCTCATGACCTGTGAGATGACCTGAGCCGAAATTAAGAGTCGGAGGCTCAACCAGCTGAGCCATCTAGATTCCCCCCCCCCCCGCCCCCACCAGTTAATGTTTTTAATCAAGGCTGTGTGAGGCACCTGAATGTCTCAGTTGGTTAAGCTTCCTACTCTTGGATTCCTCTCTGGTCATTATTTCACAGTTCATGGGATGGAGCCCTGTGTCAGGCTCTGTGCTGACAGCCAAGAGCCTGCTAGGGATTCTCTCTCTCCTTTCTCTCTCCCCTTCCCCACTCTCTCACTCTCTCAAAATAAATAAACATTAAAAAAAATTAAACAAGGCTGTGTTTATGGTTAAGGCTTTGGCATTTCTCTCTGTGATAGTCATTTGACGATAGGTTATGCTGCTTTCTATGATGACTGCAGTTTACAATGGTGAAACATATTCATCAGCATAATATGATGTTCATATGTCTTTTGGCTATGGAAAGGAGGGTTCTATTCCAATCCAAGCTGACTAGGCTTTGCAGGCATACATTACAAAGAGAGTAGGAAGGGTTGGGTAAGACAAGATATATTTCTATTTGGTATCAGGATAGGAATGTGATTGACTGTAAATGCATATATCACCCTACTCTGAATCTGAAAAGAAAATTTTGATAGAGACTTTGAAGGAGCATCAGTTGTCCGGGATCTGTTGTTTCAGGGGTGTTGTGAATTCTGTCAAAAATACCTTTTATTTTCTAGGAATATCTCCTAAAAGTTGGTTCCATTTGGAAATTACTTATAGCAAATAATGATGGTATACATCTGGTATGCTGACAGTTCAGAGATAATTGCTGTAAAAAAATTTTCCCTTACAACATAAGAGAAACCACCAATGTGCTTTAACGCTTTCAAATGGTTAGGGTGGGGGGAAGGATAATGGACAGTATAGAGGAAATTACTTTCATTACTCTTGTAATGCTAGTGTGACTTTTAGAAAGCAATCGACAAACACTCTTGTTTAATAGCAATGTGACAAATCTTTTCTTCATTTTAGCTTACTTCACTAAAATAGTTTCCTGGGAACAAGGGAAAGAAAACTTTTTAGACTCTTGATAGTTTCTAAAAAATCACTTCCCATGCAAAATGTATATTAGATTATTCCATTTTTATTAATCTTTGCCATTACTGGATATTATCTTTTGAAACAGTTTTTCATTCTTAGCTCATGGCAGGGGAATTATTAAAGAATCATGGCACACTAATTTGATGGGGCATTATGCACTTATTAATATGACATTTGTGACAACTTTGTATTAAAACAAAAATGATATTTAAATTATGTGAAAATGTTTAAGTTGGAAACAGAAACAAAACTACAGCATTTTTCTTCTTTTTTGCAAAACTAAAACTTAAACTAAGATAGCCTAGACAGAATAGAAAGACTGGAAAGGAAAACCCAAAACATTAATGGTTACCTTAGAGACCTTTCTCATATTCTTCTGAATTACCCCAGTTTTTAAAATAGATAAAGATTGGGGCGCCTGGGTGGCGCAGTCGGTTAAGTGTCCGACTTCAGCCAGGTCACGATCTCGCGGTCCGTGAGTTCGAGCCCCGCGTCGGGCTCTGGGCTGATGGCTCAGAGCCTGGAGCCTGTTTCCGATTCTGTGTCTCCCTCTCTCTCTGCCCCTCCCCTGTTCATGCTCTGTCTCTCTCTGTCCCAAAAATAAATTAATGTTGAAAAAAAAATTTTTTAAATAGATAAAGATAAAGAAGGCATATTATTAAAAAAGAGAAAAACACTAAAGCAAGTGTCCAGTTATTTTAGGAAGACTAACTCAGAATAAAGAATGTTAAAATAATTTAAGTAGTACAATTATTGCCTCAAGTGCCTAGAAACTACACATTGAGGCTGAGCTGTACTGGTGTGTCCTATCAGATTATTAGAAGGAACCCACTGTTACTGGTAGACAGAGAGCATTTATAATCCCTACTCTCAAAAGCTTCCAAAGAAGAGTGTTTTGTGTTTTTAGGAGCTACACCAAGATAGGGGACTTGAGTTCTTGACTTAATCATGTGTTATCAAAGGAGAATGCAGGCTGTTGATGCCTAGCACAGAATTATTGTTTAGAAGATAACATTCCTATTTGAAAAGGATCTGAACTGGCCTGGATCCTAGCCAACCTCTAATCATCTTCTCCCAACTCCTGGTGTTTTATAAGAATTAACCACTCTGTGGTTCAATGCCCTTGGACTTCATCTGGGCACTATTTTAGTGTTGTAAGAGACCTAAGGAAAGTCTGTGACTTTTTATCCAAGCCAGAAGTCAAGCCCTCTAACTTTCTAGAAGGAAACTTTTTAACTTTCTATATTTTTTTTTTGTTTTATTGACTTAGCTACTTGAAGACCTAATAGTTAAAGTACTAAGATTTTTCAATGTAAAACACATACTATCTGTACTCTAAATTCTCATTAGAGGAAACAGTCCTATCATCCTCTCTAGGTCTTCTAAAGATATCAATTAAGACAACTGATACTGTACAAAAATGAATGGACCTGCTAACTCTCAATTTATAGATTTAAAAAAATTTTTTTTTCAACGTTTATTTATTTTTGGGACAGAGAGAGACAGAGCATGAACGGGGGAGGGGCAGAGAGAGAGGGAGACACAGAATCGGAAACAGGCTCCAGGCTCTGAGCCATCAGCCCAGAGCCCGACGCGGGGCTCGAACTCACGGACCGCGAGATCGTGACCTGGCTGAAGTCGGACGCTTAACCGACTGTGCCACCCAGGCGCCCCTCAATTTATAGATTTTATAAACTCTAATATTCAACTAATATGCCACATGAAAGATATATTATTTTAGCTTACAAAGAGAAGAGAAAGTTGCCTGTGATGTCCTAGTATGAGGCCCTTCATATAATTTTTATCATTTAATCTTCAAAATAAGCCAAATGTTATTATGGATTTTACCAATGAGGAAATTAGTTTGAAATTTCAAAGGTTAAGTACCATGATCACTGTCTTCTTTTAAAGTTCTTATTTAAATTCTAGTGAGTTAACATATAGTGTAATACTAGTTTTGGCTGTGCAATTTAGGGATTCAATACTTCCATACAACACCCTGTTTTCAATATCTTATAGTTGTTAAATACCAGAAGTATGATTTAAATCCTTACCTTCATGATTCCCAAGCCCATTTTTAGCACTATAGTACATTTACTTATTGATAAAATTTCTTCTTATAAAACCACTGTTTAATATGACATACTTAACTTTCAAGCATCCAAATGATAAAAATACACATAAAATATATCAAAATCCTTGGAAAGTATTGAAGGCATTTATTGTCTTCCACTTATGAAGACACTATCCACAAAAATGAATTAAAATTTAAAAAAATAGCCAAAGATCCTTTCTAATGGTCTAGTGTGGACAGTTAAGATGTAGGGTGGTAGAATTGATTTGTTACATAAGTGGGAAGTAAAAGAATTAATATTTCTTCTTTTGCCTTGGACCCCTATAGCTAAATTAACACCTATAATTACTTTAGCCCCCTGTTACACATGTTTTGTTTGTAATCCTGTTTTTACCATAAACACTTTTAATTACAAGTTTCCTCAAACCCTTACTGAGCATATTTATGTGTGATTAATATATAAATTATTATGGGCTCTTTCTCGAGATAATTTTTATTTAAGATTTTAGTGAACTATATACTTGAATACAATAGCTTTTCACCTATTATTTATAAGGGTCTGTTGTATTACAGGCAACTTTCTCTTCCTCACTACCCTCTTTGTGCTATTTGGGGATTTTTAAAGAAATTTAAATAATATCCTGCTCTTTATGTTGTCCCACCAGCAATGATCACCTCAACAAAATAAACTCGTTATATTTATTGATAGGATGTTTTCCTTTGGAAATGATATTAGTAAAACTTTTCTCTTTATCTTACCTCCTGACTATGTTTTAAAGTCATTCTCACCATTCCATTCTATTAAGTAATAGAAAACATTTCCAGGCATTTGAATTCCTTCTGCATTTTTCAGATGAAACCAGAAGATTCTCACTTTGAAAGATGTTTGTTCTCCTTCCTAAAAAGAAATGTGAGAAAGAATTGCTACAACCAGGCAATTGGTCTTCACATGGATTTTCCCAAGAACGTGTCAAGGAAAGAAAACATTAAAAATAAGGACCCATGATGCAACTCTGGTTTCCCAGTATTTGTGCTAAAGTTGATGCTTACTCGAGAGATTCAGTTTCACTTGGAAGTTAATTTAGCACTTATTTTTACAAACTTCTTCAATCCCTAAGGTTGTGAATCAGAAACAGGATTCTCTAGAGATCAAAATCCCTGACTCCCGCACATTCTAAAGACCCAATTATCTTCACTTAAAGAGAATCTTCCCCAGCCATACATTTCTTGGAGTATTCATTGAATATGACTGTATTTGATGGCTTCTACAGAAGCTGGGGTTGGAATCAGAATATGTCCAAAAGGTCTCAGAAGAGTTAACCTTTTACCAAAAAATTTTTTTTTATTCCACAGATAATACCAGGTCAATCCTAAAATACTCCTAAATAGTCCTTCCACCTCTTTAAAGTCTTTTTATCTTTCATATTTTTGTTAGTTCTAGACCATGCACTACACATTTTTTTCTTTATACCAGTATAATCATAGTATATAATTAGTATTTGCCACTTTATAGCAATGTTTTTGTGATTTTTCATAGTCTTTGTAATATTCCTTTTTAACATGTGAGGAATATTAAGTGGAATTAGTATAATCTAGCCTACAATTTTAATATAATTGGATCTTTTAATTTGTCTCAGTATGAGATTTTGATATAATGACCATTGGTATCTATGTATTAGGCTAACTAATCTGCTTTTCCTTCTTCTGAAGAGCAGGTATCATCATGAACACAGCCACTCAGGGACACACTCCTAGAAGAGTGAATAATCTCCTCACTGTGTGCGCCAGACTTTGTTCAGATTGCTGTTTCCATGCCATCTGTTCCTGGATTGTTTTCCTGCTTTCTCTCCTGGAGCAGTGCAGTACCCTCTGGGCTCTATCCTAGCCAAGCCTGCTGACCTTCAAAACTCTAGGCTTTAAGGCCCATTGGATGTAAGAACTCATGAAATTCGGCCCTTCTGGTTTTCCCAGCCAATGTCTTTGGGGAAACTTTCTCCTTATGTGTTTCCCTGTGTGCCCCTATGAATTAGCACTTCTGTATCCTTTGCATAAATTCCTAGTAGGGCTATTGCCGGGTCATGGGGTAGTTCTATTTTTAATTTTTTGAGGAAACTCCACACTTTTCCAGAGCGGCTGCACCATTTTGCATTCCCACCAACAGTGCAAGAGGGTTCCTCTTTCTCCACATCCTCGCCAGCATCTATTGTTTCCTGAGTTGTTATTTTTAGCCACTCTGACCGGTGTGAGGTGGTATCTCAGTGTGGTTTTGATTTGTATTTCCCTGATGATGAGTGATGTCGATCATCTTTTCATTAGTCTGTTGGCCATATGGATGTCTTCTTTGGAAAACTGTGTCTATTCACATCTTCTGCCCATTTATTTTCTGGAGTATTTGTTTTACGGGTGTTGAGTTTGGTAAGTTCTTTATAGATTTTGGATACTAACCATTTATCCAATATGTCATCTTTTCCCATTCTGTAGGTTTGCCTTTTAGTTTTGTTGATTATTTCCTTTGCAGTGCAGAAGCTTTTTATCTTGATGAGGTCCCAATAATTCATCTTTGCTTTTAGTTCCCTTGCCTTTGGAGATGTGTTGAGCAAGAAGTTGCTGCAGCTGAGGTCACAGAGGTTGTTGCCTGTTTTCTCCTCTAGGGTTTTGATGGTTTCCTGCTCACTTTTAGGTCTTTCATCCATCTTGTGTTTATTTTTGTGTATGGTGTAAGAAAGTGGTCTGGTTTCATTCTTCTGCATGTTCCTGTCCAGTTCTCCTAGCACCATTTACTAAAGAGACTGTCTTTTTTCCATTGGATACTCTTTCCTGCTTTGTCAAAGATTAGTTGGCCATACATTTGTGGGTCCAATTCTGGGTTCTCTATTTTAGTCCACTGGTCTATGTGTCTGTTTTTGTGCCAATACCATACTGTCTTGATGATTTTACAGCCTTGTAGTAGAGGCCAAAGTCTGGGATTTGTGATGCCTCCTGCTTTGGTTTTATTTTTCAATAATACTTTAGCTCTTTGGGGTCTTGTGATTCCTTACAATTTTTAGGATTGATTGTTCTAGCTTTGAGAAGAATGCCAGTGCAATTTTCATTGGGATAGCATTGAATGTGTAGATAGCTTTGGGTAGTATTGACATTGTAACAATATTTATTCTTCCAATCCATGAGCATGGAATGTTTTTCATTTTTTTGTGTCTTCTTCAATTTCTTTCATAAGCTTTCTATAGTTTTCAGTGTATAGATTTTTCACCTCCTTGGTTAGATTTATTCCTAGGTATTTTATGGTTCTTTGTGCAGTTGTAAATGGGATCAGTTTCTTGATTTCTCTTTCTGTTGATTCATTATCGGTGTATAGAAATGCAACTGATTTCTGTACATTGATTTTGTACCCTGTGACTTTGCTGAATTCATGTATTGGTTCTAGCAGCTTTTTGGTGGAGTCTTTCAGGTTTTCCATGTAGAGTATCATCTTATCTGTGAAAAGTTAAAGTTTAAATTCTTCTTTGCCAATTTTGATGCCTCTTATTTCATTTTGTTGTCTGATTGCTGATGCTAGGACTTCCAGCACTATGTTAAACAACAGTGGTGAGAGTGGACATCCCTGCCGTGTTCCTGATCTCAGAGGGAAAGCTCTCAGTTTTTCCCCATTGAGGATTATATTAGCTGTGGGCTTTTCATATATGGCTTTTATGATGTTTAGTTATGTTCCTTCTATCCCAAATTTTGAGGGTTTTTGTTAAGAAAGGGTACTGTATTTGTCAAATGCTTTTTCTGCATCTATTGACAGGATCATATGGTTCTTATTCTTTCTTTGTTTATGTTATGTATAACATTGATTGATTTGGGAATATTAAACCAGCCCCACAGGCCAGGATGAATCCCACTTGATCATGGTGAATAATTCTTTTTATATGCTGTTTTGTTCGATTTGCTAGTATCTTATTGAGAATTTTTGCATCTATGTTCATTAGGGATATTGGCCTGTAATTCTCTTCTTTTGTGGGGGTCTCTGCCTGGTTTGGGAATCAAGGTAATGCTGGCTTCATAGAATGAGTCTGGAAGTTTTCCTTCCGTTTATATTTTTTGGGACAGCTTGAGAAGGATAGGTATTAACTCTGCTTTAAAAGTCTGGTAGAATTCCTCCAGGAAGCCATCTGTTCCAGGACTCTTATTTGTTGGGAGATTTTTGATAACTGATTCAATTTCTTCACTAGTTATGGGTCTGTTCAAATTTTCTGTTTCTTCCCATTTGAGTTTTGGTAGTGTGTGTGTGCCTAGGAATTTGTCCATTTCTTCCAGGTTGTCCCATTTGTTGGCAAATAATTTTTCATAGTATTCTCTGATAATTGCTTGTATTTCTGAGTGATTGGTTATGATAAATCCATTTTCATTTGTGATTTTATCTATTTGGGTCCTCTCTCTTTTTCTTTTTCTTTTTTTTTTTGAGAAGTCCAGCTAGGCGTTTACCAATTTTGTTTATTTTTTCAAAAAATAAGCTCTTAGTTTCGTTGATCTGTTTTAGTGTTTTGTTTTTGGTGTTTTTTTGGGGGGGATTCTGTATTGTTTATTTCTGCTCTGATCTTTATTATTTCTCTTCTTCTGCTGGCCTTGGGGTTTCTTTGTTGTTCTGATTCTAGTTCCTTTAGGTATGCTCTTAGATTTTGTATTTGGGATTTTTCTTGTTTCTTGAGGTAGGCCTGGATTTCAATGTATTTCCTCTTAGGACTGCCTTTGCTGCATCCCAAAGGGTTTAGACTCTTGTGTTTTCCTTTTCATTTGTTTCCATATATTTTTAAATTCCTTCTTTAATTGCCTGGTTGACCCATTCCTTGGTTAGTAGGATGTTCTTTAACTTCCATGCATTTGGAGGTTTTCCAAACTTTTTCCTGTGGTTGATTTCAAGTTTCATAGCATCGTGGTCTGAAAATGTGCATGGTATGATCTCAATTCTTTTGTATTTATTGAGGGCTGTTTTGTGACCCAATATGTGGTCTATCTTGGGGTATGTTTCATGTGTACTCGAGAAGAATGTGTATTCTGTTGCTTGAGGATAAAAAATTCCGAATATATCTGTCAGGTCTATCTGGTCCAGTGTATCATTCAGGGCCATTGTTTCTTTATTGGTTTTCTGTCTACATGATCTGTCTATTGTTGTAAGTGGAGTATTAAAGTCCCCTGCAATTATCACATTCTTACCAATAAAATTGCTTATGTTTGCAATTGTCTTATATATTTGAGTGCCCTCAAATCGGTGCATAGACATTTATTTATTTATTTATTTATTTATTTATTCATTCATTTATTATTTATTTGTTTTTTAATTTACATCCAAGTTAGTTAGCATATAGTTCAACAATGATTTACCCATTTAGCCCATGCCCCTCCCACAACCCCCCAGTAACCCTCTATTCTATAAGAGTGTCTTATTTTTTGTCCCCCTCCTGATTTTATATTATTTTTGCTTCCTTTTCCTTGTGTTCATCTGTTCTGTGTCTTAAAGTCGTCATATGAGTGAAGTCATATGATATTTGCCTTTCTGTGACTAACACTGCTTAGCATAATACCCTCTAGTTCCATCCATGTAGTTGCAAATGGCAAGGTTTCATTCTTTTTGATTGCCAAGTAATAAGAAACCACATCTTCTTTTAACATTCATCCAACGATGGACACTTGGGCTCTTTCCATTCTTTGGCTTTGTTGATAGTGCTGCTATAAACATTGGGGCACATGTGCCCCTTTGAAACAGCGTACCTGTATCCTTTGGATAAATACCTAGTAGTGCAATTTCTGGGTCATAGGGTAGGTCTATTTTTAATTTTCTGAGGAACCTCCACACTGTTTTCCAGAGTGGCTGCACCAGTTTGCATTCCCACCAATAGTGCAAGAGGGTTCCCGTTTCTCCACATCCTCTCCAGCATTTGATCAATTCTTTAGCTTTCATTTCTTCCTGGAATTTCTTTTGAGGAGAATTCTTCCATTTCATCATTTTGGCCAGTTCCCATGTCCTAGCTTTAATGAGATATGTTAAAAAAATAGTAACTAACCCTTTTCTGTTACAAAATGTAAAAGAACAATTCTCTTTGCTTGAAACATTGTTCTGAGATGACTTACTTGGATACTTCAATTAAGTAATGTTGGATATGGGATTTTGAGGATCCATTATGATTTGAGGAGAAGAAAGGAAAAATAATGGGTCAAGAGCTCTGCTCTTAGGAAAGAAGCTTACTCACATGGTGGTAGACCAGGACCTAAGAAGATAAGTCCAGGAAGAAATTTTGTGTAGTCAGCTCAGTGAACTTTGGAAGCAATGATGTTGGGTACTGTATTAATTCATTTAATGTTCAGTTCTGTGATCCCCCCCCCCCCCCGTCATTACACCTGTAGTCAAAGTCTGTTTTACCTGGGCTAGTGGTTTTGTGGTGAACAAATTGTATTCATTTTTTGGTGAAGCCGTTCAAGGAAAGGAGAGCACTGTCCTCAAAAGTAGAAGATGGCTGAGAGTACCTGGGATTCTATACATATTTTCACCATTACCTCCTAATTGTTTAATTTAGATAGGTGGCGATTTTATGCCGATTAGCATGGGGGATAGGTATATATATATTTAGGCGAATTCTTTGGAGTTGCTTACAGTACAGAGTGGGATTGAGTTACAAATTAGTTGGTAGACTTACAATAAGAAACCTGAATAGCTTGATGGCTTCCAGGTTTCATTGTATGCTTGCAGAATTTCTGAATTTCTTGTGAATTTCAAAATGCCATTCATATTCACATAAGTACCAGTAAATTCTGATTTTCAACTTCAATAAGTTTTAGATTATTTTGTACAATAAACACTTTTTCTCTTCTCTCCCTGATTTAATAAATGTGAATTAACTAAATATATATAAAATTCTTTTAACAGTGCCTAGAAATTTATAAGTTTTTACTCTTACTATTGATAACCAAGAGGTAATGTAGCTATACATTACCTAGTATAGCTATGTAACAGGTCTTTCTACTATATTATCAATAAGACATGGTAGGTTGAACAGCGGTATGGACAAGAACCCTGGGGTATATTTGGATTAAGCATTTCAGCAGTATATGATAAAAAGAATGGGATAAGACACATCCTCAAGACACTGGATTGGCTATTTGTAATACAGTATAAATGTAATATAATTAAGCCTTTAGGGAATTATTCTTGAAGTTTTCAAAAGTTTTGAATGTCTTTCCCCTGAAGCAATTTAAAGCTATGGCTTAGAAAAGTGTATAAGTCCCTTAGAGCAAGAAATATTTAAATTGCCTTCCTGAGCCTGGAGAAAATTCTTTAGATAATTTCCTGAGTCTTCATCTTAGGGCAGTGTTTTCACCTTGGCTTGAAGGGCAAATGAAATCTTCCATGGTCTCAAATATTTATTTTTATCTTACTTTTGAACTAGCACATCCAAAATACATTCCCTTTGTAATCAATCATATTTGGCTGTAATGTATAGAAGTTTTTAAAACCATTTTAAATAGTACCTTTGCCATCAATGTTTTCCAGACCACAAGGCCTGTGACATTATGGTTCCTCAGTGGTGATACCTTCAGATATTCATCAACCTCATGGAAAATTTTGTACAATTGGCTGCAAATAGAAGATCAAGCAAAACAATCTGCTGTGCATTGCAACCTAGGAGGTGAATCAATCTTCCATTTAGAGGTAATTGCTGAAAACATACTAATAACACAAATCTAAGGGGATGTCTGTCCAATGAACTGAGTTGAAATAAGCCATGTGTTTGGGGGACAGAATATTTCTTACTATAAAGAGTCTTTACAGAATAGGAATGAAAAAGTTCCAAGAGGATTTTCTTTGATATAATGAAAAAATGGAGACAAAATTAAAACACATGTTCAAATAACAATTTGAATATCCAAAAAAAAGATGGATATTTAGATGTAGAATTTATCTTACTGGGAATAAAAATTCATTTAGTCAGAATATAGTTTCTGGGTTCATGGTTTTAGTAGTGCTTACCTGTCTAATGGTATCATTTCCCACTGGTCCAATGTGGTACTATACAATAGGAAGCAGATTTGCATTCTTGATATAGAATGTAGACTAAGCTTGTGTCACTGAAGTTCTGATTATGTAACAGTTTTCCATTTTTTCTCATAGCACCAATTTGGTTCTGTTTAGCAAATGTTTATCCGGTGCTAATCATGAAAAGACTGACAGTTCCTTTCCTGAAGTCTCTCACTGGAGGTGCTATTTGGAAAATCTTATTATTCATTCTAAATACATATTAAATTTGTGTAAAAAGTAAATGAAGAGGAGCAATGAGTCCTTAGCTAAGGGAAAAGCATTTTGAATTTCATTGTTATGTTTATATGAATATCTTGGGAATCGTTTTAAATAGTTGTAAGTTTTTGTTATTGTTGGTGGTATATTCCTATGGTAACTTTATACATGATACTTGTCACACACACACACACACACACACACACACAACTTTCATATGAATGAACTAAAATAGGCTTTCTTTAAAAATGTCAACCTGAGTGTCTGGTTCTAAATGGTGCTGGCCTTTGCTATAGTGGCATAACACTCTATTACAAAGTGACTAGAGATTGGTATAACATGCATCCATGTCATGAAAATTTTCATGTATGTGATGAAAATTAGTATGTTGTTAGGTTGAGAGACCAGATACCTGAATAGGTCTCATTGATAAAAATTTGAAGTGACTCTTGTAGGAGCATGAAACTTGGGATTGGCATGTAAAAGAATTAGAAAAAAGAGTAAGTCAAGAAATATGAAGGAAACCAAAATAGTGTTTACTATATGCGAGGTACCTTATATGCGCTATTTTATTTATTCTCCCAAGAACACCACAATGAGACTATTAATTAAAGGTGAGGATATCGAGACACAGAAGTTAATTGCCCAAGGTCAGATAGCTAGTAACTGGCCTTGTAAGCAGAAGGGACATAGATGTGGGATGCTAGCCCTGAGGTCATTGCTGGCCATAGACAGGCTTAATCCATACAGAAAACATATAAAATCTCTATGTGTTCTGCACAAAGACTCAGGCCTCTTACTGATCCAGGGCACTGACAAGAACTTTTCAGTGAGGACTGAGTGGAGTAATGTGGACTGAATCTACAGCTTTTACCAAAGTAGGGTAGGGTTGGGAAGAGGCAAATCTGGGGAAGCTGTAGACGGATTCCCTGTAGGTATTTCTGCAGCACAGCCTTGTCCCTCACCCTCTTCTTAGGTGGTGTTTTGAGCCCCTTCCTGTCTATGGTGAATGCCATCTCAGAGCATGTTTCCCTTCAAACTTGGTAGCTGCTTACTCTGTTCTGTGGTTGGGGCTTTGAGGGTGTAGTTGTTTTTCTTGCATTGTAATATGTTTAACATCCTGTGACTTCATATTGGAAGTTTTCTATTGTTCATGGAACTTTTTTGTAGAAACACTAACTCTAATGCACATCTGCATGTCAGTAAAAATCTCAGTTTCCTTAAAAAAAGACATGTTTATTTCAATAGACAAAGTGACCTTTCAGAGTGAAATTGCTTCTTAGTAATCATTTACCAAGGAATTGGGATTTTGCTGGCTAGCAATAAAAAGGTGAATCTGGGACTCAATAAAAGACGCATGCATCTTTCAGGTATAAAAGAATCCATAAAAGATGAAGTTGATTGAGGACAGGGCAAAAATAGGAAGAAAGTCGTACCCCAATGATGACCAAAAGCAAATATATGTAATTAGATGCCAGTTGAAATAGATTCAGAGGATTCAGACCCAAAACTCATGCCAAGATTCCTGAATAAGGAGCAATGTTCTACATGTTAGGTACTTTTTGTTTGAGTGAATTAGAGCCTTTTCAATGGATTCTGTGTCCATGAAAAAGAAAATTTGTGTGTGTGTATGTGTGGGGGGTGCTATTTTTGAAGAAAAATGAAAGGAAATAGCCTGAGACTTTATGACACCAGCTCTTTGGATACAAAGACTGTGTCTGATCCCTGGCTGAATGGCAGGGAATATTTCCCTGAGAAATCACCTGGTTAAGGTGGCAATGAAGAGTTTTTTGCATTAATAAAATGAGAAGACAAGTCACAGACTTGTTGACAATATATGCAAGTCATCTATCCAATAAATTATTTGTAGCCAAAGTATACAAAGAACTCTCAAAACTCAATAATGTGAAAATGAACAATCCAATTAAAAATGGGTAAAAGATGTGAATGACACTTTACTAAAGAGAATGTAAGGATGGCCAAAAAAAACCCCAAATATTAGTCATTAGGGAATGCAAATTAAAAGCATGATGAAATATCACTACATACCTATTAGAATGTGTAAAACAACACACAGACACACACACTACTAAGTGTTGATGAGGATGAGAAGCAACTATAACTCTCATACATTTCTGGTGGGAATGCAAAAATGATACAGCTACTCTGGAAAGCTGGCAGTTTCTTATAAACTTAAAAATGCATGATTCATTATCCACTATGCCAATCTGATATTTACCCTAGGAAAATGAAAACTTATGTTCACACAAAAATCTGGGTATAAATTTTTTAACAGCTCTATTCATAATTGTCAAGAACTGGAAACAACTCAAATGTCTTTCAGCATATAATTAAACAAACTCTAGTGTATCCATACCATGGAATACTCAGAAATAACAAGTTGGATGAAGCTTGAAGCTCAGAGGCTTTATGCTAAGAGAAAGAAGCCAGAGACCAATGGCTCTTATGATTCCTTTTTTGTATGACTTTCTGGAAGAGATAAAACTATAGGATGAAAAGCATATTAATCTTTGTAGGATATGAGTGGTAAAAGGGGTGACTAAAAAGGGACACAAGGGAATTTTTAGGGTGAAAGACAAGTTCTGTGTTCTTATTATAGGGATAGTTACATGAATCCGTACATATTTTAAAATTCATAGAACTATACACTAAAAGAGAGAAAATCACTTTTACTATATATTTTACTATTGATAATTACTAAAATTTTGTTCTATCTCCCATAAAAAAAGATATTTGCATTGGAACAAGAAGACTTCAGATAATTGGGTTTTGCATGAGTTGTACTTGTTTTTTGGGCAATCAGGCAGTCAAGAAACACTGATTGGGTTTATTGTTGACTTTTGTCCCATCACATTAGCACACTTCATTCAATGTTTTGGTATGAAGTGGGTTATTATTAAATATTCCCGACAAGGAGCTAGACTGCCTTTGCAAGTTAACCAATCAAATCTCTGATATAATGCATTCCATACTGCTTTTAGAGTTCATAAAATATTTCAGATAATTAGGGACCACAAGCAGAGTTGAATTTGGGCCTAGGATTTGCTACATATTAATTATATGACTTTAGGCTTAAACTCTGTTTGGTTAACTTAAATTTCTTATTTCTGAAATGGTCATATTGTGGAGTTTCAGTGAGGTAATGTGTGAATGAACCTCACAAATTCCTGGCCCAGAGTGGTCGATACAACAGATTCTCCTTCATACTTCTCTTCTGGTGTTGTTTATTTCACTTCTTTACCTTTTCTCCCTTCTTCCCCTTCTCTGTTTTCTTTCTTCCTTCTTCTCATTGGGTTCATGGCAAATTTTTATATATGTGCATTGGTGAACTTGGACTTACCATAATAAATAAATCATTATGTTAAAAAAATTCTTTGAATTCTTACAGGTAAGAAAAAGTACAATGGAATGGGAAAATCAAACCATTCTGGTGGAATTCTTTTTAAAGGGGCTTTCTGATTACCCAAGGCTTGAGCCACTCTTTTTTGCCCTAATCTTAATAATGTATGTTGTCATCCTTCTGGGCAATGGCACCCTTATTTTAATCAGTATCTGGGACTCCCACCTTCACACCCCTATGTACTTCTTCCTGGGGAACCTCTCCTTCTTGGACATCTGCTACACCACCACCTCCATTCCCTCCACTCTGGTAAACTTCCTCTCAGAAAGAAAGACCATATCCTTCTCTGGCTGTGCAATACAGATGTTCCTTGGCATGGCCATGGGGACAACAGAGTGTGTGCTCCTGGGCATGATGGCCTTTGACCGGTATGTGGCTATCTGCAACCCTCTAAGATATCCTGTCATCATGAGCAAGGATTCCTATGTGCCCATGGCAGCTGGGTCCTGGTTTTCTGGGGTTATCAACTCTGCAGTGCAAACTGCATTTGTGATACAATTGAACTTCTGTAGGAATAACATCAATCATTTCTCTTGTGAAATTCTGGCTGTCATGAAACTGGCCTGTGCTGACATCTCAGGCAATGAATTCATCATGGTTGTGGCCACGACATTGTTCACACTGATGCCCCTGCTTTTGATTGTCATATCTTACTCATTAATCATCTCTAGCATCCTGAAGATCCGTACTTCTGAGGGGAGAAGCAAAGCTTTCTCCACCTGCTCAGCCCACCTGATTGTGGTGATAATATTCTATGGAACCATTCTCTTCATGTACATGAAGCCCAAGTCTAAAGAGACACTTAATTCAGAGGACTTGGATGCCACTGACAAATTGATATCCATGTTCTATGGAGTGATGACTCCCATGATGAATCCTTTAATCTACAGTCTCAGAAACAAGGATGTAAAGGAGACAGTGAAACATCTATTTAACAGAAGTTTCTTTAGCAAGTGAATGGAAAAGATGATTGAATTGTGAATACATTGGGCATTGTTAAAGCTTTAGAATTATGTTGGAATTTTGGTTACTTTTTCTTGTTTTGAACTTTCACATATTACTCAACAATTTTTATGATGACATACAGCATTTCAATATTATGTCATGCTCACTATAGAGAATTTGCAAGATTCAGGACATAGGATGAAGAAAATAAAGAGATCACTTATTACTCTAACTCTAGGAGATGGCTTTCAAGTATTTAACAATATATTTTGTGTTCTGTATATACCTCAATGTTGGAATTGGGTATTATATGTCTTTTTATGTTCACCTTTATACATAGTCCTATTTCATACACATCATTTCATCAAATCTTTCAAAATAAGTAAGTTCTCTGTTGTGAGAAAAACAAAACAGAAAATCCCCCAAACTGCACCCACATTCTCCAGTGGAGAGCCTTGTGACAGAGTTTCACATTAATTTCAAAATCCTCTGAAGACTTTTGGATACTATTTTCTTGTTCAGTATTTAGAATGTTTCCTGTGGAACTAAGCATGTGAGCATTTGGGACTATTGAGGGAAACGGGTAAATGCCTTAAGGATGGAGCCTATGCAATCAATCAGAAAGTCCTTATTTTATCTCCTTTTTCTGTTTCAGCTTACATGTTAGCTCTAGCATAATGAAAATTTTGCAAAATTAAAACTGGGTTGGAAAATCAGTCCACTGGTCTAGAAAGTAATGTGGACAAGTGTTGGGTTAGATGGCATCATATCCATGCCCATTTAGAAGAAAGCAGATTTCTTTGATATCCTGAGATCATTCCAATGCTTTTCCAAAACTTAGAAGAATATCTAAGTTCTTGATTTTTAGTGTGGACCTGCATTGATGTCTTGTCTCTGTTACTAATAGCTTTGTCACCTTAGTGATCTAAGTAGATTTGGGGGGATGTCACACAGGATGTGATATTATCTTGATTTTGCTTGGCTTCCTCCTCAAATTTTTACTCTATCTGAAGAACATTTCTAATTTACAAGCCAACAGGAATGAGAAAGTATGTTCACGAGTAAGCCACATTCTAGGAAATCCATTAGGCTGGATAAATTTTATATTGATGGAACAGTAAAGTTAGAGGGTGTTGGGGATTAACATATTTTACATAGGCAAATAAGAGTTAAATGCTTGTGGTATTTTGGGGTGTATTAATGTCACTTTTCCAAGTTCAGTTTTTAATTTTAGTGGCAGGAATATCAAACAGTCATGAACTCTATTTAAGTCCCTTTAGCTTCCATCATAGATATTCACAGATTAAATCTGATGGCAAAGGTTGAGACTATTGATGTATTAGAAGCACACCCTAGTGAAATAGGCTGTAAAAACCTATTAGTGGGGTGTTTGGGTGGCTCACTTGGTTAAGCATCAGACTCTTGATTTCAGCTCAGGTCTCCTCTCCCACTTCCTGAGCTGGAGCCCTGCAATGGGCTGTGTGCTGACAGCACAGAGTGTGCTTGCAATTCTCTCTCTCCCTCTCTCTCTGCCCCTCCCCAGCTTGGGTACTCTCTCTCTCTCTCTCAAAATAAATAAACAAAGAAACTTAAAAACTTATTAGTTTCCATACACAGACTCAAAGGACTTTTATTTCCTGAAGAATTCCAGGTAGGTGGAAAACCTTTAGAGTTAAATATTTTGTGTTTGACTCACAGGCCGTGTTCGATATCCAACTCTACTTTCATTTTTTTCTCAAAGCTTAAATCCAACTGTTTCCACAAGCTCTGAAGGATGACTAACCTAGGGCCTAGTCTTATATTAGACTTACAAATGTTTGATAGAAACTTAATTAAAGAAGCATTTTATTTTATTTTTTTCAAATATTTTATTAAATTTTGAGAGAGAGAAAGAATGAGCACAAGTGGGGGAGGAGCAGAGAGAGAGAAGGGGACAGAGGAATTGAAGTGGGCTCTGTGCTGAAAGCAGTGTGCCCGGTGTAAGGCTCGAGTTCATTAACTGTGGGATCATGACGTGAGTTGAATTGGATGCTCAACCAACTGAGCCACCCAGGTGCCCCGAAAGTAGAAACTTTTTTTAATTAAAAAAAATTGTTTTATGTTTTTATTTTATTTTTGAGAGAGAGAGAGAGAGAGAGAGAGAGAGAGAGAGAGAGAGAGGGAGGGAGAGAGAGAGAGTGCAAGCAGGGGAGGGGCAGAGAGAGGGAGACACAGAATCTGAAGCAGGCTCCAGGCTCTGAGCTGTCAGCACAGAACCCGATGTGGGACTCGAACTCACGGACCGTGAGATCATGACCTGAGCCGAAGTCAGAGGCTTAACTGACTGAGCCACCCAGGTGCCTGAAAGTAGAAATTTTTTTTAAAATTTTTTTTCCACGTTATTTATTTTTGGGACAGAGAGAGACAGAGCATGAACGGGGGAGGGGCAGAGAGAGAGGGAGACACAGAATCGGAAACAGGCTCCAGGCTCTGAGCCATCAGCCCAGAGCCTGACGCGGGGCTCGAACTCCCGGACCGCGAGATCGTGACCTGGCTGAAGTCGGACGCTTAACCGACTGCGCCACCCAGGCGCCCCAAAAGTAGAAATTTTAATACGCATTTTGTCCTCATACGAGAAGAGGAAGATGGTTTTTCCCTTCTTAGGGTTGTAGAATAAATTTCTGAAGAAAAGAAAGGTCAGTCACCTTTCTTGATGTACCCATATGCTCACATTTGCTGGTTACATACCTTATCACTATAATACTGGTAATTCTTTCCTTAATACTTGAGCTTCTGCAGGGTTTTCCATTTAGGAAATTTATTTTGAAAGATATTCCCATTTTTCCAATTCTCAGTTAATCAGAATTTTGTGACTTGGAAAACATAAATTTCCTAACAATTCTGTGAAGAAATTACTGTATGGAAACACTTCCATACTATTATTTAATAATAGTAAATGAAATAATTTCTTTGCATCCAGTGTGTATTCTACCATTTGTAACTAAATCCCTGATTGCTACATATGGTATATGAGGTTCTCTTTGCTTTGGTCTGTTTGGTTTCATCTTCCACCAGCCCCCTTATGCCTCTCTATTTATATTCTTATGATGCTGTGTTATTTTTATTTTCCTGCCTTCATCATGCATTTCTTGTCTTATACCATGGTGTTATTGTTTCTTCTTCCTGGATGTCCTTCCTCGTATTTTTTACCTCTCAAAATCTCACTCACAAATTAAGAATCAGTTCATGTATCACCTCTCCTGGCAAGTATGACTTGATCCTGAGTTACTTGTCACTTACACCTCCATAGCACACTAAACAATCATTTTAATTAATTAATTAATTAATTAATTAATTAATATTTATTTTGAGGGAAAGAGTAGGGAAGGAGTGAAGGGAGAGGGAGATAGAGAATCTCAAGCAGGCCCCGCTCCCAGTGCAAAGCCCTACCTGGGGCTCAACCTCATGACTGTGAGATCATGCATGACCTGAGTACAAATCAAGAGTTGGACACTTAACTGACTGAGCCACTGAGGCACCCCTAACTATCATTTTAATTGCAGCATTACCCCCTCTTATTGAAATCATCTGATTACATGGATATTTTCTCATTACCTGTAGGACAAGTAGAGACTGCACCTTGAACATTTTTATATTCACAGAGATTCTTACAGCCAACTTCATTGAGTAGGTATGCAACAAATGCCATGTAAACAGAGGTTATTAGAAAATATAAAACACCAATAGAAATAAGGGTAGAAGATATGAGTACTTAACACATATAAAAGAAAATGCACCTATTTAAGACACACACACAAAAGTTAAATATTTCTAGTAGTTAAAAATTCCATTTAAAGCCATGATGAGATACTATTTTAAGCCATTTAGATGATGAAAAAAACCTCTAAACTATTGACAACATCCAGTGATGATAAGAATAAGAGAAAATCGCTGTATTAATAGTGGGAGCATAAATTAATATTATCTTTTAGCTTCATAAAAATACTCATTGATTTTGACCCATCAGTTCACTTCTAGAATTCTACCTTAACATAGGAATTTGAACTTATTTTGTTAAAAATAAATTAAAAAATAAAAAGGAAAAAGATCATTCGAAAGTATCCAGCCTTAAGGTGCCTCATTGGCTCCTCACAGGAGGAAATGATTTTGTCTTGAGTTATTTTATTGTTTTATAATGAAGATCAGACTCCTTTCTGAACTATGGTTATCACTAGGTTGTTTAATTATAATTTATTTTCAGCTTTGTTTTTTAAGCCTTTATATATATATATATATATATATATATATATATTTAATATATATGAAATTTATTGACAAATTGGTTTCCATACAACACCCAGTGCTCATCCCAAAAGGTGCCCTCCTCAATACCCATCACCCACCCTCCCCTCCCTCCCACCCCCCATCAACCCTCAGTTTGTTCTCAGTTTTTAACAGTCTCTTATGCTTTGGCTCTCTCCCACTCTAACCTCTTTTTTTTTGTTGTTCCTTCCCCTCCCCCATGGGTTTCTGTTAAGTTTCTCAGGATCCACACAAGAGTGAAACCATATGGTATCTGTCTTTCTCTGTATGGCTTATTTCACTTAGCATCACACTCTCCAGTTCCATCCACGTTGCTACAAAAGGCCATATTTCATTTTTTCTCATTGCCACGTAGTATTCCATTGTGTATATAAACCACAATTTCTTTATCCATTTATCAGTTGATGGACATTTAGGCTCTTTCCATAATTTGGCTATTGTTGAGAGTGCTGCTATGAACATTGGGGTACAAGTGCCCCTATGCATCAGTACTCCTGTATCCCTTGGATAAATTCCCAGCAGTGCTATTGCTGGGTCATAGGGTAGGTCTATTTTTAATTTTCTGAGGAACCTCCACACTGCTTTCCAGAGCGGCTGCACCAATTTGCATTCCCACCAACAGTGCAAGAGGGTTCCCGTTTCTCCACATCCTCTCCAGCATCTATAGTCTCCTGATTTGTTCATTTTTAAGCCTTTATTTATTACCTGAATATATCTTTTCTTTCCTTGTCTAACCTTCTTTTACCTTCTTCCTACTTCCAAAAAAAATTTCCTGTATACAAAACCTGTGTATTACTTTTTGAATATTTACAATGTAATATGTTCATTCAGAAAGTCAACTTTTATTATAAACTAAATCATAAAGTAAACATAAAATTGTATGGTTAATAATCTATACTTCCCAAATGGTTTCATATGTGTATGTTTGTGTGTGTGTGAGAGAGAAAAAGAGATTGAAAGATTGAGAGAGAATTCAGTTGGGGAAATTTTGATGACTATACATGAGCCTCTTTATGATTTTTGTGTGAAACAGTGTAATGGGCCTCTTGTAATTAGGTCTTTAGGGCTTTATTTCTGAAGTCTCATGTTTTATACATATTTCATTTATGAAGCAATTTAAAGTTGCCCATAGAGGTTTAGAGAGGTCTTTAAGAACACTTAAATTGTGTCCTAAAGCATGGAGCAGATTCTTTAGATATTTGTGGGTCCACAATGGGGCAGTGTTTTAGCCTGGGCTTTATGGGGAAATTGCCCCATTCCTAAAATGTATGGTTAAGTATCAATTTCCTTCCTATTTCGAACTAGAGGAATCTAATGGTGCTTTGTCTGAACTAGCAGAATTTATCTTTGTATTCACATCTGTAACAGTCATGTGTCTATAAATGTCAAACAATCAGTGAGTTTCTATGGCCAAATGATTACTCACTAGTAGCTGCCTCTTTGGAGGCTCAGCTACTAATGTGGAGTCATGAAGATTGGCTGCAAGTAGAAAAGCAGGACAAAATCATCTGTTGCTGCAACCTAGAGAGACAGGCAGTCTCTGGTTTGATGGTAAGTTACTGCAAAGGCAGGAAACAAACTTATCATCGATAAGTAGGAGTTGGACTGATGGTTTAAAAGTGTCAATTTTGAACATGAGATGTTTTTCTCATTGAGAGATTGAGTGTTAGAAAGGGAATTTAAGGGTCTAGTGACTGCGATGTGGTGGGGGAAAAAGAGCTGTGAGACCAAAAGAGCAGTTCTGTATGCAAAGACCACTGCACAACCAACTGGAAGGAATTTGCCCAGCAGGATGAGTTACTTTTTATTAACGTTCAGCTTTTTGGTGTGTTACATCGTATTTGGACACTGTTATTTACTTGAGCGAATTGAGGCTTACTACAGGGTGTACAGTAGACTATGTGTTCTTTGGTAAACAAGTCATCGCTGGTCCTCTAGCAACAGCTCAGTTCCATTTGGTTCAGTCACTTAAGAACCAGGTGAACTGTGTTCCAGGTCCTGTTCTAGGGCCTCTTTATACAGAGATAACATACGAGGAGGATCCTATGACCAATTTGGATTTTTTTAAAGAAACTGAACAGTATCATTTTGTGAACTGAAAAAGAAAATTTACCAAAGCAATGCATAGCCAGAAAGACACCTGCTTGGGCATTATTCTAGTATGTTTGCATGCAGTATTGGGGACTATTTTGAATATCTGCTTTTCGATCATTAGGTTATAATTGTAAAAGTGAGTAACTTTTCCTTTTCCTTTTCCTTTTTATGTCAAGAGGCTTGCTAAAAATGTTAAAATAGTCTTAGTCAAAAAAGTTAGTCATGTGTTTTAAGACAAGGAACACACTGGTACCTTACTACAACCCTATCTTTTTATAGAGGGAATTGAATTTGATATAAGGCAGAACTTGAGATGAGTTTTGCCATTTTGGCACCTAATTTTCTGGTGTCCAGAAGATTGGGGTGACTGTGATAAAGTGTATTAGGATCTGTATGTAGGATGAAATAATACCATTTGTCAGAACATTGTGTGTGATCTGATTAAGCTTTTAAGCTACATGTACTTGATAAAGAAATGACTGTTTCAGAGATGTAAAAAAAAAAGAAAAAAAGAAGGAAGAAATGAACAGAGAGGCATGAAGGAAACCACTGACAATGGGAACCATTGTTGTGCTATTTGGATTATATGCACCAGCTCCTTTAGTCATATAAACAAATATTATGATATAAGTGTTTTTATCTTCATTCTTTACCAAGGATGATGATAATCAGAAACGTGCCCAGGCCATCTAGTTAAGAGGCAGAGATGGTGTTTGACCTAAGTTTGCCTCCAAAGTCTGTGTGCCTGACAGTGGTATGGAATGGCGTGTTAGAATATCATGTAGCATGGGGATAGCTAATGGAACCATGGCTTTGGCAGAGATGATTTTTCACAGGGGTGCATATAATCTTCAGTATTCAAAGAACCCCTGGTGTACCTAATGCCTTTGGGGGTCTCAAGTGGTTTGAGACCTAACCCAGAAAATATGACAAATTCTGTAAGATGGAAATCTTCTAAAAAATTAAATAATTTTAAAAGCTAGGGCAAAGAGGAGTTTAGAATAGGAAAATCAAATTGGGTTTTGGGTGATCCCAAGGAGACTAATTATGGCCTGAAAATGAGAAGATGGACCCTAGACTCAGAGCAAAGTAATTCATAACGTTAGATGGACAAAAGACTTGAGAACATATCCACTTATGGATTGGTAAAATTGAGTAGAGTGTTCAAGTTAATGAAAACAAATAGTGAATGACTAGCCAGCAAAATAAGGAAGTGGGAAAAAAAGAAAGTGCAAAAATGCAAAATAAGTAAGTAACAAAAATAAAGTATATGGAAAGAAAAAAATAAAATACATTAATATTTATATTTTAAAGTGAATGGACTTGATACTCTCATAAAAGACATTATAAAAAGAGATTAAAAATTTAAACCCAGATATACGTTACTTATAAGTAGTGTACTTAACAAAACGAAATGGAAGAATTGAAAATAAAGGAATGCACAAAGAGCAGGCAAAAGCAAACTAAAAGAAAGCAGGAGTGTAATAGCAATGTGCTAAAAGTGGAATTTAAAGCACAAAACATGAGAAAGGTCAATTAATAACATTCACAATTCATAAAGATTATCAGCCATAACCAATACAGAAGCTAAACATAAAAATCCTACATATATAGGATACATATACTTAAAATACATGTACTTAAAATTTTTGAATAGAATTTATTAAATATAGATGTCAGAAAATAATTATTTGAAATATTTGAATAATATATTAAATAAACTTGATTATATGTATAGATGTATGCATGTATTGTGTATCCATATAAAACCATATGTCTTTCTCCAAGAGAATTCATACATTTACAACATGGATCAAGTAATTGGCTGCCAAAGTCTCCATAGGTCATGTTCTCTTTTCATAATAAAGTTGGAAATAAATAACAAAGTCAAACACAAATATCTAATGACTAGTTGTGCAAGAAACACACATTTGGGTAACTCTTGGTTTAAAGAAGGAAAGGGAAAAATTACCTAGAAGCCAATGAAGAGAACATCTCAGGAAAATTTACCTTTTTAGGAAAACAAAGTATTTTCAGGACATTAATTAGAGGTAGCAATATAGAAGAAAGAGGAAACTTCAATGAATTTAGTTCTTATTTCCTGGAAATAGAAAATTCCAAGTAAGTTTAAAATATTTACAAACAAAACTTAAGTTAATAAAACAGGGAAAAAAAGTGAGAAAGATAAATCTATCCAAAAGCCCCAACCCCCCAGCTTTTTTGAGAATACCTGTATTATAGGAAAATGCCTTGTGAGATGAATAAGAAAAAATATTACGTAAGAATAGTAAGGAAAAAGGAGAAAGGAGAAAGAATTTCTCACAAGGGAAATCACAGATTGGAAGGGTTAAATGTTGTATGACAACACATTTGTAGTGAAATATAAAGTATCAAATGAACTCTCAAATCTCCATTTTGAAATATTGCTTCTTTCTGAATAATCCCTATCTTGGTCTGATAGTTCTCTTGCAACATTAGTATTGTCAATTAGGATTCTAGTCTATAAACCAAGTTCTCTAGAAATTGAATAATTAAGAATTTATACTCTGCAACCATATGGCTTGGGATTAACTCTTCGTTCTACCATTTTTTTTAGCTACATGACTTTGATCTTAAGCAAATTACTTAATTTTTCTGTGCTTTATTTTCCTTCTCTGTTTATAAATAAAGATGATGATGCTAGTAACAGTAACTGACTAATAGGGTTGTTATTCAGACTGAATTAGGTAATGCATAAAGCAAGCAATTAGTAGAGGATTGACACAGAGTGAGAAATATTTTGTCTTTCATTTTATTCCCTAACTAAACAAATATTTTTGAACATCTATCTCTGTGTCCACTTCACTATAGATACTGGACTGTGGAAGTAAATAAGAAAAGTATCTATCTTTATAAAGTTTACATGCTATGGTTAAAACAGATAGTAAACATAACATTATAATTTCAAGGAGTGACAAGATCATTGATTTATTGTGTGGTGGTGTGTAGCCAATAAAAATGGTTTATTGTTCAGTTACACATGAAATACAATGCTAAGCTTTTATTATAACCTCAAGTTTACATATGTGATGATAAATACAACAAAAATCCCAGGCTTCAGGAAAGAAGACTTAGGTTTGAATCTTACTTAGCTCTGATATATATTTACCTTTGGTCAAGTTCACTTAATATTTACACTTTATCTAAATTGTGGATAATAATATCTCTGTCACTTAGCACTGTGATGAGATTAAGTAAATTACATGACATATTTCATGTAACATAAAACATGTTAGTTTCCTCTTCCCTTCCCCCTCTTTCTTCATAACTTGCCATGCTTTGGTTCACATGGTTTACTTCTTTTTTTCTTTAGTCTTTTCCTTAAAAAAAATTTTTCCCCTCTGAGAAGAGGGGTACTTGTAAACCGGTACACATTTGAAAGTAATCATAGTAAGATACACATTTTGTTTTAACAAATTTTAATGTCTTACAGGTAAAAGAGAAACAGTAGAATGGAATGGGAAAATCAAACCATTCTGGTGGAATTCTTTCTAAAGGGGCTTTCTGATTACCCAAGGCTTGAGCCACTCTTTTTTGCACTAATCTTAATAATGTATGTTGTCATCCTTCTGGGCAATGGCACCCTTATTTTAATCAGCATCTGGGACTCCCACCTTCACACCCCTATGTACTTCTTCCTGGGGAACCTCTCCTTCTTGGACATCTGCTACACCACTACCTCCATTCCCTCCATTCTGGTGAGCTTCCTCTCAGAAAGAAAGACCATATCCTTCTCTGGCTGTGCAATACAGATGTTCCTCGGCTTGGCCATGGGGACAACAGAGTGTGTGCTCCTGGGCATGATGGCCTTTGACCGGTATGTGGCTATCTGCAACCCTCTAAGATATCCTGTCATCATGAGCAAGGATTCCTATGTGCCCATGGCAGCTGGGTCCTGGATCATAGGAGTCATCAACTCTGCAGTACAAACTGCATTTGTAGTACAATTGCCTTTCTGTGGGAATAATGTCATCAATCATCTCTCCTGTGAAATTCTGGCTATCATGAAACTGGCCTGTGCTGACATCTCAGGCAACGAGTTCATCATGCTCGTGGCCACAACACTGTTTATATTGACACCACTGTTATTAATCATTATCTCTTACACATTAATCATTGTCAGCATCCTCAAAATTCACTCTTCTGAGGGGAGAAGCAAAGTTTTCTCCACGTGCTCAGCCCATCTGACTGTGGTGATAATATTCTATGGAACCATTCTCTTCATGTACATGAAGCCCAAGTCTAAAGACACACTTAATTCAGAGGACTTGGATGCTACTGACAAACTTATATCCCTGTTCTATGGGATTGTAACTCCTATGATGAATCCTTTAATCTACAGTCTTAGGAACAAAGATGTTAAGGAGGCAGTAAAACACTTACTGAGAAGAAGTATGTTTAACAAGTAAATGGGAAAGGGACACATAATTTTTGTAATCACATTGTGGAAATCAATTAGACAAACTAAAGGGCCAAATAGATAGGTTCTTACTGCTGTGTCAAATTCATCTCTCAAATCTCTCAAGCTCTAATATTTTTTGGTGCAGTGCATAATTAAGATAAGTAAATAAATGCCTATGTTTTAGGAGTCAGCGATTGTTTTTATTGTTGAAGAGCTTGATTAAGAGGGCAAGTAGAGGGGTAGTGTAATAGTGAGAGAGATTTCCAGACAGGAGAACGTTACACTTGTATTAAAACCTTTAAAATGTTTTTTGAAAACATATGGTATCTATCTTTCTCTGTATGACTTATTTCACTTAGCGTAACACTCTCCATTTCCATCCATGCTGCTACAAAAGGCCATATTTCATTCTTTCTCATTGCCACGTAGTATTCCATTGTGTATATAAACAACAATTTCTTTTTTTTTTTAAACATTTATTTATTTTTGAGACAGGGAGAGACAGAGCATGAACAGGGGAGGGTCAGAGGAAGAGGGAGACATAGAATCTGAAACAGGCTCCAGGCTCTGAGCTGTCAGCACAGAGCCCGATGTGGGGCTTGAACCCACAGACCACGAGATCATGACCTGAGCCGAAGTCGGACGCTTAACCGACTGAGCCACCCAGGCGCCCCTAAACCACAATTTCTTTACCCATTCATCTGTTGGTGGACATTTAGGCTCTTTCCATAATTTAGCTATTGTTGAAAGTGCTGCTATAAACATTGGGGTACAAGTGCCCCTATGCATCAGTACTCCAACAATAAATTTCATATTAAAAAAATAAAATGTTTTTTGACAAGATTATTTTCAAAACCAATTTCATATTTTCTTACTTTCTTTACAAGGCAAAATTTATTTTATTTTATTTTATTTTATTTTTATTTTATTTTTTTATTTTTTTATTTTTTTAAGAAATTTATTGTCAAATTGGTTTCCATACAACACCCAGTGCTCATTCCAAAAGATGCCCTCTTCAATACCCATCACCTACCCTCCCCTCCCTCCCACCCTCCATCAACCCTCAGTTTGTTCTCAGTTTTTAACAGTCTCTTATGCTTTGGCTCTCTCCCACTCTAACCTCTTTTTTTTTTCCTACCCCTCCCCCATGGGTTTCTGTTAAGTTTCTCAGGATCCAAATAAGAGTGAAAATATATGGTATCTGTCTTTCTCTGTATGGCTTATTTCACTTAGCATTACACTCTCCAGTTCCATCCATGTTGCTACAAGGGACCATATTTCATTCTTTCTCATTGTCACGTAGTACTCCATTGTGTATATAAACCACAATTTCTTTATCCATTCATCAGTTGATGGACATTTAGGCTCTTTCCATAATTTGGCTACTGTTGAGAGTGCTGCTATAAACATTGGGGTACAAGTGCCCCTATGTATCAGTACTCCTGTATCCCTACAAGGCACAATTAAAACTGGCATCAGATTTTTAAACTCAGCTAAAATTATGAATTTACAATACTGTAATTACGAAAAGAATCTGATTTACTTGGAATCTATTTAAATATGTAATGCTGATTATCCTCTGTCTGGGTAGCTGTATAATATTAAACCTTTTGGTTCTAGTATAATAATTGTTTTTTTTAACTTTTTGTTCATCTCCACCTATGAGGCATTAAATTATTAATATTTTTAATTTCAACATATCTACTTTGACAGTCTTTTTTTCCAAACACCTTATGATATATGAGATCTAACTGCTTTAGACTTGGAGTTAAATAACTGACTTTTGAAGCTGTTTGAAATTAAAAGTAAATAACCACGGATAAAGGTAGAATTGTATCTTTTTCTTTGTACCACTGACTCTCTATCCATGATATGTTGCTGATCCAGGAGGAATCTGTTATTATGGAATGGTGGATATACCTTTAGATGGTTTTTACATTTGATCCTTATCTGGGATTTATATTTCATTCCTCTGTTATGGGAATGTTAAGCTTTAAAAACATTTACTTTTATCATTTTATTTCTTCTTATCTAAATTTCACACTTTAAATATTAATATTAGATTTTAATGTTTAATATTACATCTCTTTTTTTCTTACCTGATATATTATTCCCAGAATTTTTTATTTAAATTTAAGTAATTTAGCTTATGTTTTCTTTAGAATTAAAAAAAATTTTTAAGACATTAAGTTACTTGGTTTTATTCTTTTGTTTGATTGCTTTAGCTTTATAAACACTGCTTAAAATCCTACATTACTTGTTACTTTTTATTTAGATTTTAAAATATTATTGTTTTTCTATTTTAATCTTTTAATTTTTTTAATCTTGTGTTTACTTTTAATTGTAAAATAGAGATTCATTTTCCCCTTACAGTTTAGAAAGAGGCAGCAGTGAGCATTTTATAGCACACCACAGCACAAAAAGAAATGGCTCCTTTATTTCATTGTCATTCTACTTCTGTCTCCTTGAATCTTTTAGCTTTCTTAGTAATGATAGTAGGAAGTAATTATTTTCTGTGAATATCCCTCAAGAAATTTGAGAGAACCACAAGTTCTAGATCCTTCCAAAATCCTATATCTAACTAACTAAGTAACTAAGTAACTAATGACAACAACAACAAAAAGATCTAAGACGTAAGTGATTTCTTGGAATGGTGTATTTTCTGAAACTACATTGGGAATAAAATGTTTTAAATTTCTCCAGCATGCAAAGCTGTTAGGATATACTGAGCCAACATTTGTCTAAGACCACAAGCTGTCAGCATACTCAAGGAGGTCATGAAAGATTTGATTGACAAACCACAATAGAGGTTTTGCATAACAGGTTCACATCCTGATTTACATCAAATATATTTATTCCCAAGATGGAGTTCTTGGGAATTTCTTTCCAGAACAGTCATATATGTTTGTCATATATATATATGTCACTCCTTTGCATTACTTTCTTTCATCATCATGATCAGTGAGAAGCTGGCTAGAACCCAGTTTATACAAAGTAAGATTTTAAAACATGGGATCGGAGTCATTTCACTGATTCATGGTTTCCTGACTTTGTTGGATTTAGACTTGGTCATTGTGCAGCTTCCCAGAAAGTAGAACCACCATATTGCAGATTGGCCCTTCTTTGGAAAATGCTTAGGGGGCAGATAGACTAGCAATTTGTAAACTTTAGTTGGCTTTCTTAGGAGAGAGTGATGTGCCATTCAGAGGGGGACAGAATAACTGAAGGGTGACTAAACGAAAGTGTTTAGAGACTACTGGTTGTGGCTGATCTCTTGTTTCATACCACTATTTAGGCTTCAGGACCAGTCGTTTCTACCTGTTCTTCAATGTCATCAACGCTGATGTCGTTTTGATCCAGTTTGTGTCATCCCATGCATGGATTTACATTCCCTTCATTCCCTGAACTATAGTTAGCTCTGGGCTTCTATTCACTAACTGACGATTTGAGGAAGATACAAAGGAATGACAATGCAGAAAAGGAAAAAATAACCCCAATTAGACTTCAGATCTCACACTTCCTAACCTCCACCATGAGCTTTCATAAAGATTCCTTATCACCATCTCTCCCCTAGGCTCTGGTCACCTGTTATGTTAATAGGGTTCACTGTTTCTTATTTAAGAATTATATTTTAAGGGGTGCCGCCTGGGTGGCTCAGTAGGTTGAGCGTCCAACTTCGGCTCAGGTCATTCGAGCCCAGTATGGGGCTCTGTGCTGACTGCTTGGAGCCTGAAACCTGTTTTGGATTCTGTGTCTTCCTCTCTCTCTGCCCCTAACCCACTCACATTCTGTCTCTGTCTCTCTCAAAAATAAATAAACATAAAAAAAATTTTAAAAAAGCATTATATCTTAAATTTATTACCACCCTGAGTCCCAGAGTAGCATGGTATCTTCCCAGAGATTATTTCCCCAGCCTGACCCCATGAACTTATATCTGGACCTTGGAGACTTCAGGTTCAGACCAAAGCTTAAGTGCTTGCTGTCAGCCAGGGAACAAAGAAAACAATGCCTGTTTTTGTTTGTTTGTTTGTTTGGTTGGTTGGTTGGTTGGTTGGGTTTTTTTTAGTGAAACATCTTATGTCTTTGGAACATTTTGGCCCTAATAGAACCAACTTTGGAATGGTGACCATATGTGTCCTTTGCTCAGAACTACTCTACTTAACATCAGTTTCCCTGGTGTAATTAGTAACAGTTTACTCTTTCAATGTCAAGTGTCCTAGCTTGGATGACCTACTGTATAGGCACCTTAAATAGCAGCACCTATTAGAAGCAGGAAGAGCATCAGATTTCAGGGAAGTGATGGGAATAGCAGATCATAACATTGTGATGGCAGTGTCCTCAGGTGGACAGCATGGACACATCCTATCAGTGCAAGTGAAATGCTTTCAAGTAGTCATCAAATTAAATGGGTGGTTCTTCCATCGAGTTTGGAGACACTCCATTAGATTTCAGTTGTCACTGAAAAATTGCTTAATATACACCCATAATGATAACTTTATATGGATCTGTGGACTTCCTATCAGGCAAAAATTCACTAGAGTTTTTCTTATTTCTGATAGTTCCTTGTTAGGATAATAAAACTGTATAATCTGTTTATAAAAATTGTCCTTTTCTTTTTTATTATGGAGGGACTAGCAAGCAATTTATGTAAAATGATATGTGATCATTGAATAACAAAGGAATGAGGGTCCAAAACAAAGCAACTCTGGTTTTCCCACTGGAATATTAGCTTTTTCATCAGAAGATCACTTTTATTGGCTTTGCCTCGTATGAGGTGAGGAAGATGTAAAGGGAATTCTTCCAAACCTTGTAAACTTTAGTCTTGTACTTGCCTTTAACATTAAATATTAAAATATAATGAAGTAATATCTACAGGCAAACAGGAACAATTTCAAATTCTTTCCTATTCACTATCATTGCTTACAGATTCAACAGTTCTCTTAAGATAAATTTGCACATAGATTTTCATTTGTTCTATTTGTACCTTTCATTGCTTAGAGACATTATTTTATAAAACATCCTTCCCATTCACAATTGCACCAAGAAGCATAAAATACCTAGGAATAAATCTAACCAAAGATGTAAAGGATCTGTATGCTGAAAACTATAGAAAGCTTATGAAGGTAATTGAAGAAGATTTAAAGAAATGGAAAGACATTCCCTGCTCATGGATTGGAAAAATAAATATTGTCAAAATGTCAATACTACCCAAAGCTACCTACACATTCAATGCAATCCCAATCAAAATTGCACCAGCATTCTTCTCGAAATTAGAACAAGCAATCCTAAAATTCATATGGAACCACAAAAGGCCCCGAATAGCCAAAGGAATTTTGAAGAAGAAGACCAAAGCAGGAGGCATCACAATCCCAGACTTTAGCCTCTACTACAAAGCTGTCATCATCAAGACAGCATGGTATTGGCACAAAAACAGACACACAGACCAATGGAATAGAATAGAAACCCCAGAACTAGACCCACAAACGTATGGCCAACTCATCTTTGACAAAGCAGGAAAGAACATCCAATGGAAAAAAGACAGCCTCTTTAACAAATGGTGCTGGGAGAACTGGACAGCAACATGCAGAAGGTTGAAACTAGACCACTTTCTCACACCATTTACAAAAATAAACTCAAAATGGATAAAGGACCTAAATGTGAGACAGGAAACCATCAAAACCCTAGAGGAGAAAGCAGGAAAAGACCTCTCTGACCTCAGCCGTAGCAATCTCTTACTCGACACATCCCCAAAGGCAAGGGAATTAAAAGCAAAAGTGAATTACTGGGACCTTATGAAAATAAAAAGCTTCTGCCCAGCGAAGGAAACAACCGACAAAACTAAAAGGCAACCAACAGAATGGGAAAAGATATTTGCAAATGACATATCGGACAAAGGGCTAGTATCTAAAATCTATAAAGAGTTCACCAAACTCCACACCCGAAAAACAAATAACCCAGTGAAGAAATGGGCAGAAAACATGAATAGACACTTCTCTAAAGAAGACATCCAGATGGCCAACAGGCACATGAAAAGATGTTCAGCGTCGCTCCTTATCAGGGAAATACAAATCAAAACCACACTCAGGTATCACCTCACGCCAGTCAGAGTGGCCAAAATGAACAAATCAGGAGACTATAGATGCTGGAGAGGATGTGGAGAAACGGGAACCCTCTTGCACTGTTGGTGGGAATGCAAATTGGTGCAGCCGCTCTGGAAAGCAGTGTGGAGGTTCCTCAGAAAATTAAAAATAGACCTACCCTATGACCCAGCAATAGCACTGCTAGGAATTTATCCAAGGGAGACAGGAGTACTGATGCATAGGGGCACTTGTACCCCAATGTTCATAGCAGCACTCTCAACAATAGCCAAATTATGGAAAGAGCCTAAATGTCCATCAACTGATGAATGGATAAAGAAATTGTGGTATATATACACAATGGAATACTATGTGGCAATGAGAAAAAATGAAATATGGCCTTTTGTAGCAACGTGGATGGAACTGGAGAGTGTGATGCTAAGTGAAATAAGCCATACAGAGAAAGACAGATACCATATGGTTTCACTCTTATGTGGATCCTGAGAAACTTAACAGGAACCCATGGGGGAGGGGAAGGGAAAAAAAAAAAAAAGAGGTTAGAGTGGGAGAGAGCCAAAGCATAAGAGACTGTTAAAAACTGAGAACAAACTGAGGGTTGATGGGGGGTGGGAGGGAGGGGAGGGTGGGTGATGGGTATTGAGGAGGGCACCTTTTGGGATGAGCACTGGGTGTTGTATGGAAACCAATTTGTCAATAAATTTCATATATATTAAAAAATAAATAAATAAATAAAACATCCTTGATATTCTCCTTGCTAATGACCTTTTAAGGCCATGATAGACTTTCCTATTATTTTAAAGGATAAATAACTAGAAATCTTCAAAAACGAGATATCATTTGTGATTCCATGAATTCTGAGGTAGCTTGAAAATGTCAGGATGTGTTTACCATGACTGAAAAGACTGACATTAAAGCCATACTTTCTACTCTCCACTAGATTGGGGAAATTTAATTTCTGGGATTTAATAAGCCAGGGAAAAATGTACTTATTTAATATAATCTTGTGTTATCACATCCATGAAATATCTTGACTTCAAAAGTTTCTAAAGGCCTATGAATGGGCTATTAACTGCCTTTTTTAGGTTACCTTGCAACTCTGGGGAAACTCTGTGGAAACTATGTCCTCCGCATGAAATGAATCCTGAGGAAAGATCAGCTAAGGCTACAAGTAAATAATTTTTTTTGGCCAAATTTCCCTATGTGTCAAAAAAAAGGATTACTCTAGACAGATTTGTATCTATATCTTGCCTGATACTCATAGAAAATATTGGTCTGAAATATAAAATATGTCAAGCATTTAGCTGCTATTGCAGTTGCCAATTGCAATTGAAAATTGCCATTGAAATTTTGGTAGAATGTTTAATAAATTAATACGCATACTTATTGAGAAGTATAGGTATGCTTAGTTTTAAATGTTTAGATCTAGTTAGAAGGCATGCCATCCTATCATAAACAACACTGATTCAGTATAGTTCAGAGCAGTTTCTCATCTTTTCTGGAAATAGTTTTATCCTCAAGTGCCTTTTTTTCCACTTTTAAGTTTTTAAATAAGCAATATGACATGTGAAGGCCCATTAATTGGACCTCAGGCAGAAAGTAACTTGGGATATAAAATCATCAGGACAATTGACCTTGGTCTGAGCTAAAATATGTGACACTTTCTACTGAGGTCTTGGGCCTCCATCACCTAGTCATAAGTAATTCTGTCTGAGAATTTGCCCATATTGCAGATCTAGTGGCCAGATAAGATCTATCCAGATATACTATTATAATGATGTTTTCTACAATCTACTCTGAAGTTTCTTAATTTGATTTACATTTATTAGACATCAGAGAGTGACAGATGTTTTTTATTTTTATTAATTAATTAATTAATTAATTTTTAAATATTTTTAAAATATTTTTAACTTTTTGAGAGACAGAGACAAAGCATAAGCGAGGGAGGGGCAGAGAGAGGGACACACAGAAACCAAAGTAGGCTTCAAGCTCTGAGCTCTCAGCATAGAGCCTGACGCAGGGCTCAACTCATGAACCTGTGAGATCATGACCTGAGCTGAAGTTGGACACTTAACCAAGTGAGCCACCCAGGTGCCCCTTTTTAATTTATTTTTATTCTCTTCAGTTCTGTTTACTAAAATCATTAGAAATACATTTTACAGGATTCCTGCAAGCTCATTTGTACCTGTACTAAGAAAATGGACTTGGAGCGCCTGGGTGGCGCAGTCGGTTAAGCGTCCGACTTCAGCCAGGTCACGATCTCGCGGTCCGGGAGTTCGAGCCCCGCGTCAGGCTCTGGGCTGATGGCACAGAGCCTGGAGCCTGTTTCTGATTCTGTGTCTCCCTCTCTCTGCCCCTCCCCCGTTCATGCTCTGTCTCTCTCTGTCCCAAAAATAAATAAACGTTGAAAAAAAAAATTAAAAAAAAAAGAAAATGGACTTTATATTTGCTATAGTATTTTGGAAATAGAAATGTTTTTTCTTCTACAATCTGCTTGTTTGTGATACAAGAGGAATATTAATTTTTAAGATATCTAAAATCTAGTTTTAAATAGTTCATAGCCATTTTAAAGCACCAGTACATTTTCAATCAGAATTGTTTCATTTTACCTTATTTGTTTCAGCTCCCGAATATACTACTATAATAGTACCAGAATTAATAATCAGTACTAAAAGTAATGATAAATGATATAAATAATGAGCACAAATCTGTCACTATTTATGAATGATACTATATGTATGTAGAACACTAAAATGGTTTAAAAATATTGGAATTAACAAGTGAATTTAATGTCAACTATATTTTATTAAAAATTTAAGAAATTATTACAAAAAAAGTGAATTTACCAAGATTGCTAAATATAACTTTAGCATAGAAAAATCATTACATAACAATAACAAGAAAGTAGAAAATAGAATTAAAGCACAATTTATAATAGCATCAAAAAACAAAAAATATATGAATAAATGTATAATATGTACAAGACATTTGCGCAAGAAAAATCAATAAAACATTGAAAGGAATTAAAAAAAATTTAATGTTTATTTATTTTTGACAGAGAGAGAGAGAGACAGAGCATGAGCGGAGGAGGGGCAGAGAGACAGGGAGACACAGAATCCCAAGCAGGCTCCAGGCTCTGAGCTGTTAGCACAGAGCCGGACACGGGGCTCGAATTCACAGACCGAGATAATGACCTAAGCCAAAGTTGGACGCTCAGTTGACTGAGCCACCCAGGTGCCCCAACATTGAGAGAAATTTAAAAAGACCTAGTTAATGAATTAGAAGATATAATAGTATAAAGATGTCAGTTCTCTCTAAATTGAAATTTAGAAGGTTCAAGGCTATCTCAATCAAAATTCCAGCAGGTATATTGTGAAAATTGATAAGCCAAATATATATACAAATACCAACACCAACCAACCACCCATAAAGAAGAAATAATTTAGAGGACCAAAATCAAGATTTATAGAGCTATAGCTAAAAAGACAATGTAGTATTGGTTCAAGGATAAGAAGAATAGACTAGTGGAACAGAACAAGATATCAATTAGTTTATGTCAAAAGTAACAATGCAATGCAGTGGGGAAGGGAGCTTTGCAGTAGTCATGTTGAGTCAAATAGTGTGCACATGGTAAAAAATAAATCTTGACCTTGCCACATACTTGGACTTATCAGGATACTTTCCAATAGACAAATAGTCTCCTACAATTCTACTTGCACAAAGGCTGCTCAGCAATCAGGTCTCTTATTGGCCCAGATAACTTGAATTAATTAAAATTTTTTTCACCTCATTTTTTTGGTTCCCAATTAGTACATGGAACTTGGAGAATCAAACCCTGGAGAACTAGAAAGTTTCTTAACTTCTTTATGTTCCAGAATCACAGCATTAAATTGTTAAGGGAGCTGGAAGGTCCCTAATAGCAACAGGAGACTTTAGTAGTCTTAGATCCAGGGATAACCCTTTGGAAGTTTTAGAGAGCAGAGCATAGGTGGTGATTTTGGCAGAAAAAAATCTTTGTCATTATTTTTCTTAGGCAGTTATTTTTATATTTTTACCAAAAGCTCTGTGTGTTGAGAATTTGTGAATGAGGAAAGATCTGGCTTGATTTTTTGCAAACCAAGAGCATGCATATCCTTTTTCATTGCAATTTCTGAATAAAAATACCTCTGCATAACCCACTCTAATACAGTTTTCACGGAGAATTACCATAATTACAAAATTCAGATTCTTTTACTTTTCAGAGCACTGCACAAAGATTCACAAGCAAGACCATGCTGGAGATCAACTTTAAATAGTGAAGCATACATTAGTCAAAGAGGAAGATACTGATCACATGTGCTGAGGTAAATGAGAGCAGACCTTATCCACCTCTTTCTGTATCCTCCGATTTATAAAACCGATTCATGGGTCTCAGCTAGGCCAGGAGACCAGAATAGGAGACCAGACATTTACTTTTAAAAGAAGTACTTGTTGATAAGGAAAATATTGAGTTGAAATGAGCCCAAAATGTGGGACGGAAGTTTTCGATTTGCTTTTGATTTTCTCATTTATCTCAGACAAGTCATTAAACTCCTTCAAGCATCCATCAACTTTAAAATTAGAATGTTGCGGCAGAACTCTGATTTGTTCTGGCTCTGACATTTGGGAAGGAAAAGGGAAGAGATTGTTGGAAAACATTTGGTTATCTTAGCCCTGGCATCTGAAGTCATTTTAGGGAAAGTATGTCAATAAAATGACTTAGGATAGGTGAGACTCTTACAAGCATTGTAAAGGAAGGATAAGGGAAAGAATAGGGACCCAATCTGCATGAGAAAAAGACATCATTATTTTGTTTATAAGAAAAGACCAGACAGTAGTGAAGAAAGAAGAGAAAGCAAGAAGAGCAAGAGCTAGAGTAGGAAAACTGGGTGCTGAGTGGGGAAAGACCACTAGAGAAGCCCTCAGTAGAAGCATGGTGTGTGCTGACCCAAATGAACTTTAAAGAGCAGAAACCTTTAACAATCACCTTTCTGGAAATAATCAGTCAGGTGTTTCCTATTCACCTATGGATTGGAGGTTGACATTTTAATAGATTATGAAGAAGTACTAAGTTTTTTAGCTGAGCCAGTGTGAACCAGCACTGGGTTAGCATAGGCAGGTATAGCTCTGAAAGAAAAGCAGGGAGATGATGAAATCATAAACGTTTTGTGATGTTCTGAAATATTAGAGAGGCCATGGAATTGGGTGGTGGAAAAAGAATTTTAAAATAAGTTAATCTAGGAATTGTCATCTTCCTGTATAGATTACAAAAAAAAAACCCCAAACAAACTGATTTCAAAGAGGCCAAGTGATTTGCCTGATTATGCACACCAGTAAGTAGCATGGTTGGATTTAGAGTCCAATTCTTACACTCAGAGGACAGTGGCCTAAAACCCTACAGAAGATGATTGGGGAACACCTCAACCTCTCCTAAGAGTACATACAAATGGCCATTGCCTTCCCCACCTCACTCTATGTCAAATATTTAAAGCTAAGAGCTCATCGTCTTTGTTTCTTAAATGAACCGGTTTCTGTAATGTTACAGATAAGGGTGCAGATCTAAATGAGCAGTTGAGAAATCTTAGGCTTTTAAGTTGGCACAGGGACCAATAGTGAAAATGTTCTTATTTGAATATGTACCAAACATTGTCCATGTTCAAGGGAGTGGTGTGTTATTAAAAATCTTGAATGTAAGTTATTCTTCGCTAGTATTATGGGGAACAAGATCTGGAGAAGCTCAGTTGTACCAGGGGTGGGAGCCAATGGGATGTGCACATATGGCTATTGTTCAGTGTAATATACTTGAGTAATGTAGGTATATATAAAGAACGAAGCTGTACTTGAGACAGTGGCATACAGTTTTGATGACTGGATAAATATTCATGAAAAACAAGATTAGAGTTGGTGAGAAAGGTAACAGCATGTAGATGAACTGTTGGTTATAGACGTAAAAATATAAAATGGCATGATAAGTATGAGAAATGACAAGCTGGTTGTTGTTTCAGACCAGAGTCTGGAGCTGGAGTGTTGGAAGATGAGGTTGGAGAAGTAGGCAATGATGAGGATGTGAGGCTTGAGTGTGTGTGATTGATTGCATTTGAACTCTACTTATAGGACAGTGGTTTTTAAACATGTTCCCATATGTGACTAATTGTGAGATACATCACAAGTAATTAGAATTGCATTATAAAATCCTGAACTTTGAAAATCAGTTTGTTTCTAAGAAAGCGTGGGCTCAGGATGATTCCATATTCAAAAATGCCTTCTTGGAAATGGAAATCAGGTAGTGCGATAGTGATTGGACACAGGTTTATCTTCTATTTATAGTGTACCGCATATCCATGTGTTACAACACATAATTAGCAGGTTTATGAAATGCAACTAAATCCTTTCTCCATGTAACGTTTTACAAATTTTTTTTTCTTTCCCCAGCAAGCCTCCTGTGGTTCTTAACTCGATTAGGTATAATGCATTTTTTTAAAAGTTTGTTTATTCATTTTGAGAGAGAGAGAATGTGAGCAGATGAGAGATGAAAGAGTGAGAGAATGAGAGAGAATCCCAAGCAGTCTCCGCACTGCCAGTGTGGAGCCTGACATGGGGCTTGAACTGAACCTGTGCGGGGCTTGACCATGGGATCATGACCTGAGCCAAATCCAGGTTTGATGCTCAACCACTGAGCCACCCATGCGCCCCAGGTCTAATGCCTTTTTTGATTAAACTAAGTGTCACAATGTCTCACTGACCAGTGTTCCTAACACAGAGCTAAGATTCTTACCCTCTGTGTTCTCATGGTACCCGAGGGTGTATTTATGTGATGTTAATTGTATTTATTTCTTTACTTGACTGTGTGATATTTTATTCTGAGCTGCCCAAGAGTAGCTTTTTAGATAATTCAAAGAGATCTTCAGTGACTTGTAGTATATTCAACAAATGAATGATGAGTGAATAATTAGCATGGTATTGCCAGAATAATGATCCTTTTAAAGTACCCCTAACTAATCCCCTTGAAAGATGGTAGAATTTAATATTCATATATATACAATGTATATTTTTATTCACTACTACAGATAAACAAAGAGGCATAAAATGGTCAAGGCAAACTTGACAGTCATTTCCAATTTTATTTTCCTGGGGTTTACTCGTTACCCCAAAGTTGAGGTCATCATATTTGTGCTGTGCTTGCTGATGTACCTGATCACCCTGCTGGGTAATATCATTCTGATGTCCATCACCATCCTGGATTCCCACCTACACAAACCCATGTACTTCTTCCTCGGCAACCTCTCCTTTTTAGACATCTGGTACACCTCTTCTGCTCTCACTCCAATGCTGACAAACTTTGTTTCAGGGAAAAACACCATCTCATTCTCAGGATGTGCCACTCAGATGTACTTTTCTCTTGCCATGGGCTCCACTGAGTGTGTGCTCCTGTCCACGATGGCGTATGACCGGTATGTGGCCATCTGCAACCCTCTGAGATACCCCATCATCATGAACAAGAGGGCTTGTGTGCAGATTGCCGCTGGCTCCTGGATGACAGGCTGCCTCACCGCCCTGGTGGAAACAGTATCTGTGCTGCAGCTGTCTGTCTGTGGAAGTAGCATCATCAATCACTTCACTTGTGAAATTCTGGCTGTCTTGAAACTAGTTTGTGTGGATACTTCCAGGGTGCAGTTGATCATGCTGGTGATCAGCGTACTTCTTCTTCCTATGCCGATGCTCCTCATTTGTGTCTCTTACGCATTCATTCTCTCCAGCATCCTGAGAATCAGCTCAGTGGATGGTGGAAGCAAAGCCTTTTCAACATGCGCAGCCCACCTGACTGTGGTGGTTTTGTTCTATGGGACAGCTCTCTCCATGTACCTGAAGCCCTCCGCTGTAGATTCACAGGAAATAGACAAATTTATGGCTTTGGTGTATGCTGGATTAACCCCCATGTTGAATCCTATCATTTATAGTTTACGGAACAAAGAGGTAAAAGTAGCTGTGAAAAAATTGCTGATTAGGAACCCTCTGTGTGCTTTTTTAATCCCCCAGAGCAAATCATAACATTAGTCTAAGGGATGTATTGATGTGTTCAATACACACCAGAACATTGGACTAAGAGGGGAAGACACTCATTTTAAATAAGATGTGTGATTTCCTAAGTTTCCTCTTGACTGACTGCTGAAGCTCTAAGATAATATAGACGTATCTTACATAAGCATATCTGAAATCTTACATAAAAAGGGCTCATGGTGACAAATTTCAATATTTTGTTTTGGGTGATAGAATGTAAGTATAGCTTTAAACATTAAGTTAGTGTATTGTTAGTATTCAAAATTATGTGCATGTAATATACAAATGTAAAAACTATAGTAGACTTTTTAGATAGTTTATTATTAACCTCTGTTTTAGGCTGAGTTGTGTCCCTGCAAAACTTATGTTGAAGCTCTAATCCCCAGTACCTCAGAATGTATCTACTTTTGGAGATAAGGCCTTTAAAGTGGTGATTAAGTTAAAGCGAGGCTATCAGTGTGGGCCCTCATACAATTCGAGTTGTGTCATTATGAGAAAGTATTTAAGAAATTTAGATACACATGAGTACACGAGTGTTGCTCACACACAGAAGCAAGGACATAGCAAGAAAGCGGCTCTCTGAAAGCCAGGGAGAGGCCTCAGAAGAAATCAAATCTGCCAACACTTTAATCTTGGTCTTCTATCCTCCAGAACTATGAGCAAGTCAATTTCTGTTGTTCAGCCAGTCAAGTCTCTGCTATTTTGTTGTGGTAGCGTTAGGAAACTAGTACAACCTCTTTTTCAGCATTGCTAAATTTTTTGGAAGTAATTGCATATTCTACAAAGTGTGACTATGTTTTACATATGTGTGTGGAAATATTTGTGCATGCAGGTAAATGTGTGTGATTTGAATGTCTATATACAAATGGAGAAGGTCTGCACAAATACATACTGAATAGAAATGGGGTAGAGGAGTGCCAGTCTGGAAAAAATAACAGACAGTTTAGCAGTTTGTTGTTGGTCTTCGAGTGTTGACATTATTTTGTAAATTCAAAGAAGCTTCAGGATGTTTCAGTGAAACTACAAGGACCTTCCCTTTTTGATTGTGTTTCTGCTGACACCTTGATGCATAAATCCATGGGTATAAATGAAGCCATAAGCATTTAGAAACAAAATACATGATATAATTTATATTTATTTTATACATGATTATTTATATTATATTTATATTATAAATATTTATATTATAAATATTTTATTTATATTATAAAGTATACAGTACTCCAAACCCACTAAAATCATGTGCAATGTGGAAATACATGAATATATCTTATTATATAAACCACAATATATAAGGAATTAAAAAATGTACACTCATCCGTATTTGTGACATTTGTATGTCCTTTCTGGACCAGATGACTAAATGTGAAGTCAGTGTGCAAAACTCATTTGCTCTTTACCATGAAGCTCTCACCAAAGTCAATGAAATTGTTGTGATGCCTTGAATCCAGAAAGTAATGGGATGAAGAAGATAGGATGAATATGGGAATTACAGGGTTGTAGGGCTGGATTTGATCTCAGATATGAATAAACAGTCATCAGGATAATTGGTCCATTGGTCTAAGTAAAGAACTCTGATGCAGCCATTGATTGGATGAGAGGAGAAGCCTAAGAATGATGACCTCACAAAGATAGGGACGTAAGTTGGTTGACTAATTGACTGTGCACTGATGGTTGGACTCTCTAGGGAATAATTTAGGACAACTGTGTATAAAATGGTTGGTTATATTTTCCTGTTATTGGTCAGAGCTGTGGTAAAGGTGAAAGAATAGTACACTAGGGATATAGAGTAAATTATCCAAAGTATACAGAAATGCTGATTCAAAGGGGCACATGCACCCCAATGTTCATAGCAGCACTATCAACAATAAATTATGAAAAGATCCCAAATGTCCACCAACTGATGAATTGAATGGATAAAGAAGATGTGGCATGTGTGTATATATATATACATATACATACATACACAATACATATAGTGAAATATTACTCGATCAGAAAGAATGAAATCTTACCATTTGCAACAACATGGATGGAACTGGTGTGTGTTAAAAGCAAAATAAGTCAGGGGAAGAAAGGCAGATATCATATGATTTCACTCATGTGGAATTTAAGAAACAGAACAGATGAACAGAGGGGAAGGAAGGCAAAATAAGATAAAAACAGAGAGAGACACAAACCATAAAAGACTCTTAAACACAGAGAACAAACTGAGGGTTGCTAGCAGGGAGGTAGGTAAGGGGATGGGCTCAATGGGTGATGGGCATTAAGGAGGGCACTTGTTGGGATGAGCACAGGATGTTATATGTAAGTGATGAATCACTAAATTCTACCCATGAAACCAATACTATACTATATGTTAACTAACTTAATTTAAATTAAAAAAAAGAATTACATTTTTTTTGGTTTGTGTATAAACTTAGTGATCTTAGCCAATTTCATTTTTGTTTAATGTTTATTTATTTTGAGAGTGTGTGTGAACACCGCGTGATCAGGTGAGGAGCAAAGAGCCAGGGAGAGAGAGAGAATCACAAGCAGGCTTTGTACTGACAGTCTCCACTCCCCACCCCCCACCCCACCCAGGCCAGGATGTGTGGGGATTGACCCATGAACCTGAGCTGAAATGAAGAGTTGGACGTTTAGCCAATGGAGCCATCCAGGCATCCTGAATTTAGGCAATTTCTTAAACATCGAATCTAATTTCCTTGTCTATGAAATGGGAATAGTTTATTTGATATATTTATAATAATTATTTAAAAGTTCATATTGGCTAATTCCAAAAGACCACTTGTCAATCAGCTAGGATGATGGACTCTATCCTTTGATAGAGTCAGTTTTTGATCTTTTTTTTTTTTTTTCTGGATAGATTCTAGCTCCAGGTAGTTTGAATTTACTGTGATTTTGGTGTACCTGGGTGACTCAGACAGTGAAACACCCAACTTTGGCTCAGGTCATGATCTCTGGTTTGTGAGTTCGAGCCCTGTGTCAGGCTTTGTGCTGACAGCTCAGAGCCTTGAGCCTGCTTTGGATTCTGTGTCTCCCTCTTTCTCTCTGCCCCTCCTCTACTTGCTCCCTCTCTTCTCTTCCTTCCCTCTCTCTCTCTTTGTATGAGATAAGTAAACATTAAATTTTGTTTTGAATTTTTCTGTGATTTCAGTGTTTGAGAAACATCTATGAGTTTTTACAAGTCTAGCCTATCACTTTGGTGGTATCTAGGGATATCTAGGGCTATAACCATATATATCATTATATCTAGGGATATAAGCATAAAATACCCCAAGTTATCTCTTTTTCTGTCTTTCACTTTTTCTCTGACAGTCTGAGCTGAATCATTCCCTGTGTGGGTGTCCTCTTGATTCTACTGGGTTCTGACTACCTGAACTGGGCCTCCCTTTCATGTTGACCTTTTACTTATTCCATCAGACCCCCAAACATCCTGCTGGGCAGAACATGCAGAGATTCCTTTCTGAACTCTGTTGGGTTGTTGAAGCCTTTGCTGGGTGGCCCTTGAGCAGAGCCACTCTCCTCATCCATTTCAGGCTGTGGGACTGTACCAGGCAGCTCACCTGTATTACATACAAATAGATGTTAGGTAATCACATAAAAAATAGAAGTACAATTATTATTTGCTAGCAATTTCAAGGGGATTTCTTTGAAAGGAAATATTTAAAATGACTGTTGCTTCTGAAAGAGTGAAATTTTCAGTATTCCTTAAGAAGGGTTTATCCAACTGATATATTTTTCCCAGTAATTGCTTATTACAGAATAATTATACACTGATATTATTTCTGCCTTACCCAGCCAAAATGACCTCTTCAGTATATTTATCATTCTTTTATCTGCCCTTGTATGTCCATACATTTAATATTAGCTGCTATTTTACCCAAAGCTTTTGGATATGTTGTTTAGTTCAATGAAATAATACATAAATTCAAGTTCTCTTATCTCCCTGTATTATATCAACTACTTGGACTACATTTTACTATTCTTTAAAAATGTTAATTCAGTAATTAATTACTGCCTACTATTAGAATTTATTTTACATTAGACTTCATACAGAGACCAGTGAGTTCTGCCATTGGGTAAATTTCAGAAACGAACAAATGATTATAGTATAAAAGGAAAATAGCCGTAACAGAGATAAAATTCAGGACAGCATACAGGAGGGAATAACTAACCCAGTAAAGTTTCAAAGGATTTGTAGAAGATCTAACACTTGAATTGTGTTTAATGAGATTGCAAGCTGTTACCATAGAAAGAGAAATGTGATGCTGGAGATGAAGTGGCATATGCTGTTGTCTTTAGGTGTAAAGAACATGATATATAATTGAAGAAGTAACAGTGAATGTAGCACAGCTTGTTCAAACATGGGAGAAATATGAGGAGGGAAAGAAGAAGGGGAAATACGTAGGGGCCAGGTTAGGTTGGGGCCAGGTCAAGTCCTTGGGTAAAACAAAAATCAGGAATAAACAAAGAGACAAACAGAAAACCTCAAGTAGTTCTCTTGAAAGGGAACTGAAAAATACGTGTTTTACTTGTTCAATAGACATACATACAGATGGTCATACATTAAAATGGTTTGACTTAGGATATGTTGACTTTGCAATGATGTTAAAATGATATGCATTAGTAGAAACCATACTTTAAAATTTGAATTGTGATCTTTTCCTGGGCTAGTAAGATGTGGTATGATATTCTTTTGTGGTAAGCAGTGGCTCAGCTTCCAGTCTGAGCAACATGATCGTAAGAGTTCTGTTTCTCAGTTGCATACAGTACAGTACTCAATAAATTAAATGAAACATTCAACATTTTATTGTAAACAGGCTTTGTATGAGATAGTTTTGACCAATTATAGGGTATGTAAGTGTTCTGAGCATGTTCAAGTTAAGCTAGGATAAGCTCTGAGGTCCAGTAGATTAGTAAATTAAATGCATTTCTTTTTCTAATTTTTTAAATGTTTTTGAGAGAGAGAAGAGGAGAGGAAGCCACAGAGAGACACACAGAGAGAGAGAGAGAGAGAGAGAGAGAGAGAGAGAGAGAGAACATGAGTGGGGAAGGGGCAGAGAGAGAGGGAGACAAAGAATCTGAAGCAGGCTTCAGGGTCTGAGCTATCAGCATGGAACCCGATGCAAGGCTCAGACTCACAAGCCATGAGATCATGATCTGAGCCGAATCAGACGCTCAATTAACGGAAACACCCAGGCACCCCTACAGGCATTTTTGACTTATGATATTTTTAACTTTCAATGGGTTTATCTGGATATAACCCCATCAGTTGAAGAAGACATACTGGATTTTCTTGGAAAAGCTTAATTTCATTTTTTTTCTTATTTCTTAAAGTTTACTCCCTTCTTATACCAGTAGTGTCTACATTTTTATAACAGTCATTTTCATAAAAGGTGAAGTTATTGTCTTCACATTTCTTCCAACTCCTAAATTCTGTAATTTGACATACAATCTTTATTGTTCTCTTTATATGAAAAGCTTTTGCCTCAAATCTATGAGCTTATTTTGTGCATGAACTCAAAGGTATAAGTTTTTCATCCTTTTCTCCAGAACCACTGTCTCCTCATCAATTTTCTCATAGCTCCAAGCACCTCTGTATTCCTCAGGCTATAGATGATAGGATTGAGCATGGGAGTGACTACTCCATAGAATAGAGCAATCAGTTTGTCAACAGCAGAGTCTTTGGACTTTGGCTTCATATACATGAAAAGGATTGTCCCATAAAACACAGTCACTACTGTTAAGTGGGCTGAACAGGTAGAAAAGGCCTTTTTTCTTCCTTCTGCTGAATTGATTCTTAGTACAGTAGAAAGGATGAAAATGTAGGAGATACAAATTAACAATAATGGAGAAAACAAAAATATAACATTGCCCAACATTATAGCGATCTCATTCAAGGAAATATCTGTGCAAGCCAGCTTGACAAAGGCCAATATTTCACAAACAAAGTGGTTAATGACATTTTTTCCACAGAAGGGCAACTGTATTGCAAGTATAGTTTCTGTCAGTGAATTGAGAAAGCCCAGTCCCCAGGAGAGGGCTGCCATCTGAATGCAAAGTGCCTTGCTCATGATGATGGGGTATCTCAGAGGGTTACAGATGGCCACGTAACGGTCATATGCCATCACTGCTAGAAGCACGCACTCGGTGGACCCCATAGTGTAGGAGACAGACATCTGAACAACACATCTAAGGAAGGAGATGGTCTTTTTCTGTGATAGGAAGTGAATCAACATTGAGGGGATAAAGGAGGACGTGTAACAAATATCTAGGAAGGAAAGATTACCAAGGAAGAAGTACATGGGTGTATGGAGGTGGGAGTCCAGGAGAGTTAGTATGATCAAGGGGCTGTTCCCCAGCAGGATCACCAGGTACATCATCAAGCACATGACGAAAAGGAGTTTTTCCACTTTGGGGTACTCAGAAAGTCCCTGCAGAATGAACTCAATCTCTGTCCAGTTCATCCTGTCCATTTTACTTTTTTATACCTGTAGTAATCCAGAAGAGAAAACTTCATGTGAGCATAACGCGTCAGTGCATATTACCACGTGCAGATATCACTGGGGGAGGGGCACCAAGTGTGTCCACACTAGCTGGAGTGGTGCGAAGAGCTCTGAGGTTAGCTGTTAGAATTTCTCTTCTGGCTCATAAGGGAAGGGATTGAAGATGTAATAATTACATTGACAGTTCTTTAAAAATATAGGCTTTTGTATTCCATTTCCTGAATTTGTGATACACAGTTCTGAGGCAGGGAAGAACTATTTGCATCTGAACAAACATCTATTATTTCCTGTTCTTTGGACCCACAGACTCCACTTTGCATATCATCATTTTGGAAAGCTTATGCTTAATCTGTTAAAAATAACTATCTATTTGATTTTATTTCATGGCAGTCATTAACAATCCCATTGGTTTATGGTTTTATAATTTACATATATTTACACATATTACTCATTTTATCATCACTATAATTCTCTGAGGAAAGTAAAATTCATAGAGGTAAAATGTATACAAAAACACAATGGTGAGGCACTATTCAGTCTGCATTTACTGACTGTATTTCACCCGCCCTTTTTGTTTATTTTTAATTTTTTTAAATTTTATTTCTTTTTGAGAGACAGCACTCATGGGGAGGGGCAGAGAGAGAGAGAGGGATTTGGAGGATCCAAAGCGACTCTCTGCTGACAGCAGAGAGTCAGATGTGGGTCTTGAATCCAGGAACCAGGAGATGATGACCAGAGCCGAAGTAGATGCTTAAAAGACTGAGTCACCATGGCACCACTCACCTGCCCTTTTTAAACAACATGCTCTTGCCCTCTCAGAATTATGTAAATTGTCTAAGGAGTGGTGATCAGACATCTTTTTAAATAATGTTCTCCAGATGATGCTAATGTTCAATGTGGAAGAAAACCACCTGTCTAGTGAAGTACCTCAAAATTTTAGTATACAGACAGATCACATGGGGGAGATTTGTAAAGGATTCTAACTCAGTGGGTCTGAATTGATTCTAAGATCTGAATTTATTAACTTGTTCTCAGATGCTGCTGCTGTTGCTGTCTGTAGAACTCACATGAATAGTAAGGCCTTTTAGACCATTTCTCTCCAATGCTACTGCAGAATGCCACTACTGCTTCCCTTGTATGTAGGACTGTAATCAAATAGTAGACAATGCAAAACTGAACATTCTGTGACACTTGGAGTTGAGACATCTGTGTGAGTGTATTGCACTCAGTTTTGTGTACTTTAGATTTTAGATATACAAGCAGTCAAACCACATACAGAAGAGACTGTTTTTTGTTTCTGTCCATATTAAAGTCCTTTCTCTTCCATTTGTGGAATTTACGATTAGGGCCAATACTTTCCAAAAAAGGAATTTGAGATCAGCTGAAGCATCTGAGTTGTGCGTCATAGAGCATGGGGCAAATAACTTTAATTTGAAAAAATTTAAAGAGTAGATATTAGTAGCTGACCTTTTTATAGTTATTAAATCAAAGAACATAATTTTGAAAACACCTTTTCATTCTCAAGGGTTTTACCTAACTTAAAAACACCCTGAGGAAAAGAAAAAGACTGATCCAATGGATGAGTTTGTAGTTAGTTTTTTTTTAATGTTTTTTTATTTATTTTGGGTGAGAGAGAGAGAGCGCAGTGCATGATCAGGGGCTTGATCTCATGACCTGTGAGATAGTGAGCCGAAATCAAGAGTTGGAGGCTCAACCAGCTGAGCCACCTAGGTGCTCTTCTAGTTAATATCTTTAAACAAACCTGTATGGGGCACCTGAGTGTCTCGGTTGGTCAAGCGCCTTCCTCTTGCTTTTGGCTCTGGTCATGATCTTACAGTTCCTGGGATCGAGCCCTGCGTCCATCTGCACTGTTAGCAGAGAGCCTGTTTGGGATTCTCTCTCTCCTCTCTATCTGCCCTTCCCCCCCCAGTCTCTCTCTCTCTCAAAATAAATAAACATTAAAAAATTAAACAAGGCTCTGTTTCTGATATAGGTTTTGGCATTTCTCTCTGTGATAGTCATTTGACAACAGGTTATGTTGCTTTCTATGACAACTCCAGTATGCAATGGTGAAACATATTCATCAGCATAATACGATGTTTATACATATATTAGCTATGGAAAAGAGGGTTCTCATCCATTTTAAGCTGACCAGGCTTTGCAGGCATACATTACAAAGAGGGTAGGAAGGGTTGGGTAAGATAGGATATACTTCTATTTGGTATTAAGACTGGAATATGATTGTAGATGCATATATCACCCTACTCTTAATCTGAAAATAAAATTTTGATAGAGGCTTTGAAGGAGTATCAGTTGTCTGGGATCTGTTACTTCAGGGGACATGTGAATCACATCAAATACCCTCTCCTTTCTTTTCTAGGAACATCTCCTAAAAGTTGATTTCTATTTGGAAATTACTTGTAGCAAATAATGATGGTATACATCTGGTATCCTGACAGTTCAGAGATAGTTGCTGTAAAAAAATTTTCACTTACAAACATAAGAGAAACCACCACTGTGCTTTAATGCTTTCAAATGGTCGGGGGAGGAGGATAATGGACTGTACAGGGGAAATTACTTTCATTACTCTTGTAATGCTAGTGTAACTTTTAGGAAGCAATCGACAAATACTCTTGTTTAATAGCATTATGACAAATCTTTTCTTCATTTTAGCTTACTTCACTAAAATAGTTTCCTGGGAATAAGTGAATGAAAACTTTTAAGATTCTGGATAGTTTTTAATAAATCACTTTCCATGCTAAATGTATATTAAATAATTCCTTTTTACTAAATCTTTGCCATTACTGGATATTATTTTTGAAACAGTTTTTCATTCTTAGCTCATGGCAGGGGAATTGTTAAATAATCATGGCACACTAATTTGATGGTCCATTATGAACTTATTAATATGACAATGTGACAACTTTGTATTACAACAAAAAGGATGTTTAAATTATGTGAAAATGATTAAGTTGGAAACAGAAACAAAACTACAGCATTTTTCTTCTTTTTTGCAAAACTAAAACCTAAACCAAGATAGCCTAGACAGCATAGAAAGATTGGAAAGGAATACCAAAAACGTTAATGGTTACCTTAGAGACCTTTCTCATATTCTTCTGAATTACCCCAGTTTTTAAAATAGATAAAGATAAAGAAGGCATATTATTAAAAAAGAGAAAAACACTAAAGCAAGTGTCCAGTTATTTTAGGAAGACTAACTCGGAATAAAGAATGTTAAAATAATTTAAATAGTACAATTATTGCCTCAAGTGCCTAGAAACTACACATTGAGGCTGAGCTGTACTGGTGTGTCCTATCAGATTATTAGAAGGAACCCACTGGTACTGGTAGACAGAGAGCATTTATAATCTCTACTCTCAAAAGCTTCCAAAGAAGAGTGTTTTGTGTTTTTAGGAGCTACACCAAGATAGAGGACTTGAGTTCTTGACTTAATCATGTGTTATCAAAGGAGAATGCAGGCTGTTGATGCCTAGCACAGAATTATTGTTTAGAAGATAACATTCCTATTTGAAAAGGATCTGAACTGGCCTGGATCCTAGCCAACCTCTAATCATCTTCTCCCAACTCCTGGTGTTTTATAAGAATTAACCACTCTGTGGTTCAATGCCCTTGGACTTCATCTGGGCACTATTTTAGTGTTGTAAGAGACCTAAGGAAAGTCTGTGACTTTTTATCCAAGCCAGAAGTCAAGCCCTCTAACTTTCTAGAAGGAAACTTTTTAACTTTCTATATTTTTTTTTTGTTTTATTGACTTAGCTACTTGAAGACCTAATAGTTAAAGTACTAAGATTTTTCAATGTAAAACACATACTATCTGTACTCTAAATTCTCATTAGAGGAAACAGTCCTATCATCCTCTCCAGGTCTTCTAAAGATATCAATTAAGACAACTGATACTGTACAAAAATGAATGGACCTGCTAACTCTCAATTTATAGATTTTATAAACTCTAATATTCAACTAATATGCCACATGAAAGATATATTATTTTAGCTTACAAAGAGAAGAGAAAGTTGCCTGTGATGTCCTAGTATGAGGCGCTTCATATAATTTTTATCATTTAATCTTCAAAATAAGCCAAATGTTATTATGAATTTTACCAATGAGGAAATTAGTTTGAAATTTCAAAGGTTAAGTACCATGATCATTGTCTTCTTTTAAAGTTCTTATTTAAATTCTAGTGAGTTAACATATAGTGTAATACTAGTTTTGGCTGTGCAATTTAGGGATTCAATACTTCCATACAACACCCTGTTTTCAATATCTTATAGTTGTTAAATACCAGAAGTATGATTTAAATCCTTATCTTCATGATTCCCAAGCCCATTTTTAGCACTATAGTACATTTACTTACTGATAAAATTTCTTCTTATAAAACCACTGTTTAATATGACATACTTAACTTTCAAGCATCCAAATGATAAAAATACACATAAAATATATCAAAATCCTTGGAAAGCATTGAAGGCATTTATTGTCTTCCACTTATGAAGACACTATCCACAAAAATGAATTAAAATTTAAAAAAATAGCCAAAAATCCTTTCTAATGGTCTAGTGTGGACAATTAAGATGTAGGGTGGTAGAATTGATTTGTTACATAAATGGGAAATAAAAAGAATTAATATTTCTTCTTTTGCCTTGGACCCCTATAGCCAAATTAACACCTATAATTACTTCAGCCCCCTGTTATACATGTTTTGTTTGTAAACCTGTTTTTACTATAAACACCTTTAATTACCAGTTTCTTCAAACCCTTATTGAGCATAGTTTATGATTAATATATAAATTATTGTGGGCTCTTTCTCCATATAATTTTTACTTAAGATTTTAGTGAACTATATACCTGAATACAGTAGCTTTTCACCCATTATTTATAAGGGTCTATTGTATTACAGGAAACTTTTTCTTCCTCACCCACCTCTTCTGTGTGTTATTTTGGGATTTTTAGAGAAATTTAAATAATAGCCTGCTCTTAAAAATGATGCTTAAATTTTTGTATTTTTTCCTTTACATATATATACACATATATATATATTCATATTTTCAAAATCCCAACAGCAATGATCACCTCAATAACAAAAAAATCCTTACATTTATTGATGTTTTCATTTGGAAATGATTTTAGTAAAGCTTTCCTCTTTATCTTACCTTCTGACTGTGTTTAAAAGTCATTCTCACCATTCCATTCTATTAAGTAATAGAAAATATTTCCAGGGATTTGAATTCCATTTGCATTTTTCAGATGAGAGCAGAGTATTCACACTTTAAAAGATGTTTGTTCTCCTTACTAAAAAGAAATGCGAGAAAGAATTGCTACAACCAGGCAATTGGTCTGCACATGAATTTTCCCAAGAACGTGTCAAGGAAAGAAAACATATTAAAAGTAAGGACCCATGATGCAACTTTGGTTTCCCAGTATTTGTGCTAAAGTTGATGCTTACTCGAGAGATTCAGTTTCACTTGGAAGTTAATTTAGCACTTATTTTTACAAACTTCTTCAATCCCTAAGGTTGTGAATCAGAAACAGGATTCTCTAGAGATCAAAATCCCTGACTCCCGCACATTCTAAAGACCCAATTATCTTCACTTAAAGAGAATCTTCCCCAGCCATACATTTCTTGGAGTATTCATTGAATATGACTGTATTTGATGGCTTCTACAGAAGCCGGGGTTGGAATCAGAATATGTCCAAAAGGTCTCAGAAGAGTTAACCTTTCACCAAAAATTTTTTTTTTATTCCACAGATAATACCAGGTCAATCCTAAAATACTCCTAAATAGTCATTCCACCTCTTTAAACTCTTTTTATCTTTCATATTTTTGTTAGTTCTAGACCATGCACTACACATTTTTTCTTTATACCAATATAATCATAGTATATGTTTAATTAGTATTTGCCACTTTATAGCAATGTTTTTGTGATTTTTTTAGTCTTTATAATATTCCTTTTTAACATTTGAAGAGTCTTTAATCAAGTGGAATTAGTGTAATCTAGCCTATAATTTTAATAGTATTGGATAGTTTAATTTGTCTCAAATTCATGAGATTTTGGTATAATGACCATTGGTATCTATGTATTAGGCTAACTAATCTGCTTTTCCTTCTTTTGAAAAGCAGGTATCATCATGAACATAGCCACTCAGGGACACACTCCTAGAAGAGTGAATAATCTCCTCACTGTGTGCGCCAGACTTTGTTCAGATTGCTGTTTCCATGCCATCTGTTCCTGGATTGTTTTCCTGCTTTCTCTCCTGGAGCAGTGCAATACCCTCTGGGCTCTATCCTAGCCAAGCCTGCTGACCTTCAAAACTCTAGGCTTTAAGGCCCATTGGATGTAAGAACTCATAAAATTCGGCCCCTCTAGTTTTCCCAGCCAATGTCTTTGGGGAAACTTTCTCCTTATGTGTTTCCCTGTGTGCTTTTCTCTCTCTAGCCTTTCTCCATGAGGATGGCTCCCTCCCCTCTGCAGCACCCTGGATCCTTTTCTCCCCCAAACCAGGTCTCTCTACTTGCTACCTTCTTTGAGGTGGCCTCTTCTCTCCTTTTAGTTGTGGAGATTGTTGTGGCAGTGTTTAGGTTGATTCTGGGTTATTTAGGATGATTTGATAGTTATCTAGTTGTGTTTGTGGGATGAGATGGGTCTAGTGTCCTCCTACTATACTGCCATCTTCCTGCCTGCTACCTTTTGTAGTAGTTTTCCATACTTTTCTATTTTGGTGAGGGGGAATTATGGAGTCATCATAGTACATCATTTGATGGACTATTGTACAACCATTAAATAATATCTTTGAAGAATTCGTATTAGTGCAAAAATAGTTATGTTAACATTGTTACAGGAAGGAAAAACAAAAACTAGTTTTTTTCATTGTTTGAAAAGCCAAAACCTAACTAGGAAAGCTTATGTGTGATAGATGCTGGAAAGATATATTTGAAAAATTAACCAGGGTACTTTTTCCTAATTGTTCTAGTTTCTCAAATAACTATGGATACATATGTAAAACTGAAAATATAATTTTAAAAAGAGGAGAAAATTGAGGTATGCTTAAAATTATGTTAGAAAATTTAATGGATAGTAAAAAATAAAATCTCTATTTAAATAATTAAAGCAATTTCTTTAGGAATGGAGATTACACATTGAGGCTGAGTTGCCCTGCAAGCCCACTCTTTGGGAAGTTTTGTACCTTCTAGGTGATGACAGAAAAGATAAGTATAGTTTTATTTTTTTTTAATATTTTTTGTGGGTGGCACTTTATTGAGCCATTTGGGTTTATAAAATTATGACCCATGTCCTAGCTTTAATGAGATAGAGTAAAAAGATAGTAAATAACCCTTTCTGTTACAAAATGTAAAAGAACAACTCTGTTTGCTTGAAACATTGTTCTGAGATGACTTACTTTGGTGCTTCAATTAAGTAATGTTGGATATGGGATTGTGAGGATCCATTATGATTTGAGGAGAAGAAAGGAAAAAATGGGTCAAGAGCTCAGCTTTTAGGGAAGGAAGCTCAGTCACATGGTGGCAGACAAGGAAATACGAAGATACGTCCAGGAATTCCTTGTGGTCAGGTCAATGAACTTCAGAAACAATGATGTTGGATTCTCAGTTTTAACTTTTTTACTGTTCAGTTCTGTGATTTTCCCTCTTGTGATTACAACTGTAGTCAAAGTCTGTTTTACCTGGGCTAGTGGTTTTGTGAACAAATTGTATTCATTGTTTCAGTGAAGCAGTTCAAGGAAAGGAGAGCAGTGTCTTCAGAAGTAGAAGTTGGCTGAGAGCACCTGGAATTCTATACATATTTTCACAATTACCTCCTAATTGTTTAAGTTAGATAGGTGGTGGTTTTAGGCCAATTAGTTGGGGAATAGGTATATCTGTTCAGGTGAATTCTTTGGAGATGCTTACAGTACAGAGTGGGATTGAGTTACAAATTAGATGGTAGGGTTACAGTAAGAAAACTGAATAGCTTGATGGCTTCCAGGTTTCATTGTATGCTTGCAGAATTTCTGAATTTCTTGTGAATTTCAAAATGCCATTCATATTCACATATGTATGAGTAAATTCTGATTTTCAGCTTCAGTAAGTTTTAGATTATTTTGTACAATAAACACTTTTTCTCTTCTCTCACTGATTTAATAAATGTGAATTAATACATACACAATTCTTTTAACAGTGCCTAGAAATTTATAAGTTTTTACTCTTACTGTTAATAACCAAGAGGTAATGTAGCTATACATTACCAAGAGGTCTTTCTACTATATTATCAGTAAGATATGGTAGGTTGAACAGAGGTATGGACAAGGCCCCTGGGATATATTTGGATTAAGCATTTCAGCAGTATATGATAAAAAGAATGGGATAAGACACATCCTCAAGACTCCGGATTGGCTATTTGTAATACAGTATAAATGTAATATAATTAAGCCTTTAGGGGATTATTCTTGAAGTTTTCAAAAGTTTTGAATGTCTTTCCCCTGAAGCAATTTAAAGCTATGGCTTAGAAAAGTGTATAAGTCCCTTAGAGCAAGAAATATTTAAATTGCCTTCCTGAGCCTGGGGAAAATTCTTTAGATAATTTCCTGGGTCTTCATTGTAGGGCAGTGTTTTCACCTTGGCTTGAAGGGCAAATGAAATCTTCCATGGTCTCATATATTTATTTTTATCTTTCTTTTTAACTAGCACATACAAAATACATTCCCTTGGTAATCAATCATATTTGTCTGTACTGTATAGAAGTTTTTGAAACCATTTGAAATAGTACCTTTGCCATCAATGTTTTCCAGACCACAACCTGTGACATTATTGTTCCTCAGTGGTGATACCTTTAGATACTCATCAACCTCATGGAAAATTTTGTACAATTGGCTGCAAATAGAAGATTAAGCAAAACAATCTGCCATGCATCGTAACCTAGGTAGTTTAGGGGTGCTTGGTGGCTCTGTGCTGGGCATGGGACCTGCTTGAGCTTCTCTATCTCCCTTTCCCTTCACTCCTCCCCTACTCTCTCCCTCAAAAAATTAATTAATTAATTAATTAATTAGTTAATTAAAATGATGGTTTCGTGTGCTATGGAAGTATAAGTGACAAGTAACTCAGGATCAAGGCGTACTTGCTAAGAGAGGTGATATATGAACTGATTCTTAATTTGTGAGTGACATTTTGAGAGGTAAATAATATGAGGAAGGACATCCAGGAAGAAGAAAAAATAACACCATGGTATGAAACAAGAAATGGCATGATGAAGGCATAAAAATAAAAATAACACAGCACCACAAGAATATAAATAGGGAGGCATATGGGGGTTGGTGGAACATGAAACCAAACAGACCTAAGCATAGAGAGCCTCATATGCCTTATGTAGCAATTAGGGATTAGTTACAAATATTAGAATACACTGGATGGAAAGAAAGTATTTCACTAACTTTTGTTAAATGATAGTATAGAAGTGTTTTTGTATAGTAATTCCTTCCCAGAATTTTCAGGAAATTTATGTTTTCCAAATCACAAAATCCTGATTAATTGAGAATTGGAAAAATGGAAAAATCTGATGTACCCATTACCCTTTGGGGGTCTCAAGTGGTTTGAAACCTAGCCCAGAAAATATGAAAAATTCTATAAGATACAAATTTTATGAAAAGTTAAAGAATATTAAAAGCTAGGGCAAATAGGAGTTTAGAACAAGAAAATCAGATTTGGCCTTGGGTGATCCCAAGGAGATTAATTATGGCCTGAAAATGAGAAGATGGACCCTTGATTCAGAGCAAAGTACCTCATAACGTTAGGTGGACAAAAGACCTGAGAATGGAACAAGAAAAACAGCCAGCATTTATTGAGCTGTAATTTTGGTCCAGGAATTTTACTGGCTCATAAAAGCAATTATGCAATTAGTGGAAAGGAAATGACATAGGATAGAAGGATAGACCCTTAACCTTTTCAAAGAATAGTTTACACCTTGATAGTGGAACATGAGACAGTTATGGGCCTGAAAATCCTAATGAAACTATGTAAAGTGTCTTGAGTATTGAAATATGATTATATTTAAAGTACCTATTAGTCTTCAATTATCTTTTAGTGTGTAATACTGAACAAGTTAGAACAATTTTCAAACCTACAGGGTTTTGTCCTATGGCATTGGGTGGTTTGATGTAGTATACCTTCAGAAAAGTGAGAGAGGCTGTGAATCTAAAAGCTTAAATGTGTTTATTTTATGAATAAGCAATATATTTATAAAGTGAAAATTTTTTTCACTTTATAGTACTGCAAGATGGACAGTAAGTAGCCTATCTTCCACTCCTGTTAATAAGCTATCCATTTCCTTTTCTGCAGATAACTACTCTTCTTTTTCTAGAGAAAATGTGTATGTGTATATATATCACACATAGATGTATAATATTTTTTACACAAATATCAATGGGTCATATATACCATTATGAACATTACTTTTCCCGTTGATATTTCTTAGAGATTTCCACATCAATGCACAAAAAGCCCCATATTCTTTTTGACAGCAGAATAGTATTCCATTATTTCTATGTCCCCTTTGCCTAGAAATGTGAATTGTTTCTGCATCTGCTAATACAGATAGTATATTAATGAATCAATTTGTCTGTAAATCAGTTTACACATGTGCCAGCATAACTGGTGATAATTACCTAAAAGTAAATTTGTAGTCAAAGGTTACATGTATGCTTTTGTGATTTTGATAAATATTGCCAAATTGTCCTCTACAGAGAATGTACTAATTAGTGTGTACCCTGAGAATATAGGAGTTCCTGTCTCTTTGCCTTTAGGAGTCAAGTCATTAGAGATGAAACCATGCCTTGTCCCTGTGAGATATCAGTGTGTAGACAGCAAAAGAACGGGTCATGGTGAGAGATATTAGGAAAATTCTCTGTAAGCTCTCTGTGATTTTGGTCACTGAGTTTCTTAAAAACTTTTTTCAGTGTATATTTATTTATATTTATTTAATATTTATATAATGTTTGTATATTTATATTTATATATATAATTATTATTATATATAGACTTTATTGTACCAAATAACATAAAGATGTCAATTAACAGCAACCAAAGTTTATCTCTTCATGTGTATGTATATTACTAATATATATTTTTTACAGATATACTTATATATTACATGTTATACATATATTTGTTGTATATAATATATAACTACATATTGTATATTACACATAATTATTTATATTATTTTTAGAGTATATTCTGAAATGTAGAATTTCATAAAAAATCATGCATTTTTGTTTGCAATGTAAAAAATGAAGATCTTTGATAGTCTATAAAAATTTAGGTAATCTATTATTCACATTCTCATCTGAGGAAAATTCTGCAAATACACCTTAACCAAACCCAAATATAAATTAAAATGTAGTCCTGAAGAGAATAGAAGAGAAATAGAAGAGAGAGGAACCAATGGTGATCAATGAGTGGATATAGAGAGGTAAATACATTGATGAAGACTGTCCAATATGTATAATGGAAGGGCTGAGGAAAAATTCTCAAAAAGGCACATTGTAAGGAAATTATAAACACTTACATTATCTCATTGGCATTTGGGAATTTGAGGAGAGGAATGGAGGAATAAAAGTATTCTTGTAGTTCTGTCTTCATTTAGTGTTTGAGGGATAGCTTAGGAGATAGATAGCACTCTAATGGAAAAAAATAATCATTATGAGCAAATGATTGGATCCTCTAAGTCAAATTATGACAGCAGAGAAAGAGAAGGTATTCACTTATGGAAGGGAAGAAGTGACTAGAGTGTTCAAGTTAATGAAAACAAATAGTGAATGATAACCAGCAAAAATAAGGAAGTGGGAAAAAAAGAGGACACAATAATGTAAAATAAGTAGGTTATAAAAACAAAGTATATGGAAAGAAAAAATGAAGTACATTAAAAATTGTATTTTAAAGTGAATGGACTGGATACTTTCATAAAAGACAGAGACTGTAAAAGGAGATTAAAAAATAGTTACAAACGAGAGGGAGTCAAACCATAAGAGACTCTTAAATACAGAGAACAAACAGAGGGTCCATGGGGAAGTGAGGGGAGGGGAAAATGGGTGAAGGGATGAGCACTGGGTGTTGTATGTAAACGATGAATCATGGGAGTCTACTCCCGAAGCCGAGAGTACAGTGTATACACTGTATGTTTGCTAACTTGACAATAAATAATATTAAAGAAATAAATTTATTCCTGAGTTCCTATCTGGGTTATCTTTTATTGATCCAGATATTATATATCAAAATAAAAAAATAAAATATAAAAAAATTAAACCCAGATATACATTACTTATAAGTAGTATACTTAACAAAGTGAGAAAGAAAAGTTGAGAAAAAGGGATGCACAAAGAGCAGGCAAAAGCATGTAATAGCAATATCATAAAGCTGGAATTTAAAGTACAAAACATGGGAAAGACAGGTTGATTCATAATATTCACAATTTTATAAACATCATCTGCCATAAACACAGAAGTTAAGTATATAAAAATCTTACATATATAGGCAGAACATGCTTACAAATATTTATATAGAATTGATTAATTATGGATGACAGGATATAATTATTTCAAAGGTTTGAATAATATATTAAATAAACTTGATTATATGTATACATGTGTGCATGTATTGTGTATCTATATAAAACTATATAATTATATCTATATAAATCTATATGTCTCTCTCAAAGAGATTTTATGGTTTTTTTGTTAACATTTACAACATGGATCAAGTAATTGGCTGCCAAAGTCTCCATAACTAGAGAATTATAGGTATGTTCTTGTATCATAATAAAATAAAATTGGAAATAACAACATTCTAGTACATATATCTAATGATTAGTTATTCAAGAAGTATACACCTGGGTAACTCATGGTTTAAAGGGGAAAAGGCAAAATAATTACTTAGAAGGCAATGAAAAGAACATTTCATATCAAAATCTTAGTTTTTAGGAAACAAAGTATTTTAAGAGCATTAATTAGAGCTAGCAATAGAGAAAAAGGTGAAATATTAAGGAATTAAGTCTTATTTCATGAAATTAGAAAACCCAAATGAGCTTGAAAAAATTTACCAGCAAAACTAAAGTTCATAAAACAGGGAAAAAAAGTGGAAAGGATAAGTCTATCCAAAAGCCTTCTTTCAGTTTTTGAGAGATCTGTAATATAGGAAAACGCCTTGTGAGATGAATAAGAAAAAATATTACTTAAGAATAGTTTACTTGGAGTCTATTTAAATATGTAACGCCAATTGTCCTCTGTCTAGGTAGCCGCATAATATTAAACTTTTTGGTTCTAGTATAATATTATTTTTATAACTGTTTGCTCATCTCTACCTATGAGGTATTAAAGTATCATTCTTTTCTACTTTCAGCATACCTATTTTGACAGTCTTTTTTCCCCAAAGACCTTCTGATACATGGTATCTTCCTGCTTCGGACTTGGAATTAACTAACTGATTTTTAAAGCCATTTGGAAATTAAAAGTAAATAACTACCGAGTGAAACATCCATGGATAAAAGTAGAGCTATATCTTTCCCTTTGTCCTCCTGGCTTTCTATCCGTGAAGTACGTTGCTCATCCAGAAGGAATCTGTTATTATGGAATGGTGGATCTACCTTTAGATGGTTTTTACATTTGATTTTTTTCTAGGATTTATATTTCTTTCCTCTGTTAAGGTAACCTTCAGCTTTAAAAACATTTAATCATTTTATTTATTCTTGATCTGAATTTCACAGTTTATCATTCATATGAGATTTTAATGATTAATATTATATCTCTTTTTTCTTCTCTCCTATCATATTATTCTCACATTTTTTATTTAAAAAATTAAATTATTTATCTTATGTTTCTTTTTTTAAAAATAATATCCTATATATATATTTTTTTTAATTTTTTTTTCAATGTTTATTTATTTTTGGGACAGAGAGATACAGAGCATGAACGGGGGAGGGGCAGAGAGAGAGGGAGACACAGAATCGGAAACAGGCTCCAGGCTCTGAGCCATCAGCCCAGAGCCCGACGCGGGGCTGGAACTCACGGACCGCGAGATCGTGACCTGAGCTGAAGTCGGACGCTTAACCGACTGCGCCACCCAGGCGCCCCAATATCCTATATATTTTTAAAAATTTTTTATATTAAATATAATTTATTGTCTTATTGGTTTCCATACAACACCCAGTGCTCATCCCAACAGGTGCTTTCCTCACTGCCCATCATCCACTTTCACCTCTCCCCAACCCCCCCCTAAACCCTCAGTTTGTTCTCATTATTTAAGAGTCTCTTATGGTTTGCCTCCCTCCATCTCTGTAACTTTTTTCCCCCTTCCTTCCCCCGTGGTCTTCTGTTAAGTTTCTCAGGATCCACATATGAGTGAAACATGGTATCTGTCTTTCTCTGCCTGACTTATTTCACTTAGCATAATACCCTTCAGTTCCATCCATGTTGCTGCAAATGGTCAGATTTCATTCTTTCTCATTGCCAAGTAGTATTCCATTGTATATTTAAACCACATCTTCTTTATCCATTTGTCAGTTAACAAACAGTGTAGTCTTGCCTTCAGGAGTAGAACCTAGTGATTCATTTCTTACATATGACACCCAGTGCTCATTCCAACAAGGACCCTCCTTAATGCCCATCACCCATTTAGCCCATCTCCCTACCCACCTCCCCTCCAGCAACCCTCAGTTTGTTCTCTGTATTTAGAGTCTTTTATGGTTTCTGTCCCTCTCTGTTTTTATCTTATTTTATTTTTCCTTCCCTTCCCCTATGTTCATCTGTTTTGTTTCTTAAATTCCACATATGAGTGAAATCATATGATATCTGTCTTTCTCTGACTGACTTATTTCACTTAGCATAATACCCTCTAGTTCCATCCATGTTGTTGCAAATGGCAGTAGTTGATTTTAATCACTCAGTAGTATTCCATTGCACATATATACCACATTTTCTTTATCCATTCTGCAGTCAATGGACATTTGCGCTCTTTCCAAAATTTGACTATTGTTGTTAGTGCTGCTATAAACGTTGGGGTACATGTGCCCCTTCAAATTGGCATTTTTGTATTCTTGGGTTAAATTCCTAGTAGTGCAATTGCTGGGTCATAGGTTAGTTCTATTTTTAATTTTTGAGGAACCTCCATACTGTTTTCCAGAGTGGCTGCACCAGTATGCATTCCCATCAACAGTGGAAAAGAATTTCCCTTTCCCTGCATCCTTGCCAACATCTGTTGTTCCTATCTCAAGAAGCAAGAAAGGTTCCAAATGAACAACCTAACATTTTACCCGAAGGGGAAAGAACAGGAGCAGCAAATAAAGCCCAAAGTCAACAGAAGAAGTGAAATAATAAAGATTAGAGACAATAAACAATTTAGAATCCAAACAACAGTAGAACAAATCAATGAAATTGAGCTATTTAAAAAAAATTTTTTTAACATTTATTGATTTTTTTTGAGAGACAGAGAGAAAGCAAAAACAGGGGAGGGGCAGAGAGAGGGGGAGACACAGAATCGGAAGGAGGCTCCAGGCTCTGAGCTGTCAGCACAGAGCCCGATGCAGGGCTCGAACTCACAAAACTCAAGATCATGACCTGAGCTGAAGTCGGACGCCCAACCGACTGAGCCACCCAGGTGCCCCTGGGCTGGTGTTTTGAAAGAATAGCTTATGCTTCTTTTAAAATTTAAAGAAACTTTAGGATAAAAGTTATTTGGTTTTATTATTTTGATTGCTTTAGCTTTTTAAACACTGCTTAAAATCCTACATTATTGAACTGTTATTTTTATTTAGATTTTAAAATATTCTTGGTTATCTATTTTATCCTTCTAATTTTTTAAAATCTTGTGTTTATTTTTAATTATAGAGATTCATTTCCCCCTTATAGTTCAGAAAGAGGCAGCAGTGAGCATTAAATAGGACACCACAACACAAAAAGAAATGGCTCCTTTATTTCATTGTCATTCTACTTCTATCTCTGTCTCTGTAAATCTTTTAGCTTTCTTAGTAGTAGTAGTAGAAAATAATTATTTTCTGAGAATTTCCATCAAGAAATTTTAGAGAACCACAAGTTCTAGATCCTTCCAAGATCCTATATCTAACTAACCACCACCACCACCAACAAAAAGACCTAACTAAGACCTAAGTGACTTCTTCTTGGAATGGTGTACTTTCTGAAACTAAATGGGGGATAAAATCTTTAAATTTCTCCAATACATAAAGCTGTTAGGATATACTGAGCCAACATTTGTCTCAAACCACAAGCTGTCAGCATACTCAAGGAGGTCATGAATATTTGATTGACAAACCACAGTAGAGGTTTTGTATAACAGGTTCACAGCCTGATTTACATCAAATATATTTATTCCCAAGATGGTTGGGAATGTATTTCCGGAAAGGTCATATATATTTTTTGTGTCACTCTTTTGCGTTACTTTCTTTCATCATGATGGTCAGTGAGAAGCTGGGTAGAACCCCATTTATCTAAACTAAGATTTAAAAAAATGGGATCAGAGTTGTTTCACTGATTCATGGTTTCATGATTTGAGTTTAGACTTGTTCATTCTGCAGTTGTCCAGAAAAGTGGAACCACGACGTTACAGATTGGCCCTTCTTTGAAAAATACTTAAGGAACAGCGAGTCTACCAATTTTTTTTTAATATTTATTTTTGAGAGAGAGAGAGAGAGAGACAGAGAGACAGAGAGACAGAGTGCAAGCAGGGGTAGGGGCAGAGAGAGAGGGAGACAGAATCCGAGGCAGGCACCAGGCTCTGAGCTATAAGCACAGAGCCCGACATGGGGCTCGAACTCACAAAGTTCGAGCAAGATGATGACCTGAGCCGAAGTTGGACACTTAACCCACTGAGTCACCAAGGCACCCTGAGTCTAGCAATTTTTGAACTTTAATTGGATTTCTTGGGAGAGAATAATGTGCCTTTCAGAAAAAGATAGAATAACTGAGGGGTGAATGAATGAGAGTGTTTAGAGACTACTGGTTGTGGCTGATCTCTTGTTCCATACCACTATTTAGGCTTCAGTCCAGTTATTTCTGCCTGTTCTTCAATATCATCAATGCTGATGCAGTTCCTGGTCCAGTTTATTTCATCTTTTGCATGGATTTACATTCCCTTCATTCCCTGAACTATACCTAGCCTCTGGGCCTCTATTTATTAACTGAAGATTTGAGGAAGAAATAAAGGAATGATAATGTAGCAAAGGAAAAAAGAAAAACCCTGATTACATTTCAGATCTCACTCTTCCTAACCTCCACCATGAGCTTTCATAAAGATTCCTTATCATCCAACTCTCTCCTTAGTCTCATGTCTCCTGGTATTTTAATAGGGTTCATTGTGTCTCTTTTTAGAATTGTATCATTTCTTAAAAATATAATTTCTCATCAAGTTACCTCACATACAGTGTATACAGTGTGCTTTTGGTTTTGGGAGTAGATTCCCATGATTCATCGCTTGCATATAACACCCAGTGCTCATCCCAAGTGCCCTCCTCCTCCTCAATGTCCATCACCCATTTTTCTCCCCTCCTCCCCCATCAACCCTCAGTTTGTTCTCTGTATTTAAGAGTCTCTTATGATTTGGCTCCCTCTCTGTTTGGAACTATTTTTTCCCCTTCCCTTCCCCCATGGTCTTCTGTTAAGTTTCTCAAGTTCCACATATGACTGAAAACATGGGATATCTGTCTTTCTCTAACTTATTTCACTTAGCATCATACCCACCAGTTTCATCCACATTGGTGCACATAGTAAGATTTCATTCTTTCTCATTGCCAAGTAGTATTCCATTGTGTGTACATAAACCACATCTTTTTTTATTTTTTATTTTTTAAAATTTACATCCAAATTAGTTAGTATATAGTGAAGCAATGATTTCTGGAGTAGAATCCTTAATGCTTCTTACCCATTTAGCCCATCTCCCCTCCCACAACTCCTCCAGCAACCCTCAATTTGTTCTCCATATTTATGAGTCTCTTCTGTTTTGTCCTCCTCCCTGTTTTTATATTATTTTTGTTTCCCTTCGTTTATGTTCATCTGTTTTGTCTCTTAAAGCCCTCATAGGAGTGAAGTCATATGAGTTTTGTCTTTCTCTGACTGACTAATTTCACTTAGCATAATACCCTCCAGTTCCATCCATGTAGTTGCACATGGAAAGATTTCATTCTTTTTGATTGCCAAGTAATACTCCATTGTATATATATACCACATCTTCTTTATCCATTCATCCATTGATGGACATTTGGGCTCTTTCCATACTTTGGCTATTGTTGATAGTGCTGCTATAAACATGGGGGTGTATGTGTCCCTTTGAAACAGCATATCTGTATCCCTTGGATAAATGACGGGTAGTGCAATTGCTGGGTTGTAGGGTAGTTCTATTTTTAGTTTTTTGAGAAACCTCCACGCTGTTTTCCAGAGTGGCTGCACCAGCTTGCATTCCCACCAACAGTGCAAAAGAGATCCTCTTTCTCTGCATCCTCGCCAACATCTGTTGTTGCTTGAGTTGCTAATGTTAGCCATTCTAACAGGTGTAAGGTGGTATCTCACTGTGGTTTTGATTTGTATTTCCCTGATGATGAGTGATGTGGAGCATTTTTTTAATGTGTCTTTTCACCATCTGGATGTCTTCTTTGGAGAAGTGTCTATTCATGTCTTTTGCCCATTTCTTCACTGGATTATTTGTTTTTTGGGTGTTGAGTTTGATAAGTTCTTTATAGATCTTAGATACTAACCCTTTTTCTGATATGTCATTTGCAAATATCTTCTCCCATTCTGTCGGTTGCCTTTTAGTTTTGCTGATTGTTTCCTTTGCTGTGCAGAAGCTCTTTATTTTGATGAGGTCCCAGTAGTTCATTTTTGCTTTTGTTTCCCTTGCCTCCAGAGACGTGTTGAGTAAGAAGTTGCTGCGGCCAAGATCAAAGAGGTTTTTGCCTGCTTTCTCCTTGAGGATTTTGATGGCTTCCTGTCTTACATTGAGGTCTTTCATCCATTTTGAGTTTATTTTTGTGTATGGTGTAAGAAAGTGGTCCAGGTTCATTCTTCTGCATGTTGCTGTCCAGTTTCCCAGCACTACTTGCTGAAGCGACTGTCTTTATTCCATTGTATATTCTTTCCTGCTTTGTGAAAGATTAGTTGGCCATACATTTGTGGGTCCATTTCTGGGTTCTCTATTCTGTTCCATTGATCTGAGTGTCTATTTTTGTGCCAGTACCATACTGTCTTAATGATTACAGCTTTGTAGTATAGCTTGAAGTCTGGGATTGTTATGCCTCCTGCTTTGGTTTTCTTTTTCAAGATCGCTTTGGCTATTCGGGGTCTTTTCTGGTTCCATACAAATTTTAGGAATATTTGTTCTAGCTCTGTGAAGAATGCTGGTGTTACTTTGATAGGGATTGCATTGAATATGTAGACTGCTTTGGGTAGTATCGACATTTTAACAATATTTGTTATTCCTATCCAGGAGCATGGAATCTTTTTCCATTTCTTTGTGTCTTCTTCAGTTTCTTTCAAGCTCTCTATAGTTTTCGGTGTATAGATTTTTTCATCTCTTTGGTTAGATTTATTCCTAGGTATTTTATGGTTTTTTGTGCAACTGTAAATGGTATTGATTCCTTGATTTCTCTTTCTGTTGCTTCATTGTTGGTGTATAGGAATGCAACCGATTTCTGTGCATTGATTTTGTATCCTGCAACTTTGCTGAAATCATGAATCACTTCTAGCAGTTTTTTGGTGGAATCTTTTGGGTTTTCCATACAGAGTATCATGTCATCTGTGAAGAGTGAAAGTTTGACCTCCTCCTGGACAATTAGGATGCCTTTTATTTCTTTGTGTTGTCTGATTGCAGAGGTTAAGACTTCCAATACTATGTTGAATGACAGTGGTGAGAGTGGACATCCCTGTCTTGTTCCTGACCTTAGCGTAAAGCTCTCAGTTTTTCCCCATCGTATATGGCTTTTATCATCTTGAGGTATGATCCTTCTATCTCTACCCTCTTGAGAGTTTTTATCAAGAAAGGATGCTGTATTTTGTCAAATGCTTTCTCTGCATCTATTGAGAGGATCATATGGTTCTTGTCCTTTCTTTTTTGATGTGATGAATCACATTAATTGTTTTGCGGATATTGAACCAGCCCTGCATCCTAGGTATAAATCCCACTTTGTCGTGGTGAATAATTTTTTTAACGTATTGTTGGGTCCGGTGGCTAATATCTTGTTGACGATTTTTGCATCCATGTTCATCAGGGAAATTGGTCTATAGTTCTCCTTTTTAGTGGGGTCTCTGTTTGGTTTTGGAATCAGGGTAATGCTGACTTCATAGAAAGAGTTTGGAAGTTTTCCTTCCATTTCTATTTTTTGGAACAGTTTCAAGAGAATAGGTGCTAACTCTTGCTTATTATTTTTTTCCATTTTGTTTTATTTTATTTTCAATATATGAAATTTATTGTCAAATTGGTTTCCATACAACACCCAGTGCTCATCCCAAAAGGTGCCCTCCTCAATACCCATCACCCACCCTCCCCTCCCTCCCACCCCCCATCAACCCTCAGTTTGTTCTCAGTTTTTAACAGTCTCTTATGCTTTGGCTCTCTCCCACTCTAACTTCCTTTTTTTTTGTTTTTTTCCTTCCCCTCCCCCATGAGTTTCTGTTAAATTTCTCAGGATCCACATGAGAGTGAAAACATATAGTATCTGTCTTTCTCTGTATGGCTTATTTCACTTAGCATAACACTCTCCAGTTCCATCCACGTTGCTACAAAGGGCCATATTTCATTCTTTCCCATTGCCACGTAGTACTCCATTGTGTATATAAACCACAATTTCTTTATCCATTCATCAGTTGACGGACATTTAGGCTGTTTCCACAATTTGGCTATCGTTGAGAGTACTGCTATAAACATTGGGGTACAAGTGCCCCTATGCATCAGTACTCCTGTATCCCTTGGATAAATTCCTAGCAGTGCTATTGCTGGGTCATAGGGTAGGTCTATTTTTAATTTTCTGAGGAACCTCCACACTGCTTTCCAGAGCGGCTGCACCAATTTGCATTCCCACCAACAGTGCAAGAGGGTTCCCGTTTCTCCACATCCTCTCCAGCATCTATAGTCTCCTGATTTGTTCATTTTGGCCACTCTGACTGGCGTGAGGTGATACCTGAGTGTGGTTTTGATTTGTATTTCCCTGATAAGGAGCGACGCTGAACATCTTTTCATGTGCCTGTTTGCCACCTGGATGTCTTTTTTAGAGAAGTGTCTATTCATGTTTTCTGCCCATTTCTTCACTGGGTTATTTGTTTTTCGGGTGTGGAGTTTGGTGAGCTCTTTATAGATTTTGGATACTAGCCCTTTGTCTGATATGTCATTTGCAAATAACTTTTCCCATTCCGTTAGTTGTCTTTTAGTTTTGTTGGTTGTTTCCTTTGCTGTGCAGAAGCTTTTTATCTTCATAAGGTCCCAGTAGTTCATTTTTTGCTTTTAATTCCCTTGCCTTTGGGGATGTGTCAAGTAAGAAATTGCTACAGCTGAGGTCAGAGAGGTCTTTTCCTGCTTTCTCGTCTAGGGCTTTGATGGTTTCCTGTCTCACATTCAGGTCCTTTATCCATTTGGAGTTTATTTTTGTGAATGGTGTGAGAAAGTGGTCTAGTTTCATCTTCTGCATGTTGCTGTCCAGTTCTCCCAGCACCATTTGTTAAATAGATTGTCTTTCCCATTGGATATTCTTTCCTGCTTTGTCACAGATTAGTTGGCCATAAGTTTGTGGGTCTAGTTCTGGGGTTTCTATTCTATTCCATTGGTCTATGTGTCTGTTTTTGTGCCAATACCATGCTGTCTTGATGATGACAGCTTTGTAGTAGAGGCTAAAGTCTGGGATTGTGATGCCTCCTGCTTTGGTCTTTTCTTCAAAATTACTTTGGCTATTTGGGGCCTTTTGTGGTTCCATATGGATTTTATGATTGCTTGTTCTAGTTTCAAGAAGAATTCTGGTGCAATTTTGATTGGGATTGCATTGAATGTGTAGATAGCTTTGGGTAGTATTGACATTGTAACAATATTTATTCTTCCAATCCATGAGCACGGAATGTTTTTCCATTTCTTTGTATCTTCTTCAATTTCCTTCATAAGCTTTCTATAGTTTTCAGCATACAGATCTTTTACATCTTTGGTTAGATTTATTCCTAGGTATTTTATGCTTCTTGGTGCAATTGTGAATGGGATCAGTGTCTTTATTTGTCTTTCTGTTGCTTCATTATTAGTGTATAAGAATGCAACTGATTTCTGTACATTGATTTTGTATCCTGCCACTTTGCGCAATTCATGTATCAGTTCTAGCAAGCTTTAGGTGGAGTCTATTGGATTTTCCATGTATAATATCATGTCATCTACAAAAAGTGAAAGCTTAACTTCATCTTTGCCAATTTTGATGCCTTTGATTTCCTTTTGTTGTCTGATTGCTGATGCTAGAACTTCCAACACTATGTTAAACAACAGTGGTGAGAGTGAACATCCCTGTCGTGTTCCTGATCTCAGGGAAAAAGCTCTCAGTTTTTCCCCATTGAGGATGATATTAGCTGTGGGCTTTTTATAAATGGCTTTTATGATCTTTAAGTATGTTCCTTCTATCCCGACTTTCTCCAGGGTTTTTATTAAGAAAGGTTGCTGAATTTTGTCAAATGCCTTTTCTGCATAGATTGATAGCATCATATGGTTCTTATATTTTCTTTTATTAATGTGATGTATCACGTTGATTGATTTGTGAATGTTGAACCAGCCCTGCATCCCAGGAATGAATCCCACTTGATCATGGTGAATAATTCTTTTTATATGCTGTTGAATGCATATAAAAATGCTGTTGATTTGCTAGTATCTTATTGAGAATTTTTGCATCCATATTCATCAGGGATATTGGTCTGTAGTTCTCTTTTTTTTACTGGGTCTCTGTCTGGTTTAGGAATCAAAGTAATACTGGCTTCATAGAGTGAGTCTGGAAGTTTTCCTTCCCTTTCTATTTTTTGGAATAGCTTGAGAAGGATAGGTATTATCTCTGCTTTAAACGTCTGGTAGAACTCCCCTGGGAAGCCATCTGGTCCTGGACTCTTATTTGTTGGGAGATTTTTGATGACTGATTCAATTTCTTCGCTGGTTATGGGTTTGTTCAAGCTTTCTATTTCCTCCTGATTGAGTTTTGGAAGTGTGTGGGTGTTTAGGAATTTGTCCATTTCTTCCAGGTTGTCCAATTTGTTGGCATATAGTTTTTCATAGTATTCCCTGATAATTGGTTGTATCTCTGAGGAATTGGTTGTAATAATTCCATTTTCATTCGTGTTTTTATCTATTTGGGTCATCTCCCTTTTCTTTTTGAGAAGCCTGGCTAGAGGTTTATGAATTTTGTTTATTTTTTCAAAAAACCACCTCTTGGTTTCATTGATCTGCTCTACAATTTTTTTAGATTCTATATTGTTTATTTCTTCTCTGATCTTTATTATTTCTCTTCTTCTGCTGGGTTTAGGCTGTCTTTGCTGTTCTGCTTCTATTTCCTTCAGGTGTGCTATTAGATTTTGTATTTGGGATTTTTCTTGTTTCTTGAGATAGGCCTGGATTGCAATGTATTTTCCTCTCAGGACTGCCTTTGCTGCATCCCAAAGCGTTTGGATTGTTGTATTTTCATTTTTGTTTGTTTCCATATATTTTTAAATTTCTTCTCTAATTGCCTGGTTGACCCATTCATTCTTTAGTAGGGTGTTTTTTAACCTCCATGCTTTTGGAGGTTTTCCAGACTTTTTCCTGTGGTTGATTTCAAGCTTCATAGCATTGTGGTCTGAAAGTATGCATGGTGTGATTTCAATTCTTGTATACTTATGAAGGGCTGTTTTGTGACCCCAGTATGTGATCTATCTTGGAGAATGTTCCATGTGCACTCGAGAAGAAAGTATATTCTGTTGCTTTGGGATGCAGAGTTCTAAATAGATCTGTCAAGTCCATCTGATCCAATGTATCATTCAGGGCCCTTGTGTCTTTATTGACCGTGTGTCTAGATGATCTATCCATTTCTGTAAGTGGAGTGTTAAAGTCCCCTGCAATTACCACATTCTTATCAATAAGGTTTGCTTATGTTTGTGATTGTTTTATATATTTGGTGGCCCCGGTATTCGGCGCATAGACATTTATAATTGTTAGCTCTTCCTGATGGATAGACCCTGTAATTATTATATAATGCCCTTCTTCATCTCTTGTTACAGCTTTTAAGTTAAAGTCTAGTTTGTCTGATAGAAGTATGGCTACTCCAGCTTTCTTTTGACTTCCAGTGGCATGATAAATAGTTCTCCATTCCCTCACTCTCAATCTGAAGGTGTCCTCAGGTCTAAAATGAGTCTCTTGTAGACAGCAAATAGGTGGGTTTTGTTTTTTTTATCCATTCTGATACCCTATGTCTTTTGGTTGGCGCATTTAGTCCATTTACATTCAGTGTTATTATAGAAAGATATGCGTTTAGAGTCATTGTGATGTCCGTAGGTTTCATGCTTGTAGCGATGTCTCTGGTACTTTGTCTCACAGGATCCCCCTTAGGATCTCTTCTAGGGCTGGTTTAGTGGTGACGAATTCCTTCAGTTTTTGTTTGTTTGGGAAGACCTTTATCTCTCCTTCTATTCTAAATGACAGACTTGCTGGATAAAGGATTCTCGGCTGCATATTTTTTCTGTTCCTCACATTGAAGATCTCCTGCCATTCCTTTCTGGCCTGCCAAGTTTCAGTAGAGAGATTGGTCACGAGTCTTATGGGTCTCCTTTTATATGTTAGAGCACGTTTATCTCTAGCTGCTTTCAGAATTTTCTCTTTATCCTTGTATTTTGCCAGTTTCACTATGATATGTCGTGCAGAAGATCGATTCAAGTGACATCTGAAGGGAGTTCTCTGTGCCTCTTGGATTTCAATGCCTTTTTCCTTCCCCACATCAGGGAAGTTCTCAGCTATGATTTCTTCAAGTACACCTTCAGCACCTTTCCCTCTCTCTTCCTCCTCTGGAATACCAATTATGCGTAGATTATTTCTCTTTAGTGCATCACTTAGTTCTCTAATTTTCCCCTCATACTCCTGGATTTTTTAATCTCTCTTTTTCTCAGCTTCTTCTTTTTCCATAATTTTATCTTCTAGTTCACCTATTCTCCTCTGCCTCTTCAATCCGAGCCGTGTTTGTCTCCATTTTATTTTGCAGCTCATTGATAGCATTTGTTAGCTCCTCCTGGCTGTTCCTTAGTCCCTTGATCTCTGTAGCAGTAGATTCTCTGCTGTCCTTTATACTGTTTTCAAGCCCAGCGATTAATTTTATGACTATTATTCTAAATTCACTTTCTGTTATATTGTTTCAATCCTTTTTGATCAGTTCGTTAGCTGTTGTTATTTCCTGGACGTTTTTCTGAGGGGAATTCTCCCGTTTCATCATTTTGGATAGTCCCTGGAGTGGTGCGGGACTGCGGGGCACTTCCACTGTGCTGTCTTGAAAAACTTGTGTTGGTGGGTGGGGCCACAGTCAGACCTGGTATCTGCCCCCAGCCCACCGCTTGGGCCACAGTCAGACTGGTGTGTATCTTCTCTTCCCCTCTCCTAGGAGCAGGATTCACTCTGGGGTGGCATGGCCCATCTGGGCTACTTGCACACTGCCAGGCTTGTGGTGCAAGGCATCTGGCGTATTAGCTGGGGTGGATTGGCAAGGTGCACAGGGGTGGGAGGGGCAGGCTCAGCTTGCTTTTCCTTCGAAGATCCTCTTCGGGAGGGGCCCTGCGGCACCGGGAGGGAGTCAGACCCGCCGGAGGGATGGATCTGCAGAAGCACAGCTTTGGGTGTTTGCATGGTGCAAGCAAGTTCCTTGGCAGCAACTGGTTCCCTTTGGGATTTTGGCTGGGGCATGGGTGAGGGAGATGGCATGGCGAGCGCTTTTGTTCCCCGCCAAGCTGTGCTCTGTCTTCCGGGGCTCAACAACTCTCCCTCCCATCATCCTCCAGCCCTCCCCTTTTCCAAGCAGAGCTGTTAGCTTATAACCTTCCAGATTTTAAGTCCCGCTTGCTGTCAGAACACACTCCGTCCAGCCCCTCTGCTTTTGCCAGCCATACTCGGGGGCTCTGCTTTGCCGGTGGGCCGCCCCTCCACCCCAACCCCCTCCCACCAGTCCGTGGAGCGCACACCACCTCACTGCCCTTCCTACCCTCTTCCGTGGGCCTCTCTTCTGCGCTTGGCTCCAGAGACTCCGTTCTGCTAGTCTTCTGGTGGTTTTCTGGGTTATTTAGGCAGGTGTAGGTGGAATCTAAGTGATCAGCAGGATGTGGTGAGCCCACCGTCCTCCTACGCCACCATCTTCCTTAACTCTTCCCTAAATGTTTGGTAGAATTCCCCTGGAAAGCCATCTGGCCCTGGACTCTTGTTTTTTGGCAGCTTTTTGATTACTAATTCGATTTCCTTACTGGTTATGGGTCTGTTCAAATTTTCTATTTCTTTCTGTTTCAGTTTTGGTAGTGTATATGTTTCTAGGAATTTGTCCATTTTATTGGACATTTTAATGGACATTGCCATTTTATTGGCATATAATTGCTCAAAATATTCTCTTATTGTTTTTATTTCTGTTGTGTTGGTTGTGATTTCTCCTCTTTCATTCTTGATTTTACTTATTTGGGTCCTGTCCTTTTTCTTCTTGATCAAACTGGCTAGTGGCTTATATTTTGTTAATTCTTTCAAAGAAACAGCTTCTCTTTTTATTGATCTGTTCTACTGTTTTTTTGTTGTCGTTTCGATAGCATTAATTTCTGCTCTAATCTTTATTACTTCCTGTCTTCTGCTGGTTTTGGGTTTTATTTGCTGTTCTTTTTCCAGCTCCTTAAGGCGTAAGGTTAAGTTGTGTGTCTGAGATCCTTCTTCCTTCTTTAGGAAGGCCTGTATTGCTATATACTTTCCTCTTATGACTCCTTTTGCTGCATCCCAGAGGTTTTGGGTTGTGGTGTTATCATTTTCATTGACTTCCATATACTTTTCAATTTCCTCTTTAACTTCTTAGTTAGCCCATTCATTCTTTAGTAGGATGTTCTTCAGTCTTCAAGTATTTGTTACCTTTCCAAATTTTTTCTTGCGGTTGATTTCGAGTTTCATAGCGTTGTGGTCTGAAAATATGCATGGTATGATCTCAATCCTTTTGTACTCACTTAGGGCTGCTTTGTGTCTGAGTATATGGTCTGTTCTGGAGAACGTTCCATGTACACTGGAGAAGAATATATATTCTGCTGTTTTAGGGTGAAATGTTCTGAGTATATCTGTTAAGTCCATCTGGCCCAGTGTGTCATTCAAAGCCATTGTTTCCTTGTTGATTTTTTGATTAGATGATCTGTCCATTGCCGTGAGTGGGGTGTTGAAGTCTCCTGCTCTTATGGTATTACTATTGATGAGTTTCTTTATGTCTGTGATTAATTGATCTATATATTTGGGTGCTCCACATTTGGCGCCTAAATATTTACAATTGTTAGGTCTTCTTGGTCTATAGACCCCTTGATTATGATATAATGCCCTTCTGCATCTCTTGATATGGTCTTTATTTTATTTTATTTATTTTTTTTTATTAACGTTTATTTATTTTTGGGACAGAGAGAGACAGAGCATGAACGGGCGAGGGGCAGAGAGAGAGGGAGACACAGAGTCGGAAACAGGCTCCAGGCTCTGAGCCATCAGCCCAGAGCCTGATGCGGGGCTCGAACTCACGGACCGCGAGATCGTAACCTGGCTGAAGTCGGACGCTTAACCGACTGCGCCACCCAGGCGCCCCGATATGGTCTTTATTTTAAAGTCTAGATTGTCTGATATAAGTATGGGTATTCCGGCTTTCTTTTGTTGACCATTAGCATGATAGATGGTTCTTCATCCCCTTATTTTCAACCTGTAGGTGTCTTTAGGTCTAAAGTGGGTCTCTTGTAAACAGCATATACATGGGTCTTGTTTTCTTATCCATTATGTTACCCTATGTCTTTTGATTGGCACATTGAGTCCATTGACATTTAGAGTGAGTACTGAAAGATATGAATTTATTGCCATTATGATGCTTGTAGAGTTGGAGTTTCTGGTGGTGTTCTCTGGTCCTTTCTAATCTTTTGTTGCTTTTGGTATACATATATTTTCATCTTTTCTCCCCTCAGAGAGTTGCCCTTAAAATTTCTTGCAGGGCTGGTTTAGTGGTCACAAACTCCTTAATTCTTGTTTGTCTGGGAAAGTTTTTAATCTCTCCTTCTATTTTGAATGACAGCCTTGCTGGATAAAGAATTCTTGGCTACATATTTTTCTGATTCAGCACACTGAATATATCCTGCCACTCCTTTCTGGCCTGCCAAGTTTGTGTGGATAGGTCTGCTGCAAACCTGATCTGTCTTCTCTTGTAGGTTAGGGACTTTTTTTCCCTTGCTGCTTTCATGATTCTTTCCTTGCTTGAGTATTATGTGAATTTGACTATAATATGCCCTGTTTATGGCTGGTTTTTGTTGAATCTAATAGGGGTCCTCTGTGCTTCATGGATTTTGATGTCTGTATCTTTCCCCAGGTTAGCAAGGTTTTCCACTATGATTAGCTCACATATCCTTCTACCCCTGTTTCTCTCTCTTCCTCTTCTGGGACCCCTATGATTCTGATGTTGTTCCTTTTTAGTGAGTCACTGATTTCCCTAATTCTTAAGTTGTGCTCTTTTGCCTTAATCCCCCTCTTTTTTTCTGCTTCATTATTCTCCATAAGTTTGTCCTCCATATTGCTATTCGCTGCTCTGCCTCATCTATTCTTGCCACTATGGCAACCATTCAAGATTGCAGCTCACTTTTAGCATTTTTTATTTCATCCTGACTAGCTTTTACTTCTTTTATCTCCACAGAAAGTGTTTCTAATCTATTTTCGACTCCAGCTAGTATCCTTATTATCGTGATTCTAATTCTGGTTCAGACATCTTGCTTGTGTCTGTGTTGGTTAAATCCTTGGTTGTCGTTTCTTCGTGCTCTTTCTTTTGGGGTGAATTCCTTCGTTTTGTCATTTTGAAGGGAGAAAAGGAATTAATGAGGTAGAAAAATTGAAATTAAAAAAATTAAAATAAAAAAATATTAAAATTTAAATTTAAACACACACACACACAAATTGAATAGATGATGCTAGATCCTAGGTGTGTTTTGGTCTGGGTGTAGAAAGTGGTTTGACAGATTAGAGAAACAAAAAATAAAGGTGGGAAGAGAAAAAAAAGGAAATCGTTTGAGAATTTGAAAAAATGAATACACTAAAGTAGACTAAAATACACAAAATAGAGAATATAGTAGAAAAAATTATAGAAAAATATTTTTAATAATAATTAAAAAGGAAATATGAATTTCCTTTATATATTTAAGAAAAAGACAGAAAATGAGAAAAATGATAAAAAAAGAAAAAAGACAAAAAAAAGAAATCGTTTGAAAATTTGAAAAAGTGAATACACTATAGTTGAAAAATAAAATGATGGGAGTAAGATAGAATTTGAAAAAATTTACATAAAAGTAAAAAATATAGTAATAAAAATTAAATAAAAATATTTTTTAAAAGAAATTGAAAGTAAAAATGAGGTTTTTCTTTCTGCATTCAAGAAAAAGAAAAGAAATGAAAAAGAAAAAGGAAAAACATAAAAAAGGAACTTGAAAATTTGAAAAGGTTTGTACACTGAAGTAGACAAATAAAATGATGGAAGTAAAGTAGAATTTGAAAAATTTACACAAAAGTAAAAAATATAGTAGTAAAAATTAAATAAAAATATTTTTAATACAAATTGAAAACAAAAATGAGGTTTTTCTCTTTCTGTATTCAAGAAAAAGAAAAGAATTGTAAAAGAGAAAAAGGAAAAAGAGAGAGAAAAAAAATGAATAGATGAACCTGCCAACATATTGAAGTAGGACTGAAATTGCTTTGTTTTCCCCTAGAGGTCAGTCCTTGTAGCTCTTTATAGTCCTTAAATTAAGCTGGTGGTGAGGTTTGTGTTTGAAGAGCGAAGTTGGCCCAGTTGGGCAGGGCTCAGTGTAACAGCTTCTCTCTCCACTAGATGGTGCTGCTAGCCTACTGGGGTGGATTGTTGAGGTGCTTGTCAGTGAGCATGTGCATGCATGGGAACTGTGAAAAATGGCGCCACCCAGCCACCCAGTCTATTCTCCTGGATCAGCAATCGCGCACCGGTCCTCTGTCTTCAGCTCTCGTCCACTCCCTGCTTTTCCACTCTCCGTGACCAGGCCCTAGGCAGTACCTCTCTCCCAAGTTTTGTCTCAGATGTGGCTGTTTTCCCTGACCCCCTACTTCTGAAGGACTCTGCTTTGACCTGCCCTGCCCCTCTGTGGGAGGGTCTCACTGAGCAATGGCCAAATGAGCAATGGCTGAATGTCAGCTGTACCCAGGAACACCTGCTGGACCCTGCTGTTGCCAGTGCCCCAAGACTGCAGCCAGGTGCCAGCCCTCCCCCAAAAAAGATCGCAAGACAGTGTAGCCTCAGCGTTTCAGAGACCATGGAAAATCATAACACACATTTGGCACCAGGCTTCACCCTCAACAACCTTGCTCCAGCACCAGCGAATATGGCTGACTTCTGGGGTCTGCTGGGACCAGGTGGCTTCAATATTCTCTACCAAATGTCCTTCCAGCAGTGGAACCTCTTTTCCCCATGTGGACTGAGAACCTCCCAGACCCCACTCTGTTCCTGGGGATTCACCTTTCCCACTGGAGCACTGCCAGGTATCGAGCTGCATAACTGCAGCCTTTGCACTCCCCTTGTTTACAGTCTTAATGGAATTTATCTCTCCTTTATCCTTTCTCCCTTTTTAGTATAGTCCCTGAGGCTGTTTCCAATTTTCCACTTTCTCTCCAGCTGCTTTTGGGGAGGGGTGCTTTTCCCATATGCTCCCCCCCTCTCCAGTCTCCATCCTCTCTCCACCCGCAAAAGGGGTTCCCTACCTTTTGGGGCTTCTTGCTCCCCGAGTTCAGTTCTTCATGTCATGTACCTGCTGAATTCTGTGGTTCAGGTTGTGCAGGTTGTTGTGTTAATCTTCCAATCAGTTTTCTAGGTGTGTGGGATAGTATAGTGTTGCTCTGGCTATATTTCATCGATGTGAGACATACAAAAAGCTTCCATGCTGTTCTGACATCTTGGCTCCTCCCACATCTTCTTTATCCATTCATCAATTGATGGACATTTTGGCTCATTCCATAATTTGGCTATTGTTGAAAGCACTGCTATAAACACTGGAGTACATGTGCTCCTATGAATCAACATTTCTGTATCCTTTGGATAAATTCCTAGTAATTCTACTGCTGGGTCATAGAGTAAACCTGTTTTTAATTTTTTGAGGAACCTCCACACTGTTCTCCAGAGTAGCTGCACCAGTTTGCATTCCCACCAACAGTGTAACAGTTTCTCCATATCCTTGCCAACATCTGTTGTTCCCCGAGTTGTTTATTTTAGCCACTCTGACTGGTGTGAGGTGGTATCTCAGTGTGGTTTTGATCTGTATTTCCCTGATGATGAGTAATGTTGAGCATCTTTTCATGTACTTGTTGACCATCTGGATATCTTCCTTGGAAAAGTGTCTATTCATATCTTCTGCCCATTTCTTCACTGGATTATTTGTTTTTCAGGTGTTGAGTTTGATAAGTTCTTTATAGATTTTGGACTCTAACCCTTTATTGGATATGTCATTCGCAAATATCTTTTCCCATTCTGTCAGTTGCCTTATTCATTTTTTGATTGTTTCCTTTGACATGCAGAAGCTTTTTATCTTGATGAAGTCCCAGTAGTTCATTTTTGCTTTTATTTCCCTTGCCTTTGGAGACATGTCGAGTAAGAAGTTGCCACGGCTGAAGTCAAAGAGGTTGTTGCCTGTTTTCTCCTCTAGGGTTTTGATGGTTTCCTGTCACACTTTTAGGTCTTTCATCCATTTTGTGTTTATTTTTGTGTATGGTGTAAGAAAGTGGTCTAGTTTCCTTCTTCTACATGTTACTGTCCAGTTCTCCCAGCCCCATTTGCTAAAGAGACTATCTTTTTTCCATTGGACACTCTTTCCTGCTTTGTAAAAGTTTAGTTGGCCATAGCTATTCTTCTCAAGCTGTTCCAAAAAATATAAACAGAAGGAAAGCTTCCAGACTCATTCTATAAAGCCAGAATTACCTTGATTACCAAGCCAGACAGAGACCGCAGTAAAAGGAGAATTACAGGCCAATATCCCTGATGAACATGGATGCAGAAATTCTCAATAAGATTCTAGCAAATCGAATTCAACATTATATTAAAATAATTATTCACCATGATCAAGTGGGATTCATTCCTGGGCTGCAAGGCTGGCTCAGTACTTGCAAATTAATCAGTGTGATACATCACATTAAAAGAAGAAAGGATAAGAACCATGTGCAGAAAAAGTATTTGACAAAATACATATCCTTCTTAATAAAAACCCTCAAGAAAGTTGGGATAGAAGGAACATACCTTAGCATCATATAAGATATATATGAAAAGCCCATAGCTAAAATCATCCTCAGTGGTAAAAAACTAAGAGCTTTTCCCCTGAGATTAGGAACATAACAGGGATGCCCACTCTCACCACTGTTGTTTAACATGGTGTTGGATGTCATAGCCTCAGCAATCAGATAACAAAATGAAATAAAAGGCATCCAAATTGGCAAAGAAGAAGCCAAACTTTAACTTTTCACAGATGACATGATATTCTATGTGGAAAACTCTAAAGACTCCACCAAAAAGCTGTGAGAACTGATACATGAATTCAGCAAAGTTGCAGGATGTAAAATCAATGCACAGAAATTGGTTACATTTCTATACACCAAAAATAAAGCAACAGAAAGAGAAATCAAGACATTGATCCCATTTACAATTGCACCAAGAACCATAAAATATCTAGGAATAAACCTAACCAAAGTTGTAAAAGATCTGTATGCTGAAAAGTATAGAAAATTTATGAAGGAAATTGACAGAAAGAAATGGAAAAACATTCCATGCTCATGGATTGGAAGAACAAATATTGTTAAAATGTTGATAGTACCCAAAGCAATCTACACATTCAATGTAATCCCCATCAAAACTGCACTGGCATTCTCAGAGCTAGAACAAACAATCCTAAAATTTGTGTGGAACTACAAAAGACCTGAAAGAGCCAAAGAAATGTTGAAAAAGAAAACCAAAGTGGGAGGCATCACAATCCCAGACTTTACTACAAATCTGTAATCATCAAGACATTATGGCATTGGCACAAAAACAGACACAAAGACCAATGGAATAGAATAGAGAACCCAGAATTGGACCCACAAATGTGGAATTATATCTTAAATTGTTACCACCTGAGTCCCAGAGAAGCATGACTCCATGAACTTACATCCGGACCTTGGAAGACATCAGGTTCAGAGCAAAGCTTAAGTAGTTGCTGTCAGCCAGGGCACAAACAAAGCATAATGCCTGATTTTTTTTAGTGAAACATCTTGTGTCTTTGGAACATGTTGGTCCTAATAGAACCAACCTTAGAATGGTGACCATATGTCTCATTTGCTCAGAACTAGTCTACTTAACACCAGTTTCCCTGGTATAATTAGTAATAGTTCTCTTTCATTGTCAAGTGTGCTAGCTTGGATGACAAGAAAAACTATGTAATGCATCATAGGTGGAGAAGAACAAAAAGTTATAAAAATAATACTATATTAGAACCAAAAAGTTTAATACTATATAGCAACCTTGACAGAGGGCAATCAGCATTACATATTTGAATAGACTCCAAGTTAATCAGATTCTTGTAGTAATTACAATATTGTAAGTTCATGATTTTAACTGAGTTTTAAAATTCTGAAACCAATTTTCACTCTATCTTACAAAGAAACTAGGGAAATATCCTGGTAGTCCAAGCCTCCTTATCTTACCTTCTAAAACCTTTACATTTTTACCTTTCATATTGAGACGTACAGTCCATCTGGGATTAATTAACAATCTCTGAGCAGATATCATGCCCTACTGTTTACTGTGTCCTAAGTTGTTTTACACAACTTACTTGGAAATTTGTTAATTTGCTTTACATTTATTAGAAATCAGAGAGTAATGTATTTTTTTACTTATTCTCTTCTGTTCAGTCTCACTAAAATCATTAGAAATACATTTTAAAGGATTCCTGGGAGCTCATTTACAGCCGGTACTAAGAAAATGGACTTTATATTTGCTATAGTATTTTGGAACTAGAAATATTTTATGCCTCCTACAATCTGCTTGTTTGTTTTACAAGAGGAATCTTAATATTTTAGGAATCTAAAACCTAGTTTTAAATAGTCCTTAGCCATTTTCAGGCACCAATACACTTTTCAAATAAAATTCTCTCATTTTACCTTATTTGTCTCAGCTCCTGAATATGCCACTTATAATAGTACCAGAATTTACAATCAGTATTAAAAGTAATAATAAATGATATAAATAATTAACACAAATCTGTCACTATTTATGAATGATACTATATGTATATAGAGTACTCAAATGTTCTACAAATATTGGAATTAATAAATAAATTTAATGTCAACTATACTTCAATTAAAAATTTAAAAAATTGTTGCAAAAAAGTGAATTTACCAAGATTGTTAATAAATTAACAATTTATATAAATAAATAATTATATATAATTTTTATAATATTTTATATTATATATATAATTATTATAAATAATTTATTGTTATAAACTTATCATACAAAAATCACTACATACCAATAATAAGAAAGTAAAAAAATACAATTTAAAGCACAATTTATAATAGAGTTTAAATAGAATTTAAAGCATAATTTATAATTTATCAAAAATATAAAAATATATGAATAAATCTAATATGTGCAAGGCATGTATACAAGAAAAATCAATAAAAAATTATTGAGAGAAATTTTAAAGGCTAAATTAATGTATTAGAAGATTCAGTAATCTAAAGATGTCATTCCTTCATTCTTTTTTTTTTTTTTAATATATGAAATTTATTGTCAAATTGGTTTCCATACAACACTTAGTGCTCATCCCAACAGGTGCCCTCCTCAATACCCACCACCCACCCTCCCCTCCCTCCCACCCCCCATCAGCCCTCAGTTTGCTCTCAGAAGATGTCATTCTTTCCAAATTGAAATGTAGGTTCAAGGCAGTCTCAGAATTTCAGCAGGTATATTGTGAAAATAGATAAGCAGATACTAAAATATACAAATGCCAACACTAGCTAACACACCCATAAAGAAGAAATAATTTAGAGGACCAAAATCAAGCCTTATTATAGAGCTATAGCTAATAAGATAATGTAGCACAGATAAGAATAGACTAGTGGAACAGAACAAGAGGTCCAAAAGAGATCCAAACATATATGGTCAGTTTATTCAAAAGTGACGCTGCAGTGCAGTGGAGAAGGAAGCTGTTCAATAAAGTCATGTTGAGTTAAATAGTGTGCACAGGATAAAAAATAAATCTTGACCTTGGCTTATATGATACACAAAAATTAATTCCAGATGGATTGTATATCTCAGCATGAAAGGTAAAAATGCTAATATTCTAGGAAGTAAGGTAGGGGTTTGGACTTACCAAGATATTTCCCTATGGATAAAAATAGGATAGACAAATCAATAAAATTATGAATCTTTTAAGAGGGATAAAGACCAGGTGAGTCAGTGTTGGCTAGGTGATCAAACCAGTCATTGCTACATCAGTCTTATATTGCTACAATGAAACAAAGTAATAAACAATGATAAAATCTCAATGGCACACCGAAATAAACATTTATTAAAGTCTACTTGAGTTCTGACAACCTGAACTGGGACTCCCTTTCATGTTGACATTTTACTTATTACTTCAGGCCCCCAAACACCCTGCTGGGCAGAACAAGCAGGGATTCCCTCCTGAACTCTGTTGAGTTGTTGAAACCTTTGCTGGATGGCCCTTGAGCAGAGCTACTCTCCTCATCCAGCTCAGGCTGTGGCACTGTACCAGGCAGCTCACCTGTATTATGTATAAATAGATGTTAGGATATCACATAAAAAATAAAACTAAAATTATTACGAGCAATTTCAAGGGGATTTTTTTAAAAGGAAATATTTAAAATGACTATTGCTTCTGAAAGAGTGAAATTGTCAGTACACCTTGGGAAGGGTTTATACAATTGATATATTTTTCCCCAGCAATTCCTCATTATAGAATAATTATACACTGATATGATTTTTGCCTTACCCAACCCAAATGACCTTTTCAGTATATTTATCATTCTTTTATCTGCCCTTATATGTCCATACATTTAATATTAGCTGATATTTTACCCAAAGCTGTTGGATATGTTGTTTAGTCAATGAAATAATGCATAAATTCAAGTTCTCTTATCTTTCTGTATTATATCAAGGACTTGGACTATATTTTATTCTTCTTTGAAAATGTTGGGGATCCTGGGTGCCTCCATCAGTTAAGCGTCTGACTTTTCATCTCTGCTTAGGTTATGATATTATGGTTTATGGAGTGAGCCACAGGTCAGACTCTGCTGACAGCATAGACCCTTCTTAGAAATATTTCTCTCCTTTTCTCTGCCCCTCCCCTGCTCCTTCTGTAAGTAAGTAAACAAACAAACAAACATTTTAAAAGAAATGTTAATTCAGTAGTTAAATACTGGCTACTGTTTTATTTTAAAGACATTTTAAAGTAATTTTTATTACATGTTTTATTTATTTATTTTGAGAGAGAGAGAGAGAGAAGGAGCAGACAGAGAGAGAGAGAGAGAATCTGTGTACACACCATCAGCACAGAACCGAATGTGGGGCTTGACTCAAGAACCACGAGATCTTGGCCTGAGCCGAAACCAACAGTTGCACGCTTAAATGACTGAGCCACTCAGGCACCCCGTGCCTACTGTTTTAAATATATTTGACATTCAACCTTATACAGAGAACAGTGAGTTCTGACATGGGGGGATTTCAGAATTTAACAAATGTTTATAGTATAAAAGGAAAATAGCCATAACAGAGATAAAACTCAGCGCAGCATAGAGAAGGGAATAACTAGCCCAGTAAACTTTGGAAGGATTTGTAGAAGATGTAACACTTGAATTGTGTTTAATGAGATTTCTGGGCTGTTACCATAGAAAGAGAAATGTGATGATGGGGATGAAGTAGCTGTTGTCTTTAGGTGTGAAAGAACATGATATAATTGGAGAGGTAATAGTGAATGTAGCACAGCATGTGCAAACATGGGAGAAAAAGGAGGGAAAGAAGAAGGGGAAATATGTACCTGAAAGATTAGGTTAGACTCAGGTCAAATCCTTGGGTAAAACAAAAATCAGTAACAAACAAACAGACAAACAAACAGGAAAACTCAAGTAGTTCTCTTGAAAGGGAACTGAAAAATACATGTTTTACTTGTTCAGTAGACATACATACAGATGGTCCATACATTAAAATGGTTTGACTTAGGATATGTCGACTTTACAATGATGTGAAAATTATATGTATTCAGTAGAAACCTTACTTTAAAATTTTTGAATTGTGATCTTTTTGTGGGCTAGTAACATGTGGTATGCTACTCTTTGTTGCGCTAGGAAATGGCAGTGGCCCCAGCTTCCAGTCTGAGACACATGATCATGAGAGTAAAGAGCTGGTAACACTCAAACCATCCCGTACCCAAACAACCATTCTGTTTTTCAGTTTCAGTACAGTACTCAATAAGTTATATGAAATATTCAATACTCTATTGTCAACAGGCTTTGTATGAGATGTTTTTGACCAATTATAGGCTAATGTAAGTGTCTGAGCATATTCAAGTTAGGCTAGGCTAAGCTCCGATGTTCAGTAGATTAGGTGTATTAAAGGCTTTATTGGCTTGTGATATTCTCAACTTTCAATGGGCTTATTAGGATATAACACCATCAACTAAAGATGATCTGTACTAGATTTTCTTGGAAAAGCTTAATCTCATTTTTTTCTTATTTCTCAAAGTTTACACTCACTTCTTATACTGGTTGCCTTTACATTTTGTAACAACATTTTCATGAAAGGTAAAGTTATATTATTGTCTTGAAATTGCTTTCCCACTCCTAAATTCTGTAATTCTACCTACAATCTTTATTTCTTTTGTTTTGTTTATATGAAAAATTTTTGCCCCAAATCTATGAGTTTATTTTGTGCATGAACTCAAAGATGTAAGTTTTTCATCCTTTCCTCCAGAGCCACTGTCTATTCATCATTTTTCTCACAGCTCCAACACCTCTGTGTTCCCCAGGCTATAGATGATAGACATATCATTGGCATGGGAGTGACTACTCCATAGAGCAATCAATTTGTCAACAGCAGAGTCTTTGGACTTTGGCTTCATGTATATGAAGAGGATTGTCCCATAAAACAAGGTCACTACTGTTAAGTGGGCTCAACAGGTACAGAAGGCCTTTTTTCTTCCTTCTGCTGAATTGATTCTTAGTACAGTAGAAAGGATGAAAATGTAGGGGATACAAATTTACAATAATGGAATAAACAAAAATATTGCATTGCCTAACATTATAGCAATCTCAATCAAAGTATTATGTGCACAAGCCAGCTTGACAAAGGCCAATATTTCACAAAGTGGTTAATGGCATTTTTTCCACAGAAGGGCAACTGTATTGCAAGTGTAGTTTTTATCAGTGAATTGAGAAAGCCCAGTCCCCAGGAGAGGGCTGCCATCTGAATACAAAGTGCCTTGCTCATGATGATGGGGTATCTCAGAGGGTTACAGATGGCCACGTAATGGTCATATGCCATCACTGCTAGAAGCACACACTCGGTGGACCCCATAGTGTAGGAGACAGACATCTGAACAACACATCTAAGGAAGGAGATGGTTTTCTTCTGTGATAGGAAGTGAATTAACATTAAGGGGATAAAGGAGGACGTGTAACAAATATTTAGGAAGGAAAGATTACCAAGGAAGAAGTACATGGGCGTATGGAGGCGGGAATCTAGGAGAGTTAGTGTGATCAAGGTGCTGTTCCCTAGCAGGATCACCAGGTACATCATCAAGCACATGACGAAAAGGAGTTTTTCCACTTTGGGGTACTCAGAAAGTCCCTGCAGAATGAACTCAATCTCTGTCCAGTTCATCCTGTCCATTTTACTTTTTTATACCTGTAGTAATCCAGAAGAGAAAACTTCATGTGAGCATAACGCGTCAGTGCATATTACCATGTGCAGATATCACTGGAGGAGGGGCACCAAGTGTGTGCCCACAATAGCTGGAGTGGTTCTAAGAACTCTGAGGTTAGCTGTTTGAATTTCTCTTCTGGCTCTTAAGGGAAGGGATTGAAGATGTGTAAAAATTACATTGATAGCTTATTAAAAATTATAGGCTTTTGTATTCCATTTGCTGGGATTATGATACACAATTCTGAGGCAGGAAAGAACTATTTGCATCTAACAAACATCTGTTACTTCCTGTTCTTTGGACTCACAGACCCCACTTTTAATGTCATCATTTTGGAGACAGTGTGCTTAACCTGTTCAAAATAACTATGTACTTGATTTTATTTCATAGCAGTCATTAACAATAACATTGGTTTAGAGTCTTGTAATTTACAAATACACTCACACATATTACTCATTTTATCATCACTATAATAATGTGAGGAAAGTGAAATTCATAGAGGTAAAATGTATATAAAACACAGTTTGAGCCACTATTCCAGTCTGCATTTTCTGTCTTTATATCACCCACCCCTTTTATTTTTATTTTTTTTAATGTTTATTTATTTTTGAGAGACACAAAGCACTAGCGGAGAAGTACTCTCAGAGAGAAGGAGACAGAGGATCCAAAGTGGGCTTTGTGGTAACAGGAAACAGCCAGACTGGGGGCTCAAACACACAAGCTGTGAGATCATGACCTGAGCCAAACTCAGAAGCTTAACCAACTCAGCCATCCAGGTGCCCCTCACCTGCCCTTTCTGAACAGCATGCTATTTCCCTCTCCAAATTATGTGAATTTCCTAAGGAGTGAGAATCAGGCATCTTTTTATTTTTAATTTTTTTTAATTTTTTTTAACGTTTATTTATTTTTGAGACAGAGAGAGACAGAGCATGAATGGGGGAGGGTTAGAGAGAGAGGGAGACACAGAATCTGAAACAGGCTCCAGGCTCTGAGCTGTCAGCACAGAGCCAGACGCGGGGCTCAAACTCACGGATGGCGAGATCATGACCTGAGCTGAAGTCCGACGCTCAACCGACTGAGCCACCCAGGAGCCCCTCAGGCATCTTTCTAAATATGTTCTCCAGATTATCCTAATATTCAGTATGGTAGAAAATCACCTGTCTAGTGGAGTGCCTCCAAATTTTAGTATACAGACAAATCACATGGGACAGTCTCTTAAAGGATTCTAAATCAGTGGGTCTGAATTGATTCTAAGATCTGAATTTATTAACATATTCCCAGATGCTGCTGCCACTGCTGTCTGCAGAACTCACATGAATAGCAAGCCTTTTAGACCATTTCTCTCCAATGCTATTGCAGAGTGCCACTAATGCCTCTGTTGTATGTTGGATTGTAATTAAATAGTAGACAATGCAAAACTGACCATTCTGTGAGACTTGGAGTTGAGGCTTCTGTGTGAGTGTTTTGAAATTAGTTTTATGTTTTTCAGATTTTATATATACAAGCAACCAAAGTCTGAGCAGAAGTTCCTACTTTTGTTTTGTTTTGTTTTGTTTTGTTTTGTTTTGTTTCTGTCCATGTTAAAGTACTTTCTCTTCCATTTGTTGAATTTGCAATTAGGGTCAATATTTTCCAAAATATGAATTTGAGATCAGCTCAAGCATCTTAGTTGTGCATCATAGAGCATGGAGCAAATAACTTTAATTTGAAAAAAATTTAAAGAGTAGATATTAGTAGCTGACTTTTTTATAGTAATTAAATCAAAGAACATAATTTTGACAACACCTTTCATTCTCAAGGTATTCTACCTAACTTAAAAACATCCCTAGAGGAAAAGAAAAGACTGATCCAATGGATGAGTTTATAGTTAGGGTTTGTTTTTTTTTTTAATTTTTATTTATTTATTTTGAGTGTTGGGTGGGGCGGGAGGGGGATAAGTGAGGTAGGGGCAGAGAGACGGAGAGAGAATCCCAAGCACCCTCTACACTATTAGCACAGAGCCTGACATGGGGCTCCATCTATGAATCATGAGATAATGACCTGAGCCAAAATCAAGAGTCTGAGTCTCAACTGACTGAGCCACCCAGGTGCCCCTTTAGTTAGTGTTTTTAAACAAGGCTGTGTGGGATGCCTTAGTGTCTCTTAGTTAAGTGCTCTCTCTTGGTTTCAGCTCTGGTCATGATCTCACAGTTCGTGACATCGAGCCCTGTGTCAGGCTCTGTGCTGACAGCGAAGAGCCTGTTTGGGATCCTGTCTCTCCTCTCTCTCTGCCCCTTCCCCCACAATTTCTCTCTGTCAAAATAAATAAACATTAAAAAAATTAAACAAGAACCTGTTTCTGATATAGGCTCTGCCATTTCTGTGATAATCATCTGCCAACAGGCTATGCTGCTTTCTATAGCAACTTCAGTTTACAATAGTGAAACATATTAGCATAACACAGTGTTTGTATGTCTATTGGCTGTGGAAAAGAGGTTCTCATCCAATTCAAGCTGTACCATACTTTTCAGGCATACATTACAAAGAGGGTGAGAAGGGTTAGGTCAGGAAAGATATATTTCTATTTAGTATTACGATTGGAATGTGTTTGACTGTAGATACATAGTATCAACCTACTCTGAATCTGAAAATAAAATTCTGATGGAAGAACATCATTTGTCTAGGGTCCGTTGTTTCAGGAAAGATGTGAATTAGGTCAAATACCCTCTCTTTTCTTTTCTAGGAACATCTCCTAAAAGTTGATTCCATTTGGAAATTACTTGTATCAAATAATGATGGTATGCATCTGGTATCCTGACAGTTCAGAGATAGGTGCTATAAAAAATTTTTCACTTGCAAACATTTATAAGACAAACCACCAATCTGGTTTAATGCTTTCAAATGGGGGTGGTGGGAAGGATAATGGACAGTATAGAGGAAATTACTTTCATTGCTCTTGTAATTCTAGTGTAACTTTTAGAAAGCAATCAATAAACACTTGTTTAATAGCATTGTGACAAACCTTTTCTTCATTTTAGCTTACTTCACAAAAATGGATTCCTGGGAACAAGTGAATGAAAAATTTTAAGATTCTTGATAATTTCTAATAAATCACTTTCCATGCAAAATGCATATTAGATAATTCCATTTTTACTAAATCTTTGCTTTTTGGATACTATCTTTTGAGACAGTTTTTCATTCTTATGCTAAGGGAATCGTTAAATAATTATCGTATACTAATATGATGCACTTATTATGCACTTATCAATTTAACATTTGTGACAAATTGGTATTAAAATAAAAGTAATGTTTAAATTATATTAAAATGATTAAGTGAAACAGAAAGAAAACAACGGCTTTTTTATTTTCAAAACTAAAACCTAAACCAAGATAGCGTAGACAGAATAGAAAGACTAGAAAGAACTACCCAAAACATTAATGGTTACCTTAGAGTTCTTTCTTCTACTTTTCTGAATTACTCAAATTTTTAAAATAGATATACATAAAGAAAGCATATTATTAAATAAGAGAAAAACACTAAAGCAGGTGTCCAGTTATTTTAGAAAACTAACTCAGAATAAAGAATGTTAAAATAATTTAGGTAGTACAGGTATTAAATGTCTAGAAACTACACATTGAAGCTGAGCTGTACTGATGTGTCCTATCCAGTTATTGGTAGGAACCCACTGTTTCTCGTGAACAGAAAGCATTTATAATCCCTACTCTCAAAAACTTCCAAATAACAGTGGTTTTTGTTTGTTTGTTTGTTTTTAGGAGGTACACCAAGATAAGGGACTTGAGTTCTTGACTTAATCATGTGTTATCAAAGGAGATTATAGGCTACTGATGCCTAGCACAGAATTATTGTTTAGAAGATGACATTCCTATTTGAAAAGAATCTGAACTGGCCTGGATCCTAGCCAACCTCTAATCCCCCTCTCCCAACTCCTGGTGTTTTATAAAAATTAACCACTCTGTGGTTCAATGCCCTGGGACTACATCTGGACACTGTATTAGTGTTGTAATAGACCTAAGGAAAGTCTGTGACTTTTTATCCAGGCCAGAAGTTAAGCTCTCTAACTTTCTAGAAGGAAAATTTCTAACTTTCTATAATCTTTTATTTTGTTTTATTGACTTAGCTACTTGAAGATCTAATAGTTAAAGTACTAAGATTTTTCAATGTAAAACACATACTATCTGTACTGTAAATTCTCACTAGAGGAACTAATCCTATAATCTTCTCCAGCTCTTCTAAAGATATCAATTTAGAGAGTTGATACTGTACAAAAATGAATGGGCCTGCTAACTCTCAATTTATAGATTTTATAAATGCTAATCTTCAACTAATATGCCACAAGGAAAGATGTATTACTTTTGTTTACAAAGAGAAAAGAAATTGGCATGTGATGTCCTAGTATGAGACACTTCATACATTTTTTATCATTTAATCTTCCAAATAACCCACACGTTATTATGAATTTTACCAATGAGGAAATTAATTTGAAATTTCAAAGGTTAAGTTCAATGATTACTATCTTTTTTTTAGAAGTTTTTATCTAAAGGGCGTCTGCATTGTTCAGTTGGTTGAGCATCTGACTTCAGCTCAGGTCATGATCTTGCAGTCTGTGAGTTCAAGCCCTCTGTGCTGACAGCTCAGATCCTGGAGCCTGCTTGGGATCCTTTGTCTCCTTCTCTCTCTGCCCCTCCCCTGTTTGTGCTCTCTCTTTCTCTCAAAAATAAATAAGCATTTAAAAAATAAAGTTTTTATTTAAATTCTGGTTAGTTAACAGTGTAATATTAGTGTCGGGTGTATAATTTAGTGATTCAATACTTCCATACAACACATGGTTTTCAATATCATATAGTTGGTTAATACCAGAACTATGATTTAAAGCTTCATCTTTATGGTAGCCCGTTTTTAGCACTATACTACATTTACTTATTGATAAAATTTCTTCTTATAAAACCACTATTTAATATGATGCGCTTGACTTTCAAACATCCAACTGATAAAAATACACATAAAAATATATTGGCATCTTTGGAAAACATTGAAGGCTAGTTATTGTCTTCCACTTATGAAGACACTAACCACAAAAATGAATTAAAATGAAAAATAAACAGCCAAAAATTCCTTTCTACTTGTCTTGTGTGGACAATTAAGGTCTAGGGTGGTATTTGTTACATAAATGGGGAAAAATTAATATTCTTTTGTCTTGAACCCCTACAAGTTCAAATTAACACTTATAATTACTGCAATACCCTGTTACATATGTTTTGTTTCTAATCCTGTTTTTACCATAAACACTTTTAATTACAAGTTTCCTCAAACCCTTATTGAGAATCGTTTATGTGTGATTAATATATAAATTATTATGTGCTGTTTCTCCAGATAATTTTTACTTAAGATTTTAATGAACTATATACTTGAATACAGTAGGTTTTCACCCATTATTTATAAGGGTCTGTTACATTACAGGAAACTTTTTCTTCTTCACTAGTTGTATCTATGTGCTATTTTGGGATTTTTAAAGAAATTTAAATAATATCCTGCTCTTGAAGATGATGCCTGAATTAATTTTTTTCCATTACATATATATACATATTTTCAAAGTCCCACCAGCAATGATCACCTAAACAACAAAAAAAATTCTTATATTTATTGATACCATGTTTTCATTTGGAAATGATTTTAGCAGAACTTTTTATTTTACCTCCCAACTGTGTTTTAAAGTCATCTCACCGGGGCGCCTGGGTGGCGCAGTCGGTTAAGCCTCCGACTTCAGCCAGGTCATGATCTCGCGGTCTGTGAGTTCGAGCCCCGCGTCGGGCTCTGGGCTGATGGCTCAGAGCCTGGAGCCTGTTTCCGATTCTGTGTCTCCCTCTCTCTCTGCCCCTCCCCTGTTCATGCTCTGTCTCTCTCTGTCCCAAAAATAAATAAACGTTGAAAAAAAAATTAAAAAAAAAAGATTGTTTAAAAAAAAAAATAAAGTCATCTCACCATTCCATTCTATTAAGTAATAGAAAACATTTCCAGGAATTTGACTTCCATTTGCATTTTTCAGATGAGACCAGAAGATTCTCACTTTGAAAGTTGGTTGTTCTCCTTCCTAAAAAGAAATGTGAGAAAGAATGCTACAATCAAACAATTCATCTGTACATGAATTTTAATAAGAACATATCAAGAAAGAAAACATATTAAAAATAAGGATCCATGATGCAACTCTGGTTTCCCAGTATTTGTCCTAAAGTTGATGCTTACTCAAGAGATTCAGCTTCTCTTGGAAGTCAATTTAGCACTTATTTTTATAAACTATTTAATCCCTAAGGTTGTGAATCAGTATCTTAGGATTCTCTAGAGATGAAGGTCCCAGACTTCTGCACATTCTAAAGACCCAATTATCTTCACTTAAAAAAAACTTTCCCAACCATACATTTCTTGGAATATTCATTGAATATGGCTGTATTTGATGGCTTCTACAGAAGCCGAGGTTGGAATCAGAATATGTCCAAAATATCTCAGAAGAGTTCACCTTTACACAAGAATTTGTTTTTCATTTTATTCCACAAATAATACAAGGTCAATCTTAATAGACTCCTATATAGTCATTCCACCTCTTTAAACTTTTTTTATTTTCATATTTTTGTTAGTTCTAGACCTTGCACTATACATTTTTTCTTTATACCAGTATAATCATAGTATACATTTTAGTTTTTGCCACTTTATAGCAATGTTTTTGTGATTTTTCATAGTCTCTGCAATATTCCTTTATTAGATTTGAAGAATAATTAAGTGGAATTACTATAATATAAGTACAATTTTAATAGTATTGAATATTTTAATTTGTCTCATATTTTATGAGATCTTGATGTAATGACCACTGATGTCTATGTATTAGGCTATCTAGTCTACTTTTCCTTCTACTGAAAACTCAGACCTTATGTTAAATCTCTAGAGATTAAGACTATAGAATGAAAGTGTGAGAATTGAGAGAATTTTTAGTGCATATGCCAAAAATGCCACTGACGTATTTGCACAGATAATTTTTTGTGTATTTTATAGAACCAGAGAAGGTGTTTATTCTTTTCTGCTTGTATAAAACATGACTTTTAGCTTTTCATTTTTGTGATTGCCAGTTAGATTGAGCATTTCTTTTATGTTTATTTATTGCTTATATTTTCTCTTTTGTTGTCCATCCACACAATTTTCTTAACTATGTTGGTATTTTGATAGCTTACCTCTTAACTATGAACACTTAAGAGATTAACATTTTCTTCTTCACATTTTTTGCAAATTTTTTTGAACTTGTGGTTTTCCTTCTTATTTTTGTCTTCTTATTTTAATTTTCATTGAGGTAAGATTATCATATGATCCCTAAAAAAATATGAATGAAATTTTCTTCTATGACTTCATTTTTTTGTCTTATTTATATAACTATATTATTTATGTTTAATGCATGGAAAATATTTATATTTTTTAAATATTATTTTTCCAGAATACTTTATTAAAAATTTCTCATACCTTTCCCCTCCTTATTCACTCATGAAGTATTTTCTGAGCACCTATTATGGACCTGGCACTATAACAACATTGAGATGAACTTGGACATAGCTGATAGAAAAATATAGGTTCAGAAATATAGGTTCAAACATTTCAAAGATAAACATGAGAAGCATATTATATATCTTAAAGTTTCTGCCTTTATCTGTAATTTAAATCCTCTTATGCTTAACATTGGGTAACATGTTTTATAATGGCTACATAGTTGTCTGTTATATTTACATTTCAAGATTTACTTAATCTATTCTCAAATAATGGGCATTTTTCTTGGTTTCATTTTTTACTACTATAAACAATGCCGCAATAATAATTGTAACATTCCAAAAGGAATGCTTATATTTTATTAATTTTTAGATTAATCTCAATAACTTTCATGGTGGATTATGATTAATGAATTATGAAAGGGGAGGTAAAGATAATTAAATGCATACTCTAATACAGTCATTCTAGTGAAACAGTAAAATTCATTTAGAATTGGATCATAGAACTGGAAATCATCTTTACATTAACTTAGTTCTAAGCCATATGAGATGACAAAGACACATGTACAGTATGGTTGATATTCATCTTCTACCCCCAAACCCAGTGATGGTTAGAGCATTTTATGAGGCCACACAGCTTGTTTTGGGGCAGACCTCATCATCAGAAATTTCTTTACATTTAACTGTATATATAACTCTCTGTAATAAACTCTCATCTTTCCTAGTGGAACTACAAAAAGCATATGCTTCTTTTTCATGACAGCTTTTTAATTTTTTTTTAGATTGCTATTTCTGAGTCTTTTTCTCTTTATTGAAGTATAATTGACATAAACATTATTTTCAGGGAAAATAACCCCATAATTATTTGACATTTGTATACAATGCAAAATTATCACCACAATAAATCTAGTTACTAGCTCACATCATACAAAGTTACTTCTTTTTTCCTTGTGAAGGGAACTTTTAAGATTTACTTTCTTAGCATCTTTCAAAATTTCAATACGTTATTGTCTGTAGCCACCATACTGTACATTACATCCCCATGACTTGTTTATTTTGTAACTTGAATTTTGTACCTCTTGATCTCCACTTATTTCACCCCCTTCTCCCCATCCCTCTGGCACCACTCAATATGATTTATGTATCTATGAATATTGTTTTGTTTGTTCATTTGTTTTGTTTTTGGATTCCACATAGAAGTGAAATTACGCAGTATTTGCCTTTCTTTGATTTATTTCACTTAGCATAAAACCCTCAAGGTCCATTCATGCTGTCACAAATGGCAAAATTTCATTTTTTTATGGCTGAGTAGTATACTATTGTGTGTATATTTGTGTGTGTGTGTGTGTGTGTGTGTGTGTGTGTATGTATCTTTATTCATTCTTCTATTGATATAGGTTGACTGTTGTAAATAATGCTTCACTGAAACTAGAGGTTCATATATCATTGTGAATTAGAGGTTTTGTTTTCTTTGGATAAATACCCAGAAGTGGAATTGCTAGATCATATATATGGTAGTTCTATTAATTTTTTTAGGAATTTCGATACTGTTTGCCATAGTGGCTGCACCAACTGTGCACAAGATTTCCTTCTCTCCATATCCTCACTAACACTTGTCATTTCTTGTCCTTTTGATGATAGCCATTCTCACAGGTGTAAATATCTCATTGTGGTTTTCACTTGCATTTTTCTGATGATTAGTGATGTTGAGCATTTTTCATGTACCTGTTGTTCATCTGTATGTCTTCTTTGGAAAAATGTCTATTCAAGTCCTCTGCCCATTTTTTATTAGATGTTATTTTGATATTGAGTTGTATGAGTTTTTAAAAATATTTTGGATGTTAATCCCTTATTGGTTATATCATTTGTTGGATATATTGGAGAAGCAAATATCCTCTCCCATTCAGTAGGTTGCCTTTTAATTTTGTTGATGGTTTTCTTCACTGTGCAGAAGCTTTTTAGTTTGATGTAGTCCCATTTGTTTAATTTTGCTTTTGTTGCCATTTCCTATGGAGTCAGATTAAAAAATATGTATCACCAAGATCAATGTCAAGGAGCTTACTCCCTATGTTTGCTTCTAGGAGTTTCATGGTTTCTGGCCTTTCACTCAAGTCCTTAATCTATTTTGAATTGATTTTTGTGTATGGTGTAAGATAGTGGTCTATTTTTATTCTTTTGCATTTAGCTTTCTAATTTTCCCAACACTGTTAATTAAAAGACTGTCCTTTCCCCATTGTGTATTCTTGCCACCTTTGTTGTGAACTAATTGACCATATATGTGTGGGTTTAATTTTGGGCTTTCTATTCTTGTTCCATTGATCTGCATACCAGTTTTTATGCCAATAACATAGTTTTTTGATTACTATAGTTTAGTAGTACAGTTTGAAATTAGGGTGCATGATGCCTCCACCTTTGTTATTTCTTAAGATTGCTTTGGCTATTTGGAATCTTTTGTGGTTCCACACAAATTTGAGTATTATTTTTTCTATTACTGTCAATCTCTCCCATTAGGTCTCTTAATATTTGCTTTATATATTTAGGTGTTTCTATGTTGGGTACATAGATATTTACAAATGCTATATATTCTTGGATTGACCCCATTATCATTATGTAATGCCTTTTTTTGTCTTTTATTAGTCTTTGTATGAAAAGTCTATTTTATCAGGGGTGCCTGGGTGGCTCAATCAGTTAAGTGTCTGACTTTGGCTCAGGTCATGATCTCGCAGTTCGTGAATTCAAGCCCTGTGGTGGGTTCTGTGCTGACAGCTCGGAACCTGGAGCCTGCTTCAGATTCTGTGTCCCCCCCCGCCCCCCTCTGTTCCTCTCCTGTTCCCACTCTGTCTCTCTCTTTCTCAAAAATAAATAAAGAATAAAAAAAAATTTTAAGTCTGTTTTATCTGATGTAAGCAGAGCTATCCCAGCTTTCCACTGGCTTCCATTTGCATGAAACATCTTTTTCCATCCCTTCACTTCCAGTGTGTGTGTACCATTATATCTGAAATGAGTATTTATAGGCAGCATATAGACAGGTCTTATTTATTTAACCATTCATCCAATTTACCTTTTTTGATTGGAGAATTTAACTTTACATTTAAGTTATTCACATTTAATTTTTGTTAGGTATGTACTTCTTGCCATTTTGTTAACATTCCAGTGTTTTGCCATTCTTCTCTGTGCTTTTCTTTTCTTGTTTTCTTCCCTTTTGGTTTGATGATTTTCTATAGTGTGATGATAAGAGACCTGTCTCATTCCTTTTGTGTATCTACTATTGTTTTTTACTTTGTGGTTACCATGTGGCATTAGTTTCCTTTCTTTACAGCTTAAAGGAATGCCTGTAACATTTCTTGTTGGCCCAGTTTAGTGGTGATAAACTGCTTTAGCTTTTGTTTCTCTGGAAAGCACTTTCTCTTTCCCTAAATTCTGAATGATAACCTTGATAGGTACAGTATTCTTGGTTGGATTTTTTTCCCCTTCAGCACTTTGAATACATCATGCCACTCCCTTCTGGCCCTTAAAGTTTCTGTTGAGAAATATGGTGATACTGTAATGGGGATTCCCTTGTATGTAACAAGTTGTTTTTCTCTTCCTTCTTTTAAGATTCTCTCTTTATCTTTAAATCTTCACATTTAATTATGTGTTTTGGTGTGGGTCTCTTTGGATTTATGTTTGTTTGGAACTCTCTGGGCTTCTTGGATCTGGATATCTGTTTCCTTCTTGAATTAGGGAAGTTTTCAGAATTATTTCTTCAAATACATTTTCTTCCCCCCTTCTCCTTTTGGTACCTCTGTAATGAGAATGTTATTCTGTTCGATGTTGACCCATGTTTACTTCTTAGAACTCTTTTTCTTTTTCTGCTTTTTTGAGGTAGTTCCACTTCCTTGTCTTCCAGATCACTGATTCCTTCTTCTCCTTTATCTTGTCTGGTGTTGAAAATCTCTAGTGTATTTTTCAGTTCAGTTATTGCATTCTTTAGGCTCTGTGACTTCTGTTTGGTACTTTCTTAGATTCTCTGTCTCTTTGTTGAAGTTCTCATCATGTTCATCCATTCTTCTCCTGAGTTTGGTGATCATCTTTATGATCATTATTTTGAATTCTTTATCAAGTAATTACTTATCTCTATTTCATTACAGTTTGTTTCTGGGGTTTTATCTTGCTTTTTCATTTGGAACATATTCCCCTCTCTCCTCATTTTGCTTGACTCTCTGTGTTTCTATGGATTAGGAAAAATAGCTATCTCTCCCAGTGTTAAAGGAGTGGCCATGTGTAGGAGGTGAAACATTGTGTAACCTTGCCCTAGCTTTGGTTGTCTCTCAAACTTTCGTGAATGTCTAAGCAAAGTGATTTATTCTTGATAGATATTCTTGTTGAGTGCCAAGTCCTCTTATTGTTCCAGAGGGAAAGAAGTCAGTCAGCAACTAGTTTCAGGCTGATTGAAATCTAGACCCACAGGTAGCAATAAATACAGTACTATGAAACAAAATTTATAAACTCTGCTGGCCTTCAGACCAGGTGATCTGGAGACAGTTTCCAGACAGGTATATGAGCTCTTTTCTGGGAGGTACTGGCAAGCTATAGTGAGGCTAAAGGAGAATGCAAAGATGGAATTCCCTGGCCTATGTTCCCTGAGAGTACTTCTGTACCCTCTAGATGTATTGTCATCCTGAAGCCTTCTCCTTAGGCTGAAGCTCCAGGACAAGTAAATGGGCCTTTTTTTTTTTTTCACAGGAAGACTTGGAATGTGTTTTGGTATTCTGTCTGTGCAGTGCTCTGGAGGTGATAACCTGCCAAGAACTGTCTCTCCAGTTGTTTCAGACCCATGGGGCCCAGAAATGCAATCCTGTGTCACCAGAGTCAGGCACAGAAAGGGTGTTCCCTCTGTGGGCTATGCACATCAACTGGTTTTATTAGAGCTGTGGAAGGAAGTGTGGGAGATAAGTACTTGTTTTTCTTCTCTGGCCCAGCATTGGGCTGGCCTAGGGGCAGAGCCCACCCATCAGCACTAGCTGGGTAGAGGGAGAGCACAAAAATTGCACCTGTAAGCACTAGTGCTAGCATGGTAGAGGGGGAATGCAAAAATAGGCCCACTAGTGCCATTGTTCCTGAGTGAGTTCTAACAGGCTCCTGCCCCTCTGGCAGACACTTTAAGATTAGTAAATGAATCTCCTTCACATATGGTCTAGGTAATTTTCTAGCTGTTGCTTTTGTGCTGGGTCCTGGGGTGAATGACTCTGTGCATAAGCTTTTTAAGAGCAGTATCAGTTCCCTATATGGCCCTATGTTACCCCTGGATGTAAGCCCCACTTGTTTTCAAGGCCAGATGTTGTGGGGGCTCATTTCTCTGTTGCAGGTACCAAGAGTTAAGGTGCCTGATGTGAGGCACAAACCCCTTGCTTCTCAGGGAGAAACTTTGTAATATCCCTCCTGATTGTGGGTCATTAACACAGGGACAGGGTGGTGATGAGATTTTTGGTGCCACCACATCTCTGTCTCTCCAATCTTGATTTAACCTTTTATTCTTTGTTGTGGAAAATCTATTTAGTTTTCAGTTTTCAGCTTTCAGGTCTTTTTCAGAAGGAGTTATTTCATATGTAGGTATAGGTTTGTAGTGTCCATGGGAGGAGATGAGTTCAGGATCTTCCTATGCCACCATCTTGAGCTGCCTCCCTCTGAGTCTTTCTTGCACCAGGTTACAATTCTTTGTTCCTTCCTTCAGCCATTCTCCATGTGTTTGATTAAAATACTTAAGAACATGTAGTACTAAAGAGATTATTTTAGGATTATGAGGCTCTTTGTGGTAAATAAAGTTATCTCTAATGTATTATGTTCTGGTTACTGGTTTTGCCTGACTCTGTAGGAGCAAAGCATTTTATGCCATTTTTTATGTCATTTAGGAGACAGAGTAAAGTGGTTGAGAACATTGGATTCTGGAGTTATGGACAGTCTAGTTTGTTAAGCACTACCTCAATGCCCTTAGTGAGGTTGCTATACCTCTCTAGACCTATGTTCCATGTCTGTACAATGAGGAACTTAAAAACTCCTAATATTGTTAGGAGTTAAAACTCTCAGAATGTTGTTATTCTGAGAATTACTGAGGCAATGCATTTGAAGAATTTAACACAGTTATGGATGCATAGTAGGTACTCAATAAAAGTGCTTGCTATTTTAATTATGTTGAATATTTAAATATGCATTTTTCTATAATAGAAAGAATTTTGCTCTGGAGTTGGATACATATGTGTTAGGACCTCAGTTTCCTGGCTTGTAACTTGTTGACCTTGAGTAAGATACTTGAATTGTAAAGTGAGTATTATAACTACCTTGTAAGGCTGTTATGTGATAAAAACTACATATCATGTTTTTTGGTATTTAATAGATACTCCATAGAAGATAGTTAACTTGTTGTGTTTGATTATGAGTTGGTGAATCTGAGTATAGTTTGCCTAATGTTGATGCTACAAGTAGTCACTCTATTGGTTTTCGTAAATAAAACAGGCATGTAATCATTCTGCTTCAATATGAAGCTATAAAAATCAATAGAGCATCAAAGTGAATCACTGCCACCAAAGAATGGAATCTATTTTTTGATGAGTTGGGGAAAATACATATTGCTTGTGTGAGACAAAATTGTATAACTTATTGAATTTGATTACACAAAATCTTGACAAATGATTTCTGATAACTTCATCTAAATTAGAGGAGGCATATTTTTCTTGATAAGTGTATTCAAGTCAGTTTAACTCAACAGGCACATTGGCAGACGAAAAAGCTGTGGGAGACACAAATATGAGTAATGTAGAGCTCAGACAAGTCATGAGCTCCTGCTTAAAATGACATTTCTGCCACGGTTCCTAACTGGCCTTGCAGCTTTCACTCTGTCTTTCTTCAACATATTTTCCAGATAGCATGGTGGATCTTCTTAAAATGTGATTCACATCAAACTTCCACTCTGCTTATAGCTTAATATACATTCCAGCTGGATTTCTGTTCTGATTAATTGTTGCCTGTGCCTTCCTTACTTATTAAATGTTTTTAATGAGTATCATCTCTTGTCAGGGCTTAGTTTTACATTCATTCTCAAACTTTGAAATGGCCACAACTGGATATCTTGTGAGGACTACTTTCTAGACAGTGAGAAGACAGAAGATATTACAATCTGACTACACATTCTCTACTTTCACATGCAGCACAGTTTCCTGTAAAATTACATGTAAGACATTTGGAAGAAGTAGGACTCATACGTTCAAGGGTCAGGGCTGTCATTCCCATGTTCATATTTGAGTGCTCCAATTGTAGCCAGGTAGCACATTTTATTCCTTCTGGAGCTTTGTGTGGAGTGGGAGTGGGTGAGAGCAGGGTATGACTGGAGCACAAGAGTTGGCAGGTGAGCATGGCCAATTCTCTTCTCACTGCAGATTCCTGTGTCCAGGGCTACCAGATACCAAAGAGACAGATGCTGATACATTTTTATTTGTTGGGTACTATGTAATATTAATACAGTTGTGTTATATTCAGTACAAATATTCTGTCAGTGGATGATCTCATGGATATCTGTCATATAGCTACTCTTAAAAATCTTGGATTCTCCATATTAAAAATCTTTAAAAAATGCATTCTGCATATTAAAATTTCTATAATAGATTTCACATATCTAGTTGCAGATGAACAACTAGTTTGTTTTTGTAACTCCCAAAAGAACACTAAGGGAACAGGTTGCTCTTTGGGGGTGGTCATGATTGTTTCTGGAACCCATGGGGGAGGGGAAGGAAAAAAAAAAAAAAAAAGGACGTTAGAGTGGGAGAGAGCCAAAGCATAAGAGACTGTTAAAAACTGAGAACAAACTGAGGGTTGATGGGGGGTGGGAGGGAGGGGCGGGTGGGTGATGGGTATTGAGGAGGGCACCTTTTGGGATGAGCACTGGGTGTTGTATGGAAACCAATTTGTCAATAAACTTCATAAAAAAAAAAAAGTGATTCTGAATTGATGTGATGAGCACAGTCCTGTTACAAAGTTGTGCTGATTAGTATGGTTTTTTATTTATCATTCTTTGTTTATTTGCCATTTATCATCTTACTGGTTCTGAGCTGAGCACTTAACTTCTGCCATATTTAAATGTCATTATAGATTATATAAATTCTGAGTTAGAAAAAATTCTTAATACTTACTGAATCCTACTTAGGTGCTTCAAGATTCTCTATTATAGTGCCCTGTCCTATGGTTTTCCTGGATTTATGTGACTCTTGGAGAAAAAGTACTCTTTGTTTCAAAAGTTAGATCATTCTGTTTTAAAATCATAACATTAAGAGTCCCTTATGTTTTGGCTCCCTCCCTCTCTAACCTTTTTTTTTCTTCTTTTTTTCCTTCCCCTCCCCCATGGTATTCTCTTAAAAACTGAGAACAAACTGAGGGTTGATGGGGGGTGGGAAGGAGAGGTGGGTGGGTGATGGGTATTGAGGAGGGCACCTGTTGGGATGAGCACTGGGTGTTGTATGGAAACCAATTTGACAATAAATTTCATATTAAAAAATCATAACATTAATAATATGGGCCCTTAATTTACCAGGATGAAAGTGAACTATCTATATGATTTCATGTCTCTCAGGAGTCACAAACTCAAATATCTTCATGGATTTGCAATGATTGTACTTGAGTAAAGCAAGTGGGGTTTAAAGCTTTATGAGGGAGTGACAACTGTGGCAAATCTCCTTAATTCTATGTGACTAAACAAAAAGCATCTGCTTTAATATCCCCTTCCTATTAGAAGTTTATCACTTCTGACTCTCTATTCAATGTTTTTATCAGAATATGTATTCTTTACCTTGTCTACTTATATTTTATTAATGATTTCTTGATGGAAGTGCAAAGAGAACTGCTTTCTCTTCACAGAATAAGATGAATCCACTTTTAGAATTTTCCACATGATGATCTCATATACTCTTTTCTTTACTGTTTAGTTGTAACTAAAGAGGAGAAATGAATCTCCTAGGAACAGTCCCAGATTCCCTCCAGAAAACTTGTGGACAGAAGAGTGTTGTTAAAAAGTTGCAAGCTTACTTTAACAAGCTTGACTTTAGACTGTTGCAAACACATGGGATCCCATCCCTATGTAACCTATTTGTACCTTGATATAAGATAGAAGTAGGTCAGTCAACTTTTAATGATGTCCTCTGAGATGTAGTTTCTTGCTCAGGTGTAAATATCAGACTGTGTTTTATATTCCCATGGGAAGAGATTACCAGGCTATGAGATAACAAGTAAAACAGAAACAAGGTCTTCCTAGGTCGGTTGGCCTCTTTGGATCCCCCATGTTTTGCATAATTAGAGGTCATATAGTGCTGGAAATTGTGTCCTTTGGTATTTTCTAAAGAGATAGATAGGAAGGTCTTCTGGCAGCCAGAAACACTGAGATACATGATGGAGTGATGAAAAATGTATGAAATTTGTAGTCTGTTTAGCTGTGCTCTAATCCCCACTGTGCCACTTCCAAGCTATATGACCTAGGAAATTTGTGTAATTTTTCTTGGACTACACATTCCTGGTTATAGTTGAACTTCTCCCTATTCCTCTGGCTCCTTGGTTTTTCAAACTAAGACCCTTTTTTCTAGAGTGAGAGAAGCTCTGTAAAATGTGGGTAAATAAGCTGGTACATTTAATCTTTAAGACGAATGAAAAAAACTGAGGTTCAGAGAAGTTAAACTACTTACATAGGCTAAAGGATTAGTAAGGTAGATGTGGAGGTGAGATTCCAAGCTAAATAGTTTGCATATTCCATATGCTGTCTATTAGTTTCTTCCTCTTTTGATAAACTAAAAATTCTTACGCCCTAAAAATTCATCTTCCCTGAAGTGCATCACACTGAAAACTCATGACCTTAGGTTTCTTCAGCAGTTTTCTGGTTGGTTAATACACTTGGTTCCTGGTGATATCATCTGTTACCTGTAAGTATGGGGATCATTGAGTTCCTAAGGAGGATGATGCAATACTGGGCTCAAGACAAAGTCAAAATATTATCCACTCTTATTCATTGCCTTTGGCACAATCATCGAAAGCTTGATCACCATAACCTGCTGAATTCACCTATATATACAGCTAACAACTTTGGGGAAATTCTAAGTAAGGCTAAATCCAATTAGAATATCTTACCCTTCTTGCTCTCTAATACCTTTGAATTAATTTTCCTCATTCAGAAGCAACTGAACTTCAAGATATTTCCCTTATGACTAGTAGGAAATAAGAAAATATATGTCTTTATAATCAAGACATATTGATTGTGGTTGAAATCTGTGGTTGAAAACTAGTTTTCCCACTTCGCATCAGTATGATCTTAACTTCTTTGTGTCTTAGTCTTTTCATCTATAAATTAAGAACAAGAAGATATATCTTTCAAGATTATTGTGAATATTTAGTAAGAAATAATAACCTGTGGATATATAGCACAATGCCTTGCACGTTGACTTTGCATTAAAAATTGTTTACATTGTTCCATGTCCTTATCTTCCTTTTCTTTTTGTTTCCTTCTTTCTCTAGCCAAGTTGCCTATAAGAATTTAAGTATAAACCTTTCCCTCAAAAAACCTGCTCTTTCTATATCTGATAAATTTTATTATTTATTTTATTTTTTATTTTTTAAAATTTACATCCAAATTAGTTAGCATATAGTGCAACAATGATTTCAGGAGTAGATTCCTTAGTGCCCCTTACCCATTTAGCCCATCCCCCCTCCACAACCCCCCCCCCCGTAACCCTCATTTTGTTCTCCATATTTATGAGTCTCTTCTGTTTTGTCTCCCTCCCTGCTTTTATATTATTTTTGTTTCCCTTCGTTTATGTTCATCTGTTTTGTCTCTTAAAGTCCTCATATGAGTGAAGTCATATGATTTTTGTCTTTCTCTGACTGACTAATTTCACTTAGCATAATACCCTCCAGGTCCACCCACGTAGTTGCAAATGGCAAGATTTCATTCTTTTTGATTGCCGAGAAATACTCCATTGTATGTATATATATATATATATATATATATATATATATATATATACACACCACATCTTCTTTATCCATTCATCCATCGATGGACACTTGGGCTCTTTCCTTACTTTGGCTATTGTGGATAGTGCTGCTATAAACATGGGGGTGCATGTGTCCCTTCGAAACAGCATACCTGTATCCGTGGATAAATGCCTAGTAGTGCAATTGCTGGGTCGTAGGGTAGTTCCATTTTTAGTTTTTTGAGGAACCTCCATACTCTTTTCCAGAGTGGCTGCATGAGCTTGCATTCCCACCAACAATGCAAAAGAGATCCTCCTTCTCCGCATCCTTGCCAACATCTGTTGTTGCCTGAGTTGTTAATGTTAGCCATTCTGACAGGTGTAAGGTGATATCTGATTAGAGTTTTGATTTGTATTTCCCTGATGATGAGTTATGTGGAGCATTTTTTCATGTGTTGGTTGGCCATCTGGATGTCTTCTTTGGAGAAGTGTCTATTCATGTCTTTTGCCCATTTCTTCACTGGATTATTTGTTTTTTGGGTGTTGAGTTTGATAAGTTCTTTATAGATCTTGGATACTAACCCTTTATCTGTTATGTCATTTGCAAATATCTTCTCCCATTCTGTCGGTTGCCTTTTAGTTTGGCTGATTGTTTCCTTCGCTGTGTGGAAGCTTTTTATTTTGATGAGGTCCCAATAGTTCATTTTTGCTTTTGTTTCCCTTGCCTCCGGAGACGTGTTGAATAAGAAGTTGCTGTGGGCGAGGTCGAAGAGGTTTTGCCTCTCTTACTTTCCCCTTTGCTCATTTATTTTGTTTCTTAAATTCCACATATGAGTGAAATCATATTTTTCTTTCTGACTGACTTATTTCACTTAGCATAATACACTCTAGTTGCATCCATGTTGTTGCAAATGGCAAAATTTTATTCTTTCTGATGGCTGGGTAATATTCCATTATATATATTAATATAATATATACATACATATATATATGTATATATATGTGTGTGTGTGTACATATATATATATATATATATATATATATATATATCCTATTTATCCATTCATTAGTTGATACAGATTTGGGGTCTTTCCAGAATATAGCCTTTTCAATATAATTTCTTTGAAATTTGCTGATTCTTACTTTTGGTCTAATAAAATATCAAATTTTGTATATGTTCTATATGTGCTTTAGAAGAATGTGTATGCCATTGTAGTTGGCTTGTTAAGCTTGTTAATTCTGTTGTTCAAATCAAAGACTTCTCTCTCACATTCTGGTTGTGGCTGCAGATATTTCTACATTTCTGGATCTAATATCTTTCTTCTGTACAGTTGGAGAAATATTAGATCATTAAAGAGTTATCCTGAGGACCCAATAGTATGATCTTGATAAAGTATTTGGAAACTATATGTGTCCTCTTGAAATTGTTTTTTTTTCATTCTGATATTTACTTACTTCTGCATTAATTTAATAAATTTACAGAAATAGTGTACTATGCCAGACATAAAACTTAGGTGGGTGCTAGATATGTATTAGTGGGGAAAAAAAGTTATACTTTTATTTTTCTCAAAGTTCTAAGTTTATCCTTTCTTACAAGTATTTAGGGTTGGTGAACCACTCAATGTTCTCCTTTCATATGAGTATATGACTTTTACTATGTTATTTTAGAATATACTAAAGAGACCTTCATAGTAATCTACATTTTAGAAACAAGAAAGCAACTGCAGAAGAAATACAAATGTCTTGCCCAGTACCTTCTGTTATTTATTTGTGTATGGGAATCATAGTCTGACCAAATACACTGTTTATGCTCTAATTCACTACATTTCTCAAGCAGAGAATTGCATATTTTACTGCTCTTAAAGATACCTAGACTGAACACTTGACTCATGAGTATTCATTTACTGGAAGTAAAAGCTGAGTGACAGATTCAAACCTCTGAGGAGGTGGCACTCGTAGGCTGCTGATTCTGAGTTATAGAGAAGAAATGAAAACTGAAACCAATATTGGAAGCAGCTAAGGAGCTGCCATTGTCATGGTGAAGAACCCTATCTGGAATGATGCTGACAGGAAGAAAAGAGTAGGGAAACTCAAGGCTCTTGTCATCAGCCAGCCTCCCATTCTCCAGTAACTCTTTAGCAAGAATTTAACAGAAACTAGCTAGCAGGGGCTCTGGGTTGGCTCAGTCAGTTAAGCATCGGACACTTTAGTTCAGCTCAGGTCTTGATCTCAGGGTTGTGAGTTCAATCCTTGCATTGGTCTCCATGCTCAGTGTGAAGCCTACGTAAAAAGAAAAAAAAAAAAAAAGCTAGCTAGCAGAGAGAAAGTGGCTTTCAGTGACCCAGTCCTAATTCACAAAACAGAGCATAGAAAAGTGGATTTGAAGTTGAGAGACAATGGTTTAATGGCATTAAAATTCCTCCATAAAAAATAAGGATGAAAAATTTGCACTTGCTCAAAGCTTTCTGACCTATTAAAGTTCACTCAACACTACTAATAATAAAACAACTAATGCTTATTGGATGTTTAGGATATTCCAGGCACTATTTAGCACTATGAATGAATTAATCTTCTGAAGTAACATTAATTACCCATTAACAGGAAAGGAAGATATTATGGGCTTACTCTTTGAGTTTAAAAGTAGTTATAGTCTTACTTTAGATTTGTGTTCTATATTTCAAATCCCATAGACTCTTCAAAGGGCTAGATAAAAGGAGTGCTTTCTTCTATTGACATATCTCACTCAATTGCTTCAATGGAAATGGGGCTTCTGTACTCACACTGGCACTGCCCCACACGGCTGCACTCTTCAGTCAATAGAGATCATCTCAGTTTTGGGCCGTCTTTGTCTTTTCAACACCAAAACTCTATAGCTCTGTAGTTTATTGAGCGACTTGACTCCTTTCCTTTTGCTATGTCTTATCTTTTTATTGAAACTTTTGTTAATTACCAGTTCTGTCTAGTTCTCCTACTGCTTGGGAACTATGTGTTCCAGTGCAGAGTAGGAAAGAAGTTCTCATTGCAACCTGGTCTCTTGTCAAAGTCCAAGAGGAACTGTGCTACCACATCACCTCTATTTTATTCTGTTAAAACTTAGGATGCATTCCCAAGGGACTCTATTAGTTACTTTAGACTCATTATATACCAAATCCAGAAAAGTTATGGTAGCTAGTTAAAAAAACCTCTTCCTCTACATTATAATACACATCACATAGAAAATAAAAGGTAATATTTTAACAAAGCCAATATAGTTTATTTAGAAAATATTACATTGAATCAGCTTTATTTTTGAATAACCTTTGTTACGTCAGATATGACAGATACACATTTCTACTCTTACCCAAGATATAGTTCATTTATTTATTAAAATAAGTAACTATATATATTGAGCATCTGTTATGTGCCAGGCTCTATTCTGGTCTTTGGGATGCTATAGGGTAATAAACAAACAAGTTTTTACTCTCAGTGAGCTTATATAATGGACACAGACAGTAACAAATGAATAAATTAAAAATCAATATATAATATGCCATGTGCCAATTAATATTCCTTTTGCATAATTAATTAAAAGTGTACTTATTTTAGGTTACAGAATATTTTTAGTACACTTTTTTTACTGAATGTTTACGTCTTTATTACATATTTCTGTTTCAGTATTGTTTTTTCTTTAATTTTTTACTTTAATCCCAGTTAGTTAACACAGTGTTATATTAATGTCAAGTGATTTTAGTCTACCTTTTGCCTGTATTATTTTCTAAATGTTTAAGAGTGACTATATTTTGCTGGGGATTCCTAAGAGATTTTCACATTTTGCATTTACATAATAGTATTTTTTAAAACCACAAGCATGTTTTATTTCTGCAGTTAAAACAAAAAGCTAATAGTAACAACATCCACCAAAATATTTCTGTCAGATGATTTTGAATGCCACATGGTGAATTTGTTTTCACATAGTAATGTTCTCTTTTCAAATTTTGTGTCTGCAGCAGCTTTGGATTTACATAGTGTAAATCTGTACTCAGATTCCATCAGAGTTTTTTCTACCCACCATGTTCTTCACTGCAGCCTTTACATCCTTGTTTCTCAGACTATAGATGAGAGGATTGAGCATGGGGGCCATTACTCCATAGAAGAGAGAGATGAGGGCCTCAATGATGTCTTGATTATCAGCATCAACAGAACTTTTAGACTTGGGCTTTGCGTACATGAAGAAGATAGTTCCATAGAATATAATCACTACTGTTAGGTGGGCGGAGCAGGTGGAGAAGGCCTTACGTTTTCCTTTGGTGGAGGGGATCCTCAATATAGTGGTGACAATAAAAATGTAAGATATAGAAATTACTAGCAGTGGCATAACCAGAACAATCAGATTTGACCCTGCCATGCTGATCACATTGATTGAAATATCAGCACAAGCCAGTTTTAGGATAGCTAGAATTTCACAGACAAAATGGTTAATGACATTACTAGTACAGAATGGTAACTGCATTGCGAGAGATGTCTGCACCACTGAGTCCACAAGCCCAGTGACCCAGGATCCAGCTGCCATGGGCAGGTAGGCATTTTTGCTCATGATGACAGAGTATCTCAGTGGGTAGCAGATGGCTACATAGCGGTCGAGTGCCATCATACCTAGAAGCACACACTCTGTGGCCCCCATGGCAAAGGAGAGAAACATTTGCACCATGCACCCAGAGAAGGAAACCCTTTTCCTTCCTGTCAGAAAACTGTCAAGAATTAGTGGGACAGAGGAGCTTGTGTAACAAATGTCCAGGAAGGAAAGATTACAAAGGAAGAAATACATGGGGGTGTGCAAGTGAGAATCACAGATGATTACTGAGATAAGGATTCCATTTCCCAGAAGGATCATCAGGTACATCCACAAAACTAGCGCAAAGAAAACTGTCTGGAGCTTTGGGTGGGCAGAAAGCCCAACAAGGACAAATTCTGTCAGCATGGAATCATTGGTCCTTTCCATATTACATATATTCCTTCTCCAATAGCACTCTATGGATGATAGGATAGAAATTTGTTAATACAGTATCTGCAAGAGCTACCTCTTTTAAGAATCATATTCTGTGTCACTGCAGTTCTATATTTGGGTATAACAATATAACTCTGGGGCAGCTTTCTCACTCTAAACTCAGGCCACTAGAGCAGAATCCTAACCTGATCATCTCAGGGTTAAGAGAGAGTACATTTGATTATAGGACATTTGGATCCCAAACCAGTTTATGGCTGTTCCAACTAGTTCTGCCTCTTAACATACTGACTGCACACCAATTTAGTGTCTATAGTCTGGATGCAGAAGAGAGATGTAGTTTGATTGACAGTCTTTTCTGCAGTGTTTTAAGTTTTGAGTTAGAGGTCAATATTTTACATGCAGAAGATATGGTATAAAAAATCTACATTTTCAGCCTGTCTTCAAATAAATTATAATATTTAAAAACATTACACCTATTTCCATGATGGAGCTCAATTACAACTTGCCCATTCTTATTTGAAGCATGTTCTCCATGACACCAGATTACCCTCCTATCTCTCTTACCTGCTTGTCACTGGAGGTGAATATTAGTTGCCAGTAAATATGTTATTCTCAGTTGATCTCAACCATTTATAATACCTGATGGGATTGTATATGTATTTGAATTCTTGACTCATGGCTGCAGGACCAATGTATCCGGTAGGCATAGTAGGCCTATCATACTGTTAGAAGCCTATGAAAATGTTTTTCTTTCTTTTAAAATCTGAATAAAACTGAGTTTTTAAGCTTTAGTACATAATATTAGTATATTTATCTTTATATGAAAGCAGATGTAAAATACAACTTTTAATATTATCTCATGGAAGAAAGGGCCAGTCAAAGTCATAATGTGGTCCTATATAATCATATCCCTTTTTAGACCTCATTTTGGCTGCTGGTGGTAATAAGTAGTATTACCTATCTGCACATAGCCTCCTTGAGCACAGCCGTCTCACTGGAGGGACGTATCCTTATATTGCTACAGTATCTACCTTAATATGATAATGAAGTATGTGTTTAAATAAATAGTTTTCTTTAATAGAAAGAAATTGAGGGCGACTGGGTGGCTCAGTTGGTTAAGCATTCAAATTCAGTTCAGGTCATGATATCGCAGTTCATGAATTCAAGCCCCACATCCGGCTCTCTGCTGTCCGCACAGAACCTGCTCCAGAACCTCTGTCTTACTCTCTCTTTGGCCCTCCCCTGCTCTCTCTCTCCTAAAAATAAAATAAATATTTAAAAAATTTCTTAAAGAAAGAGAAATTAAAAGTGCTTACAAAGCCATTTTTATCATGAGTAAATATAATGTAGATTGTAGATTCCTCTTAATTTGTTTATTTTCACCTCATGCAAGGACTATCACTTAGGGATCAACTGTAATAATAGTGCTTTCATTCAAAATGTACACATTTAACTAAACCAGTGATACGTAGCCATTATTTTTTAGCAAATCAAATTTATACAGAAGCATAATATGTAAAGCAAACAAGAAATTTTCTCTGATTGAAGTTATACTGGTTTGCCAGAGAAGACAGAGTACTATTCATTTAGTTCCTTATTTACATTTCCTCCTTCAGTTTGGTTTAAGAGGATTCCAGGGGCACCTGGGTGGCTCAGTTAGTTAAGCATCCGACTTCGGCTCATGTCATGACCTCACGGTTGGTGGGTTCGAGCCCCTCATTAGGTCATGATCTCATGGTTTTGGGTTTGAACTGTTCTGACAGCTCAGAGCCTGGAGCCTGCTTCGGATTCTGTGTCTCCCTCTCTCTCTGCCGTTCCCCCGCTCACACTCTGTCTCTCTCTCTCTTTCTCTGTCTCTCTCAAAACTAAACATTAAAGAAAAAAAAATTTAAGAGGATTCCAAAGGGCATAGTTTTAAAATCACCTATGTCATGACTTAGATATAATAATAATCTGCATTTAATAGTTTTATTAGAAATGATAATAATAAAATAGGAATTTATGTATTGATTACTCAATGTCAGATACATATCTAAATGCTTTTATTCATAACAATCCATGGAAGGAGGGATTATTATTGTATGATATATAGATTTTCCTTCCTTAAACATTTGGTAAACATCACAAGTAAATCATGATATAAATAGATGAAAGAAAATTAAAATTAATTATTTCAAGAGATGCAGGAAATAAATTTGGTGGAGGTCAATTCATAATTTCATATTAACTATTTGAAGTTCCACAAACATAGGATAACTTCTTAATCTTGAAATAAAACTATATGCCAAGAACCTATAAAAATTAGTCACTAATAATTAAGGCAGTTTATTATACATTTTCATTACCTGTAATAAGATAAAAGATCCCCACTCTTACATGGACTTGATAGTCCTGGTCAAAATAGTAAGGCAAGAAAATGGCAGAAGTAGCAACAAAAAGGGGTGCCTGAGTGGCTCAGTCAGTTAAGCATCCCATCCTTGATTTCTGCTCAGCTCATGATCTCACAGTTTGTGAGTTCGAGTCCCATGTCCAGCTCTGCCCTGACAGTGAGGAGCCTGCTTGGGATTCACTTTCACCCTCTCTCTCTGATCCTCCCCTGCCCTCTCTCTCAAAATAAATAAATTAAATTAAAAAAAGAAGTAGCAACAAAATGATACTAACAAATGTATAAGAAATAATGAGAAAAATTAGACTTCTGGAAGTAAGATCAATGGAAAAATTAGTAGTCCTCTTTATGGTAATAAGGAATGATTAGCAAATATAATAAAAATAAATATAATAAGATTAACAAAAAATATAAAACATCTGGGTTTTGACCTAATAAAGCATGCACAGGACATTTACAGAAATGATCTAAAAATTATAATAAAGAGCATAGCAGATGTAAGGAATTGAAAAAGTATAGCATGTTAATATATGGAATAAAAATGTAAGGCTGCCATTTTCTCCCAAATTAGTCTCTACACTCAATTAAATATATACAAAAATGTAGCTGAAATTTTTTGAGGAATGGGAGTATTCATCCTAAAATTTATGTGGAAGAATAAAAACACAGTTAATTTTACAACGAAAAATAAGGGGAGCGTCCATATTTGAAACATACTGCAAAGCTACAGTAATAAAAATATTATGAAAACGGATCAAGGACACTTAAGTAGTCCGTTGGAAAGGAAATCTCAGATACAGACACTAGTATATGGGAATTTGATAAATCATAAAACTGTCAACCCAAAGTAGTCAAGAAGGGATGGCTTAGTAGATCATGTAAGGAAATATCTTTAGATATGGATAAAAGATAAAAATTAGATCCTAGGATTACCATACGTAAAAGTGGAAACCAGATGAATTAACAATTTAAATGTGAAAAAGAGAAATTACAAAATTAATAAAAGGCAATATAGAGAATCTTTGTAAACTTATAGTGGAGGAAAAACACTTTTAAAACAAAATCCAAGTAGCATAAACTATGAAGCAAAACTTGGTAGACTTAATCCAATGAAGGACCTCAGAGATAAAGTTAACAGACTGCAGAAGATAGTTACGCTATCTAACTGAATACACTACTAACTTGTCTGACAAGTAACCCTCTTGATGGAATATACAAAAAGGGGAAAAAAAGAAAAAAAACGCAAAAATAAAAACCTCTTTTGTTAACCCAAAAGATAAAGCTTTAAACCAATGGAAAATTGGTGAAATGACATGAATTAGTCATTTATGGAAGAGATTTCCTAAGTGACTGATGAATATATGGAAAAATCTCATGCTTCGCAAATCTGAAAAATGCTCATTAAAACAGCCATGCGATATCGTTCATGTTCATTACCAAAGTAGATGATACTAAAAGTTGGCAAGATGTGGGGAGGTAGAATTCTGTTGGGAGCGTACACTGGTATACTGAAAACTCTCTGGTTCTATTAAAATTGGGTAGGACTCAGTGATTCTTGTCCTGGGAAGATGACCCAGATACGTTTTTGCCCAGGACTATAAGGACACAAGCATAACGATGCTCAGCATTGCATGGTTTGTGACAAAAGGAGTTTGGAGGCAAACTGGATGCCCATCCTCAGAGTAATGGTTCTACCACATGAGAGCATGCCATATGGAGCACTTTGCAGAAATGAGAATTAAATTAACTAGACGTCCATACAGCAACATAAATAGATCTTGGAAGAAGTGTTTAAAAAGTAAGCAATACTGTGATTTATAACACAATAAAATTTACATAGAAATTTAAAATATGTACCTTACAAGGTACATGTATTTTTAGGGACAAATCAAACACATAAGTGCTTAGTAGAATCAGTGATTATGGGAGATGTAGGAGGCTTTGTAAAGACTGGAAATAATGTACGGAGGAATATAAAATAAATACAAAGGAGTATGAGTAACTAAAGTCTAAGTTTAAAAGGAAACAAATAAAAACACATAAAAATCATAGAGAGCAATATAGGACATATGCTAGTGAAGGAGCTCTGATAAAAATATAGTTTTAGGGGCACCTGGGTGGCTCAGTCAGCTAAGCATCTGACTTGATTATGGCTCAGGTTATGATCTCATGGTCATGAGATCAAGCCCCATGTTGGGCTCCATGCTGGGTGTGGAGCCTGCTTAAGATTCTCTCTCTCTCTCTCTCTCTCTCTCTCTCTCTCCCTCTCTCCCTCTCTCCCCTCCTCTTTCCCTCTTTCTGTCTCAAAAAAGAATTAAGACAAAAAAATTTAATGTAGTTTTAGTATAGTGGACTATCATAAATGTAAGAACAAAGGAAAATTGACTTCTGACTCCATAAAAAACAACACACAATGGATTGGGGGGAAAATAAGGCATTTAAAAGAAAAAAAATGGGTTAAAGTTTAGTTAGATCAGACATTTGCAAAATAACGTTTTAAATCTAGCTAAAGAAAAGTCAGGCATAAAATGGTTCCAAGTCTTGTGGTCCTGTTGGAAAGGTTATCCTTAATGTAGAGATAAATGAATGTGGAGTTTGTATTAGCCTGATTCCACTAAATATGTTATTCATATCAATAACTCCCTTGATTTGGTTCAGTGTTGCTCTTCTTTTTTGTTAAGCTTATTTATTGGTTGGTTGGTTGGTTGGTTGGTTGGTTGGTTGGTTTACTCAGTGTGGAGCCCAGTGGGGGCTCAAACTCATGAACCATGAGACAGTCACCCAGGCGCCCCTCAGTGTTTCCCTTCTGATGATACTGAGAAACTGGGCATCCAGGTCACTGTGTAGAAGGAATAAGTGGACTAAGCAGAGGAATTAGGTGGCGGCTCTCCAAAAGAATTGGCTATTCTATTTCTTTATTATTATAATATTATTATTATTTGAGAGAGAGAGAATGAGTGTACATGTTAGCTGGGAAAAGGAGCAGAGGGAGAGAGAAAGAGAATCTTAAGCAGGCTCCACATTGAGCACCCCCAACCCCACGCAAGGCTCCATTCCATGACACTGGGATCACGACCTGAGGCAAAATCAAGAGTGGGACACTCAACTGACTGACCCATCCAGGCACCCCACCATTCTATTTCTCATTGTAAAGTGTAGTACTCTGCTTCATAATAGTACCTGTGAATGAATGTGAATCAACCCCTGTGAATGAGATACAGACTCATCCTGTTCTAACCAACAATTTTGAGTGTACGAGGGAAAAGAACAGAATGTGGACCTTGATAAAACCACACCACACCACACCACACCACACCACACCACACCACACCACACCACACCACCACAGTATGGCAATGTAGTGAAACCAGCACTTGGTAGGAAACCAGCAGCTTTCCTTGGGGGAAGCCTGAATCATTATACATGTTTTATTCAAACAACAAAAGAAAGTACAAACAGATTTCAAAGAAGGGGAGATCATCTGAGAAAGAGCTAGGGATATCTTGTCACTTGAATTTGGCCTTGTTGAGCCGAGGGGAAAGAGTCTTAGGTAACAGGATGAGGCAAAATGTGTCAGTGGGGCTTCTAGGCAAGAAAACAATGTATCATGGTACAGTAGTCAGAAAAATATTTTTAAAAGGAAGGAAGATTTGCCATTTTGTGTGGTATATTAAATGTAGCATTAAGGAATTAAAATCTATTCTCCAGGCAATTAGGAACCTTTGGAATTTTGTCCAGGGGATGTTAAGGATGAAAACACAGAAAAAAAGTTTAATTAGAGGCATTCTTCAGGATCATGTACTTTCTTACTAATATTGAACTGTGACCTGTGTGGTTTGTAGGTTTGTAATCATTGTTTTTCAAGGCAATCATTGATTGTCTCCTCTCCTTCAGCTTATAGAGAACCTGACTCAAAATAAATCTTCTTTTGGAATTAGAAACATAAGAGTTCATTTTAGGTCAAGTTGGTATTATAAAGTTTTATTTCCCTTGGCAAAAACACAATCCTGCCATTTCCTCCAGGTTCTTAGCTTGGTCCTATAATAGTCTGTGAAAATTAAAGTGTATCTAGCCTCTCTTTGAGGTGAAACCAATGCTCTGTTGGGTCTTTCACAACCAGGTCTTAACCAATTGTTTTAGTTATTAAACTAACAAAAATAATAACAACTGCCTCATTCTGCCTGGGTTTTCCAGGTTGTTTTTTTTTCCCATTTCTGAGTATGAAGGGCACTTCAACAGATACCCAGAGGAAAAGTAAAACATCCCAGTTAATAAGTCAAAAGATTGATTTCCTGGGGGTCATAGGAACCCGTCCCTTCTGCTCTTCATGTCTTTTTTTAAAAAAAGAGATTTCTTCCCCACCCTTAGAAAATTTCTCTTCCAAGAGAAGTGTTTATTAAGGTATTTCACTGGGTGAAAAAGGACATATTTGCTTTGTCTTCAGTTTTCCCTTAGTTGCCCCAGGATATGTTGGACACTGTAAGCAATGGTAGTCAAATGTACATGAGCTAAAAGAAATCTTAGCTGCATCTCTTATGAACTCTGTGACATTATGCTAATTTTCTAACTTCTTTCAGCAACTGTATGCTCACATATATTGGGGCAGCATTGTCTGAGTTTAACTGATCACATGTGCTAAGTTTATGTTATAGAGTAGGAACTTAAAACACATTTGATTCTTCCTTGGGTCATAATTAGTTGCAATTAAAAGAGAATGAGACTCAAAATTACATTCTTAGGACACCCAATTCACATGCTAGGTAGGTGAGTGCTACACTACTTTTCAGATTCTATGTTTTTTCATACATTTAATGAGATAATCCAATGATATGATATAGTGAAAGCACTTTGCAAGCTGAATATAATATCCAAATGCTTATTCACTAATTCATTCAACACAAAAATAGCAGTAGCCTTGTGTGTGCTAGGCAATATAACTGGGGCTGGTGGTGATGACATGATGGTGAGCAAATGAAATCATTATAACATCTATTTTTCGCAAAGCTAAAGGATAGTTCTTTATAAAAAATATTTCAGTATTTATTAAACAACTTAATTTTTTTCTTTTATGATTTTATAATTTTGAAGCTTCAAAAGAATTGTCCTAAACTATTGCCTTTTCATTTTAGAAACAGGAAAACAATACTGAGAGAAGGTACATGACTTTATTAGTGTTCTGTATCTAATTAACTATGTGTAAGAAGCAAGCATTGTCTGGCTATAAAGCTCAGACTCTCAGAAACACTGTATTATCTCAGACAGGGAAATGTGTTCTATGTTAATCTTATTGGTTTTAGTGCTAATTAGAGAGAGGCTAATTTAAGTAAACTTGGAATCCAAGCAGAATGACAGACACATTAAGAATATTACAACCACAGATTTGATTCACAGGCTGAATTTCTGCTACAAATTGAAGTACTTAGCACAGTGTAGGAATAGATGGAATAGATGCTCAGATTTTTTTTTCTGGGACGTTATTTTTTGCCAAGATTAATCCAAATCAGTAGTAATCAAAACAAGACAGAGATAAAGGGTAGTGGCAGATTTTTGTGCCCACACACTTTATTCTCAAGTCAAAGTTTACTGTTGGGACTTAGGGGCATTAGGATAAAGAGGTGCTGATTACAGTGATCCTGACCCAAGGATTTTCCAGAAAGGGTTAATGGAAGAGGTGGTGTACATTTATTTATACAGAGTGAGATATAGGAATCACATGCATTTTTAAATGTTTATTCATTTTTGAGAGAGTGAGGGAGAGTACACGTGAGCTGGGGAGGGACAGATAGAGGAGGACAGAGGATCCGAAGTGGTCTCTGCGCTGATAGCAGAGAGCCCTTTGCAGGGCTCAAACTCAGCTGTGAGATTATGACCTGAGCTAAAGTCAGATGCTTAACTGACTGAGCCACCCAGGCACCCCAGGAATCATATTTTTGTCTTAATTATTTTGAATTCAACAATTATTTTGAAATACGGGTGATATGATATCTCAACTATTTTAAAATATTTTTTAAAATATGGTAGTCATAGCAACTATGGAAGATGGTCAAATAATTGCATTGAAATTCCACACATTTGGGACAGAGAAATAATTTTTTCAGCAGATTATAGGTCCAATAATAATACTCAAATTGCTTGGTGCAGTGCACCTGTTCTGCAATGCTGTCTTAACACCCAATGGAGGAATCTAACATTCTCATTCTATCTGCTGTGGGGAAGAAAGGGCGGGAAGGAAGAACAAATGTTTTTGAAGAGGCAAAAGAAGACTGAATTTTATTTTAGAGTGCCTAGATTTGGAACCTCCTTTTTTCCTTCTTTAAATGAGGCCAATTCCTACCTGAGAGCTTTGTTGTGAAAATTATTCAGCAATGGTCTCAAATTTAATGGAAAGCCATATGACACTAAATGATGAAAGCTTGACAGATGGAAAAATTAGATATATCCAGTTAAAGCATATAAAATTGATATCTTACAATAATTTGAAAACAATATTTACAAGAGAAGTTGGAATATAATGTCATTTATATATGTACCTCTAAGCTTGAGGAGTGGCTTCCTTTCTTGATCTGAGTTCAGTCTTCTTTCTTAATAGCTGCTTTGCTTTACAGCCTCAAGTAATGCTCACTAGTTTATGTAACAATTTTCAGGATAAAGTGAGCAGACATTAGTGAGATTTAGATAGCAAACAGGATGCTGTAATTATTTTCTTCAAGTTTTGACATACCAGTAGTTTATTCCTCTGATAAAATTGATGAGTTTATTTAAAATAATCTCGGGGCGCCTGGGTGGCTCAGTCGTTAAGCATCCGACTTCAGCTCAGGTCACGATCTCGCGGTCTGTGAGTTCGAGCCCCGCGTGGGGCTCTGGGCTGATGGCTCAGAGCCTGGAGCCTGCTTTGGATTCTGTGTCTCCCTCTCTCTCTGCCCCTGCCCCGTTCATGCTCTGTCTCTCTCTGTCTCAAAAATAAATAAAACGTTTAAAAAAATCTATAAAATATTCTCACTCTCAGTCCACTTCTAGTTCAATATCAGAAAAATAACTAAAATGACCCATAGATTCTTAAGGCTAGCCTTTGTACTTATTTAAGTGTGTCTCTGCATTTTGATTTCCAGAAACATCCTCCCAAAGACCAGCCATTAGCTCAGCAAGGCAATTTAAATTCTTTTGGGGGCAAGCTATGGAAGGGTCCAATATTTGCAACAAACTAATGTCAGGAATGTAAACATGTTAGGAGGATTAAAAACTTTTCCATACTCCAGGGAAAATGTCGTTAGATCCAATTATATCATGTAACTGGTATATTCTTGTTGTCATGCAACTCTAATAGGAACTGTATCTTACCATCTACATTACCACAGTATTTGAAGATTTTAAGACTAAAACAGAACAATAGTCTTTAATAAGTATTGTTTTTTCTTTTCTTTTTTTTTTATATGAAGTTTATTGACAAATTGGTTTCCATACAACACCCAGTGCTCATCCCAAAAGGTGCCCTCCTCAATACCCATCACCCACCCGCCCCTCCCTCCCACCCCCCATCAACCCTCAGTTTGTTCTCAGTTGTTTTTTTTTTTTATTTTATTTATTTATTTATTTTTTTTTTTTTATATGAAGTTTATTGACAAATTGGTTTCCATACAACACCCAGTGCTCATCCCAAAAGGTGCCCTCCTCAATACCCATCACCCACCCGCCCCTCCCTCCCACCCCCCATCAACCCTCAGTTTGTTCTCAGTTTTTAACAGTCTCTTATGCTTTGGCTCTCTCCCACTCTAACCTCTTTTTTTTTTTTCCTTCCCCTCCCCCATGGGTTCCTGTTAAGTTTCTCAGGATCCACATAAGAGTGAAACCATATGGTATCTGTCTTTCTCTGTATGGCTTATTTCACTTAGCATCACACTCTCCAGTTCCATCCACGTTGCTACAAAAGGCCAGATTTCATTTTTTCTCATTGCCACGTAGTATTCCATTGTGTATATAAACCACAATTTCTTTATCCATTCATCAGTTGATGGACATTTAGGCTCTTTCCATAATTTGGCTATTGTTGAGAGTGCTGCTATGAACATTGGGGTACAAGTGCCCCTATGCATCAGTACTCCTGTATCCCTTGGGTAGATTCCTAGCAGTGCTATTGCTGGGTCATAGGGTAGGTCTATTTTTAATTTTCTGAGGAACCTCCACACTGCTTTCCAGAGCGGCTGCACCAAATTGCATTCCCACCAACAGTGCAAGAGGGTTCCCGTTTCTCCACATCCTCGCCAGCATCTATAGTCTCCTGATTTGTTCATTTTGGCCACTCTGACTGGCGTGAGGTGATACCTGAGTGTGGTTTTGATTTGTATTTCCCTGAAGAGGAGCGACATTGAGCATCTTTTCATGTGCCTGTTGGCCATCTGGATGTCTTCTAAAGAGAAGTGTCTATTCATGTTTTCTGCCCATTTCTTCACTGGGTTATTTGTTTTTTGGGTGTGGAGTTTGGTGAGCTCTTTATAGATTTTAGATACTAGCCCTTTGTCCGATATGTCATTTGCAAATATCTTTTCCCATTCCGTTGGTTGCCTTTTAGTTTTGTTGGTTGTTTCCTTTGCTGTGCAGAAGCTTTTTCTCTTCATAAGGTCCCAGTAATTCACTTTTGCTTTTAATTCCCTTGCCTTTGGGGATGTGTCGAGTAAGAGATTGCTACGGCTGAGGTCAGAGAGGTCTTTTCCTGCTTTCTCCTCTAAGGTTCTGATGGTTTCCTGTCTCACATTTAGGTCCTTTATCCATTTTGAGTTTATTTTTGTAAATGGTGTGAGAAAGTGGTCTAGTTTCAACCTTCTGCATGTTGCTGTCCAGTTCTCCCAGCACCATTTGTTAAAGAGGCTGTCTTTTTTCCATTGGATGTTCTTTCCTGCTTTGTCAAAGATGAGTTGGCCATATGTTTGTGGGTCTAGTTCTGGGGTTTCTATTCTATTCCATTGGTCTGTGTGTCTGTTTTTGTGCCAATACCATGCTGTCTTGATGATGACAGCTTTGTAGTAGAGGCTGAAGTCTGGGATTGTGATGCCTCCTGCTTTGGTCTTCTTCTTCAAAATTCCTTTGGCTATTCGGGGCCTTTTGTGGTTCCATATGAATTTTAGGATTGCTTGTTCTAGTTTCGAGAAGAATGCTGGTGCAATTTTGATTGGGATTGCATTGAATGTGTAGATAGCTTTGGGTAGTATTGACATTTTGACAATATTTATTTTTCCAATCCATGAGCAGGGAATGTCTTTCCATTTCTTTAAATCTTCTTCAATTACCTTCATAAGCTTTCTATAGTTTTCAGCATACAGATCCTTTACATCTTTGGTTAGATTTATTCCTAGGTATTTTATGCTTCTTGGTGCAATTGTGAATGGGATCAGTTTCTTTATTTGTCTTTCTGTTGCTTCATTGTTAGTGTATAAGAATGCAACTGATTTCTGTACATTGATTTTGTATCCTGCAACTTTGCTGAATTCATGTATCAGTTCTAGCAGACTTTTGGTGGAGTCTATCGGATTTTCCATGTATAATATCATGTCATCTGCAAAAAGCGAAAGCTTGACTTCATCTTTGCCAATTTTGATGCCTTTGATTTCCTTTTGTTGTCTGATTGCTGATGCTAGAACTTCCAGCACTATGTTAAACAACAACGGTGAGAGTGGGCATCCCTGTCGTGTTCCTGATCTCAGGGAAAAAGCTCTCAGTTTTTCCCCGTTGAGGATGATGTTAGCTGTGGGCTTTTCATAAATGGCTTTTATGATCTTTAAGTATGTTCCTTCTATCCCGACTTTCTCAAGGGTTTTTATTAAGAAAGGGTGCTGGATTTTGTCAAAGGCCTTTTCTGCATCGATTGACAGGATCATATGGTTCTTCTCTTTTTTTTTGTTAATGTGATGTATCACGTTGATTGATTTGCGAATGTTGAACCAGCCCTGCATCCCAGGAATGAATCCCACTTGATCATGGTGAATAATTCTTTTTAAATGCTGTTGAATTCGATTTGCTAGTATCTTATTGAGAATTTTGGCATCCATATTCATCAGGGATATTGGCCTGTAGTTCTCTTTTTTTACTGGGTCTCTGTCTGGTTTAGGAATCAAAGTAATACTGGCTTCATAGAATGAGTCTGGAAGTTTTCCTTCCCTTTCTATTTCTTGGAATAGCTTGAGAAGGATAGGTATTATCTCTGCTTTAAACGTCTGGTAGAACTCCCCTGGGAAGCCATCTGGTCCTGGACTCTTATTTGTTGGGAGATTTTTGATAACCGATTCAATTTCTTCGCTGGTTATGGGTCTGTTCAAGCTTTCTATTTCCTCCTGATTGAGTTTTGGAAGAGTGTGGGTGTTCAGGAATTTGTCCATTTCTTCCAGGTTGTCCAATTTGTTGGCATATAATTTTTCATAGTATTCCCTGATAATTGCTTGTATCTCTGAGGGATTGGTTGTAATCATTCCATTTTCATTCATGATTTTATCTATTTGGGTCATCTCCCTTTTCTTTTTGAGAAGCCTGGCTAGAGGTTTATGAATTTTGTTTATTTTTTCAAAAAACCAACTCTTGGTTTCGTTGATCTGCTCTACAGTTTTTTTAGATTCTATATTGTTTATTTCTGCTCTGATCTTTATTATTTCTCTTCTTCTGCTGGGTTTAGGCTGCCTTTGCTGTTCTGCTTCTATTTCCTTTAGGTGTGCTGTTAGATTTTGTATTTGGGATTTTTCTTGTTTCTTGAGATAGGCCTGGATTGCAATGTATTTTCCTCTCAGGACTGCCTTCGCTGCGTCCCAAAGCGTTTGGATTGTTGTATTTTCATTTTCGTTTGTTTCCATATATTTTTTGAGTTCTTCTCTAATTGCCTGGTTGACCCACTCATTCGTTAGTAGGGTGTTCTTTAACCTCCATGCTTTTGGAGGTTTTCCAGACTTTTTCCTGTGGTTGATTTCAAGCTTCATAGCATTGTGGTCTGAAAGTATGCATGGTATAATTTCAATTCTTGTAAACTTATGAAGGGCTGTTTTGTGACCCAGTATATGATCTATCTTGGAGAATGTTCCATGTGCACTCGAGAAGAAAGTATATTCTGTTGCTTTGGGATGCAGAGTTCTAAATATATCTGTCAAGTCCATCTGATCCAGTGTCTCATTCAGGGCCCTTGTTTCTTTATTGACCGTGTGTCTAGATGATCTATCCATTTCTGTAAGTGGGGTGTTAAAGTCCCCAGCAATTACCACATTCTTATCAATAAGGTTGCTTCTGTTTATGAGTAATTGTTTTATATATTTGGGGGCTCCGGTATTCGGCGCATAGACATTTATAATTGTTAGCTCTTCCTGATGGATAGACCCTGTAACTATTATATAATGTCCTTCTTCATCTCTTGTTACAGCCTTTAATTTAAAGTCTAGTTTGTCTGATATAAGTATGGCTACTCCAGCTTTCTTCTGGCTTCCAGTAGCATGATAAATAGTTCTCCATCCCCTCACTCTCAATCTAAAGGTGTCCTCAGGTCTAAAATGAGTCTCTTGTAGACAGCAAATAGATGGGTCTTGTTTTTTTATCCATTCTGATACCCTATGTCTTTTAGTTGGCGCATTTAATCCATTTACATTCAGTGTTATTATAGAAAGATACGGGTTTAGAGTCATTGTGATGTCTGCATGTTTTATGCTTGTAGTGATGTCTCTGGTACTTTGTCTCACAGGGTCCCCCTTAGGATCTCTTGTAGGGCTGGTTTAGTGGTGACAAATTCCTTCAGTTTTTGTTTGTTTGGGAAGACCTTTATCTCTCCTTCTATTCTAAATGACAGACTTGCTGGATAAAGGATTCTTGGCTGCATATTTTTGTTGTCTAGCACCCTGAAAATCTCGTGCCAATTCTTTCTGGCCTGCCAAGTTTCAAAAGAGAGATCAGTCACGAGTCTTATAGGTCTCCCTTTATATGTGAGGGCACGTTTACCCCTTGCTGCTTTCAGAATTTTCTCTTTATCCTTGTATTTTGCCAGTTTCACTATGATATGTCGTGCAGAAGATCGATTCAAGTTACGTCTGAAGGGAGTTCTCTGTGCCTCTTGGATTTCAATGCCTTTTTCCTTCCCCAGTTCAGGGAAGTTCTCAGCTATGATTTCTTCAAGTACCCCTTCAGCACCTTTCCCTCTCTCTTCCTCCTCTGGGATACCAATTATGCGTATATTATTTCTTTTTAGTGTATCACTTAGTTCTCTAATTTTCCCCTCATACTCCTGGATTTTTTTATCTCTCTTTTTCTCAGCTTCCTCTTTTTCCATAACTTTATCTTCTAGTTCACCTATTCTCTCCTCTGCCTCTTCCATCCGAGCCGTGGTGGTTTGCATGTTGTTTTCCATTTCCTTTAAAACGTTTTTCAGCTCCTCGTGACTGTTCCTTAGTCCCCTGATGTCTGTAGCAAGAGATTCTCTGCTGTCCTGTATGCTGTTTTCCAGCCCAGCGATTAATTTTATGACTATTATTCTAAATTCACTTTCTGTTATATTATTTAAATCCTTTTTGATCAGCTCATTAGCTGTTGTTATTTCCTGGAGATTCTTCTGAGGGGAATTCTTCCGCTTGGTCATTTTGGATAGTCCCTGGTGTGGTGAGGGCCTGTAGAGCACTTCCCCTGTGCTGTGGTGTATAACTGGAGTTGGTGGGCGGGGCCGCAGTCCGACCTGATGTCTGCCCCCAGCCCACCGCTGGGGCCACAGTCAGACTGGTGTGTGCCTTCTCTTCCCCTCTCCTAGGGGCGGGATTCACTGTGGGGTGGCGTGGCCCGTCTGGGCTACTTGCACACTGTCAGGCTTGTGATGCTGGGGATCTGGCGTATTAGCTGGGGTGGGTAGGCAAGGTGCACGGCGGCAGGGGGGGCAGGCTTAGCTCGCTTCTCCTTAGGTGATCCACTTCAGGAGGGGCCCTGTGGCAGCCGGAGGGAGTCAGATCCGCTGCCGGAGGTTTGGCTCCGCAGAAGCACAGAGTTGGGTGTTCGCGCGGAGCGAGCAATTTCCCTGGCCGGAGCCGGTTCCCTTTGGGATTTTGGCTGGGGGATGGGCGGGGGAGATGGCGCTGGCGAGCGCCTTTGTTCCCCGCCAAACTGAGCTCTGTCGTCCGGGGGCTCCGCAGCTCACCCTCCCTTTGTCCTCCAGCCTTCCCGCTTTCCGAGCAGAGCTGTTAACTTATGACCTCCCAGACGCTAAGTCGCGCTTGCTGTCGGAACACAGTCCGTCAGGCCCCTCCGCTTTTGCAAGCCGGACTCGGGGGCTCTGCTTGGCCGGCAAGCCGCCCCTCCGCCCCGGCTCCCTCCCGCCAGTCCGTGGAGCGCGCACCGCCTCGCCGCCCTTCCTACCCTCTTCCGTGGGCCTCTCGTCTGCACTTGGGTCCGGTGACTCTGTTCTGCTAATCCTCTGGCAGTTTTCTGGGTTATTTAGGCAGGTGTAGGTGGAATCTAAGTGATCAGCAGGACGCGCGGTGAGCCCAGCGTCCTCCTACGCCGCCATCTTCCCAGAATCCTCTTGTTTTTTCTTTTCTCATCTTATCTGAAAACTTCCCATGATTAATAGCATAAAGCATCTTCATTTGTATTATATTTTCAAATATCTAATGTGCTTCCCAGGATACTACCATGAATTAGAATGTTCTAGTTCCACTCTTCAATGAGGAAGGAAATTTATGTTAAAAGAATGTAAACAATTTAAACTGATAGTTAAATGTCAATAAAAAATTGAAACTGAGCTTTATTTTCTCTCTAGATTCAAGTCAGAGTTGAAGCATATGGAACAGAAAGTAACCTTTTATCAAAAACAATTCCTCTTTGACTTTAATAACCAAGGTTTGTATTCGTACTCAGCTTTTGTCCCAGAAATTAATCTTTCTTTCTCAATGTTTTTCTGTGAAAACTCTTTTTGAGATAAGCCTATTTTTTCAAATTGATAATTTCTCCTTAAATTACATATTTCTTCTTTAATTCACTCTAAATCCTGTAAGTTATACTGTTCAGGTATCTGACATGTACTGCCAGATAATAATAGATAATGCCAACTGAGTGCAGGGGAGGGGCATTTTCTCTGCACTTTACATGTATTTCATTTATCTAATTATTATTATAATATTATGAGACACACACTATTATTTTCATTCTAAAGATTGAGTGAGGAGCAAGAAGATATTACTTATTGCCTATGATATGTGTATGCAACAAGTTTCCCTAAAGGGATTGAAAACTACTTAATGGCAGAAAATATCACAGCACCATCTCAAGATGTACCTTGAGCATGATGGATGCTTAGAATATATACTTGTAGGCAGATGGGCAATTTTACCATAACATTTAGTTCCTCAATTCTGCTCTATATTTTGTATACTATGAAATTATGCCACTTTAATATTTATAGTTATTGTTTGGAGTAGTACTTTTCATTGAAGAACCACTTAAGAAAAAGAGGATCCTGAAAGGAGAAGAACTTGAGTCCTCTTTCCCTAACCTCTTTCTCTGTCCCTTCTGCCTGAAAAGCTTGAAATCTATGTTTTATGCGTTATTCACATTTTTATTGATATCTAATTGACATATAATATTGTGTAAGCTGAAGATGTACACTGAGTTGACTTGATACACTTTTATGTTATAATATGAATACTACCATAATGTTAGCTAACCTCCATCATAGCACATAATTATCTGTGTGTGTGTGTGCGCGCGCGTGTGTGTGTGTGTGTGTGTGTGTGTGTGTGTGTTGTGAGAACATTTAAGATCTAGTCTCTTGGCAACTTTTAAGTGTATAATGCAGTTTTGTTAACTGATCACAATGCTGTGCGTTAGATCCCCAGAACTTACTAATCTTCTAACTGCAAGTGTATACCGCTTGGCCAACATTTCTCCAGTTCCTCTACCCTACAGCTGCTGGTAACCAGCAGCTACTCTCTGTTTTTATGAGTTTGGTCTTTTTAGATTCCACAAATAAGTGATATTGTACAGTATTTGTATTTCTATGTCTAACATATTTCACTTACCATAATACCCCCAAGGTCTATCCATGTTGTCCCAAATGGCAAGATTTCCTACTTTTTCATGGCTGAGTAATATTCCATTTGATATATGTACCACATTTTCTTTATCCATTTATTAGTTTGATAGACACCTAACTTGTTTCTTGGCTCTTGTGAATAATGCTGTAATGAGCATGGGGATGCAGATATATTTTCTTAAATCTTGGATATATTCCAGAAGTAGAAAAGCTGGATCTTATGGTAGTTCTTTATTTAAGGAACCTCCATATTGTTTTCCTGAAAGCTGAAGCAATTTACATTCCCACCAATGGTGCACAAAGTTTCTCTTTTCTCCATATCCACACCATTACTTGTTATCCTATCTTTTTGAAGGTAGCCATTCTAACAGGTATAAGGGGATATCACACTATGATTTTAATTTGCATTTTCCTGATGATTAATGATACTGAGCATCTTTTTAAAATAAATGTTTACTTATTTATTTTGAGAGAGAGCACACACATGCACACATGTATGAGTGGGGAAGGAGCAGAGAGAGAGGGGGAGAATCCCAAGCAGGCTCTGCACTGTCAGCGCAGAGCCTGTTGTGGGGTTCAATCTCAAAAACCCTGAGATTAGTAGTAAGAGTCAGACGCTTAATCAACTGAGCCAACCAGTAGCTCGAGCATCTTTTAATGTACCTGTTGGCCACCTGTATGTCTTCTTTGGAAAAATGTCTGTTTAGTTCCACTGCCCATTTTAAAATCAGATTTTTTTTTGTTACTGAGTTGTATGACTTCTTTATATATTTTGGATATTAATATAGCTCAAATATATTTTCTCCATTTCATAGGTTGCCTTTTCATTTTGTTGAGTATTTCTTTTGCTGTGCAGAAGATTTTTTATTTGATGTAATCCCACTTGTTGACTTTTTGCTTTTGTTGCTTGTGCTTTTGGTGTCATGTCTAAAAAATAGTTGCCAAGACCAATGTCAAGGAACTTTCCCCTTATGTTTTCTTCTAGGAGTTTCATGATTTAGTTGGTCGTTTCTATTGTATTTTTCATTTATTCTATTTTTTCTGGTCTCTAATTTATTTCCTCTATGATTTTTGTTATTTCCTTACTATTGCTAATTCTGGGCTGAGTTTGTTCTTCTTTTTCTAGTTCCTTGAGAAGTAAAGTTATTTGAGATATTTCTTTTTTCTTAATATATGCATTTATCACTATAAACTTCCTTCTAATTACTGTTTTTTTTTTAGCTTCCCATAGATTTTGGTGTGTGGTGTTTCCATTTTCATTTGTCTGAAGGTATTTTTAAAAATTTTTTCTTTGACCTTTTGATCACTCATGTGTATGTTGTTCAGTTTCCAGATGTGTAAATTGCCTAGCTTTCCTCTTGTTGATTTCTAGTTTCATACCATTGTGGTCATAAAAGATATTTGGTGTGACTTGAGTCCTCTTAAATACGCTAAGACTTGTTTTGTGGCCTCTCATATCACCTATCCCGGAGAATATTCTGTGTGCACTTGAGAAGAATGTGTATTCTGCTGCTCTTAAATGGAATGTTCCTTATATGTCTGTTAAGTCTTTTTAATTGCAAGTATGTCTCAAATCCAATGTATCCTTGTTGATTTCCTGTCTAGATGATCTATCCATTGTTGAAAGTGGGGTATTGAAGTCCCTTAGTATTGTGTTATTGTTTATTTCTCCATTCAGATCTGCTGGTATTTAAATAATATGTTTAGGTGCTCTGATTTCAGGTGCATATATATTTACAATTTTTATATTTGCTTGATGAGTTGAACTTTTTATCATTGTATAATGACCTTCTTTGTCTCCCATGACAGTTTTTGTCTTAAAGTCTATTGTGTCTGATATAAGTATAGCCACCCCCTTGCATGGAATATCTTTTTCCATCCTTTCACTTTAAGCCTATGTGTGTCCCTAAAGCTGAAAATTAGTCTCTTGTAGATAGAGCATAGTTGGGTCTTGTTTTTCAGTCCATCCAGCCACTCTGTGCCTTTTGATTGGAGAATTCAATCCATTTACATTTAGGGTACTTTTTAATACATAGATATACTAATGTTATCTTATTAATTTCTTTATGGCTGTTTAGTAGTTTCAGTGTTCCTTTTTTTCTCTCTTGATGTCTACCTTTGTGGATTGGTGAATTTCCCTGGTGGTATGCTCAGATTTTCTTCTCCTTATCTTTTGTGAATCTACCAAAAATTTTTGCTTTGTGGTTACCACTTAGCTTACATAAAACATCTTATAGATATAACAGTCTATTTTACACTGAAAGCAATTTAACTTCAATTACATGCACAGACTCTACTCTTGTACTCCCTCCCTTTTACGTTTTTAATCTGACAATTTATCTCTATTTATATTCTGTATTCATAGCAAATGATAGTAGCTATAGTTATTTTTAATACTCTTTTCCTTTAACCTTTTATACTATAGTTAAGTGGTGAACATACCATCCTGTCACAGAAGAGAGGCTTATGAATCTATATATTTACCTTTGCATATTTTTATGTTTTCACATTACTAATTAGTGTTCTTTCATTTTGGCTTGAAGAACTCCTTTCAGTATTTCTTATAAGGTGGGTCTCATGATGTACTCCCTTAGCTTTTGTTTGTCTAGGAAAGTTTTTATTTCTCCTTCATATCTGAAGGATAACTTTACTAAACCTCAATGTTAATGTCTACAAAATCAATAGATTTTCCCAAAACATTTTACTTCATTACTGTGTTATCTACCTATCAGAATTCATGCCCCAAACTACCCACTATAGACTTTTTTTCTACTCTTGTGGCCTTAAATGGGAATTCACTTTTGTCCTGTGAATTTATTTTATTTTTATTTGCATTTCTTTTTTTTAATATATGAAATTTATTGTCAAATTGGTTTCCATACAACACCCAGTGCTCATCCCAAAAGGTGCCCTCCTCAATACCCATCACCCACCCTCCCCTCCCTCCCACCCCCCATCAACCCTCAGTTTGTTCTCAGTTTTTAAGAGTCTCTTATGCTTTGGCTCTCTCTCCCACTCTAACCTCTTTTTTTTTTCCTTCCCCTCCCCCATGGGTTTCTGTTAAGTTTCTCAGGATCCACATAAGAGTGAAAACATATAGTATCTGTCTTTCTCTGTATGGCTTATTTCACTTAGCATTTCTTTTAATTCCAAAGAAGTATGACAATGGCATCCTGCATGAAGTTAACTTATCTAAAAGAATACATATAAAGTAAGCAAAAAAGTTAAATGACAATGCACTTAATTCAAAGAAAACATCTATTTGATTTTATTTATAATATCTAGATGATTTTTCAACTGTAGCATTTATTTCATTTTGGTAATTATCATTTGAATTACTAATTTCTGACATTGAATTTATTTTGGTAAGCATATTTGAACTAAAAACTCTCACATATTATAAAGTTAATTTTGTGAACATGTGCTCCTATTTCCAAAAGTTACATGAGTAGGAGGATGTATCACAGTTTATTCCCAGTACTGCTCTTAATTGGGTCTGTGGGTCACTATTCCTAATGCACTGGAAGTTTCTTCATTCTACATGTCTCTCGTTCCAGCTTTAAATTGCTTTGGGAATTAGGGAACAATTACAACAACCCTTGCATAACAAATATTTACTCTTCCACATCTGTGGAATCTGGCATTGTTTTTTGAACCTGACCTTAATTCAGAATGCTGACATAAATACTAAGAAGAAAGTTACTGGGTCTTTTAGGAGGTGGAAATAATGTATCGGTATACAGGTGAGTCTTGAATACAATGAAACTGTACATTTTCAATCTATAGTTAAGGCCATTATTAATATTAATTTGTAATGTTAATAATCTGATTCAATACAATACCAATTTATTATCACGAAAATATAATTGTGAATCATTATTAGTCATATTTCATTATTATTTGTATAATGTTTTATAATCCTTAAAGCAATTTCCTTATGCTATCTCATTATTTCCTGACAATATCCTTGCAAGGAAAGTAAGGCAGTTATATTTATCATTATTTTATAAACAAGAAGACTGAGGCTATAGATTAGAAGCCTAGGACCTCAAACCACAGACTTTGATTTTAGTCCCAGGCACTTTTCCACCATGCTAAACCCATATCATATATATTCCAGTGAGTACTAGATGATCCTCTATACTTACAGTGCATAAACTGGTAATTATAAGATGGCGTAGGTGGCATATAAGATTTCAGCTTAGGGGCACCTGGGTGGCTGGCTCAGTGGGTTGGGCATCCGACTTTGGCTCAGGTCATGATCTCGCAGTTCGTGAGTTTGAGCCCCATGTCAGGCTCTGTGCTCACAGCTCAGAGCCTGGAGCCTGCTTTGTATTCTGTGTCTCCCTCTCTCTCTGTCCTTCCCTTACTTGTGCTCTGTCTCAAAATAATAAATAAATATTAAATTTTTTTAAATATTTCTGCTTACTAGTGTTGTCTGAAAGATACTTACAAAAATTAAAGCCTGCTGCAAAATAAATATGACATATTAAATTTTTCTTGTCCAAAAATACTACACAGGAAATTGCTTGGGTTTAGAAAGTCAACCTTTACTTATTTAGTCAAACCCCCCATCTATTATGTGCAGCCACTGTGTTAGGCTTAGGTGTTAGAGGGATGAGCAAGACAGACGCACTCCTTCCCCTGTGTCTCTAGGTGTCTCACAGTATAACAAGATCACCGGTTTAAAGTGCAGGGAACAGAAGTAGCAAGACAAGCCCGGCTCAAGATGGGTTTGAATTAGTGAGGGGATTCCTATTTAGGAGGGAAAGGTGGGAGCAGGTGGCTGGCAAAGCAGTTTAGGTAGCCTTGGATGCATTATCCGGAAGTTGTCTGGAATAGGCAGTCAACAGTGTTTCCAGGCTGGACCTTTGGCTCCTACCTGGAATGTCTCCATATATCTTAGTAAATCAGTGTCTTGCTGAGTTCTTTATGCATTAGTGACTGGGTTGATCAGAGTGCTCAATTTCTCTGCATTCTCTGACCAATTTCCAAGCTGGGGAGGATTTTGATTTATCATAAGAAATAGTGTAGAATCATTGTAGAATAATGGTCCCTTTCCTCTGGGCACTGTTGAATGAATATAGTCAATTTGTTTTTGTGACTCTGATATTTCTACAGTTCCTGCTGAGCATTCCCTTCTGTTGATAATTTCTATGCAATTTTAATGATACCAGTTAGACATAGTAGTAATGTAAAGATAATGGACTTTGGATCTTTCCTCTACCCATTATTCCAACTGTACCAATTTCAAGGCACATAGGATTCTGAAATAAGAGTTGGCTACACAAATAAAATGAAGATCTTTCCCTCTCTCTGTATCTCTCCTGTCTCCAACTGTTCTCTCTCTCTCTCTCTCTCTCTCTCTGCCCCCACCCATTTCCCTCCTTCCTTCCTTCCCTCTCCTTTAAAGGAAGTTCTGGACTTAAGCTAAAAATAACAAAAATTAACAATCTCTTAACTATTTTTTTCAACTCTAAAATTGAGGTGTTTATTTTTTTAATTTCTTAATGTTTATTTATTTTTGAAAGAGAGACAGAGCACAAGCTGAGAAGGGGCATAAAGAGAGGGAGACACAGAATCCAAAGCAGGCTACAGGCTCTGAGCTGTCCAGCACAAAGCCTGATGTGGGGCCTGAACCCATGAACCATGAGATCATGACCTGAGCCAAAGTCAGACACTTGACTGACTAAGCCACCCAGGAGTGCCTAAAATTGAGGTTTTTATATTCTCTTCTTTGCCTTTCTCTTCAAAGTTGAAATATTTCTATTGTGTATTTTTTTATGTTTATTAATTTTTTTAGAGAAACAGAGCATGAGCGGGGGAGGGGCAGAGAGAGGGAGACAGAGAATCCCAAGCAGGCTCTGCACTGGCATCACAGAGCCTGATGCAGGGCTTGAACTCACAAATTGGATTTCTGGCTCTAAGTAAAACCTTTTCTACAGTAGTTTTCCCAAATACTACCCATGACAAATTAAGTGAGAGTGGGGGAAGAGTGACTCTGCTGAAATTCTCAAAACTATTAGCCCATGTGAGGCCTAAACTTGTGATTTGACAATGTCGAATCGGGTGGTAATTTTGGAAAGATCAATTTTCACATCTAGTCAGTAATTAGTGACAACCCCATTAATTTACATAGCTTAATTTCTTGTGTTACATTTCTGATAAAAAAATTTCATAAAATCATACTACGATGTCAATTTTGGAGAGTATTAATATCATAGGGTCTAAGCACTCAGCCCATGCTCTGTGCTTTGTAATAATGATGGACACCTTCGTTACCAAAAGAAATGCCAAATTCTCTGCCTGACCCTCAAGACTCTCTATGTACCTACCTTGCTTTCCTTTTCAGATGTGCTTGCCGCTACCCCTCCACCGAAACTTCCTTGTTCAAAAAGGATGTGCTCTATGTATTCCTAACTTTGGCTCAACTTCTCACTTTTGGGATACCCCATGTCCCCTCTTTTCTTTTCTTCCAAATCTAATTCTTCCCATACTTCCAGATCAGGCCCAAGTCTGAAACTTCTTCCTTCTGGGAAAATTGGTAATTTTCAAACTACATAATGTAATTATATTTATGATATGTTTTCATTTGTACTTTTCCTATATCCCTAACTGAATTGTGAGCTTTGTAATGGCAGGCACTTTACATTATTCTTTAGTTTATCCTTACTGTGCTTGGAACATGCCTAGGTTCAAGGTTGGCTATCAGTAATATTCTAAAACTATTGTAGTAGTCTGGCACAAGTTGAAACTACTTTTTTTAAAAAAAATGTGTCTTTAAATAATATTTTTTCTTAAGAGTATATAACAACATGATATGAATTTGGACCTTTCTGTAAAACACAAACATATATTATTGTTATTTTTCAGATTCACATGGCAATCCATAATAAGACGAAAAAAATCAGATGGGTCAGAAAAATCTGCATACTCTGTCAAAAGCCTTGCTACTCAAATGCTTTCCAAGAGCTTTGCATAAGTACCAGTTAAGAGAAATGGAAAATCTCAGGAGCTGCCATGAACTCTAAACCAGAATCTAAAGTTTTTCAAGATACCCAGACGATTCATATGCATATGAAAATCAGTGAAGCTATGAACTGGATTTTTTTTAAGTAACCTTTGTGTCCAAGTGGGGCTTGAACTCATGACCCTGAGATCAAGGGTCGCATGGTCTACCTACTGAACCAACCAGGCACCCCTATGGATTAGATTCAATCTGAGCTTTGAGCTCCACTTCATTATTTACTAACTGGTTAACTTGGACAAGTTACATCTTTTATATTTGGGGAAAAAAAATGGGGCTAATATAAAGAATTATTATATTTTATAAATCAAAGGGATGGATATATACCCATATATACATAATTACATAAAATATTTAAACCGCATTACTGTTTTCTTAGGTTGACTTAAACAAGATACACTGTGAAGCTACAGAATAAAATAAGGTAGAGACTATGTAATGTCCTCCAAATATTTTAACATTCATGCAGAGCTGATCTGTGCAATGGTCTTGTCATAGGAACAGTCACACAAAATACTAAGAGGGGCCTAGAATATGAGAGTAATAACTAATATTTAAACAGACATTAAATTTCAGTTTATGCTATTCAATTGATTATTATTAAATGCCTATAAAATTAATTAAAATACGAATTAAACATACTAATATAAGGTATGTAGAATCAGACATAGAATGAGATGTATACCAAAAATATCAAAGTTGCTGTGAAATTTTGACCATGATGTAATTGCTGAAACAAATGTCTGGTCTATGTTGAGTAGTCTTTTACCATCTCTCTCTGTTGCTTGCTTTCTGGGGGTAGATGAAGTCAGGCTCATAGTTGGTAATTAGGAGTTTTAGAAACCTCAACCTGGGAGTCTGTCAACAGCAGGAAAAGTTACTTCTGTACAGTTGTCTGATCATAAGTAGAGTTTCACATATTAGCAAAGGGCATCAGCACTTAGTCATTTCCAATTTCATTTTTTTCTAGTCACACAGATTGTTGAAGATGACTGGCTGTCAGGGCTCCATGCAAACACTCCTTAGAATAACATCTACAAAATGAATTGTTCAGGTAATTTGTAACATTTCTTAGCAGTGAATATATTTTATATTAAATCTTCCTGTGATATCCTGAAAGCAGATGACATGGATAAAATTAACCAGACATTTACATCAGAATTTCTTCTTCTGGGATTCTCCGGTTACCCAAAACTGGAGATCATGTACTTTGTTCTAATTCTAGTAATGTATCTAGTGATTCTAACTGGCAACGGTGTTCTGATCATAGCAAGTATCTTTGATTCTCGTCTTCACACCCCCATGTACTTCTTCCTGGGCAACCTGTCTTTCCTGGATATCTGCTATACATCCTCCTCTGTTCCCTCAACTTTGGTGAGCTTAATTTCAAAGAAAAGGAACATTTCCTTCTCTGGATGTGCAGTGCAGATGTTCTTTGGGTTTGCAATGGGGTCAACAGAGTGTTTCCTCCTTGGCATGATGGCTTTTGATCGCTATGTAGCCATCTGTAACCCTCTGAGATACCCCATCATCATGAGCAAGGTGGTGTATGTACTGATGGCTTCTGTGTCATGGCTCTCTGGTGGAATCAACTCAATTGTGCAAACATCTCTTGCCATGCAGTTGCCTTTCTGTGGGAATAATGTTATCAACCATTTCACATGTGAGATATTAGCTGTCCTTAAGCTAGCTTGTGCTGATATATCCCTCAATATTATCACCATGGTGATATCAAATATGGCATTCCTGGTTCTTCCACTGATAGTCATTTTTTTCTCCTATATGTTCATCCTTTACACCATCTTGAGAATGAACTCAGCCACAGGGAGACGCAAAGCCTTTTCCACCTGTTCAGCACATCTGACTGTGGTGATCATATTTTATGGTACCATCTTCTTCATGTATGCCAAGCCCAAGTCTCAAGAGTTTCCTGGGGACGACAAGTTGCAAACTTCAGACAAGCTCATTTCTCTGTTTTATGGGGTAGTGACCCCCATGCTAAATCCTATAATCTATAGCTTGAGGAATAAGGATGTAAAAATTGCTGTAAAATATCTGGTAAACCAAAAAGCTATTCAGTAAGTATATCCTACACAGAAAATGTAGGTCTTTTCATAACAGGCACAGAGATGGACTCATAGGTCAGTTAGTTAAAACCTTCTTTGGAGAAACTATGGTTAAGGAGAGATATTTTTATTCTTCCCCTTCCCTAGCTTTACTCAGCTAGAATTACTGAGAACTATAGTTTGCTTTAAACTCAGCTTCCAAAATGTCCTGGTCTAGATTCCACAAGCATGGTGAATTCCATTAGAATCTCATCTCTGGTGATATCTGGAATGAGTGTTTCTGGTGTCGTGTGTAGAAACACAGTGGAAAACATCACACGTAAGCTTTAGAAATAGGTAAGAGTACAAAATCTGCAATTTCACAAACTACCCAAATGACATTGGATAGACTATTCTTTGTAAGCCATACTTACCTTACCTTGGAATAAGGAAATACGTAAAGCCAGGTTTTAGTGTCATTTAAAGTTTCAATAACTGGAGAAAGCACCTGGCATAGCACTACTTCACAGTGTCTAGAATTTCAGAATTGAAGCTAAGACTCCAAATTGATGACTAAAAGTGACTACTGAGCACCTCTTTTACCATAAGCTAATAATTACAAGAGCCAAAATCTCCTCCTGGAAGTCACTCTGTTAATATCTTTGCCTTTCCCCCTAAAGCTATATAAAGCAAAGCTCAGGAGAGAGGAAGAAATAACTGAGGGAATTTTCTACCTTATGGGGAGTCCACAATGGGTTTTGGGCGACATTTCACAACAGTCACTGTGAAAGAATGGCAACATTGTTTTTCCAATCCAAGTTTGGGGATGCTGCAAAAGAGCCCCTTAAGGTTTTGGGTGCCTACAAAGAAATAGAGTCTGGCTTCCTACTTGAAGAGGGGAGACCTGCAGAGTTCTCTAGGCTGCAGACTAGCAGAGGAGCTGGTCTAGAAAGGAGAGGAAGGTTAGTATTCTATGCCAAATAAAACAGAAATGTTTCAAATCTGCCTGAGGTGTTCTTCTGGGCTCAGAAAGAGTGGTAAAAACAATGATTAGGAAAATAAAATCCATTGTTTCATTTTCCAATGAGTTGAAACTCTTTATTAAGTCTATTATGTTCTTTTTTTTCTTTTTTCTTTTTTCTTTTTCTGTTGATTCCTTGTCTAGAAGGCCATTGCCGAGCACAGAGTATCTTTGAGCCACACCATCTGTCTTTTCTGTAATCTCTTAGCCCATGTGATAACTGGGCTTTGACTTTATTTCCTACTCAACATTCCTCTTTATTTTGTTTTGGAGCCACACTGTAACCCTATATCTCCTACTCAGAGGCTTCATTCTTTGCCATTCCACTTCCTTCGGTTGACCCAGGTTTCTACCTAAATGATCTGGTCACTAAATTCGGCTATTCTGCCACTGCCCTACCAGGAATGAAGGGTTGTTACTGTGGAAAATCTCCAGCTGCTGCTCTCTCTTCTGTGTTGGAACATCAGTGTTGCTTTTGGTTCTGTTCAGAAAGGCATGCTCCAAACCCTGTGGGTAATGCCTTTTGAATTTCTGGCACTTCTCCTCTCCCCCACTAGTGGCCCTGCATTTGTACCTGATCCTTGTTTAATTCTCTTTCAGTTTCGATATGGGACAACAAGGGTTTAGGCATGCAGAAATGTTATTTGTATGATTTTAACCAACTCCTTAGCAGCTTAATTTTTAGTTTTTTTTTCTCACACAAATCAAGGTTGTTAGCATCTTATATGTAGGCTTATATCAAGTTGAACCTTTCATTTAATAAAATATTCCACAGGTACATAAAAATGGTACAAAAGGGCTTTTATAAAAACAAGAAGGATCATGTTAATCAATGATCAGAAAATTAATAGATTCAATAATACATTGCCCTCCTTGGAAAATCAGAAAATTTCCAAGAAATTGTTAGGTGTATTATTTTCTGATAATAAATATTTTTAAATTAAAAAAAAACTATGTAAAAATATTTTAAAAATATTGTCTATATAGCCATCTCCCAAAGATATCGTCTTCAAGATTTCTCCTAGTCATTAGGAGTCATACATTCACCATGTTTTTACTTTGATTTATCACTTTAATTTACTATGAACAGTTGAGGGTAAAGTTTGTTTTTGTTTTGTTTTGTTGTTTTGTTTTGATGTACAATACCTATGGTTTCACAGGTGAAGTTTAAAAGGCAGGTGATAAAAACTTTTTCCAATTTCTAGCTCAATTACTGTCAGAAAGACCATATTACCCACCATTGTAAGAGTTTCCCCCAATATGTTTACAGCTCTGTTTACATGCATACTTACACATACATATTTATATCTTTATTTATCTATATATACACATTTATATGTATTTTTTTCTTTATGGCATACTTTTGGAATTTTTATTTTCAAATATTTAACAAAAGAGTGAGAGTAATTTAATAAAATTCTATGTACCAATCACACAACTTAAATTATTACCAACACATGGTCAACTTTCTTTCATCATTATCTATCTTCTTCCTTCAGATTATTTTGAAGCAAATCCTGGACATAATTACATTATTTTATCTAACTATATATTTATAAACATAGAAAATTTATGAATATAGAGATCATTATCTCCAAGGGATAATAAACTATCATATGAACAATGCCTTCTCCAGTTAACCAGTGGGACAGTGCCAGTGAGGACTGTGAGCCATGAGAAGGGCACATGAATCATGTAAAAAACATTATTTCTTAGGCCAGTGAATTGTTACCATGAGATAACACAGGCTGTGTATTAACTGATTTTCTAAATTTCAAAGGCGGCCAGATTTTAAAGTTAAACGTTTCAACACTTTCCCAGAGTTGGATATTTTGAAGAACACATGAAGCTTCAGAGTTTAACTCATGTATGGCTAAAGCCTCCCTGTTGAGGTATAGGATATGGTGCTGCAGGAGGAAGAAATTTCCAGCCAAAAAGAAGAGTTCTGAAACTTCAGTTGTACCTCCCTGGCTAATACTGAGCAAGTGTCTCTTAGAACATTTCAGTCAGTGTTGGTTTATACACACAGCATGCTGCCATTAACTGCTTATTGAGTTTGAGTATGTATTTTGTACTCCAAAAGTTGATTTCCTCAAGATACTGTAATACAGATAATAGTAACCTTCAAATATACTTGAGACTATTCCAAAGAGCTTCCCATAGGCTCCATTTATATCAACAATCATTTTATTTTCTTCCCACTTTTTTTTTCAGTTTCAGGTGAAGTTTGGCATCTTTTTTTTTCTATTTTATTTTTTATTTTTAAAAATTTATATCCAAATTAATTAGCATATAGTGCAACAATGATTTCAGGAGTAGATTCCTTAGTGCCCCTTAGCCATCCCCCCTTCCACAACCCCTCCAGTAACCCTCAGTTTGTTCTCCATATTTATGAGTCTCTTCTGTTTTATCACCCTCCCTGTTTTTATATTATTTTTGAATCCCTTCCTTTCTGTTCATCTATTTTTTCTCTTAAAGTCCTCATATGAGTGAAGTAATATGATTTTTGTCTTTCGCTGACTGACTAATTTCACTTAGCATAATACCTTCCAGTTCCATCCATGTAGTTGCAAATAGCAAGATTTCATTCTTTTTGATTGCCGAGTAATACTCTATTGTGTATATGTATGTGTACATATATATGTGTGTGTGTATATATATATATATATATACATATATATATATATATACCACATCTTCTTTATCCATTCATCCATCGATGGACACGGGCTCTTTTCATACTTTGGCTATTGTTGATAGTGCTGCTATAAACATGGGGGTGCATGTGTCCCTTCAAAACAGCACACCTGTATCCCGTGGATAAATGCCTAGTAGTGCAATTTCTGGGTTGTAGGATAGTTCCATTTTTAGTTTTTTGAGGAACCTCCATACTCTTTTCCAGAGTGGCTGCACCAGCTTGCACTCCCACCAACAATGCAAAAGAGATCCTCTTTCTCTGCATCCTCGCCAACATTTGTTGTTGCCTGAGTTGTTAATGTTAGCCATTCTGACAGGTGTAAGGTGGTATATGATTGTGGTTTTGTTTTGTATTTCCCTGATGTTATGTGGAGCATTTTTTCATGTGTTGGTTGGCCATCTGGATGTCTTCTTTGGAGAAGTGTCTATTCATGTCTTTTGCCCATTTCTTCACTGGATTATTTGTTTTTTGGGTGTTGAGTTTGATAAGTTCTTTATAGATCTTGGATACTAACCCTTTATCTGATATGTCATTTGCAAATATCTTCTCCCATTCTGTCGGTTGTCTTTTAGTTTTGCTGATTGTTTCCCTCGCTGTGCAGAAGCTTTTTATTTTGATGAGGTTCCAGTAGTTCATTTTTGCTTTTGTTTCCCTTGCCTCCAGAGATGTGTTGAGTAAGAAGTTGCTGCGGCCAAGATCAAAGAGGTTTTTGCCTGCTTTCTCCTCCAGGATTTTTATGGCTTCCTGTCTTACATTTAGGTCTTTCATCCATTTTGAGTTTATGTTTGTGTATGGTGTGAGAAAGTGGTCCAGGTTCATTCTTCTGCAAGTCTCTGTCCAGTTTTCCCAGCACCACTTGCTGAAGAGACTGTCTTTATTCCATTGTATATTCTTTCCTGCTTTGTCAAAGATTAGTTGGCCATACGTTTGTGGGTCCATTTCTGGGTTCTCTATTCTGTTCCATTGATCTGAGTGTCTGTTTTTGTGCCCGTACCATACTGTCTTGATAGTTAAAGCTTTGTAGTATAGCTTGAAGTCTGGGATTGTGATACCTCCTGCTTTGGTTTTCTTTTTCAAGATTGCTTTGGCTATTCGGGGTCTTTTCTGGTTCCATACAAATTTTAGGATTATTTGTTCTAGCTCTGTGAAGAATGCTGGTGTTATTTTGATAGCGATTTCATTGAATATGTAGACTGCTTTGGGTAGTATCGACATTTTAACAATATTTGTTATTCCTATCCAGGAGCATGGAATCTTTTTCCATTTTTTTTTGTGTCTTTTTCAACTTCGTTCATAAGCTTTCTATAGTTTTCAGCGTATAGATTTTTCACCTCTTTGGTTAGGTGAAACCATTTATTCCTAGGTATTTTATGGTTTTTGGCACAATTTTAAATGGGATAGATTCCTTGATTTCTCTTTCTGTCGCTTAATTGTTGGTGTATAGGAATGCAACCAATTTCTGTGGGTTGATTTTATATCCTGCAACTTTGCTGAATTCATGAATCAATTATAGAAGTTTTTTGGTGGAATCTTTTGGGTTTTCCATATAGAGTATCATGTCATCTGTGAAGAGCGAAAGTTTGACATCCTCCTGGCCGATTTGGATACCTTTTTTTTTTCTTTGTGTTGTGTGATTGTAGAGGCTATGACTTCCCCAAACCAGCAGAAGACAGGAAATAACAAAAATTATAGCAGAAGTTAATGCTATTGAAACAACAACAAAAAAACACAGTAGAACATATCAATGAGACCAGAAGCTGGTTCTTTGAAAGAATTAACAAAATTGATAAGCCACTAGCCAGTTGGATCAAAAAGAAAGAGTAAAGGACCCAAATAAATAAAATCAAGAATGAAAGACGAGAGATCACAACCAACACAGCAGAGATAAAAACAATAATAAGAGAATATTATGAGCAATTATATGCCAATAAAATGGGCAATCTGGAAGAAATGGACAAATTCCTAGAAACATATACACTACCAAAACTGAAACAGGAAGAAATAGAAAATTTGAACAGACCCATAACCAGTAAGGAAATTGAATTAGTAATCAAAAAGCTGCCAAAAAACAAGAGTCCAGGGCCAGATGGCTTTCCAGGGGAATTCTACCAAACATTTAAGAAGGAGTTAACACCTATTCTTTTGAAACTGTTCCAAAAAATAGAAATGGAAGGAAAACTTCCAGACTCTTTCTATGAAGCCAGCATTCCCTTGATTCCAAAACCAGACAGAGACCCCACTAAAAAGGAAAACTATAGACCAATTTCCCTGATGAACATGGATGCAAAAATCCTCAACAAGATATTAGCCAACTGGCTCCAACAATACATTAAAAAAATTATTCACCACGACCAAGTGGGATTTATACCTGGGATGCAGGGCTGGTTCAATATCCACAATGCAATTAATGTGATTCATCACATCAATAAAAGAAAGGACAAGAACCATATGATCCTCTCAATAGATGCAGAGAAAGCAATTGACAAAATACAGCATCTCTCTTGATAAAAACCCTCAAGAAAGTAGGGATAGAGGGAGCATACCTTGAGATCATAAAAGCCATATATGAACGACCCAATGCTAATATCATCCTCAATGGGGAAAAAGTGAGAGCTTTCCTCCTAAGGTCAGGAACAAGACAGGGATGTCCACTCTTGCCACTGTTATTCAACGTAGTATTAGAAGTCTTAGCCTCTGCAATTAGTCAACACAAAGAAATAAAAGGCATCTTTCCACTTTTTAATTTTTACCTAGGTTCACCTCCTTGGGGTAGGACTCTTAGGTTCAACGAGAGGACCAACCTATAAAGCTAGCAGCAATTTAAATATGGCCAATGATTCACCTTTTTTCTAGTCTTTTACTAGAGTAGGGTTGTATTAGTATAACGTATAAGTTTGCCTCAATGACAAGGTAAGAGAAAGACAGAAACCATTAATAAAGAATATCCAATGGGAGAAAGAGAGACTCTTCAACAAATGGTGCTGGGAAAGCTGGACAGCAACATGCAAAAGAATGAAACTGGACCACTTTCTTACACCATACAGAAAAATAAATTAAAAATGGATTAAAGACCTAAATGTGCAATCTGAAACCGTAAACATCTTAGAGGAGAACACAGGCAGTAACCTCTTTGAAATCAGCCATAACGACTTCTTTCTAGATATGTATCCTGAGGTAAGGAAAACAAAAGAAAAAAATAAACTGAGATATTGAGATTTCATCAAAATCAAAAGCTTCTGCACAGCAAAGAAGGCAATCAACAAAACTAAAAGTCAACATATAGAATGGGAGAAGATACTTGCAAATGACGTATCTGATAAAGGGTTAGTTATATAAAGCATGAATACAACTCACCCCCCCCCCAAATAATCCAATTAAAAAATGAGCAGAAGACTGGGGCACCTGGGTGGCTAAGTTTGCTAAATGGCTGACTTCGGCTCAGGTCATGATCTCACAGTCCGTGAGTTCAAGCCCTGTGTCAGGCTCTGTGCTGACAGCTCACAGCCTGGAGCCTGCTTCAGATTCTGTTTCCCTTCTCCCTTCTTCTTTTCCAAAGAAGACCTACAGATGGCCTAAAGGCACATGAAAGTATGTTCAACATCACTGATCATCAGGGAAATACAAAGCAAAACTACAATGAGATATCACCTCACACCTCTCAGAATGGCTAAAAACAACAACACAAGACAAGAGGTGTTGGCTAGGATGTGGAGAAAGGGCAACCCTCTTTCACTGTTGGTGAAAATGCAAATTGGTGCAGCCACTGTGGAAAACAGTGTGGAGTTTGCTCAAAAATTTAAAAATAGAGCTACCCTATGATCCAACTATTGCACTACTAGTATTTACCCATTAATCCCTTAAAAAAAAAAGGTAAAAGAGGGAATGATCTAGATTATCTTTCTTTTAGGAATGTAGGCAGTAATATTTAGATGTATTATCACATGTCATGTTCAGCAATTGATCCTTTCCTCAGAACCGAAAATACGATCCATGTCACAGCAATCAATACAGGATCAATCAAAGAAAAAGAAAATTTTTTAGAAATATAGAAGTTTCTATGAGTGCCTGAATCATTCCCACCATTTTTTCCATATCTTCCCCTCAGATGTCTCAGCAATATAGTCAGTGGTGACCTTCTTTTAATACCACATATGTTTAAGTGTTAGCACACATTTATTCAGTCCTGAAAACCATCCTTTTAGTCTCTTATCTCCCTCCAGTATCATAAGCAGGGATTTCAATGGTCTATTCCAATTTTCATTAGTCCACATTTTGTAGATGAGAATGTATATTATGTTTAATGCTTTGTAACTCGTTGAATTTCATTTTAGATAACCAAAATTCAAATTAAAATAATACTCTTGCTCTAGGCTTTAAATAGTGGCAGGAGTTTTTGCTTCATTTACCAGGTTATGCAAATCCAAAACCAGAATAAGTGTCTCTCTCCATCAAGACTTGTTATTTGCCCAGAAGCAAGGGTAATGGACCAATGTAATCCACTTGCCAACTATGCCTCCCCCTGGATCCTTTTAGTAGGTAGCCCATAACTAATTTTTGTCCCAAACTTCTCTGCTTTCAAGCATAACAATTGTTAGGTACATTTCCAGATCCTAAGGGAAATAGTAAGATACATATTTTTTGCACACATTGTCACATTTTTTTGTTTAATTGCCTTTATGTACTCTCACCTCATGTCCCGAAGGGGCCACTTCCAAAAAGAGAATCAAGATTCCCATCTGTTGTATCTAGTCCTTTTATGAATTCATATGGAAAAGTTTATGATAGACAGAGGTATTCCCCACTTTGGTTATAGCTCTTCAATTCATAAAGTACCCTGTAACATATCACCCCATATAGAAGTCCTTTGTCTTCCAGTCATATAAGGTCTATATTTTCAGAACCTACTGCTAGTCCACTAGCTACTGTCTGATAATTGGTAAAAATTCATACCCATTATTGTTATTGTCTAATTCCTCTAATGAATAAGAATGTTTGAAATTATTCCTTATTATATAGTAACAGTGACTTTGTGATTTTGGAATATTATGTCATCACTTTTACTTCAGTTTACTTGTTCATAGAGGGGGAGATCTTACTAAATGATATTTACAAAGCTGTTCAGCTCTAAACTATGATCTTATAAAGGCAATCTGGACATATTTCCATTTGGATTTTAATGTATACATAGTATGGTTTGTGGTGTGAGTGGGTAGCATATGTGTTTGTGTCTGTGCATGCATAAATACTGCTCTTTCTTTCATAAGCAAAATTTACTTCTCAGAATGCAAATATTTTATTTAAAACATTTTTCTCATTGCTACGTAGTATTCCATTGTGTATATAAACCACAATTTCTTTATCCATTCATCAGTTGATGGACATTTAGGCTCTTTCCTGGTGTTGTATGGAAACCAATTTGTCAATAAATTTCATATATATATATATAAAAAAATAAATAAAATAAAATAAAATTATAATTTGAGAGAAAAAAACATTTTTCAACTTTATTAAAGTATGACTGACAAGTACAAATTGTATATAATTAGGTTGCATGATATAGTTTATATGTTATATAACATGATGATTTAATATATGTTATACATTGTGAAATGATTACCACAGTCAAGTTAATTTACACATCCATCACTTCACAAAGCTCTGTATGTGTGTGTGCGTGTGTGTGTGTGTGTGTGTGTGTGTGTGTGTGTGGTGAGAACACTTAAGATCTACTCCTTTAGCAAATTTCAAGTATATGATAGAGTATTATTAACTATAATTGCCATACTGTACTTTAGATCCCCAGAACTTATTCATCTTATAACTGAAAGTATGTACCCTGTGACCAATATCTTTCCTTTTCTCCCACTACCCAAACCCTGGCAACCATCATTCTACTCCTGGTCCTATCAGCTTTTTTTTTTTTTTTTAATATTTCACATGTAAGTGAAATAATACAGTATTTGTCTTTCTGTGTCTTAGTTCACTTAACATAATATACTCCACGTCCATCTATATTATTACAAATGGCCACATTTCTTTTTTATGGCTACATAATATTCCAGTATATATATATCTGTGTGTGTGTGTGTGTGTGTGTGTGTGTGTGTGTGTATAAATCACATTTTTTTCATCCATTCATCTATCAACAGACACTTAGACTATATTTCCGTATCTTTCCCATTGTGAATAATGCTGCAATAAACACAGGGGTGCAGATATCTCTTTGAGATACTGATTTCATTTCTTTTGGATGTATACCCATAAGTGGGGTTGCCGAATCATAAGGCATTTTCAATTTTTTTGAGGAACATGCATATTGTTTACTATAATGGCTATACCAGTTTACATTCCTACCAACAGTGTTCAAGACTTCCCTTTACTCCATACCCTCACCAACACTTGTTATCACTTGGGGTTTTTTTGTTTGTTTGTTTTTTGTTTGTGTTTTTTTTTTTTTGTAATAGTCATCCTAACATATATGAGGAGCTATCTCATTGTGGTTTTGATTTGTATTTCCTGATGATTAGTTATGTTGAGCACCTTTTCCTGTACCTGTTGGCCATTTTAATATCTTTCTTGGAATAATGTCTATTCAGTTCCTTTGTCTATTGTTTTTGTTTTTTGCTAGAGTTTTATGAATTTCTTCTTATGTGTTTTGAATATTAACCCCTTATCAGATACATGGTTTGCAAATATTTTTTCTTTCCTAGGTTGCCTTTTCACTTTGTTGATGGATTCCTTTGTTATGCAGAAGTTTTTTAGTTTTATGTAGACCCTTTTATTTTATTTTATTTTATTTTATTTTATTTTATTTTATTTTACTTTGCTTTTGTTGCTTGTGCTTTTGGTGTTATATACAAAAAAAATCATTGCAAAGATCAATGTCAAGAAGCTTTTCCCCTAAGTTTTCTTTTAGAAGTTTTATGGTTTCAGGTATTATATATAGGTCTTTAATCCATTTCAAGATAACTTTTGTGTATGGTGTATATGGGTCAATTTCATTTTTTACATGTGGTTATCCAGTTTACCCATCACCATTTTTTAAAGAGACTATCCTTTCCCCATTGAGTATCCTTGTTACTGTTGTCAAAGATTAGTTGACTATATATATCTGTGTTTATTTCTGAGCTACTTATTCTTGTTCCATTGTCTGTGTGTCTATTTTTATGCTAGTACAATACTGTTTTGATTACTAAAGCTTTATAATCTTGTTTGCAATAAGGGAGTGTGGCGTCTTTAGCTTTGTTTTTCTTTTTCCAAATTACTTTGGCTATTTGGGGTCCTTTGTGGTTCCTAAAAATTTTGGATTGTTTTTTCTATTGTTGTAAAAAAATATGAATTTTTATAGACATTGCATTGATACTGTAGATTGCTTTGGGTAGTGTGGACATTTTAACAATATTATTTCTTCTAATCTATGAACACAGAATATCTTTTCATTTATTTGTGTCTTTTTCAAATTTTTCACCAATATCTTATAGTTTCCAGTGTACAGATCTTTTGTTTTCTTGGTTACATTTATTCCCAAATATTTTATTGTTTTTAACGCTATTGTAAATGAGATCATGTTCTCAATTTCTTAATTTCTCTTTTTGATAGTTCAAGTGTAGAAATGTAACAGAATTTTGTATGTTGATTTGGTATCCTAAGACTTTCCCAAATTAGTTTATTAGTTCTAACAGTTTTTAAAATTTTTTTAATGTTTATTTATTTTTGAGACAGAGAGAGACAGAGTATGAATGGGGGAGCGTCAGAGAGAGGGAGACACAGAATCTGAAACAGGCTCCAGGCTCTGAGCTGTCAGCACAGAGCCTGACGTGGGGCTTGAACTCACGGACTGGGAGATCATAACCTGAGCCGAAGTTGGCCGCTCAACCAGCTGAGCCACCCAGGTGCCCCGGTGCTAACAGTTTTTTTTGGGTGATGTTTAAGGTTTTCTATATATAAGATAATGTCTTGTGCAAACAGGAAAAATTTAACTTGTTCCTTTCCAATGGATACCTTTTATTTCTTTTTCTTGCCTAATTGCTTTGGAAAGGATTTCAAATACTATGTTGAATACAGGGAGCAAGAGTAGGCACTCTTGTCTTATTCCTAATCTTAAAGGAAAAACTTTTAGCTTTCTAATGTTAAGTATAATGTTAACTGTGGGCATGTCATATATAGCCTTTATTATGTTGAGGTACATTCTTTTTATACCAAATGTGTTGAGTTTTTATCATGAAAGGGTATTGAATTTTGTCAATGCTCTTTCTGCATCTATTGAGTTGATCATATGGTTTTTAATATTCATTCTGTTAATGTGGAGTTTCACATTTATTGATCTGCACATATTGAACCATCTGTGTATCCCAGGGATAAATCTCACTTGATCATTGTGTATGATCCTTTTAATGTGATTTTGAATTTGGTTTGCTTATATTGTGTTGAGGTTTTGCATCATTATTCATCAGGGATATTTGTTTAGAGTTTTCTTTCTTGTAGTGTCCTTGTATGGTATTGGTATCAGGGTAATGCTGTCCTCTTGAAATGAGTTTAGAAGTGTTTGTTCTTCTTCAATTTTTGGAAAGAGTTTGAGATGGACTGGAATTAATTCTTTTTTAAATGTTTGGTAGAAGTCACCACTGAATCCATCTGGTCCTGGACTCTTTTTTGTTGGGAGGTTTTTGGTTCTTGCTTTACTCTCCTCATTATTGGTCTATTCACATTAATTTACTATAGTTGAATACAGAAACTTTACCCTTTGGGGAACCTGGGTGGCTCATCGGTTTAGGTGTCCAACTTCAGCTCAGGTCATGATCTCACAGTTCGTGAATTCAAGCTCCGTGCCAGGCTCTGTGCTAATAGCTTGGATCCTGCAGTCTGGAGCCTGCTTCAGATTTTGTGTCTCCCTCTCTCTCTGCTCCCTTCCCCTTCCTCAAACTCTGTCTGTCTGTTTCTGTCTCTCTTTCTCTCTCAAAAATAAAGAACATTAAAAAATTTTTGAGAAAAGGAAATTTTACCCTTTACTCTCCTTCCTCTTATGTAGTTGATATTAGGTTTTACTTCTTTCTGTATTATGTTTCTATTAACACATTTCTGTGGTATTAGTTATTCTTTAAAAAAAATTTTTTTTATGTTTATTCAGTTTTGAGAGGCAGAGAGAGATAGAGTGTGAGGAGGGGAGGGGCAGAGAGAGAGGGAGACACAGAATCTGAAACGGGCTCCAAGCTCTGAGCTGTCAGCAAAGCACAGAGCCTGGTGCGGAGCTCAAACCCACAAACCATGAGATAGTGACCTGCTAAGCCACCCAGGCACCCCTGTGGTATTATTCTTACTACTTTTGTCTTTTAATTTATGTACTAAAAGTGATTTACATGCCATCATCATAGTATATAACAGTCTGTATTTATATTTATCTTTAACAGTGAACTTTATATTTCATACATTCTCATGTCCCTGCATAGGTGGGCCTGCCTCCAGGACCTTGGTCAATATTTCTGGTGCTGAGACAAGGGTATGCTTCAGGGTTTTCAGGTGGTGGACCTATTATCAGGTACACAGATGCCTGTAGCTCTCTCCAGGTCTCTGGGGGGTAGAGAGGCTCCTAACAGTTCACTGGGCTGGCCCCTGGGTGGCCTGGGTGGTCAGGACCACTCTCAAACTATGGTGTGAGGAGCTGGAGCTGGTTTAGGGTACCTTTTCAAGATCTGCAGTCAGACTGAAGTCAAGTGCCTACCTCCAGAGACATAGACACATGTGTATCTTGGTAGGTCCCTTGGTGAGGAGGACTGCTCTCTGTTTGTGGTTCTGAAGTGCTGGAGCTGGTAACTGGGGCTGCTACATGATCTATAGTCAGACTGAGGTTGGCAGGTCTACCTCCAGAGGCTCAGACAGGTGTGTCTCTAGGTGGATCCCTGGGCAGGCAGGGCATTCCCAGCCTGAAACTGCAGGGGACTGGAAGAGAATTACAGAGCCTGTTCAGGATCTGTAGTCAGACATAGGTTTGAGGGCCTGCCTTGGATGTGTCACCTGTCTGGTCTCTAAAAAGATAAGACTCTTGTTTAGGAGTAGCTGGAGCCTGGTCATGGACCAATTCAGGGTCCACAGTTAGGGTTGAGGTCAGTGAGCCTGTTACCTGGGGCATGGGGTGGTATGATTCCTGGCAGGTCCCTTGGTAGATGGTGTTGGTGGCAGGATCAGGGCCAAACAGGGCTGTAGCCAAGTTTACAATGTGACAGGGCTGTTTCCAAGTTAGTAGCTGGGTCCACAGTCCATGGTCAGTGAGTTTTTTACTTGGGCATGGGCCTGCCTTGTCAAATGTACCTTCGGAATCTAAATATTTTACAGTTATATGTAACATCTACTGGGAAATTAGAATCTAAGTGTTAACTTCTATGGTACAGCTCAATCTACCTTCTGAAACACTTTGATTCAGGAATGTGCTATCTACTTATCTGAAGTCACACTCCACACTATCCATTCCAAACTTTTTAAAATCTTTTCTTGGTCTTAAACACACGAATTCACTTTCGTCTTGTAAACTTATTTATTTTATGGCTTATCTGTATTTTTTTTCATCCCCCCAAAATGGCATTTAACTTACAGCAAATATCTGTTTCATGTCATTCGTAATATTCAGATCATTTTTCAATTCTAGCATTTCGTTTTTGGTAATTATCACTTGAATTGAGATCTTACTTTGAATTAATTAACTTTGCTATTATAAACAAAAAAGCTCTCATATTTCATAAAGTTTGTTTTGTGAACATTTGCCCCTGTTTTCAAGAGTTACATTGGTAGGAGAATGTCATTTCATTTTTGAGCTGTAGTCCAGCACCACTGTTAATTAGGTGTGTGGGTCACTGTCCCTAATGCACCAGAAGTTTCTACATTTCATGGATCTCTCATTCTTATTTTAAATTGCTTTGGGAATTGGGGAACAATTATAACAACCGTTGCATAACAAATATTTACTCTTCCACATCTTTGGAATCTGGCATTGTTTGCTGAACCTGATCTTAGTTCAGAATACTGACATAAATACTAAGAAGAAAGTAACTGGGTCTTCTAGAAGGTGGAAATAATTTGTTAGTATACAGGTGAGTCTTGAATACCATGCAACTGTACCTTTTCCATCTATAGTTAAAGCTATTATTAAATACAGATTTAAAATGTGAACAGCATGAGGCCATACAGCTACTAATTTATTATTATGAAATAGCTATGATTTATTATTATTGTTATTATTTGTAATACCTGTTCATCCATAAAAAGTTTCCATATGCCACCTAAATTTTTCTGAAAACACACCTGTGAGAAAAGTAAGGCAGTTATTTTTATCACTATTTCACAAATGAGAAAACTGAGACTATATTTTAGAAGAACCTCAAACCTAGAGCTTTTGCTTCTAAGTCCCAAGCACTTGTGCACTAGGATAACCCTATGCTACATTCATTCCAGTACTTTCATTACATAAATTGGTAAATTTTTGTATAAGATGACATCTCTTTAGTACTGACTAAAGATACTTTTTTTTGAAACTTAGAGCCTGATGCAAATGAACAATTTGGGCATATTAAAATTTCCTTGAGTATGAATCCACAAATGCTATAGAGAGAAATTTCTTAAAAGCCAAAAAAAAAAGTAAACCTTTACCTATTCAGTCAAAATGCATTCATAATGTGTAACCACTTTGTTAAGCCACAGGTGTACAGTGGTGACTTCCTTCCTTGTGTCTCTTGTTATCTTAAAATGTATAAAGTATCAAATTTAGATTTCTGGGAGAAGAATAAAGGCATCAAGACAGATCTGGCTCAAGGTGGATGTGAATTGGTGAGGGAATTTATGTCTAGGAGGGGAAGGCTTAAAGCAGGTGGCAAAAGTACTTTAAGTGGCCTAAGATATATTGTCACTCCATCTGTGTTTTTGTTTTGTTTTGGTTTTTGGTTATTTTTGTTTTGTTTTGTTTTGCTTTGTTTTGTTTTGTTTTGTTTTGTTTTGTTTTGGAAAGAGAGGCCAGTAGGCTCTCCCAGCCCCGGATCTCAAAGGGGCTGGATCTGAAACATCATCATATTTCCCGGTAAGTCAATGTATTGCCATCTTCTTTCTGCATTCATGCCTGGGCTGATGAGATTGTTCATGTTCCTTATCTAAAAGCACTCCTTGATCATTTTCCAGGCTCCACTTTGGAAGAACTTTGATTTATCCTAAGAAGTAGTGTACAGTGGGTGTAGATTCATTTCGGAGAAAATAGAGTATTCTGGGCATATGAATCTGTCTCATAGCCCTGAACCTTCCTCCATGATAAGAAGTACTAAGTCCTCAAGACTAAACCATTTTCCTTGTACATTGTTAACCAAGTACAGTCAAGTTTTGCTTCTATGACCTCAGTATATCCACAGATACTGGCCATTTTGTGTTGTTGACACATATTTTCTATACAGATTTTAATGCTACTTGTTGGACACAGAAGTCCTGGAAAGAAAACAGGTTTGGATTTTGTTTTTTTCCCATTATTAGTCATGTGACATCAATCAAGTGAACTAATTTCAAGCACAGAATCTAGCACATAAGATCCTGCAATATAAGTTGTTGGAATAAATGTTTTTTTTTATTTAAACAAATTTAAGGTTTTTTTTCCCTTTAGACACTTCTTGCCTTTAGCTGAATAAATACACTTAGATATTGCTTTGAGTTTCAATTTTCTCATCTCTAATTTGGAGATTTAATATGCTCTCATTTGCACCTCTGATTCAAGTTGAAATTTTCTATTCTGTATTCTTTAGATGATTTTTTTCTGAAGTGAGAATGCATCTTTTGTTTGGCTTCTGACTCTAAGACATTATACTCTATAGATAAATCGCACCTATCATCACACAACAGTGTGAGAGTAGGGTAGTGAGCTTATGCTGACCTTCTCGAAACTCTTAGTCCACACGAGCCCTAAGTTTGCAATTTTGGCTAACCTGAAAACTGGTGACAATTATGAAAAGATAATTGTGTGAGTGTGTGCACCAGTCAGTAATTAACAATAACCTAATTAATCTAAACATTGTAATTGCTTGTATCACATATCTGCTAAAAAAAACCTGATAAAATCAAACCATATGATGTCAAGTTTGTAGGGTAGCCAATATCATCAAGTCTAAACACTCACATTGTGCTTGATGCTTCTGATGATCGGTTCCTTCCCTATAAAAAGAAGTGTCAATTTCTCTGCATCACTTCTGGACCTTTCTATATGCCTGCTTCATTTACCCTTTCAAATATGTTTCCCATTATTCCTCCACAGAAGCTCCATGTTTGAAAAGGAGGTACTGCCAATATGCTTACTACTAAATATTGCTCAACCTGTTCTCCCTTCTGGGATATCCCTTCCCCCTCTTGTCTTCCACACCTGCCTCAACTTTTCTATGTTTATAGATCCAGCCTGTCTGAAATTCTTCCAGCACTCTCCCTTGGCTTTTTATTTCTTATTAACCTACTCTTTCTGTGACACTTACAACATTCACTCTGGTCACACAATGTGTTTACAGTCTGTATCTAATTGTTCTGTATGTAATAGTTTTACTGTTTGTCTCACTGAATTGTGAATTCTTTGATTACAGACATGTTATATTTTTTCCCAGCCTTACTCAGCTTGGAGCAGGAATGAGCTCAAGTTGGGCTATCAGTAATATCCTATACATATTACAGTAGTCTAGCAAAAACTTATATTTCTTCTATAAAATTTGTCTTTCAATAGTGTTATTTTCTGAATTGTACTGAACAGTGAGATATGGCCCTGGGGTTTGTTCACTGGAAAACACAAGAGGAGTATGCTTTCGGTCATTTTCTAGGTTGTGAAGCTAGTCCATATAATAAAACAAAAGAAAATCTATTTGGATCAGAAACATCTGGAGAGTCTGCCAACTCACTATAGGTAAACTAAAGCCTTGCTACTCAAAATGTGGCCCCATGCCAGGTGCTTCAATACACTTGCAGCCTATTAAAAATGCAGAATCACAGGCTCTACTCCAGACCTACTAAAAGAGAATCTTCATTTTAACAAGATCCTCAAGTAATTTATATGTCTATGAAAAATTTGAAAGACTGAAGTAGTTGATTCTTCATTATTCCCCCAAGGCCAAAATTTATGGATACTAGTTGGTGGGAAAACAGTGTGTAGTAACTTGGGGTGTTATCGCCCCAACAGCTGCAGTGCATTGGCAAAGATCCGAGCTTCAAGTTCTACTGTTTACTTACGGGCTGGATAACTTTGGCCACATTCTGTTTTTAACATTTGAAAAAAAATAGGAATAATGAGAAGATTAATTATTTTTTATAAAGTATAAAGTGCTACACATGTATACACAAATATAAGCATTATTACTGTTTTCTCAGGTTCACTTAAATAAATAAATTATGAAGAATAAGTCTGAAGCCAGAGAATAAAACAAATGAAGAGAAATTATTCTTCAAAGATTCTCCATCAGATTCGTGCACAGCTGATCTCTACACTGGTCTTATAGGAAAAAATAAAATAGTAAGAGTGAGCTGTGACTGTGAGTTCAACCAACTGCCTTTGAGCAGATGTTAAATTGCTGTGTACGTGATTCAATTCACTATGATCAAATGTCTGCCCTATAAAAATGCACAATTTGATAAGAATGTGACGCAAATATGCATACAAATAAAATTTGTTTACAGTTTTAAACATTTCTGTTAAACACAGAATCAGAATTCCACTCCTTGCTGAGTTGTCTTTTGCCCCTCCCATCACTCTCTCACTGGACCTGAATAAAAAGGAAGTAGTCAAGTTTATTGTCTGAAATATTCTAGGGCTTTCAGAAAACTCAGAGTGTCTTTGGCAGTTGGAAGGTTGCTTCTAGGTAGATATTCATGCATAAGACACTGCATAGAAACTCTATGCCTAGTATTGCATTCTATATCCTAGTATTGCATTGTAGGCATATCCTAGTATTGCATTCTAAGCATGAATATTTTTGAGGATAACAACAGATGACAGAAGCAGATGACAGAACTTAAAAGAAAACAGTTGATTTCACCCTAGAGTAATGTTATGCAAAAGATTTGTTACATTTGTTGCTTGGGAGTGAAAACATTTTATTAGCTCTTCCTTTGATACATTGAATGCTGGGACATGGATAGGATAAACAAGACATTTGTGAAAGAATTCATTCTTCTAGGACTCTCTGGTTACCCAAAACTTGAGATCATTTTTTTTTCTCTAATTCTAGTAATGTATCTAGTGATTCTAATTGGCAATGGTGTTTTGATCATAGCAAGCATCTTTGATTCTCGTCTTCACACCCCCATGTACTTCTTCCTGGGCAACCTGTCTTTCCTGGATATCTGCTATACATCCTCCTCTGTTCCCTCAACTTTGGTGAGCTTAATTTCAAAGAAAAGGAACATTTCCTTCTCTGGATGTGCAGTGCAGATGTTCTTTGGGTTTGCAATGGGGTCAACAGAGTGTTTCCTCCTTGGCATGATGGCTTTTGATCGCTATGTAGCCATCTGTAACCCTCTGAGATACCCCATCATCATGAGCAAGGTGGTGTATGTACTGATGGCTTCTGTGTCATGGCTCTCTGGTGGAATCAACTCAATTGTGCAAACATCTCTTGCCATGCAGTTGCCTTTCTGTGGGAATAATATTATCAATCATTTCTTATGTGAGATATTAGCTGTCCTTAAGCTAGCTTGTGCTGATATAACCCTCAATTATGTTACCCTAGCAGTTTCAAATATGGCATTCCTGGTTCTTCCACTGATAGTCATTTTTTTCTCCTATATGTTCATCCTTTACACCATCTTGAGAATGAACTCAGCCACAGGGAGACGCAAAGCCTTTTCCACCTGTTCAGCACATCTGACTGTGGTGATCATATTTTATGGTACCATCTTCTTCATGTATGCCAAACCCAAGTCTCAAGACCACCTTCGGAATGACAATTTGCAAGCTACAGAGGGGCTTATTTCCATGTTTTATGGGGTAGTGACCCCCATGCTAAATCCTATAATCTATAGCTTGAGAAATAAAGATGTAAAAGCTGCTGTGAAATATTTGCTGAATTGGAAAACTGTTAACCAATAAAACCACAGGGAAATGTGAGTCTTTAGTGTATAAAGAATAGAAATGGCATCTTTGGGCAACCATTGAGGACCTTCTTTGGGAAAGCAAGTTTATATAAAGAGAGATTTTTATTCTTTGTCTTCACCGGCCAAGTTTAGCTATGATTACTAAGAATAATAGTCTGCCGTAAACTCAGGTTGTAACAGGGTCTGATTCGTGTTTCACAAAGACCATGAGTTCCATTAGAATCTCATCCATGGTCATATCCGAAATTAGTATTTCTGGTGTCATGTGTGGCAATACAGTGAAAAACATCACACATAAGCTTTGGAAATAGAGAAGCGGGAGTATAAATTCTACCCTATCACAAAGTGCTTAAATTAATATTGGGAAAGTTATTTATTCTTTCTAAACTTTAGTTTCCTTATTTGCAAAAAGGGAGTAATTAAACACGGTTCCCAGTGTTATTATAAAGATTCAGTAAGTTGCACAAAGCACCTGGCATAGTGACAAATTCATAGTAGTTCTCTCTGTAGAGGATGTTGAGCTTGACTTTTCCTGTTGACATAGAATGTAGGAATTGAAGACTCCAAATTGAAGATAAAAGACACTAGCTAGCACCTCTTAAAAAAACCTTCCAGTTATTAGGATCAGCTATCCCTTTCTTAAGTCTTATTAACATCAGTCACCACTTTTCCTTGCCTCTTCTCCCTGCATAGCTATGTAAAGAAAACTTCAAGAAAGGGAAAGGTAGAATCAAAGGAAATTTTACATCATGAAGAACTCAGTGAATCCTGAGAGGTGTTTCACTGCTGTCCCTGTCTAAGGGTGGGAAGACTGTTCCAGTCCAAGCCAATTAAAGAGGATGCTGCAAAAGAGCCTCTTGAGGTTGGGGGTGCCTGCAAAGGAGAGCTAATGTTTGGCTTGATGAGTGGAGGCTTGCTGACCTTCTCCTCTCTAGGCTGTAGACTAAGCTGATGAATTAGTCTAGAAATGGCCTGGAGGATAATAAGCTCATTATCTTAGGGGTGAAAATAACCAGAATTTTTCAGTTTGTGTGAAATGTTTCTCAGGCTCTGAAAGAGGGCTGAAATTAGTGTCTGGGAAGAGCAAATCATTTCATTTTATACTCCAGTGAATTGAAACTCCTCAGTAAACCTATTACAGGTTTTCCCCCCCTTTCTGTAGACTTTCCTGCCATGTTGAGCACAGCATACCATTGGGCCACATCACCAGCCATTGTGACCTCTGGTTTCAGCCTGATGTTCCTATCTAAATTTTCTCTTTCCTATTGGTTTTAGAGTCATCATATAGCCCCAGGCCTCCTAGTTTGGAGCTGTACTCTCTGCCAGTCTACATCTTGGAGATAAATCTTGATTTTTACCTAGTAATCTGGTCACTAAAATCTTGCTGCCTGTCTGTTTCCAGTCGGAGTATTGTCACTGCCAATAAACCTCTAGCTGCTGGTCCTTTCCCTCTGTCTTGGATCACAGTGGGTGCTGCTTTTGATTCTATTTAGACAGGCGTGTACCAGACCCTGTGGGTGAGGCTTTTTAACCTCTGCCCACTCCCACTGGGATGAGCTCTGTATTTCAGTCTGATCCAGGTTTAATTCTTTTCAGATTTTGACCTCTGCCATCAAGGTTTTAGGCACACTTCTGCATGTACAACGATGTCCTGCTTCTAGTTGTCCCAGGCAACTCCTTAGCACCTCCTTTTCCACAATAGGAAGGGTACTAGTGTCTCATATGCATGTTTATATTAGATTGTTTGCTTTACTTACAAAAACTGATTCTAATTTACATTGGTATGTATAAAGTTGACACAGTGTTACCTCAGTTTAGAAGTTCTGCTCATATTGATGAATGCTTAAAGTTAGCAGTTTTAATACTATCTGCCTGGGGCACTTGGGTGACTCAGTCGGTTAAATGACCCTCTCTTGATTTCACCTCAGGTTATGATATCAGGGTTTCATTAGTTTGAGCCCCACATCAGGCTCTGCATGCTGACCATGAATGGAACCTACTTGGGATTCTCTCTCCCTCTCTCTCTGCCCCCCCACTCTCTCTCTTTCTCTCAAAATAAATAAATAAGCTTAAAAAAAAACCTAAGCATTAAAAGAAAAAAAAAGATGACAGGTTTAAAAACCAACAACCAAACTAATCTGTCTTCCCAGGAAATTAAGAAATCTCAAAAAGACTTAAATGTATTATTTTGTGACAAATAATAGTTTAGAAAATTCCAGAAACTATAAAAAAATAAGCATAAAAACTGTTTTCTCTGTTGCTACCTCCTACAAGTGACCACTGTTAACATTTTAATTATTTGTCTCACTAATTTGGAGTCCTAAAATTAATCATTTTCATGTTGATTTCTTTTGATGCACTATGTACCCTTGAAGTTGCTATTTCATGTTTAAAAAATGTGTGTACATATCTCTGGGTTTCACAGAATAAATTCTAGAAAATAAAATTACTGGGCCAGACGATACGGTTTTTTGAAAACTTCTCTTACTACATTGTACTCCTGTCCCCAAGATCATATTATCTGCTATCAATGGCACCATAAGGGTTTTCACAAACTTTTGCAGCTCTGGTCTGTGTGTGTTTACATATATAAAATTCTCCTATTGGAAATCTTCAAGCACTCATAAACTTAAAGATAATATTTAATGAAACTTCATGTACCAATAACCCAGCTTAAATAATTACCAGTTCATTATTTTATTATCTATACCCACTTATCCCCTTCCTCCGGGCTTTTAAGCAAATATTAGATATATATGTGTGTGTAAATAATTTTATTTTGAAATAATTTCAAACTTTGAAAAGTTGCAAGAATCACACAGGAATTTTCCTTAAGTCTTTACCCCAAATTTTCAGATACTAGCATCCTACCGTATTTGCTTTATCATTTCTCTCTTCATATATATGTGTGTGTGTATTTTATATATGTATATGGAAAGAACTGTTTGAGAGGAGGTGCAGATATTATGTATCTTTACCCCTAAACATTTTATTTTGTCATTCTTAAAATCACTCAAAGTCATTGTTTTACGATAACCAGAATACAATTATTGACATGAAAAAATAATACTATTTAGTTTAGCAGTAAGCAAACAACGACCCTGGACCAAATTTAGCCTGCCAGCTGTTTGTGTGTGGTCCATGAGCTAAGAATAATGTTTATGTTTTTATTTATTTTTTTGTTTTTTTTCAATATATGAAATTTATTGTCAAATTGGTTTCCATACAACACCCAGTGCTCATCCCAACAGGTGCCCTCCTCAATACCCATCACCCACCCTCCCCTCCCTCCCACCCCCCATCAACCCTCAGTTTGTTCTCAGTTTTTAACAGTCTCTTATGCTTTGGCTCTCTCCCACTCTAACCTCTTTTTTTTTTTCCTTCCCCTCCTCCATGGGTTTCTGTTAAGTTTCTCAGGATCCACATAAGAGTGAAACCATATGGTATCTGTCTTTCTCTGTATGGCTTATTTCACTTAGCATCACACTCTCCAGTTCCATCCACATTGCTACAAAGGGCCATATTTCGTTCTTTCTCATTGCCATGTAGTACTCCATTGTGTAAATAAACCACAATTTCTTTATCCATTCATCAGTTGATGGCCATGTAGGCTCTTTCCATAATTTGGCTATTGTTGAGAGTGCTGCTATAAACATTGGGGTACAAGTGCCCCTATGCATCAGTACTCCTGTATCCCTTGGGTAAATTCCTAGCAGTGCTATTGCTGGGTCATAGGGTAGGTCTATTTTTAATTTTCCGAGGAACCTCCACACTGCTTTCCAGAGTGGCTGCACCAATTTGCATTCCCACCAACAGTGCAAGAGGGTTCCCGTTTCTCCACATCCTCGCCAGCATCTATAGTCTCCTGATTTGTTCATTTTGGCCACTCTGACTGGCGTGAGGTGATATCTGAGTGTGGTTTTGATTTGTATTTCCCTGATGAGGAGCGACATTGAGCATCTTTTCATGTGCCTGTTGGCCATCTGGATGTCTTCTTTAGAGAAGTGTCTATTCATGTTTTCTGCCCATTTCTTCACTGGGTTATTTGTTTTTCGGGTGTGGAGTTTGGTGAGCTCTTTATAGATTTTGGATACTAGCCCTTTGTCTGATATGTCATTTGCAAGTATCTTTTCCCATTCCGTTGGTTGCCTTTTAGTTTTGTTGGTTGTTTCCTTTGCCGTGCAGAAGATTTTTATCTTCATAAGGTCCCAGTAATTCATTTTTGCTTTTAATTCCCTTGCCTTTGGGGATGTGTCGAGTAAGAGATTGCTACGGCTGAGGTCAGAGAGGTCTTTTCCTGCTTTCTCTTCTAGGGTTTTGATGGTTTCCTGTCTCACATTCAGGTCCTTTATCCATTTTGAGTTTATTTTTGTGATTGGTGTGAGAAAGTGGTCTAGTTTCAACCTTCTGCATGTTGCTGTCCAGTTCTCCCAGCACCATTTGTTAAAGAGACTGTCTTTTTTCCATTGGATGTTCTTTCCTGCTTTGTCAAAGATGAGTTGGCCATACGTTTGTGGGTCTAGTTCTGGGGTTTCTATTCTATTCCATTGGTCTATATGTCTGTTTTTGTGCCAATGTTTATGTTTTTAAACTGTTGAAAAAAAATAAAATAATATTAATGCTCCATGGTACATGAAAATTATATGAATATCCAACTCAAGTGTCCATAAAGTTTAAAAATTTAAAAAAAAATTTTTTAAGTTTATTTGTTTTTGAGAGAGAGACAGAAAGAGCGAGCAGGGGAGGAGCTGAGAGAGTGGGAGAGAGAGAATGTCAAGCAGGCTCTGGGTTTTCAGCACGAAGCCCAATGTAGCTCGAACTCACAAACCATGACCTGAGCTGAAACCAAGAGTCAGACACTTAACCGACTGAGCCACCCAGGTGCCCGTAGTTTTAAAAATTTTTTATGTGGAGATAAGTATAGACATATGTTTATGCAATGCAAGTAAAAAACTGCAAAAATAGTATATAGAGTATCATGTACCATTAACCCTATTTCCCCCAATGGTAACATGTTATGGTAGTATAATAGCAAAACCACAAAAATGACATTGGTTCAATACTATTAACTACACTACAGTGCTTATTCAGTTTTCACAATTTTTCAATGTATTCGTGTGTGTGTGTGTGTGTGTGTAGTTCTATTAAATGTTATCCTACATACAGATTCTTGTAAACACTACCACAATGGAACAATGGAAGTAAAGTTTGTTGACTGCTGATCTAATTGATAAACTTATTCAAGTCTCACCAATTTCCAAAACAGTCTCCATATTGAAATTTTTTGTTCAAGTCAAAGATTCAATTTAGAATAAAGTGCTGCATTTAGTATCATATCTCTTCAATCTCCTTTAATGTATAAATCTTTGGTTTTCATGACCTAAACATATTTAGAGGCCAGGTATTTTAGAATTCCCTTTAAATTTAAATTTAAATTACACTTTGTTTCTTTATGATAAAATTCAAGTTATGCAATTTTTGGCAAGAATATCAAAAATTTATTTTTCTTCTCGGCATATTATATCAGGAGACACTTGAGTTGATTCATTACTGGAAATATTAACATTGGTTACTGGTTAAGGTGGAGTGTGGTGGATTTCTCCTGTGTAAAATCACTGTTTTCCCCTTTTTTCATTGTTAGGTTCTTGTAAGAAGAAACATTGATATTATATGTATATCCTATTCTTCTAAAACTCATACCACCAGGTTTAGCATCAACTGATAATTCTAAATTAATTCTTTTTATAATGGTTGTCATTGGTGATTTTCTAATACCATCATTTCTTCTACATTTATCCATTGGCATTGTACTCAAAGGAGTAGCTTTATAAATAAAATTTTTATTTATCCCTTGATTTATTTAAATCCATTTGAACTTACAACTTCTTATTTTATTCAATGCACTACAATCCACTATCACTATTATTAATTTCAATGCTCAGTTTGGTCTGAATTTTACCTATCCCTTCCCTTCAAGTTGGTTCCTGTGTTCTTTTAAATTGTGCCCACAATTCTCTGAGCACTTCCTTACTTTCTCTTACTTTCTGGTAAAATAAGATGTTTCAATCTCATCTTGTACTTTCCAATCCCACTTCTTGGAAACTGTCATTTTTCTCAAAAGTCCTGGTTTTTTTTATGGAGAGTATACTTAGAAACCAAAACTCATTGCTATCAGTTTATCATTGTTTGTAAGGTCCTCTCAATAATTACAACTGTGAAATATATGTATGTAAATACCTACATGTATACCTATTTTAATAAAACCACTCGTTCATACTGATACATTAAAATTCAATTCAACTATACAAGTTTCACTCTTTCTTTTTTTTAATATTTGTACCTTCTATCTCTAGCAGTGAGATACTTCATTCTTAATAGTTTTATTGCTATGTCTTCAAGTTCACTTATATTTCATCTTCATTCTCTAATATACCATTAACCCCATGTAGTAGAATTTTTATTTTACAAATTGTGTACTCCATTTCCAGAAGTTATTTTTTTTAAATAACACTTAGGTTTATTATGTTCTTGGGTTTCTCTAAACTGTGGGTAATTTATAATAGCTCATCTGTTAGTTTCATTATCTCTATCATTTCCCAAACTTTTTATTTAATAGCTTTTATCTTTTTTCTGGTTATGGAACAGATTATACTGCCTTTTAGCATTTTTTAAAATTTTGAGTTGTATGCTAGCCATTTTGACCTTTATATCATTGAACGCTGGATTTCAGGGTCTCCCTTTAAAGTGTGTTAGATATATTCTGGCAGGCAGGTAGCTGTGGTTACCTTCACTCCTTTGGAATAAGTTTTTAACTTTATGAGGGTCGACCTAGAGTTGCATTTACCCTGGATCAGTGATTGTGATTTACTTTAGAACTGTGAATGATTTTCCCCCAGGAGACATTATCCAATGTCTGGATACAGTTTGGTTTGTCATTACTTGCAGGGGGGAGGGGAACAATATTCCTAATGACAGGGGTATCCTGCTACTAAAATATTTTAGGTAGAAAAAAGGATGTTATTAAACATACAATGGCCAGGACATAATCCTATAGCAAAGAATTATTCATCCCAAAGTGTCAATAATGCTGTAGTTGAGAAACCCTGTCTTGGAACTAGTTTCACCCTACTGCTAGCTGACAATTCATGGGTCTCTAATAAATAGTTTGGATATTCAATGAAGATTTTCCACTCTCTTTGCTTGGAACTCAAACATCTCCCAAACCTTTGGGAGTGGTTTGGCTTATAATTCCCCATTGATCCATCTTTGCTTGGATTCATGGAGTTTCACTATTCTGCACATGTGCCTTAAAATTCAGCAATAGACTTAATGGAACGTCTCTGCTGATATCTGGAGATTTTTCTTTGCCTAGATTTTTCACCTCCAGAATTCTTCCCTGTAAACCAGCTGCGCCAACTCCTTGAACTCTTTTTTGACTCTTTTTAATTTAGTGAGACCACTATGATCTATTTGGGATCCTCCTCCATGAATCATAATCTAAAAAGTAATCTTAAGTATCCTTTAATTTTAGTCTTTTCTTCCAGGGATCATAGTCTTGCCTTGCTTGTTCAGTATGTCATCTAGCTTGTCCAGTTTTTTAATAGTTCATGGTGAGATGGCGAGAGTGGCTCTAGTTAGTTTATTATTCCCAGAGGCAGGTGTTGCTTCTTAGCTTTCCTGGTGGAAGTATCATTTTTTACTTTTTCAGAACATATAATACTATATTATTCTGACATTCTCATTCCGACTTATATTTTATTCTCAGATATATAATTAAATATATGAAATGATTTCCATTTATCCTTTTGCCCATTTCCCCATTCATCTTTTGTTTGAATGAAGATTATTCTCTCATCAACTCTAAAAGGAGATTGTGAGTGTAGCATTTCTTGGATCTTATATGTTTAAAACTATCTTTCAATAACATTAATATTTGAAGGACAGCTTGACTGAATATAAATTTCTTGGTACATATTTCTTTTCTTCAGTGTTTTGAAAATGCAACTCCATTGTATGATTTTTTCCCCCAGAAGTATCTTTTTGGATGAATTATTTTGCTGTTATAAGGAATTAACCACTTTGTTTTAAAGATTTGAAGATTTTGTATTCATCTTTAAACTCTAATAGCTTTACTGAAATAATGTCAGAGTTGATTATGCTGAACTTATTTTTGCAGGTATCTGTTGGACACTTTCAGTTTCTTTTTACTAAAAGTTTTTCTGGACTTATGTTTTAAATATTCTATTTCATTGGTTTGTTTCTTTTTTAGAGACTTAAATTTTGTATACTTGTTGAAGAAACAATATTTCTCCTTTGCCTGTTCACTTCAACCACTTTTGTATACACATTCTTTATCTTATTTTCATTTTGTAGATTGCTTCCCTGTCTTTCTTCAATGCCCTTAATTAAATAGCATTTTAATTTATTTTACCTTGGCTACCTTTAATTTAGTATTCATTTCCAACATGGTTTTGTATTTTACTTATTATTTCCTGAATTCGATCACTTATTTTTTCATTTCTTCCTGATACATTATTTGGTCAATTTCTTTTTCAAAACTTTTTTACATTAATCCCAGTATAGTTAACATACAATGTTGTATTAGTTCCAGGTGTACAATATAGTGATTTAACAATTCCATACAATACCCAGTGCTCATCAGAAAGTGTCCTCCTTAATCTGCATCACCTATTTCACCATGCCCCCGACCTCCCCATCAGTTTTGTTGTCTATAGTTAAGAGTCTGTTTCTTGGTGTGTCTTTCTCCCCGCTTTTCTCATTTGTTTTGTTTCTTAAATTCCACATACGAGTGAAGTCATATGGTGTTTGTCTTCTTTCTCTGAGTGACTTATTTCGCTTAGTGTGCTTTCTTCCACAGTATATATACCAAAAAAAAAAAATAATAAAAGTCAATTTCTTTTTAATTTTTGAATTTCTGATTCAAAATAGTTTTGAATTCTTTCAAATGTTTGTTTGAAGATATTGGCCTCAATTTGTAGTGTTGTGTTACAGTTTTAATTTGCTTTTTTTCTTTTCTTTCTTTCTTTCCTTCCTTCCTTCCTTCCTTCCTTATTTATTTATTTTTTTGAGAATGAGAGGCAGAGGTTTCCATAAGCTGAGACATTTTGATTCTCATTTTCTATTTAATTTTATAGTTGCTTTGAATGTAGTTTGCTTTCATCATTCATTTCTTGATTTGGACTAGTTTATAAGATTTGTAGGTCAAGAGTGCCCTCGTCTGTCTGTGTTGTGAAGTAGAATTTCCTTAAATGATTGCTTTGGCTTCTTCCTTCCCTCCCCTTCTGCTGCTGCAGAAATAGAGGAAAATTTTTACCAGAATTAGCTTGCTAAAGCCATGTTAATCCTTTGTCCTGACAGCTGTCTGACCCTTCTGTATCTTTTCCTTTATCTTGTTTGACTAAGTAGGAAGGACTTGTATGCCCTCTGATATTTTAGAACTTTTTTGGTCAGCATGAACCCAACTTTATTTTTTGTTTCTTTGTTCTTTCAATTCTAAAACCCCTAAAAGTGCCTCTCCCTTCCTTTTAACTTACTTTCACCCCCAAATCTGGAGCTTTAAAAGATAGTCACCTCAACTTACACACTTTTTAAAAAATGTTTATTTTGAGAGAAAGAGAGAGAGCACAAGCAGGGGAGGGACAGAGAGAGAGAGAGAGAGAGAGAGAGAGAGAGAGAGAGAGAGAGAATCCCAAGGAGGCTCTGCACTATCTACAGACTCTGACATGGGGCTTGATGTCATGAACAGCAAGATCATGACCTGAGCTGAAATCAAGAGATGGACACTTAAGTGACTGACCACCCAGTGCTCCTATACACACTTTTGTGTCCCTCTTATATTCAGGGCTCTGTCTTGATTTTAGGTCAATCTTAAATTTGCCACTAGTTTCCTTCTCTTTTCTACACAAGTTTTCACTCTATGAAAACACTCAGTGGGAGCATGAGAGATACTAAAGTTGGATATTAAATTCTGTGCTTATAAGTAACTTGATGTTTGAGTATTTTCTCTTTTTTGTAAAAACATGCTTTTATTGGAAAAACATATTCAGATATATAAAATTTGTAAAATCATTAGAAATATCTTTTATTTATATGATTCTATATAGTGTTTATATGCAACAGTGTTGTAGACACATCTTTAAAAGAAGTAACACTGCACTTATTCACATATGATATTAGCATCTTTAGAAACATTTTCCATGAAATTTCCACTGAAATAATACTACCCATTGGAGAGTGTGATGCTAAGTGAAATAAGCCATACAGAGAAAGACAGATACCATATGGTTTCACTCTTATGTGGATCCTGAGAAACTTAACAAGAACCCATGGGGGAGGGGAAGGAAAAAAAAAGAGGTTAGAGTGGGAGAGAGCCAAAGCATAAGAGACTGTTAAAAACTGAGAACAAACTGAGGGTTGATGGGGGGTGGGAGGGAGGGGCGGTGGGTGATGGGTATTGAGGAGGGCACCTTTTGGGATGAGCACTGGGTGTTGTATGGAAACCAATTTGTCAATAAACTTCATATAAAAAAAATACTACCCAGATAAAAGGTTATTCTATTACTATTAATCATTCTTTTATCTATGTTATTTGAAATATTATATTCAATGCACCACAGTGCAGTGAATGGATACATTTTATCTTCTACTTATGTCTAGACTGTGGGTTTGGGTAGTTTTATTTGTTCTTCTGTTGTACTCTATTGTTTTTGGAGAATATGTAGGGAGATATGGATTTAAGTAGCCACTATTATAATCACTAACCCATAAGTCTGTATATATTTTTTAATCACTTAAAAATAACACTTCATTTCTGAATGTATTAATGTTTATTTGCATAACAGTCAAATTGAGCAAATTTTCATATATTCATTTTCTATTCTATGTCTTAGCTTGTGATTTTTCTTCATTTATTATTTAATTATCCATTTTCCACTTGGGGTTTAATTGAAAATTGGGCAAAGTAAATGAATTGGATATTCCTATGTTTTTGTAAGAATTCTTTATATATCAAGATTATTATCACTTCTTCATATATTGCATTTTAAAAATATTTCAATATCTTTTGTTTTGATTTTTAATGTTTATTTATTATTGAGAGACAGTGAGAGACAGAGCATGAGCAGGGGAGGCGCAGGGAGAGAAGGAGACAGATTCTGAGGCAGGCTCCAGGCTCTGAGCTCTCAGCACAGAGCCTGACGCGGGGCTTGAACTCACAAACTGCAAGATCAGGACCTGAGTCGAAGTCGGACGCTTAACCGCCTGAGCCTCCCAGGCGCCCCTGAATATTTCAATATCTTTAATGTACTTTTAATACTTTGTGTTATGTTTTTTGAATATTTTCCCACGATAACTTCTAAGCAATTATTATTTATAAAGAAACTATTTTTTATGTTTTTACTTTGATTCCAGTTAGCACACAGTGTTCTCTTGGTTTCAGGTGTACAATAAAGTGATTCAACAATTCCATACATTAGCTGGTGCTCATCACAACAAATGCACTCCTTAATTCCTAGTGCCTATTTCACCCATCCTCTCTGGTAACCATCAGTTTGTCCTCTGTAGTTAAGAGTTTGTTTCTTGGTTTGTCTCTCCTATGTATATCTCTTTTTTTCCCTTTACTCATGTGCTTTGTTTCAATTCCACATATGAATGAATCATATACCATTTTTCTTTCTCAAACTGACATATTTCACTGAGCATTATACTCTCTAGCTCCATCCATGTTGTTGCAAATAGCAAGATTTCATTCTTTTTAATGGCTAATATTCCATTACTACATCTTCTTTATCTATTCCTCAATCAGTGGGCACTTGGGCAGCTTCCATAGTTTGGCTATTGTGAATAATGCTGCTATAAACAAAGGGGTGCATGTACCCCTTTGAATTAGTGTTTTTGTATTCTTTGGGTAAATACAGAGTAGTGCGATTGCTGGATTGTAGGGGTAGTTCTATTTTTAACTTTTTGAGGAATCTCCATACTATTTTCCACAGTGGTGGCACCCGCTTGCATTCCCACCAACAGTGTACAAGGGTTTCTTTTTTTCCGCATCTTCCTTTTGTTTCTTGTGTTTTTGATTGTAGCCATTCTGACAAGTGTGAGGTGATATCTCATTGTAGTTTTGATTTGCACTTTTCTGATGATAAGTGATGAACATCTTTTCATGTGCCTGTTGGCCATCTGTATGTCTTCTCTGAAGAAATGTCTATTCATGCCTTCTGCCTATTTTTTTAATGTTTTTATTTTACTTTTGAGAGAGAGAGACTGATTGCGAGTGGGGGAGGGGCAGAGAGAGAGGGAGACAGAATCTGAAGCAGGCTCCAGGCTGTGAGCTATCAGTGCAGAGCCCGACACAGGGCTTGAACTCACAGACTGTGAGATCATGACCTGAGCCGAAGTCAGTCATTTATCCAACTGAGCCACCCAGGTGCCCCAGTCTTCTGCCTATTTTTAAATTGGATTATTTGTTTCCAGGTGTTGAATTATATCAGTTCTTCATTTATTTTGGATACTAGTCCTTTATGAGATATGTCATTTGCAAATATCTTCTCCCATTTTCTATGTTGCTTTTTAGTTTTGTTGATTGTTTCCTTTGCTGTGAAGAAGCTTGTTATTTTGATGAAGTCCCAATAGTTTATTTTTACTTTTTTTCCCCTGCTTCAGGGAAAGAAAAAAGTTGCTTCAGCCAGGTGAAAGAAGTTATTGCTTGTGTTCTCTTCAAGGATTTTTATAGTTTCAGGTTTCACATTTAGGTCTTTAGTACATTTTGAATTTATTTTTGTGTATGGTGTAGAAAAGAGGTTCAGTTTCTTTCTTTTGCATGTTGTTGACCAGTTTTCCCAACACCATTTGTTGAAGAGACTACCTTTTCCCATTGGATATCCTTTTCTCCTTTCTTGAAGATTAACTGATCTTATAGTTGTGGATTTATTTCTGGATTTTCTATTCTGTTCTATTGAGCTATATGTCTACTTTTGAGCCAGTACCATACCGTTTTGATTACTACAGCTTTGTAATATAACTTGGAGTCCATAATTGTGATGCCTCCACCTTTGCTTTTCTTTTCCAAGGTTGCTTTGACTATTTAGGGTTTTTTGTGGTTCCATACAAATTTTAGGAGAGTTTGTTTTAGTTCTGTGAACAATGCTGTTGGTATTTTGCTAAGGATTGCATTAAATGTGTAGATTGCTTTGGGTAGTTTAGACATTTTAACAATATTTCTACTTCCAATTCATGAGCATGGGATTTCCATTTCTTTTTGTCTTCTTTAATTTCTTTCTTGATGTCTTATAGTTTTCAGAATACAGGTCTTTCACTTTCAGGTCTTTGGTTAAGTTTATTCCTAGATATCTTATTATTTTGGTGCAGTTGTAAATGGGATTGCTTTCTTAATTTCTCTTCGTCTTTCTTCATTATTGGTGTATACAAAGGCAACAAATTTCTACATATTGATTTTGTATCCTGCAACTTTATTGAATTTATTTATCAGTTCTAGCAGTTATTTGGTGGAAGCTTTTGATTATTCTATACATAGAGTCATCTCCTCTGCAAATAGTGAAAGTTTTACTTCTTCCTGAATGATTTCAATGCTTTTTTTTTCTTTTTGTTTTCTGATTGCTGTGGCTAAGACTTCCAGTACTATGTTGAAGAAAAGTGGTGAGAGTGGATGTTCTTGTCTTCTTCCTGAACTAAGGGGAAAAACTTTAATTTTTTCTCCATTGAAGATGATGTTAGCTGTGGGTTTTTCATAGTGGCTTTTATTATGGTGAGGTATGTTCCCTCTAAACCTGCTTTGTTGAGGGTTTTTATCATGAATGGATATAGTACTTTATCAGATGCTTTTTCTGTGTCTATCGACATGATCATATAGTTTGTATCTTTTCTCTTATTGATGTGATATATCATATTAATTAGTTTGTGAATAATTAACCACCCTGCAATCCAGTAATAAATTCCACTTGATTGTGGTGAAGCATTTTTTAAAAGTATTGTTGGATTTGCTTTGCTAATATTTTGTTAAGGATTTTTGCGTCTATATTCATCAAGGATATTGGCCTGCAGTTGACTTCTTTTGTGTGGTCTCTTTATCTAGTTTTGGTATCAGAGTGATACTGGCCTCAGAGAATGCATCTGGAAATTTTATTTCCTTTTCTATTTTTTTGAATAGTTTGAGAAGAATACACACTAACTCTTCTTTAAATGTTTGATAGCATTCACCTGTGAAGCCATCTGGTCCTGGACTTTTGTTTCTTGGGAGTTTTTGATTATTGATTCAATTTCTTTGCTGGTTATCTGTTCAAATTTCCTATTTCTTCCTCTTTCATTTTTGGTAATTTATACGTTTCTAGGAATTTATACATTTCTGTTAGGTTGTCTAGTTTTTATTTATATTTTTGTGGTGGTATTGGTTATTATTTCTCCTCTTTCATTTGTGATTTTATTTGAGTCCTTTCTTACATTTTCTTGATAAGTCTGGCTAGAGCTGTATCAATTTCATTGATTTTTTCCAAGAAAACCATCTCCTGGTTTTGTTGCTCTGTTCTATTATTTTTTAAGTGTCTATATCATTTATTTCTGCTCTTATTTGTATATTTCATTCCTTCTTCTGGTTTTATGTTTTGTCTGTCGTTCTTTTTCTAGTTCCTTTAGGTGTAAGGTTAGGTTGTTTATTTGAAATTTACACTAACTTCTTGGTGTAGGCCTGCATTGCTATAACCATTTAGAACCATTTTGCTGCATCCCAAAGATTTTGGACCATTTTGTTTCATTTTCACTTGTTTCCATAAACTTTTTTACTTCTTTCTTGATTTCCTGGTTGACCTATTCATTGTTTAGTAGCATTTTATGTAACCTCCATGTATTTGTGGTCTTTACACATTTTTACTTGTGGTTGACTTCTAGTTTCATAGAATTTTCGTTAGAAAAAATTATTGGTATCACTTTGACCTTCTTGAATTTGTTGAAGCTTGTTTTGTGGCCTAATATGTGATCTTTTATTGAGATTGTTTCATGTGCACTTGAGAATAATGTGTATTCTTCTCTTTTAGGATAGAACGTATGAATATATCTGTTAAATCCAGTTGTTCCAGTGCGTCATTCAGAGCCATTGTTTCCATGTTGATTTTCTGTGTAGGTGATCTGTCCATAAATGTAAGCAGGGTATTAAACTTCCCTACTATTACTGTATTATTATGATTAGTTATTTTATGTTTATTAACAGTTTTATGTATTTCAGGGTTCTATGTTGGGTGCATAAATATTTACAATTGTTGTCTTCTTTTTGGATGATTCCCTTTATTATTATCTAGTGTCCTTCTTTGTCTCTTGTTACAGTCTTTGTTTTAAAGTCTATTTTGTCCAGTATAAGTATTGCTACTCTGGGTTTTTTTTTGACATCCATTTGCATGATAGATAGATAAAGAGAGACAGAGAGAGATGATCTCCATTTGCATCCAACCCCTCACTTTCAACCCACAGATATCTTTAGGTCTAAAATGAGCCTGTTGTGGGCAGCATATAGATAGGTCTTGTTCTTTTTATCCATCGTATCACCCTATGTCTTTTGATTAGAGTGTTTAGACCTTTTTCATTCAAAGTAATTACTGATAAATATGTATTTATTGCCACTTTATTACTTGTTTTGTAATTATTTCTGAAGATTTTCTCTGATCCTTTCTTGTCTTTCTCTCTGTCATGGTTTGTTGATTTTCTTTAGTGATATATTTGGATTTCTTTCTTTTTATCCTTTGCATATTTATTAGTGGTTTTTGATATATGGTTACCATTAGATTCGTATATAATGCCTTCTGCATACAGTTATCTATATTAAGTTTATGGTTGTTTAAGTTTGAACCCATTATTTACTTCTCCCATGTTTTAGGTATGTGTTATCATATTTTACATGCTTTTATTTTCAGAGTTCCTTGATTTATTTTTTACAGAAATATTCATTTTTACTGGTTTTGTTTTTCCTACCTCACACTGTGGCTTTTGGTCTCTGCTTTCTTCTTAAAGAGTCCCCTTTCATATTTCTTACCCAGCTGGTTTAATGGGCATGAACTCCTTTAGATTTTGTTTGTTTAGAAAACTCTTTATCTCTCCTTCTGTTCTGAATGATAACCTTGATGGATAGAGTATTCTGGACTGTGGACTTTTCCCATTCAGCAGTTTGAATATATCATGCCTCTTCCTTCTGGCCTGAAAAGTTTCTGCTGAAAAATCTCCTGATAGCCTTATAGTTTTCCCATGTATATTACTATATTCTTTTGTCTTGCACCAGAACTGAGGCTCTGCAAAATTCCCCAGTCAGGAGATGTGGTGTGAGTAGGAATTTTGACTGGTCTTCTGTGGGAGGGAGGCTGCCTAGCTAGGATTAAGGCAAGTGAGAGTGGGAAGAGTAGTTCCACTGGAGTGCAGCAGGGTGGGGTTTGGTGTAAGTAAATTAGATAGTCAGTGTGGGCTTTGCACTGGTTCCTTAAGGTGTTCCAGTGCCCACACTGAGGGGTGGGGGAGAGAAACAGTGCTGGCTAGCTCACTCACTCTTGGAGGGGTCCTTTGCAAATGCTGCCTCTCTGTGATGCACTCTGAGATGAGCAAATAAGTTTCCCACTGTGTGCCCCAGCTGGTGGTATCCAGATCACTGTTTCAACACCATATGTCCATGGGTTATTTGCCTGCCTTCTCTCCAAGAGCACCACAATGCCCTCCAGGTTCCATCCCATCCAAGCCTGCTGACCCTCAAAACTCCAGGCTTTAAGCTGGTTGCCAAAAGTCACAAGGTTCAGCTCTTCTCTCTCTTGAAGCCAACCACTATGGGGATTTGTTTTTCCCTTTCTCTCCCCTGTATGCTAGTTTGTCTCTCAACCCTCTCCACAACCATGGCTCTCCTTCCACCTCAGTGAAGCAGCCACAATCCATCTCTCTCCCAAACCACTTCTCTGCATGTCCTGACCTCTCTTGATGAGTCTCTTCTCTACCTTTAGCTGTGGGGTTTGTTCTGCCACTCTTCAGGTAAATTTCTGGGTTATTTAGGATTATTTGATAGTTATATAATTGTCTTTGTGGAAAGAGTAGAGCCCTCCTACTCCACTGCCATCTTCTAACCATTGTCCTATAGAGAAGCTATAATATATGTTATATATTATTATATAGCCAGGTAACTATATAATTGAACATTGTACATTATAGGGAATAGAAATTGAACATTTCTACTAATAATAGACTTTTTGGTTGATTCACTTAGCTTTTCTTTAAAAAAAAAGTGACTGTTAGTACTGATAACTTTCTTTTCTGTTCCTATATTTATATTCCTAGGTTTGTAAATTCATGTATTTGGAAAAATTTTATTATCCATAATAATTAATGTTGAATAATAAAGATATTGGAAGATGCTCTTATTTTGGCCCTGACTTTCACAGGAATGATTCATTCATGTGTTTTAACATGGAATATGATAGGACTATTGGTGTTAAAGCATATTTATCATTCAAAAATCTTCAATTGCAACAGGACATTAAATTAATTAATGTCATTTAAAATGACATTTTCTCCTTTTAAAATAACTCTGTATGTGTGATTTTACTGCTTCTATTGTTCACAATGTAATGAATTTCTATTATTTTCTTTATTTTTAAATGGACTAACTGAAAATTTTCCATGAACTCTATTAGGTTGATTTTTCTGTTTTCTTTATACCTGCTTTTGGTTCATTTGAAAAATATTTAAAGTGCTTATATATTTTCAACATTGTTGAAGGAAATGAGAATATAGTATAGTACAAGATAAAAAGGCTTGTGTTCTCATGAGACTTAGATTTTACAAATAGAAACACACAATAAACAACTAATAACTAATATCATTTTATAAATATGTTAGTTCCATGAGAATAAAACTGAATCAAATGCTAAGCATGTCTTGAGTAAATGGCATTTTAGACAGAAACCTCTGCCATTATTAATTTTTTTCTGTTTTCTTGGGGTTTTTTCTGTATATTAAAATTTTTTTAAATGTTTATTTTTGAGAGAGACAGAGGTACAGAGTATGAGTGGGGGAGGGGCAGAGAGAAAGAGGGAGACACAGAATCTGAAGCAGTCTCCAGACTCTGAGTTGTCAGCACAGAGCCCAATGTGGGGCTCGAACTCACAAATGGCAAGATTATGACCTGAGCTGAAGTCAGATGCTCAACTAACTGAACCACCAAGGCACCCCTTTTTTCTGTATATTTTAAAATATAATTAGCTTCTGTGTTTTTATACCTTTTAATAATTAACCTTTTTAAAACTATTGGTTCAAAAGGAGATACCCTCAAGTTTAATTTTATTATGTTTGGGAAATTAAACTTAAAGATGCTAAGGAGAGGGAAGTATATAATATGCTACCTAGATTCATTCCTCAGCTTTGCTCCATCTCTATCAAAAGAATATGTAGGAGATAATTTATGATGATCTTTATGGTGACTGATGATCTTCAAGGGCTCAGATGAGCATCGAAGTATACATTATGATTTGTGTTTCAATTTGAATTGACCCTAAATCTTGGTGCTCCTGTACTCTCAAAGGAGGATAAATATGAGGATTCAAGAATTTAACCCAACTTAAAACCTTCTTGAAGAACCTGGGCTTCACAGTTTTTCCAGTAGAACTGCCTGTTAGTAAATATGAGAGGGAAACATGAGTTGAAGAACGTTCAGTTTATTGGGAGAGAAAGAATAGCATGATGGTTAAGTTACTTGTTCTGAAGCCAAATTGCTTGGATCCCAGCCCTCTCCTGTATCTAATTTGTAAACAACATAAGTCACTTAATACTTGTTTTCTAAGGTTGCTTGTTTGGAAAGAGAGGTAGAAATATGGTTGATGAAATAGGATAAGTTACTATGAATACCAACTCATAACATTATTGTTTGTATTAAATTACTACATGTAAGGAACTTAGGAGAGTGTCTAGAACACAGTTATAACTCAATAAATGTTCTGGATTATTATTATTTATTACTATTTCTTTTAGTATTTCTTTTAGTTTTATTATTCCAGCTAGGAACCTTGCTCCATGAGAATTTTTGTTCTTTTAAAAATTTTTTTAATGTTTTATTTGTTTTTGAGAGAAAGAGAGAGAGACAGAGTGTGAGCAAGGGAGGGGCAGAGAGAGAGGGAGACACAGAATCTAAAGCAGGCTCCAGGCTCCTAGCTGACAGCACAGAGCCCGACCTGGGGCTCGAACTCATGAACCATGAGATCATGATCTGAGCAGAAGTCAGTGCTTAACTGACTGAGTTACCCAGGTGCCCTGTTCTCTCTTTATGATGATGATACCATAACACCTTGTAAATAAATTATTTTCCTTTGGAAGCTCTTGCTAACCCTCATTTCTGTGGCAAAGTATTGCCTTTGTTCCCTGTTGAATTAATTTTTCCTACTCTATAGTCCTCTTTCTCATTACAGTGCAGTTATTTATGGTGAGCCCATCTTTCTGTGGTGATGCAGAAGCCACTCTGTTTCTGTGCCACTGATATGTTTCTGTGTTAGCTGAGAACATGTTAGAGCTGGTTAGGTAATCAGGTCTACTTCAATCCTGAAAGCAAAAGCGGAATCATCAGTTCCTCCCATTTTATTTGTGCAGGCTCTGATCTTTGAAAACAATGTAATGGTTTTTGAAAAGAAACAAGTTATAAATCCAGACTGAGGCATACTCCTAATTTATTATAGACTTATGAAACATCTCTTGCCCAGGCCCATACTGCTAAGGGAGCTTAGCAAAGAACAAGATGTGGTTTCCAGTAAAACACTAAATATTAGAATGCGGCCTGCATTCCCATGGGAAGAGATCTACCAGTACCAATATGTACTAACAAATAGAAAATAAATGGTTTCCTAGTGTGAAAGGTTTTCAATCTAAAATTGGACCAGAGGATATGAAAGAGAAGGATCTCATGCATTTGCCCTCAGGAATACAAAACTTAAAAACTGAGACTGAGTCCCTGTGAATGCCTGACTTACAGAAAACTGGAATTTTCTCCTGACATTGAACATTTGCCAAGAATCTCTCCCTATCCTCAAGCAAGGGAAATTACTGCTTTGACTCTGGCTGGACTCCCCCAACTCTTTGCATTCCTTGCCCCTAAATACAGCTCAACCCAAACCTTCAATGGGCTTGCCTGTGGTTTGCTGCAGTTTAAGTTTCCCAAGTTGCAATTTATCTTCTATTCCTGATTAAACTCAATTTTTGGTAAATTCAAACCTGCCTCAGTTTACCTCTTTATTGGGTTGACACTATGGTACTTGGCTCCCTTTGGAATCTATAGATTTTACAGGGTTAGAGGTCACTTGGTGGCTCATTAGCTTTAGTCTGTTGTGAAAGAGATGGATAGAAAGGTTTTGGCAGGGGTCTTAATTCTCCAAGCAACTGAAACTGTGGAACAATGAGAAGAGTGATCATATTAAAGTCACATAGGGTGCAGTTGCATAGGAGCCATTGTGCCACTACCTAATTGGGGATTCTAGGCTAGGTTATTTCATTTCTTTGGACTTTAGTTTCTTTATTGGTGTAAAGTAATCTAGTAAATAATAAATCATGAATAAAAAATATGATATAATTTGTAATCTCTATAAAACATCATTTAAAATGACTTACCATTACATGGGTTCACATTCACCATAGTTTTGATTATGTTTCCAAAGAAAGTTATGCTATCTAAGACTTTTTCTTAACCTATATGTGGTGACTTATAACTCCTTCAAAGTTGAATGAATTTGGACATTTAATCTATGAGCTTTAGCTTCCTATCCATAAAATGGGAATAATAATACCTGTTTCTTAGATTTATTGATAGAGCTCAATTAAATAATAGCTATTAATTACCAACTACTGTACCTGGCAAAATAAAATGAAAATACTGCACAGTATTAGTTTTGTCTGCCTTTCACTTTTTCTTTAATTTTATTTCTACCTCTTTTTCCCCCTAATTAGCCCATAGACTTTACCTTAATTATAGGGTAGGCTCTGGTTGTTTGACTTGGAGGATTTTCTTTTTTAAAAAAATTAATTTATTCAAATTCAAGTTAGTCAACATACAGTGTGGTATTGGTTTCAGGAGTAGAGCCCAGTGATTCATCATTTACATATGACACCCAGTGCTCATCCTAAGAAGTGCTCTCCTTAATGCCCATCTCCCATTTAGCCCATCCACCCACCCACTTCTCCTCTAGCAGCTCTCAGTTCTTACGTCTCTTATGGTTTGCCTCCCTCTCTGTTTTTATCTTATTTTCCTTCTCTTCCCCTATGTTCATTTGTTTTTCTCTTAAATTCCACATATGAGTGAAATTACATGATATTTGTCTTTCTCTGACTGACTTATTTCTCTTGGCATAATACCCTCTAGTTCCATTCATGTTGTTGCAAAGGGCAAGATTTCATTCTTTTTGATCACCAAGTAATATTCCATTGTATGTATATACCACATCTTCTTTATCCATTCATCAGTCGATGGAAATTTGGGCTCTTTGCATAATTTAGCTATTGTTGATAGCACTGCTATAAACATTATGGGAGATTTTCTTATCAAGACTAAATTCTGGGTTCTCTTAAAGGGTATGAAGGGACCAGGCCCAGAGGCTGCCTAGGTTTTTTGTTTGTTTGTTTGTTTTTTGTTTTTATAAGATTTACCTATAAGTATTGAGCTTATCATTGCCAAGGTCTTTCTTCTTATCTCATCTTTTCTCTCTCCTTTCTACCTTTTCCCATCCTATCATAAACCAAATTAAAATGTTCATCTTCACTATGGTAGTTCTCTTTTTGTTGTACCACCCTGCTGTGATTTTTGGCAGCTGTATGTATCCTTCCTTGGGGATTTATTTCAGCTGGATAGAGCTGTCTTGCCCATGGCTTTTACTCCTTCCTAGGGGCAGACTTTATCCAATGACTGGTCCATGCAGGGGTACAAAAGCCCTAGACCTTAGCCTCAATTTGGGATTTCTCTAAAGGACCATCTCAGTTTTAGAGATCACTGTGGGATTGACTGAGGTTTCTGATGATCCTGGGTTGCAATTAACTTCCTCCTGCATAGTCCTCTTCTGTCACCCTCTAACAGATGTTGTTTCTGAGGGCACGCCCCGGTAAACCTCCAGTGGTAAATCTCCATCTCAGAGTTTGTTTCCTGGGAAACCAGCTTATGATAGTCTTAGATAGCTTGTACCCCAAAAGATTTACTTAGTAGGACTCATTTTTCTCATCAACTACACAGACATTGCAAGAGTAGAACTGTGCACATAAATTCCAATTATTAGGCTCAGGTGTACTAATTTTTGTGCCTATTCTTTTTTGTGTTAGGCTGAGTAGGGAAATTATGGAAAATCCAGAAAGACCATTTTAGAAGATGAAAATATTGTCTACACCAGTAGACATGCGTGTACTCTTCCTTCAGGATTGCCTCTGTTTTCAGCCAACCTGAAAAACTCATCCTTGACTTCTCCCTCAGAATGAAGATCCTACTTTAGATATTGTCCAGAATAGCTGTTATCTCATGAACAGTTAACCATCTACTCTGGGTCACTTACTCTGGAAACCAACATGATGAAAACACAAATGATATGGGCCCACTTGCAACCTCTTCTTAGCAATAAAAACAACACCAACAAAAGAGAGACTAATAGCGCTTTTTGTAATGTTTATTTATTTTTGAGAGAGAGAGAGAGAGAAAGAGAGAGAGCATGATCAGGGGAGAGGCAGAGAAAGAGAGAGAGAGAGAGAGAGAGAGAGAGAGAGAGACAGAATCCAAAGCAGGCTCCAGGCTGGACGTGGGGCTCAAACTCATAAACCGTGAGATCATGACCTGAGCTGAAGTCAGACACTTAATCAACTGAGCCACCCAGGTGCCCCGACTAATAGCACTTTTAATTTTATTTTAAAATTTATTCAAATACATCATGCATAAAAAAATTATACCTAACATACATGTGGACTGTATAATAGGGTAAACACATATTTAAAAATTGAGGTGAAAGTAAATTAGTAAAGTTTGAAAACAAACATGTAGAATTAATTCTTTCAAATTTTCAGAAAGTTTGTCACAATCTCTTCTTGAACATCCTACATGTAAAGTAAAGATGGAGACAAGATCAGACATTAGGTTTACAGGCTCATAACATTATTTTCAGTAAGGTCAAAGGGATTTTTTTCTTTGTAGGATTTTAGAACTTTAAGTTAACAATAAAAAAGATGAACTAAAAAAACAAGGAACAAAAAACTAAACCCACAAGAGATGATTTTCTTCTTCTTAAATAGGATAGCATTTAATAGGGTACCTTCTCAAATAGGTAGCATCCAGCCCTGGAATGCTAAGAGATACCTTATTTTGGATCTAGATGGAAAATATTCCTTTGTTGTCATCTAGTTTCTAGGACTTAATCTTACCAACTGCAGTGTGACCTTTCCTTTGACTCCACTTTTGAAATTGGCTTTCATGGTCAATCCTCATGTTTCATCATTAGCCAGAATTATTTTACTTCCAATGTCTCAGCTTCTCAAAATATTACTGCTGAAATACTCTCTATGAATAGATTACAACATACAGCTCTGTGAAGTAGCCATGGGTTGACTTTTAAGTCCAGATATTTGATTCACTATAGCTCTAGCTACTATTCTATGTCTTATATACACATATTTGAAAGTTCTGAAGGTAGGCCCATTTTTTCTGAAATTCCTCTGCATTTAAATGATCAAATTCACTCCATCTGAATGCCCACTAATACCCTTATATGAGATACCATTTAATAAGAGAAAGGAAGACAAATATTAAATGGGAGAAGTGAAACAAAAACCAAAATCATTGTAGATAGAATATATTGTGAAAAAATAGTTTTAGACAATTTAATTTTGGTTGAATTAGTGTTGCAGTTTCATTTAGTTATATTACCTATTTTAATAGAGCTGAAGCATGTAAAGTAAATTGGTATAACCCCTTTTGAAAGTAATTTGGAGTTATATATCAAGAACTATAAAACTTTTCTACTGAGAGCCATAAAATTGTTCATTGCCTTTGATGAAGTAAAGCCACCCCTGGGAATTTATTCTACGATATAATCAAAAAGAAGGGAAAATCAAACATAAGAAGGTATTTATTTCAGCATTAGTGACAATAGGCACTGATCAGAAATAATCTTGAGTATAGGAATGATTAAAATATATTTTTTAAGTTCGTATGATTAAATATATAGCTACTAAAATGATAATTAGATACAGAATGGCAACTTTGTGGACAAGGTGGACAGTTGTGGGCCCATATCTATAATTACACATAGAGAATGGAGAGACTACACTATCATCTGTCATCCCTGCATGGATGACAGATTAAGATCTTCAATACTGCCTATTGATGATTTGATGCCCTAAGGCTCAACCTCTTCTCTTATCCACACCCACTACCTTGATAATCTTATCCCATCTCTTGATTTTAAATACCACTCATATGCTGATGACTCCCAAATTATATCCCTATTCCAGACTTCTGCTCTAAGCACAAGACTTGTATATTCTTCAGCATTGTTGTCATATTTAAGAGATATTTTGAACCTAATGTCTACAATGAATACTTGGTATTCTCCCACAGACCCACTCCAACTATAGCCTTTCTTCTTTCAGTGAGTTACAGCTCTGTCCTTTTCACCCTTCAGTATGAAAACCTTGAAGTCATCTTTGATGCTTCTCTTCCTCTGTCACACATATCCAATACTTTGGGAAATCCTGTTGGTTCTGCCTTCTCAATGTATCCAGAATTAACTATTAATCATCTTTTCCGTAACTATCACTCTGGTCTGGGCTAAAATTACTACAATATGTTTCCAAAGTCTTCCTGACTCTAAAATTATCCCCCACAGACTGATCTTAACACAACATGCAGATGATTTTTGAAGAAAACTCTTAATAATACTGTAGTATGTTAACATGATTGACATTTTAAAGGAGAGAGCTGTGGATGCCAAATTAAGGTCCCAAATTCCATGTTTCTGATTCTAGCTTTTAGGATCATTCTGCTGTGATTGTTCTTTAATGATAAGAGGTCTTGCTAAAGTAATAAGATTAAAAAAAAAAACTAAGCATAGTTAAATAGACTTCAAAATATTTCATTTCTCTAGTGTATTTAGAATATATGTTTCAAATAAAGTTGATGAATTTGTTTCTTTACTTTTTTCTGTATACAAATGAAAGCTGCAGCAAACAAAACAGAACAAAACCTTGCATTTAAACAGTTCTTCTTTGAACAGAGTTCCAAGGGTATTGTATTCAAACTTATTACATCATTAGATGGATTCTTCCCTGGCACTTTATAATGAAGCTTTAGAAGACAACATATATTTTCCTTAAATTCTGATCAGTTATGATATGGGGTATTCTTATGTCCTTGGTGCTTAACACATCTCTCTCCACCTCCAATTCTAAAAGCATTAAGTAATATGATTCAATATTTTCCCTTTAATGCTGTGAGTCAGAATTCTTATAACACTCACATGATAAGAATAACCAATTCTTATAAAACATGCAGATTAACAGATCTTTCCTCTTGAAATTCTGACTTGATGGATCTAGGTTGAGCATGACCATGATATTTTAGGCAAGTCTTCCAGATGATCTTGATTTCTAGAATTGTTTAGTAAAGCTTCAGGATAACTTAAAACAAGTAAAGTAGCACAGGTATTAGTATATTCTTTGGTTGTGGGAAATTGCTGAAATGAAAACTAAAAGACCACGTGAGAAATCATGTAAAATCTTATTAACCTGAAAAAGAAAAGAAAAGAAAAAAAACCTTTTGATCAGACAGACATTTAGGAATCTATTGGCATGGGTAAGTTCCCATTTACTGGGCGATTGCAAAGGCAAATGTTTTCTCTGAGCTCACATGAATATATTTAAAAGTGATACATAGGAGTGGGTCACAGTGATATGTCCTATAGACCTTGGAATCTAGGTTACTCTCTGAAAGTTCAAACAACAAGTTTTCCACAAAGAGTCAAAGTTATGCATCTGTTGAAATTAACCACTGTGTGAGTGAAATCCTGAGTGAAATCCAAGGGCACTGAATATGAATATTTCAAAGTATAAACTACATGTTATCTCAGAGAAGTGGGACTGGAATACAATGCAGTTTTGTAAGCTTCATTGATGAAGCTCTTGATGAGAATGTGGTTTCCCTCTTGATGAAGAATGTGGTAACACTGGAGGTTGCTCATCATGCAACATAGAATAATGAAGAAGTAATCAAAATACAATTCAGGATTACATATTTAGTTCCATTTTTGTAATACACCATACAAAACATACTTGAACCATGCAAAAGTTTACTCAATCCTGGGTCTAGCTGACTAGACAAGATGACTCTTGCAAAATCCCCTGAAATCTCAGGACCCTCTCTAGGCCTATGGTGATCCAACAAGGTGGTATAAAGCCATTTCATTGGATTTTGCCTAAAGAGAGTGGAGTTGGCTTATTTCACGAACAATAATCAGCTCATCCACATCCCTCAAAAACAATGATAGACAAATTTGTTGAAGAAGATATCATATGCCCACTGGAACTGATGAGGCATAAGACTTTAATTTTAACACCTTATTTACAGATTTTCTTTTCATGCATGTAAACAAGTAAGATGAACATGTATAGGCTCAGTGTTTGTGATTACCTGAAATCACTGTCATAAATGATTATAGAGATTGAATAATCATATATATACATATCTATATATATTATATATAGATATGTATATATAATAGGTTATAGAGATTGAATAATTTCTTGAAAGCTCTGACTTGTTCAGGCTGAGACCTTATGCAACAATTATCTATAATTGTTCTACCTTCTCTAAATCTAAAACTCAGGGAGATTGTATTTATGCTAGCAAGGGTCACTTGATCCATATAATAAAGTCACCACCCATGTATGTCCAAGAATACCTCTCTGATAAAGAGGAAAGAAAGATATGTTTACACATTGACTTCATTATTTCCTAGTTCCAGGGAAGGTGGAAAAGACAAAAACTCACCAATATGCAATATTGATAAAGTTATACTTTATGTAATTTTGCTCACATATATTAAATATATCCATGAATCTTTTCCCATAATATGTGTGTACATTCATAAATCAATTCTTTTCCAATGTAATCTCTACAGGGTAGGAATCTTTTCTTTCTCAGACTTAATAGGTCAATTAACCATGTCTAAGAATAGTAACATGGTGTGGTTATGTGTTGATGAATTCACTGAGGCATTCAAAGTTTAATATGAGAGTGTTTTGACATTATTACCATAAGCATTTCAAGATGTCCCAAAGTTATTTCTTTACTCCACTTCATATGCAGGATTACAATTGTGCAGACCCTTGTTATGATATCTTTGCACATACAGAGATATTTATTCATCCCCCCAGATACACATCCCAAATAACAAAATCATTCATGCTATAGTTCATCAAACCTGAAACCATATTTTTCACATTTTAACATTTAGAGACTAGGAAAACTTCTAAAATTAATAGTATCTTGGTTTTATGAATTTTGACATATTTATACCTTAAATTATATCAACACTTATGTAAAATTACCTATTTCTTCATAAATTCAGATATAATTGCAAATCATATAAGAAGAAATTATTTAAAAATTTACTAGGCTTAAAATTTTACAATCTTGGGGTATTAGTTGCCATGGTGATGCTACAGTTGACTATTAGATGTATAGCAAGTCAAACAGGAAATAAGAAATTATCTAATTTTAATGTTATATTAATATTCAATAAATTTTAAATACTTTTTGGAAACATAATTCATTCTTTCTAAATGATTCATTAATTTCAGCAGTTTTATTTACAAGATAAATCAAGATATTGAACTTAATGTTGAACTATCAAAAATGAGTATTTTCCAGGGTTTGGTTTATAGCAACTATTTCGCAACTTTCTGGATAATGTTAGAGATTATTCAGATGAGTGTGCTTGCTCTGATATTATTGAGGACAGAAATCAACACAGTACCAAAAGGATTTCTAATCAGCAACCTTTTCATAGCTGCTTTCACCTCTTTGTTCCGTAGACTATAGATGATAGGATTCAACATGGGGGTTAATCCACCATATACCAAAGCTATAAATTTATCTATTTCCTGTGAATCCACAGCTGAGGGCTTTAGGTACATGGAGAGAGCTGTCCCAAAGAACAAAACCACCACAGTCAGGTGGGCTGCACATGTTGAAAAGGCTTTGCTTCGACCACCCACTGAACTAATTCTTAGGATGTTGGAGAGAATGAATGCATAAGATATACAAATTAGAAGCACTGGCATGGGAAGGATAAGTGTGGTGATCACCAGCATGAGTAATTCCACCATGGAGGTGTCCACACAAACCAGTTTCAAGACAGCCAGAATTTCACAAGCAAAATGATTGATTGTGTTATGACCACACAGAGAGAGCTGCAGCACAAATACTGTTTCCACCAGGGTGGTGAGGTAGCCTGTCAACCAGGAACCAGCTGCAATCTGCAAACAAACCTTCTTGTTCATTATGATGGGGTATCTCAGGGGGTTGCAGATGGCCACATATCGGTCATATGCCATCAAGGACAAGAGCACACACTCAGTGGCACCCATAGCTAGAGAGAAGTACATCTGAGCAACACACCCTACGAATGAGATGGTGTTTTCCCCTGTAACAAAGTTTGTCAGCATTGGAGTAAAAGCAGAAGAAGTGTACCAGATGTCTAAAAAGGAGAGGTTGCTGAGGAAGAAGTACATGGGTTTGTGTAGGTGGGAATCCTGGATGGTGATGGAGATCAGAATGATATTACCCAGCAGGGTGATCAGGTACATCAGCAAGCACAGCACAAATACAATGACCTCAACTTTGGGGTAGTGGGAAAATCCCAGGAGGAAAAAAACTGTTACAGATGTCAAATTTCCCTGAAACATTTTATTATGTCATATTCATTTGTATATATGCACAGAAAGATTAACATCATATATTATATATAAAACATAAGATCCCCTCCCTTCGTATTTTCTGGCATTTTTTTCTTCATATGAACTTGTAGTCTATGCTATAGACTTGTAGTCTGTGTAGTCAAATGCTTGTCCAGCTTGCTGATAGTAATATATGTTTGAAGGAATTTGTCATTAATTAGGAAAATTTCAAGTAGGAAGTCAACAGGTAAATCCTCAAGCTGTTATTTTTGATACAAGATTTTTTGGCAGTGTTAGGAAGGGAGAGATTTATTTCATAAACATCATGAGAGATTGATGAAAGAAATAATCTTATGCATTCTTTCTTTTTCTGAAATCACCTTTATAACTGATCTATAGCTAAGTCATTAATTTACCTGAGCCATTGGAATTATTTTCTTACCCTAGTTTGGTAACAGTCTTCTTACTTAGGAATTGTTCTGCTCTCCAAGCTTATCATATTTTCTGTCACTCCTGGAATTCTGTCCAAAATAATTTGGGAGATTCAGTGAGTTAAAAAAAGTTATAAATTTCTGCAGTCATAGATTAATTAACCAAAAACCTTGGACATTTCAACACAAGTCCACAGTTTCCATTTCAAACCCAGGAAGATGATGACAGATATTCTCATGGTGGTAGACATATATAGATATTTCTTTCATATAGCTAGAATTTGCCTCGCATCTGTGCTCCAGAATCATCCTTCAAAAGACCAACTATTGGCACTATAAGGCAATTTAAGCTTTTTGTTGCTTATGAGAAGTTTCCAATTCATGTAGCAAATTAAACTTAGAACTCTATTTGTGCAGAATTAAAATTCTGAAACTCCAGGGATAATGTCCCATAGATCCAATTATAGTCAGTAACTGGTCTGTTATAATTGCAGTGTTATTCAAACAAGAAATAAACATATTCCTATCTACACTATCTTTGGGAAGGGAACTTTTCTCTGCTTCTGATTGTGTTATAAAATCAGTCAAGCTGGCTAATTTTAAAAAAGTTAAGGCGAATGAATAATGTTGACAGTTTCTCCTTTAGATTGAAGGAGTGTTTCATAATGTGTACAATATGAAGTTATACTTGATATGGAGCCCACCAAAGATGGAAGAAGGAGAGCTTAAGTAACTCTTCCATTGCTCATCATAGCCCAAAGATAAGATGAGAGTAAATGTTCTTCATGGAACTTGAAGGGACAATTTGTTTTAAAGAACACTTCTTTTAAGGTAGAACCATTTTGAGAAGATAGTTTCACCAGATAAAGGCATCTTAATCCTTCAGAAATCCACTGAATGCTCCATTTGAGTGATTTTTATAATCTCTATTTATAATTTTCTGTTTTCCAAATGAGCAACTAATGGCGAATAGTGTGTATGGTGGTATGGAGAAAACATGCTGTCAGTCTCATCACTATGCAATTGTGTTTGGATGCCTTGGTTTTAGTAACAGATTGTAATCATGACTATTACTAAATTACTTATATCACATCAAATATGTTTTCATTCTCAGAGAAGTTTATAAATTTGAACTATTGCCAAGATTATTAAAAAAAACAACAACAACCAGAAATCCTGTCCTCACTGTTTGCTTTATTACAAACGGAATGTAGCGGTGAGGTCTTCTATTTACTCTGCTCTTGTAGGGATATACCCTTCAAGGCCCTGGGATGATTCACTTCTTTAACTACAAGACATCTTGGTGCACAGGAAACAATACGGCTTTAGTGCTGCAAATACTTCCCACTTCACCACTTCAGTTTTGTTATCTAGAGCAAGTTGGTGATCCTCATTGAGATTTAGCTTATTTGTAAAAGAGCAATGATAATATTTCTTTATCAGGGTCGTTATGAGGAGTAGAGAGATATTTTATGTAAAGCAACTTACATAGTATCTGATTTATAGTATACACTCATAGATTTCAGATTTTTCTCTCTTCTGTGGTTTTCTGTTTGCTTCTTGAATCCTCTTCCTTTCCTGTATTTACTGCATTTACTGGATTTACTTCCCCTTCTCACTGTTTCCTTCCTTTTTGACTACAGCAATATTCTTACTTTCCCCCCTCATTTAGACAAGATTAACTGCAACCATAATACAAATGGTTGAAGGAAAAGGAAGAAGCTGACTGACATCTGGCCCCAGAATCCCATTTCCCTCTGAATTTATTTATTGACTACCATTCCCAACTTGTTTGATTTCTTGAACTTGTAAAGCTGTAAAGGCTTATACAGCTGGAAGTAAATAATTTAGGTTGGCTTCACTGTGCCTAGGAGAGAACTGTACTGTAGGGCTACACCACAAAGATTTAAAGGAAGGCAGTGACTAAGACTGAGGAAGGTTGCTGACCTGACTCCCCCCACTATGCGTAAAGCACCAAACCACACTTCTGCTTTGTAGATAAATCAAAGCACACTGAAAAGAAGAGAAATTCTGAAACTCCATGGAAAAATTCAAACTCTGTTTATGATAAAGCACACTCAGCAAACCAGCAGTAAAGGGATATTTCCATGAGGAATGAGCAAGATGGTGGAATGATAGTTTTCAGAGCTTGTACCCTCACAGAAGCATGTTTGAACAACTCTCCACAAATGAAAATACCTTTACAAAAGCTAAGGATTTCAGGTGAAAGATTATGGATTGGTGAATACTTCTGGGTCTCCATTGAAATCCAGAACAGAAATAAGAAAAGACACATTGAAGGGGGTAAGAACAACACTTTCACATTACCCATCTCATCCTTTCCTCAAGCCTGAGTAGTGCGATGCATAGAGACACCTCATGGGGGAAGAAGAGTGAAGTGGTATCCAACTTTACCATGAACTTTAGCATAGAGCTCACCCCAGTGAACCCTGGCACCTTGGGCTCCAGGCTCACACCCCCAGAATAAGGCTCCTGGCCACCACAGTGCCAGGCCAGGCCCTGAGACTCCAGGCTAAATGCCTGCCCTTATAGATCAAGCTTCCATGACCCCACTGTCAGGCAGGAAGCTGCAGCCCCAGCATATAGGCCAACCCTCACTGATTATCACAATAGATGTGGGAAAAAAAAGTGACAAAATTCATGATAAAAACTCTCAACAAATTATAAAGAGTGTGCTTCAACATAATAAAGACCATATGTGACAAGTCCACAGCTAACTTCATATTCAACAGTGGAAAACTCAAAGCTTTTCCTCTAAGACCAGAAACAAGACAACGTTGCCCACTCCTGCCATTTCTATTCAGTATAATACTGGAAGTCATAGCAAAAGCAATTAGACAAGAAGAAGAAATAAAAGGCATCCAAAGTGGAAAGGAAGAATGAAAACTGTCTGTGTTTGCAGATTACATTTTCTTTAAATATAGAAAACCCTGAAGACTCCACCAAAACTCTGCTAGATCTAATAAACAAATTCAGTAAAGTTGCAAGATACAAAAATCAATGTACAAAAATCTGTTGCATTTATATACACTAAAAATGAACTATCAAAAGAGATATTAAGAAAATAATCCCATTTATAATAGCATTACAAATAATGAAATACTTAGGAATAAATGTAACCAAGGAGGTGAAAGTTATGTACACTAAAAAATAAAGACATTGATTAGAGAAATTGAAAAAATGCAAATAAATGGAAAGATATCCACACTCATGGATTGGAAGAATTAATATTGTTAAAATGTCCATACCACCCAAAGCAATCTACAGATTCAGTGAAATCCTTATTAAAATTCTTATGGCATTTTTTGCAGAAATAGAAAAAAACAATCCTAAAATTTCTACGGAACCACAAAAGAGCTCAAATAGTCAAAGCAATCTTGAGAAAGAACAAAGCTGGAAGCATACTTTCTGAATTCAAAATATACTACAAAGCTGTAGTGATTAAAACAGCATGATACTGACATAAAAGCAGATGTATAGATCAATGGGAACAGAATAGAGAAACCAGAAATAAATTAATGCATTTACATGATCTTTAACAAAAGTGCCAAGATTGCACAATGGGAAAAGGACAGTCTTTTCAAAAATGGTGTTTGTAAATTGAATATCCACATGCAGAAGAATGAAATTGGACTCTCCAGACCATATACTTACATCACCTCAAAATGGATTAAAGACTTAAATGTAAGACTTGAAACTATAAGACTACTAATAGAAAACATAGGGGTAAAGCTTTTTAACATTGGTCTTGACAATGATTTTTTATTATGAATCCAAAAGCACAGGCAACAAAAGCAAAAATTGAAAAATGGGATTGCATCAAACTAAAAAGTTTCTGCAAAGAACAATCAACATCAAAGAACAAAGAACAACCAACAGAATGACGAGTCAACCTATGGAATGGGAGAAAATATTTGTAAACCATACATATAATAAGAAGTTAATATCCAAAATTTATAAGGAGCTCAACTCTGGAAACAAATACCCAATTTAAAAACTGGCAAAGGACCTAAATAGACATTTTTCCAAAGATGATGTACAAATAGCCAATAGGTATATGAAAAAATGCTCAACATTATTAATCATCAGAGAAATGTATATCATAACTGTAGATGACAAACTGATAGTTACCAGAGGGGAAGTGGGTAGGGGGCTGGGCTAAATAGGTGATGGGGATTAAGAAGTGCACTTGTAGTGTTGAGCACTGGGTATTGTATGAAAGTGTTGAATCACTAAATTGCACACCTGAAACTGATATTACACTGTATGTTAAATAACTGGAATTCAAATAAAAACTTTTGAGCTATCACCTTCCATCTGTTAGATGGACTTCCTCAAAAACTAAAAGTAGTATTACCATATGATCTAGCAATTCCATTTCTGAGTATATATGCAAAGGAAATGAAATCAGTATCTCAAAGAGATATCACCACTCCCATGTTTTTTATAGCATTAGTCACAATAGTAAGGTTAGGGAATCATCCAAGTGTCTATTAATGGATGAATAGATGAAGAGAATATGGTAAATTCATATAATTGAATATTATTCAGTCTTTTTTTTTTTTTTCAACGTTTATTTATTTTTGGGACAGAGAGAGACAGAGCATGAACGGGGGAGGGGCAGAGAGAGAGGGAGACACAGAATCGGAAACAGGCTCCAGGCTCTGAGCCATCAGCACAGAGCCCGACGCGGGGCTCGAACTCACGGACCGCGAGATCGTGACCTGGCTGAAGTCGGACGCTTAACCGACTGCGCCACCCAGGCGCCCCTATATTATTCAGTCTTAAAAAGAAAAGGAAATATTGTCACATGCTAAAATTAAGATGAATATCAAGGACATTATACTAAGTCAAATAAGCCAGGCACAGAAAGTCAAATACTACATTGTTTCACTGATGTGTGGAATCTAAAAAAGTTGAACTCATGGAAACATAGAGTGGAATGGTGCCAGGTGGGGTGTCCAGATTAGACGATATTGGGAAATGTTGGTCAAATGGTACAAAGTTTCAGTTATGCAGGATGAATAATTTCTAGAGATCTAATGTACAGCATGGTGACTATAGTTAATAATACTATATTTTATACTTGAAATTTGCTAAGAGAGTTGATCTTAAGTGTTCACTCTGCATACACACACAAAAATGATAACTGTATGAGGTGATGGATATGTTAATAGCATTATTATGGTAAGCATTTCATAATGTATATGCATTTCAAGCATTACATTGTATACCATAAATACATACACCTTTAATTTGTCAATTGTACTTACATAAAGCTAGGAAAAAATTAAAAATAGTACCTAAAACAATAAGACACTTCCAAAACATAATAAAGGCTATCTGTGGAAGACTTCAGCTAACATTAAACATAATGAAAGAAGAGCTGAAGTTTTTAACTTTGAAAATTATAGGATTTTGGGGGGCGCCTGGGTGGCTCAGTCAGTTAGGTGTCCAACTTCGGCTCAGGTCATGATTTTGCAGTTTGTGGGTTCGAGCCCCGCATCAGGCTCTGTGCTGACAGCTGGGAGACTGGAGCCTGCTTTGGAATCTGTGTCTCTCTTTTTCTCTCTCTTCCCTCCCCCACTCACGCTCTCTCTCTCCCTCCCTCTCAAAAATAATTAAACATTAAAAAATTAAAAAAAAAGAAAATTATAAAATTTCAATGTTTCTTTTAGATGTTGGTAGTTTTTGATTCCAAGAAATCGTTGCCTTCTTAATGGTCAAAACGACATTCTGGGTTCTACTTCTGAAACCAATACTGCACTGTCTGTTAACTAACTTGAATATAAATAAATAAATTTTTAAAAATAATATTCGGGGCAGTTTTATAGACAGAATGTTTATGTTTAGGTGTATGATTTATTTCAAATCCATTGTTGTGTATGGGGTGAGATATGGATACATAGTTATGCCAGCATTATTTATGGAAAAAGGTATCCTTTCCCCATTGAATTACCTTAGCATCTTTGTTGAAAAATCATAGATCATATATGTGTAGATTTCTTTCCGTACACCTCTATCCTGTTCCATTGATTTATTTGTCTTACTTTGTGTTAGTACCAAGTGAATTGATTATTACAAATTTATAATAAGTTTAATAAAAAGGTAGTATAATCTTCCAACTTTATTCTTTTTAAAGACTGTTTTGGCTATTCTAAGTTCTTTCATTTCAATATCAGTTTTAGAATCATCTTGGCAGTTTTTCTAAAATCTCTGCCTGTATTTTGAATGGGATGGCATTAATCTGTAAATGAATTTGGGAAGAATTGGTAACTTAATATTGACTCTTTTAATTCATGAGTCAGGAATTTCTGTAATAGGTTTTCCTTAATTTGTTTCTACGTGCTTTGTGGCTTTCAGTATAAAAGTTTTACACATCTTCTGTTAACTTTCCTTTAGTCATTTTTAGTTTTTATTCTATTACAAATGATATTTAAAAATATATTTAACAATTGTTTATTATTGGTAAATAGAAATGCAGCTGGTTTGTGTGATCTGATACATCCTGATAGATTGGGTAAAATCTCATAGTAATTTTATTAGTTACCTTGTGGACTCCTTGGAATTTTTATGGTCGTTTTCATATGCAATCTGCTTTTTTTAAAAATAAAAACAGTTTCCTTCTTTCCAATTGTAATGCCTTTTATTTATTTCTTTTGCCTTATTGCACTGCCCAGGACTCAATGCTATCTGTAAGTGGGGTAGTGGACATTCTTGCCTTCTTCTTGATCTCAGAAGAAGAACATTCAGTTTTTTAACTGATTTTATCCTGCTGTCTTTTCTTGGATATATCCCCACATTAGGCCTCTTTTTTTCTTTTCTCTAAATCGAAAGAATGGATATAGATCATCTTTTAATTTTTAATCATGGCAAAATTTGTTAAATTTGTCATCTTCTAAAAATTTTTATTTATTCAAATTCAAGTTAGTTAATGTACAATGTAGTATTGGTTTCAGGAGTAGAGCCCAGTGATTCATCACTTATGTATTACACCCAGTGTCATCCCAACAAGTGCCTTCCTTAATGACCATCACTCATTTAGTCCATCCACCCCTACCCCTCCCCTCCAGCAGCCCTCAGTTTGTTCTCTGTATTTAAGAGTCTCTTATGGTTTGTCTCCCTCTCTGTTTTCATTTTATTTTTCCTTCATTTCCCCTATGATCATGTTTTGTTTCTTAAATTCCACATATGAGTGAAATCATATATTTGTCTTTTTATGACTTAGCATAATACACTCCAATTCCATCCACGTTGTTGCAAATGGCAAGATTTCATTCTCTTTGATTGCTCAGTAATATTCCATTATATAAATATATACTACATCTTCTTTATCCATTCATCAGTCAATGGACATTTGAGCACTTTCCATACTTTGGCTATTGTTGATAGTGCTGCTATAAACATTGGAGTACATGTACCCCTTCAGATCAGCATTTTTGTATCTTTTGTATAAATACCTAGTAGTGCAATTTCTGGGTCATAAGGTAGTTCTATTTTTAATTTTTGAGGAGCCTCCACACTGTTTTCCAGACTGGCTGCACCACTTTACCTTCCCACCAATGGTGCAAAAATGTGGTTAAGTTTATCATCTTAACTATTTTAAAGTGTACAATTCAGTTGTGTTATGTATTTTCACATTATTGTGCAGTAGATCTCTAGAACTTTTTCATCTTGCAAAACTGGAATTCTGTACTCACTATACACTAATCTTCCCTCACCACCAGCACCCATTGGCAACCAACTATTTTCTGTTTCTATGATTTTGAGTTCTTCCTATGAATGAAAATCATATAATATTTGTCCTTTTGTGACTGGCTTATTTCAGTCAGCATAATGTCCTTGAGGCTCATTAATGTTGTAGCATGTGACGGGATTTCCTTCTCTTTTAATTCTCTTTTATTCCCTTATATGTATATACCACATTCCCTTTATATTTTCAGCTGTTGATGAGCATTTGGGTTGTTTCCTCCTATTGGCTATTGTGAATAATGCTGCGTGAAACATGAGTGTACAGATATTGCTTTGAGATTTGCTTTAAATTCTTTTAGATATATACCCAGAAGTGGGATTGCTGGATCATATCATAGTTCTATTTTAATTTTTTTGAGGAATCTTCATAATGTTTTCCTTAATGGTGGCACCATTTTACATTCTCGCCAGTAGTGTACAAGGGTTCCAACTTCTTTCCATCCTTGCTGACACTTGGGCACAGAAGCTATTGGACTGAGGGACTTCTCTTACCTAGATGACCCAGGTATTGCAAAAACAAAATTTTTAATACTCCCATCCCAATGACCCCTCACTCCCCCCAAAAAACAAACAAGCAAACACTTATAGAGCATGTTTCTCTGTTGTGATCTAGAATAAATTGTTTAATTAACACTTGCCAGTTTTCAATTCCTGTGTTGGTGCTGGTATCAGAAGATGGGAAAGGTCTGAACTCTTCCCTTAGCACCTTCTCAGTCTAATTAGGGAAATGGAGTGTAAAGACAGTGTAATTTGTGAGGCATGGGGGTGAGTGAGTGACCTTTGCTGCAGTCTGGGAATGGGTTACAAAGGACTTCCTGGAAGAATTGATACTAGAGCTGAAGTTGGAAGGTTATTAAGGGCAGCCAAATGAGTATGTGAGAGAAAAGGCTTCCAGGCAAGGAGAGTGACATATATTTAAACTGGGAGTTGTAAAATGTCATATTGTATTCGGGAAAGGTAAGTAGATTGGTGTGATCTGATCATTAAATGCAAAAGAGGGAGTTGCTGGTGATAAAATTGGAATTATCACACAAGGTAGTCTATGCTAATTTAGGAGCTTCATAACCCACATTTTAGGTACTGTGGAAGGATTTTTTTTTACTGGGAGAAAAGCAATATGAGTATGGCTCAATTCTTTTAAAAATTCACTGTGCTGATATTGAGGAGAAGGTATTAGAAACAAGAATGAAATTAAAACTCTGACAGTGGAGGGGCACCTGGTGGTTTAGTTGGTTTAGTATCTGACTTCAGCTCAGGTCATGATCTCCCGGTTCATGAGTTTGAGCAGCACATCGGGCTTGCTGCTGTCAACCAGTCAGCACCGGCCGACTTCTGATCCCCTGTTCCCCTTTCTCTGCCACTCCCCTGCTTGCACTCTCCCCCCAAAAAATAAATACGTATAAAAAAAATCTCTGACAGTGGAAATGAGTGGGAGGAGTTTGAGTCCTGCGATATAACATCATCTGATGTTCACCTTACAGTAAAACTCGATTCAGGGAATTAGAACATCATAGTTGAACATAATTTGAGAAAATTGAGAAATTAAGTGAGATCTCAGTGAGATCATAATGTGGCCTTGCAGGTGCTTACTTGTCTTATTTTGACACATTTTTGAAGTTCCTAGGAGCAACATGAAAGATGTATTGATAATGAGCACTGGGGGGACTGGATAGCCCTTGCAGTGATCTCAGGAAGATCCATGTGCATGGGTAAGTTATGAGGGAAGTGATGTGATGAATATTTGGGGCTAAGGGAATTTCTTTGATACTTTACTGATCTCCCCTAAAGAAGACAACCATTTATTGCTGCCTGCAAAACCTTTATGCCTCTACAAAAAAGAGTTAAGATCAAGGGAAAGACAGACTCACCTTCTAAGCAGAGCTGTTACTTGAGTTGAAGACTCCATGGAGCCACATTTTCTAGAAAGGAAAGAGCACTGAACCAAGACTGGGGTTATTGCATAGGAGAATGAGGTTAGGACCTCAGCCTAAGAATTTGGGAAGTCACAATTCAGTCCATAACAGAAGGTATGGTCACTTGGCACCTGACAATTTTACACTTCTTCAGAAACATACTCAGGGCCTATTAAGGCTAGTACTTGGATGTGGGAAAAATGTGGGGGTCCTCTGAAGTAACCTGCCCACCAAAATCTACACTAATCTGCTCTCCAAGTTGCAGTGAATTTTCTTTCTTGGTGGCAGGGAACACACCCACCTGATAAGCTTTCTGGCAGCTTTCTTGAGGTGGGAGGCCAGCAAAACAGATGCTTGAGCCAGGTGTAGGGGTTATTATTGACAGCTAGGTGCACACTGGTTTGTACTGCATTTCCTAAACAGAGAGTAAAGAAGGCACTGTCTCATCCCCAGTGTACAAGGGAACTTAAGGTCCAGGGTTTCAATGAGTGTCATTTTTGCTTCCCAGTATAATTTTTGGTTTGTTAGGATTGTCTAAGGCTGGCATAGAAGCTAGAGTAAAGAAAGAAGTCACATTTAAGAAAAAATTCCCAGGAACAAAGTCAAAGAAGTGTGACCAAGAAGTCTTCAAAACAAAAGGTAGCTTTCAGCCTGAACCAGGAACACAGGGGCAAAGCCAAGGGGTTAGAAAGTCCAGAGAGATGAAAGAAAGCAATAATGGATCCAAGTGGACAGTGGGAGGGCTAGTAGTGAACAGAGTACCCCAAAATGGGTATGATTTTGATTTTCTTTTGTAGCATAGCAAGGGCAGAATAAATTACTTTAAACAGAAATTTTAAGTCAGACTCCGTTATATCACACGATTGACTCTTTCGTGGGTAAGGTGTCTTATACTGCTTTCTTTTTACCTGTTTACCCATCTATAACATTTGATTCTTTTTTTATATACTGCTTTTAATTACCATTACAGTGCCTTGAATATAGTAGTGGGTAAACAGAGATTCGTTAAATGAGTAAATAGTTAATCACATTGGTCATACACCTGCAAGCTGGGACAAGATAACAAACAGTGAAAGTATACACTGGCCTACCCTACATAGAAAAAGGAAGCATCTCTATGTGCAAACTCTATATTCCTGCATTTTTCTAAGCATAGTTTTAACTATTCCTTCAGAAGCCGAAATTTAAATTTAAGCTCTATACTGTTATAATCCTCTATTTTCCCTAGATGGCGACAGAGACTAGCTTGTCTGTCTTTGAGGTCCCCTTACAGAAAAGCTTTCTCAGAAAGAACAGAAATTCAATACCTTTTGTACCTATTGATATTGATATTTACATGTAGTGAAAACAAGTTGTTTTACTTATATTTTTACTCAAAATATTTCAAAGCAAAAATAAACTGTTGAAGAGAGTTGATAATATCATTTATCAAAGATTAAGTACTAAATAATAGTTCTGTGCTCAGCACGAAACTAGAGGCTATGGGGAATAGAAATAAGGAGAACGCCCTTGAACTCATTAATATCTTTTACATTAATCTATGTAATGTATCAGTCAACAGCTCCTGCCTCACCATTGCTTAGGGTCAACAATAGGAAAGCTCTATGAGAGCACCTGTGTGTTAACTGCTATTCCTGCCTCTGCTTTGTGTAATTAATCACAAGAGAGCAAGATAAGGTACAGTGTCGTTTCAGTGGTAAGTGATTTTTAAAGCTTCAGCCAAGCAGAAGTCAAGGTTCTGCTGTCCCATAGTATGGTTTCAGTGTGGGTGGGAGTGTGGTAGTAGCCTGTCTTAATGTTTATTTTATTTTTGAGAGAAAGAGAGTAAGCAGAGGAGGGGGGGTGCAGAAAGAGAAAGAGAGAGAGGGAGACACAGAATCCGAAGCAGGATCCAGGCTCTGAGCTGTCAGCACAGAACCCTACTCAAGACCTGAACTCACCAACCCTGAGTTCATGACCTGAGCAAAGTCATGAACCCTTAACTTACTGAGGCACCCATGAGCCCCATAGCCTGTCCTTATAAGACAGACACTATTGTTTCCAGTCAATGACTTCAAAGAAGGTGTATTAGTTTGCTAGGGCTGTTGTAACAAAGTATCACAAACAGGGTGGCTTAAATAACAGAAATGAATTATCTCACAGTTCTGGAGGCTACAAATCTAAGATTTTGGTGTTGGAAGGGTGATTCCTTCTGAGGGCTATGAGAGAGAATCTGTCCTCTTACCTAGCTTTGAATGGCTTGCTGGCAATCTTTGGCATTCTTTGGTTTGTAGGAGCATCACCCCAATCTCTGCCTTGTATTTAGCATGATGTATCCAAAATTTCCCTTTTATTGCTCTAAGGGAAATTACAAAAGATGTAGAGGACAAGATGCTTTAAGGATTATTGGGGTATTATGAATTAATTTATGAGTATAATTATAAAAAATAAATGCACACATTGGATATAATGAGACATATAAATGCTGACTGAAGGGGATAAGGCAGGGGACTTGAAAGATGTTTAATCTCTTAATTAATAAATCCTTGCCTAAAAAAATGATTTTGAAAAATTAAAATGATCAGTGAATTGTAATTAATGTAATGGTTTTTCTAAGTACATATGGAAATAATTTTTGATAAGAGTCATGTAGCACATTAAGTTAGGGTGAAGATTTTTAGAAACTCTTCCCAATTAAGATGTGGGTCTATGTTGCCTCCCTTTGAGTTCTGAGCAGGTTATGTACTTGCTCTAACTGATAAAATATTAAAGATGCGATGTTGGGCATTTTTGGAGCCCAGGCCTTATAAAAGCATGTCAGCTTCCATTTCCCTGCTCTTGGAACACTTGTATTGGAGCCCTAAGCCACCATGGACGAAGTCGGACTGTTTTGCCCAAGCCACCATGTGGAAAGAACAAGGCATTTGAACAAAGCCATTCTGGACACTACAATTCCATTCTTCTATGGCTGAATCCTACCAGATTTTCCCTTTTTATAAGGATACCAGTCATATTGGGTTAGGGGTCCACCCTATGCCAGTATGACCTCATATTAACTAATTACATCTGCAAAGACCCTATTTCCAAATAAGGTCACGTTCTGGGATACAGGGGGTTAGGACTTCAACAGATTAATATTTAGGGGACACAATTCAATTAATAACATGAGAGTTTAAAACTATTTCCCAAGAGGACATTTTAAGTATTTTTTTGGTCTATTTCCTTTGAAGGAGGGTGCTGTTAAATTTCATGAGACGGCCAACATTTCTTTGCATAGAAATGTAGAGAAAATGTATCAAAGAATATAAAAATCATGCTATGAAGCAATGGTAAATGATATCTTTCTTTTTCCCTTTCCTTCTGTCCTCTCTTCCCTCTTCATTATTATTTTTTCACACAATGATGTTGAGTTTTCATATGGTACATGGCTGGCAAATACTGAATGAGTAGAAAATAGGAGGGGCATGAAAGTAGGAAAGGGTAGAAGTTTATAACTTATCAAAGTATTAGCACTCAAATTTCATGTTTCAAACAAAAAATGACCACATACTTCCTCATTAAATTATGAATAGCTAAGGTTTCTATAGCAGATATTCTAAAACATTTTGCTTACCTCATAGACAAGGCAAGGTCCTCCTTGTAATGTCATTCAGTATGCCATGTGCTATCCAAGATGAAGCCTGTTAGGGAATAATGTGACCTATAGCAGCCAAACTGGCCATGAGGAAGAATGCTCAAAAACAGGATATTAGTGAGTGACTTTGCTTTAGTGAGCCCATGAGTCAACCATGGTTATATTGTAACTGGACTTTTGGTGTTGAAATAGATTTGACTTCACAAGATGCATTATTTACATTATGTATAGTTGGAAAAAAATCTTTTTTTTTTAAGTTTAGGTATTTATTTTGAGAGAGAGAGAGAGCATGGGAGGGGCAGAGAGAGAGAGAGAGAGGGAGAGAGAGATAATCCCAAGCAAGCTCTGTGACATCAGCACAGAGTTCCACATGGGACTTGATCTCACAAACCATGAGATCATGACCTGAGCCAAAATCAAGAGTCTGACACTTAACTGACTGAAACACCCAGGCACCTGAAAAATGTTTCGTTTGTTCATACATACAACAAACTTTTGAAGAATACTTTCCACGTGAAATCTCAGTTTTTAGCACAAAGAACTTTGAGCTGGTTAAGGCATGATCTCTGTCTTCAGGAGAATCACCCCAAATAGTTGAGCTCATTCAACAAACTGAATACACAAATGTGCATTATAGCAGGATGAAAAACAACCTCAGTATCTTCTAAGACCAATGCCAAAATCCAGGACTTGTGTCAGAAACTAAGCATGTGGTAGATGGGGATATCATGCTAGCTTGGGGAAAATTCTCGTACTTTGTGATTGTCTCTTTTTCTAATCCTCTTTGACCACGCTGGCCAGGTTTATGAGTCAGGCAAGTGAGGGTGGCCAGAACACCTGGAGAAAACCTCATATCTGCTGAGTATGATTGTCATCATGATTAGTGTCCTCTTCCCAAATAAAGGACAACTCTTAAATGTCCTCTATTAACCTTAATGTGCTCATTAATTCTTCAACTCATCAGCATTCCCAGATATTATTTAAATACTTAACTCTTCTTTCACTGGCTTGAGTTTATTTTTAAAGCTCTCAAATTTGCTTCATCCAACAGCTTTTTAATATCTGAAACAATGTATCCCTGATTGTAATTATGTAATTTGTTCATGAAATGGAGTCATATTTCTGCAGAAAAATTCTTCTGAATTTGTATTCCAGATCAACTATGCTTCTGCAGAGAATGCCATATTTTTTAGGCGCTCTGTCAATGTAGCAAGGGTGGCACCCACTGTTGTAAGAAAATACAACTGAAGAGCTGGATGAAGAACTGCTAGGCAAATTATATTCCTAAAAATAGTAATAGGAGGCCTTGTAATGGGACCCAGCCAAAAATGGAGGTCCAGATGCTAGTCGAAGATACAGTCTAAGCTTTCAAGGAGTCATGCAGAGTCAAAACGGCAACTCATTTGTTTTCGCTCACATTATTCCCAGCATTGAGTACAACATGAATACACATTCACTGACTGTATAACCAAACCAATTAAAAACAGTTAACACAGTAGTTTTGGAATTGGAAGCCTTATTAAATACTGTTCAAAAGATCAACAATTTATTTGACAAATGATTGTTAGGCAAGTCACAGAAGACTACAAGTCCAGATATTTTTAATATTGATTTTATTATTTTCAATTTAGAAATTGACACACATAATTGAAGCATGGTCTGCAAAATCAAATCAAATCAAAGTTGCAGATTTGCAAATCAACAAGCCTGGAAGATTGTATATCATGGAATAAGTTTAAATGCTGTGTAGCCCTCACTTCTTCATTCACCATGATGGCTAACATTGTGCTGGTGACTAACACATAGTATTTACTCTCTTAGCCACTGTTTAGTAACTATGTTTTAATTTGACATTGAAGGGTAAATCCAAAAAGTAATCTCAAATCAAAAGCCATGAAAATTATTTTATAATCAAAACTTTACACATGATGACAGGGTTAAAGCTGTCAGCATTACTTGAATTCCTACTAGGTACCAAATGTCCAGACTTACGATGCCACTTTCTTTTCTGAACTTTGTTTGGTATTCAAAAATGATAATTTATCTTGACATATTGATACAAAATTAAATTCTCTATTTATTTATCTATTAATAGAGACAATTTTTTTTATTAAGCTTTTATTAGAAACAAAATTCTTCCCACTGTGAAAAAGATCATAATTTCTAGCCTTTAAAATTCTTTATTTTAAAGAATTAATTAATAAAAATTAATGCCAGGAATGTTTCAATTAGGAAATATGTGCAGTGGCTAACTTGTTTAAGAGCTTGGTAAAAAGTCATTTCAAAGAGACTCAATTCATGGAAGACATTAATTACAGCAAGAGGTCTTTTGATATTGACATCATGTTTGTGGTAAGGTCATAGATTCGCATTATAATTTAAGTGTTTTGACATGCGCTGACATGTTTAACTTGCTGAAACACATTTAAATATTTCTGTAAATCATCTACCAAAGGTGAAGAGGAAGAGGAGACTACCCATAACACCACATATCCTTGAGAAATGACTGCAGTATTCACTATGAAGTCATATTAGAGTCAAAGTTGCTAGTCCTTTTGCAGTGCAAAATGAAAATGTTTTATGTGTCTTAGTGGGACCAGCAAGTATTGGTGTTACCATTTCTGTAGGAGCCATGGCAAGGTGACTTCAATGCCATAGGTAGATAAAATCCTCCATGAGGGTATCTCATAGGACTCAACATACAATATCCAAGAGCTTAATCATATCCAGACATAGCCATAGAGTTTACAAACAAGGGCAAAGATAAATGACTATTTTCTGGACAAAGTCCAAGCCTTACTAAAGTGACAAAGATATAACAAAAGAAAGTTGTCACTGAATCATCTGCAGTATGCACATCCCTATGAACAAAAGAGGAGTCTTGGGGCGCCTGGGTGGCGCGGTCGGATAAGCGTCCGACTTCAGCCAGGTCACGATCTCGCGGTCCGTGAGTTCGAGCCCCGCGTTGGGCTCTGGGCTGATGGCTCAGAGCCTGGAGCTTGTTTCCGATTCTGTGTCTCCCTCTCTCTCTGCCCCTCCCCCGTTCATGCTCTGTCTCTCTCTGTCCCAAAAATAAATAAACGTTGGAAAAAAAAAAAAAAAAGAGGAGTCTTATCTGCTTGAGTCTAGAAAAGGAGAAATTTTGTTTAAAATAGAAACAGAGGGCACCCTGGTAACTCAGTTGCTTAAGCATCTGAATCTTGGTTTCTTCTCAGCTCAAGCATCTGAATCTTGGTTTCTGCTCAGCTCATGATCTCATGGTTCATGGGACCTAGGTCTGCATCAGGCTCTGCACTGACAGCACAGAGCCTGCTTGGGATTTTCTCTCTCCTTCACTTTCTGCCCTCCTCCCCTCCCCAAATAAATGCCAAATAAATAAACAAACTTTAGAATAGAAGCACTTTAACCTAGAAGGCACAGAGTCTGACCGCTAGAAAAGTGAAGAAGATTGGGGGGACAAGGAGAGACCATTAGCTTTTTTATCTCTTTGTTGAAATATTCCTCAAAAGCATCTGATTCTTTGTTACTGAGCAAACTTCTGATGACACATCCATTTCTGAACTACTAAAGTATCTTGTTTCTAATACTGGGTAAAGAGTGCTCTGAGTTTGTTAGAAATATTCAGTCTTCCATAGTAAATTAACAAATCTGCTTGTGTCTGCTTTACCATCTATCTCTTGAGAATTTGGCTGTTATGAACAGGTCCCTAAGAGACCAGTTAACTCTTGGCACACTTACAAATTCAGATTTCTGGGACTGAAAAGGATGAAACTTTGGAGGTGATGCATATAGTTATTTCTTGGATTATAGTGATGGTTCCATGGGTATATATATGTGTGTCAAATCTCATCAAGTTGTATACTTTAAATATGTGCAGTTTCTTATATATCGATTATATCTCAATAAAGCTGTTTAAAAAAATTTTATAAAAAATTTTTTTAACGTTTATTCATTTTTGAGAGACAGAGACAGAGCATGAGTGGGAAAGGGGCAGAGAGAGAGGGAGACACAGAATCTGAAGCAGGCTCCAGGCTCTGAGCTGTCAGCACAGAGCCCGACCTGGGGCTCGAACTCACAACCGTGAGATCATGACCTGAGCTGAAGTCAGATGCGTAACCAACTGGACCACCCAGGCACCCCTCAATAAAGCTGTTTTTTTAATGTTTATTTATTTTGAGAGAGTGAGAATGCGTGCATGCACAGGTGCGCAAGTGGGAGGGGCAGAGAGAGGGGGAGAGAAAGAATCCTAAGCAGGCTCTGCACTAATAGTGAACATGATCTTGTGAACATGTGAGATCATGACCTGAGCCAAAACCAAGACTTGGATGCTTAACTGATTGAGCCACCCAGGCACCCCAATAAAACTTTTTGTTTTTAATTTTTAAGAAAATGTTTATTTATTATTGAGAGAGAGAGACAGAGCATGAGCATGGGAGGGGCAGAGAGAGTGGGAGACACAGAATCCAAAGCAAGCTCCAGGCTCTGGGCTGTCAGCACAAAGCCCGATGTGGGGCTCAAACTCACAAATCGCGAGATCATGACCTAAACTGAAGTTGGACGCTTAACCGACTAAGCCACCCAGGTGCCCCTAAAACTGTTTTTTTAAAGGGGGGCAGGAAACTCTAGGGCCAGTCTCTGGGTTCTATAAGCTCACCAGGCTCTGAGGCCCTGCTAGGGCCCAGTGCTTGTCCTCGTCTCTGACCAGTGCTTCTTTCAGAGTCCCCATGTTCTAATCATGAACATTCATTGATTAGTATGTGACTTTAATCCAAATTTTCTCAGAAACAGAACAGACTTTTTATCTTTAAATTTTTTTTAATGTATTTTTATTTTTGACAGACAGAGACAGAGCACGAGCAGGGCAGAGGCAGAGAGAGAGACACACACACAGAATCCAAAGCAGGCTCCAGGCTCTGAGCTGTCAGCACTGAGCCCGATGTGGGGCTCGAACTCAAGAACCATGAGCTCTGACCTGAGCCAAAGTTGGACGCCTAACCAACTGAGCAACCCAGGCGCCCCAGACTTTTTATCTTTAAAGAAGACCTACCAATTTAAAAATGTGTGGATGGGGTAAGTTCTCCTTATAATTTTTTCTAGTTTATGAGAAACGTTTTGATAATACACATCCTAGCATGCCAGTTAAGTCTTCTGTTAAGATTCTCTGTGTACAGCTGGGCTCATTCGGCTAACATCCTTTGTGCCTCTAAGCTCTTCCAGGCTCTGTAATGGGAAGGACCTGTTCCTGATGCAACTGTTATAACAACAGCAGTAACAAATTTGTGAGTGATTATTATGAGTTAGCCAATAAGCTGGGCAATTTCCCATATGTTTAATTATCTAATTAGCTGTTTGCCCTGTGAAACAATTTCCATTTGACAGGTGAAATATTGGAAGCTCAGGATAATAAAGTAACTTACCCAAAGTCACACAGTGATATATTTATGGCTTGAATCTAGACTTACCTGACTCCAAGATTCATGCTGTTTATGGTATTGTCTACTGTCTTTCTCTGATTTATTAAATGAGTTTTAATAGAGAATCTGTCCTTTACTAGTGCAATAACTTTCTGGTGAAGGAAACTACATTGCAAATAACCTAGATGTTACTGTGGAATAGATTTCACCAATTAAGACAATGGAATACAAAATTTAATATCAAGTAATTGAATTGATTTAGAATTTCTTAATAGATCTCCATTGAACTAAAAGATTTTAAACTATTAATTAGCTCAACTGTGGTTGGGCTGGGTTGATCATCTGTGGCTTAGTATGCCTAGTGCCTTCTACACTGGCAGCCTTTTCACAAATACATTGAAAGTTGAGTCCATTTACTTGGTGTCTCTGAAGGGCTACTAAATTTACTATTAAGTGGAATATTTCTTAGCCATAAAAAAGAGTGGAGTCTTGACATTTGCAACAACATGGAGCTAGAGGGTATAATGCTAAGCAAAATAAGTCAGTCAGAGAAAGACAAATGCCATATGATCTCATTCATATGTGGACTTTAAGAAACAAAAAAAAAATGAGCAAAGAGATAAAAAGAGGGAGAGAGAGGCAAACCAAGAAACAAACTTTTAACTGCAGAGAACAAACTGATAGTTAACAGAGTGGAGAGATGAGTGAAAGGATGGGGATTAAGGGTACACTTGTTGTGATGAGCACCAAATGTTGTATGTAAGCGTTGCATCAGTAAATTCTACACCTGAAACTAACATTATACTGTATATTAACAAACTGGAATTTAAATAAAAAATAAAAAAAATTACTATATAGGCTGAATTTTTTCAATAGCTCAAGATCTAATTAGGCTTTTTAGGCAGTGGACTCAAGTTCTACAAAGGCATTAACTTACGAAAAAGTTCTATAAGACCATAGAATGGTAAGAAATGCAGTGTGTTAGGTTTTTTTATTTGGTTTTGTGACTAGTAACACATTGGCCAGAGGATAAGATTGGTAGCTTGTAAGTCAGAGCTAGATCATGGTGTTTGACATGCTGAAGTGCTTGACTCTCTGTTGCTTATCAGTTTTCTCTCAGTGAGTGACTTCCAATCTAAAGGAATTAGACAAAAATTAATTAGGACAGAATTAGGTCCTCTATCATCAAGTAAATTCTAATTTTAAAGTCTTATGATCTCAGCTTCCTATTCAGTATACATAGTGGAAAGAGAATGGATCTTTTCAGGGACCCCTGGGTGGCTCAGCTGATTAAGTGCCCATGTTTGGCCCAAGTCATGATCTCGCGGTCCATGGGTTTGAGCCCCGCGTCAGGCTCTGTCTGACAGGTTGGAGCCTGGAGCCTTCTTCAGATTCTGTGTCTCCCTCTCTCTCTACCCCTTCCCTGCCCACACTCTATCTCTCTTTCTCAAAAATAAAAAAATAATAAACATTAAAAAATTTTAAAAAATAGATCTTTTCATTTGCACTGAGCATTCTTTTTAAAAAAAATTTTTTTTAACATTTATTTATTTTTGAGACAGAGAGAGACAGAGCATGAATGGGGGAGGGTCAGAGAGAGGGAGACACAGAATCCGAAACAGGCTCCAGGCTCTGAGCTGTCAGCACAGAGCCCGACGCGGGGCTTGAACTCACAGACCATGAGATCATGACCTGAGCCGAAGTCGGCTGCCTAACTGACTGAGCCACCCAGGCGCCCCACACTGAGCATTCTTTAGATAAAGAATGTCCATGTGTTGTTATGAGGCCATATCAGAAGAATCTGGAGAGCTTGCTGAAAGGCAAATTCTTGGGCCCTGGGATTCTTATATTATTGTTTAATGCCAGGAATCTAAATTTTTAACAAATATTCTGCATGATTCTGATTAGTTTGTAATCATGTTACTTTGTGATCACATTGTACTATAATCTGCAAGATATACATAAATGTGGGTAGCCTTTCTTATAGGATACAATTTTTAAAAATATAGCTACATTGACAACTCAAACATTTTATTTACTTTAAGAGAAAGAAACTATAAGACAACATATGGATAACATTTATATAGAATTACAAGTCCAGTTTCTAGATCTAGAAGACTATATACAACATGGGTTAGGATTAATGCAATTTATGTATTATTCTTATATACATTATAGCAGAGGCTATAATATGAAAGTCCACTTAACTGCAAGTGTTTGTTTTGGCCTATACTCTAACTTCTATGCTCTAATTTCTAGTTTCATTTTTACTTTTTCCTCAATTCCTCTCATGCTCAAACATTGCCAAATATTGGGAAGCAGCTGGGCAGGGACCTTCACACCTCTGTGGCTTTGGATGTGCTCTCTCTTAGTCTAAAACGTCCTTCACAACTTTACATTCTTGGTAATCTTTTAAGACTTATTGCAAGTATACCAGTTTTGCAATCTTCCCTGACTCCTCCAAGCCTAGGTTAGGAATTCCTCCTCTGCTCTCCAGCAACTTACAAAACTCTCTTGTACTTCATATCACATTGTACTATAATCAGCCACTTACTTGAACATCTCCACCACTAGACCATGAATTTATTTAATACTTACATTCAGGGAAATTATTACATAGGCTTGATATACAAAGGATTGTCTAAAACCTGGTTAACCAGAAGATCTAACAATCCCATAGACCCAATTCCTTAATTATTTTAGAAGAATGCATAACCATTTTGACTTTACCCAGAAATGTTCAGGTAGAATTCTTCAAGGAGGTACAGTGAACCCTTTTTTTTAAAGTTTCTTATTTCATAATTGTGATTATACCTCTGAAATGAAATTGAGTATATCATAGGAGACCTAAAAACCTCTTTTATTAAAGATATACTACCTATAAAATAGGTATAAGATATACTACAACTTCCTATAAGATATACTACAACTGCATCTTAGTTGAATGCAATTTGTGGTAATTTCTTAGAAGAAAATCCTCTTTCCTCTTTTATATTTAACTGTAGACTTATATAATATTGTTGTCATATTTAATTTGGAATTCTGTTTATTCCTGTTTTGGTAAAAGTCTTGTTTCCTTTATAATAATGCCAGTTTCAGCTATTCTCTATCACTTTCAACATTTCATTTCCTCCAAATATCATCTAAAGTTATTTTTTCCTGTACTTGAATATACTTATTAGTTTCTCCTTCTCTTTTTCTGGCCAAATGCCATGCGGGTTTTAATTAATTCCTTCTATAATATTTGCATGCTATGATTTTCTTTAATTTATTCTGTCTACACTCTTGCCTTATTTAATTCAAGGGAACATTTGGGGAATGGATATAGTTTGCATAAAGGATGCTTTGCAAATAAATTGTGCTGCTTCCAACTGCCAGAATGGGTAAGCAAAACCTTGCAAAGCCATTTCTATAAAGTCCATTTGCAAACAATGAGAACACTTCTGATTAATGTAGGTTAAAGCTCCACTGAAAGTCATTAGTGCACTTCAATTATACTTGCCCACTTCCCACTTCAAGTTTTAAAAAGTAATGCTGAGTTTAAATGTTTGAAATTACTTTTTCAGCACCAGTTCTAAAAAGAATGTGTAAATCTGGCCCGGTTTGGCTGATAGTTCTCTATCCAGATGGAATTGTGGATGTGAATTTTTAGAACATTACAAGCTTGGAAGTCCAGTGATTGTACCATGATGTTTCACAAATCAAATTCCTGTCTTTTGTTCATTGTTGCCAATATGATACTATTTAATTTCATGTAAATAACTTCCATTTTATTAAAGTTAATTGGTTGAATTAATATAAAGCATATTTTTGGAAGCTTTTAGGAGACAGAGAGAGACAACTTGAAGAGAAGGAGCAGGGCTAAAGGTAGAGATACTAGTATAAAGTGACAGATTGGGGAAAGAGTTAATTAGAGGTCTCCAAAACTAAGAGTGAGAGGGGATACAGAGAGGTTGGAATGATTTTATTTTTTATTTTTATTACTCTCCATTTTTTAATAGAAAATTTTACAATTCAATATTTTATAAACATTCGTTTGTTTAATTGCTTATTATCTCTCTCCTCCAGTGAATGTAAGCTCTAAGAGTTAAAGGATTGTGTGAGTTTTATTTTCAAGTATATACTCAGCATCTATCACAGGGCTGATATATTGTACACTCTCCTTTTTTTTTTTTCTAATCTCTTTTTCCATTTCATTTTATTATTTTTTTTCACCTTGATCCCCATCCCCTGTTGCCCCTATCCCTCTACCAACCTTCCTTCTGGAAACCATCAGTTTGTTCTCTATAGTTAAGAGTCTATTTCTTGGTTTGTCTCTTTCTCTCTCTTTCTTTTGCTCGTTTGTTTTGTTTCTTAAATTCCACATGTGAGTGAGATCATATGGTATTTGTCTTTGACTGACTTATTTCACTAAGCATTATATACTCTCTAGCTTATCCATGTGGTTGCAAATGGCAAGATTTCATTCTTTTTATGGCTGAGTAATATTCCATTATTTATATATACTACTTCTTCTTTATCCATTCATCTGTCTATGGACACTTGGACTGCTTCTGTAGTGTAGCTATTGTAAATAATGCTGCGATAAACATAGGGTGCATGTATCCCTTTGAATTCGTATTTTTTGTATTTTTTTTTTGGTGAATACCCAGTAGTCTTATTTTTAATTTTTTGAGGAACCTCCATACTGTTTTCCACAATGGGTTCACCAAGTTGCATTCCCACCAACAGTGCATGGGAGTTCCTTTTTCTCCACATCCTCACCAACACTTAGTTGTCTCTTGTGTTGTTGATTGTAGCCATTTTGACTGGTGTGATATGGATATCTCATGGTGGTTTTGATTTGCATTCTCCTGATGATGAATGATGTTGAACACCTTTTCATGTGTCTTTTGGCCATCTGCATGTCTTCTTTGGAGAAATGTCTATTCATTTCTTCTGCCCATGTTTTTATTAGATTCTTTATGGTTTTTTGGGTATTGAGTTGTATAAGTTCTTTGTATATTTTTTATACTAACCCTTTATTGAATATGTCATTTGCAAATACCTTCTCCAATTCGGGAAATTGCCTTTTAGTTTTATTGATGGTTTCCTCTGCTGTGCAGAAGTTTTTTTTATTTTGATGTGTCCCAAACATTTCTCTTTGCTTTTATTTCCCTTGTCTTAGGAGACCTAGCTAGAAAAATGGTGCTACCGGGTATATTATACACTCTGATAAATATTTGTTCAATAAAATAAAAAAGGCTAAGAAGTTATTTCATTTTCAGTTTCTGGAAGTGTATAAGCCATAAAGATTAGAGCAGCCCAGGGAGGCAAGGAATCGTGAAGGCAGTTTTAAGTACAAGGAAGAATGAAACAACAGCAAGATGAGAGATTGAGCAAGAGAAAATTCTGTTGATTTCTTACAGTCAATGTGATAATCTTTAAAATTGCTTAAAATATGTAATTATTTATTTGTAATGGATTAATGTAGACAAATAAGTAATCAATATTAGTATGTATATATAGGAGTTTTATGTGGCAGGGGAGAATAGAGGAGGTAGAGGAAATAAGATTGGAGTATATTTTTTTTAATTTTTAAAAAATGTTTATTTATTTTTGAGAGAGAGAGAGAGAGCAAGAGCAGAGCAGGGGCAGAGAGAGAGGGAGACACAGAATCCAAAGCAGGCTCCAGGCTCTGAGCTGTCAGCACAGAGCCTGACGCTGGTCTTGAACTCACAGACCGCAAGATCATGACCTGAGCCAAAGTCAGATGTTTAACAGACTGAGCCACTCAGGTGCCCCAAGATTGGAGTATTTTAATGATTTTACACCAGGCATAGTTATTATGGCCATGTTTCTGAACAAATGGAGCATTCTTTTTTTAAATTTTTTATTTCATATTTTTTTTGAGAGAGAGAATGCATGTGAGTGGGGGAGGGGCAGAGTGAGAGGGAGAGAGAGAATCTTAAGCAGGCTCCATACCTAGTGCAGAGCCTGATCTCACAATTATGAGATCGTGAGCCGAAATCAAGAATTGGACACTTAACTGATTGAGCCACCGAGGTGTCCCTTTTTATTTATTTACTAATTTTTATTTTTGAGAGAAGGATAGGGCATTCTTTTTTGCTCATAATCAATTTAGGAATTCTTTCTTCTACTGAGAGAAGTTTAAAACAACTTTTCTTAAGAACCTTACCATTTAAAGTAGCAAGACAATTATGGTACTGAGTAGGTTTGTTTCGAGATGCTCCTTGTCAGGCAAAGGATCGGGATGAATTCCACATCAATTTATGGTAGGAGATAAGGAATAGGTTTTATTAGAGAAAAGAAAATCTCACAAGGCAAGATCAGTGACACATATATACATGGTCTGCCAGTCTATCACCACTGCACAGCATGGCTCCATTTAGGAGATTGTGGGTCTTTTTTCTTAAATGGCAAACATGAGAAAGTGGTCTTATCACGGGAGGAATAAACTGGCCATTTGAATTTTGGGTACTAGCTATTTATAGTTGTCTGGGATGTTCATGGTCCAGCATCTGAGACCTTGTGACCTGTGCAATATTGTGATTCTCTGGGGAAAGGAGCCTGACACCTGGGATGCTCAGCCTGCATGAGCTCCTTTTGGGACCCCATTATCAGCTTCTCAGCCTGCTTGTTGTCTGGGAAACCCAGGCCTAAGAAGCACATCATTGGTAGTACTTGCTTTGTACCCTTTGAAAATTAACTTCTCAAGGTCTCAGCTTCCATATCTTAAAACAGGAATTATATGTATCTCATGGAATTCCTTGGAAATTTGGAACTTATTCCAAATGAACTAGATTTCTTTGTTTCTCAAAAAAGAACTATATAATCATTTAGTAGTGATTATTAAAAAACACAAAATTGCATTTTTGTGAATACTGGGCTTTAAGTGGAGATTTCCAGAGAACTAGATTTCCTTCTGAACTCAAGCATTATTTAACATTTGTTTTAACCTTATCACGTGGACCTGAAAATTAGATAACAAAATGCCCAAATTATTAAGATTTTGAAACATTTTATCTTTATTGCAAAATAACACTGGCTTCAAAAAGAAAAGAGTAGCATGATCACTTAGGAAATATCAAAAGATAATTCCTAGGGTTTCTGGCATACACTAATGACATATTTCTCTACTTCTGTATAAAATTGACATGAAGAATCTCAATGTCTCTTGTCTTATTGCTCAGGAATAACTCAAGCAAGACGTTCCTTATAGTAGGAAAGCCTAAGGCCTTTCTAGAGCATTCTATGAGGAAGCATTAGTGTAGCATGCAGTGGAACATACAGAATACCTTCTGTGTACCATGCACTATGATTTATCTTTTACACATATTTTTGTATTGCATTTTCACAACAGTTCCTATTGCTCTCCTTCAGTGGTTAATCTAAATACAATAATAAATTACTGAAGGTAGCTATCTGAGGAGAAAGGATACCCACTTTTCTTATTGAGGGAATGAATTATTCTCAAAACTTTCCATGGATGGAAGGTCTTAAGAAATTTCAGAACTTGGCAGCAGAAATATATATATATATATATATATATATATATATATATATATATATATTTTTTTTTTTTTTTTTTTAAATACCAAACTTTGCAGAAGGAAAATAGATGAAGCTTTCAATGGAAGAATAATTTAAACAAGAAAACCTCTAAGGACAATGGCCACAATCCCATTCTAAGGAGAAGACAAGTTCACTGTGTGCAGTAAGGGAACTGGGTAGGACTGTTCCAGATCCATAGAATACTGTTGATCTCATCATCATAGTGCACAGAGGCTAGGAGATTAGAAGCTGGAATTAGACAGATGAAGGTGAAATCCAGGGTTTCCTATTTTTCTAACTGTGACTTTAGGCAGGTCATTTCAATTCTCTGAGTAATTGTTTTCTACTTATAAAAATAAATATAAGAAAGGTCTACATAATACATTACAGATTAGTTTACACACAAAACACTAGCACAGTGCTAGTAGGTACATTAACATTGAGTAAGGAGTGTTATTGTTATTCAAATGTTTGTTGCTTGAGCAACTTCTAAAGGGCAGTCTTCCTGGTGTCTAGGATTGAATGGAATCCTTGTTGAGAAGCCAAATGGCTAGGGCATTGTGCCTGACATCAGGAGTTCATACCTTAAGGGAGGTGACACAGATCTTTCCCATTTATAACATGGAGGATTACCAGAAAGCAGACGCTCTTCTTAATCCTGTTCAGATCAAGTTACAGATTTCCTTTTCCTTTTCTTTTTTTTTTAAACGTTTATTCATTTTTGAGAGACAAAGAGAGACATAGTGTGGGCAGGGAAGGGACAGAGAGAGAGGGAGACACAGAATCTGAAGCAGACTCCAGTCTCTGAGCTGTCAGCAAAGAGCCTGATGTGGGCCTGGAACCCAGGAACCGTGAGATAATGACCTGAGCCAAAATCAGACACTTAACTGACTGAGCCACCCAGGCGTCCCTAGGTTTCCTTTTTCTTATAAAGTGTCATGTGAATTTGAATCCAGAGTTCATGTTATTGCAAATAGGATAAGAACTATTGGCTTTAAGAAATCATCTGTACTATTTAAAATAGCTGGTACTGATACTTGGCATTTGTATGTTAACAAACACACAGTGCACACATTCATAGCAAAACAGATTTCTTCTGAATGTACTTTGACAATAAGAATAGTTAACTTTCCATTCCTTTTTTTCATCTGTTTTGTTTTTCCTTCTGTGGTAGGGAAAAGGCATCAATGCTTCTGAGTGAAACATGAGAACTATTTTTTTGCATAACAGATTTATAAGTACCCTGAAGTACCATAATAAGAGAGAGAGTAAAATTCCAAATCATTCCCTACTAAAAAACTTAAAGTACAAAAAAACTATTGAAATTTTTAATCATCTTTTTGTTTAAATGTTTATTTCTTTATTTTTGAGAGAGAGAGAGCACAGGCAGGGAAGGGACAGAGAGAGAGACACACAGAATGTGAAGCAGGCTCCAGGCTCTGAGCTGTCAGTACAGAGCCCAATATGGGGCTCAAACCCACAAACTGAAATCATGACCTGAACCCAAGTCGGATTCTCAACGGACTGAGCCACCCAGGCGCCCCTCTTTTAATCATCTTTTTTTTTTCTTTTTTCAACGTTTTATTTTATTTTTGGGACAGAGAGAGACAGAGCATGAACGGGGGAGGGGCAGAGAGAGAGGGAGACACAGAATCGGAAGCAGGCTCCAGGCTCTGAGCCATCAGCCCAGAGCCCGATGCGGGGCTCGAACTCACGGACCGCGAGATCGTGACCTGGCTGAAAGTCGGACGCCTAACCGACTGCGCCACCCAGGCGCCCCAAATCATCTTTTAAGTCTACAAAGATACTCAAAGAATAATACCATTGTTTTTACTTCTGAAAGTACTTACCCTTAGGGCATTATGTTGTTGTATCAGACCAAGAATTGCTTTATATTACTGTGTGTGAGTTTTATAACTTAAAGAAGATCTTGCTTGGGGGAAACATGCCGTTTAAGATATGGTATGTTAGAGAGAAAGAGCTCCAAAATTCATAGGTTCTCTTCCATTTAGATGCTTTAAACCCTCAAGTTATTCTGAGAGCTTAATGAAGAATGCCATATAGACATACTATTGCCTCTGAAACTAAGCAGCAGAGTCCCAGAGGGTCAACTGAGAGATGTTTTGATCCATAGCTGATATCAATGCAGGGAAGGCTCAGTCTAAAATAAGACATGAGCAGTCCTCAAAGACTTGGGATCTGTGGTTTAATTAAAATGGATGGAGGGAGGTATTCAGGGGGAAAATTTTTAGGAGCATCAAGGCAAGAATTGATTGATTTTAAAGACAAAGAAAGTAGACAAGATGATACTCCCAAAGGATAGAATAAATGTTCTAGTAAAAATGGAGCAGCATTATATATCCTTTTAAGACCTCTTAAACATTGTAAAACAAATTATTCAAGGCAGATTCCATAGCTCTGGTCATTGGATTTCATGTGAATCAGGATCATATGTTAAAATACAGATGCCCAAACCATATGCTAACTTTAATGGTTGAGATTTTCTGAGGGAGCAGCTAGATGATTTTGATGCAGATCAAAGTCTAAGAATGGATACTCCCTAGTTTTTGTCACCTGATGTACCAGGCCATACGGAAAAGGCTCTGGACTTTAAAAGAGTAAAGCACCGCTTCGGTGTTCCCTTCTACTGTAGGAACTATGGAAAATGGAAGTTTTATTAGAACATACAGCAATGAGGTATTTTTCATGATTTGATGTTTGTTATGTGTGTGTGTTCATTTGATAAGTGCTTTTTTTTATATGAAATTTATTGTCAAATTGGTTTCCATAAAATACCCAGTGCTCATCCCAACAGGTGCCCTCCTCAATATGCATCACACACCCTCCCCTCCCTCCCACCCCCCAGCAACCCTCAGATTGTTCTCAGTTTTCAAGAGTCTCTTATGGTTTGGCTCCCTCCCTCTCTAACTTCTTTTTTCTTCCCCTCCCCCATGGTCTTCTGTTAAGTTTCTCAGGATCCACATAAGAGTGAAAGCATATGGTATCTGTCTTTCTCTGTGTGACTTATTTCACTTAGCATAACAATCTCCAGTTCCATCCATGTTGCTACAAAAGGCGATATTTCATTCTTTTGGATTGCCACGTAGTATTCCATTGTGTATATAAACCACAATTTCTTTATCCATTCATCAGTTGATGGACATGTAGGCTCTTTCCATAATTTGGCTATTGTTGAGAGTGCTGCTATAAACATTGGGGTACAAGTGCCCCTATGCATCAGCACTCCTGTATCCCTTGGGTAAATTCCTAGCAGTGCTATTGCTGGGTCATAGGGTAGATCTATTTTTAATTTTTTGAGGAACCTCCACACTGTCTTCCAGAGAGGCTGCACCAGTTTGCATTCCACCAACAGTGCAAGAGGGTTCCAGTTTCTCCACATCCTCTCCAGCACCTATAGTCTCCTGATTTGTTCATTTTGGCCACTCTGACTGGCGTGAGGTGGTATCTGAGTGTGGTTTTGATTTGTATTTCCCTGATGAGGAGCGACGTTGAGCATCTTTTCATGTGCCTGTTTGCCACCTGGATGTCTTTTTTAGAAAAGTGTCTATTCATGTTTTCTGCCCATTTCTTCACTGGATTATTTGTTTCTAGGTGTGGAGTTTGGTGAATTCTTTATAGATTTTGGATACTAGCCCTTTGTCTGATATGTCATTTGCAAATATCTTTTCCCATTCCATTGGTTGCCTTTTAGTTTTGTTGATTGTTTCCTTTGCAGTGCAGAAGCTTTTGATCTTCATGAGGTCCCAATAGTTCATTTTTGCTTTTAATTCCCTTCCCTTTGGGGATGTGTCAACTAAGAAATTACAGCGGCTGAGGTCAGAAAGGTCTTTTCCTGCTTTCTCCTCTAGGGTTTTGATGGTTTCCTGTCTCACATTCAGGTCCTTTATCCATTTTGAGTTTATTTTTGTGAATGGTGTAAGAAAGTGGTCTAGTTTCATTCTTCTGCATGTTGCTGTTCAGTTCTCCCAGCACCATTTGTTAAAGAGACTGTCTTTGTTCCATTGGATGTTCTTTCCTGCTTTGTCAAAGATTAGTTGGCCATACTTTTGTGGGTCCAATTCAGGAATCTCTATTCTATTTTGGTCTATGTGTCTGTTTTTGTGCCAATACCATGCTGTCTTGGTGATTACAGCTTTGTAGTAGAGGCTAAAGTCTGGGATTTGTGATGCCTCCCACTTTGGTTTTCTTCTTCAATATTACTTTGGCTATTCAGGGTCCTTTGTGGTTCCATACAAACTTTAGGATTGCTTGTTCTAGCTTTGAGAAGAATGTTGGTGTAATGTTGATTGGGATTGCATTGAATGTGTAGATAGCTTTGGGTAGTATTGACATTTTGACAATATTTATTCTTCCAATCCATGAGCATGTAATGTTTTCCCATTTCTTTATATCTTCTTCAATTTCCTTCATAAGCTTTCTATAGTTTTCAGCATACAGATATTTTACATCTTTGGTTAGGTTTATTCCTAGGTATTTTATGCTTCTTGGTGCAATTGTGAGTGGGATCAGTGTCTTTATTTGTCTTCTGTTACTTCATTATTAGTGTATAATAATGCAACTGATTTCTGTACATTGATTTTGTATCCTGCGACTTTGCTGAATTCATGTCTCAGTTCTAGTAGACTTTTGGTGGAGCCTTTCAGGTTTTCCACGTATAATATCATGTCATCTGCAAAAAGTGAAAGCTTGACTTCATCTTTTCCAATTTTGATGCCTTTGATTTTCTTTTGTTGTCTGATTGCTGATGCTAGCACTTCCAACACTGTGTTAAACAACAGCAGTGAGAGTGGACATCCCTGTCGTGTTCCTGATCTCAGGGGGAAAGCTCTCAGGGGGAGCAGGGGGATCTCAGGGGGAAAGTTTTTCCCCATTGAGGATGATATTAGCTGTGGGCTTTTCATAAATGGATTTTATGATGTTTAAGTATGTTCCTTCTATCCCGACTTTCTCAAGGGTTTTTATTAAGAAAGGATGCTGAATTTTGTCAAATGCTTTTTCTGCATCGATTGACAGGATCATATGGTTTTTTTCTTTTCTTTTATTAATGTGATGTATCACGTTGATTGATTTATGAATGCTGAACCAGCCTTGCAGCCCAGGAATGAATCCCACTTGATCATGATGAATAATTCTTTTTATATGCTATTGAATTTGATTTGCTAGTATCTTATTGAGAATTTTTGCATCCATATTCATCACTGGCCTGTAGTTCTCTTTTTTTGCTGGGTCTCTGTCTGGTTTAGGAATCAAAGTAATGCTGGCTTCATAGAATGAGTCTGGAAGTTTTCCTTCCCTTTCTATTTTTTGGAACAGCCTGAGAAGGATAGGTATTATCTCTGCTTCAAATATCTGGTAGAATTCCCCAGGGAAGCCGTCTGGTCCTGGACTCTTATTTGTTGGGAGATTTTTGATGACTGATTCAATTTCTTCGCTGGTTATGGGTCTGTTCAAGTTTTCTATTTCTTCCTGTTTGAGTTTTGAAAGTGCGTGGGTGCTTAGGAATTTGTCCATTTCTTCCAGGTTGTCCAGTCTGTTGGCATATAGTTTTTCATAGTATTCCCTGATAATTGCTTGTATTTCTGAGGGATTGGTGTAATAATTGCATTTTCATTCATGATTTTATCTATTTGGGTCATCTCCCTTTTCTTTTTGAGAAGCCTGGCTAGGCGTTTTTCAATTGTGTTTATTTTTTCAAAAAACCAACTCTTGGTTTCATTGATCTGCTCTACAGTTTTTTTTTAGATTCTATATTGTTTATTTCTGCTCTGATCTTTATTATTTCTCTTCTTCTGCTGGGTTTGGGATGTCTTTGCTATTCTGGTTCTATTTCCTTTGGGTGTGCTATTAGATTTTGTATTTGGGATTTTTCTTGTTTCTTGAGATAGGCCTCATTGCAATGTATTTTCCTCTCAGGACTGCCTTTGCTGCATCCCAAAGCATTTGGATTGATGTATTTTCATTTTAATTTGTTTCCATATATTTTTAAATTTCTTCTCTAGTTGCCTGGTTGACCCATTCATTCTTTAGTAGGGTGATCTTTAACCTCCATGTTTTTGGAGGTTTTCCAGACTTTTTCCTGTGGTTGATTTCAAGTTTCATAGCATTGTGGCCTGAAAGTGTGCATGGTATGAACTCAATTCTTTTATACTTTGAAGGGCTGTTTTGTGACCCAGTATATGATCTATCTTGGAGAATGTTCCATGTGCACTCGAGAAGAAAGTATATTCTGTTGCTTTGGAATGCAGAGTTCTAAATATATCTGTCAGGTCCATCTGATCCAATGTATCATTCAGGGCCCTTGTTTCTTTATTGATCCTGTGTCTAGATGATCTATCCATTGTTGTAAGTAGGGTATTAAAGTCTCCTGCAATACCACATTCTTATGAATAAGGTTGCTCATGTTTGTGATTGTTTTATATATTTGGGGCTCCCATATTCGGTGCATAGACATTTATAATTGTTAGCTCTTCCTGATGGATAGACCCTGTAATTATTATATAATTCCCTTCTTCATCTCTTGTTACAGCCTTTAATTTAAAGTCTCGTTTGTCTGATATAAGTATGGCTACTCCAGCTTTCTTTTGACTTCCAGTAGCATGATAAATAGTTCTCCATCCCCTCACTTTCAATCTGAAGGTGTCCTCAGGTCTAAAATGAGTCTCTTGTAGACAGCAAATAGATGGGTCTTGTTTTTTAATCCATTCTGATACCCTATGCCTTTTGTTTAGAGCATTTAGTCCATTTACATTCAGTGTTATTGTTGAAAGATATGGGTTTAGAGTCATTGTGATGTCTATAGGTTTCATGCTTCTAGTGATGTCTCTGGTACTTTGTGGTCCTTACAACATTTCACTCACAAAATCTCCTTTAGGATCTCTTGTATGACTGGTTTAGTGGTGATGAATTCCTTCAGTTTTTGTTTATTTGGGAAGACCTTTATCTCTCCTTTTATTCTGAATGACAAACTTGCTGGATAAGGATTCTTGGCTACATATGTTTTTTGTTCATCACATTGAAGATTTCCTGCCATTCCTTTCTGGCCTGCCAAGTTTCAGTAGATAGGTCTGACACTAGTCTTATGGGTCTCCCTTTGTAGGTTATAGCCTATTTATCCCTAGCTTCTTTCAGAATTTTCTCTTTATCCTTATATTTTGCCAGTTTTGCTATGATATGTTGTGCAGAAGATGGATTCAAGTTATGTCTGAAAGGAGTTCTCTGTGCCTTTTGGATTTCAATGCCATTTTCCTTCCCCAGATCAGGGAAGTTCTCAACTATGATTTGTTCAAATACACCTTCAGCCCCTTTTTCTCTCTCTTCCTCTTCTGGAATTCCTATTATACGGATATTGTTCCGTTTGATTGCATCACTTAGTTCTCTAATTCTCCCCTCATACTCCCGGATTTTTTTATCTCTCTTTTTCTCACCTTCCTCCTTTTCCATAATTTTATCTTCTAATTCACCTATTCTCTCCTCTGCCTCTTCAGTCCGTGCTGTGGTTGCCTCCATTTTATTTTGCACCTCATTTATAGCATTTTTTAGCTCCTTATGACTATTTCTTAGTCCCTTGATCTCTGTAGCAATAGATTCTCTGCTGTCCTCTATACTTTTTTTCAAGCCCAGAGATTAATTTTATGACTATTATTCTAAATTCTTGTTCTGTTATATTGCTTAAATTGTTTTTGATCAATTCGTTAGTTGTCTCTACATCCTGGAGTTTCTTTTGAGGAGAATTCTTCAATTTCATCATTTTGGGTAGTCCCTGGGGTGGCTCTAAACTGCAGGGCACTTCCCCTGTATTGTACAGAGTAACTTGTGTTGGTGGGCGGAGCCACAGTCAGACCTGATGTCTGCCCCCAGCCCACCGCTGGGGCCACAATCAGACTGGTGTGTACCTTATCTTCTCCTCTCCAAGGGGCAGGACTCACCATAGAGTGGTGTGGCTCCTGTCTGGGCTACTTGCAGACTGCCAGGCTTGTGGTTCTACTTTGATGGGATCTGACGTATTTCTGGGGTGGATCTGCAAGGTGCACAGGGGCGGGAGGGCTAGGCTTAGCTAGCTTTGCTGTTGTTGGTCCCCTGCGGTAGGGGCCCTGCAGCACTGGGAGGGAGGCAGACCCATCAGAGGGATGGATCCACAGAAGCACAGTGTTGGGTGTTTGCACAGTGCAAGCAAATTCAGTGACGGGAACTGGTTCCCTTTGGAATTTCGGCTGGGGGATGGGAGAGGGAGATGGCGCTTGCCAGCACCTTTGTTCCCTGCCAAGCTGAGCTCTGTCTTCTGGGGCTCAGCAACTCTTGCTTTTGGTGTCCTCTCATCCTCCCCTCTCTCCGAGAGCAGAGCTGTTCACTTTTAACATTCCAGATGTTAAGTCCCACTGGCTGTCAGAACTCCCACAGTCCGGCCCCTCCCCTTTTGCAAGCCAGACTCAGGGGCTCTGCCTTGCCAGGTGGGCTGCCCCTCCACTGCCCTGGCTCCCTCCCACGAGTCTGTGTAGCACGCACGACTATCCCCCTTCCTACCCTCTTCCGTGGGCCTCTTGTCTACACTTGGCTCCAGAGAGTCCATTCTGCTAGTCTTCTGGCGGTTTTCTGGGTTATTTAGGCAGATATGGGTAGAATCTAAGTGATCAGCAGGATGCGGTGAGCCCAGCATCCTGCTACACTGCCATCTTCCCTGTCTAAATGATAAATGCTTTTTGAAGACCCCACTAAGTATAATCCACTAAGTAATTCCTGTTGGCAATAAAAGGGTGATTCAAACAGTTGAAACTCACTTTAATTTACTCACATTCGAATTGTAGAGACACACAAGCAATGAGGAAAATACCATAGAGGGCATTAAGATGGAGACATGTGCAGAGAGAGGATGACAGTTGGTATTGGGAACTTGAACTCAAATTGAATGAGGAACTTCTCACAGCAAATGATGCTTAAGCCAAATCTAAAAATATGATTGTATACCTATGTTAACTTGGGGGTGTCTGTAAGAGCATATTTTAGTCAGAAGTGATCAGGCAAAAAGGTTCAAGGTCACGAAACAGCTGGGGCAGCCAAAAGTATTTAAATATATCATTTTAAATATTTCTGGGTATATTAAATTAATACCACATAGAGTAATTAAGTATACCCAGAGTAATAGTCACGTGAAAGGAGTGCAAAAGATGGAAAGGGACAGACGATGAAAGTCTTGCTTGATAAAGTAAGTCTTGTTTGATAAAATAAGAAATTTAAATTTTATTTTGTGAACAAAATACTGAATGATTTTAAAGGATCAAAATGAAGAGACCAGATTTGCATATTTGAAAACCCCTTTTGCCATCCCGATTTCATTATGATGCATGATTAAAGGTGTGGTAATGCGGTTGAGGTCTGAGAAAATATTATGGCAATTTTGGCTGACAATGAGAGAGATGGGAATTGAGATGAAAGATAGTAAGACAATAAGTGAGACTTTCAGATTTAATATGAGTTGACTGTGAGTAAATAAATGCACACAAAATATCAATATTTGATCTGAGAAAATACTTCACTGCAAGATGTTTGAATAAAATACTCATTCCCTGTAAGCATTCAGGATTTGGAAAGAAAACTAAGGTGAATGTGACTGATCTTGGAATCCAGAAATACTCCTCTGTCCTCTGAGGCACAAGAGTGGCAAGAACTATGGAGAAGGAGTCCTTGGAATTTGGTAGGCACAAGTTTTGTTTATTGTCTTCTTAATATTTTCTTAATTAAAGGAGGACCCGATAAATGTTTGAAAAATACTAAACTTGAATCAATGGAAGGAAAAATGTATAATTGTTTCTTAATTAATGTTTAAATAATCTGGTATTAAGATGGTTAGCCTGGGGTTAACAATATCTATTAAGCATCCAACAATATTAATTGCCCCAGTTATATTTATTAGACAGCTATATATTCCATCAACTGAGAACATTGAGTGAAGGACTCTGCCTTCTTAGGATTTATATTCTAGTGTCAGTGTAGGATACGACACCTCATGTTCTACATAGAAAATCCTTCCAGGGGTGTTGTGTGAGGTGGTGGAAAGAGTAGTCACCTGGGAATCTTTATGGAATGGATAAGACTCAAACTTGCTTTCAAAAATATGGTACTTTTGCTTTCCACAATGCCACAAAAGACACTAGGCAGAAAAGTATCCATGGAGTAAAAATGTAGACACATTTGAAGAGATTAATAACATGTATTTTCCTGATTAATTGGAAGACAAGAAAAAAGGAGAAAGAGAAAAGAGGAGAAGGAGGAGGAGGAGGAAGGGTAAGTGGAAAAGGAGGAGGAAGAGGAAGAGAAAAAAAAGGAGGAAAGACAATGAAAAAAAATTTTAATGCCTGTAATACTTTCATCTGGAGATAAGCTTAATTAACAGTTTCCTGATCAACATTCAAGTCTCTTTTTAAAGTATATATTATATAGCTTTGCAGCTGGTTTTTTTTTTTTGCTACAACTTTGTATCATTTTACATAAGTAATTATGAGACCAATACACAAAAAGGCATGTGAATGAGAATATTAATCACAACACTGTTTACACCTATCTGTCCAGATTTTTACATTTAGACTTTTAGTGCCATTATATTATTATTTTTAAAATTTTTAATGTTTATTTATTTTTGAGAGAAAGACAGTATGAGCAGGGAAGGGGCACAGAGAGAGGGAGACACAGAATCTGAAGCAGGCTCCAGACCCCGAGCTGTCAGCACAGATTCTGATGTGGGGCTTGAACTCACAAACTGGGAGATCATGACCTGAGCCAAAGTTGGACACTTAACCAACTGAGCCACCCAGGTGCCCCTAATTATATTATTTTAAAATGGTAAACAAATAGCAAACAACATCATTCTACTATGACAAAATACAAGCATTAATATTTTGCTATCTTTTCTATATCTCTACCTATATATTTCTTTAATAACTATTTGGACCATATTCTGTATACAAGTTAATATTCTTTTTTTCCATCTTATGGTATAACTTTATCCCAAACTCTTTAAACATTTATTTTAAAACATTTAAGGGGCGCCTGGGTGGCGCAGTCGGTTAAGCGTCCGACTTCAGCCAGGTCACGATCTCGCGGTCCGTGAGTTCGAGCCCCGCGTCAGGCTCTGGGCTGATGGCTCAGAGCCTGGAGCCTGTTTCCGATTCTGTGTCTCCCTCTCTCTCTGCCCCTCCCCCGTTCATGCTCTGTCTCTCTCTGTCAAAAATAAATAAACATTGAAAAAAAAAATTAAAAAAAAAATAAAACATTTAAAATGGCTGCATGGTATTTTATCACACGAGCCATATTTTTTAAAATATTGTTCCACATTCTGGTCTATAAATAAATATATCCATATACATGTATTTCCTTAGCACACTCTGGGAATATGGTAATAAATAATGGGTTTTATTTCATTGATTCATGTTCCACCTTCCAGGGCAGAATCCCACATTCTATTTGCTTCATCATCATTTCTGTAGCCTTCTGGATATATATCAGGTGCTCTTATTCCAAGTCTGGCCTGCTGTCACATGGCGTCTTCCTCACTCCCTTGCTTACTTAGACTCCAGTGCTCCCACCTCTGCCCACTAAGCCATACTGGCTTGTCTTGCGTCTCCCTCCTATAGAAATGAGCAGCCTCCCCTCAGGTGCCATATTAATGCTGGCTACTACCTTATTTATTTATTTATTTATTTATTTATTTATTTTTGTCTATGTTTTTCTGGACATGAAGTCACTTCCACAATATGTCACCTCTTCTGGAGGGACTCTGTAATCACTGCCTCATGCCTTCTGCACGGTAGGACTTTCTTGGGTGCCTCTATTACTGTGGTGACGTCAGGGTGATGAAGCAGCTTTGGGTACTCTGAAGCCAAAAAAAAACAAAAAACAAAAAACAAAAGAAAAAGAAAAAAGTAAGTGAGGAAGTTCTCCTTTCAGAAGTAAATCTCTCTTTCCTTTAATAAAATCACATTTTCAGGTCCATAAAGTAGTGCTGCATATGTCATAGCCATTTACAGGGATTTTTATAAACTAGCTCTTTTTTATTGTTTGTTTATTACTCTCTAATGAGATTTAGATGTATGTGGAGTAGGAACTGGGCTAGAAAATACATTTAGAATGGGCAACATGTTTTATTTGAAATCTCTGCCTCTTCAATAACTCCGGCTTTGTTATTAAGCCAACCTGTGTGTACCTGGCTTTTTCTATTTTTCTAATTATTTCTCTGGGCATATATACTTTTAATAAAGTATAGTATTTAGGTTTAAATTGAGACTTCTGCTTACCTTCTTTTTAGTAAGTCCTTAAAATTCTTTGAAAAGTCCTTTTAATATCTGATAATTATTCTGAATGGGGGACGGAATGGAAATATTTTAAAAAGAGTCACCCTGCCTCTTCTCGGACAGACTGTTAGAGATGAAGACAGCCATTTTACAGCCACTGATAAAAAAGAACAAAGAAGATTCCCAGTGTAGACCTATGTGAGTGAGTTTTGGCACTAGTTGTATGTCTTTGGCTTTGCCTTGGGAATTTCAACCTCTAACTAGGCCTCTCCACCCCCAAGCTTTTTCTTAGGCATGCTTAACATTTTCTCAGGCAAGATGACCCCTATTTTTATGGAAGGCTATCTGATATCTAGTGTGGTATAGGAATGGATGCTAAATCTTTGGCTCAAAGACCAATGGCCCAAAGAGGGCCTTCCTTCCCTAGCAGACTTTCTCTAATTTCTGTTTCCGACTCTGCTCATAATTAAGCATTTATCAGAAATCTGAAAGAAGTACCTCTGTGAGCCATAGAATCCTTTATATTCTTCTGTGCAGGTTAGGATGATACCAGCTAATGGCTCCTTTCTCTGTTCTGGTTCTTTTCAGTGTTTTTTTCCCAATACAGCAGTGAAAGAAAAGAAACATTGCTCCTAAACATCTGATTTCTGAACTTAATTGGTCTGGGTTGAACATAAAAGTCAGGAAGAGATATAGTTAAAAAAAGAGAAGACAACCAATAAACATCTGAAAAGATGTTTGACCTTTTCATATAAAAAGAAATGCAACATTAAACAACTATAAAATCTCATTTTTATATATCATTTTGACAAAAATTACAAGGTTTGATAATATCTTGAGCTGGTGAGGACAAAATTATGCAGAAGCAAATACTGGTGCTGAGAGACAGTTGACATATACGTCATTAGTGTCAATTTGGTAACACATATAAATTAAAACTGCCTATACTTTTTGTTCCAGGAATTATAGCACTAAAATATACCTCATAGATATCCTTACCAAATTGTGCCAAGATATGTGTATAAGGATATTCACTTAATGTGTGATATAGAAAAATTATCAAACCTCATAGAAACATTAAGGAATCAAAAAAGAACTCGATACAACCAGGACCTCAATCAAAACACAGAACTGAAAAGTATGCTATTGAAAAAAATAAGGTATACACCAAAAGGAAGGATTTCTAAGATATATTAAATGAAAAGGGCACAATATATAGTGTGATTCTGGTCTGTGAGAATAAAAGTGAATCTATCTGCGTGGTATAAAAATGTTTTTCTAGCAGGTAAAAGTAAATGCTAATCGTTATTACCTTTGGGAAGATAGATTGGTTGGAGTATAGCAGCTTTTACTTTCCATTTGGAAGCCTCTGTGTCCTATAATGCAACTTTATTTATTTTTTATAAATGTCAGCAGGAGATATGTAGACTGAGCTTAAGCCAATTTTTGTTATATAAGCTCACAAAACAAAATGTGTGTGTCTACGTGTATTTCAAATTTTTTTAATTTAAATTTTTAAATTTTAAGATCATCATATGTTCACAAGGTGTTGCAAGAAACAACACGGTTTTTTGAGTATGTCTCATTGCACAGCTTTTTCAGTGTTGCTAAATGGATAGCTAAAGCGATTTAAATATGTAAATACTTACTGATCAAGGAGCTGAAGTTTTAAAAGTATTACTGTATTAAAACCTGACTGGGATGGGAAAAGACTCTCAATCAAGGCAGCACATTAGAATCATCTGGGAGCTTCTTAAAAATAGTAATGCTCAGGCACTACCTCACACCAATTAGATTAGAATCTTTTATGAAGGCAAGGATTGGACACATAAATTTCTTAAAATTCTGTAAGTAGTTCTAATGTACAGGCAGAGTTGAGAACTATTGGCTATACCAGTGCTTCTCAAACTTTAACGTACATAAGAATCAGCTGGCAATATTGTTAAGATGCAGATCTATGTCTGTACCTCTGGGGTGAGGTCTGAGACTGCACATCCAACAACCTTCAGGGTGATGATAATGCTGGTCATTGATGGACTGACCTTGGAGTAGAAAGGGGCTATGGGACTTGCTGTAGTATTTGCTGAGACCTTGGATTTTGAAATACATAGGGTTCTATGTGGGAATCTAGGGGCTGCAGATACAGAAAAAAATGTGAGTGGAGAACAAGGGTAAAAAGGAGAAGAGGGAGAGTGTGATAGGGAAAGAAGTGAAAGAGCTGGTGAATCGAGAACAGATAGATGGATAGCTTTCAAGGGAGCACCTTTCCTTTTGTCTTTACCTTGTAAGAATACAATTGTCCTTTGGAGAAATTTTGTCTAACTTTCACCATTATCCTAAGCAGTTATTATACCCTTGGATGGTTACAGTTTTGAAGAAGAGTTTTGGATTTGTTCCTTGAGAAAATATGAACGCCTCAGTGAATTTATAGCTCAGTTTAGCCTTGTCTGAGTAAGTACTTTAACATCATAATGGCTCTAAACATTTTGGAAGCAACATCAAGGGCAATGAGAGCTCACAACTGAATGGCAACAGATATTTATGGAGCACCCAATGCCTGGAACTTTCACTTATATTATCTAATTTAATTTCATAACAATTCTATGAGCTAAGTACATGTTCATATTCTTATTTTGGAGATGAGGAAACTGAAATGAAGGCATTGAAGCATTCAAGTTATTTCCCAAGGTCACATAAGTATATAATAATAGAGGTAATTTCTATACTCAGATGTTTTTACTCCAGGTTCAGTGTTCTTTCCATTTCAACTAGAAGAGTCTGAATGGATGGATAGATAGATAGATAGATAGATAGATATAGATATAGATAGACAAATGAAGAAAAAACATTTTATTGTATAATTTATAGATTGTCAAAAGATAGAGACTAGTATGTAGATTATAGAAATAGTTATGAAAGAGCATTGGATTTAAAGAACATAATTAGAAAGTTCAAAATATAGGTTGTGAATGGCTTGCTGGTGGACTACTCCAGTGAAAGATTGAACTAGTAACAAGTAAATATAAGAATAGTTTAGGAACCTAATACTATATTTAGGAAGTTGCTTTAAGGATGCTCTAGTATTAAAAATAATCCTTAGTTTTTCCCAGCTCATTTGCTTAGAACTGTGTAATAGACTAAAGCTCATGTGCAAAGTTGCAAGTACTTCTATGAGAGAGCTACACAGAATGCTACCCCAGGAATAGAGAAGATGTACAATCTTTCTCTCTCTCTCTCTCTCTCTCTGTGTGTGTGTGTGTGTGTGTGTGTGTGTGTGTGTGTGTGTTTTAGAAGAAGCTAAAGTTAAAAGACTTTTCAGCATCAAGGTTGAAATAGACTCAAGGCCAGAGCTGTCAGAGATGTAAAACAAATTTTAGAGCATGTTGAGATATATAAACTTTCATGCTAAAAGCCAGCTCTCATGCTGGAAGCCATTTGGGACCCTCATATACCTGCCTATAGTAATGTTAGCAGTGGTTGCCATTAGAGACTTTTCAGCAGTTACCCTGGACTCTCTTTCCCTCTCTGTCTCTCCCTCTCTCTCCCTCTCTCTCTCTCTGATGCTCAACTGCACTCTCAAGCTGTTGCTCTGTTTCTGCTTGTCCTCCTGGCTTTTGAACTTGGTGTAGTTCGGTAAAGACTTGATATCCCTTGTGATTAATTTTCAGCAGTGGGAAAATGCTTTTCTCTGATACAATCTCTCAGAACTCAACCTGTGACACCAGGGCTTAGCTAATTCCACGCAATGTTCTCCCCTCCTTCATTAGTAAAAGATGCTCAGGTAATGTATTGCAATTATAATTATGTTGAAGATATTCCCAATACACCTGATGTTGATGTGCAAAGAGATAGTAAGTAGTAAAATATCAAGGCCAATATTCCTATCACTACTACCTTGAAATACACACTGACAGTGCTATCTAAGGAAACTAGAGCAGCAAAAGGAAGCCTCTCCTAGCCCATTTGTAAGCTTTGACTTACAACTGAACCTGATCGATCTTTGTTATTGTCAAGTAATCAGTTATTGCTGAGGATGTGAAAAAACAAACGAGAAGGAATCTGCCAAGAAAGATTCAAACCAAACATGTTTCCCCCTTATTTAGTTCTCTTGTTTCTTTACTAGTTTCAGACTTAGGCATTTCATGACATTCTGGGTGAATGCCAAGGATAAAATTCAGTATGTTTTGCCTGACTTGAAAAACTAAATGCTGGAAATTATAGAAAAAGTACTTTTCAGGTCCATTCCTTCAATCTCAGGGATTGTAAGAGCATACTAAAATACAGTCTGGAAGTATTATTGTCACAATTACTTTTCATCATTCACATGTGAATTTTTATTCTTTATTAATTAAAGAGGAAAATTCTGGTTTTTTACATGTGTGTTTATACATAAATAAATGTGTATTAAAGTAATAAAGTAGGAACAATAGTCTCTTCCACATGTTCTTATTGAGTGAATTTTAAGACACTTACAAAGCCATCAAAATTTTATTCTATTGCTAAACATTCTTTTGCTTGAAAGTGTAAGGTGGATCCCTGTCACATTCAGCTATGTTGTAACTTTTGATAGTGTCCCACAGTTCTTAAGTGTTTTATTCTGTTTTTCTTTTTTTCTTCATTTTTTTTCTCTTTGTGTTTCTGGTTGGTAAATTTCAGTTAGCCCATTTTCAGATTCACTGACTCTTTCCTCACCTATGTTGCATCTAATGACAAGCCCATAGGAGGCAGTCTGCATTTTATTACTGTTTTTAATTTTTTTTTATAATCTCCATCTCTCTGTTGACATTACCCATTCAGATATGATATCAAAACACTTTTGCATACTAGGCAAACTCACAAAATTTTTTGACACTTTTTGCTTCACAGTGTATACTTTAGTTGTACCAAATTATTTTGTGTTACTTGAAAAAAAAACTTTCTAATTTTACATTTAGTGAAATATTTATCTTCAATACCAGCCTCAAATAGTATCCTGGAAAGGCTTCCTTGTTTGACTCCATCAATCCTTTGTATAATTAATAGCCCCTTTCTATGTTTTACCAGAATATTTTCTCTATATATTTATATACATATTAAACTCTATTATAATACCTATTGCTATTATAGTACATCATATTATTATACCTATTATATTGTTATTATATCTACTATTGGATATCTATCTCCTTTATAAGACTATAACATCCTCAAGAACAGGGAAGACATTTTTTCCTTATTTATAACTCCTGGGACATAGTTAAGTGTTCAGTATTTTACAATTATATTCTGTCTTATTCTTAAGAGCATGTGACAAGATTATAATAAACATAAGTGATAAAAGAATGGTAAATCAGAAATAAAGAATCAAAACAAGTGGAAATGCAAATAAAATTAAAAACTTGAAACCCTTTCAAATAAATGCCTAAATATGCAAACTATTTAATGACACAACTGAGTTTTAAATTTGGCTCTGAGCTCTCTAGAAGGCAAGTAAGTTAAATGGGAGACAATGGTACATTAGATAGACAATTGCCACAACAATGAGGGATAAAAAAGAACCACATCTCAGTGACCCATACCATTTACTTATCATGCATTTCCAGGTCAACTTGAGCAATTCTGTTTGTTTCGATTGCGCTGAGATCTGGATATTGGCTCATCTATGCTGTAATGACTGATGTATTCTGCTTTAAGCTGCAGGCGTGAGGGTCTGCTGTAGTATCTCTCAGTTTCCTTGAAAAAGTGGGCTAGAAAGATCATGTTCTTAGGGACATGTAGGGATCAAAAAGGCAGAACTAATATTATAGGCCCTTCTCAAACCTATGGCTCTGTCATATCTGCTAACATTCTATTGCCCAATGTAGGTGAGACCCAGTGTCAAGAGGCAGGGAAGTACTCTATTCCCATGTAAAGTGGCACCAATGAGGCACTGAATATCTCCGAATCATAATCTAATCATACATGATAAATTCCCATTTAAAAAAAAATTTTTAGTGTTTTTATTTCTGAGAAAGAGAGACACAGAGTACAAGTGGAGGAGGGACAGAGAGAGAGAAGACACAGAATCCAAAGCAGGCTTCAGGCTCTGAGTTGTCAACACAGAGCCCAAAGCAGGACTCGGACTCATGAGCCAGCCGTGAGATCATGACTCTTAACTGACTGAGCCACGCAGGCACCCCTGAATTTTTTTTTTAAAGTAAGAATATTATTTTGGGAGGGGAAACAAAACTGTAACTAGTCTCATATGCCAAGAAATATTTCTCAAGTGCTATTTGATACATTGGACATACCACTGACAATATTTCCTAAGCCTATCTGGTTTTAAATTTTAATTGCTGTTTCTTTAGCTTCACCTAGCAAAAATAGATGTTGATGTTATGATTATTGTTTCATTGTTACAATGTTGTTAAATTATTGCATTATTTAATAATATCTCCATAACCATGTTAGAAAGGGAAGGAGATATCTTTATTTCTATTTTATAGATAAGGAAACATTACTCAGGGATATTGAGTAATTTTTCCAGCACCAAAGATTTAATAAATGACAATTGAGATATCACAAATCCCTATTCACTCCAGTATATCATACCATTTTTTTCTAAGGCCTGGAACTACTTTAATTCTGAAATTGATAATGATAATATAAATAGGAGCTATGTTCATACACAAGGCTAGTATTTATGCACAGTATTGAAAAGATTTGTCATTGTCTCTTCTTTTCTAGCTCCACCAGAATTCACTATGGTGTTTAGATGCATTCATTTTTGCTTGTGAATGTCCATTTGTTCCAGCACAACTTGTTGAAAGACTCTCCATTCTCCATTGAATTGCCGTTTCTCCTTTTGTCAGAGATCAGTTGGCTAATGTTTGTGTGGGTCTACTTCTGGCTCTCAAGTCCGTTCTGTTGCTCTATTTGTTCCTTCACCAAAACCACACTGTTTTGATTATTGTGGCTTTAATTTTTTTATTTTTATTTATTTTTGAAAGAGAGAGAGAGACAGAGAGAGACAGAGCATGAGCAGGGGAGGGGCAGAGAGAGAGGGAGACACAGAATATGAAGCAGGCTCCAGGCTCTGGGCTGGATCAGTGAACTGAGATCATGACCTGAGCCAAAGTTAGATGCTCAACCGACTGAGCCACCCAGGCACACCTGTTGTGGCTTTTTTAGTAAATCTTGCTGTTCTGTAGTGCTAGTGCATCTACTTTGTTCTTCTACTTCAGTACTGTGTTGGCTATTCTAGGTCTTTCACATATAGATCCTGTACATATTAGATGTATTCCCAAGTACTTCATTTTGGTCCTAATATAAATGGTAGTTTTTAATAGACTTTGAGCAGTTTGGTGTTCACAGAAAAATCGAGCAGAAGGTATAGAGATTTTCCATATACCTCTTACTTTCACACATGCACAGCCCTTCCTCATTATCAACATTCTCCACAAGAAGGGTACATTTGTTACAATTGTTGAACCTACATTGACACATCATTGTCATCCAGAATGTATAGTTTACATTAAGGTTCACTCTGGGTGTTGTACATTCTATAGGTTTAGACAAAGGTATAATGGCATGTATCCACCATTATACTATCATGTTGAATAGTTTCACTGCCCTAAAAATCCTCTGTGTTCTACCTATTCATCTCTCCCCAACAGCACCTGGCAACCACTGATCTTTTTACTGTCTCCATAGTTTTTCATTTTCCAGAATGTCATATAGTCGGAATCATACTGTATGCAGCCTTTTAGTGTCAGCTTCTTTTACTTAGTCATATGCATTTAAGTTTTCTCAATTTTTTTCATGGCTTATTTCCTTTTAGCACTGAATAGTATTTCACTGGATGTACTAAAGTTCATTTATTCATTCACCTACGGAAGGGCATCTTCATTGCTTTCAAGTTTTGGCAGTAGTGAATAAATAAGCTGATATAAACATCTATGTGCAGGATTTTATGTGGACATGTTTTCTACTCCTTTGGGTAAAACATCAAGGAGCATGATTGCTGAAACATATGGTAAGAGTATGTTTAGTTGTGTGAGAAATCACCAATCTGCCTCCAAAGTGGCTGTACAACTTTCCATTCCCACTGTTGTTGTATAATTTTTGTTGATTCTTTGGGATTTTCTACATAGACATCATGTCATTTGCCACAAACAAACAAAGAACCCACCAACCCCCCCCCAAAAAAAAACCAACTAGTTTTATTCTTATATTCCAATCTGTATATTATTAATTTTCTTATCTTATTGCATTACCTAGGAACTTCCAGTATGATGTTGAAAGGAATAATGGCAGGGACATCACTATCTCTTCACATGGTCTTTTCTCTGTGCATGCACATCCCTGGTGTCTCTTTCCTTTTTTATGAGAACACTAATAAGATGTGGATTGGATTAGGGCCCACCTGTATGACTTCATTTAACTTTAATGACCTCTTTTTTAAAATATAATTTATTGTCAAATTGGCTTCTATACAACACCCAGTGACCTCTTTAATGGTTTCCAATATAGTCTCATTATGAAGTTAGGGGGTTAGGCCTTCAACACATCAATTTTGGGGTATACAATTTGACCCATAATAAGTATTAAGCATAAGTCTACTGAGAGAAGTGTCCAATAAACTAGGTTTTAAGAAGGACACAGCTACTCTTACCTCTCCTCTTCTCCCTTTCTTTTCCTAATTAAATAAATATGTGACAGATGGAGCTACAGTAGCCTTCATGTGATCCTAAAAAAAAGGCTAAGTGAATCAAGGATATGTGAGAAACTATATTGTGGAGTCCCAAATTAATACCACTAGCCATCTACATTCAGACTTCTTGTTACATAAAAATAATAAACTCTGATTCATTTAAGTCTTTAAACCAAAGGTTTTATTATTGGCTGCCAGATAGAATCCCGCTTAATAGACTTTCTATGTTAGATATTTCATAAAATCTCAATTATTAAATTTTGATTATTAGCATGAATGAAGATACTTTGTCTGTTTTAGTCAGGGTACCAGCAGGGAAACAGAAGTCACCCCAAATGTTCCAAGTGAAGAGACTTTAATAAAAGAGTTACATATACTGGGTTGCCTGGGTGGCTCAGTCGGTTAAGTGTCCGACTTCAGCTCAGGTCACGATCTCACAGTCCATGAGTTCGAGCCCTGCATCAGGCTCTGTGCTGACAGCCCAGAGCCTGGAGCCTGCTTCAGATTCTGTGTCTGCCTCTCTCTCTGCCCCTCCCCTGCTCATGCTCTGTCTCTCTCTGTCTCAAAAATAAATTAAAAAAAAAAAAACATTAAAAAAAAGAGTTACATGTACTGGGTGCGGCTAAAAAAAAAAAAAAATACAAGGGGTGGTGAGGCACCCAGAGACCAGAAGCAGTTTATATTCCTAATAACCCTTAATTATCACAATTAAACAATTACTGCTCTTAAAATCAAATAGACAATTATCACTCTAAAAATAAAATATTACTCTTAAAATCAAATAGACAAGGGAAGTGAATTTAGTTATCTCATCCCATTGAAAGCTGACAGTATGGAGGAGGGGCTGCTGTCAGAACCAATAAGCACGGAGCATCACAGCTACAGTCAGAGACATGGCAAGGAAGCATAAAAAAGTGAAGGAATACTGCACTTTCTCTTTCTGCCTTCTGATAGCCTGACTCTGTTCCAGTGTCCAAACCCAACTGGAAGACTTTTGGTAGGGGAGCCTAGTAGATGGAATCCATTTATATCCATGTCCTAGGCAAAGTGTAGGGCAGATAAAGGCAGAGAATAAATCTTGGAGAGGTTTAAGGGTAATGAAAAACAATCAACAGAGTGTCCTAGGAAACTTTCGCCTCATCTTGACCATTTTTCATTTCAGTTACACTTTGACATACTACAAGTCAGTAGCTCTTCTCTAATATCAGATATCTACCTTTAACTTGAAATGCCCAAACCTATGAATTAAATTCATCTATCTTTGGGAAATAAGATTTGACTAAAAAGTATATGAGTGAAATGTCTGTAATAATGCAAATTGAGAAACCACAGCTTGTAATCAGTTGTCATCCATCAGGATATTTTACAATATGAATCCATAGCTACATACTACAGGTACACCTTGGTTTTAATTCAATAATGATGAAAAAATGCTGCTTAATGGCAATTAGAAGGTTTGGGAGGAAGTCTCAGTTTCTTTATCTGTAAAATTAATGGAAGCAATCCCATCTATGTTACCTGACTCTAAGAAGACAAAATAGCAGTCATAAAATGTATTTTTTAGACTAGATATTGATAAGCATTTTTATAATGAATATGATCATTAGATTAGAGGAAAATTTTTATGTTGATGACAGCCCAAGTTTATTAAACACCTCTGATATGTGAGACAGAGTATTTTTCCTTCCTAATACTCCTGCTTTTCTCCCCCCCTTCTTTCCTTCCTTGCCTCTTTCATTCTCTCCTTTCTTTCTTGCCTACCTGCTCTCTTGCTTTCTTCTTTTGCTGCTTTCAACAAACATTTCCTGGCTTTGTGGTAGTTACTTGGAAAACAGAGAGCTATGGTATTACAAATAGAAGCACATAACCTAAGCCAGGGTCAAGAAACATTCTTGAATGATGTGGAAAATATTCTAAAATTTGAAGATCATACAGAAACTGGCTGTGGGAAGAAGTGGGAGAGGCACATAGGCCACAGGCAAAGACACTGAGGGCAAAGCACATTATGTTTAAAAATACTGCAAATTTCTAAGCACCTGAGGAAAATATAGGGTACGGTGTGGAGGAATGTAGGTCTCAGAGGGATTCATATGACCTGCTCAAGAGTGTGGTTTTAAAACTAAAAGTATTAGAGTCACTATGTAAGTTATTATTCAAAGTAGGAGACTTTTGAGAGTGATATTTGGTGTTATTAATAATTACCCTGAGACAAAAGTTATAAACTGAGAATGAGCAAAACAGGATTTGTGGTTACTTTAAGTATTAGGGATACAGAGTGAAGGGCTTTAAGGAGAGATGTGGCATGATGAACCCATTTGTAGTTAAACCATTTGGACCCTATTAGAATAGTCAGTGAGACAGATTCTGAGACTTCAGACCAAGCCAGCAGGAGTTGAATACAATGGAGCAGGGTTGAATACAAGGAGGTAGATTTGAAAAATATAAAGCAAGTAGTATTAATAGGACTAGACATGGAGGATGAGGAAGAAGTGAAAATATCTCCTAGGTCACCTGTGCAAAACAGCCATCTCATATTCTTCATCAGTAATAATAATTGTTTTATAACCATATCCACTACAAATGGGAAGATTTCTAAATTATTTATTTTTTAAAAGTAATCTCTGTGCCCAACATGGGGCTTGAACTCATAACCCTGAGATCAAGAGTCATATATGCTACCAACTGAGCTAGCCAGGTGTCCCAGATTTTTAAAATATTAATCAAATGTTTGCCTTGCTTAAAATTCCAAAGGACTTGCCATTGCTTTTAGAATAGACCCAAACTCTATACAGCCCAAAGGCTCTGCAGGGTCTGATGGCTGCCTCTCAGCTAAACTCAGTACCATCTCTCCCTTGTTCGCTCAACTCCAGTTTTGTGTCCTAAACACTCCAAGTTCCTTTCAGTTTTGGAAGTTTTTCATTTACTCTCATCCTTGCCTACACTCCCTTCCATGTTCTCTTCATGGGGCTGGTTCATTTATTGCTTCAGGTCTCCATAGTGTGCCCTCTGGAGATGGCATTAATAAACATGCATCAACAGTAAATGTGCCCTGACCTTCCCCTTAACACTAGGATTATTTCAGTGTGAAACTTAAGTGAGTGGAAGTCAAGGTCAGCAAATTTGGAACAGTTGATAAGTAGATGGTACGCTATCTGTTCCCCATACAGATTCAGAGTGATCCTTAAAATTTAAGGAACAAAAATCTCCAGCATCCTTCTCTTGCAATTAAAATAAAATGAAAAGTTTTCACCTTTGCCTACATGACCCTACATGGTCTACCTCAACTCCATCTCTGGCCTGACATCCTGCTTGCTATTCTTGCCTTCTCTCTGTCTTCTCCAGACCCTGTTTTCCTTGTTGTTCATCAAATACTCTAAATGCACTACTAACTCAGGGACTTTGCACTTGCTATTCCTTCTGCTCAAAGTTCTTCACCCACCTCCTCCCACTACAGGTATTTACTCACATGCCACCTCCTCCAGGAAGCCTCCTAGACCATTCTATCCACAGAGCAACTCCCTTCAGTCACTCTTATTCCTAACCATACTTTATTTTATAGCACTTACCACTACTTGCCATTATACAGATATGTTTTTATAGTTATCCTCTACAAGGTTGTAAGCTCCATTAAGGCAAGAATGCTGTTTTGTTGATTGGTTTATTACCCAGTGCTTACAACAGTGAACAGCATATGGTAGGTGATTAACTTGTTGAAAAAATAATTAAAAAAAGAAACTGACCCATGGATTTTCCATAGAATCTTCTTAGGCTGGGCTTTGATTAGAAGATGAAAATTTATATGATAGCTTTTCCAGCTAGATGAGACCAGGAGAAGTCATTGATGCCGTAGCCTCTTCCATCAGACAGGTAATTTAGTAGTACTAGTCTTGGTTAAAGAAAAGAAAGTGAAGGGGTCCCTGGGTTAATCAGTTGAGAATCTGACTTTGGATCAGGTTATGATCTCACAGTTCGTGGGTTTGAGCCCTAAATCAGGCTTCGCACTGATTTTCTGTCTTCCTGTCTTTCTGCCCCTGCCCTGCTCGTGCTCTCTCTCTCTCTCAAAAATAAGTATTAAACAAAAAAGACAGTGAAGTTCAGATATTAACTTACTTATCTAAAGCCACACATGTTGTTAGTGTTAGAGGTGGTAAGATCCTCAGCTTCCTGTATTTTAGCAGAAAAAAAGTGACATTATAGTGTATTTTCTATGTGCCAAATCTATATTAAGTGCTTTTTATTTAGTAAAGTCATCCCACAGGTAGACATGCAGCTAAGAAAGGTTAAGTAACTAGGCCAAGGTCACACAGCTAGTAAGTAGTTGAGTTGGAATTTAATAGCAGGTCTCTCTGGCTTCTCAGCCTCACAATATCCATGTAAGCATCCGTTACAATGAGGGTAGTCTTACTTCTTAAAATACTTGATACTATCACCAATCTCACTGGCAACCTCCAAGTCAGACTTCTTAAATCTAGTAGAAGACTAACAAATAATTCCCAAAATATAAGTGACTAAATAATGATTATGTAAGGGAAGACGTGAGTGTTCAGATCTCCAAGACTACCTTTCTGACACAAATGTGCTTTCTTATTCAAATACTATAAATACCTTAACAGAATCATGCCATTGTGTTAATAAATGGCAGGTAATTAAATAATTGGCTCATTTTATTTAGTACATGTTTACTGAGCATTTCATGTGCACAGCATATATTCCTAAGGAATGGGAGAGGCACAGAGGAATATGGATACAGTCTCTCAAGGAATTTCTGATCTAATTCGAAAGACAAAAACATGCACAGGCAAAATTTAAATATACATTTGATAACAAAATAGGGAGACTTCCAAGAATACATGCAGATACCTCATTTAAATCAATTGTTTTCATTTTTTCCTGACATTAATCTTCTGACAGAACAGGAAACAGATACTACCAGGACTGAATTGGGGCTCCTATTTACTCGATTCTTTAGCTTGTCTTTTAGATGGCCAGACTCATGGGACAATTAATGAACAAAAAGAAAGTGAGGAAGAAGAAAGAGTTGATAATTCATGAGCCATTTTTTTTTCTCATTTATTCAAGCATCTACTGTGTCAGGGAAGAAACTGGATGTGGAGGATGCAGGGAGTATAGCACAGACATTAAGGCTGCCCTGAAGGATTCGGAGTCTAGTAGGGGTAGAGTCATAAACGTAGTGCTCCAAGGCTGTTATATGTGTTGCGATAAAAATCAAAAAGGAGTATGGTGTGACAATAAAGCATGTGGATGTTTTGGATTCAGACTGCCAGAGTTTTCATATCTTAGCACTGCCACTTACTACCTGTGTGACATAGAGCGCAATTCTAATCTCTATGAATTTCAGTTTATTTACCTGAAAAATGAAAATAACAATAGATCCCGCTTCTGAGGATTATTGTGACTGCTAAAGGAATGATACATCCTGGCAATAATAGGAAATATTCTCATTAGCTTTTCTGCCTGCAGTCATCTGAATGATTTTCCTACTAGAAGTTACCTCTGTCTGAGATGACTCAAGGAAGAGTAATGAGTAGTATTTCCAGATTCAGGAGAACATTCTGGACAGATAGAGCATCATGAGAGAAGAATCACCATGAAACAGATAGGGTGATGTAAGCCTTTTGATTGGTCTAGTTCTCCGGTCCTCTGGTTAAAGGTATGTGTGTGTCATTTGAGAGGGAGATAGGGTTGGAACACAGAAGACAGATAATGTTCAACCCTGTGCATCATGTGAAGAGGTTTGAATTTGATCCAGATTACAGTGAAGAAAAAGAGAATTTTGATCAGAGAAGTCACATAGTCCAAGTAGACTTGGACAAACTATAGAAATACACTGGAACAAGGAGAAACTGGCAGCCAGAAAAGCAGTTGGATGATGGTTGTAATAGTTCAGGTAATAGATGGTAATGGCCTGAAGATTATAGCTGTTGGGGTAGAGGGAAAAACATGCTTCTGAGAGATTCTAGAAGGTAAAATATATAGGATTAGTGATTTATTGAGTTTGTGGAGTGATTAAGGAGAAAAAGTCTAGGCTGTGTTACACAAATGTTTACAAAATGAAAACACGTTCTTTCAGGTAAGTTAAGCGATGACTATTCCAATTAGTGCTGCAATTTGTTTTCATCATACTTACTCTTAGGTGAATAACAGTTTCCCTTGCTGATCCAATACTTACCTCATTGAAGATAGGCAAGTACATTATTGATTGTTAAAGGGCCATAGTTAATTCTGTGCATAACCATTTCATGAAGACTAGTCCTTTTGCTACAAAAATAAAATAAATTTCAATTATAATACAGAAACAGCTAGTTGAAGTAATCTGTGACTCAACAATGAACTTTGAGTTTATTTCTGATTCCAGCATATCAAAGCTTTAAAGGCTTTTTCACTAATGGATTGTATTCCCAATGCAACTAGTATTCTGAAATCTAATCAGGCAATTTCACTAATTCTATGGTGGAAAGGTTCCTAGTCTGTGGCTTACAGTTGCTATATGCATTTTGATATAGACTACAAAAAATGGTATTTTTAGCTTTTTATGGCTTTGAAAACATTAATTTAATCCTGGGAAGGCCTAAAATAGAGGGAAGGAGTAGTTTATGATTATAGATTGGTGAATTTTAAATTTACCTGGGCTTCTTCCACTCTTATTTATTCTGCTGGTTGGAAGACTTCTCACTAATGCATTCACTCATCCAAGAAGACAATAATCCAGGGTCAGTGGGCATTCTGTTTCAGTTTAGGAATAGAGAATGACTTGTAGCCTCTCTTTATATGAGGCACCGTGAGATAGGATGAGATGTTGTTATTCTCTTTCTAAGTGCACTTTACTTTTGTTCTATTTGCTAAATATGATTTATACAGCTTAAGCTTTTTTATTTGTGCAGGTGACTATTGGATATTCAGTGAAGGGATGCATTACTTAAGCAGTATATTGTATGCCAACATGCACGCTGGACGAAATACATCTAGAATTTACCTGATACTAGTTAACAATTATGAAAAGTTAAAAATTACCACCAGTGGGGCGCCTGGGTGGCGCAGTCGGTTGAGCGTCCGACTTCAGCCAGGTCACGATCTCGCGGTCCGTGAGTTCGAGCCCCGCGTCGGGCTCTGGGCGGATGGCTCAGAGCCTGGAGCCTGTTTCCGATTCTGTGTCTCCCTCTCTCTCTGCCCCTCCCCCGTTCATGCTCTGTCTCTCTCTGTCCCAAAGATAGGTAAATGTTGAAAAAAAAAAATTAAAAAAAAAATAAAATAAAAATTACCACCAGAAAAATAATGTTGCATATCTAATAGGATTATAGAAAGAAAACCCAAACTTTTTTGTTTCATTCTATCTTGAGTTTGAATCAGTTTTTTCAGACTAAATTTTAGTCTTTTTATACAAGAATAACCATAAATAATCATTAAAATATGTGATAAGCTATATCTCCATGGATAATTAGATTGTTCCATTTTATAAAAGTGACAAAAATGCCATCAAGCCCAATCAATTTTTTTGTGTGTGTTATATACTTTCTCCAGTGGATCATTAAATTGTTTGGATTATAAGCAAAGGCTTCTGATCTGTTTTATGTATTCCTGCTTTGGGGTTCTACTCCTCTATAAAATGCCAATACAGCCCACTCACAGGGGTATCCAAAGTACAATTTTTGATCTACAAAAGTCTCTTAAATTATAAGAGTATGAGAAAACCATTATAAATAATAGCTCAGAAGGAAAACAACACACTAAAAAGAAGAGTAAGAGTTTATAGATATATGTGAGATAAAGCCTTGCTACAGAAAAACTGCATTTTAAGTTATATAATAATCTCCAGTGCTATGGGATAGGTGAAAATTAGATGTTAATGATAATTAATGGTAAGACTCTCCATTACATAGCAAGTACATATGAACAACCATTTTGATTCATATTATGGTCATAAGAGGTAGAGAAGGGATGAAATAGAATTGCCTCAGCTCATAATAGTTTGTAGCTGTTGAAAATTGTATTTTGAATTATAACTTTACACAGCTGACCACCTGCCTTTGCTGAAACTGCACCCAGGGTCTATGATGCTGGCTGTGTCTATTTTTGATGTGTATTCACTAGAAGCTAGACTCTAGCCTAAAGACCTCTCAGAAATGTTTTAATGCTTAACTATGACTTGAGACTTTGGTCTCCTTCTAGCTTAAGCTATGTGAACACCCTGCAACTATATATACACCATCCATTGATACTCACAAGCTCAGGAGGTGATGTAGGCCCTCCCTTCTAGGTAAAGGTGAAGGATATACTTGCTTTGAGGGAAAGGCCAAATGAGCATCCCATTCAATACAAAACATTTGTATTGAATCAAACACATGGTGGGTGCTATGTAAATGGTGCTGATTGTTATCACTATTAATGTTTCATTTAATGTATGTTATTTATAATTCTGGAGAAAATAATTTTAAAAATAACTCCTTCAGATATTGTAGTAGAGAAATACATAAACAAGTTGAACTCACACTCAGGAGTCTAATGCTCAAAAACCAGTTGTTGTTGTTGTTGTTTTGTAATGTCACATTGGAATAGGACTTGTTTTTGCTGGCTGTTTAGCGTATAATGGATCTAATATGTAAAAATTTATTTTCCTGGGCTTGGTTAGTATTTGCATTGTAATTCTGGCAAACACATAATATGTCGGTTGGCCAAGACTTACTTCTTTGTATGTGCTTTATTATCTTTTCATGTTTATAAATGTAATAGTTATCTGTCTGTCTCACATATCTGTCACCCCATTTTTACCCCAGGGCTAGTTCAGATGATTTGTCTGGGCAGCAGTTGCCCGCTTTATCCTAAACTGTTCCAATTTTCCTTTCCTAAGCTGCCTTCTTAACTGAAGAGAAATCTTCATTCATTCAACTATAGTATCTACTGTATTCATGGCCTCATAGACCCTGGAGTCTACTGAAAGGTAGAGAAATTAATTTATTTTTATGTAATTAAATAACTACATAAACTAATGTAAAAATTTAAGAGATGTGATGAACTATGTGAAGGAAAACTCTCAAGACTATAAGAGGATATAATACAGAGCCTTTCTTAGGGTAACTGTACTGAGATTGAAAGGCTGAATAAGGGGGCACCTGGGTGGCTCAGTGGGTTAAGCATGGGACTTCAGCTCAGGTCATGATCTTGCAGTTCATGAGTTCAAGCCCCACACTGGTCTCTGTGGTGAGGGCTCTGTGCTGACAGCTCTGCACTGACAACATGGTGACTGCTTGGAATTCTGTGTCCCTTGCTCTCTGCCCCTCCCCCACTTGCACATGTGCGTGTGTGATCTCTCTCTCTCAAAATAAATAATAAACAAACTTAACAGCAACAAAAAAGAAAGGATAAATAAGTTTAGAGACCAGGGGAGGTGAGGAGAGGGATGGGATAGAAAGACCATTTAAGGACAAATATTTTCCTGGACTCTAGTGTGATTTGCTATCCGTAAAGGGCGAAATTTCTACACTGCTGATTTTTCACTATTTTGTTCACCATTGATTTATTGAGCACTTATTATATGCCAGACACTCTACAGTATTATGGGAATACAGTGGTGAGTGAATAGTTATTTATTTGGCTGTTTGTTCATGCAACCATAGTGGGGCAAAGAATAATTAACAAAATAATCACAAAATAAGTATAGAATTTGAAATGCAACAGTGCTTTAACAGCAAAATCCTTTAAAAAAATTTTTTAACGTTTATTTTTGAGAGAGAGAGAGAGAGACACAGAACGTGAGTGGGGGAAGGGCAGAGAGAGAGGAAGACACAGAACCGGAAGCAGGCTCCGGACTCTGAGCTGTCAGCATGGAGCCCGATGTGGGGCTCCATGTGAGGCTCGAACTCATGAACTGTGAGATCATGACCTGAGCCGAAGTCACACAGTCAACTGACTGAACCACCCAGGCGCCCCAGCAAAATGCTTTTTATAACATGTAATAGGAGGGACAGCACCCCTGAAAATGATTTTTTTTGATGTTTGTTTATGTATTTATTTTTGAGAGAGAGATTGAGGGAGAGAGAGAGAGAGAGAGAATGTGAGCAGGGGAGGGGCAGAGAAAGAGGGAGACACAGAATTGGAAGCAAGCTCCAGGCACTCAGCTGTCAGCACAGAGCCCGACCTGGGGCTCGAATTCATGTTCATGACTTGAGCTGAAGTCAGATGCTTAACTGACTGAGCCACCCAGGCATCCCTGAAAATTATATTCTTCAACTGAGAGCTGAAGGACCAGTAGATATTAAGTAGGAAAAGGTAGGAGAAAATTAATTTCAAGATGAAACAACAGAAGGCCAGTGTTGTTGGAGAAGAAAGTATCAGAGGAAGTGTTGTACAGGGTGAGGATGAAGAGGCCAAGCCATATAAAGCCAAGTAGCATGTATTAGTCTGGGTCCTCCAAGAAGCAGATGCCAGACAGTGTTTTTTTAGGGAGTCTGTGCAAAAGGAAATAGGAAGGAATTGGGGAAAGCTGGGAGAACTTTCAGACCATGATGTAAATTGGGTGGAAGGATCTTAGACTGATAGTCAATCTAAGGAAGTTTCAGTAAAGCTTTTGGGGATACCTAGCACCAAAATCTGCAGACAAAAAAATTCCTCTAGGAAGAAGTCTGTCTTGGTAATTGCTGTCATGGCCTTACAGTAAAAGCAGAGATGGAATTCAAAAAAACTGCAGCCTTGTATTTTGCTGATTGCATCTCTTGTGTCACTGAACATGTCCTGAGTTTATAATACCTGTAAACTAGGAGTTCTATCTAGAGACTAGATTAGATTCAAGATAATTTCTTTGTAAGTATAGCTTTTCTTTTAATTTTCTTTATGATACACTTTGATAGATAGGAATGTTATATTTTGCTCAGTATTTTTTTCTGTTCTCTTTCTTGTTTACAATGTTTATTCTCTGCCTGTGCAGCTCTGTGTAGTAGTTACTAGCAAATAGACTTTAGACTGCCTGGGTTACAATCCTGTTCCTGTCTTATAGAACTCTGGGCATGTTTCTCAAAAGAAACAAGCAAACAAATAAACAAACAAAAAAACCCAACATTTATTGATCTCTTACAACATACCAGACACTAATATAAGCTTTATTTCCTTGGTTTTCATTTCACTGCTGTTGTCTTGTCTTTTTGTTGTTTTTGCATTTCTTTTCCTTTCTTATACTTTTAATCATTTTGTATTTTGCATTTTAGATTTGTCTTTTGCGTCTAGGTTTTGCATTTTCATTCAGCTTGACAGTCTTTGTTAGCTTAAGTGGAGCATTTATTCCATTTACAGTCAATAAAACCGTTGATATATTTGGAATATTACAGAAAGAAATTATTGAGTTTAGAAAATTCCATGCAAATGAAGGACAGTGGATTTTTCTCTAAATTAAAGGTGGTGGGAGAGTTTTCTTAGGGATGATAGTTACTGCCTTATTTTTAAATACAGATAACTCTAGTATCAGTATAGAGAGGAGACTTTATATACAGGAAATCAATAACAGCATTATTACAATAATGCGGACAACAATGAGGACTTTATCCTGGACAATGATAATGGGAATAGAAAGGACAGGGTTGACAACACATTGGAAAAGTTAGACTCAGAAGAATTTAATAAATAATTAGATGTATTGACTGAGGAAGGGGAGAGCTTTCTCATGGGCTTTTCATAGTTTTTTAAAAATTTATTTATTGTTTAATTTACATCCAAGTTAGTTAGCACATGGTGCAACAATGATTTCAGGAGTAGATTCTTTAATGCCCCTTATTCATTTAGCCCATTCTCCCTCCCACAACCCCTCCAGCAACCCTGTTTGTTCTCTATATTTAAGAGTCTCTTATGTTTTGTCTCCTTCCCTGTTTTTATATTATTTTTGCTTCCCTTCTCTTATGTCCATCTGTTTTGTCTCTTAAAGTCCTCATATGAGTGAAGTCATATGATATTTGTCTTTCTCTGACTGACTAATTTCACTTAGCATAATACCCTCCAGTTCCATCCACGTAGTTGCACATGGCAAGATTTCATTCTTTTTGATTGCCGAGTAATACTCCATTGTATATATATACCACATCTTCTTTATCCATTCATCCGTCGATGGACATTTGGGCTCTTTCCATACTTTGGCTATTGTTGATAGTGCTGCTATAAACATGGGGGTGCATGTGTCTCTTTGAAACAGCACACCTGTATCATGTGGATAAATGCCTAGTAGTGCAATTGCTGGGTTCCATTTTTAGTTTTTTGAGGAACCTCCATACCGTTTTTCAGAGTGGCTGCACCAGCTTGCATTCCCACCAGCAGTGCAAAAGAGATCGTCTTTCTCTGCATCCTTGCCAGCATTTGTTGTTGCCTGAGTTGTTAATGTTAGCCATTCTGACAGGTGTGAGGTGGCATCTCATTGTGGTTTTGATTTGTATTTCCCTGATGATGAGTGATGTTGAACATTTTTTCATGTGTCTGTTTGCCATCTGGATGTCTTCTTTGGAGAAGTGTCTATTCATGTCTTTTGCCTATTTCTTCATTGGATTATTTGTTTTTTGGGTGTAAGTTTGATAAGTTCTTTACAGATTTTGGATACTAACCCTTTATCTGAAGTGTCATTTGCAAATATCTTCTATTCTGTCAGTTGCCTTTTAGTTTTGCTGATTGTTTCCTTCACTGTACAGAAGCTTTTTATTTTGATGAGGTCCCAATCGTTCATTTTTGCTTTTGTTTCCCTTGCCTCTGGATACATGTTGAGTAAGAAGTTGCTGTGGCTAAGGTCAAAGAGGTTTTTGTCTGCTTTCTCCTCTAGGATTTTGATGGCTTCCTGTCTTACTTTGAGGGCTTTCATCCATTTTGAGTTTATTTTTGTGTATGATGTAAGAAAGTGGTCCAGGTTCATTTTTTCTGCATTCGCTGTCCAGTTTTCCCAGAACCACTTGCTGAAGAGAATGTATTTATTCCATTGGATATTCTTTCCTGCTTTGTCAAAGATTCGTTGGCCATATGTTTGTGGGTCCATTTCTGAGTTCTCTATTCTGTTCCATTGATCTGAGTGTCTCTTTGTGTTCCAGTACCATACTGTCTTGATGATTACAACTTTGTACTATGTCTTGAAGTCTAGGAGTGTGATGCCTACAACTTCAGTTTTCTTTTTCAAGATTGCTTTGGCTATTTAGGAAATATTTTTCCATTGTGTGTGTGTGTGTGTGTGTGTGTGTGTGTGTGTGTGTGTCTTCAATTCCATTCATAAGCTTTCTATAGTTTTCAGTGTATAGAGTTTCACCTCTTTGGTTATGTTTATTCCTAGGTATTTTATGGTGTTTGGTGCAATTGTTAATGAGATAGATTCCTTGCTTTCTCTTTCTCTTGCTTCATTATTGGTGTATACGAATGCAACCAATTTCTGTGCATTGATTTTATATCCTGCAACTTTGCTGAATTCATGGATCAGTTCTAGCAGGTTTTTGGTGGAATCTTTTGGGTTTTCCATACAGAGTATCATGTCATCTGCTAAGAGTGAAAGTATGACTTCCTCCTGGCTGATTTGGATGCCTTTTATTCCTTTGTGTTGTCTGATTGCTGAGGCTAAGACTGCCAATACAGTGATGAGAGTGGACATCCCTGTCATGTTCCTGACCTTAGGGGGAAATCTCTCAATTTTTCCCTATTAAGGATGATATTAGGGGTGAGTCTTTCATATATGACTTATGATCTTGAGGTATGATACTTCTATCCCTACTTTCTTAAGGGTTTTTATCAAGAAAAGATGCTGTATTTTGTCAAATGCTTTCTCTGCATCTATTGAGAGGATCATGTGGTTCTTGTCCTTTCTTTTACTGATGTGATGTATCACATCGATTGTTTTGTGGATATTGAACCAGCCCTGCATCCCAGATATAAATCCCACTTGGGCATGGTGAATAATTCTTTTAAAGTATTGTTGAATCCGGTTGGCTAGTGTCTTCATGAGGATTTTTGCATCCATGTTCATCAGGGAAATTGGTCTATAGTTCTCCTTTTTAGTGGGGTCTCTGATTTTGGAATCAAGGTAATACTGGCTTCACAGAAAGATTTTGGAAGTTTTCCTTCCATTTCTATTTTTTTGGAGCAGCTTCAAGAGAATAGGTGTTCACTCTTCCTTAAATGTTTGGTAGAATTCCCCTGGAAAGCCATCTTGCCCTGGACTCTTGTTTTTTGGCAGATTTTTGGGTATTAATTTGATTTCTTTAGTGGTTATGGGTCTGTTCAAATTTTCTATTTCTTCTTGTTTCAGTTTTGGTAGTTTATATTTTTCTGGGAATTTGTCCATTTCTTCCAGATTGCCCATTTTATTGGAGTATAATTGTTCATAATATTCTTTTATTATTGTTTGTATTTCTGCAATGTTCATTGTGATCTCTCCTGTTTCATTCTTCATTTTATTTATTTAGGTCATTTCCTTTTTCTTTTTGACAAACTGGCTAGTGGTTTATCAATTTTGTTAATCCTTTCAAAGAACCAGCTTCTGGTTTTTTCGATTTGTTCTATTGTTTCTTTTGGTTTCGATAGCATTGATTTCTGCTCTAATCTTTATTATTTCCTGTCTTCCACTGATTTGGGGTTTTATTCGCTGTGCTTTTTCCAGCTCTTTAAGGTGTAAGGTTAGGTTGTATATCTAAGACCTTTCTTCCTTCCTTATGAAGGCCTGGATTGCTATAACTTCCCTCTTATGACCACCTTTGCTGCATTCCAGAGGTGTTGGGCTGTGGTGTTATCATTTTCATTGGCTTCATTGTACTTTTTAATTTCATCTTTAACTTCTTGGTTAGCCTGTTCATTCCTTGGTAGGATGTTCTTTAGTCCAAGTATTTATTATCTTTCCAAATTTTTTCTTATGGTTGATTTTGAGTTTCATAGTGTTGTAGTCTGAAAATATGCATGGTATGATCTCAATCTTTTTGTACTTGTTGAGGGCTGATTTATGTCCCAGTATGTGGTCTATTTTGGACTTTGTTATATGTGCACTTGAGAAGAATGTGTATTCTGCTGCTTTAGGATGAAATGTTCTGAATATATGTATTAAGTCCATCTGGTCCAGTGTGTCATTCAAAGCCATTGTTTCCTTGTTGATTTTCTGTTTAGATGATTAAATTAGTTGATTTCTGTCCATTGTTGTGAGTGGGGTATCAATGTCCCCTACTATTATGGTATTATTAGCAATGAGTATCTTTATGTTTGTGATTAATTGATTTATATATTTGGGTGCTTTCACATTTGAAACATAAGTGTTTACAATTGTTAGGTCTTCTTGGTGGATAGGTCCCTTAATTATGATATAATGCCCTTCTTCATCTCTTGTTACAGTCTTTATTTTAAAATGTAGATTGTTTGATATCAGTATGGCTATTCCAGCTTTCTTTTGGTGACCATTCAGTTGATAGATGGTTCTCCATTCCCTTATTTTCAATCTCACGGTGACTTTAGGTCTAAAACAGGTCTCTTGTAAACAGCATATCAATGGATCTTGTTTTCTTATCCATTCGGTTATCCTGTTTTGATTGGAGCATTTAGGCCATTAATGTTTAGAGTGAGTACTGAAAGATATGAATTTATTGCCGTTATGTCACCTGTAGAGTTGGAGTTTCTGGTGTTCTCTGGTCCTTTCTAGTCTTTGTTGCTTTTGGTCTTTTTAGATTTTTTTCTCATCTTTTTACCCCTCAGAGAGTCCACTTTAAAATTTCTTGGAGGGCTGGTTTAGTTGTCACAAGCTACTTAAAGTTTTGTTTGTCTGGGAAAACTTTTCTCTCTCCTATTTTGAATGACAGCCTTGCTGGATAAAGAATTCTTGGCTGCATATTTTTCTGATTCAGCACATTGAATATCTCCTGCCACTCCTTTCTGGCCTGCCACGTGTCTGTGGATAGGTCTGCTGTGAATCTGATCTGTCTTCCCTTGTAGGTTAAGGACTTTTTTTCCCTTGCTGCTTTCATGATTCTTTCCTTGCTTGAGTATTTTGTGAATTTGGCTATGATATGCCTTGTTGATGGTCGGTTTTTGTTGAATCTAATGGGAGTCCTCTGTTCTTCCTGGATTTTAGATATCTGTGTCTTTCCCCAGGTTAGGAACGTTTTCTGCTATGTTTTGCTCACATAAATTTTCTACCCCTTTTTCTCTCTCTTCAACTTCTAGGATCCCTGATTCTGATGGTATTTCTTTTTAATGAGTCACTGAGTTTTTAATTTTTATTTTGTGCTCTTTTGCCTTAGTCTCACTGTTCCTTTCTCCTTCATTATTCTCTGTAGGTTTGTCCCCTATATTTCTGATTCACTGCTCTGCCTCATCCATCCTTGCCACTGTGGCATCCATTCAAGATTGCAGCTCAGTTATAACATTTTTTATCTCATCAACTAGCTTTTACTTTTATCTCTGCAGAAAGGAATTCTAATCTATTTTCAACCCCAGTTAGTATTCTTATTATCTTGATTCTTAATTCTGGTTCAGACATCTTGCTTGTATCTGTGTTGATTAAGTCCCTGGCTGTAATTTCTTCCTGTTTTTCTTTTGGGGTGAATTCCTTTGTTTTGTCATTTTGGAGGAAGAAAAGGAATTAATAAGATAAAAAAAATTAAAATTAAAAAATTAAAAACAACACAAAGAAATCAAATAAAGGATTCTAGATCCTAGGTGTGTTTTGGTCTGGTTGTTGAATGAAGCTTGATAGATTAGAGAAAAACGGGAAGATAAGGAAAAAAAAGGAAAAGGTTTGTAATTTGAAAAATGAATACAATAAAATTGAATAAAACGAAATGATGAAAATAAAATGGAATTTAAAAAATTTACAAAAAACTATAAAATATAGTAGAAAAAAATTAAAGGAGAATATTTTTAATAAAAATGGGAAATAAAAATAGATTTTTTTTCTCTTTCTGTATTCAAGAATAAGAAAAAAAAGAAAAAAATTGAATAAAAGGAAGAGTGAACAGAGTGAAGTATGATTGAAATTATATCTAGTTTCCCATAGAAGTCACGCTGTGAAGTACTTTATTTTTTTTTTTAAATTTTTTTTTTTTTTCAACGTTTATTTATTTATTTTTGGGACAGAGAGAGAGACAGAGCATGAACGGGGGAGGGGCAGAGAGAGAGGGAGACACAGAATCGGAAACAGGCTCCAGGCTCTGAGCCATCAGCCCAGAGCCCGACGCGGGGCTCGAACTCACGGACCGCGAGATCGTGACCTGGCTGAAGTCGGACGCTCAACCGACTGCGCCACCCAGGCGCCCCTGTGAAGTACTTTAATATCTGTTAACTAAGCAGGCAGACAGACTTGTGTTTGTCAAGCGCACTGTTGGCTCAGTTGGGCAGGGTTTATTGTAATGGCTCTGTTTTCCACTAGATGGCGCTGCTTAGCTTACTGGGGTGGATTGTTGTGGCATGTTTAGGTGTGTATGTGCATGCGTGAGAGGGGTGAAAATGGCATCAGCTGGCTACCCAGTCTCTAGTATCAGAACTCTGTGCTGTCCACGACTGGCAATCAAGCACCCCTCCTTTGTCTCTGGCTTCTGTCCACTCCCCACTTCTACACTGTCTGTGACCAAGTGGCCAGGCTGCCAGGCGGCACCTTCCTCCTGAGTTTCATCTCACATGCAGCTGTGTTTCCCAACCCCTCACTTCTGAGGGACTGTGGCTTTGACCCGCTCAGACCTTCTAGGGGAGGCTCTCGCTGAGCAATGGCTGGGCCTGACCCCAGGAATGTTCGGGAGACCATGCTGCTGTTGATGCCCAGAGACTGTGGCTGGGTGCCAGCCTGCCCCAGAAAAAGTTCTCGTGATCTTGTAGCAGCATTTCAGGGTTTATGGGAAATCACAACACACATCTAGCATCAGGCTTCACCCTTAATGTCCTTGTTCCAACACCAATGAGTGTAGTTGTTCTCCAGAGTCTGGTGGGACCTTTACCTGTGGGGTGACTTCACAGCCTCTACCAAATGTCACCCCAGCAGGGGAACTGCCTCTCTCTGTGTGGCCCTAGGACCCCTTGGACCTTGCTCTCTGTTCCTGGGGATTTGCCCTTCCCACCAGAGCACTGCCAGGTATCAAGCTGAAGAGTTTCAGACTCTGTGCTCCCCTGTTTATAGAGTCATAATGGAATTTACACCCTCTCCTTTCTCCCTTTTTTGTTCAGTCCCTTGTGGCTATTTCCACTCCTCTTTTTCTCCAGCTGCCTTCTGGGGAGGTTGCTTTTCCTGCACTCTCCCCCTGTTTCTGTCCTCTACCCACAAGCAAAACCAGCCCCCTGCCCTCTGTGGCTTCTCTCTCCCTCAGTTCACCTCTCTGCACCATGTGCCTGCCAAGTTCTGTGGTTCACATTGTGCAGTTTGTTGTGTTAATCCTTAAATCAGTTTTCTAAGTGTGTAAGATGGTTTAGTGTTGATCTGGCTTCATTTCAGGGATGAGAGAAGCAAAAAAACTTGATGCTGTTCTGCGTCTGCAAGTATTGGTTTTTCATAGGTTTTTAGACTTTAAAACTTACAACGACTTATAATCATTTATTTACATAAGAAGATAAGGAAACTTTCTGCAGCAGTCAGGGGAAGTCATGGTTTTAGATAGCTTAACATTGAGAAGCCTGTAGACAGTCCAGGAAAAGATGTCCAGGGGAGAGTTCAACATTTAATCCTGAAGTTTGAGAATTAGGGTATAAAATGTGATTTAAAGGAATAAGCAACATAGAGGTTATAGAGGTAATAAAGTTGAGTTTATGTAAGTAGATTATTTCAAAACAAGAGTGTGTATGAAAAAGAGAGGAGGATCATTAACAGACTTCTCAGGCAGTAACAACAGGTTGAAAATAAGTAGAATACACTGAAAAGAAACACAAGGAGAGAGAAAAAAATTATGATAGCATGGTGTGATAGAAATTCAGGAAAGAAAGTATTCCCAACAGCAGGAAGTGATCATTGCTGTCAGATATCTGTGTATAAAAAGTAAGAAATGAAAAGAGATCACCTATTGGAATTAGAAAATTGAAAATAATTTGTAAATCTTAGCAAGAACATTTCAATAATTTTACTGATCAGTACTGAAGGAAATTTCCTTAAAATTCTTGCCACAGGGATGATTTTTACAAATGGTCTAAGGCAACATCTAGCCATTAGGCTTCTAGGTACTGAAGCATAATGAAGAATTCCCATTAGCTATGGTAGTCACTGAGAGTATTACTGTGTTCTGGCAATGAAAGCATCTGCCTTTACCCAGGGTCCTCTCATTCATCTTGGATCCTACCACCACAGTGCCTGAGATATAGGAGATATTCATTTGTTCAACAAACATTTACTGAACATTGACTCTAGACCAAGTATTGGATACACAAAGATGAATAAGATTTGATTCTTCTATATGATCCCTTCTTTGACTAGCTGGGGAGACATATGGTACCACATTAGGGAACTGATTTTTCTTCCTATAATAACATAGTCTACTAGGTAGGCAGCAAAGATTTATTATTAAAAAGCCATATATATATATATATATATATATATATATATATATATATTATTTCAATGAGCTTAAATCTCTGAGAATTAGGGTATCTTTTTTTGCCTCTCTGTAGTTGAATATAAATAGTTGAAAGTGTGCTTTTCCTTAAAAGGAAAAACCTACATAATCAAAGTGATCTATTGAAAGACAGGGTCCTTCACTGCAAATTGAATTTCTGCCTCAGATCTTTTCTGTAACAATTGACAGATGCTAAATTATTATTAGTTTATGTGTATATATAGACAATCAAATGATTTTCATTCTGTGTCCACACAGAACCAATAAATTATTTAGATGTAAATATTTGATTATTTATATTTGCGTTGCAGCAAATATATTAATTATCTGACGTGTACACTTCCAGTTGTCTTTTCTATACCTTGGCAGACACTGCTAATCAGGATCTACCCTCTTTCTCTCTAGTCACAGGCATGGACACAAACTCCTTTTTAGCACAATGTTCCAGGAAGCTATTACCAATCAATTCACATTGGTACATGAAATGAAACCTATTTTCTAGTGTAAAACATCTGTTAAAAATAAAACATAAATAGCACAATCATTTTAGACAAAGCTTCTCGTTTCTGCCTTCCTAATAGGTATTAAACTTTAAAAATATGGCCAGCATGTATTGATAGTATACTATATATTAGGCACTATGTAAGTATTTTCCTTATATTAACTTATTTAAATTTTATAATACTATTAAGTAGGTATCATTGTCATACCCACTTTCACAGAATAGAAACTGAAGCACAGAGAGATTAAGTGACCTGTGTTTGGTCACACATCTAGTAAGTGAGAGACCTGGGATTCAGGTCCTGAGCCTGTACAGTTAATCACCATGGGCCAAAGTTGATTCTTTGTAAAGATATGTCTCAAAATTACTTTATCCAGAAAATTAAGAAAAAACCAATACTCAAATTCTAATTTGTGCCAAGGCATTGTGTATATGTATGTGTGTATGGAGAATTCTTGGAAGTTAGATCACATAGCAAAATATGTTGGTGTGCCTACTATATTAAATATCCTTTCTTATTATATGCTTTGCTGTGCTGAAAACATTGCAAGACAAAATCAGGAAACATGGGCACTGGTGGGTATGCTGCTGCTTACCTCTCCGTGCCTCAGTGAAACAGAGAATTGACAGCACTCCAGGGAAATAAATACACGTATTCATTGCTGTTAGCACTGCCAATTAAAATAATATATTTGAAAACTAGTTTGGAAATAAATGCCCAGTCTTGAAAATGTTATTATTTTTTGACCCAGCAATCCCAATCTGGGAAAAACTTCCAGAGAAGCAACTTAAAAAAATAAAGAACAACAGATACTTACACATCAAGATTACTTTAGTAACTTAAAGTTATAAACAACTAATATGTCCCAAACTAAGGTGATATGGAAGGAAATATGATAAATTTGTTATCATCATTCTCATTATCGTAGCTTTGAATGTTAGTAATAGTATAGCATAATAGGTGCCAACAATAAAAAATAATTGCTATAGTAAGTTGAATGGCTTTAAATTAAAGGATCAATTTTACTTGAAATGAAAATTATAATAATGAGCCAAAATGACTTTATGTCGATAAATCAGTGAGAAAGGAGAGTCTGCCAAGCAGGGTGAGTGGGTACTTAGATGGCAAATTTCCAGGGAAGAGAGCTGGTTCAAGTAGGATTTAAATAGAATTGCTTAACAAAGGAAGTTCTTCAGAGAGAATTACAAATGTCTGTCTTAATGCCAGATATCCTAATAATGTCAAGATATTGGCTTTTGGCCAAAGGATACACTTAGAATTAAGATGCCAGAACTTTCCGTCATGACCTACTAGGCTGATTATTTAACACATCACAATGGACAGTGGACCTTGCAGAGGGACAAAGAGGAAAATTGAGTCATTTCAAGTAGAAGGGGTAATGTGTGTGTGTGTTACAGCCCCAATTTATGTATAAAATATCCAGGAAAAAAGGAATTATTTAAGATATTCTATCAAAACTAGTGACTAGAGTCTCTTAACTCTTGAAAACAAAAATTAGGGCAATTTGTTACTGTGTCTACTGAACATTCATTTTATACTGAAACCCTCTATTAGGCTCTTCCTAATATTTTATACTAAAATCCTCTATTAATCCCATTTAATCTCTACAACAGCCTTACTCATTTATTTAGCAGATAACTATAAGAAAATTATTGTTATTTTCATATTATAGATAAGGAAAATCATGCTCAGAAGTATTAGGCAACATACCTGATATAATGGAACAACTGTATGCTAGAAGTATTTGAACTCAGATTTGCCTAATGCCAGAACTCTCTCTCTGCTAGTTGACTTTGCCCATAGATGAGTAGAAAGCTTCTTTCCTTTCTGCTGAGTGATTTGGCAGCTATGAAATGCACCACTTAGATCTTCCCCAAAGAAAGAATTTTGTTGTCTGTTTTGACGAGTGTGAGTCTCTGAGTGTAGAACTTTACAACCACAGCCATATTCACTATTCAAGCCAAGGATACATCCTCCTGGGAAGTTCCAGGTCAATGATTGAGTTCAGTGAGAGGACTAGGGCTGGCAATTTCTGTCCAACAATTGACTCCTATAATGGGCAATTTTTGCCCCATAGCTGCCTGTTGGGTTAGGCTGCTTATTGCCTATTCAGAAATAAGTCATTTACCTCCTCCTCTCTACACCCTCCCTCAAAAATTACCTCAGGAATTAGAAAAGATATTGACCTAAAGGATTTCTTACATTTTTGTATTTACTAAACTAATTATATTACAATCCATAGTGTTAGGACTCTTTTTTCACCATTAGTCCTTTTGCTATCCTTAATTCAAAGTGTTTGGATAATAAAACCACTTCATATGCTTGGGAAAAAATAAAAGCACCACTAAAGAATATAAAAGTAGGCAGGGGTGCCTGGGTGGCTCAGTCGGTTGAGCGTCCAACTTCGGCTCAGGTCATGATCTCACAGCTCGTGAGTTCGAGCCCCGCGTTGGGCTCTGTACTGACAGGTCAGAGCCTGGAGCCTGCTTCTGCTTCTGTGTGTCCCTCTCTCTCTGCCCCTAACCCACTCACATTCTGTCTCTGTCTCTGTCAAAAATAAATAAACATTAAAAAAAAAAGTAGGCAAAACCTTTATCTGAAATATCTCCCATTCCTCATCTTTCTTCCTGGCTGTGCCCACTTTTAAGCATTTGAAACAATGTCTAGGAATTCTCTGCTGTTTAACAAAACTAAAAGGCAACCGATGGAATGGGAGAAGATATTTGCAAATGACATATTGGATGAAGGGTTAGTATCCAAAATCTATAAAGAACTTAGCAAACTCAACACCAAAAAATCAAATAATCCAGTGAAGGAATGGACAGAACACATGAACAGACACTTTTCCAAAGAAGATATCCAGATGGCCAACAGCCACATGAAAAGATGCTCAACATCGCTCATCATCAGGGAAATACAAATCAAAACCACAATGAGATACCACCTCATACTGGTCAGAGTGTCTAAAATTAACAGCTCAGGAAACAACAGATGTTGGCGAGCATGTGGATAAAAGGGGAACCTTTTTGCACTGTTGATGGGAATGCAGACTGATACAGCCACTCTAGAAAACATTAAAAATTAAAAATAGAACTACTCTACAATCCAGAAATTGCACTAATAGATATTTATCCAAAGGATACAAAACTACTGATTTGAAGGGGCACATGCACCCTAATGCTTATAGTAGTGCTATCAACAATAGCCAAATTATGCAAAGATCTCAAATGTCAAGCAATTGATCGACTGATGAATGGATAAAGAAGATGTGTATATATATATATATACGTATACACACACACACACATACATGCATACATACATACTATACCTCTCAACAATGAAAAAGAATAAAATCTTGCCATTTGCAACAACATGGATGGAATTGGAGTGTATTATGCTAAGTGAAATAAGTAAGACAGAGAAAGACAGATACTATGATTTCACTTCTATGTGGAATTTAAGAAACAAAACAGATGAACATAGGGGAAGGGAAGGAAAAATTAGATAAAAACAGAGAGGGAGGCAAACCATAAGAGATTCTTAAATACAGAGAACAAACTGAGGGTTGCTGGAGGGGTGGTGGGTGGAGAGATGGGCTAAATGGGTGATGGGCATTAAGGAGAGCACTTGTTGGTATGAGCACTGAGTGTTATATGTAAATGATGAATTGCTGAGTTCTCCTGAAACCAATACTACACTGTATGTTAATTAAATTAAATTTAAATAAATAAATTTAAAAAGATAAAAGGAAAAAAAAGAAAGTAAATAAAACAATTTAGTGCACTTGCACTACCTCTTATCTCCCTTCCCAATTCCCCCATTTAAAAAATAAATTCTATGTATGTGTGCATGCTTGTTTGTTCAGTAATCTAACTTGAAACTATACACTTAAATTTAAATTGATTGGAATTGGAATAGTTTATTTTAATTGGAAATTTGCCTTAAGTTATATATGTATTAAAACCTACTTTTACAGTTATTCTAAAGGGATCTTGGGAGGTAGAAATAGAAAAATGTGTGTTCTATCTGTCACTTGGAACAGGAAACACTTTGTTTTTGCTGTCTATAGATCCTCAGTAAAGGACCCCTACATATTTTTTTGAACCAGGTAGAAACAAGTAGTTGTGGTTAGCAGAATGGGTAGACTACATAAGGAAGATAAAATTATCATGGTCAGTCCTTTCTTTGTTCTTTATCTTTTTTTTTTTTTTAATTTTTTTTCAACATTTATTTATTTTTGGGACAGAGAGAGACAGAGCATGAATGGGCGAGGGGCAGAGAGAGAGGGAGACACAGAATCGGAAACAGGCTCCAGGCTCTGAGCCATCAGCCCAGAGCCCGACGCGGGGCTCGAACTCACGGACCGTGAGATCGTGACCTGGCTGAAGTCGGACGCTTAACCGACTGCGCCACCCAGGCGCCCCTTTTTTTTTTAATTTTTTTTTTTTTTTGAAAGAGAGAGAGAAAGAGCATGAGAGCTGGGGAGGGAGGGGCAGAAGGAGAGGGAGAGAGAGAATCTTAAGCAAGCTCCACGCCCAGCAGAGAGCCCTATGCATGAAAAGCTCCGTGGGAGCTGATGTGGGATAATGATCTGAGCCAAAATCAAAAGTTAGATGCTTAACTTACTAAGCCACTCAGGCACCCCATGGGTGGTCCTTTCTTAAGCATCGATATAAAATTAAACTAAAATATGATTTGATATAAAGTATCAAGGTTTTTATTCAGCTGATGAGAAAGCAAACTACCTTCCACAATCATTCCTTTAGTCTAATTTTTTATCCTTGTACTAATTCAAGTATCTTTTGACTGTAAGGAGCCGAATTCAATCCTTATTTGCTTACTCAAAAAAGTAAAATTTTGAAATAATATTTTGGGGTATTAATAATGTAAAAGAAGTTTAAACAGTCAACATAAAAATAGCAGAAATCAGGAAATCTCTGGAAGCCCCCAGCAGTCAGTGTTCACACACCCTGTTTCAGGGCAGGAAACTGGCAGCTTTATTGACTCCCACTCACTATACCCATTCTAAATTCTTGGTAGAGAGCTAGTCGGCGGCTCAACATTTGTTAGGAATCTGCCCATCAGTCACTGAGGTGTAGAGTTACTTAGTACTAAAGGAGCCAAATATCAGCCCTTAAAAAATGCTACTAAAACAACATATTAACAAAAATGACTGTGCTTTGTGTGGTGCCTATGGCTCTCACTTCACTCAAACAAACAAGATTTGAGGGTTCTGTGTCACAACAAAGTTCACTAGCCACTGGGCCCAAAGGTCAAAACATCCTTAAAATAACTTTCCTGGCTGCTCTTGCTAAACAGGAAATTCAGTAGCTCGTGATGGCAACAAAAATCTTCCCTTTCTATGTATTTTTCATAGTTTCAGATGCAAAGCATACTAGGGCCTCAAAAAGCAGAAGGGAGTTTTACATTGTACTATTTACATACATTTATATTCCTACCAAACAAATAAATAAGCAAACAAAACCCAATAGAATAGAGTGTGGGGAAAAAAAAAGTCAATCAGTGAAAGGAAACAGAATAAATTATTAACCCTAAGGAGGCATTTCATGAATAAGTCAGTTGGCTCCAAGAATCATCTTATAGTAGCTTTCCACTTGAAAGTTAATATACAATTCCTAAAGTAGAGATTATGACAGCCATGTCTGAAATAATAGAAATGTATAACTCAAAAAGATAACTTAATTCCCTCATTTTAGAGGCAAGAAAACAGTCTCAGAAAAGAGAAGTGGTTTTCTAACCAAATAGCTTGCTATTCCAAGAAGAAAATTCCAATCCAGATCTCCTGGCTTTAAATTCAGAGCTCCTCATTCTAGTTCCTAAAATGGTATTGCAGTTTTCCAAGACACTTGTATTCTGTTGGCTCTTTTGGTAATAATTGGGGCTATTCTACTGGGAAAACATCCTGCTGCCTTCTGTAAAATAATGATTTTTCACCAAACTGATTCTCTATTTTATTTTTAGGACAAGTACTTGTCTGGAAAGGTTAAAATTGTCAGTGATATAATTTTGGTTATTTTCAGACTTGTTTTTGAGGACATTTTATAAAGCTAAGCATTATGATTAAGCTATTGCTCTGAGATTTTAATTAATAATTAATTTTAGGGGCGCCTGGGTGGCGCAGTCGGTTAAGCGTCCGACTTCAGCCAGGTCACGATCTCGCGGTCCGTGAGTTCGAGCCCCGCGTCAGGCTCTGGGCTGATGTCTCGGAGCCTGGAGCCTGTTTCCGATTCTGTGTCTCCCTCTCTCTCTGCCCCTTCCCCGTTCATGCTCTGTCTCTCTCTGTCCCCAAAATAAATAAACGTTGAGAAAAAAAAATTAAAAAAAAATAATTAATTTTAATATTTTTTTCTGATGACTTCTGAATTTCTGGTTGCATTAGACCAAAATACCTTTAATAATTTCTTAATTAATTTCATTATCCAAATACTTTTTTAAGCAGAAAACAGGAGCTGACTGTTTTTGAATATGGGATTACAAAACAGAATAATACATGGTTTTTACTTTTGAGGAATTCATAGGATAAATAACTAAAGGGGAACATACATTAAAATAATTATAATGTAACATAATAAGACATACAATATAAAGGATTAGAGTATTATGGAAACCTCTAGTACTAGTACTTTTCACAAGGAGTGTGTGTATATAAAAGATTATAGTTTGCTTTCCTCAAATATTTCACAATTTGAGAATTTCAGTATTATTTTCTATCTAATGCGGCAAATGCCCTATTGTGACTATAGTTTGCATGACCATTTTTAGGAAAATAGATATTAAGTAACATGGAACTTTGCTAGAATCTTTGGAGTAAACAAAAAATTCAGACATACCTTTCCCACTCTATTTCTTTCTTTTTTTTTTTTCAACGTTTATTTATTTTTGGGACAGAGAGAGACAGAGCATGAACGGGCGAGGGGCAGAGAGAGAGGGAGACACAGAAACGGAAACAGGCTCCAGGCTCCGAGCCATCAGCCCAGAGCCCGACGCGGGGCTCGAACTCACGGACCGCGAGATGGTGACCTGGCTGAAGTCGGACGCTTAACCGACTGCGCCACCCAGGCGCCCCTTTCACACTCTATTTCTAATATAGAAATAAGATGTCAACAACGCAGAACAGAAAGTCGCAAATTTTATAAAAGTGTGCAGATAATGCTGTGGAAATTGAGAGATGGGAAAGGTCTTTTCTAGATAGGAAAAGTAGACCCCACCCACAATTTAGTCATTTAACTGGATGAATACGATCAAGATGGGAGAAATTTATCAAGGGCCAAGTGTTAAAGATATTTCTAAAATGTGAATGGCGTCAACATGCTTAGTATTTATTTTGCAAGTATGGAAAAATCAACTAGATGTGTTTGGTTGAAGCACGAAGTATATCAGAAGAGTGGTACAAAATGAGGTTTAAAAAGAAAGCTGGAGCCTAAATGCATAAGTTATTAATAGACAAGATTTGATTTAGCAATGTATCCAATAGCCAGTTTTGAGTCATCAAAAGAATCTGAACTAGAGAGTTATGATACCAAGGTTGCATTTCAGGAAAATTAATCTAGTCTCAAGTAGTCTGCCTTGGAAGTGAGAAACACTGGAGGTGATAGAGATCAATCAGAACACTGTTTCAGTAACCTATGTACTGTATTATGAAGACCTAGATTAAGGCAGCAGAAGAAGAAATTGCTGAGAAATGCAACATATAAACTTGTGTTCACATTAAATATATGTACCTTGCATATTATTCCCATGTAAGTTAGGATCTTTATTATATATAAATATATATAACATATACATTATGTATAATGTATATATATATATATATATATATATTACATTCTTTCAAAATATTTGGCATAGGGTTTATTGTGCATGTGTCACACAATAAACCCCATGCCAAATATTTTGGAAGAATAAAACATATTTTTTTAAATGACAGTTACTCAAAATGTCATGCACTTCAGGAAAAAAACAAAACAAAACAAAACAGAAACAGAAACTAGAGTGGATCTGAGTGGATCAATATGATGGATTTAATTTTGCCTTATGGGCAGGGGTATAAAGGAAATGAGATAGGGGAAGGCAAATTTTAAAAATAATAATAAACAGGTATAAGGTGTCAGGAGAGGTTATGTCTTTGTCAGAAAGGGATATGGTTAAAATAAGGAGGAATATTAAGGAGCCGAGTGTAGGAGAGGACTGGAATATTTCTGGGGCAGGAAAATACCTCCCTCCTCTTCCTACATAGGATCTCATATTCTTCAGCTTTTGAGTCTCAATTTTCTCATTTTTAAAATGGGGATAATATTACCCCTGCTGCTTGTTTGGCCATTATTAAGTTAGTAAATAAATGTCTTGGAACATTCGTATTTATTATGTACTCAATATTGCTTGAATATTAGATGGTTGAGAAGTGGAAGATGGAAGCAGATAACAAGGGGCAAATTAAAATAAAATAAGTGAAAGGGAAAATAAAGTGTACCGCCAACAGAACATGGCCAGATTCCTGACATATAGGAAGGTTTATATAATATTTTACTAAATGGTATTAAAACTCTGGGTTTCATAGTTGACTATACTTGTATTCTTTGGGATACAACTTTGGGGACTTAACTGATCCCAGTTAAATTCAACCGCAGAAATAATAACACCATGAATCTTCAAACTGGCAATCGAATCAATCTGTATTTATATCTATAATAGGAAGCCATAATTCAGTCTTACTGGATACCCTGCTAATGAGATGTTTTGTCTTAGTGAGTTTCCCCATAAACTATGTTTTTAAATCTAAATTAAATGAGAAAGCCAGTATCCCATGGCTCCCTGGGATTTGCCCAGAGACAAATTCCTCTAAAATTCCAAAGTCCTTTGCTGCATTGCTTTAATGTTTCTATTAAAATGTCCATGAAAATTAAAAAGAAGACAATGCATACTTGTATGTTTAAAAACAAGTTAAAAAAAACATTTTTAACCGCAGTGCACAGTATAGTTGTCTGTCTCTCTTTCCCTTACTGCAATTTGCTGAGCAATTTGAAGAAAATTTGTGATCTGCAGTGCACCCTGCAGAGACTCAGCATCATCCTGCTGTTTCTGCAAGAGGAAACTATAAACTCTGCTTGGGTTTTCCCACACAATTATAAGATAATTAAGCTTAGCTCTTTAAGGATGAGTTCAGGACTAGAACCGGTCTCTTCTTGGCTAAATAGTGCTCTGAGGGCAAAACACTTAATTATAAAAGATCATCTTACACACACACACACACACACACACACACACACAGGAGAGTAATCTAGGTTCTTTGTAACAGCATCTATAGAAAATGCTGCCATTTTTTTTCATGGATTTAAATGTTTTGCAAACAAAGGCTTTCTAATTGCAAGTGAAAAGAAATAGAAATACACTGCTTGAGAGAAGGTAACATACATGTAACCCTCACTGAGCAAAATAAGAGTATTAGAAGCCAACGGAGAATTTTCAGCATTTACACACCTGAAAAACATACAAGAAACCAATAGTTTAAGAAAAAAAAAGGAGGTTTCAAGGAACTCTCAATTATTGAATCTCTACAGTCATTTCTGCTTTTTGGCTGTGTTTAGTGAACAGGAAGCAGATGGAAGAACTTGCCCTCATAGATTTCTTTTAAAAGAAGCAAAATAAGATGCTCCAGATAGATGCACATACATGACTTCTTTACTTGCCTACCCTGGTGAGTTGGCTGGACTTGGTAGAAAAATAAAGTTTTGTCTCTCAACCTGTTTTACAGCTGTGTAATGAGCCTATAATCTCTTATTTCAAAGGATGTTGTAAGATTTAAATAAGATATGTATGTAAAAGTGTTTTTTGAAGTTCTGAAGATAAAGTACTCAAGATGTGTTGAACAAATCAGGTCTATCATTTACATATTTAATATATCTATGGAAATTATGGTTAAAACAAGACAGATTACTTTTGTTTATAAAGTTTGGGTGAAAAAGAATAAAATATAATCTCACAGACCATGTGACTTGAAGCTCAATAGCTCCAATTTCAAACCTGAACCTCTGACTATTTATTCTATAGGTCTTGGGATATAAAAGAGCATCACTGATGATCTTATTAAAGTTCTAGGAGGCTTCTCCAAGGTGCAAAACTCTGACTTGGAGAAATGCATGATGAGGAGAGGTAAATCCAGGGACAGTGACCTGTCCTTTTTGATATCAGAGGATTTTTTGAGAGATGCATGGGTCCTCAGGAAGATGCTAAAAATCAAAGGAGAATTTAGAAAAAGATTGGAACCTCAGAGAAAGGGAGCCAGTGTAGAAAGTGGCTTTTGTTCTCATTACATTATCCAATCAGATTTTACTAGAGAGTCATTTACTGGTAGTTCTAAAACAGTTTCTTTGCCCCACTTAGCTCCTCTCTGGTGTGTATAATTTGTCAGCCAGAATTGTATAGAAAAAAGCTGTTAGCAGCTTGATTTGGTCACCAAACTCTAACCTCAACCTTCAACATCATTAAGTCACACTGTGCTAATATAGACACTTGCAATAATTTGGACATAGGAAGGGCTCCTTTGGGTTTCTTAGTTGTTGTTTTTTTTTATTGCCTGCTAAAAATATCAAGCACTGAGTTAGATCCTAAGAATAATAATAATACTCCCTTCTTCCCTCAAGATATGCACAGCCTGGTGCAGGAGAAAGAAAAGTAAACTGAAAATGTTAACACAATGTTCAAAATGCTATAAGGAAACAAAAGAGAGACATAGTAAATATACCTGGGGATAAGAAAGTCTTTGAAGAGTAAATGAGACCTGTGCTGTGTTTTGAATGACGAGTAGCTCTTGATCAAGTAGGCAGTGTTAGAGGGGACTCCAGTTAGAAGAAATAGTAAATTCAAAGGTATGAAGTGACAATGAAGTAAAGTATGTTCTTGAACTTTCAATTTGGTGTAACTGCCATGTAGAGAGGTGGTGAGGAGAGTGGAGAGAGAAAAGGCCACACAAGGTAATGGAGGTTTACTCAGCCTTTAGATACTATGGGATAGGAAATACGTATCCTTTGAAAAGTTTTAAGCAGCAGGAAGAAGGGTAATGACCTAATTTGTTTTTGGAAGATTACTATAACAGTTGGATGCATAAAATTACAACTATATTACTCAAGGAATACAGAGTATAGCAAGAGGAAGAGAGTGAGAGTATCTCCCAATTTTCTACCTCACCCAATTATAATGGAAAGAAACAATAGTCTAAAATTGTACATATTTTTATGTAAAAATTCAAAAAAGAAATGACTACATATATAAGCTAAACTTTAAAGTTTACTTTAAACAAGATATTTGGTTTGAAATTAGTTACTATAAGAGTATAAATAAATTATTTTACTATAAAATATATACATTTCTGATTGCAAATGATAAGAAAATTGCTACATCACACAAGAAAGCTTCATAAATGTAAATTCTACCTCCATCACAACCTCTCGTCTCAAAATTTGACTGGAAATCAGATGACATAATCATATCATGTATAAATAAGGATGGTTTTATTTGTTCTTTTTAATCACAATAACGTTTACTTAGGTTTTGTGCCTCATTGCACTAGCTGGGCTAACCCATAAATGTTGAATAGAAATAATGATACTAGGTCCCTTTACCTCCTCCTTGATACAGGGGAGAGCTTTCAAGTGTGATATTGTTTGCTGTGAGGGTTTTTAAATGCCCTTTATCAAATTAAAGCTGTTTCTTTCTGGTCTGGTAAGATTTTACTTTTATCATACATGAGAATTGAATTCTATCAAATGCTTTTTATTCCTGTGAAATAATCATATAATTTTCCTTGTTTATTTTGTTGACTTGGTGAGTTACACTGATTGATGTTCTAATGTTAAACCAACCTGCATTCCTGAAACAAAGCCAAATGACTGTAATGGATTAACTTTAAAAAAATATTATTTTGTTGCTGCATTCAATTTGCTAATACTTTGCTTACAGTTTTCACGTATATGTTCATGAAGAGAATGAGCTATAATCTTCTTGTGATGACCTTATCAAATTTTGGCATTTAGTTGATACTGGACTTATAAAACTAAATGAAAAGAGTTCTTCCTCTTTTTAAAATTTATTTAAGGTTCAAGTTATTTTTTCTGTACATGTTTGGCAACTTTTCCAGCTGAAGCCAACTGGGCCTGAGATTTCTTTGTGGGAGAGTATAATTTAATTTAATTTAATTTAATTTAATTTAATTTAATTTAAAATTTTAAATTTATATTCAAGTTAGTTGGGGTGCCTGGGTGGCTCAATCAGTTAAGCATCTGACTTCAGCTAAGGTCATCGTCTCAGGGTTTGTGAGTTTGAGCCCCTCATCAGGCTCTGTGCTGACAGCTCAGAGCCTAGAGTCTGCTTCAGATTCTGTGTCTCCCTCTCTCTCTGCCCCTCCCCTGCTGATGCTCTATCTCTCTCATTGTCTCTCAAAAATAAATAAACATTTTTAAAAATTTACATTCCAGTTAGTTAACATACAGTGTAGTATTTGTTTCAAGAGTAAAATTTAGTGATTCATCACTTAACATATAACACCCAGCGCTTATCCCAACAAGTGCCTTCCTTAATGCCCATCACCCATTTAACCCATCCTCCTGCCCACCTCCCCTCCAGCAACCCTCAGTTTGTTCTCTATAGTTAAGAATCTGTTTTATGGCTACAGTGTTGGTGGGAATGAAAACTGGTGCAACCACTCTGGAAAACAGTATGGAGCTTCCTCAAAATGTTAAAAATAGAACCACCCTACCATCCAGCAATTGCACTACTAGGTATTTATCCAAAGCATACAAAATACTAATTCAAAGGGACACATACACTCCAATCTTTATAGCAGCATTATCAACAATAGCCAAATTATATAAAGAGCCCAAATGTCCACTGACTGATGAATGGATAAAGAAGTTGTGGTATATATACACAATGGAATATTACTCAGCCATAAAAAAGAATGAAATTTTGCCATTTGCAATGACATGGATGGAGCTAGAATGTATTATGCTGAGTGAAATAAGTCAGTCAGAGAAAGACAAATATCATATGATTTCACTCATATGTGGATATTAAGAAATTAAATAGCTGAATATAGGGGAAGGAGGGGGAAAGAAAAGAGAGAGGAAAACCATCAATCAGTACTACTAGTTTTTTGGTGGAGTCTTTAGGGTTTTTTATATATGATATTATATCATATGCAAATAGTGAAAGTTTTACTTCTTTCTTACCAATTTGGATGATTTTATTTCTTTTTGTTGTCTAATTGCTGTGGTTAGGACTGCCAGCACTATGTTGAGTGAAAGTGGTAAGAATGAACATCCTTATCTTGTTCCCAATCTTAGGGGAAAATCTCTGAAGTTTCACCAGTAAGTATGATACTAGCTGTGGTTTTTTCATATACAGCCTTTACTATGTAGAGGTACATTCCCTTCAAACCTATTTCTTGATGGTTTTTATTATGAATAGATATTGTACTTTGTGAAAATACAATGATGCTTTTTTTAACGTTTATTTATTTTTGAGACAGAGAGACACAGAGCATGAACGGGGGAGGGTCAGAGAGAGAGGGAGACACAGAATCTGAAACAGGCTCCAGGCTCTGATCGGTCAGCACAGAGCCTGATGCGGGGCTTGAACTCACGGACCGTGAGATCATGACCTGAGCCGAAGTCAGATGCTTAACCGACTGAGCCACCCAGGCGCCCCTACAATGATGCTTTTTTCTGCATCTTTTGAAATATTTTTTTATTCTTTCTCTTACTGATGTGATGTATCATGTTGATTGATTTGTAAATATTGAACCACTCTTACATCCCCGAAATGAATCCCATGTGATCATGTGAGTGATTTTTAAGTGTATGGTTGGATTCACTTTGCTAATATTTTTTTTGAGGATTTTTGCATCTATGTTCATCAGATATTGGCCTGTAGTTCCCTTTTTTTGTTGTGTCTTTATCTGATTTTAGTATCAGGGTAATGCTGGCCTTATAAAAAGAATTTGGAAATTTTCTTTCCTTTTCTATTTTTTGGAGTAGTTTGAAAATAGTAGGCATTAGCTCTTCTTTAAATGTTTGGTAGAATTCACCTGTGAAACTCTCTGCTCCTAGACTTTTGTTTGTTGTGAATTTTTTGATTACTGATTCAATTTCATTGCTGGTTATCTCTGTTCAAATTTTCTATTTCTTCATGGTTCAGTTTTCATAAGTTATATGGTTCTAGGGATTTATCCATTTCTTCTAGGTTGTCCAGCTTGTTGGCATATATTTTTTGTGATATTCTCTTATAATCCTTTACGTTTCTGTGGTGTCAGTTGTTATTTCTCCTCTTCCATTTTTGATTTTGCTTTAGTCTTATTTCTTTCTTTCTTTCTTTCTTTCTTTCTTTCTTTCATTTTGATGCATCTGGATAAAGATTTATCAATTTTGTTAAGTTTTTTTTATTTTTTATTTATTGTCATTATTATAATAATACTTATTATGTTATTGCTAGCTAACATACAGTGTAGTCTTGGCATCGAGAGTAGATTCCTGTGATTCATCACTTACATACAACACCCAGTGCTCATCCCAACAAGTGCCTTCCTCAATGCGCATCATCCATTTTCCCCACTCCAAACCCCCCACCCATCAACCCTCAGTTTGTTCTCTGTATTTAAGAGTCTATTATGGTTTGCTTCTCTCTCTGTATCTTATTTTTCCTTCCCTCCCCGTATGGTCATCTGTTAAGTTTCTCAAATTCCACATATGAGTGAAATCATATGATATCATTCTTTCTCTGACTGACTTATTTTGCTTAGCACAATACCCTCCAATTCAATCCACATTGTTGCAAATGGCAAGATTTCATTGTTTTTCATCATCAATTAGTATGCCACTGTGTATATACACCACATCTTCTTTATCCATTCATAGGCTGATGGACTTTTGGGATCTTTGCATAATTTGGCTATTGTTGATAGTTTTGCTATAAACATTGGGGTGCTATAAACATTCAAATCAGCACTCCTATATCCTTTGGATAAATTCAAAGTAGTGCAATTACTGGATCATAGGTAATTCTATTTTTAATTTTTTGAGGAATTTCCACACTGTTTTTCCAGAATGGCTGCACCAGTTTACATTCCCACCAATGGTGCAAGAGGGTTCCCATTTCTCCACATCCTTGCCAACATCTGTTGTTTCCTGAGTTGTTAATTTTAGCCACTCTGACTGGTGTGAGGTGTTATCTCAATGTGGTTTTGATTTGTACTTTTCTGATGATGAGTGATGTTGAGCACCTTTTTATGTTTCTATTAGCCACCATATAGATGTCTTCTTTGGAAAAGTATCTCTACATGTCTTCTGTCCATTCCTTCACTGGATTATTTATATTTTGGGTGTGTATGCTCACAAGTTGTTTGCATGGTCCTCTTCAACAACAGACACACAGCCACTGCAGAGATGGGCTGGATAGGGCCACAATGCAAAGTACATGTGTGCTGGGCACACAGTTTTGACAAGGGGCACACATCCTCTGTGGGAGGTGACCAGCTGCCACACCCATCCCATGGCCCTCCAAAGCATGTGGTTGAGAGATGTGGTGTTGGCAAAATTTGCACCAATCTTCTGGGGGAAGGGAGCTGCAGCACCAAGACCTAGCAGGCCTGACTGGAGAGGGTGGGGCATGGTGTAAGGAAGTTATGTAGTGAATGTCGGTGCCAAGGTGGTTCCTGTAAATGGCTGTGTGTTTATGCTGGAGGGTGAGGGAGGGAAATGGTGTTTGCCAGCTCCTTTATTCCTGGATAAATCCACCAGAGATTAGTAAATAACTCTCCCTCCCATATGTCCTAGGTGTTTATCAAACTGTTGCTTCTGAGGCACCTGGGTGGCTCAGTCGGTTGAGCATCCGACTTGAGCTCAGGTCATGATCTCACAATTTGTGAGTTTGAGCCCCTCATCTGTCTCTGTGCTGACAGATTGGAGCCTGGAGCCTGCTTGGGATTCTGTCTCCCTCTCTCTCTGCCCCTCCCCCACTTGTGCTCTGTCTCTCTCTGCCTATCAAAAATAAATAAAATATAAAATACAATAGAAGAAAATAAAATAAAATAAAATAAAATAAAATAAAATAAAATAAAATAAAATAACTGTTGCTTCTGAGCTGTACTTCCATGGGCTGTTGTACGGTCTCTTTAAGAGCAGGGATTTGGTTTTCTATTCCTCTCCCAGCTCTGGCACAGCCAAGCCTGCTGGTTTTTAAAGTTCCAGGCTTTAAGTTCCTCTGGTTGTAAGAACTCAGAAAATTCACCTCCTCTGGTTTTCAAAGCCAGATGTTATGAGATTCATCTTACTTGTGCAGGCTTCCTGGTACAATAACTTGAATCATCTTAATAACTTGAGTCATGTTCCCATTATTATTCTGATATTGAGAATTTATACCTACATGTGTGTGCATTTTTATCTCCATCAGTCTCCATCAGTCTTGTTTGGAATTATCAGTTTACTACCCTTTTCAAAAAATCAACTTTTGACTGCGTTGCTTTTATCTTTATAAGTCTGTTTTGTATTTCATTTATTTTTGCCCTTCTCTTGTTTTTTTCTATTTTCTTAGTGATTGATGTACTGTTCATATTCTAACTTTTTGTACAGATACTTAGATCTTTGATTTTAGCCTCTCTTTTCTCTAACATGTTCTAAACATGATTAGTTTCATTCTACAAGTTTCATCTTATCATCATTCAGTTAAAAGTATTTTCTAACTTACATTGTGATTTTTAACTATTTTTTCTTGTGAAATTCCCTTTTTTTGTTTTATTTTATGTTGGGATGCTGGGTGGCTCAGTTGGTTAAGTGTCTCACTTCAGCTTGGGTCACTATCTCATGGTTCATGAGTTTGAGCCCTGCATCAGGCTCTGCACTGGTGGTATGGAACCTGCTTGGGATTCTCTCTCTCCCCTTCTCCACTTGCACACTTGCTCTCTCTCTCTCTCAAAATAAGTAAGCTTTTTAAAATTTTTTTTTAATTTTATGTTATCACTATAGATGCATTGACTTTGTTTTCATTGGTGTTTGCATGATATACCTATTTTCTTCCTTTAATTCCTAACCTTTCTGTGTCTATCTCTTATAAACACTGTGTAGTAAATTTTACATTATATTCAGTATGGCAGTCTTTGTGCTTTAATAGGAGAACTGATCCATGTACATGTAATGCAACTGCTGATATACTTGAATTTATATTTATCATAATACTAAATGTTTACTATTTTATCACATGTTTATGTATCATTTTGACCCATAGAAATCTACTGTTTAAGTTCCATATATTTGGGATTCTTTTTTATCATATTTTTTAAATTCATTTTTTAACTGTGTATTTGTCAGAAACTATACTCAGTGTGATTCTAGTCCTTTCAGATATCTTGAAAATTGTTCATAGTGTAGTATTTGGTGAATAATTCATATAATTCTGTTTTTGTAATTTCACTGTCTGAGTTACACGCGTCTGTGTTTTAGTATTTTCATCCTGTTTCTTGATACTTGCTATGCATGATTTCTTATTGAATGCCATACATGTATATGAAAATTTGTTGATGATGTTATTTTCCTCCAGAAAGGTATGCACCCTACCTGCTGATAGACAGCTAGAATTACAGGATCACCACAACCCAATAGGGGGCTGAATTGACTTGATGTGGAGTTTAAGCCTTTATAGGGCTTATTCTACTTCTGGTTTACCCTTGCTCCCAGAGTGTAGACTTCCGGGGTCTTTACCAAGGACTGTCTGTTTGGAAATTCTTGAACAAATTTTTATCCTTGGCATTGTATGAGAGAAGAAAATTCTGGTCTGTGTTTCAGACTCTTTCTGCTTAGAGTCTTAACCTATTGCTTTATGTAAGGAATTTGAAAATTATCTCAAATATAAAAGTGCTAACTTTTCTGGTTCTCTGTACTTTACTTCTTTTTAGTTGTTTGGTTCTCAAATATTGGCTTTTTGGAAGTCCTATACTCAAACTTTTGATTTCCCAGTGCCATATGATTTTAGAAAGGTCTGTTGGATTCTATACCTCTTAACATATTGTCAGATTGCAGTTGTCAGATGAGGAATGATGATGCCTTGGGCCAACTGGTGTTGGAGAAGATAAAGTGATGTAGAAATAAGAGGACTTGGTTACAAATTGGGTGAGGGTTTTTCCAAAAGTGCTGGGTGAAAAGAAAAAAAATTAGAGTGAAATATGAAATTTTCCATAGAAAATGGGAAGACATAGAAGTGGCATTTTGAAATTGAAGAAGAGATAGGTTATTTAAGAAATGTGCTGTCACATTTCATTAAGATTTTGGAAAATCAGTTTCTCATATCATACAGTCAAAAAAGTTCCAAGAAGATTACAGCATTGAGTGAAAAAACTGAGAACCAAATGTAATAGAATAAAATATAGATATTTATCTTATTTTTACTTGAGGAAGGTCTTTATAATTTTAGAAAAATAAAGGAACAAATCAATGGAGAAAATTGAAAGACTTGACTATGACTATTTTAAAACTTCTCAACAGTAAAAATATAATTAGCTTAAAAATACAAATGACAAGAGGGAAAAGTTAGTATTATAAGTCTTGAAAAAGGATTGCTATTCCATAATTATCAAGGGTAGTTGGATGGATAAATTAGAGATGTTTTAATAAAAATGAAGGATAAATATACAGGAGGAAGGATCTAACACAAAGCCTGTATGTAATAAGCTCTAAATGAATATTGGAGGTTTGAAACTGGCCTGCTCTGACTAAGTAGACACACATTAAAATGTGTGAATTTTATCCAAATGGCAGTGGAATGATGGTAAAAGACCATCACATGACTAAGAAAAGTGATCCTTGCTACTATGTGGGGAGTGGTCGATTGTGGTCCAGTCCAGAAGCAAGAATACTGGTTAGAATCTTGCAGGAAGCATATTGTTTTAAATATCATCTCTTGATGGAGTAAGGAATGTCATTACAAATGACATTCTAGGAAGTAATGACATCCCTGAGGTTTCACTTATACTTCATTTACATCTAGAAAGCAGTCCTGTTCTCTCTAAATAAACACCTACAAAAAATTTATCTTTTATTATATAGTTTTCAAGTTATATACGTCACATATTTTCTCCATGTTCCAGACCTCTCGGCTTCTGGCCAAATATCTTTCAATTTAAAGTGTTTTATGTTTTATACTTCATTTTATGATTGTGAAATTAGAACTGCTGCCTTTTATAGAGATTGTGCCTGTATTTGATTCTGATTGTTAAAAATTTGGGCAAAATCTTTGACCTGGTAAGGCTCTTTCCTGGGACTTTATCAAACTTAATCCAAAAGCAGATAAAGAAGAATATCTGGAAAAAAAGAATTATAAATTATTAATTGAATAACATAATATGCTCTATATCACAATAAAATAATATAGAGCCATTAAAATGACTATTATAAAGACTGTAGCAACTGGAATATCCTTATGAATCATTCATCCAGATTATAAATGTGTATCTACACTATAGCTAAAACACTGTAAAAATGATACATATTTGGGGCCAGGTCTGGAAAAGATCAGTGGAGATGAAAATAGTTTGATTCACAGAGGTGATCAAACATTAGTTTTCAAACTATAGTGTGCAAGTGAATCATCTGAAATACTCCTTTAAAATTCACATTCCCAGGCCCACCCTAAGATATTTAGATTTAATTACTCCGAAGAGGGACTTCAGAACTTACATATTTAAGAAAGCATTCTCAAGTGATTCTGAGGCAGTACATAAGTCATTCACTGTTGGTGACATTGTGACAGGTCAGAGATGATTTAAAGGATTATAACCACAGTGTTATAATCCACTAATGTGGTTATGCTGTTTGCTCCACAAATATGAAAATTGCAGGGGAAATCAGGAATACACTGCATTCGATTGTTCGATTGTTTGACCAACCCTTAGTCAAAATGTGATAGACTGAATTTTATACAGCTAATGTATAAAATTATGACATCTGTATATTTCTGACCAACATCATTACTTTTCTTATTGTTGCTTATATTTGTGCGACTCTATTTTTCCCATCTACTCCCTAGGAAGAGACGGACTCCATTTGGTAACTTACTGCTATTCAGTTCTCAGTATTGAGCAGGGAAAAAAACAAATTTACAGCAGTTCATTAATTGAGGAGGACTTTAATTGATAGTTCTTTAATGAAGAGGGATGGTGTTCAGTTTACCGTCATGGATTCAGTATCTACCTTTCTGTGTGAACCTACATTTGCTGTATCTCAGCTATCTTTCTGCTCCTCAAACCTGGTTTTCCTTTTTCCTGTTGAAACAGATCCCGTCTATGACCCAACTCACATCATACCCTACTGTACTCTTGCTAGCACTTTCCCTAGGTTATTGAATTGCCTCTCTTGGGTAAGCTTACTAGTTTGCTTCCTGCTTTGAATGGACTTATCAGTAGGAAGCCTGTTATAGCTGTAACCTGCTGTTATTTACTTAATGATTGCTAACTAAATGACTAATATACCTAGAACTGTGACTGGTACTTATTTAGCAAGTGCACAGCAAAGACCAGTGATTATTCATTCCCTCTGCTGGTCTGGACACTTTAGATATCAGCGTTAGCCCTAACCCTAACCACTTGCATCTACTGGATACTTGCATTAGACTTTAAATAAATTAACAATCATGATTTCATGAATGTCTCACACTTCATCTCTTTTCTAGTTCCTGTTTCATCTTTCTCCTCATCTATTCATGGGGATGAAGCTCCATGCCAGTCTGTACTCAATCCTGTATTTATAACATTAGATTAGAATTTATATGTAATTTCTAATGAAGATAGGGAAGGAACATTAATAGTTACCTTCCCAAAGTATACTATACAACTAACCCTAGACTGAGAAGGAAAAGGAGACAGTACTATCTTAGGTACTTGGCACACATAATTAAATTTATTCTCACAATGATAACATATTACATGAGGAAACTGAAGTTTGGAAATATCAGAGGTATAAGTAATGTGACAGAAGTAAAATTTCAGCTCATATCTACCTGGCTCGAATGATTTTTTTTTTTTTGCCACTATATTAGAATGGCAGTCAACTTACCTGGTTTTTTGAATTTAGTTTAGAAGGTAGAAACAAACCATCTAGAAGGAAAGGCTTATTGTTAGCAGCATTCAGTCATTGACTAAAGGCTTTTAGATTGTGTGTTTTTGTTTTTCTAGAACTGCTTGTCTCAACTATTTGACTCTTGTATAACTTTAAATTTTCATCAAGGCCAAAAATAATGAAAGAGAGAAGAAAGATGAGGTTTTAAGTGGAAATACTATGGACAAATTCTCAACATAAAATTAATATGCAGGGCAAATGGGGAACTGAGCAAAAATGATTAATTGCTCATTAAAATTTACCTTGATATTAAAGTGTGTCAAGGGCATATAGTTCTGAAAGGCTATCGGACGAGACTAAGAGTGTGAGAAAAATAAGAAATGACTATGAGGTCATTCTTTTGTTCTAATTCTGTGAACTTAATAGCATGGGAACCATTTCATAATGACTGACATGATGATACAGATCAAAAATGAACAATACAGCAATGCAAATTAAGAGGCTGGTGTTGGCCTGACTTAGGATAGGAATAATGAATAAGCAAGGTCAGGTCAGGTGAGAATTTTTCTTTAATTTAAGAGCTTTAAACAGAAATTAAATTGCAGTTTGTATTTTAAAGATATCAGTATCTTTTCAATTTAAATACTCATGGAGACAGTTAAAGATAATACAAAAAAATCATTCTGAGAGCTAAATATGTGTGTCAACCATTGGAAGAAGACCCAGAGGAGTTTCCACGAACCACCAGAAGTAGATAAAACTGGATTGAGAAACACAATTATGATCTATGTATCGAATCCTGTTGGGAAGAAGTGGGGATTGAGAATAAGAAATCAGTATAAAATATAGTTTTATTTTTTCCAAGTTAACTTGAAAAGTGAATTAAAACAACCTGAACAACTACAGATTTACCCTGTGGGTATACTTTCTTTACGAATAGAGTCAGGGCCACATGCTGCCCTCCTCTATCCCTCGTCAATATTTCTCTTTTCATCCATTCAAAGAAACAGACTCTCAGAGTACAATATAGCAGGTAGGAGAAGGAGAAGACTAATAGTGTAGTGTATTTCTTGGTGTATTTTTTCATGAAGTGGTGTATGTGCAGAGAGAGATAAGAATAATATTGAGGTGAATAATGCTAAAGATTGTAGGATTTTATGTGCTCTATTTAATGGGAAAAGAGTCAGAGATACTTTTTACCTCACATTTACTTGCTGATGTACTCAAATTAAGACAATCTTAATTTATATCAACATAAATTCAATTTTTGTCAATTTAATGTGCTTTAACTCTTACATTTAATTCTTCACACTCTAATATTTATAATCTTGATTATTATTTACATTATTTTATTTGTACCTTATTATATTTATTATTTTTCAGTTCACATCTCTTTCATTTTTCTGACTTTTCATTTTTGGTCTGGCAGCCCTTTTTTTTAGGATTACATATTTACAATGTTTGAAAATATTTGGTGGTGCAAATATCACTGATTTGTCTTTCAAAAAATGTTGACTTGCCTATGTAAGCCCGCCATTCCTCTCAATTACTTTAGCTATTCTCAAATGTATGTCTGCAATTTTGGATATTGATATTGTAATGAAACCAAAAATTACTTATGGAAGATTCGTGACCTTTATGAAATTCATTCTTCACATCAAGGAATTTCCTGAAATACTGTATAACTTTGATGAGAATCGTGACATTTCTTATGTAGAGTTCCTACAGATTTCTTGGTAATTTATTTTTAATTGTATATAAAATATTTTATTCCTTTGTATTATCAAGCTGGTATTACTTTTATGAAGGAAATGTGTTAGCATTTAAATTAGAAGACTATGATGAGAATTTGGAATAGAATAGAGCATTGATTAATAGACTAGATGATTCAATCAAATAATGCTTTTACCTGAGTAGGAGCTTAAATTCTAATGAGTGGGAAATTAGGTAATGACATGACTCAGATTCAGATGCAAAAACTCCATGACTACCCCCTTCTATAAGTTGCAAAATTCCTATTTTTGATTTTAATTTGAGTTAAGTATAACCTATCATTGTCACAGACAAGTATATGGTCATGTCATAGCCAATATTCCCTTTTATTAGGAATCCTCAGCAAAATCTTGAAAGTTTATCCCTAAATTTGAATGACACAAGTATTTCCTAAGTGAGGATACATCTTATCATCCAGGGAATCTAGAAGTGAGAATATAATAGTTTGAGGAAAGCAGGATATAAATTTTTTAGTTACAAAAGAAACTGGTTTTCCAGGCAGCTAGAGACAACAAAGTCAGTGTATTAAATAACCTCCCAAGATCTCTTCCACAAAATATGTAATATTACTTAAAGATAAAGGAAGCTGAATTTTAAAATAGCTATTATGAAATGAAAGAAATCAACAGATATTAGTACCATGCACCCACTGGTCCAGGGCAGGAGAAATACTCAGAGGAATAATAACTTTGAACTTCCCAGATTTGGCAAAAAGGTATAACCCACAGGTTCAAGAGCTTAATGAAGTCTAAACAGAATAAACTCAAAGTAATTCACATTTAATGCATCATGGTCAATCATCTGAAAGCCAAAGAAAAGAAAAAGATTGAAAGCAGTGAAAAGAAGACACCAAGTGCTGAAAGAAAAGAATTGTCAACTCACTATACTATATCCAAAGAAAACATCTTTCAGAAATGAAGGATATATCAAGACATTCTCAGATTAAGGAAAACTAAGAGAATTTGTCGCCAACAGATCTACCTTAAGGAATGGCTAAAGAAATTTTTCTGAACAGAGGAAAATGATAAGAGACCTTGGAACATCAGAAAGAGAAAAAAAACAAAATAAGCAAAGATGTAGGTCAATACAATAGACTTTTCTTCTCCTCTTAGGTTTTGTGAATTATGTTTGACATTGGAAGCAAACATTAGAGTCTTATGTGGTTTAAATGTATGTAGAGGAAATATTTAAGACATATGCTATGAACAAAGGAGGGTAAAGGGACATAAAGGGAGGTAAGAATAGTAAAAATATAACACAAGTAGACTGTGATAAGTTATGCATATGTAATATAATATCTAGAACAATAACCAAAATAGCTATACAAAGAAATACACTAAAAAACACTATAGATACATCAAAATAGAATTGTTCAAATCAAATATTGTTCAGTTATCCCACAGAAAGACAGGACAAAAGAAACAAAATAAATAAAAAGTAAAATGGCAGACTTAAGCCTCAACATATCAATAGTTACATTAAAGGCAAATGGTCTAAATATACCAATTAAAAGACAGAGATTGTCGGAGTGAATTAAGTAACATGCTCAACTATATGGTCTCTACAAGACATTCACTTCAAATATAACAATGTAGGTGGGTTGAAATTAAAAGGATGGTAAAAAAAAGATGTATTATGTGAGCATTAATCAAAAGAAAACAGGAATAGCTATATCAATCAACTTCAGAACAATGAAGATTACCAGAGGCAGAGAGGGATATTATATAAGATGATTAATCCTCTAAGAGGATTTACTGATACTAAATGCACCAGACAACAGAATTACAAGGTATGTTGAGAAAAAGTTGATAGAACTGAAAGGAAAAATAGACAAATCATCAGTGAAAGCTAGAGATTTTAACATCCCTCTATCAACAGTTGATAGAATATATAGATGGAAAATCAAGATGGATTTAGAAGAACCGAACAAGGACATTAACCAACAGCATATAATTGATACTTACAGGACACTCCATTCAACAAAGATAAATACACATACAAGTGTCCATGGAACTTATACAAAGTACATCATAACCTGGCCATAAAACAAATTTCACCAAATTTAAAACAATTAAAAATACATAGTGGGTTCACTGACTACATGGAAGTAAACTAGAAATCTATTATAGAAAGATAACAGGATAATCTCCAAACAGTTGGAAACTGAAACATTTCTTAATAACCCAGGGTTAAAGAGGAAACACCAAGGTAAATAAAACAATTGCTCTGTTGTGTATTTACCCAAAGGATACAAAAATACACATTCAAAGGAGTACATGTACTCCAATGTTTATAGCAGCATTATCAACAGTAGCCAAACTATGGAGAGAGTCCAAATGTCCATTAGCTGATGAACTGATAAAGAAGAAGCGGCATATATTGGGGCGCCTGGGTGGCTTGGTCGGTTAAGCCTCCCACTTCGGCTCAGGTCATGATCTCACAGTTTGTGGGTTAGAACCCCGCATTGGGCTCTGTGCTGACAGCTCAGAGCCTGGAACCTGCTTCAGATTCTGTGTCTTCCTCCCTCTGTGCACCTCCCCACTTGCACTTTGTTTGTCTGTCTCTCTCTCACAAATAAACATTAAAAATTTTAAAAAGATGTGGCATATATATATGTGTATACATATATATATACACATACATATATGTATGTATGTGTATATATATATACACATATATACACATATATATACACATATATACACATATATACATATATATATACACATATATATACACATATATATACACATATATGTATGTGTATATATATATACACACATATATATTATAGAGTATTACTCAGCCATCAAAAAAATGAAATTTTGCCATTTGCAATGACATGGATGGAGCTAGAATGTATTATGCTAAGTGAAATAGTCAATCAAAGACAAATACCATATGATTTTACTAATATGTGGAATTTAAGAAACAAAACAGATGAACATATGGGGATGGGGGACAGAGAAGAAAGGGAAACAAACCACAAGAGACTCTTAGCAATAGAGAACAAACTGAGGATTGATGGAAGGAGGTGAGAGATGGGCTAGATGGTTGATGAGTATTAAGGAGGGCACTTGTGATGAGCACTGGGTGTTGTATGTAAAAGTGATGAATCACTGAATTCTACTTCTGAAACCAATATTGCACTGTTTGTTAACTAAATATAAAAAATTAAAAACATTACATTACACACAATTAAAATGTAGCATACGATAGATTAAAATTGTGGAACAAACTTGACAACACCACCACCACACATGCATGCACACACATGCACACACACACACACACACACACACCCCAAACAACCCAATTTAAAAATGGGCAAGTGACTCTTCAAAGGCCAAAAAGCACATGAAAAGATGATCAACTTGATTAATCATTAGGGAAATGGAAATCAAAGCCAAAATGAGATATAGCTTCACATCGAGTAAGATGACTACTATTATCAAACGGAAAATAACAAGTGCTGGCAAGGATGTGAAGAAATTGGCTTGTGCATTGCTGGGATTGGGGAGTATAAAATGTACAGCTTCTGTGGAAAGTGGTATGGTTGTTCCTCAAGAAATTAAGCAGAATTACCATATGAAACAGCAATACCACTTTGGGTATATACCCAAAAGAAGGGAAAGCAGGGACTCCAACAGATTTTTGTATACCCATGTTCTTAGCAGCATTATTCACAAGAGCCAAAAGGTAGAAGCAATTCAATTGTCCATGGACAGATGAATGCATATACAAAATGTAATATATACATATAATGGAGTATTATTCAGCCTTAAAAAGAAAGGAAATTCTGACATTTGCTGCAACTATGGTTGAATCTTGAATGCATTATGCTAAGCTAAATAAGCTAGTCACAATAGGGCAAATATTGTATGAATCCACTTATATTAGGTACCTAGAATAGTCAAATTCATGGAGGAAGAAAGAAAGGGCTTTTGAAGGGAAGGGGATAGAGAGGAATGGGGAGTTATTGCTTAATGGATAATGGAGTTTCAGTTTGGGAAAATGAAAAGTTCTGAAAATGGATAGCAAGGATAGTGCAGAATGATGTGAATTATGCCATGGAAGTGTACTCCTAAAAATGGTAAATTTTACAGTATGTATTTTGTCACAATAAAAAATTGTGAGACATAGTTAAAAGCAGTGCTGAAAGGGGATTTTATAGCACTAAGTGAACACATTAGAAAAGAGGAAATGTCGGGGCACCTGGGTGGCTCAGTCGGTTGGGGGTCCGACTTTGGCTCAGGTCATGATCTCGCGGTTTGTGAGTTCCAGCCCCAAGTCGGGCTCTGAGCTGACAGCTCAGAGCCTGGAGCCTGCTTCTGATTCTCTGTCTCCTTCCCTCTCTGCCCCTCCCCCACTTGTGCTCTGTCTCTCTCTGTCTATCAAAAATAAATAAATGTATAATAAAAAAGAAAAGAGGAAATGTCTGAAATCAATAGTGTAAGATCTCACCTCAAGAATCTAGAAAAACAAAACTAGAGTAAGCTGAAGGGAGGAAGTCATAAAGAGAACAGCAGAAATCAATGAAATTGAAAAAGACAAAAAACAAGATATCTAACAAAGCAAAGAGCTGGTTCTTTGAAAAGTTCAATATTATGGCTGACCCCTACCAAGAGTGACAAAACAAAGGAAAGAGAGAAGATTCAAATCACCAATATGAAGAATGAAACATGGCATATCACTACCAACTCTCTAGAGTGTATATCAAGTGTTCTGTTTGAGACATAGTAAGTTTGATATATGTCATGAAACTTTCAAACCATAAAGTAGGCACTGGGATGAAGTACCCTGATGCAAAAGGACTGTTGTTGAAACCTGTCTTCACAGGTCAAAAGTATTTTTTGGTCATTTGCCATGTGGCAATGCATCCTTCATCTGAAGACAAACAAACCTGATTAAACTATTATGTGTAGTGCTTTGCACAGCAAGGCTTAATTTGTTTTATCCCATGGAGATAATTTATTTAAATCATAAGAAATGAAATGAGAGTATGTAAGTTTCCTTATATATTTTTCATTTTGTCATGAACGTTTTTGCATGATTGCTACTTTATAATAGCTCCATTAGAGAAAGAATTAGCCACCTCTACATCCCAAATGATGTCATTGTTGTCATTGGGTACAAATGAAGGAAAGTCATTTTGTAGAAGAAAGGAATGACAAGGTTGTGTCTACGTGTCTTAACTGCCAATGAACATTGTTTATCTACCTCCTCACAAAATAGCTAGGGGCTGGGTGATTGATCAAGAAGCATGTTCTCCAGTTCTACTCAGGCTGTTAAAACTTGAAGCAGAAAATCTTCATCAGAATGCAGAGAAAACATAGTGAATGATAGCTGATTGCTATTTAACATTGATTAGAAAATATGGACTTTGTAGAAAAACCACTCAGACTGATGTCTGTACCCAACTTCTAAACATTTTATCCACTGATTATAAAAAGGATCTATTACATAATTAGGCCCCTGAGAGGAAGAAAGTAGTCTCTACTGATTTGGGGCCACAACTTCCACTAAAATGCCAGGGAGACACCATCAGGTATCCCATTTAATGTCACAGGAATTTCTGCAATTACATGAAACAGTGTTTCTCAAACTTCTGGCAACTTTTAGGTCACCAACTTAAAGTGCATTTAAAAAAAATTTTTTTAATGTTTATTTTTGAGAGAGACAGAGACAGAATGTGAGTGGGCGAGGGGCAGAGAGAGAGAGGGAGACACAGAATCCGAAGCAGGCTCCAGGCTCTGAGCTGTCAGCACAGAGTCCAATGCGGGGCTCAAACTCACGAGCTGTGATATCATGACCTGAGCTGAGGTCGGATGCTCAATCTACTCAGCCGCCCAGGTTCTCCAAAGTGCATTTTTAAAAGACTCATCAAAATGTAAAACAATAATACAAATAAAACAGAATATTTTAAAATTAATAATATGATGATTATTTCAGATTAGTGAGAGAGATGAAATTATTTGAAATCTTTCACCAAGGTTCCCAGTTCTGGTTTAATAATGAATGGCTATAATTGACAACTGGGGCCATGTTCAATTGATATATTCTTTTAAGTCCCTTTATTTATTAAATTAGAATATTCTACCTAAATTTTAGCCACCAGGAATGGACAACAGTGTCCAGTGTTATCTGTTTCAGGGCTCTGGAGATTCATATTCAAAATAGATCTAAAATTTATAAACAGATTTTTCAGTTACTATATGACACTCTCTAATACCATCTCAAAAACTGAAAAGTCAAATGTCTCAACGTGAAAGATAATGGTGAATGAGTCTTTATCCACTCTTTATTTTATTCATCTCTGTAAAGCCTTCCTTCAGATTTTGATTAAACATTCCCAATAGGGGTGCCTGGGTGGCTTAGTTGGTTGAGCATCCAACTCGATTTCAGCTCAGGTCATAACCTTACAGTCCTGAGATGGAGCCCTGCGTTGGGCTCTGTGCTGGGTGTGAAGCATGCTTGGGATATTCTCTCTCTCTCTCTCTCTCTCTCTCTCTCTCTCTCTCTCTCCCCCTTTCTCTCTCTCTCTCTCTCTCTCTTTCTCTCTCTCTCTCTTTCTCCCTCTCTCTCTTTCTCTCTCCCTCTCTCTCTCTTTCTCTCTCCCTCTCTCTTTCTCTTTCCCTCTCTCTCTCTCTCTCTTTCTCTCTCCCTCTCTATCTCTCTCTCCCCGTTCTTCTTCACCTCCCCTGCTCTCTCTCATTAATTAATTAATTAATTAAAAAATTTAAACATGCCCAGTAATTTCATTCCCCACAGGTGAAAAGCCATCAGGTGTTGTGAAAGAGTGAGACTCAGCAACCAATCTGCAACATGGTTTAGTTTTCTTTTTGAAATTTTAATATTTTATCCTTCATTTGAGCAATTGTGATGTCTTTGTGTGGTATCGTAGATTCAGACTCTTCAAGACTCTGCCCATTTCAGTGAGAAACACAGTTTAAGTAAATTACTTAAAATCTTAGAAATGATCTGTCAGTATTAGAATTGTTTCATCTAATGGTTCATTTCACTCATTTGCATACCTTTATAGCAATCTGCATTCTTATGTGCATAAAAGCATTTCTTTGCACAGCATATTGAGAAAAATGCACGATTTGATCATATTCTTAATTATGCTCTTTTCTTTTGACTCTGAATTGAAATAAGGAATGGCTCCGAAGCTGGACTGCCTGGATTTCAATCCCAGCTCCATATTTACTAGCTGTGTGACCGTGGAAAACTTACTCAACCTCTCAGTTTCTTCACTGAAAAACTGAGGATCATACTAGATGATAACAATTCCATAGGTCATTGTGGTAATTAAATGAGTTAATTCATGTAAAGTTTTTAAAGCAGTGATTGATACATAGTAAGCTCTCAGTACCTGTTATCCATTATTATATATGAATACCACTAGCTTAAAAACTTGCTCAGATATCATTTTATCTAATTGTAGTATATGTAGCACATGTGGAATTAATTGCTTTTTAAAATAATTACACTTTAGTAGTCTAAACTCTTTCTGACATGAATTGAAAGAAAAAAAAAAACCTTGAACCTAGCTTAAATGGAAAATGGAATGTATTAGCTCATGTAAACTGGGAAATCCTAGAGGAGATTTCATGTTAAGCCTTGATGAATTAAGAATTCAGACAATTCTGTTAATAAATCAATCTCTTTTCCTCTCTCTCTTTAGTCTCTTGGTTCTACTTTCCTGAATTTGGCTTTCTTCTCAGGGAAAAATGGCTTTCATCCACTCTGTGCTTGAAGTTTTTAACTATTAGGAACTTGATAAAGACAGACTTTCTCTCTCACGGCATCATTATAAATCCCCATGTAAAATAAACACATGAAAATAATTTAAAAGAAAAGCTGTCTCTGTAGTTAATTGGCCCTTTCAACCTTTTTTCTAGAAACATTTCTCCTTATCCATGGATGAAAAATAAGGTCTGTACCAATCTTTTAGCTAATAACAAGTAGTTTAATTTCCCAGTGTTAAAAAACCCAGGCTAATATCAACACTTCTGTTTCATCCACTTTAAAGCTTCTTCCATTCCCCAGCTTGACCTTCTTCAGGCTGTGAATTCTGCAGTGGGAATATACAGGTGAAGTTAGTTTCCTCACCCTTTTCTGTCCCTGCTTTTCTGCTTCTTCTCTCCCATTCACTATGCTTGTTTTGAATCCTATAGTGCAGAATAAGGGAACAAGGAGAGGTAAGGTAAGGTTTGCCCATGTAATACAGACATAATCTGGCTTTGGTTACCTTCTGAGAATGGCCAATATACAGGTGCTTATTCTTCTTCTAATTGAGCCCTAATTGAGGTTTCTTGGAGACTTGCTGGGAAGCTCTTACCTGTGATTCCCTGATGCTCACAGAGGTCTCTCCTGGCCGAACATTCATTATTTCTGTCCAGTTCCTGTGTTCTGTGACAGGCTTCCCAACCCTCTCTCCGGAGAATCTACTCTCCACTCCTTGGTTAGGACTCCTCCAAAACATGCAAGTCCAATTAATCTTCCATGGGGTTGACATCTTGCCTGCAAATTTTGGAAGTCCAGGCCACTTCTGGTACAGCTCTCTTTGCTTAGGAATGAGCCTGACTTAGGAATTGTCCTTTCACTCTTCTTACCTCATCTGCTCAGGCTTCCCTGCTGCCTTAGTCTGGTATTTCCTGGAGTTGGATAGATAAATTTTTATAGCTCTGGACTTGTCTTGATAGGTGTGTTTGGTTCTTCCACAAATTGCATTTTTCAGCTAAACTTCATCAATAACATAGGTAATATTTTGGCCTCCAGTTTTATTATTTGTTTTATTTCTCACATTGTTCAGAATCTAAGTAGGGACAAGTGTCTCTTTATTTAGATGGATGGAGAATCTCAGTGTTATAGACCACCATACTGAGCAACACTAACCCATTGGAGAAAATATATAACGAAAGGGAGAGGACCTAGGACATAGCCACTGCCTTCAAATCTTTAGTCTAATTAAAAAGCTAGACAAGTAAGTCAACATATACAGGTCAATGTATTGAAAACAATAATGGCTACACCTACTGAGTATTAACTATGTGTCAGCCTTTACATATATTTTCTTATTTAATTCTTACAGCAAATTTGATTTAGGGACTATTCTATCCTTCATTTTACAGATTGAGGCTCAGATTTCAACTTCTTAATCAGCACCCTTGACTTTTTGACTTTTAGAAGCTTAGAGTCTAACAGAGTGACACATAGAAAATTTCAATTTCAGGGTAACATAGTAAGAAAACCTTATTTCTATCAAGTGCTTTGATGCAGTAAATTATATGATACAAGGTCTTTCTTAATATGCTAATATCATTACTTGGCAAAGACAAAGTGTCTGTCTTAGTTCAGGCTGCTGTCACAAAGCACCATACACTGAGTGCTTATAAGCAACAGAAATTTACCTCTCATAGTTTTGGAGGCTCCAAGTCTGAGATCAGGGTATCAGAATAATCAGGTTCTGGTGAGGAATCTCTTCCAAGTTGCAGGTGGCTGATTTCTTATTGTATTCTCACATGGTGGACAGTGAGCTAGCTCTCTGGCCTCTTCTTCAGAGAAGATTGATCTCATTCATGAGAGCTCTACCCTCATGACTAATCACCTCCCTAAATCCTCACCTCCAAATATAGCACATGGGAGATTAGATTTCCACATATGAATCTGGGGGGACACAAAGAGTCCAAGGTATAATTGCATGATCTGCATGAATCTTAAAGCTGATCTCTAGCACCCAAACAGTTCAGACACTCTCTACTCGTTGTGTACTGACCATCTGTGTATGCTCACCAAAACACAATGCCTTTTTAATACATTCTGAAATATAAGCAAACTCTATTCAGAATCACAAAATCCCACAATTTCTGAAGGTTCAAAAGATGTATTTTTACTGTACCTCATTACATAAAGAAATGCAATGTTAAATTTCACAAAAATAGTAACATTAGTATTCTAATTTTATTTTAAAAGTGATTTTCTATATATCTACTCACTTGATACTATATAGTATATAGCAAGGATGCTATAGAATAGATTATCATTATTATTATTATCAATATAATTATTATTATATTATAAGGAGCCTGAGGCTCAGAGTTATAAAGTAGCTTGCCAAATCACACAGTTAGCAGCTGGCTGGACCCTCTTCTGACTGTAAATCTTTCTACTCTACCTCAGTGCCTCAGATGCAGCCAACAATCACTCTAGCTTTTCCTTGGCTAGTTCTTCCAGAATGATGGATATCTTCAAAAAGTTGCCATCGTGACCACAAGAGCTGATTATTGACTGGCTAGAAATAAAACATATATCAGACACTGTGGTAAAGCACAAGTGCATTTATAGAGGCATTGTTTTTAATCATGAAAAGCTGGTATGACAGGTAATTTTTTGAAATATTAAATTGTGTTTTGCTTTTCCAGCTATAAAAAAATAAAAAAAGAATAAGCAGTATTTATGTTTTATACTTCCTATTTTCCTCCCCTCACTCCAAAAGGCAACCAGGACTTCGCATTCTCTTCCCTTGGGTGTGATTTCTAAGGAAAACAAAATTCCTGATAGAAAATCACCTTTTATGGCCTTTTTGGAAGCTTAAATTCATGATGTACATCATGAGGAGGAGGGAAGAGAAGGCAGTCTCTTCTAGGGTGAGAAGAGGTAGACAAAAGCAGTGAAAAAAGTTGGGGTATACCACAAAATTTAAAAGGGGATGATCATTGGCTGATTTGTGGTATATTTGAGATGCAAAGTATAATCTGTTGAAATAGTCATGGAAGCCTGAAGGAACCTCCAGATGGAATGGCTGCTTGATAAAGCTCAGGAGGCTGGATCCTAGACACTAGAGCTGGAACATAGGCGGACATTCAGGTACCTGCCTCTGGTACAAAAGCTCCAGAGCCGCAGGACTTGGAAGTTCAGTATAGGTGGGTGATAGGTTTATCAGCTCTTTCATAATATCTCAAAGGCAGGAGAGGTGTCCGTGAACATATGGTTTTACTGAAACTCCCATCATCATCTCTGTATGAAAGCAGAGTCAGAAAGAGGATTCTCAAAAATACTGCTTTCCTATCACAGAAATAAAGGACATAGCAAGCAAATATAGTCAATGGTATTGTAATAGTGTTGCATGGTGACAAATGTTAGATACACTCGTGGTGAACATAGCATAACATATACAGAAGTTGAATTACTATGTTGTACAACTGAAACTAATGAAACATTGTGTGTCAACTATACTCAAAAGAAAATTTATGAAGAATTGTATTTGCAGACAGCTAGTAGCTGGAAACTTGAAGTCAGACTTAATTTTATTTAAAAACAATAAAGTATATATGTGTATGTGTGTGAGGTGGAGTTGGAAAGTTGAAATAACCTTGGCAAATGTGAATAATTTTGACATTGAATGATGAGTACACGGAGGCTCATAATATAATTCTTTTCTTGTAGATGTTAAAAATTTTTCATAATAAAACATTTAAAAAGGCAATAAGATAACAATTCTTGCACCCCTATTTTGTAGAACAAGGTTCATCTGGACATGTTGAAAAGAGCCTAAGAATTCCAACACAAAGGGAGTAATTCAGTAGCAGTGCCTGCTTGGGCTTAGAAAGGAGAAATGGCAATATACATGACATGAATTTTCCATCCTTGATCGAGGTTCTCTGACTTTTATTTTGTGTATAAACAAAGTCATCACAAATCAATATATTCCATTTTAGCCATTTCCATGCAGAAATAGAACAAATATGTCATGCTTTTGTGGGGGTAGATTAATAATTTGAATCAATAGCCATGCCTTTTATTATAAGTACAGTTATTGTTCAGTATTTGATTCTATAATCCTTTTTTTACCAAAACCTGAACAGAATGTTTTTGCTTGCTTTAGTTCCAGGGCAACCTCTACTAGGAACAGAGGTGGGTTAACCAGAGTCCCCTATCCTCAGAGTTTCCAAATTCAGAAAAAAGCCCCAGTATCCAGTCCCTGCCCCTGCTACGAGCTGTGATGTCGCAAACCTTTTCTCCCAGCCCTGCTGGTGCTCTGGGATGGCATAACCAGCCATCCAGGTCTCTGAGGCTCTCGGATTCTTGGTCTAATGCTCCTGAGTTGCCAGCCTCTTTAAATTCTTCCATAGGACATGCAGCTCAGCAGGCCCAGAAGCCTTCTTCTGCACCAGCACAACTCCTTCTTCTGGACTCAGTGTCTAACACCAGGATACCCCAGATGAGGAGATTCCAGCTGAGGGAAGTCTAAGCATCACCCTAGAGAGACCAGGAGCAGACTTCTGAGGACCGCCTGTTCTCCGAGGGGAGTTGCTCATAGGAAGGGCTGTTTTCCCCTGATGAACCAATTGTGAATTAAATATCCAGTAGCTCAAGAAGATTTGAAACTAACTCCCACGGAGTACAAACTACCAAATAGCAATTCACAGGTATATCTAGGTCTTCAGGGGATGCCCAACCATACTTAGGACTGACCTGAGTGCAGCTACTTCCCCAGAGAAAAAAGCTTCTACTTTGGAACCGCCACCAACAATCAGGCCCCGGAATTCCTTGTCCTGCAGGACTGAGGATGGAGTATCAAAACCCAAAAAGGTTCAAAGTCCCCCCCAAGAGTCTCTGAAGTGATGTGCAGGAAGAAAATGTTACAACATCTGTTTACATCCATTCGTATTCAATAGACTAAAAAGGAATACAGTTTAATAATACATGATATGTGATTGGCAGTGGTATCCCCACTTGGTCCATGTGTAACTTAAGGTAAAAGTGTGCCCTGATGGGAGAAGATACATTCCACAACTTAAAGGGGTCAACAGCTGCACCCCTACACACCTCTTTAAGCTCACAGTGTGGTTCATATGCTTGGGTATGTTTGTTTATGAATTTGGTATCATAACAAGTAGACTCTAATGCTTAAATTTGTAATGACATAGGTGTGACCATAGAAACCCATTTTATGTATTTTGTTTTGTTTTGTTTCATTTTGTGCAACATAGTTGTCTTATTATCTTTTGGCAAAGAACCTAAAAGAGTAACAGTGTTCTTTCACTAAATGACAAGTACTCCAAATTTGGTGACCTTTTCTGTGATGACAAGTAACTGTCGATAGATGCCACCTAACAGAGATCCTCAAAAAAGATAAAGACACTTATTGTCTCCTTTCAAGGTAAAGGTGACATTCTAACAATGAGTGAAAAAGTAACTGTTTTTTGTTTTGTTTTCTTTTATTTTTAATCCTGTATGGGAAAAGAATGTTGAAAAATGGATGTTTGTAGGTGTTTATATCATTGTTGTCAAAAATGATGTCTCAGACATAAATTTCTATCTTACACTGAAACAGAATTCTCTAACCTATTTTGAGATCTTCCAAATGAAGCGTTTCAGTGGTTTTTGAAACCATTTGATAAAAAATTTTAAGAAAGAAAATCCCTTCTAACTACATTACAAAAAAATCGATTTTGACATCAGGGAAAGGGAGAATTGATTAATTTTAACAATAAAATTGAATGAGAAATGTTGTGAATGGGATTAAGAAATTAATATGATTTAGAAAGTGTGCTCAATGTTGCACTTCCTCTGTTGGATCACAGATCTTCTGAGAAATATCTTCCATACGTGATAGTCATAAAAACCAAGTATCACAATAAAATGAACACACTAGACCTTTAATTTCTGCCACATAAAGCAGGAAGCCAAAAATGTATTCAAATGATGAAGAATTTTATCACCTCACAATGCTAAAACTGTTACTAATAATAATTTATTGAGCCCTTTAATACATATTTTTCTTTGATTAATATAGTTTAAATATTTAAATATTCCTAATTAATTGTTATTATATATTTTATACAGTGTCTAGTTTGGTAAATAGTTTTTAGTGTACCTCATACCTAGTTCCATATTACATATGTGTGTATGTTGTTTGTGTGTATATCTGTATATGTAAAGAGAGGGAGATAACTAAAAAATTATGCAGGAATGCCCCTGGGTCACATCCATGAGATCCAGAATAACTGGACATAGCTTTTGAACCACAACTTGAAACAGGGGCCCTGAAGCTGGCTCATGTCTATATCCATAGTGTTAAGCACAAAGCCTGGCTATATCGAATAAATGATAAAAGAATGAACATTTCATGGTGGCCAGAGGTTTGAATTGTTCTCATATGAAAATAATAATTCATGAGTTCTTTCAAAAAATGTTTTAATCCAAGCATATCTACACAGAGCAGTGAAATAAAATTGCAAAATATTTATGCATTTAAAAAAAAAACCTGTTAGACCTGAAAAACAGAGCCTGATGTTTCTGTTACTAACCACTAGGTGGCAATAGCTCTACATTACTCTTCATCTCACTTCCTAGCAATCTTTCCCTAGTGGTCTTGGAGTTAGCACAGAATGTTATCTCCTCAGATATTTGCCAAGAAAAGGCATATCTGTTTTAGGAACTCTGATACTGGTATTATTGATGCAAATGTATTTCTGTGCTTGTTTCCTGTTGCATACATCTAGGACTATTACAACAGTTATCCACTAATTTGATGATCTTAGAGTTATAAATTATTATAGCAAAATCAATAAAGAATTTATTTTTAAGCCATAGGAGTCCATAAAGGTCTACATATGGAAAATTTAAGATAATTGCTGTGCTTTTATATATCATTTTCTCTCTCCTTCTCCCTATCCTCATGGCCTTGGAATTACAGAATGAAGACATGAACACAGCTATAAATACAGATAAAGATGGCAGAAGTGAGAGGTCTACTCTTGCTTCTTTTCCTAGCTATTTCTCTGTATTCACAAACAAGCCACCTAACTGTGACTGAGACCTGTCCAGTTTCTCTTTCACGGAACAGATATACAAAGAGCATCTGCAAAATGCATGGAGATTTTGGACAGAAAATGACAGAATTGGAGACAGGATAACGTCCGGGCAGTATGAAATGCTTTTCAGCTCCAATTCCTTGGGAGAATGATGCAGTGAAATTTTCTTTGAAATAGGAACAAAATTTAAATCAGAGCTTTCATGGAGCTGTTTTGTTTTAATTTATTCATGTAGCCACAACAGGATAGTAGCAAGAAACTATACCCAAAGTTCAGGAATTGAACTAACTAGTATTGTCTAAAGCCTTTATAGATGATACCTAGATCTTTTAAGATGTCTCTTTCTATGACTTCATCAACTATTAGCTCTAAATGGCTCAGAAGTTAGAAAATTAAACAAGATAAATTTTTTTATTTTTATTTATTTATTTATTTATTTATTGAAATTTATTGACAAATTGGTTTCCATACAACACCCAGTGCTCATCCCAAAAGGTGCCCTCCTCAATACCCATCACCCACCCTCCCCTCCCTCCCACCCCCCATCAACCCTCAGTTTGTTCTCAGTTTTTAAGAGTCTCTTATGCTTTGGCTCTCTCCCACTCTAACCTCTTTCTTTTTTTTTTTTTCCTTCCCCTCCCCCATGGGTTTCTGTTAAGTTTCTCAAGATCCACATAAGAGTGAAACCATATGGTATCTGTCTTTCTCTGCATGGCTTATTTCACTTAGCATCACACTCTCCAGTTCCATCCACGTTGCTACAAAGGGCTATATTTCAGTCTTTCTCATTGCCCCGTACTACTCCGTCGTGTATATAAACCACAATTTCTTTATCCATTCATCAGTTGATGGACATTTAGGCTCTTTCCATAATTTGGATATTTTTTTTTAAATTTTTCAACGTTTATTTATTTTTGGGACAGAGAGAGACAGAGCATGAACGGGGGAGGGGCAGAGAGAGAGGGAGACACAGAATCGGAAACAGGCTCCAGGCTCCGAGCTGTCAGCCCAGAGCCTGACGCGGGGCTCGAACTCCCGGACCGCGAGATCGTGACCTGGCTGAAGTCGGACGCTTAACCGACTGCGCCACCCAGGCGCCCCAATTTGGATATTTTTGAGAGTGCTGCTATAAACATTGGGGAACAAGTGCCCCTATGCATCAGTACTCCTGTATCCCTGAAAATTATTTTAAAAAACTGACCAAATCAATTAGAATCAATTTGGTATCTCCAAAAGATCATTCATTCATTCAACAAGCTCACATAGTGTCCAGCACTGTGTTCTCACATAATGGTGTCCAGAGCTGGAAGGAAGAAAAAGGCAAAGGGGTCTTCATATGCACCTGTTTTTCTCATTTTTTCAGATGTTAATAACTTTTCTGAGTATCTCCTGGCTCACTTTTCTCACATCTCTTTGTCCAGAACTAAGTTTCATCCCTCCTCTAGGCCAGCCCCTGGGAGGTATATGGGGTTCTATGACTCAATTAGGACAATCATGAGCCATCCTTAGACAAGTCTGGGTATAGTATCACCTGAAATGGATTGCTGATAAATTTTAGAGGTAGGATACAGTACATAGGCAGCACAGGATACGACTTTTTAAAGAGAGAGGCTGGTGAGTTTGAAGAACTAGCAGGTCAAGGACCAATGTTTCTGCAGCCCTGAATCACATAGTATTGGAATGAATGAGAAGGTTCAAATATATGAGAAATGGACTAAGGCAGAGTGCATCTCAAGAATGAGACTGTGGAGAGACTGGAAGTCTGCAGCATGGGATGACCAACCAAGACCACAGTGTGTCCAGAATCATGAAAGGGGATCTATCTCCCTGTGCCTTTGTTAGGGATGAGATTGGTATTTTGTCAGCAGTGATTAGAAGAGAAATTCTTCTCTGATTCATAGGGCATTTAGTCTCAAGCACTGGATGGAGAGTTTGTATTTGAAACCTTCTTCTGAGATGATTCAGGCTATCCTTGAGCAGTGTTGAGCTTGTATGCACCACTGTGAGAGGGTGTGACAGTGTCCAGTGTGCTTGCAGAATTTATCTGGGGAGTGTCATTTGTGGCTCCATCACTAGGTGAAGATCAGTGTATCTGCTACAGTGGACCAAGAAGGGCCAGAATGCCTGGAGTACTTACTGTTGACAGGGAGGTTCCAGTATGTCTGGTTCACTTAGAGCATTGGGAGACTCCTGGACATGTTCCACTGACTGGAGGGGTAGTCAGAAGCCTAGGTCTTGAAAGATTCTTGGTATTTTCCAATACTGGAGACAAGAGTGGGAAATTTGAAGAACTGTTGGGCCATAAATTCTATGTGACTGCACCAATGACTATGCAAACAGCTGATATATATCAGAAGCCCTGGATGATAAGTTACCTGTGTGTTTACAACAAAACACACACACAAAAAAAACAAAACCCAAAAAAGCAATACACAAAAACTATGGGTTAAATATGGTTGTGTAAGGGACAGATGTTATAAAGTGAAGGATAAATTATATTCTATTTATTGTGTTTGGTCTGTATGACTGAATGAATTATCCTTTATCAAGTGTGCATCACCAGTACCCCCTTTAAATTTGTCCTCTTCATTTTTTTTAAGTTGAGAGATGGAGAGAGAGCAGAAGAGAAGGGCAGAGGGAGAAAGAGAGAGAGAGAGAGAGAGAGAGAGAGAGAGAGAGAATCTTAAGCAGGCTCCCTGCTCAGTGCAGAGGCCAATGTAGGGCTTGATCCCACATCCCTGGGATCATGACCTGAGTCAAAATCAAGAGTTGGGCACTCAACTGATTGAATCTTCCAGTTGCCCTAAATATGTCCTCTTCTAATGACAGCAGAAGACAAGAAGAAAATTCATTTTCTAGAATGCTTTTCCCCATGTGGTTCAAATTTAAAGTGTGCCAGTAAAAACCATTTGCATGTGATTTGGAATGTGAACAAAAAAGGGTAGACCTTCCCTAAAGACTATTGGAGACACACACCTGGATAGACGTGAAGGTCATAGCAGCTTCTTAGGGAGTAATGGGAACCATACAGCTCAGCACTTCAAACTGAACTGTGTGTGTGTGTGTGTGTGTGTGTGTGTGTGTGTGTGTGTAAAACACAATGTGGGACAAGAAACATAAATTAGTCTGGCTGAAGCCATTTACAATAAATACTTAGCCATATTTCATTAATTAAAATGTAAGAAAAGGAAAAAATAATAACTGAAGTTAATATAATGTTATGTGTCAATTATACCTGAATAATAAAAAAAAATGTAAAGTGGCATTACTGAATTCAGTTATGGAACTCAGTATTTTTAAATCCCTTGGGCTATGTTAGCTTTCTCTGTCAGCCAATTGTCTTTTGAGACTCCCATGCCGGCTTATGATTATGGTGGCTATAAGACAACGATAATACTTTCACATATGTCTTCTGGGCCTTCCATCCTTTGTGAAATGAGTTGAGATCATGACAATTTATAATGGAGTGATAAACTAGAGTTTATCTTTAAGTATATAGTTCAATAGAGTTCAGAATATTCACAATATTTTGCAAGCAATCTTCAGAACTCTTTTCATTTTGCAAAACTGAAACTCTTACACCCATTAAACAACAACTCCCCATCCTTCTCTCTTCCCCTGCTCCCCGCTCACACACCTGCCAACCACCATTCTACTTTCTGTCTCTACAAATGTGAGTACTTTAGGTAACTCACATAAGTGGAATCATATTATCTTTTTGTGTCTGGCTTATTTCACTGAGCATAATGTCCTCAAGGTTCATGGGATGAGGGAGTTTTGAACAAAACCTGTAAGAACTTAAAGAATTAGAGGATATGAAAATGGGGATTTCAAGTAGGGAAATGCAGATATTTATTAAAAATACTTTAAAATAGCTGGCTTTATATGGGAAACCTATGAGAAAGAATAAGTGTGTTTTTTAAAATGTTTACTATATGTAGTGTTAAAGGAATCAGTTTATGACAATAATGAAAGAATAAAAACTGTATATAAAATACAAATTTAAAACTGGAAGAAAATTGATAAAATTACTGTTAGATGTAAAGAGTTTAAGAAACCTGTTTCAGTCAGTCATTGTACACCAAAGAGGCAGAAGCGAAATAATGCTATAAGTAATTGGAATACTATAAATGATGCTTACATGTAATTTCCAGTTGTGAGCCCTATAAGTAATTAACTTATAGGTTATTTTTATTACCTTCATAAATATTGGTAGCCAAGGAAATATGTAATACATTAAAAAAGTAAATTACTTGATTTCCACTTAGGAATAAGATCACTTAGCCATTTCTAGCTTCAGGTTATCAAAGGAGAAAGGTAGAGCTATAGAAAGAAACTAAAAGGTTTCTTTCCTCCGATTAGCTGTAGGTCTTTGTGCAAGGCACTTTTCTCCTTTGCTTCATTGCTTATCCATGAAATTGGAAGAAAGATGTGTAAGGTTTTTTTTTTCCAGTTCAACATCCTGTGACATTATGCATATAATTTTCATTCAGATAAAAGGAAACCAAATTTTAATATTTATTTGGCAAGTGTTTATTGATGGTATGCCTGAGGAAGGTCCTGTATTAGTTGGTGAGAACAGACAGGTGAAGAAGTCATAAAATGGGGACAACCCAACTATATTTGGAATGTTTAAGGGAAACCTTATAAGAGAAAACATTTGAACTGGGTCTTGAAAAAAATACATAATATATGCAGAGAATAAACAAACATATCCATGAATTTTTCCCCAATGAGTAATTTATGATCCTCAAAATCACAACTCCCTTTCATGCTATTCATGCTACTAGGTTCCTCTGATGATTTTAGAACTAGAGAAAGAAAGCAAGTTATTTCATCTGAGAAATCACCCCACTGGGCCAAAGCATATAAAATACAGTTTGATGTTATAAAGGAAGATAGGAGTGCAAGAAAACAGGAATCAAGCAGAAACTGAAAATTTTGAAAAATCAGCTGGAGTTAAAGGAAGATCAATCAAAAGAGGAAGCATAGTAGTGATAGCTTTGAAGCTTAGCAATTGATAACTCAATCCTTGCTGTTCTTAATGGGTCCTTATGGACACACCAAGAGAGGGTGGTAGAGATTGGTGGTAAAGAATGCTTAAACTCTACTAAAGGCCAGTTTCATCTTATCACAAAGGAATAAAATTTCCGTTTCAAAGAGAACTAGAAAAGTCATTTATTCCTTAAATAAGCATCTAGGATATTATCTAGTACTAACTAGGGAAATAAACCTAAAGAACATTTTAAGTAAATTTTGGAAAATTCCTGGCTATATGTAGTATGGGCTGTAGTCCAGACAAATACAAATTCAATACCAAGCTCAGTGACTTAATAATTGACAAGTCAGTTATTTTTCTGGGCCTCAGTGTCCTTAGTTGTAGAATGATACCAGTAGTGGTATGCTGCAAGAAAGAGTGGCTCTGAAGACTGAATGAAATGAGGATAAAACACACAGCACAGGGTCTAGTGTAGAGCGGATGGCCAGTAAGTGCTATTTCCCTCCTCTCTCTAGAGTAGTGTCTAGCTTACACCAACCTGGCTATGTAAGTTAGGGTCCAACCAAGATATAGAAACCACACAGTGATTTTAGTAAGTTTAATAGAAAGAATATTAACTGGGGCATCTGAGTGGCTCAGTCTGTTGAGCGTCCAATTCTTGATTTCGGCTCAGGTCATGATCCCAGGATTATGACCAGGGTCTACTCTGATTGTGGAGCCTGCTTGGGATTCTCTCTCATTCTCTCTCTCTCTCTCTCTCTCTCTCCCTCCCTCCCTCCCTCCCTCCCTCCCTCTCTCTCTCCCCTCTCCCCATTTGCTTTCTTTCTCTAAAACAAAAAGAAATTTTAAAAAGAATATTATTAATAACAGGGGATTGGAATACCAAGGGAATAGCTGGTAAGAAGTAAAGAGAATTTGAAAGAATATAGGAATGGCAGATATAAGGAGCAGTCCCTAACCCTGGGTGTATGATACAGCATCCAAGAAAGAGCACCCACCATCCCTCACCCCTATGGCTGAGATACAGATATTTTTGAGGAGATTGAAGCTGTTGGTCATCAGTGCTGTTAGCTAAATGTGCCCTGCAGGAGGGGCGAGTTGTTGGAGAAGACATCTGGGCTACAGAATCCTGTCCCTGAGAAGCTACAGTGCTGCAGGGGCTGAATGCTGGAGAAGCTATGCATACTTCAGGAGTCTACAGAGTGCAGTGCCCTGGAACCAGAAGAAAGATCCTCTTCCTCTTCTATTGATTGTCTCTCCAGAACTCTCTATTCATAAAACTTCACATTGTCCCTTATGGCAAAGAAGAAATCATCAAAGAGCCCATCTCCATTTCACAGATCATGCAATGGAAAGTAGATTTGTAGCTCAGAGGCAATAAAATGATAAGTGGCACACTGGTTAATCTATTTTCCTCTTTGGGTGCATCAGTGTGGAATCATTCCCTGTAAATTTATCCAGAGGACCCAGTAGGTGTGAATGGCCAGACTGGCTAGCTCCCGGGAATGGCCATCTAGGGATGCAGGGGAGGAGATTTTAGTTTCTTTTATTCCACATGTTTCCTACCTCCCTTGCCTTCCTATGAAAAAATTGCTAATCTTATCAAATTCTGGGCCATAGATTCATCTAGCCCTTGCTAATGGGCAGGAACATTGTGCCGTAAGTATCACAAGTCAACACTATACTTTTTCTCTTTCACTTTTTCTCTTCTGTGGTGCCCTTGGGAGGAATTCTGTCACCTCAACTGTTTCCACAAAACCACTTGAATATTCTTGTCAGTGTGTCAGATACCTCAGACCATATAGTTGATCAATTGATGGTGATATTCCAAGATTTGAAATTGGACTAGGTACAAACCAAGAGCTATATACTGTCTTCCAACTCCGCTTTCCAACATTTTGCATTAGGAGTAATTAGGTACTTACCCAAGTAATAATAAAATAATATTTGCTTCCCATTGGCTTTGTTCCTTGTGTCTATCTCCCTATAGAAATTTCAGAGATGAATTGTGATTTGCGAAACAGGATTCAGGCATTCCTTCATTTCTGCAAACACCTTCAAAATTTCACCTTAGTTTCTAACAACTGTCATCTTGTTCTCACAGCCAAATGCCCAAAGTGATTGGCATTTTAAAAAAATATTTCTTTTACAACAATCATAGAACAAATATTTATGGTAATTTATATTTTTCAACAGAAATATGTATATAGCAACTTTACAAATAACACTCACATGTTAAATTATCCTCACAATTTCTGTATGAGATTATTATTCTCATTCCTATTATATACCTGAGGAAACCGAGGTTGAGAGTTTTTGAATGATAGTGTTTTTTTAAAGGTAGAGTTGGGATCTGGGTGCAGGTGTTCTGATTCTTTATCCTATATTCTTTCAAATAAATACATAAAAATAGTTTTAAAATTCCTGGCACATAGTAGGTATTCCATAAATGTTGATTTTACAGGTTCTTCTTGCACAAGCTGCTTTCTTTGTGCAGGAAGTGGATGTGTTAGCGCAGCTTATTTTCACTTCCCGTTGCTATGATAAAATGCTAATTATTTAACATTTTCTTCTAAGGGCCAAGATCCCAACAGAGATCATACATGGGGTTCCTGCTGTAAAGACCACAGCTTCTGGTGGTGGAAAGGAATGCATTTTGATCCTTTTCTACAGTATTACAAAGTTGATTTGCCATTGGTAATTTTTATTTATTGGTAAACAAGATAAATTCACCACAGTGTACTTGTGCTGCCTTAACCCTCCCCATTTGTCTTTAAAGTCCTTCAGAAATGTTTTAACTCTAAAAATGGCGTTTAGAACAGCAGGGCCAATTGTTATAGATAGATTAAGATAGTGAAAAACAGAGAGCATCCAATGTTTTTAAAGGGAGATTTCCCTAATATACTTACTTTGGGGATTAAGAGCTTTTGAACAATTAAGTTCACCCCCTGATGTTGCCAGACCACATTTAAACAGTCCCCTATTCATTCACAAGTTATGGCCCACACAGATGCACTCCATTGGCAATGTAGGAAACTTGCATTAGTGTTCTACAGAGAAATAGAAAATGAGGGAGCAAGATGCTCTTTTTTTTTTCCATGTTTCTGTCTCTATCTCTATCTCTAGGTTCTAGCACCTGCTGTACAGCATCCCCAGAAGTGAGTGTGCTCTCACATTCTGCTGACAACACTTCTTCACTTTTTTTTTTTCCAACAAAGGGGGAGGTATCTGCTTTCTGTATGCATTAATCTCTGGGCAACATTCCCTCCTCTATTTTATTCCTCCAGGATACTTCCTCATTTTTCCTCTTCCAGCTTTCCAGTATTAGTGTCACCAATTCTTTGTTAAAAGTCTGAAAACAATTTCTATTTTCCTGACTAAAACTAATTGATAGAGGAAACAAAATGTATCAAGCGCTTTGAAGATGATAGAAGTGTAAAATGGGGTTCTTTAGATATTTTTATCAAAGCCTTCTTAAAAGGGAAGTTATTTGAGCTACAGTCTAAAGTGTGAGAAGGAGATAATAGCAAGGAGATCTGAAAGAAGTGTGTTTCAGCCAGAGGGGAACTTCTTTGGATGCTAATTAGTGGTAGTTTGGATTGAAGGGATGGCAGTGGAGATGAAGTGCATGGATTCAAGATGTGCTTTCTTAGACAAAATTCCAAGACAGAGGAATTCATCCCAAATTAGAGAACAAGATAAGGTCATGGCCAGAGATTTAAATGAAACAAATGTAAGTAATATGCTGAGGGAGAATTTAAAGCAACAACCATAAGGATACTCAAATAGAATAAAAACAGAATTGTTTATGAAAAATACATGTTGGCATAAGAGAGGAGCAATAAAAAATGATGGGGTATTTTGAGTAATGCCCACTCTCCGCGACCCATGCAGGTTCTAATCCTTGGAACCTGTGAATGTTACCTTATTTGGCAAAAAAAGAATTTGCAGGTGTGATTAAGTTACGGATCTTGAGATGGGGAGAATTATCCTGGGTGGGCCCCAAATGGAATCACATGTGTCCCTATCACGGAATATTTGACACAGAAGAGAAGGAAACCATGTGACCAAAGTAGGGAGGAGCAGAATCAGTGGGAGAGGATGCCATACGCTGGCGGGTCATAAGCCAAAGAATAAAGGCAACTACTAGAAGGTGGAAAAGGCAAGGAAATAGATTCTCCTGTAAAGCCTCTGGAGGAACTACAGCCCTGCTGACACCTTGATTGTGGCCCAGTGAATTCCATTTTAGATTTCTGGCTCTAGGACCATAAGAAAATGAATTCGTGTTTGTGGTAATTTGTTATAGCAGCTATAGAAAAACAATACAGATGACTTCCAGAATTTCATTCTGAGCAACAGGGTAAGTGTGGTATCATTTACTAAAATAAGAAGTAGTGGGAAAATGAGCAAGCAGGTTTGAAGAGTAGGAAGTATCAAGAAAATATCAAGAGATCGTTTTTGAACTTGGTAGTCTTAAGATGTGTGAATAACCCAAAATGAAACGATTGGTTGGCTGTGGGTAAATCCTGCTTGGAACTGGCTGAATTTATTGGATCTACTGATTGTTGTTTTTTATCGTATTTGGGTAATATTCACCCACTTTCTGTTCAAATATGTATTCTCCATTATCTACGTTATCTTTTTCTGGGACTATCATTACCAACATGCTAGATTTCTTGATTATTCCACAAGCTATTGAGGCTCTGTTCGTGTGTGTGTGTGTGTGTGTGTGTTTTCATTTTCTTATCTTTGTATGAGTTTAGAGATTTCTATTTATCTGTCTTTAATTTCACTGATACTTTTCTTCTCAAAGCCCTTCCTATTTTAATTTCAGATATTTTTCAGTTTTGGATATCCATTTGGTTCATTTTTAGTTTCTATAGGTTTTCTGAAATTTCCTATATATCTATTCATTGTATCCATTTTTTCCTATTAACTCTGTATTTTAAGTCATTCTAAACTTCTTGTTTGCTAATTCCAGTAAGTTTGCGTCTGCTTTTATTGAGTGATTTTTCTTTTGAATATAGGTCATAATTTCCTGCCCCTTCACCTGGCTAGTAACTTTATTATACATTGAATAACATTTTGTAGAGACTGAATTCTATAACCTTTCCCTGAAAAATGTTAATTTAGTTCTGGCAAGCTAATAAATTTCTGGTTGACCCAGTTGATCCTGCAGAGGCTTTGCTTTTAGTTTTCTTAGAGTTGCTGAAATCCAATTTTTCTTTGTTTTGGGGCATAGACTCAAGTCCTGAGAATGGTCCTTAATACTGTAAGATGTGGCCCTTCTGGTGACAAACCCTAGATTTAAGTCCTTTAATGAGTCAAGACTTGAAAGTCCAAATTGTGTCTCCCCAACACGAGGCAGCTACTAAAATTCCCATTCAGTATTTTAGCCTTCCAACTGTTTTCTGCTAAGTTCATTAGAGTTCTGTCTCTACACATGTGCAGCCAAACTTTGGGAGAGTTCGCATGCAGATTTGGGGGCTGCCTCTTAACTGGTTTTATCCTTTCATTCACTTACCTAGCCTCACCAATTTCTAGCAGCTCTGAACTTTGACCTCAGACTTCTGTTTTTTGCTTGAACTCTATTTCCTGTGCAGGGAGGAAACTGGGAAGTGCTATCACAGGAAAGGCCAATTAAATGTGGATCTCATCCAGTGTGCTTCCATTCTTGAGAGTATAATATCAGGTCTGGTGTCTGCTTGCTTTTGGTTGATAGAGCGACATAGATATATTTGTTTGTCCAGACTTTTATAATTGTTTTTGGCAAGGGCGTTAGTTCAACATAAACTATTCTCCCATCACCACAATTCTGGCAATTGAATGAATGAATCTTGATTTCAGGAAATCTGTCTGGAGAAAAAATATAAAAATTGATACTTATTGATAAGAGAAACAATCTCTGCCAATGCTTATTATTGGTTTCACACTAGAATCACCTGACAATTCTTAATCCATTTGCCCAGACTATCCCAAATCAACTAAATCAGAATCCTTGGGGGTTGGATCCAGATATCATTAGTTTTTAAAACTCCCCAGGTGACCAAAATGTGCACTCAAAGTTGAGAACCACTGATCTTCAAAGAGGGTGAAGAATATGAGAAGTAGGTTCAGATTTGAGTTCCAGGATTACTTGGCAGAAGAAATGGAGAAGGAACAAACCACAGGAAGGTAGTACTATGGCAGCTAAGAGAAGAGAGTGATTCTCTAAGCAGGAAAAAGTTATCAAACGTGTTATATGCTGTTCAGAGTTTAAGTAATTTGAGGACTGGGAAGCAATATTATTTTTCAGCATGGTATTTGTTAGTGATTAACCCACCAAAATAAATGCAAGAATTTTCAATATTGTCATCAGTAGTTGAATAGAGTTGGTATGTACATACTATGTTTCAGATGTGAATGAAAGATTTTATTTCTGTAACTGCTCTCTTCCAGCTCATCTTCTATTCCTGCATAGTTATGAAAGAAAAAAAAAAAAAGAAACTGCCCATTGTAGCTCTATGTGTTCCAGTTTAAGAAGTGAAGTCAGCCTCTTTGAGATACTTAGTCATGACTATAAATTGAATCAATTGTCTTTTTCTATGCATATGTGGGGATGGGGAGAAGACCTAAGTTCTTGGATAGTATGTGTCCTATCTGGGGTGTTAGGGTTAAAGAATGATGAATGTCTTATGAGTCCTCACTAGTTTCCTTATATGTATCTATCACCCAATAAGTCACTGGCCAACATACTATGCTTGTCAGGTTCCTTATTCTTGCACCTGCAGTTGAAATCTGGGGTCATAGCTAGAGTCTCTGAGCTTGAGGTCCACCAACTCTATACTCCCTCAACCAAGCTCCAAGCCTCCGTTGCTTTACCATTTCCTCATTATTTTTTCCTCATTGTACATCTAAAACCAAGCCCAAATTTTAAAATAAGCGCTTATTAAAGGGGAAACTGTAGTAATGATAAAAGGAAATATAGCAAGTAACATGTAAGTTGATAGCTTACAGAAAAAAAATATTAAGGCATGTTTATATTGGAAGTCCAGACTTAAGAGATCAAGTCTTACTTAGGTAAGAGGCATAACTCCAATTGGATATCTATGATATCTACGTTCTGCCTTGATAATTCAGCATTTCCCGTTATCTCCCTTGTCCCTTATCTTAGGAACTGCCTGTTCCAAAGATAACTGACACTGATATTATCTTAGCCTTTTAGGGAGATCATTCCTTCATACAATCTATCAGAATATGGTAATTCCACTACCTGCAAAAAAAATGAACACAAAGTACCAAGTGGCTTATTTTAAGTTTCAAATAGCAAAATAGAAAAATATACAAAAAATTAAGTGACTAAAAACAAAGTGATAGACATATGAAAAATTTAAATACATAAATTTGCTTAAAAGCAAAACATTTTTGTTGGAAATGCAATTGAAATGAGAGACACATAAATAATTCAAATAGTACAATTACTAGGCTTGAAAACACAACAAACATTTGTCTAAAAGTTCAGAGAATGTTTGTAAAAATTGCATGTCTTGTTTCAAAGGAAGCACACAGAGAAATTGAGACTCAAACTAATTGATTTATTTCAGTATTCACCGTGACTGTCTACTTTGTGAGGACTCTATTTGCTGGTGAGTCTTCAAAAGGCTCATAGATGTGGGAGCTCCAGGTGCTAACTAGGGAGCTGAGGCAAATGGAATACGAGCTGTCATTCACTAGGTGGCCTAAGGTTTACACCTGTGAGGTATTCTTTTTTTATTTCAATGTTTATTTATTTATTTTGAGAGAGAGAGAGCGTGCATGCATGCATGTGCCAAGTTGGGGAGGGGTAGAGAGACGGCGGGTGGGGGGGGGAGAATCCCAAACAGTTTCCAAGTTCAGGGCTTGATCTCATGACTGATATCACGAACTGAGACCATATCAAGAATCAGACTCTTAACCGACTGAGCCACCAGGCACCCTGAGAAATATTCTTAGTATGAGTGTGGAGAAAAGTGAATGGTTGTAATAAGATTTAAAAATAAATCAAGGATTGCAGAAGAGCAAGTTCAATTACATGAATTGAACTGATCTACAAACTTATTACTAAAAATGTGGTCTCCAGACCAGCATCATCAACATTATCTAGGAGCATGTTAGTAATGCTCAGTCTCAGACACCATCAGAGATTACTGAATTAGAATCTGCATTTTAATAAGACCTCCTGATGATTTTAAAGCATATTGAAATTCAGCAGCTGATCTAGGATATAGCTGAAAACAAAGCAAAGTTTTCCAAGTTACATAGTCTAGTGCTATAATTCAATTCATTATTATAGAGCTAACTTGGATAGTATACGATGTCAAGGAGTGGGACATAAAGGAGGAGAGGAATATTCCATTTATTTTGAATATGAAAAGACTAATGCAATAATTTGGCCTCAGTGTGGCATGTAGTGGTAGAAGGTCAGAGACACTGGATGGTAAATGTTTTTGGGGGGACGCAAGTCATATAGGAATGAATTTACATTAGCACTAATTCCAGTTATGAAATATTTGATCTGAAAAGCCTCTCCACTGATGAGAGTCAATGCTTCTGCTTTGGTTAAGCTGGAGGGAAAGGAAACTCCTTTCTAATTGAGTTGCAGGGGCCCAGAGATAGCAGTGATAGCTCAAAATAAACATTAAATGTTAGTTCAAATATTTGTAGGTAACAGATTGAAATTGAAAGCACACTTGGTTAATTATCAGGATCTTAAAGCCTGAGTTTTATCACACCTAATAAATAAGACTTGATGAATAGAAAGTCTGCTATGACAGCTCCTAAAAATCTTACCTTGGAATCAATAGTCAACATTAACATCAGTGGGGTTAAATTGAGGCTTGGAGTTGCACCTCCCCACATAGCTTTGCATAGTCTGATAACTTTCTTTCACTGAATTGGCCTTGGTAAAAATTTATTTGCTCATAATTATGGCTTCTTGATTTCCATTTGTTCTTTCATTAAACATTTATTGAACATCTTTCATGTACCAGATAATCTAGGTTCTGGACATAACCTAATAAGGCCTGTTCCTGACCTTTGGACAATCAGGTGGGGAAGCATCTATACCAATAGGGGAAAAGTCCTTAATAGTAGCAGGGAGTTATAAAGAAGATAAACAGGGAGTTCTAGAGAAGAGGAGGGACTGGTGGAAGGCTAGAGGAGCAGAAAATGTAAAATACACTGAAAAAATGTTTAATATGTATAACCTTCATCAATGAGAAAAATAACCTGAGAGTTTCATCTGATCATTTCAGGAACCATGTGAAATAGATATTAATCTGCTTTTGCAAATGAAGACTCTGAGCCTGAAGGAAGATTAGAGACTCAGGATTTTGCAGGTGAGTGGTGGGAGCCGAATGAGGAACCAGATTTTCTTTTTTCTTTCCTTTGTTTTTTTTTAATGCTGCTTTCTTTTGAGAGAGAGAGAGCAGGGGAGGGGCAGAAAGAGAGGATTCCAAGCAGCCTCCACACTCAATGCAGAGCCCAAAGAGAGGCTTGATCTAATGACCGTGAAATCATGACCTGAGCTGAAATCAAGAGTCAGATGCTTAACCAACTGAACCACCCAGACACCCCTGACCAGATTTTCGAACAGTAGAATTCCAGGTCTTCCACCTAACTGACAACCCATGGCTATTCTAGGTAATAACCTATCCAGGAATAACATTTTAGAACACTTGAGGATCCTTTCTATGTGACTATGAATATGGTCCTCCCGAAGGATATATGACCTGATTGATTGATTGATTGATTGATTAACTGGGTGTGTTTGGGTGATCTAATAATTTAGACAGGTCCCTTTCACCCCCTCACTGTTCTTAGTCTGTCCCTCTGAAAGCTGGCCACTGGTTAAAAAATAACCACCTTCCAAACTTTAGTTAAAGATAGCTGAGCATTTGGGCTCCACTGCTAGAATTTTAAAATATGCTCATTATTTCATTTAATGACTATTTATAGGGAAGAACCTACTATGTGAAAAATATCACACTAAGGCTATGTGGAAGAACAACATTTTTAATAATTTACCCAGGATAACCCCAAATCAACTAAATGAGAATCCCTGGTAGCTGGACCGAGACATCAATAGTTGTTAAACCTACCCAGATGATTTCAATGTGCACCTAAAAGGGATGACTGCCCCCTATATAGCATGAAATGGTTACAGCAATAAGACAGCTAATTGTTCGCAATTACTTATCCTGGGCCAGGCAACATGCTAAGCTCTTTAATTGGGTCATCTCCTTTTATCTTCCCAACAACCCAAGGAGGAGAGTGTTATTGTTACCCATTATCTCCAGTTTTTACATGAGAGAAATGAGGCTTTCTCAGAGGCTCATTGGTGTGTCCAAGGTCAGTGGTGAAGCCCAAATTTTTTACTTCAGATTCCATGTTCTAACCACTAGGCTATATAGCCTCCCTACGATAAAGCCAAATAGAAGGGAGATGCTTTTGAGGGCTATTTTCTAAAAGTTAAATTTGGGAGATAATTGGGGTAAATCTGTACAACATTTGAGTAGATGATTCTTTGTCAAGTGAAGAAAAAACTTAATAGAGAAAGATGAAAAATTAGCTTCAAATGAATTAAGGTCCCCTCTATTATCTCCTTTGAAATTGAGAAAAGTATTTTGATGTAGGTCTATTGATTAAAAAAATATCCCTAAGCAGCTCTGAGGACAGCCTGGCCGATAGCTATTGGAAGGAGGTCCCCTGCAGCATTATCCCAAGGCAAATACATAAAGAGCATCTAGTGCCAGCAGAGGGGCCAGCATCATGTATAGGATGGAGTGAGTGATGTTCCTACTGGGTTCAGGAACATCAGGGAAGTGTGAGACCTTAGTTACAGAGTCCTATATATCTCTAAGTTTCATATGCTGTGGAATCATCAATGTATAAGTGTAATCTGCTTGCTTAATTGTTTCCCTTATGTGAAGCACTGAAGCATATTGGTTACCATATATACATATCATAGAGCCTGAGTTAGGTTCAAATCTTGGCTCTAAAATGGAGTAATAATACTAATATTACAGGGTTATTGTGAGAATTATAAAATATATTCCATGAGACTGTGATTTATAATGAGTGTGTGTGTGTGTGTGTGTGTGTGTGTGTGTGTGTGTATTTGGTCTTCATCCTCACTTCTGACATAGAGCTTCTAAAACTCTTGGAATTTTCTAAGCGATGAAAACGATAAAGGTGACTTTTATTACGTGAGTCAAGTGACTGTTTAGAACTCACCAAAGGATGGAGTTGGTTGCCAGGGGACCAAAGCTCAGATTTAGAGGATTAAAACCTTCAGTCCCACCCCAACTCCTGAGAGGAGAGTGGGCTGAGAGATCGAGTTCAATCATCAATGGCCAATGATTGAATCACTCATGCCTAAGTAATTAAGCCTCCAAAAAAACAAAAAGGAGGGGGTTTGCAGAGCTTCCAAGTTGGTGAACATGTTGGGAGAATTGCTGAATTGCAGGATACTGGATAAGGCATGAATCTCCATACCCTTTACCTATACTATGCCCTATACATCTCTGCCATCTGCTGTTCCCAAATTATATCCTTTTATGATATACCAGTAATCTAGTAAATAAAATGTTTCCCTGAGTTCTGTGAACCACTCTAGCAAATACTTCAAAGTCAAGTAGCGGGTTATGGGAACCGTGATACAAAGTCATTGTGTCAGAAGTACAGGTAACAAGCTGGACTTGGACCAGGCTTCTGAAGTTGGGGGTGAGGGTCAGTCTTGTAGGGTTGAACCCTTCACCTGTGGGACTTGATGCTGTCTCCAGGTTGTTAGTGTCAGAATTTAGTTGAATTGTAGGACACTCAGCTGGTATCCAAGAATTGCTTGTTAGTATATAAACCACCCCCAAGGTGGAATTGGGTCCAGAACACTTTTCATATCTATATACCTTGTAATATATAAGAATATAACATATTCTTAGATATTCAAATATTAGGCCAAAGATATCTTAAGTCTCAATATATCTTGGTTGTTATTACTTACATTAACCGGAAATCAACATAACTAATAATAGCAGAATAATTTCCTGTATTTTAGTTAAACCTAGAATTTCTGATAAAGGTAGGGAAATGTATCACTTGACCATTTTCTTTGAAAAATTATCAGAAAATTCAGGGAAAATTGGATGAGTGTAGATACTACAACTAGATATAATAAATGTGAGGGGGCAGAGATTAGTGGTTAGGAGCACACATGCTGGAATCACATGGCCTGCCAATTATTAGTTTTTTTTAAAGAATTATTTTTAATGTTCATTTATTTTTGAGAGAGAAACAGAATGCAAGTGGGGGAAGGGCAGAGAGAAGAGGGAGACACAGAATCCAAAGCAGGCTCTAGGCTCTGAGCTGTCAGCACAGAGCCCAACATGGGGCTTGAGCTCACAACTGTGAGATTGTGACCTGAGCCGAAGCTGGATGCTTAACTGGCTAAGGCACCTAGGCAGCCCGATTATCTTTGTGACCTTGAGCAGTTATTTGATGTCTCTGAACTTAAATTCCATTTTCTTCAAATTGGCAGTCATAATAGCATTAAATACTTTAGTATTAAATGTGTTAATATTTGTAAAACTCTTAGAACAGTGTCTTGTATATAGTAAGTGTAATATAAGAGTGTATTAAATAAAATCTGATATAGATACAAGCGTGGCAGTATGCTTCAAGGGAAGACCTGATTAATTCTGAATGAGTGTTTCAGGGAACTGTTCTTGATAAAAGTGGTATTTCAGGTGGCCTTATTCACTATTACTAAAAGTTTTTCCTCATACTCCAGTATTTGGTGAGTTCGGATGGATGTTTTTGGATGATTCATATTGCCTATATATATAGGATATAAGTTTAAAGCACTTCCAACACAAAAGGTAAAGCAAGGGACCTTGTCTCTAAGATAAAGACAAGTCCAGGGTTAAATACATGATAGAGATAAACATAAGCCAACTGGAAGTGATTTGCTATAATAACTGGAGAGGAAAATGTCTACATTCTTCTGTTAACCAATACCTATGTCACTAACCCAGGCTCTCTCAGGATAGGGAAACTTGGCATTCTTACTCCTTCAAGTTCCTGGGAGGAAAGGAGATACCACAGACATTAAGAATCTCATGGCTCTAGCACTATGGCCCAATGTATATGCTTAAACCTAATTCATTCTTTGGGAACCAATGACCATAGGGTATGGAGAGGAACCTGAGCAGCAACTTCTCCTTACTTTTTATTCTTTGTTTTATTAATCTTGTGACTTCTTTTTTTAAGTTTAATTAACTCCTGTGGTCAGCTGGAGATACTGCTGAACCACTTAGGAAAAATATAGTGGATTATCAGAAAATCTCTCCTTACACCTTCATATGGCTTCATTATGGATTTTTAACAAATGTTTAGTCACCTCATTTAAAAGTCTGAGCACCTAGTTCAGGCAGTGAGAATGCAGTGGAGGGTAAAACTAACATGGGTTCTGCTGTCAGGGAACAACTGAGTTTATTAGACTTTATACCATGCTGGGTCAAATCAGGGAAGACTTGAGAAAAAAATAATGCCATAGAAGACCAAAACTGTCTCATTCTAAAAAGAGATTTCACCACAGAATAAATAATAATGAATTAATGAAAACAAGATTATAAAGATCATTTACCAAGTGAGAGAGGAAATTCAAATTTTAATATAGAGAATTTAAGTGAACAAATACAACTTTCTATCAGACATGCTTGACAAAATTATTTAAATTCTTACATTTGGAAGATGTGTAGTCAGGCATTCATCCTTCTCAGAAAGTCTTATATTGTACTAATTACTGATAAATATAGAAAAAGGTCTCTTAATCAACACTGACAAGAAACAAAGCATGCACAATTTCATCTTTCAAAAAGCCATTTTCCATCTGGCTAGCATCTTCATTTATATTCTTGTGGTTACAAGATGTATATATTCTTGTTCCTTCAATTTTTTGTCTTGCTGAGAAGGAAATTTTCAACAGCATTTGCATTTTTCAAGTACATATGTCCATAAATGCAATTTAACCCACATTTTTATAACTAAAGTATATCAACATAATTAAAATTTCCTAATTTTGATTTCCGCAGAGTTTATAGTCTAGCAGGGACCGATTATACTGGCAGACCATCCCCTTAGGCCATCATGAAAATCTTTTTTGATATTGTCCCCAAAAGCCTTAAAATGGGTCAGGACAGGAATTAATTGAGTGACCCCAAGGGCATACTATACATTAGGATAAATTATCCAAGTTTCCATTTCCCCTTCTACCTATTCACCAGACAAGCTCATACAAGAATGTGTCAACTAACAGCAGAGCCCAAATAACACAAGGCCAGTAATTTAAAATGCCCCAAATTTTTAACTAAGCCTGTACATTTTAATGATATTAACCATTCATGTTGTTATATAAACCTCTTTTACCACAGGGAAATTTTAATAGCTGAAATGAAATCTTGTCTCCATTTTTACAGATAAATTAAAGTCCTGGATTATGTCTAAAATCACTTTCCTGCATTTTCTTCTTATTTTACTGAGTCTCAGTCAAAAGAGCTCTCACTTAAGTGTCTTGGTAGAGAAATGGGGTTACCTCTTCATTAGTAGTGTCCTAATAAAGGCCTACATCCTTCCATTGGACATAGTAGAGCTTTTTAGCACTTTGATATGGACTTCTTCCAACTAGAAGACTCTCCCATGTTCTTGTAAAGTTCCAGAGGGACCACGAGACACCTAAGATCATAGCACCAGTCCCACATCTCATCCACAAATATTCAGGATCCATGGGACACTGGCAGCCCCTAAAATCTAAGCATATTCCTATAAACAAAAGCACTTTCCAAGTAAAAATGATGTCCCTAAAATGCATAAGATGTTATTACAAGATGCATTCTATAAAAAAAATAGGTAATTTCATAGACCTTGTAATAACTGGTACAATAACTGAGGAGGAAAAGTGAATTTAAGAGAAAAAAATGTCTTGGTTTATTTAGCTTCTCCAGAATGTCCATCAATTTCCTGAGTCTAGTGCCTTTGAATTTAATCATCACAGATGAGTAATCTCTCACTGAGGTAATTGTGACACACTCCGTTTCTTATATTCTTAGGAAAACAATAAAGCAAAAGAGAAAAAAATTATAACAAAAACACTGCCCTATATACATTCATTAGAAGAGGCTTATTAAAATATCCTTCTTAATATATAGAAGGCAGTAGTCAAAGACTGCCCTTTATTAATGCCACTTTTTCTCCTTTATGTCCTAGTTAATCCATGGATGTTAATTCATATATCCCCTTTGGAACAGAGTTCTGGGAATCCCAACTTTTAATCCAGGGTGGTCTCTGGCTGGGGCTAGAATTTCCACTCTTTGATGAGCTCAGAATCTCAGACGTATAACAAGGACTAGTATGGTTTATGGTCTTGTAGTTCCTACTCTCCCCAAGTCTTCTCTCTTTGAAGTTTTCCATCCCTGGAAGGACCACCATATTCCTTAGCCATTTGTTGACCCTTATGCTCCTAATGTAACAATAACTGCAGCACCAGCCCCCAGCTCCTGAATTCCATACACCTTAGTTTCTCCTTACCAGGAGAGATTTCTTCCTGTGTTCACATTTGTCCCTGCTGGAGAACAGTCTTATGATCTGGAGATGGAATATGTTCTACTTTCCAAACCTGTACCTTCGGGCCCCGTGTAATCATTTGCATATATTCCTCTCCTAACCACTTTTTTCCTTGAATTCCCTTACTTCAAGAAACCTTCTCTCCTCCGGTTACAGCAAAAATACTCTGTATCTTTAATTTATTATCTATAGAATGAAATCTGACTATACTGACTCTTGAAATCCTTTCTCTTTTTTTTTTTTTACTTTGGTGTCTCTCAATACCCTTTTGAAAAGGCCAGTTGAGATTTTAACGCTTCAACGTGCTTCTTAATTTAATACATTTCTCCTTGACTGTGTATAAAACTAATGTTTGCTGAGTTTGAAAGTCTTCCTTCCTTTCTTTTACTGTTTCCCACAGCTCATGTTTTAACTACTAGATCAAAACCTTTCATAAGTGGATTTCTTTACTCTTGAGTTTCTGATAGTTTTCTTCTAAAATGCAAACAACACTTCTCTGTTGCTAGCCGCCTTACCTGCTGATTGTAGTTTTCCCTTTGCTTATTAGTAATTCTGATATTAGAGTCACTGTGTTGTTTCCCTCTCAGCAATTGGATTTTTGATGAATGCATTTTTTTTTTTACCTCCATGCAAGGAGATGGTCCAACTTTTATATTCTAGTGACTCCCATTTCTCTTTATCTTTATTGATGAATTCCAGAAAAGAACTGTGCTGGAACTCATACTCTGTTATCTAGGTCCCCCCAAATCCACGCTATTATCAACATTTAATAATAAACAGGTTCCTCAGAACTTGGCTGGAGAGACAGGCAAAAAGGGACAAAAAGATCCTGATAAAAATACATCAGTTTGAAAGTAAAAAACTGATACAGAGCTCCTGGCAGTTTTGAAGTGATTTTTCTGTGATCTTGGAAATGAATATGAACACCTAAACCACAATAAGCAGAATCATGGTGGAGAGTGCGTGTTCAATAAAAACCCATGTTTCTCTCTCTTGGGCTCCTAATTAGACTACATTTTCTAGCTTCTTCTTCAGCCACTGAAGTGTGATCCTGGGGCTATGAGTGAAAGTGATGTGTGCCATACCCAAGCCTGGCTAATAAGAGCCTTCATTGTGATCCTCTACCTGTGCTTGTCTCTCTTTACTGTATGCCAAAGACAGAGGATTCAGCTGGGGACTCCAAGGTCTTTGGGAACAGTGGGACCACATAACAGGAAGAGCTGGGTCCTGAGGGACTCTGTGGAGGCGAGCACTCATCCTCCATCCTCTTGGATTTTGCATGAGTGAAAAACTTATAATTTATTACCACTGAGATTTTGAAATTGTTTCAGCAGATAGCCCACCCTGAATAATACAGTAAAATAAAGATTAATATATAAATGGTTTTTTTTCTTTCTGTCAGGGAGGATTTATTCAGGATTGGGGGAAATTTTCTGACTCACAAGTCAAGTGGCAGTGTCCTGAAATCAAAGTCATTCTAAGATAAAGCAAGTTTCCACAATTCTTTTTATTATAAATGAAAACTGCGTAGTTATATAGCTCGCAATTATTTTTTTCTCGGAATATTTGTCTTTACCCTTTTTCTAGTTTACTGCATATTATTTCTCTCATTTAATTTTTTTCTATATTGATGCTGTATATGTAGGAGTGACTCAAGCAAGACTCAAGATAAAAAATTAAGTATAAAATGTTGAGAGCTTGCAAGTGAAAAATACAAATAAATCTCTCCAAGCAAATATCTCTAAGAAGCTAAGAACCAAACTGAAAGTTCAGACTTACTTTTCTCTTGTCTCTTGATAATGTTCAAAGAAGTCACTGTCCAATTGTTAGAGGGGTTCTAGTGATGCCAAAAAGGCACTGAATTGGAAAAAAAAAAGATTACTAAATATTGCAAGAGGAAAATTATCTTTTCCCTATGCAGGTCTTGTCCAAAAGATCCACTTTTGATCCAGGCCAGAGATGACCTAGGTCCCAAGGTGTAAGGTCAAAATAAACCTTTGTTTTTATTTTGGTACTTTGCATCTCAACATTTTATCCCTCATTTAATGGATATTCTTCCCTGTTCCATCAAAATACATCAAATGTAAATTATTTCTTTCAGGATGCCACAGAGAAATAGTAGGCATATAAGTTTTTACTACCTGCCCATTAGCAAAAGTTTGAAGAATACAATATATGAATGGATAACAAGACTATATGTAGGAATACTTTATTTCCTGGGGCTTTCTCCTCAAGCTCCAATATGGAGCCTAAGTTATAGTGAGCTGTAAAGGGTACAGAACTCTGAAGACCCCTTGGAAGTTTTCTCCTTTTTAGTAGGCTTTACTCTCTTTCCAACATGTATCTCAATGAGGGTAAGGGATGGATGCAGGAGCAGCCTATTTTCTTATGGGCCATGACTTAATGCTACCAATGCATACATAAAGAACTGAAGTAGAACTTGCCATAAACTCAGCTCAGAGTCTAAACGCTGTCCTTTCTTAACCCCAAATTGTCACCCTCTGATACTGTAACCTAGTTAAAAGAAACTTAATATCCTCATATAACTATTTCTATTTAGGAGTAGAATGAAAGAGGAAGCAATAGTTTCCAAATTTATTTTTTGAATCAAATAAAAATAGTGCATAGTGATAGGAGTCTTTTATCAAACGTTTTAGCCTAGCTTTTAAGAAGACAGGCAATTGTTAGGAGAAACAAAAATGACTTAAATATTTTTATTTAATTTCCCCAAAATGAAAAACCACTTTAAGTAATATTTTAATACCATTTGACAAAATCAGCATAGAAATTTGAAAAGGAATATGAATAAAACAGCACTAGCAACCACAAGATCTGAATTGTCAAATTTTCTTGTTTTTGGTCTTTTTTGTTTGTTTTTGAATCTTTCCAATTACTAATTTATAATCTTTGGTTTCCTAAGTGATCTTGCATAGGTCTATCTTTTTTATGGATTTGATGTCAAAATAATAGAAGATCCTCTTTCCAGTTGCTAGATACTCTGGACATTATTTTCCACATTCAGAGAGACATTCTGCATTGCTCTAGTGGTGACTTCTGGCTATACCACATAGGATGTCGCCAATAATCAGAGATCAGGAAGGACTCCAATTTTCTTGAAAATATAATATTAGAAAAATATAAGATAAAGGTCTAGCTGTCACAGGAATCCAAGAATTACATCTGCATTTTTATTTTTATAATTATTTATGGCTATATTGGCAAAGTTTATATAATTTCTTGCTAAGATAAAATCAGGTGCACATGGAGTAATAAAACGGAAAATAATCAATTATACTGAATCATTTAAAAATTACAGAAATAGAATAATGATAAAAATAAAAATGTAAAATGAAACTAAAACAATGACAGCTAAAGACTAGATTATAATCAACAGAAATTGAATACATCTGATTTAATGACTATATTGAAAAATGCTGGGGTATCTTAGAGTATGAAGAGAAAGTTGAAAAATTAAGACTCTGAAAGGAAGAGAACCAGAGGTACCTTGAGGACTCTGATAGCACCAGTACCAAAACTACTCTAGAATGTTGCTACCTCTGTGACTCATCTCTACAGGAACCAAGTGTGGTTATCTATTGCTACATAACAACCCCAAATTTAGAGGCTTTCAAGAACATTATTCTAACAATGTCTGTGGGTCAGAAATCCAGGCTTGACTTAACTAGATTCTCTGCTTCAGGAATCTGTAGACATCTCAAGGTTCAACTAGGGGAAATCTACTTCTAAGCTCACTTTTGTGTTAGCAAGCATTTTATGCTTCATGAATTATTGGACTGAAGGCTTCTGCTTTTGTTGGCTGTTGGCCACCCTCAGTTTCTGGCCACATGGACCTTCTCTCTAACAGGATGGCTTGCTTCATCAAATTGTACAAGCTGTGGGGGTGCCTGGGTGGCTCAGTTGGTTAAGTGTCCGACTGGCTCAGGTCATGATCTCGTGGTTTGTAGGTTCGAGCCCCACATCGGGCTCTGTGCTGACAGCTCAGAGCCTGGAGCCTGCCTCAGATTCTGTGTCTCCCCCTCTCTCAGCCCCTCCCATGCTCATGCTCTATCTCTCTCTGTCCCTCAAAAATAAATGTTTAAAAAAATTGTACAAGCTGAGAAGGCAACAGTACCAAAAGACAGAAGTCATAATTTCTTGTAAGATTAGCACAGAAGTGGCATTTCCTCACTTCTATCACTTTTGTCCTATTTGTTACATGTACATCTCTAGATCAAGCCCACACTTGAGGGGAGCGGATTACATAATAGCAGGAAGACCAGGAGGGAGGATCTTTGGGAACCATGTCAGATAGTGTTTACCACCACAGTCTGTCTCTCTCTCTCTCTCTTTCTTTTTATTCCAAGTTTCAGATTCTGAGTGAAAACAAAATTGAGGAAGCTCAGGTCAGTTGTTTATTTTTTCACCAATGTGGGTTAGGGAGGAACAGAATAATATATAAAAAAAAAAATACCGTCAGTCACAGCTGAAACGTATTGGGGGCCATTTCTAGAAAGAAGGCATTATCATAACAGAGGCTGAAGATGAACCCACTACATGTATCTAAAATGATGTGATGGTTAAAATAACTTTAGAGTTTATTATTAAAGGACATACTTCAAAATATTTTCATATGATTTACTTTCTTGAAACACAAACTTGATGCTTGTGCCTTTATGTGTTTGCTAAAAAGGTCATTCTTTTTGTTATTTTTTTATTGAAGTATAATATAACTTATATTCTGGTGTACAATACAATGGTTCAATATTTCTATACATTACTCAGTGCTTATTGTGACAAATGTACTCTTAATCTCCTTTATATATCTCCTCCCCCCATCTCCCCTCTACCAACAACCAGGTTTTGTTTTGTTTTGTTTTGTTTTAAGTTTTCCACAGTGGCTGCACCGGTTTGCATCCCACTGACAGTGCAAGAAGGTTCCTTTTGCTTCACATCCTCAACAACACTTACTGCTTTTTGTGTTTTTGATTTTAGCCATTCTGACAGGTGATATCTGAGGTGATTTCTCACTATTTTGATTTGCAATCCCTGATAACGAGTGATGTTGGGCATCTTTTCATGTGCCTGTTAGCCATCTGTGTGTCTTCTTTGAAGAAATGTCTGTTAATGTCCTCTGTCCATTTTTTAATTGGATTACTTTTTTGTGTGTGTGTGTTGAATTATATAAATTCTTTTCCATATTTTGGATACTAACCCTTGATTGAATATGTCATTTGCAAATATCTTCTCCCATTCAGTAGGTTGTCTTTTAGTTTTGTTAATTGTTTCCTTTACTGTGCAGAAGCTTCTTATTTTGCTGTAGCCCCAATAGTTTACTTGCAGTAACCACTAGTTTGTTTTCTGTATATAGGAGTCTGTTTTCGTGTCTTTTTTGTTTATTTGTTAAATTCCACATATGAATTAAATCATATGGCATTTGTTTCTCTCTGACTGACTTATTTCATGTAGCATTATACTTTCTAAGTCCATCCATGTTGTTGCAAATGGCAAGATCTTATTCTTTTTCGTGGCTGAGTAATATTCCATTGTGTGATATACCACTTCTTTATCCATTCATCAACAGACATTTGAATTTCTTTCATATCTTGGTTATTATAAAAAATGATGCAATAGCATAGGGGTGCATATATCTTTTAAAATTAGTGTTTTTGAGTATTTTGTGTAAATACCAGTAGTGCAATTATTGGACTATGTGGTAATTTCATTTTTAACATTTTAAGGAAACTCCATACGGTTTTCCACAATGGTTGTGCCAGTTTTCATTCCCACCAACAACATATGAGAGTTCATTTTTCTCCACATCCTTGCCAACACTTGTTATTTCTAGTCTTCTTAATTCAAGCTATTCTGACCGGGGTAAGATGATATCTATTTATGGTTTTGGCTTGCATTTCTCTGAAAATTACTAATGTTGAACATTAGTATTCTGACTATTTGTGTATCTTCTTTGGAAAAATGTATATTCAGGTCCTCTACCTGTTTTTAATTAGATTATTTGCTTTTCTGGTGTTGAATTGTATAAGCTCTCTATATATTTTGGGATATTAACTCTTTATTGGATATGTCATTGCAAACATCTTCTCCTATTCAGTAGGTTGCCTTTTTACTTTTAGTTTCCTTCACTGAGCAAAAACTTTTTATTTTGATGTAGTCCCAATAGTTTAATTTTGCTTTTATTTCTATCACCCGAGGAAATATATTTAGAAAAACGTTTCTATGGCTGATGTTGAAGAAATTATTGCCTATATTTTCTTCCAGGAGTTTTATAGTTTCAGATATCACATTTAGGTCTTTATTCCACTTTGAATTTATTTTCACATATGGTATAAGAAAGAGGTCCAATTTCTTTCTTTTGCATGTTGCTGTCTGGTTTTCCCAGCACCATTTGTTGAAGAGACTGTCCTTTTCCCATTGGATATTCCTTTTTTGCTTTGTGAAAGATTAATTGACCATATAATTGTGACTTTATCTCTGGGCTTTCTAATCTGTTCTGTTGATCTGCATATCTGATTTGTAGTGGTACCATACTCTTTTGATTAGTACAGCTTTGTAATATAACTTGAAATCTGGAATTATGATACCTCCAGTTTTGTTTTTCAAGATTTCTTTGGCTATTTGGGGTCTTTTGTGGCTTCATATAAATTTTAGGATTACTTGTTCTAGTTCTGTGAAAAATGTTGTCTTCTGATAGGGATTAATTATGTTGTATTCTCATAAGTATTCTGATAAGGATTGCATTAAATCTATAGATTACTTTGAGTAGTATCAACATCGTAACACTATTTATTTTTCTACTCCATAAGCATGGAATATCTTTCTTTCCATTTGTTTGTGTCATCTTCAATTTCTTTCATCAGTGTTTTATAGTTTTCAGAGTATAGGTCGTTCACCTCCTTGGTTAAGTTTATTCCTAGGTACTTTATTATTTTTGCAATTGTAAATGAAATTATTTTCTTAATTTCTCTTTATGCTGCTTTATTATTAGTGTATACAATGCAATGAATTTCTTTATATTGGCTTCATATCCCGGAACTTTACTGAATTCATTTATCAGTTCTAGTGGATTTTTGGTGGAGTCTTTAAGGTTTTCTATTTACAGTGTCATGTCATCTGCAAATAGTGAAAATTTTACTTCTTACCAATTTGGATGCCTTTTATTTCTTTTTCTTGTCTGATTGCTATGACTAGAACTTCCAGGACTATGTTGAATGAAAGTGATGAGAGTGGACATCCTTTTCTTGTTCTTGATCCTAGCAGAAAAGCTCTGTTTTTCATCTTTGAGTATGTTAGCTGTGGGTTTTTCATATATGGCCTTTATTATGTTGAGGTGTGTTCCCTCCAAACCTATTTTGTTGAGGGGTTTATCGTGAATAGATATTGTACTTTTCCAAATGCTTTTTCTGCATCTGTGGAGATGATCGTATGGTTTTTAGTCTTTGTCTTGATAACATGATACATCACATTGATTTGTGAATATTGAGCCACTCTCATGTCTCTGAAATAAATCCCATTTGATCATGGTAAATATTTTTTAATATATTGTTGGATTCAGTTTGCTAATATTTTTTGAGAATTTTTGCATCAATGTTCATCTGAGACATTGGCCTATAGTTTTCTTTTTTTTGTAGTGTCTTTATCTGGCTTTTGGTATCAGAATAATGCTGGCTTCATAGAATGAATTTGGAAGACTTCCTTCCTCTATTTTTTGGAATAGTTGAGAATAACAGGCTTTAACTCTTCATTAAATGTTTGATAGAATTTACCTGTGAAACCATCCGGTATTGGACTTTTATTTGGAGTTTTTTGGTTACTGATTCAATTTTATTGCTTGTAATCAGTCTGTTCAAATTTTCTATTTCTTCCTGGTTCATATTTGGAAGGGTAGATGTTTCTAGGAATTTATCCATTTCTTCTAGGTGGTCCAATTTGTTGGCATATGATTTTTCATAATATTGTCATATAATTCTTTGTATTTTGGTATTGTCAGTTGTTATTTCTCCTCCTTCATTTCTCTTTTTGTTTATATGAGTCCTCTCTCTTTTTTTCCTTGATCAGTCTGGCTAAAGGTTTATCAATTTTGTTGATCTTTTCAAAGAACCAGGGTCAGGCTTCATTGATCTTTTCTTTTTTTTTAGTCTCCATTTTCTTTATTTCTGCTCTAATCTTTATTACTTCCTTTATTTTACCGCCTTGGATTTTTTTGTTCTGTTTTCCAGCTCCTTTAGGTGTAAGGTTGAGATTTTTCTTATTTCTTGAGGTAGGCCTGTATTATTATAAACTTCCCTCCTAGAACGGCTTTTCCTGCATCCCAAAGATTTTGGTTCATTGTGTGTCAATTTTCATTTGTATCCACATATTTTTTAATTTCCTCTTTGATTTCTTGGTTTACCCATTTATTGTTGCATGTTATTTAGCCTCCATGTATTTATTTTCTTTTCATATTTTTTCTTGTGATTGATTTCTACTTTCATTCCTTTGTAGTCAGAAAAGATGCATGATATGATTTCAATCTTTTTGAATTCATTGAGACTTGTTTTGTCATTTAATGTGATCTATTCTGAAGAATGTTCCATGTGCACTTAAAAAGAATGTATTGCACTGTTTGGGGGTAGAATGTTCTGTATATATTAGGTCCATCTGATCTAATGTTTCATTCAAAGATGCTGTTTCCATGGTGATTTTCTGTCTGGCTTATCTATCCATTATGTAAGTAGGGTGTTAAACTCCCTAACTATTATTGTATTACTGTAAATTTCTCCATTTATGTCTGTTAATAATTGCTTAATGTCTTTAGGTGTTCCATGTTGGGTGCATAGATATTTACAATTGTTATATCCTCTTGTTGGATTGTTCCCTTTATCATTATGTAGTGTCCTTCTTTGTCTCTTTTTTTTTTTTTTAATTTTTTTTAAATGTTTATTTATTTTTGAGAGAGAGAGAGAGAGTGAGACAGAGTGTGAGTGGGGGAGGGCCAGAGAGAGGGAGACACAGAATCAGAAGCAGGCTCCAGGCTCTGAGCTGTCAGCACAGAGCCCGACGTGGGGCTCGAACTCATGGACAGTGAGATCATGACCTGAGCTGAAGTCGGACACCCAACCGACTGAGCCACCCAGGTGCCCCTCCTTCTTTGTCTCTTGTTACAGTCTTTGTTTTAAAGTCTGTTTTGTCTGATATAATTACTGGTATCCCAGCTTTCTTTCACTTCCATTTGCATGGTAAATGTTTTCCATCCTTTCACTTTCAGTCTACATGTGTGTTTAGGTCTGAAGTGAGTCTCTTGTAGACAGCATATAACAGTCTGGCTTTTTTATGCATTCAGCCACCCCCCTATGTCTTGGAGCATTTAGTTCATTTACATTAATGTAATTATTGATAGGTATGTACTATTTGTCATTTTGTCTCTTGTTTTACAGTTGTTTTTATAGTTCTTCTCTGTTACTTTCTTCTTTTACTCTTCCCTTGTGATTTGACAGCTTTCTTCCATGGTATACTTGGATTAATGTCTCTATTTTTTTTGTGTGTATATATTATCAGTGGGGTGTTTTTTTGTGGTTACCATTAGTTATATATTTAATGTCTTATGCATATAGCAGTCTATATTAAGTTGATGGTCACTTAAGATGGAACCCATTCTAAAAACACTGTAAGCACTATATTTTTATTCTCCCCCCCCATGTATATTATGTCAAACTTTACATCCTTTTATTTTGTGCATTCTTTGACAGATTTTTTTTTTTAGATATAATTGATTTTAGTACTTTAGTGCTTTCACCTCCCTCCATACTAGTTTTATAAGTGATTAATGTACTACATTTATTATGTTTGAAATTACCTGTGAAATTTTTTCTTTCATAATTTTCTCCTATTTATGGCCTTTTTATTCCACTCAAAGAATTCCCTTTAAAATTTCTTGTAAGGCTAATTTAGTGATAATAAACTCCCTTAACTTTTGTTTGTCTGGGAAACTCTTGATCTCTCCTTCTATTCTAAATAGTACCCTTGCCAGGTAGAGTTTTCTTGATTGCAGATTTTTCCTTTTAGCACTTTGCATATATCATGCCACTCCATCTGTCATGCAAAGTTTCTGCTGAAAAATCAACTTACAGTTTCATGAGATTTCCCTTGTATGTAACCATTTCCTTTTTCTCTCGCTGCTCTTAAAATTCTCTATATATCACTATTTTTTCCATGTAATTATTATGTATCTTTGTGTGGACCTCCTTGGGTTAATTGGGGGGGGTTCTATACTTACTTAATCTGGATGTCTGTTTCCTTCCCAGTTTAGGGAAGTTTTCAGCTACACTGAAAATAATTTTTCTACTGTATTCTCTCTCTTACCCTTCTTTGATCCCTAGAATGTGAATGTTATTACATGATGTTGTTTCTGAATTCCCTTAACCTATTCTTGTTTTTTATTATTCTTTTTTTATTTCTCCTGTTTAAATTGGTTGCTTTCCATTACCCTGTCTTCCATACTAATTCACTCTTCTGCATCCAGTAGCCTGCTATTGATTCCCTTTAATGTATTTTTAATTTCAGCTAATGAATCCTTCATCTCTGACTAGTTCCTGTTTATATTTTCTATCTCCATTTTGAAGGTCTCACTGAGATCCTCCACTCTTTTCTCAAGTCCAGTGAGTAACTTTATGACCATTACTTTGAATTTTTATCAGGCATATTGCTTGTCTCTGTTTATCTCTTTTGCTGTGGGTTTGTCAAGTTTTTTTGTTTTTTTTTTTGTTTTTTTTTTTTTGTTTTTTTGTTTGTTGGGACAGATTGCTCTGTCTCTTTATTATGTCTGTCTGTTTCTATGAGTTAGGAAGGTCGTCTGTGTCTCCTGATCTTGAAAGTAGTGGCCTTGTGGAAGAGGTCTTAAGGTGCTTTGTAGCATAGTGTCCCATCTTCACCAGGACCAGGTGCTTCAGTGGTGTCTTCTATGTGGGTTGTGTGCACCCTGTTGTTGTGGCTAGGCTGCATTTGTTCAGTCCACTTTACCTGTTGTGGGCACTTTGGTCAGAGTTGGACCCCTGTGCTGTTAGGGGTCTGTCTGGGGCCACCACAGACTTGTAATAGGGTGGTGTTAGCAGTCAGATCAGATGCCTACCCTCGGTTTGTCTTCTGGGGCTACAGTGGCAGCCAATTGCAGAGTGTTCTCTCTGTACTGCAAGCTATAAGGTTTGACTGCTGGAACTGCAGACACACTGATGTGTGTGGTTATCTTCCCCTTTCCCCAGTGCAAGAGTCACTTTGGAGTGGTGCAGTTTACTACCAGGCTTGCTTGCAGAGTGTGTCTTGGCAAAGTTGCTTTGGAGGGACACCTGCCAAATGGGACAAGTTGGAAAGAGAGGATCTGGAATGGAGCATACAGGCAGGGGAAGAGGCATGTAGTGCTAGCAAGATAGGTGGAGAGTGAAAGGTTATTCTTAATAGGATTATTTTCTCCATGTTACTCTTTGGGGATCAAAACCTTAACACTAGTGAAGTAGTAGCAAAAGTTATTCTTATTTCACTGAGTCAGATAAAGACACAGAATGTATCAGGGAGAGTCTATCCTATTGTCAAATGAGGCTTCACAATTTTTGTTGGTAAATTTGGTAAAAAATTTCATTGGCAAATCTCTTTATAATGTATAAAATAGGTTTATTTTTAGACATTAGCTCATGTGATTATTGAAATAAGAAAATCCCAAGATCTGCAAAGCTGAAGACCCAGGAAAGCCAAAGGTTTAGTTCCAGTTCAAGTCTAAAGGTTTGAGAACCAGAGAACAAATGGTGTAGTTCCTATCTAAAGCCTAAGAGGCACAAGACCCCAAAATAGCCAATTTTTTAGTTTGAGTTTGAAGGCAAGGAAAAAGTTGATATCTCAGCTTGAAGGCAGTCAGGAAAGAATGCTCTCTTAGAGGAAGGCCAAACTTTTTGTTCTGTTCAGGCCTTCAACTGACTGATAGGATGATACCTATCCACATAAGGGAGAGCAATCGGATTTATTCAGTCTTACAGTTTAAATGTTAATCACTGAAACACTTAGAATAATGTTTGACTAAACATATAAGTACTCTTTGGTCCAGTCAAGTTGACATATAAATTAACCATCAGAACCATGGTACCTAATTTAATTCTTTTCTGTGTACTTTAGGTATGTACTTGTCTCTGTCTTCTGCAGAGTCAGAATAAATGTTCTGATAAACAAATGTTATAATAAAATATGCATGTAGGTTTTAAATATGGCATAGAAAACATTCTTTTATCATATTAGTTAGATGATAAAGCCCAAAAAGTACTTTGAAATTAATTCTGGCAAAAAATACTTTATCATGCAATGTTATCATATTTTTTGGCTAGTTTGATAACACAAATAGATTTCAAGGCACAGACTGTTTTGAGAGTTGATATGTCTTAAGTATGATAGAGACATGATACTGGAACAGGATAATCACCTATGATTGATATGCTGTATCCCAGTATCATTTAACTCAAGGAACACAGAAACAAAGAGTTGAGCATCTAACTACCAGACACCGAAATTAAAAACAAGCTACTTCATCCTACACCTATGGATTTTACCTGATTAGATCTTGCATTATATCTTTGCATTTTATTACTACACATTAAAAATCTTTCAATTAGTAGAGATGGTGTTTGTTGATTTGTTCCTTTTAATTATTCTGAATGTAGAATCACTGGAGGGAAGATTAGGCCCAAAATAAATTTAAAATCAAGGATTACATATGTTTTTTAAATATCAAGGCACAGATAAGTAGGACTTATCAGAGATATAGGAAAAACAATTTTCCTTTCCCCTATTACCTGTCCAAACTCTTTGTTAGATTAATTCTGCTTTTGTCCCTTGATTAAATCGCAAGTTGGCTCCATAGGTTTTCTTATCTCTCACTTAGTAAAAAGAACATCATCCAGTCTCAGTTCAATAATGGCATTCCAAACTGGGAAAATAATCAAGACGTTGAATTTCCAGATTATTAACTCACATCACACATCACACATCACACACACACAAATAAATTTTAAATGAATGAGTTCTAATTGTTAAAACAAATGTGGTGAGACAGCTTTGTGAATACCACACATTCGTGATCCTATTTCAGTCTAAAATTGTTGCTAAATTGAGGCAGTTGGTCAAGGATTACATTTCCCAGATTTCCTTGCCTCAAGGTAGTGCCATATGAATGAATTCTGACCAATGAAAGGTGTGCAAAACTTATGTCTCTACTTCCAGTACTAGCTCATAAAACCTACCAAGTATTCTCCCCTATCTTTTTCTCCATCTGCTGACTGAATGTCAACCCTCAGTGCAAACTTGGCAGTCACGTGTTCAATCGATTTGATGGGTATTTGGATGTTCGTTGTAATATTTTAAAAACTTTTAAATTTTGTTTTATTTAATTTCACTTCTACAGCCAGGCCTAACTTGGGAAGGTTATCTTCAGTGGGAAAGCAGTCATGCCCAACTCCTTTTCTATTCCCCTAATTTATTCTTGTATCCCTTCTCTCCCATATTGCTAACCATGGTTTCTGAAATGTCCAAGGTTCATGTAGAGGGGAAGAAGATGAACGAGAGAGATATAAGAACAAAATATTTTTTTCTTGACTAGTGTTATTCTAAGCCATTACCACTCTCCAGATGGTAGGAGAGTAAGAACTCCTTTTTTTTTTTTTTTTTAAGTGTTGTGTGTGGTCTTTGGTGAGCCCATCAATATCTGGACACCTCCTGTGTACAGTTTGCTCATCTACCCTCCAATAGCTGTTTGGGGGTGTTTCTAAGACAAATATATGGCAGTGCTCTCTCTGATAATCTATGTATGGTCTGGTGAAACCAGGCCCTTGGATCTACAGTCAGCAGGAGTATACCCAGGTCCTAACTGAGTCCTCCTTTACTGATGCTATGGGTTACTTTAGGCAGCCTCTGTACTTTTCAACTGGGAGCCCTACACCTTTCCTCCAAATTGCTGTGGTCATATATAAATCTGTCACTGCTCACTTGAAGTGGCTATCACTAGGCCTCAGTTGAAATGTGAGCACCCTCCACTTTGTTCAAGTAGGGACTCATAGCACAAGTGGGGAATGAATTCCACTCAAGTTTTTGTACAATACAACTTACCTTTGCTTTTTCATTCCTTTTCCTTTTAATATCTTGGCATTTGTGAGGAGAAAAATAAAATGATATATATTCAACTTTGGTTGTATGTATGGTGAAATACTGCCTGCTGAGAGTGGGAACCAAAGCTATGAATTTAAGGAAAAAATGGTGAAGTAATTCAGTAACTAATGCTGGAAAAAGTGGATATCCCTACATTTAAAAAAATCTCTTCAAAAGTAAATATAATTTCTGGATGGATAAAATATGAAAATTAAATTATACAAATTTGGAAGGAAACATACAAAATGTCTACATGACACTAGAGTAGGGAGGGATTTCTTAAATGATTCAAAAGGATAAAACATAAATACATTTAAACATCACTATCAAAACTTCTCTCTGTAGCAACCCACAGCACTGGGAGAAGGCATTTACAATGTCTATAACCAGTAAAGGGTGAAATGGACACATATATGAATATATATCTTACAAATATATAAGAAATATAGAATAAAACACTATTTAAAAACAAGAAAGCAGTACTAAATCTTTTAAATTCCCACACCCCTTATTGTAAAAAAATATATTTATTTAAATTCAGGTACAGTGTAGTATTGGTTTCAGGACTAGAAACCATTGATTCATCACTTACATATAACATCCAGCACATTTAGCCCATCCCACCACCCATCTTCCCTCTAACAACCCTCAATTTGTTCTCTGTATTTAACAGTCTCTTAGGGTTTTCTTCCCTCTCTGTTTTTAATCTTATTTTTCTTTCCCTTCCTATGTGTTCATCTATTGTGTTTCTTAAATTCCATGTATAAGCGAAATCATATGATATTTGTCTTTCTCTGACTTATTTCACTTAGCTTAATACACTCTAGTTCCATCCATGTTGTTGCAAATGGCAAGATTTCATTCTTTTTTATTGCCAAGTAATACAAGTATTCCATTGTGTGTGTGTGTATGTATATGTATGTGTGTGTATGTGTATGAGATATATGTTTAAATCATTTTTGAATGATTTTTTAATCATTTAAGAAATCCCTCCCTACTCTAGTGTCATGTAGACATATGTATGTATGTATGTATGTGTATACACATACACACACACACACAAACACACACATACCACAACCTATTTATCCATTCATCAGTCGGTAAGACATTTGGGCTCTTTCCATAATTTGGCTATTGTTGATAGTGCTGCTATAAACATTGGGGTGCATGTGCCCCTTTGAATCAGCATTTTTGTATTCTTTGGATAAATACCTAATAGTGAAATTTCTGGTCACAGGAAGGTTCTGTTCTAATTTTTGGAGGACCCTCCATACTCTCTTCCAGAGTGGCTGCATCAGTGTGTATTCCCACCAACAGTGCAAAAGGGTTCCCTTTCTCTGCATCCTCGCTAACATCTGTTGTTGCCTGAGTTGTTCATTTTAGCCATTCTGACAGGTGTGAGGTGGTATCTCATTGTGGTTTTGATCTGTATTTCTTTGATTGTTAGTGATGTTGAGAATCTTTTCATGTGTCTATTAGCCATCTGGATGCCTTCTTTGGAAAATTGTCTATTCATGACTTCTGCCTATTTCTTCAGTAGATTATTTGGTTTTGGGTGTTGAGATTGATAAGTTCTTTATAGATTTTGGATATTAAGCTTTATCTGACATGTCATTTGAAAATACCATCTCCCATTCCATCAGTTGCCTTTTAGTTTTGCTGATTGTATCATTTACTGTGCAGAGGCTTTCTGTGTTGTTGAGGTTTGAATAGTTAATCTTTTCTCTTGTTTCCCTTACCTCCAGAGACATGTCTAATAAGAAGTTGCTAAGGCCAAGGTCAAAGAGGTTTCTGCCTGATTTCTCCTGTAGGATTTTGATGGTTTCCTGTCTCACATTTAGGTCTTCCATCCATTTTGAATTTATTTTTGTGTATGGTATAAGAAAGTGGTCCAAGTTAATTTTTCTGCATGTCACTTTCCAGTTTTCCCAGCACCACTTGCTGAAGAGACTGTCTTTATTCCATTGGATACTCTTTCCTGCTTTGTTGAAGACTAGTCAACCACACACTTGTGGGTCCATTTCTGGGTCCTCTATTCTGTTCCATTAATCTATATGTCTGTTTTTATGCCAGTTCCATGCTGTTTTGATTACAGCTTTGTAACACAGCTTAAAGTGTGGAATTGTAATGCTTCCAGCTTTGGTTTTCTTTTTCAACATTACTTTGGCTATTTAGGGTCTTTACTGGTTCTATACACATTTTAGAATGATTTGTTCTAGCTCTGTGAAAAATGCTGGTGTTACTTTGATAGGGATTGCATTGAATGTGTAGATTGCTTTGGGTAGTATAGATATTTTAACAATATTTGTTTTTCTAATCCATGAGCATGGAATATTTTTTCATTGTGTCTTCTTCAATTTCTTTCATAAGCTTTCTATAGTTGTCAGTGTACAGATTTTTTACCTCTTTGGTTAGGTTTAGGAATATGATTTTTGGTGCGGTTGTAAATGGGATCAATTCCTTGATTTCTCTTTCTGCTGCTTCATTATTGGTGTGTAGAAATGCAACCAATATATGTACATTGATTTTATATCCTTCTACTTGGTGGAATTCATGTATCAGCTCTAGAAGTTCTTTGGTGGAGTCTTTTGGTCTCTTTATACAGAGTATCATTACATCTCCAAAGAGTGAAAGTTTGACTTCTTTCTTGCCAATTTGTATGCCTTTTATTTCTTTCTGTTGTCTGATTTCTGAGACTAGGACTTCCAGTATTATGTTTAACAACAGTGGTGAGAGTAGAATTCCCTGTCATGTTCCTGACCTTAGGGGGAAAGCTCTCAGATTTTCCTCATTGAGGATGATATTAGCTGGTGGTCTTTCATATATGGCCTTTATGATGTTGTGGTATGTTCCTTCTATCCTACTTTCTTGAGCAGTTACCAAGAAAGGATGCTGTATTTTGTTAAATGCTTTTTCTGCTTCTATTGAGAGGATCAGATGGTTTTTTATCCTTTCTTTTATTAATGTGGTATATCATGTTAATTGATTTGTGAATAATGAACAAGCCCTGTAGCCCAGGAATAAATTCCACTTGATCATGGTGAATAGCTCTTTTAATGTACTGTTGAATCCAATTTGCTAGTATCTTGTTGAGAATCTTTGCATTCAGTTTCATCAGGGATATTGGCCTGTAATCCTCCTTTTTAGTGGGGTCTTTGGTTTTGGAATCAAGTTGATGCTGGCTTCATAAATGAGTTTGGAAACTTTACTTTCATTTATATTTTTTGGAATTTTTCTTAAACTTTATTTATTTTTTGAGAGAGACAGAGTGAGCAGGGGAGGGGTGGAGAGAGAAAATCCCAGACAGTGTAGAGCCTGCTTCAGGGCTTGAACTCCCAAACCATGAGATAATGATCTGAGCTGAAACCAAGAGTCATACCTTTAACCAACTGACCCACCCAGTCTCCCCTGGAACAATTTGAGAAGAATAGGTATTAACTCTTCTTTAAATGTCTGGTAGAATTCCCCTGGGAAACCATCTGGCCCCGGACTCTTGTTGGGAGATTTTTAATAACTGATTTGATTTCTTTGCTGGTCATGGGTCTGTTCAAATTTTCTATTTCTTCCCTTTTCAGTTTCAGTAGTGTGCTAGTTTCTAGGAATTTGTCCATTTCTTTTAGATTGCCCAGTTTGTTGGCATATAATTTTTCATAGTATTCTCTTATAATTGTGTGTATTTTTATGATGTTGTTGTGATCTCTCCTCTTTCATTTGTGTTTTTATCTATTTCGGTCTTCTCTCTTTTCTTTTTGATTAGTCTGACTAGGGGTTTATCAATTTTGTTCTTTCAAAGAACAAGATGTTTTCTACTGGTTTTTTGTTTGTTTCTATATCATTTATTTCTGTTCCAATCTTTATTATTTCTCTTTTTCTGCTGGCTTTGGGCTTCATTTGCTGCTGTTTTTCTAGCTCCGTTAGGTGGAAGGTTAGGTTGTGTATTTGGTAACTTTCTTGCTTTTTGTGATAGGCCTGAATTGCAATGTACTTTTCTCTTAGGACTGCATTTGCTGCATCCCAAAGGGTTTGAATTGTTGTGTTTCCCTTTTTGTTTGCTTCCATGTATGTTTTTAAAATTTCTTCTTCAATTTTCTGGTTAACCCATTTGTTCTGTAGTAGGATGTTCTTTAACCCCCATGTGTTTGAGGGCTTTCCAAATTTTTTCTTGTGGTTGATTTCAAGTTTCATAGCGTTGTGGTCTGAAAATATGCATGATATGATTGTAGTCTTTTTGTACCCGTTGAGGGCTGATTTGTGACCCAGTATGTGATCTATTCTGGAGAATGTTCCATGTGCACTTGAGAAGAATGTGTATTCTATGTGTATACCTATGTGTATACCTATAGACATACCTATGTCTATACATAAGTGTATCCTATGTGCACCCTGCTGTTGCATTTTCGCTGCTGTTTCCCACTGGTCAGTCCTCTGCAGAGCTCCTCCTTGCTCACAGTGGGGGAGTGTTTGGACTTTTAACTAGGTGTGCTTTGATTTGTTTGTTGAAATAGGCCTGGAAAAAAAAGTCGGGGGGGGGGTGCATGATCCAAAGAAAATAGAAAAGGAAAGGAAACAAAACAAACAAACAAAAAAAGAAAATAAAAAAACTGTAAGGCTGATTCCAAAGAAAAAAAGACCATGAACTACCATGAACTATCATTTGGAAACACTCAATTTTCAGTGCACTTCCTGCATGGGGGTGCTCCTTGTGCTAGTCTTACGGAGAAGAGGCATTAAGTCAGTCATCTTGCCCAGTAAATGAGCAGTTGGCAGGCATGGAGTGGGGGAGGCAGGGTTTGGTGTAAGAGGGTCCCACCTCCGGTGAAATCCCACTGTGTTGGTGTTGGGGGGTGGATGGCACCACCCCAATCTCTCATCTCCACACTGGGGATCTCTCACCCCCTGCCCTTCAGTGAGGGCAGTCAGCTCACTCTGTGCCACAACTCTCCTGCATTTTTTCTTTTGTGTGTGACTGGAATTCAAGACCTGAAGTCATAAAGGACCCGGCACTGTGCAGATCTGCTCCCTTCCTCCAGAATAGAGGCTCTCCATACTGTGTCTGAAATCCTTCGTTTCTAATAACAGGCCCACACCTACACAGTGTGTGGAATCTATGGTGCACAGTATGCACATCTATGCACAGTGTGCAGAATTTATGCTAAAAGCAGCAAAGGTTATATTCCCTCTGGGTGTGCCTCTGTCCCCTGCTGATGAAAAACCATTGGCTGATGCCTACAAGGTCTTCTGTCCTTGAAGAGCAATGTACCCTTTTCCAAAAGTACTCCAGTAAGGGGACTATTCTCTCCCAGTGCACCCTGGAGATCACTACATCATGCTATGTACTCCAGGACCAGCTCCCTTCCCCCCAGGAGCATGCACTATAGCTCCACTCCTGGGAAAGTTGCACACTTCCAAAACCTGAGTCTGAGCTCCAGACACTGTTTGCAAAAAAGAAAGAAAAAGACAAAAATGTGCAACAGTTAGTACTTCTTGCTCCCCAGTCTGTGGCCCAGAGAGATTTTCCTCTTGTGCTAACTCTATACTGTATTTTCTCAGCCGTTCTCACCTTCTCTCCCTTTTCTCTCCCCACTGAAAGGGATCCCTCCTCTCAGTGGCACTGACATTTTTCTCTTCTCCAATTGACTTCCACACACATGCTACATTGCCTCCCTCCAAATGTGGAAATCCTTCTGCCACTCCACAGATCAATTTTCTGGATGTTCCAAGTGATTTGATCTCAATACAGCTATGTTTGAGGGAGGAGGAAAGCCCAGGGTCCCCCTATTTCTTCACCATCTTAACTCCTCCCTAAATCTAAGTAGAATGTAGAGAAAATGGAGTTCTCATACATTGTTGGTGAGAATATTAATTGAAACTATCTTTTTGGGAAACAAAGTTGGAGATGTGCATATTCTGTGACTCACCAATTCCCCATTTCAGTATATGTAGATAGGCTCTTTGCAGTCTTGTTTATTGCAGCTAAAATAGGTCTCATCTTAATGATCCACTGAGGGAGGTGGATTAATACATTATTATAAACTCACATGATGGAGTCCAATACAACAAAGTGAATGAATTGACTATAAATTAATCAAGGAGGTTCATTTCCAAAAACTGAAAAAAATGTTTATGAAGAAATCCAGATACTTCCTTACTTTCTTTTTTTTATTTTTTTATATGAAATTTATTGACAAATTGGTTTCCATACAACACCCAGTGCTCATCCCAAAAGGTGCCCTCCTCAATACCCATCACCCACCCTCCCCTCCCTCCCACCCCCCATCAACCCTCAGTTTGTTCTCAGTTTTTAACAGTCTCTTCAGCACTCTCAACAATAGCCAAATTATGGAAAGAGCCTAAATGTCCATCAACTGATGGATAAAGAAATTGTGGTTTATATACACAATGGAATACTGCGTGGCAATGAGAAAAAATGAAATATGGCCTTTTGTAGCAACGTGGATGGAACTGGAGAGTGTGATGCTAAGTGAAATAAGCCATACAGAGAAAGACAGATACCATATGGTTTCACTCTTATGTGGATCCTGAGAAACTTAACAGGAACCCATGGGGGAGGGGAAGGATACTTCCTTACTTTCAATCAATGTGTGGCATTTGTCCTTGAGCTTCTCTGCCATAGAATCCATAGTCTCCCCTATTATAGGATTTAGATATGTTTCAAAGAGCCTGTTTTCTGGATTTGACTAAACATGGACATTTCCTGTGAATACAGAGATCCTGAAAATATTTGAGTCTCTGAAACTCTCTGTCTTTAAAATAATGACTTTAATTTATTCACCAAAAGTACTGTCCAGTGAGCTTTCTGGGCACATCACAGCTTTTCATCTTACTAACTTGACTTTGCCAAATTAACTATACTCCTTTATTTAGGGATGGTATCATTTCTCCAGCATTAATTTGAAAGATATCCTCTGCTTCTCTACCTTTTTGTCCTACTGAACATCTTTGTTTTTATCAGCAAGCCTCTTGTGATTTCTTTATTTCTTAATGAATGTAAGTAGTAACTATCTCCAGAACTCTTTCTTATAATTATCTTAAGCCTCTTCTTTGGGAATTATTTTGAATCCTGTGCCCTGAAGGCTGAAAACAGAATAAACAAGAAACATCAGTTCTGTTGACTGAGTAATTTTAGCTGCTTCTAATAGTTCCCACATTGGATTATCCCTATCCTTAAGAGAAACAAGATTCAGTCATCTTTCACAAACATAAATCACACATGTTGAATCTCAGCTGGTAAACTAATCTGCATTCAGATGAGAAGAAATGGGAGTTATTTTATATCTTACAATTATTCAGAGGACATGCTTGGAAAAAATGCATAATAAGCTATTTCTGTAGATCTTAAACATGCCTTTATAGTCACTGGAAAAACTTGTTCAGATTTTACATTTTTGAATCTATTCACCAAAGAGTGGAAGTTTCTTGATTTCTAAAAACCTGTTTTGCAATTTGAGAAATTTTCTTCTAGATTGCTGTGATTTGTGCTAAAAAGTTCCCTGAGCCTTTAAGACCAGTTAAACAAGGTGAGAGGAGGCATTACAAAACCATCTGATGGATTTAATGAAGGTAGACAATCACTCAGACTTTAAAAGACAAAAAAGACTTAAAAAGGCTCTTCTCTTTAGAGTATGCTTTCCTCTTGATTTTTGAATGACTTATTTCCCCCACATAAAATATCTCAATGTTCAAAAAAGTTGAAAATGTCCACCAGAGATCCAAATACTTGCTCTGCATAACTGTCAAACACCCAGAATTTGGGTAACATCTGGATTACTATATCCCAAAATCAACATCTGTCCATGTATATACATTTTTGTGAATTTTTTTTGTTTCTCTATTGTTTATTTTCAGTGAATCCCTTTGATTGATGACTGACAGTGGCCATATTCAGATATTATTTTTGAGAACATATGACACCACAATGATTGTACCAGTTCCATAAGGAATCTGGACAAATAAACATAATGGAATGGGGCATAAGACAATCATTCTTTTTCTTAGCCATCACAACTGTAGGCTGTGCAATATTGATCATAAAAGCAGATATTCTAAGCTGAATCTTTCAGGACACAGAGCCTCCCATAACCTTAAGGTTTTTTAAAAAGCTTTGAGAAAGACAACAATTATTTTTAATCTATCATGATTATTTAATATTAGCAAATACAATAATTAACAAAGAAAAAGTTGCTTTTCACTAATAATTGCAGTGTAGTTGCTGAGAACATGGTAAAGCATGAGAATATATTATTTACTTACACATATTCTGTCTTGTTTTCTAATTTATTGTGTTTTGAGAATGTTTAGAAACATGCCAATATGAAGAATGATATCATATATTGAGCAAGCACAGTTGTTCAGGGCTTGCTAATAGAAGTGCCTTCTCGCAACCGACAAATGCATTATTTTTTCATTTCAACCCTCATAGTTAACAGAGTCATCTATCCATTTTGCTCCTTAGTTTAGAAGTCTTCAGTGAGTCCCCACAAACTTCAGTATTAAATCTATCTTCTAGACTGCTATGCAAAGCACTTTGTATCAGTCAGCTTAACTGGTGTTATACAAAGAAGCAAATGCTCCTCAAATCTCACTTACATAACAAAGATTTATTTCTTGCTCATGGTACATGCCATTGCATGTTGACTGCAGTTCTGCTCCAAATTATTTTTATTCTGGAAACCATCTGAAGAAGCAAACTCTATCTGGGCAGGCAATGAAGACAAAATATATATAGTAAAATGTACACTGATTTTTTTAAACTTTGTTAGAAGTATGATCATAACTTTTGTTCTTATTTTATTGGCCAAAGGAAGTGACATAGACAGTGGAGTATAACTATGGAGTTTATACTCCATAAAATCAATGGATATTGATATCCATAGGGATATCCTCCTGTAGGGAAGAATGCTGAAAGGAGAAGCAAAAATCTAATCCATCACACTCTTTATGAGCTTATTTTAATGTCTGTTAACTAAAAGTACTATTATCTTTCACAACTTACCTCCTTGTTGTGTTTGCACATAGATCTGAAATTTTAAATCTGCCAGAACACCTTGTTTTGATTTTCTTCCTGGCAACGTCCTACATATTTTTTAGGAGCTATAAGATCTAAAAAGGCCCGTTAGCTTCAAGAATCTATGTGGCATATTTAGAATTACTTTTACTGGGAAATTTCTGTTGTGTGCATAACCCTTTTTCATTATAACCTTCACTATGGCCACAGCTGTGAATGTCTGTAAATGTCTGGTGCTTCCAAAGTTGAAGGCTCCTAATTTGGAAACACTACCATATTTGTTTTATTATAAGGTGTGGCAGGCCAATTAAATAGAAGATTGATAAATACCTGCCTTTGTTTACATTTGAAGGCAAATATATTTATTTGTTCCCTAGTATGGGGAACAAATCCACCACTCACCTCTTCAAGCAGAAGATTTTCTTGTAGGTCATGTGGACTTAGTATCAAATGATCACTACATAACTACTATAGTATATTTTCATATATTAATATAGTGTTTGGTGTATTAATATAATATGTTGCTTTGTATATTATTAGGCATATTATTCATTTTCTTACATGTAGTAACTCCTGAGTGGTTATTTTCTCTTCCTTAAAGTAATAGCTGCCACTTACGTCCAGTCTTTGGTTTAGCAGTCTTGTTCTTCCATAAGAATATTTTGGCGGTCTTCAAACCATTCTATCCCATGGAAGAGATACCATTTTGATTGTAATCATTAAAGTTCTCCTGTCACAGAGGAATATAGGTGCAAAGAGTTGGAGATATTAGATAGAAACGTTAACATTACAATATTGGAACACTCTTGCTCTTCTCCCATACTTCTGGGAATTTCTCAGGCTTTCCATCTCTGGGGGCCTTAGTTGGCTCTAGAATTACATAAACCTGAGCATATCTGAGGTTTAAAGGCTCTCACGTCTTCTATATTTTAAGGAAAGATGCGAACTAGCAGAACTTCCAGCTGCTAGTAAAAACTAGTAGGTTTGTTAAATACATGATGAATGTCTTAAACTATGAAATTTGAGAGCTGAAATGAACTCTAGAAATGATCCAATCTAGAGGGTCCTAAACACAGCTGCACATTTGAATCACCTTGGCAGATTTAAAAATTACAGAGGCTGCAGTCAAAACTGCAGAGATGCTGATCTTGCAGATCTGGAGTGTGGGGCACAGAAGACTTAGTCATTGAATCCAAGCCTCTCTTTACACTCACTCTACCAATCTCTTCTGTTATCTTCGAACAGTATCCCATTCAGAAAGTTATAGAGAGCAGAGGCATGATAAATGTGACTGAGTGACATCTAGTATAAATTCAGAATACATTTTTACTGACAGTATATTCCATTATTGCCTTGTAAGAAGATAGACAACTGGGATATGTAACATTTAAATCAGCTTCTTTAGTTTTGATGGATATGTCTGGTTCCTACCTACTGGTTCTCAATTAGGCTCCAGACTCAAAGAGTAGCCTGAACACCACCCCACTACCATTGCCAAAATAAAAAATAAAAAACCTGGGGGTGTAACTTCTATTTAACCTACTCAGCCAAAAAAGAATGCCCATGAATATCCTGGGGTACCTTTCAACTCCCCATCCCAATAAAAAAAATTTAGTCTTCTAATTCAATGTAATAAACAATTTTGTTCACAACTATATGCCAGATACTCTGCGAGGTGATGGATTATCTGATGAAGAGCATGAAAACTCACAGCAGAAGACTGAGCTAGTTATCCTATCATCACCCTTGACCCTCACTCCCAGCTTAATTATGTGCACCTAACACGTTTGGGGATGTAATTTCAATGCCTGGATGCTCTTTACTCAGCGCCTTTATCTCTTTCAAGGTTGCATTGAACAAATATCTCTTCTTACTCTGCTCTCTGGTTTATCTTTCTTTTCTTTCCCCAGGACCCGGTGTACTTTTTCCTCCTTCAATTATGCTTATGAAATCTAACATGTTTTATCTGGTTTCTGGTTTTTGTTTTTTTTTTTTTGCCTTTTGAAAGCACTTACATTTAATTCTTAAATAGTTACCTGGAAGACAATATAACCACCTCTTTTTTTAAAAGAATTGGAATTAAATGGAAAGTTTCTGCCACACAGCTTCAAGTAGTCATGTTGCAGACACCAATGACTGACTTACTCAGAAATAGTCTAGTTAATTCTTAGGTGCCAAATTGACTGATTCCAGGACAAATTTGTTTTTGTTCCATACTCTTGCCATTGTTTGTGTCTTGCCATAACTTTTGGCCAAGAGGCATCAATACATAATTGTGATCATCTGATCTTAGGTGAATTTGGTTACTACTGTTCACATTGTCATCACATCAACTATGTGTGTAGTTGGTACAGATGTTGAATTTAACTGATTTTCACAATGTCTTCAAAAAGATTGTTATAATTCACCATTGAAATAAAAAGTGTATGTGTGTACAATACCCTGGGAACAGAACAACATGATATATGATAACATTCTAGGTGTAAACAAATATCTAAAAGTATTCTTTCAATGATTATCAGGTAAGTATTCTAAGTGTAAAGAAAATCATGCCATAGTTTCATTGTCAGGAGATTTTTTTCTTTTTTAGGGGTATATAAAATGGTGTGTTTATATGATACTCAATTTTGTTGGAGGAGATACTATACCCAGCAAAGACCATTCTCTAACTTTGCCTACCAATTAACATCACCCTGTAACTTATCTCTACACATAGAGATATAAACAGAAGTTATTTAGTTGATATTTTGAAAAAAACAAAAAGCTCTTTTAAATGGGCAAACTTACTGACAGATGCTTTCTTTCTTGTTGTAGACTCTAAGTCTAAAGTTCTCTCTTGTCTAGCAAGAGAGCGGGATGCAGGATGAAAAACAAGAGATGGCTAATGTCCAGGAAAAGACAAGAACCCGGAATAAGGGTCCTTGCCCCACTTTTATTAGGATCAGAAGGCTTACAAACATGGCAATGGACATGCACAAAGACAAAATGGATCTGTGAACATAAACTTGTTGACGTGAGGGAAAGGGGGTCTTGAAGGTATTCTGGGTTAGGGGTTTGGGTTAATACAAAACAATATCTGGGCACTGGGAAGTCAGACGGTTGTTTACAGAGGACATGAGGCACCACCTCTGTTTATCTTAGCTAGCCTAGGGGATGAGACAGCTAGGGTAAATAACCTCAGAGTTAACAAGGCACCTTTTCTTTTGTTAATCACCTCTGCTCTGGGTGGTCTCTAGCCTAATTTACCTGTTTACCTATCTTGGTCCTTTCTTTGTATGAAAGCAGCTTTCTGCTATAGTACTAAATTGGGGGTGCTTCCACCCTGAATATCTAATCTTGATTATTTCATATACCTATGTATTGAGTACATTTGTGCCCCTTTCTATTTTGGGGCCTTTTCCCCTCCCTCTCTATTCCAGGGGCTCTGCACACCGTCTCTGTTCTGGGGTACCTTTGCATCCCCTCTCTATCCTAAGGTGCCAATCTTGTTTACCCAAGCTTGGGTGTGAGCATCCTATGGCTTTGTCCTTCTTTATGCCTTATTAACCCATTGGTGTAAGCCTGGGGAATTCCTAAGCTTATTCCCTACACTTTCTCATTGGAATGGGGACTTGAATGCTGGACCTTGAGTACCCTTTTTAAGACCATGTGACCCTGAATACGTGATAAGAATGACAGGAAAGATGGAAGCAGAGTGAATATTTTATGATTTTGTGGGGCCAAGATACCAGCCCTAATCTTCTTACCTGCAAACTCCCTGGTGCATGAGAAAAATAAAACTCGTAATTTTTACTATTTTCAGGTAGCTATAAAACACAGCTGATGACAAATATTGACTCTACACATAGAATCAAATGCACAACATGAAATTTATAAAAGTCTTGAAATTTATAACATTATTTCCAGATAACCCAGTAAGAATGGTTTTCTGGGATATTTTACTCTTTTAATTTATGTAAGTAATAGATGACCATTGTATTTGAATATATAGGTAAATAAATTAAAAATAACATCATTTAAATTACCTCTCAAAGATTACTAATTAACATTATTTATTCTAAATATTAAATTTAAACATAAAACATTCAAACTTTTATAAAATGGATAAATATATATATATATATGTTGTAATCAAAGTGAATGATTTAAAGGTGTTCATTGTACTAAGAGTGTTCATTGTTCTTTCCAATTTTCAGTAGGCTTAAAAATTTTCAAATTAGAGATTCAAATCTCTAATGTGTACACATATGTGTGTGTATATAACTTTGTAGATGATCCAAAATATTTAATGGACAAATATCACAGTTGAGAAACTTTGGCACTTCCTTCAGTGCTTCTTTGGGCAAGCTCAGGGTTCCCACCCTGAAAACCAAATATCTTACTCTTGTCCCATAACTATCTCCACAGACACTTAAAAAAACTTTTATTTATTCCTTTTGCCCGTCCTAGAAATAACATCTCTCAAACACACAGCCACAACACACTTTAAAAACTGAAATGAAAATTCTGACAATGCAGAGGTGAGTTATACTATAGGACTAATTAGAATCCTTTGAATTTCAATGAAAAAAGAGAAATTGCTGTACTGAGACAGAATTATCAGAAAATGCCTGCTCTTAAGCATATTCAAATTTGATAAGTGAAATGGCTTTCAATATGTTGTTTAGGAATCCCATAGTAGAGCATTAATGAGCTAGTCCCCACAGCTGATTACAAGTCAGTTCTAGCAAGGGATGTAATTAAAGTCTCAGATGTTTCGATTTTCACAAATAGAAGTTTGTCCTCCCTTGGTGCCTTTTATCCATGCTCAGAGTTCTTTGCAATTATTAGCTCGTTAGTCCTAGTGGATTTTTTAATTTAATTGTAAATTAGTAGACCCTACAGAGTTAAATATAAAACAAACAGAATGTTAATAGTCCATTTCATGACTATATATACCAATGGCTCAACCTTTATTATCTCAACATATACATTAATAATACTACCAGCAACTTCACCTCTCCTCTAAGACAAAATTTCATTCCTCTCACATATCAGTATTACACAGAATTTGTTTCAACTTCAAAATTACTTTCTTGTTGGTATTTTTTTAAACATGCCATTTGAAAGTTTAGCATTTTGTAGAGTTTCTACATATATTCATCCCATTCCTTTGTTGTATTAGTATAGCAAAATCTGTCTCATACATTATGGGCAAAAGTTAGAACATTTTTATCAAATATTACTGAGATATCATTTGGTTTGCCAGGGATCTTAAATAAACATCATTTCCATTAATACCTCCAACCTGGGAAGGAAATCATGGGCATATCTAGTGTTTCTAAGGGCCTGAGAAATACCTGGCCTTGTGCAGAAGTCGAAGGACTAAAAAAGAACAAAGATTGATCACATGGATCAATGGAGATGTGAACCTTGATGCCCCTAAAATTGAGAGAAGATAAAGAACTGTATTGTTGACACCTGAAGTTTATTCTAAACAGCTTCTGAGAATTACCTGAACTTAGCTCCTGAGGAATATCCATTCCTTCATTCTGCTCCAGTGCTGTCATTCCATTCCTGGTATGATAACCCTGGAATGACCCCTTGTATTGCTTTCACCTGATTGTGGTGATTGGTTCATGTATTAGTTTCCTGGTACTTGCAAGGTACAAAGGAGATGGCTTAAATAACAGAAAGTACTTGTCTTACAGTTCCAAGGTGTCAACAGAGCTAGTTCCTTCTGGAACCCATGAAGGAGAATCTATTCCATGTCTTTCCTTTAGCTTCTTAGGTTATTTGCTAGTAATCTGTGGCATTTCTTGGGTTTTGCTCTATCACTCCAATCTCTGCCTTCATTTTTACACATTGTTCTCTTTGTGTGTCTGTTTCCAAATTTTCCCATTATTTTATTTTATTTTTTAGGTTTATTTATTTATTTTGAGAGAGAAAGTGAGCACATGAGAGCAGGGCTGGGCAGAGAAAGAGGGAGAGAGAGAATCCCAAGCAGACTCAATGCTATGAGTGTGGGCTCCATCTCACAAACCAAACCATGAGATCATGACCTGAACTGAAATCAGGAGTTGGACACTTAACTGACTGTACCACACAGGTACCCCCAAATTTCCCCTTTTTGTAAGAACACCAGTCTTATTGGATTAGGAACTCACATTACTCCTGTAAGACCTAATCTTAACTAATTACCTCTGCATGACCCTATTTTCAAATAAGGTAACATTCACAGGTACTGGGTGTTAGGACTTCAACATATGAATTTGAAGGGGACACAGTTCAATCCGTAACAATCCAACATAATCCAACATGAATTAAGCCATTAAGATTCAATGGGGATCAATAAAAATTTCTTTGTGAATCCTCAGATTTACTCTCAATTCTTTTTTTTTTTCCCCCACCACATAAGAGCCTGCAGGGACTGATGCTGCTGCAGTCATCTTAAAACCACTGGGTGGGAGTGGGGTTTCTCAGAAAATGTGTCTAACACTGTGGAAGCAGAGCCAAGAAATGGAGATAGAAGTGTCTATTTCCTTCTTACTGAACACTGGGTCAAACCATAACTGAAGCCAAACACTCCGTTAATTGTTCAGTTATATGAGCTAGAATGTATCCTCCCTTTAAGCCTGTCTTACTGTCACTTTCTTCTTACTACCAAGGAAATAGAGTCATAAAGAATATGATTAAACAGTGGGATTAAGGATGGAGTATCCATGGGAACTGCAAGAAAACGGGTGATAGAATGAGTAATTCCCTTCTGCTTTTGTATTATTTTAGATCAGACTCGATGAGTTCCTCCACAGGAATATGTAATACCTCAAAAGCATAAGGAATCTAATTATTCTGCTCTATGAAATATTGAATCCCTTCACGCAACAGGAATACACAAAGGCAGATTCCTGTAACAACAAATCTCCCAGCAAATGATCAAGCTATGTGTTTCCAGATGCTGGGCCTATGTCTTGTTGGAAATAAAGAGACAGTCAAGCTAAGGGCAAGAGGATTAGTACAGAGCTAACAGGATCAGAGGTCAAATGCAGACATTGTCAGGGACACAGAAAAGTGGTCTTCAATCAGAGATAGTGTCTAAACAGTAGAATTAGAAATGCAGGTTAATTCAAAGGGAAAACTGTTTTTGGGAAAAGGATGGGCACTTGACTTCCAAAATGCAGAGTAGTGATTATGGTATGTAAGTCAAAGTAGGATTATCTCTGAGAAATATTTGGGAGCAGGAATAAAGAGGAGCAAGATTGATCCTCCAGAAGCATGGCAGATAATAACAAGTCAGGCAAATGTGTTGTGGCAGATTCTTCCACAAGTTATTGATGATGAACCTTCAGAATAGTGTTGGCACTCCATCCCTTGTATACCTTAGGAACCCAAGGAGCCTGGTGTAAGGGCACTAGATAGTCTTCTTATTATCTCTAGTGGTGTTTGGTAGTGAGGTGATATAGTCACAGAGCAGACTTCTACCCCAAATCATCACTGAAGTGTCTGATACCCCCACTATAATTTCCATATCTTGTTCATTTGCTAAATGTATACCATAAATTTGGGGATTAATTAGCTTCTCACTGGTCATTGGTGAAATACAAAACAGTCACTCAGTAGGAACAGAAGGGGGAAAAGCCATGGATAGGGATAAGAAATTGACAGTATGGGAGCAAGGGAGCTGTCATTGTACAGACTCCTGATGTAAGGAGCATAACTTCATGTTATTTGTGGTAATTCAGAGAACTGTGGAAATATTTCAGTACATGAATAAGAGTATTCAGCATTGGGAATCTCACACTTCTAAACTGCAGACTCACTGCAGAACAGCAGTATCTTGGATACATGCATGATTGTATTGGACAACTTTATGCCTTGTCTCTGGTCTTGGACCACCTTTTAATCCGGCCATCGTGTAATAACTAGCTTAATATAAATATGTAATCTGAGAGCACTTCCCCGTTGCCTGTCCTCATGCCTTCTGTTTTATGCTCCAGGTCTTTGACATTGTGGTGTGGGATGCTTATGGGAACCAGGTAGCACTCACACATGGACATACTGGAGTGCCAGAGAGTAAACATCTGATGAGGCAATCCTTGACTAATTGGAATCTGGAGTTTATGCACAAATGCTTTCCTCTTCTTTCCTTCCAGTGAGCAATTTTGAGACCCATTCTACACTGCTTCTCAGAAGATCCAGCATAATCTAACTCTAGTGCCCACAGCAGTGACCAAGTCAAGAACACTTCCTCATACTAGCTTTTATTCTTTCCATAAAGGAAGTGTCTTTCACTCCCTGACTTCTATTCCCTGGGATTACTTCCCCACAGAATTGCCTGCACTCAAGCCCTCTCAGACTCTAACTTCTGGAGGGGAATCCAGGCTAACAAAATAACCTTCCAGGTTCTCTTTATGTTTTACAACTAGAATCCCATTGTGGTTCAGGGTACTTACTTATCACTTGTAAATCCCTAAATCTTTTTTTTTAATATGAAATTTATTGTCAGATTGGTTTCGATACAACCTGGTGCTCATCCCAGCAGATGCCCTCCTCAATGCCCATCACACACTTTCCCCTCCCGCCCACCCCCCATCAACCCTCAGTTTATTCTCAGTTTTTAAGAGTCTCTTATGGTTTGCCTCCCTCTCTTTATAGTAGAGGACACTACAAAGTCACTTATGTGTGAGAAGCAACAGATCACTAATCAAAACTGGCAATTGAGAGAATCAAGCCTTGTGATTTGTGCTTATATTTAAAATTTTTACCATTTTTTTGTCTGTCATTGTACAGACTCCTGATGTAAGCTGCATAACTCCTTTTGTATGTCCTGATCAGAAGTCACACGGTTCTGATATCACAGTTCTGAACTGATAATAGCAAGGGATGATGAAAGATACTGTATTTGGATTACCCAAGGGGCCTTCTCGAATTTTGTGAACCAAATATTAAGTCAGACCAATTCAAAGTCTAAGTTTGATAATTGGCTTAGTTTTTATGTGGATTCACTTCTTGGAGTATGTGGAATAATGAATGGGGATAGCAGGTGATAGTAGGAAATACTTATCTAAAATCTGTTGTTAAATTTGGTTGTACATCAGAATCACCTGGAGAAAATTTTAACTGTTTATTTTTGAGAGAGAGAGAAAGAGAGCACAAGTCGGGGAGGGGCAGAGAGAGAGGGAAACAGAATCCAAAACAGGCTCCAGGCTCTGAGCTGTCAGCGCAGAGCCCAATGTGGGGCTTGAACTCGTGAACCAGGAGATCATGCCCTGAGCTGAAGTCAGACCTTAACCGACTGAGCCACCCAAGCGCCCCCTCAAAATTTTTTTAAATACAGATTTTGTGTTCTACCCCTAAAAGTTCTGACTCCATAGATATAAGCAAAGATTCTGAGATATATATTCTTAAAAGCTTCCCAATATATGCTGATGCATAATCAAATTAGGGAAACAGTGATCTAAATAATTCATACATTTTAAGAGAATTTGTTACCTAAAACAATACATTTTTTTTACCAAAGATTTGGAAGCTTAGGCATTTTTAAATCATATTTTCTTATTTTTAAGTGAGAAAAAGTCTTCTTGATTTGGAAAGAGAAGTAAATTTTAGAAGTAAATTTTTAAAATAAAAGGTCTAATTTCATAAATTTTGATATTCCTGAAAATTAACCTTAGAGATAGTTTTGTACAAATTTTAACTTACAGCCATCTGAAGGCAGGCTTAGTTTAAAATAAATCTCTAGGTGGAGTAGTATATAATAGAAAGTATGTATTTATATGAATTATAAATACTTCATCAACTAATTGTATAATTAAGACTTTGATTGACAAAGGTAATTATGTTGATTCTCTTTCTCAAATATACATGCTCCTAAAGTGTTTATTAACTAGTTTCAACCATAATACATTTCCTAATAGACTTCCAGATATGGACATGGTATTTTTTCTTCTTTTCAGAAACTACCTTAATAAATGAGTGTTCCTTTGTGTCCAGGTGAAACCACAGCCCTTTGAGATTGCTGAAAAACCAGAATGAGGGAGTTCAGGTGCTTAGTTAGCAAAAAATTATGGGACAGTACCTTTGAAACCAAAAATCAGTTCTTGGTTGTTGTTTGTTTATTATGATGGTGCTTTTGTGAATGAGGAAAAAAGTGATGGAAATAAATGACAAATGAAAATTTTAATAAGCAGGATTGTAAATATAAATTGATATCTTGATATAATTTTTGTTGGGTATATTCCTTACCTAAAGGATTTTTCTGACATGACTAATTTATACGAGGTTTTTATGAAAATAGTTAATTTGTAGAATTATAAAACATGAATTTGTCCTGTAGAGTTCCTTTACTTCTCTGTGGCAGAAATATATAGTTACCATGGGGAAAAAAAGGAAAATACAACTATTGGTGGATTCAATAAAACTGAATTAAAACTATAAAAAAATAGTAAAGCTACTAATCTGACATTTCCACCCATTTACTGATTCAGTCCACAAGTATTTATTTAGTACACACTCTAAGTGCTGTCATAAACAGTAGGAATATCCAGTATTAGTAAATAAAATAGAACAAAATCCCTGCCTGACTAGGGACTTACATTTTATATTTTTTGCTTCTGCTTTTTATTAGAAAAATCTCTGCGATATTACAAAGGGTAACTGAGAATTACTTATTGTTGCTTGTCTGAATATAATGTCAAAGCAGAAATGCACCTGAAATATGGTGCAACCAGCAAATTACAGTACCTGTGTTTCACCTTCACCTTCTTTTTGTTTTGATTCATGGTGACACCAACAACACTTGGAAGTATACTGGACTTATGGAAATTGTTCTGTGTCTTGAGACTACAGAGCGTATGCTGCACCATTGATATAATTTATGAAACCATCTCATCTGAGCTGCCTGTATGAAAAATTGTGATATCTCATTTGGCTATATATCTGATATTCAGAAAGTTTCAATAGAGTATATTTTAAGTGATGTATTTGGCTAGTATTAAACTGAGATAAACTATAATAAGGGTCTTTGAGAAATTAGAGTCAAATTAGCAGTTTAATAAGAAATTTAATTTTCTGAAAGCCAACTGCATAACAAGTCTGATCCAAGCCCTTGGATCACTCCAAAAGCAATGATTCAAGTTCAGTCTCTTCTGTCTAATGTTGTTTTGCCTGTGACTGGTTCTCTTACATTTGAAAATCCCTTATTGGTGTCATTGAATCTCAGAAAAAGAACATTATGACTCATTACTGGAGTTTAGGGCCCTCAGAGGAGTGGACAGTCTTTATTGCAAAGGGCAGAAGCAAAGCACAGTACAGAATAGTCCTGTACCAAAAACAGGGCATGTTGTAGGGTACTCTAAGGTTGGTATTAAAAAATAAAAGAAAAAGAAAAGGAAAGCAAAGGGGAAATAAAATCCACAGTAAAAGTGTCTCTGAAACAAAGGATGAATAATTACCATGCAATTTCTCCACTATGGAAAAAGCAGGATTTTTGACAAGCCCTTTTTTCATCCTCATTTTTTCTTCCTTTTCTTTCCTCTTTTACTTTCTCCCCTACTTCCTCCTCCTCTTCATTCTTCATCTTTGTTGTCTTCTTTCTTCTTTGAATTAAAGAAAGAAGAAAGTTTTTTATAATTTATTCATGGGTCACTTTGGAATGCTCCTAAGTGGGAAACTTGGCTCTCATTTTTCTTTGCATGTTTCTTATGCTGTTGTGTCTAGGCTCTACATCATACTGCCAGTGAGAGCCAATTAAGTATATCTACATTAAGATCAGGGCCATGAAGTACATGATTATCAGACTCTTGCCACACTTTAGTCATACATGGAGCTCTAAAAACAGTGGTGGTCTAGTCAGACAAGCCTGATGGGGCTAGAAGTAAAGGTTCTGACTTAAAGTGTTGGTTGACTTCTGACTTAAAGTACTCTCATTGTGGCTGATTTCAATGTATCAACATACTATAACTGAATTAAGAGTTAGGGAGAGAGCCATTTTGCATTCTCCATGTTTTGTGAATGAATTTTTTTCTAAAACCCAAAATAAATGATATGGTGATTGATGTAGGACAGTTTGTTTAAAAATAAAGAGCATGTATCACTATAGGAAGAAAAAGGCAATTGTAACATAAAACTGCTAGGGAGTTTTTTGCAAAGGTTTTAACTGAAGTTAGGGCAACTATAATCTCCCTACTGAAAGATCAGGGTAACTGGGACTATTATTTCTGGTCTCCAAAATCAGGCACGAATAGAGCCTTCTATTATCCAGTGTTTTCTTATGTGGTATCAGCAGTTACCTGCTCTGTCATTTATCTCAGAATATTTTGCCTTTCTATTTCTTCAAGTTAGGACTTACCTAGCTTTGGACACCATCTGATTTATTGAGAAATAAATAGGGAAGTCTTCAGGTGATACATCAATACCCAGATATTCAGAGAGTCCAGATCCATCTGGAAATATTTCAATGCTTAGGTCAATAAAAGTTTCCTAAGATTCTCCAAGGTCAGTGGCTCTCTATTTTCTCTACATCATATAGGACTTAAAAGGGCTGCAGCTTCTAAAGTAGGACAGATGTGGAAAGAATCATCTATTAGCACTTTCACAAAAATCTGGTCTAATTAATCTCTTATCACAAGTTAAGTAGAAATATTTAAGAAGTTGATGTTGATTATTTAGTCACAACTTTTTCATATGAATCTCCATCCATGAGACATATGTCTTCATAAATACTGAAAGTATTTTCACTTAAAATTCTGCTGCCCCTTATCACTTTTCATCTAGGTATGGCTATTATGTAATAGGATGATAGAAAATAGAATGAAGATTCTCTTAAATATTCAGATTTGTCATGATACAAAAAGCCTTCTTAAATAATTTGAGGCAGATTCATACTCTGAACAAACTGACCAGTTCTATGATGATTTAGTGTCAAGGAATCATTTGGCTCATGGATATTTCTAAAATCTACTTAGTAACATGAGAAATATGCAAGTTAAAATATTATAAAAAATAGAAGAATAAAAATTATATGTAGTCTATAATCCCAGTCTCATGCATAAACTGTAGAAAATATGCTATAATATTAACATCTAGAACTATAGATAATATTTTTAATTTTTTTAATTGTATATAATAGGGATATATTATATAAAATTTTAGAAATAAAAAATCCCTTGGTTTATAATAAAAAGTCATTAAAAGCAAATAAAAATCTTTTAAAATTTTGGCTTTATCTCTACTGGAGGATATCTTTTTATCTCCATCAACTTTTAAATCCTGGATCAAGAATTTAAAGTTAATTTAAATTTAAATTTAAATTAAATTTAAAATTTCTTTTTATCTCCATCAACTTTTAAATCCTGGATCAAGAATTTAAAGCCTGCCTTTAAATTTCTCATAAAGAAGATTAATAGGGTTTTAAAGTGAACAGATATTTAAAAAATTACCCCCCCATGATTTCTATTCATCCCTCAAAATAAAACCCTCTGTGTCCCTGAGTCAGAGTTTCTGATGACTTAATTTTTCAGGAAAAGTAGGGCAAAAGTTGATGATCAAAGAACATTTTTAGAAATCTAATGAGGTCAGAGATCACTGAGCATATCCATACCATCTGGGAGGCCAGAGCCAACAAAAACTGTTAGATCTTGAAAACACAATTTATCAGGGGCTTTGAAGGGTGACATATATCTTTATGCAGTTAAACTTTAATTTTATTCCAGGTTAAATGAAGTTGATGTCTTATTTTTTATTATAAAATATGTGCATATATTTTATAGGATGCAAACTATGAGAAACGAGAAAGATGAATAAAATCAACAATCTCCCCATGAAGGCAAAAATGACTAACATTTTGTTGGGTTTCTTTTTGGTATTTTTCCATGAATATTTTTGTTCACAGATAAAATCAAAGTATCCCATTATGCACAACCTAAATTCCTACTTTGCTTTTTAACAACTTAACGTAAGAGTTTTTCTATGTTATTTATAGAAATACTAAGTTTAGATTGTTGGACCAGAAACGGAAAATTACACAAAGGAGTGAAAAACCCACCCCAACTGGGAATTGAGGGCCATGGGTTTCAGTCCCCACAGTGTCCTTGTTTGGGGTACAAGTGTGGGTACCATTTTCTTTGGATGGCAGGGAAGATGGAATGGGTAGACAAGGATGAGAATCACCTAGTAAGGGTGTTAAAATACAGATCCGAACTCTAGCCCCAGATATTCTGGTTCAGCACCTAGAGGTAAGACCCAAGGGTCTGTATTTTCGATGAGAACCCTGGGCTATCATGTTGCAAGAGATTCTGGGGCACTCACTGAAAAGGAATGTAGTAAATCACTCTTTGTTTTCAGAAATTGTTATGGAGGAGTTGGAAAAGTGTACAGACAGTAGAGGAGGTGCAGGGAGATGCTAAAGTTGTCAGCACTACCTCTCTTCAGTCCAAAAACCCGAGGATGAGTGGCACAGCAGGCATAGCATAGCTGGCAAAATGCAACAGCCACACTCTTCAAGGCCCTTAGGCTTCACCCCCACCCCGTTTGTGTCAAGCATTCTTTTTTTTTTTAATTAAAAAATTTTTTAATATTTACTTTTGAAAGAGAGAAAGAGAGAGAGTGGGGGGGAGGGGAACAGAGAGAGGGAGACAGAATCCAAAGCAGTCTCCAGGTTCCGAGTTGTCAGTGCAGAGTCCCACCAGGGGCTCCAACTGATGGACCACAAGATCATGACCTAAGCTGAAGTCAGATGCTTAACCAACTGCGACGCCCAGGTGCCCCGCATTCTTTTTTTTTTTTTTTAATGTTTACTTATTTATTTTGAGAGGGTGAAAGGCAGAGAGAGGGAGAGAGAGAATCCCAAGCAGGCTCCATGCTGTCAGTGCAGAGCCCAACGTGGTACTTGATGTCAAGAGCCATGAGATGGTGACCTAAGCCAAAATCGAGAGTGTGTAGCTTAATCAACTGAGCCACCCAGGTGCCCCTCAAGAATTCTTTCATAGCACCCTCGCTTTTCTGGTCTCTTTCCTTCATGCCCACTTCCCCTCACCCTTCAAGTCACAAGTTGAGTTAATAGAGTTCATACTGGAAATTAGGTCTTTTGACTCCTTTCCAGAGATCTTACTACTGCACCATCCTTCAAATCCAGATTTTCTGGGTTCCCGAGCAATATCAATTTCAAGAAGACTTTTACAGTTCTCCAGTCCATTCTGGGTTTCTACAGTAACTTCCCCCACTCCTGTGTGCTTGCTTCTTTCATCATGTTTATAGTACAATTAATTCCCTTACCATCCTTCCCTGCTACCCCAAGTTATCCTGTGCCTGGCCCAGTTGCTGGAAGAGAACGTGCACATATTAATGTTTTATAAATTCACAATATTGTGAGGGATGCTTTCCTCATAATATTTTGTGAATATTATTCACACCCATAATAATTTATGAATTCATTCATAAATAAAGGCATTTATAGTTAAAAGGACATAAAATACCACATGTATGTAGTATGGGTTTTCCCCCATTGGTTAAGCTGTTTTTGTTTTTTTCCAGATGCCAATATTTTGAAGTTTCCTTTTTTTGTTTAGGGAGCATTCATAGTAATTCATCTTTTCTGAAACAGCAGGAAGATATCATTCACGCTATTACACATACAGCTTGAGGTAGGATTTCTTTTTAAATCTATTTCAATTGGTTGGCCTGATTTCCATCAGAGACTTCACTTTGTTATTTTATCCTCTGATCAGAATAACTACTCTGTAAAGGAAAAGAATAAAATGTTCAAAGAGGATAGTTAGGTATATTGACATTGTGTTAAAATGCAAATACAATGCAAACTGGAAGAAGTTGAACTGCCAAATAATCTGGATCATTTCGGAGTTCAGGAGAGAAATTCAAATTACTCATTTTCTCTATAGCAAGCTACAGCAAGCCTCTGTGTGCATAGTCTTTGAAAGAAAAGCAGGAGTGAACCGGAGGATATTCATTCTTCATGCTTGGTTACACAGTGAGAACACCCACTGACATTTTCTAACCTATTTTCAAAAACAAACTTTCATTTAAAAACATAAGTATTATATATGCATAATTATTTCTGAACCATTTTGAGTTTCAAGGAAACCTCAACCCCACTTTCTTAGCCCCAAGCTGCCTCCATATACCTTTCATACCTGTCAATAGACCTCAAATATTTACCCTGTTTCGTTCACCTGTTGGTAGGTTTTGTCCTCAGGGATTCTTTTCCCCTTAGACTAACTGAAAAGTTGAATAGAAGCCGTCCAGCTCCTTGCTTTCTTGTATAACTCAGATGCAAGTATTCATAATTTAGGAATTTCCTTGCTAACCCTCATCTCACTGTGTTCCCTGACCCCCAATTGCCTCTCTGATTTTATCTCTTACATTCTTCCTTTGCGTTACTTCATTTCAGCTGCTTTAATTTCCTTGCTCCTCCTCAGCCACTAAGCACACTCCTGACTCAGGGCCATTGGCCTGTCATCTCTGCTTACACATTCCTCCTTTCCCCTGGAACTCAGCATACCTTCCCTTGCTTCCTAGGGGTCTTTTTTCAAATGTCAGCTAATCAAAGAGGCTATGTCCTCTATTTCTTCACTCTGCTTTCTTTTTTCATAGCATTTATCACTCACTGACATATTATTTGATTGCTTTATGTCTGTTACTGTGAATGTGAATACATAGTAACATGAAAGCAATGACTTTTTCTATTTTCTTCACTGCTCCTACCTTAGCACCTAAAATAGTGCCTGGCACATACTAGGTGCTCAAAAATATTTGTTAAACAAAGGAATAATTACTATGGGGAAATAGTGAAGCAGTTTCTGTAAAGGGTAAATGACAAAAGTTCTGAAGTTTTTAAATAGCACTTAAAATATAGTTCTTGACCTTTATTCCCTAACTCCTTTAGAGACAGCTATTAGAACCAGTGGCATTTATAGACTCAGCTTTCATTTCCGAGAGGAATCCCACCATTAGTATCTCCTTTTTACACCCTTGACTTTAAAACAGAATTATATTCTCTGCAGGAATGTAGATTTGTAAGTTTCAAAAAAAAATTATGTATAAAAATGGAATCATAAGCACATTGTTTCATAGACTTTTGTTTACAAAAGACTAATACAAAAGTACACTTCTCTGTTTAAAAATAGCCTAAGTATAGCTTTGAATGATGAATTAATTTCCTTGATAAATCCCCAGTGATTAGACATTTGTGTCCAGTTTTTTAGTTTTCTAAACTACACTGAATTGTCTGTTCATGTAGAGAAATGTGTGAATTCATCCATAGATACTACTATTGGATAACTTCCTAGATGTAGAATTATGCTAAAAAGCATGACTGTTTTTAAGGCTTTTGAAGCATACTCCCAAATTCCCTTCTAGAAAGGTGGGAGCAATTTACGAGCAGTGCAAGAAAGTGACTATTTATGGTGTCTGTATTATTTAGGGTTCTCCAGAGAAAAAGAACCAATAGGATATAAAAAGAAATTTATTATAAGGGATTGGCTCATATTATGGAGACTAAGAAGCCCCACAGTCTGCCATCTACCAGCCAGAGTCCCTGGAAAGCCAGTGGTATAATTCAGTCTGAATCTAAGGCTTGAGAACCAATGATGTAAATTCCAGTTGGAGGGTAAGAGAAGGGATGAAATATCCCAGCACAAACAATGGACTTGGTCAGCACCAAGAGGCTGCCTATGGACATTCCCACACAGAAGGGTGTCCTGAGCTGTGTTGCTGTCAACCTGTAGGGAACATATATTGCAATCTGAGAAAGGGACTCATAAAAATATTTGCCACTTCATCAGGGCATTGAATCCAGGAACCATGAAGAGGATTTCAAGCAGCAAACATATATTTCATTAACTTCAATCAGAGTGCTTTCCTTGTCTGTGTATCTAGTGACCATAGCACACTGCACATTTTTGCTACCAAGGATCCAAAGAAAAAAAAAAACAGTCTAGTTTGATGTCAGCATTTTTCTTCCAAAATACTTTAGTCTAAATAGAGTTTTCCCAAATTTCAGGTTTCCTCAGGCTCTCTATGCATTTGTGCTTTTGGAACAGAGTCAAATGTTGTCATTTCAATTTGTGCAGAAGGCAGCTACTGATAGACATTCCTATTCAACTTCAAGGAGGAGGGCATCCAGGAATGTGCAGTTTCTAGGAATGAGCAATGACAAGCTGTGATTCTTCACAAGCGTGTGCCATTGACACCTGCACTGACCACCCCACTGAAGTGCAGAATGTGCCCCTCAGACTCCTTTGCAGATAGTGCTGGCTCCCCATGGACCTTGTGGATAACAGACTCCAAGGTTGTCATTGTCCTCTTTTCTAAGGAAGGCTTCCCATTTCCAGTACTAAAAAAATAATTACTAAGGCATAAGTAGTTGCTTCAGTGGCTTTGAATAACTGTGCCTGAGTCTGGGCTTGTTATCTTTTAGTTCAACTGTGAAGTTTAGCTTTGGCCATTCCACTACTTTCTTTACATCTAAAATTTGGGGGGACTCCATATGAACTTAGAGACTGAGCTGAGAAAAGAATGAAGAAATTGACATGTTTTTGGCAACAGATCCCATCATTTTATGGAGTCTGTCAGGAAGAAATGAACAAATGTGCTAAGATTAGTTCTTACAGTATTACAAGATTTAAATGGAATAATAGACCAGCATCTTGCTTTAGAAAAGGAGAAAATTTCCTTGTCCACTCTGAACCTTCTAGAAAACACAATGTGGACCTTTCCCCTCATGTAAATTCAATGTCCTTACCCTTTCCATGCCTGTAACATTGTTTGGTTATGTGCTGCATGCTGCCACTGCCTGTTTCTGTGTTGGAGTTGTTAGAATTGATGCAAATTCCAGACTCACCCAATAAGCCCAAGAGTTTTGTGCTATCACTGGTAGGAGTAGTAAACAGTCTTCCCATGGGGTTGGACTAGGTCTCATAAATGAAGAGAGTCAGTTTTATTCATGGTTAAAACTGAATTTCTCTGTTATGTGTAGGGAACAAGGTAATGTGTAGACTTTAAAAATTGGTCATTTAATTTAGAGTCTGTGAAAGAAAATATTCAACAAGTCTTTCAACAAAGTGATATTCAAGAGAGAATGTCCTCTGGTGATTTTTTTAAAAAAAAAATTTAATGTTTATTTATTTTTGAGAGAGAGAGAAAGAGACAGAGCACGAGCAGGGGAGGGGTAGAGAGAGAGGGAGACACAGAATCTGAAGCAGACTCCAGGCTCTGAGCTCTTAGCACACAGCCTGATGCAGGGTTTGAACCCACAAACCATGAGATCATGACCTGAGCTGAAGTCGGATGCTTAACCAACTGAGCCACCCAGGCACCCCTGTCCTCTGGTGATTTCTGTGGATATTGAGAATAATGTCTTATATAATGCCTCAGTCTGTCATTTCTACTTATATTTTTTGCCATCTTTTTCTCACCTCCAAATTTTTAAGAATAGCTGCAAGCCAATGTCTTGGGAATGAAAAGTGCATTACGTTAAACATTGAGTCACTACCATGAATTATGGGCTCTGTGATATTAAATACTATTTGAGGTATCTATTTAATTTTCTTAAATTACTGACAAAGAGATTTATTTTGTATTTTTGATTTCAGCATTTAAAATCAGGATACAACACCCAGTGCTCTCCACATTCAAGAGTCTCTTATGGTTTGCCTCCCTCTCTGTTTGAAACTATTTTTTCCCCTTCCCTTCCCCCATGGTCCTCTGTTAAGTTCTCAAATTCCATATATGAGTGAAAACATATGATATCTGTCTTTCTCTGACTGATTTCACTTAACATAATACCCTACTTGTATGTAAGTGATGAATCATGGCCATCTACCCCCAAAACCAAGAGCACACTCTATACATTGTATGTTAGCTAACTTGACAATAACTTAATGGGTTCCCATAGGCAATATGAGCTAGAGTCTAGACTCAATAGCCCAACCAGCTGGCAAAGAAAAAAGAAAGGCCAGATTCTTCTACTGGAGCATTCCTGAGCATCCCAAAGTATCTGTGAAACAAAGAAAACTCTCTTCCTCCCTTAATTCAAAAGAAGAAGATGAAGACCTGTACTGCAATAGAAAACTGGTAATAAGACATAGAGAAACAAATCACAGAAAATAGTCGTTTAATAAGCATAATGAGGGGTGCCTGGGTGGCTCAGTCGGTTAAGCATCTGACTTCAGTTCAGGTCATGATCTCATGGTTCATGAGTTCAAGCCCTGTGTCAGGCTCTGTGCTGACATCTCAGAGCTGGAGCCTACTTCGGAGTCTGTGTGTATGTCTCTCTCTGCTCCTTTCTCCCTCTCTCTCTCTCTCTCTCTCAAAAATAAACATTACCAAAAATAAAAAAATAAACATTATGAAAATATCCCCACTTCACATTTAATAAGAAGTAATTATTAACTATGTACCATGTTTTGCCTGTCAATATGCACTCCTAGTACAACTGCATATTAATAACACCTGTCAAAAAGGCAATTGGACAACTGGAAAAAGCTTTAAATCTATAACTTACATTTTAACCTATTTTTTTATTTTATTTTAGAGAGAGAGAGAGCATGAGCAGGGGAGAGGAGCAGGGGGAAAGAAAGAATCTTAAGCAGTCTCCACACTCAGCATGGAACCCCACATGGGACTGGATCTCATGACCCTGGGATCATGACCTGAGCCAAAATGAAGAGTCAAAGGCTCAACTTACTGAGCCACCCAGGCGCCCCTAACCTAACAATTTCAGTTCTAGGATTCTACCCTTAGGAAGTCACTAGAGATGGGGAGATGTGAAAAATGATTCATGGACAGGAATGAACACCGAAGAGTTCTTTAAATATAGAAAATTAGAAGCAACCTAAATGCCCAATTGTAAGTTAATCATTGCATAATTTATAGAATAGGCTTATGGTACCATATTATACAGCTATTAAAATATTATTTTCAAAGAACATTGAATATTATAGGAAATTTCTCATTGCATAATTTAAATGAATAGAAATAAGTGATAAATATATAATATATATGTGTGCATTGAAAGGAATGTGAAATATTTATAAAAGTTATTTCTGGGTCCTGCCCTTATGAATAATCTTTATTTTGTCCTTTATACTTTTCTTCAATTGTCAGTGTTTTAATGTAAACATGTAACATTTTTATCAGAAAAGCACTAAATTTTATTTTAATACCTAATAACTTTAGGGAAAAATAACCTGTGAAACACAATGCATTTCATTTTCAAAATATTGTATTTTCATAAAGTTTTGGGTTTTTTTTTAATTCCAAACTTGTGCTTTAAACTTACCTCTCTGAAATAAAATTTTCAGTTTTAGGAAGTGACATTTTAGCCCTTGTTAGTCTATTGGGAAATTTTACCAGACTAACCCTCAGCTCAAACTAGTAGAGATTGATGGACACATATGTTGAGTAATGCACACTGATTTTTCACAGGAATGGAAACATTTGTAGAGATTGATAGAGCAATTCTTTTCAGACAATGTACACTTTGCTTTTCCAGACATTCACACTAAAAAAAAGAAGAAGAAAAGAACACAGTTTTCTTAGGTGGATCTTTCCACTTCTCTATTTGTTTTGGGCTAAAAAGCAAGCATGTCTTCTGAACTTCCATGTCTGAAAATAGTGCTCTGGAGGAAGCAAACATAAAATATAAATAAAAAGAAAATCCACTAATAAAAAGTTCCTTGATTACATGCACAATGCTGATGAAAGCATTTGATTACATTATGCCTTGGCTTTTACATTTTAAAAATTAAGATAATACCTGTGTTATCACTGTGGTTTTAAATTTTGCATCTCAAAAAGGCTTTACCTCCTCTTTATGTCCAGGAGCGTTTGGAATAGTCCTGTCCTCTCTCATCCACAGTAACACCACAAAAATCTTCTAAACCACCAACTTCCTTATGTTTCTCGTCTTAGGAGTCTTCAAAGGCCCTTGCCTTCCGGATAGTTGTAAAGAGGTAAGCACTTATTTGAAGGATATACAACCCATTTCTTCTGCCTAAACTTCTGTCCTTCCTTACTCTTCTGCCCCTACTACTCCTCACACTATGTTCTGGCTGTCAAGATTTTGCAAACAAGCTGGGTTATTTCTAGATTATGTGTCTTTGTTGGCTGTTCCTTCTGCATTAAATGCATTTCCTCAGCTTCTTTGCCTAGCAAGAAAAACATCCTGTAAGATGCATCACAGATACAATTGTCTTGGTGAAATTTGCCTGCTTGCTCCAGGGTAAATTTGTCTGCCTTCCTCTTCACTCCCATAACATCCTTAGGTCTGCTTTGTACCATTTATTGTGTTATTATGTATGTATATAAGTTTTAATTTATGGCTTTGCCCTCCAACAGACTGTGGCTCTGTAAGGATGGGAATAGTGTGGGTTTCTCATTGCTCTAGGTATTCAAGTCCAGTGTTAGAACCAAAGGATGAAGCAGGCTGTAGTACCAACCCAACCTTGGTTGGATAGTTTACCAAGACAACTATGGGTACCCCTTTCAGCTCATAGCATATGGGATTCCCTTGCCCAGTTTGCCATTCTGACTGGAGAAGGAGGAAGAGTTGGTCCTGGAGGCTAGGGCAGACCTTGGTAGCAGTGTATCTTTTCCAACTTTAAGCAGCAACTTGAATAAGTACTGTTTCTTCAGATCCCACCGTTTCTTGAGATCCCAGGGCTCTGATAAATGAAAAGTAGCTCTCCTCACTATAAAACATTTGAGGAAACTGCTGAGCTAATAATAACTAGCATTTTTAAACATTTACTCTGTGCCAGGCATTCTTCTATGGGCTTTACGTATATTAATGCACTTTATCCTCATGGTAACTCCATGAGGTAGATATCATTAGTGTAGATTAGAAAAATGCAAACATAGTTCATAAAAATTGTTTAAATATACATTGTAAATAAGTGGCAGAACTGAGATTCCAACCCAGGCAATATGATCCAGGTTTCTACAGCCATGATCAAGGGTACATTGTCTTCAGAATTATTGCTGCCTTCTTAAATTGGTCGCCTCTGACCAGTTATGGAGCTCAAGGTCAGAGCTAACTGAGCATAACTGTTTTCTAAAGTTGTTTTCTTTCAAAATCTTTCTCTGCTGTTTACACAGTGCAGCCATTTTACCTTAAAATACACAAATCTGATCATATTACTCCCCAGCAGAAGAGTCCTCCAATAACATCTCCACTGCTTTGGAGATAATACCCAAACACCTGAGCATAAAATGAAAAGCTTTGTATGAGATGGGTCCACTATTCTAGTGTCAGATCTGGGCTTGTTAAAAGCTAGAACCAAAGTAGGTAATTAGGCCACAAGGAAACCCCAAGTGCAGCTACAAGATCTAAGGCTCACTATAACATCTGTGCCCTAAATGCCCCAGAACTTCTCCAAATATATCTTCTCATGCATTACCCATGTTTCCTACATGATCTTTTCCCCTCTTCCTGAAAAATTCTTATTTATCCCAAAGTATTGAGCTAGGTCAAGTGTTGAGCTCGGAGACAAAAGACTCCACTTTGAGCCTTCAGCGGGAATGCTGCTGGCAGCTGGAGGACTTTGGTCCTAAATGACTCCTAAAGTGCTTTGGATGGTATATCACTACATCCATTCAACCTACTACCTTTTAGGGCCTGTAACTGTGCCACAGTTATTGACTTCTGGGTTTTATTTCTTATTGTGTCATGAAGGCTTCTCCATTCTGGCCATTGCCTACTACAAGGGTGTAATTTGAAATATCGCTGTGTCTATAAACATTCCTGTATCTTGCTTCACTCCACCTTTCTCCTATACAGAATTATTATTTCTCTTTTCTGTGTCCCCATGTTATTTTATTGATACTTCTTCTGGTACTTACCTCATTGTGTAATGATTCATACTCACATGCCTCTCTTCCCTTACTCAACTATTAGCACCGTAAGGGTAGGGTATCTGATTTGTTCCTATTTGTAACCAGCTCAGTATCTGGCTGATAGTAGATGATCATAAATGTTTAATGAATAAACTAATAAATGTAGCTTAAAGCAGTGACTGTCTACCTCTTCATCAATTGGTGGAGCAGACGGAACAGCCAACTGTATGAACAAAAGCCATCAAGCATGTCCAACAAAAGTGACTGAGTGTGTATAGGGAGGCAGTAAAGTAAACAATATCTCAAGGGTCACAGCTGTTTCACTCTGCCTTTCAGCTAAGAAATGCCATGATTTACTTTCTGCTCTTGCCAAGGATGAAGAAATAAAGTCATAAACAAAAAGTGAAGGAGTGAGGAATTACTCAGTTTGGATGGACAGGTCAATCTGTTTGCCCACCTGTGGCCAAGCAAGTAAAATCAAAGAATAATATACTTTCTTTTTCTGTCCCCATTTCAATCTTTATTCTTTTAACAAAAATGAAGGGATCTTCAATGAGAAATGTAGTTTCAAAATCGATATCACTATCAAAATTGGTTTTATAGACAGAATTGGGTATCCCCAACATTGTAGGGACTGTTTCAAAATTTCTGCCCCCAATACTCCCCTTCTTGCTTCAGGTTGCTAAACTCTAACAGTGCTCCTGTGTAATAACTATTTCACAGGGATTTTAGGAGGATTTAACAGATTAAGAATTGACAAATGTAGAAACCCTTAAGATAGTACGCATGGCATGTGCCTAATAAATATTTTTATTTTATTTATTTTCCTGTAACAGTTTAATACATACATAAGTTTGTATGTATTTTGTTTTGGAAATTTTTTATTTATTAAAGTAACATAGATACATAGTAAAACTTCAAACAGTATAAAGCAATATTAAATGTCCTCCTCTCCCCAAACCTGCTGTTAGCATGGTTATTCTAAACCACATGCTGAAATTTATTTCTTTCCAATGTGTCAGTTTTAAATACCGACTATAAACTTGCCTATGAAAGATTAAGAATTTATTTATTTATCTTATTTCATCCCTACTAATTTTATTTATATGAGTACTTAATTCTTCAATTGGTTTCATTTTTATCTTTAGGTTTTATATATACACTCATGTGTATACATACATATATATACACATATATACATATATTACTATATTACTATTTTTGTCATCATATACTTTATTCCTTGATATCTACCATGTAAATAATTATAAATTTGAAGAACCTCATGCCCAGTGATTTTCAGGTAAACTAACTCATTGGTGGGCAGGGGAATGGGGCTGAATTGTAGTGTCGCCTATTTCTGTGGCTAATTTCAAGCTACTATCCTGACTGTACATTCCCTTTTATAATTACAATCATATTGAATGTTTTTCCTGTGGTTTGATGTTTTTAAAAAATCAATAAGCTGCATTTATAAAATTATGCTTATGCAAATGTTATTCAATATAGAACCAAATATTATGATTTCTCATAGAGAAAGAAACATAATCCTGATAGGAAATAAAGTAGATCATCAAATAAACTAGAATTTTCAAGTTCTAATTGTATTTTAGAAATAATTAAATCTAGGGGCACCTGGGTGGCTCAGTCGGTTAAGCAGTTGACTTCAGCTCAGGTCCTGATCTCACAGTTCATGGGTTCCGCCCCACGTCGGGCTCTGTGGTGACAGCTCAGAACCTGAAGCCTGCTTTGGATTCTGTGTCTCCCTCTCTCTCTGTTCCTCCCTTGCTCAAACTCTGTATCTGTCTCTGAAAAATAAATAAATGTGAAAGAAAGAAAGAAAGAAAGAAAGAAAGAAAGAAAGAAAGAAAGAAAGAAAGAAAGAATTAAATCTATCATTCTGAAGGAGGAGGTGATTCTTCCAAAATTGAAAAATGAAAATACAAGGTAGCAGGAACAACAGATAACAGAAAATGTGTGCTACCTTTAATACAGTTTTGATTACAGAAGCATGCTGTCTTGCAAAACACGTTGGAGGACATCCAGAAGTCTTCACATTATTAAGGGTTACCACCAAAAAGAGAACAGACAGAAAATTATTTCCTACTCATATTAAAATGACCCTACAAAGGAAACAACCAGAAAAATGGACCTAGATTCCTAGCAGGAATTTGAGTGATGTGAAACAAAGTGGAGACAGATTTGTGGTTTTGTATAAGCATGTAAAATCAAGCCTCCTTGCATGAGAAATTATTGGCAACTGCAGACTTGTTGCTTCTCCAAGTACATGTAAATACTCATGCAAAATTGCCTATCTTCTCTGACTCATATTTTCTGCTGGTTTCCACCATTTGTTGGAATAATGCAAGTTTTTGTGGTAATTAAAATGTTTTATTTCTTCACTGTTCAATTTTCTTCATTCGTTCATTCATCAACAGTAGTCACTAGCCACAGGTGGCTACGAAGCAACTAGGAAAGAAATATTTAACTTTATGTAATTTTAATTCCATTTTCGTGAAAAGCCACATGTGACTAGTTGACTATGTACTGGCAGTGCAGTTCTTACAAAAGCTATAGACAAAGGAAAGACAGAGATGACTCCACTGGGGACTCTACAGTTTGGCCTGGGAATGAAACAATCTGCTCATCTCTTACTTAGAAAGTCCTCTTTGGTCTGGAGGTCTGGGTCACATAGGAGAAAATAAGAGAGTCGGCAATTTAGTGACATTAAATCTGTGCTACAGGAGGCTGAATATTCTAACCATGAAAATCAAATCATTTCATTCTCTTTCTTGCTCAGTGTCATGATACATTTTGTGTTGGTTCATATTTGGGCTTTGATGTTCTTGCATGTATCCCTTTGTTATTTCTGGAGATTCTAAATGCTTTTGCTTTACCTGCTGGGCACAAGAACCATATGCCTTCAAACTGTTAAGAGCTTCCAGCTGATTTTTTAATGATATATTTTTTGCTTGTTTGTTTTAATGTTATATGTTTAATGGACTCCACTTTTCATGAAGATCCTGTGAATTCCTACACTCATTTCAGCCTCTGCTTTCTTTACCTGCTCAATAGCTGACATCTTGGGTTTTCTTGTCATATTCTTGAATTCATTCATTCATACATTCAATAAATATTTGTTGAATGCCTACTAAATGCCAGATACTTTCATAAATATTGGGAAATCAGCAGTGAACAAAACCAAGTCCCTGAAGTCATATTCCATTAAGGGGAGTTACCAGGGTAAACAAATAAATAAAAATAATATACCAGGCAGGGAAAATAAAGCAGAGTAAGGGGAATAGAGAATGCTGTGAATGGAAAAAGGTATGTTGCTATTTTACAGGTTGGTCATGAAAGGCTTTAAGATGGCATTTAGCACAGAGGCCTAAAAGGAGAAAGAAGAAAGCCATGTGAATATTAGGTAAAGAACATAGCCCAGCAGAGGGAACTGCAAATGCAAATGTTCCCAGGTGAGATTTGTGGGGGTGATTAGTTGAGCTCTTTGTCCATGGAAAGGGTTTGTCAACCTGTCCTAATCTGTGTGAATGGGAGAGCACAGGCAGGACACCTTTTAAAGAAGGTTTTAACTCTAGGGCAGGAACACCTTTGTTTGAGAAGGAAGATCATAACTGCATGCTGATTCAGTGTGTGTGTGTGTGTGTGTGTGTGTGTGTGTGTGTGTGTGTGTGTTAGAGGTGGGTGATGTAAGAAAAGTCACCTGGCTGTCTGGCAACAGTTCTTTAATTACTTGGACTTCTCCATCATGACCCAGTTGAATTCTGGGTTCACAGTTTCCTCTGCAACCACAGGTTTTCTTTGTGTTCTAGACTATGCTTTCTCGGTTCTGGTTTATCAAACAAAAGAATTCATACTGCTTTTCATATTATAAAAAATGCCTCAGTATATGTATTTGCTGATGTCTTCATTTTCAGATTGGGGCTATATATAGGTTATTCTCTACTAACAATTTTAATAGGATTTTGGAAGGAAAGTAAATTTACGTAGCACCTCAAACTTGAAATCAGAATTCTTATGGGCTGTTGTGGCTGGAGTCCAAGACAGAGCAAACTGTATGGGATAGTCCTGAGTAGGCCATCACAGGAGGAAACTATTAGATATCAGTCTTTATTTCTATGTTCTGAGACTCTTACTATGTGAAGATGGCAGTAACTGGGCTGTTATGGTTTTGTTATTGGTAGTATGCTAAAATTTGGTATCGTAAGACTATAAATCAGGGGCTCACAGACTGACTTGTGGAGGGTCCATATGAAGGTAAGATAATAGATAAGGTTGGGGATACAGACATCAGTAACAATGGCTTATCAACATCAGCATGAAATGGGTATTTCCCTTAAAATACAAAGACATCTCAAGTGAGAAAGTGTGTTCTAAAGAGTCTGGGTGTATAGTTTAACAAGATTATGTTTTAATGTCTTCTACTCATCTTTCCTAAAATGCGAGGGATCTTGAGGAAGGCTAGTCTTGTAGTTAAAAGTGAAGACTCCAGAGCCATATTTAGAGGGGTTGAAATCTATCAGTTAAATGCAATAACATGTTAAATAAGCAGTAGCCTGCAGACCTGAAACACTGGGAGCCAGAAATGGCTCAATTAAATAAATGTGTACTGATTATCATTATGTGGCAGGCCCTGTGCTGGTCCCTGGGGCCAGAGAGACAGGAAATGTATTTTTCTGTATATAGGGACTTCACAGCTGGATAGGGAAATGGTAGCATAAAGAAATGATTACTACTGTCTAAATTTTCTAGGTCAAATTCAAGAATAAAGATATGTCAAAATCATATAAATGTAACTTTACCATTAGAATATGAGCTATCTTACATGTATGTTAAACTATGCTTTCAAATCACATATCAGAAGCTATGTAACTCAGAAAAGTGCTAGTACATGATAGGAATAAATGGAACAGAATTAAAATGTAAGAGACTATTAACAGTATTACTAACAAATTTGATAACATAGTGAAAATATCCTAAATACTAAAATAAAGGATATAATTTAGAGAATTCCCCCTCACTTTACAAATAAAGAAACTGTAACCTGGAGACTTATCTGGGAAAGACCTAGAATGTAAGGCTAGATGCAAACTTTCAGTCAGAAGTTCTTTTCTACTGTAGGTGAATGATAAAAAAAATCTCAGATAAGTCTCCCACAACACACACAAAGGCACAGAAATTAATTTTATCAAGTCACAGCACCCATAATAATAGGAAGTTCCACTTCTCTTGACTTCTTTCATTTTAACCAATTATCCATTGATTCAAAAATATGAAGAGAGGTATCTATTCCAGACCCTAAACTAAATGCTGGAGATGTAACTGTTGCCCTCATAGAATTCATGGTCTAGTAGGGAACATAGCTGAAAACAGTATAATAATAATATATTATTATAATATAAATATACTATAATTATAATTTTTACAGTTATATGCACCCACACATATATATACATATATATATATATAGTGTATATATGTATATATGTATAAGAAATAATATAATTGCCATGTAACTATAAAAAGAAATTATTACTCTATATGTATCATGGAAAACAGGACCGAGTGTAATTGTGTAGCCAGTAAAGGTTGTAAAGAGGTTCCCTTGATCATGTTGCTGAAGAATGAGTAGGATCCTTCAAGGGGTCCTGGGAGGCAGCTAACCTAGGTGAATGTGCCTTCCTTCACATGTTTTCATAAGCTTATCTCAACATGAAGGGATTCAGAGGTCCAATTTTGCCACCTCCTGGGCTCCACTTGCTGTTCTACTCACTGAGACACTTGTTCTTGACTTGTGCACTTGAAACACTGCCTCAGCTCTACCATTTGCTATTTTCCTGGCTGCAAAGTGATGGGGGTGTTGGATTTATATCATTGCTACTTTTATCTACTTACATATTTTTCTGCTCACTAGGAATGGGGTTGTGGTGGATAGGAAGTCACTTAAACTTTACTAAAAATGTGCTGTGGAGAATTGGCTATATTATTTTGCTGTTAAAAAGGGGAGGAGATGGAGCACCTGGATGGCTCAGTCAATTGAGTGTTGGACTCTTGATTTGGCACAGGTCACAATCTCCCAGTTCATGGGATCAAGCCCCACATCAGGCTCTGCACTGATGGCATGGAGCCTGTTTGGGATTCTTTCCATCTCTCTTTCTCTTTCTCTCTCTCTCTCTCTCTCTCTCTCTCTCTCTCTCTGCCTCTCCCCTGCTCTCTCTCTTGTTCTTAAAATAAATAAACAAACAAATAAGGAGAACTACAAGGTACTCAGCCTTTGGGAATATGGCTTACAAATAAATTTTCCATTGCAAATATCCCCACTCCTTCTTCAGGAGAGAAATCAGAATGGAAGACATGATCCCAGTTGCAAGCTCACTTGAAAGTATAAAATGTGCCTGTTACAATAAACTCAGACTACTCAAGATGGGAGAGTGATTATTTTGAAAGGGGAGAATTTCATTTTAAAATGAGTATTGATTTCTTTTATTATTAGAACAAAACATGCACACTGAGTATAATACAGAAAATTATAAGGAGGAAAGCAAAATTACCCAGCAATCCCATCTTCCTGGGTTAGTTACATAGATAACATTGTGGAATACTTCCTTAACATCTTTCTACTAATTATATGACATTATATTTGGAAGAAAAAATAAGCCACTTGACATATTGAAGTTTTTTAATAGAATCCAGTTCTAATAGTAAAAAGCTTTGTTATATTTTCTATTTCATTTGCTCAAATTATCTGCCCTTCTTTGGATTTTCTGAGCAGTAAGCAGAAGCTACTTCCTTTCTCTTTCCAATGCATTTCTGTCACTATTTTCTCAGCTCACTTTTCCCCTCTTTCTCTAAGCTTGTGATCATCATGTTACTCTGCATCTTTCAGGTTTCTGTCTTTGTCTTCCATGATACCCCAGTTGAGTCGAAACTCTGTCCTACTAGAAGAATTTTCATAAAACAATATTAACAATAAGATAGAGAATTGATATTTGAACCTGACTAAATTAGCCTGTTCTTAGAATATTACAACAATGAACGAGAACAAGGGCATATAGAGCTTTTGGATTGCTATATTACACAGAGATATATAGTACCAATTATTTAAATCTTGGGTAACCTTACACTTTTAGATCAAAGGACAGGTGAAAATTTAGCTCTACCTCAGTGGGATACCATCTTGAGATAGAAAAATAGAAGAGGAAAAATGGTAAGAAGATGGAAATACAGATATACATAAAAGAGGAGAATTCCTGGAAAGCTACAAATGCTTCAAATAAAGAGTCCTCATTAAATTACTGAGTAAAACATTATTCATGCTGTTGTGATTAGGGTAACCTTAGGTGTAGCACTCTTCAGAGAACTTATCGTTAATAAAACCATAATGGTGAAGTTGTTAACTAGAAATTATCATATTAGTTATTTCTGAGTTTGGCATATCAGAGTCTGGGCCATGCTTCTAAAACAATGATTAACAAATAGTGTGTTCAACAAATATTTGTTGAACAAATGAATGAATACTGTATTGAATTTGGAAGTGTTTGATCGCTTGTAAGATTGAGTCTATAGGAGGCAGAATTAATACTCAGCATTGAAGTTTGCTACAAGTATCAGCAGTAAGACAACCCTCATTGTCATTTAAAAGTGTAGGAACAAAAGTCAGGACAGTACTAAATAATAAACTAAAATTGAATGGCTAGGATGCTGGAGGCAGGAGTAGAGCCAACTTCTGGGGGAAAATAAGATGGTAGGATCCCCACAGTATTGAGGATATCAATTGGTCACACTGTGTACTTCAGCCAAGAACAATGCCAGGAACAGATTGCTGCTCAGTAAGTACGATTTGTTAAGTGGGTGAATAATGAACTCTAACCCAGAAGAGTGGGTGGGCACCCAGATAAGAGTGTATGGGTGTGTTGGGGGGGGGGTTGTACTCAGATATATCAGTCACAAGGCAGCAAGGGACCTAATGAGTAATTGTTACAGCAATTTTCATAGGTTTAGTTATGCATACAAAAGATTTCACCTTAGACTACTACCTCAAATGGCCTAATATCTCCTCACAGAAACTGACAGAATCGATACCAATCACTTGGGGTAATATCGATAGACTTCGCCCCAAAGCAGAAATAGTGCATGGTCTTCTTATTTAAACAGTTTTACCTTGTAAAAATTCAAGATTTAAGAAAGAAATGATGCAAGTAGTATTTGTGGGTTTTTTTTTCTTTTTCTTTTCTATAACATTGAGCAGTAGGCTCAAGGGATAGTACAGATTGGTATTATTTTCACTTTATGAATTGGTCTTTACAAAAATCTATGGGGTCAGTTTTATATCCCCTTTATTAGTTGGAAAAATTGGTGTTCATTGAGTGAACTCAATGCTTTCCAAACTTTATGAGAATCAGAAAATCTTGTTAAAATGCAGATTCTGATCCAGCAGGCTCTTGTGGCATGGGTGTATGTATTTTTTTTTCCTAATTTTTATTTATTTATTTTAAGAGAGATAGAATGCAAGTGGGAGAGAGGCAGATTGAGAGAGAGAGAGAGAGAGAGAGAGAGAGAGAGAGAGAGAGAGAGAATGAATGAATCCCAACCAGGCTCCACACTGTTAGTGCAGAGCTCAATGACAGGCTAGATCCCATGAACTGTGAGATCATGACCTGAGCCAAAATCAAGACTCAGACACTTAACCAACTGAGCCACTCAGGCACCCCTGGGTGTATGTATTTCTGTGAAGCTACCAGGTGATGCTTTGTAGCTGGTCCAACTACCTTCCTTGAAGTAACAAATAACTAAGAGACTCATTCAATGTGACAAAGCTAAAAATGTTAGGACCAGGATTTGAACTAAGCTCTTCTTATGGTAAATCTGAGACCAAAAACCATGGAGTTAGAATTCTGTTTCCCAAAAGATAAGAAAACAAAGATTAATGAGAACCTATCACCTTCTTGACACTGTCTCACACCCTTTGAGCAGGAGAGAAAATCCTAATTACTCTGATAGGAGTCAGGAGACTGTAATAGGAAACCTACTCTTCTCTCCTTGAGATATTTTCCAATAAAACTTCCAGATTTCACTTGCTATTATTGATTAACCTGCTCTTGTCAAAGTTGTCAATGATTTCCTTGATTTTAAAAACAATGGACATTTTTTTTAACTTGACAATTCAGGAGGATTTGACACTGAAGATCATTCCTTTCCCTCCTCCCTTGATGTCTGTTTTAATGCTCCATCTGTGTTTTACCGCTCTGGCTGCTGCTTCCTAGTCTCCTGTTTAGGGTCCTTTTCATCTGCCCCTCTTTCTTGTGTTTCCTGAGTATTGGTTCTTGGACCCAGCCTTATTTTACTTTGCCCTCTTTCCCTATGGGATCAATGTTTAACCCTTCCATAGAATTCAACTTTCACCTTCAAGTTTTAACCTCCAGATTATACCTTTAGCTTAGATCTTTATACTCCAGATCTTTATACTTATTAAATATCTATAGCCCAATTTATACTTATTAAATATCTATAGCCCAAAACTAAACTGAATTAACTCATCTTTTTCCCTTAAATTATTTTTTTTAATGTGTCATATCTTTGGTAAATCCATCCACCTGGTTGCCCTCTTCACTTCCTCTTTTACTTCCTACATTCACTTCCCTTCCCTCTTACTTCCTACATTTAATCTAATTTTATAGATTGATTCTCCTAAATGGCTTTCAAATAACTTTCATCTCTCCACTTGCACAACATCTGCCTATTTCAGATTCATATCTCATTCCTTGATCATTGACAAACCCTTCTAACCTCTGGCCTTATTTCTTCCTAATCCATTTTCCACACTACTTCTAGAATAATCATTCTAAAATACTAATGTGATTGTGTCACAATCTTGCTTAAAGTGTTCCCCTTTGTTTTAGTATAGTTGGTAAATTCCTTAAGTAACATTGAAAGTACAATATGTCCCTTTCTACTTTTCCTGATCATTGCTCATCATTGATATCCTTCTCCTTATGAACAAGACCATAAGCATCCTGGCCTACTTTTAGTTTCTCCATATGGCATGCTTTGTCATATATTTATGCCTTTCTGCTATCAATCTTTTTAGAACCACCAGAACACTCAATGGCCATTTTCCAAGCTAACCTCAATATTCCCTCAATGATACCACCTCTTCAAGAAAACTTTCCATAATTCTTTCAGGCTAGGTGTTCTCCTCTTATATGTACTAACATAGCACCCTGGTTTATATCTTAGCACTGACTACACTGTATTATTTATTTGAGTCCTTTTAGAGTATGAGCATTCTGAGGACAGCAATTGTGTCTTGACTTCTGAATAACCAGAACAATGGACAGAGCCTGGAAGTTTAATTAACTTTTGCTGATGAGTGATGTTGGGAAAAAGCCACTTTCTTGACTAATTAGTCAAGGGTTTCCTTTCAATGTTTCACCATTTTGCAGGAATCATACATTCTAAAATCACAGATCTTAATGAGTGATTTAAGCTTAATTTCTTTAAGCTTATGAGCTTAATTTCTTTAAGCAGTACATGACCAGACACATCCTGTTAAAAACATTCAATAGTAAAGGACTCTCACTAGAAAATATCATTTTATCATTTACAAGAGGTCTAATTATCACACTGACAAGAAGATTAGACTGGGTTTCCTTCACTCTTAACTTTTACCCAGTAGCACACTCTTGGCAAAGGGAGTGAATGGATATCAGGCTAGTTGCTTTAACTCCTTTCTCCCTAACTTTATATCAGGATGGGGTGATTCTCTACTCATGATAGAAAGACAAAATAAATGCCTTGAATGGAGACATAAATGGAAGTGGTGTTCCTGTGGATTGGGGTTTGTTCTTATTTTCCAGAATCTTTTTGGTGAATGCACTTTTATTTTCATAACACAAGCAAAACAGTTAAAATTATCAAATTAACACCTGTTCTTTTAAAAAGATTCAAAAAATATAAAGCATTCAGAGAAGAGATAACACAAATCACATATAATCTTACATTTCTGTGATAGATTGTTAAAATTTTGATGTATATCTTTCCAAAATAAATGGGATCACATTATATATGCTGTTATGTATTTTTTGAAATCAATTATGTCATTCATTTACTTTATAACATGTGTCTAAGCATGTTGTCAAATCAAAATTATTGCCATGAAAAAATATTTTATTTCTATTCAAGAGATTTCAAAATGCAGAGTGGCAAATAGAGTAGAATACTAATTGCTATATATTATCTTAAGGGTGTTATGAAAATTGGAAATTGCCAACCTTATGGTTTTTTTTGTATGTTTGTACAAAACATTTTAATTATGTGAAAAATTTATGGAAATAAAGCTGTGATGTTCAAAATGCTAGCCATTTGCCACATGTGGCTACTTAAATTTAAATTAATTAAAATAAAATAAAATTAATAATTTATTACTGCAGTTGCACTAGCCAGATTTCAAGTGCTTAATAGCCACATATTACAAGTGCTTCTAGCATTAGAGAGCACAGATATAAAATATTTCCATCATCACAGAATTTTCTATTGGGGAGTGTTGGTGTAGAGTTCTAATATATATGTTACAATTTAAGTTTAACAATTTGTTGAGCATCAAGTATGTGTCAGATGTTATGTTAGACACCTTTAGCTTTTCTAGTGGTATTTTACTTAATACTCCCCAAAAGTTGTGGGATAAATAGTTGCAAAAAAAATGGAGGCTCATGGAAGCAAATTGACTTGATTGTAAGGGTTGGAAGTCAATTGTAATCCTCATGAGAGTGTACTGATTTGATTAAAAGGGTTGGAAATCAATTATAATCTGTCCAACATCACTGTGTTAGTATCTGGTCAGCTGGGGCACTTGGTCTCATGGTACATAAGCTGCTGATTTCCCATATCAGAATTGCCAGGAAAGTCACCCCTTTGAATTCCATGTTGAGAATCAACTTGGAGACAAGTATCTCCATTCACTCAGTTATTCTTTATGGCCACACTCCCTTTAATTGAGCTGGACAGTTGGGCTGTGGCACTCAGCCATTCTCCTAAGGTCTTAAAGTCCAAGATTCTCAACATTACTCACAAAACCCATCACAATTTTGTCTGAACTCTCTTGCATCATTTCCCATTCTCTACTTCCCAGCCTTGTGCCAGTCATGTCAAGTAATAATTCCCAAAGGAGGTATCATGTTTCCCATGTCTTCAGATAACTCATTCACTTAAACTGAAATCTTCTTTTACTCTTTTCAACCTATCTAACAATTGATGGTTTTTAATACTGAGCTCAGGTCCTGACTCCCCCTAGATGCTTTGCCTTAACCACAGAATACGGCTTAGGAATCCTTCTAATTTAGGATTTCTTATTGTGTCTTGTTATTTTTAATAAATCACAGTTACCACAGTGTGATCATTGATTAACTTGTGTGTTTCTCATTGACTATAATCTCCTTGAGAGTAAGGCTTATATCTTATTCTGCCACAATACCACATATAGGTTTAAATGTTCAATTCTAATAATTAAACAACTTTTTTTTTCCAGATATCAGATATCATCTGAAGATACAGAAGCAGAAGAAGAGAGAGTCCTCTCTTAGACAAAATATACCTCAAAGGATTAGTTTCCATCTTTCCTTCACATCCCACAACTTCTCTAAAACAGGTAAGGACAGTCACCTGTCTTTGATGGTCCTTATACTAAGATCATCTCTAGGAATACTGTGGCTGCTTGTTTCAGAATATGGGGAAAAAGAGGACAAGCACCATATAGAAGAGCCTGTAGCTGCCCAAGAAGGTACGGCCAGCACACTTTTCTCATAACTTTGTCCCCTTCCAAGGCTGGAGGTGGAGCTCTTTTCACGTGCTTCAGAGGGAAGCTGCTTCTTCTTCCCATCCCCCAACTGCCAGCCATGCTGTCTGAATCATTTGAGAAGTCCTCTCCACTCCTTCATTAACTTTCCTATGTGCCATATAGGGCTGGCTTGTGGTGACACCTGCCATAATGTGTCATCAGCTGACAGGCAATCACTTCGTAGAGGGTATTGCTCTGCTACAGAACACACATCAGATTGACACACTGCCTCTCCCTGATAGGGAAGAACAATTCTTCTACATCCTCAGGTAAAAAAAAAAGTGGTATAAAATGCCAGGCTCCTGTAGCAATATGATGTGCATAGGGACATTATAAACAGGAGAGTTTTTATAACTGTCATTCACCTTCCTGGCCTTGGGATGTGTGACATGGTTGTGACAATCACTTGCCCTCATCTCAAGCATATTCGTTTATCCATGCATTTATTTATTCATGTATTCAACAAATTTTGGGGGTACTTTCTAAGATTTAGGTACTTGCTGGAAGTTCCAAGGGGATACAGGGGTAAACAAAACATGGTCCCTGACATTAAGAACATCTCATTCAAGCAGGAGACACAGGCACATAAACATGATTATAATGTAATGAGACGGGGGCTTGTAAAAGAGTCAGACATGAAGTACTGTCAGGCAGAGCACAATGGAAAGAGCCATTTATGAAGCCTGAGGGAATCAGGGAATGTTTCAAGGAGAAATGAAATAGGAGTTGAGTTTTGAAGGAAAATGACATTTCATGCGAGCTGGGTAGGGAAGTCCTTCCTGGCAGTGGCAATAACAGGTGCAGAGGAGGTAGGTGTAAAGGGATGTGAACCACAGTGCTCTGTGGCTGAAGCATGAGATAAGCAAGTGAGAGTCCAAGGAGATGGCATCAGACATGCCTTTGGGGAACATAGTATGTAAGGCCTTTGACAGTCTCATGTTGACAGTGGCTGGTCATCAGCTATTTAGTCAGGGTGGAACACAGAGATTTTAAGGTGAATGCTTTCCAACTGAATCAGGAAAATAATAGGCTTTTAAAACTTCTGTAGTTCCCCCTTGTTTATTTTTATCTTTTTCTGTATGTGTTTTCATAATGATTAAAAACTCTAAAATACACACATAAAAGTCCTGGTGGTTTACTTTTATGGGTAGCATGAGAAGAGGGGAGCTTGGGAGACTAGATCTCACTTCATAGGGTAAGGCAGTTCACAGAAGCACAACAGAAAAAAAAAAAAGAACAAGGAAGGAAGGAAAGCTGAGAACCATGGCGTTAGTGGAGTAAGGGAAGACGGGTCCCAGAGACACCAATCTGAGACAGAGAAGTGGTCAAGTGTACTTGTAGCCTAACTGGCTGATCCCTCTCCCAGGGAAGGCTGATCTGGTGTCAAGGGACTATTGCAGGGTAAGGGTCTAGAGGGCATGCAATGCATATATGAGGAAAAAGCCATGAGGTGAGGTTAGAGAGACATGGAAAACACTAGAATTGGCAGACCCATCTAAGCAGGTAGAGGTTGATTGCTTTGCTGATTGTGTATTTGCTTAGACAAGATATGCCCAGTAAAACTTGTGTATGGGCATAGAGAGGTGGATAAGAAATGTATTATCAATAAGATAACCACGTGGGTCTTCCTTTGGTCCCCGAAAAGATATGGCCAACCCTGAAAGGTAGGGAGGCTGTCTAAGATTATGCCAGGTGCTAGCAGCAAAGGTATTGAGATCAGACAGGAAGGAATAAGTCTAAATCCCAGCTCTACTGCCAAATTATGAAATAGGCATGAAAATACCTTTCAGCATGATTGAGACGACTATCTGAAATAATGTATGTAAAATATTTAGCCCATTGCCAGGCTTTCAAAGAATGGAGCTGTTATTTTACACAGTTTGTATGTTTTCTATGTAGCACAGTACTGGGCCCTCAAGAAACTTAGAAATATTCCTTGGCATGACTTCTCTTGGTTTGCAAGTGCACTGGAAGTTTAAATTAATCTTTTGCAAGTATAAGGCACACGAAGAGTTATCACCGGTTGGTATTGAAGGAGATAGTCATTTGTCAGTAATATTGACCCAAGGAAAACCAGTCAGGTGTAAAGAGGCATCACTTTGAATTGATGTGACAAATGAAGCTCCATCATTTGAATGAGGAGACAGTAATAGGGTCACTGGATCTTGTGGGCCTAATCTGACACATAGTTAAATAGTCATTGCAATCCCAATACACAAGATTCCTTAGTCATCTGTACAGTTAGGAGTTGGGGATATGGGTCGCTGCTAAGAGTAGAGGTAAAATTTGTGCACCTCGGGCATGAAAACCTGAAATAGAATGACTACTTAGAAACAAACTGAAGGATTTGAAAAAGGCAGTAAATAGGTATCAATGTCCCAACAAAAATATTAGTACACTTAAAACTATTTCTTTGAATATATACATCACTTATCTGTTAAAATGATTCGCTGATAAACCTTAAGTGTCCATCTCTGAAAGCCAGCAAATCTTATTTAAATTTAACCAAGAGCAGGCAAAATTTTGACAAGCTTCTATTCTTCCTTCAGCATTCAAGCTTATGTTTAATTCAGTGTTTCATCATTTGCAATGAAATAAACTTCATGCTATGAAAAATTTACAAAATGTGAAGCAAAGGGAGTGTATTTCAGGTACACAATGATATTAGCTGCTCAAAAAAAATTGTTCATGTAAGGCATGAACTTACACTTGTGTATTGAAGAGGGAGATAGGAGATAATATTAGAAGCTAAAGAAACAGAAAAGTGTATATTCAATTTCCAGAACCCCATATACAAATTGGAGTCTCATTGTCTGCCCAGCATTGTTCTAGAGACTGTGTAGATAGTGCACCTCCAATCTGCTGGTTTCCCCTGCCTTCTTTCTCTCACCCGCAATTCTGCCACAGTAATATGAATAAAATGAATATTTATGAAATTAATATGTAGTTCTAACACCGAATTTTAACTTCTTAAGGTCCCCCTCCTTTCTTCTCCTTCTCCTCTTTGTCCTCCCTCTCCCCCTCTCTCCCACCCCTTGCAGCAGCAGGAAGCTGTGAACTCTGGGAGAAGTTCAGCTGTAGTCAGCTCCACCACCATCAGTAGTGAATGCTCTCCTGGCTTCATTAACACCACCTCGTTTCTGTTCTTACAGCCCTAGGAACTTCCCATAGTTTCTAATCTCAGTATTACTTCCTCTTCCCTTTTACTTTCTCAACTCTTCAAGCACTTTGGAAACATGTACTCTGTCAAAGTACCTCTATTCGAAATACACAGTGTGGTTTCTATTTTTCTCATTGGACCCAGATTAACTCAAGGTCTTATTAGCCCATGAGTATACATGAAGTCAGAGTAGCAATCATAACACAAAATATGTCTTTCCTATCATCTACTCATGCAGATCTTCGCCACCTGCCACATTTCTCTCACTCAAGTGTAATGAGGGTCAATAGGTAGATCTCCTGTGTGCCAATTTGGTTGAGCAGAACCACTACATTGCTGAGTGTTCTGGGCATCTGCCACCTCCTATCATGCCTCCCAGTCTCCATCATTGCTCTGTTGGAGCCTTCCTGGGTACTGCCACTCGTGCCAAAGCACTGCCATATGCTCCTCTGCATACAACATCATGTCTTTTCACATGGGAACAAAGCAACGTTACTTGTGTCGCTGGAAATCAGACTCCCTCACAAAAATAACTCCTTCAACTCTGGTCTAAAACCCCAAGTTGGCGTAGAGGAAGTGATAATTGAGGGTGCTGAGTGAGACCTGTGGGGCACCTAGCTAAATCTCAGTCTATCGTTCAGTGAGATATGGTTGCATGGTCATCTCTCCAGAAATGAGTAGCTGAGAGGGAGGCCATGTGATGGGGTCTCAGAGGTGATGATCTCAGGTAGCCTAGGGGTGGACGAGGGCAGTGGCACTGAGAAATGACAGGCGCATGTTTTTAAACAAATAATATATAAATGAATTGAATTTTAAAATGCACCCCCACACCCCCAAAGTTATTCTTCATCAAACACTTTGGAACTCTTCATTGAGCTCCAGCAAGAGTTATTCCTGACCTCATGTGGCACCAAGGTAGCCACCAGGCCTTCCTGCTTGGAGAGATAAGGATGTGTGGTGCAGAGATTCAATTTCAGGGAAAAAAAGAATTAACAATTTTTTCTCTAACCAATAAGAATTTGTGACTAATCAAAATGTCAACAATTATGTTTGAAAACAGTTTTTGCCAGAAAGTTTTTTATTGAGATATATTTTATATACAATAAATGTACTCATTTTCAGTATAGAGTTCAATGAACTTTGGCAAATGCATATAGAACAGTAGAATCACCTCCAAAAGTTCCTTCATTCCCTTCCCAGTAATTCTCCCTCAATATAACAACTAGTCTGATTTCCTTCACTTTATATTAGGTTTTCCTGGCTTAGAATTTCATACACATGAAAAAATACAGTATTTCTCTTTTGTGTCTGGCTTCTTTCACCCAACCTTATGTCTGTAAGATTCATAAACAGAGAAAGTATTTTGTTCTCTTTCATTGTTAGGAGTATTCCATGATCCCATTGTTGTGTGTCTTTGTCAGTTCTTAATTAGACACCTGGGCTATTCCCAGTATTTTGCTATTATGCATAAAACTAATATAAAAAGGTGAAAAGAAATAAAAAAGAAAAGCCCTATATGAGAGTACAAGCTACGCTGGTAGGACGAAACAATCCCAATGCATCGTGGCTTCTGCGTGATAGAAGCTTATTTCTGCTGATGTATATTCTAGAAGTGAAGAGCCCAGGGCTGAGGGTGGCTTTGTTCCCCCCAGGTTGATGGACTAGCTCTGCCATCCTCAAAACATGACTTTGATCTTTATATCTGAGGTGGCCATCCAATCATTGCCATTTCCCAGACAAAGGAAAAAGGAAGAGAGTATCCAAAATAAGAAGCTTTGCTTAAGAAAGTGACTGGAGGTTATATTATGGACATCAGAGCTGCATATATCCCATTAGCTGGAACTAATTCATGTGTCTACTCCTATTACAGCAGAGGCTGGGAAATTTGTCTCCAGCTGGACAACCAAATGCCCAGTTAAAAGTTTGGGGCTCAGGGAACACATGCAGATATGTGGGTTGTGGTCTGAAAAAGCGTGCCCTGCTGATAAGCTAGGGGAGCTGATATCCAACCCATGCTCTGCTCATCAAGACAGTGAGTCCCAGTCTATCTTCTTCACACAAAACTTTGACAAGTCCTCTCTCTCTCTGTAGGGTTCATATCCAGTTCTTGGGACTGGGCAAAATAGGAAGAAGTTAGGAATAAACACCATCCTTTGTTTTGCAGCTTTCTCTCTCTCCTATGTGAGTGCCACACCAAAATCTTCCTGTTTCAACCTAACATAGGAGCTTGGCTAAAAATTAGCAGGGGCGCCTGGGTGGCTCAGTCAGTTAAATATCCAACTTTGGCTCAGGTCATGATGTCCTGTTCATTTGGGTTCGAGTCCTGCCTGCATCAGGCTCTGTGCTGACATCTTGGAGTCTGGAGACTGCTTTGGATTCTGTGTCTCCCTTTCTCTCTGCCCCACCCCTGCTCATGCTCTGTTTCTCTCTCTCACAAATAAATACACATTAAAAATTTTTTTAATTACTTTTTGCAAATTGAGTACCTCTGATATCTTCCCCGCTATTTCATTCATATCCTTTATCCTCACTATATATTACATATAAGGAAACTGAGACTCAGAGATTTTGGGTAAATTAACTAGGAGCGTATAGCTAGTAGGCAATTAGATATGAATTTGGTCCCAGGTCTATCTGACTCAAAAGCCATTGCTTATTTTATTATACTGCCTATTAAGTTACAAGCACTGGTACCTTGTGATAAAAAATGAACTACTTGTAATATGAACCTTTTTAATAGAGAGGTTTCAGGAAACAGGACATCACCAGGGCCACACTGTCATTGTGGTTTACACTTCCCATGAACTCTTTCCAATAAACATTTCATTTAAATTTAATAAAGTAGTTAATAAAGCCATAAAGGTTAATTACTAGTTAAGGGAAAAATATGACTTCACTTTGGTGAACATGTGAAAAATGAATCAACTTCGTTTTGCAGTTAACCCAGGATTATACAGGCAATAAAGCATGATTATGGATTTAACATGTTAATTCCCAGTAGATTTAATAGCGGTGCTATGAAGTACATGACCAATCGCTAACCCATCTGACAAGACTTCAGACAGCACTAATCAAGATTAAATCACTTGGCCCACATGTGGATGCAATATATCTTTCAAGATGAAATGACTATAATTTGTCATCATGGAGTTATTATAAATGCCGATAGGATGAAAAGTGGAGAAGGGAAAGTGGGGAACGCAATCTATGATCTCAATCTGACACCTCACTTTGGTAGCCATTTTTTGAAAAAAATAACCTTTAATTTTTTCATAGCTTATAGATTCTCTCTAGGGAGGGCTCTAGTGGTTCATGATTTACTTATAGCTTGTAGAATAAAGCAAAGCATCCACATCCCTTAAAATATTTTGCCTTTCCAAAAATAGACCATTGGCAGAGTCAGCTCTTTGTAGCACTAATATCCTACATTCAACATCTCTTTCTGTTTCATCAGTGTTGCTTTAATTCTTGAGAAACAGAATCCTAAATAATAGTATATTATGTTAATCACGGATTGTACTACCTGGTTACCATAAAGGAAAAATGGTACGTTGTTTTCATTACTTGAAGATTAGCAATAGGGATCTGAAAATGATGGGCCCTGGGCCAAATCTAGCCCACCGACTATTTTTGTATATGAAGTTTCATTGGTACTTAGCCACACTCTTTCAATTATGTAACATCTTTGGTTGCTTTCGTGCTACAATGACAGAGATAACTAGTTGTTACAGAGACCATATTCCTACAAAGCCTAAACTATTTGCTGTCTGAAACATGGTTATTTTTAGGGCCATCTGTCTCTCCCATTCATATCATGCATTTTAGACTTTGGTTCCCAATTTCCTTAAAGTCTCACATCAAAACTTCTCCCTCATAGTAGTGAGAATTAAATATAGGAACATGTGTTCTAATGAACAACTTAAAAATGCTTAAAAATATGAATTCATTGCTCCTTGTCCAACATGTTGCTGTTGTTTTAACAGGAGACAGTACAGTGTGATGGTTAAGAGCATGGACATTGGCTTCATACTGTTTGGAGTGAGAGCCAGCTCTCCCACTATTATCTGTATAACCTTGGGCAAGTACCTTAAGTCCTCTGTGCCTCAGTTTTTTTATCTGTAAAATAAGGATTGTAATAATATAACTTCCTCAAAGAGTTCTTTGTACAATTAAAAAAGGTAACACAAACAATAGGTTTAGCATAGTTCTTGGCACACAGTAAGCACCACACTAGTGTTAGCCACCACCACCACCATCAGTCATCATTATTATTATCATCATCACCGTTAAAAGAGCTTAGATCATGCTGGAAAGAATTAATCCATTTCCTACTGATTGAACAAGTGGTGTAGGAATTGTTAAATCTAAACAGCCCTGTGTTCAGCCTGTGTTCAAACTCTATGATCATCTACTTTTTAAAATCACAAATAATTAATTAAGCTTTCCTGCATTAGTTTCCACATTATGTAGTATAGGGTAAAAGAAAGATCTCATCAGTGAATTGAGGATTAAACCAGCTAATATTTATGAAGGCTTCTGAAACTGTCCCCAGCACATTGTATGTACTCAATAATTGATAGTTTTCTCCTCTGCCTTTCTGTTCCCTTTTTGGTAGCCTGACCCTCCTGATTGTCTCCTACTTCCTGATTACTCATGCTCTAAACCCCAGTGATGCTCATCACATCACAATTGCCCATTTGCCTTCCTCTATTCTCTGCCTCTTCAATTCTTGTGTCCACACCAACCTGTGTCATTTCATATGCCAAGTTTTTAACAACAATAATGAAAATAAATATTAGCAAACAGCAAATATATATAAGTTTAATATTTATATGGCATTATTGCCAGGTATTGTTTCAAGCCCCTTACAAAAATTGACTCCTCATAACAACCCTTTGAACTAGGTACTATTATCCTCATTTATATATGATGAAGTTGAGGAACAGATGTTTTAAATAACTTGCCCGAGTTCACACAGCTAGTAAGTAAGTATAGAACAAGGATTTGAATCCAGACAGCCTGACCCTGGAGTCTATGCTTTTTGCCATGATGCTATAGTGCCTCCTAAAATGATTTCAAAATCACTTCATTTTGTTAAATCAATGTGCTCTAGTTAAATTTGTGTTTCCTAAATCTTTCTTTGATCAGAGTTTGAGACTAATGGAATTCATAAACATATTCCACCAATGCATTTCTGCCTGTGAATTTACATTCATGTATGTTCCTTGCTTGTCCATCTGCTTGTTATACATGTAATGTTAAAGTCGCATAGTCTCTCTCTGTGTGTGTCTCCCTCTCTCTTTTAAAAGTTTGGGTAAAATCATAATTTCCAGATGGAGTTCAGCCCTACAACTGTTATTTTCAAGAAATGTTTCTCAAACTAATATACATATTAATCACTGAGGATAGTATTAAAATGCAGATTCAGATTCAAGTTGGAGGCTGAGACTCTGAATTTCTATCAAGTAGCAAGTGTCATTTTTTAAAGTTTATTTATTTTGCAAGAGAGAGAGCACAAGTAGGGGAGGGGCAGAGAGGGAGAGAGGGAAAATCTCAAGCAGGCTCCATGCTGTCAGAGCAGAGTCCAATGCAGGGCTCAATCTCACGAATCATGAGCCAAAACCAAGAGTTGTACACTTAACTGATTGAGCCACCCAGGTGCCCCTGAAAGTGTCATTTTAATACAGTACATAGAGAATTTCATATTAATACACCATGATTACATAAGGGCATCCTTTAGAGTCTCCTTGGTGGGCACAGTTGACTAACTTTTAGGTTTAATAGAGAAAAGTGATTAGAATAGATCACACTGGACTTCATGGTAGGGATCCTTTTTGAGTCACTGTTTCCTCAAGATGGCTCTTACAACCAATGACCTACTTAAATAAAACTTTGTTTTGTACCCTTTATCATTAATTCATTCATTTAGCACTCATTAAGTACCCGTTACATGCCATGCTGCTTCTTTTCTTGTAGAAGGTCTCTTTCTTGGGTCAGGGGAAGGGGGTGGGGTGGACCCAGACATGCATGATAAAAAGTCAAAATAAGTATTTTTGATGTTCCAATAGAAGTTTGTATGGGGATACAAAGGAAATTGTTCATTTGTAATAGCTTGATATTTGGGGAAATAATCAAGTTAGGCTTCAAAGAAGTATCCCTTGAATGGATTCTAGAAAGTAAGTATTGTCTAAGAAAACAGTGAAACAAAGAATATTCTAAGCTAAGAACTCATGAAGAAGACAGTGGCTTGGCCTAACTGCCGAACCAGCATTCTACTGGTATCATTGCATCTTGGGACTTTGGATCACATTTGAAAAAGAAAAAGCAAAGAACATGATGCAGTAGACAGTAAAAATTGAGAAAGCCTTAAATAGTGAAGCAGGAGAGAAATTGATGATTGCCTTGCTTCAGCAATTAGGCTGTTGCGTCTGTTCTTTGCTTGTTTTAACATCCAAGCACTATATTTCTGCTGAAGCATAGCACCTTATTCTTCTGAGTTCTTGATAAGTAAGTATATATGCAGAATCTTTATATTTCAAAATGTTTTTGTCTAGTAGTTGGTATATAAAAGTAACATTTATGATATATTTGCTTGTTCTGAAACCTAACATAAAAAATATGCCTGCCAACTCCCTAAACAGCGTTATAGTTGCACATTACTAAAACTGTTGAAGCTACCTGTGTTCAGATGCTTTATACAATAATAAATGATATATCAATGAAATAAATCTGCACATGGCAGCATTTCTAACCAGTGTCCTAAAATTTTACTTTGGGTCACTTAAACAATGTGATAAAATTTGTTGTATTTCTCTGTATAATATTAGTAGCTCACTTTGAAATGACTGTTTAACTTAAATCCAAAAATCAAGATTAATAGGTTAGAAATGGAAAGAAATCTAGGAAATCCTCTAGCTGAATGTTGTAGGTCCAAATTATATTATAATCCAGTAAACAACTTACAATCCACCATGGACCACAATAATGTGACAAAGAAGGCTAGGTGAATGTGAAAGAGGAGTCCAGTCAAAACCACTGACAATAAAGAAGTAAGAAAAAGTTTCAGATGTATTGCAGTGACATCATTGTATGGAACATCAGATCAGTGATTCAAAAATCGATTGAATCAGTATCATTTAACTAAAGTTGGAAACCAAATTGCAGAGAAGTTAACTAACTTATCCAAGATCACACAGCTCAATAGTACCAGACCAATTATAGGAAAAATGTGTATTGAACACCTGTTATATGCAAGACACTGGAATAAGTGTTGTGAAGGGAGTGCATTTGTATAAGGCAGGGAGGTTACCATCTATTTTATTGCTAAGAGATGATGTATGTAGATATAAGGATGTGTATATATGTCCTTGTGCATAATATGTATGTATGTGTTTGTGTGTTTTGTCTTTTAGGACAGAAAGATATAGGAATGGGTTGAGGCCAAAGGGTAAAGGGTATGCAAAAGTAAAGAATTTGGACTTTATCCTCTCTGAAATAGGGAGCCCCTGAAGAATTTTAGGCAGGAAAATTAAACAAATAAATTTGTATATTAGAATAACTGTAGCAGTGTGGATGATGATCTAGAGAGCATGCACAGAAGCAGGGAAACCAGTTAGGAAGTTATACTAATGGTTCCAGTGAGCACAGATGAAAAAGTCTTTCCTAAGCAGTTGCTGTGAGGCTTGATCAATATACATTAATTAAAATATGCATAATAGAAAGATATAAGCGTTAACCCATTTTTTTAAATATTCACACCTGACAGTGACTCTCAAGTATCTTCAGACACCTCATTTCTCCTTACCTGCTTCTCATTAGATAGATGAAATGTACCTAAAGAAGTGTCAGACCAAAGAACATTAGAGTCAAGGACAGAGATGAAAACTGGCCCTGGGCTTCAGAGATTCAACTGACCCACATGCTATAGAAGATACCGTGTGAACTGAAGCATGTGTATTGAAAATCATTCACCTGCCTTCTCCTTGCTGGCTGAGATGAACCCCATTAGCATCAAAAGGACAATTCAGGGTGAACTTGGAAAAGAGGAATTGCCTTTTATCCTTACAAATAAGTAAAGTGAACCCTTAATGCCTCACTCTGCACGATTATATTGGTATTCTGGATTTTGAATGAAAAAGTGCACTCAGTAGCAGAGAGGAGTAGGGATTAAGGGTCATAGGTACATTTGAGTTAGATTTGAAAGGCTCAGTCAAGCATGACAGGCTATATAAACACAAAGCATGGGCAGTTAAACCTATAGTTTGGCTCTCAGCTCTGTTGCTTGTTATGATAAAACTTTGAAACTTTTTTTCTTCATTGAAAACATAGGCATAATTAAACCAAATTTATTCACTTGTTGTAAAGGTAAAACAACAGTGTTTGTGAATGTGTTCACCAAAGTGTGAAAGACAGGTGATAACTGAAAAAGACCACAACAACAAAAAAGTAAACAAGGTAAAGTTGGTTTTAAGATCAGTAACTCTGAAGGTAAGGCCATCTGGGTTTCAAACCAAACTGAAGTACTTACTGGATTTGAGTCTTCCAGCAAGTAGCATCAATAAACCTCAGTTTCCTTCATCCATAAAATGAAGATACAAATAATACCTGATAGAGTTTATGTATGTGTCATAAATAGTAAACTTTCAATATTAATTACTATTACTGTATTATCATGAATTTTTTTTCTTTTTCCCCATTCAAGAAAAGATGTTGCACATTTTATAAGTATGATGTTTTTGATTCATTAGCACATTTTTGTGACTCCTTAATTAATCTTGGAATCTTTGAGTCAAATGGGAATTTATAAAACATTCAATCAGATTTCCCACATTTTTGGGATCCAGCCAAGCATGAACACTTCTAAGGACGAGAGCTCCTTCCCTCCATTGGCTTCTTGATCTACCATATGTCCATCCTGATAGGAACCATATGACCCCTCTAATAGGACAGGCTTTCTTTCATTAAAAAAAATCACTTTCCTATATCTTCCTCCTTAAAGCCAAATTCATTTTCTAAATAATCCAAAGAAATATACTTTCCTAGAGAATATCTATTCATGTACTTGATATCCATTTTGGTTTTCCCTACCTGGAGAAATTCTCTACATCTTTGATCGCAGCCTAGTCATTAGCTCATAAGTACACTTTTGACCACAATAACAATTTTATTTTCCTTTATAAACTGTTACTAAGTTGTAGTGACTTTAAACCACTGCAATTGATTTCCTGTTACTAATTTCAGGACTTTATGTATATTTCCCATGAGTTTTTACCATGAAAGGTTTAGCTCATTGTTTATAGTGTACTGCTCACTTGACGTAAGTGTGTTTAAAAAAAAAAAAAAAAGAGGGGCGCTTGGGTGGCTCAGGGGGTTGAGAGTCTGACTCTTGATTTCTGTTCAGGTCATAGTCCCAGGGTCATGGGATCAAACCCCACATTGGGCTCTGTGCTGAGACTAGAGCCTACTTGAGATTCTCTCTCTCTCTTTCTCTCTTTCTCTCTCCCTTCCTCCCTCCTTCCCACCCTTCTCTTCTCACTCACGCTTGCTCTCCCTCTCCCTCTCTAAATACATATAGATATAGATATAGATATAGATATAGAGTGTGTATATATGCATGTGTGTATATATATATGTTACACACATGTATGTGTGTGTATATATATGCACACATATATATAATTATGTATAATTATATATAAATATAAATATATATAAATATAAAATTATAAATATATATAAATTTTATTTTTTAAAAAAATTGTTTTTAACGTTTATTTATTTTTGAGACAGAGAGAGACAGAGCATGAACGGGGGAGGGTCAGAGAGAGGGAGACACAGAATCTGAAACAGGCTCCAGGCTCTGAGCTGTCAGCACAGAGCCCGACGCGGGGCTCAAACTCACGGACTGTGAGATCATGACCTGAGCCGAGGTCGGCCGCTTAACTGACTGAGCCACCCAGGCGCCCCTAAATTTTAAATATAAATATATATATTTATATAGTTATATATAGTTATATATATATAACTATATAAATATTTATATATATTTATATATATTAATAATATATATATTAAATATTTATATATTTATATATATATAAATTTTGAATGTACTGGAACACATTTATATCCATTAAACAGGTTTTCTAAGATTTCTGCAAGAACATCTCGATTATTTTTAAAGGGGAGTTATTAACACAAAATGTTATTTTTTTAATTTGAAGTTTGAGTCCTGTGCTACATTTAGGTGCTTTATAACTACTGTGGACCCAGAGAAGCCAGAGTTCATTCCTGTTTACAACTTGGGATCAGCCTCACTTCTCACCGTCTCAGAATTTCCCAGTTACACTGGAGGGAGAGTGTTGGAAATTTTTATCTCTCTAATTTGTTTTCAAGTTGCTCATTTTTCTTCTTTTTTTTTAAATTAAAGTATAGTTGACACACAATGTTATATTAGTTTTTTTTACGTTGCTCATTTTTCTTGATAGCATTTACCAACATATTAACCTGCGAAACTGCTACTTATTTTTCAAAACAGTATTTACATATTACTTCTCCAAGAAGCCTACAGAAATCTCCCCAAGGGAATCGTTGCTCCCAGACTGCCATTTGTCACTTCCCCATGAATTGCTTGATTGCAAGTAACTGGAACTCTCTGTTTAATAAGATAGGCAGAGAGGAAATGTATTGATTCACAGAAAAACCTAAAGAGGGTCAAAAAATAAAATCATGTGAAGAACAAGAGGACAACTCAAGTTCTAGAAGATCCAGTTCCTGACTCCAAGACTCTCTCCTCATGACTTGTCTTGCTTTTCTTTGTTAGCTTTCTACTCTTAGTTCAAACTGGTTTTCTTCACAAATTGAGAAATATAGCTCTTAATAGCAATCCAAGCTTTAAAGCTTTTACTATCTGCCACTGGGAGGGGAGAAGAATAACTCTCTTCATCAGAACCAATTGAAAAATCTCAAGGGAGTACTATGACTTGACCACCACTGGACTCATCAATTGTGTGGCCAGAGGGGCAAAAATACTATGATTAGCTTGGCTTTGGTATAGTTACCATTACTGGACCAGTTTACAATGGGTAGGGAATCAGCTACCCATCATATGGCAGCCTTTAATGAAGATAATGAAGGCACAGTTTTCAGGGTAGGAAAATAGGAAGGTAGTGCCAAGTATCCCAAAGATGTTTATTTTTTTCTATTTATTTGTAGCTGTTTTTATAACTAGATGGTGAGATTCTTGAAGGCAATGACTGTGTCTTAAGATAGTGACCATTTCTCCTTATTTTCTATGAATTGAAAAATGCATTAGGTTTGGAATATGTATATATATATTTTTTTTAAGTGTTATATATATGTATATGTAACACTTAAAATATATATACATATATATTTCTTTAAAAATGAAAAAATATATATAGGTATCTTTAAAAAATAACACTTGTGTTTGGTAATACTTAACATGCATACCTTGTGTTAAGTAATATATACTCCCATCATTAGTATAGTCTTTGTGGTGTTTGCAGCTTTTGGCACATAATCTTCATAGTTAAATCTGGAAACTAAAATATAAGCTAAATATTTTAAGAATTCAGTTCATGAGAAAAAAAAGACTGAAATAATATTTAGATATATGGCCAATTTAATAATATGCATTTGTCTCTATAGAAAGCCTTAAATTTAATTCATCAGGCTTTTAGTTCCAGTTACAAAGTGATGGGAAGAATCTTTTCCAGATTATATTCATATTTTCAAAGATTCTTGGTGGCTAGTTGAGTAGACTGATTTGCCTTTCAAAACAATTTGCACCCATCTGTTGCTAATACTTTGTCTCCTTTACGTTCATTCATAGCCAGGTGACATTTCTGAAGGCTTGAATTCTTTTTCTTTTGGATTGGCTTCCTGCAAGAAGGTGCACACTCCGAAAGACTACTCCTTTGCCTTATATCATTCAGATCCCTCACTTCACTGACTTCCTTTGTGGTTCTTATATCTGGACACTGGCATTTGTTTTTTCTGTGTGTAACTGCTCTAGTTTTGCCAGCTCTAGGAAATGCAGTTTTTTGCTTCATCTCTTGTTTACTTGGAGACCTGTGTTTCTCAATCTGTAGGCATATGAAACTGTTACAGGGGCTTCCAGCTTCAGAAGTACTCTCACATTTAGAAGAACACTTGGGTCTCTTCCCAGCAGTTGAAGGAAATTTCACATGTTGAACTGTGGTTGAAGATGCTCTCCCATAGTTTGATTCATAACTATGCACATTCTTCACTTTTGAGCACACACAGCATATATTTTGAGTGAAGCATTCACTTCTGTTACTTCCTTTCAGAGAGGGATTACTTGATTCTCTGCTTAAAGATCTCTTTGTAAGCCCAGCACACCAAGATTTGGATCTGTGAGTATTGAACTGTGATTGTCTTTGGACTCTTCTACTGAAATGTGAACCAGCTTCTGTAAATTGGGAGGACTGTTTGCCCTTCAACCTCTTCTTTTTGAAAGATCTCAGCTTCCTACTATTTCTTTTAGAAGAAAGGGCAGTTTCTGAAATGCAACTCCAAGAGGGGTCCCTCTTTCTGGATTTGTAACCTAACAAGGATCTTTCTCTCGGCAATCTTCTTTGAAAAATCTTTGGTGGTGAATCTGAGTGTTTATTCTTTTCTGCTTCTTTTTCCTGGAAATTGATCTGCTGGTCCGGGCTCAAAATCCTTCCTTCTTTTAGACTGCACTGACATGACTGCCTCTGATTAAAAATTTCCAGGGAACTGAAGGTATGTGCAGTTGTGTCACTCTTTCTCAGATCCTGGACATTACCAGAAAGCAACTTAATCCCTTCCATTTTCCTCTCTTGAACTTTTTTTTTGCAATTCAGTAAGCCTGGGCCCCTTTCCCTTGGTGTAGGGAAATCCAAGATTATATTGTTAGTAGAAGTTGTACCTTTGTGATCACCTGATTCTGGTTTGTCTTCAACCCAAGCATGGATTTTGCTTGCTGTTTTTTGACGGAGTAGTGGGATTTCCGATTTCTTCAAGGAAGAGTTACTATTTGGAAACTGTCTCAAGCCTGACAGAGGCTTCTGCTCATTATTCCATTGGCCCCGGGTGTTTCTATGTTGAGATGCCAGTAGAGCCTGATCCTTAGACAAAGGCAAAACAGAAGCTGATGCTATGGACTTCTTATTTACCCTTGGTGAAACAGAAGGACATTGATAGATGGCTCGTTGGTCATAGGTCTCCATGGTATAAGGTGAATGAACAAAACTGATAAACTCATGCAGGAAATGGTGGGTGTGTTGTTGTAGATAAGGTTCCAGGAGATGAATGAAAGACTCACTGTCCAGATCATATTCTGTCATGTGTTGGAGAATGGTGGCTAGAATATTCTTCACTGTATAGCCATAGTCTCCATAAACAGCTGTTAATTCCCGTTTCAGCCAGGGGACCAGTCGGTGTAGACAACCAGGGTTTCTCTTGAAATAATTAGCTGGTAAGTGCTTTTCAAGTCTGTGGCCTTGGACATGTGTCACCCAAATTCCAGAATAATACAAAGCTCTTCTGAACTTCATTACCACTTGATCTCTAAAGTGGCCTACGGACATGGAGTTTGGCTGGAACTTCCCGCTATCACCAAACTCCCTCAGTAATTCTTGGACAGTCAATTCTCTGAATGGTCTGATTTTCCTTGTAATGCCCTCAGGGTTCAGACCGAGATGATTGCTTTGAGAAGACTCCACATAGCTTTCCTCCTCCGAGGGAAGAAACCCTGAGTCTTTGGTGTCATTCTCTGGCCTGGTGGAACAACACTGAGAAGCAAAGCAATGCACACCAGAACAAAACACGGATTTTTTTCTTGATCTTGAGTAAAAAGAGTCATTACTACTCTTGCCGAAACAGGGATTCCAATCAGACTCATTCTGAGTACTCTCCAAGCAGTTAGGACAATCACAATCAGATGAGAAATCAAATGGCATTGTCCTGAAAAGATTATATTTCAGTTGTATATGAGAAAAATTGGTTCAAATCAATTCCTCATTTGGCATGAAAAATGCCTATTAAAAATATTTCTGTAATATGGTTTGTCTCTCCATGGAATAAATTCTAGAACAAGTTTAAGAAACAAACTATTCCTTGAAATTAGTAATAATATGCTCAATAAAACCCAACATGGAAAGGCAATGAGGATTAAGGCACACTGACTTTTTCTTTCTCACTCAAATTAATTGTTGCATGCTGAAAAGCAAGTTGGAAATAAATGTCAAAATTTAAGTATTATATTTTTAATGGCAATTATAACTAGAGATTTAATCTAGATATACAATCTGCAAATATATACATGTTGACCAATAACAAAAACTAAAAATAACATAAATATCCATTAATAGCAAAGTTGTTAAATAAATACTGTTTTATCCATAGTATTATGTAGCCATTTAAAAAAGTTAAACTCATAAGTACTAATATGAGAATACAGCTGAATCTATTGTTAAATGAAAATGTTTATGTAGCAGTATTTTAGACTTTTATAAAATCTTAGAGAGTAATCATTTCTGGCAGTGTTGTGAACCTTGAAAAACTGTCTCACTAAGAATAATAAAATAATGTAAGCCATTAATTGTAAATATAGCTGACCATAAATATATCTAAGTTGATATATCTAATATATAACCATAAATACATCTAAGTTGAGGAAATTAGTAAAATTCTGAGAGGCAAAATAAATAAATAAAAATAGGAATCCAGAGAGGGAAGTGAGTTCTGACCCCACATACGTACCCATGGTGTCCTTGAGTTTCAATTCTGGTGGTCGAAACTGAGAGCTACAGACGACAGAAGACAAAGAATGGATTCTGTCCAAAGGTGAATGTCTAATAGGAAGCCTCTGCATAAATCTGTCTACATTCTTACTGAGAAGGTGAGTTAGAAAAAAAAAAAAAAGTACCCCCATGAGAGTCAGCAGGACATTTTAGCTGAGATTTTATAACAAGAAATAATTAAGTATGTCTGCAGACTAAATTCAAACAATAAGTTTTCCTACAAACCTCAAAGAGATGATTTATTTTGAAGATGGTAGTGATGCCAAGCAACTGGCAGAGGAAAACACACATTCTCCCTGTAGGAGTACAACTTACGTGTCTCATGACAAATTTCCCCTAAATGAGTTCACAACCAAAAATCACTAAAAACCAAGAAATAAGCCATTTAAGCATGAATCGACAAAAATAACAGGGAGCAAATTTGGCTCCTAAGAGAATCAGAAAATGAGTACACAGGGTGTACATAACTCTCATCCTTTCTCATGAGGCTTCAAGCTATGCTTTCCGAATATAATGCTTTCACTAAGTCTTCATTGATCTTGAAAAGCAAAAATAGCAGAAATTACATTATTTAGCAGATTTACCTCCTGGAGGATCTGGAGGTGTCCACACTCACTGAGCCTTAGCTGCTGTTTTGTTTGCCTTAGAGACAGAATTTAGAATACTAGGCAAATTCTGCTGTGGACTAGGGAGAGACAGCTCCAAATTTTCCATAGAGATTGGCATCTTATATTTCCCAGAAATGTCCCAAGTGAAATTAAGATGAAAGCCCTGAAATAAGATAGGTCTCAGATCCAAGACTTAGAGATTGCCAAGAAATCTTTAATTTTCTAATATATTTTCTAATCAGAGCCAACACTGTAATGAGTGGTCTGACTCAGAAGAGAGTAGAAGCAGTAAGTGGAATATAGGTTTTCTTAATGAATAAATTCTTCAAAAGAATAGATACCTGTCTTATATTAATATTTAGATTTAAATTATTTAGTCAGAAAGTGGTCCCTTTCCCTTTAAATGCAAGATGCAAATAAACTATTAGCATGTTTGCAATGTGACTAACCAACATTTTGGTTGTTTGTGTACAAAATTTTGGGACCAAAATTATGAAAATGTATTATTAGGGGGGAACCTTTAATTCGTAAAAACTACCAGTTAATACAGGCAACACAACTGGAAGGTCACTCAAAAAATTTTTTTTCTTCTCTCAGATATAGGATAAAAACAATTTAGCTCATGAGACATCTGAGGGGCTTAATGAGCTACTTTGTGTTAGTGCTTGATACCTAATAGCAGTTCAACAGAACCCTCATTTTAGTGTTATTTTGAGTAGATTTCATTACATATTCCCAAGACAGTATCTCACCTTTTTAAAACATGTTTTGTGTGATTTTTTAATCCAAAATAAATACCATTTCTGATACTCTGATAAGTATAGGGCAATAAAGAACCCCATAGCCTCATAATCCTCGTATCTATGTCAGAATTATCTAGATGAAAGAACACTACAGACGAGTTCTTGTTCTACTATTACTGTGGACAAGTTCACATATGTTCCCTGAGTCTTTATTTGTCTATAAAAGTCTTTACTTGTCTATAAAATAAGGTTTATAGAAAGATTCAAATGAAATAATAGATGTGAAAAGTACTTTGTAAAATATAACACTTATTAGTAACAAAATTTCCTCAAAAGATAATCTCATCTATACATCATGCTTTGCACAGTAAAAGAAGAAAATAATAATTATCTGTTGAAAGGAAGAGAGAAGAACTAAATGAAGCATAAGGGGTAAGGGAAGAAGGAAGACCATAATAGAGAGTCATTCAAGTTTCTTTTTTGATGTTTATATTTTAATCTATCTCTCCATTATTATGCCATCAATGTCTCCCTTTCCTTTTCTTCTTACTTTTACCTCCTCAGTTCCTAAATACATACCGAGGATTCTCAAACAGCTTGGAAAGGAAGATTGTTGGGAAAGGGATACATTGGCATCTATAGTGAGAGTATTTTAGATTTAGAAAGATATTAAATTGACAATGGTAGGATAATGCTGTTGGGGAGGAAAAGTTTTATTTTACCCTTTAAGCTTCTTCTGGCTGGTCTAAGAATTAAATTGACATCAAACATTAACAAAAGAAAATCAAAGTTAATAATGTACATACAGGGGATCCACATACACAGAGATTCCAAAAACAGGTAAGATGAGGTATGTATATTATTCTGGACTCAGGAATAGGGGTAGGAGTCTGGGGCTTCAAAATGAAGGAATGCAATTCACGGAAAGAATGTAAGGAATAACTGTTGGGTTAACAAATGTTTGCTGGGCCATCCAGAAACAATGGGACATAGTGAGGACCTTGGTCAAAATGGGCCTTGCTAGGTTCCTCCCTGTCTACCATAACTAGTTCACATTATACTATAGTTATCCCTGGTGATAGCTCCCTGCCTGGAATAGGTCCTCTCTCTAAATTCTTTCAAGCAATCAGAAAGGAGGCCAAAAAGAAAAACTTAGTTTTCTGTTTTTTTTTTAAATTAGCCTAAAATAATTCCAATGCCAAAGAGACACATTTTAAGGTGGCAAATTTTTCTCCCCTATGATGCTGCACATTAAATCTGATCATGAGAAAAGCAAGATATAAGATCTTTTATTTTCCCACATGAGTCATGAGCTAGCCACTTGAAAGTGTTGCTTGTCTAGCTCTTTCTAAGTTCCAGTTTCTCCATCTAACTACTATTGGCCAGACAATTCTTTGTTCTATTCTGTAGAATGTTAAGTACTATTCCTGATCTCTCCCCGCTAGATGCCAGAATCACTCCCTACCCAAGTAGGACAATCAAAAATGTCTCAAGATTATCAAATGTTCTGTAGGGAGACAAAATTGGTCCCTATGTTGAAAACTGCTCTCAAGTATAAATTTATTATCTTTTGAGATAGGGTCTTCTTCACAGGAGCTAGATGCAGTTCTCTTACAAAGAAGTGCACTCTAGTACATACATTCATGAGAAGGATCAAGTGTAAATTAATTGAAAGAGCATAGTTTTTGAAGCCACAAGAGCTGAGCTTGAATTTTACATCACTTTAGATTTGTCATAAGCACTCAGCTTCCCTGAGTTTTATTTACATAATCTACATTCTAGAGCATGGAAGCTTATTTCATAGCACTTACCATAATGAACATATTATACATTTATATGTCTATTTCCTCTCTGCTTTACTAGAATATAAGCTCCATAAATAAAGAAGGCTGAGGTCTTTGGTTTACTACACTACTGTCCCCTCATTACTTAGAACAGGTCTGGCACATTGAACAAACTCATATGTATTTGTTGAATAACACAAAGTTCAGTGTCTACTATAGAGTAGATATCAAAACTTGTACTTACAGTCAACTCTTATTATTTGAGGTACTTATGGTTTATAAAGTCATCACAAACACTGAATTAGCAAAGTTTGAACCATTTCTCCCATGGGAAATATAGGGTTAGATTCCTTTGGGCCTCTAGTCACATTTTTATCAACAGAATAGTACATAATCTTATGTCTGTTTAAAGATATATATGGGGGCGCCTGGGTGGCTCAGTCGGTTGAGAGACTGACTTTGGCTCAGGTCATGAGCTCATGGTTTGTGAGTTCGAGCCCCGCGTCGGGCTCTGTGCTGGCAGCTCAGAGCCTGGAGCCTGCTTCTGATTCTGTGTCTCCCTCACTCTCTGCCCCTCCCTCACTCATGCTCTGTCTCTTCTCTCTGTCTCAGAAATAAATACACATTAAAAAAAATTAAAAAAATAATAATAAATAAATAAAACGTTAAAAAAAGATATATATAGTTGATTCATTAGCATTGAACTCAGGGCCGACAGCATTGTAACTCATGCCTGAATGATGCTAATCTAACACATGTATTTTCTTCATAAGGCATATTACAGTTTTCTTGCAATTAGGAAAACTAGACATTGTTTCAGTGGTATGCTTGGAGGTCATTTTAAAAAGCAAAATTGCCCCCCAAAAAGCACAAAAAAAATGGCACTAAATAAACTGTGAAAAGGAAACTTGTTTGTAGTATGAAAGCTGAAGCAAGAAGGCAGAGCATCATTTTGTTTGCCCTTAGCTGGGAATGTGTGAGTTGAGTAACTCAAATTTCCTACTGCTCTGCCCATATCTATGAATGACCATGAAAACACTGTGAACATTGATTTTGGAGTTACATATTTTAGACAGTAGGCAAACTCACAAATACAGAATCTACAAATAATAAAGATTGACTACATTTGTGGACAAAGTCAACTTCTAGAGTGACATACAACAGAATTCTAACTTAATTCTCTTAATTCAATGGGAGAGTAATGAAAACTCATTACTTTTTTCCTCTTTGTATCTAACAGTAGAACAGGTATTTCTCCAAGGCGTTCCCTTCACCAACACACAAAGAGAACAGTGAGTAAAAATTTTGAGTGATTTTGTTATAGTTTTGTGTCCCTTATGGTCCTCATTTGCCACATATCTGGAAATTGCCCACCTGTCTTTCTGTTACTGATTTCTTGTTTAATTCCATTGTGGTCTGACAGCACAATTTGTATGATTTCTTTTCTTTTAAATTTGTTAAGGTGCATTTTACAAGCCAGAGTGTAGTCTCTCTTGGTGAACATTCCATCTGAACTTGAGAAGAATGTGTATTCTGTTATTGTTGGATGAAGTATTCTATAAATGTCAATTAGATCAAGTTGATTGATAGTGTGGTTCAGGTCAACCATATACTTACTGATTTTCTGCCTGATTTTTCATCATCAATTACCTAAACAATGGTGGTATTAAAGTATCTACCTATAATAGTGTATTTCTTTTTTTCACCTTTCTATAAATTTTTGTTTCATGTATTTTGATACTCTGTTATTAAGTTCATGTGTTGGAGAACTGACCCTTTTTTGTGTGTATATTAAAACATCTTAAGTTTCAATATTTTTAAAATGTTTATTTATTTTTGAGAGAGAGAGAATGAGCAGGGGAGGGGCAGAGAGGGGGGAGGACAGAGGATCTGAAGCAGGCTTTGCACTGACAGCAATGAGTCCAATACAGGACTCAAATTAACAAACCAAGAGATCACGACCTCAACCCACTGAGCCACCCAGGTACGCCTTAAGTTTCAATCTTTTAAGTATGTCAAAATCAGAATTTATCATAAGTTTACTTTCCTGGTTTTAAAGGAAGATAAATTATAATATATACAAAATATACTTCTTAGCTTATCTCTCTTCAAAAGAGAATATTGTCATGTCCGACATTTTCTAATGATACAGAGGCAGTACTAAATATTTTTAAACATTAACCCATTGAACATCTTTTTAAGGACTCCAATGTGAATAGTATTTTTTAATTTTAATTTTTAATTTTTTAATTCCAGTTAGTTAACATATAGTGTTATATTAGTTTTAGGTGCAAATATAGTGATTCAACAATTCCATACATCACTCAGTGGTCATCACAAAAAGGAAACTACTTAATTCCTATCACCAATTTAACCCAACCTCCTACCCTACTCCCCTCTGGAGCAATTGGTTCGTTCTCTATAATTAAAAGTCTATTTCTCTCTCTCTCTCTTTACCTTTGCTCATTTGTTTTGTTTCTTAAATTTCACTGTGAGTGAAATAATATTGCATTTGTCTTTCTCTGACTTATTTGCTTAACATTATATTCTCTAGTTCCATTCATGTTATTGAAAAGGGCAAAATTTCATTTTTTATGGCTGAGTAGCATTCCATTGTGGGTGTATACCACATCTTCTTTATCCATTCATCAATCAGTGGGCACTTGGACTGCTTTCATATCTTGGCTATTATAAATAATGCTGCTATGAATTAGCGTTTTTATTCTTTTGGTAAATAACAAGTAGTGCGATTGCTGGATCATAAAGAAGTTCTATTTTTAACTTTTTGAAGAAACTCCATACTGTTTTACACAGTGGCTGCCCCAGTTTGCATTCCCACCAACAGTGCAAGAGAGTTCCTATTTCTCCTCACCCTCTGCCACACTTGTTGTTTCTTGTATTTTTGATTTTAGTCATTCTGACAGGTGAGATATCTCATTGTTGTTTTGATTTGCATTTTCCTGATAGTAAGTGATGATGAACATCTTTTAATGTGTCTGTTGGCTATCTGTATGTCTCCTTTTGGAAAATATCCGTGACTTCTGCCTATTTTTTAATTCAGTTATTTGGGGGTGTTGAGTTTTATCAGTTCTTTATACACTGTAGATACTAACCTTTTATTAAATATGCTATTTGTATATATCTTCTTCCATTCAGCAGGCTGCCTTTTAGTTTTGTTGATTCTTTACATAATTGTGTAAAATGCTGATGGTATTTTGATAGTGATTGCATTAAATGTGTAGATTGCTTTGGGTAGTATAGGTATTTTAACAATATTTGTTCTTCCAGTTCATGAGTATGAAATGTCTTTCCATTTCTTTGTGTCATCTTCAATTTCTTTCATCAGTGTTTTATAGTTCCTAGAGTACAGATATTTGACTTCTTTGGTTAAGTTTATTCCTAGGTATCTATTTCTGACACATTTGTAAATGGGATGTTTAAAAATTTCTCTTTCTGCTGCTTCATATTGGTATATAGAAAGGCAGCAGATTTCTGTACATTGATTTTGTATTCTGACTTTACTGAATTCATTCATCAGTTTTGGCAGGTTTGTTTGTTTGGTGGATATTTCAAGTTTTCTGGATATAGTGTCGTGTCATCTGCAAATAGCAAAATTTTACTTCTTCCTTGTTGATTTGGATGAGGTTTTATTTCTTTTTATTGTCTGATTGCTGTGGCTAGGGCTTCCAGTACTATGTTGAATAAAACTGATGAGAATACGGGGTGTCTGGGTGGCTCAGGTGTGACTGAGCCTCAGGTCATGATCTCATGGCTTGTGAATTCAAGCCGGAATTAGGCTCTGTGCTGTGCTCTGTGTTTCCCTCTCCCTCTGCCCCTCCCCTGCTTGCCCCATCTTTCAAAAATAAATAAACATTAAAAATTTGACAAAAAAAAAACTGGTGAGGATGGACATCCTTGTCTTTTTCCTTACCATAGGGGAAAAGGTCTCTTTTTTTTCCCTATTGTAGATGATGTTAGCTCTTCATATGGCCTTCATTATGTTGAGATATGTTCCCTCTAAACCTACTTTGTTGAGGGTTTTTATCATGAATCGTTGTACTCTGTCAAATGCTGTTTCTTTATCTATTGAAATGATCATATGGCTCTTATCCTTTTGCTTATTGATGTGATGTGTCACACTGATTGATTTGTGAATATTGGACCACACTTGCAACACAGGATTAAATCCCACTTGAGCATGGTAAATGATTTTTTTAAATGTATTGTTAGATTCAGTTTGCTTGTATTTTGTTGAGAATTTTTGCAACCATGTTCTCAGGGATATTGGCCTGTAGTTCTCTTTTTAGTGGTGTCTTTATCCTGTTTTGGTATCAGGATAATGCTGGCCTCATAGAATGAATTTGGAAGTTTTCCTTCTTTTTCTATTTTTTGGAATAGTTTGAGAAGAATATGTTTTAACTCTCCTTTATATTTTTCTTTTCAAATTTTTACTTAAATTCTAGTTAGTTAACATACAGTGTAATATTGGTTTCAGGAGTAGAATTCAGTGATTCATCACTTACATACAACACCCAGTGCTCATCATAAGTGCCCTCCTTAATGCCCATCACCCATCTAGTCCATCCCCCACCCACCTCCCTCCATCAACCCTCATTAACTCTTCTTTAAATGTTTAGTAGAATTCACCTGTGAAGCCATCTGGTCCTAGACTTGTTTGTTGGAAATTTTTTGATTACTGATTTAATTTATTTGCTAGTTATCAGTCTGTTCAAATTTTCTACTTGTTGTTTCACTTTTGGTAGTTATAAACTGAAATTTTACGTTTCTAGAAATTTATCCCTTTGTTGTAGGTGTCCAGTTCGTTGGCATATAGTGTTCATAATATTCTCTTACAATTGTTTATATTTCTGTGGTGTTGGTTGTTATTTCTCCTATCTAATTTGTGATTTTATTTATTTGAGTCCTTTCTTTTTTTTTCTTGATAAGTCTGGCTAGAAGTTTATCAATGTTATTGACTTTTTTCTCAGAACCAGCTCCTGGTTTTATTGATCAATTATATTGTTTTTCTAGTTGCTATCTCATTTATTTCTGCTCTAAACTTTATCATTTCCTTCCTTCTGCTGGTTTTAGGTTTTATTTGTTGTTCTTTTTAGCTCCTTTAGGTGTAAGGTTAGGTTTTTTATTTGAGAGTTTGTCTTGCTTTTTGATGTAGGCCTGAATTGCTATACACTTTCCTCTTAGAACTGCTTTTGCTGTATCCCAAAGGTTTTGGACCATTGTGTTTTCATATTCATTTATTTCCACGTACTTTTTGGTTTGTTCTTTTATTTACCAGTTGATCCATTCATTGTTTAGTAACATGTCATTTAACCTCCATGTATTTGTGTTCTGTCCAGATGTTTTCTTGTGGTTGACTTCTAGTTTCATAAAATCATAATCAGAAAAGATGCATGGTATGACTTCAATCTTGAATTTGTTGAAGCAGGTTTTGTGGGCTACTATTCTAGATCTATTCTGGAGAATGTTCCACGTGCACTTAAAAATAATGTGTATTCTGCTGCTTTAGGATAGAATGATTTAAATATATCTGTTACATCCAACTGTTCCAGTATGTTGTTCAAAGCTATCGTTTCCTTATTGCTTTACTGTTTAGATGTAAGCTGGGTGTTAAACTCCCCTACTATTGTTATATTATAATCAATTCACTCTTTTATGTTTGTTATTAACTATTTTATGTATTTGGGTACTTCTATGTTGGTGCATAAATATTGCAATTGTTATATCTTCTTGTTGGTTTGTCCCTTTTATTATTATATAGTGTCTTTCTTTGCCTCTTGTTAAAAGTCTGTTTGTAAAGTCTATTTTGTCCAATAGAATTATTGCTATTCCAGCTTTATTTTGACATCCATTTGCATGATAGATATTTCGTCATCCCCTTATTTTCAATCTGCATGTGTCCTCAGGTCTAAAATGAGTCTCTTGTAGGCAGCATTTGGATGAATCTTGTTTTTTTAATCCATTCTGTCATTCTATGTCTTTTGATCGGAATGTTAAGTCCACTTACATTCAAAATGATTACTGAAAGATATGTATTTATTTCCATTTTAATACTTGTTTTGTAATTGTTTCTGACTATTTCTCTGATCTTGTTTCTCTCTTGCATGTTTTGCTGATTGTCTTTAGTGATATGTTTGTATTTCTCTTTATTCTTTGCAAAATATTCATAGTTTGATATATGGTTACCATCACATTTGTGTATAACCTGTCTGCATATAGGAGTCTATATAATAAGTTGATGGCCACTTAAATTTGAACCTGTTCTTTTCTCTTCTTCTCCCCCATTTTTTAGGTATATGTTATTATATTTTATATCATTTTTTGTGAGTTCACTGATTGTTTTACACAAATATTCATTTTTATTATCTTTTTTGTTTCCTACTTTTTTACTGTCAATTTTGGTCTCTGCTTTCCACTCAAAGTGACCCCTTTACTATTTCTTCTAGGGCTAGTTTAGTGGTCATGAACCTCTTTAGTTTGTCTGTTGGGGAAACTCTTTATCCTTCCTTCTATTCTGAATGATAGCCTTATTAGATAGCGTATTCTTGGCTGCATATTTTTTTCCATTCAGCACTTTGAATGTATCATGCCACTCCCTTCTGGCTTGGAAAGTTTCTACTGAGAAATCCCCTGATACTCTTATGGGTTTTCCCTTGTAAGATACTGACTTCTTTTGTCTTGCTCCTTTTTTTTTTAATTTATTTATTTTATTTATTTATTTATTTATTTATTTATTTATTTTTATTTTTTATTTTTTTTATATATATGAAATTTATTGACAAATTGGTTTCCATACAACACCCAGTGCTCATCCCAAAAGGTGCCCTCCTCAATACCCATCACCCACCCTCCCCTCCCTCCCACCCCCCATCAACCCTCAGTTTGTTCTCAGTTTTTAACAGTCTCTTATGCTTTGGCTCTCTCCCACTCTAACCTCTTTTTTTTTTGTTGTTCCTTCCCCTCCCCCATGGGTTCCTGTTAAGTTTCTCAGGATCCACATAAGAGTGAAACCATATGGTATCTGTCTTTCTCTGTATGGCTTATTTCACTTAGCATCACACTCTCCAGTTCCATCCACGTTGCTACAAAAGGCCATATTTCATTTTTTCTCATTGCCACGTAGTATTCCATTGTGTATATAAACCACAATTTCTTTATCCATTCATCAGTTGATGGACATTTAGGCTCTTTCCATAATTTGGCTATTGTTGAGAGTGCTGCTATGAACATTGGGGTACAAGTGCCCCTATGCATCAGTACTCCTGTATCCCTTGGATAAATTCCTAGCAGTGCTATTGCTGGGTCATAGGGTAGGTCTATTTTTAATTTTCTGAGGAACCTCCACACTGCTTTCCAGAGCGGCTGCACCAATTTGCATTCCCACCAACAGTGCAAGAGGGTTCCCGTTTCTCCACATCCTCTCCAGCATCTATAGTCTCCTGATTTGTTCATTTTGGCCACTCTGACTGGCGTGAGGTGATACCTGAGTGTGGTTTTGATTTGTATTTCCCTGATAAGGAGCGACGCTGAACATCTTTTCATGTGCCTGTTGGCCATCTGGATGTCTTCTTTAGAGAAGTGTCTATTCATGTTTTCTGCCCATTTCTTCACTGGGTTATTTGTTTTTCGGGTGTGGAGTTTGGTGAGCTCTTTATAGATTTTAGATACTAGCCCTTTGTCCGATATGTCATTTGCAAATATCTTTTCCCATTCCGTTGGTTGCCTTTTAGTTTTGTTGGTTGTTTCCTTTGCTGTGCAGAAGCTTTTTATCTTCATAAGGTCCCAGTAATTCACTTTTGCTTTTAATTCCCTTGCCTTTGGGGATGTGTCGAGTAAGAGATTGCTTTAAATTCTCTATCAGGCATGTTACTTACATCTCTTTTGCTTAGATCTCTGGTCGTGACCTTGTCCTGTTCTTTCATTTAGGATAAATTTCTCTATCTCATTTTGTCTTCCTGTCTGTGTTTGTTTCTGTGTGTTAATAAAGTCAGCTATGTCTTCTGCCCTTGAAAGTAGTGACTTTATTAAGAGGAGGTCTGGACTGTCGTGTAGTGTAGTGTCCCCTGTTTACCAGAACCTGGAGCTTCAGGAAAGTATCCTATGTCTGTTGCTTACACTCTGTTGTTATGTCTAAGCTACTTTTCCTTTCAGTGTAGACATCTGCACTGACTCTGCCTGTTGTGAGCTGTGTTTTGCTCTCTGTGGTGCTAGTAGGACCCAAGCAAGTCAGCTCTGAGGTGCTGTGCCCTCTGGGGAACATGGGAGTGGGGTGGCAGTGTTAGCAAAATTTGCATTGGGCCATTAGTCCCATGCCATATCCCCTGAAGTGCTGCAGCAGGTGGTAGCTGTGTGCCATGGTAGCTGTGGGGCACAAGGTTGGGCACAGTGCATGATGATGGCTGGACACAGCTGAGCCTGGCACCTAATGGCAGCTAGAGATTCGTGCCTGGGTACAGTAGGCAGTGGCAACTGTGCATCTGGCATCTGGGCCCAGCGTGTGATGGTAGCTGGGGGTATGATCTGGGCACAGCATGACTGCAGGTTACTGCCCACCATAGCAGCTATACATCAGCTGCTGGGCAAAGCACACAGCAGTGACTGGGACCCATGGCTAGGCACTGTGCTGCAGCTAGGCAGGGCAGCCAGTGGCAGCTGTGCACCTGGCAGCTGGGTAGGGCATGGACACAGCCTTAACAAAATGTGTCCTGAGCCCTGGGCTAATGCTATAAGTATCTGTGCAGCCTCACTTCCCACAGGTGGCTCTGTGTTTATTCTGGCTGGGGGGCAAATGAGGAAAATAGCACCTACCAGCTTTTTCATTTTCTTTTTTTTTTTTTTTTAATTTTTTTTCAACGTTTATTTACTTTTGGGACAGAGAGAGACAGAGCATGAACGGGGGAGGGGCAGAGAGAGAGGGAGACACAGAATCGGAAACAGGCTCCAGGCTCCGAGCCATCAGCCCAGAGCCTGACGCGGGGCTCGAACTCACGGACCGCGAGATCGTGACCTGGCTGAAGTCGGACGCTTAACCGACTGCGCCACCCAGGCGCCCCAGCTTTTTCATTTTCAAAGAAATCCCTCAACATGCTCAGAAATCCATCTGAATAGATCTCTCTCCCTTCTGCCCCCATCATTGTGCAAACTATAGTTTTTATGCTGACTTTCTACAGAGGCTGCTGTCTCTTTGAAGGCAGTGATCTAGCTATCACTCACCCTCTTGGTACACCCAGTGCTGAATCAGCTGACTTTTAAAGCTCCAGGCTCCAAATCCCACTGGTTTTACAAAGTTATGGAATTCAGTCCCTCTGGTTTTTAAAGCAAACCATTATGGGGATTAGTCTTGTGTAAGGTCCCTGGTGTGAGGGCCCATTTTTCTGCCCTCTTCTCGATGTACTGCTCACTCCCTGCTACTAGCAGCCTTCCTCAGCCTTTCTGACCTTCCTAACATTGGAAGTTAGTTCCTAACATGTAGTTTCTTCTCCATATTTAGTTGTGGAGTTTCTTGTGCCAGTCTTCAGATCACTCTCCAGCTTATTGACTTGGATGTGGATGATACCTAGTTGTAAATGTGGGACAGGGTGAGCTCATGGTCCTCCTACTCTGCCATCTTCCCAAGCTCCTTCGAGAATTGACCCTTTTATCATTATGTGATGTTGTTCTTTATCTTTGAAAATTTTCCTTGTTCTAAAGTCTGTTTTGTTTCAAATTAGGGTAGCTTCTTCAGCTTTCTTCTGAGTAGGTTAGTTGAGATTATCATTCTTCATCTCTTTACTTTTGGTCTAAGTCTTTACATTTAGAATGAATTTCTTGGAGACAACATATAGTTGGGTATTGGGTCTTGTTTATTTTCCACCCATTCTGACAGTGTCTGTCTTTTATTGGTATTTTTAGATCCTTAAGGTTTAAAATACTGATATTTTTGTTTTAATGACTACCAATTTTTAACTGTTTTCTATTTTTTGCATTTGTTTTTTGTTTCCTTTTTTTTTATTCTCACAAAGAGCCCATGACAGAAGCATCTTATATTAATCCCCACTTATTGATGAGGAAACTTAGATAACTGAAATTAAGTGACTTAACCACAATTGCACAGTACAAAAAAACCACAACTTTAAACTTGACAATGTTCTTTACTTAACTAAACATTATATCCTATATACTGAGCAATTTCAGCAATAAAACTGTGATAAGGCCTTCAAGTCAAGTAAAACTACATTCTCAGGATTTCTAAAATTTTTATGCCCCCCAAGGCTTTTCTCTCTCCAAAACCAACCTGGGGAGGAGGTACTAAGAACCTAGAATCTTTGCTGCAGTTAAACCAAAACACCATGTATAAACCAGCAGTTTATAATAAATTCTAACAAGCTGAGCATAAGTGAAAGGGGAAAAAAAGAGTTTTTGCCTCAATCATGCAGAAAACAAAATTATCCATGGAAACCAAGCCTATAGTTTCAGGGTGTCAGGTTTCTCAAAGAGTCAGAAAAAAATTTAGCCCTATTCTCAAGCGAGGCTGTTCAGTTTTATTTTCCCATCAACTGAGGTCATTTAAAATGATTGTTACAACCTCACTCCTGAATCACCATCTATTTTCCTATAAAAGGGCTTCTCTGCTTCCATGGGGAAGAGAGCAAAGACAGAACTGGACTTGGGCCCAAACCATAATTTTAGTAATTACTAAACCAAGTGACTGCAGTCATAATTGAATCATTGAAAGCCAAATGGTAGCTGTAATTAGTTTGTCAAATTTGAATAAAAGAGCTTTTTGGAGGGAACAAGTAGAGTTGAGCTAAAGAGGCCTGAACTGTCAGCCATGAAGTGGGAGACTTTTTCCAAGTGGAGAGGGTCTTCTCAGCACCATGGTTCTCCTGTGTGACAGTGACAGATGTTCCTCGTTACAGATTATGGCCTTGTCACATTTAAACTAATCTCTCTTCATGTCTTCAGGCCCTGTTCATTCCCCTGGGCAGCAGTCATCAATTTACATGAAGAGACACCTAGGGAAACACGGAATCTATTTATCACACTTGCTCAGAGTGTACTAACAGTGACTTCAAACCAAGCATGGATCCACATTTCAATCGGGCTTCCCCTCTGCAGCATCATAAATAGTGTCAAAGGATATATTGTTAAGAAAATGGATGGAAGGTAAGGGAGGGACTCCTGAGAACTATTTGGAGTCAGTGAAATCCTCTTCATATGACCAGCTCAGTTTGTATAGAATGCAGCATGGTTTAGACTTCCTAGACTTCTTTAAACTTTGTAGAGTCACCTTACTTGTGGATCGTCACTTCCTTCCAATTCATCAATCATAGCCCATATCCAATTATGTGTTTCATTACAAACATATTACCTACTATCTCTTGCCAAGTTCTATGTTCCTTCTAGTGAGATTGGTCAGTGCTATCTCTGTCCAAAGCTGAGTTTTCCTCACTGTTTTCAAAGAAGGTGATTTCTTCCCAAAGTCATAAATATCTCAGGAGCTTTGCTAATAATACAAAAGACATTGCTGGCATTCTTTCATGGTCAGAGAGTCAAATGGAAAGCATATATTTCAATGTTGGTGGATTCAAGTCCCGGAGTTCATCAGTTCAATGGGTTAAAATTCCTCCCCCATTCTGAATTTAATTTGAACATAATCAGTATTGTTTATTTTGAATAATTCTGCTGTTTTTTTCCCTCAAAAAGATTCTTCTCTTTTGTGGATACACCTATCAATTTCATGCATAAGCTAAAACATACTCACTACTATTTATTTTTAATTTTATATGCCTTTTCTCATAAAAGATAATTTTCTTGATGTTGAGCTTTCCTGTCACTTTCACACAATGCTTATTTGAGTTGATGTATTTTACTCTTTTACCAAATTTCCACTAGAATTGCCTAATAAATTTATGACTGGACTGCATTTTAATAATCAAAAATGGTAGGAAATCTAAGATGTCAATAAATGATGGGAAAGGGAGATTCCGCAAATTATGACTAAAATGAAGAATTAAAGAAAAAAATATTATGTGTATATCCCATGAAGTTGATATTATTCATCAAACTCGTGGCAACTATGCATAAAACTTAAAGATTATAGCCAAAGCTATGCTTAAAGACAAACCGATTGCTTTATAAGCTTTAATTGATGAATCAGAAAAAAAATGAATAAACTAAGAATTTTAATTTAAGAAATCAACACACAGAGTAACCCAAAATGCAGAAACAAAGATGAAATAAAGATAAAAGCAAACAATTCTGAAATAAGAACAAGAACAATTGGTGAACTGAAAAATACACTGAAGATATGTTAAAAAATAGTAATAATGAATGAGAAAAGGATATTATCAAAAACAGAAAAGATATTTAAAACATTAGAGAAAATCTGAACTATAGCACTTTGTTTATTTCATTCATTATCTTCGTAAAGTTTGCTGTGAAGCCATATGTCTGTAAATGAGGCCACCTCCAATGACCACTGGAGGTATTGGTTAAGAGGAACACACTCTGGAGTCAAAAGACCTGGATTTGAATCTCTGCTCCATTACTTAATGCCTGTGCGACCTCCACTAATCTGCATATCAGATTCCTCATCTGTGAAAGGGAGATGATAATAGCTATGAGGATTAAAAGGGTTAATGTGCATAAAGTGCTTAGCACAGTGCCTGGCACAGAGTAAAAGCTATAATGCACTGATTATATTAGGGTGAAAGGCAGAATTATTGCAAATTTATTTATCATCTAACTGAGATTGTGAGCTCTTTGAAAACAGGATATGCCATGCATTTGTTGAAAGAATAAATAAGCACCCTCATCTTTTTAGCAAATATATTGAGGTGTAATTTACATGCCATAAAGTTCACCATTTTAAGTGTTGATTCAATAATTTTTAGTAAATATACCAAGTTGCCCAGCCATCACCACAATCCAGTTTTGGAGCATTTCTGTCACATTATTTGCTTCCTTGTGCCCACTTACAGTTAATACCTGTTCCTATCTCCATTTTATGATTGAGGAAACTGACACTGAGAGAAATTATTTGATGTTCTTAAAGCTGTACAAATGATAAGTGTGATAAGCAGGTCTAGAATTCAAGTCTTCTGACATCCTTTATGTCCAAACCCATTTCATCACACAGTGCTCTCTGCCATGATAATCTAACAATAATTAAATCTGAGAATCAAGCATTATTCTAACTGTATTTGTCAATAATTTATTATCATCTTTGTTATTAGTTTTTCCATCATTATCATTGATGAAGATTATAATATATAACACTCATTGCCTACCTATCCTAGGCATGATGATGCATAGATTTTCTCCTTCAGAATAGAAGCTATCACTCATGACATGTGGCAGCTCCAGCCATTCCTGAGTTTCAAATGTGCTCAAAGACTTTACTGTCAGGGTGATGCCATTTTCAATTTTAACGATTTGCCTAGCTGCCAACTTGGCAAACTCAGTTCAGAATCCTAAAATCCATCAGTAAAATGAGTGATGGAAACGGAATATATTAATTAGAAATCCTAATCCCATAGTTGTTGTAGTCAAACTTACGTTTAACAATATCAGTATTTTAAAATAGACTAGGAACAAAAGAAAAATTGATATGTTCACAGTGAAGTCATAAGAAACTTAGATTCCTTTGCTCTATTAGACTTGATTCTTAATACATGTAGCTTCTCTCTGCTAATCAAGAAAACATTAGGTATCAAAGTTTTCCATGAATAGTAAAATTGCTTTAGTCCCAGAGCACCACCTTGATTTGCTGTGCTGTTGTTAGAGCGTGGCAAAATTGGATTTTCCCATAAATTCTCTGTGCACCAATAATGTTTTGGTTCATGCTTTGAGTAATGGACTAAATCAGCTCTCACTCAAGGCAGCTGTTCATAATTCACTAATCTAGGATGATTATTTTATGAAAACAAGCACCTCTCAAAACACTTTAACAGGCATCTACTTTAAAAGAAGATAATGCTAGCCAATCAAAATGAAAATAAAAAGTTGATGTGTAGTCCTTACATTAAGCTAATTAACAACTTGGCATTTCTAACACTGAAAGCACCCAATTATCGCAGGCCAAGATACTGGCCATCAACATTTTTGTAATGCATCTGGCACCGAAAGTATCATACAAATAACTTCCAGCAAAAGGCTAATGGAGACAGACACTAATACCCCAGACCAGCTTGAAAACGGAAACTGGTATCCAAAGCAATTAGACCTTTCATTATGGAAAAAGTAACTGTGGCCACTCAAGAGTGATATGATTAAGACATCCAATCACTTCTCGAAAATAAAATGCTACCGTCTTTTATTTTGCCCTGTGTGAAGTTGAACCTCCACCCTATTAGAAATGTCTAAGGACAAAGAATGAAATATGGCCCTTTGTGGCAACGTGGATGGAACTGGAGAGTGTTATGCTAAGTGAAATAAGCCATACAGAGAAAGACAGATACCATATGGTTTCACTCTTATGTGAAACTTAACAGAAACCCATGGGGGAGGGAAAGGAACAAAAAAAAAAAAAAAAAAAAGAGGTTAGAGTGGAAGAGAGCCAAAGCATAAGAGACTCTTAAAAACTGAGAACAAACTGAGGTTGATGGGGGGTGGGAGGGAGGGGAGGGTGGGTGATGGGTATTGAGGAGGGCACCTTTTGGGATGAGCACTGGGTGTTGTATGGAAACCAATTTGTCAATAAACTTCATATATTGAAAAAAAAAAAGAAATGTCTAAGGACATGTATAACACTCCTTCCAACAGTGTAGTAAAAGATGATCAGAATGCTCTACTCATAAAATGACATTACTGAAAAGGATATTAACCTTCTCATATACACCCAGCATTTTATGCATACATTTAGGGATCTTGTAGATTCTCTGTACCCCATTCATGGCATTATACCCATAATGCCATAATGCCTTTGTGAGTATAAAATATGTAACATACATTAGGAAAAGACTATTGCTCAAGGAGTTTTTTTTATATAGAAAAATGACCAAAGTGAATAAATATAGGCGAATTTAGCAAAGATGTATTCGGTGCCTAATATGATCCAAGTATCCTATCAGGCACTGGGACACATGGATAAGGAAATCATTGTCTTTGCCCTTGAGGATTTCCCATTTCAGTGTGAAGGCACACTTGTAAAAAGAGAAGTTCAATATAAAATTGTAAATGTTATGATAGTGAAATGATAAGTTATAAAAAAAGAACAAAGAGGAGCATTGAGATCAAATCTGGAGGAGGCGGTAGAGGGAGAATAAATGAAATCTTCATGGAGATTACTGTTTTTCATTTCCTATAGCACATATGTGTGCATTTCTGGAACTTAAGATATCTCATTTTCTCTACATTGTGAACTATATAAACTAACAAGTCCTGTCGCTGTGAAGTGGCTACTCATTTTCTGTTATGTGGTGGGTAGATGAATTACATAAATACCTTCCTTGGGATTTAAAAGGAAAACCATTAGGGTTGCATACTCTCTCTTCCTATGAAGTGAAGTTATTATGTACCACTGTGGCAGGCAGAATAATGCCACCTCCCAAAGATATCTACTTCCTCATCTCCAGAACCTGTGGATATTTTACATTTCATGGCAAAAGAGATATGGTGATTTGATTAAATTAAGGATTTTGAAATGAGAAGGTTATCCTGAATTGTCCAGGTGGGCCCATTTGATCAAAGGTTTCAGAGCCAAAGATTTGAAGACCCTGTGCTGTTAGCTTTGAAGATAGAGGAACATGCCACAAGTCAATGAATGCAGGAGGTCTCTAGAAGCTGGAAAAGATAAGGAAACATATTCTCTCCTAGAGTCCCCAAAAAGAGTGACTGACTTATCATTAACACCTTAATTTTAGCCCTGTGAGACCCATTTTGGAATTCTGACGCCCAGAACTGTATGAGAATAATTTTTTTGTTTGGAGCCACTAAATGTGTGTAATTTGTTAGAAGAACAATAGAAAACGAATATGGATGTCAGGTGTCCCTCTTAGACCCAGCAAACTAGAGTACATTTTTTCCACTCTATAAGCACATAGCTGATCTTTTTATGACATAGAGTGAGTTAAGGATACACATTATTTATATTTTAGGCACTGACAAGTATATAAAATTACTCAACCACCTATAGTAAACTATGATTCTTTTTGCTGGTCTGCTCTACTTTCATTCTTACATAAGCCATAGTCTCTCTTTTAGGACTTTGATCTTTCCTAGTGATAATCCCAGTCTTTTTCACAAATGATATTTCCTAACTACCTAGAAATCAGCTATTCTACTTTAAATGTTTATTTATTTATTTTGAAAGAGAGAGGAGGGGGGAGAGAGAGAAAAATCCCAAGCATGCTCCACACTTGGTGCAGAGCCAGACACAGGGCTTGATTTCGTGACCCAGAGATCATGACCAAAATCAAGAGTTGGATCCTCAACGAACTGAGCCACCCAGATGCCCCTCAGCTGTTCTACTTTAGACTGTTGCCCTTGAATTCTATTCCTGAGAAATATTCCTCTACCCAGCCAGATTAGATGAGCATTACCACAGAACTTCTAATTCTTACCCTCCAAGATAGGCCTTCCTTCCTCCCATTTTTTTCCCCAGTAGGAACTTATTCCTTTGTATTTGTGGAGGAGAAAAAACAATTTTTTTCTCTGCCATTCTGGGTCCTTGGCTGAGACAGCTCTGTAATAAAAAGATTAACAGAATGAAAATAAACAGAAGTTTAATAAAATGTATACCTCCTGTATGCATGGGAAAGACCCAGGAAAACTGAGTAACTCTCAGAAATGACCCAAGCCACCACCTTAAATACCACCTCCACCAAAGACAAAAAATACTGGGTGTTGGGGAGAGGCCGGTTATAGGAGTTTATAAGGAAAACACAGTAAATAGTGGTAGTCTGAAGATTTAAGTCCTTGCTTTCTCCTTTGATAAGCGTTTCTAGAGATCTAGGATCATCCTTCTTTTCCTGATATGGAAAGGGAGACACCCTTACAAATGGAGATCTCCCTTATAAATGTCTCTTACAAAAGAGTTATTTCTACTCTACTTTCAAGGTCTCGTCTGTCTGCTTTTTCTTAAAACTCACCAGTTCAGAATAATCAATATCCAAAAAGGCATACTTGGGGGCATATTTTGTTCCCTTTCATATATCTGAACCATCAGTAACCACATTTCTACTAATTTGTTTCTTTTGAGAAATACTGAATTTTTGGTCAGTCACTTGGCATGCATGTCAGCCTGGAAAATTCCTGTCTCATCTTCCCTTTCAAAAAGAAACAATGATAAATTAGCATGTAGAGTGACCCAGACTGGTAGACTAGTGACTGTTTCTTTATCCCAAGTTATGTGACCTGAGCAATTAAATCTTTTAGGAGTCTCAGTTTCTAAAAAGTCACTAAACTATACATTTGTTCCATCCTTTCTATTACCAAGAATCTTTTTACTATTTTTTTCATGCAAATCAATATTTTGAAAAGTTTTATCGCCAAAAGCACTGTATTTATTTAGAATTATTCATTCATTTTTTCAAGGTTCATTAATCAAATACAAATAAATCTGACAAACTTCTAATCAACATACGTTAATCAGTGTTGCCACACAGAATTAATATGATTTCAGGCAAAAATTGAAGAAAAGTAGAAATGTATTTCTGAGGCAAATGGAAAATCACTCTTCTTCCACCCATATTCCCATTACTACCTTTCAAATTCCTAGGTGCCAGGAATCACCACAGGGCTAGATCATTAGTTCTAAAGTTCTGTCAGCTCTAAATTACATTAAAATTCACCAACAACCCCAGGTGCATTTTATCTAATCCACCTCTGCAATAACTTTAAATTGCTCCTCAATTTTCAATCATATTAGCAATGAGTTGTGTTTTTCAAGGTTGTTGAGAAAAGAACATTTTGGTTCCCATGTTTTAGGTTTCCATTATAATTACATTTACTTTGCCTTTAGACCTTTATGTAAGCTGGTGTGCCAAACAGCCAAATGACCCTATTTACTGTCCTTAGCATGACCATTTAGAGGCCTACATAATTACTACCATTAGGATTCATTGAGGAAATATTCTGCTTTAAAACATGTAATTTTTTAAATTTAAAAATGTTGGGGCTCCTGACTGGCTCAGTCAGTTAAGTGGCTGACTTTGGCTCAGGTCATGATGTTGCAGTTCATGAGTTGGAGCCCCACATTGGGCTCTGTGCTGACAGTTCAGAGCCTGGAACCTGCTTGAGATTCTGTGTGTCTCTCTCTGTTCCTCCCCCCACTTGCACTCTGTCTCTCTCTCTCTCTCAAAAATAAGTAACGATTTAAAAAAATGTTTATTTTTAGTTTTTTAATGTTCATCTATTTTTGAGAGAGAGAGAGAGAGTGAGTGAGTGGGAGGGGCAGAGAGAGGGAGACACAGAATCTGAAGCAGGCTCAAGGTCCTGAGCTGTCAGCACAGAGCTCTATGTGGGGCTTGAACCTCCAAACCGCAAGATCATGATCTGAGCTGAAGTCAGATGCTTAACCAATTGAGCCACCCAGGCATCCCTATTTTTGTTTATTTTGAGAGAGAAAGAGAGAGGGAAAAAGAGAATCCCAAGCAGACTCCATGCTGTCAGCACAGAGCCCAACGTGAGTGAAATCTCAAGAACCGTGAAATCATGACCTGAGCTGAAATCAAGAGTCAGATACTTAACCAACTGAGCCACTCAGACACCCCAAAACTTGTGACTTTAAAAGACTGATTTTTTCCTAGGATTTTTTTTTAAATATATAGGATAACTACAGATACACTGATGTCTTCTTCACCCATCCAATCTTGCATTTGTGCTCAGAGGAAACCACTTTCTAGAAATGAATGTGTATCTTTCTAGGCCATGATTTATAATATAGAAATGATATATATTGTTGCTTAGAAAAATTAATAACATGTAATATTTTATATGGTTTAAATTTTTAAACAAGTGGTATGCATCATACTTCCCCTTTGTCCTTTTGTAACATTTTAATGTTTGTGATATTGTGATTTATAATAAGAAATATATATTTAGTTTTTTTCCTTGTTTCTGGCATAGAGCTCCTAAAACCCTTGGAATTTCTTAATTGGTGAGAGCCACAAATGTGTCTTTTGTTTTATTAATGAAGTGACTTTTGGACTCCACTGGAGGATGGGGGCTGCTTGCCAGGGAAGCCAATTATATAGAGGCTTGGAACTTCCAGTACCATCCTCCTAACCTCTAGGGGTGAGCTGGAGGTTGAATCAATTGCCAATAGCCAATGATTTAATCAGTCATGGTTATGTAATGTCAAACTTAAAAATAAAACTGCTAGTTATATTAAATGGCTTTATTATGGAACAGCAGAAAATTGCAATTGGGGACAAGCAAGCTATGGTGAAACCATGAGCAAGTCTGGAGAACAAAGGAAAGGAATACCCTTTTATAGAGGAAAGGGGGAATTGGAAGAGATTGTTATAAACAAAATGTCTATTAAAATAAACTGGGCGATTGAAGTATAGTGGCTTCTCATTGGCTGAGTTGTGACTATCTCTCATTGGCTGTGGGGGTAGAAGGGAAGAAGAAACCTTTCCTGCTGCTGAGATAGTAAAGCAGTATCAACTTGCAGGGGGCCTCTCTGCCTGTTGGATTTGCAATTGATAATGAGTGGTAGGGAGTGACGGCTCCCTCTGCCCTCCCAATTCCATTTTAGTGGGGTTCCCCTTTATTAATTTTCACAGTAATGAAGGCTCCATAAAGTCCCAAAATGGTAGTTAGGAGAGCTTCCAGGTTGGTGGACTTGCGCAAATGCAGGGAGAATGGTGAATTTCAAGAGGGCATGGAAGCCCAGTGCCCCTTCCCATATGCCTTGCTTTTATGTATCTTTTCATCTAGCTGTTGATTTATATACTTTAATAACATTTGTAATAAATCAGTAATCTAGTGAGTAAATAAGTTTTCTGAGTTCTATAAGGTGCTCTAGCAACTTCATCAAACCCAAGGAGGATATCATGGGAACTTGGGATTTACAGCCAGTCAGTCAGAAACATAGGTAACAGCATGCCCTTATGATTGGCATCTGAGGTGAAAGGCGATCTTATGGAACTAAGCCCTCAACCTGTGGGATCTGACACTATCTCTAGGTAGCTGGTGTCAGAATTGAGTTAAATTCTAGAACGCCTGGCTGGTATGCCAAGTATATTGCTTGGTGGTACATGGGGAACTCCACCACCCCCAACACACACACACACACACACACACATTCACATGTTAGAACTGTGTCCAGGAACCCAAAATAATGTTCAGTTTTGGATTTGGCAGGATGGGGAGGGTATCCATATTGATATTTGTCATTTATTTTAACTGGAATTTTATTCCATTGCATGAATAGATTACATGTTATTCATTCTAATTGAAACCAATACCCTAGCAACAGCTCATTCCTCATGCAAATAGTCTCCTGGTGGACTGGCCTATCAGAAAAGCTAGACAGAACTGGATTCTAATATGGATTGAAGTAAAGCTCAAGCCAACTCCACTGTTCTTATTATTTTTCTTTTTATTATCTTATTATCCACTGTTATTATTTTCAGTTATGTTTCAGCTCAGAGAGGCAAGAAAATGAAATCTTTTCTATGTATATAATATCTAGAATGTTGCCAATATACTGAGTATATTCTGGTCTTTATAGAGGGCAGGGTAGACTGCGTTAGTTACCTCTCAAAGGAATGGGAGTACAAAGGAATGAGGAGAAAGAGTAACCAGATGCTCCTTTAAGTATAGGAATTTTTCCTGGATGTTTTCATGACTTGAATCAGCTATAACATTCATTAAATAATTAGGAAATCAAATTTGCATTACTTACTAGTATTGCTTTGCATCCACTGGCAATTGTGAACTTGAAACCTTCTAGTCGTAACCGTTTCTTTCACTTAAACAATTGCTTTTTTCATATGATTTGTTAATAAAGTGAGGTTTGTTAAGAATTGTATTATTGGACTATAGTATATAGAGAGTATGGATTTTTTTAAATAAATAATATGAATCTTGTTTGAAAAGGTATATTAATGATTTTGGCCATTAAGAAAATGACTTTCATATTTATCATCTCCGGTTATTTAATATTTCAAATATAAATCTAGTGATAGACTCTGATATTAGGGAATTTAAATTTAGCATTAACTCTAAAAAGTTGATAGCAATTAGCCAAGCAGAGGGAACTTTTGAACCAATTGTATAGTTACTGGAGTTGGTAAACACTGTTCATTCTTCACTGCAAATTACCAAAAGAAGAAAGCGAAATTGTTATAAAACAATTATATAAAAGTCTTAATTTTTACATATTTTAATTGCAAGAAGAATAATATAAACATTGTTTATAAGAAGATTTAATCCAAATCCCAACATAAAAGCAAAACAAACGAGCCTAAAATAACAATTACCAATGCAGTTGATATGAATGCAAAATAAAAGAAGTGCTTTCAGTCATTATTTGTTTTGCATTTTAATACATTATATGAGTAACTAGAATAACTTATTTTGCTCAATATCATCTGCATTGTTTCTAAACCCATAAAAATGAGTTCTTAGTTCTTTTTCTATGTACTTACAGTAGTATTTTCTTGTTTGTTTTTGTGTAATTCTGAGTACTTATTAATTGATTTTGAAAGAGAATTGCTTTCCTCCAGTACATTTGGCAGAAACCATCAGCCCTTATCCCAACTACTGGTCTTTCTACTATTCCAGACCTTTTTCTTGCACACGGTTGTGACAAGACAATGGCTCAGGAAGAGTCACTTCCAGCTTGTACCAGAGCTGAAATGAGATCTCTCATCATAAAAGATGCCCAGGATTTACTACGTAGCACTGTGAATAGTTCCCTCCAAATCGTTCCCAGGGCAGTACTCTCAGATATATATTGACAACTTATCTTTATACTCAGTGCCATTGGGAACATGCAGAACAGATTCCCAAAATTTCTGTGTCTTCTACTGACTTTTACAGACTGTCTCCAACCCTATATCACCTTAGAAAAACTGGAAGGCATGAAATAATGTGACTTATTCTTTCATCCCATGGCTCTACCTCCCAGGTTCACCAAGTCTTGGCAGCTCTGGAACATGGCTCCAGGCTTTCTCCTCCTCATCACTCCTATTAGATATATAAAATGATAATTACAAATTACTTAGGAAAGGCTTATTTTTAGTTTTTTAAAAATTATTTATTTTTTAATTTACATTCAAGTTAGTTAGCATATAGTGCAACAATGATTTCAAGAGTACCTTCCTTAATGCCCCTTACCCATTTCGCCCGTACTCCCTCCCACAACCCCTCCCACAACTCTGTTCTCTATATTTAAGAGTCTCTAATGTTTTGTCCCCCTCTCTGTTTTTATATTATTTTTCCTTCCCCTCACTTATGTTCATCTGTTTTGTATCTTAAAGTCCCCATATGAGTGAAGTCATATCATATTTGTCTTTCTCTGACTGGCCAGTTTTGCTTACCATAATACCCTCTAGTTCTATCCACATAAGCAAATATACACACACACCATATGCTCCTTATCCATTCATCCATCGGTGGACATTTGGGCTCTTTCCATACTTTGGCTAAGGTTGCTATACTTTCCATACTTTGGCTAGGGCTGCTATACTTTCCATACTTTGGCTAGGGCTGCTATAAACATTGGGGTGCATGTGCCCCTTCAAACAGTATACCTGTATCCCTTGGATAAATACCTAGTAGTGCAATTGCTGGGTCGTAGGGTAGTTCTATTTTTAGTTTTTTGAGGAACCTTCATCCTGTTTTCCAGAGTAGCTACACCGGTTTGCATTCCCACCAGCAGTGCAAAAGAGATCCTTTCTCCACATCCTCGCCAACATCTGTTATTGCCTGAGTTGTTAGTGTTAGCCATTCTGACAGGTATGAGGTGGTATCTCATTGTGGTTTTGATTTGTATTTCCCTGATGCTGAGTGATGTTGAGCATTTTTTCATGTGTCTGTTCACCATCTGGATGTCTTCTTTGGAGAAGTGTCTATTCATGTCTTTTGCCCATTTCTTCACTGGATTATTTGGTTTTTGGTGTTGAGTTTGATAAGTTCTGTATAGATCTTGGATACTAACCCTTTATCTGATATGTCATTTGCAACAATCTTCTCCCATTCTGTTGGTTGCCTTTTAGTTTTTCTGACTGTTTTCTTCGCTGTGCAGAAGCTTTTTATTCTAATGAGGTCCCAATAGTTCATTTTTGGTTTTGTTTCCCTTGTCTCTGGAGACATGTTGAGTAAGAAGTTGCTGCAGCTGAGGTCAAAGAGGTTTTTGCCTGCTTTCTCCTCGAGGATTTTGATGGCTTCCTGTCTTACATTGAGGTCTTTCATCCATTTTGAGTTTATTTTTGTGTAAGAAAGTGGTCCAGGTTCATTTTTTTGCATGTCGCTGCCCACTTTTCCCAGCACCATGTGCTGAAGAGACTGTCTTTATTCCATTGGATATTCTCTCCTGCTTTGTCAAAGGTTAGTTGGCCATACATTTGTGGGTCCATTTCTGGGTTCTCTATTCTGTTCCATTGATCTGAGTGTCTGTTTTTGTGCCAGTACCATACTGTCTTGATGATTACAGCTTTGTAGTACAGCTTGAAGTCTGGGATTGTGATGCCTCTAGCTTTGGTTTTCTTTTTCAAGAATCCTTTGGCTATTCGGGGTCTTTTCTGGTTCCATAAAAATTTTAGGATTGTTTGTTCTAGCTCTGTGAAGAATGCTGGTGTTATTTTGGTAGGGATTGCATTGAATATGTAGATTGCTTTGGGTACATTTTAACAATATTTGTTCTTCCTATCCAGGAGCATGGAATCTTTTTCCATTTTTTTGTGTCTTCTTCAATTTCTTTCATAAGGTTTTTACAGTTTTCAGTGTCTAGATTTTTCACCTCTTTGGTCAAATTTATTCCTAGGTATTTTATGGGTTTTGGTGCAGTTGTAAATTGGATTCATTCCTTGATTTCTCCTTCTGTTGCTTCATTATTGGTATATAGGAACACAACCGATTTCTGTGCATTGATTTTATATCCTACAACTTTGCTGAATTCATGGATCAGTTCTAGCAGTTTTTGGTGGAATCTTTTGGGTTTTCCATGTAGAGTATGATGTCATCTGTGAAGATTGAAATTTTGACTTCCTCCTGGCTGATTTGGATGCCTTTTATTTCCATGTGTTGTCTGATTGCAGAGGCTAAGACTTCCAATACTATGTTGAATAACAGTGGCGAGAGTGGACATCCCTGTCTTGTTCCTGACGTTAGGGGAGGAAAGAGTTTTAATATTAGCTTTTTAATAATAAACAAAAGTCTAAATGTAATTATGTAAGGATTTATGTCCAATTTTTAATCTAATGAATTATTGATATTTAACAAATAATATTTACCATATGTTAATATTCTAGAACACACATTTTTTCCAATATCTTAACCCAATGCTTACAGTTTCTCAACATTTAAATAGAAAAATATTACCTAAATAAATTCTGCATCTTGAATTTGTGCCTTTAAGACTCTCTTTATCATTGAGGGCTAATGTTGGCAATACACTAATACTCTAGATTTATTGTAAATTTACAAATTAGGATAGGCTCTAGCCAGACATTAACCCATTTGTTCAACAGTTCAATCAAGTGAGCATTCTGGTAGAAAATAACTGAAAACCTTGCCCCATTGCAAAAGTAGGGTAAAAGACAGAAAATGGTAATTTGTCACTTTTTCATAGCAAGAAGGAAATGGGCATCACAGAAAACAGGAGCAAACGGGTAGAGAGGAGAGAAAAAGAGGGAGAAGGGAAGGGAGAGAGTCAAATGTAGAAAAAAAAGTTATATATGGATGATAACATAAGAAAGTTTATTAATTTGATATGAATTTATATGGTATAAAGAGAAAGGGGTATATTGTTTTGAAGAAGACAGTGACAAAATCTATGTGCATGTTACTACTAGAGCTCAACATACATATGCCCTGTGACACAGCAGTTCCACTCCTGGGTAAATATCCAATGCAAGAATACATGTACAAGAATGTTCATAATAGCCCCAAACCAGAAACCATACAAACTTCCATTAGCAATAAAATAGATAAATCAATTAGGGTGTATTCAGACAAGAAAAAGAATGAACTACTGATAAAATAACATGAAATAATCTCATAGACATAATATTGAATGAAAGCAGTCAGACACAAAACATTCTGTGGCATATGACTGCATTCACACAGAATTCAACAACCTGAAAACAAATCTATGGTTATAACAGACAGAATAATGATTCCTTGAAGGATACAGATTGGAAAGAGCTTGAGAATACTTCTAAGATACTGGAAACATTCAAAGTATTCATTTGAATGTTGTTTATGTGGTTGATATATCTAGTCAGGTAAAAACGTGAAAATTCATTTTACCATACACTAAAGATTTACAGCAATAATAATAAAATAAAAGAATGATTATGCTATTTAAAAGATAGTGCAAAACATAGCAATGTGGAATCCAAAATATTTAATTACCAGTATAGCTTGAACTTTGACCAATCAGAAAATATGCCCAACCAAACAGAATGTATGTCATGACTCAAAGAACTGCTATTCTGAACAGATAGAAATTCTAGCAAGAAGAAACAGTGATTCTAGCTTTGGAAACTCCTTTATAATGTTGCTCGGCACATGCCTCAACTGATGATTTCCTCAGAACTCTACTTACTTATCCTGGTTGACGTTTTTTGTTTTTTTAATTCAGAATATCTGGCCTTTTGCTCTTTTTTTTTTTAAATAAATATTTATTCATTTTTGAAAGAGAGAGTGTGATCAGGGGAGAGGCAGAGAAAGACAGAGGATCCAAAGTGGGCTCTGCTCTGACAGCCTGATACAGGGCTCAAACTCAAGAACCATGAGCTCATGACCCAAGCTTAAGCCAGAAGTTCAACTGACTGAGTCACCCAGATACCCCTGGCCTTTTTTCTAATTCTCAACTCCAATCCCTGGCATCACTGTTTCTTCCTTCTCCTCCCACACAAACATAAAGCTTCCTCAATATTCTCTAAAATAAAGGAACCCTTTAATGTTGAAGATCTTTCTGCTTAAACTCCACCTTCTCTGTCACATGAAGTTAAACTGTAGTCAGTATTTTGCTTTAAGAAAGATCTTTGTTTAATTTCTTTTTTTTTAATGTTTATTTATTTTTGAGAGACAGAGACAGAGTGTGAGCAGGGGAGGGGCAGAGAGAGAGTGAAAGACACAGAATCTGAAGAGGCTCCAGGCTCTAAGCTGTCAGCACAGAGCCCGACGCGGGGCTTGAACTCACAAGCCATGAGATCATGACCTGAGCTGAAGTCGGACGCTTAACCGACTGAGCCACCCAGGCGCCCCATGATCTTTGTTTAATTTCTTACTCCATCATTTACTGGTTCACCTTAGCACGTCTCCTCATCGTCACTCTTTTATTTTCAATTTTTAATTGTGTCAGCCAATTCTGCTGGTGATGACAAATGAAATAGAAGAGCTTCTTAGAAGTCCCTGTTACCTTTCTTTATCTACCCTCTGTTACACTGCCCTGGATGCAACTCTTTAAATTATTCCTGCTTTTTAGTTCTCTTGGTGCTCATCTCAAAGCTGTGGATAATGTTTTTGCTCCTTTTTAAAATCAACTTTGACAATATATGTCACTTTTGTCCAATGTTCTGGTCATGAATCACCTTCATATGAATTTTCCAATCATATGAATCTTACCTCCCCAAGATTAAAACTCAGTTCCCTAGTCTCTTTCCATATAGAGGTTTTGCTACAGGACTGGTATGTGACTTCATTCCATCCAGTCAGACTCAACAGTCTGAGAAAGTGATTTGGATGTAAGTGACTTGAGGAAAAGGGCTTCAATCCATATTTCTTTGCTGAGAGGGTTGGGGTAGCAAGCTTTGAGGAATCAGTAATTCTGATTTTCTTTAGCATTCAGTGGGGCAGCCATAATGACAAATTTCTTCATTAAGACTATTTTTGCTTTGTGGTCTTAGACATTGCTCCTGGAAGCTTAATTCCAAATCTGGTTATTTCACCCTCCCCCAAATTATGTGAGTTTCCTAGTGTTCTTTTTAATAAACTTCTTTTCAGCTTATCCACTAGAGTTATAGAATTCAATTGCCTCTTCAGTATGAATGATGAGCATTTAGGTCAATTACCCTACACTCATCCACCTTACTGCTCTCTGTTAGATATTAATATTATAATGTAATTCTCTTATTGATGATCTGTGTAATTGTTTCCATCAATTTTCATCAGTTTCTCTTGATTTCTCACTTTCTAATTGGAAGGTATCAGCACCCTGCCTTTCTTTCACTTTCATCCAACCCCAACCTTTTCCGACTATTCACTTCTCAATTTAGGTCAGCCTCACTCTTACTTTTATGTTGTCCATTAATATTTACGTTCTGTTCTGCAACCAGTTCCTGGGCTTCTAGGTTTTGTCTATAGGTTGATTCTAAAGTTAAAAGCCATTACATGAGTTACTTTTTAAATTTTATGGATAGGTAAATTCAAACTGTGGAATCCATGTGGCAACATTACTTTCCTCCTCTTCCAAACCAATATCTTGACCTCTGTACTATATAAAGGAGACTGTTTCTAGCATTGGGTCAAAAGTATTACTATTTCTTATTCTCTAACAATTGCTTGAAATCATATCACATTTTAATTATTTGCTTAATATTTGAACGATGGCTCTCTTTCATTCTTATATTATTTGACCTTATACTATTCTCAATTACTTTCAATTTTTAGTTTTGCTTTCTATTACCTCAGGAGGTGTTTAGTCGTTCTTTTCTTTTTCAAAGAACTATTCATCTTTTTGCCATGACTTGGATTGTTTGCCCTGTAGATCTGGTACAAAACCATGACTATATGAGACTTCTTTTCTTTGTCCTTCTAGAATAAATTTACTCTTTCCTGGATTATTTCATTTCCAAGGTATTGATTTACTCCCTTATTTTGTTGAAATATGTCATCAAATCACTGTTTGCAAAACACAAATGAGAGGTAAAGTTGATAATTCCTTGCATACCTGAAAGTGTCCTTAGTTGAATACAGACCTCTGGGTGGAAAATAGCCTTTCTTCAGAACTTTTAGGCATCACTATCTTGTCCACATGCTTCTAGTTCTGCTGATGCCAGGCGGAAGACTTTCTTTCTCATACTTTTATAAGTGGGTTGTCATTTCTCTCTGTATACTTTTAGGATTATCTCTTTATCTTTCATATTCTAAAGTTTTTAAAACTCAAAGCTATGTGCAGATCTTTATTCATTTATTGCACTGGATACTTGATGGATCTTTTCAACCTCAAGACTCATGTCCTTCTTTTCTGGGAAATTTTTCTTTGATTATTTCTTTGATAACTTCCTTGCCTCCATTTTCCTTGTTCTCTTCTTATGGAAATCCTGTTAGCAGGATATTGGATTATTACATCTATTATCCTTTACCTAACATTATCTGTTTCTTTGTCTTTCTGTTTCATGCTAGAATATTTTCTCAAATTTATTTTCTAGTTCTAGTAAATGTCTTACGTCTGCAATTTTTGTTGTCAATCTCTAAGATTTTCTTATTCTATGATTATGTCAATGTTATGTCATTCTTCTTGTTCCATAATTTCATCTAAATATATTTGTATGTAATACTTAGAATTTCATTAAGGTTAGTATTGTATATACTAACAACATGGGTTTGAACTGATCCACTTATACACGGGTTTTTTACAGTACAGTACTGTAAGTATATTATCTCTTCCTTATGATTTTAACATTTTCTTTTCTCTAGCTTACTTAATTGTGAGAAATCATTATATAATACATACGACATAGAAAATAAGTGTTACTGTTTATATGATCAATAAGACTCCAGTCAACAGTAGGCTATTAGTAGTTAAGTTTGGGGAGAGTCAAAAGTTATATGTGGAATTTTACTGTGGGGGGGAAGGGGGTCAGTGCCCTAACCCCCAAGTTGTTTAAGGGTCAATTGTAATTTATGTGTTCATATCCCCAGACACATATAAATTGAAAATAGTAAATGAGTAAGGCTTTTTTTAATGTTTATGTATTTTGAGAGAGAGAGAGAGAGAGAGAGAGAGAGTGAAAGAGAAAGAGAAAGCGAAAGCTAGCAGGGGAGGGGCAGAGAGAGAGGGAGGCAAAGAATCCCAAGCAGGCTCCACATTGTCAGTGCAGAGCCCAACAAGGGGATCAAACTCACGAACCTATGAGATCATGACCTGAGCTGAAATCAAGAGTAGCATGCTTAACTGACTGAGCTATCCAGGCACCCTGAGTAAGACTTTTTTAAGTTGTTTTCTCCCCCTGAATTATCTTTGTTTCCTTCAGTATCTTTGTTCTTTCTTTTTTTTTTTTTTTTTTTTTACTGCACTTTCTTTCTTGTACATGGGGTGATATTTAGTTGTCCACTTCCATTTAAACAGAAGTATGGTCAGAGAAAGACAGATACCATATGGTTTCACTCTTATGTGGATCCTGAGAAACTCAACAGGAACCCATGGGGGAGGGGAAGGGAGAAAAAAAAAAAGACGTTAGAGTGGGAGAGAGCCAAAGCATAAGAGACTGTTAAAAACTGAGAACAAACTGAGGGTTGATGGGGGGTGGGAGGGAGGGGCGGGTGGGTGATGGGTATTGAGGAGGGCACCTTTTGGGATGAGCACTGGGTGTTGTATGGAAACCAATTTGTCAATAAACTTCATAAAAAAAAAAAATAAAATAAACAGAAGTATGGTATAGTTGGTATCCAATGCTGGAGCACTGTCAACACAAGGCAGTCGCATGGTTTCATAAATATAGAGTTTTAACAGGTAAACCAATCTCTGGGGTTAAAAGTCAACATGGTTATCTACATTTGGTGGTATAGAGATTAGAAAGGGGCTTATGGGAGCCTCTAAGACACTAGATATTTTCTATTTCTTGATCTAGGTGCTTAAATACAGAGGTACCTTTCCCTTGTGAGAATTTATCAGCTGTAGTCTTATGATTTCTTAAATTTTATGTATTTATTTATACTTAACCAGAAGAGTTTTGGGAAAAAAACTGGTGGAAAACAATTTGATAGTGAGACACAGAAAGTAGTAAAAAATTTAAGAGAAAGCTAAACAATTAGGGAGTACACTCCAAAATGTTCTTGATCTAGACATTCTGTTTGTTCCCACTAAGGCCCATGAAGCTTATCCTATCTTAACACCTTCCTATTTTGTCTGGGCAGACAAAATAGGACAAGGCAGACAAACACTCAAAACACTCAAGATATCTTATACAAAATTTCTGTAGAAGGAAACCATAGTATCCATTAACCTGAGAACAAAGGCATTAGGAACAAATGGAAATTACAAAAAAATGCAAGTAGATAAGAAAACAATGTCAATTCTAATGGGAGTTTTAGTGAATTATCTTTTGTGATTTGGAAGTCCTTCTTTTGTGTTTCCATATGATCCTTGCAAAAATTTATCATAGAAATTTTAACCTCTATTATAATCGTCTACTAATGTGTCCCTCCTGTCCTCTAGAACAGCATTGTCTAATAGAAATATAATGCAAGCCATATATGAAATTTTACATTTTCTAGTAGCCATGTCTTAAAAAAACAAAAAAGGAATAAGCACAATTAATTTTAATCATAAACCTAATCTTAATGATAGAGGTACTTAATTCAATGTAACTAAAATATGATTTTAGTATGTAATTAACATAATAAATTATTGGGATATTTAGAATTCTGTTTTTTAACGAAATCTTTGAAATCCAATGTATATTTTACTCTTAAAGCACATCTCAATTTTGGTCTAGCTACTTTTCAAGTGCTCAACAGCCACATGCAGCCACCGGCTGTCATCATGGACAATGGAGCTCTAGAATGAAGCACAATGAGGGCAGTGACTGTTTCTTCTTGTAACTGACAGAGCACCACCATACAGTAGGTGGTGACACCAGTAGGACAAATAGTCCTTTTTACCATCTCCTTAGATGTGTATAAACTGATATAATAATTGTAAGAGGTTCTCAATCTTATTTCATTACTCTATTTGAGATTTACTATAAACCAGGCCCTGTACTGACTGCCATGAATTATTAGGGTATCAACTGGAAAATAAATCACAAAGTGATGTAAAGGTCGCCAATTATGAATACAACTTTACAAATAATCTGGAGAGAATGAAAGTTATTGCCAGACATGACTGAAATTACACTTTAAAATTGTGTTTAATGCTAAACATGTTATGATTTTATATTCTGACAAAGGTTAAAAGAAACACACAGAATTGGGTTTGAATTCACGTTCCTAAATTTTTAGCTGAAGTTAGGTTTTTCATTTCTAAAAGTGGGATAAAATTGATTTATATCCTAGAGCTCTTGAAAGTATTATAAAGCACAACACACACAGGGTTTTACATAGTAGCTGATCCATAGAAAGCACTTGATAAAAATTTAATCTTATTATAGTTATGTCATAGGTAGATCAACATTCTATTAACTATTAACTTGAGGCATCATACTACCTGATTTCAAAATATACTACAGGGCTATGGTAATTAAAACAGCATGGTGCTGGAGAAAAAACAGACATATAGACCAATGGAACAGAATAGAGATCCCAGAAATAAGCCCACACCTATACTATTGACTAATATTTTACAAGAGAGCCAAGAATATTAAAAAAATATAGTCTCTTCAATAAATGATGCTGGGAAAACTGGATACTCACATGTGAAAAAATGAAACTGTACCCCTGTCTTAACTCCATACATAAAAATCAACTCAAACTGGCTTAAAGGGCTTAAATTCCATGAAATTATAAAACTCCTACAAGAAAACATAAGGAGCAAGCTCTATGACATTGGTCTTGGCAATGATTTTTTGGGATAAGAAACCAGAAGCTCAGACAACAAAAGCAAAAAATAAACAAGTGGGACTACACTAAACTAAAATGCTTCTGCACAGCAAAGGAAATCATCAGCAAAATGAAAAGGCAACCTATGGAATGGATGAAAATGTGTCCAAACCACACATTCAAAAAGGGATTCATATCCAAAATGTGCAAGGGCTCATACAACTCACTAGCAAAAGAAGTCCAAATAACCCAGTTTTTAAAAATGGGCAAAGGACCTGAATGAACATTTTTCCAAAGAAGCCATACAAATGGCCAGTAGGTACATGAAAATATGCTCAACATAACTAACCACAAAGGAAATGCTAATCAAAACCACAATAAGATATCACCTCATACCCATTGAGATGTTTATTATCAAAAAAACAAGAGATAACAAATACTGGCAAGAATGTGGATGAAAGGGAGCACTTGTACACTCTTGGTGGAAATGTAAACTGGTACAGCCATTATGGAAAAGAGTATGGAGGTTCCTTAAGATACTAAAAATAGAACTATATGATCAGCAATCCCACTTGTGAGTATATATCCAAAGGATATGAAAACAGGATATCAAAGAGATATTTGGACTGCTGTGTTTATTGTAGAATTATTCACAAAAACCAAGGTATAGAAACCACTTAAGTATCCACTGGTGAATGAAAGGGTAAAGAAAATGTGAAATTTATCACACACACACACACACACACACACACACACACACAGAAGAATATTATTTAACCTTTGAAAATAAGGAAATCTTGTCATGTGCCACAATGTGAGTAAAGTTGGAAGGAGTTTTGTTAAATGAAATGAACCAACAGAGGAAAACTAACACTTCATGGAATCCCTTATATGAGTTTTTAAGTCAAATTCAAAGAAATGGAGAAGAGAATGATGGTGGCCAAGGGCTGGAATGGAGGTGGGGAGGGATAAGGAGAGGTTTGAAAAAGAGTATAAACTTTTAATTGTAATATGAATAAACTTTGAGAATCTATAAAATTCTCTATAAGAATCTATAATCTATATAAGATGGTGACTATGGTTTATAATACTTCATTGTATAATTGAAATTTGCTAAGAGAAAAGAACTTAAGTGTTCTCACCAAAAAAAAAAGGAAAAAGGAAATATATGAGGTGAGGTATGTGTTCATTTTTTTAATGTTTATTTTTGAGAGAGAGACAGAGAGACAGAGTGGGAGCGGGGGAAGGGCAGAGAGGGAGACGCAGAATCTGAAGCAGGCTCCAAGCTTTGAGTTGTTAGCACAGAGCCTGACTTGGGGCTCTAACCCACAAACTGCAAGATCATGACCTGAACTGAAGTCAGATGCTTAAATGACTGATCTACCCAGGTGCCCCATGGTGGAAATCCTTTCACAATGTGTACATATATCAAATTGTCATTTTGTACAGTTTAAATATGCTGTAGTTTTAGTTTCTTTCTGAATCAGGTAATGCTGAAGCAACAGCAAATGGTTACATTGTTATGACTTCCACAAAACTTAGGTTTCATAGTGCCATCTGGAGTGAGAAAGCCTTTAAAAACTTAGTATTTTTCTTAATGAATCAGTGGCCTTGACCATGACACTTAAGTATTTTGTGCCTCAGTACACTTATCTGAAAGTGGAAATATGAGTGTTTATGTGACAGTTCTAAATATATATTAGTTATTATTCCTATTAGAAAGAAATATAGTCAGTGAAGTAGAAAAAGAAATTTAAATTAGAGCAGGAGAAAAATAACATGGTGGGTGTTAACTTGCCACTCTAGTACCCAATCTGTTGAAGAACAAATAGGCTCTTTTTTGTGAATACCTGGAAATATTTGTTAAAGTGGTATTGTGATTGTTGAGGAAGGCGGTCTTGAATGTGAAGAATGAGATTAAAACAGTAAGTTTGAATTACTAATGGTTAAATGACTTTGTTTATTCAGGCTAGTAATAATCACCTGTACTAGGCAAAAATGTTAATTAATTCTGTTTCTTCTCCACACGTGTTTCCCGCGCCCCCACCCCACCCCACCCTCACCCCCCACCCAAGGCAGAATTTGGTGATTGCAGCATGTGGCTCTACGGAAGTTCTAAATAGATGTATATTTTGCCTTCTTGTAAAGTCATACTGTTCACGGGAGACTTGTCTCAGCTTAGAGAGGTAGGAATGTTTCAGGTTTAATATGACATCAATAAAATATTTTGCCATGTATCAGAAGGAATAATCACTTTGTAAAATTGTCATATCCATTGGATATCAGCAGAGACCTGAAAACAACAAGAAACCATCTTGTAAATTGAGCTGCAGTTTACTCGTCTCTGAAATAGGATAACAACATGCTCTCTATCAAAGGTCTCACATAAGGAGAAAATGTTATAATACATGTAAAGTAGCAGCACATAGTAAACACGAGCAAAAGAAATTTGGGGGAGTAAACATAAATTAATCCCCTAAATAGCAGTGTTCTGTGTGTTTGAAATGATAAGGAATTGTTAAGTATTCAAGTTGGTGGAGTGGAAAGAACGGAAGCCTCATCGCTCTCATGTACCATTATAGACCCACACTTACAGCCTTAAATTATCGTTCTGCAGGATGTCAGAACCATCAGTGCTTTAGAGAGCCTTCATCTTAAGAGTTTTCCTTTTGGCAAATTGATTGATGTCTCTTTGCTTGTGAGTAGAATTTTCCTCACCTGGGAATGTCTTCTTCCATTAATTTTCTTATAGAACTCCTGTTTAATCTTTCAAGGGACATTTTCATGTTATTTCCTCTCAAATTCTTTGTACACAAAAGCCGCTGGATATACATGGTATCCATCAGAATGTAACCAGCCTCTCTTTAAAATCCCCTATTACCTTCCTTTTCAATCATGGTAGAGTGATGTTTCAACTTCTCACCTGGCTGGACCCAAAGCTGTTCCTGGCCCCACAGAGACATTAATAGCCAGGCCCAAGCACTGGGATGCTACCATTTCAGCTCTGCAGTTCCTGCTCTTATTTTCAGTTCCTTGTCTTTTCTGGCAATTAGTGGCCTCTCCCCCTCCCCACCCCCCATTTTTCTTTTGAGCTCAGCTATTCATCTGTTTTAAAGTTATATGTATTACCCAGCCTTTCTGGGTGTGGGTAGCAAGTGTTTTCATATTAGTTGAGTCCATTATCCTCCCTTAACTGCTGTATTTGCTCCAAGTATAATTCTTTATTAAAGTATTTGCTTTTCAACCACAGGAACATAATGCTCGTTTTTCAAAGGTGGCATTTTAGACTACCCTTAAAGAAACAGATGTCCATCATAGCATTTGGCTCACATCCTTAACATGACATTTATCGAAACAGGCTGCACATAGGTTGCATCCAAAATTTAACTGCTGACAAACTCATTCTAATATCTCTTGATGTCAGTTTCCTTCTTCCTCAACCCACAGATGCTGCTGTGCCCCTTTGCAAGATAACGTGTGCACTTTGCAGATATTCTCCAAGGTGACAGAGAAATGAAGAACTGTGTGTACTCAGTTTTGAAAGAGATTTGGTTCGCCCTATTTTGTAGTGTACCTGGCTCCCAATTCATATGATAATCGAAATCTCTGGTGTGGTTTGTAGACAATGACTGTGCCATTCTGCTGCTGCTTTAGTAAAATTAAGGTGCAGCCTTCCTCTTTTATGAAGGCATGTATACTAGATGTGACTCATAATGGATAAAAGACAGCAATTAAATGCCTTGAAGTGAATTACAACTCTTTGGAGACATTGAATCTGGTGTTAATTTGGTGATCAACAGTGGCATTTGGAATTCTGTTCAGCTTTATAATTTAACTTTCCAGCTACCCTTCACACCTAAGCCAATTTATGAGAGACATTGTTTGGTATATGAGATATGTAGCTCTTCTAGATGTTAGGAGTATACTGTTTATCTTTTCAGATTCAGCAAGCTCTTGATTATGTTCCACAAATAGCCACATTCAGTTCATTTATCTTTTATTCTCAAATTTATCCTGAATATGTTATACATATGTTACCTAATAAAAATCACAATATGGCTAATAGGGGAAAAAATAACACATATTGTTTAATGGGATGTTTACTCCTGCTAAAATAGTATAGATAAAATTCCATCAATATAACCCTTTAGACAGAGTAGAATAGCATCAAATTTTCTCATTCTATAATTCTGAAAAACCCTGTTCACTCTCTCTGAATACTTTTTGACCTTTACTCTCTATTTTTCTTATAATGTCCTTTTTATAACTGCATATTCAGATATCACTGTGTATTTTATAAACTATAAATATTATTTAAGATGTAATTTATTTGATATGAAATAGCTTACATAATATCCCACACATGAAATACAAATGTAGATTCAAAAAAGAAGACATGCAAATCATAAGAAGAAAGTATAAAAATGATTGCCAATAAAATCTGTAGTAGTTATAATCTTTATTATGATGCAGCATTTTAAAAACTTATATTTTAGATAAAAGGAAAGAGATGGAACACTAAAGTAATTCAACCCCTCCCTACCCCTTGGGTGGAGTAGGGTGGGTAGTAGAATGATTAGGGGAAGAGTTGGGCTTCCCTGGACATAGTTTAGGAAAGGGACTGTGGCCTTTCAGGAAATCCCTTCATCCCCTGTGGCAACTCATCCAATATAGTAAGGGAACAGTGGACAATGGGGCAGAGAGGTGCCTGGATTGCTAGGTTGAGATAACACTGTCAATTGCGCATAGATTATGTGAGGCATGTAGAATATCCAAGAGGAGAATCTAAGGGTACCAGGGAGACGCAGAAGTGCTGAAAAGCAGGTGGATCCAGAGTCCTGTGGTTGAGATGTTCAGGTGCAGCTATGTGGACCCCATAAGTCAAAGCAAAGGGAAGTCTATGCCCTGGTACTACAGCAGGCCCAAAGGCTAGGAACCACCAGTTTTATTATCAAGTGTGATAGTAAAAAAGGCCAGTGCTAGAGATATAGAGGATGAACCAAATCAAGTGAAAGCCACACAGAATGAAACTAACACCCCCATCACAATATGTGTGACTCCTCCTCCGCCCCCAGATAGAAGGGGAGATACCCCTTATGGAAAATTTGTACTTGGAATTGGCGGAATATTTACTTTCTTCACCAAGAAATAAAGACTGTTTAAACCTTAAATGCTTAACCTTAAATCTTAAGGGCCGATGGTGCTTTTGTTGGTTAAATTCTTGTGTCTCACTGAGTCCTATACTCCTATTCCAAAATTACCAGATTTAACAGTGGCTACACGTGAAGATTAGTTAAGTTATGGAAAACATACAAATACAGTTTTTGGAATATCCAAAGTGCATAAATATCCTTACATACTATATTTCAATATCCTATTTCTACCTATTTACATGGGCATTTTAGGAAGCCTATAGAAGACACAGATTGTAAAACAAATAATTTCATTTGGCCACTTTTCTCTGTGCACACACAAAACCTACTCATCACTGCCAAGGCTTTTTTCATGACTGAGCACTTCCTCCTGCCAATGGTGGTTAGAGCTGTCATTTGCAAATCACATTATTAGAGCTTTCTAGGGAAAAAAATGATGTCAGTGATAATCTCCTCTAGAAGTTTCTGATGCTCAGTCAGTTGAGTGCCTGGCTCCTGATTTGGGTTCAGGTTATGATCTCAGAGTTTATGAGATGGAGCCTTGCATCAGGCTCTGTGCTGACAGTGCAGAACCTGCTTGGGTTTCTCTCTCTCCCTCTCTCTGTGCTCCTCCCCCCCACCTTAAAATAAAGTAAACATTAAATTAAAAAGTATATTAGTACAATTCCTCCTTCTTCACTGGGTTTTACACATCGTTTTTTAAATTTCATTTATTTTTGAGAGAGAGACAGAGAGCATGCATGTGAGCAAGGGAGGGGCAGAGAGAGAGGGAGACAGAGGATCCAAAGTGAGCTCTGCACTGACAGCAGAGAGCCCAACGTGGGGCTTGAACTCACAAACTGTGAGATTATGACCTGAGCTGAAGTTGGACGTTTAACCAACTGAGCCTAACACATATTTTCTTTTAAGCCCATATATACATTTGTACCAAATCTCATAATCTGTATTTTAAAAAAAAGAATGCAGTGTACCACTCTCTAAAGAGGTTATCTGTCTTTCTAGAAAGTTACTCAATTCTACCAAAATTTAAACAAATTAATTTCCAAGTCCTCAATCAATTATAAGTACATTTTTTTAAATATCCCAAATAATGCAGAGAAAGTGGAACCCTCTTGCACTATTGGTGGTAATGCAAACTGATGCAGCCAGTCTGAAGAACAGTGTGGAGCTTCCTCAAAAAGTTAAAAATAGGATTACCCTATGATCCAGCAATTGCACTATTAGATATTTACCCAAAGGATACAAAAATACAGATTCAAAAGGGTACATGCAACCCATTGTTTATAGCAGCACTATCAACAATAGCCAAACTGTGGAGAGAACCCTAATGTCCATCAACTGATGAATGGATAAAGAAGAGATGGTGTGTGTGTGTGTATACACATACATACATATATATATACCATATATATAATGGAATATTACTCAGACATAAAAAAGGAGGAAATCTTGCCATTTACAACTAACTGCATGGAGCTAGAAGGTGCTAAGTGAAATATGTCAAAGAAAGACAAATACCATATGAATTCACTAATATGTGGAATTTGAGAAACAAAACAGGTGAACATATTGGAGGGGGGAAAAGGGAAACAAACCATAAGAGACTCTTAGAGAACAAACTGAGGGTTGATGGAGGGAGATAGGTGGGGGATGGGCTAGATAGGTGATGGGGACTAAGGAAAGCACTTATAATGAGCACTCAGTGTTGTATGTAAGTGATGAATCATTGAATAGTCTTGAAACCAATGTTGCACTGTATGCTAACTAACTAGAATTTAAATAAAAATTTGAAGAGAAAGAAAAAAATAAATTTCCCAAATAAATGATTAAATCATTTACAATTTTGTAACATCAAGTCACTATGTTTCATAAAGCCATGATTCTAAATAACTGCCCAAGATACAATTACATAGGAGTGATTTCTTCTAGTAAATCTTACTGTTGGAAAATAATTCCATTTTTAGGTTGTCAGCAATCAACGTTCTATATACATGGACGTGTGTGTGTGTGTGTGTGTGTATTCAAGTGAAATTTTTTCTGTTTTTGAGTGATTTATATATTTCTTCTACCCAAATAATAGATGATTTGACATAATCAAAATATGCTGCTTTTCAAAATAAATTATCTGATGAGGAATATAAGGATTCATATTGGAGCATAGGCTTTATAGACAAGCAGACCAGGGTTGAATCATGGTTCCAGCTGGTTGGGTAAGCTAAACAAGTTATACAATTTCCTTGGGACCTTTCATTTCTGGATATCTAAACTACATGGCAGTGTATAGTAATAAAAATGTTAACCCTATATTGCTGTTGTAGGATCAAATAAGGTGTAATAATGTGTTTATTTCAGTGCCGGACATAAAATGGGTTCTTAATAAAAGTCTCTTTGAAACTGGAACTTCAGATTCTGTGTAACATTAGTGATGTGCTTTTGTTTCAGAATATCTGTTTCAGCTCCCCATAATTAGTTTATCTCTGTGTTCCTCTTATTCATCATTTGAGGCTGAACATACTTTTTATGGTGTATCTTTTCCATTACAGCCATTCTTTAGGTCTATTCTTTTCTCTCCATGACCAATTCATTTTGATTTAAGGTGGAGAGCTGAAATATCAATTCATTATTTAGATTTTTGGTGTTTAATTTAAAAATTATTCTTGAGACTATTTTGGAATTAAAGTATTACTAATTATAATAATTGGCATATGAGCTTTTAGGAAGTATAATATGTAGACTCATATGTTTGACTCAAGGCTAATAGTCAACATGTACTTATTGAATCAATGTTTTGGAAATTTCTAAGATGTTCACTTTTTGTTCTGGAAGGAAAATAATTTTTTAAAACACAGCTATAAAAGCAAGCAAACTGAAAAATATGATTCATAAGAATCATTCTAAAAATAAAGAGCACCAAATAGAAAGATATTCTCTTACTCCTACACTAAACCATCTTGTGACCTCAGATGAGTTATATCCCCTCCCTAGGTCTCAATTCAAAAATGTGTAAAAGGAGGAGTTTGAACTCATGGCTTGTAGGGTTTTCCAATTTCTGTCTGATTTCTTCACATATAATTCCTGTGTGAAACAAATAACATGTATTCACAACTAAAATTGCACAGTTTTGATTGTCACCCACTGTAAATGATCTTAAATGTTCTATGAGCCTCAATAAGTATGGAAGTAGAGATTATAGGAAAGTGATTGCAGGGCCACCAAAGTTTAAACTTTTATGGTAACTATTATACCCACACTATACACAGGTTTCTAGCCCCTAGCTTTTGTAGGCTATGATCCCTAAGAGGACAGGAACCGTATCTACTAGCCTCGTGGTTGAATCCTCAACGACTTCTATAGTGCTTGGCTCATAGTAGTTGATAAATAAATGTTTGTTAAATGAGTGGTAAAAATGCCTCCTACCTAGTTGCAAGGAAATTTTCACTGCAGGTTACTGTTTATAATTTTTTTTATTTTGTTAATGTTTCTTTATTTTTGATAAAGAGAAAGAATGAGAGAGAGAAAGACATAGTGTGAGTGAGGGAAGGGCAGAGAGAGAGAGAGAGAGAGAGAGAGAGAGAGAGAGAGAGAGAGACAGAACCCGAAGCAGGGTCCAGGCTCTGAGCTGTCAGCACAGAGCCCGACGTGGGGCTCACACTCATCAACTGTGAGATCATGACCTGAGCTGAAGTTGGACACTTAACCGACTGAGCCATCCAGGTGCCCATACTGTTTATAATTTAAACTGGGGCGCCTGGGTGGTGCAGTCTGTTAAGCGTCCGACTTCAGCCAGGTCACGATCTCGCGGTCCGTGAGTTCGAGCCCCGCGTCAGGCTCTGGGCTGATGGCTCGGAGCCTGGAGCCTGTTTCCGATTCTGTGTCTCCCTCTCTCTCTGCCCCTCCCCCGTTCATGCTCTGTCTCTCTCTGTCCCAAAAATAAATAAACGTTGAAAAAAAAATTTAAACAAAATGGAATATAATAGTACAAAAAATATACGCTGAACCTCCTAGGAATCAAGAACTATGATTTTTCCTGGAGATACAAAATCTTAACCCTGAAAACTTGGATGTGACAAAAACATAGTAGATTATTTCTATGTGATGTGGTAAAATAGAAATAAGTAGCACAGTTATATCTAGCCAGAGAGGAGGTTCTGCTAAGGAGTTTTGGAGGGTGTGATCTCTGAGGTAAATCTTGGAGGACAGGTAGAGACTGGTGAAGAAAGGGAGAAAGATATTCCAAGCTTAAGTAACATGCCATGATTCAAGGCATGCCATTATAAAACCATCTTGGCCTCTCCTAAGATTTCTAATTACAGTAAACTATTTAGCCTCTTGGAACTCCTACTATATGGGTTCTGAGTTAGATAGATGTTAAGCTATTTAGTAATTAACTAGGCTGTGGTGGTTAATCCCACAGGAAATCCTAATTGAGAAAACATTTAGCTGACTAGCTCTTAAGAGGTTGGACCATAGCACAGCAATGATGGCATTTGGATCAGTGTTTTCAACAAGAAAATAATTATTGGGGCGCCTGGGTGGCTCAGTCGGTTACAAATACGCCTCTTGATTTCAGCTCAGGTCATGATCTCATGGTTGTGAGATTGAGCTCCAGCTCTACATTGGGTCCTGCAGAGCCTGCTTGGGATTCTCTCTCTTCCTCTCTCTCTGCCCCTCCACCCTGCTCGCTCTCTCTCTCTCTCTCTCTCTCAAATAAATTAATTTTAAAAAATTACTAATTTTGAATTGGTTGGAATTGAGTATTTTTAAAAATCCAGAACAAAAATCATAGTCAAGGAAAACTGACCATAATAAAGAAAAAGTAATTTTTTGTGACATTATGTCATTGGCCACACTATCTTCCAGGGTACCTATAAATACTACAGGCACATAAGTATTAATTCTAGGAGTGTGACTGAAGTTACAGGTAAACTCCTGGAATGCATCATTCAAGTAAATTTTTTGAGGATTATATGTTGGTTTTGTGTGTGTGTGTGTGTGTGTGTGTGTGTCTTATCTTGACTCCCACTTCTTAATTTGACTGTGATGCTGGAGATACAGGTTAATTTGAGAACATGAGACTGATGAAGGTTTGTGTCAACATCTAAACTACTCACTCAGACATAGCCAAGTGAGGTACCCAAGAGCATCCAGAGGTTGTTCTTCAATGACTCCTTCTCTGTCCTCTGTACAATAATATTTTGTATTTAGTCCACTTGTGATTCACATCACACACCTTATTTTTATTTCCTTCCTGTGTTCCACACTAGACTATATCCTCCTACAAAAGAGAGACCATATCTGTCACAGCTATATCTTCTGTGCCTTACCCAGGCCTGGCACATTGTAGATACTCACTGATGTTTGTGGAATGAGCTAATGAAAGGCTGTAGTTATGCTCTACGTAACTGCATAGGAACACATGGTCGAGTATAGAAGAAAATTCTAAGGACTAAATACACCATGCCATAATTTGCTTTGCCTCTCACAAGGCTTTACTGCAAAACATCTGTTATTCTGCCATCTGTCTTACAACCTTTCCTTTTTCCATTTCCTGATTACCACTTATTTAAATTACTACCAACAGCAGAATCATTGCTTCCTTTCCTGCTGAGGTGGTATGATTTTAGGCAATCTATTTCTCCATTTGCCCTCTCACAGCCTTCTTTGCTCTTCAGAGATGATGCCTTCCCAAAGCAAAACCAGTCCCAGGCCAAAAGCTTTTCTCTCCTAACATAGTTTCCTTAGAAGATCCACCAGAAACCAAATTCCTCACTGTACCAGGTTGATGCCCCATTTCCCCAAGTGACAGTTCCAAAGCTTTAGTTTTTTCTTGTCCCACCATGCCCTTCTCCAATTTACCTCAGGAGATAGCATTGTATCGATCAAGAAGATAGAACATGCTTCCCTGCCTACAAACCCATCTGTGATTGCAAATATCACTACATTTTCCCCTCTAGTTTTACAAACATCTTTTTTTCTTTTCTGACCCAAACTCTTGGGCTCTTGACCTCAGTCCCATCTGTTTACCCAAGTTTTTGCTCTATCAGTTATAACACTGTTCTTTATGGCTTCGTTGTCTTCCTTCCACTGGACAATTCCTTTTATTTTATTTTATTTTATTTTATTTTATTTTATTTTATTTTATTTTATTTTATTAATGTTTATTTATTTTTGAGACAGAGACAGAGCATGAACGGGGGAGGGTCAGAGAGAGAGGGAGACACAGAATCTGAAACAGGCTCCAGGTTCTGAGCTGTCAGCACAGAGCCCGTCGCGGGGCTCGAACTCACAGACTGTGAGATCATGACCTGAGCCAAAGTCGGACGTTTAACTGACTGAGCCACCCAGGTGCCCCAGACAATTCCTTTTAAAATATACATACCTCTCATCCCTAAGGAGAGACTTCCCTTGACTCCATATCCACCTCCAAGTTTTCTGCTCTCTTCTCAATCATCATTTCACTCACATCGTTTCTCAGTGCTTAATTCATTCTGATTTGTCTTGTAATTTTACTATTCCATGGACACTCCTCAGCCAAAGGTTGCCTGCCAGTTATCTCCAAATTCACAGGTCAGAGCATCACTCTTCCATAAATGATACGGTGGAACTTGCTTCTTAAATCTTTTTAAATTATTGGTTTCCATCATACTCTTCCCCCTGCTCCTCCCTGCCACATTCTTCTTATTTTAAACCACTAATTCTCAGTCTACTTGTTCTGTTTCTCCTTCGTTCAGATCTTAAATATTGGTGTTTTCCTAAGGATTCTGCACTGTGCCCTCTTCACTTCTCTTTATATTTCCTTTTGCTGGGTGACCATCAAGTGTCATGGTTTTATCTGCCCCCTATACAATATGACTTCAATATGCCCCTCCTCTGGACTTGATATAACTGTCTACTATACCAGCTGGACATGACCACATAGACATTTCCTACAAATCAAACACATTTCAAAGCTGATGTTTTTGTTTACATATTAACTCCAGATTTATTCCTCTTATGTATTCTTTATTACAATGCATTCTGCATTATCCACTGAATGACCCCAAACAGAAACCTGAGGAATTTGTACACTGCTTCCATTGTACCACTCACTATATCTGTGCCAGTCAGGGTTTGATCAGAAAAACAGAACCACTAGGAATGATAGAAAATGTAGATTTATGGGGGGATTTGACCCTTTGATTTGTGAGACCTGGTTAAATAGTTTATATATGGCTGTTCCTTCTGCATCTGGAGCTGGATCTGGCTCAAGAAAAGTGAAGGGAATCTGGGGGGAATGAGAGGGCCTGTGGGTCCAGCAGCTGCTCAAGCCAGAAAGGTGAGCCAACATATCAGTAACAATGTGTCTGAGCTGCAACTGTGCCCAGTGCCCCCACTGACATCCCCAGCCTAAAAAGAATGTTACTGCTGTTTCATTTTTGTGTTCCAAATCTCACACAAATGTTTCACATCATTCGTGCTAACTTGCTCAGAAGTCCAGAAGGGACTTCTGAGAAACATTGTTCCAGCATAGCTAAACTGACACACTAGAAACTCATCACAGTATCCAGTTAGTCAAATCCTGCCAGTTTCTTTTTTTGATGTTTATTTATTTATTAGAGGGAGGATGACCGGGGTGGGGGAGGCGGGTGGAGAGCAGAGAGAGAGAATCCCAAGCAGGCTCTGCACTGTCAGCACAGAGCCCAACATGGGACTAAATCTCACAAACTGGCAAGATTACCTGCCATGAGCTGAAATCAAGTCTGACACTTAACCGACTGAGTCACCCAGGTGCCCCACAATCCTGCCAATTTCTAAAATTTGTTTCATCTGCATTTTTGCTGACATAACCCACATAACTTCATTCCTAATGCAGTAGCCTCTTCTGTTTTCTTGCATCCAACCCACCTGACATCCATGAATCTATCCTTTGTAGCCCCATCACTCTTCTTTTCCTGTAAAAGTCAAATCCGACAGTAGTAACTCACACATAGGCCCCATAGGCCCCACAGAATTAAGCCCAGGTACTTTAGCCTGATGCAAAAACCTTTAAGATATGGTCTGTACCTCTTTAAGCCTCATGTCCATTATTCTTTGCCTTGAACTTTAGCAGTTCTGCATCATATTTAGTCTCTGTTCCCTCAATCACATAAATTGATAAATTTGCTCATTCTGTACCTTCTATCTCAACTACTCCCATCCAATCCTTACCATACACAGTCAACTGGGCTAAATCATCCTTAGACACAGTTTTATTTGGAAAATCTTTCACTGATCTCCATCCATTCTTCCCCTTGGGCTGGCTTAACACACCCTGATTTAAGATTTTTCAGCAACCACATCTTGGGCATTTCACTTTCATATCAAGCACTGTATTATTTTGAAATTACTCATGTGTCTTTTCCACTCTTGGGCAATAAATTCCTTTAGGATAAGGACTAAGTTTATTTTCTTTTCTTCCCAACCCAAGATCGAGTCTGGTGCATAAAATATGTTTTACAGTGTTTGCTAAGCCAAAGTGAAGTGACAGGTCTCCCTGTGTTCCAAAAAAATCTATCTTGGAATTGGCCCTGAGATATTAAGAAGAGAAAAAAGGGAAGAAAATGTACTGCACTGTATTTTATGTCCAGGAAGAACTATTACCTTCTTCCAAAATATATTTCTCTCTGGGATTTGAATGAGATAAGAAGATTAAGCTCTTAGAAAATTATAACAGTTTTACTTTTCATGAGGAGATAATAGCTTCATGGAAAGTTTATATTCTTATAAAGTTTTTACATTGAGATACATTTGCTCACTCAAGAAAATTAGCTGAAAATATATAAGGTTTATAAGAATTCAATCAAGTTGTCAGATACACAACAAATATATGAGATCTAGAACTTTTATTTACACTAGAAACAAATACTTAGAAAACATATTGAAACAAATAATTTTATTCCTAATCACGGAGAAAATAGCTAGAAGTAAACTTAATAAGAAATATACAGGATTTTTATAAAGAAAACTACAAGGATTCACTGAGGTACATTAAGGGAGATATGAATAAATGTCTACTAACATGTTCCTGTATAAGAAGAGTTATACTTTAAACAATGTCAATGCTTGTTATTGTGATTAATAGGTTTAATGCAGCTCATTCAAAATCTAAACATTTAAACACCTTCACAAAACCATTTAAAAGTATACATATGTAAATCTTAACAAGAGTTATTATAGACCCAAATTTCTCAGATAAAGTGTATCATAGAGCTAAAATAATGAAAACATTGTAGAAATAAATGAAAGATTAACAGAATAAAAAAAATAGTTCTAAAGCATAAACCAATATGTGTAAGAAATCAAAGATAATGGCAGCATTTTAAATCAGTGGAGAGAGAAGCATTGTTCAATAATCTATGTTGGGACAATGGCTTTTATATGCAGGATAAAAATGAAATACATTTCTGCTTTCATTTCAAAATCCAAAATATATTCCAAATATATTGGAATGAATATGAAAGGACTAAATGTTTTTTTAAAAAAATAGAGAAGAGACAATCTAATTCAATGGTTGCTGAGCAGGAATGGTTTTGGCCTCTAGGGGGAGCTTGGCAATGTTTAAAAACATTTGGGTTGTTACAACTTGGGAGGGGAGGTGCTATAGTCAGGTAGTGCCCTCACTAGCCAGGGATGCTGTTAAATAGGCTACAATACACAGGAAAGCCCTTCATGATAAAGAACTATCCAGTTTAAAATGTCAGTAATGCCAATGAGAAATCCTGATCTCATCAAAAAGGCAAAAACCAATAGCAGTTAACAACTTATAATATTAGTATACTTAACAATATAAGGAACCAAAATGACAAAAAGGCGATTGGGCTTTTTAGAGGGTAAGAAATGTGACTTTTAGGGTGACTTCAATTAGAATTGGGAATGGGGTATATCAGTCAGAGTCCAATCAAAAGACAGAAACCACCCAGTAATTTAAACAGGAAATATTTAATTTTAAAAAAGCATTATTAAGTATAATGGGATTGGAATAATGATGGATTGGTGTGCAAGAGATAAACTCCAAAGAATATAAGAATAACATTTATCCAAAAATGTTGCATCCAAAATAATGATGCAGATTTTTTAGAAAGGGCACCGCTCCCTGGGTGGCAAAGAAGCAGCTCTGGGTCCATGCCAGCATGACTTGCTAAAAACCTATGCTCCAGACTTTAGTGGTTAGGGTCTGTATGTCAGCTTTAATTACAGTGGTAGAATTTTGTCTCTCCACATTTCTTTACCTGTTGCAAAGACTAGAAAGAGACTATGATAGATTGCTCCCTTTTGGATTCCCCCTACCGACATTAGAATCCATTCTCTGTAATTCCTGGTTCTAGACCTTTTTGATACTCAGGTGCATTTTTTGCTGTTGAGTTGTGTGAGATACTTCTATGTTCTTTGATCCATTCCTCTTTTTGCAGAAGGGAAGGGAAAAAGGGATGAGAGGAAGAGAACAATTTAAAAAAAACAAATGTCGGGGTGCCTGGGTGGCTCAGTCAGTTAAGCGTCCGACTTCGGCTCAGGTCATGATCTCACAGTTCGAGTTCAAGCCCTGCATCGGGCTCTGTGATGACAGCTCAGAGCCTGGAGCCTGTTTCAGATTCTGTGTCTCCCTCTGTCTCTGACCCTCCCCCATTCATGCTCTGTCTCTCCCTGTCTCAAAAATAAATAAACGTTAAAAAAATGGCTTGAATAAAAATTTAAAAAGAAATATTCAAGTGGTTAATAAACTCGAAAAACTGTTTGATCTTCTCAGTTTCTAATTCCTAACTGCATAATACTTCTAAGTATTAAAGAAGGTTTTGAAAGGTTATATGAAGTTATAATGTTCTCTCTCCCCCTTTTGAATACCTCATTCTTTCATCTCATAGATCATGATTTCAGTTGTGAGTTGGTGTCAGATAAACTACTCTCATACATGTAATTTAAAGTTCATTACACCATTCAGTGGTCTGTATTAAAAAAAACAGTAAGAGGCAAGCATTTAACAACAGAAAGTCACCAGGGAGCATAAAAATTGAAAAATGCAAAATAAATATCTTGTCTGCCTGAAGTAATTGATCTAATCAAGAAGCATGTTGTTGTTGATGCCACCATTACTGTGATGTACCCACGGGGAAAGCTGAAGCCTTTGTTTGCACTTGTGCTAAATGCTATCACAGGATTTATTATCATAGAACTGACACATTTGCAAAACACTGCATTAAAATTAGCTAAAAACTGTAACCAGGGAATTGAGAAATGAAGACCAAATATTCAGCATACCAAAGAGCTTTAGTGATCTAAATATGAGAAAGCCACTCTAATAAATAATATCAGCTACAATTGTTTTTGAGAACTTACTAGATGCTGGGCACAGAGGCTAGTGCGTTGTCTCATTTCATCATCTTAGGAGGTTGGTACCGTTATCCCCATTTGCAGATGAGAAAACTAAGACTAAGGGGTGAGGATAGTAGTAGTACTTAGACTCTAAATCTGATCTGACCACAAAATACATGCTTATTAGATGAAATATGGGTATCTTTATACCTATTAATTTTGAGTTATATAATTTTCTTCTGGTTTTAAAAGTGAAACATGTTCTGTTTAGGAAAAAAATTGTTCAAAGCATAAACAAAACAAATTAACATATTGTCATATTTCCTTCTAGCAGTTTTTTGGGTGCAAATCTATGTTTTTTTTTATCCCAAATTGAGATCATATTACATATCTTAGAATCTGTTTTGTTTTCCCTAACTGTATGTTTCTAAGCAATTTCTCATGTTGGTAAATGTTATTCTGTAACATGTGTTTTAATAATTACAAAGTTTTTGATCATGTAGCCACATAATGATCTTTTAATCACTTCTATAGTGTTAAGCACTCAGTTTATTTGTAATTTTTCAATTTTATAAATCTTATGTATAATACTAGTATAAAGTCATTTATAAACTTCATTTCAATAAATCAATAGGAATAGTTTTAGATGGGTAGAAAACATTTAAAATTAACCCCCAGAAAAATTGTAGCAGTTTCTAGAAGTTTCTAAGAAGGCACATTTTCTTGTCTCCTTGACTCTATTAACTCCTGGCTGTTACTTAAAATTTATTTTAATGTTTATTTTTGAGATTGAGAGACAGTGTGAGAAGGGGAGGGGCAGAGAGAGAGGAGACACAGAATCTGAAGCAGGCTCCAGGCTCTGAGCTGTCATCACAGAGCCCAATGCGGGGCTTGAATTCGAACTGTGAGATCATGACCTGAGCCGAAGTCCAACACTTAACTGGATGAGCCACCCAGGCACCCCCTGGCTGTTATTTAATTTTGACATTAATAGAAAAAGTAGTGTCTTCTTGTGTTTTAATTTATTTCCTTACTTTTTATTAGATTTATTTTATCCCAAGCTCTTAAATAGGCCCTGATAGCTCAAACAAAAGAATTTTTAAAAAGAATACTGGATTGCTTGCAACAATGAAACTACAGTTGACTAACTGATCTTTGTTGAAATTGTGTGATTCTGGAGACATAGGAAGCATGAACTGATGGAGAGTTTCTTGAAGGTGCTGCTGTTTGAACAACTCAGCCTTGACTTTTTCTTGGGAAAGAATGTTGATTGCCCTAGTTTGTGTGAAGAGGTGTCCATTTCCAGGAAGACCAAAGAGCCATGTCTCCCTGAAAGGAAACAGACAAAAAGAACAGACAGCCTCACTAGTGAAGAAACACATACCCCCCTATTTATTGGTACCTCTCCTTTTAGTGAACTGCTTCTTCTCTACATGCCTTTGACTTTCTCAACTGCTATGCTTATTCTTTCCTTATTAAGTTATAATATCTTCTTTTATATTAAGAAAATATAGCCCGTATTTTTCATATTCATTATAAATCTTTCTTCTTCCTAGTTTGACTTTGCATTAAAATTTTGAATATGTGAGCTTATTCGTAAAAGTTTTTAATTTTTATAGAGTTAAGTAAGTACGTTGCTTATGTTATCATTCCTGCCCTCACTCTTGTGTTTACAGTGTTATTCCCAGACTAATAATCTATTTAAATTTATTATCATGGCTACTGTATTTGGTGCTTTATCTCACTATTTATAGGTATTTTCTTGTGTTTTGCTTATTATGTTTTTCTTTTTTTTTTTTTCCTCTTTTACTCTCTGCTGCTAGTCCTTTTCCTGTCTTGTATTCCAATTTCAACAACTGGCCTCTTGCCCATTCCTGTATTCAGAAACTGCCACATCACACCCCAATGTCAATAATTACAACTTGGATGTTTTGTTTCTCAATGTTTAGATACTTGCTCAGTATCTTGACAGACTTCCCAAATCCTCTGAGTTTAGGAGATACCCCATGAACAAAAACTTCCACTAGAAACACCAGCATTATCCTTGTCACTGCTGCCTACTAGCTGATTTTCATTCTGTTCTCTTCCAATGAGGACATGACCCCACCTCTGCCCTCCTTCTTGTCCGAAGTTGAAGTCCAGACACTGGAGAAAAGTTATCTTCTGAGAGCAACATAAATAAGAATCAACACCATACCTGGCACAAAGTAGCATGTCAGAATTACACATTGTCTGAATATCAAATGGAATTTAAATAATTAAAAGCATTACACACAGCCTGAATATCAAGTCTTAAAAGGATAATTATTTTAAATCTCTGACTAAGGAAGTCTTCAAATGTATGCAAAAGTAGAGAAAATAAATTTTTTTAGTTACTTTTTAATTTTCTTTTGAGAGAGAGAGAAAGTGTGTGTATGCATGCACACACACACAGGATGGAGGGTAGAGAGAAAGAGCAACAGAGAATCCCAAGCAGTCTCCATGCCCAGCGTGAAACCCTATCTCATGACACTGAGATCATGACTTAAGCTGAAATCAAGTAGATACTTAACTGACTAAGCCACACAGGCACCCTGAGAAAATATTTTATTGAGACTTTCTTGTGCCCATCTCCTGGTTTCAACAACTAGCAAGATATTCAGAACACTCCTTAAAAGAGATTAGCATGTCAAAATAGAGTAACTGGAAACATTTTTCTTGGCAGCGTTCATAGCAAAACACTCCTACAAGATCTCAATGGCTGCTCTAAGCCTCCTCCAGCCAACAGTATCAAGTTCATTTCTCCCCTCATTCTTCAATATCTGTACAATACCATGGGAGATAAAAAGTAAAATGGATATTCATACATCTGGAATCCACAGGGACTCATGAACAATACAAAAGCATATAATGAAAATTTAACATAGAAATAGGTTCGAGTTTCTGTGGCTCTGCCATTTTCTGACAGTGTATTCTTGGGCACATTAAAGTTGTGGCACTGTTTTCTTCTCTAAAAAATGAAAATATCTATTTCTTAAGGTTTAATAGGAATCAAATGAAATTTTGTATTTCTACACTCAATACAATGCCTTCTTTATGATATTTACTAAAAGGAAAGACAATTCAAAACAATTTAAATAGATATCCACAATTCACTTGTTAATTATGAACTTCTAGCTAACCATGCCAAATAATCTAGACCAACCATTTTTAACAGTTTTACTTTTTGTTTAATCTAAGCCTGGGCTGGGGCCAAGTTTAGGGCATGAGCTGTCAAATCAAACCTGAAGGAATATGCAGGAGGCTACTAAGAACAAACGTCTGGAGATATCTAGCCAGGAAAGATTTTTTGTAGAAAGATCAGATGAGTCAGATTCCAAACTAGACAGAAGAAGGTAACCAAAGTATGGTTCTCACATAACAAACTGGGGAGAATTTCTTAGGTCCAGTGTAAGGAAAACACTGCAGTCTTTATTTTAAAAAGAAATAAAGATTATTTTTTGAATGGTGTAAGAAAGTGGTCTAGTTTCATTCTTCTGCATGTTGCTGTCCAGTTCTGCCAGCACCATTTGTTAAAGAGACTGTCTTTATTCCATTGGATATTCCTTCCTGCTTTGTCAAAGATTAGTTGGCCATACTTTTGTGGGTCCAATTCTGGAGTCTCTATTTCATTGGTCTATGTGTTTGTTTTGGGGCCAATACCATGCTGTCTTGATGATTACAGCTTTGTAGTAGAGGCTAAAGTTTGGGATTGTGATGCCTCCCACTTTGGTCTTCTTCTTCAATATTACTTTGGCTATTCAGGGCTATACAGAGAAAGACAGATACCATATGTTTTCACTCTTATGTGGATCCTGAGAAACTTAACAGAAGACCATGGGGGAGGGGAAGAGGGAAAAAAAGTTAGAGAGAGAGGGAGCCAAACCATAAGAGACTCTTAAAAACTGAGAATAAACTGAGGGTTAATGGGGGTTGGGAGGAAGGAGAAAGTGGGTGATGGGCATTGAGGAGGGCACCTGTTGGGATGAGCACTGGGTATTGTATGGAAATGAATTTGACAACAAATTTCATATTACAAAAAAGAAAGAAAGAAAAAGAAAAAATGAAAAAAAAACCCCTGAGTTTTATTTCAATCTGTTGAGACACTGCAACAGTTAATATTGTGGCTTTTTTTAAAATAAAGATGTCACAGCAACATTTTTAAAAATTTTTTTAAACAGAAAGACTTGTATGATGCATATTAAATTTTAAAAAGCAGAACACAAAAGTGTATAGTATAGGCACAGCCATGTAAAATGTTGGTTTATGAGAATAAGGAGTAAACAGGGCCAGAAAAAATGAAACAGTTACCATATGAAGATGGTGGGACTGTTTTATTTTTTTTCTTTTTTCAATTTTCTTTGTTATAAAACTGTGCAATAAATAAAAAGTCAAGAAATAAGAGTCTATGAGGGTGAAGGAAGGCTGAGCGAGATCACAGTCTATCAGAAGGTACAAGCCTCAGTAAGAGTATTGGGCGAAGACAGAGTCTTTAGGAAATAAGCACAGGGTAATTTACTGAGCTAAGAAATAAGAGCTAGTTTATTATTTATTGCTCAGCTAATAAATAATAAATATTATTATTCACACACTCCTGAAGTCAGGACTTAGAACTTCTTCCATCACTAGCAGAAACAATAGTCAGCAATATAGTCATTGCTTCCAAGGATAGGAAAGGAAGAATTTTCTCTCACATATTCACTAGCACCTCACAAATTTTCTTTTGAAGACCCTCTAGCTTTGCTAATAGCCAGGGAGTTCTCCATCTTCACCTTTTCTCAACTCAGTATCTGGTCAGAACTTTTTTCCTTTGTTTCCAAGTCTTTCCCCAGCTCTGCATCATTTCCTCTTCTTATCCAGGAAAAGTTAGTTTGGCTGCTGCCCTGAACTTTCAGTTACCAGACTCCACTCTTCCAGGAAGACACCAGAGATTGAAGAATATATTTTTTTCATTATCATTGGATACCCTTTTCATTTGCTTATAATCAATCAATATGAAGTTTTTAATCTACAATATGTATTAGTGACAGAAAAATGTAATTAGAAGACATTGCATTTTCTAGATGTAAAATTATCATTCTAATTTTATTTTGGAAATGAAAGTGTGTGAGAACTTTAAAGTTAAAAATACTATGCAGTTTGGCATTTTTAATATGCCTGTGCTATTTTCTAGTCATGTACTTCATCTAGAAATGTGGCACAATGGTCAAAAAAAAGTGGCATTAATCAAAAAGGGCACCTTAGTAAATTTAAAAAATATATATGAAGCAGAAAAAACTGCCGTTCATGCATTGCTAATGAACCTGGGCATTATACAAATAAAACATGGTAGTTCTAGCTTTTGATTTCTAACAAATGAATTCTGTACCCTGGTGGAATAGTTATTGCTTTTGAGTATGCTGCAATTCATTTTTCATCACTCAAAATTCTGTAGCCTAAAATGAGAAGGAAAGTACATCTTTCCCCATGAGGGATTGTGACAATTTCTTAATTATAATTGAGGAGCTCTCTGAAAATGAGTAAGTGGTACATAAATTATTTAACTCCATATTCACCTTCAGGGTAAGGAAAGAGTGGAGCCTTTTCAGTTCTCCTTATACACTATTTTTAGCTAAAGACTAGACTAACTGCTATAACAAACAACCCTAAAATTTCAGACACTTAATGAAATAAAGATCTATTTTTCACTTACATCACAGTCAGAAAGTTCTGTCTTCTGTGGTCATTTAAGTACACAGGCTAATATGTTCTCCCTTTAGTTTCTCTGTCTTCTAGGGCCTTGATGCCCTTGATTGGGTCCCCTCCATTTGGTCAAGAGATAAGGAGGGTGTATGCGTGTATGCGTGTGTGTGTGTGTGTGTGTGTGAGAGAGAGAGAGAGAGAGAGAGAGAGAAAGAGAGAGAGAGAGAGAGAGACAGAGAGACAGAGAGACAGAAGCAGACAAAGAGACAGAGAGCCAGAGAGAGACAGACAGAAGAGCCTGTTACATTTAGAGGCTCGCAGGACTGGAAGTGGTGCCTCACGTTTGTTCATTTACATTTCCTTGGTGAGAATCCAGTTGCAGATTCATTAACTGCAAGGGGTCTCGGAAAGATTGTCAGTGTGCCTAGAAACAGAAATATTGGACAGCAACCACTTGTCAAGTCACATGAAAGACTCTCCCCAACATTTCCTGGGATATGAGGCAGTGCCAAAGCCACACAGAAGAGATCTGCACAGGGGTTCAGTAGTCATTTAGATTACTACCACCATCCTACAATTTTAGATATCAGAAAAAGAGAAATAACACAGATACTATGGTTTAAAAAGCTAGCTAATGGTAGAGCTGCAATAGTAATTCAAGTCTCTTAATTCCTAGGTCAGTGTTCTTTTCACCACACCCCATGTGTTCACAAAAATTAACATGGTATAGAGATTTGATTTCATATGGGGTAACTCTGGAAAGCAAAATGAGAACCCAGTGGTTAAAGTGAAAGAGAAATTATCTACATGCAATCCATGATGTATAGTTGGTCCAAGAAAAATTGGCTGTCTCATAAAATAATACATTTACCACAAGTGGGGTATTAAGTGAAAGCTTCATGGCCAGTTGTTGGAATGTACCTGAAATAAATATTTGTATTACAAGGTATAAAAGTGAGTCTCTTAAATTATAAAAATAATATTCTAGATGCTTAAAAAGGTATATTCCTCCAACTTTGTTTCCTAATATAGTCATATAAATATGGTGTCATGCTTTGTATCATCTTCTTAAGGAAGCAACACATTCAAAGACTAACAAAAAAATAACAAGACTTGAAAATTTTGATTATTGAATAATAGACTGCATTGAGAGGGGGGGATCTACCATCTGGAACTACTCCATCCCATACAACAGCTGTACAAGGCTAAGGAGCAATTGAAATGTGCTTGGTTTGAATTGAAAGATACTGTAAGTATAAACTATACACTGGGTAAACTATACACTGGGTTTTGAAAACAGCACCAAAAAATGAACATAAATTATTTGTGATAATTTTGTTGACCATTTGTTGGAATAATAATATTTTGGATATATTGGTTTAAATAAAATATATCGGCAAAATTAATTTACCTTTTTTTAAACTTTCTTCAATGACTCCACTGGAAAATTAAAATTAGATATGAGTCTCACATTATATATGAGGTTAGCATTATAATGCATCATTTACATAGTCAAGTTTCTGGATTAATTAAATAGCCCTATTCATATAAAGTATGAAAAAGCCCCATTTTTGTTTGTTTGTTTTTGTTTTCCTTATCAATATAAAGAATAGACAATGCAGTGTAGTGGGTAAGAGGTTGTTTTCTGCCATGGTCCATAGCTTAGCAACAGCACTTATTGGCTGAAAGACCTTGGGCAACTTACTTAAATTTTCTGAGCTTCAGGTCCCTCCTCAGATAACCAAAAAGAATAATAGTACCTATATTATTGTGTTTCAGTAGCTGACACAGAGTAAGTACTCATAAATGCTATACCTTATTATTATTACTACTACACAGGTTCTATCCTCAGATTAAACTATGAAATATTATGTTACATGCATAACCAGTTACCAAATGATACTCAGATCTTGACACAACAGGTACTTCTCTCATCATAATTTAAAGTAGAAAACAAACTAAATATCAATAATATGGAAATGTTTAATATAATTTATTAAGAGTTAATTATTAACATAATTATAAATTCTGTTAAGTATCATGTTTATGGAAAATTGCTCTCAGAAGTATTACCCCAATCAAATTATATTGCCTCTTCTTGACTAATTTTCTTCATTCTCAAAAATGTAAGAATTCAATAAGATACTGCAAATAAAACATTTTAACAGTGCCTAGCACTAGGATACACTCAATATATGTTAACTGTTAGTGTACAAGTTATAGAAAGCAAAATTTAACAACATTAAGGCATACTTGAAAAAGGGGGAAAGACCACTCACTATTACATCTTCCTAAACAATTTTACTATTTTCTTTTAGTCTTTGCGCATGTACACTTACATTGTTTACATCATTCTAATTAGAGTATGATTATGAACTGTTTTGCAAAGGCAAACTACAAAAGTGATTCTATGCCACAATCCTTATATTTAAAGCTCTGAAAATATACCTATTTCCAAAACACAAAGGAAACAGGTAAACCACTTAATTTATTGGGCTGTAGGGAGTGTTGGATGATTTTCTTCCCTTTTGATTTGGGCTAATGTCGTTAGTGCAATAAGGGGTGAAAAAAGTTAATTCTTAAAATTGATACTGCTAGAAAAGCATTGACTCATGAAGGATCCCAAAGGACAAAACATGATTTCCACAATGCTTGCTATCATCTTATTGCTTATGTACTTGTGAATAAAGGTGGTTAAGAAATCTTTTCTTATTTTATAGCATATTTCATGTCAGACTTTCAGAATAGAACAACAATAAATTTGAAAAGCAATTTCAAGGAGACCATTCACTAGAGCAAACATGTTTTCCCATAATATTCTAATCTGCCATCATGATTGTTCCTTTTATCAAAAGAAAATTAATAAATATCTTAATCCACCCAGTAGCCATATGTTACATCAGTAGAATGACCTCCATTACAAGTGTAGCTAAAGTGACAGGGCTCTCTACATGAATAACAGTCGATATGTGCAATGACAGATAATTGATAATACTTTTAAAAATCATTTTACCTAACCCATTATAGCTATCCTTTCTTGATTCCACTTAGCAGGTGCATTTATTATTAAGCCTATGCTCTCTAAATGGAAAGGAAATATCCTATAGTGACATGCACTTTTAAGTGTACTATATTTATTATATCATTTAGCTTTAACAATACTGTTTGAGATAATTATTTGCTTTTAAAAGGTGAAGACATGAAGGTTAAGCTTACATAGACAGTAAGCAATATACCAAGGATATTAATACAGATTTGATGGGCCCAAATACCCATTATTTTTTCAACATAAAGATCAGTAAGCAGTGTTCCTTGTGAAATTGCATGATCACATCTTTTGGTCTCTATTTCATAGTAAAAAGAATACTTTAGACCTTTTGGGTCTACATAAGATAATGTCAGTCCTCTTAATGTTAATCTCTCCCTGAATTCTCCAAAAGACACACAGATTAACAAGAAGAACAAATAAAACTACACATGGCCTACATGCACAGCTTAACTAAGAGAGAATTCTATAAAATAAAATTGATAGGTAAGTATGTAATATACATTTGAAAAATTGCAATGTCTTCGTAGCCTATACTAAGGCTGAGAGTAAGGAGAAGATTGGGAAGGAGAGAAAACAGATGAATCCCATCCAGAGTGGGAAAATACTGAGAATATGTCCAAGATCTCTTAGATCAGACCCCTGTCTATTGAGGTGTCAAAAGGAAGGGACTTGGAAGTGCATAGGATTGGAGATAGCAGTCTTGGGAAGGTACCACTTCTGGAGCAAGATATTTTAAGACTGTGTCACAATATTTTTAAAATTAAAATATATAAAAATCTAACATTTTTATTAATGTTATAACAATCCATTCTATTTTGTTTCCCTTGAAAATATGATGCATGTGAAAATAGAACATTACAATAATTGAATGAAATACTGTGCTCCCGGGTGACACTTCAATATGAGTTCCCAGTTTAAACTCTTGTTAGTTTTGGAACATTAGCAGATTAGGAAATAATTCTGTGGGGTTTTTTTAATGTTTATTTTTGAGAGAGAGTGAGAGAGAGTGCAAGTGAAGGAGGGACAGAGGGAGAGGGAGACAGAATCTGAAGCAGGCTCCAGGCTCTGAGCTTTAAGCACAGAGCCTGATGCAGGGCTGGAACTCATGAACTGTGAGATGACCTGAGCCAAAGTCAGATGCTTAACAAACTGAGCCACTCAGGCACCCCTGTGGGGGTGTCTTTTGTTTTTTGTTTTGTTTTGTTTTGTTGTATTTTGTGAGACATATTTTGGCAATATGATTTAGAATATTTGAAAGTATCTGAAGATTAATACCTATGAATTTCACCTCCCCAAGAGTTATGCAGGGCTGGGAAGTATTCAACAGTAGGCTATTCAATGAAGAACAAAAAGAAACCATTGCTGAGAGACAGATGCATTAGTAGCCTTAGACAAAAAGACATGATAGAAAAATGATTAGCAATAGTGATATTTACTTCAGCTACACTATCATTTTCCTGTTTGCATAGTGCGAAACTGATTTTCTAATTAGAAGAGCTGAATTCATTTAGAATCATCCAAATATCATAAGAAAGTATATGAGCCAATTGACCTAACAAAGGGGACTAAGATTAAGGTATGTGATACTATTTTTTATTCTTATTTTTAACTTTTTTTTAAATTTGAATAGAGTTGACACACAATGTTATACTAGTTTCAGGTGTGTAATGTAGTGATTTGACAAGTTTATACATCATGCTATGCTCACCACAAGTATAGCTACTATCTATCCCATTACATCACTATTACAATGTCATTGACTGTATTCCTTATGCTTTTTATTCATGTGACTTATTCCATAACCAGAGTCCTGTATCTTTATCCATTTTGCCCAACAACTCACCCCCTTCCCTCTGGCAACCATCAGTTTGTTCTCTGTATTTATAGGTCTAATTCTGCTTTTTGTTTATTCATTTTTTAAGATTCCATTTATGAGTGGAATAATATGGTGTTTATCTTTCTCAATCTGACTTATTTCACATACATAATACCCTCTAGATCTATGTTGTCTCAAATGGCACGATCTCATTCTTTTTTATGGTTGTGTAATATTCTATTGTGTGTGTATGTGTGTGTGTGTGTGTGTATACACACACACACATATATATACATACCACATTTTCTTTATCCATTTGTCTATTGATGGGCATTTAGATTAATTTCATGTCTTGACTATTATAAATAATGCTGCAATAAACATAGAAGTACATATATCTTTTTAAGTTAGTGTTTTCCTTTGCCCTGGGTAAATACCCAATAGCGGAATTATTGGTTCACATGGTATTTCTATTTTTAATTTTTTAAAGACGCTTCATAATGTTTTCTACATTGGCTATACCAATTTACATTCCCACCAACAGTGCACAAGTTTTCCCTTTTTTCCACATCCTTGTCAACACTTGTTTCTTGTCTTCTTGATTTTAGCCATTCTAACAAGCAAGACATGGTATCTCATTGTGGTTTTAATTTGCATTTCCCTGATGATTAGTGATGTTGAGCATTTTTTCATGTGTCTATTGGCCATCTGTATGTCTTCTTTGGAAAAATGTCTATTCAGGTCCTTGCCCATTTTTTGATTGGATTGTTTTGAGGGTTTTTTTTTTTTTTGACATTGAGTCATATGAGTTTTTTATATATTTTGGATATTAACCCTCTATCAGATACAGCATTTGCAAATACCTTTTTCTATTCAGTAGGTTATCTTTTTTGGTTTTTTGATGTTTTCCTGTGCTGTCTGGAAGCTTTTTATTTTGATGGAGCCCCAATAGTATATTTTTGCTTTTGTTTCTCTTGCCTTAGAAGACCTATCTACAAAAATGTTGCTATGGCTGATGTTGGAGAAATTATGGCCTGTATTCTCTTCTTGGATTTTTATGGTTTCATGTCCTATGTTTAAGTTGTTAATATATTTTGAGTTTATTTTTGTGTATGGTGTTAGAAAGTAATCCAGTTTCATTGTCTTACATGTAGCTGTCCAGTTTTCCCAGAACCATTTATTGATAAACTGTCTTTTTCCCATTGTATATTTTTCCTTTGCCATAGATTAATTGACCATATATATGTGGGTTTATTTATGCAGTCTTTATCCTGTTCCATTGTTCTATGTGTCTATTTTTGTGTCAGTGCCATTACTACAGCTGTAGATAACTACAGCTTTGTAGTATATCTTTTTTTTTTTTAATTCTCAAATTAGTGAACATACAGTGTAGTCTTGGCTTCAGGAGTAGAATCCAGTGATTCATCACTTACATATAACATCTAGTGCTCATCCCAATGAGTGCCCTCCTTAATGCCCATTGCCCATCCCCCCCCCGCCACTTCCTCACCCCCATCAACCCTCAGTTTGTTCTCTATATTTAAGAGTCTCTTATGGTTTGCTTCCCTCTCTGTTTTTATCTTATTTTTCCATGCTTTCTAAGTTCCTACATCTGAGTTTCTACATCTCAGTTCTCTCTTTACACTCACTCAATCCACCTCCACTCTCTATCTATATGCTTTTCATCCTCTTACTTTCCCACTCTCTTAACAGTGCTTCTATGTAAACGTAGTCCCTCAGATTCTCTCATGTGAACATTGCACATATTTCTTACTATTTTCAATTTCTCACACAATCCACCTTGTAAAATATCTGAAACTTAATTTGCCATGCCAATAAATGCTCTTACCTGTGATCCAAACTCATTAGGCTGGCAAATCTAATCATAGGGGTCTGGTTTCTGCCCATCTCACCAGTCTCTTCTCCTTCCAATCCTCATATAAACCTCAGTTCCATTCATAACACAGCTGTAACAAATCACCTTTGCAGAGCTAAAGAATGAACACACACACACACACACACACGCACACGTGCACACACACACACACACACACATATACCACCAAGAGCAGAGTAATTCCCCCAAGAGATGGATTATAGGATTGTCATCTTTTTCTTCTATTTTAATGAAGAAATTGTGATTTTTCTTCCTTTAAATAACAACTAAAAATGATATGGTTTAAAATATGTGATGATGGGGCGCTTGGGTAGCTCAGTTGGTTAAGTGTCTGACTCGATTTTGGTTCAGGTCATGATGTCATGGTTCGTGAGATCAAGCCATATGTCAAGCTTTGCACTGTCAGTGCTTGGGATTCTCTCTCTCTCTCTCTCTCTTTCTCTCTCTGCCCCTCCCCACTTATGCACTGTCTCTCTCAAAATAAATAAACTTTAAAATAAAATAAAATAGAGTAGGATGACTTTTTCATGTCAGTTTTGTCATGTTTGTCTTTAGAGCCATAATTTTCTCCAAGTTTTGGGGGCATAATGTAATAATTAGGTGTTCCTTATTGCCTCTAAGAATATGCTTTTTCACACCCAGTTTATTCCCCTAAGAGATAACCCTTCCTTCAGGGTATGGCATTATCCATAAGACACAACTACTATCTCAGAGTAAAACAAAAATCAAAAACTTGTATAATGACACACATGCCTATAATAACGTGTAGTTACAGGCTCTGGGAGAACAGGTAGGTATTGTATTTCTTTAGAGTTATTCTCTGATATTGCTGAAAAGAGTTGGGCTTCACATTTGACCTGCTCAAAGTAATTTACTTTGCCTAAGAACAGTTGTTCCTTGTGTATTTTATAATTTCACAAAGACATTCAGAAGAATGGCAGAATTTTAATCATTTGCATCAGCATATTCTCCCGGGGTAAGGAAGCTGTAAACAATTTCAAATTAGCAACCTCAAGACCACAAAGCATTCCTTAAATGTACAGTTTCCATCTTGTAGCTTTGGATAACCAAAGAGAAATAATGCAAACAAGTTTAGATGTGCTTATTCTGCCCATTAGTGACATACCTCACCTTTATAGAATGCTCAAGGGTCTTGTGGAAATTTTTGAATTACATATTCCTTAGACCACCATTGTACATTCTCTGGGAACCCTTGTCATTGGCCTTTTATATTACATGCTGCATTAGGCTTCTTGGGAAGGTACAAGTTGCATCACTGAAAAGCTTTGATGTTTGTCAGAATAAGTAAATTTGGGTGTTTATATCATAAAGGACTTTTCAAAGTGCATTACAGTGACTTGTTTGCATGTATAACTTTTCTCCTAATTATTGAACTTTGTGTTTAGCAGAATGGATGGCAAAGTAGAATCCCCAAATACCTGTTTATTATGAAATAAAGTAAATTAGCCTCAGAATTTAAACATAAAATCACCCTCTGCAAGTTTACTAAAAATCAACACCAAATTGGATAAGAGTAGGCAGGAACAAAAGTGACCAGACTGAAGGTTGATTTATAGATGGGTTGCTAAGTGAAGTTTGCAAAACACTCAAAGCCAATGATGGAAACCAGGATGGGTACTTAAATTTGGACTATAACTAAATAAAGCTCAAGGAAAAGATTTTCTTCATGCTTCTTTACCAAAACTGAGAGCTAAATGTCTCTAGCAGCAGTCCTTCCTCTGAGGGGTCCTGCTAAAGCTGTATTGTCCATTTAGATCAATACTAGCTTGCTATCACAGCTAAGGCTGAATCTGGCACAGTAGTTACCTAGAGAAACCAGAAGCCGGTTGAGCCTAAAGTGTACAAACTGTCATGTTTAAGGACAAAAACAAAGTCATAGACACATCTCAGCTATCAAATACAAGGTTAAATATGGAGCTGAATAAAAGAAGGGAAGTAAGCAGCCTAAAGCCATACGTGTACAAGGCAGGAAGTGAAATTGAAGAATTTAAAAAGGGATTGAAGAAGGCACATAAAGGTCCATAACTTTACTTATGGTAAGGGTAAGAGTTTCCTAGAACATTGTCCTCCTGGGTTTGGGTCTGCTGTGTTCAATTCAGTTGGCCTGAGTTAAGTACTTAAACATCAGATGAATATGGAGAGAGAGAGGCTACGCTAGCCATTTTGCAGAAGTTATACCTTTAACCAAGCTTGTCAAAACAAACTTTAAGACAAGGAGTGTTACCTGAGATAAAGAGGGCATTTAATAAGGATAGGAGGACCAGTTCATCAGGAAGACATCAAAATAATAAATGTGAAATGTAAGTGTTCTGTGGTGGTGGTTAGATGTGTATATACATTTGTCAATATCCATTAGAATCTACAGTTAAAATCTGTGAATCTCATTTTATGTCAAGTTTACCTCAATACAATCTTACAAAATGAGCCATATTTTAGCTATAATAATCCTAATAATTTAGCATATGAAGTAGATATGTGTGTGTTAAAGGCAGGGGAAAAAAGAACAATTAAAAAGAGAACTATTTCAGTCCTATGTGGTGACGTCCCCCCAACTCCACCCCAGACTGTAAGAAACATGATGTCAGGGACTATATGAATTCAGTGTATTTCTTTATCTCCAATGCCTACAACAGAGTCTGATGCAAAACAGTAAGTCAATAGGTATTTACAGAGTATTTAGTGACTGATCAATGTGTTAGCCTGGATTCTTATGGATAATGGCTTCTTTTTCTTCAGATTCTTGAAGATAAATTCTGTGCTTCCCCTATGTCAACAGCAGTGGATGAGTCCTCCTTTTTGGTTTTTCTTTTTTAATTTAGATACTCACCTCATCCTTGTCTTTATTTTTTCTTTTTTTTTTTACTTATTTTTTATTTTATTTTATTTTTTTAATTTACATCCAAGTTAGCATATAGTGCAACAATGATTTCAGGAGTAGATTCCTTAATGTCTCTTACCTATTTAGCCCATGCCCCCTCCCTCAACCCCTCTTCATCCTTGTCTTTAAAATATAGCAAGCTTTTGCACATTTATCAGTTACTCTTGACCCTAGGATCTCTAAATCTTCCAATGAATGTGGAAACTTGCCATCATACCAGGATTTCTACAAAACCTTCTGAGTGTCAGAAAATTTCTTCTGTGAGCTCTGACTCCCACTGTACCATTAAACTTAGAGGGTTTTAGTTCTTTTGCACCATAGAATGAATGTTTGTTTGGGGGAGTCAGTGCTAGGTAACTTCAGGCCTCCATGCATTTGGTGTTTGATTCTTTTTGCTTTAACCCTCTAATTCATTTATTCAGGCATTTATTCATTCTGCAAACATCCATTGAGGACCTAGGTGCTAGAAGTACAGCAATAAACATGACAGAAAACTCCCTGCCTTCATGGAACTTACATTGTAGTGGGCAAGTCCAGTAGAAAACAAGCAAGCAACTATTTGTTTAAAAAGAAACTTTATGACATATGACATAATATGTAGTGTCACGAAGTGACATATATTATGATAAAAATTAAGGTAAATGTGAATGAGAGGGTAAGTATTTTGGATAGGGAGGTTTTGGGGTCTTTCTGTGGAGGTGATATTTGAGCACAGGCTAGACTGAGGCGTGTGAACAAGTGCAGATATCTGGAGCAGAGCTTTTGAGGAAGCATTTTGAGCCAGAGCAAAGTCTCTGCAATTGAAACATGTTTCCTATAGTCAAAGACAATTCCTTAAGAAGGCACCTTACTGATGCAGGTCTGCCTACAACAGAATGAGAGTAGGGAAGGGAAGAGCAGATGAGGTCTGAAAGGTAGCCAGAAGCCACCTGGGAAGATCCTGGGAGACAAAGTTCCAGGGCCGACCAGAACCCACAGCAAGAGCTAAGCTAGCTCATGTTTCAGCACGTCCTGATCAAAGTCATTCAGTGGCTCTAGATCAGTGGTCCTCAAAGTTTAATGTGTGTATGAATTATGTGAGGATCTTACTACCAAGGCTAATTCTGATTAGATAAGTTGGGTGGGGCTGTGCATGCAATAAGCTTCCATGCTCATGTTGCTGGTTCAGTCTGAGATACAAGGCTCTAGAGTCTAGTTCACCATCAGGTTTAAGTCAAAACTCCTTTATGTGACATTTACAGCCTTGTCCCTGATTCTGTCTTCAGCTTCCTTTCTTACTACCATTCTGCCCACCTCTACCCCCCCCCCCGCCTTACTTTATATGCTCCAGACAGATCCATCATTTTTTGAGCACACGGGGTACTCTCTTATCCCTTGGTCTTCACCAGTCAACATCTTTCTTCCGAGGGCAAACGTTCCTCCACCCCCTTCACTGGGGTCTTACTCATTGATCGGTTCCTAGTTATTTCTTACTTGCCCTTGGCCTTTTGATCCCTAAGTTACAGATTAGTTGCCTTCCCAAGTGTTACCAAAGCATCTATCCTTTCCTGTAACACTCACCTCACTGTCTGATTGCTGGGATGTATCTTATTTAGCTGGGTCCATGGAGGAGAGGGTGGGTCCTTGTTCTTGTTGTAGTCCTTAGAGTATAGCACAATGCCTACAATAAAACTTCCCAATAAACATTTGATATGTTAATATATTATTGAAGGAATCAATCAAACCACAAGGCATGTTGGCATATCAATCTACAGAGAAGGAGTAGATACCAGGATTTGGTGCTTATCTAGGCTAAAAACATAATGAATAATTCTCAGTAAACGCCTCTGCATCATGACAATATTTTCCTGTTAATCCAGAGTCCTTTTGAATTGAATGATGTATTATGAATTATTTTTGAATTTTCATAAAATATGATAAATAAGGAGGAGTAATTGCTTCAATTAAAATTCTTAAATTTGTTAAGTGCTTTCATTGTGCGTAAACAAATCTCTGCCACATAGATATGATGAAATTTTATAGATTTTATCATCTTTTTACTTTTCCAAAGTGTTTCAAACATTGGGTTACCAACAGATTGTCTATTAACTAAGTCAGCACATTGGTTTTTTTTTTTCTTTTTTAAAAAAACTTTTGTTTAAATTCCAGTTATTTAACTAACATTCAGTGTAATATTCATTTCAGGTGTACAATATAGTGATTCAACACTTCCAATACTCAGTGCTCATCACAAGGGCATTCCTTAATCCCCATCACCTATTTAACCATCCCTCCTCCATCTTTCCCCCTGAGGACCATCAGTTTGTTCTCTATAATTGAGAGTCTGTTTCTTGGTTTGTCTATCTCTCTCTGTTTTTTTTTAATCTTTGTTCATTTGTTGTTTCTTAAATTCCATATGAGTGAAATCATATATTATTTGTCTTTCTCTGACTTATTTCACTTAGGATAGTATTCTCTAGCTCCATCTATGTCCTTCCAATGGCAAGATTTCATTCTTTGTTTTGTGGCTGAGTAATATTCCATTGTGCATGTATACCACATCTTCTTTATCCATTCATCAGTCAATAGGCTGTTTCTATAATTTGGTTATTGTTGATAATGCTGCTATAAATGTCAGGGTGCATGTATCCCTTTGAATTAGTATTTTTGTATTCTTTGGGTAAATACCCTAGTAGTGCAATTGCTGGATCATAGGGTACTTCTATTTTTAACCTTTTGAGGAACCCCCATACAGTTTTCCACAGTGGCTGCACCAGTTTGCGTTCCCACCAATGGTGCATGAGTGTTCCTTTTTCTCCACATTCTCTGCCACACTTGTTTTTTCTAGTGTTATTGATTTTAGCCATACTGACAGGTATGAGGAGATATTTCATTGTAGTTTTGATATATACTTCCCTAATTATTAGTGATGCTAAACATCTTTTCAAGTGTCTGTTGGCCATCTGGATATCTTCCTTGAAAAAATGTCTTTTCATGTCTTCTGCCCATCTTTAATTGGATTATTTAATTTTGGGGTGTTGAGTTTTATAAGTTCTTTGTATATTTTGGATACTAACCCTTTATCCACTATGTCATTTGCAAATATCTTCCCCCCATTCCTTATATTGACTTTTAGTTTTATTGTTTCCTTTGCTGTGCAGAAGCTTTTTATTTTGATGAAGTCCCAATAGTTTATTTTTGCTTATGTTTTCCTTGACTCAGGAGACATATCTAGAGAGAAGTTGCTACAGCTGATGTCAAAGAAGTTACTAGGATTTTTATGGTTTCAGTTCTCACATTTAGGCCTTTGAGGAATTTAAAAAACAAAACAAACAAGCAAATGGGTGAGAAAGAAAGAGAGGCAATCCAAGAAACACATTCTTAACTATAGAGAACAAACTGATGGTTACCATGGGGGAAGCGGTGGGAAAATGGGTTAAATAGGTGATGGAGATTAAGGAGTGCACTTGTGGTTAGCACTGGGTATTGTAGGAAAGTGCTAAATCACTATATTATACACCTGAAATTAATATTACACTGTATATTAACTATCTGGAATTTAAGCATATTGACTTTTGTCTGTTTTACTTCCTTCTCTCTGAAATTTTTAGTGTACCTATTTTATCCAATAATTAGTGTAATATACACAAAGGCATAGGCTAAACTGGGACTATGTAATATTAATTCTGAGCCGGTTGCTTCATTATTTGTCTACATAGGATTAATCAGAACAAAGAGGGCTGGATGTCCAAACTGTCTTAATTGGGTAAAGACAGGAATTCTGATTATGGAAGCAAAATCAATGTCATAAATGACACCTGGAGATGATGTTACAATAATAAAATTTTCCATACTGGATCAGCCAGTATGATAGACAAACATAACTCATTTAGATAGATAGATAGATAGATAGATAGATAGATAAGATAGATGAAAGAAAGAAAGAAAGAAAGAAAGAAAGAAAGAAAGAAAGAAAGGTGATAAATGATCGATTTTTAAAGAATTGGCTCATGAGCTTATAGGGGCTGGTGAGTACAAAACATGCAGGACAAGCCGAAACTGAGGCAGGAGTTGATGTTGTAGTACTGAGGTTGAAATCTGTAAGGTGGACCAGTAGGCTAGAAACTTGGCAGAAGTTGAAACTGCAGTGCTTTTTTTTATGCCAATATATTGTTAACATACAGTGTAATATTAGTTTCAGGTATACAATATAGTGATTCAACCATTTTGTATAAACTACTCAGTGCTCATCATGATAAGTGTACTCTTAATCCCTTTCATCTTTTTCACCCATCCACTCACCCAACTCCCCTCTGGTAACCATCAATTTGTTCTCTATCGTTAAGATTCTGTTTCTTGATTTGTCTCTTTTGTCTTTGTTTTGTTTCTTAAATTCCACATATGACAGAAATTATATGGTATTATCTTTCTCTGCCTTATTTCACTTATCATTATTCTCTCTAGATCCATCCATGTTGTTGCAGGTGGCAAGATTTCATTATTTTTTTATGGCTGAGTAATATTCTGTTGTGTATATATACAACATCTTTATCCATTCATCTATTGATGGACACTTGGGTTGCTTCCATAATTAGGTTATTGTAAATTAAGCTGCAATAAAGATAGTGTTGCATATATCTTTTTGAGTTAGTGTTTTCGTATTCTTTGGGTAAATACCCAGTAGTGGAGTTACAGGTTTAAATGGTAGTTCTATTTTTAATCTTTTGAGGAACAATTTTTTTCCACCATGGCTGCACCAGTTTGCATTCCCATCAACAGTTCATGAAGGTTCCTTTTCCTCCACATCCTTGCAACTTGTTGGAATTTCTCCTGTTGTTGATTTTAGCCATTCTGACAAGGGTGAAGTGATATTTCATTGTGGTTTTAATTTGTACTTTTCTGATGATTTGTGATGTTGGACATCTTTTCATGTGTCTATTGGCCATCTGTATGCCTTCTTTAGAGAAATGTCTGTTCATGCCCTTTTTTTAATTGGATTTTTTCCCCAATGTTGGAGAGTGGTGAGTTTTATAACTTCTTTATGTATTTTGGATACTAACTCTTCATCAGATACATGATTTGTAAATGTCTGCTCCTACTCTGAAGGTTGCCTTTTAGTTTTGTTGATTGATTCCTCCACTGGGCAGAAGCTTTTTATTTTGATGAAGTCCCAATAGTTTTTTTTTGCTTTTGTTTCCCTTGCCTTCAGGAGACATATCTAGAAAAAATGTTGCTATGGCTGATGTCAGAGAAGTCACTGCCTGTGTTCTCTTCTAGGATTTTGATGGTTTCAAGTCTCACAGGTCCTTAATCCATTTTGAGTTTATTTTTGTGTATGATATAAAAAAGTGGTCTAGGCTGGGAGTCCTGGATGGCTCATTTGGTTAAGCCTCTGACTCTTGATTTCAGCTCAAGTCATGATCACACAATTCTTGGGATCAAGCCCCATATTGGGTTCTGTACTGACAGTGTAGAACCTGCTTGGGATTCTCTCTCTCTTCCCCTCCCCTACTATCTCTCTGTCTCTCTCTTTCTCTCTCTCTCTCTCTCTCTCTCTCTCAAAATAAATAAATAAATAAATAAATAAATAAATAAATAAATAAATAAAGTGGCCTAGTTTCATTCTTTTGCATGTAGCCATCTAGTTTTCCCACCACCATTTTTTGCAGAGACTGTTTTTCCCATTGAATATTCTTTCTTCCTTTGTCAAAGATTAATTGGCCATCTATTTCTGGGTTTATTTCTGGGCTCTCTATTTTATTCCACTGATATGTGTCTGTTTTTGTTCCAGTACTGTACTGTTTTGATTACTACAGCTTTGTAGTGAATCTTGAAATCTGCAATTGTGATACCTCCGATTTTGTTCTTCTTTTTCAACATTGCTTTGGCTATTTGGGCTCTTTTGTAGTTCCATATAAATTTTAGGATTATTTGTTCTAGTTCTGTGAAAGATACTGTTGGTATTTTTATATGAATTGCATTAAATATAGGTAGTATAGGTATTTTAATAATATTTGTTCTTTTTTTTTTCAATATATGAAATTTCTGGTCAAATTGGTTTCCATACAATACCCAGTGCTCATCCCAAAAGGTGCCCTCCTCAATACCCATCACCCACCCTCTCACCCCCCATCAAACCTCAGTTTGTTCTCAGTTTTTAAGAGTCTCTTATGCTTTGGCTCTCTCCCACTCTAACTTCTTTACTTTTTTCCTTCCCTTCCCCCATGGGTTTCTGTTAAGTTTCTCAGGATCCGCATAAGAGTGAAAACATATGGTATCTGTCTTTCTCTGTATGGCTTATTTCACTAAGCATCACACTCTCCAGTTCCATCCACGTTGCTACAAAAGTCCATATTTCATTTTTTCTCATTGCCACGTAGTATTCCATTGTGTATATAAACCACAATTTCTTTATCCATTCATCAGTTGATGGACATTTAGGCTCTTTCCACAATTTGGCTATTGTTGAGAGTGCTGCTATAAACATTGGGGTACAAGTGCCCCTATGCATCAGTACTCCTGTATCCCTTGGGTAAATTCCTAGCAGTGCTATTGCTGGGTCATAGGGTAGGTCTATTTTTAATTTTCTGAGGAACATCCACACTGCTTTCCAGAGTGGCTGCACCAATTTGCATTCCCACCAACAGTGCAAGAGGGTTCCCGTTTCTCCACATCCTCACCAGCATCTATAGTCTCATGATTTGTTCATTTTGGCCACTCTGACTGGCGTGAGGTGATGTCTGAGTGTGGTTTTGATTTGTATTTCCCTGATGAGGAGTGATGTTGAGCATCTTTTCATGTGCCTGTTGGCCATCCGGATGTCTTCTTTAGAGAAGTGTCTATTCATGTTTTCTGCCCATTTCTCCACTGGGTTATTTGTTTTTTGGGTGTGGAGATTGGTGAGCTCTTTATAGATTTTGGATACTAGCCCTTTGTCTAATATGTCATTTGCAAATATCTTTTCCCATTCCGTTGGTTGCCTTTTAGTTTTGTTGGTTGTTTCCTTTGCTGTGCAGAAGCTTTTTCTCTTCATAAGGTCCCAGTAGTTCATTTTTGCTTTTAATTCCCTTGCCTTTGGGGATGTGTCAAGTAAGAAATTGCTGCGGCTGAGGTCAGAGAGGTCTTTTCCTGCTTTCGCCTCTAGGGTTTTGATGGTTTCCTGTCTCACATTCAGGTCCTTTATCCATTTTGAGTTTATTTTTGTGAATGGTGTGAGAAAGTGGTCTAGTTTCAATCTTCTGCATGTTGCTGTCCAGTTCTCCCAGCACCATTTGTTAAAGAGGCTGTCTTTTTTCCATTGGATGTTCTTTCCTGCTTTGTCAAAGATGAGTTGGCCATATGTTTGTGGGTCTAGTTCTGGGGTTTCTATTCTATTCCATTGGTCTATGTGTCTGTTTTTGTGCCAATACCATGCTGTCTTGATGATGACAGCTTTGTAGTAGAGGCTAAAGTCTGGGATTGTGATGCCTCCTGCTTTGTTTGGTCTTCTTCTTCAAAATTGCTTTGGCTATTCAGGGCCTTTTGTGGTTCCATATGAATTTTAGGATTGCTTGTTCTAGTTTCGAGAAGAATGCTGGTGCAATTATGATTGGGATTGCATTGAATGTGTAGATAGCTTTGGGTAGTATTGACATTTTGACAATATTTATTCTTCCATCCATGAGCATGGAATGTTTTTCCATTTCTTTATATCTTCTTCAATTTCCTTCATAAGCTTTCTATAGTTTTCAGCATACAGACCTTGTACATCTTTGGTTAGATTTATCCCTAGGTATTTTCTGCTTCTTGGTGCAATTGTGAATGGGATCAGTTTCTTTATTTGTCTTTCTGTTGCTTCATTGTTAGTGTATAAGAATGCAACTGATTTCTGTACATTGATTTTGTATCCTGCAACTTTGCTAAATTCATGTATCAGTTCTAGCAGACTTTTGGTGGAGTCTCTCAGGTTTTCCATGTATAATATCATGTCATCTGCAAAAAGCGAAAGCTTGACTTCATCTTTGCCAATTTTGATGCCTTTGATTTCTTTTTGTTGTCTGATTGCTGATGCTAGAACTTCCAACACTATGTTAAACAACAGCGGTGAGAGTGGGCATCCCTGTCGTGTTCCTGATCTCAGGGAAAAAGCTCTCAGTTTTTCCCCGTTGAGGATGATGTTAGCTGTGGGCTTTTCATAAATGGCTTTTATGATCTTTAAGTATGTTCCTTCCATCGCAACTCTCTTGAGGGTTTTTATTAAGAAAGGTTGCTGAATTTTGTCAAATGCCTTTTCTGCATTGATTGACAGGATCATATGGTTCTTCTCTTTTCTTTTATTAATGTGATGTATCACGTTGATTGATTTGTGAATGTTGAACCAGCCCTGCATCCCAGGAATGAATCCCACTTGATCATGGTGAATAATTCTTTTTATATGCTGTTGAATTCGATTTGCTAGTATCTTATTGAGAATTTTGGCATCCATATTCATCAGGGATATTGGCCTGTAGTTCTCTTTTTTTTACCGGGTCTCTGTCTGGTTTAGGAATCAAAGTAATACTGGCTTCATAGAATGAATCTGGAAATTTTCCTTCCTTTTCTATTTTTTGGAATAGCTTGAGAAGCATAGGTATTATCTCTGCTTTAAACGTCTGGTAGAACTCCCCTGGGAAGCCATCTGGTCTTGGACTCTTATTTGTAGGGAGATTTTTGATGACTGATTCGATTTCTTCGCTGGTTATGGGTCTGTTCAAGCTTTCTATTTCCTCCTGATTGAGTTTTGGAAGCGTGTGGGTGTTTAGGAATTTGTCCATTTCTTCCAGGTTGTCCAGTTTGTTGGCATATAATTTTTCATAGTATTTCCTGATGACTGCTTGTATCTCTGAGGGATTGGTTGTAATAATTCCATTTTCATTCATGATTTTATCTCTTTGGGTCATCTCCCTTTTCTTTTTGAGAAGCCTGGCTAGAAGTTTATCAATTTTGTTTATTTTTTCAAACAACCAACTCTTGGTTTCGTTGATCTGCTCTACAGTTTTTTTAGATGCTATATTGTTTATTTCTGCTCTGATCTTTATTATTTCTCTCCTTCTGCTGGGTTTAGGCTGTCTTTGCTGTTCTGCTTCTATTCTTTTAGGTGTGCTGTTAGATTTTGTATTTGGGATTTTTCTTGTTTCTTGAGATAGGCCTGGATTGCAATGTATTTTCCTCTCAGGACTGCCTTTGCTGCATCCCAAAGCGTTTGGATTGTTGTATTTTCATTTTCATTTGTCTCCATATATTTTTTAATTTCTTCTCTAATTGCCTGGTTGACCCACTCATTCTTTAGTAAGGTGTTCTTTAACCTCCATGCTTTTGGAGGTTTTCCAGCCTTTTTCCTGTGGTTGATTTCAAGCTTCATAGCATTGTGGCCTGAAAGTATGCATGGTATGATTTCAATTCTTGTATACTTATGAACGGCTGTTTTGTGACCCAGTATGTGATCTATCTTGGAGAATGTTCCATGTGCACTCGAGAAGAAAGTATATTCTGTTGCTTCGGGATGCAGAGTTCTAAATATATCTGTCAAGTCCATCTGATCCAGTGTATCATTCAGGGCCCTTGTTTCTTTATTGACAGTGTGTCTAGATGATCTATCCATTTCTGTAAGTAGAATGTTAAAGTCCCCTGCAATTACCACATTCTTATCAATAAGGTTGCTTATGTTTGTGAGTCATTGTTTTATATATTTGGGGGCTCCGGTATTCGGCGCATAGACATTTATAATTGTTAGCTCTTCCTGATGGATAGACCCTGTGATTATTATATAATGCCCTTCTTCATCTCTTGTTACAGCCTTTAATTTAAAGTCTAGTTTGTCTGATATAAGTATGGCTACTCCAGCTTTCTTTTGACTTCCAGTGGCAATGATAAATAGTTCTCCATCCCCTCACTCTCAATCTGAAGGTGTCCTCAGGTCTAAAATGAGTCTCTTGTAGACAGCAAATAGATGGGTCTTGTTTTTTTTATCCATTCTGATACCCTATGTCTTTTGGTTGGCGCATTTAGTCCATTTACATTCAGTGTTATTATAGAAAGATATGCGTTTAGAGTCATTGTGATGTCCGTAGGTTTCATGCTTGTAGCAATGTCTCTGGTACTTTGTCTCACAGGATCCCCCTTGGATCTCTTGTAGGGCTGGTTTAGTGGTGACGAATTCCTTCAGTTTTTGTTTGTTTGGGAAGACCTTTATCTCTCCTTCTATTCTAAATGACAGACTTGCTGGATAAAGGATTCTTGGCTGCATATTTTTTCTGTTCAACACATTGAAGATCTCCTGCCATTCCTTTCTGGCCTGCCAAGTTTCAGTAGAGAGATTGGTCACAAGTCTTATAGGTCTCCCTTTATATGTTAGAGCACGTTTATCTCTAGCTGCATTCAGAATTTTCTCTTTATCCTTGTATTTTGCCGGTTTCACTATGATATGTCATGCAGAATATTGATTCAAGTGACGTCTGAAGGGAGTTCTCTGTGTCTCTTGGATTTCAATGCCTTTTTCCTTCCCCAGATCAGGGAAGTTCTCAGCTATTATTTCTTCAAGTACACCTTCAGCACCTTTCCCTCTCTCTTCCTCCTCTGGAATACCAATTATGCGTATATTATTTCTCTTTAGTGCATCACTTAGTTCTCTAATTTTCCCCCTCATACTCCTGGATTTTTTTTATCTCTCTTTTTCTCAGCTTCTTCTTTTTCCATAATTTTATCTTCTAGTTCACCTATTCTCTCCTCTGCCTCTTCCATCCGAGCCGTGGTTGTCTCCATTTCATTTTGCAGCTCAATAATAACATTTTTTAGCTCTCCTTGCTGTTCCTTAGTCCCTTGATCTCTGTAGCAATAGATTCTCTGCTCTCCTTTATACTGTTTTCAAGCCCAGCGATTAATTTTATGACTATTATACTAAATTCACTCTCTGTTATATTGTTTAAATCGTTTTTGATCAGTTCGTTAGCTGTCATTATTTCCTGGACGTTTTTTTTTGAGGGGAATTCTTCTGTTTCATCATTTTGAATAGTCCCTGAAGTGGTGTGGAACTGCAGGTCACTTTCCCTGTGCTTTCTTGAATAACTTGCGTTGGTGGGCGGGGCTGCAGTCAGACCTGATGTCTGCCCCCAGCCCACCGCTGGGGCCACAGTCAGACTGGTGTGTGCCTTCTCTTCCCCTCTCCTAGGGGCGGGATTCACTGTGGGGTGGCGTGGCCCGTCTGGGCTACTTGCACACTGCCAGTCTTGTGGTGCTGTGGATCTGGCATATTAGCTGGGGTGGATCGGCAAGGTGCACAGGGGCGTTAGGGGCAGGCTCAGCTCGCTTTTCCTTCGGAGATCCTCTTCGGGAGGGGCCCTGTGGCACCAGGAGGGAGTCAGACCCACCGGAGGGATGGATCCGCAGATGCACAGCATTGGGTGTTTGGGCGGTGGAAGCAATTTCTCTGGCAGGAACTGGTTCCCTTTGGGATTTTGGCTGGGGGATGGGCGAGGGAAATGGCGCTGGTGTGTGCCTTTGTTCCCTGCCAAGCTGCGCTCTGTTGTCCGTGGCTCAACAACTCTCTCTCCCGTTGTCTTCCAGCCCTCCCGCACTCCAAGCAGAGCTGTTAGCTTATAACCTTCCAGATGTTAAGTTCCGCTTGCTGTCAAAACACACTCCGCCCGGCCCCTCCACTTTTCCAAGCCAGACTTGGGGGGCTCTGCTTGGCCAGTGGACTGCCCCTCCACCCCCGCTCTCTCCCGCCAGTCCGTGTAGCGCGCACCACCTCTCCGCCCTTCCTACCCTCTTCCGTGGGCCTCTCGTCTGCGCTTGGCTCCAGAGAATCCATTCTGCTAGTCTTCTGGTGGTTTTCTGGGTTATTTAGGCAGGTGTAGGTGGAATCGAAGTGATCAGCAGGACACCGTGAGCCCCGCGTCCTCCTACGCCACCATCTTCCCTTCCACATCCAATATTTGTTCTTTTAATCCATGGACATGGAATGTTTTTCCATATCTTTGTGTCATCTTCAATTTATTTCATCAGTGTTTTATAGTTTTTAGAGTGTAAGTCTTTCTCCTCCTTGGTTAGATTTATTCCTAGGTATTTTATTATTTTTGGTGCAATTATAAATGGGATTGTTATCTTAATTTCTTTTTCCACTGCTTTATTATTAGCGTATAAAAATACAACAGATTCTTGTATATTGATTTTTGTATCCTGCAACCTTACTGAATTCATTTCTCACTTCTAGAGTTTTTTTGGTGGAATCTTTAGGTTCTTCTGTATATAGTGCCGTGCATGTTATCTGCAAATATTGAAGATGCAAATAGTGAATACTGCAAACAGTGAATACTTCTTCCTTGCCAGTTTTGATGCCTTTTATTTCTTTTTGTTGTCTGATTGCTGTGGCTAGGGCTTCTAGTACTGTGTAGAATAACAGTAGTGAGCATGGACATATTTGTCTTGTTCCAGACCTTAGAGTAAAAGCTCTCTGTTTGTTCCCACTGAGTACAATGTTAGCTGTGGGGTTTTCATGTATGGCCTTAATTATATGGAGATATGTTCCCTGTAAACTCATTTTGTTGAGGGTTTTTCTCATGAATACATGTTTCACTTTGTCAAATGCTTTTTCTGCATTGAAATGACCATGTTGTTTTTATCCTTTCTGTTGTTGATGTGAGGTATTGAAACTGCAGTCTTGAGGCAGAACTTCTAAAAACCTCAGTTTTCTTTTAAGGGCTTTAATTGATTGGATGAGGCCCAACAGCATTCTCAAGGGCAATCTCTTTTAAAGTCAACTGATTGTGGATGCTAACCATATCTGCAAAATACTTTTACAGTAGCACCTAGATTAATGTTTGATTAAATGACTAGGTACCATAGTCCAGCAAGGTTAACACATAAAATTAACCATCACATAGGCTAAACACAGATCTCAGCTATCTGTCTAAGACAAACGAAGCAAATGATTGATAATGATCCAAGGTGCACGATATCAGCCAGCTCTGAGTAGTAATAGGGATATCCCTAAGGTAAGAACATCCAAGAACTGGGTACAAAGTAAGAAATCTAGTATCTAATAGGAATTGGAGAACATGGCAGGCATGAAGTCATTGGGGCACAGAGAAAATGGACAGAAGGTTATATTACTGGATACTGGCTGTGAAAGAATACATAGCATGTCAAATGAGCAGTTTTAGAGCCAGAGTTCGGGGTTCATAGTCCAGCTCTGCACTTACTGAGAAAACTGTACCTCTATAAATGTTACATTCCTGCCACTATTATGGATGTTATGAAGCCATACAGAAGGTATATGATGAAAATGAAATAACATCATATAAAATACGTGGTTAATAGTCACTGTAACATAAGAGATGCTCACCATTTTTGAAACTTATCCCTTTCTCTTCACACGTAGGGAAGTAAGATGAGGTGGGAAACAGGTAACTAAGATCAGAGCAGAATCAACAGCAAGCAGTCTCAACTGAGACCTGCAAGCTTTAGGCCAACATCTCCATCTTCCCTTTTCATTTCCCTGAGGTCTACAGCTGATAATGCATTTAGTCAAGGAGAGGAGATGATTCTGGGATAATCTGGGAATTTAAAATTTCTTACTGTTTATGAAATTCATTGGATCACGTTTTGAGCTTGTAAGTATGAAGGTAAATTCCATATGTCTCACAGCCAGGAGGTTCCAGGTCATTATTCAGCACATGCTGTGCAATTCTATAATTCTTGTAATATCATCATCATATCATCACAGGTGGTGAGCTAGGTTCCTAACAACCTGACTAAAGGGCTCATTTCATTGATGAACGCCATTTGGGTCATTTATGGGTTATCTGCAAGAGTTAATTCCTTGAACCTGTGCCCCAGCCTGGCCATATGGTTCCAGACTTTCTGAAAGGATGCTTTCAGGGCAAATGTACAGTGTCAGTTAAAAAAACAACAACAACAGTATCTTTAGCACCTGGAGATATAAAGTGTAGCTGATTCATTAGACCATTGGTGTCAGGTACAAAAAGAAAACTCCAGCAAATCAGTGATGATGAAGTGACTTTGACACTTTGATGGAGGCATTTTATAGACATTTAGGATATTTTCAAAAAACCAGATGGATAGGAAATGAAGGACTCTTTGTCTCCCCACCCCCCAAAATCTTAACCAATTCCCAAAAAGGACATGTAACTATTTTCACAAAAGAAGCCAATAGCCAATCAGAAAAGTCATAGGACAAGTAAAGTGTTACTGTACTATTGCAAATTAACAGAGGAAGCACAAGTATTGTGAAACGGTAAAGAAAAAGATTTTTTTGTAAATGAACTAACCTAGCAAGAATATAATTCACGAAACTGTGTGTGAAGACCTTGCTGCTTTTTTTGCCAGACATACAAGAAAGTACTTTCTTCTTTGGTTTTAGGAGACGTTTTTTAAAATATTAGGGGAAAATGAACAATTATCCTCTCTCAATAATCTATTTGTCATGTTTTACCATCTAGTATTTGTCTTCATATATCATATTTTACAGTTGTAATCAGTGTAAATACCATTTTATACTGACAATGCAATTACTGTGCTAACAGAAAATTTTCCATATGTCTAAATAGAGTTTAAAGTTATTATTTTTTCTCAGCACTTTTTTTTTCTTATTTTATAGCTCTCCAAAGAATAGGAGGTAAATACTGCAAATATTTATGGCTTGCCACATCTGTCAAATTTTTAGGGCAACTATTAGGGGCACAGTAGGGCCTCCCTTCAAAAAGTAAAAACAAATTGTGGCACAGTGCATCTTATGCCACAGAGGAGGAAGCCCAATGTGTGGCAAGCACTCTGGGTTCTGGAAGTAGCATATTTCACACTGTGAATACTACTCAGACCTCTCTACTATAATCGTAAAAACAAAAGCAAGCAAACAAACAAAACTTACCAGTTTGGGGACCAGAATAGGAAAGTCTACAACTGGCCCAGATTATGGTTCAAGAAGTCCTTCCATGAGTGCAATAAAATATGGCAGATTCTATGGCAGAATACATAGGTTATGAATTATATGAATGATGACTCCCCTTTTAGATAGCTTTTAATGTGAAATTTCATCATAAGATTTTGTAGTTCTCATAGTTGCCTTATTAGAATCCCAATCTGCATGTCTACCTATTCATTGGACTCCTACTTATTTCTCAGATATAACCTGAAATGTCATTTTGTGATAGAAGAATTTGTGGACTCAGTTGAAATTATTCCATCCCCAACTCATCCAGAGTTATTCTGTCTTTCATAGACCCTGTTATTTTCCTTTGTAATAATGGTCACACTTGGTAATTATATTTGTGTGTCTATTTGTTTTATATATGTATCTTTCTATATCTATTTCAATGCATTATGAGAACTGTGATCAACAAGTCTCTTTTGTTCACCACCATATACTCAGTACCTAGCACAGTGCCTGGCAATAGATAAATGTTGAATGAATGAATGAATGAATGAATGTGTAAAGATTTTTTTTCTATTCTCCTTTGTATGAAGCTTTCTTGTAAATAAATGTGATAAAATTTACCAGTTTAATAGAAATAGAAGATGAACTTGTTAGAATTCTGGCTTTCATGGGGCTTCTATTCTGGTCATGGAGCATCTTTAAGAATGTAACATCTGAGCTAACTCTAATTATTGATAGAGGCCTATCCTGAAAAGGGAAATGGGGGAGCCTGTTATATACAGAGATGGTAGCAAGTGAAGAGATTTCATGGTGGAATTAGGTTTGGCAAATATGATGAGCAGAGAGGTACTCAGTGGGTCTATTGAGCATGGTAAGAAGATAATTATAGAAGCTGAGGCTGGGAAGGTAGACAGAAACAAAATCATATATGACCTTGTGAGCTTTGGTATGAATATTTACCTTATTGTAAGTGAAGTAAAAGATCATGGAAAGTTTTAAGCAGAGCAACAATATCTAATTCATACCCAAAAATGCCATTCCTTATGGAAAATAGATTGGAGATAAAAGTAGATGTAAAGAGTGGAAACAAAGTTACCAGTTAGGAGACAACTGCTTAAGTAATTGAGAAATGTGGTGGCTTAAACAAAAGTGATAATTTGGAGGCAGAGAAACAAGAAAGGACTTTGTACACATTTTCAATTCAAGCATGAGTTGAGGGTGGGTGGGTTGTGAGACCATGAAGGAAGGAAAGGAATCAAATATGAGGCCTATATTTTTGGCCCAAGACAGGGAGTGGAAGGTGAGATCATTTATTGGCAGTAAGGGCAGTTTTGATTGGAGGAAGAATCCAAAATCAAAATTTCTCTTTGGGGCATGTTAATTTTGAAATGCTTACTAGAAATCTAGCTGGAGATGTCCAGTAGACAGTTGGATAGCTGAGTTTAGGATACAGGGAAGAGATCAGCACTGTGAGGATATATAAGTGAGAAATCAGTATGTAATTGAGATCAAGGGGGTGTGAGAAGAGAATAAAGAAAAAAGGGAAAAGTGTTGGTTTCCAAGCCCATTAACATTTACAGATTAATTGGAAGAGGAGAAGCCAATAAAGGAGCCTGAGAGTGAACATGATAATGTTTTGTCGTAGAAGCAAAGAAAATAATTTCAGGAAAGAAAGAGCAATCTAGTCTACCAAAAACTGTAAAACAGAGTATAATAAGGACCACTGGATCTGGCAAGCTGGAGACCATTGGTGATCATGGCAAAAGTAGTGTTGGTGGGATAGAAAGAATGGAAACTTAATTAGAGTAGGTTGATGAAAGAACACCTTAATACCATTGGTAATATCGCTATTCCACTGTAATGCCTATTCAGCAGATTAGATATTTAATCAATAAATTCCCAATTTATTTATTCAGTCATTTAACAGTTCTGCCTAGGTAAAAGCTAAGATTTCAGAGTAATTAAGGGATGATTTCTCTCCGTAAAGATATTTTTTAAATATCTCAAAAACCTTCAGAAATATATCATTCAGTTCTGGAAATTTTCCTAATGTAATTGTTCAATTTTGTATCTGCCAAAATATGACTTAAAATTATACACCTCCCTGGGTGGCTCGGTCGTTAAACATCAACTTCAGCTCAAGTCATGATGATTTGTGAGTTTGAGTCCCACATTGGGTGAGCTCGAGCCCCACTTTGGGTGAGCATGAGCCCCGCTCCTCTCTCTCTCTTTCTCCCTCCCTCCCTCTCTCTCTATCCTGAGATTCTCTTTCTCTCTCTGCCCCTCACTCACTTGCACCCTCTCTCTCTCAGAAAAATAATAAAATAAAATAAAATAAAGTAAAATAAAATAAAATAAAATAAAATAAAATAAAATAAAATAAAATTATATACCTCCCTGATGCTTTACTCAGTAAGGAATGAAGCTAAGACCTGATTTAGTCATACACCTTTTTAAATTCTTCACCCTGGCAGAGTGTTTTCATTCATTTCATAATGTCTTTTCCATGTTTTATATACTAAAAAATCTTTTTATGGGCTTAAATGAAGGAGAGGGTGGCTATTTGTACTTGTAACTTCTTTATTTGGCCTATATTCTTGTCCTAAATGACTTGGCAGTTTGGGGTCAATAACTGACTATGAATAGATACTCTTATTAAATTTCTAGTTCTTCAGTAACAGCAGAGAATTCATTACAATGAATGAGTTTCTTAGTGCAATAATTAGGGAGTTTGATATTGATTTCCCATGCTATGACAATTGCTGGCATTTCTGTGACAAAAATAACCATTATATTTAGAGAATCCTTTAAGTACTGGATAGAAATAGAAGTTTGAGGTATAAATACATCCATTATCATACCAGAAGTAGTTTAAAAAATGTTTTTCCCTTTACCACAATCCAAAGATACAGAACTGTTCTTTTACCTTATTGACTGGAAATACAGGTTAGAATGTCTCTTCACACTATTCTACTTTCAAACTGGAAGGTATTTACTATTATCCCTGATGCAGGGTTAGGGCTTAAAAAAATGATCATACAGAAATCTTAAAAGTAAAATAAGTCCATGATCCCAATATCCAAAAATAAGTATTGTTAATATTTTTATATATAATCCCTTGCAAATATTTTCTATGCTTATATGTTTAAAGTTAATGTGTAGCTGAGAGCAGATCTGGCTGGTGCAGCAGCACTTTCTTCATGCTTTTCAAGGACTATTTTCCGTGCTGTTGAATCTATCTGCTTTTGAAGAAAATACATTTTGTAGAAAATTAAAGTGCTATTGAGTAAAAAGAACCCCCTTATCATCACTACCACCAGTCTCATTACCCAAATATGAAAAGAGCCACTATCAACATTGGGGTGGTCCTCCTTCTAGAAGGCATCTGTGATTAGTTTATATTAGTAGAGAATTTGCTGTGGATAATTTTATATAAGTTAAATCATGTCACCCATACTTTTTCAGCTTGCTTTTTTTTTTAAGACATGTTATCTTTCAATGGCAACGAACACAGAATATGTACTTACGTGGTTTTAATTTATTATTTAATCAACCACTAATTGATGAGTGCTTAAGTTCTCAATCATTTTTTCTCTTTCAAGTTGCAATGAACCTTCTGGCACCTTCACATTTGCACTCTTGTTGTTTTCTCTCCTTTCTACCCTTAATCTCAGAGTAGTATTCTCTTAGAATTGCATTCAGGTGTTTTTGCAGTTTAAATGATATGGCTGTAAATACCTATGATGTTAATGATCTCTCTCTCTCTCTCTCTCTCTCTCTCAGGGTGTTCTGGGCCCCTATTTCTGTCCTGGTTTTCTTTTATGAGGAAGTCAACAGGTTCATATGGGGCCATAAAACATCATTTAACAGGTGAGAAGGAAACTACGGCATTGCAACTCCATCCTATGAGACTAGTAACTACACACTGAATAATTTTTTTTGAGAGAGAGAGAAAGAGAGGGGTGGGAGGGGCAGAGAGAGAGAAAAAGAGAAAGAGAGAGAGAGAGATTGATTCCTAAGCAGGCTCCATGCTCAGCATGGAGCCTGATGTGGCGCTCAGTCTCACAACCTGAGCCAAAATCAAGAGTTGGATGCTTAACCAACTGAGCCACCCAGGTACCCCTGAATAATTCCATTTATATAAAGTTCTAGAAAATGCAAATAAATCTATGAAACAGAAAGCCTATCATCATTTGCTGGTAATGGTAGTGGAGAAGGGGGAACAGAGCAGAGAGATTATGAGGGCGATGAAGCTTTTGGAGGTTATTAGATATGCTCATCATCTTGATTTAATAATGATTTCATAGGAGTATACATATGCCAAAACTTACTAAATTGTACACATTAAACATGTTCAGTTATTATATGAAGATTGTATTGACAAATTATTGGTAAATCTGTTAAAAGCAAGACAAAAACAAGTATTAATAATGAACACTAGAGAGTTTTTGAATACACGTGGTTGCTGACCTATCACCTAATATTACATATTTGTGTTTTGCTTTTCCAATTTTTAAAGTATTTTAATTACATTTTCCCATTTGATTCTCATAGTAGTTTTGTGGTGCATTGGATAGGCATTTTTTAAGTTTATTTATTTATTTTGAGAAAGTGTGAGAGTGCACAGGAAGGTCAGAGAGAGAAGGAGAAAGAGAGAATCCCAAGTAGGTTCTGCACTCAGTGCAGAGCCTGATGCAGGGCTTGAACTGATGAACTGTGAGATCACGACCTGAGCCAAAATCAAGAGTTGGACACTTAGCCAACTGAGCCACCCAGGCGCCCCTGGGTAGGCATTTTTATCCCATTTTACATATGAAAAAAAGGAGACTCAGAAAAGTTAACTTGCCCTAGATCAAAAAGCTACAAAGAGTGAATTTAGACTTTCACCTATTTTATGCTGAATTTATATTCTATACAGTTATCTGTGATGTCGCATTGTCTCTCAGATCCCTCATTTTCATGATCTCTAATTTGATACCATTCATTAGGCAGCACAAGAATTTGGAGCTCTTACTATGGAAAAATCAGTGTCAAAACATATGAGGTTTTTACCCAAAAGAATTAAAAGCAGGAATTCAAAGAGATATTTTACACCCATGTTCATAGCAGCATTATTCACAATGGCCAAAAGATAGAAGCAACTCAAGTTGTCCATTGATGGATGATGAATGGATAAACAAATTACTGTATATATACACAATGGAATAGTATTCAAACTTAAAATGGAAGGATATCCTGACACCTGCACATCATGGATGAACCTTGAGGACATTATGCTAAGTGAAATAAACCAGTGACAAAGGGACAAGCATTGTGATTCCACTTATGTGAAGTACCTAGACTAGTCAAATTTATAAAGATAGAAAGTAAATGGTGTTTTCCAGGAACTTGGAGGAGAAGAGAATAGAGACATTATTTAACGGGTACAGATTTTCACCTCTACATGAGGAAGAGTTCTGGAGATGGATGTTGGTGATGGTTGCACAAAAATGTGAATATACTTAATGCCACCAAACTATATATTTAAAAATAGATAAGATTAATGTTATGTATATTTTACTACAATTTAAACAGAAGTTTAAAATGAGGTTTTTAATGTACTGTTTACATTTATTTGGAAACTTGGAAACCTAGGAAGCATGTGGGGGTTTATTACAAAAAAAAAAAAAAAACCCAAAGTGTCAAGTATTTACTTTGTCACCATTCTCAAATGTGCTTCTGAGACACAATATAACCTCTAGCAAACTCAGGCTAAGTGAGCCTATATGCAAAGAGGTGGAATGAAATAAAGCACATGAGATGTTCTCTGCTGAGGCTTGCACTCTGACTGAGAATCTCATAATTTGGAGCCTTGCTGACTTGGAAAAGTCAACTACTGGATTTGGTCAATTCCACCATAATTTTTAACTGCAATCACCCTTCCTGGTTTTCTCTCTTGACTCTTAGTTCATTCTCTACATAGCAGCTAAATATCTTCTTTAAAAATATATTATGTCATTCTTCACTCATATGAGGACTTTAAGAGACAAAACAGATGAACATAAGGAAAAGGAGACAAAAATAATATAAAAACAGGGAGGGGGACAAAACAGAAGAGACTCATAAATATGGAGAACAAACTGAGGGTTACTGGAGGGGTTGTGTGAGGGGGGGATGGGCTAAATGGGCAAGGGGCACTAAGGAATCTACTCCTGAAATCATTGTTTCACTATATGCTAACTAATTTGGATGTAAATTTTAAAAAATAAAAAAATTTAAAATGTATATATATATATATATAATGTCATTGTGCTAAGTGAAATAAGGCAGAGAAAGACAAAATACAGTATGATCTCACTTATATGTGGAATCTAAAAAAGCTGACTTACAGAAGCAGTGAGCAGAATGATGGTTGCCAGGGGCTGAGGGTTGGGGGAAGTGAAAAGATGTTAATCAAATGGGAAAAAATTCCAGTTATGAGATGAATAAGTTTTGGGGATATAATGGATAACATAGTGACTACAGTTAACAGTACTATATTGTGTATCACTTGAAAGTTGCTAAGAGCGTAGATTTTAAATGTTCTCACCAAAAGCAAGAAAGGTAATTATGTAAGGTGATGGAGGTATGAACCTTATTGTGGTGACCATTTTGCAATAAGTTCATGTATCAAATTATCATGTTGTACACCTTAATTTACATAATATGACAGTTATATATCTGTAAAGCTAGAAAAAAAGACTTTATGTCAATCCACTACTTAATGGCTTCCCATTTCATTAAGGATAAGATCTAAACACCTTATGTGGCATATGAGGTGCTGTGCCATCTGGTGCCTTTGTGATAGCTTGTAGCACTCTGCCTCTCTCAGCACTCCCTAGACCACTGGCATTCTGAAACTTTTTGAACATGCCAAGTTTCTGCCACAGGGCCTTTGTACAGGCTGCCCCTATGCTTGCAATGCTCTTTTCTCCACTTTTCAAATGGATGTTTCTTTGTCCTTAGGATGTCAAATATCCATTCTCCACAGAAACCTCTCATGAATACTTTATTTCACATAGGTCTTCCTCTTATTATTCTCTACCTCTTTTTCATCTTTGTTGACTTCATGGCATTTGAACACAATTTGTACTTATATAATGTAATTGTTGGTTCACTTTTTGTTCCCCTCATTTGGATCTAGGTTCTTGAAGGGCTGGGACTGTATTTGATTTGTTCACTGTTAGCTGAGCACCTAATGGAAATATGGCATATAATATGAAATCCATAAAAATTTGTTTGAGTAAATAAAAACGAGGATTAAATATAACCTACATGTCCATCAATAGAAAAAATTATTTTCCTATAAAATACCATTCAATTGTTTAAAAGAGTGACAAAGATTTTTATGTACTACTGTTAAATGAAAAAAACACGTTGCATGATGGCATTAATTACAGTCATATTTGTATAAAATGTGTATATTTATATGTGAGTATATACACACCTACATGTATATACACAGGTGTCTGTGTCCAGTTCTGAGCACCTAGAGAGGAAACTATTAACAATGATTACAGCCAGGTAAGGAAATAATACTATGAAAGTTGGGAATTGGATGATTGGAGGTTTTAGCTTTTATTTTATCAACTTCTGTTAGAGATCAGATTTTTACTTCTGTGGGCATATTCAGGTTTTTGGTGTAATTTAAAAATAAACATTTTGTTGTTTGCTGATGCCTTTATTTGCTATGTTGCAAATTAATTTAGAAAATTGAATGATCAAATAGGTGTGGTTTACCAGAATCAATAAATGGTCCAAATAGGGATGTTATATATAGAGATAAAGAAATTTATAGCCCTTAAACTGAAATTGTTAGACAAGAATAAATTTTTGATGTTGGAAGCACTAGGGTGAAAACACACATTTTTCACTCTTTTAAGAAAATAAGTCGTTTGCGGGGCACCTGGGTAGCTCAGTTTGTTAAGTATCTGACTTCAGCTCAGGTCATGATCTCATGGTTCCTGGGTTCGAGCCCAGCATCAGGCTCTGTACTGACACATCAGAGCCTGAAGCCTGCTTTGGATTCTTTCTCCCTCTTTCTCTGCCCCTCCCCTGCCCCTGCCCTGCTTGTTCTCTCTCTCTCTCTCTCTCTCTCTCTCTCTCTCTCTCTCTCTCTTTCAAAAACATTAAAAAAATTTTTAAAGATAAGAAAATAAGTGGTTTGCTATTGTCATGAGTTTTAAGACCTGAAATATTGATTTTTTATCCTAATAAAGATATGTGAGGGTTTTACATTTTATTCAGCAGTGTTGCAGTTGATAATGAACAGAGACAAGACATCAGAAGATTTTACAACCAAGCACAGTTGTATACATTACATTTATACATTTGACCAGCTCTGTCATATTGTATCAATGTCCAAAAAACAAGCAAGCAAACAAAGAAGAGTTTTGTCTATTTACAGGCTGTTGGATCAGTGTGGTAAGGTATAGTGTCCTTTATGTAACTGCAAATTTGAATTGAAAAGACCATTACAGAAATGCAATTAAAGGTTTCCTGAAAGAATTATTATAAAATGTAGACCAAAGGACACCTCAAGAATTCTATCTGACAATTTGACAGCTTGCACTTTCTCACCTGGAGTAGGCACAGGTGCAAGACAGCTTTGGGTCCTCGAGGATGAGCATCTGATCAAACAGCCTTAAGGACTTTCACAGTGTTGAGCTTCAGGCCTCTTCTTCTTCTTCTTCTTCTTCTTCCAAGTTCTGCTTTGATCTTTTGCCTCAGGTGTTAGAGTCTCTTCCTGCATCACTATCATCTTGAACATTGTTGTTACCAACACACCTGCCTCTTTTCCCTGCCTCGCTGCAGAGTAGAACACAGTCTCCCAAGAACCTACTCTCCTTGGTATTCCGAAGAGAGTGTGTAGCCTTTGTGCCCTTGGGCATGAAGTAGCTCAGCAAAAATGCTTCAGAGTCTCAGGCAGAGCAGGAGTGATTGGGGAAAACATCCTAATGGTATAGAAGGATTGTGGTATAAAACCATGGTATAAAATTGTAAGTCTCTGTCAGTACCAAATGGGGAATTTCCAAGATAGTTTGGATGGCTGCCATTTCTCTGGTATATAGTTTCATGAACACTATTTCCAAAGCATTTTCTTCATTGAGACAGTATGCATCCTAAAAGTATTTTTTCTTGCAGTTTGTTTTTTAAACTTTTTGTTTATTTATTATTGAGAGAGAGAGAGAAAGAGTGCACGAGTGAGGGAGGGGGCAGAGAGAATCCTAAGCAGGCTTTATGCTGTCAGCATAAACTCATGAACCATGAGATCATGACCTGACCTGAAGTCAGATGCTTAACCATCTAAGCCACCCAGGTGCCCCTCTTGCAATTCTTGATTGTAGGGAGGACAATCTTCTCCCTCACCCCAAGGTCCCTGCATCTAATTGTAAAATAGGAACTACTGTCTTCTTGAAAGTATTAGCAGAACATGTTCTGTCCTCTCCTTGCCACTCATGCTAGCCAGCGAAGGAAGACCTTAACTGAATGGAAGGGGATGACCAGGGGGAAGGCCACTGACTTTCTCTAAGGATCCACTTGCCCTACGGGTTACAGACATTCATTGCCATTTCCTCTCCTGGCTCCTCCCTGTAGTAAGCCTAGTAGCAGATTATTTACCAAAAATAATGCTGAAAAATTAAAAGCTTTGTTTCAAAGTTTATTTCTCAATTGTTTCAGAAATGTAAGGGAGAAAGTGCTCATAGAAGTGTTCACTGCCTTCTTGGGTTAAGTTTCAGATAGATGATTGTATGTCTCTGATCGACAAATCACCAAGGAATGTGGATATTTGAGAAAGAAGGAGGTAACATTTTATAAATGTAAGTAACATTTATTGAACTTAGCACAGGAAAGAGACATTTACCAAACAAGCCTGACAAAAGAATGAATGAAGATAAAAATGGCTGATATTTGATGAGTAACAACTATGTGCCAGATGTACACCCATCTGGTATCATGCCCCATCAGTCAAGGTCCTGCAAGAAACAAAATTCCCCCAAGATAATTTCAATTCAGGGGCCTTTAAAGAAGGAACTCTTTACAGAGGACTGGGCAAAGAGAACCAACAACAGATGCTGAAGGGCCCAGGAGCTAGAAACAGGTGAAAGCCATTAATTATGACACTTAAGCCAGAAGGACAAGTAAGAGCCGGTGCTGTGGAAGAGGGACCATGGGACAGAAGGAGGGCCCAATCTCTCACCATAATATGCCAGAACCAGGACACCTAAGGAGTGTCCTGTCTCCTGTCTCTGTCCGTGCTTTGCATTAGCCATGGGACGCCTGGGTGGCTCAGTCGGTGAGCAGCCAACTCTCGATTTCATCTCAGGTCACCATCCCAGGTGGGATGGAGCCCCACATCAGACTCTGTGCTGAGCATGGAGCCTGCTTGAGATGCTTTCCCTCTCAAATAAAAAGAAGAAGAAGAAGATGATGAAGAGGATGAAGAAGCAGCAGCAGTAGCAGCAGCAGCAACCAGAAATCAGCCAGCCCAGGGGGTCTGGGCAATGCAGTGTGTAGGGATCAGCCTTGGGGCACAGAAGAAGGTGGAGAACAGCAGAGAAGATGTACAGAACAGGGAGGGAGAAAGCAACCAACATAAATGCATTATAAGAGTTTTCTTTTGGGACGCCCAGGTGGCTCATTCAGTCGAGCCTTGGACTCTTGATTTCAGCTAAGGTCATGGTCCCAGGGTCATAGGATCAAGCCCCGAGCTAGCCTCTGCACTGAGCATGGAGCCTGCTTAAGATTCTCTCTCTCCCTCTGCCCCTCTCCCCATTTCATGCTTTCTCTCTCTAAAATAAAAAAATTGTCTTTTAATTTTCAAAACTATAAGATAGATATAGTAACTCTCATTTTAAAAGTAAAAAAAAAAAGATTGAGATTTAGAGATGGTAAAAATAAGTTACTCAATTCCTTGAGTTGAAGGGCTGAATGATGAAACTACTCTAGATGCAGAGTATGTGCCCCCAAACATTTGCTTCAATAATTAATTGGTTGAATGGGGGCTATATTTGATGTAATTAGGCATGCATTGTCTTTATAAATGTAAGCTAATTAACTATGGTAATTATTGGTCCGTAAAAAAGAGATGACTTTTCTCCCCTGAGTTACCAAATGCCACTTAATTAGGATTAGGAACAACTGAAGGAACATTCAGGATTAGAGTTAAAAGGCAGAGGGAGCAGAGATTCACTAGAAATGAAGACCTCTATAAGGCAGGTTTTTCTCAGACAGCCAACAGAGCATAAACTAGCTGAGTTCCCAAAAACATTTCTCCTCAAGCCTCCCATGTGGTTCAAGCAAACCGTGTCAATCTAGTGTCTGGGCATGTAGTCCATGCTCTGATTCTGAGCTGTTCCCTCGGCCTGAAATAGCTTTCCTCCCTTTTCCGGATCTAATTATGCAACTTATTCTTCAGAGCCAAGTTCAAAGCCATTTCCTCTGTGAAACCCTCTTGAAGGCAAGCAAAGTGTCCTACACTTCTGTGTATTCCTCATACCTTACAAACAGCCCGAAACATAACATACTCAGTGCATGTGTTTAAATTAATTAAACTGAGGAGAAATGCAAATTGGGTTCTAAAGACTGCAGACTTTAGGGGAAGCAATGTAGACGGACCTAGGATTGAAATAAAGTAGACGTTAGAGGGTAGATCAAAGAAATATAAAATAAAGAGCCAGAAATACCGTTTATGTACAGCTGGATCTGAACCCTATTCCCCTGCAATTGCCCACAACACCGTGTAGACGTCTGTACGGAGTCTACCACCTAAAGTCTCCCTGTGCCTCTCTTCCTTTCTCTTTGGAGAATTAAACACTTGTGTTTCATTACCTTTTTCACTTTTACATTTTATCCTCTCTTTTATGATATACAGTTAAAATGGACTTGAATCATTTTGCTCACAAGTAAACATACTCTCTTCCCTGACAGAAGGACTACATTTTAGTGTCACATTAGTCATTATTCATCTCAATCTGATTAGTCTTAATATCCATTATTAAAAGCTTCTCTTGCTCCAAAGTCCATCTGCCCTCCTCCCCTCCCAGATTTAGATTGAGTTGATTGCTGTGATGTTAGTTAAAGCATCATACAAGACATGGAAGAGGCTCTGAAGATGAATAAGATTATGGTTTCTGATGCTAGGAAGTTTAAAGTGTAGCAGAAAGGGTAAGAAAAATACAGAGTAATCTCAAGAGTTAAAAAATTTTGTGGTGCAAAAATAATTTCTAGGAGGTAAAGAAATGAGAGAACTCATTTCTTATAAGCAAAACAGGAAGGGCTTCATGAAAATGTATAAATATATAAAAAACATATTTTATTTTTATCCAGTTTTCAAAGTGCCATAGACCTTATGTTTGTGAACCAAGGAATGGATGGGAGAATGATCAAGGTTTTTTCCTATGTCTTTTAAAGAGATAAGAAAGGGAATGGCACTCCGTAACAAGAGTGACGTTGCAAGAAAGAGGGACAGCATGCATGAAATGGAGGAATGATTTATAAAATTATCCAATTCAAGGGAAGCAGAAGCTCAGAACCTTCCATGACTCAGGAGAGTCACAAATTCCTTCCCTTCCCACCCAGGACCACCATGCTGGACAATATGAGATGGCATGTATATCATAGTCAGTGTAAAACCGTAGGGAGTCTTAAGGAGTCTTTTTAGATATTTTTTTCCTTATTGCTTTCTCTTGAAATTTTAATACCACAGATATACTGTATGTCCATTTATGTACTGTATGTATATTTGTACTTCATACATAAAAGAGTAACAGTTTTTTTATTCCTTCCCTTCCCCACTCCCACCAATAAGAACAAACGCTCACCGTTTGGGAAGTGAAATCATCTGTGGTGAGAATGTATGGTGGGTAAGAGGTACCCATTTGTGTTGCAACAGACATCTTTACTACAGACCACACTGTGAATGTTCTCTAGTTTCCCCATGGCACTTGGAATCTCTTGAGAAAGTAGGCAGTAAGCAATCCTATGGCAGGCAGATTTCACTTTGAGTCATTTTAATTTCAGTCTCAAATATTAGGTTATCTCAGTTGACATCTATGTCACATCATGAATAACAACAAAAGCCATTGCCAGATACAAAGGAGAATTCCCACATTTTTACAAAGCTGATGGACTGTTTTTGAAAAGCTCCAAATTATCAGCCACACAGGCATGTGAGTGGGCAGCAGACTTTAATGAGAGATTAGGGCTGCTCATCCTCAGACTTTCCCACTCAACCCAGTCCCCCAGACTTTATTACGTGGGCCGACTGGCCCTCCTGATTCTGCATCTCTAGCACCTTTGTATCATAATTAGCGTTATCTTCATTAGGGTTGTTACTCTGAACTGGCAGAGACTTTGAAATATCATTTGTTCATTCTCACTCCTCCCATTAAACTTTTCTGTAGAAGAGGATGGTGTAGAGACTTGTTTTCATTCTGATATGAATTATCTCCCCAGTACACAAAGATATTAAAAGGTTGAAGTGGTTATTGTTCATTATAGTTTTAAATAACTTCTTTTTTCCATTAAGATGAATCATGTATCATTATAGGGACTTTAGTTTAAAATTGAAAAAACTCTATTTGAGGTTGTTAGCCAAACTCATTTTTCTTCCCATTTTTCAAGTATTGTTCTTTGTAATGGCAAACAACAGCAAAACACTTTCACTGTTCTTTAATGGAATGATCTGTCTTGGGAATAAATTAGATCCTCAAGGGCCTATTCAAGCCTAAGACTCAATGGCTACTTTCAAGTTTATTAAATATAAGGAAAATTCTTAAATAGAAAACAAGTGTAGACCTTGAAACCACTTAAGGTCCCATCTAACTCTTAGGATTCCAAAAACAGTATTTTTTTTTTAATATAGCAGGAACCTTGGAGGATGTCAGTGTACAAGATTCAGGTTATAAGCCAGAACCATGATAAGTATTTCACCAGCCATTTTCCTCCCCAATATTAGCCAGAGACCTGGTCTATACCATACCCATCAATCTCCTTTCTTGTCTAAATTTTTGTGATATTTTATTACTATAAGTTTAGGAGATTTTATTGTATAGTTTAAAGGATGTGTGTGTCCACGCTGAAAAGAAACACAAAAGTACCTAAGAAACTCTTCTTTAAAACACCCAGTCTTCCTACAGTGTGATTCCTTCCTTATCCCCTAAAGACAGATCTGATCCCATCACACCAGGCCGTCAGTAACTTCAAATTGCCATCAGCAAAAAGTGGCAATTGGTTAGTATGACACACAAAATCATCTCTAGCCTGATCCCATCTGTATTTATGACCTCGTTTCAAGCTAGCCTTTCTCTTGACTTTTTTTTTCTGTTACAGGGCTTTTCTAAACAAAACTCCCCCCACCTCATTTTTATGCTTCTTTGCATGTCATTCCTTTTGACTAGAAGTTACTTTCTCCTTGTAATGACCATCAACAATTAACAAGTGACACCTTCCTTAACAAGCTCTTAGATGACTAGTCATGCTTTCTTCCTTATTGCCATGACATTTTACATGTCTCTGGCACAGTTCTTCTCTGAATGAAATGCAGTTATTTGTATGCAGACGTGCTCCTGCTGATAGGCAGTCTCTTTTTTGAGGGCAAGGACAGTGTTAACTCAGAAAAGTGCTGTGACATTATGCATTCATTTATTAAGCTGAACTATATAAAACTGCTGATATTTAACCATTTTTGACCTACAAAAATGACAACACTTATATTATTTATAATCTACTTAATTCTAAAACTACTTCTCAAAACCTTGTCAAAAATACATTGAGACAGAGGCAGTCTGCTCACCAAGTGTTCTAATCGAACCATTACTTTTCTGGACCCCCCTGTCACTGGGTCGGGCCTTGCAGCCAAGTATGGTCAATAAAGCAACAAAAAGATGAACAGAAGTGAGTTCTGTGAAAATAGCACATGCATCTTTCCAGACTCTTCTCTAGCTACAACAACCAGAGACTGCATATTCCAGATGGTGCAGCTACACTTGGTAAAACTTCAGCATGGGCTGCTGAGTGACATATGGAGCAGACCCCTACACCAACCTATGATGTGCATAAACAAGAAATAAGCCACTGTTGTGGTAAGCCACTGGGGTTTCAGCTTTAAATGTGGCTAATCTTATGCATAACCAAGTTAAATAAAATAGGCAAGGAAATGAAGGAAAGGGACATAGAGAAATAAGGCAGGATAAGCCTAAACCCGAATGCAAGCCATTAATTATGTCTTCTATGTACTAAAAGTATGATACACATTTGATTTGAGCCTCCCTGTGATCAAGAAAATAGGAGAAAAACCATCTCTTACAAAGTTCAAAGTCTCCAAAAAATGAAAACTAACTTATAACAATGCTTTAAATTCTTTACATATTTTGAAGGAATAAACAATATCATTTTTATGTGTATACTATATATCAGGAAAATAGAGATAGCAACATTAGCTCTAGAAAGATTAAAGATTCTTCCTGAGAGTAGGTCAGAGAAACCTCACAACTATGTGGAATCTAGTCTAACATTAGGTCAATTATCTTTCTATCTCTAGAGGTATTAACCTCAAATTTCCAGTTAGCAAATGATTCTAAACAAAATAAGGCTGTTATGGAGGTAAACCACTCAATTTGTGCCTAAATGTTTAATAAGCTCTTTTTTAAAATATTATTTTAGGTAATGCTCAAATGCATATTAACAAATTCACAACAAAAGATTTTATATTAATAAACTCTTAGCTCAGAGGTGAGAATAACACCTCCAATAATTTTGTGAAAATCATAGGGCATAGAGACTGATAATAAGATATCAATAACTTTATCCTCTAAACTTCTGGTGAAACTAAGACAGTAATTATTTGAGTTGTTTATCTCTTCTGTACATATTTCCAAATTAAGATATAAAGATAAACTTTTTATGCATATACAGTATATACGTATATAGCCATTTAAATCAAAAGGCTTGTGAGATTATGGGTAATCTCTATTATCTTCTTAATCCTTTGCTTTTTTTTCAAAATATTTAATAACAAATTGGATTATTTTTATAATCAGAGAAATGCATTTTTCAAAATATATGAATTCAAACACTTTGGTATTTTGATCCAGCTTTTTCTCAAGACTACCCACCCACCCACACTTCCTCATTCACATCCTTCAACTGAAGTTTCTTTAAAGATGGGGATCATATCATACTTACCATTTATTACCCTGTTACTACCTCTATCATTGAAAGCTTCTTTGAGGACAGAAATTCTTATTATAAATAAGCCTGATAGGTGTATGAACTACAAAAGCCTCTGCATTCCCGCTGGCAAAATTCATAGAGAAGCCCACTCCTAGTTTACTTTAGATACCCCTGCTTCAGCTAATGTGCACCAGGGTCTCATCCTCAATAATGCAATGTTCTTGTTTATTTAATATGATCTTGGGTTGTTATGTTGTCTCTTTTCTCAAAGCCAAAATCATTCAAACACTTTCTTTTTATGCACTTTTTATCCATTATTGTAAGCACACTACTCATTTCCAGAAATGCACATCCAGTTTTTATTATTCTATCCAAAGCAGATGTCATCTCTGCACAGCAGTTCACTTCTCATACAAAGCTTTAATAAAGTGGAAAGAAGGAAAAATAGGAGTGGGTTTTTTTTTCACATTAATCTAAAATCTGGAACACCAATCTTTTCACTTGGTGTTCAATAAACAATTATAAAATCAGTCAATAAATTATGCCATATTGCAATAATATCTTGCTTTATCTAAAATTTAGTAAAGGAAGGGGGGCCTGGGTGGCTCAGTCGGTTAAGCATCCGACTTTGGCTCAGGTCATGATCTCGCGTTTCATCAGTTCTAGCTGGCGATGGCTGGGAGCCTGGAGCCTGCTTCAGATTCCGTGTCGCCCTCTCTCTCTGCCCCATCCCTGCTTTTGCTCTGTCTCTCTCTTTCAAAACGAATAAACATTAAAACAAAATTTTAATTTATGAAAAGAAACTTAGGAAAATGAAAGGAATACTTCTCTGTTCAAACCATTGAACCCTCCATGTTTTGAGTACGCAGCATTTTGTGCACACACACACACACACACACACATACATGTTCACACAACTCTCCAGGTAGGGCTGAGTGGCTCACCAAAGTCCTCATTTTGTTCTCCCAAATCTTTACATTCAGGTCCTCCTTAAGTATAGTTCTCACAAATAATCCAAAACAATGTCATTATATTCCCCAAATTCAGGTGCTTTTGTTTCTATTACTCCTGGGACCAAGTTTATCTCCACCACAAAGGAGCTACCTGGTTTTTTCCTGATGAAATGCAAAAAAAATACATCATTAATACTTTGACAGACAGAGCTGGTAGGAATATTTAGTTCACACAGTCTTTTGGAGGGCAGTCTTGCAATATATCCAAAATGTTAAATGTCTACCTAAACTGTGACCCCAAATTTTTACTTCTAATCATTTATCCGAAGGAAATAATAATGGATGTATGCAAAGTTTAAAAGAATATTTATCATAGGGTGCCTCAGGGACTCAGTTGTTAAGCATCTGACTTCGGCTCAGGTCATGATCTCACAGTTGGTGAGTTTGAGTCCCACACTGGTGAGCAGAGCCTCGCTTTGTGTAAAAACATGAGCCCTGGGTGAGCCCTGCTTCTCTCTCTCTCTCTCTCTCTCTCTCTTTCTCTCTCTTTCTCCCTCCCTCCCTCCACCCCTTGCTCACTTGCATCCTCTCTCTAAAAAAAACAAAAAACAAAAACACCTTATGTTGTTCCTGGAAAAAAGATCAACAGCTTTTATTTCAAGATATTGTGACTATGTCTTTTGTTTTCTTCTGGATGAGTTTTTTATGTATTTAAATTTTCCTGAAAAAATTAATCAGACATAAGAATTCCAGTTCCTGATCTGAAGACAGGCCTTGCCTACAGGCAATCAGCAAACTGAGATGACTGACATGAGTAATTTCACCTTTCATGGAAGACTCCTTCCTCCAGAATCAGGAGGGCCTTGTCAAAGCCAACATTCAAGAGTGTTCATCTAAAGTAAAATGAGGGCCACTTACCCACATTGCCAAACAGGTTTTCAAATTCCCATTTGAACTATCTGAAGCAATTTCTGCTAAAGTCCTTTTTTAGCTACTCAGTTTAATAATCCATATTTGCTTTCTTATACAGGTATAAGTCATCAGCCCCCTGGTTTAGTTTGAATTATTGAAAATGCCTCAGTAGCAGTGCAAATATAGAAATATTGCTTCCATGTATTAATGTTCCAGGGAATAATCCTGGCCAAAGGCTGTAGCTGACACCCAATAGCTAGTTGATGCCAGACATTTGCTGACAAATGTCTGAAACACTTGCCTCAATTTATAAAAATCTCTGAATTGCTATTTCAACCTCAGAGTTCCCTATGAAACTGACTGGGGCAGCAGTATGCTGGAGCCAGGTCATAGCTACTCAAAAACCCAATTTTTAAATATTCAGGGAAAGCACCCTGGACTTGGTGACCAAAAAACATGGGGGCTGGAACCTGGCTGGGTCATTACCTTATCCTCTTGAGTAAAGTTATTTAACCTCTTAGAGCCTTAGTGTCATTATTCAAGAATTCAATAATTCCTGCCTCATAAGAATATAGCAAGGATTAAATATAAAAATGCCTGGATCATAGTAAATATTTGCTGAAATAAGAATATGCTAGCAAATTAAACCTGACCACAGGAAAATTCTCCAGCATGTCCAGTGAGATCCTGGCCATTTTCCTTTACAGTGTCCCCCACCCCTCTTTTTTTTTTAATTTTCTAATTTTTTTTTAATTTTCTCTTTTTAAAATTTCTCTTTTTTAATTTTTTTTTTAAATTTTCTCTTGACTGGAAAAAAAATGTTGCAGTAGAAATTAAAAAGACTTGTGTTTCAGTCCAAGCTCTGAACCTGTGGTATGGAGTAAAACTTTCTGGGTTACAATGACTATAACTAATATGAGGCAGGATGGTTATTTAAGGTACCTTCAAGTTACAAAATTGTATGTTCTCATTTTTTCAACTTTTCCATACAAACTTTCCTTGTGACTCGAGCTCAAACCTCTCTGGTTCTCCCATTTCTCATAAAACAGCATCCTTTTCCAAGTAGCTTTAAATATTGTAGTCCCAGCTCAGCTGTGATATAGGTTCAAAGAGAGACAAAGGGGAGCCTGGCTACCTCAGTTGGTAGAGCATATGACTCTTGATCTCAGGGTTGTGAGTTCAAGCCCCACATTGGGCATGGAGCTTCCTTAAAAAAAATTTTTTTTAATGAAAAAAAAGATAAAGAGACCAAGAACATTGTGATGCAACTTAGCTTAACTTGCTTTCAAGGAAGTTGTTGCCAAATGGAACTTGCTCTTCTTAGTATTGCAGTTATGCATTGGGACTCACTGCATGTGATTACCACAGGTCTCCACTGACCTTCTAGCCCACTGGCTAAGCTCAGGTTTGCCTTGAAATTGGTAAACCTTGGGTTCCTCTTGTTTCCAGTCTAGACCTTGGGCATCACACAAACATCTATTCACTCACCTTGATTGCCTTAGTAACCTTTCCCTTTCGCTCACTGGAGCCTCCGGGATGTTTTCTTTTTATCCTCCACAGTAAAATATCTTTCACAATTGAGATCTCATGAGTCTCAGATAAGAAACCAATTAAGGTATGTTGGGTCATTTTCTCTGCACCTTGAAAAGATATTATTGCCATAATATGTTGTTTGCTAGTTTTTTCAACAGACTTTCCCTTCTGAGATCCCTGAGTGTTTCTTAGTGCCTCTAATTAATTACTCCTGACTTCGAATAGCAGCATTACAGATTTAATACAAAAGATAACACTGCCAAAAGTCCAAATTGCTTTAAAGACCATGTTTATAAATGTAACTGGCACCTAAAATGTATAAAATGTTATCTTTTAATTATGAGATCAATATTTTATTTTCAATTATTTCACAGCAGAATTTTTACAATTCACTTAAGAAGTAACTTGGTAAGGGGGAAATAACCAATTAGGCTTTTGAACTATAGCTTAGATCGGTTCCTATAGGTGCTAGAGAGTCTCCATAAGAGAAACCCCTATGTGAACCATGTAACAGTCCAAAACTTCTCATTTTGGGGGAAGGTTGCAAGGTATGTATTTGAAGAGAAAAAATCCAAGACAACTGTAGAACTTCCACCTGAGGAACAGGCACCTGAATGTATCATAAGATATAGTTTCTGCTCCATAGTATAAGCGCTCTCCAGCTATTCTTTGGGGGCAAAGCTCTTGCTAGCCAAGGAAGATTTTTACGGATACCAGAGCACTCAGTAAGCCTGGTGGCTCCCTGGAAGCAGCTGAGATTGTAGCAGTGACTGGGACAACCTTGGTGCCCTGGGCTACAGCAACAGAGGTATTAAGTGCAGGCCTAAGTGGACTACATAACTATGTGGTTGGTGAGTGATGTCCAACAGACACTGAACAAAATTCAAGAGGATTGTAAAATCATGGAGATGGTCCTGACAACTATTGGTGTTTAGCTTGGAGCTCACCGGGTCCCTCACTCTGGGCCCTGCAATGCTTATCCAAAGGTTACACCTTTAGAAGACAATACAAAATGTATGAGAGGATCTTATGTTGTGTTGATGCAGCCCAAAGAAAAGCACACTGAAAAAGAACAGTCACTGCTTCTTTTTTGGTCCTTGTTGGATAGAAGTGGGTTCCAATTCTAACGCCAACATTCACCAGCAATATGATTTGGGACAAGTTCCTTCAACTTTCTAAGCCTTGCTTTCCTTATCAATAAATTAGATAAAATAACATATACCTTATAAGGTCATTGTAGGAATTAAACTTAATGGCATATGTAAAGTACTTGCTATATAATAAGTCCTTAATTATGGCAGCTGTCATTACTGCCATCCTGATGATGAGATGGTGATGGTGATACTGATTTTTCAACAAATACTTATCACAGAGTTTGGCATACAGTAAAAAATCAATTACATTTTCCTTCCTTCTCATTTTGAGATTTCTTTATGTCAGATATTTATAGTGTAGTCTTCCTATAGCTTTTCTCCCTGGTGCCCTAAAGAAAAACGTACTGAGGGGCGCCTGGGTGGCGCAGTCGGTTAAGCGTCCGACTTCAGCCAGGTCACGATCTCGCGGTCCGTGAGTTTGAGCCCCGCGTCAGGCTCTGGGCTGATGGCTCGGAGCCTGGAGCCTGTTTCCGATTCTGTGTCTCCCTCTCTCTCTGCCCCTCCCCCGTTCATGCTCTGTCTCTCTCTGTCCCAAAAATAAATAAACGTTGAAAAAAAAAATTTAAAAAAAAAAAAAGAAAAACGTACTGCATCTTTCTCTTAAAAGTTATCACTAACCTCTCCATAAGATAGTCTATTGTGGTTGGTGCTAAGATGTGGGAACAATGGCCTTTGGAGGCAGAATACTTGAATTTCTCCTCTTTATTCTCCAAGTATTAATGGACATTTGTGTTAGAGTCATTTTTCTCTTATTAATATAGAAAACAATTAATTAAGTTAGATCATAGAAGGCATTAATTGCACCAAAGCTCCTGAATCTTACTACATCCAAAATATAATGACCATTTGAGAGCATCTACAGTGTATAGGTATACCACCTCATTTAATGCTTATAATTCTATTAAGTGATTATTACTGCCATTCTGAAGAGAAAAAATCGACAGATAAAGGTAAAATAAAACTGGACCAAGGTCACATAACTAATAGGCAGTACAGTTGGGATTTAAAACTTCTGTCTGACTCTAAATTCCATGCTTATATCCGCTATGCCATTTATCTCCTTGTCAAAGATGAAAACTCTTAGAAAGCTTATTCTCTTAGCGAACTATGAAATAATAAAAATCGAGTGAACAAAATGTCAACTTGTTCATTAAGATAGGAAGTACACACAATATAAAAATGATAAATCAGTTGACTTTTTTTTATAACCTCAGTGTTCCGTGAAAAAACTAAACTCATCAATCTTCCTCCCAACTAATCTTTTCAACATTAATAATTTCCTAAAGTAAATTAGGAACCAGGAATTAATTTAATGAGTTTTTCTTCCTAATGACATAAGCCTCATATCATTGTAGTTTCCAAAGCAAATCACCATTTAAGTTATCAAAAGCTGTGGATTGCAGCCCTCTATGGAACTCAGAGTTAAAAACAGAATTTAATAATTAGAATTTCTCATTGAAGTGGACACTTTTCATTCTCAGAAAGAAATTATGTGTGTTAACTATGACAGCAGCCTGATTCCTGTAGCAACTTAAGGATGTTTGTTTCTTGTCATGTGTTACTGCTCTGCAAAACACATGCTGCTGATATAAAATACGGCTTGTATACATTTTTAAATACACAATTATAATTTTCAGTGCGCCACGTACAAGAGATATATTGGTTCATGTCACTTGCATAAAATGTCAGTCAAGTTGGCAGCTAGTTCATCCTTTCACTGTCCTTGAGGCAGAGCACAGAATGCTGAATCTCACACTGTCATTAGTGATGCCAATTGTAATAAGAATCAGTCACTCACTTTTAACTAAAAGAATGAAAAACTGAATTACCTCTGATTTGTCAAATCATTTCATGGAATAACGATACTATTAATAAATCATATTAGTCCAACAAAAGGACCAGAATTCCCACCGTAACATTCATGAGCCAATCATATTTGTGGATTAGGAGGATTAAATTGAAAGGTTTGGACATTTCTTTAAGTATATTAGTACTTGAAAAGGATTAATTAACTTGAAGTATTTATCTGTCCAGTCAATCTACATTGGTTTGTTTGTTTGTTTGTTTGAATGTCCACCCTGGACAAGATGCTTTTGATAAGGGGATGACAGAACAGTACAAAAAGTTGAGTTGGGTTTATACAAAGAATGAGAAGTTTACAAAGTTTAGAGGAGAGGTGGATCTATGATGGTAAGGAGTCTTGAAACATATTAGGAGTGGTTGATGAAATTGGATTTATTTAACCTCAAGACGATTCAGCAGAGGACATGCGAGGTGTTTTCATTTATTTGAAACTGTCCTATGGAAGTTGATTAATAAACAAAAACAAAGGCAAATTGGTAGACACAAGAAGGCAGATTTCTACTCATCATGGCAGGAGACTTTGTAAACATCAGAGCTGTGCATTACTGTGTAATCCAGATACCATTGAAAATATTCAAACAGGTGGAGATTGAGAACATTATGGGGGGGGGGGATGTACACAAGAAAACTAATGTTTTCTTTCAGTAATGTTTCCTTCAAACCTAAACTTCTCTGGTCTGGAGAATAAGACACAGACAAGAAATTACCCAATAAATTTTTTAAAAAATGTTCCTTTATTTTGAGAGAGAAAGAGAGAAAATGTGAGTAGGGGAGGGGCTCAGAGAGAGGGAGAATCTTAGGCAGGCTCCAATCTCAGCTCAGAGCCCAGTGCAGGACTCAATCCCACAACCCTGGGATCATGACCTGAGCTGAAATCAGGAATCAGATGCTTAACTGACTAAGCCACCCAGGTGCCCCTACCCAGTAATAATTTTAAGAGAAAAATGACAGAAATTAACAAATACAAAACAGAAAAATTCAAATTGAGTGTGAAGTATTGTTACAGGTTGGGTTCTTCCAGAAGTTGACCCTAAGACTGGGTTTAGTTTGCTGAATGTTTATTAAGGGACCCCCTTGGAGACAATCACTGTGAAAGGGAGGAGAAGGAAGTAGGACTGAGCAGAGAGAGAGAAGTCCAGCGATGAGGCAGCCAGGGCGAATGGCATCCTCAACCTATTCCCAGAGTTGCTCTGGAGCTAGACTATCCCTTAGCAGTTGTCCTGAGTTGGGCCAAGATGGCCAGGCTTTATAGACTTATAGCAATCGTTCATTAGACGTAGACTCCCGCAGCAAGGGGTTCAACCTTGGGCAAGGTGACTCACTGCAGCTGAGGTAGACCCTGAGATAGCTGGCAGCTGAAGGCTGTCAATCTGCGTCACTCCCAACAATTGGGGCAATAAGTTCTTCACCGAAGGGAGATCTGGGTGATATATCATAGTGTCTACAAATCACCCCTTGTGCAAGTTGAATCTGCTTCATATACAATTTGGGAGCAACTTCTATAGTATTCTCGTAGACCTCTCTTTTTGAATGAACTTTGCAGGAGAGGAAAGTTGTTGGGACAACTGTAGCCACTTCAGCTGGTTTCAGAGCCACAACTGATACTCATTGTCTCCCTCCACCAATAGATCAGCACTCTCCATTCTAGATACCCCTCCCTAGCAATATTAGCTCAATCAGCAATGGTAACAGAAAATTTATACTACTGGGCATAAGCATGGAGCCCTCTGTACTATGTTCTATTGTGTCAAGTGGCAGGAACGAGACTTAAAGGAGGAGTCTGGGATGAGAGACATCTGGCATCTAGAGCAACCAAGTGTTTCTCATCCCAGAACTCCCTTGCCACCCTCTCCCAATTCCCTTATATTTCCCGAGATTCCACAAGAGCAGGCTTCCTCTGTGAAGAGTGGTCATGGCACTGATTCCACCATTCTCTGAGCTGACACTCAGCACATCCCAGACCAACCTCTCCCTGTGCCTCCACTGGACCCACGCTTACTCTCCCACACACCCAATGCCACATAGTCCACATTTTGGGCTCCTGTTTGCCTTCCTGGGAAGCTTCACATTCCCCTCCTCTCCCTGGTTCTGGCTTTCCAGTGTTACTCTTGGTGTTCAAAGGAGAACCTTTCCTGATGGAAGCACTTGGGTGGAGGGGTCAGCTCCTCCATATCAGGCTGCTGGCAATTGGGCTGGGTAGAAAGAGGACTGTGCTGAGGCTGTTCTGGGGAAGGCCAGAGATAGCAGACAGCGACGATCTCCTGTGATGAATTCAAGACAACTTGCAGCTGTTGGGAGGAAAAACTGAAGCCAAGGATAGTATAACCGAGTGATCAGGTTGAAGCAGATTTTGACTTTGCCAGAGGTAAGTCTTTCATCCCTGGAGCATGTGCTGTATCCTCAGACCTGGGCATCCTGGAAGGTAATAGACTTTAGGTATTTGCATGTGTCTCTCACTCCTTGCCAGCCGCTGGGATGAGCCACCATCACAGTGTGACTCAGACCATTGGGCCGGGGTAGGTTTGGTGTAGGGAAATCGTTTTGACATGGTCTCCTGAGATTGAACAGGTGTGGATAAGATTAACCAGATGTGTAGGAGGATGGCAGTATAACTGGTGAATTACATGGAGGTTGTGTGCTAGATGATAAGGGATTTGTGATTGATTTTTGATGTTGCAATTTTATCTTAAGATGGGATTGTTGCTGGGCCCACCTGACTTAATGACTTGTTGAGTCTGACAGAATCTAGCTAATGATGGGTGATTAGGGCCAAATGGTCACTTGGTAACCCATGGTTTGATACTCCATTCTCTGTAAGGGGTCAGTAGCACACCAGAAGTTGTTTTTCTACAGATATTGGGGTCTCTGCTGCAGGTGACTTGGCCCTGCCCCATGGGTCTGCGTCATGAATATCTCATTGGGGCTTGTGGTGGGTTCCAACATGTCATTTTTCCCCCATAGCTGGTAATACCACATGTTCCAAATGGCAAAGCTGCTTCCACCATAGCCTGGGTTTGCTAAAGAGCTTTTACTGTTTTGGGGCCCACTCAGAGCTTCTATGTCATTTGGTATCTGGGTCAATACAGTATACCCAGTTGCTGAATACATTGCCTTTAGAATCTGAAGAGGCCTATTGGTCATCATTCTTCTTGCTTTGTATTGGAAGGTGAAGATGCATTAATTTATCTTTTACTTTGTACAGAATGTCCTGGAATACCTGTGATCACTAAATTACTAAAATTTTCCTAATGCAGCATACCACAGTCATCGTAGGGTTTATCTTGCATCCTCTGGAGCACGTGTGTCTTAGCAAGGTCCCTAAGATACTAGCCCTTCTTGCTCCTCTATCATAATTCACATGATGTCATTGATATAGTAGATCGATGTGGTATTTTGTGAGATGTTTAGTTTGTCCAGACCTCTTCGTAATATATTATGATAGCAGAAGGAAAACTTAACCTAATCCTGAGCTAAATTGTAAATATATCCTGTTGCCTGTTATGTAAAATTCAAACTATTTCTGATTCTCTAATTTGATAGTGATGGAAAAGAATACATTCGATAAATCAGTAGCTACATTTTCTGTACCTAGGGCTGTTTTAATCTTCTCAAGCAAAGATCTCCCACCTGGTGTGGTGGCTGTAATTAGGACTACTCTTTGTTTGAGTTTGCCATAGTCTAATGGTAGTTTCTAGAATCCATCTGGTTTTTGGCAGGAACTAGTGAAGTAATACTAGTGAAGTAAGTGGAGAAATGGCTAGACCACCAACCCTATACTCTGTAGATTACGACTGGCACTAATATCTACCAATCCCATGAGATATGGGATTTTTTATTTGCTGTATGGGAAGGGAGTTTTGTAGTGTCAGAAGCTTCCACTTAGAATTTCACATTAGAATGGTTTTTAGATGGTATGCCATTATCAAGGATGTCTATTCTGAATACATTTGGAACCAGGAAAAGGACTGCTAGGTGGGTCCATGTACCCAGTGCCCCCCTGTGAGCCAGTTTTCATTTATTATCTAGCCTCCATATGTCTCCACTCTAACAGATCATGATGATACTTGAGGCCTCCTGGTATCACTTTAACTCAGATTATTTACTCATCGTTACACAAAATGTTTGGCTATTTACTTTTCCCAAGGGCACACTTATCCTAGAATATAATTAGGTCATCTTTGTTTACTTAATCTGAAAAATATGTCCTTTAATTGGTGTGTTTGCATTATTTTCATTTAATGTTGTTATTAGTAGACTTGGATTTTGGCTTACCACATTCTTACTAGTTTTCCCTTTGTCCTTCTGTTTTTCACTTTTCTGTTTCTTCTACCAAAAATTTGAGTATGTTTTAGTATTTCACTTTAATGTGGCTGTTTGGTTTTATGTCTTAGGTTTTGTTAGTGATTGCTGTAGGGATTACTATATATATGTATATAGTAGGATGAGAGAAGGGGGGGGGTGGGGAAGAGGGAAGAGGACATGAACCAGAAAGTAATGAACTAAAGAAAAAAAACCCTGCAAAAAGGAGCAGTGAAAAAGTACCTAGCCTCTAAATATTTGTGTCCTATTAACAAAAAAGACACCTTCAACTATTAGGTTTTTTTTAGTAATTAAAAAAATTTTTTTATCCCAAGAAGGCTCCACACTCAGCAAGTAGGACTAGATCCCATGACCTTGGGATCATGACCTGAGCTGAGATCAAGAGTCAGACACTCAACTGACTGAACCACCAGGCTCAGTTATTTTTTTTTTTTTTAAACACCGAGATTTTAAGTGACATTTAAAATTCTTATTTTCATCCCTCCTATCAAATGTAACAATATCCCAACTATGCATGTTCCTTATTTCACTTATCTATATGCCTCTTTTATAATTTTGGCCATGGCTAAGAAAGGCTTAAAGGCTGACAAGGTGGGGTGCAGGGGTGATGCTTTGGAGAAAATCTGTATATTTAAGATCAAGAAGACCCAATGAAAACCCCTGAAAGGAATTTACAAGCTTTCATACATATTTTAGAGAATTAAAAAGTTTATCTATTTACTATTTCTCTGTTTCTTCATTCTTGAATTCCAAGTTTCTCTCTGGTGTCATTCTTCTGTCTACACAACGTTCTTCTTTTGGAAAAGATGAGCTAAAGACAAATTCTCTTCATTTTATTTCATCTTAGAATATCCTTATTTTTTCCTCATTTCTGAAGGCTGTTTTCTCTGGATAGAAAGTTTTCTCTCTTAGCCCTTCAAAAATACTTTTCCACTGTTTTCTGTCCCTCATGGTTTTATGATAAAAAACAAATGAGGTGATTTAAATTGGCATTTGCCTGTATGTTGTGTGTTTTACTCCTTGGGTTGATTTTCAAGATTTTTCCCCCTTCATTTTCAGGTTTTAGTAGTTTGTTACATATTGTGATGTAGTTTGTTTTTGTTTGTTTGCTTTTTGTTTTTGCATTTCTCCTGGTTGTATGTCACCAAATTTCTTCTATCTGCTCAATTAAGTCTTTCACCACTTTTAGCTCATTGTTTCTTTCTCTTTTTTTTTTTAAGTTTATTTATTTATTTGGAGAGAGACCAAGACCATGAGAGCAGGGGAGGGCCAGAGAGAGAGGGAGATAGAGAATCCCAAACAGGCTCTGCACTGTCAGCACAGAGCCCTACATAGGGCTCTATCCCACAAACCATGAGATCATGACCTGAGCTGAAACCAAGAGTCAGATGTTTAACCAACTGAGCCACGTAGGTGCTCCTAAATCACTATTTCTTAAAACAAATTTTCTGCTTTGATTTTCTGCTTCTCTCTTGCTGGGACTCCAGTGACATGAATACTTACTTTTTAAATATTGTTCCACAAGATCCTTGAGGCTTTGTCCATTTTTTCCAGGCTTTTTCTTTTTCAGACTGGAAAATTTCCATTGGTCTGTCTTCAAGTTAGTTGATTCTTTCCTCTGTCATATCCAGTTTGCAAGTGAGCTATTTAAGCAATATTTTTAAATTCCATTATTGTATTTTTTAATTCTAAAATGTCCATATTTTTTTCTATAAAGCTTCTACTTCCTTATTGAGAAATTTTATCTTCTATTCATTTTAATAATATTTGTCCTTACTTCATAAAACATGGTTATTTCTCTTCTAAATTGTTTCATAACCCCAGCATGTGGGTCATTTCAGGGTTAGCATCTGTGAGTTTTATTGAGATTTTACTGGTACTTCTCATCAAGTACTTTTCAAGTGTATCCAAAATTTTTTAGATGTTATGTTGTGAGCTTGTTAAATTCTTCAGAGAATGTTGATATTTTATTTTAGTAGCAACCAACCCCATTAGGTTCAGATGCATATCTTAACCTGTCTTTTGTGGGCCTTGTTTAGATGTCAATTTAGTTTTCAAAGTTTACACAGTGCTGTTTGTGCCAGTCTGGGAACTGGTCAGTTCCTGAGGTGTGACAGCACACCTCAGGTCAGATTTTTGTTTGTGCAATTCAGAGGGTGAGTGTTGGACATGATATACAGACAAATATCTTACTATAAATTGCTCCTTTATGTGATCTCCACAACACCCAACTCAATCTTCAGGAGATCCTTTTTGCTGATTCTCTGGCCATGAAGCTAAAATATTAGTGTCCTATGATATCATATACTTCCTAGGATTGTGTCTACCTCAGCAGCAAAGTTGTGGGAGAAAAAAAAAAAACCTGAATCCCACACTCTTTGGATAATAGAGACTTCTTTTCTGGGTTCTTCTGGTCAGAAAGAAAGATTTTATCTCACAGTTTTAGGTGCCTGAGTGGTCACCACTGCTATCCTTGCTAAGCAAGGGCAACTTCATGGCTGGGGCTTGCATAAGGCTAGTCCGGGAGATTCTTTTGTTTTTGTTTATTTGTTTTTAACTGAAATTTCCTTTACAGCTGTTGTACGGGGCTCCCTTTCCTCATCCTTTGGCCAGAAAAGGGGAGAGAGTTTCTTGGTGGCTTTTCTGTCTATACCCACACATTTGGGATGCCCTAAAACGTAAGGTAGGAGTCATGGGAGGAAAAAAAAAACAACAACAACAGGATACTCAAGGCTGTATTGGTTATTCTTTAAGTTCGTAATTCTCTCTCAACTCTGCTTGCTATTATTTACTTTTCAGACTTCTCAGTGCCTTTATGTATTTGGTGGAGAGTTCTTAATAAGTTTTAATAAGTGGGAGCAATAAGGTAGAGTGTGTTCACTCCATCCTAGTTGGAATTTGAACCCCAAAAACTGGTTTTAAAAACTAGGAAATAAATTGTTGTAAATCTCACAAAGATTGTTAAGCATTACTAAGTCATTACTATTTTGATTAAATTAGGGTCATGCCATTTAAGAAACCTAAAAAATATCAGGAACAGTCAGGTACTCTTTTCCTATTAGACCATTTTTACTTAGTTGGTTGGGTTTTGAATTATCTTATAGCTTCAGTTCTTCTCATGCATTAAATGATTTCACCACTCCTTGACATAATACTTTAAGTGTTTTGTTTGACAAATGGCTCATTTGACCTATTTATGAATAAATGCAGCTGTTTCACATTTCTACTACAAAGAGTAAAGATTTCTTAATTTTTCTTCCTAAGCGAAATGACTCCTTAAATGTTAAGGGTTATAGTCATTTTTGAGTATAAATTGCTTTGTAGCAAAAATGATTTTAACATCTGCATCACAATAAATTATATAATAGCATCTATATGCTCTGTGTGCAGCTAAATATTTTCTAAAGGTACCATCACAAGCAAGAACATTGACAGTAATACTATGCCTTGATGATGCACTAAATTAGTTTTCATAATAAAAAGGGACAACTTCGCTTCTAATAATTGTGATGCCTTCTATAAATTCCTACCTTTTCAAATTCCCATAAATATTTTAGTCTTGATCATGACATTTAAATTAAAAAATAAAAAACTTTCTCTATTCTGCCTCTTACTAACCATTTTGAGCAAGTTGCTTCATCTGTTGATGCTGTGGCTTCTCTAAATGGTGGTGTCAGTGCAATGTATTCTTTCTTCAGCGCCTCCCATTTTCTCTTTGGTAAAAAATCTTGCCAGAACAACACACTATCATTACACTGAGCAAAAATCACAAATCCTATTCTTTGTTACATTTTCATTAAAATAGTGAGAGTCAGAGGCCTGCCTTGTAACAAGAAAAGAATTAAGGATGCTATCTGCCCTGAAAGCAGATGAGGGCCTAGCAGCTCCTATGAAGTCTCATGGACCACAGGGAAGGATACACTTCCATGGCAGATTTGCTTAAGCCTCACTGCTTGCTTATGGTTTCTCTAAGTGTGTTTCAGTGAGATACTGTAAATCCCAGTCACATCTATTCTCTCTCCAATTATTCATTTTAATCCATATAGCTAAGAATTCTCCTCTCTAAGTGCTCGATGGGAACAAATACAAATATAGAGTGAGAGCAAGTTAAGCCTGTTTTCTAAGGGGATAGTGGGAAATAATTGAGTTTGAAATAATAAGAATGTTGATGGGAATATATTAAATGCTTTAGTGGGTTACAAATTGCTGAACATAGCCTCCAGCCCTAGCTGACCAGACAGCCTGGTCAGACACTCCAGGCAAAATCCATCAGTCCTACAGCCCTGCCACTGCATGAACCAGGGCAGAAGTCCTGCCCAACTGGAGTATAGACTCCAGCTCCACCTGACCACGGAGCCTGAAAAAGGACTCCAGGCAGCCAAGGGGCCCAGACTGTGGTACCAGTTCAATGTGTACTTTTTTTCCCCCACACCACTAAGAAACTCAATTCTCTATGGACACTGACCCCATGTCCCCCCAATTTAACCCCATTCTGACACTGTCTACCTGGGGGTGGTGTCCGATTCCACAGGTTAAGGACTCAGTTCCACAAGACTGCCCCCACTTTGGGTATCAATTGCAGGTCCAGACTGTTACCTAGGTTTTTGACCCTGGTTATAAAGGTCCCACAATCTTCTTGTATTTCATTAATTTGCTCGAGTGGCTCACCAGTTTACTTACTTACCAGTTTCCTTACTTATGGGTTCATTATGGAGGATTTTAAAGGGTATGAATGAACAGCCATACGGAGACATCATAGGACAAGGTGTGGGTAAGGGGCCTGGAGCTTCCATGCCCACCCCACTGCATCACTCATTCCCCCAGCACCTCCACAATTCCTCATGCTGGAAGCCTGCCCAAGCCTAGCCTTTGGGGGTTTTATGGAGGCTTCATGATTAATTAAATCATTGGTCACTGGCAATTGAACTCACTCTCTAGCCCCTCTCCCTTCCTCTGAGGTTGGGGAAGGAGTGGGGTTTGCAGGCTGAAAAGTTCCCACCCTTCCCTGGAATGGAACAGTTGGCTCCCCAGGCAACCAGCCCCAACCCCTTAGGTTGCCAGAGGCAGTTCAAAAGGCATGTCGTTAACATAACAAAAGACACCTTTATCATTCTCAACATTGAGCAAATTTTAGAGTTTTAGGAGCTCAGTGCCAATAATGGGGACCTGGCCAAATACAGGTGTCCTATAATCACAACATGATAAAAACCCACTCTGTAGAGAGCCCAGCCTACAGCTCCCTCAGCAGCCAGTCCAGGATAAGCCTCTACCCAAATGCTAAGCCCAGCCACTGACCCCACCCAACCAGAAGAATAGCCTCCAGCCCCACTAAACTGCAGGTTGTAGCTAGAGGCCCCATCTGAATAGAGAGCCCAGGCAGAAACCTTCTCTAAATGCAGAGCCTAGATAGCCAGCTGCCTGCCCCTTCAGTAAACCCAGCCTGTGGCTCTGCCCAAGTGCTACAGGCTTCCTGTGGCCCTGTCTGATCTCAGAGCACAGCCTGTGTCCCTGTCCAATTGGGAAGCCCTGCCTCCTCAGTGATTGAGGAGTGCAGCAAGGGTCCCCGGCTGCCTCCCCACCTCAGAGCGTGGGCAGCAGCCTCACCTGACTAGAGACCCCAACAGCAAGCCCTGCCTGTTTGTGGATGCCCCCCAGGTGACCCAGCACCCCAAGCTGAGCTGACTGGAGGTCTTTCCCTAACAAAGCAAACCTGTGAAAACTGGTAGAGCAGATCCAGTGCAACAAGATGTTGTTCAAAGGGTACAAACTTCCAGCTACAAGAGGAGTAAGTTCTGGGGATCTAATATATAGCACGGTGTACTTGATAGCTGCTAACAGAGTAGATCTTAAATGTTCTCACCACACCCACACAAAGGGTAATTACGTGGTATGATGGATGTGTTAACTAACCTTATCATGATTAATGATTTTGCAATATATATCAAATCATCACGTTGTATACTTTAAACTTCTACAATGTTGTATGCCAATTATATCTCGATAAGTCAAAAAATAGTGTTTTAACTTTTTTATTCTCTCCATACGAGATTAGCAATAAGACCGGTGTAGAAATAGAGAAAACTTACTGTTTGCCTTTTGTAACTCATTTTAGCGTTTCCTTTTCTCCTTGCTCCTGTGTCTCTTCAATCCCCACTTCCCAGAACTTCCTTCTCCACTATTGTTTGCCCTCTACCCCCATCCCACCTCCCAACAACTCCTAGCATTAGTCTCTTAGGCTTCATTGGTAGCCAGAATAACTTAGCACATCAGTGATAAGCCCTGGGTCCCTCAGACTGAATCATAACGCTCTTTATTCACTCCCTCCTTGGCCCAGTTCTTAGGACTGAGTTTCTTTCTTATTTACTATTCATGTTCTACTTTCCTTCAAGTCATGGCCCCAGGACTACCTCCCTCTCCGATAATATTTTCAGTCCCAACTGCCCTTGTACAGGTATTCTGGAGCCAACATGTCCCCAGCCACTTCGGTAAATGCATTCATTCCAATTCATCAAGCTATACCCTTATAACTTGTGTACTTTTCTTTAGCATGTTATATTTAACAAGATGTTTATTAGAGTAAAAAATAGAAGCAAATAACAAGAGGGCTGAGTACAAAACACCAAGGTTGTGGAAAAGGTGATTTTATATCTTAAAGGAAATAATATTTGGGAAGACAAAGTCTAGATGGTTGAGGGGACTAATAAAAGCTGCTCAGAGGGGTTGGATACACTGATCTCTCTTTGGCATAGAGAGGTGTGTGTGTGTGTGTGTGTGTGTGTGTGTGTGTGTGTACAAAGGCAAACGGATAGAAAAGCCCCCAGAGATGATGAATCTTGCCTTTTAGTTAACCCAGCAATGGTTTTTACAAAATGGCTACCTGATACTTTTCTAATGAGATGCTTCCATAGCCTTTTTGTGACCCCAGGTATTCCATCATGCCTAGATTTTCTTTACTATGTCCATAACTGCCTAATTGGCATCTCCAGGTGACAGAATAAGGATTCTTCAACCCTGGTGCCTTCTTAAGAATCAGCTTGCATCAGGGTCAGTTTTTGTAGGCCCTGCCCCACTTCCTGTGCCCTCTTGAACACCCAGTCTTGTATTGACCCCAATATGACTAAATCAGCAGCCTTTTATAGCCATGTCAAATGTTTTCTCACGTAATATAAATGTTTCCATTCTCTACTGTTGAGGCAGGTCATAAAACATATTCACTACTGTTATTTAAAGTTCATCTTGACCTGACTCCCTTGTTGGCTGGGGTGAGCAAATGCTGAGTGTGAAAAGGTTACTAGTTCCCATGAATCAGGAAAGCTCATTTAAGGGATAAATCTGGAGGACAAGAGTAAAAATTGTCTATAGATATGTTATATCATAAGAAGACTGAATAACCCTAATCTGTATAAACCACGCTATCCTAGATAAAACTTTAATTCTCTTTCCTTTAGGATGCTCTGAGGTTACTATGAACCATACTTTCTAAATATTGTAGAATGTTGGTTTTTGGTTTTTGGTTTTTGGTTTTGGGGTGTGTGTGTGTGTGTGTGTGTGTGTGTATTCATCTCCTATTCACACAGAGGAATACAGAGCTCGATCAAAGAAAAAAAATGAAGCCGTATTACAGAGGCTACATTTTAAATTCATTTTGTTTGAAACTGGAGATAGGTGAACTATGGAAGTCAGTTGTAGTGTCCTATCTCTTTGCCCAAAAAATGGACTTTGTAAACGCCAAGTTCCTGAGACTACCAGTTCTGCTCTGTAAAATGTAATAGGGGTGCTAAAAATCATCAGAAGTGTGTGAAACATTGTAGTTACTGTTTATTCTGAATACACAGTGAAGAAAATGATTATTCACTGTCATGAAGGTGCTAGGGAAGCATAGGTGAATGGACTGTTCTTGAACTCAAGCAGTTGATAGTCTAGTTTAGGATATAGAAATATAAACAAATAGATACTGTTTAGAGTCATAAGGGCTATAATAGAAGAACTAGCTTCTTGGAAGCCTAGCTGTATGGAGAAATGCATGATGCAAAGAAAGGCATGCTTACATTAGGCTTTCAAGAATAAGTGATCGGCGGGAAGAAATGCTGCCTGGCGTGTGGGGCAAGAATGAGTGTGTGCATGACACTAAACCTGGAGCAAGGTTTGCAGGAGCACAGGAGCCTATGATGGAGGCTGGCCTGGCAGTGCAGACCACAGCTTAAATATGATTGTCCTTGTATACTCAGTTTGTGGATAATAGGGAATGAATAGAGAGTTTTAAGGGAATAAGATAATCAGTTCTGCATCTTAGAAGGATACTGGAAGTAGAGTGAGCAATGGACTCAAGAAGAAATCAAAGATGAGACTATTACAAGGCCATAGCAAAAATCTCAGAAATAGAATTACTATCATATTTAACATATTTTCAGTGTTGGAAAGATCTTATCAAAGGCAGAATGATGTTTGAAATTACATCTATAAAGGCTTTGAAAAATAATTCATTTAATAAACACCTGTTACATATGTATCATCTACCAAGCAGTGAAAAAAACAGATATATAGAATGTGTGCAAAGATTTAATTATAGCACTGTTCATTGCAAAGTTACTTAAAACTAAAAAATCTGCAAGTAATCAAAGGACCCACAATTATTAGATTGCCTAAAAGAATCTATTTTTCTATTTTATACATACACACTATACATATAGTATGTATACATAGAATTTCTTTTTTAAAAGGCATAGGACTTTTATACATTCTTTTTTTTCTTCTTCTTCTTTGTTCATATTTTGTAAAAAAAAAAATTTCTATAATTATTTGTCATTTAAATGTAAATGCATTCCATCATGTTACCAGATAGAGAACTATCTGGTTCCAAACTCAGGTTCAGCTGCTCACTGCTTAAAAGTCAATACTCAAGAGACAAGTGATAGTGGGAAAGAAAAGTGTTTTATTCAGGAAGTTAGCAATCTGGGAAGATGGTGGACTAATGTCTCAAAGTCCATCTTCTCTGTCCAGGCAAAGCCAGAGGGTTTTAAAGGGGAAAGCATGAGAAAAATGGAGGGGGCCGGTGCAGAAAAGCAGGTGCACAGGTAGTGACTCATATGTGGGCATGACCCTGAACAGACTTGCTGGCATCTTCGGCAGCTGTTTGAGAATGTAGTCAGACTTTATCTTCTGGGGAAGTCTGGTCCTTCACTCTTCAGAGGCCATTTGTCTGCAGATCTCAAAGTTCTGCTACAAACCAAGAGACTTAAGTCAACAAGCAAGGAGTGCATAAACTTGAAGCAAGTTAACCCTTAAGACCAGTTGGAGTGCTGTTATAATAGTTACAGCATGTATGTATACTGAAACATATATGTGTATATTAAAATGTTGCATATAAAAATAAAGGCTATAACTGATGTATATGTATAATTATACATATAATTCTAAATTGTATAGTAAAAGAACATTGAAAGATATCAAGTTTTTATTTACGTGTTGTTAAAGAAAAAATAATGTAAAAATATGCACTAAAAAAAAAGAATGTATATACCACACATAAAAGAGAAGTACGAAAACATGACCATATGGAGTGGTTATAACTGGGTAATGATATTGCAAGTGATTTTTATTGTCTTTAATATGTTTTCTATAGTGAACCACATATTTTTGTACAGAGAAAAATATTGTTGAAAAATATATAGTCAAAAGTTTTCCCTCTTTTTATGAAGTTGCAAAGGCCAATAAAAATTTGTATCATCTATTTTATGACCTATGTATGGAAGATGAAGTGTGAATGTTTGCCTGTGTTTGAATTGGTGACTATTTGTGATGGTTACTTATAAATCTTTTCAACTTTATAGTATCAATATCTGAATCTTGGTTCCATCCATGCTTTTCCTGAATTTCTGAATGTTACTTTAGCTTTAGACCAGAGTGATTTATGCCAGACAATGACTGTCTCCAAGTTCATACCATTGAAGTATTCATTCTAAATCCAGATCCACAGGCACCAGTCTAAACCACATGCACTTAATTAATACTTAAATGCACACATGGAGTTAATTTGGCCTGCGAAGTCCACTTTTTCTTTGAACATTATGTCAGTATATTGGGAGCTAAATTGTTTCTAATTTCACTTTAATGCTTCTAATAAAATTTAAAGCCCCAATATATTTAAGGTAGCATAATTATGATTACGATATTAACAAATTTTTATTTTGCATGAAACAGAGATTTGTGACCACTTAATAATTAGAATGTAGACTTCTAATGGAAATGTAGTAAACATTACTATGCTATGTAGGTTCTCTGTTTTATGAAACTCAGTTGCGCATTGTAAATCTAGCCTGTTTGAATTCTTTTCAGGTAGTATGTCAAATTTAAAAATCAGAAGGAAAAGCATTTAAATTGGGCACCACTTGCATATAATAAGGACTATATACAATTAAAATTTTTTTAATTCCAATATAGTTGACATACTGTGCTATATTGGTTTCAGGTGTACAATACAGTGATTCAACAACTCTATATATTACTCCGTACTCATCATGTTAAGTGTACTCTTAATCCCTTTTACCTATTTCACCCATCCCCCCCACCTACCTCCCCTCTGGTAACCATCACTTTGTTTCCTAAAGTTGAAAATCTGTTTTTCAGTTTGTCCTTTTTCCTTTGTTCATCTGTTTCTTAAATTCCATATATGAGTGAAACCATGTGTTATTTGTCTTTCTCTGACTAATTTCACTTAGCATTATACTCTCTAGATCCATCCATGTTGTTGCGAATAGCAAGATCTCATTTTTTTTTTTATGGCTGAGTAATATTCTGTTGTGTATCTATACAACATCTTTATCCATTCATCTATTGATGGACACTTGGGTTGCTTCCATAATTTGATTACTGTAAATAATGCTGCAATAAAGACAAGAGTGCATGTCTTTCCAAATTAGTGCTTTCATATTCTTTGGGTAAATACCCAGTAATGGAATTACTGGATCATGTGATAATTGTATTTTTAAATTTTTTGAGGAATCTCCATACTGTTTTTCCTTAGTGGCTACACCAGCTTGCATTCCTACCAACAGTGTACAAAGTTCATTTTCCATCCTCGCCAATACTTGTTGTCTCTTGTGTTTTGATTTTAGCTATTCTGACTGCTGTGAGGTGACCTCTCATTGTGGCTTTGATTTGCATTTCAAATGCAGTGATGAGTGATGTTGAGCATCTCTTCATGTGTCTGTTGGCCATCTGGATGTCTTCTTTGGAGAAATGTCTGTTCATTTCTTCCCATTTTTTTCAAGTTTATTTTGGAGAGAGAGCACATACAAGTGGGTGAGGGGCAGGGGGGTGGAGATAATCCCAAGCAGACTCTGTACTCACAGTGCAGAGCCCAGTGTGGGGCTTGAACTCATGAACCATGAGATAATGACCTGAGCTGAAGTTGGACGTTTAACCAACCGACCCCCATTTTTAATTGGATTATTTGTGGGGTTTTTTTTTCTTGGTGTTGACTTGTATAAATTCTTTATATTTTGGACACTTTTTATCAAATATGTTGTTTGCAAATATCTTCTCTCATTCCATAGGTTAGCTTTTAGTTTTGTTGATTGTTTCCTTCACTCTGCACAAGCTTTTTATTTTGATGTAGTCCCAGTAGTTTATTTTTTGCTTTTGTTTAATTTGCCTTGGGAGACATGTCTAGAAAATGTTGCTACAACCAATGTCAGAGAAATTACTGCCTGTGCTCTTTTTTTTTAATTTTTAATTTTAATTTTTATTATTATTTTTGTGTGTGTGTCAGATCTCACATCTAGGTCTTTAATCTCTTTTGAGTTTATTTTTGTGTATGATGTAAGAAAATGTGCCAGTTTCATTCTTTTGCATGTAACTAGCAGTCCAGTCTTCCCAACAGTGTTGAACAGACTATCTTTTTCCCATTGTATGTTCTTACCTCCTTAACTGAAGATGAATTTGCGACATAATCTATCTCTTGGCTCTCCATTTTGTTCTATTGATCTATTTTTGTGCCAGTACCATACTGTTTTGATTACTACAGCTTTATAGTATATGTTGAATCTGGCATTGTGATGCCTTCAGTTTTGTTCTTTTTCAAGTTTGCTTTATTTGGGATCTTTTGTGGTTCCATACAAATTTTAGGATTCTTTGTTCTAGTTCTGTGAAAAATGCAATTTTGATAGGGATTGCATTAAGTCTATAGATTGCAGACTATATGCAATTTTAATGGCAACTTTGCTTTGGAATTATTTTGCTGTGTGGAATCACAAATAGGACTATCTGTTTTAAAGGTGATATATATAGTGTATGGTTCTCTGTGATGATTTTTGGTAACAATCATCATGGATTTTAAAACTGGTCAAACAGGTATAACCTTGGAATGACTTACAAATTACACACTGTATATGGGGAAAAACTGAGTCCTCTCAATGTTAAACTGCTAAGCTTAGCCTAGGATGAGCTGAAGATAAAAAGTTTCCATCTTGAGTGATTGGTGAAATTATTTACTTGGACTTTGATGGGAATGGTATAATGTGGACAGGGAGTACCCAGGTTTTGGAATGACATGAACTGTATTCAAATCTCAGTTCTATCATTTATTATCCATACAACCTTGGGTACATTATTTAAACAACCTGATTCTTTAAAAAAAAAAAAAGGTTTTTTTTAATGTTTATTTTTCAGAGAGAGACAGAGTGTGAGTGGGGGGTGGGGGCATAGAGAAAAACAGAGACACAGAATCCAAAGTAGGCTCCAGACTCTGAGCTGGTGTCTACTTCTGTATAACAGACATGATGATGCTACCTTTCAAGGATGTTGTCAGACTTAAGCAAGCAAAAATAGCACCCAGTAGAGAGTAAAGTGCCTAGTAGAAATATTACACAAATATGAACTAAAAAATTTTTCTACCCACTTTATCCAATTTCCTGTGGACAAATAGGACATCAGTACTTGTTAGCATACATATATGGAAGCAGAATTAAAGCCCTTCCCTGCAACATCCAATTAACATTCCTGATAAATAATTCTTTAATAAAATTATGTGATATTTTGGCACACATCAAAGATTGATTCTGCCTACAGTGCTCGCTTTGTTGGCCAGGTACACCTCATGGTCAATTGATTGCCTTCTTTCAGTAATTATTTTTACATTTGTATTGTAATTTTATTTTAGAATAATTTTAATGATTTCAGTGGTCACCATTAAAATCTTAAACTGCGTCTTCCCTATTTGATACTGTATTTTGGCTTCTGTTTTCATTTTTTTTAATGTTTATTTACTTTGGAGAAAGGCAGAGAGAGACAGAGTGTGAGTGGGAGAGGGGCAGAGGGGGACACAGAATCCAAAGCAGGATTCAGCTTCTGACAGTATAGAACCGATATAGGGCTCAAACTCAGGAACCGTGAGATCATGACCTGAGATTAAGTCTGACACTTAACCTACTGAGCCACTCCGGTAGCCTGATTCTGTATTGTAGCTAGACTATTTATTGGAGGTGTTTCATTGTTGGTTTGTTTTACTTTCCCAGGAAGACTAAGTAGGTGCTGTGTGTGTGTGTGTGTGTATACACACACGTATGTATGCGTGTATATATATACATAAATATATAATTTTATAGGTGCCATATAATAATTTTGTAGGTGCCATATGTGTGTGTATATATGTGTATATATATATACATATATGTACATGTGTGTGTGTGTGTATATATATATACACACACATATATATATATATATATATATATATATATATATATATAATTTTTAACTTTGCACACCTCAGGTACTATTCTATTGCTTTCTCACCTGATTAACAAATTGGCTGAATATACAATTCATCTGTTACAACTTTGTCCCATGTAGATTCTAAATATATTCTGATATATACTATTGTGAAGGGGATATCAAGGCCAGTCAAGAGTTTTCCCCTTTGTACAACATCTTTGCCAAAATGCATATAAATTCTTTATTTATATTTTAAATAAGGTAATATTTCTATATTATCTATTTACATTTAAATTTTATATATTTATATATTTAAAGGATTTATCCATGTGTTTTTATTAAGCATTAAACATTCAGTTAGACCTTTTCAGCTCAAACCTTTCTTCACCTCAGGAAAATATTCTTTTATATCTTTATTTTTTTGGTCCATGTGTTCTGGACTCTTCTTCAGGAACTAATTATTTTGTATTAAGTCTCTTTTGGCTAAACTCTACGTTATTATTTTAATTTTCTTTTTCTCTGTTCTTTTTCTGTGAGTAAAAGAGTACCTTACATTTTCTTTTTGTCATATTGATTTGATTTTTCAGACTGACCTTAACTGCTTGTAATGGAAATTTTAATTCTATTTGCTTTTTAGTGTCACTATAACTTTTCTCATCTTATGCAGTTTCTTTTAATTTGTCTGCCTCTCAGCACTATTTTATTTCAGTTTCTTGTTTCATTTAATCAAATTTTGTTGTATAATTTTTTTTCTTGTTTCATATATATTGGGAAAAGGAATTACCTAATTCCTCAATTTAGTACTGTTTTAAAATTTTTGAAGCATTTTTCTCTGTATTATAAGTACTTTACTATTTTTATATTACATATTATGTTTATATTGTATATCATGTCATATACAATATTCTAAGTGATTTTTTGTTGTTAATTTTTTTACTAGAAGCTTCTGACAGCCTAGTGCTACTCATATGTAGGTGATTATTTCTTAGACATTCTATCCACTTTCATTGCTGTTAGAATCTTCCTTCAGATGATTGCTAATAAATTGCTAAAACTATGTATGATCAGCTCAGACTAGGCTGAAAAAGAGTTAAGGATAGTTCAAGCAGAGAAATTTCATATTAGTCACTAGGCAGCTTCTATACTTAAATCAGTTTTCTTTAACTTGTTCTGTGTCCCAGCATCCAATTCAGATATAAACTATCATTGTTCCTAGACTTCTTAACAATGTTATCCTCAGTACCATAATTTTTGGGGCATCTGGGTGGCTCAGTTGGTTAAGTGTATGACTTTGGCTCAGGTCATGATCTCCCCGTTGGTGAATTTGAGCCCTGTGTCAGGCTCTGTGGTGAGAGCCTGCTTCAGATTCTGTGTCTCCCTCTCTCTCAAAAATAAACAAACATTAAAAAAACATTATTTTGGGGGGTTCCTGGGTGGTTAGGTCAGTTAAGTGTCCGACTTCAGCTCAGGTCATGATCTCACAGTTCGTGAGTTGGAGCCCCGCATTGAGCTCTGTGCTCATAGCTCAGAGCCTGGAGCCTGCTTTGGATTCTGTCTTCCTCTCTCTCTAACCCTCCCCTGCTCACACTCTGTCTCTCTCAAAAATAAATACACATTAAAAAATGGTTTTAAACCAAAAAAAATTAATAAAAAAGAGAAACTTGCTCAAATAAAACCTTGGAACGTTGTGATACTGACACATAATACTAACACGGTAAGGGAATATTAATTAGGAAAGAAAGACTAAAACAGAAATGATCTCAAGTGGTTAGTATGGAAATAGGAATGTGGGTGGAGAGGGGGAGAAAGAATTTTCTTTTCAATTTATAGATATAAATTTTACATTTCTTTTGCTATGCACATACATTTTTCTTATAACTTAGAATAAATTTTTAAAATTGTAATGATTTTAATGATGCAATTTAAAATTAAAAAAAAATAGGAATACTCCAGAATAATTCTAAAATCCTAGCACTACTATTAGTACTTTTTTCATTTCATATATAAATGGAATGGAAAAACTATGTTTGGGCTATTTTGCTTTTTTATGACATGGCAGATAGCATAAGTATTCAGCATATAGCTTGCCTCCATATTTCTAACAGAATCGATCCACAAAGTGATGCCACTCCCTCTCAAAATAATTGCTGCCTACTTATTTTGTATCCTTTATCATGACGATCAAAATGAAGGTGTAGGTTTTAATAAAAATTCATTTTGAAACCTTTTAACATTGAGTAATATATACATGCTATGAGAAAATACAAATTGAAATGGGGTGTTTTCTGCAAATAGGAATTTGGATTAAGAAGGGTAATTTGGGGGGACCTGGGTGGCTCAGCCCGTTGAGCAAGTGACTCTTGGTTTTGGCTCTGGTCATGATCTTGGGGTTCATGAGACTGAGCCCTGCATTGGGTTCCATGTTGTCAGTGCTTGGGATTCTCTCCCTCTCTCTCTTTATCTCTCACCCCTCTCACACCCCCTCCCACACCTCCTCCCTGCCCTCTCCATGCACACACACATGTGGTCTCTCTCTCAAAATAAACATAAAAAAAGAGAAAGAAATGGCAATTTGGGTGAGAAGTCAAAAATTAGGACTGCAAAACTATGATGAGCATGTGTTCTCAGGAAAGATGTACATGAAGACTGCTAATTGCGTTTCAGTGGAATCTGTAAAAACTGCACATGAATAAACAGGCTTTTGTACCAACACATTAATCTGATATTTTTCACCCTGAATGATTCTGTGCTAAAAATTGCTCCATTTGTGGCAGTTGCTAAATAATATAAACGTAATGTGCAACAAGCCTTTGTATCTGGATTATTTGCTAATGTTCCCAGTGATAGTTAGAGGGCATGATTTATTTAAGGGATTCTGTAATAACTATGTTTGCTTAGATTAGTTGGCACTACTCTTTCAAACTTTGGATGTTCTTTCAGAGAAAGAAAAAACTTTATGACTCAAATTGCTCTTTAGATAACTGTTGCTAAAAATATTTACAAGGGTCCAAATTTCTTTCCCAGACAAGCGGGGGATCCAAGGCTTAGCCTAGCCGGTATTTTTGTTCTAGAAGCTAAGGTTGGACCTGGGAGTCTGGTAGGAGCAGAGCTTTGGGGAAAAAACTGGTTGTGGAAAAAAAAAAAAAATGACGTGCAGAAATAGTGGCATGGGACCTACAAGAGCTTGGCAGTGTTGAAAGACCAAAAGGAGGCCCGGTGAAAATGTGAGATCAGGTTTGTCAGCAAGACTTGCCTGGACAGGCTCAGGAGGAAGGAAAAGAGGAGGGTAACTGAACCGGATGAAACAGAGAGGCAACTTAAAGCCACTTGTTGATTCTGATAGTGTGTCACCATCTCCAGGGGTTAAGCACCTAATTTCGGCCAAACTTTATTCCCATCGTGGGTAACTGAGATGGTCTGTTGTCATGTCTGTAGTTTAGACAAAGCAGGAGGCATCCAAAAAAGTGTAGTAGATTTTCAGTGTGTTTGGAGTTGAAGAGTTAGTGAGTTGACAATTGACATACATGAATTCGAGTTTGAATATATCAAACTTCAATTTACTTGTGGATGATGCCTTTATGACAAAAAGAAAATTGGAAGTAGAAAAAGTGTGTTTTCTTTTCCACCAATTTTGCCCAAAATCCATGAATTATCTTTTACCTGTCTTTGCAGTATTTTTCTCCCCACTCAGGAAGATTTTAACCATGTCCCTAGTTACTATTTTTGTTACAATTGTGTAAATTTTCAAGGTTGGATCTTGGGTCCATATCCACATATTAATGATTTTTTTCACATTGTTTTTCTCCTGTTTGACTATTTTCCTTTTGTATTTTAGGAGGGCGTTCCAATTTTATTTTCCTGATTTCTGATGAGGTTTTCTAGCATCAATTTTCCATTCAAACCAGAATTTGGTTAATAGGACAATTTAAAGTCAAATAGACTTCTGAGTCCAGTCCTTGACTGCTTTTCCAGCTTCATTTTCTCTTATTGACATTTAACATTGTATTAGCTTCTGGTATACAACATAATGATTCAATATTTGTATATATTGCACAATGATCACCACAATAAGCCTAGTTAGTGATTCAATATTTTTATATAATGCAAAATGATCACCACAATAAGTCTTGTTAACATTGTCACTATACGTAGTTACAAATTGTGATGGGAACTTTTAAGATACCTCATAAGAACTTTCAAATATAGAATACAGTATTATTAACTATAGTCACCATGCTATACAACCCCATGACTAGATGTTTGTACCTTCTGACCCATTTCACATGCACACGCACACCCTGACAACCACCAATCTCACACACACACACACACACACACACACACACACACACAAACCCCTCCCCCCCCCCCCCCCCCCCCCCACCGCCGCCAACCACCAATCTGCTCTATCTATGAGCTCGGGATTTTGTGTTGGTTTATTTTACATTCTACATATGAGATCATACAGTATTTCTCTTTCCTTGACTTATTTCTCTTTGCAAAATGCAAAGTCTATCCATATTGTCATAAATAGCAAGATTTCCTTTTTTATTGGCTGGGTAATATTCCACTGTATATACACACACCACATTTTCTTTATCCATTCATCCATCGATGGACACATAGGTTGTTTTATTTTGGATATTGTAAATGCTGCAATGAACATGGGGATGCATGTATATTTTTAAGTTGGTGTTTTTGTTTTCTTCAGCTAAAAACCCAGAAGTAGAATCTATGCTGGGTCATATGGCAGTTTTAATTTTTTAGAGACCTCCAAACTATGTTTTCCTTAGTTCCTGCACCAATTTATATTTCCACTAACAGAGCCCAAGGTTCATTTTTCCTCCTTACTCTTCAGCTTCATTTCTTGATTCTATTTATACAATCTAAATATAACCCAGGCGTATTATTTTCATTTCTCCAACATTCAGTGTCCTGTTTTCATGCCTTATGCATGCTCTTCCCTTTTGCCTGGAATGGCATTGCCTTGTGATTTCAGTCTGGTTTTGCTCATGCTCTTCTCAATGTGAAGAAATCACCCTGGGTATGCTGTTGGAAAGAATGGTATATTCAAGGTTCTATTCAACAGACACCTCTGATTCCTCTCTATTCCCATCTCCCCCTTTTTTAAAAAAAATTTTTTTAATGTTTATTTCTGAGACAGAAACAGAGCATGAATGGGGGAGGGGCAGAGAGGCAGACACAGAATCCGAAGCAGGCTCCAGGCTCTGAGCTGTCAGCACAGAGCCCGATGCGGGGCTCGAACTCACAGACTGCGAGATCATGACCTGAGCCGAAGCCGGACGCTCAACCGACTGAGCCACCCAGGCGCCCCTCCCATCCCCCTTTTGTAAGGCATCAAAAAAATTCCATAATAGTAACTGAATACATCTATCTTCTTGCATTAGTGTTTTTGTTTTCTTTGGGTAAATACCTAGCAGTGGGATGTTGGATCATATAATAATTCTATTTTTAATTCTGTGAGGAACCTCCGTGATATTTTCTACAGTGGCTGCACCAATCTACATTCCCACCAGAGTGCATGAGGGTTCCCTTTTCTCCACATCCTCACCAACACTGTCTTTTTGACTTTAGCCATTCTGACAGGAGTAAGGTGAACTCATTGTTTTGATTTGCATTTCCTTGATGATTAGTGATGTTGAACATCTTTTCATTGTCTGTTTGCCATCTATATTGCCTTCTTGGAAAAAAAATATCTATTCAGGTCTTCTGCCCATTTTTCATAGGATTATTTGTTTTTTGTTTTTGGTGTTGAGTTGCCTAGGTTCTTTACGTATTTTGGATATTAACCCCTTACTGGATATGTCATTTGCAAACATCTCTTCCCATTCAGGAGGTTGCCTTTTTGTTTCACTGATGGGTTTCATTCACTGTGCCAAAGCTTCTTATTTTGGTGTTGTCTCAATAGTTTATTTTTGCTTTTGTTTCCCTTGCTCAAGAGAACAGAGTTGTTAATATATACATGAGTAGGTGATGACTAAATGCCTTTATGATAGACTGTACAAGGTTTTATTGTGGTGCATAGTGAGGGAAGTGTTGGGGAAAATTAGTTGTGGTTCACATTAATGTGCTAAAATTAAAATAATTTGCTCTTTAGAAGGTAGCATCATAGTCTCATGCAAAGCAACACCTTTATTTCACCCTTCATCTGCATAAGTAGATAAATGTTGAGCTAAATTTTGGTTTTGTGGTTTCTTTTATTTTGTATTTTCCATTTATTTTGGTTTTATAAGAATATAAGCGAAAGGAATTCACTGTAAAGTTTATGCTCACACATGTCTAAATTTTGTATGAAAAGTTTCTCCCTTTAAATGGTTTTTACATTATTGAATAATGTATTGGAAACAACTGTGTAGTTGAAAGACCAGGATCCTTGGAATTAGATACATAATCAAATTATGACCAGCTGCACCTTAACTGAGCAAGTAACTTCTCTGAGCCAGTGTTTTCTCATTCTGTGAAAATAACAGCAACTTTGTTGAGCTGTTAAAATCAGTTAATAGATGAAACTAGGTGCAGTAACTGTAGGCTTGTTTTCTTTTCTCCTTATCCTGAGTCTAAAATTTTCAGCAGCAACCAGGGAATAACACAGGCTATGGATTAGCATCACAGTGCATTTGTGGTTCATTTAGCCCTGATAAAAATGATGGGAGAGGGAGTGGAAAATAAAGCTTAAAGTATTGGAATTAATAAATTACTCATGTTTTTCCTGGTCCCCAAAAGCCGTGGTACTCAGGATGTTTAATACCTGCTTCCTTTACCCCCGAAACCAAGAACACCCTGTATACACTGTATGTTAGCTAACTGGAAAATAAATTATATTAAAAAAAATAATACCTTATTCCTTTTACTGAGCTGGAAGCAATCTCAGGTAATAATTTTCAGATTTTTTTTCCTCTCTTCTTCAAACATGCCTTGAAATTTTGATCCCAAGTAATTAGCACAAAAGCAAACTTCTATACCTAAATTACAAAGGGATTTAAAGTTCTGTATATTCTTGCCTCCCTTGTGTCAGATGAATTGACCAGATAAGTATGAGTTTTATTTCTAGGCGCTCTTTATCGTTGCATTGATCTATGGGTCTACTTTTGTGCCAATAACACACTGTTTTGATTACTACAGCTTTGTAATGTATCTTGACGCTGGGGATTGTGATACTCCCAGCTTTGTAAAGATTGCTCTGGCTATTTTGTAGTGCCATACAAGTTTCAGTATCATTTGTTCTAGTTCTGTGAAAAATGCTGTATTGGTAATTTGATAGAAATTGTATTGAATCTGTAGATTGTTTTGTGTAGTATGGACATTTTAACAACATGCATTCTTCTGATCCAGGGGCATGAAACATATTTCTATTTGTGTCATACTCAATTTTTATTAAAGTTGACAAATGTGAAATAAAAACCTTTCAACTTTAGGGCACAATAGTTTAGACTTTCCACACCTACAAAAATAGAGTAGGACACAACATATAAAAGGGCTGTTATAGATTCTATTAATTCTTTGGAGGAAAAGTCTCTGTTGCTTATAAAATTTTACTGGGAGACTTCCTTACAAGTATGATAGTATGACAAAACCCTAATAGGAACTTCTCAGAGTGAATATGGGTCTGATGATCTCATTCTAGTTAGTTTGCTAATCCATAGTGTGGTACATGAGCTAAATACCATGGTCTATTTCATCTTGAACTTTTATGAGTTCTTTTTTTTTTTTTATAATTTTTTTTCAACGTTTATTTATTTTTGGGACAGAGAGATACAGAGCATGAACGGGGGAGGGGCAGAGAGAGAGGGAGACACAGAATCGGAAACAGGCTCCAGGCTCCGAGCCATCAGCCCAGAGCCTGACGCGGGGCTCGAACTCACGGACCGCGAGATCGTGACCTGGCTGAAGTCGGACGCTTAACCGACTGCGCCACCCAGGCGCCCCGAACTTTTATGAGTTCTTACACTCTCATTAAGAAAATCATCTTTGGGGCACCTGGGTGGCTCAGTCGGTTAAGTGTCCAACTTCAGCTCAGGTCATGATCTCGCAGTCTGTGAGTTTGAGCCCCGTGTGGGGCTCTGTGCTGACAGCTCAGAGCCTGGAGCCTGCTTCAGATTCTGTCTCTCTCTCTCTCTCTCTCTCTGACCCTCCCCCATTCATACTCTGTCTCTCTCTGTCTCAAAAATAAATAAACGTTAAAAAAAATTAAAATCATCTTTGAGCTCAAGCCATTAATAGGTTACGGGCTCTAAAGAGTTGCTCTCAGGTGTTCACAATCTACTAGAACTAAGATGTGTTCATTTACTACTATTATCCAATACTCTTCGATGCCTTATGAAAGGGGGATGGGAATAGAGAATGATCTGTAGAGATGGTGGTTTCTAAGTACAACTTGGGAGGATGGGTATGCTGTTGACACAGCATTAAGAACATGAGCAAACGCAAGAAGAAAGCTGTATTCAGGAGTGGCAACTGTTGCAGATTGGGTGGCATGTAGGGTTCGTAGAGGCAGTTAGTTTAGGATAAGCTGAAACTCCATAAAGTGGGCTGTTAGAGGCTTAGAATGCCAAACTGTTAAATGTGTAGTAATGTACGTGAGGAGCAAGATGCAGAAAGGAGTAATGAGCCTTACACTAAACTCGAGAAGATGCTTATGACCATCAATAAGAGCCCATCCTACAAACCACATCAGAAAAGTTGTGTAAAGGATAATATGTAAAGCTTCAACCTATCAAAGAAAACTCTGGCCCTTAACTGATGGCAAGAAAAGGGGCAGCTTATGCCTACTGTTCTGTCATACAATTAAGGGATTATTAGCCACATTTCACTAGATTGGTATAAAATGACCAGCGGCATGAGCTTTAGGGTTAAATCACAATCTTTGTTCTCTATGATGGATGTAAGTTTATCTCTCCTTGCTCCCACCCATGCATGACAAGTATCTTGTCTATTAAAGGCAGAATGTGAACGTTAGCTGAGCTCCAGGCACAAACACAGGAGTATACCTAACACAGTTTGTTATAAGGACTGAGTATGGGCTTTTTATCTGGACAGTCTTGAGCTTAAATCCTGGCTCCCCTCTCCCACCCCTTATTTTGTAGCTGTGGAAGTTTAGACAAGTTATTCAAGTTTCATACCTAGAGTAATATATACTAGGAAACCCCCCCAAAATTTTTTTTGCTTTGTTTTACTTGCTTTATTGTGGTAGTATCAGACTGAACCCAAAATGTCCCCAGGGTATGCCTGGTTTACAGGATTCTGTTTGCTACAGTTGAGAATAAATATGTAGTTGGAGTATTACATAATGTAGATAATCCTTTCTTGATACAAATAACACAATGCAACAAGGGATCGCTTCTTAGTTGCCATGTGGAATCTGAAACTCCATTAATAAAAATATTGCCCCTTATAACATTAAAATTAACTGGTGATTCCTGTACTTAGAACAGCTATTTTACTTACCCATGCAGGATTTTGTAGCATCACACATTAGTCAAGGGAAACCACCATTGATTGCGTTATGCAGATCTTCAAAATGTTAACACATTTCACAATACAATATAAAAAAAATCCTGTTAATATGACCACCAGTATTATCAGAACAGTCTTTATTGAGATGTCCAGCTCACAATGACAAATACAAGTTTGCCAGAATTCTAATTTTCATTTGAAAGCTACAATTTTAGTATTTGCAACAAATGTCAGGTTAATATGACAGGTTCATACTGTTCATTTTTAAGAAATGTCTAACCAAATGCCATAGACTTAATAACCATAGTTTGTCTTAGTCACCTGTCCAAGTAAAAATGCTTTTCCATGAAAAGTTATTTCAGACTACAACAGAAATAAGAGCATTTCTGCAAAAGAACCATGTTTTGGTATGCAGAAATGCTTTATAATATAACTCCCATTTTATCAGATTATTAAAGACGTACTCAGGAGGAGGGGATAAAAAAATTTTTTTAGCTTCATTAAAGACAGTTTTAAGTGAGACCACCATTAAAAAACAAAACAAAACAAAAACATCCAAATGCATGGAGGTGAAAATGCTAGCAGTATTGCTAGCACAGAGTGCTGCCCCACCCTGGTTTATGCCTAGGTGACAGTTCTGCCCACCATTCATGCCAATGTCAACATGTGAGTTGACACATTCTGCACCCAACTCTGTCAGCTCCGAACATTCCAAATTTCTCCTATTCTGTGCTTTGACTTTTCATTTTCTTAAGACTGTCTTTTGAAAATATTCTTAAAATTTTAATGTTCCTTGATACTTTTTTTCTTCTTCTTTTGAGGTTTGTGTTTTTTTGGTGTGTCCTAGGAAATCTTTGCCTAATCTAAGGTCACAAAAATTTTGTTTTCTTCTAGAAGTGTTATAACTACTACTTTTAGGCCTATGTCTCATCTTTAGTTATTTTTTTGTGTATGTTGTGAAGGGCAATGTTTTTTTTGTTTGTTTGTTTTGTTTTTGTATAAATACCTAGCTGTTGGTACCATTTATTGAAAAAAACTGAAAATGGCTTATTATCGCCTGTAAATGTTATCAGATTCAGTTTGCTAATATTTTCAGGGTTTTTGCTCTTCAGACCATGAGGGCTACCAGGCTGTAATTTTCTTGTTTTATAATGTCTTTGTCAAGTTTTAGTATTAGAACCCTGGACTTATAACAGGTTGGAAGTGTTCCCCTGCCCCCTCCCCACCCCCCACTTGTCTTTGAATAGTAATATTTACAAATAAAACCACATGGAACTAAAGTTTTCCTTGTGAGAGGATATTTAATCATTTCAATTGCATGAACAGATGTGAAGCTATTCAAGTTCTGTCTACTCTTGTCAATTTTAGTGAGTTTTATTTTTCCAATTTTCCATTTTGTCTAAGTTATTGAATTTACTGGCATGAAAAGCATCATAATTTTGCATCCTTTTAATTTAGGTAAAAGCCACGGTGGCAACTCTTCTTTCATTCCTGATATTAGTGACTTGTAATTTCTCTGGTTTGCCTGAATGGTCTAATTACAGATACCTGGTTCTCAAAACAAAATCAATATGTCAGCTTAATTTTCTCCATTGTTTTTCTGTCCTGTATATGTTGACTTCTACCTTTTATTATTTCCACCTTTCTATTTAATTTGGGTTTACTTTTTATTTATCTAAAATATACATTAAGGTAGAACCTTAGACCGCTGAATTTGTACCTATTTTGTTTTCTAAATCTATCCTTTTTTAACAATTAAAAAAAACTGATTCCTGACATAACAGAACAAACTAGAAATCAGTAAGAGAATGCTACCTGGAAAATCCCCAACTATCTGGAAACTTAAGAAATAGATTCCAAAAGAATTCAATAGTCAGAAGAAATGTCAAAGCAAATTAGAATATATTTTGAAGTTAAAGTTGAAAATGCAGCATATCAAAATCTGTGAGATGAAGCTAAAAGATTACTACCTAAGAGGGCCAATGATAGCATTAATTGCTTGCTACAAAAAGAGATCTCAAATCAACAATCTAAACCTCTACCATAAAACTAGAAAAGAGCAAAATAAGCCCAAAGCAGAAAAAAGGAAATGAGACAAAATCAGTAAATGAAAACAGAAAGACAATAAAGTAAATGAAATAAAAAACTGGTTCTTCGAAAGACAATAAAATTGACAAACTTCCATCACGACTGAGAGAAAAAAACAAAAATTACCAATAGCTGGAATGAAACAAGTGATAACTTCAGAGCTTGAAGACATCAAAAGGATAATGAGGAAATACCATGACTGCTGCACACAAATTTGACAGTTTAGATGAAATGGAACAATTCAGCAAAAAACACAAACTCACAAATCACTTGTTGTAAAACAGATAATTTAAACATCCCCATAACTATTAAAGAAATTGTATTTCTATTCCCCCCATCCCGCCCCCTAATCTCCAGGCCTAGAGAGTTTCATAGGAGGATTCTAATATTTGAAGAATTATTAACACAAATTCTATATAATTATACAGAAAATAGAAGAGGGAACATTTCCCAATTAATTTTATGAAGTTAGTATTACCCCAAAACCAAAGAAAGCCAGAAAAACAAAACAAAACAAAAAAACCCATACAGACCAAAGCCCTTAATGAACACACACAAAAATCACAACCAAGCTATTAGCAAACAGAATCCTATAAAACAGGCATAACCTGGAAACATTTTGGGTTCAATTTGATACTACAATACAGCAAGCAAAACAAGGCAAAAAAATTTTTTTGGCTTTCCCAGTGCATATAAAAGTTCTATTTATACCCCCCTTTACCATATATTCATCTGTTTTGATTTCTTAAAATCAGATGGTATTTGTCTTTCTCTGATGGACTTATTTCACTTAGCATAATACATTCTAGCTCCATCCACATTGTTGCAAGTAGCAACATTTAATTTTTGATGGCTGAGTAATATTCAAAAAGAGATCAAACCACAAGAGACTTACCGATAGAGAACAAACTGAGGGTTGATGGAGGGCCATGGGTTGGGGGATGGGTTATGGGTACTAAGGCAGACACCTGTGATGAGAACTGGATGTTGTATGTAAATGATGAATCACTGAGTTCTACTCCTGAAACCAATATTTAAATTTAAAAGTTATATTTACGCTGTAATCCATTAAGTGGGCAACAGCATTAGGTCTAAAAAAAGTATGTATCTTAAAAATAGCTTATTGCTAAAAAAATGCTAACCATCATCAGATTTCAGTGAGTCATAATCACTGATCACCATAACAAATATAACAAGGAGAAAGTGTGAAAGTATGTGAGAATTATCAAACTGTGACAGACTCAAAGGGAACCAATGCTGTGGGGAAAAAGGGTGCTGGCAGACTTGCTGGGTGCAGGGTGGCCCCAAACCTTCAATCTGTAAAAAAAAAAACGCAGTTACCCGTGAAGCATAATAAAACAAGGTATGCCTCTACATAAAGAGAATTATAGACCATGACCAAGCAGGGTTTAATTCAGGAATACCAGGCTGGTTTAATATTCACAAATTAAGCAATGTAATTCATTCTTAACAGGCTAAAGCACGTACATGATCATATCAATCAATGCAGAAAAAGCAATGAACAGAATTCAATAACCCATCCATGATAAAAGTGACCAAACTAGGAACAGAAGCAAACTTCTTTAACTTGATAAAGAATATAAACCAAAAAAGCCTATGGCTAACATTATACTTAGGTGGTGAGAGACTGAATGCTTTCCTCAGAATTTTGGGGAAAAGGAAGATATGCCAGCTCTCATTATTTATACCACACAGTGCTGGAACTTCAAGCCAGTACAGCAAGAAAGGGGAATAAAGGCCCACCGATCAAAAAGGAAGAAAACCTGTCCTGATTTGCAGACAACATGATGGCGGGAGTGGTTGGCCTATTTGATTACCTCACTGTATCAGAAGAGAATGGATTCTCAAGTTTTTGCTTTTGCATTTGTTAGGGTACATGAAATGCCCAAACAACCCCCCCCCAAAAAAACCCCAGAAGGAATCCTTTTCAAATGTTTGACATTCTTCCTAGAAATAATTTTCTCATGTTGTGCATACTGCTCACCCAGGTGTGTCTTAAATTTATTATGTACAATGAACACAAATGTTCAAACTGTCAGAAAGGTAATATTCTGGAGTCCAACTGCCAAGACTGGTATCTTGGCTCTGCCCCTAACTACTGTCATCACAGACAAGTCTGGTAACTTTTGTGCTCAATTCAATTTCCTCAATTATGTAATGCTGATCAACAGTACTTACTCAAATGTGAAAACAGATGCAAATACGAATAGCCTCTGATGTCTAGAAAGAGCTCAGTAAAGGTTACTTATGTTATTGCAGAACTTTAAAGGTACCTGACTCTCCCCTTCATGTCATCTTCTAATCACAATATACTGACATTACTCATAAAAATTTAATATGTTTGAGGATTATCATCAAAAAGCATGATATATATGAGACAAAAATTAAAGAAGCAAATAGAAAATCTGAGGTAAAGAAAATTAGTTCAGATGTCAAAATATAACCTCACAAGTTATTTATCAAATGTTAGTTAAAACAGCAATGAACTACCATTTTATAACTAGTAAATCAGAAATAATAAAACTAACAGCCAGTGCTGACTGGGTTGTGGTCAACAGATATGTGATCTTACTGCAAGTATGAACCGACAGAACTGTTTTGGCAAATAATCTTCAATACATTTGAAAGGAAATAAAAAACTCCTGTCTGTTATAGGTGAAATTAGACTTCCTGTAACTCGGCATTTATAACTTTGTCTCCCTCTCCTCCCATAGTGGACAGAAAGAATTCCAGATTCAGTCCTTTCCAGTGTGTCCCATTGTATCAGTTACCTGGATGTTATCTGACATCCTCAGTTGTGTATGAGAAGGATGAGGAATGTTAAAGCCAAAGCCAAGAACCATAAGCATATATTAGGGAAAGGGTAACATAAAGGAACTGAGTATCAAGAAGGGATACAGGGCCAAAATAATATACTCAAGATCAGATTAGATCATGTGAGCGCTTTCAAAATTCAGAGTTTGGAGACAATCGGGTGATGCAGAACTACACATAGTAACCAAATGGTGTTTGTTAGCGCTTCTTGTGAGTTCTTAAAGGAACTTCAACCTTTTGACCTGGAAAGCAGAAGACACTAAGATATATAATAATCATCAAATTTTGAGTTCTTTCGGTAGAATGGATGGATCTATTTATATATTCATCAGACTCAAGGAAAAAGATAAATTTGGTTTAGTCTGCTGGCTCCTACATTCTCATTCACCAACAGACTGTTATTAATTGGATTATGAAAAGGCTAATAACAAAAATCTTTGAAAACATGAGAAGACTTAATGCAACATACTTTCTCCCAGGCTTCTATTAAAATACTAGTGAAGATTTTTTAAAAACTTAAGATTGCACAGACCAATTACTAAGCATATAGAAACATGATCTCCAAACATCATTAAAGTGAGAATCTTTCCAAAGGTTTCCCATCTGGGTCTCAATCAGGGCTCTGCCATTGTATCTTCACAGAACTAACAACAAAGAGCTTGGTGCATGCCTAACAGCTTCCTGTGTGTTCCCTTTGTTGGTCCAGACACTTGCTTTATAATTCTTACCTAAATGACTTTCTTAACAACAGAAAACACATTAATATTACCTTAGGAATTAAACTAATTAAAAGCTGACTATCAGCTATATTTATCTTATAACTTAATTCCATCTGTTTCTTTTTATTTTTAGCTTTTACAAACAATGCACCACCAACCAGGTATCTCAGGCTCCCTAGTATAAAGAATTGTGTAAGAAAAAACATTTGAGGACATGCATAAAATCACAATCACAGTAATTGGACCATAGTTACACTGATTAAGAAAAGAGGCATCTATGTTCATTTATAAGTGATTACATAAAGGAAGAGAAAATACAGGTTAAGTAACAAAACAACATTGCATTTTACATAAATAAGTAAATCCCAAGGTCTTTATGTTTAAAAAACAGGTCAAGGTAAAGGAGTAAATCTGTACTTTTAGCTTCAAAGGTGGTCATTTGGGTCCTTTTGCCTTGGATGTAGTTTCCTTAGGAATCTTTCCATTTTGACACTGAGTAAATCTGGCTACTGTAGACACACCATCCACAAACTTGGTTTTGAATAGGACATTTGCATTGTTGAACATACCCTCCTTTAGGGACACCACAATGAACTTGAGGGAAAAAGAAAAAAAGCATAAAAGGTATTTTGTAATTTGAAGAAAAGCACTCCTGTTTTTATTCTGGGACTAAGAATTGTCTAGAGATATTTTGATTTTATTTCTTTCAATGCGTGGCTCAAAGCAAATGCAAGTAACAAATAGTTATAATATTAGGCACCTAAATGAATTCTAGCTTTCTATATTTGGGTTTTAGGAGTCTTAATTTTACCTTGAGTGCTTCATTACCCAAGTTTACTATTTCCTGCTGGTTGACTGCTTGTTGCTATCCTCTGCAGCTGGCATCACTGTTTTGTTGCTAGCTCTAAATGCTCTGGTGAAATATTTTTCTTTGTGATATTGCAAAAATATCAAAGGCTACAAGTTCCCACAGCACTACCACTAGTCAAATGGAACACTTATAGAATTCAAAATAGGCACCACTTCACTGTTACGTGGTAAAAATGGACCATAATAAATAAGTCTACGCTAACTACGATTAAGTGAAACCCCGAGTTGTACACTGCATTATCTATATAACCATACTTGGCAGCCCCAGCTCCTGTAGCAACAGTTCAATAAAAACTAACTATTCTTAAAGGGGCTTTTCTCTACTTCCCACCCAGGAAACATGACGAGTACCCCATCAAGCACCACATGATTTTCTGATGCCTAGGTATGTTCCTAAGCCAGTCTTCCTTTGATTGTGTATCCTTTGGCAGCAAGCTAGAGAAAATAATGACGTTAACCATATTTAATTTCTAATTATGAAAAACTTAGACTCTCCCTCATGATACAACCAACAATTGTCATGCCTGGCTCCTTCTGTAACAGTAAACCAAACCTTCTTTCCTTATTCGAATGTGCATATATGTAAATAATCACTGTATATTTAAAGAGATACAATGCTTTCATGTTCTTCAATCCTAAATATCTTCGTATTGGCCATTACTAAAGAATAGTTTTTGAATAAACACATACTATACGAAAACTATCACGGAGACATTGTCTTCCTGGTTCTCACCTGAGAATGCGTGAAATGAGTCCGCAGCATTTGTCCGATGTTTTGGGTGTGAGAAAGGTCCAAGGCTGCATCTACCTCATCCAGGATATAAATTGGAGCAGGTTTGAAGAGGAGCATGGACAATATTAATGACAAAGCCACTAAAGACCTAAGAAAAGACCAGAAGAAAAGTTATCAAAATTTGATTTTATCATTTTTTACCAAAATACTGAAGCAAATCTGCTGTCCTTTGATGGATAGTGCAGATTTAGCTGAAAGACTGCCATGGAAATAATTTAAAGTTTCAAAGTTCAACACTTTTGTTGGTATTAAAATGTTTATTTCAGCTTTTCAGTTTTTCTCTTCAAGTTTTATTTTGAAACTTATTTATCTTGAAACAGGTTTACATTCTTTCCCGTCAAATAATCAGGATTTTATAATTGGCACTTATCCTTAAGGAAAGAGCATGTTAATTGTTTTCTTTCCTTCCCCAGTTGCTATTAGATGCCTTGGTAGCAGGCGAGTGAAGTCTTAACAAGTAAGTATATAGTCAACAGCTACTATCTTTGTAATACTAGAACTGGTTTAGGTACCTTCTTTCAAACTTTTACTATGTCTGCATATGTGTGCACGCGCACACACACACTCTTTATTGGCACCATTTAAGAGTAAATTGTATAGATTATGACCCAGTAATCCCATAATACTGGGATTACTGGGAAGTAATTCCCAGTGTCAGAAATTCAAACAAACAATTGTATGATGGTTAATCTTGTGTGTCAACTTAACTGGATCACAGAGCACTCAGATATTAGGCTAAACTTTATTTCTGGGTCTGAGAATGTTTCTGGGTGAAATTAGCATTTGAATTGGAAGACTCTGTATAGCAGTTTGCTCTCTCCAATGTGGCTGGACATCACATAATCTGCTGAAATCCTGAATCATAAGAAAGGTAGAGAAAGAATTTGTTCTTTCCTGCCTCATTACTCGAGTTGGGACATGGATATTCAGACTCAGTGTTCCTGGTTCTTAGGACTTCAGACTCGGACTGAATTATACCACTGGCCTGCCTAGGTTTCCAGCTTGCAGACAACAAACTGTGGGCCTTCTCAGCCTCCACGATAAGATGAAAATTCCTTTTATACACACAAACATACCCTACTAGTTCTGTTTCTCTGGAGAATCCCAATACACCTTATTTACAATTTGCAGTTACACATCTGAGTTTCTATAGCTCTTTTTCAGTTCTCTTCTAGCTAGCCATCCCCATTACTGTAGCTGTTTTTTTTCTAATCAGGTATCATAATTCTTAGATTTTTTTCTTTACCATAAAAAACAACAGTGAGATTGACATCTACCTCTATAAAGGGCAGCTGACGTCTCCCAAGCAACCTAAAGTTATTTTTTATTGGCTTTCTCTGTACCAAATGTTTAAGGCATTGCGCTTTCTTTCAACTTAATTTTGCAGGGGGGAAAAAACCTCACCAAGAAAAAAAAATTCTCATCAAGAGTTAAACTAGTATGCTGGGTATGTATCTAAAATAATGGTATTTATGTGAAAATTGTATCATCTTAATTATAGAAATAATTTTCAGGTCTCAAAAAGAAAGTAAGCATATATTTTCTGTTCTCCTCAAAACATTATCTAGGACTTTGGCAAAAAAGTTAGATGTTGGGATTTGAACTGTAGAATTCAACTTTGGTTAACAGGCACCAGAAGGTGTCTTAGACTGTTAAAATATTTAGGAATTTTATCATAATGAAATATAATCAGGGGAGTACTATTCTCATAAAAATGGCAAAGGCCTTCATTAGGGAAATTAACAGGTCTTAGTATTTTCTACATACATAAAAGTTACATGATGGCATCATAGGGCACATGAGAACAATTTAAGAACTACAGATTGCACATCCTACAGGGGACAAAATATAAAATTAACAACGGTCTTTAATTATGTGAATATTCACAATTTTCTCTCAGTAGGCTTTAATTATTTGGTTCTCTGCAGGTAAGGAGTTAGTCCACATGACCTCTTAAGTTTTTCCTTAGTATGCCGATTGTCTGAATCACCATGTAAGGCTGGGGAAAAACTTCCCTGAAGTCTACAGCATGCTATTTCCAATACTATTCATTCCTTTATGCAGATCTGAGTTTTTTCATCTGGTATCATTTGCCCCTTATCCAAAAACTTCCTTTAACTTGTACGGTTTTGCTGACAGCAAATTCCTCCAGCTGTTGTTTTTCTGAAAAAATATTTACGTTGACTTCCATTTGAAGAATATTTTGATTAGACATAGAATTCTAGGTTGCCACGTTTTTCTTTTAGCACTTTCTAGATGTTGTTCCAGATACCTGGCTTGCATAGTTTTTGACAATAATCCTAAAGTCATTTTTATATTTGTTCCTTGGTATGTAATACTATGCCTCTGGCTGCCTGAAGACAAATCACAATTTCATATAACATGGCTTGCTGTGTTACTGTATGTATGTCACGGGAGAGGTTGTGTGGTGTTTATCCTACCTACATTAAGTCTGTGGGTTTATAGAACTCATCAAAACGGGAAAATTTGGGGACATTATTTCAAATATTTTTCTTTACCTCTTCCTCTCTTTTTGGAACTCCAATCACATATATGTTAGATGGCTTAATATTGCCCCACAGGTCACTGTTTACAGTTCTGTGCTTCTCACTTTAGCTTTAACTTTCTATTGCTGTGTCTTCAAATTCACTCATGTTTCTACACTGTTTAATCTGCTAATGTCATGTGAGCTTTTCCTTTTGGGCATATTTTTTATCTCTAGCAATTCTACTAGATTCTTTAAAAAAAATTTTTTTAAATATTTATTTTGGGAGAGAGAGTACACGTGAGCAGGGGCGCAGGGGAGGCAGGATAGAGAATTCCAAGCAAGCTCTGCGCTGTCAGTGCAGAGTCCAACACTGGGCTCAAACCTGCAACCCGTGAGATCATGACCTAAGACGAAATCAAGAGTTGGACACTTAACTGACCAACCCACCCAGGTGCCCCCTAAATTCTTTTTTTTTTTTTTTTATAGCTTACATTTCTCATCACATTCTTTTCTCCTTGTAATTCTTAGAACTAATTAATGTAATACTATAACTTCCTTGTCTGCTATTTTCATCACCTGTCATTTCTGGGTCTGTTTCCACTGAATAATTTTTCTCTAAGTTACACGTCATTTTCTTGATTTCTGTCCAGTACTTTTTATCAGATACCAGACACTGTGTTCCATTACAGTCTCAAATTTTGTTGTCTTTCTTTAAAAGCATTAGGCTTTGTTCTGAGAAACACTTTAGTTACATGAGGATCAGCTTGATTTCTTCAAGGCTTACAATGAACTTTGCTGTGTGTAAAGACTATCCTTCACTTCAGGGACATTACAGACTGAATGCTAGGGTGCAGCTTACTGGGGCCTCCCAAAATTCTGTTTCTTTCAGTGAAACTACTATGATTTGTGTTGATTCCCCCTCCCTGCATCTGCAATCCAGAAATTCTATGGAGAAAGCAGACATGAACCCTGAGCTTAGCACTTTTGTTTTATTGCTCACAGGATTCAGACTCTTGGGCTACTAATTTCCCAATGTCTGAAATCAATTGTTTTTCATAATTTCATCTCATTTTCTAGCTGCTTACCCTTATTTCCTTTGTTGCCTACTATTTTAATCACAAGTTCTAACCACAATCTGCAGTCTTACATATTAACCTCCTTAAATTGTACATTTAAGATAGCTAAGCAAAACAAAACAGCAAATAGGTCGGCAATGAGATGATGGATTGTAATAAGAGGATTGAGGAATTCTAAATCTGTAAAGGGATTACTCACCTCTGACCACCACTAAGTTCAGTTAGGTTTTCTTTCCAAGTATTTCCTAAAGCAACCTTGAACTCCAGACCATCCAATACAGTTTGCCCCTCTGGTGGTGCAAGCATAGCATTAGCACCAGGCAAAAGAGTAGAAAAAATAGACCCAAAGTCCTTGTTAACCTGGATTAAATAAATAAATAAAATATTATAGAAGGCTTTCAAAGAATCAAATTTTGATATGTGTATATTCAATCCAGCAGATGCATTTTGTTGTCTGTTACTAACTCAGGTGTTGGCAAATTATGGCCTATGTGACAAATCTGGCCATGCCCATTCTTTTATGTTTTGTCTATGGCTGCTAGCACTAAAACAACAATCTAGTAATTGCAGCAGAGACTATATGGCTCACAAAGCCAGAAATGTTTATTACCTGTTCCTTTGCAGAAATAATTTACTGAGCTCTGCTCTAACTTTTGATACCTTTGTAAGCCACACTGTAGGAATCTTGAGAGACCTACAACTGTATAAGACACTGAGCTTGGAGTTGGAGAAGCAGAAACAAACTTTTTGGCATAACATATTCTCTTCTAAATCTTGTTCTCGTTTGACTGCTTTGATAGGCCAGTGGTTATCAGCTAACCTCAAAAAGCCTAAGATGAGGGTAAAGTCTAGGAAAAAAAGAGTCATGAAATCAAACAACCAGATCTGTTCAAGGTGTTGACTGGTACTTTTATATAGGCTTTGTCTCAGCCAAAGAAGTTGTCAAAAGACAGGAAAAGGATTGGACCCCAACAGAAAAAGACTAAAGAATCTGTTTGGCTTATCCCATCAAGCCCCAGTAGATTACTGAGAGACTTAGGGTCAATATTTTAGTTTGAAACTGGGTAATTTTTGTGCATACACACTTGATTTGAGAATTTGGCCACCTGTCTTCAAATACGTGACTAATAACCTTAGTTCAGGAAATCTGAGAGTGTATACATACACATGCACAACCATGAGGATCTGACAGTCATGTTCTCTAGAGAAATCTCTAAATTCAAGTGCAAATAAACAGTTCATGAATATTTGTAGTAATAAGGATCTCTACATACCAAAAATCAGTGCTACTGAATACAGATTTATCAAGGAATACAGTTTTAAGAGCAACTGAATACATGCTGGACAGTACCCTACACAGAGGAAACAGGTTTTAGTTTTATCTGGGATACATTTCTACAGCTAAGTGAGGTTCACCACAATGGGAGAGGACCGCTGTCTTTTGTTGAGAATGATGAAGATAGCAGAGTATTCATAAACAGTTTTGGTTCTTTTGCTTTTCTTTAATTTTTTGGGCAGGCAGGAGAAAGACACTAAAGAGAGGATTAAAACAGTGGAATGCTACTCAACCCTGAACCCAAGTGAAAACTCCTCCAAAGAAGAAAAGAGAAACTTATTTATAGGCAAAATATAGCCCTATTCAAGATAGAAAATGCATTATATTCACGGATAGATAAAAGATGAAATGCAATCAAATTCTGGAAATCTAATATGGTTAAGAAGGAAATAGAAAAATAAGACACAGCCAGTGCTGAAAATACTCTGGCTTTGTGAATTGAGTATGCTAGAAGCCAGAAGGAAGTATATAATACTGATAACACTATTACCTCAATAGGTTATTATGAGGATTAAGTGAGAAAATTACTATGAGAATAGTCCCTGACATATAATAAGTACTCAATAAATTTACCTGCTTTGAGACAACTCTGGAAATTGGGGGAACATCAATTTAAAGGATAGATTTGTACTTACATTAATCCAGGAATCACATGGAAAACAAGAGACAAAACCTCTCAGACCTAGTGTTATATCCACACTTATACAAGAATAATGGGGCCAACTTTATGCATCCATTTAAAAAGACACAAACACCACAGGGAGATGGAACACTGAAAATAAGTCCTAGGGTACTAAAAACCAGGTGACTGAAAGGGATAATTGTACTACCATTACTAAAAATGAAGTTTTCAGAATTCAGAATAATTACAGAATTAAAAAGCAAAAAAGAGGCAAGGTGCCCAATTAAATCCCAGAGGCATGGGACTGTTAAAGTACCAAACAGCATAGTAACTATGTTTGGAATCTTCTAAATGAGAGTCTTTTGCTAGGATGGATACAGGAAAACTTCCACATAAGTGGATAGGGAATTATCCTAAAGGAGACAAACATATGCAACTAGGGAAGCAGAAATAAAAGTAAAGAACTGTGAAATCTGCCAAAGTTGTCCTAAAACAAAACAAACGTACTTGGGATTTTGTTGAATGAGAATCCAGTGAAAAACAATTCTAAACCTCTTTGCTTACTGCCCCAAATTTAGAGCAACGAGGGTGACAGGAGTTAGCAACTAAAGGCAATTTTAACTGGTCTTAATTTAGGAAAAGAGAATCCCAGTTTTTCCACCTCTGGCTATCTGATCTTAGGCTAGATCATCTATGTATGTATGCATTTAGCTATCCATTCATCCATCTGCCTTCCTACCTACCTACCTATTCATTTTTAAATTTACATCCAAATTAGCATATAGTACAATGATATCAGGAGTAGATTCCAGTGATTCACCCCCTATGTATAACACCCAGTGCTCATCCCAACAAGTGTCTTCCTTAATGCCCCTTACCCATTTAGCCCATTCCCCCACCCCCAACTCCTCCAGCAACCCTGTTTGTTCTCTATATTTAAGAGTTTCTTATGGTTTGTCTCCCTCCCTGTTTTTATATTTTTGCTTCCCTTATGTTAATCTGTTTTGTATCTTAAATTCCTCACAAGTCATATATTTGTCTTTCTCTAATTTCACTTAGCATAATACCCTCCAGTTCTATCCACGTAGTCGCAAATGGCAAGATTTCATTCTTTTTGATTTTCAAGTAATACTCCAGTGTGTGTGTGTGTGTGTGTGTGTGTGTGTGTGTATACCAAATCTTCTTTATCCATTCATGGACACTGGGGCTCTTTCCATACTTGGGCTATTGTTGATAGTGCTGCTATAAACATGGGGTGCAGGTGTCCCTTTGAAACAACACACCTGTATCCCCTGGATAAATGCCTAGTAGTGCAATTGCTGGGTTGTAGGGTAGTTCTATTTTTAATTTTCTGAGGAAACTCCATACTGTTTTCTGGAGTGGCTGTACCAGTTTGCATTCCCACCAGCAGTGCAAGAGATCCTCTTTCTCTGCATCTTCTCCAACATCTGTTGTTGTGTGAGTTGCTAATTTTAGCCATTCTGACAGGTGTGAGGTGGTATCTCATTGTGGTTTTAATTTGTATTTCCCTGATGATGAGTGATATTAAGCATTTTTTCATGTGTCAGTTGGCCATCTGGATGTCTTCTGTGGAGAAGTGTCTATTCATGTGTTTTGCCCATTTCTTCACTGGATTATTTTTCAGGTGTGGAGTTTGATAAATTCCTTGTAGATTTTGGATACTAACCCTTTATCTGATATGTCATTTGCAAGTATCTTCTCCCATTCTGCTGGTGCCTTTTTTGGAAAAAAAAAAAAATTTTTTTTTTACATTCATTTATTTTTGAGAGACAGAGCACAAGTGGGGGAGAGGCAGAGAAAGAAGGAGACACAGAATCCGAAGCAGCCTCCAGGCTCTGAGCGGTCAGCACAGAGCCCTATGCGGGGCTCGAACTCACAAACTGTGAAATCACGACCTGAGCTGAAGTTGGATGCTTGACCGACTGAGCCCCCCAGGCGCCCCAGTGTTGGTTGCCTTTTATCTTATTTTTTACTGTTTACTCACCTTACAGAGAGAGAGAGAGAGAGAGAGAGAGCAAGCTGGGGAGGGGCAGAGAGAGAGAGAGGGAGACACAGAATCCAAAGCAGGCTCCAGGCTCTGAGCTGTTAGCACAGAGCCCGACACAGAGTTGGAACTCACAAACTGTGAGATCATGACTTGAGTCAAAGTCTGAAGCTTAACCGACTGAGCTGCCCAGGAGCACCCCCACTGTTGGCTGCCCTTTAGTTTTACTGACTGTTTCCTTTGCTGTGCAGAAGCTTTTTATTTTGATGAGGTCTCAGTTTTCTTTTTGTTTCCCTTATCTCCGGAGATGTGTTGACTAAGCAGTTGCTGCAGGTGAGGTCAAATAGGTTTTTGCCTGCTTTCTCCCCTAGGGCTTTGATGGTTTCCTGTTTTACATTTAGGTCTTTCATCCATTTTGAGTTTAGTTGTGTGTATGCTGTAATAAAGTGGTCCAGGTTCATTCTTCTGCATGTTGCTGTCCAATTTTCCCACCACCACTTGCTGAAGAGATTGTCTTTATTCCATTGGACATTCTCTCCTGCTTTGTCAAAGATTAGTTGGCCATACATTTGAGGGTCCATTTCTGGATTATCTATTATGTTCTATTAATCTGAGTGTCTGTTTTTGTGCCAGTACTATACCATCTTGATGATTACAGCTTTGTAATACAGCTTGAAGTCCGGGATTGTGATGCCTCCTGCTTTGGTTTTCTTTTTCAAGATTGCTTTGGCTATTCAGGCTCTTTTCTGGTTCCATACAAATTTCAGGATTGTTTGTTCTAGCTCTGTGAAGAATGTTGGTGCTGTTTTGATAGGGATTGTATTGAATATGTACTGATTTGGGTAATACCAACATTTTAACAGTATTTGTTCTTCCAATCCATGGGCATGGAATCTTTTTCCATTTTTTTGTATCTTCTTCAATTTCTTTCATAGGCTTTCTATAGTTTCCAGTGCACAGATTTTTCACCTCTTTGGTTACGTTTTTTTCCTCATTAGTTTATGGTTTTTTGTGCAACTGTAAATGAGATCGATTCCTTGGCTTCTCTTTCTGTTGCTTCATTACTGGTGTACAGGAATGCAACCTATACCGATTTCTTTACACTGATTTTATATCGTGTGACTTTGCTGAACTCATGGATCAGTTATAGCAGTTTTTTGTGGAATCTTTTGGGTTTTCCATATAGAGTATCATGTTTCCATATAGAGTATCAAAGAGTGAAAGCTAGACTTCCTCCTTACTGATATGGATGCCTTTTATTTCTTTGTTATCTGATTGTTGAGGCAAGGACTTCCAATGCTAGGTTGGATAACAGTGGCGAGAGTGGACATCCCTGTCATGTGCCTGACCTTAGGGGTAAAGCTCTCAGTTTTTCCCCATTGAGGATGGGGTGGGGTGGGTCTTTCATATATGACTTTCATGATCTTGAGATATGATCCTTCTATCCCTACTTTCTTGAGGGTTTTTATCAAGAAAGGATACTGTGTTTTGACAAATGTTTTTTCTGCATCTATTGAGAGGATCATGTGGTTCTTGTCCTTTCTTTAATTGATGTGATGTATCATTCTGATTGTTTTGTGGATATTGAACCAGTCCTGCATCCCAGGTATAAATCCCACTTGGTCGTGGTGGATAATTCTTTTAATGTATTGTTGGATCTGGTTGGCTAGTATCCTGTTAAGGATCGATTTAACCTTTCTAAGCTTTGATTTCTTCATCTATAAAATATGGATGGTTAACTATCAGTTATGGAATTGTTTTAAGAGAAAACAGAGTATCTGCTTCATATGTGTTAACTAATAACATGTACAAAATGCTCTGCCAGAAATCTACACAATTCTTAATAATGAATTCTGAAATGCCATGAATAACTTGTAAGTGGTAAGGAATATGCCAATCTTGTTAGAAAAATGTCCTGATAACAAATATTTGAACTCTGTTGAGTCTGGGTAAGAAAAACCAAGGAAGTTAGAACAAAACGGATCATTGGGAAGTTTCCAACAATCAGAGCTTTCCTAGTGCAAAACCGAGCTTGCTTCCAGCTTCAAGCAGAGGGAGTGGGGTATGGCACATATTGGACAGACTCCAAGGTTTCAGACAAATAGCATCTCCCTTAAAGGTAACACAGACCTGGAAACAAGGTAAGAATGAAAAATAAAGAAATCTAGAAAGTCAGAAATTTAATACAACTTAAGGACCAGAGAAGTAGACTGTGAGACTATGATGTAGCGACACAAACTTAGCTTTGCATTATCAGTAGTACTCAAGTCCAAAAGTACAAAATGCATTTAAAAGTCAGGAGGTTTTAATTAAGGCGTGTGCCTCATTCAAACACAAATCAGCCATTTCAAATTCATCTTAGAGTATAAATCTATTGACAGTATTCTTCATCTTTGCCTCACAAAGAATAAATGATAATATTTTGGGTTCAAATACCTTTTGCCACGCAATATTTAGGGCTTGGTTTTTCTTCTGGTCAAGGTCTTCTATAGTTGCAAGGATTTTGGATTTATCATTTTCTACAATTCTCTTCTTCTTCATCAAGTCATTATACTGGTAAGATAAAAAGCATGCTTAATTGAAAAAATGTAAAATTTTCTATTCTAGAATTCAGTCAGGAATAGAGGTTTAGTTTGTATGTAGAATATATACACTTCTGTTTACCAGAAAGATACACTGCATTAAGAGTCATAACGTGAACCAAATTATGAGAAAGGTAAATATATCGCCTATATGTAAAATTTAGCTGCCGTAATTAAGAATTTATAGGACAAGCTCCTGGGGTACTTTGATACTGATATTCTCATATCCTTCTAGTAGTCAAGGCAAAAAGGAAAATGTATGTAAACTCAAAAGTAGCCCTGCATGCTTTCTTCTTGAGGTCAGTCTTAGCAGTAACACAAAGTTTCAGTTCTTCACCATGATGTCCAAGTCCTACATAATTGGGCCCTTATTTATCTCTGACTTTTTGACATCCCAATCCTCCCCAGGGGCCAGCCATGTGGTCTTTTCTCAGTTCCTTGAACATAAGAAGCTCATTATATAGCCTTATAGCCCTTGCATTGTTCTCTCTTCCCTGAATGCTCTTTTTCTGTATACGACATAATTGGTGCTTCAAGTTTCAGCTCAAACATCACATCTTCAGAATGGGCTTTTCCTGGTTAATGTAGAAACTCACTGAAAAAAATTTAAAGGAGGCTGCAAAGGGAGAATTACACCATAAGTAGCAACAGAACTTTATGAAAATCTTAACTCATTTCTCCTCAAAGCCTCACATTTCAAGGAGTCTTCAAATTCTCCCTTAAATTGTAACCAGTCCTGTTAGCTTCCTTGCTGTCTCTCTCCTTTATAGCAAAGCTCCTAAAACCTGCTCTACATTTTTCTCTTATTCCTTGCATAATTCAATTTCTTATGTGTACAGACACAAAATACAACAAAACAAAACAAGGGTCACCTGGGTGGCTCAGACGATTAAGCGTCGAACTCTTGATTTCAGCTCAGGTCATGATCTCACAGTTTTTGAGTTCGAGCCCCATATCAGGCTCTGCGCTGACAGTGAGGAGCCTGCTTATAATTCTGTCTCCTGCTCTCTGCCCCTTCCCCATGCTCTCTCACTCTCTCAAATAAATAAACATTAAAAAAAAAAAAAAGGCCATCTTGCTTATCAACAATAGACCCTTCCCTTTGGGTAAGAAAGCGAGTTGGTGAATTTTTTTTAAAAAAAGACCCAATTATTATTATCTAATAAAAGCAAACAAGTGAACAAGTTTCACAATACACAGTTCAAATTCAGACCAAAGATTTTCTTCCACAAAACATATATTGCAAAGCTTTAATGGAGAAATAAAAACCAGCGGGAACATTTATAGAGAGATCACAACACGGGCATTATTAGCCTGTTTGGTATCTAACATAATACAGGTTCTTTGTAGATAGTAATGTCAATAACAATTTAAAAAAACCCAGTACAGCAAAACTTTTTAGAAGTAATGGAGCTCATAAGTATTGCCACTTTTAGAGAGTTCTCATAACTCTCCTGATACAAATTCAAACAGAATCTTAGAAAAAATAAAGTATAGGGCATTATATAAAATTAGACTGCTATCTCCTACGGAGCTGTTAAAAATATGGATTGCTTTTCCCTGTGGATTTTTCTAGTGACACAGCGGATTCAAAGTTCTGTCAGGGTTGGGGAGATGATAACATTATTGCATAAGTGAACATTAACACAGAAGATGATGCTGGATTTACAGATTAGGAAAGGAGTGGTTATGCACATAACAATTTTAGTCATTACTTATGTAATGGTTCTAGTAGACCCTAGAATCAAAAGGAACACCGTATTTATGGAACGACTGGTAAGGAGGCAGACAGCAGAGTAGCCTTATTTTTCAAGGCCTTTTCAAGGCAACTGAAAGAAATTATAGAAATGGGAGGAGTAATCATGAAAAAATGTTCTTATTTATACCAAGAATAAGAAAAGGATAGATGGTATTCTGGGCAAAGCCAGTAGAAAAGCTTTTCAAGGGACAATAGACTATATAAATATTGATGCAAAAACAAGTAAGAGAGAACTGAAAAGGGAGAACAAGAAAACAAATCCAGTATCAAGAGTATCAAGCCAAAGATTGACTCTAGTAATTGCCACAAGGGTCACAGAGAGCTATTAGTGCTACTCCCTAAGGAGGCCAGAGAGTCCAAGGAAAAGGACTTACCCGCTCTTCAGCTTCTGTCAGTACATTCATAGCTCTCATGTTGACATTTCTTCCTAGTTTCTCCTTCATTTCTTGCAACTTCTGAAGTCTCTGACCAGCTTCTTTTGGGTTGTTGGTTTTGAAATCATAGGCACTATTAGGTTGCCCAAAGAGGTGTTTCTCTGCATTAATCCAGTCATAGTCCTTCAACATTTTGGAGACCTAGCCACGGAGGATAATGGAGAAATCTATCATTGTTTACAAACCGACATTTAAAAACTAGTTTCTGGGGCACCTGGGTGGCTCGGTCAGTTAAGCGTCTGACTTCGGCTCAGGTCATGATCTCACGGTCTGTGAGTTCGAGCCCCACGTCGGGCTCTGTGCTGACAGCTCGGAGCCTGGAGCCTGTTTCAGATTCTGTGTCTCCCTCTCTCTCTGCCCCTCCCCTGTTCATGCTCTGTCTCTCTCTGTCTCAAAAATAAATAAACATTAAAAAAAAATTAAAAAACAAAAACTAGTTTCTTAAATGTTTACTAATTTTAAGTATTTAGGAGAAAACCCCACAATGACTCATCTGCAAAAATGAGGTTCACTGTTAGTATAGGTTTACTGTTAAGTATGAATATTTTTACCTAGAGAATAGGTTAAAAAAATTGTATAGGAAAAAGATTACTTAAGCATTAAAAGAAAAGCTAGCTCAGAGAAATTTATACATGTAAATCATTTCCATTAGAATGAATATAAGATAAGCCTCCTTCAGATTTTACCAAACTCAATCTATTGCTTCAAAAATAATTTGTGAAAATTAAAATTCTCATAAGAATACTTAAGTCATAGATTTGGTAAATTTGTGGAAGCCTAATTCCGACTGATTATAATTCTCTCTCTTTTTTTAATTTTTAATGTTTTATTTTTGAGACAGAGACAGAGCATGAACGGGGGAGGGTCAGAGAGAGAGGGAGACACAGAATCTGAAGCAGGCTCCAGGCTCTGAGCTGTCAGCACAGAGCCTGATGCGGGGCTCGAACTCACAGACTGTGAGATCATGACCTGAGCCGAAGTCGGAAGCTCAACTGACTGAGCCACCCAGGTGCCCCTGACTGATTATAATTCTAAAATATACTAGGTAAATAAAAAGCTGCTCTAAACTTTGACTCCATTGCCTAGTCACCCTCTTTTGACAAGGCACAGTAATGTATTTCTTTATATGGTAAAAAGAGTTAAAAAAAAATTTTAGATTATAGTGCTTAAAGAAGACTTTCTTCTACTAAAATTGTTCAAGGTTGGTTCTGACTGATAGAGTCTAATCCTTGTCAGTCTGTTTATCCTCATTAATTCCAGGGGAACGGTCTCACCTCCAGGCTCCAAAGATGATCATTTCCAATCTACCTTCCCTGCTGATCCATAGGGTCAATGAAAGCATTCTGGGTACATGTTGCTCATCCTTATCATTAGTGCCTGGCCTACTACTATCTGATACTAGTTGGTATGTAATTAATATTTGACAAACTATAGACTTCAAAGAATCCTGGACTTTTTAGCAGTTTCACTTTTAACTCTCCTTTTCACCTTAACCGTAAATAAAATCCCCTAGCAATCACCACTACTAGCACTTTCAATTACCAAAAACCTATTAACAGTAATATTAACATTGGTAACATTTCAGTGAATCCACTAATACTAGGCTACCAGGCTAATGGAAAATCAATACAAAAATATATTAGGAAATTAGTGATGTGGCTATGAAAAAATATTTTTAAGTGTGAGCCTGAACAGGCACACAGGGCTCTTTCAGAGGGTGGGGTGACTATTTTGTATGTTCTGACTTTTTTGAAGTTAAATCTCTTATACTTTTAAGATGCTAAACAAGATTTAAAAGGCATCAAACGGTTACACACTCGTAAGAAAACATGATGGGCAAATTACTAAGATTTCATGAGTGCAGCCTCTTAACCAAGCAGCGAATTTCTGCAAAAGCATGTATTCTTTTTTTTTTTTTTTTTTAATTTTTTTTTTTTTCAACGTTTATTTATTTTTGGGACAGAGAGAGACAGAGCATGAACGGGGGAGGGGCAGAGAGAGAGGGAGACACAGAATCAGAAACAGGCTCCAGGCTCTGAGCCATCAGCCCAGAGCCTGACGCGGGGCTCGAACTCCCGGACCGCGAGATCGTGACCTGGCTGAAGTCGGACGCTCAACCGACTGCGCCACCCAGGCGCCCCTGCATGTATTCTCTTTAATGTTTACTTATTTTTGAGGGGGATGGGAGGGATAGAGAGAGGTGGTGAAAGAGAATCCTAAGCAGACTCCCCATTGTCAGCAGAGAGCCCGATGTGGGGCTCGAACTCATGAACTGTGAGATCATGACCTGAGAGGAAACCAAGAGTCAGACGCTTAACCGACCGAGTCACCCAGGTGCCCCAGAAAGAAACTTTCAGGAGTGAACAAAAAACTGAGATAACTTCAAAAAAGACAGCTGCTAGCAAAACATCAGATTTCAGATGAGGCTGCAAAATTGACTATACTGATCCTCTTAAGGACATCTGGAAGCCAATTAAGTCCTGGTTTTGGAAGTTGCCTATAAATATATATCGTTTACCTTATTTCAAAATAAATTGAAAACTCACAGGCAACAAAATATATAATCACAACTAATATATTAATCTGAATATCTGGGGATTAAAAAATGGTTAGTTCTATGGGAGACCACTGAAACATCTTATACATAGGAATAAATACCTGAAATTTAGAAAGATTTATGCCAGGTGGTAAAAATAAGCATTGCTGAGAAGCCATTAAAATAGCAGTAAGCCTCAACATTCTGTTATACCGCATTTCTGCCATTTATACTGAATTCTCCATTGAGCAGTTTACCAGAATATCTCAACAACTCAGAAGCAAAAATCTGATTACGGGTAGAAATAAACAACACAAACGTGCCTTTGCAGCAGCATCTTCAGCTTCCCGTTTATGTTTGCTGATGTTGTGGTCCAGTTCCTTAATTTTAAGCTGAGAATCATTGTTTTGTTCCTTGTGTGTTGCAACTTCAGCATATTTAGCTTTAATTACATTGTCTTGGGCTGTTATCACTTCCTTTTGCTTGGTCACCTCTTCTTGAGCTTTATTTACGGACTCCTGGAACAAACAGAAGATGATATATAGCAAAGTAATGTGGGCATATTTTTAGTTTATTAAAAGATCATCTAAAAAGCGTCTGGGCAAGATGGCAATGTGATTACAGGCAGATGGTCACCTAACCCTCTACATTGTATATCCCCATTAAAATGACTAATTAATTTGCATACAGGAGAAAACTTGTTCTATCACTAGAAAAAAGATGGGATACAGTGTTCGTGCTGGAAGCAACAAAGTTTCTGGGGATACAGTGAACTACAGGAAACTGACTTGTGAGGTCTCAGTAAAGTGGCATTTCTGGGTAGTTAACAAGAAGATACTATGCCAGATCCCCACATGTCATTTATCAGGAAGGGAAGGATGTAGGCCGCGTTTTCTGCTCTTCCCTTTGTAGATATAAGCCATATTTACCGGTGCAACAGAAGGTCATAATGTTTGGTTCTAGCACAAGGGTCAAAACAGAAAAATACAAGAAACTTTTTTCAATAAATAGATTTGTGGCACAAAGAAAAACTTTCTTGCTTTGACTTTGAATATCCCCCTACCTCCCAAGGTTGGAGCTACTCAATGTCAGAAGTGGTAATTGTAACTGCAATTCAGACTATCACCAACCTGCCCTGCAAATCCCATTGCTTCACCCAAATCTTGAAAGAACTCACACAAATATCTAAACCAAAAAAACCTAGTTCAACCCATATTTAGGTAGGGGGAAAACCAAAGTAGGACAACCTGCTTTAAGTTTCTGAGGAAGAATGGATCTTCATGATGCAAACCACAAGGAAAAATTTAGGAATGTTTTTAGCATGCTCATTAGGAAACAAGATGAGCAACAAAGAATAACCTGATGTTATGGTTAGGGTACTCAAAGTGCCTTAATTTCCCTATAATGTTTAATCTGTGTCATCAGAGGTCTTTTGAGGAAAGAAAATAAAACATGACATTCATATAAAAACCTGAAGATATTTTAGCTTTTTGAAACCTGTGAAGAGAAACTGAAAAATACTCTGCTTAAGATATTAACCAAAGGGAAATATAAGTTTATTAACTAACACTGTATCTTTAAAAAAAAAAAAAAAGTGTTTATGAAGAAGATTCATGCCTACAGGTTAAAAACTGCAATGCAATTTTCACTGTTTTAACCTTTTTTTTTTACAATGATAGGAAATCTGTTACTTAAGATTGAACAGAAATGAAATTTTAGTTTTGTTTGTCTAATTAGTAGGTAGTTTCTTTTCTTAGTTCCCTGGGAGTTTCCTTTGATATTCTTATCTGCAAAGGAAACAATTTAGAATGCAGAGCCCAAAAAAACAACCTTTAACAACCAAGTGATCTATTTTATACTTCTCCATAAAGAGAAATGGAAGTATGTACATGTTCGGACTTTATTTAGATCAGGAAAGGAGTAGCTTATTTATTTCACAATTATCTTTAAAAACATATCTAACTTTTAAAATTCTACAACATGATGTCCATGAAAGACAGCAAAAATATGCACGGGAAAAATGAGATTAAGACAACAAATCAGAAGGGAACTAAAAATATTTTTAAAAACTAAAATTTGCTTTGGAGGCAAAATAAAAACTGAACAGAAACTAAAAAATTTAATCAGTAACACAGAACACAAAGCTGAAAAGCATTTTGATCTTAACTTCAAAAAAAGTAGTTAAAAACTGTTCTATTGATTTGATAAATAATGGGTTGAAAACAAAAAACTTTAATTTATCCATGAAGAGAATCAAGAGGAAAGACCTACTTTCCAAAAACACCATAGGCTACAACAATTACAACAATCATATCAAAGGAAAACATAAAAGCATGTAGAGGACACAAACAAGACAAAAATACCACACTGAAAACTGAATGGAACTACCCTGTTGAAAGCTATTAGATTCAGTTAACATAAAAATCAATGTTAGTTACAAACGGTATCAATTAGCAACACGAAACAAAACTTAAAAAACATGATGAGTGTAGTCAGTGGTACTGTATATTTAAAAGTTGCTGAGACAGTAGATCTTTAAAGTTCACATCACAAAAAATATTTGTAACTGTGTGGTGAGGGATTAACTAGATTTATGGCTTGGTCTTTTTGCAACATATACAAATAACAAATCCTTATGTTGTATACTTGAAATTAATATAGATCAATTATACCTCAATATGAAACAAAGCAATTCAAAGACAAAATCAAAGAAAGGGGCAAGAGAATTTCCAATATTCATTAGGGACAATCTCTAATAAAGATATACCACAGTATGAATTTGCAGGTGACAGAATGTCTTCATAACATTTGAAATACCCTCAGTCCTAAATCCATCCTTCACTCCCTGCTTCTGATAGAACATTTCTCCCCAACCAGCTGCAACTATAAGTCAGCCTCAACAGTAAAGGATGCTGTAAGGAAACTGTAGAAAGAAGAGGCTTTACTTCCCAGTTCTGGTGTGCTTTTCTCAAAGGCAAGTTTGTCATGTGCAAGGGCCAGCAACCTACATGGCTTCCCTGGCATCCAGCAGATGGGGAGAGGGGAACAGGGCTTTGCAACATGTTCACATGGGCTAATTTCCCCTACATCCCACGTGGCACTTCCCTATGGATGACTATCCATGGCACTCCAGCAAACTTCACAACCAGGGGGCCACAGTTACATCTTCAACTAGATCTGGTTTTCAGCCTATAGTTGCTATGGCTCTTTTCCAATTTGTTCCTTCCATGGGTGCACTCCCTCAGCCCTAAGGGTGGTAGTGGCTATTCCCTGTAAGGGCTGTTCCTATATAATTTAGAATTCTCTTTATTCTTTAGTGATCATCCCTTATCATTCCAAACTCCTACTGTAGTTAAATTTTTTATTTAAACTCTGCCTGTTCAAATTACTGTGTAGTTTTCGTCTTCTGAGTAGACCCAGATTAAAACAATTAGTAATATTATTTCAGGACTCTTTCTGGATCAGGAATCATCATTTTTGCCTCCCATCAAGACAAGAATGAAGAGGGGCACCTGGGTGGTTCAGCCGGTTAAGCGTCCGACTCTTCATTTTGGCTCAGGTCATGATCTCGGTTTGTGAGTTTGAGCCCCACATCGGACTCTGCTTGAGATTCTCACTCTCTGCCCCTCCCCCACTCATGCTCTTTCTCTCTCTCAATAAGTAAAGAATGAAGAGATCAAGACTTCTAAAGTCAAACATCTTCAAGCCAACATTTCATAAGTGGATTAACATTTGTAATTTCTCCAGCACGGTAAGTACCTTATTTTTAGCCACCTCAGCTGCCATTACTTCAATCTGACCTTCATAGGATTTGATAGCTTCATTTACAGCTTCAAGCTGTTGTTTATAGGATGCATGCTCTCTCTTGAGCTCTTCCAGCTCCAGAGTGATAGCTTCAACTTCCTAAAAGAATGTTATTCAGACATTCAACAGACTATTAACTACTGAAAAATAGATACATGTCAACAAAATTATTAAGATTCCAATGCAAGTAACACCCACAGCTTATTCAACTACCAAAACACATGTAAGCTGCTTCTCCAGAAGAAGGGAGGAGAAAGGAAATTTATTTTCCTTTAGTTAAACATTACAAATGTATGTACAGTTTTTACAGGTTCAAAGAACTGGGCATAAACTGTTTATTTTGTTATTCCTACAGGGAAAAACAATCTAGAATTCTATGTAACAGATAAATTAGCAAAGGAAAAGCCTTTTTTAAATGTCAAAAAAACCCAGCTGCTCAATTTTCTTCTTTCCCTCTATAGCCTTTAGTTTGTTAGAAAATACTTTGTGCAGCTATTTAGTGACAGAATATGAAGAAAAGCAGATTTAAATAGAATCATATAGAAAAGTGATGTAGAATAAAGCCTTTGGAGGCAGAAAAGGCTAGGTTCAAATTCCATCTGTGGCACTATCAAAAGATAAAATCAGGTATCACCAGTCTACAACTGAATGGTACTTTGTAAATATAACATGCTTTGTCATATATCAATCTTTCACAGGATCCATTCATAGATGATCACCTAATAGAAATGTCAACACTTGGAGCTGATAGGACATACCTCCACCGCATGACATAAGCTTTGGTCTACTCTTAAGTGCAGCATTTACCAAAAGGCAATTTTGCTCTTTCTCTAAAATTAGAAAGACAATGCAACCTATCCTTACCATTATGACACTCCATTACAGGGTTTTCAGAGAGGAATGTTTTAATTTGACTCATACGACGCATAATTATTTCCTAAAGAAGCATACTGTACTTTTAGATTTTGTGATGAACACTGATGAGTGAGGCTAACCCAAGATGCTCTACCACCTTCAGCTCTATACTGATGTTAAAGATTGGTTCCATTTCAAGAAAGGTATTACCTGTTGTTTTTCTTTCATTTTCTTGCTAGAAGCATCTGCTTTTGTTTTGGCAAAATCCAGTTTTTTCTGAGCATCCTTCAGTTCTCTCTCTCTTTCAGCTTCTGCATTTTTCATTTTATTCTCCAATACTTCATATTTTTCTTCTGCTTTTTTCTGAATTTCTTTGGTGTTTTTTAAAGTCTCCTCACTTTCCTCTGCATCATAAAGCAGGTAAATGTAGCTAAATGAGGTCCTTGAACTATTAGCAGTTATAGGCAATGGTTTATGAGTGCCTTATGAATTCACCTTTTAATAGAAGATATGATCTAAAGAATTTAGGCTAAAATTAAAAAAAAAACTGTTCCAACCTTATTCCAGAAATGCTACGTTGAAACATAAACCCTGCCTAAGAACCACACTTGAATTATCTAAAGACTGTGAGGAAATTATTTCCCAGCCTATGAAACTAACAAATTTTATCCTGAACTTACTAAAAAGATCACAGACCACCTTTTAATATACTTGTAATATGCTTCCTAAGCCAGAACAAGAGTATAACTATGGTATTTCTCCTTTACTTAGTGGACAAAAAGCTTAATTTCATAAACAAACTTACATTGTATTCTTTGCCTATTTAGCTCTAATTTGTACAGGAAAAAAAGCAAGATAAAATGAGTAGATTAGTGTCACAATTGCCATACACTGTGTTAGAATGCAGATACAAATACAACCCTGGAGACCATTAACTACATAATATTCTATGCTACTTTTCAGTGCACAATATCACTGCAAATAAAAATCAAAGAAAAAATTTAAAAAGTACCTTAAAACAAATTAACATGGAAATACAACATACCAAAACTTAATGGGATGCAGCAAATGCAGTTCTAAGAGTGAAGTTTATAGTGCTGCCTCCATCAAGGAAGGAGAAAAATCTCAAAAAAACCTGACACATAAAGGAACTAAAAAGCAAAAAACAAAGCTCAAGGTTAGTAGAAGGAAGGAAATAAAGATCAGAGCAAAAGTAAAATGAAAGAGACTAAAAGATAATAGAAAAGATTAATGAAAGTGAAAGCTACTTCTCAGAAAGAATTGATACACCTCATGCCAGCCTAAGAACAAGAGAGGAATCAAGTAAAATCAGAAAAACGAGGGAGACACAACTGCTACCACAGAAACATAGGATTCCAAGAGAGTATTATAAACAATTATATGCCAACAAATTGGACAACCTAGAAGAAACAATAATTCCCAGAAATATACAACCTATGAAGACAATCATGAGAAACAGAAAATCTGAACAGACCAATTATTAACAAGGAGACGGAATCAGTAATCAAAAATCTCTGTTTAACAAACAAAAGTCCAGGACCAGATGGCTTCACTGGTGAATTCACAGTCTCTCAAAGCACAGAAGAGGAGGGCACACTTCTAAACTCATTCTATTAAGGCCAGCATTATTACCCTGATACCAAAACCAGAGGACACCAGAGGAAAAAAGTTACTGCCTAATATCCCTGATGAACACAAACACAAAAATCTTCAACAGATATCAGCAAGCTGAATTAAAGAATACATTAAAAGGATGACACACCATGATCAAATTTCAAAGATTTATTTCAAAGATGCAAGGCTGGTTTAACATCTGCAACCAATGGGCTACACCACATTAACCAAATGAAGGATAAAAAGCATGTTCTCAATAGGTGCAGAAAGAGCTTAGACCAATTTCAACATCCATTTATGATAAAACTGAAGCCCACAGCTAACATCATACCCTATCTACAGTGAGAAGCTGAAAATTTTTCCTCTAAGATCAGAAACACGTCAAGACTGACTCCATTTTTATTCAACATAGTCCTTAAGTCCTACTTAGAGCAATGTGGCAAAAAGAGGAAAAAAAAAAAAAAGAAATAGAGAAAGGCATCCAAATTCGAAAGGAGTAAAACTTTCTCTAGATGATCTATTATATATAGAAAACCCTAAAGATTCCACTAAAAAACTGTTAGAATAGACAAATTCTGTAAAGTTGCAGGATATGAAATTAATGTAAAAAAATCTGTTGCATTTCTATACAATAATAACTATCAGAGAAAGTAAGAAAATAATCCTACTTATAATTACATCAAAAAGAATAAAATACCTAGGAATAAATTTAACCAAGAAGGTAGAAAGAACTGTACACATAAAGCTATAATGCACTTATTGATAAAACAAACTGAAAAAGACACAAATAAATGGAAAGATATTCAGTGCTCATGGACTCGAAGAATACTGTTAACATGTCCATACTATCCAAAGCAATCTACAGATCTGTTAAAAATCCCTATCAAAATTCTAATGGCATTTTTTCAGAAACAAACGAATCCTAAAATCTGTATGGAATAGCCAAAGCCATCTTAAGAATAACAAAGGCAGAGGCATCACACTCCTTATTTTAAATTATATTACAAAGCTATAGTAATCAAAACAGTATGGAATTGGCATTAAAAATAGACACACCAGGAGGGGTTGTGGGAGGGGGGATGGGCTAGATGGGTAGGGGCATTAAGGAATCTACTCCTGAAATCATTGTTGCACTATATGCTAACTAATTTGGATGTAAATTAAAAAAAAATAAAATTATAAAAAAAAAGACACACCAATCAATGGAACAAAACAGAGCCCAGAAATAAATTGTCATAAACCCATGCATGAATGGTCAAAGGAGCCAAGAACATACAATGAAGAAGGAACAGTTTCTTCAATTAATGGTGCTTAGAAAACTGGACAGCTACATGCCAAAGAATGCAACTGCACCATTATCTTATACTACATATCAAAATTAACTCAATAGGTTAAAGACCTGAATGTAAGTCCTGAAACCATAAAACTCCTAGAAGAAAACATAAGTGATAAACTCCTTGACACTGGTCTTAACAGTGATTTTTTTTGGACTTCACACCAAAAGCAAACACAACAAAAGCAAAAATAACTGGGACAATTATCAAACTAAAAAGTTTCTGTAGAGCAACAAATTGAAAAGACAACATAATTAATGGGAGAAAATATTTGCAAATCATATCGATGAGAGGTTAACACCCAAAATATGTACAAAACTCCTACAACTCAAAAGAAAAAGCCAAACAGTCTGATTAAAAAACAGGTAGAGTATCTGAATAGACCCTTTTCTACAGAAGATACATAGTCACCCAGCACATGAAAAGATGCTCAACATCACTAAGCATCAGGGAAATGCAAATCAAAATCAAAATAAGATAGATACAAGTTAGAAGGGCTATTATCAAAAAAAACAAGAAATAACAAGTGTCAGAGATGATGTGGAGAAAAGGGAATCCCTCATGCACTGTTGGGAGGAATGCAAATTACTGCAGCAACTATGTTAAACAGTATGGAGGTTCCACAAAAAAATAAAAATAGATATGATGTAAAAGTTCTACTCCTGGGTATTTGAAGAAAACAAAAACAGTAACTCAAAAATATATACACACCACAATGTTCACTGCAGCATTATTTACAATAGCCAAGATATGGAAACAACTTAGGTAAGCATCTACTCATGGATAATGGGTAAAGAAAATGTGTGTGTATATATAATGGAATATTACTCAGCTATAAAAAAAGAATGAGATCTTGCCATTTGCAAAAACATGGATGGAACTCAAAGCCATTATACTAAATGAAAAAAAGAGAAAGATAAATACCATATGATATCACTTACATGTGGAATCTTAACCAATTAAAAATATCTTAGTACAGAGAACAGACTGGTGGTTGCCAGAGGTAGGGGGTAAACAAAATGGGTAAATTTTTTAAATTTTATAAAAAGGAAAGAAAATATTAGTGGGTAATAGGTCGGTGGATATTGTCCTATGGAATGAGAAAAACTAAAACTACCATATACAATTAAATTCTAATTAAAAGTGTAAGACAAGTTCTTAAAATGAGGGTTCTGTAGAAGCAGCTATAAATTGAATTAAACATTAAAAGTTTCTGTTTAACAAAAATACTATGAACAAAATTAAAAGACAAGCACATAAACCAAAAGATATTCATAATGCAGATAATCTATAAGAAATCGTAACTCTTAAGTATGAGAACAATAGAAACAAACCATAAGCAAGTCAATAGGAAAATGGTTGAAAGAAGAATATTCACAGAAGTAGAAACCAAAAGGTCTGAGGAACAGATCAAATAGATTCTAGGCTTCCCCTGCAATATCTGCAGGTGAAAACAGTAATGTGCTACCTCTTTCTAACAATCACATTGGAGATATTTTAAAGACTTTCTAGAAAAAAAAGGATTTAGAGAACTGACAACTTTCATATGCCACTGGTGGAAATGTATACTGCTCCAAATGGGCAGAACTTGGCAATATAATAATAGTATCTAATAATTAAAATATTTAAGGTAACTAATTCAAATAAATATATAATAAAGATCTAAATATCTAAAGTAAGGTTATCAGTATAAACAGAGGAAGCACAGAATGTTTTTATCTTACCAATGGTTTTTTTAAGGGCATCTAATTCTTCTTGTTGCTTGTGATAGGAGCTTTGCTGGAGCTTGGTTTGTAATAAATCTGCCTCCTCAGTTTTCATCTCCCACTGCTGTTTTAGTTGGCGATACCTTAGAAAAAGAGAAGTTTACAATAAATGATCACAACTTTTCTGATATTTGAGACATGCATTCAAACAATAGGCTCTTACCTAAAATAAACTCACATACAATATAAACAATTTTTTTTATGTGTATTTATTTCTGAGACAGAGAAAGACAGAGCATGAGTGGGGAGGGGCAGAGAGAGAGGGAGACACTGAATCCGAAGCAGGCTCCAGACTCTGAGCTGTCAGCAGAGCCCGACGTGGGGCTCGAACTCACAAACCATGCGATCATGACCTGAGCTGAAGTCGGTTGCTCAACCGACTGAGCCACCCAGGTGCCCCTCAATATAAACAATGTTAAGATGCCACTGATTACAAGAATAGTTTTGAAGACTCAGTTTTTGAGGAATCAAATTCAAGTCTGATTTGATCACCAAAGGTAAACGACTCTAAACTGCCAAGGCTGACAACTATTTACAGAAATATTCTTAATTTTAGAAAGCACTAAATATAACCTTTAAATAAATAGGTTTCCTTAAAAATGGTCTCTTCTACTGAGCCTTACCAAGAAGAAAAACTCCAAACTCCACAACAGCTTCCCACAAGAATACATTAATATGCAACAATCACACAAAATTTCAAAAATCTGGTTATCAATTCCCATTTTCAAATACTAATAAAAAGTTCCCCCCAACATTCTGTAATGAGACTGATAGTTTTAAAAGACCTAGTACTGAACTAAACATTACATTGTGCTCTTCTTGCAAACCCTGTAATCTAGCCCATTTCTAGCTGCTTAATATTTTCTTTGGAAGGTATTTAGCTAATTCAGCTGCAGTGAAATATCAAGTTGTAATAAATTCACAAGGCAGCTTGACACTAGAAATTCATGAGGTCTGAGGAAAAAGGAAGCAACTTATAAAACATAAATACTCCCTTGAGTATTCTTGGCTGAGAATGCTTGACAGCAATTAAAACTGTAATTTTAAAGCCATTTTTCAATTCATTTAAAAATGGGGAGTATAGAAACTTGAAAAAAAAAAAGATAAAAGCTATTTTCCTGATATGGTCTGTGAAAGAATGGCTTTAGTTGATACTTCCACTCTCATATTTTTAAAAATCTATTTCCTTTCCTTGACCTCAATGCCACTATCAGTCCACAAGACAACTCTGCAAAATAAATGATCCAATACTACTGAATAAAGGTAACAGCACCAAACCAAATGCCAGCTGCAAACTCATTGCCTTGCCAAAGTTTCCACAGATATTCACTTTTTGGTAATTTATGTTAAAGAAGGTAAAAGCAGGCTTTGTATGTATATGTTTGAGAGTGGACATTTTGATATAATATCTATGTTGGAATGACCACTTTGACTAATTATGAGCATCTCTTCTATACATATAATATTCCAAAAAAGTCTTGGCAACATTCTAAGTTTTGATAATTTCAGAAGATGAATGTTTAAAATTTACAAAACCATATATATTTTGAAGTTTATTTATATATGATTTTTAACCTTTGTTCAGTATTGTGAATTCTGAATAAAATGTCTGATTTTAATTTTAACTCAGTTCCCATTTGTCATCTTTGGAGACTGTAGGTTTGTGGCATTTTTCCTCTTAGAACTCAGTGTTACCTAACATGTTTTACCAATTTAACTTTGAAAGCAAGAAGAAGGAAGAGATTTATGTTTGGTTCGCTGCTGTATTCCCAGCTCCTACAAGAGTACTTGGCACTGACGTTAAGTGATGAAAAGATACATGAGGTAGCATGACGCCAATTAAAAAAAAAAAAAAATGTACCTGTATCATACACAAACAGAAGTAATATTGAAAGGTACACATACATATGCATACCCATACCCCGACAAAAGAAACACAGTAAGGAAACACTTTAACAGTGACTTTCTTACATGCCTCAGTAGGCAGCTCAGTGATCTTTAATAATCTATAGGATAGCCACGATGCTACTAAACTTAATGTTGGTATCTGATCAATGCTACATTGTGTATCATTTCAAATCAAAGACTCCAGTACCCTCTGGTATCAACATCCAGAGTATGGATTTCCCCACCAATCCCAGTAGAATGTTAACAGTGTATCTCAACAGGGAAAGAAAAATATTTGGCTGATGTTTTTTCTTCCTTTTAATTAGCTTTCCCTAATTTCTTATAACAATGACATTCTTATCAGAAAAAGCTAACTGATAAAAGTCAGAAGTTGTATTTCTTTAGCTAAAATTCTTTCATCTTCTACCATGCAAATCTTTGACCAAAAAGAAACTTAAAAATACAACTTAATTCAACAAAGTCTTACTTTTCAGCTGTGTTTTTAAGACCTGCTAATTCCTCATCTAGAGCCTGTAGCTCATTCTCCTTAATTCTCAGCTCATCTTGAACACCTTTGAGTTCTTGAAACTTGGTTAAAATAGAAGCTGCCTGGGATCGAGCACCTGATTGAAGCAAATTGAAACAGACCTTAGTCATTAAGTTACCACATATTTAGTAAACAATAAAAAAATTTCTGAGAATTATACTTGAAAAGATTCAACAGCAAATCTTTTATAGTGAGCTTATGAAGATACAGATTTCAATGCATCATTGGAATCTCAGGACATACATACCTGATAAGAAATACTTCTAAGAAGATGTGATGGATTATTCATTCAAATAATCACTGCCCCTGCCTTCTAGGCCCACCCCTCCCAGGGCCACTAATCTCTCCGATAGTATCAGCTTAGCCACGTGATTGGCTCTAGCCAATGAAATGAAAAATGTGCCTTTTTTGAAAGTAAGCTTAAAAGGCAGCACATAATTCATCATTTGTCTCCTCTCTCCCATGAGAAAAGCATGTTCAAAGTAAGGGCTATTTTTCCCTCAGTCTGGGTCCCACAATGAGAATAACACTGAACAGAAATAACTGATCTACAGGTAAAGAAGCATAATTATTGGATGAACTTGTAAACCATTGGGATTTGGGGGCTATTTACTACCACATCATAACCTGGCCTGAACTTTGATATAGCAGAGGAAGCAGCTAAATTGGTTTCACTTTACAAACAACTGTGAATGTCTGACAATACTAAGTTACATTGGCAAGAATACTCTAGGTTTGATGGGAGAATACAAAAGTCAATTAGCAATGCTATTATGAGCACTTTGTTATTTGTTAATATGATAAAGAGTTGCATATTTGCCATTCCTAAGTAGGAACTTCAAGAACATCCAAATCAATGAAATCTAAAGTTTCTCCTATTTTAGATACTTAATATTTGATCTCTCTTTATCCTCCAATTGCAGATACTAATCCTCTTATTGTATTCTTTGTTGGCTATTGTTTTCTTGGCCTAGAAAGAAATTATGTCACTTAGTATCTTAACAGGCATTATTCAGTCTCTTGGTTTGGTTAAACGCACAAACTGTAAAAACAGACTACTTGAATTCAGATCCTGGGCTTTGCCACTTACCAGCAAGTTATTTCACTGCATACTGGAGATGACAGTAATATACTCCCCATATAGTTGCTATAAGGATGAAAAAGCACTGAGAACAGATCTTCATTAAAGGATAAAAATGTCCTCTATCTGCATTGCCCAGTTACCCATTAACTATTAATGGTCACTGGGTCCTTGAATGTGACTAGTACAATCGAGGTTATTATTTTTATTTATCTTATTTAAATGTAAACAGCCACGTATGGCTACTGTACTGGACAGCACAGTCTTACAGTGTTGCCTGGTACTAAGTACTATTCAGTCTGTTATTACTCGACCACTCAACATAGATCTGCAAATTCAATGTGACAAACATAAGAAGAATATGATCATTATCTTATTCTCAAGGGTAGATTTAATTTTTTCTTTTACTTTTGAAAGGAGAAGTGACATACAAAAATTAGAAGTTAGTGTTTCCTGATGAAGTGGACAAAGTAAAAATGTACTGAATAAAAAAATTTCCCAGTGGCTAGAATATCCTAATAAGGCAAAATGCAAGAAAAACAAAATAAAAACAAAACAGGAACAGACTACATGAGAAGAACAGAAGAAAGCAATACTATTGATTACTAAGCTGTGAGCTCCTTGAGGGCTATGACACTTTATAATTTCTCAGTATTAAGTAGCTGTGACACAGTAGGTATTCAAAAGAAAACCCAATTCTTAAATTAGGAATAGAACTCTGGATTAAGTCATTCCAAACCCACACTTTCCTATTTTAAAAACAAAACAACAAAAACCCCCATCCTATTTACCACACAGAATTTTGAGGACAAAATGATATAAAACCTACCTCCAAGATTTGTGGGGAAGATGGAAGCAGAGTAAGAAGACCCTAGGCTCACCTCGGCCCCTGAATCAAATCAAATCACCTGAAATACCCCAGAAATTGACCTGAACTGCAGAAGAAACTCCACAAGGAAAGGCAGAGAAGAGACCACATCAAAGAAGGCAGGAAGTGTAGAGACACACTTTGGGAGAGAAACAGATTGTGGCCACTGTGGTGGGGTGGGAGCTGCAGTCACAGAGACACAGGAGCACATAGGGGAGGCCATGCAGAGAATACAAATCCCTGTAGCAATTGGCTTCAAAAGAAAGAGGGACCAAATTTTGTGAGTTGTGGCAACCAGTGGGGATTAAAACCTGGAGTTCTAAAGGTCAGCATGCTTGGCTATGGGAAAGCCCCAAGGGTACTGGAGCCCCTCTTTGGAGACACAGTGGGGCAAACAGCCTGCTACAAACAGTATGGTAATTGCTTTCTGAAGAGCATCTGGGGCACATGGTGGGGAGGCTGTGAGCTCATCTGGAAGCTTGTCCCAGAGAGGCAGCATTCACAGAGAGATCCCTTTACGACAAAGAACTAGCAGGCACCATTTCCCTCCCTGCTCCTCAGCATAAACACAGGGCCATCTGTGGAAACCAATACAGCACAGACACTTGCTACCTAACATGCTTATACCAAGTTCCATCTCCCATGCTAGGTAGATGCACCCTTCCCAGTCATGCTTGCCTCAAGTCCCATCACTGTAGGCTCCTAACCCCAAAAGACCAGTCCAACCCTTGCCAACACATATCTCCAGACATAGGAGTTTAAAAATTTTTTTTAATGTTTATTTATTATTGAGAGACAGACACAGAGCTTCAGCAGGGGAGGGGTAGAGAGAGGGAAGACACAATCTGAAGTAGGCTCCAAGCTCTGAGCTGTCAGCACAGAGCCCGACGCGGGGCTCAAACTCAAGAACTGAGATCATGACCTGAGCCGAAGTCGGTCGCCCAACCGAGCCACCCAGGTGCCCCTCCAAACCTATGAGTTTTATGCAGCCTCGACTCCACTGGTAATAGGTCTCATTTCACAAGGAGACTAGAGCATACCTAGTTAATAAAATGCTTCACATTCAGGCCAGAGACCAAACACTGCCCATGACAGGCAAAAAGAGCTGCTGTAGACCACTGGCCTGAAGGATAAAGAGGCCAGTACACAACAGCAGAATGTACACAGGACACACTGTAGATACTCCCAGAAACTCCAAACCTGGAGAACAGGGGATGCTATACTACAGGGAACTCTTCTCCATCAGGCCATTACCATTAAGAACAGAAGATGTAACTGACTTTCCTAACACATGGAAACAGGTAGAGACTTAGACAAAATGAGAAGACATAGGAATTTATCCTAAATGAAAGAACATGACAATGCCACAGCCAGAGACCCAAACAAAACACATACAAGTAACATGACTGATAGAAAACTTAAAGTAATAATCATAAAGATACTGCACTTGAGAAAAAAGTGGAAGACATCAGTGAGACCCTTAATACAGAGATAAAAAGAACCAATCAGTGATGAAGAGTGCAATAAATGAAATTACAAACACCCATGATGCAATGGAAGAGAAACAAATTAATTACCTAGAAGACAGAGGGGTGGAAAATAATCAAACTGAACAGAAGTGAGATAAAAGAATTATTCAAAAAGTGAGTATACTAAGGGAACTCAGTGACCCCATCAAATGTAATATTATTTGAATGGTAGGGATCCCAAAAGAATAAGACAGAGAAAAGGGGGCAGAAATTTTGAAGAAATAATACCTGAAGACTTCACTAATCTGGGGAAGGAAACATGTCTACTTCCAAGAGACACGGAGAACCCCCAACAGAATCCACAAAAGCAGATTCACACAAAGATATATTGTAATTAAAATGTCAACATGTAGTGATAAACAATTTTAAAAAGGAGCAAGACAAAAAATGACAGTAACATACAAGGGAAACCCCATAAGGCTATCAGCAGCTTTCTTAGCAGAAACTTTGCAGGCCAGAAGGGAGTGGCCTAACACACTAAAAGTGCTGAATGGGAAAAATAGGCAGCCAAGATTACTTTATGAAGCAAGGCTATCATTCAGAATAGAAGGAAAAATAGTTTCCCAGAGAAACAAAAATGAAAGGAGTTCATGACGACTAAACCAGACCTGCAGGAAACTGACTGGAAAGGAAAGACCAAAAGTGACCATATGTAAGCGGGAGACACAGAAGTTACAAAAATAAGTATTTCTGTAGAAAATCAGTCAAAGAATTCACAAAATACAAAGATGTAAAATGTGACACTAAATACCTAAAAGGTGGGGAGGAGAGCAGTAAAGAATGGGTTCAAACTTAAGCAAATCACATAACAGAGACTGCTATATGCAAAAGACGTTATATACAAATCTAATGGTATCCAAATAGAAAAGCAGAAATAGACATGCAAAGGATAAAGAACAAGGAACGCAAATATAGCACTAAAGAAAACCAGCACACCATGAAAGAGGAGAAAGCATGAGGGAAAAACTTCAGAAACAAAATGACAATAAGTACCTACGTGTCAATATTTACTTTGAATGTAAATAGACTAAACGCTCCAATCAAAAGACATAGGGGGACAGAATGCAAAAAAGACCCAACTATATGCTGCCTACAAGAGACACATTTCAGGGGCACCTGGGTGGCTCAGTCAGTTAAGCATCTGACTTGGGCTCAGGTCATGATCTCACGGTTCTTGAGTTCAAGCCCTATGTTGGACTCTGTGCTGACAGCATGGGGCCTGGAGCCTGCTTCAGATTCTTGTCTCCCTCTCTCTCTCTCTCTCTCGCTTGCTCTCTCTCTCTCTCTCTCTCCCTGCCCCTCCCCCACTCAGCCTCTGTCTCTCTCTCTCAAAAATAAACATTTAAAAAAAAAAAGAGAGACACATTTCAGACCTAAAGACACCTGAAGGTTGAAAATGAGAGAATGGAGAGACATTTATCATGTAAATGGATGTCAAAAGAAAGCCTAAGTAGACATATTTATATCAGACAAAATAGATTTTAAAACAAAGACTGTAATGAGAGACAAAGAGGGACACTATATAATAAGAAAAGCAACTATCCAACAAGGAGACATAACAATTTTAAATATTTATGCACTCAACATGAGAATACCCAAATATAAAAAATAGTTAATAACAACATAAAGGAATTAATCAATAGTCATACGATAATAGTAGGGGATTTTAACACCCCACTAATGTCAATGGAAAGATCAAAAAATCCACAAGGAAACAGTGGCTTTGAATGACACACTGGATCAGATGGATTTAACAAATATATTTAGAACATTCCATCCTAAATAGCAGAATACACATTCATTTCAGGTACAAATGGAAAATTCTCCAGAACAGATCACATATTAGGCCACAAAAGAAGTCTCAACAAATTCAAAAAGACTTAAGTCATTATCATGCATCTTTTCTGACCACAATGCTATGAAACTAGAAATCAACCACAAGAAAAAGTCTAGAAAGAACAATAAATATATGGAAGATTAAAACATGCTACTAAATTATGAATGGGTCAGCCGAGAAATCAAGGAAGAAATCCTAAGATACATGGAAACAAATGAAAATGAAAACAGTCCAAAACCTTTGGGATGCAGCAAAAGCAGCTCTAAGAGGAAGTTTAGGGCAATACAGGCCAACTTCAAGAAGCAAAAAAAAAAAAAAAAAAAAAAATCTCAAACAACTATATCCAAAGGAGCTAAAGAAAGAAAAAACAAAACCCCAAAACAGCAGAAGGGAGAAAATAAATATTAGAGCAAAAATAAATGCTCTATAAAATAAAGAACAAAACAGATAAATGGTTCCTTAAAAAGATGAACAAAATTGATAAATCTTCAGTAAGAACCATGAAATAACAGAGAAAAAGGACTCAAAATTACAAATGAAAGATGAGAAATAATAACCAACCTCACAGAAACACAAACAACTGTAAGAGAATATTATGACTATACGCCAACAAATTGGACAATGCAGAAGAAACAGATAAATTCCTAGGAACATATAACTTATCAAAACTGAAACTGGAAGAAATAAAAAATTTGAACAGACTGATTACAAGCAAGGAGACTGAATCAGTAATATAAAAATTCCCAAAGAGCAAAGGTCTAGGACAAAGTGGCTTATTCTACCAAACATTTAAAGACGAGTTAATACCTACATTTCTCAAGCTATTCTGAAAGTAGAAAAGGAAGGAAAACTTCCAAATTCATTTTACAAGGCCAGCATTAACCTGATACAAAAACCAGATAAGATAAAGGTACTAGAAAAAAAAAAAAAAAGACATCTACAGGCCACTATCTCTGATGAACATAGATATAAAAATCCCCAACAAAATACTGGCAAATCGAATCCAACAATACATGAAAAAAGTCATTCACCATAATCAAATTAATCAATGTGATCCATCATCAAGAGAAAGGATAAAAATCATATGATCACTTCAACAGATGCAGAAAAAGCATTTGACAAAGTACAACATCCATTCATGATAAAAGCCCTCAACAAAGTAGGTTTAGAGGGAACATACTTCAACATAATAAAGGCCATATATAAAATACCCACAGCTGATATAATATCCAATGGGAAAACAGATTTTACTGTAAGATCTAGAACAAGATAAGAATGCCTGCTCTCACTACTTTTATTCAACATAGCACTGGCAGTCCTAGCTCAGGCAATTAGGCAACAAAAAGAAATAAAAGGTATCCAAATTGGTAAGGAGGTGGTAAAACTTTCACTATTTACAGATAACATGATACTATATATAGAAAACCCTAAAACTCCACCAAAAAACTATTAGAACCGATCAGGGAATTGAGTAAAGACGCAGGATACAAAATCAATGTGCAGAAATATGCTGCACTTTCTATATACTAATAATGAAGCAGCAGAAAGAGAAATGAACAATCCTACCAAAAACAGAAATACCTAGAAATAAACTTAGCCAAGGGGGTGAAACATCTGTACTCTGAACACTATAACACTGATGAAAGAAACTGAAGATGATACAAAGAAAGATATTCCATGCTCATGGACTAGAAAAAATATTATTAAAATGTCTATACTACCCAAAGTAATCTACACTTTTAATGCAATCCATTTTCCACAGTACTAAAACAAACAATCCTAAAATTTATATGGAACCACAAAAGACCCCAAATAACCAAAGCAATCTTGAAAAAGAAAAGCAAAGCTGGAGGTATCAGCTTCAAGTTAGATTACAAAGCTGTAGGAATGGAAATAGTATGGTACCAGCACAAAAACAGATACCTAGATCAATGGAAAAGAACAGAAAGCCCAGAAATAAACCCACAACTATATGATCAATTAATCTTTGACAAAGAAGGTAAGAATATCTAATGGGAAAAAGACAGTCTCTTCAGCAAATGGCATTGGGCAAACTGGTCAGCTACATGCAAAAAACAACAACAACAAAAACAACAAAAAAAACTAGACCACTTTCTTATATCATGCACAAAAATAAACTCAAAATGAACTAAAGACAGAGCTGAGACCTGAAACCATAAAAACCTAGGAAGAGAGGACAGGCAGTGATGTCAATGACATAAGTCATAGCAACATTTTTCTACATACGTCTCCTGAGGCAAAGGAAAGGACTACATGAAAATAAAAAGCTTCTGCACAGTGAACAAAACAATAAGCAAAACTGAAAGAGAATCTACAGAATAGAAGATATTTGTACCTGACATATCTGATGAAGGATTAGTATCCAAAATATAAAGAATTGACAAAACTTGACTCAAAAAACAAAAAAAATCCAACTAAAAAGTGGGCAGAAGACATGAAGAGACATTTCTCCAAAGAAATACAAATGGCCAAAAGACACATGAAAAGAGGCTCATCAAAATCACTCATCATCAGGGAAATGCAAATCAAAACTACAATGAGGTATCACCTCACATCTGTCAAAATGGCTAAAATGAAAACACAGGAGACAAGTGTGGTAGAGGATGTGGAGAAATAGGAACTCTCTTGCACTGTTGGTGGGAATGTACACTGGTGCAGTCACTGTGGAAAACAGTACAGAGGTTCCTCAAAAGGTTAAAAATGGAACCACCCTATCATCCATCCATTGCACTACTGGTGCGATTTTGGTGTTTACCAAAAATACACAAAAACACTAACTCAAAGGGATACATGCACCCATACGTTTATTGCAGCTTTATTTACAATATCCAAATTATGTAACCAGCCCTACGTGTCTGTCAACTGATGAATGGATAAAGAAGAGGTGGTGTGTGTGTACATGTACATATGTATATATATACATATATATATATAGACATAATATTCAATCATAAAATAGGAAATCTTGCCATTTTCAAGGACATGGATGGACTGAGAAAGTATAATGCTAAGTGAAATAAGTCAGTCAGAGAAAGAAATATACCATACAATTTCACTCATATATGCAATTTAAGGAACAAACGAAAAAAGAGAGAGAAGCCAAGAAACAGACTCGTAACTATAGAGAACTGATGGCTACCAGATGGAAGGTTGGTAGGGTGATAGGTGAAATAGGTGACAGGGATTATTAAGGAGTGTACTTGTTGGGATGAGCACTGGGTGATGTATGAAATTGTTGGATCACTAAATTGTACACTTGAAATTAATATAACACACTATGTTAACTACGCTAAAATTAAATTTAATAAAAAAAACATATAATCAATAGAGCATGATCATTTTTCTTTTAATACATTTAGTACTGAGTATTTTTTTGGTATTACTCTTGTCTTCTAGGCTTTCTTTTTGTTGCTGTTTATCTCATACCTTGTGTATCTTGTTAATATTTTACTTTTACCTTTTTGTTCATCATTTAGTTTTAAGCCCAAAAGTAAATAAAGCCAAAAAAAACACAATCAACCTTAAAAGTAAATAAACAGAAAGTCAAATCCATAGATCTCTGCACTTCAATAAAAGATTTTCAAGTCACTAGAAAACGAGTATGCTTAATAACTGTTTTCTACTTCTACTTTTTATAATCGTACCTATCTCATAGATAAGCTATTGAAACGTTAAATGAATTAATGGCATGGTTCCTGGAGTATCATAAGTTATCAATAAACATAGAGAGGAAACCATAGTAGTGGTTCAACATTAGCTCTGTAATCCAACTGAGTTAAAATACTAGCTCTAACACTATTTGCCACTGGGTGAATTACTAAACTTTTCTCATTTAATTACCTAAAAAAAAAATGGGGAAAAAAACTACTTTAAAAAATAGTTGTAAGGAATGAGAAAAAAGAGCAAATATGTATATCAGGGTGCCTGGGTGGCTCAGTCAGTTGAGTGTCTGACTTAGGCTCAAGTCATCATACTGTGGTTTCTGAGTTCGAACCCCACATTGGGCTCTGTGTAGACAGCTCGGAGCCTGGAGCCTGCTTTAGATTCTATGTCTCCCTCTCTGTTGCTCACCAACTCATGCCCTGTCTCAATTTCTCTTTCTCTCTCTCAAAAATGAATAAACGTTAAAAAAAATTTTTTTAGAAAAAAAAAGCAAATTGTAAAGCACCTGGCATAATATGAATTAAATAAATGTTAACTATTTTTATTTTTTGCAAAAAAACAAACACATAACGTACCTCCACTCAATGTTCCATGAGGATCAAATACATCACCTCCTAGAGTAACAGTTCTGGTCATTATCCTTTTATCAAAGGCCACTTTTTTTGCATTATCCATATTATTACAAACAAATGTTGTTCCAAAGACAAATTCCATTGCTTTCTGAAGTTCTGGTTTGTATTCAACAAGGGAAAGAGCTACATGAACATTGTTAGGGCCAACCTATGGAAAAACAACAGATCTATCACAGTAAATACTACTCCTTTCTTTTCAAATATTATTTTATAAAACAGAAGTGCTATACTAGAAATTTAAGTAATACTTAACCGAACACTATAATTCCTTTTGAACTTTCTAAAATGCTATGGAAGGGGCGCCTGGGTGGCGCAGTCGGTTAAGCGTCCGACTTCAGCCAGGTCACGATCTCGTGGTCCTTGAGTTCGAGCCCCACGTCAGGCTCTGGGCTGATGGCTCAGAGCCTGGAGCCCGTTTCCGATTCTGTGTCTCCCTCTCTCTCTGCCCCTCCCCTGTTCATGCTCTGTCTCTCTCTGTCCCAAAAATAAATAAACGTTGAAAAAAAAATTTTTAAATGCTATGGAAAACTCAAGAGTTTTAGAACAAATTTCAAGTTTAAACACTAAAAGCTCTACAGCTACATAAAATATTTAGCTAAGGCACCAGGCATTATGACAGTGTCTATTAAGCAAGAGCCAGTACCAAGTTTCTAAATTCAAAATGGACTATGGACACATTCTCTTAATTAAATACAACAGTTGCTTGGGGCGTCTGGGTGGCTCAGTCAGTTAAGCGTCCGATTTTGGCTCAGGTCATGATCTCGTGGCTTGTGAGCTTGAGCCCTGCATCAGGCTCTGTGCTGACAGCTCAGAGCCTGAAGCCTGCTTCCAATTCTGTCTCCCTCTCTCTGCTCCTCCCCTGTTCATACTGTCTCTCTCTCTCTCTCTCTTTCTCTCTCTCTCTAAATAAATAAATAAAAAATAAATAAATACTAAAAAAAATTTAAATACAGCTGTTGCTGGATCAACCCAATTTTAAAAATGTTTTATTTCAACTATTAGTAATTTGGTTGTTCCACAGTGAATACTTTTTCATTCAAATTAAACATGCTAGGGCAAACAAACAGACCAACAAAAACACATGCTAGGGCAGCCACCTACCAACTACCAAAGTAAAAACACAACTAACAATTGCAAGAGTCAAAAAAAATTTTTTTTAATTCTTCATTTTTTTTTTTAATCCAACTGCCTCTTCTCAACCTTTGTTTACAATATTTTCTTCTGCTCATCTTTTTAAAATAACTAAGCATTCTTTAAGGAGCTTAGTAGTAGCAAGAGAAATCAAAATGAAGGCAGCTGTTTAACAAATGTTCAGCATTGTTCTCTGACACAGCAGCTACCGTTAAAAAGGTCTAAGAGATCTGAATATAAGTATTTTTGCCGTTACCTGAAATCCCAATTTACTACTTACACTCGGACTTGTCCGAAAGCTGAAATAACTTCCAAAACCTTCCAGACCCATTGGTAATTTTTTAAAGTAAATTAAGTACTAACTAGAACACCACCTTTTAATTACTCTGCACTCATTTTCCTTCTCCTAATAGTATACGTATCAATACAACTGTATTTTGAAATAATTTTCATTGAAGGCTTCTCAACATCAGCAAGAACACTGAGTATACATTTAGTATCTTAAATACAAATGCATTTCTAGGTTTCCTAACTGCCATTTCAACTGATGCTCAATAAAAAAATGGTATCACTGCTGAACATTAGGATTGGCTTCATGTTATTACCTACAGTCACACAACCATAACCAAATGTATGGTCTTGTACTCCTTTGGGGGGAGGGGGGGTTGTGTGTGTTTTTGTTTTTTAACTAATAGCAATACCACTTTAGGTCCACCTTAGCACCTGACTGGGTATCCCAGTTCCTGCCTTTGTATGCCCAGAGGTTGGAAGGCAATGTAGAGATACTTTAATAGAGAAGCATCTCTGCAAGACTGATGGACACCTTCCAAAACCATTGTCACTGTGGGCACTTTGTGCCTGACAGGAAAAAAAAAAAAAAAACTGAAGAATTCTGGTATTTATAAGCTTTGTATATCTAACAACTCAGAGATCAGAAATTTAATGTTATCATGTGATAGTCATGTGACCTCACTTAAGGTTTAAAGACATTTTAACATTACAACTCTGAAATATCAAAGGGAGTTTGTCTTCCCCCATTTCTATTCTCTTTCTATCTAATTTCACATAAGCCAACTCTTACTTTTTTTTTGTAGCTTAACTATTTGAAGTATGGTAACAATACAACTTTCTGGTTCCATATATGATTATGTCCCCCAAGTTAATGTCCCCTAACTAAATAAACCAAGTAAGATGTACATAAAACATATAAATAAGACTTACAAGATTCTGTGCGACCCTCAGAGTTTCTGGAGCAATACATCTGGCTGAAATCTTATTCAGTGGAATTATAGTGTATCGACGCTTCAATTCCCCCTTTTCTAGTAGCTTTTTTCCAGTCACCTAAAACATTGTGCATTTGAAATAAAGAAAATATTAATGACAGAAAATATTCAGATGGAAAGAGTACAAGTTTAGGAATCCACAATTAAATATTTAGTGCCTACCATCCTAAACAATCAAAAGTCTAAGACTGATAATAAGCATTCTGGGCTCCTGAATAAGCATGTGACTTCTTTGGGAATACAGTTAATCAAATACGATATAATCAGTAATAAAATAAAAGTCATTAAATGAATTACTGTACTTATAAACCTTAGGAACAGCTTAAAACATAAAGAAAGTACTCCATTGTAGAAACTCATGATTTTTCCAGCTAAAGAGCAATTGTAAATTTTCTTTCACTATAATTAATTTACCTCTGTGTCTACTACAACATTGTAGAGCCTTTCCCCAGCCACCAATTCTAAAGCTGTCGTTGCAGAAGTATCTTTCACACTAATCAGAGAAGCTACAAGTCCTTTCACACAATTTCTATTCCAGTTCTTCTCTGGATCCCTAAAATACAACAGATGACAAAAAATTAATGTGAAACAATAAAACAGATTAAGTTATATTTTACTAGTCAAGAGCTCTTTCTGACAACACATTCAATCGAAAGAGAAGCATATACAGTTTTAAGAAAAACAAAAATTTTTAAATGTTCCGGATGACTAGTCAGCTATTGCTTTAAGTCAATCAAAAACTCTTTCAGTATATACTGTTTTCAACGTAGCAAAAATAATGTTGATGTTCTTTTTAACACATTACTTTGAGTATTCCATAAAAAAAACCCATGTAGCAAAACAAATTGTAAAATACTAATGTAGATATTTACAGAAACTGTGGACTAAATTTCCCTCATTTTGATCTTAAGAATTCCCCTGCCAACATCTGAAACGTTTCAATAAACATCTAAGAAAAAAATACCAATTAAGGAAAAGCAACTTACAATATTTTTCATACAAAAATCGTAATGTTAACAAAATTTTCGGACTGCCTTCCAGCTTAAATGAAAATATATCTTGGTTAACATTTCAATAAATGTTTAGGGAAAAAAAATCCCAATTAAGGAAAAGCAGCTTACAATACTTTCATACAAAAAACTTGATGTAAATGAAATTTTCACTGTCTTCCAAGCTTAAATAAAAATATATCTTGGCTATTGCTACATTAAAATTTTAGGTTTAAATCTCTTACCTGTAGGCAAACTGAATATTGGGAAATCTGGCTAAGAGAGCTTCATATGTTTCTTTCAATCTACTGATATCACGAGATAACTGCCTGCGCTTTTCCAGAAGTCCTTCCTCTTTGTTTTCTGAATAATAAATTACAAGTAAATTGAAACAAAATTTTAAAAATACAAATATTCTGTTTTAAAGAAACTATCAGTTTTGGAAACCTCTGTTTCCAAAGCATTCCTAGAAGCAAAATACAAATTTCTGGCATCAAATAAAAAGCATGCTTAACATGAAGAGTCAAGTAGACAATACTACCAACAAATAACAGTAATTTTCACTCTAAGAAACAATATATCAATTGAATAACCACTAATGTGGAAATAAATAACATTTTGGGAATTCTCTAGTGGCACTTCAGTAACTGAAGCAGGAAACTGTCAGTAGTAAGTTTTCACAACTTCAAAGAGCTAGAAAGATGATGGAATAGGAGAATCCCAACTTCACCAAGTCCCACAGATGCTACCAGATAACACCTACATAAGTGTAAACAACCCAAAATGGCCCAAACACTGGCAGAACAGACTCTCCACAGCTAAATGTAGAGAAGAGGCCACAAGGAAGAGGGTAGGAAGGACAGAGATAGAGTCAGGAGCCAAACAGAACTGCAGGAATGCCAATGGGAGGAAAGGACACCAAGGGCACAAACAGAAGAAATGGACCTTCAGTCACACCAGGCACCCCAAGCACAAGGAACCCATAAGGGGAAGACAAATCCCCATAACATTTGCCTCTGAAAACCAGAGGGGCATAACTTCACAAGTTCTTATCATTAGCAGGGCTTAACTCCTGGCACTTTAAAAATCAGTAGGGTCAGCTCTAAGAGAGCCAAGAAATTGAGAGGAAACTAACTCCTCACCCTTAAAAAGACAGCGCAACAAACAGCCCCACAAATGTATAGCATTTAACAGTAGCAGTTCGAAAAACGCCTGGAATATACTGGTGGGAGATTTGTTTATTAATCTCAAAGAATGTGCTGGAGGGGCAGGAATCCTTGAGAGACTTCTCCAGGAACAAAAGAACTGGCAGGCACCATTTCCTTCTTTAGTCCCTCGGCCTAGACACACAGACACTTGCAGGAAACAGCACAGCTCTCTATCTAGCTTTGCTAACAGTGTGCCTCAACCCCACGTTATAAAACTGTCCCCTCTAGTCAGACCTCTGTTCCAGGTCCCCTCCCACAACAGACCTGTGCAAACCTTGATAATTCTGTTGCCCCACCCCACTTTCGGCTGTGGACCTACCACTTCCAATATGCCCTGGGCTGGAATTCATCCAAACCAGTGCTATAAGCCAGGCAGGGTACAAGTAGCCCTGACAGGGGACCTGTACCACTCCAAAATAACAGCTACACTGTGGAGAAGAGAGGATAATTACACATATCAGTCCTACTGCAGCCCTAGCAGTGGGCTACAATCAGATATCTGGTTTGACTGTAGGCCTCACCCACCAAAGAAAGTTTCTCAGGGTACAACATAGGGAAAGCAAGAAACACTTCCATGCTACTGCATCTCTGGCAAACACTTGATCTGACTCAACTCAAGCCCACAATGGCTCCAGACTGGCCCTCTTAACAACACAGGGACCAAATCCTGTCCAAGACAGGCAAACAGAAACATTCCAGATGACTGGACTAAAAGCAAAAACAGCTTAGTCACAATACTAAGGTACATGCATTACACATAGGAGATACAGCTAAAGCATCAGGTTCTAGTGCACAACAGACATTGCATTGCAGGGCACTACAGGAACTCTTCTTCATAAGGTCATTACTTTCAAGAGCAGGAGACATAACTAGTATTCCTAACATGTAGAAATAGACACACAGAGTTAGACAAAATGGACAAGAGAGTATATCCCAAAGGAAAGAGAAGGTAAAACCACAGCAAAAGAGCTGAATGAAATGGAGATGAGTAATATGTCTGATAGAGAATTTAAAGAAATGGTCATAAAGATACTCACTGGACTTAAGAGTGAACAAAGAGAGAAAACATAGAAAAGAACCAATCAGAGATGAAGACCTCAATAAGTGAAATTAAAAATACACTAGATAGCACAAATAGCACACAAGAGGAATCTGACAAATGAATGGATCAGCAACCTAGCGGACAGGGTAACAGAAAACAATCAGGCTGAACAGGTGGTAGAAAAACATAATAAAAAATGAAAACAGATTTGGGGAGCTCTGCAATACCAACAAGTGTAATAACTTTCCCTTTATAAAGATCCTGGAAGAAAAAGAGGGGCTGAAAATTTGAAGAAATAATAGCTGAAAACTTCCCAAATCTAGGTAAGAAGAAAGAAATCCAGATCCAACAGGCACAGAGACCCTCAAACAAAATCAACCCAAGGAAGCCCACAGTGAGACACATGGTAATTAAAATGGCAAAAAACAGTGATATATGGAACATTTTAAAAGCAATTAAGAGAAGACAGTTACAAACAAAGAAAACCTCATAAGGCTATCAGCTGATTTTTCAGTGGAAACTTTGCAAGCCAGAAGGGAGTAGCAGGATACATTCAAATGCTGAAAGAAAAAAAAAACCTGTAGCCAAGATTATTCTAGGCTATCATTCAGAAGAAAGAGACAAGGAGTTTTCTAGATGAACAACAGTTTAAAGAATTCATGACCACTAAACCAGTCCTACGAGAAATGTTAAAGGAGACTCTGAGTGGAAAAGACCATAAGCAGAAATATAAAAAATAAGAAGTACAGAAGCAGTAAAACGAACTATACCTATAATGTGGGGGTTGGGGTAAGAGGAGTAAACAACAGGTTCAAATTTAAGCGACTATCAACTTAACATAGACTGCTATGTGACTAAGATGTTATATACAAACCCAATGGTAACCATGAATCAAAAGCCAGTAATAGATATGCAAAGAATAAAGACATGGAATCCAAGTATATTCCAAAAAAAAAAAAAAAAAAAAAAAAAAAAGCCAGCAAGCCATGAGAGAAGAGCAAGAGAAGAAAGGAACAGAGAACTATAAAAACAAGTAACAAATTGGCAATAAGTATAGACCTATCAATAATTACATTGAAAGTAAATGGACTGAATTCTCTAGTCAAAATATACAGGGTAATAAAATGGATAAAAAAACAAGAGTGTTGCCTACAGAGACTAATTTCAGACCTAAAGACACATGCAGCTTGAGAGTGAAGGGATAGAAAAGCATTTATCATCCAAAAAGTGAACAGATACAAAGAAGGGTGCTATATAAGCGATCAAACAAGAAGATATATCAGTTATAAATATTTATACATCCAACATGGAAGCATCCAAAAACATAAAGCAGCTAATAGCAAACATAAAGGAAACTAACTGATTGTAATACAGTAATGGTAGGGGATGTTAACACCCCACTTACATCAATGGATAGATCATCCAAACAAAAAGTCAACAAGGAAACAGTGGCTCTGAATGACACACTGGAGCAGATAGATCCAATAGATATTATTCAGAACATTCTATCCTAAAATAGCAGTATATACATTCTTTTCAAATAAGTGCACATGGAATATATTCAGAAGAGATCACAAATTAGGCCACAAAAGAAGTCTCGATTCAAACAGATGAAAGTCCTACCATGCAACTTTTCCAACCACAGCACTTAAGAAACTAGAAATCAACCACAAGAATAAGTCTGAAAAAAAAAAAAAAGAGTAAGTCTGGACAAATATATGAAGGATAAAAACATGCCACTAAATAATGAATGGGTCAACCAAGAAAATGCATAAATGAAAACATAATAGTCCAAAATCTTTGGAATGCAGCAAAAGCATTTCTAAGAGGGAAGTTTACAGCAATACAGGCCTACCTCAAGAAGCAAAAAACATTTTGAACAACAAACAAAACCCAATACCAGCAGAAGAAAGGAAATAATAAAGATTACAACAGAAACAAATGAAATAGAAACTAAAAGACAAAAGGAACCAGGAGTTAGTTTTCTGAAAAGACCAACAAAATTGACAAACCTTTAGAAAGATTCAGCAAGAAAAACGATTCATGAGTTTGAGCCTGTATCGGGCTCTGTGCTGATAGCTCAGTGCCTGGAGCCTGCTTTGGATTCTGTGTCTGCCTCTCTCTGCCCCTCCCCCACTCATGCTCTGTCTCTCTTTCTCTCTCTCTCTCTCTCTCTCTATCTCAAAAATTTTAAAAAATTAAAAAAAAAAAAAAAAAGATGGGGCGCCTAGGTGGCTCAGTCAGTTAAGCGTCCGACTTCAGCTCAGGTCATGATCTCACAGCCTGTGAGCCTCGCGTCAGGGTCTATGCTGACAGCTCAGAGCCTGGAGCCTGTTTCGGATTCTGTGTCTCTCTCTCTCTCTCTGCCCCTCCCCTGCTCATGCTCTGTCTCTGCCTCAAAAATAAATAAAAACATTAAAAAAAAATTTTTTTTTTAAAGAAAATTTGAACAGGCTGACTACCATCAATGAAATTGAATCAGTAATCAAAAAAACTCCCAACAAACAAAAGTCCAGGACCAGATGGCTTCACAGGCAAATTCTACCTTCTCTTAAAGAAAAGTTAATACCTATTCTTCTCAAACTATTCCAAAAATAGAAAAGAAAAACTTGCAAATCTCCTCCTAAGAGGCCGGCATTGCTTTGTTACAAAATGAGACAAAGACACTAAAAAAAAAAAAAAAAAAAAAAAAACCAAAAAAAACCACTACAGGCCAGTATCTCTAATGAATACAGATGCAAATATTCTCAACAAAATTTTAGCAAACTGAACCCAACAATATGTTAAAAAAAAATCACTCACATCAAGTGGGATTTATTCCTGAGTTGCAAAGAACATTAAATATTCACAAATCAGTGAACTTAAGCACATTACATCAACACGATAAAGGATAAAAACCATATAATCATTTCAGTAGATGCAGAAAAAGCATTTCACAAAGTACAACATCCATTCATGATAAAAGCCCTCATCAAAGTAGGTTTATAGAGTATATACCTCAACATAAAAAGACCTTATATGAACAACCCATAGCTATCATATTAAATGGGGAAAAACAGCTTCTCCTCTAAGATCAGGAACTAGACAAGGATGCCCACTCTCATCACTTTTATGCAACATAGTACTGGAAGTCCTAGTCACAGCAATCAGGCAACAAAAAGAAATAAAGGCATCCAAGGGGCGCCTGGGTGGCGCAGTCGGTTGAGCGTCCGACTTCAGCCAGGTCACGATCTCGCGGTCCGTGAGTTCGAGCCCCGCGTCAGGCTCGGGACTGATGGCTCGGAGCCTGGAGCCTGTTTCCGATTCTGTGTCTCCCTCTCTCTCTGCACCTCCCCCGTTCATGCTTTGTCTCTCTCTGTCCCAAAAATAAATAAAAACATTGAAAAAAAAATTAAAAAAGAAATAAAGGCATCCAAATTGGTAAGAAAGAAGTAAAAGTTTCACTATTTGCAGATGACATGATACCATACATAGAAAACATTAAACACTCCCTCAAAAATCTTCTAGAACTGATCAAAGAATTCACTAAGGTTGCAGAATACAAAAATCAATACTCAGAAATCCGTTGCATTTCCATATACTAGTAACAAAGTAACAGAGAAATTAAGAAAACAATCCCATTTACAGGTGCACCGAAAGTAATAAAATACCTAGGTATAAATTTAACCAAGGTGGTGAAACACCTGTACTCTTAAAACTATAAAACACTGATTAAAGAAAACTGAAGATGAATGGAAAGATATTCCATGCTCATAGACAAGAATAAAAATAACATTAAAATCTCCATACTACCCAAAAGCAATCTACAGTTTTAATGCAATACCTATTAGAATACCAACAGAACTACAACAATCCTAAAATTTGCATGGAACCACAAAAGACCCTGAATAGTGAAAGCAATCTTGAAAAAGAACAAAACAGGGAATATCATAATCCCAAATTTCAAGACACACTTCAAAGGCACAGTAATCCAAACAGTATGTACAGGCACAAAAATAGACACACAGATCAACAGAAGACAGAGCCTAGAGACCCATGGTTATATGGTCAACTAATCTTCAACAAAGGAGGAAAGCATATGCAATATAAAAGACAGTCTCTTCAAAAAATGGTGTAGGGAAAACCGGACAGCTATACGAAAAGAACAAAACTGGACACTTTCTTAGACGCTATACAAAAATAAACTCAAAATAGATTAAGGACCTAAATGTGAGACCTGAAACCATAGAAGTTCTGGAAGAGAGCACAGGCAGTAATTTCTCCAACACGGGCAATGGCAACATTTTTCTAGTCTCCCGAGGCATGGGAAACAAGTAAAAATAAACTTGGGAGTACATCAAAATAAAAAGCTTCTGCACAGCACAGGAAACAAATGATAAAACTGAAAGACAACCTATGGAATGGGAGAAGATATCTGCAAATGACATATCCGGTACAGGGTTAGTATCCAAAATATACAAAGAACTTATACAACTCAACACCAAAAAAACAAATAATCCAATTAAAAATGGGCAGAAGACATGAAAAGAGGTATCTCTAATGAGGACATACAGATGTTCAATAAACACATGAAAAGATGCTCAACATCACTAATCACCAGGGAAATGCAAATCAAAACCACAATGAGTTATCACCTCATACCTGTGAAAATAGCTAAAATCAAAACCAGAAGAAACAAGTGCTGACAAGGATATGTAGAAAGAGGAACCTTCATGCACTGTTTATGGGCATACAGAGTGGTGCTGTCACTGTGGAAAGGAGTATGGAGGTTCCTCAAAAAATTACAAATAGAATTACCATACAATCCAGTAATTCCACTACTGGGTTTTTACCCAAAGAAAATTAAAACATCAATTTGAAAAAATATAAACATCCTGTGTTTATTGCAGCATTATTTGCAATAGCCAAATTATGGAAGCAGCCCACATGTCTATCAATAGATGAATGGATAAAGATGTGCTATACATATACAATGGAATATTACTCAGCCACAAAGAATGAAATCGTATCATTTGCAACGTGGATGGATCTAGAGATTACAATCCTAAGTTAAATAAATCAGTCAGAAAAAGACAATTACGATACGATTTTACTCACATGTAGAATTCAAGAAACAATAAAAAAAGAGACAAACCAAAAAACAGACTCTTAACTACAGTTAACAAACTGATGAGGAGGTGGGTGGGAGGATGGGTGAAATGAAATAAGTGATAGGGATTAAGAGTACACTTATGATGAGCACTGAGTAATGAACAGAACTGTTGAATCACTAGGTTTTATACCTGACACTAATATAGCACTGCAAAAAAAAAAAAAAAAAAAAAAAAAAAAATCAAAGACCTGTTTTATACTTAGTTGACCCTTGAACAACCGGGTTGTTCTGCAGGAGATCAGGGGCACTGACAGACACCTCCTCCCTACACAGTTCCAAATTCATGTTTCACTTTTTTTTTTAAGTAGGCTCTACACTCACTGTGGAGCTTGAACTCACAACTCTGAAACCAAGAGTTGCATGCTCTACCAGTTGAGTCAACCAGATGCCCCTAAATCTGTGTTTAACTTCTGATCCCCCAACTTAACTACTAATAGCCAAATGCTGACAAGAAGCCTTACTGGTAGCATAAACATTACACACACATTTGTATATGTATTGTATATTGTATTCTTACAATTAAGTAAGCTAGAGAAAGAAAATGTTAAGAAAATCATAAGGAAAATACACTTACAGTACTCAACTGTATTTATCAAAAAAAAAAAAAAAAAAAAAAAGCCTCAAGTAAGTGGGCCCATGCAAGTTCAAACATTTTGTTCAGGGATCAGTTGTATTTACGAGTATGTCTTATACTAACACCCATTAATACGGTAAAAGAAACAAACTCCTACTTGCTATTTCCTTTATTTAGTTTTTATCAACAATCACTACCTCCTAATGATTTAATATCATGTGTTTCAATGCAAACCTTCATAATTTAGCTTTTTCATTTCAGCTTCAAGTTTTTCTTTAAGTTTCTTCACAGCTTCTAAAGCTTCTTGATCCTTCCTATAGCCACTATCCATCTTCTTAACTTCAGCTTGTTTAGTCTTTAATTCTTGTTGGGCATGTTTCAACTTCATCTGAGCCTGTTATTGAAAATTTAATAGACTATGTGAGGCAGATAGTGCTAGTGATTAAATGGCCACAGATGCAGATTAGTTTAAGAAACGTCAGCTTGGAAAATGTAACTGTTTGGTCACTTGCATTAATATCTTAAAGAAATCAATCATTTCCCAATACTTTCTGCTCATAAAACTACTCAGAGTATAAAACATATGCTTAACATAAATCATTACGTTATTTACTCCATATTTTTAACACTTACAAAGGATGACATTAATGAGTCCAAAAATTATATGAAAGAGTAATTGTCATTAGCTGATTAAATTAAAAACACATCAGAAAGCTACTAATCAGAACACTAACTAGTTCCCTTCCTTTCCACTTAGGTATGCATATTTGTACTTGTATACTATTTGTGAGTGTTGTTCAATTAACAGTGGAGAGACTGTATTGAGCAGTAAGAAAATTATACAGGAAAGTGAACTTAAGCTGACAAGAGAAATTTCAATGCTTGGAGTCTGATATGCGAATGCTAGTTTATATAAATGAGTACCGTTCCTTAAAAGCATGAACTAGTACTTTGAGATCTGGCTGGATGTCTCCTTCCCCTAAAACTGAGTAATGGTGGCTTTTTCCCAACATATAATAAGTTAACAGAAAAACTGAGGGGATTTAAAAGTTTTTCTGTTATTGATTTCTTACAATTTTTTTGTGACCTTCAGCGTTGAGTGGAAAAGTTGCAAACATTTAACAGAAAATGCTGAATATGATTAATACAAACACACACGGGAACATGTGTATTTGTAAAGATGAGCCCTCTGTTAAAAAAAATAAAGACTGTGTATATATATATATTTTTTTTTTCTGCAATCAAAACTGTTGCATTCATAGGACTTTAAAAGATGCACAACTATCTAAACAAATTTGAAAGTCTTTACTGACAAGCTTCAAAGGTTATGAAATCCGTATAGGGAAACCAAAGACGAGAAGGGGGTAAGTGGGAGGGAGAGATACTTCCAAGGATGAAAGGTAAGAACTAAGTGTGGTGACCACAGAAATGGAAAGGATGTTTGTTTTCCCGTTAAAGCTTAAGACTTCGACTTTATGTTGTCAATAAAAAAGTAAAAAGAGCACACACACAAAAAAATTAACCTCAAATATTCCATACAATACTACAAAATAGAATAAAGCATTTATTGCATTTATAATTTCAACTAACCTATAAGGGTATTTAATATTTTATAGCATCTTAAACTATCATCAATATTTAGCAGTTAGCATATTTGAATTTCACTGTATTGAGCGCTACTGAGTAGCAGAGTAACAAATTCCTTGACATTGGCAATGGTTATAAAACGTTGAAAATAATCAGATCACCATAATGTGGAGCTTCTAAAAAAATGCAATCACACAGAGCTGAATGTCTGTATTTACCTGTTTGGCTTCTGTCTGAGCTTTACTTATGTCGTTTTTACAGGCCATCATTTGACCAGCAAGAGTTGCTTCTGCTCCATCTTCATTACTAGACAGTCCAGCGGAAACAGCGTTGAAGTGCTGCTGTGCCACAGCCAAAGCTTCAGCATCTTTATTACTTGCTTCCTGAAGGGCATTCAGCCCATCTGTTATCTTCTTAACCTCTTTTTCCTTTGCTGCTAAAGTTTTAGAATCCTTCAGGAAGATTTTAATATTGAACAGTATTATATTTTAGGAAATACATCCATTTTTTCTTATCTACCCATACCCTTATGCCATCAAATTTCATAGCAATTTGAAGTGGGCATGGTTAAAAGGAAAATAATTTAACCATCCCAACTTTAAATACTTAATCCTCATTTTAAAATTCACCCTGTTTTTAGGATAAATGTGTCCTTAGTATTCCAAATACTACTGGAAATACTTTCATTCTGTGTGTTACGGTCTAATCTAGAAATTAGCTAAAGCAGCATAAACAAACGATTTGAAGCAACTAAAAATCACTTTCTAAAGCTCTAAAATTGAACTAATAACTATCCTACTCCAAGCTTCAAAGCAGAGATTGTAGGATGAAGAGCATGTACATGAAAACATATTTATAAACTATTAAAGACCATAAAATTTAAATATTAAATACTAGTGGAAACAGCATTATTAATAATTAACCCCTCTTAAGTTATATACACGAACACCATGAACACTAAGATAACAACACTGGAAAAAAAAAAATCCAGCTATATTATTTACATGAGAGTGACCAGAAATTTTGGCTCACAAGTTTAATTCATGATTCATTAAATATTTATTAGAGGTTTACCATGTATCAGTCATTGTTCTAGACATTAAAGACACAGATTCCTCAGGGACCCTATATTCTAGAGAAGCATAGTAAAAAAATAAAGCAATGTAAAGGGATAGAAACTGATGGGAACTATTTTAAGAACAATGAAGGAAGGCCTTTTTGTGATGACATTTTGAGCAGAAACCTAAATGAAATAAAAGGAGTGATCGATCATGCTAATACTACAGGGACCCACACTAGGCAAGCTCTGCGAAATATGCTTGGGTGTTTGAAGAACTATTTGGTGTTGGACCACCGTGAGCAAGTGGAAAGGAGCTAGGGTCTCATAGGCCATGGTGAAGACTAAATTTAATTATACATGTGACTTTGAAACCATTAATGAATTTTAAGAACAAGAGTGATGTGATCCAGTTTATATTTTAGCTTTTGTAAAGAACAGATTGTAGAATGGCAAGAGTAAAAAGCAAGGCAACTAACAGGGACATCATTACAGCATCCCTCCTAAGACATGATGGCCTGCAGTAAAGCAGCGATAGACATGAAAAGTGGCTATATTCAGGAAGTACTTTTAAAGTCAAGAGAATCTGCTGATGGATTAGATACAGAGTTTGAGAAAAAGGGGGGAATGCAAGAAGACTCTAGGATTTCTGGACTGAACAATTAAGTTAATAGTGGCGCCATTTTTCTGACATAGGGAAAAATTCAATAACTCAAGGAGGTTTGGGTAGGTAGAGTTTTATTTTGGATATGTAAAGTTTTAGACTTTTTGTTAGTCATCTATGTAAAAATATCAATTAAATAACTGGACAATTAAGTTTTAGACATTTTGTTAGTCATCTATGTAACAATGTCAATTAAATAGCTGGACAAAAAAATCTAGAATTCAGGGAAGGAGTCAAGGCTAATTATAGATCTGAAAGGCATCAACATATAAATATTATAGGGCTACAGGCCTGGATGGGATTAGCTAAGAAAGGAGTGTATATAAAAGAAGTCTGCACTAGCCCAGTGGGATGCCAACATCTGTTATTCTGATTTCTATTTCTAGACTGGCTTCAATATTCCTATATTCAACTACCTAATCAACAGATCTACTTAGACGTCTAACAGGCACCTCAAGCCTATTATGTTCACACTGTACTTCCTCCTATTCTCTACTAAGCTAATGATATTTCCAATTGTCAAGGACAGAAATCTGTAGTATCCTTCAGTCCTTTTAACAACCAACTCAACAACCAATCTGCCAGGTCTAACTCGTTGGACGTACCTTTACAATACTCATAAAATCCCAAAACTTCTCTCAATACACCCACTTATACTGCATTCATCCAAGGGCTATCCTCTAGACTGGTACCTACTACCTGGATTTCCTCCCTGCTTCTTCCCTTTAGGTTATTCTCTAAACATCAAGAAAAGTACTATTAAAATATAAAAAATGTTGTTCCTCTGCTCAGCCAACTCCAGTCGCTTCCCATGTCACTCAGAATAAAGGTCAAAGTCCTTCACGTGTCTTATAAAATCACATGTGATCCTACACCTTTTACCTTTCTGCATTCCTACTACTTAGTACTGAAGAGCCACACTGATCAATCTCCTTATATTTCCAATATCTCTGGCACCTGGGGCAATTGCTCTTCTGCCTCGTACATCTTCTCCCACAACCAATTTATTTACATGGTTCTCTGACTTCCTTCAGGTCTTATTAATGAAATAGCACCTTCTCAATGAGACCGTCAGTGGTTACCCAATTTAAAAACCCACAGCTTACCCACCTCCCTTATATTCCTAAAACTCTACCCTTTTTCTCCAAATCTGTTATCACTATATAACACACTGTAGATTTCATTTATTTTATCATCATTCTCCTCATTGGAATGAATACCCAAAAGGCATTTTGTCCTTATTTGTCATTTTGTCCACTGCTATATCCTCAGCCCAAACAACTATACTGTCCGTAGCATACACTCAATAAATATTAATAAAATGGATAAGTGTAACCGAGAGAAATTAAATCAAGCTTCTTATTTACTTACCTCAACCATATTTTTTTCCAGCTCTTTGCGTTTGTTCTCTTCACTTGCCAGATTTTTCTTCTTGAGATCAAAGGCACTTTGAGATTTAGTATTAACTCGCTGAGCTTCTGCAAGAGCATCTTCTAAAGATCGGAGTATACCTCCAATTTCCTATAATCAAATGCAGCCAATCCAATCAGCATACTTGTAATTTGTTCATGTCATCATGTTCTTGTATAACTTCTGTAAGATTTACTTTTTATAAGCTATGTTATTATCACATGTTAAGATGATCAATACAGAAGACAATACCAGTGGACCTCACTTATTACAATTTTTTTTCCACAGTATATTATCTGTTCTTACATATTATGTCTGACCTTATCTTTTCTTCTTTCCAACTCTTCTATTTCATGGCTAAGTGCTTTTATTTTTTTATCATTCTCAGACAATTTTTCTTGAAGCTTTACAACTTTATCTTGCATTTCTTTTAACTCCTCAGCTGAGCGTTCTTTTGTATCTTCAGCCAGCAAAAACTGATAAGCAATATATAAACGACTCAAATGTTCTATTTCCCTCATTACTTTTTGGTACTCCAAGTAGGAAGATCTTTCCTGGAAGAGAAATCACCAATAAAGTATAACTCAAACTTCAAAATTTTCAACAAACTTAGAAAGACTCAAACTACAGCAACATGTATAAAATTTCCCATCACATAATAGACTTTGTCTTAGATTAGTGATCATGGATTATAGAAATTTTAACATTAGATCTCTAGCTTTTCAGATACCATTATACCATCTCCAGTGAATCCTGTGTGGTTGTTTCTTTTAATATATAATCAGGCAGTTGGGATTAACAAAGAAATGTGGACACAAGGTTCACAGACTGGGGGGTAGTAAGTAGTCTACAAACTACACAACCACCAATGATACATTATTACATGTATCCTGAAATAGTATTTACCAAGATGCCTACCCAACATTCAATCATGTAACTATTTACAAACACTTGTTCACACATTATTAAACTTGATTCTGATAAGGACCCCCTAGGGTGGACAGAGTAATTAAAATCCCTAACCACACCTGTTCAGATTTGCCAATAACATCCACATTACTTTATGGATTCAGAATACAACTCTGAGAAGTATCAAATTTTAATGAGCATTTAATGAAATCCTAAATGTGAAAGTTCAAAACCAATGTGCTATAAATGCATTTTTTCACTGAAATATTATGTCACAAGCTACAAAGATGATAGAAAAGACCTGGACATTTGTTTTAGTACCTTTCACTTATCAATGGTCTTGACAGCCAATAATTGCAGTGGTAGCCCCTATTATCCTAGAAATTATTCACTCTACTAACAGGATTACTAGGAGTGTCATGTCCTCAAGTAATGTTGTTCTGCTCAATTCTACCTCTCCATCTGGGAGATCATTTTCTGAGATTATGAAGAGCAATCTCCAAAATCACTATGATTGATAGGTATGAATGAAGTACATGTCCTCTATAAGCAGAAGTCTGATTAACAAGTACCAATTCTAACTCCTTATCTTATCCCATAGAAAAATTCCTGAGAAGTGGTGTACACTTCATCTCTATGTGTATGATCTTGAATACAATGAAAAATTGTCACCAATTTTGAGAGACATTCTAGATGGCTGTCCTCACATACACAGTGTATACCTCTTTTAATTTTTGAATGGTTGGAGTAATCTCTTCTTCAAGTATCTGGAAAATAAAGGAAAATCAAAATTTTCAGTATGTAAAGTACCATTAAAAAATCTGAAAGGAAAAGTAGCATGGAAGTTTAAGGAAAACTGGGGGAGGGGAAATTTCCTCTTTACAGCAGGGAAACTCTAAATGCAAAATTACTCTCTTTACAAACATTTTATATAAATTTAATTACCGTCTTAATTTCTTTCAGCTTAGCCTCTTTTTTTTCTATAGTTTTCTGGGCAGCTATTTTTTTGTATTCATACATCCTGGTTCCAGCTGCTTCTTCTATCATGGATAAAATCTGGAAAGACAATTATATTAATGTTTCAAGAATACAAGATAAATCTCATTAGAGTTTACATTACGTATATCATTTAAGGTCTTAACCTCACTAAGCATGCTTACCAAAATAAAGGCCCAAATGGACCAGAGACATTAAGTACATAAAAATGCACGTATTGCCCACAGCCCTAACATTCAAGAAACATTTCTGGCCTTTACTCCAATTCTAAAATTGAACTTCATGCAACACTGAGGCAGAGTAAATCTCTTTTAAAATTGAAGCCAGGGGCATCCGGCTGGTTCAGCAAGGAGAGCGTGCAACTCTTGATTTTGGGGTTGTTGAGTTTGAGCCCCATGTTGGGTATTTAGATTACTTAAAAATAAAAATTTTTAAATAAAAAAATAAAATTGAAGCCAATAATTCCTCCTCTTTTCCTGCAAACATAAGTTTAAAAAAAATAAAGGCTACCAACATTCAGTTTTCATTTTAGAAGCTTCTACTTAAAATTGTTCCAAGAGACTTCAGCCATTTTGTGCCAACAGGATGAAGCATGACATAACATGTGCATCCCAACTGTGGCATGTGCTGTAAGAACTTGGGCAAATAACTTAATCTTCTCTGTGCTGCGGTTTCTTCATCCATAGCGTATGGATAATATCTCACAACACTGTTGAGAATTACACAAAATAATTCATGTAAAAAGCACTTTAAAAAAGGCAACTACTTATCAATTATAATTTCCTAAGTAAAACAATTTTACCAGCACTCCTTTTTCAGAAGCTTCTACACACCATCAATCCTTATCTCAAAAGGATTATTTCTCTCAAAACTATTCTCATTTCTATGTATTTGGCAGGTTTCAAATTAGAAGTTTCCCTTAAGACGTTATCTAAAGAAAATATGCATGACCTACGTTCAAATCAGACTGCTATTACCAATTATCAGTTTTCCCCTTAGTTCTCAATAAAAAATAGTAACTAAAGAGCCTTTGTTCTTGTTGAAAACATTCATTCCTTTACACCAACTCTTTTCAAGGGGGCTCCAAGAAAAAAAACTTTAAGTCTTAATACCCTAAGCAATCCACTGAATGCAATGAATTAATTTCACTCAAATCTTTTTCTGTAGGGTTTAAGTCTGATATGGAACACTGGTTGAGAAAGGCTGCTTGATACAGTCAAAATTTCTTTTAATACTGGGCAATACAACTCTTAGAAGAAAACACAGAAGTTAAGCTCCTTGACACTGGTCATAGTGAAAAATTTTTTGGATTTGACACCAAAAGCAAAGGCAATGGAAAGCAAAAATTAACAAGTGGGACTCTATCTGACTGAACTACCTTCTGACTGAAAACCTTCTGCATAGCAAAGGAAACCATAAACAAAATGAAAAGGCAACCTAGGGAAGAGGAAAAAGTAGTTGTAAATCATGAATCTGCTAAGGGGTTAATATCAAAATACATAAAGAACTTGCATATACAACACAATAGGAAAAAAACAATCTAATTAAAACCTGGGCAGAGGATGTGAACATTTTTTTCACAAAAGATAGAGAGATGAAAGGTATATGAAAGGTATTCAACATCATTACATCAGGGAAATGCAAATTAAAACCATGAGATAACTACCTCTGTTAGAATAGCAATTATCACAAAGACAAGAAATAACAAGTGCAGGTGATAATGTGGAGAAAAGGGAAACCTTTTCTATACTGTTGATAAGAATGTAAATTGGTGCAGCCATTATGGAAAACTATGAAGATTCCTTAAAAGATTAAAAATAGAACTACCATATGATACAGCAATTATATTTCTGGGTATTTAGCCAAAGAAAACAAAGACACTAACTTGAAAAGATACCTGCATCCCCATGTTCACTGCAGCATTATAATACCAAGACATGGAAACAACCTAAGTGTTGGTGATGAACAGATAAAGAAAATGTGGTATATATACACAATGGACTATTATTCAGCTATTTAAAACAAATGCAATCTTAAATTTTTTAATGTTTATTTATTTTTGAGACAAAGAGAGAGACAGAGCGCGAGTGGGGGAGGGGCAGAGAGAGAGGGAGACACAGAATCCGAAGCAGGCTCCAGGCTCTAAGCTGTCAGCACAGAGCCCGACGCGGGGCTTGAACTCACAGACCGTGAGATCATGACCTGAGCCGAAGTCGGACGCTTAACCAACTGAGCCACCCAGGTGCCCCTTAAAACAAATGCAATCTTGCCATTTGTGACAACGTGGATGGAACTGGAGGGCTTTATGCTAAGTGAAATAAGTCAGGCAGAGATAGAGAAATACTGTATAATCTTATTTGTATGTAGAATCTAAAAAGAAAAAAAATGAGATCCTGGAGAACATATTAGGGGTTGCCAGAAATAAGGGTTAAAGGGTGGACAAAATGGGTACAGGTGATCAAAGGTACAACCTTCCAGTTACAAACATTCTGGGGATATAATGTATAGGATGGTGACTACAGTTAATAAAACTGTAAAAATACAGTTAATAATGCTATATTTGAAAGTTGCTAAGAGCTAAGAAGGTAAACCTTAAAAGTTATAAGAAAAAGAAAATTGAAACTATGTGGTAATGGATGTTAACTAGACTTATAAGGATCATTTTGCAATGTCTACATATATTAATCACTATATTGCACACCTGAAACTAATAGGTCACTTATATCTTCATTAAAAAAAAAAAATGTTAAAAAAAATCTGCTCGACAATGTTCTGCCCATGCCTTTTCTTATACATTCTCATTTAATCCTCAGAAAATACCTGAGGTAAGGACTCTTGACTCTAATTTACAGATAAGGAAACTAAAGCTCAGAAAGGTAATGTCATATAGCTTTAAAAAGGTAGGGGGCCAGAGTGCCAAATAATAAAAAAAAACAAAAAACTTTCTTTACTAATTATTCTTAATAATGTTCCTAAGAATTTTAAGAATAGAAGAAATTATGTTTAAAAATTGACTTAGAAGATTAAAACAGTATCTACAATTATTACTTTTATTGTCTACAAATAGTATCTTTACCTCTGGAGGTTTCATGTTCAATACTTTTGTAATTCGGCCCTGAAAAATAAAACGGCAGTTACTGTAATGATAACAAATTAGAGTCAACTAAAGGCATACACATTTACCTGCACTGAAGTTGTTATATCCTAATATACTAACCTTTTGGGAATTCTTTCTCTTACCTACATGAAAAGATGTTTCTTCTAGAATTCTGCTATTCACACTTTCACTTACCAGTAATATAGTTTTTAAATAACACAAAGTCAACTCAGATCATATTTCTGAAACAATATTAATGATACAGAAGTCTCCAATAAGTATATAAATACATAAGTATATACAATTTAGCATAATTGTTGGACATCTTTTGATTTGTTTCTTTACTTGCTGCACTCCAAGGTAATTTCTAGAAACAGAAATTCTGGGCCTCAAATAGAATAGTTACATGTTTTATTTCAATGTCAGATTATCAGTACCAAAAAAAACCAAAACAAAATTCCACTACCCAATTCTCAGACCATCATATTACTTATGATTTCGATTCATTTAAAGTAAATTTTCAGACTTGAGGCTGTGATATACTGAAAATAACGTTATTTTGGTCCCATCAGGATCCTGCCATTGACCTTGCTGTAACTTTCTAAGAAGACAGCTGGTGAGGCAAGTAAGGACAAGATAATATTAGCACTTAATTTTCATTTGAATAAGTCTCCATGTAAGAAAATTTTTTTTTAATTTTTTTTTTTTTTAGTGTTTAATTTTGAGACAGAGACAGAGCATGAGCGGGGGGGAGGGGCAAAAAGAGAAGGAGACACAGAATCTGAAGCAGGCTCCAGGCTCTGAGCTGTCAGCACAGAGCCCGATGTGGGGCATGAACTCATGAACCCGTGAGATCAGGACTTGAGCGAAGTCCAACACTTAACCGACTGAGCCACCCAGGTGCCCCTAAGTAAAAACATTTCTTAAAATTTAATATATATTTGAAATAACAAAATGCTTGAGTCCAACATTCAAAGGAATTCCTTTAAAAGGAATATATTATGACAATATCTTTTTAAAAAATTTTATAGTGTATTCTTGTAAGTCAAGGAAAATTATTTCTAGACATTCTTCAAACTTCAAATATGTACTGATGTTAGAACACATCAGTACATATTAACTAAATCAACCTCTTAACAGGTGCCCAAACACCAGTGTAATGGTATATAAAAAATGAAAAACCCAAAAAGAATCAATTCCCGTATTATAGTATCATAAAAAATGAACAATGTCAAAGCATATATAAAGGCCACAAACAAAATACCTGCATGATGAGAAAGTGAGGGTTGTTAACATTAAGGCCAACAGAACAGAAGAGATCTTGTACTCTGGTATTGTTTGCATTTACTCCATTGATTAAATATTTATTTCTACCACCAATAACCACCTAAAAGGGAAATATTTTAAAAGATATAAATGAATATATAAAACTTGAAGATGATACATTTCCAAATATATTTCACTTGTTTGTTCTGTCCTACTAATGATAAATAAAACCAATCCTGAATAAATAATGGAGGAAGTGTGACATGGTCAAAAAGAATACAGAGTCAGGTCAATTGGTTTCTAATCCAAGGATATTCCACACACAAGCCTCCTAATCTCTCATGCGTTGGACTAAATCTCTAAGGTCACTTTTGACTTTATGTTTCCTAGTATGTATAAAACATATTCTATACCTAATCATTCTTTAGAATTTTCCCACCCTCAGAGGTTAACCCCTCCTTCCTCCACTTTTTAATTTCCAAAAAACAGAAGTCAGATACTAAAAACTAAAGACAAGGAGTTTGATAGCAGTGTGATAGTTTGATCCTTGACAAGATTCTAAAATGGGTCAATAAAGACATGACTTGTGAATACTTGAAAGAAAAAGAGTAATTATGGAGCTTCAAAGAACAACTTATACCAGACATCAGCGTGTTCACACTCTGCTATAGCACTTACACTGTCACTTATTGGGTATAATCATCTCACCCATCCTATTTTGAGGTCCTTCTTCTATCTGTATTTCCCAGGGCCTTCAAGATTGCCCAGCACATACCAAACACTTAATAAAATACTGAATGAGTGTTAATTCAGTTCTTTTCTTGACAGAAGCATTAAGCTGATAGATCACATACTACTATATTTGGAACAATAAACCTAGTATACACATAAGTATTTTAACAAAGTCTTTCTAACAAAAATTTGGTGAAAATATAGGCATATGGATTATATGAGGACAGGAATTTTAGGTAGATTAGTAGGAGACTTACTAAAAATTCCTAAAAGTTGAGTATTTGATGGATGCTTAATGACAAAGAACAGGATTTTATCTCAAACTAGTCAATGTCTTACTTTTTTTTTAACTAGAGGTTTTTATTAAAATACAAAAGGGAATCGAAAATTACATAATGCTAAGATGGAGAGTCAAAAGGACTTAACAGAATTTTTAAACATAAAACTGACAAAGTAAAAACACTGTAGGACTATAGTAAGAAAAAAGGACAATGTATGGTCCCTGCTTTGGTTTCAAAAACCTGCTTACATACAGAAATGGCAGTAACACAGCTAATAACACACATTTAAAAAATCAGAGTTTAAGTGAAGTGGATATGAACTCATAACATATTATGAACTCTCCAAAGACATACTGGGGAAAACAGAAGAGTACGTAAAATGAAAGAAGTGACAATTCTGCTTAATCCTGTCCTAAGGAGACCAATTCTGAGACACGCAATTTGATGGACCATGCATTAAAAATAATTAAAAAAAAGCATAAAGAACCTAGAGCAAATTTGTATTCAGTGTGATCAGACAAGTTAAGGAAATAGAAACAATTATCAATTGAAATACCTAGAGAGATTTAGCTTAAATATTAAATATTTAAACACCTAAATATTAAAACATGGAATACATTAGATTTGTTTTTTGATGCTCTCAAAGAATCAGATTTAATGTGTAAAATTTGATGACAGTACTTCAGCTCATTTTATAGGAATAACTTTCTAATTAGACTCATCCAGTAACAATAGGTTACCTCAGAAGATGGCAAGATCCCAACTATTAGAGGTACTCCAGTACAGAGAAAATTCAAGTATAGTTCAAGATTTAAAGCATAGTTACTAGTGCTCATCCTGATTGATGGCTTTTTAGATCCCTTTCAATCCTCTTGGTAAATGGTGGAATTTGCACGATCAAATTTTTTTTTTTTAATTTTTTTTTTTTAACGTTTATTTTATTTTTGGGACAGAGAGAGACAGAGCATGAACGGGGGAGGGGCAGAGACAGAGGGAGACACAGAATCGGAAACAGGCTCCAGGCTCTGAGCCATCAGCCCAGAGCCTGACGCGGGGCTCGAACTCACGGACCGCGAGATCGTGACCTGGCTGAAGTCGGACGCTTAACCGACTGCGCCACCCAGGCGCCCCGTCAAATTTTTAACATAAGGAAGATATTCTTAAGAAACCTAGTCAGTTTTTGATCAATTTTGCTCATAAACTTTCTCTCTCCAGCAGTCTCATTGCCAAAAAACATGTCAGACAAAAGTTGTTAGATATCCAAATATTTAGTAGTCACTCACCTGCCTCGTTACTGTAATTTCATCATGAACCTCAAATCCTAAAGGACTTTGCTTTTTGTCAGAATTATCAAATGTGATTGACACGGAGGCTTTGGTAATACCAGCCTGCCCATTTTTGTAAACTAAATCTTGTAGATTAGAAGCCCGAACCTAAAACAAAAGAAAAGTTTGTCAATTACAAAATCCCATATTGCATAAAATGGCACTAAAAATGGGTTTCTTACTGTTGGAAAACCACCCATGCAGTATCCACTAAGTAGCCAGCCAGGCAAGGAAAGCAAGGAAAATGGGAAACCACATAAAATGAGTGCCTTTCCCCACAAAACTGTTCCAACCCTGCATTGGATTGTTTTCTATTCGTTTCGTAGCTGAAGTTCATTTGAAAGATTTAGGAAGACAGCATCTAAGAATTTCACTATTCATCCAATCCCATTAGATCCTGAAAAGGCATTATAATGCAGTGAGCGGGTAGGAATACAGCTTCTGGAATAAGATTCCCAAATGCCTGAGTTTGAGGGCTGCTCCAAACATCTTAAGGGGATGAGCCTTAGGCAACACTAAATTTCTATTTTCTCATCTATAAATAGAGTAGAAAAAAAAGTAGAGTAATAACATCTACCTCTAAAGGACTGCAGTGAAGTATATGCACTGTATTTAAACTCCGTATAAAAACATATTGAATAATTCTGTATGGTTATTTCAGAATTTGGTAAAGTACTAAAGTACTTGTGAGTTGTTTGACATAAGACAAGTTATTTGATTCTTACAAAAAACTTTACTGACCCCCCTCCTATGGTGAATGCAGTCAAGGCTTTTAAAAGTGCCCTAGATTATGACAACTATACTTCATTCAAAAAACAAACAAAAAAAAGTGTCCTGGATTATAGAAAACTCAAGCTTTATTCTAATTTTAAACAAAGAATGGTAGGTTAAGTTCAGTAAAAACCCAATAGAAATGAAAAAAAAAAAAAGATAATTCACATAAACTTAAAAATGCAAATGAAGAGAAAACTGGCAATAGTGTCCAAGTTCAATGAGGATTCTCTTGAGGTTCCCCAAACTTGTAATTCACATATATCAGAAAGTTTACCTGAGACAGGTTGGAGATGCCCAGCAAAAAGCAGATGGAGTCCAATATGTTGGATTTCCCACTACCATTTAAACCGGTGATAGCATTGAAGAGGGGGTCAAAACCATTGACTTCAGTCCTCTGAGCATAGGACTTAAATCCCTCAAGAATGATTGACTTAACATGCATCTTCACTACTGACTTGGACAGGTAAACTGCTAGGAATCAAACAGGACACAAAGCAGTTCTGTACAAAACAGAAATACAATAAGTGGAACAGAAATCTGGAATCATGACGTATGTAGAAAGACTAAAACATAAAAACGACTTAATGGCTTAATAGAAATAAAAGAGCCACTTGCTGAGCTACTTCCTCTGAAGTAAGGACACTTTTTCCAACTTAATTAGAAGTTAATTAAACCATTAATTCAACCTGGAAGTCAACGACTTAATTTTCCAGCCTTCCCTTCCATCTTTATCATACTCTCAACAGAAACTACCGATTATTTCATATCCCACTCCCTCTGCCCCCAATGTCCTTCTCCCTGGTACAGACATGACTCACTCTCCTTTACCACACTCACGACTTTGCTTAAATGTCACCATACTGAGGTCCTGACTTCTCTATATAAAAACGCACCTGTCCCCATCCCCTCTGCCTTTTCCTTCACTGTACTTAAAGATGACGCTAAACTGGGGTGCCTGGGTAGCTCAGTCGGTGAAGCCTCTTGATCTCAGGTTCGTGGGCTCCAGCCCCCCATGGGGCTCTGTGCTGACAGCTCAGAGCCTGGAGCCTGCTTGGATTCTGTCTCCCTCTCGCTCTGCCCCTCCTCAACTCGCACTCTGTTTCTCTCAAAAATAAACATTTAAGAAATTAAAAAGATGACGCTAAACAGTATTTTTGTATTTGTCTACCCAAACTATCATAATGAAAGTTTCTGTAAAATCTTGGCATGTTCCACCGCTGTAGGCCCTAATAGTGCCTGACTCGAGGGCGCGGGGAGTCAGTCAACATTTACTTAAATAGATGAATCCCATATATTCTCGAGATTCTGTTTTCACTCAGCCTGTTCCCTCGCCCCACCAGGACTTTCTATCAACAATTGTTTGCACCACTCCAAGGCTGGAGAGAAAGTAGACATTCTTCCAGGAACCCTTTAGGACTAATTTTAGTTTGAGGTCCAGTCTTGCTAATCCCTCCTTCCACGCACACACACACACACACACACACAAAACCCTATCCTCCTCTCCAGCCAGGAATGCCTGACTAGGCCCAACCGGCCCCGCTCACCCACCTGCCTCACCACTGCGCCAGGCCCTCCGGGCTTGAGGCTCCCCAGAAGCTACTCCTGGTCACAAGAACAGAGAGTGGGTTCACCCTTGCCTGGCCTTGGGCGCTACTAAGCGAATTGCAACATAGTGGCTAAGACACCCGCTCCGCGATCTACACCCTGGCCGGAAATATTTATGCCTTTGAATTTCGGCGCGAGCAAAGGACCCCACCTCCACTGCCGATTTCATTGCCAGGTGCCTACGAGATGCCTAACTTAGAGGTTCTAATTTTCCCTCCCATCGAACAATCAAAGTGACAGAGGGATAGGAAAGAGCGTCATGACAATGGTAACTCCAGGGATGCAAGCGCTGGGACCTGAAGACTAAAGGAGAAAGCGGCATTTGCTGAGCTCGGCGTCCGGCACCCCACGGGCAGCCCCATACTGCAGCCAAGGGCCTTGCGTTTCTCCAACCCCACCCCACTTCAGGTCCCATCTGGCCTCGGGCTGTCCCGGTGGCCCCGCCCCGTCCAGAGTCTCGCGGGTATTGCGGGGGGGGGGGGAAGAAACTAGCTGGTGCGGACGGCAGCTTTCTCAGAGTCCTGAAGGCAGGGAGGCGGGAAGGCTTCTAAGTAGTGTTACCAGTGTATTTCAGAAGACTCAGAATTTATCCGATTTGGCTCAGATTTGTCAAAAATAGAAGCTGTGCTTTGTCGGTGCTGGAAGGCGCGGAACTTCGGGGCACTGTTGCGGGGGGGGGGGTGGCGTTCTGGCTCCGCCCCTCGCGGCTCCGGTCTCTGGCGGGCTTTTTCATCTCAAATTTCGCGTCGGGGCGGGACGTTAGTACTCGCTGTCGAGAGCTGTGCTGATCCCATAGGAAATTGTGTGGGGCTGGCAGGTGGTGGGCAGATAGGTGTTTCCTTCCCTGCGCTTCCGTTAAAGCAGTGGCAGAACTAACATTTCACAGAATTTCTTTGGAAACCGGATTGTTAATATTTATGCCAGGCTGGGTTCCAAGGGCTTTCAAATCCTGTCGCAACTCTGTGAAACCCGTGACATTGTTTTCATTTCACAGGTGAGCGAACACAGGTCAAGCAACTTACTCCAAGTAATAAGTGGAGAAGCTGGGATTTGCTCCCAAGCAGTGTAGCTTCATATCGCGTATTGTTAAATGGTTATATACTATTCCTCTTCGTGTTCAGAATCCAGTACCATTAATAGGATTCTGTATTTATCAGTGTGTGCTGTTATCAACAAGCAAAACTGACCAGTTTACTCACAGTTGAGCATTCTGATACTACTAAGGAGGGACAGCGGCAGATTGCACTGTCGTGCTGTCCCTATGTGAGGTATAAAAAGATGGTGTAGCTGGTATGCTATTTTAAGCCATGTTTAAAATTTCTTCACCCAGGAATGGCTTTGCAGCATTGGACACCAGCAGAACTATCAAGAACCGCCAATAATGGGCCTATGTTTTGAAATTCATTCTCTTCCTAAGAGGATAAAATAAGTGTTTTTTTTGGGGGGGGTTAGTTTTGTTTACTTAAGAACTATGTATTGTCATATCCCACCCCCTTCTGTAATGTCAGTGGTTACTGGCCTAACATCTTTTTAGTTAAGCATTTATCTCTCTGCCTTGGTTTCTGCATTCCCTACATTCTACAGCTCACATATGTTGGTTCTATTCAATTTTTTTTTAAGTTTTTAATTCCAGTATAGTTAACATATAGAGTGTTATATTAGTTTCAGGTATTCAATATAGTGATTCATCACATCTATACATCATTCGGTGCTCATTACAAGTGCACTCCTTAATCCCGATCACCTATCTCACCCATTCCCCCCACCCACTTCCCTTCTGGTAACCATCAGTTTGTTCTCTAGTTGAGAGTCTGTTTCTTGGTTTGTCTCTTTCTCTCTCTTTGCTCGTTTGTTTCTTAAATTCCACGTGAGTGTAATCATACGGTATGTCTCTCTCTGACTTACTTCGCTTAGCATTCTACTGTCTGGCTCCATCCTGGTTACAAATGGTGTATTCAATTTTAATATACATTTATTTTCAACTATGTCTCCATCACTTTGTGAGTAAAGACTTTTAATTTGCCAACAAACCCTAAAATGGGTTTTACCAAGTTGTGAAATAAACATTTCTTTGGGGTGAAAATGGACACAATTAGCCTTTGCACTTATTTAATAGATTAATAATTCACATATATTTAAGTCAAATGGATGAAAACATATGCAAATGCACTTCTGGATGAGCACTTATGAGTAGTTATAAGACTATACATACCTACTCCCACTGAAAGTATTTACTTAAATGAAAATTGCTTATAAAGGGAGAGATATGTATCTGTTTTAGTTTTCCAGCAGGCCAGGAACAGTAAGGAATTTCTGTTCGTATGGAATGATGACGAAATAACTAATGGCTTACTTACAACTGCCTCCTAAGATCACAGGGAAGTGAAGAAGACCAAGGCACAAAGCCACTAACACTCCCCTAATTTGGAAAGGGAAAGTCTGGAAGTAAAGATAGGCTGTAGAGTAAATGTAGTAAAAATAGAGCACTGTTGTTTCATTATCATGGATCAAAATCTTTTGAAAGCTTCAAGATGGGCAGGCTGGTAGAGTTTTAGTCCTTATGTACGAGGCAGCAGTACCAACAGGGGCACTGATCAAGCCATAAGAGGGACCTAGGAAAAAGATTTGGTCTTTTCTTCCAGAGCACTGGGAAGGACCCTCTTTCCCTGGATGCACATTTCTAATTTTAGAGTCCTAAAGTAGCTCTTCTTGGGACGTTGATGAATCCTCTCTCCCTGCAATTTAGGACAGAAGAAAAAAATAAAAGGACTTTACCTTGACTGCAGATGTAAGGAAAGGTTGATTCATTTTGTTGAGAGATAAACTGGGGTTCAAGGGCATGAACTGATAATGATGGGAAGTTCATATTGTAAAATTGTACTGCATAGCAGCACATTTTGAATACACCACATATAGCCTATATGACAAGAAATATGGCTGAGCATAATTTAAAATAAGGAACAGAAAAAGAGGTGACTATATTGATTCACCTATGGGATCTGGTTAGACCCATTCATTTTCATTTCAGTGACAATATTGTTTTTAGTACTACATGTTCTGTTTGGTTCTTTGTGAAATCTGCCTATATTCTTTCATCATGATTTCCATTAGTTGGCCTCTTTAATCAAGTGTCTTTATCTTCTCTTTCAGGTACTTCTATTATTTCCAGCTTTTGAGTTCCTAACTCTACTGTTTACAACATTTGCTGAGTTTTACTCATAGTGATTTATATCCTCCCGTGGTGCTGTTCTGGGATGGGGTTGTTTTGTTTTATGGAAGTCTCTTATGCCCTGAGTTGTGAAAGAGTCCCTTCAGAACAGTTATGTATTTGTTTCTGCCAGAGTTCTTTGGCTCTTAAATATCCTGGGGCATTTGTAAATGATTATTTCTCAGTTTGTAGTTCCTGAATTATGCAGATACTGTAAATTTATATCTTGCAGGCCGAGGTGTTTTATTTCTCACAGGTACCTTTTGTTTTTAACCCCTATTCAAAGCCCCAAGCAAAGAACAAACTTCTTTGCTTCTTCCAGACTAGGAGGTGGAATTTTTCCAGTCCCAGTGACTGGCAGTTGTTTAAGGCTCCAGGATTTTCCTGCTTCTCTGCCTCACTGAGGCTCAAGGCCTTGTGCTTGTGCACTGGAACCCGGCAGCTGGCTCCTGGGCCGTATAACTAAGGATAAAATGTTGGGAGGGCTGCCATGGCATCAGTTTCTGCTCTTCTGTTTTTCAGTTTATTTCTGGCACTGTGAGTTCCCTATATTTTTTTGTTTTTTTGCTATTGAGTTTGGCATATGGCTTATATAACAATAATTACATTTTATCCAGTATTAGTTTATAAAGGGAAGTTCAACCATATTAGAGGAGGTCTCATTTTTGAAAACGTAAGTCAGATCTTTGTTTTGCTCCTTCAAGCCTTGCTTTCACATTCTTACATTCCATATAGAAAGTAGCTTTTCCTAAGAAAACAGAGAAGTCTCGTGCCAACCAGCTCTTTAAGAAAATATTTTCACACAATATTCATAAAATGCAATATCTTCTTATTTCATATATGTATATTTTTAAGTTTGTTTATTTTAAGAGAGAGAGAGGAGAGAGAGAGAATCCCAAGCAGGCTCCTCACTGACAGCACGGGGCTCAATCTCACAAATCTTGAGATCATGACCTGAGCTGAAATCAAGAGTTGGATATGATACTGGAGCCTGGATGGCTCAGTTGGTTAAGCACCTGACTTCAGCTCAGGTCATAATGAGTCTCGCATCGGGTGAGCTCACCCACTTCGGGTGACCCCTGCTTCTCTCTCTCAGCCTCTGCCTCTCTCTGTCCCTGGCTCATTTGCGCCCTCTCTCTCTCAAAAAATAAAAATAAGTTAAAAAAAAAAAAGAGAGAGAGAGAGAGAGAGAGAGAGATGGACGCTTAACTGACTGAGTCACCTTGGCACCCCTTCTTATTTCGTATTTGTAATTTTAGTTTTTCAGCTCTCCAGGCTTTTATCACTTCCATGGTTTATGGCCAAAGCTACTCAGCTTACCTCTTCTGTTCTGCCACACCCCTTCCTTTATAGAGATAATTACTGGCTCCTTTGTCTCAAATACAATTCTCATTTTATTCATTGTTCTCTATGTCATGATGGTATCTTACGTTTTATTTCAAATCCATACACATCTGCTTTATCTTCTTCCAATTGGTTCCCTTTTATTACTATTATTTCTTATGAGATCCAAACACATCTTCACCCTTAGATTTTTATTTCACAAATTCTGCCTCTTCTGTAATTAACATTTTCTCTGTAGTCATCTACATCGTTTTTCAATTCTCTAGAGTCACAAGTATTTCTTATTCTTTGAATTCTGACTTAAATTCCTACCTCTGTAGTACTTATTAGTGCCAGTCTCTGCCCTCTCTAAAGTTCTACAAAATACTTATGTTGCTCTATCAGAAATATGATATCTCTTGATTCTGTGTAAACCCTTGGTGAAAATTGCCTACAGAATTAATTCTAATCTCTTTAAGGTGGCATGCCAGGCTTTCCATAATTTATTCTCAACCTACTTTCCCAGTCTCCTGTTTCTTCCTTAGATCACCTTGTCTTTTTTTGTGTGTTCCTTCCTGTAAACCAAGCACCAACCAATGACAAAAGATAATGTGATAACTTTGTTAATGGATGGATGAATGAATGAATTCAAAAGGCATTTATAGAATGCCTACCTTATGCCAAGAAGTATGTTAAGTGTTGGGATACAAAGATGAATAAGATGTGAGTCTGTCCCTAAGGAGTCCATAGTTGAGTAGAGATGACCTGTATAAAGACATAACCAGAGAAAAAGAGTAGAATGCATTATAAATAAAGTAGACTGCACAGTCAAGGGCATAGAAGAGACATAATGTTTGATGCTAGAAGTATCAAGATTTAGTGTAGGAGATCACAGAAGCCTCAGATAATGGAGCATTGTATGTGCCATTTTATTTTTTAAGTTTCTTTACTTATTTTGAGAGACAGCACGAATGGGAGAGGGACAGAGAGACAGGAAGAGAGACTCCCAAACAGGCTCTTTGCTGTCAGCGCAGAGCCCACTGTGAGGCTTGATTTCACCAACCAGGAGACACCTCACCTGAGTCAAAATCAAGAGTCAGAAGCTTAACCGACTGAGCTACCCAGGTGTCCCTGTATGTGCCATTTTAAAAAACTTTGTGTCATTTCTGAAATGTTGATGTTCTCCATCTCTGTGTCTTTGCACATGCTGAACTTGAAATACCCATCCTCTCTACATCTCACCCCATGTGCATTTCTATTTCTATTTCAGTCCCCAGATCTGATCCATTTCTGGAGGAATTACTTGCACCCTATTTAATCTCTTAATCCTTCATTCAGATTTTTCTTCTGACCTTTATTCCTATTGTGACATATCTTTGTGACATACCTCAATGCTTAGCACATGGTAGACAATAAATATTGGTTGTATATGAATAAGTTTAGAGGGTTCATTTGCTGCTTTCTGATTAAGGTAAAGGGAAGGAACAGTTTTCAAAAAAGACTTGAAAATGCAGAATATTGCAATATTTAATATATTCCACAAATTATTCAATATTTTAAAGTTCAGCAAATTAATGGTAGTGATTATTTCTCACTGATATAACATTGAAGCAATTTTTTTTTATGCCAGCTAGCAGTGTTCTATTTGTGTAATACCATCAGTGACCACTGTGATAAACTGAGTAATCTGCCATGGAATACACATTCCAGTGTTTCGCTTCAGAGGGCTGTCAGTACCATATAGTTTCCCCATCCTACTTTTTTGACCTGTAAAGTAAAAACAGGCATCTATTATGCAGAGGAACAGCTGCAGTTTCAGACTGAAAGAATATGATTCAAATATCACCACCTCCTGGTTGTTGCCCAGTATAATTACTCCTCCTCCTTTGTGCTCCTTTATTACACACACAGACTCCTGTTAACATGTTATTGTATTTAATCATTTATATGCTGTTTCTCCCCACTGTGAGCACCTTGATATCAGTGGTCTTGCCTTATTAGTCTGTAAACTTAGCATCCAGCCCAGTTGTTGACACAGTTGTGCTCCATAAATATTTACTGAACTGTTGAACAGCTACAAGGACATATAAAGATTATAAAGGTGGTCATTCTTTCTAAACCAGAGAATACTCATTCTGTTTTCTAGATTTTTCAAATGAACATTGGTTGTTGTTTTGTTGTACTTTTGCCCTTTTAAAAATTCCTAGAGTTACCTGTATACTCCATCAAACATTAACATGCACAGAACCTCAGGAATTACCTTGATCACTCTCCTCCCTTTCCCATTCTGACCCTATCTCTAAACATTGACTTCCATTCTACCTCCTCCCCACTCTGGGTGGGTGGCAGATAGAGAATCCACAGCCCTCTGGCTTTTCCCTTTCAGTCTCCATTCTCTGAATACTCCATTCTCCCCAAATCCCACTCCCATCCATAAGGGTGGGGTCTTGCCCTTTGCTTCCCAAGGGACTTCAGGCCAGGATAATGTAACATTAATACATTTCTAAGAGTTTGAGGTTGTTGTTGTTGTTGTTTTACTTCAAAATACAGCATTTGTGGGATATTCATGTGGGGCTTCAGCAATCCAAATTAAATTCTCTTTATGTCCTTTGTGACAATGTGTTCCTATGGCAATGAAAATCATGTCTTCCACTCTTTTCTGCCATTTCTAGGTCTCCTCTCCCAATCTCTATGGGTCACTGCTTGGAAAAACAAAATGCTTATCGACTTCTATAAGGACAAGCAATAATGTACAGACAGAATAATTGAGATCGATACATAGTAGGGAAACATGTTTTTAAGACAGATTCTGCCTAAATTAATAAAAATGTTACAATATTAAGCATGCTGTTTATTTTCTTTATGCTGTATATCTAAAATCTTTCTATTTCAGCAGAGAGTCATTGTTCTACATTTGTATAAACTTGAATATCCATTCAGAGGATTCTCCAAAAACAGAGGCTTTTCAGGCCTAAAAGTTTAACTAATCCTTCACATTTTAGGGGAAAAAACAGTGCTTGCAAGTTTCAAACAACAGTTTTGCCCATCATTGTCCTTCAAGGGATTTAAAATAATCTTATTTCAGACTTAGCTTGAGTCATCTTATTAAGTTATTAAAAATTTTATTGTTTAAAATATTGATGTATTTATACTTGTGCTGCACAAGTTCCCAACACTTCTCCAAAGTTACTTTATGTAACTCAACAATTCTTTTATTTTTATCTCCATTTTATAGATGAAGAAGCAGGATCACAGAACTAGACTTTGATCATAGAAAAAAGCCAGGACTAAAGTCCATCCATTTATTCAACAAATGCTTGAGTGCTTACAATGTCAGTGAACAGTACAACAAAAAATTTCTGCCTTATGGAGCTTATACTGTAGTGGCTATCAGTTGTTATTTTATTGATTACAAAGCATGACTTTTTGCAATAATCTTATACTGCCCTAGAAGTAGCTAGCAGTCTTAATGCCTCCGGTCATTTTCCTTTCTCTGTGATTACTGAAGCCCTCAAGTCATTGAAACCTCAGCTGACCTATTTTACCAGATGCTGGACATTCTCAAGTCAAGTCTGGATTTATAGTGGGTACCCAGGTTTAGGTCAAAACATAAAATCTGAACAACTTTAACCACTGTTCACAGGGAGTAGATTCTCAGTGAAGGAGCAATATCCCACCAAGAATAAATGACAGGCTAAAAGGCAGATTTGTAAATGTATATAAAAAGTAGGTTGTATTTAACATAGGTCAAAGTGCTGAGCAGGGGCAACAGGAGGAAATATTCTTCATAGTGATGGTCAGTGGCATCTTCTTTTTATATAAAGAAATGTTGCCAGCAATCTTGCTTGAGCTAATTTGAAGTCATTTTTATTTTGTATATTTTTTATTAGTTAATGGGATCTAGGAGTGTAATAACCTGGTGAGAATTTCTCTACAAATGGCAATCAAATTAGTCTTATTCATGAAACTCATAAATAAGCTATAATTCAACTTTTTATGTCTAGGGAAAATAAACCTGGGGTCATGCTGTTTAAGGGTAAGGGAATTTAAGGGAACACTGGGGGATTTATAGCAGATTTATGATGATACATTCTAACTGGAAGCTTAATTGTGATTTAAATTATAGGACAAGCTGTGCAATGTGTTTTCTTTTTAGGGGAAAATCTTTGGGGAGATAGACTGTGCTTATTTAAAGAAGAAACAGGAAGCAAAAGAGAAAACAGATTGCATTTTCTGTTTTTCCTTTAAAATTTCAAGCTGCTTTAAGTCAAATTGCCCCTGAGTTCCTGATGATATGGCTGTTGTGCAATTTCTTTGTTTTACTTTCTTTGTGTTATTCTCGCCCTCTGTTCCAGAGCAGTTATTTCGCTTGACAGTAACAAAAAAATGTAGGCAGCATATCTGCCAGCAAACTAATATGGAAACCAGAGATAAGGTATTCTCAACCTTTCTAGAATTGTGACATCCTATCATTTTAGGCTGACTCACATAAAATTAGTAACTTCTGCAGATAGAAGAGCCCTTGAAGAATTATAGCCACTCATTTTGCCAATGGGAAAATTAAGTCTTCTAGTGATTTCCCCAAATTTACTGTTTATCTCAAGTAAATTAAGGTCTAATGAAGAAATAAAACATGCATATGAATAATGTTAATTTAAAGTATAGAGAAATTACTTCCCTGCAAAATAAAAATTAAAACAGATAAGCAGAGGTTGACTCTCTAGGGAGGAGTTCTACTTAGAAAAGAACAGTTAGACCTGACAGATTCTTATTCTCTGACATTTCCCTCACCCTAAGCAAAATTTTCAATATTTAACACCACAACCATCATGGGATGGAGTCAGGGGTGGGAATGGGGGCAGAAGGCCTGGAAACTACGTGTTCTCCCTCTAAGTCTCTGAAACAAGGCCAAGCTCTCCCTCTAAGTCTCTGAAACAAGGACAAGTCAAGAATGGGACATGTAAACAATCTTCTACTGAAGCTTTAGGATAATAATAAGGAAAGTCCACAGAATATGGAGAAAGAGAGAAGAACCTAGCTTACAGGACATAACATGGAACAGCAGATACTCTGGGTCTCCCAGGCTTAGTGTCATCTGTGTGGGACCCCAGAGAAACAAATGGCACTAGAATGTCCTATCTGAATTTCTCATGTTATCCCCCCCAACCCTACCATCTTCCATCTTCAATTCTCTACGCCTCAGATTTGATGAGCAGCTTCATAGTCATTCACTTAGAGGACCTTTTCCCCATTCAAAGCAAACTGATAACACAGGACTGGCGTAGAGTGTCAAGAGAGTCCAAAAGAGGAAAAACAATCATAGCTGAAAACAACATCAAGAGGTATTTCCTGGTAGGGTTTTCCTAGATGGTGTCTGAGCTGAATCCTTAAGGGTAAATATGCTTCTGACAGTTGGAGTTGGGAAACAACAGTTTAAGTGCACAGATCATTGTGGACAAAAACTAAGAGGTAGCAGTTTCCATAGGAGATAACCTAGTACAGGCTCCAGTGATCTTATTAGGAATTTCTATTACTCTTGTACTAGATGCTGGGTCGCACCACAGACTCCCCTTCAGGACAGAGGCAGAAGTTCCTTCGGCTGCCAGGAGTGGTGGCCGCTGATAGCTCACAACTGAGCCCCTTCCCAGTTTGCTCTCCTCTGAAGCCAGCTGCCCAGCTGAAATGACACCTCTCTGTGATCAGTTACCGCCAGTGAATGGTTGGTGCATGGACACAAAAGCTCCTTTGCTTCAACTAGGGCAAATAGAAAGGGCCATCTAAATAGCTGTCCATACAGTCAGCTGAGGCCTCGTGATTGCATCGTAGTTCGGCATCTCCCTGGGGCCACTTCTGTTTTCTGCACTTGGTCACAGGTGTTGTTCTGGACAGCACTCTCGCATTAACTTTCTGCATACCAATCTCTAGTCTCACTGTATTCTCTGTGGAACCCACCTCAGGAAACTCCAGATATAATTTGAGACACTATAGCTAGCTTATTTTAGCAACGTTTAACATAGAATTTGGAAAGCCTAAAGAGTACATATGATTAGAAGTGCTGGCTTGTGCTCACTGTGGTAACAAGTTGGCATCTCAAATTAAGTGCTGAATTACTAAACCGATTTATATTCCACTGACAAAGAACTGGAAAGGAGAGAAATTGTACTTGAGCTGTGATTCAGCTGTCCTCAAGCTTTGCCAAGCCCATCAATCAGTTCTGGTCACTAAGTATTAGGGGCTCTATCAGTAAGATTGTATCAGGAAGTTATGTTATGGGAAAAGAAAACAGAACAAAAACAAAAAAAATCAAAGGTTTAAAAAGCAACGACTGTTTATTTCTTGCTCATGTTATAGATCCACTGTAGGTCAGCAGGGGGAAGAGGGATCTCTTCCAGAGGGAACATGAGCTCTGGGATGGTCTAAAACCAGAATTAAATTGCCCCACCCAACTTGGGCACCTGGGTGGCTCAGTCAGTTGGGTGTCTGACTCTTGATTCTGGCTCAGGTCATGGTCTCATGGTTTGTGGGATTGAACCCCGCATCGGACTCCGAGCTGACAGCACGAATCCTGCTTGGGATTGGGGTTCTCTCTCTCTCTCTGCCCCTCCCCAACTCGTGTGTGTGTGTGTGTGTCTCAAAATAAACAAAATTTAAAAATAAAAAATAAAATAAAATGTTCCACCCAAAGTAAAATAATTTACACTCACAATTTACCACAACTGTTACCATAAGGGGCTCAGGAAGTGCAATCCCAGAGGTGCCCAGAAAGCCAAGGAAGGAGCAGGAACTGGAATAATTGGCAGGCTGCATTAATGAAGATTTGGGGAAAATCTTGGAATCTAGAAAATCAATAAAATTTTTTAAAAATCTGGTCACATTGGTAGTTGAATTCCCAATTTTCAATGAAATTTTTTTTTTTCTTCAACATTTATTTATTTTTGGGACAGAGAGAGACAGAGCATGAACGGGGGGGGGGGGCAGAGAGAGAGGGAGACACAGAATCTGAAACAGGCTCCAGGCTCTGAGCCATCAGCCCAGAGCCTGACATGGGGCTCGAACTCACGGACCGCGAGATCGTGACCTGGCTGAAGTCGGACGCTTAACCGACTGCGCCACCCAGGCGCCCCTTCCATGAAATTTTTAAAAAGCTTGGTAGTAAGTAATCATCGATCCTTTATTATCTTTCAAATCACATTTGCACTGTTTAGATTTTATATTTATTTTATAAGCATGTGTTATGTAACTCCTATGATTGTTACTCTATGAAAAATCTCTGGAATGTTTCTTTACATACATTTATACCAAGTTGGAGATACAGGCATTTGAAGTATATAGGGGAAGAGAACAAAGACAGGATAGGGGCAATGTTAAGTGAGTGCAAAAGAGCAAATTGTTAAGTGCCAAGTTTCTATGTTTGAAGCTGGACAGGACAAAATTGTACCCTCTATAAGTATACTTGAAAATACTGTTCTGATCTGAGATATATGGAAGAGCTAGATAAAGAAAAGTGAATGTTACATTACTGTTTTTAAACCTACTTCTTGACTTCCATTCGCCTTCCCATTTAAGACCCTTCTATTTACATTTAATTTTTCCCAATATGTAGACCACGAATCTTTATGTGCTTAGGATAAATTATAATTAACTGAAAGCTGATATCATTGCCCCTTGAAATCAGAAGCCATGCTCTTCTGGTATTCTGTACACTCTCTTCCCAGTTAATGATGATTTATGGTGATAATTATAATAAATTGTACCTCTAATGCATCTTACAGCTTATAAAGCAAGTTTACATACACTATTTAAGGTTATTTCCACAACATTCTCATGAGATGGATTCAGAAGTTTTAATAAAAAGATTCCCATATCATAGATAGAGAGATTGAGGCAGAAAGAAGTAAAATAATTCAATTATACTTGCAGTTATTCATAGCTGTGAACAAACCACCTTGAAATGGTGGCTTAAAATAATGACACTCATTTAGTTTGCTCATCTGAGGGTTGACTAGGCTTAGCTAGTCAATCCTCACTTGGGGTCATGCAGTGGTAGTTAGGTGATCACTGGGGCTGAGGTCACCTTAAAACTTTTACTCACATATTTGATGCCTGGGCTGGGAAGACTCAAACATCCAGCATGAGAACTGTTGGGGCTGCTGAGGCCTAGCTCTCTCTGTGGTCTGTAAACAGTCTCTCCACTTTGGATGTGGGCCACCCCAGGAACGGTTGTGAGCTTAGCAAACATGCTTGTCTGCAGTGGAAGCAATCCCTGAAGGTGGTGACAGCTGAAGACTGTCTGCCAATAGGGGACATCCAGCAGCTGAGGCAACATGTTCTTCATTCAAGGAGAATTACCTCACTTTGGCTCCAAATCCAGTACTCTCCTATTATACCACACTGTCTCCACTAATATAACATCACTAACCTGGAGACAGTAATAAATGTTGTGAATTACTCATACAGTGAAAACACACAATCGCACTGGGACACTTCGTTACATAATTACACGCAACACTTCGCATGTGCATCTATTACCAGAACACACCATACCTTACTAATTTGTAGGTATCAATGAGATCACATGAGAGTTAGCACTCAAATCTTGCTCCCTTCGAGTTCCCACGTGCTCCTCAAACAATTCCAGCTCCTTTCCTTTCAGAGCAAACATCCTTGAACATATGTGGGAATACCCCTAGACGGGATATAAGGACAAGTCAGTCCAGGGAGCCGCTGGCTGTCAGCCTTTACTTACTGCTCCAGGCTGCACTACCAATGTTCTTAGCCCTAATTTCAGGCTTTCTGCAGTGGAGATTCATTGCTGTGATCCAACTGGTTAATCCTTTATCCAACTGGTTAATCAATGTTTCCATGCAAGTCAACGTCTCAAAATTTACTTATCCAAAATCAAACATTGATTTTGCCCACTGAAACCCCAGCACTCTGTGTTTCAGTAAACAGCATAATCGTTCTCCAAAACCTAGAAGTCATCCTGGATTCCGTTCTTTTGCATCCTGGGTGTAAACACCTGAAATTACATTATTTATTTACTCATCTATTTATTTTCTGTTTCTTCCTCCTAAAATTATAGCTCCATAAGAAAAGAAAATTCATTTCATTCCTATGAGTCCAGCACCTGCAAAAACTTAGGACTATGATAAATAAATTGGTCAAGAAGTTAACTTCTAATTAAATTCTTTTAACTAATTCAGGATTCCACAGCCACCACCAGCCTTAACAATTCTATGGAGATGCTGCCCCAAGAAGATGGATCTGCCCTAAGAAGAGATAGCTCTTGGTGGCCTTAGAATCAGGCCATCTCTATCACCACTATTTATTGAATACCAGCTACTCTTAAGATTTGCTGATGTCACAGCCAGGATCACTAACATGATGGAGATTTCCCAGCTTCTGGCCTCCAAAACTGTTTTGTCTTTATTTTAATGGCACCATGTCCAGTGGCCTATGGTGGCAAAAGCCAGCATTACTACCGCCACTACGCTAATGCCTCTGCACTGGTGAAGTATGTTATGTTCAGTTGTAAAATGAAGCATTCCACAGCAGAGATGTTGGAGTCCCAAATCATTACTGAGTCTAGTGAAACAGACCTTTCAACTGACACACAGCCCCTTTTATTCTCCCTATACACAATCATAGCTAGGTTAGGATAGATACAGGTAAAAACTTAACACTGAAAGCAGCCAGATTCCTTTCAGACTAATTCCTGCCATTCTTAAAGAGAATTCTCTTGACTGAAGCCCTATTGTCCATTACAATAGCCTATTTCCAATTTAACACAGTCCATCCTTCATTCCCTCTCCCTCTTTCTCCTTTCTACTTTAACAAATATTCACAGAGCACCTATTCTGTTAAATACTGGGGAAACAAAGATGAATTACAGTCTGTAATCCCAAGGTACAGGTATCTCCTTGGAAAAGTGCAAAAAAAATGGTTTCAGCTTCATGATAAATATATTTATGTTCAAGCCACAGTGGGTCACAAAGATAGGAGAGGTCAATTCTTGGTAATTAATAAGATCTCAAATCAGGAGGAGAAACAAGTTGTACCTGGAGATACGGTTAAATTTTCTTCTTTAAGGTGATACTGGAATGTTGGAGGCAAAAGGAGAAAAGGGGATACAGGCAGTTGCAGCAGCACAGTCAAAGCCATGAAGAGGCAGCCTAACTCATGACATAAAGTATTCCGTCAGTCATGTATTGAAGTAGTATATCAATTTGGACACCTGCAGACTTGTCTTTGTCTTCCATTAAAAAATGTATTGGGGTGCCTGGGTTGACGCAGTCAGTTAAGTGTCTGACTCTTGATTTCAGCTCAGGTCATGATCTCACAGCTGGTGAGACTAAGCCCCACATGAAACTGCTGGAGATTCTCTCCCTCTCTCTCTGCCACTCCTCTGCTCCTGCTCACTCTCTCTGTCAAATAAATGAACATTAAAAAAGTATTATGTTTCAGATATAAACAATTAACAGAGGGGAGAAGACATCCCTTTACTTTTCTTTTATGAATTTTCTTATTATAAAAGTACCATAATTCATACTGGGAATTCAGAAAATGTAGAAAAGTACATGATAACATTCTGGCATATTTTCTCCTAATTTAAATATATGTTTGTGTATTATACACATATTCTTCATATTAATATAAGCCATATTTTATAGACCTTGTCACTTTTTTCTGATCTGTAATGCACATATAAATCTAACTGCTCAAGAGGAAGTTGTGGTTTGGTGTGTAATATAAATGCTTCCACTGAACTGATTGTCTTTCCCACGACATAATTACTTTTTGGGTGTGGCTTAGCAGGATGCCAGTTCCTAAGATAAAATTGTGTCAACATAATCAAGTTTTTGATTGATCTGATAGCTTGCTTTATAAAAAAGGAAAGAGAGGGGTGCCTGGGTGGCTCAGCTGGTGAAGTGTACGACTCTTGATTTCAGCGCAGGTCATGATCTCAAGGTTTGTGGGATTGAGCCCCACATGGGGATCTGTGCTGACAGCACTGAGCCTGCTTGGGATTCTCTTTCTCCTTCTCTTTTTCCCCCTCCCCCACTTGCACTTGTGCTCTCTCGCTCAAAATAAATAAATAAACTTTAAGAAAATAAAGGGAGAAACACACAGCACATTGAAAAATATAGAGTACTCTATGTAAAACTATGTGTATACAGCCAAATAAAATACACATGAAATATAAAAAATCTTTCCTATCGTAATGAAGCACAATCTACGTTTTCACTTAGACAGAATAAGAGTTAGGCTTTATCTAGCACTGATAATTGGCAGATATTGTTCTCAGTTTCTAATGTATTACATCTAATCCTCAAAACTATTTCCCTGTATTTACAGATGGGGAAACTGAGGCTCGGGGAGATTAAATAATTTGCTCAAGACATTTTAATAAATGCCTAGACTGAAATCAAACCCAAGAGGATTATGATAATTATTATGGTGTTAAGTAAATACCCAATTTAGTTATCTATTCTCCTGTTAATGCTTCCTTCAGTTGGAGAGACAGACAATGATATTTTAATAGTTATCTCTGTTTGGTAGGATTTTGTGGTTTAGTTTTATTCTTTCTTTACTGTTACAATAAGGAAAAATTAATATGACTATGGCTCTGCATGTTTCTAGCAGACACCCTCTTCCCATATTTAATTTTACCAGATGTCTGGGTGGCTCAGTCAGTTAAGAATCTGACTCTTGGTCTCAGCTCAAGTCTTGATCTCAGGCCTGTGAGCTCAAGCCCTGTGTTGGGCTCTGTGCTCGGTGTGAAGCCTACTAAAAAAAAATATATATGTGTATATATATATGTATATATATATAATATATACATGTGTGTGTGTGTGCGCGTGTGTGTATACATATATATATGCATATACATATATACATATATATATACATGCATATATATATAGGGTTTTTTGAGGATCTTTTTGAGGATCCCTTCTTGCTCTGAAATTCTGTGTCTTGTACGACTTGACAGGAGACAGAATACTGTATGCAGAGGGTCTATATAATATTGAGTCTAAAGTTCATGCTTATATATCATTTCTAGAAATATATCATAAAACCCAATTTTCTCTAGAAAATACAAAAAAAAAAAAGACACAAAAAACACCCACCTCAGAGGACAAACTAGAGAAACTGAAGGGAATCATTTTGGAAAAATGGTATAGTAGAAAAAACATTTTTTCTAAGAAGCAGGACTGAGTTACATTTCAGGATTTGCTACATTCCGGCTGTGTTGAGAAAATCTTTCCCTCTGATTCCCAACTCTCCCTCTGATTCTCCTATCATCAATGAGGCAGTTAGGAAGTGAAGAGGTTAATGTCTTGCTGTAATATCAGGCAAACTCGATGCTACCTGGAACATCAGAATGAGAGCACTAGGCAAAAGAGGTTTATCACTTTCTGGGGGATGGAGGAAGGATGGGGAAATTTGCTGACTCCTGGATGGTCACACAACGCATACCAAAGGTGCCTCATTCCAAAGACAAAATGAGCTTTTTAATATAAAACTTTCCAGGAGAATCTGGGGGTGAAGGAGTAAGGATGTTTAGTGATTCCCAGGCTACACAATTCCATGAGTCTTGTCCTGTGAAATCTGTATGTTTATTTGCAGAGGACTCACTTGGAGATAGTCAATCTTTAATCACACATTCCCTCCGTATGGAAGCAGGGAGAGGTGCCCCTTTTCAATATTCCTGATATCTTCCTCCCACAGAATGAAAGAAACCTCTCTTGCTGCAAACCATGGTGGAGGAACGGATATAGTTCTTCCCTACTGTGTAATGATGATCCATGATCTTGATGAAGAAAGTGTCTGGCAGCTACGTAGCCAAGTATACCCTGAGGTCAAAGAGGAGAAAGGGATCACAGTATGTTACTTTATAACAAGAAAGCATGTAACTTACTTTAAGGAAAAAAATGTGGATAAAGGGAACTCTCATATGCAGTGAATGAGCTGTAAATTGGTAATGTCTAGTGAAGTTGAAGGTGTATATTCCCTACAACTCAGCATCTTCTTATCTGGCAGAGAATTTCTTCCATGTGTATACGAAGAGAAATGTTCAAGATTTTACAGCAGCACAGCACTGGTTGAAAATGGAAAGAATTAGAAATAATTGAAATGTCCATCAATAAGAGAAACAATACATTGTGGGATACAGTCACAAAATAGAATGCTATAAACATATAACAGTCAAAATAAACAAACCAGAGCAACACATACGTTAATACAGGTGATGCTCACAAACATAATGTTAAGTAAAACAAAGCAATTTGCAAAATAATACCTGTAATAGGATATCATTTATATCAAGCTTAAAATTCTGCAAAATTAAATTATATGTTATTAGAGATAAGTGCAAGTATGGAAATATTAGAAAACCTAACTATAAATGATAAACATTGAATTAGTGAGACCAGATTACCTCTGAGAAGGAGCAAAGGTAATAGAAATACCAAGGATTTTAGACAGAACCCTAACTACAACAAAAGCAAATATGGAATAATGTGAAAGTACGAAAAAACCAGGTCCTGAGCATATGATTTTTATGTTATTCAGTATTGTTGTCTGAGTTTTTGAACTACTTAATCTTGAAACATTAACTTAAAAATCTTAAACATTATATGTAGCACATTCAAGCTTGTGTATTTTTTAATGGGTATAAAAACTTGTCTTTGACATGTATAAAAGATGAGATGCCAATCACATGTTAGAAACACCGAATTACCACCTCAGGATTCTGTAGAAACATATGAACCTATAAAAGGAGATAAATTAGGGAAATTATGGGTTTCATTATGATAGAAGATTTTATTCTCTTATTGAATGAGAGAAATTTTATCCATTTGTAGGACTCATATTCCAGCTCTGAGTTTTACTACATATATAAACACAGGTATTTCAATTTTCTCTAATTTACCCATTTCTAAAATTGACATATTGGTTTGTTTGGTTTTTTTTTCAGATTATTGTTGCAAAGCTCTTTGACAAGAAAAGGTAGCTTCTAAAATCGTAAGTAAAGTCACCATATTTGTTTGGCTACTAAACCCTATGTGTGCTTTATTTCAGCAAGTAAAACTCACAGGAATGCATTCTCACCATGTCTATCTAAGACACATTGAGGCAGTGAAGTTCGAAGGTGTTATGTTCCTGTAGATTTCTATTATAGTAAAAATCCTTGAAGCATGAGAAGTGTGTAGCCATACTGATTTTCTCCCAGCGTGCGATGCAGAATTTATATACTCTATTTCACTCCCATAAAAGAAAATCTATTGCCAAAAATAATGGTCCTGCACAAATTATATATTGAAAATGATCAAATACCTCCTTTTAAAATTCCCACTTTTTATATGACATAAAAATATGAATTAGGAAACAAGAGTTTAAAGAAAAATGGTTAAAATTGTCATGCTTTTAGGATCAGTTTTTATTTTGCTAGGTATTTTACATAACTTGAATTAAATATAATTTTGAGACAATAATGTGTCTATTTAATTGCATATTTTTATTAAAATATTTTTTCAACTTTTGAACTTTTATTAAAATATTTTTTCAAGTCTTCTAAATTATAGATTTCTATAATCCATTCATTTGGTACTTCTTGTAGACTTACCATGTGCAGGATGTGGGGACCAAGATGTATAAGGAACACATAATTTAGCATGTGTTGAATTTATATATTCAAAGGATTTGCCAAGTGCTTTTTACTCATATACCTTATTTTATAGTAGCTCTGAAATGTAGATATTCCCATTACACTGATTTTGGCAGCTCCTCCCATCAAGTAGAGTTTATTTCCCATGACTTGAATGTGAACTTTCCTTTTGATTAGTTTTGGTCAATAGAATGCAGTAGAATCGACTGTCATTTCTGAGCTCCGCTCTAAGAAATCTTCCACTTACTTTCTCTTGGCATTCTCACCTCCATGTGGAAAAAGCTGAAGCTAGCTTACTGGAGGATGAGAAATTGTGTGGAAAGAACCAGCTGTCCTGAGAGGTTATCCTAGATCATCTTATTGCCAGCCAACTACCAAACATGGAAAGGAACCCAGCCAAGATCAGTAAAGTTGCACCCTTGATATAAGTCTCATTGCAGATGTAGAAATAAGCCCAGCTAGCCCATAAGCCACCTAGCTTACTTATAGATTTAAGAGAACTAGGACTATCAGTTAATTATAAGACTATAATTAAATTAATAATACTGGGGGTAGCTGGGTGGCTCAGTGGGTTAAGCGTCTGACTTTGGCTTGGGTCATGACCTCAGGGTTCATGATTTCAAGCGGGATCACTGCTGTCAGTGCAGATCTACTTTGGATCTTCTGCCCCCACCCCCTCTGCCCCTCTCCCACTTGCACTCTCTCAAAAATAAACATTTAAAAACTGCAATTAAAAATACTGACTATATATTTGACAGTTGCTAAGAGTAAATCTTAAAAGTTCTCATTTTCTAAAAAAAAAAAAAGCATTCAGAAATGCTTATTGTCTTAAGCCACTGGATTTTGGAGTGATTTGTTACACAGCAATAGTTAACTGAAACACTGATCTTTAAAAAGTGATATAATTTAGATTAGAGGTGAATATTTAATCACACCTGTAAAAGTTCAAAGCTCACGTTCTTTCCATACAGTGCATGGGATATAAATAATGGAGAAGTGTTATCGGCTAAAGTAGTATGGCTATTCCAAAGAGGGAAGACTAACTTTGATTGACATGATTTAAAAACCTATTACAAGGAAGATATTCTTTGGATTGTGCCCTTAATAGTGGGAGAAGGAGGCTTGCAGTTGAAAATGAACTAAGATACGAAAGCAGGAAGGTGAAAATCATGTTCAAAGACTAGCCAATGAGGCTGTTACCCACAAAGCACAGTTGTCAGAAAAGAGCACTGGGAGATAAGGCTCCCAAAGTGGTTTTTAATTTATACTAGTTCTTTTTTTCATTCATATGGAAAGAAATTTTTATTAGTTTATAAGCAGAAATAATAACTGGTTGAGTGTTTTGATTACTTTGGTTATAATTTCATCATGTTTTGAATTAAAATATACAAATGTCAAAGTGTTATTTATAATAAAAAATAGGTGTTTAGAGAAGAAAATATACTTATACTTTTAAATGACTTCAACATTGGATGTTAGAGAGACAACATTGGATGTGAAATTCAGCTTAGCCATTTCCTGCTTGCACCTGGACAACACCCCTAACATCCCTGAGTCCTTTTTTCCTACCCTGCACAGTGGGGACAATGAATGTGTATTTCATAGGATTGTTGGGAAAATTAGATATAAGGTATATAGAAATATCTAGCATGTAGTTGGCACGTGGTACATAGTAGTTATTTTGACAAAATTTCATAATTTAAAAACATTTCAACATTTCATGTGTTAAAAAAAATCCCTGGGGTGCCTGGGTGGCTCAGTGGGTTAAGCATCCCACTCTTGATTTCAGCTCAGGTCGAGGTCTCATAGTTCGTGAGTTCAAGCCCCACAAGGAGCTCTGTGCTGCCAGTGCAGAGTCTGCTTGGGATTCTCTCTCTCTGCCTCTCTCTCGGCTCCTCCCCACCCCCCACCCCCACTTGTGCATACATGTGCATGCTCTCTTTCTCTGCCAAAAACAAATAAAACTAAAAAAATTAAATCTTAAAAAAAATAAATCCCCTTAGAAACAAAGTGTCAATAGTGATCTCAAAGATGGACACAATCATGAATAATTTCGGTGGTGCTCATAAGTGCAGGGATTCTTCTTATTTTACTTCTGTAATTTTAGATTATATGTCAAACAGAAATACATACACTATTATGCAATTATGGAGCCTGCAGAAACTCATCTTAATCCCTACTTCCTCTACAAGATGAAGTGCAAAATGATATATATCATGTTCCAACATCAGAAAATACTGAATTGGTGATTTTGTGGTAAGAATAAAGTGTAATATGAGTCCCTATCACACACACTTAAAGAATGAACCAGCAAATTGGAAAGGGGTAAATTAGGGGTGGGATCACTTTCCCTTCAGAGGATTATCAGCTGCCCTTGTAAACTTGTCATTGTCTTAAGAGTTCTTATATCAGGGGGCTACAATCTACAAAGGGATAATGAGTCCACACACCAACAATCGCATACAGAATAAAACTAATGTGACTATTTACTAAAGGAGTAAAATCCAGTGCTGTATCTTTTCACAACTATTAGCAAATATATGCGAGTTTATGTTGAAACCAGTGCGCTAATGCACACCACTGAGAGTATAAATTGTAGTCATTTTTTGAACACGAAGTAGCAAAAATCTTGAAAATTTTCAAGCTTTTTGACCTGCTGTTGCTATTGTTGACACTCAGTATTATTTTAAGGAAAAAGTAAAAATCACATGCAAAAGTACTCATTGCTAACTTATTTATAACAGTGACAATCTGAAGGCAGTTTAATGTCTGAAAACTAAGAACTGGTTCAGTAAATACTAGGATATCAATTTGTAGACTAGAAACCATGCAGTAAAAAGTATTATTGTGGGGGTGCCTGGGTGGCTCAGTAGGTTAGGCATCCGACTTCTGCTCAGGTCATGATCTCATGGCTTGTGGGTTCGAGCCCTGTATCAGGCTCTGTGTTGACAACTCAGAGCCGGGAGCCTGCTTTGGATTCTGTGTCTCCCTTTCTCTCTGCCCCTCCTCTGCTTGTGCTCTCTCTCTCTCTCTTTCTCTCTCTCTCTCTCTCTCTCTCAAAAATAAATAAACATTAAAAAAAGTATTATTGTGAAGAAGAGCAACATATAAAAATGTTTATAACATAATGTCAAGTGCAAAAAAATTAAAAAAAATTAAAATGTACACTATCCTTCCAAACACACAAAATTGTTTTCCTTTGATCAAGAGAACACAAAATGTGAAAACACAGGATTTGTTAGTGAGGTGGGATTGTAAGAGATTTTCCTTTTTATTTATTTCTTCCATTATTAGTATAATGCCTTTAGTGCTACAAATAGAAGACAGAATTAGAAATTAATAAAATGGAACTAATTACTCCTATGTCAGATCTTAGAGGCACCTATAAGTTGATTCTTTACAGTTTACCAATATCAGTGTAATTTCCTATTTCCAGAAATGCTTCATCTCCTTTCTTCAACGGTTCAATTAAATGTTCTTGTAGCTGTAAATTGACATCAACCTGAAATAAATACCATAGGAATAACAGGCTTGAATTTATGTAGTCTGCACTGTGTAGAGTTTAGAATGAATGATGAAACAATTACTCACCTCAACACTTCACTACATCTTGGATTGGGAAAAAGGAAAAAAAAAAGAATTCTTAAAAATGGTATTTTCAATTATCTTTTGGGCCATGTTTTGAAAAAATGAGAACACCCTTTTTTAGCTGTGTGAATTTTAGCTGATTACATCATTCACATTCCACATTAAGATATATAATTCTTTTCTTCTAAGCTTTTTAAAAGATTTATTTATTTTGAGAAAGAGAGAGAGCAGGGGAGGGGCAGAAAGAAAGGGACAGAGAGAATCCCAAGCAGGCTTCATGCTCTGCGCTGAGCCTCACGAATGTGAGATCATGACCCGAGCCAAAATCGAGAGTCAGATGCTTAACTGACTGAGCCACAGAGGCACCCTATAATTCTTTATATGAAATACAGAGCTCTTTCTTTTTCTATTCACATCACAGAAGGAACCATCATAATATTGAACATTTGAAAGCATCATTTTTGTGTGTTGAATGCTGACTTTTAGGAGATTTCTATCTGAAAGCTAGCACTAACTTCTAAAAGAGATATTACTTGCTTTGAGCTTCAATGATCTTATTTGTAAGCTGAGAGCAATTTCTCTTCTGCTTCTCAGGAAAAGTTATAACAAATGATAAATTAATGAAAAGAAGTGTCAATTCACTGGAAAACATAAAATAAAATTGTATTTACTACCCCTTAGAGAGGTATTAATAAATATTGAAAACATTCTATTATAAAAAGAAAAAAAATATATTACTCTATTCTACATATCAATTCCTTGGTCATGCAATAAATATTAATTTGGGGCCTACAGTCCCTGTGCTAGATACATGCAATACGACCATAAAAATGGCAAAGATCTTGTTCTGCAGTCCAACAGGAAGGTAGAAAAGTGAATAGGTAGTAACAGTAGAATCTGACAAACTTTATGGTCGGGTAGTATGGTAGTGCTATGGATTGAATGTTTCTATGCTCCCAAAATTCTTATGTTGACTTCCTAATCACCAATGTGATGGTATTGAGAGGTAGGTCCTTTAGGAAGTAATTAGGTTTACATGAGGTCATAGGAGCGGAAACCCCATGATGGGAGATAGAACTAAGATGGAAATAGGTACCAAGAAGTGGGGTTCCACTGGAATGAATACCTAAAAATGTAGATAGAAGTGTCTTTGGAAGTAGATAGTGGGCAGAGGCTAGCAGAGTTTTGAGGTAAATGCTAGCAAAATCCAATATTGCTGTAAAAGGATTTTTAAAGGCAATTAAAATTGCCCTGGTGAGTGCTCACAATGGAAAGAGGAAAGCTATAGAGGAAGCTTCTATCTTCTTAAAAATACATTAATAATCATGTACAGAATATTGGTACAAATACAGATGGTAAAGGCCATTCTGATGAGGTCCCAGATGAGGAACATGTTACTGGACAATAGAGAAAAGGTAATCCCTGTTATAAAGTAGCAAAGAACTCCACCGAATTATGTTTGTGTCCTAGTGTTTTCTGGAAGATAGAACTTACAAACAATAAGATTGTATTTTTAGCTGAGATTTCTAAGCAAAGTATTGAAGGAGTGGCTTGGGTCCTCCTGACTACTTATATTAAAATATTACAGGCGAGAGATAAATTGAAGATGGACTTGGTTAGCAAAAAGAAATCAGAACATGGAGCTTTGTAAAATTCTCAGCCTGTTCATATTACAAAAAAAAAAAAAAAGAGAGAGAGAGAGAACACCAAGGGTTTGTCATTTTTTTAAGGAGATTAAATATGGGCATGAGCCACAGATCTTATTAGTCATCTTAAGAAAAGAGTAGAAATAGAACAGGGATGACATGGGGCGCCTGGGTGACTCAGTCGGTTAAGCGTCCAACTTCAGCTCAAGTCATGATCTTGCGGTTTGATTTCAAGCCCCACGTCAGGTTCTGTGCTGACAGCTCAGAGCCCGGAGCCTGCTTTGGATTCCGTGTCTCCCTCTTTCTCTCTGCCCCTCCTGCACTCATGCTCTGTCTTTCCCTCTCTCTCAAAGATAAATAAACATTAAAAAAAAATTTTTTTAAAAAGAACAGGGATGACATTATACCAGAGAAGACACTGCCAGTTTGAACTTAAGAGGACAGAGAAAGTGGGATGAAATGAAGGAAAGTTGCTGGACTTTTTAATCCCACAGAACTGGACCATAGAGCTATTTAGCTGTGAACTTGTGCTGTCCTTCAAAACAAACAAACAAAAAACAGAGAGAGAGAGAGAGAGAGAGAGAGAGAGAGAGAGGACTCCAAGAGTGATCCAGAGATCATTAGGATGACCACCTCAACAGGCCAGATGGCCTCCAACCAAATTCTTGTTGCCATCCCAGTGGGTCTGGAGGGAAGAGCTTCAAACCAAAGAGGATTATTTTTGAGCCTTAAGGTTTAATGGAGTTTGCCTTACTGGGTTTTGGACTTAACTTGAAATCTGTCACTCCTTTATTCTTTCCCCTTTCTCCCTTTTGGAATGGGAATGTCTGGCCTATGTGTGTCCCATCATTGCTGGCATTTTGAAATGATTGCCTTCTATATATAGACCTTGTATCCTATGACCTTGTTAAACTCACTCAATTATTTGAGCTACTTTTGTGGATTCTTTCGAATTTTCTTTTTTTTTTTTTTTTTTTTTTTTTTTTTTTTTTTTTTTTTTTTTTTTAATTTTTTTTTTTCAACGTTTATTTATTTTTGGGACAGAGAGAGACAGAGCATGAACGGGGGAGGGGCAGAGAGAGAGGGAGACACAGAATCAGAAACAGGCTCCAGGCTCTGAGCCATCAGCCCAGAGCCCGACGCGGGGCTCGAACTCCTGGACCGCGAGATCGTGACCTGGCTGAAGTCGGACGCTTAACCGACTGCGCCACCCAGGCGCCCCTTTTTTTTTTTTTTTTTTTTTTTTTTTTTTTAAAATTTTTTTTTCAACGTTTTATTTATTTTTGGGACAGAGAGAGACAGAGCATGAACGGGGGAGGGGCAGAGAGAGAGGGAGACACAGAATTGGAAGCAGGCTCCAGGCTCTGAGCCATCAGCCCAGAGCCTGACGCGGGGCTCGAACTCCCGGACCGCGAGATCGTGACCTGGCTGAAGTCGGATGCTTAACCGACTGCGCCACCCAGGCGCCCCTCGAATTTTCTAAATAAACCAACATGTCTTCTGTGCATACATTTTTTCTATCCAGGCTACCAGTCTTTTCTATTTCTTGCTTTATTGCACTAGTCAGAACTTATAGTTTTGTGTTGATTAGGGATAGTAAGAGTACATCCTTGTCTTCTCAATCTTAGAGGAAAAGCACTCAGTCTCTCACCATTAAGTATAATAGTAACTACAGGTTTAGATTTCGATGTTGTTTATCCTGTTAAGGAAATTCTTCTCTTTTTTAAGGTTATTTATTCATTTTGAGAGAAAAAGACAGAGAACAAGTGGGACAGGGGCAGAGAGAGGGAGAGAGAGAATCCCAGGCAGGCTCTGCACTGTCAGCACAGAGCCCAATAGAGGGCTCAAACTCACAAACCATGAGATCATGACCTGAGCCAAAGTCGGATGCTTAACCAACTGAGCCACCCAGGAAATTCCTTTCTATTCCAGTTTTTTTTTTTTAAGATTTTATTTTTAAACAATCTCTATACCCAACATGGGGCTTGAACTCACAATCCCAGGATGTTCCAGAAAATTCCTTTCTATTCCAGTTTTATTTTTTTAAAGATTTTATTTTTAAATAATCTCTATACCCAACATGGGGCTTGAACTCACAATCCCAAGATTAAGTCATACACTCTACTGACTAAACCAGCCAGGTGCCCCTATTTCTAGATTCTTATTGAATGTTAAAGTTTGGCAAATGCTTTTTCTACTGAGATAATCATGTAGGTTTTCTTAGTCTATTTATATGGCCACTTAATTGCACGTGATGTCTTATTCTTTTTATATGTTTATGGGTATTTTATATATTGTTAGATTTGCTAATGTTTTGTAGTCTTCTGATAGCAGGTCTGATACTAGAATTTGTGCTGGGGCACAAATTTTTTTTTAATTTCTTGAGAGTCCAGTAATATTTTAAAGAGCATATATACATACAATATCTATCTTGTTTAGTATTTAGAAGTCCCTTCAGAATGAAGTCTCCTGATCAGTTGAGTCAGAAGTACACACCCTGCCACGTTTTGATAAGAAAACTGAGAATAAAGATGATATATAATCTGCTCACAATCCTCTAACTAGGAAGTATTATACATAGGATAATATTTTTGTATCTGCACCAAAGTCCACATTGTCTTCATAAAACCATGTTCCCATCTTCTGTTGGGTACATATAATGGGAAATATGAAGCCTTATGCCATTCTTCATTCTTGCATGTGTTTTCACATTATCTTATTTGCAGGAAACCACATGTTGATTTTATTAGGAAATCAGAATATTTTGTCTGAGCACTCAACCATAGCTTTTACTATTACCTCTGCTTACTCTTTCTTTCATACTAACCAAATTTAGATTTGCAACAGCAAGAGTTTCTACTTCTCTGTCAGGATTCCATGGCTCCTGTATTCTGGTTGTAGTCATTTTTGTAGTCATTCATGTGCTCAGCAACTAGAGAATCTAGTTTTGGTTTCCTCAAACCTATCCTGAAACCACTAGTACTTTCCTGTAATTGGCGTACATTAACATTAAAGACATAATTTGAAGGCTAGGATGAAAGATTTTTAGCCAGAGATTTTTTTCTCCTCATACCCATTTTGTCATTCAAACATCTGAGCATGTTGCATTATTGTGTGCTATTTTTTTTAAGTAATAAAAATCCACACCTAATTTGACATGATTTCTTTGGCAGTTAATAAGAACACATTATACAGTTTAATGAATCTGCAAACTAAATAATGGTTGTAGTGGGTGTGAAAATAGGGATATTTAAATGCATAAGGAAATTTAGCACACATCCCAGTGGCCATGTAAATAGACTTCTGATTCTTTTATAAATTGCAAATACTTTCTTGTGCAGAAACACACTGAAAAATATAGTCCTGCATCCATACATAGAGCTCATTATCATACCGCAGAATGCTTACTGCATGTCTATTATCCACTTCAAAGTCCCATTAAAACAGCCACTCTGTTTCAGCAGCAGCTAAACAAGTCAAAAACTAAGCCTCATTTGTCACTATTTATCCCCAGAGATTAAAGACAGCTGTATTGATGAGGTGTATTTAAGATTACATCTTCAGTTATTTTGATAAAAAGCTTTCAAATATGACCTTGTGTCATATAAAATCAGTATTCAAAAGCTCATTATCAGCATAAATTCTAGAATAGACAGAGCCAAGAGGAATGTACATGAAAAAAAATGATTGTGGGTAATGGACATTTGGTAGATTATACCATTAACTTGCTATAAGAAACGTAAGCCTTTTGGTGTAATAGTTATTTATTGTTATTTACAATGTACGTGTGCACGGATATCTAACATGTTCAATGCTTTACATGAAAGTAAAATAATTAACAAGATAATACATTGCTGAGAAATAGAAATTGGGCTCCAGCTTAAGACCAAGTAAAGAAAACATAACACAGAGGCTACTGACATTCAGAATGTGTCATACAACACATTTTGAAACCTGTGGTTTTAAAAGACTGTGATAGTCTCTGCTCTTCATTTGGCTCCATCTACCCTTTATTTGGAAACCATGGACCATTGCTGTGAGGCCTATAAATGGGCAGATGGGAGCAATAGAGACGCAAATCAGAATGTGTTAGATTAAGCTTCTAGAATGAATATGAAAAGAGTGACAGTCATATGGAGATCAAATAATTTCTTGAATGCACTATGCCTGACCTTTGGATGAATGACATGAGGTGAACTGTATGATGTCTATTTAGATGAGCATAGATCTAACCCCGTGTGTGCACATGTGCTTTCCCATGTTTAAATATAAAAATGTATCACTATCTTGATCCATTCCTCTGTATCTTTATGGAAATATAATAATTGGGAATTCAATGCACATATTTTCCAGCAATATAAAAAACTTTATCAGAATGAGTGTTGAAAGAACCTTCCTAAAAATAAAGATGCACGTCACTGTTTAACCGGTATATTTAAGCATTTCTTTCTCCTTATTTATTTTTTAAATTTGGAAGAAAGTTACCATCTTGCTTTTTCTATTTATTTATTTATTTATTTATTTATTTATTTATTTATTTATTTATTTCAATATATGAAGTTTATTGTCAAATTGGTTTCCATACAACACCCAGTGCTCATCCCAAAAATGCCCTCCTCAATACCCATCACCCACCTTCCCCTCCCTCCCACCCCCCATCAACCCTCAGTTTGTTCTCAGTTTTTAAGAGTCTCTTATGTTTTGGCTCTCTTCCACTCTAAACTCTTTTTTTTTCCTTCCCCTCCCCCATGGGTTTCTGTTAAGTTTCTCAGGATCCACATAAGAGTGAAAACATATGCTATCTGTCTTTCTCTGTATGGCTTATTTCACTTAGCATAACACTCTCCAGTTCCATCCATGTTGCTACAAAGGGCCATATTTCATTCTTTCTCATTGCCATGTAGTACTCCATTGTGTATATAAACCACCATTTCTTTATCCATTCATCAGTTGATGGACATGTAGGCTCTTTCCATAATTTGGCTATTGTTGAGAGTGCTGCTATAAACATTGGGGTACAAGTGCCCCTATGCATCAGTACTCCTGTATCCCTTGGGTAAATTCCTAGCAGTGCTACTGCTGGGTCATAGGGTAGGTCTATTTTTAATTTTTTGAGGAACCTGCACATTGTTTTCCAGAGTGGCTGAACCAACAGTGCAAGAGGGTTCCCGTTTCTCCACATCCTCGCCAGCAACTATAGTCTCATGATTTGTTCATTTTGGCCACTCTGACTGGCGTGAGGTGATATCTGAGTGTGGTTTTGATTTGTATTTCCCTGATGAGGAGTGACGTTGAGCATCTTTTCATGTGCCTGTTGGCCATCCGGATGTCTTCTTTAGAGAAGTGTCTATTCATGTTTTCTGCCCATTTCTCCACTGGGTTATTCGTTTTTCGGGTGTGGAGTTTGGTGAGCTCCTTATAGATTTTGGATACGAGCCCTTTGTCCGATATGTCATTTGCAAATATCTTTTCCCATTCCATTGGTTGCCTTTTAGTTTTGTTGGTTGTTTCCTTTGCTGTGCAGAAGCTTTTTCTCTTCATAAGGTCCCAGTAGTTCATTTTTGCTTTTAATTCCCTTGCCTTTGGGGATGTGTCAAGTAAGAAATTGCTGCGGCTGAGGTCAGAGAGGTCTTTTCCTGCTTTCGCCTCTAGGGTTTTGATGGTTTCCTGTCTCACATTCAGGTCCTTTATCCATTTTGAGTTTATTTTTGTGAATGGTGTGAGAAAGTGGTCTAGTTTCAACCTTCTGCATGTTGCTGTCCAGTTCTCCCAGCACCATTTGTTAAAGAGACTGTCTTTTTTCCATTGGATGTTCTTTCCTGCTTTGTCAAAGATGAGTTGGCCATACGTTTGTGGGTCTAGTTCTGGGGTTTCTATTCTATTCCATTGGTCTATGTGTCTGTTTTTGTGCCAATACCATGCTGTCTTGATGATGACAGCTTTGTAGTAGAGGCTGAAGTCTGGGATTGTGATGCCTCCTGCCTTGGTCTTCTTCTTCAAAATTACTTTGGCTCTTTGGGGCCTTTTGTGGTTCCATATGAATTTTAGGATTGCTTGTTCTAGTTTCGAGAAGAATGCTGGTGCAATTTTGATTGGGATTGCATTGAATGGGTAGATAGCTTTGGGTAGTATTGACATTTTGACAATATTTATTCTTCCAATCCATGAGCATGGAATGTTTTTCCATTTCTTTATATCTTCTTCAATTTCCTTCATAAGCTTTCTATAGTTTTCAGCATAGAGATCTTGTACATATTTCGTTAGATTTATTCCTAGGTATTTTATGCTTCTTGGTGCAATTGTGAATGGGATCAGTTTCTTTATTTGTCTTTCTGTTGCTTCATTATTAGTGTATAAGAATGCAACTGATTTCTGTACATTGATTTTGTATCCTGCAACTTTGCTAAATTCATGTATCAGTTCTAGCAGACTTCTGGTGGAGTCTATTGGATTTTCCATGTATGATATCATGTCATCTGCAAAAAGTGAAAGCTTGACTTCATCTTTGCCAATTTTGATGCCTTTGATTTCCTTTTGTTGTCTGATTGCTGATGCTAGAACTTCCAACACTATGTTAAACAACAGCGGTGAGAGTGGGCATCCCTGTCGTGTTCCTGATCTGAGGGGAAAAGCTCTCAGTTTTTCCCCATTGAGGATGATGTTAGCTGTAGGGTTTTCATAAATGGCTTTTATGATCTTTAAGTATGTTCCTTCTATCGCGACTTTCTCGAGGGTTTTTACTAAGAAATGTTCCTGGCTTTTATCAAAGGCCTTTTCTGCATCGATTGACAGGATCATATGGTTCTTATTTTTTCTTTTATTGATGTGATGTATCACGTTGATTGATTTGCGAATGTTGAACCAGACCTGCATCCCAGGAATGAATCCCACTTGATCATGGTGAATAATTCTTTTTATATGCCGTTGAATTCGATTTGCTAGTATCTTATTGAGAATTTTTGCATCCATATTCATCAGGGATATTGGCCTGTAGTTCTCTTTTATTACTGGGTCTCTGTCTGGTTTAGGAACCAAAGTAATACTGGATTCATAGAATGAGTCTGGAAGTTTTCCTTCCCTTTCTATTTCTTGGAATAGCTTGAGAAGGATAGGTATTATCTCTGCTTTAAACGCCTGGTAGAACTCCCCTGGGAAGCCATCTGGTCCTGGTCTCTTATTTGTTGGGAGATTTTTGATGACTGATTCAATTTCTTTGCTGGTTATGGGTCTGTCAAGCTTTCTATTTCCTCCTGATTGAGTTTTGGAAGTGTGTGGGTGTTTAGAAATTTGTCCATTTCTTCCAGGTTGTCCAGTTTGTTGGCATATAATTTTTCATAGTATTCCCTGATAATTGCTCGTATCTCTGAGGGATTGGTTGTCATAATTCCATTTTCATTCATGATTTTATCTATTTGGGTCACCTCCCTTTTCTTTTTGAGAAGCCTGGCTAGAGGTTTGTCAGTTTTGTTTATTTTTTCAAAAAACCAACTCTTGGTTTCGTTGATCTGCTCTACAGTTTTTTTAGAATCGATATTGTTTATTTCTGCTCTGATCTTTATTATTTCTCTTGTTTTGCTGGGTTTAGGCTGTCTTTGCTGTTCTGTTTCTATTTCCTTTAGGTGTGCTATTAGATTTTGTATTTGGGATTTTTCTTGTTTCTTGCGATAGGCCTGGATTGCAATGTATTTTCCTCTCAGGACTGCCTACGCTGCCAAAGTGTTTGGATTGTTGTATTTTCATTTTCATTTGTTTCCATATATTTTTTAATTTCTTCTCTAATTGCCTGGTTGACCCATTCATTCTTTAGTAGGATGTTCTTTAACCTCCATGCTTTTGGAGGTTTTCCAGACTTTTTCCTGTGGTTGATTTCAAGCTTCATAGCATTGTGGTCTGAAAGTATGCATGGTATGATTTCAATTCTTGTATACTTATGAAGGGCTGTTTTGTGACCCAGTATGTGATCTATCTTGGAGAATGTTCCATGTGCACTCAAGAAGAAAGTATATTCTGTTGCTTTGGGATGCGGAGTTCTAAATATATCTGTCAAGTCCATCTGATCCAATGTATCATTCAGGGCCCTTGTTTCTTTATTGACCGTGTGTCTAGATGATCTATCCATTTCTGTAAGTGGAGTGTTAAAGTCCCCTGCAATTACCACATTCTTATCAATAAGGTTGCTTATGTTTGTGAGTACTTGTTTTATATATTTGGGGGCTCCCGTATTCAGTGCATAGACATTTATAATTGTTAGCTCTTCCTGATGGATAGACCCTGTAATTATTATATAATGCCCTTCTTCATCTCTTGTTACAGCCTTTAATTTAAAGTCTAGTTTGTCTGATAGAAGTATGGCTACTCCAGCTTTCTTTTGACTTCCAGTGGCATGATAAATAGTTCTCTATCCCCTCACTCTCAATCTGAAGGTGTCCTCAGGTCTAAAATGAGTCTCTTGTAGACAGCAAATAGATGGGTCTTGTTTCTTTATGCATTCTGATACCCTATGTCTTTTGATTGGCGCATTTAGTCCATTTACATTCAGTGTTATTATAGAAAGATATGGGTTTAGAGTCATTGTGATGTCCATAGGTTTCATGCTTGTAGCAATGTCTCTGGTGTTTGTCTCACAGGATCCCCCTTGGATCTCTTGTAGGGCTGGTTTAGTGGTGACGAATTCCTTCAGTTTTTGTTTGTTTGGGAAGACCTTTATCTCTCCTTCTATTCTAAATGACAGACTTGCTGGATAAACGATTCTCGGCTGCATATTTTTTCTCTTCATTACATTGAAGATCTCCTGCCATTCCTTTCTGGCCTGCCAAGTTTCAGTAGAGAGATCGGTCACGAGTCTTATAGGTCTCCCTTTTTATGTTAGGGCAAGTTTATCTCTACCTGCTTTCAGAATTTTCTCTTTACCCTTGTATTTTGCCAGTTTCACTGTGATATGTTGTACAGAAGATCGATTCAAGTTACGTCTGAAGGGAGTTCTCTGTGCCTCTTGGATTTCAATGCCTTTTTCCTTCCCCAGATCAGGGACGTTCTCAGCTATTATTTCTTCAAGTACACCTTCAGCACCTTTCCCTCTCTCTTCCTCCTCTGGAATACCAATTATGCGTAGATTATTTCTCTTTAGTGCATCACTTAGTTCTTTAATTTTCCCCTCATACTCCTGGATTTTTTTATCTCTCTTTTTCTCAGCTTCTTCTTTTTCCATAATTTCATCTTCTAGTTCACCTATTCTCTCCTCTGCCTCTTCATTCCGAGCCATAGTTGTCTCCATTTTATTTTGCAGTTCATTGATAGCATTTTTTAGCTCCTCCTGGCTGTTTTTCAGTCCCTTGATCTCTGTAGCAAGAGATTCTCTGCTGTCCTTTATACTGTTTTCAAGCCCAGCGATTAATTTTATGACTATTATTCTAAATTCACTTTCTGTTATATTGTTTAAATCGTTTTTGATCAGTTCGTTAGCTGTTGTTATTTCCCGGACATTTTTCTGAGGGGGATTCTTCCATTTAATCATTTTGGATAGTTCCTGGAGTGGTGCAAGACTGCAGGGCACTTCCCCTGTGCTGTCTTGAATAACTTGCATTGGTGGGCGGGGCCACAGTCTGACCTGATGTCTGCCCCCAGCCCACCACTGGGGCCACAGTCAGACTGGTGTGTGCCTTCTCTTCCCCTCTCCTAGGGGCGGGATTCACTGTGGGGTGGCTTGCACACTGCCAGTCTTGTGGTGCTGGGGATCTGGCGTATTATCTGGGGTGGATCGGTAGGGTGCACAGGGGCGGGAGGGGCAGGCTCAGCTCGCTTTTCCTTCAGAGATCCGCTTCAGGAGGGGCCCCACTTCCGTGGGCCTTTCGTCTGCGCTTGGCTCCGGAGACTCCATTCTGCTAGTCTTCTGGCGGTTGTCTGGGTTATTTAGGCAAGTGTAGGTGGAATCTAAGTGATCAGCAGGACGCGCGGTGAGCCCAGCGTCCTCTTACGCCGCCATCTTCCCAGGATCCTCAAGATCAGTCTTGATGGCAAAATGTAGGAAGAACAGCATTTCACAAATTTACTTCATCTTCTAACATATTTTCATTTAACCTCCATATATATCCTTGTGAAATCTCATTCTATGTCCATTTAGAGTCAGCAACTCTTTATCAGTTCTTACTGGGTAGTGGAATATAGTGATCAGATGTCCAAGTTTGGTTCATAGAACAGCACTGGGTTAATGGCCTCCATTTTTTGGTCAGGGCGGGCCTGCCTTGCAAAGGACCATCAGGTACAGCCGACTCCTCCCCCCATCTTGCTTTTTCTTGATTTCCGGATGCAGCAGGTGTTGTTTGTCTATAAACCATCATCCTTATCCACACACCTTTTTCTCCTTTCATTTAAAAAAGACTGGTTTATGTCATGGGTAACATGCTAAGTTCATAAAACTAAGCATGAGTAATCTACACTAATCATTTCCCTATGTTAGTGGATGGTGAAGGAGTGAACATCTGACCTGGTTCTGGTCAATAATGTGCTTGGAAGGGTACAGTCCCTACAAGGGAATCTGCCCCCTGATAAAAGGAGAGAAAGCAAGGTGTCTCTTTCTTGCCTCAAAGGGATTTTGTGGGGACCTGATGCCATGTTGGAGCAATGTTATTATCATGTCCCCTCCGTGCTAGTGCAGTGGGTGGATTGGAGGGAAGAAGATGCATTAATGAGTAAAAAGTTAATCTGGGAGTCTTAACCAAAGAAATGGCAGTGGAGAGAGAGTGGGTGGAATAGGCTCCAGAGATATCTGAGAAGTAGAATGGACAGGAATTGGTGATGGATTTGATATGAGTGAGAGAGCAGGAGTTGTTGAATAGGACATGAGATTTCTGGCTTGGAAACCCAGGAGTAGTTCTATTAACCAGGAAGATAAAATGTAAGATTTAATAAGCCTTTAAATGTCAAGGTAGTGTTCTCCAGAAAATAGTTAAGTAAGGATCCCAGCTCAGGTTAGATTATAAGGACTAGAGCTAGAGTTATAAATTTGGAATTGTTGGTTTATAAATATTAGTAAAAGTTGTGGATATAAATGAAGTCAAAAGAAATGGGAATCTTCCTTAAATTATTGTTCATTATAATTCCTTCCTGCTTGTTATTTATTTTCTATCTTTGTGTGTCAACAATCCTAATCCATTTCTCATATATCCAACTGCCACTGAATATCTTTTTACTTGTCAACTTATAGGCGCAGAATATCTAAACAGAACATCTAAAATCAAACTTGCACCTTTACCAAATTTAATCCCTCTTTTCTATTTTTTTATCTCCAAGAAAAATAAAAACATCCTCCCAATCACAGAATTTATGAGCCACTTAGAATTCTACTTTTTAGTTACTCCATATTTAATCATTCTACTTCCTTAGTGTATCTTCAGCTTATTACTCTTTCTCCATTTCATTGACTAGTTTAGCTAATAAACATAGCATTTGTTGGCTGTATTATGGAGACAGTCACCAAATCAACTTAGTTCTAATTTCGGCCCTTCCTCCATCCCAATGGTTGTTGGAGTGGAAAGCTTAAAGTGCAAAGCTAATTGTGAAATCTCTCTGCCTAAAATCTCTCAGTGGCCATTAATGTCATTCAGGATAAAATTTAAATTTCTTAGCTTGACATACCAGACACTTCACTATCTTCTACCTCACTGCACACTCACCTTTCCTCCCTTTAGTTTTCCCTATGTGTACTATTCGTTTTTTAATGCTGCCAAAGAATTAGTACAAATTTAAGGGTACCTGGGCGGTTCAGTCAGTTAAGCATCCAACTGTGGCTCAGGTTATTATCTCATAGTTCATGAGTTCCAGCCCTGCATTGGGCTCTCTATTGTCTGCACAGAACCCGCTTTGGATCCCGTGTCCCCTCTCTCTCTCTGCCCCTACCCCACTCACGCCCTCTCTCTCTCTCAAAATAAACACACATAAAAAAAATTACTACAAATGCAGTGGCTTAAAACAACACAAATTCATTGTCTTACAATTTCTCTCTGTCGCCCTCTCTCTGCCTCCCCCCACTCTGCTAGCTCATGCTCTCTCTCTCTCTCAAAAATAAATATTAAAAAAAAAATACTACAGATTTAGTGGCTTAAAACAACACAAATTCATTGTCTTACAATTTCTCTCTGTTGCCCTCTCTCTGCCTCCCCCCACTCTGCTAGCTCATGCTCTCTCTCTCTCTCTCAAAAATAAATATTAAAAAAAATACTACAGATTTAGTGGCTTAAAACAATACATATTCATTGTCTTACAATTTCTGAAGGTCAGAAGTCCAAAATGGGTCAGTAGGGCACATTTCTTCTGGAGGCTCAAGGGGAATCCATTTCCTTGACTTTTCTAGCTCCTAGATACCACCTGCATTCCTGGGTTTATGACCCATTCCTCCATGTTCAAACCCAGGAGTGTGCTTTCCTCAAATCTTGATTCTCTCTGACTTCTGCTTCTGGTCATCTTCTCTGATCTTCCCTTTTCTACACCCCCCCTTTTTTTTTTTTAACCTTTTAATCACCTTGTGATTAGATTGGATCCACCTGAATAACTCAGGATACTCCCCTCATCTGAAGATCCTTAAGTTAATCACACCTGCAAAGTCCCTTCTGCCATGTAAGGTATATTCTGGTGATTAAGATATGGAGGTGACAGCCAACAGACACATGAAAATATGCTCATCATCACTTATCATCAGGGAAATACAAATCAAAACTACAATGAGATACTACCTATGAGAATGGCTACAATCAACAACGCAAGAAACAAGTATTGACAAGGATGTGGAGAAAGAGGAACACTCTTACATTGTTCATGGGAATGTAGACTGTGGAAAACAGTATGGAGGGTCCTCAAAAAGTTAAAAAGAGAACTATGTTATGATCCAGCAATTGCATTACTGGGTAGTTACCCAAAGAATACAAGAACAGTAATTCAAAGATATATGTGCACCCCTATGTTTGTAGCAGCATTATTTACAATAGCCAAAATGTGAAAGTAGCCCAAGTGTCCATTGATCGAAGAATGAAAAAGATGATGTGATATATATATATATATATATATATATATATACACACACACACATACATATACACAATGGAATATTATTCAGCCATGAAAAAAGAATGAAATCTTGCCATTTGCAAAAAGCTAGAGTTTATAATGAATATACTCTACATATACTCATATATATACTTGTGAAGCTGGAGTATATGATGCTAAGTGAAATAGCTCAGTCAGAAAGACAAATACCATGATTCCACGAACGTGAAACTTACGAAACAAAACAAACAAGCAAAGGAAAAAAAATAATACAGAAAAAGACAAAGCAAGAAACAGACTCTTAATTATGGGGAACAAACTGATGGTTGGGAGGAGGGGATGGGTTAAATATGGGATGGGGATTAAGGTGTGCATTCATTGTGATGAGCACAGGGTGATGTATGGAACTGTTGAATCACTATATTGTACACTTGAAATTAATATAACACTATATGTTAATAAACTGGAATTAAAATAAAAACGTAAATAAATTTAAAAAATAAATATAAGATAGGTATGACAATATTCTGCTACCACAATTACACCTGACAGTAGCTAGAAACTGTGTTATTGCCTTCTTCTGGAATGCCATTCCCCTCATTCCTGTTTCACCTAACACCTAATTTCAGGTGTTTCTAAGAAAGAATGCTCAACTTCAGGTTTCAATTCCCTTTCCTTATGAAAACCACAAGCAATAAGGAGAATAAGAGACAGAAATACATACTCTAAACACATAGTCTAGATAATTTCTCTAACTCTAAGGTCAAACGTAGGAACATGGAAATGGGAGTGGAGTAGCACCTGATGTAACAGAATGAAAAATTTCAAATCTAAGAGTTTGCAGAGAGATACCGTGAGAACAAGATTATTGCTTTCTCCATAGCATTCTGGAAAGGCCTAAAGAATCAGAAGCATCACTTACCACAAAAGGTCAGGAGGGATGAAGTGGGTAGGGTAAATGAAAATGTTTATGAAAATGTTGTGAAGAACTTCCCTACACCCTGTAGGAGACAAGAAAATATTGTTACTGAAGAAACAGATCCAGGGAGTCTCTAAATCAGTGTAGGAGTCTCAGTGTGGATCTAACAGAGAAGAGTTTAAGTCAAGCATGAACAACTAAATTGTCTTACTCAGTTGTTTAGTTGATGCTGAAGCTAATTTGGGCACAGACACAACCGATCAGCCCTGTGTAAGCCTGGACCATTCACACTCCTCTAATTTCACCAGTGTCCCAGTCAGTAATTATCCTCAGCATGTCTGTTTCCCACCCATCTTTGGTTTGTAAGTTTTCTTTGTAGAATTAAAAAAAAATGTGACCAAAGAGAAATTGGTATGAATAACTCTTCATAGAAGAACTCATTCACTGAATCTATATACCAAAGGGTAGTGTTATATACAATCATATCATAGAGTTAAAAACAAAAACTAAAAGCATCGCACTGATTACTAGGAAATACACTAAAGACATGTTTTTTCAAATTCTTTTTGAAAACAATTTCATGTGAAGTAGATACATAAAGACAGCTTCTGGCTAAAGTAGAGACAGAACCATAACTGGAGGGAGGAAAACAGCCACACCATATTCATAAGAGATGCCTTTTAGCACTTGTAATTATTAAGACAAAAAGACATTAGAGATTGCAGTGTGAAAGAGGAAATGGAAACATCAATGGTCAGACAATGATGACACTTGCAGCAAGTCATCAAAGGGCGGTAACATTTTACGTGTTTCATTCTTCACCAACTAAAGGCACAGCATTCCATCAAAGGATTGCTTTTCATAGTTTTGGCCGCCCCCTGCTGTGCTGTAGTCCACGAGGGGACTCCGCAGCAGCTGGCTTAAATAAAATCCACTCAGTGCTTTTCCTTTTGTTTTCACACAACTCTATAAAACCTGGAATTGCTTGATGTCTAGATTTACCACTGGGCTTTGACATTTTTATCTGATGATGTTGCATCATCACTGGTGAATCCACTGTTGGCAAACCTCATTAATTGGGTGGAAGCATAATCGGTGACAAATCGAAATTATTGAAAATTTAAAAACCCACTTGTTTTACTTTCGAGGAAACTAGATGATAGAATATGAAAATGCAGTTTAAGAGAATGCTTTAGGGAAACAGTTTCAATGAAGAAATAAAAACTATTCTAATTAGCCTATTACCCCAGGTATTTACATGTAAATGATGTTTCTAAAGTATTCGAGGTTGCTTAAAATTTCTTCCTTGAATTAGTTATAAACTTTACGCATTCTGTTCACAGTGGTTTTCCTCTTTAAATTTGCTTAATAAACCATTTCTTCATCATTAGCACAAAGGTAAATGGCAACGTAATTAAGAAAATTTCCAAACTATGGTGCTCTATATAAGTGGATTTCATTTTGCCAAGGTGAAGCAGGTGTAAACGTGATGTCAGAAATGGACATGGGCTATGACTAAACATATATTACATCTGTCTGATCTCCAAGAACTAGCATATGTATCAGTTTCTAGCCAAGAGATAATCTTGCTTGTAAGACTGCTTAGAACACAGAATCAAAAGACAGTGTCCACATCTAAAGCCTTTGTATCTCACAGTTCCACCCAGTGTGGGAGGAAAATCCCCTGACATATTAGGGCAGAAGAGTGAGTCCCAGGGAAAGCAGACTCCTGAGTTTAGTAGTGATGTTAAGGGCACTATTGAGTGAGTGCGAGCTGCCAAGTAGAATCAGCTCCTGTAACAGATGCTCTCAGTTTAAAGAAGTAAATGCAAGGCTGCAAGAGAAATAACTTCTCAGCACAGAAGCCTAGAGGCCCTTGAGGATAGATGATGCCAGAAAAATGTGAGATTATCATGCCTACTAGAGTATATTAATACTATAAATACAGATAATTTCCTGAGGAAAAAGATCCTTGAAAAGATGCTGCATATCACGTTAAAACAGCAGACACAGAGTGGTAAGCAAGCTTAGATTGCCGCCCTTCTCCCTTCCTCAGGGTACTGAAACAAGACTGGTATGTCTCACAGGTATGTTGGATTCAAACGGGTCCCACACTAAATACATTAATTTTTTTCTCATGCTTCCTTCTCTTTCCAGATTCTCCATCTTCATTAAAGTTAGAGACAGGCATCCAGTAGCTCAAGAGCTGAATGATAAGGTTGATTCTTTCACTCAATGAATATTTATTAAACAACTAAGTGCTGGGCACTGTTCTAAGTATTTAGGATACATTAGTGAGCAAAACAGACAAACATCCCTGCCTTCTTGGATCTTACATGCTAGTGAAGGTGAGTAGTATGGACAGTAAGCAATAAATATAACAAACAAATAACTTGTATCGTGTATTAATGATTACTGTAGAAAACCAGTACATCAAATAAGTGGGGAGGAGTCAGGATTGTGGTAAGGAATGGCAGGAAGGGTGGGAGGCAATTTTAAATTGGGAGGTCAGGGTAGACTGAAATTGAACAAAACTCAACTATACTTTCTTCTGCTTCTCTTTCTCACCATACCTAGCGGAGTTAAATTCTACCCATCCTTCAATGCCCCTGTTTAGAAGTCATCTTCTCCGTGATGTCTCCCTGATTCCCTCAATATTCCTTAAACATGCTCTCCTTGACATTCCCACATGTGGCTGTACTGTTGCCCACCCCATCCGTCTCTGAGGAGCAGAAAGGTCCTATGCCTGTGCATGGGTGCAGTCTGACAGGTTCCCACCTCCAGTGCTTGCATCTCTGACTCTCTGCCTTAGGGCTTTCTCCAGTGCCAGTGCTCAGAAAGCAAGGAAGCCCAGAAGTGCTGGGAATTTAACACCTCCCTGGGATAATCCTCACACAAGGAGAGAAGAGAGTGGGTAGCTAACTATGCCAGCTTCCCTATCTGCTAGCAGAGTAATTTTGAAGTGCATTCCACACAATTCCTCAGAGGCTCCCAGTGAGATTAAGCACTAGCAGCTCATAGTATTTGTTTATTAATGCACCATTTACAGATGTTTTGCCCTTCCCTGTCTCCCTTTGCAATCTTTCACATGTGCTTTCTGTGCTCACTTTATAAATAACCTATCCAACCCAATCCTTCGGGGGAATCTAAATTCAGATACCTTAGCATTTCAGTTTTGAACTCCTATGGTCTTACTGGATTTTTCTTTATATTATTTGTGAACATTTGCCTCTTTTACTAACTTGTGAGTTCCTCAATTTATATCCTAAAAATTCTTTATTGCTAAACATAGCTTTTGACCTTAAATCCAAAATATTAGGTTACCTATATATTTGGTAAAGTTGGCCTGGCTTTAGTTAACCAATTACCTGAATTCAAATCCTGGCTCTATTATTTGACAACTATATTTGTGGGCACTATTCTGTGCCTCAAATTTCTCATTCGTAAACTGGAGATAAAAAAACCTAAGTCATAGGATTGGGATTCATAGGATTGGGATTCTCAGGATAAAATAAGAAAATGCACCCAAAGTTCCTAACATAGTGCCTGGCACATATTAGGCACTCATTCAGTGTTAAGTTCTTTCCTGTCCCCTGCCTTTATCTCTCTTACTAAATTCAGTATTTTAAAATAAAGGAACTGGTGTCTTTTAAGACTGATTTTGACCTAAGCATATGTAATGCTAAGTATGATGCATTAATTGCGAACAAACAAACAAACTGAAACATATATAGTAGAATTTCAAGTCTCTTTAAAATATTAACATGCTAAATCAGAGGCATTTCATCTGAGTAAGATGCGGAACCATAAACTGATACATGTTTCTGTATTTTCTCCTGTCCCTTTTAATTCAATAAAGAAGTTGGCACCATGTATGGCAAGATTCCATTTATCTCTTTAAAGTGTCTGATATATATTGTAGAAATATACTGCCAATAAAAGAATCACTTTGGCCAATTAGTTACCTAGGCAGGTATGTGCAAAAGAAGTACTACGTTATTTGTAGCAAGTTTCTGCAATCAAAAAATGCGTTAATCATTAGATACTCATTTTTTTTCTTATTCTGCATTTTACGATAGTGATTTGAGGGCAGACACCCAAGTATTCTAAGTGTGGTGCCTTGCAAATTATAAGAAAATATTACTTAACTCACTAATAACTACAGATAGTGAAATATTTTCAGAATTTCAATTTAAGAAATATTTCCTGCATATGCAAAATCCTGTGTCAGGTGTTTAAAGTTTACAGAGAAGAATAAGAGTAGGGGGAAGATTTAGGATTGTACGTAATAGGATGGGGTCAAACTTGGGTGATGAAAGATGTATGAACTCATTGCAACATAGGTTCAAAAGAGAGAAAGATAAGGACCATTTCAGCAATCAAGAAATGTTCTTGAGATAATATCTGAGATGAACTGCTCTAAGGACATTAGTATGCAGAAATGAACAGAGGGTATTTCTGAAATGTGGGGCAGCCTACACAAAGATTGGTCAAAGGAAATAAAAAAATTTTCAAAAAGAGACTGTAGTCTTTCAATGTGGTTTAAAAAATGAAGTGTATTGGAATAGGTTGTAGTAAGTAGGGGTGGGAGAGGGGAGAGAGGCCATAAGGTGAAGGGTCATGAAAATGAGAGAGAGAGAGAGAGAGAGAGAGAGAGACAGATTTGCATCAAATGGGAATGCAAGTAACTGAAAATGCTGTCATAACTCATTTGAACAATAAACAAAATTTATTACCTCGCACAATCAGAAGACTACCTTCCTTTTGGATACAGGGTACCCCAGGTTTGGTTGATTCAGTATCTCAATGATTTAATCAGAGAATCAAGTTGTTTTCATCTTTCTGCTGAAGCCAGGACATCAGCTTTGTCTCCTGCCAGCCACCTCATCATCACAAGTTGCCCACTGTGGCTCCAGGCATCAAATATCCAGACAAGATATCAGCCAGCAGAAGAGTAAGAACTGTCTTTATATGTGTATAGAAACATCTTTCAGAAATCGCTCTCCCTGAAGCAGCTACCTCTCACATTTCACAGGCTAAAATTCATCACATGCTCCTTCCTAAAGCAATTACTAACAAAAGGAATGGAATGTTCATGTTGGCTCAGATGATTCAATTTATATCACTGAATTATGTTGATGGAGTGGATGTCAGAAAAAACAGTTTTTCTTCCAGAAAGAAGAAAGGCATGACACTCCCCAGGAAGTTAAGGTGACCACATATCCTGCTTTGCTTGTTGAATTCTGGTTCATACCTGCTGTCCCAATGTAATTAATGACAGTGCCCTTTCACTTTCAAAGTGTCCTGTTTGGACAATAAATTATATGGTCACTGCAGCTAAAATAAATCATTTTAGACATTTGAAGATTTGAGTATGAGAGCTATAATGTAGAGTGATTAATTAGTAAATAATGTGATAAAAAAAAAAAAGCACTCACAGGTGAAGACCAAGAGAGTAGTTAAAAGATGACTAAAATACCTCAAACAAAAAATTCTGAACTGGTGTGCTGGCAATGGGAATGAAAAGAAAGAGACAAAGCGTCCTTACAGAAGTAATAATTTAATATTGGCATCTGTTGATGTAAGACATTACAGTAAGGGAGTAGAATAAAAGGTGAAAAGCTTTAAATACTGAAATTCACATCACTGAGAGGATACATTGTTCTAATGGAGGCAGTAAAGCCAGAAAGGCTTGTTTCAGTGGGTAGAATGATGAGTTCAGTTTTGATACGCTGAAATTAGTTCTGTGGGAAAATTAGGTGGAAGAATAAGGAGGTATATTAGGGCTAGCTTCCGTGATAATTTAATTAGAAATCTAATTTTTTTTTTTGGTGGGCTCTCATGGAGTGGACGCGTATTACTCAGCAAAAGTAAACAAATACACAAAAAACTTTAATTCATCATTTACTCAGTAAATAATTACTAAGCGCCAGGCACAGTTCTAAGAGTTGAGGAGTGAGCAGTAAACAAAACAGATCAAATCTTTGACCTCTTGGAGTTTATATTCTAATGGAGAGAATCATGACAAACACACAAATGTAGTATTATGACACAGTGTGATAAAGGTTGTAAAAGAAAAATAAAAGTATTGGGGTTGATCATGGAAGTCTTTTCTAATAAGGTGACATTTGAGTAAAGAGCTGGAAGAAATGAGCCCTACAACTTGTTGGGACGAGCACTGGGTGTTGTATGGAAACCAATTTGACAATAAATTATATTAAAAAAAAAAAAAGGAATGAGCCCTACAGATATCCAGGAAATGAATGTTCTAGTCTGAGAGGACAGCAGGTATACAAGTTTTTATTGAAGTGTTCTTAGAACCTGCAGGAACATCAGTGGGACCAGTGTGTCTGGAGCCTAGAGAATGAGGGAGACGGTGGAAGATAACTAGGTCAGATAGACATCTAGGGGCCAGGTTGATATGGCCTAATGGGTCCTAGTGATCACTTTGAATTTTCCACTGAATGAGGCAGAAAGCCAAGAGGATTTTTAATGCTGGTGAGTGGAGAATAGATTGCTGTCAGGCAAGGGTGGAGTGGGGATACTAGTGAGGAGGTTATTGCAAAAATTTTGATAAGAAATTATAGTGCTTTAAATAGGAAAGCAGCAGGCAAGATGGTAAAAAGTAGTCAGATTCAGGATACACTTTGAAGGTGGGATTAAAAAACAGATTGGCTGATGGATTAGATATGAGGTGTCAAAGCAAGAGAATAATCAAGTAACTCCAAGGTTTTGGCCAGAGACATGGGGAAGACTTTTGGAGGAGCATGTGTGAAAGAGAGGTGGTAAATCAAATATTCATTTTCAAAATATTAAGTTTGAGGTGCTTATTTAGACATTGGAATGAAGATGTTAACAAGGCAGTTAGACAGATGAAATGTGAGGTTCAGCAGAGCAATCAAAGCTAGAGATAAAAATGTTGGAGAAATTTTTATCAAATAAGGAGACGACATTTAAAACCATGGGTCTGGATAAAATCCCCTGGAAAATGAGTATAGATTTAAAAAAAATTAAAAAACAAAACAAAACAACCTGGAATAGGTCTGAACTGATAACCCTGGGGCATTCCAATGTTGAAAGATCAGGAATATGCTTTTGCAAGGCAGGAGAAGAACTAAAGGAGCAATGTCCCAGAGTCGACACCGTGACCATAAATGTTTAACAAAAAGCTATCTAAAATTAGAAGCCCTGATATCTAATGCTTACCAATTACTGTGGCATAACTTCTACCATGGCCAACTTTACGCTATGTATTATTATTCAACAATAGGCTTGCAAAATTCCAAACAATTAACAGTTGTCTCTTGCAAAACAAACTCCAGTATGCCCCTGCCAGAAAGCAAAGTAAGATGTTTTAAGAAAGAGGGACTGGAAAGCTGTGCCAAATGTTGTCGGTAGAACGAGTAAGAACATTCAGAAACAACCAATGGATTGGCAACATGGATGAATTTGTTGTTTCTGATGAATTTGTTGGTTTTTTTTCATTCTTTTTTTTTAAATATATGAAATTTATTTTAAATATATGAAAATATTGTCAAATTAGTTTCCATACAACACCCAGTGCTCATCCCAACAGGTGCCTTCCTCAATACCCATCACCCACCCTCCCCTCCCTCCCACCCCCCATCAGCCCTCAGTTTGTTCTGTTTTTAAGAGTCTCTTACGCTTTGGCTCTCTCCCACTCTAACCTCTTTTTTTTTTTTTTTTTCCTTCCCCTCCCCCATGGGTTCCTGATGAATTTGACCAATGAATATGACAGACAAAAAAGTTGCTTTCAAGAGTGTTTTTCCTACTTAGTAATGTGGGTAATGTTTAAATTTTCTCAGAAAGCAGTTTGAGAACGTGAAGCATTTAACTACATAAACAGTGAGGGAGAACATCCCAAGGAGAGAAAGGCCCCATAACAGGAATGATTTTCATGGCTTCATGAATTGAGAGAACACCTATGTGTTGCAGTATAGTGGGTAAGGCAGGAAATGGCCAGAGATTAGCTGGAGATGTAAATAAGATCAAAGTGTTCCTTGTAGGCTATCAAAAGCAATTTATATTCATTATAAATAATATGGAATTATGTAGAAGGGTTCTAAGCACAGGAGTCTCATAATCTGATTGGGATTTTATAAAAGATTACTGGCCAGTGTATAAATAATGCATTGGGAATTAGGGGAAAAATAAGAAAGTGTAGTGTCCCAGTAGGAGACTTGTTACAGTTGTTCAGGTGGAAGGAAGATAATGGTGACCTGGTGTCAGACGCTGGCAGGAAAGAAGGAAAGGAAGGGATACATTTTCAAGGTATATAAATCCTTTGTTGATAAACATAAACAAGAAGGCGGCATTAAAAATGTTTAGATTTGTGGCTTGGGCACTTGGGTAGGATGTCATGCCACTTACTGAAATTAAAGGGAAAAATAAACCTTAAAAGAAAAAAAAACACATGTATTTCATTTTTTGTATGTTAAATGGATTTAGCTTCATGGGGTTTGAGATGAGAAGAAAGATTTGGGTCACTGATATACACTGGGGACTTGTTGGCACATGTATGATATTCAAAGTCCTAGAAATGAATGCAATCACTCAGTGAAAGAGAGTAGAGAGAAAGGAAAGTTGTAGCGTGGAGGAACATCTCTGAGAAGGAGAATGCAGAGAGGAGAAAAGTTAGAGTGAAGTGGTATTGTAGATTCCAAGAAAGAAAAGTAATTTGTGAGGGGACGGTCCATGGTTGAAGGTCCAGTGAGAGCAGAAAGCATGGGGGTCACTGGACACCTTGACAAGAATAATTTTAGAGAAATGGTGGGGACGGCAGCTAAATAGCAGGGGATTGAAGAGTGACCCTCTGGGAGAAGTATAGACAGTTTGTGTTGACAACCCTTGTAAGAAGTTTGGCTAGGAAAGTAAGCAGAAAAATGGGGACCAGTTAAAGAGGATGTAAGGAGATATTGTTTAAAGATGTGTGCTGGGGGTCGACCTTTGTATGCCAGCAGGAATAATTTATTACAGAGGGAAAGACTGATGATGTGGAAGAGGGGGGAATAATCAGGAAGCTCAGCCCTTTCAAAGTGAGTGGCAAAGGGACATGGAGTGAAGGAATGACTTCAGCTGGGTAGGGAGCTTCTCCCTCACAACTGAAGGGTAGAAATAGAGAAGTGCAGTGTCAGACAAGTTTGTTGACTTAGTGATAGGAAGAGGGGGTGCTTCCCATATCATGGCTTCTGTTTATCTGTGATTTATCAGACAAGGTCAGCATAATAAAGTGGTGGTGGGAGGGGGCGTGCAAAGTAATAAAAAGTGATTATTTGACTATAGAAAAATAAGCTTCTTGGAGAAACAGAGTAGCATTGCATGTTGTACATGAGTATCTAATAAAGGCTGGTGATCACAGTGTGAATTTAAAGGGACGCTAATTACATCAATTTCCTCAGTAGTGTGATTTTCTCGATAATTCTATTATGTTGTGATTAGAAACTGAAATTATGTCACGTATGTACATATCATAAAAAATGAAATTTATAATGTTGAAGTGGATAAAAGTTATCAGTTTCCCTTCAACTGGCACTTATTAATAAGCACATGCTACATGTCATGCAGTGAAGATTCAAGGACAAAAGTCATGGTCCCTGCTGTGAGAAACCCACAATACAGTAGTGCCGTAGGCAATTACAGAAGAACTACAGTCCACTCACATCAGCATGTAAGAACATACTGGTCTAGGACACATCAATACAGGTTTATATTGAGTGTATGTGAGGTCTCCCAGCTTAAAGCGTTCATAATAACCCTATGATTAAAAAACAAAAAGCAGGGCTGCCTGGGTGGCTCAGTCCGTTAAGCATCCAGCTCCTGATTTCAGCTCAGGTCACGATCTCAGTCTGTGGGATCGAGCCCCGCGACAGGCTCTGTGCTGGTAGCATGGAGCCTGCTTGGGATTATCTCTCCCCACCCCCTCTGCCTCTCCCTGCTCACACACTCTCTCTCTCAAAATAAATAAATAAACTTAAAAACTCCAAAAAGCAGTATTATCTGGTATTTTGTCAATCATAGGATTATACAAACTAGCATTTTTGATGTTCTCTTCCCTTCCAGAAACACAAATATTGGCCATACTTATCTAAAATAATTGTCAGAACAGCCTGGTATCCTATATCCTGTATGAGTCAGAATCTCTGAAGGTAAACTGCACGTGTCCTGAAAACTTAAATACTAATTCTGTTATATGTACACATTCTGCCTCAAATAATAAGTGCTAGATACTGTGCTGAGCACTAACACACTATCTCATTTTAGCATCAAATATACAACAAAAAAAGTAGATGTCATTACTAATATTTTTTCAGGTAAGGAAATTTGGTCTAAGAGAAGTAGTAAACTAGGCTTTACATCTAATCTGTCTACCTCAGTCTGTACTTTTATCACCTCTTTAATTCGATTTTTGATAAATATTTTAAGGATTGTTTTAAATGCTTAAACGTTCTTTACTTAGATCCTCCCCCCACCTCCTGCCCCCATGCCAAGCAAGGCAAACATTCTCTCTTTTTTAAAGATTTTATTGTTTTATTTTATTTTATTTGCTATTCATCTCTGAATAAATTTCTACTGTGCTCTTCATCCTCATCAAAATGTGCTTAAACTGTGTCCTCCCTTAGAATTTCTGAGGGCAGACATCACGTGTTAATCCTTCACTTATCTCTTAGTTCAGTTCCTGGCACACAGTTAGGGTTCAGAAATACATGTTTATCTGAACTAAAGATGGGGTTTGATACCACAGTGGGAGTTTGAGTGGTCATGGCTCCAGGCTTAGAGCACAATGACACCTTTGGGCTGTGACCAAAAGCCTCAGCAATGCCTGGTGATTTGTGGAGAGGGATGCTGTGGACACACACATTGTCTCCAGGATATTCTAATGACAGTGAGCATTTCATGTTAGAAAATGGTGAGCTCGATGCATATAGGTTTTTCTCTGACTAACATTCAGAGTCAGGACCTTCTGAGGAGCAGGGGTCAGGTAAAGTAAGGCAGAAGCTCTTTTGTGCTTGTATAGCCTGGTGATTCCACCACTATTCCGGCTCTTATCTCCATCATAGTTTCAGAAGGAGAGACAGAGACAGACACAGACAGAGAAAGAGACTGATGTTCACAGCCTCCTGTTATTGCCTAGGTCTAGAGCCTTCAGGAAGTAAGTTCTGCGAATTTCACATTCCTTATAGTGTGTTTTCCTTCCAAGGTTAATAAGAGATTTAAATGACAAAATATTTATGTACATTGTGAGAAAACCTGGCCTTCTGCCCATTATGTAGAAAATGTTGAATAATTGATAGCTGTTGACATTGTGACATTTTTAGACTGACCTCTTTGAAGCCAGGAGTTATGCCATGTCTATCTTTATGGCCCTGATGACAAAGCCAAGTCCAGCTTAGAGGAGTGAATTGAGAAAGAATTAATAAAAGTAATAGCATTTTTCTATTCTTTTGTCTAAAGGCCCTTGACCTTTAGGAAGCTGAGGTCATACATCAGCAGATTTTTCTGATCACCTATTGAAATCATTGAGACAAACTCTACAGGAAATATAGTTAAGCAATTACTAGACACACATTTGTATTTTTAATTATTAATCACATACTTTATTTGAATTGACTCTTTTATTTACCACTTTGTCTAAGTGATAGTAAACATAATCATTCTCATTATAAACTAATTTGAAAGGTAATTTTCCAATTAATAAATATATACCAATGCAAATTGTGTTTCCCTGATAAAATAATTATAATAGCTGCCAACAACTCTGGAAAGAAAACAAAGGCATTTATTTGTTAGTGGCAACACCTAATGAAAGATTTGATGGGCTAAACTAGAAAAATTGACAGGCGCAATTCCCCCCACAAGAACAATTTGTTACTGATGATGAAACTGAGAAATAACCAGAATGAAGGTTGTGAGATTCACAGTGAAAGCCCTCAGGGTAAAATTAATTTCTTTATAACACAGTTTAAAGGCACACACAAGGAAATTGCTTGTGCCAGATGGGATAGGAAAGGCATTGTGAATAAAAATGAGCATCTCTTTTCTGCTTACAAATATTTAAATTAAGATGATACCAGCATGTCTAGTTAATGGAATAACAATATTGATGGTTGCACAACTTTCTAAAGATTTTCTTGTTCTTTTTAAATGGACTTGTCCACGCACCGAAATATTTTAAGCAATATATTAAACCTGGCTCTTGTTACCAGAGCACATGCTATTCTCTTTGAATGATTGTTGCAGGCAGAACAGGAAGAAACAATGGCTAAGGGGCTGGATTTAGAGTCAGAGAACCCAAGCAGCTCTTGTTCAGGCTCTGACATGGAGTGGAAGGAGGCTAGGCAAGTCACAGTCCTCCAAGGGACAGTTTCCTCCATTAGTAGGAAGGGAAGGTGTTCCCATCCTCATTCATCAACCAAGTTCCATGAGGACTAAATGAGACAGATAACAAAGGCAAACATCTCCTGAAACCCATAAAGCATTATGTGTGTAGACTCTGATTTTGTGGCTTATTTTTCTGGAAATGGTCTGGAAATGATCTCCAGTGTTCAGATCCTGTATCTGATCTGAACTGTTGGTTGACAGCTGCTAGCTTTCTTCCTGTTATAATCTCATGCATTTTTATACATAACATTTTAAATCTAATCATTGAGGATTTATCTGATGGTGAGCTCTCTCTGCTCTAAAGCACCTCTAATAGTTACTTAGTATTTCTCATATACCACCATTTATCTTCCTATTCATGTGCCCTCTCCACTTGGCTGTGACATCAACTCTTGAATATTAACACTCCTACTACTAATAGCTTACACTTATTGTTTACTATATGCCAGGCACTGTGCTAAGCATTTTAAGTAGATGATGACATTTAACAAGTAGCAGAAAATGCATCCTATTTTTCAGCGGGGTCGCATCATACATCTGCTATTTAATGTGAATTAACATTTCACACTCATCAGCTCCCATTCTCCAAAAAATGAGAGATGAAAGCTATAGAAATATAAATTTATATGAACATTTTCCTTCCATTTCACTCAGCCTATGCCCCAGAGTGAGAGGGGAGAGGTGAATATGCTCTTTCCCCAGCTGAAGTCACTTCTCACACAGCTTTCACAGTGTGAGCACCTAGCTGTCGATTATAATGACTAAAGACTGTGAATGTAGTCTATATACTTTAGCGGATACTAACCTAAGGGAATTTCCAATGCCAGAGCAGAAACTGGTTGTATTAGACTTCTTAAGAGAAGATGTGTCAGTCTCCAACGTGAAACTTCCCAAGGAATTTTCAAGGCTAATTTGACAGTATGCAGTTTTTGCCATATATGTTGACTTATCAATGAAGTGAGAGGGAAGAACCTCAGAAGTTAAAGAAAGGGCTTTTAAATTTCAAGCAGAAAGGAGGAAAATATGTGAAATGGTTAGTAGTATGGAAGAGTAAGGGAGTATATAAATTAAGGAAATGTTGTAGAGTTGTCCAGCAATGGTAAAAATCGGCTATGCATTTGTGATTTTGACTTCAAAGTGTGACAAATGAGTCTGTGGACGTACCAACTTGAATGTGCCCAATCTTGTCTGATCTTGGAAGCTAAGCAGAATCTAGCCTGGTTAGTACTTGGATGGGAGACTGCCTGGGAATTTCAGGTGCTGAAGGCTTTAAAAAAAAGTGTGACAAATGAGCATGATTATGCTTTTTCTCCCAATACAATTAGCAACTAACGTACAGAGGAAGAAGTAGGTAGAAAATTGTGATTAATAGAAGGTGGAGAGGGGGAAAGGGATATATGGGTATATACAAGAGGGTTATTTTAATGCTAGGCATGGAGTCTGAGCTGGGTAAAAAGAAAGTGAGGACATGGATTGAGAGAGTGAATAATGAAAAAAAATGGTGGGGTCAATGTACTGAAAGTCCCAGTGTAGTCAAATAATGTTGGATTAACCACAAATTTGCTATGCTCATCAGCTCTTTTTTCTTTTTCAATTAATGGTGCCATCTTCTTCCAATCTCGGAAGGAAGAATCCTAGGACCAATACTCTATTTCTACATCTTACTCAACCCCTTCCACCTCATGATACTCACTTAATAACCAAAAACAGTAGCTTCAATATTCTGATGTTTCATATCTGTATTATCTAGAAGACTCATAGCTTCTCTCTGCCTTGTATAAGCCATTGCCACCCTATCCCTTTCTACCACCTACATTATTTCCAGGATGACTTGGTGACAGGAAAATTATGCCATGGCTTCCAACAGATTTTGGGGTTAAGAGAACATAAAGGCCTTCATGACCTGGCCTTTGCCCACTGTTTCATCACCACATTCCCTCTCCCAGTTGCATTGCCACACACCCATTCGTTGCTCCAGCCACACCTGCAGTTTCCACAATCAGTCCATAATTTTTTTCTGTTTCTCTCTGGCCTTTTCCATGAAACTACATCTAACAGCCTCAGTCTTCAACACATGTCTACTAAGATGAATTCCTTGAACAACACTTTTGGAATGTAATTATTTGTTAATCACCTTCCATTTCAAAAGGTGACATATGATTTTCTAGTCTCTTAAAGTAGATTATAAGGATTCTGAGATAGGAATTGCATATTGTATGTAATATTCTATTCCTTATAGCACCTAACGTAGTTTTAAATACAAAGGAAGTACTAAAAAGTGCTTGCTGGAAAAAATACATAAATAATTGAATACATGAATAAATGAAAAAACTTCTTTGAAGCAAACCTCCACTTTTAAAATATTTTTTAAATTTAAATTCAAGTTAGTTAACATACAGTGCAGTGTTAGTTTCAGAAGTAGAACCCAGTGATTCTTCACTTACATGTAACACCCAGTGCTCATCCCAGAAAGTGCCCTCCTTAATGCCTATCACCCATTTAGCCCACACCCCCACCCATACCCCTTCCAGTAACCCTGTTTGTTCTCTGTATTTAAGAGCCTCTTATGCTTTGCCTCCCTCTCTGCTTTTATCTTATTTTGTTTTCCTTCCCTTGTCCTATGTTCACCTGTTTTGTTTCTTAAATTCCACATATGAGTGAAATCATGTTACTTATCTTTATCTGACTGACTTATTTTGCTTAGTATAATGCACCCTAGTTCCATCTACATTGTTGCAAATGGCAAGATTTCATCCTTTCTGATAGCCAAGTAATATTTCATTGTATACATGTACCACATCTTCATCCATTTGTCAGTTGATGGACATTTGGGTTCTTTCCATACTTGGCTATTGTTGATAGTGCTGCTATAAACATTGGGGTGCATATGCCCCTTTGAATCAGCATTTTTGTATCTTTTGGATAAGTATCTAGTAGTGCAATTGCTGAGTCATAGGGTAGTTCTATTTTTAATTTTTTGAGGAACTTCCATACTGTTTTCCAGAGTGGCTGCAACAGTTTGCATTCCCACCAGTAGGGCAAATGGGTTCCCTTTTCTCTGCATCCTCACCAACATCTCTTATTTCCAGAGTTGTTCATTTTAGCCATTCTTTCAGGTGTGAGGTAGTATTCATTGTGGTTTTGATCTGTATTTCTCTGATGATGAGTGATATTGAGCATCTTTTCATACGTCTGTAGCCATCTGGATGTCTTCCTTGGAAAACTGTCTATTCGTGTCTTCTGCCCATTTTTTACTGGATTATTTGGTTTTTTTGGGGGGGGGTGTTGAATTTGATACGTTCTTTATAGATTTGGGACACTAACTCTTTATCTGTTATGTCATTTGCAAATATCTTCTCTATTTCATCAGTTGCCTTTTAGTTTTGTTGATTGTTTCCTTAGCTGTGCAGAAGCTTTTTATCTTGATGAGGTCCCAGTAGTATATTTTTTGTTTTTGTTTCCTTTGCCTCTGGAGACGTGTCAAGTAAGAAGTTACAGCGGCCAAGGTCAAAGAGGTTGCTGCCTGTTTTCTCCTCTAGGATTTGGATGGTTTCGTGTCCTACCTTTAGGTCTTTCCTTCATTTTGAGTTTATTTTTGTGTATGGTATAAAAAAGTGGTCTGGTTTCATTCTTCTGCATGTCACTGTCCAGTTTTCCAGGCACCATTTGCTGCAAAGACTATCTTTTTTCCATTGGGTATTCTTTCCTGCTTTGTCAAAGATGATTTGGCCATACATTTGTGGGTCCACGTCTGGGTTCTTTATCCTGTTCCATTGATCCAGGTGTCTGTTTTTTGAAGCAAAGCTCCACTTTTGTGATTTGATAGTGATTATTTTCCTCTGATGAGTAAAAATATGAATTATGGCTCAGCAGAAGGACATTTTCTTTTATTATTTTAAAATTTTCTTTAACTTTATTTATTTTCAGAGAGAGAGAAAGCAGTGGAGGGGCAGAGAGAGAGAGGGAGAGAGAGAGAATCCTAAGCAGGCTCCACACTGCCAGTGCAGAGCCCCATGTGCAGCTAGAACTCACAAACTGCGACATCACGACCTGAGTTGAAATCAGGAGTTGGATGCTTAACAGACTGAGCCACCCTGGCACCCCAGAAGAGCATTCTAAATATCTTGTGAACTTGCATGATATTTCACCATAAATAGTCTGGAGAGAAAGTCTTCTTAAAATACTTGAAAAGCTATAGATTTGGAAGTTCAGATTCACTTTGATAGTTTGCTGTTTTTTGGATATTATTTCATTGATATTGGAGAGGATGACTTCGTTAATTCATTCATAAAATATTACTGAATGTTAATAATAAACTAGACATATGGGAAATGCTGCAGATTACAATGGTTAGCCAAAACAGACAGTCATGCTCCAATGAAATGTACAATCTTGTAGAGAAGACAAATTTAATATTTAACTATTCACACAAATAAATGCAATTTGTAAATATTATAACCCTATGAAGGAGAAGAACATGGTCCTGTAAACACTCATAAAGGAGAGCTGAATTAGTGTGGCTGTAGAGGAAGTTGGTTTGTTTGTTTGTTTTTAACTTTTTTAACATTTATTTATTTTTGAGAGACAGAGACAGAGCATGAGCAGGGGAGGGGCAGAGAGAGAGGGAGACACAGAATCTAAAGCAGGCTCCAGGCTCTGAGCTGTCAGCACTGAGCCTGATGCAGGGCTCGAACTCATGAACCATGAGATCATGACCTGAGTTGAAGTCAGACGCTTAACCGACTGAGCCACCCAGGCGCCCCAAAGAAGTGGTTCTTGAACAGGGATATTCTTTGCCTCCCTGAAGCCTCAGTTTCTTCATCTCTAGAGTGGAAATAGAGAACTGCCATGGAGTTTGAATAAAATAAAAACTATGAAAGGGCTCTACAACTATATATTTTTATTTCCATTGCATTTATACCTAATCTAGATATCATTTTTCTTCTTTGCCAAAAAAGAGGAAGACTTTCTTGTAATAAAAGTTCAAAGCCTCAGAAAGCCTTTGTTTTGTTCAGTGAATTATTTTATTTTTACTTTTTGAAGTAAAATAAATATACCGCCTATGCTTTTCAAGGCTTCAAGTTTTTTTAACCTCTCACTTCAAATTTTCCAGAGATTGATCCCAGATCATCATTGCATAAATTTTGATGAGATAAATCAGCAGAAATAGGTAGCAAATCAATGGATTCAGTAAACATTGGCACATCCTGTCCCATCTTAGATAATACCTGTTTAGGGGCCAGAAGAAGGTTATGTCGAGCCTCTCTGTCACCGCCTTACCTCATAACTGGGGCTTCTTGGGCATCTTGCTCTGTTTCATTGTAGTTTCCCTCAGAGTCTCGAGCATGGTAGCATGGCTAGCTGGGCTCTTACATGAGAACTCAGAGCTGCGAGGGTTCATGTCCTGAAAGAAAGAGAAAGCCAGGCAGAAACTTTTCATAGCCTAGCCTTGAAAGTCATGTAACAGTCTAGTCATCCAAATTTGATTATGCATTCCAATGTTGGTAAATACTACATAAGTATAATTCTTGGTGTTATTTTTTCTTCAACATAAGTTATTTTAGAGTCATTCCCAATAGAAGGAAAAGCTTTATTTCCTTAATTCTAAATGGGGGCATATGCATTACAAATGACATTTTCTCCTTAGTTATATTTTTGCATATAGTGTCACAAAAAGAAACAACTTAATTACATTTAATACTACACTTAATAATTGATCTTTTTTGAAAGAATACATGAAATTTGGATGCTTTTGCTAATCACACCAAAAGATTCTCCTGAAAATTAGCTTTGTAGGAGGAAGAAAATACTAAGGGTATGAGCAGACATAGTAAATTGACTGAACAGTATAAGAGCCTCAGATTAACTTTTAAAATCTCAAAGTAATTCCTTTCTACAACTAAAGAAAAATTTCAAAATTTCATGGGAAGATGCAAATTATCTTCCAAAATATTACTTAATGATTAAACATAGAAAAATATGACTGTTCAGAAGAATGGGGACATATTCGTTTATTATAACTTCAAAAAAACCTAATTTTTGTGATCCCAGAAAATACGATTAAATGATGAGTTTTGGTGGAAATGAGTACTAATTGTGTGTAGAAATAGCAATTATTTCCTTTTTACTTAGTGACAGAAACTCCAGTTTGAAACTTGAAATAATGTTTACGTTCCAGGGACTTGTTTACATCTAGGTATGGCCACGAGACTAAGCAAAACATGCAACTTTAGGAAAACTTGGCTAATGGAAGAAGGCATGCTTTTCCTTGTCCAGTACTCCCAAAGAACGGTTAGAATATGAACTTGGTGAGGGAGCCTCTGAACAGCCACCCCGATGCATGTGGCGCCATATTACCAGGGGCAGGTCGATGCGAGTGAATGAGCTAGGGTTGCTGATGGTTGTGGGACCCCCAATGCTAGAGCTGTCCTGCCTGCGCAAGCTTTCATGTGAGAGAGAAATAAATATCTGCTTTGTTTAAGCCACTGTTATTTTGGTTTTTTCAGTTATCTTCAGCAAAACCTATTCCTAATAATAAAGATGTTCTTTAAGCACATGTTTAAGCATATGTTCTCTCTCTCTCTCTCTCTCTCTCTCTCTCTCTCTCTCCTCCCTGCTTCTCAGGTGGAAACACTCTTCGATCTCTACCTTAACTCTCTTATTTATCTCATCTTTTTTTTTTCTTTTGCCTGTTTCCCCTTCTTCCCTTAAATATCAATAATAGTAATAAATGTATTTTTGTTGTTGTTGAATCATCCTATTACAAGAAGAATTAAAAGATACAGGTTTTATGTTTCCTGTGCTTACTTTTTAAAGCCAGGATATATCATATTTTATATTTTTCCTGAAAACAAATACAAAAAACACCTCATCACATGAAATTTTTCTCTTGGCTGTGATATTCTACTGAAGGTTTTTACCTTCCAGTGAGTCAGTGTTTCATGATTGACCAATGTTTTCCCATCCTGGCTAAGGTCACACAAAGGCTATATTTAATGCCTCAAAAGTTTCAACAAATCAATGTTTCCTTACATTTATGATTTAAAACTCCCTGCCTCAAGGGTCTGTTCTGGAGTGGGAAGCTCTTAAATGTAAGTCATGGCTTGGGAGTGAAACTCTGTTAAAAACAAACATAAAACTCTTCACAGCCGGGAGTTGCCCTTTCATTTTTAGAAATTCATTCTTGTTTCCATAATGTAATAAAGACTTAGCCTCTGATCTCTGGTCATATCTCACAGGTTTTTGCTAAAAAGTGGCTGGCAGAAAATCCACTCTTTATAATTTCAGCTACATTAAATTGTCATTTTAAGGTATTCAAAATGCAATAAACAGAATGTAATAAACTGGAGTACTTAACATCCATCCCTACTGAACACTTAGCCATTATCCTAGAACTAGCCCAGATTCCTGTTTTGCATCTCTATTAAAAGACTACTTCAAACACACAGTCAGGTAATGTACTAAATCTAATTGTACAGGGACCTCTTTAGAGAACAGAATTTGATGCTATCTCTCAATTTTCTAAAATTTGTTTTTTTTCTTTTTCCCCAATAATTAATTTGGTGTAAAGTCTCATTTAACATTTTTTGTAGATGTGACTGAAACTCCTTTGATATCTTTAGAAAAGATTAAAAAGCAATGTATGTTTCACTCTTCTGGGCTTTTTTAAAAATGGCTATGGATTTTAGTTTGTGAGGACTCTGGCTATAACCAAGAAATCTGTTTAATTATATAAAAACAAGGTTTAATTCTATGACATGACTCTGAGATTCTGCCTTTATATATATATAGATATATATATATCTATATATATATCTATATATATCTCATACCCCATCACTTAACCCTTAAACATAGCTATTATACAAAATGTTATACTAAATCTTCTCTTATTTTTGGATGTTGCAGGACAAACTAGCCTTAATTGCTGTACCTGTAAAATGGGAGATTAAAAAAAAAAGTGTGTGCTGTTCTGAAAGTTAAATAATGTACAATGCACTATGAAATACAGTGTAAGATCACTGAAGGCTTATCGCTATCTCCCCTGCTTCCAGTGTCTGCATGATACCTGAGGTATTGGGATTTCATATAACTCTATCCCAAATATTTTCTGTAGGAAAATCAAAGGCGATTTACTTTGTAAATATTGAAAATCCTAGATAAATCTATTTCCTTCAGGCTTCCTTTTTATTATTGTGACTCCTTCTGCTGGCTGCCTTTCTTGATCCCATGGTCTTTGTTCATTTTGTTCAAAGACAGTGGTGGCAATAATAGGAAAATTAGAATTAGGGATTCTTGGTATTTTTCCCTGATCAAATGAGTAGGAAATGGAGTGCAAAAATGCAAAGACAAAAACAAACTAAAACCCCCCATGAGATAAGGTTGTAATAAAATCACAATCCAGGGGTGTCTGGGTGGCTCAGTTGGTTAAGGATCCAATTGTTGGTTTTGGCTCAAGTCATGATCTTGTGGTTCCTGAGTTCAAGCCCCACACTGGGTTCTGCACTAACAGTGTGGAGCCTGTTTGGGATTCTATCTCTCCCTCTCTCTCTGCTCCTCCCCTGCTCGTCCTCACTCTTTCTATCAAAATAAATAAACTTAAAAAAAAAAAAAAAGATCAGCATCCAGTTATCAAGCAAATCTTCCATTGAATCAATTAACAGAATTTGCATTACTGACTGCTGGATGATGAGGAAATATCACCCACTCAATCACAGTCTAGCACCTGATGGAGCACAAGTTTCTTTATATTTTTTTCCCTTGCTTACTCCAAGGAGAGAAGGGGCAGAAGGAAGAGAGGATACAGGAAAGTATGGAACTCTGTCCTAAATTTTCTTCTTTTCTATACTCTCTCCCTAGGTGATAGCATTTATTACTATGACTTTTAAAGCTGTGTACATGCCATTGACTCCAGAATGTATATCTTTACTTCAGATCTGAAACTCAGGCTTATTTATCCAATGAACTACCTGGCATCTCCTCTGAGAGGTCTTATAGACATGCCAAGATGAGGATGCCCCAAATGAAACCTATCACCACTTACCTACTCTATTCTAACAATTCCCCTCAATCTTCTTATCGAGTTAAATATCATAATCCACTTAGATGTTCGTGCCAAAAACCTGAGAACCATTTTTAAACATTCTACCCTCTTATCATGTTCATTCTGTTTGTCAATTCTATCTTCAAAATACATCCAGAACCTGGCCCCCACTTGCCACCTTTGCAGATATCATCTCCATCCTTTCTCACGCAGAGTACTGCATAGTCTCTTACCCGTTTTTTTCTCTTGCCCACCTTCCTTTTCTCAACACACACAGTTTATTCTATACATGGAAGCCAAAGTGATATTTCAAAAATGCAAATCAGGGTACCTGGGTGGCTCAGTTGCTTAAGCATCTGACTCTTGACTTCAGCTCGGGTTATGATCTCACGGTCATGAGATTGAGCCTTGTGTCAGGCTCCACACTGGCATGGAGCCTGCTTAAGATTCTCTCTCTCCCTCTCCCTCTGCACCTTCACCCTGTGCATGTGTGTGCTCTCTGTCTCAATAAATACATATATACATACACACACACACACACACACACATACATACATAAAATAAAGTGGTGCCTGGGTGGCTCAGTCGGTTAAGCATCCAACTCTTGGTTTCAGCTCAGGTCATGATCTTATGGTTAGTGAGCTTGAGTCCATTGGGCTCCATGCTGACAGTGTGGAGCCTGCTCGGGATTCTCTCTTCTTCCTTTCTCTCTGCCCCTCCTACGTGTGTTCTCTCTCTCCCAAAATAAATAAATAAACTTAGAAAAAATTAAGAAAATAAAAGATGCAAATCAGATTATTTTGCCCTGTTTAAAACCTCCCCACAACCATGTCTTCAACTTAGTGTTATACTGTTTTTACTCTTGCTCATTATATTTCTGCCATCCTGGTCTTTCCTATTCTTCAAATGCATCAAGTGCTCTCCTACTTTGGGACCTCTGTTCTCTGCCTGGAATGTTCTCCACAGCCCACTCTTCACCTGGCTGGCTGGATTTACCCTTCCAGTCTCTGTTTACATGTTGTTTCTTCAGAGACACTTCCACTAACTATGGTGTTATTTTCTCTCATGATAGCCTTTACTTTTCCTAAGAGATTTACAAAAGTTCAGAGCCAAGATCATGACAGTTAGAGGCAATGTTGGCTCACTTGTAAGCTTATTAATTCCAGGATACCCTTACCCCTTTGCCTCTCCTTTTCCCTGCTGGGACACAGGCAGGTTGTACTGTCACTGTTCTTCTTCCTGTGTCAAGCTATGGACTAAGATAGCTTCATGAATTATTTAATTTTGTTTGAGAATGTTCTTTCATTAGATACAAAATCTATTCTATTACCTAATGTTCCTTCCCTAGTTATCCCTTCTGAATGCTCCAAGCAAATGCTCTTGGGTGTTTGTGTTTTCTAAGACAGAATATCTATTTCTCAGGTTTAAGACAAATGGAAACTTAAAAAAGAAACTAAACTCCTGCATTATCAAAATCAAAGTAGTTGCCTGTGGGACAGGCATTTTGACCCTATTTATTCAAATCTGTTTGTCTGCCCTCCACATCATTCAATGAAAGACTTAAGGTGTACTACAACAATAATTAATTCTATGAAATTATAATGAAATAGAAAAAATTAGAGAAGTGGGAAAGAAAAGACAAATATGCCTACAGTGAAGGCCTAAATATTTCCTGCAGTTGTATTCCAAATTGGGTTCTGAGTTTTTTGGAAGAAAAGATGAGAGACTACATGTGTTACATATTTCTTACGATCAGAGAGAAGAAAACAAAATTATGTGGTTCCTTAGAATAATCAAAGCTTTTTCTTGCCCTAATTTCATGTTCCTGTTTCTAATAATGACCTTATTGCTGAAAGCCCCACATAAAAAAACAAAAAAATATATAGCCATAAAACAACAATAACAACAGTAATAACAGCAATAAAACCAATGCAGTGGCATTGATTCTATAGAAGGCTAAGGTAATGAGTTTAAAAAAATATAAGCTGTTGAAAATGATTCATTTCTCCAGGTCACACACAAAGACATATTCAATTATTGCATTCGGTGGTAGTAAACTTTTGACCAACTCTCAGCAATCTATGATGTGTGCAATGGGAGTGCTTAATAAATGCTGAGCCAAGCTTTCAAAGCTCCCAGGCTCCTCCTGGATTGTAAGTATTGCACTTTTGAAGGCTGCTATCTAATAATCTGGTACTTCATTGTGCTTAGTCTGATTCAGTATTGATTAAGTTTTCAGCCCTTTTGAGTTCACCACTCTTTTCTGTCAGTTGAAGATGATTGCCTCCATTTCTGTGCCTTTTCCTGGGAAATGTATCCCTTTCAAAATGCTGCCTGAACCAATTTCTTAGCATTTGAAGGCAGATCAAAGGTATGCTATAATGAAAAAGGGATCATCTACAACACAATTTCTTTAAGTCAAACAAGAACATGTGGATTTATAGATTTCAGGTGGAGAAAACCAATAAGTGAAATTTGCCATAGAAAAAATATACCCAAAGCCATAACAAAAATTCAGTTGCTGTTATAATCCATGATCAGAAATTACATTAATCTCTGTACTCAACTTCTTGCCTCTTACACTGAAGTAAGGAAAAGAACAAAACAACTACATTACTTTTATTCTAGTTGTAGGATCATTGGATTTGAAATTGGTACAGTCAGATTTTAGAAGAGTCAGTTTCTCTAAATAGCTGTGGTTTCTTAGGTAAATATATTTAAAATATTCACTATGAACCTAATTTATACAAAAAATAACCAAAGAGATTGGACTAGATCACTGGTTCTCAGCTCTATCAGGGCCAGCATCCCTTTTATAACAAATATTTCAATGCCTTCTTTGTTATCCTGAAATGAAGTTTATGTATAATATAATCTACTACAGATATAATTACCCGCAAAATAGGTATAATACCCTAACTATAAAGATGAATTTAAAAGAAAGTAACTCATCAGGGCGCCCGGGTGGCTCAGCTGGTTGGGCGACTGGTTTGGCTTAGGTCCTGATCTCACAGTTTCCAACAGTGCAAGAGGGTTCCCATTTCTCCACATCCTCACCAGCATCTATAGTCTCCTGATTTGTTCATTTTAGCCACTCTGACTGGTGTGAGGTGATATCTGAGTGTGGTTTTGATTTGTATTTCCCTGATGAGGAGCGACGTTGAGCATCTTTTCATGTGCCTGTTGGCTATCTGGATGTCTTCTTTAGAGAAGTGTCTGTTCATGTTTTCTGCCCATTTCTTCACTGGATTATTTGTTTCTCGGGTGTGGAGTTTGGTGAGTTCTTTATAGATTTTGGATACTAGCCCTTTGTCTGATATGTCATTGCAAATATCTTTTCCCATTCCTGATGGAATGGAGTCATTTTTAAACTCTGCCAGCTCTGAGAGAGATTTTGTATCAGCAGTTCAGTGAGAGCTTAACTACCTTCCTCCTCCCCAGCCCCAGACTGCTTCTCTTTCCTCTCTCTGCTCTGAACTCAGAAGGCCAGGAAAAGGAATAGTGGCTGCTCTTTAAGTCTGCTGAGTCTTCAGGGTGACTGTTAGTGACATATGGTTCCTTTCCTGAGTAATGTAAGTGAGTTGGGGCACCTGGGTGGCTCAGTCTTTTAAATGTCTGACTATGGCTCAGGTCATGATCTCACAGTTCATGGGTTCGAGCCCCACGTCGGGCTCTGTGCTGACAGCTCAGAGCCTGGAGCCTGCTTCTGATTCTGTGTCTCCCTCTCTCTCTACCTCTCTCCCACATGTCTCTCTGTCTCTCTGCCTCTCAAACATAAAGCAAACTAATAAAAAAAATTTAAAAGAAAGTAACTCATAACAAAATAATATGTATATTTCAGTAGGCAAATGTTCAGTTATGGCCTTACAGAAGGACATATTGAAGTGGTCAGAGAACTGCACTTCCTTATGATGAATGTTTGGATTTATTTCATGCCAGGTGGTCAGGAAACATTCCACAGAAGAAATATAGGAAAATAAGAGACAAGAGTGCACATTTAAATAAGAAAAATAGTGTCAGAGTCAATTAAGTAAAAAAGATCAGACTTATTTGTATATGGTAGGAAAAGGAGAGAAATAACCTTAACTGAAAACAAGCTAACATGCCAAGACAAAGTGGAGATGGAGGAGTAGATACAAGGAGGGCACATATTATAATTGCAAGTGAAGTGCATCCTATTTTCAAGTGTAATATCCAAATAATTATTTTGTGACATGGGAAAAGGTAGCAATAGAAAAAAACAGTTATGCCTTATGTTGAAATCTTTCCATGGGTCTGTAATACTTGAAAGGACCTTAGAAACTGTATCTTTTGACATGTGGTGGGGAATGGACTGGGAAAGTAAACAGTAATGAAGAGGATGTCGAGGAGATGTGTAATAGACCTCTGAGAACAATATTAGAATAAGATCAAAAACCAGCTGGGGCACCTGGGTGGCTCGGTTGGTTGAGCATCCAACTCTTGATTTCGGCTCAGGTCATGCTCTCAGGCTTGTGGGTTTGAGCCCTGCTTCAGCTCCCTGCTGACCGTGGAGCTTGCTTAAGAGTCTGTCTGTCTGTCTGTCTGTCTCTCTCTCTCTGCCCTTCTCCCCTGCTCATGCTCTCTCTCTCTCAAATAAAAACTGAAATAAAAAAAAAAAGATTAAAAACCAACTTGCATACTCAAAACAAATTAATGATTTTAATATGTAATTTTTACATCTGTGTTATAATAGGTTGGCTGTTTTATATCTGTGCTGCTCTAGGGTGTTTATAAATATTTTGAAATAACATATTAATGAAATATGGAGAAATCTGTGGTTTTCAGAGCTCTTTACTGATTTAATAATATTTAGTTCTAAGTTTGTTACAAGAAGTTTCAAATCTCCTTTGTTACATATTTACATGCAAAAGCTGTAAGTGCAGGCTGGTAGAGGTTTGTGGTACGGGTGCTGTCATTGGCATTGGTGATGACTAATTTGGGTGATAGGATTTTCTGAAATCCTCTCTGAAAGCCTAAACACAACAAAATTTAAATCTCTTAAGTTATATGGTAGCTGTAGTACTAAAATATTCAGTGTATATTAAAACCATGCAACAATAGCTATTAAAAAAAACCTTTTTAATGTTTATTTATTTTTTTTGAGAGAGAGACAGACAGCAAGCAGGGGAGGGGCAGAGAGAGAGGAAGACACAGAATCTGAAGCAGGCTCTAGGCTCTGAGTTGTCAACACAGAGCCCGATGCGGGGCTCCAACCCACAAACCGTGAGATCATAACCCTAGCTAAAGTCAGATGCTTAACTGACTGAGCCACCCAGATGCCCCCAAAATAGCCATTTATATGTAAAATAAATCTGGTTTCCTGACTCAGAACTATAAATAGATTTCCTACCTATAAGACTACCCATCTAGACCTGTAGGTCTCGAAGTGTGGTCCCTGGACCAGCAGCATCAGCATCGCCTAGGAACTTGTTAGAAATGCACATTCTCTGGCCCCATTCTAAGGCACACTGAATCAAAATTGGGGGTGAGGGGTGGGGACCACCACTCTGTGCTTTAATAAGCCCTCCAAGTGATGCAGGCTGAAGTTTGAGAACCACTGATCTTCAAAGGATATTTGCAAATCACCTAGGATGTGAGGTGAGTCTTCATTTTGGGTAGCTGTCCCACACATTACAGGGCATGTCTGACTCCCACACACTACATACGAGTCAGATTCTCAGTAACTGCAACAATCAAAACATACACCCACAAATTTCTCAAATGTTCCCCAGAAAGCGCTACTCTTCCTATTGAGAACCCCTGGGTTAGATAATGGCTGTAGTCCTGGCCTATGATTCCATCACTTTCATGGAGGCAACAGGAACCTAAAAGACAACACAAGTCAGAGCTAATAAGCTCATGACTCAAAACAGTTAGTGAGATTGCAACAGGACATGGGTCCAGGGGCTAGACTTGTGCTCATATGGAGGTACTGCTGGGTCTCATTCTTCGAGGTACTTTTAAATCATCACTTAGCAGGCAGGAGCAGAAGGGCAAAAAATTAAGCAGAAATAAATTCTGGCTCTAAATGTTCCAGATTCTTGGTTCATCTACTTCAGATTTCTCCTGAAGGTCCTAGAATATGGCTGGTTCACACTACTAGTTAGTTACAATTGAGCAGACCTCTAATTTGCACGATAGGGATTTGAGGGGCCCAAGAGGAAGGATCTGTCAGCCCTTAATGCTTTGTCAGTTTTCTGTGAACCCAAACTACAGAATACCTCAATCCTGCCTAATGTAAGAACTTCAGAGAGTTTTTTAGTTAGACCCATGACAAATACTCAAAGACCCAATCAAGATCTCATAAGCATTCCATTATTAGCAGAAATTTAAACTAGCAATTACCACAAAGAGAGCTTAAGATAGCTAAAAGTAGTATATATTGAGAATCAGAACTATGTCCCAGACTATGTTTATCATATTAGTCAGGGTTTAGATTTACAATTGGAGTTTGAGGTATAATATTAATGAAAGCCCAATTTGAATTCTTGATAAATAACAGAAATAAGTGGCATTTGTAGTTTCAATGATTAGCCCATACTTAGTTTCTTTATACAATTTCTTCTTCATTTTAGTTAATTTCCTCCTCTCTGCAGTCAAATGCTCTACCCTGGAGCTATACCTCCCATCCCCTCTGGAAAATTAACAAAGGAAAAACAATTCAAACGAAACACAGTCTTGTGACTTTAATGCTAATCAAACAATTTGCTGATAAGAGCAGTCTAGCTTTAAGATAAATTGCTGGTGTGACAGCTCTCTAATTGATCAACTGACCTCTTGACAGAATCCATGGAAGAAAGATACCCTCCTTCAAATATGTGATCAGAGTTTCCATGCCATTTCCTGAAGCCTTCGCTTTATGAATGTTCAATAAATTTGTGTGCAAATTCTGAAATCAATGTCAGTTTTCCTTTTCTTTTGCCTCTCCTTTTTAGTGTTTATCAATATTGACAATTCCCATTTAAAGTGCAAACTCCTCAATTAACCAAAAACCTTGTTTTGCATATATGATCTAAACTCAGGGTCCTGTGTCTTTTTTTATGCAATCACAAGAACTGAGCAGCTAACTGGGATAATCTCAATGCTAGTGGTTGTCGATACAAAGATAAGGAGGACACAGCAAGATTAGAAATAAGACAAACCACCAGTGTAATGACATCTAAGTGCAGAGCATAGATGAAGCACATAGGAGGATGATTTTGATTCATTTTGAGTGATAATCAGTGAAGAGGTGACATTTATGTATGGATGAAGAACAAATGTATTTTACCCAGATGAGAAAGGAATAAATATACTAAAATTAAAAAGTAGCAGAGCATATTATATGATTAACCTTCCATATCATTGCCAGATTGATGTAACCTGAGTGTTTTTTCCCAGTGTTAAATATTTTTTGAAATTCTGATTTTTAGTAACTGACAGTAATTCACAATATATCATCATTTACTTGATTGCGAGTCTCTATTTAAATGTTTAGGATGTTTCGATTTTTTCATTTTATAAAATCTGTGTATGGCTTTGTTAAAGTTCTGCTTACAATCATCTCACCTTGGAAAGTGAGAAAAAGAAAACACGTCGGTGTAAAGAACTGCATATAGAATATTGTGTATTATCATGACACATTGGAAAAGAGGTAATATCACACAGAATATGTGTTGTGAGAGGATATACAGAGACCGAGTTATTTTCTATCCAATATTCAATTTTATAGTGGGTAAGGCTATTTATAACAAATATAAATATATTTGCTTTCTTACAACTAATTTACTCTTTGTTGTACAGTGACACAATTACGAAGTCCACAGACTTTGGATGACAAAATAGGGAGATTAGGTGTCATGTTTATAATTAAATTTAATCTCTATTTAAAGCTACTGTTTAACCTGATGGCAGAGAAACTTGATTTGGGCAATTCTAGCTAAACCAGTGAATTCAGGTTTGCTCTTAGTCATTTCAGTGTGATTCCCTCAAATGGATATTTCCTCCCTTCCACTTCTTCCTGCAATTGCATCCCAGTGCAGTGGGGAATGTTGGATGTAGGGTAAGGCAACTACATGGCATCAGGATAACAGGAGAAGCAAATATGGAACACAGACCTGCATCCATGAAATGCAGACGCCATTTCCATTCCTTCATCTAGTAACTGCTGTGGTGTTCATGTTTGCATTTGGGAGTACTCTGCATCTAGGAAACCTCATAGAAGGTCTACAGCTGTCTATTCCCAGATAACTTCCTTGTTAATCTCAGGGGCTGGAAGATATGAGGCCTCCCTGGGGCCATGGGAAATAAGCGGGGCTGCTTTAGGTAATTTAGTACCGAAATCCTAGGCAACCAGCTCTACTGTGCCTATCTTATGGTAGGCTAGGAAACTCCTGCTATGGTCTCCCCAGGTTCCATCTTGATTACAATTACTGTTATTTTTGAAGGGGATCGTCTAGCTCTCCTCTATTACTGGGTCACCAAACATGTTGAGGGTCTCCTGCCACCCTGTCTTGTAATGCCAACTGGATGTGAGTTCAGAATTCCATCTTAGAGACTTCCTTCAGCACCATCTGTTTGGCTGCTCTTCAGCTCATCTTCCACCCACAGTCCAGAAGGATTCTCATTTTTAAAAATGTCTTCTTAGGTAAGAAATATAGTTCAACAACCACTCTCTCATTTTAGTCCTTACCTTGATCATACCTACAAAGATTCTATCTCCAAATAAGGTTACATTCTGAGGTTATGAGTGTACTTTAATTTTATTTTTATTTTTTATTTTTATTTATTTTTATTTTTATTCTTTATATAGAGAAAAAGCACAAGTGGGGGAGAGGGGCAGAAGGAGAGAGAGAGAGAGAGAGAGGGAGAGAGAGAGAGAGGGAGAGAGAAACTTAAACAGTTCTATGTTCAGCACAGAGCCCAACATGGCCCTGGGATCATGACTTGAGCCAAAATCAAGAGTTGGATGCTCAACCAAGTAAGCCATCCTGATGCCCTTGATTTTATTTTTAGAGCACACTATTTAACTATACTACAGTTGATATAGAGAGTTACAGTGTATGGGGGAAAAAAGGGAACAATATTACAACTTTCAGAGTCTAAATGTATACATGTATGTATCATAAAAATAAAGTACCTTTCCCTGAAAAATATCTGCTGGCTCAATTAAGGTCTGGATTTGACTTATCAAATAATATAAACAATCAAAAATCATATGGAAAGGGAGAAATAGGGTGCAGGACATAAGTGGGATTACTAGGCAACACATCTTACACATGCTCATAATACATATGTATTCTGCCTTAGATAACTGGCATTTGTAAATTTCATTTGTTCCCTTTCATGTTTGTATGCAACTCTAGGGAAAAGAGCCCACCTCATTCATCTTTGCCTAGAATGAAATTTTACACTCTTGAAGTTCTCAAAAAAATATGCCTTTGAAATTTGTACTAACAAGACCAGAATATACTAGAACACATGTAATACAGCCTTGAATTTATGTTAAAAAAGAAAAGATATATACACTGATGGTTTCAACTATAGAGAAATCTGCTTCCATCAGCTTAATTTGAAATGCCTTCATTATTATTTTCTTAATTCCCATTACAGAAAGCAGAGAGGTAGAACAAGTTTTGACACTGACTGATACAAAGGCTCAATGATTTCATTAAGGGTTTATGTTCTTTCTTTCCACTCTGTTATCTACAGGGCAACTGCATCTTAAGGCTGATTACCCTTGTGGTTGGCAGATAACTGCCAGGAGCAATTGATAAAGGCTTCTTAGGAACTTCTCTCAGCCGTCTCTCCTTACAGGCAAGGGAACTTGTCCCCAAAGAAATGAACTATCTGACTCAGAGTAACAATGACACAAAGCTGCTCATGTAAAGCAATGATTCTACCCATGATTAATTTGGAAAACAAGCTCATTCACCAATGTATCATCACATGACCAACCTAAGTCCTCCAGGAAACCAAACAAAAACAACAAAACACATTTTCAGGGAACAAACCTGAAGGAGCAACAAGTTGGTTTATTGTTTTGTTTGTTTCCACAGCAGCATCCATTCATCTATGCACATCTATGATCCTATATGAGTACTTCATTTCTTTCTTTAATGAAGAAAGCACCATAAAGAGGTAAAGAGAAATAGAACAGAAGTCAAGAGACAGCACCCAGTCTCAGTGAGGCCATCTTTTATTTGTGTGACATAGGGCAAGTCAGGCAGATCTTTAACGTGACCCCATAATATGTCCCGTTTCCTACTTTGTTTTTCCTCATGCCACGTTTCCTTTGGTTTACTTTTAAGCTATTTCACTTAACTCTCCTCCATTCTTGGAAAAGGTTAACATCTTTCCCAACTGAAGCCTTCCTGAAGGCCTGCCTAGCCCAGTCTTCCTTGTATTTTTGCCCAGAAAACTCCCAATCATCTCTGTGGTGTCACCTTCAATGTCCCTTCTTCAGAGAAGGCTTTCCTGACCTTCTCATCTAAATTAAACCATCTTGTTGTTATCTTTGCTCACACCCTTTTATTTTCTTCATATAATTTGTCATAATTAACAATATAACATATTTAAGCCCTGTCTCCTCTACTAGATTTAAGACTCATGGGGATAGAATCTATATCCACTATGTTGATAAGCTATACCCTTAGTGCCTTTCCTATCCAACACACCCAGGTAATTCTCAATAAGACTTGATAAATAGGGCACATGGGTGGCTCAGTTGATTGAATGTCCAACTCTTGATTTGGCTCAGGTCATGATCCCAGGGACATGGGATTGTGGAGCTTGCATGGGATTCTCTCTCTCTCTCTCTCTCTCTCTCTCTTTCTCCCTCTGTCCCTCTCTCCCACTCTCTCTCACTCTAACAAAAGAAAAAAGAAAAGAGAAAAGAGAAAGAAAAAATTCATAAATAAATTATCAAGGTCTTGATTTCCTCCTCTGTAAATCATGAATAATCATCACAGGATTGTTATAACCAATATGAATTAATATATATTTGGCCAATAGCAATCTGGTATAAGGTATTATTTAAATAAAACTAGCTTCCATTAGTAACAAGTGAGTGTGTCTCAACATAAAAGTTTACAGAGACTTTTTATAAACATGCTTTGCTACCATTACAAATACATTTTAAAAATAGGCTGGACAATGTGTGATTCAAAGCTTTGGATTTGAAGTAGGCCTGCTAAAACATGCCAATTTCCTGGGGGAATGTTATCAGTCTTCTAGTTGTGGTCCTGACGGAGAATGCTGCAGTTGGAAGAAATGGTTTGCAAAAACAAGAGAATGCTAGTTGAACTGTGACGGGTGGACTTATCATGTGGGGCAGGAATCAAGGTTATCTGCATCCAGGAAACAGATGGCATTCCAATTCAACAGTGCAAACCCATGGGCTGCTCATGAAAGAAATGAATTCAGGAGATTATAAAGTCAAACCATTTACTTTTGAGGGGAAATTATTGGCTGAGTTTCCAATAATTTGGCTTGTCATCCCCAACATCTGTTGCCTTTGCTGTTACACCACTTTGCTCCTGATGACAAATTGAACAAGATCACAGTAGTGCATGATAACTAATAAACATCTTCATGGGTAAAATCAGTCAACATTAAATGCAGGACAGAGGCATCACAGAATGCAGCTCCCTAGTAGAAGCTTCTCCATTTTTACCATCTTTGCAGAATTCTTGTACTCCTCATGGATCCCTTATTTTAACCATCCCTCCCAGAAAAGACCTTAATTCTAATACCTTGCTTGGGAAAGTAGCCCTCAAAAAAACACATGTATAATATAACTGCAAGGCTAGCTGATGCCTGTCTTGTGAATTATTATCACAGATAGATAGAATTATCTATCACAGTCCTATCTGTAATGAAACAAACAAACAAAAAAAAAAAACTACACTGAAAAGAATAGAAAATGATTTCGTTCTGCCTTCTGCTTGGCCCATCTGCTGTTATTTTTTTCTCCCTACTGGCAAAATGTTAGACAATATCTCAACTTCCCATCTCATAGGCACTTGCACAACAGAATAGATACACTATATTAATGTTCCATTTATTTTTTTAACTCTGTATACTATTTTGTTTTCCCCCTAGTTAATAGCAAGGCTAAGTAGATCACCATGCTTTCATCTCCTAGTAAAAGTCATATTACATATCTAGCTTTCCTTTATGCCATGTAGTGGATAAATAGTAGTTCAATGATACTACTGCTCCACGGGTGAAAAAAATGTATAGACTTGTGGTTGATTCTGGGTTAAGGACAAAGGCTCAGGAATCAAATCTAGAATATGTGCCAGTGACTGAAGTAAGCTTTTAAAATAATTAACTCCTATATGAAACAGACCTTCAGTGACATGAGTTCATAATTTCCTGCAAAGGATAGACCTGGTACTGAAAATAAAACCTGCATTTTGGTAATATCAAAAAAACTCCGACCTCTGTCCCAACATGTATTTATTATTGATTCATTAATTGAATCTTTTATTTAACCTGAATGACCTGAGGCCTCATCAGCTTTGGGTAAGTGTAAGGTTGCATGAACTTTAACACTAACTTTCTCATGACTCCTAGTTCAATCTGCACAATGGCAGAACCTCCGCCTGCTTGATTCTTCTGGAATAAACACAACTATTTCTGAGAAGCCCCAAAAGGGAGTTTATACAAGTTCTGAATAAATTTTTTCATGTTCTTCTGCTATGATATATTTGCCAAAGTTCTGATGACCAAAAACCTCTTGAGAGGAGGCCCTCTGCACCTGTATGACCACTGAGACTTTAGGTAAGAGTGAAGATTTTGCTGGGTGCCATAATTTCCCCTATTACTTGGTCATAACAGAGATTTTTCATGGGTCACCGCTCCAAACCCTCTCATCCTACAGACTATGGTAGGGTAGGACAATTACTCTGCACCTACTTCTGTCAAATTCTGCTCTGGGGACCTCTAAAATAGCACTTATTCTCTAAAGTTTTACAACATTACTTCTTGTAATCCCTTTAGCTTTTTCCAGTTGTTGCTCTTTCCATCCACATCAGACCTAGCTCTTAGGCTGGATCACAACAGGTGTATCCTGTCTTCCACTTTCTTATTTTATCTCTCCAAACATCAGTGTAAAAAAAAAAAAAGTAAATGTAAGAACCTGTTCTTTCTTTCTTTTTATTTGTCAATCTACCCCCAAACAAAATTGAACATGCATATCAATACTAGTAAGTTGATTCCCAGGTGTCAGTAACACACTGCTCTGCCAAGAGCCAGTCTGAGTCCCAGTTTTACTCAGAATAAAAAGTTTTTGAGCCATGAGCTAGGGCTAGATTAAGCACTTGGTCAGAAAAAAATTAAAAAATAAAAATGAGACTCGGTCCCTGCCTTCTTCAATGAGCTCATAGTTTGGGAAATAGCATACAATGATAACAAGTAATAGAAAACAATGTCATAGATGCAATAATAAAAAAAGAACTAGGGATTGTTGGGGACATACATGGGAATGACTAGTTTGGTAGGGTACAGCATTTGGAGAAAAGATACTTGGAGGAATTGACAAGGGGAATTTCATAGAGTTGGTGGGTGTATTAAAAGGCTGACTTGAATCCCACTAGGTTAAGAAAAAGATTAAGTGCACTCAGCAATACAATGAGTAAAGTCAAAGCATCCTCAAATGCTCACAGATCTCACTGGGAAATTTGTACAAAGTTTTGTGTGGCTGGGATGTAATGCATATAAAACTTTGTACAAAGTTTTATATGGCTGGGATTGGAAGAAGTTTGCAGTAAGTTATTGAAAGGATTTTGATTGCCAGATTGGGGTGTATGGATTTTATCCTGTTAGATGATGAGTGGTTATGACCTTAAACAAGGGTCTGACACATAACTGTGTGTTAAGTTATAACTCTGGAAGAACTTTGCAAAATGGATCGGGGCAGGGAGAAACTGTTGGCATGAAGTTGAGTTTGGATGCCTTTGAAACAATCCATGCAAAAAATTAAAAGAGCCTGAATTTAGGATGCAAATGGGACAGAGACAGGAAAGTTTTGAGATGTTTTAGAGTTTGGATATGAGAAAGAATGAGAGGGAGAAGTCACTGCTGCTTTTGAAATTTCCAATATGGGATATCAGGAGAAACATTCTATGAAGACCTGTTTAGCAAATAGAATAATGGCCCCTCAACGATGCCACCACCCTAATCTATAGAAACTATAAATATGTTACCTGGTAAAAGGGACTCTGCAGATGTCACTAAATCAAGAATTTTGCAATGAGGAGATTATCCTGGATTACTCACGTAGGTTCATTGTAGTAACAAGGGTCCTGTTAATAGGGAAGAAAGATAACTGGGAGCAGGGAGAGGGGGTGTGATGATGGAAGTAGAGTCAGAGTGATGTGCTTTAGAGATGGAAGAAGAGACACTAAGGTGAGGATGGCAGGTGGCCCTTAGGAACTAGGAAAAGTAAGGAAACAGATCATCCCTGAGAGCCTCAGAGGGAATGTAGCTCTGAAGACACCTTGACTGTAACCCAGTGGGACGCATGTCTGACTTCTGACATTTAGGACCAAAAGATAATTTTTGTTGCTTTAAGCCATGAAGGTTTTGGCTACAGTCTGATATGTCCGGATGATCTCTGTGCACATTATTGGGAGAACTTCAATATTTTTCCTCAGTGGAACAGAGATAAAACTCTTCAGCATCATTAATATTTTTATTTGTGTCTCAGATCCTTTTAGGAAGAGATGGGAGTGTTCCACATAGAGTCAATCGCCTGTGCAAAGACCCACATTCTAAAGGCCCAAGAAGGAATCTCTGCTGAGGGTACTTTTTAGTTGCTTTTTGTCAACATTGTTGGCATTCATCATGTCTGTTCACTAGTTCTACCCGTCTGAGAGAAGTTGAAGCCCCATTGTAGGCAATGGCTACCACTTCTGTTCCTGGGTCATTTGACTGTAATTCCTATACCTTCTCTGTAACCCTTGCTCTGATGATCCATTCTGGACCCTCTTTTCTTTAAATCAGCAATACTGATTTTGTCTCTTGCAAGCTGTGTGAACTTGGTCAATACATAAATCTCTATAAAGTGTCTGGGTCAGTTACTTATCCATAAAATGGGAATAATACAACCTCACTAGGTCAGGATTTGAGATTGCCTTTTGACTTACTGATGCAAGGCAGTAACAGGTTAGAGACACCTAACCTCAGGATACACATAAGAGCCAGCTTCTTCTAACCTCCTTGCCAAAGGGACCCAGTCTACATGGCTTCTTATCGCTATTTATTCTCCCCACAGGGTTTCATATTTGACTGGAGTTTGAGACCCATATTTCTTCCAGATGTATGAGTGGGCGGACACTAAGGGATGAAGTGAGTTTCTGTTACAAGGTTCTGGGTACAGTTGGTGTTTGAAAGACTTCCTAAGGACAGGTCGTATCATAAATCACAGCTAATTACAGGGGCTGAAACAGATGGCACCAGAGTTCAAAGCCTATATATTTTCAGATGTTTCAATTCACTTGTGGATGGGTGCGAATTTTCTGGATACACCCTTTCACCTTCCTTTTTATTCCCTCTTCCTATTTCAACCGCCCCACCCTGCAAACTGACTTAAAGATCTAAGTAGACGAATGATATGATTTGTACAGAAGATTTTCTTCTCCCCCCCTCCAAATTAATGACATAGTGGCAATATATAGTATAAGGAATATCAACATTTTTGTATCAACATAGAGGAAAATGGACTCAACTAATATCTACTGAGTACTTGATATATGACAGACACTGTGCTAGGTATTTTATATACCTTCTTGGTTAGAACTCATATCAACTTTAAGATATTGATGTTAATGTCTCCATTTTACACATGATTAACTGATAATCTGATACTTAATAAGACTTGTATAGTGCCAAGGTGCACACAGCTAGCAAGTGATAGTGTTGAGATTAGAATTTAGGTCTATTTTAGAATACCACTTGATTTCACTAATATGTGGGATCTAAAAAAACAAATAAATAGGGGCATGTAGGTGGCTCAGTTGGTTAAGCACCTGACTCTTGATTTCAGCTCAAGTCATGATCTCATGCTTTGTGGCAGTGAGCCCCGCATCTGGCTCTGTCTGGCCATGCAGAGCCTGCTTAGGATTCTCTCTCTCTCTGCCCCTCCTGTGCACTCTCACTCTCTCTCTCAAAATAAATAAATAAACTAAAAAAAAAATAAACAAACAAAAAGCAAAACCAGACCTATAAACAGAAGAAACTGTCAGTTGCCAGAGAAGATGGAGTGGGGGAATGGGCAAAATGGGTGAAGGGGAGGGGGGAGATGCAGGCTTCCAGTTATGGAATGAGTAAGTTATGGGGATAAAAGGCATAGCATAGAGAATATAGTCAATGATATTGTAATAGTGTTGTATGGTGACAGATGGTAGCTACACTTGTGATGAGCATAGCATAACATATAGAGAAGCTGAATCACCTGAAACTCATGTAACGTCGTCTGTCAACTATACAAAAAAATAAAAACAATTTTTAAAAAAGGATTTTGGTCTGCTTAATTCCAAAGTTGATGTTCTTCTCTTTGCCCCATGCAGAGAATTAAGAGCCCTGGGAATTATTTTATAAGCTGTCATATGGGGTCTAGTGCCAGAAATCCTAGAAGCAGAAGTGGGAAGATCCGGATGTGTACAAAATTGTCTGTGGACTAGCTGTAGGAATTTGGATGAGTTGTTTTTTCATCTCTTTGCCATTCATTACTCCTGGTGCCATCACATGCGTGATGGAGAGTGGCAATAGCACTTGACTAAAAACGAGGTGTTTCCAGTTTGGGTTCCAGCTCTGCAATTAATTAGCTGTGTGGTTTGGAGGATTTCATTTAACCAATCTAAATCTCAGTTTTCATTTGTTTGTGTTATTGTTTTTTAATATCTAAAATGAGAGGAATGTGGACGGCTTAATTCCTTCATGTCTGAAATTTTATTACATAAGGGTTTTCGTTTCAATAACGATTGTTTCACCCAGACAGCTAGTGGGAGCCACTCTAACAGTTCACTACTACACACACAAACTTCTTTGAGCAATGAGATACTATCCTGGATAGCCTGGGCTCCAACCAGATATATTTGCAGAACATCCTTTAGTTTGAAACAGAAGTGTACTGCTCAACCATCTGTCACAATTAAGAAAAGGTTTGAAATGTTTTCTATGTGTTTGACTAATCATGTTTTAGGGCCCTGAGGGTACTTTACAAATTACATGCCTTCCCTTCTTTTTGGCGTCATTAAAAATCTGGGATCTGTTTCCAAAATTTACCGCTCTCTCTCTCTCTCTCTTATTATTTTCTCTGTTCTATTTTTTCTAAGAAACTAGTTCAGTCTCAAGTGAAACAAAGCAAATATGCTTCAAGATAAAGTTTATTCTATAGCAAAGTAAGCATTTGTAATTTGCATTCATTGGACAATAACCTGACTGGTATCAGCCCTGAGGAGTTAAGCCATTAAGATCCATCTACTAAGTGGAATCTCTGGTTTCTCCCACTAAGAAAAAAATGATACGATATGATGCTGTTCAACCCCTTAATCAAAAATGACCTACCCATGTGGCCAGTACTAAGAAGAAAGTACAGTTGACCCTTGAAAAACATAGGTTTGAATGGTGCTGGTCCACTTATATGCTTATATACTTATATATACTTGTATACTTACATGATTTTTTTATACAGCACTATAAATGTATTTTCTCTTCCTTACGATTTTAATAAAATTTTCTGTTTTCAAGCTTTATTGTAAGAATATAGTGTATAATGCACATAACATACAAAATATCTGTTAAACAATTATTTATGTTATCAGAAATGCTTCCAATCAACAGTAGGCTATTAGTTAGGCTTTTGGGGAGTCAAAAATTATACAGATTTTTGACTGTGCAGGGGGGGTCACCGTCCCTAACCCCTGTGTTGTTCAAAGGTAAACTGTATTTCATGGGGTGGTGGGGGGAAGTTCTGGAAACTTCATGCCCCATTCTACCTTTCAACTCTGTTATCTCTTACTTTGTCTCTGTGTTTCATCCCATACTTTCACTCAAGGAGGTAAGATGTAGGAATTAGCACTTGGACTCTGTTCCATTTATACTTCATAATTTGCCCCGTTCTCTCTCCTAGTCAAGGGAATGCTCCTTTTTTTCTGTAGTGGGAGAGATGAAGTCTTCTTATAAGGTGCTACTCTTAGAAACATTCTCAACTGCTTCTGTCAGATTTATTGCCATGGAATGGTGAGGTTCTTTCTTCCCACCTCTATCTCATATGTGTCCATCTTCTGTGTCCACAATTTCTGCACTTATAACAGGGAAGCTTACATATTTCCTGGGAGGCAGGCTATTTATCAGATGATCCTCACATCACTATTACTGATAAATAATGATCTAAGATGGGATCCCACTCATAGATGGCTTGTTCTTTGGGTCCTTTCCACTGTACTTCTACAACCTCTAGAGCAGTCTTTTTCAATCTTCCTATCCTGGAGGAACTACTGAAATAATTGTGGGTTCTCTGGGAACCTCTACATAAAAATTATTATAGCAGTCACTCAGGGTGCCTTAGGATTATCAGGAAGTAGATGTAATAATCTTATAATAGTTGCCAATGTTCTTTTGAGCACAGAATGATATTTTCCTGTGGATCTATTTATTTGGTCAAATTATTAGACAACTTTTTTATAGTTCCCCTTCTCCACACAAGAAATAAACTTCATCCAAGTCAGTAGTGTTGATAAAGAAAAGTTCGAGTGTTCCCTTTCTTAAATTTCTTACTTGATTTTAGGGGTGCCTGGGTGACTCCGTCAGTTAAGCGTTCGACTCTTGACTTTAGCCCAAGTCATGATTTCAGAGTTTGTTGAGTTCAAGCCCCACATCCAGCTGCTGATAGCACACAGCCTGCTTGAGATTCTCTCTCTCTCCTTCTCTCTGCCCCTCCCCTGCTGGTGCTCTCTCTCTCTCTCTCTCTCAAAATAAATAAATAAACTTTAAATAAAAATTTCTTACTTGGTTTTTAAAAATTTTATCCTTGGACCTAAAAGTCTTTGCATAAAATTTTATTTTTATTATTTTAAAATAATTTATTTTAATGTTTATTTATTTTTGAGAGACAGAGCATGAGTGAGGGAGAGGCAGATAGAGAGGGAGACACAGAATCAGAAGCAGGCTCCAGGCTCTGAGCTGTCAGCAAAGAGCCTGACATGGAGCTTGAACTCAACGAACCATGAGATTATGACCTGAATTGAAGTTAGACACTTAACTGACTGAGTCACCAAGGCACCCCCAATTTTTATTATTCAAGCTACTAATCAGGTCTTTCTCCATTTAAACCAAGAATGACTCTATAGCCAAACTTCTTGGGGATGGGGGATGGTGAGGGAGAAACCAACCAGACTGTTAAGCTTAGCTTAGCTTTTTTCTTAAGTTTTCAAGGATCTGAAGACTCTTTAGGTAACCATAATAAACTTCTGTTAAAGAAGGGCCAATAACCTCTTTCCATAAAGGGCAGATGATAAATATTTTAGGCTTTGGAAGCCATGTTGCAACTATTCTGTTGCAACTATTCAATTCTGCTGCTGAAAGCAAAAGCAGCCATGGAAAGTACATAAGGGAATGGATATGGCTGTCTTCCAATAAAACTTTATTGGTGAAAACATCTCACATAGTCCAAATTTAGCCTGTGGGCTATAGTTTGCCTGTGTTAAGTAAATATCTTAAGTGAAAATAGGATTTACTTCCTCTAAAGGTAGGCTCAGTAAATTTAATTTAAATAAAGATATGTGTTACTTTAAGTAATGTGGGTTACAATATGAAAATTTGTTCACAATGTTGAATACAGAGTAAATTTATTAAAACCATAAGACAATATAATACAATAAAATATATATCCTGAAACAATTTCATGCAAGCCTTTGATAATTTTTAACTGAGGGACATATCATGTCCACTTTAATCCTAGTTCTATTTTAATTCTAGCAGTTGCAAAATTATTATACACATGTGTTGGTTTATTGCTCTTTTACAGATTTATATATACATAAAGGCATTATTTTTGAAACTAGAAATAAAGAATCATTTTATCTTTTAATGTGGAATCTGTGTTTCATTTTCACTGCACAAATTCTCCATTCTGGATGAAGCTTGAGATAAGCACACACAAATTTCATGTTCAACAGAAATATAATTTCTGTCCTCACTCTTAATGATTGCTAACTGAATAAGCTTGCTCACTCATTCAAAACTGGAAAACTTCAGTACAGTGTTCATTGCTTTCCAATGAATCGCAGGGTACTCTTTATTCACAGAAACCTAGAAGTGATCTAAGGTCAGTGAATAAATATCACCTTGAGTATTAAATCAGTCTGTGGCTCACAGAGTTCTTGTCTTCAAAGTTCTCAGGCTGGGCAGGAGGTTCAGAGAAAGGGTCATTCCCAGTCATATGTATGTGTTAAAGGGAGAAAAAAAGAAAAACTGCTCATTTTTCTATTCTGCAGTTTTCCTAAGTGGTTTTCAATATAACTTGATTCCCTTCCTATATTCTCAAATTCTGGCAGCAGTGGAAACATTAAAAGACTTTCTTTTGAAACATGAAATTCTTTCCCCCCAAAATTCAGTTTCCTTTTAAGTCCAAGAATCTTTCAGTTGTGTCCAACCAGTTCACATGAAGAAAAATAGCTCTTAAGCAGGCTAGTTTCTGTAGCATTCTTCTCCTTCAAACCACTCAGCAAAATCCAGCTACTACTCTTTTTTAATCCTAGTACTCCTACAATATATAATTTAGTTCAAACACCATATTGAGAATTCTTCTCTGCTAAGCTGCCAGATTTCTGCATTTAGAAGAAATTTATATGCTCTTTATTCAGGTTTGCACAGGTTTTAAAACATTTTCAAGTAAACCTCTTGTTGCTTAATAAAGCTAATTACTTTTGTAGCATCAACCAGAATGTAATTTACTTCATCTTCGCCTCTTGCAAAGAAATCAGTGCGTGGATACAATGTTAGAATTTTCTTTTTTAGCAATTACAGAAAGAAACCTTCTCACAGAGCCAACCATTGATGGGGCACCATCAGGACGGAAGGCAATGTAATTTCTCTAAGACACATCTTTATTTTTCTCCAAGTAGAAAAAAAAAAGTTAAATATATCTTTACCTCTGTTTGTTCTGGGAAACTTTACTGCAGCAGTAAAATCTTTCTTAAAATTTTCCATCATTTGCAAATTTTACAAATGCTATAGCATTTATAGGTGATACTTGTTTCTTCATCAACCTGGACAGAAAAGCTCTTGTTTTTCAGTTTATTACACAAAATTCCATTTGATATTATGTGACACATCATCTCTGTATTGACATATTTTTTCAAGGGTGAAATCTTTTCAATTTCTCCTGCTGAATCTTATTTTACTCACTATAGACAGGCATTTTTCTCACCGTGTAACTTTTTTTTCTTCCAGGCAATGTTTTGTTGCTCAGTAACTTGATTTTGAGCCTCTTCAATGAGTATGACAAAAGCTTTTCTTGACAAAAGCTTTACTCTGTTTTGAGACTCTAATCATCACCTTTCCTTTCCAAATGGAGGTGATTTGCAGTTAAGTGTCTTTCCAAGATTTCTGGAGGCAGTGCAGCACTTTAACTTGCCTGCCATAGGGGCACCTGGTTGACTCAGCCAGTGGAGCAAGAGACTCTGATCTCAGGGTTGTAGTTTTGAGCCCCAGGTTGGGAGTAGATATTACTTAAAAAATAAAAAAAATAAATCTTTAACTTGCCTGCCATAAACAACATGCAACAGATCAAGACAGCTTGGATTATCAGGTCATGTAAAGTCCATGGAAAACTAGCCTCACTGGTAAGAGAAGAATTTACTCTTTGTCTCCCTGTACCAATGCAGTGAAACAACCAAGAAGATTAGAATTCTTCATAACTAACTGGATGGGAATTGTTCATAGGCCTAACTCTAGAACCTTCCTTTTCCATCTCACATCCTGTCTTCAAAGATGCTCCACACTGGACAATCAGACTTGCTTGTAAAACACAAATATTAATAAAATATAAAACAAACGGGCATATGAAATAACTAAACGAGACATTTCAGAAATAAAAACCTTGTAATCATAATGCAACTTTAACTTACACAATCCATGTTTTGCAATATTTCTGAAAACAGCAAAGCAACAGCAGGACAGTTAGGTTGTGGCACATAAAAATTCCTTTTTTATAATGAAAAATATCCTCTGATTGTCTGTTACATCAGGTGATTTGTTACAGACTTGTGGGAGGCATGCATGGTCATCAGTGTAGGAAGAATTTAAAAGAGTTAGGGGAGAGGACATGCCAGAGTGGATATATCATGTATGGCCAGAAGATCCATAAGTTTTGATGGGAAGCTTTAGGAAACACATCATTCACTAAGGCCTTCGGAGATGAGCACACGCTTGGTTTGTTAATATAATGCAGATGATGAGGTCCCAAAGCTGCAGCAAGGAGATTGCAATTATTGTAATGATGGACAAGTTCAGAGGGGCAGCAGAGAACGCTTAGAGATGATTAATAGAATACGGTATCCCCAGTGGTAACATAGATTAGCAGCCAACAAGAATGTTGCTTAATATATGCAATCAAAAGAAGGTAAGGATGCATATTCAAGAGACTGTGGATGGGCAACTTTAATCGAAAGTCATGATCTTTTGCCAAATTCTTAACTTGAGCCAGTTTTCAGAGCTAGAACATTATGACTAAAGAGGTGGTTAGTCCCTTCCTGAGGAGGAAGGACCAGGCAACCCCATGGCAGATTTAGACTATAATGTTTTCCCTTAAAACACCTATAGTCATTTATGCAGATCACTGTGTTTCAGGGATAGAATAATATGATAACATGATAACTGCAGCTTCAAAGCGTTATCAAGGATCTTATTAGAGGGAGAGCCTACAGTGAACAAGTAATAAATAGAGTCTTGTTAAAGGTAGATTTGCAGCAGAACTATTGGTCCTGTGAGTCCACCCAATATTACTGGTCTTGTAAAGATAGAACACTTGATCATAGGGCACCAAGTGACCATGCATCCAGAACTCTACATGAAGAGCTGGATTCTGTCACACTTACCAGGTCAATAAAGTCATATAAGCCCAATAATAGTCCACTGTAAAATGGAAATGGCCACCTCTCAGGTCCTTGAATATATATAATTGGAATTGACCTATTCAGTGGTTGATGAAAGCCCCACCATTTCCCTCCCCACCAAAATATAACTAATCAATACAATATGGCACTCCAGGGGGACAGGAGAGATTAGTTCTATTCTTAAGGATCTTAAGGATATAAAGGTGGTAGTCATTATTATATCACCATTAAATTTTGAAGTCTTGTCCCTCCAGAAAATATATATATTCTGGAGAATGACTTTATTTTATTATTTAAAAAGAATTTTTTAGGGGTGCTTGGGTGACTCAGTCAGTTAAGCATCTGACTTCAGCTCAGGTCATGATCTCATGGTTCATGAGTTCTAGCCCTGAGTCAGGCTCTGTGCTGACAGCTCGGAGACTGGAACCTGCTTTGGATTCTGTGTGTCTCTCTCTCTGCCCCTCCCCTGCTCACTCTCTGTCTCTCTCTCTCAAAAATAAGCAAACATTACAAAAAATTAAAAAAAAATAAAAAGATATTTTAATGTTTAGTATTTTGAGAGAGAGACAGAGCATGAGTGGGGGAAGGGCAGAGAAAGAGGGAGACACAGAATCCAAAGCAGGGTCCAGGCTCTGAGCTGTCAGCACAGAACCTGACATGGGGCTCAAACCCACAGACTGCAAGATCATGACCTGAGCCGAAGTCAGATGCCCAACTGACTGAGCCACCCAGGCACCCCTCTATACAATGACTTTATCCTACTGCAAACTCACCCCAGTGGAAGCCCTGATTGTAGCTGCTATAGCAGATGTGGTATCTTGGCTGGAACAGATTACAAAGGCCTAAGGCACATAGTATGAAGCCACTGGTTTCTCAAATGCATTGTTTTCTATTGCAAATAGTTTGTATTCATGTAGAATGGAGAACAAAATACATTTACAGTGTTATTCCACTCTGTATTTACTTTCCTGTTCTCTGCCATAATATAATCAGAAGAGAAGTAGACTGTCTGGACATACTACAAAATATCACAGTGATTTATTATATTGATACCATCATGTTGATCAGGCAAGGTTAACAAGAGGTGGCTAGCATGCTGGAGGTGTTAGGTAAGATTTATATGCTATAGAAAGAGACAGATAAAATTCATAAAGATTCAATGTCTTGCCACTTGGGTAAATTTTTAAAGATTCGGGTTCTGATTTGTGCCAGAATATCTCCTCCAAAGTGGAAAGACACATTTCTGCCTTTTGCATTCCCTACTACTGAAAAAGAAGCACAATGCCCAGGAGACTTCCTTGGATTCTGGAGGCAACACATTTCACACTGAGGAATAATGTTTTGGTCCATATTTTAGGTGGTGTGGAAGGCTTCCAGCTCTGAGTGGGACTGAAGCTGGAAAGAACACTGTAGTGGTCTACACTGTGGTGCAAAAAACTCTTTTATTTGGGTCCTATGATCCAGAAGAACGTATGGTAACAGAGGAGTCCATGGTAGGAGGGTAGGCTTTGCAAATTCCCTGTAGGAGAACTGTGGCACAGGTCCCAGGGGATCTGGAATCAAAACATGCCCTCTTCAGCAGAGAATTATACACTTTTTGAGACACAACTCCAGTGTTCTGTGATTTGTCCAATAGAGGTGGAACACTTGAATATGAGCAACCAAGTGACCATGCATTCAGAACTCTATACTGTGAGTTGGATTCTGTCAGACCTACCAGGTCAATGAAGTCAGGTAGGCTCAACAACAGTCCACAGTAATATAGAAATGGTGTGTATCTGTGTTTAAGCCCAATTAGGAAGAGCAGGACTTCATGTCACCCAACAATTGTCCCTCCCTCAGCTTGCACCTATGACAATACAGAAAAAGGAGAAGAAGCTCAAGTTAGGCTCATAGAGAGGTCAGCTTAATTTCTGGTTATAAGCCAAAAATGGGTGGTGGCTACAATACAGCCACACTTAGGGGAAGCCTTGAATACAGTTGTAAGGAAAAATATTCTCAATGAGCAGAGTGGTCACTCATTTTGTGTGGGAGGAGACATGGTCTTAGGTAAGAAGATATATAGAACTGTGAGCAAAAGCAAATGGCCTGACCAGCTGGCCAGGGGTCTGAAAGGAGAAGGACAGGAAGATCAGAGTAAGGAGGTCCAATGAAGATGTGTGTGGATGAGCATATGGAAATGGGTGATAAGGAATGAAAATTATTTAAGCAGTGGGGGTAGGGAAAATACCTGCTGGATAACCTGGACAATCCCACTGGGTGCTTTTCCATAGTCCCTTGCCTAACTGTGACCAATGTGGGGACAGATGCAGCAACTCTAGCTTGAGAAGGATAGGATCACTTTGGGAATGTGGATTACAGTGACACTCTGATTTAAGTCACTGACACAAGCAGAGGACGGATATTTAGAATGGATAGTGGAGGAGGGATGCCAACTACTGTACTTTGTCCCATTAATCTCTGGCTTCTAAGTTTCTCCACAGAAAGAGGTCAATTGGAACCTGAACACATATGGAAAAGTAGATTCGTGCAGCGTAAGAGGTGGAATGTGGCAGCCACGGAGGTGTGCTGCTCAGATTTCAAGAAAGAATTTGCTGGTCAGCTGCGAGGATACTGCACTGCAGTGTTTGAACCAAGGCCATGTTCTTCCCAGGCAGCCCATAATGAACGACTGAGTGTGGCTGGGTAGCAGGGTTTGATAATTTAGGTCCAACGAGAGACTTTTTGGGATATCTTTGTGTGCCAGTAACCTGTTCAGCTGCTTGACTTTGTCCACAAACTGCACTGTCATCTTAAAATCTGCGAACCTGATTTCCTTTCTTTCCTTACCCTCTCACAGATGTCAGATCAGCATTCCAGTCTAAAGGCTTCCCCTGCCTACTTCTGTTCTTTCTTCATCTTTCATAGGAATTTCCCCCAGTAGTTCTCTTTCATTTCTAACTCTGTCTTGGCAGCTACACCTGGAAGATCCAACCAACACAGCTTCCGGGAAGGTGGGTTTTAGAAGGATGAAGCCTGTCATCGGCTCCTCAATTCAATACCATGCTCATCAATTACCATCAGCCTCTTTTATCTTGTGTCAACACCGAGAATAGACTCAATCAAGTGAACACAATCCTTCCGCACGCTGCCATTTGGGTTAAAAGACATCTGATGAGATCACAAGCAAGGCTGCATGTTGGCTGTTATCTACCACTCTAAGTGCTAGTGTTCCACAGAGCACTAAGTTCCAAAAACCATGCATCACTTATTTTTCTCACAGTCTCTCAAGGAACCCCTAGTGGCGTCATGTGGAAACCTACGTTTCTGAAGAACCCCGCTTAAGAAACTCTGCTCTAGAAGTTTTGTCCTCATTCTCCTACCCATGTTCCCCTCCTTCTTCCTATGATCACTCATCTCCTATTTAAGTTGCCATTTTTCCTCCCCTCTGCTGTCTGTCAGTTCGAACCTTACATGGTTTCTGTGAGGAGGGAAAGCATCCCGGAAAGTAAGCCTATGAGCTTTTAATTTTTACTTCTGTTTTGGAGTATACTGAAGGAGAGAAAATGACATCCAATCATCTATTTAGAAGAGGAGAAAAAACAAACAAAAACACCCCACAATATTAACACTGTGGTATATAACCATGCCACCTGTCTTTTTAGCAAAGAACTTTGAAGGCCTAAAAACATTAAGACAGCCCTCAATTAAGACATTGAATTTAAGTAAACAAGACTTTATAACCCTCCCAAACTTTTATCAACTCCCTCTCCCTGCCCAAATTCACATGAATCTGTCTTATTTTTTTTTTCCCTGACAGGTAGGGGATGTTTTATCCTATAGAAAAAGAACCACAACTGTTTATTTGGTTGATTCTTCCACAGTCCCTACTTCCTAGTTTGCTGATTTAATGTAAAGTGTAGTTCTAGTCTGCAGTGTTTTCCATTTGTGTTATACCAATTTATGATTTAAATTATTACAAATTATCAAATATCTCTATCAGTGAGTTGAGGAAAAGCAAAAAGCACATGCTGGCAGACAAACAGGTGAATATTTTGAGGACAGCAATAGATACCAGTGGAAACAGTCTTGTGATCAGGTTAGAAGACTGTTAGTTCACAATGTGCTTCACGGGACCACACATTTCTCACCAGCTTCAAGATATTTCTATGTCAGAATGATGACCAGGCAGATCTGAGTATCAGATCTGAAGTGGAGGGTATTAAAGATCTTTTCTCATTACTTTTGTTCTCCTTTAGCTGGTATATCCCAGGAAATAGGTGTTTCACAAAACTTACTTCCCATTAATTGTAATAATCCCTTTTAAGTGACAGTTCACTTTTAATCTTATTTTTAGTGGAAATATATCAAAACAGCATTACACATTTTTCTGGCTTTCTAAATTATTTGCATTTGAATGTTTAAACTTTGGGTAAGATGACTTGGGGGTCCCTATCAATTGTGGAAGCAACTTACCATCCTGCATCATGCTCACTACCCTCAAGTTCCTGAAACACAACCGGCAAGGGAGGTTTCTCACCTCAAATATACCTTTTATTTATGGACAGAGGTTCTGTTCTGAGTTTCTGCCATTTTCAATGCCTTGGTGGGTTAGGATAAAGAACATGAAAGAAACCCTAAATCCTCCTTTTACTTCTCATCTGAGGTCAATTCCTGAGGTCTGCAAAACTGGCAAGCCTTCTGAGTGAACTTGGTCTTTTCTCAGGGCGAGATGCCCTAGGGAAATGTGAATCCCTAGGAAGTTGACATTTCCCTCTTCTGAGATTTTCTTAAGGAAATCTCAGTCCCTCATATAAATACTTTAGTTCCAACCTTTCAGTTCTATAGGCAGGCAGGAACATGTCTGACTGAACTCTGGGCTGAAACAGCTAGGCTACACATGGGATTCTTGGCTTAAATGCATTCATAAATAAAGAGTCTCGAGAGACTATTCGTTTTCACTTATGTTCTTTTTCTTTCAAACTATATATGTGCCATGCATTTGAGTGGTTTTCAGAACAAAAGGCATAATGGTCCTTGGGCAGCTAGAACAAAATAGTTGTGAGGGGTCAAAAATGGCAGCCAGGACAGCCATGCGGATTTTCGAACACTTATAGAGGTATTTGTACCATATTTAGTCTTTCTTCACCCCAGCTGAGAATTACTCATGCATGGGCACTAGAAGCACATGTTTGTTGAAAATAACTGGGTTGAATACATCATAGTTTTATATTCAGGAGCCCTGGGATCTTGTCCTGGTTCTGCTGCTCATTAGCTTTATTAGACCAGGGCTAATTATTTTACATTTATCATCCTCACGTTTCTTACCTGTAAGAGACATTAATGTGTAACAACCAAATTTTGTTGAAGATTATATGATAACGATGTATGTGAAACTTTGATTATTATAGATTGTTGTAAAAATGTAAAGTTGGGGGTGCCTGAGTGGCTCAGTCAGTTAAGCATCCAACTTTGGCTCAGGTCATGATCTCACATGAGATCAAGCCCTGCATCGGGATCTGTGCTGTCAGTGCAGAGCCTGCTTTAGACCCTGGGTCCTCCTCTCTCTCTCTGCCCCTCCCCTGCTCACACACTCTCTCTCTCAAAAATAACTAAACACAAAAAAATCATTAAAGAAAATTAAAGTTGTATGACTAGCAGGGAGAAGGGGAGTGGAGGTTTGTAGGAAAGGTAGCAGGAGGAAACACCCATGGCCATTTTGTCTAGCCATCTTTCTAAACCCTTCTCATGAGACAGGGGATTACTAAACTGTTCAAAGCCTGAGACATTCACTGAAATGACATTTGAATGAAATGACATTTGAATGAAATGACATTTGAATGAAAATGAAATGAAACTAAATGACATTCATTTTATTGTGGTGTGGGCTTACTATATATAAAATATAGGATCTCAAGTAATACATCCTCTCTTATCCTCCCTGAACTTATTTGGGTGGTGTCCCTGGCAAGGCTTCCTTCAGCAGGCCCAGCTGTCATCTGGTTCTCCATGTTCTGTGACTGAGGTAGGTAAAGTGGGTACCATCCTCAGGCATAATTGTGGACCCTAGGCGAGGAGTATAGAGAAAAAAGCCTATGCTAATGAACTCCAGGAGAGCACTTTTAGCAAAGGAGATAAACTACATAAATAGTTACAACATCACTAACCTAAAGTGGTAAGAAAGTGCAAACTGTATTTTCCTGCAATCAGGTCTAGAAAGCTCAGGAAGGTTTCCAGGATGGTGTGATGCTTGAGTTGAGTCTTAGAAGACAAGCACCGGTAAGGGGGAGAGAATTAGATACTGTTCTAGGTACAGGGAGAAGCGTGAGTAAATGCATAGGGTTGTGTAAGTAGAAAATTTAATTAGTAGCTTGAAATTGTTGGAGCCAACAGTGCAAGGAAGGAAGTAACGAGAGACACAGCCAGCACACAGGGCAGAGGATGCGTAATGAAGGGTGTAGCCCACCTTAGAAACTTCAGTTTTATCCTGGAGTCGAAAGGGAACTACTGAAGAGGGTTTTGTGTGGGTTTTTTTTTTTTAATGTTTATTTATTATTTTGAGAGAGAGAGAGAACATGGGGCGAGGGGCAGAGAGAGAAGGAGACAGAGGATCTGAAGCAGGGTCTGTGCTGATGCAGGGATCAAACTCATGAACCGTGAGATCATGACCAGAGCCGCAATCAAGAGTAGGATGCTTTACTGACTGAACCACCAAGGCGCCCCCTATTGAAGAGTTTTGAATAGACAACGTGGCACAGTCAAATTTGCATTTTTGAAAACAAATGTTCAAAAAAAATTTTTAAAGAAACCAAGTCATGCACTTGGTAAATTTGAGGGGAATGTGACTGGAAACCTGTTAGGAGGCTCTTTGAGTAATAATTTAGGTCAAACATTGAATTTAGGAATTTAGCATTATAAACATACATAAAAGTATCTGTAATGTATATATTGCATATAAATATAATAATTATTATATATTATGATAGGTGTACTTTATGTGATCATATATCACATTATATGTTTATTATCTGCATATTAAATGTATTATATAATGCATGATGTGTTACAATATGTATCATATATAATCTGTATTATATGTTTGTGATATATGCATTATATGGTAACATATTCCATAATACTACCTATATTATGATATATAAATATATAAAAGTTATATTTATATAATTTTTAGGCAGAGGCTTATTTTCTCCCATTATGCATATAGAGAGTGTTTTCAAATAGAGTTCCTTTGGAAGCTGGATCAAGAAATCTGGATAGACTAAAAAATGGCTAAAGGGACAGTCATATAAGTTTTGGGAACACTACAGAGATATTTCTAACATATTTAGTCATCCTGTCACCCACTTGAAAACCATTCATGCACAGGCACTTGAAGTATTCTTGGTTGCAAACTGCTAGGTTGAAAATATTATAGCATTTTATACCAAAATCTTTCTCACTGTTATTGACATCTTAGAATATGATGACTTTTTATTATGATGATAAACAACAGTTTACTTTTCTTCTACTAGAGAAAATGAATTGAAACCTGCAGGACAGTATTAGCATGGGTTTGTTCACAAGTTTCTCTAAAGTGAATTCTTCAATTAAATGATTAATAATTTCAATTGCTACTCATCCAAGAAACATCATGCTTGACTACACTTTTAGTATGACATAGTCATTACTTATGACTAGGGATTTCTCCTTCACCAAACAAAATTTATGATGTTTACTCAGGTGTACTCCAGCATGCAGGTAAAGTCAGCAAAGGTACCAAGGTAAGTGAGAAAGTCAAGTAGCTACTGTCTTCAAAGTGTCCCCCTGGGCACCTGATACATACTTTCCGAGTTGTAATGTTTCACATTTTCCTTGTAAGTGATAACCTCAACCTGCCTCCATGCTTTTCTATATGTCATTGTATCATATTAACTGAAAAAAATTTGAATATGATTGTAAAAAGGGTAACACAAGTGTCCCATCTTCAGAATAGATGGGTATTAAACAGTAATTCTGGGAATGATTTAGTGGAGAGACATGATGCTATACTGATCTGGAATCGACTCCTAGCTCAACTACTTCTTGGCAATGTGACCTAGGGCAAGAATTTAGTCTGCAAGGACATTGATTTCCTCCTACAAACTGTGAGTAATAAAACTTACCTCAGAGAGTTATTTTGATAAAAGTATTTAAAGTGTCTCACTTGGCAAATAACAGACATTCTACAATTATTACTATCTTTTTATTCTTTGCTGTCACTTTCTGATAATTGGTATTTTTTCCCCTTTCATCACTGGCTACTCTTCCTCAATTTTCTTTGTCATCTCTTCCTTGCTAACTGCTGGAGTACTAGAAATATGTGATCTGGGACAACCTTTGTTTTCTATTTATAGTGCTACATGGCCTCACTCAGTTCCAGGAACATTCTCAGTATGCTTATGACTCCCAAATCTTTATCTCCAGCCATGGCTTCCTCCAGTCAATCTGGACTGCCTACTTGAAATCACTACATGGATGCCTAATAGGCATTTTCCATAGTAAATAAATATTATGTTGTTATTACTATAAATGTTATTACTATAATTATAGATGCTGAAGACATATCAATAGGAAAAACAAATGGAATTCCTCTCCATACATTTATGCTCTGGAAATACTATATCAAAATAAATAAATTATATGGTATGATAGTAATAAGTGCTATGGAGAAAAATAAAACAAGTGAAATAGATACTTTTTCTACTGCTTCATGGATTATCCCATATTTAGTACCTTAGAACAACGCATATTTGTTATCTCCCAGTTTCTGAAAGTCAGGAATACAGGCATTGTTTAGCTGGGCAGTTCTGGCTTAGGGTCTTTTATGAGATTTCACTGGAGATATTCATCAGGCCTATAGTCATCCAAAGACTCATTTGAGACTAGAGGATCTGTTTCCAAGATGGCTTTTTCATGTGCCTTCCGATAGGAGGTTCCACTCTTAGAGAGTCTACTTCAAGAAACTGGGGACCTTCTGAATCATAATGCATGTACAAGAAGGTCCAGAGCAACATTCTTCATAATATCCAACTGTTCATCAAAGTAAATGGTATGTTACTTGGGGTTCCACAGAGAAACAGAATCAATAGGATATGTATATGTATATGCAGATGTATATGTATATGTATGAGGAGATTTATTATAGGAATTGGTTCCCGTAATTTTGGAGCCTGAGAAGTCCCACCATCTGCCATCTGCAAGCTGGAAAACCAGGAAAGCTGGTAGCATGGTCCAAGTCCAAAGGCCTGAGAATCAGGAACACTGATGTCCAGGGCAGAATATGGATGTTCCAGCTCAAACAGAGAGTAAATTCTCCCTTCCTCTGCTTTTTTGTTCTAGTCTGTCCCTCAGTGGATTAGATGATGCTCACTGCATTGGTGAGGGCAATCTTTACTTAGTCTACATATTCAAACGCTAATCTCTTCCAGAAACATCCTTACAGAGACACCCAGAAACAATGTTTTCCTGCTACCTGAGGATCCCTTAGCTCAATCAAGTTGACACATAAAATTAACCATCACAAATGGATAATTTTGGCATATTCATAAATAGATTTCTTTAAAGCAGTGGAAAATGAGCCAGCTTTAGCTACGTGCAACAACATAGAGGAGTCTCACTCTTGGGTTAAAAGAGGAAAAATGCAAAAATACATACAGTATTGATTTATATTTAGTTCAAAACCAGGCAGAAAATCTACATTTTTTAGGGCTGCATTCATGGATGGTAAAATTTAAAGAAAAATCAAGGTCATGACTTTCACCAGAATCAGGATGATGATCACTTTGATAATCAGAAACTATTAGCCAGAGATTGAGAATTTAAAAAAATTTTTTTTTCAACGTTTATTTATTTTTGGGACAGAGAGAGACAGAGCATGAACGGGGGAGGGGCAGAGAGAGAGGGAGACACAGAATCGGAAACAGGCTCCAGGCTCTGAGCCATCAGGCCAGAGCCCGACGCGGGGCTCGAACTCACGGACGGCGAGATCGTGACCTGGCTGAAGTCGGACGCTTAACCGACTGTGCCACCCAGGCGCCCCAGAGATTGAGAATTTTAATACAGAATGAGCACATGGGGATATGTGGGGATTCTAGTAATTTTATAATTCTTTTTCTAATGTTTATTTTATTTATTTTGAGAGAGACAGAAAAAGAAGGAGAGAGAGAATCCCAAGTAGGCTCTGCACTGTCAGCGCAGAGCCCGATGCGGGCTTGAACTCATGAACTGTGAGATCATGACCTGAGCTGAAATCAAGAGTCAGATGCTTCACCGACTGAGCCACCCAGGTGCCCCTTTTATGATTCTTAATCTAGACGGTGATTAACAGACATATGCTTATAATTTTTATTATACTCTACATGTTTAAGTCACTTATCTATATGGGCTTTAGATTTTACAATTAAAAGGAAAAAAGATTGTGTGGTCACGGTAGGCCACAGTAGGCCACTCAGTGATATACAAAAGAGATATGAAAAAGGTAAAGAAGAGAGTTCTCTTCAAAAAAAAAAAAGAAAGGAGGAAGAACAATTATGCAATGGACTATTCTGGTACTTTTAAAGGGGAATATTTGTTCCCAGTTCCTGACATCTCCCTCTATGTGGAAGGACCTTCATTAGGGTGCTGCTCCTGGCAAGTATCTACTCTCCGTTATTCTTTCCCTGAGGGGGCAGTTAGAAGGATGGAGAGGGAAATGACATACCTAGTTGATGAGTTTTGGAGAAAACTAGAGCATTAACAGCTCAGGCACTTTCTCTTTTTTTTTTCTTTTGTGAGTAAGCTAATTGCTGGGAACACATGTTAGTTTCTGTTCCTCTAAATATAGGTACCATCTAGTGAGGTCCACTCTGAATCTAACCATAAATGGGTCAATAAGGTTTTCCCATTCAGGAGTTAAGTATGAGGAAGCTTACTTGCTCACAAAAGAAGCCACGTTCTCAAATTTCTGCCTTGTTAATAACAAACAGAAGTAATTTGATATTCATCTGCTGACTTCTGGCTTTATTCTTTTGATTGATATAAAACCTAAGTGGGTGGAAAATAACCTTATTTATCCCCCAGTGCCTTTCTACAGTCTTGGGCTATTGTCAGCTCATTTTAATGAGGACTTTATCTAGCTCCTAAATTTGTCCTGCTCTAGTACTGTGAATGGTATTATGGCACTCCTTGTGACTAAGAGGTTTAAAAGTAATTTTATCTTCCTTCTTGTTTTCCAGATCAGGACTAAAATAGGGCTTTTATGATCAGCTTACAGTTATGGACCCATTTTGGAAGCAGGCCCTCAAGATTTCATGACAACAATGCCAATCAATAAGCAAAGCTAATTTGAGGATGTACACATGAGAAAAACAATATAGGAGTAAAAGCTAATAGCACAAAAAACACGGAACAAAGCTACATAAACATAAGCTAATATATAAACTAATAAGCATCTCCCTTCTGATGTGCCTTTGCTGCATGAAACAAAGTAAGATTAGAACACAGATGTCTTCAATTTCAATGAGCCAAGAGGCATATTGTATCTATTTTCGAAGCATAGGGTAAGACAAAGAGCATGTACGGTACAATGAAAACTCTAACAGCTCAATAAAATAATTATTGTTTATAATAAAAATATTATTAACAGTAATATGTGTAAGGTCTCTATGAATTGGTAGCTGTTACTGCTAGCTATTAAGAGTACTGCTGGTGTCGGGAATCAGAGTGAGAAAGAGGAGGATTATGAAAACCCCAAAGAAAAGTCTAAGATCTATTTGTTTCCATATGTATCTTCCTCATTACCTCATCTTCCTTCCAGATTTACTTAATTCCTTCCTGTCTGCCCAACTATTGAAAGAATCTGTGGTCTGCAGGGACAATAAAGACTGTTTCCTTACAGTTGAGTCTATGACTGCTCTTTAAGAAACTGACATTTGTAGTAAAAACGAATAAATAAAATAGAGAAAAGGGGGTGTATTTTGGCAGCTGTGAAGTAAAGAGGCCCATGAGGCCTAAGGAAAATTCTAAGCTCTCATGAGAGATCAACATAATATTCTAAATTCAAATTGAAGAGAAGCATAGCCAATGTGAGGTTCAGGATGTGACCAGAAAAAGATGACTTAGCTGTCTTTCACCAGGCTTTTTACTAGGTGCCATTATCTTGGTGAATTTGTCCAAGTCCAGGCTATGATCATCAGCTTTGCAGTCTTAGAAATCTGAAAGCTTTTTTTTGTTTGTGTTTCCAACACAAGTGGAATCACAGTAATTAAGCTCATCAAAATGATGTAGAAAATCGGAATATTAATATGTTGATTTAAAAAGAAGAGTGAAACTTTTACATAAAGTAGCACTTTTTTTACTGGCATTTCTAGAAAGTGGTTATTAAGTACACAGGCAAGTTAAAGTCTGAAGAAGGCTTGGTGAGTACAGAAACAGAACAAGCCCCCCATTATCCCACATGTTCACCTCTTTAGTAAACTTCAGTAAACTTCAGTATCAAAAGACAGATACTCTTCTTTCCTTTTTTTTTAAATTTTGTTTAATTTTTATTCATTTTTGAGAGACAGAGGGAGGCAGAGCATGAGCGGGGAAGGGGCAGAGAGAAGGAGACACAGAATCTGAAGCAGGCTCCAGGTTCTGAGCTGTCAGCACAGAGCCCGACACAGGGCTTGAACTCATGAACTGCGAGATCACGACCTGAGCCAAAGTCGGACACTCAACCGACTGAGTTGCCCAGGCACTCCACACTCTTCTTTCCTTTATCAGAGAAGCCATAGTGGAGTTCTTTCAAAAATGCAAAACAGTACAATTTGTCCCTGTGTAAAACTCTTCAACTGCTTGCTATCACAGACAGAAACCCTAAGCCTTTTGCATTGCCTGAAAGTCTCTGTATATCATGACCCCAGTTTACCCCAAGAGAATTTAATCAGAGATGCTTAACTTTTAGAGCAATATTTCCAGGCTTACAAACACAATTAATGAAATTCCTGTCAGAAAAATTATTTTTATTGGGACTTTGGAAGTATCTACCTCATATTCCTCTTTTCTTCTCAGAAGTGTGTTTTTATAACTTATTGTTAATAATGCGGTGTTAAATTAATTAATTAAGGAGGCCACTGACTGCTGTGGCTCTGATGCCATGGCTGTCTATGTAAGCACATCAAAATCAAAGCCTGTGAGTGCCTCAAGATTATGAAAGCAAACCACTAACTAAAGACACTCAATCCCAAACAGTCAACTAGGCTTAAGTTATAGCCAATCACATTTTTTTCCTTTCTTTCCTTCTCCACTTTTTCTGTGTAGGTGTTTTCCCTGGTAGGGAAAACCTCCTGGTAGGGGTGGGAGCAGGGGGGAACATCCCTAACCACTTCAGTTTAGCACTGCCTGGTTGAAAGTGATACATGCTCAAATAAACTCTCCAAAGTTTTTAATATGCCTCAGTTTATCTTTTAACAACAGGTTTATTTTTGGTGAAACAACTTACTTTGAAAATCAACTGTTACCAAAATGGGCATTATCTCGATCAATGATTTATTACAACATCTAACGTCAGTCACAGGGATTTAGGAAGTGTCAGAGGACCTTGCTTATTCATTCATTTAAGAGTCATAAAGCACCCTCTAACTATCCTACTGTCTTAGGTGTGGAGCAAGAAAGCAACAACAAATTAGATTTCCTGCTTTTTCATAGGGCTTAATATTAGGTGGAGGGGGATATAGATATCAGACAGACCCAAGATGGCATGCAGAAAATTAAAAGAGGGTAGAAGGATACAGAATGATTATATTGTAAGGAATGGAAGAGAAACCTTAGCCACTGTAACTGGACAAATACAATCCAAAAGGAGATTTATATAGATAGTTAACATATGAAAAATTTCCTGTGGCTTAGAGTAGAACTTAATAATTTATGTGCAAAATCATTACTAGGAGCATGAGCTCTGTTTATCTAATATGTATCTAACATACTAATATGTTACATTTGGATGGGACCTCAGATTCTATATTGCCCGATAGGATCCCAATTGAATTCTTTTGTGTATTGGAAAGGACTTGCAAGAGGGAACAAGCTGGTTCAGATAATTATGCACATTTTAAGGTACTTTAAATTCTTGAGAACTCTCAAGAATGCTTAAATGTGGTTCATAGGAACAAACTACTTGCTATTAAATACTTTAGCGGATCTGATTATCTTCTTTAGCAAACAGTTCTGCTACTCTCAGCCAGCTGTTTCACCAGATAAACTATGAGGATTGCTAAAAGGCCAAGGGGGTATTCCGGAAAGTATGGTTAACTTGAGACATCTCTTTTAGGAAGATGCATTAAAACCTGTACCTGAACTATTATGAAATGTCAAGCTACTTAGGTGATGAAAAAAAATATTCAGAAGACATCATTCCAGTTTAATCTTTTTTGAAGATTTGGGAAGGGTAGGTGAGCCAAAAGCCAACATAGTGATTATTTCATAGAAAAATGAAGTATGACAGTAGATACTGACCATGAAAAACATTGTTGAACAGCTTTATTCTCGTTTTGATTTCCAGAAAATATATTCATGACAATTAGATTTATCTCCTAAAGCAATTAGAAAGAGAATCCAGGGGCACCTGGGTGGCTCAGTCGGTTGGGCATCTGACTTTGGCTCAGATCATGATCTCACAGTTCATGGGTTCGAGCCCCATGTCAAGCTCTGTGCTGAGAGCTCAGAGCCTGGAGCCTGCTTCGGATTCTGTGTCTCCCTCTCTCTCTGTGCCTCCCCGGCTCATGCTTTGCCTTTCTCTCTCAAAAATAAAATAAACATTAAAAAAAAAAAAAGAGAGAATCTGGCAAGACAAAATCCTCAACATTTGGAAAAAGAGAGTAAGAAAGAGGCATGACTTTGGAAATTTGGTCTGTAATAAAATTTACCTCAGTAGTTCTATCAGGAAAAATTGTAAAATGATAGTACCCTAAAAAAGTTCAGAATTAGAAATACCAAATACTGGCAGTGTTTAAATGTTTTAAGACGGCAACTGTTAAGATGGAGTTATTTTTGTGGGCGACTGGGTGGCTCAGTTGATTAAGCTTCCGACTCTTGGTTTCAGGCTCATGGTTTCATGTGGGGCCTGCTTGAGATTCTCTCTCTCTCTCTCTCTCTCTCTCTCTCTCTTTCTCTCTCTCCCCATCCCCTGCTCGCACTCTCTGTCTTCTCAAGATAAATAAATAAACTTAAAAAAAAGATGGAATTATTTTTAATGGCTTTGGAAAGGAAACTAGCTATATGGCAAAAAAAACTGTACTTAAATCTTTTCTCTATATTTACCATGTCTATATATCCCTGGTAAGTTGTTTTCTTTATCACTTTTTTCTATCTTTCTCTGTCTGTCTCTATATATGTATGTATCATACATATGTATATATATGTACATATAAATATATACTTAGGTTTATATGTACATACTTATGTATATGTATATACTTACATATTTATTAGCTAAGGTATATACTGAAAGTTACTATATGTTATCTTATTTCATCTCTATGGCAATGAGCCAATGACATAGATGGTATCAATATTCATATTTTTCAGACCAGGAAACTGATGATTATAGTTGCTATGAATCTTCCCTTAGGTCATGCATTAACAAATAGAAATTGAAATTAAGTCTGTCTGAGACTAAAACTGGAGCCTCTAACCCCTGTGTACTACAGACTCAGTAGGTCATTATAACATTAAATGGAATTATATATGGGACAATGCCTAACATAATTTAAGCACCCAATATATATATATAGCAGTTATGAATCTTGGTATGGATCCTCACCTTTGCAAGAAAAATAGCATTTATTTCCTTTCAAAGAAAATAATTAGTATTTTAACCCTCATCCTGTCTTGCCAGCCAAAATTTCAGTCTAATTCATTAATTGGATTCAACCTTCTGGTGTTGTACTAAGGTCTCTGCATCCTATGCTGTGCCAAGGAAATGGAACAAGCCCCTCTTTTTTTTTTTGGATTTGGTCCATATCTATTACTGCTGAGAAGCTCCTTGTTCCTCCTATCACTCCTGCTTACAATCCAGTAGTTCTGATATGTCTGAGGCATGGAAATCTTTGATGAGACTGTGAGTATTCTACTGCCATTGTTCATTCATTTAATATTTATTAAGTGACCTTTGAGTATCAAGCACCATCCTTGATGTTGAGGAAAAAGCAGCAATAAGACAAATAGATTTTCTATTCCCTGACTGAAGTCCAGCCTCACTTGGTATGTCATGTAATCATATACCCTGTAGAGTCTTGCCATCTCTTAATGGGATGCTACCAAGTGGCATACAGGTTCCAGCCACAGGCAAATCTACCATGAAGCTAAAGAAGCTTGGACTTAGAGATCCTCATTTTCACAGCCCTTCCAATTCTAAGATGGGCCTTAAGAATGTTTATACAAGGTTTGGGTGCCTGGGTGGGTCAGTTGGCTGAATGTCCATCTGACTCTTGATTTTGGCTCAGGTCGTGATCTCACAGTTTATAAGCTCGAGCCCTGAGTCAGGCTCTGCACTGATAGTTTGGAGCCTGTTTGGGATTCATTCTCTCTCTCTCTCTCTCTCTCTCTCTCTGCCCCTTCCCCACTCACATGCACACACATGTGCCCATGCACGCTCTCTCTCTTTAAAATAAACTCTGTTTATACAAGGTGGTTTCTGTTTTTGTTGGTTTGTTTTAAAAAACTAAAGATACTTTAGCTGCAAACAGATGGTTGTCTGACTTCTCTGTATTTTTATGGTCTGGGAAATTAAGATCACTATTAACATTGTTAGATGTGCTAATATTATCGTGGTTATATGAAAAATTTGTTCTTATTTATTAAAGTTGTGTACTGAGTATTTATAGGCAAAAGGACACAAAGTACAGAATATTCCTCCCAAAAGGTAAAAAGAGGATACAATAAAAAAGAAAAACTAACATAATATTTGTAATTGTTGAAGCTGAGTGATAGATACACAGGGGTTCCTTATATTGTTTCCTTCACTTTTGTATACATACATTGCCAAAGTAAAGAGTTAAAAATGCCAGAACCCAGGATAAATCTGGATATGATATGATTTTTTATGTGTTTTTCATTTAACTTAGTAGGTCATTTTATGTGTAGTTTCTAGTTTTTTTATTCATTTTTTTTCCTCAGAAGTTCTTAGACTGTATCTTGGTTTTGCTCTTGCTATTAATCTTTTCAAGAGTAGTGCACTTAATTCATAGGTTGGATCTGTGATTCTGTTCGAAGTATTTATCGCATTGTCATATATTTATCTCTATGTCTTTTTTTATTTTAATTTTTTACATTTATTTATTTTTGAGAAACAGAGTGAGACAAAGCATGAGTGGGAGAGGGGCAGAGAGAGAAGGAGACACAATCTGAAGCAGGCTCCAGGCTCTGAGCAAGCAGTGAGCACACAGCCTGATGCGGGGCTCGAGTCCACAAACTGTGAGATCATGACCTGAGCCGAAGTCGGATGCTCAACTGACTGAGTCACCCAGAAGCCCCAATCTCTATGTCTTTTTACCTTGCATTCTTAGAGTTTTTCAAGTTTATTTGCCATATTATTGATTTTATTTTCTGCAGGTCAAGTCTATTACTTACTGCACCCCATTGCAGAATGAAATTTTAACTTAATGAGTTTGTTTTGTTTCTTAGTCTATAATTCTCTCTGTTGACTTACCATATAGCTCTCTGTTCTTCTTTCATAAGGCAATATGTTCAATTTTATTTATTATCTTCTGGCAATTTTTTTTTAAGCTTCATTTATTTATTTTGAGAAAGAGACAGAGCACAAGCAGGGGAGGGGCACAGAAACAGGAAGAGAGAGAATCCCAAGCAGGCTCCACACTGTCAGTGCAGAGCCAGACGCGGGGCTCGAACTAACAAACCACGAGATTATGACCTGAGCTGAAATCAAGAGTCACATGCTCAACCGACTAAGTCACCCAAGAGCCCCTGGCAACTTTTCAAATAAACCAGGTAACTTATTGTCTCTTTATTTTAGAAGCTGAAAGAGATGTGTATGAAATGGTCTTTTTCCTTATGCTGCAGTATTTCTTCAGAGACTTCATGGGTGCACTGGTACATTGATCTCTAAGAGAAGGAAATATTTCCCAAATATTTAACTTTTTCCACTATTATGAGGATACTTGAAATATCTCCGGCAACACTATCTATGGTATGTCACTTTGGAAAATGTTGGCTAAACATTTTTGAAACTTTTCTTTTCTGTCTATAATCAGTAGGAAGAGGGTAAATTCATACCTTGCGTCTTGTATATGTCTTCACCATTACTCAGTTCAGTAAAATATTACTCTATATCTGTGAAGGACCAAGCCCTGTGTGGCTCTGGAGATACAAAGGCTAATACTTCTTCCCAAAGAGGACTCTGGGATAATAAACACATAAATGTAGGTGTTCTGGTGACAGAAAGGAAGGTGTATATAACTCTCACTAATAGCAATGAACTAAAAGCTACAAAAAAATCCATTAACAGAAAGAAGCCTTCCAGGAGTACTAGCTCAATTACTAAGTGGTTTGTTTTTAAAAATAAAGGCCATGTGTTTTCTTTATAAGCTAAGGTTTTTGTTTTGTTTTGTTTTTGTTTCTGTTTTTTGGTGTTGGTTTTGGTATTTGGGATAATCCTGAGGAAAAAGAAAACTAATCTTATTTTGCCAAAATGTTTCAAAACCTTTTAATATGTATTAAAGTGAATGGTTTCTGAATTTAGAAAAAAAGAGATTATTCTGGTTCAATACTAAACCTCTTTAAGATTTACTGAGAGGGTGTTTAATATTAGAACAACTGTTTTGGTTCATTAAATTTTTTTAAGAGGTTCTAAACTCTAATCAGTGAGAATTCACTCAAGCTTCTAACTGCAAAAGCAGGCTCTTTTTAAGTAACATGACAACTTTAAAATCTTACCATTTTAAAACTCTTCTTCACACAATTTGTCATAGGTACCCCAGAAGTTCTGGATTTTGCTAATGAGATAATGCTTATAAATAGAAGGCTATAAACTCTATAGGGTATAAAGACTAATACAAATGAGTTTTCTAAGTCTAAATTTGGTTTAAAGTTAAGATTTTAGGGATTATTTTATAATGTTACCAAAAAGGCTAGTATTTGTTGCAACCTTTATGGTTCAGTGTTTCCTACTGTTCTATTTCATAATCATTCCTCTGCTAGTACCTCCAACAATGATGAGAAAATCCCACATCATGTTAATATCCCTAATATATAATGAGATATTACATATCTGCAAGGAAATGTGGAGTGGTCTTCTAGAAAAAAAGCATCAAATTGGGAAATCATTTTAAAAATAACAGACATCTTTTTGGTGAGAGAAAATACGAATTCAGGTACTTTGCTACTGAATTTGAAAACTGGCGCAGGTTTTCTGGAAGAGAGAGATAAAAAGTACGGAAAAAACCTTCAAAAGCATTTATCTTTTCTGAGTCATTAGTGCTTCTCTGGGAATTCATTCTCAGGAAAATCTACCCATGGTGCTTGAGCATAATGTCTTTGTATGACCCTTATTACGGTTTGGCTTTATGTCACTCAGTATTCCCATATTACAGGTGAGAAAGACGAAACCCAGAGAGGATGACACATAAAAATTCCCACAATGAGTCAGTGACAAGCCTGGATCAGATCTTTTAGATTGCAACTTCATAATTATTGCTCAGGCTGAAAATATTTAATTCAATACTTTTTTTGGTACCTTTTCCATGCTACATTCAATGTTTGCTTCTGGATGTATAACATAATGTCTGTTGAGCATTACCTAAGCACTAACTTCTTCATCTGTGGATCACCTCATCTTATTCTTGGAACAAACCTTTGGTGTCCTGGTTTTTTCAACGAGGAAGCTGAGTAACTCTCCAAAACATTGAATAGCTGAATGAACAAACCCACCTGAACAATCTTACTCCAGAGTTCTCTCTCTTAACTATTACATTGATCTCTCTCCCCAAGACATAGCACTCATAGATCCTGTTCTCAAAGAACTCACAGGGTACTTGTAGGGAGACAGATCTGTTATGGTTTAGAACACATGACAAAAATACTATGGGAACAGAAGAGGAGACTAACGTAACTATGCTTTTGGTCCTCATGGTGCTGATAGGTGGTGGGTAATTGGGTCCTTAATACTATTGTCTTTTTAAGACCAATTTGTATTTGCAACTTCAGATAATCAAATCCACTGTCTGAGAAGACTGTAACAAGAGATATATATTTTTTTACTCTTTGATTGATTAAAAATTCTACGCATCTTTAATCCCTCTATAACAAAGAAAGCAAAAGCATAAAAATTCATAGAAAAATAGTGACATTAAATGCATTAAAACATTAACAGGGTCTCTTTCCACTGCCACCAACAAAAGGATTGTTTCATTGTCTTTTTCATGTCTCTCTATAGTTGCTTTGCTTTTATAATCAGACAAATACATATTAGTTTGTTTTTAATTCACATAATGATATGATGATCAGTGTCAAAAACTTAACTGGCAACCTCTTGGTGGTTGTCACATCGTCCAGCAGGTATTTTATACAGTTGTTTAAAGGCAGAGGGCAGGAAGGCACCATGTGAACTTTCAGTGATTTTTCCAAATTCCAGCCTAGCTTTCAGCTTCATGCATTGGATAAATGTGGGTGCTCTCATACTGGTCTTTCTGGGAAGGCTTAGTCAAAACTTAAGGGTCTGGTAGGGGTGCCTGGGTGGCTCAGTTGGTTAAGCAGCCAACTTCGGCTCAGGTCATGATCTCGTAGTTTGTGGGTTAAAGCCCTGCGTTGGGTTCTGTGCTGAAAATTCAGAACCTGGAGGCTGCTTTGGATTCTCTGTCTCTGTCTCTCTCTGTCTCCCTATCTCTCAGCCCCTCCCCTGCCTGTACTTTGTGACTCTCTGTTTCTCAAAAATAAATAAAAATTAAAAAAAAAATTTTTTTATTTTTTTTAATTTTTTTTTTAATTTTTTTTTCAACGTTTATTTATTTTTGGGACAGAGAGAGACAGAGCATGAACGGGGGAGGGGCAGAGAGAGAGGGAGACACAGAATCGGAAACAGGCTCCAGGCTCTGAGCCATCAGCCCAGAGCCCGACGCGGGGCTCGAACATACGGACCGCGAGATCGTGACCTGGCTGAAGTCGGACGCTTAACCGACTGCGCCACCCAGGCGCCCCCCAAAAAAAATTTTTTTAAAGAGTCCAGTGGCAGGACTGGTCACAGAAACAGGATGGTAGCCATGAAGCTAAAGTGTTGGTTGTCACACCAAATGAAAAAATACATACAATTGCATTTGAAAACATAATTATTATATAAATAAGAGATACATTTTCAAGCTTTTAAAGTATGAAAAGGAGTCTTATTAGCAGAAAAATCACCAAAGAAATAATGCCATCCAGAGTGTTCCTGGTGCTGATTCCAGCCACAGTATAACCAGTGTTAGCCAGTCATTCACAGATGCTCTCTTGAAGGTACCTAATTAATATAGGTTTTCATTTAAATATTACGGGGTAACTTGGCAGAATTAAGCATATCCTGCAGTCCTAAAGTTAGAATTAAGATTTTCTGGTGTGGATAAAAGAGATAAGTGAGCAAACAGTATATATTCCTTTATCCCCTCTCTATTATACAGTGTTTTGAATAGGCATATGTGATTTTGCAGTTTTTTTCAAATATTCCCCCAAATACAGTAGTTCACAAGTTCTGTACCTCTCTATTCATCCACTTCCAACTCAGAAAATTTGATAATTCCCCCTGTGTATTGTCTCTTAAATCCAAATGTGTCTACTATAATTTTAAAGAAAATAATGCTGCAGTACTACCTCCATAGTGTCCCCTACTCTAGGAGCAGAGTGGGTTGAAGAGAACAAAGCCCATTTTATAATTCTGGTCATCCCACTAATTATTAATATGAATATGTCATTAAGGCACAGGGTCAAGACAAGAATCTTTATCCCACCTTTGGTAGGTGGAAGATTTATGGAACAGTATAAATGTGGGAGAATCCCCTAGAAGTCATAGGTGTCCCTACTGGGGGGATGCAAGACTACTTTTAAGAAATAACTGGTGGAAAGTTAAAAAGAGGAATTCAGAGAGAAAATGATGAGCAACATGGAACAGTGGAAATACTGGAGAATTTGTAGTTCAAAGACCAGATTAAAGGTCTATCTCTGTCTTATATAAGCTGTATTACCTTGGGAAGTTAAATAAAAGTTGGTTTTCTCACCTAACCCCATAGGGATATTTTGAAGATTAAATGAGTTTATGCAGAATGCTTGTACACGCTAGAACGCAGTAGGCAGCAAATACATAATAGTTTTCATAGCCACTCTTAGATTACTAATGTTGGGATAATGCTATTTACCACACAGGGTGATCATGAGAGTTAAAGGAGTTTCTAGGCAGATGGGAGTTCACCTTTCTATACCACTCAAGCTCCTGGATGGATCTCTTTGTTCTTGGTTAAGCTTTTGTAAAAACATGATAAAACCCCATTGCAGAATTTATGCATCCCCACAAGGCATTCTATCTAGCCACTCCAATGCATTTTCCATCTTTTGTAATAAACAAGTTTTATTTTTAAAATCTGACCCAAAGAATAATAATAAATGTTGCTTTGAGGCATAAAGAAATCATAGTTCTTGGGAAATTTGGCCACAAGGGGGAAGTAGAAGAATTTGTTCAGGAAATTTAGCAGTGTTTTTCTTTGTTTAATTCCTCCTCCTTTCCCCCCTTCACTTCCTCAGTTCTGTTTGGCATCTTGTACTTATCTTGCAGGCTTCCTGATTCTAAAAATATCCTCACAGGCTCTATACTTGGAAAGTTTATCAAAGTCAACCACCTTTTGATATCAGAGTGATGTCTGCAGGATGAGGTAAATGGTGCCTTGCTGGCAATAATGCCTTCGATTCCTGGTCTGTCCTTATGGATTGTGAAGCAATAATTGCTCACTGCAGCACTGTCCCCATGCAGTTAATCACTGAGAGGAATTATCTGTGGTCACAGTATAGATGGCTGTGTAAGAGCCAGTACAACAACACCTACATGGGAAGAGGTGATTTTTAGGTCCTACTTTCTTGGTGAATTACTCATTTAGATTGCCAGCTTTTAGCTTATAGGATTTTTCTGGAATCTACCTGTTTTGTTGCTCTTTCTTTCCAATAACTAGAGACTCTTTTAAAAAGAAAAAAAAAAGTACTCCCTTTGTCTGTACTTGATTAAAATCCAAGCTTTAGGCTACACAGATTTAATCAATTGTTCCCAAGGTTACTTATTTTGTTTAATAAGCATGTGTTGTGGGCCATGTATATCATACAGTCCTCTAAGCACTGGTTACGGCATCAAATAAGGCAAGGACTCTGCTCCTAAGGAGAAGAATGTGACAGGTTTTTTTTTTCTTCCTGCTAACATTCAAGTTGTATGGATATCTTGATATTCTAAAACCTTCTGGGTTCTCATTTCCTACAGAACTGAGTCCAAATATCATGAAATACAAGGCTGTATACTTAGGTTCCTTGAAGGAAGATGGTGCACCCATTTACAAGTTTACAAAGGCAGCCATTTACAAATGTGTGGGGGGGAGGGTAAAGAGAAATTCCCAACTGATGGCAAACCTTAGCCTCTATCCCTGAACTAGGTGAGAGCTGCAGCCTCAGGAGAGGGTCACTCATAGAAGATGAACACTTTGGAAGTTAAATAGCTGGGATTCAGCCTGGCAAGTAGGGAGCTAAGAAAACAAATGTCTCATGTGCTTCATAACCTCCCATCTGGTGCATCCACTAGCAGAACCCAAAAGGAAGTCAGATTGGTAAGGGAACATGGCAAATATAGTCCCCAAAGTTTGGCCTCTTGGAACCCAGAGCAGGATAGATTAGGAAGGAAAATGCATCAAGAAGGGAGGAAAAAATATCTAGCACAAAGGCCACTCCTGATCTACCCCAACTTAACTTGCCATTTATTATGGTTCTATCCCTCTATTTCTGTCCACATTTGCTACTACTCCAATTCCTAGAAATTTAGACAACTTTGGAACTAACAATTCTCTTTAATAGTAACAATTAAAAATTAAATTAATAAATATTTTTGGAGTGTACACGATGTACCAGACATATTTCTAGCATATAGAAAGGTCTCGAGTCTTCAAGAGCTTATGTTTGAGTGACATCATCACCAAGAGGGTACAGTACAGTGTGTGATCAGAGAAAGACACATCAGGGTAACTAATGTAATTAGGGGAATTCAGAGAGATTTTCCAAATATAACAATGGCTAAGCTTATTTGTGGAAGATAACAAAAGAAAAAAGAGACTTGAAAAGTATGTTCCGGACAGAAACAAAGGTGTGAACAAAAAACCTGGACACAAGAGCAAACACAGACTTTTTTTGTGGAACTGCAGACAGGGCATACTGGTAGTGTGCTGAAGGGATAGATGAGGTATGAAAGGTGCGCAGAGGCAGAACACAAAGCCCTTGAAGATGTGTTAGAGAGTCAGGGACTTTGGGCAAGTGGGAGGCACTGAATAGATTCTGCTTTCTGTACAAATCTGCCATGAACTGTTTGAGAGTGTTTTCTAAGAAAGGACTCTCTTGGAGGGAAAACCAAAATTTCTCCAATATGTCCATGTTCTGAAGTCCTTTGGTCTATCCTCGCTCCCTGTGTGGTTCCATTAACAGTTTATCAGGACTAAAGCAACTAAGGTTAAAAATGGTCCAAATGCTGCATTGGTGCTTTTTTGCCATTACCAGTGGGTCACCTCTAATTCAGCATTACTGGGCTTTAAGCGCTGTGACAAGAAAGGCCTCCTTGGTATATGCCACTGCCTAGGGCAGCAGGTATCAGAGCATCACATGTGGCGGTAAAGTCTCCATTGTCTGTACCCACCACCCCCTACTGCCCTTCTCCTGCCCCAGAGCTGGAATCAGACTGCCTACATTTCAACTGGGGCTCTGACTTAAATTAGTTTTATAACATCACTTCTAATTTCTCTAAAGCTCACTTTCCTCATCTGTGAAATCTTGAGAATTTTAACTTTTGTATTGAAAATTCAGTGAGAGAGAGGGATTCTGGGAAGATGGCGGTGTAGGAGGACGCTGGGCTCACCGCGCGTCCTGCTGATCACTTAGATTCCACCTACACCTGCCTAAATAACCCAGAAAACCGCCAGAGGATTAGCAGAACAGAGTCACCGGACCCAAGTGCAGACGAGAGGCCCACGGAAGAGGGTAGGAAGGGCGGCGAGGCGGTGCGCGCTCCACGGACTGGCGGAAGGGAGCCGGGGCGGAGGGGCGGCTCGCCGGCCAAGCAGAGCCCCCGAGTCCGGCTTGCAAAAGCGGAGGGGCCTGACGGACTGTGTTCCGACAGCAAGCGCGACTTAGCGTCTGGGAGGTCATAAGTTAACAGCTCTGCTCGGAAAGCGGGAAGGCTGGAGGACAAAGGGAGGGTGAGCTGCGGAGCCCCCGGACGACAGAGCTCAGTTTGGCGGGGAACAAAGGCGCTCGCCAGCGCCATCTCCCCCGCCCATCCCCCAGCCAAAATCCCAAAGGGAACCGGTTCTGGCCAGGGAAATTGCTCGCTCCGCGCAAACACCCAACTCTGTGCTTCTGCGGAGCCAAACCTCCGGCAGCGGATCTGACTCCCTCCGGCCGCCACAGGGCCCCTCCTGAAGTGGATCACCTAAGGAGAAGCGAGCTAAGTCTGCCCCTCCTGCCGCCGTGCACCTTGCCTACCCACCCCAGCTAATAAGCCAGATCCCTAGCATCACAAACCTGGCAGTGTGCAAGTAGCCCAGACGGGCCACGCCACCCCACAGTGAATCCCGCCCCTAGGAGAGGGGAAGAGAAGGCACACACCAGTCTGACTGTGGCCCCAGCGGTGGGCTGGGGGCAGACATCAGGTCGGACTGCGGCCCCGCCCACCAACTCCAGTTATACACCACAGCACAGGGGAAGTGCCCTGCAGGCCCTCACCACACCAGGGACTATCCAAAATGACCAAGCGGAAGAATTCCCCTCAGAAGAATCTCCAGGAAATAACAACAGCTAATGAGCTGATCAAAAAGGATTTAAATAATATAACAGAAAGTGAATTTAGAATAATAGTCATAAAATTAATCGCTGGGCTGGAAAACAGTATACAGGACAGCAGAGAATCTCTTGCTACAGAGATCAAGGGACTAAGGAACAGTCACGAGGAGCTGAAAAACGCTTTAAATGAAATGCAAAACAAAATGCAAACCACCACGGCTCGGATGGAAGAGGCAGAGGAGAGAATAGGTGAACTAGAAGATAAAGTTATGGAAAAAGAGGAAGCTGAGAAAAAGAGAGAGAAAAAAATCCAGGAGTATGAGGGGAAAATTAGAGAACTAAGTGATACACTAAAAAGAAATAATATACGCATAATTGGTATCCCAGAGGAGGAAGAGAGAGGGAAAGGTGCTGAAGGGGTACTTGAAGAAATCATAGCTGAGAACTTCCCTGAACTGGGGAAGGAAAAAGGCATTGAAATCCAAGAGGCACAGAGAACTCCCTTCAGACGTAACTTGAATCGATCTTCTGCACGACATATCATAGTGAAACTGGCAAAATACAAGGATAAAGAGAAAATTCTGAAAGCAGCAAGGGGTAAACGTGCCCTCACATATAAAGGGAGACCTATAAGACTCGTGACTGATCTCTCTTTTGAAACTTGGCAGGCCAGAAAGAATTGGCACGAGATTTTCAGGGTGCTAGACAGCAAAAATATGCAGCCAAGAATCCTTTATCCAGCAAGTCTGTCATTTAGAATAGAAGGAGAGATAAAGGTCTTCCCAAACAAACAAAAACTGAAGGAATTTGTCACCACTAAACCAGCCCTACAAGAGATCCTAAGGGGGACCCTGTGAGACAAAGTACCAGAGACATCACTACAAGCATAAAACAGACAGACATCACAATGACTCTAAACCCGTATCTTTCTATAATAACACTGAATGTAAATGGATTAAATGCGCCAACCAAAAGACATAGGGTATCAGAATGGATAAAAAAACAAGACCCATTTATTTGCTGTCTACAAGAGACTCATTTTAGACCTGAGGACACCTTTAGATTCAGAGTGAGGGGATGGAGAACTATTTATCATGCTACTGGAAGCCAGAAGAAAGCTGGAGTAGCCATACTTATATCAGACAAACTAGACTTTAAATTAAAGGCTGTAACAAGAGATGAAGAAGGACATTATATAATAGTTACAGGGTCTATCCATCAGGAAGAGCTAACAATTATAAATGTCTATGCGCCGAATACCGGAGCCCCCAAATATATAAAACAATTACTCATAAACAGAAGCAACCTTATTGATAAGAATGTGGTAATTGCTGGGGACTTTAACACCCCACTTACAGAAATGGACAGATCATCTAGACACACGGTCAATAAAGAAACAAGGGCCCTGAATGAGACACTGGATCAGATGGACTTGACAGATGTATTTAGAACTCTGCATCCCAAAGCAACAGCATATACTTTCTTCTCGAGTGCACATGGAACATTCTCCAAGATAGATCATATACTGGGTCACAAAACAGCCCTTCATAAGTTTACAAGAATTGAAATTATACCATGCATACTTTCAGACCACAATGCTATGAAGCTTGAAATCAACCACAGGAAAAAGTCTGGAAAACCTCCAAAAGCGTGGAGGTTAAAGAACACCCTACTAACGAATGAGTGGGTCAACCAGGCAATTAGAGAAGAACTCAAAAAATATATGGAAACAAACGAAAATGAAAATACAACAATCCAAACGCTTTGGGACGCAGCGAAGGCAGTCCTGAGAGGAAAATACATTGCAATCCAGGCCTATCTCAAGAAACAAGAAAAATCCCAAATACAAAATCTAACAGCACACCTAAAGGAAATAGAAGCAGAACAGCAAAGGCAGCCTAAACCCAGCAGAACAAGAGAAATAATAAAGATCAGAGCAGAAATAAACAATATAGAATCTAAAAAAACTGTAGAGCAGATCAACGAAACCAAGAGTTGGTTTTTTGAAAAAATAAACAAAATTGACAAACCTCTAGCCAGGCTTCTCAAAAAGAAAAGGGAGATGACCCAAATAGATAAAATCATGAATGAAAATGGAATTATTACAACCAATCCCTCAGAGATACAAACAATTATCAGGGAATACTATGAAAAATTATATGCCAACAAATTGGACAACCTGGAAGAAATGGACAAATTCCTGAACACCCACACTCTTCCAAAACTCAATCAGGAGGAAATAGAAAGCTTGAACAGACCCATAACCAGCGAAGAAATTGAATCGGTTATCAAAAATCTCCCAACAAATAAGAGTCCAGGACCAGATGGCTTCCCAGGGGAGTTCTACCAGACGTTTAAAGCAGAGATAATACCTATCCTTCTCAAGCTATTCCAAGAAATAGAAAGGGAAGGAAAACTTCCAGACTCATTCTATGAAGCCAGTATTACTTTGATTCCTAAACCAGACAGAGACCTAGTAAAAAAAGAGAACTACAGGCCAATATCCCTGATGAATATGGATGCCAAAATTCTCAATAAGATACTAGCAAATCGAATTCAACAGCATATAAAAAGAATTATTCACCATGATCAAGTGGGATTCATTCCTGGGATGCAGGGCTGGTTCAACATTCGCAAATCAATCAACGTGATACATCACATTAACAAAAAAAAAGAGAAGAACCATATGATCCTGTCAATCGATGCAGAAAAGGCCTTTGACAAAATCCATACTCAAAGATCATAAAAGCCATTTATGAAAAGCCCACAGCTAACATCATCCTCAACGGGGAAAAACTGAGAGCTTTTTCCCTCAAATCAGGAACACGACAGGGATGCCCACTCTCACCGTTGTTGTTTAACATAGTGCTGGAAGTTCTAGCATCAGCAATCAGACACCAAAAGGAAATCAAAGGCATCAAAATTGGCAAAGATGAAGTCAAGCTTTCGCTTTTTGCAGATGACATGATATTATACATGGAAAATCTGACAGACTCCACCAAAAGTCTGCTAGAACTGATACATGAATTCAGCAAAGTTGCAGGATACAAAATCAATGTACAGAAATCAGTTGCATTCTTATACACTAACAATGAAGCAACAGAAAGACAAATAAAGAAACTGATCCCATTCACAATTGCACCAAGAAGCATAAAATACCTAGGAATAAATCTAACCAAAGATGTAAAGGATCTGTATGCTGAAAACTATAGAAAGCTTATGAAGGTAATTGAAGAAGATTTAAAGAAATGGAAAGACATTCCCTGCTCATGGATTGGAAAAATAAATATTGTCAAAATGTCAATACTACCCAAAGCTATCTACACATTCAATGCAATCCCAATCAAAATTGCACCAGCATTCTTCTCGAAACTAGAACAAGCAATCCTAAAATTCATATGGAACCACAAAAGGCCCCGAATAGCCAAAGGAATTTTGAAGAAGAAGACCAAAGCAGGAGGCATCACAATCCCAGACTTTAGCCTCTACTACAAAGCTGTCATCATCAAGACAGCATGGTATTGGCACAAAAACAGACACACGGACCAATGGAATAGAATAGAAACCCCAGAACTAGACCCACAAACGTATGGCCAACTCATCTTTGACAAAGCAGGAAAGAACATCCAATGGAAAAAAGACAGCCTCTTTAACAAATGGTGCTGGGAGAACTGGACAGCAACATGCAGAAGGTTGAAACTAGACCACTTTCTCACACCATTTACAAAAATAAACTCAAAATGGATAAAGGACCTAAATGTGAGACAGGAAACCATCAAAACCTTAGAGGAGAAAGCAGGAAAAGACCTCTCTGACCTCAGCCGTAGCAATCTCTTACTCGACACATCCCCAAAGGCAAGGGAATTAAAAGCAAAAGTGAATTACTGGGACCTTATGAAGATAAAAAGCTTCTGCACAGCAAAGGAAACAACCAACAAAACTAAAAGGCAACCAACGGAATGGGAAAAGATATTTGCAAATGACATATCGGACAAAGGGCTAGTATCTAAAATCTATAAAGAGCTCACCAAACTCCACACCCGAAAAACAAATAACCCAGTGAAGAAATGGGCAGAAAACATGAATAGACACTTCTCCAAAGAAGACATCCAGATGGCCAACAGGCACATGAAAAGATGTTCAGCGTCGCTCCTTATCAGGGAAATACAAATCAAAACCACACTCAGGTATCACCTCACACCAGTCAGAGTGGCCAAAATGAACAAATCAGGAGACTATAGATGCTGGAGAGGATGTGGAGAAACGGGAACCCTCTTGCACTGTTGGTGGGAATGCAAATTGGTACAGCCGCTCTGGAAAGCAGTGTGGAGGTTCCTCAGAAAATTAAAAATAGACCTACCCTATGACCCAGCAATAGCACTGCTAGGAATCTACCCAAGGGATACAGGAGTACTGATGCATAGGGGCACTTGTACCCCAATGTTTATAGCAGCACTCTCAACAATAGCCAAATTATGGAAAGAGCCTAAATGTCCATCAACTGATGAATGGATAAAGAAATTGTGGTTTATATACACAATGGAATACTACGTGGCAATGAGAAAAAATGAAATATGGCCTTTTGTGGCAACGTGGATGGAACTGGAGAGTGTTATGCTAAGTGAAATAAGCCATACAGAGAAAGACAGATACCATATGGTTTCACTCTTATGTGGACCCTGAGAAACTTAACAGGAACCCATGGGGGAGGGGAAGGAAAAAAAAAAAAAAAGGACGTTAGAGTGGGAGAGAGCCAAAGCATAAGAGACTGTTAAAAACTGAGAACAAACTGAGGGTTGATGGGGGGTGGGAGGGAGGGGCGGGTGGGTGATGGGTATTGAGGAGGGCACCTTTTGGGATGAGCACTGGGTGTTGTATGGAAACCAATTTGTCAATAAATTTCATATATAAAAAAAAAAAAAGAAAGAAAATTCAGTGAGACAATTAAAAAATAAAAAAATTGTATAACTTGTAAGTACACTGCTGCCTGAGGCTCCTGTGGTCTGGCTTACAGGCAGGAGCCTCTGGTTCTTAGTACAAGGATAGAAAGAATCTCCGTGGACTGATGTCCAGAGTGGTTGGGAGGTTGGCAGGGGAGGGAGGTAGGGCAACTTCAGGTACTGATTAGGTGGTAGGGTAAAACCCCAGGGGACCAACACTGGATTAAGTCTGGTTGCATTATATGATGATTCCATTCCCTGACAAATACCACAACTCACTGTTTTTTAGTATTTTAGCAGATGAGACTGTCCTTGGGGAGCAGGAAGCCAGGGTAGTCTGTGGTTTCCAGGTGATAGGAGAAGAGAATCTATGTGGCTTGTTCCCTGACGCATGGATATTGACCAACATCTTGAAGCCCATGCTTCTGTTTCTTCCTTTCTTTTTTTTTTTTTAAGTTTATTTTTGCGACACACACAGAGAGAGAGAGAGAGAGAGAGAAGGCAGGAGGGGCAGAGAGAAAGGAAGACAGAATCTCAAGCAGGCTCTGCAATGTAAGCACAAGAGCCCAATGTGGGGCTTGAACTCACGGAACTGTGAGATCATGACCTGAGCAGAAATCAAGAGTGTGGATGCTTAACCGAATGAGCCACCCAGGCGCCCCCATGCTTCTGTTTCTGCAGACAAAAGCTGAGTAACTCACAACCCGTCCTGAGACTCTCAGGAGGTCTGAGCACAGATCCTTGCTTTCCTCTTTGGTGCTAAAGCTAAAAAGGTGGACAGCTAGGTTCAGCGCCAAGATTAAATGACATTTAGCATGCATTATAGACCCCACACTGATCTTGAATATTTTATACCTGGTCCCAAAGACAGTTTGGGATGCCAGCATCTCAGGAGAAAGTCTGATTACTTTTCTGAATTGGAAGCAAGAGGATTAATATCATCACTTGAGAACTGGGGTTGAGGCTGGGGGAGGGGTGGCAAAGGCAGATAAATGGTAGGCTAAGAGGAGTAAGGGAACAGCGGCCCTAGGATCCAGAGGACTGGGGAGCCATGGACACATAGGCAGGTCAAACAAGCACACAGGAAAGTGGTCTGGGTGAAAGCCAGACTGAAATGCTCTTTCACTTCCACATACCTTTCATAAGCTCTCTGGGAACTGATGACCATGCAAGCTGACACTTTTCATGTGACTAGAGTCAGGATCCCTGCTTGAATCTCGGTCCTGTGTGGGTGAGCAAGTAATTTAACTTCTTTAACACTCATTTTCCTGACCTGTAAATATAATCATATTTAGGACTCAGCTACCTATAAAGGTTTTATGAAGTTCAGATGATATTTATCTAATAACTTTTATGAATATATGCTGTAATAATCTAGGACACGTATGTGGAAACTATATATACATATATATATATATATGTATGTATATATACAACTATATATACATCAAATATATGCTTGCCAATTTTAATTTTTAAAGATGATTTATTAACTGAAAAGTGTTATAAAATTATAATATAATCTTGCTTTCATCTTTTTTTTCCTATTTAAAAAAATTGTGTATTCCACCAAATGTTTATTTTTATCATAATAATTTCAAATATGGTATCCTAAATTTTCATTCTTCATTTTGTGGTTTCATGATTGCATAGATTTGGTCTCTTTCTAATGTATTCTGTAAGTGTTGAATTTCCCTTCCCTGTGTTAAAATCCAAACAGAAGGGGAAATGAGGCAGTAAAGCTCAGGTACATGTGAATCACAACAATTTTCTTAAATTCTGGCTGTACAGAATATAGTTTTCATTTCTGATTAATCCTGACAGTCTTCTTCATCTGCCAGTGCATAAACTTGAAATCGTATTCTACAGATATTCCAGACGCATGTTTATGCTCATTCATTCTTTCATTTGTTCACTTGATAGATATCTACTTACTTTACCCCTTATGAGCTTGGCACTGAGCTGGTTGCTGGAAATACAAGAATCAGACATAGTTTCTGGACACAAAGAGCCTATGTTCTAGTGGGGGAGATACTGATGAGGAAGAAGGAAGTTGTGATACAGAATGGTATCAGAAATGGAAACTCAGGACAATTCGGGAGCATAATTTCTCACTCTCAGTAACATTTTGGTTTTCCTTTTTTTTTTTTTTTTTTTTTTTTTTTGGTGAGCAGAACCCTAACAGTTGGACTGCAATTGAAAATTTCTTAAGAATGCCATAATCTGCTTGACATAGAAAGAAATGCCTTATATGTACAAGGTACTATGTATAGAGACATATAAAAATCTTTAACATCAGAAGTCAAGACAGAATTGACAATTTGTTTCAGACATTGTACTACCAACATATTTTTCTTGAGTCATAATTTGGGGCTTTTGTTTGTTTATTCCTTATTTGTGTGAAATGTCTTTCTGTCCCCCCTCTCCTCAAGGAATATCTTTGGGGTTCTCATTTTTGAGTCATTTAGAGAAAACAATCACAATTTACTTTTCAGGATGACTTCAGAGAAGACAAAAGAAGTAGTATTAACTACTGAGACAAAACAGTGTCCTTGTTATTCCTTGTAAAGTGCCTTATAATAAGTAATTTGTATATCTAATACCTTTCTTATATATACCATTAGCTCAGTGACACTTTAGATATTTCATTCATTAATTTTTTCCTGTTTCATTTATTCATTCATCAAAATTTATTGGCACACTCTGTGGCTCTATGTTCTGCAAGGAAAATAAAATATACACACACACACACACTCATACACACACACCTTCAGGTAATTTATAGTCTAGAGAAATAAACAGACAAGTTCACTAAAGAGAGCATTTCTAGATGGTTACTGTTGGTCCTGGCATCCTTACTTATAGATATTTTAAAAAATAACTCCACATCCAACTAATTTTGAGAATTTTTGGCTCAAACCAGGAAATGAAACTTTACGTTTGCTAAGTGCTAAATGAACTAAATGACTCATAATAATAATAATAATAATAGTAATAATAATAATAGTAATAATAATAAGGTAACGAGAGAAGATTCAGAACTTCAGAGACAGACATTAGTCAAATGAATCTGTCAAAAACTGCACTCAATATATCATAATCAGATATTACATATGAGAAGTAAAGACTTATCTTCTGCTTTAGGAAACTGAGGATTAAAAAAAATTGTCTGCAGGCAAGCTAATTTGCAACTTTTCTTTTCTCAGTTGAAGCCAGGACAGTCAGGCTCCCCTATCTCTAATAGAAATATTGTAGAAATAATTTTTTTTTTGAATACAGGACTGTACAATATCTCACAGTTTTGTTTCTTACTGTGTTGTTAATCACATAAATTATTTCTTGAAATGGAATTGCCCAAACCCTGAGGTACCATGTTCTTCTAGTTTCAATTTTGTGGTATAGCTTTATAGTTGAGAAAGGAGCTATGTGGCAGATGGCCAAAAAGTCACCAGGGCCTGTAAAGTTCAATTGTTCAAGAGTCCCCTGGCACAGCAGCTTAAAAGAGGAAAATAGGCTTATACAGAAAATAAAAGAAACTGATAGAAATACCACATCCCTTGTGTTCCAAAAGAGGTGCCTATTCAACTCTACAACATGTGGATGTCCTCTGAGCCCTGTCAATGTCGAACTCCTTCCCTTTCTCACTTCAAGACTCCTAAGTATTTCAAAACATTATATAAGTTAAAACGCAACCCCCAAACAAAACAAAACTTCTATGAATTTATGATATTATGATTTCTGAGAAATACAAATTTGGTCTGCTCTTAGGTCCTGGCTCCTAAAACCACTGGAATTTCCTGTGATAAGAGCAATAAAAGTGTCTTTTGTTATGTTAATAAGGTGAGTTTTGGAAAGCTGTTAGGTAACTTCTGGATGGGGGGAGGGTGCGGTGCTGGTTGTCAAGGAAACCACCTTTGTGATTTAGAACATTGGAATATTCAGGTACCTAGACCCCACATCCATTCCCAATCTCCTCCAAGGGAAGGGAGAGAAGTGGAGATGGAGTTAAATGGTCAACGGCCAATGATGTCATCAATCATACCTTTGTAAATGAGTCCTCCATAAACCCCCAAATGACAAGGTTTTAGAGAGCTTCTGCGCTGCTGAACACGTGGAGGTTTCGGAAGAGTGGTTCACTCAGAGTGTGGAAGTTCCTCACCCTTGCCCCAGTAAACAGATTTTCTGAGCTCTGTGAGCCATTCCACCAAATTAACTGAGCCAAAGGAAGGGGTCATAGAAACCTCGGGTTTATCGCCCATTGGTCAGAAGTAGAGGTAACAACCTGGACTTGCAAGTGCCATTTGAAGTGGGGAGGCAGGTGACTCTTGTAGGACTGAACCCTTAGTGGATACTATCTCTGGGTAGATAACGTCAGAATTATGTGGAATTGTAGGATGCCTCGCTGGTGTCCAGAGAATTCCTTAAGGGGTGGGGAGAACCTCCCACCCATGAACTGGAATTGGAAAATGAGCATTTCTAGAATACAAATTACTTAATACCTTTGAAAGCATGCACATTCCTGTAATAAAATACTCCCCAGACTGGGTGTAGTTTACCTCTCTAGTGAAATATCCACTCTGTGTTGGTTGCTGCTATCATAGCACTAACTGTTGGTATGGTTCTGAAGGGAACAGGTGCGTGAGAGAGGAACAGAATTAGTTACATTTATGTTAGAATTGTTAAATTATTCCATTTATGGGGTTTTTCTGTTTTACTTATTTAATGTCTAGATGTCTTTAAGAGGCTTATAAGTGAAAAAAACCATAAGCTAGTTTTCAGACCATGTTGATGACACCTGGTATCCTGATACAACTCCCAGCGCAGAAAAATCACAAATAATCTTATAGTCACCCAGGAAATTTCTACATACAATTTCAAACTCCTTTTTTACTAGAAAACTCACTCAAATTATGGAAAATGTCTTTATAATAATAATTACAAATATTTTTCATACGATAACGATGTTTTCAAGCAGTTGTAAAAATAAGCAGGTTTACTTCAATCTCTTCACAAGTTGTTCTTATGTCTGTAATATATTAAAATGTACTGGTTTGGGAGATCTCTATGGGAAGTATTTGGTTACCCCTTTTTGACTCAAAACAGATTTGGCCATATTTGCAGCATAGCACTTTTCTAAATGTACTTCTAAATATGATATTTCTTTCCAAAATGATTTTGAAAGTGATCTTGAAGACAGTGTCAGACAATTTTTCATTTGCTTGTTTGATTGTTCTTTTTATTGTTTTGCTCCTAGTCAAGACATTTCTCTTTTTAGCTCCCAAACTTCTGATGATTTTCCTTCAAAATTTGCATGATTGGCTTTTAAATGTTGCTGAAAGGGAGTTTCGTGCAGTAATTGTTCAGGTTTTTTTTTCACACAACAGATACCGAAATTTAGACTAATTTGCATCTCCCCAATAATAAAGCCCATACTTTAAATAAACATCTAAGTACATCCCATGGTTTTTATATTCATGACTGCTGCTTAGTACTGAGTCACTAATTGTGGCTGAGCAGTGCTATCATCTTTGTTACTTGTTTCTTTGGGAAGCCTCAGGGACTGCACCCAAGTGCCAAGTTTCCTAATTGGTTGCTACAAATAGTTTCTACTTTGCAAGTTTTCATGATGAAAACATGAGCTTGGCTGCCTGAGAATAGTAAGGTGCTGCTGAATTTGTATGTACGAGTATGTGGTGAAACTTCCCGAAATACAGAACACAAATTTATTTTATCCCCAATTCTAAGCAAAATGTTAACTTCTTGAAAGTGCACCGTGCTTATCCTGTGCCTTCGTTTATGGCCCAGCACACCATGTGTTATGTGCTGAGTATAAATTGCCAGGGAGCCTAGCCTGGTTTACCTTCCTGCCCCCCTCTGGCTTTAACCACAGGAAGTTCTCAAACTGCTACTTAAAGTTTACTTATTTACTTTGAGAGAGAGAATGAGAGTGAGAGAGAGCCAGCAAGCATGAGCGGGACAGGGGCAGAGAGAGAGGGAGAGAAAGAGAATCCCAAGCAGGCTCCATACTGTCAGCGCAGAACCCGACACGGGGCTCAAACTAACGAACTGTGAGATCATGATCTGAGCCGAAACCAAGAGTCAGACACTTTAACTGTCTGAGCCACCCGAGTGCCCCTCAAATTGCAATTTAAGTGATTTTTTTTCCTAAATATGACTCACATGTCACTCTGCTGCTTAAAATACTTACAAGGGGTTCTGATGTCTCTGTTCACCTCCATAATATAAGTCAAAACTCTGAAACCCAGTTTACCAAGTTTGTGATAATCTATCATGAAATGGTTCACATCAGCCTCTGCAGCCTCAGAAGTTACCGTTTATTTCCTCATGGACATTCTACACTTTTCTTAGTTCCCTGAACTTGTTGTATTCTTTTCTTTTGGATCTTTGTCTGTGTTGTTCCCACTGGACAAATCACTGCCCCAGAACTTCACACTCTTTTCCTTTCTTGCTTAATTCCTCTTTATCTTTCAGGCCTGGAAAGGCTTTCCCAATTTCCCAAGTTTAGGTCAGTTTCTCTCAGGTATGAATGTACGAAAGACATAATCTCAACCTCCCTATTATACTCCTTGTAGTATATTTTAATTGTCTGGTTTTTGTTCCTCCAGTGATCTTCCAAAGGCAGAGATGAGGTCTGTCTTTTTTTCTGCTCTATTTTTAGTCATTAACATAGTGCCTTGCACATGATTGAGATTCAGTAAGTATGAGTTGAAGTAACAAATGCCCACTGTAATAGGTAACCATCACTCAAGAGTCAACCAAGAGTCAACTTTATAAGATGCAAATCTCACCCAAGGCTTTAACTTTTGCAATGTGCTTTCCATTCTATAATCTGTCCCTCTTCCTCTCCTGCACCTAGGTAGGACCAAATTGTACATATATCATTAGAAATTCAGAATAGGACTTTGATATGAGGTAGATTAGACAGGAGGTATTCATCTTTTCCGATAGGCATGCACATTCCACAAGGGGCTTTTATGGCACTTCTTACCTGATATTGTTGTAATCATACTTTCCCCAATAGTCTGTAAGCATTTTAAGGGCAGCAAGCTTGTCTGGTTTTGAGTGTTAAGCCCCAAGTCTGGCATATAGTAATAGAGTTTAGCATACAGTACATTTAATAAATGAAAAAATCGATTTCATTATATGGGAAACTGGGTCTCAAAAACATAGAATAAGATGTTTGAAGCTCACAACTACTAAATTGTGGAGGTGTAGAAGGCTGGAAATCAGAATTTGACTAGAATCAGAATTTTGTATTCTCTCAAATTATTTAATAGTAATCTGACACTCCTTATTTTAAGTTACACCAGACTGTCAAGAACTATGCCATAAATTCCATGGCTCTGTTTGATAAAAGAGGAAACTATGGCAGAGAACAGTAGATCCCAACCACTTTAAAGGAAATGGCTCAGGACCAAGTGATAATGTAGAAGAGAGACAAAGAACCAGCTAGTCTCCTTCCTGAGTTTGGACCATGAGTTCAGCTTCACTACGGTGGACACTTTTATTCCATCTCTCTTTCTCCCTTCTAAACTAAATACTGAGGTAAAACATGTTCCAAACAGATAAACACAGATCACAATTATATAGCTCAATGAATTATCATAAAATGAATACTCAATGTGATCACCGCTCTGGTGAAGAAATTGAAGAATGATAGTAACAGCACCCATTGTGTTCCCTTCTCAACAACCTCCCCTTTCTCCCATTCTACTTTCCAACCTTTTGTTTTAGATATGTTGCTAGGACATAAGGTATAGAAGGAAAAAATATCACCATCTCTTGTAAGACTCTCACAATCTAATAGAAGAGGCAGTTTTATTCAACAGATATAAGACAATGCACTAAGAGGCTAGCAATGTGAGCAAAGTATTATGGAAACTCAAAAGAGGGAAACTTCTGTTAGCTGAGGTGGGGCAAATAAGTCTTTACAGAGGAGGTGATAATTAAAGAGAGTTCTGAAAATTGGTTTCCTAGATTAGCAAAGGGAGAGAAGTACATTATCCTAACCAGAGGGAAACAACATCACGGTGAGAGCAAAGGGATTGGCTTTTTGAAAAAAGGCTGGTAGTCTGATGTGATGTGGTTAGGGCAATAGGTTTCAAACTTGGTTGTGTATCAGATAAAATCAGCGAGGCCACACTCTAGATCTATAGGGTCGTGTACTCCAGAGTTATAGGGATGAGACCTACATGTGTGGAATATTTACAAAACTTCATAATTATTTTGGTTTGCAAACAAGGTTGTCAATAAATGGACTGGAGGATACAGAGTATCTTAAAGAATGTGAAGTACTGTGTATATGGATGGTCAGAGTAGATTATGGAGAATTGTGAATGCCAACCTACGTATTTTGGCTGAAGTCTTTAGTGTTTGTTTTCTGAACTTTCCTAAATAAGAATTCCAGGCAGCCTAGTAAAAAGCTTTCTTGGCCCCTATAAGAACTGACAAGGGAGAGGGCCTGGAGATTAATTTTCCTTCCCCCCACACTGCCCCCTCCCTCCCTTTCTCTCCTTTCCTTCTTTCCTTTCTTCTTCTGTCCTTCCTTCTTCTCTTATCCCCTTCCTTCCTTCTTTTTCTTTCTTTCCAGAGAATTCAGGTGACTTTCATGATTACTCAAACTGGGAAACTTTTTTCATCCAGTTGGAAGACATATAGATTTCAGTGGAGTCAGATCTGCCATAGAGATCACCTTGGTACAAATGTTCTGGTTGAAGAAAGAGACTTATGTAGGGGAGAGAAGACAGAGGCTTGTTATATAATTAAGGGGCTACCTGAGTAGCAGGAACCTTGGTTCCTAATGTAAGACTGTGTCCAATATGTAATTGTTGCTAAGAAATACATGTTAAATGAAAGAATGAATTATTAACTCATTACTTTGGCAGGTATGTGCTATTTTCAAGGGCATTTTAGTAGGTAAAATAAACAGGAGTTGGTGAACAAATTGAATGTGGAGGTGGGAAGAAGGAACACTGAGCATTATTTGGGGATTTCTAGCATGAAATTGTTGGTGGGTGATTATGCCACTCACTGGGCAGGATCAAGTATTATGTTTTAGATTCAAACTTGAGGAAAAGACTGTTTTCTTAAAAAAAAAAAAAAAACAACCGTTACCAGCAAATGACCGTTTGAACATCGCAGAACCTGTTATACTTCCTTTCCCCTCTTTATACTTCTATCCAATCATGGCAACAACACCCCCAACAGAAATCTCAACTCACACAAGTGATGCATACTGGCATGGAGAACGGGTTATGCATTTAAGGTCCATGCCTTAGACTGACAAAGCCAATTTTCACACCTGTCAGATCCCCTCCCCTTTGCTCCTTTCTTCCTCCTTCCTCAGAGCGACTATTTTTTCCTCCATAACAGCTTTAATACGAGAGAGTGAGAGAGAGAGAGAGAGAGAGAGAGAGAGAGCGAGCACATGCCTGAATGAAATGACGGCTGTCTGACTTTGTTACAATATCTGCTGCAAAATCCTGTGTGAGTGGTGTAACTTGGAGCTAGGGTTTGAACCAGAAGGGCAAAACTCTAATTGAATCTAATCTTCAAATAACCAGAGTAATAAAAGAGAAATAGAGGTGGAACTTCATCGCAGTTCAATTTGAGAACTCTTGTAGCTGCTCAATTTGAGAACTCCACATAACAATTACCTGTATATTAACAGATCATAGGTGAGTCTCGATTTTTCACCTCAGTGAACATTTTTCTGGCAATAAAACAAGCAGCACTTTCTTTCCTTATTACAGTAAAACTGCCACTGGGCTTCATTTAATAAGAATTAACTGTGAATAAATTACAGCATCAAATTATGCACCATGACATGACTTGGTGTGAAAAATCTAGGCAGCTGCAAGACTCCTCGAAGTTAATTCAAGCTGAGCTCAGTAGAAAAACCGTTAATTACTTCCTGGAACCTGTGGATCTATTTTCAGTTCCTGGTGCCATTGGGATCACAGTTTAGATGAATTACCAGCAAATTCTAATGAAAGGCAGCAGCGGGAATGGGCCACAGAAATGGGGGTCAATTTTTTTTTTATTCTTGGATTTGCCTCTGGCTTTTATTACCAAGTGTCTCTACAAATTGGTTTGAGAAATCACAGCTGGATTTAGAAGACTCTACATTTTATATTTGGAAGGAAACACAGAATCATCTCGTTTTATCCCCTACAGAGAACAAACTTCCCTTCCCTGTCATTTCTAGAGATGGTCAGCCTCTACTTACAATAGCTCTGTGACCAAGGCTCATTACCTCCCAAAGCAGCTCATTCTTCTGATGGAACAAAGTTTTAGAAATTGTAGTCAAAATCTAGCTGGTTTTAATAGTTTTCCTAGATCGAGTTTTGTGCATTGGAACAGTTTCCCAAATTTGCCTGATTAATATCACCTGTTGCACTTGCTAAACCTGCAGATTGCCTAGCTTTTTCCCTGGGAAATTCTGAACCAAAAAGTCTGAGTTTGGGCTTAGGAATCAGCATTTGATCATCAGAGGATTATTGCTTTCAGATACATCCAAGAAATACTCCTCTAACCAATTCTTAGACACGAATGTGCATGTAAGAATCACCTGGGATCTTGTTAAAATCCAGATTCTCATTTAATGAATCTGGGATGAGATCTGTGATTCTGCATTTCTAATGAGTTCCCAGATGAGCAACACTGCTGGTCAGCGAGCCACGTGTTGAATGTCCAGACTTGTATCTCCAATCTAAAAGCTCTTGATTACATTATTTCTCATACAGTCTGGATATCCACAGAATTTAACTACTAGGACTAAGGACTGAGGCTACTCATATCAATATGATTTAACTTGCTCAGGAATTTTTTTAAATGTTTATTTTTTGGGGGGGAGAGAGAGAGAGAGAGAGAGAGAGAGAGAGAGAGAGAGAGAGAGAGAATGAATGAATATGAGTAGAGGAGGGGCAGAGAGAGGGGGAGAGAGAATATCCCAAGCAGGCTCCACGCTGACAATACATAGCCCAACAAGGGGCTGGATCTTATGAACCATGAGATCCTGACAGGAGCCAAAATCAAGAGCCAGAGGCTTAACTGACTGAGCCACCTAGGCACCCCATGCTCAGGAAATTTTTAACCAGGAAAATAAACCTGCAACCCTATATATATATATATATATATATATATATATATATATATATATATAATTTTTTTTTCCTCCTTGAAGAAATTTTTACAAACCAAACTATTCAGGTAAATGATTTGGACAAAAGTTCATCACCTAGATACAACTGGCTTATCCGAGCAATTGTTTGATCATCAAGGCTTGCTTTAAGATCCTGACTTGCTGGTACAGCAATACTAAAGGATAAATCATAAGCTTTTCCCAGTCCCAGTTAGTTTCCATCTTGACAGACCTTAACATACACTTTATCAGAGACTCCAAATTTCAAGACTTTCCCAAACTTCTTCCTTTTAAGACAATTTTTAAACTATCAAGATGGTGCTCTCCTTGGCTTCAGTAAGTTTAATAAAGTCAGTTTTGTTGGGTTAACAGGTTTCTCTGGTGGTCTTTATGAGGAAGCTGACACCGTTTATTCATAAAGGCTTTAAAGTATTCCTAGTGGTGAGCTTTTGATATCTTGATCTATAAGTCCTATGAAGATGCTGAATACTTGCTCCAAGCTCATTTAATGATTGATATGAACTTTTGCAGTCTTTCAGGAGAAGAAAAGAAATAGAAAAAGAGAGAAAAGAGGTATTGAGGAAGATGATAGAAAAGAAAGGATCAAGAAAAGGAGATATAGGTGGATGGAGAGGAAAACAGAGATGATAAAAGGAAACAAGAACATGAGAGGAAAAACACTACAGGAAGTATGAAACGACAAAGAGGAATGAGGGAAAAAAATACGACTAACTACCTTTTCCCTCCTTGTTCCTTTTTCATCATGGAAAATAGGTTGTGATTTCTTGCTGTTGTCTGTCAGCAAGATTTTAGCTACAAATGTGGACAAGGAAAAGACAATGAGAATATTTGGGTGTAGGGGGTGATAAAAAGACACGATTGGCCACTTCACTCATTCTGCAGACAAGGAGCACTCCTTCCTTCCTTCCTTCCGGAGATGGTTCCTCCCACCCAAAACTGCTGAGCAATGCTTGGGACTTGCCTAGGTTGGGACCTCTATAATCTGACACTGTGGGGGGCCGGGCCCCGGTGCCAGGCTGAGACCGGGTCGAGCAACGTTCCCTGTTGACTCAAGCCAACCCGGTGGTTCCCCCTCCCATTCTCCCACTTTCAAGGGCATAGGAAAGCCTTGTCAAGGCTGAGAAAGTTAATTCCTGAAGCCTGTGGTCTGCAGGTGTTGGCAGTAATGCTACCTCCCTTTTTCTACCCCGAGTCAGATAGAAACAAACATGGGAACTGTGTTTTGCTAGCAATCTATCAACAAGGTCTTGTGACCCGTTCAGAAAGTTCACAAGGTATACGGAACTAAATGTTTTGGCTGGCAGTGATCATGTGAAACCTGTTTATTCTTAGAATGACCTGATCCATAAGAGTCTTATATTATAAAAGATTGTGTACAGCAACAATAAAGCCGTCACTTGGGCCATCAGCCCAGGGGACCCTCCTGTTCCCAAACTTTCTCTTCTTTTTTTCTTGCATTCCCCTACCCTCAGGACCCTGACCTCGGTGATTGTTGCGCCGGTCGCGACATGACACATAATGAATTTTAACTAATACTTATCAATATATCCCACAATTAATTGAGGTTCATTCTTTATGATGTTTCCTAGCCAACTTAGATGGGTTTCTAATTTTTGTTTCACTAGTGAATATTTACCTATTTAGATCCATACTGCTGAATCTATTCATCATCTTTTTAGAAATAGAGGTATTTACCACTTTCTAGTTCTTTTATACATTGCTCTTTAATAGAGAGATCTTACAAATTATTCGTTATTTTTAAATAACATTTTCAAATGTCTTAAACTCTAGAAGTGTACTCTAACTAATCATGCATAAGTTGGATGCTTCTAAAAATTAAATTTATGCAGGAGTCTGTTGCCCAAAATGTTTTGTTAGGAAGTATAAGTGGCATGAATAGATATAAACAACTTTGAAAATAAAATTTTTCTAAAGAAGAGTTTAGGCTTTTCTGTAAATTTCTATAACACAGCATAATATTCCACTTCTGGGTCTTTTATTTTTCTGGATACAGGACAGTCACACATTCATTCTCCATTGACTGAGAATGTGTGCTCTCATTCTTCCTAAGCCATTACTCCCCCTTACAGAATCCAGGGTGAATTCTTTTATTTTTAAGTTTATTTATTTTGAGAAAGAGTGAGAGAGCACAAGCAGGGAAGGGACAGAGAGAGATGGGAGAGAAAATCTGATAGTGGAGAGCCTGATGCGGGCTCAAACTCTGAAACTGAGAGATCGTGACCTGAGCCAAAATCAAGAGTAGGATGCCTACCCGACTGAGCCACCCAGGAACCCTCAGGGTGAATTCTTATAACATCTTAAAACTGGTTCTTTTCCTTTAAAATGTTTTACTTTTGGGGGTGCCTGGGTGATTCAGTTGGTTGAGCTTCTGACTTCAGTTCAGTTCATGATCTCACGGCTTGTGAGTTTGAGCCCTACATTGAGCTCTGGTGCTGACATCTCAGAGCCTGGAGCCTGCTTCAGATTCTGTGTCTCCCTCTCTCTCTCCCTGACCCTCTCCCACTCATGCTCTGTATCTGTCTCTCTCTCTCCCTCTCTCAAAAATAAGTAAACATTAAAAAATAAATAAAATGTTTTATTTGTTGAATATGGAGCATATGATGGAAGTGAAGAAATCAGTTTCAGTAGAAAACCAGTTTGTTAACCTAAGCAAACTTGGTGTAACAACTTCATAAGACATAGAAGCCACAAATTAGCTTCTCCCATTGCATGAATTTTACACTAAATGAGCCTTTATAAAGCAACCAAGAGTATCTTAAACTTTAGGCCTGAGCTGCGTTATTGATGTTAGGAACTCTTCCAAGAACGGAAAGCCAGTAACCGAATGGATGTGAACTGGCACTAGTTTATATGGATTTGAGAGTGCAACCAAGACAGGGTGCAAGCACAAGGTGAGGAAGAAGTAAATGGTGGTATAAATCTAGGATCATAAACCCCAGGGACACTGGCCAAACTCAAATCCAAGCCAGGCAGACATCTGTTCCAAAAAAAATTCTATTTTAAATAGGGCAGACATTTTGTGTGACATTACAGCTTTGAGAGCAACAGAGGGGACATTGGTAAGGAGCATGAATAATGACCACAAGCTGAGGCCAGAGACTCAGTATTCCCAGCCTATCAGAGGGAGTTTAGTCTGTAGTCACTCACACAGAGACACTGCACAGCATTAGTGTAGGTCAAGAAGTTTCAGCATGATGATCTTACAGACACCTGGAGTTTTGAACACCTCCAGAAACTCATTCATCAGGCATGGATGTCAGCTGTGAACTATTTCTGAATTCCACTTGCTAAGAAGAAAACTATTAATATATTTTTGGCTAGTTTTCACACTGGTTGGAGTTTAGCTGGCAGGTGTGCAGAGATCATTCCTGAAATGGGGTTAAATAAGTCATAACTAATACTGAGATATGTGTGGAATGTGGGGTAGAGAGTGGTGAGTCATAAAGAGAAGGTAACTTCCCTCTTAGGGTATTCTGATGGACAGACTTTCACTCCCTCCTCATTGTTTATAATTCTAGGTTATAAGAGGAACCTGGTAGCAACAGTCAAATGTTCTTTGTCCTTGTCGTAAACTGGACTATGATCAGAGCATTCATTTATGGTATTTTATTAAATTATTCCAACACTGTGTGAACTAGGTATTATCAGTTTTCATAGATGACCAAAAACACTGAGGCACAGAGAGGTAAACGCCTTTCCTTTGGCTGACTCCAAGTTCTGCACTCTTCTTCTACACATCATATTTTGGAGACATTCTTTTTATATCTCCTGTAGAACACAAAGCATCTGCAGAGATTGACTTCAGAAATTATGCCTACTAATTTAGAGTAATCCATGATAATTAGGCAAATCAAGCTCAAATAACAGTCCTTCATTCTTACGTATTGATACCCTGAGGAAAGATATTTTCTGAGACTACTTCCATAAACCTGGCCAATGATAGTATATACCATTGCCAAACAGGATAGCCTGATGCTGTCATAGGATTCCATGCTGATCATAAATAAGTTATATGCAGTAATTTGTATTTTTATCAGTAAGTGCCATCCTCCTAGATGAACAAACAACAGCAGTCACATTCTCTTCAATCATTATAGCTGCTTGTGTTGCTGTGTTTTTCATAATTCTGACTATAGGTCTTAATCCAGCACTAACACTTAGCAGACCATAGCAATATCTCTTCTGTGCTCTGTTTAATGTCCAAACATTAAAATTTTATGAATGACTGCAAATAGATAACAAGTGCCAAAGCAGGCCCCAGTTGCTATTGTTCAGCAGTGTTTGCTCTGCAGCAGTTTTCTGAGCTCTGCAAACATATCTTCCATCTGGCAGCTGGCTATGTTTTCAATTTTTTCTCGGTTTAAAACCCTTCAGCAACGCCATTTCATACATTTTGCTACTAAGGCTAAGTGAATAGCCTGTCAACCTCTTCTGAAGAAGTCCTGGTAATTAGTATCATTGATAAAGTACAGAGAAATTATCAGCATATATTTGAATATTCCTTGCTCCTTCAGAATCTATGAAAAAGCCTTCAAATGCAATCGTGTATGTTTGGCTAACAAATTACTTTTTTTTCTCTTTGTTAAGCGTACACAGACATCTTCTGCCTTTCCCAGTCTTACAGTTTAGGTGTCTCTGGTTAATCTGCATCTCCAGACTCAACTAATATCTGAGGTCAAGTTGGTCAAGTCAGCCCCTCTATTTCATCATTTACTCAGACCTGGAATTTGTGTTTTCTTGCAGACTTAGTGTAGAGTGTGCCATAGATGAAATTCTAATCCATTTGAGCTGTCCGTGTTGCAGTTATCTCCCATTCCTGGTTCCACAAAGCACACTAACTCATTTCACAGACGGACTTCTGTGTTAGATTACCCATTTACGTGAAAACCAATCTATTTGTTTATGGTATTTACACCTGACCATCTCATTCCAGATGACTCCCCCCCCCCCAAAAAAAAGTCCTGTGTGCATATCTACTATAATTGATTCAAGTAGCTTTTTTGATAAATAGTGCTTTAAAAAGAGTTGGTGTAGCTTACCAAGAATTACATGGAATTGGATGTCAAAACCTAGGTCCTTGCTCCATTTCTATCTCCAACAGTTTTGTTTTAAGCAACCACTTAGCTAATCCTGGATCTCAGTTTCCACATCTGTAAAATCGGGAATGTGGGTCTTCAGAGCCTGTTTGAAAGAGGTGGAGAAATGCATCTACTCAGATAACACTAAAGAATGAAAGAACAGTCCTCTTGTAATTGAGAAAATTGTCCTCCTTAACTCCTGTGCTGAAATTCACAAAGGAAATGAATTATACAGTGAAAAAAAATTGCTTGGCCAAATCAGCTGAATTTAATCACTTGGTAGGTAGGTGGATTGCCCTGAATTCTATGTTAATTAGATGATTCCCTGGGTGTCCTTCAATTCCAGTAAGTCAATAATTCACTTATATTTGTTAGGAAAATACAGTCAAATAATCAATTGATGTAGTTTATGAATTAGTAAATGACTGGTTTTATAATCAAGCTGTTTTCATACAATTAATGCAATCATCAATGTGGAGTCTCGGAGTTTTTTCCTTTTTTTTTTTTTTTTTCATACCATTCTAGCTTCAAAGAGCCATTAGATCACTCAAAATTCCTGCTGGAGAGCAAAGACAATCTCCAGCTAAACATCTCCTGCTATTGAGTGACAAAATAAATCCTCTCTGTGTGGCTAAAATGAACAAATCAGGAGACTATAGATGCTGGAGAGGATGTGGAGAAACGGGAACCCTCTTGAACTGTTGGTGAGAATGCAAACTGGTGTAGCCGCTCTGGAAAACAGTGTGGAGGTTCCTCAAAACATTAAAAATAGATCTACCCTATGACTCAGCAATAGCACTGCTAGGAATTTACCCAAGGGATACAGGAGTGCTGACGCATAGGGGCACTTGTACCCCCAATGTTTATAGCAGCACTCTCAACAATAGCCAAATTATGGAAAGAACCTAAATGTCCATCAACTGATGAATGGGTAAAGAAATTGTGGTTTATATACACAATGGAATACTACTTGGCAATGAGAAAGAATGAAATATGGCCTTTTGTAGCAACAAAAGCAACAGTTTGGATGGAACTGGAGAGTGTTATGCTAAGTGAAATAAGTCATACAGAGAAAGACAGATACCATATGTTTTCACTCTTATGTGGATCCTGAGAAACTTAACAGAAGACCATGGGTGAGGGGAAGGAAAAAGAAAAAAGAGAGGGAGAGAGCCAAAGCATAAGAGACTCTTAAAAACTGAGAACAAACTGAGGGTTGATGGGGAGTGGGAGGGAGGGGATGGTGGGTGATGGGCATTGAGGAGAGCACCTGTTGGGATGAGCACTGGGTGTTGTATGGAAACCAATTTGACAATAAATTTCATATTAAAAAAAAAAAGAAATCCTGTCTGTCATGTAGGAAACATTAATTAGGGTCTCATTTGTCACAAGCATTATAAATAGAGGAGTAAACCAAGCATTGGTTTAGGGGACAAACAAATTTAAAAAGCAAAAGCACCATAAGAAGATTAATGCAAATATTTTTCATCTTAACCAGATTCTTCCCGCAATTTGTAAAACCTAGTACAAAAGGATTTTGTTGAATCAATCTGGGTTCATCATGCTACTACAAAGGTTCACATACTACTACAAATGGAATCTACAGAAAGTTATTTAATAAGCTTCATTTTATGGGGCACCTGGGTGGCTCAGTAGGTTAAGAGTCCGACTCTGCTCAGGTCATGATCTTACGGCTTGTAAATTCAAGCCCTGGGCGGGGCTCTGCCTGGACCCTGCTTCAGATTCTGTGTCTCCCTCTCTCTCTGCCCCTTCCCCACTCATGCTCTGTCTCTTTCTCTCTCAAAAATAAACATTAAAAAAAAGCCCCACTTTATTTAGCAGTGCCAAATCTTCCCATGATTAAAGTCTTGTAGGTCTAATCCTTTCAAAAAGATAAATTCTTATTATAGAAAATGTGGAAAATATTACAATGTATAAAGAAGAAATAATAATCTGCTCAACTTCAGTGAATATTATATGGGGACTTTTCTTCTGGTATTCTGTATATATGTGTTTGGATATGCATGCATCTTGCAAAATAGGTATATGATAGGAACAAAGTTTTGAATCAAGCTAGTTTTAGTTAACTATATGTTCTGAGCATTTTCCTACTGAATTAAATATTTCACAAAAGCTAAGAATATTATATTAGATTTTATCACATGGATATACCAAAGTTTTTACACACTTTCCTAAAAGAGATTTTACTGTTTCATCATAATGGTGTTAACCAACATATATGTATATGAGATAGTATGAAAGGTATACTATTCAAAATACATTACATGTATTAACATATGTATTAGCACATTTAATTCTCAAAAGAAACATATGAGATAGGTATTATTTATCTTTTTTTTATGGATAAGAAACTGAGTTGTCAAAAGTTAATAATTAGAGCACCTACCTCACCTGCCTCCTAATAAATACGCTAATGACATACCTTCCAGCAGATCCATTGATATCTGCTAGCAGAGGCGGCTTTATTATGGAATGCTTTTAGCAGGGTCTGTACAATCTGTCTAGAATTGTTTGTGATAAACAAACCTATCTTTATAGGGAATAGGTCCCTGGAATATGTCATATATGCTGTGTAAATGACTACAAAATTGAGTGACTGAATGAGTAGGGAATGACTGAAACAGTCCCCTTTCTTGTAACCGACATGACTATAAACTATTCTTAGAGGCACAATGTGACAAGAAAGGACCTGGGGAACTGTACTGATGGTCTCAAACCTCTCCTTGCTATCCTTATGCCTGGTGATTATTTATACACTTGACACTGTTATCTCCATGTGGAATAAGATTTTTTTTTAATTCATTTGATTCCGATTTTTTTTTTGTTTATTAATTTTTGAGACAGAGAGAGGCAGAGCATGAATGGAGGAGGGTCCCAGAGAGAGGGAGACACAGAATCCGAAGCAAGCTCCAGGCCCTGAGCTGTCAGCACAGAGCTGATGCGGGTCTTGAACTCACGGACCGTGAGATCATGACCTGAGCCAAAGTCAGCCGCTTAACCGACTGAGCCACCCAGGTGCCCCTGAATCTGATTTTGATAATCTCATCTTTTGTGCAATATATTTTTGAGACTTTTGATATTTAGGGTACCTCAAGAGACAATTATCTATATTTTATAAGCACAATTTTGTAAATTCCAAATAATTTTCATAGATATTTATGTAGTGGAAAATCTTGTCTCCCTCCAGAACAATGGTAAAGCAGCTTACTGTCCATGTAATTAGGTTCCAGTTCCTCTCTTCTATTGCAATCTATCACATATGGGTATGTCACCTGGCCCTCTTCACTTTCCCCTGTGGAAACTGGGGCTTGGAGGACAGGCACAAGAAAATAATGATATAGTGGCTACATTATCTTCTGCCGACCTCCGTATAAATATTGTAGGCTAAATTTTTAGCTTGCAAGGAACATAAAATCTCTAAAACTCTTCATAGTTTTTTTCTGGGTCAAATTTCCCTTCATTGGTACCTTGTGGTATCAACTAACAAGGTCATTAATAGTGGATAGAGTGTGTATATATTACTCACTTCTAACAATATTGGCTACTATCATAAAGTCAACTTTCTCAACTTTGTTAATTGACAGTTTAAAGAAGGCATCTCTTTGCTTGGATATGTACATTTTGATCATTACTGAAGAAGTATTACATGGTGTTATAATTACCTTCATTTGTTTATTCCTAAAATAGACTCTCAACCTTGAGAGCCAAAGACATGGTCTAAAGTATTCTTTATTTCTTATGGTCTAACTCACTGCCCAGCATCTATTGGGTAATCAGAAAATGTTTAGAATTGAATGAAGAAAATAATGTATTGCTTTAATGGCTGCCAAGACCTTTTCTGGTTCTTAATCTTTATTCTCTAGATTAACTACTCCTTTTATTTAATTTTCTTGAAGTTTCAACATTTTCCTTAAAAATTGACTAGTTTTTTTGAGAGTCATTTCCCATTAGCAATCTGCTCCCTTTCTTCTCAGTAACCCTTCTTTTCTTTGGCTGTCTGTTGAAGTAATCCTTTGTTTCTAACTTTACAAAAGAGAAAATTGATCATTTATAAGTCGTTTTACTCTGACAGCCCTGAAGAAGGAATCTTCTATTTTCTAGTCATCTGTTTCTTAAAGCCTAACAAACGTTAGTCTTCAGCTCAACACACTCATCTTCTTATCTAGCATCTGTCTCTTCCATTAGCTTTGATGTTTTTTTGTTTACCCTTTTTGACCAATTTACTTCCGTAATCTATGAATGGAGAAATTTTATTTGCTTCAGTGATTTTTATCCCAGCAGAGTTGAAAGCTTATTTTCTGTAGGGTGATGTTTGCAGTGATTTCTGAAATTCTCATTCACATATGCCAGATTGGCTTGCTTCTTCAAATCTCTTTTTGAAAAATAAATATTACAAATATATTGAACTGATTTAAAATTGTGCATCTATATTTATATACATCTATATGTATTAGTCTCATATAAATTAAATATTGTATTTTGGTGCAAACTTTCTGGACAATAAACTGCCCATTTAAATCAGTAATCTTAAAAAATGAAAAATATACCTCTTCTCAAATTATCCTAAGGGCATCATCTGAAATATAGTAAAAAATAAAGCTTTATGCTCAGATATGGTCATTGTAGCATTATTTCTACAGACTAAAACTTTCAGAAACCTTAAATATCTAGCATTAAGGAAATGAAATAATTAAAAATAATGTTTAGAAGAATCTTAATTAACATTGAAAAATATGTACTTATGTGAAAAAGCAGAAGTTTTGAAGAAACTACTTTGAAATGTTAGCAGTGACTGTATTTGGGAGATGAAACTAGTTTAGTTGCAGGTGACTGGGTGGCTCAGTTTGTTGAGTGGCTGACTTCAGTTCAGGTCATGATCCTATGGTCCATGAGTTAGAGCCCGTGTCGGGCTCTGTGCTGACACCTCAGAGCCTGGAGCCTGCTTTGGATTCTGTCTCTCCCTCTCTTCCCTTCCTTTGCTCTGTCTCTCAAAAATAAATAAACACTTAAAATAAAACTAGTTTAATTTTTTTAAGCAATGTGTTCTCAAAGACTTGTTTCTCTGTAAAACAGGAATAATAAATGTAACTTTCTGATAATTTTTTTTTCTTTCTTTTTTTTTTTTCAACGTTTATTTATTTTTAGGACAGAGAGAGACAGAGCATGAACGGGGGAGGGGCAGAGAGAGAGAGAGACACAGAATCGGAAACAGGCTCCAGGCTCTGAGCCATCAGCCCAGAGCCTGACGCGGGGCTCGAACTCACGGACCGCGAGATCGTGACCTGGCTGAAGTCGGACGCCCAACCGACTGCGCCACCCAGGAGCCCCTCTGATAATTTTTTTTTTGCAAGGCTTAGAGAGGCAGTGGATGCAAACTGCTTATTACAATATATCATACATATTAAACATATCATTAAAAATAGCTGTTATTATTTCTTGTAGTAATCATTCGTTAAAACTGTTTCTTAATATCTGTCATTGAGAACAGTCAGGCTTGTAGTATCTGTCAGAATTTCATCCTTGATAGGCATGTAACCATTACCACCATCTGAATGTGTCATCTCAACATGGCAAACAGGGAAAGGCTTGGAAGGCAGTGCTCACCTATCATTTGCAAAAAACTGAGTCCCATAAACTTCTCTACTAGACTGTAACTTGTATGAAATTTGTGGGTTAGAGTGCTTATTATTAACCAATTATTAAACTTGTATATGTATGGGATTGATTTAGATGTTAAATGGGTTATGAAACTTACCAACTATGTTAGATTAGAACTGATAATGTACCCATGTCTTCTAATTGTCCCTTTTCTGCATGCGACTATTTTACCAGATAATCATAGTGAATGTATTCCTTCAGAGATTAATCTATAGAGTGTAGTTTTAGTAAAGGCACATGCTCCCATCTGGCTCAAAATCAATATAGGACTTTTATCCAAAATATACAAAGAGTACTGAAACTCCACAATCAGAAAATGAACAAGCTATTTAGAAAATGGGCAAGCTATAAACAACACCATGCCCACATATTTTGTAATCTAGATGAAATAGACCAATTCCTTGAAAGACACAATCTACCTTAACTCACACAAAAAGAAATAAACAATCTAAATAGATCTTTGTCAATGAAAGAAATTGAATCAATAATTAATATCCTTATACAATAGAAAGCACAAAACCCAGATGGGTTCACTGGTGAACTCTAACAAACATTTAAAGAAAGAAATTATGCCAGTTTTTTACAATCTCTTTCAAAAGACAAAAGCAGAAGGAGTACTTCCTAACTTGTTCTAGGAGGCCATAAATATCCTAATATGTTTAAATAACCAAACAAAGACATTATAAGAAGAGAAAACTATATACAAATATCTCTCATGAAAAATGGATGCAAAAATTCTCAATATTAGCAAATCAAATCCAACAACGTATAAAAAGAATTATACACCATAATTAAGTAGGATTTATCCCAGGCATTAAAAGTTATTTCAACATTCAAAAATCAATTTATGTGACCCAACAATCAATAAGAAATATCACATCATCATATCAATAGATGCAGAAAAAGAATTTGACAAATTCCAACACCTATTCATGATTTAAAACTCCCAGTAAACTAGGAATAGAGGAAACTTCCTCAACTTGATAAAGAATATCTATAAAAACTTACAACACCACACTTATTGATGAGAAACTTGAATATTTCCCAATAAAATAAAGAACAAGACAAGGATGTCCCCTCTCACTACTGCTCTTTAACACTGTACTGGAAGTCCTAGAAAATGCAATCAGACAAGAGGAGGAAATAAAAGTAAATAGACAAAGAAGGATGGCATCATTGTCAATGTAGGAAATTCCAAAAAAATCAGCAGGAAAAAAAAAACCTTCCTGGAATAATAAGCAATCATAGCAATGTTTCTATATGGTTAACATATGAAAGTCAACTACTTTTATTATATACTAGCAATGAACAAGTGGAATTTCAAATTACAAATCACTGTCATGGACATTACCATTGACATTAGCACTCCAAAAAAATAAAATAATTAAGTATAAATCTAATAAAATATGTACACAATCTATGTAAAGAAAACTATAACACATTGATGAAATAAATCAATAACTAAATAAATAGATATTTAGCGTTCATGAATAGGAAGACTATTCCAAGATTTCAGTACTTCCCAAATTGATCTACAGACTAAATGCAATCCCAATCAAAATCTTAGCAAGTTATTTTGTGGACATCGACAAACTGATTCTAAAGTTATATATGGAGAAGGAACCCCTCCCGCCACCCCCAGAATAGCCAATACAATACTGAAGGGGAAGAACAAAGATGGAGAACTGACATTACCCAACTGTAAGATGTACTATAAAAGTACAGAAATCAAGACAGTGTGGTATTGGTGAGAGAACAGACAGATTAATGGAAGAGAATAGAGAGCTCAGAAATAAACATATGCAAATATGGTAAACTGATCTCTGATAAAGGAACAAAGGCACTACAATGAAGTAAAGATAGTCTTTTAGTGCTGGAACAACTGGACAGCTACTTGCAAATAATGAGCTCAGAAACAGACCTTACACCTTTCATAAAAATGAATTCAAAATGTGTCATAGACTTAAAACACTTATAAAAGAAAATAGAAAATCTAAATGATGCCGAGCTTGGCAATAACGTTTTAGATACAACAAATTCATGATCCAAGAAGAAAAAATTGATAAGCTGAACTTCACTAAAACCACACATTTCTGATGAGAGACACTGTCAAGAGAATAAAAAGACATGCCACAGCCTGGGTGAAAATATTCACAAAAGAGACTTCTAATAAAGGATTACTATCCTAAATGTATAAAGAACTCTTAGAACTCAACAAGAATATGAGCAACCCAATTGAAAAATGAGCCAAAGACATTAATAGACACCTCCCCAAGGAAGATATACAGATGGTAAATAAGCCTATGAACACATGTTCCACATAATATGTCTTCAGGGAAATGCCAAGGAAAATAACAATGAGATACTATATACCTCTTAGAAGGGCCAAAATCCAGAACACTGACACCACCAAATGGTGTGATATGCAGCAGCAGGAACTCTTATTCATTGCTGGTGGTAATGCAAAATGATACAGCCATGTTTAGGAGACATTTTGGTGGTTTCTTACAAAAAGCAACATATTTTTACCATGTGCTCCAGCAATTATACTCCTTGATATTCACTCAGAGAAGGTGAAAACTTAAGTCCACACAAAAACTTGCACATGGTTGTTTATAGCCGCTTTATTTGTCATTGCTGAAACTTAGAAGTAACCAAGATGCTCTTCAGTAGATGAATGGATAAACTGTGGTATATCCAGACAATGGAATATTATTCAGTGTTACAAAGAAATGAGCTATCCAGCTGTTAAAAAACATGGAGGAATCTTAAATGCATATTACTAAGTCAAAGAAGCTAATATGCATTGGGGGGGCAGTGAAACCATTATGTATAATATTATAATGGTGGAAGCATGTCATTAAACATTTGTCAAACTCATAAATCATACGGAACTCCCCATGAAGCAATTTAAAAAAAACCTCATAGAATGTATAATTCCAAGATTGAACCCTAAAATAAACTATGGACTTTGGGCGATAATGATGTGTTAATGCAAGATCATAGATTATAACAAATGTACCACTTTGGTGGGGGATGGTGACAGTAGGGGAGGCTGTGACTGTGTTTGGGCAGAGGGTATATGGGAACTCTATTTTCTGTTCAATTTTGCTGTGAACCTACAACTGCTTTAAAAAATAAAGTTTATTTTAAAAAAACCCTTAAAAGTGTTCCAGTTTTTCTGACTGTGATGTGGCTTTTCACCTTGGATACAATATTGGCGTTTTTATTTTCATTGTCATGCTCATGCTTACTGTTATGACTAATAAAATGCAAAGGAAAAAAAGGAAAATCAATTACCCATGACTCTTTCTACCCTAAAGTAGCAGGTATTTTTCTTTTCTTTTCTTTTCTTTTTTGCTTATTGTTTTCATGTACTACTTGCAAATAGCTTATTTTACACAGTTGATGTCAAGTATAAATTACAATCTATGGACTTTTTTGGCACTTGAAATTGTATTACAAATAGTTGTCTCCTCTTTGTCTTCATAATCATCATTTTGCATAGCTGTGTATTATCCCATTATGTTAATTCACCATAATTTAATAAGCCTTTCCCTATTGTTGAACATTTACTACTCTATTACAGAAAATGCTGTACTGAATATTCTTTGGGCATATACATTCTTTCTTTTGTTGTATAATTCCTTTGGGAGAAATTTCCAAATGTGGAATTACTATAGCAAAAGTCATGAAAATCTTTGTTTTTTGCTACATATTACCATATTCCTTTCTGAAGTAGTCTATACTGAAATAAGTAGAGTGTGAATGCATTAACTACACTTTTTTTGCATTAGATACTATAACCTCTAATGATGATTTATTAGTTATTGTGGAAATGTTTTAAATTGATTTAATCATTTTATTAAAAATATAGCTTTAATAATAACATCTATATAGGAATGTCAGTATTACCATATTTCCTGATAGTAATCCTACACTAGTTTATGTCTGAACATCAGCCTTACAAAGGAGAAGAAATAAATATTGAGACAAGTTGATTAATGATTGGCAATTACACCTTATATACAAAAGTACCTGGTTTTGAAAATTTGAAAATAGTACTACTTTTGAAATTGTTTATTTATTTTTATTTTTATTTTCTGAGAGAACATGCACGTGTGCACAAACGGGGGAGGGGCAGAGGGAGAGAGAATCTTAAGCAGGCTCTACACCCAGCACAGAGCCCAATGGGGGGCTTGATACCACAACCATGAGATCATGACCTGAGTGGAAATCAAGAGTTGCACGCTGAACTGACTGAGCCAAGTAGGTGCCCTTGAAGTAATTTAAACACTTTGGTAACTGTTAGAATAACAGATCTGTTTAGGAGAACTTTTCATAAATATTACAAACTTTAAGACAATCTCTGTTTAATCAAGTAAATTACAAATCCACAAGTTTGAATTTAAAATTACTAAGTGTGACAGATGAGGACAGTAGCAGACCTTCACCTTTTCTTAATCATGGATTCTACTTTTTCATTGTTCCAATGTAGACATGGTTTTGAGAATGCAGATTGAACAGACTGAAGCAACACCAGATATATTCAGTATTTAAAGTTCAGTCAAATACCAAGGGCCCAGAGGTTTTTTCCTGCACTAAAATAGCAAATCTTATTAGTTAGAAAACCAGAAGAAAAGAGAATACCTCACCATCTAACCCACACAATTGCTTCAATTACTTGATGTTTCCAGGGAAAGCACTGTCTTTCACAGTGGTTTTATAGATTAAATGACTCTAAAGTCCATTTTTTACTATGCTTGATACTACTGAGTTGAAAAAAACTCATTTGGTCAACATTAAATTAATATATTTCCACCCATGTACGAAAGTCCTTTTTTAAATTTATTTAAATTCAAGTGAGTTGACATATAGTGTAATAATAGTTTCAGGAGTAGAATTTAGTGATTCATCACTTAAATATAACACGCAGTACTCATTCCAACAAGTGCCCTCATTAATTTCCATCACCCATTTAGCTCATCCCCAAACCCAACACCCTTTTAGCAACCCACAGTTTGTTCTCTGTCTCTAAGAGTCTGTTACGGTTTGCCTTCATCTCTGTTTTTATCTTATTTTTCCTTCCCTTCCTCTATGTTCATCTGTTTTGTTTCTTAAATTTCACATATGAGTGAAATCATATATTTGTCTTTATCTGACTTATTTCGTTTAGCATAGTACATTCTAGTTCCATCCATGTTGTTGCAAATAGCAAGATTTCATTATTTTTGACTGCCAAGTAATATTCCAGTGTGCACGCACACACACACACACACACACACACTTTCTTTACTCATTCATCAGTTGATGGACATTTAGGGCTCCTTCCATAATTTGGCTACTGTTGATGGCACTGCTATAAAAATTGGGGTGCATGTGCCTCTTCAAATAAGCATTTTTGTATTCTCCTTTGGATAAATACCTTATAGTGCAATTGCAGGGTCATAGGGTAGTTCTATTTTTAATTTTTTGAGGAACCTTATACTATTTTCCAGAGTGGCTGCACCAGTTTGCATTCCCACCAGCAGTGCTGTCATTTGCAAATATCTTCTCCCATTTTACAGATTGCTTTTATTTTTGTCAATTGTTTCCTTCACTGTGCAGAAGCTTTTTATCTTGATGAGATCCCAATAGTTCATGTTTGCTTTTGTTTCCCTTGCCTCCAGAGACATGGCTAGTAAGAATTTGCTGCAACTGAGGTCAAAGAGGTTGCTTCCAGTTTTCTCCTATAGTATTATGATGATTTCCTATCTTACATTTAGGTCTTTCACCCATTTTGAATTTATTTTTTGTGTATGGTATAAGAAAGTGGTCCAGATTCATTCCTCTGCATGTCACTGTCCAGTTTTCCCAACACCATTTGCTGAAGAGACCGTCTTTTTTCCATTGGATATTATTTCCTGCTTTGTCAAAGATGAGTTGGCCATACATTTGTGGGTCTATTTCTGGGTTCTCTGCTCTGTTCCATTGATCTATGTGTCTGTTTTTGTGCCAGTACCATACTGTCTTGATGATTATAGTTTTGTAATACAGCTTGAAGTCTGGAATTGTGATGCCTCTGGTTTTGGTTTCTTTTTCAACATTACTTTGGCTATGTGAGGGTCTTTTCTGGATCCATACAAATTTTAGAATTATTTGCTCTAGTTCTGTGAAAGATGCTGGTGTTATTTTAATAGGGATTGCATTGAATGTGTAGATTGTTTGTGGTAGTATAGACATTTTTACAATATTTGTTCTTTGAATCCATGAGCATGGAATGTTTTTCCATTCCTTGTATCTTCTTCAATTTCTTTCTATAGTTTTCAGTGTACAGATCTTTTACAACTCTTTGGTTAGGGTTATTCTTAGGTATTTTATGGTTTTGGTGCAATTGTAAATGGGATCAATTCCTTGATTTCTCTTTCTACTGCTTCATTATAGGTATATAGAAATGCAACCGATTTCTATACTGTGACATTGGTGATTTCATGGATCAGTTCTAGAAGTTTTTTGGTGGATCTTGGGTTTTCCATGTAGAGTATAATGTCATCTGCAAAGAGTGAAAGTTTGACTTCTTCCTTGCCAAAGGCTTCCTTTTCCTTGAAAGCCTTTTCTTTCTCTTTTCTGATTGCTGAGGCTAGGCCTTTCAGTACTATGTTGAACAACAGTGGTGAGAGTGGACATCTCTGTCATGTTCCTGACTTTAGGTGGAAAGCTCTCATTTTTTCCCCTTGAGGATGATGTTAGCGGTGGGTCTTTTGTATATGGCCTTTATGATCTTGAGGTATGTTCCTTCTATCTCAACTTTCTTGAGGGTTTCTATCAGGAAAAGATGCTGTATGTTGTCAAATGCTTTTTCTACATCTATTGAGAGGAATATGCCATTCTTATCTTTTCTTTTATTAATGTGATGTATCATGTTGATTGATTTGCAGATATTGAACCACCCCTGTTGCCCAGGAATAAATGCCACTTGAGCATGGTGAATAATTCTTTTGATGTGTTGTTGAGTTCAGTTTGATAGTATCTGGTTGAGAGTTTTGCATTCATGTTCATTAGGGCGATTGGTCTGTAATCCTCCTTTTTAGTAGGATCTTTGTTTGGTTTTGGAATCAAGGTAATGCCTGCCTCATAGAATGAGTATGGGAATTTTCCTTCCGTTTCTGTTTTTTGGAACAGCTTCAAAAGAATAGGTATTAACTCTTCTTTAAATGTTTGATAGAATATCCCTGGGAATCCATCAGCCCTGGAGTCTTGTTTGTTGGGAGATTTTTGATTACTGATTCAATTTATTTACTGGTTATGGGTCTGTTCAAAATTTCTATTTCTTCGTGTTTCAATTTTGATAGCTTGCAAGTTTCAGAAATGTATCCGTTTCTTTCAGATTGCCCAATTTGTTGGCATATAGTTGCTCATAATACTCTCTTATTATTGTTTGTATTACTGCAGTGTTGGTTATGATCTCTACTCTTTCATTCATTATTTTATTTATTTATTTATTTAATTTATTATTTTATTTATTTGGGTCCTTTGTCTTTTTGATAAATATGGCTAGATCCTAGTTTCTTTGATCCATTATACTGTTGTTTTTTTAAATTTCAATATCATTGATTTCTAATCTTTATTATTTATCATCTTCTGCTGGTTTTGGGCTCTATTCGCTATTCTTTTTCCAGCTCCTTTAGGTATAAGGTTATGTTGTGTATTTGAGACATTGCTTCCTTCTTCAGGAAAGCCTGGATTGCTACATACTTTCCTCTTATGACCGCTTTTGCTGCATCCAAAAAGGTTTGGACTGTCGTGTTTTCATTTTCTTTGGATTCCATGAACTTTTTAATTTCCTCTTTAATTTCTTGGTTAAACCATTTATTCTTTAGTAGGATGTTCTTTAATATCCAAGTATTTGTGTTCTTTCTAAATTTTTTCTTGTGATTGATTTTAAGTTTCATAGCATTGTGGTCAAATATATGCATGGTATGATTTTGATCTTTTTCTATTTATTGAGGGATGATTTGTGACCCAGTATGTGGTCTATTCTGGCAAATGTTCCAAGTGTACTCAAGAAGAATAAGTATTCTGCTGCGTTAGGGTGAAATGTTCTCAATATATCTGTTAAGTCCATCTTTACCAGTATGTCATCCAAAGCCATTGTTTCCTTGCTGATTTTCTGCTTAGATGATCTATCCATTGCTGCAAGTGGGGTGTGAAAGCCCCCCACTATTATTGTATTATTATCAATTAGTTTATTTATGTTTGTGATTAAGTGATTTATATATTTGGGTGTTTTTGAGTTGGGGGCACAAATATTTACAACCGTTAGATCTTCTTGGTAGATAGACCCCTTAATTATGATATAGTGCCCATGTTCATCTCTTGTTACAGTTTTTGTTTTAGAATCTAGTTTGTATTATATAAGTATGGCTACTCTGACTTTCTTTTGATGTCCATTAGCATGATAGACTGTTCTCCATCCCCTTACTTTCAATCTGCAGGTGTCTTTAGGTCTAAAATGAATCTCTTGTAGGTAGCATATAGATGTTTTCTTTTGTTTTTTATCCATTCTGATACCCTATATCTTTTGATTGGAACATTTAGTCCATTTACATTCAGATTTATTAATGAAAGATATGAATTTAGTGCCATTGTGTTGGTATTTCTGGTGATGTTCTCCGTTCCTTTTTGGTCTTTGTTGCTTTGGTCTTTTTGTTTTCTTTTGTTTTTTCTCCATTCAAAGAGTCCCGGTTAAAATTTCTTGCAGGCTGTTTTAGTGGCCACAAACTCCTTTAGTTTTTGTTTGGGAAACTATCTCTCCTTCTATTCTGAATGAGAGCTTTACTGGATAAAGAATTCTTGGCTGCTTATTTTTTCAATTCAGCACATTGAATATATCCTGCCACTTCTTTCTGGCCTATCGAGATTCTGTGGACAGATCCACTGATCTGTCTTCCCTTGTGGGTTAAGGAGGTTTTTTTTTTGCCTTGATGTTTTCATGATTCTTTCCTTGTCTGTGTGTTGTGTGAATTTGACTATGCTATGCCTTGGTGATGGTCAGTTTGTTGAACCTAATGGAAGTTTACTATACTTCTTGAATTTTGACATCTGTGTTCTTCTCCAGATTAGGGAAGTTTTCAGATATAACTTGCTCACATAAACCTTCTTTCATTTGGGAAATTTCTAAATAGAGTCTCCAAGTAAACGCTCAGAAACATTGGTCTGGCCTGTACCTTTCTTTTTTTTTTTTTTAATTTTTTTAACGTTTATTTATTTTTGAGACAGAGAGAGACAGAGCATGAACGGGGGAGGGTCAGAGAGAGAGGGAGACAGAGAATCTGAAACAGGCTCTGGGCTCTGAGCAGTCAGCACAGAGCCCAACGCGGGGCTCGAACTCACATACCGCGAGATCCTGACCTGAGCCAAAGTCGGACGCTTAACCGACTGAGCCACCCAGGCGCCCCTAGCCTGTACCTTTCTAACAAATGTATGGATTTCATAATAAATTAAATTGGAATTTCTTTTCACTGTCTAAGATTTAGTTGGTGGTTGCCTTAAGGCATCAGCAATTTATAAGTTGTTTTCGATGTTGTTGTTTTTTTTTTTCCTGGACTAAGCAGTATTAAATTTCTATGGGGATATTGCTCTGAGATTGGTAGGTGAAACTGACTTTGTGGTGACACAAATAGGAAAATTCAACTATTTTACTCTTCGTAGGGTTACCAATGTCCACAGTGAATATTTGTGTAGGAAAGCACAAATATATGAAATCGATTAACACATTTTCTCAGGGAAATCAGGTTTTTGCATAGATAATTTATACTTAAGGATTCAGAAAACTTATTAAGATAAATCATCAGGGAGAAAGATTATCTACTGTGTCCAAAGTAATAAGTATGTTTTATTAACATATATTTGACCAGCAGCAAGTCTAGAATTAAAGATAAAACTATTAACTTAAAACTGAAATGAGTTTTTTATTTCAATTTCATATGTAAAATCACATTAAAAAGCACAATACATATGTGTACTACATATGGTATTGCAAATTGGAAACCATTTTGGAAACAGACACATTATGCCAAAAATATGTGATATCTTTTTGTAGAGGAAATTTCCTTTACTCTTTTAAGTCTTTGATAATAAAATTGGACAGTTCATTTTAATTTGGCCGAACTACTAGAGTAAAACTGTTTAAAATGTTTGTTACATTTATATCATATATTGATGGTTTAAAAAAAGCCTAGTTGTTTTATTTTTTTTTTCTTGCCTCTATAGTGTTCTTTTCATGGAAACATTGAATACAATTATTTTGGTCAAACCCAGTTATCTACACATATACATGCAAACATACACACATTTTTAAAATATTTAAATAAGATTGTTAATTATTTTGTGATAGGTGTTTGGTAAGAAAGTTATACTTTTTTACTCTTCCTATTTATTACTATAGTGAAGAAATACTGGCATTCATAAACGTGCTTGTTAAGCCAGGATTCATTGCAAATAGAGTGAGTTATTGATTTTAATGATTTAAAGGGTTCAATCTCTAGCACAGGGATTTCTTTCCCATGTGAACATATCCACGTTCGTGATCTTAAACTTTTTGTCATCAGCTAACACTGTGCTCTGATATGTGGATAATTTTGTAGCTTGGGGAAGCACTTGGGCAAAATGAAATATATAGTGTAGAGATCAATGCTCCAGTTCTGTCTCTACTTTGAGTAATTTCCTCCTCCTCCTCCTCCTCCTCCTCCTCCTCCTCCTCCTCCTCCTCTTCTTCCGTTTGGTAATCAGGTAACTAAAGAATGATGATTTACTCTCTCTTGTTTCAAATTCTTGTTTCACTATGTATTAATTACTTAAGTTAATTAATTACTTAAGTCAGCATTCTTGAATCTCCATTTCATCAATAGTAAAATAGAGGTGTTAATAATAATACCTATTATGTATTAAATGATATTAATAATAGTACGTTCACTGCTTGTTGAAATTTTTAAATGAATTAATGAATGTGATATATTTAGAGGTAGTACCTCAAATATAGCAAGCTTTCTATGAGTGTTAGTTATTATCACTGTCACTATAATTAATAATTTAATATTACTCAAATAGTAACATTTTCTTTCCACAAAAAAACACAGTATCTGGCTTACTTCCTGGTCTTTCCTTCTTCCCTCTCCTGAACTCTGCATTGTGTTAGAAGCTGTAAGTGTACTTAATAGAAAAATATCATTTTGGAGTTGAATAGAAAATATTATTCAAGTATGAAACAAGGGATTGAGGTTACAGCTGAAGATAAATCTTTAAAATGTTTTGAAAATTAACTCTGATGATCAAAAGAATGCAGTATTTCCATGTGAGGTTAAACAATGAACTAGATCTTAAATATTTTAAAATGAATTCTTAAAGAAGACATGATCTAAGACCATATATTATGGGTTTAGCTTTTCTTCAGTGGGGCTGAGTTTGAACCTATCTTCAGACTTAAGAATAAGATTCATCACTTTTCTTTAAAGGACTCAGTGAAGTTAACATGGAAGGGTCAGGCTTTCAAATCAGACAATCCTTGATCAAAGCTGTTATGCCAGCTCTGGTGCTCAGTAATTGAGTGACTCTGAGAAAATTACTGAACTTTCGGGTGCCTTGGATTTTCAAAAGATGAAATATAAATGGTAAATGCTTATTTGAAATAATGCTAATACTAAATTCTTGTAATAATATATATATAATAAATAATAGGCAATATATAATCATATATAAATATATAATTATATTAAATATAAATATATAAATTATATATATTATCCACATATAATATATATAAATATATAAGAATTAGGGAAGGCATATAATAAGGCTTATCTTCTAAATATAATTTTTAATAAATGTTTTATGGAGTGCATTATGAAGCCATTAGTTTTCTTTATAGAAAGCAACTCTGGAAGGGGATGGTTAACAGCATACATAGAAAAATGCATAGAAAAATTTTACATAGAAAAATACAGTATACAAAGACAAACTTTATCATTTAAGGTTTTAAGTCTGAGAGATTTGTAACTGCTTCCTGGAATTCTGTATTGAGAAAGATATTGAAAATATGTTCAGAATCAACATAAGTGTAGACCATAATCAATTATTCCCCCAAATCAAATATTTTTAAAACATCCCAGTACTGGGCTGGCCTGCTAAGCTGCTCTATTTGAATATAATCATTACACCATAAGTAGTACAAAAACAAAGAAAATTATACCTAGGTGCATCAAAGACAAACCACTAAAAAGCAAAGACAAACACAAGATTTAGATTGTATACATAGAGAGATAATAAATAGGACTTTAATTTCTCAGTGGAAACAACAGTTCAGAAGACATAATTTTATATCCTATGAAATATCGTTTAAGTACAAAGATAAAATAAAGACATTTTTAGATAAATTAAAACTAACAGAATGTCGCCAGCAGACCTATATTACAAGAAATGTTAAAGTTTTTCAGGCCACAGAGAAATGATACCAGATAGAAATTTGCTCTTCAGGAAAGACTAGTACCAGGAATGATAAATATATGGGCTAAAATAAAAGATTAGTTTATTAGTTTATTTATTTATAATACATATGATCATTAAAACAACATTGTAACATGCTGCATGGTTAGTAACATATGTAGATGTAATACACATGGAAAACACAGCTCAACGTGGGTAATTTCAAGGTTCTTACATTTTATATTAAGAGTATGTGAACTCTAATTACTTTGGGAGACATTACAGAAAGAAACCTCTAAATATTAATACCAAGAGATATAGCAAAGAGTCAAAATATAAATTAAAAGAGAATGTTAAAAAAATTCCATGAACATGAAGGTCAAAAACGAGCAACAGAGGGACAAGAAACAGAGATTATAAATAGAAAATAATTAACAGAATGGGGTAAACATAATCATATCTATAATTACATAAATTTACCCATATATATAATTACATAAATGTAAATCAACTAATTACTATAACTAATATGCATATATAAGTGAAAAGGAAAAAAATCTCAGCAAGACCTAAATATATGCTATTTAGAAGTGATGCATTTAATGGGGGACATGTGTGGCTCAGCTGGTTAAGTGTCCAACTCTTGGTTTCAGCTTGGGTCATGATATCACAGTTGGTAAGTTCAAGTCCCGCATCGGGCTCTATACTGGCAGTGTGCAGCCTGGTTGGGATTCTCTCTCTCTTCTTCTCTCTCTCTCTCTCTCTCTCTCTGTCCACCCCCCACACTCATGCTCACTCTCTCTCTCTCTCTCCTTCTCAAAATAAATAAACTTAAAAAAAGGAAGTGATGCACTTAAAATATAAAGACACACAGAGAATGAATTAAAAGGATGCAAAAAGAAATACCAAGTAAATAATAAGGATAATATCAGATGATGAAGATAAAATCTATTACCTGAGATTAAAAGAGATATTTCAAAATGATAAATGGATTAAATCTGCAGAAAATCATTAAAAAATGTGTCTGCTTCTAATAGCAGAATTTCAAAATATACAAAGTAAAAATTGACAGATATAAAGAGAAAAATAAATAAATCCAAACATATATTTTGGGATATTGATACCACTCTTTCAGTAATTGATAGAACACCCAGACAAAATAAATATCAGTAAAGACATAGAACATCTTTAGCCATCTTGACCAAATTGACTATAGAACACTACATTTAACAGTTGCCAAATGCACATTTTTAAGAAGGCCACAGTGTATGTTCAACAAGATAGGACATATGCTAAAGCCATAAACACAATCTCAGTAAGTTACAAAAGATTGAAATCTGGGAGAATTTATCTGTGATCACAATGGACTTAAAATTAAAATCAGTAACAATGTTTTATCTAGAGCAATCTTTTCCCAAACATTCGGAAATTTGAAAAATTCAAGAAAAGCCATGGTAAAAGGAGAAATCAAAAAGGTAATTTTTTGAACGACAATGAAAATATAACCATTTGTAAGATTCAGCTAAATCAGTGCTTGGAAGGAAATTTTTATCTTTCATAGTTTATAATAGAAAAGAAGGAAGATATAAAGTAAGTGATTAAAGCAGGGCTTGATAAACAGCTGGTGGGTCAAATCCTGGTAGATACTTTTTTATGGCCCATCAAATAGAATTGTTTTATATTTTTAAATGGATACATTTTATACAGTCAGATATGTTCATATAGAATATCTTCAATATGCATATGTATAAAAATACATGTCTATAGAATATCCTCAATCTGCAAAGCTCAAACTATTTACCCTTTGGCTCTTTACCAAAAAAGTTTACTTACTCAACCCTGACCAAAAGTTCTATTTTAAGGAACTAGAAAAAGAAAGGCTAAGTAACCCAAAGTAGAACAGAAATAATAAACATGAGAACAGACATCTGTGAAATATAAAACAGTACAGACAATGTAGTATTTGGCTCTTTGAAAAGATCAACAAAATTCTTAAGGCTTTACTCAGATTGATCAAGAAAAATGAGAAAGTGCAGAAATTGCCAATATGAGACATTAAACAGTGGATATTAGCAGAGATCTAATAGATATTAAAAGATTCAAAAGGTAACCTTATGAACAACTTTATGCTAACAAATTTAACAATTAAGGTAAACCGAATGAATACCTTGTAAGGCACAACTTATCATAATTGACACAAGATGGATTAGAAAAACTAAATGGCTCTGCATCTATTAAAATAGTGGCACTTGTAACTAAACAAAGGGCACATACACAGAGAGTGGTGTGCGGGGAGAGGGGAAGGAGGAGGGGAGAAAGGGGAGAGAGAAAAAAACTCCAGGACTAGATGGAGCTTGCTTCCTTGATGAATTCTTCTGTCCCCAAATGGCCCATATCCTGCTGTCTTCACAGAGACCAAAAAGGTAGAAAGGAGGCCAGAAGGAAACAGGTTTGCACACAAGGGAAGGAAAAAAAAAATGACCTTTAAGTGATTTTATTTATATTTAGCTTTACTCCAAGGTTAGTGGTGAGATTATAGATTACCAAGGTAAAAAGCCCATAGGGGCCAGCAGGCAACATAGCATGTGTGCATTAAGCTAGATATAAGAACAAAAAATGATGGGAGATTCTAGCAGCCTGGAGAAGGCATTGTCTTCATAACACATTTAAAGTTGCTCTTTGTTTTTGCCTTTTTAGCATAGCTCACTTTGACTGAGTCTGGTTGGCTGTCAGTTTGTTGCCTATAATTTAGTCACATTGTATAAATTTTTGCCTTTTTGAATTGTTCCATTTTATGTATTTATAAATATGCAATAATGCTAATTTCTAAGAGAAGATAAAAGGTTACTGCATCTACATCAAATAAATCTTAGTGAAAAAAACTTGAGCAAAAGCACATGTGAAAAGTTAAAGAATGAGTCATGGTGCACATAAAAATACAAAGAGCACTGACATATATATTACTGAGCATTTGTTTAACTTTTGACAAGTAACAAAACACAGGGCCACCAGATACATTATTTCATAATCTTGAAAGCAACTCTGAATGAGGCATCGTTATTTATTTATTTATTTATTTATTTATTTATTTATTTATTTTTTTAAGTTTGTTTATTTTGAGAGACAGAGAGAGCAGAGGAGGGGCAGAGAGAGAGAGAGGAAGACAGAGAATCTCAGGCAGGCTCTGTGCTGTCAGCATGGAGCCCAACGTAGGGCTTGAATTCAGGACCCATGAGATCATGACCTGAGCTGAAACCAAGAGTCAGATGCTTAACTGGCTGAGCCACCCAGGTACCCCTAATTAATTTATATTTTATATTCTAATTTCTTATGAAAAGAATTTAGAATTGCTAAGATTATATAAATAAAGCAACATTTAAAAATATTTAAGCAGGAGATGAGACCTTAAGTCTTGGAAATACAATAGATTTGAAGATGAATTTGTAATAAGTTTACACACATCTGCTAAAGATGGACATTAATTTTTCTCTAAACTAATGTACCACTATTAATAATACAACTCATAGTGCACATAAGATAAAAACCCATCCTGATGTTTAGGATGAATCTATTTCTGGAAGAAAAACCAAAAATGAATTTCTCTTATGGGTCTCTATAGAGGCCATATGGATAATCTTATAAAAAGTGTTATCAACTGATCAGTGCATGTTGTGATAACTATAATAGGCTTTTTTTTTTTTTAATGAGAGACAGAGAGCACATGGAGAAACCGGCAGAGGAAGAGAGAGAGAGAGAGAAAGAGAGAGAGAGAGAGAGAGAGAATCTTAATCCATGTTTAGTGTGGAGCCCGATGCAGGGCTCAATCCCACAACCCTGGGATCATGACCTGAGCTGAAATCAAGACTTAGAGGCCCAACCAACTGAGCCACCCAGGTGTCCCATAACAAGACTATTTTTATGAAGTTCCTTATAATATAAACTGATGTCATGAAGTAACATCACTTTCAGAAGGGACTGAGAGGAGTTTATATATCCCTATTCAGGAGAAGTAGAAATGGAAAGAATAGATTAGGCTCTTGCAAAAAGAGGGAACTGAGCTGAGACTTTAATAATCATAACATTTCACTATTATAGATAACCTGCAGAAATTCTTTCCAAGTTATCCATTATAATCCACATTTTTTCAGGTGATAAAAACTGTACTGCAGACAACACTGCTTGACCATAATGATAAATCTATCATTGGGAGAGCCAAGATTTAAAGGGGGTCTAGCCAGATCCAAAGCACAAATTCTTTCCATTATACCTTGTCCATTAGGTAGATGAGGCAGATACAATTAACTGGATGAAGAATATTGCACCTATTTTATTATTTAAATTTTTTAAAAATGTTTATTTATTTTTGAAAGAGAGAGAGAAAGTGAGAGAGACAAAGCACAAATGGGGAAGGAGCAGAGAGAGAGGGAGACACAGAATCTGAAACAGACTCCACACTCTGAGGTGTCAGCACAGAGCCCGACATGGGCCCGAAGTCACAAACTGTGAGATCATGACCTGAGCTGAAGTCGGACACTTAACAAACCCAGGTGCCCATCAACTATTTTATTATTTAAAAGTGTAACTATGATTTGAATTCTCAAGGATGAATCATGAGCTGTTTCTCTACACAAAACTCTCAATTCTGAAGTATTAAAAATAATTCCAAAATTGTTTAGTTTTATTTTTAGTAGTAGCTTTCAGAGCATTTATATCCCTATAAACATATATTCCTATAAGTCCTATGTTCAGTGACCGCTGTTAGTCAGGAGGAAGATATTGCACTGAAGCTAACTGTTATCTCCCTTACAGAAGTTCATAATGTTGCAGCCTAATGGCACCAAAGTTGAAAGTTTTGTGATCGCATAGCCTGAGGGTATCAGAAGTGATATATGATACACCAACCTTATTAATACTATATATTTTTTTTAAATTTAGGGTTAAAAAAAACAAGCAAGAGTGTTCTGGCATTTGAAAGCAAATAGGCTTTTATCTATTATTAATTCACATAAAAAAAACAGCTGTGATGGCAAAGGCCAGACACTTATACACAGGCTATAAATATGGATGAATAATTCATTTTTCTATTAATGTTAAATTTATAGTCTAATGATTTCACTCTATTTTTTCTTTTCCTAGAAGGACATGCACCAAGCAAAATACTGCACTGTCAACAGTCAGAACATGAAGCACTTCAGGAAGCAAAATGAGATTTACTATACACATATTTTTCTTATTGGATTGGTCTCCTATTCATAGACTCCATATTATGACTCACTAGAAGGTTCTGGAAAATCATATCTTTTCTAGAGATAACCTTAGGTATGAGGAGGTATTTGCCTTTCCATCAGGCAACACGTGGTTTGAGAGCTGTCAGAAGGCCCCCGTGCCTCATGTTACTGGGTCTGTAATCCAGGGCATTTTCTTCTGAAATCCCTTATTAAAATTCAAATGCGTTTTCCCGGCTCTCAACTTCTCACTCCAAGTCGGACAAGAAAACTGATAGTCAAACTTAAAATTTATTTTCTTCACTAGGAAGTCCTTCGCTGTTTCTTCTGAGATTATCTAATTTTAAGACTCTGAGAGGGATTCATTCCAATCAAAATGTTATTCTTGAAACTAGTTTTCACTGACCAGCCCCTGTAATCCAGAATGAAAAGGTCAATCAGACGGATGCTATCTCCCCTTGTTGCCCGGTGGATGCATGCCTGTACCAAACACAGAAATGTGTACCTCATACACACTCAGCTTGCTTAAGGCAGATTACACATCATCTGTTGGAGAATTGCCTAACACACCCACAAAATCAAAACCAAGAAATAACAATTACCTCTCAACTGCACAGATGCTCCACACATTTAAATCCATCTTTTCTTCTCCACTCCAAAGTACTTCTGATGCTGAGCATCGTAAGTTATGTTCATATTACAATATCAATCATTCTGATTCTCATTCTTCATGATACAAACTGGGTAAGTTGGCACAATGGACAGTAGGAATATTTCTGGAATCTATTTTTATATCATAAAGCTAACAGTACCCTAACTATAAGCAGAAATCGTTCTAAATTACATATATAATTGACATACAGTTACATATATAATTGACATACAGTTGCATATAATTATATATATAATATGTGGCTCTGAATTACCACATATATACCAACAAACCCAAACTGACTATATCTCTGATTCAAATTCCTTTTAGCCAAAATAAAAAATGTTTTGGTTATTCCAGAGGCCGGAAAGTTGGAATGGAAAGAAATGGCACTTAAATTAGAATACTTATCTGTAGGTATGAGTAGGTTAGAATATCCTACTTTGCAATTTACAAAAAATATGTGACCATATGAACCTAAAGTTAGAGCCCTCCCAAAGTTCCCTTTATTTGAGGGTGCTCGAGGTTAAAGCTTCATTAGCTTTTTAGGAAATAGACACCTGTGTGCTGTAATAACATTCGGATAAAGGGGAGTCAGGAAAGTTTGATGTTGTGTCCCTCAGACGCACAATACAGCAAGGACAAAGGCGTACCTGCAGTTTTCAAAAAGAATCCCAAATTATTACAAAGGGTGGCTAGATACTAAAAAACCAGTTAGTATGATGGCAGTGATAATGAAGCTGTTAATGAAATACCTAGAATGGAAAGCTCCATGTCTTTTCTCAAAATATAACTACACTAGAAATCATTAAATTTCTTAAATCAATTTAGTTCATTCAATACTTAATTCATTTTCAGTAAAGTCTCTTTTCAAAAGCATAAAGCCTTTCAAGGAATGATCTACACTATTATTAAATAATATAAGTATCAGCTTAAGCTTTATATGGCCATCTTTCACATCCTTTTTACAAGGCAGTTTTTATCTATGCTTCTTAATCTCTTAAGAGAAACTAACTTAAAATCATTTCAGTTAATTGTTTAATAAGATATGTAAAATGCTTCACAAGAATATTGTCTTTTACACAGTTCCATTGTATCAATGCACAACTCACTACTGAAAATATCTCTAATTCCAAAGCTACTGTATATTCATGAGGTTGAATTTGTGTCTAGGAGGAGTGGTGAATGAAAGAATCGGTGAATTAGAGGTTAGGAAGGGACTGGTAAAGTTCATTAACCACACTATTCTGTCTGTAGTCATATTTCACATGATGCCAGATAAAATTCATATGAACTACCTGAAAAAAGGACTCCATTTACCTTCATAATTTTATAGTGCCTTTTTCTATGTTCCTATTACGTGTCAATTACTAAAGCTCTCAAAAATGAACAGGACTCTACTAGGTTTTCAATTCATTTTGAGCAGTGCCATGTTTTATTCACGATTGTATTCCTTGAGCCTAGAACAGGATCTGATAATCAAATACTCATTACAAGTGTTGCTGGAGTTATATAGAAGCTGGTTTTAGAAGAACTAGATAGCAACTTTTGTCTAGTAAAATTTCTTGATGACAATTGTGGTAGTGGCATGATAGTTTTAAGGATATTGTCAGGAGGGAGCCAATGAGCCATATGAGCAAAACTTTTCTGGGGTAGATGGTGCTTAAACTGAGGAGAAATAATGAAATCAAAGAAGAGAGGACACCCAACATTAAGGCAGGAGGATGGACCTAACAGGAAGGGATAACTAGGGGAATTTGTGTACAGGTAAAAGGAATGGTCCAGGGGGACTCTGAAGAATAAGGAAAAAAAGTATATTTTTAAGGGCAGTGTCTAATACAGTGTAGTGCTGCAACTGGGTAGCATGCATGGGAAGAGAAAGGAAGAAAAGAAATGGAGAATTCAATGGAAGAAGAAAATCAGAACAGGAGGCGCTAAAAAGAGACAAGGTCCTCCTACTCCCACAAAATCCTTTGAGGAAGATACTGACTTTCCTTTTTCGTGTAGGATAGGGTTTACACTAACTTCAAATAACAAGAACAGGCTGATTCCAGCAAACTGTTGGATCTGAGGTTATTCCACGTGTTGAAACAGGGGTTAGAAATACTTAGAATTAATTGAACTGAGGACCTTGCTTCTGCCTTGAAAGAGCCTCAAGGCTATTGTCTGAAAGATGCCCATGGGCAGTTTGATAAATTCTGCAGCAGAGGTGTAATCAACACGCACTGAGAACACAGACAGAAGGGTGTTACACTCTACTGCTGCAGAGACACATTAGGAAGAAATACAGATGTGGCAACACAAGTGTGGGGTCAAAGGATAGTCCAGAATTTCTTAGGAGAGAAAGTGGGATAAGAAACAGAGGGTGCAAAATCATGGAAATACAAAAGGTGCACTGGGACTGGAGGCAGAGAAAAAACTGAAAAGGAAGACAGGTCCCTGCCCGGAGGGCTGTCCATGCCCTTTGAGGAGGCAGGAACTGGCTTCTGCGTAAACAAGGGAATTCCACTAGAATTTTGTTTTTGTGTTTGTTTTTGTTTTGTTTTGACCATGAAAGTGACATACACATCAATATCTATCTGTTTTGTTTCACTAGCATATTTTTAAGACTTCCCTTAGGGAAAAACAAAACAAAACATTTAGAATATCGGATGACGTTAAGTAAGAAGGCAAAGAGTTTGAAAAGATGACTAATGACAACTGTCTGTATCCAGCTAGAAAAATGAAATTCCCCTTATTTCCATTTCTTGCTTATTTTCCTTAAAAGGCACTGGATGCATCTTTTGCAAAGAAAGCATGCTGTACTCTGACCAAATGTTCATATTTCTTTCCAGGGTTTTACCTGTTTTATATCAATGTTTCATTCACAAAAAGACACAATGACAGATTATTTTCACTTGTCCATCCATTCCTGGAGCTACAGGCAGATCTATATTCCACTTTCTGCTCTAGCAAATGAAATAAAGATGCAGGAAACAGCATCTGAGGAGAATGTTACGGGAAATCTATAATGCTGATAAAACTTACAGGTTTGGCAGAAATCAGACAATTGAGAGTTTTTATTTTGTTATTATTTTCCCTGGCAAAACTTAACTTAGTTATTGCAAAACTAGTAGAAACCTAGTGAATTCAAACAAAGCGAATGAAATGATACAAGTTTTATTGAATTCTGTCTAGCTAGTCAGGTTTCAGAAATACTTTTTTTTTTGTTCTTCTAGGAAGTGATTTTGGAGCACACTGAAAGAGTATACACATCTTTAACATTTTTTTTTAAATTTTTTTCAACGTTTTTTATTTATTTTTGGGACAGAGAGAGACAGAGCATGAACGGGGGAGGGGCAGAGAGAGAGGGAGACACAGAATCGGAAACAGGCTCCAGGCTCCGAGCCATCAGCCCAGAGCCCGACACGGGGCTCGAACCCACAGACCGCGAGATTGTGACCTGGCTGAAGTCGGACGCTCAACCGACTGAGCCACCCAGGCGCCCCAACATTTTTTTTTAAAGTAGTACATCACAGATTTTATCTGTGGGTACAAAATCAAATTCATTCTTTATGACTCATCTCCACTACCATCTCTTCTTCTATGATGCCCTACTTGGATCCTACTCTAGTCCCTGGAGTTCTATATTGTTGACCTGGTAATCCAGCTTTTACTGACAGGACAGAGACTCTTGGAATTTTTATTGGAAGTTGAAAAGTCTGCTGAGGGGTAACAGGATGAAGACACAGAAATGTTGTCTGAGTCACTGTACCTGTTTTAGATAGTAGAAAACAGAGTACATGAGTCTGAATGTGTCATACCTTGTGTGGATTCATAATGGAAACCTCAAGTGAGAGGATTAAAATACCTGAGTGAAAATCACCTAACCTTATAGCTAAAGGAGCTATAAAAAGAACAACAAACAAAACCTAAAACCAACAGAAGGAAAGAAACACTAAAAGAGCAGAAATAAATTATATAGAAATGAAAAAACACAATAGAACAGATCAATGAAACTAGGAGCTGGTTCTTTGGAAAAAAATCAATAAAATTGATACCTCCAGCCAGACTTATCAAGAAAAAGAGAGGACTCAAATAAATAAAATCACATATAGACAGGAGAAATTACAACCAACACCACAGAAATACAAACAATTATAAGAGATATTATGAAAAACTATATGCCAACAAATTGGACAACTGAGAAGAAATGGATACATTCCTAGAAACATATAACTACCAAAACTGCAATAGAAAGAAATAGAAAATTTGAGCAGACTAAAAACCAGCAAAGAAATTGAATCAGTAACCAAAAAACTCCCCCAAAACAAAAGCCCAGGACCACATGGGTTCACAAGAGGTGAATTCTACAAAATTTTTTTCTTTAATTTTTTAAATGTTTTTATTTACTTTTTGAGAGAGAGATAGAGTGAGTGCGAGAGGGGCAGAGAGAGAGAGGGAGACACAGAATCTGAAGCAGGCTCTAGGTAGGCTCTGAGCTGTCAGCACAGAGCCCAACGTGAGGCTCTAACTCACGAGCCATGAGATCATGACCTGAACAGAAGTTGGACACTTAACTGACTGAGCCACCCAGGCACCCCTCTATCAAATATTTAAAGAAGAGTTAATATCCATTCTTCTCAAACTATTCCAAATAATAGAAGAGGAAGGAAAACTTCCAAATTCATTCTATGAGGCCAGCACTACCCTGTTACCCAGACTAGATAAAGACACCACAAAAAAAGAGAACTACAGGCCAACATCTCTAATGAACATAGATGTGAAAAAAAATTCTCAACAAAATACTTGCAAACTGAGTTCAACAACACACTAAAAAAAAAAAAAAAATCATTCAACACAATCAAGTGAGATTTATTCCCAGGGTGCAAGTGTGATTCAATATTTGCAAATCAATCAATGTGATACATCACATCAACAAGAGAAAGGATAATAACCATATGATCATTTCTTTTTTTTTAAGCTTTAAAAATTTTTTTTTAAGTTTATGTATTTTTTGAAAGAGAGCGAGCAGGGGAGGGACAGAGAGAGAGGGAGAGAGAGAATCCCAAGCAGGCTCTGCACTGTCAGCACAGAGCCTGATGCGGGGCTCAAACTCATGAACCATGAGATCATGACCTGAGATGAAATCAAGAGTCTGACATTTAACCAACTGAGCCACCCAGACACCCCATTATGATCATTTCAATTGACACAGAAAAGGTGCATTTGACAAAGTACAACATCCATTCATGATAAAAGCCCTCAACAATGTAGATTTAGAGGGAACATACCTCAACATAATAAAGGCCATAAATGAAAAGCCCACAGCTAATATCATACTTAATGGAGAAACATTGAGAGCTTTTTCTGTAAGGTCAGGAATAAGACAAGGATGTCTACTCTCACCACTTTTATTCAACATAGTACTGGAAGTCTTAGGCACAGCAATCAGGCAATGAAAAGAAATAAAAGGCATCCAAACTGGTAAGGAAGAAGTAAAAATTTCACTATTTGCAGAAAGCCCAAAAGATTCCATCAAAAATACTGCTAGAAGAATAAATGAATTCAGTAAAGTCACAGGATGCAAAATAAAGGTACATTACTCTCTTGCATTTCTTTTTTTTTTTTTTAAACGTTTATTTATTTTTGGGACAGAGAGAGACAGAGCATGAACGGGGGAGGGGCAGAGAGAGAGGGAGACACAGAATCGGAAACAGGCTCCAGGCTCTGAGCCATCAGCCCAGAGCCTGACGTGGGGCTCAAACTCACGGACCGCGAGATCGTGACCTGGCTGAAGTCGGACGCTTAACCGACTGCGCCACCCAGGCGCCCCCTCTCTTGCATTTCTATACACCAATAATGAAACAGCAGAAAGAGAAATTAAGAAATTAATACAATTTACAATTTCACCCCAAATAATAAGATCCTATGAATGAATCTAACCAAAGAGGTGAAAGATCTGTACTCTGAAAACTATAAAACACTGATGAAAGAAACTGAAGATTACACATAGAAATGGAAAAATATTCCATGATCATGGATTGGAAAAACAAATATTATTAAAATGTCTATACTACCCCAAGCAACCTACACATTTAATGCAATCCCTATCAAAATACTAACAGCATTTTTCACAGAGCTAGAAAAAACAATCCTAAAATTTGTATGGAAACACAAAAGACCCCAGATAGCCAAAGCGATCTTGAAAAAGAAAAGCAAAGCTGGAGACATCACAATGCCAGACTTCAAGTTATATTACAAAGCTGTAGTGATCAAACCAGTATGGTAGTGGCACAAAAACAGCACATAGATCAATGGAACAGAATTAAAAAAACCCAAAATACTAATCAAAACAATATGGTACTGCCACAAAAACAGACAGAAAGACCAATGGAACACAATAGAAAACCCAAAAATGAACCCACAACTGTATGGCCAATTAATCTTTGACAAAGCAGGAAAGAATATCCAATGGGAAAAAGACAGTCTCTTCAACAAATGGTGTTTGGAAAACTGGATAACAACATGCAAGAGAAAAAATAAATGGACTATTTACAGCACACACAAAAATAAATTCAAAATGGATTAAAGACCTAAATGTGAGACCTGAAACCGTAAGAGTCCTAGAAAAGAATACAGGCAATAACTTCTTTGACATCAGCCATAGCAACTTCTTTCTAGAAGTTTCCCTCATGAGGCAAGGGAAACAAAAGCAAAAATAAACTGCAGACTACATAAAAATAAAAAGCTTCTGCACAGCAAAGGAAACAAATCAACAAACTAAAACCTATGGAATGAGGGAAGATATTTGGAAATGACATATCTGCTAATATATAAAGAACTTATACAACTCAACACCAAAAACCAAATAATCCAATTTAAAAATGGGCAAAAGATATGCAGACATCTCTCCAAAGAAGACATCCAGATGGCCAACAGACACTGAGAAGATGCTCATCATCACTTATCATCAGGGATATGCAAATCAAAACTACAATGAGACAACACAAGAAACAAAAGGTGTCAGCAAGGATGTGGCAAAACAGGAAGACTCATGCACTGTTGGTGGGAATGCAAACTGGTGCAGCCAGTGTGGAAAACAGTATGGAGGTTCCTCAAACAGTTAAAAAGAAAACTACCTTATGATCCAGCAATTGTACTAGTGGGTACTTACCCAAAGAATACAAGAACACTAATTCAAAGGGATACATGCCTTCCAATGTTTATAGCAGCATTATTTACAAAGCCAAGATATGGAAACAGCCCAAGTGTCCAACGATTGATGAATGGATAAAGAAGAAGTGGTATGTGTGTGTGTGTGTGTGTGTGTGTGTGTGTATATATATATATACACACATATATATGTATATATATAATATATATGTATATATAATATATATAATATATATGTAAATATATAATATACACATATATGAATATTATATATATATAGGAATATTATTCAGCCATGAAAAAGAATGAAATCTTGCCATTTGCAATGATATGGATAGAGCTAGAGAGTATGATGCTAAGTGAAATATGTCGGTCAGAGAAAGACAAGTACCATATGATTTCACTCATATGTGGAATTTAAGGAACAAAACAAACAAGCAAAGGAAAAAAAATTAGAGAGAGAGAGGGGGAGAGAGAGAGAGACAAACCAAGAAACAGATCTTAACTATGCCAAACAAATTGATGGCTACCAGAGCGGAGGGGGGGGAATAGGTGATGGGGATTAAGGAGTACTCTTGCTGGGGCGCCTGGGTGGCTCAGTCGGTTAAGCGTCCGACTTCAGCTCAGGTCACGATCTCGCGGTCCGCGAGTTCGAGCCCCACATTGGGCTCTGGGCTGATGGCTCAGAGCCTGGAGCCTGCTTCCGATTCTGTGTCTCCCTCTCTCTCTGCCCCTCCCCCGTTCATGCTCTGTCTCTGTCTCAAAAATAAATAAACGTTAAAAAAAAATTTTTTTTTTTTTAAAAAAGGAGTACTCTTGTGATAAGCACAGTTTGATGTATGGAAGTGTTGAATTACTAATTTGTACACCTGCAACCAATATAACTCTGTATGTTATACATATACATCTGGAATTAAAAACTTAAAAAAAATAAAAATAAAATACCTGAATGAGAATATTTAGGAGGAAAATGAAGTTGGAAAATGAGAGCCCAGTATTTAGCAATATTGATACCAACACTCTAATAATAATAATAATAACAACAACAACAACAACAATAATAAGTTCAGGGGATAAAGCCCATTGCTCAGATATGTGTGTCTACATACAGCGACAAGAGGTTAGGGTTGTCCTAAAACTGCAGGAAAGGCAGAAGTAAAGCTAGACACTGGGTACAACACTTCGCAAGAAGTTAATGAGGCCAAATAACCCTCTAGATTTCTCCTGTCCTCCTCTTTCTCTATGACAACGTTCTTTCCTGCCACAAATTTGCCTTCACACATGGAAAGCTCTATGCAGCTGAAATTTTCAGGGCCTCACCACCTATTTCTTGGGAAAAGCTGACATTGGCTTAATCTAATGTCATGTTACAAAATCCAAAAAGAGAGTTAATTTGAGTTAGGTACCCAGCACCAAGCTAATCATGTAGATGGGGATGGGGACAGAGGGAGAAGGGGATGCTTTTAAGAATATGTAACCTTTCAGATCTCATGTTTCGTTCTGGAGGAACAGCATTTCTCTGCAGAAGACAGGGTTTCCAAAAGAAAAAGAAAGGATTGACGGGCAAACAGAACTACTCGAGCAAACACATAGCAGGCTGTGGCATCTTTAACATCAACATAGATGCTCTTAACCTCCGTCATTGACTTCCACAGGACAAACATCTAAAACTTGTGTTGGCATCAGCATCAGTGGGTGCCAGCAGACATCAATAATACAGCTCATTCTTTTTGAATCATTATTGACAGGCACAGCATCACAGTGAGCTAGATCAGAGGAGGAGGAAAACAGTACATGCTATTTTAATAAACAAGAAGATTAAAGGGGAAACCCTGAACCACAGTGGGGTGTATTTGAGTGAGGATGATTCCTATAGAGCAGAGAGTGATGAAGCCACTATGGTGGTAAGATACCCTAATTTATGATTTAGGTTGCTATGGCCTGGGAAATACAGATTCTGTTTATATTTATAGGCTATATATGAGTGCCTCATCTATCAGATGTGCATCCTAGGACTGTGCACAGATGCCCAGTAGAGGAACTATAGTGCTGGACTGTGGTATGGATTATTTCCACCTCAAAACTGTGTATTTCTTATATACCCGTCTGCTGCACATGCCTTACAAGATCAATTATTCAGTTTTAGAGTGAAGTCACGGACTGAGTCAATTCAAAACACAAGGGCATAACAACACAGGAACAGTGACTAGAGGAACTGGTTAGCTGAATGTGGGTGTCTACAGTGTCATAAAACTCTCAGGCATAATCCAGCACCTTCGGTGCTGGTGGGAGAAAGCACTATAGCAGGGGATAAAGGTGGAATCAGTACTTGAGACCTAAGAAATTTATGAGTCCATCTCACCATGACCCAATTTGAGCTGTTGGATTGCACGGTGTGTTAGCACTGCGTGTGGCAAGGCAGAACATACAGTTCTAGAGTACGAGGCAATACTTATCTGGATGTTACTCAGTTTAAAGCACTTAAACTAGAAATTAGGATGAAGGACTGGAGCGTAACTTGAGCCTTACAATTAAAGCAACAAAAGGTAAAGGAGAAAGTTCTGACTTAGAGGGCAAGAAAGATCTCAGAAATTACCTGTGGGGGAGATTAGTCTCAAATTTCATTGTTACTGAGGCTATTTTAAAGAGCAACATGGTAAGCCATCAACCTGGGCTGGCACAATGGATTCTGACTCTCAGGGGGCATTAGATGTAAGCCACAAGAGACCAGACCAAGAAGGTAAGAATGAGAAATTGAGAATGGTGATCTACTTCTTGCATACGTCAGAGTTAGCACAGAAACTGCAACAGGGAAGAGTTTATAGGCAAGGGGGCATTAGCAGACTGAGCTATGGAGAACTAACACAGACACAAAGAGAAACAAGACAAAATCGACACCTTTTGAAATGAAAGGAAGCTGTTGTTTAATGCTTACTCCCTTTCTTAAATTTTTAATTGCTCAACTGAAATAAGTTTAAACATTGCTCAACAACCATTTGGTCTGATTAGATTTTAGAAGAGGAACATTATCTAATTCCATAGGGATATACGTACATGCCATAAGAAGAGATGAATTTTGACCTATGAATCTTTCATAGAAGATGTGAGTTACGTTCTAGGAGATCAGAGTTTACTTTCCCCTTAGAGTAACAGGTTGCTGGTTCTGTACTGCAGTGTTGTCCTGGAAGCATGAGAGCAGAAGCACTTAGAAACATGTGGTGCCCTTTGTGGGCAGCTCCCCTTGGTATGGTGCAAGAGTTGTATTCAATCAAGCTGTCAGAACAATGACAGCTGTGAGAAGGGGCCCATAAAGCTATTCATCAAGCTCTGAAACAGCTAGCACTTTACTTGTCTGGAGTTATTTACTAGTGGTTGATGATGACACAGTTGAGTGAGGCAGAGGCTTAAGAGGCATCTTGGCTCTATTTTGGTGAGAAGGTCATTTTGAAAGGGAGAACTTTAAGGTCTTCAGTATATCCAAGTCAGGCCTTTTATTAATATGGTAAAACATCAATAAAACAGTGAAAAGCATTTTTAGAAGGAGTGTGGGTTTTGATGTTATAAAAACTTGGATTCTATATCAGTGTTCAATCAGAAAAGCAAAATCACTAGAACATATAAATCATTCTGTTTTTTTTTAATCATTTAATACCATGAGAAAAACCGATAAAAGCACATCTTAAACTTTGCTACTAATTAGATGTGTATCTTTGGGTAAAGCACTTAAAATATCCATCCTGACTCATCATCTATAAATACTGTGATTTGACAAGATATTTTTTCATTTAAGTGTTTCTTTTCTAACTATATGTGAGTCTCTCTGTGTATTAATTTTATCTTTCCACTAGGGTTGTGAAATCCCTGTGGGTCAGAAACAATCCTTCTGAATCTCCTATTGAATACAGACTAGCTATCTACTAAAAAAAGAGATCTTTGAATAGAAATTTCTGGAAAAATAATGGATAGATAAATCAACTCTCAGTTATGTAGCCTTTAATAAATAGTATTTGATTAGTGCAATGATGTTTAAATACGTTGTTCTAAGTGGCTACAGTATAGGTATCTTGGAGAACTGTGCTTCGATTAGTACGTTTCGAAACAAAAAACCTTTCACTTGGAAACTTGAGTTTTAGTCCAAAGCAGTGTGAATTTTCATTTAAAAGTATAAAATCTATGACCCAAGCTTCTCAGAGTTTTAATTAGAAAAAAATCTATCATAGCCTTCAAATTTTGTTTCAGCTAGTGAGAATAAAATATTGTGCACTTCTTTTAGCTGATAGCCATCTGCTACAGAAACATTCAAATGTCAGCTCATCAGAATTTAAAAGGACTTCCTGAACAGAAGTTCAATGAAATTTAAGAAACTTTAATGGAACTTCTGTTGCAAAATGAGGCCGTCTTGGCTTTAGGCTAATCCCCAAAACACACCTACAAATCCATCTCCCAAAATGTCTGCCACAGAGAAGGAGCTGGATCAGTTTTACAATTTTTATGGCAAAGGTTAAAATAAGTAATTTCCACAACAGCTGTCGACATACAGTCTGTCTTTGGAGGCTGCTTCCCCTGGAGAATTTTGTTTCTTCAAATGTCATAATTAGAATTTCATCTCCAGTGACTACTCAAGGAAATCTGGCAGCAGGAGACAGCATGGGTCACGGTTTAATTACGAATGCATCCTTCCTGTCTGAAGGGCCAGGAGCTTGTTGCTAGTCATGTCACAGGAACCCCTACGCACTGTGAATAATTAAGTGCACTTTTCAGTGGATTGCAGTTGTTCCCTTAAAATTCAGCAAGACTTATCCGAGCATTAACAGATTTCCCTGCTCCCTGTTTCAAAACCGGATGGGGTACAAAGAAGTAGATTTCCAAGCAATTTAGAGCAGTGAGTTGTGTTCACATACTTGCATTTACCTATGACGGATGTGTATCAACAGGAGAGCACTTTAATGTATTCATTTATTCATTTTCTTTCTTTTATCAAACAAAAAATGTACTGAATATCTGCTTTGGTGTTGAGCATTAAACTTACCATTGGGGAAACAAAGTTGAACACTATCTTTTTCCATAATGGAGACATACCTGAAATTGTTAATAAATCACCATTAAGTGAGTGATATAGTAGAGTTATATACATGGTGCTTTGGGGACACCAAGAAAGAAGTAATTAATTCTAGTTGGAGAGATCTGCAAAGACATGACAGGGAGGTGCTCTCTCAGCTGAGCTATAAAGGATAAACAAGAAGGAATTTGATAGATTGATAATGGAGGGAAAGGAATTCTTGACGGAGAAAACTGCAGTAGAAACAAAGATAGTTGGAGGCACTGGTAGTGGGTTCAGTGAAGAGTTAATGCAGAAGAAAGTTTGAATAAGTAGAAGATGGACATACAGCACAAGATCATTTTAATGCAGCAAACATACAGATATTATGAACAAGATATTTATCTTTACAAAAGGGTTATAGGTATATGACACATATTGATCTCCTCAGCTTTTCAAACAGCTAAACAGGATTTTGGAGTTTCTTTGTCCTTTTATCCCAAATGCCTGAAAAAAATCTATCATTTTCCTTTTTTTAAAAAATGAAATTTAAAAGATTGGTATATCCATATGATAAAATACTTTTTTGATGAAATACTACTTAATAAAAATAAATGAACTACTGAGACATGCAAGAAAATGAATGAATCTCAAAAGCATTTTGCTAAGTGAAAGAAGCCAGAGAGAAAAACTATATAATGTGTAATTCCATTTATATAAAATTCTAGAACAGGCAACACTGTAGGGATAGAAAGAATATTGGCAGTTTCCAAGAGCCAGGGGTTGGGCAGAAGTTACTGACAAAAAAACGGGATACAAAGGCACTTTTTGGGGTGATGGGAAAGTCTATTTCATGGTTGTGGTGGGGGTTACAAGATGGTAAACAGTTCTCGAACTCATGAAATTATACAGTGAAAATTGGTGAGTTTTATTGTTTGTAAATTATAGCTCAATAAAGTTGATAACAAAGGTGAGGTACATCAGAGAGTGGGTTGGAATGAGTTAACTTCAGGAGTACTAAAGCCCAATAAGCCAGAAGCAATAGCTTTTCTAATAAAAATATCAAGGTTGGAATACCACTGAATGGATCTCCTCAAGCATCTAAAGATGGAGAACATGTTAGCTGATATTCAGCAGAATAAGAAATTGTGGGATGTAGGGGTAATTGACTTCAATGTAATTTTTGGACTTTAAATTACAAGTACAGTAATAAGTAATAATTTTATAAAGCACTTGTTATCTGCCAGGGATATTTCTAAAAAGCCTTATAAATATTAATTGATTTAAGTTTCACAACTCTGTAAGTCTTATCATATTCCCATTTGTCAGATGAAAAACCTGAGGCAAAGGAAACTTAGTGAACTTTCCCAGGATCACAAACTAAGTAACTTTAAGAACTGAGATTTGAACTCAGATAATCTGGTTTGGAGTCTGTGCACTTAACCACAGAGGCATTATATTTGAACTTAAATTTTCCCAGAAATTTAATAATAAGAGGGGCTTATGTTCAACCTTTGTTGCTGTATTTTGATGTTGCTGTATTTTGTTATTAGAGAATGTTAATATTGCCATTTTACATCGCTGCAAGGTGCCTGATTACCCTTATAAGGCAGTGTAGGGAGAAGGGAGTGAACATGTAGCTTCAAATACAGTGTAGCATTGGAATGAATTAATTAAGTAGGCTGTTCTCACCCATTTCAGTGCCTTCTAGGGAGCAAAATCTATTCTGACCATCAGAGGTACAAAGGATGCCCACAAAAAAAACAATGGTAGATATGGAAGGAGTGGCTACATGAAGATGGAAATGAGGCTGTCCTTTTCCCTCCCAAGGAAGATCACGACATTCTTATATGATCACAGGTGTCATGGATAAACTCAATGGATTTGATGAAGAAGAAGCACTGTAGAGTATTAGGGGGATGCGTTATTATCTACTACACATGTTTTGCATGCATTGGAACTTACACTGCAGAAGCTCTTCCAGAATAAGGTATCAGATTATCAGGTGACACTGATGGTCCATATTTCCTAACTGAGTGGAGATAATTTGTAAGCACTGGGAACCTGGCCTCTCTTCTTCATTTTTTTCATTTTACACTAGTACTAGGAAGAAATCCTCAGTAGTTAGGTCTGCCCTGAAAACCAAAGTTCTCCTCAGTTCAAGTGCCACAAGATCTAGGCTGGGAGGGTCAGCAGAGAGCATGAGCAAACCAATCTCATCATAAACCTCAGTCACAACCTCTTACCTAGCTCTTATCAATAACAAAACTCCTCTGTTGATATCCATAGTTCTTAATCTGCATCTATTTCTGAACTGGGTCAGAATGAGATAGCAAAGAAAGGGGTGTTATTAAAGGACCCAAACAACAGCAACAGTGCTGCTGAGTTTCTTTTTTTGATTCATAGTGAAGGCAGAATGAAGGACAATACTGGGAATAAGGGCAACATGGAAATCAAGCAAGACAATATGGGAAAGAAAAATAGAGCAAATCTAAAGTCTTTCCATCTCTCATATAGCCAATCTTCATCCAGGGTACATAACTTTCTTCTGCTCTTCCTCCCACCATGGCTCACCTTCCAACCTACTCCACCACTGCTAAACAACAAGGATGACAACAAGAACTTTGCAGAAATTTTGAGAAAGAGAGAGAGAGAGTGGGCATGCATGAGGGAGCAGCAGAGAGGGAGGGAGAGAGAGAATCTTAAGCAGGCTCCATGCCCAGTGTGAAGCCTGACATGGGGCTCAATCTCACAAATGTCAGATCGTGACCTGAGCTGAAATCAAGAGTTGGACGCTTAGTTGACTGAGCCACTCAGGTGCCCCTGCAACAAGATCTTCTATCTACCAGTAATTTTTCCATAGTTTGTGTTTGTTTTATTAAAGCCTGGTGCCCAAAGACCACCAAGAACACACCTGTAGTCACACAAATGTTAGGTTTCTTAACTTGCTGCAGCAAGGAAAACTGTATCCTATGAGGAAAATAATCTCAGTGAGATGGAATTAGAATCATCTTATATGGGGTTGGGTTTATACTAGGTGATGTGGGAGTCTGTTTTTTATTGGATTGTTAGAAAATGGAGGCTATTTATTAGCCATACACAAATGGATTAAACACCTAAATGTGAAACCTGAAACCATAAAACTCCTTAAAGAAAACATTGGCAGTTATCTCTTGGACATAAGCTTATCAACATTTTTCCAGATATGCCTCCTCAGGCAAAGGAAGCAAAAGCAAACATAAACTATTGAGACCACACCAAAACAAAAAACTTTTGCACAATGAGGGAAACTTCCAACAAAACAATAAAGCAACCCAGTGAATGGGAGAAGATACTTGCAAATGATATATCCAATAAGGGTTAATATCCAAAATACATAAAGAACTTATACAACTCAACACCAAACACCAAATAATCTGGTTTAAAAATGGGCAGAGGGGAGCGCCTGGGTGGCTCAGTCAGTTAAACATCTGATTCAGGTCATGATCTCACAATCTTGAGATCAAGCCTCATATCAGGTTCCATGCTAGGCTTAAGATCCTCTCTCTCCCTCTCCCACTGCCCCTCCCCCCGCCTTTCTCTCTCTCACTCACTCAAGGGAAAAAAAAAAAAAAAGGGCAGGGGACCTGAATAGACACTTTTCTAAAGAAGACATACAGATGGCCAACAGACACATGAAAAGATGTTCAATTTCACTAGTTATTAGGGAAATGAAAACCAAACCACAATGGGATACCACCTTACACCTGTCAGAATACACCTGACACCTGTCAGAATAGCTAATATCAAATAGACAAGAAATAAAAAGTGTTGATGAGGATATGGAGAAAAGGGAACCATCTTGCACTGTTGGTGGAAATGTAAATTGATGTAAATTGACATTTACATAATCCAGTAATTTCTCTACTGAGTACTTACTCAAAAGAAACAAAAACACTAATTTGAAAAGACATATGAACCCCTACATTTATTGCAGCATTATCTACAATGGCCAAGATACTGAAGCAACCTAAGTGTCCACTGACAGGTAAATGGATAAAGATGAACAATGGAATACTACTAAGCCATAAAAAGAATGAGATCTTGACATTTGCGACAACATGGACAGACCTAGAGAGTATTATGCTAAGTGAAATTAGTAAGAGAAAGACAAATAGCATATGATTTCACTTGTATGTGGAATCTAAAAAATAAAACAAATGAATAAACAAAAAAACAACAAAAAACAAACAGAAACAGAATCACAAATACAGAGAACAAAATGGTGGTTGTCAAAGCTGGGAAGGTTGAGTCAAAATAGATGTAGGGGATTAAGTGGTACAAACTTCCAGTTATAAAACAAGTAAGTCATGGGTATAAAAAGTATAGCATGGGGAATATAAATCCATAAATTGTAATAATGTTGTATGGTGACAGATGGTTAACTGTTCTTATCACGGTGAACATAGATTAATATATGGAACTGTTGAATCACTATGTTGTACACCTAGAAGTAATATAATATTGTGTGTCAACTATACTTCAACTTTAGAAAAAAAGAAAATGGAGGCTATGTGGCTACTGAGAACATTAATAATTTTAATTCAGCAGAGGGGAGGGATAAAGCAGGGCTGTCATTGGTAAAGGAGCATTAGTCACACACACTGGCTTTGAGAGAATGTGGTTGCATATTGTTCTTATTTTTGTCTTGTTCCATCAGGGTCACAAAGTAACCTTATCTAATGGTGATGGTTTATGAAATGATTTATATTCAGGAAGCAACACTACAACCAGGCAGCTAACAGTAGTCAACCGTAGGACTGACTACTTTTTTTTTCTCCTTTATTCTCAGCTTCTTATACCCATTAACTCACTTCTCTTTTCTGAGGCCACTTTAAAGTTTGTTTTCAAGAGCAGAAAAAAAGCAATCTGTGTTAGTTACCACCTTTACCAACCAGGACTGAAATTTAGAGTAGAAATTCTGAGAGAAATAAAGAGAAAAAAATTACTTTTCAAGAAAACTTTTATGAAAAAGAAATGGAAGTGTACTCATTGTGTGTGTGCATGAGACCAATTTACTGGAAGTACAGATACCATTCATACAAATATTTATAGCTGCATTACAGTTATAGTCACTAATAAGACCAAATTATTTGAGGTAAGCAAACATGTTAGAAAAGTTTCATGTATAGTTTGGTCATGTTAAGTTGGCTGCAATTATGCTTTTAAAGACATAAAAATAATGCAAGGAAAAAATTATATAAAGGGGGTCAGTAGACTGAGGTATTTTAATTTACTTTTTCATACATGGAATATTAACAGTTGAGGAAAGTATTATATTTTAAGCATAGCATAACTAAGCCTCAAATGAAAATTGCATTAAGTTTATCTTTAATAGCAAATTGAGAGTGCTGAAGATTGCTTTCTACATGTAACATGAACCTAATGTAGAATTTTCAGTGATTTACTAATTTTCTTGTAAGAGAAATTTTTTAAAATATAAACTTCTCATTGGCTTTCTGGTTTGAGGTTTTTATTTATCTATTTTTTAAAAGTATATTGTTATAGTTCCTACAGAAATAGTTATGGATGTAATCTGCTTCTTAAAAGTAAACTTCGGCCATTTTCCAGTTTTCTCATTCATTAGCTAATCTATACATGCATGCCTATCTATCCATGAATAGATGTTTCAGGGAAGGAAGCAATGGTGAAGAAACTGCCCAAATTTCACTACGTTTGATTAGGGTGTTTCCTTCCTCCATGTATTTCTCAGTCAGAGAGACTCAACTGTCCACTGAACAATGTTGTCCTTATTCCTCATATCACCTCGTCTGGAGAAATGAGTTATGGATACCACAATGGAAGAATTGGTAAAAATAGTGGAGAAAAGGAAGGCAATGAGAAGAGAAGGCTAATATCAGAGTCTTTTTCCCTGTTCTACCCAGGCACAATTGTGACTAGAAATTACTTTTGAAATATATAGGTTGAAACCTCTGAACCCTCTTTTCCAGTTGAAATGACAAAATTGGTACACTACTATTAACTGAACTCCAGACTTTATTTGGATTTTACCAGATATTCCATTAATGTCTACTTTATGTTCCAGGATCTAATCTAGGTACCACAATGCATGTTTGCCAGTCTCCTCTGGGAAGGAATTTGTCTTTCCTTGCTTTAATGACTTTCACAATGTTAAGGATTAGTACTGGTACAGTTTTGGTCGGTGGTTGCTCTTCCAGGTTGAATCCTGTGTTCCTTTAACATATTCTTTCATTTTTTTGAGCACTTCTGGTACTACAAGATGATCTTCATTCATCTTTTATCTTCCCTGGCCCAGTACTAGAGTGAGCCATTTTCCAAGCAACACTGGTTTCTTTTACTGGAGGATTGTATTTAGAACCCAAAATATGGGCATTGAGGATGCTCTCTGCCATTGGCATCATCTCTAGGCTCTCTCAGTGTACAGAGTTAGCTAATTTTTGTTATTCATTTTGTTTGCTAAAAATTGGAATCACATAATGTTCACATAATCTTGTGTAAACTTTTTCTGTAGCTAAGTTTTATTTGCTTATTATTAAATATAATGAATTCATATGGTTTAACATTCCAATCTCTTTTCTCAACTACACATATCTTTTCCCTTAGAGACAACCAATATTATGAATATCTTATATCACTCCCAGTGATATTCCGTGCAAACATATATGTATTCTTCTCCTAATACACTTACATACAGAGGCAGAATACTATATGTATTGTCCTATGCCTTGACTTTTTTCCCAACCAACAATATATCTTAGAGAGTTTTACAGAACAGTTTATGAAGAACTTCTTCAATCACTTTAATGGCTGCACTGATTATCACTGTATGGATATATGTACTATAATTTATTTGAGTGATCTCTATTAATAAATACTTATGTTGCTTCTATTCTTTTATTATTACAATCAATGCCAAAATATAAAATATTGCACACATGTAATTTCTTATATGCTCAAAAATATATGTAAAATAAAATCTTTAGAAAGAGAATTGCTGAGGGGCGCCTGGATGGCTCAGTCGGTTGAGTATCCGACTTCGTCTCAGGTCATGATCTCAGGGTTTGTGAGTTCGAGCCCCGCGTCCAGCTGTGTGCTGACAGCTCGGAGCCTGGAGCCTGCTTCAGATTCTGTGTCTCCCTCTCTCTCCGCCCCTCCCCTGCTTATGCTCTGTCACTGTCTCGGTCTCTCAAAAATAAATAAACATTAAAAAAATTAAAAAAAAAAGAAATAGAATTGCTGGGTCAAATGGCAGGTATACTTAACATACTTATAAATACTATTGTTTTCCACAAATGTTCACCAATTTATACGATTTCAATGATCTTTGGAGAATTTGTTTCTCTACCCTGTCACTGATATATGAGTGTGTTTTTAAACATTTTTATTTTTGCCAAACTAAAAATAACTGCATCTCAGTGTAGTTCTTATTTGCATTTCTCTTTTTTAATGTTTATTGAGAGAGAGAGAGAGAGAGAGAGAGAGAGAGAGAGAGAGAAAGTGCTGGGAAGGGCAGAAAGAAAGAGAGAGAGAGAGAGAGAGGGAGAGAGAAAAGGAGAGAAAGAGAATTCCAAGCAGGCTACATGTTGTCAGTGCAGAGCCCAACACGGAGCTCTATCTCACAAACTGTGAGATCATGACCTGAGCCAAAACCAAAAGTTGGATGCTTAACCAACTGAGCCACACAGAGGCCCCTGCATTTCTCTTAATATAATAAAGATTTTCATATGTTTAAAATGCATATGTATATTATTCTCCTTAAACTTAACATATCTTTTGATCTTCCTCTTGTAGGTTGTTTACATCTTGTTGACATGAAGTTCTTTACATAATAGAAAAATTATCCATTGTCTCCAAAAATATTTTCAAATATTTTCCCCAGTTTGTAATTTATGCTTTTGAAGTGCTTATGTTGGGCTTTCCAATGGAGTAACTATATATTTTATACAGATCATTGAATTTTTATGCTTTTGAAGTGCTTATGTTGGGCTTTCCAATGGAGTAACTATATATTTTACACAGATCATTGAATTTTTACGTATTCAATTTAATGATTCTGAATTTTATGTCATATTTGCAAAAGTCTTACCATTCTAGGAATACTTTAAAATTTTCCAATGGTTATAGTATTTTCATATTTTTCTTATTGATTTCACGAAATATCATTAATAAGTTTTAAAGTAAATAAACATGGATTTGATGTTAAAATTATTTTAATTTATGCAGTTTTTCATTATGGGATATATTATACTTTGCTTGAAAAGTATACTTTGCTTGAAAGACACTTAGGCTTTCATTTTTGTTTTGATTGGATTTTTGCAATCAATTTTAAAATCATATAGCATCCCCAAAATATCCCCAATGATATTTTCAAGGGGCATGGATACTATACAAGTTTCCCACTACAGTGTATATACAAACAAATGTATATGTAATCATATTCATTAGAACAAACATATTCATATGAGTCTACTATGTGTCAGGCACTGTGTTGAACTCTAGAAGCACTATACAAAGAAGTATGCTAATACCTTAATTTAAGTATGATATAGAAATAGGTTTGAGCCCATACCTTTCCTCCTCATCCCCCAATGAGTGGCTTATGTTTTGCGATTTTTTTTTTCTTTTTGAGAAACAGACAGTGCACGTGTGTGAGCAGGGCACAAGCAGAGGGGAGAGAGAAAATCTTAAGCAGGTTCCATGCCCAGTACAGAGCCCAATGCGGGGCTTTATCTCAAGACAATGAAAACAAGAGTCTGACACTTAACCAAATGAGCCAACCAGGCACCCCTGTTTTGTGAATTTTTAAGAAGAACTAAATAGCAAAGTTCTTATATTTGGATCCTAGTCAATGAAGGTGTTGTTTAGAAACTTCTGAGAATATATTCATTTCTTGATTTGTAAGATGTTATTTCCAGAAGCTGGCTATATAAAAAGTGTCAAGGGGCGCCTGGGTGGCGCAGTCGGTTAAGCGTCTGACTTCAGCCAGGTCACCATCTCGCGGTCCGTGAGTTCGAGCCCCGCGTCAGGCTCTGGGCTGATGGCTCAGAGCCTGGAGCCTGTTTCCGATTCTGTGTCTCCCTCTCTCTCTGCCCCTCCCCCGTTCATGCTCTGTCTCTCTCTGTCCCCCCCCCCAAAAAAAAAAGTGGAAAAAGAAAAAAAAAAGTGTCAAACACAGTGTGGCCAATTACTAGGCCAACTTTATAGAGCTGACAAAAGATGAAAAATGGATTAAAAATTGCTTCAAGGTATTAGCACACATATGTAATACACAGCACCAGGCTGACTAAAGGAAGAGGAGTAAAAGTAGGCCTTTTTTAGATAGCCTTTTCATCAGGCGCTTTCTTGCTCACAAGTGCACAATACTCTAGATATATCTTCATTGACCCATGCATCACTATAATTAAAAACATATCTCAAAGGATACTATCAAGAAAGTGAAAAGACAACACATAGACTGAGAGAGATATTTGCAAATTATATGTTTGAAAAGGGATTCATATGAAGAATACATAAAGACACTTGGGGAGGCTCTGTTGGTTAAGCATCTGACTCTTGGTTTCAGCTCAGGTCATGATCTCTCGATTCATAAATTCAAGCCTCACATCAGGCTGTACACTGACAGTGCAGAGCCTAATTGGGATTCTCTCTCTCTCTCTCTCTCTCCCTCTTTGCACTTCCCGCTCGCGCGCTCTCTCTCTCTCTCTCTCTAAATAAATAAATAAATAACTTAAAAAAAGAATACATAAAGAACAGTTACAATTCCCAATAAAAAGGCAACCTAGTTAAAAAATGGGCAAAGTATTTCAAGACATTTCTCCAAATAAGATCTACAATGGCCACTAAGCACATGAAAAGGTGATGAACATTATTTTCTGGGAAAAATGCAAATCAAAATCACAATGAGATGTTACTTCACACTCACTACGATGGCTAAAAATTTGTATAAATTCAAAAAGATACAATAACAAGAATTGATGAGATATGGCAAATTGGAACCATCATATATTGCCAGCGGCACTGTAAAATGTTCCAACCACTTTGGAGAATAGTTTAGCAAGCAGTTCTGCAAAATTTTAAAACTTGTTACCGTATGACCCAGAAATTCCACTCCTTGGTATATGCCCAAGAGAACTGAAAATGTATGTCCACATAAAAACTTGTACACAAACATTCATAGCAGCACTATTCATAATAGCCAAAAAGTAGAAACAATTCAAATGCTCATGAGCTGATGCATAGATAAACAAAACCATAGAGGCAAAAGTAGTTTCATGATTGCCAGATGCTGGGAGAAGGGAGGAATGAGGAGTATCTGCTAATGGGTATGGTTTTCCTTTTTGGTCATGAAAATTTACTCCTATGCTTCTAAGAGTTAAATAATTTTAGTTCTTATAAGCTTCTGCTTGAGATGGCCATTTAAGCTACATCTTCCTCCCTCTCCCCATCACATTCTATGCTGTATCAACAGGGACTACCTTGATTTTAAGATCCGGTTTCTGAAAATAGGTTGTATGTTAGTATTGGTATGAATGTTTAATTTGGGAAAATTTTTACCTTACTCAAAAGCCATAATTAAACTATTAAAAGTTATAATCAAAGACCCCTTAAAATATATAGGTATGTATATACACATAGGCTTGTGCATGTATATATGTACACACATATATACTGGTCTGTTTTTCTGGAGGACCTTGACTGTTATATTATGTTTTTAGAGAAAAAAAGATTTTAGGGGCGCCTGGGTGTCTCAGTCAGTTAAGCGGCCGACTTCGGCTCAGGTCATGATCTCGTGATCCGTGAGTTCGAGCCCCGCGTTGGGCTCTGTGCCGACAGCTCAGAGCCTGGAGCCTGTTTCAGATTCTGTGTCTCCAACTCTCTCTGACCCTCCCCTGTTCATGCTCTGTCTCTCTGTCTCAAAAATAAATAAACGTTAAAAAAATTTTTTTTAAAAGATTTTAAATTATTTTTACTAGGCTTATATTCAATCCACTTAAAAGCCTCTGGTTTCCTGAAATGTGCTTTAACACAATGCTACAACCATTATTAGCATATGTGGAGATTGTTGCCAAGCAAGATTAGCTGGTTGTCCTTGCTTACTCAGGTTTGGCATTAACTTAAAGAATTTGCTATGTTTCAGGTACTCATTCTCAGTTCTACTTGATGAGAAAAATCAAACTTGGATTTGAAAAAGTATGGACAGAATTCAGGGAGAAGAACTTACCCTAAAACAATATCATCTCACTAGACTTCTGTGTAAACCCAGGACTTTAACAGACAAAGGACTTAAATGGACAATCGTGTTCTCCATCAGTGCAGTCTCTCTGGACTGAGAAATCTTCAAAGATGGCCAAGCACAACCCATAATTACTAAGGAAGAAAAGCAAGTTATTTATGATAATATAAATAAATTATATTTAGGAAATTATAGGTGGCTAAGGGCTCTCTCTATCTCATAGTTACAGATAACTGTCTTTCTCCTCACCCACCCACATGCCATTCCTTTTCAGAGCTGATTGAGCACTGTCAACCCTTCCCTCTCACAGATGTTTAATGAGTATTTATGTGCCAGCAATCTTTTAAGTATAGTATCATAGTGAAAAATAGAGGTGTCTGCCCTATTGTAAGTGACAGATAATACATAAACATGAGAAAACATAATGAAAAGTGATACTAAAATCAGGATGATATGATGTGGTGACTAGAAAGCATTATTATATTGCCTTCCTCATATTGGAGGTCTTAGATGGGTACAGGTGCAACATACACACACTAACATTGACAATGTCTGTGTCGGTGTAGTTTCTAGGGAAGGCCTCAAGCATTTTCTTTTGCTAAAACACAAATAAAAATAGGAATTAATTCTTATATGTGACAACAAAAAAAAAAGGTCTTCCAAATTCAAATGCACTTAATTATTCAGTTGTTTGCTTGCTTATCTATGTATTGTGTGTGTGTGTGTGTGTATGTCTGCATGTTAAAAGCTTTAACATTAGCAATTTTATACAAAGACTTGTAAGGGTATTAAAATAAATGCTTTTGTGGTAGGATTGGTAGATGATGCGAAGCATGTTGTTTTTTCTTCTCCAAACCAACTATGCAGAATGAACATTTGTTTTCTTCAACGCCAATCTGCTTTCCTACTAATGGAATTGCAGTGGCCTTCTCCAGTAATTGTATAACAGATCAAGAGTACTGAGGGCATTAAACTCCAACAATAAACTATTCTATCATTATTTATTTTTCTGGTTCTAAGATTGAACTCTCAGTCCAGAGGTAGTAGAACCATCACTGGAACGTGGACTAGCTTCAGACCAAATAGATTTGCTATTATGAAGGTTATCCCATCTCCATATAGCTGCTCGGCTCTGGTGAAGCTTTCCACATTAAATGGTACATTATCAGTACACAGTAAACTTGGCACAATTCGTGGGGATACAATATATTTTTTGCACAAGGACAGGTAACATGTTTAGTAAGCCTAGAATGCCCACAAGATTTGTGCAAGATGGGTTTACTGGAAGAATCCAGTTACCCCTTTTCTTTGAAGCTCTTTATGAAGACAGCATGAGGACCAAAGTGTAGGTCTGTTTCCTTATCTCTTCTTTAGTGGCCTGTTTTTAAGTTAAATGAAAAAACTTCTTGGCTTCCTCTGCAATATAAATTTTATCAATCGTGGTCACCTGTGTGCCTGATATTGTAAATGAAATAAATTGTCAGCCATGCTGAAAAAAGAATCATCAAAACAAAAGGTATATTCATATGAAGACTGGTGAGTTATGGCTTAAGGATTTTAGCAACTTAGAAATTTGAACAGCTGTTGTTATTTGCACAAGAATGATTTTCTTCAGATAATTCAGCACACCCTTTATTTCTTAATTCTGTAATTATGACAGCAATAATATCTCCAATGTCTGGATTTACTATAGTGACTGTCTTTACCTAGGATTTATTACTATAAATGATTATTGTGATTGCATTGTGGAATGCTGCCCATGATGTTTTCATTGTAAATATCCTATATTACCTCTTCAGGGAGACGATTTATTTCTTTAAATAATGGATTGGATATGATTAACAATAAATGATAATGCTTGAGAGTAACAGCCCAGAGCATAAGCTACTGTGTGAATAGGTAGAGGGTCCAAAATCTACCCTTGACCTCTATCTTGGGTGATGAAGATTAGGCCACAGAATAGAGCTATAATCAGTCAGGAATAGCAGAGGGATCCTTGAGGGGGGCTGACGGATGCACCAACAACTAGTGTGTTCTTTGTTTTACTTCTGGATGGCACTGTTCACCCAGGCAGAAAGAGACAGCACTTCAGTAGGAAAAGTAAGGTGAACTCTACCACCCTTCTTTATCTTTCTGATGATATGTTCTTCTTTTACACATGAGTATCATTTTCTACTCAGCACTATTTTAGCATGTCACAAAAGACTTCATTTAACCTAGGGAAGTCTGTTGTCTTTAGTGGCCTATTTTTATCCATTCAGTTGTATTCATTTATTACATTGTCTTTTGATATATTTGATGTCTTACAAGTCATCAAAATGAACTTGTATTGCCATTGAGTACATAATGCAATCACTATGACCTCCTCATCACTGCCATTTTATAGATTTCTTTTTTTTAGTATTTATTTATTTTTGAGAGAGAGAGAGCACACGCAAGTGGGGCAGAGGCAGAGAGAGAGGGAGACAGAAGATCCAAAGCAGGCTTTGTGCTGAGAGTAGACAGTCTGATACAGGGCTTGAACTCACAAACTGTGAGATTATGACCTGAGCCGAAGTCGGACACTTAACCAACTGAGCCACTCAGAAGCCCCTTATAGATTCCTCAAGAAGTTATGGAAAAATCCAGAAGTAGGTGCAAACAGGAGGTAGTGGCAGAGAGTTGAAGACTGAGACAGCATCATGTTCTATATTGGTCGCTTGTTAGATTTCTGGTATTAATGTCCAGGGGAGAATCCCATTCTAAGGAAAGGAGAAATTTATGCCTGACAGAATGCTTTTATGAATTGCAAAGTATTCTTTTACATAAGAATTTTTAAAAAATAAAATTGTTTTCCCAGTACATCAGTTATTTATTTATTTTTATTCATTTGTGTAGTTTTTTTTTTTTAATTGAGGGAAAATTTACCTACAATGAAATGCATAGAACTTAGGTGTGTAAGTCAGTGAGTTTTGACAAATCTGTACATTCAAGCGACTGGCATCTCCATAAAAATTTAGAACATTTTCATCACTCCAGAAATATCCTTCATGCCCTTTTTAGTCAACTCTTCTCCCCATAGCCAACCATGTTTCTAGTTTTTATTATCATATACTAGTTTATCTTGTTCTTGAACCTTATATAAATGGAATCATACAGCATATACTCTTCTGTGCCTTCTTTAACTCAATGTGATATTTCTGAGAAGAATCCATATTGCAGGATGTATCTATAATTCACTTATCTTTATTGCTAATTATTTTTCCATTATATGAATATTCCAAGTTTGATTATCCTATCCTGATGGGAAACATTCTGTGATTTTAATTTTTGGACTATATGAATAAGGCACCTATAAACCTTCATGTACAAGTTACTTCTGTACATATGTATTTTTATTTCTCATGTATACAGAATCTCAAAATATCCAAAATTTCCAGTAAGCAAATCACAATTGAATGAGAGAAGACACTTGACAGACACTAACATCAAGATGAATCAGACGTGGGAATTACCTAATATGGGTTTGGAAGTAGCTATAGTTGAAATGGTTTAAAATTCGGTTTAAAAAATTATCTTGCAACAAATGAAAAAACTGAAAATCTCAGAAAATAAATAGAATTTATAAAAAAGAAAGAAATGGAAATTACAGACCTGAACATTACCGTAATGAAAATAAAACGTCAATGGATGGGTTCCATAGCAGAGTGGAGACGACTTACAAGAAATCACTCAACCACACAGGGTGAATATAGCCCAGATCTTAGGATCTGCGGTTTGCTCTTGGCTGATTCTTATAATTGCTTCCCCAGGCAGAGCTTCACTTTATCAAAAGCCATGAGGTGTTAGAATTTAATTAACCAGCATCTCAGCTGCATTTAGTGTCCACAAATTGGCAAAGTACTTGGTCAGAAAACTCTAACTCCAGTTATCTATTATTTTACCCTCAGTTTTCCCTTGAAGAAAGCCTGTTTCTGATTCAAAATATATGATCTCTAAGAAGTCACTTTGAGTTAGAATTTCCTTTCAAGTTTAGATAAATAAATCAGTACAAATCATAGACAGGGATTCCCTCATTTCAATACTCAAGGAAAGAGTTATGTGTGGAGAGAGTAACTTTGTATTCTATATTATATGAAAAAAACCGCTGGCACCAGGAGATACACCTATAAGCCTGCTAACTTCATGTGGTGGTAGGTATAAGACTGCTAGTGTGGGAGAAATATGCCCACTTTGGGTGACTGTATCTGGCACTGAGTGGTGATGAATGTTTGATAGGGCTTATGATTATAACAGGTGCTTGTTGGAGTGCCTGGGGTGGTTCAGTTGGTTAAGTGCCGACTTCAGCTCAGGACATGATCTCCTGGTTCAGGAGTTCAAGCCCCACGTGGGGCTCTGTGCTGACAGCTCACAGCCTGGAGCCTGCTTCTCTCTGCCCGTTCCCCCACTTACACTCTGTCTCTCTCTCTCTCAAAAATAAATAAACATTAAAAGAAAGTATAATAGGATGCTTGCTCTCTCTCCTTTCTTTTGGAGAGTAGACATTATTTTTAGTTTTATTTTATTTTGAGACAGAGACAGAGAGAGAGAGAGAGAGAGAGAGAGAGAGAGCACGCACGCAGGGTAGGGGCAGAGAAAGAGAGAGAGAGACCCAAGTAGGTTCCTCACTGTCAGTGCAGAGCCCGAAGCAGGACTCAAACCACCCTCCACCCCAACTATGAGATCATGAGTCGTAAGCTTAACTGACTGAGCCACCCAGGCGCCCCAAGAGTAGACATTAAATTTTAGATGTTGTGTTAGAGACTCGTTCCTGAAGCTGCCTTCCGTGCAGAACTATTCCTCAGAAAAGTTTAGTTTGTTTTATGTCAGAGAGTGACTCAAACTGAGTTTTTTTCTCCTAATGATGGACTTTATCAGCCAGCACAGGGTTTTGACTTTACCTGAATCTCTAGCTGATATATGGCTTAAAAAATGTGTATGTGTAGAGCCACAATTGAGGATGCTTTATTTTTCCAAGTAGCAGTAACTTTACAATATCTATCTAAACTCCATAAGATGGAATTTGATGTGGGTACTTAGACACTTCTTATGATGTTTTATTTCCTTTGAAGATTTGGAAAGAAACTGACTTTTGAAAAATACTGTTATGAAGAAGGGAAATGGAAAATCATGTGAAAGTGGCCTTATTCTAAAGCTTAAATTTTATTTCTTTGTTCTGAAGATTAATTTTTTCCTAAATGATTATTTTTATTATAATTCTAAAACATCAAAAGCAATTAAACATGCCAATTTAACAGAAATCAATTAATCATATATGTAGTCTACTTTTTATTGATATATTTGTCTATACTAATGTCAATACTACTGTCTACATTTCTGCAGCCTTATAGTAAGTATAGAACTTATATACATTATGAATTTTCATATATATATTCCAGAAATATATATATATGTGTTTATTGTTTATTCATTTATTTTGAGAGAAAGAGGGAGAGCGTGGGAAGGGCAGAGAGAGAGAGAGAGAGAGAGAGAGAGAGAATCCCAATCAGGCTCCACGCTGTCAGCACAGAGCCTGACACAGGGCTTGATCCCATGAACCATGAGATCATGACCTGAGCTGAAATCAAGAGTCAGATGCCTAACCAACTGGGTCACCCAGGTGGCCCTAATTCCATATATATTTTAGAATGAACTTGTCAATTTCTTAAAAAAAATGTACTGTAATTTTGGGGCATTTCATTTTGAAATCACTTATTTTTAACAATATTAAGTCCTTCATTCCATGAGCATGGTACATTTATACATTTTTTTTACATTTATGTAACTACATTTATGTCTTATTAAAGTTCTCTCAGAATTTCTGTGGATTCAGTGAATAGGTATTGTGTACCTTTTGTTAGGAGTATCATGTATTTCATGTTTTTAGATGCTGTTATAAATGACTTTGACTTTTTCAATTTTAAATGCTAATTGTTTTAAATGTAGAAATACATTTAATTTTTATTGATTACTATTTTATCCCTTGACTTCTTGAAGTTGACTTATTCTAGTAGGCTTTTAATGTCTATTCCTTAGGATTTTCTGTGTAAATGATCATGACATCTGGTATAAGGATAATTTTATGTCTTCCTTCCCAATCTTTATGACTTTTCTTTCTTTTACTTTTCTTATTAGAATAGCTAGGACTAGAAGATATCCTAAATATCCTTTTATTGATCATGGTCTTAGCAGGAAAACATTCAATATTTTATATTAAGTAAATTATAGATGTCAGTTTTCAGATAATGTACTGTTCTGAATTTCCATTTGGTTATTTTATAGTTTCTATTTCTAATGTGATGTACCCTACCTTTTCAATCATTACATTCTTTTTCTTTTTAAATATTTGAACATATTTATAAAAGGTACTGCAAAGTTACTTTCTGCTAATTACAACTTCTGGAATCATGATAGGAACAGTTTCTACTGACCAATGTTCTTCACTTTTTTTTTTTTTGCTTTATTTTTGGTATGTATACTAATTTTTTTTATTATATACTGGGTGTTAGAAATAATATGTTGCTGTGAGCTTAAATTATGTTGACTTATTTAAATAGGTATTAGATTTCCTGGTAGGGAATAAATTAGTAATGGATCCTCTTGATCTTGTACACTTGGATTTATTCCTCATTATGGCAGGTCTGTTTCAGTAATATCCTTAGCTTTCAGGACATTTTTCTAACATACTTTTTTCTAAAATTAAGGACTTATTTTTTTAAACTTTTTTTTTTTAACATTTATTTATTTTTGAGAGACAGAGAGGCAGAGCATGAGCAGGGGAGGGGGAGAGAGAGAGAGATACAGAATCTGAAGCAGGCTTGAGGCTCTGAGATGTTTGTTAGCACAGAGCCCAATGCGGGACTCGAACTCACAAACGGCAAGACCATGACCTGAGCCGAAGTCGTATGCTCAACCGACTGAGCCACCCAGGCACCCCTAAAATTGAGGACTTATTTTTAAGGAATGGCCTTTTTTTAGTCTCAGCTGAAAGCCTGAGTTCCTCAGTGAGGTTATTTCACTATGACTGAACTGTGATTTCAATGTGTCTCAGAACCCACAACCTTTGATATCCCCATTTACCTCACAGCCCCACAACTGTGAATACACGGAGTTCCTTGATAGGTCCCATGAAGCCTAATGATGTGTACAGGCAGGCCAGCCATTGGTCAAGGATATTTCAAAATCACCCATTTTGTCCTCCTTGCAACCCCCATGCAAATCCCTCTTCTGTAGCTTCAAACTCTACCAATTTCAGTTATTTTAATCTCTTTATTTTCAATGAAATGCAGGGTTTCAGTTGGACTTGATTCCCTAAATCATAGTTTGGAAAGTTACCTCACACAGAAGAAGATAAACCTGGGATTGACTTTATACATCTCCCTTCTCTGAAAGACGACTATTCTACCATATCTATTGTCCCATGTTTAAAAACCATTGCCTCATATATTTTGTCCAATTTTATAGTTGTTTGTGGAAGGAGGGTAACAACTGCCAGTTACTCCATCATGGCTAGAAGCAGACTCCCTCTTAACTCCTCTGTTAATTTATTTTTACAGAGTTATATAATGAAAAGTAAAGAGGAGAGAAAAAAATGTAAAGTACTGAACCCTCATGCGTTTAAACAAAAAACAATTGTACTATGAATCACAGCAGCATTACATCATTGTTATATCTTAATAAAGACAGACATTACCCACAGGAATGCTCCAGACTTTTTATCTCTGAGATGTTCCATCTAAGAATCAATAGATCTAAAAATTCATGAATAGCCCTAGATCTAAAGGAAATTAACCAATGAGCCTCCTTCAGCAAAGTTCTCAAGTGGGTCAAGCGGGCTAAAATATGATATAAATGTTAAAATGATTCAAAAAATATTACAAATAAACGCTTTTTTTTCTGTAAAACTAATGATCCTCTAGCAGGGTTGGCTGTAAGAAAAAGGAAGAGACAGCAGAGAGTGCATAACACACTATAAATGATTAGATAGTTCTGGGAGTTCTTATAAACAAACAGAGAAAAAAAAAAGAAAAAATAGACAAAGAAGGGGAAAAGAAAAAAAAGGAAAAAGGGAAGAGAGGAAAACCAGAAGAGAGAGGAGAGAAAGAAAGAGATTTTTATAGCCATGTATTTAAACTAGGATTTTGACCCCTCTTTAAAATAATCAATTCTTACCCATATTGTTCCTAAAATTTGGTTACTTGTTATTTCCCAAAACTAGCTTGGATTTTTGCCTAGTCATTAATCTTAGCTCCATAAGTGAAATCTATTGATTCTATTAACCTGCCACATTGGCTACATTTTGCAAATATGGTGCTTTCAAAAGCCTCCCTTCCCAGGAGAACTGGTGACATATCAAAACTGTCCCAAGAGATTTGGATGCTAGTTTATTTTATAGTGACATTTAGCCATTCTGACAAGTGCTTAATTATTATATGTTCCTCCATAAAGGTTGTCTCTGACAATATGTGTAAATCAAATAAATTAAAGCACTATAAGTTATTAGTTTTCCATTCTGGTTGACATCTGTGATATTCGTTAATAAATAATTTAGTACATTTATAGACAATGATGAAGAGAGCATCATCAGTGCTGGGATTATTTTCTCCCAAAGGATATACTAGACAGCTGCTTACCTCTAATAAAGTTAAATCTAAGACTGTGAACTTACACTTTGTCCTACAATTATAATAGTTTGAATATACCATATTAGTTTATAAAATGCACATGCAAAATATATTGCTATGCAGTCTGGTACAGAGGAAGGCCCATTATTGCCATAAGGAGTGACATATTTAAGTCCCAGGCTCTCTTGTGTCTTGTAAATTCTTTCTCCTATGTGGATCTGTTTCCTCATCTATAAAGCCAATGTTAAATTTAACTAGATAAATTGTAAATGTCTCTGTAATCCTAGAATTCTGAAATTTTGTGTTTTGTTAAATCTTTACTGGGAATCTAATGGATAGTGATTTTCTTATCTCGTTAACACTAAGCCTTTCCTACACCCCACCTGTCCTCCATACCTTGAGTATCTGACTCAACTCTACTGTTTACAGTTTATTTATTTATTTTGAGAGAGAGAGAGAGAGAGAGAGAGAGAGAGAGAGAGAGAGAAAGAGAATCCTAAGCAGGCTCCACACTCAGTGCCAGCTAACACAGGGCTCAATCCCATGACCCTTGTATCATGACCTGAGTCAAAATCAAGAGTCCAGTGCTTAACTGACTAAGCCACTCAGGTGCCCATGACTCAACTCTATTAATTGTGAAATCATATTGCAGTTACTTGAAGTATATGTAATTTTTAGCATAGAAAATGAAGTCAGGTTGATTCTTATATCATCTAAAAGTGAACTAACTTCCTCTCCAAGAAAACACCAAATGGCAGATGATGCTGGTGGTGTGGATGATCCTGGAGGCCCTGGAATAGGAGGCCCTGGTGGCTTTGATCCTTTGGGGAATAAAGTCCCTAGATACAAGTAAGTGCAAATTTTTGGAACTACTGAATATCACTTACATGAGAACCTAGTCCTTAGCATTTGAGCAATGCTTCAGTCCTCTGAGGGTACACCTTCAGAGTAAAGATTCTCAGGGATAATATATTTTGCCCTCTTTTCAAATTGCTTTTCTACATTACCTTGGATGACCTTCCCTAACCCTCTTCAAATGTATGGCTCTACCTTCCTGGCATGTAAGATTTATTTTCTTTATTATTTTGACACATAGATGTTTGAATTTGGGAGGACAAGAGATTTGGAACGTTTTGCTGATTTTGAGAAGTCTGAGAAAATATAATTATTGGGATGCTACTAATCATGTAATGTCAAAATAGGAAGTATAATGCCACTTCCCAACTCTCTAGGGAATGGAGGCAGGGGGAGCATATTTGAGAGAAGGGGGTATGTATCTGCTTAATGGCAGAATGGTGTGTTTCAACTTGCTATGCCACTGTAAGCAGGTTGGTTGATAGCTGAATACAGTTACCATAAAACTCAATCCATTGACACACTTCTGCTCGATTAATAAACCAGAGGGGCAGGGTCTAGAAAAGTGCACCTTCTTTAAATAATGGATATTATGAGGACCAAGAATCACAATTACTGAATATACTATATACCTCACGAGTGGAACTATTATAAGAATACATGAACAGAAGAGGAACAAAGTAGCACTGAGGATTTGGTATCTCTACTCAGAACATTATAATAGCATCCTCTTCACTATTTCATATCTTTTTCCAATAAATACAAGTATTTCCTAACAAGACAAATCTCCACTATGAATTGTCTCTCAAATACCTCATATCCCTCCCCATCCATACTCCCCTCAAAAGAAAATATATCTGTCCCTATCCCTCCATACCCATATACCCATACTAGAATAATACTTTTCTTTGAATGGTTTCAAAATCTCTTTAATCCAAATTAGTTTTTAATATGATTACCTATGGGAAATCTATTATGATTGTAGAGTATAAACAAATTATTTTCTTTACATATCACATACTTGCTTGTTAAAACATCTATTACAATGAAAGACTACACTACACAAACTTTTTTTAATTAAAAAAAATTTTTTTATTAAGTTTATTTATTTTTGACAGAAACAGAGTGTGAGCATGAGCTGGGGAGGGGCAGAGAGAGAGGGAGACACAGAATCTGAAGCAGGCTCCAGGCTCCAAGCTGCCAGCACAGAGCCCGTCGCGGGGCTTGAACTCACGAACCATGAGATCATGACCTGGGCCGAAGTCGGACACTTAACCGACTGAGCCACCCAGGCACCCCTCTAATTGTTTATTATTAGAAGAGTAATGACTTAGGATTATTGTTTATCAGCTGTTTTACACTTCCAACATCTTTAAGTTATCAGAAAGATTAAACTTTGAATTTTAGAGGTACATGTTTGAATGCACAATTATGTCTGTTGACTTTATCATAAATTACTTACTGGCTCACAAAAAAATTACTGACCTAAGAGGTAAAAGATCTGTACACTGAAATCTATAGAAAGTAATAGAAAGAAAGAAATTGAAGACACAAATAAATAAAAAAACATTCCATGCTCATGGATTAGAAGAACAAATATTGTTAAAATGTCTATACTATCCAAAGTGATCAAAAAGAATGAAATATCCAAAGCAGTATACACATTCAATGAAATCCTTATCAAAATAACACCAACATTCTTCACAGGGCTAGATCAAACAATTCTAAACTTTGTATAGCCACCAGAAAAGACCCCAAATAGCCAGTGTAATGTTGAAAAAGAAAACCAAAACTGGAGGCATCACGATTCTGGATTTGAGCTCTATTTCAAAGCTGTAATCAACAAGACAGTAAGGTACTGGCACAAAAACAGACACAGATCAATGGAACAGAACAGAGAACCCAGAAATGGACCCACAAATGTATGGCAAACTCATCTTTGACAAAGCAGGAAAGAATATACAATGGAAAAAAGAGTCTCTTCAGCAAATGGTGTTGGGAAAACTGGACAGCAACATGCAGAGGAATGAACCTGGACCACTTTATTACATCATACACAAAAATAAATTGAAAATGGGTGAAAGACTTACATGTAAGATAGAAAATCATCAAAATACTATAGGAGAAAACTGGCAGCAACCTCTTTGACCTTGGTCACAGCAACTTCTTACTAGATGTGTCTCCATATCTAGACAAGGGAAACAAAAGCAAACATGAACTATTGGGACCTCTTCAAAATAAAAAGCTTCTGCAGAGTAAAAGAAACAATTGACCAAACTAAATGGCAATAGACAGAATGGGAGAAGATATTTGCAAATGGCATATCAAGTAAGTATCCAAAATCTATAAAGAACTTGTCAAACTCAACTCCCCAAAAACAATCAAGTGAAGAAATGGGCAGAAAACATGAAGAGACACTTTCCAAAGAAGAAATCCAGATGGCTAACAGACACATGAAAAGATACTCAACATCACTAATCAGCAGAGACATACAGATCAAAACCACAAGGAGATCCCACCTCACACCTGTCAGAATGGCTAAAATAGACAACTTAGGAAGCAACAGATGTTGGCAAGGATGTGGAGAAAGGGGAATGCTTTTGCAATATTGGTGGGAATGCAAACCAGTAGAGCCACTCTGGAAAAGAGTATGGAGGTTCCTTGAAAAGTTGAAAATAGAACTTCCCTATGACCCAGAAACTGCACTGCTAGGTATTTATTCAAAGGAGGATACAAAAATGCTGATATGAAGAGGCACATGCACCCCAATGTTGATGGCAGTGCCATCAACAATAGCCAAATTATGGAAAGAGCCCAAATGTCCATCAACTGATGAATGGATAAAGAAGATGTCATATATATATAATGGAATATTACTCGGTTATCAAAAAGAATGAAATCTTGCCATATGCAACAATATGGATGGAACAAAATAAGTCAGAGAAAGACAAATTATCATATCATTTCACTCATGTGAAATTTAAGAAACAAAACAGATGAACATAGGGGAAGGGAAGCAAAAATAAGATAAAAACAGAGAGGGAGGCAAACCATAAGAGACTCTTAAATACAGAGAACTGAGAGTTGCTGGAGGGGGTTTGGGTGGAGGGAAGGGCTAAATGGGTGATGGGCATTAAGGAGGGCACTTGTTGGCATGAGCACTGGTTTTGTGTAAGTGATGAGTCACTGGGTTATACACCTGAAACAAATACTACACTGTATATTAACTAACTTGAATTTAAATAAATAAATTTTTAAAAAAAGAAAAAAAAATTACTGACAATGACTTTCCATTATGCACCTGAATTAATAAAAAAACTTACATCGAAATATTGCTGGTAATTTGTCCTTATTAATAGGAACTACAGAAAAGCCTCCAGAATTTCAGATTGGTTCAAGGGATATGAAATTCAATGTTTAGCTGCCAAGCAGATAGTGTTAATGTATGAAGCTGGCCTTGTGAATTAATGCTGGGTACTTGCAAACTGGAAGTTATGGGCCATCACAAGGAGACAGCCACTCTGCTGATACTAAGAATGGTGTCATATCATGCATAAATGTTATCCCAACATTGTCAGACCTAATTTTTCAATAGAAGCCCAAAATTTCAATTTGAGGAGAAATTTCTGTTTTGTAAACATAAGCTTAATTCTTAAAACTGCATGGGCCAAAGACAGTATGTTTTTCAGGTCAAATCAGGCTATTTGAGATGTTCAGTTCAATGACATCAGACTTGATATCCAATATATCCATCTCATAATTGTAATAGATTTGTAAGTTGCTCAGGATATTAGCACAGGAATTTGGGTAATAATGGAAATGGGAAATAACGTCAAAGTTTGTCTCTATAACTCTTCATAATATATAATATATAATTAATAATATATAACGCTTATTTATGCTTTCATGCACCATCCACCCTCCATCACAAACCTTTAAATTTGGTACCAAGTTTAGCTGGTTTTAGTGCCATTCTCTTTTGAGGTATACTTTGTATAGTTATGTTCTGATTCACTGTTTTGATTTATATTGTATTCTTTAAAGTTAATTTTTTTTTTTAAATTTTTTTTTTTTTCCTTCAACGTTTATTTATTTTTGGGACAGAGAGAGACAGAGCGTGAACGGGGGAGGGGCAGAGAGAGAGGGAGACACAGAATCGGAAACAGGCTCCAGGCTCTGAGCCATCAGCCCAGAGCCTGACGCGGGGCTCGAACTCACGGACCGCGAGATCGTGACCTGGCTGAAGTCGGACGCTTAACCGACTGCGCCACCCAGGCGCCCCAGATTTATATTGTATTCTTATGAGACAAATTTACTTCCATGTTCTTGGAGGATGAAATGGGGGAGATCCTACTCATCAACTACAAGTGCAAGAGCTTTCTGGCAATAAAAGCATTGCAAGAGCCATTCAGCTAATATTAATTACATGAAAAGCAAAGTTTTTCAATTTATGTACCAAGAGAGGTTCTATTCTCAAACTTGAAGGATCATTCTCTAACTGGGCTAATTAGTGAGGATATTGTTGCTGATTTCTTCTTCTGAAAAGTACTGAATAAAACTGGCACAAATTTGCAGTCTAGCCACACCATACCTACATGTGCAACAGACAAGGACTCCATGTAATTGTGATAGCAAATGGTCCTAGATTTTCTGTCTATGTAGACCCATAGGAAAAGACTAGAAAGAACTCTTAGCTGAGATTTTGGGATATTTCCTAATCACATAATCTCTAATAACCACACTGTATATTGGGGGCAATAAATTGGTTTGTTTGTTTGTTTGTTTGTTTTTTTGAAGGTCCTTTTGATAGAGACATTCTAGGAGGCAGTGGGGGTTAGATTTTCATCCATGTATGTCATGGTGTTTTGTTCCCTTTGCATGTCCTAGCCCCCTTTTCCTGGGAAAGTTAGATGTAATCTCTATTCTGCTGAGTTATGATCACACTGGTTCAAACCTTGGTGACTGATTTATACATGGGTACTAGACCCTCTAGCAGTTATCCCATGACTCCAAAGTTTTCTCCCCTGGTACTGATTTTCTGCTTTCCAGTTTAAAGAGACTGCCTATCTCTCAGTCTAATACAATTAGCCATGACTTTGTTTCATCTGCTCTTGCTCCTCAACATCATTATGTTTGATGTTTCTGTTATCTTCCCTGGGTGGTCTGGCTCATTTTTGCTTAGGGAAAACAAGATTCATGAGGTTATATTTAATATTCCAATTGTGCATTAACTTCTTTACATGTCCCTGAGGAGTCAATATCTCCTCCCAGTTCCCTTGTGTACTGAATCCCTTATGCTCCAACTATATATATGTACATATGTTAGGATGGTAAGACAAATACACTCTAAATAGTACTGCATTTCCCCCCATAGGGACTTGTAAAATACTACATGTTTCTTATTAAGCTGATTTTCTATTCATTCAAAAACATTTATTTCATGTGCTTACTGGGTATGGTGGAAAAAGAAAAATAAGATTCATTCTTACCTTTAAGTGGTTTATAACCTCATGGTGAGGTATTCATGTTTATGAGAAACTATAATAAAGTTAGACCAAAAAGTGCCTGAAGAAGTATGACAAAAATGCTAGTGGGCACACAGTGATTAATTCTGATTTGGGGAACTGGGAGAAATCTAACAGTTTATTGTGGAAGGAATTTCAACATTAACCTGACAAGATTATTTCTGAAGGGAGTTTTCCTCCTGTATAAACCCTGGAAGTCATGCTTTCCAAAAGTAAACAAGCTGACATCATTAGATATGGAAGATGCCTTCCCTCAATGTTCCCATTAACAGTAATGGACAATTCAAAATCCAATTCTTTCACATTGAGTCATTACTATTAATGAGACAAAATGAAATGACATGCCAGATATTCCTCATGGAAATATAGAAAAGGTGAAAATGAGAAATATGATCTGAGATATTAATTTGTAAGACTGAAAGTAATAAAACAGAGTACATTCTCTATAATTTATCAGAAAACTTAGCTCTTAGATTTTCTATTGTCTCTTTTTCTTGTGAAATTTAGGCTTTCATCTTCTCTCACTTACCATTAAATTCTTCCTCTAAGGTATTCTGATTAGGTAGCTTTAAGGCTACAAGGTATGATGAGATAAAGAAATGATTTTATCTTACTTTATCTTGCATTTATTAATTGTGCTCTCAAGAGGCTCTATTTTATTTTATTTTATTTTTTTTTTTCAACGTTTATTTATTTTTGGGACAGAGAGAGAGACAGAGCATGAACGGGGGAGGGCCAGAGAGAGAGGGAGACACAGAATGGGAAACAGGCTCCAGGCTCTGAGCCATCAGCCCAGAGCCCGACGCGGGGCTCGAACTCACGGACCGCGAGATCGTGACCTGGCTGAAGTCGGACGCTTGACCGACTGCGCCACCCAGGCGCCCCAAGAGGCTCTATTTTAAAATCAGTATAGCTAGAACAATATTAGAAGACAGTTAACATTTTTAGTATATTTATGCTAGAAAACAGTGTGTTTTAAATTTTTGTTTAATGTTTACTTAATTTTGAGAGAGAGAGTGTGAGCAGGGGAAGGACGGAGAGAGGAAGACACAACATCTGAAGCACACTCAGGGCTCTGAGCCATCAGCACAGAGCCCGATGGGGGGGGGGCTGGAACCCACAAACTGCGAGATCATGACCTGAGCCGAAGTCGGACGCTTAACCGACTGAGTCACCCAGGTGCCCCCAAAACAGTGTGTTTTAGAGTCCACTTGGACTCCACCGAAATTATTTTCCTCTCAGATCCAGGTCTAGATAAACAATTTTTTCCCCTCCATTATTGCTCTGACCTTTTAATTACTAGTCCGAATATAATCTGGGGTTTGTTGCTACCAAAATGAGCAGGAGGAAAATATAGCTTAACCCTGACCCACATCCTACTGTGGCCATCAAATATATTTAGTCTGAAGCCTATGTTCTCTTGGTTGCTTACACTGTAGGAGATTCCTATATCCTCTGGTAAGAATATCAGGTCATTTAGAAGTATTCCTTTTCTACCCAGTACCTCTGGAAAAATACATCCAGAATAGCTAATGTTCTCTTTAAATCCTTGCAACCGTTCTTAACAAGAGCTAATGGAAATTATGTTCATTTTAAAAATACATCTATAGCTAAGATTCATATTACTCTCACTGGTTATTAGTTGTGCTCTATGTTTTCTTTTCCTTTTCTTTTTAAAAAAGTTGTTGCTTCTGGTTCAGTTACCCCTTCTTTTCCCCTTCCTCATCAGATCTCTAATGGACCTCTAACATCTTAAACTCAATGGGCCTTTTGCAAGTCTGATTTAACAGCATCAGTCCTGTTCATGCTCCACCATCTTTATTGTTCCTGGATTTAAGGCTGCTTCCACCTGCAGGAAAACCTTGTATCACTTCTGTGATTAAAGGTATACAGGCATAAAATGGCTTCCTTGATCCTCCTCATTAATTTTTTTTCTTTCAGTAATTTCGGCTCTTATCTTTATAATTTTCATTCCTCCACTTTAATGTGCTGTTCTTTTCTATCTTCTACTGATACTTAGAAAATTTGGGGCACCTGGGTGGCTCAGTCGGTTAAGCGCCCAACTCTTGATTACGGCTCAGGTCATGATCTTGTGGTTCTTGAGTTCAGGCTCTGTGCTGATAGCTCTGAGCTTGGAGCCTACTTTCGATTCTGTGTCTCCCTCTCTTTCAGCTCCTCCCCCACTTGCACTCAGTGTCTCTCTCTCTCAAAAAGCCAAGAGCACACTGTATACACTGTATGTTAGCTAACCTGACAATAATTTATATTAAAAAAAAACTATAACTATATATTGAAAAAATAAATAAACAAATAAATATTATAAAAAAGAAAATTTCTGTTCAGGCTTTGTTCTCTGCTATATCAGAGTTGCAGGCTATACATTCTGCATTTAAGCACAAATCTAACTACATCCCACATAATTTATTTGCTATATTTTCATCATTGTGTATTTACAAATATTTTCCAATTTCCATTGTGATCTTTTGTTTGTTATATGGGTTAAATATATATGTGTTAAATATGTATGTATTTCTTAACTTAATGTCAATATTTTTCCTGTCTTAGCATCATAGTTTGTATACTTGTTAATTATTTTTTAATGTCTATTTATTTTTGAGAGAGAGAGAGAGAGAGAGAGACAGAGTGTGAGCCAGGGAGGGGGCAGAGAGGGAGACACAGAATCTGAAGCAGGCTCCAGGGTCTGAACTGTCAGCACAGAGCCCAACGTGGGGCTCGAACCCACGAACTGTGAGATCATGACCTGAGCTGAAGTCGGACGCTTAACCGACTGAGCCACCCAGGCACCCCAACTTGTTATTTTTAAGGTTACTCTACAGATTACAACCTGCATTTCTGATTCATTAAAGTTTAATGTGTATTAACATGTCTACTTTTCCTGACCAAGACTTTCAGAACATTTTAATGCTGTTTGTCTCTCTGACTTAATGCTATTATTATATTTTGCCATATATTTTCATACATTTGAATTATAAACATATATAAACACAAAATTTTTATGACTTTTAAATATTAAATATTTATTTATATTTACATTTATTGTTACTTTATGCTCTTTCTTGCATCTCCAAACTTGCATCTGTGGATTACTCTTCTGGCTTTAGAATATCTTTTACCTTCTTTTTAGCACAAATCTGGTTGTGACAAATAATCTGTTTCTCTTTGTCTGAAAACATTTCATTTTGCTTTTGTTTTAAAAGGGCACGGTACTTTTGGGGTGCCTGGGTGGCACAGTTAAGCTCCCAACTTTTGATCTGGGCTCAGTCACGGTCTCACAGTTTGTGAGCTCAAGCCCCAAGTCACTGACTGTACAGAGCCTGCTTGGGATTCTCTCTATCCCTCTCTCTCTGCCCCTCCCCTACTCATGCTCTCTCTCTCTCAAAATAAAATAAACTTAAAAAATAAAGGGCATGTTACTTTCTCTGACTTATTTCACTTAAGACAATACACTCTAGTTCCATCTATGTTGCTGCAAATGGCAAGATTTCATTCTTTTTGATCACTGAGTAATATTCCATTGTACATATATATCACACCTTCTTTATCCATTTGTCAGTTGTTGGACATTTGGGCTCTTTCCATAATTTGGCTATTTTTGATAATGCTGCTACAAACATTGGGGTGCATGCGCCCCCTCAAATCAATATTTTTGTATCCTTTGGATAAATATCTATTAGTACCATTGCTGGGTTGTAGCTCTATTTTTAATTTTTTGAGGAACCTCCATACTGTTTTCCAGAGTCAGTTGCACCAGTATGCATTCCCACCAACAGTATAAGAGGCTTCCCCTTTCACATATCATATGATTTCACTCATTAGGTGGAATTTAAGAAACATAACAGATGAACATAGGGGAAGGGAAGGAAAAATAAAATATGATAAAAACAGAGAGGGAGGCAAACCATCTTAAAGAGACTCTTAACTATAGAGAACAAACTGAGGGTTGGTGGAGGGGCAGTGGGTTGGGGGATGGGCTAAATGGGTGATGGTCATTACTGAAGGCACTTGTTGTGAGAAGCAGTGGGTGTTATATGTAAGTGATGAATCACTGAATTCTATTCCTGAAACCAATACTACATGTTAACTAATTTGAATTTAAACAAAAACTTGGAAGAAAAACAAAAACAAAACAAACAAAAAACACAACAGGTTTGCATATTTTATCCTACTATAAAGCTGACACATTCAAGGTCAAAGAGAGCAGACTATGGGAATAAATGTTTGGCCACTGCAAAATAATTAAATTCAACTAGAAATAGTAAAAGGGTACATTACTAAGTATTCCCCCAAACTCTGAAGATGGTCTTCCAGTGAGTTCTGGGTTCCACTGCCACTCTGGCTGCTTTTAAGATTTTTCTCTTTTACCTCATAGTGCTCCCGGGAATTATGGCTTTATGTAGCTACTCAGTTTTACAAAGTGGTAATTACATCTTTAAACCCTGATTCTCTTCCTTTCTCTATTTTTGGGCATCCGATTCCACAGTACCATGAGAGTAGTCTATTTCTAAATTGAAGCCCTTTGATACCTAAATCCTGAACTCCAATTTTTGTCAACTTAACCTGTCAAAACTCTATTTGGTATTACATGCTTTCAGCTGTCTCCATAAGAGTTTATGCAGCAGATATTAGCCTACACCTGAATCGATAGAATACAGCTAGGAAAAAGTAGTCCTGATTTCTGAGCTCACATCTCTTAGTTTCTTTTTTTTCTTGGATGTTGGCCCCTGAATTCTTCACAGTCTTATTAGTTCTCCCGTACTTCCAGATGGATGTTCTTTCATACTTTTCTGGTTTTTCCAGATATTATCAAAGGAAGGGTCGGGATGAGTTATCTATTTGCCATGATTGGAAACACCCTTTTCAATTGATATATGACATACACTAATCTTGAATGTTAATAACCATGACTTTTTGACACATTTACACCTGTCTAGTCATTATCCAAGGAATATACAGAATATATAGACTATTTCTAGTACTCTATTTCTAACACTCTCTTGCATCTGTCCTGAAGACACCCATCAGATGACTACAACTCTGACATTTATAATCATTAACTTTGCCTGTTTTGAAGTTAATATAAGTGGAATGTTACTGACAATACACTTATGTATCTAGCTTTTTTGAAAACATAATATCTATGAACATAATATCTATGTTTTTATATGTAGTAGTCCATTTTTCATATCTGTATAGTATTTTCACTGAATGAATATACCACAATATATCTATTCTTCTTTTCATGGGCATCCAGTTTTAGCTACTTTGAATAAAGTTGCTACGAGCATTTTGTATGTTTTTTGGTGGCCAGATGTACTCTTTTATCTTGTGAATACACCAACAGTGAAACTGCTGAGTTGTAGGGAAGGCAAATATTCAGAGTTAGCAAAAACTCCCAGTTTTTAAAATGGTTTTATCATTTTACATTTTCATGAGCAGTGTCTGGTATTTCTTTCTCATATAGGCTACATTTTATTTTTAAAAAATAATTTTTCACTTTCTTACTGTTCTTCATTTCCTTTGGGTACATACCCTGCTCACTGTCTAACAAAGCTGAATGCGGAATTTATACAAGGTTTTTGCCACTCTGTTCAGTTTCCTCCCCTAATAGTAACTTCCAGTCTTTCACTTCACATTTCCTAAGACAAGGGTCAGCTTGGTTCAGCCTCCCTCTTCTTCCACTTTGCCAGAGGGTACTGCTACATTGGGCCAAGTGGATTTTCTTTTTTTTTCTTTTCTTGCCTTTTCTTTTCTTTTCTTTTCTTTTCTTGCTTTTCTTGGGTTTCAACTTCAACAAATGAGCTCTCAAGCTAAGGGAGAAAGTTTTGTTTACATATATGGTTGCTATTTCAAAGAGTTGGAGGGGGTAGTTGATACTGTTTATTTTGCTGTTTGCCCCCAACATATATCCATTCTTCACAATAGGAGAGAAATCAAAAATCTCAGGTTAATATTCTATAGTCAGTTTACCTCCATCTTCTCTTCCCATCTCTATACATCTCTAATTATTACTGATACCAATTTGACTATAATTGTTATAAATAACAATAATAGAGAACACTGTGAATTTTAAATTTTGTTGTGATGAAGAGAATGAAACATTTGTATGTATTTTGGGTGTTTAATGAAGCTGTTTCTCTGTTTGGATAGTCTTGGTACTCGTTTTCTAACATTTTCTACAAATCCCTAAAAAATGTTGATCGATACCTTTCTGGTGAAGGACACATTTCCAGGATTTACAAAGAGATGAAAAACCCCACCTCTGTGAAGCATTGATTTTTACTTTGGCCCATTCATTCCAAATACATCCACCAAGTACGATGTCAGTTTATATATTTCAATATTTAATAGTTTTCTGAAGTCTCTGGTGTGTACACACATTCTATTAAAACCCTGTCGACTATTTACTTTCTCCAATCATTCATATGGGCTTTTTCTTGCCAAATGTTAATGTGACATCTGCTGTACCTAATTCCAGTAAATATCAGGAATTTTTATGCATACAAACGGTTTATCATACATACACCATCAATTTGTTCTGAGACATGTCACTTGTGCAAATAGCCTAGGGGTTTTATTTATTAAGATTTACATCGAGTGAAAACTAAACACTTTAATTCAAAGATCTTGGATTTTCCATCCAGATGTTTATAATCTCTCATGCTATTTACTGACCTTGCCAAATTAAGGTTGTGAATTAATTAGTTGTATTCATAAATTCATAAAGAGATGAATTACTATAAAAGGTTGATAATATATGATATCAGATTTTCATAAAATAAGGAGGCAATATAAATTCAATTCGGAAGGAGCAAAACATAATAAAAAAAAAGTAAGATCCTATTTAAAAGTGGTAATGGACACATAAAACCAACCAGACTTTCATGCTTAGTTTAATGAATTTATGTACTTCAATCACATAAACAAAAAGTATCCTATTACATAAATATTGGAATTTGATGACAGATTTTTTCTAAAAATGTTTTGTTTTCAACTTCAAGGGAAAGTATCTTTTTCTTATTTTCATTCAGCTATTTATTCAACTGCTTATTCATCAAGAAATATTTTTTTTATCACTTCCCTAAACCTCTAACCTCCTCAAATCAACCTCTCTCCCTCATAGCCTTATGTACCTCTTACTCATAAAAAGTATAACAGCTATAACATTGCATTATTGGTGGGATGATTTGGTAATTTTGTGAATTATAATGAGATTTTTGAACTCTAGGTAAGTAAGGTCTTTGTTCCTTTTTGCTCACCATTGTATGTCCAGAGCCTAAAAGAGTGTTTCATAGAGTAAGTGATCAATCAATAAATGTAAGAGGTGCTGTATATTAATTAGAATTTCAAGAAAATCAAGAGATTGTGTTTGCCTAAATGCACAACTGGAACCAGGAATACAAAAGGAAGGGTTATGCATGATACAGATTAGGAGAAAATTCTGTTTTATGAGAAATAGTAGAAAGCCCCTTAGGAAGGGGTAGAAGCAGATGATATTATATGGCAGATTTTAATATTAGGTAAAGATTTTCATTTGTAGGACAAATAAAGCCCAAGACAATTAATTAAAAAAATACTGTAAGACTGAAGTTAACACCATGGTGAACCTCAGAGGGAACTAACTCTTCACGGCTTGATCCAGTGCCCTACATTAGACACGAAGATGTATCCTGTGTTCTCTCCATTCATTATTGCCACAGGTCCAAGGAGCTTACTCTGGTCGTATTCAGTAACTACTTGTTGCCTAAAATAAAATAGTTCCCTGACATTTTAAATTTGTTCATTGAAAGCCTTGAATTGTTAAAGGAGACCATAGGAATGTAAGAGTTTTGGTTAGCTCATTTCAACCCTCTCTGTATCTGTTTCATTAAAATAATTCTTATAGAAATTACTCTCCTATTAAAATCTCTCTTTCTCTCTCTCTCTATGTATGTAGGAATACATAATTCCTACATACATGTATACATGTATTTACGTATGTGTGTATATATACAGAGATTTATACACGTATTTTTTTAAAAAAAAGAGTTAACTAGAAGGATGGCTGAAGATGTACAGTAATCTCTCTCTTTCCTGAGACTCCACTGCAGTGACCACAATGAAAGAATGGGAATCATAAACAACAACAGGAAAGAAGATGGATGAAAAACTGTGGGGATATCTATCTTTATGGCTCCCAGCATACTGAACTCCTTCCTTAAAGTTTGATTATCTCCCACAATTAGAAATCTGTCTTCTTAAGGTAAAATCAGAGATCTTCTATCTCTAGAAAACCTTGCATTCCCTCTATCAGAATCTACATCTTTATTTTTTTCTTCTCATACTTTCCTCCTCCCCACTCCTGTACTGCCTTCTTATTTCCAACCCCAATTCTATTTCTTGCTGACTTATATTTGCTGGAACATTTCCTCCAGTAGAACAGCCTAAGGAAGGGAAGCTTGGGTGAAATTTAGCTTTTTCCTCATTTAAAATTTTTAAAAACTCTATTATAAATATGATGTAAATATAGTTACTCTACTTAAATGTTGGACATTGGCTTTTGACGGAATTTTTCTTATTTTTTAGGTGCATAAGGCTAGCTCACATTGCAGCCTGACTGGATGACTGAGAGTATTACTTATATTTATATAAATTTATATTTTGCTTCATTTACTTATCCTCTCTCTCTGTCTTTCCCACTCTGTCTCTCTCCTGCGTGTGTGTGTGTGTGTGTGTGTGTGTGTGTGTGGGTATGTGTGTGTACCACAGAGTTTATCTGAAGGGAATTTTTAAAGAGTTCCTAATTTTTTCCTTACCCACTGACCTTTCAGGTTTTCTTTTTTGGGGAAAACTGTAGTAATTCACATTTTCCTACAATATTGTCAATTTTCTACAGCCTTTCAACGTTTTGAGGAAAGAATGTCATAGAGTACCATCATAAAAACAAAAGGTCTCATATAATCTTACAGCTATTTTTTATTTGCTAATCCATACTTTCTTTAATTTATTCATTGGATTTTCCAGGTCAAATCTTTCTTTGTGATTCATCTCCCTAAAAACAACAAATAAGATTGTATACTCAGATTTTCTAAATAAAATAGAATTATCAAACACAGATTACTAAGAATAGCTAAGGTTACATACTTTTGCTTCTTATTTTTATATGCTACGGAAAGTTTCTTGGGTCATATTTCTTAAATATGTTCATTGTTTTCCTCTTTAAGAAGGTGTAAGAAGAATGCGTGTGGGTACAAGATGTGTTCTTTTCATGAGCTTCACACGTCTTAAAATGCTTGTGCTTTATAGTCAATTCTCAATTACCAAGTCCCAATTTTCTCTGTGAAATAAGTCAGTGACTTTGGGTAGAAGTTATACTGAATATAGACAGTTGAGACAAAGAGCATTCATGACAGAGAAATTCAACTGTGCACGCTTTTATTTTATTTATATTTTTCTTCCCAAGGAAAAGAGTGTTTTTCCCTAAAGCAGCAGCTACCAAACTTTTTGGTCTTCAGGCTCCTAAAATTTTTCTTTTATGTGGGATTTAATGTGAATGACCACTATCAAAATTACACCCTCAGAAATTTAAATAAATAAAACTTTAAAATATATATGCTGAATTCATTCGAAAATAGTCAAAGTGAACTCATTTCGAAAGCAACATTTTTATGAAGAAATAACACTTTTCCAAAGCAAAAATATAATTATGATTAGAGTGACATTTTTGCAAATCTCTTAAATGTCTTACTTGATAGATAGCTGGGTTCTTAGGTCAGCTTCTATATTCCGTGTTCCAAATATCACATGTTCTACAGCCTCTAGGAAGCTGCACAGTATACTCCCGAGAAGAGAGCAGAAGGCAAATAACACCTTCATGTTACAATGAAAATAGTTTTTTTTAACTGTTTTCTTTTTAATTTTTTAAATGTTTTTATTTGAGACAGAGAGAGAGAGAGAGCATGAGCAGGGGAGGGGCAGAGAGAGAGGAAGACACAGAATCCAAAGCAGGCTCCAGGCTCTGAGCTGTCAGCACAGAGCCCAACGCAGGGCTCGAACTCACAGACTGTGAGATCATGACCTGAGCTGAAGTTGAACGCTTAACCGACTGAGCCACCCAGGCACCCTACAATGAAAACAGTTTTGATCTCAGACCTATTGAGAGAGAATAGCTGTTCTAAAGTGAAATGTCAGTCTGTTCCAGAATACCAAAAAGCACAATGAAGGGCAATATGCAACTGAATTGTATTTTGCCTTGGTTCAGAATACTTGAATTTACAAGTAGGCCACAAAATACATTAAAATTTTAGCAACATTTGCTTAAGTCTTGATGGGCTGGCTTCCTTGGCCTACTAATTGATGCCTTAACCTCTACTATGGATAAGTGTTCTTTTCTCTCTTTCTTTTTTTTTTTTTTTAGTTTATTTATTTATTTTGAGAGAGAGAGAAAGCACAAGTCGGGGACAGGCAAAGAGAGAAGAAGAGAGAGAATCACAAGAAGGCTCCACACCGGCAGTGCAGAGCCCAGTGCGGGGCTCGAACCCATGAACCGTGAGATCATGACCTGAAGTTGGCACTTAACCAACTGAGCCACCCGGGTGCTCCTAAGGTGTTCACTACCTTCTGTGTAATCTGCTTAGATAGAAGCAGTTCTGCTTCCTAGTAGAATAATTTTCTGTGCTTTATGTTACTGTTGTTATATCCATGATGGTAAAGGACCGGGCAAATAAAACCATCAAGAACTAAGGTTCTTCACTTATGGAAGAGCTGAGATACCTTATAATAGTGTTGCCTTGTATATGTATTTTGAAATATTTTATTGTCAACTTGATACAATAGGAAACAAGTAGTTTCTCAGTCACTTGCCACTCTTAATCAGCCACGTAAACAAATCTGTGAAAGTATTTTTTATTTTGCATTCCCAAAATAATACTCTAGATTTTGAAAACAAATAAAACATTTTAGGATTATCTATTACATGCAAAAATAACTTTGCAATTTCTCAGAAAGCTCCTGGAAAATCACAAATATGTGTTTCTTTACTTCAAGCAAAAAAGGGAGATGTTAGAAATAATTAGGTTTGTCTCTGAGGATAGTACATTATAGTGGAGAAGTTTCTACTTGTTCTAGGAAAGAACAGAAATCTTTGCCAATCCCTTTCCTCTGTGGTCATGTTGTTGTTTCAGAGGATTAGGGATGAAATAGACTATACTTTTTGCTAACCTACCTCCACTATCTTTATTTAGGGATGGTTACTCTAAGGGGATGTTTTTTGAACAACTTTACAATTCACGATACATTTTACATTTTGATGCAACACACACACACTCATAAATGCCCACAGCTGAAACAAATATTTTAAGAAATAATACTAACCTATACATTTGAGATGTACTTCTATTCCAGTCCATTCTATATGCTATCGATTTGATTCAATTTAAATTCTTTTTTTTTTTTAAACAAAAACTGGTTACAAGCCACAAAATTGATTTCACAATCCACTATTGGGTTATGAACTCTAGTTTGAAAAACACTTCACCAAAGAACCTATTTGTTGATAATCTTACCTTTGCCTGCCATGCAAATTTTCATATTTTCTTTGTTTTCTTTTTTAACAATGAAAAGGTGGGGACAGTATATCAGCAACCAGTCAGTGACATCAAGTCATACCTGTGATTTGTCTTTTCTTTTCCCTTACTATAGAGTGATAAAAACAACTACATGATAAATCATGAGAAACGGCACTGAAAATCTGGATCTAATCTGGACCAACAAATCCAAGGTATTGTTTACTTTTCCTTTTCTTCTGGGCAACTCAGAGTAAAAGGAAGTTATATGCTAACCTAATTTCAGACACTATGCTTCCTTCTCTGGCAAATGAATCCATTAAAATCTAGGAAGTACCTGCTGACCTGTGCACATTGCTATTCAATGCTGACTCAATATTTTCAGGGAGAGAGTGGAATAAAAGTTGTATTTTAATAATATCTACTAATGTGTCCTAGCAGCTGTTTTATTTTTGCTGACATGGTAGAGAAAACAGTACCTCATCCTTGGAAAGGATAAGTTTCTGCTGGAGGATTGTACAATTCTGAGTGAACCTGAACTTTATGCATTTCTCAGAGCATGCCGAGACCAGCATGAAGTGCTCTCCTTTTCTTTCCTGCTACAGGTTTCAGCATCTAGGTCTATCTTCTTTTTCTTCATTGGTACCCCCACCCACTGTATCATGTGAAATTCCCCAAAGTGACTGCCTGAAGATTATTAATAATAAGTTTTACGAGAAGACAGGCTGAGCATAACACATTAAAGATAAAAATATGGCAGCATGACAATAATGTGGGGACGTTCAGCAGTTTGTATAGTCATTATCATAGCTCTCTTTTAAAAAATGTGTATTTTTGAGAAAAAGTGAGTGGGGGAGGGGAAGAGAAAGAGACAGAGAATACCAAGCAAGCTTCCCCAGCCTGACATGCGGCTCAAACTCAAGAACAGTGAGATCATGACCTGAGCTGAAATGAAGAGTCAGATGCTTAACCGACTGAGCCACCCAGACACCCCGATTATTCTAGCTTCCTTAATGGGAATGGGAAGTTTACAAATAGGCTTAAGGTCTTCCTTTCTATTTTGAAGGATAGAATACACCCAACCTTCTCACTTAGATCCTGGCTATTTTCTGGATTGCTCATTCATATTTTATTTATTCATCCCGAAATATCACTTGCAATGGATTCACAGGTTTCATTTTGTATCCATTCAAGTATCCAATTCCATTAAGTAGTTTGTATTTCTGGGGACCACCAGTGTATTTCCCACATGACTGAACCCTATATATATTTTCTATATATTCATGAAATGTCTCATTACTATCTTTACTCACAATCATATATTTATATTATCTTTGTACTTTTGGTAACCACAAAGTTGAAAGCTAGCGATTTCCTCAAATACATTTTTCTTCAAATATGATGTAAGTGTAAAAACAATATATAAGCTCAACAGAAAAGGGGCATTTCTATTTGAGGTTTACTCAAAAAGAGTTTTAGAGTCTATCACTACACAGCCAGCTCATCCCCAATATGTATCCCTGTGGAACTCCTAAGACTTCACAGCTAACATAAAACCCACAAACTCATACACATGAACACACACATACCAATGTGTCTAAACAAATGCATCCCATTGCTTCTATTTGACATTATAAGCTTTTTTTAAAAAAGGAAGGAAAATGAGACATGTTGATTTCTGATCAAATATTTAATCACTATTGCTAAATTGAAAAATTACTATTAAATCACTACTAAATTAAAAGCACATGAATAAAAATCTTATGGATCCACAAGGGACAATGAGCATGGGAGAGAGAGCTGCAGATGAAATATTTCTGCAAATTTTTAGGAGACAAAAACCAGATGGAGAAGTGATAGCTGACCCTGGAGAGAGAAAAAGAAAGAAAGAAAGAAAGAAAGAAAGAAAGAAAGAAAGAAAGAAAGAAAGAAAGAAAGAAAGAAAGAAAGAAAGAAAAGCTACTGCTTAAGAACCTGAAGAGGCCTTACCTCAGAATGATAGTAAAACTATTAAATGCTCTGTACAGCATGGACTCTCACCAGTAGATTTATTGTTGTATCTGGACTAGGTGAGCAAATACCAACCCGGAAAAAACAATGAAAATAAGCATCATCAATAAGTTCTGTTTATGGCAGCACCCACTGCCTTTGGCAGAGAGGTGTGAAATATGGGCCAGAAAACTAGGGAACCAATTGGAAGTTTGTCTAGAGAGTGGTTACTTAATGTGGCACTTAGTATGGTATCTATATAGATAGCATTCACTATGTGCTAAGTATAATTCTTGGTGCTTTACAGAAAATATTGTTTTACCTCTATAATAAACCTAAGAGTAGAGTATTAACATTATTCCCTTTACAGATAAGAAAACTGAGGCACAGATAGGTTAACTTGCTTACGGTGGCCCATAGAGTAAGTGGTGGTGCTAGCATTCAAACCCAAGCAGTCTGTCTCCATTCTCTTAATGACTGAGACGTTGCCTCCTACTTTTTTTTCCTTCAGAGAATTTGAATGGAAAAGGCTATTCCTAAGGGAATTTATGCACAGCGGAAAGTAGAGCCAAAGGAAGGAGCTGAAAACAAAGGAATTAAATTAATTTCTTTACTCTGAATTGTGTGGCCTTTCAGACCCACTTTGTTCTCAGGGTAACAGCATATTATCTTCTCCCACCCCAATATGAACACACCTACTGACAGGAGATTGAAGGACGTGTGTCCTAAGAAACAAACACCTCAAGAGGAAAGATCTTCACTTGCTGATTGGGGGTGGGGGTGGGGTCTCATGGTGAAAAATGTCTACTTAATATCTGTTTACCCTAAAGCCCATCAATGAACAAGCCTCACCTTATCAATCTTTATTGGGTTATTCCTAAATTAAAAGGACCAGAAAAGGTTCAGTAAGAATTTGAGGCATAATTACAACATGAAAAAGATACTACCAATCCTACTAATTGTTATAATTACTCAGAGATAGATGAAGCCAGAAACAAAAATCAGTAACATCCTCAAAGTGATGTTGCATCTACAAACACAATCTAAATTATATGACAAAGGTATTGGGGAAAAAACAACAACAACAACACAACAACAAGAAACAGCTCTTGAATACAACAATGTATGAGAAATTTTAAGATTTCAACAGATAGACTGAACTATAAATTAAGGTCTCAGAAAGTAGAACACAACAGGAAAGTGATCAAACAGAAGACCAAAACCTAAGAACAACTTTCCTGAACTCTGACTGCTTCCATTTGTTAACCTACATAGGCTCTTGGATTTTCTTTGTGGATCAACACATGCATGAAAATAATTTCAGTATAATCTTATGCTTTCTAAATCCTCTTCTCACTATTGTTTTCTGTTCTATTGCTTAGGCTGAAGCCTAAGTACAATTTTGAATAGTGAGAACAGTAAGATAAACCCTTACCATCTTTCTTATTTTAACAGTAATGTTTTCAAAGTTTCACCACTGTGTTTACTAACATTTGTGATATATTATTTGATTAAAATTAAGAAAATCATGTTACATTCTTACTTTCCAGAAAATTTTATAATAAAAGACTGCTAAATTTTATAAAATGCTGGGAATTTCCTCTGTTAAGTATATTAAGATGGTGAATTATATAAGCAAATTTTCTAATACTGGAAAATTCTTTCAGTCTTGGGATAAGCTCTGCTTATTCATATTCTAAATGTTAGAATTATTTACTTTTATAAATATATTGATGGATTTGGTTTGATATTTACAGTGCTCAATTTTATTTGAGATTTTTAATATTTATTTTGATAAATGAAATTATCTACAAACTTTCTCTAACTTTGCTGTTTTTGTTTGATCTTGTTATCAAATACATGGTAGAATTATGAACTGTGTGGGGTATTACCATCAGTAGTAGTAATAGTAGCAACACAACATAAGATTTACTCTTAGAAAATTTTAAGTATACAGTATAGTATGGTGAGCTGTAGGTACTATGCTATAGAGTAGATCTCTAGAATTTATCTTGCACAGCTGAAACTCTGTACTCTTTGACCATTTCCCCTCCCCCTACCCACCCATTCTATTCTCTGCTTCTATGAATCTATTTTAGATTCCACATTTAAGTAAAATCATACAGTATTTGCCTTTCTCTGTCTGGCTTATTTCACTTCACTTATGTCCTCCAGGATTATTAATGCTGCTATAAACACATGCTATAAGTGCATGTGCCCTTTGAACAAGCATTTTTGTATCCTTTAGATAAATACCTAGTGGTGCAATTGCTGGGTTGTAGGGTAGCTCTATTTTTAATTTTTTCGAGGAACCTCCATACTGTTTTACAGAGTGGCTGCACCAGTTTGCAGTCCCACCAGCAGTGCACAAGTGTTCCCCTTTCTCTGCATCCTTGCATGGCTTAAATTTTTAAAAAATTATTAACGGTTGTTTTCTGGCCTAGAATATGGTCCAACGTGGTGGATATTTCATGTACACTTGAAAACAATACATATTGGCTTTTGTTCAGTGGAGGATTCTATAAATATCAATTATGTCAAATTGGTTGATAGTGTTTTTCAGGTCTTCCATATCCTTATAGATTTTCCATCTGTATTCATTCTATTCATTACTGAGAGGAGCATTGATATCTCCCATCATAATTGTTGATACATCTACTTCTCCTTTCTATTCCATTAATTTTGTTTCATGTGTTTTATAGTTGTGCTAGTAAATGAATTCACATTTGAGATTAGTATTCTTCTTGTTAAAATGATTCCTTATTTTTACGTAAATGTTTTCTTTTTTTCTTGGTAATGTTCCTTGTTCTAAAGCCCACTTTGATACTAAGATAGCCACTTTTCCTTCCTTTTTTTAATTAAAAAAATTTTTTAATGTTTATTTATTTTTGAGAGACAGAGACAGAGTGCCAGCAGGGGAGGGACAGAGAGAGAGAGAGGGAGACACAGAATCTGAAATAGGTTCCAGGCTCTGAGCTGTCAGCACAGAGCCCAACGCAGGGCTCAAACTCACGAACCATGAGATCATGACCTGAGCTGAAGTCAGATGCTTAACTGACTGAGCCACCCAGGTGCCCCACTTCCTTTTGATTAATGTTTACTTGGGATATATTTTTTCATTGTAGTTTTAATCTATCACTGTTTCCCTTCAGATGGTATATAGATGTTTTCTAAAAAATTCTACGAACAATCTTTTGTCTTTTTGCCATTATCTTTTGTCTTTTAATTGATATGTTTAGACTATATTCAATGTAATTATTGATATGTTCAGATCAAATCTTACATTTAGTTAGTTGTTTCTATTTGTTCTACGTCTCCTTTTTCTTTTCTCTTTCTCTGCTGGCTTTTCAATTAATTAAATATTTTCTGGGATTTATTTTGTTTCCATTACTGGTTTAATATTTATACTTCTTTAAAAGACTAGGTTTGCAATATTTATCTTTAATCACCATCTACCTTCAAATAATGTTAAACTACTTCATAAATAGAATAAACCTCATACAACATACTTGTAATTCCTCCTTCCCATCTTGTCTTCTCTTATCTACAATTTACTTTAACACCTGCTATAAACCCAAGATACACTGGCATTATTATTGCTTTATACATTTTAGTAAAAGAGAAAAATATACTTTACATGTATCTTCATTTTACTATTTCTGGAGATATGTATGTATACATTAGATCTTAGCTTATGTGTAATACATTGTTTCTGCTTAAAGAACTTCCTTTAACATACATTATATTGAAGGTCTGCTAATAATAAAATTTCTTTGTTTTTGTCTAAAAATGTTCTTATTTGACCTCCATTTTTGAATGATACTTTTGCTCTGTATAGGATTCTGGGTTGGCAATTTTTTTTCTTCTTTCAAACCTTTAAATATGTCACTCTACTGTCTTCTGGCTTACATAATTTCTAACACAATAATTCTTATTCTAGTTCTTCTGTATGCAATGTGCCTTTTTCCTTTGGCTGTCTTCAAGATTTTCTCTTCATTTTTTTTCAGCAGTTTAAATATGATAGGTATGTTTTTAATATTTTTTTTTAAGTTTTCATTCATTTATTTTGAGAGGTGAGGAGGGGCAGAGAAAGAGGCAGAGAGAGACAGAGAATTCCAGGCAGGCTCCGCACTGAGAACACAGCTCTGAGAGTAGAAAACTGAGAGCACAGAGCACAGAGCCTGACGTGGGACTTAAACTCGTGAACTATGAGATCATGACCTGAACCAAAACCAAGAGCCAAACACTCAACCAACTGAGCCACCCAGGCACCCCAATAGGTATGTTTTTAGACGGGAATATTTGTCCTGTTTGGTGGTTCTCTGACCTTATTGGATCTGTGGTTTAATTTCTTTATCCATAGTTAAATTTGTTGTTGTTTTCTCTTCCTTTTTTTGAGATTCCAAATAAATGTTTGCTAAACCATTTGATGTTGTTCCATAGCTCTTGGTTTCTTTGTTTTTGTTTTTTTGTTTTTTTTTAAATTGCTTAGGCTATATGTCTAATCTACTTATGAACCCATGACATGCATTTTTACCTCTATTATCATGCTTTTTATCTTTAGAATACCCATTTGTTTCTTTCTAATGGAGTCCCTCTCTCTGCTGAAACTTCCCATATATTCATGTAATAACATTTACTTTTTCCAGAAAAAAATTTGCCATATTAATCACAGCTAATTTGAATTTATTCTCTGATAATTCCTATCTGTAACTGGGCCATTTTGGGGAGTCTGGTTCTATTGATGACCCTGCCTTTGACAATGAGCTGTTTTTCTTCTTTTTCTCATGACTTTTATTGAACTCCTATCATTAAGGGCAGAACAAATTCTAAAACACATAGTATTTATGCCTGGAACTGCGCATACTTCTTCTTTTGCTAGTGTTTTATATGTGGAGTTAATCTACTCAGAAGTTGAACTGGGTTTTGTTTTGTTTTGTTTAAACTGTTACTATGAATACCTTCAAGCAGCACTGACTTCAATTTCTTAATGCTCTTTCCCAGCATTTGAACTTTAGCAATCTGTTAAATATTTTAGCTGAGGTATTCTTCTCTGCTTGTGTGGCGCTTGACTTGACATCTCTTCCTTGTAATTTGCTGCAGGGAAGCCACTGCTTTTTGTCTCTTTCGGGGACTTGGACTCTTCCTAGACTTCAGGCCACTAGGCTGTCTTGAGACCTCAGCTGTCTAATGAATTCAAGAATAGTTATTATTTTGTAGATTATCTGGCTGTTTCCTATTGTTAAGGTGAGAACGACACTATTTCTAATTTCCTATATTGTTAAAAGTGGGTGTGGAACTACTCTATCTGATATCCTCTGAGACCCCTAAACCAAAACCAAAATCAAAACCAGTATTCTTGGTTCGGTTCAGGAGTCAGTGGGCTGTGGTCAACTTGGCTCAGTTAGAGGTAAAGCCATCCCTGCTTCTTTCCAGTTTTCTGTAAGCCTACATGGAAGAATTTTTACTCTTCCTCCAGGTCATTTTAATGAGATCATTTGTAGTTTCTCATCAGACACTGGGCATTTTGAATCCTTATCATTTCACAAGGTCAGAATTTCTAACTTCTTTTGCCTACTTCTGAATCTGGAGATTGATGGTTCTTTGGCCTCAACATTGGTTCCACACCTATCTAAAATAGCCAGTGAAATAGTACCTCTGGGGAAGCACAATATTCTAAGTAAAGAAAACCATCTTGGTTTTGGAAGACCCAGATTCACAGTCTGTCTCCACTAGTGGTAAGATGTAGAAAGTACTTTCTTCACATAATTTGAAATAATGGACATGCATGTTAGTTGGCTGGATTTAGATCAGTCTTGAAAGTTAAGGATGATGCTTTTGACACGTTATACAGTATCTGTGAGTCAACAAGGATTAAAGATAAACTAGATGTAATCAAATAAACAGTCTTTCAAAACAATATTCCCATTTACTTACAAAACCTTTTCATCTGCCCTCATAGTCTTGAAAATCATTTGGATTAGTATCTTCATTTTAACAAAGAGGCTATCGAGAAAGAATAATAAGTGACAACTACTAAGAGAAAGACCTGGGGTACAAACACAAGTGTTTCCGACTCGACTCTCCTTCCATGTGTTTCTTCTATTCTGCACTGATGTCTCCTTAAAAGAGTTACCATATATTGGTATACAGAATATAGCCTCATTTAGATGGCTCCAGGAAGAACAGGAAACCCCTTCAATCACTACAAAATAATTCAGTGCTTTCTGACATAGTGTAAGAGATTTTCTCTCCTGATTGTTTAGCTTAAAAATTTGCTGAATTGACAGAGGAATGATGGAAATAGCTGATATGAATGCTTTTAAAAAATGGATGGTGAAAAAAGGAAAGTGGAAGTGTTGGCTGACTGTAGCAAGAGAATAGAACCCAGGAATGCTGGTTAAAAAAATCGATTATCCCAGCAGGGTTACTGAAGCTGAGCATACAAAGGGCAAGTTGATAATGAGAGCCTGCTGCTTTGGATAACACTGACATCTGAGGGTTTACAGTTACCCATAAGCAGTATGTAATCCTATATTCTGTCTCAAGAAATAAGCCTCGCATGTCTCCTTGCTATATCTTCAGGAAGCAGGACTTGAGGGGCATTGGCAAAATAGGCTAGTTTTTCAACAGCTTTAATTTCATTCCCCAACTTCTCAGAAAGTGTAAATTTCTGCAGAGTACCACTGCGCCCATTTTGTTTCTGCCAGCTCTTTCTCACTGGATTCCCTCCATTTTCCTGGTCACTTCCCACATTTACTCACAAGGCCTGAAGCAACTTAAAAGCAATGGGTCAAGCCTCGGTGAGCAAAAGGAGATGCATTTCCCTAAAAACTTCATTCTATAAACATCTTACCCTTTGAGAAAAACTATGTAGTTGTTGGAAATACATATTTTAACTTGAGTTTCTGGTTTGCTAGCCTTCTTTCTAAATAATTCATTATAAATTATAAGATTTTTTTAATAAGTTAGGTATCAATGTATATTTAACTTTTTTGGTTGTAGGAAAAAAAATCAAGAGCAAAGTGTATCAGTACCGAAATGCTAAGAGTTTGAGGAATTTAAAAAAATAATCTTGTGCTTAGAGTTTCAAAGTCTTTTCACATGTTATCTTATTTTAACATATGTGGGGATTGATGAAGTTCATTTCAGCAACCTGTTTTTCAAACAACTAATTATTGTACAAGTGGAATAAAATCCCTTTCTCTAGTCTTTTGTTCTATTGGGCCCAGATAGTTCTTATTTCTAATTCCTTGACCTAATTTTACTCTATAACAAGAGAGAATCTTATTTCTTCATTTTAAATTTAAGGCTAGTATTATATGGAAGCAAATCAGGTCAAATAGAAGAAGAAAAATAATTCAGTAATGTGACTCAAAAGATGCCTATATATAAAAAATTTGAGTTTAAATAAACCATTCCTCCCAGTCCCATATAATCACAGATGATTTGTCCCCATGTGTATAAAACTAGACATTTCATAAAGGTGACTGCATCTTCCACATTTGTCCTGTTCAAGTACAGGGTATTATTTACAATTTTTTAGAAGGTACTTATATAAGACATTCAGGCTCAGCAATCTAGGCTTTTGATTTATCTGAAAGGCAACAAAAGGTAGTTAAATTGGTTTTTCCTTGGGCATGCTTTACCTCCTACCAGTCCACTCAGGTTAGAAATAATAGCTTTATGTAGCTCTCAGAACTTGGGTCAGACTCTTCTGACACTTTGCGTATAGATGTGCCCAAAGGCATACGGTACCACATGTGAAGTCCGCTATAATACATTATGATAATAGCAAAAGTTGTATCCACACCTTCACTTTTCTAGCAGGAAGCATTTATATTTGCGCATAATATTCTCATGAGGTTTGATAGGGAACATGATGAGAATACCTTTCTACATTTTTATTAATGACTTCACTCTTCAGAATATCTGAAAGCAAGAAGTTCAAGCTTTTCTGACCTAAAGCAGCAGCACAGCACACCAGCTAAGGTAACAGCTTTCAGTAAGGGATGAAACCTCAGAGACATCTTTGATGTCAGTTTATTCACTCAGGTACAGATAATATTGCTCATGGCACTCTTCATATCTTAGGTTATATTATCGAGGCCCACAGTTCATACTGCAAAAAATGATTTGCTAAAATATCTTTGATCATTTTTTACATATTTCCAGTTTTGGAGAAATGCTTTTCTTCCAACATTTGTCCTAGTTTTAGATAAAGATCTTACCGCTCAATTCATTAATGATTTCTCAAGTTACTTGTTAACTTTGGGAAGCTTTCAATGCCATTACTTCAGAAAGCCTTGGGGATTTCAGTTTCCTAAACAAGAAGAAAATATTCCATTTTGTCACTGAAGATTTTTATTACTTTAAATCTCTATTCTCCACGAAGAGGTGATCCAAAAATTGACACAAGAAACCACAGCTGTTCTCGCACTTGCACCCCATGCCTGACTCTCGTATTTAGGTTAGCTGAATGCTGCAGCAAGCACAATGGGAGGGAGTAAATGGTGTGAGAATACATTAAAATATGGGATATTTACTTGAAATTGTCAGTAACGAGAAATTAAAATAATTTGGACAGCTCTTGGATCAAAAAAAGGGAAAGCTTGAGAGCTGTCAATGTTAATTCATCTGCTCTGAAAAATCCAAGATAATAGCAGATACATAATTATAAAACTTTTGTTTGATATAAGAAATTTCTTATCCTTTAAATGTAATGATATGTTCAAAGTGATAAATACAGTAATTTAATGTTGTTTACTGAAGGTATTCAAATAGGTGATAATGAAATTTGGTATGACCAATGAATCACAACACTTCAACATTTGCCAACTTATATGGTGGGCAGAAAATTCCTCTCAGAGAGGAGGTACAGTATCAATAACCAAAAAGTGAAATGCTGCATTATATTTAGATGATAATTTTTAAAGCATTTCTAAATACGTCGGTGATGTGACCCTGAAACCAGCCCTCTAAGATAGGTAAATGTCATAAGAATATGAATGCAATGGTATGATGCCTTTCCCAAATGGAAGTTAAGATTGCCCTTTAAAAATGAAATGGGGAGAATACAAATGTAATGCATGAAATCATTCTGCTTTGGAAATGACATAATCCATGAGGCTGCCTGTGACTGTATTATCAAAGACTTCAGAAAATACTAAAAATTTAATCAAGGATGTCTTGTCTGCACACGTTAGGATGCATCACTGCAATGTCATCTTAACAAAGCAAGGCTCTGTGATTACAGGGTGAAGGGGTCTGCAAGAAGTTTGCAAAGGCAGGGTCCAATGAGCAGAAAATCACAGTATATTTGCACCTTTATGCTTGGAGGAGGTTTCCCTGATGAACCAGCACAAATATTTATTTGTGGGTCTCTCCTTGAGTAAGATTGGATGCATCAGGCTAACATTATTTGATGCCACAGGCAGTTAAAGTCCTCCAACTTATATCTCTTGCTCTGTTTCCATGCTAACAAGATGACATCCTATTTCGATAATAAATGTGCTTAACCTGTGCAGTTCCAGTGGGAAGGGAAGGTACTTATCAGGCACATAGATCATTTAGGTCTACTTAGAAATGATAAAAGTATGATGCATTTTGGTAAGGTGGCAATGTAAACTCATTTTGGTTACTTGGCAGTGAAAACTCTTCTACTTAGATCTCATTCTCCCACTCCAGAGTCCTATTAAAATGAGTACTTACTGTAAAAGATTAAAAGGAAAACAAGCATCACTAGAAAGTGGGAGCACTGCCATGAACATGTTACAAACTTCATATATTCATGCTACTCTAATTTATTACATGCTCATTGGAGGCCAGGTATTCTCTAAGTGCTTGGGATGTATCAGTCAGTGAAAGACACAAAGATCCTTACCTTTATATACTTTACATTTTAATTGGAGGATTCAGAAAATAATGGTAAACACAAAATAGGTAAATAATATATTAGAGAGTCCTTTGGCAAAAGAAAAACTCAAGCAGGGTAAGGGGTGTTGTGAATCTTGGGAGTAAGAAGAAAATTTCTGGTATTCAATAGGGAGGCCAATCCAAAATCATCCAATAGGTGGATGATTTCATTGAGAAGCTGAAAACTGAGCAGAAACGTAAGAGGACAGGGCATTAGGCAAACCAATAACTAGGAGAACTGCATACCTGCAGAGGGAACAACTAGACTGGAGGTTCTAGGTGAGTATGACTTGAAGGTTTTCTCATATATCAATACCATGGCTCGGATTGGGTGCAAACAAGAGAACAGACTGATGGTGTTACTTCCCTTGCCCACCCATGACTCACAGTGTCACAGAAGAGGCAACAACAGTGACATCAGAGGAGGATCTCCTATCTTCAACTCCAAAAACCTCTTTGAAATAGATTTACTCAAAGAAGGCAGAGAACAGAATATTTCTTACTTCAATAATAAGTAAGAGTTCAATAATAATTGATCAGTTCTTGGATCTAGTCAATTAATCATTTATGGAAAAAAGACAACCTTAAAATCAATTAAGACTTGCATTGAGATGACTTCTGCTACAAACATGGTGATGTTAGCCTGTGCTTTCTTCCACTTGATCCACCTTCCAGAATGCGACCAAATGATCAAAGAAATATGAGGACATTATGTCAGCCTGGAAACCATAAAGAGTTTTTGAGGAATCTCTGAAAAACTTACAACAAGCAAGACTGGTGTAAAGCAAGCATCATTCAACCCATATGATTCACCAAATTGGAAAATTAATATGAGGTCTGAAGCAGCAAGAGCTGAGGGTCAAGGCTGACTGAGGGGCAGCTGATGGATAGCACATAACTTGAATGTTTCCATGTACAGTCTCAACTTACGTGGCATAGAGACAGAAGTTTACTAACACTATCTGCTATAATACATCTGGAAGATATAGACAAGTGTGACCAATTAAAAACAACAGTGCAGTAAAAAATACTTCAATAGAGGACACAAATACTATAGTGAGACTCTCTCCTCCTTCTAAATATGGATCTTTGGTGAACATAAATAGATGAATTATAATCCTTGGTTTGTTACATACTGACATCACTGAGCAAAGGCCTTTTTATACGTATTTATTTTTAGTAATATAATGAGTATCCTCAAACTCATCACCCAAGCCAAAAACTTAAGAATACTTACTTCTGCTTATGTAGGCCTCCTCTAGTTTGTCTCCCTGCCTCTCTCTAGAGCTGATAACTATATTAAATTTTATGCTTGCCTCTTTTTTTGCTTTAAAAAAGTGATCACATATATAGGTATAGCTAATCAATATATTTAATTTTGCTTGATTTAAAAAAATTTTAGTGTTTTTATTAATTTTTGAGAGAGAAGGAAAGAGACAGAGACAGAGCTTGAGCAGGGGAAGGGCAGAGAGGGAGGGAGACACAGAATCTGAAGCATGCTCCAGGCTCTGAGCTGTTAGCACAGAGCCTGCTACAGGGTTTGAACTTGTAAAGTGTGAGACCATGACCTGAGCCGAAGTCGGACACTTAACTGACTGAGCCATCCAGGTGCCCCACAATTTTGCTTGGTTTTTAATTTCATAACAGGGAATCATGTAAATATAGTCTTCTGGGTCTTGCTCTTTTGACTTACTAAATTATGAAGATTTGACCATAGCTTTGTACTGAGCATGGATGTGAAGCTTCTTTGGAAGTTCTGCAGCTGCCTTAGCACAACTCAGTTTTCTGATACAGGGGAGCAATCACTGGATGATCTCTTGGGGTCTCCCTACAACCTCTGCATCAGCTTCTGCTCTTGATGGTACCATACCATCCATGGCTTCATCTTTCTGGGTGTTCCTGTATCAGCATGACTCCCTCCTGGGTGACTGCTTTTGTCAAAAATCCAGAAATGGTAAAAATTAAATCCAGAGCAATAACATAGTATTAAGTGAGAGTTTACTGGGCAAAAAAGAATAATCTGCAAACTGAGAGTCTTCAAATCCAAAACCAATATGAACCTCAGAGGCTGACATAACAGGATGTCTTATAAAGTGAAAAAGAGGAAGTTGTTTAACCTTTATAATGACTGGTTATAACAATGAGGGTTTTCTAGACAGCAGGGAATTAATTAAAAGTGATTATCTTGGGCGCCTGGGTGGCGCAGTCGGTTAAGCGTCCGACTTCAGCCAGGTCACGATCTCGCAGTCCGTGAGTTCGAGCCCCGCGTCAGGCTCTGGGCTGATGGCTCGGAGCCTGGAGCCTGTTTCCGATTCTGTGTCTCCCTCTCTCTCTGCCCCTCCCCTGCTCATGCTCTGTCTCTCTCTGTCCCAAAAATAAATAAAAAAAAAAAACCGTTGGAAAAAAAAAAAAGTGATTATCTTATACTACTTCAGGAAGATGACTTAAGTTTCTTTTATAAGTATCAGAGGCATTTATAAGAAATAACCAAAGTTAAGTTTTGCTTATGATTATGAAATAAGCTAGATTTAATTTTGCTTACATGGCTTAAATGGTTTTATCTGCTTGAGGAAGTTTCAGGCCAGATCTCCATTTTATTTTACTTTAACACTATAAGTATAACTCAAGCCAGGCTACTTTCCTCAGGGGGCACTTGGTCCATATAAACTTCCAAATGTTGGGAGTTCCACTCCCAGCTGCCTCCACCAAGACCCTTCCTCTTCTCTTGTCCCGTTTGCCTTTATGTAACTGCTCCAGCCAGGCTTTGCCTGAAGAATTCCCAGGAGGGACAGAGGGAAGTTCTCGAAGTTCAGGGACTGGATGCTTCCAAATTCCAAGAAATGCGTGTTTTGCTCACCCAAGGGCCTTCACTCATCCCCCTCTGCTATAGCAGTGAGTGCCTAAATGCTTCTGCAGTTTATCAGGCATTGAGTGGGGATTTGGATCAGCTCCCCTTCTTGCAGGCACTCCGGTCTCTCTAAAAGCCCTATCCACTTGGCTTGAAGAGTAGGAAAGCAGCTCTCTGTCCTCTTACAAGGAGAAGTAAGGGGAAATGCTACAGCACCCCCACCAAAGGCAACTCATTGCTCAGAAGAATAATTTCCTTTAAACTGTTGCTACTTGTATGATATGGAAGACTGAGCTGAGATTTGCTTTGCAGCTTTTCTTTTTCTTTTTCGAAGGTAGGAATATTAGCTAATATTAGCTAAGTTGGAAAATATATCAACACTGGCTAGATATCAACTGTTGACATTGCTTATCATGGGGGGTGGATTCAAGGTATGTAGGATAAGACTATTATTTTTGCTTTGTGTTACTTGCTTGCTTTGTTACTTCTTGTAGTTTAAAAAACTATTTTGGGTAAACATGCAAATCAAATAGACTTAGTGGAAAATTATTGACAGAGGCGGTAGCAAACCTACAAATGAACTATTTCTAAGGGGTTGTTTTCAGGGAGTCCACCTGATGAGATGATTATCTTTGTCTTTGGAATCAGTGGTAGGCTTTCAAGTTTCAAACAATCACCTGAAAAGCAGAAAACTCTCTGTATTTTTTTTTAATTTTTATTTGAGAGAAAGAGAGAGAGACAGCACAAGTTGGGGAGGGGCAGAGAGAGAGGGGGACAAGAATTTGAAGCAGGCCCCAAACTCTGAGCTGTCAGCACAGAGCCCAGATGCGGGGCTGGAACTCATGATTTGAGCCGAAGTTGGACACTTCACCTAATGAGCCACCCAGGTGCCCCAGCTCTCTGTATTTTGATTCTACAAGACAAATAAGTCCTCTTCCAGACACTTAACAAAACAACCATGAAAGGAGATTAGAGAACATTCTAATATAAAAAAGGAATCAATAATCAGGGATATCAAGTTAAAACAGTGAAACCTTCTGAAACGTTCACTATTGATATGTATGTTTCAGACATGTATGTTTTAGATGAGTAACTCATTTTGAACATTATTTAACTGAGTAGAAAAACAAGGTATTACTTTTTGAATTTGTAAAACTAAACAAAAACATTTAAATAAATATGACTTTACTGATAAAAAGTATTTTTATAGAGTGTTTAGAGATTGAAACTAGAATTATTTTTTCTCCTTAAATTTAATCTCACCCTCTTCCTTTGTCCATATTACTCTAAGGCATATCTGCTCATGCCACTCTCTAGCTTAAAAATACTCAAATCCTGCCATTTGCCTGCTAGAAAAAATTAACATATCTTACTGTGATGCACAGAGTCCTTCATTATTAGGCATAAGATCCCTACTCATTTTAATTTCAGAGCACTTCTCATGTACTCTACATTTTATTATCATTGAACAATTTGCTGTTGTCTGAGCTTATCATAGCCTTTTATATATCTATTCCTTTGCTCATTTTATTCTTTCTAGCTGAAATCCTGAAATGATCTTCTGCCCATGAACTACAAATTATCCTTCTATACCCAACCCATATGTCATCTCTGCAAGGGCTCTTCTAAAAGTCTGGATGGCTAGCCACTCCATTCTCTTATAATTATTCACTTACGTCAGTTACCTCTATCTACTGTAACAATTTATTCAACTCTCTATCCCAAACTTCTCAGAGTTCTTTTTTTTTTAATGTTTTTATTTAATTTTGAGACAGACAGAGACAGAGCATGAGCAGGAGAGGGGCAGAGAGAGACACAGAATCTGAAGCAGGCTCCAGGCTCTGAGCTGTCAGCACAGAGCCCGACGCGGGGCTCAAACTCACAGACTGTGAGATCATGACCTGAGCCGAAGTTGGACACTTAACCGACTGAGCCACCCAGGCGCCCCTCAGAGTTCTTGAATACCTACTCAATACATATTTTTCAGTTTTAATGCATAAATATTAAAAAATTAAACTCTAGATTTAACTGAATATTCTAAAGTGGTTCAATGATAATTTAATGTTATAGTTTACTTAGTAAGTCCAAGATCATTTTGTACTCTATTTCCCTATGTGGTAAATTCTAATACAGTAGTTAATTTCATGGTAAAAAGCATTCAACAGTCTGCATATATACATAAGATTTTTGTATACAGCTACATAAAATCTGATCTTTAGTAAAAGATAAGACTTTTTTTTTTTTCAAATTAAAAGTATAAACTGTTTAAACCTCAGTTTAAAAGTTTCACTTTGGAGATTTTTGTCACTCTTCCCAGGGCTAAAAAGATACCATACTCTCTCAGAAAGGTGACTAGGAAGAATATGAATATGCTTTTCCCTCTTAAAAAAAAAGTATTATTTTTAGCAATGTCAGTTACTTACTGTACTCCAAGACTTGTATAGCTCTCTTCTTACTCTTATTTTCAAGTGTGAAAGGAGAGTTGTCTCCATCCTGTGACCGAGTACACTTATTTGTGAAGCTCTGATATTAATCTTGTCTTACCCCAGGAGTGGCTGCCTTAGCCAGATCTGCTGATTTATTATCATAGATCGCTGCAAAGGTGATTATAGCAGGATGGTAAATGACTAGGAATTCAGTTTATTGCTCTGGGTTACCCCTGCAGCTTTGCAATTACTTCACCCAAGGTTGACTGAACTTTCCCAGCTTATTTTTTTCTTCAGTGGCACTATGTCTCTTGCCCCTGTAGTTTTTCTATGTGGTGATGTGATAAGTACAACTGTTTCCGGCCAAACAGCACATTCTGGCTTACAGTCATCAGGACATTAAAGGAACACTGAAATTCAGATAAACTGCGATAGGCCCAGGCTGAGGGAACCACTGTGCTCTCAGGTTTGTGAAGTTTGCATTGATGTGTTCTCTACCAGAGCATTGTAAGCCTCAGCTGGTTGCTAGTGCCAGATGCTGTTGCTAAGGCAGCTTGCCAATCTCTTTCCTCTAGACCTGCTTGTTTTCCCAGAGTTGTCTTGGTAGGCTATATAAATATTTCAACAATGAAAAAGCATGCAGGAGGGAATTCTGAGAAAGATTATGGTACAATGGATGACAGAGAAGAAACTGATCTAAACAACCAGAAAGAAATGTACAACAAACAAAACAGAACAAAACCCTTCACCAGGGCTGAAATTATGGAATGGTGCCAAACACATGCTCCAGATAATTTAGACTGAGCCAAATCAAAGGAAGTCACCAGGAGAAAATGCACATTTCCCCTTTTTAGAGAGTAGTGCAATATTGCAGGAAATTATGGGAAGACCTTTTAGAAAACCCATAAAATATACACTAATTTGGAGGAATGAAGGCCTTGGTGACAGGGCTATGTGATAAAATGTGTGGCTATTTCTTTCTTTGACCTAGATCTTTAATTATGATGTGAGATTATTCTAATATAATTAAAAGATAAAGGAGATAAGGTTGGACCATGAAAAAGATGGAAAACAGCCTACAAGGAGCCATTGTTTTAAAGATAAGTACCAGCAAAGATAGCTAAAGTGGGAAAGGTGACAAAGCATGCAGAATCATTTAGTTCAGTTATTTACTAACCTAATTCCTCGGCAATTTTAATGCAAATGGGCAATCCAGAAAGAGCAGAACCCTCACGCACTAGGCAAAGTTTACCAATACCCCCAACCACCCCAAATCAAAATAGTGACAATTACAGAACAAACTAAATATAACGAAGCAAAAAAAAATTTTTTTAGTTGAAACTAACCAACTTTCCTCAGATTGCTGTGTAACTGAACATAGAATATACAACGTATGCTTTATACAAATTCTCAGACATAAATCACAGGGAGGGGTTACAAGATTCACCTATACTATTTAAGGGGAAATAGGGAGACACTAGGATTGCTTAGGTGTGTTCTCACTGAAACATGAATCACCATTAAAACAAACACATAAAGTTATACAAAATACCTGAATCAATTTAAATGAAATAAATCTAGACTGCATAACATTTCACAGTCCTAGAGTTGAGTCCATGGCATAGTTCTAGACTCCAAATATTATCTGGAATGGACTATATGTGAATCCAACCCCCACCTAGTTCCATTTAGGTTCTCTCTACTTTCCCATGTCCCCTTCTCTGTCACTGGCAGCAAGATATTTAAGGACTGAACCTGGGACACCCCTCCCAGCCCCAACAGTCTACTTCCTCACCACAGAAAATTTCACACTCACTATTAACTTACTTCTTTTTCTTACATTACTGCTACTTTCATTTCCTACTTACAGACCCCTTTCTTTTATTTTAAGCTGAAGAGAAAAATCAGTTTTTAAGATATTTTATTTGTTTTTATTTTGGCTTCCCTTTGGTAGTTCTTTCAAAGCTAGTGATTAGAACCTGGAGTCTTTTTTTTTAATGTTTGTTTATTCTTGAGAGAGAGAGAGACAGGCATGAGTGGGGCAGGGGCAGAGAGAGAGGAGACATAGAATCTGAAGCAGACTCCAGGCTCTGAGAAGTCAGCACAGAGCCCAACGTGGGGCTCGAACTCACGAATGGTGAGATCATGACCTGAGCTGAAGTCTGACGCTTAAACAACTGAGCCACCCAGGTGCCCTTGGAGTCTTTTTTTTTATCATTCATATGTTGGGTAATGGTTGATGAAAGAATATAAAACATCTCACTTATTGACTTGCTATTGATCTGCCACAAATTAATAATCCACATATTATCTTGACAAACATGCAAAAAGGTGGCTTCAAAAGCATACATTGGATGATTTACTTCAGGAAATATACTATCACTAGAACATTTGAGGCGGCATAAACTTGTATCATTCAGGAAATTAAAGCATAAAGTTCTGTAAAATAAGAGATAAAAATATGCTAATAATAGAGTGAGATGAAAAAGCTTCTGGCATGTCTGAGGAATAAATTTAAACGAGAAGAGACTATCAATATAAAACCTAAAACTAAATTAGAAGCAGTACAATATAAAGTTGAAACTGTTCAAAACATAATAATTGATGTGGAGCATAGCTAAAAGAAAATGTTCTAGAATACAGAGAAAAGGAACAGAGACGAAAATGGTCAGAAAAAATAATTTATATATAATTCATATTGATATTAGTACAATTAAATAAAACACAGATATAGCTGAAAAAATAATTAAAAATTAGAGGAAAACAATTTCTAAGGGAAGACTCATGTCTACATATAAAACTATTTATGACAGATATACATAATGAAAAGTAACCAAGTGAATATTTATTTTGGAAAAAAGTATTAAACTTTAAAGACAAAGAATCATATGAACATCAGAGTTTAAAAAAAAACATGTCAAATGCCATATAAAACTCAGATAAGTTTTAGATGTAGCCTCTTCAATATTAGAAATCAAAATACAGTGTAATAATTTGTACCAACTTTTGAGGAGAAAAATTGTGCTATAAGAATTCTCAACCACTCACAAGGGCACACATGTGAAGGTAACAATTGTATTATCCAATATGCCAGGCATAATATATTGGTATGTCATCCAATTACCTTACTTAAAAAAAAAGAGAGAGTTGGACACAATAATCACAGTATTGAAAAATCACAAAACATTTGATGATATATTCTAGTTTATTAGATATTATTTTGTTTATAAACTTATTTGAAGAAGAAGAAAACTTGGGGTGTCTGGGTGGCTCAGTCGGTTGAGCGTTCGACTTTGGCTCAGGTCATGATCTCACGGTTGGTGGGTTCAAGCCCCGCGTCAGGCTCTGTGCTGACAGCTCAGAGCCTGGATCCTGTTTCAGATTCTGAGCCTCTCTCTCTCTCTGCCCCTCCCCCACTCGCACTCTGTCTCCCACTGTCTCAAAAATAAATAAACATTAAAAAAATTTAAAAAAGGAAGAAGAAAACTTAAAATAATATGACAGATAGAAGACCCAAAATTTCATAAACATAAAAAAATGAAGAAACCTATTATTACAAAAAGATTCTCAGATTTGGGATTGTAAATATTCTCTGTAGCATTAACCTTAAAATGGCACATTAGACCAAATGTATCAAATAGATATATACATAATATTCCACCAAAAACAGCAGAATATACATTCTTCTCAAGTGTGCAGGAAACATTCTCCAGGTTAGATTACATGGTAGGCCATAAAATAAGTCTTAATAAACTCAAGAAGACTGAAACCATATCAAGCATCGTCTCTACTACAGTGTTATGAAACTAGAATTACAAAGTGAAAACCGGAAAAAAAACGTGGAGACTAAAGATCATGCTACTAAACAACCAATGGATCACTGGCAATATCAAAGAAGAAATAAAAAAATACCTAGAGACAAATGAAAACAGAAGTATAACATACCAAAATCTATGGGATGCAGCAAAAGCAGTTCTGAGAGGGAAGTTCTTAGCAATACAGACTTAACATAAGAAATAAGAAAAATCTCAAATAAACTATCTAAATTTATACCTAAAGGATGTAAGAAAAGAACAAATGAAACCCAAAGTAATAGGATAAAGTAAATAATAATGATGAGAGTGAAAATAAGTGAAACAGAGACTTAAAAAAAGAAGCTAAGACCTGGTTCTTCATAGGATAAACAAAATTGACTAACAAAACTAGACTAACAAAGAAAAAGAGGGCTCAAATAAACAAAATCAGAAATGAAAGAGACATTACAACTGATAACAGAAATACAAAGGATTACACAAGATAGTACAATTATATGATAACAAATTGGACAATCTAGAAGAAACAGACAAATACCTAGAATTGTACAATCTTCTAAGAATGAATCATGGAGAAATCTGAATAGACTGATTACTGGTAAGGAGACTGAAACAGGAATCAAAAATTTCTGAACAAACAAGTGTCCATGACCAGACAGCTACACTAGTGAATTCTACGCAACATTCAAAGAAAATTTAATATGTATCTTTCTCAAACTCTTCCCAAAAATTAAAGTCTCCTCTTCCAAATTCTTTTTATGAGGCTAGCATTATCTTGATACCAAAATCAGATAAGAACAGCACATACACACAAAGAAATTATTGGCCAATAATAAACACAGATGTAAAAATACTCAACAAAATATTAGCAAACCAAATTCAACAATACATTAAAAAGATCATTCACTATGATCAAATGGGATTTATTTCAGGAATGCAAAGACAGTTAAATATCCACAAATCAACATGATATACCACATTAACAAAAGGAAGAAGGGCGCCTGGGTGGTTCAGTCAGTTAAGTGTCTGACTTTGGCTCAGGTCATGATCTTGCGGGTTCATGGGTTTGAGCCCCACATCGGGCTCTGTGCTGATAGCTCAGAGCCTGTTGCCTGCTTCGGATTCAGACTAAGCCACACCTTCCCCACTCACTCTCTGCTCCTTCCCCACTCCCGCTCTGTCTCTCTCAAAAATAAACATTAAAAAAAATTAATAATAAAAAAGGAAGATAAAAATCATAGGATCATCTTTATAGATGCAGAAAGAGCATTTGACAAAATTCAACATCCATTTATGATAAAAACTGTTAACAAAGTGGGTATAGAGGGGACATAACACAATATAATAAAGAATATATATGACAAATCCACAGATAACATCATATTCAATGATGACTTTTTCCTCTAAAATCAGGAACAAGACAAGCATGCCCACTCTTGCCACTTTTATTCAACATAATATTGGAAGAGCTAACCACAGGAATTAGGCAAGAAACTGAAATAAAAGGCATCCAAACCAGAAATAAAGAAGTAAAACTGTCACTATTTGCCAATGACATGATACCTTATCTAGAAAACCCTAGAGACTCCACCCAAAAGCTACTAAAATAAATGAATTCAATAAAGTTGCAGGAAACAAAATTAATCTACAGAAACCAGTGGCATTTCTATACATTAAAAATGAACTACCAGAAAGAGAAATTAAGAAAACCATCCATCCCAGGGCACCTGGGTGGCTCAGTAATTGGAGTGGCTGACTCTTGATTTTGGCTCAGGTCATGATCCCAGGGTCATGGGATTGAGACCTGTGCCAGGCTCCATGCTGAGCGTAGAACCTGCTTAAGATTTTCTCTCTCTCTCTCTCTCTTTCTCCCTCTGCCCCTCTCTGTCACTTCCACTCTCTCTCTCTCTCTGAAATAAAAAAGAAAAGGAGAAAAAGAAAACCATCCATCCCATTTATGACTGCATCAAAAAATTAAATACCTAGGAATAAATTTAACTAAGAGTTTCAGACCTCCACACTGAAGACTATAAGGCATGGATGAAGGAAACTGAAGAAGACACAGATAAATGGAAAGATATTTCATGCACATGGATTGGAAGACTCAATATTGCTAAAACATTCATACAACCCAAAGCAATCTAAAGATTCAAAGCAATTCCTATCAAAATTCCAATGGCATTTTTCAGAGAAATAGAACAAATACTTTAAAATTTTGTATGGAACCACAAAAAGTCCCAAATAGACAAAGAAATCTTTAAAAAGAAGAACAAAGTTGGAGGTATCACATTCTCTGACTTCAAACTTTATTACAAAGCTATAGCAGTCAAAACAGTATAGTACTTGGGTGGCTCAGTTGGTTAGGTGGCCAACTGTTGATTTCAGCTCAGGTCATGATCTCAGGGTCCTGAGATTGAGCCCCATCTCAGGTTCCAAACTGGGTGTGGAGTCTGCTTAAGATGCTCTCTCCCCCTGCCCCCCTCCCTTGCTTATTCTCACTTTCTCTCAAAACAAAAAAATAAAAACAAAAAAGCAAAACAACAACAACAAAAACCCAGTGTAGTTGGCATAATAAGAGACACACAGATAAGTGAACAGAATTGAGAGCTTACAAATAAACCCACACATAGACAGACAATTAATTTATGATACAGGAGCCAAAAACATAAAGAGAAAGACAGTCTTTTCAAATCTTGGTGTTGAGAAAACTGGAAAGCCACATGAAAAGGAATAAAACTAGATACCATACACAAAAATTAACTCAAAATGGATGAAAGACTTAAATGTAATACCTGAAACTATGAAATTCCTAGAAGAAAACAGAGGAAGTAAATTCTCTGACATTGTTTTTAGCATGGTTTTGTGAATCTAACTCTAAAGGTAAGAGAAACAAATTCAAAAATAAATAAGTGGCACTACATCAAACTAAAAGCTTCTGCATAGTGAAGAAAACCATTATCAAGACAAAAAGGAAACCAACTGAATGGGAGGAGATATTTGCAAATCACATATCTGACAAGGGGTTAATATCCAAAATATGTAAAGAACTCATATAACTTAACAAGAAAAACAAACAACTTGATTAAAAAATGGGCAGAGGATCTGAATACACATCTTTCCAAAAAAGACATATGGAAGGCAAACAGGCACATGAAAAGATGTTCAACAACACAATGCAAATGCAAATCAAAACTACAGTAAGATATCACCTCACACAAGTTTGATTGCCTATCATCAAAAAGACAAGAAATAAAAAGTGTTGGAGAGGATGTGGAGAAAGGGAACCTTTGTACACTATTGGTGGGAATTTAAATTGGTTGCAGCCACTATGGAAAAAAGTGAAAAAAATCTCTTTTTGGAGATTCCTCAAAAAGTTAAGAAAAATGTTACCATACATTCTAGCTGTTCCACTTCTGGATATTTATCCACAGAATATGAAACAATAATTTGAAAAGATACATTCACCTCAATGCTCATAGCAGCAATATTTATAATAGCCAAGATATAAAAACAATCTAAGTGTCTCATCAGTGGATAAATGGATAAAGAAGATGTGGCATGCACGCGTGTGCGCGCGCACACACACACACACACAAAGAATGCTAGTCAGCTATAAAAAGAATGAAATATTGCGATTTGTGACAACATGATGGACCTTGAGCATACTGTGTTAAGTGAAATAATTCAGAAGGAAATACAAAAATGGTATTTTATTCATACGTGGAATCTAAAAGAAACAGAAATGAAAACAAAACAAATGAACAAACAAAATAAATAAAAACAAACTCATAGACACAAAGAACAGATTGGTGGATACCAGAAGGGAAGTGAGGTTTTAGGGTGGGGGAAATGGATATAGGGGACCAAATGATCACTTTTTAATGGATACAGATGATTATAATGTTGTAAGCTTGAAATTTATATGCGGTCATATGCCAATGTTATCTCAATTAAAAAAAGAATTTCCATAATATGTGTCATTTATCAGAGATTCACATAAAATAAGTGATTGGGAGATGATGGGTGTGGTAAGCTGAATAATGTCCCTCCTTCCTTCAAAGATGTCCACACTCTCATTCCCCAGAAACTGTAAGTATATTACTTCACATGGCAAAGGGGACTTTTCAGATGTGGTTAAGAGTATGGACCTTGAGATGGAGAGATTATCCTGGATTATCTCAGTGGGACCAATTGAATCATATAAATCCTTGAAAGTAGGGAATCTTTCAGGGCTGTAAACAGACAGAGGGAGATGTGCCTGTGGAAGAAGGGTCAGAGAGAGGACATATTGCTAGTTTTGAAGATGTGGCAAGAGAGTCATAAGAAAAGGAATACTATGGTTTAGAAGCTGACAAAGGCAAGGAAATGGATTACCCTCTAGAAACCATCTTCCTTCTCTATCCTTATACCTCAACTCTTGGCTGCTGACCAAGGTGCTGAAAATCAAAATCTCTATACGTTAAAGATTCCAATTGTAACTGGGCCTTTAATGTTGTTTCTAACTCATTTCCACATACCTACTAAGTTTTATCTCCCATTCTCCACACTGATATGTCAAATCTTATCAGTTTTCTTGTAGTGGATACTCTGGATTTTGTCTGCGTCACATCTATTCCTCAATTTTCTGAGCAGACTGCATTGAGTTTCAACTAGAAAACTTTCCTTCCACGTTCAGACAATACCACTGGTTTTGGTCTGACCCACTTCAGAGTTTCAGATATGGGCATATGACCCAGGCTTGGCTAATCAATACATTCTGTAGCACTATCAGTTACTGATGTAGGGAAGAACCCATTACTCAAGCTGGCCCAGTGAAAAGTCAACCCTAATAATTTTGCTAAAACTACTGAAAAGATGTACCACTGCTTTCTGGTATAGTTGCTAGTCTGATACAATATAAACCTAGAGACTGCAGGTGTCATTCACAGAGAAAATCAGAATGAAAATGTGGCCAATGCAAAGACGAAGCTGAAACAAGAAGTGGAGAAAGAGAGAGCTCTAATAACACCTTTTGTGTACCCCTTGAATGATATGTGATCAAAGTCATATCAACTTTGTAATTCCCAGTTAAGTTAGCCATACATATCTTTTTTCTTCTTTACTTTGAATTAGCTTTCTCTCACTTACTGCAAAGAGTTAAAAGAAAAGCCCTCCTGGAATATCAAAGCATACTAACTACATAGAATTTGACTCAAGAATCAGAGCCACAATAAGTAATATATGGTAAGGGACTTATTAATAGTGATTATACCTTTATGTGATTCAATTGTTGGATGTGGGGTGGAAATATCTGGAAGGTTTGCTTCTGAGTCTGGTAAGAAGTCACTGTACTCTAGGTCAGTAATTGAAAATAAAGCTGGATGGGAAGAGGCAGACAGACAGCAAGGGCAAACTGTTAAGTCCTCAGCAAAAACTGGAACCCATGTCTGTCTCTCATCATTTCCAACAGGAAATCATAACCTTCACCAGAGTTGTGCATGCACTTCTTGTAGATCTTGGAGAAACTGAAGGAAGAGATATGAGATCCAGTAGGAGATGAAGGAGTTGCAGGCTGGCCACTGACCAACTAAAATAAACTAGCAAATGAATTACAGTTTATACAAGCTGCAACAGGAGCCTCAGGTCTGACACCAACCTTCAGGGCACAATAGCAGCTCTTTACTTTTCACCTTTCAAATATCACACAACTTTCTCTTGAAGCTGACCTTAATTCAAAACCTTAAAGTAAAGAAACTATGGAAAGTTAATTACAGCTTAGTTAACCTAACACTAACAAATCCAAATCCACTACACCACCTCTTCTCACTATCCATAGCAAAATATATCTTCTACTTTAGACAGTAAAGATAAGACATTAGACTGAAGTTGACAAAATGTCCTGTCATCACATCTATCAAACTACCTGTATGCAAAGCCATGCATAATTCCTCCCTTCATATTTCCTGCTCTTTATTCTTTAACTTGTATTCTGTATTCCATTTATTCTTACCTTCTTGGGGACCTCATCACATTAATTCTTTTCCAACACTTTCAAAGGGATTCTCTTCATCTAATGGAATTCTATACTGTGGAAAACCTTCCATGGAATGCTACTTCAGGTCTAATAATTGCATAAAGGTATAATGGTGCCATTAAAAACAATGAGATAGATTAGTATGCACTAAACATGAAAAGGCTGTCCAGTGTATATATTTAGTGTAAAAACAATATGTATGTAAATAGGCATGCTATGCTTATTACACACACAGTTTTAAACATTTATCCCCAAAACATTATAAGGTGGGGGAGGGGTGAGTTTCAGAAAGATACACATAACATTAAAACATTCACACTTACGGGCGCCTGGGTGGCGCAGTCGGTTAAGCGTCCGACTTCAGCCAGGTCACGATCTCGCGGTCCGTGAGTTCGAGCCCCACGTCAGGCTCTGGGCTGATGGCTCGGAGCCTGGAGCCTGTTTCCGATTCTGTGTCTCCCTCTCTCTCTCTGCCCCTCCCCCGTTCATGCTCTGTCTCTCTCTGTCCCAAAAATAAATAAACATTGAAAAAAAAATTTTTTTTAAATAAAAAAAAAAAAAACAACATTCACACTTGGAATTTGGGGTTAGGGAAGAACTGTGAGTTTTTATTTTTATTTTATATACTTTAGTACTCTTTTAGTTTTGTTTTACAACTATTATTTAATTCTGTAAATAAAAATAACAAAAACTAGAACAAATTTATATTTTGGAAAAGTCTCCCAATTTTTAAAATTCAAAGCTAGCCTACAACTGAAATCAACTTGGCAAAATCATAAAATAACAATCAGGATAAAATGTAAAAGCTAGATTTCACATATAAATTTATCCATGAGTTTTTTTTTTTGGGGGGGGGCCAGCGGGGAGTGAAAGAGATAACTGGGAGATAGTTCATTCAAGACATACAAGAGAGAATTAGCAATTGTGAAAAACCAATAATGAGAATGTAGATACAAATATATAAAAAAGAAAAAAAAATACAAATACTTGAGGAAATTGGTCAACACTATAAATAATAAAAACCTACAAATACATGTGTGTATTTGGATTTACATATATGCTGCTCACAATTCACTCTTTGTGTATATGTGGTTATATTATATTGGCTGGAGCCACTGGGTTTTCTGGAGAACAATCTGGAAATTATTACTATGTAAATATTAAGTTTTAATTTTCTTTAAAAAAGTAAGTCAGTAGGGGTGCCTGTTTGGCTCAATTGGTTAAGTGTCTGACTTCGGCTCAGGTCATGAATTCATGGTTTGTGGATTTGAGCCCTGCATCGGGCTCTGTGCTGACAGCTGAGAGCCTGGAGCCTGCTTCAGATTCTATGTCTCTCTTTCTCTCTGTCCTTCCCTGGCTCGTGCTCTGTCTCTCTCTCAAAACTAAATAAACATTAAAAAATAGTAATAACCATATGGTTTCACTCTTATGTGGATCCTGAGAAACTTAACAGGAACCCATGGGGGAGGGGAAGGAAAAAAAAAAAAAAAAGAGGTTAGAGTGGGAGAGAGCCAAAGCATAAGAGACTGTTAAAAACTGAGAACAAACTGAGGGTTGATGGGGGGTGGGAGGGAGGGGAGGGTGGGTGATGGGTATTGAGGAGGGCACCTTTTGGGATGAGCACTGGGTGTTGTATGGAAACCAATTTGTCAATAAATTTCATATATATAAAAAAAAATAAAGAAGAAAAACAACAACAACAAAAAAATAGTAATAAAAAAGCCATTAGAGGAATAATTTTAAATTTTCTTCACTTAAAAAATGATAAATTCTTATCTATTTGATAAATTCTTGCTAAATTTCCTTGGGATATATATTTTACCAACTTAGGTGAAATGTAGAGCTACAGGGCAAAACACATTCATGGAACTCTTGTTTTTATTAAACTGTCTTTATATGATGAAATTGTTTAGAGATATGAACTTTTTTTTCCTTTTGGCTAAAAAAACTAAGAAAATCAAATTAACATTTTTACTAAGTATTTCTTATGCTTATTTCTCAAAATATTTATATATTGTTAATAGTTTTTCTTAGTATTGCTTATTCAAAATGATGCTATGTTAGTAAAGTGATTTTATACAGAAATATCTTCTACCTTTTTCTCAATGACCACACTGATTTCTCTATGAAAAATGTTTTTATATGAGTATATGAATATATTTTAATATACATGAATATATTTTTATATGGAATTTATGTGAAATTTAATTAAATTTTATATTCTTGAACATAATTCTTTTATGGCAAACATAAAAATATATCTTTTATTTATTAATCATAAAACCACATCTTTTAGCATACAACTGAAATGGAAAATTAAGTCCCTTTGATTCATTATATGCACACAACTTGCTGATCAGACATTTGAATCTGTTATATTTATTGATTTCACTTTTCCTTGAATATACTTATGATAGATCTAAAAACAACAAGCAAATAAATTAACAATAGTGAATGCAAAAGGCATACTCTGGAGAAATTTTTACTTTTCTTTTGGTCTATGTCTGCTCAGAGAGGTTTGTGGTAACTGCATCAATTCTTAATGTTTATGTTAAGTTGTGCTCTGTGGGGGCTTATAAAATTGTTAGTCAAAATCTACATATTGCCTAAGAAAAACCCAATGGGATAGGAAATCTCTTGTCCTTGATTTTATAGAATAGTGTTGTTGAATCATATGTCTTAGGATATTCAGTGGTCATAAGAATAGTTAAAATTATTTTTATAATTTACTTCTGAATAAATGAGTTTGTGTTACTGTTTTTTTCTGTTATATACCTTACTTATTTAAACACATAGTGAATGCCTTTGGACTATGCATGCTGACTTGAAGTAAGGACTCTGCATCTTTTAATAAATCCTGTATTGTTAAAATTTCTAATTAAAAGTTTCCTCTGAAAGGAAACATATAACCTGTTCATTTGATGCAGATGATTTCTTGAAAAGTACCAGGTGGTTGGTGAAGCTGAGCCATGTGACTCTTTAGTTGCTTCTGTCCCAGGTAATGGATCCTATGCACATGGGATTCCCATTTCCTTAGTTCTTTCAGAGTCAGTGTAAGATCAGCTTTGTTGTGACCTCTGTTTCCATGACAGAAGAGTTATATCATCAAACTCTGGACCTCTGAATCCCAACTCCATTCACTATTAATCACTATCCTTTTCCACAGTCAGGATTTATGTATGCCAGAGGACTGTTTCCTCACTATATACTTTAGTAACACAAATTTTGAGAGCAAATTTCCATTCATCATACCTTTCTTCCCTTTCTCTGACTAGGTTTGCTTTCTTTCCAACCTGAGGAAAATGATAGTGGTCCAATAATAGTGGAGTTGTTTCCATGCGGGCTGCTGGTGTGGGTAAGGCTTCCAGGTCAGTGCTGACTAGCATCTCTCAGAAGCATGTCTACATTGTCTATGACATAATCTATGTATATAATATCACGGGGCATTCTTAGAAAGTTAATCAACATGTCCAGACCTTAAATTTGTCATCTATTATTAGATAATGGGGGATAAACCGCACTTTGGAAGACTGTAAAATTCAAGTGAAAAAATTCGTGTGAAATTATTTTGGAAATCTTGAAAGCGAACTGATGCCAGTGATAATATCAGATGATCTGAGAATTAGGATGCTATTAAGTAATAATAAAAAAAGAATTTTAATGCCTTTAAGTCAGAAATGAACTCTATCTTTGACCAAGTAACCAAGATAGATTGTCATCTATCTATAATGTCTTATGCATTTATATTACCTGCTTGCCTGCTGAAAGCATTTGAATTAACATCTCCTGATGCAAGCTTTAAAACTGAATTATAATTATGATATAGAACCTAAAATACACTTTCCAAACAGTAAGTTTACAGTTTATGCAAATTATTTCTATGTAATCAGAAGTTCTATTATCAGACTGTATGCCATTTAATGTTTTATAGAATGGTAAATACTCAATTTTATCTTGTGTTTGCTAAAAACTGTCACTAAAGATATAAAAGATAGTAATGTATAAAATTAGGGCATCATAATGACTTTGAGAAATAATTCTAATCACCCCTTTAATATGTAGAAATCTCAGTTTGATAAAATTTTTGTAGATAGTTTTGTTCCTTGGCAATAAGTATAAAACCTATGATATGAACTATGGTGTTTATGGAATATTTTGTGATATCTTGGGATCTATTTATGGAATGATATGATATCTTGAGATCAAAAATATTTGCTCTTTGAGATTGTCATTTTATTATAAGAAAGCAGTAAATAAGCTCCGTATAACCCAAAATTTCATAGCTGTTTGGAGGGAAAGAAATCTGGTGCTGCCTGGAGTCTTTTTTTTTTTTAAGATATACATTTATTTGAACATATAATTAAATTCCTATATAAGTACATTCTTATGATTTGTGTTTTGCATGGATAAAGGAAAGGAGAAATTTAATTTTGTGTCTCTATGTGGAGTTATTGTATCAGAATAAACTTTGTTTTATTCATTTGATTTGCATGCAGCTACTATCAGAGATTGCTATTTAAATCATACTTGGTTATTAATAAAACTAGATTGCCTTCCTTATGCTTTTTCTTCACAACACATTTTCAATGGTTATCTACTCTCATTTTACTTTGGTTTTGGGTAAAATCATATGAACATGTTTGAAATATGACTATCTGGAAAAACATGACAAAATGGCTATCTGAAAAAAATGAGAAAGGGCCTTAAAAATGGAGTCAACCTAAAACCCCTGGAATTAATAATGAAAACAGAAGCTTGGATCCAGGAGTAAAAGCATCAAATTGGAATCTTTTACAGCCCCCATACACAGCAGCAGGGGTTAAAAGGATTTCGGGATAATCAAGGAAGATGGCCACTTGAGGCAGTATCAGGAGACACTTGGATAAAGCTGCATGAGACACCAAGTCCCACATAGTGGGAGTCTGTCTAGAGGCTATAGCATGGGGTCCCTACTCAGAAGGGAAGGGAACTTCCCCAGGGGCAAGGATATCAGAGGGGAATTTACGAGTCTAGGTGATGTCACTCTGCAGCATGCCAGGGAATGTTTGGGCCAAAGAATTCTGAAGAAAAAATCTGCTGTTGGACTATATTTTAAATAACTGGTTGGGTAAAAAGTTTGGCACTGGTGGATATTTGAGCTGATGGGTTTTGGTACACGGTAAGGAAATAATCAAGCAGGGCTCCTGGGCGGCTCAGTTGATTAAGCGTCTGACTCTTCGTTTCAGGTCAAGATATATCAGTTTGTGAGTTCAAGCCCCGCTTTGGGCTCCGCAGACAGTGCAGGGCCTGCTTGGAATTCTCTCTCTCTCTCTCTCTCTGCCCTTCACCTGCTTGCTCTCTCTCTCTCTCTCTCTCTCTCAAAATAAATAAATAAACAATTGAACAAAAGAAACAAACAAGCTAGGGTCCAATACACAGAGACCAAATTTGGCTCACCTATTAGAATAAAACAGGACAGAAACATTTGCTCTATAAAGGCATCTCTATGTATACAAAAAGTACTGAATACTTTTGGGTCAAGAAGGCTAAGAACATTTTAAAATGTTCCCTTTTTAAAAATAAAATGTTCCCTTCTTGCATTAAACTCATAATAATTTTGTATTTAAATACATATATACATATTCATTTTTGAAATCAAGAAAGAGAAATCATTATCTGAGACAGAAGGCCTAAGTTAGTAAATGGGGACAGATGGTACATAACATAGGGCAAGCTAGGACCACAGTCTTTGGGCATGAGGTCTTGAAACACATGTAGGTCAGGGCCTTAAGCCAAGAACTACATATAGGTTGAGGACAGATGTGGACTCCCATCTTGAAGTACAGAGCAAGAGTGCACTGAATAGGGCCTAAAATATCTCTTTCCATTCTCTGGATGGGTACCAGAAATGAACTACCAACTCTGGTAAGAACGGAAGTACATTTGTTTCTATGAGACGAGAAACTAGTCTAAACATAATTGCACTCTTAGGTCCACAATTTAACTCTGAGCCAAGCTAGTGATTCAGATCCCAGCTTCCTTTAGGGCCATTATAAGAGCAATTGCTATCCTGAGGTGTTACCTGTGGTGTGTGTGTGTGTGTGTGTGCACACAATATTTCCTAGTATTTTCTTTGTTAATTTATAAATCATTTAGTAGTAAATATAGGAGGCCTATATTGTATATATTGCCTGTCATAAATTGTACATCTCCCCTCTCACCCCCATAATTCTGCCTTTTGCTGTTTCAGGGTAGAAGCTCTTACTTCGATCATCCTTCTTAATGTAACTTCCTTACATTTTTCCTAGACGGTAATTAATTCCTCAAATTATTCTTATCTTCATTTCTCATGCTATCAGTAGAGATTCTCTGGTCATTTAAGGATAACACTGCCACACACATCACTACAAACTTTGTGTTTGAAGACTTGGACCCAGTCCTTGCACCAATCAGCTAGATACCTTCGAATTCTGTATTCTGTGGCAGGAAAGGGGTTTTCAAGTAAAATATTCTTTATTCTTTACATTTCTCATATCCTATCTTTATTTATGATTCTCCCACCTACAGAATTGTGGAATTATCCTTGGGGTACACAATCTTTGTTTATGTATCCAAAGGGCTCTGTATTGTTTACTTAGAAGATGAATAGCGAGCTACCCACTGGGTTATTCCCTAAACTGTCCACATTAGGTACAGCATTTTCTAGAATTTAAATGGAAACTCTCCATAGCTCTCAGTAGTGATGCATATTTTCCCTTATTTTTACATCTCCATGCTCATTTCTGTCACATTACTAAGGATCAGATGGGTAGGGAGCTAGAAAGAATGCAACACCTGTAACTATTTGACATCTTTATCTTGAATAGTTTATATTCCATAATCCCATATTTACCAAACTTACTAATTATGGAATTAATCAGAGCATATAAACTATTAAGTAGGAGGATCAATTTAAAACTACTAACCACTTTCACACCTTAAAGAAAAAACATCAAAAAAAAAATCTTGTTCTATTATAAATACATTGAAGTTAACATTACTTCCTATAAGTCCTTGTTTGCATAGTGAATATTCATTGACAATTTTATAGAAAGCTCAAACTATTTAAACATTTGAGAAGACTATTTTGATGACACATTGAAAATTACCTTTATGATAGATAGTACTATTTTTTGCTTCTCCCTCCTGTGGGAGGATTACACATCACTGTCCCATAGTTGTCAGGCTTGACCATTTCACCTACCAGGCTCTGCCTGGATAGAGGATTATATAACCCTTCCCACACCCCCACAGCAGACTTGGCCAAGTGATCTTCTGTGGCTAATGCATTCTGAATACGTATACCATAAATACCAACTTTAAAAGCCAGTATAGTGTTCATAATCTCTTTTTTTCCTGTCTGCCATGAGACTGGCAGTGTTTTAGCTAGAGGTTGCCTCACCAGTCTTTGTCCTAAAAGGAAGACAATATGGGGCAGAACCATAGCCAAGCCTACCCACGGGTAGGGTATGTAAAGAATAAACATGTGTTCTGTCAGTCTTTGAGACCTCAGATCATTTATTAGCAACTAAGGCTAAGCTAAGAGAGAAAATGCTCAAGAAGAGTTGTTATCAATTTGACTCTAAAAAGCAGGATGTTTATGATGATTAAATTTTGTGTGTCAACTTGGCTAGGCTGTAGTTCCCAGTTGCTTGGTCAAACAGTATTCTGGATATTGTGTTACTGCTGTGAAAGTATCCTACAGATTTGTTTTTAACATCTATAATCTGTTGTCTTCAAGCAAAGGAAATAGCTTTTGATGCTGAGGTGGGCCTCATCCAATCAGTTGAAGGCTTGAGGTTTCCTGGAGAAGGAATTATGACTCAACACTGCAACACAGAAATCCTATGTGGATTTCTAGTCTGCCAACCTATCCTACAGGATTTGAATTTGCCCACCTTCACAATCATATAAGCCAATTTCCTAAAATAAGTATTTTTATATGCACACCACTCTATTGGTTTTATTATTGTTTTTATTTCTCTCGAGAACCCTGACTGATATATTCAGTATCTACAATTGTGCATTGTATTCAAACCACTATTATGAATTGACTCAAAGAAACACAGATGATAGATATAGAAAACTATAAGGAAATAATGAGATAAACTCTGAGTAAATAACTTTCTACATTAATTTAACTTCTAAGTCTGTATAGCATTTTTTAATACTATAATTGCCTTTTCAGAGCATGAAGAAATACAGAAAACCATCTAATGGTTTATAATGTAAATCTGGTAGAACAAGCCTGAAAAAAAAAAACCTTCAATACTAAACTATAGTATAGATGGTTGTTAATTATGATAGTAAATTAGAAAATTCTAAATAAGCCAACAGGAAATCATATCCAAAATTATAGCAAAATAATTTACATTGCAAGGTCAATTTACCATGGAAAGAAGTTTAAATATTAGGAAAATGTCTCTTTTACACTATCTTTTCTATCTCCAATGATTGAGACAATTTTCACTTACCCTTGTGTCTTATCCTTGCCCACACTGTCACTGGTTTCCCAACAGACTGGACGGGTGACATTCGTCAAGGACGTATGATTCCTTGCAGTGAGATTAGTATGCTTTAGGGCCATACAGAATTGTCTGTTTCTTTTTTTTTTTTAATTTTTTTTTTCAACGTTTATTTATTTTTGGGACAGAGAGAGACAGAGCATGAACGGGGGAGGCACAGAGAGAGAGGGAGACACAGAATCGGAAGCAGGCTCCAGGCTCTGAGCCATCAGCCCAGAGCCCGACGCGGGGCTCGAACTCACGGACCGCGAGATCGTGACCTGGCTGAAGTCGGACGCTTAACCGACTGCGCCACCCAGGCGCCCCAGAATTGTCTGTTTCAAGGCAGGAAAACAAAAATTTACTTGGAAGGCAACTGTACCACTTTGTTCTGCATATGTATATCTTAGTTTTCCGGGTGAATTAACTAATCTTCCTCTCTCCAGGAACCATCCTGGTAGGTTTCCACAGAAAACAAGTGTAGCCCATCTGCTTCAGTGACTTCCTCACTTTCACAAAGTAGTATAATTCATAAAACAATTCAAATTCTCTTGTCTACTAGATGTAAAGCTGACTATGGGTTATTATATAAAATAGTGTTTATCAGGTCAGTGGGATAAGTTACTTGACTACACAATCCAATGGATAAGTTCTTATTTACAGGAATAAATGGCAACTAATGCTGCTGCCTCTGTGGATACTGACGATGACACCATGAGAATTACACTATTTATTTAGAGCTTACTATGTGCCATGTACATTTATTAAAACTTTTAATTTTCAAAATGACCCTACTTACGGGGAAGGTATTGTTATATCCATTTTACATCCAAAGAAAATAAATACAGAGATGTCAGGCAACTCACCCATTATTACATAGATCCAGTCATCAATGTCCCCTGGTTTCTATGTTGGATTTCTAGTGTCCTTAGAACCAGGAACAAGAAACTGCTTCTTCACTTTTTCTTCTTCTTCTTCTCATTCTTCTTTTTAATTTGTGAAACAAATTTAGCTAAAGAATATCGAGAATAAAAGCCAAAAAGAGAAACTTTTTTTCCTAGGTGTTGAAAACTTCGAGACAGCCATCGGACAGTGCATCGGTCCGAGGCACTGCAAGCAGCTGCAGGCACATTTCCGGGTGGAAGCCTGATCTCGCGGGATCTTGGGAGCGGGCTGGCCTGGGAGGCCTGCGATGAGAAACACCTGGGTGCCCTGGCGCTGAGGCTCCTCCTCCCAGACTCTTCCTAAGGAGTTCGGCTCACGCCACCTGTCAACGCAATCCCGTGCAATCATACATACATATAAAATACATAATATTAAAATAAATAAATATTTACATTATTTACGTGTATATTTATTTATGGTTGCTTTCTTTCATACAATCTTGGCTTCAACACATGTCACCTTGCATGAGAACCCTCTATATTTCATTAAATTGGAGTGATTTGAATGAGAGTAAGACACCATATATCTAATGCAGCCTGGCATTTTGGTTGTTATTCTTTATTTTCTCTTTTATTCTCTTTTATATTCTCTTTCCATATTTTCTCTTTTATTCTCTGGAAAAAGGTCAGTCAAGTATGTGTCGTTTCTCATGTTGGAACAGTACTGCAGTATTTAGCGATTATGGTCCCTACTCTCTGAGTATTCTGTTAATCATCCTGCTTTGTTTCTGATATATTTACCTCTGTGAGTTTTCTTCCTGGAAGAAATTCTCATGTACAACAAAGATTGAGAGACACAGGTTGATAAAAGTAAACATAAAACTCTACAGAAGCTTATATACCTTTTTTATTTTCATGTTCACACAGGCCCAGCATTGTACATGGGGAGTTAGTTATTAGAGACCACATTTCCTGACCAAAATTATAACTAATGATCTGATAGAAAAATGTTTTGGAGTTTGCAAATTTGGAAAAGTGTGAAGAGTTTTATATAATTATTTTAAAACACATGCTTTATAATACTTTTAATAACTAATCTTCATTAAAATGTATCTAATTGCATGAAATGGAGACAACTTGTGAAAACACATGGCAGGAGGGGCGCCTGGGTGGCTCGGTGGGTTAAGCGTCCGACTTCGGCTCAGGTCATGATCTTGCGGTCCGTGAGTTCGAGCCCTGCATCGGGCTCTGTGCTGACAGCTCAGAGCCTGGAGCCTGTTTCAGATTCTGTGTCTCCCTCTCTCTCTGCCCCTCCCCTGTTCATGCTCTGTCTCTCTCTGTCTCAAAAGTAAATAAACGTTAAAAAAATTTTTTTTTTAGAAAATACATGGCACGAAAATAAAGGACTCTACCAAGTTCTAAATGCCCCTATCTCCCGTCCTATCTGGGGGAACTCCATTTTCAGATGACTGAAATCTTCACTATCCATAATATTCTTTAAGAACCTTCATACTATTTTAGGGCTTAAAGAAACCTAGAAACATTTCTGAGAGTCCAAAACCTCATTTCACAGACAACTGAAAAAAAGCCCAGAGAGAATTTGGTGACTCATCCAAAGCCCACAGTGAAAGAGGTAAGGCTGGAATCCAAATGCCTGACTCTTGTTCTTTTAGATCTTGTTACGCCTTTGTAAGCTCTGTGATCTGATCTCAGACAAACAATTTAGCATTTGAACCTTAGTTTCCTGATCTGTAAAATGGGGATAATAATCATAGTGTCCTAGTCAATATTACTAACTGGAAATTCAAAACTTCGACAAATATGGAGGTGAGTAAGAAATTATGGAGAAAGTAAATAATACAAGTTTCATGATGCAAGCAGTTTTCATTCTTAAATGGAGGAACCAAGATGCCCAGAAAGAAATCTGAGGATAATACTTGAAGACAACTCAGAGGACTGACTACCCACAGTCCTGCTCTACATGATCCTGAGATCTCAGTTTGCCATTTCCCACTTTACTTGGCATACTCTTTATTTTTGAGAATATTTTATTCATTACTCTACCTATAAACACCAAAGCCTCTCCTCAATTGCCAAATGGAGTCAAACCACTGATGATTTCACGTACTTTAAAGATATTTTAAAGATAGAGATAATTATCTCTTTAAAGACAATATAACAGGATGGTTTGTCATTTCATAGTGAGTTTGTCTTTTCCATCCATTGTATAGCACATTCATTTTTCTTTACCTGATGCATGAGTTCAATAGTAACAACCCAAAGATATTTTCTCTTATAAATGTGAAATAATCAATTATTTCAATATAATCTCAAGAGAAATGATATATTCATTAATGTGTCAGTGGATAAGTCCTTGATGATTTTCATTTTTCCATTCTTTATTTTTTAAGTTTGTTTATTTATTTATGTATTTATTTATTTACTTAAAGTAATCTCTACACCCAGTGTGGGGCTTGAACTCATGATCCCAAGATCAAGAGTCACATGCTCTTTCAACTAATGCAGGCACTCCACATTTTGCTATTCTTAATATTTTGACAGAGGAGTATATTTCATAGAAAAGTTTATGTTGTCATTCTATTTACTAATGATACATTTAAAGGACTCAGGTCACAGGTGAGGATTATGAGACAAGTGTGATAAGATTACCTGAACTGGCTCTTTCTGAGAAACAGGAAGTTGTAATTTTCATTTTGTCTAGTTATTTTATTTAGTAATAGCAGAAGAACTTATTTTGAGCTCAAAGCAAATAATGCAATAAAACAGATAATGCTTATTAATATAAAAGTATAACAGAAGTAAGCATAAATTATATGATATACATCTGCATTTTACATCAATATATAAAATGTTTCTTAATATAGTAGCAGCTTTCCAACATGGTAATAATTTCCAATACTGCCCCCAAGAAACTATTAGAGAATTTTTTGGGCAAATTCAGTTAAGGGTATTATTTTTCTTCTTATCTTTTGTATACATTTATGTTTCTTGATTTTGCATTACATGCTGATACTCTTTTGTGTAACATGGTGGTTATTTTAATTTGCTTTCCTCATCTGCACCAGAATAGCCTCTTCTTTTGATGAAGATTGATATATTTAGGCAGATCAGTCTCAGGGTTTCTAGCAACCATTGTTCAAATGTCAGATTTTAGTTAGGCACAGAACATTTAGTACATTTCTATAACATGAGCTACTATTGTACTGTACTTAATAGGCTGCTATTAAATCCTTCTAGCACTAAAACCTAAAAAATAGTCATGCTTATTCTTTGTATGTTTCATATTGTTGCATAGCACGTCTGCTGGAGGGATGTAGTATACCAATAGTAGGGTAGTGGGTGGGGTTACATCAACTGCCTTGCAATTTTTGAACTTTCATATCAACTGCCAGGGCTATATAACCTTAAAGGTTGTACAGAAGGTATTACCTCAATGTAAGTTCTAGCTTAGCACTCTCAGTCCTCTCTTCTGGGACATTTCTGTCTTGCTCTTTATTTGTGTGTTGTCCTCATATCTTTTCTTTTTCTTTTTCTTTTTTTTTCAGTTTGCAAATTGTCATATCTAATCTAACTCTTTCACAGATTTATTTATTTATGTATTTATTTATTTATTTATGTAGGCTCCACGTCCATCATGGGGCTTGAACTCACAACCCTGAGACTAAGAGTCACATACTGTACTGACTGAGCCAGCCAGGCACCCCTCTTTCACTGAACTGTTAATTTCAAGAAATATAAAGCGTTCAGATTTTCTTTTACAAAACTGCCTGTTCATTTCCCTTATATCAATTCATTTTTTATCCACTTAATTTTGAAATACTTATTTCGTAGTCTCAGATTTTCTTTCAATTTAGTTTTCAAGACATACTAATCTTTTATTCATGTATCTGGAGAATATCAGTTAGGATGAATTATTTCTATTTTTGGTGTGCCCCTCATTGAGAAATCATTTTTTATTTTATTTTGTTTTGTTTTATTTTATTTTGTTTTATTTTATTTTATTATTTTTTTGAGAAAGGGAGAGTGCGAGTGGGGGAGAGGGTTAGAGAGAGAGAGAGAGAGAGAGAGAGAATCTTAAGTAGGTTTCACGCTCAGTGTGGAGCCTGATGTGGGACTTGATCTCACGACCATGAGATCATGACCCGAGCCAAAATCAAGAGTCCAATGCTAAACTGCCTGGGCCACCCAGGTGCCCCAAGAAATCATTATTTTTTAAAAAAAGTTTTACATTTTTCTTCTTGCTGGGATCCTTAATGTTTGCATTGATTCAGAAGTTTATTTATTTATTTATTTATTTATTTATTTATTTTATTTCACTGGTGGATTATTGAGAAGTTTGTTGCTTTCTTTCCAAAATATAGGGATACTAGCTATCTTTGATGGCAGAATCAGGCGCCTCCCAGAGGGTCCCCGGAGTTCGTACTGGTCTACGTTAGGAATCCAGGCTGGTTGGGGGGATTAGGTGCCCTCTGTGGGAGTTGTTTTTATGTTAATTTCCTAGTTTGGAAATTCCTAAATAATTTAGTTAATCTAAATATGACCATTAAACTTGTTTTTAGGTGCAGGCTATTCCCAGTTCCTGCACCCCAACCCAGGCATTTTTAAGTCAATGGCTTATCATTTCCCTGGCTTGTAAGTGAGCTGTCGATTTAGTTCTGTCAGTGAACAGGCAGACCTTTTAAGATTCTGGATTTTTGCGGGATTTTTCAGTCACAGCTCCTTGCCTCAAATGGTTCCATGTCCTCAGATGAGTGTTAAGACCTCATGGTCTTGTTGGGCCGTCTTCTAACTAAATCCCCCCTGAGATGCTACTTCATCTTGCTTTCATTTTCATTTTTGGCAACCATAACAACAAAAACACACAATGAGTTCCAAAAGAAAAGATTAAAAAAAGAATTTCTTCTCTCTCTTTTAAAACTCAAGTTACTTATTTCTCTTTGTTTTTATTCTATCCAATATTTCTTTGTGTTAGAGGGTGAAGGTGACCATGTTAATTTAATCTGCCCTGTTGCTTGATCCAAAAGTCAGTAGAAATGCTTTTAATGAGCCAAGGTTTTTACTGTAATCAGTCAGGGATAGAATTTTAATAAAAAGTGAGTGGGGGTTCATAGAACATAGAAACAAAAACCGTATAGAAACTCTCATCTAATTAAACAAGGATATCTCTGCATATACTCCATCCTAAGTGCACTACTCGTTCTGAATTTCCTAACCACAGCCAAGATTACCTAAAAAAATCCACATATTTTGAGAAACATAAAATATAAGGAGTCAGGATAATAGTAGTTCTTTCTACCCATAGCCCTGCTTACCAGTGGGTTTTGGAAATTGTTTAATTGGTTTTAAAGCTGGGGACTGAATCAATAAATGTCTATGTAGAGATGCCTTGCATCTCCATGCAGGATCACTTTTTCTGTTTCTTTAATTGTTTTTATACCTCATTTCTTTTTCTTATCTGATGTCACTGACTAGCATATTCAGTACAATGCTGAATACATTCCTCTGCTTAAAGTTCTTCAACTGCACTTCATCGTGTGGGGTAGGTGAAGCAGTCTATCACAATGACTGAGTTTAGCCACAGTTTTAATTATGGCAAACTCACTTACCAGCTGTGTGAATCTAGACAGTTGAGTATGGTGAGCAGAAAGAGTCCTTCCAAGAGGGGTGATGAGATACAAATGGGTCTTTAACATACAATCCAGCAATTTCACTTCTGGGTATATATAGAAAAAAATAAAAATAAAGGAGCTGGAGTGGGTAATGCTTAGTAGATCCAAACAAGAGAAACAAAGAGAACTCTTAGATGTTTGAATGACTAGAGGGACTTGGGAAAGTGCATTAACATACTAGTGTGAAATCAATCACCCCAAAAAGTTGTACTTTAAAAGCACCAGCAGCCATTTATTATCTCATGGTTTCTGTGGATCAGGAATTTAGACAGATATGCTGTGGAGAGCTTATTTCTGCTTCACAGTGTCTGGAGCCTTAGCTGTCAGACTTGAAGGCTGCCAATAGGGACAAATGGGATGGGAAGAGGGACATAGTGGGTCCTCTCTAGGTGGGCTCTCTCTAGGGCTCACTGAATGTCCTCAAAACATAGTGACTTCCTTCCGTTAGAATAAGTGATCCAAGAGGAGAACAAAGCAGAGCTATCCTTTTAACCACTAGCTATATTGACACTCAGAAGCTATTCACCCTAGCCTCAGAAGTCACATAGCAGAACCTCTGTCACATTCTATTATTCTATATTCTATTATTAAGGGAGTCACTACATGTAGCCTACATTCAAGGGGAGAGGAATCAGCTTTAGTTATTGTTGGGAGGAATACCAATGAACCTATGGAAATATTTTTAAATGTTTAAAATGGTTACAGATAGGAACATAGGAAAGAAGAAATTTGTGAGTCTGTTTGCTATGTGGTATGCATTAAAGAGCCCCCCTTGGAGTTCTATAACATATTTAGCAAAAAAATACATTCTTTAACATAGGAATTTAAGGGGTATCTAGATTCTTTTTTTTTATATAAATTTTTCTTAACGTTTATTTATTTTTGAGACAGAGAGAGATAGAGCATGAATGGGGGAGGGTCAGAGAGAGAGGGAGACACAGAATCTGAAACAGGCTCCAGGCTCTGAGCAGTCAGCACAGAGCCTGATGCGGGGCTCGAACTCATCGACCGAAAGATCATGACCTGAGCCGAAGTCGGACGCTCAACCGACTGAGCCACCCAGGCGCTAGGGGTATCTATATTCTATACGCAAAGATATAACAAACCCTGCATAATAGTGGGTTCAGCCTCAGGTAGCGTCAGTCTAAGTTACAACTGTCTTATGTGATTGTCTTTCAGGATTTGTTACTGAACCCCAAGTTCAGCTCTCCATTGCTCCAAAGGCCAATACTCAAGAGTGTTGCCTGAAAAGGTACATAAACTTTATTCAAGAGGCCAGTCATCTGGAGAGAAGGAGGACTCTTGTCCAAAAGCCAAATCGAAGTTTCTGCAGTGCCAAGAGAGTTTTAAAGGGACATGGCATTGGTGATCAGTGAGGGGGTGCAGTGGCCTGTAACATTTCCTGATCCTGTGTAAATTTAGTAGTGGCTATTTACAGCTTTCAGTGTGTGAGGGTTGTTATGTAAAAGGTTTAATTCCTGCTCTGTGATGTGCAAGGGCTTTCTATTGTCCTCCTGGAAAAAAATGTAAGATTTATAGATATACAATGAGGGTTAGTAAATCAATCATATGAACTTAAGAATACCTATTAAAGATCACCATGCTAATTATGAAGATCAAGGTGGCCTCAGTTTCAGGTTTTACCACAAGATCTAGCCTCATCTCTCTTTGGTGATCACCTTACCCTCTATGAGTAGTCAAAATTTCATAGCCAAACACCAAACAAAATAAAACACACTTTCCCTTCCTTGCCTGTGAATTTATGCATGTGTTTCTCTTTATATAGAATTTTTCCCAATTTTCTTCACCTAGTTAACTGTTACTTACCCTTTAACTGTTATCCCAGATGTTAATGTCCTCTCGTAAACACTTCCTCTGTCTTAGGTCATGTTCCCAGGTAAACAACTCCAATGTGGAAAGTTGCTTGTGGAGGTTTATTGCAGAATATTGTCAGGATCAATATCTTAAAAAGTGTGGGGAAACTAGGCTGGGCACAAATTGCACTGTGATCCCATTTTTATCAGAGGTTTCTGATAATCTTAACGAAAGTTGTAATGGCTAGAGATTGATGCAAAGAGGTCAGCCAGGTCTTGGTATCCTTCTACTCCACATTGAACTGATGCAGGGAAGGAGGTGTAAATTTAGACAAGAAAGCTCCCTTTGCCTTTGAAATTCTCAAAAATGGTCTCAGCTGTGAGCCGTCCCTTGCAAATGTAGGGACAAAGGGCAAGATGGGCCACTTTAGTATGAATACTTTGAATTAAAAAAAAAACAAAACAGAAGATACAAGAAAAGCTCTCTTCTTGGTCCATAACTGTCTAAATTCACATGGAAAGGAGAGCCTATACCTGGAAGGAAGCTATTAACAGAGTCTTCCCTTTACTTAAAAAACTTACCTGCAAAACATCTCCTTTCACCTTTGTGCTAATGGCCTTCCTCTCCTTATATCCTCAGGCCCTACCTCTCCTTAGCTCATATAAGCTTCATGTTGCCTCATTATCTTTGGAATTTCATGTTTGTGGATTCCCCACATGAATGCCTATTAAGCTTGATTTTCTCCTGTTAATCTAGCTCATATCAATTTGATTCTAAGTCCAACTAGAAGGACCTTGAAGGGCAGAGGAAGGTCTTCTTGACACCAACACTCCCAGAAGATGGGTGAACAATCCTCTCAGTCTTGAAGGGTGGGTCTGAGTGGGACACCTTCCCAGCCTCTACCCATTTGGGCGACTTGTGCCTCCTTATAACATTTTATATTTCCCCCTCACAAACTCTTACACTATTTATAAATTGCTGGCTTATTTCATTTCACTGTAAGCTTTCAGAACCATTCCTAGCATCTATACCAGCCTCTTGCACATGAAGGTATGTGGTAAATATTGCTCAAATAGTGGATGAAGAAAGTCATGTTGGAGCAGAGATTGAGAGGAATAAGAGGATTTTGCCAGGTGAACAAGAAAGGGAGGACACACTTGGCAAAGAAAATAGCAAGTAGTCTCAGAGTCATGAAAGGAAGACATATTCAGAAAACGATAAATAAAATCGGTTAGTGGGGCTGAGACAAAATGAGAAGTGAAGAAATAGACAGCAAGGCTGAAGAGTTGGGCAAGGGTCAGAACATGAATGGTCTGGTAAACTAGGTAAAAGGATTTTATATTTGCCCTGTAACATCTCCATTGAAAATAGCTTTTTGAAATAGTGCCAGTAATCACATCTTCATAAATAACACTGCTTCTGTTCCTTCTCTTTACCTATGTTTTCTCTCTATGCTATTAGTATTCAGTACATGCACACACATAAGATCAGATGTAGGGCAATGGATGTCAATCCAATGCTACTACCCCATTTTGGTAGCAAGCATACATAATAATATATCTTGTATTTTTCATGAACTTTAGTGGAATTATTTGGGTCAGTTCACACTGACATGAACTTGTTATTCCAACCAAATGTCAACGTGATGTTGGAATGCTAATTTATTTAAGCAGATCCATGTCAATGTCACCCTGAAACAAAAGCACTTCTATTACCATGCCAACAAAAGTTGTCAAAACAACAAGGAAAACAATAACAAAACCTCCAACCTGCCTCTGAATTAAAGTTCCTCTGCAGATGTTTATTTGGATCAGGTGTTAGAAATTTGTCAATTGACTAGACGCCATTCGATCAGCAATGACTTTAGGGGTATTACACTCAAACATTCAAATTAAAAAAAATTTTATTTGATAAACCAGTAGAATCTTACCCCCAGAGTACCTATTTGTATTAAAATAATCGCTACATGCATATAAAATTTGCATAAAAATATGATCAAAATGACAGATCTTTGAGCAAATGCACAGCTTCCAGCAGAAATAAACCATGTTCAAGAAACAGAATATATTGTGATTTCCTTGTTGAATTTAAAAATGCAACCTTAGTAATTGATTGAAAGGACATTTTAGGGCTGTAGAGGACTTTAAGAATAGTTCAATCCATCCCATATTTTAAAGATGTGGAAAGTGAGGCCTTGAAATATAAAATGTCCCATTCAAGGCCATGCAAGTTCATAACAAATCCAGTAATAGATTCTGAATTCTGAATCCAATTGTCTTCACCTCTTTCCACATTGTTTCCTAGCTTTCATTTGTAAATAGTTAAGTGAATAAGAGCTCATTCAAAGGGTACATTGCCATTTTTAGCTGGTTTAGTTTAGCTGCAGCCTATATTAAAATAAAATTATGGCAATTAGGCATTGCACACTCTTGACGCAATCGCTGAAGCAAAACTGCTAATCCACAGTTGACACAGGTCAATGTCAATTAGAATTACGCTAGTTTTCGATATGACACATTTCAGAGTGTGCCAAGTAGAAAGTAAATTGGTAATGCTAAGCATGCAAGTATGTTTTACAGGCAGCTGATTTAATTTAATCAGGGTGCAGAAGCCATGAGACCTTTATTTAAATACAGAGATTTAAAATCCTCTTGCCTTCATTCCCCAAAGCTTCAAACTATTCTGTAATGTTTGACTGTCATACTTTTAAAAATTATGCTTGCTTAATCTAGGAATGAATAGCTTCCTCTATCCCAGGTCAAATTCACTTAGCTCTAAAGGTCAGTAATTTTAACTATTGTAACTATAATGTATGAAAAATGTTTAACCACAAATCAAACATCTAGAACATAAGTGAATGTACTTGCTAATAAGTGTGAGTTATGGAAGGTAACTGAAGTTAGCAGAAGCAATGGCCTTTAATTAGCATAAACAGCAGGTTTCTATCTAATACTCTTAGAACTTTGAGAGACTATAGATCTATGGGTGACACACTAGCTGTAAGAACATAAGATAAAGGTTAAGACTGTTCCCTGGAGCATAAGTGATTTTACCAAATTACATGTATAATGTTTGGTATTATGTAACATGCGCAGCACAGACCCGCTGTTATCCTCATGATGTGGTACAAGGTGATATAAAAGGGCTAGTACTCCAACAGGTTTCCAATGAGTGTTTTAGGAGAAAATTGAATTTCAAAAAACTTAAGGTTTGTTTTCAGGTCTTTATGTGTGGGAATGCCTACTCAAATATATATGAAATGAATGGCAATCTTTGAAAGTAATATCTGAATACATGAGTGTAACATCTGAATGAGTGAGGCTATAGACCAAGTCACTGAAAATCTTAATGAGTGTGCACGGTCTGTTAGACTCAAGAATTCATTGTACTGTGTCAGGAATAACTTGTGTAAACTCTTTAATTGGTGAGCAGCTTCCTAATTCCTCATCTAACCAAGACTCCGGATGAAATAACCTATATTCTAGTATCTTACATGTTAGAACTTCATTGATGAGGACTTAGAGACAAAAACACAAGTTATCAAAGTATGGCCTAGGGTGAAAATAGCATATGATACATGGTAAAAGTGTATACTTTTTAATCTTCTTTAATGGACTTTGAGTTTTGAGTTGATTGCTTTCATTTTCTGGGAAATGGCTTACAATAATGTTTGGTTTGTTAAATCCAAAGAAAATAAAAGCAAAGAGCAAGGCTGACCTTTAAATGACATTTCTTAAGGAAGACTTGATAGTGTTTGTTCCTATTCACACTCAGTTACTTCAGCTTACTTATTCTTAGATCTAGCACTTAATATTTAGAATCTTTTATAATAATTGTAGTAGAGCTTGAAAAGCCTTTTGATTTACCCAAAGCAAAAAAATGTAATTAAGCCACTTGTGATTTGAAGCCTTTCACTTTGTGGTTTGTATGTGTGTGTTTTAATTATTGTCTGTTTTCTGTCCTTTACGGTCATTATATTCTGAAAGTTCATTACATTATTGGAATTGATACTTGTTTTGATTGATGCTGAGCAGAATATAGTCACTCACACCTTATGGACTTTTCTGTGTCCCCACTCTTTTATTCATCTAGTTAAAAAAACATTTAGGGACACTTGGGTGGGTCAGTCGGTTAAGCATCCAACTCTTGATTTCAGCTCAAGTGATGATCTCACGGTTTGTGAGATTGAGCCCCACTTTAGGCTCCACGCTATCAGTGAAGAGCCTGCTTGGGATTCTCTCTCCTTCTTTCTCTGTCCTTCCCCTGCTCATGTGCATGTGCTCTCTCTCTCCCTCTCTCTCTCTCTCTCAAAATAAACACACCGAAAAAACCCATTATTGCATGACACTACTGTTTAGGAGATGAAAATTCCCTAGTGAATAAGACAGATCCTGCCCCTGCCCTCTTGGAATTAAGAGACTGGTAGTGTTCCAAAGAGGCAATTACAACAAAGAGTGGTGAGTTGTATAATGTGGAAAATAGGGTGCATTAGGAGGCTGCAGGATGTGATGTCTAAGTGAGTCTAATTATTGTATAGGTTTCCCTGTGAAGAAGAATACAGAAATAAAGTAAAATTTAGGGGATCTGAGGGTTAAGAAAGTATCTCTGAGATAAAAGAAACTTAAGAATCCTACCCAGATTACTGTCCCCAGGCACAAATTGATGAGATGTATGGGGCTTATCATCGATGATCGAATTCCATTAAATTTTAACTAAGTTGAGGGGCGCCTGGGTGGCGCAGTCGGTTAAGCGTCCGACTTCAGCCAGGTCACGATCTCGCGGTCCGTGAGTTCGAGCCCCGCGTCGGGCTCTGGGCTGATGGCTCAGAGCCTGGAGCCTGTTTCCGATTCTGTGTCTCCCTCTCTCTCTGGCCCTCCCCCGTTCATGCTCTGTCTCTCTCTGTCCCAAAAATAAATGAAAAAACGTTGAAAAAAAAATTAAAAAAAAAAATTTTAACTAAGTTGATACAAACCAACACTTGTATTCCCAAATCAAATGATTCTGATATTATAGCCATTATTGTATTTATAATTGTCATCAGTTCATAGTAACTCTAATTCCAGACTGCTCATGGATCTGACAACAAATTGTACAGAGAGTCACTAGAATTTTATAGTAATAGGAAAAATATAATAACATGATTATTCCAAAAAATCTTGTCAAGTAAGAATCCTTGAGCGGAGCTACGTTAAGATGTACAAGACAAGACCAAAGAGATATGGGCTCCATGGTTTAAACTGACCCTTGCTGACAGGCTGATTTCCCAGGGAGTTTCTCCCAGTTCCCACTTGTAATATATACCATAACACTTTTCACCCTGATACTAATTTTTTCCTGCTGTGTCTGGACAAAAATGGCTCTACTTACCAGTTCAGCTCTTACCTCTGCATCTCTCTTACAGCATTCTTCCATTTTAACCTATTCAGCTGTCTAAGCTGGTAGATCTTCCCTGAGCACAGAGCTCAGCTGGCTACCTTCTGAGGATAGCTATGCCTATTAGCTGGGATCTATGAAAGTTACTTGCACGTCTCCACGGTCCCAACCTTTGATTATTTTGCTTCACTGAATTAAGTCACATGTGCATATTTTTAGCCTTATCTCACATTCCTCTCCTACTTGGAATTACTTTTCCAAGCTCCATTTTTCCTTATCCATGTCTTTACTTGTGTTGTTTCCATTTTCTGAAATCTGTCAACTCTCTATGTTGAAATGTTACCGATCTTTCAAGAGAAATCTCACTTGGGCCTTCTCTAGGAAAGTTTTCTTTATCTCCTCAATTAAGTTAATTAACCTTTAAGCAAATATTTATCATATGCACATATATCTTTGCTTTATATCCACATTTATGTATTTTATTCATATTCTGGGGCTCAAAAGTCATCAAAATACATCTAAGAGCATTCAAAGCATTTATAGTGATAAATCTTTTTTTTAAATGGTTAACACAGCTCTCCATTTAACCTCATTTTTTTGATGCATTGTAGTTTGCAACTGTAGTTGAAGGGGTGTGAAAAGGTTGTGCTGGTTTAAACACATTCATTGTCCTAATTCTGTACAAGTATTCCTGCCCTTTCTGCCTTCTCCCTACAGATTATATTTCTTTTTTATTCATTCAGGTACTTATTATGCACTCCCAGTTACTAATCTCACACACACATAGATTTATGAGGTCTTTCTATAGTAAAGAGAACCCAACTCACATTTAAGAGGCACCAATTTTGAGCCTGTTTTAAATTCAGACAATGCTTGAACCAGTCTGAGAAAACATATAATTCATCTAAGTTACATGTCTTTCATGAATACAAATCTTCTTACCCATGGACATGAATCAGTTTTAAAATTTCCACTTCTGATTCTCAAATGATTAGTTGGATTGATCCAAAGATACGTTTGGAGATGTTTGTTGAAAATATTCATGTAAAATTAATATAAAGTTAATTTTACTTCTTTAATGATTTTATTTCAAATTTGATTTTAGATTTAATGATTTACTTCTTTAATAATGTTACCAAATATAGAGTTTTGGTGTATATTTTTTTGTTGTTTTTTGGGGGGTGGTGGTGGGAGGGATTAGCTTTGCATTTGTTTATCTGTTTATTCCCTCTAGTTCTTCTCCTGGTCCTCTTGGTTTCAGGGCCAACCAGGGGAGTGATGCAGGGGGAGATGCTGCTCTCATTTAGAATAGCACATTCTGTCATTGAAGTATCCTGATTGCATTTCCTGTCCACAAACTAGTGTTCCCTCCAGTTAAAGGGAACAATGGCATTCCAACTGCTCCACATCATTGACTGACTGAAACCTCCTCAGAAAAGGTTCATCACAGTCTTTCTTATCAGAGGGATCCATCTCTGAGAATTGTCTTAGTAAACCTTTTTTTTCCCCAGGGTGCTTATAGATGCACTTATTTTTATGAACTAGTTTGAAATGCTTTAACCAGGACTGCATGGATAAAGTGTGGGTGAGCTATACAAACATGATCTGAAGTTTGACTAATACTTTGTCATACCAAGAACTTCACATTTGATGAATTTTCTAAAGTATGTTTTCAGAACATACTTATAAACATACTTTATATGTATAAAACATACATAAAGTATGTGATTCAGAAATCACAACAACTGTAGTTGAAAGGGTATAGATATGGTCCAGAGATGAAGATCCCAGGGTCTTAGCTCTTGTACTGTGTCTCTGCAAATATGTGACTATAGATCATAGTCTTAGGTAGTTTTAAAAACCCACTTGATCATGAGGAAAGTTTTATGTATTTTTTTCTCCATGACTAAGTATTGGGTAAATAACCTTTTTATAAAATTAAGGGATAGCTGGCTCTTCTAATTTTGTTAATCAGAGTGGAACAACCACCAACCTCACTTCCTACCTTACACAATAAGAAATTGCTACTCCTGATCTTAAAATGGATTTCTGACAAATTCATATCTTCTGTCCAGGCAAATACTTTCAGATGATCTTTTAATTTTTATTCTCTGTAGCCTAATGCGAAATTGTTTCTTAGGACTCGAATGCCAGATTGATTGGGCTTTACCTAGAAGTATTAAAAAAAAAAGATTCCTTATGGAGTCTCCATATCAACATTAATAGAGAAAGTCTTCATGAAATCTGTATATAAATGGAATCTAAGGGCTAAATGGTGGTGGTAGATGGGGCAAATTCAGCAGAAATGTTTCTCCTGTCATATTCATGTGGTCAGAGTTCATATTACTTGTATATTACTTTTTTTTAACTTTACTTAAAGAAAAGAATTATCATGATATAAAATAGTGGTTTTCAAACTTTAATGTGCTGAAGAATCATCCAGGATGTTTACTGAAAATGCTGATTTCTATGTTTTAAACTTATATATATTTTTACTTAATACTTCTTGGGTTGGGTTCAGGAAAGTATGTTTGAATACTCACTTCAGTTGATAATTCTGGGTGTATATATAGAGAAAAGGCTGTCCTGAGCCCTTGAATCAGTATTCATGTAGTGGCAAAAGAGTGGGTTTCCTTACCTTCTTTCTGGGGGACAGGTTTGGTCTCTTTTAGGCATTAAATAATAATTTTTCTAACACTTGTGATTCTTTATTCATCTATACTGATCATGAATTTAGTAGAATTTCCTTCAAGAGTCTAGTGGGAGAATTGTCATTATTATTTCTCAATATTTTGATGAGATTTCATCTATTTATGTGTGTTCATTAGTATATATTTGTGGAAATTTTGGAAAGACTGAGTCAAGGATGGCTAATCAGATGCTATTTTAATGAGATTCTGATCTCTGTTCCTTTGAAGGTTCTTTCAAGATCACTTTAGGAAAAAACATGACTTATAATCTGAATGGACTATTAATGAAGGTCTCTTTGCACCTCTTTATAAAGTTGCAGCAAATCATTCAACCCTTTTCTGAAGGTCAACCTTCATGCTGAGGAAATGATTGATTTCCATTGCTTCATCAGGGAGGTTTGAAGCCTGGAATAAGGAATTGCTCAACTCAAGTGTTTTGGAGGCAGCCACATATTTATTCCCATAACTTTCTTTTACACCACATCATCACTCAGTGATGTCAGCCATGCTCTGAAGTATTTCTCTGATGATTCCTGAGAGCAAGTGTCTAGTAGGAAGGGAATTTGAATTGACTTAATGCACAACCTCAAAGCTATGTGGATGTTTCAATGTTTTAATCTATTGTCAATGAAGGGAAAGCTTAAACACTATATGTGGCCTCATCCCACAATTTCTAATATATTTAATCAACATTGCATTAATTTATTCATCAATCACTTAATTCTTGTTAAGGCAAAAACTATTCTTTCAATGTAAATTGAAGATCATTCATTAATGAAATCTGCTATATGGTTAAACATATATCCTTTGGCCGTTCTTAAATGCTTTGACCAAATATTGATCCATGAATTAAAGGAATAAAATCTTTCTTGAAGGAAATAAGATTTCAAACATAAGATAAGCATAGAGTGACAATAAGTAAATAAGAGCATTGCACAGATTTAGAAAAATTTTTGATGTAATTTTTCTATGAAATCATGTTCAACCTAATAAATTAAACATATTTTAATAATGTCCTCAACTATGGAAAGATATTCATTTTTACAAAATTTAACTCAAGGAATAGGAGATTAATTTTCCTTCCCCACAAAAGAAAATGTTTAGGATTCTAGTGAACTATGGGATTTTTCTTGAAGTCCACTGATGTACTGACTCCAAAAATAATTAGATTGATCTTTGCTACCTTAAAGCTATTTCCCCTCTTTCAAATGAATATACAATCAATGAAGAGTTTTATAATAGACCAATCTCAGGTGCTAAAGACCTGTTCAGGAAAATAACATATATTCTTAATTATCTTCCCAAATATTCAATATTCTTTCATGTTGCAGCAAGATATGTTGTGTTTCCTCCTATATTTACTGTCAAAGTTTTAAGCAGACCATGGCACATGCTAACAATTTCACATCCCAGAACGTGGATTACTTCCCTCCCAGAAATTTTGGAACTTTGATGCCTTCTGAAGTTTTATTTTATTTTTTAAAAGTTTTTACTTAAATTCCAATCAGCATAAATAAATTGTGTAGAAACTAAAAACAAAACAAAACAAAAAAACACACAAAAAACAATAGAACAACAGATCAATGAAACCAGGAGCTGGTTCTTTTAAAAATTAATAAAATTGATAAACCTCTAGCCAGATTTATCAAAAAAGGAAAGAGAAAGGATTCAAATAAATAAAATCACAAGTGAGAGAGGATAAATAACCACCAACATCAGAGAAATACAATTATAAGAGAATATTATGAAAAACTGTATCTCAACAAATTGGACAACTTAGAAGAAATGGATAAATTTCTACAAACATATAAACCACCAAAATCGAAACAGGAAGAAATAGAAAGCTTGAATAGACCTATAACCAACAAAGCAGCATTATTGACAATAGTCTCCTCAAGTTTGTGTTTTTTTAAATTTTTTATAATGTTATTTATTTTTGAGAGACAGACACAGAGCATGAGTGGGGGAGGGGCAGAGAGAGAGGGAGACACAGAATCCAAAGCAGGCTCCAGGCTCTGAGCCGTCAGCACAGATCCCAACACGGGGCTTGAACCCATGAACCTTGAGATCCTGACCTGAGCCGAAGTCAGTGCTTAACCAACTGAGCCCCTCAGGTGCCCCATTTCCTGAAGTTTTAATGAACTCTATACATATATTTTTCTAGTTGCAGATTATATGTATACTAAGTAGCATTTTTCAGTCATTTTGGATATTACTTCATCTGAATATGGTCTACCTCATGTCCTTTTCTTGCTATTTATATGATTGAGACATTTATAGATTTAATTTTGTTATATAACTTGTAATATTAGATCTAAAATCTTTATTGGTGAATTATAATTTTATTAATTCCAAACAGCTTTCTAAAAGCATTATTCTATTCATTGCAAACAATTCAGGCAGAGGTTTTCTTTCTCATAAATATATATATATATATATATATATATATGAGGAAAACATATACGTGTGCATATTTTAAAGGTATCATATTGTTCCCCTTAGCAATCTCTGTGTTTCCATCACCCATTTACTTGTTCATATGTGTAGGGGGTCGTCGTTTATTAACATGCTATTTAAAAAAAATTAAATGATACATAGGATTGCATACTGTTAAGAAATAAATGGCATCAATATATAATATTTGCATTTAATGAATGGATCGGTGCTTTCAGTCATAAGTATCTACTTTGTTAATATTGTAAGTTAACAGAAATAAATATACATAGCAAAAAAAGATAGGAGAGATTTACACCAACATTTCCAGCTGAAGAAAATACAGATCGTTTTACTTTCTTAATTTTGTTTATATATATTTTCTTAATTTCTACCATGAGCATGTGTAGCTTTCATAAGTCAGCACCCTAAGGATGCTGTGGCTGTTCTGTAGTTGTGCTTATTTTGGGACATTCAGAGAATGCAGAAATCTAGTATTTCAAAGGATTCTTTACTTGAGATCCTTGTAGAGACCACAAAAGAATCTGTAGAGGATGGGTTTTAAAACATAAAAACAAGAGGCTCCTAATGATAGAGAACAATCAGGGTTGACAGAAGGACGTGGGTGGGATATGGTCTGGAAGGGTAATGGGTACTGAGGAGGGCACTTGTTGGGACGAGCACTGGGTATTGTATGTCAGTGATGAATCACTGAAGTCTACCCCTGAAACAATATTTCACTGTATATTAACTAAAATTTAAGTAAAAATAATAACAAATAAAATGCCCTAGCTAAGAACAACAACAAACAAACAAACAACACTTGACAGAGTATTGTTCTATGAAATAGATGAACCATGAAAGACATATGAAAGGTCTTAATATCCGTCTCCAGCTCCTCCTTACTGACATCACCTATATGCTGCATATGGAATGGTTTTTGTTCATTCTGCAATCTGTGTCTTTAGCATATGCCTATCTCTAAGTTTCCTTTGTAAGTTTCCTGCTTATTATATTAGCAGCCAAGAGAGTCCTTGGACATTGCTAAAGCAAAGCGTTAAGGTACCATATTATATATAAGTTGCTTTCTAGAAAAAGACTCATTTCCCTGTAAATGGCTTGGCATATTCGGTCGGCTTGCATTTCAAGTTAATAGAAACGGCTGAGTGATACTGCAGCTCTCTTTCTCTATGACACTGAGAATCGTTTCTTGGAATCTGAGCATCATATGTAGCTTTATAGTATTTTCTGTCTTTTTGACAGCAGCGGCTTAGGTGTTTATTTACTTCATACTCAATATTGTGCATGTTACCTAAGCACCACATGACTATGCATGAAAGAAAAGAAACCATTGTTTCTGTGGAATAGAGAGCTCATTGCTTTTTTGCTTTCTCTTTCACAGAACACTTTTGCAACTAAAAAAATATTTTAATTCACTTGTTTAATTCTTCATATTAATTAATTTTTTGAGTTGTTGTATTTCTAGGGGTGTAAGGAAACATTTGAAATGGAGTAAGGTGAGCCTCCTTGCCTTAAAAGGTATACTAAGAAGGACAAAGGACACTCCTGAATCTTTCAGACCTAATTTCCAGTGTAGCTTATTTTTTGGCAGCTGGGCTGTCATTTAGAGTTTTCCCAGGCAGAGTTGTTTATTTAAATTATATAGTTTATGTGTAAACCTGCTATTATTTTTCTAGAGGAGATATTTAACTAGATGTGACTTGAATAACATAAATTTGTGGCAGCGAACCTCATTCTGTTTGGCTGAAATTCTTATTCTTTCATTTAAAATTTTTTATCCCACTGAACTTTAACCTAAAGATTAGTGCTGTATGACCAACATACGTAGCTCCATGAAGAAGGTTTGGTTGACTGCCAAGTGGTGATATTGGGTTTATCTTTGCAAGAAGATGTGCAACAATGTGGCTACAAAACCATGACGCAAGGAGATTCTTTTCTATTGTATAATGAGTTGAATATCTGCGGATTCACTTGGACACTCGGTGGGTTTAAATTGATTATTATGTGAGAGAGGCTGTTAAAGGAATAGATAAGGTGACCTGGATCAGACAGTTCTTTTATAAAAAGCCAACTTGTAAGCCGTAGGATCAGAGGTCCGTTACCTCCTGCTGTGATACCAATGTGCATCAGGGGTTAATGCAATCTTCTAACAATCTAAAAGCCAGATTGATCTTTGTCTTTTAAATGTCTACTGGGGCTTCCAAGTTATGAGGGGAGAGCTGAAGGGCAACAACAATATATTTTCATGAGAAGAGTGAATGTGACTGATTGCTAGCACGCCACCAGCAGAAGAACAAAGGTGAAAAGGAAAGTGACTCAGAGGTACATCCCATTTCAGGAGTCTGTCTGCAGAACAATGACTCATTTAGTTTAACTGACTTCCTTACATTTACTCTGTGTACAAGTCTTACTGCTAGGGAAAATGTAATCCACAAAAGCGAATCCACATATATTTTTAATTTCCAATAAGAGAACTCATGGTTGGGGAAAGATTGATGTACACACTAATGTGTGAACAATTGGAGGAGATTGAAATTTACCACAAACTCTAAGTGACACTTAAAGCAAATCATGGGAAACCCCCTAAGTCTTTTTTAACTCTAAAATGTGCTAGAAAGTTTAAAGAGTTCCTAAATTTAAAATCAGACAGTCTTGTGTGTATCAGACAATGGCTGTGTGTGTATGTGTGTGTTTTGTATGTGTATGTGTGTGCTTTACTTGACAATATTTATAACTTACTAATAAAGTCAAATATAAGAAAATTCATTCTAAAATGGAGATGTTTAAAGATATTAATGTGCTTGAACTAAATAATGTCTGCATATAAATGTGTGTTGTGAATTTATAAACTCATACCAACATTTTAGTTTCAAGAACAAATGTCAAATTTTATTATGTACCTAGCTGTACATTTAGATAAAATGACATTTAAAAATGTACTTTGAACAGAATAGTTATCTGTTTTTGTGGCCTTATGACACAAATAATATATAAAGACTGGGATTCAGTAACATTTCCATTTTGCTCCCTTTGTATAGCAATCAACACTCTATGAGAGTATTTACCACAGTCTGCTGTAAATAATTGTATCTTTCTGGGGCGCCTGGGTGGCTCAGTCGGTTAAGCGTCCGACTTCGGCTCAGGTCATGATCTCGCGGTCCGTGAGTTCGAGCCCCGTGCCGGGCTCTGTGAAGATCATGAAGGGTATTTTTTGTAATTAAATCCATTCATAAGATGTAAAAAACCTAATTTGGATAGTAAATCTTTAGTACCTATTCAGATGGTTTTAAAGTATGGTACAACTCCAGAAATGTGCTTAACTCTAAATAGCATCCTAAAGATACGCTTAGTGAACACCTTCTTCAAGTCAAAACTGTATTAAAGACTGAGAAACAATGGTGAATAATGCTTAACCTGACTTACAGTTTACCTTCAATTATAGAAGACAGGAATGTAAGCAGACAATCACAACAAAGTACAGTGAATACAAGGTATTTTAGACTTACATAGAAAAGGCATCAGCTGATTATGGGAGTTCTTGATAAAAGTGGGAAGTTGGGGAAAGAATTCCTGACAGAAACAGCAGCATATACAAAAATTTAGAACCCAGAGAAAAGAATGCTTTGAGAGGGATACTACTTATGGTTTCAAATATTTTGAGTCTGAAGAGATTGAGTAGAGAATCATGCAAGATGAAATTGGAGACAAAAATGCTTCAATGACAAGGGTCATAGAAGCAATGTTAAGGAATTCCAAACTAATCAAAGAGTAACAGTAAGGTTGCTGCTTTATGAAGAACTCTTCTGATAGCAAAATGGAAGGGGGTAGATTGAAGGATGTGAGACTGGAGGCAAAGAAGTTAGAAGGCTGTTGCAGTGATCCAGGTGACTATTGACGGTTACCTGAAACAAGGTGGCATTCATGGAGGTAGAGGTAAAAGAATGGATTTGAGAAACATTAAGGAGAAATGTCAAGTATTGTGGCACATATTCAAAGGAATATTATTGGCTGAGAAAGCCAGGAACTGTAGGAGATTAAAAATGTTCCAGCTATGTTAATAAGCTTTACTGTTGCCAGAGCTGAGGGTAGAGGAAAGTCACTCTCGATGCTTATGTGTCAACTGTGACAAATGGGAGCGGAATAGCAAACTGCATGTTTATCATTGTGACTGCTGAAGGTAATGCCTGCTAAGCGGTTAATATTATAGACACCAGAGAATGGTGAGTTGCAGATTGTACTTGGCATATGGTAGACATTAGCTCATTAAAATATTCAGACTAGCAGATGTACACATTTCAGGATGCTAAGGAAAATATTAATTTTAAGAATTAAAAACTCCTGAGACTTTGGAAGTCTTAAAGTTCTTCGTTCTCAAAGTTCTCTAACGGGCAAATTGGAGGCATTTCGTTAGCTGTCTGTTCAGACACTCCTGATTACAGCTGAAATGTGCTCAAACTCTGCTACTAAGGTAAACCTGGGGAGAAGAGAATGAAGAGAGAAACATGCTATAAAATCCCTGTAATTACATTTTATGTAAGCATTTGAAATGAAGACACACTACTGCAAGGTCTAAAGATAGAAGACATTTCACATAAAAGATTTAAAACAGTTTTACGGGCGCCTGGGTGGCTCAGTCGGTTAAGCGTCTGACTTCGGCTCAGGTCATGACCTCACGGTCCGTGAGTTCGAGTCCTGTGTCGGGCTCTGTGCTGACAGCTCAGAGCCTGGAGCCTGCTTCGGATTCTGTGTCTCCCTCTCTCTCTGACCCTCCCCTGTTCATGCTCTGTCTCTCTCTGTCTCAAAAATAAATAAACATTAAAAAAAAATTAAAAAAACAGTTTTAAAATATGAAACTATAGACATATATCTAAAGCTATTGTTTGATTCTCTATTTAAAGGGGATGACAACATCTTATCAATTCCACAATCTATGACTGAATGACTTTTTTATTGTAACTTTCCTTTTCAGAAAATAAAGCTCAGTTATCAGGCAAAATCCTAAAGTACTACTCAAAGAAAAGCCATAGAATTTGACATAGAGAATAAGAATCAGTTCCATGTAATTATTTTTATTTAAATTTAAAATGCAAAAAAACCCTCCTCCACCCCTCCTTTTTTTTTTTTTTTTTTTTTTGGTGGGAGTTGAATAGACAAGAAAGGAAGAATGAAGGAAAGGTTGGAAAAGAAAATAAAGAATGAAAAAGAAAGTAAGGAATAAACAAAGGAAGTAAAGGACATTTCCTTTTACACTGAATAAATGGAAAAGGCAAGCAATCATTTGAACTCATTTTATTTATAAAAGGGAATTCATATTTTAGCATATTTATTCAATCAAAGCTAATAGAGTTTATGAAAATGGTGAATACTCAAAGGGTTTGAGTATACGTGAGGACTGAACACTTGTGTTTAACTCACACCAAATATATATACATATATATATATAGTCATTTATATGGAATTGGGTGAACCGTCTGTCATATTTATCTGTCATTTTTAAGAAGCATGTGTGTGTTTGCATGTGTGTGTGCATGCATTCACAATAAGTCTAGGAATAGTATTTTCTTCAATCAATAGACAGCAATTTTGAGGCATCCATCCCTGAAATCAAATAGCAGATGAAGCTGATTGTCAGAAACGACTACAGTCCAAAAATGTGCCCTTGAGAGAATTATATACAACACTACCGGGATTGGTAGTGTAAACCATGTAGCTAGAAAACAAGCCTTTTGCATAACCTAAGGAAAATCGACTGAGATGGACTCTAGCATTCTGGAAGAGCATCGAACACTGTAATAAAAATTGTACTGTTGTCAGCAGCATAGGCATCATTCACGCTGAGAAAATATATTCTAACAGTTAGGCTGATAAACTTTTACTTTCCTCTGTAAACATAAACAGATGATCAAGAATCACCAAATATTTGAGGAAAACAGAAACAATAAATAGAACTAACTCCAAGAGTAAACAGAAGGACATTTTGAAATAAGAACAACTAATATCATCAGAAAAGAAATTTATGGATAAGACAGGAACAGATTGTTGAGGAAAAAATAAGCAATTAGCTCTCTTTTTGATATTTAAAACCATATTTACTGAAAGAAACCTCACCTTAATAGATGGGATGACTAGTATAATGGAAATATTGAAAACTGAATTAGGGGAATATTGAACCAAGGAATTTTTTCCAAAGACAGTTATAAAGACACAAAGAAAAAAAAAAGCAACCATAAAATAGTTCCAGGAGTTCCAATAGCCATCAAATAGAACCAGAAAGGGAGAACAAAGAAAAAGTGGGAATGGATGGGTGGAGAAATGGTTAATAAAATAAGTAAAGTAATAAAATTTCCCAGAACTGAAGATTTAAGTCTTTTATGTAAGAGCCCTTTAAATGCAAGTGAAATAATAATATGCAATAACACATTTAAAAATCTTATTTTAGAAATATCCTGGCAAAATTCATCCTTCTAATAATTTATTTTTTTAAATGTTTATTTATTTTTCAGGATGGGGGACGGGCAGAGAGAGGAAGACAGAGAATCCCAACCAGGCTCTGCACTATGAGTGCAGAGCCCAGTGTCGGGGCTTGATCTCATGAACAGTGATCATGACCTGAGCCAAAATTGAGTTGGACACTTAACCGACTGAGCCACCCAGGCACCCCATTCTTTTAATATTTTAATATCAATATTTATTTTAAAAATTAAAAAAAACCTAGATATCTTCCTTAACACTTTATTCAAATCCTACTATTCTTTTTAGAAGTAATTATGTTTAACAGTTTGGTATATTTCCTTCCTGAATTTCTCTTATAATATATGAGATGCACAAATATGTATGCGTGCGCACATACACACATATGTGTCACACTCTACATTTTATTTTAGAAATTCAAACCCATTAAAAATTTCAAAAGATATTAAATTCAGCAGAAGTAATTCAAATGAATAAAACAAATACAAAATGATGTCCAGCCTTACTATTATCAGAAAAATGCAAATTAAAATGAATGACAAAAAAAAAAGTTTGTAATATCTTGTGTTGGCAAGAGGGGGATAATCAAGCATAGTTGAACACAGCTAGTTGGAAATAAATCAGGTACAGTCCATTAGAGAGAAATTTGGCAGTATATGTCAACAAAGATGCATATACGTTGACTCAGAAATACCACGTCTATGAACGTATTTACAAAGGTACTATTTACCCCCGTGGAAATATATATATTAATATATATAATATATTAATACCTAATCACAAAGTTGTTTGAGAATTCTTGAAAAGTCAAAAAATGAATTTGGAAAAGCATACATGTCCATCAAAAGTGGAAAGCTTAGGGGCACCTGTGTGGCTCAGGCAGTTAAGCGTCTGACTTAGGCTCAGGTCATGATCTTGCCATTCATCAGTTTGAGTCCCATATCAGGCTCTGTGCTGACAACTCAGAGCCTGGAGCCTGCTTTGGAATCTGTGTCTCTCCCTCACCCCTCTTCCACTGGCGCTCTCTTTCTCTCTCTCTGTCAAAAATAAGTAAACATTAAAAAAAATTTTTTTAAGTGGAAAGTTTAAGAAAATATATTGATACATACTATGGAATGATGTCTACCTATTCAAATAAATTAACTAGATATACAATTTAAATAACTTAAAGATTCACTGTTAAGTGACAAAAGCTAGTTGCGGAGCAATACGAATACCCATGTATATGTAAACTCACAGAAACAATTAAAAAAAACCGCACACCTAATAGGTAGCAGTGTTCACTCAGAGAATGAAGTGGGATTGGGAAATTAAAAGCCAAAAGGGGTATCTGGTAACTAGGACCTGGAGATTATTTGTTAGTCCTTCATAGAATTACAATAGGAATTTCAGTTATTTGCTTGTACTGGGTACATAAGTCTCTTACCAGAAAGGCTGATGTCAAAGTAATAAAAAGGAGAATCGTCCCCTTACTGAAAAATTCAATGACAGGCCAATTATGTGCACCTGTCTATCTATTTCTCTCTCTCTTTCTCTTATCTGTCTATCTATCTATCTATCTATCCATCATTTATCATCTTTCTTCCTTTTCCTTTCTTAATTATTCATTCAGTTATAAATCCTAGATAATTTGGGTTAATTTAATTTATTTGAATAGCAGTATAGAGATAAAGCTTTCCATCAGAATGCTTCCTAAGAGGATAATTACACTGATTTTATTACTAGAAAATGCAAAATGAATTAGGAAAATGTGAGGATGTCTCATCACACATGCACAATATCCTGTTTCTTCAAATATTTGCTTTAAGGCACGCTATGTATTTTTCCTCATGTTCTCTATATCTGAAATCCTCTTCCCTTATCCCAGATTATTAAAAGCTTTGTCTCTCTTCAGAGTTTAACTCAAATATCATTTTTACTCCAAGTCACACTTTAAAACTTTCTCCTTATTGTTTGTTCCCATGGCGAGCTTATATCCTAAATTAGGGTGCTCATCAAATTCAGCCTTATTGAAATAGGTAAAATATGCTGAACATTTGTTATGTTTCATTCACTGTGTTAAGCACTTCTCCTATATCATCTCTCTTAATCCTCAAGACTCCTAGGAAATATGGGTTAGAAGTTTTGTCACAGTATCATTCCAAGTAACTTTCCACCCTTTTTTTACTAATCTAGGAAAATATAAATGTTCTCTTCATCTAGCATTTAGCGTGTAGCTAAAGTCGAGCCCACAGGATGTTCATGAAATCAGATATTCCCAATGTTCACATAGTGGCCTACAAATGTTCCTCTCAGATTATGATCTGACAGATTAGCTAATGTAGTCAGTTTGAGGGTATGTTGAGGGAGCTCTAGGCTAGAGCAGTGTCAGCCAGGAAACTCCATTTCTGTATTATTATTTCACTGTCCATGAAACCTTGGTAGTCAGTGGCCCATTTCATATTTGAGGTTCCTTTTTGTCTGGCCTAACAGGGGTGAATTGGAACTGTGCCTAGTCGTCTATATATAGAGTGGCCCTGATGCCCACCCTGTCATAAAGAAACCCTTCCATTTTAAGGAGAGTATCCATAATGTTGGCTTATTTTTTTGTAAGCATTGCATGGGTTCACCATGTCTGTTGATGAATTTTTAGGTTGTTTCTACCTTTCCGCTTTTATGAATAATATTGTTAAGAGCATTTGTGTACAAGTTTCTGTGAGGGTATATATTTTCATTTCTCCTGGGATATACCTAGGAGTGAATTGCTTGGTCATGTGTTATCCTATGTTTAATCATTTGAGAAACTGCCAGGTTATTTTCCAAAGTGGCTGCACCATTTTACATCCCTACTAACAGTGTGTAAGTGTCCTTATTTCTGCACATATTCACCAACACCTGTAACCTGACTTTTTGATCTTTAGGTTTGAAATGGTATCTCACTGTGGTTTTGAATTACATTTTCCTGATGATAAGTGATATTGACCATCTTTCCATGTGCTTATTAGACATTTATATATATTCTTTGGATAAATGTTTATTCATATCTTATGCTCATTTAAAAAAAATAGGTTGTCTTTTTATTATTGAGTTGTAAAGTTTTTTTATGTATTCTAGACATAAGTTGCTTAAAATATATGATTTCCAAATACTTCTCCCATTCTGTGGGTCTTTTCACTTTCTTGGTGCACAGAAGCTTTTAATTTTGATGAGGTCCAATTTATTTATTTTTTTCTTTTGTTGCTTGTGTTTTGGTATAATATCAAAACTCCTTTCCTGGGGTGCCTGGCTGGCTCTGTCAGTAGAGGATGTGACTCTTGATCTTGAGATTGTGAGATTGAGCCACACACTGGGTATGGAAATTATTTAAAAATAAAATCTTTTCAAAAATTCTTTCCCAAATCTAAAGTCATGAAAACTTACTCCTATGGGGTTTTGTTTTGTTTTGTTTTGTTGCTCTTACTTTAGGTCTTTGGTCAATAGTGAGTTAATTTTTGTATATGGTATGAGGTAAAAATCCAACTTCATTCTTTGGTACAAATTTAGTTTACCTCTAAGTACAATATTGAATAGAAGTGGCAAGAGCAAACATCTTTGTCTTACTCATGAAATTAGAAGGAAAGCATCACTCTTTCACCATTAACTCAAATGTTAGCTATGGGTTTTTCATAGACATCCTTTATCAGGTTGAGGAAGTTCCCCTCTATTTCTAGTTTGTTGAGTATTTTTATAATAAAAGGTGTCGAATTTGGCCAAATGTTTTCTCTGCATCTTTTAAAATGGTCGTGCGATATTCATTTTCTATTATACTGATAGAATGTATTATATGAACTTATTTCCAGATGTAAAACCAACATTGCACTCCTGAGGTAAATTCCACCTGGTCATGGTGTAGAATCCTCCATGTGCTGATGGATTTGGCTCACTAGAATTTGTGCGGATTTTGGCATTCACATTCATAAGAAACTTTGGTGTGCAGTTTTATTTTATGATGTCTTTGTCTGTTTTTACATGCATGTTTTAAAAAAATTATATTATAAACTTTAATATATGGAGTATGAAATACTGTGATAATAAGATCTAGATCTTATTGAGCATAGAATCTGTGCCAAGAGATCTATTCATTACTTTGCAGATATTTAAAACTCACACAAAAACTGTGTGTTAGGTAGTGTTACTTTCTCCATTGCTAAAACGAAAAAACTGAAAACAAAACAAAATACAAAAGAACAAAATCCCAAGGCTTAGAGAGGTAATAAACTTGCCCAAAGCCACAAAGCTAATTGTGGGCCATGTGGAGACATAGACCCCAGTGTGCCTGTCTTCAAATCCATGCTCTAAATACTTAACATTTTTTGCTTCTGATAAAAATTACTTAACATTTAATAATGATTTAACATTCATTTAATTAGATAAATTTAATACCGTAAATCATTCTTTACAATCTTACAATGTTTTGAATTTCTGATTTTTTCTTCTATTTTTCTCTTTTCCTAAGTTTTCTAAGATTCATGCTTGTCTTGAGTTGGTTTTTGATGATTTTGGAATATTTTCCTTTTTTTCATTATCTCCAGTGACATTTGGGGAAGCAGGAGGAGATCTGCGCTATTCTCCTGGTATGGCTAGTGATGCAATTACACAACTACAGAATTAGTGGCACAAGGGCACTGGCAGAGAAAACTGTTACTTCTACACTAGCAAAGTGTTACACATTAGAGGTAAAATGTCAAATCATCCAGTATTTTCTCTAAATAGGTACATTATTAAATTTTTTTTCTGGTGAATTGATGACTGATCTGAAGGCCTCTGTATTATAATACAAAGAAAATTTACCAGATGGGTTGAATCAAAAACCAGCTATAAAATGATAATCATGGATAATTATAGTAAGGACTGGGTATATGATGATATCAGGGAATTATTTTTAACTTGCTAGTTGTGACAAAAACACACTGGTTCTGTAAGGAAATGGCTATACTTTAGAAATTCCTGCTATATTATGTAAATGTTTTGAAATAAAATGTTTTGATGATAACTTAAGAAATGGAAGGACATTGAGGGGTGCCTGGATGGCTCAGTCGGTTAACTGATCCACTTTGGCTCAGGTTGTGATCTCACAGTTTGTGGGTTTGAGCCCAGAGTGGGGCTTTGTGCTGCCAGCTCAGAGCCTGGAGCCTGCTTCGGATTCTGTGTCTCCCTCTCTCTCTGCCCCTCCCCCACTCGAGCTCTATCTCTGTCTCTCAAAAACAATACATAAAAACGTTAAAAAAAATTAAAAAACAAAGAAACGGAAGGGCATTGAAACAGGTGAGAGTATATATTTACAAATGCGGAATATGGATGATAAAAATGGTGATTAATTTCCTCTACTTTTGTGTTTATAAATATTCACAATTAATGATAGCAAAAATGTGATCTTAGGGTTCAGTGTTCTTACTCATAGAATAGAGATAGTAATAGTTGCTATATTGAGGATTCAAAGAGATTATGTTTATGTAAATACATGCTAAGTTTTATATACCTCACAAATAATTGCTTAATTTATTTTAGTGATTCAAAAACATATTGATAGGTAGTCAATTTATAAAAGTAGGAGTTGCTTTAAAGGATACAAAAGTATGGATGGCAGACTCCTGACCTTGAGAGGAATTATATTCTATTCTAATTCTAAAGTCTGCAATTCCCAGAAAGAAGAATATTTAATATCTTAAACAAATATTAACACGTATTTTCTTTACCCTAATTAGTAGTAAAATAACTTAAGTCTCAACCATAAGAAACCATAAACAAAGAGTCACATGTGAAATGTTGGATTGGATTTGAACCTGATCAGAGACTTAGAGAAGTTAATAAAAGTGAAGACAGGTAACATTTAAAAAATCAGTTACATATACCATTCTATATATTGTTCTATAATTACAATCATTATCCCAGCTGAAGTATTTGAAGTATTCAAAACTATTACTGGATGCCAAAATATCTAAAGTCAACAGATTAGACACATTGATTGTATTTAACTAAAGGGCAAGTTCACAGTTTTGAGCCCCTGTGAGCTAGTTTGACATTCTCAGCAAGTGCATCTGCACACACACTTTCACAGTTCAAAGGGTACTGCATCAGGGTCTCCATGCCCCCCTGTTACTGTGCCTTCTGGACCTTCTTAATGTGATTTGTTAGACTCAGTTTCTTCCTTTATGCCAAACACCTGGGTTTAGCCTCTGACTGTCTCTTCCATATCTAAGTCTTAGCTTAATGGTCTACCCTGAAGTATTCAATCTGGCTTTAGCCCTATCAGCTATCTTTTAGAACAACCTGGGCTTTAAATCTCTGTAGTACAAAGTGAGCCATTCCTATCCCATCCCAGCATCTGAGCAACAAACTTCAAGCTTTCTCATCTCCCAAATGGAAGTTTGGACAAAAAGCCACATTATTTTGCTTAAAAATAGCCTTTTTCAGATTTCTAGCAGATTATTTTCATAATTAAGCTGTTTAATAATTTAGTAGCTTGAATCCATGCTCAAAATTTACTTTGAAACAGAAAATTCACAACCAAATCATATGACATTGTATTAATGGTTCCTGGTGTGTGTGCGTGTGTGTGTGTGTGTGTGTGTGCGTGCGCGCGTGTGTGTGTGTTCTTGCTAAATTGTATGGGGGAAAATTTTATGAAGACATGGTACAAATATAAAAAGTTAGAATAATTCACAAAACAGTTCAGAAACCCGAAAAGAAATATTTTGTCTGAATCTGGGAAGAATTTCCAGCACATTTTAAGTCAAAAGAGCAAGATTTAGATAAATTATTAATTGTGTAGTGATGTACTTGTGCTCATGAAACAAAGCCATCTCAATTGAAGGAAAATAAATTTAAAGACTCATTTCCTCTCTTGGTGCCTTTCTCTTATATCAGACATTTAAGGTGTGTATTTATCAAACAGCTGGAGCCATCCCTCTCTTTCATGAGTATTGTTTTGGAAGTAATGACAGTCCTACTTTTACTTCCATCTTTGTCTGTCTTTCAGGAAATAACTCCAAGCAAACATCAGAAAATAAAGATATATGATGGGTAATGTGAATAAGCAATGTTACCTGGAAAGTGAACTCCCTAAAATATATTCCTACATTGGGAATACCTTTTAGGAATATAATTTTTCACTTTTATATCAGATCAGTTACCAAAAAAGCAATAAGCAATGAAAAGAGAATGCTATATAAATATAGAAGAACAGAATAAAATTAATGTTCATTAGAAAGTAGAAATTGAGATGTAGATGATATGAATAAACCTGTCTTCTAAATGACAAATTAATCAACATCCCAGGAGACAGAGATAATGACAGTAGCCAGTGAACCATCAAGTATCCAAAAAACATATTTCTGAAAAGTATTTAATATAGAAACTAGAAGAAAAACTCAATAAATCATTCTGTATTTTCCAAAGAAAGCAAGAAAACAGGCCTCTGAAACACATTAAAAATGAAAACAATAATGACAAACATAAATACCAAAATAGGATCAGGGACTGTGTTAAGTGCATTAGATATACTTTGTCAGTTAATAAACAGAAATAATGGTAAAACAGTCTGAAATAAAGGCCAACTGTATATAATAATCTAAAATCAAAGGGAAACAATAAATTAAATTGTTTCAGTAGCTGGAGCCTGGGCAAGGAGATTAAAATTACAATAGAAAAATTAAACTCCGCATTTACAATAATAAAGAATAACAACATTATTGTAGAAATAGAGGAGGTGATGTGGAAGAAACTCTATTAGAATGAAAAGAAATTTGGACAACAACTGTAATGATTAGCTACCAATAACTTTCAGGGTTAGCACCTTCATACTAAAATTTATACCAATCTTCTTTTTTCTATTCTTAAGGTATTTTTATAATTGAAATGTGCCTTCTTGATGGCTTCACTGAGATAGTTTCTCTGCTTTCTTGGCCCTAATACATAGTTTCAATAATTTATGATTGCATAAATCACCTTCAATTAGTTTTTAAATTTTATTTTTTTTCATGACTGAACATATTTGCACATATTTGTGGTTTATCCACAGCATGACAGAACATTAGGAACTTTGAGTTGGATTTTGGGTTCAAGTCCCAGGATAGGATGTTGTATGAGATTGTTGCAGATTGTGGTCAAGTAACTTAAAGTCTTTGTGCCTCTATTTTTCCAAGTGTAAAGTGCAGATAATAACTTCCTTAATTGTCACTCGTCACTTTTTTGAAGCTTGGAGATCCAAATCCTGTGAAGCATTTGCTGAACTCTATGATTAAATTAGGCACTACTATTATTCACTCCCATAGTATCCTGTACTTCTCCAATAACACATTCATCACACATGAAAATATCTGTTAAAGTGTATATGAGCTAGGCTAGACTTTATGCTTTTTTTTTTTTGAGAGAGAGAGCATGTGTGTGCATGCAAGTTTGGGGGAGGGGAGCCACAGAGAGAGAGAGAGTGAAAGAGAGAGAGAGAGAGAGAGAGAGAGAGAGAGAGAGAAAATCTTCAATAGGCTCCACACTCAGTGTGAAGCCTGACATGGGGCTCGATGCCATAACCCTGGTATCATAACCTGAGCCAAATTCAAGAGTTGGATGCTTAACCAACTGAGCTACCCAGATGCCCCATAGATTATATGCTTCTGGAGGCTAAAGTACATATCTGTCTTACATATTTAATACCTAGAGCTTAGCCCAGAGAAAATATTAAAAACATTGAACAAATGAAATGATAACTACAAGCACAGATGACTTTAAAACTTTTGACAGAACACGACTTTTTAATTTTATAATACAAGAAAAAAACGGATACCAACTAATAATCAGTTTATAGAGAAGCCTCTATTTCCCAACCCATACGGACATGTTGAAAGAAAATGAAAGTTTATTTGGCTCCTACATGAGAGTGATCTTGTAGAACTATCCATCACCAATTCATCATACAAAAGCAGCCTACATTAATTATACCCATAATTATTTACAAATGGTAATTATTTACAAATTCTGCCATTGTTCTTCTAAAAGTTACATTTACTAAAATCTATAGGATTGTGACATCTTAACAAACTTAAAGAGGAAAGTGAACTCAAAGCTTAGCTTCAGCTGCATTTCTAAAGATAAGGAAGGCTGATATTAAGGCCAGAGTAATATCTGAGCCAGAGTTCTAGAACATAATACGATTAAGGTGACAAAAAGTTCATGTTCACTTTGGACTATTTTCAAATGTGTGTTACAGGTGGAATAATGCTCTTCCCAAAGATGTCCATGACATAATTCCCAGAACTTTGACCATGTTACATTACATGGCAACAGGAATTTTGCAGATGTAATTAAGAGGTTACAGAACGTGGGTCCCTGGGTCACTCAGTTGGTTAAGTGTCCAACTCTTGATTTTGGCTCAGAAAATGATCACATGGTTTGTGAGTTCAAGACCCACGTTGGGCTCTGCACTGACAGTGTGGAGCCTGCTTGGGGTTCTCTCTCCTTCTCTCTCTGCCTTTCCTCTGCTTGTGTGCACATGATCACTCTCTCTCTCAAAATAAATAAATAAACTTTTTTTTTTTTAAAAAGAGGAGTGGATGGAACTGGAGGGTATTATGCTAAATGAAATAAGTCAGTCAGAGAAAGGCAGATATCATAGGTTTTCACTCATATGTGTATCTTGAGAAACTTAACAGAAGATCATGGGGGAACGGTAGGGGGGGAAATAATTACAAACAGAGAGGGAGGGAGGCAAACCATAAGAAACTCTTAAATACAAAGAACAAACTGAGGGCTGAGCGGGGGTGGGGGAGAGAGGAAAGTCGGTGATGGGCATTGAGGAGGGCACTTGTTGGGATGAGCACTAGGTGTTATATATAAGCCAGTTTGACAATAAATTATATTTTTAAAAAAAGAGGTTACAGACCTTAAAATCAGGAGACAATCATGGATTATTCTAGCTGGGCTCAATCTAATTACATGAACCCTTAAAAACAGAGAACTATCTCAGGATGGGAGACAGATGAGATGTGGCATAAGGAGAAGTCAGCAGGATTAAAATTATGAGAAGGATTTGGTATGTGTGAAAATGGAGGGGACAACATGATGAGGAATGCAGGTGACTTTAAAGAGATGCTCTTGGCTGAAAGCCAGCAACAGGACATGGGCCTCAGCTTGTAACCATAAAGAAGTGAATCTGCCAATAACCTGAATGTGCTTGGAAGCAGATTGTTCCCAGAGCAGCCTGATAAGAGCCTAGACAAGCTGGCATGTTAATTTTGGACTTGAGAAATCCAGAACAAAGCTTACCTGACCTCTGACTTATGGAACTGTGAGATAATAAATTGATGTTTTAAGTCACTTAGTACATAGTGGTTTGTTATGGCAACAATGGAAAACAAATACACTGTATTTATACTGAGAATGTATATTTAGGCCAATTTTACTCTAGATTTTAGAGTTACTAAGTCTCTCTATTTTGGCAGTATTTTCCTTGAACTTTTTGTGTGATATTTCTCACCATCTGAAAGATAAGAACTCTAGGGAGAAGAATGTGTCTAGGGAAAAGGTTTCAAGAAGTCTTTTTATTAAGCTTCCAGTCTAGGCATTAGGAAAAGGGTTAAAAAGGTAACCCTTGGTATCCCCTTATAATCTGGCCTAATTTACTATGGTCAAGAGTCCACATAAGGGTTTTGAGGCAATAGATAAACAAAATAGCAGAAATAACATTGGTGCATATATCTTGATGCATATTGCTCTTGGGAATCTGAATTGGTAGTAGGTTGCTGGTTTAAGATAAAGATTTGAACTTCTAGCCACTTATTTTTTCCATGTATTGTATATACGTAAGGATATTGATCCCATTGGAAAATGTGCAATTCTAATTTTTTAAGATAAATTATCTTTGCTCCCTCACACCATATAATCTTTTATTGCCAGAAGATTCATTAACACACAAAGAGAATTTTAAAAATATGGCTCAGGAAATCACCCATTTCCCTTTGGTGTGCTGTCTTTTTTTTTGGCACCCGAACATGCCACAGACAACATAGGAATTCATTCCTGAAATCTTAAGTATAAAGGGATAAATGCTTGATCCCTAAAGTATAAAGGGATGAGTGTGCTTGATATGTGTCTGTCAGCTAGACCTTCCAATTAGAATGTAACTTACAAAATAATTTATTTTTACTTATATGTTTGTAATAACGAAACTATGTGATAGGAAAATATAATTTTCAAAATTATAATAATGAGCTTAATTTAAACTGTAACTCAGAAAATTAAACACTTTAAAACAGTATTATTTCTAATTATTGATAATTACAATTAAAAATGTTTTCTTAGGCATTTTTATATGCTGTCCATTATTCTGGCATTTTTTTTTTATTTAAAAAAATTTTTTTTTCAACGTTTATTTATTTTTGGGACAGAGAGAGACAGAGCATGAACGGGGGAGGGGCAGAGAGAGAGGGAGACACAGAATCGGAAACAGGCTCCAGGCTCTGAGCCATCAGCCCAGAGCCCGATGCGGGGCTCGAACTCACGGACCGCGAGATCGTGACCTGGCTGAAGTCGGACGCTTAACCGACTGCGCCACCCAGGCGCCCCTATTCTGGCATTTTGAGGGGAAGAGAAACACAACAGAGCATAAAGAAGAATAAAGTTTATTAAATTCTTAAATTATCTTAAGATATTTAAATTATATATATATATATATATATATATATATATAGCTTTTAAGTAGTAAAAACCATGATTCAATTCCAAAGTTGACTTTCTCCTAAATCTATGCTTTATCTGAGACGAATCCTAGTTTATGACTTTTAGGACATTAAAATTTAATTGTTAATATAAAATAACTAAAAATTAAAATAAAACCAAAAGAATATAGTGCTAAAGACAAAAAAAGGAAGAGTATAGTTCAGTACTATATACATCTACTCATTCTTTCATCCATTCATTCACCCATCCACAAAATATTGGTTGATTACCTATTATTGTGACCTCTCTTCTAAGGATTAGAATTAAATAGAGAATGAGACAAATTCTCTGTCACATTGAGATTACACTCTAGTGGGGGAATTAGACACTAAAGATAATAAAAGAAGTGGATAATATATACTTCTATATAGGATCTAAGGAGAAAAATCAACCAGGTGTATCAGTCAGAATAACAGTACTAACAAGCTACCTCTAAAATCATAGTTGCTCAAAACCCAAATAACTATTTCTTGTTCATTCTACAGGTCCTTTATGTGAAAGCAGGAGAATTCTCTTCTCTACAGTCAGAATCCAGAATAACTGTGCACCCACCACCTCAAATATTGGTGAATACAGTGTCCAAGGGAAAAGAGAGCTCAGAAAGGTCTTTAAAAGGCAATTAAATCCTCTATCATGGAAATAAAGATATCAATTCCATAACATATTGGCCAGAAGTTCATATGTCTCACCCCTCACACTCCAACACAAAGTGCCAAAAAGTATAATGCTTCAAATGATGGAAATGGGGGAGAATGGAAACTTATGTTGAATAGCACTACTATGAGTTGAATTATGTATTCCCCAAAAAGACATTTTGAAACTCTAACTCCTGGTACTTGTGAATGTGACCTTATTTGGAAATAGTCTTTGAAGGTATAATCAAGTTAAGAACAGACTGTTAGGGTGGCCTAATCCAATATGACTGGTGTCTTTATAAAAAGAGTATAATTTGGACACAGAGAAACACAGGGAGAACACCATGTGAAGATGGGGTAGATATTGTGGTGTTGCACCTACAAGCCAAGGAATGCCAATGATTGCCAGCTGTCAGCAGAGGCTAAGCGAGAGGCATGGAACAGACTCCTCTTCAGAGCCCTCAGAACAGACTAACCCTGATACTTTGATTTTTACACTCCTAGTCTTCCAAAGTAGGAGAAAATAAATGTCTGTTATTTTAAGCTAACCAGTTTTTGTGACTTTGTAATGGGATCTACAAGTGCTAATGATTATCCAAGGAGTAAAAAGATCAGTTCCAGGAACAGCTAATGAGTAGCCAAAGAGGTTTTCTTTAAGAAGGTGCTATTTAAGCAGAAACCTGAAAAAGAGAGGGAGAGAGCCTTGCAAAAATCTGAGAAAATGTGCACTTGGCATCAATTACTTTGACATTCACATTGTACATAAGGCTCCCTACACAAAACCAACTTGAATTCACAACCTGTATACTAGGGGGAAAAAAAAAAAGCCTTTTCTAGGACTTCCTAGACTTGTAAATTCCAGAAGGGCATAGGAGAGAAATTGCATTTGGTTTGCTTTTCCATCTTGCACAGTCCATGAATTGTTGTTGGTATACATTAGAAGTCAATAATTGCATGCTTGAGGGGCGCCTGGGTGGCTCAGTCGGTTAAGCGTCCGACTTCAGCTCAGGTCACGATCTCGCGGTCCGTGAGCCCCACGTTGGGCTCTGGGCTGATGGCTCAGAGCCTGGAGCCTGCTTCGGATTCTGTGTCTCCCTCTCTCTCTGCCCCTCCCCCGTTCATGCTCTGTCTCTCTCTGTCTCAAAAATAAATAAACATTAAAAAAAATTAAAAAAAAATAATTGCATGCTTGAATCAAAGGACTCTATCAAAGTTAAATAAGAAGAAACTCTGGCCTTGAAATTTAAACCTGGAATCCTTATAACAAGAGAAATGTTCCTTATCTACTCCTTAATAGGGTATGTTAGATTTTTAGATATATATATATTTTTAATTATATTTGAATTAAATGGCTAAAATGAAATAATTAAAATCTTAATTCATATCTTACTCAAAATAATCTGTAAAAGCTATTTAAACAGATAACCACTAGGTCTGGGAAAAGGAGATGTAATTATTTTGAGTAAGATATGAATTAAGAAGTAGGAAAAATATAATATTCTTCCAAGTCTGAGAGGAAAAGCCCCTAAATTAGTTTAAGTGTCAAGCTGAGGTAAGCTACTGTAGTTGTTGGTGAGCTATAATGCATATGAAAGCATCAGGTTAGACTGTTATAAGTTCTTGGGAGTCGACTTCTTCAAACGCCTTTGGAAAAATTTTATAAATATTTCCTGATTTGAGCAAAATTATGAATACATAGTCCAATCTTAGGAAAGGGTATGGACATCTCAAATGTAAGAAAACTCATGTGCAGTAATTGGAGAATTTGCTCATTTTATTACTTGATAACTCATGTGATTGTTGGTACAGTTATACTGATGTAAATGCAGGGTTGTACCTTAGTAAAAACATGATAATGCCACTAGCTAGCTCACTAGATTTGCAATTATAATTGTTCCTACTCCCTTGTGGCAGCCAGCACAGTTGGTTTTTAGAAAAATAAGTTTGTCTACTTGGGCACTAGTGTTGTTGTTGTTTCTAATTTCACTTACACACAAAAAATTGGTTCCCTGAAATTAGTTTCAACAATCTGCTGCAACTGCTTAAATTAAATAAACACACAATCACTTTCTGCTTAAGAGTTTTCTATAACACAAAACATTTTTGTGGTGATCTTCTTAAATGTCAATTCTTATTTTAATTTTTAAAGTTTAACACTTACACAGTTTGACATTAAACTAAGATTTTCATTGGTTGGAGTCTTCTAGAAAAATGGTTTATATTGGGGGCCTAGACTAACTAACTATTCAGTAACTATTACTATCTTATAATGAAGCTTTACCTTTAGGTTATCCCTGAGAGGATTTTGTTTCTATGGGGAGTTTGTTAATTGACTTTTAAGAAGCCACACTTCCTAGTATTCAACCCCTGAGTCATCAACTCCACTTGAATTTAGGCTGGGTATATGATCTGCTTTAATCAAAAGGATGTCACAGAAGTGATACTGTGCCAATTACAGGCCTAAACTTAAAAATACTTGAAAGCTTCTACTTTTATACACTTGAGATCTTTAGCCCTTCTTGTGTAAAATCCTTCTATTTGCTAGAAAGACAAGTTGACACAAGAAAAGCTTTGAGAGTACATGGAGAGAGGGAAAAGCCCAGCTGCCCCATTATCTAGCTGAGGCTGGCCCCTAGCTGACCCATTAGCTGAATGTACCCATATGAATGACCATTGGCTAGAACAACAGAAGAATGGCCCAGCAGAGCTCTGATTGTCTAATCATGAGCAGATAACACAGTGGTTTGGAACCACTAAATGTGGGTGTGGGTTGTTATGCAGCAATAGAAAACCAAAAGAATTACAGTGTGGAATTTGAGTTTAAACACAGATACTGTGTTACATTTATAAAATCTTGAATGGTCTTTTAGTGGTCTGGTGTGAATGTGAGGTAGGAAAGCTGAAGGGGCTCCATTTTAGAATGGCTCCATCTCTACTGTTTTTCTGCTAGGCCCCATTCACTCATGATCCATATTTTGTCTCTGAATAAGCCAAAGGATGAAACGTTTCCATTTCAAGGGAGAAGCAAGAAAGTTAGTCAATCTCTGAGTTTTGTCCTAGGCCCCAAATACCTGAGAAGAGCCAGGTCCCAAACATGTTCCAGGACATTAGCTTCAAACATACCTCAGTTGATGCTAGCATCAGTACCCCCTACCTTTAGTAATTTATGGAATAACGTTCATTGTTCACCTGACACTGGCTTTGATCAGACCCTACCCTGGATTCCTGAAGAAACACATACCCTAGACCCCTTTCCAATATAAATCCCTAACCCCAAACAACAACAAAACTCATTCTCTTTTCCTTTCCAAGTCTCCCAGACACTCCATCTGCTAGTCTCTGTCACTCATGCTACTCAATAAACTCTGTTTTCACTTTCTCTGGCTCACGTTTGATTTCTACCCTATGTGTGAGAAGTAAGGAAGATGATTCATTTTCAGAAATACCAAATAAAACTATGCGGTCCAGTTAACAGGTTTACGATCTATTGCAAACATGTATGAACCCTCCCCACGATGGAGCCCCAAACCCTTAGATACTTCACTTCCTGCTTCTTCTTCCCCTGTCTGCTTCACAGGCTTATTTTCATGGGCTTTGCAAAGAGCATATGCCAAAGAATAAAGGGAGGAGGGACTGAAAATCTCTGCATCACCTAAGGGCATGTATGTTTGTTCCAGTCAGACTACTTTTTGCCTTATGTGGGCATAGGCAATGTCTGGGTAAGACTATAACCTCTATAGTACTCAGCCAATGAAGAACCAGGGGAGGGACTTGCATACTAGGAGATAAAGTGTCTGCTGTAACTGCCCCAAGTGCACCTGCCCATCAGACACCCACTCTTGCAAGAACACTCATTAAAGCCTTGCTTTGCTGTGCTCTGGGTCTCTGCGTCCCTCCCTTAATTGGGTCGTGGGCTTATTTCTCACATGTGTGAAGCTAAGGACCCTCTTGGCTGACCCTAGGGGACCCTTCCCTAGGTTCTCAGACCCAGCCTATCTGCATCAAATAAATTAGTGAGTTAGGGTGGAATTGCAGTCTGGCTGAAGATCTTCATTCTTTTTATTAGAGCAATATCCTCACTCATGTAGGCCTACCAAAGAATGTACTCTCTGGCCACTTTTCTGGAGCAACCTGATGGACTAGGACATGTCCCATAGTGCCATCTACTATTGTTTTAGCCACTGGAACCCACTGAAAGAACAGCCATTCTTTGACTGAATGGCAAAGATCTGATCTTGTGGCAGATCCAGTGTTCCCCAGGGACCCTTAATCTGTCCACTTTCCACATATCATTCCTATGTGATGAGAACCACTGTCTAAGCAAAGGACCTTGCTTTTTACTCTCCACTGGGTCTTGGGTCAACAACAAGTGTCATTAAATTTCACACATCAAATATCATTGGTGAATCTGTTTCTCTATTAGTGGGGACCCACTCAGAAGGGAGACATTAAATAAAATCCACTTTATTCACTTCAGAAATAAGAAAAGTATACCTAATTAAAGCATAACAGAAGTTACAAAAAAGAATTTTGGAGCATGGGCTTTTACCCATTGAAAGCATACCACATTATAAAGAAAAACAGAACAACCTGAAATCATCTAGATTGCAGCAGGCAGGACCCTTCCCTTCACCCCCCAACCAAGCCTCTCTATAATTACCTATGTTGTGATAATGAAAATATTTAATCCAGCAAAAAAATAGTAAGTCGGTAGTTAGCAGCAGTAGTCAATAATCAGGCCATGGGGAGTAAATAGATGTTTACTTAAGGTGTGTATGTATGTGTGAGGGGGGAAAGAGAGATGCTTTTCAATGCAGATACAATGCAAGTGGCCTTCAGTGTCTCTTTCTTAGGAATCCCTGAATACTAATGCAAAGATCATGATTCTTATAGCAACAATTAAAAAGCAGTCATATAAAGTTAAATGAAAATCAGTGGAAATTTTATAACTGTTCAAAAAGAGAAGTCTGGTTGCAAAATAGCCTAAGAAAACACACAAACAAATAAATAAATGATTTTTTAAAAAGTTTCCTTCAAGATGCTTTTCATATTTGCCTTATGGAATGAAATGTGTACAATGTGGGAGAGAGGGAGCATTTGGTAAATTCCTAGACTGTGCAGAGTGAAATATGTCTTCACTCAAAAGGGAGGCAGGTTAAAGGAAGGAAAAAAGGACCATTCAACATTTAAAAAAAAAACTGAGTTCAAAAGAACAACTTGAACAACTTGAGTGACTCATGTTAAGATCATTCTTTATCATGCACTAGATAAAAATATGTATTTAACATTCTATTTGTCTAGGTCCCTATATTCACAATGTTAATTTCCAAATTGCTTGATGATGAACAAACAAATAAATAAATAAATAGTAGGCATTGGGAGATGGTGGTACACATATCACTTTAGGACAAATAAGACATGTAATGAGTGCAGGGATGACCCCCTACCCTTGATGGGCCCAACTATGCAAATGGTACTTAAATCAGATCCTTCACACACTTGAACAAACCCGCTTTCTTTTAAAGTGTGTTTAATGGGATGGTTACATTGGAAACAGACGTCTATTTAGGTCACAGTGTAATAGGAGGGGAAATGATATTAAATGTTTGTTCTAGATCCCTGTAAGTTTTCTTGTCTAGGCGAAGGTACAAGTTAAAGTCTTGAACACAGGTTGAATTGTTATTGTCTGTCAAGGACAAACAAAAGGCATTTACAGCTGAAGGTAAAAATCAAGATGCAGTCAGTATAGCATTGTTCTTTACAAAATATTGAGGCCAAAACCAGTAAATAATATAAAACATAAACCAAACATATTTTTTGCACATATCAAGACTTCTATTATTCATATATTTAAAGCATTCATTAAGACCTATTGTGTGTCAGATAGTGTTCTACAAACTGAAAATGAAATTTTAGAATTGGAAGGAGAGGTTTATTCTTAGTGACTACTAATGGAATTCAATCCATTAGTCAGGGTTGAAATTTATAGCATTAGTAGAAATATAAAGGGTGTCATCATTAATCATCTTTATTCTTGGTTCAGATTTTTTCCCTCTCAAAATAGTACACATTCTTCCATTCACTTCTTTCAGTTAGTGATGCAGTAGAGAAAACACTTTGTAAACCTGATTTGTGTTCTTTTGTAGATAACCAATGCTTTGTTGTATGCACATGCTATGCATACATTTATATATATATATATATATATATATATGTATATAGTATGCATTATCAAATGTATATTATTAAATATTGTTATAAAAAATAAACCAACCAGACAACACTGGATCAGAGATCATTTCAATTATCATATAACACTAACAATTTGACCTCAAAGGAAGTTAACACAAACACCAATATTTCCACTCACAATAAGTTAAAAGCATTTTAATATACTACATTTCCATAGCAGCATTTTAAGCCTCTTCCCTTACTAATTTTTCAACTATGGATTATAAAGCTGTGTTTAAATTTTTTTAATGTTTATTTATTTTTGAGAGAGAGAGAGAGAGAGAGAGAGAGAGAGAAATACAGAGTGCAATCCGGGGAAGGGCAGACAGAGAGGGAGACACAGAATCTGAAGCGGGCTCCAGGCTGTAAGCTGTCAGCATAGAGCCGATGTGGGGCTCTAACCCATGAACTGTGAGATCATGACCTGAGCAGAAGTCAGATGCTTAACCCACTGAGCCACCCAGGCGCCCCATAAAACTGTGTTTAAAATGCTATTTATATCCACGTATTTGCATGTCTCTGAGTATACAAAATATATAGTAATGGCACAACAGAACAGATAAGTTGTCTGCATGCTAAATTTGATATACAGTGTCAGCTCCCTTCAATGCAGCATAATTTCCTAAAATCAAAAAGACTATGCATTGTTCTTGTTATATTAACTGAGACAGGTAAGTCATTTTTCTCTTTTGGTAAATAATTTAAAGCATTACTTTGATAATCAAACAGCACATATTTAATATGAAGTTGAGGAAAAATTTGCATGATTTTAAAAAAAGAAAACATGAGATAAGACCAGCTCTTTGGGATATGTCCTCAGATTCTCTGGGAGCATATTTTTATACTGTTTTGCCATTAGAGCATTTCTCTGCAAAATTTTGAGAATTGTTTCAGTTAAGATCAGCAGATAGTTATCAAAACAAATTCAGCAGTCATTTGTATTTAACTCACCTCAATTTATCAGCTCCTTTGCCTCCTTGAGCTGAAATTGGCCTCTTGCCTTTCAGTGTTTTTGGTCCTCACAAGGCAAACTTTGACTCACAGGTGAAAATGATTTGCTACTGCATCAGTGAATCAGTGAATACGCTTCCTTTTTCAAATCACCTGGTGTTTCACAGGTCTGTGGAAAGGCCTGATTGCACTGCTGGATGGGTAAGAGTTTATCTGACTCTGGCATTCAACTTTTGCTACTGTGGTAGAATTTTTTACAAACCGCCAGATGGTATTTGATTATATAGATCATAAAGAATAATTGGTATGTAATCATGCACTTAATGCATTTTTTACCCTTATTTTGCATGGGACAAAAAGATTGGTGCTTCCATCATAATGTAGAAATTAGAAGCACTAAAGCAAAGGAAATGCCCTTTTCCTGCTTTGAATTGGAATATGGGATTGAGGAGAAATGCAGGTATATTCTTAGAGTCCATTTACATATTTCTAGAGAAATTATTTTCCCATTGCAAAGGTACTTCAAAATCAATTAACCCTCTGGATTGGTAAAAATAAAAGATTAAGTGGATAATAATAATAAAAAAAAAAGGATGATGAAGCAGCAAAGGACTCATTGATTTCCTCCTTCTTTATTTTCTCTTAAAGCATATTTGATATTCAATCTTACCCCCAACATTTCCTTACATCAACCACTACTTATTAAACATCTTTCAAGAAGTGGCTCCTGTGGTTCATAATGACAAATCAGATATTCCTTTACCCTTGGGGAGCTTGAAATCTAGCAAGGAAGACAGACACGTAAACAAGTAGGTTCAATAAATGACAGATTTGTCCAAGGTACAGTGTAGCCTTGTGTCAGTGTGGTTAATTCTATCTAGACCTGAGACTAGAAAAGGCTATATATAAGTGGTTCCATCCAATACTACTTTCTGCAATGATGGAAAGTTTCTCTATCTGCATTGTCCAGTAAGGTAGCTACGTGTGACCATTGAGCATTTGAAGAGTGCTATCACCACAGAGAAACTAAGTTTTTAATTTCATTTAATTGTAATTAATGTAAACTTAAATTTAAGCAACCTTATGTAGCTACTGGCTACCACACTGGAAAGTGCAATGATGTGATCTATGTGAGTTAAGTTCTTTCTGTCTTCATTCTCATTTCTTACATGTTTATTCTATAAGTATGTGTCTGAGGCCTGCAGGGCTCTCAGATAGAAGGAAAAAGTTCACTCCCATTCAGAAGCCTGTCCTCTGTTTTATTTGAAGAAAAAAGTGGTTTGACGATCAATGACTATATTGAACCTCATTCTAACTTACTTTACTTTCGGTCAGGTCAAATTCCAGATACCTGGATTTGCTTGCTCCCGTTTAGGATAGCCAGGCCTGTGGATGAGGAGGAATGGTTTCAGGATTCCTTATTTCCCACAGCACTATGATTACAGGTTTCTTTGGGGCAACAGATATTATGAAAGTTTAGAGATTACTGGGGGGGGCGTTATAATCTAAAGAGAAACAAATTCCTAAAATATTAATCATACTATGTATTACTCTTTTTTAAAAAATTGTTAATGTTTATTTATTTATTTTGGGAGAAAGAACAGGGGAGGGGCAGAGAGAGAGAGGGAGTGAGGGAATCCCAAGCAGGCTCCATGCTGTCAGCACATAGCCTGATGTGGGGCTTGACCCCATGAACTGCAAGATTATGACCTGAGCCGAGATCAAGAGTTGGACACTTAACTAACTGTGCCACCCACGCGCCCCTGTATGACTCTTTTTGTAATCCAATATCAAAGGTCATTCTATGTTTTTTTATTGCTTATGAAATTAAAAACTTTTCTCTGGATTTATTGGATTTTTGTACTCCTTCTTTTGTGACAGTTTTCTCAACTTTTTGTCCATTGCTCAAATTGGGTATGTTTATTAAATTGTAAGAACTTTAAAATGTTGAGACTTAGAATCTTTTGTCATACATGTTGCAAATATGTTCACAGTTTGTGCCTACAGTTTGCCAATGGTGCATTTTGGGGTGACAAAATATTTTAAAATTTCCCTAGTGTTGGTCTATTCATCTTGGTTTTTCTTTGTTTATTTCTTTTCTAGTGTCGTGCTTCGACATGCTGTGCTATACGAAGATTAGATTCCTTTTCAATAACATTTTCTTCCAGAAATGGTTTCAGTTTTTACATTTAAAGCTTTAATTTATCTGGCACTTACTATTATATATGATGTGCAGTGTGAATCTAATGTTACTTTTCTCTCCAAATGGCTAGCCATTTGTCCCCAAAGCATTCATTAAAACATCCATCATTTTCTCCAATCTGATATAAAATGTCACCTTCATCATAAGCTAAGTTTATTATATTCTCAAGTAGTTTTTGTATTTCTATCTTGTTTCATTGATCTTCCTTTTTTTCTTTGCACCAGATACCACCATGTATTCTTTATGTTTCTCTAAAAGTCAGTGTCAAGAGTGAGATAGCATCTTTCCTAGCACACCTCTTTAAGACAAGTAGTTCATATTGACTTTTGCTTTTCCTACATAATTTTTCTCTCCTCCCCTCACACATTTCTTTTTTTTTTAATTTTTTAAATGTTTATTTTGGAGAGAGACAGAGAGTTAGAGAGCAAGCAGGGGAGGGGCAGAAAGAGAGGGAAACACAGAATCTGAAGCAGGCTCCAGGCTCTTAGCTGTCAGCACAGAGCCCGATGTGTGTGAACCTGAGATCATGACCTGAGCTGAAGTCAGATGCTTAACCGATTGAGCCACCCAGGCACCCCTCCTCACACATATTTCAATGTTCTTTTGATATAATATGAATTCTTTATTCATTTAAAAATTTACTTTATATTATAGATCTTCAAATTAATTTTGGTATTTACGTTAAGTTTAATGACCATATTGAGAAAAATTATCTGTGTACGTGTGCATGCATATATATGTATGTCTGTATATCAAATACATGTGTTGTACACATACAAACACCACACTTTTCTAGATTTCAGTGCATACAAGTCCTTTTTTAGTCCATGAATTTTCTATTCTTGAGCCTATATTTTTTTATTTCTTTTCCTATTCATATCTTCATTTGCTTTTTTTCCAAAATGATGTAAGAACTGTGTATATTTTGAACACTTCCTTAACCAAAAGAGTTGTTCTATTGGTTTCACATGTGAGTTGTAGCTTGACTTCACTTAATATTCTTGATTCATAGTTTTTTCCTTGAGAATTGGAGATATTTTTCCATATATGTATGTCTCATATTTTGTGATGCTGTAGAGAACATAAAGTAAACCTGATTTGTGCACACATAGAGAACGTGTTCACTCTCTTCCTGCTTTACTTTGTAGTTCAAGTATGATTACAGAATTTACCTGTATATGGTTCTTTGTTTAAAATTGATTTATCCTGCGGGGCACCTGGGTGGCTCAGTCGGTTGAGCGTCCAACTTCAATTCGGGTCATGATCTCACCGTTTGTGGGTTCGAGCCCCGGGTCAGGCTCTGTGCTGATCGCTCAGAGCCTGGAGCCTGCTTCAGATTCTGTGTCTCCTTCTCTCTCTGCCCCTCCCCTGCTCACACTTTGTCTCACTCTGTTTCTCAAAAAAAAATAAATGTAAAACAATTTAAAATAATTTTTAAATTGATTTATCCTGGTATGTGACAATTCCTTACATTTGTATTGATCTTTTCATAAAGAATTTTTTTCACTTATATTTTGATTATTCCTTCTGTCTTGTGTTTTTCTTTTTACTCCAATAATACCAAGTTGCTCTATTATGATTTTCCTTTTGTTTTCCTTATTTTATCATGTTACTTCATATTATTCTTCTTTTGCCTAGAAATTTAATCTTGAATTATGCTTTTATCAAAACTGTAGTCTGCATAACTAAGTCAACATTCTGTAGAGTTAGTGTTTGTTGATTGTCATTAATGTGTACTTTAATTCTACTTTTATAACTCTTATGAAAATATTGTCTAGCACATAATTCTAACATTTCCTATATTTCCACAAGTGGAATTTAATGTCACATAAGACTCTCCCATAAAAATAAAGAGAGTGTTTTTCACCTCTAAAATAATTGTAATTGTATGTTTCCATATACCTTGAATGTCAGGCTTAGAGCACATTTGTTGTTATGGTTTCTTTGTTTTTGCTTGCCTTAGCAACTGCATTTAATCTTAGATACAATATAATTGCTTTTCTCCTGTTTATTAGAATGTTGTCCTTCAGAATATGATTTTCACTTTTATCTATCTGTTCACAATAATAATTGAGTATGGACATGAATTTTTTATAGACATGTGAAACATTTTGCATGTTTGCATGCTTTGCATTTTTTAGGACTTGTTCTTGTTCTAGATTAGTTGGTAAGAACACAGGTTCTGCAGTCAGCTAACTGGCAATATGAACTTTTTCAATCTAGGGAGACTTTTTGTGACTCAGTATTCTTATCTTCACTCCAAGGATGATAGCAGTAACTACCTTCTAGTGTTTTGAGGATTAAAGAGCATGTCTACACAAAGCATGGAAAACAGAGAGTCACATAAACTAAGTACTCATTAGATGTCAGCTGTGATTATTTTCTGCATATGTTTTATGAGATTCTTCCATTCTTTCACCCAGAAGATATTGTTGAGCATCTGTGTTATAAGCTTTATTCTAGGAACTAGCTGTAGAGCATGAAAAACAAACACAATTCCTGTCCTCATGAAATTTCTTCATTTCTTGAAGGCAAAATGCACAATACAAGTTAAATAAAACAGATTTAAGATGGCTTCAAGACCCCATGTTTGATCACAAATAGGAGAGAGAAATTGATTATATTTTGCAATTCCTAGATAGAGCATCATTTTGAAGTGTAGAGTCCCATCAATAGCATTCCCACAGCACTTTGTAGTTTCACACATGGCTGTGGAAAACTGGGTGCTGGCCACTCTGTGCTATACTGTTATATTGGAATGTTTTCTTTAGTGAGTTCAGAGGAGTGTGAGGCTGTATCTGGGAGAATATTCCCCTCAATAAGGTGCTTCAAAGAGGCCCCTAGGGGACTCAGATATTACTAACAATGGTGCACTTGTTCGACAAAGAAAGGAAGATATAGTTAGTCAGAGGCATTGGGAGACTGTCAGGTCAAGACCATGCACCAGGATTTAAGACAAGGTACATGGTATGGACAGCATTCTGTAACCCACAAACTCAGGGGATTTCAACCCTATGTAGGTGCTCAAAAAATAGTCAACAGGCCCAGGAATATAGTTGTAACAGAAATGTGCATTTCCTGCCAGTGAGTGATTATCGATGAAAGGTTTTGACTGAAATGAATGTAACTATTAGCAAGGCTACAGGTGATATGGGAGAGGACACTGTAATTGGTAAGAAAAATGGGTATATTATAATTAACTGAGAGGTTTGATTTTTTCCCCCTCTATATCATAATATCTAGTGAATATAAACCAGAAGGCTTGAGATCTTACCTCTCTGTCAAACTGCTCAGGCAAAATTAACTGGATCATAAAGGAAACAAAATGATCATATTGGCTTTGTTTGCACCATGCTCCATCAGCTGAATGGTGAAGATTAACCCATCCTGATGTTCCCATCATTATCAGATATTGTGCAAGATTTGATAAATCCATTTTGCTTTACAGATTAGCAAATGGGAATTATGCCTACATTGACTGGCCTGTTTTATAATTGGGCAAAACCTAAAATAATTTCATAAGTGCTTTTATTTTGTGTCCTTTAAGATTGTGACTTTCTGGGTTAGTAAAATAAAGTTTCCAGAAAATATGACCCATTCCATTCAACACTCTTTCTCAGAATGACAATTATTTTTAGAATCTTTATGCACTACTGTATAGAAAAGTAAGATATCAGCAGAATTTAAAAAAGAATACAAGTGCTCTTACACATTTTTCATTCCAAAACATTCATAGTGCTCAAAATCTCCAAAAATGACAATCAGGTGTGTACATGATTAGAATTTATGTAATGATATATTCAATGGTGATGGGTCCAGGTTGTCACAGGATTTTAGAAGAGGAATGGAGGCAAAGGAAGGAGGCAAATTTTCCTGGATGGGACAAGAAAAAAGGACATTTCAAATAGAGATCACCATATGCAAATTATCCAAGGAAATGAACAGTATTCTGAGTTTGGGTAATGGAGTAGACTGGTGAGGCTGAATTATAGGGTTCATATAAAGAGAATGAGGGGATGAATAGTCTCAGTTGATGAGCTCATTAGTTGGAAAGGCTTTTGCCACAGTCCCAACCATGGAAAGGTAAAATGAAGTAGCTTTAGAGCATGTTCTTTAGTGAAAAGTCTTGCGGCCTTGCTTCTGTCAACTGTCAATCTCTTCCTCATCTGAACAAAACATGTGGCACATCAGTCAATATAAATTTAGTAAGGCCACAGTACAAATATTTTTTGGAATGTTAATGAGAAAAGAGAGTTTAATCAATGGTTTCTTTTATAATCACGTCCCTTTATGAATTGTCTCTAATATCAGAATAGGAAATCCTCTTACAACTTACTTTAGAATTTATAATATTATTTTTCATACTTTAGCTTGGGTCACCATCACTACAACTATAATGAAGGAAATCTATAGTGAGAAGTGCTTATTATCAGATGGAATTTGGAGTTCATACACAGTGTCCTATACTCATAATGTTAAACATTAACCCACTATTTTTTTTTGACAGACTCATACAATATGTTATATATAAGCATTTCTAGGTTGGTAACCAGCTTTCAAACAAAAGAAAACAAACCTTGATTTGCTGCATTTGTTATATTCCTTGGTCTATATGTTCACAATTTGGCTGATTTCAAGTTACCAATAGCTTAACAACTGATTAATAAAATTTCTGAATATTTAACAAGCGGCTCTCCTAAGCTACTATTGAGCTCGTTCCAGCACACCATTGTATGTAGGCCCCTATTAGGGGTCTAAGATTAAACAAAATTACTGTTTATTGTGTGCTAGACACTGTGTTAAGGGTCTTGTAGACATCGCAAAAACCCTATAAAGAAGAATTGTTATTACCTGCATTTTTAGATGAGGACTTGTTGTTTAAGAATAATTAAGTCATTGACTATAAGTTCTGGAACAAGTTACATATAAAAGAGCAGAGTTAGGATTGAACTTGCTGTTAAGGAAATATCAACCAGTTATAAATTTGTCTGTGTTAAACAAAGAACATAGACTAGATAGAAGTATTAAGATTAAATTGCCTGTGTATGGGGAATTTGTCTATAAGAAGGACAGGAAAAGAAACAGACAAAAGACACAGAAGGAAAGAAAGACACAGAGACAGAAAGAAAGGATGTCCCCTCTCCTGAAAAAAAATTGCTAGTGTAACCAGGTGCATATAGAGTTTCAAGAGCTATATGGTCATAGGATTTGTAACTTGTCCAATGAAGAATCTACCCCAACCTTGATAGGAAAAAGTGAAGCAATGAAGGCAGTAACCTTTCAAAGTATCAAAACTCTTGGACCAAGCAGGTGGGTGAAGCTCTTCAGGAATAGATGTGTGTGATTATAATGTATATGGGGGTTGTTTCTAGGTTTCCAATTATCAGAGATATTCACTGAGCTATTGAGCTCTGACCTTGGTCTCTGTTTCCTCCTCTGGATGAAGAATTACAGACTCACATATAGGATAAAATAAACCTTTTCTCTAGCTATCTCATTCTCAGGTTTCTGTGTTAAAGAGACTCTCAGGCCAGCGGAGACTTGCTGGTGAGAATTCTCAGATCTAAGGCAGGGGATGATGTTAGCAATAGCATAAACTATAATTCTTATTTTGACATCTGCATCCCAATTCCCACTACACAATTTCTGCTTTAAGAGCCTGGATGTCAAGCATGTTTAATGTGATCAAGTCATGTGGGTTAGGAAGGAAATTAGAGATCTTAGCAAGGGGCTAAGAGCTATAAGTCTTCATTAGTGATTCAGACCTACCCTGGGGTTACAACAATCTGTTATAAAATCCATGAGTTAAAGCCAGCTTTGTCATCTTCTTCTTCTTTGAGAAGGCAATTGAGGCTCAAGAAGTTAAATAACTTTTACAAGGTCACATAGTAAGAAAATGTCAAAGTGGACAGAAATCCACAGCATTCAACTTCAAATCACATCTTTATCCACAATACTATTCTGGTTCTTTGAGATCAGCTCATATTTGAGAAAAGCCAATAAGCTTTTTCAGCCATTTATTTATGTATTTACTTATTTACTTACATTTATCAGCCTATAATACATTATGTTTTTATTTATATGTTTATTTATTCAACAAACACTAATGTGTGATGGGTTCTCTGTCAGGAGCTAATGAATCAAAAATGAGAAGAGCTCAACCTTTTGGTCATAGATGCCATTCAACAACCACAGTATAACATAGGTTGCAAAATGGGTGAATTTACAAAATGAGTACATAGAGGGAGTAAACTAACTTTGCCTTGAGGACTTGAAAAAGTTCTCACTGAAGCAAAGGAATTAGAGATGGGATTTAGAAGGTGAGGCAGTATCCTTAGATAGAGAGTTCCAGAAATGATTTAAAGAAAGCATGGATGGATTCATGGCTGGAAAAAAGAATTCCATGGGGAAGAATGGGCTGGAGAGTTGGTCTAGTTTTGAAGAAGCTTTTATACTGTATTAAGGAGTCTGACCTTAATTTGTAAGCAATGAAAAATTAGAGGAGAATGAAATCATCCCATTATTTTTTTTCATAAGCACTCCAATGTTTTCTTTATTACATTTTATATATTAATAAACCTCATACTTTATATTTATTTTTTTATTTAAATTTTTTTTATTACGTTTATTTATTTTTGAGACAGAGAACATGAATGGCAGAGGGTCAGAGAGAGAGGGAGACCCAGAATCTGAAACAGGCTCCAGGCTCTGAGCTGTCAGCACAGAGCCCGATGTGGGGCTCGAACTCACGGACTGTGAGATCATGACCTGAGCCAAAGTCGGTCGCCCAACTGACTGAACCACCCGGTCGCCCAACCAACTGAGCCACCCAGGCACCCCCCATACTTTATATTTAGACACACCTATATTTTTTACTTTTCCTAAATGTCAAGTCTACAGGCATGGTGTCATGTTTTGGAATATCTGTGCTCTACTTTTTTTTTCCACCCCATTTAATTTGGACAAAAAATTAAATCAAGGTGGGTTTGAATAGAGAAATACTTGCTTCTGCAATTTTTCTAGAGAGGGATTCAATATAGCACCAGTGGTAGGAATGAAATGGAGGCCGAGTCCTGGTAAGACTTTTTCAGACTTGACAGGATTTACTGACTTAATATATGTGGTATTTGAGAATGTAGAGTGTTAAGGGAAGGTAGAAACAGAATGGTTGAGGCTTCTAAAATTGGAAAACCTTAAGTGCCAGGTATCAAAAAGATGGTGAAAATTAAAATGTTCTGATCTTAAGATGCAAGGCAAAGAGTAATATAGAAAGATAATCATTTTATTATTATCATTTAGCCTCTTAGAAGTCACACATTTTATTGCATGAATGTGTCCCTTCATAGGTATTTCAAATTCATCTATTTATAAATTAAGTTACATATTTTACTTTATTAATATTTATAATTTGAAGTTAAATTATCAAATTATCTGTTTATGTGCACTCTAATTGAGCTTAAGTAGATCCAATATGTAATTAACTTAATGGCTCAGCTATTAAATGAGCCCACCATTAGTTAAAGAACAAAGAAAAGATCAATTACTTAATACTGTGAGGATTTTTACTACAATTATGTGAGACCAAATGAAATCTTAGGCCAAGATTTCTATAAACAAATAACCATAAAACTGGAAAAATAAATAACTATGCTGTATGAATTATCTATGGAAACAGTTTAGGAGGAACAATTTTTTACCTCATTTTTTTGGACTAAATTACCCAGAAATGAAGCATTTTTGCTTTAATCTTGGGTCCACATTTTTCCCTGAAAGCCAACACTTGTAAACACTTGGTAATTATATATCTAGAACAGCTTGGTGAGGAAGAGTGATGAAAATTGTGTGGTAACTTTGTTAATCAGCAAGACATTAGGATGGATTTTATTTCACAATGAAGCCAGATCTAGGATGTTCTGCATTTAATGGAAAGCTCACCCGTTTAAGAAGCAGAACATCCGGGTTGTAACAATAGCTCCGTTGCTAATTAGCCTAAGAACTTCCTCAAGGTAAAAGCTGCCTGAATCTTAATTACCTCATGTGTAAATTACAAACAATGATGCCTGCCTTACCAACTAATAGAGATTTTTGCATGCCAAAGTCATCACGTATGAAAGCATGTGGAATTCCAAAACAAGTATGAAGCTGTTACAATCAGGAAAGTGAACTAGCAGCTCAGTGTATGACAACTATTGAAATGAGTAATTATGGCTATGTTCTCATTTCTACACTTTTTTTTTTTTAATCTGGTCTCTCCTCAGGCATCGAAACTGCAGTTTCAAACTTAGGTTGGAAAAAGTATAGACTAATCATCTGTCTTCTGACCCTTCCAGAACAAAGATTGTCTTTTAGATCCCTTGTATTTTCTGAGGAAAATAACTGTTGTTTATGTTTTCATTACAACAACCAAGTTTAGCATGAAAAGACAATAATAGAAATAATCAAAATAATAATAATAGTTAACTGCTGAGTCCTTTTTCTGTGCCAGGTACTAAGTGTTTTAATATATTAGCTAATTAATTTTTCTCTATAACCAAGCTCTTCTTGAAAAGTATTTACTGTTCACACTCTGCCTGTATGAGTGGAGCTTATTTCTCTGTTTTTTGGCTTGAAGTTTGGTCCTATAGCCGGCTTTAATTAGTGAATGTTCGCAGGTATAATGTGACCAAAAGCTTGGACATGCTCTCTTGTGCTTCTATTATGTGGAAGAAATAACATGTCTGCTGATTCCAGAAGGAGAGTGATATGTATGTGGAACAGAGACATTCCAAATGAGCTGCCACTAGCTCAGTCTCATCTGATCAGCCTTTTTCCCAGCTGACCACAGAAATGTGAATGAAATAAATGTTTTTTGTATCGTACACCATTGAGATTTTGCGGTTGTTTGTTACACATTATTGTTTTATCACTGTTGGCTGATACAGTAAGGTTCTAACATCATCCCCATTTAACAGTGGAGGAAATTGGGACAGATTAATTTGCACAGAATCACGCTGCCAAAAAGGAGCAGAGCTGGAATTTGAACCTAAGTAATTCAGCGCCAGTACCATAAAGACCAAGAAATTAGCACATAATGTTCAAATTTCATTCCTCTTACTGGGAACATACAAACTCAAAACTACAATGAATACATCTATAGATTTTTCCCCCTTTTTAAACTTGTTCTGAGGCTAAAAAAATTTTTAAAGGGTATTGATAACAAAGACTGTCATAGGATTAGCAGAAAGGTGACAGTATGAACATGTTTTATATATGTTTACATATATATGTATATATATATGTGTATATATATATATATATATATTTTTTTTTTTTTTTTTGAGAGAGAGAGAATCCCAAGCAGGCTCTGCACCATCATCGCAGAGCCCGACGGGGGTCTCAAACTCATGAACTGTGAGATCATGACCTGAGCTGAAATCAAGAGTTGGAAACACTAACCTGACTGAGCCACCCAGGCGCCCCACAATTTCTGTTTTTTTTTTTTTTATTAAAATTTTTTTTTTCAATGTTTATTTATTTTTGACAGAGAGAGACAGAGCATGAACGGGGGAGGGGCAGAGAGAGAGGGAGACACAGAATCGGAAACAGGCTCCAGGCTCTGAGCCATCAGCCCAGAGCCTGACGCGGGGCTCGAACTCACGGACCGCGAGATCGTGACCTGGCTGAAGTCGGACGCCTAACCGACTGCGCCACCCAGGCGCCCCCACAATTTCTGTTTTTAAATGAAGTGTGTTACCATGAGGTAAAACCAGAATATGTTTTTAACCACAGAGGTCCACCTGACTCATGGGTAGTATTATTGCTTTCCAGATTCTGGAGTAGAATTTTACCAAGTTTGAACTTTTACTTTTTCTAGTAATAAAACACATATTAGTAGAAAGGAAACGGCTGCTTGAGGGATAGATCAACACAGGTCCTATTCAACTGGAGGCCTGAAGTCTTCTTTGAGCTGTCACTTTAGTATTCGAATGATGTTGTTTTCACTGTCACTACCTGTCCTGTTTTCCATGACTAGTAAGTAACTCTCTAAATCTTAATTCAGTAATCTCACCATAGTGTTTGAAGAGCAAAACACTCTTGTTAACGTAACATTCTTTAATTGCTCTGGTAGTTTTGGAGGTGAAAAACTTCAGGAATTAGTAGATCATCTTCTCCATTTTACAGATGAGAAGGAGTTACCAGGTTGTTGTAAAACAAACAACAAGCTGGTATAAAAGAAAGCACTAAGATTTGGGCACCAATTCACTTAATCTAACTTGCTTCTAACTTCATCACATGATTTTTGGTTGGCAAAGTAAATTACACCAGGAGCCAACTCTGCTCGCATAAACATAGTTGTGAAAAACAAGGAGATGGAAATACAAGAAGGAAACTCAAGTGACTAGCATACATCACACATTACACTTGAGAAGATGTGGTAAATGTTATCTCATTTTGTACTGATAACCACCCTGTGGAACATAATATTTTCCCAACTGAAAGGCAAGACAAATACTTAACTGAGGCACGCAATCACTTGTTCATGGTCACATGGCCAGTAAATTCAGAGCCTTAATTGATTTCACATTTGGAGGGTGTTGAAACTCACTTTAAATTTTTTAGACATCGTTTACTTGGTCAAGTGACTTGCAATCCCTGAGAATCATTTCTGCATTTGCTTAAAAGAAAAACGAAGAAAAGATTATTACCCTATTTCGTAAAATTGTTATGACGGCAAAATTGGAGAATGAATGTGGAGATGCTTTTAAAATCATATTGTGCTATTCAAACGTTAGATATTATTTATATCCTCTTAAAGTAGTCATCATCACCAGGTCTTACCGTCACATTTAGCACTTAAAGGCAGTCAAGCATTACAGAGTTCTGTTCTGACAAGGGAAAGATAACAGCAGGCTAAAATGAATGCTTCCTAATCCCTATCCACTCACCCACGGTTGCTGTGAACTGATAATACTCCTCCGAATCTTCCACCGTGGTTGGCTAGCATCAAAAGTGAAGGAGTGAAGCTGCTCCATTCCGAGCAGCATTTATCTGCAGAGGTCCATATCTTTCAGCTTACAAAGTTGTAAAAACAACCTGCCAAGATGAAAGACATAAAGTATTGCCTTACGTTTATAGCAGGTTATCCAATTCTGCAGAAGCACTGATTTTGCCCATCCACACTGACAGAACACCTGGTGGCCACTGTTAAGTGTGAAAGTGGAGATGTGCCAATGAGGGATGGGAGTTTAAAATGGTTTGCCTTTATCCAAGGGAAAAGGTTTTGAAAAAAGTAAGGATGTTGTTTTGGCTATTTTGAAAGTTTGTTATCTAGGTTTCCACATACTTATATGTGATATAAAATAATACTGTGTTGTTTTTTTTTAAAGGGATTCAGAGCAATCTCCCAAAAATGTGCCGCTTTGGTATGTGGACTATTTTGAGCTAAAGGCAATCGAGAACTTGTGAGCTCAAAGAGAAACCTTTGCCTCTCCCTTAACTACCTACAGGAGTCTAAATTGGGAGTCTCTCCCAGAATTAGAGTTAGTTCCAGATATAAATTTTATTTGAGTGACCCATCTGTATGGCAGGGCAAACATCTAATTACCAAATATCTTCTCTTCTTGCTGCCCTGTGAATAGCCTTCCTCCCTTGTGAAGCCCCAGGTCTCTCTCCTATATATATATATATATATATATATATAGATAGATAGATAGATATATGGATATATATATATATATTTGGAGAGATATGTATATATGGAATTAAATTTGATTTTCTCCTGTTAATCTGTTTTATGTCAGTTTAATTCTTAGATTTTTGAAGGATATAAAAAAATGTCCCCCAACATTTTAAAGAATATATATATGTATGTTTATGTTTACTAGTAAATTTGAACATATGATCGAGAAGATTCTGTTGAGTAAGGGAGTTTTTCTAAGGATAAAAAAGGGTCTCACATATTCTTAAATATTTAAAATAATAAGACAAAAAGATAAATATTAAAATAACATTAGAAACGTATTTCATACTGTATAGCTTGTTGAGAAAACTTGGGTGGAGAGGAGGACAAGCATACTCCTGATAGATAAGTAAACTGAGACTCAGAGAGATGATGGGTTTTCTTAATGTCACACAGTTGTTGATTATTAGAGTCAATGTGCAAATAGGTGTGTGGAGAGGAGGGGGAAGAAGTTGATATTTACTCTTTTTATATATTTAGATAATCTTCATCTAAATTAATTTATTGGGAAGTTAGGCATTTCATAAAACCCTATTCCCTTATACTCCACCACCCAAATCTTTAATTTTAGCACTTGGAGAAAGTGTACTAGAGATGAATTTAGTATTTACTTTCACTTTGATAGCTCAGTGTTATTATGAAGGTCAATGGGCTACAATTCAAAAATGCCTTTAAAATTACATAGGAAGTGGGGGTTATTTGACCCTACAATGAATGGTCTACTGTATTTTTATAATGAGCATAATGTATTTTTCTGACTGCTAAATTATTGTCTGTTTTCCCATTCGTCTATTTAGGAAATTACACTTCTTCCTCTTTTCATCACTAATCCCAGTCTTTCTGCTTTGCTGTTGCAGGGGATGAAAAATAATTTTTCCTCTACTTTTCTAGACTCTTGGCTTAGAACTATTCCTCCCATAGTAAAAAAACAGATTAACAGGAGAAAAACAAACAGAAGTTTACTAACATGTATACCTACTATAAAAATAGGAGATACCCAGGAAAACTAAGTATCTCCCTCAAGTGGCCCAAGCCATCACCTTAAATACTATCTCCAACTAAAGATAAAAGGAAATGTTGGAGTGGGGGTGAGGTGTGGGGAGCCAGTTATGGAAGGTTAACAGGAAAAGCCCAGGGATTTGGGGTTGTTATACAGATTTAGGTTGCTGCTTCTCCATTGACAAGATTTCTTGAGCTTTAGTCCTCCTCTTCTTCCTGGTACAGAGAGGGATACACACTTACAAATGGAGGTTTCCATTAATAAATGTAAATTTCTCTTACAAAAGGGTAACTTCTACTCAGTTTTCAGGGCTTCTCCTGTGTCTGCTCTTTCTTAAAAATAATCAGCCTATAATAATCCTTATGCCAAAAAAGCGTATTTTGGGGTGACAAATTCTGCTCTCCTTCACTGTTTGTTTTCAAAGTAAGGGCAATATAGTTAGAGTAGAGAATTTGAGGATTTTCCTCAGATTAAAATGCACAAGACTCAATGCAATACATACATACATACATACATACATACATATTGCTCTCTTTGTGACATTGAAACTGAGAGTTTATGTGTTTATTTTTTTTTTTTTTAATTTTTTTTTCAACGTTTATTTATTTTTGACAGAGAGAGACAGAGCATGAATGGGGGAGGGTCAGAGAGAGGGAGACACAGAATCTGAAACAGGCTCCAGGCTCTGAGCCATCAGCCCAGAGCCCGACGCGGGGCTCGAACTCCCGGACCGCGAGATCGTGACCTGGCTGAAGTCGGACGCCCAACCGACTGCGCCACCCAGGCGCCCCGAGTTTATGTGTTTAAATTCCATTGGAATTCAACATTTTCAGTTATATTCTAGGGGTTATAATACATGTAGATTTACTAAACCTGCCTAGTGACATGTTACCTGTTCTCAACTGAAAATGTGTCATAATATCCATGCTATGAATAATTTTCACTGCACCTCTGTTTAATTTCTTTTTCTATATTTTCTTCTTTTTTGGACTCTGTACAAACTACTTTTTATTATTTTTGTACAAAGCACAAGATTTCAGTACAAAGTTGTACTAGAGATATTGGAAAACTGGGGTTCAAAGGTGTCTCTCTGAACGATAAAAGAGGAGTGATAAAGGGAAGGGAAGAGAAGCTATCTGGCCACCAGTGTAGGGGTTAATTATTCTTGCCCAAGGCAAGAGAGAAGAGGGTTCCTGGGACTCTCTTTCCTCTGCATTTTGTGCCTTTCATGTAAACAGACTTCAGCTAAGACTGGCCAACACCATTAAACCCAACAAAAAAGCCTCAGGGTCTGAGAAGAGGAGGGGTGAGCTTGTCATCGGGGAAGAACTGAATTTCTGGCATCTCCTCTGATATGAAACTCTAAATTAGGCTTAGAAAACATTAGGAAAATGGACATAGATTAGAGTGGTGGCAAATTGTTATGTCTTTTCAGGTATTATATTGTCAAGGGTAGTGGAAGAAGATGGATTTAAAGTATTTTAAAGTCACACAAAATGTTCCATACATATGACTGTAATCCTGAGAGTCGTTGCAGGACTACCCACTTGATCACGTTTTCACCTTCCTTCATAAACCTTGTCTCAAAATTCAGTCTCTTCACTGGCTTTCACAAGATAACTGGTCTTACCTAGAATTTGGTTAGTTTCTAAGCTTTACTAAAGAACCAGATGAATGTTCGAAGGACTTTTTCTGTCAGTAGCTAGTCCCTAAGATCGGACCTTTACTCCTCACCGGCTCGTTCCCAATGAACTTTGTCACACATTTTTCCTTAAGCTCTTTCCAGTTTATCTATTAACTCAGGCAAAAGACCCGAGGGGCATCGCATCCATGATGGATACTGAAACTACTTCTCAAGCAATAGCAACTCCCTTGACAAAGAATTCTGGGTGGCCTGGACCACCCAGACCAGTTTGAACTTAACTACCACCTCACATCAGCACAGATGGACCATGGAGTGACCCGTGGAATGATTTTACCTCATTACAATACTAAAATCTCCGCCCAAGGAGGAGCACAAGACTCATTTACATAACACACAGTGTATGTATAGGCATATTTCCTTAAGGTGCATGTACCATCTTTTGCCTGCCTCTACATATGATGCTTAGGCTCCCCTATATAAATATTCATCCTAACCTTAAATAAAAGGAACCCATTTACTCTTGCTTGGGAAGTCATGGCTTTGGAAGTTATTCCCTGTGATTTCCTTAGCTGCTGCCAATAAAGTTTCCTTTGTGCAACAATTCCACCTGGTGTAGTTTCTCTCTGTGACTTCAAGAAGCAGACTCATGTTACTTCGATTATACTTCCAGCAACGTAACTACATGTATGATGCAGTTTCCATTCTTTCTGACTTTTGTTCCCCCTTTATGCAAGTTTCCCCCTGTGAGCTCTCAATTTTCATACTTTATAATGTAAAACATTCTCCTTTAATGTGTTGGTGCTGGTTACCATGCCTACCTGATGAAACCTTTAAAGATATTTCCTATAAGTTGAATTATTGTATTAACTGTTAAAATGATGCAACTTTCAATTTACATTTAAAGGAAAAAAAAACTAACACATGAAAAAGTGTTTTATTGTGGAGCATATCAAAAGTATTGAAAACAGGAACTCAACCACCTAGAAATACTTCATAAAAAAAAACTATTTTAGCAAAGTCATGAACAATTTAATAGACTGTGTTGCTACATACTCATGTACAATTCTTTTTACTTTTTTAAACTTTTCCATTATGAAAATTTCAAAGCATACTGAAATAAATAGTACCATGACTGTCAGCCAACTTCAAAAGCTATCAACATTTTTTATACACATTTTATCTATTCCTCCTGCTTCCTACTTCTGCTAGGATATGTCAAAGCACTTCATCTTTTAGTTCTTCAATATGAATCTCAACAAAAAGACACTTTGAAAATCCATAGTGCTTTATCATATCTTAATCACTAAAAAAACATTTAATAACATTTAATACCCAACACATAGTCCAGGTCCTTTAGTTGTTTAAAATGTTTCTTTTTCATAAAACCAGCATTGACTCAGGTTCCATTATCCTCTAACGTGTTTCTGTTTTTCACATGAAAACTCTTAATTGTTTTATTCTAGTTTTATGTCCTTGACACAAATCTGCTGAAAGCAAAATTCAAATAGAGCAGAAGAGGAATGTTGTGGCTCTTAGGAAACAAGCCAGGTGTAATGGAGAGGGGCAGGAAAGAGGAGGCCTATTTCAGAAAGTATAGCAACAATGAAATACAATTTTAAAAGGAGAGAACATTGCCTTAGAACCTGTGCAAATTCCAATGTTGACTGTCTTTCTATTTTTTTAATGTTTTGTTTAGTTTTGGGGGGAGGAGGGGAAGAGAGAGGAGAGGGAAAGAGGATCCTTGGTAGGCTCTGTGCTGACAGCAATGAGCCTGTCCAGGGCTCAAACTCACCAACCTAGAGACCATGACCCCAGCCGAAGTTCTAAGCTGAACTGTTCAACCCACCAAGACACCCCTAGGCTGTTTTTCAAACTTAGATCTGAAATTCTTTTAGTTTATTTTAACTTTAGGGTTACTGTTTTTATTACTTTTTGTGGCCACATTTCCAGATGTGTGCTAATTATCCTTGGGATGTCATTTATTTCAAGGTGAATTTTTATTTTTTGAAACACATATTTGATAATTCTAGGATCTTTGACAGCTAAACTGCTTTGGTAATGTTTGGATTTCCCCACAATCTCCTTAGTGATCTTCCTCATTCTTGTTTACTCCACACCTGGAGTTTATAAGTACTTTTTCTAAATATTCTGTTGTTCTCAGAACCCCATGTAGTATACGGTCTCCTTTTGGGATGAGTGTTGGGAATTTCGCAGGGTCCCTTCCATCTCTCCATTCTCATTGCTATTAATACCGTCCAGCTACTCGTGATGCATAGGGAGTGTTGAGTATGTTCATTGGTATTTTGGGTTTGTGAGGATTACTTTGTCACCTTATTCTGTTTAATGTGTCCATACATTTGTTTATTTAATTTCACCATTTTAGAATTTCTGTGTTTAGATAGTTATGTTCTTGTCACTGAAAGAAGTCTCTTTGCACAGGTGATAAAAATTGTTTACACTTTGAGAACATTCAGTTGTCATTTTTGATATGTCACTAGCATGCACTTAGAGAACAAAAGTTCTAGTGATAACACATGTCAAAATGGAAACCCCTGCAGTCTTCATTCCATGTGTTTGTGTGTGAGCAAGTCAAGAATCCCTGGAGGGTTAATACCTATAAATATTAATTTTTTTTAAAAGTGAAAGTTGTGGTTATTCTAACAATGTTAATATCATAATGTAAATTCTAGATGTAGGAACACTGAGTTTCAGGAATGTCACCTTTAGAAATAAATGATTAGATCCCTTTTGTTACATCTTGTGAGGAAGAAGAAGGATAGAAACTGGGGAGTCTCTTGCCTGTAGTTGTGGTGCTTGGTCACAGTTTGATATCAATATGGTCACTGTTGGTGTTCATGTAAGTTCAGTGAGGACATAATAAATAGTTTTCTATCATCACAGAAATAGAGGGGACAATGAGTTGATATGCATATGGGAGAACAGGAGCAAGATTTAATCTAGCAAATGCCATTACTATCCTACCTATGTATTACAGCTAGTTATCAAGTACTATGACCAATTTCTCTCCCTGGCTAGTTACAGAGAAGTATAGATACCATACCACAGTGATAGGAATGAAATAAAGGATTAGCCACATTCACACATTGCTAAAGTGCTTTGCGGATATTTTGTCTAAACCTTAGTTTCAGTTTGCTACTCAGTCTTGTTTTTTCTTAGAAAATTGGAATCTTATTTATTTATTTATTTATTTATGCTCCAAACCTAAGACTCTTAGCATAATGGTATAGCTGACAGAATCTAGATGGTGGGCTGAGCCATAAACCCTTGATTAGATGCACTCTTATCATGGTTTTTCTTAGTTTAGAATGTACTCAGATGATGCTGAGGCAGCATGAAAGGGATGTTCAGCAGTTAGGTTTTCTCAGCTTTCCTGTTCTTCTTCAGGAGCACACAAAGTCATTGGCTTATAGACTTAGCAGCTGGCAATGCTGGGTCTCATCATGTCTGAGAGCACTTAAAAATGACTCCTTCATCAACACTGAAGCACTCACTCCCTCTGATTTCCTCAAATATGCTATTTGCTCTTTCCTTTTTCATAGGAAAAACTGGCACTTACTTCAAAAAATATTAATCTTTGTCAGGATAATCACATATTCAGTTTATGTGTATCTCTAGGTTACCTCCCTTGAATAGTTTTTTTTAAATTTTTTTTTTTTCAACGTTTATTCATTTTTGGGACAGAGAGAGACAGAGCATGAACGGGGGAGGGGCAGAGAGAGAGGGAGACACAGAATCGGAAACAGGCTCCAGGCTCCGAGCCATCAGCCCAGAGCCCGACGCGGGGCTCGAACTCACGGACCGCGAGATCGTGACCTGGCTGAAGTCGGACGCTTAACCGACTGCGCCACCCAGGCGCCCCTCCCTTGAATAGTTTTAAATGTCTGAGCAACTGTTGACGTAAACACCCAACACTACCCACCTGTTGATCATTGATTTTTATAATCTTTGTATTACATAAATTATTATGATCACTACAGGTCTCACTGGTAATCATGGATTTTAGTACTTTAACATTTTTGTTGAGAATAATGTATGTGATATTTACCATCTTAACCCACACACTTGAATAGTAGGCACCTATGCCACCTGTGCAAGAATATAATCCTAAATTCTAAAATGCTAATCATGTCATGACCATCCTACTTACAACACATACACAATCTTTTGAGAGAGTGCTATTGAGGGCCAGGGAAGAGCATGGAACTAAATACTTTTATAGGTAAATAACAAAGTAAAGACAAACACACAAGCACAGACAGGTTCTACACAGTGCCATTACTTGCCCGCCATCATGTGAACCATTTCCCAGTTGCTCACCTGAATCTTTCGTCAACCTTTTTATTTGTAGTCTCAGTGCCCATTCAGTGAAATTCTACACACTGCCCTGCGAGGAAGATATTCGCCACTTTTTCAGTATTGGAAATCACAGCCACATGTTTTGTTCAGACTAAAAGTTGTGTTAGAAAACAAGTGTATTCCACAAACATCGGAAGGCAGCATACAGTAAAAATTCAAGTAAGACAAAGAAAAATGTGGCACTTGTTCAACGGACCAAGCTAGTCCATAAGGCCATATCTGCTTCCATACCAGGCGGTGGCTTTAACCTGTGACTTCATAACCTCACTACCATATCCTTCATCCAGGGCCAACCTAAGGTAATTGAAGGCTCAAAGACAGGAGCAGAAATTGCTACACAGGCCAACACATATTCCATAGGTAATAAATGCTATCATTCTCCAGCTACCACTCTATGGTTATTAGAATAACGAAGGTACTTTATTATATAGAATTCATAGATATGTTTCTGAGAGAAAAGGGTCAAGAAAGAAAAAGTAAGAGCATTAAATCATTCTTAGGGTTGAGTAATTAACATATAGTTCCTTCTCAATACGGGTCCCTTTTAGGGGTTTTATGTTAACAAAGGGAAAAATAAGAGATTAAAAGGTTGTATAAAAATTTTTTTAGAGGAAGGATTTACCCAGCTACATGGAAATTACTTGGCTAATAAATATCAAGACATGAGATGGCATTGAAGGTTAAATTACAGGACTGTAATGCCAAATATTTGATAACTAACAGGGGTATCAAGTGATAGGCCCAAATGCTATTTCCTTCAGCTACTGCTTGCTACATTTTATTTCTAAGAAAGAGGTCATACTCAGAAAGAATTGTGAAATATAGTAGCTAATTGGATTTACTACCACCTAATGGAATGCTTAAGGAAAATTTTCAGTCAGGGACAGAAACTATAATTAAATTTGATTTCAAATGCTAATGTTGATGGTGGGTATGGGGTCCTGATAATCTCAGCAACTGCAGAGGCATAGTGGCATTTACATGATGTTTGTTATCTTTATGTGAGTTCTATACCATTTGTTATGAGTTTCATCTTCACTTGCATTCATCAAACATTTCTTGAGCATCTTAAGTGCTAGGTACTCTGGCAGGCATTGGAGAACTCAGATAAACATTCCCACATTCTAGCGAAGACTTTTTTTTTTTTAATATTGAGCTGGTATAAATAGCCTGTTGAACCCACAGGCCAGCATATATAGCTGATACTTGAACAACATTGGGGTTAGTGGCACCAACCCTCCATGTCAGTAGAAAATCTGTGTATAGTTTTTGACTTCCCGCAAACTACTAAAAGCCTATTTTTGACTGGGAGCCTTACTGATCACATAAACAGTTGATTAACACATATTTTGTATGTTATTTGTATTACATATTATATTCTTATAATAAAGTAAGCTGGAGTGAAGAAAATGTTATTAAGGAAGCCATAAAGAAGAAAAATACATTAAATACTGCACTATAAAAAATCTGCACATGAGTGGACCCATAAAGCTCAAACCTGTGTTGTTCAAAGGTCAACTGTATACATATATGTTCCGTTTAACTCTCATTCTGTTGATTTGGGCTCAACTTCCTAGCCTGTGAAGATAATTTGAAATCCTGAATTTGTCATCCACTCTATTAGTTGCTGTCTCTTTTCTTTCCTTTGTTCCCACCAACTTATTTCATCTACAAAATTGGTAGCTATTTCATTTATCTTTTTTTTTTTTAATTTTTTTTTCAACGTTTATTTATTTTTGCGACAGAGAGAGACAGAGCATGAACGGGGGAGGGGCAGAGAGAGAGGGAGACACAGAATCGGAAACAGGCTCCAGGCTCTGAGCCATCAGCCCAGAGCCCGACGCGGGGCTCGAACTCACAGACCGCGAGATCGTGACCTGACTGAAGTCGGACGCTCAACCGACTGCGCCACCCAGGCGCCCCTGCTATTTCATTTATCTTACCACTGATGTAAAATGACAAACAGTTGAGAAATACAGTTTTATGAGTTTGTAGTCAAGCAGAATTTTCTCTTTTCAAATTATAATCAGTGAAATGTAGACAAAATTTACCAAACTGCTTGCAAAGTAGTAAAAATAATATTTATCTCTGCGGCCTTATATGATATTCCATTATTGCATTCAAAGTTCCTGGCATATCATAGGGACTAATTAACTAACCAGCAAACTCTGGCAGAGGACCAGAGTCATCCCTTGTATTTACTATTGATCCATTATTCAATCATCTGTTGAATATCAACTCTACTCTAAGAATTGTGCTGAAGCCTAAGGATCTCAGAAAAGGTAAGATGCATTTTCAAGTTTGCAATTAATTATGAGAGACAGAAATAAGCAAAATGTTAGATTAAGGCAATTGTATCATCAAACAAGACACATCATCAGTCAATTTCATCCATAGTTTTCTACATCATCCAAAAATACACTAGCACATGCTTTGTAATTTCAAAAAACTCAAGATACAGCCCCATTGTTTGAAGGTGAAGTTCAAATTTCATACAATAAAGTCAAATTTTAATCCATATTTCAAGCCTTATTTTGATTTATCCCCCAGTGCTTTCCATACACCCTGTCTCCAACCAAACCAACTGCTCACCATTTCACATACATATTATGCTGCTTCTTGCTTCAGAGATTTGCACGTGTACATTTTTCTGTGTTTGCAATTCTCTTGCTTTTCTTTGACTCATAAATTCATATTTCAAGAATGAATTTCAATATGTCCACTTTTATGAAGCTTGTCTGATTTTCTTAGTTAGAGGGACAGCTTGCATCTTCTAGGTTCCCCAAACATATCATTTATGCCTCTTCTGTAATTAAGATATATATTAATAGTATTAATTTTAACACTAAGCTATTTATTTATTTGTTTATTTATTTATCTATTTAATTTTAGTAATCTTTACACCCAATGTGGGGCTTGAACCCATGACTCTGAGATCAAGAGCCACATGCTTTTCTGACTGTGCCAGCCAGGCACTCCAATACTAACCTTTTCTAGTGACAAAAGAGTACTTCAACATGTGGAATATTTAATTTATTTAAACATTTTTATACTGTTGTGTAATTGTGTTTTGCTTTGAAATATTTTGTCTTTGAGGAATATCTGTTCATATAGTTTTAAGATAAATGACAGGTTGGATTACTTCATCAACACTACATTATTATTTGTATCTATTTTCAGTCATCTTGTTAATTTAACTTATATTTAAATACACTGAAGTATCTCAAACTTTAAAGAAGCTACCCAATTGTTAATCAGAGTATTAGTGCAATACAAATAAGAACTACTTTTTCTCTCAATATTAAGGTGTTTAAGATATAAATTATATTTAATTTAAGAAAATAACCATCTGTGTGCTAACTTCCTAGTAGCTGTTTTATCTTGCTAATTTTGTGAGTTTGATTTCTCTAAACCAAGAAAGATCTTATACAATTAATGACTCACAAATAATATATTTTTCCTTCTAAAACAAATGCTTTAGAATTCAATCTTCTGATGATTGCCACATGTCAAAATTTATATCTTGAATAAATGGTTACAGATCCAAAGATGTTTCCGTTTTCAAATGATTTCTGACTTATTCTTTCAATCAGTTTTTAAAGGTACACTAACAAAAATCACTATTTTACATTTATTCCTTTTTTTGCATACTAAATAATTCATCACCTTACTGATAACTTGCATTGCTGACCAAGTAATATTCTAATTGCCAAAAGATTAAACATACATTCAAATTGTAAATTTGTAAATTTACAATTGTAAATCCAAAAAAAAAAGTGCCTGAATCTGAAGTACTTCTAAAAGGAGACTTTTTTTTCAAAAGGAGATTGTTAATAATTTTTAAACATCACTTAAAATAATTTGTTAGAAGGGCTACTTAAAAGATGACAGAACTTATCTTTTTCATTCATTATGTGTCTAACAAGATAATCTGCTTTATTGTTTTGGTGTTTTATATTTTTTTGACATTTCACAATTTTTAAAGAACTTTCACATGTTTTTCATAGGACCCTCACATTAGCATTGTAATGTAGACAAGTAGTTATCAAACACCCTATGTCACTGATGATTCTGTGACACTCAAAGACATTATGTTCATCGTCCATCAAAAAATTACTTGAAGTAGTAAGTGAATTCAGTAAAGTTGTTGGATACAAAATTAGTATACATAAATTTGTGGCATTTCTATATACTAATAATGAACAGAAAGAGAAACTAAGAAAACAGTATCATTCAAAATTGCATCAAAAAGAATAAAATATCTAGGAATAAATTTCATTAAGGGGATGAAAGACCTGTAGCTTGAAACCATAACACATCAATGAAAGAAATTGAAGATGGCACAAGTAAATGAAAAGATATGCCATGTTCATGGATTGGAAGAATTAACATTGTTAAAATGTTAATACTACCCAAAGCAATCAGCAGATTCAGTGCAATCTCTATCAAAATACCAATAGCATTTTTCACAGAACCAGAACAAATACTACTAAACCAACAAGATTGGAACCAACAAGATCTTGAATAGCCAAAGCAATCTGAAGAAGATCATAGCTGAAGGTATCATACTTCCTGATTTCAAACTATATTACTAAGATGTAGTAATCAAAACAGTATGGTATTGGTACAAAAACAGACACAGAGAACAATGGAACAAAATAGAGGGCCCAGAAATAAACCCATGCTTTTATTAATCTTTGACAAAGGAAGCAAGAAAATACCATGGGGAAAGACAGTATCTTCAAGAAATGGTGTTGGAAAAACTGAACAACTACATACAAAAGAATGAAACTAGATCACTCTCTTTTACCATGTATAATCAAAATGGATTAAATACTTAAATATAAGATCAGAAACCATAAAAATACTACAAAGAAATATAGGCACTAAGTTCTTAGACATTGGTCTGAGCAGTATTTTTTTTTTTTTTGATACGTCTTCTTAGGCGAGGAAAACAAAAGAAAAATAAACAAGTGGGAGTATATCAAACTAAAAAGCTTTTGCATAGCAAGAAATCTTCAACCAAACAAAGAGACAACCTACCGAAAGGGATAAAATATTTGCAAATGATACACCTGATAATGGGCTAATAGCCAAAATATATAAAGAGCTTACGTAACTCGATATTAAAACAAAATCCAATTTAAAAATGGGAAGAAGACCTGAATTGACATTTCTCCAAAGAAGACACCCAGATGGCCAACAGACACGTGAAAAGATGCTAAACATCACTCATCACCAGGGAGATTCAAATCAAAACCACAAAGAGATAACACCTCTTACCTATCAGAGTAACTATTATCAAAAAGTCAAGAAATAACAAGTAATGGTAAGGATGTGGAGAAAAGGAAAACCTCAAGCATTGTTAGTGAGAATACAAAATAGTGCAGCCACTGTGGAAAATAGTATGGAGGTTTCCTTGACACATTAAAAATAGAACTACCATATGATCCAGCAATCCCATTTATGGGTGTTTATACAAATAAAATGAAAACACTAATTCAAAAAGATATATGCACCTCTATTTTCATTGCAATATTATTTACAATTGCCAAGATATGGAAACAACTGAAGTGCCCATCAATAGATGAATGGTTAAAGAAGATGTGCTATATATATGTATATATATACACACATATATATGAAGATATTTATACTATGTATATATATGTGTATACACACACATGTATGTATACATATACATAGTGTATACATAGCATATACTATACTATATACTATATACATAGTATACTATATACTATATACATATACATATACATACATATATACTATAGTATATATACTATGTATATGTATACATACATATATACACACACATATATACACATATACACACATATATATCACATCTTCATATGTATGTGTGTATATATATGTATGCATATACACACACTCATATATATACATACATATAGTATAAATATATATACAATAAAGTATCACTTAGTCATAAAAAAGAATGGGTGGAACTGCCATCTTCCAGTGATTTGCCAAAATGACCAACACAAAGGGAAAGAGAAGAGGTACCTGCTGTATGTTCCCTAGGCCTTTTAGAAAACATGGAGCTGTTCCTTTGGCCACATACATGCGAATCTACAAGAAAGGTGATATTGTGGACATCAAGGGAATGAGCACTGCTCAAAAAGGAATGCCTCACAAATGTTACTATGGCAAATCTGGAAGAGTCTACAATGTTTCCCAGTATGTTGTTGGCATTGTTGTAAACAAACAAGTTAAGGGTAAGATGCTTACCAAGAGAATTAATGTATGTATTGAGCATATTAAGCACTCAAAGAGCCAAAACAGCTTCCTGAAGTATGTGAAGGAAAATGATCAGAAAAAGAAGGAAGCCAAAGAGAAAGGTACTTGGGTTCAGCTGAAGAACCAGCCTGCACCACCCAGAGAAGCATACTTTGTGAGAACCAGTGGAAAGGAGCCTGAGCTGCTGGAACCCATTCCCTATGAATTCATGGTATATGTGTAAAAATAAATAAATAAATAAATAAAAGAACTCAAGATTGTAAAAAAAAGAAAAAAAAGAATGAAATATTGCCATTTGGGTCAATATGGATAGACCTAGAGGGAATTATGCTAAGTGAAATAAATCCAGCACAGAAAGACAAATACCATGTGATTTCACTTATACATGGAATCTAAAAAGCAAAACAAACAAACAAAAAAAAAGAAATAGACTCATAGATATAGAGAACAATCTGGTGGTTGCCAGAGGGGAGGGACTGGAGGGATGGGCAAAATAGGGGAAGGGTATAAAAAGGTACAACCTTTCAGTGGTAGAATAAATAAGACATAAGGATACAATGTACAACATAGGGAATACAGTTAATAACATGTAACAACTTTGTAAGGTGACAGATAATGGCTAGACTTATTATGACGATCACTTTGCAGTGTATATAAATGTTGAATCACTACGTTGTACACATGAAACTAATATAATATTGTATGTCAACTATACTTCAATAAAATTAGGAAGAAAAAAAAAGATAACATGTCCATCCTGACACCAAAAGGTCAGTAGACAGTGAAACTGAGACTAATATTCAGGACTCTTGATATCTAGTCTATTTTTACTCCTCATACTGTCTCCAAGCTGTTAGGATTCCTTATCATCTGAAAATGCCTCCAGAACTGTGAATTAATTAACCTGACATAGTAGGAGACTTTGCAAATCTCTGTACTTTATAATAAGTGTTCTCATGCCTATAGAGAAATATAATAGGCTTCATTTTCTAGTACTTTTATATATTTTTCCACTAGGCAGTACATTATCTATGATAATGAACTCTCATGTTTTATTGCATGTACCAACAACTCAGTAAACTTACTGTACTCTGGGGTTTTAAGCACCTTGAATAGTCTTCTGACTAATTAATTATTGAGCTAACTGCTTGTAGTTCAAAAAGGACATAATATCTTTCCAAGTCTTACAATAAATTTTTTACCTAAGGATAAATATAAAAGATTAAATAGCAAATCTCTTATTGTTTCATGATTCTTATAACACTTCAGCCACTCAGAAGGCACTGTATCTACAAAATGAGTTAGGACAATTGATTTATTAAGTTCCTTTCCATTTTTATGTATGGAACATATTGAATATCTTCAAATAAGGTACTCCAGGGAAACTCCTATTAGGATGCTCAGGAAAGTTTGAAATCTCTAAGGCTGCTTTAGAAAGTTCCATGTTATGCCATATGGTTTTCCAGAATTCTTAGATTATTATAAGATTCCCAGGAGCCTGTGAGGCAGATCAGAAGTCTAAGTAGAATCTGGATCCCTTCTGCCACTCTGTGTGTACTTTTGACTTTCAGAAACTTGATTTAGTTCAAGTTAGCAAACACTTACTGTATAGCAGATACTGGGTAGAGCTGGCTGCATAAAGATGGAGAATATAAGACCTCTACCTTTAAAGTATATTATTAATGAATAGGAAACATAGGCAGGTAAGCAAATAAATTAAGTATGGTAAGTATAACAGAAATATGCACAAGATAGGGGTGTCTCAGTTGGCTCAGTCATGACCAACTTCATTCAGGTCATGATCTCACAGTTCATGGATTTGAGCCCTGAATAGGGCTCTGTGCTGACAGCTCAGAGTCTGGAATCTGCTTTGGATTCTGTGTCTCTCTCTACCCTTCACCCACTCACACTCTGTCTCTCTCTGTCTCAAAAATAATAAACATTAAAAAAAAATTTTTTTTAAAAAGGAAATGTACAAGATAGATGGGTGGCAAGGAAAGGATTTTGAAGCTATGCAAACAGCTTCCACACTGAGCCCCATTTATCTCACTTCTTTATCTGGAGCTGTTTGGGGATAGGAATCACATTTATTCCACAGAATGTTCTACCTACTTATAAAGCACTAAATATACAAACTAGTATGCTGAGGTTTCCTTAGGATGTAACCTATCATCTTGGTGTTTCAGACCCTGAAGATAATTGGGGTAGTCCAATTAAAAGATGCTTTTAACAACCCTTGACTTTAGAATTGGATACTCGGTTGGACATGCTTTCCTTTTATAAACAAATCATTTGAAGACAAACCATTACAGTATATCTTTGCATAGTTTTATCAAATATTTCCTTTCAAAAATGATGTAAGGTATGAAATAGGGCATAAGTTATTGATACAGAAATATATTAATCAGGGTTTAGTTAGGAATACAGATGCCACGCTAACTATTTTGAGTGGAGAGAGTAATTTAAAATACAGAAGTACAGATTTGTGAAATGTTTGAAAGGGTTGAAGAAGCAGAGATCAAAATGCTACCATTGAGAATGCTGCAGCTTCTTGCAGCATAAAAGTGGAGGATTCCCAGAAAAATCCCTGGAAACTGGGGGAAACTGCAGATGCCACCTGAGAATAATGATTTGTCTCTCCCTCTTTATCCTTCTAAGTCTTCCTCAGATGCTTTTCATTGACAGAAACTCACTGGAAACAATACAGGAAACAGGATTCCAGGAGAATTAGAGTCAATTTTCTCCCTCACCTTTCAGTAGATGTTATACAGGACTTACGTTGAATTGATAACAGATCTATCATATGCCTGCCAAAAGCACCCTATGACCCTGGACATAAACCTATAAATTGGACTACAAATTTGCTTTTTATTAATTTTATTATGGTTTCCATATTTATATTATAATTTCAACAGAACATATGTATAAAGATAGCTAAAAACTACCATATACATGACAAGCCACTTAAGAATGGCCACTTTAGTGCCGTATAGGAAAGTGACAGTATATAAAAGGGTTCAGAGCATAAACAGATGAGACTAGACCTATACTTCAGGTCCATCCTTACCATTGATCGCTTGCATAATTTGGAGCAAGATATTTAAACTTTTTAATTCTTGGTTTCCACATCCAAAAAATGGGGATAATAATCTTCAAATTGCTTGGGCAGATGAAAATAGATAATGCATAAAGAGTACTTAGCAGAGAGCTTCATACATATTTAGTAAGCACTCAGTAAATGACAGAATGCTGTTATCATTATTATCCTCATCAGCATTATCATATTGTTAAGTAAAGCGTAAATCATTTGATACTCAACTTGATACATAGTCTGAAAATATGAAAAATTTGGAATAAAGTGAAAATCTTTAGAGGAAATTAAAGCACAAACTGAGGTGTATTTTTTCAGGAGAGTGGAGTGTGAAGATACTAAATAGAATGTTAGCCAATTAAGGAGGGGTGTCTGTGTGTGTGTGTGTGTGTGTGTGTGTGTGTGTACGTGTGTGTGTTCATATTTCAAAGGATGTCATGAACAGCAAGGAAAGCATATTCAAGCTCATAAATGTGTGAGAATAAGATATTTTTGGGAAACTGGAAATAGTTTAGCTGAAGTTTAAAGTTTGATAAAAGGCAGTGTCCTAGGTTCTCCAGAGAAATAGAACCATCAGGCACACCCACATTGGAAAAGGTAACTGGCTTTATCAGTTCACTGATTCAAATGCTAATCTCATCTTGAAACACCATCACAGAAACATCCAGAATAATAATGTTTAACCAAACATTGGGCATCTAGTGGCCTAGTCAAACTGACACATAAAATTAACCATCATAGGCAGGAATTGTGTATATATACAATAAACAATATACACAATTTACCAATCATGAAGCATGCTGAAGAGTTTGGATTTTATCTTAAATGCAAATAGAAGCCAATAGAGAATATTTTTGGTGGGTTATTGGCAATATCAGATGTGGTTTAAGAAAGATCCATCTGTTTAGTGGGTGAAGAATGAATTATGGAGGAGAGACTTGAATCAGAGAAATTAATTACCATAATTAATTTAGACAAGAAATGATGATGGCTTGAACTCAAACAATGGCAGTGGAAATGGGAGGAGATGGTAAATGAACTAAACTCTAGAGAAGTTGGGGGTGGAGGCAGGAGCACTATTACCAAAAAAGAAGTCAGGAGTGACACCATGTTTTTGTCTTTAGTTGAACGTAGTACCACTCAGATATTCAGAGAGAGGGAACAGTAATGTGAAGGATCAGAACAAGCTTGGCCTGGCCAAGAGAACAAGCCACAGGCTATCATGGTAGAGGTACCTGGACAATGTAGCTGAGAAGACATATCTAGGCTGAAGATTTAAAATTGGAAATCATTTGGCTATAGGATGATTGTGGGAGTGGACAACCCCTTTCTGGAAAATTTATGGAATAAGAAAAGCAGCCATAGATGGACAATAAGGAAGAGGGCAAAGAGGGAAAGATAGGGGATGAAAGATGGTGAGTGGCAAAATTTGAGCCCTGTGGTTTTTTTGTTTTTGTTTTTGGGTTTTTTTTACATTTATTTATTATTGAGAGACAGAGAGAGATAGAGCATGAGCATGAGAGGGGCAGAGAGAAGAGGAGACACAGAATCTGAAGCAGGCTCCAGGCTCTGAGCTGTCAGCACAGAGCCCAACGTGGGGCTCGAACTCACAGACCGTGAGATCATGACCTGAGCCAAAGTCAGACGCTTAACCGACTGAGCCACCCAGGTGCCCCAAGCCCTGGTTTTAAAGAGTAAAAGCTTATGGAGCAATTCCATAAGGGCTTCCAGGTACCATCTCAGAAAGGAATAAATACCAGAGTTCAGGGATTCTGAATGATTGGTCTCATAAAATTCTCCAAACTTTGTCACTGCTTCATTTGTGTCCTTTGATTTTCCCAATCCATGTCAGCGCGGTGATCATCAGTAAAGCTGTAGAATGAAGGTATCTTTGTAATTATTTTGAGGGCGTAAGTAAGAAGATGATGGGAGACAGCATTTTCCCTCTGGCAGCCAGTTGTTGTGAGAACAGGAGCTCAAAGGATAAAGTAGAAAAGAGTAACTGAAATAAGGAAAGACAAGCATGCCGAGTTTGAGCTTCAAAGGAGAAAGAGCATTGACACTGAGCTCAGTACTTTCTTAAGAGTTTCGGTTTGAATCTAGGAGAAAGCTAAGGAATCCTGCAGATTTCCTTGTAATTATTATGGTAAAAAAGGAGACAGGGAAATGGAAACAAACTTTAGCCATGGGAAAAAAAGGGGGGCATTTGGTGGAAACATCCTTAGTGTCATGGTTTTTTAGAATCCTGATTGTGATGCATTTAGGTACAAAAGGGTAAGGGATCCCTAATCATATATTTTCTAATTTATCTATCCCTTGTAGAAGGATAGACTTGAGTTGAAGAGGTAAAGATTCAGGTAACCCCTTGGCAGTTGGTTTCTGACATTTATTGCTGAAACCACCTTCCTTCCCATTTTTATGAGTATCTCCCCACCAAATAGGAAACCATATCTCACTCCTGGTTGTGGAAACTGGACTCCAACTTAACTTGATAACCTTTGCCCAGAATCAACTTGAACTGACTTCATTTCAAAGTTTATAGGCTGTTGGAATATCTATGATCTCACTTCAAAACAACTCTTAAAGTATAAGACTGGCATGTTGTCATGTGGTACTCTTAGTCCAGAAGATGCCCTTTTTCACTTACAGACTCAAAAACACTGTATTGATATTCTAACATGACAGTTTTCTCTATCTTTTGCAGTAACTTCACTGAAATTGTTTCCTAATTTGAGTAGAAAGCTATTTTTTCACTAAGTAAATCCTTAGGATGAGTGATATCTTGTGTTTTGTCTTTGAATACTTGATAAAGGAAATATTCAGGTTTGACAAACATGCTACTTCTCCATTATTTTGCTTAGGAGATGCCATCTTTTTCTCTTCTTAGAAGAAACAACCTCTTCCCAATACTGAAGTTTTGTTTTGTTTTGTTTTGTTTTCCTATAACAAGAGCTTCTCATTTTAATTCAAAACATTTGAATAGAGCATTGGACTATTTCTTCCCTCCCCCAGTCTATCAGTACTGGGTTGTATCTTTATTCTCTAGCTTTACAGTGGGCAATCTGATTCATTGAGAATGACATTTGCTTGACTCTCAAGGGTTCAGTAACAACCTGGATTGTGGTTTCCACAATCTGGCCCCTGTTCTCTAATTCCAGAATTAGAGTGTTGTCCCATCTTGGCACCCTGATTAGATTTCTCTTGAATAGTGCTCTCTCTCTCTCTCTCTCTCTCTGTCTCTCTCTCTGGGTCCCACGATGACTATTCTTCCTTGTCCATATCACTATTTTTCCTACCATTGATTTTATGCCAAAGTTCCATTTTGACTTCTCTTGATCTAAGACCCTCTCAGGGCTTCCTAGAAGCATAACCAGGTAGAGGGAGGCTAATTTTCATGAATCTGGATAAAAGAGTTTAGGATAGGAGTTTCCACTAAATCAATATTTATCATCAGTGCTCATTGAAGTACATACCAGAATATGTAAATGTGTAGTATTTCCAGATAAGCAATGAACAGACAGAAGGCTTGTACACATTCCAGCAGCAGTAATAACTAGTATCAAATATCGAGAACATGAGGAATCTGTTCTGAGTTGGGCTCTAATTAAATAAAGTGGAGAGAGAGACATGCTAGACATACAATATTAGCCCTTTCTTCAGATTAACAACCTGTATGAGAGATCACACTCCTCTGACAGGAGGCAGAGAGCAGTTACAACCTCTAGAGGGCATTCTGTAGATGGCACTTATAACCAATGGGTGGAAGTCAATAAGAAGAAAGATTATTGACCCATATACATAAGCACTTTCTGATAATTTGAAGAATATCTAAATTAAACTTGTGAATGAATGGTCTTCTTTTTTATCCCTAGAAAGTTTAAGCAGAGGCTACCAGTTAGGAACATTATAGACAGTATTTCTTTACTAGGTTACAGGATGCACTGGACAAACTTAGAAAACAACTTTTTGGATTCCGATTTCTGTAGTTTAAATAGTCAGTGCAGCATAATGTAAAAGAGTATTAGATTTTGAGTCAGAAAAGATGTCATCAGTTCCGAGCTATTAATTAAGAGTCTGATTTTGAGCAAGTCATGTAAGCTCAGTGAGCCTCATTATCATCTGTAAAATGGTAAAAATAATATCTGCTCACTAGAATGAGAATGAGATTGGAGAACATGTGAACACTTAGAACCATAGCAGGTGCTGAATGGATCTTCTCATTGATTCTACAGGTATTGATTCTGGGACACTTTTTGTCCAACCAGCATTTAATTTTTTTATTTAACAACATTGTTTTTAATGTTTATTCATTTTTGAGAGACAGAGAGAGACAGAGAATAAGCGGGGGAGGGGCAGAGAGAGGGAGACACAGAATCTGAAGCAGGCTCCAGGCTCTGAGCTGTCAGCACAGAGCCTTATGCGGGGCTCAAACCCACAAATGTGAGATTGTGACCTGAACTGAAGTCAGACACTAAACCAACTGAGCCACCCAGGCACCTCATTAGCCAGCATTTAACAGCAGGGGAAGAGACAGAGGATGGGAAATACGGGTGGCACAGATTTCCAGGACACAACTGTCAGGAAACACTGCTCTATGCTACCATGTGTCTTCTGTTTCTCATCCTAACCATGCATGGATAAATTGTCAAAATCATGACAAAGCAGATTCCTTGTATATTTAGTTCAGATGTCAGTTACTGAATTAACCAATAGACAATTGGTTAAATCGAAATTTATAGGCATGCATCACAAAGATTTGCTGAGTAACTACTAGAAGCCAGATACTATATCACAGCCCTAATAAACTTAGAAAAAAAATGAGTGCTGAGGTGGCATGCAGAATAATGAATTTAGATATTAAGGCCCACCTCAAATTTAGGTTGTTTTCCTTGAAATTTAAAATTAATCTTATTCTTGCTTTCAACATCTTCCTGGTGAAGATTATTGCAGCAAGGGGGCATAATTGCTAATTTCTTTAAAATTGTCTTTTCATAGGAAGTACATTAATATGTATTGTATCATTGCTGTCCTCACAGGGAAAATAGAAGGTTTTCCCTGGACTTCTTCTTTTTATCAGATTGAATTTTTACATCTTTTTTTTCCCTTTAAATTTATAAGAGCTTGAGGGGGAATTTTAGCATACGTTCATAAGTTTTCAGCAAATTTGTTAAGAAATATAAAAAAAATCTCAGATTTTTTTTAAAGCATGGGAAAACACACCACAGGAAATTATTTTTATATCTTTTTATATTGAAGGCCACATCAGTTGAAGCCCGGTGAAGAAACAGAAACCACAGATTAATTTGGGCAGGAAATTTCATATAAAGGATTATTAACCCATCAACAGAGGATTAACTACTAAGTGTTAACGATAATTCTAAAAAATATAGAAAAGCAGATATAGGAGGCAGACACTACCCTGGGGCTGATGTAGAATACTCAAGGAAGAAAAAATTTTAGAAGAGGTCACCCCATCCTCAAGACTGAGATCCAGATCATGGGAGGGTGGCTCTGGCCTACTGGATAGCAGAGAGGCAGAGGAGCCACAGGCTGAGGCTGGCAAGCAGGAAACTGCCCACTGGAGTATTCACAGAATAGGAAGCTGCTTTCTGGGGTCCTGCGGAAACTTGCTGGCAAGCTGCCCCCTAGAGCACCTTCAAGCCAGATGTGGTGCTGGTGGAACTTGCTGGGAATCCTACTGTGGGGTTGGTGCTAAACTTCCTGGGAAACTGGCCATGGTGCTAGTGGAATTTTCTGAGAAGGCTGCTGCCAGGATTGCTCTGAACTCCACGAAACTCACCAGGAGGTAAACAGCACTGGGTGACATGCGTGTTGACTAGTACTGGAGCAGTAAGGACAGGGGAGCACGCTGGGATTAAAAAGAGAATCCCCTTCCCCTGTAGTGTCCCTCCAGCATCCTCTACTGACCAAGTTTAACATCATGCCATCTGGCAAAAGAGAAATATTTACAGGGTCTGACTCTGATATCACACAGCGGGGTGATAAAGAATGGATTTATTGTCAAGAGCAAAACATTGAAAACTGGCATAAAGGCCATTAATAACTTTGATCTGTGAAAATCTGGGTTGGTTGCAATGAATTATGCAAATTAACACAAGTCTACAGACTGAGAAGTAGAATACATTTGGAGCCCAAAATAAGAATAAAGACTATAGGTAATACTTTGTGTGCTAAAGGATTAACCTCCTCCAAAGAGAAGTTTGGCCTTTGCTCCTGGCTCTTGGCAGGTAACCTCTAAGCCCTAGCAATGTCCTGCCTGAGAAGTGTCTTTGTTAACCTGGGGGCCATGGGCCATACCAGATAATCTACCTTATCAATGTGATTTAGGGTATAAGCCTTAGGTCATGCAGTATTACCTTGACCTCTGGAGAGGCTGGAGGCTAAAGTCAGTCACATAGGCAGTCTGCCATGTCTACGTGACTATGCCCCAGGAAAAATTCTCGACACCAAGGACTGGGTGAGCTTTCATAGTTGACAATACTCTGCTTGTTGTCACATATCACTGATGGGAGAAATAAGCACTGCCCACACAACTCCACTGGGAGTCAACAGATAGAAGCTCCACACCTGATTTTTACTGACCCTGTCCTATATGCTTTTTCCTATTGCCAATTTTAATCTATATCCTTTTGTTATAATAAACCGTAAACATGAGTATAACAGCTCAAGTTCACTGACTTCTTAAACTCATGTATTTATAAATTATCCATTGCTACATAACAAATCACCTCAAAGCTTAGCAGTTTAAAACAACACACATTTTCTTTACCTCACAGTTTCTGTGGGTCAGGAATCTGGGCATGGCGTAACTGGGTCCTCTGCTGTAGGGCTTCTTACAAGACTGCAAAAAAGATAAGAGTTGAGGCCATTGTCTCAATTGAATGCTCAAATGTTCCAAGCTCATTCACATGATTCTTGACAGGATGAATTCTCTCAAAGTTTGTGGGACTGGGAGCCTCAGCTCCTAAGGCTATTGGCTGGAATCCACCCTTGGTTCCTTGCTGCATAGCCTCTGCTAGGGCAGCTCAAAACATGGCAACTTGCTTCCTCGGAGCAAGTATGTCAGAAGAGCCAGAGAAAAACTACAAGCAAGATAAAAGTCACAGTGTTTTGTAGTCTGATTTTGAATTGACATCCCATCCTTTTGCCATATTCTACTTGTTAGAAGCAAGTCACTATGTCCAGCTCACACACAATGGAGAGGAGCATGAGATGAGGGCCACTGGGAGCTCAAACTGTCTACAACAATTGAAGTTTCTTATGTAGATGGAATAAAATCATTTCCGTGTAAATATTTAACATGGGTGTTTTGGTTTTTTTTTTTTTTATGATTAGTGTTTTTGTCCACAGGGTATAGTTTTCGCTCTGATCTCTAATTTGAATTCCCGTCCTAGTAAATTACACGGTTATCTCTTCTTATTTTATAATTGGGAGTTGCTTTGGCTCTGGCCAATTTCACTCTGGGGATTACAGCCCTGCTAAATCCCTGAACACCAAGCACTGAGGTTATGTTATTTCTAGTGTCAGGCATTGCAGATTCTGCCCACCTGGACATAGAATACTATTTAGCTTGATTCTCCATTACTGTTTCATTTATTGGGTTTGTCACTAGCTCTGCCCCAGACCCAACCATTTGCTGAACTGCTGGGGACCACAACTTGTCTGTTATGCCAAATTTCTGTGATGAGCATTCTGAGAAAGTGCCAACGGAGAACTTACTCTTTCCTAATTAAATATGTATTCTGGGGTTTGGGGAGGCTTATGCAATGCAATATCACTACCCCACACTTGACTAGGGTTCTAGAATTAGATCATCAGTCACTTGTGGAAAAGTGTGTGATCACAGCATTTTCAGTGTTTCAGACAGAGAAGTACAGGATGATTCAGTGAAATTATTGCATGTGTGTGCATGCACACAACACACACACACCACTGTGAAAACAAGAGTGATCACGGGCATCAAAAAAGAATAATTAGTGGTTCTGAGGCAAGTTTTCATGTGTCTTAATTGAGAAACGTCACCATGGAAACTAAGAGTTCCTATCAAGTTGGAAAGATTATTTATCAAAAGTAAATATTCATAATGATTAGCAGTTTTTCTGTAAAGACTAAATTTAGCTTCCTGTGCTATTGGAACTTTGTCATTCTTAAGGTCAATTTCATTAACCTTGCTCTCTTTTGGCCATGTTAGACAATTATTCACCATAGGAGTATAGGAATTTGTAATGTGCAATAGTACATGAAAAGTCAGTTATATAATTAGAACTTGGCATGCATGTGGAGCTCCTTAATCCCACCAGCAGTTGTTAGAGAATAATCCTCTATGAGTTTAAACTCTACCCAAAGTGTAGACCTTCCTTTGGTTTGTTGAATGACTGTGACAATTTTGATAATGCACTCCAGTCTCGGCTCAAATTTCATACCATTGTTTCATATAAACTGAAAGGAAATTCCTGATTCTTTAAATTATAAATGACATGATCTCGTGGTCAGTGAGTTTGAGCCCCACTTCGAGCCACAACTCAGAGCCTGGAGCCTGCTTCGGATTCTGTGTCTCCCTCCCTCTCTGCTCCTCCCCTACTCATGCTCTGTCTATCTCTGTCTCTCAAAAATGAATAAATGTTTAAAAAAATTAAAGTAAGTTATAAATGACAAATATTGAATCTTTAGCAAGGATTTAAAATGTTTTCAAGGAGATTTTTCCAATTCTGCTACCCATTGTCTGATTTTGCCTTTCTGAACTTACTAGTACAAGGATTACAGGAATGATGCTTCCAGTATTGAGGGGTACAGATGAGCACTGAATGAGAAACTGAATCCTACTAGAACCGTTTCCACTTTTCAAGAATTCCAGTCAAGTTATTCAAGTGGACAAGGCTATAGTTACTACACAATAAATAAAACTAGGAAGAAAAAAATTCATTCCTATATTGAAGAGAGCACCATCCAACATTTCCCTCCTATGTTCTCATTGCAGCTCCCCAAAATGTGGTAAGCAGACTGCTAAGATGACACTTAAAATTCCCATGCCCTCTCCCTCCCCATACTCCGACTGCTCCATGTTACACACCCTGTGTAATCTTCTTGAGTTGTGTACAAAGCAGGTGAATGTGATTAATGTCAATTCCATGATTAGGTTACACTTTATGGGGAAGGCAAATGGGTTTCAACATATGTAATTAAGGTTCTTAATCAATTGACTCTAAGTTAATCAAAAGGGGGGGGTTATCGGGTAGGCCTGTTATAACAGGTAAGTCCTTTAAAAGAGGGTCAGAGACTTGAAGACTTGAAACAGATTTCTCTCTCTCTCTCTCTCTCTCTCTCTCTCTCTCTCTCTTGCTGGCTTTGAAGAAACAAGCTTGCATGCATTCTACAGCTGCAAGGAAATAATTCTGCCAACAACCACATGAACTTGGAAGAGCTCATAAACTTGCAGCTGCCCCACACAAGCCTTGTATGTAAATTCCCTTGCTTATTAAACCTGTCGCCTACCAATCTGCAGTGCGCTGTTTCTTCAGTCTCTTCTTGTTCTCCATCTCCAGGGGCTAGCTGCAGATTTTACCCTGGAAACTCCCATGGCTGCAAACCAACACAACCCCTCTACCTACAACCTTGGTATATATAGGTAGAATATTTACGGGCAGGACCCTTTTTACTGTAATGCTGGATATGGTGAATGCAGATCACCTATGCCTGGCTTCAGCTGTGGATAATTTCAACTTCAGAGAATTGTGTGCTCTCTACTACTTCTCTACATCTTAATTTTACCTGATAAACCCTATTTTGTATATGTACTGCATGTAGAGTTGGTAGATTAAGGAAATAAAAATATAGGACCCCAGTTAAAATTGAATCTTACATAAATAACTTTAGATATACTTTCAGATAAAGCACCAATAGATACATTTTAGTATAAGTATACCCATCCAGTAACTGGCATATACTTATACCTAAAAAAATTGTTGCTTATCTGAAATTCAAATTTAACTGGGCATCCTATATTTTATCTTGCAATCCTAACTGCATGGCTTCAGTACTATGTGTCTTCAGCCCTTTCCTTTCAGCCGGTTTCCTTTCTGCCTACTTCATTATTAATTCCTTTCTTCTTTTTCCTTTGGTTTATCTGTTACTTTGTCTCTTGCTTCCATATTTGTAGGCTTAATTCATTAATTTTTTTAATTCAGTAACAAAAGTATATCCTATCATAACTCTTTTATCATATATTTATAAATTAATTTCAGTTAGTTTTTGATACTTTAAAACTCATTTTCTTTCAAATATTTTGTTTTTGCCTTTTCCCTAACTGGAACCTGAGACTGATTTTAAAGGAGATAATAATGATATTTAACATTCATCCTTTTTTAAAAAAACACAATCTATAGAGACAATTTTAATTTACTATTACTTAGCTTATTCTTATTATATATCTCTGTCATGGGTAGCAAAAATTGTATGAAAAATTTTCTGTCTTTGATCAATATTATTCAGAGTAGATGATTTTCTGGTCACCTTATAAATATTTCCAAGACTAGGCTTCACAAACTCCTTTGGTACTCTAAATTAATTCATACCTTCTAATATTAGTGTCTTTGGTACCATCTTTTGCCTTTAGATATATTCCCAGAATAGCAGTTAGTATTTAGTTATTTCTTAAATATTAAGTGAAAAAGAGAAAATCTACCAGGTTGGAGCTCTTTGTATAAGAGTCAAATCTTCTTTCTTTTATTTTTCTTCATGTTTCAGTGTTGTATATGACTTTACTGTTTTCAAAGATCTTTAATCTTATTTCATAATCACTGAAAATTAGCATAGAAGGATTTGTATTGTTCAGACAAGTGAACCAAGGTTAAGTGAGAGTAGGGAGTTTGCCCAAAGTATCCTGATAATTATCACATTACCTGTTATGGTAGTTACCATAGCAGGCTGCCTCAGACCTCTACTTTATAAAATTTTAAGAGCTAGTTTTAAGGCAATTTTTCAATAATAGTAATAAAGAGCTATTTCTCATAAACAATTGGAAACTAACACTTGGTAAATTCATGGCTCAGCTCCTTTTTTTTTTCTTTTTGTTAACTAGACTGCTGTACTTAAAATTAAATCCTCTCCTGGGCTCACAGCTGCTACCACAAACACTGCTAATTGGACAGACTGAAGTGTGAAACTAAATATATATGTTGTCATTTTACTCAACAGTTTCTGGAAAATGTATTGCAGGTAAATCAGCAGGCGTTAGCAAAGCTTTCGAGAAAGTACACACAAGCATATTAAGCCTCATGATGGATATGTTTCCCTGCTGGAGCAAAGCAAGCATCTGACTTTTGTAGCCATTACTGAAGCAGTATAGATTTGTCATTCTGAAAACAAATGGGACTTTCCCTCATGCACTTTTGAATGTTTTGACTGATTTTTGGATAATAGCCTTCCCAATTCCATCACAACTTTTCCTCTCCTTCAACACTGTATTCCCTTCTCTTTGTCCTAAGAGGAATACCAAATATCTTCTATCAAATAATTCCAAAATACAGTTTTGTGTCAATTACACAATAGGAACTTGTGAAATGTGTGTCTAATGGCCAAATAAATAATCATATTTTACTCATTTTGTTTTTCATCCTGGAGTCTCAGCGAGATAGGAGCACTAGAAATCAGGCAACTAGATAGATACTTAAGAGGAAAGAAAACAAACAAACAAAAAATCTCACCGGGGTTCCTTTGGAACACAAGTATGATATCTACTTATGTGATATGATTTTTCTATTCCAAACTTTTATAACCATTTTCAATTCCAGTTTGAAGACATCATTTACTTTTAACTTAGATGAGACTCAAGTCAATGACAGTGTTAGTTTTTTTGTGTGACAATTTTGACAGATTTTCCATTCTTTTCTGCCCTCCTCTGCATCCTGTGAACACAAATTTGATAAAAGGCAACATTCAGGCTCTCTTGACTTCTGCCTTCTGTTTGGTTTTGGTCAGTGACATGCATTGACAGAACATTAGAAAGCAGGAAAAGAAAGATGCTGGGTATTTGTCTTCCTTGTTCATTTTCTACTAGGCCACAGTTTTGTTGGTGGTTGTGCTCATCTACCTAAGACTTAGTCTTTGGGACAGCTCCTGCTCTTATTAGCTCTGAAACACTGTTTCTTCTCCTTGCCCACTCAAGCATACTGGTCCTACAGTTTCATGACTTTGCTCATCTCAGAACTTTATCATTCCTCACTGGTCCCTATAGCCCTCTCTACCTATCTGTAAATTATCCTTTCATTATACTCCTTTTGATTGAACTTTTAAAGGTGAAATCTGTTTTCTGATAACATTCTGATAGAGAAAATAATTGGTAACAGAGTTGGACATAAGAATCAAACCCTCAGAATGGGATCCTTCATTTTGTTGTATGTAAATTGGATGATTAAATGAACAATCTTGACAATGGCAATAGATGTCAGGTAGTGGCAACAAACATTTTAAATAATCATAAGTGGTGGCATCAGATGAAGTACCAGTGGAAGGCAAGCCATTTGGAGGACAATGACAAAGTGGAATTTAAGAGTCTGTGTATTCACAAAACACTAATTCAAAAAGATATATACACCCTTATGTCTACTGCAGCATTATTTACAATAGCCAAAGCAAGTGTCTGTTAATAGATGAATGGATAAAGAATATGTGGCACACACACACACACACACACACACACACACACACACACTAGAATATTACACAGCTATAAAAAAAATCTTGTCATTTGCAATGACATGGATGGAGCTAGAGGATATAATGCTAAGTAAAATAAGTCAGACAGAGAAAGACAAATACCATATGATTTCACTCATGTGTGGAATTTGGGAAGCAAAGCAAACAAGCAAACAAAAGAAAAAGGAGACAAACAGAAAAACAAACTCTTAGAAACAGAGAACTAATTGGTGGTGGTCAGAGGGGAGCTGGGTGGGGGGATGGGTGAAATAGATAAAGGGAATTAAGAGTACACTTATTGTGATGAGCACTGAGAAATGTATAGAATTGTTGAGTCATTATACTGTACACTTGAAACTAATATGAGACTGTATGTTAATTATACTTCAGTAAAAAAGGAGTTTGTATTTCCTTTGTGCTACATATGGTAGCTTTTTATCTGAAGAAAATGATGAGAATGCAATCTGATAAAAGGGTGGACTGTGCTGACCCATCCTCATTTTTAACTATAGATATTTTATTTTCCCTTCTTTCCACTGATCTGAGCACATCTTTGCTATGGGGCTATCATTTGGTTGTCTCCCTCACCCATGATTCATCTCCATAAATTGTCCTTTCACTGGATTCTTCTGTTAAAGTCTTTGATGTGCTGTTTACTGCCAAGACCCTGACTGATTGGACAAAGTCCTTAAACTACAATACAGAGTGTGTGTATTCTTGACTTTGCAGTTTGTAAACTACATTATATTAGGATACAGGGAGCCTGAAGTCAAGTACTGTTCTGTGTGCCTCTATCTTGTTTTCTGTTAGCAATGGGCCCCTGTTATATGATTTGAACATCCACATCCAAGACTTGTTATTGTAGCGGGTCAACAGGGGCCTATTGGCACATGGACTTTCTTGCCTCTTTGGGAACAACAGTGACAAGGTATTATACTTTAAGAAACTGGTCTTAAGAGTCACAAATGAAGTGGTCACACCATTTTCTAAAAATGGTAATATACTCTGAGAACACACTCAGGAATAAAAGGCAAGAGTCATACATCTTAGTTGAGGGTACTGATTATTAGTGAAGAGGAAAATTCCTGATTCTGACATAAGTGGGAGTTTCTCAACTCTGTCTCTGTTTCTGAAACATTTTTCAAGTTGCAAGAAAGAGAATAAGCTGTGAACAGACAGAAAGACTTCCTTTCAGAGTCTATGAGAATCATAATAGGTTGGGAGAAATCTACTTTGAAATGTCAATACTGGCTACAATGAGCAGAGTCAATACTACAGTGGTGGCAGGAAGGGGCTTGTGTATCATTGTTGGTATTTGCACTATTAAAAGGAATGGTCAACAAGGGCATAAAATGGGCATAAGCTCGCAAAGACCCGTTATATTCTCAGTGAGCTGTGGTTCTATTATCTGCAATATTGGTTGAGAGATCAGAGTAAATACCATTATGATCATTAACACTTTTGGTGTGGCTTGGGGATACTGTTAAAGGTAGCAATCATTACTATTGTTTATTGAGCCACTACTATATGCCAGACAGTGCATGGCACTTGGTATACTTTATTCCATTAATACTAACAAGTTTTCAAAGTACCTCTATGCTCACTTTATAAACAAAGGAACTAAATCTGAGTGAATTTTATTAACTTGTCTAAGTTATAGACCTAGTAGGTCCTCAAGTCTAGATTCAACCCTTATTCTTGCCACTTCCTTGGAAATGGTTGACTGTAAACATGCTTGCTAACCATAGGCCCAGTATTGGCCTACAATTATGTTTAGTGGACATTCTTCTTCTTTCATTACTGGTGTTTTTGCAGGAGTAGGTTTTTATATTTTCTTTCTTTTTTTTCCCTCATATCAACTGAATACATCTTCCATCTCATGTGGAATGAGGCCAAATGCAGAGAGAGAAGCCAACTTATGAAAAGAAATAGAGCAGAGGACAGACAGGAAGGAAGATCTGGCAATAGCTTTATAGCTTTTAGATCCCAGATTCAGGCAAAACCTTGGTTCGTCTGGTTTGCATTATTTTTTTCAGTTGGTCTATGTTATGTTTCTGTCACCTGGACCAAAAGGAATGTCAACTAATATAATAAAGATCTAGAAATATAATGATCATTATCCTGGGAAGCTGAATCACTAGCCCAATGATGAACTAAATTCACTTCCTTTTACTGGTAGGCTGCTTTGAACTTAGACACTGGTTTTATTCTTTAGGCACTTGCTAACTTGTGAGAACAAGTAAACAAAACACATTTTTCCTTGTAACTATAACTAAACACTTACTTTATGGATAAGATGCTTTAAAATCTACTACAAAGCTGTAATCATCAAGACATATGGTATTGGCACAAAAACAGACACATAGACCAATGGAATAGAATAGAAACCCCAGAACTAGATCCACAAACATATGGCCAACTCATCTTTGACAAAGCAGGAAAGAACATCCAATGGAAAAAAGACAGTCTCTTTAACAAATGGTGCTGGGAGAACTGGACAGCAACATGCAGAAGGTTGAAACTAGACCACTTTCTCACACCATTTACAAAAATAAACTCAAAATGGATAAAGGACCTGAATGTGAGACAGGAAACCATCAAAACCCTAGAAGAGAAAGCAGGAAAAGACCTCTCTGACCTCAGCCGCAGCAATTTCTTACTTGACACATCCCCAAAGGCAAGGGAATTAAAAGCAAAAATGAACTACTGGGACCTTATGAAGATAAAAAGCTTCTGCACAGCAAAGGAAACAAACAAACCAACAAAACTAAAAGGCAACCAACGGAATGGGAAAAGATATTTGCAAATGACATATCGGACAAAGGGCTAGTATCAAAAATCTATAAAGAGATCACCAAACTCCACACCCGAAAAACAAATAACCCAGTGAAGAAATGGGCAGAAAACATGAATAGACACTTCTCTAAAGGAGACATCCGGATGGCCAACAGGCACATGAAAAGATGCTCAACGTCACTCCTCATCAGGGAAATACAAATCAAAACCGCACTCAGATATCACCTCACGCTGGTCAGAGTGGCCAAAATGAACAAATCAGGAGACTATAAATGCTGGCGAGGATGTGGAGAAATGGGAACCCTCTTGCACTGTTGGTGGGAATGCAAATTGGTGCAGCCACTCTGGAAAACAGTGTAGAGGTTCCTCAAAAAATTAAAAATAGACCTACCCTATGACCCAGCAGTAGCACTGCTAGGAATTTACCCAAGGGATACAGGAGTACTGATGCATAGGGGCACTTGTACCCCAATGTTTATAGCAGCACTGTCAACAATAGCCAAATTATGGAAAGAGCCTACATGTCCATCAACTGATGAATGGATAAAGAAATTGTGGTTTATATACACAATGGAGTACTACGTGGCAATGAGAAAGAATGAAATATGGCCCTTTGTAGCAACATGGATGGAACTGGAGAGTGTGATGCTAAGTGAAATAAGCCATACAGAGAAAGACAGATACCATATGGTTTCACTCTTATGTGGATCCTGAGAAACTTAACAGAAACCCATGGGGGAGGGGAAGGGAAAAAAAAAAGGAGGTTAGAGTGGGAGAGAGCCAAAGCATAAGAGACTCTTATAAACTGAGAACAAACTGAGGGTTGATGGGGGGTGGGAGGGAGGGGAGGGTGGGTGATGGGTATTGAGGAGGGCACCTTTTGGGATGAGCACTGGGTGTTGTATGGAAACCAATTTGACAATAAACTTCATATATTGAAAAAAAAAAAATCTCTCTTGAGATGCAGCACAGAACTCCAATATTCTTTGCACTACAGTTCTTCTCCCCCCCACCCCCAACCCACCATTTAAAAACCTTTCCTTTGGGATGACATTCTGTCCTTGAAAATCCCAAACCTTCACTTGAGGTCCTACTCCTCATTTTCAGGTCCTGCAGTTGGTAACTGACTTTTGTCTTCCTGTATCTCTCAATATCATCTCCTGAACTTCTCATTACCTTCACACTTATTCTTCCACTAGCCACAATACATTCCGATTCTCTGCGATACTTTTGATATGAGCTCATCTTTTTTTGACTCAACTACTAGTAACTGCAATTGACTTTATTATATCTTCTGTGTATGGCACACGTGACTGGATAGATATTACTATTTTCTGTTCTTGCCTTTCCCACTTTTGCTTTAGTCTACCTGTGACTCTTTGTAGACTTCTATAGCAACAGAATTGTGACACAGAATGCACTTTTTCCTCCATACAATCCTCCCTAACATTCTGATGGTGCACCTGTCAAAGAAAAAAGCATTATGACTAGTATTCCCTGATAATGGAAGAGAGACATGACATGATTTCTAAGATGAATTTTAACAAAACATACTAAGATTTTTTTTCCTGCCTCATCAATTTATGGACTAAATATATGTATGTGTATGTGAAACACTGCTCCTCAGAAAGATATCAATGAGGGTTTGATTTGCTATCATAAATCAATTCAACAATCTTATGCAATAAACAATTTAATTTATAAACTTATTCAATGGACTCTTAAGGAATGTTTTGGCCAAGAAAATAAGGCAATAATTATTAGATCCCAACATTATTACTTGTCAGACTACCCTAAAAGAATGTAGTTATTGAAAGGAAAAAAAAAAGGTTCATGGCTCTTAAACTCCTTAATCCACATATACTTTTTCAAAGATTTGATTTATGATAGATGAGCAGAAGACTTTTTTTACGTTTATTTATTTATTTTGAGAGAGACAGAGAGAGTGGGGGAGGGGCAGAGAGAGAATCCTAAGCAGGTTCCACACTGCCAGCACACAGCCTGATGGGGGCGGGGGGGGGGGGGCTTGAACTCACAAAACTGAGAGATCATGACTTGGGCCGAAACCAAGAGTCATACACTTAACTAACTGAGCCACTCAGGCATTCCAAATAGATTTTTAAAAGGATTCTTTGTGGACAACTGGGCTGTTAAGTCCTACTCTCTCTTAGCCAAGATGGAGGGATGAGATATCATCCAAAGCTTTATTTAAAAACAAAATTCATGTTTATTTTATTTTTGAGAGAGAGAGACAGAGCATGAGTGGGGAGGAGCAGAGAAAGAGGTAGACACAAAACCCAAAGCAGGCTCCAGGCTCTGAGCACAGAGCCCAGCATGGGGCTTGAACCCACTAACCATGAGATCATGGCCTGAGCTGAAGTCAGATGCTTAACGGCCTGAGCCACCAGGCACCCCTCATCCTGGGCTTTAGAAGAACATGTTTCACAGATACAATGTAAAGGGTTTAATAAGTGTCTTCTGCAGTTAAATGTTTGCTCTCTGCCATCCAGTGTAGAGAAAGCTGTGTTGGGATCAACCTTTATACCCCTCTGCCTTTACTCCCTTTGGATGAAATACAACCAACTGGGAGAGAGAGCCACACTGGAACCATTTAAAATCTTGACTACAATAACTCTGAAAGGGCAAAGATAGCTAAATAGAGAACAGGGTGCATTTAAACCAATTACACAGCAACAACAAGTCAAAGCAGGGTTTGAGGGAGGTTGGCCAACAAAAAAGGAGCACATTACACAAATCCTGGGAAGTGCATTATCCTGGTAGAGAATGTAGGAATCTGGGCAAGCACAAAGAGAAAGAGTCATGTTTAAAAACATGCTCCACAGATTTTAAAAAGTGAAGTAAAGTAAGAACTTCATGATCACCGTGATAGTTAATTTTATGTGTCAATTTGACTAAGCCATGGTATTGCCTAAACACCAGTTTTGATGTCCTGTGAAGGTATTTTTTAGATGAAGTTTTAATGTTTAATTTTTTTAGATGAGCTTTTAACATTTAAATTGGTAAAGTTTGAATAAAGCAGATTACCTTCCATAATGTGGTGGGTCTTATCCAATCAAAGGCCTTAAAAGAAAAACATTGAGATTCCCCAAACAGGGAATACTGCCTCCAGACTGACTTCAGACTCTAATTACAATAACAATTCTTCCCTGGGTCTCTACTGGTTGGCCTCTCCTGATGTTTTCAGACTTGCTAATCCTCAAAATAGAGTGAGCCAATTCTTTAAAATATTTCTCTCTCTATGTATGCATATCCTTTGGGTTCTATTTCTCTGGAGAAAGCTGAGTACTATTGTTTTCCTTGCTTCACTTGACCATGGATAGATGGCAAAAAATGATCTATAAATTGCCTTTTAGTTAGTAACACATGGTGAAGGAATGGAAGCATTAGAAAAGGAAAAAGCCACTTTCCTGGGCTTGTCCCTAATTAAGGTACCCAAATGAAGGCGAGGGTATATACTTTAAATCAGTTTGATTCAGATATAAACAAGGACATTTTTACAAACCTTTTTATTGAAGTCAAATGTATGCAAAGAAAAAAAGCTCCTATCACAAATATATAGTTTGCTCAAGCATCACAAATGGAATACACATATGCAACTAACACCTAAATTAAGAAACAGACCACCTGGTGGCTCATTGGTTTCAGCTCAGGTCATGATTTCATGGTTCGTGAGTTCAGGCCCCCCATCGGGCACCATGTTCTGTTGGTGCAGAGCCTTCTTGGGATTCTCGCTCTCTCTCTGTCTCTCTCTCTCTCAAAATAAATAAATAAACTTAAAAATAAAAAAGGAAAAAGAAAAGAAACAGATTATTACCAATATCAGAAATGAATTTTAAGGGCAGAAACAAACTAAATTTGCTTTTGGATTATAACCTATGAGTCATAATTATTTAATGAAAAGGCTATAAATAGAATTAATAGTTCCTTTTGATTCTTCATGATGTAAAACCAGCAAAGTATATACTTGCATGTGTGTGTGTTTGTGTAAAAGGCTAGCATTTAACTTGACGACTGTATATGCTACATATTCAAATTAATAATGTTCAAAGGGAATTCAAATTTCCTTTGTTATAGTTCTTACTAAATTCATACATTCCTTTTGTTAATAACTACCATTTTTCTGTCAGCCAAACCAAAAAAAAGTGTCAATTCAGTAAAGCAATTACAATGTATTCAGTGTAGCAATTTGGTGAATGAAAATTTATTTTTCTGATTTTCACTGAATTGGCTTTAATTCCTGGAATGTCCTCCTATCATGTAGAAACTTCTAAATTTATGGATTAAGCTTTATTTTTCCTATCCTAGGTAGGATTTAATAATCATTCCTATGTTGTTTTCTATGGGTGTAATGTGATACTTAAAATAATGAAAGAAAAACCACTTTTTCAAAAATAGAACATTTTGTAATCCATCATAAATGAGTCATAAGGATCCATAATTTATTAACAAGTTCCTATAATTAATTGTTTAAACAAGGTATGGCTTAAAAATCCCAAACAAATTTAATTTCACGTCTAAAAACATCTCATGCTCACTTAGAAAACATTTCCTGCTAAATTTCTGCATATCTTTAAAAACCTCAAGTAAGTTCTAGATTATGAATTTTCATTAAATTTAAGTGTATACATAGGAGGAACAAATGATTCTGTAAATTGAATAGCTCCAGGTACATTGGGACATTTATTAAGTATTGTTTGGTAATTTCCAGCTGGAAATGAATAATATGTAACTCAGTAATTGGTGGCTTTAATATTTTACAGAGAATAAACAAATTGAGTAATAAAAATAGTTAGCATTTGTGTATTAATGAATAAATCTTTATGGCACACTTTCATATTTTCCAGTTCATTTTCTATTATTATTATGCCATTTTACAGATGAAGAAAGAGACCCAGTAAAGTATTATATTTTCAGGATCTGTGCTCTGTCCACATTATAACAAATGGGTAAATTTTATTTTAATTAGACATACCTACTATTGTTTCCATAGTAGCAGTGCAAAATAATTGGTACCTCTATTACAAAGGTTGTAGAATCAGGAAAAGAGGAAAACAATTCTTAATTTAAGGCAATGAATTAGCTCATTTCCATCTAAAATAATTGTGCTATTTACTAAATGTGAGTTGAGAATCAAATGCTAATATTAAGTAAATTCTGGCTTATTAACAAATTTCAGAAAAAAGAAAATAGGAAATGTCCCCATATACAATTGGTTTTGGATTCATTACTATGTAATTTTTTTGTACCCAAAAGACATGGTCTGGAGTTTTAATGGGATTAACCCAGAAATGAGAGTTTGTACAATTAGTGTCCTATTTACAGACATTGGTTTAATGCAGCCTTTAAAGCTATATTTTTTGCACTAGTTCTGATTTATGTCTGGTCCTTAAGAGTGTAGAACATTATGCACATAAGCTTACAGTTCTTTTAATTATCGAGTATAAAGTTCTTCAACTAGGTTACAGGATGACAAAGAGCTTCAGTGTCCTGTGGAATTTTTTACATTGGAATTTTATTAGAAAGCATGTCTCTTAAGTATATAAGATATTTTGCTATATTGTTTCCTCAAAGAGGAAAATAGTACAATTACCAAGAAATAATAAACCTGTTTAGCAAGATGACATTCATAAAATAAATATGCAAATACCCCTATGTATTCACAATTAGGAATTACGAAATATAATGGAAAACCGATTGCCTTTATGAATTTTTAAGAACCATCTAAGTCATAAAATAGTAAAGCATAAGTTTAATAAGTAAAATTTGAAGCCTCAGTGAAGGCAGTTACTAAATCACAAGAAGAAACAAATATAAAATTTGAATAATTGTAGACTCACACCCATTTTTGGAGGGGGAGAAGAAATATATTTTTATTTCCTGTGTTAATACATAGGTTTATTTCAACTCAAAATGAATGCCAGTGATTCTAAATCCATCCAGAGGAAAAACTGAATGAGAATAACCACAACCAAGAATATTTTTTAAAGTAGGCAGATAATGGGAATACAGGCATAAATTATTCAAATTATTTTAAGTTTTAATGAGAGTAGAACTCAAAAGCATATCTTGGTCTACATATGGTTCTGCACATAGTAAAGGCCACATTTCATAAGAACGAGAGAAGAATTCAATACTAGGATCTCAAGCAAATATTTGAGAAAAAACTAATTAGAGCATAATTTCTTATTAATCATTCTAGATAATATATTTAAAAGGAATCATAAAATTTATTTTAAAAGTATGAGTAAATATGTAACTGAAATTTCAGATACAGATTAAGCATGAGACCAATGAAAAAGGCTGATATCTTTGTCTTCATAAAGTCTTCAACATCCATTTTGTTGCTTGGAAGCCGGCACCTTACTCTTAATTCCTGCATAGTGGACTACATCAAGGATGGACAATCAACAGAACAGGAGGAAATCTCCCCAACACATATTTTCTGTTTTCTGGGAAGACCCGGACTTCCAAGGAAATTCATTCTTGGTGGTCATGCTGTACATTTGAATTTGTACACAGAAGGAGCAGACAACTTTACAAGTAAACAACGGCAACAGGAAAAAACTCATCAACTGAAAGGAGAATATGCTTATCATCCAAAATAGGTGTGTTCATTCTAACAGATTTAACAAGAAACAAGAGAAGCCATAAGATAAATATACAATAAAATAATATTTCTAATGAATAATTTTTATGGGCCCAGAAAGATGCAGAAAAGGTAAAGTGCTATTAGCTCTAGATCTATTCTTCTTTTTTTTCCCACCCTCTTTCTTGTGCTACTTTTTAAAAAGTAAAATTTTAGGGGTTAAAATTGAAATTTTAGGTATTCAAAAATTAAAGAGCTTTGTCTACTTCAGAATTAGATGAACACAAAAGCAACTTACAGAATAAAAAATAACATTCATTTCCTCAGAAACAGTTAATTTTGTTATTGTTATACTTTACATATTACATTCAAAATTTTCTTCACAGTCCTCCTGAGTCGTATGAATTTTTTAAAAAAATTTTTAATGTTTATTTATTTTTGAGAGAGAGAGCACAAGCGGGGGAGGAGCAGAGAGAGAGGGAGACACAGAATCCGAAACAGGCTCCAGGCTCTGAGCTGTCCACACAGAGCCCAACGAGGGGCTCAAACTCACAAACCGTGAGATCATGACCTGAGCTGAAGCTGGACGCTCAACCAACTGAGCCACCCAGGTGCCCCAATGAGTCTTGTGAATTTAAAGCAAGAGGATGAAGCAAACAAAAAGCCAGATCTGCAGATTTTAAATGATCCCCAAAACATCTGTTTTAGTTCTTCTCCAATCAAAGAAGTAAACCAAGGAATGGTGTAACCTAGTGTTTCTCAAGCTAGAGTGTGTCTCAAAATCACCTAGTAAGCTGGTTGAAATACAGATTGCTAAGAGTTTCTTATTCAGCTTATCTACGGTTGGGCCAAGAACATGCACTGGCAAAATTTCCCAGGTGATGCAGACGTTGCTAGTCTGGGTACCACACTGTGAACCACCGACAGGGAAGCTATTCTGGAGGTAGATGGTGGTAGGTTAAAAACTTAATTCCACTCCTACTGGTGCAAAGAAATCCTTGGTTTATTTGATACCAAATCTATTCAAACCTCATTTTCTCATTGGAAAAGGGTGAAATATGCTTATAAACAAAAGGTTGTTATGATATTTAAGTTACACTAACACATGTCAAAAACACTTAGCACAGTATCTGAAAAATGAGATCATGCTGTAAATATCATCTCGCCCTTTCCTCTGTAGTAATGGAAATTCCAGTGTTTTGCATTATATCTTGTATTTCAGTGAACGTTAATTTTCTTTTCCTTTCCATTTACTAGTCATTTCCTCATAATGCATTTTAAACATGAAATTCTGTAAATACTGTAATTAAACCATTATCAAGCCCTTCCAGGTATAGGAAACCAAACAACTTTAAACGTGTAAGGTTGTTTGTCAAGGCTGGCACAAATTTGAAAAGTCAAGTCATATCACAGTTGTTAAACCTGGAATATTGTCGAATATTTCATTATTTATACATACTATTTCCTTCATTTTCACCACTATGTATGGGATTTATAAATGATTTTCTTTCCCAGTACACGTGCATTATTTTTAAATTGATTATATTAATATATAAAGAAAACACTTTAAAACAACCAGAAAACAAATTTATAATAGACCTGTCATAGACATTTTTCTTTAGAGATTTACACAAAGCTGTTTTTAAACTGTTACTTTTTTAAAATCTAATAACATGTTTATTCAGAAAAAATAAAATAATATTCACAAAAAGAAAACACATTTTTCTACTCACTGTTAACATATAGTTTATATCTTCATTCATGCGTGTGTGTGTGTATGTGTGTGTGTGTGTGTGTGTTGAAATGACAGAGGCAGAAGACAGACTCTCTTATCTTGTCAGATTGGAGTCAGTTTTAAATCAGCAAATTTTAAAGTGTCAAAAAGGGAATCATAAAAATACATTATTTAAAATTAAGTTCAGACATACATGTTCCTTGATTTGGGCGCACTTTGATATAGGGCCAAGAAACATTCATGACATTTAAGTTGACCAGGTGGGATTTCATTCTGTTATTCCATAAGCCACACTCCTAGTGCATCCTCTAGAATCTCAATTTTAGGTTTTAAAGTGGACTGAAAAGTTATTTTATAAAGCAACAGGAGTGTAGTATCCTTTCAGATTTTTACTATTTATCTAACCTTTAAAAGATGTCTCTACAGTTGTTTACAGTATTTTAAAAATTACATTTATGGGGACTTTGCAAAACATTCAATTTAAAACACACAGAAACTAAAATTTTTCACATTAATGTTTTATCAGATTACACAATATCAATATTATTAGACCAAAATAACAAGTACAGCAGACAAAAACGGTGTTAGAAACAAATGCAAGGGACTGTTGGTTGCCACTTATCTGGTGTGTGCAGAAAGATACTACACTCATTCTTTTGTATGATGTTTTTTTTTTAAAACTGGTCACCAATGGGCAGGAAAGCTAATATATCAAAAACATTTTACAGCTACTGTCAGTTATTGTACCAAAACCCCTCACTTTTAAGATTCCTAGTTTTGGTTGGGACTCAACAAGATAAAAAGCTTCTGCACAGCGAAGGGAACAAAGAGCAAAAAGGCAACCGATGGAATGGGAGAAGATATTTGCAAATGACATATCAGGTAAGGGGTTAGTATCCAAAATCTATAAAGAACTTGTCAAACTCAACCCCCCCTCCCCGCCCCCCCCAAATAATCCAGTGAAGAAATGGGCAGAAGACATGAAGAGACACTTTTCCAAAGACATCCAGATGACTAACAGACACATGAAAAGATGCTCAACATTACTCATCATCAGAGAAATACAGATCAAAACCACAATGACTTACCACCTCACACCTGTCAGAATGGCTAAAATTAACAACTCAGGAAACAATAAAATGTTGACAAGGATGTGGATAAATGGGAACACTTTTGCACTGCTGGTATGAATGCAAACTGGTGCAGTCACTCTGGAAAGCAGTATGGAGGCTCCTCAAAAAAATTAAAAATAGAGCTACCCTATGACCCAGCAAATGCATTACTAGGTATTTATCCAAAGGATACAGAAATGCTGATCTGAAGGGGCACATGCACCCCCATGTTTATAGCAGCACTATCAACAATAGCCAAAGTACTGAAAGAACCCAAATGTCCATCAACTGACAAATGGATAAAGAAGATGTGGGGGGGGGGTGCACCTGGGTACTCAGTCAGTTGAGTGTCTGACTTCAGCTCAAGTCATAATCTCATGGTCCATGAGTTCGAGCCCCGCATTGGGCTCTGTGCTGACAGCTCAGAGCCTGGAGCCTGCTTCAGAATCTGTGTCTCCCTCTCTCTCTTCCCCTCTCCCACTCATGCTCTGTCTCTCTCTGTCAAAAACAAATAAACATTAAAAAAAAAAGATGTGGTATACACACACACACACACATACATATATATGTGTACACACACACACACACACACACACACACATACACACAATGGAATGCTACTTGGTGATCAAAAAGAATGAAATCTTGTCATTTGCAACAATGTGGACAGAACTAGAGTGTATTATGCTAAGCGAAATAAGTCAGTCAAAGAAAGATAAATATCACATGATTTAACTTATGTGTAGAATTTAAGACACAAAAGAGATGAACATAGAGGAAGGGAAGGAAAAATAAGATAAAAACAAAGAGGGAGTCAAACCATAAGAGACTCTTAAATAGAGAGAACACACAGGGTTGTTGGAGGGTTGATGGGTGGAGAAGATAGGCTAAATGGGTGATGGGCATTAACGAGGGCACTGGTTGGGATGAGCACTGAGTGTTATATATAAGTGATGAATCACTAAATTCTACTCCTGAAACCATTATTACACTACATGTTAACTAGTTTGGATTAAAAAAAAAGATTCCTAATTTTGATTAATCTTCTTGTTGGTGTTTATATGTTGTTGAGTAACTTACTGTAAGCCTGGATGGTATGCTTTTTAATGCCGTATATACCTGAAAATGTTTTCCTGGCGTAACTTGTACACAAGGCTTAATTTAGTTCCCTTAAGTCAAATAAATATCTTTATTTAAAAATATCTTTCTTTTTTTAGCTCTAAAGAAAAGGAAGTGTTATATTTTGATATATATATATAGATATATATCTATATATATATCTATATATATCTTTATAGATATTCTAGTTTCCCTTCCTGAATCATGAGTACTTGAAATTTATTTAAATATTCACATATATACTTATTTATATTTATTTATGTGTAATTTGTTTAAATCAACAAATTTGTCTAAGTGTAGCTGTGTTTAATTCTGTCATGTACTTAGTTATGGATGCTCTTTTTTTTTTTTTTTTTTTGAGAGATGATGTACTAAACTGCTTTAGAGCACAAACCGTAGAGTCTGACATTCTCAGGTTTAATCCTGTTTCTACCACATAGCAACTGTGATCTGAGGCAGTTGATCTCCTGGTGTTTTGGTTTTCTGTAAATGGTCATGAAATCTTGTCATGACAATGGTCATGTCTGTAAATGACCATGTGGATCATAGCCCTTAGCTTCACAGTTTTTGTGAGGATTAATTGAATGAGTAAACTAAAATGTTTAGAGCAATATGACCATGACAGTCAGGGTATAAACCATAAGCACAAAGTTGAGTAAGTGCTATCTTTACTCCTTTGCTTCATGAACACCTATTTATTTTTTGCCATTTTTTTAAAATTTCCTCCTTATACTTTATTCTTCTTGATCAGCTCTGGATGCCTCTTATTTTCTCAAGCTTGAAAATTTCCCTCTGATTTGAATTTTTGCAGTATCCAGACTTCTGTTTGATACTGTTATGAAGTTCTTAATTTGGTAAAGGCGTTCTTCATTTTCATGCTCTCTTTCCACATTTCAGATTTTCCCTCTCCATGAGTGCAGGCTCCTATTTAAAAGTAACAGTATTCTTTCAAGTCTCATTCATTATATGAATTATAAATTTTCTTCTATTTAAAAATGTTTGCAGTAAATTATTTCAACACATTATAGTAGAATCTGAAGAAGAATGATATGCAGATGCCACAAATGTCAATGACCTTAATCAAGATATATGCAATGAAACTTAAAAATGAAGTGTAAATGTAAAAAAATGAAATGAAATGTAAAAAAAAAACCCAAAAAACAAAAAACAAAACATTTTGTGAGCCTGCTTGGAGAATAATTACAGGTGATCTCTACATACTCTGTTAAAATGTGGGAGTCAGTGATTGAAATGCTAGTGAGCTATGAAACAGTTAGTGGAAGTATTCCACACAGTTCCAGATTTTATAGTATAACATGATTCACTGATTATACATCTAATTATATATTATATAACTTATATATCTGTAATACATGTACTATGTATATATACCCATGTTATTTTTAATGTATTTATATTTTGTAATTTTACCACGATTATTTCGAAGTAACTTAATATTTGCCTGACTTACATATTAAGTCTCAGTCATCATTCTTCACTTAAAAAAATTTGTTTTGATTCATCTCTCATTGAGCTTAATATCCTAGGTTTGAATTTTAGAACTCTAACTTTGTTTCTTTAACTTCCTCTCAACAGATAATTTTGAATAAAAGATTTTTGAGTTTTAGGAATAAAACAAGATTAAATACAGAGGTAGTTTGCCTTTTTAGAAAAGGAGTGACAAACATCAGTTTTGTCATGATCCAACCACATTCTATTATCTTATATTTAGCGATTTCCCACATTTATTTTACCTGTGTATCCTCTGAAGGCATAGGAGTTTTCCACTCTTACTTTGTTAATTGTATATTGATTCCCTTTTTTTATTCCACTACTATGCACCTAATCATAAAAAACGAAATAGCAAGAAGAAAGATAAAAAGAACCCCACCCCTTCACTGAGTCTTGGGTCACAGTTGAATCAGAGATATCAAAGAAAGGCAGTCTTTCATAGAAGGCAAGAGCAGTGTTCTGTACTCCAAAAAAGATGACTATTGCATGAGTCATAGAATTTCAAGATGAAATCAGTTTGAGTGTGTAGCCATTGAAGTTGCTCAAGTTTGAGCCTTACTCAACATATTTTTAAATGTTTTTTATTTATTTTGAGAGCAGGAGAGAGGCAGAGAGAGAAGGAAAGAGAGAATCCCAAGCAGGCTCCATGCTGTCAGTGCAGACCACAACATGGGGCTCAAACTCACGAACCTTGACATCATGACCTGAGCCAAAATCAAGAGTCCTATGCTTAACCAACTGAGCCATCCAGGCGCCCCTATTTTTAAATGTTTTGATTAAGTGGCTATAGTTATGACATATACAATCATTTACCAGGAAGCATAGAAATTGGTTTGCATTATTGACTTATTTTGACAAGGTTGATGTATTATTATTGGAATTTTCTACATCCATCTTTTCTGAACTCAGTCTTGCTGCTTATCAGATGTCTTTCACTAGTCTTACCAATAATTTTCTTTGTTCACTATCTAATTCCCTATTCTTGAATAATGTTTTAGCTATTTCAACTACATTATTATGTGAAATTTTTTATTTTGGTTTCTTTCCTTTTTTCTTTTCTTTTAATTCAGGTGTACCAATGCCTTGACTGACCAATGGCACAGTTTTGAGTGAAACTCTTATCTTTTCAAATTAGGGAATGTCAGTAGTATTTGAGAAGATTTTCCCTACTAAATTATTGATATAAATGAGATTTTTTAGTTAATTCTAGATGAGTGATTTTTACCTGTTCCCATCTGCAATATGTCTAGATATTGTTGAGTATTTCTGGAGTGTGGTTGGTATTGTTCTTAATTTCTCCTTGACTTTAACAATCCATTAGTTATTCAATGTGGAAGTGAGCAGAACATAGTAGATGCTTCTATTCAAATCATTCTATTCAAGTATCAAACAATTTCTTCAGTCTTCTACAGTCAGCTCTTGTATTTTTGTCTATTCTCTAAGCATTTTATTTCTATATCTTGTTTCATAAAATCATGCTTTCTTGAATATCATTGAGAACAAATATAATATTTTCAAAATATACTTCTTACTTCTCCCCCCAAAGTACAATAAATACTTGAAGTCTCTTACAATGGAAAATGTTTTCATAGGCCCATGTTTTGTTATTGTAATGATTACAATATCTGTTCATAGACTGCACAATAGTTGGATGTCTACAACACATTTATGTCCACAAACAGGGGTAGACAATGTTTTCTCTGGTCCCCCTATCTATATATTTTTTGCTACTAGAAGTGTTTTTCAGTTTTTGAGCAGAGTGAGGTTAGGACAGTGGTAAAGTTGGACATTTACAAAAACTAACCAAGTATTTGGTATCCTTTATATACCCTTTTTTATACAAGCAGGTATAACCTGATTCTGCTGCTTAGTTGTCTAATTATATATAGAGAAATATATTTTTACATTATTTCAAAAGTTTTATAAGAGAATTTTTTTAAAATTCAGGGCTACCAAATATAAATATGAAAGCCACAATATGAGCCACAAATGTAATTATTTTTTCTAATAATCACATTTTAAAAATAATAAAAATAGGTAAGGTTAATATTAATAATATATTTTACTTTACCCAGCATATCTAAAATATTTAAACAGTATTAAACATTTTGATGGGATTTTACTTTTTTTAAAATAGACACTCCTCACAATCTGTGAGTATTTCATACTTATAACACATCTCAATTAAACTGGCCACATTTCAAGTGCTTAACTGACACATATGCCTAGCCAGTGGCTACCATATTGGACAGAGATATTTTAAACCCTTCTTAGAAAGAATGGATAAAGTATAGAAACCAAGGTATACTTCTCTCACAAATGTTTCTGTTTCTTACTTTATATTCCAGGAAATAATCTATTATTACTTGCCTTCATCTGCTTTAACTAAGTTCCATTAATTGGGCATCAGAGTCTACATTCTATATAGAGTGTTTTGCATGGTGTAGACTGGGGGGTGGGAGTTGAGAATCTTCAAGTTAAACAACAAAAACAAAATAAACAAAAAAATACCTTTTGGTGTAGGACACATTGGATCTGTCCCTCTGATTGTGTATCTGAAAGAGTGCTATAATAGATATGAACAAAAATGTCTTACTAAGTTTTCCCTGAAAGTGTTCTGCATCAAAACTCCATCCTCATTTTGGTTAGTAAATACTAATCAAATATAATTATGTAATCAATCAATACACTCACTTCCTAATGTTGTTGCATTTGGGTATATCCATCTATTGTTTTTGTGAATGGTTCAATAGGAAAATGGGAGAAGATAAACAGGAACAGCCTGAAAGGCTCTGCCATTATTCTAAATAAGCTAAAAAAAGTATTTTACCTACAGAGAAGTGACTTGCTGCAATATTTATTTCTATGTTCTTTTAAGTTTGATGACAATATGATGATGATCTCTTCCACCCCCTCCTTTATTCTGAACAAATATTTAACCCTTTGCTCAACTTGTAAATCATATGCTAACCAGCATGATTTGGTGGGCCCATTATACTGTCTTCTAATTTCTTTTTTTTTTTTAATTTTAAACATCTTGTTCATTTTATTTTCATTATGTTTCTCCATAGAGAAGTGATCTTCAGGGAATTTTTTCTCAATAAAATACATGAATATGCAACAAAAAAGTAATTAATTCAATGAATTAATCATACCATTATGTTTGGTAGTCGGGCATGTTATATCACTTCTTTGATGTGAGCCACCATTGGGAACAATCTATCTTATCTGTCACTGCAAAGAATTTTATTAAAAATTAAAAGTCTCCAATCTGTAATAAAGCTAAAGATCAAGGACATGTCTAATAATATTTTATTCACATTGCAGCTGTGCTTTGGCCTTTAAATATTTTACCCGCTTACTAGTGTGCCATTTTGAGATAACATATCCAATTTTAAGCTCAAATCTCTGTAGAGAAACAACTCACAAATAATAGTTTATGCTTAAGCCTTTGTTATCAAATATTTAAAAGCAAGATATTTTCTTAATGACTATAGTGATATATTTAGCAAGATGATCAGAAGTGACACTCTATAAAAATACAGAGAAGCATTTTAGGGGCCATAAAACAAAGTGCAAAACTGAATTAGGTCTCTAATGAGAACCTGGAGAAGTCTACTCTGGTGTGATATCATGAGACAAGACAAGATTAAATTAAGACTCTGACTTGAAGGAAGTGTGTGCCCTAGGGTGCATTCTCTGAGTTTTGAGCATGCCTTTTTCATGGGCAGATCCCCAGAGAAACCTAAAAAAGTATACAATGACAGCTGGCTCTGTTTCACGTGTCTTTTTTTTTTTTTAATTTTTTTTTTCAACATTTATTTATTTTTGGGACAGAGAGAGACAGAGCATGAACGGGGGAGGGGCAGAGAGAGAGGGAGACACAGAATCGGAAACAGGCTCCAGGCTCCGAGCCATCAGCCCAGAGCCTGACGCGGGGCTCGAACTCACAGACCGCGAGATCGTGACCTGGCTGAAGTCGGACGCTTAACCGACTGCGCCACCCAGGCGCCCCTCACGTGTCTTTTGAATATAAGTTAATTCCTTGTAAATCACAATGTTTTAGGGTACAGGAGTGTTCACTAATTCAACCAACACAATGCAATTTGCTGAGCTATTCCCTAGAGATACATAAATAAAGTATAATCTCTGCTACAAGGAGTTCTACAGTCTAGTAGGGAAGGTAGACAAATAATAGAACATTTTTAATAGAATGTGTAAGTGCATATAATAATTTCAAAAACTCACAATTAAATTTGCCACTAAAATTTAGCAGTCATTGAACATTTTCTTTGGGCCAGGTACTATAAGTGGCATTCTTTATATCTCATCTCAAATACCATGTGGTTGATAATACTTTTACCATTTCACAAATAAGAAAATAGAGGTTCAAACAACTTAAATAACTTGACCGGGAAACCAGGCTATTGTAAAATGATAGTGCTGAGGCATCAATCGAATGTTATGACTCTGATGCCCATGAGCCTCTTATGTTTTTCTACACTTTCTCTCAATGTTAGATAGCTAGGGGTACCAAGAAAGAATACTGGAGAAGCACCTGCCTGGTCAGAAGGTCACAACGTGATTCTTGGAGGAGGAGGTGTAATATGAACTGAGTCTTAAAAGATAAGCAGAGGTTCTCAACCTGAACAGTGGAAACGAGTGTTGCTGGCAGATAGGTTTTCTAGTGTAAAACCTCAGATACATGGAGGAGGCAAAGCATAGGGTACATGAACAGGAGGAAAAATAAGGAAATGAGGATGAAATGGTGGGTATGTGGAGCAGGCTATCTATGGAATATACATAACATCTGAAGACAAAGGGAAGCTTTCAGATTTCTTTTAAAGAAAGGGATTGATGTGACGCTATCTTAATTTCCACTTTTTTGACTCAAATAATACAGACTGAATTAATGGGGAAAAGTTATGGGACAATTTAAGAAAAGAGATTAGGTGTGATGAGTGTTTGCCTTAAGTTAGGTTCATTGAGAGGTAAGAGTTTGTCAATATTCTTCAGGTGGGTGGGGAAAAAATAATCATAGGAGTAAAACTGAATAGAAAAGAACAAAAAATAGAAGAGAAAGTTTACTTTGAAGTTGTTACCAGGAGTTGAATGGTAAAGTGAAAACAGGCCTAAGTTGGAGTTCACTATCTTTGAGTTGGCAAACCTTGAACAAATGTTCAGATCCTTAACAATGGGTGGTAGATGAGAAGGCAAAAGAGAAGATGTTGCCTGAAAAAATAATAGAAATGAAGGATTCAGGGCGAAAAGGAGAAAAACAATAGACAAGAGTATTTCTATAAAGCTAAATTTATTTGGCCAAAAGGGCTTGCTTTCATTCTGAAAGACTAGCCCCCTATTTTTCTATGTTTTACTGTTAACATATTGTTTGATAAAATTATGATGATAGCAGACAGTGGTTGAGGCTACTTTTTACTTTTTAAAAATATCTTAATTGGCAAAGTAAAAGCTAGCAACCATATGCCAGTCATCCAATTTTATTTTATTTTTTTTAATTATTTTTATCAATGAATCCTAAAGTCTGGGGATTCTGATTTAAACCTAATTAACACAGGATCTTTTAAAGTGGCTGTGAAAACTCACTAATTTTCCAGCCTGAATTATAGTACATAAGACTGCCTATGCATTGTTTTCATAGAGAAGATGAGTTTACACAGGGTTTTATTGCAAAAAACCCCAAAATTCTGAAGAAGGGCATCTTTTCTGTAGATTACAATTATGATAGTTACCTTGTTACCATTTCTCAGCAGGGATGACTTTGACTCTTAAGCTGGTATATGTCTCTTTCTTAGGGATCAAAAGAAACCTGACCCAAATGAGTATCAGATAACTAGAATGTTAGTGTGGAGAGGACTTCAATTAAAGGTTTATGAGCAGAAAAAAGCAGATGTTATCTAATAACACCTGTTCAAGGAATAGTCTGGTGAAAACCTGCAGCCTTTTTGCTGTACCTGCTGAGAGCAGCATCTGGAGGATCTACCTTTACATTCAAAAGTTAACCTATGGCAGGTTAACTTATATCTATATAGTACAGAAGATCAACAAAAACATTGCATTTTGTACAAATCCAACCTTTTAAAGAAAGTTACATCTCATATTAGCTATTTTCTTTTTTTAATGTTTATTAAAACAATTTTTTTAATCTTTATTTATTTTGAGAGAGAGACAGACAGAGTGCAAGAGGGGGAGAACTGAGAAAAAGGGAGACACAGTATATGAAGCAGGCTCCAGGCTCTGAGATGTCAGCACAGAGCCCAACGTGGGACTTGAATTCATGAACTGCGAGATCATAACCTGAGCTGAAGTTGGATGCTTAACCAACTGAACCACCCAGGTGCCCCTATTTATTTTGAGAGACAGAGAGAGAGTGTATGAGTGAGGGAGGGGCAATGAGAAAGACGGAGAGGGAGAATTCCAAGCAGGTTCCGTGCTGTTACCACAGAGCCTGACGCGGGGCTTGATCTCACAACTGTGAGATCATGACCTGAGGCAAAATCAAGAGGCAGACGCTTAACTGAGCCACTCAGGTGCACCTCTTATTAGCTTTTTTTTTTTATCAAGTTTTCATATTAAACTTGTCATTATCTAGTAAGGCATGGTTAATAAATCTAATGAGTCAAGATAAATGTTCTAGTGTACCATGTTCATCTATATAATTTGTATGCAAAAAACCTTCCCATCTCAGCTCCCAGAATGCTTCTGTTCAAACCTGAAAATAACAGCAGTGAGGTTAGAGTGGCAACTACTCCTGTTCACAGCTCCAGACCTGTCCTTATTATGGTCTTGGGGAACTTTGGGAGGATGCAGAGGTCTGGCAGTTTCAGGAGTTCCAAGGGAACTGACTATAGCAGAGAGACACAAGCAGCAGAAAATAAAATACCAGTGAACCATGGACTCTGAGGATGTTTAAAAAACAAACAAATGATAAGAACAACAAGCCTCCTGAGAATTAGTAGTGGGATGTTTAGGTTTAGCTAGGAGGGTGGGATTATTATCCCTACTGGAGTTCTCTATCACCATGCTACTTATAGTGTGGTCTCTGGACAACAGCATCTGCATCACTTGACAGCTTGTGAGAATTGGAATCAGAACCTGTGTTTTCAACAAGCTCTGCAGGTGATTCACATAAATACTGAAGTTTGAGAATCACTGCTCTATCACACCTTCTCCATCTTTGGAATCCTAGCTCGTATTAGTTTCCTTAATCCTGCATGCTGGATTTATGTACCCTTTGATAGCATACTCTCCCATCCTCTGACTCAGGGGTCTCTGCCATAAGAGATGGAGAACAACGTGTGCTGAGGAAAGTTTATCTCTGATTACACCTCAGTTTTTCCTATTCTTCCCAAGGAAGCCTTAATTAGCCTGTCAGTACTGTTCAGCTCTCATTATGGTGAAGTTTGCTGAGTAATATCCATCCTTTACATAAGCACAAGCTTCACCAAGTGTTGGAATGAAGTCCCATAAGCATTTGGTATCAAGTTCTATCTAACATCTCTGCTGGAAGATGTGCTCAGCTATATCTTAAATCATGTTCCAATCATTTGGTCCTTGGCAGCATAGAGAGTCACATTGCAAAAACTTTTCCTGGGTCAGCTTCAGACATGCTAATTTGCTAAGTCCCAGGAGGTAATTTGTTGATTTGTCACAGCTGTCTTGTTTGTGACCATCTGCCACCTTAGTAGCACATTAGTGGAATTAATTTCCAGTCAGGGCTGTGTGTCTGCTCTGGAAGCTTTTGTAGGAGGGAGGATCCTAAGTATCTTCACTCCTGTGAAGCTTTAAGCATAATGAATTTAAATTATGACATATGATTCTCAACCCCTACACTCAGCTCTGGGTTCGGTCTGCCCTAATGGTTCTTCCATCCTGGATTGTTCTCTAAGAGCAACCAATGCTACCGCTTTATCTTCCTTTCCTGCTAACAGGGAGAATTACAACAGGGAAGATTAGGGGGATTCCTGCAGATCTCCTATGCTTCATGAAGTCTTCTAACAGAGTTTTAACTAGAAATAGTCCCATTATTATTTGCTGTAATCAAGCCTGGTTCTTCCTTCTCTGCGAAGTAGCCACTTTGTATACAGTTCTTTACAAAAGCTACTCACATTTGTAACACAGATGAGGAAAATTTTGATGTGTGTATACCACAGGTGTGCTCCATGTGATTGCTGCTCTGCAGCCGATTATACACCCTGAAGCATTTGCTGTTTTTATGCTGCAAATAGGTTCTAAGGTTTGAGTGGCCCCTTGACAGTCTTTGTCACCTTCCTACCTCACAGTCCTGTCAGGATTGTAACATCTCTGTGGGACAGTCTAGCCATAATTTCCTGACAATATAGTTGCTAACAGTATCCCCAATTTTGTGTGGCACACGGTCTCTATCAGGAGTATCACTGCTCCCTCCATTTTTTATCTACAATAGAAGTCTGTGCTCAAGTGGTTCTTTCTCAGTAGACACACCAAAATATGTTTCTAAACAGTCCCAATCTGTGGATCAAAGACTTCCTATGCCCTTTCTACAAAAGCTTGGATTTTGTATCAGTAGATAATGTTTTCACACCAGCTTTCAGGATTCTTCCTTACTCCTTATATTTAGGAAATATTTGAAGCTAATTACTTTCAGCAACTAGACATACTCCCAAGCTTTCAATCTGGGACTTCCAACCAAGAATACTCAAGATAAGGGCTTTAAATTCCAGCTAAGAAATCTAAAAACTTCTTTTGATTTTAAGGTGCTACTCTGTGGACAGACACAATTATCTTTCATCCAATAATTTAGCAACTATTTATGAGGACGAAATCTTGGATCAAATCTAGGTGGTAATTTAGTGTGAGATGCAGATAGATTTAGCCCTGGAGTTTACAACATCTTGGGCAAGGCCCGTTTGTAACCCATATGTTAGTTGGGTTCACCCTACCCTTCAGAATTCCAGTTATAAACTGGAAAACTTCTATTTCTACTTAGCATGTAGGTATGTATAAAGACACAGCAGAATACTGCTGCCACTCAAATGATGAGATAGAGTACGAAAAGTTACAAAATTGCAGGTTTGGAAATTTCATCAGAGAAATGAGCTCACAGAGAAGCCTGCTAAACTAAAGTTCAGAAAGTGACAAACTTCTCTCAGGATAAAACAGAGTCATACTGCATTCGTCATTGGTGAAGAGTCAGGGGGATGAGTATGCTGCTACATTTGAGGTAAAAAGCTGGCAGGTGGACTTTTTGAGAGACTGGGGTGTATGCTGGCATGTCTGTGAACCCTTCCCAGGGTCCCCAAATACAAGGAGACTCGACAGACATCCACAACTCTTTCTGATGGGTCTTAACAAACATATATATGAAAGACTGGAGTTAGGAAAATGGAGATACTGTCTATGGCACATGTGTACCAGACAGGCTGAAGTAGGAGCAGAAATAACAGAATTCCACAAGCACTCCAGGCCTTAGGAGAGTTTGAGACGGTGGCTCCGGTGGCTGAAGCAGTGACAGGGATGCTGACTGAGACTCCCCAGTGAGGTCCAGGCACACATGGTCTGTGAAGTCAGATACCTGCACAGGTAATGGAGAGGAAGCATGCAGACATTCTGGGTTTCACACTGAGTGTGAAGCCCTGGCCATGTACAGCTGGAGAGTGGCAGGAGAGGTGAGAGAAAGCCCCATGAGTCGTAGGTACATGGGCTTACTCATATCTGAGGACAGGCATGAGAACTGTGAAACCCCATAGGCACCTTGACTCTTAGATCAAATAGAGGGCAGCAGGACTTCCACGGCTTGATAAAAGCCAGAAAGCTGAGAGAGAGCATCCTACAGCACTGGCACAGGGGACCTGTGGTTGGCAGAATCATGGTCTCCCAAAGATGCATAAGTCCTAACCTTCACTACCTGTGAAGATGTTATCCTAGATAGCCAAAGAAACTACACACGTGATTAGGCTAAGGAGACTGAGATGGGGAGATAATCCTGGATTATCCAGTTGTGTTCAATCACAAGGGTCCTTATAAGTGAAAGAGGGAGGCAGGAAGTCAGAGTCAGAGAGGGAGATATGACAACAGTAGCAGAGATTTGCACTGATGCAGTTGCTGGGTTTGAAGATGAGAGGAAGCTATGAGACAAGGAATGTGGGTGGCCCCTGGACACTGGAAAGGGCAAGGAAACACACTCTCCCTTAGTATCTCAAAAAGGAATACAGCCCCTGCCAACATCTTCATTTTAGCCCTTTGAGATCTATTTCAGATTTACAACCTCCAGACTGTAAAATAATAAATGTATGCCTTTTTTTAAGCCACTAAATTTGTGTTATCTTGTTATAGTAGCACTAAGAAACTAATGTAAAGCCTGATGATGTCCAAAAGCAGAATAAGAGGATTTAGAGAAATCCTCCAGGCATTCCATACCTTACACTGGGTATGAGGCAGCAGCTGACCTATTGCTGGGGAAGGAGGGGAGAGTCATAACAGAGATCTCCCTCAGGTGCAAGTACACAGAATCTGCTGAAGGCTGAGGGAAAGACAGGAGAAATGAAAACTTTTAAGGCACTTGGAACCCAAGCCCTGCCAAGGGGGAGGTTTTGATTTTGCCATCAAAGAATCTGAAGTCTGCAGTAAATGGAATTGAATTAAAGGACCACAAAGCCTAATCTTAACTCAGTACAAACCATATTGAATCAACCCCTGCCCCACATTTACAGCCTAATGGAAAAAGAGGCATGCTTATTTCTGGGCATAAATATTATTTACTTTAACTCTTAATGTTACATCACATACAATTTTGGCATTCAGTTGAAAAATATGAGAAATCCGAAGAAGCAAAAAATGCAATGCTTTGTCAAGAGACAAAAAAAGTCCCTAGAGACAGACTCAGAGATGAACAAATGTAAGAGTTATCAGATAAGAACTATAATAGCCTAACTATAATAAATATATTGAAGGATATAGTAGAAACAATACACAACATGCAAGGAAATGGCAAAGAAATGGAAATAACAAAAAAGAGATAAATTAAAATACTAGATATAAGAAATATAGTATCAAAAATGAATATGTTGGATGAGCTTATCAAGAGACTGAACATAGCATGGGAAATAATCAGTGAGATTGAAGATGGGTCAATAGAAATTTTCCAAATGGAAAGAAAGAGAAAAATGGATGAGAATAAACAGTGCATCTGACATCTGTAAGGGCACTATCCAACGGTCTCATGTGCATGTAATTACACTTCCAGAAGGAGAAAAAGAATGGAGAAAAGTATTTCAATGCATATTGGCTAAGAGTTTTTCAAAATTTATAAAATACATCAGTCATAGAACCAAGATGCTTAGAAAACACCAATCCAGGTAAATACAAAGACAACCATACTTAGGGACATCATAGACAAATTGCTATAAATGAACACCATGACACATTGCTGAAAGCAGTCAGAATAAAGACATAGTATATAAGAGGAACAACAAGATGAGATATGGCTGACTGCTCAGAAACAGAGGCCAGAAGATAATAGAGCAGCATCTTTTTTTTAAAGAAAAGAAAACATAACCTAGAATTCCATATCAAGCAGAATCTTCTTCAAAAATTGAGGCATTATCAAGACATTTTTAGACCAACCAAACTCATTTTGTCTCTATAAGATGTATACTACAAAACCTGCAGAAGAATTAGCAATTCTTAAGCCAAAAGTAAATTATGCAGATAAAACCCAGAAATTTTAGACTGGAGTGGAGAATCTTAGGAAACATAAATGTGACAGGAAATACAGAGGGCCTTTAAAAAATATCCTTGCTCTCTGGGTAACTCTAGCTCCTTAAAGACTGTTATCTGTTTAAATTAAGAATACTAAGAATATAATGCAGAGTTTAGTGTGTCTGTAGGTGCCAAATATATGACAAGAAGATCTTAAAGGGTGAGAGGATCATATCTGAAAGTTTATTATTACAAAATTTTTACATGGTTTAGAAGAGGTGAAATTAAAAAAAGTTTTTCTTAGTGTTTATTCATTTTTGAGAGACACTGAGAGACAGAGCGTGAATGGGGGAAGGGCAGAGAGACAGGGAGACACAGAATCTCAAGCAGGCTTGAGGCTCTGAGCTCTCAGCACAGAGCCCAATGTGGGGCTCGAACTCACCAACCGTGAGATCATGACTCAGCTGATGTCAGACACTCAACAGACTGAGCCACCCAGGTGCCCCAAGGAGCTGAAATTTTTTTAAAAAGCTTATTTATTTATTTTGAGAGAGAGAGAGAGAGTGAGTGAGTGAGGTAGGGGCAGACAGAGAGAAGGAGAGAGAATCCCAAGCAGACTCAACACTGTCAGTGCAGAGCCCAATGTGGGGCTTGAACTCATGAAACATGAGATCATGACCTGAGCTGAAATCAAGAGTTGGATGCTTAACTGAAAGAGTCACCCAGGCACCCCAAGGTAGAACATGTTTTTAAAGGCAGCTGTTGATAATTTAAAGATGTATGTTATAATCTGCAGAGTAAGCACTAAATAAATCACACAAAGTGGCATAACTACAAAGTCAAGAGGAGGTAAAATGGGCAATGTTAACAACTAGGGAATATGGTCATATGGGAAGACTTACCCAGTTCTTGAAATTTCTCTGAAAGTTTGACATTACAAAATAGATTATAAAAATAAGAAAATGCAATAGCCTTGTGAACAATGAAAAATAACTTCCATAATTTTTTATTTATTACGATTAAATTTGTTGGGAGAAAGTATTCACAAGGTAGGGTGTATAAACCAGGCAATTTAATGTAACAAAATCAAGCAAGTAAATATGATACAATAGATTAGTGAACATTGCTTTCCCCTGAACGGGTTGCTAAGCAGTAAAATAAAGATAAGCTTAGATAAAATAGGAAGTATCTCTTTCTAGCTCCTGGGCTTTCTGATTAAAATTGCATTTTAGAAATAATTGTTACTGGGGCGCCTGGGTGGCGCAGTCGGTTAAGCGTCCGACTTCAGCCAGGTCACGATCTCGCGGTCCGTGAGTTCGAGCCCCGCGTCAGGCTCTGGGCTGATGGCTCAGAGCCTGGAGCCTGTTTCCGATTCTGTGTCTCCCTCTCTCTCTGCCCCTCCCCCGTTCATGCTCTGTCTCTCTCTGTCCCAAAAATAAATAAACGTTGAAAAAAAAATAAAAAAAAAAAAGAAATAATTGTTACTAGAACTAAAGAAGAGCATTTACAATTTAGGAGGCATGGCTTGCAGTTTATCCCAGACAACTGGTGTTAAAGACCATGTGTTACAGTGACTCGGCACTGGAATCAGCTTTTGCCTCCACATGCATTACTTTACTTGTAAATTGATTGATCAATTCAATCAGAGTGGAAGAAATAGTCGTATTCTCAGTGTCAGAAACAAACAGTTGAAAATTAATGGACTCCGCCAAACAATCCTGTTTGCCACAAGATGCTAATTAATAATATGACAACTATTTCTCCCCATCAGATTTATCAAATTTGAGGAGAGCTTTTGAAACACTGGCACCTGTCTGCATATTTACTTTGTTGCTAAACTCATGAAGAACTGGGTAGAAGGAGTTCCAACATGAACCATGTTAGATAAGGGGCTAAAAGTCTTTTGAGAAAAACAGGAAAGGTAAAATATTATAGGTCAACTGAAAAAAAGAAGAAACGGGACTTGACAGCAGTCTAATATATGAAATAAATAAGATTGAACTGAACCCTGGGTCTGTGTGTTTGGGAAGCAGGAAACTCAGTGACAACATATATTAAAGAGCAAATAAAAAGCAATCACTATCAAAATATAAAGCCCAGTAATGAAATAATGACCACAACAAGTACCAATTTTCGAGATGATTATACAAATGTGTTAAATATCTGCCAAAAGTATCAGTGATACTTAGGACTATGAAAAGTACATAAGGTACATTGTGCATTAATAATACTTTTAGATCATATTAATTAAGGTAAAGCAAACAGCAGTGATGCAGAAATGACATAAGCATGACAAAGACTTTTCATTTAAAAGGGAGAAAGAAGGCCGCCTGGGTGGCTCAGTTGGTTAGGCGTCTCACTTCAGCTCAGGTCATGATCTCACAGTTCATGAGTTCAAGCCCTGCATCAGGCTCTGTACTGACAGCTCAGAGCCTGGAGCCTGCTTCAAATTCTGTGTCTCCCTCTCTCTCTGCCCCTTCCCTGCTCGTGCTTTCTTGTACAAATAAATAGACATTTAAAAAAAAAATAAAAGGGAGAAAGAATTTCTTGTTCTGAGATTAGGGGAAAATAATTGAAAGGTAAACTCTAATACTTCAACAATAATTGGGCATTAGACTCACGTGGGGTCAATTCAATATAATGCATAACGTTTACTGAGTGAAGACAATGCAACTGATTTGTAATTATTAAGCATGTGTAATGTATAGTGTCCTTGGTAAAATAAATTGTTCCTTTGACAATAAGTTATATTAAAAAGTAAAGTAAGTTTTTCTTTCTCTGACTTATTTCACTTAGCATAATACTCTCTAGCTCCATTTCATGTCATTGCCATCACTATTTGTACACCTGAAATTAATATTACATTGTATATTTACCAACTGGAATTTGGATAAAAACTTAAAAAATAATTTGTTGACTGGTAATCATCCACCCTTACTCTCTGTCTCAACTTATTACCATTTATACTCATCTATTAAGGAACACATTTAGAATACCTGCTCCCCTGGCCATTTCTAGACTCTAACCTATAATTGAGCTTCATCAGACTGCTGCTTTAATTGAACTGGTTTTCCCAGAAGAATCTATAGGTCAGTGGTGCTAAAAATATCATCCACAGAGTAGCAGCATCACCGCCATTACCTGGGAACTTGATAAAATGAAAATTCTCAGTACTGCCCCCCTCCCCGCCCCCCCATCTAGACTTCCTGAATCAGAACCTCTAGGTCTGGGACCAGCAATCTGTGATTTACAAAGCCTTCCAGAAGATTCTGATGTATGCCCATGTTTGAGGCCCATTACTGTAAGGTAACTCATTTCTCTTTCAATTTCTCTAGGCTGGTGGAGGAAATAAGAGTGACTGACTAGTCCTTGAAAATATTTCTCACTCACGTGAATTCATAGACAATTATTAACATCCTTGTTGATGAAAGATCTATATTGCTTTAAAAATATGTGCCCTTTACTTGGTCTATCCTGCCCAATACACCTGGAATTCCTATCATTTTGTTGGATAATGTTGGACCAAGAAAAATAATTGAATAAAGCAGACACCGAGCAAATGTTAATGTTTACATTATTCATTAAGGCTGAAAGTCTTCAAAATCTCATTAACATTGCCTGACTCAGTAATTTCAAAACAGAAAGAAAAGGGTCAGCCCTTCATTCCTAGAAGCCAGTGATTTTTGTTATCCTTTGCTATTCCTAATACATGGAATATTATTAGTTTTTGACAACTACTATGTGCTCCACAAAACACATGGATTCACCCAACAATGCTTCTTTGTTGGTTCCGGGCACTGTTATCCTCCACTCCATTGCACTCTCACCATCACTTTATTTTGCTTTTTCCCATCCAGCTCCTATGTACAACTACCTACAATGTGTCAATTATCACGATGCACAAAATATATTTAGCCCTCCCTCTAGGGGCAATTTAGTGAATAGATAAAGCAGTTATCCTGGTTACCCATTCCTTTGCAGACAGCAACAATGATCAAGTAATGACTAACACCTATCAGGAGCTTATTTGATGTGAGGCAATGTCCTAGAAATTGTACTGCCAATTATGAAGTTAAAAGGAAGGCATGCAATTTGAAAAATAAACTAAGAAGATCAGAAAATGAAAAATAAGAATTTTCTAAAACAATTAAAAGAATGCAGAACACATTTACAAGATCAGTGAAACTATAATTGCTTATATCAATGTAATAACTTTTACCTTTAGACATAATATTTGAAACCAAAATGTAAGATAGATATTTAGTGGGAAAAACCACTTAAAGAAGCATCCAAAGGATTTTTTCCACATTCTTAGAGTAACCTATGATTGTAATAAAAGGTTATAAATATATAAACATAAAAGAAGAAAAGATCAGAAACTACTTTGCTGACTTTAAATATATTAAATGTCAAGTCAGTTTTCTCTATCTAAAAAATTATTCCCCAAAACTTATTTGTGTTTTCTTTTCTCCATATGTTTATTTCATGGAACTTTTGTTTAGATACATACATATTATTTCAATTGTTTATACATCCTCCTTTTCTCTTTCCTAAATCCCATTACAGGCATGGCATACCTTTGTTTTAAATTAAATGAACTGGAGTTCCTGGGTGGCTCAGTTGGTTGAGTGTCTGACTTCAGGTCGGGTCATGATCTCATGGAGCATGAGTTCAAACCCCATGTCAGGCTCTGTGCTGACAGCTCAGAGCCTGAAGCCTGCTTCAGATTCTGTGTCTCCTCTCTCTGCCCCTCCCCTGATCGCTCACACACACACTCTCTCTCTCAAAGATAAACATTAAAAAAATTAAACTAAATGAACTAATTACTGTATCTTAATATTTAAAATAAAGGGCTTAAAAATGAAAACAGTTTGTTTCTAGAATCCATCTTTTCTGGATTAATGTCATGACCCTATCACTAACTGTGGTCTTGGAAACGTTACTTGACCACTTTGTGCATGAATTGCTTCCTCTATGACATGAAGAAAATAAGAGTTTCTAATTCATAGCTTTATTATGAGAAACAACAGGGTTAATACATAGTAAATGCTTAGAATAGTGTGTGTGGCATTGTAAATTCTCAATAATTATTAGTTACTATTATTGTTATGATAATTATCATCAGAAAAGTATGGAAAGTCCATAGCCCCAATTAGTAATTGCCATCATTTATATGTAATGGAGGATTATAAGCTATATTTAATTTTTTTTAATGTTTGTTTCTTGAGAGATAGAAAGAGAAAGACAGAGTGTGAGCAGGGGAGTGGCAGAGAGAGAGAGGGAGACACAGAATCCAAAGCAGGCTCCAGGCTCTGAGCTGTTAGCACAGAGCCTGATGTGGGGCTTGAACTCAGAAACCACAAGATGATGACCTGAGACAAAGTTGGACACTTACCCGACTGAACCACCCAGGTGCCCCAAAAGCTATATTTTAACTAATTTAGTGTACTTAATTTTTCTATTTTGGAATGATGTTTGCAATCATCCTTATATGTTTCCAGATAATTCCATATACTCTTGGTGATGTATAAAATTAAGTTTATTAACTTACAATTTACTTAAAAAAAAGGTAATTAAGTTAATGCTAAACAGTCAAACCTTCACAGCCTTGACCCTGGTCTTGCTTCTCCAGCTCTGTATAATAAGGATCACTTTATGTCCCTGCCATAGCTGGCTGACCATGAAGGGGTGGGCCATTGATCCTACCCTAATCAGCTGAGACAAAGTTATTTCCTGTGATCTGAGGGATGAGGTGGACCAGTTACTGTTGCCTCTTCTTCATCACAAAGTCTACTTCATGGCAGCCAAACCCAGAACTTCAAACTAACTGAACTTCACCTAGTGTTGAAGTCTGAGTAACAGGAAACTCCAAATATGAAGCCCCCCCCCACTTTCAGTTATCCCCAAGAATGTGCTTCTGCCTGCACTCTTTTGTCTTAGTTCTGGCCCATTTACTCTGCCTACTAACACAAGCTATCTAAAACATTGAAGCTTTGACCTAAATATCCCCAGGGGCTCACATACTAAAAGTTGTGTTGTTCTTTGTTTATGCCAGTCTTGTTCCTTAGAACCACACACTAGTGGGAAGCCCACAGTCTTTAGCACACTTCCCTCCTAATATCACCCAGTTGACCTTACTCCTAAAACTTTAACTTTTGCTTAAATTTTCCACTGCCTTCCCGATTTTTTTTAATAGAATAATTTTGCCAATTAAATTACAGGAATTTAGATTTAGATTCCCCTAGACATCATGGATGGTCATGACTTTTCTCTTTCCTTCGTAGGGATAATGTGTCATTTGCTCAGTACTTGGGTGCTTCTCCTAGCCTAGGACAGGTATCTATACCTGGCAGCTATTTATCTCATGCTGCCAGGGACACATCATGTTGTATATGCACATAATTAAACCAAAAATGTTGTCATAGTCAGTGCCTTAAATACTTGTCATACTTAATGTGTTTGTAGTAGTCAGTCGTACTAAGAAACTTAATTTATACTATCTTCTATGATGCTATGCAACAACATGGAGGTAGAGGGTAAGTGATATAATTCTTGTTGCACAAACCAGACTATATTGACTTCTGTAAAGTGACCTTAATGTACATATTTCAAAACAACATGCAAGGATACTGGGATTGAAAAATACCCTAATTTGCTGATAGAAAATCTGAAATACAATGATATTAAGAAAACTGGCTCTGGTCACTAGAGATTTAGCAACAACAAGCTGAGTTTACACCCAGCAGGGACTCAACAATGATGGGATGTACATTAGTCTCAGTTTAAGATGTGGTGCGCTATGTGGAACATTACCCATTTGTGTCTTCTGGGCATGTGCTTAGCAAACACAGTAGCAATCCCTAGATGCAATTATAGTTTAAAGGGTGTGGGGAAGGACATTTTTCACTTTTAATTAAAGAGCATGAGTCCCTGCTAAGTACCAGCAGGGTATCTGTCATTCATTCACAGGAATTTAAATCATGGCTTATTGTCACTCAGAGGAAGAATTAAAATCTCAGTCAAAGGCAGAACAGGTCATTGCCCTAGGAAACTTTGTTGGCGAGGGCTAGATGAAGATGTATCCAGATCAAACCAAAGTTCACATGTATTCTCTGTCATGTAGGAAATGAACATATATATATATATATGTGTGTGTGTGTCTATGTATATGTATATATGTATATATATGTATATATATGTGTATATATATGTATATATGTATATATGTGTATATATACAGGAAGGTCATATACACATGTCATGTATACATATATACATATACGTATATACATATACATATACACATATGTATATATGTATATATACACAGGGAGGTCAAAATTATTAGACCTGAAAGTATGTAAAAATAATAGAATAGAATAACTTATATTGTTAGACTGTCATTAATAGTAAAGTAACATGTAGAAAACAATCTACTTTAAAAAATCAAAGTGTTTAAGAACTATTAAGTTAGTACTCTTAAAAAAGATTTTGGTATAGGGGTGCCTGGGTGGCTCAGTCGGTTAAGCGACCAGCTTCTGCTGAGGTCATGATTTCACAGGTCATGAGTTCAAGCCCTGCTTCAGACTCTGCGCTGACAGCTCAGAGCCTGGAGTCCACTTTTGGATTCTGTGTCTCCTTTTCTCTCTGCTCCTCTCCTGCTCATGCTCTGTCTCTGTCTCTCTCTCTCTCTCCTTCAAAAATAAATAAACATTCAAAAAAATTAAAAAAAGGATTTTGGTACAATCTGGCATAGAGTGCCATATGTATAATATATATGTAATACATGCAACATATATATGTAGTATTAGAAGTGTAAACTTTAAAAATGATTATAGTAGTATTACCAACCATAACATATATTTTATGCATCATTCAGAAATTCTGTCTTCAATCAAATAAAAATATATACCTAACTATAGTCTTTTTAGCATTTCGTTATTTGCAAAACATAGAGAAGATATTAATGTCTAACATTAAAAATGACTTAATGGGGGCGCCTCGGTGGCGCAGTCGGTTAAGCGTCCGACTTCAGCCAGGTCACGATCTCGCGGTCCGTGAGTTCGAGCCCCGCATCAGGCTCTGGGCTGATGGTCAGAGCCTGGAGCCTGTTTCTGATTCTGTGTCTCCCTCTCTCTCTGCCCCTCCCCCGTTCATGCTCTGTCTCTCTCTGTCCCAAAAATAAATAAAAAACGTTGAAAAAAAATTTTTTTTTAAAAAAATGACTTAATGAATGCATTACAGAACCACTCAATTAAATGTTATGCAGTGATTACACTATGATTTATACAGGCTATGTAAGAACATGTAAATATGCTTATAATATAATGTTAAGTGAATAAATAGAATATAAAATGCATACTCTAATTATAAAGATATAAATTATGTATGCATATAGACAAAGACCAAATAAAAGTGTGCAAAAAATGAAATTGGTTACTTTCAGTATATAAACAGAAATGATGTACTTTTATGTTAGCTATCTTTTATAATATTGTTAAGATAATATTGCTACAATAAAATGTATATGTGCAAATATATGTGTAATATATATGTATATGTGTATATGTATATGTGTAAATGTATATGTGTAACTTCCTTCCAAGATTGTTCATGAAATTTTCAGTCTCCAGTTCTCATAAGTCTTTATATGAATTCTTCCCAAGTGGCTAAAAGGGAGAATGTCCTTAATTCTCAAATTTACAGTTCAGTTGAGACCCTCCTGTGAATGTATATACATTTTATATTATACATATTTATACATTATATAATATATACATATTGTAACATACACATATTATATACATTTTTACCAAAGATATAATTTGAGGCCACATGTTGTCTCTCTCCTTTTTTTCTTCTTCAGAGTAATAAAGCTTAGCAACATTTTAATTCAGACAGATTTCAAATATTGCTTTATTGACAGCCTCACATTTGACATCCTTGCTATAATTACAGTGTGTATTATATCAAGAGATGCTCTGTAACATCCCTAGAGACTCAATTACTGTGTGCCTTGCATATAGTCTGGGCAAGTATGGGAGTAACATCTAATATGATAGAGACACATTTTCTTTGTATATTTTTCAGGTATTATTTGATAGAGATATTATAGAACTTCTGAAGTCATCAATGCTTGGAGGAAAATAATACACTTATAAAATACATTAATAGAAAATATTATTTTTTACCAGAAATATTAAAACTCTTGTTCACAGGTTTATAGCATTTTATGAAAAAAAAATATCTCAATCAATCTCTTTCATCTGTTAATTGTGTAAAATATTCTGAATTTCAAGGAGAAACTATGGGGCCCTTGACATTCCTGGAAGAACACAATTGTAGGAAACATTGTTATTGTTTTATTGTTATTTATTGCTCTACTTAATTTCAATATATATTTGAAACATCTTAGAAGAAAATCACAAGTATGCCAAGAACAAATGCACAACAGAAAAAGAAATCAAAACTAAAAGAGGAGATGGGGATATATGTATGTAAGTGTATACACACACACACACACACACACACATAATAGATAATAATATGTAAAAATACAGTTTTATATATATAACTGTATCTATATAATTTCATAATTTCTTGCTAAAGGGAATTACATTGATTATTAAACCTAATTCTGTTTATAGCGACCAGAACATAGAAAGGAAAATAACAGATTACAGAACTTTAATTTTTAAAACAAATTCATGTGGGTTAAACTCTTTACTAGTTCTAATTTTGTGGAAGGATTTAAAGGATTTATTGCAGGTTTAATTCCATCTGGTCCTTGCTTATCTTAGTATGTATATATTTTAGCTCAGGCAAAAACTTGACGTCATCCTGGACCCCTTGCTTTCTCTCACATGACAAACACAACCCATCAGCAAATCAAAATGGTCTGTTTTCAAAATATAGCCACAATCTGGCTATATCCACAATAAGACTTCACAGTTACTCTTCTCATCCAAGACACCATTTCTTAACTGGATTATTTGTATAATGTTTTAACTGGTCCTCCCGATTTTTCACTTGCCATCCTGCAATTAATTTAATCACAGCTGTTAGTGTGATTCTATTAAGCACAGAACAGATCATCATACTCGTCTTCTCAGAACTCTCTGATGCTGCGGAGTGAAGGATTATAAAGCCTACATAACTAGGTCCCTACTACTTCTCTTTATCAGCCACCTTCTGTTTTTGTTTTGCTCTAACTGTACTGGACTCTGTGCAGTTCCTCAAATACACCAGACATTTTAACACCCCAGGGGTTTTGTTATTTCTGTTCCCTTTGCTTGGAATGGTCTCCTCCAGAGAGCTTATCCTGCTCCTCCCAGATCTCCTCTTAAAGGTCACTGTATTAATGACACTTTCATGATAGAATTACACTCCTCTCTATACTTCTAATTTTCTTACCCAGCTCTATTTTTCCCACCTGAACATTTGTTACCATATGCTAGATGTACCAATCTAGTTACATGCTTGTTTGTGACAGAGTGAGAATGAGGAGAAGCTGGAGGAATAAAGAGCAAAAGGAATCCCTGCTCTGGTGTTTTGCTTGTGCTGGGGTGGCCAAGTGGGTTTAAAGTGGAAAGAGACCCTGACCTCCCATGCTCTTTACCAGTGGATACTTAAGCCACTTTAAAATGGAATTCTCACCTCCATTCCCTTGAGTATGCAGAGAAGCCAGGGGAGGTACCAATGTGTTTTATATATCAGGCAGCACCTAGCCATCTGGGAACCATACTTGCTAGGCACAACTGCTTTATTTTAGGTCATTTGTAATGTGCACGGGTCTTCCAACATCTTTAGCTTCTGCTCTGCAGAGGCTGAGCTTTCTACCTCCCTCGCCCCTCTTGATTTTTTAATGACCAGTAACCTCTTTCCTTTTCTGAATACATGAACTGTATCCTGCAGACTGAAATCTTGCAGTCTCTTGCCATGACTAGAAGGAATCTCAGCTTCTCCAAAGTTGGGCAGTTTTTGGCTCTGCATATTCAGAATCTCTAGGTCTGCTTTCTCTTCTATTCTTTGGTCCTTATCTGCTCTGTGCTAATGGGGAAAAGGAAATCATTTTCTGCTCTTGGTTAGACCACATACTGTTCCCTATCATGGATATTATAGCCTTGGGCTGGACAGAATCTTATTTTCCAACCACTTTTCTCTGATGGACAAGAGATGATTAAGATGAATTATTTAAACTGGTCCTATTATAGCTTCTGATTATATATTGTAATGTGGTAAAAGTTCACAGATTTGTTGTAGATAGGAAATCTTTTTCCAGTAGTCTGTCAGTTTGTGTTTACCTTAAGTTGCAAAATATTGTAGCAAGACCTTCTCCAAGCTGAGTTTTGTTGACCCTTGTAGATGTGTCATATTCCTTTTCTGTTACATATTGTTATGGAGACATCTTATAATTACAACCCTTGCCGTTGGTGCCCTCCTAAACTTTAAGGAATAGCGTGTTGAAATTCTAAGTGTACCTCTTGATAATATTGTCTGAAGGGAATTAAAAGCCTTTCTGTGATATATGTGGTAGTTTTTTTAAATGTTTATTTATTTATTTTTGAGAGAGAGAGAGAGAGAGCGAGAGAGAGAGAGAGAGAGCAGGGGAGGGGTATAGAGAGAGGGAGAGGGAGACTCCCAAGCAGGTTCCACGCTGTCAGTGCAGATCCCAATGCGGGGGTTGAGCACATGAACATGAGATCATGACTTGATCCTAAAGCAAGAGCTGGATGCTTAACTGACTGAGCCCCCCAGGCACCCCTATATGTGGTGTTTTGTGTTTCAGAACACTTTACATAATATGATATACTTTCTATAAATGTTCTTGGTTTGGGTATTCTCTTAACATGATAGAGAGGAGGTCTAAAGTTATGACTCATGTGATGTGACAACTTCCTATAGTTCCACATTAGTAAATGACCTAAAAATCAATCCTTTTGGCACAATCCTTAAACTGCATTTCCACTATGCCAATGACAATGTCAGACACTGAGACAGGCTTAGGTCATTTTAGCTGTTGAGAATCTCAGTGTATTAGAAAATACCTAGAACTTGAAAAAAGTTTTTATTTTTAATTATTCACTTTTACAAATGTAATTATTTTACCTTATACACAGAGAACACTTACTAATAGTTGATCTTCATCAGCAGATAATAACGAAAGTCTAAACTAAATATCAAGCTGTGAATGTGATGTCCAGTACAAAGGAACTCCTATATTTCTTGGTATAAGCTCATTATCATGTATTGTTGACATTTACAAATATTTAAAGGATATTGTGATAACCCATACAATATCTCATTGATAAGTGAGTCTTTCTGAAATCCTTCAGCAGAACTCTAGAGATTCTGATAGGGGCTGACTCTTACAATACCCATGAATTTGATGCTTTATTTACCTCCTCCTCTGACTCTAATTTGTCATGATACATTCAATTTCTCCACCCATTGTGGTTGTCATGATGGGCTGAGGAAACCACATTCCAAACTGATACCCAATTGCATACCTGAAATCTTCGTTTCGATCTCTAATAGGAATCTCAAAATTAACATGGCCAAAATAGAACTTACACACACACACACACACACACACACACACACACACACACACAGATTTTTTAGGTATATTTGACAAATAAAATTGTATATATTTAAAATGGACAACATGATGATTTGATATACATACACATTGTGAAATATTTACCACAACTAAGTTAATTAACACATCCATCACCTCACACAGTTACATTTTGTGTGATGAAAATGCTTAAGATTTGCTCTTTTAGCAAATTCAAGTATACAATACAGCATTATTAACTACAGTAAACATGTTGTATATTAGATCTACAGAACTTATTTGTCTTATAACTGAAAGTTTGCACCCTTTGACCAATATCTCCCCATTTTTCCTACCCCCAAAACCCTGGCAACCGCCATTCTATTCTGTCTCTGGGTTCAACTTTCTTTGTTTTGATTGTTTTAATGTCAAACCTGTCCTCCTCATCTCACCAAGTAAACGTTGCCACTGTTCAAATGTGAAAACCATCATTCTAGACATCATCAATGGAGGGATATTTATTAATGTCTTTGCTGGTTTTTCCTCTACTTAAATGCATAATATTGGAGGGTTAAAAGGCTCAGTCCCAGACCTTCCATCACTTTTTTTTGGCCTAAATTTTCTCACTGGGGGAAGTTATTTGCTCCCATGGCTTTAAGTACAATCTATAGATCATCTATTTTTCTTTTCTTTCCTTCAAGGCTGAGATCCAAAGCATAAACAAGTTCCTATGGTTCTACTTTCAAAATATATTCCAAATCCATTTCTTCATTTTGTTTACTATGTGGCTGCCCTAATGCAAGCCACCATTATCTCTCTTTTTAAATTTTAATTGAAGTATAGTTGACATATAATATTATGTTAGTTTCAAGTATACTACAGAAGGATCCCACCATTAAGTTTTTTGGAGACTACTGTAGATGACCACCTAACTGGTCTCTCTGCTTCTATTCTTTTCCTAAAAATGTTTATTCTCTTTATAGTAATAAATATCTTTAAAAACAAAATAAAACCAACACATTTTAAGTTATATTACTCTGATGCTTAAATGCCACCAATGGCATCTCATTACATTTTTAATAAAATCCAATTTTCCTACAATTACCTACAAAGCTCTATGTGATCTGGCCTCTGCCTATTTTGCTGATCTTATTTCTAACCACTTTCTTCTTTGAAAAAAGAAGGGTCTTCTTTCTAACTTAAGTCGCAGTGGCTTTCATTCTTTTCCTTAAACATGGCAACCTGTTCCTGTCTACATTCACTGGTTTCTCCAAAAAATTCTCTGATTCTAGACACAGAAGACTGTCCTCTTCTAACCAATGTAAAATCACTCACCCTCCTTTGCCTTCACTCACTATATACTATAACATCTGGATTTCTTTTTGTTACGACATTCTCTGAATTGTCTTGTTTATTTTCTGTCAACACACTCTAGGAGGTAGTATGATGAGTTCAGTCACCTTGAGGGTTTCATTCATTCATCCATCCACAGAATCCATAACGAGGCCTGGCACTCAATAGTTTCAAGTGAATTAGTGACATGTATGTTTGTAAATCCTGTTGGTCCTGGATCTTCACCTTCTTCAGCATTTATAGAAGACTGACAAGCCATTTGATTGCAATTTATATTTCTAATTATATAACTTTGATGTGTGTGCAACTTAGGTGTCACGAATCATTGTTTCATATCAGGAGTCTCCTGTTTTTGTTTTTTTTTTTTTTTTGTTTTTGTTTCAGTTCAGCCTTCTAAAGAGAGGTGCTCGAATGTTTTGCCATTGCCCTCAAATGGCTCCAGGCTCTAAGTATCTTTGGGCATTATGGCAGAGTGGCATATATGGACTGTCTGCAGGTAAAGTGCTATTACTAATGAAGCCATATTCTCTTGAATCCACAAGGGAAGACTGACGGAGTGCAGGCAGTGGAAATGTTCCCCCTCTCTTCTGAAGTCTGGGGGTAAGTTGTAAATATTCGTTTCTATGTGTCTTTGGAAACACAAACAATCACTTTTGTCTTGTTTCCTCACTAGGTTGAGACATCTGACTCTTTCAGTATAATCCTAGGACAACTTACCCAGCATGAATACGCTTCTAGGCACCCAGGGACCCTAGATTTTATTTGAAACTCCTGACCTCACTCTAATGATCCCCTGAGTTCTCACAGCCACACTCACTGTATTCCTATGTCCAGGAAGAAAATTTAAAAACATAGAAAAACTATGAAATAATCAATTCATAACCCTATTGTCCTCTTGTTTCTTTTCATAAGCAGCCTTGTTGGGCCATTAAATTCAGAGCTACGAGTCATTAAAACATAGTTCCTATTTCTTCAAGGTTAGATAGAAGGACACATTTCCAGAAGGTGAAAGGGATATCTTTGTGTTTCCTCTAATGCAGGAAAATAAATAAATAAAAATAAACCAGTTTTGTTTTATTAAAACAGTCATATTTCATATATCAGCCATACTAATACAGGCTGAAAGCTGATGTGATTAGGTTAAAAATCCTTCCCCTTCAGTGTTGAGGAAAAGGATGCAGTGGGACAAGTGCTGGGGGAAAAAGAGAATTTAGTCCTGTTCTTACATGGAGTTGCATAGCCAAGTGTTTCTTAAAGGGTATAAAGAAGCCCATCCTGTCCCATTGGTGAGGTTGCAGAACTGCCATTGTGTGGAGTCAACCAGCTCAGTACAAAATGAGATTCATAGGAGTTTAAAAACTCTGATCCACAGGAAGCCCCAGAGCAGTGCATTTGAAATGACCCTGCATTCCTAATTCAAATGATGAGTGTGACCATGGCAAAACAGACAGATCAGCAGTTCCCACTCTCTTGGTTTCCTTGAGGGTCTTCAAAATGAGACTGACCCTTTCAGAAATGGATTCTGACTGGGCCATGATACTACAGCACATTATATCATGGTAAACAGACTGGGCACTCTCCCAGAGGCTTGTTTTAATAACACCATGCCAGGCAGGCAATGCCATACAGCACGTAATCCCTTAGGAAGTTTAATCAAGGTCTGACATTAAAACACTTTCATGCAGATTCCCACTGATTTTTAAATATTTCCTAGGATTTTTTTTTTAGTCAAAAGAAACCCAGGAAAAATTAAATTACCTGTCCTCGATCATAATCATAGAGCAAACAGACAAGAGATTTGGAAAGACTCATTTTATATCAGGATTCATCTTCCTTCCTTATTAGCTGATCATAGCCAAGTCATTCAACTTTTCTGAGCTCCAATGTCTTTATCTATATTAGGAATGATCGTAATAATAATTCTCACGCAGCATTGGTATGAGAATTAAACTTCACATAAAATCCCTTTGTACCCTCTAAATTATCTTTCAATTGTCATTCCCTATTTTTATTTCTGTTATCACTAACATCATGGATTTTCAGATCTTACTGCCTATGGTCTCCATATGTGGTTTATAGTGTACTGTTATAGTGAAGATGACAGAATTTCAGTCTCAGGGTGGAAACATTCTTGAGCATCATCTAGTGGAAGCACTAATTCAGTGGCTCAACCTTCTCAACAAAGTGCATATAAATCAACTACTTGAACCTCTTCAGTGACAGGGAACTCACTACTTCAAAAGGCTTTCATCCTTTTTTAGCATTGACTATTGGAAGGGCCATCCTCACTCTGAGCTGAAACTGATCTCCCCCTATGTCACTTTCAGCCATTTAAAAAAATTTTTTTTTCAATGTTTATTTTATTTTTGGGACAGAGAGAGACAGAGCATGAACGGGGGAGGGGCAGAGAGAGAGGGAGACACAGAATCGGAAACAGGCTCCAGGCTCTGACCATCAGCCCAGAGCCTGACGCGGGGCTCGAACTCACGGACCGCGAGATCGTGACCTGGCTGAAGTCGGACGCTTAACCGACTGCGCCACCCAGGCGCCCCACTTTCAGCCATTTTAATACTATATTCTGAGCCTGCCTGTTTTATATTAATCTTTAAAATATACGGCAAAACCAGTAAAACCTCACTTTCAGGAATATATTAGTAATTAATTAATAATTGAAAAATTTAGGAAGATAATACTTTTATTTCATACTCCTGGTACAATTTTGTAAGATAAAACCCATTCTCTATGTTTCCCATGGCAAATTGAATAGAAGAGCCGTGGTCTGCAGCATACTTTCTGTACTCTTACAAGTGTCATGGGGCATTGTGGGGGAGGTGGGCATGTAGGGTAGTTAGGGAACACACTCAAGCATTGCATAAAGCAAGGATTTGGGAAAGGAACATCTCAATGCAAAGAATTTTACTCTGGGGGTGGGAATTCAAGTTGTCATGCTCACAGCTGACAAGACAACGAGGTGAAAAAAGGGGCTGTAAGACATCATGACATTTCTTCATTTTATTTACACAAAGATACTAGACTGCTGAGTGAATTGTGTTTGTATGTTTGACTGAATAGCTAATTTTGTGACTGGAAAACAATCACTTTGGGGGGATTTCAATTTCCATCTTACAAACTGGAGTGATAATGGCCAGGTCAGGGTGATTACTTAGCACCTAATTTAAATGCAGTTTAAATAATTTATTTGAGATATAGTAATGTATCTAGGATTATACATACTAAAACAAGAATTAATAGTATTATAATTATCATGGATTTACAAATATTTAATCCCCAGGGAATTTATTTCTTTCAAATTAAGAAAAACAGAATCTAAACTTACATTTTCTTTTACCACAGGATGTTCTTCCTTTCTTACAAATTAGAAAAGGAAGCTAAAAATGGGTAAGTTGTCTAGTTTACATGGGTATTTAGTGAAGAAGCTGTCAATCAAGTAAACAACCCCTTAATGTAAAAATCATTATGCAACCCTGTTTCTTATACATTTATATATATTCGATTTTTGATAACTTTATCACATATGGTTTGTACATGCAGATTGTTTTATTTTCTTATATCTATAATCTAATTTACCTATATTTGATAGTAAAGACTTAACTATGGGATGGATTATTTCTACCATACCTGTGTTTATTTTTTAGTTTAAAAAAATTTTTAATTTTTAATTTTTAAAAGTTTTTTTTTTGATCTCCAGTTAGTTAACATACAACATAATAGTTTCAGGTGTACAATGTAGGGATTAAATACTTCCATACAACACCCAGTACTCATTAGAAGTGCACTCCTTAACTTCCATCATCTATTTAGCCCATCACCCCACCCACTTCCCCTGTGGTAACTGTCATTTTGTTCTCTATAGTTAAGAGTCTGTTTCTTGGTTTACCTGTCTCTCTCTCTCTCTCTCTTTTTATTTTTATGCCCTTTTGCTCGTTTGTTTTGTTTCTGAAATCCCACATATGAGTGAAATCATATGTTATTTGTCTTTCTCTAACTGACTTATTTCACTCAGCATTATACTTTCTAGCTCCATCCATGTCATTGCAAATGGCAAGATTTCATTCTTTTTTATGGCTGGGAAATATTCCATTGTATATATTTACCACTTTTTCTTTATGCATTCATCAGTTGATGGATACTTGGGCTCTTTCCATAATTTGGCTATTGTAGATAATGCTGCTATAAACATCAGAGTGCATGTGTTCCTTTGAATTAGTATTTTTATACTCCCTGGGTAAAAACTTGTAGTGCAATTATTGAATCATACGGGAACCTCCATACTGTTCTCCAGAGTGGCTGCACCAGGTTGCATTCCTACCAACAGGTCAAGGTTTCCCTTTCTCCACATCCTTGCCAACACCTGTTTCTTGTGTCATTGATTTTAGTCATTCTGACAGATGAGGTGATATCTCATTGTAGTTTTGATTTGCATTTTCCTGACGAACAGGATGTTGAGCATCTTTTTATGTGTCTGTTGGCCATCTATATGTCTTCTTTGGAAAAAGGTCTATTCATGTCATCTGCCCACTTTTTAACTGGATTATTCATTTTTGGGGTCTTGAGATTTATTTTTATTTTTTTAGAGAGGGAGAGAGAGTGTGAGCAGGGGCACAATTCTGAGAGGGGCAGCAAGAGAGAGAAAATCTTAAGCAGGCTCCACTCAGTGTGGAGCCCAATGTGGGGCTCAATCCCACAAACCTGGTATCATGACCTGCGCCCAAATCAAGAATCAGATGCTCAACCAACTGAGCTGTTCAGGTGCCCCTAGGGGGTGTTGAGTTTCATAAGTTCTTTACATATTTTGGATACTTTTTTTTTTATTTAAAAAACATTTTTGAAGCTTTGATTTTGAGAGAGAGAGAGAGAGAGACAGAGACAGAGACAGAGACAGATACTATGAGTGGGGGAGAAACAGAGAGAGAGAGAGAGAGAGAGAGAGAGAGAGACAGAGAGAGAATCCAAAGCAGGTTCCAGGCTCTGAGCTGTCAGCACAGAGCCCGACATGGGGGTTGAACCCATGAACCATGAGATCATGACCTGAGCAGAAGTCGGACACTTAACCAACTCAGGCACCCCCTGGATACTAACTCTTTATCAGATACATCATTTGCAAATATCTGTTCCCATTTTGTATGTTGTTTTTGGTTTTGTTGATTGTTTCTTTTGCGGTGTAGAATCTTTATTTTGATAAAGTCCCAATACTTTATTTTTGCTTATGTTTCCCTTGCCTCAGGGGACATACCTAGAAAGAAGTTGCTATGGCTGATGTCAAAGAGGTTACTGTCTGTACTCTCCTCTAGGATCTTTATGATTTCAGGCCTCACATTTAGGTCTTTGATACATTTTGATTTTATTTTTGTGTATGGTGTAAGAAAGTGGTCTAGTTTCATTCTTTTGATGTTGCTGTCCTGTTTTTCCAGCACTATTTGCTGAAGAGACATACCTGTGTTTATTAACACAATATGAAGGACCATTTTGTCAATGATCCTGACACTGTTCTAAGTGATGGAGACATGGAAATGATCAAAACAAACACAAATTAAAATTTATAGTCCAGTATAGTAGACAAAGAGACAAAGGGGAGCTTTTCAAAAGCACAGTGCATTCTATTTCTACCAATTATTTGCTTGAAATATACCAAATCTAATTTGATTTGAAAACATCTCCTATATTTCAAAGCAAAAATAATTTAGTCTATTCACTCCTAACCATTCAGACTCAAAATTTTGGGACATAATGATTTATGCTTCAGATATCTTGCCCACCTTGCTCTTGTTTATTGGATGGATATATACAACGCTTCTATTCCAAAGACATTATTGAGGTGACATTTAGTGGTTCTTCTTTTCAACAATCAATGTACTATACCCAAATTTATAAATATATTGAAATCTAATGCTATGTTCACCTTGAGGCAGAGTTCAGTAGGTAAAACCCAAACTAAAAAATACTTCGAAGTAAATTTGAAATAAATAGCTTTCCATAAATCATACACTACATACATGGTGGATCATTTTTCTTTTTATTTAATTCACCTATGTGTAACAGTACACTTTTTGGCAGTGGGAGCAATAGAAATAAATTAATAGAAGAATTGAATAATACAACATTTTATCTTTGACTATTATAAATACAGTCCATCTGTTCTTTTCTGGGTTAAATATACCCTTATTTTAAATGCAGGCAGGCAGAGGAAAATGAATTGTCTTTTCCCATCAGCATTTTACTTCTGGGCTTTTTCTGTCCTGTTTCAAAAAAGCCTCAGATATGTGACTCCTGACTTCATTCTTTCTATAATAAATGCTAAATCTGGTTTAGTGTGATATTATGAATCTGGAGATACAACACATTTTCTCAAGAACCCATTAAATTCAGCCAACAGCAAGTTATCATAAAATGGTTTAAAATAAAAATGTAGTCAGCCTCAAAATGCATAAGCATCTTGTGTGTATAGCAAGCTTTAAGTATAATATAAATATTGATAAGACAGTAATATAAACCAACCTGTTTTTAGTCAGGTAACCTTTAGTAAATACCCCACTTCCCAACTCCCACACCATCACTTCTGAATATCTGCACAGAGAATATTCTTACAGTATTATAAAATTTAACTAATTCAATTTGTATGGAAGTATTTAGTGATCTGTATCTTCCATACAATATGATTTACTTAAATCCAGTTTAAAAATCCAATGTATACTATGAAATGCAAAATATTAAAAACGAATGTGTTTGAACATATAAAATAAAACAATGAATGAAGAGACATGTACTATATATAATTAATGACAAATTATATTGTAAGTCTAGTAATATATATTAAAATTCCAATTTGAAATATATATAATTATCCATATGTCAACCACAGTTTTCTTAGAAGAAAATTCTAAATTTGGGAATATTGCAAAAATTACATTTAGTGGGTAACTTTTATTTTGTCAAAATACTTTAAATGTATTTTGAAAACATAAATCTCCATATATAAAAAGAAAATGGGAAGAATTCATGATGGTATTTCATGAGACACACACACACACACACACACACACACACACACATACACACAACACACCTTCCATGTTTTAAGTAGCTTGTTCAACATGGGATACTCATTTTAAAAGCTAATTTTATTTTTCATGATTAAAAAAATAATATTGTAAAACAAGATATTTTGGAAAAATTAAACACAAAGAAAAAAAATCACCCTGTATTCCACCAAAGTTAATATTTTCAAGCAAACATTTCATTTAAAATTTATGTATCTTCTGCTCTTCTCAATTAAAATTAAAACATAAGCCTTTTCTCAAGTTATTGCAAATACTTCATAAGCATAATTTAATGGTTGCTTAATGTCCATCAAGTGAAATATTTCTCAAAGTGTTGGCTATGGATAAACTGAACAGGATCTTCTGGAGCAGAATGTGGGATAGGAGCTCAATAATGGACATTTTACACAGGTTATTCAGATGATTCTTATATGTACAACTTTGAGAAGCAATACTTTACTAAATGTACTAAAATTTATTTAACTATTTTCTCATTTTTTAGAGCCAGGTTGTTACTATTTTTTAATAATAAATTATAACACAGTTGAGATATTTCACATACCATAACATTCACTCATTTAAAATGTATTTTAGTATATTCACAGAGTTGTGCCATCACCACTACTTAATCTTGGAATAGTTTCATTACCCTTTAAAGGAATTCTATCCCCAAGGAGGCATTCCTCACCCTCACTTCTGGCAACTACATATCTATTTCCTGTCTCTATTGATTTGCTTTTTGGGATGTTGTATATAAATGGAATAAACAGCATATATGATCTTTTGTGACTTTATTCTTTTGTTTACCATAAAGTTTTCAAGATTTATCAGTGTTGTACTATGTATCAGTACTTTTTACTTTTTTTTATAGCAAATATTCTATTCTGTGGCCATACCTCCTTTTGTTTATCTCTTCATCAGCTGGTGGATATTTGGCTTGACTCCATTTTTCGGCTATTATTAGTAATGCATAAACATTTTTGTGAATGTGTTTGTGTGGGCATATATTTTCATTTCTATCAAGTATAAACCTAGGAATGGTAGTGTTGAATTATATAGTGTCTTTATGTTTAACCTATTGAGGAAATACCAAATTGTTTCCCAAAGAGGCTGTACCAGTTTACATTTCTATCAGCAAAGTAGAAAAATTTCAATTTCTTCCCATCTTTCTAGCACTTGCTATGTCTATATTTTTTGGGTTAGCTACCCAAGGAGTATGAAGAAGTTTTACTTTGCATTTCCCAATTAACTAATTATGTAAGCAACTTTTCATGTACTTATTGATCATTTATATGTCTTCTCTAGAGAAAATCTATTCAAATGTTTTGCCTATTTAAAAAATTGGGTTATTTGTCTTCACTTTTGAATTGTAAGAGTTCTTCATATAGTCTGGACACAAGTACCTTACCAGATATATGGGTTCTAAATATTTTTGCCCATTCTGCAGGTAGTCTTTTAACTTTTTTGATGATTTCATTTGCAGCACCTAAGTTTTTAGTTCCAATGAAATCTAATTTATATAGTTTTCTTCACTTGTCATTTGTGCTTTTGATGTCATGATCTATATAAAAAATGATGTCATCCACAAATAGAGCTAGCTTTTATCTGGATGTCCTTTATTTATTTTATCTAATTTCCCTACATACAACTTACAGTATAATTTTGAATAATAACAATAACACATAATTTTGTCTTCTTCCAGAATTTAGGCAGAAAATATTCCTTTACCATTAAGTATGATGTTAGCTCTGAGATTTTCATAAATGTCATTTATCAGGTTAAGGAAATTCTCTTCTATTTCTAGTTTGTTGAGTGTTTTTTCTTTTTTTTTTTTTTAATCTTGAGACAATGCTGGAGTATGTCAAGTGCTTTCTCAGTATCAACTGAATGATTATATAGCTTTCATCTTTAATTTTATAAACACAGTGCATTATATTACTTTTCATATGTTAAACATGCCTTGCATTCTTGGGATAAATCCTACTTGATTATTGTGTGTAAATATTTTTATATGTTGCTGAATTTGACTTGCAAGCATTTTGTTGTGGATTTTTGCATTTATATTCATATTGGATATTTGTCTTCAACTTTGGTTTTTTGTCTGGTTTTGGTATCAAGGTAATATTGGTTCATATGATAGCTTGAAAAATATTCCCTTCTCTTTTATGTTTTTATAAGAATCTTTGAAGGATTGGGATTAAGTCTTCTTTAAAAGTTTATGGGGCGCCTGGGTGGCGCAGTCGGTTAAGCGTCCGACTTCAGCCAGGTCACGATCTCGCGGTCTGTGAGTTCGAGCCCCGCATCAGGCTCTGGGCTGATGGCTCGGAGCCTGGAGCCTGTTTCCGATTCTGTGTCTCCCTCTCTCTCTGCCCCTCCCCCGTTCATGCTCTGTCTCTCTCTGTCCCAAAAATAAAAATAAACGTTGAAAAAAAAATTAAAAAAAAAAAGTTTATAGAACTCACCAATAAAGCCATCAGGGCTTCCCACTGTGGTTCCCTCCATTTTTTTTCTATGTATGTACAAGACCTGTACATGTGTGGGAACTTCTAGATACCCAGAAATGGTAGAGCTTTTCAAACCCCTCCATGAGAATCTTGTTTCCTATATCTTTCTTTTAAATTTTGATCAGGATCTTGTTAGCATCAACTCATATTGTAAACTCAGGTAACTATGATGTTTTATAATTGCTGCTGATTATTTCCAATAAATGTTCTGGGCTAGGGTTATCCTCACTGAGGAGCTCCAAAGAAAGATTAGATAATAGCAACACACTGAGCATGGGGATTTTCCATAAAGCTCCAAGATAAGTTAAATAGTGACAATCCTCTGGGGATAAGACTTTTTGAGGTGTTCTAATCCTAGACTGCTCCTGCTTATAGATGCCAGGTTGATGGGTTTTATAACTTCCATAATTGTGAGGCTGCTGGCTTTCCATGGAGATGGGAAATGGAGGATTGAAACAGGCCAAATCAAAAAGCCCCAATCACTGCTGCTCTTCATAAAGTTTTGCAGTTTTTACATATTAAAGGGTCCTTCGATTTTTTGATGCCTTTGTTTAAGAGTTAACATTTTAGAAAAATTGATTTTGACTACTTGTTTTGGCCAGTATTTTCATTGTTATGACTGAAGATAGTAATTACACAGATTATCATGCTGCTATCTCAGAAGTCCCTCCCAGTTTCAAGCTATGCTTTTAAAAGGAAATATTAAATAAGGAATAGAAAGAAAATTAGGTTTTTATAAAAATTACAAAATGTCTTGCCATAAAGTTGATTCTAGTTTAGATTTTTATTGCTAATAATAAATAAAATAAAAACTGCTTACTATTATCTCATTAACAACCACAATAATAAACATTTATAGTTTGTATATGCACCATATAATTCCTATTTTTTTTCTCTTAACAATAGCCCCTTTATTTTTCTTTTTTTTTTTTTTTTATTTTTTCAACGTTTTTATTTATTTTTGGGACAGAGAGAGACAGAGCATGAACGGGGGAGGGGCAGAGAGAGAGGGAGACACAGAATCGAAACAGGCTCCAGGCTCCGAGCCATCCGCCCAGAGCCTGACGCGGGGCTCGAACTCACGGACCGCGAGATCGTGACCTGGCTGAAGTCGGACGCTTAACCGACTGCGCCACCCAGGCGCCCCATAGCCCCTTTATTTTTCAAAACTGCTTCTCACTCATTCCTATTCGTGGTTCTTCACATATATTTAAAAAAAGAAAAACAATGCAAAAGTCTATAGGCTGATTTGAATCAGTTTCTCCCACCCCCCTAAAAGTCTTATTCAGTGGTTTGGGTAAAAAAGCTAAAAAGAAGTAGTTAAGAGGTGAGTTGGTTAACGATATAAATTTAGAACATTTATCATAGATTCACCTATTAGGAATGTGAGAGCAATACTTTCAGTGAAAAGAATATGTGGTGAAGAGGTGTCCAAAGGAAGCCTGATAATATAGAAAAAAGGATTATGAATTAAGTGCATTCCTTTTTTCCAAGGCTACACCAATTATGGACAAAATCAAATGCCTGAACTCTGGTCAGAGAATTAAATGTTTCCAGAGAACCAGAATACTGCCCTCTTTCAGTAGAGAAATCTATGCTACAGCAGGAATTTTTATGTCTCCAATGTTATCAACTGCTTTCAACCCCACTTATGTCTCTAATAGTCAAACACTGCTCTGACTACCCTCATCAAGGACCATGGCCCTTACTGCCTGTGGTATCAGGAGTCATCCTTCTATGGCTGACCTCTACTTAATTAAAATTTTGGTGGCCTGTTTTTTTAAATCATTTAAAAAAATCTTTAAGTTTCCTTGAGAATTGAGCTTCATAAAACATTTTTAAGGGTGGTATTTTCCAGAGGCTGAACACAAACTTGCAGTGCTGTTCTCTCACTACACACTATGTAAACGGACCAACACAGTGTTTTGAAATTATGGCATGCTTTTTATTTCTCTCTTCCACGAACAATTAAACATTCTATTAGATATTAGTGATGCTCACCATTACTTCCTGTTCCCCTCTTTCCCGAGAGGATTGCATTTCAGGATCTCTTTTAGGTTAAGTGTGACTGTGTGACTTGTTTTGTCCAATAAAATATAAGCAGTAGTACAATTTGTGTCTCTTATGGGTGGAAGCACTTAAGAATCAAGGCGCAATTCTCAACCTTGTCCTGTAGTGGCCACAAAGCTGTTATGGATGGTGAAAACTGAGTCTGAGTCTTTGTTCAAAAACAGTGACATAAAATAAGAAACAGACCTGTATTGTCTTCAGCCACTGAGATTTTTGAATTGCTTTTACTGTAGCAAAATCTAGCATAACCTGACTGGTTATAGAAACAGACCTTCACATTTTATATATGTATAAAATTGATTCAAATTCATAAAGATGAAAAGTATCCACAATACATGATATTGAGCACAGATTAATTAAACAATAACGATGTAAGCTGTCTTTGCCAGGGGAATATTTAGTGGTATACACTGGAGGTATTATAGTGCTGTACTTTGAAGCAATTCATTTTTATCACAGGCTCCAACAATTCTTACTGCAATATCTTGCCTACTCCATTAGCAGAGGGCTTCAGAATACTGGCTGCATCAGAGACAACATAGTTGTCAAAGATATTAAGACACAGACTGCATAATCTAGAGACAGACTAGAAACATCATGCACACAATTAGCATTTTGGAGAATGCTACATAAAGACGATATAAAGGTACACTTTAAGAAGGTGACTTGGCAAGAATAATGCCTCAGTAACAAGTACCCTGCAACAAATTGCCTTTCAGTGAAGATAAGTAAGATAAGACAAATGCAGGCCACAAACTACTAACCATACAAACGAAAAGCAAAATCTAAATTATTCCAGATAAATCCCCTATCATTTGACTTGTTAAGGGTTTTCAAAAATTCTTTAGTGATAAATCTGATTAAAGATAGGTTAGTACTAAATATATATATTTGAAGTAGACACATCTTTTTGTTTTTATTGTTGTAAGAACACTTAACATGAGATCTACTCTCTTAATAAATTTTTAAGTGCACAATATATTTATGTTAACTATAGGCACATTGTTGTACAGCAGATCTCTAAAATTTATTCATCTTGCATAAGTGAAACTCTGTACCCTTTGAACAGCAATTCCCCATTTCCTCCTACCCCCAACATTTGGCAACCACTATTCTACTCGCTGCTTGCAGGTGTTCCACTATTTTATAGACCTCATATAAGTGAAATCATGCAGTATTCTCCTGTGACTGGCTTATTTAAGTTAGGATAATGTCCTCAAGTTTCATCCATGTTGTTGCATATGCAAGATATCCTTCTTTTTTAATGCTGAATACTAGCACAATACAAGTATATGGCACATTTTCTTTATGCATTCATCCAAGAGTGGTCATTTAGATTATTTCCACATCTTGGGTATTGTAAATAACGGTGCAATGAACACTGAGCGCAAATATCTCATCAAGATCCTGATTTAAAATTTTTTTGGAGAGAAGTTAAGATGGCGGAGAAGTAGGGCGACTGGGATTTCCCTTGTTCCTCAAACACAGGTGTATTGAGGTCAGATCACTTGGAACACCCAGGGAATCAATCTGTGGAGTGACAGATCTCCACAGAAAGATCTCCACAGGTAGAGGGAGACAGCTTGGTGGGACAGAGGTGCGTGTATGTAAACTGGGGGAGATAAAATGGCATAGGCATGGAGGGGAGGGAACCACTTCTGAGGAGAGACAAAAGGGAGAGAAAGACAGAGAGAGAGGCTGTGGAATTGTGGTATGGTATTGTGTTATCACAAGAGGAAAACCTCTCTGGACCATGGACTGGGGAATGAGAAATACACAGAGTGCCAGTTTCTATTCTGCAAACAGCTTCAGGAGCTGAAGAATGGAGTTTTCAAAAGTGCACAACTTTCTCTGGACCAGAGCCTGGCCCTATGCGCACACCTGCAGGGGAGGGGAGCCAACCCCAGAGTGAGGTATTGATTTCAGGGGTGCATTGGGAGAAAGCAGTCCCCTTCCTCAAGTACTGTGGGAAGAGGGTTTATTGCCTCCCCAAGGACAAAAGACACTGCAGGCGCCAGCCAAAGGCCCTTTATTGGTAGGGCTGAGTAGCGCTACCCCAGAACAGAATCTGCAGGGTGCAGGGCCCCCTAATATATTTGGTTTTGAATCCCAGCTAAGTGCCTAGAAGGCGTGGGAGACTATGGAGCAGGGCAAGCCAACTGCCCGCGCTATTCTGTGAGGACAGCTTGAATAGCAGGGTTTGAGACACCTGGTCTGAGGAGGAGATTGTGGTGTTGACATTTTTCTCCCCATTACCAGCAGGGTGGGCTTCAGGGAACCAGACAGCAGCCCCCAGTGGAGGTGGGATCTGTTTGCACCAAACCCATCCCTCTGTGCCTGGCAACTGCTGTCTGGAGGGAGACTGATAATGATCTAACCACATGCCTCTGCTCCAGACCAGCACAGTCATTGGTCCCAGGCACCAACAGACAACTGTCCTGCGATTTGGTATGTTAGTCTATTTCTCTCTCTTTTTTTCTCTCTCTTCTCTTCTCTTCTCTTCTCTTCTCTTCTCTTCTCTTCTCTTCTCTTCTCTTCTTCTTTCTACCCTCTTCTTTTTTCCTTTGGAATCAGGCTCATAGTTTCTGATTTGATTCTTCGTCAATTCTTACTATATATATTTTCTTTCTGTTTTCTTTTACTCTATTCTCTTTACACCTCTTCTATATCTCCCTCTTCTTTATTTTCCCTTCTCTCTCTCTGGATTAAACCTTATAGTTTCTTTGGTTCTCTGCTTGGTCTTTTTTTCCTGCCCCTTTCATTTTTCTCTTTGTGTGGGATCAGGTTCTCCCTCCTTTCCTTTTTCCAGGGTTCAACAAACAAATCAAAGTACACCTGGTGGAAGGAAACAATCCACCGCTATGAGCAAAGAGGAGATTTGCAGAGGACTGACCAGTGGGATAGAGCAGCCAAATATGCAACAACAAAGTGCATGCAACACACTTCAAAAACACTTCCTGAAGTGCTAGGCCCTGGACAGTATATGACCTCTTTTTAATATAGTAGTACTCACAGGTGCAGGACACATAACAAGCTATTAAAACACATAGAAGGCAGAAACCTAGCCAAAACGATGAAATAGAAGAATTCTCCTCAAAAGAAGCTCCAAGAAGAAATGACAGCCAGAGAATTTCTCAAAACAGATATAAACAATATATCTGATCAAGAATTTAGAATAACAGTCATAAACCTAACAGCTGGGCTTGAAAAAAAGTATAGAAGACAGCAGAGAATCTTGCTGCAGAGATCAAAGACCTAAGAAATAGTCTCAATGGATTAAGAAATGGTATAAATGAGATGCAAAATAAACTAGATATAGTGACAGTGAGGATGGAAGAAGCAGAGTATAGGTGAAATAGAAGATAAACTTATGGAAAATGATGAAGCTGAAAAAAAGAGGGAAAGGAAATTACTAGACCATAAGGGGAGAATTAGAGACCTAAGTGATTACATGAAACAAAACAATATCACATCATAGGAGTTCCAGGAGAATAAGGAGAGAAAGAGAACGAGACAAAGATTTTTTTGAACAAATGAAAGCTGAAAACTTCCCTAATCTGGGGCAAGAAACAGGCATCTAAGTCTAAGAGGCATGGAGAACTCCCTTCAAAATCGACAAATACAGGTCAACACCATGACATATCAGAGTGAAACTGGCAAAATATAAAGATAAAGAGACAATTCTGAAAGCAGCTAGAGACAAATGGGCCCTAACCTACAGAGGTAGACACATAAAGGTAGTAGTAGAGCTATCTACTGAAACTTGGCAGGCAAGAAAGGAGTGGCAGGAAATATTCAATGTGCTGAACAGGAAAAACATGCAGCCGAGAATCCTTTATCCAGCAAGGTTGTCATTCAGAATAGAAGGAGAGATAAAGGCTTTCCCAAACAAAAACTGAAGGAATTCATGACCACTAAACCAATCCTGCAGGAAATCCTAAGGGGGACTCTGTGAGTGGAAAGCAGCAAAAACTACCAAGCACCAGAGACATCACCACAAGCATGAAACCTACAGATAACACAATCACACTAAATCCATATCTTTCAATAATCACTCTTAATGTAAATGGACTAAATGCCCCAATCAAAAGACACAGGGTATCAGAATGGATAAAAAAACAAGATCCATCTATATGCTGTCTCATTTTAGACCTGAGAAGACCTGCAGATTGAAAGTAAGGGGATGGAGAACCATTTATCATGCTATTGGACATCAAAAGAAAGTCAGAGTAGCCATACTTCTATCAGACAGACTACATTTTAAAAGAAAGATGGTAACAATAGATGACGAAAGGCATTATATCATAATTAAGGGGTCTATCCATCAAGAAGAACTCACAATTGTAAATATATATGCCTCCAATGTGGAACAACCCAAATATATACATCAATTAATCACAAACATAAATAAATGTATAGATAATAATATCATTATTGTAGGGGACTTTAATACTCCACTAACAACAATGGGCAGATCATCTAGGCAGAAAATCAATAAGGAAAAAATGGCTCTAAATGACACATCGAACTAGATGGACTTAACAGATATATTGAGAACTTTCCACCCTAAAGCAGCAGAATACACATTCTTCTTGAGTAAATATGAAACCTTCTCCAAAACAGATCATATACTGGGTCACAAAACAGCTCTCAACAAATGTAAAAGGACTGAGATAATACCATGCATATTTTCATATCATAACACTTTGAAACTTGAAATCAACCACAAGAAAAAAAATTTTGAAAGCCCTCAAATACATGGAGGTTAAAGAACATCCTACTAAGAATGAATGGGTCAACCAGGAAATTAAAGAAGAAATTAAAAAATATATGGAATTAATTGAAAATGAAAACATGACAGTTCAAACCCTTTGGGATGCAGCAAAGGCAGTCCTAAGAGGAAAATACATTGCAATTCAGGCCTATCTCAAGGAGCAAGAAAGGTCCCAAATACAGAACCTAACCTCACACCTATAGGAACTAGAAAGATAGAGCAAAGAAAGCCCAAAGCCAGCAGAAGAAGAGAAATAATAAAGATTAGAGCATAAACAAACAATATAGAATAAAAAACCCAGTAGAACAGACTAATGAATGTAAGAGCTAGTTTTTGAGAGAATAAACAAAACTGATAACCCTCTAGCCAGACTCTCAAAAAGAAAAGAGAGAGAAACCAAATAGATAAAATGACGAATGAAAGAGGAGAGACCACAACCAACACCACAAAAATACAAACAATTATTAGAGAATACTATGAAAAATTACATGCCAACAAACTGGGAGAATCTAGAACAAATGGACAAATTTCCTGACAGTCACACACTACCAAAGTCAAATAGGAAGAAATAGAAAATTTGAATACACACATAACCAGAGAAGAAATTGAATCAGTTATTAAAAATCTCCCAACAAATACGAGTCCTGGGCCAGATGGCTTCCCTGGGGAATTCTACTAGACATGTAAAGCAGAGTTAATACCCATTATTCTCAAGCTGTTCCAAAAAACAGAAACAGAAGGAAAGCTTCCAGTCTCATTCCATGAAGCCAACATTACCTTGATTCCAAAACCAGACAAAGATCCCATTAAAAAGGAGAATTACAGGCCAATATCCCTGATGAACACGGATGCAAAAATTCTCAACAAGATATTAGCATATCAAATTCAACAGTACATTAAAAGAATTATTCAGCATGATCAAGTGGGATTTATTCCTGGGCTGCAGGGCTGGTTCAATATTTGCAATTCAAACAATGTGATTTATCACATTAGTAAGAGAAAGGATAAGAACCATATGGTCTTCTCAATAGATGCAGAAAAACACTTTGACAAAAGACAGCCTCCATTCTTGATAAAAACCCTCAAAAAAGTAGGGATAGATGGAACATACCTCAACATCAGAAAAGCCATAAATAAAAGATCCACAGTATCATCTTCTGTGAGCTGAGAGCCTTTCCCCTATGGTCAGGAACAAGACAATGATGTCCATTCTCACCATTACTACTTAACATAGTACTGGAAATCTTAGCTTCAGGGATCAGACAACAAAAAGAAATAAAGGGCATCCAAATCGGCAAGGAAGAAGTCAAATTTACACTATTTGCAGATGACGTGATAATCTATGTAGAAAATCAGAAAGACTCCACCAAGAAATTGCTATAACTAATACATGAATTCAGCAAAGTCATAGGATATAAAATCAAGGTGTAGAAATCTGTTGCATTTCTATACACTAATAATGAAGCAGCAGAAAAAGAAAGCAAGGACTTGATCTCATTGGCAATTGCACCAAAAACAAGATACGTAGGAATAAACCTAAGTAAAGAGGTAAAAGATCTATACTCTGAAAACTATGGAACACTTATGAAATAGAACGCAAAGAAATGGATTAGCATTCCATGTTCATGGATTGGGATAACAAACATTGTTAAAATGTCTTTACCATGCAAAGCAATCTACACATTTAATTCAATCTCTATCAAATTGTCAGCAGCATTTTTTGCAGACCTAGAAGAAACAATCCTAAAATATTTATGGAACCACAAAAGACCTCAAATAGCTAAAGCAATCCTGAAAAAGAAAAAACTGGAGGCATCACAATTTAGATGCAGTCCTACCTAGCATCTGACACCACCATTAAGTTTCCTTTTTTGTAACTTTCCTTGTTTATTTCAATCCTGTGAAATAAGTTATGTGAGGGAGTATGTGATGCTGTTTCACCTTTTTTTTCCCTATAATATTTAAAGGTCCTTAAATGGACATTTTGTTTCTTATTAAAAATGAGTTTTTGGTCTTTACAGAGTATAGCCTGTTTTGAATATTTAAAAAAATTAAACAGGGATTTTGTAGGAAATTCCCATGGAAACTACATGGGCACACCATTCCAATACATTAACCAAAGTGAATTTATTACAGATAGAACTACTAATCCCTCTTATATATAATTCATTTTGTACTGAATTATTATCTGTAGTGAGCAATATTTAAGTGGGGCTATAATTAATAAAGGGTAAAAATGAGTCATTGAATTATTAGAAATATTATATATTTTGATTGGATTTTCTAACAGTAAGTTTTGAGACTTCTTAATATGTGTGAACTAGCAAGGAGTCCTGGTAATTGACTAGATTTAAAAAAATTTTATAAATCTAAGAATAAAATGTTATTACAAAACAATAAGCATGTCATATCATATGTTCAATTTGAAAGCACATTACTTTTTAGTATCATCACTCTTAATCAAAGACTTATTTTGTGAAGTATGTGGAAATAAGTTCAGGATGCCTCCTTGATTTGTCTTTAGTGATTTCCTGGTACCAGATGTTAAACATTTCTTCTTATATTTTTCCAGGCTGCTTACCTTTTTTATTACCCAGGTATTTTAAATATGCTTATGCTGCACAAAGAGTCATGATTTTGTTCTCTCACAGTGTCAGCCTAGTTTTGAAGTTATTGTTGAGTGATTTAGAGCCTGCTGAAATGCAGTGCTTGGCAGATTTTTCTCAACATCATTCTTGAAAGGTAGTTACTTAAAGAAGTATACTGGATTGTTTAATTCAAGAAATTGATGCAAATTACCTTTCCTTATGATTTTAAAGAGGTTATTCTATAATTAAGTCTCCAAAGATCATTTAATGAACAGCCTTCTTCAAACAATTCACTCATAACCCACAATCCAATTACAATTAAAACTGTATATCCTTAAAAAGTGTAAATAAATTATTCTATGAAAATACTATATTTCTCTTTTATGAACTGTGTTCCACAGAACATTTAATTAAAGTGCCCAGGTATAAATTAGTAGTGAATTGAAGCATGTTTGAATGATTTAGATTTGCTACTGGACTTAAGAACAATTTTATAATATTTCATTTTATCTGCCAAGAATAACAGTAATAGCCTTCAACTCCCAAACTTATTTGAACATACGGTTAAAACCTTAATTTAATAGTTCTAAGGATCTATTTCACATGCTCCTTTAAAAATGCTGTAAGATATGGGAAGCGAGCGTTTTGATGTTAAGAACTTCCTAATTAAATGTTGAGATTAGATTGGAAATTGGGTTTGCATTAGCCACAATTCTCCTTTTATCCTACCATTCCTAACATATTTTTTTTTTCATACCTATGGTTTGTTTCTTAAGCTTTCACTTCTCTTTCTGATTTTGTTTACTTGGCTGATCTGGAATCTATCTTTTCCACATATCTTATTCCTTTCTTTTGTATTGTCAACTTTATTTTAAAGTAAAAACATGCCCAGATATACCTTGTACTAAAATCTCTTTATCAAGTTTCTTATTCTCTTTCCAACCTCCCCAATTTAACAGCTTGAAAGTATAGTCTATACACAGTTTATTTTCTTTATCTCCAATTTACTAATTCATTTCATTGCCCGAACTATCACAAGTTAATGAAAAAAAAAACTTTATACACAATCATCTAATGGAACAATTAAAGACTTCTTCATTTTATACTCTATTAATCCTTTTTAAGTCATCTCAACTCCTTGATCATTCTTTCTTGGGACCTTGCACCTTTGGCTTCAACTTCACCATTTTCTACCTTTCCTAAAATACTATTGTTCTGCTTGACTGACTCTTCTTCTTCAACTTGCACCCTAAAATGAGAGACAATAAAAGCATCCCTGAGTTTCTTTTTTAGTTTTTTTTTTTGTTTACTTCTCTTTGAGAGATAGAGCATGAGTGGGGTAGGGCAGAGAGAGAGAGAGGGAAACACAGAATCCAAAGTGGGCTCCAGGCTCTGAACTGTCAGCACAGAGCCCATGCGGGACTCAAACCCACGAACCATGAGATCATGACCTACCTGAGCTGAAGTTGGACACTCAACCGACTGAGCCACCCAGGGGCTCACCTCCCTGAGTTTCTTTATCCATTTTTATACTCCATGGGCCATTTGTTCCATTGTTAAGTCCTCCACATCTTCTTCATAGGGTTGATGTAAACAATTAGATGTGTGTGTGTGTGTGTGTGTGTGTGTGCATGTGTACATACATACATACACATATATGTTATGTTTGGCCCTAAAATATTTCTTGAATTAGTGAATGAATTTTGGTTTGAATAAACTAAAACTACATATTTCCAGTACACATCTTTCTGATAATCAGACCTGTATTTTAAACTGCCTCCTTGATATTTTCCGTGTGTCTGTCCCTAAAACATTTTTTAAGTCCAAAGCTTATCTAATTATCACATGCCCTCCACATATACATCATTCAAAGACTGCCTTTTTAGTATCTGCTAACTATATAAATGGAATAATTGGCCAAAATAAAGGTATCTTACACAGATCAGAAAACTGAAAGTCATATTCTTGCTTTTTTTGCCTCTGGCCCCATATTCAGTGAGTCACCAAGTAACATGAAACATTAGTTTAAAAAAAATCTCTTAAATCTATTCTCCTTGCTCTCAAATTTCTCTTCTTTTCCAGAATTTTAATCATATAATCTCATCTATAGGCTATTTCAAGTGCCTATCCTTTGTCTCCCTGCCTTCAGCTCTTCCAGCTCACTCACCTTTGGTACCACACACACACACACACACACACACACACACACACACACACACAGTGCCTAGGACCACTTGCTGAAAACTCTGTGGTAGCTCTCTCTCCATGATATTCTAAGCCCAAAAGGCTTTTAATGATTTGGTTCCAAATTACTTTTCATGCCTCTTACCTGCCATCTCCACAGATGAACCTTATGCTCCACAGAAACACGGATTTTTGAGTGTGTGTGTGATTTACATATCGCTATACTGTAACATATTTAGTGCCCTCTGCTAATCTAAATCTAGATTAACCTCTGAAATCTAGAAGAATCAAACTGCAAACAGCAGAGGTTATCTAAACAGAATGGGTCAAAAAATCAATTGACAATATTTGTGTAATATCTTTCTAAACTGTTTTTTATGTTTCTTTCACCTATCTACCTATATTCTCTTGTTATACCATAGTTTATAGTCTATCTTGGACAGGAAGGATGTGTCCCCCAACTCTGTTCTTTCTCAAAATCGTTTTGGGTACTTCAGTTTCTTTGCCTTTTAATATAAATTTTACAGTCAGCTTGTCAATATCTACAACAAGTTCCTACTGGAATGGTGATTGTGATTTTTGTTGTACTGGTGGATGAGTTTGGAGAGAATTTATACCTTTTCAGTATTATATCTTCCAATTCGTGCATGAGATGTAACTCTCCATTTATTTAGGTCCTCATTTATTATTTTTTGCAGCGTTTTTCTTCAGTTTTCAGCATACAAAGTTTGTACATATTTTGTTATATTTAAACCTAAATATTCAATTTTGTGCTATTATAAATGATACTGTTTCTAAATTTTGAATTTAAATTGATTATTGTGAATATACAGAAATCAAACTGATTTTTGTGTTCTTGTATCCCTGAGATCTTGCTCAATTCACCTATTCATTATTTAGAGATTTCTGAAGATTCTTTGTGATTTTTCTATGTAGACAATCATGTTTTCTATGAATAAATATATTTTTATTTTTTCCCAGTGTGTATTTTTTTAAACATTTCTTTTCCTTATCGAATTGGCTGGAAATACTAGCATGATGTTACAGAGAGGTGATTAAGCATGAAAATTCTTGCTTTGTATACATCTCGGAGTGGTGGCTTTCAGTTTTTCACTATTAACTATGATGTTAAATTACAGGATTTTGTAGGTATTCTTTATCAAGTTGGAAGTTCCTTTCTACTTCTATTTGCCAAGAGTTTTTAATCATGAATGGGATGAGTATTGGATTTTATCTAATGCTTTTTCTACATCTATCAGTACTGTCTACCCTTTCCCGTGGAATTTTGACATATTAATCACACTTGTTTGATATTCCCTATCTGAGAGTTACAACATCTGTGTGGTATCTGAGCCTGGTTCTTTTGGTTGCTTTGTCTTTACAAAGTGTGTTGGCTTTCTCCCTCTCCCCCTCATTCTCCTTCATCCTCTTCTTTGAATTACTAGAATTTATGAATAAACTTGTTCTCTTGTGTATTTATCTCTGGAAATGAGTACATCTCTTCTCTCAGTAGGTCTCCGGTGTGGAAATTTGAGTCAATCTACTAACGTTTTGGTCACAATAATTATCCTCAGTGCATGGCAGATTTTCAATTCAGTGAGAGGTAACTTCTTTATTTTTTTTTCCTGTGTAATGACACTTTTCACATTTCTATATCCGAAGTGGATCCTAAAATTCTACTTACATTTTTATGTTTTTTTTTAAATATTGTTTTTATATTGAACTTTTTAAGTATCCACAAGAAATTGTTTAAGTCTTTTTCTCATTGTTTGGGAAAATTATCTTAATTAATTCACAGGTTTAATATTTGTTTTAGCTGACTCTCTTGGTATTTTATTTCTTCAGATGTTTTGTGATTTTGGCATACTACCATTTTAAGAAGGAGGTTTTGTTTTGTTTTGATTTAATTTGGGGTTTATTTTGTTGTTTTTAAGCATTAGATCTTTATATACTCTTAATGCCTAATCAGCTCATATACATGCAAACACACACACACACACACACACACACGTGCACATACACACTGATAATTCATGCTTTCAAAGTTGTTCACGATATTTCTTGTTGGATAGATATGTTTTTTTAAAAATTTAAGATGATGATCATTCTGTGGCCTCTTAGTTTTAGTTTTCTTGGTAAACAAGTTTTTCTAATCTTAGTTATAGACATACCTATATAAAACTCTTACTGATAATTTCATAACTAAGAAAAGGCCTTAAAGCTATATTTTTCCCTTATGGTGTAATAGATGGATTAATTAGGTCCCCTCAATAATAACAATGAAAGTTGTTATTGAATCACTCAAGTAATTTCATCTGAAATAAATATATATCATACTGTACCACATATAAATTAGTATTTTTCAGATGTTTAATTCTGCTGCATTGATTTTATTTTCTACACTGATACCATATTTATTTAAATATTGCAGCTTTATATATTATTATATTTTGAATAAATTTCTCTCATAACCATGCTGCTATATTTCTTGGGTATTATTATATATTTTAATTTCATGAAGATCTTTAGAATTAGCTTTATCAACTTCTACAGAATCCATATCATATTCTCCTTTGGAATATATTAAATTTATAGATTAATTTGACAATTTTATCCACCTACATAAATATATACACTTTCATACACATATATAATTTTAAATACTGTTTTATATTTTTAATTTATTCAATATTTTAATTAATATAAAACTTTAAAATTATGTGGCTATCTATTGTTAATTAACATAAACCTATCTTTTATATATAATCTATTAGAGATAATGATATAGTATACTTAACAATATACTTAAAATTAATAGTATACTTAAAGCCTTATTTCTATTTATCCTTAAACTCTGATACTGTTATGTATTAAAAGTTTGCTTTATAACACTGAGTCAAATTCATAAAATAACCTAGAATGTCTGAGTTTACATTTTGAATATTAAAAATATGAATATTATAAAAATATCTAATTATATAAATTCTGTATATTCCAAAACTATATCTTACTTTTCTTTATTATGACTGTAAAAACTTTATACAATTTATAATTATAATTCAAATTGCAAAGTGACACTTAAACCTTTATAAATATATACAAGTTAGGACTCCTTATACTGGAAATAACAGAACATACAACCCTGACTATTAGAAAAATACAGGGAATTTTGTGACTGATGTTTCTTTAGTGTCTGGAATTACGCTTGCCTTTACATCAAGTTGGATCTAATGTTCAATAAAGCAAGTATGGGTCAGATTTCTTCCCTTCCCTCTTTCCTTTCATCCTTTTCTCCTTCCTTCTTTCCCTTTTTATTTTTTTCACCTTTTAAAAATTGATATATAACGTATTTGTGGTAATGCACACAAATATTAAGTATATAACTTGACTAAGTTTTACATATGTATATAGTGGTATAACAACCTAAATCATGATGTGGAACATTTTGGCATCCTCAGAAGTTTCCCTTATATCACTTCCCAGTCAATATTTCCCTAAAGAATAATACTTTAGAAGATTTAATACTTTAGAATAATCTTTAGAAGATTAGTTTTCCTTGTCTTTAAACTTCACGTAAATTGAATAATATAGCTTGCTTTCTTTGGTGTCTTGATTTGTTGATTTTATCGCATTCTAGAAGGTCACTTAAAAATGATATCTTAATTTCATGAAAAAATGACACATTCCTAGTCCTTATATTTTTTTTCTTAATCTTTACAAGGTGGGTCATTGTTAATCATGCTTCCTTCATTTCTTCATGGCATCAACCTTAAGCTCTTTCTATAGTACATTGTTTCTTCTCTGCTGGCTCGGTTGCCTTGTTTTCCTCTTTCTTGTAGATTAAAAAATCTTCCACAGCATAATCTCATCTGCATTCTAACATTAACCCTAATAGGTCTCAAACTCTTCAAATATAGATAGTTTCAAGGAGTTTCACTCTCCTCCTCCATGTTCATTCCCACGTGACACACAAAATAGCATCACTATGAAACTCATTCTAAGTCTTCTATATTTAGTTTTGATTCCTCACTCATAGCTGCCAGTCAAACTTTCTCAATGTCCACATTATCATTGGTATATTCTGATCATTTCTCAAAAGGGAAACATTAGAATTATTACCCTCTGTTTCAAACCATCTTTTACTGATTTCATCTTGCCTTTGCAGATAATGCCATAAGACTTCCCCTAACATTAAAGGATTAGATCCTTGAGACTTTACCCTGTTCCTATTCTCACACAGTTGCCAAATCCTACAAATTCTTCGTTCTAATGTATTTCACACATTTTTTCTCTTTTCATTCCTACAGCCATCACCCTAATTTACTCCTTTGTGACATTATACCTGGACTACTTGTAGTCACCTCCGAATTGATTCTGTTTCTGTTCCTTCCATTCTATTGCATTATCCCAGGCACATGCTAATTATTATATATGAGTGTGCCTATACTGTTACTCACAAGTTCTCAAAGTATTGAATCAGAGATTATGGTTCATCTATAGACACAGTAGTAGAACTATAAAAAAATATAAATAAGTGAACAAATGATATGAAGTAGACAGAAAATCTACTTCATATCATTTGTTCACTTATTTATATTTTTTTATAGTTCTACTATCTTTCATCACAACAATGTAAACTTCAGAGGTGGAGCTTTTTGTCTATTTTGTTCATTTTTAAATTCCTATCCCTAAAAGAGTTTGCCCAACACATGGTAAGCGCTCATTAGCTATTGGTGAAAGAATGAATGGCTTGTTTGGTAGTCAAATGGGAATACTTATTCCTCTAAACATAATAAATGCTTTCATTTCAGATCATTGCTCAAACTAGCTACCCTTAGCATAGTGACCTTTCTCTCTATCTACCTTCATAACATAAAGATGCATAATTAAAGATAAATCTCAACTGTAGCAATTCTTTGAAGCTCTTCTTAATTACCTCAACTCCATGTTAGTTCATTCTCCTTTAAATTCTCATAGCACTTTGCATCTTTTTTATAAGACCTATAGTACTAGGTTTTTAAGACTCACTTGAAAAAATACTTGTCTTACTCTCCCAAAGACAGCATATTCTTTTGAGGCTAGAAGCTGTGTTTCAGATATCTTTGGAAACTTCACATTTAATAGAATAAGATGTTAATCACAAATGCTCAATGCATATTTATTTAATTGAACTGGGTATTATTTTCTGTTCAACATAAATTTAGCAGAATAAATCAGTATTTATCATGCATGAAAATTTCAAAGGATATTGTGCTTATTTTTCTTCCAATAGATTAATTTGTTTGTGTCTGCTAATAAACAATTTAGCTACTACCCTTGGGAATTAAGGAAATACTAATTTTATGAACAGTTACCAGTGTAAACAAGCTTTGTGACTTCATGTTTAACACCGTATTCATTATTTTTAGATAGAACTCATTAAGGAAAGATTGTCCTATTCAGTAAGAAAAAAAAGTAATTCATGCTCTGGAAATATAAATGAAATAAGGTTCATACTGCTAGCAAGTCTGAATTTTAGTTTGGATACTTAGCATGTTAATTTATACAAATGTATTCCAAATTAATGTGTGACATATCCTGTAGGTTTTGAGAAATTTATGGGGATGTGTTCTTTGTTAGATTTATAAAGTGAATATGTAAATGTATAAATATATGACAAGCATGAAGAAATCAGTTGCGGCACAATGGCACCCACATAAAATGAGGGCAGCATCCATGGATTCTAGAAAAATGCTGAAAAGCTAGTCTCAAGACAAGTGTTAAACTGGTCTGGAAACTACAGCACAGGTCTGTTTGAGAAGTAAAGGCTTTAAAATAAAACAGATCTATGTTCACATACATGACCTATGGATAAGTACTGCTTACCTCCTGGGATAACTTAGGAATTCATTAATACAGTGTTTATCCAAAGTTATCCACTTGATAATAGTATTTTATTCAATTTGAGGTGTGAATGGGGCTTTTCTGAGGAATAAATGGGATGGTGCAGTGGTTGTCAATATTTTAAGGTAGAAGGGCTTCATATCAAAAGCAGTAATGGGTCCCCGATCCTTATGTGAATTTGCTTTTATGCTTTATTTAAAATAAAATAAAATAAAATGATGAAAGGCTACTATGATTTTTACAAATTCTTAAAAGGGATTTCCTTTTATTTAATCTTTATAGTACTTACTTACATGACTTTGAAAAAGAAATATATATTGTTTTTAAGTGTTATTTTTTTCCTGATAGTGGGTATTTTCCCTAAAAATTGGATCATCCTAACACATCAAACAATTCAATAATGCTAACGTTGTCTCTTCAGAAGAAGCTACATTTATAAAGATTGTTCCTATGAGTCCTCCCATTCATGGGTTAAAACCTTTTCTTTCCAGAGAGATCTAAGGACACATAATCATTTATGTCTTGGGTAGCCAAAAGTAAGTGAATTATCATGGCTGTTTTTGACAATGTTGGTAATATTAATGCTCCAAAATTTCACTTTGCACACACACAATTAAAACAACAGTGTAATTTCTTATTAAAGGGAAACATTTATGTTTCAGAAGCAATAGACCTCTAGTGTGGTATCTCAAATATGTTTAGTGCCACTGATAATTTAAGAGTTTGGTTTTTTATTTCCACATGTCGTTCTTTAAGCCAGCTGCAGATGAATTTGGCTGGATGCCCATAAGTGAGAGAAAAAAGAAAATCACAGTTTAAAATATTTCCTTTATAATGACATTTTGTCGGCTGATTAATCTTTTCTGTTACACAGCTAAATAACACCATATGTTAGCCGTGAGTTTACTGCTATAAGATACAAGAGAGATCTACCTCATGATAAATGATTTGGATATTTTCTAGCTGAAAGTGAAAGAGGGGAAAAATGCTGTAGGAATCTTGTTTCCAAAAATCATTTAGGTAGTTTGATTATATGATATATATCATAGAAATGAGTGTGTCTTCAGAGATCAGAGCAACACTTTATAAGTTAGCCCTTCTAAGTTAAACTCATATGGAAAAATGCAACTTTCTTTTAAATCTATGTGGATTATGTTTTGGCAGAGTGAGACATTCTTTCTAACACTAGCTACTTGATATTTAATTAAATGCTTATGGTGTTTAAACAACAAAAATTCAAAATACATTTCTGTTTGATTGTGTGTTAAAGCCAAATGAGGCTTGAGAATGAATTCCACTATTTTATTCTCCATATACTTTGTATGTAAAATACCAATAGTAACAACATTAGAGTAAATGGAAAAAAAATGATAGTAGGTTAGAAATTATCTTTCAAGGGACACCTGGGTGGCTCAGTTGGTTAGAATCTGACTCTTGATTTCAGCTCAGGTCATGATCTCCTGGTTTGTGAGATTGAGCCCCACGCTGGGCTCTGCACTGAGAGTGGGGAACTTGTTTGGTATTCTCTGTCCTTTCTCTACCCTTCCCCACCCTCTCTCTCTCTCTCAAAAATACAAAAGTAAATATTAAAAAAGAAATTATCTTTCTAGTATTTTTTATTTGTTTTATTCAAATCAAAGTTATGTATTGAGCCATCTACTGTGTGCCAACTATCTTATAGGCTCTCAGGATACAAGAGTGGTTAAAAACAGATAAGAGCTTATTCTCATAGAAGTTATATTCTTATTAGGGAAAGTATACTATAAAAGAATGAATAAGTAAATTATTCTATCAATATGATAGCACGATATGATGATATTACCTAATAATTACTAATGACCTCATTATATATTAGTGCCACAAAAATCTTAAATAATGGAATTGAAATATAAATACACTAAAATTAAAATTAAAAATTAAAATAAAAAAATTAAAAATTATATAAAAATAAAAATTAAGGATAAGTAAATGAAACAAAACAATTAATAATAGTAAATAAAATAACAGCCCAGGAAATTCCTTCTTCTATTCCATCCAATAGACATATGAGACACTTCTCCTTTCTCAGATTCTTAGTTTAAGCAACGTGCCATCCAAGTGTAGGTGTATTGTGTACATAGATTTCATATCATCTGTAAAGGGAAAAGCTACATCAACATTAATTCATTCATGTGTTTATTCACTATTTCACTTATAAATTCAGGGAGCATGTACTTAGTGAGGTCAATACAGGCATACCCCAGAGATATAATGAGTTTGGTTCCAGGCCATTGCAATAAAGCAAATATTGCAATAAAGCAAGTCAAAGGAATCATTGGATCTCCCAGTGCATAATAAAGTTATATTTATACTGTAGTCTGTTGAGTGGGCAATATTATTATGTCTAGAAAAATGTACATACCTTAATTAAAATATACTTTATTGCTAAGAAATGCTAAGCATCATTTGAGCTTTCAGTAAGTTGTAATATTTTGCTGGTGGAGAGTCTTACTTTGATGTTGATGGCGGCTGACTGATCAGGGTGGTGGTGTTGCTGAAGGTTGGGTGGCTGAACATTATCTCAGTTATAAGGCTTCTTATAGATAAGCTCTAGACATTTTATAATATTCAGCCTAAAAAATAAACACTAAAAGATCTGAATTTTTTTCTTAGTTATCACTTCCTTTTTTCCTTCAATTCATCATGCATCATTAAGCTAATAGGCCAATATAAGCATTGCATATGGCCTACGTTGTCAGTAAGGCTAAAAGTTAAAAGCTTAAAGGTTGTAATTTCCTGAATTGTTTACCTGATAAAGGAATAATGAGGCATAATATTGCTGTGTTAAGTATAGCATGAGGTTAAAACACACAACATTTCAACTCAGACTATTTTTCCAATTCAATTAAGCAATCAACATGTGTTATTTAAATATTTCTCAAAAAAGTAAATTTTTCTCTAGCTCTGAAATTTAGGATGTCTTTAGACTGTACTCTATACTAGAATATTGAACTCCTTCTAGATTAGAGATGTTCTGTTATTTTTAAAACACTTTTTTTTTAATCAATAATTTACTCTAATGGAGAAATCTCTTACTCCAAACCTTTGCACCTAACATGAGGGTTAAAAAAATAATTTCAGACCCACTACCTAAATGAAACAATGACAAATCTAAAACTGCTCGGTGAGATCAGTAAAACGTCATCACATAAGTTTATTCTGAATGCAAATCATGTTTTTGGCAATAGGGATATGGGAGTTCTTATTTGAAACACAATGAGTGTATTTTTAAAAACTGAAAGAATTATATATCTCCAACCACAAAGGATTTTATGTTGCCATTGCTATTATAGCTGCTATTTGTATTTATAGTATAAGGTTTTAATTTCCTTCAGCTCAGAACTTTGACCAGGCATTTTTACTAAGAAAGGATTAGCTTTGCAGCCCTGACCCTGCCATCCATTTTTATCTTCATTCTTCAGACCACCAAGTGGAAGGGCATGAAAATCCAAGCAACCTTTGGGGTCTTAGCATCTGAAGTACATGAGCTGCTTTCAGTGCTGGTCATCTCCCTATCTTTGGAGGGGGACGGGGGGAGAGCCCTGATTTGTGGCATTGGCTGATTTCCAATACCAGTGTATACTCCCGCTATGGCTAATTCCAAGCTGCCAAAATATTTGACAATTATTGGCAACATTTTTGAATATTTAACAGTCAGCTCTTGTGAGTCAGCAGGAGCCTGCAGGAGCTGGATGCAGCACACCACAGGATGTAATCAAATGATATTTGGTGAGAGTTGGGAACTTCCAAACAGTTAAGTATGGGCAGACAGTAGCAGGTCATGAGTAAAGCCAAATCTGAGCAAGTTTATTAATGAGGCTATTTGTCATCTCAATAAACTGGCATTTGTTTGAAAAAAAAAATAAGAGCCATCAACAGATTCAAAAAGATTAAGTGACAAGGTCAGATATGCTCATTAGAAAGATCATTTTGACAGTTATGTGGAATACAGATTTAAAAAGATGAGTCTAGAGGCAGACAGACAACCTAAGTGCCTTTAAAACATGGCAGAAGAAAGACTAATTTAAAAATCCTAACAGTGAAATGCAATGGAGAAAAATTGTCCCCAATTGCTTTTCAACACTCAAGGCTTCATAAATTCACTGCCTCCTGGCAGTTTGCTGGTTTCCACTTTCTTCTGACCCTGCCATTTAGATATCTACTATTTCTGCTTATAAAATATTTTGATAATGGTAAACAACTCAAAAGAAATACGTTGATTTAGACACAGTGACAAGAAATTTTAATAATCAGTAAAGGCATAATTGATGGAGAAGGAAACGCTATCTTAAAAGTCTCAGTGAAGGGCTTAGAGAAGGTGTCAGCAGAGTCTGGAGGGAATCTAGCCTACAGACACTGACATTTTCAGTGTCAGTCCTAGGAAGATATGACAATGGAGGCCTTGGACTGGTCTGAGGTTGAATTCCAGATTTCAGAATTCTTACTGAGAGTAAATCATCAGCCCACTTACAAGAGAATGGAATCAGAATTCCAATCAGGGAATGCAGTTACTAGAGGTGTCATTCAGTGGCAGAAATGGTCAAAAGAAACAAAGCAATTAGTAAAACCAGACAAGATGATGGTAGGGCAAGCAATATAACTGACTGCACATATGTGTAATACTTGACCTCAGGGTTTAAGTTAAGTCCTGTCAGATCTGCTCTCAATATCTGGGTTGGGTCTGATGCTATATGCTGCAAGACTGCTGGTGACACTGGATTCAGAAATTTCTGAGCCCACAGACAGACAGTTAGGCTGATCAGTACAACAGCATCCCTGATAAAAAGATGTGTTTTATTTTAACACATTTAAGTACGTATTTCTTATGCAAACTACTCTATGATAGGATCAAAATTACTTGCAAGGGCATCACAAATATAGATCTTTAGGGGCGCCTGGGTGGCTCAGTCGGTTAAGCGTCCGACTTCAGCTCAGGTCACGATCTCACGGTCCGTGAGTTCGAGCCCCGCATCGGGCTCTGGGCTGATGGCTCAGAGCCTGGAGCCTGCTTCCGATTCTGTGTCTCCCTCTCTCTCTGCCCCTCCCCCGTTCATGCTCTGTCTCTCTCTGTCTCAAAAATAAATAAACATTAAAAAAAAATTAAAAAAAAAACAAATATAGATCTTTAGATTACAAGAAAAATTTTGATAATTACTTGTTTTGAAAATAATTAATCACTAGAAAGATTTCCACATAAGCAGAGAAGTATCATTTATTAGAAATTTTAGGTTATATATCTTTTGTAATACTTCCAAAGAAAATTTTTTTTCAATATATGAAATTTATTGTCAAATTGGTTTCCATACAATACCCAGTGCTCATCCCAAAAGGTGCCCTCCTCAATACCCATCACCCACCCTCCCCTCCCTCCCACCCCCCATCAACCCTCAGTTTGTTCTCAGTTTTTAACAGTCTCTTATGCTTTGGCTTTCTCCCACTCTAACCTCCTTTTTTTTCCCCTTCCCCTCCCCCATGGGTTTCTGTAAAGTTTCTCAGGATCCACATAAGAGTGAAACCATATGGTATCTGTCTTTCTCTGTAGGGCTTATTTCACTTAGCATCACACTCTTCAGTTCCATCCACGTTGCTACAAAGGGCCATATTTCATTCTTTCTCATTGCCACGTAGTACTCCACTGTATATATAAACCACAATTTCTTTATCCATTCATCAGTTGATGGACATTTAGGCTCTTTCCATAATTTGGCTATTGTTGAGAGTGCTGCTATAAACATTGGGGTACAAGTGCCCCTATGCATCAGTACTCCTGTATCCCTTGGGTAAATTCCTAGCAGTGCTATTGCTGGGTCATAGGGTAGGTCTCTTTTTAATTTTTTGAGGAACCTCCACACTGTTTTCCAGAGTGGCTGCACCAATTTGCATTCCCACCAACAGTGCAAGAGGGTTCCCGTTTCTCCACATCCTCTCCAGCATCTATAGTCTCCTGATTTGTTCATTTTGAACACTCTGACTGGCATGAGGTGATATCTGAGTGTGGTTTTGATTTGTATTTCCCTGATGAGGAGAGATGTTGAGCATCTTTTCATGTGCCTGTTGGCCATCTGGATGTCTTCTTTAGAGAAGTGTCTATTCATGTTTTCTGCCCATTTCTTCACTGGGTTATTTGTTTTTCGGGTGTGGAGTTTGGTGAGCTCTTTATAGATTTTGGATACTAGCCCCAAAAAGAATTTTTAAAAGAAATATGTTTTGCCATGATATATGGAGTTTTTAATTATTAGGAAAATCTTATATTCATGAGACCAGTGAATATATCAACATTATACAGTGTATGATAAGGAGGAAATTTTCAAATGATTTCAAATCTCTGCTGCATAGTAAAAGTGTCAGTTGATAGTTATAATGATTTAAATACGAATGGATTCTAGAGTAGTTTCTGAGTAGCACTAAAATTAAAATCTACCAATCACAGATTATATTTTCTCATTAATATAAATGAGAAATTTAAAAATGGAACTTCTATATACTCTACAAGATATAGCACAGAAACTGCAAAAAAGATGGTTTAATTGTTATGCCTTTTCATTTAATATTTTTGATTTTGACAACCTATGACAATATGATAATAATTATAATACTGGTAAATAATTGCTGAAAGATCTTATGTTCTAGACAGATGAGTATCATTATGACTAGATGAGTATCAGGTCATTCTGTATGGTGATCACTATGCAGCTGATCAGTGTAATTTTGGATTATGAAAAAATGCTTCATAATTTATAACAAATACTTACAGTGGAGTAGCATTAGAAAAACAGCTAAGTAATCTTCAATGCCATTTTAAGTACATATTGAGAATTTACTATGTACCATGCATCAAGTACAAGCTGATCAGTGTAATTTTGGATTATGAAAAAATGTTTAATAATTTATAACAAATAGTTACAGTGAAGTAGCATTAGAAAAACATCTGATTGATCTTCAATCTTCAATCTTCAATGCCATTTTAAGTACATATTGAGAATTTACTATGTACCATGCATCAAGTACAAAGTTCTAGATGAATAAGAAAACAGTGTGGTTCCTGATGTTGTGAATCTCATGTCAGAAACAAATATGAGTAAAAACATAAGAAATATGAAAGAGCTCTCTATAGTACCAAAGACTTTGGGTTTGAGCGAGAGGAATAGTTCAACATGTGTTTTTCATATCTGTATGGAAAACAGATGCAAGAAAATGCAATATTAATACTAGTTCCAGATTTATGCATTTTTCTCCTTTTACAATATGTGGTTGACATATCAATAACTGGAACATGAGAGTAACTTCATTTCAACCTTACACAGTATTTTTCAGAGAAGCCTTCTTTAGCCTGATAAGACTTGCTTAAATTTCTTTGCAACAGAATGTCATAGTACTTTGTACTTCTTCTTTTCTTTGAAGCACATATAAGAGTTTCAATTAATTAATTACTAGGAAAATACTGATATTTTTACTAATTTAGTGTTATTAAAAATTTATTTTCTAATTCAAAAATGGAACCAAGAACAGGTTCTGTCCCTTTGGGTTGGCTCTTACCTAGAGAACAGAGCCACAACATCTCTGAGGACAAGAAAACCTCAGAGTTTTAATGCCACCTCCTGCATATGCCCCTCATACTAAGACCTAGTTAGGAGGAAAATCTAGAGCAGAGAAAGGGCCACTGGTACTCTTCACCACTGTAGACCCCAAAATGGCACAGGCTGATGGTGAAGAGAGGGCTAGGTGTCATCTAAGCAGCTAGGATCCAGAGGAGTGATTGGGCTTCCTCTGCTGTTCAGGGTGGGTTCCAGCTGACAGGACAATAAAAGGATATTTGGTGGTGCATCTAACCTCAGTGTCCTACAGCAAAGAACAGGGCTTTTTATTTATTTTAAGCCTCTTATTTGAACCTTTATGTGATAGTAACTCTATGTAATAGTAATTCTTTAAAATTATACAGCTTAAAAGCAAATACACTCTCTTAATTCAAACAACACTTGTGCAAAAAAGAAAAAAAAATCAAGCCACCACATTAAAATAATGGCATAAAATTATTCATGATTTTATGTCTACAATCTTCAACTAATTACAGGGATGATTATGTGTTCATAGTAAGAAAAGATATTACAAGATGGCATTTTTTTTGGAGAGCCCAAGCCCTCCTCCACAATAGAATAGTTCCTAGGATTTCTGACAATATAAACATATTTTCTCTCTTTTTTTGTAGTTTTAATCCCAACACTCTGTTCTTCCCAACTATTCCCTTTCTTCATTTAAGCAGGCAGTGGCTTTGTCTTTAATGACTTTGGGGATAGGGTAAGTGCTAGTAGCTCATCATTCTTAATTTCTTACTATTATGAATTTCTAGATGCGCAAAGAAAAGAATACTTTAAAAATTAATGAAACAAACCAACATGAGAGGTTAAAGGTAGAGAGAAATTAAGATTAATCAGGGACCTAAAAAAAACATGGGAAGAATTTTTCCAAAGTAGAAAGAGATACAAATACATTACTGTTTTTCCCCAGTCCTAGAAGTGATATTTATATTTCTCACAGGTATGACCTTGTCCACTGAGATCCATACATGCTACAAAGATACATTCACTTTACTTAATATATTGACTGTAATATATAATGTATAGACTGCATACTCCATAAATTGATATTTTTCATATCCAGTATCTGTCATATTGTTTGGCTCATGGTATGTGTTCAACAGTGTCAGCTGAATGAATGAATGGTTCTCCTTGTTTTTATCAGTAATAAATATAATCATAATGGATAAAGATATTATTTGGAGCTTGTCCAACAACATGACAAAGTGCTATATGAATTAAAATATATACCATGTTCATGAATATAAAAAAAAACTGATTTATGGAGTCAGTGTAATTCCACTAAAATTTCTAACAGAATTCAACAAACTTGACATGTTAAATCTAAAATTATGAAAAAAGCGCAAAGATTCAAGAATAGCTAAACCATGCCTTCAGAAGAAGAATATGTGGGGGAAGTTGCAATTTTCATCATGGCATGAAAATACTTATTTAAAGCTTTAATAATTATTACAGTGCTGTATTGTCACAGGGGTAAACAATGCAACCACGTAGAAGAATATAGTACCATGAAACTGATCCATGCTTATACTGGCAGCATTATCCATACACAGCAGGGCATTGATGATTGGATGAATAATTCAAAATAAAGCTTGGGGACATCAGATCTTTTGTATGATGTATATGTATATGTGTACACATATGTGTGTATATATGTATACTTATGTATGTGTATACATACATATATATGTGACTTCTACCTCACGGTGTTTAAAAAAGTCAATTCTGTATTGAGTATGGTTTTAAAACAATATGAATAAATATTACAATATAAAGAAACATATATAATATGGGGTTGTGAATGATCCAGGAATCATCCAGAACTCAGGGTCCTTCCAAATGGTTCGTTCCACTGTTACCTTAGGGTTTGACACTAGTGCTACGGTCCAAAATGGTGGATAGAATTTCTTTCATTGCATCTGGTTTCCAAACAATACATGAAAAAAGGATTTTATTCCATCCATACATTTCTGTGTATTCCATCACAGAAAGTCCCGGATATCACATCCATTTGTGTTTTGGTGGCCAGACTCTAGGCCCATGGCTACATGTTCAAGGAAATGTAAATTATTATTATTACATAGTAATTAAATTATTATTTTTAAATTTTTACATAGCAATTGGTTTAGCTAAAAATTAGGGCTGTGTTGTCTAAATAAAGGGCAAAATGGGTACTGAGGTGGACTATTAGAGTATGCCACAATAGTCTTGGATGTATTTTGTCAGATTTATTTCTGGGTGCTTATAATTGTTTTTTCTACTTTAAATCATATATTTTTAAATTTATGTATATAGAAATATAATTTTCTTATATTAATGTAATATTAAACAAAATTCCAGAGAATTGAGCAAATTTTCTTTTTAGGTTTGTGAAGCAAATGTTTTACTGCTTCACCATTAGGAAAGATGTTTACTGGAGACTTGGGGGATACCCATTATCAGGATGCAAAAGTTCCTAATTTGCAAAAAATATTTCAGAGTAAAAGGGCACTGATTTTATCATACTGTATTTCTCTTCATTTCTTTAGATGAACATATGATTTTTCTCCTATAATAGGCTAATGCAGTAAATTAGATTAATAGTTTGTTAATGTTATTAAAGTGCCTCAGATTTCTGGAATACAACAATGTAGCCAAGATACATTGTTTTTTTTAATACATTGCTGGATTTGGATCCTCCTATTTTCTTTGGAAATTTTTGCATTTATATTTATAAATGAAAGTTGCCTATAATTTTCTAGTATACCTGGATTTTTCAAGTTTGAGTAGTAGGGTTATACTAATTCACAGAATGAATTACAGATTTTCTTTTCTTTTTCCACACTAAAAAATTTTATTCACATTTGAATCATCTGCTCCTTGAAAATCTGGTAGCACTCTCTTCTAAAATTCTCCGGTTCTGATCTTTTTTAGCTAGAGTTTTGACCATTGATTCAATATCTTTAATGATATGAAAAAAAATTGGCTAGAAATTACTTGACAGTTCTCCCATTAAGATTTAGTTTCTCTGTTGTTTTTCCTGAAATTGTGTAGATAAAGACAGAATATGGTGGAAGTGGCTTTTGCAGTTAGATACAGTTTCCATCTAGTTTACTGGAACACCTATTCTTGGGTTCCTCCCCATGTAAGAAATCCAACTACTATAATAAAGCTGCCATGCTACAAAGACCATATATAGGTACTCCAGTCAATATCTAGTGGAACATGTGCTACAGGCCTCCCTGACAGCAGTGAGACACGTGAGTGAAGAAGCCAGGTTGGTACTGAATCCTCTCGCCCCACCTGGTCCAGCCCCCATTTTTTCGAGGCACCTCCAACTGTTCTAGTCATTCTAATTAAGGATCCATACAACATAGAGCAGACAAGATCTTGCGCTGATGTAAATTGCTCAGCCACATAATCTTTTCTTTTTTTATGTAAAGGTTGTTTGTTTTTAAAGTTATGTATAACATAGGCAAAAATATTTAAAGTCAATAAATTTTTATTTAAGTAATTTTACATGTGATTCTTTCCACCATAGTTGCTCCAAAGTCAGAATCATAATCTTCAAAATAGCCCTTTTAAAAAGAACTTTTGTTCAATACAGTTGCCACTGTCAGTCCAGAGTTCTTTTGGTTAGGCTTCTTTGACCTCTGCTTGAATATGGACATACGTCAAAAATTTTCCACCTATAATCTTTGGGACTCAATTTCTTTACTTTAGAGCCCTAGAAGTCTAATTGTAGGAAATATCAGCCACATAATCTATTAGCATATTAAAATGCATAGTTTTTTCAGTCTCATTAAATTTTGTGGTGGCTTGTTAGGCAGCAATAGGTAAGTGGACAAAGGTTATTCAAACTTTCTATTTCTTATTTGAGACATTTTTTGCTAAGTATAGTAGGCAGAAGATAGGTTAAGACATGTAATAGTGGTTTAAGTAAAGTAAAAGTGTTTTTTTAGTATTGTTTCTGTCATCAATGTAAGGCCCTCAGTAGAAAGTCCATAACAGGTAGGGTGATCTAATGGTATAGAGGGCCCAGTCTCCTTTTATCTTGCTATACTATCACCCTCAACAAGCAGTTTTCACTTTTATTCACGGTAGGTGCTCCAGCTCTAGCTTTTATGCATGCATTTAATGTAGCAGAAATAATAAAAGGGGATGGGGAAACCAAGCTCCTCTGCTTTAATAGTATAATCCAGAAGCTTCACAAATCACTTTCACTCACATTGCATTAGCTAGCATGTATTCATAGGTCATACCTAACAGCAAGTAGTGCTGGGAAATACAACCTTATCTTTACATCCAGCTATCCAGATAAAACATTTATGGTTCAGAAAAAGGGGAAAAGATAAAATGGATGCAACAAAGTAAGTATACCACCCTTAGTTAGTTTGTTTTTTAAGAATTTGTTAAATTTCAACTAAGTTTCCAAATTAATGGGCATGAAGTAATTCAGATATTCTTTATTTGTCATCCCTATTTTACCTGTAGTTATGTAGTTATTTTACATTTCTTTTTTATTTTGGCTATATTTCACTTAATTTCATTTTTCTTCTATTTGTGTATACCTACCAAAACTTTCTATGGTCTAGATTTGTCTAGATTATTCCTTAAATCTTATGTAAGTTTTTATATGAGTATCTAGTAATGAAAACATAGCTAGAATATTTAAAGGTAATGATCTAACTTCCACAACTTTTAACCTCTTTTTACATTTTCTATTACTTTGACTCTCTGAATTGCATTATAGATAATTTTCTGTAACTATTTTCTGAACTTTAATTCTCTCTGCATCTAGTTTCACATGCTATAAAACTCATCCACTAAGTTTTTATTTCAATGACTAGCCTTTTAATTTTTATGTTTTGTTCCTTTTCTTTAAGATTTCTTACTTTTTCATAGTTATCCATTGTCCAACTTTTTGTATTCTATTTTATTACTTCATAAATCTTATATAGAGTTATTTTATATTATGCAGCTGATAATTCCAATATCTGAATTGGATCTAAATCAAGCATATCACTCATTTTGAAATGTATCTGATTAGATGATTTTTCTTTTCTTTCTTTTCTCTTTTTGTTTTCTTTTTATTTTGCTTACACTTAAATTTGAGTTGTTCATCTCCAGAGAGTTGTATTTTCTGTCAATATGGGTCCAATTTACTCCCTTCGAAGGTTCAGTCTATATGTGGAAGTGTTATATTCGGTTCACAACTGTGTAGGAGCCTCAGACCTACTCTCTTGATCCCAATGTTAGTATAATCATTTGCTTCCAAGATGAAAATATTTCAGTTTTTGCTTTCTATTAATCAGCTTATCCAATTTCTTAATGATTTTGGTTGGTTTTTAGTCTCTGGAGATTTCCTTTATGGTGATTAGCAATATTTTAAAAATACACTTTTGTAAATTACTCAAGATTTTGTGGTACTGTGGTGGGAAGATTTTTTCTAAGTTTCTACTTAGATGCACTGCTGAAAATAAAGGTCCATATTATCTATTTAAGCTTGAGAGTGATAATAATTTTTCTACTTATATGAAATTATTTTCAGGAGAAAAAGAGAATGGATGTGATATCTTTGCCTTTAAGGGAAAGCGACAATACTTCTTGACACTGGTCTTGGCAATATTTTTTTATATATGACACAAAAAGCACAAGTAACAAAGGCAAATAAACAAATGGGTTTACATCAAACTAAAAAGCTTCTGTACAACAAAGGAAACAATTAACAAAATAAAAAGGCAACCTATGGAATGGGAGAAAATATGTGCAAACCATACATTTGGTAAGGGCTAATATCCAAAATCTGTAGGGAACTCATGCAACTCATTGGCAAAAAAAAAATAAATAAATAAAAATAAAGAATCTAACTTAAAAAGGGGTAAAACACCTGAACAGACATTTTCCAGATAAGATATACAAGTGGCCAACATGTACATGGAGAGATACTCATCATCACTAATCATCAGGGAAATGCAAGTCAAAATCACACCAAGATGTCATTTCATCCCTGTTAGAATGTCTATTATGATAAGACAAGAGATAATAAGAGTTGGCGAGGATATAGAGAAAAGGGAACCCTTGTACCCTGTGGTGGTAATGTAAATTAACACAGCCATTGTGGAAAAGAGTGTGAAGTTTCCTCAAGAAATTAAAAATAGAACTACCATATGATCCAGCAATCTAATTTCTGATTGTATATCAAAAAGGAATGAAACAGGGTCTGTAAGAAGTATTTGCATTCCTGGGTTCACTGCACCACTATTTACAATAACCAAGGTACAGAAGACCCTAAGTCCATCAACAGATAAATGGGTAAAGAAAACATGGTGTGTGTGTGTGTGTGTGTGTGTGTGTTTATCAATGGAATATTGTTCAGAGAAAAAGAAGGAAATCATGCCATTTGCAAGAAGAGATGCACCTGAAGGGCATTACACTAAGAGAAATAAGCCAGACAGAAAACGACAAATACTGCATGGCTTTACTTATATATATAATCTAAAAATTAGTTGAATTCACAGAAGTAGAGTAGAATGTTAGTTGCTAGAAGATAAAGGTGTGGGAAATGGGGAAAGTTGGTAAAATAATACAAACTTTCAGTTAAAAGATGAACAAATTTTGGGGATCTAATGTGAATTATGGTGATTATAGTTAATAATACTGTACTGTAGGGGCACCTGGGTGGCTCAGTCGGTTGAGCGTGTGACTTCAGCTCAGGTCATGATCTCACAGTTTGTGGGTTCGAGCCCCGCATCAGGCTCTGTGCTGACCATTTGCTCAGAGCCTGGAGCCTGCTTCAGATTCTGTGTCTCCTTCTCTCTCTGCCCCTCCCCCACTCACACTTTGTCTCACTCTGTTTCTCAAAAATAAATAAATGTAAAATAAAAAATAAAAAAAAAATACTGCACTGTATACTTGGAATTTGCTAACAGAGTTGATCTTAAGTGTTTTTACCACACACACCCCAAAAACTATGAGAGGTGATGGATGTGTTCACTAACTTTACTGTGGTAATAATTTTAAAATATATACATATAACAAAACATCACATTACACACATTATATATGTATAATTTTATTTGTCAGTTATACACAATAAAGCTGTGGGGAGAAAAGGAAAATGACAACCATGTGTGCTGCTTTTTTTAAGTGTATACAGTAACTCTTTCACTGTATAAAAGAGCCATACTTTTTATTAGAACTCTTACTGAGTTATTTCAATTAATTGAGTCCTACTTCTTGCCTAGAGAAAAGAAATCAAATGAAATCACAACATTCATGCTACAAATAATATGTAGAAAATAATATTTTTACATAGCCTCAACAAGTATAAGAGTGAGTGGAAATATAGATGGAGCGCAGGTTTTGAACAGCTTTATATATCATGCATGCTAAAGACATGATCAAGAAAAGCAAGCAATATAATATTTTGTTAAACATTGTGATGTACACTTTATACATTCTAGGAAATTGATTTTCATTACAACAATCTTTAAATGGTTATTGTTATGGAAATTCTCTAAGATGTATCCCTAAGATATAAATTAGTTAAAAAGAAAGCAAGTAAGATAATAAAAATATTGTACATATAATGTAAATGACTTCTTGATATATCTTCATATTGATAGAGATCCTGAATGTAAACCCAAAATTAACATTAGAGAATGGAGTGGGACTGGGAGCTAAAAAGCATCTTAATTTTTTATGTTCTTGTTGAAGTATGAATGTGGGTCTGAAATCAGGCAGAGTGTTTGGAAAATGTGGAAACATATTTGAGAGGCATTTCAAAGGCAAACACAACAATAAATCAAGAATAAAATGGAAGTGAGACATGAGGGAGAAGAAGTGATCAATGTTGATTCCAAAGGTTGTTTGTTTGTTTGTTTGCTTTTTCTTCTTTCAAAAGAGAATGATGTTGATTCCAGTGACAGAAAGTCAGAGTGGGACATGTTTTTTCTTTTCTAAAATGTTTGATCACCTTAATGATATCTGCATATCCAGGAAGTAATGTGAAATCAAGTCATATACATTAGGGAGAATGGAAAAGGATTTATGGATTTGGAGTCCATCTGAAAAGAGATGCTTAATGAAACAATGAGCTTGGATAAGTTTGCCCAAGGAGACTATGCAAACTGAGAAGAGGAAAAAAGAGAGGGCAAAATCAGATTATGGCTTCATTTAATCAGTGGGACATGAAAAGCATCAAGAAAATGATCATAAAAAGTAGTTCTAAGGATGTGATTATATAAAATAGTGTATTGTCACTATTCCAAGAGAAAAAAACATTCCAAGAGAAAAATGTTGATTAATAGTAGTAAATTCTAAAAGGAGTTTTAAGACTTAGACAATTTAATGAAATTTTTATGATTGTGTAGGCTTTGATGAATAGTCTCACTAGCCCGTCATACAAAGTTCTGTACTTCTATTATATGATGGGTTATATGTTATGTTCAGGAGATAGAAATGTAAATAAAACAGTCTCTTCAAGGAGCCCCTTATTCAAAAAGGAAAACATAAGTATTATATGATAGGAGTACAAAAATTATTTATATTTAAAATGTATCTATGGAAGCTTGAAAATTTGTATAATGTTGAGGAATGTTAATAAGTATCCCATGAAGTGATATTAACTGGTACAGGGAACTAGGCAGATAAAAAAACAGGCTCAGAAGCATGTATGTAAAATTTATACAGCAAGATGATGGATCCTGGGTAGTCTGTGAGTGTATGTAGAAACAGGAGAAAGGGAATCAGCAAAGATTCAGATGGAAAGGTCCACAGTGGACAGGTGTTAACAGCCTTACATTAATGGTTCACAAAATTGAACTTGATTTTCTCCAAGCAAGGATGAAAAAGCAAAGGCTTTAGGATACATTTTAAAGCAACCAATCTATATTTTAAAAAGGTAACTCAGACTTCAGTATGGATGCCGAATGGGAGAGGTGGAGCTTAGAGGCAAAATATCAATAAGGCATACTGCAGTAATTGCATTAAAAGGAAATGAAGGTCAGGACTAAGGGAAATCTAAGGAAATTAAAATGGCTACAGGAATTGGAAAATGATAAGGGAAAAGGATGCAGAAGCAATTTCAGAAACAGAATTGACAGGACTTGGTGAATGATTATTGTTATGTGAAGTTAAAGGACATTAATGAAAAGTTGTATATTATATTCTTTTTTGGGGAGGAGAATATGTAAATACTTGACATTTGAATAGATTCTACCCTTGTGGTAAGCATAGCATAAAATATAGAGAAGTTGATTCACTACGTTAGACACCTGAAACTAATATAACATTGTGTCAACTATACTCAAAAAAATTTAAAAAGAAAGAAAAAATTAAAAAGGAAGAAAAAAATGTTAAAAAATAAATGTATGCTATATGAACTATTCACATCAAACTAAAATCATTTTTTTATGGTAAACAATTTTGAATAGTGGACTTTTTTGGAACTAAGTGCCCTGATTAAAACATGACATTGTTTACATATTTAAGATGGTTGTTTTAGAAAGACAGTGTTTTCCAAAGTATATTATTTTCCAAATGTCAGTGGTAAATCCACAGTCACATACACGTATGTATACACACACATGAAATCATTTCTTCTAGTTTATGTAAATTAATATTTATATGCAGGGCACCTGTGTGGCTCAGTCAGTTGAGCGCTGGGCTCTTTATTTCAGCTCAGGTCATAATCTTATGGTTCGTGGTACTGAGACCCACATCAGGCTCTGTGCTGACAGCTCAGAGCCTGCTTGGGATTCTCTCTCTCCCTCTGTCTCTACTCCTTCCCCACTCTTTGTCTCCCTCAAAATAAATAAATAAAACAAAAATATTATATGCAATGTAAGATGATAAATGCATTTCAATATTTTTTCTCATCATTATGTAATTTTAGGCTTTAAGAAACAGTGTACCAGATCTAAGAACTTCAGAAAATGTAAGAGAGGTTATCTAATGTGTGAACGTATAACGTCGCATTTGTGTTTTGATGAACAGGCATTATTTACCAATTGAGACCAAGGAACACATTATGCACATAATTGTGATATTCTATATACTTTATATCATTTGTAGTTTTTTAAAAAAAGTTTAATGTTTATTTGAGACAGAAAGAGAGAGAGAGAGCCTGCGCATGAGTGGGGGAGGGGCAGAGAGAGAGAGGGAGACACAGAATCCGACACAGAATCCGAAGCAGGATTCAGACTCTGAGCTGTCAGAACAGAGCCTGATGTAGGGCTTGAACTCACAGAACGTGAGATCATGACCTGAGCTGAAGTCAGATGCTTAACTGACTGAGACCCCCAGGAGCCCCTCATTTGTAGTTTAAAATAAATTAAACTTGTATACCCTCATACTCATTCACAATGAATCTGTGCCTGACAGAAGAGATTAATTTGTGGCATTATTATTATTATTATTTTGTCTACTTCAATCTAAACACATGCCTTTGATGCCCCATCAACATATCCAGAATATTTCAGAGTTAAATGAATTTGGTAAATCTCAGTATGTCAGGTAGTATACTTAAGGTAATGTGTAGCTAATGTAAAAGAATGCCTCACTATTGTTGATTAATGGATCAATTTTAACCAGCAGAATTGTACCTGCCATGATTTATTTATTAACTTTTTTATTCACTAATTTAAAAATCTACTATGGGTCAGGCAATTTTTTATTTTTTATTTATTCATTTTTTTATATATATGAAATTTATTGACAAATTGGTTTCCATACAACACCCAGTGCTCATCCCAAAAGGTGCCCTCCTCAATACCCATCACCCACCCTCCCCTCCCTCCCACCCCCCATCAACCCTCAGTTTGTTCTCAGTTTTTAAGAGTCTCTTATGCTTTGGCTCTCTCCCACTCTAACCTCTTTTTTTTTTCCTTCCCCTCCCCCATGGGTTTCTGTTAAATTTCTCAGGATCCACATAACAGTGAAAACATATGGTATCTGTCTTTCTCTGTAGGGCTTATTTCACTTAGCATCACACTGTCCAGTTCCAACCACGTTGCTACAAAGGGCCATATTTCGTTCTTTCTCCTTGCCATGTAGTACTCCATTGTGTATATAAACCACAATTTCTTTATCCATTCATCAGTTGATGGCCATTTAGGCTCTTTCCATAATTTGGCTATTGTTGAGAGTGCTGCTATAAACATTGGGGTACAAGTGCCCCTATGCATCAGTACTCCTGTATCCCTTGGGTAAATTCCTAGCAGTGCTATTGCTGGGTCATAGGGTAGGTCTCTTTTTAATTTTTTGAGGGACCTCCACACTGTTTTCCAGAGTGGCTGCACCAATTTGCATTCCCACCAACAGTGCAAGAGGGTTCCCGTTTCTCCACATCCTCGCCAGCATCTATAGTCTCCTGATTTGTTCATTTTGGCCACTCTGACTGGCGTGAGGTGATATCTGAGTGTGGTTTTGATTTGTATTTCCCTGAAGAGGAGCGACATTGAGCATCTTTTCATGTGCCTGTTGGCCATCTGGATGTCTTCTAAAGAGAAGTGTCTATTCATGTTTTCTGCCCATTTCTTCACTGGGTTATTTGTTTTTCGGGTGTGGAGTTTGGTGAGCTCTTTATAGATTTTGGATACTAGCCCTTTGTCCGATATGTCATTTGCAAATATCTTTTCCCATTCTGTTGGTTGCCTTTTAGTTTTGTTGGTTGTTTCCTTTGCTGTGCAGAAGCTTTTGATCTTCATAAGGTCCCAGTAATTCACTTTTGCTTTTAATTCCCTTGCCTTTGGGGATGTGTCGAGTAAGAAATTGCTGCGGCTGAGGTCAGAGAGGTCTTTTCCTGCTTTCTCCTCTACGGTTTTGATGGTTTCCTGTCTCACATTTAGGTCCTTTATCCATTTTGAGTTTATTTTTGTAAATGGTGTGAGAAAGTGGTCTAGTTTCAACCTTCTGCATGTTGCTGTCCAGTTCTCCCAGCACCATTTGTTAAAGAGACTGTCTTTTTTCCGTTGGATGTTCTTTCCTACTTTGTCAAAGATTAGTTGGCCATACATTTGTGGGTCTAGTTCTGGGTTTCTATTCTATTCCATTGGTCTATGTGTCTGTTTTTGTGCCAATACCATGCTGTCTTGATGATTACAGCTTTGTAGTAGAGGCTGAAGTCTGGGATTGTGATGCCTCCTGCTTTGGTCTTCTTCTTCAAAATTACTTGGGCTATTTGGGGCCTTTTGTGGTTCCATATGAATTTTAGGATTGCTTGTTCTAGTTTCAAGAAGAATGCTGGTGCAATTTTGATTGGGATTGCATTGAATGTGTAGATAGCTTTGGGTAGTATTGACATTTTGACAATATTTATTCTTCCAATCCAGGAGCAGGGAATGTCTTTCCATTTCTTTATATCTTCTTCAATTATCTTCATAAGCTTTCTATAGTTTTCAGCATAGAGATCTTGTGCATCTTTGGTTAGATTTATTCCTAGGTATTTTATGCTTCTTGGTGCAATTGTGAATGGGATCAGTGTCTTTATTTGTCTTTCTCTTGCTTCACTGTTAGTGTATAAGAATGCAACTGATTTCTGTACATTGATTTTGTATCCTGAAACTTTGCCGAATTCATGTATCAGTTCTAGCAGACTTTTGGTGGAGTCTATCGGATTTTCCATGTATAGTATCATGTCATCTGCAGAAAGTGAAAGCTTGACTTCATCTTTGCCAATTTTGATGCCTTTGATTTCCTTTTGTTGTCTGATTGCTGATGCTAGAACTTCCAACACTATGTTAAACAACAGTGGTGAGAGTGGGCATCCCTGTCGTGTTCCTGATCTCAGGGGAAAAGCTCTCAATTTTTTCCCCATTGAGGATGATGTTAGCTGTGGGCTTTACATAAATGGCTTTTATGATCTTTAAGTATGTTCCTTCTATCCCGACTTTCTCAAGGGTTTTTATTAAGAAAGGGTGCTGGATTTTTTCAAAGGCCTTTTCGGCATCGATTGACAGGATCATATGGTTCTTATCTTTTCTTTTATTAATATGATGTATCACGTTGATTGATTTGCGAATGTTGAACCAGCCCTGCATCCCAGGAATGAATCCCACTTGATCATGGTGAATAACTCTTTTTATATGCTGTTGAATAAGATTTGCTAGTATCTTATTGAGAATTTTGGCATCCATATTCATCAGGGATATTGGCCTGTAGTTCTCTTTTTTTACTGGGTCTCTGTCTGGTTTAGGAACCAAAGTAATACTGGCTTCATAGAATGAGTCTGGAAGTTTTCCTTCCCTTTCTATTTCTTGGAATAGCTTGAGAAGGATAGGTATTATCTCTGCTTTAAGCGTCTGATAGAACTCCCTTGGGAAGCCATCTGGTCCTGGACTCTTATTTGTTGGGAGAGTTTTGATAACTGATTCAATTTCTTCGCTGGTTATGGGTCTGTTCAAGCTTTCTATTTCCTCCTGATTGAGTTTTGGAAGAGTGTGGGTGTTTAGGAATTTGTCCATTTCTTCCAGGTTGTCCAGTTTGTTGGCATATAATTTTTCATAGTATTTCCTGATAATTGTTTGTATCTCTGAGGGATTGGTTGTCATAATTCCATTTTCATTCATGATTTTATCTATTTGGGTCATCTCCCTTTTCTTTTTGGGAAGCCTGGCTAGAGGTTTGTCAATTTTGTTTATTTTTTCAAAAAACCAACTCTTGGTTTCGTTGATCTGCTCTACAGTTTTTTTAGATTCTATACTGTTTATTTCTGCTCTGATCTTTATTATTTCTCTTCTTCTGCTGGGTTTAGGCTGCCTTTGCTGTTCTTCTTCTATTTCCTTTAGGTGTGCTATTAGATTTTGTATTTGGGATTTTTCTTGTTTCTTGAGATAGGCCTGGATTGCAATGTATTTTCCTCTCAGGACTGCCTTCGCTGCATCCCAAAGCGTTTGGATTGTTGTATTTTCATTTTCGTTTGTTTCCATATATTTTTTAATATCTTCTCTAATTGCCTGGTTGACCCACTCATTCTTTAGTAGGGTGTTCTTTAACCTCCATGCTTTTGGAGGTTTTCCAGACTTTTTCCTGTGGTTGATTTCAAGCTTCATAGCATTGTGGTCTGAAAGTATGCATGGTATGATTTCAATTCTTGTATACTTATGAAGGGCTGTTTTGTGACCCAGTATGTGATCTATCTTGGAGAATGTTCCATGTGCACTCGAGAAGAAAGTATATTCTGTTGCTTTGGGATGCAGAGTTCTAAATATATCTGTCAAGTCCATCTGATCCAATGTATCATTCAGGGCCCTTGTTTCTTTATTGACTGTGTGTCTAGATGATCTATCCATTTCTGTAAGTGGAGTGTTAAAGTCCCCTGCAATTACCACATTCTTATCAATAAGGTTGCTTATGTTTATGAGTAATTGTTTTATATATATGGGGGCTCCCGTATTCGGCGCATAGACATTTATAATTGTTAGCTCTTCCTGATGGATAGACCCTGTGATTATTATATAATGCCCTTCTTCATCTCTTGTTACAGCCTTTAATTTAAAGTCTAGTTTGTCTGATATAAGTATGGCTACTCCAGCTTTCTTTTGGCTTCCAGTAGCATGATAAATAGTTCTCCATCCCCTCACTCTCAATCTGAAGGTGTCCTCAGGTCTAAAATGAGTCTCTTGTAGACAGCAAATAGATGGGTCTTGTTTCTTTATGCATTCTGATCCCTATGTCTTTTGGTTGGTACATTTAATCCATTTACATTCAGTGTTATTATAGAAAGATATGGGTTTAGAGTCATTGTGATGTCCGTACGTTTCATGCTTGTAGCGATGTCTCTGGTACTTTGTCTTACAGGATTCCCCTTAGGATCTCTTGTAGGGCTGGTTTAGTGGTGACGAATTCCTTCAGTTTTTGTTTGTTTGGGAAGACCTTTATCTCTCCTTCTATTCTAAATGACACACTTGCTGGATAAAGGATTCTCGGCTGCATATTTTTTCTGTTCATCATATTGAATATCTCGTGCCAATCCTTTCTGGCCTGCCAAGTTTCAAAAGAGAGATCAGTCACGAGTCTTATAGGTCTCCCTTTATATGTTAGGGCACGTTTACCCCTTGCTGCTTTCAGAATTTTCTCTTTATCCTTGTATTTTGCCAGTTTCACTATGATATGTCATGCAGAAGATCGATTCAAGTTACGTCTCAAGGGAGTTCTCTGTGCCTCTTCGATTTCAATGCCTTTTTCCTTCCCCAGTTCAGGGAAGTTCTCAGCTATTATATCTTCAAGTACCCCTTCAGCACCTTTCCCTCTCTCTGCCTCCTCTGGAATACCAATTATGTGTTTATTATTTCTTTTTAGTGTATCACCTAGTCCTCTAATTTTCCCCTCATACTTCTGGATTTTTTTATCTCTCTTTTTCTCAGCTTCCTCTTTTTCCATAATTTTATCTTCTAGTTCACCTATTCTCTCCTCTGCCTCTTCAATCCGAGCCGTGGTCGTTTTCATTTTATTTTGCATCTCGTTTAAAGCGTTTTTCAGCTCCTCCTGACTATTAGTCCCTTGATCTCTGCAGCAATAGATTCTCTGCTGTCCTCTATACTGTTTTCAAGCCCAGCGATAAATTTTATGACTATTTTTCTAAATTCACTTTCTGTTATATTACTTAAATCCTTTTTTTTTAATTTTTTTAACATTTATTTATTTTTGAGACAGAGAGAGACAGAGCATACGGGGGAGGGTCAGAGAGAGGGAGACACAGAATCTAAAACAGGCTCCAGGCTCTGAGCTGTCAGCACAGAGCCCGATGCGGGGCTCGAACTCACAGACCGTGAGATCATGACCTGAGCCAAAGTCGGATGCCTAACCGAACAAGCCACCCAGGCGCCCCTATTTAAATCCTTTTTGATCAGTTCATTAGCTGTTGTTATTTCCTGGAGATTCTTTTGAGGGGAATTCTTCCGTTTGGTCATTTTGGATAGTCCCTGGAGTGGTGGGGACCTGCAGGGCACTTCCCCTGTGCTGTGGTGTATAAGTGGAGTTGGTGGGCGGGGCTGCAGTCAGACCTGATGTCTGCCCCCAGCCCACTGCTGGGGCCACAGTCAGACTGGTGTGTGCCTTCTCTTCCCCTCTCCTAGGGGCAGGATTCACTGTGGGGTGGTGTGGCCCATCTGGGCTACTTGCACACTGCCAGCCTTGTGGTTCTGGGGATCTGGCGTATTAGCTGGGGTGGGTAGGCAAGGTGCACGGGGGCAGGAGGGGCAGGCTTAGCTTGCTTCTCCTTAAGCGATCCACTTCAGGATGGGCCTTGTGGCAGCGGGAGGGAGTCAGACCTGCCACCCGAGGGGTGGCTCCGCAGAAGAACAGCGTTGGGTGTTTGCTGGGAGCAAGCAAGTTCTCTGGCAGGAACTGGTTCTCTTTGGGATTTTGGCTGGGGAATGGGCGAGGGAGATGGCACTGGCGAGAGCCTTTGTTCCCTGCCAAACTGAGCTCTGTTGTCCAGGGGCTCAGCAACTCTCCCTCCTGTTGTCCTCCAGCCTTCCTGCTTTCCGAGCAGAGCTGTTAACTTATGACCTCCCAGATGCTAAGTCCCGCTTGCTATCGGAACATACTCCGTCTGGCCCCTCCGCTTTTGCAAGCCAGACTCGGGGGCTCTGCTTGGCCGGCGGGCCGCCCCTCTGCCCCGGCTCCCTGCCGCCAGTCCATGCAGCGCGCACCGCCTCTCTGCCCTTCCTACCGTCTTCTGTGGGCCTCTCCTCTGCGCTTGGCTCCAGAGACTCTGTTCTGCTAGTCTTCTGGTGGTTTTCTGGGTTATTTAGGCAGGTGTAGGTGGAATCTAAGTGATCAGCAGGACGCGCGGTGAGCCCAGTATCCTCCTACGCCGCCATCTTCTGCTGGTCCCCCCAAGTTAAAGCTTTTTACTTCAAAATCTACATTGCCAAGTTAATAATGTGAACTCTGCTTTATTTGTACATTTATTTAAATGAAATTATTTTTCTGAATTTTTAGTCCAAGTTGTTATTAATGTTTTTTTTAAAAGAATGTTTTTGAAAAAATACATATTACATCATAAATGTATGTTCCAAAGTAGCATATATCATTTCAGCTTACATAACAAGTTCCATGTTTTGGTCAATTAGATGTATCTATAAGAAAGACTAGGAAATGACATCTCTAATTTCCCATTTAAATTCTTGACAGAGGAGACAGCAATCTGACAACAAAAAGAAATAAGATCCGTCCAAATTGGCAAGAAAGAAGCAAAACTTTAACTATTTGCAGATGACATAATATATAAAAAACCCAAAGACTCTACCAAAAAACTTCTACAACTGATAAACAAAGTCACCAAAGTTGCAGGATACAAAATCATAGTACAGAAATCTGTTGCATTTCTATATTGCACTTATATATACCAATAATAATGAATGAAAGAGAAATTAAGAAACAATCCTATTTACAATTGCATCAAAAATAATAAAATACCTAGGAATAAACTTAACCAGGGAAGTGAAAGACATGAATTGTGGAAACCATAAAACACTAATGAAAGAAATTAAAGACAACACAAAGACATGGAAAAGTATTCCATACACATGGATTAGAAAACAAATATTGTGTACATATACAATGGAATACTAGTTGGCAATGACAAAGAATAAAATCCTGCCTTTTACAACAACGTGGATGGAATTGGAGGGTATTATGCTAAGTGAAATAAGTGAGAGAAAGACAGATATCAAGTGTTTTCACTCATATGTGAACTTGAGAAACTTAATAGAAGACCATTGGGGAAGGGAAAGGGAAAAAATAGTTTCAAACAGAGAGGGAGGCAAATTATAAGAGACTCTTAAATACAGAGAACAAACTGAAGGTTGATGGGGGAATGGAAGAGAGGGGAAAGTGGGTGATGGGCTTTGAGGAGGGCACCTTTTGGGATGAGCACTGGGTGTTGTATATAAGCGATGGATCATGTGAATCTACCCCCAACACCAACAGCACACTGTATAAACTGTATGTTAGTGAACTTGACAATAATTACATTAAAAAATAGAATAAAGTAGAAGATAAAAAGAAAAAAGAAAAAAAATATTGTGAAAATGTCCATACGACCTAAAGCAATCTGCAGATTTAATACAATCCCTCTCAAAATACCAAAAAGGTTTTTCACAGAACTAGAACAAATAATCCTAAAATTTGTATGGAACCATAAAAGACCATGAATAGCCAAAGCAATCTTGAAAAAGAAAAGCAAAGCTGGAGGCATCACAATTTCAGACTTAAAGTTCTATTACAAAGCTGCAGTAATCAAAACAGTATGATGTTGACACAAAAATAAACACATAGATCAACAGCACAGGATAGAAAGCTTAGAGATTATAAGGTCAATTAATTATAAGGTCAATTAATCTTTGACAGAAGAGGCAAGAACATGCAATGGGAAAAAGACGGTCTCTTCAACAAATGGTGTTGGAAAAACTGGACAGCTACATGTAAAAGAATGAAACTGGACCACTTTCTTACACCATACACAAAAATAAATTCAAAATGGATTAAAGATCTAAATGTGAGACCTAAAACCATAAAAGTCCTAGAAGAGAACACAGGCAGTAACTTCTTTGACACTGGTCATAGTAACTTCTTTTTAGATATGTCTTCTGAGGTAAAGGAAGCAAAAACAAAAATAAACTGTTGGGACTTCATCAAAATAAAAAGCTTCTGGACATTAAAGGAAATAATCAACAAAACTAAAAGGCAACCTATGGAGTGGGAGAAGATTTTTCTAAATGACACACATGAGGTTATTATACAAAATATTTAAAGCACTTATAAAATTCAACCCCCAAAATGAATAATCCAATTAAAAAATGGGCAGAAGACATGAATAGACATTTTTCCAACAAAGACATACAGATGGCCAACAGACACATGAAAAGATGCTCAACATCACTGATCATCAGAGAAATACAAATCAAAACTACAATGAGATATCACCTCACACTATCAGAACAGCTAAAATTGACAACACAAGAAGCAACAGGTGTTAGAGAGGATGTGGAGAAAAAGGAACCCTCTTGCATTGTTGGTGGGAATGCAAACTGGTGCAGCCACTGTGGAAACAGTATGGAGGTTCCTTGAAAGGTTAAAAATAGAACCACCCTGTGATCCAGCAATTGCACTACCAGGTATTTATCCAAAGAATACAAAGATACTAATTCAAAGGGATACATGCACTCTGATGTTTATAGCAGCATTATCTACAATAGCCAGATTAGGGAAACAGCCCAAGTATTCATCAACTGAAGAATGGATAAAGAAATGACATGTATATATATATATATATATATATATATATATATATATACACATGCCATATATATATATATATATATATATATATATATATACATGCCATTTCTTTATATGCCATTTCTTTATACATATATATATATATATATAAATATACACACACACACCATATATATACCATATATATGTGAATATACTCAGCCATAGAAAATGAAATCTTACCATTTTCAACAACATGGATGGAGCTAGATAATATTATGCTAAGCAAAATAAGTCAAAGAAAGACAAATACCATATGATTTCACTCATATGTGGAGTTTCAGAAACAAAGCAAATGAGCAAAGGGGGAAAAACGAGAGAGAGAGGCAAACCAAGAAACAAATCTTAACTATAGAGAGCAAGCTGATGGTTAATATGAGAGAGGTGGGTTGCGGGATGGGTTAAATATGTGATGGAGATTAAGGAGTGCACTTGTGATGAGCACCAGGTGATATATATCAAAGTGTTGAATCACTATATTTTACACCTGAAACTAGTATTACATTGTATGTTAACTAATTGGAATTTAAATAAAACTTAAAAAAAAATCTTGGTAGGGGAGGAGGCCAGTGAAAAAGGATACTGGGGGATAATTAACACAATTGATAACTGCATTAATTTTACAGTTAAAAGATAATTACTCTGCCTCAAATAATACTCTGCCTTCTAGATGCTATTGCTTTCCCTTTTCTTCCAGATTTCCTTTATTTTTATTTTTTAACATATTATCAGGCAAATGTGAAATATATTCAGGTATAACTTTTGTCCACAGAAAGAAGGTAGAGTCTGTCCTTGGCCTAGAACACAGTTCTTTGTGGCTAAAATCTGAAACTCAGATATACAAGTGGAAATAATACTACCAATTCAAATTCTAGAGTTAGCATATAACTGAACATCACAGAATCTACTGTTAAACAGTTCTGCTAGTGAGCACTACCTATAAAACTACGATATCAAGGATTCAACATTGCTTAGGGTTTTGGAGAAATGATGCTAAGGTAAATTGTTTTCTGGTTGTCTCAAGCATCAGCCTTTCAGTTTTCTCTCTCACTTTCTGAGACAGGAGGCATACAGTGAAGGAAGCTAGAAACAAGGCATGCTGTATACAGGCAATTTTCACTTCTAATTCATACTTTTGGATAAGTTATTTCATCTCTTTCAGTGTGAAGTTCTTTGTGTAGATGGTATAAAGCTGTTACTCAAGTATAAATTCCACTATTTATTATTTGATGGGATGTTTCAACAGATCAGAAACACTAAAACAACTGAGTCACAAAGGATAGCTCTAAGTTAGCAGGCAGGAAGACTAATGAAGGGTATAAATTATTCTCATTAATGGGAGAAGTAATTCATACAATAAAAACCATAGAAAAATTTAATGAGCACATAGTGTCAGGTATGGAGTAAAATAGTCTCTATAAAGGACTTAGAGTTTTCTAAATATTCCAGGCTCATTAGGACCTCATACTGGAAAATTCTTCAATATTCTTTTTGCTGCACCTTGCACCTCCCTCAAAAATACTAATATAAATACTTATCATAATGTTTTGAAACTGCCTGTTTATTTACCTGAATTTCCCACATTATCATCTCTAGGAAAGCAGACTATGAGTCTCTCTTATTGACTATTTTATCTCTAGTGTCTACTTGGTACAAGGCTTGACACATAGTAGGTTCTCAACATTCATTTATACTAAGTTTGTAGATAAGAAGACATAATTACTAGTACAAGGTATTCATTGACTTCTTCCTTTCTTTCTTGCCAAGGAGATTGTTGTTCTTGTCTGCCAAAACTCCAAATATCTAAAGGAAAGATAATTCCAATTTGGAGAGGAAAGAAAAGCTAAATTATCTGTGTAATCAAAAGAGAAAAGATAGAGAGAGGAGAAAAAGAGAAACATATGGTAGAAGATGGCAGAGGAAGGAAGGAAATAACATTTCAGGGCTTAGAAAGAAATGCAACATAGCAGTTTAAGAGAATATGTAACTAGACGAAAGGAAATATATATACTGGTTATTGTGAAGTATGTATTTACATCCCTTCCATATCCTTTGAGAAAAATAAGACATTAAAACTTCTTAAGAAATCCTTTTTAGAAAACGAGCTTTTAGAATATTACAGTACTTCAAGATTGATCCCAATAGATTTTTTAAGGATGTAAAAGATAACTATGAAATACTTGATTACATAAAGCAGCGGTTATTTCCAGCTGTGGGATTCAGCAGAAAGTTTGTGAAAACTGTTTGAGCAAGATGGGCAGGATTTGCATACATAAAGATTAGAGAAGAAAACTATTCTAGGTACAGGGTTTACCTGAACTGGCACTGATTTTAAAGGACTAGTAACCAATCATTTCCATTGCAGATGTAAATGTATTTACACATCAGTTATTCTGCCTTGACCACTTGATTAGTTTTAATCAAGGCCTTTTTTCTCATCCTTTTCCTTTCAGCTTCTAATTATATTTGTTATAATTAGACAAACAATCTAAATTGCTGGAAGCAATCTTTATTTCAAATAGACTGCAGATTTAAGTCAGACTACCAGACTAGCGTTAGCACAAAGTTGATGAGTTTCTTTGCAGAGCGGTGCATTAATCAACACAAAGCTGGTAAGTTCACTCACAGCTTAAGGGAGCAATTTCATTACCCAGTAGAGATACATTTTATGGTGGTTTAACTGAACAAATCCACTTGCAAAAACAAGCATTATATACATTTTTTTGCGGCTATCATAAACTTGAGAATTGATAGTTCCATTCCTAGCAGATTAAATAAAGCATTGTAGAACTACGGACTATCATACTGATTATAAATATAAAGGTAAGAATATCACAGATACAAACAACACATGTAACTTTAAATTTTCAAAATCGTGTTACCCTAAATGGATAGCCTCCATGGTCACTTTTGTCCTTACATTCCTATGATCACATATATACATATGGTGTCCAAACTTTTCCTTTTTATATGATTGAGACATTTAATAAATAGCCCAGGATTTGAAGTCACAAAATAAATTTGTTGTTCAACATTACTAACTAAAATAATTGGTTGAATAAATAATTAGAAATATAAGAGGGAAGAAAGAAGGGAAAAAAGAAAAGGAAGAAAGATAACCCCACTACTTGGTTCACTGCAATCCTTCATATAAAATATCATTTATGCTTATAGTTATTTTATTTTTAACTCAGACTAAATAAAAAAAATTAGCCATTACCTTTTGCTAGATGTGCTCTATGTTTTATACAGTATGAACAAAATTATATTATTTTGATTTTCTCGGAACAAAGCAGAGACATAATGAGGTTTTATTAAATTCCATTATACTCTATGACTATGCCCTTTGTGTACCATCACAGCTGAAAGCCAATTATTTTTTGCAAGAAACAAGAGAGTCTCTTGAGTATTAGGTTATTTGGTTACCGAATTACCGAGAACAAGATAGCATATAGAATATATGCTTCTTTTATATGATGCACTCATTTATAATAAACATATAAATAAGTATTTCTCAACTCTGTTTTGTGTCCACCTATAACAAGTACCCCAGGCACATAATAAGCAAACCAAAAATTGGCTGAAAATATAGCACTGACCTTTGCTGAAGTAACCAATGGCTGGAACTTAAGTATGCTTTGGGGACACTAAAATGTGTGGTATTTTTCTTGTAAAATGTGCTCATTATAGGTGTAAAATTGTTTTACCTGTGTATAGTACATCTGTATCTGCTATTCAGATTTGATCTGCCAGGTGAATTTTTTAAAAAATAAAACTCACTCCAACAAATGGATATATGAATAACTGATTGCATGGCTGTGTAATGGCTTCAGGATGTCGGTCTCTATAGTGATTCTATTTAAACTGTATATATAAGTGAGAAAGAAGCAGAAACTTTCTGTTGTGGAAAGTGATAAGATATATTGTTTTGGCATATTATTTATGTTTGTTCAAGAGTATTTGGGAAAACTGGAGTGGCATGATTTATTGTTACACAACAAATGTTTTCTCTAGTGAAGGGTTGTGAAGCAATTCATGTGAGATTTTTTTTTAACTTTGAAGAAATTTAAATCAGGAGCATTGACATACTGGCCAAAACTGAAAGATATTGTTTCAGTATGCTTACTAATGCACAGTGAGAAACTGATTGATGGTTATAGCACTTTTGCATTTTGGTTTAAGAGAAGAGTTTATGCTTTTGTCATTGCTCATTCCTGTTCCATAGACGACAATTAGTCATCTAGCAAAGACCATACTTTACAGTGTATGGCAGCCATGAGAATATGCCTCTTATATCTGTCAATGCAGAAAGCATAACTGACCCAAGGCCCCAGGTGCTGAGCTTTGAAATTTATCTCCATTATCTTCCTATTAAGGCCATGCTTTCTATTTGCATCTCCCAGCCAGTGGTTGAGAATAGCAGTGATACTACAAGCAAGTCTATTTCTGGAAGACACAGAACTACTGTGATGGGTAACTTCTACTCTAAAACTTCCCAAAAACCTTGTTAAATTTTCTTTACAACTGCATTGAAGTCTCAGGTGCTTCCATCCCACTTTCTTTTTCGCCTGTTCTTCACTCAGAGTCATATCTGCAGTGAATTGCATTCTGACGACTCTTGTAGCCTCCCAGGGCCCCTCCATTCTTCTTAGGTATTTCTTCTCATAAATGTTTCTCATGTTTAATCTTGTCTTAGTTTCTGATTCCTAGACAATTTGCCTAACTCAGGGCAAATATAATATTTTACATGTCTCACATTACCTTTGTATAATAGAGGTTTCCCTCAGCCACACCAATTTCATGCCACTATAGCTAACAGAAACAAGCAAAGCCATTACTCTCAGAATTATTCTATCCACCCACTCTTTGCTAATTCCTTCTGTCTTTGGTCAAGGACAGGTCGTCCTTTCCAGAAGTCCTTTTCTTATGTACTTCCCAAAGACAGCCATGAGTATGATTCAACCCTGATTCAGTTGTAGTCCGGAATGATCAAGAGTCCTTCACTTCTGATTTTTGAACCCAGTCACACTAAGAAAAGTCAGAAGGCAGTGATATTGCTTATTGCAAAAATGAGGGGGGCTGAAATAACAAAAGCATAGAGATTTCATTATGGCAGGTCTCAAAACCTTATGAAGGAAGAAGTGTATAGCAACCTGATTCCAAATAATTTATTAACTGGGCTATCGAGCATATCTTCTCATGACTTTTTACTTTTTCACTTATTGATATGGGTGTTATATGTGCTTATTAGTATTCAATGCACACAATATGCCATATAGGAGATCTGAGCCACACTCTTGAGATGTTTAGTAATGTCAGGATCCCTAAGTGCTTACCATCAGATACTGAAAGATTCTCATGATGTCATTATCTCAAAGTTACTGATGTCTTTAGTATGTTTTTGCCATTTCTTGTTAAGTGATAAAACATATCATAAGGTAGGCATGAAAATATCTTTCTTAGAAAAAATATACACCCTTGATATTGTCGTGCAATGTTCTAGTGTCAGCCATTTGTGGAATTGTTTCCACAAGGATTTAAAAATTCTCATGTTTTTGTCAACCAGATGGATAGCTGCATTTATTCATTCATCCATTTTATTTATTAATTTTTTTAATGTTTATTCATTTTTGAGAGAGAGAGAGAGAGAGAGAGAGAGAGAGAGAGAGAGAGAGAACACAAACAGGGGAGGGGCAGAGAGAGGGAGACACAGAATCTGAAGAAGGCTCCAGGCTCTGAGCTGTCAGCATAGAGCCTGACATGGGGGTCCAATCCACGAACCACAAGACCATGACCTGAGCTAAAGTTGGATGCTTAACAAACTGAGCTACTCATGTGCCTCTCATCCATTCATTTACTAATCATTTGACTCTTAAGTTTTTCAAAAACATTAATTGATTAGTATATGCTGAATAAGGCACTGAGATGGGGTGGAGAACATTCTAGATATCAAGACTCTTGAAAAGGAGTCCTAAAATAGTAACAAAATTAACAAAACCTGAAATGGCAATTATGAATGAAATGATAAAATTCCCTAGCCATTTTAGCAATCTACAAAATACAGAATAAATAATTTCAATATATTTATTTAGTAATCATGGTTCTTTAATGGCAATATTCAGTTATGGGAAAGGTACAGGTTTCCTGATACACTGACAGTGGGCTTCTTCTTGATATAAATAGAAAGCAATTTATTAAAATTGTCAAAGCTGAAATATCACTTGGACTTCATAGTCCCACATGTAGGAATAAATATCAAGAAAATGATATTGTATATAGAATAAAACTTCATGTTCTACAGTGAAATATTATTTTGAATGACATATTGGAAACATCTTAAGTAAGTGTTAAAAAAATTTTTTTAATGTGTATTATTTGAGAAAGAGACAGAGAGCAGGGAGGGGAGGGGCAGAGAAAGAGGGAGACACAGAATCGGAAGCAGGTTCCAGGCTCTGAGCTGCCAGCACAGAGCCCAACGCGGGGCTTGAACCCACAGACCGCAAGATCATGACCTGAGCTAAAGTCGGCCGCCTAACCGACTGAGCCACCCAGGCATCCCATTTTAAGTAAGTATTAATGCAATAATTGTTATGGAATATTGGTAATGGTGTAATTCTTCTGTCATTGAAAATGATGCTAATGGAGAATTTGTAATGTTTACATTAAGTAAAACATGTTTAAATCACATGTTTAATTTAAGTAGAGAAAATAAAATAAAAATCCAAAATCTGTAAAAAAAATGAGGTTTAAATGTTTAAAAATGCATAGAACAAGAAAAAAGGATGCAGAACCCTATGTTAACAATAAATATTTCTGGGCAAAAAGTTATGCATAATCTACTTCTTTTTAATACATATTGTATTTCACAATGTTATATATGGACATTATTTTTACATATAAGTGAAATAATTTAAAATCCAGAAAAATAGTTTTCCAGAACACCCTGGGAGAAAAATTTTATTATCTCACATTTGTTAAGAACTACAGCGTAAACTGACCTTGAAATTATGCCAACATAAGTAAAAAATAGTATAGAGATGATTAAATTTGCTTCACATTCTTATGTCTCAAAAAAATATTTATCTCTTTTTTATATGGGAAAACCACAAAGGAACATTTTATCAATTCAGTTTCCTAATTTAAGGAATATATGATACATTTCTAAAACAATAAAATCTTTTAAACACTGAATTGGTTTACACACATGTAGCCTTGTGGGTTCATGGATCACTAGTAATACACATGAAAGATTTCATATGTCTGTTCCCATCTGCAATGCTATCCATCACTTTCATAGATTTAGGACCTCCAGTAGTCTAGGCTGACTGCATGTTCATCCTGTCATTTTTTTTCCCCAGTTAACTTTATTAGTGTTGATCATGCCTGACTTTTCTAAGATTCCTTTGGCTCCTTTAACCTTGGCTTTACTGACCTGGAATAGATAGCAGCCAGGTGATACCTTGGCTAACTATATTTTTAGACAATTTCCTATGTTGTTGAGAAAAGAAATAAGGGATCACAGAGATAAGTTAAATGGATCTACCACAAGAAGGAAAATAAGAAAATATGAGTAATGTTTCAAATAACTGAGTGTTTAGTTCAGTATAAGGTCAGATTTAGGGGAAGTTATTTTAGTATGTGATTGTATTGGGCACAAATGTAAACAGAAAGGGAGAAGTTAGTAGAGAGAAAAAGCTGAATATATTCATGAGAGTTGTTTAAATTGATGAAACGGGTCACAGGAGGGATGAGAGGACACTGAAATTAGTGGACATGTGGACAGACTATTCTTTAACTAGAGAAGAGAACTGAAACAAGAGAAGAAATTAACAATACATTTAGGTGCAAGCACATTTCTAAATGTGGTGGGGCAGCTGAGTGCATAATTAGTTGCCTTTATTTTTCCTATGAAGGAGGAGGTGATTTAGGTAAAAAGAAAACTAAGTAGATTGAAAAAGCTTGAAGATGCTATGACATTCTTATAGGAAGAAAATGAATAAGTAATGGAGCTGGTCAGGGAGAAGAGAAGTGCTTCTTGAGCATACATCATTAATATTTGAACGAAATCAAGACATGGTTTCCTTTTGATGTATGTTGGCACCTGGTGCACTCATGAAAGACCATGAATTATTTCATTTAATTGAACTAACATTTGAGTGCCCAATATGTGACAGATACTCTGCTAGACACTGAGAAGAAAATCAAAAGACAAATAAAATTTAATCTTATATCTCAAAGACCCATCTAAACAGTACAAAAGTTAGACGTATAGATAATTGAAATGTAAAGCAGAAGTGTTAGGCACACAGCAACTATTAAGAGCATGGGCTTCACCATGAGAGTAGGTAGGACTGAATAATAGCTGAACATACTTAAACAGTCCCCTTAACTCACGTGCCCTTTACTTTCTTCTTCTCTAAAATCTGGCTAATAGACCTCATAGCTGGATCATGTATGTGAATCACTTTATAAATTCTAAGGCTTTATGAAAATATAGTTTTCTTTATTACTATCTTATATGAATGTTTTAAATTTCTAAAAACCTTTAAAAATAAAAAGAAGGAGAGACAGAAAAGGAGAGCGGGAAGAGAGCAAGAGAAGATAGAGAAAGAGAGAGACTCTCTCTCTCTCTCACACACACACACACACACACACACACACGTGCTCTGGTTAGAATGTTTAGATACTCTTTACACTGGAAGTGAAATTTGCCCCTGGATTTGTATAACATAGCCACAAGTAGACAGAATTAAGGTCACAGAGTTAGAATAAGTAGAGGAAACCACTTCAGCAACATTTTAGAGAAGAAAAAGCACAAACCATATTGAGGAATAGAAAGCAGACCATATTACATAGAAAGTAGGGGAGTAAAAAGGCATAAAACGTAGTTGTGAACATTTATTAACGGCTCTTAATTCCATATTAAAGAGATGTCACTTAAATTATGGTTAGAATATAATATAAAACTTAAATATTCTACAAAGTGGGCCTACATTTTCTGCATTTTCAGGAAGACTGTATGTACAACCTCATTTCAATTTCACTTCTCCTTTGCTATCCATGCTCCAGGAACACTGTTTTTCTTTCGGTTTCCTAAATGTGACAGACCCTTTCAAAAGTCTTTTTATCACAAAGGTCTGTGCAAATACTCTTTTTCAACTGCTTTCATTTGGTAGATTCATAGCTCACTCTTATCACTCAGTTCTCGGTGTAGAAGTCATCTCAAAGAGGTCTTCTTTGACTATCTCATGTAAAGTAGGACACCTATTACTCTGCATACGAACATTGCTTTCCTTTATAACATTAGATATAATTTTAAATTACTCTGTTTTTGTTTAATTCATTTCCGTACCTTACTCTCTCTTGTACATCTCCTAGAATATAATCCATGAGGATAGGGATTATGTTTATTTTTCTCACTGTTCATTGCCTACCCAATTTTTTTTAATACACAGAGGTGCTTAACATTTATTGAATAATATATTAAAAGGTATTTTCTTTATGGAGGCATTGAATAATTTTGTGCATGGAAGATACTTTGGGGAAAAGGACTGTGCCTTAGAAAAAGTAAACTAATACTGTATTATCTAATATATTAGAAAATATGAGATGGAACATAAATCACTTAGTTATTGCAATAGTGATGCATTTTTTAATGAAGATCAGATCTACTAAAGCACTGCAGAAGTGAGGAATAAGAATAGGGCTGTCCTGAGATTGTGAAGGAAAAAGAAATAGGAATAGAAATAAGGTACAAGGAGACTGGGTTCAAAGATGACAAAAGCAGGAAACATAATTTTTCTCTGTTTCATCTGGTATGGGGTATCCATCTGGCTCTGTTTAACCTTCCTCTAGCTGGGAGAAGGTGATACTGAGCCATTTTAAGAGTCTCTGATAGTTAACTTGATTTAATCCAGTGTATTACCAAAAACTCTATAGAGCTGAACACTAAAGTACATTGTTAAGGTATTATTTTGGAGAAATTTATTACAAAGTTTCCATTTTTATCATTTGAGGGTAAGGTCATTCTGAATTTCTGTTGTAAGTTTCACATGTCAGTACTTTATAGCTCAACCATTTCAAATGACAAGCAAATCATTCTTCACTAGTTGTCAACACAAAGAATTTTATGTTTTAACTTCACCAAAATACTAAAAGAGACTTTCTCAGTTAAACACATCCAAGTTGCTTTCTAAAAATCCTTGGGAAATTTCCAAACCATAATTGAAGGGTTTGATAAAATGATAAACACACAGAAGTCACATTAATTTCAATCAAGGATATTATTGCAAATAAGGAATATTTAAGGAAAACCTATTTCTTTCAAGCATTCAAATAGGAATACCTAAAAGGGGCAAATACAATCTCAACTAAAATTGATCAACATCAATTCCGAAACCTAACTGCTCATGGAATACATAATCTTCTCTACCTAGCAAAAAATTAACTAGTAGGTGACACCTAACTGGTAGTTCTAGTGGGTTTCATGGTACTAAAGATTTCTTTACCTGTGGTTCTTAGGACTCCATAGGAAGCGGAACTAATGTTTGTTGTGTGATGTTTTCTTGTAATGTTCGTTAATGCTATATTTTGCGACACACATTTAAAAATAAAATCTACTTACTAACATTTATATAATTTAGTTTGATTAGAATGTATTACATTTTTCATCCTTAAAACATTTTCAAATGTGTCACTTCATTTTTTCTATCCCTGCACAGTATATATTCCTTGTTTTTTATGAGAATGATAAACTGGGGGAATAAGTTGTCACTATAATGGCCTTTAAAATTACTACAGATGCCACTTAAATTTGAGTGAAAGAAATAAAAGCGAGGGAAAGATATCTATATTATTTTCACCAATGTTATCAAAACAAAATAATAGAAATTAACTGATTTTCACATTTAAACAGGAGTTTGTAGATTTTTTTATTTAAATCCATGTCTGTCCAACTCTATCATTCTACAGCTATAATGCAATGGATAAAAGTGTGAGCTCTGGAGCCGAGGGCTGTGTGACTTCAATTCTCCCTCCTCTGTTGAGTCATTATAGAAGCATGGACAAATCACTTGACTCACTATCATCTCAATTTGTTAATCTATAAAAAGGAAATATTAGTATCATTGCATAAGCTGGTAATATGAATTCAGTACTGAGTATTTAAAACAGAGATTGGTACATGATAGGAAAACCACAAATATTACTAATGGCAGCTCCTTTTTTTTCTTTTTCCTTCTACTCCTTTTTCTTTCTTTTTAAAAGCATTCTGCATCTTTCTTTTATCATTTGGGAATATATATGTATATATACACTTTCCCAGATATTTCTAAGTGGTAGAAATTCAGATGTGTAATACATTTTATCACATTTTTTAAGGGTGCAAATGACTTTTAAAGGAATATGGGCTGGATTTTATAAATTAAAATATACCGGAAATGTTCCACTTTCAATAACAAAAATTTATTTTACCATTTTTTCTTCCTGAAGTTTTTTCTGGTGTCAGGGAAAATTTAAAGTGAGGATATGACTGTTATCCAATTGTGCTATTTTTGTTGAAGTATCACCATCTTAAAGGAATGATGAAAACTTGACCATAGATATTAATAAGAAATGGCTGCCAGACAAACCCATTCATCAGTAATGCTGACAGATCCAGCAAGAGATTATAACTCAATTACGATGAAATGATTGGAAGAATGATTTCTTGATTGAATGATTCTTTATAAAATCCAGCTTCACAGAAAAAAATCAACAAAACCCATTTAAAGATTTTTTTAGCTAGAAGTGCAAGTATTGTTGGCTCTCTCTGCAATGTCTTATCGTGATTTAAAATAATCTAAAAGGTAGCAAATAGTTTATTTTCTAGTTTATCAAAACTGCAACACTTTTATGGCTTGTGAGTAAATAAAGTTTCAATTTCATGACTTGTATTATACTTTCCCATAATAGATGAACATTTTATTAGTCACTTTTTCTAGCCGATTTTGATATGTCCTCTTAAATGCTTTTCCCAATTTTGAAAGTTATTTATGCTCATTTTTAAGATCTAAGAATCAGAACTATGCATATAATATTGAGTAAAACTTGGTGTAAAATGTGAAAAGATTTCTGTAGCCAAATCTAATTTTGGGTGTGTATATATGTATGTGTATATACACACACACACATAAATAAATATATATAAACAGTTTTGTAATACAATTTACAGTCATTTTCATCTTTAAAGAAAATGTTAACATTAACACTATAAAATTTTTTTTAAATATGCACACATTTAAAAATTATTTTCAACCTGAATTTATCCATATATTTACGAAGTTGTAAATATATGTTATCACAATACCCACAATATATTTTCTATATTCTATATTTTCTCTCAATATAATCACATGCATATTTTAATACTTGTCCATGGTCTCATAGTTGTAATTTTCAAAGTGAGCATCATTTCCTAACCAATGCTTGATTATTAGTATCACCTGAGATGATTGTTAAACATGTGGATTCATGTTAACTCCCCAAGAGATTCTGATTCAGTAAATCTAAAATTGGACCAGGCATTTCTACTTTTAACAAGCATCCAAAATAACTAATATTAGGGGTCTTCCTATGGGAAACAATGAATATCCTTTAATTAGATGTTCATCATTGTTGAATCATGCTGTATCAAAGTATTTTCCCACTATTAAGAAAAGTCACAATGAACATCATTATAGGTAGATTATATTATTTTATAATTATTTCCTTAGGATAAATATCTATAATTTAAATGATTAAATTTAAGATTTGTGATCATTTTAAGGCTCTTGATATATACCACAAATTTATTTTCCATAAACTCCTAGTTTAAACTGCTTTAAAATTATATTCAATTTTTCAGTTTCCCTGAAGCCTTATACCAATATTGAATATCATGTTTTGAAAAATTTATCAAAGTTAAATTATGCCTCTACAACTCCACTTCTTTGATTACTTGCAGTAATTGGAAAAGTATCCATATGCATCTTTCCTACGTGACTTCTTTGAAATTTTATTGTTTCTGTTTACAGTTTGTGGTATTCACATTTTATAGTTTGTTAGTACACTTCAGTTTTCATATAATTTAAAAAACATGTATAAAACAACTGACACAGGTAGGTTGCTTTTAGTATCGGATAATAGATATTCACAAATGAAACTGCCTTAAATAATAAAGAAATCATGTATCTCCCTTGAGAGTCCAGAAGGTCTAAAGCTTCAGAAGTAATGCAGACACTAGATGTATGAGGTCAAGTCTTTGCCTTGGCCTCGGGCGATAATCCTGAAACTTCTCTCCTTAGCATGTTGGTTCAAGGTGATAGCAGTTCTAGGTATCACATCCAGAGGCAATAACTTCCAGAAGAAAAGGACCAATTCATTCAGTATGTATTTATTGAGAAAGAATAAATGTTGGTCAGAAAATCACTGATAGACTTCCTCTATGTCATTTAAAAGAATTAGACTACCTTACTTATTTTAATGAGGCATTGGTGAAAGAAATAAGGTAATCATGATGGGTGAATATAAACAGCATCTTCCTCTAAGGAGAAGGATAAAGGTATACAATTTATGGGATCTAGAAAGTAAAAATAAGGAATTAGGCAACAAATAATGTCTAGTATAATAACTATTCATTGGTAAATTTCTCCTTCCTTCCTTCCTTCCTTCCTTCCCTTCTTCTTCTCCTTATCCTTCTCCTCATCTCCCTCCTCTTCTTCTTCCTTCTTCTTCTTATTTTTCTTTTCTTGTTAATTCTAAGATTTGATTTTATATTTTTGTGGTTGCTATAAAAGTTGTCACTCAAATCTCCTAGAAAATCTAGCAGGTTAGCAACCCACTGCCACACCTTTGTATCCACTATCAGTTTCCCTCAAGCTCTTCCATATCCATTACTGGGCCAGCAGGCTGGAGTTACTAGTGCTGTACTATTCCTGTCTAAGGCTGGAATTTTCCAGCAGGCAACCTTTGCTCAGAGACACCGATGGCTGGTTAAAACTTTTTCAGACTTCACTAGAGCATGAGACTTCCTACCCAATCCTTTTTTCACTCTTTCTTTTCACAAGTATCTAACCTGCATTGGGTTCTTTAGGGTCTTCCTGCCTACTCCTATCCCCAACTTCTTTGTCCTTGCTAGGACTTTTCCTCAGTAAATTTCTTATACTTTTTTTATGTTTATTTATTTTTGAGAGAGAGACAGTATGAGTGGGTGAAGGGACAGAGAGAGAGACAGGAAGACAGAATCTGAAGCGGCCTCTAGGCTCTGAGCTGTTAGCACAGAGCCCAACGTGGGGTCGGAACTCATGAACTGCGAGATTATGACCTGAGCCGAAGTTGGAAGCTCAACCAACTGAGCCACCCAGGTGCCCCTAAATTTCTTACACTTCTAATTCTGCTTCATGGGGGCACCCAAGCTGGCATGGTATTTAATCATTTGATCCATCCATGTTGTGATATATTAATTAAGGTATTCTCAACTATACTAATATTTATTTATTTATTTGGCAGTTTTATTTAATTATGTCTACTATGTACCAAGCTCTGTGTTAAGCAACATACACACAAAAATAAGAGAAAAAGCTTACTTCTCCCAAGTACTTACATGTTTAAAGGAAGACTCAAGCAGATAAATACATAATAATAATACAAAATTGAAGATACTCCAAGAGAGGTGTAAACTGAATTTGAAAATTCAGTGGAGTGAAATATCAATTCTTCCTGTTTCTGGAAGGCAGCATAAATCTCAGAAATGTTCTATTAAAGTTGAATTCCTTAGGTGGAACATGGAGAGATGAGTTTTCACATTGCATTAGTTAGGGCAATGCTAACTATGTGTAATAGTGTAATAGCTCAAGACAAATAGACATTTATTTTTCAATTATGTAATTATTTCATTCTTGTGGTCCTGGTTGTTGGGGGCTTTCACTCAGGAATTCACCTCTGGAGTTAAGGATATAATCTCATAATTCAGGGCATTTAGTAACAAAGGAATAGAAGTAGAAAAAGGAAATTGGGTTGGCAACAAATAATGTCCAATGCTCTAATCATTCATGTACAGTTAGATAAATATACTATTCCTTTTTGGATAATTTCAAGATTTGATTTTATATATTTGTGGTGGTGATCAAACTTAATTAAGTCAGAGAAAGACAAATTCACATAATTTCACTTATATGTGGAATCTAAAAAAACCCAAAAGATCAAAAACAGAAACAGACTTATAAATACAGGGAACAAACTGGTGGTTGTCAGAGGAGAAGTGCATGGGGGGATGAGTGAAATAGGTGAAAGGGATTAAGAAGTATTAACTTCTAGTTATAAATAAGTCACAGAGATGAAAAGTACAGCATGGGGTATCTATAATAGACTTATTTCAGACCTAAAGACACATGCCGATTGAAAGTGAAAGGATGGAGAAGCATTTCTCATTCAAATGGAAGTGAAAAGAAATCCAGGGTAGAAACATTTATATCAGAGAAAATAGACTTTAAAACAAAGACTGTTCACAAGAGACAAAGAAGAATACTATATAATCATACAGGGAATAATCTAACAAGAAGATATAACAATTATAAGTACTTATGTACCCAACATGATGGCACCCAAATGCATAAAGCAGTTAGTAACAACCATAAAGGAAGTAATTAATAGTAATACAATAATAGTAAGGGACTTTAACATCCACTACGTGGAAAGATCATCCAAACAGAAAATCAATAAGGAAACAGTGGCTTTGAATGATACCCTGGACCAGATGACTCTAACAAATATATTCAGAATATTCCATCCTAAAAAGGCAGAATACACATTCTTTTCAAGTCCACGTGGAATATGCTCCTGAAGAGATCACATATTAGACAAAAAAATAAGTTTCAAAAAATTCAAAAAGAACAGTCATACCACACATATTTTCCAATGACAAAGTTATGAAACTAGAAATCAACCACAAGAAAAATCTGGAAAGAGCACAAATATATGGGGGTACCTGGGTGGCTCAGTCAGTTAGGCATCTGACTTCGGCTCAGGTCATGACCTTATGGTCCATGGGTTCGAGCCCTGCGTCGGTTCTGTGCTGATGGCTCGGAGTCTGGAGACTGCTTCGGATTCTGTGTCTCCTTCTCTGTCTGCCCCTCCACCACTTGTACTGTCTCTCTCATAAGTAAATAAACTTCAAAAAAATTTTTTTAAAAAAGCACAAATGCATAAAGGTATACAACATGCTACTAAACAATGAACAGGTCAAAAAGGAAATCAAAGAGGAAATAAAAAATACATGGAGACAGATGAAAATGAAAACACAATGGTCCAAAACCTTTGGGATTCAGCAAAAGCTATTCTGAGAGGGAAGTTTCCAGCAATACAAATCTACCTCAAGAAGTAAGAAAAATCTCAAACAACTAACCTTACACCTAAAGGAGCTAGAAAACATGAACAAACAAAACTTAAAAACAGTAGAATAAAGGAAATAATGAAGATTAAAGCAGAAATAAATAGAATAGAAACAACAACAAAAAAATAGAACAGATGAATGAAACAAGAAGCTGGTTCCTCGAAAAGATAAAAAAATTGATAAACCTCTAGCCAGACTAAAAAAAAAAGAAAAAGGAAAGGAAAAAAGAGAGATAGAGAGAGGACTCAAATAAACAAAATCAGAAATGAAAGAGGAGAAATAACAACCTACACGACAGAAATATAGATTATGGGAGAATATTATGAAAAATTATATGCAAACATATTGGACAATCTAGAAGAAATGGATAAATTCCTGGAAACAAAGAAACCTAGTGAAAGTGAATCAAGAAGAAATAGAAAATTTGAACAAACTGATTACTGGTAATGAAATTGAATCAGTAACCCAAAAACTCCCAACAAACAAAAGTCCAGGACCAGATGGTTTCACAGGTCAGTTCTATCAAACATTTAAAGAAGAGATAATACCTATTCTTTTCAAACTATTCCAAAAATGGAAAGGGAAGGAAATTTTCCAAATTCATTCTATGAAGCTAGCATTACTATGATCCCCAAACCAGATAATAAGGACACCACAAAAAAAGGGAACTGTAGGCCACTATCTCTGATAAACACAAATGCAAAAGTGCTCAACAAAACAGTAAACTGAATCCACAAATACATTAAAAAAATCATTCACCACAATCAAGTGGGATTTATTTCTGGGATGCAAAAGTGGTTCAATATTTGCACATCAATCAACATGATGCATCACATTAACAAAACAAAGAATAAAAATCATGTGATCATTTGAATAAGTGCAGAAAAAGCATTTGACAAGGTACATCCATTCATGATAAAAACCCTCAACAAAGTAGGTTTAGAGGTAAGACACTTCAACATGAAAAAGGTCATCTCTGAAAAATCCACAGTTAATATCATGCTCAATTTGGAAACACTGAGAGCTTTTTCCCTAAAGTCAGGAAGAAGACAAGGATGTGCACTCTCACCACTTTTATTCCATATGCTACTAGAAGTCCTAGCCACAGCAATGAGAAAAGATAAAGGAATAAAAGGCATCTATCCAAATTGGTAAGGAAAAAGTAAAATTTTCACAATTTGCTGATGACATGATACTATATATAGAAAACTCTAAAGCCACCACCAAAAATTACTAGAATTGATAAATGAATTGAGTAAGGTGGCAGGATACAAAATCAATATACAGAAATCCATTGCATTTCTATACATTAATAATATAGTTACAGAAAGAGAAATTAAGAAAACAACACCATTTATAATTGTATCCCAAAATAATAAAATACCTAGGAGTACATTACCTAGCATAATTCTTTTTAATGTGCCACTTAGATACCTGTCAGGAGAGATCTTAACTTTTCCAATCTTTTATTTTTAATAAGAAAAATCAGAAAGACCCTGTATGTGATGGTTTATGGTGAGACCTAGAAACAGCATGTCTCGTTTGTTCACATTCTGTTGTCTGAAATCCAGCGACATGGTCTATACAATTATGCAGGAAGGTGGAAATTAGCATCTATGCGCCAAAGATTTTTAACTCTCAGTAGTTCTTACCACACAGGTAAGAACAATATATGCAATAATAGAGTTGTTGAAGTTCTTGGGATGTTTGAAGAAATAAATTGAATAAAATTGGAATGTAGGGTGATGAGGAAAATGAAAGATATAGTGAGGGTAGAGAAGCTAGTAGTTCTTCCAATGCTATTTATTCAATAAATTTTTAAATTTATGCACCTTTAATGCTTATTTTGTTCTATTGAAATTTTATATATAGTGCAATCTATTTTTGGAATCTTATCTTCTCTCTTGATGACTATTGCTATTTTTGTGACATTATTACACTGTTCTAGTTATTCTAGGAGCACTATATCACAAAAAGAGCTTGTTTGATTAGGGCTACCCAAATAGTTATTTTTTAATTATAAGCAACAAATTTGTAAATTTAAACTAACATTTACTCAAGTCTATAGTTAATCTGGCCTTCATTTATTTAGGGTTACTTCAAGTACAAAATCAACATTATGTGTTTCTAAAATAGCAGAACAGTAGAAGTTCTCTGGCAAAATACAGCTTCCATTCTTCCTAGAATACATCTTTACATAGATCCTGTCTAATATATTCAAATTACTTCATTAATGGATGGGATTTAGAATAATATTTTGATATTTCTTTTGTTTAAAATTATTGAGATATAAATAGACTTACAGAAATACCCTTATTCCATCAGACTGGCAACAAAAATCTGACAATAAAAAGTGCTGGTAAAACTGTGAGGAATGGGAATTTTCATACCCTTCTGGTAAGAATGTAAATTGTTAAAAAAAAATTAGAGTACAATTTGGCAGTACTTAATGAAACTACAAATGCACATATATCAATCCAATAATCTAAGTACTCCCTAGAAAACATTTTTTCAAGCATAGACAGAAATTCCTTTTAGCAGAGTTCAGGATGCAGAAAAATATCAAATCAGCCAAAATGCCCTTCATCAGAGGGATGGATAAATAAGATGTGATATATTTATGAGATTCTACACTACAGATAAAATATTGAGCTAAACCATATATTGAATATAATTTTTTATTTTTTGTTCTTTTTAATTTTTTAAGTGTTTATTTATATTTGAAAGAGAGACAGACAGAATGTGAGTAGGGGAGGGGGAGAGAGAGAGGGAGACATAGAAACCGAAGCAGGCTCCAGGCTCCAGACCATTAGCACAGAGCCTGACATGGGGCTTGAACCCAGGAACCATGAAATCATGACCCAAGCTGAAGTTGGATGCTGAACCAACTGACCCACCCAGGTGCCGCTGAATATGGATAGATTTTTAAAAATGAAAACAGTGAGTGGGAAAAGAAAACAAAGTTATGGAGTGATCATTTCTACATCACGTATGTTACAAAAAAATTAAACAAAATACACATCTGGTAGAGTGAAGTGAGTGATAGTCCTAGGGATGGGAATAAAAATAATTCAACTGTGTCTGTAATCCTTACACTTGTTAATTTAAAGTATAAATAAAATATGAAACATGTGAGAAACTGCCAGTCATAAGATATGTGTATTTATTTTTTCTTTATAATTTTCTATTTTAAAAATTTCTTAGAATATTTAAAAGGAAACAATAAAAGCACATGATTTTTTCCTAATTAGCATTAAATTGGTAAAATAATAAGTTATTAGGCAAAAATGTTACTAGTCCTCCTTACAGCCTTAGACTTAGAAGGGTTGGCTATAGGATGATAAATGCTATTGCTTAGTTTGAGGTCTGTTCAATACTCTGTATGATAGCATCTTGGACAGGCTGATTTAAAACTAATCTACTTGTGTGCAAAATTAACTCATAAATAGAGTACCCCTCAGTTCCAGGAGGAAAGCAACATTTACCAAACAGGTTCTCCAGAATTTCAGCCAATGAATATTTCAGGAAAGAAATAAGATAAATATGCTAATTTAAATTACATACTTATACAGGAATTCTCATAGGGAAGGACTACTTATTTGTTCCTACAATAAATGATATGAAATTTAGTTCATAATATTTTAACATCCACTTTGGTTGCTCAGAGACCTATCTTACTTATTGATGACCTTCTATATTTACAACTATTGCTTCCAAAATAGATGGATGAGGTTGCTGTGTGCATTAAAAGGAGATGAAATACATACAGATCCTCATCCAGAGACTGGCAAATAACAAAACAACTATCACTATTATTAAAGCAGAATATTATCAATGTAAGCTTTTAACTGAAGCTAAATTGTCTGTTACGCAATCCTTTCCCATATTTTCCCTTTTGTAAGAATAAATATAACAAAAATTTTTGTAATAAAAAATGAAGGCACAGAATCTCAATTAGAGTGTAAAAGAATAATCTACAGACAGACAAGAACATAGTTGTGTTAAAATTACTGACCATAATGATAATTTCACCTGTAATAGCTGTTTATACTACAATAGCTTGAAGTGTATTAACAAGCTAAGTTTAATCATCTATATACACATTGCTTATGTTTCTTATTCTTTCCCTACCATATCCCATATTTGGGCCTTAATTGGAAATTTGAATATCTCAGTACCTCTAATGAGAAGCCAGGGCTTTGTGAAACTGAAACCATGGGCAAGTGTCAAAGCTTTCTACTTATTGATTATCATTTATCTGAGCATTCCAAAGGCCATGCAGGGGGGACGCTCTGAAGGCTTCACCTTAGGCCCCTCATTTAATCAGCAGCAAACTGCACCTGCAGGGCTCTGTGCCTCACCTAGGCAGCAAACACACTTGCAGTATCCTTGCCCACCAAAACATAGCAATAAGAAAGGGAAGAGAATAAACAGCTTTACTTCAGCAACGGATGTTAACTCCAGAAAATGCTGCCTTGTCAGGTGCCTGTCTTCTGAGCCTCCACAACAGAGAATTTGCCCCAGCTCATTGCTTACAGCACTGATTTGTAATTGTCTGATTTCTTGTTTCTCACATCAGCTACAGATCTCAAGGCAAAATGGTGCCAGATTCATTTCTGTATCCCCTGTACCAAAGATAGGCACTAAAAAAAACCCATTAGACAGTTGACATTTTTTGTTTCAGTGAATAAGTGAGTAAATGTTTAAAGATCTTACTTACTTTTTCCTCAATCTGAATGTTCCCCTTTATTTTCCATGGTCTAAGTCCTTTGTACACTGATTCTTGAGTCAAGTCTGGACTGACACTGAGATAAAAAGGACATAAATAAATTCATCTTTTGGCTGAGATTTGACACTATTTTGTCCCCAGACTCAAAACCCTCTGTTTCCCATACTCATGGGTCTACAAGACTCTTTTTTTGGCTAATAAAGATCAGTGCCCTTGTCCATTGTAATTTGGTTTCAGCTAATCTTTCTTACTTTGACCACACTTACCTCCAAGAATTTACAGTGGTCAGAAAAAGAAAAAAAAGATTCAAGCAGTATGAGACCTTCACATAAAGTAGAAGACTGGTTAACAAAATACAAGTCATAGGATTACAAAAGGTTTCTAAGAGAGTGGGAAATAAGATAATGAAAAAAAGAAAAGAAAGAAAGCAGCATGACAGTGTAGGAAGCTCTCTGACAACAAAGTGTAATTTACTGAAAAGAAAGATATGTGACTAAAACATCTAAAAAATACAGAATTAGAGGGTTTTCAGAAAATAGATATAACCATTAACATATATTGAAATACTGTACTATTTTACATATATTGATTTAGTAAATCCTTATACCGTAAGAGATACTATTATTATTACACATTTTTACAAATGAAAAACCCTGGGCACACATTTTGCCAGGATCCAGAAAAGCCAAGATATCAGGGTCCAGGGAATGTGATTTCAATCTCTCTTACCTTGCCTTGTGTAGGATTAATTCTGAAAAGTATACATTGTTAAAGGCAATGGTTTATGGCTTCTAGTCTGAGCATACCCTTCCAGTGATACTACCTGCATTCCATTCTCTTCATTCAAATTTGTGTCAAAAAAACACAAATTTGAACAAACATGTACTCCCCTATTTCAATGGCTCCTCTAAGGATGCCCGTTAAACACTGTTACACGAGAATGCTACTACCTAAGCATCATCTGCCATTTTACCTTACTCAATTTCTGTTCCAATCACAACACATGCTGATTTTGTTAGGCTTATTAACTATTTTGTTCTTTCCCAAAAGATATCTGCCCTACTTATAATGCCTTTCCTATCCTTTTCGCTCAGGCTAATCTTGATTTAGTAGTTAGGGAGTTTTCTTAAACTACTGACTCATACTCACTTTTATCTTACATTGTTTATATATCCAATGGACTGTATTCCTTGAAAGATTATGTTCATCTTTGCATACCCAGGGTTTATAGTATGTTTATATTATAGCTGTTAAATATTAAATGAAAGAATGAAAGACTGAGATTTAGATGTTTTTCCTAATGTAAATCTTCCAGAATATCATGAATTTCAGTTAAATAGTTAGGCAATCAAGTTTTGTACAATCAGGTATTGATAATTTCCTTCAAAATGACTCTAATTACTCTTCAATATGCCAATGATATTTTGAAAAATAGAGAGACTGTGCCATTTTACCTTGTTTTTAGTACTACTTTACACAATGTTATAACCCAGTCATACATTGAATCAGGTAGCCAATTAGTGAAAGGAGCAATTAACTGGATTTAATTGACCAAAGATTCAAAAAAGTTTAGCTGCTATTAGATAATTGTTTGGGTGAATTATTCAGATGGTCAGCTCCTGGATCCCTGTATGCAGGCAATAAGAATGTTCTGATGATGAATAGGTGCCCATAAACATACTTTACTCTCTAAAATAGGTGATATGTAAAAATAAGATATTACTTAGAGTTGTCAATAGAAGAAGGTACAGAATGAGATATTTTATTGTTCCCATTCTCATGTTATGTCTTTTTTCCCTTCAGACAAACACTAAGGAACCCATAAAAATAAATCTATCCACAAAATGACTGGCTCACAGGATTCATTTTCATTGTAGCCACAGTTTTCCATCTCAATACACTATACAAGGTAAACAAAGCAGTAGGACACAGCAGTACCTGTGTAAATGCATTCTCCTATTTTCTCTACCTTGTGCTTCAATAAATCTGAGATATAATGAAAATTCTTTAAACAACTGAAAGAACACAGAACTTACATGTTTCTTATGAAATGGCTTGATGTTCCTTCCAATTACAAAATAAAGCATAATTAAAAAATTCAGCTAATACAGAAATGTCTGAAATTGAAAGTAAGGCTCACAGGTGACCCAATATCTAGAACTATCCACTGTTAATAGCATAATGTATATACTTCCAAATTCCTAATATACACATGTAATAAACACATATATTTAAGAAAAAAAAATCACTCTAGACTTATCCTCTGCAGTTTGTTTCTTCTTCATATATTGGTATTTCCAATGTCAGTGGTAATGCATCTACCAGGTTCCTTTAACAGTTAAATGTCATTTCATTGTATAGATAAACTTATCTATTTTAACCATTATTTCTGGATTTGAATAATGTTGCTCTATTTGGGTGTGTGTATGTGTGTATGAACCCATAAAAACAATTTCAAAGGATAAATCCCTACAACCAGGTTGCTTAATTTACATTTTAAAAAGTGATGGATTTTATCATACTGCCTTCACAGAATATTGCATGAATTTATACTCTTATCAATAGTCAATATCAATGCAATTTTGCTCAGACTCCTTCCACTTCCAGAATTTTCTAGGCTATTTATAACTTTTTCATTCCAAATAAACTTAACATTGTTTCAACTTCGAAATAATTCTGTTCTTTTTTATATTTTTATTGTTATTAAATTCTCAAAAGCAAAATGCAAGGTAGAGTTAATATCCAGAAATCAGGCATATATCTTTTATTCAAGGTTTTATTAGTATGGCACAGTTACAATGTTCTTTATATAAGAACTACACATATCTTGGGACACCTGAGTGGTCTGAGTCATTTAAGCATCTGACTCTTGGTTTGGCTCAGGTCATGATCTCACAGTTCTGGTTCCTGACTTCGAGCCCTACATCAGGCTCTGCACTGACAGTGAGGAACCTGCTTGGGATTCTCTTTCCCCCTTCTCTCTGCCCCTACCTGACTTGCGCTCTCCCTTTCTCTCAAAATAAATAAACAACAAAAAATTTTAATGAAATGGTTAATGGATAACTAAGAAAAAAGAACTACCCATATCTCATAATTTCACTATGTTGTGTTGATGTTTATTGTGTCCATTATGCTGCTATGAAGAAAATAATTTCTTCTATTGTACATTCATATATTGCACAACATAAGAATAATGCATTATATGATACACATTTCCATGATATTCTATTTTTCTATTATATGTACATCACTGTTTCTTTATAGAGAAATGGTTGGGTTGCTAACTGTATATTTATTTGCAACCAACAAGCTTAATGAACTCTTATGTTTTAAAAATATTTTCATATGTTTCTTAATGTTATTTCTAGGTATCTAAACCCCATATATAACCCATATATAACCCCATCTAAACCCATATATAACAGTACGTTATAATAACATAGTATATAACACAGCATATAACCATATCATATATAATATATAACACTGCATTTTTGCTATACTTTGGTCTTCTTTAATGGCATGGACTAATATTCAGAACAGTACATGGTTTCTGTGAAGATTTTTAGTCTTCGGCATGATAGAGTAAACTGATTAGTCTTATGTAATAACTTTTGATTTGTTTAGCTGTGTCCAATATTACTATTTTAACCTATTGTTCCTTTCTAGTAGGCATTGGCCTCATATTTTTGTTTTTGCTTCAATAATTTGTGTAATGATACATATCATTATATGTATATGTATGTATATATGTATATACATACATATATATATATATATATATCATTACACAAATTTCATATATATGTGTGTGTGTGTGTGTGTAGTCCAGTGCTTTCCCATTTCCTCTTATCTCCACTCCTCCACAATCTGGAATTGTAGCCTAGTGCTACTAGTGGTTACCTTTATAACATTAAATACACTTTTTCTCAATATCTCAATTATAGGGGTGAAGAAATAACCAAACCAGTCAGGAATCAGGCAAGAAAAGAGAAGCTGCCATAAATGTTTGTAGTAGGGAAGAATTTTAACATGGGACATTAGAGGCTTACACCGCACTGGAAGTGTAAGTAGGGTGGACAGTGAGGGCAGCAGGTCATTTGGGCTGCTGGTGCCATCAAAGACTCTTAACACTCTTACTAAAGTCACTCTCCAGCATCCCTGATGCCTGCAGAACAGAAGTAGTTTACTTGCAACTGTTTGGAATCTCAAGAATCGCAGGAAAACTGCCACCAAGTAGCTTAGCTTCCTGTAGCACCTGATTGGGTGACCACAAGAGCCTGCTGTGTGACTGCCTGTGGCTGCCAGTAACTGCCAATGAAATAAGGGCTTTTGCCTGCCTGTTCAGCAAGTTCCTCTCACTGACAGACACTAAACTAGAAGTAAACATTAAAAATGATACTGGGGCATTTGTTTGTAACTTCCTCCCTTGTGATAAAAAGAATAATATAGAAGAGAGAAGTCACGGATGGAGACACTAAGCAAAACCTAATATCACAAATCCCTTAAAGAACAAAGCAGATGCCTTTTCTCCCTGTCCAACTGAAACTCCTCTTCTTCCTGGAGGGTTATGGGAGGATTCATACATGCTTTCATCGACAAACTACTTTTACATTAGGTAATTTACATTTCAAAAATTCTGTTTATACTTCCACAACTAACTTCACTTTTTAAAGTTTTAAATTCCATCTTTAACTTCATTAATCCCATAATTACAGCCAGTATTTTATTATTTTCCTTCTCCTTTTCCAAGCTGTTTTTATTAAGGTTTGTTTTGTGTTGACTGAATTATATCTTCAGTCATATCTATTTAATGCATAAATTATTTTGTAAAGATACTGGTAGTGTTTACCCTAGATTTCTGTTTGCTCTTCATGTCTGTAATATTTCATATTACTATAGCTCAGTCTTTTTCCTTATATTGTGTGATTTGATCTTTTTATTTCTCTTGTGTGATTTTCTCAAACTTTTAATTCAAATTGTTAATTCAGATGTTTAGGATATTTTTATAAACTGTTGCCTCTATTAGGACTTTTATGTATTTTTTTCCCATTTTGTTCCTAACTCAATTTCTTCTTTTTAACATTTACTTCTGTTGTATTACCATGTCTTCTTTGATAACATTGCATTTAATTTTTTGTATTATTTTTAATTTTGTTAAATAAAGCATACATAGGTAAAGAGCATGCAACTGAATGTACTGCTTAAAATTATTGTGCTTAGTATGAATATTATTATACTCCAGAAGCTTCTTGCATGTCCTATTTTAATCATGATACTTTCTCTTACCTAAAGTTGAGAACAGCAAAACACTATCCTAATTTTATGGCAAATACTCCCATGCATTTCTTTTTTTTTTTAATGTTTATTTTTGGGAGAGAGAGAGAGTTGGGGAGGAGCAGAGAGAGAGAGGGAGACAGAGAATCTGAAGCAGCCTCCAGGCTCCAAGATGTCAGCATAGTCTGATGCAAGGCTCGAACTCATGAACCACAAGATCATGACCTGAGCCAAAGACAGATGACTGAGCCACCCAGATGACTGAGGCACCGCTCCCTTGCATTCCTTATAGTTTTATGAAGCAGAAGAAAATCTACACACCATACAGTATACTAGTATCTCTTAAAAGTCCTGCTAATATAAATGGAATAATTGTGCATTTTTTTCTTTCAACAGTTGTTCTGTATAATTATCAAACTTTCATTTTCATTGCTGGGCAATATTCCCTTGTTTGAATACACCACGATTTATCCAATTCATTTTTGATGGGCACTTGTGTTGATTCCAGTTTTCAACTTTTATGGAAATTACAGACATAAATATTTTTAATGTATTCTTGTACAAAATGTGCCTTATTTTCTGTAGGGCCTTCCAAGTCAAAGTGTGATCTGTGTAGAAGTATCAGCATCAACCGTGTGCTTGTTAGAAATGAAGTAAGAATTACCCAGAATTCATGTTTGGATCTCACTTGAAACAAGAACCCCGAGTAATTAGACATACATCAAATATGAGAAACACTGCTTTATGATACATTCATAGCAGTGTCACTATATTAGTGTAATTTTATCATTTTCCATGTTATTTTATTTTCAAAGATATGAATTTAATTTTCTTTATTAATTTTTGAACCTTTACTTTGGATGGCCTCTATGTGATGGATGGCCACTTACTTAAAGCACATGAGTCTACAGATCAAAGCTAAAATATAGAGAAAGGATTATAAAAACATAATAAAATATTTGCTGAGGGATGATCAGGTAAATATAGCACATTTGTGGACTTATTTTAGAAATATAACTCTTCTAGATTTCACTTTTTCTCATTTCATTTTGTCTAGTTGAGAGGTAGGATAGCTAATGGAAATAGAAAATAAAATTGGCATTAGCTCAGTTACTCATGGTCAATAGGCGACAGCACTGTGCCAGCATTTCACTTAGTGGAGGCCTTAAATCAAGTATTTGTGTTATAGGGAAAGCCATTCTGAGTTCTAATGAACCACTGAAAAACCTTTTGGATCATATGTAAGGTAAAATAGGGTAAGGTAAAAACACTCTCTGCATTTTTAAAACTTAATTATAAGACATAGGTTTTTTGTTTGTTTTTTTACATTTAAAAATGTTTACTAGCAGAATAAAAGGTCCAAAGATCTGGTTTACTAAAGAGAAAAAACAATGTATTAGTGGAAATGTTTTATTCTTTAATCATCCTTTAGAAAGATATGCTGACTATTATAAAACTATTCACTGTGGCTTCCTTAACTTAAAACATGAAATGGCATCTTAGCTGATAAAACTTAACCAGAAATAGCAGCTTGCTCATCAAAACTACCATTCTCTAACATTAGTAAATGAAATCTAGGGCAAGGACAATCATGTAAATGTTAAATTAGGTTGTGCCAATTATACAGAGACTGGAAGGGCTCTCCCATGAATATTTAAATTGTGAAACAGTTCAATTATCAGGAACTCTCAACCTTCTGTTTTCCAACTGCTACCTATCAAGTACCTTTGTTATATTTGTAGGAGGTAGTAGAATTCTGACTTTTGCTATTCCCACATAAGTGCAGAAGGAACTGGCTGTTGGAGGAGATGTGTAACAAAGAAAGCTGAGTGAGGGAAATAGTTAAATAAATTAAACTTCAGAAATTTAAGGAGCACCTTGGTGGCTCAGTCGGTTAAGTGTCCGACTTCAGCTCAGGTCATGATCTCATGGTTTGTGGGTTCGAGCCCCATGTCGGACTCTGTGCTGACAGCTCAGAGCCTGGAGCCTGCTTCGGATTCTGTACCTCCTTTCTCTGAATCTCTCTCTCTCTCTCTCTCTCTCAAAAATAAAAATAAACATTAAAAAAATTTTTTTAAAAAGAAATTTAAAAACGTCCCACCTAAAAATGTAGTTAAAAACATTGTGGCTTCATGTATATTTGTGAGGCTAGAGAAAAAAAGTCCAAGTGGATTAGTTTTATAATTTGCGTTTGTAAGGTTGCACAGGTAGAATTTTCTCTTTAATAGCATTTAGTGATGAAATCAACAGAAACAGCCAATTTTTGTATTTTTGGCAAAAATAAGCCTGTAATCCTTGTGTCAACCGCACATCAACAACCCCAATATATAATCTTCAAATACTGGGATAATAAAGGTAATAAGGTTTTTTCAGTAATTTTCCTTATGCCCATGTCTTAATTGAATCTTAACTTCTTAGTTTTCTTAAGTATTATTTGACATGTAGGGCATTTCTGTCTTGAGCACTGCTTCTCCATGATGCTTCCAGTGTTTCTTCCTAGCACATCCACGGTGACATCTGACCTGCACTTGTTTCCAGAATCTCACATTAATGGAGAAAGAGGTTTCACATCTCCCTAACAGTAGGAGATAATTCCAGTAAAACAGACATCAAAAATGTTTGCCTCATTGGAATCTAAGACCTGAATTTTAATATTCTTGCTCTCGATTCTTACAGATAAAATTCTTGTGGAGTCTTGGATTTTTGTTTTGATTTAAAATAATTTTTATACAGTCTTGGTCTGATCCACCTATGATGCTGATGATATTTATGGTGAAAGTTTATTTCCCTTTCTGCAGAGGAGATAAATTAAATTTAGGCATTACCTCTTACCTGCACCTGCAGAGCGAGTCATATTTCTTAAGCCAAGAGCAGAGTCTAAAATTGAAATAGAGTCCAGATACACATGCACTAAGTCCAAACTAAGCAGTAATGTCTAAAAGATTGCCAAAGCCAAGTTGGTGATTCATGTGAAAAGAGGAGTAGATTCCAAGAATTAAACTATTCCATTTGTAAAAATTTGTCACTAAATCGGACACAGGTATCCATAAAAGAATGGCTACAGAAGCCAGTGCTATTATAAACAGTATTAATTAACAAGAGTAAATTGGCCAGGGATAATTCAGAAATAACAAAAATGACCAGCTGCTTCTGGTTAATATTTGCTACAAAGAACTAAGGATGGAGGAGGTATGTTGCTGTGCACAGGCAAGGAATGGAAAGCTAGGAACTACTTTCTAAATTTTAATTGAAAGGCAGAGATGCTCTGGTGTAAAGCAAAATCCAATCACTTTATAGCAGTGGTACTTACACTGAAGCTGTATATTGGGAAATATGGGAATAATAGAGATCGTTCTGAGGAATAGGTGCTAATTATGTTAAAGATGTGGCCTGGGAATCAGGGTTTTGTTTTATTTTGTTTTTTAAGTTCCCCATGATTTCATTATACAGCAAGGTTAAAACCACTGCTTTATAGGGAGCTCTTAGCTTCCAGTAACAAGAAAATACTTTAAAGATAATTTGGAAATTCTCTTAATGTTGTTTCCCTATTAGATTTGGAAATCTAGTCTTCTGATTATAGATTTAAAAATCAGGTATTAGCTATTAGACGTACTACTGATCACTGATTTATTAAGTGAAGGAAGAGTGTACTAATCAAATTTATATGGAATCTGGAGTCAACCTGAATTTTAAAAGAGGTTCTGTTGCAATATGTTTGTGCGAGTCATTTACAATGTTGTGTTTGTTTATTAATAGTGAAAAGATTCTTAGAGTAATAGCAAGATCGACTCCCTCATGGGGTTGTTGTGAGGTTCATAAAATATATTGTCCATTGAAGTGCTATATAACCTATAAACTTTGGCAAAACATGTTTTATGATTATTGTTGATATCATCATCTTCATGACTAAACAGCTATTATTTTGCATCTGATATTATTTGGATTTTCACTGAAATATTCATCATTACACTTTAACATTTTAGAAACATCTAGTTTAGTGCATTTTATAAGAATGAAGATATTCGTGAGGAACATTCAGACTTTTAAATATCAAATATGATGTTACAATTTACAAAAAAATCTACATATATTGTTTATAGGTTGATTACTTTTGTCAAATGTATAACCTGAGTTATCACAACAGCAATAAATTGTGGAACATTTATATCTCTTCAGAATATTTTTTTCTTTTGCACTCAATTTCCCCTCCTCCAAGCAACCACTGATTTGATTTTGGTCACAGTTAACTTTTCTTATTTTAGAATTCCACAAAATAGAAACATCTTTTGTGTACTGTTTTGTGTCTACATTCTTTTACTCGGCAGAATGTCTGTGAGATTCATCCACGTTGTTGCATGTATCAGTCGTTTGCTCTATTTTGTTATTGCATGTTTTTCTCTTGTGCTAATAAACCAGAATAACCTTTCAACTTGCCTTGTGATGAGAATTCAGGTTGTTTTCTTTTTCTTTTTTTTTTTTTTTTTGCTATTTCCAATGAACCTGTTATGAACAATCGCCTCTAAGTCTTTTTGTTAGCATATATTTGTCTTTATCATACATAAATTCCTAGAAATGGAATCTGTGGGTGATACATTATGTGCATGCTCAAACTTTAAACTACCAAACTGTTTGTCAAAGTAGTTGCACCATTTTACATTCCTACCAGCAATGTATTAGAATTCCAGGTGCTCCATCCTCAACAACACTTGATACTCCTGCCATCTTTATTCTTTTCATGATTCTTGTGGGGATGAAATATCACAGTGTCATTTGAATTAGCATTCTTATGACAATAATTTATAGTAAGCATCTTCACTTGTGCTCATTGGCCATTTGTATTTATTCATTTTTGAAGTGTCTATTAAAGTTTTACCCACATTTCAAGAGTTGTTTTATTATTGAGTTATAAGAATTGTTCATATATTCTGAATACAAATCTTCTATTTAATATATATAATACAAATAATTACTTCCAATCCATGACTTGCCTTTTAACTTTCTTGATAATGTGTTTTTAACAAGAGAATATTTTCTTTTTGATGAAATAAACCTCCTTGTGGGAAAGTTCTCAAATATGAATTTAAAGTATTTAATAGATAGGTACAAGGCAAAATACATTTTGTATTTTAACCGTCAGTCAGTTTTGGTAAGCTGTCTCTCAGAGATTTTGTGTGCTACATCTAAGTTATAGAATTTATTGACATACAGTTGTTCATAATGTTTCTTCATATTCTTTTATTGTCTGAAAGAATTATAGTGATAAATGCACTTTCATTTTGGACATTGGTAATTTGTGTCTTTTTTTGTTGTATTATTTTACTACTGTTAGGTATGAGATTATCATTTTACTATGGATTTAAAAACTAGCTTTAGTCTTGGTGACTTCTTTATTATTCTTGTGTTTTTTATTTCATTGATTTACTATTATTCTTATTGCTTTTCTCTACTTGGGTAACTGAATTAAAACTTTTAATCTTTTCTGATAAATGTATATATATAATATATGTATTTATATGTCAGAAATACATATATAATGTGTATATATATTTAGGCTTTAAAGATATAATTTCCACACTAAGCAGTGCTTTATCTGCATCCATCCCACAAATTTTTAAATGTTGTAGTTCCATTGTTACATAATTTGATATATTGCACTAATACAATCAATTAAAAGTATTTTTCAATTTCTTTGTGATTTCCTTTTTGATTCAGCAGATATTCATTGTGTTTCAATGTCCAAATGGGACATATTTGCTATTTTCCAGACACATATTTGCTATTGATATCCAATTAAATGTCTTTGTAGTCAAAAGTTCTGCTATGTAAGATTGCAATTGAAAATTCTTTCTTGATGTAATATCTGTGTGCAATGAAAAATAATGTATATTTGGAAGCTTTTAGGTGTTATTAGTCTGTAAATATTAATTATTGTAATTTGTTTGAGAGTATTTTTAATATAAATTTGTATCCTTACTAATTTTCTTTCTACTTGTCTTGTTAATTACTGAGAAAGTTGTATTAAAATGTTTTTTTGCATCTAGAATTGAGATCAAGTGAGTTACATATAAATAGCCATAGATACGATTTTAAAGAATTGGGAACCATTTGAATAGGTATGTACTAAGTTTTAATTACAGCACAAATTATAGCAATGATTATTAGATTTTTAAACTGATAAAGATAGCTCCAACTTAATTTGGGAGATAATTCACTGGTGGAGATAAAGTTTGGACAAAAATTGGAACCAGACACATCTCAAGGAGGAAATGTCAACGGTCCAACAAAAGTAACAAATGTTGAATTAAGGTAGAAAATGGATAAAGGAAAACATGTGACATGATATATTTACAAAATAATATTGGACTGGCTTGATGACAAATTACTGAGAGGGTTGTGTCTAAAATATTGATATTGATTAATACAGGTTTTAAAACATACTATTGTAACAAGTGGCGAGACTACTGAGCAGAGAGGAAGAATCAGCTTGCGGAGAATGGGGAGTACAGGGAAGATTATGGGTGTCTGTTGTACCTATTGGATAGATTTAGGACTAGAGAATATTTAATAGTTGAGAGGATCAGAGGCTTAGACCAGAACTCAGTAAGATTTCATATATATAAACACACACACACACACACACACACACACACACACAGATGTATATATGTGCAAAAATACATTCATATATATTGTATATATAACATCCTCAGAGTGTGTATATAATGTGTATATCCACTCTGGGGATGGTGAGTTAGTCCAGAAATGGGAGTAAAAAGAGTTTTCAGAAGGAGATATGCAGAATTAGATATGCAGATATGCAGAATTAGAGTTCAATTGTGAAATCTAAGGGAAGAGGACCTTCAAAATGGAGAGGGCTATTAAAAGATACAAATTATTCATTGCCAAGCAAGAATAAAGGTAAAAATGAGGTTTTTGGTATTGAATTTAAAATCTTACTGGTTATTTCATCAAGCCAGGATCAAACGAGGAAATAAGTCTTCATTACTATGTATTCTATCTTTCTTGATTCATTAGGTCTCTTGTCGATTAACAAGGTATGTTGCTCAGTGTAGAAAGAGGTTCCTTAGCAACTGACTACTTTAGCTACTGAAATGTGTCTAGGCCTTGGAACTCTGTCAGAAGGGGAATGCCTGCAAATCATAGAAAGGAATGAACCATAACCAGGAGAATACTACATTTTGGTACTATGTTTTTTATATGGTGTTCACAAATAGCAGGTAAAATGGGTGCGTGTGTGTGTGTTCTATAACCATACAAATGTACAGCTTGCAGTTTGTAAAAACAGTTGTGATGTTACCTTAGCCTTCCATATGTTTAACTAAATAAGAGAATTTTAACACCCAACAATTTGGGAGTATCACCTCCAGAAAATGGTATCTTTAAATAGAAGCCATAAGTTGAATGCTCATTGGTAAAACCCATATTTTTACAAGTAGTTAGAAAACTTCATCAAGATAAGTTAGTTAATGAAATATCAGGGCTAAATACTGGTGTTTTTTTCACTTTTATTTCATTGCTTTTTATTTTAATTATGTTAAATAAAGCCTAAGAGGAGGGCAATTGAATCCCTGATGTCATTCCAAATATTTTCTGATAAACTAAACACCGCTAAGTGGTATTTGAAAACATATTTAAAGTGATATTTATATTTACTAAGTGACATCTGAGATCAGATAATTTGTTGGAAGTGGAGTAGATTAGCCTAGGGGATAGTAGATATTTGTCTCTAAGGAAATATTAGCTACAGGAATGAAGTTAAGGAATCAAACTGTGATTTTAATTGAAAGTGAAACAAGAGCATGCAGCTTTTTAAAAAAAATGAGCTATGTTATTGAGTATATTTGAGCAATCTTGTTAGGGTTTTATCTTAGTCTCATAACTGTATCTTTGTTGTGTGATTTCCAAGGCAATTTAGATTAAGAAAAATTATATGTTAGAGATAACTACCTGGATATTTTAGGATGTTAAACATATCTGAATGAAACTTTTTTTTCCTCGAAACATCTAATGTATGCATTCTTTGGGGCTTTCTGCCTAAATGTAAGCATATATTAAATGATGGTGCTTTTTTGCATTTAACATCATCCTACTTTGCTGCAATTATTAGATTCTAAATAGATTTTGAAAATTGTTCATTCTAAAGAGAGGCCAGTGTTGGATACCTAAATTGTGTTTTGTTTTCTCTACAAAATTGATGGCCTTGTATCTGGTTAATTCACTTAATTTTTGTTGAACCAAATTTTTCCAGAAGTTACTTAGGGTAGCTTACATTAGAGGAGATGGAACAATAACATGAAAAACTGTTTAATCCAGAGAAAAAGAAAATAACAAATAGGAAGAGTGAAAGGGGTGTCAAATACTGAGGTATAGTAGCTGATGATGGCTATGCAAATACATAAAATCCTAGCAAGGATAAGGGGATTAAAGTTTTTAATATAAGTGATTCATTTATGCATCCCCCCCACCCTGTTTTACAGACAACAAATGGAGGTACCCTGCGGCAGTGGTGATGGGAAAGGATTTGAATCAGTCAACCTGACACCAGAGTCACTGCTCCTTCCACTGTAATGTGACGAATGCTCCCTCCCCAACTGTTCTCAATAGCTTTAATTTGACTTGCTTTAATATATAATGTCAACTAATTAATAGAGTTCCATGGTTGATAAAAACTTCACAGTTGTTGAAGACATTTCTGGAAACTTCTTTCAACCTCTCCATTATCTTGAGAGTGTTGGGGCCTCAGAAAATGGAAACTTGGAGCACTTGAACATGACATGCTAAATGTCACATGTATAGATAGTGACTGAAGAACAGTTCTTGAGTTTCTGATCCTCAGCAAAGTAGCTTATTAACAGGAGTGAAAACTCAAATGGAATCAACCTGATAATCAGATGGTATATTCTTCATCAGGTCATTTGATGTTGTACAGCTGTGAGTGTTCAGTGAAAGAACAAGTAGGCATATAGATAACAAAATGACTACTTTTAAATGCCCAGAGCAGATTTTTATTGTGTGAAATGATGGCAGAGGAAACAGGAAGATAAAGAAGAAAGGTAGTTTCTAAAGTTAAATGTAGTAAGTTTAGTTGTATGCAGAATATCTGAAACTTAATATGAAAAAAAAATCCAGTTATCTAGGACTCTATAGCAATTCTCTACCCCCCCTCAGCACACCTTTTCTTTCTTCCATTGCATAGAAAATCGTCAGACACAGCTTGGAATTTTTTACCAAGTCCTCAGGTTGATAAAAGCCAAAGAAAATTGATTTAGTATTCAGAGGTATAAACTGATTATCTCTTCAAATCCCCTATAAAAGATGATCTAGATAATTCATGGGGCCCAGGATAAGATGATAATTCAGGATTCTTTCAGTCAAAAATGATTAATAATTTCAAAAGTGACAAAAAAGCATTAAACTGATCACAGGGCCCTGAATGACTGTACAGGTTGTATGCCCATGTAGGTGGCCCTGTTATTTTTTTTTAATGCTCATTTTATTTATTTATTTTTTGAGAAAGAGAGTGACAGAGAGAGAGAGAGAGAGAGAGGGAGAGAGAGAGAGAGAGGGAGAGAGAATGCAGTGGAGGGGCAGAGAGACAGGGAAATAGAATCCCAAGCAGGCTCTGTGCTGCTGACAGCACGGAGCCCCGTGTGGGGCTCAATCTCACAAACACTGAGAAATGACCCGAGCTGTCCCTGTAAGTTTTCCTTATTAACTAGATTTTCCATTACACACACACACACACACACACACACACACACACACCTTTCCCTACATTTTACTCACCCTGTAAAAGAGACATCTTTAGTGCTGAGACATTGTACATTTTACTGATTAAAGAAAGCAAAGCTGCATTCAAATTTACCGTGTAAGGACACAGAATCAAGAAAGTGATTATAAATCTCTGTTCCCCCTTCATTATAATTCAATATTACATGTAAGTTTCCTTAATTTATCATCTTCTTAGAGCCCAGGCTCTGAAATTTCCTTCATTTGGATCTATCTTTTCCTTTGTCTAAGGTCACTGCTTTATTTGTAAAGCACTTTTCATTCACTGTCAGCAGAAATTACCACTATCTTCAAATCTCCTGTTTCTAGGAAAGCTCATCTTACTAATATTCTCTTCAAGAGACTCTATTCAGTGACTACATTTTTGTTCATTCTTGAGTTAAAAGGCTTCTTGGGGAAGGAAATTCAAAGGAACATAGAATCTACCATTAATGTTTTGTGAAGTAGGTCACAAAACTACATGAAATCCATGTAATAATCCCTTATAGTTTTCATTTTGAATAGCTAATGGTTATAGTAAGAAGAAATTATCCTAGTCTTGTATTGGGTTCTAATAAACCTAAAAAATAAATAGCATTACCAAAAGCAAATAAGATTCCACTCTCATCTACGGTGAAAAGATTGAAAGTGCTTTGTTCCCATGACAATATCAAGACAAAGTCAAATTAAAACCATCTCTATTTATCATGACAGTGTGTTGTACAGAGAAAAATCTCAAAAAATATATAATAGCATTACTACAATTAATAAGTTTATCAAGTTAGTAGGGTACAAGGTTAATGTACAAAAGTAACTTTTACATTAGTAGCAAAAAATTTGTAATTAAAAAAATTAAAACATGATTTACTCTATCCCTAAAAGACACAAAATACCTAGGTACAAATCCAACAAAATGTGTACAGTTTAAGATGCTAAACACTACAGGACAAATATGAGTCACAGAACACCTAAGCAAATGGAAGTATTTAATCAGTTTATGGATTGCACAGGATACTAAGATGTCAAATCTTCTAAAATGGAACTATAAATTCAACTTTAATTTTATTAATCTTCTCTATTTTTCTATACTTTTTTCAGTTATTTTATCTCTAATACATATAATATCCTTTTCTCTGCTTATCTTGGGTTCAGTTTGCTCTTCACGTTCTAATTTCTAAGAATGAAAAACTAGCTTATTAATTAGAAATTCTTCTTTTTTGGGGCGCCTGGGTGGCGCAGTCGGTTAAGCGTCCAACTTTAGCCAGGTCACAATCTCGCGGTCCGTGAGTTCGAGCCCCGCGTCGGGCTCTGGGCTGATGGCTCGGAGCCTGGAGCCTGTTTCCGATTCTGTGTCTCCCTCTCTCTCTGCCCCTCCTCCGTTCATGCTCTGTCTCTCTCTGTCCCAAAAATAAATAAACGTTGAAAAAAAATTAAAAAAAAAAAGAAATTCTTCTTTTTTTAAAGTTTATTTATTTATTTTGACGGGGAGGGAAGTGCACACAAGTTGGGGAGGGGCAGAGAGACGGGGAGAGAAAAAATCCCAAGAAGGCTCTGCACTGTCAGCACAGAGCCCGATGCAGAGCTTGAACTCATGAACCACGAGATCATGACCTGAGCCAAAATCAAACGTCAGACACTTAACTGACTGAGCCACCCAGGTGCCCCTGAAATTCTTCTTTTACTATAAGGATTTAGAGCTATAAATGTCAGTATATACTCATGTATATTCATGTACATTTATTTTATAATCCAATACTACTTTATTTTGTCCCTCAAAAAGTTGTATAAGGCATTCAAAGAAACAATACAGTATGGCCCATGTACATGAGGAAAAAGGGAATCAATTGAAATTGTCTTTGTGGAAACCCACAAATTGGATTTACTAAACAAGAACTTTAAATGAGCTATTTTAAATATGTTTAAAGAAGTGAGAAAGTGTAGAAATGATGTCTTATCAAATAGAGAATATCAACAAAGAGATATAAACTATAAAAATAGAAATTCTGGAGCTGAAAATTATAACAACTATAATGAAATATTAACTAGAGAAGCACAGAAATGGTTGAAACAGACAGAAATATCAGTGAACTTGAAAACAGTTGTGATTATCCAATTTGAGAAGAATGGAAAAAGGAATAAAGAAAAAAAGAAAAAAACCTCATAGATTTGTGAAACACCATCAAATATCCTATCATATGCATAAGAGGAGATTTAAGTAGAGAGAAGAAAGAGAAAAGGAACGAATATTTTAAGAAGCAATGCTTAAAACTTCACAAATTACAATCATCTACACATCCAGATGCTTGAACAAGACAACTCCAAAGAGATCAACACTTAGACACATCATAATCAAACGGTCAAAAACCAAAGACAGAGAGAACCTTGAAAGTAGAGATAAGTGACTCCTCATCTCACACATGCAAATCATCCTGAATAACATTAACAGCTGATTGTCATGAGAAACCTCTGATCATCTGGAGGACTGAGGTCATGGAATAACCCGAGTGATGAAAGAAAAAGATTAACAACAAAGGATTCTATGTCTGGCAGAACTCTCCCTCAAAAATGAAGATGTGGTGCTGGAGTGGTTCAATGGGTTAGAATCCGACTCTTGATTTCGGCTCAGGTCATGATCTCACGGTTGGTGAGACTGAGCCTCATGTCAGGCTCTGCGCTGTGCTGACAGTATAGAGCCTGCTTGAGACTCTCTCTCTTTCCCTCTCTCCCTCTCTCTGCGCCTCCCTCACTCATGCTCGTTCTTCTTCTCTCTCTCTCTAAATATATATATTTTTAAATGAAGGAGCTATCAAGACATTTATAAATAAGCAAAAACTGAGAGTTCACTGCTATCATACCTGCCGTAAAAGAAACAATAAAAGTAGTCCTTCAGGATGAAATAAAAATATACTAGACAGTACCCTGAATCTACATGAAGAAACAAAGAACACCAGTAAAGGTAAAACAGTAAATAGATAATAAATATAAAATATAATTTATTTTTTATGTGTAAATTTTTTTCCAATCTGATTTAAAGACAACTTCATGAAGCAGTAATTACAAATCTATATTGATGGACACACAATGAATAAAGGTGTAATTTGTGAACATAACAGCATAAAGGAAGGTAGGGTATGGAGCTATACAAGAGCAAAGATTTTATATACTATTGAATTATTAATCCTAACTTGATTATCATAAATTAAGATGGTAATTGTATTTCCCAGGGAGATGACACAGCAAATCTCAAAAATATATAATAAAATAAATAAGGGAATTAAAATGGTATATTAAAATTATTTAACACAAAACAAGGCAGAAGTGGAGGAAATGAACAAAAAAAGACATAAAATATATAGAAAATACAGCAAAATGACAGAACTAAGTCCTCATCAGAAATTACAATAAATAAAATGATTTAAACTCTTCAATTACAAGACAGAGATTGGCAGAATAGAGTTGTTGTTTTTTCAAACATACTGTTTATAGGAGATTTGCTTTATATATAGACATAAATTAATTGTATGTGATACTTTTCTTTAATGCCTGAATCTTCAGTAAAGTTATTGAATAACTGCCATCAAAAGCTTTCTATGAAAAAGGGAGAGGTTTCCATTGGTGAGTAAGAATCATCAGTTTGCAGACTGTAATAAGCATAGAAAAATATAAAGCTCACTATGCGAATGTAAGTTCAGTCACTTAAATTGTTGTTGTTGTTGTTTTTAAGATTTTCATTTCCCCAGATCATACCTTAAATTTCCAAGAATCAAGGAAGACCAAGACAGCTATATAAGGTTTTCCCTTCTGTGTCTTAGAGAATTTTGAATATTTTTATTAGGTGAGATGACCATGTCCTAGTATCAGAGAAATACATCTTCAACCATTTGTTTAAATTAATATTGATAAATTTTAAAATGTCCCAACCATTGTGGTTGTGACTGTCTGAGATGTTTTTGAAAAGAATAAGGCACTGGTGTCAGCTCAATCATATTCTATATTTGTTAGGCACAAAAAGTGAAAGACAAAGGAGGAAGATATACAGAGAGAGAGAAACTGATTCTATCAGGTGAATGATAAAAAAAAAATCAGCACTGAGAAGGACATGAGGAAGTAAACAATTATTAGAGGAAGTGTTGTCTCTATAACATAGCTTTCTTTATTTCAATATGTCTGCTTTTTCTCATAAGGTCACACCGGCATTGATCATTTATAAAAATATTAATAGTAGTTTAAACCTAGAGGCTAGATTTGAAAGTGAGAACCTGATAGAAATTTTAAATGGAAGAAGAAACAGGTAGTCTTTCTTCAGAGGGTAAATGCTTGATAAGCAATGTTTGTCAAGTTTCATTACTTCTCATAAATAGCTGAACTGGTTTCAGTGTTGGAAGTTTGGGGCAAACAGTGGAGGATACCAATTAATTGGTCAACTATAAGGAACACACAAGAAAGAGTAGAAATATTTAAGGAAAATAACTATTAAGATAATTAAGAGTCTATTAATTGTATCTCTATACATATGGTCTACCATGACACATTCATATCATTATGTTGCCTTAGGAATAAAATGAAATCAATATTATTGATTTAGATGAATTCAATTTGAATTGTGGAATTATCAGGCTTCTGGTGAGTTTCTTTCTTTATGGAGCCTTCTTCTCCTGGTTGCAATGAGGTGATTAAATTGTATGAATGAGTAAATGCTCATCTTATTTAAAGTTTGGTACTCAACTAATGCTACTTTATTAACATTTTCCTCCTCAAATCTGAAATATATCTTCAGGTCTCAGATTATCTTGGAATCTAAAGGCTGAAATCCACAACAATTTTGACTTTCCTTTTTTTTAAAAATTTTTTTATTACATTTCTTTATTTTTTAGAGGCAGAGAGAGACAGAGCATGAGTGGGGGAGGGTCACGGAGAGAGTGGGAGACACAGAATCTGAAGCAGGCTCCAGGCTCTGAGCTGTCAGCACTGAACCTGATTTGGGGCTCAAACCCAGGATCCATAAGATCATGACCTGAGCCGAAGTTGGACCCTCAACTGACTGAGCCACCCAGGTGCCCCTTAACTTTCTAATTCATAGCACTACGTGAATGCAGAACAACAGGATAATCTTCTTACTCAAACCTTTGGATTCATAACTTGTCTTGTACTCAGCTTTATCTTAAGTGTACTTCTCCTAAAACACAATAAATACTATGCATTGTTCCTTTCATTTCTCCTAGTTCAGGAGTGACACTTCAGTAATTGTCATCCACTATGATCTATTTTGACCACAGATAGAAGGACCACTTTAAAAACTGACCTTAGCAATAATTTATTAAAGATATTCTATACACAAAGCATGCTACATACTGAAAAGATTGAGCAAATATGACCTCCACAGTTCTTGAGCAATTACAATTTAGATAGAGATACAAATATGTACAGGGATAAGTTTAATGTTGTCAATAAATGCACCTGATATAGATAATACAGGGAATGGGAGCAGATAAAAAAACATTTAACTGTAACTACTGGGATGGGGGTTGGGGAAATCTTGGCAGTTATGAAAACTTCCTAGTGGAAATGACATCTAAGTTGAAGCCTAAAGTATGAATTGAAATTAGCCAGATGGAATAAGTCATAAAAAACACATAAACACAGGAAATAACATGCCTGAATGCCTGGAAGTAAGAGAAAACATTAGATGTTAGAGGAACTGAACAACTTTATGTGCTGTAGCATACTGTGTGTGTATGTGTGTGTGTGTGTGCGCACACACACACGTGGGTATGTGTGCATGTGTGCATTTGCGTGTGTGTGTGCGTCTATGTTCGTGTGTGTGTGTGTGTGTGTGTGTGTGTGTAATGTGTAGTCAGGAAACTATAAAGGTAAACAGAGACCAAGTCAAATTCATTAAAAAAAAAAATCACTCTTGAACATTGCAACAAAATGGCTCACAGACTTACGCCACACATCCCAAATCTTTCTGCCTCAAATTGTAACTACCACATTTAATCTTGTTCCTTAACAACAGGATTCTAAGATGGTCCTATTCTCACCCTCTACAGAAGGCAAAGCTTGAAAAAGGAAAACCCAGATGTTCATGTAAAAAAAAAAAAAACAAGAAAAGCAGAAAAATGGCAAGTACCCTCTGTTAACACACTATCTTACCTGCTCCTTATGTATTACTAAAATGGCTTCTCTGAATAGTGTGTATCAAGAAAAGAAAATGTGTTTTCAGGGTTTACCATCAAATCAAATCACAAATTTAATTTCCAACAAGTTCAAGGAATAGAAAGTTCTGCTTACTAAAAAAAAAGGTAGCAAAAAACATATACTTACATATAGATAATGCATTATGAAATTATATGTAAGGCATGTTTTCTTTATTTATTTAGAAAATCACCTTCAATGAAGTACTATTATTTAATTGTCAGTTGCGTTATGGAACAAAACAAATGTTTCAATACACTTTTCTGGGCCCCTTTATAAAACGTTGTTTAAATATCCCACTTTGCTTTTGGTGGAAAGACCTAGACCAATTTATTTGGATTTCTGTCTTTCTAAAATGACTACGTAATTTTGATATTATATATTCAAATTAATATTTTTTCTTCTTTTTGTAATCCTGAAAAAGTAACATTAAAAATCTTTTATTAATTTTTCAGCACTTTGGGAAATGGTGGAAATCAACAGGCAAATGATTTTAAGTGCTTGTTTTGGGTTATTGATGTTTATTAAGGAAAATAAATCATATTTAGTAAATGTCTTAAAAAAGACAACACAGCTCTTGAAAGAAGAGTCCAGCTATTCAGTTTTATAATTTAAATTATTGTAGAGGAATGTGGTAGGGACTAATAAAGTATATTTCTATTGTTTAATAAGTTCCCCAGACACATTCAAGGTATAGATTTTACAGGTATAAATTTATTTCACTTTGCTCTATGCGATTGTTAGGGTCTTAAATATGGGTTGTTCTATATTTAAACACTCCACTAAATATTTCAATATTATGGGTGGGTAAATTAAAAGATTTTTTTTTTGCAAAATTTTTAGCTCCTAAAGTAGAGAACTATATAAAGAATTAAAAACAAAACCAAAGCATAAAACAAATATAAACCCCATCAAAGCCCACAAGGTAATACCTCTCACCTGAACACCTTTAATAATTCATGGCCAATGTGGACCTATCTTTTGTAGTTGCCCTCCCTCCTTTGAATCCCTCATTTCTCATATTCTTTTTAATGTGGTAGCTTTTACACAGGAAAAAAGTCTATTCTTTAAGACAGTGCTCAGTATTTCAAGTCTTCTCCCTAAAGACTTAGAAATACCCATGATTTCAGAAAAAGAGTTCAGAGATCACTTCCCAAAGTATTAACCAGACCAGTAATTTCGGTAGAACACTTTTCTCCCCTAAAATAGCTGGGAGGCAGTGCACTTTAGTAGGAAAACACTAGGCTAGTTGTCAAGGGACATGAGATCTCATTTCAGGTCAAGAATAATAGAATTTGTGTCTTTGTCTCAACACTTTTTTTTTTCTATTTTTACCCTCATGGGTTTTATTGGTAGAGTATATTTCCAGCTTGTTAAAATAGATTTGAAAATGGTTTAGTAGAAATATCCGTAAGTAGTACAGCTTGCACATAGATTAATTTGAACACATAGATGCTGAGAGTTTTAATTTTGTCGTGATTAATTTTTGGGCTTTCAGAATAACTATTTTCTACTGCTCTGAGGCATTCATTTCAGGCTTAGACTAATCAGCCATGGACATATGAGGGCTGTGATTGACAACTAAGCATTTTTATTTGCAAAGGATTAAAATGCATTCTTTCTTAGTTAAGTAAAAAAGGAATTTATTAATAGGACATTTAGAAAATCACTCAACTGATAGAGATATTGAAGAGAAAGTTCAGAAGAGGGGCAATAGTATAGGGATGCAAAAGTCATGCCACGACACCAGTCCACTGAGGAAACCAGTGCCACCAAGGGAGACTAAAACCATAGGTTACTCCATTGTCACTGCTTTTCCTGGAAACTGGATATTTCCTGGGAACTACTGCTTCCTTCTAAATCCATTCTTTCTGCTTTTCTCATCACTGCCTCCTAATTTAGAGTCTTGCACAGACACAGACAAGTATCTGAGTCTGAGTGATGCTTGAAGGCCTCTTGCTGAAATTATGATACCTGAAACCTAGGAAGCTGACATTTTTTGTCAAAAAAGGAGCAGTGCTGTTGCATGATTACCATTTGAAAACCCATTGTGTCTTTAATTATGGGCTGCTAGTGACACATTAGGGTCCAAACTATTAAGGTATTGGCATGATAGTAGTTTTTAAGGCACTGACTGGCATTTACATGTATAATTTACATGTATAATTTATATAATTAACATCAAGAAAATGTATAAATATGTACGTTCTATAAATCAATTTATTATAGGATATAAAACAGGAATGATACATTTTTTTTCTTTTTTTTTTTCAACGTTTTTTTTTTGTTTTTTTTTTTGTTTTGTTTTTTTTTTTTTTTTTTGGGACAGAGAGAGACAGAGCATGAACGGGGGAGGGGCAGAGAGAGAGGGAGACACAGAATCGGAAACAGGCTCCAGGCTCCGAGCCATCAGCCCAGAGCCCGACGCGGGGCTCGAACTCACGGACCGCGAGATCGTGACCTGGCTGATGTCGGACGCTTAACCGACTGCGCCACCCAGGCGCCCCAGGAATGATACATTTTTAGCTCAATAAAGGTAACAATTCCATAAGCTATATCATTTTTAGAAGAGAAAATGCTGTTCACCCATTTTCCATTTTGAATAGAAAAGAATGTTATTTGTTATACTATCTTCCTCCTTCATTAATATTTGTCCTAATAACAAATAATTTTAATTGACACTAGGGTTAAATATTAAAAAAAGATGTCTTACTCTATGCATTCTGAGTATAATTCTACCGTATTCATTTGGTGATGAAATATATTTTTGTCAAAATTTATTTACCACTGGTGGCTTTTAATCATCAGATCATGACACATGTTGAGCATAAGTAAAACCTGAATTGCGACATACGGCTAATGGTACTTCTCTAATAAATAACATGGCATCTTTTCTACAGTGAAGTACTAAGGAAAGAAATGGAGGGCTGAGGAACAGGGAGAGCATTGAAGGATTCAGTAAGGATGAAAGGGATTCTTTGTCTTCCCATACACAAGAGAAAAGAAAGAGATACAGAAAGAATTATGGACAAGGATGAAAAAAAATGACTTTTTCTCTTGAAAAAGATAGTGCGAGTGAGGATGGTGCCCTGGTCAGAAATAGGATAGATGAGTAGTTGTTTGTAATCTTTTTTTTCCTGGATATATGTAAGTAAAGAAAACCAGCCAAAGACATAGCACCATTGCTAGAAGGGGAGAAAATGGAAAATAATGATTCCTCAAGTATTGAGGCAAAAAAAAGTCCTGATATTCTGATTTTATATCAAGAGTCCTAGGAAAGATGAGAGACTATAAAGAGGAGGAAGTTCTCACTGAGGTCACTTCTGCCCCACTAGGGAATTAGAGTGCCAACGGATTAGGTAAATGGATTCTGTAGGATGGAGTTACTTAAAATTTTTCACTGTCCAGATACACAGTTGATATTACCTTAAATATTAATTATATAGGTTTTCTGTTACTTAGAATTTTAATATGCTTTTACAACAACAAAAACAAGGCTCACTGCATTAGCAGCCCTTTCCAGAAAGGCTGAGAAGAAGGAAGAAAACAAAGCAGTGGGAATTCCACAAAATTAATTTACTAGATTGTTTATCAGAACTTTTAAGGATGATGTTGTGACATCACAACATATAATTTTATAGGTTAAGAGGACACCTCAAATTGAAGTTGAAGTTCATTCACAACCTAAGAATAGTGAATGAAAGGTAATAAAACATGACATGGGTTATCAAAGACCAGGACTTCCCCAGATAGGAAAGCAAAGATAATGAAAGTAGAACAGGTGAACTACTGGAACCAGAATTAGGCCTTAACAATGCACTTGATATGTCACAAGCTGCAGAGGTATGTTTTCTTGTGTTCTGCAGTTGAGTAATACTTTTATTTCCCTGGTATTCTTAGGCAGCCATTATTGGTGGCATTCAAACTGTCATTACCAATGGGTTTTAGTGAAGTTTTTACCTTCAGGAAGCTCTCACTAAAAACCAGACCAGAAAAAAGATATATTAAGTGATGTGAATTTCCTTTTTTTTTCTATTAGTGTTTATGTTAGACTCAATCCAGTATCATTTGGTTGACTACAGAGCTTAAAACCACTCAGATCTGAACCCTTCAAATTCCCATCATCAGTAGCTTTTTATTGCTCCATTGAAAGATGTTGTTGTTAACAGGTTTTGCCCTTGACCAAAGTGATACACCAATTCAGCATTTCAAGTCCGTAGACTGTATTTGAAATCTTCTTCAACCAATTAACAAAACAGAGAATTTCATTCTATCTAATATTGTTTGACATTGTTCCTTTTTCTCACTCTGAAAAAAATAAAAATTAAAACAAGAACAAATTTAAACCCCAAACAAAATTAGATGGCCAAGTTGAATTACTGCATTTTAGAGGGGACCACAATTGTACTGAAGTATGACATGTAAAAGGCAGTTTAGAGTTCAAGTAATGTGTTTCAAAATGACCAAAGCTATGTAATCCCCACTCAGGTCAAAATACAGACCATGTAGATTAATTTGATTTCTACCATCATAAGATTAATCTTAAACTTAAGTGCAATTATACCAAATGTTCACTTTGATGTCTGGTTTCTTTTACTTAAAATTATGTTTGTGAGATTCGTTTATGTTTTATTTGTTGTAACAATTTGTTTTTGTCACTGTACAGTATTCCAATGAATGAATATGTGAATAAGCCACATTTTAATTATTAATTTTACCAGTGAGGAACATTTGGGTAGTTTACATTTTGAAATCATTGGAGAAAAATTTTCAATTAACATTCTTGTATATGTCTTTTGCTACACATATGTAATGCACACAGAGAATGCATATGTCAGTTTTTATTGGCGTTAATAGACAGTTTTCCAAAGTAATTATGTATTGATCATTCCAGAATGATATGAGAGATCAGTTGCTTTTCATTGTTAGGAATGCTCTTATATTTCAATATTTCTTGTGCTGCACACCTTTCCAAACTTTATTTTTTGATAAAAATACATTTACAATTTGTTATTGTTTCTTTTTTTTTTGAGAGATAGAGACAGAGTTCGAGCAGAGGAGGGACAGAGAGAGAAGGAGACACGGAATCTGAAGCAGGCTCCAGGCTCTGAGTTGTCAGCACAGAGCCCAACATGGGGCTTGAACTCACGAACCGTGAGATCATGACCTGAGCCGAAGTTGGTCCCTTAACTGACTGAGCCACCCAGCAGCCCTAGATAAAAAATATTTTTGATAAAAAACATTCCTAAACTGTAAGATTTGAATGTGCATATGTGGGCTACTAAAGGAAAAGATTCTTAAATGTGACTGAACAAAAATAGAGTCATGGTTGAATAGTAAAGAAGTATTATCTATCCTTTAATGAACTTTGTAACCAGAAATAGCCCTAGCTAAAAAGCAGAAAAAATCCCAGAGAGTATAAGACTGCCCTGAGATAAGTCAGAGTGTATTCTTGTCTTATAGCAAACAAGGCCTAGTAAAGGGGTTGACATTTCTCCACATAAAACTTAAGACAGTAACTATGGTCTTTATTGATGTTTCAGTATAATGAGATGCACAGAAATATTATTTATAATTTTACATTTCAGTCTATAACTTAGATATAAAAGGAAGTTTCCTGGTACATTTTTCCATGAAGCTTGACTATTGTCCTTCTATGAAAAGGCAAATAATGCCTGTTATATTTTAACAGTGAACATCCTGAGGTTTTTTTTTTTTTAGTCTCAAAATGAGAAATATTTGAGAAAAGAGAAAATTTGATTTTATCTCAAATTTATAGAAGATGAGATATTAGAATGAAACCAGAATAACAGAAAAAAACCCTGACATATTAAGAAATATTAGAGTTTAATATCATATTTCACCTTAGCAATATATAACTAGTATTTACCAAAAAAATAAACTATTGGTTTATTTAAAAAGTGGCACTATTTACTTTTCTACATACAAGATTGTGATATCATATAGTTCATTTCCTATTTGAGATAAGACTGACTAAGCTGAGAAAAAGGGAAATATCCTGCAATTTAAACAGAATATATTTCTGTTCTACTTAAGGATATTATAGATGTAACATAATAGCATAAAGAGAATCTCCTTTGAGAGAACAGCAGTTATAAATAGTGAAAATAGTTAATGGTTACAGTTATATATTACAGAGGGTGCAGATTAAGTAGACAAGGCTCTGGGCTGGGCTTTGAAGGATGGAATCCTATTTGTATGTCAGAAATTATTTTATTTTGTGACCTTGAACAAGCTGTTTAAATTCACTGCCTCATAATTTTCCATAAGCATAATGAGTTTAGTAGTACTTGTTCTTCCATTCTAAAGATTGATTGGAATGCTCTTTCAGAACAGTGATTGTATATTAATCTCATTAGTGTTATTTTTAGTATTTCATGTCTTCTCCATAGTATACTTGTATGAAAATACTTCAACAAGACTTTCCAGGAAAGATCTAACACTAATAGTCTGTGGTATCATAAATGATAAGAGTTGATGGTCACCTTAATACTTGTAGAACTAATAATAGAATCAGCCATGAATGATTTAAACAGTAATTCTGTTCATTAAATTAAACAGTTCATTTCCCAAATTTTATGCTTCATAGAAATTGTTTTTCTGCCTAATCAATCCTGTCATCAACTGAGCAATTAACTTGCCCATGGATATTCTGGGTGTTGATCTGTCATGAGCATTAGGTTTCCTTCCAAAAGATTAAATATTATAGTTAAAAAAATCTGTATCTCTGCAATTATGTTTCCTCACAAGGAATCAATAACAGCAATGACTTGACCACTTATTTGGAGAGATTTCCATAAAGTATCTCATTTAATGTTATTTTCTTGTATAAAAGAATAAAACATTGCCTCATTAATAATAGGTATAGGTCTTAGAATATTCTTTTTTTTAATAATGTTATAGCCCATATTCTTTTTAAACATTTTTAAAAATATTTATTTATTCTTGTGACAGAGAGAGACAGAGCACGAGTGGGGGAGGGCAGAGAGAGAGGGATACACAGAATCTGAAACAGGCTCCACACTCTGAGCTGTCAGCACAGAACCTGACGCGGGGCTCAAACCCACGAACCGTGAGATCATGACCTGAGCCGAAGTTGGATGCCCAGCCGACTGAGCCACCCAGGCGCCCCTAGGTCTTAGAATACTCTTAACACAAACTTAAATATTTTGAAAGATATATGTATCGCTGAAAAATAGTGTGAGGCTGAAAGATAGCAACCCTGAAGCTCAGTTGGCTATGGGTTCAGCTCCAATCTTATTCCTATTGCTTAAATTTGAGACATCAATAGAAACATTTTAGACTAATAATGCTTATTTCTCAGGACTCTACAATGTTTATATGTAAACTGTCCAATTTGTTCTAAGTAGAGGAAAATGTTTTCTTTACAACTCTAATTTCAAAATTTGAAGATTTGATAGAGTCTAAAATGAAATTCAGGTCCATGTTTTAAAAATTTTTAATGTTTATTATTTTTGAGAGAGGCAGAGATAGAATGCTAGTGGGTTAGGGGCAGAGAGAGAGGGAGACACAGAATCAGAAACAGGCTCCAGGCTCTGACCTGTCAGCACACAGCCTGATGCGGGGCTCGAACTCATGAGCTGTGAGATCATGACCTGAGCCAAAGTCGGACTCTCAACCCACTGAGCCACCCAGTCACCCCCATTTTTTTTTAACAAACAGTTTATTTTCCATCAACCTTCTTTCCATTTTGTATGCCTTTGTGGAAGAGCAGCTTAAGACCACTCAGTGGTTGTTCCTGCCCATTCAGTGGCTAGTGGCTAGAGGAGTGGGAGTTGCAGACCACTCATCAGTGGCAGGCTGAGCACTCCTGTCTTCAGTAGGGAACTGCTGAATAGGCACAGAGGGCACCTGGACGCCTTCAGACCAGTCTGGGACTTAAGGTTGAGTGGCCGTGAACTCAGGAGCTGGAGCAGTACATTCATCCTGAAATTCCTCTTTGATCACAGCCTTTCCAGCAGTGGCCTGCTCTTCCTTTTCAATCTCTTCAGGATGTCTGTAGAAGCAGAGATCAGGCATGACCTCCCTTGGGTGTTCACGGGCAATAGTGCCATGCATGCGCTGAACTTCCCAGGCTAGCATCCACATCAGACGGACCCACTAAGTGAGCTCCCTTGCTGTTGCAAGTGATGGCAATGTCCACAGAGTACAGACGAGAGTCTGTGTTACACAGAGCGATGGTAGGCAGGTTAACATAAGACACCTCTGTGAGAGGCTGGTGGTCAGCCTTGGGATCAGTAACCACCAGAAGTCTCAGCTTCCAGAAAGCTGCCTGGATATGGTTAGTGTAGGTTCCAGAAATGAAGCAGCCAGCAATCGGAGTGGCTCCAGTAGTAGCAGCAAACTTCAGCACAGCTTGCTGGCCAGTATTCCTGGATAATATGACACTGACATCAGGCAGGTTTTTATTGGCAATAGTGGCATGAGCTACCAACAGAAGCCTTTCCCAGGTTCTCTTCAGATTTATGATGCAGGCACCATCACTTTTCCTTTTGTAGATGTGCTGTTCCATTTGGAAGTCAAGGTTGTTGCCACCTAAGTGGGTTCCTGCTACAAGTCATTTAAGGACATCCTCCTCCTTCATTGTGAAAGTTTCCCTTTGAGTTAACCAGGGGATGAAGAACAATGCTGTATGGACACCTCCTTGTGTAGCACAGAAAGGTTAGGTCTATTCTCAACTTCTGTACATTGTTAATGGTATTTAATCACATTCGTTTTACTTTTTTTGAAGGGGACTATTAGTTTATTTCTCTAACGTGTAGCACACAATGTGAGAATAGATAATTAAGAACTCTGAGTGGAGAATGAATAGATGGATGTGTTTCCAGGTTTGCTTACAACAGATATGTTCTAGAGTCACAAAGAACCATCTTTCTTTCTTTACAATTTATTTCATATTACTTTCATATTTTAAAATCCCTGGGGTGCCTGGGTGGCTCAGTCGGTTAAGCATCTGACTTTGGCTCAGGTCATGATCTCATGGTTTGTGAGTTTGATCCCCACATGGGGCTCTCTGCTGTCGGTGCAGAGTCCACTTCAGATCCTCTCTCTCCCTCTCTCTCTGCCCTTCCCCCATCTCAAAATTAAATTAACATTAAAAAGTAAAATAAAATAAAATTCCTAACATGGCTGGCTCCCAATGGCATGTTATCATAAAGAAGATGAGTCACAATCTTCAAAAAATTTTCTAGATACGAGAATTCTCAATTTCCATCCCTCTCCCAATTCCAGGTATTCCTCCTATTTCATGAGCACTAACTATATCCCAGACATTTTATAAAAGTCATTTCGTTTAATCCTCAAAGCAACTGAATATACTGTACAAAAGCATTTTGTGTGTGTATGTGAGAAGAAAGAGGGAATTTGGCCAAATCATAAATCACATGACAGGCAAGTGCATAGACCAAATTAAACTTCACATTTTATTATGAACTATGTAAAGCTATCTTCATTTTCCTCAACTGTCTTTCTTTTTCTTCCCTCTATTTTTAGGATTGTGAAATAATCTCCAACTTTGGGTTGGTAATCTCTGCTAATTTGCTAAATTATCTGTCTTTTAAAATCAGTAGAAAGACAAAAAAGAGAAATTAAGACTTCAAATAAATATGGATAGACCTAAATTGGATTATAGTAAGTTTGCACATCAATCTTAGCACATTGACAAAGGACATGGCTCCTTGTCATTATTCAGGTCTCTGGTTAAATGTCACCTTCCCTAGAGTCTTTTGTGGATTATTCTAATCTATTCTGGATTATTCTAGGTCTTGGTATTTGTTCCTTTTGTTCACCACTGTCTCTCTAGTGCCTTGGACAATATTTGATAGAATTAAGTTGAACCAGTAATATCTGTTGACTTAATCATTAAATGAATGATTACTTACTTTCAGAAACAATCTATGTGTTTTAGGGAAGCTGCATAATGTTTGTAAGGTGGTTTTTCCATTTATTAAAAAAATAGCAACTACTTCACAGTGAGTTATAGGCATCACATAAAATTAAATGAAGTAATGTGAATTGCAATATTTATCCCTTACAAGACCCTCAAAAAGTGTTGCTATGGGGCGCCTGGGTGGCTCAGTTGGTTAAGTGTCCGACTTCGGCACAGGTCAGATCTCACAGTCCGTGGGTTCGAGCCCCACGTCCGGCTCTGTGCTGACAGCCCAGAGCCTGGAGCCTGCTTCGGGTTCTGTGTCTCCCTCTCTCTCTGCCCTTCCCCTGATCATGCTCTGTCTCTCTGTCTCAAAAAGAAATAAAAACATTAAAAAAAATTTTAAAGTGTTGCTATGGTCACATAAAGTATTTATTTGATAAAACAATTCAGTGAAGTAGATGATTTATTTGTGAAATACACCCACATTTAGACACAAATGTAAAAAATGGAGAAATTAAGGCTAAAAGAAGGCAAGCTAGTTGTTGACAATTATATGGTCAAAAAAGTGATTGCATCTCAATTTTGACCCATATTTCTAACTTGAATCTCTCAACTTGCTGTTGAGGCACAGGGGTGACTAGAGACTCTATATACAAACTTTTTGTAAAAGGTAGTAGATAATACAAATGACTATGGGACTCTGCTAAACTCACCAGTTCATTTCACTTTAAACAGCCAATAGTCATTAAGCAGAATGGATTTAAAGCAATGACCTAGAAATCAAAGGCAGTGTATAACCTATTACAAATCTCTTGAGCCATCCAGCCTGCCAACAATTTTTAAACACTCTTTTGGTTTTGAAGTTATGTCATAAAATAACATTTTGAAAATTGCAGAGGAAAATAATGTAGAGTATATATATATATATATATGCTCTGAAACTTTAAATTTCACTATGTCACTGTAATTACCAAGGAGGCAGTGGTAACTTAGTAAAATCCAATTACATTTTTTTTTTTCAGCCAGGGGATCAGAGAGAAAGTTGTAGAGAGAAAAATGGCTTATGTTTTCCCTGAGACTAAAATTTTGCTCTTTCCATGTCCTATTCAGATCCTTCTCTTTCCCTATTTTTCAGTGCTATGTATATCATCACAGTTGATTACCAATTAACATGTAAGTAATTGTATGATGGTGATAATGATACTGTGGCTTTCCCTTTCTTTTCTCAGTCAGCCCTGCAGATAAATTATAAGCTATCGATTCCTGCTGAAGTGAATAGATGGCCTAGTTTTGCTGCAATATTCAAGTTTTTCCCCCACAGTCAATTCCCAGTGTCCTAGTGATTTATCTACCTTTGCTAAATTTCGTGTTCATGTTCTTTTTACCAGTGGCATGGAATTTTAATTGGCTTTTGATAAAATGTATAAGAATACTTTCTAAACTAGAAATGGAGAAAAATTGCATTTTTTCTACCTCTACATGTCAAGATTTCTGCAAGCTAGTAGAAGCTAAAAGGCATTAATAGTTTGTGCATTTTTAACTAACAATGTATAGGGCTCAATGTGTGACAGTCTCTTGGTTGTATCCTGAGAAATCCTAAGTTCTGTTAGGTTTCTCAGTGTAATACAATGTATTTGGGAACAATTGAATGTCTGTTTATCATTATTTCTACCATTTTATTGTAAGATAATTTTAAACTGAGAGAACATTACAAAAATTATACAAAATAACAATTTTTGCAGGGTTATTAATTTTTAACACTTTCCCACATTTGCTTTATCTTCTCTATATGAAATCATATAATAGTTTTATAAACCCATGATACTTCAGCATGCATTTCCTAAGACCAAAATTATTTAATCACATATCTATAATCCATAATACAAAAATCAAATTCAAGAAGTGTAACATCAATATAACTTTTATATACTTTACATTGAATATTCCAGTTTCATCACTTGTCACAGTGATATGCTTTATTGTTTTTTATTTTCTAGTATAAGATTTGGTCTTCAGTCAGAAATTGTATTTAGCTGTCATGTCTATTTAGTTTCCTTCAACCTAGACCAGTTTCCTGTATTTTCTTTCTTTCATGCCATTAAAGAATATAACCAGTAATTTTATAGAATATTCCTCAACTTAGGATTTGCTGATGTCTCCACAGGAATAGCTTCAAGTATGCGTTATAGACTAGGACACTACATAAGCAATGTACCTTTTTCAGAGTACCACATCCAGTAGCATATATTCCAGTAGGATTATAATTCCTATTTATCTCATTTTAATAATGTTAATTTTGACAGCTTGGTGTCTTAATTATCTACTGTTGCCTAGCTGTGGGGCCACAAAATTAGCAGCTTAAAGAATACACAACTTTATTGTATGGCAGTTTCACTAGGTCAGAAAAGTGGTGTGGCTCAACTGGCTTCAGAATCATATGTTGCTATAATCAGTATCAGTTGAGCTGTGGTCTTTCAAGGCTCAACTGCAAAAGGATCTACTTTAAATCACACATGGTTATAGGCAGAATTCAAACCCTTGCATGCCATAGGACTGAAGCCCATAGTTTCTTGCTGGCTATTGGTCTGAAGCTTCCCTGAATTCCATGAGCCTCTCAACAGGACAGCTCAGAATATAGCAGCTTGCTTCATCAAAAGCATCAAGGGAGAGAGTCTACTTGCAACATGGGTTACAAACTTATGTAGTGTTGTCTTGTAAGTGGCATCTCATTATCTTTGCTGTATTATTGATTTAAGTAGCAGGTCCTGCCCATATTCAATGAAATGAGTTTATAATAGTCATGGCTACCAGGAAGAGAGTATAATTGGGAGCCATCTAAAAGTCTGCCCACCACACTGTAAGACCTGCTATGGTATTTTCTTATTCCTTCACCACTTAGCTACCATTTTTCATTTTGTCATTACTACATTTATAAGGGGGCTATTTGAGATTATGTAATATACCATTCCACAATACTCCCTCCACTCCACGGTTTTATTCCCCATCAATAGTTCTTACCAGAATGTAATTTACTACATTAATTTTAAAATAGTAACTTTCTAAGTCATAATCCATTCTAAAGTAATTAGAATTCTATTATCAGGAAAGGATTTATTCTATCACACATTTATCTGTTTGTCTATTTATCTGTAATCAATGTGTCATTTTTCTTTGACTGCCTTTAATATTTTCCCTTTATGTGATTTTCATTTATTTAATTATGATGTCTCTTTAAATGATTTTCTTTATTCTAAATTTTTTGTGGTCTCTTAAACTGCTTGAATTTTCCCATGTATAATTTTCTTCAAATTTGGAACACTCTGGCTATCATTTTTCTTCAATGCTTTTTCAGTCCCTCACCTCCAGCTTCAGTGGCTCTAATTAAATTTATGTTAGGCTATTTGAATACAAGGATATAAAATATAACAGTATATACCCAAAACATGGGAAGGAGAGGAGTAATAAATGGGTTCAAACTTAAATGACCATCAACTTAATGTAGACTGCTATATGCAGAAGAGAGTATATACAAACCTAATGGTAACCATATATCAAAAACCAGCAATAAATATGCAAAGAATAAAGACACATATATCACTAAAGAAAATCAGCAAACCAAAAAAGAGAGAAAGAGAAGAAAGGGTCAGAAAAAAATCTTCAGAAACAACCCACAAATAATAAAATTACAATAAATACATATATATCAATAATTACTTTGAATGTAAATGGAACAAATGTTCCAATAAAAAGACATAGATTGATAGAAAAACAAGACCCTTCTACAACCACAAAAGACACTGAATAGCCAAAGTACTCTTGAAAAAGAAAAACAAAGCTGAAGGCATCACATTTCTGGACTTCAAGTTAAATTACAAAGCTGTAGTCATCAAAACAGTATTGTACTGGCACAAAAATGGACACATAGATCAATAGAACAGAATAGAGAGCCCAGAAATAAAGCTACGTTTATGTGGTTAACTAATCAACAAAGCAGGAAAGAATATCTACTTGGTGCCTGGGCCGTTCAGTTGGTTAAGCATCCAACTCTTGATTTCAGCTCAGGTCATGATCTCATGGTTAGTGAGATTGAGCCCTGTGTTGGGCTCTGTACTGACAGTGGTGAGTCTGCTTTGGATTCTCTCTGTCTCCTACTCTCTCCACCTTACCCAACTTGTGGGTGCTCTCTCTCTCAAAATAAATAAATAAACACTTTTTTAAAATATATAGTTTCTTCAACAGATGGTGTTGGGAAAACTGGGCAGCAACATGCAAAAAACAAATGAAACTGGGCAACTTTCTTACATCATACACAAATATAAATTCAAAATGGATTTAAAACCTAAATGTGGGACCATACAAACTCGAGAAGAGAACACAGATAGTAACTTCTGTGACATCAGCCATAACAACTTTTTTCTAGATATGTCTCACAGGTGAGGGAAACAAAAGCAAAATTAAACTATTGAGAGTACACCAAAGTAAAATCTTCCGCACAGTGAAGGAAACCATCAACAAAACTAAAAGGCAATCTATGGAATGGGAGAAGATATTTGCAAATGACATATCTGATAAAGGGCTAGTATCCAAAATATATAAAACATGTCTAAAACTCAACATCCCAAAATGAATAATACAATTAAAAATGGGCATATTGACATGAGTAAACATTTTTCCAAAGAAGACATACAGATAGCTAATAGACACATAAAAAGATGCTGAACATCATTTATCATCAGGGAAATACAAATCAAAACTACAATGAGCTGTCACTTCGCCTGTTAGAATGGCCAAAATCAACAACACAAGAAACTAAAAGCGTTGGCGAGGATGTGGAGAAAAAGGAACACTTGTGAACTATTGGTAGAAATGCAAATTGGTACAGGCACTGTGGAAAACAGTATGGAGTTTCCTCAAAAGATAAAAATAGAACTACCTTGTGATCCAGCAATCACACTACTGGGTGTTTACCCAAAATATACAAAAACACTAATTCAAAGGGATACATACACTCCTGTTTATAATAGCACTATTTACAATAGCCAAACTATGGAAACAGCCCAAATACCCATTAACTGATGAATGGATAAAGAAGAAGTGGTATATGTATACAATGGAATATTACTCAGCCATAGAAAAGAATGAAATCTTGCTATTTGCAATGACATGGATGGAGAGAGAGAATATAATGCTAAGTGAAATAAGGCAGAGAAAGACAAATACCATATTATTTCATTCAAACATGGAATTTAAGAAACAAAACAAATGATCATAGGAGGAAAAAAGAGAGGCAAACCGAGAAACAGATTCTTAACTATAAAAAACAAACTAATGGTTACCAGAGGGGAGGTGAGCAGGGGGATGGGTTAAATTGGTGATGGAGATTAAGGAGGGCATTTGGGATGAGCACAGTGTGATGTGTGAAGTTTTAAATCACTGTATTGTACACTGAAACTATCACACTGTATGTTAACTAATTGGAATTAAAATGAAAACAAAAAAAATGTTAGGCTGTTTGATACTGATCTACAGCTTACTGAATCTTTGTCTATTAGTTTTAATTCTTTTTTTGTCTTATGGCATTTTGTATATTTTTGAAGTATACTGATATTTTCTTCTGCTGTTTCAAATATACTGCTTATCCTATCCAGTGTGTTTGTGTTTTCTTTTTCATTTTTGATCTCCAGGATTCCATTTGAGGTTTTGATATATTTTTTCTTGTTATATTTAATGTGTTACTGTTTTTCTCAAACAAGGAAAATATATTTAGAGTAGATATGAAGACTCTACTCCATTACTCATACATTATGAAGTTTTTTCATTCTGACAGGTGGAAATAAAAACTAATCTCTGTGAATAATGTATGTTAATATATTGCCCTCAAGTGATTCTTTCCTTTTTCTCACATAATTTCCTCTCCCACATGTGCAGACTAGTTTTCAGTCAAAAAGTTGAGGCGAATCTTTTTAGATCTCCCAAATTCTCCATGAAAATATCTCTCATAAGAGAGACTCCTTCTCAAATTCTAGCTACCATGGCTTTTCCAACAATAATCTTTATCATGTATATCAGTAAGATTCTTGGTTCTCTTTGGATTACCACTCCCTGCCCTGAACCTGAAAACTCTTCAAGTAGTATGCTAGGACATACACGATACTCAGATAATTTTTCTTCTCTTGGTTATCACAGTGGTATTGTCTAAGACCAGAAGAAAGTAAGTACATGTCTTCTGACAAAATCATAGCCATACGTATAAATCCTGGTATAATCTCTGTGTATATGTGTGTGTTATACTCACCTAATGTTTTAATTTATTCAATAATAATGATCAATATTTTTTGAGCCAAGCACTTTTCTGACACTTCATACATAGAAACACTTTTGGTCCTTCCAATATCCCCATGAAATAAGCACTATTTTTCTTTCTTTCTCTTCCTTCCTTCTTTTTTTCTTTCTATTGAGACACAATTCACATATAACATTATTTTATTATTTTTTAAAAATTTTTTTATTTTTATTTTTGAGAGATAGAGACAGAGCATGAGTGGGGGAGGGGCAGAGAGAGAGGGAGACACAGAATCCAAAGCAGGCTCCAGGCTCCGAGCTGTAAGCACAGAGCCCTATTTGGGGCTCGAACTCACGGACTGTGAGATCATGACCTGAGCCAAAGTCGGACACTTAACCGACTGAGCCACCCATATAGCATTATTATAGCACCCATTATAGCGCCCTGACATATAGCATTATTTTAGTATCATCTCATGGTAACATCTCTTAATGTGATTTATCTGCAATATTTTTATTTTTGGAATATTACATCAACAATCATGATACCAATCTGTTGTTCTTGTACTATTTGTCAGGTATTCATCAATTTAATACTTGATTCATTAAATGAATTAGGAGATTTTTTTTTCAGTTTTTTAATGTTCTGAAGTTATGTAGAATTAATGCCCTCTATTTTCCAAAGATTTGTTGAATTTTCTTGTACAGCTGTTAACCAGTGCATTTTAAAATGGGATGTTCTTTTGATAACTTCCTGTATATCCATATATGTAAATTGGTCTCTTTAATCCTTTAATCCTCACTGGGATTCATTTTGGTAAACTGTATTTGGCTAAGAAATGATCTGGTTCATTTGTTTTTCATTATTTACGTGTATAGAGATGTACCAAGTAATAACTTCAGAGTTTTTAAAAATTTCTTATGTGTGGATATTTATTTCCCATTTGTCATTTCTTGTTTTCTATGCTGGTGCTGCCCCCCTTTTTAATTAATCAAATTTGTTAACTGATTTTTCAACTCTGTTCAAAAACCAAGATTTCATTTATTAATATGATCTGCTATTTTTTTCTGTTATCTACCTTTTCTGTTATCTACTATGTATTATTTTTTCATTGTGCTTCTTCTGGATCACACTGTTGAGCTTTTTCTTGTATTTTTAGTCAGGGACTAATGATCACTGCTAAAAATAACATGCCATGGATTTGATATGTTTTGTTTTCATCATCATTTTTTTATTTTTTTTTATTTTTTTTAAATATATTTTTTTCAACGTTTATTTATTTTTGGGACAGAGAGAGACAGAGCATGAACGGGGGAGGGGCAGAGAGAGAGGGAGACATAGAATCGGAAACGGGCTCCAGGCTCTGAGCCATCAGCCCAGAGCCCGACGCGGGGCTCGAACTCACGGACCGCGAGATCGTGACCTGGCTGAAGTCGGACGCTTAACCGACTGCGCCACCCAGGCGCCCCCATCATCATTTTTTTAAAGTTTATTTTTATTTATTTTGAGAGACAGAAAAAGAGAGAGAGAGCAAGTGGGGGAGGGGGAGAGAGAGAGGAGAGACAGAATCCCAAGTAGGCTTGGTGCTGTCATTGCAGAGCCTGACATGGGGCTCAAACTCACTAACTGTGAGATCATGACCTGAGCCAAAATCAAGAGTCAGTGCTTAACCAACTGAGCCACCCAGGTGCCCCTCATCATCATTATTTTTCAGAAATTCTTCATTTATTGTTTTATCTCCACTCAGTGCTGTTTAATAAAAGGTTTTATTTATATATTTTTAATTAACTTAGTTATTGATAACTTACATAACTTAGATAAAAATAATTTTATTTTTAAATTTAAATTTAAGTTTTAGTTTATCCCATTATGATCAGAGTATGTTGTTTGCAATTGTTATATTTTATGGAATTTGTTCTTTTTTTTTTTTTTTTAGCAACCTAATATATGATCAGTATTTTATAACTGTGACAGGTCCTTGAGAAGAACACATATATTTGCTATTATCAGGATATACTATGTAATATATAGCCATAAGATCTTCCTTAGATCTTATTCTTACTGACTTTTTATTTTTTATATTTATTCATTTAATGTTTATTTACTATTTTGAGAAAGAAAGACATACAGAGAGAGAGAGAGAGAGAGAGAGAGAGGCAGAGAGAGAATTTGCTGTCAGTGCAGAGCCTGATGTGGGGCTCAATCCCATGAACTGTGATCATGACCTGAGCCAAAATCAAGAGCTGGACACTCAACCAACTGAGCACCCAAGCACCTCGTTACTGACTTTTTAATCTCTTGACATATCTTGCACTAAAAATGTTACATCACAGTATTCAATCATCAGAGTATTTCTTTTCCTTCTTTCACCCTCTGTAGTTTCTGCTTCAATATGTGGTTGCTGGGCACAGCAACATTTAAAATGTTATATCTATATTGTGAATTTTGGCTCAACAATTTTACTAAATTATGTGTCATAGTGGATTTTTCTGTGTCAATTTTCCCAAGTTCATGTGAGTTTTTTTTTTTGAATATAAGAACATTTTCTTGTATGATAATTTTAAACATTTCTGGTTTTTTATTTTCTTTTTCTTCTTCATATTTTCAAATTATATATACAGTGTGTTTAATAGGTTGCTTGTTTGTTTGTTTTTTGGTTGGTTGGTTAGTTTTTTGCCTGTCTTCCATTTCAGTCACTTCTAATCTGATCCTTTTTAGAATGTAATTTTTATTCTCTTGACTATTTTTCCTATCATTATTCAAAGGCCCTTACTAGATTATTTCAATCTATATTCTCTTGGGTATTTTGTAATTATTTTTCATTTTAATAGTGAGATCGACTGTATTAAAATCAATTTTTTAAGTAAAATCAACTCTCATTATATTTCATGCCACAATTTTTAAAATCAAATTCATTCCAAATTCATTCTTAATTTTTGAATTTCATATTCCACTCTAGTTTAATATTTATTCATGCCTGACTGAGGATTTTCAGTGTTTTAGTACAGTTAGTTGCCTTTCATTTTGAAGTTCTTTTGTTGTGAGAAATTTTAATCAGCTGATTTAAATTCTCTGTATGTTTAATATAGTAGCTTCAAAGACAGTTGGTCTGACTTTCTCCCATTTCTGGATATCCCATCATGTCTTCTATCCCATTCTTGACATTTCTCTAAGAAGGACTGTTTGTCTCTATATATCTGCTTTCTTCCTAGGAAAAAAAATGCTTCTTTGAGGTTGTCACTTCTGGTCCATTTCTCCCTGAACCCCTTTTATGGTAGGTTTTATGGTAGGTTTTAACTTGTGACCCGTTAAGTCCTAGATGTGTGATGAGTATTTCAAATTTAGTGTTAGCCTTTCTCTTCCTGTAGGTGATTTTATCTGTGCTTTGTATAAGACCTCCCACTCCCTTCTCTTTTTCAGAGTCTTTTACTTCTCCTCTTCCTCATTCCTTTCATGTACAGTATGCACTAGTGAAATTCGGTATATGTTTCTCTATAAATAGTTTCACCTGTGAAAATCTCTGCCTCCTAGTATTGCTAAGTTGTGAAGCATGTGTTTTTATTTCATATTTCTTTGTTGTATTTTGTTTGTTCATATTATGCTTATCTGGGACGATGTGTTGAGAAATTTAGATGTAGGCAGCTGCTATTATCCTAGAGCAACCCTATTTATTCTTCAAGTAATTCAGCAGTGCTAAATGGTGGGATAATAGTGCAATCATAAAATAACATAACCTAACATGATTGATGATATACTTTGTTCAAAATAATGTTATAAGACTTTCCATGTTTTTTTACGCTTAATTCCTGTGATACTCTAAGATAAACATCATTTATCTTTTCATTTTAAAGATAAGAAAACTAGGGTTTCATTGGTAATTGGCAAAGCTGATATTTCAACTAAGCTCTATTTTCCTACAACAGCTATGCTCTTTTCACAACATATCCAATGTATAGATTTTGTTCTCAGTTCTGCTATGCATATATCTTAGGCAAACTTCTTAAATTATCTCAATCTCTCAGCTTTCTGAATGTAATAGTTAAATCATATATAATAAATTCTACCTCATTGGGTTGTTGAGAAGATTAAATTTATATAAATCACCTAGTTTGTTGCCTGGTAAACCATAAACACTTAAAGAATAGCAGCTTCCTATTAACTCAGCCATTGCATGTACTTAGAATGCAGTGACTTGTGCCATACACTGAGCACTGAGATGAAGTGCCCACTGACTATGGTGGTTCAGCTAAAGGGTTTGGAAAAAGCTTAGAGTCAAAGACAAAGAAAGGCAGATTGTTAACACAAATAACTTAACTGAAAACCAAACAAGAATAAGGATCACAAGCAGAAGACAGAAACTGGGGCTAGTTGCTTCTGCCTTTATGGGACATGTGAGCACATGACAAAGGCTAGGAGGTCAATTTTCATGAGACATACCTGGTTCCAATATTGAAGAATGGCTAAAAATTATTCCTCCTTTATTGTATTTTTTGACTGAAACTGATGGAATTGTTTCAGTTAAGGGACCTCATACATTTCTGAAATTCCATTTAATACATTCACAATTATAATAACTCAATGGCTAGTGCACATAACACATTAAAAATCTGTGGGTAACTTTTGGGCCAATGTAATTTGTATTCTCTTTAGATTACTTGGTCTAAATCGTAGCTTATAATTTTTAAAGATAGAAGGTTATTTTTGACAATTCAATTTTAAAACTACATTATGTCCATCTTTCACAATAAACACTACAATAGAATTGGGTACACAGTTTACATTTGTAGAAATTGTTTTATAATCAAGTCTCCAATTAAAAAAAAACTTCTAAGAAATTTGTAAGAAATTAAGATTTTAAAAGACAATTTAATGGACTGTCTATTCAATCTCACATTAATAAACCTACTGTGTTTTTAAATACACATTATCTATGTTCCTGCACATACTCATTTTGATCATTCTAATTAAATATAATTAAACTGAATTATGTGTATAGCTAAGCACCATCTGCCAATTCCTGATGTTGAGTCACAAATTATTAACACTTCTTGAATAAAATCCAGAGGCAGCTTTATCAGAAAGAGTACTGAAGTCAGCAAAACTAGAATCAGATCCTGACATTGCACTTTCTTCCTAAATGAAAAAGCACAACTGATTAAATCTTTCTGAGTTTTGCCTTCTTATTTGAAAATAGTAATAATAATATGAACCCATGCTATTGATGTGAGAAATAAAGTATCTATCATGAAATCATAGATGGATCTATGGCATAGATAGATCTAAGGCATAGTTTAGATCATTTTTATATGAATATATTATTTCATCAAGATATTTGCAAAAAAAAAACCTAACTACATGTGTTAGACTTTTATTTATGCCTTTAAAATTTTTTAAATATTGGTTATGGGCTGAATTGTATCCCTCCTAAATTCTATGTTGAAGTCCCAGCTCTCAGTATCCTAGAATGTAACCACATTTAGATATAGGACCTTTAAAGAGGTGACTGAATTAAAATGAGACCATTAGAGTGGGGCACTAATCCAATATAGCTGGTGTCCTTAGAAGCAGAGGAAGAGACACTGAGGACAAAAGTGCAAAGCAGGAGGACGATGCAAAAATGTTGCAAGAGGAAGGCCATGTACAAGCTATAGAGAGAAGCCTCAGGAGAAACCAAACTTGTTGGCAATTTGATCTTGGATTTCTAGCCTCCACAATTGTGAAAAACAAACACACTACAGCACAGTTTGTAGTGTTTTGTCATGGCAGCCCTGGAAAACTAAATACAATATTCCTTTTTTCCCCATTTATTTCCATACACTGAAACAAAACTGCAGAGAACAGACATTACGGAACAGAGACATAGTTTTAAGACTATAATACTTGTTAATGTATTTTTAGTTACATAAAAATGTTATTCCACTGATAAAGCTTCACTTACCAATATTCCCCAAGTCCCTTTGCTCTGTCTTTCCCAGAAAAATCCCTGTGAGTAATTGCTCATTAAGAATGGTGCAAAGGGCAAATCAAGGCATCATTATTACAAGAAGCTCTTGCTTTAGCCGAGCAATGACCTGATGTAAAGTTCAGATGTGCATCTTAGAAAGAATTAATGGGGAGAAAAAAGCTGACAAAAGCAAGCAAACCATTGTATTTTTCTGTTACTCCCACTTGTTTAGAATTACGTGGATGCTTGCAACATACAACAAAGAGTAAAGGGCAGTGCCCTCTTTTGAAATATGTTTGTTCACTGCAATGCTTTTGCAGCATCTGCCTCCACTGTGGCTTTCCTGGGTTTGTTACTTCTTATATCAACTTCTGCTATCTTAGAGTTGCTAGACCTCAAGTTCTAACAGGTTAAAACCATGACTAGGCAAAATCAATCATTGTCTTTCTTACTCCATTCTGCTCTTCCATCAAGTGTAGTGTTTTTCATATGGCCCCATACCACTCATTTTACAATCACTTCAAGGTACCTATTTTGATACATGAGAATAATTTCATTCCATTTTTATTTTAAATTATTCATAGGATCATAAATTTCAGATAATAACACAAAACTTTCTCTAAAATTCAAAGCTTAAGATCTAAGTTGTTGGCATGAAGTAAATTCTATATTAAGCTTATATACACTCTCAGTTTTCTTTAACAAATTACAAAGGCTCAAATTCAAGAATGAATCAAGCAATAAGTTTCTTATTCCATAATCCATATCACACACACACACACACACACACACACACACACACACACACACTCACGCACACACACATTGCCATTACCACATAAACCTGTTTATTATCATCTTTTAGGGCTTCATTCTCAAATTCCAACACCTCCTTATCTTCCCATGTTACTTCGCTTTAGGTCCCATACAATATGCTTACCGGATGCATCATCATTTATTGTATCTCTGATTCTATATGTTCCAAGCCTGTCAGCTGAATGGTGAACAACTTTTTCCTTCAAATTTGATAATTCTTTAATGCCTAGAACATAACAACAATAGATGGCTTTTTTTTTCCTAAAAGAAATTTTGCTTATGTGAAAAAAAGGGCAATTATTATTAACAAAAATTGATAACTTGAGCTTGTAAAAGTACTGCATTCTTCTCTGTGTTAATCTGGCTAAGCTGCTGTGAACCTGGCTGAAATGATACTACTTCTTATGGTTCCATTGTGATTGTTTAAACTTGGCTCAGCTGAAACTAAATTTTCTGAGAATAACTCCTCTGTTTGATTCTAGGTTAACATTAGTCAAAAAAAAAAAAAAAAAAAGAAAAAAAGAAAAGAAAACCAAGAAAGTCATGAGCTTTGGGATGTGTTAAGTGAAACAGCAGGCACTCTACACAGAATGTGTCATTGCTGGAGGCAGAGTGAGATATTCCAGCAGTTTCCGGCTTACCCTTGCTTGTATGTACTACATATCTATGTATTTTTCCCAATTTTTGGTCACGATGGACGATAGCAACCCAAAGCCCAAATATGTGGTGATGAAATTACAGAAGCTTTCACTATGGCAAGGCAACAATCACCAATAAAAACCAAGTATTGGGTGAACACAAAATTGCTGCAAGAGTGAAAATAATGTCATAATTGAACATAAATAATATAAGGAGCTTAATCCGTTACTTTTAATTGCGTTGAATAACTTGGAGAAATAAAATAATAAGCTTAGGCTTTTAATTCTCTACTCAGGTTTTGGCAATGATCCACACTTTGATAACTGCCCTAAAAGAAGCCATTTTCTCCTATAACTACAGGACTTTCTCAAAAATAAACACAAACTCTAATCCTACAGGTCACTGCATTACTCCACAAAATATAGTTACAATCTTGCAGAACCTAATGTTAAACTTAAGGCTTTATTACAAAGAAACCCCTTAAACTTGATATGCATTAATTTGGGCAATTTCCAGGAGAGCCAAGGATTTTGAAGACCTGCATCACCTGATCCTCCTTTGACAGTACAAGCAACCCTCTTTCCACATTGGAGGGGGTGAATCTCTCCCTGAATAAAGAACCTGTGATGACATCCACTCTGCATGGGTTGCTGATCCCCCTCATATGTACTACCCCTATCACTTTTCATCGCTTCTAAGCTGGGGAAAAAAGTGACTAGTCTTACATGGTGATGAAAAGTTAAGACACCAATGATACTTAAGCAAATTGGAGAATGAATAATATACCTAATGGAATTCAGTATTTGGGTAAGAAGATTTCTGGGCAGAAGCTTGAAAGTGCCAACTGGTTTTAGTAAGGCTATCTATCTATCTGCCATCTGATATAGAGAAATGAACAAATAAGAAATATAAATTTCTAATAGAATCTAGAGAATACATTTCCATTTAAGGAACTGCTGGGTTTGAAACTTCGTTTTCATATAGGTTTCAAAGTAAGAAATAACCTGAAAGAAAAGATCAAATACAGGGCTCTGTCAGTAAAAGATGGTCTGGGGGTTAATATCCCAAGGGCGTGGCTGTAATGCTTTATTGTACAACCTCTGGAAGGTCTCACCACTTGTGATGTACCTCATAAATGCTCTCAGCTAGACACAAAGATTTCTATGAGCATTCTTCTTAGAGCCTCTCTTCTAGAGGGTTTGTAAAAGTCTGTTAAAGTTTTCTCACTTAGCATCTTTACTCTCAGCCCAAGGGAGAGAGAAGCTTGTCTCAAGATTTGTAGGTATGGCTTCTATGTAATGGAGTGGATTGTAACTTGATACACAGAAAGTCTGCAAAGATTTCAAAGACGTTACACAGTTTGAAAAGAAAAGTACAAACATAGTTCAAAATGCAAAGTGATCTTTGAGTCTCCAGTTTCTTGCATGAGGAACCAGGGTAGGAAACCTAAGGCAATATAAAAAATGGACCATTTTTCATGGTAAATGGAAAAGTTAAGACCCCAGTAGGCAGAACTCAGTTGAGTAAAATGAGGGAATGGAAATAGAGCCTAATCAGTGGAGCAAGAGAAACTGTCAACACACACCTGGCTGGATTTTAGCACTGCTAGGGCCAAGGGCTGTTATGTGCCTCCCATCTTGACATTCGCCTTCTTTTGTTGTTGTTGTTATTTGTGCAGTTCTCCTGAACCTGTTTCACAATTTTATGCTGTGTAAGTGGAGTACAGATAATTTGTCATTTTAATTCATAAGTTTTCAGAATAAGAGAAACTCAAGAAACCACATCTATTTGGTTAAATGACCCATTTAAAGGAAGATTTATTAAGCCTTAAGATTGAGCCTGGTGCCACAGTAGGGTAAGCTTTTAGGAATCTTGGATTTCAGTGTAGTTTTATGTAATAAGAGTATTACTCTTTAGGGGCCACAAGGTCAACCGTGGTTGCCAATTTTCAAAGAAAGTTGGTAGCTTGCAATAACCAATAGAATATGTTAGAACTGGAATTGTGTAATTTCCAATCCTCGTCCTTAAGAGGACTGAGAGCTTCTGTTTCTTCTCCCTTGGAACTCTTGCTTTTGGAAACCCCAATCTTCCATGTAGAAAGTATAACTACTCTGCTGGATAGATAATTTGTAGAGACCTATGTAAAAAGCTATGTGGAAAGGAGAGGCACTGTGATTACATGATAATGAAAAGGAACTCAACCATTCAGCATTTCAGTTGAGACTCAAGAAAACTCCAGCACCAGCTGGGGCCTTCATTCAACCTCACAAAAGATGTCAAGTAAAAGAACTGCCAAGGTGAACCCATCAACCAACAGAGCAGATAATAAAATGAATGATGTCTTAATTCACTCAGTTTAAGACCAGTTTATTAATACAACAATATATAACATGTCTTTTTATTTGCTGAGATAATAAACAGAAGCTTCTGTGTTTATATTTTATTTCTGAGGATGCATGAACACTCTTCCCTGACTCTAACTTATCCTACATAAGAGATAACATTTCCCTCATGGTGGTCAAAATTTTCACTATTAAAGTGAAATTCATACATGAATAGTGCCTCTTATCCCCACTTGGTATTCTGAGCCTTTGAGATTCATGAGCCTGGATAAGCCAGTTCATTAGGCTAGAGATTTGCTCGGAGAGCATCACCCTTGGATATTAACGTGTAAAAGGGTAATGCTAGGGTTGTGTGGCTTCTTGAACATAAAGAGCTTTTATATATTTTTTTTCTCCATAAAATCCTATTTTTTTAGCATAAGTTTTATAAGTGTGAAATATTTGGAACATTTCAAAGCTTTTAACTATTCTAGCTTCAAAATTTCCTCCAAATTGTTTGTCATTACTGCTAAACACTAAAACAGGGATGGCAAATATGTATCATTTTTGTTTCTTTTTTACCTCCATATATAACAGACCTTGTAACCTAACCAGGGTATTACTTTCCATTGAGCTCAGACATGACTTTGGAAACTTTCACAATGTACTTCTCAAAGCAACTACTATTAGTAGATTGGATTCAGCATTATAATATAAAACAAATTTGCCATACTTACAATAAAGGTATTTCCAATGATATCAGAAAAATGAAAATTATGTATATTTCAACAGTATTATATCATACTGCTCTTGAAATTCCAGCATATGCAACAGAGTAAAAATTATTAAGAAATAAGAAAAAGAGAATGCTATAGAATCAATACTTAGAGATAATATGATCGTATACTTTGTGCTCCAATATGTTAATTGAGAAAGAATGAAAATAGAAGGCACTATGCAAATAAATCTTTAGATATATAATCATTGAATATCAATAGTTTCCTACATTCCTTTAATAAAAAGAAGTATACTAAAATTATTTCAATATCTAAAAACATTAGCAGGAAATGGATAAGAATGAAAGACAAAAAATTTTAAATTTCTTTCTGATACACAGAAGAATAGAAAGAAGTAAAAGCATACAAAATAGCTAGATGGAAAGATATCACAAAAATAATACTTTCAAATCAATTTGTTAGATTAATGTGATTATAATAAAATAATAATGATAATTATTTTTGGTAACTAAAACATAACCCAAATTATATTCCGGGATAATCAAGAATTCAGAGTATTTTAACAAGCTACATAAATTAAGATAGAGTAATGCAGTCATAATAATGGTCAGGCAAAGAAAAGAGCAGAATAGAAAATCTAAAAAGAAACCCAAGGATAATGAATATGTCAATTCATATTTGTAGGGAAAGTTTGGATTATTTAATAGTTGGTATGGGGATAACCAGTTAAGTTAAAAAAAATAAAGTTATGTTCATACTTGCATTACATATCAAAACAGTGTCACTTGAAATATATGTAAAACAAACAAAGCCCTGTGAAAAGTAGAAAAAAAAAACATGCGAAAATGTATAGGTCATCTTAAAGTGATATCAACATTTTATAAGTAAAAGCAGGGAAAAAAGATTTAGATCTTTTACTTCTGTAGTAAGCACATTTTGTTAAGTCTACTCAGCTCTCAACAACTCTCTTTTCTCTTGGAAGTACCTTTCTGTGTTGGGCTCACAGAGATGGGAACCTAACCACCATATTTAATCATGATATCTTTTATTGTTGTTTTTGTCAGTTTCTAGAATAGTACTTGGCAGATGGGTACGTGATAAATATTTGTTAATTAATGCCTGACTAAGCAGGACTGTGCATATTATCCCTGTCAGGAATCTGGAAATCCAACTTCGAATATGTAAAGAAAATGATGAAAACACAAGAGGCACTTCAACCTCAGAGGTAAAGACAATGCAGAGAGAAAACTTAGAGCCTAGAGGTTTAATATCCAAAAGTGAAGAAATTACAAAAAATGTAGTGAGTTCATAAAATATTTAACTGTGCATTCAATAAATAACACATTCTTGAACATACTTAAGAAAACAGTGGAAAAATGCATCATATAAAAAGCTAAGGACAAAAGAATACAGTAACACTTATTTTTTTTAATGCAAATAAAACTTTTTATTTTTTTCATTATTTTACTTCATTTTATTTTTTTAAAGGGGGGGGAGGGGCAGAGGAAGAGAGAGAAAGAGAAAATCCCAAAAATCCCATGCCCGGCCTGGAGCCTGATGCAGGCTCCAATCCCATAACCCTAGGATCATGACCTGGGCCAAAATCAAGAGTCAGATGCTTAACCAAATGAACCACTCCAGGTGCCCCTAAAATCTTTTCTTTTTACATCATTATTAATCTACTAGATAACAGTTCAAAATAGCAATAGTAACTATGTACTTCTGATTATAGAATAAGTGAAATGGGTGACAGCAATTTTATAAATGATAGGAGGCAGTAATGGGAATAACTGCACTATCAGTGAAATAATAGTGTGAATTGAAAATGGATTTTTAATGGGTCAATTAGTAACTCCAAATTTTAGGTTTATCATCCTGAAACAATACATGGCTCTACCTCACAGTTTTCATAAAACTTCGTGTAAGAATGTAATATTTTAAACTGTGAAGTGTGTTGTCAATTTAAATTCTTCTTATTAATTGACATAGTAATACACATAGTTGACTTCCAGATTCATTTTTTAAAAAATTTAATACCTCCTTCACCCATTCTCTGCACGCACCCCCCAACACACACACCCTAACCCTTAATTCTGGAAGTATCAGTCTTTTCTCTGTTCTCTATGAGCTTGTTTTTTTTTAAGAGTCCAATATAAGAGAGATCATATGGTATTTATCTTTCTCTGATCTATTTCACTTATCATAATGCCCTTGAGGTCTATCCATGGTATTTCAAATGGCAAGATTTCATTCTTTTTCAGAGCTAAATAATATTCCATTTTATACACATGCCAGTTTTCTTTATCCATTTATCTATCAATGGACACTTAGGTTGCTTCCATATCTTGGCTATTATAAATAGCACTGTAATGAACATATGGGTACATATATCTTTTCAAGTTAGTGTTTTCATTTTCTTTAGATAAATACCCAGAAGTGGAATTGATGGAACATATGGTAGTTCTATTTTTAATTTTTTGAGGAATCTCCATACAGTTTTCCATGGTGGCTGAACAAATTTACACTCCCACTAACAGTGCATGAGGATTCCCTTTTCTCCACACCATCACTGACACTTATTGTGTGTCTTTTTGATAATAGCCATCCAAACAGGAGTGAAGTGATATCTCATTGGGGTTTTGATTTTTGATGATTAATGATGTTAAGGATCTTTTCGTGTACCTGCTGGCTATGTATTTTATTTTGAAAAATGTCTATTTGGGTTTTCTTCCCATTTTAAAATCAGATTGGTTTGTTTGCTATTGAGTATTATGAGTTCTTTATATATTTTGGATATTAACCCCTTATGAGATATATGATTTGCAAATATTTTCTCTTATTCAGTATTTGCCTTTTCATTTTGTTGATGGTTTCCAACTGTTTATTTTTATGATTGATAATATATGGGAGGACAGTAAAAATCACTGGTATATTATTCATTCAGAAACAGTCTTTGGTTGATAACTGAAAAAATCACTTATAATTTTAAGTATAAACTTTAATTTTATACACACATATACACAGATAGACATATATAAGCATATAACTTTAAGTTAATTCATTGATTAGGATATGTCATTTTTAACATACCAAACCTTTGCATAGAAAAAAAAAATAATGGCCATCATTTAATGTAGGGCTAAGTTCTTTTCTTTAAGACTGATGATTAGAGGTCCATAACTGAAATTATAATACATCACCAATGGCACAGAATTTAGTATCCCTTTAAAATATAATATTCTTGTTTTAAGAAGTGTGATAAAAAATAACAGCCACTCTGTAATCCAACTTAACTAATTTTTGTATTCTTTTATAACTCAGCTGGTCTAAAGGAAGCATCTTGGTTAGTGAAGAGTGGCCCACTAGCCATGAGCACTCAGTGTTTAGCATAGCAGAAAAGAAGCCCTCCTGTAGTAACTGATAGAATTAGTTAACCTTTTCCCAGTTAAGTGTGGATCTTTGAGGAGAACTACACACTGTGAAGCTATTTTCTGTTTATGGCCTATCCAATGTACTGGAATGCAGAGTTTTAAATATGTGTAACACTAACTTACTGAATGAATGAACTCAGTAGAGTACAAACAAGAAGCTGCTTTATTACCAGTTATTTTAAAATTTTAAACATTTTTTGTTAAATTTTTTTTAACGTTTATTTATTTTTGAGACAGAGAGAGACACAGCATGAACGGGGGAGGGGCAGAGAGAGAGGGAGACACAGAACCAGAAGCAGGCTCCAGGCTCCGAGCCATCAGCCCAGAGCCCGACGCTGGGCTCGAACTCACAGACCGCGAGATCGTGACCTGAGCTGAAGTTGGACGCTTACCCGACTGAGCCACCCAGGCGCCCCTATTTTAAAATTTTATATTGCAAAAATAATGCACGCACAAAAAAGGCACAAAATATAATTGCACAATTTCACAAATATTATAAAGTGAAACCCATATAACCATCACCTGGGTCAAGAAACTGTTAGTACATCTTACCAATCCTAATGTCTTCCTTCCCACAAAGGTAACCACTGCCTTGAGTTTCATGATAATCATCTGTTTTCTTTACTTTTACTTTTTTCCAACGTTTTATGACTAGTTTTCTTTTATAAGTTTACTTTTGCTTGTTTTAAAAATTTATAAACATGGAATCTGTCCTCCATTTTTTCTTTTTTTTTTTTTTAAAAAAAAATTTTTTTTTTTCAACGTTTATTTATTTTTGGGACAGAGAGAGACAGAGCATGAACGGGGGAGGGGCAGAGAGAGAGGGAGACACAGAATCGGAAACAGGCTCCAGGCTCCGAGCCATCAGCCGAGAGCCTGACGCGGGGCTCGAACTCACGGACCGTGAGATCGTGACCTGGCTGAAGTCGGACGCTTAACCGACTGCGCCACCCAGGCGCCCCTGTCCTCCATTTTTTCTTTAACTACATATATGTAAGATATATCCAGATGGTTGCAGGTAGTGATACAGTCCTATCTTTTCTTGGTGTTCTCTCTAGAACATACATATACTTAGTATTATCATCCACATATTGGGGACTATTGTCAAAAAATGAAATCCCCTCCAATATTTGGTTTCAATTGTCTCTTTAAGTGTATTCAAATACATATAATGAGGCATATTGGTTAAATAAAATAAACTTTAAGATTCTGTGAGTGTGCCAGACATCAAAATCCAGGAACCACAGAGGACTCCCATTAGATTCAACAAAAACTGACTATCAACAAAGCATATCATAGTCAAATTCACAAAATACTCAGGCAAGGAAAGAATCATGAAATCAGAAAGGGAAAAAAGTCCTTAACCTACAAGGGAAGACAGATCAGGTTTGCAGCAGACCTATCCATAGAAACGTGGCAGGCCAGAAAGGAGTGGCAGGATATATTCAATGTGCTAAATTGGAAAAATATACAGCCAAGAATTCTTTATCCAGCAAGGCTGTCATTCAAAATAGAAGGAGAGATTGAAAGTTTACCAGACAAACAAAAATTAAAGGATTTTGTGGTCACTGCACCAGCCCTGCAAGAAATTTGAAGGGGGACTCTCTGAGGAGAGAAAAGACAAAAAGACAAAAAACAAAACAAAACAAAACAAAAACCAAAAGCAACAAAGACTAGAAAGGACCAGAGAATACCGGAACACCAGAAACTCCAACTCTACAAGCAACATAATGGCAATAAATTAATATCTTTCAGTACTCACTCTAAACGTCAATGGACTAAATGCTCCAATCAAAAGACATAGGGTAACAGAATGGATAAGAAAACAAGATTCATCTAATATGCTGATTACAAGAGATCAACTTTAGACCTAAAGACACCTTCAGATTGAAAGTAAGGGGATGGAGAACCATCTATCATGCTAATGGGCGATAAAAGAAAGCCGGAGTAGCCATACTTATATCAGACCATCTAGACTTTAAAATAAAGACTGTGATTTTTGCAGCCCAGAAGTATCCTGGGAAGAAGGCGGCGCTGGAGGACGCTGGGCTCACCGCGCGTCCTGCTGATCACTTAGATTCCACCTACACCTGCCTAAATAACCCAGAAAACCACCAGAGGATTAGCAGAACGGAGTCTCCGATGCCAAGTGCAGACGAGAGGCCCACAGAAGAGGGTAGGAAGGGCGGAGAGGCGGTGAGCGCTACATGGACTGGTGGGAGGGAGCCGGGGCTGACGGGCAGCCTGCTGGCCAAGCAGAGCCCCCGAGTCTGGCTTGCAAAAGTAGAGGGGCCAGATGGAGTGTGTTCCGACAGCAAGCGGGACTTAACATCTGGAAGGTTATAAGCTAACAGCTCTGCTCAGAGAACGGGAGGGCTAGAGGACAATAGGAGGGAGAGTTGTTGAACCCTGGACAACAGAGCTCAGCTTGGTGGGGAACAAAGGCACTCCCCAGCACCATCTCCTTGCCCATCCCCCAGCCAAAATCCCAAAGGGAACCAGTTCCTGCCAGGGAACTTGCTTGCACCGTACAAACACCCAACACTGTGCTTCTGTGGATCCATCCCTCCTGTGGGTCTGACTCCCTCCTGGTGCTGCAAGGCCCCTCCTGAAGTGGATCTCTGAAGGAAAAGCGAGCTGAGCCTGCCCCTCCCGCCTCTGTGCACCTTGCCGATCCACCCCAGTTAATACGCCAGATCCCCAGCACCACAAGCCTGGCAGTGTGCAAGTGGCCCAGACGGGCCACACCACCCTGGAGTGAATCCTGCTCCTAGGAGAGGGGAAGAGAAGGCACACACCAGTCTGACTGTGGCCCCAGTGGTGGGCTGGGGGCAGATATCAGGTCTGACTGCGGCCCTGCCCACCAACTCCAGTTATTCAAGACAGCACAGGGGAAGTGGCCCGCAGTCCCGCACCACTCCAGGGACTATCTAAAATGACGAAACAAAAACCTTAGAGGAGAAAGCAGGAAAAGACCTCTCTGACCTCAGCCGTAGCAATCTCTTACTCGACACATCCCCAAAGGCAAGGGAATTAAAAGCAAAAGTGAATTACTGGGACCTTATGAAGATAAAAAGCTTCTGCACAGCAAAGGAAACAACCTACAAAACTAAAAGGCAACCAACGGAATGGGAAAAGATATTTGCAAATGACATATCGGACAAAGGGCTAGTATCTAAAATCTATAAAGAGCTCACCAAACTCCACACCCAAAAAACAAATAACCCAGTGAAGAAATGGGCAGAAAACATGAATAGACACTTCTCTAAAGAAGACATCCAGATGGCCAACAGGCACATGAAAAGATGTTCAGCGTCGCTCCTTATCAGGGAAATACAAATCAAAACCACACTCAGGTATCACCTCACGCCAGTCAGAGTGGCCAAAATGAACAAATCAGGAGACTATAGATTCTGGAGAGGATGTGGAGAAACGGGAACCCTCTTGCACTGTTGGTGGGAATGCAAATTGGTGCAGCCGCTCTGGAAAGCAGTGTGGAGGTTCCTCAGAAAATTAAAAATAGACCTACCCTATGACCCAGCAATAGCACTGCTAGGAATTTATCCAAGGGATACAGGAGTACTGATGCATAGGGGCACTTGTACCCCAATGTTCATAGCAGCACTCTCAACAATAGCCAAATTATGGAAAGAGCCTAAATGTCCATCAACTGATGAATGGATAAAGAAATTGTGGTTTATATACACAATGGAGTACTACGTGGCAATGAGAAAAAATGAAATATGGCCTTTTGTAGCAACGTGGATGGAACTGGAGAGTGTGATGCTAAGTGAAATAAGCCATACAGAGAAAGACAGATACCATATGGTTTCACTCTTATGTGGATCCTGAGAAACTTAACAGGAACCCATGGGGGAGGGGAAGGAAAAAAAAAAAGAGGTTAGAGTGGGAGAGAGCCAAAGCATAAGAGACTGTTAAAAACTGAGAACAAACTGAGGGTTGATGGGGGGTGGGAGGGAGGGGAGGGTGGGTGATGGGTATTGAGGAGGGCACCTTTTGGGATGAGCACTGGGTGTTGTATGGAAACCAATTTGTCAATAAATTTCATATATATAAAAAAAATAAAAAAAAATAAAAAAAATAAAATGATGAAACAGAAGAATTCCCCTCAGAAGAACATCCAGGAAATAACAACAGCTAACGAACTGATCAAAAATGATTTAAACAATATAACAGAAAGTAAATTTAGAATAATAGTCATAAAATTAACCGCTGGGCTTGAAAACAGTATAAAGGACAGCAGAGAATCTCTTGCTACAGAGATCAAGGGACTAAGGAACAGCCAGGAGGAGCTAAACAATGCTATCAATAATCTGCAAAATAAAATGGAGACAACTACGGCTCGGACTGCAGAGGCAGAGGAGACAATAGGTGAACTAGAAGATAAAATTATGGAAAAAGAAGAAGCTGAGAAAAACAGAGATAAAAAAATCCAGGAGTATGAGGGGAAAAATAGAGAACTAAGTGATGCACTAAAGAGAAATAATCTACGCATAATTGGTATTCCAGAGGAGGAAGAGAGAGGGAAAGGTGCTGAAGGTGTACTTGAAGAAATAATAGCTGAGAACTTCCCAGATGTGGGGAAGGAAAAAGGCATTGAAATCCAAGAGGCACAGAGAACTCCCTTCAGACGTAACTTGAATCGATCTTCTGCATGACATATCATAGTCAAACTGGCAAAATACAAGGATAAAGAGAAAATTCTGAAAGCAGCTAGGGATAAACGTGCTCTAACATATAAAGGGAGACCTATAAGACTCTTGACTGATCTCTCTTTTGAAACTTGGCAGGCCAGAAAGGATTGGCACGAGATATTCAATATGATGAACAGAAAAAAATATGCAGCCGAGAATCCTTTATCCAGCAAGTCTGTCATTTAGGATAGAAGGAGAGATAAAGGTCTTCTGAAACAAACAAAAACTGAAGGAATTCGTCACCACTAAACCAGCCCTACAAGAGATCCTAAGGGGGATCCTGTGAGGCAAAGTACCAGAGACATTGCTACAAGCATGAAACCTACAGACATCACAATGACTCTAAACCCATATCTTTCTATAATAACACTGAATGTAAATGGACTAAATGCACCAACCAAAAGATATAGGGTATCAGAATGGATAAAAAAACAAGACCCATCTATTTGCTGTCTACAAGAGACTCATTTTAGACCTGAGGACACCTTCAGATTGAGAGTGAGGGGATGGAGAACTATTTATCATGCCACTGGAAGTCAAAAGAAAGCTGGAGTAGCCATACTTATATCAGACAAACTAGACTTTAAATTAAAGGCTGTAACAAGAGATGAAGAAGGGCATTATATAATAATCACAGGGTCTATCCATCAGGAAGAGCTAACAATTATAATTGTCTATGCACCGAATACGGGAGCCCCCAAATATATAAAACAAGTACTCACAAACATAAGCAACCTTATTGATAAGAATGTGGTAATTGCAGGAGACTTTAATACCCCACTTACAGAAATGGATAGATCATCTAGACACACGGTCAATAAAGAAACAAGGGCCCTGAATGATACATTGGATCAGATGGTCTTGACAGATATATTTAGAACTCTGCATCCCAGAGCAACAGAATATACTTTCTTCTTGAGTGCACATGGAACATTCTCCAAGATAGATCACATACTGGGTCACAAAACAGCCCTTAATAAGTATACAAGAATTGAAATCATACCATGCATACTTTTGGACCACAATGCTATGAAGCTTGAAATCAACCACAGGAAAACATCTGGAAAACCTCCAAAAGCATGGAGGTTAAAGAACATCCTACTAATGAATGAATGGGTCAACCAGGCAATTAGAGAAGAAATTAAAAAATATATGGAAACAAAAGAAAATGCAAATACAACAATCCAAATGGTTTGGTATGCACCGAAGGCAGTCCTGAGAGGAAAATACATTGCAATCCAGGCCTATCTCAAGAAACAAGAAAAATCCCAAATACAAAATCTAACAGCACACCGAAAGGAAATAGAAGCAGAACAGCAAAGGCAGCCTAAACCCAGCAGAAGAAGAGAAATACTAAAGATCAGAGCAGAAATAAACAATATAGAATCTAAAAAAACTGTAGAGCAGATCAATGAAACCAAGAGTTGGTTTTTTGAAAAAATAAACAAAATTGACAAACCTCTAGCCAGGCTTCTCAAAAAGAAAAGGGAGATGACCCAAATAGATAAAATCATGAATGAAAACGGAATTATTAAAGCCAATCCCTCAGAGATACAAGCAATTATCAGGGAATACTATGAAAAATTATATGCCAACAAACTGGACAACCTGGAAGAAATGGACAAATTCCTAAACACCCACATGCTTCCAAAACTCAATCAGGAGGAAATAGAAAGCTTGAACAGACCCATAACCAGTGAAGAAATTGAATCAGTTATCAAAACTCTCCCAACAGATAAGAGTCCAGGACCAGATGGCTTCCCAGGGGAGTTCTACCAGACGTTTAAAGCAGAGATAATACCTATCCTTCTCAAGCTATTCCAAGAAATAGAAAGGGAAGGAAAACTTCCAGACTCATTCTATGAAGCCAGTATTACTTTGATTCCTAAACCAGACAGAGACCCAGTAAAAAAAGAGAACTCCAGGCCAATATCCCTGATGAATATGGATGCAAAAATTCTCAATAAGATACTAGCAAATCTTATTCAACAGCATATAAAAAGAATTATTCACCATGATCAAGTGGGATTCATTCCTGGGATGCAGGGCTGGTTCAACATTCAATCAATCAATGTGATACATCACATTAATAAAAGAAAAGATAAGAACAATATGATCCTGTCAATCGATGCCGAAAAGGCCTTTGAAAAAATCCAGCAACCTTTCTTAATAAAAACCCTCGAGAAAGTCGGGATAGAAGGAATATACTTACAGATCATAAAAGCCATTTATGAAAAGCTCACAGCTAACATCATCCTCAATGGGGAAAAACTGAGGGCTTTTTCCCTCAAATCAGGAACACGACAGGGATGTCTACTCTCACCGCTGTTGTTTAACATAGTGTTGGAAGTTCTAGCATTAGCAATCAGACAACAAAAGGAAATCAAAGGCATCAAAATTGGCAAAGATGAAGTCAAGCTTTCAGGTTTTGCAGATGACATGATATTATACATGGAAAATCCGATAGACTCCACCAGAAGTCTACTAGAACTGATACATGAATTTAGCAAAGCTGCAGGATACAAAATCAATGTACAGAAATCAGTTGCATTCTTATACACTAATAATGAAGCAACAGAAAGACATATAAAGAAACTGATCCCATTCACAATTTCACCAAGAAGCATAAAGTACCTAGTAATAAATCTAACCAAAGATGTACAAGATCTCTATGCTGAAAACTATAGAAAGCTTATGAAGGAAATTGAAGAAGATATAAAGATGTGGAAAAACATTCCGTGCTCATGGGTTGGAAAAATAAATATTGTCAAAATGTCAATACTACCCAAAGCTATCTACACATTCAATGCAATCCCAATCAAAATTGCACCAGCATTCTTCTCAAAGCTAGAACAAGCAATCCTAAAATTCATATGGAACCACAAAAGGCCCCAAATAGCCAAAGGAATTTTGAAGAAGAAGACCAAAGCAGGAGGCATCACAATCCCAGACTTCAGCCTCTACTACAAAGCTGTCATCATCAAGACAGCATGGTATTGGCACAAAAACAGACACATAGACCAATGGAATAGAATAGAAACCCAGAACTAGACCCACAAACGTATGGCCAACTAATCGTTGACAATGCAGGAAAGAACATCCAATGGAAAAAAGACAGTCTCTTTAACAAATGGTGCTGGGAGAACCGGACAGCAACATGCAGAAGGTTGAAACTAGACCACTTTCTCACACCATTCACAAAAATAAACTCAAAATGGATAAAGGACCTGAATGTGAGACAGGAAACCATCAAAACCCTAGAGGAGAAAGCAGGAAAAGACCTCTCTGGCCTCAGCCATAGCAATTTCTTACTTGACACATCCCCAAAGGCAAAGGAATTAAAAGCAAAAATGAACTACTGGGACCTTATGAAGATAAAAAGCTTTCGCACAGCAAAGGAAACAACCAACAAAACTAAAAGGCAACCAACAGAATGGGAAAAGATATTTGCAAATGACATATCGGACAAAGGGCTAGTATCCAAAATCTACAAAGAGCTCACCAAACTCTACACCTGAAAAACAAATAACCCAGTGAAGAAATGGGCAGAAAACATGAATAGACACTTCTCTAAAGAAGACATCCGGATGGCCAACAGGCACATGAAAAGATGCTCAACGTCGGTCCACATCAGGGAAATACAAATCAAAACCACAGTCAGGTATCACCTCACGCCAGTCAGAGTGGCCAAAATGAAAAAACCAGGAGGCTATAGATGCTGGAGAGGATGTGGAGAAACAGGAACCCTCTTGCACTGTTGGTGGGAATGCAAATTGGTACAGTCACTCTGGAAAGCAGTGTGGAGGTTCCTCAAAAAATTAAAAATAGACCTACCCTATGACCCAGCAACAGCACTGCTAGGAATTTACCCAAGGGATACAGGAGTACTGATGCATAGGGGCACTTGTACCCCAATGTTTATAGCAGCACTCTCAACAATAGCCAAATTATGGAAAGAGCCTAAATGTCCATCAACTAATGAATGGATAAAGAAATTGTGGTTTATATACACAATGGAGTACTACATGGCAATGAGAAAGAATGAAATATGGCCCTTCGTAGCAACGTGGATGGAACTGGAGAGTGTGATGCTAAGTGAAATAAGCCATACAGAGAAAGATAGATACCATATGGTTTCACTCTTATGTGGATCCTGAGAAACTTAACAGAAACCCATGGGGGAGGGGAAGGAAAAAAAAAGAGGTTAGAATGTAAGAGAGCCAAAGCATAAGAGACTGTTAAAAACTGAGAACAAACTGTGGGTTGATCGGGGGTGGGAGCAAGGGGAGGTTGGGTGATGAGTATTGAGGAGGACACCTTTTCGGATGAGCACTGGGTGTTGTATGGAAATCAATTTGACAATAAACTTCATATATTGAAATAAATAAATAAATAAAGGAAAAGAAATAAAAAGAAAAAAAAGAAAAAAATAAAGACTCTAAGAAGAGATGAATAAGGCCATTATATCATAATTAAGGTGTCTATCTACCAAGAAGGTCTAATAATTGTAAAAATTTATGCTCCAAATGTGGAAACACCCAAATGTATAAATGAATTAATCACAAACATAAAGAAACTCATTGATAATAATATCATAATAGGAGGAGACTTCAATACCCCACTCACAGCAATGGACAGATAATCTAAACAGGAAATCAAGAAGGAAGCAAAGACTTTGAATGACACACTGGACCAGATGGACTTAACAGATATACTCAGAACATTTCATCCTAAAGCAGTGGAATATACATTCTTCTCCAATGCACATGGAACATTCTCCAGAATAGATCATATACTGGGATAAATCAGCCCTCAACAAGTACAAAAAGATCGAGATCATATGGTGCATATTTTCAGACCACAACACTATGAAACTCGAAATCAACCACAAGAAAAAATTTGGAAAGGTAACACATACTTGGAGACTAAAGAACATATTACTAAGGAATGAATGGGCTAACCAAGAAGTTAAAGAGGAAATTAAAAAGTACCTGGAAGCCATTGAAAATGATAACACCACAGCCCCAAAACTCTTGCACGCAGCAAAAGCAGTCATAAGAGAAAAGTATATAGCAATCCAGGCCTTCCTAAATAAGGAAGAAAGGTCTCAGATACACAACCTAACCTTACACTTTAAAGAGATGGGAAAAAAAACATCAAATAAAATCCCAAACCAGCAAAAGACAGGAAATAATAAAGATTAGAGCAGAAATAAATGCTATTGAATTATAAAAAAATCAATAAAATAGATCAATGAAACCAGAAGCTGGTTTTTTGAAAGAATTAACAAAATTGATAAACCACTAGCCACTTTGATCAAAAAGAAAGAGGAAAGGACCCAAACAAATAAAATCAAAAGTGAAAGAGGAGAGATCACAACCAATACAGCAGTAATAAAAACAACAATAAGAGAATATTATGAACAATTATATGCCAATAAAGTGGGCAATCTGGAAGAAATGGACAAATTCCTAGAAACATATAAACTAGCAAAACTGAAGCAGGAAGAAATAGAAAATTTGAACAGACCCATAATCAGTAAGGAAATTGAATTAGTAATCAAAAATCTCCCCCAAAATAAGAATCCAGGTCGAGATGGCTTTCCAGGGGAATTCTACCAAACATTTAAGGAATTCTACCAAAAATTTAACCCCTATTCCCATGAAGCTATTCCAAAAAAATAGAAATGGAAGGAAAACTTCCAAACTCTTTATATGAAGCCAGTATTACCTTCATTCCAAAACCAGACAAAGACCCCACTGAAAAGGGGAACTATAGACCAATTTCCCTGATGAACATGGATGCAAAAATCCTCAACAAGATATTAGTCAACCGGGTCCAACACTACATTAAAAAAGTTATTCACCACGACAAAGTGGGATTTATACCTGGGGTGCAGGGCTGCTTCAATATCTGCAAAATAATCAATGTGATTCATCACATCAATAAAAGGAAGGACAGGAACCACATAATCCTCTCAATAGATTCAGAGAAAGCATTTGACAAATTATAGCATCCTTTCTTGATAAAAACCCTCAAGAAAGTAGGGACAGAAGAATCATATCCTGAGATCATAAAGGCCGTATATGAAAGACCCAATGCTACTATCATCTTCAAGGGGAAAAAACTGAGAGCTTTCCCCCTAAGGTCAGGAACAAGACAGGGATGTTCACTCTCACCACTGTTATTCAACATAGTACTGGAAGTCTCAGTACCTCAGCACCTCAGTACCTCAGTACCTCAGCAATCAGACAACACAAAGAAATAAAAGGTGTCCAAATAGGCCAGGAGGAGGTCAAACTTACAATCTTCACAGATGACATGATACTCTATATGGAAAATCCAAAAGATTCTACCAAAAAACTGCTGGAACTGATCCATGAATTCAGCAAACTTGCAGGATATAAAATCAATGCACAGAAAGCGGTTGCATTCCTAGACACCAATAATGAAGCAACAGAAAGAGAAATCAAGGAATGAATTCCATTTATAATTACACCAAAACCCATAAAATACCTAGGAATGAATCTAACCAAAGAGGTGAAAAATCTATACACTGAAAATTATAGAAAGCTTATGAAAGAAATTGAAGAAGACACAGAAAAATGGAAAAATATTCCATGCTCCTGGGTAAGAACAAATATTGTTAAAAATGTCAATGTTGCCCAAAGCAATCTACATATTAAATGCAATTCCTATCAAAAATAACACCAGCATTCTTCACTGAGCTAGAACAAACAATCCTAAAATTTGTATGGAACCAGAAAAGACCCCGAATAGCCAAAGCAATCTTGAAATAGAAAACTGAAGCAGGAGGCATCACAATCCTGGACTTCAAGCAGTATTACAAAGCTGTAATCATCAAGACAGTATGGTACTGGCACAAAAACAGACACTCAGGTCAGTGGAAGGGAATAGAGAACCCAGAAATGGACCCACAAACGTATAGCCAACTAATCTTTGAAAAGCAGGAAAGAATATCCGATGGAATAAAGACAGTCTCTTCAGCAAGTGGTGCTGGGAAAACTGGACAGTGACATGCAGAAGAATGAACCTGGACCCCTTTCTTACACCATACACAAAAATAAACTCAAAATGGATGAAATACCCCAATGTAAGACAGGAAGCCATCAAAATCCTCGAGGAGAAAGCAGACAAAAACCTCTTTGACCGTGGCTGCAGCAACTTCTTACTCAGCATGTCTCTGGAGGCAAGGGAAACAAAAGCAAAAATGGACTATTGGGACCTCATCAAAATAAAAAGCTTCTGCACAGTGAAAGAAACAATCAGCAAACTAAAAGGCAACTTACAGAATGGTAAAATATATTTGCAAATGACATATCAGATAAAGGGTTAGTATCCAAAACCTACAAAGAACTTATCAAACTCAACACCCAAAAATACAAATAATCCAGTGAAGAAATGGGCAAAAGACATGAATAGACACTTCTCCAAAGAAGACATCCAGATGGCCAACCAACACATGAAAAAATGCTCCACATCACTCATCATCAGGGAAATACAAATCAAAACCACAATGAGATACCACCTCATACCTGTCAGAATGGCTAACATTAACAACTCAGGCAACAACAGATGTTGGTGGGGATGCAGAGAAAGAGATCTCTTTTGCACTGCTGGTGGGAATGCAAACTGATGCAGCCACTTGGAAGACAGTATGGAAGTTCCTCAAAAAATTAAAAATAGAACTATCGTATGACCCAGCAATTGCACCACTAGATGTTTATCCAAGGGATACAGGTATGTTGTTTTGAAGGGGCACAGGTACCCCAGTGTTTATAGCAGCACTATAAACAATAGTCAAAGTGTGGAAAGAGCCAAAATTTCCATCGGTGGATGAATAGATAAAGAAGATGTAGTATATATATACAATGGAGTATTACTCGACAATTAAAAAGAATGAAATCTGGCTATTTGCAAATACATGGATGGAACTATAGGGTATTATGCTAAGTGAAGTTAGTCAGTCAGAGAAAGACAAATATATGACTTCACTCACCTGAGGACTTTAAGATACAAAACAGATAAATATAAGGGAAGGGAAGCAAAAATAATATAAAAACAGGGATGGGGAAAAGATAAGAGACTCTTAAATATGGAGAACAAATAGAGGGTTACTGGAGGGGTTGTGGGAGGGGGGATGGGCTAAATGGGAAATCACTGCTGTATGCTAAGTTGGATATAAATTTAAAAACATAAATAAAAAGAAGATTCTGTGAGTGTGCTTACCTTCTCATTTCAATTATTTGTAATTAAACTTTTGAAATTTAACTAAAGTTATTTTTTGGTTTTCATAGCAACATATTAATTCAATAATAAGTACTTGAAGAATAACATTATATGGCTAATAGACAACTATACAATTATTTAAATAAGCAATGTAAGGTCTAGAGGGAAAAAGTACAAGCATTAATATAACCACAGTATTAATGTTATCTATCTTGGCCTTTGCAGCTCAGGTATGCTCCTATATCCAACCATTTTGAAGATTTTACTTTCTCACTATTTAAAAATCAATATGCTAAAAGAAAACATTTACTTTTTATTTTTAACCTTAAGGATAAACTATAGATAAAATTATAATCATAAATAATAGTGGTAATTTCAAAAATGTTTATAAACGTTTCTGATTTTTAATTTTTTCACATATTAGAAGCTCTTTTTAAATGTGCACCATTATTGAGAGTTACTTAATAAGGTTATTTGCCTAAAGATTTTATAAGCCAAGCTCAAATTCAACCTTTACTTAATTATAAAATATTTAAATGCACTATCTTTATTGTTATGACAAGCATATAAGATTCTTAGTTTAAAGTGCATCAAATTTCAACATAGATTGCTGACTCTTTAAACTATGTCAGAAAGGAAATTAATATTAATACAAACAACTGAAGATTTTTGTTATAAATGTACTCCTATCAATATTTATTAATTACCTAAATAGAAGGATTATTTCATTAATTGACTATCTCTGTAGCATAAAGCATCACGTTTCGTCTGTTGACTCAAATTGTCCAAACAGAAAAAATATATGTCTTAAGTTCTGTCTCTAAACATCTCTACACTCTAAGTATTTCTTGGTAACTAATTATATATTTGTTTTGATGAAATGAGAAGGTCTTGAGATTGGAGCTGGAGCAATTTAACACATTCTGCCTGAATGCCACAATCAAAAATTGATATGAACCTAGAAAGTTAATTTAAAACATGCATTATAATTATTCTCCAAATGCTTAATGAAGTGCAAAAACAGCAGGTTTAGAGAACCTTTAATTTCAAAACATAAAGTATTTCAGAACTGCAGAATCACTTCACTTTCAGCTCACTTATGGCTCTCATTTTCAAAAATGGTTTAATAAGGCAGCCCCTGTATTTCTCATGAAGATGAAATAGTGCCTAATCGGTTATTTGAAAAAAGTGATTATAATTCCTTCAGAATAAAATGCCTCCCCAGGAAGTAAATTTTGCAATGACTGCAACTGAACACATTTTAAATTATGATTTTTACTAAATCGAAGAAATAGAACTTCTTTGGCATGGGTAAGTCATATAGAACTACTAGATCTAAGATTCAGGATTTCCAAATTAGAGTTTAATTTATCATTCTACAAAGCTAGGTAAGGGGATTATGGTTACTTATTGATGCATAAAAATAAAAATAAAGTGGGAAATAATTACACCCAAGATTAACATGAGTCAGACTTTCAGTCTTTTTTGGTATTGTTCAATTTTACAACAGATAATATTTTCACTACTTGGTTGTAACTTATTTTTCTAAATATTTTTTTAAATGTTTATTTATATTTTTTGAGAGAGAGTGCTAGTGTGTGTGAGTGGGGGAGGGGCAGAGAGAGAGGGAGAGAGAGAATCCCAGGCAGGCTCTGCATTGTGCACAGAGCCGGACTCAGAGCTCAAGAGCACCAACCACGAGATCATGACATGAACCAAAATCAAGAGTCAGATGCCTAATCACTGAACCACTCAGGTGCCCCGTTACAATTTATTTTTTTACATTTGTCAACACCCTCATCTCACATTCTATAAAATTTACAATGAATTTATGTACACATATATATTACCCACCATTCCTCAACACCATGTTTCTTCATCACTTTATATATTCTCACACACTGTATATTACAGTACTGTTTAAGATGGCAAAAAAGTGCAGAAGACCCTACAATCTAATAGTCATAAGACTATCAAACACTGACATTAATTCTATTAGGTACTAAAATAGAAACATGTTCATGATGTTTTGCTAATTTAAAAATAGTGGTTAACGTAGCCCAAGGAATGTGCTATTATCTTAATTGGGAAATATGTTAGTTATGTTAGGGTATACATAGAAATTCATCAAAATATACAGACACTACAAGATTAATAATAAGTATTTTTGGAATAAAATTTTATTTTTTGTTTATGATTTTCTGTATTGTTGACTTGTTAATAACATTTTTTAGTTTGAAAATAAAAAAGAGGGGCGCCTGGGTGGCGCAGTCGGTTAAGCGTCCGACTTCAGCCAGGTCACGATCTCGCGGTCCGGGAGTTCGAGCCCCGCGTCAGGCTCTGGGCTGATGGCTCAGAGCCTGGAGCCTGTTTCCGATTCTGTGTCTCCCGCTCTCTCTGCTCCTCCCCCGTTCATGCTCTGTCTCTCTCTGTCCCAAAAATAAACGTTGAAAAAAAAAATTAAAAAAAAAATAAATAAATAAAAAAGAAAGCTAATCTAACTTTAAAATTTCTTGGATAGGTATTTTTAATTATTTTGCTAGTATATTGATTGAAACACTGTAAGCCCTGTCACAAAAAAGTTCTTTTTACATAAATGAAAATAATACATAACATGTTTTATAAAAACTTTAATTTCATTTGCTTTTAGACTTTATTAAGAAACAAAAATATTTTAAATTTTGTATCTATATTTGTATATCTTGTGTGAAATCTCTTAATTTTCATTTATTTGCCTTTTTATACTGAATTAATTTCATGTTTTCCCTTCATATAACTGATTGATTTCACTGTTCTATTTTTTCTCTCATAGATAAGAGGCAAATTTCCTGCATTCAATTTTAAAAATAATTTTGCTCTAATTTCCCTTTATTTTTTTCTGGCAAAATCCTAGAGATGGATTCGCTAACTCTGAAATGTGCTATACATTATTTAAATAAGTTACATTAATTATAATAAAATCAGGAAAGCCATACTTACTGAGTCAAAATTAAAGTTAATAATTATGTGTAAATTGTATAACAAATATACATTAAGTAAACATAATTTCTCACAGCAAACATATAAAAAATTACAGCAAGGATAGCCTTGAAGTAAGCAGTTATAGTTCATAGGAAATAATAGAAAACCATTATAGTTAAATAAAATTCTAAGACACCTTTTGACAAACATACTGTCAGAAAATTCAATTTCATGGTGAAAGGTGCAGATTATACACCTCTCTAAACAGAACTGTACTTCATCTGGATATTGTTTTTATAAGCATTTATAAATAATTGCTTACCTTCTATATTTTTGGCCCAGTATTTTTGTTTGTTGCAAATGCTTTTTTTCTGAAAAAGCATTTGTGAAAAACATCTCTTGATACAAATTCTCAATAAATTCTGTTGAAATGTATGACCTGTAGTTTGAACTACAATTTTGGCAGAGGCTTATGATTTGTGATCTTTTATATCTGCCTTTATAAGTATGGATTTTAATTTTATTGGTACATTCTTAGGTATTTTACAATTCTTTCTTATATAATTTCCTTTATCTTTCCTCCTCTTCCTGTTGTTTTTACATTTATCTTGTCATCTAATTCTGTTCTCTTCTCTGAGCTTTCTGCTTCTATTTGATGGAAGTCATATCTTTTTGCATTCTATTGAGGATGGAAACAGTTTCATGGGATCTTCTACTTGATGCTACAGTGGGTAAGTTTTAAAAGTATGCTTTTTCATTAAGACTAAGATATTTTTCATTTCCCACTGTTGCCATTTTTAATAGCTTGTTTTTATTTTCTATTTGCTTTTTTTTCTTACTTGGTAAAATTCACTCATAGACAGTACATGACAGCAGGCAGGGGTGTGGTTTGACTTCAAGACCCCTGGAAAGCACTAAAATTTCTTTATAGGTGTAGAATTAAGGGCATACTGATGAAACTGCTGACTTCTCAATTTCCACTTTGTAATGGGCTTTTATCAAAGGCAGTTATGTTATTTCCTATTAGCAAGTTCAGAATTTCTATATTCTGGAGTGATTATTGAAAATTCTCAAATTCTGGTATTCCCTTAGGGTGTTTTATGTCTCTTCCACTACTTAGAAAAAGTAATACATTTCATATAATGCAATTAACTATTAATATTCCAGTTTTGTTTTTGGATAGCTGCATTGCCTAAGTGAATGTGGGATAAAAGATAGTAATGACAAAAAGTACCAGGAAAGGTTGAAGGCAAACATTAGGGTAGGTGGGATGGGGGAGCAGATCTGGTAGAATAAAATAAACACTTTTTTATCAAGGCAGTCTTCTTTCGGGAGGTTCCAAGATTGAGGGCTTTCTATTTGGATATATCAGTACCTTTTTAGCAACTGGTACAGAATTACGGAAACGAGATTGCCAGATTTTACAACTTGGTGAATCAGAAACTCTATTAGGGACTACTAACTAGTCTTATTTATTATTTATATAACTTTTTTTTAAAATTTTTTTCAACGTTTATTTATTTTTGGGACAGAGAGAGACAGAGCATGAACGGGGGAGGGGCAGAGAGAGAGGGAGACACAGAATCGGCAACAGGCTCCAGGCTCCGAGCCATCAGTCCAGAGCCTGACGCGGGGCTCAAACTCACGGACCGCTAGATCGTAACCTGGCTGAAGTCGGACGCTTAACCGACTGCGCCACCCAGGCGCCCCTATATAACTTTTTTTAATGTTTATTTACTTTTGAGAGAAACACAGAACAAGCCAGGGAGGGGCAGAGGCAGAGGGAGACACAGAATCCCAAGCAGGCTCCAGGCTTCCAGCTCTCAGCACAGAGCCCAAGTTTGTCCGGGTTCGAACCGACAAACTGTGAGATCGTGACCTGAGCTGAAGTCAGACGCCTAACTTACTAAGCCACCCAGGCACACTGTAACTAGTTTTAAATAAGCATTTTGGAAGTTTTAGAATTATTGTAGCGAGCACAGAGATTTCCTGTATAACCCATGCACCATAGTCCTATTAGTTACATCTTTCATTAGGATGGTACCTTTGTTACGATTAATTAACCAAAAATTAATAGTTTATTATTAACAAAAGTTCATATTTTATTCAGATTTCCTCAGATTTTCATTAATGTTATTTTTATGTTCTAGAATCCCATCCAGAAAATCATAGAAGAGCCAGGTTCTTCCTGGCTATGGCAATTTCTCATATTTTCTTTGTTTTTGATGACCTTGACAGTTTTAAGGAGTACCAGTCAGGTAATTTGTAAAATGTCTTGCTATTGAGCTTTGTCTGATATTCATCTCATGATTATACTGGAGTCATATTTTAGGGAAGAAGAACACAGAGGTCAAGTGCTATTCTCATCATATGTCAAGAATAGGTATATCAATATGATTTACCACTGTTGATAGTAACCTTGATCACCTGGCTAGTAATCACATTTCTCACTTGTCAGGTTTAAAGCTAATTCCCGTGCCCACCCCACCCCCCATGTTGTATTCTTTGGAATAAAGTCATTATGGTCAGTTCCCACTTAAAGAGTGGGGAATTACACTCCACATCCTTAAGAATGGAATATCTACGTGAGTTATTTGGAAAGTTTCTCCATGGGAGATTAGTCTAGTCTTCCCCATTTATCTACTTATATCAGAAGGGACTCATGGATATTTATTTTCTATTTGGGGCTGTAATCCAATACTATTTTCCTTATTTAGTTGTTTGGATTGTTCCAGCTTTGACCTTTGGGAGCTCTTTCAGTTGGCTCCTGGATCCTTCTGACACACTCTCATTATTATTACTGTTATTTTTAGCACATTCTTACTTTCTGTCAATACCTGATGCTGCAAGCTCATCTTGTGTAATCCTGCTCCAGTATCAGTTGTAGGATCAGTGATTCTCTAAGGGGCCCTGTTTGCTTTCATTGGAGAATAGTATTTGAATCCAAGATCTAGATGTGGCATATGCTCATTGTTACTGGGTCCTCTCAGCTGACAAAACAAGGACATAGATTTGTGTAGACTAACCCATGTGCAAACATACTAAGCCCCCAGCCTCCACACATATATTTTTATATTTAATCATAAATATCTACAGTAAGTTAAATGTGAGTCCATATTGATGTCTCCAACTCTAATCCATTACCACATGAAACATTTTAGCCTACTCCCCTCTCCTATCTGTATCTTCTCACTCCACCAATGAGACACCTGGCTCCCACCACTTGCCTCCATTTGCTTAATTGTTCAATTCTAATATACATGAACAGTGATTTCTGAACTATTAATCCACACCCACACAAGAAACAACTTTATCAACAATACTACAATGATTATATAGAATTCCTTTGTCTTTAGTCTTAGAGACGCCACTCATTTCAAAATTTACTTAAGTCAGCACTTTATTTCCCTGTTCCTTTCGGTGATGTTTTATACATTGTACTATATTTAGACTGTTTTGTAACTTCCCAATTCCATCCTGAGATTCCCCAACCACTTTGTTGATTTTTTAAATGTGCAAACATCAAGCTTTAAAGCTGTAAAGTTCTGGGTGATGTAAAGTTCTATGGTTTTTGACAAATGCCTAATGTCTTGTATTCACCACAGAGTATCATATAGTATGGTTTCACTGTTTAAAAATCCCTGTGCTTTACCCCTTAAGCCTCCCCACCATCCCTAACTCCCTGGAAACCATTGATTTGTTTACAATCTTTATTGTTTTGTCTTTTCCAGAATGCCATATAATCGGGATGACAGAGTATGTAGCTTCTTTAGACAGGTCTCTTTTATTTAGTAATTTGCATTTATAATTCATCCATGTCTTTTTGTGCTTGATCTTTTTTTTTTTAATCGCTAATACTATATTGTGTGGATATACCACAGTATATCCATTTACCTATTGAAAGATATCTTGGTTGCTTCCAGTTTTTGGCAATTATGAGTAAAGCTGCTATAGATATGTGTGTGTAGGTTTTTGGGTGAACACACATTTTCAAGTCAGTTGATTTAAACACCTAAGACTGCAACTGCCAGATTATATGGTACAATTGATTGTACTATATTGTTATAAGAAACTTTCAAACTGTCTTTCAAAATGACTGTAGCATTTTGCATTCCCACCAGCAATAATGAGAGTTTCTATTGCTCCATGGTCTTTGCCAATAGTTGGTATTGCCAATTTGTGGGGATGTTACCTATTCTAAAGGTATGTAGTGGTATCTTATTGTTTCAATTTGCAATTCCATAATGACAAATGCTACTTAGTATCTTTTTGTATACTTATGTGTCATTTGAAATCTTTGGATAAATGTTGAGCTCCTTTGTCCTTTTATTTTTTTTTTTAAAATTTTTTTTTCAACGTTTATTTATTTTTGGGACAGAGAGAGACAGAGCATGAACGGGGGAGGGGCAGAGAGAGAGGGAGACACAGAATCGGAAACAGGCTCCAGGCTCCGAGCCATCAGGCCAGAGCCCGACGCGGGGCTCGAACCCACGGACCGCGAGATCGTGACCTGGCTGAAGTCGGACGCTTAACTGACTGCGCCACCCAGGCGCCCCTCCTTTGTCCTTTTAAAACTATATGTGCATGTGTGTGTATGTGCATGCAACAAATTTTGGTTAAAACCTAAACCCAAATTTCACCAAAACTTCTTTATTGCTTTTTTGATTCTCTATTTAATTTCTTCTCCAATATTTATTATACTCTCCCTTCTGCTTGCTCTAGGTTTAATTTACTCTTCTTCTTTAGTCTTTTGTTAAGTTTATTTTTTTAATTTTTATTTGAGAGAGAGAGAGAGAGAGAAGGGGAGGGGCAGAGAGAGATGGAGACAGAATCCAAAGCAGGCTCCAGGCTCTGAGCTGTCAGTACAGAGCCTGATGTGGGGCTTGAACTCACAGATCCTGAGATCATGACCTGAGACAAAGTCTGATGCTCAACCAACTGAGTCAGCCAGGAACCCCTTTTTTTGAGTCTTAAAATGGAAGGTGAGGTTATTGATTTGAGACTTTTACTTTTTAATTATAAGCATTTACAGCTTTAAATCTCTAAGTACTGCATTAGCTGCATCTCATAAATTTTTGCATGCTGTTGCCTTCATTTTCATTCATCCCAAGGTACTTAAATTTGCTTTTGATCCATTGGTGATTTAGGACTGTCTTTTTTATTTTATTTTTTTTATTTTTCACAAATCCTTGAGTTTTCCAAATTTCATTTTGCTGTGATTTCTAATTTCATCCCATTGCATTCAATGATCAAATTTTTTTTTATTATTTCCATTTTGTAAAAATTGTTTTTTTTACGGCCTAACATTGAAGTTTTTGAAGAATGTTCCATGTGCATTTGAGAAGAATGAATAGTCCACTGTCACGGGGGAAGTGGTCTATAGATGTCTGTTAGGTCTAATTGGTTTATAGTTAAAGTCTTCTATTTCATTGTTGATTTTCTACCTTGTTCTATCAATTATTGAAAGTAGGGTTGGGGCACCTAGGTGGCTCAGTCAGTTGAGCGACTTTTGATTTCTGCTCAGGTCATGATCTCGAGGTTTATGGGATTGAGCCCCACAGTGGGCTGTGTGCTGGCAGCACAGTCTGCTTGGGATTCTCTTCCTGTCTCTCTGCCCTTCCCCTGCTCACACTTTCTCTCCAGATAAATAAATAAACTTAAAAAAAGTAGGGTATTGAAGTCTCCATTTGTTATTGTTGAACTGTTTATTTCTTTTCTCATTTCTGCCAGTTTTTGCTTCATCATATTTTGGGGCTCTGTTGTTAGGCGAATATGTATTTATAATTGTTATATCATTCTATTGGATTTACCCTTATATCATTATAAACTGTATTCCTAGTGACTTTTTAATTTTTGGTTTAAAGTCTATGTTTTCTCATTAATATAGCCATTTCACCTTTCTTATGGGTGATGGTTGGATGATTTATCTTCTCTCAGTCTTTTGAGGTTTTCTTTAGTTTTCATCTGTTTTTACATTTGAATCTTAATTATTTCTTCAATAAACAGTATATAGCTGGACCTTATTTTTAATCTAGCCTGACAGTTGCTGCCTTTTGGCTGGATTGTTTAATCCGTTCACATTTAGTGTTATTGCTGATATAGATGTGTTTACATCTGTAATTTTACATTTTTAATATGTCTCATGTCTCTTTTATTCATCTGTTTCTTCCTAACTGATTTATTTTGTATTAAATTTGTATATTCTATGTAGCATTATAAATTTGCGTGATTTTTCACTGTATCTTTTTTTTTAATGTTTATTTATTTTTGAGAGAGAGAGAGAGAGAGAGAGAGAATAAGCAGTGAGGGGCAGAGAGAGAGGGAGAAACAGAATCTGGAGCAGGCTCCAGACTGAGCTGTCAGCACAGAGTCCAACATGGGGCTCAAACCCACAGACCACAGATCATAACCTGAGCTAAAGTCAGATGCCCAACTGACTGAGCCACCCAGGCGTCCCTGTATCTTTTCAGTTATTTCCTTATTGGTTGCTATAGGGTTTATCACATATATCTTAACTGATCAGAATCAGGTTCAGTTCTATACAGATATGCTATTCATTTAGTCAGTTGTGGCAGTTTTATCTTTGTAGGAATTTCATCTAAGTTATCTAATTTGTTGGCATATAAATCTTTTTTTTTTAATTTTAGTAAGGCCTGCAGTGATATTCTCACATTCCTTGTTTGTAACTATGATTGAAGACAAGTTTGAGTTAATATTGATTATTTTTCTGGAAACGTCTTAAAGATATAAACTAGAACTATTGAATGATGGGGAGAAAAAGCATTGTACTTGTTCAAAGTTGAGGGGCAAGCAATAGTTGCCTGGACCAGGTTTTAAAAATGCTTTTTTTTTTTTTTTTTAAAGAGGTTAGAGTGGAAGAGAGCCAAAGCATAAGAGACTCCTAAAAACTGAGAACAAACTGAGGGGGTGGGAGGGAGGGGAGCGTGGGTGATGGGTATTGAGGAGGGCACCTTTTGGGATGAGCCCTGGGTGTTGTATGGAAACCAATTTGACAATAAACTTCATATATTGAAAAAAATTGCTTTTTTAAATGAATTGATACGAAAGACCTCTATTTTGCTATAAAATTAGAGACAGGTAAAGCAACATTGCTTCATCTCTAAGGCAAATATTGAGACAGATTATTGATAACTAGATAGTGAATTTTTTTTTTTAAATTTTTTTTTTCAACATTTATTTATTTTTGGGACAGAGAGAGACAGAGCATGAACGGGGGAGGGGCAGAGAGAGAGGGAGACATAGAATCGGAAACAGGCTCCAGGCTCTGAGCCATCAGCCCAGAGCCCGACGCGGGGCTCGAACTCACGGACCGCGAGATCGTGACCTGGTTGAAGTCGGACGCTTAACCAACTGCGCCACCCAGGCGCCCCCTAGATAGTGAATTTTTAATAAAACGGCAATAATTGCTTTCTAATGAATTAAACCATTTAAAAACGATTATATCTATGACTTCTCTTGTAATGGATTAAAATGAATTACATCAAAATGTCCAAGTTAGAGATATACACATAAGAAAATGCACGCTTCTTCAAAACTACAAGGAAAATTTCAAGTTTTGTGAGGAAGTATATAGGCCTCCTCTAAAAGTACTACCTGCATATACACACACATATACACCCCCTAACTAAGTAGTCTTCTGGGTGGAGGAACTGGTAGAAGTGGTTGTGACGTGTTATATTTATCTGTGTCTCTCTCTGATTTGCTTGTCTTAGGGTTGCAAAATGGCCTAGAGTGGAATATTAAACAAGTACGTCAAAAAGCACAATGAACTTAAAGGTGGTGGCACAGATAGAGTGAATGTTATATTAAATGTACAAAACAGGATAACATTAGATTATCAGGATTCCTTTTAAAGCTACAAATTTTATTAGAGACACAAAGAATATTTTTGGAAGATAAAGGTTGTAATGAATATTATGGCCTTCTCACCCATTCCTTAACTGCAATCAGAAACAGTTGGAAATATTATTTAAACTGAAAGTTAATTTAGCTTATATAAGCAATTTGCTACTGTAGAGAATGAACAAAGAGGACATCAATGTCATTGCAAGGTAAGATTTGTTTTAAATCATGTACCAATTGCTTCTATACACAAAAATAAAAAAAAAAACAATGGTGATATTCCAACCACCAGAGATTCTATCACATAGTATTTAAAATAGTATGTTTAATTGGTCTGAATACGGGAGTAACTAAAAACTTACGTTAAGTCCCAAAAAGCTAAGTAAATCACCTACCATTATACAGTTAGTAAGAAGTAAAGGCAAAATATGAACCCAGGCAGATTGGCACCAAAGAACCTACTTCTAGCTTCTCTTAAGGGGCACAGGATAGAGAATGCTTTACAATAGTCATCACCCTAAAATATAAACTTAAAATATGGTAGTTATATGCATTGTTATATTCCATATATGACACAAAAAATTGAAATTTGTGAAATGGGTGAAATTAATCCAATCATACATTTAAACATCTGAAAGAGCCAATTACATCCTCTATGTGTGGTGCAGCAAGCATAATGGCAGCCTAAATCATACTGTTATTTTTTATTTTTTAGCAGAGCTGGTATATGTCATTGAGAGAATGCACAGTATTACCCCATCCCCACCTGTTGCCTTGAAAAAATATATATAGGTATTTAAAATGTATTTAATAATTTTATAGTATTATATTATTCACATTATTATTATATTATTCAGAGTTTTGCCAAAGTCTTTGGGTATTATGAAATGGAAGTACTATGGGATGACTTTCTAAAAGAGATTTTCAGTTGATTTGGGTTACCACCAATTATTATATTTAGTGTAAACTCATTCTTTTTTTATGTTATCTTGGCAGCTCCATGATACAATTAAAATGCCCTTAAAGAAAAAGAAATTATTTCATTAATAAAATGTAGACCACTTGATATCCTGCTTTAGGACAAAAACTACAATGATATTAGTTGCCATATATGGAGCTCCTGTGGTATGTCAGTCATATTACTGTGTATTTGACAGATTGTTCAGTCTATGTCCTCCTCTTCGTGTGAATATGAAAACTATTTGGGGCTTATGGTCTCCAGCACTACTTTCTAACCTGTCTCTATTGCTGCCACTTGATGTCCTACAATTTGCTCTCATTTCTGGCTCTCAGTTTACCTTTGACATTAATTATTTTTATGTGTCTTCAATGACTTCAAGGTTAGCCTATCCATACCTGAATCTCTGGCTTCCTTTCTCTCAAGTCTATTGAACTTCACCTCCAATCCACTTCAGTCATCTACACTTATAGCTTCCTTGGTGATTCATCACTACCTGGAAGTGTTCTATGTATTAATTCTTGAATTTTTCCATAAAATATCCCACTATCTTACATCTTAACCTTTCAACTTGATTTCTGTTATTCCCTTCACTGCCAATGATTCCTCAAATCCGTTGAGAAACTGCTCATTTTTTTTTCTACTACAGTAATTTAAAAAAATTTTTTTTCAACGTTTTTTTATTCATTTTTGGGACAGAGAGAGACAGAGCATGAATGGGGGAGGGGCAGAGAGAGAGGGAGACACAGAATCGGAAACAGGCTCCAGGCTCCGAGCCATCAGCCCAGAGCCTGACGCGGGGCTCGAACTCACGGACCGCGAGATCGTGACCTGGCTGAAGTCGGACGCCTAACCGACTGCGCCACCCAGGCGCCCCTACTACAGTAATTTTTAAACATGATTTCTACTTACTGAATCTTAACTAACACATTTTCTGGATTTTACGACGGACAATTTTTTAAGAGCTCCAGGCACTTTGTTGTTTTTTGTTCTAAAATCTACTCTTCTTTAAATAAACAGAGCTTTTTATGACTTTGATATCTTCCCAAAAGCAAGAGAAATGAGATTCTTTGCCAACATCCAGTGCACCTGGTTACCATCAGACCCTACCCAATGTACGTTAGATTAAATGCTTAGTTGATATAAACGTACATTACTATCTCAGCATTGTACCACTTCCAACAGAGTTGGAGCCATAGGCAGTCTCAGCACAAGATGTTTGACAAGAGTTATATGTGTGATGAAGGTTTTGTGTACACTCTGTAAGGAGCCAATTTTGCACATCCTGGAAGTTTTGGCCCAGGCATTACATCTGTTACAAATTGTGTCTATGCCTAGCTTTGTTTCCATTGTTATAGGATAGTGGTACTGCCAAATTAAAGATAATCTCATTACTGCTGTTTGCCTTAGATTAGCTGTTGCTGTATTACTTTTAGCTTCCTAAGAAAAACTGTTTTCAAATGCTGGTGATCCAAGCAGGTAAACAAAGAGCTCCTATTGGCTTACTTTCTCCTTCAGTCCTTTCTCCTTACAATCTGGGGACATTAATGATGTGTTGTATATGTGCCATTTTCTTTCCTTTGTCTTCAGGAGAAGTAACTACAAATCAACACATTTCCTACTTTTATTCTCTATAAGCAAAAGATTCTGGCATATGGATGAATAGTTTTTCAAGTTTCAAAGCTATCTGTGAACCTCCTTGAATCTTGTATTTCTGATATTAATGTCAACAGTGATCAGGATATGGGAGGAGTGAATTAGTTTCCTATCAATATTGTATGCAGATGTCTCTTAAATATTTTGATAAAGATAATTTTATAATTATTTATAATTTCTATAATTATCTTTGCTTCTGATTCTACAAAAGAAGACAAATCCTTAAATAATCTACTATTTATCAAGTTTAATTAAATGAAAACATTTATTATGATAATATATAGATTAAAAAGAAAATTAAAGTGCTTGTTCAATAGTGTTTTTAATTTTTCAAAGTGTCATTCATTCAAGTAGTGTTGTTCTAATAGCCTTTCATCTCTAAAATTTTCATGCTGAATTTAGTCTGATAGTAAATAAAAATTGACAGGAAAGCCCTGTAGCAATAAATTTTAAGAATCTAAATAAAACTTGTTCTAATTTGAAAAAATAACACTCATCTAAACTATAATTTTCTTATAAAGATTTATATATATATATGATGTTATACACATGGTTGATCTTTTATATCATCTATTTAATATCATTTTTGACCTAAGTACTAAACTTCCAAGATGATTTCCCTTGAAAATTAAGAAAATATTCTTATTTCTATAACTAAATTCATAACTTATAAATTATAAATTTATAACTTATAAATTCACAAATTTATAAATGCCTATTTTTATATATTTGAAGACAGATAACCTGAAAACACAGAGCTTTAGGGTTATGAATCATATCTTTATTGGATCTGGAATAGTTTACACTTGTTCTCTCTATTAAACTCATTTATAAATGTCACTTATGAAACTGAATGGCACTGCTTTCACAGTTATTTATATCTAGGTATATTTTCTGTTCTTAGCAGCCAACATTATTGATTTCTCACATAATCCATGATAGGATTATATGTTTCTGTATCTTTTATAGATTGTCAGCCATCCAATGAGGAATTTAAATAAATGAATGACACTAGGATTCTAAAAGTAAAAAAAAAAACAAAAACAAAAACTACCATAGCTTTAACAGTTCTACTTATGTATGCTTTAAAATAGGTTGATTATAAATATGTTGACTATTTTACCAAATTAATGTCAAATTAGATGTATTAGATTAATGTTGATTATCACATGTATCCACCACAATATGAATGTCAGAATAGGATTGAATAATTTGCAGAGTATAATAAAACATTTCTGTACGGTGTAGAGAAATCACAGGGATATTGCAGCAATTTGGGCTAGCAGTAGTGAGGCTATGTATCCTCCCAGGCATAAAAAGACATGGGATAGAGTGGAAGGTGAGACAGCCCCTAACTGGAATGCAGCCAATCCTAGATGACCTGCAGAACAAGTGCCAGAGGCACATGAACTGTGATCTTATCCCCTTCTCCTTACTGACAATTTTTAATGGTGCTCCCATTTGCCTGAAGCCAATAGGAAGCCAGAAGGCAAAAGAACCAGCCAATTTAATCAATGGAGGTCAGTTTTCTGGGGCAATCCGATGAGATGAAGAATGAATCTTAAAAGGCAAATGAAAGACTGCATAGCATGTTTGGTATTTAAGAAAATAGCAACATCCTACTCTTTAGAGTTCTATAGCCATTTGATAATGACCATTTTAAACTTATGTGCTATAATTACAGCAAAACAAAACAAAACAAAAACTGTACTAACGAGGTTGGACAAATCCAATTGCACTAAGCTTGTGGTACCTACTCTCCCTATCTTTCCCCTCCTCTTCATCACAACAATAAAAATAATGCAATCATAGTATATGGTTGAGGTTCATTCAGTATGCTAAAGAACATTCCCAATTCATTGATTCAGTGAACCTTTGCTAAGTACCTTCTATGTGCCTGGAATTATGTCAGGTATTGAAATACAAAGATGAATAATCCTAGGTCTCTGAGTCCACATATCTCCACCATCACAGCATTTCTCATTCTTTCAGTTTCTGTATCTTCCCGTTCCCATGACAGTCAATCTATTTTTATAAGGATACAAGTTTACACCCTTGATCCTTATATTGCACTTGTAATCTCCTCCCTTTTTAAAAAGTTTATTTATTTATTTTGAGAGAGAGAGAGAGAGAGAGAGAGAGAGAGAATGAGTGGGGGAGTGGCAGAGAGAGGGAGAGAGAGAGGATCCCAAGCAGGTTCCACTGATAGCACAGAGCCTGAAATGGGGCTTAATCTCATGGACTGTGAGATCATGACCTGAGCTGAAATCAAGAGTTGGACGCTTAACTGAGCCACCCAGGTGCCCTAATATATTCTTTTTCTAAAGAACATTTGTATTGAGTACCCTCCTCATGGCTATTTCTGAGAATTAGATTGAGTGACAGTGGAACAGGTAGAAACAAATTCATGTGGTAGACCAGTGAATTCCAGGTAAACCTGAGTATATTGTCTTTGGAGTCTAAAATTACGTTTTCACTCTTATGTGGATCCTGAGAAACTTATCAGAAACCCATGGGGGAGGGGAAGGGAAAAAAAAGAGGTTAGAGTGGGAGAGAGCCAAAGCATAAGAGACTCTTAAAAACTGAGAACAAACTGAGGGTTGATGGGGGGTGGGAGGGAGGGGAGGGTGGGTGATGGGTATTGAAGAGGGAATCTTTTGGGATGAGCACTGGGTGTTGTATGGAAACCAATTTGTCAATAAATTTCATACATTGGAAAAAAAATAAAATAAAATAAAGAGGGAAGTAAAAGTCTAGGATCTTATTGATTTTGTTAATATAAGCTTCCCTCTGTCCTCCCTTCTTCCACTTCTTTAAATTTTTCCTTCTCAGACTGTGGTCATTGCTTATGGTCACCCTGTTAGCATCCCCCTTACTCTATGTTTGTCCTTGTTATTTCTGTTATTTTGATGTAATTTTGTTAGTTTTAAAGTCCATTACTCCTGCATGTGGCATTTGTTCAAGTACCCACATATAGTGATCCTCAGAAAAAACAGCATGGACTGATGGAAATAGTTTCTAGAGACCAGCAATTAGGTGGGGTTGTTGGCATCTAGTAGTATTACTTCCTATGAACCTGTCTGTTGTGTGCAGGGATACATAAACTGTTTTAATGGCAATGTCAGCAGGATAGTTTCAGATGACAGAGTTGATCATTCTGCTACTTGTAAAGCCTAGGACATGAATTGAGAAGATGAACTCTAAATTTCAGCTTCTGTGGTAATTTACCAGTCTATTTATTATGCCTGCTATCTTCACCACCCACTGGCTATAGCGATCTAACTCAAATTCCAAATAAACACATTACACTTCTGCATAATGATATCCCCATCTTCTTCAGGATAAAATCCAGATTGGCCACAGGCAATCCTACTCATTCTTTGTTTGTCCCCAAACTTATGCATCAGGATATACAAAATTAACCGTAAGATCCTAAGATTTCTATCCCTGTTCATAATCTTATGACTTTTCACATGTCCTCTGCCTTAGCTAGACTATCTTCTCTAAGACCAATTGCCTGAAACCAACATAAATTTCAAGAACGAGTTAAGCCTTCCCTCTTAAGCATTCCCTCTATTTTCTAAACATGTCACAATGGCTCTTCCTCTTTTTAGTGTCCTCATTGTAATCTGTGCATTTATCTTCTTGCATCACTTCAACTTTTTGCATGAACATTGTATCCCTTATACCACCCTCTATAGTATAATTTGTACAACCTTCTTCTTTTAGCTTGGTATCATTTTTCCCCTTTAGATGGGGAATATCTTTTTATCTTTCTGGCTCTCATAGGACCTTGAAATTACTAGGCACTAAATAAATATTTGCTGAATGATTATATTTGCTAGGAAGTTTCTGGAACATCCAGAAAAATGGTATTGCTAAAAAATATAACTCTGCCTTCCAATCACTATTCACAGGGAAATTATGTGCATAGTTTATATATTCCAGTTATTTTATTGAAAAATTAGCTGAGGTAGAAAAAGCATGAATAATTTAGATTCAATTATTCTAGTATATTATGACTTTTCAAGAAAGGAAATGAAAGAGAATGTAACAGAAAACAAAGCAAACCTCACTGGGGATTTTTTATTGATTCTTCTTTTTGTGTAAGATTATTAACATGACTATTTCATGGAGTTTATCTAAAACTAAATCTGCTCATAGAAAAAATAATAATTTAAGCACAAAGTTTCACACTCTTTTTCTAATTGTAAAAGAATAATGAAAGTCATAAATCAGTAGTTTGCCAGCTATGAGATAGATATGCCCTTATTTCCCCCGTTAATACTTTTTAAACATTTTCTGCCTCTTGCTTAAATTAATAACACCTGCTTTCAAAGCTCACAGAACTTCCATTTCAGAGATATCTCCAGTTTACTCTTAGGAGATATAGTGAATGGAAAAATGGATGTATAGCCATCATATCAAGGAGCACAGTTCTGGAAGTAAAGTAAAAGAGGCTATTTTTTATGAATAATTTTCCTGCTGTTGATTCTTAGAGAAATCACATACTGTTGAGCTAAAATAGATAAAGATGGAAAGAAATGATGTACAACTTTCTATGTTGGTTGGATTATCTATATAATTGTGGAATTATTAAAAAATGTTACAGGTCATATTATCTACTCCCCACTATTGAAAGCTGAATAATGCACTAATTCAATAAAATATGAACAGTATATATAAAATATTAAGGAAAGAAATAAAAATAAATTATTTTTTACACTATGTTGGTAATGGAAACATGAAAAGGCAAGTGACAGAGTGTGAGAGAATATCTGAAAATTCTTATTTATAATATAGAAATAACAAGTATAAATCAATAACAAAAGATGAAATTGACATGAAATTTTATAATTGGTTAAAAAAACTTGATTTGATACTTCACAGATGAGAACATTCCCATGGACAATAGGTATATATAAAAATGCTTAAAGTAATTATGCATATGGGAAATATAATTTGAAAACATAATGACATAAAACTACATACCCACACACTGGTTTATATATCTAATCTTCAGTATATATACATAATCATGACTATATACATTAGTAAAATTAATTCAGGTATATCTTTAAAATATGGGCATTTTAATAGTTAAAATTATACCTCAATATAAAAAAGGCAAAAGAATTCAAATCAGAAGGATCTGGATCATCAGACAAATAATTGCATACTATGGATTTGGGACTCATTCTGGAAGTTTTTTTTTAATAATTCATAGAGGGGGCAAGCCATATGTATTAAAATTCACCTTATTCATATGCCTTTCAATGCTTCCCTTGTATTTTTCAGTTTTAAACAAAAGTCTTCCTTTTGATGTCCAGGAAATGTGCTTGGGTACAGGTTGGGCATGGAATTAAAGGAAACAGAATGACAGTTTAGCAGATTTCCTTGAACAAAGCAGGAAGAAGGCAAGTAGGAAGGTAGGAAGGGAGGAAGGGACAAGGAGGAAACGGAGAGAAAGAGAGATGGAAAAGAAAACAGAAAAGATTAATTTATGAATTCTTTCTACTTTGACAATTTGTGTTAATGAGTGCTTTGAGTTGGGAATTATCTGTAATACATAGTTTGGATACAAAATCAAATTTAGTTATTATTTGTTTGGAACCATGGAATATTCTAAATAATTTATTCTCTATTTAAATACTAATATATCAATTTTATAGTGTCCATGTTAACTCTAAGGTCTGTTCATTAATGTAAGATTTGGGGCTAAGAAATTTATCCATATTTCATTAAAGAAAATAGAGCAAACTGTTTTAATGTCTAAAGGCTTTGTATTTCATGTTTAGATATATATTTAACAACAAAGTGAATATATTTTAATAATTTTTATACAAATAAAAATAAAAAGCAATTTTGGAAAGTAAAAATATTACCAAAATACCATATTCTACATTTTTATTCCTGTCCTTTCTGATAATTCATTATTCAGACACATTAAAAACACATTGGGCCACAAAAGAACACACACTTACACCATGTTTAGTTTCTGTGGTGACTGTGTTGTTTAATAATTACAACAACAAAAACCAGAAATCAAGAGCCAAAATATATACATGAAAACCAGCATTATGGTACAAAAATAAGCACATGCTTTTGAACTACTAAAAGTTCTCTGTGACTATGCAAAATATCATCAGTATTATCCATAGTCAGTATCACCAGTAACTTCATCCACTGTATTATCAATTAAAAAAATAAGATTTAGGGGGCACCTAGGTGGCTCAGTCGGTTAAGTGTCTGACTTCAGCTCAGGTCATGATCTCAGGGTTTGTGTTTTCGAGTCCTGTGTCGGGGTCTGTGCTGACAGCTGAGAGTCTGAAGCCTGCTTCAGATTCTGTGTCTCCCTCTCTGTCCCCTTCCCCACTGAGTCCTGTCTCTCTCTCTCATTCAAAAGTAAATGGACTAAGATTTAGATGTGTTAACTGTTTCATTAGATTATGGATGCAAATATTGAGATTGCCTTCCTTTCAAAGTGTTCTAATCATCCTCAATCTTTTATTAACATTATACCATCTGCTCCAAGTGCCTAGCTTTTATTTTCCTTTATCTTCTTGCTCTAACACTAATGAGAAAGCAGTCTTCCCTGGGTTTTCATAATATATTGCAATCCTCTGGTGTGAGCCCTTATCCTTCCAGACACCATTCTCATAAACTGGTGGCATCTTATGCTGTTTGTTATGGGAAGAGGGATGTTTAGAGATTTTTGAGAACATCCAAAATTCTCCTTTTAACTATACCCCACCCACTTGTTTTCACATTCGGATCAGTTATGGTTGCAGCCAAAATCACTGTTTAAAGCCTCTCTCGTCTCTTGGGAGCTGTCATCTTTCAAGTCTTTGGATCTCTTCCTGAAACTACCGACCTCAGCTCTTTTCAGGTGACCCATTTGACCCAGGCTCTTCCTGTATCATAAGCACAAAGCTGATTTGTCAATTTCTCTGAGGATTCCTGTCATTTCTGTTTAACCTATCTTGATTTCAATTAAGACACAAGGTATGAACACGTCTCCTGGGTTCCTGTATCATCTGGGAAAGATCTTTACGTTAACAAATGTTTTCAGCCAGTTTTTTTTTTCTTCCCCATATCTGGGCAATATATTCCAATTTATACACTACTCACACTAATTTCCAACACAGGATTCCCTTTCCTTTATTCTTCTACTTCATTTGTAACACTCAGCCTCTACTAACATCTCATCAAAATTACTATTGAAATGTTCCTACTAGTTTATGGCTCTAATGATTTCTGTTCCAGATAAACAGATCTTGGTTCCCATCTCTATAAATGCATATGGGCATCCAGATCTCAGGGTACAGTTTTCTATGAACCTTAAGTCTCTGATGAGTCCAAGAGAGCTCTGTGATTTCAGTTTGTTCAGCTTTGTCTTGTAAAAATGGGAGTGACATTTTCTAAGCTCTTTACATTTCAATTTAAACCAGAGATCTTTGCTTTGATTTTTAATCTGCCTGGTGAATTTTGAAACCTTCCGTATCTCATTTATGTATGCAGTCACTCTTTTGCTTACACATTTAACACAGTTAATTTTTAGGTGAATATTTGGATTACTTGGTGTCTAAATATGTTTTTGTGGTATTTAATTTTTGAGAATTAAGTACAGAGTTATGCTAGATTTGCTTTCCTCTGGAGGCAATCTGAGTTTGATTCTGCTGGGTTTCATTAGGTAATACTAATCTGTAGCCACAGTCATTTAATATCTTGGCTTGAGATTTCTCTGACCTTAAGGTTACTAATTACCCTATCCTCAGGACCACTGAGAGAAGACTATCATTACTTATTCTCAGATAGGACTTTTATTTCCATTTTCTAGTTAGAGTAAACCAGACATGTTCCTTCTTTTGTTTTCTTTTCTTTTCTCTACTTTTTTTTTCTCACTTTCACTGCAGTTGTAGCCACTGCAAGGGACCACATTCAGGTTCAGCTGTAAATTAAGACTGTCCATCCCTAAAGATCTATGTTCCGAGGACTGGTATTTTTCCCAGGACACTCTTGGTGTCTGAATTTGCTTTATATTTTTGTTTCTGAAATTGTTTTTTTTTTAAATGAGTCCTTTCATGATTTCCCTCAGTTTTGTTAGTTCAGCAATACATTTTAAATGTTTAACAAAATTTTTTTGGTAAAAAGCTACGTAATTTGCATCATGAGGGCTTTTCTTGATATCTAATCTTGATAACTCTGCTGGAAGCTAAATAACACATTCACTCTTCAACCCTCTCTAATTGCCTTCTATTTCTCAATTACAATGAAAATGTCCTCTCAAGGTCACCAGTGATTTCTATGATGACAATTCCTCTGGCTACTTGACTTTTCTATGATTATATCATCCTCTCAAAGCATTCTGCACAGTTGACTTTGCTTCTCCTTTTGAAATGCTCACATTTTGGTTTCCTGGCTAATAATTATCCACTTATTCTAGGCAAACTTCCTGTCAGTATGCCATTTATTAAAAAGGAAAGAAACAAAAAAAAAGATGAAGAAGGAAGGGGTGCCTAGGTGGCTCAGTCAGTTAAGAGTCTGACTCTTGATTTCAGCTCAGGTCATGATCTCATGGTTCTCTGTGCTGGCAGCGTGGAGCCTGCTTGGGATTTTCTCTTTTCCTCTGTCTCTGTCCTTCATCTGCTTGTGCCTACATGTAGTCTCTCTCTCTCTAAAATTAAATAAATAAACTTTAAAAAAAAAAAAAGAAGGAAAGAAGGAAGAAAAAAAGGGAGGCAGGAAGGCAGGAAGGCAGGAGAGAGAAAAAGACATTGCTGAAAATTTAGGAAATTTTATCTGCCTTTTCTCCTTTATCTAAAGCCATTTTCTAACCTTCCTCCTTTGTAAAATACTCCATAACTTTCCCATTCCATACTATGTCAATTCTCTCAACTTTTATTGTACATTTTAACAGTCCCATGTAGTTTAACACTAAATTATTGCTCAAATTTTCATATGTATTATTCTTGAATCAAACACATTGTAAAGGCTCTAAAAGCAGGAATTACTGGCTCATAAGTACTCTATCTCTCAACTATAAAACTTAGCAGAGTGCACAGTCATGAAGACATCATACTTGTATTCTAAGTTAATGGTTCAGTGCCTGGACATGATTGTCAGACTGCACAGTGGCTTCCTGTCTTGTTCTGACATTCTTAAAAAGTACCACAAGATCCCTGCCCCTGTTCCCTTAATCTCTCTGACGTCATCCATTGATTTCCTCACTCTACACCAGCTACTTTGGCCACACTGCTGTTCCTTGAACATGCTAGGCAAATTTGCACTCAGAGATTTTTGCAGTTGCTGATTTCTTTACCTTCTAATTTTTCTTCACATATAAAAATGGCCTTCTCCTCTATCATCTTTTCTGGCCTTTATTCCAATGTTAACTTACTTCTCAATAACTATACTTTTTTAAACTGCATCTTTACCAAAAAAAAAACCCCCAAAACCAAAAAACAAAACAAAAAACAAACAAACAAACAAAAAAACCCCTGCACTCAAGAATACTCTATCCAGCAAGGCTATCAATGAGAATAAAAGAAGTGATAAAGAGTTTCTCAGACAAACAAAAGTTAAAGGAATTCATGACCACTAAACCAGCTCTACAAGAGATGTTAAAGAGGACTTTTTGGGTGCAAAGAAAAGACCATAAGCAGGAATAAGAAAAGTAGGAAGCACAAAAATGGTAAAATGAAGTATATAAAAATCAGTGAAGGGATTTACAAAATAAAAGGATGTAAAGTATGACACCATATACCTAAAATGTGGAGGGGAGAAAAATAATGGATTCAAATTTAAGCAACCATCAACGTAATATAGACTACTATATGCATAAGATGTAATATAAACCTAATGGTAACCACAAATCAAAAACCAGTAACAGATAAGCAAAAACTAAAGAACAAGGAATCCAAATATATCTCAAAAGAAAGCCATGAGAGAAGAGAGCGAGAGTAGCAAGGAACAGAAAAGACCTATAAAAACCCTAAAACAACCATAAAACAAGTAACAGGATAGCAATAAGTACATACCTATTAATAATTACTTGAATGTAAATGGACTAAACACTTGATAGATTGATAGATAGACACAGGGTGACAGAGTAGATAAAAAAGCAAGACCTACCTATATGCTGTCTACAAGAGATTCATTTCAGACCAAAAGACACATGCAAATTGAAAGTGAAGGAATGGAGGGGCACCTGGGTGGCTCAGTTGGTTAGGCATCATCAGATCATGATCTCACGGTTCATGGGTTCGAGCCCCACATCAGGCTCTGAGCTGACATCTCGGAGCCTGGAGCTTCCTCCTTCAGATTCTGTGTCTCCCCACCTCTCTCTGCCCCTCCCTTGTTTGTGCTCTGTCTCTCAAAAATACATAAACATTAAAATTAAAAAAAAAAGAAAGTGAAGGAATGGAGAACTATTTATCATGCAAATGGAAGTGAAAAGAAAATCAGGGTAGCAATACTTATATCAGACAAAGTACACTTTAAAACAAAGACTGTAACAAGAGATAAATAAGGACACTATATAATCATAAAGGGAACAATCCAGCAAGAAGATATAACAATTATAAATATTTATGCACCCAATATCAGAACACTCAAATACATAAAGCAGCTGTTAGCAAACATATAGGAAGTAATCAATAGTAGTATAATAACGGCAGGGGACTTTAACACCCCACTTACATCAATGGAAAACTTACCCAAATAGAAAATCTATAAGGACACAGTTTCTACAAGGAAATCAGGAGAAATCACAAAGTACATGGAGACAAACAAAAATGAAAATGCAATGGTCCCAAATCTTTGAAATGCAGCAAGAGCTGTTCTAAGGGGGAAGTTTATAGCAAAACAGGCCAATATCAAGAAGCAAGAAAAATCTCATATAAACAACCAAACCTTACACCTAAAGGAGCTAGAAAAAGAACAAACAAAACTCAAAACCAGTAGAAGGAAGAAAATACTAAAGATTAGAGCAGTTATGAATGAAATACAAACTAAAAAAAAGAAAAAAACAACAATAGAATAGATCAATGAAAATAGGAATTGGTTCTTTGGAGTTTTTGTTGTTGTTTTTGTTTCATTTTTTTGTTACTTTTATTAATGTTTTATTTACAGAGTGTGAGTTGGGGAGGACCAGAAAGAGAAGGAGACACAGTATCCGAAGCAGGCTCCAGGCTCTGAGCTGTCAGCACAGAGCCTGATACGGGGCTCGAACCCACAAACCATGAGAACATGACCTGAGCCAAAGTCAGATGCTTAAGTGATTGAGACACTCAGGTGCCCCAGGAACTGGTTCTTTGAAAAGATCAACAAAGTTGATAAACCTTTAGCCAGGCTCATCAATCAATAAATAAACAGAGAGATAGAAAGGACTCAGTGTTTATAAACATTTATTAATAAAATCAAAAATGAAAGAGGAGAAATGACAGCTGACACTAGAGATATACAAGGGAGTATAAAGAGAATACTAAGAAAATTATATGCCGAGAAACTAGAAGAAGCAGACAAATTCCTAGAAACATATAACCTCCCAAAACTGAATCAGGAAAAAATAGAAAATTTGAGTAGACTGATTACGAGCAAGGAAATGAAAGCATTAATTTAAAAACTCCCAACAGGGGCGCCTGGGTGGCGCAGTCGGTTGGGCGTCCGACTTCAGCCAGGTCACGATCTCGCGGTCCGTGAGTTCGAGCCCCGCGTCAGGCTCTGGGCTGATGGCTCAGAGCCTGGAGCCTGTTTCCGATTCTGTGTCTCCCTCTCTCTCTGCCCCTCCCCCGTTCATGCTCTGTCTCTCTCTGTCCCAAAAATAAATAAACGTTGAAAAAAAAAATTAAAAAAAAAAAAAAAAAAACTCCCAACAAACAAAAGTCCTGGATCAGATGGCTTCATAGGAGTATTCTATCAAACATTTAAAGAAGACTTAACACCTGTACTTCTCAAACTATCCAAAAAATAAAAGAGGAAGAAAAACTTCCAAATTCATTCTATGAGGCCAGAATTACCCCAGTGCAAAAACCAGATAAGGACACCACAAAAAAAGAGAACTATAGGCCAATATCTGTGATGAACACAGATGCAAACATCCTCAACCAAATATTAGCAAATCAAATCCAACAATACATTAAAAAAAATCATTCACCATGATCAAGTGTAACTTATTCCTGAGATGCAAGTGTGGCTCAGTATTCACAAATCAATGTAATACATCACATCAACAAGAGAAAAAATAAAAACCTTATGATCATTTCAATGGAAGCAGAAAAAGCATTTGACAAAGTACAACACTCATTCATGATAAAAATCCTCAACAAAGTAGGGTTAGAGGGAACATACCTCAAAGTAATAAAAGCCATATATGAAAAACCCACAGGTATCGTTATACTCATTGGTGAAAATATAAGAGCTTTTTCCCTTAGATCAGGAACAAGACAAGGAGGTCCACTCTTACCACTTTTATTCAACACAGTACTGGAAATCCTAGCCCAGAGTTTACATTAGGGTATACACATGGTGTTTATATTTTATGGGTTTGGCAGATATATAATGACATGTATCCCCCATTATAGTATCATACAAAGTAATTTCACTGCCCCAAAATTCTATGTTCTGTCTAATCATTCTGTTCATTACATTTAACTTTTAACTTTTTCTCTTGACTCACAATATTATAACTGTTTTGCAGTACTGAGCTGAAGATGTAAAACAAGGTTCAAATTCAGCCTCTACTCCCCTACCTTACTTGAGCACCCTGGCACCAGCCTGTATCTATGAAGAGAATACCTTTTTCATGATTGAAAGATCACATTTTCCTGATAAACTTGAGTTCTCAGGAAGGGGTAATTTTACGAAAAGCACTCACAATGTGCTTTACCATAACAGGATATACCTGTGTCACAGGAGAGCAGAATTACCTAAAATGCAATATTGTTGAATTTGTGTTGCAAAACTTCCTTTGTCATCAAATAATTGGAGTATATTTGATATGGAACATTTAATTCTACCTTTATCAGCAAAGAAAGAATTATGAAAACTTATCAGTTATATTTTGACACAATAATACTTAATAAAAAAAACATGAAACTTCTGTGGTACACAATTTGTATATATACACTCCTCATGTATGTGGAGACCTAGACTGGGCTAATTCAAACTGACCCCGCAACATGTGTCTCTCCTCCTTCCTCTGTGGCTAGTAAAAATCTAGGTGTTTTCTTTTTAATTTTTTTTAATGTTTATTTTTTTTTATTTTTGAGAGAGAGAGAGAGAGAGAGAGAGGGAGAGTGTCAAAGTGTAAGCAGGGGAGGGGCAGAGAGAGGGAGACACAGAATCCAAAACAGTCTCCAGGCTCTGAGCTATCAGGACAGAGCCCAACATGGGGCTCAAACTCGGGAACCAGGAGGTTATGACCTGAACCAAATCGAAGGCTTAACCTAGTGAGCCACCCAGGCACCTCTCTAGGTATTTTCTTATTAAAGAGATTGCAAAGGTGTAAAAAGGCATATAAGAATAGCCTAGTGATCTTCAAACCTATATTGTATTACATCTAACAGAACCCCATTGGCCAAAGCAAGTCATGACAAAGCCCGATGGGAGGGCATTGCAAAGTTGCATGACAATTGGCACAGGTATGGGAAGAGGTGAGGGACTGAGGACAATAATAGGTACTAGTATGAATCTGGCATACATGATACCTGCATACTTAAATGACATAAGTATATGTCAAAAGATTTAAGTAGTGTATCTAAGTGTTTGAAGAATTCAGACTATAGATGCATTTACAAGGCTTTTAACTAAAGATAGCCTATAGAAATGCTTTTCCCAGTACTGGGAAGTTTGTCTAATTGTCTGCTTCATTTCCTTCTTGTTGAGGGACAATCTGACCAAAAAAAAAAAAAAAAAAAAAAAAAAAAATCAAAAGTAGCCATAATGGTAACAAAAAGACAATTATTTTTTTTTAATTAATGTTTATTTATTTTTGACAGAGACAGAGAGAGAGCATGAGCAGGGGAGGAGCAGAGAGAGGGAGACACAGAATCCGAAACAGTCTCCAGGCTCTGAGCTGTCAGCACAGAGCCTGAGGCAGGGCTCGAACTCATAGACTGGGAGATCATGACCTAAGCCAAAGTCAGATGCTTAACCGACTGAACCACCCAGGCACCCCCGATTTTTTTTTTTAATGTTTATTAATTTTTGAGAGAGACAGAGTGTGAGCAGGGGAGAGGCAGAAAGAGAGGGAGACACAGAATTCGAAGCAGGCTTCAGGCTCTGAGCTGTCAGCACGGAGCCCGAGGCAGGGCTTGAAACCCTGGACCACGAGATCATTACCTGAGCCGAAGTCGGCCACCCAACCTACTGAGCCATCCAGGTGCCCCAAAAAGACTGATTTTAAGGCATAATTTTATTCCCTTGAATAAAGTAGGCCAAGCCATGCAAAAACTAATCTTTTTCTGAAAGTGAGTTTTCATTTTCTCTCAAACAAAAGAAAACAGAACACCCATTCTAAATCCAATCAAGTATTTAAAGATGTAGTTTCTGGAAAGAAAGAAAGAAAGAAGGAAAGAAAGAAAGAAAGAAAGAAAGAAAGAAAGAAAGAAAGAAAGAAAGAAAGAAAGAAAGAAAGAATGAATTTGTTTAGTAGAGGACAAGTGTATATTCTCTTTTCATTTCTTTAAAAAACTTCTTTAAAATGCCTAGGCTCTGATGGTAATGATTTTCATTTCAATAAATAAGATGGTTTGAGGATCTCTAAGCCAACACTTGCCAATATCAAAGCATAAAATTTACAGAGACATCTGTGCTTATTTCTGTATAAAAACAGCAAAATCACATGTATTGAAAAGCATCCCTGGGGCTACATCTGTGGTCAGAGAACCAAGATTTTCATTCCAGGCTGTTTTTCTAGGAAAGGAGATATTTACCTCTTTCAAGAGGCACTGCCCATTAACATTTCACAAGTGGTTCAACAGTTAGGAAATCTACTTTGCTGGTATCAGCAAGAGTATACAGCAGTTGAAAATCAGCTGCTGTCTGAACTGAAAACTAAGAGTAAAATTATTCAATTGCATGGTAAAAGTAAAGGACAGTCGTACACTTTTTTTTTCTCTTTTCCCATAGGATGCTTCAAATTATGGAATATAAAGCAGATTTGGTATAGGGTTGATAGAATCATTGTTAAAAGAATCTGTTTCAACATTCTTCCACTGCTTCAAGTCATAAAACAGCTCCGTCATTCCCAGAAAACTTGTCTCATAAATATGGCACCAAATGTGTCTGATTTCTTTGGCTTGGCAATATAATTCTAAACTTTCAAGCAGCTATGGAGGCAATGCTTTTAGATTTATGTTTTTGCTTGATCAGTTTCATATGATTCCAGTCTTTAACATTTCAGTATTCTTCATGCTAAAACACTCAGCAGGGGAAGAAAAGGATAAAGATGGACACACTTAAGGTAGTTCTATAGTCTTGTTAGCTTCTTGCTTTCATTAGCAAGAGATCTGAGCTCACAAACTCAAAACTGTGAGTTCTGTGACATAATAACATTGGTAATAAAAATAAAACCAAATTTTTGTAAATTACAGTGTTCATAGATTTTCTTATATGCTTTCCACTAAAGTTAGGCCTGTTGTAAAAGTAAATAAAGACATTCATAGTCTTCATAGCAAGGCACAGTCCCTTTGATTTCATTTAAAGGAAGTTCATAGGATTCATACATGGCACTGATAATGGTGATTTGTTACTTGAGAACATGATCATAAATCGTTACTTGATTTATGATACAAATCATCCATCATTTTATTTAGAGTGAAACTATGGCATATTAATGTGCCTTTATAAAAATTGATGATATTTTTCTAGAATGAAAGAAAATTACAGATTTAAAAATCTTGTGTAGTCACTTGCTTTGGGCTGTGGGAGACTAGAAGCCTTAACCTAATAGTTATCTACTTCTCCAACCTTATTTCTGACCTCATGTTATGAGTCTGATTTGAATCCTGGCTCAACAACTTACTGAGTGAGACATCTTTAGGCTATTAGTTAACTTCTTGGAAAATCAATTTTCTCATGTTTAAAATGGGAGTAAATTCTATATTACTATTTGTTACATGAATTAAATGATATATGTTTCACATATAAAATATATATAAATCTTAAGCATTTGTTACATTAAACAGCATGATATATATACATAGTGTGTATAACATATATATATTATGTTCTATAGTATGTATGTAATATATACATATAGTATATATACTATTTAAAGTGACATATAAACATAAGCACACACACACTGCTTTAAATGGTATCAAATACCTAGAAAAGATGCAATAAATTATATCTAGCTTCTACATCAAGGGTATTACATATTAAAGACATTCTAGAAAGATTTTTGTATGAATTAATACTATTATCATTATCATTGTTTTATTATGTCTTTCAGCGATACAAATCTACTTTCAATTTTATGAGCACATGGTGCTCATTTTGGTTTCCGACAGTTTCCATAGCTTTTTCTTTTCTTTTCTTTTTTCTTTTTGGAATGTCTCCTATTTTTTTTTCTACCTAGCAATTACCTCTTTCATTGCTATAACTCATATCTAGTGTCATCTAATCTTTAACTTTCCTTGACTAAAACCCTGATATCTGAGTTGTTTCTAAAATACTGACTTTATTTTTAATGTAAAGTGTTTGACCACTAATATAAGGTGCTTTAAATGTTGTCTACTGTTGACATCTCTCACTAGAATATTATCTCACTGAAGGAAAGGGTTATGCATTGTTCATCCATTTTTCTCAAAGAAATAGCATGCTGTATTAAGATGAAAAATGGCTAGTTTCATTACTTCTTTTTGCAAATCAAAACTATTTTCTCTAATGCATTCAATATTCTCTGTCCAGTATCTAGTATTTATCTTGAAGCCATACTGGAATTAATGAGATGCAGAGACAGGAGAGAATGGTCTCTGACCCTACATTTCAAGCTTCATTTCACAGTATCTATGATATTTAATGGTAGATGAGGAACTAATTTGACTGAATATCACTGCAGTAGCAATTCAAGCTATTGTTCATTGTATGTTTCTCTGAAAGGAAAAGACACATTATATTCCATTTAGGACAATTAGGATGATTGTCTCTCTTTGGAGAGATTATAAATGTTCTGTCATACATATAATTTGAATAGCTTAAAATGCAATTTGTTTTCAGGCTGGGATTTAGTACTATGGTGATCCTTAGAAAACCAACTGATGTTCCTGAACAATTTTAAGTTGTAAAGCACACATTTCTATTAAATTGCTAATTATATGCCTACTGTACATTTTCAGAGCCAATATACAGATAAATTCCTTTTCATCCTGAATAAGATTCTTGAAAACAAATCACTTAACTGACGAGTTTGGTCAAAATTTGAATAATCTGGAGACACAAATATTCATTCTATTTTCAAAGATCTCCTACTTTTTGCTTTGCTCTCTCATTGCTCAGTGTAGCTAACTGTATCTCATATAAGCCCATGAAATTATAATTCTTCATGTCCCTCATACTGAGGCCAGGATTTTTCAGGTCATCTTCACTCATCTTCTACTACTAAATCTATTCTTCCACCTGTGGGTCATGAGAGTCTTCACACTGGTTTCACAATACCTTTGTACAAAGATGGATTGCAAAAACCCCAAAGATCCTAATGGTCTTAAAGACATATATTGATTTGTTTGAACTTGTTCTTCCAGATTCAAGGCGAATCATTGGATATAACTTCTGAGCTTGATTTTACCCTAAGCTGTATGGAGAAATCAGTATTGGAATTTTTAGTAAGTGAAGAATTTTCTGAAATGTACCCCCCCAGTTGTCATATTCTTTCTTGTAATGTGACTGATTAAGATCCACAATGGAAAGATACACATTGTTAGCTTTTCTTATGTGTTTCTAAGTTGTATTTAATTTTTTAGTTATGTTAAAATACTACATAAAATGTACCATTGCAACCATTTCTAAGTGAAAGATTTAGGGACGTTAAATTCAACATTGTTGAACAACCATCACCATCATCCATCTCCAGAACTCTTTTCATCTTGCAGAAGTGAAGCCCTATGATCAGGAAGCAATAATTGCCATTTATCCCTCCCTACAGCCCCTGGTAATCACCATTCTGTTTTCTGCCTCTATAAATTTGACTATTCTTGCTGCCTCATGTAAGTGGGATCATATAGTCTTTGTTCTTTGTGACTGGCTCCTTTCACTTAGCATAATGTCCTTAAGGTTCATCCATGTTATAGCACGTGTGATTCTGATTATAGATATATTCTATATTTGCACTAATATGATAGTCATTGGTCACAAGTGACTATTGAACATGTGAAATATGGCTAGTGTGACTTAGGACTTGAAATTTAAATGTAGTTTTTAAAAATTAAGTTTGAATTGCCACATAAACTAATGGCTAGTCTATTAGATGGCACAGCTGCATTTAATCTGCACCAATTATTTTCCTGGTTCATCAATTTTAGATATGATTTTTATTGCTATATTATGGTTTAGCTCATATATATCCATCCATTCAACTACTAACACTTTAAAAAAAATAAGTTTATTTATTTATTTTGAAAGAGAGAGTGTGTGTTTGAGCCGGGAGGGGCAGAAAGAGTGAGAGAGAGAGAATCCCAAGCAGTCTTGAACCCATGGACCATGAGATCATGACCTGAGCCAAAACCAAGAGTCAGGCATTTAACTGGCTGAGCCACCCAGACATCTCCAACCCCTATCACTTTTTAAAATAATTTTTTCTCTCAGTTATGTTTGTAACTTTTAAATAATGCACCAATGCTTTATGTCCTTCTTTTAACAATTATAAACAAACCTGTGAAATGGTATCACCACTCTCCCTTTTCTTATAGCTTTCTGCACTTTTAATGTCATCAAAGTTTATGACAATTATGCTTTCTTCTGTAACCATAATTTGTACTTCATTGTTTTGAGCTACCAAATATTATTTACTGTAAATCCTAATGATCATTTTGTCTCTTTTGTCTTGTACTTTTTCTAAATCAATATTTTTTTCTGGCACTAGGTAAACTTATTATTTTTTTTCCAACTTCATTTAATCAAATATCCTATAGGGTTTTTGTTTCAGAGACCTTCATGCAATAGCTTCAATTTAGACTTACTGGTCTTTAGATATGCTAGAACAGTATTGAACTAGCCTTTCCATTCTCCGCTTTCCAGAATTCTTTACATTGGTTTCTACATACCGTGTTTCTACTTTTTTTCTTTTTAATTTTTAAGTGGTTTATCAAGTAACTTTCCAAGAAAGAATGGGTATGCCATAGGTAAACTTGCTAAGTTACTGTCTATTTTAATATGTCTCCTTTTTATGCTAAAACACATATGATTGGTTGCAAAGTTGCCTTCACATAGAATTCTGGGCTGAAATAGTTTTCCCACAGAACACTGAAGCCGTTTACTGCTGGGAGTCTTGTCTATCACTTTTGAGAAGCTATGTGCCATGTGTGTACTCTCTTTTTAGGTGACCATCAGTTTTTCCTGAAAGATTTTAGTATCTACTTTTTTATCCTTGGTGTTGTTCTGAATGATGGTAGACTTCATATTAGAAACTCATCATACCTTGGTATATATATTTGGGAAGAAATGAAAACTTATTTGGGATATATATTTCTTGTTTTGTTTGGGAGGCTTTGTTCTATTTTTTTTTTAATCCCTTTCATACTCAACTAGAGGCCTCATTTCTTCTTATAAGCTATGCTACACCAAAAACATCTGTTAAGAAGCTATGGTACTTTTTGGGCATTTCATGCAGATTAGGGTAGATCTCACTATGTGATGTATTTATTTCTGAAAAGTTCAACCCCTTTAAAACTCTGCTTCCAATAATGAAATGATGATATTTTGAGATAATTTCACTAAATATGCATACTAAATAAAGTTAAGTTGAATCCAACATTACTGTATACCTTAACCACCTTGTTAATTACATAGTCCACACTCGTAATTTTTTTCCTTAGAAGTAGCACCCCTTGGGGTATGGCAATGTCTCATATTCAAAAAGGAGTATAGAAATGAAAATTATTTAAATTTTGGATGGTAGAATAATGGAATTTAGGACTTACAGGCCATACCAAGCCCCAAGCAATATTTCTCCTATACATTAAAATGAAATTCCCATCAGTTACTGAAAATATTTTATGGAAATCCCCAGAGGGATATTCGGATTAGTTATCTTGACTACTTTATGGTAACCAATAGCTCCCTTCTCCCATGCTTCAGCTCAGTGAGGGGCTATCTCCTGTTAATACCGACTCTTAATGTGGCAATGCACTGTTAATATTAATCTGTGATTATTTGAAAGATATATACAGTTATTTAATTAACTCTTTTCTTAAATCACAATGTCCTCACCTTTGGACACAGGCATATTTTCTTGAGGTGAGGCTTGTAAGAATCCATGATTAATAAATGTCTTTATGATTAGAATAACCTCAGAGAATAACTTAATTATCCTACTTAGTATTTTACTAAATAATTAGGAAACCTGCCCAAAGAATAGAATCTAGGGCTACAAAGTCCCAAATTTTATTTTCCTCCCTCCACTAAAATGTCCTATAACAAAGATAGGTTCTTTCATAAACTAAATGAGCAAAGGATACTAGAGAGATAAGGAAACTGAGGTATTTTTCTTATATTAGAAGATTAATCAAGTCTCAGCTTAGAAAAGGAAGGTCAATAAAGAGCAACCACATCATCATTCTCCCTAAGGTATAATGTCAAAATCTTAAAACAGTGAGTTTAAAGTTTCTTGGGTAATTTCAAACTTCTAATGTAATATTTTTCTTCACTTATGGTAATTTATTCCAGTTATTTCTATCTCATCTCATCAGCAGCTCAAACTGATTCAAAACTGAAAAGCTCTTCTAGATGTGTCTCTTTTGATTTTAGTGTCTGTCAATAGAATTTTCATAAGGCAAAAATCCTGATGAGAAGGGAAGCACACACGACAATAACCTGATAATCCGGCTAAATTTGAAGTTGCTCAAAACAAAATTGGTGTCAACTAATTCTTCACTTGTACCTGGAGGATTCTAACAATTTATTTTTCCCTTAGGTCCAGGTTTTACTAAGGTTCCACATATCAAATATCACCTAAAGTTTCTTTAATTTTTATCTTGAAATTTCTCATATATGGCATAAAATTAGTTACTCATCAGAAAAGCTGTATTTTCCTGAAACTCTTGGTTTCAAGTTCCCATTGAAAGGACAGATTTTTAAAAATTGAAAAGCCTAACTTGTATTTGAGAATGTGTTCTGAATTTTTTAAACGTGTAGCCTAACAACTTCCTTCCCGTCCACCCATATGTCACTAAAAATCACCATGTTTTTCTTCTTTATATTGATTAGGTTTCTTTCTGTTTCATTCTGATGGCAAATAGGGCCTGAGTTTTTCATCCTTTCATTATTTTTTTCAGCACTTATTCCCTTGTGATTAATTAGCTCTGAATTATGTTTGAACCTCTCTCCATGTGCATCAGACTGATGGAATTTCTTTCCTGTAGGAAGCTTCTGTTGGGAAACAAGAACTGAGCTCAGAATAAAACTTCAAAATTAATTAAAGTGTATGGCTTGTCTCGGGGGCAATAGCAGCATGGTATACCCAAGAAGATTTCCCTATTATATTTTCTACTTTTCTTTTTTAGACTGATGGTGGTCAAAAGGATTAAGGAAGATACAAATAACTCTGCCAGTTTTTAAGATACTAAAATATATTTATTGTCATTATAAAAAGAAATAAAGAATGGCATGTTTTCCCACTTGTTTTGGAAGATAAGATTTTGCTATCCATTTAGCTGTTGTCACTTTTGTTTCTAAAACTAAGGAAAAACATCATGATAAAAGTTAGCTGATGACAAACAGTTAACTAACAAGTATCTCCAGAGAACTATCAAAAAAGTGAATATTTCTCACTGGTTCTTGGAAAGCAAAGCCAATGCTACCTGTGAATGTGCAGATGTGTGAGTGCAAATGCATGTCTGTCCATGTGCTTAAAGGGCAAAACTTAACCCCATGTGTATCCTAATCATTCACTGCCACCCAACATATGCTGCTTTCCAGAGTAGAACGATCAAGTCTCTGCTGTAGTGATTTATGGATGGAAGTGTGTCGGGTGTATTGTGGATGTGGTTCATGTGTGTTGTGGCAGCAAGAATGTTGGGAAATACCCTTCAAGTGGATGAACAGCTTTTAAGCATTGGGCAACAGCGATAGGGGAGAAAACAATCCTCAAAAGTGCTGAGGCATCAAGGTGATTTTCCTGAATTAAGACTATCAGAATATCAACTCATAGGATAGGTCCATAATCGCTGAAAAGGTGAAGCCTGAGAAATCTATTGTCTGAACAACAGAGATGTGTTAATTATTGGGATTTAAAGAATATCCCTGGATTCTTGTGCAGAGATTATGGTGCTACTGAAAAATTACATAAGCAGGATTTCTCTATCCATAGGCACTAACTGCATTTCTATTCCTTTTGGAATAAATCTGAATGACTTTCTCTCTCTCCTTTTTCTACTGACCAGGGGAAGCTCCATGAGTTAAACTCTGTAATATACTCTAGGCCCTAATCAAATTGGCCCATTACATATCAAGAACCTGAAAAATGTGTCTCCTCATTGTTGCTTTTTTTCCCCCAAATCACCAATACAAAATGTCTCTGAGCCCAACTATATGACTTTTTATAAAATATATTTTCTTTTTGTTTAAAGAAATCAACTCAAAGCTATGTATACCTCAAAACAAACAAAAAAACAAATGCACATACACAATAAAATGAAGGTCAAAATAGAACAATTCTACTTCATTTAACATTATGTAAAAAGCTATATGGTGAAGTCTTGAGGCATATATGTTGGGAATGCTTTGTGAATAACAAGAGGGTATTTGTCAGCCCACTAACCCCCTACATTCTGGTTATGTGACTTGGAGACATTTACTGAGCATGTGCTTGTGCTTTACCATCACTGATAATACTGAGTCCTACACCAGACAAAGGAAGAAGGCAATTCGCATTTCTGTTTGATGTTTTTCTCAAAATGTAAATGTTATGTGAGCCTCAGAGACACTGAGATAAGTGTAGTGGAATGTGATTTAAATGTCCCTCATTAAGGCTACCATTTACAAAATAAGAGTAAATTGAAAAGTAAAAGTTAAAAATTGCATAGAAAAAAATTGGAAATGTAGCACAGTGAAATGTTAAGTGATGTGTTTAGATAGTGACACTCTTGCTTACTACTTTTGGTTCCATTTTAAAATTTTATTAATACCCATGTGCCATTTTGAATATAAAAATTATTTTTAAAGCAATATTCCTTGTTGATAATCACAGAAAATACGTATTTTTTTTCCAAAGACAACACATCAAGGAAGGTGCAGCCTCAGAGGAAAAATATTCCATGTTTCAGAGTTTTGAAGTGTTGAATTCTTTTTATAATAGGTTTCATTCATTTACTTGTCAAAAGTCAGTTGGAGCTAAGTTCTGAAAGGAACATGATACTGCATGGAGTCATTCTTTCAGAGATAGCTATTAAATATTTAACAGCATATAAAAATTGCCTTTGCAATAGGATTCTCACAGCAAGATTAATCTGAGGGTTAGAGTACAATATGCCTGAGCACAGTTCTTCAATAATGAAAAATTTTTTTTTCATATTCTGGTCAGAAAATCCTCCTGCTTAGTTAAATTTGCAATGCAGGAGCTAATAGGTTGTTTTGTTGTTTAGCTAAACTGCAAATGCTGTCTCTTTGAAAGTAACTTTTCTGAATTTTTGAAACTCACTATGTCAAAATCCTGAGTTCTGTTTAAGAATACATTCTCATGTAGCATGAGTCGTAGGGACCTAAAATTATAGAATTTAAGAGATTTTATTGACTTTGTCTTGTTCCTAATAACCAATGATATTATGAATTTTTTCAAGTTCACTCCTGACTTAGTGATTCTATAGGCCAGTCTTCACTTCTCTAGTTCTCTATCATACTCCCCTGACCAAATACAAGTTATAAGGCTTGGGAGGTGAATAACAAGATAAGGGTACATGGAGAGAATGTTACCAGCAAAGGAAAAATAAATCAACCGCTAAAATTCTACCTTTTGTTCTGAGAATGATCCCTTGAAAGTCTCCTTAAAATTCTAGGCATTTTTTTAAATCACTTTTGACACCCACTTACAAATCCTTAAATGACTAAACGTTATTATATATCTTATACCTTGCAAACTTTATCTTTGCTCAGTATTATTAGTTCAGAAAGCAAATACGGAATTGTATAAGTCAAACACATGGCCTGTGGACATTGATAAATCAGAGGTTTTTCCAAGCAGTTCAGTTCTCTTGGTAAGGAAATGCAAGGTGAAGACTACACATTCCCTAACTTTGTATCATGTATGACTTCCATTCCCAATTTACATGAGAAACCCTAAATATTTTCCCAAATCCAACAAATCTATGTAAAATCTCTCCTCTTATAAAAACTTGCACGGAGATGCCTTAAACAAATCCCAATCAACTCTAAATTTACCATTTCCCTGTTTAAGGCAGAATACCCAGGATTTTAGGGGAAGAAGAAAAAAAAGGATAAAAATTGAGGATGGCAAGTGCTGGTTATTTTCATTTACCTCTTTCCCAGGAATACATTACTCACTTTCTCTTCTCTGATTTGTGAAATGAAGACTAAGCCCTATGGAATATTATTTCACTCAGACTTCTCTTACCATGAGTGTCTGAATCCACCCTGATGGATCTGTGATGTTCACTCTTGAAATAAACTTCCCCCTTACTATTTATAAAGTTGCATCTGTTCAATAAACTAACATGCTGTCTTGTTTTCTGAGTTTTCAGTATTATGAATTGTCCTAGCTTTCTGTACCTTCGTGGGTACTTGTATTATTGAAATTGTTTTAGGAGATGTTGGCCAGGTGCCAATTTTAATCTTATGTATTTAATTTGAAAAGAGTCTTTTTTCCAAAAATGTAAAACCAGTGTCTGAAATATAATTATGCCCACATCATTCCTCTGCTTAAGATATTTAAATGGCCATGGGATAAAGTTGAATTTCCTTTACAACTTTGGTTTTCAAAGTATGGTTCACAGACTTTTGGATATCTCAAAGAGATATCCAAGGGATATCAAGGGATATGAGGAATTAAAACTATTTTCATAATAATGCAAAAATAGTACTCACTTTTTTCACTACCCCAATATTTACACTGAAGGTTCAACAACATGGATGCAGAAACTGCTGCTGCCTTCTCATGAGTCACAGCAGTTGTGACAGACTGAAGTAAGTTGTCACTGTATTCTTCACTACATGAACTTGCCAAAAAAAAGAGCAAATTTCATTTAACAATGTATTTATGGAGTAGTAAAAATTATTAACTTTATTAAATCTCACCCCTCGAGTGTGTATCATTTTTCTGTGTGAAGACATGCGAAGTATATATAAAGCAGGTCTGCTACATATGTTAAGTGTGATGGTTGTTCAAGAAAAGAAAATCACCTGTGTAATTGTATAGGTTATATAGTCAGCTAATGACTCTTTTATGGAACACTATTTTTATGTGACTTTTTAATGGAACACTATTTTATTTGGATGAAAGAACAGCAGAAAAACTATCATTATTCAATCCTGAGTAGGATTCTCAAAAATGGCAGACATATTCTCAAAAAAGAAGGAAAGGAAAACAAGTGACAATCTATGTTTCCAATGATAAAATTTGAGCTTTCAAGAAAAAAAAAAGAATTTTGCAAAACTTGCATCCACTATAAACTCCACACTCTTCCTAATAATAAAGGCTTTTCTGATGAGATTATATTCCTATTAATATCATATTTTTGATACTGTGTAGTAAAATGTGTCACCATTTGAAAGATCTGCATAATGACTCAGTGAATGACTATTTTCCAAATAACCAACGCATAATGTTATGAAATCATGCATGGGTGAAAGGTTCACTCAAGATGCAAGACAGACAAATGTATTTTAATGTAGCTCTAAAATTTACATTGTATTATATTTCATATTTCAACTAAACTTTATAAAACTACTTGTCAAATTTTGTTGTCTTATCAAAGAATATCCACAATTATGTGAAATGTCTCTTAAAATATTCCTCTCCTTCCCAACTACAAATTTGTGTGAGATCAAATTTTCTTCAAGTACTTCAACCAAAAATTGTTGCAACAAAATGCAGAAGCTAACGTAGTTATTTTCTATTAAGTCAGTAATTTTAAAGAGATTTTTAAAAGGTAAAACAATGTCATTCCTTACACTGAGTTATAGCTCTGGGAAACACAGCCACTTTTTCATAAATATATATTATTTATGCTAACTTTACTTACTATGTAAAAGTTACATATAGTAATTAGCCCATTTAAAAATAATAAACAAATTTTATATATTATATATTATTTAAATATATATTTAAATTATATATCATTTAAATGTATTATAATAATAAATATAATAATAAACATTATTTTTAAATGAACTAATTACTATATGTAACTTTTGTTTTTATTTCTAGCATGGTAATACTTAAAGATATAATCCACATAATCAAAAGTTGTTGGGATTCTCAATGATTTTTAAAATCGTAAGATCCTAGAATTAACATGTTTGAGAATTAAAAAAAAACAGTTAAGATTTCATCCAGGTCTATTTCTCCAGCCTCATCTGCCACCCATACCAACCTCTCTAACTTCCAAAGTATCAGTTTTCATAACGCCTGAACATGCAAAGTTTCCCTTCACTGCAACTGCTTTAACAGATCTTCTTCCCTTTAAGTGAAATGTGGGGCTGAGTATGCCAAGATTAATGTCCCTGTCCGTTGCTGAATTTGGTTGTTAATTTGTTACAGTATAATTTTAATAGGCATATTTATGTAAAATCTATGAAGACTGCAGATATCTACTTCTCTTATTTCCTCTTAAGTAAAAATTATCGGTTTGGGGTGGGGGAGGGTGCTGGAAAGGAATAGATGGCTTAATTTTAAAAATTCAAGTGTGATTTGATTTATCTACATGAGAACTTACTTATATGACATAAGGTAAGTAAGGCTTATCCACAGGAAATGGAGAAAGGATGGAAGATAGCAACGGTAAACCAGGAAAAAATCCATCTGTATGAAAATTTACAAAGCTGACAAAGGAAAATGATGAAAAATTTCAGGGTGAGAATAAATTAGAGAGACATAGATAATGGTATTTCAGTAGAGAATTTGGAATATTGGAAAATTCTGTTTTTAAAATTTTATTTTGGAGTGAGCATCAGCAGGGGAGGGGTAGAGGGAGGAAGAGAGGGAGGGAGAGACAGAGAGAGAGAGGGAGAGAATCTTAGGCAGGCTCCACACTCAGACATGGAGTTTGATTCCACAACTCTGGGATCATGACCTGAGCCAAAATCAAGAGTGGGACACTCAACTGAGCCTGTGCCACCCAGGTGCCCCTGTTGATAAAGTCTTAAAAGGGGTAAATAAGCTAAGAGAGACCCAACAGGGTAACGTTATTTAATCATAATAACTTTGAAACAACAACTTTGAATACACTAAAAGTTTGTAAAAAACAAATGAAAAAGCATTTATAAATAGATCCACCATAATGCAATTAGAATGTCACATGATATAGTCCCTTCTGTATGTCTCCTGTTCTCAATTACAAGACAGGTTTTTACAAGCTACTTAATATCACTTTCCTCAGTTTGTCCATATGTAAAATGGAGATGATGATAGTATCCTATTACAAAGAGTTGCTATGAGGATTAGATGAACTAATATATATATATATATATAATATATATGTTATATATATTATATATATGCATTATATATTATATTATATTATATTATATTACATTATATTATATATTATATTATATTATATATGTATATATACGTATATATATATATATTATATATGACATCCTTAGACCAACACTTGGTTCTGTGCAAGTACTCTACAAATAGAAGATGTTATCATTGGCATTAGTGTTGGTTTAAGTGCTTAAAAAGAGACTGGTAGGGATTGAATGTTTGTGTCCCACCACCTCAATTCATATATCGAAGCCCTAATCCTCAATGTAATGGTATTTAGTAGTGGGGCCTTTGGGAAGTAATTTGATTTAGATGAGCTCATGAAGGAGGTGCCCCTATGATGGGATTAATGCCCTTATAAGAAGTGACCAAAGAGCCCTCACTCTAAATCATGTAAAAATATAGCAAGCAAAAGGGTGGCTTGTCTGCAAACCAGGAAGAGTATCCTACTGGACACAGAATGCTAGCACCTTGATCTTGGACTTTCCAGCTTCCAGAATCATGAGAAATTAATGTGTGCTGCTTTAAAAATAAAATAAAATAAAATAAAATAAAATAAAATAAAATAAAATAAAATAAAATAAAATAAAATAAAATAAAATAAAATAAAATAAAAAAATAAAATAGAATAAAATATAAATAAAAAATAATAAACAAATAAACAAATAACTACATAAATAAAAAGAGGCTTTCAAGCCAACTGGCCAGGTCTCTTCAACAGTCCACTATTGAATAGTCCATATAAAGGACAATGCAAGAGTAAAAAAAAAAAAAAAAAAATCAAGCACCATAACAACTAATATAATGTATGCTAGATAGGATAAAGATACTACTAGATTGGTTACACCCAATGTTTTCTAATGGAAATGAGGACATGAGGGTCATGAGTGCAGCATTAGTTTGCTCATAATACTTTGTATTTTGATTTTTGCCCATTTATATATCTTTATAATTTAACTGATACAAATTAATATTTGAAAGTATAGAAAGTATAAATATGTAAAGAAAATTTCTTCAGTTCTAACATCTATTACATAATAACTAACATAAAACATTTACCTGGAGTCTTCTTTATATGTTTTTAAACTTACTAAACTATCATATATTCATTTGGCTTATTATTTTGACATAAGTTTACACATAAAGAAGAGTTTCAAAAATACTACAGAGAATTTCTGTATATATTTCACTCAGACTCCCTTAATGTTGACATCTTACATAAGTATGATACAATGATCAAAACCGTGAAATTAATGCTGTTATTATGCTATTAAGTAAACTACAGACTATTCAGAAGTCATCAGTTTTTCCACTAATGTCTTATTTTGGTTCTGGGAAAAAAGATACACTGTATTTAGTTATTATTTCTCCTTACTCTTCTGCAGTTTGTAACAGGCTTCAGTTCTGTCTTTTATGATCCTGACACATTTGAAAATGATTGACAAATATTTTGATTAATGGCCCTCTATTTGTTTTTTATCTGATATTTTGTCATAATTAGATTGAGGCTATTAATTATTAAGAACACTATCACAGATATAGTTAACATTATTTAAAGTATTCCCTTTAAACAATGGGAAACTATTTTCTCAAGATACTATGTCATACATTTTCCCACAAATCAATGACAATTTTTGTGGGTATTATTTTTTCATCTGAGATAATTAAAGGGAAGTATTAAATAGATTATATATACACTAATAATAAACTAGTACAATATGACATGATTTAGATAATGTATAAAAAACCACCTGGGTGGTTCAGTCAGTTAAGCGTCGGACTTCAGCTCAGGTGATGATCTCACAGTCCATGAGTTCAAGCCCCATGTCAGGTTCTGTGCTGACAGCTCAGAGCCTGGAGCCTGCTTCAGATTCTGTGTCTCCTCTCTTTGCCCCTCCCCTGCTTATACTCTGTCTCTGTCTCTGTCTCTCTCTCAGAAATAAACATTAAAAAAATGTTTTAAAAATCATCAACGTCTAATACCATGAGAGAGAACTAGTTACATAGACAGAATTTGAGATGGACTTTGCAAAGTAGGAAATTGCTAACTAGGGAGACTGAAACTTTATATATCAGGCAAAGAAAGTAAATTAGAAATACCAACAACATAGTACATAGGATAGCATGAAGATGCTATAAAGAGATTATCCAGCTGATTTTCAAATCCTTTCACAAATATCTTACTATATTCTAAAAATATACCTATGAAGTATCTGCCATTATCTATTTTCATTAATGAAATTAATTGAGGCACAAAGAAATGGAAAGATCTCTTACTAGATCAGCCTCTGTAAACATGACACAAAGAATCAAATCCAGATGATTTGGATTTTTAGTTTTATTGTCTTCCCATCACTTATTTTGGGTTCTTTAGCATTACCTTGGTATAAATTGGTGTTGTAATAAAAAAAATCATTTCATCTAAACCATGTCTTCTCTCTTTTTGAATTATTTGTTGAATCTTGTAGATAGCTGAGACAGTTAAACTTTTTTCTTTTTTCAGAAATCAAATTTTAAGCCTTGAATATCTATAAATATTTCCTTTATATTGCCTTCATATGTAAGAGAACATTTGAATCAGGAAGAATTTTTGGATTAATTATTTTTCATCAAAATGCTATAGAAGTGGATCTTATGGATTCAGTATAACTAAGAAGCCTGAATTAAGCCTGATAGTTCCTATTTTTAGAAAATGCAGTAAGAAAACATAAAACAGATTTAAAAAAATAGGTGTGATGTATATTGTTTTCACCTAATTTTAATAGGCAATGCAGGCAAATTTTTCATAAAACTATATACACACATTTATTTGTTTTTTTCTTATTTATTATTCTCCCATGCTGTCATCCATTTGTCTAGTTCCCTCTCATGCCTATCCATAAATAACCCGTTATTAATTTCTTCTTTATCTTTCCAGCATTTCTTTATATACATATATGCATATGTGCATATTGTATATATAAACAAATACATTTTTATTTAACACAAATGGAGTCTGGTATTTATACTGTTCTATAAATAGCTTTTTTCATAAAAATTAAATATTGGAGACCTTTTCACGTAGAGTTTCTTTATTATTTTTACAACTAAATAGCAATCTATTGTACTGCATGCTGAATTTAGTGTATATTGACCCATGGAAAAACAGTTTGTGATTACATCTGTTAGGATAGGGCTCAGATAACTATTACGGTTTGTGTTCATCTAAGTGAATGTTCAGTGGCACAACGAAAACTTGGTGGAACATGAGCCCATTTTTCACTTATAGGAATGTTCTGTCTTTTGCGTCCGTCTGACATCCTTGGCCTCTGATCACAAAATACCATTAATGCACTACAACCACTGTGACAAATAACAGGTCCTCTACAGATTTACAAAATAATTCTATAGGAAGTTGTTATCCTGGTTGAGAACCATTCTATTATAAGATAACTACTGTTGAGATTTCTATCTCATAAACACTTGACAACAGTTGACAACTGTATCTACTTTTTGATGGCTAGTCTTGTCCACCAGTGAATGGCCTTTTGCCAAGGCCATAGTCCATGGAGACAATGCTAGAGAAGAATGTTGTGGGTCAGCTAGAACTCTTCGAGATAGCACTTTTGTAGTAGAAGCAGTGTTTAAGGCTGGATGAAAAATGTGCCATCTGGATTACATTCTGAGATTGATTTAGATGAGTCAAAAGTTATAGTAGATGACCTACTGACACTCCTATGATATTTCCTAAATCTCTCTAAAAAATCCTGGCTATGACTGAAAAAAAAATTCCAATTCCAATGTACTTCCCATGCTGCTATTTCAAGTAATCATTCACTTTTATACATACATTTTTGTGGGAACTAAAAGGCTTGAAGATGTGGGGTTGTCATTCTTTCACTCACATTCTACTACTGATTTTAGGAAATAAAAAGATGTGTTATTTTAACTGTACTTGTGTTGAGTGATGTAGTTTCTTAACTAAGCACAGCCCAATTAAATCATGTGTTCAGTGCTAAAATATGACATTAAATCAAACATTAGACATTTTAATTCAAGTTTTAGTACTTTCAGGTGGTTGTATAAAAACATTAGTCATTGTAACTGTTCACTGGGCTCAATAATATAAGATCACATGTCATTGTACTTACCTCTGGAATAACATTCATTCTGCCTATTGCTCTCAGTACAGTTCTGAAAAACAAATACAGGATCATAAGTTAATTTCACATCACCGCCTCATCTCCTAAAATATATCTTCTTTTAAGATACAGATATATAAGAAAATGCATTCTCTTTATGAAATCAGGAATTTTAAAAAGTTCAATGAACTTTAATTAAAATTGAATATAAAGTTTAATGAACTTTCAATAATCATTCAGTTATTTTATAAGCTAGTCATCCTTTAATTATAAATATATACATGTGTTACAAACCATGCTTTTAAAGGATATTGTTATTTTATATTGGATTCATTTGCCAGCTCCCTGATGCACATGTTAATTCATTATATATTATAAACCTTAAAATGTTTAACTTTGAAAGAAAAATATTTGGGAAATATTCTGTCTCTGCTAATTATTATTATTATTTTTTTATTTTTTGAGAGAGAGAGAGAGAGAGAGAAAGAGAGAGAGAGGGCATGCATGCAAGCGGAGGAGGGGTAGAGAGCGAGGGAGAGAGTGAATACCAAGCAGGGTTTACACTGACAGCAGGGTTGGATTTCACGAACCATGAGATCATGACCTGAGCCAAAATCGAGTTCGACACTTAACTGACTGAGCCACCCAGGTGCAGTCTGTGCTAATTGTTAACTGAGGAAATTTGTTCATATTAAATTTTTTATGCTTCTATTTCCTCATCTGTGAGGTAAAAATATCAGCATCTTTTGTTCATGGCTAGTGAGAGGAATCATTATGATACACGTATTTTTCTTTTTGGTACATATAAGCCATTGGTAAATGATATCTCTTATAATCAACCACTTTTCTTCTAGAAGATAGTATTTTTATTTTTTTTTATTTTTTTTTTATATGAAGTTTATTGACAAATTGGTTTCCATACAACACCCAGTGCTCATCCCAAAAGGTGCCCTCCTCAATACCCATCACCCACCCGCCCCTCCCTCCCACCCCCCATCAACCCTCAGTTTGTTCTCAGTTTTTAACAGTCTCTTATGCTTTGGCTCTCTCCCACTCTAACGTCTTTTTTTTTTTTTTTACCTTCCCCTCCCCCATGGGTTCCTGTTAAGTTTCTCAGGATCCACATAAGAGTGAAACCATATGGTATCTGTCTTTCTCTGTATGGCTTATTTCACTTAGCATCACACTCTCCAGTTCCATCCACGTTGCTACAAAAGGCCATATTTCATTTTTTCTCATTACCACGTAGTATTCCATTGTGTATATAAACCACAATTTCTTTATCCATTCATCAGTTGATGGACATTTAGGCTCTTTCCATAATTTGGCTATTGTTGAGAGTGCTGCTATGAACATTGGGGTACAAGTGCCCCTATGCATCAGTACTCCTGTATCCCTTGGGTAGATTCCTAGCAGTGCTATTGCTGGGTCATAGGGTAGGTCTATTTTTAATTTTCTGAGGAACCTCCACACTGCTTTCCAGAGCGGCTGCACCAATTTGCATTCCCACCAACAGTGCAAGAGGGTTCCCGTTTCTCCACATCCTCTCCAGCATCTATAGTCTCCTGATTTGTTCATTTTGGCCACTCTGACTGGCGTGAGGTGATACCTGAGTGTGGTTTTGATTTGTATTTCCCTGATAAGGAGCGACGCTGAACATCTTTTCATGTGCCTGTTGGCCATCTGGATGTCTTCTTTAGAGAAGTGTCTATTCATGTTTTCTGCCCATTTCTTCACTGGGTTATTTGTTTTTCGGGTGTGGAGTTTGGTGAGCTCTTTATAGATTTTAGATACTAGCCCTTTGACCGATATGTCATTTGCAAATATCTTTTCCCATTCTGTTGGTTGCCTTTTAGTTTTGTTGGTTGTTTCCTTTGCTGTGCAGAAGCTTTTTATCTTCATAAGGTCCCAGTAATTCATTTTTGCTTTTAATTCCCTTGCCTTTGGGGATGTGTCGAGTAAGACATTGCTACGGCTGAGGTCAGAGAGGTCTTTTCCTGCTTTCTCCTCTACGGTTTTGATGGTTTCCTGTCTCACATTCAGGTCCTTCATCCATTTTGAGTTTATTTTTGTGAATGGTGTGAGAAAGTGGTCTAGTTTCAACCTTCTGCATGTTGCTGTCCAGTTCTCCCAGCACCATTTGTTAAAGAGGCTGTCTTCTTTCCATTGGATGTTCTTTCCTGCTTTGTCAAAGATGAGTTGGCCATATGTTTGTGGGTCTAGTTCTGGGGTTTCTATTCTATTCCATTGGTCTGTGTGTCTGTTTTTGTGCCAATACCATGCTGTCTTGATGATGACAGCTTTGTAGTAGAGGCTGAAGTCTGGGATTGTGATGCCTCCTGCTTTGGTCTTCTTCTTCAAAATTCCTTTGGCTATTCGGGGCCTTTTGTGGTTCCATATGAATTTTAGGATTGCTTGTTCCAGTTTCGAGAAGAATGCTGGTGCAATTTTGATTGGGATTGCATTGAATGTGTAGATAGCTTTGGGTAGTATTGACATTTTGACAATATTTATTTTTCCAATCCATGAGCAGGGAATGTCTTTCCATTTCTTTAAATCTTCTTCAATTACCTTCATAAGCTTTCTATAGTTTTCAGCATACAGATCCTTTACATCTTTGGTTAGATTTATTCCTAGGTATTTTATGCTTCTTGGTGCAATTGTGAATGGGATCAGTTTCTTTATTTGTCTTTCTGTTGCTTCATTGTTAGTGTATAAGAATGCAACTGATTTCTGTACATTGATTTTGTATCCTGCAACTTTGCTGTATTCATGTATCAGTTCTAGCAGACTTTTGGTGGAGTCTATCGGATTTTCCATGTATAATATCATGTCATCTGCAAAAAGCGAAAGCTTGACTTCATCTTTGCCAATTTTGATGCCTTTGATTTCCTTTTGTTGTCTGATTGCTGATGCTAGCACTTCCAGCACTATGTTAAACAACAACGGTGAGAGTGGGCATCCCTGTCGTGTTCCTGATCTCAGGGAAAAAGCTCTCAGTTTTTCCCCGTTGAGGATGATGTTAGCTGTGGGCTTTTCATAAATGGCTTTTATGATCTTTAAGTATGTTCCTTCTATCCCGACTTTCTCAAGGGTTTTTATTAAGAAAGGGTGCTGGATTTTGTCAAAGGCCTTTTCTGCATCGATTGACAGGATCATATGGTTCTTCTCTTTTTTTTTGTTAATGTGATGTATCACGTTGATTGATTTGCGAATGTTGAACCAGCCCTGCATCCCAGGAATGAATCCCACTTGATCATGGTGAATAACTCTTTTTATATGCTGTTGAATAAGATTTGCTAGTATCTTATTGAGAATTTTTGCATCCATATTCATCAGGGATATTGGCCTGGAGTTCTCTTTTTTTACTGGGTCTCTGTCTGGTTTAGGAATCAAAGTAATACTGGCTTCATAGAATGAGTCTGGAAGTTTTCCTTCCCTTTCTATTTCTTGGAATAGCTTGAGAAGGATAGGTATTATCTCTGCTTTAAACGTCTGGTAGAACTCCCCTGGGAAGCCATCTGGTCCTGGACTCTTATTTGTTGGGAGATTTTTGATAACCGATTCAATTTCTTCGCTGGTTATGGGTCTGTTCAAGCTTTCTATTTCCTCCTGATTGAGTTTTGGAAGAGTGTGGGTGTTCAGGAATTTGTCCATTTCTTCCAGGTTGTCCAGTTTGTTGGCATATAATTTTTCATAGTATTCCCTGATAATTGTTTGTATCTCTGAGGGATTGGTTGTAATAATTCCATTTTCATTCATGATTTTATCTATTTGGGTCATCTCCCTTTTCTTTTTGAGAAGCCTGGCTAGAGGTTTGTCAATTTTGTTTATTTTTTCAAAAAACCAACTCTTGGTTTCGTTGATCTGCTCTACAGTTTTTTTAGATTCTATATTGTTTATTTCTGCTCTGATCTTTATTATTTCTCTTCTTCTGCTGGGTTTAGGCTGCCTTTGCTGTTCTGCTTCTATTTCCTTTAGGTGTGCTGTTAGATTTTGTATTTGGGATTTTTCTTGTTTCTTGAGATAGGCCTGGATTGCAATGTATTTTCCTCTCAGGACTGCCTTCGCTGCATCCCAAAGCGTTTGGATTGTTGTATTTTCATTTTCGTTTGTTTCCATATATTTTTTGATTTCTTCTCTAATTGCCTGGTTGACCCACTCATTCGTTAGTAGGGTGTTCTTTAACCTCCATGCTTTTGGAGGTTTTCCAGACTTTGTCCTGTGGTTGATTTCAAGCTTCATAGCATTGTGGTCTGAAAGTATGCATGGTATAATTTCAATTCTTGTAAACTTATGAAGGGCTGTTTTGTGACCCAGTATATGATCTATCTTGGAGAATGTTCCATGTGCACTCGAGAAGAAAGTATATTCTGTTGCTTTGGGATGCAGAGTTCTAAATATATCTGTCAAGTCCATCTGATCCAGTGTCTCATTCAGGGCCCTTGTTTCTTTATTGACCGTGTGTCTAGATGATCTATCCATTTCTGTAAGTGGGGTGTTAAAGTCCCCTGCAATGACCACATTCTTATCAATAAGTTTGCTTCTGTTTATGAGTAATTGTTTTATATATTTGGGGGCTCCGGTATTCGGCGCATAGACATTTATAATTGTTAGCTCTTCCTGATGGATAGACCCTGTAACTATTATATAATGTCCTTCTTCATCTCTTGTTACAGCCTTTAATTTAAAGTCTAGTTTGTCTGATATAAGTATGGCTACTCCAGCTTTCTTCTGGCTTCCAGTAGCATGATAAATAGTTCTCCATCCCCTCACTCTCAATCTAAAGGTGTCCTCAGGTCTAAAATGAGTCTCTTGTAGACAGCAAATAGATGGGTCTTGTTTTTTTATCCATTCTGATACCCTATGTCTTTTGGTTGGCGCATTTAATCCATTTACATTCAGTGTTATTATAGAAAGATACGGGTTTAGAGTCATTGTGATGTCTGTATGTTTTATGCTTGTAGTGATGTCTCTGGTACTTTGTCTCACAGGGTCCCCCTTAGGATCTCTTGTAGGGCTGGTTTAGTGGTGACAAATTCCTTCAGTTTTTGTTTGTTTGGGAAGACCTTTATCTCTCCTTCTATTCTAAATGACACACTTGCTGGATAAAGGATTCTCAGCTGCATATTTTTGCTGTCTAGCACCCTGAAAATCTCGTGCCAATTCTTTCTGGCCTGCCAAGTTTCAAAAGAGAGATCAGTCACGAGTCTTATAGGTCTCCCTTTATATGTGAGGGCACGTTTACCCCTTGCTGCTTTCAGAATTTTCTCTTTATCCTTGTATTTTGCCAGTTTCACTATGATATGGCGTGCAGAAGATCGATTCAAGTTACGTCTGAAGGGAGTTCTCTGTGCCTCTTGGATTTCAATGCCTTTTTCCTTCCCCAGTTCAGGGAAGTTCTCAGCTATTATTTCTTCAAGTACCCCTTCAGCACCTTTCCCTCTCTCTTCCTCCTCTGGGATACCAATTATGCGTATATTATTTCTTTTTAGTGTATCACTTAGTTCTCTAATTTTCCCCTCATACTCCTGGATTTTTTTATCTCTCTTTTTCTCAGCTTCCTCTTTTTCCATAACTTTATCTTCTAGTTCACCTATTCTCTCCTCTGCCTCTTCCATCCGAGCCGTGGTGGTTTGCATGTTGTTTTCCATTTCCTTTAAAGCGTTTTTCAGCTCCTCGTGACTGTTCCTTAGTCCCCTGATGTCTGTAGCAAGAGATTCTCTGCTGTCCTGTATGCTGTTTTCCAGCCCAGCGATTAATTTTATGACTATTATTCTAAATTCACTTTCTGTTATATTATTTAAATCCTTTTTGATCAGCTCATTAGCTGTTGTTATTTCCTGGAGATTCTTCTGAGGGGAATTCTTCCGCTTGGTCATTTTGGATAGTCCCTGGTGTGGTGAGGGCCTGCAGGGCACTTCCCCTGTGCTGTGGTGTATAACTGGAGTTGGTGGGCGGGGCCGCAGTCCGACCTGATGTCTGCCCCCAGCCCACCGCTGGGGCCACAGTCAGACTGGTGTGTGCCTTCTCTTCCCCTCTCCTAGGGGCGGGATTCACTGTGGGGTGGCGTGGCCCGTCTGGGCTACTTGCACACTGCCAGGCTTGTGATGCTGGGGATCTGGCGTATTAGCTGGGGTGGGAAGGCAAGGTGCATGGCGGCAGGGGGGGCAGGCTTAGCTCGCTTCTCCTTAGGTGATCCACTTCAGGAGGGGCCCTGTGGCAGCCGGAGGGAGTCAGATCGCTGCCGGAGGTTTGGCTCCGCAGAAGCACAGAGTTGGGTGTTCGCGCGGAGCGAGCAAGTTCCCTGGCAGGAACCGGTTCCCTTTGGGATTTTGGCTGGGGGATGGGCGGGGGAGATGGCGCTGGCGAGCGCCTTTGTTCCCCGCCAAACTGAGCTCTGTCGTCCGGGGGCTCCGCAGCTCACCCTCCCTTTGTCCTCCAGCCTTCCTGCTTTCTGACCAGAGCTGTTAACTTATGACCTCCCAGACGCTAAGTCGCGCTTGCTGTCGGAACACAGTCCGTCAGGCCCCTCCGCTTTTGCAAGCCGGACTCGGGGGCTCTGCTTGGCCGGCGAGCCGCCCCTCCGCCCCGGCTCCCTCCCGCCAGTCCGTGGAGCGCGCACCGCCTCGCCGCCCTTCCTACCCTCTTCCGTGGGCCTCTCGTCTGCACTTGGGTCCGGTGACTCTGTTCTGCTAATCCTCTGGCGGTTTTCTGGGTTATTTAGGCAGGTGTAGGTGGAATCTAAGTGATCAGCAGGATGCGCGGTGAGCCCAGCGTCCTCCTACGCCGCCATCTTCCCAGAATCCCTCTAGAAGATAGTATTTTTAAAAAGTTTTATTTAATTTTGAGAGAGGGAGAGAGATCACAAGCAGGGGAGGGGCAGAGAGAATGGAAGATAGAAGATCCGAAGTAGGGCGCTGTGATAGATACAGCAGAGAGCCTGATGTGGGGCTCAAACTGACAAACTGTGAGATCATGACTTGAGCCAAAGTCAGACACTTAACTGACTGGGCCACCCAGGTGCCCCAAGAAGGTATTTTTCCTTTTAATACCAGCCATAATGATTCCTCTCTTCTCACTTTATCCAATGATTGTCAGTTGATGTCTTTCTACCTTCAGGCAGAAAATGAAATTATTAAAATAAAATTCATGGATCAGGGCTCTGAATGCAGCATACTGTAATTAGGTACTTTAGTCCAAATTTCTGAATTGTTTCATGTAGGATCACTACTTTTATCAGTAAATACTGAGAAGAAAAAATAGTAAATATTCTATATACTTAAAATATCAGAGAGACTTACATATCCTGAGGAGATGATGAAAATCTTCTAGATACCTAAGGTCTGTGACATTAACTCTAACCTGGCCACCATTTGAGAAGAAAATCTAAAACAGACATGTGAATAAACACTGGAGAATATGAAAAATCAAAAAGAACTGTTTGAATGAAAATGCTGAATCCACTTAGATATTTCTTTGTTGAATGGCCAGTAATGAGAAGAAAATAGTGTTACTTGAAGTGAATAAAATAATATTTCAGATGAAGTAAAGAGATCTTTAACCTTGAAGATTCAAAGAAAGAACCCATGTCCCAAAACTAGAGGATGCATAAGAATATAGGAATGTTTGGCATAATAAATACTGCAATATTAATATATTATAGTTTTCATACTATTTCCTCAGTCACATCATAAGGAAGACTGTGTGCAGGGATGGGAAAATTGCTGCAGCCCTTTTTTCAAACAGACTACCATAACGGAATACCACACATATCCGGCAAATTCTCCACTAAAATGGAAAAAAAAAAAAAAAAGGAAAATGCCAAGTATTGGTAAGGATGAAGGACAATAGGAACTCTTACATACTACTAGTGAGACTATAAGCTGGCACAACTATTTTGGTAAAATGACATTATGTACTAAACCTGGATGCATACATACTCCATTATCTAAAATCCCATTTCCAAGTATATATCCAATATAAATTGTACATAGAAATAATTTTATCTTAAAGAAAGTAATTAAGATATTCATAGCGGCATCATTCACAGTATAAAAAAACTGAAAACATCACACGTTTTTATTAATAGATTTTTTTAAAATTGTATGTTCACACAGTGAAATACCGTATGTACAGTGAGGGCCAGTGTCCCATGAGTGCTGTGTGGGAAGCCATTCAGAGCCCTTTAGTCAAAGGGGCCCTGTGCTTATTTGGTTTAATATTCTGCTGTCATGATCTAAAATTCTTAATAATTTTTCATTGAGGGTCTCTGTAAGTTATGTAGCTAGCTATTTGTATGGCAATGACAATAAATAATAATTAGCAAGTGTAGGAAAAGATATGCATGAATATCCCTAGCAAAATATGACACAAAAGGGTATATATTTTATTATTTCAATCCTGTCAAGTAAAACAGACAAAATGAATTAATTGTTAGAATTCAGAAGAGGGTTTAGTAGGTAGGGAGGGGCCCCTGGGTGGCTCAGTCAGTTAAGCATCCAACTCTTGATTTTGGCTCAGTCCATGAGCTCATGGTTTGTGAAACTGAGCCCTGCTGTCAGCACAGAGCTTGCTTGAGATTCTCTTCCTCTCTCTCTGCCCCTCACCTGCTTGCACTCTTGCTCTTTCTCTCTGTTTCTCTCTCTCTCTCAAAATAAACAAATACTAAAAGAAGAAGAAGAAGGAGAAGGAGGAGGAGGAGGAGGAGGAGGAGGAGGCGAGGGTTTAGTAGTTAGAAGTGGATCATAAAGGAGATTCTTGGGTACTGATTCCTGGGTAAATCACATTTCCTAATGTGTGTCTCAGTTACACATGTGTGTTCCCTTTGTGCAAATGTATTGAGCCATACTCTTAATAATTTGTTCACACTGTTTTATGTACATTATACTTCAATAGAAAAAATTAAGCAAACATCATTGAAATCTTGATGTGTGAAAATAAGTAAAATTGAAGGAGAAAAAGGAGAAGGAAAAGAAATGAAAAATGATCTATAAAATTTAAATACAACACAATTATAAACCAGTCATTTTTTTATATTCCTCTCTCATTATGGTATAGTGCTCTCAGACTACAATCTGTGGTTTACCTCCCTTAGCTTACATCTCATAATGATACTCAGGATTGGGTCCTTATGACAACACAGCCCACTTCATTGTTTTCTATTTTATAAATATTTAACCATAATTAACTTACATATAATAAAATTCACTCATTTTATTTGTAAAATTCAATAAGTTTTGAAAAATGTACACAATTGTGTAACCATTATCATAATCAGAGTATTGAACATGCCCACCACTCCCAAAGAATTCCTCCAAGCTCCTTTGAAGGCAATCCTCATCTACCACCATGAGCCCAAGACAACCACTAATCTGTTTTCTATTACCATATTTTTGCCTTTTGAGAACATACAATAAGTGAAACAATCGTGTGTGTTGCCTTCTGAGTCCAGCTTCTTCAACACAAAATAAAACTTCTGGGATTCACCCATGCTGTTATGTGTATCAGGACTTTCTTTCCTCTTTTAATTGCTGAGTAGTATTTCATTTTAAGGATGTACCACAATTTGTTTATTCACTAGTTTGTGGGTGTTCTGGTTGTTACCGCTTTTTGGTGATTATGAATAAAGCTGATATGGATATTAGTGTACAGATTGTGTGCGAATATGTATTTTCATTTCCTTTTGGTAACTATCTAGGAGTGTGATTTCTCAGTTACATAGTCAGCATACACTTAACTAAACTGCCTAAGTGTGATTCAAAGTGGTCATACCACTTTGTATTCACACAAGCAACAGGAGAATGACGTTGTTACACATTCTCTATTATATCTGTTATTGTCAATGTGTTTGATTTTAGCCAATTTAGCTGCTGTGTAGCAGTAGCTTCTTATGATTTTAATTTGTGTTTATCTAATTATGGACACATATAGACATCTTTTAATGTGTTTGTTATTCATATACCTTCATTGACAAAGTTTCTTTTCAAGATTTTTCCTATTTTTAAACATTCAGATGGTTTGTCTTCTCGTTTTTATGCGCAAGAATTCTTTATATATCTGGATATGAGCCCTCTATCAAACACATGTTTTGCAAATATTGTCTCCCTGTTTGTGGTTCACCTTTTCATTGCTTAAGCATCTTTCAAACGGCGGGGGGGAGAGTTTATACTATTGATGATGATTCATCACTTTCTTCTTTTATGACCTCATTTAAAAATTTTTTTTAACATGTATTTATATTTTGAGAGAGAGACAGAGAGAGACAGAGAGAGACAGAGCATGAGCAGGGGAGGGGCAGAGAGAGAGAGAGGGAGACACAGAATCTGAAGCAGGCTCGAGGCTCTGAGCTGTCAGCACAGAGACTGATGTGGGGCTCGAATTCACAGAGTGCGAGATCATGACTTGAGCCGAAGTTGGACACTTAACCAACCGAGCCACTCAGGTGCCACTAACTTATTTTTTAAGAGTGTCTAAGAAATCCTTCTCTAACACAAGGACACACAGATTTTTTTCCTATATGTTCTTTGAAAAGTTTTATAGTTTTAAGTTCTTATATGAGGTCTATAATCCATGCCAAGTTTTTGTTTTTTGTTTTTTGTTTTTGTATATTGGTGAGAGAAGTTTTGAGTTTCATTTATTTATTTTCAACTGAACATACAGGTATTTTAGCACCATTTCTTGGGAAGATGATCACCGGCATGTTTGAGGAAGATCAGTTTACCATCCAGCCTCTGGCCCTGGCCCTTTCACCCCATACAATCCCATGTCTCCTGCATTCTTCCATTATGGACCTAGACATGTCAAGAGCTCCCTCTTCTTCAGTACTCTGCCCCACAAATTCTTACTACCCCTGCCTTCTTAAATCCCAGTCTCTGTCTTTTCAAATTAATGTGACTGACATACTCTTTTTGGATTCTTCCTCCCTGCTTTATTGCCTCTAGCCAGTAACCCGAAGATGATCATCAGACCCGCCTCATTTGTTTCCCTTTTTTTCTGAGATCACAATCTTGTGCTACCTGTTTTCCAGGGTCTGAAAAAATGTGGTCTCATATATTTTTCCATTTTTCCTGTTGTTTAAAGTGGAATGGCAATTATCACTGCGGTTAATTTATAGGTAAAACTACAAGTCCAACAATCCTGTCTTTAAAAGAAGAAATGAATTTACAACTTATTTTATATATTTTCAATTGGTCTATATATACTAAATATAGTCTATATATTTTCAAGGTCTAGAGGACCTTGAGTCCTTCATATTAGAGATTAGTATGCTTTGTTTTAAATTAAAATAAATTGTTTCAGTGTATTTTTTGCTTTTAATTATGGTTGCAGGTGTCTAAGTGGCACTAGTCAATCTTTAAACCAGGTCTCTAAAATATGAGTAGTTAGTTGATAGCATGTATCTGAGGTAGGAAGTACTGCACACTGTTGAATGAATTCTGAGGAACAGAATCTTAATAAGAGGGATAAAACAATGTACTATTTCTTGTTTTTACTAATTTGCATAAATTTTAGGCCCAATATGGTTCCATTTCCCTTCAGTTCAAGAAAGATAATTTAATACCCAGTTAATATGTTTCCTGTATAATGAGGTCTCTTATAAATCAAAGGATACATGTATGGAATGAAGTGATTTCTCTTCGTAGCTCTGTGAGTCTTAATTGTAACAATCAGTTCCACCATTTGTCACTGACAAGCTTCTTTTATTAAAGGGAGTAAAATGTTCCCTCTTTCAGAAAATATTCAATGTACATGGTCTCAAAATTTCATACATTCTAGGGGTGCCTGGGTGGCTCAGTCGGTTAAGCATCCAACTTCGATTCAGGTCATGACCTCACGGCTTGTGAATTTGAGCCCCACGTCAACAGTCTGTGGTGACATCTCAGAATCTGAAACCCACTTTGGATTCTGTGTCTCCCTCTCTCTCTTCCCCTCCCCCATTCACACTCTCTCTTTCCTTCAAAAATAAATAAACACTAAAAAATTTATTAAAAAGAATTTTCATACATTCTAAATAAGTCTGAAAGGCTGTTTTGTCACGGCTCTCCTTGTTTCCCCTTCAGAATGTATCATTCATGAGTACTGGGTAGACTCATTTTATTTAAGACTTAAAAGTGTTAGGCTTACCTGAACATTTAAACAACAGATTAGAAACACAGGTAACTGTGTATGATGTATGTATAAAGACATAATCTGAAAGCAGTATTTATACATATATAAATAAATTCTAGTCAGTAATTAAATGTGTGAAGGTATAAGACACAGATAACTGATTTAGGAGTAACTCCAAAAAGACTCATTTGATTAACTCCAGTTCTTCTCCCTCCAAATCTTGCAAGTACTATCCCTGGATCCCCCCTGCCTCCTTTTGTTTTTTGAGAGAGAGGGAGAGAGCATGAGTGCAAGCAGGGGAGGGGGGCAGAGAGAGTGGGGATTGAGAGAGAGAATCTCAATCAGACTCCACGCTCAGCACAGAGCCCGATGTGGGGCTCCTGTGGGGCTTGATCCTACGACCCCACAACCATGGGATCATGACCTGAGCCGAAATCAAGAGTCAGATGCTCAACCCACTAAGCCAATCAGGCACCTCAACCCCCGCTGGCTCCTTTTGAAACATTATGGGGGTCTTCTGCTATTATTTGTCCCTTCCTAAGCACACTAATAAAACTTAGTTTGTTTGACTACAACTATGTTGCTCGTTATCTCTGGCTAACAGGATTTAGAAATAACTTACTCCAAGGTAGTCCCTAAGTTTGTTTCAGAGCAAAAAAGTCCTACTTTGATATACATATTTTGGTATATAAATTGTACTCACATTTAGTTTCTAAACAATGCAAGGTCTGAGGTATAAAATAGTATATGGTATCTCCTGACATCTGAAGTTTTCTATAATGACTTCAAAATTAATAATTCAACTTGGAATATTCTCCATCAGCTAAAATGTCTGTTATGCACTAAATATTTTGCCCCCCCATTCATATTTTGAAGCCCTAATGCAGTGTGATGGTAATCAAAGTGAGACCATGAAGGGTGGTTAGGGTTAGATAAGGTCATTAGGGTAGACCCTCATGATGGAATTAGTTCTCTTATAAGAAGAGATACTTGAGAGCTTGCCCTCTCTCTTGCTCACTCATGCTCTTTCTCCTTTCTCTCTCCCCTCCACACTGCTTGCTCCCTACCTTCTCTCTCCAGCATGTGTGGACACAGTGAGAAGATAGCCAACTGCAAGTCAGGAATAAAGCTCTCACCATAAGCTGACCATTATGACACTCTGATCTAGACTTAACAGTCTTTAGAACTGTGAGAAAATGAATTTCTGTTAAGTCACCCAGTCTATGGTATTTGTTATGGCAGCCCAAGCATACTAATACAATGTTCATAATATCATTTAAATGAAAAGAGCAATTTATAAGGCTATCTATACAGCATGATCACAATTTTATCTAATATATATATATATATATATATGTTTTTATATGAATTCATCTACATGAAAAATATAGTGAGATTTATGTGTGGTTTTTATTTTTTATTTTTAACTATTGTTCATTGTCTACAATGCAGAACACTTTGCAAACATTTTGAAATAACTACTTTATCATCTACCCCATAAACCCTCTTCCTCTATGTTCTCTTGCTCACAAGTAAACAATAAGCAGAGTCAGGGGCTTTCACTTCCTCTTTTACCGCCGAGGCATTCTCAAATCCATTTCATTCTTTCTATTGCAAATATTACAGCCTCCGACTGGTGCTCACTTTCATTTTCTTCTTCTCATGATTGGCCTCCTAACATGGTATCTTACACCTCCCATATTCATTCTCCACAAGGCAGCCATGGTGACTAACATCTCTAAAACATAAATCTGAGCTTTTTTATTATCTTGCTTCACTTTCCTTTAAAGTCTTCCCATTTGTCTACAAATTAAAAACCAAGAATTTAGTTAGTCACAGTATATATATTACATTCAAACAAATTTCTGAGGAGGAAGTGTCCATTTGCTGTGATTTCTCCACTGGAATGACAGCAAGTTCATTCCTGTGACTTAGGGTTGAAGACATGGGTATGGGTGACTGTCAGCCTTAGGCAATGAGCTCATTGCAGAGTCCATTTTGGAATACTAATGATCTTTATCTCCCCCCCTAATTTCAAAGAAGTTAGAAAGTGTTTAATGACTGACTGATTATCTGTATAGGATAACTATGTAGGATATGATCAATATATGCTCCAGGGCTCTTTAAGAATTTTAGCTGAAAAGCACAGACATAATGAATAGAAGATGGATATTTTAAGAAATAACCTAATAGGATTTTTCTAAAATTTCTAAAAGTTTACCTTTTTTATTTAAAAATTATGTATTGAGTACTTTCTATTTATTAGGGACTCAGGTCATAGGGACAAGAATATTAGAAAAAGCACGAGGTAGACATTTTAATATGTATAGCTTTAAATAATTAATACCAATGTGTACAATAAACTGTTATGTGATAATACCAAGTTTAGCAAATGCAAATTATCTCAAGTTGCTGAGTTAGGAAAAAAGCTTCTCTGCACACCATTTATCATATTTGCCTACCTGGTCTATAAGTAAGCACTTTGCAACTTACTGTTCAGGTTGCAAATGCTCCTGATTTCACAGAGTGCAGTAGGGGAAATAATTGCTTCACCAATGATAATTGAAAAGATAGCACACAAGTAAACCTTGAAGGTGGGGTGGGGGTTGCACTCTGTAATTTTTTTATTCAGTAAGCTTTAGTTGTTTTCTAAGGAAGGAGACTTTCCCCAGCTACCTTAGATGTTAACTAGGCTCTTGGGGGATTTCCAGGGGGAGTGTAAACACTGGGAAAGAGGGGGAAAAAAAGATGGAAACAATAGTTTTGCAAAATCAACTTTGTCAAGAGGTTTTATATGCAATAAAGGATAGATGTCATATATAAACAGCATTGTCTAGGAAAATAAAATAAGCAGTTTAAAAAATACACTACCTCTTTATTATTTCAGGATCATATTAATAATACAAAGTGAACCTTTCTTGAAACATTGGTTAATTTTACATGTATTTGTCAAGAGAGTTGCAAATGACTTATTTTAACTCATGCATCAATATTAACAAAAGGTTGAAATTATTTATTTTGAGATTAGTATGTGAAAAGTTACTTAAGGATAATTTTTTTTAAGAACAAATTTTTAAGGTGTAATTTCATGGCTAATGTATTTGGACAATTTATTTTTTTATTTTTAATTAAATTCAACCTATACCCACTATGACTTGTACTTTTCCCATCAATAACAAAGGTGGTAAATAAATACAGGGTAAGATATCAACAGAGAAATATGCTGAATGCAAAATCACCCACATAATTTATTGAGTTTTCACCCTGTATTTATTTTTCAGGCTTATTATTTTGAGAGAGAGAGAAAGAGAGTGAGAGAGAGAAAGCATGAGCTGGGGAGGGGTAGAGATAGAGGGAGCAGACAAAACACCAAGCAGGCTCTGCACTGTCAGCACAGGACAAGATCATGACCTGAGCGGAAATCAAGAGTCACTTAACCAACTGAGCCACTAGGTGCCCATGAGTCTTCTCCCTTTAGAAGAAGCCTTACATGTAGAAAAGGAAAAGAACAGACAGATGAAACTGTTTAAATAGGATAAAACCACTAACCTGGGTTATATGTACAAGGGCATATTTCAACAGGACAAGAAAAATAAACCTTGCTATAAATGCCTGATCTTCATTTTCATTATTCTACAACTTTTCTATTTGATCTGATTATAGAAAGGGAATTATAATTAATTCAGTAACATGCAGGCATTCATTACTAGTGATATGAGAAGAAAAAAAAGACTATTTAGTAGCATCAATAATAATAGCTTACATTTAAAGAGTGCTTTGAAATTTACAAAGCACTTTTTACATACATTGTTTCTTTAGTTATCTAATTAACCTTTAATTAATGGTTTTCTTCAAAAAACTTTTCCAACTAATCACCCACCCCCTGTTCTCTCCTTGTAATATTATGAAAGTAACATGAAAAAAAGAGACCCTACTGCAGCTATTATTAAGACAATGAAAATATAAAATAAATTAATTAAAATGTAAGAATTATATAAAAATAAAACCTGAAAACACTGAAATCTAATACATAAGAAAGGCATGATGTCTTTGGCATTCATTTAGGATATACTTTTCCATATATACAATCAAAGGAAGAAATCTTTTAAAAATTATACACAATGTTAGTCATAGCTATATATAAAAAAGGAACTTTATGCCAGTTAACACGTCAAACAGAACTGAAGGCAAATAATGGACTGAGAGTACCTGTAACACATGTAAAGACAAAGAATACTGCTAAGTTTGCAATATTAGCTTTCACTTGTATCATGCTTTAATTTATGCCTGATTTTCTGCACCCAAAATAGGGGTGCAGTGCCTTAATGTATAAGTAACCTCAACAAAAAACTAAACTAATGTTCCAGGGAAGAAATGTATTGGAAATGAATAGGAAATATAATGAAAATAATAGAAATGGCTGATAATATATTTAAAAAACTGTTAAGTCACAGCAAAAATTAAATACATGCAAATAAACCATTAATGATACATATATTTCTATTATCATGATGGCAAAATACTTACTTAACATTATTTTTTAACAGCAAAGTATGGGAGAAATCAAAATGCCCTTACAATGCCATTATTAGTTTAAAAAATAAGGAAATAAATCAGGATTTGAAATGTTTAATAACTTATGACATTCAAATGACAAAGTGGAAAATAGCATTAAATAAAATGTCATTCATATGCATATTCATATGTATATGTAGTAATTTTAATAGGCAGTATCTCATACATATATATATCAAATATTAGAGAAAAATAATAAATTTTGTGTTAAACTTAAAAGGCTGCACTTGAAAATTTGGATAGCTCATTATGAAAATATTCATTTTTATAGTAAGTTTTGGATGGTTTCTTAACTACAGAGGCAAATAAAATTTATTAATTTTAATCACAAAAGTATAAAAATACTTTTAATAAGGATTTGATTAAGATAATTCTTTGAAACCTTTCATCTCTTATTTGTTGTTTAAAAAAAGAAAACAAGACTGGAACAAAACTGTCATGAGGTTAGCAATTATCCTTTCAAAACACGGGGCAGAACCTCAAATATGTGAGCAGCTTTTTCTCATGTTTTATGTTAATCTTCCAAAAGTGAAGGCAGGGAAAATGCTAAGTAGGCTGCTCTATAGAAAAATTGACAAGGTAAATAGAAGAACAGATTAGAGAATTTAATTTATACATCTGCAGGTGCTTTAACTGCTATCTGACAGATATCGCATTTAAATCTGTTGGAAAGAACTGGCTGATTATCCAAAAGAGAAATATATATACATAGATATTTGTGTACATATATATATATGTGTATATATGTACATATATATGTATATATATATGTATATATATACATATATATGTGTATATATACGCATATATATGTGTATATATATACACACACACATATATATATGTGTATATATATACACACACATATATATATGTGTATATATATTTCTGATAAATGGAATAGCTATAGTGTATTTGTGGTTTAGAGCTGAAATGTTTAAATCCTCCATGTCATTATGTTACCTTCAAAGATATTCTTAGAAAACTATATTCACTTTTCTTGTACCAAGCTCCAACAGCAAAATGCTGCCACAATTCAAAGGGTGTATTTTAAATATAATTCCACAAATAAGCCCACGTGAGCTGCTCATAAAAAGTTTTTTCTTGGCTGCAGAACTAAATCCACTGAGCTGAAGTCTTTTTCAAACACAATTTATCCACGCTGATTATTCAGAAATGGATTACCCAGTTTATGGGTTTTCCAGGTGTTTGACTTCCTTTCTTTTTACAGTTTTTGTTTGGTTGTTTGTTTCGTTTTGTTTTGCTTTTCAGGTTGGTCAACAAGACCTATGCTACTACCCAGATCAAACCAAGCATAAATTCTGAGGTTCAAATAGATCTTATTGAAAATGTTAACTAGGTCACACGTTAGACTTGAAACCTTCAATGAATAATTATGTGGAGTTTTATTTGTAACAGGGAAGTATCTAAGAGATAAAATATTATTTATTGAGTACTTGCTATGTGTTGGTCATTTCTGTAAGCATGCGACATTAATTAATTAGTCTCCACAACAAATTGCACTGCCCTCTTTTGAGAGAGAGACTGTCTTTTTCCAAAAGATACTCTTTCCTGCTTTGTTAAAGATTAGTTGGCCATACATTTTGGGTAAATTTCTGGGTTCTGTATTCTATTCCATTGATCTATGTGTCTGACTTAATGCCTGTCCCCTACTGTCTTGGTGATTAGTCTTGTAATACAGCCTAAAGTGAGGAAATTTAATGCCTCCAGCTTTGGTTTTCTGTTTTCAACATTATTTGGGGTCTTTTGTGGTTCCATACAAATTTTAGAATTGTTTGTTTTAGCTCTGTGAGGAATGCTGGTGTTATTTTGATAGGGATTGCATTGAATGGGTTGATTGCTTTGGATAGCATCAACATTTTAACAATATTTGTTCTTCCAATCTATGAGCATGGAATGCTTTTCCATTTCTTTGTGGCTTCTTCAATTTCTTTCATAAATTTTTTACACTTTTCAGTGTACAGATCTTTTAATTTTGTTAGGTTTATTTTAGGTATTTTATGTTTTTTGGTGCAAGTGTAAATTGGATTAATGCAACCGATTTCTGTATGTTGATTTTATATCCTGTGACTTTGATGAATTCATGGATCAGCTCTAGCAGTTTTTTGGAATCTTTTAGGTTTTCCATGTAGAGCATCATGTTATCTGCAAAGACTGGAAGTTTGACTTCTTTGCCAATTTGGATGCCTTTTATTTTTTGGTTGTCTGTTGGTGAGGCCAAGACTTGCAGTACTATGTTGAATAACAGTGGTGAGAGTGGATATTCTTTCTGTTCCTGATCTTAGGGAGAAAGCTCTCAGTTTTTACCTATTGAGGATGATATTCACTATGGGCTTTTCATATATGGCTTTTATGATGTTAAAGTTCCTTCTATCCCTACTTTCTTGAGGGTTTTTAATCAAGAAAGGATGTTGCATTTTGTCAAATGCTTTTTCTGCATCTATTGACAGGATCATATGGTTCTTATCCTTTCTTCTGTGGTGTATCATGTTGATTGATTTGCGAATACTGAACCAGCCCCGCAGCAGCCCAGGAATGAATCCCATTTGATCATGGTGAGTAATTCTTTTAATATACTGTTGAATTCGATTTGCTAGTATCTTGTTGAAAATTTTTGTATTTAGGTTCATCAGGGATATTGGCCTATAATTCTCCTTTTTAGTGGGGTCTTTGTCTGGCTTTGGAATCAAGGTAATGCTGGCTTCATAAAATGAGTTTGGAAGCTTTCCTTCCATTTCTATTTTTTTGGAACAATTTGAGAAGAATAGGTATCACCTCTGCTTTACATGTCTGGTAGAATTCCCCAGGGAAGACTTCTGGTCTAGGACTCTTATTTGTTGGGAGATTGTTGATAACTGATTCCATTTCTTTGCTGGTTATGGGTCTGTTCAAATTTTCTATTTCTTCCTTTTTGAGTTTTGGTGGTAAATAAGTGTCCAGGAATTTGTCCATTTCTTCCAGATGGCCCAGTTTTCTTCTTCACTCAGAGTCCCCCTTCAAATTTCTTGCATGGCTGGTTTAGTGGTCACAAGCTCCTTTAGTTTTTGTTTATCTGGGAAACTCTTTATCTCTCCTTCTATTCTGAATGATAGCCTTGCTGGATAAAGAATTCTTGGCTGCATATTTTTTCCCATTCTGTATGTTGAATATATCCTGCCACTCCTTCCTGGCCTTCCAGGCTTCTGTGAAAAGATCTGCTGTGATCCCGTCTTCCCTTTTAGATTAAGAAATTTTTTTTTCCTCTTGCTGCTTTCATGATTCTTTCCTTGCTTGAGTATTTTGTGAATTTGACTATGCTATGCCTTGGTGATGATTGGTTTCTGTTGAATCTAATGGGAGATCTCTGTGATTCTTGGATTTTGATATCTGTGTCCATCCCCAGATTAGGGAAGATTTCAGCTATAATTTACTATCATCAACTTTCTGCCACTTTTTCTTTATCATCATCTTCTGGGACTGTTATTATACAAATGTTATTCCTCTTTAATAGACCGTTGACTTCTCTAAATCTTGTATCTTATGCCTTTCTTTCCCTCATTTTTTCTGTTTTATTTTCCATAATTTTATCTTCTATATCACTGATTTTCTGCTCTGCTTAGTCCATCCTTGTGATCATGGGATCCTTTTGAAACTGCATCTCAGTTACAGCATTTTTAAATTTCAGACGGACTATATTTTAGTTCTTTTATCTCTGCAGAAAGGGATTTGATGTCTTTGGTGTCTTTGATATTTTTTTTAACTCCAGCTAGTATTCTTATAATCGTGGTTTTATATTTTAATTATTTTTGTTTATTTATTTTTTGAGAGAGAGAGAGTGAGAGATAGCGCTTGATTAGGGGAAGGGCAGAGAGAGAGGGAGACACAGAATCTGAAATAGGCTCCAGGCTCTGAGCTGTCAGCACAGAGCCCAATGAAGCGCTTGAACTCACGGACTGCAAGGTCATAACCTTAACCAAAGTTGGACGCTTAACCAACTGAGCCACCCAGGTGCCCCATAATCATGGTTTTAAATTCTAGTTCAGACATCTTACTTATACCTGTGTTGATTAAATCCCTGGCCATCATTTCTTCCTGCTCTTTCTTTTATGGTGAATTCTTCTGTCTTGTCATTTTGGAGAAATAAAGTAAATTAATAAAATAAAATAAAAAAAATAAAAACAAAACAATCAAGAAAACTAGATCCTAGGTGTATTTTACCGTGCTTGTTGAGAGAAGCTTAACAGAAAAGGAAAAAAAGAGAAAGGAAAAAAATGTTAAAAGTTAAAAGTTAAAAAAATAACAGAATAAAATAAAAGAGAATTTTAAAATGTTCATTCTGTATCCAAGAAACAAGAAAGAAAAAGGAAAACATAAGCAAAAACAGAAGCAAAGAAAACGAACAAATGAACAAAGAGAATGAAACGAAGTTAGATCCAGTTTCCCCTAGAACTGAAACTTTGCAATACACTATGGTCAATAGACTAAGCGAGTGGAAGGGATTTGCGCTGATCTTCTGGGGGATACGCCTGGAGTGCCCAGATGGGCCTGGCATGGTGTAACGGTTCCACTCTCCACTTGGTGGCACTACTTTGTTCACTGGGGGCCGGTCCTTGCACATGAACCATAGGTGAAAATGGCTTCACCCTGCTCTCTATTCTCTGGCGTGGGAAATTTGTGCACTCACAGTGAGCAGCACAGTCAGTCACCCCTACTTTGTTTTAGGCCTCCATCCGCTCCCGTCTCTCCCCTGTCTGTGTCCAAGCTGTCTGCCTGCCAGGCGGCACCTCTCTCCAAAGTTTTATCTCAGATGAGGCTGTGTTTCAAAACCCCATACTTCAGAGACCCCCATGGCCTGGATCCATGCTGATTTTCTGGGGGAGGGTCTGCCAAGCAATAGTCAGGTACTGACTTGTCCTAGAAAACACTCATGTGATCATGCATCAGCAGAGGCTCAGAGTTTATGGTAAAGCACAACACACAGCCTATATCAGGTTTTGCCGTACTCAGCTGGCGTCTTTGTCCCAATACTGGTAAACAGGGCAGCTGTCCCAGTTCCGCTAGGACTTTTGCCTGCTGGGAGGCTATATGACCTCTACCAAATGCTCTCCAAGCAGGGAAACTGCTTCTCCCTATGTAGCACAGGGACTCAGCTTCTGCTGCCTGTTCCTGGGGATTCACACTACTTTCTCATTGGAGCTCTACACAGGCAATGATTTCTGAATCTTCAGAGTCTGCATTCCATTCTTTATAGAAAACTGGTGCTATTGAAACCCTCTTCTTTTTCCCTGTTAATGTTTTTTGGGGAACAAATTTCTTGTCCAGTCCCCTACAAGTGTTTTCACTGTTTCTCTCTTTCTCTCCACCTACTTTTAGGAGGAGTGTTTTTCTTGCACGATCCTGACAGGCTGCACTTTCTCCTTTTTCTCTGTCTTCTCTCCATGAAAAGGGCTCCTTACCCTCTGTGGTTCTGTGGCTTTTCTCTCCTCCAGTACACTTCACCCCACCACATACCTGTCAAGTTCTCTGGCTTAAATTATGCACATTGCTGCGTTAATCCTCAGATCAATTTCTTAAGTGTTCAAAATGGTTTGATGCTGATCTAGCTGTGTTTCAGGGGTGAAACAAGTAAAGGTTCTCCATATCACTCTGCCATCTTAATTCTCCCCAACATGAATGTGTCTTGACAATATGCCAATTAAAATAAACCAGATGTAAAAAGATAAATGTTGTATGGTTGTACAATAACACAAATTTACAGAGATAGGTAGTAGAGTTGAGATTACCAGAGGCTGGTTAGGGGGATGGGAATTATTGTTTAATGATTATAAAACTTTTGTTTTGGGCACCTGGGTGGCTCAGTTGGTTAAGCCTCTGACTTCAGCTCAGGTCATGATCTCACAGTTGGCAAGTTCGAGCCCTGCATCAGGCCCTGTGCTGACAGCTCAGAGCCTGGTGCCTGTTTCGGATTCTGTGTCTCCCTCTCTCTCTCTGCCCCTTCCCTGCATGCTCGCTCTCTCTCTCTCTCTCAAAAATAAACATTAAAAAAAATTAAAAGAAAACTTTTGTTTGATGATGAAAAAGTTCTGAAAATGGACAGTGGTCATAATTCCACAACATTGGGAATGTACTTACTGGTAATGGATTATACACTTAAAAATAGTTAAAATGGTAAATTTTATGTCTATCTTACCACAATAAAACATAGCCCCCTGAAAATTATAATTTTCAAAATAGATCTAAAAACATCACTTCTCTCTGTCTCATCATTTGCTGTTATACATCAAGCCAATATCATCTTTAATCTAGATTTTTGCATTTGCCTCTAATTGATCTATTTCTGTCCCTGGCCATTTCATTCTGTTTCCACACAGTATCTAGATCCAGCCTTTAAAATACAAGACAGATCAAGTTACTCTTTTTATTCAAATCCTCCAGTGACTATTTAATGCAGATTAACCACCAAAGTCCTTTAAATAATTTTAAGGACTTATATGATCTGATTTCCCCATTAACTTTTGATCTCACATTTCATCAGGGTCATACCAAAGTAAATGTGATGGACGTGGTCTGCCCTGGGGGAGAGGAAAGTGTTATCACTGACACTGTGTATCACCAGGTACATGGTAACAATTAAAAGCAATACTACTTTTGGTTAGTTTTATCATAATTTATATATTTTCTACAGAAAATACATCTCTTTCTGCTTTTGGCTGGGATTGGGCATCTGCCATGAACTCCTTGACTCCACTCTTCCTTTCTTCATTCCACTCTCTCCATTTTGATCTCCTGTTAATTAAATTCACTAAGCAAATGTAGGACTCAGGGCCTTTGCATTTACTATTCTCTCAGGCTGAAACACCAGGTATCTATCTGAGTGGTCAGCTCCCTCATCTACATCAGTCATTAACTCATAAATCACTTTCTCTATGTGGCCTTCCTTGACTTCCCTATTGCAAGGTAGAATTACACTGTTACCACCATATACCACACTCCTTCCATCTTCATTTCTTGGCACTTTTTACTATCTAACATGTATTTTTCACTAATTTATTACATTTATTGTTCATTTCTTCCACAGGAGTAAAAGCTTCCTGACTTCAAAGATTTTTAATCCAATAGTTTAAATGTTGTAAATCCAGCAGACAGCACTGCCTGGTTCACAGTAAACATTTAATAAATTCTTGTCCAATGAATGTATGAATGAATGGAAAAAATCATTGGTGCTTAACTATATACTCAGTAGGTGCAGATGCCACTATCTGCCTAGCCAGAACACATATAAAAATGTTTAACATCACTAGTAATTGGAACAAAGCAAAGTTAAATATGCCTCCATTTTATCAATTATCAAATAGAGAAACATTCAGGTGGTCCTTGAACAATACGGAGGCTAGAGAGGTTGACTCCTGCACAGTTGAAAATCCACATGTAACTTTTGACTCTCCCAAAACTGAACTACAAAAGCACTACAGTTGACTGGAAGCCTTACCAAAACATTAAGTTGATTAACACATATTTTGTGTGTTACATGTATCATATACCATATTCTTACAATAAAGTAAGCCAGAGAAAAGAAAATGTTATTAAGATAATCATAAGGAAGAGAAAATACATTTAGAGTACTGTACTGTAAAAATTCCACATAGGTAGAACCACATAGTTCAAGGGTCAACTGTATATTATTGCAAAAAGGTTAGAAAAGGAAAATGAAACAGGTCTCTTTATACTATTTGTGACAATGATAAATGAGAAATTTTGAGGAAGAGTAAAAAGTTTCAATATGGTTAAAATTATGACTCAACACTTAATAATACTTCTTTTAAAATTAAAAACCCATGAACACTATACATATTTATTAATAGATTTGTATATACATATATATTTGTGTGTATGTGTGTGTGCCTGTGGGCTATGAAGATATATCCTTTTTAAGAGACACTCCAGAAGCACTCTTTTCATCTTTTAATATATTTCTGTGCACTAATTATGGAGGTCACCACTAGTTTCTATGAAAAATAGATGCTGTATTCAAGAGTAATTTGATTATCTACAAAGGACTCTATGTCTGACTAAATTAGACCTCTAAGGAACCAACTATTTGGTTGATTTGCAAAAGGAATCTATGAATAATGACATCAAGAGACGTTGGAAATTTGGATTTTGCAGTATATTATTTACCTAGTGCAATACCCTAGCCACCACCAAGACCTGATTTATACATACCTTAGAATCAAACTGTGTGAGAGGTGCACATCATACTGAAATGTTTCCCCATATTATTAATGTATGCAAAATTTTTAGACACTTGATAGTGCTTTCTAAAAGCACTGCTATTGTTTACCTGAGAAATTATTGAAATATTTTTAAGCAAGGAGTAAACATCTGAAATTATTTATAAATTCAAATAAGATATATGAATGAACTTTGGTACTAGAAAGCTTATATAAAAATGAGAATCATCATTCAAGAAATAAGAGCAAAAATTCAAAGTGTCAACCACAGAATTAAGTAAAATACTTATTACATATGTATTAATTCCAGTGAAAGACCTCCTTCCAATTAAATACCCTCAGCGTAATAGTTTTTGGCAGCAGTAGAGGTCCCTGATCTATGATTTCATCTGCACATACTAACCCTGAGTCTAACTCAGTAAGGCACCATACAGAAGAGGAATATCCTACAAATAAGCACAAAAATACTCTGATTTATAACTACCAGTATATACCAACAGTAACTACATAATTATAAATGATGCCTGCATACCATTATAAGGACCAAAGGATGAGATCAGGTCCTTTAAGTTTTCAAATAATTATTAGATGGTCTTTTGTGGCTTTTTAAAACTTACAATACTGACAGGTCACTAAGTGTGACTTAATTTTGCAAAACTTCCACTGAGAAGCAAATGGTGGACTCAAGCTGAATAAGTGAATTGTTGAATGAATGAATTAACTCATTAATATTCAAATAACACATGTTGTAGCCACTTGGGCTGCTATAACAAAAATATCATAGATCAGGTGGTTTATAAACAACAGATTTTATTTCTCACTGTTTTGGATTAAGGAAGTCCAAGATCACATCAACAATATGGTCAGATGAGGGCCTTCTTTGGGGTTGCAGACTTATTATATCCTCAATTGGCAAAAAGGACAAGCCAGCAATCTGGGGTCTCTTTGATAATGGCACTAATCCCAATCATCAGGATCCCACACTCATGACCTAGTCACCTCCCAAAGGCCCCACCTCTTAACAGTCACCTATGGGGGTTAGGATTTCAACATACAAATTTTGGGGAAATAGATTCAGACTACGGCAATACTTAACTTTTTTTTTTTAACAAAGTACTTTTTTCTTGTTTCATAACATAAAATGTCACCAATAAGCCTATTAGAAAAGATTGTTCCTCTTTCTCTGTTAAATAGAAGCTTAGAAATGCATCTCAGAAAAACTCCCAGATATTTAAAGATCTTTTATTGTTTTTATTATTTAAAATTATTATGATTATATTTCATACTCTATCCTTGCCTCTATAATAATATTATTTATTCCACCACTTATATAACCTTTTCAATTGTTCAAAATTATTTCTAGTCTAAAATATCATCTTCCTAGGAAATACTGGTGCTGCCTCTCCAATTCCTACTAAATTATTTGAAAATGAGAAACAAATTAAAATAAATAACTCTGGAAGAGATGTCTGAAAACCAAGATAATGCTTGAATGTTAGTGAAATTATTAATAATTACAAGACAATGGCATTGAAGTTGGAATTCTTTTCAGTGATGAATGCCGGTTTTACTACCTAAAAAGAACAAGTTTGTTAGGCTAAAAGAAAAAAAGGGTACTGATTCATCTTTCTGCTTCTCCCTGATATCTGGTACAGGCACTCTGAGTCTGTATCAAAGAGATAACTGGGAAGTTAGCCATCAACTTTACAGCTATCAGTTCCTCTGGTAGCTAGAGTTTGTCCCTCCACTCTAACAAGTACCGATCTTTCCACATGGATTTATTGCCTTAAGTTCTTAAGGAAACAACCGTATAGAAGTGAATAAAAGGATCAAAAGGAGCAATGTAGATCCTAAGTTCCTTATGTACAGCAAAGTGTAGTTCTTTTTTTTTTTTATGTCTATTTTTGAGAGAGAGACAGGGGGTACAAGCAAGGGAGGGGCTGAGATAGAGGGAGACACAGAATCTGAAACTGGCTCCAGGCTCTGGGCTGTCAGCACAGAGCCCAACGTGGGGCTCAAACCCATGAACAGTGAGATCATGACCTAAGCCCAAGTCAGACGGTTAACAGACTGAGCCACCTGGGCGTCAAATGATAGGTAATTCTAACAAGAATATCATTTAGGTAGAGTTGAAATTAGGAACATGCCTATAGCCCTGCGGGCATCTTAAAATTTTTCAAGCATCAGTCACACTTTCTGTAAAGAATATTTACTGTATTTTATTTTATTAAAAATTCTAGGGGCGCCTGGGTGGCGCAGTCGAGAGCGCCTGGGTGGCGCAGTCGGTTAAGTGTCCGACTTCAGCCAGGTCACGATCTCACGGTCCGTGAGTTCGAGCCCCGCGTCAGGCTCTGGGCTGATGGCTCAGAGCCTGGAGCCTGTTTCCGATTCTGTGTCTCCCTCTCTCTCTGCCCCTCCCCCGTTCATGCTCTGTCTCTCTCTGTCCCAAAGATAAATAAAAAACGTTGAAAAAAAATTAAAAAAAAAATTCTATACATTATTCAGGGTCCATCACTGTAAGTGTACCCTTAATCCTTTTTCTTATTTTACTCATCCGCCCACTCAACTCTCCTCTGGTAACCACCAGTTTGTTCTCTTATTTAAGAGTTAGTTTTTTTGTATTTGTCCTTTTTCCTTGTTCATTTGTTTTGTTTCCTGAATTCCACACACGAGTGAAATCATATGGTATTTGTCTTACTCTGTCTGCATTATTTCACTTAACATAATACCCTCTAGTTTCAACAATGTTGTTGCAAATGACAAAATCTCCTTTTTTATGGCTAATTTTCCTTTGTATATATCTACTACATCTTCTTTATCCATTCATTTATGAACACGTGGGTTGCTTCCATATTTTGGCTACTGTAAATGTCACAATAAACATAGGGGTGCACATATCTTTTTAAATTAATGTTTTCATTTTCTTTGGGTAAATACCCATTAGAATTACTAGATCATATGGTAATTCTATTTTTAATTCTTTGTGAAACCTCCATACTGTTGTCCACTGTGGCTGCACCAGCTTGCATTCCCCCGAACAGGACACAAAGGTTCTTTTTTCTTCACACTCTCACCAACACTTGTTATTTCTTGTGTTTCTATTTTAGCCATTCGGAAAGGTATGAGGTGATATCTCACTTGTTTTGATTTGCATTTCTCTGATTAGTGATATTGAACATCTTTTCATGTATCTGTTGGCCCTCTATATCTCTTCTTCAGAAAAAATGTTTATTCAGGCCCTCTGCCCATTTTTAAATCTGATTTTTTTTGGTGTTGAGTTGTATAGATTCTTTATATATTTTGGATATTAACCCCTTATCAGATATATCATTTACAAATACTTCTCCAATTCAGGTTTTTGTTTTGTTGATGGTCTCCTTCACTAAGCAGAAGCTTTTTATTTTGGTGTAGTCTCAATAGTTTAATTTTACTTTTGTTTCCCTCGCCAAAGGAAACATATCTAGAAAAATGTTTTTATAGCTAATGTCAAAGAGATTATTGCCTATGTTTTCTTCTAGGAGTTTTATGGTTTCAGGTCTCACATTTAGGTCTTTCATCCACTTTGAGTTTATTTTTGTATATGGTATAAGACAGTTTCATTCTTTTACATGTAGCTGACCAGTTTTCCCAACACCCTTTGTTGAAGAGATTGTCCTTTCCCATTGTATATTCTTACCTACTTTTTCATAGATTAATTGACCATAAGAGCATGGGTCTGTTTCTGGACTCCCTGTTCCATTCCATTGATCTATCTATTTCTGTGCCAGTAACATACTGTTTTGACTAGTACAGAATACATACTCTTTTCAGCTGTACATGGGGCATTCTTCAGAATTGATCACATAAGGCCACAAAACAAATCTCACCAAATTAAAAAATACTGAGATCATATCATGTGTCTTTTCCAATGACAATGGCATTAAACTAGAAATAAATCATAAGAAAAAATCCCAAAGAACATAAATACATGGAGCTTAAAAAAATTCTACTAAACAGTGAATGAGTCAACCAAGAAATCAAAGAGGAAATTAAAAAAAAATACATGGATGTGAATGAAAATGAAAACACAATAGTACAAAATCTTTGGGATGCAGCAAAAGCTTTTCTAAGAGGGAAGTTTTTAGCAATACAGGCCTATCTCAAGAAGCGAGAAAAATGTCAAACAACCTGACCTTACACTTAAAGCAGCTAGAAAAAGAATAAACAAAACCTAAAACCAGTAGAAGGAAGTAAATAATAAAGATAAGAGCAGAAATAAATTAAACAGAGACAAAAAAACAAAAGCAAAACAAAAACAAAAACAAAACAATAAAAAAGATCAATGAAACCAGGAGCTGGTTCTTTGAAAAGATCAACAAATTGATAAACCTAACCCAGACTCATTATGAAAAAAAAAAGCTCAAAAATAAATCAGAAATGAAAGAAAATAACACCAGAGAAATACAGAGGATTATAAAATAATATTATGAAAATTATATGCCAACAAACTGGACAACCTAGAAGAAATGGATGAATTCCTAGAAACATAAAATCTTGCAACTCTAAGTCAGGAAATAATAGAAAATTTGAACAGACTAATTAACAGCAATAAAATTGAATCCATAATTCAAAACCTGTCAACAAACAAAAGTCCAGGACCAGATGGTTTCACAGGTAAATTGCACCAAACATTTAAAAGGAGTTAAAGATTTTTTTAAGGTTTTTATTTATATTCCAGTTAACATAGAGTGTAATATTAGTTTCAGGTGTACAATTTATTGATTCAGCAATTACATAAAACACCAGGTGCTTCTTACAACAAGGGCACTCCCTAATCCCCATCACCTATTTAACCCATTATATCACCCACTGGTAACCATCAGTTTGTTCTTATTAAGAGCCTGTTTCTTGGTTTGCCTCTCTCTTTTTTCCCCCTATGATCAGTTGTTTTGTTTCTTAAATTCCACATGAGTGAAATTATATGGTGTTTGTCTTTCTCTGACTTATTTCACTTAGCATTATACTCTCTAGGTCCATCCATTTCATTGCAAATGGCAAGATTTCATTCTTTTTGGTGGCTAAGTAACATTCCATTATATAAATATCACTTCTTTATCCATTTATCAGTCAATGAACATTTTGTCTCTTTCCATATTTTGGCTATTGCTGATAATGTTGTGTCAACATGGAGATGAGATGTATGTACCCCTTTGAATTAGTATTTTTGTATTCTCTGCATAAATACCTAGTAGCGCGATTGCCAGATCATAGGGTAGTTCTGTTTTTAACTTTTGAGTAATGTCTACACTGTTTTCCGGAGCGACTACACCAATTTGCATTCCTACCAACAGTGTAAGAGTGTTCCCCTTTCTCTGCATCCTCACCAACACATGTTGTTTCTTATGTTGTTAATTTTAGCTTATTCTGTGAGGTGATATCTCATTGCAGTTTTGCTTAGATTTTATAAAATAGTTTCTACACCCAATGTGGGGCTTGAACTTAAAACTCCAAGATCAAGAGTCGCATATAAGTGACATTATATCATATCTGTCTTTGTCAGGCATAGCTCATGAAGCATAATTTCCTCAAGTTCCATTCAGGTTGTCACAAATGGCAGGGTTTTCTTCTTCCTGGATGAATACAATTGACTTTTGAATAATATGTATTTGAACAGTGAAGGTTCACTTACTTGTGGATTTTTTTATCAATAAATACAGCAGAGTACCGTAAATATATTTCTCTTCCTCATGATTTTTTAAATAACATTGTCTTTTTTCTTGTTTACTTTATTGTAGGAATATAGTATATAACACATGTAAAATACAAAACATGTTAATCAACTGCTTATGTTATCAATTAGTTTTCTGGCAACAGTAGGCTATTAGTTGTTAAGTTTGGGGTGAATTAATAGTTAATACACAGATTTTCAATTGCATGAGAGTTGATGCCCCTTACCACTGCATTGTTCAAGGGTCAACTGAACACTTAAGTTGTTTCTATGTCTTGGATGGTGTGAATACTGGTACAATAAATATAAAAATTCAGGGGAACAAAAACAAGAATTAATACCTATTCTTCTCCAACTATTCCAGAAACATAGAAGAAGAATAAAAGATTCATTCTACAAGGCCAAAATGTCCCTGATACAAAAACCAGATACAGAAGATACAGATACTAAGAAAAAAGAGAAATACAGACCAATATCTCTGATGAACATGGATGCAAAAATCTTCAACAAAATATTAGCAAGCCAAATCCAACGATACATTAAAAAATTATTCACCACAATCAAGTATGATTTATTCCCAAGATGTGAGGTGGTTCATTATTTGTAAATCAATAAGATACCTCACATAAAAAGAGAAATGCTAAAAATTATATGACAATTTCAATAGATGCAGAAAAAGCATTTGACAAAGCACAACATCCATTCATGATAAAAACCTTCAAAAAGTAGGTGTAGAGGGAACATACCTCAACATAATAAATGCCATATATGAAAAACCCACAGCTAACATCATACTCAATGGGGAAAAACTTAGAGCTTTTCCTATTGGGTCAGGAACAAGAAAAAGATGTCTACTCGCTACTTTTACTCAACATGGTATTGAAAGACCTAGCCACAGCAATCAGACAACGAAAAGAAATAAAAGTCATCCAAATTGGTAAAGAAGAAGTAAAACTTATACTATTTGCAGATTACATGATACTGTATAAAACCCTAAGACTCTACCAAAAAACTTCTAGAACTCAAAAATGAATTCAGTAAAGTTGCAAGATACAAAATCAATGAACAGAAATCAGTTGTATTTCTATATACTAATAATGAAATCGCAGAAAAAGAAATCAAGAAAACAATCCCATTTATAAATGCACAAACTTAACCAAGGAGGTAAAAAGAGCTGTATGCCAAAAACTGTAAAATACTGATGAAAGAAACTGAAGATGATACAAACAAATGGAAAGACATTCCATGCTCATGGATTGAGAGAACCAACATTGTTAAAATGTCCATAGCACCCAAAGAAATCTACAGATTTAATGCAATCCCTATCAAAATACCAACAGCATTTTTAACAGAACTAGAATAATCCTAAAGTTTGTATGGAACCATAAAAAAATCCAAAATAGCCAAAGCAATCTTCAAAAAGAAGAACAAAACTAGAGGTATCACAATCCCAGATTTCAAGAGTGTTTATTAGTTTAATAATTATTATTAAATTATTGTTGCTTTCTTGTAAAACATGTTCCATGGTGCTGGTTCCAGCAGAGAAGAACTTTTAAAAATTCCACTATATTCCCTTCCCTCAGCACAAAGAGTAAAGTATGTATTAATCACCTATCTACTTCTTGTGTACAAAAATTGTTTCTAGTTTGAAACTGACAGTCTATCTTCCATGCCAGCATGGTGCTTGGCATTTATGTAGTATAGGTGAAAAGTGTGAACATTTAAAGCTGGCAGCAGACTTCTTTAATGGATTGAAGGTAGGGAAAGGAAACCAGGAGGCACGGGCTGGGAGAAACAGTCATAACTCTCAGCAAGATAAAGTGAGAGATTCAGTTTCATCATGAAAAACTAAAAACGAGAAAAGAGAGAAGCATGAAATAATCCAGTCAGATTCAGGCTACCGAAGTTTAAATAGGTATTAAAAGTCTCCAGTGGCCAAAGGCTCTCTGTGAAACAGCGTTGCTAATATTCAATTTGAAGATACTTATTTTGATGTGATATGACATTCACCTTCCCAACTTTTCCCAAATCCTCAATAACATCTAGCAAACAACTCCATTTCTTGAGTCAAAGGCGTATGCATGTATGTGTGTGTGTGTGTGTGTGTGTGTGTGTGCACTGCTTCATATGTGGTAGTGATAATGGGTGTTTTGTTTTGCTTTGTTTTTCCTCAAAAGCAAAAGGTAGGGTCATTTTGCAGTTCAGGTTGACATTATGCAGGTCAGATGGTGCATATATAGGATGGCAAGAAAGCATATCAACTAAAGAAGTAATGTTTGCACCATGAGAATATGAACATTTTTACCATCCTCTAACACATCTCGAAATACTTGGGGACGATTTCAGAGCATGAAAATTTCAATTTAAGCTATCATATCTAGCTTTCAAGTAGCCAGAGAGATCTAGGACACCAATATCTTATGAGTTACAATGAAATAATTGATAATATTTATAGCATTGTAGAGACCAGTCAAATCATATAGACCATTCATGTATTTTACACATAGTAAGAAGCAAAGAAGAAGTGATCTGATTAAATACATTAGCAAGATGGTGGGAACATCTAGAATATAACCCAGGATCACTCCTTTAAAGCATTTGACAAGACCAGAGCTCTTTGTAATATTTCATGATTCAAATCTCTCTGGTTTAATAAGGCTATACGCCCTGAATTTACTTTAGATAAGGGACATTCCTCAGATTTCCTATCTGATTGCATTTAAATGTATAAATGTATTGGAATGTAAAAGTCACATTTAAAAACTCATGATCAGAGTCCAGTGTTTTTTATATCCATTCATCCTGGTTTATATGAATCATGCTTAATTAGCATATCAACTTGGATAGAAATGTTCTTCCCTGGGTCTCTTAATATCAGCAGATATTTTTTGGCATATTGTTAAATAAAATATATAAATCCAAAATAGCTTTTCTAATCTATTGCTTCCTAAGTTTTAACTTAATGCCTTCCTTAGATAATACAGTTATAAGTAGTTGAAAAAGGGAACTACAGTACAAATTCTATTATTGGAAGTGCTGAAATACAGATAGGACTATGTTTGATTCTTTCAGAATTACTCATTTTATATTTTCTGCTTCCATTCTTTTCCCAAGCATTAGAATCAGTAATGCTAAGAATAGCATTAGTTATAGCATTTTCCATGACTGAAAGCAGAACAGGTTTCTATAAATAATGCATTTTAAATTAACTAGCAGCAACATCCTTGACTTGCAAAATACTTCCTAGTTATCAGTTCCAGATATGAAATGTGTGTACAAAATATAATCACCATCATGCATTACTACGACAGACCTTTATTCTCTCCCAATTGATTGCTACCCAGTTTATACTAGGAAGTTGTTCAGTTATGGAGTTTGCAGCGTGTTCTTATTTATATTTCCCATCTTCATACATTGTATAGAATATTAAGAATTCTTCCCTTGAGAAAAAAATACGGTACCTATTTCTGAAATCATTATACAATCCATTTGAACATTTTTGATACTCTGGAAAAGTAAAATAAGAGTAGTGGATATAACCGTGTCTATATCTCACATTCAATAAATTCAGGGATTTATAGATGATAGATATTTTGAATATTTTTACTAGAAACTGAATTCTCTAGACAAGAGCCCAGATGACTTAGCTATCTATTAACTGATTCTCTCCTAAAGCCTCCAACCATTTTCTTCATATTTCCTATTGTTGTAGGATTCTTGACCTCAATGCCCTGGATTAGTTGTCTTGCTGCTTTGAAGAATGAAGAGGTGGACACAGAATAAAATGAGCAGCAGGCAAAAGTTTATTAGAGTAGAAAATTAGAAAGTAAGAATAGTATGAAAGCTCTTTTTACAAAGAGAAGGCATCAAAAGTGAATAGAAAGTGAATAATTGTGGACTTAGGGTTGTTTTACAAGGTTTTGGTATGCCCCTTTCCTTCCCCTTTGTTCCTTCTCAGGTTCTACCCTTATTAGCTAGGTAATACTAAATGCCTAGTCATTCCTTTTTGATCTGTTCCATTGCATGAGGAGTCGTCTATGGCCATACTGTTCCTTGTGGGCCATATGCTTAAAGGTCTATTTATTTTTAGTCAGGTCTTTTGTCAAATTCCTGAGAGGAACCTGAGGGGGAGTAGGCCATGTCTGTCACATTCTCAAGAGGAAATTTACACCTGTAAACTAGGAGTTTGTTAAAGTCCAGACTTTCTCAGAAGAAATGCTTTAAAATATGTTTTTCCCTACTCAGGGACCTTCAAGCCCTAGCCTCTCCCTTTCTGCCTACTGAATTCTGTCTTTCCTCACACTATCTATATTAAGATTATAAATTATTTGTAATTCTGATTGAGTCTCACATTTCTTCTGTAAAGTACTACTTGAAAAGCTAAATTCTGCAAAAACTTGTGTTTTAAGTGTCTTCATGAGCAATATCTAATTTAATTATAATATATGCAGGTATGATATTTTGATTTATAACAAGAACTATATATTTGGTCTTTGTTCTCTTTCCTGGCTCAGAGCTCTCAAAACCCTTAAAATATCCTAAGTGATTAGAGCCATGAAGGCCTTTTTTTGTATTAATGAGGTAACTTTTGGAACCCACCTAAGGAGGGGGACCAGTTGCCAGGAGAACCAATCTTGTGATCAGAGGGCTGGAACTTTCAGTCCTCCCTATGACATCCCTAGAGGGGAGAGGAGCTGAAGGCTGAATCAGTTTCTAATGGTGAATGATTTAAGCAATTGTGCTTATGTAATGAAGCCTTCATAAAAACCCAAAAGGACTGGGTTTGGAGAACTTCTGGTTGGTGAACACATGGGGAATTGGGGAGAAGGTGTGCTCACAAAGGGTTTGGAAACTCTGCACCCTTTCTGTGCCTTGCCCTCTGCATCTCTTCCATCTGGCTGTTTCTGAGTTTTATCCTTTTACATTGAACCAGTTATCTACTAAGTAAAATGTTCCCATGAGTTTTATGAGTCACTCTAGCAAATAAATTGAACCAAGGACATGGTTGTCTTAACTTCTGATCTATAGCCAGTCAGAAGCACGGGTGACAACTTGGACTTGTCACTGGCCATTTGAAGTCCAAGGAAGGGGTTGTAGGAACCTCTAATCTGTAGCAGGTTGGCCAGAACCTGGGCTTGCAACTGGTGTCCTAAAAGGATGGGGAAATAATCTTGTAGGATGGAACGCTTAACCTGTGGAATTGGATGCTGTCTCTGGGTATAAAGTGCTAGAATTGATTTGAATGGTAGGACACCAACTGGTGTTAGTGAGAATTGCTTTTTGGTGGAATTACTCCCCCAACACACATTCATTGGAATTGGTTCCAGGAATCCCAAAAGAGCAAGACACTTATTTCATAAATGAGAAAATAGTTTTTTCAGTTTGTCAGTGAAAATTTTCATGGCTATAGAGTCTTCTGTTCTTACTTTTCTACACAAAGACAGAGATTTCTGTGACTCTGAATCATCAAATCCCAACCAGTTTGTCCAGACTCCTTGGGACCCTAAAAGAAACAGGTGAAAGAGATTCATGGTAAAGGGTCAACTTACTTCTATAGGTATTTTGGGAACTCATAACCTAGGGCTGTCTGGACCTAGTTTTTGTTCTTTTACCAGGCCATTGCCAGATGAAACATATCTCATCATTCTTCCAATTTTCTTCATGATGACACCCAAGCTCCTTTGTAAGACACATAAGGCCTACTAGCATTGCCCTGCTTTCTTCTGCCTCACTTCATATACCTCCTTGCTCCAGTTTCTGGGCTCCAGAAACACTCTTTTAAGATGAAAACACACATGTATTGAATTTGTGTCTTTGCTGATTTTTCTCTTTCTACTTGGAACATTTTCTCTTGCCTCTTTAGTTAGCTCATTCCTATTCATCTTTAAAATTTAGAAGTCAACCGGGGCGCCTGGGTGGCGCAGTCGGTTAAGCGTCCGACTTCAGCCAGGTCACGATCTCGCGGTCCGTGAGTTCGAGCCCCGCGTCGGGCTCTGGGCTGATGATGGCCCAGAGCCTGGAGCCTGCTTCCGATTCTGTGTCTCCCTCTCTCTCTCCCCCGTTCATGCTCTGTCTCTCTCTGTCCCAAAAATAAATAAACGTTGAAAAAAAAATTTAAATTTAGAAGTCAACCTTTCTTTTTTCTTAAGTTTATTTATTTTGAGAGAAAGAGAGCACAAGCAGAGGATGGTGGGGAGAAAAAGGGAGAGAGAAAATTCCAAGCTGACTCCATCCTGTCAGTGCAGAGACCAATGCAGGGCTCAATACCACAAACTGCGAGGTCATGACCTGAGCTGAAGTCAAGAGTCAAATGCTTAACTGACTGAGCCACCTAGGCTCCCCAGAGGTCATACTTCTTAAGAAATGTTCTCTGGTTCTGCTTTTGGGATGAGCACTAGGTGTTGTATGGAAACCAATTTGTCAATAAATTTCATATATATATAAGAAAAAAAAAAAGAAATGTTCTCTGTACCCACTTGAATATACACATACAAAGATGTGAGATGAGTGTTGAGGTGGGTGTTCCTCTCCTAGGTCTCCAATAATATTCTGCTACCAAATCTTCATCATGATTTTTAAATTATCTATAATCTTCTGCTTGCTGGGCCAGCTTCATAGGCATATGATTAGTGCAATTGCATAGAACCCAACTCTCAGAAGGTCTCCACATTTGGGTTCCCATGATCTGTAGTCATGGCCTTGAAATGTTTGATAATCTTACCTTGAATTCGTGTTTTGTAAGTGAAGTCTGATAGTACAATAGAGGGTATACTGTGTGTGTGTGTGTGTGCGTGTGTGTGTGTGTGTGTGTGTGTGTGTATGATGGGGAGGAGGCTTACAGCCCTAGCTCATAGATATCTGGCCTCCTATTGTCTCCCACTTCCCTTGAATGGATTGTCAGCTGCCCAATCCTCTAACACGTGGTACTCTGAGTCCAAATACCATTCCCCTACCCCTCCTCTCACATATAAGGCACACCAAAGAGTTGTGTCATGGCCAAGTGTATGCTCTAGGGTCTCTCAGTGAGGGGCAAATGGCTGTTTCCACCCCAGGACTAGTACATTACTATGTATTCAGAGGGTGACCACCTATCTCTGATTCAGGAATCAAAGGCTGCATGATTAGAGATTGTAACCTGAGCGTAGGCTATGTGTGAGGGGTTAGGCTCTGAGCCAGTAGAAACAGAGCAAAATTATTCCCAGTGCCACATTAAATACTAAATTAAAAAAAAAATTCCCAGGTCAAAGAAAGGTACTGTGAAAAACAAAAACCGTTGATATTGTTACTTCTAAGGGCACCTCTTTCCCTTTTTTTGAACAAGGGTCCCAGCATTTTGTTTTGCCCTGAGCCCTGCAGGTTATATATCCATCCAACCCTGCCTGTGTGAGTCTATGAAATCCTGAAGTTTGGGACTATCCTATTCAGCTCTGTAACTGTAGCATTGGCATTGTGCCTATTACATAATAAGAACCCATTATTTATATGTTAAATGAATAAATAAATGAATAATTATTACATAATATCATTTACCACCTTCCATAAGAAGGTATGCTTGAATAGTAAGCTCTGTGATAAAGGGATATTTGTGAAAAACTTTTGACTTGTTCGTCACAACACATAATAAATAGCATATAAAAGCTGTAAAAATCTGAAATAACATTTTCTGCACACTAATAAAATTGACTTCATGTCCTGCCTCTTTTCAAAATATTTTTTTTCCAAAACAATTTTGTTGTCTGCCATATTTTAGTAAAAAAAAAGCTATAAATGTCTTCTCTTTGATTTGGTACTGTGATTAAGGAAGTGATTTTCATTTGTTTTTATCAGTAAAGGGTTTTGAAATTACACCAAGCAACAGTACACCAAGTACTTGGAAGAAAAATGCATTCAGAAGAGAAAAGAAATACACATGGAGAGTAGTGATTAAATAAATCAAGAGATGAACTATTCTATGTTCTATACTACCTAAGCCATTTGGCAATCTACTGTGCTTATGATGTCTATTTTAACATTATGTATGTTGATTTCAGTGCTGTAGAAAGGGGAAGAAAAAACTCGAGGGTGGAATGCTTTTGTAAGTAAAGAATGTGCTATTTGTCTAGATAAACCTAGGTGAATGTTAATTTGAATTCATTCAATTTTCTACTACTAGTTGCTGGCAATATGATATAGAAAGATATTATACTTTTGTCTTATATGGGAAAACTCAAGAGTATTACAGAAGCAGATATTTGGATAAAATGATTTAAATGTAGAGATCTCTTTTAGAGAGGGTAATCTTTATTCAGTAGATCAACTATTGTTTTTTTTAATTTTAGAAAGAGAGAGAGAGAGAGAGAGAGCACAAGATGGGGAAAGGGACAGAAGGAGACAGAGAGAGATCCCCAGCAGGCTCCATGCTTAGCATGTAGCTCAATATGGGGCTCAATCCCATGACCCTGGGGTCACAACCTGAGCCAAAATCAAGAGTCGGACATTTAACCACTGAGCCACCAAGTCACCCCAAGTCAACTATTTTTGACTTGAGGCACCCCAAGTCAACTATTTTTTTTAAACATTTTTATATGCAAGGAAGTGAATGAGGCACTTGAGATAGGTCCATTAGCAAAGCAGTATAGACTCTGCCCTTACAGAACTTCTGGCCTGCTGAAGATGAAAGTTTTAAGCAATTAGTTAGAAATATTTTTAATAAACATCTATATATGTAATAATGGAATCTATCCTAATATGGAGAGTGAGTGGTATCAGAAAAGTCTTCTCTAAGGAAATTGTGACTAACTTGAGACCTGAAGGATATGGATGAATTAGGCAGGCTAAAAGGGAAGATTTCCATTTTTGCTATTTTTGCCAACAGATTAAAACATCTATTTTTACAGTTATTTACATATTTTTAAAAAGGTACTATACAAAATTTAAAAAGCACAACTAATTTGGAATGTGTGATAACTTAAAGAAATTATCCAATTGCATTTGTACTCACAGAGATGAATTACTTAGCAAAGTAATAAGGGAAAAAAAAAAACACTTGTAATGGGACTTTATTTAAGAATAAAGAAGAGTGAAATCTCAGTATTTAAGCCTGGTCTGCACAAAATTTATTACAAATTAGTGAGATATTACATGACATTTAAAAGGGTTCTATGTACTGTCTGCAAGGAGCTCAGCCAAGAACCCTTTCAAACTATATACCAACTGTCCTTTGTTGGACAATTTAATCTCTCTGACCATCTGTCCCTTCATCTATACTATAAGGAAAAAAATATTACCCCAGGACACATGTGAGAAATAATTAAATGTAAACAAAATGTTAAAGATTCTATTCTAAAATACATAGTAGGTAATCAACAAATTTTATTTTCTTTTTTATCAAATTATTTATTCTCTTATTCTTCCACCAAACATATTTGGAGTATCTACTATTTGAAGAGCATAACATATATACTGTAGAGAAAAATTTTAGTGCCAAACTAGGTTGTAAGTAGCAACTGTATCTGAGTAGTTGTGTTATCATGCATAACTACCTAAATTCTCTGATCATTAGTCTCTGAATATATGAAATAGAAATAATAACTATATTTCAAAAACATTTAAAGGCAAATGGCATTATATATATGTATATATGATGCCCATTAGGTGAAAAACAGTAGACCTTCAACAAATTTTTGTATTCTTTCTGCTGTTACTTATTGGCCACTGTGATAGGTGTAATGGAGAAAAAATATAAATCAATTATAATCTTCTCCTCATGGAACTGATGTTCTTATATGGGGAAATGACATACACAGATAATATGAATATATCCTAATATCTGCATTCTCTACTAAGGAAAACATAAGAAAGATGAAAATAAGATATAAGAATTCAAAAGATAGAATAACTAAAAGTAAGAAATAAGTAAAACTAGTACCATCTTCCAGAAATATATATAAATAATTCTTTCAATATTTCCATTTATCTTATTTGTATTAATGTTTATTCTATATTATCTTTTAAATGACATGAGTTATGCTTCATGAAACTATGTTTGATCAAAGTAGAGCTGTTCATTTAAAATGATTAATGATGTTTTGCTGCAAATAAATTGGTGAATTTAAATTTTAATTGCAGAGGGGCGCCTGGGTGGCTCAGTCAGTTAAGCGTCCGACTTCGGCTCATGGTCCGTGAGTTCAAGCCCTGCGTCAGGATCTGTGCTGAGAGCTCAAAGCCTGGAGCCTGCTTGGGATTCTGTGTTTCCCTCTCTTTGTGACCCTCCCCCATTCATGCTCTGTCTTTCTCTGTCTCAAAAATAAATAAACATTAAAAAATTTTTAATTTTAATTGCAGAAACATGTATTTATACATTTTACATTTCACTTGTCAACTTATTTTTCATGTTATTGTCAAATAAAAGGAATCTTCATTTCAAGTCTACCAACGGCATTGATTTTTTTCTTTATTAAAAATGAACTCCTGGGGCGCCTGGGTGGCTCAGTCGGTTAAGCGTCCGACTTCGGCTCAGGTCACGATCTCGCGGTATGTGAGTTTAAGCCCCGCGTCGGGCCCTGTGCTGACTGCTCCGAGCCTGGAGCCTGTTTCAGATTCTGTGTCTCCCTCTCTCTCTGACCCTCCCCCGTTCATGCTCTGTCTCTCTCTGTCTCAAAAATAAATAAATGTTAAAAAAAAAATTAAAAAAAAAATGAACTCCAATTTCTACTTCCAGCTGTGATGTAATAAAATATGGAAGGTCAATGCAATTAAAAAGACCTGAAAAATAGTGAAGAAATTACAAAATCACATTTTTAAAAGCCTAAGAGAACTGTGTAAGCAACAAAGAATTTCATAGTGGAAAGCAGGCTTTAGAAATGAACTCATGATTTCTAATCCCTTTTTTCTTGGGAGGAATTTATGGATTCTTATTGCAAGGTATAGATTTGACTTAGCTTTCCTGGAGAATAGAGAAATCAGGAAAATTTTTGGTAATCAGGAAGTTATGAAGTAACAAGTTCAACACTTACAGGACATAGAAGGTATTGCCAGCTTTCTCCATAACTTTTTTTGATGAACCTTGGGAATGAATGAATGAGAACATAGAGAGCTAAAAAGAAACGCTTAGAAGAAATAGTGAAATCTCATTAGCCTTGTGTTGTACATATATCTAATGAGATTGGACTTCATGCATAAAAAGTAAATACATGCATACATGCATACAAACACAAAATATTATTTTCTATAAGATTTAAATAAAACCAAAAATCTTATAGCATAATATTCCAAATATCCAGAATACAAAACTACTCAGCATATGAACACCACCTACACTTCTGCTCACAAAGGTAATCAACAGATACCAACACAGATCTGACACTTTATTTTTTTTATTTATGTTTGTTTGTTTATTTATTTATTTTGGAGAGAGAGGGAGTAAAAGAACCCCACATGGGGCTCAAACCCATGAACTGTGAGATCATGACCTGAACAGTAATCAAGATTTGGATGTTTGAGCCACTCAATTGCCCCGTGACAAACACTTTAAAGCAGCTACTATAAAAATTCTCAAATGAGCAACCAGGAACACTCATACAACAAATATTAGAATGTTTCAGCAAAGAAATTTAAGATATAAAGAAGAACCAAGTGGAAATCTAGAACTTAAAAATGCAATAATGAGAGTTTTAAAAATCACTGGATAGACTTAATAGCAGAATAGACATGGTGGAAGAGTCCATGAAAAATCAACAGAAATTATCTTATCTGAGCAACAGAGAGAGGGGAAAAAAGATAAGGAAAAAAAGAAAAAGAGAAAAAGGCTAATTTTCCTGTAAAATCATGACAGAAGTTCTTATAATTGGAATCTCAGAATAGGGAAGAAAGAGTGCTGTTCTAAAGAATTATTTTAAGAAATAATGGCCCAAACTTCCCTAGGTTGGAAAAAGACACAAACTTTGAAATTCAAGAGATTGACTGAACTTCAAACTAAATATATTTAAAAGTACAAGTATAGACATAATCAACAAGGAGAAAGCTAAAGACAAAGACAAAATCTTGAAAGAAGCCACAAGGAAAAAATAATTCACACCCTATAGGAGAACAATGATTTGAGTGATTGCATATTTCTCATCTGAAATTGTGGAGTCCAGAAGCATACAGCAAAACATTTTAATGGACTAAAAGGAGAAACAAATATAAACCTACAATTCTGTATTCAGTACTAATATCCTTTAGAAATAAAAATGAAATAATGACATTCTGAGATGAAGGACAACAGATTGGTTTGAAAAATATCTTCTACAGGTTCTTGGGTGGTACAGTCAGTTAAGCGTCCAACTCTTGATTTCGGCCCAGGTCCTTACCTCACAGTCCTGGATAGAGCCCCACATCAGGTTCTGCATGGAATGTCTTGGGATTCTCTCTGCCCCTCCCCTATGCGCTCACTCTCTCTCTCAAAAATAAATAAGCATTAAGAAAAACTTCTTTCCTTTTCTGAGTTTTTAAAATTTTTTCTGATGATTAAAAGCAAAAATTACAATTTCTGCTGGAGTTTTCGATGCGAATAGATATAATACATAAGAAAATTATAGATTGAATGACCTCATATGGTGGCAACATTTCTACATTATAATAGACGTGGTAAAATACTGATACTTAGTAAACTGTGACAGGTTATGTCTTTTGTAATTCCTAAAGCAATTTCAAAAAAAAAAACACTAGATATAGTCAAAATTGTGACAGATAAGATGGTAAGTTAATACTAAAAACTATTAAATAACATTTTTCCTCCAAAAAGGGAGAATATGGTAGATCTAAATCCACAAATATCAGTAATTAAATTAAATGTAAATCACACTAATTAAGAGACAGATTATCATAAGGGAAAAATATGCCCCACTTATATGATATTTTAAAAATTCACTTCAAATGTAACAATAGATCCAAAAACCCTAAAACTAGAATTTAGCATGTTGAATGATATGTTAAATGTTTATGACTATGTGTAAGAAACCAGAGTTTCTTGAACATTTTAAAGATAACTAATTCCAACTTATGGGATTGGAGACCATTTTTATTTTGCTGAGACCTATTTGTAATTTTTACATTTTCTAAAATGAGCATTACTAAATTATTCCTGAAATAGGTTCTAATAAATGCATTTGGAGATGAGATGAAAAACAAATCCTATTTGTGGTTGCAGTAAATAGATTCTAGAGAAGAACTAAAAAACTTGGGGGGCGGCGGGATATGGGGATAGATAAAATTTGTGTTTTACAAGATGGTAACACTCTACATGTAAATTGAGAATTCATGAGAAAGAAAAGTTATATTGGAGGCTCAAAGCTCAATTTAGAAAGTGGTGAACATTTCTTAGAAATTAGCAATAATTACTTGGAAGTTGGAAGTTTAGGTATGAATTTCAAAAAAAGTTAGAGCTAGAATATAGAGTGGGGAATAGCTGCAGATAAATGCAGATAAATGGAGTACAGCTTTAAAGAGCATAGATTAAAAATCTGTTTATGGAAAGCTTATTTGTTTAAATGACTGAGTACACATCACGTAGTTTTGCATTCTGAAGGAGTGGCAAGTGGAGATTTATTACTAGCATTAAGGAGGGCTGATGTTATATTCTAAGGGCAGTGGTGTTAATATGCATATTTATAAGAACAAGTCAGACTTTCTCTGTATTTTACCACTTAAATACACCTCTGATTGCTACAGTAATTTAACCTTTACCTAATTTCACTAAATTACTTGTAAACACTAGCTAGTGAAAGTTAATTGAAGAAAATGTAATTGGATATTTGAGTATGGCCCTACTACACAATTAGGCAATTCTTTGTGACTGATAGTTTTAATGAGACATCAGTTCAAAGTAAAAGCTTGGAAAATATATATTATAGACTTTCATTGGACTTCAAATGAAGCAAATCCTAATGGGTAAATAGCTTTTTGTTTTTTAGTCAAGAAATATTTGCTAAATAACTGCAAGGAAGACAGATATCATTCATTCATTGGTGACCTCATTTAAAAATATTCATTCAATTGTCATTGATAGTTCAAAGTAAACAGCAATATTTTAAAAAGTTAATTAAATATGGAGGGGCTAAATACTTGCTTAGATCAGGAACTACTGTTTTTACTTGGTGTTAAACCCCAAACACAGGGAAACAGCCATTCTAATTCATACCTCTTAGCTCTAAACTGGGTGGTATTCACAGCAGGATCTTGAAAAGATATCTTTTGACACTAAGCTCTCTGGTTGCAATTCCTTAAATGTAAGACTTTAAATATAGCAAATGCATTGATTGCATTTTTCTGTCTGGGCTATATATTCCTTCCATTGCTGGCCTTTAATCTTGTCTTACTCCTTCACTTATCCTTTCTACTCCAAAATCACACAATTAAGCAATTCTTTGTAACTGATACTTTTAAAGAGACGTCAGTTCTTTTAAGAATTGGTGCTGAGATGAGGTGCCTGGGTGACTTAGTCGGTTAAGCGTTTGACTCTGGCTCAGGTCATGATCTTATGGTTTGTGAGTTGGAGCCCTGCATCGGGCTCTGTGCTGACTGCTGAGAGCTTTGGATTCTGTGTCTCCCTCTTTCTTGTCCCCTCCCCGACTCATACTCTGTCTCTCTCTGTCTAGAAAATAAATAAACATTAAAATAAAAAATTGGTGCTGAGCTGAACCAAACATTTAGTTTTGGTCGTATGTGAAAGACAGTTTTACGAATTCTCAGTGAGGGAGGAATAAAATCACACTCTTATTATTTGCTTTTCGATATGTTAATATTTTTGCTAAACAAATGTGGCTTTCATTACTACAAATGGATTATGATGTAATTCATTATAAATTTCAGTATTTGTTTTTATTTTCTGATTTAAATATTTCTGTATTTATTAAAATTATCCACATTAAACATTTACAAATTCATAGTAATTAAACATACTGATTAATATTAAAAAAAAGGTTTTTAAATTTGAAGTTTCAACTGGTTTGTAATCACAGTCTGCATTTATTAAATTTGCCTCAAATTATTACTGAAGACAAAAAAAAGGTAGTGAACTTATTAACATAACAGAAAAAATGATGGAATAAAAATCACACTTTATACATGTGGAAAAATTTTTCAGTAGAAATTTAAACAAAGTATCTTTGAAGAACTTGGGCTGCAAACTTTAAACAAAAGCTAGGCTCAGACTTTTCTTCTGTAGTTCTAAATAACTGAATAAAGGGGAGATTTGCAATGGATTATGAAGGAAAATATTTCATATCTAGAATTTTATTTGTTTATTTTAATGTCAATTTATTTTGAGAGAGACAGAGAGAGAGCACAAGCAGGGGAGGGGCAGAGAGAGAGAGGGAGAGAATCCCAAGCAGGTTATGCACTGTCAGCACAGAGCCTGATGTGGGGCTTGATCTAATGAACCATGAGGTCAGGACCTGAGCCGAAATCAAGAGTCGATGCTTAACCAGCTGAGTCATCCAGGTGCCCCGTGTATCTAGAATTTTCTATCAGCCAATTGTCTTTTCCATGAGAGTAGCCAATTGATAGTCTTAGATATAAACCAGCTTTTTATCCCTCTTTAGTAGTTGTCATTTAGCAGTGAGTGATAATTGAAAAAGAAATTATAGCCTGAGAGAGTCTTTATGTAAAATATATGATATTCTTTCAAAGCATCATCAAATGCTGCCAAGTGGAAACAGTTTATCATGGATAACACAAGTCTAGGAATTGAATTTCAACTCTGTAATTTTGAACAGATTACTTATTTTCATGATTTTTGCAATCATGTATCAGTGCCACAGTCTAAGTCTTATTTCAATGTGAAAGAGACTTTTAAAACTATAAAGATAATAATTATAGTATTTATGTTACTAAGTTACAACTAGTGTTCTAATAATTTATATAATTAACTCAGTTCTGGCAACAGTACTAGAAGATAGGTATTATTATTATTATTGACTATTTTGCAGGTAATAAATCTCTAGTATAGAAAGGTTAAGTTTTTTGGCCAAAGTCACAGGGCAGGAAAAATAGCAGAGCCAGTATTCAGTCCCAGGCATTTTGGACCTGGAGTCTGTGTTTTGAACTTTTATCTATTAAGAGATTACTAACACTGACATAGGAATTTGCAAAAAAAAAAGAAAGAAACTTTAAGCAATTTCTGCAGGCTTTTTAATATAGATTTTACACATTTTCTTCTTTATGAATGTAGTTAACATAGTATAAACTCTACCAATGAAACTACTATATCTAGGTTAAATAAAACAACTATATCTCACATTTATGAAAAAGTAAACTTTGTTTTTTCTCTTAAATTTTGACACCTTTCAGAATCTAGTGATTAAAGACTTCAAATTTCCTTCTCTCTATAATATAGATGTGGGCTTCTCTTCCTATGCTTTCCCTATGTGGTAGATAGAATTCCAAATTGAACACTAACAGTCCCATTCCCTGATGTGGAAACTCTGCATAATCTCATTTCCTTGAGTTTAGGAGGAAGTTGTGAATATGAATAGGATATTGCTCCTGTAATTTGGTAACTTCATATAGCAAAGTTGTAAGGATTTTTCAGATATAATTAAGGTTCCTAATATACTGACTTTAGGTGAGTCAAAAGGGACATTATCCTGTGTGGGCCTGACCTAATCAGGTGAGCTAATAGTAGTCATATTACCTATTTTTTCCCATCGCAAAATTGAGAAGTTTTCTATTTTGTAGGAATGGTATTGCCAACTACTCTCAATGTGGGAAAAGTCGATGTTAATTTAGCATTGTAACAACATAGACATTTTTATTATATAGTGTTTTAGTGTGATCCTCACTGTCTAAACATAAATAATACAATTTTTAGTTTGTTTATTTATTTTTAGAGAGACAGAGTATGCTCAATTAGGGGAGGGGTAGAGAGAGAGGCAGAGAGAGAATCTCAAGCAGGGTCCATGCTGTCAGTGCAGAGCCCAATGCAAGGCTTGACCTCACAAACAGTGAGATCATGACCTGAGCAGAAAACAAGAGTTCGGCGCTTAACCAACTGAGCCTCACAGGTACCCCTAAGCATAAATACATTAAAGAAAAAAAAGGTACCTATTAAAAATTACCATTTAACACATAATTCAATACATTAAAAATTATATATGAGTATGTATGTGTATACACATGAATAAAAGAGATGTCTGAATAGTCACCAAACTGTGGCTGTGGCTGATGGTTATCAGTATAATGAGATTTTAGGCAATTTTTATTTTCTTCCTAACAGTCATATGTATGTACACTTCAAATTATTTACAGTAAACCATTTATTTTATAATTGAGACAGTTCCCTTGTGAAAAATAGAAGGAAAATTGTGAGAACACTTATACTAAAATATTGACAGTGATTATCCTAGATTGATGGGAAAATGAATAGTGTTGTTTTCTATTTTTATTACTGTAATTTTAAATTGTAATTTGAATATATGCTTTATGGCAATAATTTAAACAACAGATACTGCACAGTTTAGAAATTAAAAATATACTAACACTAGTATCTCTGGACTCAATCCTAATGTGACTCTTTTTTTTCCTAAATAAAATCTACTTTTTAACAGTTTGACCTATACCTTCACATACACAGTGGTAGGGAAAAGAATAAGCCATCTGTTCCTTGAGTGGTAGAGAAATAATTTAACACTATCCTGACTGGTGTGCCTGGGTGGATCAGTGGGTTAAGCGTCTGACTCTTGATTCTGGAAAGGTCATGATGTCAAGGTTCATGAGATCCAGCTCTGTCTCATGTCTGGCTTTGCACTGACAATGTGTGAAGGCTGCTTGGGATTCTCTCTCTTCCTCTCTCCTTGCCCTCTCTCTCAAAAGAACTAAACATTTAAAAAAATCCTATCTTGATCTATTTGATATAAAATTGGTTTCTTCTTTATTCATCTAGGTTCCATGAAGAGAGAGGAAAGAAACTCTTAACTAAAGTATATAACTAGATACATTTTTACATATGTATACATTTGTAAAATCACTGTTACAATTAGGTACAGAGTATTCCCATCACCAACTGTTTTTTGTACCACTTTGCAATCTTTCCCGCACTATTTGTTGTCACTATAGATTGGTTTACTTTTTCTAAAGTATATATATATTCTGACTTTTTTCACTCAGCATAATGATTTTAAGATTCATCATGTTGAGTTTTTTTGTATCAGTGACATGGTCATCTTTATTGCTAAGTAGCATTCTTTTGCATGAATATTCCACATTTTACTTAGCCATTTACCAGTTAATGAACACCTGGGTTATTTTCAGTTTTCACTAGTACAAATAAGCTACTATGAATATTTTTTCACAGTTCTTTATGTGAAGATATGTTTTCATTTCTTTGGAGTAAATACCTGGGAGTGGAATGGATGAGTTTCATGATGGGTGAATATTTAACTTTTAAAGAAACTGCTGGACAGATTCCCAAAGCGGTTGTATCATTTCACATTCCCAGCAGGGCATGAGAGTGCAAGTTCTTCCACATCTTCACCAATAATTGTGAACTTAAGTCTCTTTAATTTCTGCCATTCTAAGAGTTGTACATTAATATCACAAAATGTCCTTAGTTTGTAATACCCTCATGATTAATGATGTTGAGAATGTATGCTTATTAGCTCTTTTGTTAATCATCTGTTTAAATCATCTGTCATTTTTTCCTGTTGGGTTGATTTTTTTTTTTTTTTTTTTTTTTTACTATTTTACTGTTGTAAGAGTTCCTTATACATTATGGTACAAATCTTTTCTCGGATTAAGAATATTTTATTCTGATCTATGCCTTGCTATTTAGTTTCATTATGGGGTCCTTCAAAGATCAAATGTTTCTCACTATGATAAATTCGAATTCATTACTTATTGTTTTAACTTTATGGTTCTTGCTCTGTATTACTATCTAAAAATATTTAATAATATCAAAATCATAAACATTTTATAGAAATTTATATTTTAGCTTTTATATTTAGATCCATGACTCATTTTATGCTTAATTTTGTGTATGGTATGAGGTAAAGCTTAAGGTTCTTTTTTCTTTCCTTTTTTTTTTTTTTTTTTTAAATTAAGCTCTATACCCAGTTTGGGTGTTGAACTCATGACCCAGAGATCAAGAGTCACATGCTCTATCAAGGGAGCTAGCCAGGTGCTCCAAGCCCCTGAATGAATATCTAGTTCTTTAAGCATCAGTAGTTTACAATCTTTGCATTCTGCATTTAACTGCTTTGGAAACTTTAGGGAAAATCAATTAACAGTATGTAGCGATTCTATTTCTATACTTTCTAATTGTTCTCTTGATCCAGTGACTATGCTCTTGTTGACACCACACTCTCTTGATTACTATAGCTTTATAATAAGACTTGAAGTCAGGTAATGTAAGTTCTCCGACTTCTTCTTTTTAAAAATTTCTCTCAGAGATTTCCAGTGCGGAGGATGGTATAAATCCATTCCCCGCCCCCCTTTGCTCACCATTAAGCACACGTATATACCCTAGAAATGGTACAAGAGACAAACAAAGAATTCTGAAGGTAGTAAGAGAAGACTGAGTAATGAAAGAATATCATAGTGGAAAGGTGTCTGGGTCCTCCCAGCCAACAGACAAAGGATGTAGATTGAATGTTTCTCACCTCCAATACAGCAACAGAAGGCAGCCCAGGTAGGCTCATCCTTCCACAATGAAATGGGAGTCCCTAGGGGAACATCAACCAACCTCGACACCACTGGCAAGGAGTGTCAATCAGGAGCCCCCAAAAATAAGTGGCCAGGTAAAGCACTCTCTATCCCATTGGGGCTAACACACCCCTTTTCTGTCAAGAGATTAAAAAGTGGGAGAGCATAACTTGGAAGATAAACTCAGCTACAGTAGGTTTATCAACCTGGGAAGCTTCTGATCTCACAAGCCTGAGAATCTCCTCTCCTGCCAAGGAACACAGAAGAAAAAGGTATGCAGTCTCTGCAAGTGCCTTAGTCTGGGAAGCCCATCTCTATACATAGGCTGAGGCTTTTCTGTCTGAGCAGGGGCTATCAGGGCAACACGGGGGAGGGGGGCACTGATAAAACCACCCCAACACAAGATTTCCCCAGGGAGAGGCATTCCTGGCTGGTCTGGGAAAACCTGTTCTGCCCAATTAGGCAACATCAACAGAGACCGGTAGGAGTCCAAGCAGTACAAGGTAAACCAAGCAGACCCACGTAATAAGATTGCAAAGTCCCTAAAAATTAAACTGCCATTGGAAACACTCCTCCATTCCTCAAATACATAAAGATAAAAGATCCAAAAGAAAAAGAAAATGATTCTTAATATGTACCCATCAAACAACAAAGACTCAAACCGCACGAAGCAAAACCTGATAGTGCTTTAAGCAGAAACACAAATCTGAAATCGTAGTTGGGGATTTCAACCCACCTCTTAAAAATTGAAGGAACTCTTAGAAAATCAACAAAGACATAAAAGACCTGAACAATGCCATCAACTAAAAGACTGTATTTTACATAATGTAATATTCCACTTAACATAAAAAATGTACATTTTTTTTTCAAGGGCCCTTGGAGCATTCAACAAGATAGGCCATGTCCTAGGCCACAAAACAAAATCTGGTACATTTAAAATAATTGCAATCACACAGAATGCATTCTCTGGCCATAATAAAATCAAATTAGAAATCAATAAAACAAGGACAACTCTAGGATGGTTTTCCATCTTGATTATAGTGGTGGACATGTGAATTCACACAATATTTAAACTTGTTTAGTTTTTAGGCACATGAATCAAGTAGAAGTACTTAAGCAGAATGTTAAATAAGTGAGAGCAGGCATTACTGTCCCTTTCCTAATGTTAGAGGAAAAGCATTAAATATTTGAACATTAAACATGATATTACCTTTATGTTTCTCCTGGATATCAAATTGAAGAAATTTCTTTCTCTTCTTTGTTGAATTTTCTTGATGAATAAGGAGTGTTGAATTTTGTCAAATTCTTTTTCTCAGTCTATTGAAATAATAGGTTTTGTGTCCTTTATTCTGTTAATATGACGACTTACATTGATTAATTTAAGCAAGTTCAAATAACCTTCCATTCCTGGAATTGAACCTATTTGTTCATAATGTATTTCCCTCACATATGGATCCATTTTAATAATACTGTTAAAGGCTTCTGTTCCTATATTCATGATGAATATTTGTCAGGAATTTTTCTAATTTTATTGTCAGGATACATCTTTAGAGGTAGCTAGTCTCAAAAGACGTCAGGGAAAGTTCCATCTCCTCTGCTTTGTCCAAAAAACTTCCAGGATTGAATGTTTGATAGAATTCTTGGTGAAAATATATGATCACAAGGTTGTTGTTGTTTTTTGGTGGGAGTTCTTTTGATAATTCCATTTCTATTTCTATTCCTTTTTTAGATTAGATAGAGGGCAAGAGAAGGGGCAGGAGCAACAGAGTGAGAAGGAAACGGAAATCAAAGATCTGCGGTTGGAGTGTGAGCTAGGGCAGATCAATTACTCGACCACCATCTGTCGGCAATTACAAGACTTCATGCTCTTCCAGCAGCTCCAGGAGCAGGTGCCGCCACTGACTGGCCTGGACTCTTAACTACAGCAACCTGGAGACCTGGCGCTAGTCCTGCTGGGATGGGGTTTCGGGAACATTCCCAGCCCATCATCATAAAAACCACTCTCCCAGTAGTTTTGATAGGGTTAGAGAATAAATCAGCTATAAGTCTCTGCAGCAGACGACGGTGAACCGAGTTCGCCCGAAGACCGCTTAAGCTGAAGCCTCAGTCGGAGCTAGCGCAAAAATACTGCCAGTGCCCACTTCCCGTCGGAGCAGCCAGCCACATCCTTCCCCCTGAAGAACCTCAAGGCTCGCAGCTTGCTACCTCGCCTCAGCAACAGCTCTGGCATTCTGCACATCCAGGCCGCTGAAAGACCCCAGCCCGTGTTCCTTAGGCCTCGAGTCCCTTGGCGCCCCCTTCGCTGAGACCAAGCATAAGACGAACCGAAAGCAACTTGGCGGTGAGCCTCTCAGAACATGGCTGCCCGCTGCTGCCTGGTGTCGGGGCTCCTGCGAGCGTGTCGGGCCTCCTCCCAGCGGCCCTCCACACCGATGGGGAAGACACCGTCCGTTCCCTGCTCCCCAGAGAGCCCACCTGTGCCCGCAGTGTGGCACCTCGGACAGGCCCGCTCCAGCGGCTCTCCAGGCCTCGGTGGCGTTTGCATCTACTCACGGGCCTCTCCTGCCCGCCACTGTGGGGCTGTGTCTCCTCGAAGGGTCCAGAAGCTACACTCTGCCTCGAGGCGTTCACCAGCAGATCCCGCCGAGCGGAAGCCACTTCTGTGTGGCTCTCATTCAGCATCCTGACGACTGCCACTGGTGTCCCGACAGACAGGCTCCATTTCTTAGGTAAAACTTGCGGTCGGTTCTGCGGAGGGTTGTGGGCCACAGGTGTCAAATCTCCTGCTACCAGCTGGTGTGCCTCCCTGATGAGGTCACTGCGGGGCCAGCAGCCACAGGTGCCTGCGTTTTTCGGGGGGTGGGGGAGAAGGCGTCTTCTGCAGCCCGATTACTAGATTTTCTGAGTCAAAATGCAGCTTTGTGCTGTTAATGTTCTACTTTGTTTGCTGGATGTTTATTTCGTTGATTTCTACTTCTCTCAACTTTCCAGTTTCGACTTTTAGTTTACTCTGCTCTATTTTAAATTCTGTTCAAATGCAGGTTCTTGGTCATTAAAATCTTTAAAATTTAGACCTTTAAAATTTGTTTCCGTATGAACACTTAAAGGTAAAAATTTCCCTCTGATAATTGTTTCTCCAAATTTTTGTATGCTGTATTTTGTATATTCAAACTACTGTGATTTCTCCTTTTGATTCCCTTCTCTCACCTCTGGATTCTAAGCGTGGTTTAATTGAAAATATATGTAGTTCTCCTGAGATGCGTTGTAGTTATTGATATCTTATTTAACTGGGATCAGAGAATTTATTTCCTCTGATTTCAATTCTGATAAGTTGATTCAGACTTTATGGCCCAGTTCATGGTCCATTTTGGTAAATAAAATATGAACACTCAAAGAGAATGTGTTTTCTGACATTATATGCACATATACATATATATATAGTGTCCTATAATTATTAGACCAAGATTTTTGTCTTAGGGTTTTTTTTTCCTAGTGGTTTACTCAGTTCAAGGGAACTATTAAAATATCCTATAATCATGGAATTAACTAGCTTTTTAAAAATTCTGTAGTCTTCATACCATGTTTTAAAGGTTGGCTGTCAGGTAATACACATTTGGTTGTTGTGTCTCCCTGATGAACTGGGCATTGTATCCTTGTTAAATAGCCTGCTTTATCTCTGACAATAAATTTTTCATGATGTCTACTTTATCTTAGTAAAATGGCTAATCCAGCCTTCTGCTTTGGGTTTGTATTATATATCCTTTATATCTGTTTGCCCTCAACCTGTGTGAGCTTTAAATTTCATGGCTTCTATATAGCATAGAGTTAGATCCTGCTTTCGTTGATTCTTATAATCCCTGCCTTTTAATTAGAATTGTTTTATCCATAAACACCCTGTGTAGTTATTGATACTTGATTTAGGTTTGCCATTTTATTAGATAATTTCTGTACATCCCCTCTACTTGTTGCCATATTTTCTAGCCTTCTTACTATTTGAATTTTAGAATTCCATTTTAAGTTACCTATTGACCCTTTTTCAGTACTTCTTTAGGATCGTTCTTTGCAATCTGTAGAATCAATGTTGTAGTACTTCATATGCTACATAGAAAATATGCAGCCACTGGACCCATTTACTGTAACCTCCTAGTTCTTCATATGTTATCTTATGCTATGGATGTTATGAACCCAAAAGACAGCATTATAATTTTTGCTTCAAAAAGTCATGTACATTTTAGCTCAACTAAGGGGAAAAACTTATTTTTTGTTAATATATATTGCTATTCTTCATTTCTCCTTGATGGTCCATCTTTCTCTGAGATATCTATATATATATCTATATATAGATATATATATAGATATATATATAGATATATATCTATATATATATTTTTTTTCTCTCCAGTTAGAAGGAATTCCTTTAGCATTTACACCTGCAGTACTCAGGACAAAATTCCTTATTTTTGTATGTGAACATAATTCTGTGTTTACCTTTTTTTTTTTTTATCTTCTTAATGATATTCTTCCACCTTCTTGCTTCCATGGATGCTCATATGAAATCTCTAGTAATATGAGTTACTCTTGCCCATGTTCCCTTGATAATTAAAATTTTTTCTCTTTAATTTTCAACAATTTTTTCTGTGTTGCTGTTTAGTTTTAAATTTTTTTCTACTTGGGTTTACTAAGCCTCTTGTTTGTATAAAACTATGTCTTACACACATTTGGGAAGTTTTTGATGGTTATTTCTTAAATGGTTTTTTTTCCCTGCTCTGCTTTCAATCCTTTTTGAGCTCAAATTATGTTCAGTTTATAATTTTGATATGTCCCACAGATCCTTGAAGCTCTTCTTTTTCTTCAGACTGAGTTTTTTTTTCTATTGCTAGATCTTGAAGATCACTGATTTTCTTTACTGTCACCCGTATTTTTTTTCCAAAAACTGTTTTATTTTGACTTTATCTGGAATATTATCAAGCTTTTTCTTTTTAAAAATTTTTTAATTTTTTTTTATTTTCAAGAGCGAGAGAGACACCCTGAGCACGAGCTGGGGAGAGGCAGAGAGAGGGAGGCACAGATCCTGAAATAGGCTCAGTGCTGTCAGCAAGGAGCCCGACAAGGGGCTCAAACTCGTGAATGGCGAGATCATGACCTGAGCTAAAGTCGGTGCTTTACTGACTGAGCCTCCCAGACGCCCCATCTTTATTTTTTTCTGCCTAGATTTCCTAGGTTTTTATACGTGGAGTGTTTCTCTGTCATTACATAGTGTGTGTTATACATAACACCATGCAAACACACACACACACACACACACACACACACACACACACAAGCTCTTTTAAAGTCTGTGCTGATTTCAACATCTGGATAATGTAAGGTTAAAATCTGTTAATTTTTCCTGTAAGAATGACTAGCATTTTTTTCTGGTTTCTCATACCTTATTTTTAATTATATTCCTCTCATTGTAAAGGGGATATTATATAGGTAATTTGCATTTGATTATATTAAGAATGGTGGGATTTCTTTTTTAATAGACAATTTGGTTAGGTTCAGATTTCAAACATTTTATTACATCTCAAATCTCAGGGTACTTATTTTGACCTTCATTGCAAGCTACTTTGAGGCTGCACTGTGCCCGTATGCTTCAGAAACCGTTCTAAGATTCAGGTAGGTTTTATTTATCTTTTTAAATTTTTTTTAATGTTTGTTTATTTTTGAGACAGAGAGCATGAATAGGGGAGGGTCAGAGGGAGAGGTCAGAATCTGAAGCAGGCTCCGGGCTCTGAGCTGTCAGCACAGAGACTGACGCGGGGCTCGAACTCACGGACCGTGAGATCATGACCTGAGCCGAAGTTGTACGCTTAACCGACTGAGCCACCCAGGAGCCCCTCAAGTAGGTTTTATACTCCAGATTTAGGGCTCTTTTTCTGTGGCTTTCTCCTTACCAGGAATCTTGCATAAATTTTTAAGAAGTACAGTCATTTTGAAATACGTTTTTGGTTTTCTGTTGTTTTGAGAGAGGGAGAGAATGTGGGGGGGGGGGGAGAAACTTAAGCAGGCTTCATGCCCAGTGTGGAGCCTGACACGGGGCTCCATCTCATGACCATGAGATCATGACCTCAGCCAAAATCAAGGGTTGGATGCTTAACTGAGCCACCCAGGTGCCCCATGTTTTCTGGTTTTTAAAGTCAAAGTCTGTAGGTTCTAAGTGTTATAGCCATTTTCTGCATTGAAAATGTTGGCTTAACTTTAAACAAAAAGCCAGGGAAAAACCACATAACTCACACAGTAGTATTCTTTAACAAGTGACAACTCCTGCTCTAGAATGTACTTGAATTTGATCACTATCCATTGCTTTGAAGTCCTTTTGTTGTTTGGATTTTATAGTAATGTGCAAGAGAGCTTGGTATAGTAGGAGCTATTTGACGATGGTAGAAGTGACAGTCCTTGTCTTTTTTTTTTTTTTTTTAAACTCCATTGAGGGATACAGGAGATGAAGAGCCAGAAACAAGTACTGGGGCTGGCCTGGGTCTCCTGCTCCTCCGTGAATGATGTAAGACCTCAGTTTCTGGCAATACTAAGATGTATACAGAATTTAGCAATTTGCGTAGTTTTGATACAACATAGAACTCCTTTCCCATATGTGTATCTAACAACATCCCTTTGTAGGCTTCTGCCCTCAACATAATACTTTGTTTAAACTGTGATCCATAAAAAGGTTGTAACTTTGAACATCTTTAAATGCTCTGGAAAAAGTAAGGCTTCAAGTCAGTCATGTCCTTTTGTCTCCTATTTTGATCACATACAACTAATGTTAATAAGTGGTTAACTTTATTGAACTATGTTGCATTGTATAATTTTCAAATTTCACTAAGCTCTTGGAAATGTATTTAGTAACAGTATATTGTGGAAATGTTCAGAAATCATCTCTTGGATTAATTTAGATCTGTAGAATCAACAGAAAATTCGAAATTACTTTAATAAAAAATTGAAAGGGAATTTCAGATTTTACATGCAATCTTTGTATTGTCATTTTATTCAGCAATACATATGTTTGCTAATATAAAGTGGACACCTCAGGCTTGCTTGTGAGGGAAATCTAATCTGGGTGTTCGTTCCCATGGAGATTGACTGAAGAATAAAAACTCAAGCACATGTCTGTCTTAATTACTTGAATCAAAGATGAATAGATAAACCAAATAAACTTTGCTAAATCTGCCATGGGTATGTAATGAGCAAAAAATGTATAGCTATCATTAAAATACTAGTTGAGATTGCATCATGCTTATGGGGCATTTAATCTATAAAAATACCTCTTTTCAGGGTGCCTGGGTGGCTCAGTTGATTAAGTGTCCGACTCTTGATTTTAGCTCAGGTGGTGATCTCAAGGTTTCGAAATGGAGTCCTGCCCTGCTCAGGCTTCATGATGAATGTGGAGAATGCTTGCGATTCTGTCCCTCCCTCCCCCTCCACCCCTTCCCTCCTGGGCTTATATGCACTCTCAGGCATAGGCTCTCGCAAGTGCACGCTCTTTCTCTTTCTCTCTCAAAAATCTAAAAAATTACCTGTTTTCAATTCCTGAGTGAAACAGTGAAGCAACTCCCTAAAACTTAAAAATTAAGGAAATAAACTAGGGAACAAATATTTACCAGGGGAATTTGGTAAATTCTGAACTCAAAAACTTTTAGAGCTAGTTGTAGGAAAAGCTTAGGGATCTCTCCTAATCCAGTTATGAGAATCTAGCTTAAGACCAAGTAAATCTGTAGAAGCAAGACAAAATTAGGCCACAGAAAATAGTAGTACAGAGGGGAAAATTAAAGTTATCCAGAGAAAAGATAGCTCCAAAGAAGTCTATTTGGTAAATATTGAAATATTCCAGGAAATATTGAAAACCTACTCAGTTGCATTGAAATTGCAGTATTCAACACGTAGTGAACATAGTTAATGTGCAATGAGAAATTCAAAGAAACTATGTTAAGATTTTTCATGTAAGAAGGCAGTGAGAAAAAATAACAAAGTTTTCATTATGTTTTGGGCTTCACTATCCTGATCGCCCAATACTAAGGGCATAACCTTAAGTATTCCTGTTTCTGTGACTGTTCAGTAGTTAAGTGTGAACTATTGAGTGTCTGTTGTCTACTCTGGTATTGTATACATTTTTTGTTCAGATTATATTTTTTAGTTAAGACTTTAAGGGCAGATTCTGAGAATTAGCAGAAAACCTATACTTTCAGACTCCTTTATATTACTGAACATGTCTAGCTAGTTGAGATAATTTTTCTACTTAAATTCATCATTCCATTCCTTGCTCTTTAACTCAATGACCATGAAGGTTATTTAGAAGATCTATTTTAGACTTTATATCTTTAATACATTACACCCATAAATCTAGAAACATGACTATACTAGGATTTGCCATTTAGAATAAACTAAATGGTGAGTTACAGGACACCAATAATGGTTAAAGTAATCAGCAGTACTGTATAGAATAGGCAAATTGAAATCAGTGGAGGACAGAGAATGTTAATACTGTTGAAACGGACTACAATGTGAGAAGAAAATATAAGAGAAAACTGAATGTTTTCTGAGGAGTTAGCCCAAGGAGGGGATGATACACTAAGAGGGCAAGCTGACTGGATTCATGATGGGAGATTGAGGGGAAAACTTGAATAGAAGCAAAGGCCAGGTTCTGGGCACTGCATTTAGGTAAAAGAATGATCTCCTTTAGCAAGGGCCAATTAAATTTGCATTAAATAGGTTTAGTCTTTGTCATAAAGAATGAAATTTTTTCAACTAATGTTTTATATCAAACAGTAGTCATGAAAAAGGAAGAGCTTAACTATATCTTAATGTATATCCGGCCAGAAAGAGAAGCACAAACTTATGTTACTGCTGCTGGGTAAGTTTTCATCACTAAGGAATGATCATTAATTTTTAAAATTATATATATGCATATGTAGTTATGCAATCTGAAAGCTATTGATTTGTTCCAAATCACCTAGTTATCCAGGATTCATAATGAGAGCTTCTGAATTTCTTTAAATGTTTATTTTTTGAGGGGGGGTGCATAAGTGTGAGTGGGTGAGGGGCAGAGTGAACAAGAATCCCAAGTAGGCTCTGTGCTCTCAGCGCAGAGCCCAATGCAGGGCTCAAACTCAGGAACCGTGAGATCATGATCTGAGCCAAAATCAGGCATCAGATGGGTTCCCTGAGAGCTTCTGATTTTCAATTCTTTATGCAATTGCAGTGTTAAGCTGGATGGTTCTTGCTAAAGTATGCTGTTACCTACCATGCTTTGATTCTTAATTTTTATTTAGGTCTTGTCAGTTGGCTACAGAATATAAATGATCGTTTTGTCCTATGCAAGAAACAGGTGTCACTATTTCTAATCCTTTGTATATTTGAGAAATTTGCTGTTCTTTATGCAGGAGAAAATAGCTGGGTTTAAGTTCATCATGTTTTTTTGTAAATTCACAACTTATTTTATCATTGAATTTAATATTGCAGAGGCAAAGTCTGCAGCCAATTTAATACCTGTTTTTTTGCATGTGACTTATGGTTATGTCATTAGTGTTACTTTTCATTTTTTACCATGTTCTGGTTTTGGGGGGGGTTTGCTTGTTTTTTTGGGGGGGTCTTATTTTTGTTTGCTTACTTTTGCCTCTCTTCCTCAATATTCTATTTGTATTAAGCCCTCATAAATTTCAGAACAAGTTTCAGTTGGTGTTCAAATATACTTAAACGTTTTTTCTTCTACTTTAAAAGTTGGGTTGTAAAATGGTCCCTGTAAACAAAAGTCCACAATTAAGTTTTAAGCTTTCTGGATACATAGCAACACTTATATTTGTTTCCTTCCTATAAATACATTTTTATTCAATCTTGATAGCTGAAACTGAAGTTTTTCTGCCAAGCCCAGGTTAATCTCCTATTTATCTGTGAGGATTCTGTCACAATTTGTGCATACTGATGGAGGTATATATCATATGCCCATTAAATAAATCCAGTTTCCCCCTGAAATTAATTTGCATCTAACTTCTGGATTTCTTGTACTTTGTCCCAGATAGAAGCCTTTGATAATCAGGAATTAAACTAAATCATTCTAAGCACCTCTAGAGTATTGTGCTTAATTAATCTTCTTGTGTACATATGTATGCATACATCATATAAAATGGTTGAAAATCTAAAAATATTTTTAAATACACCAGGACCCAGGGTATTGAAAGACATTAGCTAAATCTCCAGTGACTCACAGATGGAAGAGGAATAGAAGGTCAACAGAGATTTAACAGTAAGGTTTTAACAGAGGTGCAGATAGAGAATTATGGAATTATAGAGGAGGAATTGTCATTTACTTGAAATGAGCAGTTTTCATGTCTTAAGTAAATTTTTTCAGTTTTATTACTAGAGCAAAAGATTTCTCCTGGGAAATCCTGTAATCCAGTTACCTACCACAGAACTTAGTGGACATTTTTTATTTATATGCCTCAAGTATTGAATTAAACTTCTATAATGTAAGTGATCTCTATTTTTGGTTGAGAATAAAGTAAAATGCCAGTTTAAAAAATAAATTTTTAATTAACGCTAAAGAGAAGGAATGCATATATTCAAGTTTCTTCCTTGAAAATCAAGACTGATGTAATGAGAGGAGATGGAAGGAAAGGATTTAAGATCTGCAGTCTAGTCATCCTACCCTGAGCTCCTTACAAGACCCTATTGCCCATATGCACGCAAAAGTATTTTGGTAGTAATAACTCTGAATCTAACATAAAGTTCGTTTATTTGTGTACTTTCATCATTAATAACGATCTTAGGATATAAGTTCTATTAAATTCTATGAATATGAAATCTAGATGTCTTCCTTATCCCTATTAAAAGAAGCTAAAGAGGCAAGATTGTGTGTATACTAAGTATATAGCTCAATGTAAAACAAGTTATTGACATGTATTTAGCATTGTTTGAGTATTTTGAGTACAGTTGTAGTAAAAGCATGTGATAAGACTCAGGCAAACCTGGATTCAAATTCAAACTTTAATTCTGTGACCTTCAGCATTCTCATTTGTGAAGAATGTCTGGGTATGTTGTATTAACAATATTAAAGATGCATTGCTTAGGAAAATGAATTAGTATTACTGATGCTTCAATTATAGAGCCAGGCAAAATCCACTGAGAAAAATGTAAGGTTGTTTAGATTAAATTTTTCATAGATAATTGACTACCAATTATTTGTCCCCTTCGGGAGCATTGTAAAAGCAGATGTTGAGAGTCAATTAATTTGTATTTGTTTAGGTGGGACTCTATCAAAAAAGCAAAATCTGTAAATAGTATAACTTTTCATTCCTCTTGAAAAATCTGAGCCAAATCTGTCACTTAAGGCAGATACAGAAGTTATTATGGCATGGCATATGCCAGAAGCTTTATCCTCGCTTCATCTGTTAATCTTCTCTCATGGTAGTAGGATTTTAAATCACATAGATTCTGCTATAATTCAGTTCTGTCAGGTGGCAGCTGTGTGAACTTCAGTTACTTCAAATCCCCAGGTCTGAATTTTCCATGTGGTAAAATAATGTTAATAATATCTATCTGAAGAGAACTTTGAGGATTACTATGTATTCTACATGTATATTTTAAAGTATATTCTGGTATTGAACAGTAGAAAGTGTTCAATAAATTGTTACCATATTTTAGCCACCTATTACATTATATCATATTTATGAAACTTTTTTTTTAAAAAACTAGATAGGGCATAATGAACAATAAAACTCAATGTTATAATGACTTTATTTCCTTAATTTGATGTCATTCATAATTTTAAGTAAAGCTAACTCCTTTGTCTTTGACCCTCTCTATATTAATATTCCTAGTTTCACACAAAAATGTTGGAGGTCAATTATTGAGCTCAATATCCGAGGCTTCCTTGATCCCTCCACTTTGTGAACTTGAATAAGGCAAAGATTTCTATTCCTCCCAATCATTGAAAACTAAATATCTAAGTGAAAGGAAGTAGAAACTAAATGAGAAGCCAAACTAATTTTACTTAAGCAGTTAAAGCTTTCACAGTGAATGATTTGGAGCTCTTCAGTGTTACTTAGTGAATGTAATCATACGTATTTATCTTGTTGAGAATTATATTGTGACACATGCATGGTAAGCAGGACTGCTATTATATAAATTACTCAAGATTTGTTGTTTGAAGTTGAGTACAAAAAGAAATCATGCATGAAGTTTTCTCAACAAAAATATTTCCATTTAAAGAGAATTTACAGAAGTTATTAACTAACCAGTAAGACTAACCATAATCTCATTAACTTCTATACATTGAGTTCAGTAACAGAAATGTAAAATGTCTGATAAGTAGGAGAGAAGAACTTGCTGGTATTCTGAAGAACAAGATTCAAAGGATTCAGGACAGGATTCAAAATTCTTAGACAAGTAGATGAAATACTAGACTTGTTCACATAACAAAAGGTTTCCTCTAAGTAATCAATTGTTCAATTTCTTCCCACTTTCAACATATGAATGTGTGTGTGTTTAAATAGTACATACATTCCTTTCAGAGTTTACGTATGAGTGGGGGAGATAGGTAATAATCAGCTAAAACCATTAAAAAGTTTTATAAGGGGGCTGTAAGAGCATATGAAAAGAAGACTGATCTAGTGTGGATACATTACGGAAAGCTTAACCAAGGATATAGTTGAACTGCTATCTCAAGGGTAACCAGATTGTATTTGGATAAATGAATGGGAAGATGATATTGAAGGTAGAGGAACACTTTATTAGAAGTCCTGATGGGGAAATTAGCATGATACCTTTTTGAAGATCTGGAAAATCTTCAGATTTCAGGCTAGTGTAGCCAGAGTGCAGAGTGAGTGGTAGGATATGAATCCTCATAAGATACTTGTGAAATTTTAATCCAAAATGACACAAAGTATTGTGGGAAGAAGAAAATACTCATCAAATAGTATAGTCAGCATCTTTACAATTCTATAAAATAGTTATTTCTGGAATAAATATTTGTATAATGGAGAATTTATATAGAAAAGCTCGAAAGGGGCACCTGGGTGGCTCAGTCCATTAAGTGACTAACTCTAGATCTCAGCTCAGGTCTTGCTCTCTAGGTCGTGATTTCAAGCCCCGGGTTGGGCTCCTTGCTGGGTATGAAGCCTACTTAATTTTTTTTTTTAACTTCTGAAAGAAGAAAACATGACTCTAATCCTAACAGTCCTATATGTCCTGAAAGTATGTGTCTTAGAATGGAATTCATTAAGTCAAATGATGAGAACATTACAACCGAATGGTGCAACTGTAGCAACTTTCATCAATCAAGTAGATTGTATTGTTGTCAAACAAATCTCAATAGTTTGTAGCAACAAGTATGCTGGTTTTTCATGTTCACCAAAAGGTGCAAGTCAATTTTGGCTTGGCAGATCAAGGCAGAGAAACTTTCAGAATGCCTATGAACTGGGCTTGGTTCCAGCTACAGTTTGGGTTCAGGGCTGTTCGAAGTGTCTCTATATTATTTTTGGGTAAGCAACAACCTGAGACAAGTTCTCCTTATGGCATATGGCAGGAGCATGAGGGTAAACATCTGACACCTCTTTCGACTTTGATCTTGAGCTGTCATTCTGTCGCTTCCACCTGTATTCTGTTGACTAAAAGAAAATCACATGGCCAAACCCACCTTCAATAGGGGTGAAGAATTCTTCCATATTGGTGACAGGTATTATAAAGATACAAAACATGAAAATCAGGGAGCAGAAACTAACTTTTGTAGCTGCTGAAACCTCACATTAGGCAGCCTGCAGTTCCAGTAGCCATTGCCATTACCTCTTTAGAATTTGTAAACTTGTGACAGAACCAAGGAGACCATGTTGCTTAGATACCATGTTATTGATGCTGAAACCATCAGTCAAAACCAGACCTTCATCTATCAACTTTCTTATTGAAATGACAGAACCATCAAGAAGCACTTAGACACATGCACTGTGGGGAGGGGAGAAATGTTGCCATGGAACATCTTGTTTGCTTAAAGTTTACTGGTGGAAAGAATCTAATCTTGTGATAGCTTTTCTCTCATTTTCTCTAAGCATTCAGATACCTTATGTTTTCCATTGTATATTTTTATATTTCCTTTTGTATTTTCTTCTTGTCAGGGTTATGTTTTCCTTCAGGTGATGGTCCAGTGTTATTCCTTCTTACTCTCTTGAAATGGCAGCTTTGGATGCAAGCAGAATGAGAAGAATTTCATGGAGTAGTGGCAGATTGAGAAAAATGATTTGGGTTACATTAGACACATAGAAGTGCTGCTCAGTTCCATGTTTGGTAGAAACCCTCACGTACCTAAATCAGGAAAAAGGCAGCAGTGAAAGTCAGTAAATATGAAGAATATATTGCTGTATTTTCTTGTTTTCTTTAGTCATTCAACTGACTTTTTCCCCCCTTCAGTAGTTAAATATATGCCGTTAATATTCATCAATGGTGATTCATATTTTAGTGCAGTTTTTGCAATATTTGAAAAGTATCCAGGGTTTGGGTAATAAGCAGTGAGCAGTAATTTTGGATTTTTCAAGACTAGTATTATGATTTAAAGAAACACAAACTTTTTACTCCCAAGGAATTGGAGTAATTAAGAGGCAAATAAGTATTTAGCAGTAAGATATCAGAGAATGGAGCTCGCTTATCAATTTCAACTAGTAAAATTTGGGTTCATTGGTCCCATATAAACTCAGTTAATATTTTATCTGCATATTTTAGTAAATGGGTGTGGAGGGGAAGCAGTTTGATTCTCAAAATTATGTTAGTATATTCTACCTATATATAGGGAACAGTCAATTCCTAGAAAATCCTCTGGAATAGGGTCATCTGACATTTCCAAAGTTAAAAGTTTAATTATTGCTGCATTTTACCTATTCTCTTAAACTCAATTACATAATAGTTTAATGATTGTAACTGTTAAAATTTCTTTTATATTCATAGGGCTCTATGAGCCAGGCCAGTAATAATATTTCCACTTATCATATGAGTGAAGTGTATCTTAGCACACTAGCATGGATCTAAAATATTGGTGGGGTATAAATAAAATCTAGGTTTTATGATCAGTGATATGGATGCTGTTCACAGTAAAACACACTTTTATGTGCTAATAGAAATGTCTTTTATTGTAGAAGACCAATATCTCAGCACTGTGCTCAAGCAGTAAACCCATGGTTGATTTTGTACACGTTCTGCAGATCACTTGGAATCCTATCAAATGGCTACTTATAAATGTGACATTACTTACAAAAGGGTTCAGTTTTTAAATTTGCCATTTACTAGCTATGTGACCTTGAACATGTTACTTAACAGCTCAGTATCTGTTTCCCATCCATAAAATGGAGATAATTTTACCAAGTTTAAACAGCTGCTATGTAGGTTATATGAATCAAATACATATAAAATATTTAGCACAGGGCCTGGCATATACTAAGTGCTATAAAAATGTTAGCTATTATTAATATCAGGTTGTTATTTTAAGGCACAGTGCCAATACTTCAATGAGGGATAAAGGTTGTCCTGGTCTTTGAAGACCAAGGATAATGAAGTCATGTTGGAAGTGAAGAAAACTGATTTAGGGAAAAGAGTAAGAAATTTATTAAGGATTCTAGGCCTTAGCTTTCTGTCAGTAAATCAAAGTTAGGAAACATAAATTATGTTTATTAATGTCTGAGAAGTAGAACCAAGCCTAGATTGAGAGTATAGGTATAAAAGAAACTGAGGACAATTAAACAGTAAATAATAAAGATTTTCATGTGTATGCTTAATCTGTATAGTCTCCAAATTGTACCCAAAGAAAAGATATTAATATGGTAATAATAGGGAAATGGAACAGACATACAAACACTGATCCTCATTCTCATTTTGATGTAGCTAGAGAAATCACAACTCCTATAGGTTGCTGCCAGTCTTTACAACAGATGAAAGATAGGCACCATTAGCTGAACTTTAACATGAATGGGGGGCAGGGACTTCAAACTACACGGCTTATAGTTAGAACAGTCATATAGATCTTGAAGGCTTCTTGAGTGCTTTGCAGTGATAACCAAAATTTTCAATGAATTTCATGGCAATATCTGGGTTAGGAGTAAACCTATGCAGTTTTGGTAGTTTTAGGAAAGACTGTAGAGTCATTGTAACTGTTCAAGAAAAAATTTCCAGCCTGAGCAATATCAACCCAAGTGAATAAAGAAGAGTTACGATAAAGAAAATAAAGCTGAACAGAACTCTGGAAAGAATCTTAAAAATTATACATGAAGAATTACTAAACTTTACTTTCCAGAAAACATCTTGGTTCTAAATGTGGGTTAACAGTTGATTTATTTTTCAGATTTATTTTTCCCTCTAAATAGTCCATAGGGGTATCTAGGGACATAAATTATTTTTTCCGTGTGAGTTCAAGAATATATCTTGTGCTCTTAGCTTTTGATCTGTGGTCTTCACAATTTTGATCACTTCTCTAGGGAACAGATCAATGGTTTTAGTGATGTTATCCATGGTTTTGGTAATTGTTTTCATTATGGCATATGAACTTTGCATGTTCCCCTTGTGAATAATAGAGACTGAAGTAGGGCAGAGAAGAGCATTTTAGTATTTTCTGGGGATGGCTAGGTTGTCTAAGTTTATATCTAATACCTAATCTTTTCCAAAGTATGGTAGTTTTTATTAAAGAGAAATTTTTCTACCTTGCCATAATCTGAACTCTGACATTGACCATATAGCCAGAGGACTGTAAATCTTTAAGAAAACTTTGAGAAATACTGAGAGTATAATATGGGTTGGGATGAACAAGAAGGAAACAAAACAAAACTTCTTGCAGTTTCCCTTGAGAAACTAAGTAGTAATTTCTTTAACTCCTGGCCAACTGGAATTTTCCAGCTATTGTAAATGTGCCCTGGAAATATGTATATTTAAGAAATGATTTAAGATAGCTTAAGAAAATGTAATCTTTTATATTCAAGCAGTTAATATTTTTTGGAAGTATTTGCCTCTATTACACATTATTTCTTCAGATATATAACCAAAAGTGAAAAAATTTTGTTTCTTATTCTCCATCTACAAATGGCCTTGCTAACATTTTAGTAATTAATGTTTCCCTTAGCAGTGAGTAAGGTTGAATACAATACCTTTACTGTTTTTTAGTTTTGGATTTTCACATCATTTCAGTTGATCAATTTATTTACAAAGTTGGCATGTCTCCAAACAAATGGATTTTTTTTAGAGATATGTATTGTGTCAATTTCCTAGCCAATTTCAGCCATAGAAAATACACAAAGCATCTATAGAAATCCGCGCACACACAGATAACCATGTATTTGTTACATATATTCTGCATATATTATATAATGCATAAAGTATATATTTACATAATTCAATACAGTAAATTTTACTGCATAGGTATTTTCTCTATAAATCTGACTAAACACACTTAGTTACATTCAAAATCAGTTATAACTGTCCCTTCACTTGTGTTGTTGGTCTGTAGAAAGGCATGTGTATTTTATGCATATGGTGTAATTTCTCTTTATTCATCAGTAACATACACAATAGATATAAACTCAACCATATGAATAGTACAAAATCCATTCAAGTAATTCTTCATTCATCATATATTGTCTATTCATTACCAGAAAGGAAAGAGTTAGCGTTAGGCCTGTAACCTATTTCTCTTCTATTTGGGACACTTAGGAAAGAAATACAAGCTGTAAAATCAACCATAAACATGCTGATTATGGAAATTCTGGAAAATACGCTATAGGGCTTACTAGAAGGAATGGCCTTTTCTATGAAATGCTCTTAGCAGTATGCACTTGTCTGCATATTTGTTACTTGTCAAAAATTTGAAATCCTTCTGGTCTGGAGAAGATAAGAAGCATTAGCATGCATGCTGTTATTGTGTACCCTATAGAGGACTATACATCTGAGCTAGAAAAACCTCACCATGGTGGGAAATATGTAGACCAGTGAATGGTAAATGGAAACAGGGGAAGTTGTGGCAAATGAAGGATGTTCATAAGTGAGTTACAATCTCTGGTAAGAAAGCAATCACACTGTTTCCACAGGAGTGCTTTAGAACAATAGAATAAGACTGTTAGATATCTTCATCAAATCTAACATTTACTAGCAGCAGATTCTAGGAGAAACCTCTGCATATGTTTTCTCCACAAAGAGGAATTGGATTTTTTTTTTTTAGGTTTATTTTTGAGAGACTGAGAGAGAGTGAAAGTGGGGGAAGGGCAGAGAGAGAGAGAGGGAGACACAGAAACCAAAGCAGGCTCCAGGCTCTGAGCTGTCAGCACAGAGCCCAACGCGGGGCTAGAACTCACGAACAGTGAGATCATGACCTGAGCTGAAGTCAGGTGCTTTACCTACTGAGCCATCCAGGTGCCTCAAGAGGAATTGGATTCTTGATGATTTATGAACTCTGCTTCAAAATTCCACCTAGATAATTTGGTGAAAAGATGTGACACAGTACCCATGATAACTCAACTTACCAGTAACCACCTACTACCATTTGATTCATGGTTTATAGTCTATATTTACCATTCTTGTTATTTTTCTGATGACTTGAGAAAAATACTACCAATGAATCATAGAAGGTGGAGAATGCTGAACAGAGCTTCATGTCATTCTCTGTGGCTATTAATCAATGTGATGCATTGCTAAGACAGCTGCCTGGGTGTGACAAAGGAGATTGCTGCTGCCTTCCCAGCATGTCAGAAGTTTATTTGCTACTTTGAATATATGGAATGTGAATTTCAATGGAATGCATTTAAAGGAGGTGCAAATGGGACCTGAAGAGCCTCAAGGGAGGTCAGTTTGGATGTGATTTGATGTCTTGATATTAGCAATAATATCCCTCAGGTGATAAATAAGGGACATTTATGTGATACTTTATATTACACCCAGATGGGGTTATCGTATCACCTTGACAGTACCTAAATGACAGTTTCGTGGAACATAATGTTTCTGGGTGCATATAGTTTCCAAAATTGCACATAAACAGTGGATATTCAATGGCAGTAATATATATTGTGGCTTTATCAGATAAGTCCACTCAGCCTAATATTCTGAAGACTTAAGGAGTTGGTCTTGAAATTAGTGAGTATGACTAAAATAACATTTCTAGAGCTTTGTCGACAGGAGTAAAAGATGTGCTTAATTCAAATAGGAACACTAGAGGGACCTCTGTTTCAAGAGCATAACCATGGCTGGAATCAATCTGGAAGATTTAATTTGCTATAAACAAATGAATTGGGCAATAATTCTCATGGAAAACCACTATCAACGTTGAGAGAAGTCTTGTATTCTCATATAAAGAAAGGACTAGTGAATATTCTAGTATTTATGGAATCTATTTTTAAAATTTGTATTTATTTTGAGAGAGAACAAAAATGAGGGGCAGAGAGAGGAAGAGAGAAAGAATCCCAAGCAGGCTCCACACTGTCAGCACAGAGCCCCCCATGTGGGGCTCGAACTACATGACATGTCACATCATGATCTGAACTGAAATCAAGAGTCAGACACTTAACCAACTGAGCCACCCAGGTGCCCTGGAATCTACTATTTTTAAAGGTCAGTGGTTAAGAGTGCTAGAAGGGAATAGAAAGTTGTGTTAATGGGGTTTGTTACAATTTTAAGGCAGGTTATCACTGGACAGTTGAGCGAATATCCTAGTTTTCTAATGGCTTGGTATAGAAAATAACATGGATCTTCTCTATGATGCAGTTGGTTGGGATTGGATAGATCAAAGAATGACACAGTGTTTTTACTGTTTCAATATTACATAATGGCACCTGTACTTGTAAAACCTATACTAGGATATGTGGAATATGGTTATAACTGGAAAGCAGAGGCCAGAATTTACTAAAACTAAAATATGGCTTCTGTCACACAACTGTCAATGAGAATATGTGATACATAGGAAGAGGTGATTTCTATTGGAAAACAATTATACTTTTTTTCTGTTACATGATCAACATTAATCTGTCACAAATCTGATGTAAGAAAAGGCCTGGTAAGTTGATTGATAGAATGGAATGAAAACCAATTTAAGTAGACGGTGATGTTAAGAATAAGAACACAGTTTGGGAGATAGCTATTACATCAGTTTTATGCTTTAAATCTATGAATTGAACCAAAAAGTGACTTTGCTTTTAGAAATGAAGACACAAGTAAATACTTCGATCAAAATATAAGCTTATATTTCTGCATAGGGTGTAGAAGGAGTGGCTGGAAAGAGCATCACTTCCAAACTAACAGAAAGAGCTAGGTAATCTAGAAAATCATAATCTTTCATGAACCCATGAGACAGCTGAAATAACAGGGAAAATGTTTTAAATCCAGAGAAACAAGATGGAAACACATGGTCTTCTCTTACAGTGTATGAGAAGAAGACCTACTGTGAACTATACAAAAGAGATAGAAATATGGAAAAAGTAACAGCTGAGTCTGGTCTAGTGTACTGATGTAGAACCCATGAGAGTCAAAGAAACATGCATAGTTTGGGCCCACAGGTAGGCTCTTCTCTGTAGACCTCAAGAAGGCATTAAGGAGAAAGATTGGTTAGGATGGAGGAGTGAATCAGTCATCTGTCAGTCATGTATACAGGAAGAGGGGTAACAAAGATATGTTGAATCTTTGTTAAAAGATAACAAAGCCCTACCCAGATGCTTCTCAGCTATGGAAGCTTTAAGCCATTGGAAGAAGGGCAGTAAGACCTGTAGCTTCCAACATAGGTGGAGACACATTGTGCCTGGAGGAAGGATTAAAAATCATCCCTTGATTTATTAGAGAAAGGAAACCATCTTGTGTTTATATTAGAAACTCTCTTACCACCGGAGGAAGTTTAGAATCTCTGAAATAGTACAACCTTGAAACTCAGGGAGATGATATTTTTTAAAGCTTGTTTCCCACCACCAGCTTAGCCTATATGGAAGCAACTCTTAAGAACTTAGCTAAGTCCTATGGAGCTGAGCTGCCAGGAGTCAAAGTACACAACTGAGACAAGAACCCAGAGTAAAAGTAATAATCAAGGCTTTAATCACCTATTTTGATAGTTGAGGCAAGAGATAAACTGGAGACAATGCCAACTCCTCCTGGTTCCATTTCTCCACATCGAATGGCTCACCTGCTGATAAGGTGAGTTGGCACACACATGGGGGGTCATCTCATTGTTGGGGGAGCCATGAACAAACAGTGCTTGCCATTGCATGGACCTAAGGGCTGGAGGGGAGCAAGGGAGAAGGGCTAGAAGTGCAAAAGTACTGAGTAAAAAGTATATTTAAGGTTCTTCTCCTTTCTCCATGCCCCAATAAAGAAGTCTTGACAGAGGAAACTGAGGAAGGCTTTTGCCAAATGGCCCAGAATAGAGGGTTCTGAACGGAGGCTTCTGGATGAGGAATGCAGATTTGTATAAGAGCCTTGCGGGCTAGGAGAGCCTGAATCCTTGACCATAACTCCCTTCACGATCTGCGACGTATTGGCTATGCCTCCAGTCTTGTATGGTGGAAGGCAGCTTTCCCCTATAAGCCTGCTGGGTAAAGCCTTTGTAAATGCCTATGGGTGAGCCTAAAAGCACTCATAGGCTTTTTAGTCAGGAGCCAAACTCCTCAGTAACAAGCAATAGCAGTCTGTAGTTGGTAGAAGTGCAGTAGTGTGAAGAGAGACCTCTGAGGAAAAGCTCCATGTGCAGGAAAATTCTAGGAATCTAGCTTTTGTCTTAAGTGCAAGTTAACATTTGAAGAATTTGAAAATGGTGGTGCAATAAGAACAAACCCCAGCAACCATTAATAAGGATGCCTCCCCACCTACACCGAAATGTAGCCCAGCTTGTGATTAGTTTCACTCAGCCCATGTACTAAGAAAGGGTTAGCAAACCATTTTTGGAGATAATTACTATTTACGTTTTTTAAAATTTTTATTTAAATGTAAGTTAACACTCTCTAGTTCCATCCATGTCGCTACAAAGGGCCAATGTCACCCTTCTAAGGGAGAACAGAAATGGTCTAGATTTCTTAGTGTTAACCAGGAAATCCCATGTTGACTGGTTAAAAGGTTATATTTCTGGAGGGTTCAAACTGCAGTGAGGTTAGGTATTAAGTTTTGGTTTGCTGACTTGGGGCCTTAACCAAAGCAACACCATTTTGGGCCTGTGGCTTTCTTTGTAACACCCACCTATATGCTGTCCACAGGTAACTCACTTTTAATATAAAGACATATAGGTTAAGACTAAAGTTATACACAAACATATAGTACACAAATATTACTCAAAAGAAACCTGGCATTGTTAATATCAGATAAAGTAGATTTCAGAGAAAGCAATGTTACTAAAGATTAATAAGGACATTTGATAAATAAGACCTAAAAATCATAAACCTGTACATGTCTAATAGTAGAGTTTCAAAATGCATAAAACCAAATCTGATGGTATTAAGAAAGCAATTCCATGTTTTTTTTTTTTGAGATTTCAACACCTCTCTAAAGCAAAAGTAGACAAAATTTGTAACAATATAAAACTGAATCACACAAATGAAGTACTTTAATATACATGCATAGAACATTCCATCACAGACAGCAGAACATTTTTTTAAATGCATAGTACTTCTCAGCATAGATCACTTTTGGAATATTAAACTTCTAAAATGTGAGAATTTAAATCATATGAAGAAATTGTTTAGACCAAATCATAATTAAACCATAAAATGTAATCAAAAGATACCTGGAAAATTCTTAATTAATTGGATATAAAACTGAGCATTTCTAAAACTCCAGAGTTAAATAAAAAGTCCAAAGTAAGTAAGACTAACAATAGTCCTGAAATGTCAATAATGCTGAGATTGAGAAACCTTCTTTTAGGAAATAAGAGTAGGAAATAATGTAAAATTAGTATTTTATATTATAAAAAATTCCATCAGTATCAAAACTTAAGGGGGAAAATCAGAAGAAAACCAATAACTTTAAGAACATAGACAAAAGTTTCCTCGATAAAATTATAAGAAATTTAATCCCACAGTATGAAAAATTATGTCATTGAAGGGTTTATGACAGGAATGGAAGATTAATTCACTGTTTACAAATCCATCTAATTGTCCATATACACTAATTTAAAAAACCTGAGAATTTTGGATATTGATAATATGTTTGATTGGATACCTTTTGAACTAAGGCATAAGACATTCTAGTTTCCTAATGAACATTTCGAGCAAGACTTAACAAAAAGAGGACAAAATGGCCTTGACTATTTTAAAACTTCAGTGTTGAGCTTCAACAGGAATCTAGACTCAATTTTTTAGGTAATTTTATTTCAGGCAACTTGTTCTTCCCTATCTGTGTGCTTTTGTCAGAGACCCTTCAGCCTGCCATGATAGGCCTCCCTAACCTTAAATCTAGAGGGCAGATTCTGGAGTTCTTGTTCCTTACCTCTAAAAACCTGTGTCTGTGAAAGATGTTGGTGACATTACACTCTGGTCCTGAGGCCCCACAGCCAACTTTGAAATTATGAAATATTTTTGGATCTCAGTAATGTCCTTGATGAAGTCACCAAAGTTTCTTTTACATTTTTCTCTAAGTCAGTGGATGCTGACTAGCTCAACATTTACATAATTAGGGGGATCATTTAAGTGAATATTTGCAAAACATGTACAATCTGCTTCAAAGTGATTTCTATCCTTGCTAAAAGATAAAAGCTCCTGACAGCATATAGCCAGTGGTTCCATTATTATTCTCCTTTGTCAAACAGGATACTCTGTTATAGATTGTAAAGTTCAGAAGACAAAGTGAATGGTCTGAATTCAGTATATATTTGTGGAGTCACTAGTATGTACCAGGAACTGGTGATATGAAATACATCAGATCCATATTTTAGAAACCTTATCTTGGAGGAAGTATGGAAAATAAGTGAAATAAAAAGTCTGAAAACCTTTGCAGGTATCCAAGTAAGACATAACAGCATAGACTAAGTTTTATGCTTAGGTTAGCCTTTCTTAATCAGTCTTGACAACGTAAGAAAATATAGTTTGACTCAGTTTTGGGAATTAGAATCAACATGATACATGAATTGATGTGATTGTTGTGGTAAACAGTCAATATAGATACATAATATAGAAGAGAGGACAAATTTGGTGAGAGAAGAGATAAATTGTATTTTAAACTGAATTTTACATGTCCAGTAAGTATGGAGCAAGTGCTAAGATTGTACAGATACAGAAATAAGAGTAAGAATTTAGACTATAGATTATTGCAGTCAGGTCATAAGAATGTAGAACATTTCAAGGCAGAGATTATAGAAAGGATGGAAGGGTCAAGTACAGGCTTCTTGAGGAATACAAACCTTCACAGGACAAGATAGATGAGGGGGCATCCACAGAAATAGTAACAAATGAGCTTTAATGTGAGGCGAATCATCAAATGCAAAAGAGGAGTTTTTGTTTTTGTTAAGTAATCTAGCACTGTTTAGAAGTCAAAAAGGATGAGAAATAAAAGTAGGAAATGTCTTTGAAAATCAGGAAACCTAGAATAAGGGCGTGGTAAGGGCAGTTTTGGTTTTTTGTTTTTGTTTTTGTTTTTCAATTTGAGGGTAGCAACAGTGAACATCTGGTTACATAATTAAACAGCAGAAATTTCTTTTTCTTTCTGTTGGCTCTGGAATTTTCAAAGTTTGCCTTTATTTTAGAAATAAAATCACTTTTGGATGACCAAAAGATGAAGAATAATATAAGTAATCTAAATCACTAAAATTAAAGAAAATTAATTCAAAACAAAAATATATTTTAAACTTATATGAATTCTGTGTATAAATAAACTATAGTGCTGAAAGGAATAGTACTGACCATCTTGAAAATACATGAGAGATCTGTTTTGCTATTGTAGCAACTATAATCTTCAACTTGTAAAAATTAGCAAAAATACTTCATGTATTTAAAATCATGGTCCTAGACAATCGCCTCTGATATCTTAAGCTACAATTTTAAGAGTATTAAACACTCAAAGAACACTTTCTTTTATTTATGACACGTAAAAAGCAATTTTTGTAAAGCAGCTTATTTTCCTGTGAAGATAATTATATGAGCAGATCACTCCAGCCCTTTCTATAAGCAACGTTCTGAAGTTGGTATACATAATGTCACCCTACTGATTTTAGAATGGGAGTAGAATTGCTTTACCTTGATAATACTGATCAATTTGGTCTTGATAATTTATAAAATTTTAATATTTAACAAGAAGAATGGGATTTAGTCACATATATACATTCACTCAATCTTGTATACCATTGACAATCAAGCATATTCACTGACCTGTATCCTAGAGGAAGAGAAAATCTAAATTTGTGTATGAGTTGTTGGATGTGGAGATTTTTAAGAAGGATGGTAGGGGAAGGGGAGAAGGGATATAATAATTTGAATACCACTATGCATGCTCTCTGATTTCTTTGGGAGAATCATTGACGGAATTCTGAAGGGAGGGGGATACAAAGCTGAGAATATGCTCTAAATGAGAGAATTCTAAAATCTATTAGAAATGAGAGAATGGATCACAAGAACATGTAGCTGGCCATCATACAGGCTCCAGAATATTTTCTTGCCCTAAAAACATGGATTGTAAATAAGGTATCCCATATTTCCATGATGGACCTTCAGCATAAGTATACCATCTTGCATCTAAATTTTGCCCTAAAATTTTATTTTCCCTAAACTACTGTCAATATTCTAACAATTACTATTTGTGGAGTAGGTGTCTATGGCTTTCCAGGTTATTGTGGGCCTCTCAGAATATTTAAATTGAAATAGGAAATAATTTGCAGATATTTTCTATAATCCCATAGGTTGCATTTTCTGTGTGTTGATAATCATTTGCTATATAGGAGCATTGTAGTTTGATGTAATCCCACTTGTCCATGAGGTAACTCTCAAATTCATAGAAACAGAATAAAATTGTGGTTTCCAAGGGCTTGAGGAAGAGGGACATGAGTAATTGCTATCCAATGGATATAAAGTTTTGGTTACACGAGATGAGTAAGTTCCAGAGATCTGCTGTACAATATTGTGCCTATAGTTAACAATATTATATTGTGCACTTAAATTTTAAGAGGGTAGATCTCATGGGAAATAGTCTTATCCCAATGTATATAAATAAAATAATAAACCTTTAAAGATAAATCTAGACACCAGCAACAAAAAGATTTTTTGCAAGGAAATCATTAGACATGAAGAGCTTACAACCTTTGTTCAAATATACTCCAGGCTAAAACTCAGGACTCTGTGAAAAAATATGAGTAGTATGTATTAGGGTGGCTAGTGACACAGGTGGCCAAGAATTGCACCAAGAGTAGAGCAACAAGCAGGATAGTTTATTCTTTTCCAAAGGAAGAGAGGGGCCAGACATCAAGAGTTGTTGCACTAGCTTCTGTTGGATTGGGCCTTTTGAGTTCCTTCCTTCCTTCCTTCCTTCCTTCCTTCCTACCTACCTACCTACCTACCTACCTACCTACCTAAAGGGTTGTAGCTGTGCCTGTTGGAAGTGTGGAGAGGTTTTGATTCTTGGCCATCTAGAACAGGAGGTGGCAAGTTTCTTGAGGGGCTCTGCCTGGGGCTCCTCTGGGAAGTGGATGTGGTCAGGCTAGACAAGAATATGTTTTGTAGTTGTGGTTTATTTTTTCAAGAATGTAAGGCCCTGTGACCTAGAAAAACAAAAAGTTAAGGCCAAGTACAGACAACTGTGAGTTTTGTCTGTAAGCGTGGCTGGGGAGGGGGCTTTGAATAGAACCCTTTCAGTATGGTGAAGGTAAATGAAGAGGGGCAAATTTGAGAGAGGGAGACTAGTAAAACAAAGTCTTTGAACTCTGTAGGTAGAAAGGGAATTTGGTGTATGTGTATCTAAGCCGAAATCTGGGCTTTTGAGTTTCTTTGGCTTTTGAGTAGTTTCTGTGGCTCTTGGGTAGGCAACTCTTACTGGATTCTAGACTTTGCATGCACTGTTTTCTGGGAGACTCTTTTTCTTTCATTGCTTCCCCTGAATTTCAGTAACTCCTTCTCATCCTTTGTCTTTTCCAAAGAGGTCTTAAATCTCAGATCATTATAAATATTCCTGTGACAACATAAACTTTTCATTTTAACCTTATAATACCTCACTGTAATTATATCCTTTTTAAAATGCTAATCCTAAAACTTTATTTTAATATTTTTGAGGGCTGAAAATCATCTTTATTCTTATCCTAGTAGTAGCAAATTAGTGCTAAAGAAGTGTAATTGAGGGGCACCTGGGTGCTTCAGTTTGCTGAGTGTCCCAACTTTGACTCAGGTCATGATCTCACAGTTAGTGAGTTTGAGCCTTGTGTAGGGCTCTGTGCTGACAGCTCAGAGCCTGGAGCCTGCTTCAGATTCATTCTTTCTCTCTGTCTCTCTCTGTCTCTCTCTGTCTCTCTCTCTCTCTCTCTCTCTCTCTCTCTCTCTCTCTGCCCCTCTCCTGCTCACTCTCTCTGTCTCTCTCAAAAATAAATAAAGACATTTAAAAAAAATGAGTAAATGAATTAAACTATAATCTACCATTTTTTGACATGGAACATCAGACAGAACAGCTGTCTTTATACCAATGCAGGGGTGATTCGATTATCTAAGATTATTTTAGTTCTGCAACAATCTATTAAAATACAGTATCAAAATTTGAGCAGATAGTAGGATGTCTTAAGGAATAATTGAAAATTTAATCTTAGAATCTTCAGCTATATGATGATTGTTCATGGATTATTCAATTGTTTGACAATTTGTTGAATATGGGACAGTTTTGGTTTTCAGATATTTCCTGGATAGGAAATCACAGCTGTTGAAAAGTAAGTTATTGGAAAATCAATATTAAATTATATTTATAACTAGAATATTCTTTGTCAAGGCCAATTTTTGGCCTCTTAAAAGATGACATTGTCATGTTTAAACTATTGATTGCTTTCTGCCATTATCAAATGTTTGGATGAGATGTTAAAACTTTCATATCTGTAAAAGAGTTAGACTTTTAGGTACTCACTTTAAACCTGTAGAATAAATCATGCTTGTGCTGACAGAAGAGAAGGATGAGGGAGGAAATTTAATGGAGTCATCAAAGACCATTTCACATTCATCTTTTCAAATTCCGTGAAGTGAAAGTTGGGGAAACAAAAATTGGGAGTGAGAAGACCTTATGTATTTATTTTAGCATTGCAAACAAAAGTAGCTAGAAAATATCCTGCTATTCTATTTTGCTAAATTACTAGAGCATGCTGTAATAGATGTTACAAAAGTGAATCTATCAGTGTCTGCTTACTAGGAAATTCAGCTTAAGACAATTCATATGAGAAGTGGGGTCCAGGAAAGCAGACAATAGGGTGATGTGTTGTAGCTGGATTACTTGCTGCCAGACTGGCAATAGGACTTCACACTGATTCTTCCTATCAGTGGAACATAGACCCTCACACAAGATAATAGTACAGTTGTTTGCACTTTTGGTAAACTGAGATGGTATACTGCTGGGAAGAAATGAATTAGTTGATAGGAAATATATTGCATTTGACAAATGTGGGGAAAATAATAAATGTGTGGATAGTGAAATTGGGTAGCTGTGATGAGAATAATTAATAGGTAAGTGAAATCTAAGTGCTAAAGCCAAATAGTCTCTAGTTTCACATAAAAAAGCCCTCCTCTCTTTAAAGGGAGAGCAGAGCAAACTGAGGGCTTGCCCCAGGAATCAACTATCAAATTAGTTGAGCTCCCAAAAAAAGGTACGTCTGATATGCCAAGGTCACAGTTCTGTTTGGGAAAGAATGAGAACTTGCTCCATGAGATGAGAAATTTTGACTGATACACTGAAAAGTCTTGGAAGTGCATATTTTTAGGATCACCTGAACCTGTTCAAATGGACCAATATTTTCTATTAAATACTGTCACTATGCCTTGGTTGAAGATTAAGAGACTTTCCCTAAGACAACATGTGCGCCTCTCACAATATGTATTCATTTTCTCTTCTTGACCAAGTCCCAGTAGATACGATTAAGTTACAGCATGCATTTAAGGATAGGTGGGATCTGATAAGTAAAAAAGTAATCAGACTTTCCTAGTGCAAACCAGCAGAGTCTGGTAACATGTGCAAGGGATATCAGCAGCTCTTGAAACTAAAGTTGGCTAAATTAGAGGTTATCAATTTGTGGGTGTTTCCTGGAATCCAGAATTTAATGCACTGAAAGAATACAAGGAGATGATATAAACAAGACGCTAAGGTGGCTTTTAAAAGCATGAGAAAAATGGCCCTTCATAATTCAATAATTAGTTTAATTGGTTATTTTATAGGTTACCTTGGACTTTGGGCTTCCTCATTGTGTTAAAAAAATGATAATAAAATTCTCCTTTGATACCCTGACTTCATTATTTATCAAATTGTGATTTTTGTCAAGACTAAATTCTCTTTGTTCTCATTCTAAATTGTTTATCTTATCCATTTTCTTTGAATTGGGGATTTCTAATGTCTTTATTCTTTGTATCTGACTTTTATCTTTCTCATTTAACTCATTAACTAGGCTAAATCATACCTAATGTGCTTTGGAACATACTTCTTCCTGCATGGAGGTTACTCCTTCAGTCTTCTGAATATTCAATTACTCTTTCTAAAATGAAATTTCCCACTGGATTTTAAGTACATTTAACATTGCCCTTTGAAAAGAAAATAAGAGTAAGAAAATCCCCTCATTCCACCATCCTTTTACACCTACTCTATTTTTATCCTTTTCTAGCAAAACTTGTGAAAATTCTAAGCATTTCCTTCATTTATTTCCTATTCACTCCCTCTTAAAAACTGTAATTCTAATTCCAAACCCTATCATTCCACCCAAATTGTTCATTCTAAATTGGCAGTAAACCCTCATGTAACTAAGTACAATGAACATGCTTTATTCCTTATCTTGATGCAGTCTTGATAGGTGAAACTTTCTTCCTAGGCTTAAATGAAATAATCTCCTACCTTTTCTCCTCCCTCTCTAGCAAATCCTTTTGCTGTCTTCTGAGAACTGTGTAACTCTTTATCCAAATATAAAATATTTGAGTTCCTCAGTATCAGCTTTCTGTTCTACTCTTTTCTCATTTTGTGGTTCCTCTGGGAAACTTTTATCAGATCTAAGATGAAATTGCCACTTATACAAAGAAGCCATCCATATTTTCATTCCCAGCATCTATCTATTTCTCTGAGTTTATAGTAGTTTCCTTGAGTTCTCCTCTTAGATCCTTAAAGGGCAACTAAGTTTCAATATGTTCAAAACTGAGTTCTGGTTTTTCATTCACATAATAGAGGTTTTGTTTTTTGTTTTGCTCCTTATAGTCATTAATGGCACTACCATCCAGCCAATAATACATAGAAGTTATGCAAATGCAGAGATCATTCTGGACTCCTAACGCTTCCATAACGACCATATTACATGCATAAATTTGGTGTATTGAATTATGTTTCAAATTCTTGACTCCTGTATAGTAGGATTATATATCTGCACCATTTCTTAGGTTATTTTTACAGTATTTCCCCTTATACTCCTGATGTGATTAAGCTTGCTTTCTTGCACTGTTGCAAACCACCATGACAATAACATCTCCCAGAATAGCTCTTTGTCCTAGGCCTCAGAATAGTAACACACTGACTGAGTAGACCTGAAACCAGCCAGTAGCTTGGCGTATCTTAAGGCTCAGACAAGTCCAGTTTAGATAAAATAAATAGTAGTTTATTTCCACACCTGCAAACCTGTGGACTTATAAGCATGAAAATATGTATTTATTGTAATCCAGAAAGATTGTCAAGTTTGTTAATAGGCTGCAGAACCTGATGATTAAGATCATTAGTCCTATTACTTTTACCCCCTAAATATCTTTTTTTTAAAATTTTTTAATATTTATTTATTTTTGAGAGAGTGAGACAAAGTGAGTGGGGGAGGGGCAGCGAGAGAGGGAGACACAGGATTGGAAACAGGCTCCAGGTTCTGAGCTGTCAGCACAGAGCCTGACACGGGGCTCGAACCCACAGACTGTGAGATCATGACCTGAGCCAAAGTCGGACGCTCAACCGACTGAGCCACCCAGGCGCCCCAATATCTCTTGACTTGATTTACTTTTCTGCATCTCTTCCCTCTAATCAAGTTATTACTCTTATATCTTAAATACTTAAATAATTGCCTAATGACTCTACCTGTGTCTATTCTTGTCTTTGTGTTTTGTCTCAATGTTGCTTCCAGAGCCATGGTTTAGAGATATGAATTTGATCAAAATACCTTCATTTTCTTCCATTTCTCATTTATACTTATGCACTTTAAATGCTGTTTTTTCCTTTTAAAAAGAGACACAATTTTCAAAAGGCTTTTGTAAATGAGCTTATTGGTCTTTCCTGCTGCCCTATCCCCTCTGCTTCAATCAAACGGACTTTGGTTCCTTCACACTTGTGTTTTCCTGGCATCAAAACCGTACTCCCATTGTTTCTTTTGACTGGCACACTCCCCTAGTTTCGTTTTTTTTTCTGGCTAACTCCTTGCTACCATTCAGATCTCGGTTCATTTATCCCTTCCTCAAAAAATACTTCACATGTTTCCTGACCAGGTCAAAACTCTATCTTCCCTTTCTTTATCCTTTGGTTTTGTAGTACTTACACCACTTGAAAGTATACATCTATTTCATTGTTACTTCTAACCTTACATGAAAATGTAAGTTCTTAAGAATGTGACAGGTCAATAGGACAATGCCTGGTATATAGAAGTTGCTCATTATATAGAAATAAATTTTATTTTAACCATTGCTTCCAGCAGCTGTCATACTGAAACTTACTACTGTCAAAAATTTTTGCTTTGATGTATCACTTAGCCACATCTCACTTACTTTGAACTGAAATAACATATTTGTTGAAATTACTGCTTGGTTTGCAGGCATATGGATTTGCTACATCTCATCTTGCATATATGCAATCAAAAGTTGTTCCACTTTGCAGATCAGCCAATTATGTTTTATTGTTGCCATTGATTGCATTGGATTACTGTTATTCATTTTTAAAAGAATATTTTTTCACATCTCTTAAAATATGGCTCAGAGTGGAATGCTAAAACTTGAAGGCTAGCTCATTCTATTTTATTTTCATACTTGTTGACTCTAAAGAATATTCAGTAGGCATATGCATATATATAATATTTTTATAAAATAAGCTTAGTTTTAATTTTACTGTGTAAAAAAATTTTTCTTTTTTATACTTGTTAAAAAATGATTAATCTTTCAGAAGGATTGATATATGCCAGAATAAAAATGTAACTGCTTAAACTTTGTCATTTGAAATTATTTTTTAGTTCCCAGCAGAAAATAAATGTCCTTTATTTGAGATAAGACGTTTTAAAATTACTTCAGCTCCCTTGAGCATAAGAGTCCATCTTCTCATTCTAGCCTTCATACTTGAAAAATTACTATCCTACATGATAGGGTAACAAAAACTCAAATATGACCTAAAATGTCCCATTCAAATCAAAAGAAGAAGGACAAAGTCCTTGATTCTTTTTTCTCCGGGTCCATTAGGAGTGGACAAGAAAGAAAGTAAACAGAGCTGGGGCAACAGAAGTAGGGCATGGATGTAACCACCTACTTAAGCTTTTAGGGATAGAGTCAGACCTGCTAGGTTTGTAATCAAAGGCCCTGGAAGGACATATTCCAGGAACAAAGGTGATATCATGGAAGTGTATTTAATGTTTGTGAAACTGAAGTCCAATCCCAAATAAGCTATATATGTATGTGTATATATGTGTGTGTGTGTGTGTGTGTGTGTATATATATAATGTGTGTGTGTATATGTGTGTGTGTCTACATATATATACACACACATATATATGTATATACATATATATACACACACATATATATGTATATACATATATATACACACACATATATATACACACACACATCTATATATACATATATATGTATATACATATATATGTGTGTGTATATATATACGTTACTAGATTAACTTAATCTGTTCATCTCCTTGATAGACTAAAGGTCTAGAAATACTCTGGTGAAAGATGAAATGAATTAATACAATTCTCAGCATAAACATATATTTAAAAATAACTTAGAAATGTGACCGATAGGGGCACCTGGGTGGCTCAGTCAGTTAAGTGGCCGGCTTCGGCTCATGTCATGATCTCGCGGTCCATGAATTTGAGCCCCGCGTCGGGCTCTGTGCTGACAGCTCAGAGCCTGGAGCCTGTTTCAGATTCTGTGTCTCCCTCTCTCTGACCCTCCCCTGTTATGCTCTGTCTCTCTCTGTCTCAAAAGTACATAAACGTTAAAAAAAATATGACTGATAATCTCAAGGAGAGTCAACAATAAATGAAGATGCACATATGATCCAGATGTTTCAACTAGCAAAGAAGGATTTTAAAATAACTTTGATTTAATATGTTGAAATCAAAAGAGAAATAAGATAACAGTAGAAAAACACTTTTCAATACAGAATTACAATTTAGAAATGAACTAAATCAGTGTTCAAGAATTGGAAGAATCAGTATTGTAAAGATAATTTTTCCCAAATTGATAACATAAATTCATTGTATTTCCACGAAACGCCAGGTAAATTTTCTCTGCACATTTTCTCTGGTCCCTGATAGATTTTGATATCTATCTATATGTATATAGTTGTTGTTGTTGTTGTTGTTTTTTTTTTTTTTGATAATGTGTGCTTAAGTCTGCTGGGGAAATAACTGTTAAAACCAAAATCTCCCAACCCAGAAGATCTCTCTATAAGGGTAAGATAGAAGAGAAAGAAAACAGTTTTATTACTGAATAAACATTATTCAGGATGTAGTATGTATGCATCACAGGCAATCCCCTAAGCTATTGTAAAGACAGAAGTTTCACCCTTTTATGTAACCAAACAGATATAATTCATTATATACATGTTCTCAAGATAAATGACTAGTCCTCAAGTAAGAAAGCGTACTGAACAGCACAATTTGTTAATTTGTTATGTGTAATTCATACTAAGTTTACTTAGTATTTGGGATGACTATACATATTAGTAAAATTGCTTTATAAAAAAGAAGTCATTTTGTAATGTGGAATGAGGCCTTCTGAAGTTAGACTCCTATACCTGAAGAAAGTGGGAGATAGGGACACTATCTTGTTTACATTTCAAAGAAACACTTTCTAGATCCTTAAGAAAGACAATTTTGGTCTTATAGCTGGCAAGAGGCTTGTTTTTTTAAAAAGACTTATATACATTTAAGAGACAGAGGAAGAACTGACAAGTTTTCTAAGATCTATTTTCTAAGAAAAGTGAGGATGAATGGGAGATGTAGGGGTTAAGTCTTTTCCCTTATTACCAACAGGGAGAATGAAGCCTTTTTTTTTCTTTTTTCTTTAGGTTGTATTTGTCCTTAAAATTTCCTTCCCACTTTAACATAAAATAGTAACATTACAATTTTTTAGCTATCTCCATTGCTGTTTCTATCTTTTTCTGGTCAGGTTGCAGCCATCTAAATATCCAGCAAGTCCATGGTAAAGAAAAGCAAGTATCAGAATTACCATAGAATAACAACCTTACTAAAATTTTATTTTTTAAATTTTTAAAAAATGTTTGTTTTTGAGAGAGAATGAGAATGGGGGGGGGGAGAGGCAGAGGGAGAGGGATACACAGAATCCGAAGCAGGTTCCAGGCTCTGAGCTGTCAGCACAGACAACTCTGTGCTGACAGCTCAGAGCCTGACATGGGACTTGAACCCATGAACCATGAGATCATGACCTGAAGTGAAGTCAGACGCTTAACTGACTGAGCCACTGCAGTGCCCCATCTGTTGTGTTTCTTAAATTCCACATTTGAGTGAAATCAGGTATTTGTCTTTCTCTGACTTATTTTGCTTAGCATAATACATTCTGGTTACATCCACATTGTTGCAAGTGGGCACATTTTATTCTATTAGATCACCAAGTAATATTCCATTTGTGTGTGTGTGTGTGTGTGTGTGTGTGTGTATACACCACATCTTTGTCTATTCATCAGTCGATGGACATTTGGGTTCTTTGAATACTTTGGCTATTGTTAATAGTGCTGCTATAAACGTTGGGGTGCATGTGCCCCTTCTAATCAGCATTTTTGCTTTGGATAAATACCTAGTAGTGCAATTGCTAGAACTATTCTTAATTTTGAGTAACTATTTTTAATTTTGAGAACTCTGTTCTCCAGAGTGGCTGCCCCAGTTTTCATTCCAACCAACAGTGTAAGAGGGTTCCCATTTTTCTGCATCCTCACCAAAACCTATTGTTTCTTGTGTTGTTGATTTTAGCCATTATGACAGGTGTAAGATGGTATCTTACTGGGGTTTCTATATGTATTTCCCTGATAATGAGTGATATCGAGCATCTTTCCATGTGTCTTTTAGCCATCTGGATGTCTTCTTTGGAAAAGTGCCTGTTCATGTCTTTTGCCTGTTTCTTCACTAGATTATTTGGTTTTGGGTGTTTATAATAACTTCCATATAGATTTTGAATACTAACTCTTTATCAGATAGGTCATTTGAAAATATCTTCTCCCATTTTGTCAGTTGCCTTTCGGTTTTGTTGATTGTTTCCTTTGCTGTGCAGAAGTTTTTTGTCTTGATGAGGTCCCAATAGTTCATTTTTGCTTTTGTTTCCATTGCCTTTGGAGACCTGTCTAGTATGAGGTTGCTGTGGCTGAGGTCAAAGAGGTTGTTGCCTGTTTTCTTCACTAGGATTTTGATGGTTTCCTGTCTTACAGTTAGGTCCTTCATCCATTTTGAGTTTATATTTGTATATGGTGTAAGAAAATGGTCCAATTTTATTCTGGATGTCCACAATCTGCATGTCCAGTTATCACAACACAATTTGTTGACAAACTGTCTTTTTTTCCATTGGACATTCTTTCCTGCTTTGTTGATGATTAGTTGGCCATGCATTTGTGGGTCAATTTCTGGGTTCTCTATTCTGTTCCATTGATCTATGTGTCTTTTTTTTTTTTCTAGTACCATACTGTCTTGATGATCACAGCTTTGTAATACAGCTTGAAGTCCAGAATTGTGATGCCTTCAGCTTTGGTTTTCTTTTTTCAATAATACTTTGCCTTTTTGGGGTCTCCTCTGGTTCCATACAAATTTTACAAAATGATTTGTTCCAGCTCTGTGAAGAATGCTGTTATTTTGAAAGAGATTGCATTGAATAGGTAGATTGTTTTGAGTAGTATATACATGTTAGCAATATTCGTCCAATCCATGAGCATGGAAGGTTTTTCCATTTCTTTGTGTCTTCTTCAATTTCTTTTATAAGCTATCTGTAGTTTTCAGCACAGAGATCTTTTATCTCTTTGGTTAGGTTTATTCCTAGGTATTTTATGTTTTTTGTGCAGTGGTAAATGGGATAGATTACTTCATATCTTTTTCTGCTGCTTCATTATTGGTGTATAGAAATGCAACCAATTTCTATAGATTGACTTTATATCATGCGACTGCTGAATTCATGGATCAGTTCTAGCAGTTTTTTTTTTCTTTGTGGAATCTTTTGGGTTTTCCATATAGAGTATTATGTCATCTGCGAAGAGTGAAAGTTTGACCTCCTCTTGGCCTATTTGGATGCCTTTTCTTTCTTTTTTTTTTTTTTGTCTGATTACTGAGACTAGGTCTTCCAGTGCTATGTTGAACAACAGTGATGAGAGTGGACATCCTGTCATATTTCTGACAGGAGAGGAAAAGCTCTATTTCTCCGCATTGAAGAGGATACTAGCTGTGGGTCTTTAGTATATGGCCTTCATGATGTTGAGGTATGTTCCTTCTATCCCTACTTCCTTGCAGATTTTTATTAAGAAAGGATGCTGTATTTTGTCAAATGCATTCTCTGCATCTATTGAGAGGATCATATTCCTATCCTGTTATTAATATGATGTATCATGTTGATTTATTTGTGGGTATTGAACCACTCCTGCAGCCCAGGAATAAATGCCATTTGATTGTACTGAATAATTCTTTTAATGTATTGTTGGATTCGATTTGCTAGTATCTTGTTGAGAATTTTTGCATCTATGTTCATCAGGGAATTTAGGCTGTAATTCTCCTTTTTAGCATGGTCAAGAAAAGTTTGGAAAGACCACAAGTACTTGGAGATTAAAGAACATCCTACTAATGAATCAATGGGTTAAAGAAATTAAAGAGGAAATGAAGAAGTACCTGGAAGCCAATGAAAAGGGAAACATGACCAAAACTTTTGAGAAACAAGGGTGGTCATAAGAGGGAAGTGTATAACAATCCTGGCCTTCCTAAAGAGGGAAGAAAGTTCTCAAATACACAACCTAATCTTACATCTAAAGGAGCTGGAGAAAGAACAGCAAATAAAGCCCAAAACCAGCAGAAGATAGGAAATAGTAAAGATTAGAGTAGAAATTAATGATCTTGAAATAAAAAGAACAAAACAAACAAAACAGGACAGATCAATGAAAATAGGAGCTGGTTCTTTGAAATAATTATCAAAATTGATAAACCCCTAACCAGACTGATCAAAAAGAAAAAGGACCCAAATAAATAAAATCACAAATGAAAGAGAATACAACCCACACCACAGAAATACAAACAATAATAAGAGAATATTATGAGAAATTATATGTCAACAAATTGGGGAATTTGGAAGAAAAGGATAAATTCCTAGAAACAGATAAACTATGCAAACTAAAACTCAAGGAATAGAAAATTTGAACAGACCCATAATAGGTAAAGAAATGGAATCAGTAATCAAAAGTCTCCCAAGAAACATGAGTCCGGGGCCAGATGGCTTCCCAGGGGAATTCTACCAAACATTTAAAGAAGACTTAATACCTATTCTTTTGAATTTGATTCAAAAAATAGAAATGGAAAGTAAACTTCCAAACTCATTCTGTGAGGCCAGCATTACCTTGATTCTAAATCCAATAACTGTTATTAACCAATCAGTTCAATTCCAGACAAGGGCTAAGTTCCTCAGGTTTTATGGTAAGTCACCACAACATAGCCTTATGTTGCTGGGCCACTTTTAACTCCAAGTACATGACTATCAATAAACATTACCAAATCTGTAATATGAATAGATATATCAGATAAATCATGTTGGGTTTTTCAAAATTGGAATCTCTAAAATTGGGAGAGAAGTTGTAGCCAATTTTAGTTGTTGAAAGGCTCTCAGTTTGAGGTCCACGGTCATCATGCAGTTCCATCAGAGGTTGTGATGACTTTGCAAAAGCTGGAATCTACTGTCTTTACTAGTGTCATAAATGGCCTAAGATTTTTTAATAGACCACTTTACCTACAAAATGAGTCCATCCTAGATTTTAACACTCTGTAGCCTGTAGCTGACAGAAGATGCCCTAAATATTTTACTTCAGTTTGCCAATATTGAAATTTGTGTGGTGCGGCTTTATACCCCTGTGAAGCAAAGGTGTGTGTGTGTGTGTGTGTTACCTAAAGTGATTGCTTTAAGAAAAGCAGGAGGAAGTCTCTTCCCTGTTTTCAATAGGGAACTGGAAACTATATGAAGAAAACATTAAATGTAAATGGCTTAAACTCTCCAATAAAAGTCAGATGTTGGCAGAATGGGTAAAAACACAGGAACCAGTTTTATGCTACCTATAGGAGACTCACGTTAGATCCAAAGACACAGATTGAAAGGATGGAAAAGGATACTGAAATAGTAACCAAAAGAAAAAAGGGTAGCTATACTAATATTAGAGTTTAAATTTAAATTTTCAAGAGACAAGGGGCATTATATATTAATAACACATTTAATACAACATGAAGATATAATTATAAAAACTTTTATATACCTAATGACAGAATATCAAAAAAGAAACCAAACTGATAGAATTGAAAGAAGAACTTGAGGGACGCCTGGGTGGCTCAGTCGGTTGAGCCTCTGACTTCTACTCAGGCCATTATCTCACGGTTCGTGAGTCGAGCCTCGCGTCAGGCTCTGTGCGGACAGCTCAGAGCCTGGAGCCTGCTTTGGATTCTGTGTCTCCCTCTCTGCCCCTCCCCACATGCTGTGTGTGTGTGTGTCTCAAAGATAAATATACATTAAAAAGTATTAAAAAAAAAAGACTTGATAGTTCTACAGTAATAGCTAGAAACTTTAGTGCTCCACTCTCAATAATGGATAGAAAAAGTACATAAGGAAGAAATGACTTAAAATAACAAACCAGTTAGATCTAACATATATCCACTTCAGTCAACAACAGCTACTCATTCTTCTTGAGTACACATGGGAAATTTTCCAGGGTAGGCCATATCTTAGACCACATATTAAGTCTCAATAGATTGAAAAGATACCATACAAGGTATCTTTTTTATGCACAACAGAAAGAAGAAATCAGTAACAGAAGTTAAGCTGAAAAGTGCCAAAACAGTAGAAACTAACAAATTTTAAAAACCATTTGAACAAGGGTGCCTATGTGACTCAGTTGGTTAAGTGTCTGACTCTTGATTTCAACTCAGGTCATGATATCACCATTTGTGAGATCCAGCCCCTTTTTGGGCTCTGTGTTGACAGCATGGAGGCTGCTTCGGATTCTCTTTGTCTATCTCTTTCTCTCTCTTTCTGTCCCTCCCCTGCTTTCTCTCTCTTTCTCTAAATAAACAATTGAACAAAGAAGATGTCACAGGGAAATTAGAAAATAATGAATGAAAATGAAGGCACAATATACCACAACCAACAAGACACAGCAAAAGCAGTGGTAAGGGGGAAATTTACTTACAGATATACTTATGTTAAAAAACATTAACAATGAAATCAACAACCTAACTTTACAACTTAAACTAGAAAAAGAACAAACTAAACCTTAAGACAGCAGAAAGAAGGAAATAGTAAATGTTAAAACAGACATAAATGAAACAGAGAAAATGATAGGAAAAATTAATGAAACCAAAAGTTTTTTTTTTTTAAAGATCAGCATAGACCTGCCAATGGAGCCAAGAAAAAGATGTCCAGCATCTCTAGTCATTAGAGAAATGCAAATCAAAACTATAGCGAAATACTAGCTCACCCCCATTAGGATAAGTACTGTCAAAAAGACAAAATTTAACAGTTATTAGCAAGAGTGTATAGAATTTAGAACCCTTGTGCATTGTAGGTGGGAATGTGAAATGGTACACCCACTATAGAAAATAATATGATCTTCCCTCAGAAATTAAAAATAGAATCATCACATGATCCAGGAATTCCACTTCTGGGTATATGCCCAAATGATTAAAAGTAAGGTCTTGAAGGGATTTTCATATCCCCATGCTCATAGCAGCATTATTCACATTTGCTAAAATGTGGAAGCAACCCAAGTGTCTATTGATGGATGAATGGATAACCAAAATGTGGTATAGGCATAAAATGGAATATTATTCAGCCTTTAAAAGGTGGGGATTTCTGACTTGCTAAAAATGAAGAGTTTAAAGACTTTATGCTAAAGAAATAAGCCAGTCCAAAAAAAAATAAATGTAGTATTATTCTACTTATATTGAGATAGAGTGAACAAAAACCTAAAGATAGAAAATAGAATGGTGGTTGCTAGGGGGGAGGGGGAAATAGGGACTTACTGTTTAATGGGAATAGAGTTTTAGTTTTCCAACATGAAAAGGGTTATAGAGAGAGATAGTGGTGATGGTTGCATACCATTATGAATGTATCTAATACCACTGAACTGTACATTTTAAGTGTTTAAAATGGTGAATTTTATGTTGTATGTATTTTACTACATTTAAAAAATTTTGGAAAGACTGAGTCTGAATGATCAAGACTTTAATAGGTAGAAATGGAAAGAAAAGGGCATTTCACAAGAAATGCAAAATCTGAGGCATGAAAGGTCTGAGGCTTGCTAGTTGTCGTAAGGCATTGTTTGACCCATGTTGACCCATGCAAGGTGTTGAAATTTAGGCTGTGGTTTGTATACCTCATTTCCTGGCAAAAGAGAGGAAACATGGCTGTTCACACTGTGGAGGAACTGGGCATTAATTGTACCTAGAGGTACAATCTAGAGAGCTGTTGGGAAGAGAGATGAAAAAAATCAATGATATTTTTATATATTGACATGTTAATTCTTTTGTTGCATTGCTTCTTGTAGCCTCAGTTTTGTTTATGGATTCATTTATCTTTTTCCCTAAAATATGTTTTCTCAAAATTTCTTGATACTTAATGCTTTTCAATGAGAGAGTTCAGCTGAGTACACAGTTAATTTGACAGTTACTTTTTCTTGGAATTTGAAGGTAACAGTTCCTGTTTTTATGGTCTCTATTGGGCTCATAAAAGTGTTGTCAGTCAAGAGGTATCTGGGTGGCTCAGCTGGTCATCAGACTTTGGCTCAGGTCATGATCTCACGGGTTTGTGAGTTTGAACCCCACATCTGGCTCACTGCTATCAGCCTGTCAGTGCAGAGCCTGCTTCAGATTCTCTGTCCTCCTCCTACTGTCCCTCCTTCACTTGCACTCTCCCAAAAATAAAAATTAAAAACAAAAAGTGTTATTGGTCAAGTTGCAGTTATTTGAAATTAATGAACTTTTTCTTAACTCTTATTTCTTTTTCTGATTAGGGTTTTGTCATAGAGTTTAAATATTTATAATGAGAAAGATACAGTATACTTCTTTAAAAATTTTACCTAAGTCTTTATTTAATATGGGAAAATGATAGCAATTACTTTTTGGAAAACGATTTCTCCCATTTTCTTCTACAAATCCTGTTAGATGCAGATTGGACCTTCTCATTCTATGTCCTATGCCTCTAATTCCTTCTTTAGTAATTTTTTTTTAATTTCTCTGTGATTTTATTCTGAAAATTTCCTATGCTCTGTACATCATTTCACTAATCATTTCTTTTGGTTATACATTTCTGATATGCTATTTAAGCTTTACATTCAGGATTTTTTAGTTCTAGTGACTCCTTTTCTATTTCATTTTTCCATTCCAGTTTTTAAAATAAAATGTTAGTTTATCTCTTATTTTGTAATAACTTAAAACATTTGGTAATTTTTCCTCATTTGAATAATTTTCTTTGTGTACAAATTTTAGTTCTCTAATGTCAATTTTTTCCCCATTGTATGAAGTATAAATTTTATTTGAAAGTTTCTCATTTAAAGAGTTGCTTTCATCCCTCTATCCTCAACCCCCATGAGTGGAGAAAAATACAGTCACAAAATGTTTTTTTCTGTTGTTGTAACTCCTCTTATGTTCCCAGAGTTTTAGTTGTCTCCAGAACAATTTGTAAATGAGTTTTATTTTTCTGGGTCTCTCACTTTATCAGAAATATAAATTCATAATTTAGGTTTACAGTCCTTGCTGAATGTACTTTTTTTTTTTTTATCTAGATTTCTGAGCTGTGACCAGTTTCCCTGACATTTGCTTACTCAGTGGAGTTCTTTTTTATCATTCTTATCCAAAGTCACGTCAGCCATTTTGAAAAGCTGAGGGTCCTTAGTTACAGCACTATACTTGATAGAAGCTTAATTTCACCTTTGCTATCTTCTGATGGGTATTATAGTCTAATGCTTAGGGTCATTATCTGAGTTTCCTGGCCACCATAGAATCAGCTGATAAGTTTACCACTGACCTTCCACTTTCTTCGTCTGTGGTAGCTGTAGATGTCCTTTTTCTTTTTATTTCTAAACCTAATTGTGGTTTAAAAATTTTTACCTTTTAATTTATAATTTCAGTATACATGTATTTACAGTGAGGATAGTAAGAGAAAAAGTGGAGAGATGGCTGTAACATCTCGATAGATCATGGAATCAGAAAAAATTGTAATATGAGGTAAAACATTTAAATCCCTGTGGAGTGGACTCTCTAAATACTTGAGGGCCAAGGAAAGGACTGCTTAGTTGCATTTTAGGCTAACATAAAACTATAATTGAGACTAAAATTGAAATTGAAAAGAGATGTGGAACTGTGATTATAAGGAGTGCAAATACTTTGTGTACTAACGAAAACAGTTGAATACATTGTGGTGGTGTTCTGTCTTTGCTCAGAAAAAAATGCTTCTTTCTTAGAGTGGATTTAGTCTGTGCTGTGTTGGTAAACACACATTTATTCTTCTGGAGAAGTGTATGGGTTTTTGTTGGTTTGTTTTTGAGCACGTGGAAAAGACTGCAGGAGAGGTATGCAAGTCTTACTTCCACCTGAATCAAGATGAGAGATTGTTTGAAGTATCTGGATGGGATGTAAGAAGTGCTGTCTTGGACTGAACAGATATTGCCCTTAATCTGATAGAAGTTTTTGAGGAATGGGAAATATTCCTGGAGTTTCCCATTTAATTTGGCAAGGGTTTTAAATGAAAACTACCAATTTCCTTTTTTTAAAACTGATTACAAATATTTATCCCCTTGAATTTTCTGGTTAAGTTAGGAATTGGGTAATTACAGGGGAAAAAAACATTCTGTCAAACATTTTTGAGATCGGAAATATGGCCTGTGAAGTTAGTCAGTATTTTGGGTTGAGAAGTAAATCTCTTCCCTTCTAAGTGCCTCATTCACTCTGAACTAGATTCTGAGCAGATCATGTATGCTTAAGGGCACCCTGAGGTGAATCTGGATTTGACACAGAACAAGTGACAGAGAGGAAGCCCTTTAGCTTATTAGAAAGGCATCTGGAAGAACCTTGCCACTCAGTGTGGTGAGCAGGGTGGTGGCGGTGGCAGCATCACCTGGGCACTTGGGCTCCACCTGAGACCTCCTGCAAACTCTGCATGTTAATCAGATCCCCGGCAATGTGTAATGGACATTCAAGTCTGAGAAGTTCTGCTGTGAAGAACTGAGCAAGATGTGCCATGGCTGTGGCTCTTAATTTCTGTCCTGTTTAATTTTGATTTTTCGCATAATCCAGTTACCATATTTTGTTGTCTTTGAACCTTTAGTAAAGAGCTGTTGTCCCAACTTAGTCTCATAAAGACAAAAGAAAATTAAGTCATGCATGTGCATCTGCCATGGGGCAGAGTGACGAAACAGAGGTAAATGACTTCAGAGGCCACTGTGGTAAGAAATAGGAGATTCAATATTAGGTGTTAACTGTTTCAAACTGTAGAAGATAATGAGAAGCTGCATGGTCAGGGGTCTGTAGAAAAAAGTTTCTTGAGACCATAGTTAGTGGCACAGAGATCTGAATTGAGTGAACACTGTGCTGTATTTTTCTTTATATGTTAGTGCCCTGTATAGTGCAATAGTGTCTATGGTTGGAACTGGATAATTGCTCATTGAATTAAATTAACATGCAGTGAATAAAAACTTCTTGACATGTGGATTATTTCATATTTTATTCTATGTAATTATAGTAAGTCCAACTCTTGGGATCTTCTACAAAGTAATCTTCATTCTGTTCTCTGAAACTTTACATAACAAGTCTGTGTTCTTATATATAAAGCAGCCCTTAAATATTTGAAGCTTTCCATGTTGATATCCCAAGCTCTAATGCCCAACATTTTACCTCCTCTACAGACTGACAGAACTCACATTTTTCAGATATTTCCTCAGGGAGTCATTTATTCAGACCCTTCATCGTTATGACCATAGTACTCATACCAAGCATAAATGTGTTCAAGTCTCTTTTGAAGAGGAGAGATAAGAATTAAAGAGCGAGGCATGGGAGAGACTGTTTTCCTTTTCATATCTCAGGATATTCTGAGGATTTCGGAGCTACTAAAACTTGAGAGAATTAAGCTGAAGAAAACTCATCTGAAGTGTTTGAATAGACAAAATCAATGACTGCTGGTTAAATGAGAGGCACATAGTAAATACACTGTAAAATGAATTAAATGGTAATGAAAATACCTGGAGAAAATTTGATTAGAATCGGGGGAATCTACAAAGGTATCCAGATAATAAGAAATGAATTTCCAAAGCCCATTTAATTCTGCCAGTGTAACTTAGTAAATTGGCAGTTAGTCTCATTAAAAGAATTAAGTACATCAAAGTTTTCATATTAAGGGTACTGTTGTGGAAAATTTTGGGTGTAACTGAAGTTATTTGTGGATCCACAGGGGTGGGTCCTTTAACCTATCTTTAAGAAATTTTACATTGTTTAAAAATTAAACTCAGTATGCTATACTTGGTAAAACTGATAAAGTTAGAATGCCACTTATCATACATGAATGCAAATAAACAAAAACTTACGTGTGTCAGGTGGCTGTGCTCTGTGGAGAATATTCCAAAATATTATCTTGAAGCCTATAGTTATTGAGGATTAGATCATTGAACTCTGTCAAAATGAAGGAACTGATGCTTGGTAAACTTAAAATCAAATATAGAAAAATCTAGACATGATTAAGGACATCAAGGGTTGGGGAAGTAGTTGAAAACTTCAAATATACTTGGGTATAAGGTTCAATCAGCTAATGAATACATGGTAGTCAAGACTGTAATATACCCAATGAGAAAGTCTCAATACACTGAAGGTCTCAGATGGCCACAAAATGAGACCGATTGTTTCCAATTTAATGAAATTATAGCCTGTGATGTAGATCCTCAGGGATATGAACAAAAAGAGCAGAAAAAACATCAGAGACCCAGGAAGATGAATGGATATTAGAGTCTTCAAAGATAACAAAAATAAAGCTAATGAAGGAGTAATATGGAAGTTTCAGGTAGACAGTTTTTATCAGTGGTCATTTCAGATAGACTTGGAGACCTGTAAATTTGTTAGCAAAGACTCAAATGAAAAAAAGGCTCCAAGAGGCTGACGTGGATTAAAATCCATAAATTAATTAGGTTGGTGGTGTTAATAGCTAGGAAAGCAGACTTTGAGGAACAGTATATAGAGGTCAAAATTTGTGTTTTAAGTATGGGTGAAATTGATTGTTGTGACCTATTTATTTACAGAATACAAAAATAAAGAATAAATAGCTAATTTGCTTACATAGCATCACATGGTTCCTATCTTTGTATCAAGAAAGAGGTATGGCATACAGAACGGTGAAAATGCATTGTGTGTTAAATAATTTGACTCAGATTTTAATTGCAACAGATCTAGAGAGGAGAGAGCAAAATAACTATCAACATTACTTGTTTTACAAAACTAGGCTAATGGTTTATTTTATATATTTAACCAACTGACAAGTGTTTCTAGGGTAGAAACCACCTCTTGGAAACAGATCTAAGCAGGCAGAGTATTAATTTTTGTGTTATTTGGACAAATCATTTGTTAATGCTGATCAAATTCTGTGTCCTTCTCTGAACAATTAGAAGTTCTAGGAAAAAAATATATAAAATATGTTTCCAGCTTGTCACATTATAGTTTCCTTTTTGGCTCCTATATTTAAGAGTTGGAGTTAAATTCTGTTGAAATTCCAGTTCCTAATAGCCATGTGACCTTAACTAAATGAGTCTCTTTATGCCTCTGTTTCCTAATCTGTAAAGTGGGTATCCACTTGAAATAGTTCTTAAGAGGATTAAATGAGATGTTATATGTGAACTGATGAGAAGATTGCCTGGCACATAATATGCACACAATAAATGTTGGATGTTCTCATGTTAGCAATCAAAAGTATGAAATTCTCTAGAAATGACATTCATTTATATTTCACATTTATCTTATTGCTTTGTAATACAGTTTAAGAGCTGTAATACCCTGAACCCATGGCTTATCAAGATATTCCCTAATTGTTATTATTCCCTAAAATTTTATACTGTATCATTGCTGTTAACATGTTACTGACTATCCATAAATTGTTTCTAACTTTTATATCTCAGTGTAATCCATTTATAAACAGTGAAAGGATCATTCCACAAGTGAAGCAAAAATAAAACAAAATTTAGATAATATTTAATAAATTAACTAAAAAAGAGCTGGGACTTAATATCTTTAGTGCCCTAAAACTCCAATGAGACCATTTAAAATAGCAGTAGCGAGGAATACAATTAAGGAAAACTATTTCACTTACTCATATTTTCCCCTCTCCCTGTATACACATACATGCGCGCGCACACACATACACTTCATACATCTTTCTCTTCCTACCTATTCTAAATTTTATTAAGGGAAGTAAATACTGACATCATTAAGCATTTTTGCCAAATGATTTTGTAGTTTCTCACCACAGCTATAGTTTGTTGGCATAGTTGTTCAGTGACTAATGAAATACTTCCCTCAGATATCTGTGTTCGTGTGTAAGCAGCATTGCATATAATTTTCCTTTCTTTCTGGATTTAACTGAATATTTTGAGTTCTATAGTATTGAGTACAAAACAAAAATTTAGGACTATTAAGGGATATATTACAGGCAAGCCTGATTTAATTCTGATACAACTAATTTACATTTAAAATTGAATCTGTTTATATGATAAAAAGGAATCATCAAACACAATTAGTAAGTTTTATTTTTTATTAAAAGGCGAAAGATTTATGTGATTTGAAGAGAAACCAGAGCATAGTAAATTTTATTTTTTAGGAGTTTTAGGTTCACAGCAAAATTAAGCAGAAAGTACAGAGTTCCCAAATGCGTAAACACACCTATGATTGACATCCTGTATTATAGTGGTGCATTTGTTACTATCAATAAACATGCACTGACTCATCATTATCACCCAAAGTCCATAGTTTACATTAGGGTTTACTCTTGGTATCCTATGTTGTATGGGTTTTGTCAAATGTATAATACGTATCTACCTTTGTGGTATTTTAGTTCTGATCCATAAAAATAATTTAAGCTTATACTTAAAGTCCTGATAAGATGGATAAAAATTTAACTAGACATTTCTTTACCCGTTGAAAATTCATTCACCTTAGTGCCACTACTTAAGACCTATAATAGGGAATGAAAATCCAAGCCGCCTTTAAGAAATTAACTTCTGAAGCTCGTAAGTAGCTTAAAACTATGTCTACTTCAGCTAACTATTGTCAAGTAAAACCCCAACAATTTAATGTCTTTTAAAAAAAACTTGTTTTTACTGTTTATTTAGAGTGTTTATTCAGAGCATGAGCAGGGGAGGGGCAGAGAGGGAGACACAGAATCCGAAGCAGGCTCCAGGCTCTGAGCTGTCAGCACAGAGCCTGACCTGGAGCTCGAACCCACACACTGTGAGATCATGACCTGAGCTGAAGTCAGACGCTTAACTGACTGAGCCACCTAGGTGCCCTGCCACAATTTAATGTCTTAAAACCATGTTGGCTTATTATTTCTAGGATGCTGTGAGTTCAGTAGGTGGTGGTTCTTTTGGTTTCACCGGAGCTCCTTCAAGGACTGAATTTGGCTACAGTGTTTGGGTTGGAAGGTCGGAAGTCACCACACACACATCTCACAGTTGTTACTTGGCTGTCACCTGCGGCAACTCAGTTTTCTTTTACATGGCTACTAATACTCCAATAAGCTCAATCATTTGTTTACAGGGGGTTCTGAAAGCACTATTGCAAAGGCAAAGCCACAAGGCATCTTGAAGCTTAGGTTCAAAAACTCCTGCTGCATCATGTCTGGTACATTCTATTAGTGAAAGAAAGATTTGGGCCCATCCAAATTTAACAGGTAGGAAAATAGACTCCAACAGTTGATGAGAGGAACTCCAAAGATTTGTGGCCATATTTAATCTGCCACGCTGTCCTATTACTGATATTAAAATCTTTGGAATGACCTTAGAAATTTTTATGAAAAAAATAGGGCAAAATTTTCAATTAATTTGTCAAGAATAAATCCTCCATTGTCAAGTGTGTAAACCTCTTGCTGGTTGTAAGCTCCTTAATTGATGAGTGATTCTTATTCTTATTTCTATCCCTTCTATTTAGTATAGGTTTTGAGGTAGAGTATGCATTGGAAAGCACTTGTTTCATGAATGACTTATTAAACAATAAAATTATTTCTACAAAAGTCATACAATATCTGAAGAGCACATGCTGAAACTTTAAACTTTTCAGGCCAAAGGGACTCCAGTAGGCTTAGTCATAATTAACCTCAGAGCATTAATTCAAAGGGTTTTATAAATTCAGTAAAGTATGTTTTAGATATTTAGTGAGTACTTCAAGTAGGAAGTTCTCAGTTTAGTTGTCTTTCTCAAGGTGGACTAAATGTGCACTTTGGGGCCCATCTTGGAGATGCTTTTCAAAATAAAACACTTCATTTAATATAAGATGCCATCAAAAATGACTTAAAGTATATTATTAGGATGATCTAAAATCTTATATGCTTTTGCAAGGTTAATATATGTGCAGTTTAAAATTCAAATTAACATTACTTTGCTTTCTTGAATCATTAGTGAATGTGTTGGTATATCTGTAGAGAAATCACTATATTTATAACTGTTAATGACTTTAAAAGTACATATTTATTAAGAGTACAAGGTCTAGAGTGAGGCTGTTTGAAATCTCAGGCAAACATTTTTTTTTAATGTTTATTTTGAGAGGGGGAAGGGGGGAAAGGGGGAGGGGGGAGAGAGAGAAGCGTGAGTCAAGGGAGGGGCAGAGACAGAGAATCCCACTCAGACTTCTTGCTGTCAGTGCAGAGCCAGATGCAGATGATCTCATGAACCGTGATGTGAGATCATGACCTGAGCTGAAATAAAGAGTCAGTCGCTTAACCACTGAGCCACCCAGGCACCCTTCTCAGGCATTTTACATTTGTATGATTTGAAACAAGTTATATCATTAAGCTTACATTGCTCATCTGGAAAACTGGGATAACAGTAGCTACTACAACATAAAAAGTAGGCTCAAGGTATAAATCAGATGATTGATGTAAAGATCAAGTAGATCTAAAGATCATAGTGACCAGAACATAAGTCATCAGTAATACTTACCTGATTTTTATTGTTATATTTGTATTAACTCTTAAAGACAATTGGTAAATTCTTTTATCTAAAGTGATGACAGGAATCTCTAAAACTAGGTAAAAATTTTAAATGTATATGTAATTTTTTTCTTCCATATCCTATTTGGAAAACAGTTCAGTGATTATAGTGCTGAACTAATTATGTGAATTGAAAAGTAGTACTTGGCAGGCAGTGCATTTCTGAATGATAACAGTATGCCTCAGGTGGCATTAAAGCATACCAAGCTGAAGGCTATCAATTTTACCACCTGAGAAATGTTCTAATTAACCCAAAATGCAGAGCCTAAAGTGGCTGCTCCATTACTGCCAATGAGAGAAACAGTTGGGTCCTTAGATTTATTAGCCTGCAAATTGTTGACTGTCAGTTCCAAAACACCAACTGTGCTTTCTGTTTGCAAGTGTTCTCTCGTATTCAGTTGAAGTGTAAGGTCAGTTAATTATAGAAGGAAATATATTAAGTGGTAATAGAAGTGGGGGGGGCATCGAGGACAAACTTATCCTGCCTGGAAACCCAGCTCCATTACTTTTTTCCTATGTGACCTTGGAGAATTATTTAATTAAAGCATATTTCCTTACCTATGAGTTGAAGATAAGTAATCTCTTTATATATTGTAGTGAAGATTAGTGAAGATACACTTAATATGCCTAGAATAGTTTTGATGTATAATTATCATGGATTTTGTTTTTTTTTCTGCTTCTGCCTCTCATCCTTCATAACATACAGAACAGTCAAAAGAGTGAACCTGAGTGAGGCAGCTTAGTGTGTTAATCTTATTTTATGTATTTATTAAGGAATACAATTACCTGCAACAGTACAAAGTTATTTATATAAATAATAACTATATTCTCAAATTCATTTTTTTTTCTCTTAAGCCGTTAACCTGTTAATACATTGATCTATTCAGGGCTAAAAAAAATTACAACGTTTAGCAGACAGAACCTTTTTCTTCTATAATAAAACTTTCATTTTATTGGGCAGACCAGATGAATAAGTGTGATGTCATCCCTACTATTGCATCTAAAATGTTTACAGTGATGCAGTGACACTTACTTCATTGCTGTTTTCAATGATCCATATTAGGGAACTGTTTCATAAAAGAATATGCTTTAAAATGTTTCCAAGTCAGTAACTAAATCCTTTCCTTTGAATGGAAAGCCATGTGCAATCTACTTCTTGATTATTCAGTATAATGAAGTCATTTTATGAAGTGTTTTAAGTTTATGTTCAAGAAAACCTGGAAATGGTAGTATTGAGGGCAATCCTGAGGTAAGTAAAAATGTGATCTTCTATACATGGCTACCATAGTCTTAGGATAAAATAATCAAATTTACAAGGAGTTATATCAACTCTTTGTTGCGATGACAGTGTATAACTTTAATTCTGCATTGTTAGTTCCAAATTATATACATAATTTTCTTCCAGATGCAGCTTGAAGTTATGCATGGATAACCATGTGAAAGCTACCCATTCTAAATTCTGGGCAGAATATAGATCCTTTCCTTCCCCACTCTATCCTATCTTAAGGAGGATGTAGTTCAGCAGGTCAAATGAAAAGATCAGTAGTTCTCCTGGAGGGTAAAGTATAGTATTTGTTTTTGTTTTGTTTGTATGTGTATGTGTGCTTTAGCAAATCTGTTAAAATTCTACTCCAAGGTAGTATGGTAGTGAAGAAGGAAATTACTGCCTCAAGGTAGTACAAAATGCATGCTTATTGTAGATTTCACTGTGATGTAAAATATGGTCACCACTAGCAATATCTGACCATTGAGCACCTAAAATGTAGCTCTGAAGTGAGATGGGCTGTTAGTTTAAAAATATATACTGGATTTTAAGGACCTAGTATAAAATATTTAAAGCATCAAAAATCCTTTATAATTTTCTTAGTTTATTAGCTTTTGTTATAATATTTTGGGTTAACTAAAAATAAGTTTTTAAAATGAATTTTATCTATTTTTATTGTTTAAAATGTGGCTTCCAGAAAAATTAAAATTGTATGTGGCTCACATCATATTTCTATTAAATACTGTCTATTCATATATACTGTATATCTATATCTTATTTACAAAGCCTACCTTCTACGTTTTTCCATAGGAATTTAGGGCTAATATCCTAAGTATGTGTTCTCTCTCAACTTTTTTCTTTGTTTTTGTTTTAGAGGTTTAGTTTATAATCTGTGGGATACCAAATAAAGAATTAAATATTTAAAATACGTAAGATATAGGAATAAAGTATGCTTCTTATGTATAGAATTCTGCAGGTCATGTGCATTAATTTGATTAGCATATTTAAATGATCAGAAATGGCCCAAGGGTATGTTTCTTTACTGAGTGAATCATTCTTGTGGCAGATGAAAAGGACAAGTCTGGAATCCAGCCTTGTGGACTACATAAAGCATTTGTATATTAACATATAAAATGTCTGAACAAGCTCTGAGGAATGTATAATAAAAGGAGAGTACTAGACCTCAGTAATCACCTACAAAAACATACCCTTAAAAAAGACCCTGCTGTGAGTGGAATCTTCAGCAATGGCTCTGACAAAAAGTGTGAATATAGGAGACGGCTAAGAAATCACTGTCAACACTGGTGATGGCTGTGGTACCAATACATTTTTTTTTGAAATTTATTTACCAAAAAAAATAAACACGCACAGACACATAGAATTAGACATTTGTCCTTTCTGCTTTGATCTGTATGTCAGGGTGACCACAAATGTTAAAGGAAAGAATAAAAGAATTCCAAGTAAGAAATTCAGAAGAAATGACAGAAAAAGAATAACCGTGTGGGTTGCAACAGTGTCCACAGTTATCCACTATGTTTTTTTCCCAATGATACCTAACAGACTTTTACCTCCGAAAGTAGTCTTGTTTCTTCACTTTTTGAATAGAGCTTTGTGACTTGCTTTGACCAATAAGAATACAGTGGGTTAAATAGGTGATTGGGGATTAAGGAGGGCACTTTTTGTGATGGGTACCAGGTATTTAAGTGTAGCATCACTAAATTGTGTATCCTGGGAACTAATATTACACTGCTTGTTAACTAGTTGGAATTTAAATCAAAAACTTAAGAGTACAGTGAATAAGATGCCAGTTCTAAGCCTAAACCTCAAGAAATTTTGCATGCTTTTCATTTCACTTTTTGAACCCTGGTACACTATGTAAACGAGCCCAGGCTAGCCTGCTGGATGATAAAAGATATCTTAGAGCAGCCAGCTCTAGCCAGTGGGCCAGCTGAGCTCAAATACACAAGTTAGCCCAACTGAGATGAATTGCACCTATCCTGGCAGAACCACACAGCTGACCAGAGGCTCATGAGCAATGATATATGGTTATTTTTGTAAGTCACTTAGTTTTGGTGTAGCTTGTTATGCAGCAATAGATGACTGGTTGAACAACCATTTTTAAACTCCCAATGAGATAAAGGGTCTAGGCAATAATTATTTTAAAGCTATAGATGTAAAATGAAAATGATACCAGAAATAACTCTGGAGATAAAGGTAGAAAAATGATTTCTGTAATAATAAAAAATAGTTATGCTATAGAAATTTGGAAAGGTGACAGTTATTTGATACAATGTGATTTAAGTGTTTTTGTATTTCAGAAAGAGAATGAATATCTTTAAAAACTTTAGACTTTAATGTCTTAATTCAGGTAGAATTCCCAGAATAAATAAATATAAAGCACCTCACAATAAATATACTAAATATAAATTCACATTATGGGAAAAATATAAAGCTTTACTGAAGCACCTAAAAGAATTCCGAAGGAATAATTATATTCATGAACAGAGGGTTACAGAATCATAAATTCTAATTCCAAATTCACTTACAGATTGACAAGCTAACTTGTTTATAAGTACAAATTTTTTGGGGGTAGGTAAAGGAGTAAGGTTAGCCATCCTATACCTTAAACAAAAAGAAAATGAGACCTTTCCCTTTGAAACTTTAAGACTTTTATAAAGCAACAGTAATTAAGAGTCTGGTATTGGTCAAAGATTAGCTTAGACCATTAAACTATATATTTCACATACATAGGGATACTTTTCAAATATTAGATGTGTCCTTGCCTATAAGAAGGAATAAATTGTTTAAAACTGATGTAGTGGTATAGTGAAAATATTTTTTTACAAGGAATAGTGAAAGTAAATCTGTGTTTATGGCAAATTGGTGTCAATTCCATAAATATGGGAGGGTTTTTAGTATAAAAGACAAGACTTTAAAATAATAGAAAATATAAGTAGCATTTATAAAACTGGAGCAGGAAAATATTTTTAAACAAAACATACAGAGCACAAACATAAATGTTGGTCAATTTTACTACTTTAAAGTTCTATTAAAAGAGCCATAAAGAAAATTAAATGACATAAACATAAAATACATTATTCAATCTAACAAAGGATTAATATCTAGAATATAAAAGATTCCTGATACTCAAGAAATACCAAAACCAAGATAAAAACACATAAAAATGTGGGTTTTTTCCCTAGAATTAATTTATATGTGAACCCAAAGACTTGTATAGGGCTATGAATAGTATTCTAGTGTTTAATAGAATAAAAACTGGAAAAATCCAAGTATTCATTTACCAGATGAATAAAAAGCAAAATTATGGTGTTTTTACACAGTGAACTATTAGTAATGGAGAAAAATTAACTACATTTTTATACATCAGTATAGTTGAATGGTCCAGGCATAATAATGAGGAACAAAGCAAGTTACAAAGTAATTTTATGCAGTGTGTGTGTGTATAAATATATATAATCCATTTGTATATAATCTCAAAACATGAAAAAGTCAGCAGTACTAAACAAATTGCAATTTGCACATACACGGAGTACTATTTAGCAACAAAAAGGAATAAACTATTATGTGCTACTAGGTGGACACATTGAAAACATTATGCTCCTTGGAAGAAATCACACAAAAGACTAGACACTGCATTGTATACAAACTGTATTCTGGAAAAAGCAGAATTACAAGGACTAAAATAAGAGTAGTGGTTGCCAGAGACTCTAGGGGAGACAGTTGACCTCAAAAAGAACTAAGGGAACTTTTTATGGGGATGGAAATGTTCATTACCTTGTTTGCTGATACTGGATGCCTGAAAAATATGATATTAAAACTTGTCAGGCTTATTTAAATGTATAACTTGATCTTTAAAAACTAAACATTTGAGGAAATATGTGATTGTAATAAAACTAAAAAGGCAAGAGAATGATAAGCATATATTTCTCCTAATAGTCACCAATATGATCAGAAGAAGGAAGATGGGATCAGGAAATAGTGATTTTAAAGTTTTGATTTACTTTCCTTAAGCTTGATGTTGGTAAGCAGTTGTATTATTAAAATTATATGTATGATACATACGAACTAGTTCATGAAAACATACAAATAATACCTAGGATGGGGTGAAAAAAATAGCACCAATAAATACTATATTTAGCTATTAGTCAAGAGATAGCAAGATCAAAAAAATTAAAATCAAGGGGTGCCTAGGTGTCTCAGTCGGTTGAGCATCTAACTTTCAGCTCAGGTCTTGATCTTGTGTCGTGGGTTGGAGCCCCACATCGGACTTGGTGCTGTCAGCCTGGAGCCCACTTCAGATCATCAGTCTTTCTCTCTGCTGCTCCCCCACTTTCTCAAAAAATTAAAATAATCATACACATGTATGAGAATTACTTTAAAAAATAACAGGTGTTACCAAGGATAAGGAAAAAAGGAACTCTTTTATTTATAGCATAAGTCATTCGATGTAACATTTGCAACCCAAGTCAGTTTATAAAAATAATTTCACATGGATTAAAAATTTCAGATAAATCACAGTAATGCCTTGTTACAAGCATTAAGGCTGGTGACTGCTGAAGTCTCTTGGGTATCTACAAACAGGAAATCACACCCAGATTATGGGTGAAGAGTGTCTACGTTATTTAAACCAAACAAACAAAAGTCAGTAAAAAATATCTTGCTTTTTTTATTGTGACACATAACTCACTATTAACTCGGGAAAATTGTGAAAGTTATTTAAAAATACGTACGTGTAAACTGCACAGTTGTCAAGCTGGTTTATAAATGTTGATTACGCTGATTATAATTACCGTAGTTCCAAGGCGATGCAAACACAAAGTGAGTTATACTCAATATTAGATACTAGTAATATCCTTTAGGTATACTACAGTTTTATTTCAGCTGTATTGTACGTATGTTTTTAAATACATGCATTCATACAAACTGTATATTACATGTGGGATATCAGATACATCACTGTTATATAATATACACATCATTGTTTTGCATGCTAAGATAAGTTTTAGTGCAGGAAATGTCATTGCATTCCATGTTGTTTAGTACACAGTTTGTCAACTCTTCAGATTAGTTTTCCAGTACATTCTTTAGACAGTGGGTCTGGGTTTGCACTTGTAATTTTAAAGTTTCCAGAAATCTGTTTTAACCACATCTCTCTTATGCCTGGAAAGTTTGATCTGTGAAGGGTAGTAACAAATCTCAAATTTTGATTAGGAATATATGAGTGCGTTTCTTTCTGGGATGACTCTGACATTGTGATGGAGGATGGTATCCACTCAGGTCATGGAAAAATAAGTTGAACTTGTGTTGAACTTCTGAGAAAATACTGTCTTCAAAAACAACAAAAATGAATGACTTGAAAAAATGAGTACCAAGTGTTAGCAAGGATAAGGAATAAGAAACTTTATTGTGGTATAACACACATAACATGTATGCCATTCATAAATTTCAGGTGTACAGCACAGTATTACTCCACATGTACATTGTTGTAAAATCTTTTCATCCTGTATCACTGAAACTCTACCCATTGCAGGGAACATCCCATTTTCCTTTACTGTCAAGCCCTGGGAACCATCATTCTGTTTTCTGTCTCTGTGAATTTGACTACTTTAAGTATCTTATGTAAGTGGATTAATGCAATATTAGCTTTTCTGTGTCTGATTTCTTTCACTTAGCATGTGTCTTCAAGGTTCATGCATATTGTAGTGTATAGCAGGATATCCTTTTTTATTATTTTTAGAGAGCGAGACAGAAAACTCATGCACTGAAGTGGGTGGAGGGGCAGAGGGAGGGAGAAGAATCTCAAGCAGGCTCCAGGCCCAGTGTAGAGCCCAGTGCAGGGCTTAATCTTCCAACTGTGAGATCATGACCTGAGCCAAAATCCAGAGTCTGATGCTTTTAATTGACTGAGCCACCCAGGCACCCCAAGGATCTCCTTTTTAAAAGCTGAGTAATATTCCTTTGTACCACATCTTATTTATTAATTCATCAATCAGTCGACAGATTTTTTTCACCTCTTGGCTATTGTGAATATTGCTGTAGTGAACATGAGTGCAAATATCTCTTTGAGATCACTTTTCAGTTGTTGTGGGTAAATACTCAAAAGTGGGATTACTGGATCATAATCAAGGTTCCTTTTTTAAGGAAACTCCATCTTATTTTTATAGCAGCTGTACCAGTTTGCATTCTCACCAACAGAGCACAAGGGTTGTAATTTCTCCATACTTTTGCCAACACTTTTTTTTAATTATATACATATATATATGTATATATATACATATACATATATAATCATATATATGTATATATATACATATATATATACATATACATATATAATCATGCTAATAAGTGTGAGGTGATAATTCATTGCAGTTTTTAATTTTTTCATTTCCATGATGATTAGTGATGTTGAGCATCTTTTCATATGCCTATTGGCCTGTTTCCTTTGGAGAAGTTCCTGTGCAATCCTTTGCCTGTTTAAAAGTTAGGTTATTCTTGTTACTGAGGTGTATAGTTTCTTTATAGCTTTTGGAAATTAACCCCTTATTAGCAATATGGCCTGCACATATTTTTTTCTCACTATGTTGGTGGCTTTGATCTATTGAGTATTTCATGCTGCACAGGATAAAAACCTGTACAGATAAGCAGTTTGATATAATCCCATTTGTCTATTTTTGCTTCTGTTGCCTGTTTAGAGGAAATTATATACATATAGTGGAATATGAGAATTTTTTGCTTCCATATTCATTCAGGATATTCAGTTTTCATATAGTGTCTTTGACTAGCTTTGGTAGAAAGTAATGCTGGACTTGTAAAATGAGTTTGAAATTTCTTCAAATTTTTGGAAGAGTCTGGGGAAGGGTTGGTGTTAATTCTTCAAATATTGGGTAAAATTCTCCAGTGAAGCCATGTGTTCCTAGGCTTTTCTTTGTTGGGAGGCTTTTGATTACTGATTGAGTCTCCTTACCACTTATGTCTGTCACACTGTGGAAGGGGGGTTCTGGTGAGTGAGTATCACAGATTTTTATGCTCGCTTAGATGTGGCTGGATCTGTGTTTACTTACAGTGTAAGAGCCTCTTAACTGGCTTCTAGATTTTTCGTGGAATTTCTTCATATATTGTTGAATCAGTGTCTCCATGGGGGAAGGAAGGTCTGGGGTATTCTGTTTCACCATCTTAATTCACCTCACCCCTGGAATACAGTGTTGGAAATAGTTTGAATTGGGACAGCTCATAATTAAAAGCAAATCTGTTTGTATTTACTAATGATGAAAATTTGTTCAACTTGTGATCGTGCAGTTTCCTTTTAGGTATATATTCAAAATAAGTGTCCCATTCATTCATAAATGTCCCAAACCAAAAGTAGTCCATAAAAATCGGATACATAAATCCTGGTGTTGTCATACAATGGAATTATGTGGATTGTTCTGTAAAACAGCTCTTTCTTACAGGCATGATATTGCATACAAATAAGCTTGATGTTACATGGATCCATTAATATGAACCACAGAGGAAATAAGTCTCTGGTAATAGACCAGAATATTGGTTTCTTTTGGGGGATAGTATTGTGTAGGAGGGAACACAAAGAGGGCTCTGATCCTGGCGGTGTTCTTGTTGATCTAGATACCATTATACTGACATGTTTTCTAGGTGTGTAACTTCAAGATGAATATTTAGGATTTATGCATTTTGTTGTATGTACACAATACTTAAAAAATAAATTTTAGCCAACAGATTAGACAACCTAGAAGAAATAGATAAATTCCTAGAAGCACATAACCTGGCAAGACTGAGACAGGAAGAAATGGAAAATTCAAGAGACTGATTACCAGCCATGAACTTGAATCAGTCATTTAAAAACTCCCAACGGACAAAAGTCCAGGACACGACTGTTTCACAGGCGAATTCTACCAAATATTAAAAAAAAATAATTTTGAGAGAGAGCACAAGAAAGCACGTGAGAGAGAGGCTGAGCACAGGCAGGGGAGGGGCAGAGAGAGAAAGAGGTAGACACAGAATCCAAAACAGGTTCCAGGGTCTCAGCTGTCAGCACAGAGCCCGATGCTGGGCTTGAACTCACAAACCATAAGATCATGACCTAAGCTGAAGTCAGATGCTTAATCGACTGAGCCACCCAGGTGCCTCAAATTCTACCAAACATTTAAAGAAGAGTTAATACCTATTCTTTTCAAACTATTCCAAAAAACAGAAATGGAAGGAAAACTTCCAAATTCATTCTGTGGGGCTAGGACTACCCTGATACCAAAGCCAGATAAAGACAATACAAAAAAAGAGAACTACAAGGGCAATATCTCAGATGAACATAGGTGCAAAAATCCTTCACAAAATATTAGTAAACCAAATCCAACAATAAATTATTCACCATGGTTGAGTGGAATTTATTCTTGGAATGTAATGGTGGTTCACTTTTCACAAATCAATTAATGTGATATATCATTAAGAGAAAGGGTAAATACCATATGATCATTTCCAATAGTTGCGTAAAAAATTTTGGCAAAGTATAGCATCCATTCAGAAGAGCCCTAGTCTAGGGAGGTCTACAGGGAACATCCCTCAACATAATGAAGGCCTTCTATGAGAAAAGCCTACACCTAACGTCATTCTCAGTGGGGGAGAAACTGAGAGTTTTCCCCTGAGGGCAGGAATAAGACCAGGGTATCCTCTGTCACCACTTTTATTCAACATGGTACCCACAAGCAATCAGACAACAAAAAGAAATAAGGCATCCAAATTGGTACAGAAGAGGTGTTGATACTATAAATAGAAAACCCTAAAGACTCCTCCAAAAGAGTACTGGAACTGATAAATGAATTCAGTGAATTCAAGAAATCGAAGACAAAACAAAGAAATGGAAAGACTTTCCATGCTCAGACTGGAAGACCAAATATTATTAAAATGTATCTATTAAACAATCTACAAAGCAATCTACACATTAATGCAATCCCTATCAAAATATGAACAGCATTTTTCACAGAACAAGAAAAAATAATTCAAAAATTTGTTTGGAACCACAAAAGACCCCATATAGCCAAAGCAGTCTTGCAGAAGAAAAATGAAGGAAGCAAGCATCACAATCACCACAGACTTTTAAGTTATATTACCAAGCTGTAGTAATCAAAACAGTATGCTACTAGCACAAAGACACATAGATCAATGACACATAATAGAAAACCCAGAAATCCACAATGATACAGTCAATTAATCTTTGACAAAGCAGGAAAGAATATGCAACAGGAAAAAAAATCTCTTCAACAAATCATAATGGGAAAACTGGACCACTTTCTTACATCATATACAAAAACAAATTTGAAATGGATTAAAGACCTCAATGTGAGACCTGAAACCATAAAAATCCTAGAAGAGAGCACAGATCATAATTTCTCTGACATTGGCCATAGCAATATTTTTCTAGGTAGGTCTCTTGAGGCAAGGGAAATAAAAAAAGTAAACTGTGGGGACTGTATCAAAATAAGCTTATTCACAGTGAAGAAAACAATCAAAAATAAAAGGCAGCCTAGTGAATGGGGGAAGACTTGTAAAAGGTTAGTATCCAAAACGTATAAAAAAAACCCACATAACTTCTATATCCCAACACCCCCCCAAAAATAATCCAAATAAAACTGGACAGAAGACATGAATAGACATTTCTCCAAAGAATACATCTAGATGGCCAAAAGACACATGAAAAGATGTTCAGCATCAACAGTCATCAAAGGAATGCAAATTAAAAATACAATGAGCTGCCACTTCACACCTGTTGGAATGGCTAAATAAACACAAGATACAAGTGTTGGGGGAGATGTAGAGGAAAAGGAACTCTTGTGCACTGGTGATGGAAATGCAAGTGGTGCAGCCACAGTAGAAGACAGTATTAAGGTTCCTCAAAAAGTTAAAAATAGAACTACCCAATGATGCATTACTCCTGCTACTAGGTATTTACCCCCAAAATACAAGAACACTAATTCAGAGGGATACATGCACCCCTATGCTTATTGTAGCATTAATTATAGCCAAGATATAGAAGCAGCCCAAGTAAGCATTTATTTATGAATGGATAAAGAAGATGTGGTAAATGTGTATACACAATGGAATCTTGCCATTTGCAACAATATGTACAGAGCTAGAAAATAGTGAGATAAGTCAGAAAAAGACAAATATCATATGATTTGACTCTCATTTGGAATTTAATAAAACAGATGAATGTATAGGAAGGGTGGTGTTGGGGAGAGGAGAGATACACATAAGCCACAAGAGACTCTTAACAATAGACCATAAATTCAGGGTTGATGGAGGGAGGTGGGTGACTAAATGGGTGATGAGTATTAAGGAGGGCACTTGTTGGGTTGAGTACTGGGTATTGTATGTATATTATGAATCACTGAATTTTCCTGAAACCACTATTGCATTGTATGTTAACTAAAATTTAAATAAAATATATACATGTATATACCAATTTGTATGTATTTATTTAAATAACCAGAAAAAATAACAGTTTGTACATTTGGTAGATTTATTTTAAAAGAGTCTATGTCTTTAAATTTCTTTATTTTAGATGGTTGGGTAGAATGTCCTGTATATCTCTGAATTGAGAGGGAAAAACAACTTTATAACAATATGTCAGATTATAAAAAGAGAATACTTGTAATCATCAGTATTTAACACACAAATACTGTTTAATGATTCAATACAAAATTCTTAGAACATCTTTGCACCTAGATTTTCAATAGTGTTTCTGAAATAAAAGACATTACTTTGTTTGCTCTCCCACAGGAAATCAGTCTTTACATGTTTTGCTTTCTTGGTATTTCTCTGTTAATTTTCTTTGTGCTAAATTTCAACATTTGCTCCAAGACTTTGCTCAAATATAATCTATTCTCTGAACCTTTTCTTAACTTCATCAGATGAATGAATCATTTTCTCCTTTTTTACTCCTGAAGCCTTTGGATTTACCTCCGTTGACTGTAACGGGATATGTGCAATGTCTAGCAAATAGCAAGTCCTCAAGAATAACTTCTGTATTCTCTACTATGGTACTTGTTCCCATTACTACATTGTTAAAGGGAATTCCTGCTCCACTGTGATCACATGTCAGTCTTTTTATTTCCAGTGTTTGGCCTAGCATCTAGCACTTAGCTGATTATTCAATAAATCGTTGCTCAAAAGATAAAGGACCTAATAAAGCACCTACATAGTGATGAAAGAAGAAATATACAGAAAATGGATCACTTATGTTAGATGATTCTTTAGTTTGGGAATAAATCTGATGGAGAAAAACTTTGTTAAAGATGAGCTTTTTATAAGGATGTGAGTAACTACTTCAGGAAGAATGCTTTCACAATTAAAAAAAAAAAACCCAAAAAACCCCCACAAATAACCCCCCAAAAAACAGAAGGTCACATTCTCTAAGAACATGAGGTAAACAATCTGCTGTTACTTAAACTTAATTGTATAAAATTTGATATTCATATATATGTGTTAAAATTTCTTCTAAAGAAAACATATAAATGTGGAAAAAATTAAAGAAAACAATAAAAGCAAAGTACATTCTTTCTATCAATATCTTCTGTTTCTTGGAACACCAAAATTGATGATCAGGGAATACAAAGAAAATCAGGCATAGGCGTTTCCCTTAAGTGGCATTTTGCTTTATCCTTTGCCAGTTCCTTAAGGGAATTGGGTTCAAAAGGATTATATTATCACGTGTGTGTTCACATATGTATATTAGTTACGCATGTTTGTATGTGTATGCATGTATTTATGTATAATGATTTGCTCGAGATAAATATTTGATATAAACTGGATATGGATGCAGATTTTTTCAAGCTAACTTTTTTTTAGCAAATTACACACATTGTTAGATGAAATGAATTTATTATCTGCAGTTAAATGTCGTTTTCCCTCTATAGAGAACTCTTTCAAGTATTGTTACATTGATTAAAAGACTCAAGTTGAATCTAGAAGACACCCTGATGTCAAGATTGAGCTGTCCTGTCCAGAGGGCAGATTAGGTAAATACTGTTTTCCTCCCTCAAAAGGCCATGTATACCCCCAAAAGGCCATGTATTACTGAAGTAGCAATATGAATCCAGGCTCACAGTAAGTTTGTAATTGGGTCTGCTGCTTAAAAGTTTACATCCTGAGGAAACAATTTTTCCTACATTGTTGCTGCTGCAAATGAAAAGGACTTATGCTTATTTATTTGAATAAACAATATCTACTCAGGTAAGAAAGAAATAGCATAGTTTCCATCCCAGATAGTTCCATTAAAGATGAGAAGGACTCAATACTAAGTGAAATAAGTCAGTCACAGAAAGACAGATACCACATTATTTTACTTATGTGTGGAATTTAAGAAATAAGTGAACAAGAAAAAAAAAGACAAACCAAGAAACAGACTCTTAACTATAGAGAACTGATAGTTACCAGAGGGGAGCTGGGGGGGGGGGGGATGGGTGAAATAGGTGATGGGGTTTAAAGAGTACACTTACCATGTTGAGCACTGAGTAATGTACAGAATTGTTGAATCACTATATTGTACACCTGAAACTAAATAATGCTATATGTTAACTGTACTGGAATTAAACTTAAATGGGGCAGATGGCTTTACACATGTTTGTGAGTAGTTTTGTTATCATTCAAAAGCAAATCAAGTGAAGTTGCAGTGGAAATCTTCTACTGGCAAGAAATATCTTTGTGTGCAAAAAAGGGAAGGACTCTCACATAGGAATTCATTAGAATGTGCTGGATCTGTAGCGATCTTACTAGAGCAGCTGAAGCAATTTCTCTAATACCACTGCTTTCAGACTATTTGTTTTATGCCTAGAAGTCACTCTGCAAAATGTTACAAGTTGATATATCCACAGGCTTCTCATTGACCCTTCAACAAGTCATTGACCCTTCAACAAGTAAAAAAAAAAAAAAATTATTCTCCAAAGTATCTCAGTTTGGACAATAAATTATATGGTCACTGTATTTATAGACCTATTAGCCACTTCACTTCTGAAACTTGTTTTAAGAGGTGAGTGATGCTTTTGCATATCATAACGTGACTTATTCCAAGGCATCCTGTTTGATCTAGCTCCAAAGATTCCTCCTTAAAAAATTTTTACATGTTACAAAATTATTATTTCCAAATTAAAATCTGATAATGCCACTCTAAAGAATGTAAATGGCTCTACGAAACTTAAAGGATAAAAGTTTAATTCCATTCTTGGCATAAAGATAGAAATGATATCATAATATCCAAATGTTTCCTGATCAATTCCTAATACTTCCTTAAGTGTATACTTCATGTTACTTATGTTAAATTTCTCGTGATTTCTCATGCCTCTGTGTTTTTACTCTTGCTGATCCCTCTATGTAGAATAGACTTTAGTCCTTATTTGTCTAAATTATTTCTTATTCTCACCTTTTTAAAGGCGAAAAAAGGTGATCTTAACAACTAAGTCAAGCATCTCCTCAATATAGTGGCATCATATGCATACTTCTCATTCTAGGACTTAAAATATTAGTTAATTTAAGATTTACACTTTGTTTTTCATTCTAAACTCAGCAACTTGAAGGATTACATATTAATATTTTGCTGTTCTAGAAGTCACCATTATGTCTGACATATCAACTGTTTAATAAATAGTTCCAAAAATGAATAATTTTATTTCGGTATTCGGTATTATTTGTCATAATGAACTTACATGGACAAACATAAAAATGGAGACGATTTATGTATAACCTGCGAATTGTTTGTTTCAATGACTTTAGTTAACAACGAAACAACATAAATTAAGGAAATTTATTTTTTTGCCGATTTAATGATGCTAATTGTAGTCTGTGTATGTTTTTGTCACAAATTCTTGCATAAATTATTTTGGACAATAAATATGGATGAATAAGCAATGGATATGCTATGAATAATAATGTATGAGAGAAATGAATTTTTCCTTTTAATATCCTCTCTGTAATTGGAGAGTGGAGAATGGACCATTACTCACAAAAATTGCAAATAATGCAAATATCCTTGAAGTTAATCCTCAAGGAGAAAATACAAGCAGTTTGAAAATGAGCACAGAACACCAATAGGAAACTTGGAAAAGAACTGTTAAGTCCGTAAAAAATTGTATGAAAATATGAACAACTTCACTAGTTATTATACAAAAGTAAATTATCAGAATTTCAAAAAAGTGCCATTTTAGGCCAACTAAATTTGCAAAATTAAAAATCAATGGTGATAATATACCATCAAGTGTGTAGTAAAACTGATAAGAATGCTAGTGGTAGGAAAAATTGTTACAGCCTTCTTTAAAAATATTATGGTAATGTACTTCAAATATCATAGAAATTTTTATAGTTTTCCAATAATCTGCATTTGTAAATGTATTTAAAAATACAACGCCAAATGAAGCTTTTTTTTTACAACACCAAATGAAGAATTAAGAATAAAGGTACTCTTTAGGGTATTATTTATAAAGTCTACTGTATTACAATATCCCTGAAGAAGCTATTAATTATGGAAAACCAATTTTTATTGAGGTATAATTGACATACAGTATCAGTTTTAGGTGTACAACAGAATGATTTGACATTTGTATACTTTGCAATAATCTATTACTATCTGTTACTTACATAGTTAATATGGCATTATTGACTATATTCCCCATGCTGTACATAACATCCCCATGACTTTTATTTATTTTATAATGGAGGTTTGTATGTTTTAACACCCTTCACCCATTTTGTTCTCCCTCCAACCCTTCTACCTCTCCTCCCCTCTGGCAACCACAAATCTGTTTTCTACATCTATGGGTCTGGGGTTTTGTTTCGTGTTTTAGATTCCACATTTGGGGGAAATTGTGTATTTGTCATTCTCTGACATTTAGCATTAAACTTTCAGGGTTCATCCATGTTGTTGCAAATGATAAGTTTTTTTTTTTTTAATGCCTGAGTGGCATTCCATTTTGTATATATACCACATCTTTATCCATTCATCCATTGGTGGACATGTAGGTTGCTTTCATATCTTGGCTATTGAAATAATGCTGCAGTGAACATAGAGATACATGTATCTTTTTGAATTCATGTTTTTGATTTCTTTGGATATATACCCAGTAACGGAATTGCTGGATCATATGGTGTCTCTATTTTTAATTTTTTGAGGAACATCTATTCACTTGTCTACAGTGGCTGCATGAATTTATATTCCCACCAACTGTGTACAAGGGTTCCACTTTTCCATATCCTTGCTAATACTTATTTCTTCTTTATGAGTATAGCCATTCTGACTTGTGTGAGGTGATAACTCATTTTGGTTAGCACTTGTGGCCTCTGATGATTAGTGATGTTGAGAATTTTTTCATGTGCCTGCAGGCTATTTGTGTGTCTTCTTTGAACAAAAAAATGCCTGTTTAGATTCTCTACCCGTTTTTTAATTGGTTTGGTTTTTTGTTACTGAGTTTTAGGAGTTCTTAATATTTTTTTGGATATTAACTACTTACTGAGATATGATTTGCAAATATCTTCTCCCATTCATTAGGTTGCCTTTTTCTTTTGTTGATGGTTTCCTTTGCTGTACAGAACCTTTTAGCTTGATATAGTCCCATTATAATATTTTTGCTTTGGTTTACCTTTGCCTTTGAAGTCAGCTCCAAAAAACCATCACTAAGACTGATGTCAAGGAGCTTACTGCCTATTTTTTCTTCTAGGATTAGTGAGTTAAAGAGCCATTGCATTAGCATCTATGTATGGACCATGATCGTTCTTCAGAGAGAAACCTGAACCATCTCATAGTGTCCTTGGTGGAACTGATTGGCTTAGCCTTTTGTGCATTTAAGGGATATGTTTAGAAGCAGCCTAGTAGATATTATCACCCCATATAATACCCTTTTTAATACACAGTGAGGATATTATCTTTATATTAAAACCTAAATGAGAAATGCATATCTGGTGTAGGAGATAATTGTTGTATTTCTGAGTAATCTTGAATTAACATTATGGTTAGTAAAACATTCCTTTTTACCCTGTTGGCTTCTAGGAATATTAAGGACAAAGATAAATTATATTGCGGTATAGGATATTGTGTTACTTTGTCTTCTAAATTTATTTTTGAGATCTACCTAATTTTTGTGTTGGCATAAAAATAATTTTTAAACTAACATAGTTTTTGACATAAACTAGGCATAAAGATAAATATTAAATAAGGGAAATACCTGCTTTCAGTGGTTTTCTTCATCTATAATGATACTCAGTAGAAGCTGAAAGATTTTATCAAAGTAAGATGCCTTCAAATTACAAGTTGTTAATAAAAGTATTTGGTCTTGTAATTGAGTAAAATATATTTTTTGAGTAAATAAATTATTTGCCCAAGGTATTATAGCTAGTGAATATCTGAAACTACACTTAAACCAAGCTAGTTTTATTTCAGGTATGGGAATTTGTTGTGGTTTTTCAGTGTGTGTGTGTGCGTGTGTGTACTTCTAAGCTACTGGTACTACCCTGCTCCAAGTTTCTTTCATATTAGAACCTTTGTAGATATGTAGTGTATATAAATACTGCATATAAACGTATATTATACATACGATAATATACGTTGTTATGTATATTGTATATAGCATCTATATGCATATATGCATGCTTCTATCAAACATTATCAAATATTTAAAAAAATGTTTTTTAACGTTTATTTATTGAGAGACAGAGACAGAGGGTGAGCATGGGAGGGGCAGGGGCGGGGGGAGACATAGAATCTGAAGCAGGTTCCAGGCTCTGAGCTGTTAGCACAGAGCCCGATGCGGGGCTCAAACTCATGAACTGTGAGATCATGAGCTGAGCCAAAGTCGGTCGCTTAACCGACTGAGCCACCCAGGCACCCCGTTATCAAAGATTATTGAATAGACATTTATTTTTGTACCTTTAAGTTAAAATTGTATTTGAAATGTTTATCCTTGCTAACTAAATACATACATCTTTTGAAATCTTTCTGACTAATCTCTGCTTCAATGTCAAGCAGAGGAGGTTCTGGCTTCTGCCTTTTTTCTAATATCTCCAGCAAACCATAGATCTAACAGTATTATTTTGTTTCTTATTAGAAGTTCTTAAATTTCATTAAATTTTGACCTTGTGGCCCTTGATTATTGCATTACAGTTTCTATCACTGCTTGATTCAGTAACACAAGCTGCTCTATACCTCTTTTGATAACCTTTTTTTTATTTCAAAGAGCATTTTCATGATTAGCATGAACATGACATATGAATATGACAGCAGAACACATATATAGAGTTAAATTCTGCTCAGAGGATAGGTTGACACTGAAAAGTATCATCATTTTTTTTTTTTTTACTGACAGCTATATGTTCTTAATTTTATACTGCATATGCATATTTTATTCTGTGCTTCAAATATATTTTGTGTAGAAGGGCAGTAGAAACTGATAAAAATTATGCCATTCGAGTTTCATTTCAATATAATTAATATGTCCTAGTAGTAGAACTTTCCAAATATGGCAAATACTGACCTGAGGCAAGAGGGGTTTCTGCTCAGATACTTCTTAGAGACTTGGTTTGATGAATTTCTGAGTTATTAATCAGGTAGAGTTTGTGGGATGGAGCAGTATTGAGTAATATTGCTTCATGAATTGACTGAGGGCTAAGACTAGTTTATTGCTAAAATTTTGTCTGTAAGAGAATATTTTGACTTATTTACAACATTTGCTGGATTACCATCCTATAAAAAAAAAGAAATATCTGTTAGATTTTAGAATGTTGCAAGTGCTAGTGTTCAAATGAGGGCAACACCAAGTAAATAGAGTTGTGTACCTTAAAACAGCAGACTAGGCTTTGTAAAAAATAGATAGTTCAAGGTAGTTATCAAGTATTTTAGAATGCCCTGTTACCCATTAATTTATTTTGTGTATCTATAACCAAACTTAGAGATTTCTTTTAAATGAGGAACTTCTGTTCATTTTTTTTAACATTTTAATTTATTTTTGAGAGCCAGAGCACAAGCAGAGGAGGTTCAGAGAGAGGGAGATATAGAATCCTAAGCAGACTCCACGTTCTGAGCTGTCAACAAAGAACCTGACATGGGGCTTGAACCCGTGAACCATAGGATCCTGACTGAGCCAAAATTGGATGTATAACCAACTGAGCCACGAAGGTGCCCTGAGAATTTTTGTTTATAGTTACCTTAGAAGAGGTTTTTTAAGACAAAAAGATCAATTGATTACTTAAGGGTTGCACATTTCTTATGTTTATGTCTGTTATATCTACTATAGGTCTTATGCTCGCATTTAGCCTTAGGAGGGATTTACCACCTACTTCGGGTTGCACTTCCAAGCAATACAGCTTCAGAAAGATGAGGGCGAGTGTGCCAAGGGGCTACTGGTCTCATACCCCTCAGGGGCTGGACCTCCATCAGAAGTTGGGTTCCTCAGCAGCCACACCAGACAGTGAATCTTCCCTATGCCACATTTTCAGAGCTTTTCCACCCTGCAGGGATTCTGTGCTGGGCTCTGTCCTGTTCACTCAGTGTTACCGAGGGAATCCTTCCTTGTTGGTATGTTTTTCTCTGCTGAATGATATCATTAAATTCAGCAGTTGCCATGTCCATTCTAAGATTGTGAGACAATTATGTCTACAATAATCAAAAGATAAATAGTCATTTAAGAAATATATGAATTATGTTACAAAATTATATTGTAATCCATTCTCTTCAATATGAACTGAAATGAAGTAGTAGTATAAATATAGTTCACAAACAAATAATAAATAGTAAGAATCTTGCAAAAAATTGTGGGGAAAGACACCTTATTGATTTTGAAGTTTTAAAATAGTTTTTTAAAAAACAAATTACTGGGGCGCCTGGGTGGCGCAGTCGGTTAAGCGTCCGACTTCAGCCAAGTCACGATCTCGCGGTCCGTGAGTTCGAGCCCCGCGTCAGGCTCTGGGCTGATGGCTCAGAGCCTGGAGCCTGTTTCCGATTCTGTGTCTCCTTCTCTCTCTGCCCCTCCCCCGTTCATGCTCTGTCTCTCTCTGTCCCAAAAATAAATAAACGTTAAAAAAAAATTACTAAGCTTTGTGATACTTCTGAATATTATTGAGGGATAAAGGACCTTTGAAAGACTTTTTAGAAGGTTTACGTCAGACTTTGTCTTCTCTGATATTGATTTTATTTTTTTTGGTGGACTTGGTAGGGCCAACTTGAATTGTGTTTTAGTCACCCTGATTTAGAGTTTGAAAATAGTCTTCAGGAATCCTAAAGTTGTGACATATCATTGGTTAGAAGGTAAGTTTTGAGGTGGGTTGGGGAGTATATATAGTAGTATATGCATAATTCCTAGCTTCTTAGCCATTGAGATTACACTTAAATGAAGAATCTTTTCTGATGTTTCAGTGAATTCTACACCTGAAACTCTATTAAATAACTGGAATTTAAATAAAAACATGAAAAAGAAGGAAAAAAAATCTCTCATGGTTAAAAATGTTTTTATCTGCAAAAAAAAATTATCTGCAATAGAAAACTTACAAATAGAAAGTTGCCATGACCCTGTAAACATGTCAGAGAGGAAAACTAACCCTTATCAGAGTAAGATCTACAGTCCACTGCCTTGCTATATGTTAGTGTTAGCTTACCCTCTCTATTGCTGTAGCATTGGAATATTGGCATGCCCAAAGAAGAAAACGTTTTCACGACTCAAGTCTGTAGCCATTTAAATGTAGAAATGATTAAAAAACCACCTTGCACACTGCTAAATACAAAGTCACTTCAGAAATTATTAGCTCTCGTTTAACCCCCTTACGAGTCCTTTTCTTCACGGAAGTCACCTATTTGCTTCAATATTTGTTCTCCTCCCTCTCCCCCCTTTCCTCTCCCCCTTTTTCCTTTCCCATCTGTTTTGTTTTCCTAAATTCTACATATGACTGAAATAATGGTATTTGTCTTTTTCTGACTTATTTCACTTAGTAAAATACAGTCTACTTCCATCCACGTTGTTGCAAATGGCAAGATTTCATTCTTTTTGGTTTTTCTACAGAGTATCTCCAAATAGTGAAAGTTTGACTTGCCGATTTGGATGCCTTTTATTTCTTTTGGTTGTCTGATTGCTGTGCCTACGACTTCCAGTATTATGTTAAATAGTAATGGTAAGAGTGAACACCCATGTCTTATTCCTGACTATAGAGGAAAAGTTCCTAGTTTTCCCCCATTGAGGATGATATTAGCTGTGGGTCTTTTGTGTATAGCTTTTATGATGGTGAAGTATGTTGCATCCGTGTCTACTTTGTTGAGGGTGTTTATCAACAAAAGATGGCTGTGTTTTATCAAATGCTTTTTCTGCATCTATTGAGAGGATCATGGTTCTTTTCACTTCCTTTATTAATGTGGTATATCACATTGATTGATCTGTGAATATTAACCAGCCCTGCAGCCCAAGAATAAATCCCACTTGATCATGGTGAATAATTTTTTAATGTATTATTATATTTAATTTGCTAGTATCTTATTGAAAATTTTTGTATTCATGTTCATCAGGGATATTGGTCTGTAATTCTCCTTTTTAGTGGGGTCTTTGTTTGGTTTTGGAATCAGGGTAATGCTGTCCTCATAGAATGAGTTTGGAAGTTTTTCTTCGATTTCTATTTTTTTGGAATAGTTTGAGAAAAATAGATAATAACTCTTGCTTAAATACCTTGTTTAATTCTACTGGGAAGTCAAACTGGACTTTTGATTGTTGGAAGATTTTTGATTATTGATTCAATTTCTATGCTGGTTATGGGTCTGTTCAAATTTTCTATTTCTTCCTGTCACAGAGTTGATAGTTTGTATGTTTCTGGGAATTTGTCCATTTCTTCTAGATTGCCCAGTTTGTTGGCATATAGTTGTTTATAATATTCTCTTATTCTTGTTTGTGTTTTTGCAGTGTTGGTTGTGATCTCTCCTCTTTCATTTGTGATTTTATTTATTTGGGTACTTTTCTCTTTTGTTTTTGATTAGTCTAGCCTAGGGGTTTATCAATTTTATTCTTTCAAAGAATTAGCTCTTAGTTTCATTGATTTGTTCTTCTGGTTTTTTGTTGTTGTTTCTATATAGTTGATTACTTCTCTAATATTTTTATTTGCTTGCTTCTGCTGGCTTTAGGCTTCATTTTCTGTTCCTTTTCTAGCTCCTTAAGGTGTAAGGTTAGGTTGTATATTTGAGACTTTTCCTGCTTCTTTAGGTAGGCCTTTTAGGTCCCTCAAAGTCTCTCTTAGGACCACCTTTGCTGCCTCCCAAAGGTTGTGGACTGTCGTGTTTTCATTTCAATTTGATTTTATGTATTTTGTAAATATCTTCTTTAATTTCCTGGTTAACCCATTCATTCTTTTTAAAGTTTACTTATTTATTTTGATAAATGGGGGAGAGATCACAAGTGTGGAAGGGGCCAAGAGAGAGGGAGAGAGAAAATTCCAAGCAGGCTTCATGCTGTCAGTTCAGACCACAATGTGGGGCTAAATATTAAAAACCATGAGATCATGACCTGAGCCAAAATCAAGAGCTGGGCACTCAACTCACTGAGATGCCCTAACCCATTCATTCTTTAGTAGGATGTTCTTTAATCTCCATGTATTTGTGGTCTTTCCAATTTTTTTTTTCTTTTAATTGACTTAAAGTTTCATTCCATTGAGGTTGGAAAATATGCATGGTTTGATCTCAGTCTTTTTGTACTTGTTGAGAGCTGATTTGTGACCCAGTATGTGATCTATTCTGGAGAATATTCCATGTGTACTCAAAAAGAATGTATATTCTACTGCTTTAGGATGAAATGTTCTGAATATATCCGTTAAGTGAATCTGGTCCAGTGTGTCATTCAAAACCATTGTTTTCTTGTTGATTTTCTGCCAATTGCCGTAAGTGGGGTGCTAAAGTCCCTTACTATTCATTATTATTATCAATGAGTCTCCTTATGTTTCTTACTGTTGTGTGTGTGTGTATACATATATATATAGATATATCTATATCTATATATGGATGCTCTCAAGTTGAGAGCATAAATATCTACCATTGTTAGATCTTCTTGATGGATAGACCACTTAATTATATATAATGTCCTTCTTCATCTTTTGTTATAGTCTTTGGTTTAAAATCTAGTTTGTCTGATATATGTATGGCTTCCCAAGCTTTCTTTTGAAGTCCATTGTCATGATAAGATACTTCTGCATCCTTTCACTTTCAATCTGCAGATGTCCTTTAGGTCTAAAATGAGTCTTTTGTAGGCAGCATATAGGTGGGTCTTGTTTTTTAATCCATTCTGATACCCTGTGTCTTTTGATTGGAACATTTAGTACATTTAAATAAAGAGTGATTTCAAAAGATATGAATTTAGTGCTATTGTGTTACCTGTAAAGTTGGTGTTTCTGGTGATGTTCTCTGTTACCTTTTAGTCTTTGTTGCTTTTGGTCTTTTTTATTCCCACCTAAAGAATCCCTTCTAATATTTCTTGCAGGGTTGGTTTAGCGGTCACAAACTCCTTTAGTTTGTATTGTTTGGGAAACCCTTTATCTCTCCATCTATTCTAAATGACAGCCTTTCTGGATAAATTATTCTTGATTGCATGTCTTTCCTGTTCATCATATTGAATATATCATGCTACTCCCCTTCTGGCCTGCTAAGGTTCTGTGGACCAATCTGCTGCAAACCTGATCTGTCTTCTCTTGTTGGTTAAGGCCATTTATCCCCTTGATGCTTACAGGATTCTTTCTTTGTCTATGTATTATGTGAATTTGACTCTGATATGTCTTGGTGATAGCTGGCTTTTCTTGAAATTTGTGGATGTTCTCCGTGCTTCCTGAATTTTGATTATCTGTTTCTATCCCTAGATTAGGGATGTTTTACCCATAATTTGCTCAAACAAACCTGCTGCTTTTTCTTTCTCTTCTCCTATGAAACAAATGTTATTATAAGTCTGCATTTATTATGCAATACCTTTCTTTTCCTCTTGTTTTCAGTTCCATTATTTTCCATAAATTTATCTTCTGTATCACATAATTCATTCCTCTCCTTTAGACATCCTCATTAGCATTGCATCAATTCAGTTTTCCATCTCAGTTATAGGATTTTTTTGGCCTGACTACTATTTAGTTCTTTTATCTTTGTAGTAAGGGATTCTTAAGTGTCTTCTATGCTTTTATCAAGCCCAGCTTGTCTCCTTAGGATTATTGTTTTAAATTCTTGTTTTAGACATCTTACAAGTATCTATTTTAATTAAATCCCTGGCTGTGACTTCTTGTTTTTCATATGGAGTGAATTTCTATGTATTATTGTTTTGTCAGGGTCATTGTTTTTATTTGTGTGTGCATGATTGTTAGTATGTTGTATTCCTGCTCTTGAGAATAATGACTATAATTAAGAGATAAAAAAAAAAGTGAGATCCTATTTCTCCTAGTGCTGAGGCTTTGTAGCAATATAATATGATGCATTTGAGGGGTTTGTGCTGTTCTAATAAGGGTGGGGCCTAACATTTTGATTCTTGGGTGGATTTGCCCTGGTGGAGATGGCACCTTCAGGGCACAGGGGGGTGGGACTTGGTTTAAGCAACTCCAGGGTGCTGTTTTGTTTCCTAAAGTCAGTCAGTAGTTTTGGGGTTGGGAGGGTGGGGGAGTGAATGGAGTTGGCCTGCTCTCTTGTCCTCAAAATAGGGAGTTTGCCCCTACCACTCTTCAAAAAACCCTAACAGAAGAACGAACAATCACCTTTTTTGTGTCCTCAGCTTCTGCCAGATCCCTACCTTCATCCTGTCTTAGTCCAAGTTGTCTGCCTGCTGGGCAGCCCAGTACTCCTCTATGTTTTATCTCAGACATGTGGCTGGGTATGAAAATACTAAACTCCAAATTTTAGGGACTTGCATGACATGGACATGTACTGATCCTCTGGGGGACGGTCTTACCATGATTTTGCCATTTTCCTTTTTGTCCCAGAAAAGCAGTGGGACAACTGCACAGCAGTTTGGAGTTGATGGTAACGTTCAGCACAAAGCGAGCACCAAGGTTTGCTGTCCTCAGACTGTGTCTTTGTTTCTATATTAGGGGACAAGGCAGCACATTGGTGCTGCTGGTTCTTTGTCCCACCCCCGGGAGAGGCTGTGCTGCTACTCCAAATGCACTCCAAGCAGGGTAACTGTTTCTCCCTTTGAGACCCAGGAGATCCTCAGACCACACTGCCTGCTCCTGTGTCTCCACTCTCCTTCCCCACAGGAGCATCCCACCTGGCCAGACACAACTCTAGTAATGGTGCCGACTTTTAAAACTTCCAACTTTGCAGTCTGCTGCTTATAATAACTTGTGGTCAGACTCTTTTTCCCAGTCAGTAGTTTTGGGGAAGTGTTTTTCTTGCACAATCCCCTCCATGTCCTTTTAGTTTTTCCCACTTTCTCTCTAGATCCTCTTTCTGTGATCAAGGTTTCCTCCCCTTCACAGCACCCACAGTTCTTTTCTCCCCCAAATCAACTCTCTGGAACTCCTACATTCCATCATTTGGCCACTTTTCTACGTCTAGTTGTGCAGTTCTGCTCTCTCAGTCCTCAGATCGATTTCTTTGGTGCTCAGAATAATTTGATATTTATCTAGCTGTGTTTGAGGGATGAGGCTAGCTTAGAGTCCCCCAATTCCTCTGCCATTTTAACTCCTCTCCAAAAAGATTATGTTTAACTTTTGAGAATTCATTCTAATACTACAGGCCTCTACTTCCATTCCTCTTTAGATCTCATGCTCAATATCTCCACTGAAACCTTGAAATTACCATTCAGTCAAGTTCTTCAGTCTTTACATACCATCGACATTAGAGTAACTCAGTTACTTTTCTACTCTTGACCAAACCAGCAAAATGGCTTTGAACTAATGTAAAACTGGAGTATGTGACTATGTACGGACATCTATTAGTATTTATTCTGGTGTTTATTAAATTAATATTATTTTTCTAACTTGATGGAAATTTCCAATTTTCCCTTTCTTGAACAAATGAAGTAATGATACATTGTTGTAAGTTATTATGACTGTGGAGTTCTATGTTTTGATCCTCTTTAAATTCCTCATTCTATAGGATAATATCGAAGTTGTTACCAATATATAACAATTCTCTAGCACCTTAAAATTTTTCGTGTTTGACAAGTTATTCTTGTTGACAGGATTTTTATTTCAACGGTAGGAAAAATGTATCATGAATCATAATTTTATTTTTTAAATGAAGCTCTTTCTGGGCAGAAGTATTGCCTGAGGGAGCCTGGGTGGCTCTGTTAGTTGAGCATCTGGCTCTTGATTTCAGCCTAGGTCATGCTCCCAGGGTTGTGGGATGAGACCTGCATCAGACTGAATGCTGAGTGTGGACCCTACTTGAGATTCTATCTCTCCCTGTCTCTCTGTTCCTCTCCCCTACTCAGGCTTTCTGTCTCTGTCTTTCTCAATAACTAAATAATTATTTAAAACATGTGCTTTGGAACTTCATTGTATATATTTAGTAAATGTAATGTAACAACCTTTTTGACATTATGACACAATAGAAGGAGTAATTGATCACATCCAGACATGGATTAGATCATAATTCTCTTTGGTTACTTTACACGAGTCTTTTGGACATATTTTAAGTTCTAAAGAGAAAATATATTTTCACATATTTGCAAATTATGCCAACTTATTTATCAAGGCTATCATGTGGTATATTATGGGTTAGCTACAGAGAGACATCCTTGAATATCTTATTCATCTCTGGGGCTGTATCACATAGCATTATTCTTTCCATATTGTAGATGCTTGATAACAGTTTGTTAAATATGTGATGGTATAACAACACATGAATTTAATTTGTATATGGTAGAGAATCACAACAATTAAATAGTATGATAACAGTTTCTAGGTGGAACTTTATAGAATAGAATTGTAGGGGAAAATCAATGGGAGAAAGACATCAAGGAGGCTCTTGAAATAATGTAAATTCTATATGAAGAGCATTTAGAATAGAGAGTCTGTCCAGAAGTGAATATGGATTCCAAAATATAATAAAGAAGGAACTGTGAGTTGAATATGAAAACCAAAGAGAAGTCATTATATATTAATTTAAATTGAATGTAATAAAAATTTCTAAGCAGTATTCAAACTTGCTACTCTACAGTAACTGAGAATATGGAATTTCCCATTACCAAAATCATAAACTATTTGATTGTAAAGACTGTTTTTCCATTATCCATTATAATATATATCTTATAATAGTTGCTCAATGATTTTTCAATAAATGCATGAATAAAATAAAAAATCACAATGTTTTAGGGTCAAAAGAAGAATTCAGAACAATTATGTTTTAATGTTTTGCAAAGATCTTTGGAAAAGTATAAAGCATCACTTATACAGGTATAAGACTTCTGTTCCAAGATTATTAAAAATAGCATTGTTTACATCCTTAAAAATGTTCGGCAATCAGTATCCAGCAATAGTGGAGCTATTTTTCCTTATTCATTCTTGGCACATGCCTTCTATCTGTGGAGTTAGAGAAAAGCAACATTCTAGTTCAGTTAGCTGAATATAATTGTCTTAAGGCAACTCGGAACGTCACACTGTTTCTACATTTTGAAATGTTCCTATACCTAAAAAACAGTAAGTACTCCTGAGAGGCCCTTACACAATCCTTAGCTGATTAGCCCACTTGGAGTTTGAGGCAGCTGTGCAGGCAAATTGTTTTGCATCTGAATATGGATTTTTATGAAGCTACATAGTTTTTGTAAATAAACCTGAAGAAAGGCTACACCTGTGCTTCCAGAATGTTGTGAAAATTCTCAGATGGCTGTTCTTTTTTGATCAAAATGTATCATTATAAACTTGTTTTGAGACCCTTTCTTGGTTTGGCATTGTCCCATGTGTTTGAGAAGCATAAACTCTCCAATGAAGTGTTCAGCAAATCTTGAAACTGACAACGATAGGAAAACCACAACATTTTGGGGGCAGGGTAGGAACATACTATGTTGGGAAAATATTTTTCAGTACAGAGTAAAAATGCAGCTATTGTAGTGTTGTGACTGTTAAATTAACATTTGTTATGTGGTACCTAGGGTGTTGGTTGGTTAGCTAAGTTTTCAACAAAAGAGCACCAGAGAATTGAAATAAGAGTTTTATTACTCACAGGCCCCGGAGGAGGTACACACAGCATGCTTGGAGGGGCCATGTGAGGGGGTCAAGGCAGAATCAGGTAGAGAATGTGGCAGGACCTGAGATGTTATTAGGTTCCATGGGTAGAGTGCTTTGGGGTTTCCAGGCTAAGGACAGATTGGTCAGTGTAACCGAAGAGCAGGACTTCAGTAAACTCCAGAAGGGCACCCAAGGGGAAGGTCCTGGGAAGTGGGGGAGACCGTTAGTCACAAAGACTATTGAGGGATTCATATCAATCGCATATTTATTTATAACTCTTTGGATAGTTATTTAAGGCATATGATTGTGAGAAGGGATAGCAGTTAGTCAAGGGCCCTGTCTGTCACTTGGCCACACAAAATTGATGCTGAGTAGCAATATTACAGAGTAGTTTAGGTAGAATCTTTTTTTTTAAGTTTATTTATTTATTTTTGAGGGGGAGAGTGTGCACACAATTTGGGGAGGGACAGAGAGAGAGAATCCCAAGCAGGCTCTGTATCGACAGTGCAAAGCCTGACGCAGAGCTCAAATTCAGATGATCTCGCAAGATCATGAGCTGAACCAAAGCTGGATGCTTAACTGAGACACCCAGGCACTCCTGGGTAAACTCCTGACAAGTAGCATTAAACACGTAGATTGAAAGTGGGCAAAGTAGTGTGGCCCTGGGAAAATTGCCAGGTTGAGGAGTTAACTAGGTTTAAACAGCCATCATGTACTAACTACCTTTGTGACCTTGACCAAATTAATTTATTTTTCTAAACTTTAATTTTTTATCACTACCATAAATATAATGGCTGTGGTGATTTTATCTTCTATTAAAACAATGTGTATTGAGTCTCTAATTCACTGTGGTCTAGGTATGCCTAACATAATCACTAAAGTCGCTTAAAACCAGAGATTTCTTCAACTGGTTGCCAAGGGGAACTCAAATTCAAAATGGGAGATGTATTTGATGTGAGGGAGGTTCTCCATTGGTGGCTTTGAGCTTGAGGAGGCCACAGAGCAAAGACCTAGAGGCTGAGAGTAGTCTGACCAGCAGAAAGCTGTTAACAATAGGAATGAGCATGAAAGTGGATTTTTTTTAAAATTTTTTTTTCCAACGTTTATTTATTTTTGGGACAGAGAGAGACAGAGCATGAACGGGGGAGGGGCAGAGAGAGAGGGAGACACAGAATCGGAAACAGGCTCCAGGCTCTGAGCCATCAGCCCAGAGCCTGACGCGGGGCTCGAACTCCCGGACCACGAGATCGTGACCTGGCTGAAGTCGGAGGCTTAACCGACTGCGCCACCCAGGCGCCCCGAAAGTGGATTTTTTTGATACGGTCTTGAGACCTTGATTTCAGCCTAATGAGAACCTGGGCAGAGAACCCAGTCAAGCCTGCCTATATATCTGACCTGCTGTACCATGAGATAATAGATGTCATTTTTTTAAACACCTAAGTTGTGGTGATTTGACATGAATCAGTAGACAACATATCCTTAGATTCTTTCAGTGTTAAATTCTCTATTTTATCATATTTATTTTTAGATGTTTATTGTCTCCCAAGCTTTGAAGATATTATCTTAATTGCTTTTTGGGTTTTTTTGGATTTTTATTGTAGTTATTGTCTGAATTCTGTTTTAAGAAGTCAGTTTGAATTTAATTTTGGCTTGTTTTAAATAATCTTTTAGCTACTTTGGTAGTCTTTTTTTAAAAAATTGATTATACAACAGTATGCTTAGATATAGATTAATTTTTTTATCTGTCTTCTGTATTTTTATACTTTTAGCATGAGATATTTTGTGCCACAGCATTACTAAAGAAAGTGAACTGTATTTAAAAATTTTCATTTAAAAAAAGGGGAATTTCCAAGTTGAAATTAGTTTCATGGTCATTTAAAAGGTTTTGCTTATTGTTCATTCTATAGACAAAATAAAGAATTAGATCAATAAGGATTTGTACATTTCAATTAGGCAGCTTCACCTTTGTACTCTATATACCTATACAAATACGTGTCTTTGTATTTAATTTTGATCTCTGAAGATATCCCTTACTATCTTGGTAGTTCCATGATAGTTTTATAAAAGTGGTTTTATAAAATATTATTTCATGTTTTCAGAGATTTTTTTCAAGGTATCCAGTTATCTATAACAGCAGATATATAAGTAGAAAAGGCCTAGTTTGTAATGTAGGTGATGCAGAGATAAGGGTGTAAGAAAAAGGAATAACATAGTCATATTTGCATTTTTTTAAAGTTACCCTGTCAGTAATATGAGGAGTATATTGTAGGATGTAATGAACTGAGGAAGGGAATGAAAATCTTATTTAGAAACATAGTGGTATGGATGGAAAATAAAGGAAGATGTAAGAGGATCTTGGGTGGTAAACTCAACAAGAATTTGTCAATTGTTGGAATTAAAGGGTAAGAAGAAGGAATGTGGCCATATTTTAAACAATTGCTTACTGTATTTATGAGTTTTTATCGAGTGGTTTCTAACCAACCCACAAAGGGATCAGAAAAGGAGATAGATTGGCAGATAGTAGTGGCCCAAAAAGCTTTTTGTTTTTGTTTTTGTTTTTTTTGAGAGAGCACGTGAGAGGAAGGAGTGGATGGAGAGGGGGAGAGAGAATCTTAAGCAGGCTCCACACCCAGCATGGAGCCCCATGGGTGGCTCGATATCACAACTGTGAGATCATGACCTGAGCCAGAATCTAGAGTTGGATGCTTAACTGACTGAGCCACCAAGGTGCCCCGTGGCCCAAAAGTATTTTATTATGAGTGTTTTGAGATTATGTGGAGACAGAGCTGTCCCAGTAGACATACGGAGTTACTGATTTGAAATTCAAAAGAGAGATGGCAACACATACATACACTTTAAGAGAAACATGAACAAATAGAATAACTTGAAGCTTTGTTACTTTGTACCATGATAATGGACAGGCAGAGTTTATAGTAAACAGAGAAACAGTGTACTAGAGGTCAGCAAAGTTGGTTTTGGTATTTAGAACAGGAATTTGACCTGGGAAAAATGAGAACTTTCGCTATATGTTCATTTCATTTCTGCCTACTGGTTTTTCTTTTCTAAATGCCCTTGATGATGGAGAATAGACTGTATTAATTTCCTGCATTGTCATGCTATTATTCAGTGAATGAAAACACATTCCAAAAGATAGTTTTAAAAATGTTACTGTTCTGAGGCATCTGTATGGCTCAGTCAGTTAAGCGCTCAGGTCATGATCTCAGATCAAGCCCTGCCTCAGGCTCTGTGCTGACAGTGTGGAGCCTGCTTGGGATTCTCTTTCTCCCTCTAACTCTGCCCCTTTCCTGCTTGCACACACTCTCACAGTAAACTTAAAAAAAACCAAACCAAAAAAACAAAAAACAGACACTTAGGATATCTTCCACGTATCTTCCATATGATAGTGGAAAAACATGAGGTGGTAGGTTTTTAAAAGTTGCAACCCGGTCTCCCTCAAGAATGTTTTATTCCTAAACAATCTTTTGTAAATGTATTGTACCTTGTTACTCAAAGGTTCAGTTTTTTTTTCTTTATCACAGTGAAATCTATAATCAAATTGCATATTTTATGGACAGTTAGATTCAACATGCATCTCCAAAGAAATAACACACCAAATGTGGGATGTTTTGCATGGAAGCAGTTTGATTCCATGCTTATTATGAATTCTTTGGTGCAGAATTACTGGAGATTGCTCACAAGAAGCAGAATAATTTATGCTAAAAATACGTTGAAAGTATTTTCCCCATCCATAATTCATTAGAAATAGTGTTCAGGGAACATCAAAGCTATGAAATGAAATAAACCTTATAAAGTAATGATAAAATAACAGATGATAGCAACCTAATTCAGTGAGAAATATCAACGGTTTCATTTGTTACCGTATGTGAATTCAAATAGCATAAGTTCTTTTGGTACAACTTACTTGCAATATTACCAGGAGGATACTTTTAGGGTAAAAGTGTAAATTGCCTGTTGATGTCATCATTCAAAATTTTATGTTTACAGCATTGTAGTGAAGTGCAGTGAATATAACTTAATTTACTGTAATATCCTTCAAACTTTTCCTTAAATTTTTCAAAATAAACATTGTTAGAAATAAATACCAAATGAAAGCAAGCTTATCTATCTATTCTTTTCAAACATAATACCATGTGTTTGTACAAAACTTTAATGTTCATAAATTAGTCAAAGTTAAAAAATAGCAAGTGAAAAAAAGCAATGAAAAATTGTGTTTACAATATTAATTCCTAGCTTACTAAGGTTTTAAGTTGTAAATGAACGTTATATCACAGAAACTGCTATTTTATATATTCAGATTTTCTGAAAATTTTCATGTATATTTTTTACTTTATGAAGATAATATAGTGGCTTGCATTGATTGGTTTTCTAAGGTTAAAAAAAAATCTATGTTCTTGTTATAAACCAAGCTTACACATGATTAGCTTTTTAAAATATACTTTAGACTTTGTGTGATAATATTTTAGTTTTTATTTTTACAACTGTATTTAAGGTTATTTGCCTTAGGATTTTCCTTGTACTGCTCTTACTGATTTTATATCAAGGCTTAAACTAATTCTCTGGCATATTTTGTTCAAATTTAGAATTTTTTGGTAGAACTTAGCAGCAAAGTCCTCTGAATTCAGAATTTTGTTTATGAAAGCTTTTGTTCAACAATTAAACTTTATTGTTATAGGTGTTTTCAGGCACTCCAACTACTCTTCAGTTTCTTTTAATATTTTCCCTAGAAATTTATGTATGTAATGCATGTTTTGAATTTATTAGCATACAGTTGTTTACAATCTACTCCAGAAACATTTTAATATTTGCAGAATATGAATTGATGCCCTACATTTCATTACACCTACTTGTTTTTTTAATTTTTGGTCTTTTTCCTTGTTTTTCTGTCAGTCTTGCTAGAGATTTATTTGTTTTATTTGAATTTTTAAAGAATTAACTTTTGACCCTATTGAACTTTGGTGTTTTTTCTCTTTTATGCAGCTTCTTTTATATTTCATACCTTCTAATTTATTTTGTTGTATGTTTCCTTTATTTTTCTAATACACATTTTCTTTTCTCTGTCTCTTTTTCTTTTGGTCAAAAAGAGTTTATTTACAATGTAAGTTTTTTTTTATTATTGTTTATTTTGAGAGACAGGGTGCTTTCAAGTGCAGGAGGGGCTGAGAGAGAGGGAGAGAGAGAATCCCCAGCAGGTTCCATGCTGTTAGCACAGAGCCCAACATAGAGCTTGATTACATGAACTGTGAGATCATGACCTGAACTGATACTAAGACTTGGATGCTTAACCAACTGAGCCACGGAGGCATCCCAAACTTATTTACAATTTAAATCCTGGGAAGTTTGTTTAAAAAGCCTCAGAAAGTTGTAAGGCACGTGCCTAAATAGGATTACAGATCATTACAAAACTTACTTATTTAACCAAAGTGACAATAAGAGTTTCCAAAGGCAAATATGTAGAGTTACATAGTTGTTAGCAAAAGTTAATTCTTATAACACTGAGAACTTTGAACTTTAATCAAAGACCTGATAAAGACAAAACATAGAAGTTTTGGTTTTTTTTTAAGCTGTATTAAAAGTCTGAGTATGCCATATTTTTATTTAAAATATTTTCCTAAAATCCTATGTTTTGTCAGCCTATAGGTTACTGAGGATAATTTTTGAGTTTTCCAAACATATGAGGACTTCCTAGTTATTTTTTGGATGTTGATCCCTAACATATTTGTACTAAAGGTAGAGAATACACTGGCATTTCATACTTTGTTGAGGCATGTTTATCTTTTTTATTTTTGTATTTTTTATTAAATGTTTTTTAAGTTTTTATTTATTTTTGAGACAGAGACAGAGACAGAGCATGAGCAGGGAAGGGGCAGAGAGAGAGAGGGAGACACAGAATCTGAAGCAAGCTCCAGGCTCTGAACTGTCAGCACAGAGCCCGACGCGGGGCTTGAACTCACAGACTGCGAGATCACGACCTGAGCCGAAGTCGGACGCTCAACCGACTGAGCCACCCAGGCGCCCCAAGACATGTTTATCTTTTTGCGTGAGTTCCTTCCAAGACAATTTCTTCATCAACATATTTGGCCTCAAGCAACTACTGATCTGCCATTGCAGATTTGTCTTTGGCTAGAGTTTCACAAGAATGGAATCACAAGATACATACTTTTGTGTGTCTGACTTTTCTAGTTATTTAGTGGGAATGTTAGTCTGCCATAGTTAATGATAGCCAGAAGAAAAGGTCCTCCCTGATAATTGTGAAAATCAACTTCATTAAAGTTTAAATTACGTAGAATAAAATACATCCATTTTAAGGGTACACTCTGATGAGTATTGACAATTTTAACACTCATGTAACCAACTCACTATTCAAGTTGTAAAAATTGTCATCAGTTCAAAAAAATTCCTTCATGCCCCTTTGTAGTAAAAAACTTCTTCCATTCCATGTATGTACATACATACATACTTGATCCATTCATCAGTTGGGCTGTTGAATAGATGATGGGAATTAGAGAGTGCAGTTGTGATGAGCCCCAAGTGTTACATGAAAATGTTGAATCATTGAATTGTACACCTGAAACTATTATTACGGTGTATATTAAAAAACAAATCCCCCTCCACCTCTGGAAAAAAGATACCATGAACCATCTGACTGTCATGTTAGACAATTTTTAATTGTTTTAAATTTCACATATGTTTCATTTCAAGGTAATTTTTTTTGGAGTGAGATAAACATTAACTTTGATTTTTTTTAAAAAATGGAGGCATCCATTCATTTCTATGCAATTGCTGAGAAGACTATGTTTTTCTATTGGATTAACTTACTGTTTTGTCAAAAACAGCAAAAAAATCTATTCTGAAACAATTATTTGGTTTCATTGACCTATAAATATATATGTACACTAATATCAAACTCTCTTAAATATTTTCTTTATCACTAACCTTGAAAAACCATTCCTCTATAATTTCTTATGATTATGGCTGCAGAATTTTCATAGTTGCCTTTTACCAGGTTGAGTGAGTTTCCTCTTACTGAGTGATAAGCTGGTAAATGTTTGACAACCAGTTTTCTGGGGTTAAAGAGGAGGCCTGGTTGGTTTCATTAGCCAGTTTTCATTGTATAAAAACTCTCACTGTAGCCACTTAAATTATCAATATGATATTAATTAAGACACACAATTTTTGAAAATTTAAGTTTCCTTTGGCTAGCTCCAGCATATTCTTCTATTTCTAGATTGCTGAGAATTTTTATAACTCTCAATAAAAACACCTATATTTAGAAGTAACTTATCTTTTTAAAAATGACCTCTTTTTATTATGCATCATCCCTCTTTATCATTTCCTTTTGTGCTTGATTACTTCTGTCAATTTTCTGTAGCACATTTTTTTATTTTCTATGGATGTCCCTTGATTTCCTTTTAAATACTCTTTGCTAAACATTTGTAAAGCTTAAAGATATTGGGAGTATTTATTAGATCACTTAAAAATTATCCTTAAAACAGGTATGATCCTTGTTTGTTCAGTATATTTTTGGTATATACTTTTTAATAACAAAAGTGTTATGGCTATACATTTTCCTCTAAGTCTAGCTTTTACTTGTTCTCCCAGATTTTATGTTTTCTTTTAGTAGTTTGTGGTGTTGAGCTTTTGTTTCCTTTTTTGATTGAGGAATCATATAGGAACAAAATTATAAGCAAAGAATGTTCCCTGAATATCCTTTTATTTTTTATTTTTTTTGACCAAGAGGCAAAATATTAGAGTATAAGATTCGAAATAATAGTATCAAAGCTTTGTTTACAGAGAGGGGGCATTCAAAAGTGAAAGCCTGCAGAATGTATATCGTTTTAAAATGTGTTTATATTTTCATTATATCTGCTTTGAATACTTTCTATATATTTTCCATAGGCTTGATAAAGACTGCTTACTTTCTAGTACAGGAGGATATAAATAGTTTGTATAGAGAGATGAATATATGATTGATTCTTTGGTTACATTGTTAAATTTCCTTCATCCAGTTTTTTCTTCATTTTCTATATTTGATTGATTCTAATCAAGATAAGTTGATGTATTCAGTTTAAGAATTTTTATTTATTAGTATTTACCTAATACATTTGCTATATTGTTTTAATATTTTGAGTAGCTTCATTTTCATCTGAACAAAAACAAATGTACCTGTTACACATTCAACATCCATACAAGTTATAAAAAACATTCTTTACAAATGTTTGTTAAATAGCAGTTGTATTATAATTTTGACTACAACCTAGAGGGCCTCATACCTTGATAGTTTATTTCAATCTTATAGGGAAAGGGTAATAGCCAGCTATATTGTGGATTTGGCATATGATTACTGCTATAAAATATTGTGCTAAGGTGGAGGAAAGTATAAAGATACATTATTATAATCTTTTTTAAAAGGAACTGCTGAATCTGAAATATGCCTGATTTATAATTTTATCTTTGTCTTTAAAGTACTTGCTAATGTTTTATATTTCTCTAGTTCTTCCTTCTGAATAATTTTATTTTTTCCTTATTTCCTTTACTTATATCAGCCTACTTGTAGTCAGAGAAGGTATTTTGAACACAAATAACTCTAAGCCAAATATTATTATGGCATCTTGTTTTAAACATTTTATGAAAAAATGTGGAAACTTCAACTTATGATTACTTAATGGATATCATCAATCATAGAGCCCAGTATTAGCCAGGATTTTAGGATAAAAAGGAATTTAATCTGTTTATATCTTATTTTTTTTCAGATGAAAAATATTTGGTTATCTTTTCTTAGTAAATTACTCCTTTCCTCATATTTCAAGATCATTTTGAAACATAGAGGAGCAAGTACTGTTTATCTTAACATACCTAATTCCTTGCAGGGGTAACAAATAGAGCTAAAACAGGGCATTGCAGAAAATATTGAAACAATTACATTCCAAATTGTTTATAATATTTAAGTTATATTGTTAAGCAAGTGTTATAATGATTATTCTTGGTGGTGGTCAGAGAAAAGACTCAATTTGATGGAAAGAAGAGGTGTGAAAAATCCAATCTTCCACAGTTATGATACTTTTATTTACTAAGCTTTATTTAGTTTGCTTTCACAGCTTTCACTGAGGGGGTTTTACAGTGCATTTGGTACTGGCAAATGCTTGATAATTCCCTAGCATGTATGGAAGTATAAAATAACACTTCCAACCTTTAAGACCAAACACTTTGGTAAATACCACAGATGCCAAATTGCTCTAGCAGGTGCTAAATTGCTACTAGTGTATCACCTTGGGATATGATGAAGATAAATGGAGCACTGTGTATTTTCCCAGTATTCCACAATTACTGGAACACCTGTGCTAAAAGATGTGGGGCTAATGCGCCATAAACATCCTCACAGTGCTCAAAGGACCTTCTAGTTTCACATTTCAACTTGCTTAGCAGAGCCTTAATGTAGGTGTTGGAAGTGTTTGACCTATCCTTGACACAGCACCACATAGTGACATATCAGTGCCATACCAATGGAAGCTGACTTTTTTTCTTTCTCTGTCCAGTTTTTATTTATCTCCTTACCTTATCTATTTTAATATTCTATCCATTCTTACTTCATTGTTGTTATAGGACTATGTGTGTCTCCCATTGCTTCACGAGTTGTCTTCACTCTTTGCTTTAATATCAAAGACAGGTATCATTGTAGTGATGTTGGATGCTGTTACCACTGTAGTTCCAGCTCTTCTGTTTTTCAGCAAATCACCTTTAGCATATGTAAACGCTGATAGGCAATATGGAGGTTTTAAAGATGACAATAATAGGTTAAATGGAAATGCTTGTAAATATATTTGTGTTGTGAATCTGGCAAATGTTTTTTTTTTTTTTAATTTTTTTTTTCAACGTTTATTTATTTTTGGGACAGAGAGAGACAGAGCATGAACGGGGGAGGGGCAGAGAGAGAGGGAGACACAGAATCGGAAACAGGCTCCAGGCTCTGAGCCATCAGCCCAGAGCCTGACGCGGGGCTCGAACTCCCGGACCGCAAGATCGTGACCTGGCTGAAGTCGGACGCTTAACCGACTGCGCCACCCAGGCGCCCCAACAAATGTTTTTGATATTTGTGTCCGTTTTTAACAACTTTTAAGCATTTAAAAAAAAGTGTGTGTGTTTATTAATGTGTTTACAAGAACAATATACGTGGTTTTTGTGAATTAAGTTGCTATTTCTGTTAGATTATTTTTTTCTTTTAAGCTACTAAGTTTTTGAGTGATATCTATTTTTTTTACATACACTAGTATGTTATTTTTATTTAGGAATAATTGATATATGTTAGTTTCAGGTGTACAGTGATTCAACATTTATATACACTGTGAAATGATCACCACAGTAAGTCTAGACACTGCCTGGCACCATAAAATGTTATAAAACATTTTTGTGTGTGTGTGTGATGAGAACCTTCAAGATCCACTCCTAGTAACCTTCAAATATGCACACAATACCACTGACTATAGTCACCATGCTGCACACGGTATCCCCATGACCTGTTCATTTCACAGCTGGAAGTCTGTTACAGATTATTTTTAACAGCCTTATTGTGATACAGCTCACATATCATACAGTTCAACATTTAAAAGTGTATAATACGGTGTTTTTAGTATGTTCATAGGGTTGTGTGACTATTACTACAACTTAGTTTTGGAGCATTTTTGTCCCTTGGGAAGGAAATTCATGTACTCACTAACAGTTGCTCCTTATCCCCCCACACTGTACCTCCTCCTGCCTTAGGCAACCACTGATCTAATTTGTGTCTTTATAAATGTCTTTTTATTATTTTAAAGATAATCTTTTACTTGTCATCAGTTTTAATTTTATGAACTGAAATGTGGATTTCTCCCTCTCCATGGGGTTCATAGAATTTTGTAATTTATGGCTTCATATTTTTTTTGTCATTTTGTGAAATCTATCTTCAATTAGTGTCTGCCCCACCTGTCCTCCCTCTCTTAGGCTACATTGCCTTGCCACCAGTGTGTGTATACCTTTATATAGCTCATCTTATAGATTGAGGTCTCTCTGTAGTATATCTCATATAGATCATGTAATTGTATTTTATATTTCACATTTTAGGTGTGAGACCTATTTTATTTCTAATGTTCCATCACTATCAGAATTAGAAGCGGTAGTGGGGAAAGCAAGGGAAATTCTGAGAAAGTGTACTTTTTATGTATTTCAGAGCCCAAACCATTTTCATGGATTTATTTGACTAACATTCACAGTTTGCAGCTGTTTCTGAAATAAACACGGAAGGATCTCTATGAATCTAGAGCATACCGAGCTTTCACCTCTACAACTGTGTAGTTGCTTGTTTTAGTTTTTTTTTAAGATCTTAATTAGAAAATAAGAAACCCTGTGACTTTTCATAAAAAAGTAAGCATGCAGAGAGGCATGAACTACTTTATCACAATGGCTTTCAGTGTCTTTGAAATATGAATTAGTATTTTATTATTAGGTCAGAAGTCACCATCCAGGCTTATCCAGGAAGTGATTCTTCTTCAAAAATGATGACCTAGAGTAGAGGAAAGATACAGATTTGATAATCCCTGAATGTACAGTACTACTCCAACCCCAACAATTTTAAACTCCAAAAATATCATCTTGAATCCATAGGAATAGACAAAACAGACCTTAATATGTGGAACAGTAAAAAATCAACTTTTTTTTTGTATTATATAACAGCACTTATGACCTACAGTATCTGAAACTTGCTCTGTGAATTTGTTTGGAATGAATAATGTGGAGATCAGTTTTTCAGTAAAAGAAAATATTTTTCTTCATATACCCATGCAAACATAAAATAGTATGACATATTCATAAAGTTTAATGAAATTTTGTTTGAATAAGGTATTTATTGATGTTTGCTTGAAGATACTCTCCTCTTTAAAAAATAAGGTCAAGTGTCATCTCCTCGAATTTAAAACAGATAAATAAAGGCAAACTAGAGTCCATTTCCATTACCAGCATTCACTCTTGAAATATTTATAGCAAACCCTTATGACTCACATTTTAGCAGCCGATCTATTATGCCAAATTATTGTTTTTTAGGTCATATAAAGGACTATGAGCAGCTAAGTAAGAGACTATAAGCTACATTGTCAGAGAAAAATTGACAGAACTATCTTTTATTTTGTCGTCATAGTGCTGTTTTTTTATCTGAATAGAAGTCCATTTCCTGAATTAATTTTAATAGATTAATCATGTTAAGAAATGAATCAAAATAACCACCTTAAAAAGTTAAACATATTCAACTAAAAAGGTAATGATGTGAAAAGTGGAGGATTCAATTCTAGTTTGGGAAGTATGCCCAAGTTTCCAATAAATGAATAATGGAAGTGTTTGTATAATAATCCCTCCAATAATGAGTTTCTGTCAGTGTATAATCATATTGAGTAATTAAATTCCAATGAATTCAGTTCCTAAGTCAGGCATATGCTTTGAGTTATCAGTATGGCCAGGGACCTCAGTCTCAGGTGCCTGCTTTGAGCAACTTGCCTGGGTCAGGTTAGAACAGTTTTTCTACTAATAGCTACAGTTCCCTTCTGTAGAGGCTTTGCTACTGAAATCAGCTATTAAGCAGTACCTGTTATAGGAAGACAGGTATGAACCAAAGACAGAATCTGTTAGTCTGGCTATGAATGCCATCCTGCCAGCACACAGATCTCTGCCCAAATCTGGATTCTTAGTTCTGTGACATGGCTCAGAATGAATAAACACTATCCTCTTGCCATCTTCCTCTTCTGCCTACCAAGATTGCAAATACTTACTTATGGAGTAATTTAGTGTTCTCTTGCTTCCTCCTTTCCTCTCTCCCTCCTTTTCTTCTCTCCTTTCATATTCTCTCTCTCTCTCTCTCTCTCACACACACACACATCACTTTTTCTCTTGTTATAGTATTATAATTTAGTTCATACTTTCATGTTTTTCACTCTAGAATTTCACTCTAGAATTTCTGTGCAATAGTGTAATCAAAATATATTCCTAGACCAAATGGATCCTACCTAAGGAGGAATGCTGATAGAACTTATTGAGGGTTCATCTCTGTTTGTATATAACTTTAATATAAACATGTAAAGGCATATTGAGAAAGACAAATAGCATATAATTTCACTCATATATAGAATCTTATAAAAACAAATTAATAAAAAACAGAATCAGACCTATTAATACAGAGCAAAAACTGATGCTTGCCAGAGGGAGGGAGGGTGAGGGGATGGGCAAAATGGGAGAAGGGGAGTGGGAGATCTAGGCTTCCAGTCATGGAATGAATAAGTCACAGGAATAAAAGGCCAGCATAGGTAAGATAGTCAATGATATTGTAATAGCATGGTATGGTGGACAGATGGTAACTACACTTGCGGTGAGCATACCATAATATATAGAGAAGCTGAATCACTATGCTGTACACCTACCTGAACTAGTATAACATTGTGGGTCAACTACTCAAAAAATGGAAAGTAAAAGAAATAATAAAAAAAATTCCTGAAAAGTCATAACAGTCAATCGTATGGACTTAGATGTCAAACCTGAGTTGAATTCACTGTCCTGCAATTACTAGGTGAGTGATTTGACAAAGTTATTTCATGGCTGAGTAATATTCCACTGTGTATATATACCACATATTCTTAATCCATTCATTAGTCGAAGGACCCTTGGGCTATTAATAGGTGATGGGGATTAAAGAGAGCACTTGTTGGGTGAGCACCAGGTGTTTTGGTTGTATTGAGGTGTTGAGTCACTATATTGTACACCTGAAACTAGTATTACACTGTATGTTAACTTTTAAAGTTTTTATTTAAGTTCGAGTTATTTCGCAGACCCCCTCAAATTCATTAAATGCATTATTGGTATGATAAACCACACCATCGATCTTGTGTAATCATTTTGAGAGTTAACAGTCATTATACATGAAAGTGCCTAGCACATTACTTGGAGCCAGGTGAACACTCAGGTAGCTAATACACTTACTTAGCTGTCTCCAGGTATTTGTCGGTAATATGAACATGAAAGTCACTCATTGAAAACGTAATCAAATTTTATTTGGTGTTTTTTCTTAGCAGTGCATAGTTGATATTTTCTAATTGGAAAATCACCATTAAAATATGATAGTCCGTTTCTCTTGTCTGACGCAGGCAACCATTGATTGGCCTTTTCTCATACTTTATTATGATTTGACTTCCCTGGAATTTCAATAAAAGTGCTTTTACAGTATGTATTCTTTTACATTTGGCTTTTTTTGCTCATCATATGGAAAGGGATGTGGAAGGACATTTTTGGGCTGATATGTGTATTTTCTGTTAATTTTAGGTGGTGGTGAAATAGGTGTATACATTTATAAAAAGTCATCAAAATGCATAATCAAAATGGGTTCATTTTATTAAATGGAAAATATATATCAATAAAGTTGATGTAAAGAAAGCCAAGCAAAGAAAACTCCAGGCCAAAATGCTTTTAGCAATAAAATAATTTTTAAAATTATATGAAGAAATACTACAAAAGACTTTCAAATATAGAAAAAGAAAAAAGAAATATTCCCAAAGTAATTCTCTAAAAGCCAACAAAAAAGAAATTTGCAGGCAAATCTCCTTCATGAATGCAGGTATAAAAATCCAAAACATGTTACTAAATCAAATTCAGCCAATAATAACATCATATAACAAAAATTTATGTATGTGTGTATATATGTATATGTGTATGTATGTGTGTGTGTGTGTGTGTATATATATATACACACACACGTATATGTGTGTATATATGTAATGTGGTGTATATATGTATAATGAACTTAAAGGTTTCATTCCAGAAATGCAAATCTGTTATAACAATAGAATATGTAACACTGTATCTCAGCACAGTAAGAAAAAATAGAAAAATGTGACCATATTGTTAGTCAGAAAAAGGGTTTGATAAAATGCAGCGCATTCATTTTCATCTTCTAGCCAATTAGAAATATAAAGTACCTAACTTAATTTGATAAGGAGTATCTGCTAGTAACTTAGAACAAACATTATGCTTAATTATTAATTATTAAAACTCTTCCATTAATATCTGAAAAACAAAAATTATGCCTGCAGTACGACTCATGTTCAACATTATACTGATCATTCTAGACAGTAGGATTATAAAAAAAGGAAGTAAGGTATAAGGATGGGAAGTTAAGTTTTAAAACTGTCTTTTATAGGTTATTATGATGTATATGCAAAAATATCTAGTGAATCAGAATTAAATTTTGTTTTATATTCATTTATTTTTGAGAGAGACAGCACTAGTGGGGACGGGGCAGAGAGAGAGAGGAAGAAACAGAATCCAAAGCAGACTCCAGGCTCTGAGCCATCAGCACAGAACCCAATGCAGGGCTTGAACTCACAAACAGTGTATCATGACCTGAGCTGAAGTCGGACGCTTAACTGACTGAGCCACCCAGATGCCCCATCAAATCAGAATTTTTTTGAATTAAATATAACAAGTTCATTGTCTGTTACTTCCTTTATGTTTCATACCTGTCAGAATGGCTAAAATCAACAACACAGGAAAGAACAAGTATTGGCAAGGATGTGGAGAAAGGGGAACCTTCTTACCCTGTTGGTGGGAATGCAAACTGGTGCAGCCACTCTGGAAAACAGTATGGAAGTTTCTCAGAAAGTTCAAAATAGAACTACCCTACTATTCAGCAATTGTACTACTAGGTATTTAACCAAAGAATACAAAAGTATTAATTTGAAGGGATTTATGCACCCTGATGTTTATAGTAGCATTATTTACAATAGCCAAATTATGGAAACAGACCATGTGTCCATAATTGATGGATGGATGGATGAAGAAAATGTGGTATATATATTATATATACATAGTAAAATATTACTCTACCATAAAAAAAAGTGAAATCTTGCCATTTGCAACAACGTGGATGGAGTTGGAGAGTACAATGCTAAGTGAAATAAGTCAGAGAAGGACAAATACCAAATGATTTCACCCATATGTAGAATTTAAGAAACAAAGCAAATGAGCAAAGGGAAGTAAAAAGGAGGAGGCAAGCCAAGAAATAGACTCTGAAGTATAGAGAACAAACTAATGGTTACCAGAGTGGGAGGTGGGTGTTTGGATGGGTAAAATAAGTGATACAGGTTAAGGAGTGCCCTTGTGATGAGTACCAGGTATTGTAGGGAAGTGTTGAATCACTATTGTACACCTAAAACTAGTATTACATTGTATGTTAGCTAACAAATTTGATTAAAAATTTAAATACATAACAAGTTCACTGCATACAAAGTCAAGATAGAAAAAAAAGTATATTTCTTTGTATCAGAAACAAATAATATGAAAATTATTGTTTCTTTGTATTCTGGTAATGTTTTGCTTTCCTGTTTGAGTTCTAGTGGTTTTGGATGGTTTCGTGGACATTGTAAATTATATTTTGTAGAGATTTACAATTCTGTTATACTCTTCATATTAGTGTGGATTTCTTTTTGCTTTAGCATGAAATTAACTTGGTGAGCTTTAAACTCCACACTGTATCTCTTGTGGGAGGTCACAGCTGAAATATTTTTTTTAGTTCTTGTGTTCTTATATGGACTGCTTGGGTATACTCTGGACATGCATGGTTCTGTGATCAACCAGAGAATTAAGGATATTATATGCTGAATTAAAAAAAAATTGAGATATAATTGACATTATGGTAGTTTCAGGTATACAATATAATGATTTAATATGTGTGTATATTGTGAAATGATCACCACAATAAGTTTAGTTAATATTTACCACCATCCATAGTTAATTTTTTTTCTTGTGAGAACTTTTAAGATCTGTTAGCAACTTTCAAGTATACAATATTAACTATAGTCCCCATGCTCCATATGTATCTATGTATACATATTCTGTATATACTGTACATATGTAGCCTCCATACTTATAAGTCCCCCAGGACTTATTAATTTTATAGCTAGAAATTTGTACCTTTTGATGCCCTATAAACATTTTGACGCTCTATCTGCTACCTCTCACCTGTGGCAATCACCAGGGGTGATTCTCTATATCTATGAGTTTGTTTGTTTTTAGATTCCACATAAAAGTGAAATTTTACAGTATTTGCCTTTCTATGACTTCTTTCACTTAATGTCCTCAGGGTCTATTCATTATATCCATGTTGTCACAAATGACAGTATTTCCTTTTTTTTTTTTTTTGTGGTTGTCCATTACACACAGACAGACATATACATCTATACCCCATTTTATTTATCTGTCAGTGGATAGTTTGTTTCTATGTCTTGGCTATTGTAAATAAAGCCACAGTGAACATGGAGGTACGGATATCTTTTTGAATTAGTGTTTTTGTTTCCTTTGGATCAATAACCAGAAATGGAATAGCTGAATTTTATAGTTTTCTTTTTTTTTTTGGGGGGGGGGTACCTCCATACAGTTTTCTACCAATTTACATTTTCATATGTGCAGAATTTGATGCTCACTCTTTTTGACTTTGCCTCCCCAGTATTTTTCTCCTCACTTTCTAGCTATGGTCTTACCCTAACTTAGGCTCTCTAGTAACTCAATGCAGTGTACTTCTATGTAATTGTTCAAGGCCATATGTGATGCTGACTGAAGTCTTCCCTCATTTTAAAAATCATAAAAGCGTGAATCTCATTTAATGCCTATTTCTTCCTTTGAGAAAATATTTCATGATTTTATTCACTAGACATTTCATGGATGTATAGTACTGTTATTGGTGTTTTTATGTATGTATTTTTAAAGTTTTTTTTTTTTTTTTTTTTTTTTTTGAGAGAGAGGGAGGGCATGTGGGAGAGGGGCAGAGAGAGAGAGGGAAACAGAATCCTGAGCAGGCTTCACACTTTCAGCTCAGAGCCTGCTGATGCAGGTCCTGACTCACCAACTGTGAGATCATGACCTGAACTGAAATCAAGGGTCAGAGGCTTAACCTACTGAGCCACCCAGGCACCTAGTTGTTGTTTTTAATACATAATTAGTTGTTATTTGTGGAGAGGCTGGTCTTATTTGAGTCTCACTCCTATCAGTGAAAATAAAAGCACTTTCTGTTAAAATTAAACATGTTTGTAACCTATGGCTGAATAATTTTATTCTTACTTACATAGTCAATTAAAGTCTGTGTATATGTACTGAGAGAAAAGAATAGAAATGTTCATAGGAGCTTTATCTTATAATTAAAAATTTAAGTCATTCAGATTCAATCAGTGATGTAATAGGTGAATATATTTTGTTATATTCACACATAGAATACTGTAGAGTAAGAACAATGTAATGATTACAGGTACCAATGACAATGTAATTGATCTTTAAGAGACATTTTAATAAAAAAATGCAAGAATATATACTGCATGATTCCATTTATAGAAATTCAAAAATAGAAAAAATGGAAATACATTTTTTCATGTTTATTTATTTTTCAGAGACACAGTGTGAGTGGGGGAGGGACAGAGAGAGAGAGAGGGAGACACAGACTCCCAAGCAGGCTCCATGCTCTGAGCTGTTAGCACAGGGCCTGATGCGGGGCTTGAACCCATGAACAATGAGCTCATGACCTGAGCCGAAGTCGGGTACTTAACTGACTAACCCATACAGATGCCCCGAAACTATATTTTTTCAAGCTAGGATTTAGGGCCCTTTGGAGAAGTAGCATGGCCATTGTGATTTTGAGTGCCTACTGATACAATGACTGAGCTCTGAATTATCTCTGTGCACATTTCTTATGTATACCATACAAAATTTAGAAGTTAATGAAAAATTTCAGAAATACAAAGAGGCCACAATATAACTAGAAAATAGAAATAAAAATATTAAATATAAATAAATAGATCTTCCAAACATATTGTTGGTTAAAAAAAATCAAGCAGAATAATGAGTATGTATTATCTCATTGTTTAAGTAACTGTGTGATGTGTCTGTAAATGGGTAAGAAAAAACTTAAGTGATAAAAAATGTAAGATAGATTTTTATTTTTTTCCATTTACCTGCCTCTTAAATATTGTATAATGTTGAAAAAGTAAATGATTAATGTGTACCAGAGAATGAGGATGGGATGGGGATGTGAGTCTATAGGGGAGTAGCGTTAGGAAGTTCCTTTGTGTTGATGGAATAGTTCTATATGTTGATTCTATGGATGCATGGCATGAAATTGCATGCAACTATACCCCTCCACGCACGCACACACACACACACACACACACACACGAATGTATGCAAAAATGAGTGAAAACTAAATGAGGTCTATAGTCTAGTTAAAAATACTGATCAATTTTAGTTTCATACTTTTGATATTGTACTACTGTCATTTAAGATGTCACCATTGGCAAACACTGAAGGTTCACAGAACTCTATTCTTTTTGCAACTTCCTTGTCTATAGGTATTTCAAAATAAACATTAAAAACAAAACCTTAATGACATTCATACTTTTAAGTTGTATTTTTTCTGTGCATGATAGAGAATATATGACATCATTAAATTATAATAAGCCTCGACATAAGTAAATGACAGTATTGATTTGATGGAATAAGAAATAAGTGATGTGGAAAATTAAAGTAGATTAACAAATAATCATAAGCTATTTTTATTCAAAGGAAAAAATATATTGAATTAGAAGCCCAACAGAGATATTTACTTTAATCTGTTATACAAAACTTTTCCCTTCTACCCCACCACACGTACCTAGAAAGACATTTTATTTTTGTGATTTCAAACTATTTTCATATCTCACAATTAATGGGGCTTGACCACCTAGTTGTTTTACTGTTTTATGATCTCCTATGCTTATGTTTGTGTGCTATTCCTTTTATTTTTTATCATTTTAAGCACAATTATTTAAACTTTTGAAACATTGATGTTTCAGATACTTAACGTACAAATTTGTGCATTTATTGAGTTTGGTGTATTTCTTTTACATCATGGCATTGTTTCTGATATTTTGTAACTTTTTTTCAGTTGTATTTCCAAGGATTTATCTATTCTTCTCTCTTCATCGACATCATAGGTTCTTCAGTGTATACAGTCAGTGATTTTACATTAATGACTTGGAGCTCCAGGCTCCAGGCATCTAGAAGGCCATTGGGTCTTTAGCCCTTAGGTTTTGCTCTGGTTTTCCCTTCTTTTTTTTTTTTTTTTAACCTTTATTTTTGAGAGAGAGACAGAGTGTGAGCGGGGCGGGGGGTCGGGGGAGCAGAGAGAGAAGGAGACATAGACTCTGAAGCAGGCTCCAGGCTCTGAGCTGTTAGCACAGAGCACGATGTGGGGCTCAAACTCAGGAACTGTGAGATCATGGCCTGAGCCGAAGCCGGACACTTAACCAACTGAGCCACCTAGGTGCCCCTCTGGTTTTCCCTTCTATTTCTTGCCCTGAACATTATTATTTCAATCATGTTTGTGCATTTTATAATATACCATATACATTTTCATAGGGAAAGGTTTGTATTTTTTGTTCTACTAAAATACCAAATCTTAGTGCTCTGACACCAGGAAGCTATTTTCCTTGCAGAATATGGTGGAGCACGTTGAGATTTATTTGAGGGTAGTTATGATACGTTATAAAATGTTAAATAATGTTTTAAAATAAGAATTACATATAGGAATAAATTGAAATGAGGTAACAAAAATCTCTCTATATATTTAAAACCCTTCATTATTTCATGATAAAATTAAGTTACTATCATAAAGATAATTTAAATCATTATATTGAAGAGAGAATCTATTGGCTACAACTTTCTGGATCCTCTATTGGAAAACATTTTACACTTAAATGTCTGTAAAATGTAATTGTCACTTCATCTTTGTTTTCTAGAGTAATTTTAATATCCATAGAGTGTTTATGAAAATATTTTGACAATTTCATGCATTGAAAATGTGATATTTATTATAATTTTAATTCTTTTAAAAAGTATGTAATTTAAGGATGGAGAGAACTTGGGGCGCCTGGGTGGCTTAGTTGGTTAAGTGTCCAACTTCAGCTGAGGTCATGATCTTACAGTCCGTGAGTTCGAGCCCCATGTTGGGCTCTGTGCTGACAGCTCAGAACTGGCAGCCTGCTTCAGATTCTGTGTCTCCCTCTCTGTCTGCCTCTTCCCCAATTGCACTCTCTGTCTCTCTCTCTCAAAAATAAACAAATATTAAAAAGAAAAAAAAGGATGGAGAGGCCTATATATTGTATTCCTCTGTTAATATAATCACCATAGATAACAGCTTTTTTTCCAACTTTTTCCCAAGTAATACATACATTCTTAGATATTTGTGATATAAACATAATATTTACTGATTCAAACATGGGCTCTTTGAATATGTAAAACAATGTATTTTCACAATTTTACATAAATATAGGTTACATAAAAATAAGTTGTATGGTAGGCTAAATGCAACCTTTTTTACAAGGTTCATATGCAGTTTAATATGTAGAAGGAAATTTGATATGCTTAGTGTAGTTTTTTAAAAAAAGTTTTAATTTATTAGTATTCAGTCCAGATTTTTCCCATAACTCATATTCATTACCATAAAACCCAACTACTACAATTATGTACAAAGATTTGTAATTAATATTCTATTATAATACTTCTTAATATAGCTTTTTTTTTTTTACCCCAACACATGTTTTTAGGAAACCATCTACTAAATATGATGAGATAATGAGGTTGCTTGCTTTAAAACATTTTCAGTGTGTGACGTTTCCATATATTGCAGACACTCTGTAATCTTTTTGGTAAATCTAATACTGTCAGCTCTATGGATCTTATTTTATTGTCCTTTGATATTTACTGGTAACAGCATTAGTTTTTAATTTAGAAGAAGTAAAAGTTAATTTCTCTACTCTTCAACTTCCCTCCTGTACCTCCTATTAAGTATACCTAAAAATCTTGAATATTATATACAAAACAAACAAGACTGTGAAGTGTGGAGAAAAGGCAGACTTGGCTAGGCACTTAAGGACATGGGGAAAAACATGATGATAATTTCTCTGGGCTTTTGGCCTTATATATAACAGATATGAAGCTAAAGAAGCCAGAAATCTGGAAATGCCAGTGAGGTACAGTCCTACGTTCCTCCTAAAAAAGCCCCAATAATTATCTCAGTTACCCCCAAATTTAATTTAAAAAATGAACTAGGCTTATTAAAGTATTTAGCTGAAAATATAAATTTCTCATTTTGCTTGTTTTGTTTCCATAGGTTTTATTAAACAAAATATTTGTTGCAAACAAAAACAATACATTTGTTCAACTAATGTATTTTATTGAAAATTATATTGAGGTAATTATAGATTCACATGCAGTTGTAAGAATAAATAAAGATACCATATACCCTTTATTTTTATTTTTTATTTAAAAATTAAAAAAAATTTTTTTGAATGTTTATTCACTTTTGAGAGAGAGAGAGAGAGGGACAGAGCATGAGTGGGGGAGGGGCAGAGAGAGGAGACACAGAATCAGAAGCAGGCTCCAAGCTGTCAGCACAGGGCCCCATGCGGGGCTCAAACTCAAGAGCCGTGAGATCATGACCTGAGCCGAAGTTGGATGCTCAACCGACTGAGCCACCCAGGCGCCCCCCATATACTCTTTATCAATTCCCTCCAATGTTTTAGCATTTTGTAAAACTGTAGTATAATGAGGATATTGATACTGATAACATCCACTGATTTTACTCAGATTTCCTCAATTGTACTCCTGTGTGTGTGTGTTTAATTCTGTACAATTGTGTCGTGACTATGTTCTTTTGTCCAATCTTGTGGATTGTATCCACAATCAAGATACTGAACAGTTCAGTGGTCACAAGAATCCCTCATATTGCCCCTTTGTAATCATAATTATCTCCCTCTTTTACTTATCCAGACCCTAGCACCTGGCAATCACTAATCTCATATGCATCTCTAAAATTTTATTTCATGGTGTTCTATGTTTTACGGAACCAGGCTGGAACACTGGCAGAAAAACCAAGTGGCACTCGGAGATCTTGGTGGATTGGAGATTTATTTAACACCAGCGGGCTCAGAGGAGACCCGTTTCTCCAAAGATCTGAGCGCCGAATGCAAGTGGGCAGGGTAATTTATAGTCAACAGCTTTCCTATTTGTGGGGGTTTTTGCATGTGCAGCAAACAAAGGAAGAGGAACCCAGAGGAGGGGGTTTCTAAGCTAGAGACCAGAGTTTGTTTTAGCCCCATTGGCCATCTTTGGCATACTTACTTCTCCAGCATATGAACGGAATGATACAATGTAACCTTTTGATAGTGGCTTTTTTTTTTTTTAATCTCAAAATGTCCGAAGATTTCCTCAAGTGATCATAAGTATCAATAGCTCATTCTTTTTTATCTCTGTTGTAATATTCCATGTTTTTGTATATGCCTGTTGAAGGTGTGGGTTCTTTTCAGTGTTGGATTATTAAAAATAAAGCTGCTGTGAAAATAAAGCTGCTGCAAACATTTGCAGCAGAATGGCCAAGAATACAATTGCCAAGACATATGATAGGTTCATATTTATTTTTGTGAGAAACTGCTCAGTTGTCTTCTACAGTGTCTCTGATGAAGTTTTGGGGTGATGTGGGGTTCATGGGGTCTACATTTGATGGCCAAGAAAGAATTCTTGAAGACGTCTTTGGTGCAAATAAAAAAGATGATTTTATTAAAGCATGGGGACAGGACCCATAGTCAGGAGCTACACTGGAGTCATGATGGTAACTCATTATATACCCTCAGGTTGGGTGGGGGTCAGGGATTGAGTAAGTCTCTAAGGTATTTTGGAAGCAAGGTTTCCAGGACCTTTAGGGGCTAGCTGTTGCTAGGGAAACACCATTTATCACCATTTATTTATTAAAATTTTTTTATGTTTTTATTTATTTTTGAAGGAGAGAGAGACAGAGCATGAGCAGGGGAGGAGCAGAGAGAGAGGGAGACACAGAATTCGAAGCAGGCTCCAGGCTCTAAGCTGTCAGCACAGAGCCCCATGCGGGGCTCAAACCCACAAACTGTGAGATCGTGACCTGAGCCAAAGCCGGACGCTCAACTGACTGAGCCACCCAGGCGCCCCTGTCACCATTTATTAAAACCTCAGTCATGAGAGTCCTCAGATGCATATCTATGGGGGGGGCCATAAGCTTGGAGCTTGATTGCCAACATATATCCTGGGGCAGTTGAAATAAAGGAAGTAGACCTACAGGATCCTTGAGGTTGGGACAGTGTTAAGCCAACGTTCTCTTTGGCCCCTTGCAAAGTGTCATCATCAAGGCAGCTGAACTAGAGGAAGGTCACTCTGCTGGTTTCAAGGACTTGTCAATGGGCTGTAGGCAGTAAGGGAATTTAGTTTTTCATTTGCCTTAGTTTCCCACATAACTATGGCAAGCACTTAAACCCCTTTCTTTTGTTCTTGGGTAGCTGGGAGTGTTCCAGGAATATCACACATATTCTATGGGTGGGGGAAAGGGGGTGCCAACCTGTATTTGGCCCTCAGGCTGTCTCATGCTCCCTCATCAACTGTACAATTATTGTACATTCTCATCAGCAATGGATAAGTGATTCAATTCCTGCCATAGTGATATTGTCACTATTTTTTTTTTTATTCTAGGCATTATGATAGGTGTGTAGTAACATTTTGTTGTAGTTTTAATTGGCATTTCCCTGATGGTGTTTGTTTTTTATTTAAATCTGTGACCTATTTTGAATTAAATTTTACATAATTCTGTGGGGTTTAGGTCAAGATTCTTGTTTTTCACTATTCGTGTTCAATTGCCCCAGTAGTACTTGTTGAACAGACTGTACTACCTTCATTAAATTGCTTTTGTGTCTTTGTCAGAAATCATTTGAACATATTTATTTGGGTCTATTTCTGGATTCCTTATTTTATAGATAGTTTTTTAATGGTATTTACAATTAAGGTTTGCAGAGGATACTGAGGTGAGTGAATCATAATCTTTTCTTCAAAATGCTTAAGGTGTTAGAGGAGCAGGGGATTTTAGCAGATGTCATAGAACATAAAAAAGAGACTGGGCTTGAAACGTGTCAGTACTTTTGGGTACAGTGGAGGGAGGCTGAGTGTAAGGAGGTAGTTAACCAAGGAGGACACTAAAGAATAGGTTAGAAAGAATAACAGGTAAGAGGATAAAGAGAGAAACCATTTCAGGTATAAGAAGGAGCTAATATTGTAGATGCTTTAAGTGTGGAAATTTATAGGGGTTTGAAGTGGTCTGGGGCATTTGGAAAACTGCTCTTTGGTATGGCCTAAGCATAGAGTCCATGAGGGCCGGAGGAAAGAGATTAGTTTGGAAGCATTAAGAAGACAGGTTGTGGAAGACCAGTTTATAGTTCTAAGGGCCTTGGCAAAAGGGAGGTATTAAAATATTTTAAGCTGGAGAGTAATGTAATCAGTATAAAAGAAACTATTGTGGGCTTTATATTTGTTTCCTAAAAATCAGTTATACTATATATTTGTATGAGCCCCTGTACTTTCTCTCTGTTTTTACAACAGGATTTCTTTAGCCCCTTACTTTCTGATTCACTTTATACAAACAGAATTCTGCCCATAGTCATGAAAATAAAGACCTTACAAATGACAGATAAGAGGAGAAAGGGCTATTGATTCAGGTACAAAAGAACAAGGGATTTTGAATTGTATCCATTTGAAAGAATATTTTACATAAAATCAGAATCCAAAAAGCATTTACACAATTGATCCTATAATTAGCAATGATAAAACCATTCTTGTAAAATTTCTTCATGGTTCCATTTTATGGTCGGTGGATTAAAGTATCTCCTTTGTAATTTTGCTTTTTTTCTTGCCTAGTATATTAATGGATCTTATTGAATATAACTAATCAAAACAATGCATATAACTTTGGAAAGTTTATTTTGGAAGACTATTTTTACCCTCACTGTGTAAATTAAGTTACCTTTACTTATTTGTGTTAGATCATTTACTGTAAAATGCTCACAAAGGAGTTTATAATTAAATAAATTTCAATAAAATATTCAATTTGCATAATTTAATATATATACTTTGACTTTGTGAGGCGTAAACACAGGTAAATATAATAGGGGTACCAATCATGGCCAAATTTATTTTAAAAAATCTATACCAACACATATAAAAAATTACAGTATTATAAAAATATCATGTTATACTTTAGACCTGAGTAAAATTAAAAGATTCTTGGAAAAATTCTGTAATTAACAGAGAAATTAGCATACAGTGATAGTATAGTCGATGTATGAATAACTACACAGCACTTGCTAATTACTCTAAGGATGATATTTTGGTAAAGTTAGCAGTAAAGCAGTGATTAATTAACTTCTTGTGGTATTGAGTAAAATTCACACTAGACAAGATGACTAAAATGTTTAGCATTTAGTAGCTATTGAATAAGTCTTAACTCTGATTAGAGTGAATTTCTCATACCTGGATTTTGGATTTCCATTCTCTTGTATATTACTAACTTTCTTATTACACCTTCTTTCTTTTAGATTTTAGACCTGCCCAAGGGCAGCAACTTTAAATGTTGACTCTACCTTTGCCTCATTTTGTGTGCTTGATATTCCCTCTGTTTTGACCCATCATCACTGGATTCTGATAACACATAGCTACACTTTAGCTATTCAGGTAGCTGGTCCTGTTTTCTACTGGATCATCTTCCCCTTTCTTCCCTTTTAATCTTGGTATCTCTCACATTTATATTCCTGGTCATTTTTTTCTCGTTCTGTGTTCTCTCTCTCTCAGCATTTTCATTGAATTAACTATCATAAATAGTCTGTTGGTTATATTCCAGACCTTGAGCTTCAAGGCCATATATGTAACTGTTAATGAACAAATAAGAGATGATAATTTAAAATGCTATATTGATGGCTTAAATAGAATTTTTCATTCATGAGTTGCTGCGGTATTTTATGAGTAAAACGGGTAAGAACAACAAAAGAATCCATTTCTTCAAACAAGGACTTAAAATTTAACAGTGTTCTCATGATCTTATTCTACGCTCCCAAATGCGTTAAGCTATGTTTGTAACTGTTTAACCAAGAGAAGTTTGAGAGGCTGACATGATGGTAGAAGTTAAATCCTCTGATGTTGGTTTCAACTTTTTTTTTTTTTTTATATATGAAATTTATTGACAAATTGGTTTCCATACAACACCCAGTGCTCATCCCAAAAGGTGCCCTCCTCAATACCCATCACCCACCCTCCCCTCCCTCCCACCCCCCATCAACCCTCAGTTTGTTCTCAGTTTTTAACAGTCTCTTATGCTTTGGCTCTCTCCCACTCTAACGTCCTTTTTTTTTTTTTTTTTTTTTTTTTCCTTCCCCTCCCCATGGGTTCCTGTTAAGTTTCTCAGGATCCACATAAGAGTGAAACCATATGGTATCTGTCTTTCTCTGTATGGCTTATTTCACTTAGCATCACACTCTCCAGTTCCATCCACGTTGCTACAAAAGGCCATATTTCATTTTTTCTCATTGCCACGTAGTATTCCATTGTGTATATAAACCACAATTTCTTTATCCATTCATCAGTTGATGGACATTTAGGCTCTTTCCATAATTTGGCTATTGTTGAGAGTGCTGCTATGAACATTGGGGTACAAGTGCCCCTATGCATCAGTACTCCTGTATCCCTTGGGTAGATTCCTAGCAGTGCTATTGCTGGGTCATAGGGTAGGTCTATTTTTAATTTTCTGAGGAACCTCCACACTGCTTTCCAGAGCGGCTGCACCAATTTCTTGAAACTATTATACAGACTGTCATTTTTAAAAATTCCAGTATAATTAACATAGCTTATTATTACTTCAGGTGTACAATATAGAGATTCAACAATTCTATGCATTACTCAGTGGTCATTATGATAAGTGTACTCTGAATCCCCATCACCTATTTCACCCATCTCTCAACCCGTTTCCACTCTGTAAACCAACAGCTTGTTCTGTATAGTTTGGTTTGTCTCTTTTTTTCCCCATTGTTCTTTTGTTTCTTAAATTCTGCATGAGTGAAGCCATATGGTGTTTGTTTTTCTCTGACTTTTTTCACTTAGCATTTTACTCTCTAGATCCATCCACGTTGTTGTAAAAGGCTAGATTTCATTCCTTTTTTATGGCAAAATAGTATTCCAGTGTGTATATATACTTCTTTATTCATTCATCTATTCTATTGATGGACACTTAGGTTACTTTCACATCTTGACTATTATAAACAGTGCTGCAAAAAACATAGGGATGCATATTATTTTCAAATTAGTGTTTTTATTTTCTGTGGGTGAATACCTAGTAGTGGAATTACTGGATCATATGGTAATTCTACTTTTAATTTTTTGATGTACCTCCATATTGTTTTCCACAGTGGCTATACCAATTTACTTTCCTGCCAATAGTGCATGAGCGCTCCTTTTTCTCCACATCTTCCTCAACACTTGTTGTTTGTTGAGTGGTTGATTTTAGCCATTCTGATGGGTGTGAGTTAGTATTTCATTGTGGTTTGACTTATGTTTCCCTGATGATGGATGATGTTGAGAATCTTTTCATGTATTTGTTGGTCATCTCTATGTCTTCTGAAGAATTATCTCTTCATGTCTTCTGCCAACTTTTTAAATTAGATTGTTTTGTGCATGCATGCGTGTGCACGCGCGTGTGTGTGTGTTGAGTTGTATAAGTTCTTTATACATTTTGGATACTGACCCTTTCCCATAAAATGTCATTTTCAAATATTTTCTACCATTATGTAGGTTGTTTTTTAGGTTTTTGATAGTTTTCTTTGCTGTTCAGAACTTTTGATTTTGTTGTAGTCTCAATAGTTTACTTTTGCTTTTATTTTCCTTGCCTCAGGAGACCTATCTAGAAAAGTGTTTCTGTGGCCAATGTCAGAGAAATTACTACCTGTGCTTTCTTCTAGGATATTTCTTCTAGGTCTCACATTTAGGTGTTTAACCCATTTTGAGTTTACTTTTGTGTAATGGTGTAAGAAAGTTTCATTTGTTTGCTTGTAGCTCTGCAGTTTTCCAAACACCATTTGTAGAAGAGACTGTCTTCCTATTGTATATTCTTGCTGCCTTTGTTGAACATTAATTGACCATACAATTGTGTGTGTGTGTGTGTGTGTGTGTGTGTGTGTGTGTGTGTCTGTCTTTCTGGGCTCTCTATCCTATTCTGTTGACCTATGCATCTATTTTTGTGTCAGCATACTGCTTTGATTACTACAGCTTTGTAGTGTATCTTGAAATTTTGGATTATTATACCTCCAGCTTTGTATTTTTTTAAGATTGCTCTGTCCATTTTGGGTCTTTGGTGGTTTCATACAAATTTTAGGGTTACTTGTTCTAGTTCCATGAAAAAAACTGATAGGTATTGCATTATATCTGTAGACTTCTTTGGGTAGTATGGATGTTTTAACAATATTTATTCTTCTAATCTATGAGCAAGAAATATCTTTGTTCATGTCATCTTCAGTGTATTTCATTCATCAGTGTTTTATAATTATCAGAGTACAGGTCTTATACCTCCTTGGTTAAGTTTATTTCTAGGTATTTTATTATTATTTTTAGTGCAATTGAAAATGGGATTTTGTTCCTAATTTCTCTTTCTGCTACTTCATTATTAGTATATAGAAATGCAGTGGGTTTCTGTATATGATTGTGTATCCTGTGACCTTACTGAATTCATTGATGAGTTCCAATAGTTTTTTGGTAGAGTCTTTAGGGTTTTCTATATATAGTATCACGTCATCTGCAAATAATTAAAATTTTACTTTTTCCCTTTTTTAATATGAAATTTATTGTCAAATTGGTTTCCATACAACACCCAGTGCTCATCCCCACAGGTGCCCTCCTCAATGCCCATCACACACTTTCCCCTCCCTCTCACCCCCCATCAACCCTCAGTTTATTCTCAGTTTTTAAGAGTCTCTTATGGTTTGCCTCCTTCCCTCTCTGTAACCTTTTTTTTCCCCTTCCCCTCCTCCATGGTCCTCTGTTAAGTTTCTCAGGATCCACATAAGAGTGAAAACATATGGTATCCATCTTTCTCTGTATGACTTATTTCACTTAGCATAACAGTCTCCAGTTCCATCCACGTTGCTACAAAAGGCCGTATTTCATTTTTTCTCATTGCCAAGTAGTATTCCATTGTGTATATAAACCACATTCCCATAATTTGGCTATTGTTGAAAGTGCTGCTCTAAACATTGGGGTACAAGTGCCCCTATGCATCAGCACTCCTGTATCCCTTGGGTCAATTCCTAGCTGTGCTATTGCTGGGTCATAGGGTAGATCTATTTTTAATTTTTTGAGGATCCTCCACACTGTTTTCCACAGTGGCTGCACCAGTTTGCATTCCCACCAACAGTGCAAGAGGGTTCCCATTTCTCCACATCCTCTCCAGTAACTATAGTCTCCTAATTTGTTCATTTTAGCCACTCTGACTGGCGTGGGGCAATATCTGAGTGTGGTTTTGATTTGTATTTCCCAGATGAGGAGTGACGTTGAGCATCTTTTCATGTGCTGGTTGTGGGTCTGTTCAAATTTTCTATTTCTTCTATTTCTATTTCTTCCTGTTGGAGTTTTGGAAATGTGTGGGTGCTTAGGAATTGTCCATTTCTTCCAGGTTGTCCAGTTTGTTGGCATATAGTTTTTCATAGTATTCCCTGATAATTGCTTGTATCTCTGAGGGATTGGTTGTAATAATTCCATTTTCATTCATGATTTTATCTATTTGGGTCCTCTCCATTTTCTTTTTGAGAAGCCTGGCTAGAGGTTTATGAATTTTGTTTACTTTTTCAAAAAACCAACTCTTGGTTTCACTGATCTGCTCTACTGTTTTTTTTTGTTTTTTTTGTTTTTGTTTTTTTTTTTAGATTCTATATTGTTTATTTCTTCTCCGATCTTTATTATTTCTCTTCTTCGACTGGGTTTGGGGTGTCCTTGCTGTTCTGCTTCTATTTCCATTAGGTGTGCTGTTAGATTTTGTATTTGGGTTTTTCTTGTTTCTTGAAATGGGCCTGGATTACAATATACTTTCCTCTCAGGACTGCCTTTGCTGCATCCCAAAACGTTTGGATTGTTGCATTTTCATTTTCATTTGTTTCCATATATTTTTTAATTTCTTCTTTAATTGCCTCATTGACCCATTCATTCTTTAGTAGGGTGTTCTTTAACCTCCATGCTTTTGGAGGTTTTCCAGACTTTTTCCTGTGGTTGATTTCAAGTTTCATAGCATTGTGATCTGAAAGTGTGCATGGTATGATCTCCATTCTTTTATACTTGTGAAGGGCTGTTTTGTGACCCAGTATGTGATCAGTCTTGGAGAATGTTCCATGTGCACTCGAGAAGAAAGTATATTCTGTTGCTTTGGGATGCAGAGTTCTAAATATATCTGTCAGGTCCATCTGATCCAATGTATCATTCAGGGCCCTTGTTTCTTTATTGATCCTCTGTCTAGATGACCTATCCATTGTTGTAAGTGGAGTATTAAAGTCCCCTGCAATTACCACATTCTTATCAATAAGGTTGCTTATGTTTGTGATTGTTTTATATGTTTGGGGGCTCCCTTATTCAGCACATAGACATTTATAATTGTTAGTTCTTCTTGATGGATAGACCCTGTAATTATTATATAATGCCCTTCTTCATCTCTTGTTACAGCTTTTAATTTAAAGTCTAGTTTGTCTGATGTAAGTATGGCTACTCCAGCTTTCTTTTGACTTCCAGTAGCATGATAGATAGTTCTCCATCCCCTCACTTTCAATCTGAAGGTGTCCTCAGATCTAATTTGAGTCTCTTGTAGGCAGCAGATAGATAGATGGGTCTTTTTTTTTTTTTTTTTTTTTTTTATCCATTCTGATACTCTGTGTCTTTTGGTTGGAGCATTTAGTCCATATACATGTTATCAGTGTTATTATTGAAAGATATGGGTTTAGAGTCATTGTGATGTCTGTAGGTTTCATGCTTGAAGTGGTGTCTCTGGTACTCTGTGGTCCTTGTAACATTTCACTCAGAGTCCCCCTTAGGATCTCTTGTAGGGCTGGTTTAGTGGTAATGAATTCCTTCAGTTTTTGTTTGTTTAGGAAAACCTTTATCTCTCCTTCTGTTCTGAATGACACACTTGCTGGATAAAGAATTCTCAGCTGCATATTTTTTCTGTTCATCACATTGAAGATTTCCTGCCATTCCTTTCTGGCCTGCCAAGTTTCAGTAGCTAGGTCTGCCACTACTCTTATGCGTCTCCCTTTGTAAGTTAGAGCCTGTCTATCCCTAGCTGCTTTCAGAATTCTCTCTTTATCCTTGTATTTTGCCAGTTTCACTATATGTCATACAGAAGATTGATTCAAGTTAGGTCTGAAGGGAGTTCTCTGTCCCTTTTGGATATCAATGCCTGTTTCCTTCCCCAGATCAGGGAAGTTCTCAGCTATGATTTAAGTACACCTTCAGCCCTTTCTCTTTCTTCTTCTTCTGGAATTCCTGTGATACAGATATTGTTCTGTTTGATTGCATCACTTAGTTCTCTACTTCTCCCCTCATACTCCTGGATTTTTTTTATCTCTCTTTTCCTCAGCTTCCTCTTTTTCCATAATTTTTTCTTCTAATTCACCTGTTCTCTCCCTCTTCAATCCTTGCTATGGCCACCTCCATTTTATTTGGCACCTCATTTATAGCATTTTTTAGTTCCTCATGACTATTTTTTAGTCCCTTGATCTCTGGAGCAATAGATTCTCTGCAGTCCTCTATGCTTTTTTCAAGCCCAGAAATTAATTTTATGACTATTCTAAATTCTTGTTCTGTTATATTGCTTAAATCGGTTTTGATAATTTCATTAGCTTCCTGGAGTTTATTTTGAGGAGAATTCTTCCATTTCATCATTTTGGGTAGTCCCTGTGGTAGTTCTAAACTGCAGGGTGCTTCCCCTGTCCTGTCCGGAGAACCTTGTGTTGGTGGGCGGGGCAGCAGTCAGACCAGATGTCTGCCCCCAGCCGACCACTGGGGCCACAATCAGACTGGTGGCCTACCTTATCTTCTCCTCTCCCAGGGACAGGACTCACTGTGGAGTGGTGTGGCCCCTGTCTGGACTGCTTGCACACTGCTTGTGGTGCTGCTTCCATGGGATCTTGCCAAGGGCATATTAGTGGGGGTGGATCTGCAAGGTGCACAGGGGCGGGAGGGGCAGGCTTAGCTAGCTTTGCCAGTGGTCCTCTGCAGGAGTGGCCCTGCAGCACCAGGAGGGAGGCAGGCCCATCGGAGGGATGGATTCACAGAAGCACGGTGTTGGGCGTTTGCACAGTGCAAGCAAGTTCAGTGCTGGGAACTGGTTCCCTTTGGAATTTTGGCTGGGGATGGGAGAGGGAAATGGTACTTGCCAGCGCCTTTGTTCCCCGCTGAGCTGAGCTCTGTCTTCCAGGGTTCAACAACTCTCCCACCCGGTGTCCTCTCGCCCTCCCCACTCTCCGAGAGCAGAGCTGTTGACTTTTACCATTCCAGATGTTAAGTCCCACTGGCTGTCAGAACTCACACAGTCTGGCCCCTCGGCTTTTGCAAGCTAGACTTCAGGGGCTCTGCCTTGCTGGGCGGGCTGCTCTTTCACCACCCCGGCTCCCTCCCGCCAGTCTGTGTAGCACGCACCGCCTCTCTGCCCTTCCTACCCTCTTCTGTGGGCCTCTTGTCGACGCTTGCCTCCAGAGAGTCCATTCTGCTAGTCTTCTGGCGGTTTTCTGGGTTATTTAGGCCACTGTGGGTGGAATCTAAGCGATCAGCAGGGCAAGGTGAGCTCAGTATCCTCCTATGCTGCCATCTTCCCTCATCTCCTTCTTCTTCCTTATCAATTTGGATGTCTTCTGTTTTTTTTTTTAATTTTTTTCTATTTATTATTTGGAGACAGAGACAGAGTATGAGCATGGGAAGGGCAGAGAAAGGGGGAGACATAGAATCTGAAGCAGGCTCTAGGCTCTGAGCTGTCAGGACAGAGCCCCACACAGGCTGAAACTCAAAAACTGCAAGATCATGACCTGAGCCAAAGTCAGACACTTAACCGACTAAGTCATCTAGGTGCCCCAGGATGTCTTCTATTTCTTATTGTTGTTTGAATGCTGTGGCTAAGACTTCCAGTACTCTATTAAGTAAAGTAGTTGGAGTGGACATTTTTGTCTTGTTCTTGATTTTAGGGGAAAAGCTCTCAGTTTTTACCCATTATGATATTAGCTATGGCTTTTTCCTACATGGGCTTAGTAATGTTGATGTGTGTTCCCTCTAAACCCTTAGTTGAGGATTTTTTCATGAATGGATATTGTACTTTGTCAAATGCCTTTTTTTCATCTGTTGAAATGAACGTATGGTTTCTAATCCTTTCTCTTGTTGATGTGACATACCATGTTGATTGATTGATTTGCAGATGTTGAACCACCCTTGCATCCTAGAAATACATACAACTTGATTGTGGTGAATGATTTTTTTTTTTTCTTAATGGATTCTATTGGATTATGTTTCCTAGTATTTTGTTTAGGATTTTTGCATCTATATACATCAGAGATATTGGCCTATATTTATTTTTTTAAATAGTGCCTTTATCTTGTTTTATGCTGGCCTTTTAGAATGAGTTTGGCAATTTGGACTCGATTGAGAAGAATTGGTTTAACTCTTCTTTGAATATTTGGTAGAAATCAATCTTTTTCTGGATTTTGTTGGGACTTTTTGGATTACTGATCCGGTTTCATTGCTAGTAATCAGTTCAAATTTTCTGTTTCTCTCTGATTCAGTTTTGGTAGATTTATGTTTTAGAAATGTATCCATTTCTTTTAGATTGTCCAATTTGTTGACATATAATTTTTTTCATAATATTTTCTTATAATTCTTTGTATTTCTGTGGTGTCAGTTGTCATTTCTTCTCCTTAACTTTGGATTTTGTTTACTTGAGTCTTATTTATTTTTGTTGAGTCTGGCTAAAAGTTTATCAATTTTTTGATCTTTTCAAAGAACCAGAACCAGCTCCTGGTTTTGTTTTTTTTGTTTGTTTTTTACTTTCCATTTCATTTGTTTCTGCTCTAATCTCTATTATTTCCTTCATTCTACTAGTTTTGCATTTTGTTGTTTTTTTAAGCTTTAGCTATAAAGTTAGGTTGTTTGGGAAATATTTCTTGCCTCTTGGGGTAGGCTTGTATTGCTATAATCTTCTTAGAACAGCTTCTGCTGAATCCTAAAGATTTTGTACTATTGTGTTTTCATTTTTATTAGTCTCCATGTGATTTTTGATTTCCTCTTTTATTTTCTGGTTGACCCATTTATTGTTTGGTAGCATCTTATTTTGCCTCCATGTATTTGTTTTTTTCCATATTTTTTCTTGTGATTGATTTCTGGTTTTATAACATTATGGTTGGAAAATATCTTTGGTATGAATTTATTATTTTTTAATGTCTTAAGACTCGTCTTGCAGCCTAATATGTGATCTAATCTGGACGGTGTTCTATGGGCACTTGTAAAGAATGTGAATTCTGATCTTTTAGGGTGAAATGTTCTGAATATATCTGTTAGATTCGTCTGGTTCAACGTACCTTTCAAAACCACTGTTTCCTTGTGGATTTTCTGTTTGGGTGGTATATCCATTGAAGTAAGTGGGGGGTATTAAAGTCTCCCATTATTGCATTAATAGGTGCTTTATATATTTCAGTATTTCCATTTTGGGTGCATAATTATTTATAATTGTTGTCTTTTCTGATGGATTATTTCCTTTATGGTAGCGTCTGTCTTTGTCTCTTGTTACAGTCTACATTTTAAAGTGTATTTTGTCTGATATAAGTATTGCTACCCTGGCTTTCTTTTCACTTCCATTTGCCTGATAAATGTCTTCCATCCCTTCCTTTAAATCTGCATGTATCTTTATATCTGAAATATATCTCTTATAGGTAGCAGATGGACTGGTCTTGTTTTTTTATCTATTCTGTCACCCTGTGTCTTTTGCCTGGAGCATTTATTCCATTTGTATTTGAAATAATTACTATGTAGGTATGTACTTATTGCCATCTTGTTATTTTGTGTTTGTTTATGTAGCTCTCTGTTCCTTTCTTGTTCTTTTCTCTCATAGTTACTGGCTTCCTTTGTGATATACTTGGATTCCTCTCTCTTTAGTTTTTGAATATCTCTTGCTGGATTTTGATTTGTGTTTACCATTAGGTTTATATATAACATCTTATGCCTACAGTAGTGTATATTAAGTTGATGGTTGCTTAAGTTTGAACCTAATTTTTCCTTCTTTTTCCTCCATGTTTCAGGTATATGGTGTCATACTTATATGCTTTTATTTGTTGAATTCTTTGAGCGACTTCTATAGATATACTTAATTTTATTGCTTTTGTGCTTCCTCCTTTTTTTACTCCTACTTGGGGGCAGGGCATGCTCTTAGCAAATTAAGTATATAGTATTGGTGCTGCACAGGTTCCATGCAGGTGTCCCTCTGTTGAGGCTGGGGTGCATGGTAGGAAAATGTCGCCCATCAGTTCCTCTTTTCCCAGAAAAGTCTCCCCATGATCTCTATTCCTCCAGCACAGACTCTGAGATTAGTGAATAGATCTCTTGTATACTCCAGGCATTTTTTAAACTGCTGCTTCTATGCTGTATCTCCATGGGACTGTTGTACTGTTTCTTTAATTGTGGGAACTCAGTTTCTTATCACCCTCCTGGCTCTTCTTGAGCCTAACCTGCTGATTTTTAAGGTTCCAGGTGTTAAGGCCTGCTGATTGTAAGAACTAATGAAATTATGCCTTTCTGGTTTTCAAAGCCAAATGTTATAGGGATCCATCTTTCTGTGTAGTTTCTTTGTGCCTGGGGTGCCTAGTGTGAGGGTATGTTTTTGTTGTTGTTGTTGTCGTTGTTGTTGTTTTCCTCCTCTGCACCCTTGGCATCCCTTCCTTCTGTAGCTAGTTCTTTGGGTCTGTTTAGCTCCTTCTCTCATCTCTGATTTGCTACTCTCTTCGATGTGGCCTCTTCTCTGTATTTAGCTGTGGAGATTCTGTTCTGCCAGTCTTGGGGTCAATTTCTCGGTTATTTACACTGATGTGAGTGGTATCTGGTTGTATCCGTGGGAAGAGATGAGCTTAGAATCCTTATGCGTTGCCATCTTCCCAGATGGTCATTTAAAAAAAAAAAAAACAACAAAAAAACTTTTTTTTTAATTGGTTATAGCATATATACCAAAAAAATGCACAGCTCCTAAGCCAACATGTGGACATCTATGTATAATCTTTTCTCAGGTAAAGAAATACCATATTTTCAGTATTTTATAAGCTTCCCTTTGCCTTCTCACAATTATTACCCTTTTCTTCCTATTACTGTTTTTTTTTAAAGTAGAAAAGAAATATGTAGACTTGTGGCAGCAGTTAGAAAATCCTTAGGTAGTTGGTTTCAACTTTTTTGTGCCCTGAACATAGGCCATCATTAGTTTTGATGTGCTGATTGCATAACACCCTTGTAGGTTCACGTTCAGTGGAGACAAACGTAACTTGGGAAACAGAGTTATAATTTGCCCTCATCAAAATATATGGGCCTTTTTTCTTGAGAGGATATATGTAGCAGCAAGGAAATCTAAAATATATTACTAGGTCTGCATTAGATTTCTGTGTCAGCTAAGGAGCCTGAAGGGAGAGTCATGATTTTGGACATGCTGTTTCTAATGAAAATGCTGAAGTTGTCTCATGAATTCTTATGCTGTAAGTACACAGTGTAGTCTGCAAAGGCCTCAAATAGGTAACTGACTAGAACACTTAAATAAAAATTTGGTTCTGGGGAATGATGTATATTAAAACCAAATTTTGTAAGTTGTAATTGATGTTCAAATGGTTCTGCTGTTGAAAGTATATGCTCAAAAGAAAAGGACAGTATAGGTGGTCTGGTTACCTGATTGGTCTATGTGATACTTGTTTCATCAAGATGATAAAATATATTTTTATATTTTCTAATGGGGAAAAAAGTAAACATTGTGATAAGCTCCACAAGCCATTCCTTCCTACTATATACTTGATAACACATCATGTTTGACATTCAAGCACAAGACAAAATCTGATTATGAAGCTCTGAAGGTGGCAAATCTAACATCGTACCTCAGTGGCATTTGCAGGTCTAGAGATCTGAGAGATTGTACATGTTCCCAAGTGCAATCAGGAAAGTCTGGCTTGAAAATGTCTACATAGAGAACTGTAGGTGACAATACCATGTGTAGGAGAAAGGTATACAAATGGAGGGCAAATTTCAGGTTTATAGCTGTTCAGACTCCACAATGTCTGAATAACACAAATCTTCATCATGGTAACAAAAGCCTTTTCAAATTTTGAATGAAACCTTCTTCCTATTGTAACTGCCATTGCATCCCTATGTCCACGTAACACACTAATCAGGAAGTACTAAGCTCTACTTTGTGTAATCTGTATTTATTTAGTATTTATAGTATTTATATTACATATATATTATATATATATATTATATATATGTAGTATTTATATACTACTTATATATATTTATTTAGAGTATTTATTCCTTGGATGATTCTGAATAGTAGCTATGGTGGTTAAACTTTATTCTAAATGTATTAGAAAGTACTAACAAATTCAGATTTCTGAAACTGCAATCAGTTGTGTGTTTACACTTGGAACTATTGAAAATTAACCATATATTACTATCTATTTGACCTCTAATGAGAAAAAAATTTTAATGATAAAATTGGGGGGTGTATAGTGTGTGCTTTGGTGATACATATATAATTTCTACAAGAGAAGCACATAAATTTGTGAATCAAATAAAAGAAAATTTCTGGCCCTTAAAATACATAAGTATGTATGTACTATACATACACAGGTATACATAAGTATAATATTTAAGTATATAAATACTATAAATGCTTGTGTTTCTATGAGTACTATGTTTCTGGAGAATATAATTCTGGCGGAGGAGGCCAAAATAAAGCTTTTGTCACATGGCACAAACTGTGCAACCTATCTACCACAATCTGTATATTCCTTCCAGACTTGAAAAACACATTTTGAAAAATACAGATTCCATAAGGCGCAGCAATGGATAGAGCCTTAACACATTTTTAAAAAGCTTTGTTTTGGGGAATAGTTGCATACACTTCCAAAACTTATTTAGCTCATTCATTACAACACCAAGATACTAGGATTTAATATCACACATTTTACTTGCACAGTTTTCCTGCATGTTTGTCAGAGAAGAGAAGGTGACAGTGACTTGAACTATGAAAATATGCAGTAAGCTCTTTTATCTTGATGTAAATAGTTTGGAAAAGACTAATTTGATAGCTAAGAACAGAAAAGGATTAGGAGAGGTAAAGTATGTAAACTTTCTTTATTAAAATGAACACTTTGCAAATATTCCATTTGTCTTTTGTTTTAGCTGAATTAGCCAACGATTGATTGCTTTCTTTTCCAGCATCTTAATGAACAATATATCTTTGCTTTATAATTCTCCATAGTTCTCAGTATTTAAGGAAGAATTATGTTTCAAAATCACATTATGGAGACATAAATTGCAGCTCTACCATAAACTGAAAAAAGAGCATCATTTGTGGAAAAATAATTTGTGTATTTAATCTTTTTTTTATCTTCACTTTCCCATCTTTCATGTCTCACAAAGCAGTTGTCTAGTACGTGACTTTCAGTCATCTATTCAGTCAATCTGTTATTAATTATCAAACATTAACTGTTCAGTTAGTCTTTGGCAGACTTCACAATGCTGTCTGCGTTAAGTCTGTGGCATTTTTTTGGAAATCATCTTTTGGCACCTCCTCACTTGTGTTTGGCACCTGCATTGTCTAAGTGCTGCTTTTCTCTCATACTGCATCCTGAAGCTCCAAGTGACATGCTTTGAGGACACTAGGCCTTCCTTTTTGCTATCTGGCCAAACAGCTCATAGTCGGTTGAAGCTTTTCCCACATTTTCTGGATTTAGATGAAGCAGCACACCACAGAATATTAGATCTGACATTCTGAGGGCCTCCAAATGGCCCAGAAGATGGAATTCAGAATAGAAAGGGACGCATCACCCTGTGTGTTGAATTTTGACCAGTAGGAATTAAGAGATACATTTCCCCTCTCCTCACTCTCTCATAGACTACACCAAAGACTAGCTCACCCTCTTGTTCTAATCAGACAAATCCTGTGTAGAAAGTGTGTAAGTCTCATGAGCAACCGTATCTCTCATTACTTGTAGTCATTTAGTGGTAGCAGGACTGATAGTGCATCAGTTTGTAATCTTCCTGTCTTTCTTTCCTTATATCCTATGCCTGTTTTTTTACCACTATATTTTGAGTACTTAAAACATGGCCTGGTACACACTAAATACCTATCACTGACAATATTCTCAATATTGCCATATTATGTTAATTATTTTGTATCTATGTATGGTCTTTCTTGGCATTAAAATTCCATTGTTGTTACCCATATAGAGATCAGTGTTGCTAGAAAAAATAAAAATAAAAACAACTCACACTGAGTCGTAGTGAACATCTCTTGATGTGAAACAGTGATGGTCAAAATAATTTTGAAAAAAAAATCCCTGCAACTTGAAACTATTGGGAGACATTTATTGATTTGATTTACAAAGGGTGTATTAAACCAAAGCTTAGAGACAAAGTTTTTTTTTTTTTTTTTTTTAACTTTCCCACCTCATGCTGCCCCATTCCACTGGGCAAAGCTCACAGTGGTAGCTGACCCATAAAGAGGCCAACGAATTTCATCTTCTGAATTATCAGCATCCCTCATTCTTTTAATGAACTGTAACAACTGTGCAATGAATCATTTGGCTATGGGGAGAGGATGCCCTGGGGGTGAGCAGTGGAGCCTGTGAAAGTGAAATTTCTTAAATGAAATGAAATCTGTCTCAAAGCCTATTAATAATTTGAAGAAATAGCAGTGCAAAAGAATCAGAAAATACCTTCATGACTTAGGAAAGCTTTTTATAGGTAGTTCACAGCTGTATTTGAGATTTAAATGAAGGGTAGGTTTTGAAAATTTGTATGCTTGTATATATATTTATCAATGCAGTATTTAGGAAGTATGACTTGGAAAAATAAATTCTTTACAAAATATTATGAAAAGAAAGAAAACTAACATGTTTTGAGTACTATGCAAGATACTTTCCCTGTTCTGTAATCTACAGAACAGATTACATGAAGTTGATATATTTTGTCATTTAGGATAATTTCTAGGTTCCATACTTTAGAAGTGCTGAAGCCTAGATTCAACAGATTCAATACTGTATTCGTGTGAATCCAGTATTTTATTTTTTCCCCATTATGTCCCATAGCTTTAGCTTCCAGGTTTTTAAAAATTTCTTTTTAAACTTTTATTTATTTTTGAGAGACAGAGAACATGAATGGTGGAGGAGCAGAGAGAGAGGGAGACACAGAATCTGAAGCAGGCTCCAGGCTCTGAGCTGTCAGCACAGAGACTGATGCAGGGCTCGAACCCATGAAATGTGAGATCCTGACCTGAGCCCAAGTCAGATGCTTAACCAACTGAGCCACCCAGGCACCCCTTGCTTCCAGTTTTCTCCTTCCTTATGATACTGTACATATTTGCTATTAGAGGGAATTTAAGTGAGATGTAATGTTTTCAAATATATTTAATGATCTTTTTGATTATTGCTAAATAATTCTATTTCCATTGAAATAGTTATTTCCTCTAAAAAGAAGTTTAACAAAATTTAAAGAAAAATACTGCAGATCTAGAAGTTTGCTGGATACCTGACATTTTTGCAATTAGAAAATATAGTCCTAAATGACATCATTCTTTACTGTTTCATCCTTTACTGAGATACACACATGGCTCTTCAGAACCACAGAGGTAAGAACAGCATGCATTTACCTCTGAGTCTCAGACCCTATGAGTTAACTCATTCACTTTTATGCCTTTAAATGCCAAATATATCTTTTGGCTTCCAGTTTGTATCTCACTTCACACTTCCCTTTCAAATGGATGAGTGCTTGTGAGGCCACATACTTTTGCTCGTCATTCATGGGTGCCAGAAAGTTGTATGACCATTATAAATTGCCAACATGACCTTTTAGTAATAAACATGTTTTACTTATGTAATAAAATCTCTGAAATTCTTGTTAGGAAAGTCCTACTGTGGGCTAGATCCTAATTGACAGTATATGCTGTCAATTAGTAAGGGTATAATTCGTACCCTTACTAGTTAAGTGTATAGTTATAGAGTAGTAAGTATATAATATAATTCTCTCCTTCATTATTGTTTATGGGAAGATAAGAAGCAAGTAGAGGTTAGGAAGGCAGGGGATTTCCTTATCAATATTGTCAAACAATGCTGTTACCATGTCTGGGTTTATAAGTTGTTTAAATCTCACTGCTTCCTAAATAGAGAATTTTGTTGGCAGTTTTGTTGTTGGCAAATCCTGTCCAGTCCTGCAGTTGCTTCATCCTTTCTCATAGTCATATACTCAATAGACATCTTTTCCTTCTAATTTCCATATCAGCCTTTAGGTAGCTTGCATGGCATGAGTAGGTAGCTCTCTGTCCTATATGCCCCACAGATGTTCCACAAGATCCACTTACGCATTCTCCTGAAGCATCGCTGGGAGTAGAGATGAATCCCAAGGCAGGAGCCACTCCCTTTTGTTCTGCCCCCAAAGCAGGGAGCCCATCTCTCATCCTGTAGATTTCCCAAGAAGACTTAAAAAAATACCTGTTTGGTGTGTATTTCCTAACTGCCAGGCAATTTATGAAGCTCTCCAAAGAATCCCATTAAATCTCCTTTGAGGAAGGGTGGGACTTACTGTACAAGGCTTTTTTTTTCCAAATAGCTTTCCTTCAACAACTTTCTCATTTTCTAGCCACACAACAGTGTCAATGCTTATGAAAGTAAATGTAAATAAATCCTCCAATACTTTCTTTTTGTAGCCACCAGGAAGGTCTATCTCAGTAATTGCTTTGGAATTTGATATCTGCTGAATATTTGTTTCAAATTTCAAATTTTAACATTCTATTGTGATACCATAGATCTACCTAATGTCTGCATTTGGGTGATGTCAGGCATATCCAAGTTAATATCAAAACAGGTAATTTGCACTTCCTCTTTCTTCCTTGTATCAATAAATGTTTACATGTCCATTTATCTAATTGAGAAGCAAATGACTTCAGATACAGTCTGTATTCTCCCTTCCTGTAACCTACCCCCTATGTAATCTGTCAGCAGTTCTTATTCAGACTATCTTAAAAAGATGTAATGAAATCTCTCCACTTCCTCTCTAGTACCTTCACACTACCCCCTTCCATTGCTTCACTAGATGACTACAATAGCTTTTTTATTGGTCTCCCTGCCTCCACTCTTGGTACAATCCACCTGTCCTCTTAGAATTGAGTTACATTATCCAGAATGGCTTTTAAAAATAGCTCAGATTATATCACTTATCTGTTTAAAATCTTTTGAGGTTTTTCCATTGTTGTGTGAAAGCATAATAAAATCGAAGTTAAGAATGCCTTCTATGACTAAACACATGAACAGACATCTCCTCAGCCTCATTTTATACTTTCTAATCACATTGTCTCCTTTTCATTTCCATAAAAATGCCAAAAATTTCCTATTTAAGGGCCTTTCACTTGCGTTTCTATCATCCTGTGCCTTTCTGTCCTGGAATACCATTAAGCTGACCCCCATTTATTATTCAATTCGGAATTAAAATAACACCATTTCTAAAAGGTCTCTGATTATCTGAAACAAAACACCTTCCCAAAAATAATTACTCCCTATCATGTAGCTCTAATTTATCTTTCTTAAAACCTACCACACTTACAATAAATTTTGTGTATTTTGGGGGTCCATTTTATTGTTTTCTTTGCCTGTAAGTCAGTGTTAGATCTTCAGAGAAAAGACTATAGCTCTCTTACCTACAACTGCATTTCTAGTTGTAAACATTTCCAACTACAAACACATAAAATTCATTCATACTGTAAAGCTTTTTTTCACCTCCCACAAATATTTTCTATGGATACATTTAAATACTTGTTTTTTAAAATTTGATTTAGTAAATTATGCATTCACATATTTGTAATGATCATGTACTGTTTAATAGATAAACTATTTTACATAACGCTTATATAAGCATTTTATGTAGAAAATAACTTCGTAAGTGCAACGATAAAGATATACAGGTGATATGACAATGGTAAGTACATATATAATGGTAGTAGTGTTGCGGAGAGAATAAAGCTTTTGGAGGTACTTAGCCAGAACTAATTTCTTTAGAATAAGCATCAAAACAAGGATTGGTTAGTAGCAATCAAGGTAAAAGGAACACAATAATCAAAGACTTAGGGCTGAATAAAGGGATGTGGATCTATAAATATGAAAGGAGTTAATATGATGGAAAGCTATGACAGAAAATCTGTTTTAAGAATATTGAACTTAAAATGACAAATATAATAAATTATGGAATGTTTAAGTACGCATTATATCTGATCACATTTACCATTTGAAAATATCTAATATGAGGCATACAGAAACTCATAGATAGGTCTACAATTAAAGAGTGTTTCAGTAATCTAAAATTATGAAGACACCATCTAAGGTGTGAATGTGGCTATGGATAGATTCAAGATAGAATTCTAACAATAGAAATTTTTAAATGAGGTGAGTGATAGGCTGCAAGAGTGAGGGAGAGGTCAAGGATGACTTACTGGTTTCTGATTGAAAGGTAGAAAGATTCACTTTGAGAAGGGGAACATGTTTAAAATTTAAGATTGATCAGGTTAAATTATTTAAAATTGTAGTATAGTTGAAACATAAGTTAATTTTGAAATGTCTGGAAGATTTCCAGATTGAGATGTGCACCAGGTGAGGGATATCTGTTGGAGGTAGAGATTTGGGAGTCATTGTTAATGGTTATTTTGAAGCCTTAGGTAACTTGTATTAGATAATCAAAGGAAGTGTGTTTGTCTTCTGTGTGGTAAATAACCAGTTTGAAAATCTAATGTTGAGTTCTTTTTGAGAGGGGGGGAGGGAGAGAGAGAGAGACAGAGAAAAAGAGAGAGCATGAACATGAGCATGAACAGGGGAGGGGCACAGGAAGAGAGAGAATCTTAAGCAGGCTCCATGACTAGTGCAGAGCCTGACACAAGGATCGATGTCATGACTGTGAGAAGATGACCCCAAATCAAGAGTCACATGCTTAACTGACTGAGCCACCCAGGTGCTCCTTGATGTTGAACTTTTAAGTCCCCAAAGATGATGATAGAAGCTGAATTGGATGGGAAAACTGTGAGTAATTTGACAAACTCTTTGATTAATTAGGAATAGCTGCAAGTCCTAAATCAATAGATGACACAGATGAGAATGTTATAGAATAGATTGGATAATTTTCAAAGAAAAAGCAGTGTTGTTAGAAATAATTTGAAGATTAATAGTCTGAAATAAACTCTGTCTTAAGCATTTTATCTCTAATTTAAAAACTTGAAATAATACAGGGTCAAATTAATGAGAAATTTATTATTTTTTTTAATTCAAATCCAACTTAGTTAACATATAGTGTAATAATGATGTCAGGGATAGAATGTAGGAATATATATATATATGTTGTGTATGTAAGAATCATATAAAACACCCAGTGCCGATCTCAACAAGTGTGTTCCTTACTGCTCCTTGCCCATTTAGCCCATCCTCCTACCCAACACCCCTCCAGCAACCCTCAGTATGTTCTCTGCATTTAAGAATCTCTTATGGTTTATCTCCATTTCTGTTTTTTGTTTTTTTTTTTATTTTTTTTTATATATGAAATTTATTGACAAATTGGTTTCCATACAACACCCAGTGCTCATCCCAAAAGGTGCCCTCCTCAATACCCATCACCCATCCTCCCCTCCCTCCCACCCCCCATCAACCCTCAGTTTGTTCTCAGTTTTTAACAGTCTCTTATGCTTTGGCTCTCTCCCACTCTAACGTCCTTTTTTTTTTTTTTTTTTCCTTCCATTTCTGTTTTTATATTTTTGTTTCTCTTCCCTTATGTTCATCTGTTTTGTATCTTAAATTCCACAAATGAGTTAAATCATATGATATGTGTCTTTCTCTGATTTATTTTGCTTAGCTTGATACACTCTAGTTCCATCCACTTTGTTGCAAATGGCAACATTTCATTCTTTTTGATTGCTGAGTAGTATTCCATTACACACACACACACACACACACACACACACACACCACATCTTCTTTATCCATACATCAGTCAATAGACATTTGGGCTCTGAGAAATTTCTTTTTGAGAGGACTGTAGAAGTAGAGCTTTCAGGAGAGGACACTAGCTTTCTTATGACAAATTAGTTTTTTGTTTTTGTTTTTTTAGGAACAGTTTGGGGTTTAAGGTGTGTTATTTATAATAAAGAGAGAGCGGTGTAACATAGCGTTAAGAATATGGGATGATTAAGTAACTGGCTCCAAGTTTTCAAGTGGACTGTTTTCATAAAGTTGAATTCAAGTAAACAACAAGGGGAATCTTGTGGTGGAATGATGATGAAGCTAGCAGCTCCACCCACATTTTAAAGCACAAAGCTGTATAAATCTATAGATTTAGAATCTTAGGAAACCCTCCTTCATAGATTTATTGTATATTCTGTGCACAGAAATATATTTGGTGTCATGCAGTATAAAACAAAATTATCTATTAATAAGAATCATAAGGGTACCTGCATGGTTCAGTCATTTGGGTGACTGACTCTTGATTTCAGCTCAGGTCATGATCTCATGGTTATGGGATTAAGCCCTGTGTTGGGCTCCATGCTGACTGAGGAGCCTGCTTGGGATTCATCCTCTCCCTCTCTCTCTGCCCCTAACCCACTCTTGTTTTCTCTCTCTCTCAAAATAAATAAGAATTATAGAAATAATTATAATGCCAATAAACATTATCACCATCATAACTTTCATTGTAATGGAAAATGGTTAACATTTCTGTATAAATTCATCTCTCATGTAACAAAGTCTCAAATAAAAGACTATTTGTCCAAGCGTTGTCATGTGGTTATCCCCTTGGGCAGAGGAAAAGAGGACATCTTTTTGTGTAATATTTTTGTTTTTTAATTGTGGTGAAATTCACATGATGTAAAATTAACCCAACAATTCAGTGACATTTAGTACATTCAACAATATTGGGCAACCACCATTTTTGTCTGTTTATAAAACATTTTCATTGCCCCCAGATTAATACCTCATACTTACTAAGCTATTACTCCTCATTCTTCCTTTCCCCTGGACCCTCAAAACCATCAATTTGCGTTTTGCCTATAAATGTATAGAGCTATCCTTGTTATAACGTGTATCAGTACTCCATTCCTTTTTATGGAATAATATTTCAGTATGGAATAATATTTCATTGAATGTATATACTATAATTTGTTCATTCATACACTGATGAACATTAGGATTTTTCCCACCTTTGGTTATTTTAAATAGTGCTGTTGTGAATATCCATGTACAATTGTTTAAATTTTCAAATCTTAGGGTAACATATCTAGCAGTGGGATTTCTGTGTTATATAGTGATCCTATGCTTAATTTTTTGAGGAATCACCAAACTGGTTTCCACAGTGACTGTACCATTATGCATTCCCATCAGCAGTATTTAGTGATTCCAATTTATCCTTGTACTTGCCAAGTCTTGTTATTTTCTGTTTGTTACTGTTGTTGTTATAGCTGTTGTTAAAGCTGTGAAAGTGTCTAATGATTTTAATTTGCACATTCCTAATGGCTAATGAAGTTAAGAATTTTATCATGTGCTTGTTGACCATTTATTTCTATATCTTCTTTGGAGAAATGTCTATTCAAGTCTTTTGCCCATATTTTAATTGTTTTTTGTTGTTAGGAATAAGACCTCTTACATGCTGCCAACAAAGGGACACATACAAAGGAGATGTTCCTTTGTGTCCAAAAGGATACATACAAATGTGAAATATTCTTACCTAAATAAAAATCATAAGAGAAAGACAATTACATGATTTCACTAATAAGTGGAATTTAAGAAACAAAACAGATGAACATAGGGGAAGGGAAGCAAAAATAAGATAAAAACAGAGAGTAAGGCAAACCATGAGACTCTTAAATACAGAGAACAAACTGAGGGTTGCTGGAGGGGAGGTGGGTGGGGGGATAGGCTAAAGGGGTAATGGGCATTAAGGGGAGCAGTTGTTGGGATGAGTGCTAGGTGTTGTATGTAAGTGATGTATCACTGGGTTCTACTCTTGAAACAAATGCTATACTGTATGTCAACTAACTTGAATTTAAATACATAAATTTATAAAAAGATCATTGGATTTTGAACAACCAAATAAATGTATGCCATAATATTTTTAGGTCTCCTGCCTTACTCAAGAGAGAATCTATTTTGACATTTATTGCATTGAATTTCTTTTCTTTGAATTTAAGGAGTGTTAAAGGGGAGGGCCAGATCTCCTTCATGGTTAATACTACATATTACACAATATTTGTTGACTTATTTGTTAATTTAACAATGACTTGTTAACTTAATTTGAGGATCACTGAGTATAACTTCCATAAAATTATTTTATCAAGTTGCTGAAAATCAGAACATATGTGTTCTCTTCTATGTCTTTTTCTATTTTCAAGTAGTGGTTATGTACTAAATTGGAAGTAACATTTTCAGCAGATTATTGGTGACACTTTAAACGTTATTATTGGCTGTTAATAGTATGCACTTATTTGGAAGAGTCTTGTTGGGGAAAAACTGAAGTATTAGGGCATGATTTTTGAATAGTCAGCATAAATAAAATTCAGATGGACAGAACATTGAGCTAGAAGGACTGTAACCACATCACTCACTGAGTTGTTCTTATAGCACCTAAAAGTGCCTTATGAAGGCCTATTTGGAATGAAGAATGTTTTAATAATACACATTTATATTCAATCAGTAGGAAAGGCTTTGAAAGTCTATCTGTGACAAGCACAGGAAATATAACATTTAAATGGACTCAAACATTTCTCACTAAGTAATTTGCAGAGTTTGTGAAACTGTTATATTTTAGTCACCAAGGAAGAAAATCCCTAATCCATTTATTAGGCTTGTCTTTTTATTTACACACATCTTTGTTCTCTCAGTGTAGGTAAGTGAACGAGATAGACTTGCATGTTCCTTCTGTGGCTGTCATTATGAGTCTGAATATAACCAAGCTAATGAAAGCAATTTCATTTTTATTGTCAAAGAAAATGCAACTGATGATACAGTTTTGATATACTTGTGGTATTTAAAAACAAAACACCTCTCGATGAGTCTTAAGATTCCAGCTTATGATTGGATAGAAATCATTATTTTATTCCTAAATCCATGTCGGACCTTAAATATGTTACAAATAATCCCAGCAACTGGATAATGCCTATGAACAAGTGGCTAATGTCCCTTGCCAGTTGGTAAATTAGTATAGTGTGCTTGTGTGAAAATTCTTGTTCTCCACCCATGCATTTGTTTGTTCAAACAATTGTTTCTTAGTGATTATTAAGTGAAAAATATCTTACTCCCTAAATGGAAAGGCAGCAATAGAAGAGCATGATTTTGAGTGTGAGAGGTCCACATTTGAATTCCTCCTATTACATTTTTGTAGCTTTGTAACTTTGACAAATTATGTAATTTCCTGTCTTCTGTTTTTATTTCTTTGACTAGTAACTTAGCTTCCTATCTAAAAGATAGTAGTAACTTTACTATTATTCATTTTTCCTCTGTGGACAACTACATTGACTGTAAAGGCAACTCTTTTAAAAGTGGCTCATGCCATTAGATTGCTAGCCACCATGTTAGTGACAAGTTTTATTTTTCTGAGTAGTTTTTACTCAAAATGTAGTTAATTCCTAGTTACTTAATAGCTGAGCACAATATATAAAAAAACACCTCAAATGTAAATAACAAAAACCTAAAAGAATTTCATGCACATGGTTTATGGGAAAATTTTTGATGTAATAATTCTTCCTAATCATATCACAACACATTAGGAAAAGTCTATAGGCAGCTAATGCAAGTTGATGAAGAGTTATATACAAAAAAAGGAAATACTTGGCATTCTAATCATTTTTATTTAGTTCATTTTAGATAAACTAGGGAATATAGGTAACATCTGGAGGCACTTAAAACAGCACATATTCATAGTTTGGATACTGGTATATAGTCCTTACTGAACTGAATTGAGCTTTGCATCTTCTAGCTGTTTACTACCATAGAATCAAACTCTTAGTTTCCTTTGTTTTCAGGTGGTATGTTTCTGTCAATATCTGCTTAAATATTCTAATACCTAGGAATTCTTTGCCTACTGCCAAGCCTAGTCTGAATACCAGTATTGTTTAGCCTAAAATGTTCTCTTTTACATAGTTTTTAAGTACTTTTATTAAAGTAGGCCAACATTTTAAAAACCATTATCTTCCCATTGAAAATCTGATTTTCTTTATTTCTTGGGGAAAATGGCCAAAAGATTTGGAAACATTGACCAGCATTCTACTGGAGCTAAATTGCTCTTACACAGTTTAGACAAGATAACACTTTCCAGTTCAACAAAATACCATCAATTTATTGTTTCTTTGACAGAAAAGCTGAATGTCAACTATAATTCATCATCACATTTGTTGTTTCTCTTAGAATAAGCGAATATTTCCCTGTTTCTAGGTCTCTAACAAAAATGTGTAAGTGAAAAGTAAACCTGGACGAGGTAATGATTTTAAAAAGTGGGAGAGACTATTTCCTTAGGAAATAAACATTTTTCTGAGAATTGACTATGAAAGCAAAATATTTAGCATTAAATATGTATCTTTTGCCTTATACCCACCTTTACTTCTATAGGTAGCTAGTGGAGTTTGTGAACCCTGGTTTGAGATACCCAACAATAGAAATACTTATGAACCTTCATTTCTGTATTTCAATCAGTTGTATGCTATTTACCAACAGAAGTGGGGTTTATTAGTTTAACCCAATTTTCAAGTTAGGAATATCAGAGGAATGCATCTGCAATAGAAAATTAAGAAGTAGCCATACAGTACCTAATAGCCTAAGAAACTTAATCTGTTTTCCAAATCACTTGACTTACTGTCTAGGTTTTTTTTTTTTTCTTTTTTTCTTTTTTTCTTTTTTTCTTTTTTCCACTGAGGAATATCAAGTTCAATATCTTATTCGTGCAGACTTCAAATGAAATCAGATTGTCTTTTCTTTCAAACATAAATCCAGTAATTAGTATCTAGTCATCAGTCTCGTATATGGATTGTTTCTTGGAAACCAAAGACAATAATTGAGTTTAAAATGCTGTGCCTAACATTTCAGGGTGATACACAGCAAATGCAGTGGAGAATATTTTTCTGTCACTGTGGATTTCTTAATGTAAATTCACTTAAGTGAAGGGGCTATCAATTTGTAGTGTATTATCGCACTCTAGTTAAGACCAAGCTTCATTGAACACATGCCCAACCCCTACACAGAATAAATTGCATCTTGGCAGTTCAATTCTTTTAAATAAATATTTTCTCTCTTTTAATTTTAAATAAGCCTTTACCATCTGTTCTGTCCTTTAGTTACGAAAATGCCAAAGAACATAACTTACTACTGTGCCATTTACAAACTGTAGGCAGAGAAGTGACTTAGTACTTGGCATGTCTTTGTTCTCAATTCTACCCAATATTTGTTTTTCCTTTTCTCATGCTTCAAATATAATGGAAGATATTATTCTGACATACAGAAGTCTTTTCCAGCAAAAATGGAACACAGGAAAAATGATTAATTTGAAAGACTTAACCAAAGCCGAATCTGCAGAAATGTGAAATACCTGAAGGATTGTAATCATATAGACAGTATGTTAAGCCTAACTTTATCAGGCAGATGCTATGCAGATTGCATTATAGCCAAGATCCTTGGTAAAGGAAACTCATTTTGTCTTCTCAGAGGGACAAGAGATATTTCCAAGGAAACCAAGAATTAATGCTTGCATTCATCCTGTATACACGTTTGTTACATCCTGCGTATTCCAGGCATATAGCAAAAATTACCTGGACATTAATATGACATCACAACATTGAATAGAAGAGTGGTATAAGAAGTCTGTGTAAAATATAAAAGTTACATTCAATTTAATTCCTTGAACAAAGAACATGGTGAGGAACTTAGCTGAATATATTCATATTGAAAATAAAAGCTGCTGATTAAGAAATGACAACAAAACCCCTAAACCTTTGTAATGTATTTATATTGAGAATTCATGATAGGAGGGGCCACCATGGTGGAGAAGTAGGGGGATCCATACTTCCCACGTCTCTCAAACAAAGAAGTGCAGAAGCCAAAGGACTTTGAACACCAGAGCCTGGGAGGAAAAGAGACTAAATGTACCAGGAAGAAAATGGGAAAGCTGGAGAAAAGATAGGTGGGTGACTGAGAACTGGGGGAGGTGAAAAAAGGCCACATGGGCACGGAGGAGAGGAACCCCCTTCTGCGGAGAGACAAAGGGAAGACAAAGAGCAGCTAGGAAAGTGTAGGACCCTATCTGGACAGGAGAAAGACCTTGGACCCAGACTGAGAGGCATCCGATCTCCAACTGCGGGGCTTTCTTCGGACTGGGGCCAGCTCCCTGTTTGTGCACCTGGGGAGGAGGGGAGCCAGGCCTGGGTGCAGTGGTAATTCAGGGAATCACTCCGCAGTTGGAGAGAGTGGTTACCTCCCTGGAGGGCTGCGCGATAGTACATAGCCTGCCTGTGTCCGCCACCCCTGGGCTCTGTGGCTGGGCTGAGGGTGTAGTCTGCAGTAGGAAAAGGTGGCTGTCTTCCTGGAGTGCCGTGGGAATGGACAAAGCCTGTGTCTGCCTGCGTCCCTGAGGCTGCGGCTCAGTCCGCAGTAGGAGAAGGTTGTCCTCCCTGAAGTGCGGAGACAAACATAAAGCCAGCCAGGACCACAGATCCCGCGCACTGAGAGGCGTTTCCCCAGTGCCAGAGCGCATGGAGCAGGACTTTGAATCCTAGCCAAGCACAGGATCAGGGGAGTTGTGGGAGCAGGAAGGACCCCCCCCCCCCCCCCGCCGGCTGCACCCGTGGCACAGTGAGGACGATTCAAACAGAGACCACCGGATCCGGCTCTGTGGAGAAGAGACCGGGGGATCACCATTTCACCTCCCCCCACTCCACCACCACCGAGGCGGAGCCTCAGGGATCACTCCTGGGGCCCATAGTGGAGGTGGGTCTAGATTACACCAAACTGCACTTCTTGCACTGGGTAACTGCGTATCCACCAGGGCGGCGAAGACCCTGCCCACAGCTACTCCAGATAAGCACTGCAGCATTGCCTGGATTAACTCTAGGTCAATTCTGGATATTCTATACTTTCTATTACCCCATCTTTTAATTTTTAACCTGGTATTTTCTATACTTTACATCTGAAACTACTCACTGAACATTAGGATATTTCTCATTAAACCCTCCTTCATTGATGGGTGTTAAAAAGATCACGCACCAAACTCCTCTGTTCTTTTACTGTCAATAGTAACATTTTAAATATCAGAGTTTATTATTTCTTCTTAAAATTTAAAATATTGATTGCATTTGCAACACAGGCTACCTCCTTGGAATAATGGGTACATTTTATGTTCATCTTTCCATCTTCCAATTGACCTTACTTGAATATTATTTCATTTCAAATTGAAGATCCTGTGAAAAGTCACAAAAGCATTCCTCTTCATTTTCATCAAAATGTGTCACCTGCCATATTTCTAAAAGCCAGATTATTTTATCGGTTGTTTTAATAAGTTCTTCAGATGGACCAACTCTGTACTGGGATCACTTTTAATCTGTTAAAGAATTGTAGAAATATGTAGCAACATATTAATTTAAAATAATGAAGTACTTGGACAACATACATTCCGAATGGAAATCAAGTTTTGATTTTACCCACATGCTTCATTCTAGCTTACAAAATAAAAGTAGCAGAGTAATATTTTGAATAATTTTTCACAAAGAAGGAAAGACATAAGTAGCAAGGAAGGAATTAGGAAGGAAGGGATGAAAAATATTGCTATTTGCTTAACCTCAACTCCATACTTTCTGATATATTCTATTTTTTATTGCCTTTGATTTTTAATGTTTATTTATTTTTGAGAGAAAGAGAACGCGACAGAGAGGGAGGCACAGAATCTGAAGCAGGCTCCAGGCTCCAAGCTGTCAGCACAGAGCCTGATGCGGGGCTCGAACTCAAACCATGAGATCATGACCTGAGCTGAAGTTGGACACTTAACCGACTGAGCCACCCAGGCGCCACAGTTGCCTTTGATTTTTAGATAGGTGTTGAGATTTATTGTCTGTGTTTTTATGTCATTATTGTTTAAGTTACTGTTGGAAGAGAAGTCTTGGCAATGTTACAAGAACATCTATAAAGTGAATGAAGAAATTCTGAAATAGGATTTAAGGAAAGAAAAACTGTGGTGACCTCCAATAAGTAAAATGCAGTTTCCTCCCTATTAGTAGAATCAGCAAATGATGGTCTGAAATCATGTAGAGAAAGCATGATAGACAACTAGGCACAACGGCAAGGTTGTATGATTTCCAAAAAAATGGCAAGGAGATAATTGTGTTGAAGAAGATCAGAAACAGGTTTTGAAGTAACCTTAAATCATGAATATTGTGTTCCAGGTTAATCCCATGAAAATGGAAACTTCTTTTTATTAGTAGGGCTGTGGATCAGCACAATCAAGTGAAATTTTAGGCATCTTCGAGTTGAAAAAAAATCACAAAATTGCACTATTTATTCTAGACAACACGTTTACCTGTTAGTGAATAAATTCTGAGTACTAAGGTGTCTCAGGAATTTCTAGTATGTTCGTTCATTCTACACATTTCTTGGCTTTATGGATAACATTTGATGTTGATTAAACTCGATGTAACTTGAACTGAATACTGTGATCCCCTATTTCATACATTCTCAAGAGCTCTGATGAGTGGGAATATGACATCCAGAAATATTTCACACTACTGACTACATTGTAAACAGTGCAATAAATTCCCATATTAATATGAAATAACATGTATAATTATTTCAATATTAAAAATGTCTTCTCATATGAATTTTACTAATGTGAAATTAATGGTTATTTTTAGTTACAAACATTATCACTTCATTGTAAATATGCTTAGTTTTGTTTTCTTTGTAAATTTTCAATTTTGTAATGAAGTTTAAGTTTACATTATTTTCACAAACAAAATTAGATATTATTATGTAATTTAGAAAATCCTGAATTTACTCTTCTCCTCTAAAACATTTTCTTCTCTCTGAAAATATAAAGAAATCTTACCTATATTATAAGTCTATAAGTTTATATTATAAGATCCTGTCATTTTGTCTCTAGCTAATTGTCCCAGAGATTTAACCATAGAAGGCCCACTAGGAATACTACTCCTTCCCTCTGTCAATAGTGACTAGCTTCTGTTTGGTCCCTTGGACCAACCCAGGTCTGTTAGAATTCTTTCTCAAGATGTTTAAACCAGGAATTGGGAAAATAGTCCATTCTCTCCAGGTAGGTAGCCACATATGTGAAACTAAGGAGCCCATGGTGACCATGTGGAAAAGTGTGTAGTGACTCTCAGATGTTAAGTGCTTTACCATGTTTCTTTGTATTAAATCATTATTTGCATCATGAAAGTCCAATTCACAATTATCCTTTTTAATCCCAAACACAAAACTTTCCTCTGTCCTCTAAAAGAGATTATCATATTGTATTTAAGATCTTGATTGAAGACATTAGGCAAACATTATCTTTGGGAATACAAATGGTAAGTAACCCTGTTTACACAAATGACATTGCATGTTGTGGATTGAAGGTGTGGTCAGGATACTTACTTGCTCAAAAATATTCCTTTAATGCTATATTTGGGACATTGGGTCCTGGTTTCATTCTTAGATGGCTAAATAGATTTGTCTAAAAAAGCACATTACTGTTTGTCAATCCTGCCAACTTCATCCTGCCATTGCCAAGGTAAAGAATTTTTATTCAACCAGATTAGGTCTTCTTTGATGCAAAAGCTTATTTGGGAGTATATAGCACTAATACAAAAGGTAGAACTGTAAGAAAAGGCCCACTACTTAAACATAATGAAGATAGATATGTAATGTAAAAAACTTTTCCACCTATTTTTTCCCAAATTCATTATTATTTTTTGTTCTGTTAAAAGCTATGGAAATTATAAGGACACATGAATGATAGGTTCTGAACTGGAGGATGAGATATGTGGCTTTATTTTTTTTTTCATATTAACCTAGTTACATAACATCTTTGAGCGTCAGGTAAATGGAAACAATAATCTGCTCTACCAATAACATAGGTCTGTTGTTAAAATGTAGTGAGAATACATTTGGTGAAAGAATTTGGTAAGCTCTAAAATATTGTAGTAGAATCTAATTTTATATGTTTTGTTGTAATATGAATTGGAATAGATTATAAAATAAAACCATATCTCCCTTAACATATTTAATTCATACCAAAATGTTATACAACCAAGCCTGAAAATCACGAGTAGACATAGTTAACTAATATAGTAGTTGTTATTATAGTCCTCATCAGGAAGATTATGCATATTCAGAATGTATTTTTATTCTGTTTAAAAAATGATTTACAATGCCCATATTCTTTTATTTGCTTTGCTATGAAAATTTCAAAGTCAACTGTTTAGCTTTTTATTAAAGGATCTAACTGTTCTTTCAGTCCTTCATCTCTTATTTCTGCTACCATGTAGCAGTTCTTAGGTGTTTATATTTATGGTCTCTCAGTAGCAATTGGGAGAGTTTCCAAAGATTACCTGAACCATGGCATGTAAGTATATTTTAAGCATTTATATTTTTCAGGAATTTTTGAGATTTTCCATTTATTATAGATAATGTGAAATGCAATTCAACAAAATTATGAGTCCATTTTATTTTATATTTTTTAGAAGTTTTTGGACTGTGAGTCATGCAGGAAATCAAAACAACTCAAAATCTTGCCTTAAGTGTTAATTATTTCTCACATTTGTCCTTTGAAAGTGCAAAGCACTGCTGAATATTTGAAGCCAACCAGGGAGTAAAGTCCTTGGTTCTGAAGAATTATCATTTTTGTTTTATTTTGTTTTGTTTTTTCCCTGATAGCAGAAGTTCAGTTCTTCAGTTCCTACGATTTGTCATGCTGGCTCTGGGATGCACTGTCTAGAAACTATTCACTTCCACCACTACTTCTTAGTGCTTCTAGGATTTATTCATGTTTTTTCAGTTGCTAGGTGACTGGGCAGTGTGAATACTGATTGTATCTCTTTGTATATTGCTGACCAATGTGACTCCCTAGCGCTTATCCCAATCCATAGTTCAAAGAAGGCCCTCAAATATTTGTCAGATCTACATGAACCCAATTCTGATTAAATGGGGGGAAAAAAAGGAAATAAAATATAATTTTAGAAGAAAATTGTCAGAAGTGATCAAAGGAAAATATAGTGTCTGGAATACCATAAATAATATTTGTAAAACGTATAGAATGAGCAAAAGAATAAATGAATACGTAGTAGGCTTAATATTAAGCACCCACTTTAGGTTTTAAAGTGGAAACTGACAAACTGGATTTCAAGTGAATTTGGTAACATGGGTATCAGGAAAGTTGGAAGTTTTGTCAGAGTTTATTTTCTGTCTCCTGCAGAAGAAACCGATGTTTTTCCAGCAGTGTAAGGCTAACCAAAAACAGTAACTTCAAACAGATGTCTTGACATATCAGTGTGGTGGTGATCACATGGAAAAACAGTACCTCTCCAGAAATACCACATAAGCTTGAAGCCTGACTGATTTTTGCAGGAGTACATGAGGAACAGCTGTTACAGATTGGAGTACATTACACAAATAAGTGTAATATCCAGGAATTGCAAGGAGGTACAAAGAATTTTTTGAAAAGAAGGCTAAAAACCTGACCCCCAAATTGCCTAAAATCTAGCTTAATTCTCTTGAGTAATATAGCCTAAGTAGCAGAATTTAGGAATATTATGTTTATCTTGCAGGAAGCTAAGAGTTTTATGCAAATGCAATGAATGTGGTCAGAGAAACTTCTGTAGAGACTGAGAATGATTCAATGGGTATACATAAACAGAGTGATCTTTACAATGAACTCAATAAGCAAGAAAATAGAGATTTGAGAATGAATACCTAATTGATCATATGTCTTCAAAAATACTGATCAAAACCTAGCTACTGTGGATTCAAGGCCTTTTAATTTGTATTTTTAGATAAAGAAAAGTCATTGTCTTGTTCACTAATCAATGTGGGAAATCATTATCAGGAACACATAGGATTTTAAAGAGGGCAGGGAAAACATGAGATACTGCGTGCAAAGCCTTTAGAACCAGGTGTGGCATACTAAGCCTGAGGACATATTAGGTAGTAGTAGAAGTGGTAGTAATTCTAAAGCTTAGGCCTAGCTAAAAATTTATGCAATTTATATCATAAATCTAAGACTCTCCAATGAAAAAAGCAGGAAAAAAACCAGGGATATATAAAAATAACTATTAGAGTAAAAAGAAAGCCTAATTAATAGAAATAGTTTTCTTATAGAAAAGAAGTGTTGACAAATACACCATCATTAAATATATGCTTTGTATGCCATTTCTGATAATATATTATCCTTACTTCAACAGGTTGCTGAAGTATCTTTATATTTGGGTCTCTTTCCATTTGTATCCAAAAAAGTAATCTCAAATAATCTGTGCATTATGGGAAACTTTTTGCCATTAAGCCAAAACCAATAATGCAAATCTGATTCACTTCTATACTGTATTAACTAAGTATAGGTCTCATTTGTAATCTTTAGTATTCTGTTTCTAAAGTGTGATACAACCTGAAACCATAGGAAGTTAGTTATTTAAATTTCTAAGGTTGAAGGAAGGAAAGCTTATAAACTGCATGTAATAATGGAATTCAGATGACAATGGTATGTTTTGGGAATCCCATCATAGAACGAGCCCTTCCATAAGGCAGGGGTCTTCCACAATCCTAGAACACTCTATTGCTAAAGCTAAAAAGGCCAGATACTGCATGCATGTGAGCAGGTAACCTAAGCTTGACAAATCTAATCCCCCCAAATTATTTTAATAAATTGGTGTAAGACAGAAACACCTTAAAATTCATTCTTTTGCTGGTAACAGTGATATTTTAGTAAGTGTGCCATAGTGTGCCAGTGGTGGGACCATGGAACCAAGGTGTTCCTGAGTTATGCCGTTGGTCATGAATTCAGTTGCCTACATATTCTTGATTCTTGGCTAGTTTTCTCAGATAAATTTTCTAGCATCTTCTTGTTTATATGGGCCACTCCATAGCTTTAATAAATTCTATTTCAGAGTCTGTTATTACTGGGATCTAAAAAGTTTGTTACAGATAACGACACCTAGATAGAGGGAATTTGAGTGGGTTGGTGTCTTGCACATTTGAAATTAGAGGCAGCACAAATTTAATAATCAGAATTTGGGTAAAAGCACACAATGCATAGTAGAGAAATAGCCACATAATCATGTATATTTATTTGAAAATAATTTCCAGATAAAAATAAGTGGTTGGGGAGAGAATTACCAATTCCATACAACAGTATGACAGGCATAAGGAATATCAGAGTGAAAAAGCCACAAATATTGCACTTGGATAGCTTAAAGAAAAACTGTTCAGACAACTAATAACCTGAGGCACCAAATGAATGTTTCAGGCTTTCTATTTCTATCCAGAATTGATCTCTTATACTCTGATGTTGCAAGCTGAAGTAACTGAAAACCTAATGTGAAGTTTTACCTTTAAGGTTACTAAATTAAAATGTTACTTGTTTTGCAACCTTGCTTGGCCTCTTTTGTAAAATTTGGGGCATTTATTGTTTTAAGTGTGAGAGACCAAGAATTGGAAATGTTAGAGTTTAGAGACTTTTATCTCTCTCGAAATCTCAAGAATGATAGTGAAATTTTTAAAAAAAGAAAAATAGAAAAACATGTTACTGAAAGAACTTACTAAAGTGCCCTTTCCCCTTGGCAATGAAACTGATTTTTCCTCTCTGTTAAATCATTGTTATGTCATGAATGTAGGGAATTATGTGGGAAATTCGGCAAGTTCTCGTTGTGGCATTACATTTGCTCTTCTCTGTGTCTACCACCATATCTAGAATTAAGTTCAGATGTGTTATTGGGAGTGGAGGAACAATTCTAAAATACAAAAGTAGCTGGAATATTTTTATAATTTATGTATATAAAATATGTTGAGGATATGTGTGAAGACATTTTGATGATGCTTGACTAAGAAGAGAAGAATAACATGTTGAATCAATCTGGATTTATTAATAGAAGTACATTTACCAGAATTTCTGGATTAGTTTTGTTAATTCTAGCAGCGGGGCATTGTTCAAATTTTTGTGCACCTGTTGACAATTGGATGCAGTGGCAAATAAAGTTGAGGTACCAGAATTTCCTTTATTTTATATTGGGGAATGAATCCAATGATTTAGGGAAATAAAAATGATGTACTGGACTTTAAATATGTAAACTCACCTATTACCCCTCTCATCCTTGAGGACTCCATAAACAAATCCTCTACCAAAGTCTGAAAAAATATATTGGTGTGTAGGGAGTTCCCAGAATTCCCAGATTCAGTGATTCACTATGAGGACTCACAGGATTCATGATGTAGTTGTAGTCATGGCTATGATTTATTATAGTGAAGGGGTACAAAACAAAATCAGCGAAGGCAAAATGTGCATGAGGGGAACGTCCAGAGGAAACCAAGCTCAAGCTTTGAACAATCTTCTCTTGGTGGAGGCCTATATGACCTGTTTAATTCCTCTAGCAAGGAGTTAGGACAGCGTGTGAGAAATGTCGTCTACCAGGGAAGCTCATTAGAGATTCATTACTCAATGTTTTTATTGAGACCTGGTCACATAGGCACCTTCTTCTTAGCACATGCCAAAATTTCAGACTTCAGAAGTAAAGCAGGTGTTCAGCATAAACCATGTTGTTTATACAGACCGTCTAGGCATGGTGAGCCATTTTTATCAGTTCTAGGAATTGTGAGAACCCTTGTAAAATCTCAAGTTTCCAGAATCTAGCCAATTTCCAACTTTATGTGTAGGCCTTTCTTTTTTTTTTTTTTAAACTTTTTTTTTTTTCAACGTTTATTTATTTTTGGGACAGAGAGAGACAGAGCATGAACGGGGGAGGGGCAGAGAGAGAGGGAGACACAGAATCAGAAACAGGCTCCAGGCTCTGAGCCATCAGCCCAGAGCCTGACGCGGGGCTCGAACTCACAGACCGCGAGATCGTGACCTGGCTGAAGTCGGACGCTTAACCGACTGCGCCACCCAGGCGCCCCACGTGTAGGCCTTTCTAAGCTGTGTTAGCTCTCAGCTACCCAAATGATGAGGGAGCAGAATTTTTGAAAAATGCCTGAATGTCTCTGTTCTGTAGTCTTGCTTTCTGATGTGAGATTGTATAGTTGAAAAAGGACCCTTGGGGAGCCTGGGTGGCGCAGTCAGTTGGGCGTCCGACTTCAGCCAGGTCACCATCTCGCGGTCCGGGAGTTAGAGCCCCGCGTCAGGCTCTGGGCTGATGGCTCAGAGCCTGGAGCCTGTTTCTGATTCTGTGTCTCCCTCTCTCTCTGCCCCTCCCCCGTTCATGCTCTGTCTCTCTCTGTCCCAAAAATAAATAAACGTTGAAAAAAAAAATTAAAAAAAAAAAAAGGACCCTTGATTTGAAAGAGGATGAGAGGATAGCAGGGTGCCAGATGGTAAGTAGAGGCGCTTAGTTTCTACTTGTTCAGGGGCCAAATGGATATGGTTTACCTCAATAAACAAGAGAATGAACATGGCAAACAAAACCATCTAACCCTAAAAGATCTTTCTTCATTATAATTGTTCATGATGGCCCTAGGAATAAATGACTCATCTGTTCATACAGATAAGGTGCTACTTGGAATTCAAAACAGACAAAAAATTTTAGGTTTCAGTGAATCTGGTTATTTAGCCATAAAAACTGCAAGTTTTAAATGTTCACTAGCTATTAAAGTTATTTGTAAATAAAGGGAGACTAGGTTCACCAAAGGAAGCATATGGTAGTCAAATCATAGATATTCTCACTCTCCTTCTTACTATACCCTAGGGTGATCTGCACCTATTTATTCAAGTAACAGTATACAGTGTAAAGGAAAATACAAAGTTTATTTCAGGGAATACTCGACAGTTGCTATGGTAGATTGTAACCTGCACATCCGACCACTTACTATGCATATGTATATTTTAAATTCTATGTTAAAGACCTTATTCTTACAATCCTTCTAGTGATATGTGTGTGTGTTGTTTTAAATTAACTCTAATAAATTTGTTCTGAGAAATTTTCCTTTGGTACAAATTTGTCACTGAAACCTACAAGAAAATGTGGAAGAGGCTTATGATAGGTAAAGTAATATACTTTTTAAACTAGTCAGTTGTGTGTTAAGTCCAATGGAATCCATGCATTGAAATGTCTCCCATTTATAAGTGAATAGTAAGGATACATCTCAACTCACATCCTCTCATACTTGTTTTTCTTACCTTTGGGAAATTCATGACTTTAAGAAAGATGAAATGGAAGTTCCTGGAATAGTTCTGTGTGTCAGTAGTCAAAAGCAATAGTGCACTTCTGTGTGAATCACACATCATAAAACTAGCAAATTTCAGAAGTGATAATCCCTATTACATTACCATTTAACTCTTCAGTTTGGCTGAGACAAAAGATAAATTTATCCTTAAGAGTTACAGAGCTTTATCATGAATTTAATTAGGTGGTTTCCAATTGCAACTACTATCCCAAATGTGCTTTCCTTACTAAAGCAAATCAATACAGCCCCTGGCATCTGGTATGCTGTTATTGATCCAGAGATAACTTTTTTCCCCACTCTAAACCAGTAAACAGCAAACATAAAAAGCTTTCTGCTTTCACCTGGCAGGGGCAGCAGCTTAGTAGGGTACTTAAAAATCTTAAGCCATCATCTTGTTTTCTTTAAAAATCTTGGAAAACAGGAAGTAGAGTTTTCTTCATTAAATGTCTAGGTAAGAAAAACCATCTTACTCAAAAATGTGTAACAAAGGCAATGAAAAAACAGATTTTCATCCTCACTAAACTTTCTACATGTACAGTGACTTGCAGCATACTGCAAAATCTCCTTCAGAGGAACAGATAAATCCATCATAGAACCAGTTTCACCAGGAAAGAGTTAAAACACCTAGTGAGTTTAATAAAAATTGAGTTGTAATGGGGATGCAAGGTACAGCATGGCCGCTATAGTTAATTATACTCTATTAATAATACTATATTGTACATTTGAAAGTTGTTAGTGAATCTTAAAAGTTCTCAAAAAAAATTGGTGACTACGTATGGTGAGGGATGTTAACTAGACTTATTGGTTTGCTCATCTTACAATACATACAAATATCAAATTGTGCTATTCACCCAAAACTAATGTAACATTGCACTGTCCATTATGCCTCAATTAAAAAATGAAAAGTGAGAAACATTTAGAGGCAATTCAAATTACTTTTGAGGATACTACTCCAATTGATGTAGTTGTCATTGAAAGGCTTTTACATTTAAACCATTTACCTGTTAGATTTCAGTTGGAGCAATTTCGTATTCACCTTTATAACTCAGCAAGTCCACTCATGGCTCACAATTCTTGTAGTAGAAAAGGGTGCTTTATTTAAACCAAGGCAAAACCTATCTCAAACCAACTCAACCTATCTCAACACAAGGCCCTGATTTGTTTCTTTCTTTCTTCCTTCCCTTCCCCCTTCCCTTCCCCCTTCCCTTCCCCCTTCCCTTCCCCCTTCCCTTCCCCCTTCCCTTCCCCCTTCCCTTCCCCCTTCCCCCTTCCCCCTTCCCTTCCCCCTTCCCTTCCCCCTTCCCCCTTCCCTTCCCCCTTCCCTTCCCCCTTCCCTTCCCTTCCCTTCTTTCATTAAAGTCATTCTCTCTTTAATAAGTAGTGATTCTCCTCTAAAAAGGCCTTTCATCTGCTACTAAACCCTTATGAAGTTTGAACGTCTGAGCGTGCATGGGACAAGTGAACATGCCTCCTAGAAAGTTGTCTTTTATCAACTAGATGGTGTCTATCTGCTTAGCATTAAGGCAGTTGTGCCCTGAAACACTGTTTTCTTCTTGTGAATGTACTTTTTATGACACCAGACCCAAGGATATTCTGAAGACGTACGTTAGTTGTGGGTAAAAGCTTCTTCTATCCCCAACACTTTGGTTTCACTTCTCCTCTGTCTTTAATGCACACTCAAGGATTCATGTGGAATGCCTTATAAATAACTGAATGAGTTGGAAAACATGAGCTTGATTTATAAATGACTTTATTGATTGTAACGGCCAAATGTTTACTGCTGTGCCATTAGAACCTCATACAGAAGTGCCCTCAACATCTACAGGGAAGTTCTTTTATTGTAAAAAAAACAAACAAAAAAAAAAACAAAAAAAAACAACTCTAAGCAGGAAACATCATTGCCTCTGCCAGGAAGATGAGTTGGTTTGAGATAATAATCTTCAGGGATTCATGGGAAGTGACCAGTTTTTTTGGCTGATGATCAGAGATTTGGGAGGAATAAAATTGTAGAATTAGTGATAACGGTGTTTCAAGAAGTAGTATATGACTGGACCTCACAAAACTTGTAAAATAGTTGCTTTAAATACATATTAAATGTCCCACTCTGGAGGTGGTTCCTTTTTTTAAGTTTTTTTAAAAATTTTATTTTTACTTATTTTATTTTGAGAGAGAGCGAGCGAGTGAGAGCGCACACAAGCAGGGAAAGAGAAAGGGAGAGCGAGAGCCCAAGCAGGCTAAGTACTGTCAGCACAGAGCCCAATATGGGGCTCAATCTCACAAACTGTGAGATTGTTACCTGAGCCAAGATCAAGAGTTGGTCGCTCAACTGACTGAGTTACCCAGGCACCCCTAAGGAGGTGGTTCTTCATGTTAGTTAAGAACATCTACTTGTATAAATATCAGTGATCTCTAAATAATTTAAAATCAGGCATTACTATATATAACAGGAAAAATAAAAGGCCAGCAATTTTAAAAACTTAGAAGTATATTTTTCTCTAATAGAAAACACCTTGAGCTATGCAGTCCATGGCTGTTATGGGAGTTTCATTTTCATGAGTGAACTATTTTCTTTCTATTTTCTGCCTCACTCTTACTAACGTTCCTTCCACTTTCAAGTTCAGCTCATGGCAAAGAATTGTTACTGGAGACTCCAGCCCTCAATTTTGCATGCCAAGGGACAGGAATGAGGGAGGGCTGGACTACAAAATGACCCAAATATCAGCTAAGCCATGTTTTGGAAATCTTTCACAATAGTTTTTTTTTTTTTTTTATCACTGATCAGAACTTAACCATGTGCTTTCACCTGGATGGGGGTCAAAAAAAAAGTCTTTTAGGTAGACACATTGCAGCTCTACATAAAATTTGCACTCTTATTTTAAGGATGAAAAAACAAAGAATAGTGGGAAACAATCATGTGAACTTGTTTTATTTGCCACCCCTTAGCTTGATCAATGTCTTGATAAAACAAAAGCTATTTAGGTAGAGACAGATACATAGACATATACATACACACATATATATAATCAACAACATAGATATATCTAGTGCAAAGACTTGCTTATTCTACATCATAGCTGCGGCTTGCACTTTGCAAGAATAAGGTGATTGGGGTAATATCAGTAATAAGATACATACTCATTCATTTGTTAATATATGATTTATTTCTTCCTTAACCAACCATGAGGTGGAAGACTTGATGACTTCTGTTACCGTCATATCTAATTACTTATATGTGAGTTTCTAACCCATAGTTACTGGAGTCTATTGATTTAACTTAAAAGGAGAAATGATTCTACAAAAGGACACAAAACAAGTTTCCAATAAATGGGAGGTATTACCTCTGTATATCAAACTGTGACAAGGCTTTACAATGGGTTAAGGGAGGTGTATAGATGGAACTAGTACTACCATGGCCAGGGTAAATATTAATAGAAACTACTACAACTATTTACAATACAGGGATAAGAAAAATTCTTAGGTGACACAGGAATGAAGATTTGGTTTAACCACATGGTAGGCAGAATAATGGTTCCCCAAAGATGTCAACATCTTAATTCCCAAACTCTGTAATTGTTTTATCTCTAAAAAGTACATTGTAGGTGCTATTAAGGTAAGGAATGCCCAGTTGGTCCTAAGATGATCACAGGTGGCATTTAAGAGGGAGGCAGGGGAATAAGAGATTTTGAAAGTGTTATACACCTGGTTTTAAGGGAACATAAGAGTCCTCTAGAAGACAGAAAAACAGAGCTAGGTTCTTCCCTAAAGCCTACAGAAGAAATGCAGCCCTGCCAGAATCTTGATTTTATTCAGTAAGACATGTTTCAGAACTCTAAAATAATACACGTTTGTGTTGTTTTAAGCCACACAGTTATAGCAACAATAGGAAATTAAAGTACACTACTTGGTCAAAAATTTTAAAACCGGTGTTGCTTGAGGGGAAAGGACACATGGAATGCTAACACCAGAAAACAAGCTTTTGGAGGTGATGGATTTGTTATGGCATAAATTGTGGTGTTAGTTTCACGGGTGTATATTTATCTCCAAACTCAACAAGTTGTATACATTAAATACATACAGCTTTTTATGTTTCAAAAAAGACCATTCAAAAAGGTGGGGAAAAATTAAAATACTGATTACAACCACATGGGTAGTTGTAGAAATGAATACTGCAACCTCTATTTAGTTTTTATTCTTGGCTGAATCATACATGTATTTATTTTACCTGATTTTGTGTCTGGTTTCCTATTTTTGCTTTTTTTTAAATAAGGGACTTGTGTGGTGGTGAAGTGTGTGTGTGTGTGTGTGTGTGTGTGTGTGTGTGTGTGTGTGTGTGTGTGTGTAGGTGTGTGTAGGTGTGTGTAGGTGTGTGTAGGTATATGGGATATGGAAGCAGAAGGGTGCCTGAACTAGAGGAGGTTTTTATTTCCCCTGGAGATCTTGGCTTGGAACTGGTTAATGTAGTTAACTAATGAGATTTTGGTGAGGTCTCTGGGAATGTGGATGATTCCAATTTCTGTGGTTTTCAAAATGGTTGCATTATTCTGATTAAATCAATGGAGCCAAACACCAAAATGGGGCAAGGACATATAAACTTGACCAATCTGAAGCTCCCATTTGGAATGAATGAGCAAGGATATTTTGGGACTCATTCATGTTAGAAAAGAAAGACAACACTACTAGAGGCAGTATCCAGTCTTTTGTGGCAATAGTATCTTATATATCTAATATTTGTAGATATTATACTACAAATTATACTGTAGATAAGATACTATATAATAGTATCTTACATATCTAATATTTGTGTTCATGATATTGACTCTATTTTTTGGCACCACACCTTTTGTTTTGGATTTTACACTTATGGCACTATTGTTTCTCCAGTCTTCCCATAGATTCTGTGAATTATCTGGTATTCTTTTAATATAATCCTTTTTGTCTTTTTTTTAAATATTGGGGTTGACTTTTATTTGGAGGGAGATAAGTTTAACTTAAATATCATGACAAATATTAGGTTATATTTTGGCCTGGGTCAAGATATTTCCAAAGTTTTACATGGATTGAGCAAACCATGTCATAATATATCTCAGATCACTTTGCTCTAACCCTGTACATTTTGGATGAGTGATATGGCTAAGATCATACTTCCAGGTTCCTGAAAGTGGAAAAAGAAACTCCATAGATAAATGGCACAGGGATAGCTGTCATAGTTTACTTAAAAATTGACATTTAGATTTATTTTTGATGCACATTTATACATAGGTACATTTGTGTAGCAAATACTGTTCAGCTCTGGATCTATTGAAAGCAGTCAGTTTCTATAAAAATAAGACTGAGGACTGGATTTTGACTGTGTTAGTTCAACCTGATAACACATTCCTGGAAGTTTTTTAGACAGTTTTGTCTTGTCTAAATATTTTCAAGCTGTAAGGGTAGGAAGATTGAAATTATCTAGCATTTTTTTTCTATGATCATTATGCTCTAAAATACTGTGGCAGTCAGTATATCTCTAGGCCAACAGTTCTCAAATTTTTGATCTCAGGACACTTATAAATTATTGAAGAACACATGAAATTTTGTATGTGTGGTATATATCTATCAGTATTTATCATGTTAGTTAATCTGATAGTCAAAATATAATATGGAAATAAACATTCCATTAGTTTCCAGAGTCATATTATCACATGTCTTGTAACCTCTGGAAATCTCTTTTGCACATGCATTGAGAAAAAGAAAAGGCAAACCATGCCTTAGTATGAAAAGTTTTAATTTCATGAACTCACTTGTTTTAGAGACTCCCAACAGTCTATAGACAACATTTTGAGAAATGTTTTGTAAGCATCTGTAAATACAAGTTCTCATATTTCCAAGATTTTACAATAGCTCAAATATTTTATTTAAGCATTGATACATGTCTAAGTATACTTGTTTCAATTTTGTAATATGTGCTTCTTGTTTAATATTTATACTTATTTTGTAGATAAAGCAACTGAAGCTCAGAGAGGCAAATAATTCATCTGTAGTGATAGTATTGGTGGATTTCAAAGTTAGTCTCCCTAATTCATTCAAACAGAGGTGTTGCTGTTTTTACTATATCATCCTTTAACATTCCAGAAGGAATAGGTGACATCTACAGTTAAGGTTCAATGTATACTGGATTATAGTTTTCAAGGAATTAATATTAATTTGAAAATATTATATGTTAACTTGGAATGTAGATTATTTTTGTTACCAACTCACTGTAGCATCATGGGCATTTTTTTCTATTTGTCTTTGAAAATTGTGACTAATGCCCTAAAATTTCCAATGGCTAATTTTTGAATTTGTATTGTATAGAATGATCTCTCCATGAATAAAATGAAGCGAGCTGTCCAGTTTTTTATTTTCATTTTCTTATTCTATGATGAAATATGAAGTTTACCTTTTTAAAAGGATCATCTTTGGTAAAAAGAAGAGGAAAGCTATTTTGTCCTTTAGTGTTTTGTTTTGTTTTGTTTTGTTTTGTTTTGTTTGAGTTAGAGTTACGTAATTGCCAAGGGTTTCTGTCAGGAGAGAAAATTTCATTCAATTGTCCATTTAGAGAAAAAATTTGTTTTCTCTGAAATTTTGAAGTGGCTATAACTCTCCAAGAAAATGGGAACATTGTTGACACCTGATTTCCACTGTTAGGGATCAAATCACTAAACATTTGATTTGTCACACCGTATGCTCACAGTATGGGGGGGCTTCTTGCTAAAAATGTTACTTTAAAAAAAAGTTACTTTAATTGCACTTCTCTCTCTCTCTTTTGGCGGGGGGGGGGGGGGGGGAGGGGCTAGTCCAATGAATAAACTCACTTTGGAAATATCTTGAACTCAATCAGAGCTGAAGTTAGAATTCCACTTCTTTTAAAAAAATTTTTTTTAATGTTTATTTATTTTTGAGACAGAGGGAGACAAAGCGTGAGTGGGGGGTGGGGTGCAGAGCAGGAGACACAAAATCTGAAACAGGCTCCAGTCTCTGAGCTGTCAGCACAGAGCCCAATGCAGGGCTTGAACCCACAAACCATGAGATCACGACCTGAGCTGAAGTCGGATGCTTAACCGACCTAGTCACCCAGGTACCCCAGAATTCCACTTCTATTGCTTAATGTCTAGGTTATCTGGGTTGCATTATTCTTTGTAAAATGTAAGTCAACTCACCAAACTCCTATTGGGGTATTATGTACATTATTATGGCATTATTGTGAGCACTGGAATTAGAGACATGGGCTGGGACAGTCTCTTTGCTATTTTTGTTTTAGTATTGCTATATTGAATTGAAAGAAAGGACACATACAGAAAGCTTTGCACCATAATTGCCTCATATTTTTAATTAACCATCTGTAAAAGTTAATTACATTTTCCTGTAGGGGCTAACACATTTTTCAGTGGTTAAAACATTTGTTTTTCAGCATGTCATTTAAGAAATTGGATATGATTACCACTGAAGTTCACTTTAATTTTACTATCTTATCTTGAAAAATGTGTGAAAATTCAAGATTAAAATGGGTACTTTGTGCATATAACATACCACTATGATTCTATACAGCAGTTTATTAGCAAAGTTTTAAATGTGTAGGAAACATGACTGACTCATTCTAGGTAGACCAATTGGAAATATTTGCCTTTTTGTATTTTGTTTTGTGATAATTGTAAACATACAGGTTTGTCTTTAATTTCTTTATTACTTCTGTGGTATGATGTTTTTTAACTCCTAGGATGACATAGTGGTTTTAAAAAAAAATACAGTCTGCTTTATTGTTTCGCATGATGCTCATAGAATGATAGTAATGATTCCAATATAGGAAATATAGTAACTCAGAGATCGTAGGTAAAAATTATATATTACACTTACATATCATAAATGCTTATGCCTATCCATCATCTGTTAATCTATATGCCTAGAAAAAAACCCACACACTTACATTTAAATGTTCTGCTATTACTGTGTTTTCGATCTGGGAACCATGTGTGCTTTTTCTTTTTATCAATGTACATCCAATTCTTAGAACTAACACATAGTTAGTTCTACATATACATAGTTCAACATATATATTTGTTGAAAAATGGATAGATGGGCTAATGAATGAGTGTAGTTAGAGAAAAAGAGTGTTATAGAGAGTACAGGGAAGAGAGCAATTAATTCTTGCTGGGGAATTCTTTTAGAATAGGTGTTACTTTAACTGGTTCTTAAAGAAGGAATGGAAATGCATACATTAGGAAAAAAAAATGAGAAATTTTTCTAGGTAGGAGAAACAGAGCAAACAGACTTAAAGTAGAACACATGTATTTTGGGGGATAGATAGCATAGAGGCTAGTTGGTAAAGACAGAGAAAACATAAAAGGAAGACTGGCAGATATGTTCATAAAATTATGATTGGGACATCTATTTGCTTTTGAATGTTTTCACACAGAATTAGATTTTTTTTTCCATACGTGATGAAAAATTAATCAGCTGAAGACCAACATGGTGCTTAGTATTCTTTTTCTTCTCATTAAACTTTTGTTTTAATGGATCTCAAAATTCTGTGATGGATTTTTGGTCAAGTTTTGACTAAAATCAGTACTTTTAAACGGAAACAACTGGACCAAAATTTCATTCATATGTGGAATTTAAGGAATGAAACAGATGAATATAGGGGGAAAAAAAGGCAAACCGTATGATGGACTTTTATCTATAGAGAGTAAACTGAAGATTGCTGGAGGGGTGGTGGGTGGGGGATGGTTTAAAGGAGTGATGTGTATTAAGGAGGGCATTTGTTGTGAGGTGTTGTATGTAAGCGATGAATTAACAAATTCTACTTCTGAAACTAGATTACAATATATATGTTAACTGGAATTTAAATAACTTGAAAGTACAAAAAAAGTACTTATTTTATCTCCTTTACTTCGGAATGTTTTATTGTTATCTTTAACCAGTCTTTTACTATTAAACTTAAATGGTCAAGTAACACAAACAGTTCTGAGACCATTCTTCCACCAGTGATGAAGACTGGTGGGGAGCCTGGGTGGCTTACTCAGTTGAGTGTCTGACTCTTGATTTTGGCTTGGGTAGTGATCCCAAGGTTGTGGAATCAAACCCCTCGTCTGGCTCTGCAGTGAGCAGGGAGCCTGCTTGGGATTCTTTCTCTGTCTCTCTGCCCCTCTTCCCTGCTTGCTCTTTCTCAAAAAGAGAAATAAAAAAAAAAAATGATGAGTGACAGATATTGGGGATAGTATTCATTTAACCTTCCGAGCTTTTTGGGAAGACTTGGTGACCTCGCCAGCTCCAGTTGCCTTCTCTTTCAATGCTTTTATGACACCCTCAGCAACCATCTGTCTAATATTACAAACAGCAAAATACCCCAGAGGAGGATAGAGAAGCTCTCAATACACATAGGCTTGCCAGGAACCATATCAATTATGGCAGTATCAACAGATTTCAAGAAGTTGGGGGGCCATTTTCCAGCTTTTTTCTAGAACAATGATCAATCCAATGTGAGCTGTGCAACAGTTCAGCATAGGTGGGTATCCAGTACTGAGTTGGCCTGGATGGTTCAGGATAATCACCTGAGCTGTAATGCCAGCTCCTTGCATTGGTGGTGGCTCATTTTTGCTGTCACCAGCCACATTGCCATGACAAACATCCTTGACAGTTATGTCCTTGATGTTGAAGCCCACATTGTTCCTGGGAAGAGCCTCCGTCAGAGCTTCATGTGCATTTCAACAGACTTTACTTCAGTTGTAACATTGGAACAAAGATGACCACCATTCTGGGTTTAAGAACAACAGTCTCCACTCTGCCCACAGAGACAGTATCAATACCAACAATTTTGTAGACATCCTGGAGGGGCAGACACAAGGGCTTTTCAGTGGGATGAGTTGGAGGTAGAATGCAATTCAGAGCTTCAAGCAGTGTGGTTCCACTGGCATTACCATCTTTATGGATGGATAAATATACCTTTAACCAAGGTATATTAGCACTTGGCTCCAGCATGTTGTCTCCATTCCAACCAGACATTGACAAAAATGCTGCTGTGTCATGGTTGTAGCCAAGTTTACTTCTTTTTTTAAAAAATGTTTATTTATATTAGAAGAGGAGGGGCAGAGAGAGAGGGAAATAGAGAGTCCCAAGCAGACTCCTTGTTGCCAGTGCAGAGCCTGACATGGGACTTGATTCCATGAACCACGATAGCATGACCTGAGCAGAAATCCAGAGTCAGACGCTTAACTGACTGACCCACCAGGCACCCCACCAGTTATTTTAATGTAGGTGATGGCTTCCTTAATGATTTCCTTGTATCTCTTCTGGCTATAGAATAGCCCAGTAGAAGCCATTTTGTTAACACCAACAATTAGTTGTTTCCGACCCAGTGCATAAGGCAAAAGGGCATGTTCACAGATCTGACCTGCTTTAGATTCGCCAACACGATCAGCAACAATCAGAATAGCAGAGCCAGCCTGAGATGTGTCTATAATCATGTTTTTGATAAAGTCTCTGTGTTCTGGGGCATTAGTGATATTTGCTGATCTCAAATTTCCACAGGAAAATAGCAATGGTGATACCACAGTCATGTTCAGCTTTCAGTTTATCCAAGACCCAGGCATACCTAAAGGAGCCCTTCCCCATCTCAGCAGCCTCCTTCTCAAATTTTTTGATAGTTTGTTGATTCTACCACATTTGTAGATCACATGACCTGTGGTAGTAGAGTTGGAGAATCAATGTGTCCAATGACGATGATGTTGACACGAGTCTTTTCCCATTTTGGTTTAGGTTTAGGTTTAGTGGTGGTTTTCACAACACCTGAATTCTGCCAGCAAATCTGTTGTGCAAAAGTGAAGTTCAGTATTCTAATAGAGAACCCATAAATGGCTTTAGTTTCTTCACTCAAAGAGTGAAATGATGGGGGGCACCTGGGTGGCTCAGTTGAGCATCCAACTTTGGCTCAGGTCATGATCTCGTGGTCGGTGAGTTCGAGCCCTGTGTGGGGCTCTGTGCTGACAGCTCGGAGCCTGGAACCTGCTTTGGATTCTGTCTCCCTCTCTCTGCCCCTCCCCCACTCATGTGTGTGTGCTCGCTCGCTCTTTCTGTCAAAAATAAAACATTAAAAAATTTTTTTTAAAAAGTGAAATGATTGGTCTGGCTATGGTCTTCTCAGGTTTTATATAGTACTAATATATCAGTATAATTGGAATCAAAACCATCTGATCTAAAATGATAAATTCATTCTTTTGCAAAATTTAAATGGCTGCTTGTATCTACTAAATGATTTCCTGTAATATTCCTTACAATTGTTAGCTTATGACCCAAATTAGCTGATTTGTCAGTTATTAATACCTCTATAGATAGTTCAATTTTGCCTCTCCCTTATCTAAGAAGTTTTCCCAGATCTATTGGAAAATTATGAAAAATAATTTTTCTGGCCCATTATTACTAATAGGTTTATTAGGGCATATCTACTTTAAATCCTGATAGAACAAGGTAGATCATAAATGAAAGCATAACATTAGATTCATACTTATATTTTAATACATAGTTTTTGGGTAATATTTATAAATAAATGGTTCTGAAGACCACATGTAATTTGTGTAATGTTAATAGCTTAAAACTGCTTTAATATTTGAAAAAAATTGTATATTCTAATAGTGTTAACTCTTTCTGACTGAATCATTTATATGCTCAATGATAGCTGCATGACTAAGTACAGCACAGTGTGAGGATCAGATTCCACATAATTTTTAGAAGCACTTTTGTTATTCTGATTTTTTAAAATATTTATTTATTTTTGAGAGACAGTGTGATCATGGGAGACAGAGAGGGAGACACAGAATCTGAAGCAGGTTCCAGGCTCTGAGCTGTCAGCACAGAGCCCGACATGAGGCTTGAACTTCCAAACCACGATATCATGACCTCAGCTGAAGTCAGACTCTTAACCGACTGAGCTGCCCAGGCTCCCTTGTTGTTCTGATTTCTAATCAAGACTGAAGACAGCTTCAAAATTCAACACCTCATTTTACCAAATATCAATGCCAGCATCAGCGCCAGTGTTTTCTTAACCTCATATCAATTCTGCCCTAAAATAAATTAAAGTTCTTGGATACCCGTTACCCACCTTCAGAGTTAACATCATACTCATGGTACTGTTCTCAAAATTAAGATAAGTGGGGTGATACTATAAACACTGGTAAAATACTATTAACTAAAATACAAAATTTATTTGGATTTTGCTATCTTTCCTTTATTTTTTTTTATTCCAAGATCTAATCCAGAACCCTACCTTGCAGTTAGTTGTCCTCTCTTCTTAGTTGCCTCTGGTTTGTGACAGTTTCTGTCTTTTGTCTTTCATGACATTGACATTTCTGAAGAGCATTTGACACTTTTGAAAGTATTTTATAGAATGTCATTCAGTTTGAGTCTGATGTCTGGCTGATGTTTTCTCATGATTATGTTGAAGTTTTGAATTTTGGTAAAAAAAATAGAAGAGATGGGCCCTGCTAATATGAATGGATCACATCAACAGTTGCATGATGTCAGTATGCTTGTTATGCTGATATTAACTTTGATCTTTTGGTTAAGGTGATGTCTACCTAGTTTCTCCAACTGTATAGTTACAATTTTACCTCAGGTAATTAAGCAGTATCAGAGGGAAAATCATTTGAGGTTATACAAAATTCTGTTTCTCTTTGTAATTTTATTCACTAATGTTGAGCTACAACAATTATTACTGTGGGGTTCTGGTCTTCCTTCATTACATTTATAAAATTGAAAATTTAATGAAGAGTTTTATTTATACTGCCATGGACCCATCGATATTTGCTTTAATCTCTGGGTTATTATACAAAACTATCAATTCTTGTTTCTCAAATTGTTTTAGATTTGGCCACTGAGAGCTCTTTCATATTGGTTTCTGTGTCCCTTTGACATGCTGTCATCATTGTTCTCTTCTTTTATCAGTTCTTTATCTCTTGGCAATATTAAGATACTCCTGGTTTATGTTTATTTTCTTTATCTTTGCCTTAGAATCAACTACTTCCAAGAGTCCCTGGTCCCTTTTATTGGGGGATTGTATTTAGAAACTAAGGTCTGTGCACTGGTTCACTAGTTGTACTAGCTGCTACCTCAGTATCACTGCTCTAGGTTCTCTCGTTGGATACAGACAGGAAATGCTTCACACTCCTATATTTCTTTTATATACACACATATTTCTAAAAGGTGTGAAATCATACCAAACTCAGAATAACTAATAACTCCAAACAACTGATAACTCCAAATCTAATCCAGCATTTTGGGATTTATTATATCATTCTTTATTTGGTGATTTCTGACTTCTTCCATCAGTGGGAAACCTGTCTTTCATTTTCTAAAGTATATTTATTTATTTGTTATACATGTAATGTACAGTTGACCATGAAAAATACAGGGGTTAGGGGCACTGACATCACTCTAAGTCTAAAATTTGTGTGTAACTTTTAACCCACTTCCCCCACAGAATTTAACTGCTGGTAGCCTACTTTCGGCCAGCTTACCAATAACAGTTGATCGACACATATTTTGTATGTTACACGTATTATATAGTGTGTTCTTACAATAAAGTAAGCTAGAGAAAGGAAGATGTTAAGAAATTCATAAGGTAAATATATTTAGAGCGCTTTACTTTAGTGAAAAAAAAATCTGTGTGTAAGTGGACCCACACAGTTCAAACCCATGTTGTTCAAGGGTCAACTGTGTATCTCTATCTCTATATATTCATTGTGTTCAATTATGGCAGAAATGAGGGCAATAGCTGGTAGCTGTATAACAGATGTCAACAGTAAAAGGGACTAAGTACATTGAGATTCTGTGTTGAACCAGTGGGTTCAATTAAAAGATTGTTTGACTTCTTGACTTTTTCAGCTGTTTCTTAGCTCAGTAATTAAACAACCTAATGCCTTTGAGAGGATTTCAAGGTCCAATAAAAATGGAAACCTGTATCATCTGTAACCAAATTTTAACATTTAGTATTAGTATACCTCTAATAAAGTTGGTATTTGAAAGCATGCTTTGCCTATTCAGCAGGCAAAATTTAATAATAATGTTGATACTAGTAATAGCAATAAACACCTAAATTTGTATAATACCCCACAACTTCTCAAAGTACTTTAATATATTAAGTCACTATGTTGGCAGCGAAAAGAGACGGAATAGTTGTGTTACAAAATACCAGGTTCAAACATTGGCTAAATCCTGAGTTTATATTCACCAAGTAAGCACCGTTGTGGCACAGGGATTGTCATCTACTCTTTGATCATTTTGTACTTGTATTAGTCAGGATTCTATCAGAGAAGTAGAACTAGAAGAATCTGGACCTCCAAACACAAGCCAGAGTCCACGACTATGAGTGAAAATCCATACGGATTCTTGTTGCCTCTGACCTTGATGGTATGGCTGTCTTGTAGGAACCAGGACCTTCCTCTTGGAGCTGAATCTATAGCTGGGGTCAGAGAACAGAAGGAGAATCCAGAGGAAGACTTTGCGAATACCTCCAGCCAAAATGATGAGCCAGCAGGTAAGTGACGATGTGTGTGAGCTACTAAATAGCTGCCACTTCGCTTCTGTCTTCCACAAAAACCTCCCATAGATGGAAACATACAAGAAAAGGCATTTTGGGAAATGCAGTTCAGCCTAGTAAAGCTGACGCTTTACAAAGCCATCATACAGTGCCTAATTGTTCTTTAGCAACCTTTGAGATTTTTTTTTTTGCTTAGTTTAGTTTTTTTAGTGTAAAGCTAATAAAATTATAATGCTGTTATGAGGATTAAACTTATAAAAATATGCAAAGCATATATTTAAGTATTTCACATATTTGATTTAGTAAAAATAAATCTTTTCTTCATATATGTAATTAGTATCAATGATTTCATTCACTGCCTTTTGAAAGAGTCAAGAAAAACTACAGCAATCAAAAGCTTTGAATTACTAACAAAAATAAATGTACACAATGAGTATATTTTAAAGATGAAGTCAAGAAAGACCTCTGTGGAAATTATTAAGAAAGAGAAAAGTTGATACTTCAGTTTTGTATACATAAGTATATAATTTCTAAAACAATTCTTTGTGAATGTGTAAATATACATTTGCAAATATTTAATTCTTTAGGTTCAGTACTTGTGAGATTAAATGTTAAAAATATGTAATGTCTGTCCTGAATACTAGTTGGCAATCAGGTAACTCCATTTCCCCCCTCCACCACCTTTCTTCCTTATCCCACAGAATCTTGATGTACTTCTGGATGTGACTGGATATAGTAAATGAAGTTACTAGTTCAGTTACTTCAGTTTTGCACCAGAGTTATTTTAAGTTAAGATAATGCTAAAGAATAATAAGTGTATGGGGGTGCCTGTGTGGCCCAGTCGGTTGAGTAACCGACTTTGACTCAGGTCACGATCTTGCAGTTTGTGAATTCGAGCCCCATATCGGGGTCTGTGCTGGCTGCTCAGACCCTGGAGTCTGCTTCTGCTTCTGTGTCTTCCTCTCTCTGCCCTTTCCCCGCTCATACTCTGTTTCTCTCTGTCTCTCAAAAATGAATAAACGTTAAAAAAATTAAAAAAAGGATAATAAATGTAGGTACTTTTGCTTTCCATATGCACCTGTTTTATTTAAGTGGTATTTTTGTTTAAAATGCAAAATTATCAGTTGTCTCTGTTTACCTTAATAATATTTAAATATCTGTGAGTTTTGGGTTTTTGTCTCTAGATAATATCAAAATTACCCTACAACATTAATCTTTTATATTGAAATATTGAGCATTATCTGGTTATGTTATAATACCCTTGTTTATTCATCAAGTTACTAGATCAAAAAGTTAATGTTGTATGTGCAAAGCTCATACAAATTGATAAGAAAAATACTTTGGCAATGTAAGAAAAAGCAAGTTTGATAGAAAATTCACAAGAGATTTTAAAATATTAAAAATGGAAAAAATATTTCAACCTCATTTATAATTACTTGAACCGTATGAAATTGCCATTCTTGTGTATCAAAATCAGTCTATATTGATAATTTAGTATTTTTTAAACTAGTAATGTAAGAAGTTAAAATGAAATAGAAATTTTATTTGGTGTTTTAAATTACCAAATATAAAAAATAACATAACTAATGCTGATAAGGACAGGAAGTGTATTGTACTGAAAAATATAATCATAGTAAATACAAACAACATTATTTTCCTGAAAGGAAATTTGTTACCTTATACCAGCAAATCAAAAATAATTATTTAGACAGAGAACAAGACCGAATATGGTATGTATATGGACATGGTTTGTATAGGATGATAGCCTGGATTCAAATCTTTGGTTGGCCATTTATTTTCTGTTTATCTTGTATAGGTTTCTTAACCTCTATATGCTTCCATTTTCTCATCTGTAAAGAAGAAATAATTGTGGAATTAAATATGATCATGAATATGAAAAAAGCACAGTGTCTAACATATAATAAGTGATAAATTATGGCAACATTCTAAATGAGTAGCAAGAAAAGAATAAATCAGAGTTTTTACACTAAATGAAGTAATAAACAGCCCTCTGTACTTAAATCATGACATATTTTTAAAGAATCAGAATAATCCTTTATATGAAGTGCAGTTAAAGCATGATTATATATAGCATATATAATATGATTTCAATATGGAAATCTTCTAAAAATTAATAGTGGTTTAAAAAGGCTCAAAAATTTCAACTTGATTCAGATCACTTTGAAATGCTACAAAAATATTCATATACCAAAAATTCTTTAGATGTACTAGAAAGACAAAAAAAGTTGAAGTCATAACTAGAAGAAACTCTAGTGAATGTTTGTAATGTAGTGATATATTAGTCTGGGTTCTCCAGAGAAACAAAACCAACAGGAGCTATATATACCTGTTATATTTGTTGAATTATTATAAGGAATTGACTCACATGCTCATGGAGGCCCAAAAGTCCTAAGATCTGAAGTCAGCAAGCTGAAGAACCAATGATATTGATACCAGTCTGGGTCTGAAGGCCTGAGAACCAGGAAAACTGATGGTATAAGACTTGGTCCAGGTTGTTGTTAGAGACTGACAAGGCTGTAAGAGAAAAGGAAAAGCTGTGCTCTTGGTATGTAATGTACATATTTTCCATAGGAATAGCATGGACTAAAATATTTTTAAAACCTTAGATCTTGAATCCTATTAATTAGTGTATATGTTTCACTTAGGAAAATTACCTAACAGTGTTGTGAAGTGTTAGATTTTGAAGGAAACAAGCCATGATTTATAGGAAAACATCACCTAAAGTCTGCTGAATTTAGATTATCTGGCATTTCAATTTGTTTTTTACCCTGTTCTCAAGGTTACCATATTTAGTTAGTGGTCATAAATCAGATTCATAAGGCAATCTGTTATTCTTATTACATAGCGGGTGAGGTTTTTCTACCATTTTTTCTTACATTGTTTCAATAAAGAAATACACACTGAAATAATTTATTAACAATACAGCTTCCGTTATGCAGGGTTAGTTTATATGAACAAGTTTAACACTGTTTATTAGCATAATTGGTTATTTTAGAGGCAAATGAGCAATTAGTATTAATGCATTAACAGTAGTGTCTTAGGGAGATTAGGGCTGCTATACCAAAATACTATAGACTGGGTGGCTTATACATAGCAGAAATTTATTGCTTACCATTCTGGAGGTGGAAAGTCTAAGATCAAGGTGCTGGCATGGTCAGATTCTAGGGAGGACTTTCTTACAGGTTGCAGATTGCTGACTTCTCTTTGTATCTTTACATGGTGGAATTTGGTGAGAGAATTCTCTCAGACCTCTTTTATAAGGCCATGGTTCTCATTTATGAGGTTTCTAACTTCATGATTTAATCACCTCCTAAAGGCTCCATCCCCCAGTGCCATCATCTTGGGAATTAGGATTTCAACATATAAATTTGGGAGAAACAAATACTCAATATAAAGTTTGTTGATGTGTTCTTACATAATTATCTAAATGAATTGTTCTTGAATGTACAGCCATACATATAGGTATACACAGAATCATCTGTTGTGGTAGGCAAGTGTGAAAAATTAAAAAAAAACTAATACTTATTGTAGATACATTTTTTAACATTTAAAGCATTTTTCATTTACAACAATGAAATCTTTGGCTTACTACTAAAGCTAAGGCTACCTTAGAAAACACAACTTGTGGATATTTAACTTATGGTAAAGTCTCTAATTTGTGGTAAAAATGTATAAAATCAACGAGATGCCTGGGTGGCTCAGTTGGTTAAGTCTCTGACTTTGGCCCAGGTCATGATCTCATGATTCACAAGTTCAAGCCCTGATCTGTGTTGACAGCTCTGAGTCTGGAGCCTGCTTCACATTCTGTATCTCCCGTTTTCTCTACCCTCCCCCCCTCAAAAATAAGTAAACATTAGGAAAAAAAAATTTAACATATTTTTGAGGCGTCAGTTTATTTTACAATTCAGAATATACTAGTCTGTAGAAACCAACAGTATATAAATGAATTTAGTGGGGTTATTTAACCATTTTAAAGTCAATTTCGAGTAGTATGAAACTGGGCACTGTGGAAGAATATAATATGGAGTTATTTGTACTTTTTCATCATTTCTACATCATCATATGCATTTAAACGTATAGAATGCATAAGACACATTGACTTAATGCATAGTAGTGCTTCAAATAAAATAATTGAGCAGAATTTGGACCTTACTTAGCTCCAACCTTTACCCAGGAATACGTGATTGATCATATGATAGGGTTGATTGTCCACCAGAAGTCTGTCCACCCTGTCATCATACAGTGCTGTTACTGGATAGCTGTTCATGTTCTATCTCTCTTGTACTTAGAAATTTTCATGTGCCTGAGTTATAGTGAATGGAATACAAACAGTGGTAATGTGCATCAGTTATGGCTCTGGAAAAATAAAATCCTTTTCATTCTGCAATGGTCTTTCTCTTTCTGACCAACTTCAGTGTACCCTGTAGGTTAATCTTGAAATCTGTGCATTGAAGATGGCAGTCTGTCAACATAGATGCCTGAATTAAAGCATGGATGTGGGTAGTCCAAAACCTGGTTATTTTCCCAGTAAGGTTTTGTTAGAAATAATCAATTTGTGTGTACATGTGTGGGATGTTAAGCCACTGAAATTCAGTGACTACACAGATTCTGCTTATATTTTGCAAGCCTCAATTAGACAACATTTACTGCTGTTAATTGTTTAAAATGTTGAAAGGATTGAGCAAAAGATTTATGCATTATAACTACTTCTAATGGAGTGTGTATGTACATGTGCACATGTCTGCCCACGAACACTTGATACGGAGTTATTTCAATTACCACCAAATCTGATTAAGAAAAAAAGTTAATTCTAATCCCCGGGTACATCTACTATAGAAGATCTCAGGTCTTTAGGGAGAGTCAGGCTGTGGCCATATAATTAAACAGATAACTACCTAGAATCTTAATTGCTATGTTATAATATATTATACCATAATAAGTGCTGGAGATACAAGTGAGATCTCATCTCTGCTCTAAATATGGGAAAAATGAATACTATGTGGGAAAGTGTAAATGACATGGGAACTAAAATATGGTAAATAGTATTGTGGATAGTAAAGTGAAAGTTTTTTCATAAAAGGAGATTAGAACAAGGAAAGTTAAGGAGACAAATTTGCCTTATGTTTAGAGAACACTACTTAAATGCATTTGCAAACATAAGGAAGTCAGACAAGGCCAAGTTTGAAAGAATAATCCAGTGAAGTATGGAGAACTTTCTCAAAAAAAAAAAAAAAAAAAAAGAAAGAAAGAAAAGAAAGGAAATCTTTGATTAGGTTTCAGATTTAAATGTTTTTTAACGTTTATTTATTTTTGAGACAGAGAGAGACAGATCATGAACGGGGGAGGGTCAGAGAGAGAGGGAGACATAGAATCCGAAGCAGGCTCCAGGCTCCAAGCTTTCAGCACAGAGCCCGACATGGGGCTCGAACCCACGGACCGCGTAATCATGACCTGAGCCAAAGTCGGACGCTTAACCGACTGAGCCACCCAGGCGTCCCAGTTTCAGATTTTTAAACATGCAAATTATCCTTTGGGAAACAGCTTTTAAAGGAAGGTATCTCAATTCTTGAGAGCTAAAGATAACTGTAGCTTAGGAGCATAAATTTCTGGGAAGCCATAATGAATTTATAAAGGAAACAGCAGACAAGAGAGTCCCTGTAATTCATAAGGATTTGAAGATACATATATTTTTGCAGATTATTTTCTAAATTGAAAATATGCAGAACAGCTAAAATTAACATTTTAATGAATTGTGTAACATATAAGACTGTAACCCCTTCTTATTTGTCAAATAAATCTAGATCCAAGTATAAATCAGAGGGAATAGGAAATACACAGGTGAGAGATTATATTTTTCAAAAATCGCTGTAGAAATATTTATGTTCCTACTTACCCTAATGGAGCAATGCCAGTCCTCCATCAATAGATTGGGTCTACTTTTCCTTCCCTATGTATTGGGTAGGCTTGTGATTCTTCCCCACAATGGAGTATGGTGGACATTATGTTACATGATTTATAAGGCTACGTTTTATAAAGAAAACCACATATGGCTTCTTCCTGGCAAGGTTGTGTATTCTTGCTTGCCCTCTGCACTCATAGTTTCTTGATACACTTGGAACTCACTCGGCCATCAGATCCTTAAGAAGCCCATGCTGTATCATGTGGAAAGACAACATGGAAAAACCCATATTTAGAAGAACCGAGGTACCCATCTCATATCTAACATCATCCTCCAGTCATTTAAGGGAATTCTCCTCACATTATTCTAGCTCCTACTCTTTGAGTCTTTTGTTTGAATCTCCAGACATTCTGAAGCAGAATCAAGCCATTTCCCCTGCACCCAGCTGAAACTGTAGACCCGTAGTATTCATAAATATAACAAATGGTTGTTTTACTGCACTAAGGTTCAGTAAAGGTGCTACTGTCTCACTTTCTTCACTTCTTATGTGACTTGGAAATCAGAAGTTAAACTTTCCTCTCTTTTTTTTTTTTTACGTCTGACTTTTAAATGAGAGGATTTGGGGATGTTAACAAAACAAAGCTTTCATTGTTTAACTTAGCATATTCATCTATACATTTTATAAACATAAAACTTATAATTTAAAATCCTTAAAATTACTAAAATCTTCTTTCTGTCTTGCCTTTTTCTTCATTATTATTTATTCATTAGGGGCATTCATTATCTATGACTATGTAAAAAAAATTATCACAAATTTAGGAGCTTGAAATGATACCCATTTATTATTTCACAATTTGTGTGGGTTAGAAGTCTGGGTACAGACTTACACGGGTTCTCTGCTAAGGATATCATGAGGCTGAAACCAGGCTGCATACTCATCTGGAAGCTTGAGCAGGAAATGATCTACTTCTAGGCATCCTAAGATTACAGGCAGAACCCATTTCTTTTCAATTGTCTGATGCATTGACACTTATGTATTCTAAGCCAGCAACAAATAAAAAGAGTGTTTATCTCTGCTTATTTGAGTGTCTGATCTCTACAAGATGTTTTGAAGGGTTTCTCTAATTAGGTCAGGCTTACAAAGGACAATCTCCATTTTAAATGACTTAAAGTTAGATGTCCTACCCAAACTCAAGGAGAATTTGGCATGGGTACTAGGGTGTAAGAATCATGGGGACCACCTAGTGTGTGTTTTCCATAATAGGTAAGTGAATTCTTACTCAATATTTCATTCTCAGTCAAGACATAAAATCTTGATTTCTTTGGCAAATATTTGTAAAACTTTACTATGACCAAAGGTCCAATATTTGTTAACATACTATCATCATGATGAAAAGTACTGCTCTAAATTTCATGAATGTCAAACAGTTTTCCATTCAAATTTTATAAAACTGAATAATTTAATAAATACAATTGAAACTAGAAACTTCTGTGGCATTAGGGACAAAAGAATCTGAATTCAAAGTCTAGCTTTGGGGGGCTGCCTGAGTGGCTCAGTCAGTTAAGTGTCTGACTTCAGCTTAGGTCATGATCTCATAGTTCATGAGTTCGAGCCACAGTTGAGCTCTGTGCTGACAGCTCACAGCTTGGAGCCTGCTAAGGATTCTGTGTCTCCCTCTCTCTCTGCCCTTCTCCTGCTCATGCTCTGTCTCAAAACTAAAGAAACATTAAAAAAAAATTTTTTTTTAAAGTCTAGCTTTGGGTCTACCCATTGTATGTCTTTGTACAAAATGTCTTATCTCTCAGAACCTCAGATTTCTTATCTGCAATTAGCATATTTTATTTCTGTGTTAGTATGGGTGGATTCAAAGCAATCTAAATTATAAGTTTTGCTTCTGGCTACTAAAAACTAGTATGTGAAATATAGTTGCATGTATATATAGTATATGTATATTATGCATATATGTATATGCATATATATGTAAAAATATACTATGTATTATGAGACCTATACATATATATAACTGGAAAGTCAGAACAAGTTTCCAACCTAATATTATATCTTTATTTCATTGGGTAATTTTTCATTTATTATACTGTGCCAAAATGACATCACATTCTGTTTTCTGTTTTTATCACCATTTCATACTGAAAAGTACAAATATAAACAATAAATCTTGTCTTTTCAGGTAGAACAAAGTTACCTTCCTTTTAAAAAATTCCTTCTCTTTTTTTAATGTTTCTTTTTTTATTTTGAGAGAGAGAAAGAGGGAGAATGAATAAATGTGGGCATTGGAGGGGCAGAGAGATAGGGAGAGAGAATTCCAAGCCGGCTTAACACTGTCACCGCTGAACCCTGATCATGCACCGCTGATCATACAGGGCTTGATCTCACAAACTGTGAAATCAAGAGCAGACACTTAACTGACTGAGCCACGTATGGAGAAATAGTAAGAAGGAGACAGATTTCAAGTTAAAGGGAAGAAGAGCATTCTAATAGTGAAATCTGCCTCACTATACCAATCTAGAAAAGTTTCAGATTAACCAACCTGATGTTACGATAAAAAATTGTATCTTTGGAATCTTGGGGAAACTACTGTTTCCATCTGGGAATTCCTGGTAGTTTCTAAGATCTTTCATGAATTATAAAGCCAAGTTTCTCTTAGCCTTTTTGGTGAATAAATTTTGCACTACCTTTCAAAAGGGCAGTCAGCATAATCCAGAAGTCCTCCCTTAGGGTGTATTTTGTTTATGCCTGATAACTGTGAGTTACATTCAGCCCATCATGGATGGTTTTATAGAGACACACTATGAACAACATATGAAAGTATGTTACATATGCTTTTTATTGCTAACGCCCTCTCTTTTATGGTGTAATTGGTAGTGTTTTATTATTTTATTCCATGCTCTCAGTATTGATGATTCTGAAGTCAGAAGTGGCTCTAGAGATTTCAACTGTAGTTTGAGGATCTTCATTCTTGTGTTCTGCTATTGACATCATTCAGCTACACTTTGTGTGCTTCTATCTGGCATGCTGTCAACAATCAAGTCCTAGCTATACTCCAATTCAAATACCAGAGAACGTATTTCGTTTGTAAGTATTAGCTGGGCATTGCGTTTTATTCTAGGCTGCATATTAGGTCATTGATCATCATTCAGTCACCCTTGGTCCACTCTGCTGATGTGGTCTAAAGTCAGTGTCCCCTTCTTTACACTGATTTCTTCAGTGGATGTCTGTTATTGAAAAGTTTTACATAAGAAGCTGTATAAGAAATAATTGTATATATTCAGTTGAGTGAACTATTGTTTACCATATGTGATAATCATTCATTTATTTAAAAAAATTTTTTTTCAACGTTTATTTATTTTTTTTGAGACAGAGAGAGACAGAGCATGAACAGGGGAGGGGCAGAGAGAGAGGGAGACACAGAATCGGAAACAGGCTCCAGGCTCTGAGCCATCAGCCCAGAGCCTGACGCGGGGCTCGAACTCACGGACCACGAGATGGTGACCTGGCTGAAGTTGGACGCTTAACCGACTGCGCCACCCAGGCGCCCCGATAGTCATTCATTTAATAAGCAATGACTTCTACTAGGGCCAAGATCTATGTAGGTGTCTCCAAAAATCTTTTGCCCTTTAATATCAAAGTAGTAGAAATTGTATTCAATAATCATATGACACAGATGCTACAGAGATGGAAGAATTTTCTACAGTATGTCTCAGTCCTTCGTTATATCCCAAAAGTGTGTCTCAATGTAGTGACCAGAATTCCAGCAAGTAAAACAGCATGTCACCCCCATAGTTGGACTCAGTAAATCAACATAATTTGGCCCAACAGCAGAAGGGGAAATGTCTTAATTACATGATAGAAAGGTAGTATTTTGAAGTCCTTTACTGTGCATTCTTAAGGAATTTTTAATAACAGATTTGACAGTAAGTGGTTATTGCTTTGTGTGTTTATTTTAGAATCTAGTCTTAATGTAAGATTTACTTTTGACTAACCCAGTAATAAGATGTTCCAGTATTTTCTTTATCTGGGCACCTAGTACATGGCAGAATTTTATTTAGTGAGAAAGCTTCCAGTTTCTTCTTTAACCAGGTGGATATTGAAATTCACCCTAATTTTCCAGCTGGTTAAAGACCTAAATGTAAAATAATACTTTATTGTAAAACTGTAAGAGAATATAAATACCTTAAAGTGGAAAACTTAATTTTAGAGATATTTTATGAAAAAGCATGATTCAAAAAATAAAATATTGATATATTTTACTGTGTCGAAAACAATTTCTGTTGGGTGAAAGATACAATATGTAATATTGTAATATATACAATATATTATATGTTGTGTATAATATATATATTGTATATATTGTAACATTGTATATATTGTACATATATACATATATACAATATATGTATATATATACAATATGTACATATTTATATGTATATATACATATATATTGTGTATATATTGTAATATATTTTATATATATCATATATATTTTAATATTATAATATAACAATGTTAAAGGACAAGTCATAGAGTGGAGAAATGATAATATATCTACATTATCATATGTATGACTGGAGAGGATATATATTCAAAATAGTTTTTTGAAACTACATGATAAATAATAAACTAACAGGGGCGCCTGGGTGGCGCAGTCGGTTAAGCGTCCGACTTCAGCCAGGTCACTATCTCGCGGTCCGCGAGTTCGAGCCCCGCGTCGGGCTCTGGGCTGATGGCTCAGAGCCTGGAGCCTGTTTCCGATTCTGTGTCTCCCTCTCTCTGCCCCTCCCCCGTTCATGCTCTGTCTCTCTCTATCCCAAAAATAAATAAACGTTGAAAAAAAAATTTTAAAAAAAAATAATAAACTAACAGAAAAGGGAAACTTACAAGATTACTGAGAAACAGGAAACCAGAAAAGTAAATAAACATTTCAAAAATACTCAACTTTGCATGAAATAAGTAGAAGAAAAACTCTACAATAAGCTACTCTTTCAAATTTATCAGAGGGCAACAATCAGAAAGTTTGGCGAATATCAAAGAAGGAAAAAAACAATTCCTTTAAGTGTCTACGTTGGAAATATCATGCTGAAGAGCTTTTAACAATGTGTTGTGAAGGTGAAGGTGTAAATTACTTATGACTCAATAAACCGACTTCTAGTTAGATACCCTAAAGAAAGTGTTATGCACATGCAGCAGGATTCATTCCAGAACTGAATTCGCCTATATATGCCATCAATAGGTAATTGAATAAAGATATTGTGGAATTTTTACAAATGGAACATTGCATGAAGTTAGAATGTATTACATAATATGTAGCAAGTGACTAAAGCATGTTGGAAAATGATATATCAATATCCTTAAAATGTTACAGTATATGTATACATTTTCATTAATACATATTTCATGGAAAAATACAAATATATGCAAGAAAATTACTCAAAGAGATGGAAATAAAGTAGAACGCAAGAGGTTTTAATTATATCTGTGGGGGGGGAAGGGTGTGGTATGAAGCACGTGTGATAACACCCCAACATTTGTTAATTATTAGTGGCCAAAACATAGGTGATTTGGGATTTCTATCCACTTTATTTTTTTTGATTTTTTAAAAGCTTTTATTTAAATTCCAGTTAGATTACATACTGCACATTAGTTTCAGGTGTATAATTTAGTGATTCAACACTTTTATACAACTCTGGTACTCATCACAAATGCCCTCTATAACCTCCATCACCTATTTACCCCATTCCCCCACCTGCCTCCCTTATGGTAACTCTCAATTCTCTATAGTTAAGAGTTTATGTCTTGCTTTGCCTCTCTCTCTCTCTCTCTCTCTCTCTCTCTCTCTTTATCCCTCTGCTTATTCTGTTTCTTTAAAAAAATTTTTAATATTCATTTTTGAGAGAGAGAGAGCGCAAGTGAGCACGAGATGGGGAGGGGCAGAGAGTGAGGGAGACACATCATCGGAAGCAGGCTCCAGGCTCTGAGCTATCAGCACAGAGCCGAGCCTACGTGAGGCTCGAACTCACAGACTGCGAGATCGTGACCTGAGCTGAAATCCAGTCAGATGCTTATCCGACTGAGCCACCCAGGCACCTCTCTTTTCTTCTCTTTCTTAAATTCCACTATATTGTCTCTAACTCTGTATATTCAGTTTAAAAAATTACCTTTCAAGGAAACATTTTTGTTCCAGGAAGAGTTAAGTGCCTCTGCTTAGTTATGAAATGTAGGAGAGATAGGCATTCTCTCTTCTTAAGTGTATATGAATAAGTACTTATTTCATAAAGATAGGCCAGTAGTGTACAGAGAAGTTGCTTAGGGAACATGTAGTCAAAATTATTTTGGGGTCCAGAAACTTAAAAGGAAAAGATACAAGCAGTTACTTTTTCCATTTCTCAAGTGGTTTATGCTCTTTTTGAAAGAATTTCCACTGATTTAAAAAAGAAGGAGAAGGAGACGGGAAGGTCCCTTTGTTCATCAATAGTAATTACAATGTGGGGTTTGGGAGTCCAGACTGATGTGTTTACTCCACATTAGAGACTGAGAACTGTTGGAGTGGAGTGTTCTGACCAGCCTGTGACTAAGCCTCAAAGTTGCTCCACAAAATCATTTTTGTGTGTGCTCATATGTCTGGAAAACTCGCCAGTTTATTAGGGTAAAATGATAGAGCTCAAAATAAAACAAAAAGAAGCACAAATATGAGGTACTTCTGCAACAAGTGTGAAAAGATCGGGAGTGATCTAACCATTTTCCTATAAGGATATTCATTTTGCTGGAGTTCTGTTGCTCTTCAGTTTATAGAAGAAATCTGCTAATGTGAAATAATTTTAAATTCTTCACTGCCATGATTTTTAGAGAGGCGTATGCTGTTTCTTATCTGAAATTTAGACATTTGATCACATGTTTAAAGAGAAGCAGGGATCATATATTCACTTTGTTTGCCCTTTTACTAAGTATTAATATAGGCTTCACAGTTATTGTGAAGATACATAATGTTAACCATATTAATTAATGAAACAAAGCTTACAGAAGTGAAGCCATCTGCCTGTAGTTTTGCGGCAAAGTGCCTATAGGTAGGACATATTTGTTGAATGAGTAAACAAATATTTATGACCCAAAGTTGTGGTTTAAAGCAAGGGCTGGCTTTGTGATTCATGCTCTTCAACGATAACTCACAGTTGACATTTTATATATATATATTCTAAAATTCTGATTGTATTCCCTTAAGATCAATAGCTACCATTAGAAATATTCTTCCATTTAATTCACAGGATGTTCAGATGTTGGGTGCTGTAAAGGGAATTTTGTATGCCTGAATAAAGCCATGAATTTCATTTCAAAAGTCACCTAAGATTCTCAAGAATGTCTGAGATCTGAAACATGCCAGTGAACGTGGAGGATGGTTTTAAAAGTATATATTCAGTCAGACTTTTGGAGCAAAACTTCTTGAGGATAGAAAATATTAAAAATCTTACTCTCTAATTTATGAGTTTCTAGGAATTATTGTATGCTTCCAGAACTTGTTTTGTGCATTATGTAGTTATTTGAGTAGAGCATCAATCACGTCAAACAATTTGGGATCATTGTAGTAATAATTTGCTTTCGAGTCCCACATATTAATCTTTAGAGCTTATCTGCTGAGTCAATAATTTTGAAATCACCTTTTGCAGTAATTAGAACATGCAATAGAGATTTGTGCAAATGAATGCACTGAAAGTTTTATGTGGTGGTCATTATAGCCATACGTCATCTTACTTTTCTTGGCTGTACTTGAAGGTGGGATTCCAGACTCATGTCTGTGCACTAGTGAAAGAGACATTTCTGAGAGAGGTCTTCTGGCTGGAATCTGAAAATCTTTTGAGAAGACCAAACAATACTGTTTTTGTTCTGTTTTGTTTTGTTTTGTTTTTTGAAGGGGAAGATTCAAGGTTGAAAAGTAGCTCAGGTAGGACATCACTGATATTTTTTTTCCCTTTTAATTGAAGTATACGTGACACACACTGTTAGATTAATCTCAGGTGTAAAACATACCGATTTGACAACTCTGTAGTTATACTATGCTCACCACAACTGTAGCTACCATCTGTTACTGTACAATGTTATTACAGGACCATTGACTACATTTCTTATGCTGTGCCTTTCAACATTGTGGCTTATTCATTTTATAACTGGAAGTCTATAATTCTCGCTCCCCTTCACACTTTTTTCCCATCCCCCTATTTCCCCTCTCTCTGGTAACCAGCGGTTTGTCCCTCTATTTATGCGTCTGTTTCTGCTTTTGTTTGTCTGTTTTGTTTTTGAGATTCTACATGTAAGTGAAATTATACGGTATTTGTCTTTCTCTGTCTGACTTGTTTTATGTTGTATAATGCCCTCCAGGCATTTATGTCACAAATGGGAAGAGCTCATCCTTTCTTATGGCTGTACAGTATTTGTGTGTGTGTGTGTGTGTGTACCATATCTTCTTTATCCATTCATCTGTGGATGGACATTAGATTGCTATGATATCTTTGCTATGGTGATTAACGCTGCATTAAACATAGAGGTGCATGTATCTCTTCAAATTAGTGTTTTCATGTGCTTTGGGTAAATACCCAGTAATGGAATTATTGGATTGTATGGTATTAAAAAAAAAAATTAAGAGCCTTCATAATGTTTTCCACAGTGGCTGTACCAGTTTGCATTCCCACCAACAGTGCACAAAGGTTCCTTTTTCTCTGCATCCTTTGTTGACACTTGTTATTTCTTGTCTTTTTGTCCTAGCCATTCTGACAAGTGTAAGATGATATCTCACTGTGTTTTGATATTTATTTCCCTGATGATAAATAATATTATTGAGTATCTTCATGTGTCTGTTGGCCATCTGTATGTCTTCTTTGCAAAAAAGGTCTTTTCAGGTCCATTTTTTTAAGTTGGATTATTTGTGTTTTTTTTTTTTATATATATATATTGAGTTGTATAAGTTCTTTATATTTTTGGGCCACTTGTTGGGTATATCATTTGCAAATGTCTTCTCCTATTCATCAGGTTGTTTTTTTTCACTTTGTTGATGGCTTCTTTCACTGTGCAAATGCTTTTTATTTTGTTGTACTCCCAATAGTTAATTTTTGCTTTTTCTTTTCTTTGTCCTAGAAGACGTATCTAGAAAAATGTTACTAAGACTGATGTCAAACAGATTATTACCTGTGTTCTGTTCTTGGAGTTTTATGGTTTCAGGTCTCATACTTGGGTCTTTAATTCATTTTGAATTTATTTTGTGTATGGTGTAAAAAGCCCAGAAAGCAGAAAAAAAACCAGAAAAAAGAAATTACTACTACTAGCAGTAGTTGTAGTAGCAGCAGCAATAGCAGCAACACTGATAGAAAAATAATAGCTTACTTTCATTGGAGGTTTTTTTTTATATATATATTCCAAGAACTTGGCTATGTATTTGTATAAGAAAATGGAATTTAACCTTCATGACAACCTTACTATATAGATGGTATTATATTATATAGATGGTATTAAAAGATATCAAATTTTTTGCCCAAGTAGCAGGGAGAATGCAGCACAATCAATTCCAGACAGGATTAACTGAGAATGAGTTTACATTCAGGTTGTAGACACCTGCATGAGTCACCAGTTAGGAGATAATTGGAGAGTGAAGGAAAGATAGAAGAATGTAATACCAAACACTTTGTTTGTTTCAAACTTAGATAACTTGACTGTGTTACTCATATAAGCATGGAACTGATATGAAATAGACTAAATAATTAATACACTCAATATTAACGAATGTATATCTAAAACTTTGGGATGCCTTGACTTGTTAAGATGGGATATCTAATGGGAGGGATGGATCAAGTAAAAGTTTGGTATCAGAAAATTAGTGCAATAAAATCCTTGCTACTTCTGTAACTATCACTCCTCTATGTCTATCAAAGTGTCTTATCAAATTTCATGTATTTCTTCAGAAGTTTTTTAGTGCCTGTTCCATTCCATATACTGCTGTGCTCTTTATGCGTTATGCTGATAGGATGGTGCCTCATCGTATGAAATGAGGTCCCTATATTCACTGATGCATTGAAGGATACAAACTCAGACACAGCTGACTAGTATACAAACACAGAGGCACCATAAATTTGAAGAGTGCAACATAAGAATTTTAAAAATTATAAATTTTATCCTTGAAACTATAAGGATTGTCAGATAATTCTTTCATGGTAATGTGATATTTACTCTGTTCAAGATGTACAGCTGTACTTTATGCAGAAGGCAGGTACTATGTGGACAGGGAATAATAACAAACTTGCATGCCCTCTGCTTTTAATAAGTATATTTTCACACCCTCTAAACATACTTACTTCTCATTTAAATATCTCTGGGACATTGATGTGGGGCTATGCTATTACAAGATTTAATTACAGGATTTAATTCTCTGCAAGAATGAGAAAACTGACCTCCTATTTCAGCACAAACGTCTTCATCTACCTTCCCTGGTTTCTCTTTTGTCAGTGCCCTGATTTTCATTCCCTTGTAGTTTCTCCCCTACTGTCAGCACCACCACTCCAAAAATAAGTAAATGAACAATATATAGAAGTCACCCATGGGAGCAACCTGTGTAACATAGATATTCTCTGAGGTTTTCAGATCATTCCCTCTTACTTGGGTGGCGGCTGCTTCTCAAGGATTTTTGGCTTTCTCTTTTTATCATTTCCATATCTGTGTAGCAACATCTGTCTGTAGTTTTAAGTGTGAGAGGAATGCTGTAGTCCTGTCCTGGCCTCCACAGATTAAAAGTTTTTGAGAAAGTTTCTCTACTTTTATTGTTGTATACAGGACATATCCTAGAGCCTTAACTATTTCTCCATGAAATTACATTCACTACGATTGTCACACCTTACAATCAAGTATCCAATTCATGCTTCAGAAAGGTGGTTTAAGTGGGTAACCTCTAAGGCTCCTTACAACTCCAGCATTATTTAATTCTATATGATTTTCTCTGAAAAGGAGGAACTCCAGGGGATGGGGCAGTCAGTGGGTGGACAGGAAAGCTTTTACATTTAATTCCCCATAATTTTCTCTGGGTAAGTGCAATGTCATAAAATGATGACTGAACTAATAGGTATCTTAAAGGAAGGGAAAAGAAGTAATGCTTTTATGCCTTCGTGAAAAACTATGACCCAGTTTTAAAATGGATATAATAGAATGCTATGAAGATAATTACAGTATTTATAATCAATGTTCTCTCTAAATATCTTATTTGCATTTTACAGTTCTTTTTTCTAAGATAGTTCACTAATGTTAACTATTTACACACTTTTTTGAATGCCATCTACATAAGTAATTTGTACTTGGGGAAAGTGCAACAATTTAGGATTTGACCTGCTTTTAATATAAAAAGTATTTGTAGTAGTGGTATTGGTTCATTTGCTTCTGAGATCTGAGGAAAGCTGTTTCTTCCCACCCATACCTTCTTCAATTTCTGAATCTTTAAAAAAAAAACAAAAAGGATAATAATTGGAATCTTTAAAATTCTTAGAAATGTTTGAAGGTTAGAGAGCTAGGTGTTCTTTTATACTCCATATAGCCAGGCACACACACACCCAAAATAGAGGGGTTTTTTTTGTACAATTTTAAAAATTGCCTAAAAACAAAAACAGGTATATTAAAATCTGAAATTCTGTTTGCTTGATTTTTGTGTTTTTGTTTTTTGAGAGAGAGAGGAAAGGAAGGAGGGAGGGAGAAAGAGAAAGAGAAAGAGAAAGAGAAAGAGAAAGAGAAAGAGAAAGAGGCAGGGGCAGAGGGTGAGGGAGAGAGAATCTTAAGCAGGCACTACGCAGAGCCTGACATGGAACTTGATCTCACAACCATGAGCTCTAGACCTGAGCTAAAATCAAGAGTCAAGTGCTTAAACTGCTGAGCCATCCAGAGCCCTTGCAGTTCTATTCTTAAATTCTTTGCAGTTGAGAAAATTTTGAGGAACAAGGTGTGTTTCAGGGGGTCTTGATAGTTCTTAATAGGCCCTGTGTCTTCTGGGGCCTTGCTACTGTAAACCAGTAGCCTAGGAATAACTAGTTAAAGATGCAGGTCATATTTATTGTGCATATTTATATCCATCTCTCCGCTGCTAATACAAATTCTGATCAGGTTCTAAGAAATAACCCTTCATAGTGTTGTTAAGAATTACTGCTGTGATGTACTCTTTTTGGCTTCACAGGCTCTGCCCTCAGAAGTTTAAAGAAGTCTTATCAGTATGTTTTTCTATGGACTATAACTTTTTGAGATTCTCAAGTCATCTTGAAAATGCCTACATATTTAAAAATCATTTTTCTAGTGAAAATTATATGGACTGGGAGATCATAGGTAGCTAGATTTGTTTCCTGTACCTGGCATTTACTACCTGTGTGAGTTTAGGAAATCTATTTAATCTACCTAGGACTCTTTTTCATAAGACTGTGGTGTAAATTAGATGACAGAGTCTATGTAAAACCCATGTATAGCAACTTCCTTGTTGGCCAATTATCCCATTTCAATTCTTCTGCTCTAGTTACAGAATTACACAAATTCATAATTTGAATTCAATTATGAATTTGTGTAATTCTGTAACTAGACATATACTTACCTTCAGTAAAGACTTTATTCCCCAGCTTTCTTGGTTGTGGTCATGACAAAATGGAAGTGTTATATGTAGGATATGGGAGGTTTCATAAATTATATTAGTGAATAAACTTATTTGATCAAACAGTAACAGTGTGCCTCAAGCCCTCAAGCATATAGAAACAATTATCAAGCAGAATAATTCAAGACCTCAAAGATCATCTCCTATGACTGGCCAAAGGATACTCTAGGTTTTGAATGTTCAAATATTGAGTAACCCAAGCCTCCTGAGTCCACTCTCCTGTTCATCTGAGTCGTCTTCCTTATGGTATAGTGGAAGTGATGCTGGAGTTGTGACCTAATTCTCCATCTATATTCTGTCTTCTCTTTATCTCATCACAGACTTCATTCATCCATGATATCTCTGTTTCTTTAACAACTTTCTCTTTTTTTTTAGATTTTAAAAATGTCTTTTTTATTGTTATTGTTATTGCTATTATTATTGCCATATAAAGAACACTTTATATGGCATCTGTACCCTTAACAAAGTCTTCAGTGTACGATACAGTGTTACTAACTGTGGACACAATGTTGCACAGCACATTTGTAGAACTCACTCATCTGGCATAACCAAAAGTTGATACCTGTTGAACAATAACATCATACTACCCCTTCCCCCCCCAGTCCTTGGAAACCAACATTCTGTTCTGTTTCGATGCAGTCTGATTATTTTAGATACTCCATTCAAGTGTAATCATGCAGTATTTGTCCTTCTGTGGCTGGTTTATTCATAATGTCCTCCAGATGCGTCCATGTTACATATGGCAGGGTGTCCTTTTTTTTATTATTTACATTTTTACACTGTATATTAACTAAAATTTAACTTTCTTTGCTACCTCTTCCCAAATCCAATTTGGAAAAAAAAATTCTCTATCCCTTCCTTCAACCACAGTCCTATTTCCATCCTCCTTATTTATGGTAATTGCTTGAAAAATGTTTTATACTGGTCTCTATATTTCTTAATTTATCATTAATTCCTACTCACCTATTGCTGAATTGATAATAGAAATTACTAGTGACTTCTTTGTTTCATAACTGAAGAAAATAATATTTCATGGTTGTTCTTATGTGGATGCAATTAAGTCTTAGCCTACCTCTGTACCAAAAGCTTATCCTTTGGATTCTGTGATAATTCAATGTTGATGCATTCAGGAACATAAATTAGTACCTTATTATGTGTCAGGTACTGTTCTAAGAACTAACTAGGTATCTCATAACAACCACCACCATTTTTACTCATCTAGCACTTACTCTGAGAAAGAAGCTGAGCATAAATTATGTAATTCCCTATAATTCCTGCAGTGCCCCACGAGAAAGCCACTATTATTTGCTACATTTTACAGAGGAAAAAACTTTACTTAAGAGAAGTCTATTAACTAAGGCTTAACAATTAATTATTAAGTCTTTGGACTGGAACCATCATCTATTAAATCTCCAAGTCCATGAACTTAATTTTCTTTGAAAAAAAAGTTCTATAGTCCTTATTTTCAGTTGTCTGGGCATGTAGAAGGACTTGACTGCAGCATGATGGTTGTGAGTTTCTGTGTTTTGCAACTGCCCTTTCTGCTCTTTTGAATACTGTTTCCCCAGTTATTTATGACCTTAGTCTTAACTTACTTAACTTCTGGGTACCTTACAGTGGTGACTCTCCTTTGTGTTCCTGTGTCCTCCCAAATAACTTACCCTTAATATAGGATTTACCAGAGTGTAATGTAATGGTCTGTTTATTAGTATACGCTTCCCAATAGACTGTAATTTGCTTGATAACTTCAATGGCTGGCACTTACTGAAACATCTATTTTTTTTCAATGAAGGAATGAATGATTATAATTTTGTGTTATTTTTTTTCCAAAGAATACCAGCCTTTCATGTTTTGAAAATAACTTCTTAGTTGTCTTTCTTTCTAACCATTTCTTCAGCAATGTTCAAGTACTCCTATGCTCCTGCGTATATACACAATGCTTCTTTTTTTCTTATCCACAGAATGTTCTTGCCATATTCCCAAATTCTTATCTGTCAAGACTTCTCCCAGACATGAACTCTGCTATGAATCCTTCAGTGACTCTGCATTGTTTATGTAGGCAATAACATGTTGTTATATCTTACATTTTATTTTCTCTGGTTCTCTTTCTAAAGAGTGAGGATTTACATTATTCATTCTTAAGTAGCCAAAGTCCTTAGTGGTATAAACACTGAAATATCTTCTTAATAAATAATAGCCACTGTTATGTTTCAGAGCCTTTAAGATATAGATTGGTGTAATCTACAAATTATTTACTTATCTATTAAAATCTATTTTAAAAATATGTTTGGAATTATTTCAAGGACTATTTTTTTTTTAAATTAAATACCAAACAATGTAGAACTGAAACTGAGATGCTTTTATGAATGCAGTTGCCCTCTACCATGTGTTCCATATGTTTGTGTACATCATTTTTTAAAAGTTTTATTTATTTGTTTTGAGAGAGAGAGTGAGTGAGCACACGGGAGGGGCAGAAAGAGAGAGAGAGAGAAAATCCAGTCAGGTTCCGCACTGATAGTGCAGAGTTCAAACCTAAGAAACATGAGATCGTGACCTGAGCCAAAATCAAGAGTTAGACTCTTAACCGACTGAGCCACCCAGGCGCCCCTGTACCTTATTGAAGAATCAACAACATTTAATTTATATACCTGAGATGTTTCTTTTGACAATTACATTCATATTATCTCATAATGAACCTGTTTTTTTTTATTTTATCAATTACAGGAATTGTTTTTATTAGATAAAGATTTGAAAATCTTACATATTCTTATTTTTGTGACTGAAAAAGTTTTCCCTAAAGTATTTTTTAATGCTCTCCAGACTCTAGTTTGCTAACCTACAAATTAAGAAAAAAAATTATTTTTCTCCTTATGTTGTTAAAGGATGGTTTTAATTATTTATAGACACATGGTAAGAAAAGGCGATTTATCATGTTGCAGAAACCCATCACTGATTAGTAAAGATTATCCACTTTTTCTCAGATTGATGAATTATTTCCAGTTGTTTACAGAGAAACAGTACAAGCAGAAATGTTTGGGCACCCGGAAAAAATGACCTGTATGTAAATAAATGTTGTTTTCAGTTGTGGAAGATTTCATCCTTTCTAGCACAGGTACACATCCACTATAATTTTATAAACAGTTTTAAGTGCATTAAAAAAATAAAAAAGATAAATTCACAGTAAACTGGGACTAGGGATTACCTGCTTGAACTACTCTGTCTCTTAAATTCCATTAATATAGAATTATCATGCAGTATTTAGTAGTCACTGGATCATATTCGGAATTCATTTTGCTCTTTTAAAGCCTTTATTACTCAATATCCTATTACTTTTACAGGTTTTAAAAAGTAAACTTTTGGGGGCGCCTGGGTGGCACAGTCGGTTAAGCGTCCGACTTCAGCCAGGTCACGATCTCGGCGGTCCATGGGTTCGAGCCCCGCGTCAGGCTCTGGGCTGATGGCTCAGAGCCTGGAGCCTGTTTCCGATTCTGTGTCTCCCTCTCTCTCTGCCCCTCCCCCGTTCATGCTCTGTCTCTCTCTGTCCCAAAAAATAAATAAACGTTGAAAAAAAAAATTTAAAAAAAAAAAAAGTAAACTTTTGGTTAACTTTGTTTCTTTTTAGAAGTCTAATTTGGAAAGTTTTTAGGGAGTTGGCACCAGGGAAATAGCAACTGTAAATTTGTAGCTATGGTATAATGGTCTTCAGATTGGGTTTTGTTTCAAATCCCACTTCTGCAGTATACTAGCTACATGATGCTCAAGCTATTTATTTAATCCCTGTAAGTATCACTTTCTTTATAAAATACAGTAACAAATACTAGATCTTTATGATACTAAGAGATTCAAATGAAGCAATGCATATAAAGCATGAGCATTTGATAAGTAAGTTCTCGAAAAAGTTAAGCATAGTTATTATTAGCTCTATCGTTATCTTTTAAATTACCATTATTACAAATGCTGTGGTTTGCATCTATGCTTTAATGAATGGCCACTGATTGTATTATGAATATCTTAAGAATGAGATTATTGTTCCATGTCAGAGTGAGCCTAAAATACATCCCTGCCTAGGTAGATATACAACCAAAGCTGTATCTGTAGATTTTTTTGCTTATTTTCAAACATTATAATCAATATATCAATAATAGAAATGAGCTGTAGTTAGTAAGATTAAAATAATAGTCGTTCATTAATTATATCAAATATATAAGATGTTAATACAAGGTGGGCTAATCGAGTGCAAGATGTTATTACTAGGTGAAAGGTGTATGAAGGCAGGACAGTATATGGCAATCTGTATTATCTGCTCAACTTTTCTGTAAGTTTAAAATGGTTCTAAATATAAAGTCTATTAATTAATTTGAAAATGATTGTTTAAAATATGTATGTTTAAATTTGGTGATATATGTGAAGAGCATTGAATGTATCCATATACTTCAAGACAAATAGATTTTTAATGAATTTCTCTTTTTTAGAAAATACTCAAAAATATGAAGAAAAATTCAGAAATATTTGCTATGTAATAATTTTGAGGGCTATAAGTTAAGAGCATACCATCATTTATATATTTAAGTAAATTATTTTCCAAATAGAGAATGTTATACAGACAAACTAAATTGTGTTTAAGGAAGTTTAAGGTTGCCTGTCAATTTGATGAGCATATTTTCCAAAACCAAAGATAATTTGAGAAAAATCTATTTTTTCAATGAGTAAAAATTATAGAGTCTAAGCACTATCAAAACATTTATGATATATTTTCATGACACTTCAAGGATTTCAGAAATAACCATACACATAGAAGAAATGAAAATCAGTTATACATTTTTTATGATCCCTTTATCTCCATTAACTATCACTTCACTATAGAAATTTCACAGTATCTTCTTTCAAAATGTTAACATTTCTCTTAATAGCACGACCTAGAGGTAGATATAATTGTTTTATTTAATACTTTTAAGAACATGGACATTGGAATCAAAGAACATTAAATCCTAGCTCTGGCACTAAAAGCTATGATTTGGATGTTAATGTATTTTTATTTAATATCCAGTTTGTAAATAGCGGCCCAGTTTGTAAATAGGGAGTATTACACTTTACATCCAAATGACTACTTGAAGAAAAAAAAGAAATACTGGATATAACATGAGCTTTAGAACAAAAGCTTGTAGCAAACATCCAGTCATCATGCATCATGGCTACTTTTACCAACTACCCATTTATCTAGAAAGGTTTTATTTATACTTATTTCAAAATGTATTACATATTTAATATTGTAGCAAAAAATATTCTTTAACGTTTCATCATAGAGGAACCCCAGGGTTCCTCTTTGGGGTGATGAAAGTGTTTGGGAATGAGTGGTGATGGTTATGCAACAGTGTAAATATACTAAAAAACAAAACAAAACAAACAACTGTACTTACTAACATGCATTAACATGTTTACATGATTTGATGATATACTAATTGTATCTCAATTATAGTGTTTAAAATCTACACATAGTATACTAGTTTAGGGGGTGTATACATTGTAATTTTTCAAGAATGTGAATTTGAAACTATTTGTATGTTCTCTAACATAAACCTGATTGTTAGAGTTGAGCATAAACAGCAGAAACACCATTCTAGATACTTTAAAATCATTGGAATGATTATAGAATCAAATTATACTCTAGGCTTTCCATATGATTCCCATAACAAACAGATTCTGAGATTTAAGGACGCTACTAACTCTGGGGAATAGATCCAAGGCTGTTTTTTTCTTATTTCTTTGTAAGTCTCAAAAGAGTTCTTCTGTTAGGAAATATTCAGATTTGTAGTTGCAAGGGAATCTGGGAAATGTGGTTTTTAATTTTCTAAAATCCCAACTGGATTCTATACTAGAATTTGAAAGAGATAATTTAATGTCTAAAATTAGCTACTAAAAGTATTTTGAACCTTTGGGGCACCTGGATGACTCAGTCAGTTAAGCGTCTGACTTTGGCTCAGGTCATGATCTCATGGTTCCTGAGTTCGAGCCCTGCGTTGGGCTCTGTGCTGACAGCTCAGATCCTGGAGCCTGCTTCAGATTCTGTGTCTGCCTCTCTCTTGACCCCTTCCCTGCTCACGCTCTGTCTGTCTCTCTCTCTGTCTCTGTCTCTCTCAAAAATAAACAAACATTAAAGACATGTTGAACTTTCAAAATAGAAAGGTTGAAATTATTCTTAAAATAGTCTTGTCTATCACAATACTAAATTATTATTATTATTATTATTAGTGTTGGAATTAAAATATTTTAATGGTATACTTAATAAAATAATATTAAAATCAGGACCCAACCTTTGGAAAATTATTCTCCCCATTTCACTCTAAAAATTCCATCTGTGAAGGTTCTTTGAGCCATCTGGTCATCTTAATTCTAACTACTGCAATTTTTATCAAGATTATTATAAGAGCCTCCTAATTGTGATCTACGTGCTTCAGTTTCTCCTTGTACTCAGTCCTGCAAATATAATTATTTCCTTGAACATTCTAAAATTCCCCAATTTGAAAAGGTCAAAATACTATATTATCTATACGAATCTTGCATTATTTAAGTATAACCTAATTCCCCTACATAAATTCTATCACCTTTAGCTTTATGTCTCCACAAAACTCATATAAACTGTGCCTGGAATTCTTCTCTAACCATAGGGTAAATTTTTCCACTTGTGCATGTTTCTTGTGCCTGGCATTTATTCTGTCACTTCAGAAATACTAATCTACCCATGGTTTAGACTAAAATATGTGCTTACATACAAATCTTCCTCTGATGCTTCCAGAGTATTGGATTGCCCCATCCCCCTGCAATTTTCTGATTTTGTGGGACCTTTTTACACAGCATTTCTAACATGTCTTCAATGCAGGGACAAAATAGCACTTTTATTTTTATTTCCACATACCAATATTTAGCCTGACACAAAACAGATACCCAATAATTGTTTAGATAAGAATATATAAATATAATAATAAACAAATGGATGTATAATTTAACTGTCCCTTCAAAAGGTTATAAGTACAGTAATTTATTTTTGAGCATTAGAGGACAATCCAGTGTTATGCTTCCCAATTGTAAATTTTGGTAAAGTTCAAGGACCAGTTTTTAAAGTTTATATTAAGATCCCGGATTGTCAATTCTGTTTGACTTGATTTGGATTTCAGTCTAATAAGAAATAACAGTACTGCAATCATGAGACTTCAATTAGACCTAGACACATTGATAGGAATATCAGTTAAGGTACAGTTAAAATATTGTGAGAAGGAATTAGGTTCTGAATTCTATTTCACATCAGTAGGCAATGGCTGTGAAATCAAAGTCACTGAAGATAATTTTTTCTCATGAACTTCTCTGACCTACTATTAGGAATAAAAGTTAAAGAATTGTTTCTAATTTAAAGAAGCATTACGAAATGAAAAATGCACACACACTCAAACATATATGCACAGGAACTCTCTTGGCAGTACTTACTATTTATTTTTAACCTCAGAAATGAGTCTTTATGCCATACATGCCCTTGGTGACTTTACATCATCTTAAATGAGGCCATAAAGAAAGAAAGTGGCTGCAGCAGGAAACTATAAATTAGTGCTAGTAGGGTCTACAGAAGCCCCAACTGTAAACATATTAAACTAGGAAACTTGAACTTCATTCTTGTACTTACTATCAGCTTTTATTAACAAAAATATAATTAAAATCCCACTGTGCATCTTCAAGTTTTATCTCAAAGCCAATAACAAAGTTATTGAATGCTGAAGCACAATATCTTTACAGCCAAAATTTCTGCAACTAACAATTTAATTAGATATGGGCAGGCATACCTGTAGGTGAGTAGTCAGAACTAATGTCCCAATTAAGCAATCTGTGCCATGGTCTTTAAAAATGATAGTCTTCTTGGCATATCTGTGTATACTTTGGATTTTCCCTGAATAAGAGTTTTAAATAGAAAAAAAAATAAGCCATATATATGGAATGAATTGATAAATTTATAATAGCAAAAATGAAAAATATCCAAATATCCATCAGTTGGGAGTTAAGAAAATTCCACCTCATGGAATATTACACCTATACTTTTTAAAAAGATAATTTTAAAATAGGTAGAATTGTTACTTCTCAAATGTAAAATGAACAAGTGCTAATTATTTGACCTATAAGTAAAGGATATAGTGTTAAAAAATAATTCAGGGGAGAATCCAGGGAACAGACACATGCATGGACAGTGGCAATTACTGAAATAAATTTGTATTAGATACAAATTTGACTTCTTCCAGGGTGGTTAAAGGTATGAAATTGAATTAGTTGTACCTTCACCAGAAAAAAGTGTTTTTTTTTTTTTTTTTTTTTTTTTTTTTTTTTTTTTTTTTTTTGCATCTTTAGGGTTGTTCAGGCTTCCTGATTGGAAGGTGTTCCTAAATTACATTATAGAGATAGGAAAATCTGTCAGAATCCAGAACTACTTGAGTTAAGGTAATCATTGGGAATACAGTGACCATGGCAGTTAGAGATTGCAAGCAGAATACCTGAGAGGAGAAACCTCAGAAAGAGAATTCCAGAGACTTGTAAGGTCCCTTAGTTTTTATTTAGGTATCAATGGATGTAAGTTAGAAAACTGTCTGAGGCTGGGAAAAGAAGTGGGCAAAAGAAACAGAGAACAATCCCAAAGCTCAAACAGAGCTGGGAAAACTTCATTTCCCACTAACTAGAGTGGAAAACATCATTATTCATAGGACATCGGATGGAATAATTGGAGAATTTTACCTAAAATTAGCCAAAGACTAATTTCTTATCTAAGAAATTTTAACAATAAAACCAGAAAAGGATTTCCAAGCAATTTAACTTAATTCCAAGGCAAAGTTAAAGAGTAATTATAAAAATACAGCATATCTAGCTTCCAACAAGATAAAATTCTTCATATCAGGCATTCAAATAAGAAAAATATCAGGAATACAAAGATGCAGGAAAGTTTGACCCATAATGGGGAAAATCAATATTAATAATCTTTGTGAGAGCATTCATAATAGAACTAGCAAACAAGGGCACTAAATGTTATATAAATATATTCTCTATACTCACAAAGGCTGAGAGAGGATTGTATATCAAGTAGAGATATGGGAGAAATAAAATGGCCCAAGTAAACTCCTAGATATGAAAACAAAAATATTTGAGATAAAAAATATGCTACATATGGTATCAGAATGGGTAAGAAAACATGACCTGTCTATATGCCGCCTATAAGAAACTCATTTTAGACCTAAAGACACCTGCAGATTGGAAGTAAGGGGATGGAGAACCATCTATCACGTTAATGATCATCAAGAGAAAGCTGGGGTAGCCATACTTATATCAGAAAAACTGGATATTTTATTTTATTTTATTTTATTTTGTCTTATTTATTTATTAATGTTTATTTATTTTTGAGACACAAAGAGAGAGAGTGCTTGCATAAGCAGGGGATGGGCAGAGAGAGAGAGAGAGGGAGACGGAGGATCAAGGATCTGAAGCAGGCGCTATGCTGAGAGTGGAGATCCCAATGCAGGGCTCAAATTCATAAGTTGCGAGATCATGGAACTTAACCAACTGAGGCACCCAAGCACCCCTATATTTTAAAATAAAGAGTTAAAAATAAATAAAAGTAAATAAATAAAGACTGTAATAAGAGATGAAGAAGGGCATTATATCATAATTAGGGGTCTATCCACCAAGAAGATCTATCAATTATAAATATTTATGCCCCCAACTTGAAAGCACACAAATATATAAATCACTTAATCACAAATATAACGAAACTCTTTGATAATACCATAATAGTAGGGGACTTTAACATCCCACTTATAGCAATGGGCAGATCATGTAAGCAGAAAATCAACAAGGAAACAATGGCTTTGAATGACACCCTGGACCAGATTGACTTACCAGATATATTCAGAACATTTCTTCCTAAAGCATCAGAATAAGCATTCTTGTTGAGTACACATGGAACATTGTCCAGAGTGAATCACATACTGGTTCACAAATCAGCCCTCAACAACTGCAAAAAGATTGATTAAACACCATGCATATTTTCAGAACACAATGTTATGAAACTTGAAATCAACCACAAGAAAACATTTGAAAAGACAATGAATACTTGGAGATTAAAGAATGTCTTACTAAAGGATGGATGGGTTAATCAAGAAATTAAAGAGGAAATTAAAAAGTGCATGGAAGCCAATGAAAATGAAAACACCACAGTCCAAAACCTCTGTAAGGCAGTAAAGGCGGTCATAAGACAGAATTATTTATTAATCCAGACCTTCCTAAAGAAGGAAGAAAGGTCTCAAATACACAACCTAACCTTACACGTAAAGGAGCTGGAAAAAGAACAGCAAATAAAGCCTAAAGCCAATAGAAGAAGAGAAATAATAAAGATTAAAGCAGAAATCAATGCTATGGGAAAAACGAAAAACAAAAAAAGAACAGATCAGTGAAACTAGGAGCTGGTTCTTGAAAGATTTAACAAAATTGAGAAACCCCTGGCCAGATTGGTCAAAAAGGAAAAGGAAAGGACCCAAATAAATAAAATCACAAAGGGGAGAGATCACAAACACCACCACAGAAATACAAACAATAATAAGAGGATATTATGAGCAATTATATGCCGATAAATTGGGCAATCTGGAAGAAATGGACAAATTCCTAGAAACATAAACTCCCAAAACTGAAGTAGGAAGAAATAGAAAATTTGAACAGACCCATAATCAGTAAAGATATTGAATCAGTAATCAAAAATCGCCCAACTAACAAGAGTCCAGGGCCAGATGGATACCCAGGGGAATTCAACCAAACATTTAAAGAAGAGTTAACATCTATTTTTTGAAGCTGTGCCAAAAAGTAGAAATGGAAGGAAAACTTCCAAACTCATTCTACAAGGCCAGGGTTACCTTGATTCCTAAACCAAAGACCCCACTAAAAAGGGGAACTATAGACCAATTTCCCTGATAAACGTGGATGAAAAATTCTCAACAAGATACTAGCAAACTGTATCCAAGAGTACATTAAAAGAATTATTCACCTCAATCAGGTGGGATTTATTCCTGAAATACAGGGCTGGTTCAATATTTGCAAATCAATCAATGTGATACATCACATCAATAAAAGGAAGGAAGAGAACCACATGGTCCTGTCAATAGATGCAGAAAAAGCATTTGACAAAATGCATCATCCTTTCTTGATAAAAACCCTCAAGAAAAGTAGGGAGAGAAGGAACATAGCTCGGGATCATAACTGCCATATATAAGGACCCACAGCTAATATTATCCTTAGTGGGGAAAAACTGAGAGCATTCCCCCTAAGGTCAGGGACAAGACAGAGATGTCCACTCTCACCATTGCTATTTAACATAATACGGGAAGTATTAGTTTCAGGAATCAGACAACAAAAAGAAAAGGATCCAAATTGGCAAGGATGATGTCAAACTTTTACTGTTTGCAAACAACATGATACTCTAAGTGGAAAACCCAAAAGACTCCACCAAAAAACTTCTAGACCTGATACATGAATTCATCAAAGTCACAGGGTATAAAACCAACATACAGAATTTGGTTGCATTTCCTTACGCCAATAATGAAGCAGCAGAAAGAGAAACCAAGGAATTGATCCCAATTACAATTGCACCAAAATCCATAAAATACCTAGGAATAAACTTAGCCAAGGAGGTGAAAAATCTATGTACTGAAAACTATAGAAAGCTTATAAAAGAAATTGCAGAAGACAGAAAGAAATGGAAAAAAACATTCCATGCTCATGGACTGAACGAACATTGTTAAAATGTCAATACTACCCACAGCAATCTACATATTCACTGTAATCCCTATCAAAATAATACCAGCATTCTACACAGAGATAGAACCTGTATGGAACCTGAAAAGACCCTGGATAGCCAAAACAATGTTGAAAAAGAAAACCAAAGCTGGAAACATCAGCATTCAGGACTTTAAGCTATATTACAAAGCTGTAATTATCAAGAGAGTATGGTACTTGCACAGAAACAGACACATAGATCAATAGAACAGAATAGAGAACTCAGAAATGGACCCACAAATGTATGCCTGCCTAATCTTTGGCAAAGCTGGAAGGAATATCCAGTAAGGGGGGGGGGGTGGGAGAGAGTTTATTCAGCATATGGTGTTTGGAAAACTGGATGGCAACATGCAGAAGAATGACCTGGACCATTTTCTTACACGATACATAAAAAATAAACTCAAAATGGATGAAAGACCTAAATGTAAGACAGGAAACCATAAATATCCTAGAGGAGAAAACAGGCAACAACCTCTTTGACATCAGTCACAGCAAGCTTGTATTTGATTTGTCTCCAGAAGCAAGGGAAACAAAAGCAAAAATGAACTATTGGGACCTCCTCAAGATAAAAAGCTTCAGTGAAGGAAACAACCAGCAAAACTGTAAGGCAACTTAATGGAATGGGAGAAGATATTTGCAAATGACAGATAACGGGTTAGTATCCAAAATCTCTAAAGAACTTATCAGACTCAACACCCAAAAAACAAATAATCCAGTGAAGAAATGGTCAAAAGACATGAATAGACGCTTCTCCAAATAAGACATCCAGATGGCTAACAGACACATGAAAAAATGCTCTACATCACTCATCATCAGGTAAATACAAATCAAAACCACAATGAGATACCACTTCACTTGGAATGGCTAAAATTAACAACTTAGGGAAAAACAGATGTTGGTGATGATGCAGAGAAAGGGAAACTCTTTTGTACTGCTGGTAGGAATGAAAACTGGTGTAGGCACTCTAGTAAACAGTATGGAGGTTCCTAAAAATTAAAAATAGACCTACCCTATGACACAGCAATTGCACTACTAGTTATTTACCCAGAGATACAAAAATGCTGATTCAAAGGGGCACATGCGCCCCAGTGTTTTTAGAAGCCCTATCTACAATAGCTAAAGTATGGAAAGAGACCAAATGCCTATCAACTGATGAATGGATAAAGAAGATGTGGTATAAATATACAAAGGAATATTGCTCGGCTATCAAAAAGAATGAAATCATTCCATTTGCAACAACGTGGATGGAACTAGGGCATATTATGCTAAGTGAAATAAGTCAGAGAAAGACAAATATCATATGGTTTCACTCATGTGGAATTTAAGAAACAAACAGATGAATATAGGGGAAGGGAAGCAAAAACAAGATAAAAACAGAGGAAGCCGAATCATAAGAGGCTTTTAAATAAAGAGAACAAACTGAGGGTTGCTGGAGGGGATGTGGGTGGAGGGATGGGCTAAATGGGCAATGGGCTTTAAGGAGGGCACTTGTTGAGATGAACACTGGGTGTTATATGTAAGTGATGAATCACTAAATTCTATTCCTGAAATCATTATTACACTGTATATTAACTAACCTGGATTTAAGTTAAAATAAAATAAATATGCTAGATGTAATTAACAGCAGATTAGACATTGAAGAAGTAAGTTAATAGAATGCATTGCATTGGAAACTATTGAAAATAAAACAGAAGGAAAAAAGGTCCAACTACAAAAGAATGAACTGAGTATCAGTAAATTATGAGACATTATTGGCTTTTCTAAGTGTTACTGGAATTCCTAATGGAAAGGGATGAAGAGAGAAAAAATATTTGAATAACTGATGAATTTTTCCTAATTTGATTAAAACCATAAAGCTACAGATCTGCCAATGTCAAAATACTCCAACCACAAATAAACAAGACTATTTAAATTTGTATTCAAACGACCATTAAATACTAATGAGAATAATACCTCAGGCATAAAAGAGGTAAAAAGATTTTATCACCAGCAGCCCCTCACTTATAGGTATGTTAAAAGAAGTCTTTTATGCACATAATGTAGGGACATCTGGATCTACACAAAGGAATTAAGAGTAGGGAAAATGATAAATATCTTTGGAAATATGTTTTTACCATCTATTTTTCTAGTTTTAAAAATCTTTTAAAGATAATTAGCTCTTTAAAGAAAAATCAATAATTAGCAAATATCAATGACCACCCCAGTTGTCAGGGGAAATTAGGATAAACTATGTGTGACAAATAGAGCTATCAAGTCCTCTTGCCTGAGGACTACTTACCACGTACTTTTTGAACATGTATGTAATAGGTTGTATCTGATTGACTATATATACAAGGGTAAGATTTCTTTCTGTCTTTGTAGTCTCTTAGGGGATTGCTTGTGTTGTACATTACATTCTAGTTTAATGCCTAGTCTAAAATAAAACTGAATTTTGACCACACTATGCAGCATATATTAAGATTGGCTCAAAATTATTCATAGCTATAAATATTAAAAAGTATACATTGTAAATATTTTGATGTTTATTTAGTTTTGAGAGAGAGAGAGAGAGAGAGAGAGAGAGCGAGCGAGCGAGCACCAGTGGGGGAGGGCAGAGAGAGAGGCTGGGAGACCCAGAATCCAAAGCAGGCTCCAGGCTCTTAGCTGTCCACATAGTGTCTGACGCAGGGCTCGAATTCACAAACCATGAGATCATGACCTGAGCCGAAGTTGGACGCTTAACCAATTGAGCCACCCAAGTGCCCCTAAAATGTATCTATCCTAAAAGAAATCATGGATATAAATATTTGGGACTTTGGATAGGCAGACTTTCTAAGTATGATACCAAATGTATGACCCATAAAAGAGGAAGACAGTAACAAATAGAACTTCATCAAGAGTAAAATCTTCCCCTCTTTGAAAGTTACCGTTAGAGAATGCAAGATAAGCAACAAAGTAGGAGAAAATATTTACAAATTGTGTATCTGACAAATGATTTGTATTCAGAATATGTAAGGACTCTTAGAATAGAAAATAGATATCTTTGAGTCCATGCTAATATAAATACATGATTGGCTACTTAAGATAGAGGAAAACAAATGTCCACTCAAATAATCCCCCAAAATTTGTATCAATACCTTTTCCCAGGGAGATAGAACATAACTCCCCACTCCTTACATGTGGGTTGTACATAATGACTTTGTTCTAAAGAGTGCAGTATGGAAAGGGGGGAAAGTGTAACCTTACAGTCATTATTACCTCAGTCATGTGATTAGGATTAACATTAAGAATGTCAAATCAGAGTGACAGAATGTGCTTCTGATATGTTATTTAAATAGCTTTTATTCTCTGGTTTTCCTCCCCAAAATATAAAATGCAGTCTAATCATGAGACAAGAGCAGAAAAATCCCAGTAGAGAGGCATGCTGCAAAATAACTGATACTCTTCAGTACTCCGAAGGCTATCAAAAACAAAGTTAACAGAATTGTATTGCATATTTGAACTCTGCTAAGATGATGGATTTTAAGTTTTATTACTATAAAACAAAGAGAAACAGTAACTGAGGTGATGTAAATGTTAATTAGTTTGATTGTGCTCCATATTTATCAGTTTATACATATATAAAATATTAAGTTGTATACCTTAAATATATATAATTTTTCACTGTCAGGCTACCTCAGTAAAGCTGGGGGAAAAGTTGTTCATCAATAAAAACAAACAAGGAAAGTCTGAGAAACCGTTACAGCCATGAGCATTGTAAATAGATAAGACAAGTAAATGTGGAATCCTGGCTAGAGATCTGGAACAGAAAAAGAATATTAGGTAAAAACTAAAGAAATATGAATAAAGTTTGGACTTTAGTTTCTAATTAATGAATAATATTGGTTCAATATTGGTGGCAAATATACCATACTAATGTAAGATGTTGATAATAGGGGTATTGGGGTGCGAGGTTCATGAGAACTCTTTGTACCATCTTTTCAACTGTTTTGTGTTTCTAAAACTGTTCACTTTTTAAAGGTGTTTATATACCAAAGATTCTCTTGCTAGGTAATTTACCCAATATAAATTAAAGCGTATGATCATACCAAGAATTGTACACACATTTTTAGCAGCTTTATTTGAAATAGACATCAACTAAAACCAATACAAATGTCCATCAACAAATGGATATACAAAATGTGGTTTATCCAAACAATGCAGTACAACTCAGCCGCACAATCAAGTATTGATACATGCAACAATATGAATGAGAATTAAAACAATTATGCTGAATGAGAGTTCAGAAAAAATATTTTGCGTACTGTATGATCCTATTCTGGGAAAATTCTGTAAAATACAAAGTTATCTCTAGTGACAGAGAAGATCAGTAGATGCCAGAGGACTGTGGGTAGGGATAGGAGGGAAGAAGAATGGATTGCAGAAAGTTGTGATTCAGGCAAGCTGGGTCTGAGAATCTGGAGAGGGGTCCCACAGGACCAGCCAAGAAGGTCCTTGGCTTCACACAGGATAGAAATCAAATTGGAGCCAGAGAAAGCGAAAACAATTTATTGAATACTGTAAGTGGCAGGTAGAGAATAATAGATGGAGTGTCTGGGAGGCTCAGAAAGGAAAGGAGGGGTCTCATTGTCACTAGGGATTAGGGGCTATATTGGAAAAGGTGTCTATGATATGTATTCCTGTAGGAATCCAAGCTAGTGTCCAATCAAAGGCAAGTGACAGGTGAATAATAGGTGTTATTTTAGAAATCATGAGGGTAGGGGATGTTGATGCCAGAATCAGTTGAGGTTTGTGTGAAGCTAATGTCCTGGAACATGTTTGGGATCTGGGTCTTAGATAATATCAGACATTTGGGGGCCTAGGACAAAACTCAGAATGATTTACTTTATTGCTTCCCCCTTGAAGTAGGAACAAAACTTCTTTGGCTGATTCAGAAGCAAAATATAGAACATGAGTAAATGAGGCCTAGTAGAAAAATAGCAGAGCCTTTTTTTTTGAGTTTATTTATTTATTTTTGAGAGAGAGAGGGAGGGAGGGAGGGAGGGAGTGCATGAGCAGAGGAGGGGCAAAGAGAGAATCCCAGGCAGGCTCTGCACTGTCAGTGTGGGGCCTGACTCCAGGCTTGAACTCATGAACCACAAGATCCTGACCTGAGCTGAAACCAAGAGTGGGATGCTCAACAGACTGACCCATCCAGGTGCCCTAAGATGGAGCCATTCTAAAAAGGAGTCCCTTCAGCTTTCCTACCTCGGTTGCATGGCGATTTCAGAAGGTAATGAATATGTTGGTTGTGGTAATGGCTTCATAGTTTAATAGATATATCAACCTTATCAAACTGTACCCTTTTAATTTATGAAATTTATTATATATTAGTTATACTCAACAAGTCTATTAAATGTAAAACTAAGGAGGCAATAACACTGAAAGAGCTGAAAATATAATTGCATAAATAACTAATAATTTTATCTCAACTGGTAATTGTTTAAAGTTTTATTCCCCCAAATTTTTACTTACTATATGTCATTTCATCTAGATTAAATGGACAAATTTTGCCTAGTTTTTGGACTAAAATTTTTATTAAAATGACTGTACAAAGGAATTGATTTCCCCAAACATATTTTTGAAACAGTTGTCAGTTACATTTTCCTGTTCAACAAACACAATCCTATCTCCCAGGGAACTTCACTTAAAGTGCATTAATATTCATAATCTATCTGAAAGTCGTCACAGTAGTCATTCTTTCCACTTAGACATTTTATTTTCCTGTTAAAATGCAAATATATTATCTGGGAGGATGAGCACATTAAATCATTAACAGCCATTGGAAATATGGTTCAATTAGCTCAATAGTCTCTCTCTACTCCTTGAAAGAATTAGGAGGAGTTAATGGTATCAGGGAGTTGGTACTCAGGACAAGTAATTGACTTTGAAGAATCAGCTCTCCTTAAGCATCTTGGTAAACAGCCAAATGAGAGGCATCAGAGAACCTGATTACCTAGGTAGGTTACAAAGAAATGAGGAACTAGTCATAATCTTAACCAAAACATCTTTGTCCTTTGTCTTAAATTGTTTTTGGTATGTGAAGATATTTAGACATTCTAGCAATTCCATGCTTAGTCTTTTTAAAAGTATACATTAAAAACTATAGAATTTTTAAACATTTAAAAACATGGTTGTTATTTCAAATCTGTAAGTTTACATTAGTGACTTTCATTTTTGATATTCTGCCTTTTTATGTAAATATTATAGTTGCCAGGCTGGACATATTCTGGCAGTTTTATGATTTATAATTTTATAGAGCTAAAAAAACTCTGATGACATTTTGGTTATGAGGCATTATCATCATTCTTTTGGTCAATATATTTATGGAATGCCTGTTCACTCTAGGACTAGGGTTGTAATGGGGAAATAAACTTGAAACACAAAATTTCTATTTCAACCATATTTAATTGGGGAGTGTACAATATAGGAATTTTAATCACATAACATACCTGAATTACAAAGTGACCTTAAAATGTATTTGTTATTAACATATGAAATGTGTTATTCTATTGAATTTCAAACCAATATAATATTTGTTAGAGGAAAATATAGTCTCTGACTACAAGAGCCACAAAAAACTGACACAAGCAGTAAGGAATAAAACCTCTAGCAAGGGAAATGTATCATTCCTAAAGGTAAAGATAATTGGATAACTAGTCCTAGTTTCAGTTTTTTCTACCTCAGCCTTTTGCACTTACTCTTGGGTGGAGAATTATGGTTTTAGAAGCCTAAGAACGTAGTTTGTATGAATTCATTTGCATCTCATTAATTAATAACACATAATTACATGTAAGTACTGCCAAATGTGGATATATTCCCGGTGAGATTTTTAGGACAGAGATCTCAGAAATCAACAAGATCATATGTAAATTTCAGATGACAATAGAAGGATTTATTTTATTTTAATTTAATTTTAATTTGATTTGATTTGATTAACTTAATTTTATTTTTTTTAATGTTTATTTATTTTTAGAGCGAGCAAGCAGGGAAAGGAATAAGAGAGGGAGAGATTCCCAAGCAGGGTCCACACTTAGCATCAACCTTGGCGCGGAGTTCAAAATCACAACCATGAGATCATGACCTGAGCCAGTATCAAGAGTTGGATGCTTAACAGACTGAGTCACCCAGATGCCCCAAGAAGGATTTATTTTAAATTGAATTAAGATATTTTTAAAATTCCTAAATATTTACTTATGATTCCATGTACAAGATTTATTCATCAACTTTATTAATTTGTAATTGAATAAGCTGATTCACTTAAGGCAGCATATTTCATTTGAAGAAAAGGAAGAAGGGATTATATATTGATATTGACAATAGAAAATAAGATGTGGGATACAGCAGTGGATACCAGGTACAGAAAATAAAGAGTGGAGGAGGACTAGGAATGACTAAACTGAAGAATATATATGGCATATACATGTTCATCTACAAATACATACATAATACATATGAATATGAACTTAAATGTTGTAAGGGCAAAAGTAAATTGAAAATAAGAGACTTAATTTTCCTTATTGAAGTAAGAAAAGAGATTTCTCTCCTATCCATTCTCTTAGAGCATTTACTTTAGAAAGCTTGTAATTGTACTTTTTTCTCTTTGAATCTATATAAATCCTTTTGAAAACTAAGTAGGCATTTTGTCAGCTTTATGACCCGACAATATCTTTCTCAAGACGTGGGAACCATTTCTTTGAAATGTAAACATGAAGCTAGATAGCACACCTGACTCCCAGTTTCTACAGCAAGGCCTGAACTTAACCCGTAGACACCTTGCTTCAAGTTGTAAAACTACCTCTTGCAATAAAGACATACGAAGTTTTTTTTTTTCTTCTGGATAAAGTCAATTCTTTTTTTTTTTAATTTTTTTAATGTTTATTTTTGAGAGAGATAGAGACTGTGCATGAGCAGGGGAGGGGCAGAGAAAGAGGGAGACACAGGATCCAAAGCAGCTCCAGCCTCTGAGCTGTCAGCATAGATCTGGGCTCGAACTCATGAATCAGGAGATCATGACCTGAGCCAAAGTCCAAGGCTAACCACACCACCACGGCACCCCAGATAAGGTCAATTCTTAACATTTGGTCAGCCCAACTAATAGATACATTTAGGGTGAACTCTGTGTGACAAAAGGTGCTGTCAACCTCTTATGTGAAGACTGGTCATTGTTTATGTTGTTTATGTTGTACCTGCTTGGCTATGTAGGAGTGAGGGTGGGTTGCCTGTGATGTGCATTACATTTCAGCTTAATGCTTATTTAACAGTGAAAGTGTTTTCTTTCTCTAATACCTTTGTGGAAAGGATTTCTGAGTTGACAGAATTTTGTTTTTAATTATATTTCCTTAATAATATGCATATACATATACAATTACAATATATGTGTACATACATGTATGTATGTGTGTGTGCTTTTGCCCAAATTTTTGTAGTGATATCACAACTATAGCCATTTATGTATTTTCAAGGTTGAAACGATTCTGATTAAACTGAGAGAGAGGTTTAAAAGAAGTTTACTTTTATGCTTTCAAAACCCTGGTTGAGTACTATATTTTTTTGGTATTCCTGAAGCATTATGAAAATTACTGAAAGCTAAGTATATAAAGTATGTAACAATTTTAAACATCTGTAATTAGAAGTGTTTATTGCTTTGTATGCATATTGAGAGCTACATAATGTTAGATCTAATACCAGAGTGTTAATAGATAGCAAAAGGAAGACCTGGGGCAGTGGTGTAAAATTATTTGGGACTATTGCTGTCAGGTGATTCTTAGCTTTTATCACATTTTAAGAACTAATAGAGACAAGTGAGATATTTTCCCACTGTATTCATGTATAAGAAGAATTATGGAAATACACTATATATTTATAAGAAGTCTAGATATGGTTTATTCTATGGAAGGAGTCTCATGCTTCTGAGAAGTTTTCTGTTTTTGAACACAGTCAAACATGAATTTATCCTGAAGGTTCAGATTCACGTGTGTATATGTAGAGAGAGAGAGAGAGAGAGAGAGAGTGTGTGTGTGTGTGTGTTTTCAAATAATTGCAACCTGGAACCTAGAGAACCCTTTTAATTTTGACACTGAGACCTTTCTTTACCTCAATAAATTTTCATTTTTCGTTTAGAAATTATTTTCAATTATTGTTGATGCAGCCATTATCTATAAGCTATTTTTCCTGGGTTTATACTTCATGTTTTGTTATGATTTTTAAAAATTTTGTCTGTACATTCATATATATTTACCCAGATCAGTCTCCTTTCATTGTAAAGTCATACATTTGTCTCCAGAAAGTGTTTCATTTAAAGCTCACAAAGGATTTTTCGTTATTATTTTTCTTTAATTTTTAATGAGATAATTAAAAAAATGTTTAATATTTGTTTATCTTTTGAGAGAGAGAGCACAAGCAGGGGAGGGGCAGAGAGAGAGAGGGAGACACAGAATCCAAAGCAGACTCCAGCTGTAAGCACAGAGCCAACCTGATGTGGGACTTGAACCCATGAACTGTGAGATCATGATCTGAGGCGAAGTTGAATACTTGGCTGACTGAGCCACCCAGGCACCCCTAGTTTAAAAAATTTTTAATTCAGTTTCTTGACCATGTGCTCCAACAGTTAAACTATTTAACCACCTGTGGTTTGTATTCGTTTTGTTTGATACTCTCTCTGACATGGCCCTCATGGATGATTTGGGACTACCATCATCCCTCCCTCCCTTCCTTCCTCCCTCCCTCCCTCCCTCCCTTCCTTCCATTCTTCCTACCTCCTTCCTTCTAACTCACTTCATCTCAGTATCTTATGAGGCAAATGGAATCAATTCTTTGGATAGTGAAACACAGTGATACCCACATTTGTGAGCCTACAATGTAATAGTAGACACGATGCCTATCCTTTATAGTTATCTAGAAAAACCCTCTCTGGTCTTGGATTTCTTTCTGATCCTCCTACACGAGTGGCACAGAAATTCGGCCTACCTGCTTAATCTCTTGGCTCCTTAGAGGATCTGATTTTCATACAAGGCCAATGTGGACTTACTCCCAGTGCTCCTACAGGATCCACAGATCTCTAAGTAGCAAGCTGCTACCAGAATTCAGAGATCTCTCGTGTTTTATTGTCTACTTTTCTCAAAGGGAGAGGTAATTCTACAGCAGTTTTATAATTAGGTAATTTTTTTAATTCACTCTACCAGTATCTGAATTTTAATTTTTGTGTGTAGTCCATTTACATCTAATATAGTTATTGATATATCAGAGATTTAGTGAGCTATTTTATTTTCTGCTTTCTGTTTGTTCTCTCTGCCTTTTATTTCTGTTTTCCTTTTCCTGCCTTCTTTGGGTTATTTTGGAATTGATGTAATTTTTTTGTTGTGAATGCATCTCTTTGCATTATTTTTTAATAGTTGTTCTTGGTGTTACATTATATATATGTAACTTATCACAGTCTGTTGGTATTGACATTTTACCAGGTTGAACAAAGTATACAATGTATAAAATTAATCTCTCATTATGTCCCTTTACCTTTTTCATTTATCATATAATTGATTTAAATATTTTATGTATATTGAAAAGTGTATCAGCTAGTATTATAATTTTGCTTTAGTCATAAAACATTATTTAGAAAATTCAAAATGAAAATAATAATGTGTATAATTGCCCAGTTACCCAGTCTTTTATTATTCCTGTTGTTCTTTCTCCATTCCTTGTATTACAGGATTCTGTAGTGATTAGACAATTCCCTTTAGCCATTTTTTTAGGTAGGTCTGCTGACAACAAATTCACTTAGTTTTCTTTTATGCCCATAGGATATTTTCACTGGAAATAGAATTCTGATTTGACAGTTCTTTTCTTTCAGCATTTAAAACATGGAGATCCATTTTATTCTGGCCTCCATAGTTTCATGTGAGAAATCCACTGTCATTAGGTTTGGTTCCAGGTTAAGCGTCAGTCCTCTCTGGCTTCTTGTGAGGTATTTTCTTTGCCTTCATTTCCCAGCTGTAACTATGATGTGCTTTGCAGTGACTGTTATTGTGTTTATCCTAATTAAGGTTTATTTAGCCTCTTAAATCTATAGATTTACATCTTCTGCCAAATTTTCGAAGTTGTATTCCTTTATTCCTTTAAGTACTTTTTCAACCTCAACCTGTTTCTCTTATCTCTGCTGGTCTCCCACAAAATACATGGTAAATCTCATTGCCACGTAGTATTCCATTGTGTATATAAACCACAATTTCTTTATCCATTCATCAGTTGATGGACATTTAGGCTCTTTCCATAATTTGGCTATTGTTGAGAGTGCTGCTATGAACATTGGGGAGGGGAAGGAAAAAAAAAAAAAAAAAAGAGGTTAGAGTGGGAGAGAGCCAAAGCATAAGAGACTGTTAAAAACTGAGAACAAACTGAGGGTTGATGGGAGGTGGGAGGGAGGGGCGGGTGGGTGATGGGTATTGAGGAGGGCACCTTTTGGGATGAGCACTGGGTGTTGTATGGAAACCAATTTGTCAATAAACTTCATATAAAAAAAAAAAAATACATGGTAAATCTTTAGCTATACTTGTCACAGGTCCCAAAGGCTCTCTTCATGTTTTCTTTTTTCTGACTCTTGTTCAGATTGGGTAGTTCCTTCTTCTATGTTTTAATTCACTGATTTCTTCCTGTTGTATGCTTTATTCTGCTATTAAAACCAATACTGAATTTGTGTGTTGTGGGAAGGAGTTATGTATATTTCAGTCCTAAAATTAGTATTTGGTTCTTCATATCTTATACTTTTATATATTTTTTCCATTGGTCTTAAATATGTAGATAAATGCTTGTTGAAACATTTTTATAATGGCTCCTTTAAAACTTTTGTTAGATAATTCTTATGTCTTTGTTACATTGTGTCTTTTTCATTCAAGTTGGAGTTTTCCTTATTTTCAGTAATATGGGTGATTTTTTATCTTGTGATTATTATAAGACTCTGGAACTTATTCAAAGATTTTATTTGATCTGGCTTTTCCTGATACTGTTGTGGCAAAGAAAAAAAAAAGAAGAAAGGAAAAGAAAAAAAGAAAAAGAAGAGAAAAAAAAGAAAGAAAAAGAATTGGGTAGGAATCCAGGCTCCCTCCCCTGCCTCTATTGATACTTGTAAGGGTGAGGGCTCCTCATTACTGTTGTGGGAGTTCTGGCTTCTCTCCAGACCTCTACAGATGTTACCTTACTGGTGCGGATAGGAATGCCTTGTTACTGCTTCTCTTATGACTTCTGCTGACACCATAGGGATCTTGTTACTACTTGGTGGTGACGAAAATCCTGACTCTCCAATAGGTCCTGAAACCAACTCCTCAAACATAAAAATATTGTAAACAGACAAAGGTATCAATCATACTTTTACTGCATGGTTTCTTTTGTAATTTTTAAGCTGGTAAATTATTTTCATTATTGAAGTTTCAGCTATTTCTATTTCCATTTTTATAATTGATATACCTTTTATAAAGATATTTTAACTGTTTCATCTATAGTATATTCTAGTGAAAGTTGAGGTGTGAGACTCTTAAATTTTATTTGCAAGCTATTAACTGCTAACCCAATACAGTGTATGGAATAACTTTTTCCAGTTAGCTTATAATACTTTCTAAAAATAAATATTTTTTAATGTTTATTTATTTTTGAGAGAGAGAGAGAGAGAGACAGAGCGTGAGCATGGGAGGGGTAAAGAGAGAGAGGGAAACACAGAATCTGAAGCAGGCTCCGGGCTCTGAGCTGTCAGCACAGAGCCCGACACGGGGCTCTAACTCACGAGCTCTGAGATCATGATCTGAGCTGAAGTCAGCCGCCCAACCGACTGAGCCACACAGGTGCCCCTATAATGCTTTTTAATTAGGCCTAAAATCCTTTATATGTCTTAGTTCTGTTTTTATGTTCTGTCTTGCATACTATAGGCATAATTTTTAATCTTTCTGCATCATAATTTATATAGTGATCTTATTCACACTATTATTGTCCAATAATTATTTTCCTTCTTAAAACTATTTTCTTTTTTTAAAAGTTTATTTATTTATTTATTTTGAGAAAGAGAGCACACGTGAGTGGGTAGGGGCAGAGAGAGAGAGAATACCAAGCAGGCTCTGTGCTGTCAGTGAGGAGGCCAGTGTGGGACTTGAACCCATGAATGATGAGATCATGACCTAAATCAAAATCAGTAATTGGAAGTTCAACAAACTGAGCCACCCAAGCACCTCCTGAAAAATATTTTCTAATTTTCTTTTTAACTGTATTTGTAAGAATAGAAATCCAAGTTCTGCACATGATATGTACTAATATGAGAAGAAGAGGTTGTTAGTACCAAGTGGGAATAAAATCCCAGCTTCATATTAGATCATCTCTGACACTACCCCAGTGGGGTAGTAGGTGACTTTTTATAGCCAAGCAAAGGAGGAAATCCAAACTCCCTAGGTCGCCTTTGCTGGTCATGGTGGAATGGGGCCATATTTATATATAGAAGTTGTAGTCTAAGATTTTTCTGTCTTGCTAGTTTATCCCTTTCCTGGTTTTTTGATTAGAGGGAGAGTTTTTATTGGGGCTTTCTTGGTTTGTGTCCATTTATATCTCTGGTTTGCCAGCTTCTTCATGTCTAAGCCTAGGAAATATGAGGCAAAATGAAGCTCCAGGAAACTCACCACTGTGTTGTTTCTTGGCTTCCATGGTCTTTCATTGTTTTTCCTTCTTTCCAACTTTCAGAGCCTTATTATTATTTGCTTTATATGTAATATGAAGGATATTTAATTGTATTTAGTGCAAAGAGTAGGGAAATAGAAGTCTAATCTACCTTTTTGTCAAAGGAAGTTGATTATTCTCTTTGAAATAGAATTTCTATTGTGCTTAGTGTTTTTATATATACTGGAAATTATTTCAGTGACCTTGGCATTTACTCCCAATAAAAACCTTTTCATAAATTTTGGACTCGTGTGTGTGTGTGTGTGTGTGCGCGCGCGCATGTATGTGTAAGTATGTGTGCCGATAAGAAATAGAATCCAAATTTCTGACTGAATGACTTAGCATCATACAACTTTTTGATTCATTTAGAAAATTTTTTTCCTAACTGTAAATATACTACCATTATCTGAACTTTTAATATTATACTGATCTCTGGACAAATGTCTTTTTGATTAATATTTCTTTTGAACTGGGATTGGGATCACTGTGAGTAAATATTTGTTGCTTTACATTCATTTTTACACTTTTTTCTTGTCCTTTATTCTTTTTGACACAGTCAGCATACCAATTACAGTGTAGAAACTCCATGAAAGGGACTTGTTTTATTTGCCAGGTAATTTGTATGCCTCAGTTGGTACAAGGTTATTCTCCTTTCTTTTTTAAAGAATCAATATATGGTTTATGGTGCTTTTAATAGGGAACAAATACACTGAATTGTACTGTATATTCTTATAGGCTTATGGTATTTTCCACATTTTATGCCAGATAATTTCATTGGTTATATCTTTGAGTTATAACTCAAGTAAAGTAGATTATTTTAAAAATTAGATGGTTAAAAAAAATAAACATGCGAACAGTAGTTTTCCAAAAGTGACATGCTTGGACAATCACCAAAGGCTTTCTCATTCAAACACTAGTTCATTCAAAAGGCATTTACTTAGCACCAGGTATTACACTCACCATTAAGTTAAACATGGATAAACTTTTGGAAATTACAAGATCTTTCAGTGTTCAAAAATGCAAAGGAAGCCATCACATCATAAACAACATTGGGAATAGCATCTATCTAACCACTGGTGTTAGGTTTTATATACCTATTTTAAGGATATATAAAAATAGCAAGTGTAAGCTTATTTTTCAAGTTTAATTTCAATTATATTCTGAAAGGTGAAATTAGAACATTTTTCTACCTGCCATACTTATATAATTGAATTGTTATATTCTTACTATTTGCATGATTTTATAGTGAAATTTAAAGTACTGTTATTAACTTTGTATGAAAATGATTTTAAAAATCATTAAATGCTTTAATGACTTTTAGGATATAATAAAATATAAAATATGGTCTCATTTAATAATATATTTATTGATCATTTTTATACATCTGTTCTCTTTATTAATGTCTTAAATGTATTATTCCACTTAATTTTTACAGCAATCCCATAATATAGAACCATGATTGCCTCAGTTTTACATAAAATATATCAAGTCTATATGTTTCATTTTGAACATATAGAATGTCCAACAGCTAGTAAATATTTAAAAAGCCCAACCTGTGTTTGTCTTATCCTAATATTTAAGTTTTTAAAAGTTATAATACACTGTATAAATACCAATCCAAAGGAATTACCACAGAGCTTTGTTAGGGCAGCTTTAAAATATTTACTTTAAAGTGTGAAAATGAAGTTCTAGGGTATTAGACACAGAGTTTGTCCTTCAGTACAGGTTAGATTCTAATTTACCAGAGGTCATGTAAAATATCTAGAAATAAAAACCAACCTAGAGCTATAAAATAAAAAGTGACCTTTAAAATCCAATATTACAGACAAACAACTTTTGCCTCTGGAGGCTGTTGAAGGACAAAATAGGGATAGGAAAATTCACTCTCATTTCCTAGTACACATATCACTTTTTCTAGCTAGAGCAGCAGCCACTAGAATTAAGGGCTTAGAGCTGCAGAAATTAGAGTGCCTTTGGAAAACCTCTATACCTTGTAACAAACCAACAGAAACCAGCAGCTTCTAATAGTGGTCTTAAGGTGAAAAGGGTCAGTAGGAGATTCCCTAATATGTTGTTTTGTCCACTCTTTCTGCAATCCTTTCACCCTCTGAAACAAACAAAAACTTTAGGTTTCAAGAATGAAAACCTTAGCATTACAAGAAACCTAATTGGAATAACTATCGTGAGCAGCATAATTAGAACACACAGAGAAGCTGCTGCCAATATTTTGAATCCTAGTGTAATTAATGCAGTTCATGACATTTCCCATCTAACCACTAAGATGTCTAATAGAGGAACCATTGCGCATTTGCTTAAATTACTTCAATGTATTGAGTCAAGATTTTCAAATTTTCTAGCACAGAAACTGTGCTATTAATGAACATTTGAAAATGATCAGACTTGCAAATTTAAGGAGCATATCTTTAAATTTTACTTTCAGAAAGTCTGGGGTGACTCCCAGCACCTTGCTTCCTGGAGCAGGGAATAAATAGGCAGATAACTTTCCTTTGGTTAAGTATAGCTGGATGTATTATCCTCAGTGCTGCATTTGATTTTTGAAAATTAAGGGTTTTTGGCAATTAGATAAAATTTTATGTCATAGTCATAAAACTCCATCTAAAGATCATCATTACTGCTTTCACTATAATGGTTGCCCTATGTACCAAGCTGGTCAGATGATTAAGTTAAATAATGATAGACCTATTTGATAATTCCATCTAATTGCAGATATGTTTACAGAGTGTGGACACTAGAAATTAGAAGTTACCCCACTTAAATCCCATTAAAATGGAATGCCATTATTATAGACATGCTCATCAATGTATTCAGCATGCTTTCTTCTCTGTCATTTGAAGTAAGTGCCACTGCTAAATCAGTATGCTAAAATATTTTGTTGAAAGCTACCACCAGACTGAGAGGAAGCATGAAGGTATAGGACTTGGGTCCAGACAATGTTGCAAAATATTTAAAAAATCTACAGTTGCTCCTGAAATATAGTGAGACTCTTCTCTAAACTGCCTGACCACACACCAGACTTTCATTATAAGACTTATTTGCACTGTTTCCTTCTGAAGTACTATGAGTATTTAACAACCAAAACTATAACCAGTTTTCTCTAGCTATCATAACAATTTTAACTGATTTTATTGTTGACTTCTTTCGCCATTGACACATGTCAAAATACTTTGCAAAATAGACAAGAAGAATGTATTACAGAAGAATACATATAGTATGAAAAGCTAAATGTAAACATGAAGAGTCAGAACTGAATCTTATAGTGACTTGTGGTTAATATGGACAGTTTATCCTCATTATAGTAAAGTGTCCTGCAAACAATGGATTGATGAATACTGAACTATTGCTCCTAGCAGAAATATAGGGACAGATTCCTGTGAGTCTCTTGTCACAGCATTTTATCAGCCAAACAATACATAATTTGTGTAATGTGTGTTTATGTTTAAAGATACCTTTTTTTAATATACACCATTGATTCATTAACATTGAACTCACTGGTAACAGCGCTATAACTCATATGGAAAGACACTTATCTAACTCACATATTTTGTCCATAAGACATTTCATCACCTTCTCATGCTTAGGAACTCTAAATGGCACTTCAGCACTATGCTTGGGAATCATTTTAAAAGTGAAATCACTACTAAAAAATACAAACCTGAGAAAAAGTGACACTAAGTAGACAGTGAAAAAGACACATTTATAGTATGAGAGCTGAAATCCAAAGATGGAACATCACCTTGTTCTATCTCACCTGCGAATGTATGCATCAGGAGACTCCAAATTTTTTTTTTACCTGTTTGTGTTTAGCTATAATTAATCATGAAAGTACTGTGATAGTTGATTTGGGGATCACAAATAAATTTTAGCAAGTATACAAATTGCAAATGTGGAATCTGAATAGTAAGGGCAGCTATATGTGTAAAATTATTGAGGAATGCAAGGAAATGATTATTGCATATAAGTCTTTCCTCTAAGGAGGCTGTGAAATCAGAAAAGGTATCCAAGGAGTTATGAGGTTATGGTAATACATTATTTAGTAAGCTGTAGAAATTTGCACAACTTATTCATTATTACTGCATAAACTGTACAAATATATTTTTTAGTTTAGTGTATATGTAAAAGTTTCATAATGGAAAAGAATAAATCAAGCCCAATAAAACATTGTAAATAGACAAATGTATCATATTTCTTTGTGATTCTTCAGTAATTTTTAAGCTGGTAAGTTATTTCCATTATTAAAGTCTCAAATACTTTGAAATCTTACATTGCAAGTAAATTGTTCTTCAAGTGTTCTGCAAGACGAGCAAACATTTCTAATCATTTTTAACTTGATAAACGAGTGATGTCTTTCAATACGTGTAGTAAGTGGTGCGAATGTCACATGATCACAACTGAACCATTGGTTCTTGAAATTTGCTTTGATATATGAGTGCTTTGTATTACAGCATGTTTCTAGAATGAATTATGCTCGCAAACCAGGGTTTTACTATATATTTTTTTTTAAGTTTATTTTGAGAGAGAGGGAGCATAAGCAAGGGAAAGACAGATAAGGATCATAAGTAGGTTCCATGCTGTCTGCACAGAACTGGACACGGGACTTGAACTCACAAACTGTGAGATCATGACCTGAGCTGAAATCATGAGTGGGACGCTTAACCTACTGAGCCACCCAGATACCCCTCAACTTTCTAATTCCATTTTCATAGTTGATATACTTTATATAAAGATACTTTAACTGTTTCATCTACAGTATATTTTAATGAAAGTTGAGGTGTCAGGGTGCCTCAGTCAGTTGGGCGTCTGACTTCGGCTCAGATAAGGATCTCGCGCGATTCATGAGTTGGAGCCCCATGTTGGACTCTGTGCTGACAGCTCAGAGCCTGGAGCCTGCTTTGGATTCTATGTCTCCCGCTCTCTCTGCCTTTCCCCCATTCATGCTTTCTTTCTCTTTCTCTGTCTCTCCCTCTCTTTCTCTCTCTCAAAAATAAACATTATTTTTTTAAATAAGTTGAGGTGTGAGACTCTAAGTTTTATTTGAAAGTACCCCAACACATTTTATGGAATAACCCTTTTCTAGTTAGTTTATAATTCTTTTTTAATTAGGCTTAAATCCTTGTATAGGTCTTAGTTCTGTTTTTGTGTTCTCTCTGTCTAGCACTCTGTAGACACGTTTTAATCTTTCTACTTGATATTTTATATAGTGATTTTACTTTCACTATTCTTGTCCAATAATCATTTCCCTTCTGAAAAGTATTTTAACTGTATTTGTATACCTTATCATATATGAGATACTATAATTTATAATAAAATCCTTTATAGTATATAAAACTAAGAAAAAAATTCAACTAAAGCAGGACACTCCCTCAATTATAAAACACACTTTGATTTTAGAGCCGTTAACATGTAAAAAAAATTGTACATTGTAGAATCAATGAAATACAATATTTTTTGTGTGGACTTTAGAATAAATTTGTGAGTTCCAATATACATTCCATTAAATATTGGTAGATGTGTGTTAAACCTATAATTTTATTTTAGAAAATAATTAATAGGCTTTCTATCTTGCATTATAGTATAAAACTCTATACACTCTAGTCCTATCTCCTTAATTTTTATTAAAAATAGATCCAGATGTAGCACATTTTTATTATGGCTATTCCTATGTATTTATGACTTTTGTCTGGTACTTTCAAGGTTAAGTGTGTTTTCGTTACATTCTTCAATTTTATTTTCCTGATAAATAAGTATGCTATTGGTATTCTAATTTTATCTTATCATTCTTCAATTCCTTGGGTTGTTTTGTAACTGTTTCTCTTTGCTCTTTTATTTTGTATATGATGCTATTATCTGTAAATAATGATAAATCTCCTTTCTTCCCTATATTTATAATACTTATGTTGTAGGTTAGTGCATTTATTACCAGATAAACTCATTTAGTTTTAAGCATTTATTATTCATTTATTTCTGACCATGAAACTAACACATGCTTACTGATAATTTGGAAAACATGAAAAGATACAAAGAAGAAAATAAAAATCATGTATCACTGTATTATCCAGAAATAGTTCTATACTTTTTGTAAAATATAATCATATTGAATATGCTATTTTGTTATGTGCTTTCTTCACCTGATATATTATAAAAATTTACCCATGTAAATGAATAATCTTCTATGACATTATTTAAAATCACAATTTAACCAATCTTGGACATATTTTTTTTTTAGTATAGTTTACACTCAATGTTACATTAATTTCAGGTGTCCAGCATAGTGATTCAACAATTTTATACATTATGCTCTGTTCACCACAAGTGTAGATACCATCTGCCATCTACAATCTCCCCAATACATTACTATAACAATATAGCGATATCATTCAATAATTTGAAAGATACTTGTATCCCTATATTTATTGCAGCATTATTTACAATAGCCAAGGTATGGAAGCAACCTAAATGTTCATCAATAGACAAATGGATAAGGAAGATGTGGCATGTATATACAATGGAATATTATGCAACCTTAAGTTCATTTTAGTTTTGTCCTTCTCAGAATCATTAGTTACTCTCTGATGTTTATAAAGTCAAGTGCTAGCACTTTCCAGCACTTGGTAACACTTGGATTTAAAATTATCAACTAGGAGAGATGGTGTATTTTTCACTGATATGTTTGCATTCTCTTTCCGATTCTGTTATGATAAAAGATTCACTGGTGTACTTTTGCAAAATATGGCCTGTCAGTTTCAAAAATTTATTCCCCCAAATTGTTAGAGGCTTGTAAGAATCCCTAAAAAAATTTCAAATTATTTTTAGCCACTTTTACAAATTCACTGTAAACTCTGATTCTTTAAAATCACTAAAGAAAAAATGAGTACCCGCATAAATTGGATATAAATCAGTAACACAGAATCATAAAGTTTTGGTAGTAGCTTGATATACTCCAGTCTTTTTCCTAGGTGACATTGTTATTAGGTAGAAAGAATTTGTATACAATCGCTGAAAATTTTGCATTAAAGTGGTATTTTAAGTAAGAAAGATACAGCTATGCAGATGGGCCAAAATTCTGAGTGCACTCCACAACTTCATCTTCAGATTTGTATATACCCACCCATACCTTTAAAATGTCAATTCAAAGTCATTATCATGTTTAGTGTTTACTAGGGGAGTTTATTTTTTCAACATTTGAAACTGGGAAATAATTCTGAGCCCAGGATCCAGTAAAGGAAAAATAATGAACGGACCTGCAATAATATGCACCATTATGTGGTTTAGTATCTGTAATAAGGGACAATACATTTAGAAGCTGAAACAAAAAATACTCTTCATACTGAAATGTTCTTTTTGAAATCAAGCGAGTATAACTTGGTTTTATATATGAGATTCTTTCTTGTTTGCACTTCTTTCTTTTTTATCCTAAAACAATTAATTTTGATTTTTGATTAACATCTTTCAAAAGTTTGAAATATCCCACAGAATTTCCTTTATATTTGGCTGTTTTATCTTTAGTGTTATGTTTCAGGTTTATATTCAGTTATGCATGTTTATTTAAACCCAGTTTTCCTGAAAATATGGGACCCTAAGTCCTTGATTGTTATTCTCATCTAGTCACCTACCAATCCTTGTGGTTTCATAGAACAAGGGACTGTTTGACAATGTTAGGAGATTTGATTCCAAACTCTAATGCAATCCCTCATGAACTCCTGGACTACAAGGAATCACTAATGGCTGCACTACAGACAACTCCAGAGCCTGGATCAAACGGTAGCAAATGACTCTATAGTCCCTTTCCTCCAAACTCCACATTGATGCTCAATGTTCTCTGTCTTCAGGACTCTAGTGACAAGAATAGAATTGTCCCAATATACAAATATGTTAGCAAGAAACAAAAACATCAGAGCAAAATATTAATTTGAAATTTTCTTGGCCTTGAATTTACCTAGGCCTTCCCAGGCAGAGCAAAAGCTAATCTTATTTTTTTTGGAATCATGGAAAAATGTTTCCAGAGAATACAAAGAGCAGAATCAAGAAAAAGAGAGTCAAGTGAGAATGGCCTGGAAATTTTCTAAGAGTATGCATGCATTTTTGGAGAAAGGAATCAAATGGCCATTTGATTTAAAAAAATAGTTTTTACACTTCTTCTGAGAAATATACTTATTAATGTCTTCATAAACACTTTTTGTTGAGTTCTAGTTGATAGTGCTGTGGAGGAAAGGCCAGCTGTGATATTCTCCTTATTAGCTATTTTCTGGTTTTGTCCTTATTGCTTTTCTTCAAATAGTTAGTTCTCATCTTTACCCAAACAAACCATTTTATAGCCCATTCACAATCAACTGTAGATTCTTCTTTTTCTATCAAAGGAAGAAATATGCAAAGAATTAGGGAATCTCTGCCCACGCTTTTTCAGGTCATTACTTCTCTCCCCAGTCATGCCCCCTCATCCATATGGGACTACTGTTGAAAGTTGTTGAAAGCTTTTAGAAGGGAATATGATGTTTCCCTCAAAGTTACTGAAATTTGAAAATCTATGCATTAATTAAATGAGGACATATTGTGCCTCAGTTTGGAAATTCCATCTGACTTAAGATACTTATTGATTATGCTCATTTTTGGTGCCTGAACAAATTCAAGTAAGATTATGCAATGTGCATTAGAGACCAACAACTACAACAAAAAGCCCAAAATAGGAGATAGTGAAATAGTCTACTACTCAGTAATAAATAGTAAACAAATATCTTTCTGCTTTTACATAGAGAATTTAAAAGATTTCAGAGTAATTCTTGTGTTCTTCATACATGAAATATCATGGCCTTTAAACACGTACACTATATCCTCTTTATATCGTACTTTAAATTATTCTGTTTCGTTACAACAGAGAAATCTTGGTTTCCCATTTGGAATTCTAAGTTTCCCCTTTAGCAGTTGTGATTTTCCTCTAGTAGGAATTGTGTCGCTCTTTTAGTGTTTTTCAAACGAAAATAGTCTGGAAGAACAACAGGACATATAATATGATCAAAGCACCAGCTATGTATCCATAAAATTCAGGAAATGCAAATATATATTTAGAATCAAATATGGCCACAGTAGCTTCCTATACATAAGGGCCAAACTTCTCATAATAAGCAAAAGTGTTCTCCCAGAGAAAATAATATGAACTATAATCTAGGTTCACATTTTTATTAACAACTAGGATTGATAATAAAGGCTTTATAATATTTGGGGGAAAGATAGGGAAAATGGGAGCTAAAAGATAAGATCTCCTGTTTTGTAATTTTGGCAGAATGCCTGCCAATTGCTGTTAGTTGTCTGGAGTTTATAACCTGTGAAATTAAAAGTAAATTGGGTTTGGGAGTTGGGGAGCTGCACTATTTAAAGTTTTTAAAAATACACATGCATTTTTTTTTTCATTTAAAGCTATTCTACCTGTTAGAAGCATTTGTATTAGTACAAATTCGACTTTGTCATTGTTTCTTAACCAGACTGATACTAACCACAACTCTATTAGTTAAGAGACTTGCCTGGTACTTCGGGTGTTCATTCATCATGATACTATCTGCTAGCCTAAAGACAGGGCATTAGCTTGGTGGTTCTCTTGAGAACACTTTAAACTCTAAATCTTATGTGTTAATTGCAGCATTATTTATTCAATAAAAATATCACCCAAATGTTTTCAAATAGTAATTGATTCAGTAACTCATGTCAATGCAGTTACCAAAATGAATGAACTTACTGTATGTATTTTAACATCAAAAAGGAAAAACAAAATCAAATTGCTGATACTAGTTACCATTTAGGAATGAGATCAGACAGGAATGAGAAGAACTTTTTTAAATATAAATCTGGTACTATAGGGGCACCTGGGTGGCGCAGTCGGTTAAGCGTCTGACTTCAGCCAGGTCATGATCTCGCGGTCCGTGAGTTCGAGCCCCGCGTCAGGCTCTGGGCGGATGGCTCAGAGCCTGGAGCCTGTTTCCGATTCTGTGTCTCCCTCTCTCTCTGCCCCTCCCCCGTTCGTGCTCTGTCTCTCTCTGTCCCAAAAATAAATAAACGTTAAAAAAAAATTAAAAAAAATAAAATAAAAAATCTGGTACCATATATATATATATATATATATATATATATATATATATATATATATTTTAATAAAGTGCATGTTACAAAATGTATGCTTGTGTAATTAAAACCTACTGTGAAATGATACATTGTAAATGTAAAAGCTCAATTGGAGGAACCTTACAGAGGGATCTCTATTATATGTCTATGGATTTCACTCCTGAGAACTTTATTGTAAACCAAATGTTGCATCCATTAGCCTTTCTCTAATTTTATTCTCAAAGAAAAGCCAACAAACAACCTTAAAAACAATAAAAATGTGTTTCCATTCATACCTTGCTTTTCCCTAGTGTTTGCATCTCTTGGCATTTAATTAACCATCACAGTTGCAGAATAAAATGTCTTTGTGTGATTTTTCTGCTGCATTTGGAATTCACTGAGAAATGTTTGTAAAGTATGGTTGAGTAACAGAATAAAGGGAAAAGGAATCTGGGTAGCAAATATTTTCCCACCTACCACAATGGACATCATTAATGGAAAGTCTGTAAGTCAGACTTCCCTGTTGGGAGTAACTCCTACCCCAGTGCCCTGGAAGGGGTGGGCAGGAAGACACTGAAATCTCTCTAACCAGGAAAAAAGAATGATCAAGATCCAAGAGCTTTTCCCTCTACAGATAGGCATTTACTTATCAAAAGTGCAGCTGACTGCATTCTGAGATTTTTCAAGGCAACCTATATTGAGAATTCCTAAAACCCATATGATCAGTTTTGCCTATAGAGATCGTTGACCATGTATATGGCTTTCCTCTTTTTTAAGACTTTGCCCACCTAAATGTAGCTGTTCTAGTAGTTTGATAATCCTTCTGTGGTCCTCGGTATTTATCTTTAATCCCACTAACGGCAGCTGTTCTTGCAGTTAGTTGTAAGTATAGCTTTGTTGTTCTAAGTGACTTTCTTCTCCCTAATTCCTGTTGGGCTTTCCTACAGGTTTGCAGAAGTAAGGAAACTTGAGAGTCACTGGGCGAGAGGAAAGAGACAGAGAATGACAAATAGAGGGATGGATTTGCCCTATTTGGCTCTGGCCTATTTTACCTTACCAAGTTACTAGAAAGAAGTGAAATTTGCTTCAGTACCCTTTATAACATCCTCCCATTCTGTTCTCTCCAAATGCATCCTAACATGTTCTACTTATAAACCTAAGATAGCTCTACTCTTCTTTAAAAGTGGAAGTCCAAAGTTATTTAATTTATTTTTCCTTCTTAAGTTAGTATTTGTTGAAGACCAAAACAATGTTCCACAGATTCCTTTAGGGGATGGGGAAGAAGAGAGGGGCTGAACCTCTGCTCAAAAATAACTTAATTTCCAAGAACAAGTCATGATATGCACAGCATTTCTTTGTTGTATTTCCATTGATTTGTTTGAATACCTGGTTTTACTTTCCATCAGATTGTGTGACAAATAGCTCTTGAATTATTGAGAGTTGTAATGTTTCTGATCTTCTGTAATTTAGATTCTGGGTGAAGAGTTTTAAAACTATTATTTCTAAATGCAAAAGAGGAAGCTTGATATTAGATTTGTACACAATTTCTGAAGATTTAAAAACCCTTATAAAAGTCCTTTAAAATAATGCTTCTCCAAATATTACAGTTCTGGATTAAACGCTTTCCTAAAATGATATTGAATTAGTAGACTGACAAAGTGAGATAGTTTTGAATAAGAACATGTGCCATTTAACGCTAGTTTTAAATAAAAGACACTAAAAAGAGTTGTTTAAAAATACTAATGTAACTACGATTTGACACCTGATTAAATTACCCTTGAATTGTAAGGTCCACTTTTAACAGGAATGACTTATGATTATGACTTAACATGAGAGATTATCAATCTTTTAATATAATGGTTTTCGCTTTATAGTTTTAGAAACAACCCTGGATTATTTATTTTCTCTGAAGAGATGGATGCAGTTTGAAATTAATGAGTTGTCCAATATCTGACCTATTTGTGGGCCTCAGGGGAGATGTATATTTTTTGTCCCTTAAAAAAGAGCTGATATTAAATGGCTATATTTTAAAATTTGGCATTGGCTGGGTTTGGTTGGCAGATGCAAGAAACTAATCTCTGGTAAAAAAATTTCTTACATGCAATTGCTTACATAATAACAGAATGGAAATTTATAGTTTACAAGGTACTTCCTTATACATTATATTTTATATTCACTATAATAATAAGTGAAATAAGTGTCATTACTACTATGCAAATTAAGAGATGAAAAAAAAAATGAGTCTCACAAAGGCTAAATGATTTGCCAAAGCATGGATTGATTGGACTCAAATATGTGATTCAGACTTGGCTGTTCTGATTCCAAATTCCATCTCTCTATCTGTGAATGGGTATCTGAGCTTTATACAACAAATCACATCTTAGTTCCTCTTGTGTACCTATTCTGCAGCAATAAAGATGAATTTTGTGTAAATACAAAGTATGACATTATTCAAATAATTTAAGGTGTTAATCTGAATATAAGGTCATTTGAGGAAAATTAATAAGACATCTTAAGATATTTTAAAAATCACATTTGAGAAATAATTAAAGATGTTTTGTTTTCTAAACTACATATAGTGGAAAATATCAAAGCGGCATAGTCCTTGGAAATAGGAAATTGAAAATGTAGTCCAGAATGTTAAACCGAAATGCATGGAAGACTAAAACATTATTTAACAAAATTGTTTAATGTTTTTTTTTTTCAATGTTTATTTATTTTTGGGACAGAGAGAGACAGAGCATGAACGGGGGAGGGGCAGAGAGAGAGGGAGACACAGAATCAGAAACAGGCTCCAGGCTCTGAGCCATCAGCCCAGAGCCTGACGCGGGGCTCGAACTCACGAACCGCGAGATCGTGACCTGGCTGAAGTCGGACGCTTAACCGACTGCACCACCCAGGCGCCCCATAAAATTGTTTAATGTTTTAAGAGAAGGATGAAAAATATAGACTGCAGGAATGAGAGTTTTTGTCTTTTTATTCTTCTCCCCTTTCTTATTCTATTTCACCATGTTTTGGGATATCTTAAGACTGAAACGAAGGGATATGTAGACATCTCTTTTGAGGATCTGGGATTTATATTTCTTATTGCTTTTGATGGACTCCTATTACAGCTCCCCAGCTTGTATTTTATTAAAATTACAGTATCATGCAGAAATTCATACAAAAGTTAATTTTCTCTTGATCAATTTTCTCTTGAAACACATCACATAAAATTTGTAAAACTAAGAAAATCAGTCCCTAAAAAGCAATAAGCTAGTTGCAGCTCTAAATCGACAGGGCCACCATGTTTCCCTTTGTATTTGTCATCTTTTTATTTATTTTTTTAACGTTTATGTATTTTTGGGAGAGAGCGCACAAGAGCACACGTGAGTGGGGGAGGCGCAGAGAGAGAAGGAGAGAGAGAACCTCAAGCAGGCTCCACACTGTCAGCACAGAGCCTGATGTGGGCCTCAAACTCACAAACTGTGAGATCATGACCTGAGCCAAAATCAAGAGTCAGACACTTAACCACCTGAGCCACCCAGGCACCCCTGTATTTGTCATCTTAAGAACAAGTGTGCAGGAATGGTCAAGGTAAAAAAATTCAGTGTCATAATGAATTTTTGCATATAAAACTAGATTGGAGATGGTTTACTCCTCCGTGTAAGAGAAATAAAATCAGTTATTCAAGATTGTATTAAATGAGATAATACATGAAAGGAATTTCATACAAGCACTATAAATAGTGATATTATCACAGTCATTATTGAAATAACTCTCAGTGTTGAAACCACCCCTATAGCCTTAAGGTAAAATGTTTGCCAGAAGCAATGCAAAATATTAATAGGATTTTATCTTTTAGTTTCTGTTCCTGCTATCACCTCTCCTAATGCTTATTTTAATGCCCGTTAAACAATTTGTGCTTTCTTTTCTCCCATAAGCCTCAGTACAAGGTAATCTATGTTGCCTCTTAGACTCTGAAAGCAGAACAACTGACTACCCTATCTATGTTCCTGTAACAGTTAAATACCACCTTGAAGATCCCTTATTTTGTCATGTTATTAATATTAATTTATATTTGTCTCTCCATTGTGGCTTCTCGGAGCAAGACCTATCCTGCTTGCTCATTTTTGCATTAGAGAGATAAGAGCCAGTAAAATTGCTGAAAAAGTTACATGCAGATATACTACTTCAGCACTCATATCCATAAACATTTAAGTGCCTACTGTCCCAGGAATCATGTTAGGTGTTGGGGAGGTAGAGTATTAGCCCTTAAGGAGTCTTGCATTCTGCAATGGGAGGCAGATAATGAGCATGCCAAAACATAAGTACATTGGGATTAAAGATATTTTCCAGTCATATAAAAAGAAAATAAGACGGGATAATTCATGACTCCTTTAAATAGGTTGTTAAAGGAAAACAAACTCTGAGGAGGTGAGTCCTCAATAATGAGAAATCAACCAATCATTTGAAAGATCTGGGGTAACAGGATCTGAGGCAAAGACAACAGCCAGTAAAAAAATGTAAGAAGTTGGAATTACTTATGAGCCTTGAAAGAACAAATTTTTGAAAGGTTTTTTGTATTATCTTTTATTCAAAATTAATTACTTCTGTAAATGAAGTCTTCATAAGTGCACATCTTTAATGGGAGAGTGTTAGGAGTAAGGGAAGATTTTTATAAGGCTACATTATATATTTCTTTTCATTCTCAAAGGAAATGTTAAGTAGTAATTAATATACAAAGATTTGGTGTCCTTGATCTAAATTGTGGTCAGTGGGTCCAAGGACAGCAGTAAGAAGCAGTGATATAGTGCATTTGCAACAGTTGTTCATTGAAAAATTGGAAATAAGTGATAAGAAACCCTCAATTTATTGTAATCTGTCTAAAGTGGCACTAATAAAGCTCTGAAGAGGATAATGAAGAAAAGGGCATTCTTATTAGGTAATCAGAGATGTGCTTTATAAATGAAGTAAAATTTTAGAGTAAGACACAGAATTAAAACTTTCAGATCACTGCCTCGATAATGTTGCTTGAATAGCACCTCTATTTGAACTTGAAAGATAAAAGGTGGCATTCATATTTGAAATTTGAGTTTATTACAGAGGTTAGTTGCCTACTTTTAAATATCATTTTAGATCTCTGCCTTTATATCAAGCTATCTTAATTTTTTAAATTATTGAGATAATTACTGTGATTTTTCATTCCTCCATATATTCCCTTATAAACTCAAGGAGTACACACTTATGAACACTTCAAGTTTCTGAAAAAGAATGAAGTGAAAAAAAAGTCTAGTGTCCAGATGGCTCCTGTAGTGAATAAACATTCCCAGAGTAACCCAAGGCATTTCATTTGATCCAAATGCATGTATACTTGATCATTGTAAAGAGTAAGAGCATTGATGGAAGATGTTGATTCCACAAATCACCTGTAGTATGAGAAGAGAAAATAATACTGTAGAAAATCTGTCCTGTTTCTTTTGTACTTTCCTTTCTTGAGTCCACTGTTATGATATATATTTTTCAAATGGGTGTCATTCTTTTTCAAAAATACACTATGATTAAATATTCTCCACTTTTCTTAATCAGAAAATAAATTTAAATATTAACTCCATGCTTAAATGACATTTTTGAGTCTATAAAGGACTGGCAAATAGTAATAGCTATGTTTCTATCACCATCTCAAATGTTAAGTGCAAAACCAACTCTATCCACACTGATTCTACTACTTTAGGAATGGCGTCTTAAAAACAGACACCATTCACATTCATTCCAGCATTCTAGCCTCTACATGAGCTAGACTTGAGGAGGGTGTTGAATTCATGGTTATTGAGAAAATGTGTACAGTATTTGAAAACAACAGGGTAAAGGTATAGGGTTGCCTATAGGTCTAAGAATCTGAAGTAGAAGCATTTGAAGATTATGAATAAAATATTTTAAAATGTAAATTTATTCAATAATAGTTTTTTGCTTTTGTAATTTTACTGTAACAAAAGGAATATGGTCAGTGATATTATAATAGTGTTATGTGGTATCAGATGATAACTAGACTATGGTGAGCATAGCATAATACATAGAGAAGTTGAATCATTATGTTGTGTACCTGAAACTAATGTAACATTGTGTGTGAAATATTCTGAAATGAAAAAAATTAAAAAGAAAAGCCTTCATAAAAATGTTTTTAACACATGTAATTCTGTAGAGAGTGTTGATGACTTTGTGGATGCCAGTATATTCCAAAAGCTTTACAATTTTATATATCCTTTATCTCAGAAATTCTATTACTGAATATTAAGGGAATAATCAGAGATTATTATGATATTTCACTACGGTAATAATTGCACATACATGGAAGAAAATGAAAAAGCACTGAATTATAAATTTTAAACAAATGAATTGTAAGGTTTGTGAATTATATCCCCAAAAAGCTTAAAAATAAGACCTAAAAGATATAAGATCTAAATTTGAACTTCAAGAGATAAAAAAAACAACAAAACAACTATAATTTTTGAGATTAAAAATACACAGGATGTGATTAATAGCAGAAAACACTGTTGAAGAAAATACAGGTTGATTTCGAAGACATAGTGACATATACTATCCAAAATGTAACACAAGAGTTTAAAGACTTTAAGAGAAGTACAGAGTTAGAGTGAGCATTAACACAACTTAAAGTAACTGAAAACATTGGAATCCCCCCCAAATTGTGGGACACAGAAGAACTTATGTGAAAATCATGGCCAGATTTTTTTTCCAAATTTGATATGTCAAACTCACAGATCCAAGATGTAGAACAAATCCCATGTACAAGAAGCACAAAGAAAACTACAAAAAAGGCACATCATATTCAAATTACTTAAAATGAGTGATAAAGAGAATATCTTAAAGGTAGCCAGAGAGAGAGAGAGAGAGAGAGATACATTAGCTATAGCAAAATAACAATTAATGACAGCAGATTTCTCATCATAAACAATGCACCTGAGAAGGCAGAGGAACAATATTTCTAAAGTATAGAAAGAAAAATTGCTTTGGATTCTAAATAAAATATTTTTGAAACATGAAGATGAAATAAAGACCTTTTTAATCATTGAAAATCTGAAATATGTCATAATTAGTAGAAATGCACTATAAGAAATATTAAAAGAAGTTCTTCTGGCAGAAGGAAAATGATACCTGGTGAAAGTATAGATCTTGGAAATAAAGAGCACCATAAATGATGAAGACACAGAGTTAAGATTTTTATTCTTATTCAAATCTCTTTAACATAAGATGACTGAATATAAAAAATGCAATGAGGCAGTATAGTATATACAAAATAAGGTTATGAAAATGATAGTACATGTGCTAGCAGGGGAGAAATAGAAATATACTATTATAAGATTCTTAGACATTTCATGAAATACTTTGATATTAAAATAGACTATAAATTAAAGATATATACAATATATATTTCCTAATACAACTAAAAGAGCTATAGCAGATAAGTAAAAAGGAAGTTAACATTGAAGCATAGAAAAATCAATTAATTCAAAATAAGGCAGAATAAAAAGAAAAGTAAAAGGGAAAAAACCAAATTGGTAAAGAGGAAAAAATAGCAAGATGGTAGATTTTTAATCCAATGGTGTCATTAATCCAAAGTAAAGCAGAAAATCCCTTTTTTTGGATACCCTGAAAAATTGCACATAACATGACTCAATTACATGTTTACAACTAATCAGTTGTTTCTTCTCAGGATGTTTAATCTTGAAGAAATCATGCATATGTTCAGGGTCAGTTGGAGATAAAGTGTGACAGCTGGATTTAGTGTCTAGATTCTGTTGACTAGTGTTTGTTGTCAGTGGGTCTCTAGGTAATGACAGAGTGTTGACCTCCCATTGTATCAGATATGCTTGTCCCATGTAAATAGTGTCAGTGTGTCTTACCCTGTTGGTTCTCACTAGAACTTGATTTTGAAAATCTATTTATTTGATTATGGGAGAAACTTGATATTCTTCTAACAATAGGTATATATTGATTGCTAAAAGCAATAATTGCTGATTTAAAATCAAATTACACCTATAAAAACCAGTCATTTTTTACTCTCAAAGAGCAGAAACAAACTCTAAGTTATGCAGTACAATTTGATAAAAGGGTTTACATTCTGGTGGTAGGAACAAATAAGCAGAAAAACAATCGAATAATTCAGTTAATATATATGAAAATTACCTCAGTTCATAATGAGAACTCTGATATAAATATATGAATAATGGGACAGAAAATTGGATTGTTTCAGATGATAACTCCTTTAGCTTGGGTGGTCAAGGATTTAAGCAGTAATGTTGGAGTGAGAATACAACTATTGAACAAGGCTTTGAAGGAATAAGAGACAGGCATTTGCTCTTGGCTACAGATGAATCTGCCTTTAGATAATTAGACAGTAATGAGTACAAAGTTATAAATGTTTTTCCTGATTATACAATAAAACTACATTTCTTTTTGTTTCCTTGTCAGGTTACCCTGTAAAATAAGTGTCTTGCGTTCCAAATTGTGCACCAGAGCAATTATAATGTTACTCATACTAGTTGTGTATAAAAATGCCCATATCCATTAGTGCCCCAGTAATAGGAACCAAATTTTTTGTTGTGGTTTTGATCTTTGTCAGTCTCATGAGTGAAAATTTTTATTTTAAAATATTTTTTTTAACTTGGAAGTTCCATTTTCTTATCATTGATCCAGTTTCTTTTTTAAATTAGAATTTTATTTAACTGATGAGTGTTTTATGTGTATACTATGAGAAGAACTTCTTTTCAAACTCTACCTATATGCCCCATCCTCCAGCATTTTTTCAGGCTCCCCTCATTTGTACCACCTCCCACATCCTGCATTATGTATAAGCATGCCTTGAAACCTGTAGTTTCAACCCATAGTTGAAATCACTGCCTTAGTGTGCCTCCATCATTGTTGGAGAGTGTCATATCTTTCAGATATTTCCAGGGTACTAATACGGGAGTAATTTCTAATTTTAAACTTGCTTCTAAGCAAGTTTGCAAACTTAAGTTATGTATTCAGGATATATCACCTGTAATATTAGCTAATTCTAATGGTTATGATGAAGTACAGGAGCTATTTTTAAATAAGGTAAAGTCAACTCAGAGCCATCATGAAATTATTCATTTTGTGAAAATGATGAATTTATCTGAAGTACTGAAACATAAAGTCTTGATATTTTAATATTATAAATTTTCCTTAATCTGGTTATGGATCATAATTCCTTCTGGAAAGTAAAAAAGTAAGAGTTCCATCATATCCTTCGTAAAATGATAATATCCTAAGATCTGGAGTCCAGGAGAGTTGTAGGTTGCACTTAAACGTTGAGGTTTAAGTTGCTTCTACCTTAGTCTTTCCCAGAAAATGTTAAATAGGAGGTTTATGCTTTTGTGCAATTCTAAATACTTTTCAAATATCATCATGTTCATTATTCCTTACATGTATAGCTTTCCTGGGAATCCCTCAGAAGTGATGATTAACAAAATAGTAATCTGACATTCTTGAGTCCCTGTCAAAATTCCTTCAACTTATTTCCAAAAATATTCAGTTAGAGAATTGTAGGATGATACAGGTTTATAAATACTCCTTTGTCTTAATTTAAACAGGATAAGGCAAGTTGAGACTTCCAGAGAAATATAAATGTACCTGTCAGAATCAGATCTGTTGAAGTGTTTCAAATGTTGGACTGGATCATGAAAGAAGTGTACAGACAATAGTGTAACTTGTAGCATTCATATATCTTTGTATTACTCATACTGTTTGATTTGACATCCGTCTTCAAAATGGTTGAAGAAGACCTGCAATGGAAGAAGAACTTAGATATGCTAAGAGAGTCAGGACCTTCTTAATCTATTTATAACTGTGTGAAGACTGGACATCAAGATAGATTTCTGTCAGTCCTTTCTGTTTCAGTAATTGAAGATCTCATGTATCTTATCTTGGAAGTTTCTTTCTTGTTTATATTTTTATTAAATTTGTACCAGTATTTCTTACTTGTCTAAGGTTTGAGTGCCTTACCACACGTCTAATTTCAGCTTACATTTGCCATGTCGGTTCTTGTTTCTCATGCCCTGAGTGCCTGATTACGAATTCTAACTGTAGAGTTACCTTCTATGTCCAGAGATTTCTGCATCTGGGAGACATTAATAAGAATGATCTATGGCCACTGGCAGAATCAGTTGATTTCAGAGTATTTAAAGCCCAATTCTGTTGGTGGCAGCATTCACCCAGAATTAAACTATGAAGATCTACTCAATATTGTTTCATCACATCTACTTTCGAACATGAACTTGGAGAATTAGCTGCATTTATTATATGGTTAAGCATATATATAAACTCTTTCTCTGAGTTCCAGTCACAAAATTGAATATACAGACAGCATTATTAGGAATAGAAGGCTAAATTGAGCCTGAATGGTTTCCTCTGGGTATGGTTAGTCACATTGTTTTTCAATATCTTTGTTCCTTATTTATACTATAAACAGAATTACTTTCTTTGCTGGGCTATCATTCAATAGTGTTCAGTAACATATCTGACATACTTTTAGACCTTATGCTTATAAAATAGTGTGTTACAGTACCTGAACCTTGATACATTTTATAAAATCAAGCCAGACATATACTTTTTTGTAATAATTTACTTTCATTTACAGTTTATCGATTGTGTTATGTTCTGGTTTGAAAGTCTGTTGAGCTTATTATTCTTAAGACATTGTCATGATTGATATAAAACCTAATGTCTTTTTTCTTAGAAAATTGTACTTACTACTCCACACATCCTTTACAAGAAGTAATTCTAGCATATTTCTCTAAGAAACAAGAAGTAGGCTATTATACACTGACAGTATTTTAGTGCCTCTCTGTTAAAATAAAATATACTTATATTTTATTTACATTATTATATATATTATATGTTATAAAATAATAAACTGCTATGTACATTAGTTAAGGATCAGCTTTTCAATAAATGGTTACAAGTGAGTAACCAATAAGTAATTACAAGTAAGTAATATCCAGAAGCCTTTAAGGTCTTACATAAAAAGCCACTGCCCAGGACTAACATCAGAGACTTTTGACCTAGAATGGGGAGACCAACCATTCCAATTAACTATTCCAATTTGCTCAGGCCTTACTATCTAAGCTGTGTACTTCCAGTTTTTTTTTTAATTATTTTTCTTTTTTATTTTTTTTATATATGAAATTTATTGACAAATTGGTTTCCATACAACACCCAGTGCTCATCCCAAAAGGTGCCCTCCTCAATACCCATCACCCACCCTCCCCTCCCTCCCACCCCCCATCAACCCTCAGTTTGTTCTCAGTTTTTAACAGTCTCTTATGCTTTGGCTCTCTCCCACTCTAACCTCTTTTTTTTTCCTTCCCCTCCCCCATGGGTTCCTGTTAAGTTTCTCAGGATCCACATAAGAGTGAAACCATATGGTATCTGTCTTTCTCTGTATGGCTTATTTCAAGTAGCATCACACTCTCCAGTTCCATCCACGTTGCTACAAAAGGCCATATTTCATTTTTTCTCATTGCCACGTAGTATTCCATTGTGTATATAAACCACAATTTCTTTATCCATTCATCAGTTGATGGGCATTTAGGCTCTTTCCATAATTTTAAAAACAAGAACATCCTGGGAAACCTAGAATGAGTTGGTTATCCTACCCAGATGCTAAGTATAAATTCAGTGAAAAGCATGGTTTTAGGAAAGCCATGCTGTACAAGATGAAACAAACTAAACCAATTGTAGATTTATTAAACAATCAAAGAATGTTTCAGAGTAACTCTATTTATATGTTTTTTTTTTTTTTTGTGGTGGGGGAGAGCACACACACGTGAGCATGAGTGGGGGAAGGGCAGAGAGAGAGAGAGAAAGAAAGAGAAACTTAAGCAGGTTTCACACCCAGCATGGAGCCCAATGCGGGGCTTAATCCCCACAAACTGTGAGATCATGACCTGAGTGAAATCAAGAGTCAGACACTTAGAACTGACTGAGCCACCCAGCCTCTCCCAGAGTAACCCATTTTAAATTGTAAGGAATTAAATAAACAATCATCTTCATTAAATAAAAAAGGAGGCCCTAGGAAAGATAGATATAATTGCTGCTTTTTGAAAAATTAAAAAAATAGGCTGAATAGCCGAAAGGACAAAAGTTGAAAGACTAAGTAGTGTTGTTACAGACTAATGTTAAGGGATGTAACTAGAATGTAGCACATAAATAAAAAGTTGGAAGGCATGGGGGGAAAAGGCATTGCAAAATTCTCTGTATTTGGATTTTCAAAAATAATAGAATAGAGAAAACAATCTAAGCAAAATATATATCATCTTCTAAAGCACAGAGTGCACTTACATACAGACATATATTTTAAGTGAAAAGCGTACCTCTAATACTTTTTAAAAGACAATAGAATATTCTATTTGGGATATATGGGATTAGGATAAAAAAGATATGACAAAAGTAAATAAAAGATAGATATAGTTATTATATAAATATTTTAAGACTTTGTATGAAAAAATGGAGAAAAAAGGACAAGGTACAGTGGTAGAGATTACAGAGAAATGCATATAAATGACAATTAGTTGGGAAATATTTAAAGAACGCTATCAATAATAATTGAGCAACCTAGGAAAAAATGGTAAAGTACACTAAATGCAGTTCACATTTAGTGAGAACTGGGAGAAAATAGATGACCATCAAATACTAGAGAAGTGACTATACCTTGGACCCATTAGAATACATTTCTCAGTATTCCCTTGCAGGAAATTTTGTCCAGTTTACTGAATTCTGGCCTGTAGACTCTGGGAAGACATGATATATGCTAATTCCATTCCTGGTTTATAAAACCTCCCCACTTGAATCCTGCACTCTCTTTCCCCATCGACTAAATACAGAAGACATTTTGTCCAGAGCCGTGTGGAGCTTTAAGGCGAAAGGTATATAGCTCCCTCCCTGAGTGCCTGCAGGAATCAGAGCCTTCCTATACGCCTGGCCTGCTCGGTGCTGAGAGGTAAGTTAGAAGGACAGTTTTACTGTGTAAAACAGAAATTTTGGGTTTGTCATAGCACTTAACCTCTCCTGACTCCTGCCAAATATAAAGATACTGTTGAATTTATCCCATACAGTAAAATACCTTCTACATGAAGGCTTAGGATATATAGTTTATGGATATAAACTTATGAAGGAAAGTATTCATGAGAAAAATATGCATCTACTTTGGTATAGTTGCTACTTCTGCAGAGAATGTGGGAAAAGATTGCAGAGTGATTTTTAGTAGTATCTATATCACTTATTTGAAAAGATGGTAATGTGGTATGGTAATTGTATATCATATATGGTAAAATGTTACATCTTTTGTCTAATAGATGTAAGGATGTAAAATGTACTTTTAACATTTAACGTGCCTAACTACTTTACTAATAAAAAAAGTAAAAGTGGGACTTGGAGTAAATAAATATAAATAAATTTCTTATAATTTGTTAGATTGAAGAAAAATGTTAATATACAGTTTGAATAATTTCATCTAGTACCAAACAAAATAAATCTTGATGCCTAGATTTCATAAATGTATATTTATTTAGAATTTGGTCTTTTTGTTTTTACTAAGAACAGGAGGTATTTTGGTTATGGTATATTGGTTATATAATGACAAAGACTTAATTATATAAAATTGTAGATATTGAAGCAGTATTTCTCAATCCCATGATTCTTCCACTTCTTTACCATAATGGATACAGGAAGTTAAAATGATATTAAGGTTTAAATTGATAGAAGATCATTTGAAATTTAGGGCTCTTATAGTATTTGTGAAAGCCTTTCCATTTAGGTCTGGTATACCCACATCTCCCCTAGGATATTTCCTTTCTGTATACCAGATGGAATTCTCCTACTCTATTATAGTTTTTGGAAATATTTTGGACTTAGAAATCTTGGGTTGATTTCTGGTAATGTTAAGAGGTTATTAAGCTATTGTTTATTGGATTTTCTGGTATATTATGGATGGAAATATTTCATTATCTTGTTCATTAGCCACAGTGTATAATATAAATAAATATATTACTCTTTGGCATGTATATATCATTCTCTTAGAGTTTAACTCACTGCTTTTGGATAAAGTGATAGAAATGTTTTCACATATATCTACCTAAAGACCGGGATAGTGGTTACTTACATAATGACCTATTTATTACTTAGCCTTTAAATTCCTGTCTGTCTGTTAGTGGATACCTTCTTAAATGTACCAGGTATATAACATAGTAATAGTAAAGTAAGTATACTGTCGATTTTTAGTGTTTGAAGTTAATTTACTCATAATCAAAACACAGCTTAATTTTAATACCTAAAAGATGGTTAAACTTTTTTTCCCTCAAAGTCTTTATTATTTGTAGGTTAGAAATTCAGTTTTTGTGATCTTCTCTCATCTGATTTTCAGTGCTTCATGTTATTCTCATTGCCTCCTATGTATTTATCCAGAATTATTTTCTTGAAGAGATTCTCATGGAATTTCCATGTAGAAAGGTACACTGCCTGGGTAGTTGCTTTACTGTTAAGAACATTTCTCTAGCTCTGGATCTATTTGAAAGAGGTACAATTTTGAACAGCTATTGTGCTTATTAACGTTTTTTAACTTTCTACACATTTGTTAGCCAGAAAAAGTTTTATGGCATTTAGCATCTAGTGAAAATATTGCTAATTCAGGATAAGGGTCATTTACAGAACCAGCTAAGCAATTGCCAGAAATCTTGTTTCAGAGGAAACAATAGGAACCAGTTCCAAAAGAGTTTCAGAAACTCAAAGACACTACAGAATCTGCAATTGGCAGGCAACAAGAACTTAAGCAGTCTTGGGCTTTGGGTAAATATGATGACAGCTGCCTTGCAAAATATGCCCATGCCCGTAACCAAAATATCAGAGCTTTCTTTGATGCTAGTGGTAGAGCCCAAAATTAAATTGTGTATAATATGTGGTTGGGTTATTGCATGGTTGATGGAAAACAATGTTTGTAGTTGGTTTTTATTGTCACATGAAGTTCAAAAGTATAAACTTTAAAACACAACTGAGCAAACACGCATATGAGAGATTCTGAAATGAGACAGTTACTTCAAAATTCTCATCCCCTGCAAAAGAAAACAGCTTTAGCCCTTACTCTGAAAAACAGGGCTGGGATAGTCACTGATTAAAAACTAGTTTTGCATCACTGCTAAGGAATTTTATTTTAGGATTTTATTGTGTCCATAAAGTTGAATAACATAAAATAGAAAAGCTGGTACCAGTTCTTTCGACAATAGAGGAGACAAAATTATATTTCACAATATAGGTTCAAATGTGGTTTAATGTAAAATTGTGCAGCCTCTATGAAAGACAGTATGGAGGTTCCTCAAAAATTTACAAATAGAATTGCCATTTGATCTAGAAGTATCACTCACTGCTGGAAATACATTCAGAAGAATTGAAAGCAGTGTCTCAAAGAGGGATTTGTACACCCATGTTGATAGCACCACCTTTCACAATAGCCAAGAGGTGGAAGCAAACCAAGTATCCCTTCGAAGATGAATGGATAAACAAAATATGGCATATGCATACATGCAGTCTCATTAAGACTTGAAAGGAAACTCTCTCGCATGCTATGACATAGATGAACCCTGCAGACAGTGATGCTAAGTGAAATTAGCCAGTCACAAAAAGACAAATACTGTCTGATTCGATTTATATGAAGTCTCTATAGTAGTCAGATTCATAGAAAAAGTTGCCAGGGCTCGGGTGGAGGGAGAAGAAATGGGGAGTTCTTTTATGTGCACAGACTTTCAGGTTTGCAAGATGAAAAAGTTGTGGCAATTGGTTGCACAACAATGTGAATATATTTAATGGTATTGAACAGTACACTTAAAACTGGTTAAGATGATAAATATTATGTGTATTTTACCACAACTGCAAAAAAATATAGGTTCATTCTACTAATCATATTTGGCAGTAATAAAGAAGAATATCCTTGAACTAAAAATATATGCTACTTTTCTGAAACAATATTTGAGATGTAGCTTCAAATAAGTATAGAAATACTAAGTCCCCATGTGTAGGTAGAACTGTGGGTTATAAAGTCTGCAATGACAAGTAAAGCAGAAATCCATCCCTCTGAAGTATGGTAACAATTTTCTGAGCCAGTCTCTTGGCTCTAGCTTTTTTATTAGTTTCTTTCTCTCTACAGCCATTCTGAGATCACAGACACCCAGTATGTAACACATAGGTAGCATTTAGAGGGGAAAAAATCAAGTGGATTTCTACTTTATATTACACACACAAATTACAGTTGGACTAAATATTTTAATATCAAGCCTGGAACAAACATTTCTGATTGTTTTTTAATATTTAGAACATTTCTAATAAAAAGGGAAATGAAAAATCAAATGTTTAATAGATCAGAAAGCCTAGAATATAAGTCTTTCTCTAAATTAAGAAAAAAAATAAGTAAAAGACAAAGATAATATTAGGAAAGATACAGATAATATAACAAAACTTCCATATTCTTAATATACCTAGGATAATAAAAAAATGAATAAGACAGTATTATTCAATGAGGAAAATAACAGATTATTCACAGGAGAGATAGAAATTTTCAGTAATAAATTATGAATATTTCAACTGAAAAACAAAAATTAAAAGGTAAACAAATGGAAGTAGCAGTGACTTTTGTTTTTGCTTACCAAATGTGCAGATATTTAGAAAGAAAACGATAGTAAGTGCTGATACTATATGTTAAAATTGCTATTCTCCTACATTGTTGGAAGGATTTTATGTTGTATTGAGAGCCTCAAAATCACTGTATTTTTTGATGGTGTATTTTTTATACCATGCAGAATCTCTGCAAGGAAAAAATTAGAATATATATATATATATTCCCAGAATTCTAATATATATATATATATATATATATATATATTCCAGAATTCTAATATATATATATATATATATATATATACACACACATATATAATTCTATATATATAAAATGAAATTTAATGTATCATAATTTATAATTGCAAAAATTACCAAATAACTTTAAAAAGTGGAGTGGCTAATTTCTGTGCCGGTGAAATGAAATTTTATGCAGGATAAATGAATGTTGTTGAATAGCATTTAAGAAAAAAAATGTGGGGCGCCTGGGTGGCTCAGTCGGTTAAGCCTCCGACTTCGGCTCAGGTCATGATCTCACGGTTTGTGAGTTCGAGCCCCGTGTCGGGCTCTGTGCTGACAGCTCGGAGCCTGGAGCCTGCTTCGGATTCTGTGTCTCCCCCTCTCTCTGCCCCTCCCCCACTCACACTGTGTATCTCTCTCTCTCTGTCTCAAAAATAAAGAGTAAAAAAAAATTAAAAAAAAAAGTTATACAAGTGTATATATTAAAAACCATATATAAATATAGAAAAAATAAACTTATTGTAAAATACTTAGTGGTGTTTTTAGTGGATTGTCAGATTATGGTTAATTTTTTTTTCTTTGAAATCTTTTATATTTTCTAAAAATATATATATAATTTTATCATAAAATAAATATTTTGAACATTATTAAGTAACTATAGAATTCAGAATTGGAATATGCATTATATACTGAAAGGTTTAAGTTGAGGTTTGTATTCTCATTATATATAACATGTGAATTCTAACAATATGTTCCATTTTCTATTTTGTCTTACATTGATTGATATTTCTGAGGTACATAAAAGCCTTTGGTGGTACATTTGATTTTCATGCAGCATTCCATTTTCTCATCTTTCAAGATGAAGAATTGAAAACTTAAAAGTTGATTTGAGAAAAGTAGAAAGGAATTAGGATAATATGCTTGGAATTATCAGCAGTGTGATCAGCTACCATCTATAAGTATTTATGGGGCAGGGCCCCAGTTAGACCTTGAATCAAGGAGATCAGATAGGCCTGGAAGAAGAAAGAGATACAAATATTTGTTTTGTTAAAAATGGGATGTTAAGGTAGGTTCTAGAATTCCTGTGTCTAATGGAAACTGTTCTAAAAATTGGAGCAAGACTGAGACTTCAACTTGATATCAATAGAAATTGATGAAGTATTGAAATTATTTAATTGATCTCCTTTATTTCCATGCAGGGACTTGCTCTTTTTCTCCAGTCTACTGTATGGCCTATTATGTTTTCTTGTCGTTATTGGTTTGCAGTTCTTTCTTCTCCACTGGACTTGAGCCTTCTGTAAAAACAGAATCTACCTCTTGTCTTATGGTTCTATCACTTAGGACAGTGCTTAGTTCAAAATAGATACCCAATCAATGTGTTCCTTAAGTTCCTTTCCTTCATCTTCCTCCTACCAACTAACATTACTCAGGAATTCTATGTGCCACCCCTTGTAATAAATATTTAACATAAAATATCTCATTTAATCCTCATATCATACCTATTAAATTATTAATGCCCTTCTCCATACCAACCATGTAGAGAAGAAAGCCAAAGATCAGCCTGGCAAGAAAGTTGCATGGCTCCTTAAACTTGCAAGCAGACATGTGATTAGCTAATGTGAACTGTGAGTCAATGGAGTAGATAAAATATGGGAGCAGATAATGACTTGCAGTGTTTTGTAGAATATTTTGCCCTATTTTCTAAATTGGTGGTGATTATCCAAAATTTATTTTGAAGGATTTTGGCATCTTATGTGAATGAGCAGTCATTCAAATTTTGGCTATGTTTGTGATAAATGCAGGTAAACTCAAATGCTAAAATGTCTGTACCCTACCAATGCGGTGGACAATTTACATTAAAAAAATAGACTCCCTTCAGTGAATGAGTCCACGGTTTTTTCTTGATAACTTAGATTATTTTATAATTTGCATGAAGCAATTTAGATGAAAATAACATGCAAATGATGTTGGTGCATTTGACTTTTAATAGTTCAAAATTAATACCCCATTTTACTTAAAATTTTAAAACATCCGATTTTATGACATCCAGTTAGTAAGATAATATCAAATATTTTTCCCCAAATAATATGATTGGCTCCATTGATCTTAAACTCTAGAATCTGAAATTCACATGGTAATGTTAAAATGCCACAGCTTGCAGTTCGATTCCATCAAAAAAAATGCTTTCAACACATTTTAGTTTTCATAAATCAAAAACTGTGCTCTGAGGCACGTTTGTAACTTTGGATCAACCTGCACAGCTGAGCAAACATTTTCTAATGAATTTCGTTAAGAGTTCAAATCTGCATTAGAGATGAACTAAATGGAGAATGTAGCCCTTGAAGAAATAGGATTAGAGTGCTTCTTTCCTCTCCATATCTTCTTCACGAAACTTGCTGCATAGAGAGTTTCCTGGGAAAAATGCCTTCTGGCTTATGGGTCAATCCAACTGTGCCCTACATTTATCCTACAACTCAAACTCTTAGAATAATGAGAGGTTTCTAAAAAGGAATTCTAATTCAGAATTCAGAGAGCTATGTATGGCTCATTGCTTATGGGAGAAATGAGAGACAGAAGGTCTAAAGTTATACCTGCCTTGACTATAATTTTACTGAGTAAATAGCTGTCAAATCACATTGTATTTATTCACCTAATAAATAAAGCCACACTTTTGGAATATTTTTCTTTTACCTTCTTTTTGTTGTGTGGTTATATATAATTTGTTAGTAAATGTTTTGTTTTAGAAGAATTTTAGATTTACAGAATTAGTGTAAATATAGCAGAGTTTCCATATGCACCACACCTGGTTTCACCTATGATTGACACCTTACCTTAGTGTTTGTCACAATTAATGAACTGATGTTGATACATTATTATTAAAGTTTATACTCTTTCAGACCTAAGTTTTTTTTTTCTTAGTATCTTTTTTTGGTTTGAGGATTCTGTCCCAATGATCACACTACATTTAGGAGTCCTGTCTTCTTAGGATCCCCATGGCTGTGACAGTTTCTTAAATTTTGCTTGTTTTGATGTTTTTTTAGGAGGTCTTGTCAGATATTTTGTAGACAGAGCATTGTACTAATATCGGATGTTTTCTCTCATGGTAAAACTGGGGTAACCTGCTTTTGGAGAGAAAGACCCCAAGGGTAAATCAGATTCTCACATCCTATCAAGAGTGACAGTATTAATATGTTATCACTAGTGATGTAAATATTGGTCATCTACCTTGAGATAGTACTTTTCAGGTCTCTCCTGTAAAGTTACTATTTTTTTGTTCTCCTTTCACATAATGTATCCTTTGGAAGAAATTCACTATATGCAGTTGACCCACACTGGAAGAATGGAGAATTATGCCATAGTTCCTTGAAGGCAGAGTATCTACATAAATTATTTGCAATTCTTCTGTGGGATATATATATATATATATATATATATATATATATATATATATACACACACACACACACACACACACATACATACATACATACATATCCCATTTGTTTACTCAAGTATTTATATTAGCATGGATTCATTTATTTATACTTTGAGTTAGTATCCAATATTACTTTGTCTATTTTGTTGTTTTTTTTTTTTAATTCTTCCAGTTTTGGCTATTGGAACTCTTTCATTTGGCTTCTGTCACCTTTTGACATACTCTGTTGGTTTTTTTGTTTTGTTTTGAAAATGTTCAACATGCTTATTTTCTGATTCAACAAAATGTGCCAGATAGGTTCATCTTGCATGTTTTCTGCCCCGTCCTAGAGTCAACCAATTCTGTAAGGATCTCTGTTTCTTTTATTGGAAGGAAGAAATAGAAATCAAAATATGTGTGTTACGTGTATACATTGCTACTATGGTGTTGTTACTTCTAGGCAAAGGAATTGTGTTTGTAAGTATATACTAACTTGTGTATGCATGTACATATACAAACACACATACATACATTTCTATATGTAACCAACTATATATATTATTTTAAGTTAAGCATGGATCTGTAGTAAAGTCTCCAACTCTAATCCTTTACTACGTGACTCCCTTTGCTTGTCTGTAACCCCTCACTTGAAAAGTGAGATCATTTAGCCAGATATTTAGGTAATTATTCAAGTATACATGTATAGTGGTATCTGAATTGTTAACTATATCCATGTAGGAAACAACTTTATCGTTAGTGCTTCTGCAAAATAACTGTGGTCTTTAATCTTACTGATATTATTAATTTCCAAAATTTCTTAGGTCAGCAGCTTATTCTTCTCATTTCCTTGATGGAGTTTCTTTCATACATTGGTAATAAACTGAAATTCTTTTGCCACATTCTGCATTCCATACTGTGACCCCATAATCTCCTAAATAGTTTTTTGTTTTACATAATTTTACTATATGTACTCTAAATTCTGTGGGTTTTGAGAAAAGCTTAATGATGTTTTCTACTTATAGTACCATACAAAATAGTTTGACAGTCTTGAAAAATCCCATGTGTCATGTATTCAAACTTCTCATGAATTCCTAAACTTTTGGCAACCACTGATTTTTTTATAGCTTTTTTCAGAATGTCATTTATTTGAAATAATACAGTATGTAGCTTTTCCAGACTGGCTTCTTTCACTTTGCAATATGTATTAGGTAGAAACTAGACATGAGCAGTGGAAGGAACAGACTGAGGCAGAGTCCTAAGGCCTTGATGGGGAATGATAGAAATATGACCATGAGAAGTCAGCTACACATTAAAATCCCTGTGGTACACCACCCTGAACTTGTGGTTTCTAAGATGTTTGGGGCTGACAGATCAAGAGCCACAGGTGCAGAGCATGCACTGTCCTCCTCCACCTCTGCCCTGGGATAACCCCTCGAGAAGCTCTGCCCCCCAGGAGAAAGGCTACCATGACAGTTCTGCTACAAACTTTGTAGTGTCAAAAACCCCCCTCCAAACCTGTGGGAGGAGTCCCCCAAATGACTGGAAACAGCCTCCATCAGAGACCACCCCACCTAGGTCACAGCTCCTTCCACCCCAGAGACTCCCGATAACATCCAATTCCAAAACAACCTAGAGGCCATTCCACCTCATGGAATCGGCCTGCTCTCCATCTTGATTGTGTACTCTTGCTTTAATGAACTTGTGCTTGCTACTTTCCTTCTGACCCTTTATTGGAGCATGGATCTCACTGTAAATCTCCTGAGGAATCCAAGGACCCAGACCTCCATTCACACAATACAGATTCTCCTACCATTAACATATGCATTTACGTTTCTGTCACATTCTTTTATGGCTTGATGTCTTGTTTTTTGTTTTTTGTTTTAATCACTGAACAATGTTACATGGATGTGTTAAAGCTTGTGTATCCATTCACATTTTGAAAGACTTTGTGGTTGTTTGCAGTTTTGACATTATAAATAAAGCTTCTGTGAAGATTTATATATGGGTTTTTGTATAGGCATAACTTGAAATCAGTTCGGTATGTGACTGTTAGATGGCAAAGTAAGACTAGAATTTGGCAAGAAACTATCAAACTTCCTATCATTTTGCATTCCTGTTATTAATGAATGTGAATTCCTGTTGCTCATATCCTTACCAGTAGTTGACAGTTGACATTGTTGCCGCCTTCTTTTCTTCCTCCTTCTCCTCCTTTCAGTTTTCCCTCTCCTCCTCCTCTTCCTCTTCCTTTGCATTATAGACATCCCTAATGGTTGTGCAGTGATATATTTTTGCTGTTTTAATTTTAAGTTTCCAAATGACAAATGTTAAGTATCTATTCCCAAGATGTTTGCCATTTTTATAACTTCATTTTGAGATGTTGTTTAGCTATTTTATTTAGATCTTTAAAAAAAATATATATATATATATATATATATATATATATTTATTTATTTATTTATTTATTTTAAGAGAGAGAATGTGGGGGGGGGGCAGAGAGAGAGGGAGAGAGAGGGTCCCAAGCAGGCTCCATGCTGTCAGTACAGAGTTGGAGGTGGGGCTTGATCTCAGAAACTGCGAGATCATGACCTGAGTGTAAATCCAGAGTCAGATGCTTACCTGACTGAGCCACCCAGGTACCCACTATTTAGATCTTTTAAATCTTAAGAGTTTTTTGAATACTTTGGATACTAGCCCTTTACTAGGTAAGTGATTGGAAACTATTTTATGGCAATCTATAGCTTTTTTCAGTCTCTTAATAGTATCTTTCACAGAGCAGAAAATTTAAATTTTAGTAAAATCTAATTATTTTTTCTTTCATGAGTACCACACTGCCTTATTTAAGATAGTTTTATAATAAGCGTAGCTTTATAGTAAGGTAGTTTGAGTTCTCCAATTTGTTCCTTTTCCATGTTATATTGGCTGCTCTAGGTCCTTTGCATTTTCATTAAGAAAAAAATAGAATTAGTTTATTGATATCTAAAAAATAAATTCTGGGATGTTGATTGGAATGCTATTAAATCCATATATCAAGATTGACATTTTAAAAATATTGAACTTTCTAGTCCATGAACATGAAACATATCCCTCCGTATATTTAAATACTGTTTGCTATTATAATAAGTTTTCACTTTGTTTTGAGATTTCCACAGAGGTCCTATATGGTTTCTTGTATTTATACTGGGTTATAGATATGTGTGAATAAATACTTTTGGAGGATATACTACTGTAAATGTTATTTAAAAAATTTCAAACTCCTACCTTTCAAACTCCTACCTTTCATTGCTTTCATCAATAAGAAAGCAATTGATTTGTGTATCAACTTTGTATCCTGTGACCTTTCTATATTCACTTAGTCCTAGGAGGCTATTATTGTTAGTTTTTATAAATTATTTGTAATTTTCTGTACATAAAGAAATATTTAGACAACCATTTGAAAATAGAAACAGTTTCTTTTTTTTCTTTGTAATCTGTGCACCTCATATTTACTTTTCTTGTCATATTGCACCAGCTAGAACATATAGGGTCATGTTCAGTATGAGTAATGAGATAACACATCCTTGCCTTACATGTTCCTGATTGTAGGGAACAAGTATCCAATTTTCACAGTAAAGTGGGATTTTAGCTGTAGATATTTTGTAAATGTTCTTTATCAAATTGACAAAGTTACTCTCTCCTGCTAATTTGCTGAGTTTTTTCATGAGTTGGTGTGGGATTTCTCAAACACTTTTTTAATGTCAATTGGTAGATTTATGAAATGTGATAAATTGTACTGACTGATTTTCTGATGTGAACTAGCCTGGCACACCTTAAAAAAGGTAAAAAGTTGTGATTGTGTTTTATAATCATTATATATGTTGTTGGATTCTATTTGCTAATATTTTTGGAGGATGTTCTCTGTTTATGTTCATGAGGTATAATGGTCTATAATTTTCCTTCACTGTAATGTGTTTATTTGGATTTGATATTTAGGTGATTATGACCTCACTGAATGAGTTAGAAGGTTCTTCCTTTGCTTCTATTTTCTGGAAAAGGTCCTTAAATGTTTGGTAGAATTTAAAAATGAAACTATTGGGACCTGATGATATCTTTTTTTGGAAAGATTAAATAATTGATTTAATATCTCTCTTTAATACAGGGCTATTCATGTTGTTGTTGTTGTTGTTGTTGTTGTTGTAAAAAGTGTTTCTTTCTTTCAGGTAATTGGCCTGACTTTCATCAAAGTTACTAAAGTTTTGGACATAGAGTGGTCTATAATAATCCTTTGCATATCTGTGGGATCAGTAATGATGATCCCCTTTTTATTTCTGATTTGCTGATTTGGTATCTTTTTTTTTATCTTTTCAAATAAACAGCTTTTGTTTTTTATTGATTTTTCTCTTTTTCCCCATTTTCAATTTTACTGATTTCTGCTGTAATTTTTATTTGTTCTTCTACCATAGGCTTAAATTGCACTTCTCTCAGTGTTTGCCTAACATGGAAGCTCAGGTTATTGATTTTAGATCTTAACTTCTTTTCTAATGTATATTTAATCCTAAATTTTTCTTCTGTATGCTCCATTCATGAAAAATGTTGGTAAATTGATTTTTCATTTTCACTTCATTCAAAATATTTTAAAATTCCTTTTGAAACTTGTCTTTTGACTGATACACTCATTATATGTGTGTTGTTAATTTCTAAATGTTGGACTTTTTCCTGCTATCTTTTCGTTATTTCTAGTTTAATTCCTTTGTGATCAGAGAACATACTTTGTATGATTTATTTTTTAAGTTCTCTTCCTAAGGCATGTTTGTGGATTTGAATGTGGTCTGTCTTGGTGAATGTTCTGTGTAAGCTTGAAAAAAATAATTTTGCTACTGTTAGATCTTATAAGTGTCAGATCAGGTTGATTGCTACTGCTATTTACAGTTATATTTCATTGATTTTTTTTCCTACTTGGTTATCAATTACTGTTATTAGTATAAAAAAGTAAATTTAAGGTACCATATATATTTGTCTTTCTTATTGCTGTATTATGAAATTAGTGATTTAAAAAATCAGGTAATAGATATAGACGAGTGGCTTGTAGAAAAAAGTAGAAGAAATGAAGTAGATCTGAATGAAATGACATACTGTAAGGAGTCTGTGAATTCAATAATATAATTACATCTTGAGTCATAGCCCTGGATAGAAAAATCATCACTACAAAAATATTTAGTGATATTGAGTACAAAAAGCCACTCCGTCAGATTGCAAATTAATATGGCAAAAGCTCTAAAGTATTTAGAGAGGAAACAAATTTGTAAGTGAAAGATCAGATTTAAAGTATAGAAATTTAGTATCACTGTATTTGATTCAAGAACATTAAAATCAGAAATAATCACAGTTTTATCATAAGAAACCTTTCTTGGATTGAATAAATGCCTTAATTGAAACAGTGAAAAATTAGGCACATGCGAGGAAAAAGTCTGTTCTGAGGAAATTAGCTTTTTTGTGTTTTCAAGGTTTGTTTTTGTTTTTAACCTCATACTTTTATTTGTGAACTCCTAATACTGTCTTCCAGTGGAATATTCTGTAATGTTACTCCAATGAACATAGTAAAATCAAAGTCACAGGTCAATAGAGTATGAACTTCCAATCATTTCATCAGGGAGGTGGGGAGAGTAAGTTGGGGGTGGGGAGGATAAGAAAAGAGAAAGACCTGAAATACTATACTTTATAAATTTGTAAAGGGAACAGCAGCGTCACTGAACTGAAATCAATGGGTGCCACTAAAAATGACTTCCCTGAAAATCTGTATAAAGAGGAGTTTACAAGCCAATAAGGAAATGAATAAAAACAAATAAAGAATCAAAATATAATTAGTTAAAATGACAGATACTGAGAAGCAAAATTATGGAATCTCAGAACTATATGTAAAAAAGAATCCTAGTAAGATTCAAAATATTTGTGTTAGGTAATCAATCTATGAAAACTATAATAATAATTGCCATAAGAAAAATAAAAGAGAATAAAGAGGAGAAATTGAGGCAAAAATTAGCCATCCCAGATTTAGCCAACTAGAAACAATGCAGGAGGGGGATGGGAGTATAGTATTGTATCAGTTTCTTTATTTCACTGGGTAGAAGGCAATAAAAAAATTAACATGATGAGTTAGAGAAGTAGAGATTCAAGTGTGAAAATATGGCTTCAAGTATAATGCACAAAAGTAACATATCACTACATGGCTTCCAAATTATTTTAAAAAATACTGAACAAAAATAAGGATCTCTGTTGGCAAATAACTTCTTTTTTAAAAATATAAAATAAAACTGTAAGGATTGTATATAGGAGGAGGAGGCAAAGATGAAAAAGAGAAAGGATAGCGAAAGGAGCAGAAGTAGTAGGAGTAGAAGGTAGTAGAGGAAGAAGAGGAAAGGTGGGGGAGAAATATAAAACTATAGCGAGAAAGGTGTGTTAGGACAATAAGTATATTGTACATGTGTCAGATTATTCTCTTAAGGGGCGCCTGGGTGGCGCAGTCGGTTAAGCGTCCGACTTCAGCCAGGTCACGATCTCGCGGTCCGTGAGTTCGAGCCCCGCGTCAGGCTCTGGGCTGATGGCTCGGAGCCCGGAGCCTGTTTCCGATTCTGTGTCTCCCTCTCTCTCTGCCCCTCCCCCGTTCATGCTCTGTCTCTCTCTGTCCCAAAAATAAATAAACGTTGAAAAAAAATTTAAAAAAAAATAAAAAAAAAATTATTCTCTTAAAGTTTGTATTTCAGAAATAAAAAATAGCAAATGTAATCAGTTATATGTTCTCTGCTTTTGGAAGACATAAAGCAACTACTTAGCAACTTGGGATATGCAACAAGTTATAAAAAACAATATAAGTAAAAACATAAGTACTTTGTGGCTTACACATGAATTATAATTAAAATTCTAGACAATAAAGTAATATTTGAGAAGGCAAATGAGGTAGGAGATTATTACTTAAGTGGTATAAAGTTAAGTTTGAGTATGTAGTGATTACTGTAAAATTGGGCCTAAAAATTCTGAAATGTATCTGAACTATGGAAAATTCAAACATGTATGTGTCATAATGTAAAAATGTAGTAATATTTCTATTTTTAAGTTTTATTGAGATACAATTCAAATACCATGCAATTTGTCCATTTAAGTATACAATTTGATGTTTTTAGTATATTTCTAAGTCATGTATCTATCACCACAATTAGTTTTAATATTTTCATACCCCCAAAAAAGAAACCCAATACCCATTAGCATTCACTCCCCATTTCCAGAAGCTCCCACTCCTACCATAGTCCTAAACAACTGCTAATCCACTTCTGTCTCTATAGATTTACTTATATGGGACAATCTATATAAATGGTGTCATACAATGTATTGCCCTTTGTGACTTGATCCTTATCATCCATGTTGTAGCATGTAACAATTTTTCTTTCTTTTTAATTGTCTAATAATTCATTTTGTGGATATACTATATTTATCCTTTGATATTTGATAGGCATTTGAGCCCTTTTCACTTTTTGGCTATTATGAATGATACTATGAACTTATAAATACTTTTTTGTTGTTTTGGTATGGCTGCATGTTTCATTTCTCTTGGAGTGGAATTTCTTGTTCATATGGTGACTCTATGTTTACCTATTTGCAGAACTACCATGGAGGGGTTTTTTTGTTGTTGTTGTTTTAAGTGGCTGTATCTACCCAGCAATACATGGTGCTTCCAATTTCTCCATAGCCTTGTCAGCACATGTCATTATCTTTGTTTTGTTTTAGCCATTATAGTGGGTATGAAGTGACATCTCACTGTGGTTTAGAATTGCATTTCCCTAGTGGCTAATGATGTTGAGCCCCTTTTCTTTTTTTTTTTTTTATATGAAATTTATTGACAAATTGGTTTCCATACAACACCCAGTGCTCATCCCAAAAGGTGCCCTCCTCAATACCCATCACCCACCCTCCCCTCCCTCCCACCCCCCATCAACCCTCAGTTTGTTCTCAGTTTTTAACAGTCTCTTATGCTTTGGCTCTCTCCCACTCTAACGTCCTTTTTTTTTTTTTTTTTTTCCTTCCCCTCCCCCATGGGTTCCTGTTAAGTTTCTCAGGATCCACATAAGAGTGAAACCATATGGTATCTGTCTTTCTCTGTATGGCTTATTTCACTTAGCATCACACTCTCCAGTTCCATCCACGTTGCTACAAAAGGCCATATTTCATTTTTTCTCATTGCCACGTAGTATTCCATTGTGTATATAAACCACAATTTCTTTATCCATTCATCAGTTGATGGACATTTAGGCTCTTTCCATAATTTGGCTATTGTTGAGAGTGCTGCTATGAACATTGGGGTACAAGTGCCCCTATGCATCAGTACTCCTGTATCCCTTGGGTAGATTCCTAGCAGTGCTATTGCTGGGTCATAGGGTAGGTCTATTTTTAATTTTCTGAGGAACCTCCACACTGCTTTCCAGAGCGGCTGCACCAATTTGCATTCCCACCAACAGTGCAAGAGGGGTCCCAAAGGCAAGGGAATTAAAAGCAAAAGTGAATTACTGGGACCTTATGAAGATAAAAAGCTTCTGCACAGCAAAGGAAACAACCAACAAAACTAAAAGGCAACCAACGGAATGGGAAAAGATATTTGCAAATGACATATGGGACAAAGGGCTAGTATCTAAAATCTATAAAGAGCTCACCAAACTCCACACCCGAAAAACAAATAACCCAGTGAAGAAATGGGCAGAAAACATGAATAGACACTTCTCTAAAGAAGACATCCAGATGGCCAACAGGCACATGAAAAGATGTTCAGCGTCGCTCCTTATCAGGGAAATACAAATCAAAACCACACTCAGGTATCACCTCACGCCAGTCAGAGTGGCCAAAATGAACAAATCAGGAGACTATAGATGCTGGAGAGGATGTGGAGAAACGGGAACCCTCTTGCACTGTTGAGCCCCTTTTCATATGCTTATTGGTCCCTTGTCTATCATCTTTGTAGAAAGGTCTATTCAGATTTTTGTCCATTTCAATGATTTATGTTATTGAGTTGTCTATCATGTTTATATAGTCTTAGGGCAAATATTTTCTTTCTGTGGGTTTTCTTTTTCATGGTGATGTTCTTTGAGCTACAGAAGTGTTTTTTTAAAAACTTTTATGAGACCCAGTTTATCTGTTTTTATTGTTATTGCTTGTGCTTTTGATGTCCTATCTAAGAAACCAAACTAACCCAAATCACAGCAATTTATTCCTTGGTGTTTGCTTAAGAATTTTATAGTTTTTTAGCTGTTAGGCCTATGGCATATTTTGGTTAATTTTTGTATATGATAAAAGGTATGGGTCCAACTTCATACCTTTGCCTTGGTTATCTTGTTCCAACCCAGTTTGTTGAAAGAACTATATTTAAACTTTGCATTATCTTGGCACCCTTATCAAAAATCATTGAAGTATAAGTTTAAGGTTTCTTTCTTTCAGGGCTCTCATTGCTATCTATTCATTTAGCATTATATCAGTAATTCACTATCTTGATTATTATACCTTTGTAGTAAGTGTTGAAATTGTGAAGCATGAGTACTTCTCTGTTCTTCTTTTTCAATATTATTTTATTATTTTCATAATTTTGTATTTATATTATTTTGGATATACTGGGTCCCTTTATTTTCATGTAAATTTAAGGATCATCTTGTCAATTTCTGCAAAAAAGGAAGTTGAAGTTTTAATAGACTTTGCATTGAATTTGAAGATCAATTTGAGGAGTATTGGCATCTCAACAATAGTAAGTCTTCTAGTCTTGTGTATAGGATATCATTCCATTTAGCTAGATCATATTTCCTTCAACAATGTTTTATAACTTTAGTGTAGTTTATTATACTTGCTATGTTTAATTTATTCTTAACATTTAAAAATATTACTGTGTATATGTTTGCTTTCTAATTTCATTTTGGATTTAGCTGAGCACTCTGACAATCTTTTCTCCTGATCTCCCATTAAGCTTCCAGCAAATCTGCATCGTTGGTATCAAACCCAGATGTTAGCCTCCATTAATTGCTAGCTGATTGCTTTATTGTTGACGACCATGTCTTGGTTATAAATTGTTTCACAACTTGATATGATTAAAGTTGAATTACTTGGTAAGATCTATGGAGTGGTTAGTCTTTGGCGCTTGCTCACACCCCACCCTGGGAAGAACCTCTGAGTATACAGCAGAAGGAGCATGTTTGGGGTGTTGAAAGCAGGAACTTGATCTTCCCCAGCTGCCTTACAGATCTCTTTCCTGTGGAGAGGAGCTGCTTCTGGGGGTTGGTGGGGGTGGGGAGGAGTGAGAACTGCCCAGTGTGGACCTCCTCTAGTGTAGAAATGGGGGGATGGGCTCTGCCATGTTCAGTGGCTGCCAAGTTTATTGTTTCTGCCCAAGGAAGCTAGAGATTAGAACTGACACTTGACTGGTAAGATTATCAGAGCAACTGTCCTGCAACACACAAGTCGGCAGAAAAGGGGGACTCCACTTTTCACCAGCTGCCCCGCTGGATCCATACTAGAATTTGAAGATAGGATGATAGCACCATTGTCCCACTGCTACTACCCACTTGATATAAGCCTTCTACAGTGAGGAGAATATAAGGAGTAATGGGATCTGCTGGTGTTCATCAGCCTAATCTACCCAGAATAGCTTTTCTACCCATGGAGCTGGAGGACAGTCACTGGCAGAACTGTGAGTAGATGGTGGAAGCCTCTAGATCAAGTGCCAAGGCTGTGCGTATTAAGCCCAATAGATATTTTGTTACATTTGGCCAATTTTGTTAAATTATTGCATGCTCTTTAATAAATCCCCAAAGACGTTAAATAATTGTTATTGCCAATTTTTATATCTGTTTAATAGATACCTTACCAGTGGGAGAGGTTTCCCCAAGTTCCTCAAACTGTCATTCTGGAAGTCTTACTTCTTCATAGGATTTTCAGTTAAACATTTGAAAACCAGTAGTATAAGTAGATATATAAACACGTGTGCATGCATGTTTGTGCACACACACACACACATGCAAACACACCCCACACCTAACAGTGACAGGACTATTTTGGAAGAAATATCTCTGAGATGTTAGGAGCCTTACTTTGTTTTTCCAATGTTAGTATACCCTGAAGGAGAAAGTGGCAAATTTCCAAAACTTTGGAGCAGAATATAGCATAGGTTTGGGACACTGAGATATTCTAGAAATTGGAACATGCCTTTTGAAATGTGAGATTTTTAGTACCTCAACAGTTACCATAGTGGTGGATGCATCTAATCCCCATGGATTTTGAGATTTAAGTAGCAAATAATGCCTAAGTTTCTGATACTAGCCCAACTTCAACAATGCCAACTGTTCTACCAGTAGATAAATTACACATATTTTTACAAAAAAAATGATTCTAAAGAAAAGACAATAGCCAAAAATACCTCATAAAAAATTAGGGGAGAGGAGACAAAGATGATAATAATGAAAACTAACATCATGATGTTTACTCCTTCCCTCAGGCAAAAGAATGAACAGAGACATTTGTGAGATGATTCCATTAGCTAGAAAATAGTTTGCATTTGTCAAGGAATCATTGTGTTTATAATGCTTAGAATCCAGCTATTAATTTTGCTGTATAGTATTATAAAAACTGGTATAAATCATAAGAAACATTATAATAAAAGCTTAATGGGAATGTCTGTGAAGCCATATAGAAGTGAGTGTCTGTGTATGTTTGTGTATGTGAAAATACTAATTACAAAAGTATTTTTGAAAAATGGAACACAATTGTAGCTATAGTAAGTGTGAAATTAAGTCACATGCTTAAAATTATAGTAGAGTGAAATCCAATTAGTGACAAAAAGAATTAATTAAAAAGCAAAATAAGGTATACCAAACACCATAAAGATAAAGATACAAGAAACAACGAGTGTTAAATGTTACGCGAGTTCACCTTGATAACATCTTAACGTTGAGGGAGAATAGCTGCATTATGGAAACAAAAAGCGGTCCTTCATAGTTGAATTCTAGTGAATCAGTGAAGAGTTTGTTGAGAGAGATGTAGGTGTAAGAACTTGAGAGTTCTGAAAGTAATATTTTTTTCAGTGTGTAAAAGTTAAGCCATTAAGTAACTTAAGCATGAAGATGACAATTAGATTTGCACTAAAAATACCACAACATTCCTGCTTACCACTGGGAATAGTGTGGAAAGGGACCAGAGTATAAGCAGGAAGATGAATACTGTTTTGATAGTTCATGTGTCCTATGTATTGGTGCATTGGACTAGGGTGGTAGCAATAGGTCTGTAAGGAAATAAATAAATCTGAGAGGTATTTGGGAGGAGATTTGAGAAATGAGCTTTAAAAAAAAGAAATCGTGGCATGCAGATTGCTGGTTTGAACAACTAATTGAAAAGTAGTTGTAACTTCTGATACAGGATATTGAGAAAAGAAAAAGACCAGTTTTAGAAAGGAGCATAAAAATTTTAGCTTGAGACATTGTTAGTTTGGAGTATTTATAAGGAGAAAAATTAAAGAATATGAAGAACTAGTAGAATATTCAGATCAGAGTTCAAGAGAGCTCAAAGCCTAAGATGGATATTTAAGAGGTGGTGGTGATGGAGTTTAAACCATTGGAGTAGATAGGATCTCCTTGTAGGTAGGAATATTTATATAGTTGGGTTGGGGGATAAGGCAGACAGAGGAAAGGAAAGGAGAAAAGAAAAGCATGGGGGGCACAAAAAAGGACTAGAGATATTTCAATTTTTAAATATCAGCTGACAGAGAAGGTGACCATGGAAATGGAAAGAAACAACCCACGTAGTACAAAAATGTCACAATACTATTGTTTTATAGTGTTTGAGGGTGAGAGTACTTTTAGAAGGATATGATTAGTATTGGTACTGTCTGGCCAAGTAATGAAGGAGTTGAAAAGCTTTGAGTAGATTAGTGACTTAGAAGCTATTACTATCTTGGAATAAGATATTTTGGAGCCATATCCAATTTAGATTACATTTAAATTATTAGCAAAATGTCAATGAAAAAGACAGGAGGCTAGCAGTATAAATTCAGCATTTTCTATGCTTTTCATGACTTGTCTTCTAAAATCTTTGTAATAAAATCAAAACCAAAGTAGGTGTCAAGTCACAATTGCTGACACTGCTTTGACAGGGTGAAATTAGCAGTACACCAAAACAGGAATGGAAAAGAAGAGTCATAAGCACAGTTGGACTTCCTGTGTAATGGAGATCCTGTATGATGTCCCATCTATTTTGTTCCTCCAGCCTCAACATCTTAATAGGAAAAGAGATTACTGGGCAAAACAAAAACCTTAAAAAATCCACTGATAAAATGATAGGAGTGGGATTATTTTTTGCAGTTTATAAAAATGAATCACACATGGAATACATAAAACAAGTAAGCATATAATGCCCTGAACTATGGACCTTAAAGGTAGCTACATTAAAGTTTTTAACAAAACTATTCCCAGTTATAATTTGTATTATTCTTATTTACATTTTCTTTGAGTACTAGTCAATGCAATTATAGGAATATTATGTAAGAGTTAAGTATTAGAAGAGTTTTTCCCATGCTACAGGTGATAGGATTATCTACATTAAAAAAGTACATAATCAGCTAAACAGGTATCAGAAATAATAAGTGTTAAACCAGCCCTACAAGAGATGCTAAGGGGGATCCTGTGACACAAAGTACCAGAGACATCACTACAAGCATAAAACATACAGACATCACAATGACTCTAAACCCATATCTTTCTATAATAACACTGAATGTAAATGGACTAAATGCACCAACCAAAAGACATAGGGTATCAGAATGGATAAAAAAACCAGACCCATCTATTTGCTGTCTACAAGAGATTCATTTTAGACCTGAGGACACCTTCAGAATGAGAGTAAGGGGATGGAGAACTATTTATCATGCTACTGGAAGTCAAAAGAAAGCTGGAGTAGCCATACTTATATCAGACAAACTAGACTTTAAGTTAAAGGCTGTAACAAAAGATGAAGAAGGGCATTATATAATAATCACAGGGTCTATCCATCAGGAAGAGCTAACAATTATAAATGTGTATGCGCCGAATACAGAAGCCCCCAAATATATAAAACAATTACTCACAAACACAAGCAATGTTATTGATAAGAATGTGGTAATTGCAGGAGACCTTAACACTCCACTAACAGAAATGGATAGATCATCTAGACACACGGTCAATAAAGACACAAGGGCCCTGAATGATACATTGGATCAGATGGACTTGACAGATATATTTAGAACTCTGCATCCCAAAGCAACAGAATATACTTTCTTCTTGAGTGCACATGGAACATTCTCCAAGATAGATCACATACTGGGTCACAAAACAGCCCTTCATAAGTATACAAGAATTGAGATCATACCATGCATACTTTCGGCCCACAATGCTATGAAGCTTGAAATCAACCACAGTAAAAAGTCTGGAAAACCTCCAAAAGCATGGAGGTTAAACAACACTCTACTAAAGAATGAGTGGGTCAACCAGGCAATTAGAGAAGAAATTAAAAAATATATGGATACAAACAAAAATGAAAATACAACAATCCAAACGCTTTGGGATGCAGCGAAGGCAGCCTTGAGAGGAAAATACATTGCAATCCAGGCCTATCTCAAGAAACAAGAAAAATCCCAAATACAAAATCTAACAGCACACCTAAAGGAAATAGAAGCAGAACAGCAAAGACAGCCTAAATCCAGCAGAACAAGAGAAATAATAAAGATCAGAGCAGAAATAAACAATATAGAATCTAAAAAAACTGTAGAGCAGATCAACGAAACCAAGAGTTGGTTTTTTGAAAAAATAAACAAAATTGACAAACCTCTAGCCAGGCTTCTCAAAAAGAAAAGGGAGATGACCCAAATAGATAAAATCATGAATGAAAATGGAATTATGACAACCAATCCCTCAGAGATACAACCAATTATCAGGGAATACTATGAAAAATTATATGCCAACAAACTGGACAACCTGGAAGAAATGGACAAATTCCGAAACACCCACACGCTTCCAAAACTCAATCAGGAGGAAATAGAAAGTTTGAACAGACCCATAACCAGCAAAGAAATTGAATCGGTTATCAAAAATCTCCCAACAAATAAGCGTCCAGGACCAGATGGCTTCGCAGGGGAGTTCTACCAGACGTTTAAAGCAGAGATAATACCTATCCTTCTCAAGCTATTCCAAGAAATAGAAAGGGAAAGAAAACTTCCAGACTCATTCTATGAAGCCAGTATTAACTTTGATTCCTAAACCAGACAGAGACCCAGTAAAAAAAGAGAACTACAGGCCAATATCCCTGATGAATATGGATGCAAAAATTCTCAGTAAGATACTAGCAAATCGAATTCAACGGCATATAAAAAGAATTATTCACCTTGATCAAGTGGGATTCATTCCTGGGATGCAGGGCTGGTTCAACATTCACAAATCAATCAACGTGATACATCACATTAATACATAAAAGATAAGAACCATATGATCCTGTCAATCGATGCAGAAAAGGCCTTTGACAAAATCCAGCACCCTTTCTTAATAAAAACCCTCGAGAAAGTCGGGATAGAAGGAACATACTTAAACATCATAAAAGCCATTTATGAAAAGCCCGCAGATAACATCATCCTCAATGGGGAAAAACTGAGAGTTTTTTCCCTGACATCAGGAACACGACAGGGATGTCCACTCTCACCGCTGTTGTTTAACATAGTGTTGGAAGTTCTAGCATCAGCAATCAGACAACAAAAGGAAATCAAAGGCATCAAAATTGGCAAAGATGAAGTTAAACTTTCACTTTTTGCAGATGGCATGATCTTATACATGGAAAATCTGATAGACTCCACCAGAAGTCTGCTAGAACTGATACATGAATTTAGCAAAGTTGCAGGATACAAAATCAATGTACAGATATCAGTTGCATTCTTATACACTAATAATGAAGCAACAGAAAGACAAATAAACTGATCCCATTCACAATTGCACCAAGAAGCATAAAATACCTAGGACTAAATCTAACCAAAGATGTACACGATCTGTATGCTGAAAACTATAGAAAGCTTATGAAGGAAATTGAAGAAGATTTAAAGAAATGGAAAAACATTCCGTGCTCATGGGTTGGAAGAATAAATATTGTCAAAATGTCAATACTACCCAAAGCTATCTACCCATTCAATGCAAACCCAATCAGAATTGCACCAGCATTCTTCTCAAAGCTAGAACAAGCAATCCTAAAATTCATATGGAACCACAAAAGGCCCCGAATAGCCAAAGTAATTTTGAAGAAGAAGACCAAAATAGGAGGCATCACAATCCCAGACTTTAGCCTCTACTACAAAGCTGTAATCATCAAGACAGCATGGTATTGGCACAAAAACAGACACATAGACCGATGGAATAGAATAGAAACCCCAGAACTAGACCCACAAACGTATGGCCAACTCATCTTTGACAAAGCAGGAAATAACATCCAATGGAAAAAAGACAATCTGTTTAACAAATGGTGCTGGGAGAACTGGACAGCAACATGCAGAAGGTTGAAAGTAGACCACTTTCTCACACCATTCACAAAAATAAACTCAAAATGGATGAAGGACCTGAATGTGAGACAGGAAACCATCAAAACCCTAGAGGAGAAAGCAGGAAAAGACCTCTCTGACCTCAGCCGCAGCAATTTCTTACTTGACACATACCCAAAGGCAAGGGAATTAAAAGCAAAAATGAACTACTGGGACCTTATGAAGATAAAAAGCTTCTGCACAGCAAAGGAAACAACCAACAAAACTAAAAGGCAACCAACGGAATGGGAAAAGATATTTGCAAATGACATATCGGACAAAGGGCTAGTATCCAAAATCTACAAAGAGCTCACCAAACTCTACACCTGAAAAACAAATAACCCAGTGAAGAAATGGGCAGAAAACATGAGTAGACACTTCTCTAAAGAAGACATCCGGATGGTCAACAGGCACATGAAAAGATGCTCAACGTTGCTCCTCATCAGGGAAATACAAATCAAAACCCTACTCACATATCACCTCATGCCAGTCAGAGTGGCCAAAATGAACAAATCAGGAGACTATAGATGCTGGAGAGGATGTGGAGAAACAGGAACCCTCTTGCACTGTTGGTGGGAATGCAAATTGGTGCAGCCACTCTGGAAAATAGTGTGGAGGTTCCTCAAAAAAATTAAAAATAGACCTACCCTATGACCCAGCAATAGCGCTGCTAATAATTTACCCAAGGGATACAGGAGTACTGATGCATAGGGGCACCTGTACCCCAATGTTTATAGCAGCACTTTCAACAATAGCCAAATTATGGAAAGAGCCTAAATGTCCATCAACTGATGAATGGATAAAGAAATTGTGGTTTATATACACAATGGAATACTACGTGGCAATGAGAAAGAATGAAATATGGCCCTTTGTAGCAACGTGGATGGAACTGGAGAGTGTGATGCTAAGTGAAATAAGCCCTACAGAGAAAGACAGATACCATATGTTTTCACTCTTATGTGGATCCTGAGAAACTTAACAGAATCCCATGGAGGAGGGGAAGGAAAAAAAAAAAAAGAGTGGGAGAGAGCCAAAGCATAAGAGACTCTTAAAAACTGAGAATAAACTGAGGGTTGACCGGGGGGGGTGGGAGGGAGGGGAGGGTGGGTGATGGGTATTGAGGAGGGCATCTTTTGGGATGAGCACTGGGTGTTGTATGGAAACCAATTTGACAATAAATTTCATATATTGAAAAAAAAAGTAATAAGTGTTTCAGTCGAGTTTTGTGCAATAAATACACAAATATCATGGATTTTTTTTCTGTATCAGAGTGCTAGTAAGGGTAATGATGTGGAATAATATATTTTGTTCACAGCAGTGAGAAAAATGTAAAAAAAACAAAAGCAAAAACTTTTTTCTGGGGTTGAGTATGTATGGATTGTGAGTGGAATGGTTTGGTCCAGTTTGTTTCTTCCTTTCTAAATTTCTGCAGATTTTAAGATCCAGGATTGATATAAGGGTTTAGAATCATAGCAGGCCTTTATACTGCATTGTCATACAATTGAGGACCTGAAGAGCGGCTAAAATAATTCACACCATGGTTCAGACTAGCTCAACAAAGCAGAATATTAAGATTGCAAGCCAAAGCTTTTTATGAAATTCTTTGCTCTGTGCTTCGCTTACTATTGCTGAATAACAAAGTATACCAAATTTTAATGGGTTCAACTACAACATTTATCGTATCACAATTTCTGTGCAAGAATTTGGCATCAGCTTAACTGAACAGTTTTGGCATTGGCATCAAGTGCTGAAAGCCTCAATTAAAAATACACGATACTGGAACTTCAGCAAATGGCTGGTGGACTGAATTGATGATGTTAACCTAGTACGCCAAGTTCTAGCTTTTATTTTCTAGTATGATAAATTTGGATCAAAGCATAGGTAAAGTTGGGATTCAAATGGAAATTTCAGTCTTAGGTATTTCTCAGTGGAGTGGTGCTAAGTTGTTTAGGACATCAGAAATTGTTTAGAACCAGTGCCAAGTCTCTCATGAATATCACTTTTATAGAGCTTAATGTGAAAGAAAACTGTTATTGCACCAGCCCCGTACTACCAAATATTTAAAATATAAAAAATAAAAAAAAAAACAAGCTAAATCCTAGCCCTCAACAAGCTTCCCAGCAAAATTTATGTCCCAGAATATAAATTTGGTGGTATTTAGGAGCCTAGCAGGGACTGATATTATTAAATAAATAAGTAAATAAATAAATAAATACATAAATAAAATTAGATTTATTTATAAATTTATTTATCAAAACAGCAGTCTATTTCAGAATCCATGCCTTTTGCATTTAAAGTAAATTGATGTAAACATTTGATCTATGATACTTTAAAATATCTTGAGGGATATTTCCACATGTGCAAATTATCTCTTAGAAAACGAAAGTAATCAAATCACTTAGTTTCAGTTTTTCTTTTGAATACCACAATTGTACCAAAAGAGAGCTGTCTTGAGAATGTGCTGCTTTATTAATCCCAGACCACATTACTAATGAAGACACATTGTCCAGTGTCTTCCCTAAAAGCAGTAATGTAAGCCTACATTTTTTTTTATATTGGTCTGTTTGGCTATCAGTATCTCAGTTTTCATTTTATATGTATCTAATCTGTCTCTTAAGATTTCTCATTTGTCTTATGGAAAACTCTTTCCACTTTTAGTTTATGTGTCTTCTGCGTTCCTTTTCGTTTTCATTCTGACAGTACGACAGAATCAAGTCTAGTTTCCCGTTGATGTATTGGTTTCCAGGGGCAGTGCTTTAATTTCAGGCCTTTTAAATTGCTTTCTTATCCTTCGGGTTTGCAATAGTTTCATGAGTATTTTAACTAACTTGACTTAAGTAATTGGCATATTTTCACAACAATAAGAGTGAGCCATCAGTTCTTTTTGTGCTTTCATAAAATCAGACACCTTTTCATGGGAAAACTTATGTTTGGCTCTCATACATAGTTTATAAACCTAGAATTCATGTGAGACCATATAGGACCCTGATTCCTAAGTCTGGGGACAATCACATGCATCTAAGTTTGAATATTTACTATTCCTGTCCTTGCTTTTAATCCCAAATGGAAGTCGGGGTAGTTTATCCAGTGTTGTCTACTTAGCATTAAGTTAAAGCTAGAAGCTCACGCCTAAATGCTCTGTGGGACTTATTGAAATCAACAGCTTTAAAAAAAGAAAAGTAGGACATGTTATTTTGTTCAACATTGCGTCAGGAAGATTGCATTCAGCTTCAGCATCTCCTGCAATAAAAGGTAAAGCTAAATATAGCCAATAGAATATCAAGAGCTCATACTGCAAAGGCCATGGCTATTTATCTACATCCACCGGTGAGATCCCCAGGCCATTTGAATAAGGTTCAGCAGGGCACACCTCAGTTGAAGTTTTAGACTTCTTGCACACCTCTCCAAAGAGAAGCAGAGCTACTCGTAATAAATTTGTCTAGAGAAGGAAAGTTGGTTGAGTGCAAAGGCAGGCTGACTCCTGGAAAGTAGGGAGAAAAGGGTGATTGATTAACCATCATTTACTTTTATGCAAACAAAGTCAAAGAAAAGGAATATATGATTATGTTAAGTCAGAGCAGGGAAAAATAACAGAATGATAGAGTGTATTTTTAGGGTAGATCAAGAAAATATATTAAGGCAATTTAAGCAGAGAGAGTGCTGTCTTTTTAGGACCATATTTCCTGACACATAATAAGTGTTTAATACATTCTAGTATTTTTAAAATATACACCATTATGAGAATCTGTTTTTATTTTTAGTCAAAGTCACAAAAATAATTTATATTCTGTAGTTTCCTATACCTTGTGTGACCCTGTTATTGTCTATCTTGGCTAGAAACACTGACTCTTTAACTCGAAGGTAAGAAAAATGAATTTCTGAACAAACTTAAAAAAAAATTCAGCAGTGACACTAGCCTTGCATTATCTTAACTGTCAAAGTCACTGAAAACTAAAATTCATAGGTGAAATACAGACATGTTTATCATGTCTGTCTCTGCCTTTGTTATTTTCTGCCTTCTCTAATGTCATGTATTTAACAAATACCACCTGTCAAATGGTATGCTGTGGAGTCCTCAGTACAATCTCAGTATAATAGTAATTGCGAAATCTAATCTAGAATACCTTTACCCGTTTTTGGACAATATACTACGAAAAATGATGTAGAAGTTAAAATGATTATCTAATTGGAAAATATCATATTGACCAATCCTGAACAAATATCATCATTTATAATATCACTCAAAAGATACAAATTGCAGACTAAAATAAACATAAAATAACTATAGTATAAACTGTTTCAAAAATCTAGTCTTATTGCTACTGGTCTACCAGAAATATGAATACATGCTTTCAAGCAATTGAGAGAGAGAGAGAGAGAGAGAGAGGACTGACTCCTAACGTATTAGAATGGTTTTGCATTTTTGGCTGTTTCCCCATGTTGACTAAGAATGAGAGAAAAAAGATCCACGTTAGTATAAGTCAGATGTTGTCTTATATAGTATAAGTCAGTCAAGAGGAAAAACTTGAAATTACAGTCACCTATATTAGGAAACTAAGAATCAATAGAGAGATAGAGATGTAGAGGTTAAGGGCATAGGTCCTGAGATGAAGAGTCATACATAGTTCAAATCCTGGCTATTCCACTTGTAATCTCTGTGTGGTGTGCAAATCACCTCTCTGTGCCTTAGGTTCCTTATCTGTATGTTAATAGTATCTGTCTCAGTATAGTTTTTATGGTGTATATGATATGTCCATAACATATTTAATCATATCTAAGTGTCTGCCCTTATTTTTAGTGATAGTTCATTTTTATCCTGTTCTCTGCAGCAAAGATGGTACAGGAAGCTCACATGTTTGGGCTGAGTTCTTAGTCCTGGTGAAATAACACAGTTCGACTATGCTGGGTTCATAGGCTACCACTGATCAGCACCCTAGTGCACTACTTTGGTAGGTTCCCCTTTGTTACTCTTCACAAAATTACTGCTCAAGTGGTTGTGAATTTTATTGAGCACTGAGAGATATTTTCTGATATATAATTATATAACAAAGACCTCACCCATCTCCTTAAAAAGTCTTTTATTCTCACTAACCATCAACACTTACAATGTGCCAGTTACATCATCTGCTTTTTTAAACAACATATATATATATATATATGATTCTCTAAATAAAAGATATATATATCTATATATAATATATATAATAATAATATAATCTATATATAATATAATATAATCTATATATAATATATAATATAATATAATCTATATATAATATAATCTATATATAATATAATATAATATATATATAATAATCTATATATAATATATATAATCTATATATATAAGATTCTCTAAATAAAAGATATATATATATCTTTTATTTAGAGAATCTTTGTTTCTTTTTTCTCAGAATACACTTATATTTGCTTTCTAGTTATTCAGATACATACAGATCTTACCTTCAGAACTATATTAATTCAACTTAACAGAATAACAATATTTATTGAAACCATTCAAATGACAAAAAATACAGACAGTGGCTGTGAAGTGCCTTTTTACCCATGATACTCTTACTTAATTTTAAATGTTGAACTGTGTGAATGGGAGAAAAGGAGTTCCTAATACTTTTTTCCCCTCCTTTCCCCCTATTACTTTAGATTAATTGGTATTCATTGGAGGTATAGTTGGCTATATAATTTACGGGGCCCAGTACAAAATGAAAATGCAGGGCCCTGGTTTGGGGCAGGGAATCAGTTTCTTTTTCTCCAGAGCCCACCACCCTAACCCTGCAGACCTCCAAAGGATTGCAGATTCCATGCTGGGATGCACTCAGTATCTGGATGGGGAATGTGTGAAGAGTTCCCCATCAAATCCCCTTGGAAGGTACTATTCAGCTAACTGCCAGAGTCAGGGAGGCTGCAACCTTGCCCAGCTCCAGACACTGCAAGGCTCAAATCTGATCCTACCCATTCCAGTCCTGCATTGTCTAATAGGACTCATTTATAAAACGCCAAATCAAAGATAATTTTTAAATGATGTCTATAGAACATGAAACCCCAAGTGTAGGGCCTTTTTAAGTGCTGGACACTGTGCAACTTTACTCATCAATGGAGCCAGTCCTGATTAGAGGAATTGATAGAGAGTTCAAATATAATTCCTTTGGAAGAATTACATTGCTGTCCGTATTTAATGCTGATTTCTGCTCATGAAGATAAGGAGAGCTCAACATTTCTCTAGTAGATGCCCCTTGAGACCTTAAACTCAGATTATAGAAGATGGACTGGAAATTCTTCATGAGGCTAGCTGCCTAAATAGAAACACTGGGGGATATAAAAATGTTTAACAGATACAGTGGAAGAATATTATATTCCAGATCAAGTAAATAGTATTGTAAAAATACCAGGGAAAGGAAGGATAAAATATATTTTGGAAGAAAAGGAATGTTGACATATAATGTTGGATTAACGAAGAAAGGTGGGGAAATAGTGGAAGTAGGATTGAAAATAAATTAGCACTTGATTGTAAATGCTTAATATTTAAATTGAAAAAAAATGTTTGAAATACAAAAGCAATCTGTTAAAGGGAAATGATCTATACTAGTATTGATGGGTACAGATTTTAATTTTATTGACAAGAATTTTCTTCCCTGATGATGACTTTGAATTAACTCAAAACTACTTCATGTTCACAAGTTTATCTGCTAAATTTCAAACTGTCAAGGAGGACTGTATTAAAAATGGGGAAAACTAGGAATTAGGAACCTGAACACTGGCATTTTTGGGATCTTTGGGGCATTCAGGTAGATACAAACCTTGTAATGGGGGAATTCTTGGGAATAATAGCCTAGAATAAGTGTAAGTTTTCAAATCCATACAAGAACCAACCCAAATTACAAAAATATGAGAATATAAAATGAAAAACATCAGTGTTGAAATTAGAGAATGTCAAACATAGAACTGCAAACTTTGAGGAAATCCTGAAATTCCTGACAAAAGAATTATGTGGTAAAGGAGAGAATTGTCCCCCCACATCCCAATCTTTAAGGAGCAAGAGCTGAAGACAAGGTCAAGGTAGGATACTAGAAAAAAAAATAGATGATTTTAACTAAGAATGTTTTAAGAGTTTGACAAAATAGAAGCCACAAACAACTATGTGTAGGTGGAATGTAAGTTAGGGAAGAACACACATGGAAATAGACACACGAAGTATGGAGAGTAGATTTTTTTAATTGATATTTTCACCATCATGTTTAATGCGTTCACTCAAAATTAGAGCTGGCAATCAACTCCCATGACAGGAAGATTTGCAACTGAATGGGATTTTAGACTCCTCCAGGGTGTTAGAATTTTTAGTATATCTTCATGGTAGTCCTAAAATATAATCAGAGCAGAGTCACATCAGATGGTAAAATTCTTCTGTTCCTCTACTGAAGCTGTGAGTTCCAAACCCAGCACTTTAGGATTCTGAGTGATTAAATCTGTGAAATAAACTAGTTTCATATGTCCCTTTTCATGGGCATAATTGTGTCCCTCCAAATTCAAATGTTGAAATCCTAACACCCAGTATCTCAGAATGTGTCTGTATTTGGAGATAAGTAAATTATGTAGGTGATTATGGCTAAATGAGGTCATTAAGGTGGGTCCCAAACCAATATGACTGATGTACCCTCTAAGAAGATATTTGAGACACAGACATACTTACTGCATGTTTCACTAGGGTGATGGGGGGAAACATCATGAAGGAGAAGTTTCTGAAGAGATAAACAGAGCATGCTGAATATAGTTGATGGCCATTCCTTTTTTTTTCCAGATCATTTCCTTTATTAAAGAAAATCAGAGACAACAAATAAAAACTCTATTTGTTTGAAAATTAAAGAGCTCTTTATGAAATAAACATATTCCAGGTGATTCTAGGCCTTCAGCATTATAGGATGCCCTTTATATCTAAATAAGAAATCTTTAAGTATAATTAAATCATCTTTGAGATTTTCTCTATTACTCTGAATTTCAGAAGGATTCATTATTAATAGGAGATATATATTAATGGTTAATTCATTTATAAGCTTGTTTCACAAGTGTTGCTCACCTTAAGCCTCCTTTTGAAATTCCTTCTCTGTCCTCTTTATAATTACCATTTTCCCAATTAAACATCATTTATGCCATTAAACAAAACTAGTGGTACAAATGTCTCTTTGTAAGTATGGGGCTAGCAGATAAAAACAATAGATGTGGCAACAAAGACCTTAAATACTAAATATCACTCTCCTAAAATTAGATGTCCATTACACATAAAAGATAATTTTTCCCTGGCTTTCTTATGCCCTTTATTGGTGTCTTACTCTTGCCTCTTAGGATAACTTTCTCCAGCATTAACCATCACCTTCCCTCTCCACCCCCAGCCCCAACTCCAAAAAAAAAAAATTCCTGTTTGTTTCTTACATAGAGAAATTGACTTTTTGTAAAGTAAACACCTTCTATCTGGGTTATGTTTAGAAGGCCTCATCTTTCATGCTCAACTACCCCATTATTCTGTTAACGTACTTTAAGACAAAGTGAATTTCTCTTCCTAAGAGGAAGTTACTTTCCCTGGTAAATCAACTGAATCAATTGGCATACAGCCTTTTCTTTTTTGCTACTTTTTTACGAGCAATGATTAATGAGAAGGTAAGACAACAATATGAAATTAATTGGGAATTATCAGAAATAAATAAACCAAAAAAAATTAAATTCTATACTAGAGTATATTGTCCTTAGAAGTAGTAAATGGGAGAAAATATAACAATTCTAGGATTACTACTGTGCATACACACACAAAAAGTCTATGAAAATTCTAAAGGAAACAATAAAGAAATATGAATAAAAGAAAAAAAATCGATAAATGAAAAAGGCATTGTTTTAAAATTCTTAATACACTTTACCTACATGCAATTACAGTAGGGCTTCTGATGGGTGGGAGACTTCACATAGTCATAATCTTGATCATCTTTGTTTCACTTTCTTTAGGTGGTTTAGCAAATGACTCCCATTAAAGCTGTTCTCCTGGTTTGGCTGTAAGCCTTGAATAAAGGTCAGGAGAAGAATAATCATCCTGCACTAATTGCTACCTGCACCTCACAACAATTCTGGTGCTAGCATTATGTTAGTTTTGTATCTTTTTTCTGCCCAGAAAGAGCAGGAGTAGGCAATGATGTTCCCATGGCAATGTGTTAGAGAAAAAAATCTGGGGCGCCTGGGTGGCTCAGTCGGTTGAGCGTCCGACTTCAGCTCAGGTCACGATCTCGTGGTCCGTGAGTTCGAGCCCCGCATCAGGCTCTGGGCTGATGGCTCAGAGCCTGGAGCCTGCTTCAGATTCTGTGTCTCCCTCTCTCTCTGCCCCTCCCCCATTCATGCTCTGTCTCTTTCTGTCTCAAAAATAAATAAATGTTAAAAAAAATTAAAAAATCTGCCCCATAGCCTACTTTCTGACCATAGTGGTAAACAACTGCTACCAGAGAGGTTGCTGCTTTTCCTCAATCTTAGGCCACTCTCTCTACCCAGCTTTTCAGTTCTTTATCAACTTTAACATCCATTCATTCATTCATATCTCCAGATCTATGCTTGAACTGGGAATCAGCAGTACACATTAATTTCCATCTTCCCAATTTTTTCTGGTTTTGCATATATTTGAAGTTGAAGAGATACTGATATTTGTGCAATCCTGGATCTAAGGAGAACATCTTCTAAAAGTTATAGCTAGTCAAAGCAAAAGCGCCCTATTCTGTGTTGAAACATTGTTGTACACCTGAACCTAATGTAAAATTAAAATTGTATATCAGCTGTGGTTTAATTACATAAAAATCCCTACGCTGAAAGGTAGTGATCCATATCACTTGACATACTCACATAGGCATTCCAAGGAACATTCAAGGTAAATATTTTGGACATGATTTATATTGAAATTGTCTTAAGGATGCTTTTATTTAGATAAATCGTTAGATTTTCAAACATATCGTGTAGTGCTTAATTGTGCTATCAGTAAAAACCACATCTTACCTTTTTTCTCCACAAAAATATATTTTGAATGCCCAGGCTTTTTTTTTTTTTTTCACTTCCTTTATCCAAAGGCTGAACTTCACCATTCCATGTTCTTTTACCCTCTCTATACACCATGAAACTTCCTTCTCTGGTTATTGCCAGCTATAGGAATTACAAATGTAATTACTGTGGCAACTATCTCCTTTTGCATGTAATAACTTAGGAAATGTATAAATTTAGCTTATAACTTTTTGAGAACCATAAAGTTAATTCTTGAACAGATTCAGCACCTTGAGTAGATTTCCTGTTATTTTTTCTCTGATACTTCTGTCTAATAAGAAAACTAGGAGTTACTCTTTGGTTACCCCCCTCAATATTCTCTCCTAAAAATATTATTCATTTGTAACATATTATACTTTATCTCCATAGGCAATTTTGATTTTATCACGTATGAGGCTCCAGATTAGGCTGAAGAAGTCACGAGTTTCATTTAAATCATTTGACAAGAATGGGCATCTGGGTGACTCAGTGGGTCAAGAGTAGGACTCTTCATTTCCACTCAGATAATGACCTCATGATTTGTGAGTTTGAGCCTGGCTGTCAGCGCAGAGGCTACTTGAGATCTTCTCTCTTCCTCTCTCTCTCTCTCTCTGTCCCTCCCTGTTCTTGCTCTCTCTTTCTCTCTCAAATAAGAAAAAAAAATTTTTAATTTAGAAAAATTTTAAAAATAAATCATTTAACAAGGAGAAGGTTGAAATGGAAGCTGTGCTTTATTAAAAATTATTAGATCTCTCCAGATGCCATATTGAATTCAAGATCAAAACACCAGAGTTCTTCCAAATTTCTCATGAATTATTGTCCAATATATTAAAAATAGATCTTACAGAGCACGATGAAAAATACAAAAATTACTGAAAAAAGACCAGGAGAGATAAATGGATATTCCACACTATTTATAAGCTTTTGAGCAATTCTCTATCTTAAAATGATTACTCCCCTCTTATTTTTAAAAAAGAATAATCCAAGATTTAGCAAATTATTTTTTGTGACTTGACAAAGATATATGTTGCCAAGGGAATTTGAGTAATGTTTCTTAAGAATTACTTTTGTCTATTCTCTGGATTTAACATGTTCTCAAAGAGACCAAACTTTGTGTAAAAAATAATACAAATAAATACAAATAACACAAATACAAATAATACAAATAAAATTCTGGATGTTTATGGGCCTTAGGTTAATCCCATCTTATTGGTAGGCAAACTTTTTGTATACTTCAGAAGGAAACTTTAGAAAACTTCACACTGTAAACCCACAGAGTAGTGGTTTTGGATTTCTGACATCTCTTGTGAAATTGAACCCTACTTAGAACTGCATTAATAATGCTTTATCCACTTAGCCATCCTCCCTTCCCCCAGTTTTCAAAATTGGTTAGCTTCAACCGGACCCCATTTTTGTCACTGAGGTGGTTTCATCAGCTTTCAAGAACTGCTGCAGAATGGCTGTCACCTCCTCTATAGAAAATCTTAAATTCCTTTAACCTGAAGTACCAAAATTCAATAGTAAGTGACTTAGCCATCAAACCTACGTTGACAATGTCAAACATGAAGCATTTTTTTAAAGAAAAATAATATAGTGCATGTCTTGTAGTATTTGGAAAGCCTACATTATCAAAGTTACATAGTAACTTAAGAAAATGCAAGCAACTTTCAACTTTATAGAAGCAAAAAATAGAGAAGAAATGCAAGTTTTGTTTATATGTTAAAACGATCAGGAAAATGAAAACTTCAATCAATTAGTTATATATAGGGATGTATGTGTGCATATATGGATAGTTTGAGCATTAAATGTCAATCCTGCAATACATGTATGAATACCAAGGAAATCCTTACATAGAAGGGGTTAGAGAACATTTTTGGATGATTTCTATCCTTTCATCTAATATGGATACCCTTTATGACAAACTCACTACGGTTGTATATTGTTTTCTAGTTAATAAAGAACTGACCTATTCGTGATTCAATATTAACAAGCTTCCACTATCCAAAGCTTTAATCCCTAAACATCTGTATTGTGTTATGGCCTGAGTTCTCAACATTGTATTTCCTGATTCCAGAGCCTCATGGTTTTTTGCTACATTTCTTTTCTTGGATTCTGAGCAATATCTCTAAATCCTTCCAATAATTGTCGTTTTTATCAATATAGCTAATTTAAATATATATTTTCTGACAAAGACTGCACTTTCTATGTATATAAGTATATATATGTATATATATATGTGCACATATATATAAATTGACTACAATATTCAAACATGTTAAAATTATGTAATTTGCACATGATAAATATCCTTTTTTTTCCATTGGAATCTTGTAAATGGCTCAAAAGCTGAGGATAAACGATTTTCATAAGAGAATGGATGTCCCTGCTCTTGATCATCCTTGAAAATAGAACAGAATATGAGGCAAACATCTGGATTACAAGAGTAGACATCTTCTCCTATACCAAGTCCAGGTTCTATGGAAGTATAAAATCTTAAGCAGCTCCAATGGGGGGAGAGTGATATGCCCCTGGGCATATATGTCAGAATAGAAATTAGAAATTTGTGGGACCACTGTCGTTTTTCCTTCCAGTAATAGTGGCAGAAACAAAATCTAGCAGCATCACCAAATCAAAATTATAAGCATCCTATTTTTGAAAAATTCTAAATGGAATCAGTGTCTAAGGAGTAGCCCAGCAGTGTATTCTGCCGCTGACCCTTCCTCTTCTACAGGCTTATGACCAGTAAGCATTACATGCATAGATTACTAGATAAGGAAATCAAGTATCAACTTATTTTGGCAAGAATTGGTATAAAAAAGTAAAAGAAAAAAAGAAAAGTGGGTAGAAAACATGGAGAGGGCTGAGGGCAGAAGAGAAGCTTCCTTCTTTTCACCTCATTTAAACTTCATAACCCCTTTCTTTGTGTCAACCTATATCCTAGCCTCTATCTGCAACAGCTCCATACTGGCTCATGTTTCAAGTAAAATGATTTTTATTAAGCACCTGCATAGTTTCATGGCAGCAACATTATATTCACAAGATACAAATATATAAGCAGATATTCAATAATGCAATATTTATTCTATGGTATGACTTCAGTTCCAGTTGGTACATTCCCTAAGCCTTCAGAATTTCAACATAAAGTGTGCTTTAGGGTCTTTCTCACAATTTTTTACCATCTTCAAATTTTTCATAAACTGGGCCTTCGTTAAACTTCATTGCTCCAAAACAACCAGAATATATTTTTGGCTCTATTTTCATGATGCAGTCTTAAATAACAGAGCCCTAGCATTTCATACAGAAAGAATTAAAGGAAAGCATCTGGGAAGATAATTCAATCCATACCTGTTGCCTAATATTTCAAAGGAAATCTCAAACAATGGACTTGCTGGACCTTATATTCCCCTTAATGCCAGAGGCCAAATGTGAAATAAGTTTGATGTGAGATACATCTTATTTGGCCCTAGAAAAGGCCTGAATTCTGAAACTAATACCTTGAAATCGCTGAAAAAAATGAAGATTCTTATACTTTTTAACCCCAATTGTGATCTTGTGAGTAAGCACAATAGTCGAAACTATATTACTAATCAACCTGTGTATACTAAAGCCAAGCAAGGAAGGAGGATGGTTAAAATGATACAGAATTTGATCAACATAGCCCTTCATCTTCCCATGTAGCATTTAGATAGCAAATATTAAAAATATTACATGTACTTACTGAAGCTTAGCCAGAACACCTTTGTAATAAAGGAGGGTACGGTGTGTTCTACTTATGCTCTCTTTAGGATTTGTTGGATCTATAGTGTGTGCGCACAGCCACACACACACACACACACACACACACAATTGCTGTGTGTGTATAATTTGAACAGTCTGTATCGCCAATGAAAGACTCTGGCAGAACCTGCAGTGGAAAATACATCTTGTGCCATACACTAAAATGGGACCACCTAACTCTTTCTTGAATCAAATTTATTTCCATTCAGAATGAAAAATCAGAGAAAGGCCCATTTTTGTTTTGTTGAGTTTTGTTTTTTGTTAATAATTATTAGTATTAACTATACATTTTACCAGTTTTCTTTCTCATCATTATTTCTTATATTTCATGATTCTTCATTGATGAATTTATTAGTGTGCAAGAATACACTTAAGAGTAATTCACTCTTAGAAGGTCATTGCATGGTAGATTTTCACTGCTTGCATTTCTGAAAATGGTTTTATTTAGCTTTCTGTAGTATATACTACTGTGGTTGAGTTTGTTATGAGCAAAGAGGTTTACTCTCTCTGGAAGCATTTTGTGTCATCCTTGTCCAGGGACTATGCTAATCTTCTCTGTGTCTTTCCACTTTTAGTATTATGTGTTGCTGAAGCAAGATCTCTCTGGGAATTTTTCATACTACATTTTTGTCTTTTTAATTTTTTTTTAATAATTTACCATGATATTCCTTAAATTGTGCATTTTATATGAAAATATATCATAAAATATAAGAAACATGTGACACATAAGGAATAAGAAAAAAATATTTGTGTGCCCACTAATCACCTTTAATCCAGAACTTTGTGGTCATTGTAGAATTCCTACTGGCCTTTCCCTGACAAAAATCAACATCCTCTTCTTCCATCTAGAGGACTACTAGCCTCAATTTTGTTTTATGTTTTGTCTTTCTTGACAACGTCATCACATATGTGTGAATTGCTAAAAATTATATTTTAAGTTACATGTATTTGACATTTCAATAGGTGATACCATAAAAATAATTATTAGGCTTTCATATTTCCTTCTCTGTAAATTGCCTCTGTGTATGTGCATTTATCATCTGGATACTTTATGGGTTTTTTTGTAAGTTTATAGGAATCCTATATATAATCTCAGCTCTAAATTCTGCAGTCACATGGGTTGAAAATAGCATTGATTAAAGTGCTGTCATGTGACACTGACATATATGGCATCTTTAAAAATAATACTTGAAAGTTATGTGGCCGATAAGTCTTACTCTTTGGGAATTCCTTGACTATTCTTGGCATTTTATGACTTAAATTTATGTTTATTAATTTCTACCAAATCCTATTGAAATTTTGATTAGAATTAAATTGAATTTATATCTCATTTATGATAAATATGGGATCTTGTTATATTGAGTATGAGTACATATCTCTTGATTTATTAATGTCTCCTCCAATATATATCAGTAATTTTTATGTATACTCAATATAAACTATACATAAAATATATAAACTATATATAAATATTATAAATGCATTTTACTCTGTAAAAATTTTACCCACATTTTCTTAGATTTTACCCCTTAGGTACATTAGAGGTTTTGTTTCTGTTAAGTGATATATTTTAAGTAAATATTAGAAATGCTTGTAGTTTTAACATTAAAGTGCAATAAAATTTCAAATATTAATTTTGTATAGAAGCAAATTTTCCATGTACAATCTAAAATTTTTATAAATCTACTTGTAGATTCTTTTTACTATATCATTTATAAAAAAGGATCTGACTTATTTTTTCCTATCCCCTTAATTTTCTTTGACTTCTTGCACTGGACAGTGTCTCCAGCAGAATATGAAATGACATCAGTAAAAATGGATGCCTTTTACTTGTTTCTAGTCATAAAATAAATACTTTAAATATTTCACATTATGTGTTTTTTTTTCCAGTTTTATAATGGTTAAGGATTGTCACATTGAGAAAACTCTATTTTCTGTTTATTGTGGTGAGCTGTTTTTTAACATAACAGGTTGTGATTCCTTAATCCCCATTCTGGTAACCATTGGGATGATTACTTGATTTTCTCATATACAAATTAGTCAGTTTATAATAATTTTTTTCTAATACTAAAAAACAGTAAATTCCTGTGGTAAGTTTAAATTATTCAAGGTGTATTATCACCTTTATTTGTTCTTAATTTGGTGTGAAGGTATTTAAGATATTTGCATCTATATTTATATGTGATATTTGCTTATAATTTCTACCTTTAATATTATTTTTATGTTGGTACCAAGGTTGAGAGATTTGGTTAAAGTAACATAGATGTGTTCTCTTTCTGGACTTTACAATAATTGTGGTGAATTTGATTTGTTTGTTCCTTGAATGTTAGAAGGTAGGACTGCTTGGACCTGCCTTTTTTTATAGGATGATTTTTAGAAACCATATTGGGTTTTGTGATGGTTAGAGTAATACTTAAGTTTTTTGTTTTGAGTCAGTTTTGGCAAATATTATGGTTTTCAAATTTATTGGGATAAAGATTTCACAATTTCCATCCATTATTTTTTAATATTGCTGTCCCCTTTTTTCACACTATTTTGCTTTCCTAATGTGATCTGTTTTTTGCCTTCTCTCTTTCTTCATTGATCTTAGTTTGTAAATCTTAAAGATTTATGAATCTTATTTTGTGAATCTCACTTTTGTTGATATGTTGATCATATATTTTTAATTTTATTTTTATAATTTTCTCTTTGTCCTTTGATATTTTATTACATTCTGTTTTAGTTTTTCTAACTTGCTAAGTTGCATTATAGAAAGTTCTCTACTGTAATTTTAATTAGATCCACAAGTTTTATTGTATAATTTTGTCATTTCTTTATCTTTCTGATTTTATTAAAAATATTTTATTCTTTAATTTATATAGGGATAGCTATTAATTTCCAAACAATTAGAATTTTCCAAAACTATGTGTATTCTTTATTTGTAACTTAACGTATGATTTTTTTTTTCATTTCTTGAACCTTGCTTTCGAGATTTGAATGAGAACGGTTTTCATGAGTGGACCTTGCATGGTAGAGAAAAGGGTATATATTTTCTTAGTTATTAGGTGTAAAGTTGGATAATTTATCGATTATATTTAGGTGTTGATTATGTTGAACTTTTAAAATTCTTACTGATATTTAATGTCTATCATTTACAGAGAGAGATGAGTTAAATTTTCCCATTAGGATAGTGGATCTGTGTCTCCTTTTACTTCAGTCAATTTTTGCTTTATATTTTTGAGATACTTTTAATTAGGTGCATAAAAAATTAGAATTATCATATTTTCCTGGTGAATTGAATCATATGTTATTGGTAGTGACTCTCATTTCAAACTTTTAATTCCCTAATTAGTGATTCTTTTATTGACTTCAAAATATTGATACCAATGAGCTTTTGGTATTAACCTACAATTTTTTAATGTTATTGTTGTTTAATTATTATTTTTAATTTTTTTACATTTACATTTTATTGATATTTTTGATATATTTTATTGATACGGAAAATATTTGTAATAGGTGGCTTATTGTTTAGTGTGAAATATAACATTTGTATGAAATGATATATAAATACAATGTATCTGCCTTTCATGAGTTTTAGCATACTGTTTAGATCAAACTGTACTTGATAATTGTAGGGAAAAACTAGAGTGCTCCTGGAATTCAGATGTGTCACTTTCATTCTTTTGGAGTTCAAGGTTCTAATTTCCTAGGCAGAGCAAACCACCCAAAAGCATTGCCCTGTCTTTACCAATCCATAACAACTATTATAGAAAAAAACCAATGGGGTTGGAGACAGAGAAAGAAACAGGTGCACATGTATGCATACAAAGAGAGAGAGAGAGAAGGAATTTTACATACAGAATTTTTAGTTTGTCAGACCTCCCAGTTTGTCAGCTTCTCTTGAATTATTTTAACACACGTGTCCTGAGAACAGTAACTAGGTTGCAAAAACAAAGGCTGTTAAGCTTGCCACATCATGGACTTCTAAGGAAATTATGGATAGTACTTAAACACAATTTATTCTGAGAAGTTTTATCTTACTAAGGGGTGGAGGATTTACCTACTCTGTAAGTACGTACTAGCTTACTAGAAATTTCTGTAGAAGATCTTTACCTCTGTCAAGGTTTACCTCCTGAGTCAGAAGTCGATTTAAATATGCTTTAAATTTTTTATAGATACTTATTTCTAGAATAAAGAGTTCCAAGGAATCAACCTAAAATTCTAATGTAGCATTTCTGAAATAGAACACATTATATGTACACACATATGCCTTCACATATACATTACACAAACATACATATATATACACATATACTTACACTCTACTTACATAGACTTGTCTAAATTTTGTAAATGTTTATTGCATATGCCATCAGTTTTTATTAAACTTACATTTCATAAAAGTAAAACAAAATACTAGTTTTATATCCTTTTATAATAAAAGTTTAATGTAATAATTATTCAATAAGTATTTCTGTGTATCATGATTGTGTTGTATGCTAAATCTGTCATAAATTTTGTTGTACTTTCATAAAATTTTAGAAGAACATTTAAAATCTACAGTTTATTTTTCAAATCAAATATATAATTATCTAGACTGAGATTTTAGTGGCTATCATTAAAATTTCTTAGAATTGTTCATTTGAATTTCCTGCAGAAAATTTAGTTTATTAGTTATTTTTCTATAATGTAACACTTGAATTCCGAATTCTTTCTATTGCCCTCAGATACATAGCTTTCACAATAAGACAATTAAAATGCATAAAAAATGTATTTGAATGAGAAAAACCATATGTTTAGAAAATATTTAAAGTAACAAAATTATTATGAATGAAAAGTGTATTTCCCTATATTTGTACTAAAATGGGACATAGTCCTGTTAATTTTATTCTAACTTATGATTATTTTATTATGCTCTGTTTTAAGATAAACTAAATTCCATCATTTTTTTTGAATGCATGCAACTGCATTCACATAGCACATAAAGTAATAGCATGCTGGCATTTAAAAATATAATCTTGAGTATCAGTTTTCTGAAATGTCAGAGCAGCAGAATATCTGGTATTTAGTTTCTTTGTCAGAAATAATGTGTTTACTACTTCCTGTTTATAATTCCCAGTAGTTGACATGGGCATTATGAAGGATTACAAGAAATCACTTATCTTTGTTCATATTATATCTCTGGCATTTGTAATATTTTATATTACCATGGATTAAAATACCACATAAAATGCAATATTGACTTTGGTCTATATGACTTGACATTATTAAAAATATTTGTTTTTCATTTTATTAATGAGTTTTAAAACCATACAATGTAACTTGTTGAGATATTAGAATTTGTTTCAGTGCCTTTATGCTACTGAAGAAACACTGAAGCTCAGTAATGTTTACTTGTCCAAACTAACCTTAGACTTAAACCCCACTCTCCTGATTACTAGTTAACCAAACTAAGTCCCTCTAATTTAGACTAGGGTATTTCAATAATGTATAAGCATGATTTTTGTGTGTGTATGGATTTGCTAGTATTATATCATTTGACCTGCAACTCTCATTCATTCAAGTCTCCTTTTATATATATGAGAATGACTGCTTTAAAGAGTATCAATGTCTGGCACCTGGGTGGATCATTGGGTTAAACAACAGACTCTTGGCTCAGGTCATGATCTCACAGTGGTGAGATCCTGACCTGTGTCAGCCACCATCTCACCGTCATGAGATCAAGCCCCATGTCTGGCTCTGTGCTGAGCATAGAGCCTGCTTGTGATTCTCCCTCTCCCTCTCCCTCTGCCCCCACTTTCAGTCTCGTTCAAAATAAATTTTTTTAAACTATCAGTATCAAAGCAAAGCATTGCAAAACCAATTGGCCTGTTATCAATATTCACTACTTGCAGAAACCATACATGAAACAATTTTCTAGTAATCTTTATCTCTGTACTCACCATTATATGATTTATTTGACACTAGATGTCAGTTTTCTCTTATTCTATTCAATTTTTAGTAGAATTTAAGATACCGTAAACTGATTGAAATGTAAAAAAAGGAATTATAGAAGTATTTCTTTACATTTTTTAAATGTTTGTTTATTTATGGGAGACAGAGAGTGGGGGAGGGACAGAGAGAGAGAGAAACAGAATCTGAAGCAGACTGTAGGCTCTGAGCCATCAACACAGAGCCTGATGCGGGGCTCGAACCCATGAAGCACAGGATCATGACCTGGGCTGAAGTCAGTCGCTCAACTGACTGAGCCACCCAGGCATCCCTAGAGGTATTTCTTTTTTTTTTTTATTTTTTTTTAACATTTTTATTTATTTTTGAGAGAGAGAGACAGAGCGTGAGTGGGAGAAGGGCAGAGAGTGAGGGAGACACAGAATCCAAAGCAGGCTCCAGGCTCTGAGCTGTCAGCACAGAGCCCTACGTGGGGCTCGAACTCACCAACTGTGAGATTATGACCTGAGCCCAGGTAGGAGGCTTAATTGACTGAACAACCCAAGCACCCCTTTAGAGGTATTTCTTGATGACATACATAAAGATAAGGGGAAAACATGAAATATTTTGGAAAATATCGTGTTAACTAGAGCTGATTCCTTAATAATATCATAGATAGATAAATAGATGAATCTTTACCTTGTCTCCAGGCATAATTCATTTTTTCTAAGCTTTTTAGAATTAATGGTATTTGGATGTGAGATGGTACTTTCCCATTCTGCCTTGAGTTCTGTGTTTTATATTCTTTTCTTGTCCCTCCTTCATGATGACATGATGGTTGAGCTAGGATTCAAATGCATATTTTCAGTTTCCGTATTTTTGTTCTCTATAGCATATTCCTGCAAATAGAACTCCTATGACTTACCAATCAGAGTGCAATATTTGTGAAGAGACACACTAAAGGCTATCAGCAGTGGGAAGAGTAGTAGCAGGACAGGTTCCTTTAAGACTAATGAAGTTATGCATTGAACATAATGGAGTTATGAATTAAGCAGTTATGCATTGGACAACTGCTTCTCTTAAAAAATTGTAGAGTGGGAACTTTACATATGTGATGTAATTTTATGTAATTTTAACAGAACTGTACATTTTTGCAGATAAAGTAATGATGCTATGAAGAAACTGAGGCGAGGTGTGAAAGAACAATTTCCCCAAATCCCGGAACAATTAAGCCACAAAATCTTGGTCTAAATCCTAGTGTGCTGTGAGATTTAAATTCAGATTGAAAGTCTGCTTTTACCATTATTTTTGAAAATTTTCTCCTGTTAGCTTAACTGCTCTATGTTCAGTTAAACAGAGACAACATGTTAGGACTGGTATGAGGATTAAATGACAATACAAGAAAAGTGTTTAGAAAATCGTTAGTGGCAAATAAATATTGGGTGATTTTGCTATTACTGTTATTTTAATTTAGAAATATTTTGTTGATTATTTGAGTAGTGATATGAATTATTATTATATTGAAATATTTTTGTATTTTGCCATTGCTTTTAAAAGATTTTCCTGGTTGTGCAGTAACATGGTATATGACTTCTCAGTAGATAACTTCTAACTTTTCTGTCTCTTTTCAGTGATTTACTATTGGCTTTTTTCATGAACAGTACTTGATACCTCCTAGAAATAAGATTGAATATATCCACAAGTAGTGACATACATTTTAAATATATCTAATAATTTTTTTAATTTTTCTTTATTTTATTACTATTATTGATGTTTCTGATATGGAATTAGGACCACAAATATAAAAACTGCTTTCTTAAATGTTTGCCACTAAAATAATAAAGCAAATAAATAGCCTTTTCAACCAACTAGATTATGTTTATTCACAGCACCAGAATGTGAAATGTTATTTTCATATGTAATAATATTTTTAGTGATTCACATTAATTTCAATATTGAATATATACAGAAGAAATAGTTTATTTTATTCTCAAATGTAGTCTTTTGATAATTTAATACTTACATTAGTATATGATATATAATAGTATAATAATGTGAGAAATAGAAATATTAAAATATAGAATAATAATTAGAGTCTAAATAAATAATTTCTTTTTCTTTATGTGACTTATGTCTAACCAAAAAGCACAAATAAAGTTTAATACTTGGATGGATGGAAGTCATGCACTTTTTTTTTTTTTTTTTTAGGAAATGTAGTTATATATACAATTCAAGAATGGCTCAAAGTTGAGTCAATCCCCTTTCATTAGTGGAACAAAATTCTTACAATTGCCTCGTAATAAAATCTAGATTTACTAATATCTTTGCTACCTCTAGTTTCTCTAGAGTATACAGCAAGATATTTATGGGGAAAATGATGTGACCATCTCCTACTCTACGTAGTTATATGAATTAATTGCAAACAAAATGGAAAATCTATTAATTCCATGCAAATAATTTACTATTTTAAGTTATTTTCTATGATACCAATAATAAGAAATGTTTCCAAATCTAGAAAACTGAAGTGATAATAATTTAAAGACATTTTAACTCATTGCAAAAACTAATGCATTGTACACAGAGGTTGGACAGAGAATATTTTGATGAATTTGGATGACGAGCAGACAAGGTTTATGTATGACCTAAATGATGGTTTCTTGTATACCATCCTGCGCTTAAACATTATGTAAATCAGCAAAATTAAAACTGAGTATATATCATAGACCTTAAATAATAAAACCATGAAAAATCTTCACCAAGTTTCCCTTATACTTCCAGAAAGACCTTTATAAGTGTTCTTTTTCTACATATCTTTCCTTAGTTCTTCCATGCTCATGTTTGCAGTTATCGCTATGCTGTTTAGCATCTTCTTGTCTTATAATATTCTCTAAATGATAGAACATTACAAAGAATTAATGATTGCCTCTGGGGATGAGTTTAATGGAATAAAAATTTACACCACTCAAACAACTACACCAATATTTCTAAATTTAGAACTTGATGTACCTCTCGGGTGCTATTACTTCACTCTTCTTATACAATGTCTACTGCAAATGTTTTCTTTCATAGCAGTGTCTATGCAATACAAAAATCATATGAATTATGTGAAAAGAAAATAAGTTATTGACTATAGAACTTAGGAATTCAAGTGTTTTATTCCATTCTATATGGTGATAGTATGTATATGTATATATATAGAAAATTCCTAGATGTACATGGACCAATAGCCATGCTTTTTATTTTTTTTTAATTAAGGGCTTTGTCATAGGATATCCATGAATGGTGAATATTTTATAGATATTGTAAAAATTCACAAAAATGGTGAAGAAAGAGGTAATTTGATTACTCACACACATACATATACATGAACACTAGATATATCTGTTAGGTGTGTGTGTGTGTGTGTGTGCGCGCGCGCGCGCGTGCGAGAGAGAGAGAGAGAGAGAGAGAGAGAGAGAGAGAGAAAGGGATAGTACTTAATTTCGTCAAGATTTTTTTCAGATACAAAGAATATAATGTTTTAATAGTGATTATGCCTAAGTCAGAGCATTTTACTTTTCAGTAGTTTGTTTTTAACTTTTTATTTTGTCATAATTTCAGTCTTCAGAAAAGTTGCAGTAATAGAGCTTAATTTTTCTTCTTTGGTAGCAGATAATCATTATCAAACCTAATGTAAAACATTTTATCTTAAAATTAAAAATTTTTATAGCAAGTAACAAGACAGTGTATCATTCATCCAAATTTGTTGCAAGAATGTCTGTTTCTCTTGAAATTTGGAGATTAATCTATAATTAAAATTGTTTAAATGATTTGAGTTTATACATTTTGTTTACAAAGTACTTGAAAAAATCCCAACTCTATCTCTAAGTACATTTCCCAGAATTTATATATTTAGGACTAAAAATTAGTTCTATATGAAGCAAAAAAAAATAGTAAGGTCAGTTTTCTTGGACATTTAATCCATATTACTGATGAAATAAAAAAAAAACATTGTTACTAGGAAATGCTGTATTTTACCTGTCAAATATATTTTCCTGAGGATTAAAATATGTATATTTCTATGGTTTTGATTAGAACGTTAATTTATTTTCTATTCTTCAATAAAGCCTGAAAATATCAATTCCTTTTTCTTTTTGAATAGAGCTACCAAAGAAAACTTAGATTAGAGATGATGTGAGAACGGAGAATAAAGACACATTTAATAATCAAACGTTTTCCTTAGTAGGCATAAACAGAACCAGTGGAATGGGAATTTGAATATCAGCATCCTCATCCAAATTATGTCACTGAGAGACTATAAAAACTGGTATATTACTGAATCTCATTTGACCTCAGTCTCTTCAATAGGTAGCATTAGAAAAATTCTCTCAGATTTCACCTGTTAAAATATCTACATAGTTTAGAAAATCCAAGGCTAGAAAATGTGATATATCTAAAAGGGGTATTATCAGATTGGAAAACCAAGAAAAGTACTTTTCCGTGAAAAAGGTACAATTAGAGATTCGCTAGTAGATTAGGTAGCACTTTCAAGGTTAGCTATCTAATCCTAGATACTCATTTTTTTTTCATTATGGTAAAAACACTTAACATGAAATCTATCTTAATTTTTTTATAGGTGTGTGGTACAGTATTGTTAATACATGATGTACAGCAGATCTCTATAATGTATACATGTTGTATAACTGAAACTTAATACCTGTTGAGGAACAGCTCCCCTTATCTCCCTCCTTCCATCCCCTCGAAATTACTATTCTACTCCGTTTCTATGAGCTTGACTATTTTGGATGTCTCATGTAAGTGGAATCATGCAGTATTTGTCCTGTAACATATTTATTTCACTTAGCATGATGTTCTCCGGATTCAGTCATGTAATTGCATATAACAGCATTTCCTTCTGTTTTAAAGTCAAATATTGTATGCATATGTCACATTTTCTTCATTCATTCACTGATGGACATTTAGGTTGTTTTCATATTTTGGCTTTTTGAATACCATAGTGAGGATGAGAGTGCAGCCATCTCTTTGAGATCCGGTTATCAATTATTTTGGATATATACCCAGGAGTGGGATTGCTAGATCATTTGGTAGTTTTATTTTTAATTTTTTGAGGAACCTCTGTACTGATTTCCATAGTGACAGCATTATCTTATATTTGTATCAACAATGTACATGGGTTCTAATTTCCCCATGTTCTCACCCACACTTGTTATCTTTGTTTTTCTGGGAGGAAATTAGGGATGCCAAGCATATTTTCCTGTGTCTGTTGGCGATTTTATGTTCTCTTTGGAGAAATTCCTCTTCAAGTCCTTGCACCATTTCTTAAGTTCGTTACTTGATTTTTTGTTGCTGAGTTGTAGGATTTTTGTAGTCTATTTTTTGCTTTTGTTGACTGCATGTTGATGATAAATCTAAGAAATTACTGTCAAGACCAATGTCATGAAGTTTTCCTATGTTTTCTTTTGGGAGTTTCACACTTTCAGATCCTATATCCATTTTGAGCTCATTTTTGTATATGATATATTTATCATATATTTTGTATATGATATAAGCTATAACATTCTTTTGAATGTGGATATTCAGTTTCTTAAACATCATTTTTGGGAATCTATCATTTCTCCATGTGTACTCTTGGTACCTTTGTTAAAAAATCAATTAACTGTATATGTATGGGTTTATTCACAAATGTGTGGAAATATAACAACACACTCTTGAACAATGAGTGGGTCAAAGAAGAAATCAAAAGGGAAATAAGAAAATAACTCAAGATAAACAAAAACACAGGGTACCAAGAGCACCTGGATGGCTCAGTCATTTGAGTGTCTGACTCCAGCTTAGGTCATGATCTCATGGTTTGTGAGTTCAAGCCCCACATCAGGCTTGCTGCTGTCAGTGCAGAGCCTGCTTTGGATCCTCTGTGCCCCATTAATAAACATTAAATGGGGCACCTGGGTGGCTCAGTCGGTTGAGCATCCAACTTCGGCTCAGGTCATGATCTCACAGTTTGTGAGTTTGAGCCCCGCATTGGGCTCTGTGCTGACAGCTCAGAGCCTGGAGCCTGCTTAGGATTCTGTGTCTCCCTCTCTCTCTGCTCCTCCCCCACTCATGCTCTGTCTCTCTCTATCAAAAATAAATAAACATTAAAAAAATTTTTTAAATACATATTAAAAAAAATACAAAATACCAAAACATATGGGATGGAGCCAAATCAGTAGGAAGAAGAAAGCTGGTAACAGTAACATATACATTAAAAAAGAAGAGATATCTTAACCTGACTTTACAACTCAAGTAACTAAGAAAAGAACAACCTAAGCCCAAAGCCAGTGGAAGAAAGAAATAATAAAGCAGAAATAAATGAAATATAGTACAAAAATACAATAGAAAAAAATTAAAACTGACTTGGCTTTTGAAAAAATAAACAGACTTGAAAAACCTTTTACTACACTAAGAAAGCAAGCAAGGTAAAACACAAAACAATAGAAGAGACATTTACAAGGGATGCTTCAAAAATAAAGAGAATCATAAGGGACTGCTATGAACAGTTATACACCAACATATTAGATAACCCCAAAGAATGGATAAATTCCTGGAAACATACAGCCTACCAATATTGAATCATGAAGAAATAAAAAATCTGAACAGATCAATAATGAGTAAAGAGATTGACTGAATAAACAACAACAACAACAACAACAACAACAACAACAAAACTCCCAGGAAAAAAAAGTCCAGGACCACATGGCTTGTCTGGTGAATTAAAACAAACATTTAAAGAAGAATTAATAACAATTCTTCTCAAACTCTTCCAGAAAAAATAGAAAAGCAGAGAATACTTGCAAACTCATTTTGTGAGGCCATTACTCTGATACTAAAACTGGATAAAAACATTATAAGAAAAAATTACATGCCAATATCCCTGATTAATATAGATGAAAACTTCCTCAGCAAAATGCTAATAAACTGAATTCAACAACACATTATTAGAAGGCTCATACACCATGATCAAGTGGTTTTATCCCTGGGAATGCAAGGATAGTTTAAAATACACAAGTAATGTGATACACAACACCAATGAATGACAAAAATCAATGATCATCTCAATAGCTGCAGGAAAATCATCTCCCAACATTCAACGTGTTTTCATGATAAAAAAATCTTTAAAAAAACGAAATATAGAATTTACCTCAACATAATAAAAGCCATATATGAAAAGCCAATGACTAACATCTTACTCATCCTTGCCACCCAAAGCTTTTCCGCTAAGATCTGTAACAAGACCAGGATGCCCACTCCAGCAACTTATATTCAACATTTTAATAGAAGTCTTAGAGAAGTCAGGCATGAAAAATAAATAAAAGGCATTTAATACAGAAAGAAAGAGTTATCTTTGTAGATGACATGAACATATAAGTAGAAAATTCAAAAGACTCCACAAAAAATTAGTGGAACTAATGAACAAAGTAGTTAACTCACTGACTTACAGATATTAAAAGTAAACTGTAAAAAGAGTCCTAACCTTAGATCCATGCTGGTGTAGAAAGAGTGACTTAACCAAAGATCACACAGTCTGTAGTATTAGAACCCAAAAAAGATGTCAGTGAGTTGACTTCTTTGTGGGGCAGCAGCAATTGTAGTAGTAATAGCAATGGTAATGATAATGGCAAGCCTTCTGTTGTGTGCCAGGCACTGTTTATGTTTTACACACATTGACTATCACAACAACCCTGTGCCATAGATTCTATTATCATGTTAATTTCACAGATGGGGAAACTTAAGTACAGAGAGGTTATTTAAGCAGATAACAGAGTTGGTAGTTTGCAGGTTTAAAATGTAGGTACTCTGGTTCTCAGAGTGCATACTGGTTTCTTAAAAAGTAAAAAAAAAATTTTTTTAAGTTTTTCTAATATCACAAACATAAATCTTTTTCAAACTCATAAAATAATTTCAGAGACACAACTAATACATTTTGGGTCAGCTTGATTATTAGCAAAGATAATGCAGTGTGTACATATAGTTGACCCTTGAACCATGCAGGAATTTGGGGTGCTGACCCATCCCTTGCATAGTCAAAAATCTGCGTATAACTTTTGACACCCCCGCCCCTGCAAAATTTAGTAGTAAGCTACTGTTGACTGGAAACCTTGCCCATAACATAAGTGGTCAATTATCATATATTTTTCTATGTTATTTGTGTTACATACTGTATTGTTATAATAAAGTAAGCTAGAGAAAAAAATATTATGAAAAACATAAGGAAGAGAAAGTATATTTACTGAACTGTGCTGTAAAAAATTTGCGTATAAGTGGACCACACAGTTCAAACTGTGTTTCACGGGTCAACTACATTCATCCTTAAAAGCCACTTTTAATTATAAAGAAAATAGGTAATTGCTGCCTTCTTTTCCTTGTAGTAGCCCTTAAGCCAAGCTCTTTTGACACTGTAGAAAACAACAAAGGGCCAATAGGCAGAAATCTGAAATTGGATATTTCTCAATAAAAAGAGATAATTGTCCTAAGAGTGAAAACAAAACAAATCCCCCTTTCCCTATATGAGAGTGAGGCACAGGTGGTGGTTTGTTGATAAATGTTTAACAACTGTCTCTCTCAGAAAAAATGTATGTGTTTTATACATAAGGTTATTATACACTTTATATATAGGGTATATACCACACAATTTACAAATAATAATAAATACACTATACCCTTATTGTGAACTCAAAAAATAAATAAATAAAACTAGTGGACAAATTCAATAATTCCTGAGATGTGAAATCAACATACAAAAATCAGTTGTGTTACTTTGTTTCTTTGCTTCTTAGTTCATTTGTTTTTTTAGATTCCGATGTAGGTGAAATTTATATGAAATAGTTGTATCACATAGACATTGTTGGATACAGAGAACAAACTATGGTTGCCCAAGAGAAGGTTGGTAGGAAGATGAGTAAAATACATAAAGAGAATGATACAACTTGCAGTTATAAAATAAGTGGTTATGAAGATGAAAAGTACAGGATAGAGGGTTTGGTCTATAATATTATAATGTTTGGTGACAGATAGTAACTACACTTATGGTGAGCACTGAGTAGTGTATAGAATTATTGAATCAATATGTTGTACAACTGAAACTTACATAACATTGTATGTCCATTATACTTTAATTAAAAAAATTAGTTGTGTTTCTGTAATAAACTATCTGAAAAAGGAAATTAAGAAAATGATTCTATTTACAATAGCATCAAAAATAAAATACTTAAAAATAAACTTAACCAAGGAGGTAAAAGATTGTGTGTACTGAAACTATAAAACATTGATGAAAGAAATTAGAAACAAATAGAAATCATTCTATGTTTATGGATTGGAAGACTTAATATTGTTAAAATGTCTATACTGCACAGTGCATTTTCTAGATTCAGTGCAATCCCTATCAAAATCTCAATAGCATTGTTTACTATAACAGAAAAAACAATTATATATATGCAACCATAAAATACCCCAAATAGCCAAAACCATTTTGATAAAGAAAAACAAAGCTGAAGGAATCAACATTCTGATGTCAAAATTTATTACAAAGCTACAGTAATTAAAATAGTATGGTACTTACATAAAAACAGACATATAGACAAGAATAGAGAGCCCAGAAATAAATCCACACAAAATGGTCAACTGAGCTTTGACAAGGATGCCAAGAGTACAATGGGGAAAGATGGTCCCTTCAACAAAGGGTGTTAGGAAAACAACATTTACATGCAAAAGAATGAAAGTGGGCAATTACCTTATCTTACACTGTATGGAAGTATCAACTTAAAATGAATTAAAATCTAAAAAATGCAGAATCTAAAACCTAGAAGAAAATCCAGGGGAAAATCTTTATGGCTTTGGTGTAGACAATGATTGTATGACAACAAAGGCACAGGCAATAAAAGCAAAAAATAGACAAGTGGCACTACTTCAAAGGATATCTTCACAGCAAGGAAAACAATCAACAGAGTGAAAGGCAATTTGTGGAATGGGAGAAAATGTTTTTAATTCAATTAGTTTTACAGCAACATTTCTTAAGGAGATAATATATATACTGCAGTGCAGATATCATTGAGGACATGGAAGGATAAAGTGTGACCCTTTGAAAGAAGCTCATGAATACTAGCAACTGAAAGGAGATAATGAATGGCATGGAGAAGTCATGTTAATCTCCAGATGTCTACTTCGTGCTGGAGTGTGGATTGTAATACAGGTATAACTAGGTTGTTTTTCATTTGGAGTAGCATCTTAGAAGTCTAGGACAAGGCTTGAACTATTTCCATCTATAAAACAGATAAGTGGTGCTTTGAGTTATGTGAAACACAGGCAGAAAATACTGTTTTGAGTGCAAAATCAATTGTTATTGATGTTAGTACTTATTTCCTATTTATATGTTTAAAATTATTGTTGATAGTTTTATTAGAATTAAAGAAAATTGATAATATCTAAATTTTCCTACAGTTTTAGAAAATTGGACATAATGTGATATTTGTTCCCCCTACATAAAACAGAGTTCTCAAATCCATCAGTCATTTCATCTTTCATGACATTCACTTTTAACAGATTTTCTTACTTGTTCTGTGTTATTGACAATATTACATAGACACACACAGACATACACATACAGAGGAGAAAAAGAATTCGAAAGCACCTTGCAAATAACCATACCACTGCAGTTGATAAGTCATGATGTGGAATATTTATAGAATTCTATAAAATCAGACATGACTAATTAATGATCTATTATACTACTTTATTTTTTCACATAAGGAGGCCAGAAGATTGACATATTTCTTTCAGGACATACACGTTTCTAAAGATTTGTTTTTGTTTTATGATATTTCTTTTTTTTTTATGATATTCTGTCGTTTTAGTCACATTTGAAATTCTTTAGCCACCACTCCAAGCCTTTGCAGTGAATTAATCATATATTAACAAGCATACAAAGCTAGCAATTCTTTCACATCTGTATTTCACTTTTACAGCTCTCAGTTTTACTCGAGGGAAAATGAATCAGTAAAAGAGGAAAAAATATCTTATACATTCAAACTGTGTGATTAAAAGGCTAAATTGAGAAGTGAAAGATATGGCAGGATTATTGAGTAGGAGGTTGTCCTTTACGTGGATTTTTGCCTTTGAATTGATCTGCTAACTTGTTTCACCTCCACTTTTGGCTTTGGTACTAAGGAGACAAGGTAAAGAGGGTTAGAAAAACACCCTATAATTGACAACTAATTGTCTCTGCTGCTCGTTGTTATGTGTGAAGAAAAGTTAGCAAATAACTAAAAGTTAGAAAACTAGATACTTCTTAGAGACATGTATAATTGTCATCGATAGGATATTTATATTGCTGTATTATATTTTTATTTTAATGGCCAAAACCGTACATTTCATATGAGTGGCAATATAATTTTTTCTTTAATCATTTCCATATATTTCTAACAACTCATAACCTACATTTGGGAAATAGAACACAGCTTTGGAGAAAAGCTAATATCCTCTGCCATAGGTCAAGGTATAAGCTGATGAATAAAGTCATTTAGAGGTTATCCTAGTAGTCCTTATGGAAGAATTAAGTAACTTAGTTCAGAAATCAGAGCTACATATAAAGACTCAAAAAAAAAAAAAAAACAAACCAAAAAACTATGTGTACTTTCCCCCTGGATTGTAGAGGGGATAAAATCTTAATTTCTCTTATGGAGTGGGAATGGGAAATTAAAATAAAAGTCTACTAATACCAGTCTATAAATAGGAAGGAGGGTACTAAGCTAGGTAACACAACTTCCAAGTTGAGCTAACCATTAGAAATGGAGTAAAGTGGGGCACCTGGGTGGCTCAGTCAGTTAAGTGTCTGACTTCCATTCAGATCATAATCTCACAGTTGGTGAGTTAGAGCCCCACATCAGGCTCCACACTGCCAGTGCAGAGCCTGCTTGGGATTCTGTTTCTTTCTGTCTCTCTCTGCCCCTCTCCAACTTGTGTGCTCTCTGTCTCTCTCTCTCTCAAAATAATAATAAATAAACTTAAAAAAAACAATGCCCTTTGAAATGGAGTAGAGTTACATTAGAGGAGCCTTGTCAAATGAGATTGGGCCATATCCATATCCTTTTGAGCTAAATAAATAACAGAATTAGAATTATATATATATATATATATATATATATATATATATATATATATACATATATGAGACACCCAAAAAGCTTTGCAAGTTTAATGTGTACAACTTGATGACTTGATGATTTTGGAGATACGTATACACCTATGAAACCATCACCACACTCTGTATCATAAGCATTATCCATAACCTCCAAAAGTTTCCTCCTACCTTTTTTATATATTATTATCATCATCTATATGATAAGAAAACATAAGATCCCCTCTTAGCAATTTTTTTTTAAATTTTTTTTTCAATGTTTATTTATTTTTGGGACAGAGAGAGACAGAGCATGAACGGGCGAGGGGCAGAGAGAGAGGGAGACACAGAATTGGAAACAGGCTCCAGACTCACGGACCGCAAGATCGTGACCTGGCTGAAGTCGGACGCTTAACCGACTGCGCCACCCAGGCGCCCCCCTTAGCAATTTTTTAAGCATACATTACTTCTGAAAAAACTAAACATATCCTTATCATACAATCCAGCAATTGCACTCCATAGTATTTTCTCAAATAGGATGAAAAGATATGTACATGCAAAAATGCACATGAATGTTTATAGCATCTTTGTTCAGTATTGCTAAAACTTAGAGTCAAACAAGATGTCTTTTGGTAGGTGAATAGATAAATAATCTGTGGTACATCTAGACAATGTAATATTACTCAATGCTAAAAAGAAATGAGCTTTCAAGCCATGAAAAGACATGGGAGAATATTAAATGCATGTAGATAAATAAGAGAAGCCAGCCTGAAAAAGTTACCTATTCTATAATTTCAGCTATATGACTATGGAGATGGTGAAAAGATCGGCAGTTGCCAGATGTAAAAGGGAAAGATGAGATGAAACAGTAGAGTGCGTAGATTTTTAGGGGCAGTGAAATTACTCTGTATGATACTGTTGGTTGATATATGTCACTATGCATTAAAAACCCATAGAATGTACACCACCTAGAGTGAACCCTAATGGAAATTATGTGTTTTGAGTGATAATGATATGTCAATGTAGGCTTATCAGTTGTAATAAATATACTACCTGGGTGGTGGATGTTGATAAATGGAGGAAGCTATGCATGTATATGTGGATATATAGGAAAAATCTGCCCCTTATCATCAATATTTCTGTGAACCTAAAAATACAATATATTTTAAATGTTTGGAAAGGTAAAATTTAAGCTAAGTATAAATAATTAGGAGTCAGCAGTGTAAAGTTCTAGAAGAATTGTGTTATAGGCAGAGGAAACAGTGTGAAGCCTTGAAAGTGTAATGATCTATATAGTTAAATACAGAAAGAAATCCAGTGTGACAAGAGCATGGTAGACAATTTTGCTACCACATGAAGGCAGATAAGTAGTCAGAAGCCAGATAATTAAAGGCTATATAAGCTAGAGCGAAAAAAAAGAAAAAGAAAGCAAGCAAGCTTATGCTAAATGTGACATCAATACACTAGAAGACTTAGAGTAATGGAGGAACATGATTTCTGTGTTGAGAAGGGGTGTTGGGTGGTTACGAGAGTTGAAGTAGGCCGTTTTACCTGCATTTAGGGGGCTTTGGGATTTCCAAGTGAAATATAATGGCTGATTGGACTTCTAATGTAAAAGTGGTATAAATGGAGTGAACAATTTAAATATTGGTGGTAGCCAGGCAGGACTTAATAATAGATAAGCATGGAGAAACAAAATAATTGTGAATGACCCACCAATTTTTGATTGAGTCAGCAGTCATCATTTACTGAGTTGGTGAATATCTGGGGAAAACAGGTTTGGGTGGAGAGGTATTGAGTTCTCTTTGAGACTTGTTAATTTTGAGATGTCTAGAAGACAGTCAAGTATATGCTTTAACTTAATATTTAGACACATGATTTTGGATCTAAATGGAAAGGTCAGTACTAGATTTAAAATACAGGATTCAGGGCACCTGGGTGGTTCAGTGGGTTTAAGCATCTGACTCTTAGTTTCGTCTCAGGTCATGATCTCACAGTTCATGCATTCAAGCCCTGCATCAGGTTCTGTGCTGACGGTGCAGAGCATGCTTGGGATTCTCTTTCTCCCTGTCTCTCTGCCCCTCCTCCGTTCACTGTCTCTGTCTCTGTCTCTCTCTCTCAAAAATAAACTTAAAAAAAAAATAAAACGAAGGATTCAGCAGAATAAGAATGATGTATAAAGCCATGGGAATAGATGGAATAAATATAGAGAAATACATAGATAGAAAAGAGGGGCTACGATAAAAAGACATTGCAACTGGAACTCCAAGAGGTTCTCGGGGGACCTTCATGCATTTCAGTAGAATGGTAAAGACAGGAGCTCAGTTATTATTGTACTATACATTAAATTTTAACCTAAAAGTTGACTTTTGAATGCTATGTTAGACAATAATCTAAGGGCTTTTTTTTAAAGGAATAGGGGATTTTAAAAATGTTTTAGTGTTTATTTTTGAGAGAGAGAGAGAGAGAGAGAGAAAGGAAGAGAGACAAGCATGAGTGGGGGAGGGTTGGCAGACAGAGAGGGAGACACAGAATCCGAAGCAGGCTCCAGGCTCTAGGCTCTGAGCTGTCAGCACAGAGCCCGATGTGGAGCTCTAACTCTCGAACCATGAGATCATGACCTGAGCCAAAGCTGGAAACTTAACTGAGCTACCCAGGCTCCCCTAGGGGATTTTAAATGATTCCCTAAATCCTCGGAGAGATGCTAACATTTTCAGAAAATTTTGAAAATCTGAATATAGTATTTTACTCTAAAGCAAAGGGAGAAAAAGAATGATTTTCCTGGAAGAGGGAGAGAATAGTGGGACAGGATTTGACTCTATGTCATCACAGCTGAGTCAGATCTGCAAGGTAGGGCAGACTGGAAGACCATAAATTACAATAGCCATGAATCCTTGAGTAGTTGATGTAGGGGAACAGGGCCAATGTTTAAAGACCAGGCAACATAATTATACTTCTGTTCACAGAAAGCTAGCTCTTGAAAGTATGTGGAATAGGAGTATCAAGGAGAAGCTTTATTTTGTATTCAGAATTTATATTGGGATGCCTAAAAGTGAGAGAAAGTCACTTAGCAAGTTCTGCAACAATATTGAGTTTATCTGAGAGAGAATGTTAAAGAAATTTAATTTCCACTAATTGGGCATTCAGAGAGTTTTGCGTTGTGCTTTATATTGCTTTTTTTTTTTATTTTTTGTCACATTAATAGGACTTATGGATCATGAGAGAGTTTAACATAGTTATAAAAATACAAAGTTAATTGTTTTCATATATAAAAAATATGTAAATGCTTTCACTCTGTTAGACCCTGTTGAATTCTGGATAATTTGGTTTTGTATATGTATTAGCAATTTATCAGGTGTCTCTTTAATATGACTTGTTTAAATTTACTTACGGTGCGGGGCACCTGGGGTGGGTCAGTCGGTTGAGCATCTGACTCTTTATTTCAGCTCAGGTCATTACCTCACGGTTGTGGGGTTGAGCCCCATGTTGGTCTCTGTGCTGAGCATGGGGCCTGCTTGGGATTCTTTCTCTCTCTCTCTCTCTCTCTCTCTCTCTCTCTCTCTCTCTCTCCCCCCCTCCCCCTCCCCCTCCCCCTTCCCCTCCCCCTCCCCCTCCCCATCTCCCTCTCCCTCCCTTTTCTCCTTCCCCGCACACCCCCAAAAATAAAATAAATAAAATAAAAAATAAATTTACTTACCTTGATAATTTGGAAAAGTTTGATTTTCCTGTCTTAAATGGAGAGAAGTTGGCTACTATATTCTGTTTAAAGAAAAAAACAACAACAAACTCTTGATAAATTGTTAGTTTCCATGTATCAAAACTCAGTCTCCTCTCTCATGGTAAGTAATTCTAATTAACCTTTTTGTTGATACTTTTAAAGTCTTCATTCTTGTGTTATTGTTACCAAATTCATCAGTAATTTCTATAATGAGAAAGCCGTAAGTAAATTCTACTCAATTCTACCAAATTCCAGCAAAACATACTCGGCAGATGACACAGATTTTTATAAGAATTGTATATTTCAATTCAAACCTTAAATTGACTCAATTATTGTTTAATCCAGTTTCGCTTAAAAAACAAAACTAACTTACCAAGTGTGTTTGTCTTGGCTTGGATGTGGAATTTAATTTCCATCAACCTGGTGTGGCTGTTTACGCTTCAGGGATGACGGTATAGGTTCACAAGGAAGCAATTATTTTCTTCCTTCCTTCCTTCTGTATTTTTTTTGAAGAATGCTACTTTTAATTTGTATTTATTTGAAAGACTTTCTGAAATTTTTTTGACTTCCTCTGATACACCTATAGTTCTTTATTTAAATCTGTGGATGCAGCTTCACAGTTTGATTATATAGATTAAATGTCTACCTCCTTGGATTTTTTTGATGTCTTGATATATTTTTTTTTTTGCTATCCACAGATCCAGTGTCATTAACTTCTACATCCTGATTTGAATATTCTTCTTTGAACATTTCTAGGGATTGTTCATTGAATCCTTCATATCCCCAAAGTTAGCATATGTATCCTCCAAGTCCTTCATTGAATCATCTCTTAATTTTTCTTTTCTTCTTTATATTTTTATGATTTTATGAGTCTTTCTTTGTATTCTTCTTTGCTCCATTTTAAAAATTATTTGATTCTTTGAGGCCCCCTGTCACTCATAGATTTGGTATCAGATTGCTAAAATTGTTTTATCGAACATGCTTTTGAATTTTATCCAAGGCCTACTTGTCTTTCTTTGCCTTTGCATCCTTCTTTGCATCCTTCTTTGCATCCTTTGTATCCTTCTTTGCATCCTTCTTTGCATCCTTTGTATCCTTCTTTGCATCCTTCTTTGCATCAGGAGATTCTGTGTCAGTATCTTTCTTGGCATCTTTCTTGGCATCTTTCTTGGCATTCTTCTTGGCATCTTTCTTGGCATCATCTTTTGATTCAATATCTGTCCCACTGGGCTTTTCATCTTTCTTCTCTTTTTTACTCACCTTTCTCTTTGCATCTTTCTTGGATTCTTTCTTGTCTTTTGACTCATCATCTTTTTCTCCCAGTTTCTTTGAATCTTTTTTCCCATCCTTATCCTTCTTGGCACCCTTCTTTTCATCTTCAGATTCTATACTTGATTCTTTGCTCTTCTTTGAATCTTTCTTATCTTTCTTGGCATCTTTCTTTGAATTCTTTTTTTCACCTTCAGATTCTGTACCTGACTCCTTGCCCTTTTTTGAATCTTTCTTTTCTTTCTTGGCATCTTTCTTTTCACCTTCAGATTCTGTACCTGACTCTTTGTCCTTTGAGTCTTTCTTATCTTTCTTGGCACCTTTTGTGGCCCCTTTCTTTTCACCTTCAGATTCTATACCTATCTCCTTGTCCTTTGAATCTTTCTTATCTTTCTTGGCACCTTTCATGGCCCCTTTCTTTTCGCCTTCAGATTCTGTACCTGACTCCTTGTCCTTTGAATCTTTCTTTTCATTATTGACATCTTTCTTGGCATCTTTCTTCTCACCTTCAGATTCTATACCTGACTCCTTGTCCTTTGAATCTTTCTTTTCTTTCTTGGCACCTTTCTTGGCATCTTTCTTTTCACCTTCAGATTCTGTACCTGACTCCTTACCCTTCTTTGAATCTTTTCTTTCTTTTTTGGTATCTTTTTTTGCACCTTTTTGTTCCTCTTCAGATTCTGTAGCTGACTCCTTACCCTTCTTTGTATGTTTCTTCTCTTTTTTGACATCTGTTTTTGCAACATCTTTTTCACCTTTAGTTCCTGTTTCTATATCTTTCTTTGACTCCTTCCTAGTTATTAGTGGCCCCTTTGAAACTGTGGATTCTGATTCTGATTCTGATTTGTCTTTCTTGTCTGCTTTCTTGTGTTCTTTATCTTTCTTACCTCTTGCTGGAGATACAGGTTTGTGTACATCTGCTACTTTAGCAACCTCCTTGGGGTGATGGGTTGGTTTATGTTGGGGCCATATCCTGGCAGCTAAATAATCAGATGGTCTTTCAGAAATTCTCATTAAAGAACTGTGCATCCATAACGGTCGTTTAGGACCTTCTCTTAATTTCTCTTCATCATATTTCTGAAATATTGGTTAGAATAATGATGAACAACTTGTGTGCAAGTTACACAGCCTTTATTACCAGATATCAAATACATTTTAACTTCAACCATTAAAAGATTTTAGATTTTGATAAGTGGATACATTGTAGATCTCATAGTTTATTTTGCTTTTCCAATTTCATTCTTTTTGTGACTAATTGATATTCATGTATTATTGTGGGCCTTATTTCAATTTAGAGGATCTTCATAATTCCCTCAAGATATTATGTTAAAATTGGTAGAGACCTCCACTGACTAATGACATATCAGAATTTCTGATTTCACAATCAGGGAGGCTTTTTTTTCCTCAGTGTTCGGGAGAATTCTTAAAATATTCTGCCCACTCTCCATTACTAGGCTAACTCAGAAACTATTCTCTAATAGTTTCATGTTCAGGCATATCCTGTTCTCTATTATCACATTCAAGGTCTCTGGAATTTGGATTGCTACATGTGGTTAAAAGTACAAGCCTAAAACTGCTACTGTTTGGCAAGGTATAAATTGATATCTTTCAATAGGAAACTACAATGATAAAATCTGTAACATTCAGTGCAAGTAAATTTGTGCAGAATGGTACATTTTATTTTCAACTCCTAACCAAGTATTTGTAAAATCTTAATTGCAAAAAAAGCAAACTTTGCAAGTAATGATAACAAATAATGGAAAAATAAATTGAATAAAGAAAGAAAGGAAAAGCAAAGAGTGTGAGATTACAGAATAAGCTAGGATCACTACTGATTAGAAACACTCCCTAAAACAAACAAGAGTTGATACATTTATCTTGTGAAAGTTTTTTTTTTAACATTTCATATCCCATGATGACTCCACACACATTAAGAAATATTTATCTTCAAGTATTCAGAATACTGAATTCTACATTGAAGAAGTATTAAAACTTCATCAGGGTATAATATAACCCCACAGCTTTAATGAGGGAGTTTCTCTAGCTGGAGAACATTTTCTGAAAGTTCTTATTAACTGCAGTATTAGGATCCTCAGATTTTTGTGCTTCTTGAACACACATTTTTATAGTGTGGTGTTACTAAAGAAATAATATGAAATAAGAGGCCAATTTTTATACAGTGAAATGAAAATAAAATATATCTACTTTTGTCAAGTAGTAGAGTTTGAATTACCTTTAACTGTGCTGTCCAATATGGTATATAAGCCTCAAGAGAAATGAATTGAATTGAGATGTAAAATTCAATTCCTCAGTTGGACTAGCCTCTCAAAATGAATGTTCAATAGCTAAATTGGAATGCAAAGACATAAATATTTCCATCATCACAGAAATCCCATTGGTCAGCACTGATCTGTAAAACACACAACTATACATGATTTCACAAGTTTATCACTAGTAAGATTATATGATCTTTTCAATACTCACAGGAGCTGTATTGTCTCGTAGTTGAGATGGTTTTGATCTCCTTTTTTTTCCTGGCCGTGGTGGTTTGGGAAATACCAGGGCAAAGTGTTGCTGATTCCATGATTTTTTGCTTAATTCACTGACTAAAATAAGAAAATATTTAACAAACATTTTAGAGTAAGTAGAATTTCATCAGAACTAAAACGGCAGTAAGATAATAGACTTCATGAATAAACAAATGATACGAATTATGGCTTCATTTATTTTATTAATGTTTGGAATTCTCTGCTGTCAGTACATGAAAATAAAGATTTATTTTTCTATTTTGATCAGTTTTACAGATAACTAGTCATTGTAAAACTAATATAGTCTGTGATATAAATGCAAAGAAACATCTTTACTGCTTTCTTATAATCTTTCTGTCTCTCCAGGTCTGGATTCTTGCTATAGATTCTTTAGGTTAGAATAAATTCTATTGAGATCAGAAAATATGGTAACTACTTCTGTAGCCTCCAAAGTACTTAGCACAGTACTTGTTATAAAATATTTCGTAAATATATGATTGAATCTAAATGCTACTGCTTAAGATTCCTTTAGTTAGTAATTTTCCAAGTTACAAGAGTAAATGTTGTGCGCTTAATAACAGCATTGTTGTTATTGGGTGATGGGTATTAAGGAGGGCATTTGTTTTGACGAGCACGGGGTATTATAAATAAGTGATGAACCACTTAATTCTACTCCTGAAACCAATATTACACTATATGGTAACCAACTAGAATTTAAATAAAAATTTGAAAAAAATGTAAGTGGCATATTAATGAAAAATCTAACAAATTAAGAGTACCTATAGAATTGTGACTGTGAGGGTAAAGTTACCTGGAAACTATAAAAGAATGGTTTAGAGACATTTAGGGTACAAATGAAACTAGTGAGAGATTTTCACTGCATTTAAACACGTGCAGTAGTAGTACTTTGTGTAAGAGAAAATATACTTTTCCCATGAGTCTCCTGAAAACAGGATCGATGAGAAAATATACAGAATGAAAGAGATATTTAAGCTCACACTATGAGGGAAAATCATTTGATATATGAAGGCCTTCAACATCAGATTGTTGGGGTTTTGGCCTATTATCAGGGGGATATAGTCTAGCAGGAATGTAGTACAAGTCATTGTGGATATTGGTGAGTTGTTTATCCAGTTTCTAGACTACTTTTCAACTGTAAGATTATCTGATTTTTTATTTCTAACATGTATGATTTCTAACATAACACCTTTATGTTGCTGAACCTATTTGCTTAAACTTTGTTTGATTTAAAATCAAAATATCTTAGAAAGTGTTTGCTGAGTCCATGAGTAAGGTGCCTTATAAGTAAAAGGGTTTATTTTTAATAATATTCTGTAAGAGCTCTTGCTTTATCCCTTTGAACAGAGGATAATAATCACTTATCCTTAAAATAATCATAATCCTAAAATTAATCATGTTTCAAAAGTAAATATTAAATTCTTTCTTACCTGGAATGTAATTATCATATGTTCCAAAGTTTATTTTTTGGCTATTAAAATAAGAGGGAAAGTTTTTAATTAATTTATATATAATCACTCTAATGATCACTATTATGTGTAAGCACTTGCCATCACCAATTAGAGAAATATTTTGCATTCTCAGATCTCTACTATTATGTAAGATTACTTCACTCTAGAAGAAACAGAAATGAGTACATGTGTGTCTTTTGCACAAACTTTAACATAACTAAAACAAAGTAGATAAAAAACAGTTTAGAAAGTTACCAAATTGCCATATCTGAAATATAAACTTTAAAAAAGAATTGTGACATCATAGTTGAATTATTTTTCTCTGTCTCATGCTCCAGATTCACTTGCAATTGAATTTTAGCAAATATGTCACTTTAAAAGCATTACTTAAGCAAAATCAGATCCTCAAAATATTCTCAGAACTTAAGCAAATCTGAACCATTCAATGACATATGTGTGTGAATGTGTATGTGTGTCAGTGTGCACCATAAGTATCGATACGGATTTTTATTTGTTTTAATTTTTGTTCTTCAGGAATATCTGAGAAATAAAAACTGTTTTGCAAAGTATTTTTCATTTAAAAGTTTCCATTTGTTTCAGTACTATATGAGCATGTTTGCTCCCACAAAGGGGAATTTTATTATCTAATATTTGCATTGGAGGCATACATTAATATTTCATATAAAAAGATTATTTTAGACATTTTTTAAATGTTTGTTTAGTTTTGAGAGTGAGAGAGACAGAATTGGAGTAGGGGAGAAGAGAGAGAGAGAGAGAGATACAGACTCCAAAGCAGTCTTCAGGGTCTGAGCTGTCACCATAAAGCCTGATGTGGGGCTCGAAGTCACAAACAGTGAGATCATGACCTGAGCCCAAGTCAGATGCCCAACCCACTGAGCCACCCAGGTACCCCTAAAAAATGTTATTTTACAGCATCTCATTGCATTACAAAAATAAAGCCATTGTTGATCGTGTGTGAGTTGGGGGCTTACAGACATGCATAAACACACACACACACACACACACACACACACACAAACACACATACACAGGATCTTACTTATTTTGACATTATATAAATATTAAGAATTAAGTACATAGTAAAATTAAAAAAAAATGGTGAGTAAACAAAAAGCAGAACCAGATCCATAAACAGAAATAACTAATGGTTTGTGGGGGAAAGCAAAATGGGTGAAGGGGAGTGGGAATACAGGCTTCCAGTTGTGGAATGACTAAGTCACTAGAATAAAAGAGAATAAAAGGCACAGTATAGGGAATATAGGCAATGATACTGTAATAATGTTTTATGGTGACAAATGGTAGCTACACTTGGGATGAACACAGCATAATGAATAGAGAAGTCTAATGTACACCTTAAATTAGTGTAACATTGCATGTCAACTGTACTCAAAAAAATTGAAAAATAAAGTACATTAAAGTAAGTATCTTGATATTTTTATTTAGGCTCTATTTCCTAGCACAAAACTTGGCACATTTTTGTCACTCTATAAAAATTTAAATGATTTTAATTGAATAAAATTTAGGATGTATTAACCAATAAGTTATCTGGTTTAGTTTTTTTTTTAAGCTTTTACTTAAATTCCAGTTAACATACAGTGTAATATTAGTTTCATGGTTACAATATAGTGCTATCACACTTCCATACATCACTCAGTGCTCATCACAACAACTGCACTCCTTAATTCCGATCACCTATTTAACCTACTTCACCACCCATCTCCCCCTGGTAACCATCAGTTTGTTCTCTGTAGTTAAGAGTCTGTTTCTTGGTTTACCTCTCTTTTTCTTTAACCTTTGCTCATTTGTTTCTTAATTTCACATATGAGTGAAATCATATGGTATTCGTTTTTCTCCGACTCATTTCACTTAACATAATACTCTGTAGCTCCATCCACACAGTTGGGTTTTGTTGCTGGTGATGGTTTTTCTTTTTAACTGAGGACATGCATTAAAATCACTTGTCCTGTTGTATCTGAATCTCTAAGTCTGGATCTGGCCAATCTGAATCTCTAAGATTGGATCTAGCCAATGTATGTTAATATATTGCTGAAGAAATTTTGATGTTCAGCTATGGTTATGAACATCTCTGTTTTAAATAATCTGAAAGAGGAAATATTTCAGATTCATGAAACAATATTAAATTTGTGATTTAAAATGTACATAGGCATGATCCATTTATTCCTTGTATAATTTCTATAGTTGTTCTTTAATCAACAAGTAATTGAATTAGAAATCAAAGTCACTATATAGAAAATATACAATTTTTTAAAAAAATCGTTCTTCTAAATAACCTATCATCAAATCACAGTGCACATTTACGAAAAGAAACAACAATAACATAGTATCAAAAATTGTGGACTACAGTTCACAAAGGAGAATTTATAATTTTAATGACTGGTATTAGAAAAAAGTTTAAAACAGTGTTTTAAATCCCTGCTTTAATATTAGGAAAATATGAAAAATAAATGAATAAAATTAGGAAAATATCAAACTAAGTTCAAAGTTAGAGGGAGTAAATAATAAAGCTATAAGCCAGAAACAAAGTGAACACAAAATTAAAGAAAATTTAAAAATCCAAAATTTTTTTTTTTTAATTATTAAAATTGATTAACTCTTAGACTGATAAAGAGAAAATACAAATTACCAATATCAGGATTGATGCAAGTTTTTTAACTACGTAGATTTTAAAGGATAATGGGAAATATTATTTATAATTTTATGGCAAAAAGTTCAGCTTAAATGATATAGATGAGCTCCTTGTAAAACTAATTTAGCAAAACACATGATTAAATAATAAATATGTGAATGGGCTCCATAATAAGTAAATTGAATCCATTATCAAAAACCTTCCAAGAAAGGAAAGCACAGACCTAAACTCGGATCTTAAAAAAAATTTAGGAAAAATACTAACTCTACACAAGGTTTTGAGAAACAAGAGGTAGGGGAAAGAAGTTTCAACTCATTTTTGACACGAATATAAATAATTCTGACACTAAAACTTCTCAAAGAAGTTTTGAGAAGTTATGAGAAATGAGTATATAGACTAATATCTTGCACTAACACAGACACAAAACTTCCTTAGCAATTTGTTAACCAGTTACTGAACAATATATAAAATGGCAAATACATCATGGTCATTGAAATTTACTTTCTGGAATATAAGTTTGGTTTAACATGTATAAATCAACCCAGGCAGTCACTCCAAATAACAAATAAGAAAATTCATCTAATAATTTCAAGATATATAGAAGATTTTTTTTTAATATTTACTTTTGAGAGAGAGAGAGTACAAGTGGGGTAGGGGCAGAGAGAGAGAGCACAGCCGGGTAGGGGCACAGAGAGAGAGAGAGTTCTCTGTAACTCGGATGCTTAACCAATTGAGCCACCCAGGCGTCCCGCAAAAGAATTTTTGAAAAAAATTATATCAATTCATAATTTAAAACTCTGAGAAAAATAGAAATAGAAGACACCTTCCTCAAATGGATAAAATGTCTCCGGACAATACTCATTTCTAAAATCAGTTGTGGATGTTGACTATCCTTCCTCTAGAAACCAGAAATAAGGCAAAGATGCTCACTCTTTCTAATCAACCTTGCAATCCAGACTATTTTGTTCCATAAGACAATGAAACATTAAGATTGGAAAGGAAGAAGTAAAATTGTCTTTGTTCACAGAAGACGTGCTTGAATGGACTATCCAGTAACATCTACAAAAAGAATGATTTAGGGAGGGGCACCTGGGTGACTCAGTCAAACATCCCACTTTTGGTTGATTCTTGGTTTCCACTCAGGTCATGATTTCACAGTTCCTGAGTTCAAGCCCTGTGTTGAGCTCGATGCTGACAAGGCAGAGCTTGCTTGGGATTCTCTGTCTCTCTCTCTCTCTCTCTCTGCCCTTCCCCTGTTTGTGCTCTCTTTCTCTCTCTCAAAATAAATAAATTGGGGCACGTGGGTGGCTCAGTTGGTTAAGCATCTGACTTCGGCCCAGATCATGACCTCATGGTTCTGGAGTTCGAGCCTTGCATCAGGTTTTGTGCTGAAGGCTCAGAGCCTGGAGCCTGCTTCAGATTCTGTGTCTCTCTCTCTGCCCCTCCCCTGCTCACCCTCTGTCTTTCAAAAATGAAGAAACATTTAAAGAAATTTTTTAAATAATATAAATAAATAAAAATAAATAAACTTAAAAAATTATTTATAGCTGTTAAGTGAATGTAATAAGATTGTATGATATAGGCTCTAATTACATAAGTTACGAAATCTTGCCATTTGTAACAACGTGGATGGAGCTAGAATGTATTATGCTAAGCAAAGAAAGTCAGAGAAAGTCAAATACCATATGATTTCACTCATATGGAATTTAAGAAACAAAACAGATGAACATGGGGAAAGGAAGGAAAAATAAGAAGAAAAAAAACAAAGAGGCAAACCATAAGAGACTCTTAAATTCAGAGAACAAACTGAAGGTTGCTGGAGGGGTTGTTGGGTGGGGGGATCGCCAAGATGGATGATGGGCATCAAGGAGGGCACTTGTTGGGATGAGCACTGGGTGTTACATGTAAATGATGAGTCACTAAATTATTCTCCTGAAGCCGTTAATACACTATATGTTAACTAACTTGGATTTAAATAAAAATTTTTTAAAAATTACATATTTTTAAATATAACTGGAAAAATTTAAAAATATAAATTTAAGAACACAGTATAATTTGCAATACCATAAAAAACTACTTAGAGGTAAATTTATTGAAATATGTTCAAGAAAATTAAAGGGCGTTTGGGTAGCTCAGTCAGTTAAGTGTCCGACTTTGGCTCAGGTCATGATCTCATAGTTTACAAGTTCAAGTCTTGGATCAGGCTCTTTGCTGTCAGCATATAGCCCGCTCGAGATCCTCTGTCCCCCTTTCTGTCTGCCCCTCCCCTGCTCATGCTTGCTCTTGGTCGCTTGCTCTTTGTCTCAAAAATAAACATTAAAAGGGGTGCCTCAGTGGCTCAGTTCGTTAAGTGTCTAACTTTGGCTCAGGTCATGATCTCACAGTCTCTGTGTGAGACTGTGTGATCACACAGGCTCTGTGTGAATTTTTGAGGAAAATTGTGTGTGTGTGTGTATATATATATATGTGTGTGTGTGTGTGTGTGTGTATATATATGTACACACACACACACACGCATATGTATAAACCTATATTTTTATTCATATACATAATATATATTTTCTGATTCACAGACATCCTTTGTACTTTATACCTACCAAAACAACTAAAATTAAAGGCTAATGACATAACAGCAAAGGTGTAGAGTATCTGACATGTTCAGCATTGGTGGTAGGTGTAAAATAGTACAGTCACTTTGGAAAACCACTTGATGTTTGTAAAATAAAGTTAAACATATGTGCTGTATGTATGATTCAGCATTTCCACTGTACCTTACCCAGGAGAAGTTCACAAAAAGACTTGGACAAAATGTGTATAGCAGCTTTATTCATAATAACCCAAAACTAAAGTAACTCAAATGTCTATCAGCAGAATGGAAAAACTAAGTGTGGTATATTCATGTAATGGAATACTGCTCTGCAATGTAAAGGAATGTACTGTTGATATATGCAACATGAATGAATCAAAAAGAAATTATACTGAAAGAAAAAATCCAGAAACACAAAAGTATATACTGTATGATCTAATTTGTATGCATTTCAAGCATAGGCAGGGCTCTCTATGGTAATTTAACAGCTTGTTGTGGGGGAGGGGCAGAGTGGTTGATTAGAAAGTGACACAATGTAACTTAATGATGTTGAAAATTCTTAATGTTTCTTAAGGTTGGTTAGGTTAGGGTTAGTGACAAATCAGTTTAATTCTCTTTCATTTTCACTGGGAAGATTTTATAGGACCCCAAAATAGCCATGATCTTAATACTCTAGTTCTCACTTCCTATGTAAATTTACATATGCCATAAGCAATTCAATAAATTTAACCTGTTGGGAATAGATAGCATTTTTCTACTTTTTTGCCTAAATCTGGTCCTGCTGGTAATAGCATCTCTCCCTTTACCTCTCTGGGACATCAAGAAATTTTCTAGACCAGGATGCAGTTAGATTCCATTTTTAAAGTTTTTATTAAACCACACACACACACACACACACACACACACACAGTCAACATTTTTTTTTATATTTTCTATTTTGAAACAATTGGTTAATTCATAAAAAATGCAACAAGTCAAAAAGGTTGTTCTGTCTTGATATACCTAGTTTTTGAATTTAGATCTCTGGCTATATATATATATATATATATATATGGAAACATAATAACTAGTACTTCATCTTAACCATGGTGCAATGGAAAACAGGTGCCACAAAAACCTGCCTTCACTTCAGGTGTAGTGCACACATTTAATCATTTCAAAATCAGTCTCAGTGTCTCTGAGCTTTTTTTTTTCCTTAATCTCAAGATTCCTTTTAATTTTTTTTGAGTATAGTTGGCACACAGTGTTACACTAATTTCAGGTGTGTAGCATAGTGATTGGACGAGTTTATATGTTATGCTTTGCTCACAGCAAGTGTAGCTGCCATCTGTCACCATACAACACTATTACAGTGTCATTGACTGTATTCCATATGCTGTGCCTTTTATTCTATGACTTATTTCTTCCATTACTTGAAACCTGTATGTCCCCTTCTCCTTCATGCATTTTGCCCATCCCCACAATCCTCCTCCCCTCTGACAACCATCACTTTGTTCTCTGTATTTATAGGTCTGATTCTTCATTTTGTGTTAGATCCCACATATGTGTGAGCTTTAAGTAAAGAAGGTGCCCATTGTTAGCATTGTGGAATGTCATGCATTCATGAGTTAGAAAGGGAAACTGGGTTTGGGTTTTCCTAAATAAAAAATTGAGATCCCAAAGTAGGAGACATGGGGATCTTTATTTTTTATGACAAAAATCTATTTTTATATTACCACTGGAAATAAGTTGTTTTTTTCCTTTTAAAGGAGTAAACGTGTAACTGTATTTGTAGGACTTTTTTTTCTTAGTCTTAAAATTTTTAATCTTTGTATACAATAAACCTGCCCTTACTCTTACCTTTAACTGTATCTCTGGTATATCTTTGAAATGTATAATAAATTCGAAGAATAAGGGCTCTCAATAATGTTATACCTACTTTATTTTGATTTGAAATGGCTACAGACAATCATTATATGTGAGTTTCATAACATATCCTGCTGGCTGACTTTGGATTTTTGTATTCTGCATCAGATATATGACAAATAAAGCCATAAAGTACTTGGCAGAAAGTTTTCCAGGGACAGACTGGGTCTGAGTTACTCTTGTATTTGCTCTAGAGGTCTCTTTTTTAAGGCAAAACTCAACTGTCACATGGTTATTGTCTTGGTGAAAGATGACTCTAGGTATAGTATGGTGAAATTCGCTGTCTTTTTTTAACATTTTCTAGAGTAGTGTTTCTCAACCTGGGTTTATTATTAATGCCTTGCCTGCAGTGGACATTTGCAACATCTGAGATATTTTTATCACAATTGTGTGTATCTTTTGGTTTGGGGGGGGGGTGTACACACAGTGCTGATAGTGGCATCTAGTGGGTAGAGACCAGGGATGCTGCTAGCTACTTACACTGCAGAGTACCTCCCTGCCCCCTGCCCAGTCCTCCAATAAGTAGTTATCCTTCCTAATAAGTCAATAGTGTTAAGATTCTTATACCTTGTTCTATATCAAGGTGAATTCCTAGGCAAGATGGTAGGAGAGGACCTTATTAATGCAACTCGAGGGATGAAAAAAAGGTATAGTCAATATAGGATCCAAAAGTTAATACTGGAAGTTTAAGAAGTTCACATTTTAGATAGCCCCATTCTTTGTGAAAACCTCTCTTACTTCCTTCAGTAACCTTAGGTCTATTCAGTATTAGAAATGGAAGGATTGGGTTGACTGATACAACCTCAGTTGGAGGAAAAGGCAGGAAGAGGAGAAACATTTGAATGGTGCTGTTGAGGTTTTGATGAAAAAGGGTATTAAAGAGGAATCAGTGGGGAGGGGGAAAACTGAACTGAAAGGAGAAAATTTCTTCTATCAACTATAAGTTGATAGCCATGACACAGAAATGTAAGTCCAGAATTAAGGTCCTGTCATAGAATTCAGAGGAAAAAGCACAAAATTATTTTCTGCATCTCAAATTCTCTTGTAACTGAATTGAAAGTTGCCATTTGAACCCAAAGAAATACAAGATTTTGTTATTAAGGACTTGTATGTGTGCTTCATTAGCTAACAATGAGGCCATTTGATTATGAATTGAACCACACGTTCCTTCTATGATGCATGAGAGCTTTAGGATTATACCAGAAAACAACATAAAGAAATAGTCATAGAACCAAAAATAAGTTTTTAACTCTTTGTGTGAAGTTCTCTGAAAGTCATGCAGTGCTCATGATAATAGTAATGCCATCAATATTTTATTGTGCTTCAACATTTTAAAGTAATTATTATACAGTGTAATTCTGTCATGTTACATGCCACAGTACAGATTGCTTTGTAATCATCAGCAAGTCCCTCACCCTTTAATTATTACACATACGTTGAACCCTTTTACTGATGGTAGTCCTTTATGATTGCATTATAAGGGAGTAGGCACTAGGGACTTTTAAAGCCCATTTTGTTTATCTTCAAGAGTTGTATTTTATTTTTCTTCAAAAGTACTGTCCAAAATAAAAACCAGTTACATTCTTTCTATTTCATAGTTCATACTTTCACCTTTGTTCCAAGTCTACATAGTTAAAAGGCTTACATAATTGAAGGTCTTCTTTCCCTACCTCATTATAACACAACATAAATTAAGCGTAAGGAAGCTACTATCGTCAAACTTCCCATGTCTGCATAATCTGCTTTTCATTGCAAAGTATTTTTGCCTACTCAGTATTTCTCAAGGGGAATACAGTTAGTATTTAATTGATCTTCTTTCTATTGGGATGCCCCACTTATTACCAAAGGTTTAGCATCCTTGATACACGCCCTCTAAAAGTCAGTAGACTCCTCAGTCACTGTGACATTAAAAAAACAAACAAACAAACAAACAAAAAAAACAAGGGGCGCCTGGGTGGCTCAATCGGTTGAGTGTCTGACTCTTGATTTCTGCTCCAGTCACGATCTCACAGTTCATGAGTTTGAGCCCCACATCGAGCTCTGTGCTGACAGTGAGGAGCCTGCTTGGGAGTCTCTCTCTTCCTCTCTCAGTGCCACTCTCTCTCTCAAAAATAAAGTTTAAAACAAAACAGAAAACAAAAACAAAACAAAAAAAACATTCCCAGAGATTTCCAAATAGGCTCCAAGAGGTGAAAGTTCCCTGAATGAGAACCATGAAACATTTTATTCTGTATGTTATAAAATGCATTATGATAAAAAAAAATGAAGTAAGAATCACATTCAAAAAGATTTATCCAAAACTATGCATATATTTCACTGAAATGAATGAATTAGTTAAGTCTTGGATCAAAACAGCCTATGATGTTGCTTGAGAATGTATGTGCTAAACACATACTCTCGTTTATAATGAATAATAATGGACATCTCTTTATACTAAAGAGAATAAATATAAAGCTAACTAGAGCATTTCAGTTATTTTAAAATATAAAATTTGACAAGAGGACTTACAATCTTGGTACAGACATTTCCACCACCTATGATTTGCCAGGACTTAAGTAAGCACTGTAAGTTCAAATTAATGATGTTGAGAGGTGACATCATAAAGAGGCCAAGAGCACTGGGAGTTAAAGGGGAAAACAAAAGCAATCACTTTAACTTGTATTTTATGTTTTCTAATATTCAGTCTAAGATTTGTGTTTTCTTTCACTCATTATTACTGACAGACTACAACTGATGGTTTAAAAATAACCAATTGGTTTTACATCTTATAAAATTCTTGTTTCAGTTTTTCATGTAATTTTAATTTATTGACTAATAAGACAAAAAGATGAATCTGAGTATCTATTAAAATAAATTGTAATCCTAACTTCCTTGATATTCATGTGTCTTTTGTTAAATTCTTTGTATCACTTTGTGCCTTTTACCTTTTCCCATCTTAAACACACGGGTTGCTCATAGATACAAGATTTTAAAGAAGGCTAGGTGCTTACTAAAATTTGAATTTAGGAGCACGTCAGTAGCTCAGTCGGTTTAGCATCTGGCTCTTGATTTCAACTCATGTCATGATCTCAGTTCATGACCATTGGACTCTGCTCTGGTAGTGCAGAGCCTGCTTGGGATTCTCTCTCTGTCTCTCTACCCCTTCCCTCCTCTTTCTCTCTCTCTCTCTCTCTCTCAAAATAAATAAACTTAATTTTTTTTTAATTATCAAGTTACTGATAGATCTCAGGTCATTTTTACTATACCCACCCTCCACCCCACTAACAGATGAATGCAAATACAAGTAGTATTTGAACATGCTGCCATTATCTTGCTCCTTTTAGGGAAATTCAGCTGATTTTTTTTTCCCCTTAAGGAATAGTTTGATTAAACTTCAGCTACTGTAGGAGATCAGTTACAAAAATCTCAGTGGTTTTAACTCAGTGAAACTTACTATCTTATGTCTCAGACCATGGTAAGCTCTAGGGTGGTTGAGGTAGGAGGTTTCCATAACAAGATTTAAATTTTTTTTAATGTTTATTTTTGAGAGAGAGAGAGTGAGCACACAAGGGAGGGGCAGAGAGAAAGGGAGACACAGAATCCAAAGCAGGCTCCAGGCTCCGAGCTGTCAGCACAAAGCCCGATGCGGGGCTCAAACCCACGAACTGCAAGATCATGACCTGAGCTGAAGTCCGGCGCTTAACTGACTGAGCCACCCGGGTGCTCCTCCAAAACAATGTTTAGTAATTCAGGTTTCTCTGATTTAATGGCTTCATTATCCACTAACTTAACACTATTAATGCTGTTGGTTTTTTTGCAAAGTGATGATTAGCAAAGTATGATTTCTGAATCCACAGTATTTTGTTAAGACTTTACAATAAATACCTGGTTTATGAAAGTAGGTATACCCAGTGCATTTCTTCTGTCAGCATATAGTAAGGTCCAGATCATTACTGGGCAGCCAACAATACTTGCCTTCTGCACCATGACCTCTTGAATTAATCTCTCAGTCATTTTAACTGTATGTAATCTTTTAAGATCTCAGAGAGCTAATGATCTTTTTATTCTAAGTTTGTATTAATTTTCTATTGCTGTATAACAAATTATCACAAACTTAGTGTTATAATAGAAAACATAATCTCATAATTCTGGGGGCATCTGGGTGGCCCATTTGACTAAGCTTCTGACTTCAGCTCAGTTCATGATCTCGTGGTTCGTGAGTTTGAACTGTCAGCTCAGAGCCTGGAGCCTGCTTCAGATTCTGTGTCTCCCTCTCTCTCTCTGCTCCTCCCCTGCTCCTGCTCGCTCTCTCTCACTCTCTCAAAAAATAAACATTAAAAAAATTTTATAATCTCATATTCTGTAGTTCACAAATCTCAGGTTCAGTTGGTTCCTCTGCTCAGTGTCTCATAGGCTGAAGTCAATTTGTTGACTAGTCTCTTATCTGGAGGCTCTGAGAAACAATCTATTTCCAAGCAACATTCCACTTGCAGAATTCAGTTCCTTGTGGCTGGTTCTGATGTCTGTGTTTGCTTGTGTGTTATCACTGTCTGCTACTTTTTGCTCCTAGAAGGTGCCTACATTCCTTCTCAGATAACCCCCTCCCTCTTCAAACCAGCAACGTTTCAAATCCTTCTCCTAGTTCATATCTGTGTTCTTTTTCTCCCTTCGTCCACTGTTACCAGATGAGGAAAATTTTGTTTTCTAAACAGCTCATTGGGTACATTAGGCCCCTGTAGATATCTCTCTGAAGGTCACCTGTCCCTCATAGCAGATCATAACCATGGGGATAATATCTCTTCATAGTCACAAGTCCCACCTATGCTCAAAATGAAAGGTCATTGGGGGTCATTCTTCACATTCTGCCTATGGCTTCACAGAAAGCCAAAATTAGACTAAAGTCTTACTTTATTTGAGGCTTATGAGAAATATATCAGCCTGATATATGTTATTTTTATGTCCTAAGATTTTGCCAATATCTATCCAGCAGCACTATGATTATATACAAGCATTTTGTTGTTTTTTAAAAGGCCATTCAGCTTAGTATGTCTTCAAATATAAATATTGTATTTAAAAACTATGTGTAAAATAAAAATATAAAAGTATAAATAGATAATATATTTTAAGTGTTTTATAGGTTATAAAATAATTTGTGTATATTAACTCATTTTTTCTTATAATAATACAGTATGAAGTGGGTACAGTTGGTCCTTGATATTTACAGCTATTTCCTAACATTTTATAATAGATTACCAATTTAAAAGTATGGTTATATAATTTTTCCCATAAAAGATAGATCATTAGATAGATAGATAGATTGATTATTCAAGCTTGTGCTGGTTTCAAAGTTCACAGAATTATGTATACAATATATATATGTGATTATTAACTTATTTATGTATCCATGTATCATCAACTTATTTATTTCTCTCTGTGTTGCTTAAAAGATTTAAGACACCTAATAAGGGTATTATAAATGTAGAAATAAAATTATTAAATATAATTTAAGCTATTTGTATTGTATAGTAGTTTGTATCATTATTGTAAAGATTAACCACAAAATTATATAAATATCTAAAGTTTTTTTTATTTTTAAATGTAACTAAAATGTTAAGTGATCAGCATGATAAAATATTGTAAAATGAACAAAGTTTTTAACAATGATCTCAGTTACAAATGGATTATTACTGGTAGCCTATGATCTATTCAAATTGTTAACCTTATGCCCTCCCCGAAAGTGACCACAATTATCATAACTATTATACTATTAATTTGTCTGTTTTTGAAATCCTATAATAGTATGTAATATGTATTTTCTTTAATGTGGTTTCTTTCAATATACACTTTTATATTCATCCATCTAGTTGCATATGTTTGCAGTTTGTTCATAATTTTTCTGTATGTGTAATTATTTGTGTATTATAGCATTATATTTATATAACATTGTTTATATATTCTTAAATTGATGAATTTATTTTACATCTAATTTTTAACTATTTTGAATTATTTTATTATGGCCAATTTTTCATATGTATTTTGGCAGACATGATCATATGTGTATGTTGATATATAACATTTATAAAAGTATTTGATGGTGGGGTTTAATGATGCTCAACTTTAGACAATGCCAAATAATTTTCCAAAGTATCTGTATCACTGGTGGTGTATGAGAGAGATCTCTTGTTCATCCCTGTCCTCTCAACAGTGGTTTTTATGAATTATTTTAATTTTAGCTAGTTTGAAGTTATGTGATTGTGTATCACTGTTATTTTAAATTACATTTTCCTGATTATTAATGATTAGGAACACTGGTGAAAGAGCAGGTATAGGGAAAACAACAACAACAACACATAACCTACCAAAGGAGAAAAAGAAGAATTATAGCAAACTTTTCATAAAAAAATTACATAAGCCATAGATGTATTAAAAGCAAAAGAGAAATTCACATAACATATTGAAATAATAATTAGAATGTTTGCCTGGGTGGTTCAGTCGATTAAGCCTCTTGATTTTGGTTCAGGTCATGACCTCACCGTTTGCAGGATCAAACCCCACATCAGCACAGAACCTGCTTGGGATTCTCTCTCTCAACATCTCTTTCTGCCCCTCCCCTGCTGCTGCTCACCCTCTCTCTAAAAAAAAAATAAACATTAAAAAAATTAAGAAGAAGAAATAACAACTAGAAGCTGGAATGACTGTATTAACTTTGTACAAAGTAGGTATCAGACCAAGAAATATAACCAAGGATTATATTTCCTAGAATATTGCATAGGGGCACCTGAGTGGCACAGTCAGTTAAGCATCTTTTTTATGGCTAAGTAATATTCCTCTCTCTCTGTGTGTGTGTGTGTGTGTGTGTGTGTGTGTGTGTGTGTGTGTCCCCTAAATCTTTTTTTTTTTTTTTCTTTGCTTTACACCTTCTTTTTTTTTTTTTTTTTTTTTTTTTATGAAGTTTATTGACAAATTGGTTTCCATACAACACCCAGTGCTCATCCCAAAAGGTGCCCTCCTCAATACCCATCACCCACCCGCCCCTCCCTCCCACCCCCCATCAACCCTCAGTTTGTTCTCAGTTTTTAACAGTCTCTTATGCTTTGGCTCTCTCCCACTCTAACTTTTTTTTTTCTCCCTTCCCCTCCCCCATGGGTTCCTGTTGAGTTTCTCAGGATCCACATAAGAGTGAAACCATATGGTATCTGTCTTTCTCTGTATGGCTTATTTCACTTAGCATCACACTCTCCAGTTCCATCCACGTTGCTACAAAAGGCCATATTTCATTTTTTCTCATTGCCACGTAGTATTCCATTGTGTATATAAACCACAATTTCTTTATCCATTCATCAGTTGATGGACATTTAGGCTCTTTCCATAATTTGGCTATTGTTGAGAGTGCTGCTATGAACATTGGGGTACAAGTGCCCCTATGCATCAGTACTCCTGTATCCCTTGGGTGGATTCCTAGCAGTGCTATTGCTGGGTCATAGGGTAGGTCTATTTTTAATTTTCTGAGGAACCTCCACACTGCTTTCCAGAGCGGCTGCACCAATTTGCATTCCCACCAACAGTGCAAGAGGGTTCCCGTTTCTCCACATCCTCTCCAGCATCTATAGTCTCCTGATTTGTTCATTTTGGCCACTCTGACTGGCGTGAGGTGATACCTGAGTGTGGTTTTGATTTGTATTTCCCTGATAAGGAGCGACGCTGAACATCTTTTCATGTGCCTGTTGGCCATCTGGATGTCTTCTTTAGAGAAGTGTCTATTCATGTTTTCTGCCCATTTCTTCACTGGGTTATTTGTTTTTCGGGTGTGGAGTTTGGTGAGCTCTTTATATATTTTAGATACTAGCCCTTTGTCCGATATGTCATTTGCAAATATCTTTTCCCATTCCGTTGGTTGTCTTTTAGTTTTGTTGGTTGTTTCCTTTGCTGTGCAGAAGCTTTTTATCTTCATAAGGTCCCAGTAATTCACTTTTGCTTTTAATTCCCTTGCCTTTGGGGATGTGTCGAGTAAGAGATTGCTACGGCTGAGGTCAGAGAGGTCTTTTCCTGCTTTCTCCTCTAAGGTTCTGATGGTTTCCTGTCTCACATTTAGGTCCTTTATCCATTTTGAGTTTATTTTTGTAAATGGTGTGAGAAAGTGGTCTAGTTTCAACCTTCTGCATGTTGCTGTCCAGTTCTCCCAGCACCATTTGTTAAAGAGGCTGTCTTTTTTCCATTGGATGTTCTTTCCTGCTTTGTCAAAGATGAGTTGGCCATATGTTTGTGGGTCTAGTTCTGGGGTTTCTATTCTATTCCATTGGTCTGTGTGTCTGTTTTTGTGCCAATACCATGCTGTCTTGATGATGACAGCTTTGTAGTAGAGGCTGAAGTCTGGGATTGTGATGCCTCCTGCTTTGGTCTTCTTCTTCAAAATTCCTTTGGCTATTCGGGGCCTTTTGTGGTTCCATATGAATTTTAGGATTGCTTGTTCTAGTTTCGAGAAGAATGCTGGTGCAATTTTGATTGGGATTGCATTGAATGTGTAGATAGCTTTGGGTAGTATTGACATTTTGACAATATTTATTTTTCCAATCCATGAGCAGGGAATGTCTTTCCATTTCTTTAAATCTTCTTCAATTACCTTCATACGCTTTCTATAGTTTTCAGCATACAGATCCTTTACATCTTTGGTTAGATTTATTCCTAGGTATTTTATGCTTTTTGGTGCAATTGTGAATGGGATCAGTTTCTTTATTTGTCTTTCTGTTGCTTCATTGTTAGTGTATAAGAATGCAACTGATTTCTGTACATTGATTTTGTATCCTGCAACTTTGCTGAATTCATGTATCAGTTCTAGCAGACTTTTGGTGGAGTCTATCGGATTTTCCATGTATAATATCATGTCATCTGCAAAAAGCGAAAGCTTGACTTCATCTTTGCCAATTTTGATGCCTTTGATTTCCTTTTGTTGTCTGATTGCTGATGCTAGAACTTCCAGCACTATGTTAAACAACAACGGTGAGAGTGGGCATCCCTGTCGTGTTCCTGATCTCAGGGAAAAAGCTCTCAGTTTTTCCCCGTTGAGGATGATGTTAGCTGTGGGCTTTTCATAAATGGCTTTTATGATCTTTAAGTATGTTCCTTCTATCCCGACTTTCTCAAGGGTTTTTATTAAGAAAGGGTGCTGGATTTTATCAAAGGCCTTTTCTGCATCGATTGACAGGATCATATGGTTCTTCTCTTTTTTTTTGTTAATGTGATGTATCACGTTGATTGATTTGCGAATGTTGAACCAGCCCTGCATCCCAGGAATGAATCCCACTTGATCATGGTGAATAATTCTTTTTATATGCTGTTGAATTCGATTTGCTAGTATCTTATTGAGAATTTTGGCATCCATATTCATCAGGGATATTGGCCTGTAGTTCTCTTTTTTTACTGGGTCTCTGTCTGGTTTAGGAATCAAAGTAATACTGGCTTCATAGAGTGAGTCTGGAAGTTTTCCTTCCCTTTCTATTTCTTGGAATAGCTTGAGAAGGATAGGTATTATCTCTGCTTTAAACGTCTGGTAGAACTCCCCTGGGAAGCCATCTGGTCCTGGACTCTTATTTGTTGGGAGATTTTTGATAACCGATTCAATTTCTTCGCTGGTTATGGGTCTGTTCAAGCTTTCTATTTCCTCCTGATTGAGTTTTGGAAGAGTGTGGGTGTTCAGGAATTTGTCCATTTCTTCCAGGTTGTCCAATTTGTTGGCATATAATTTTTCATAGTATTCCCTGATAATTGTTTGTATCTCTGAGGGATTGGTTGTAATCATTCCATTTTCATTCATGATTTTATCTATTTGGGTCATCTCCCTTTTCTTTTTGAGAAGCCTGGCTAGAGGTTTGTCAATTTTGTTTATTTTTTCAAAAAACCAACTCTTGGTTTCGTTGATCTGCTCTACAGTTTTTTTAGATTCTATATTGTTTATTTCTGCTCTGATCTTTATTATTTCTCTTCTTCTGCTGGGTTTAGGCTGCCTTTGCTGTTCTGCTTCTATTTCCTTTAGGTGTGCTGTTAGATTTTGTATTTGGGATTTTTCTTGTTTCTTGAGATAGGCCTGGATTGCGATGTATTTTCCTCTCAGGACTGCCTTCGCTGCGTCCCAAAGCGTTTGGATTGTTGTATTTTCATTTTCGTTTGTTTCCATATATTTTTTGATTTCTTCTCTAATTGCCTGGTTGACCCACTCATTCGTGAGTAGGGTGTTCTTTAACCTCCATGCTTTTGGAGGTTTTCCAGACTTTTTCCTGTGGTTGACTTCAAGCTTCATAGCATTGTGGTCTGAAAGTATGCATGGTATAATTTCAATTCTTGTAAACTTATGAAGGGCTGATTTGTGACCCAGTATATGATCTATCTTGGAGAATGTTCCATGTGCACTCGAGAAGAAAGTATATTCTGTTGCTTTGGGATGCAGAGTTCTAAATATATCTGTCAAGTCCATCTGATCCAGTGTCTCATTCAGGGCCCTTGTTTCTTTATTGACCGTGTGTCTAGATGATCTATCCATTTCTGTAAGTGGGGTGTTAAAGTCCCCAGCAATTACCACATTCTTATCAATAAGGTTGCTTCTGTTTATGAGTAATTGTTTTATATATTTGGGGGCTCCGGTATTCGGCGCATAGACATTTATAATTGTTAGCTCTTCCTGATGGATAGACCCTGTAACTATTATATAATGTCCTTCTTCATCTCTTGTTACAGCCTTTAATTTAAAGTCTAGTTTGTCTGATATAAGTATGGCTACTCCAGCTTTCTTCTGGCTTCCAGTAGCATGATAAATAGTTCTCCATCCCCTCACTCTGAATCTAAAGGTGTCCTCAGGTCTAAAATGAGTCTCTTGTAGACAGCAAATAGATGGGTCTTGTTTTTTTATCCATTCTGATACCCTATGTCTTTTGGTTGGCGCATTTAATCCATTTACATTCAGTGTTATTATAGAAAGATACGGGTTTAGAGTCATTGTGATGTCTGTATGTTTTATGCTTGTAGTGATGTCTCTGGTACTTTGTCTCACAGGGTCCCCCTTAGGATCTCTTGTAGGGCTGGTTTAGTGGTGACAAATTCCTTCAGTTTTTGTTTGTTTGGGAAGACCTTTATCTCTCCTTCTATTCTAAATGACAGACTTGCTGGATAAAGGATTCTTGGCTGCATATTTTTGCTGTCTAGCACCCTGAAAATCTCGTGCCAATTCTTTCTGGCCTGCCAAGTTTCAAAAGAGAGATCAGTCACGAGTCTTATAGGTCTCCCTTTATATGTGAGGGCACGTTTACCCCTTGCTGCTTTCAGAATTTTCTCTTTATCCTTGTATTTTGCCAGTTTCACTATGATATGTCGTGCAGAAGATCGATTCAAGTTACGTCTGAAGGGAGTTCTCTGTGCCTCTTGGATTTCAATGCCTTTTTCCTTCCCCAGTTCAGGGAAGTTCTCAGCTATGATTTCTTCAAGTACCCCTTCAGCACCTTTCCCTCTCTCTTCCTCCTCTGGGATACCAATTATGCGTAAATTATTTCTTTTTAGTGTATCACTTAGTTCTCTAATTTTCCCCTCATACTCCTGGATTTTTTTATCTCTCTTTTTCTCAGCTTCCTCTTTTTCCATAACTTTATCTTCTAGTTCACCTATTCTCTCCTCTGCCTCTTCCATCCGAGCCGTGGTGGTTTGCATGTTGTTTTCCATTTCCTTTAAAGCGTTTTTCAGCTCCTCGTGCCTGTTCATTAGTCCCCTGATGTCTGTAGCAAGAGATTCTCTGCTGTCCTGTATGCTGTTTTCCAGCCCAGCGATTAATTTTATGACTATTATTCTAAATTCACTTTCTGTTATATTATTTAAATCCTTTTTGATCAGCTCATTAGCTGTTGTTATTTCCTGGAGATTCTTCTGAGGGGAATTCTTCCGCTTGGTCATTTTGGATAGTCCCTGGTGTGGTGAGGGCCTGCAGGGCACTTCCCCTGTGCTGTGGTGTATAACTGGAGTTGGTGGGCGGGGCCGCAGTCCGACCTGATGTCTGCCCCCAGCCCACCGCTGGGGCCACAGTCAGACTGGTGTGTGCCTTCTCTTCCCCTCTCCTAGGGGCGGGATTCACTGTGGGGTGGCATGGCCCGTCTGGGCTACTTGCACACTGCCAGGCTTGTGATGCTGGGGATCTGGCGTGTTAGCTGGGGTGGGAAGGCAAGGTGCACGGCGGCAGGGGGGGCAGGCTTAGCTCGCTTCTCCTTAGGTGATCCACTTCAGGAGGGGCCCTGTGCAGCCGGAGGGAGTCAGATCTCTGCCGGAGGTTTGGCTCCGCAGAAGCACAGAGTTGGGTGTTCGCGCGGAGCGAGCAATTTCCCTGGCCGGAGCCGGTTCCCTTTGGGATTTTGGCTGGGGGATGGGCGGGGGAGATGGCGCTGGAGAGCGCCTTTGTTCCCCGCCAAACTGAGCTCTGTCGTCCGGGGGCTCCGCAGCTCACCCTCCCTTTGTCCTCCAGCCTTCCCGCTTTCTGAGCAGAGCTGTTAACTTATGACCTCCCAGACGCTAAGTCGCGCTTGCTGTCGGAACACAGTCCGTCAGGCCCCTCCGCTTTTGCAAGCCGGACTCGGGGGCTCTGCTTGGCCGGCGAGCCGCCCCTCCGCCCCGGCTCCCTCCCGCCAGTCCGTGGAGCGCGCACCGCCTCGCCGCCCTTCCTACCCTCTTCCGTGGGCCTCTCGTCTGCACTTGGGTCCGGTGACTCTGTTCTGCTAATCCTCTGGCGGTTTTCTGGGTTATTTAGGCAGGTGTAGGTGGAATCTAAGTGATCAGCAGGACGCGCGGTGAGCCCAGCGTCCTCCTACGCCGCCATCTTCCTAGTCCAGTCCCCCTAAATCTTTTTTATCCATTCATCTATTGATGGACACTTGGATTGCTTTCATACCTTGGCTATTGTAAATAATTCGTTAATAAACATGGATGCATATATCTTTTGGAATTAGTGTTTTTCATTTTCATTGAGTAAATACCCTGCATTGGAATTACTGGATCATATAATAATTCTATTTTTACACTGTTATCCGCAGTGGAGGCACCAGTTTGCATTGCTACTAACTGTGCATGACTATTCCTTTTCCTCTACATCCTTACCAACACTTGTTGTTTCTTGTGTTTTTGATTTTAGCCATTCTGACTGGTGTGAGGCGATAGCTCATTGTGGCTTTGATTTGCATTTCTCTGATGAGAGGTGATATTGAGCATGTTTTCCTGTTTGATAACCATCTGTATGTCTTCTCTGGAGACATGCCTGTTCATATCTTCTGCCCAGTTTTTAAAATGGGATTATTTGCTTTTGGTGTTGAGTTGCAAAAAATTCTCCATATACTTTGGATACTAACCCTTTATCAGATATATCATTTTCAAATATCTTGTCCCATTTAGTAGCTTGTCTTTTTATTTTGTTGATTTTTTATTTTGCTGTGCAGAAACTTAATTTTGATGTAGTTGCATTCTTTTATTCTTACTTTTATATCCCTTGCCTCAGGAGACCTATGTAGAAAAGTGTTGCTGTTGCCAAAATACTACTTATGCTCTCTTCTAGGACTTTTATGATTTCAGGTCTCACATTTAGGTCTTTAATCCTTTTTGAGTTTATTTTTGTATATGCAGAAAGTGGTCCAGTTTCATTCTTTTGCATGTACCTGTCCAGTGTTCCCAGCATCATTTATTGAAGAGACTCTTTTTCCCATTGGATATTCTTGCAACCTTTGTCAAAGATTAATTGACCATGTATGGTGGATTTATTTCTGGACTCTATTCTGTTCCATGATTTATATTTTCCTTGTGCCAGTACCATACTGTTTTGGTTACGGCAGCTTTGTAGTATATATTCAAATCTGGGATTGTGATATGTCCAGCTTAGTACTTCTTTTTCAAGACTGTGTTGGCTATTCAGAGTCTTCTATAGTTTCATACACGTTTAAGAATTTTCTAGTTCTGTGAAAAATGCTGTGGACATTTTGATAGGGATTGCATTATATCTGTATATTACTTTGGGTAGTATGGACATTATAACATTTGTTCTTCTAATCCAGGAGCATGGAATACCATCCCATTTGTGTCATCTTCAGTTTCTTTCATCACTGTTTTATAGTTTTCAGAATACAGATCTTTTACCTCCTTGGTTATGCTTATTCCTAGGTATTTTATTATTTTTGGTGCATTTGCAAATGGGGTTGTTTTATTGATTTCTGTTTCTGTTGTTTCATTATTAAGTGTATAGGAATGCATTAGATTTCTGTATATTGATTTTGTATCCTGTGACCCTACTGAATTCATTGATGAGTTCTAGTAGTTTTTTGGTGGAGTCGTTAGGTTTTTTTATATTTAGTGTTATGTCATCCACAAATAGTGATTGTTTTACTTCTTCCTTACCAATTTGAATGCCTTTTATTTCTTTTCATTATCTGATTGCTGTGGCTAGGACTTCTAGTACTATGTTGAATAAAAATGGTAAGAGTTGACATTCTTGTCTTATTCCTGACACAAGAGGAAAAGCTCGCAGTATTTCACCATTAAGTATGATGTTAACTATGGGTTTTTTGTTTGTTTTATTTTAATATTTACTTATTTATTTTGGAGAGAGAGAGCACACACATGAGTGGGGGAGGGACAGAAAGAGGAAGAGAGAAACCCAAACAGCTCTGCACTGTCAGCACAGGGACCTAGATGGGGCTTGATCTCCTGAACCATAAGACCTGAGCCAAAATATTCAGTCCAATATGAGGTGCTTTGAGGGCTTAGTCAGCTAAGCGTCCTATTCCTGATTTTAGCTCAGGTAATGATCTCATGGTTTGTGAGATCCAGCCCTGCATTGGACTCTGTGCTGACAGTGCAGAGCCTGCTTGGGATTCTCTCTCTCTCTGCCCCTCTTCCACTCATGAGAGCTCTCTGTCTCTCAAAATAAATAAATAAGCCTTTAAAATATTCAATCCAAACAATAGGAGAATATTTATTCAGGTTTTTAGGTAAGTGTATGCAGCTTTCTCCAAAATAAAGCATATCATCAACCATAAAAAGATCTTGAAAATATACATCATGCAAAGTATGTTCATGGGCCATAATGGAATTAAACTAGAAAATAATAAGAAAATATCCAGAAAGTCACCAGCTATTTAGAGATTAAACAAAATTCTTCTAGGGGCACCTTGGGTGGCTCAGTCCATTAAGCATCCAACTCTTGATTTCAGCTCAGGTCATGATGTCAAGGTTTGTGAGTTTGAGCCCTGCGTCGGGCTCTGTACTGATAGTATGGGGCCTGCTTGGGATTCTTTCCCCTCTCTCACTCTCTTTCTCTGTCTCTCAAATAAATAAATAAACATTAAAAAAAAAAACACAAAATTCTTCAAATAGCACAGGTATCAAGAAAACTCAAGTGAATATATAAGTTTGCTTAACTTTTTATTTTAACTCATTTTTGAATTGCCAATAAATTGTAAAATAATATATTGTCACATTTATCCAAATCCCCCTGATGTTAACAACTTGTATCCTAACTAAAACTTACATTAACATCATTCACAGCGAGCAAAACTATGAAATTAGGCTCATCAATATTTTTTCTTTCTCTGGCTCTAAAATCAAATACTTCTCTAAGCCCTGGTCCCTTATATAAAAACCAAGATATTAACAGATATTTACTGCCAGCTGTTGGTTTTGCATATCTGTTTTTTTGAAGATGTTCCACAGATATGTCAAATTCAAGAAGTTAAAACAGAAGAAAAAAGTCTTCCCCTTATCCAGAAAGTATTACTTCTTTTCAGGTTAAAATATTCTTTCTCATGGGGCACCTGGGTGGCTCAGTCAGTTGAGCATCCAACTTCGGCTCAGGTCATGATCTTGTGGTCTGTGAGTTTGAGCCCCGCTTTGGGCTCTGTGCTGACAACTCAAAGCCTAGAGCCTGCTTCAGATTCTGTGTATCCTCCTCTCTCTGCGCTTCCCCTGCTCACACTGTGTCTCTATCTCTCTCAAAAACAAACATTAAAAAAATTAAAAAATAAAGAATAAAATACTCTTTCTCAACATCAAATTAAAACTTATGTTAGAAAGCAATTTAAAAATACAAAAATACACATAATAGAATTTGTTCTTTTAACTCACTTCACAGAGATAACAGCTTTGAAATCACAATATAGTGTTTATCCCACAAAAGAAGTGTAAAATTATAATCAATAGATTTTAAATGATGGAATATCATTTATTCCACACAAATACTTATTAATTTGAGATGGTATTATGAATACAGATTTATATATTTTCTGGACTTATCATTATCTTGAAACCCATTTATGATTAAAATAAAATGAAAATTGAATTGCTCAATAAAAATGGTGGGAATAGGTTGAAAACACATAGGAGCCAAGCTGAAAGATCTTCCAACAGCAAAATCTGGAACAATTTGAAAACAAAATAATATGTGTGTTGGACTGTAATCCATGAAATAGTGTAAATATACATGAGTTCATAAATAGTTGTATAAATAAATTAAGGGAGAGAAAAGAGACAACTCATCCTTAGAGAATAAATCCAGTAATAAACGCAGAAGCATTGAAGGACCTAGAAAATGTCATTAGAATATGACATGAATAATTAAGTCTGAATTTGAAACACTGAATAGAAAAATCACCACTATAGAAATGTAGTTGTTATATTGCATACAAACAAGTGACTCAGTCAGATTGCAAATTAGAATGGCAAATGTTAAACCATTTTGATACAACAGCTTTTCAAGTGTGATACTTTAATCATTTATCTGCCTATATTTTAGACCTCTATATTCTTGTGTATATTTGTGAAATCATCTTAAATCCTGTATATGTATATTCAATATTTTGTTGTTACAAAACTGTTCACATTTTTGTTTTTGATTCTCAAAAGAAATCAATGAATTTAGAAGACTCTGGGTCACAAACAGAAATACAAAATTTTCTATATATTTTTTTTCAATTTGGTCTTGTAAGAGTGTTTTGAAAGGTCAGTGACAATTTGATCAAACTAAACTCATGGGAGAGAGATCTTAAACCAAACTTGCCGTTAGGCCAGAGGTTCAGGGCTGATGGAGCTCCAGCATATATGTGTGTGGGTGTGGGTGTATGTCTGTGTGCCTGTATGCATATGTGTGTGTGAGTGTACGTGCATGTATGTACACACATAGTTCTCCAAAGAGCTTGCAGGAATAGGGCGAGAGGGGTAGGGATGAGAAAAATCAGAGTCAGCTCTTGGATAAGAAAAAGTCTAGAGCAACTTGGCCCTGGGCAGGAATGCTTGCTGGGCCAACTCCTTAACTTGATATACAAGTTATAGATTAATTTATATGGCATGTGGGCTTACAGCTGTATTCTTGTCGTAGCCCCAGCAGATGTTAGAGGAGAGTATAATCTGAATCACAATTTTTGCAACTTTAGTCAGATCTTTTTTCACACTAACTTTTGTTATTATATAGTCTTTTTCTTATCTATTGCATTATGTCATGCCTTGATCTACTATGAACCTATAAACTATGTGCAGTAGCAGAGTAAGAGAATAATAATGTCCAACAGTAATTATATCAATGTAGATAAAGGTATCAACTTGCCATAGTTCACCAGAGTTCACAGAAAAGAGTTAAAAAATTAAGAATATAAATAGAGAATATCTGTAAAGACACATGAAAACTATGTTTGCATTATACATGTATGTAAAGGATCTTAACATTTAGTGTGAAAGGATTAGACGTAAACAACTCTATGTATTGATACTGTTGTGCATAGATGTTTTCAGTTAATATTCATCACATATTCCCATGTGTAATTCATTAGCAACTATTCATATCTCTTTAGTCATTAGACATTTGAAATTATTTTTCTCCTGCCCACTGTTGACAAATCAGGTAAACAGTTTCTCTTATTTAATGATACTCTATAAATTTATAGCAACCCACATTCTTCAATTTACAGTGAGGGAATTAGAAAGAAAAAGAGATGATTTTGCAAATGCTATCTAAACCACTTTTTCAGAGCTATGCTCACCAGTGTCATATCCTGGGATCTCATGGTTCCTGCATATATATCAACTAATCAACACTGGAAAGTTTCTTTAAGATAAAAAAAGGTCTCTTGGTACCAGGACTTCAGTTTTCCTCTTAAACTCCAAACTCCCAGATAAACTCAAATATTAAATGTAGATTCTAGCAACATATATGTAAATATATCTAATAAAGGTGATTATAAAACTGCAAAAAACATAAAAGGCAGACTACAGGATAGGAAAAGATATTTGCAAATGAAATATCTGATGAAGGGTTAGTATCCAAAATATATAAAGAACTTATGAAACAACACCCCAAAAACAAATAATCCAATTAAAAAATGGGCAGAAGGCATGAATAGACATTTTTCCAAAGAAGATGTAGAGATAGCCAACAGATGTATGAAACGTTGCTCAATATCACTCATCATCAGGGAAATACAAATGAAAACTACAATGAGATATCACCTTACACCAGTCAGAATGGCTAAAATCAACACAAGAAACAATAGGTATTGGTGAGTATGTAGTAAAAGGGGAGCCACACTGTTGGTGGGAATGCAAACTGGTGCAGTCATTCTGTGAAACAGGATGGAGGTTCCTCAAAAAAGTTCAAAATACAACTACCCAGCAATTGCACTAGGTATTTACCCAAAGGATACAAAAACACTAATTCAGAGGGATACATGCACCCTGATGTTTATAGCAGCGTTATCTACAATAACCAAATTGTGGAAACAGCCCAAGTGTCCATCGACTGATGAATGAGTAAAGAAGAAGTAGCATATATACAAAATGGAATATTAGTGATGACAAAGAATGAAATCTTGCAATTTGCGATGACATGGGTGGAACTAGAAAGTATTAAGCTGAGTGAGTCAGAGAAGGACAAATACCATATGATTTGTCTCATGTGGAATTTAAGAAACAAAACAAATGAACAAAAGGGAAAAAAGGAAGAATGAGAAAGGCAAACCAGGAAACAGGCTTTTAACTCTAGAGAACAAACTAATGGTTACCAACAGGGAGATGGGTGGGAGAATGAGTGAAATAGGTGATGGGGATTAAAGTGCCCTTGTTGTGATGAGCACCAGGTGTGGTACGAAAGTGTTGAATCACTATATTGTACACCTGAAACTAATATTACACTATGTTAACCAACTGAAAGTTAAAAACTTAAAGCTGAAAAGACAAATGTAATGAGAATACCACAAAAAATGCAGAATTTACCTAGGGATAAAATTACTTCCCAGAGAAAGTGGAGATGCATTACAGATTAAAGTAAGATTGAATTGTCTACTGATTAATGATGTCTCTTAACATAAACCAAAATTGTGAGTGCAAAAAAATTAGATCTTTCTAATACTATTATTGGTTTACAAAATATCTTATCCAAATAGATCTATATGGTGGCTGTTATTTTCCTTATTTTTTTCCCTTGAGTTTAGGGCTTCTTTTTCAAATTACTAGAATCTTGACGCACATCTGTCTAGGTCCTGTGAGACAGAACTCCCAATAATTTCTTATAAAGCTATCTAGGCTTCTATCGGAAATCTGTATATTTCTATTTATAAAGCTTTCTTTTGGTAAAAATATCTATTTCTGGGTTATAAAAAGTTTCTTTGGTGTCAAGCACAACTATGTGTTCATTTAAATATATTTAATATATCTATGTATTGAGAAGTTATTAGAGATTTTTTTGTCATGTGCTCAGTTTACTGCCTGCCATGGTTTGTGCATTTCTGAAGGTGTCTGTGGATTTGAAGGCAGACCTTTACTTAACTATTGAAGTAACGTCTGAATTTCCACATCAAATATGAACATGTAAATATGGGGGGGTTATCAGTGAGTTGAAACTGAAGTATTCTTCTGTTTCCTATAATGACTGATGCAAAACAAACTTCATAGCTTTTTATATATTTGTGAATCATCAGTAGCTCTATCTTTAAAATATGAAGATACCTCAGATCCATTTAGAAACTACCTGACATTGGTCTATAGGGACTATGGAAATTTAACAAGTGGCCTCTCTGTGACCCTCAAGAATTTCCTTTCTTTAAGCTGATGTCACCCATTCAGGAAGCATCAGGAGCGGTCTGCCTCTTACCTGCTGCCTGGAAGAAAATAAATGATGAAAAATATTTTTTGAATAAGTTAATAATTAGAAATCAAATAAACTATTGAATAAGAGATAAAGTAAATAAGTGCCACAGTCTTTACCATTGTCTTTCTTGGAAACACAACTTAGAATTTGAAAGAGGCAGTTTGGGCTTTTCACCCCCTTGTCCAAATGTCTGCAAAGTTAAGTGTCAAAGTAGTCTCATAAAACATATGTGTATTAATAAAGTTAGATCGAGTGTTTTCAGGCCTGATGAATTTTGACATATGGAAGAAATCAAGTTATTGCCATAGAAAAAGTGGTTTCCAAAATACTGATTAACTTGTATCGGTATATAAAAGATCTAACCATTCTTATTCTCAAAATTTTATCAGTAAATGTAGACAAAATTATTGATAAACTTTAAGAACTCTTTTTGTTGAAGTATAGTTGAAATATGATGATGCATAGTGATCCAACAATTTCATACTATCTCTAAGAACCTTAGATGTTTAAACCAGTGATTTAGTGTGCTCCATTAAACTCGACAATTAACATACATCTACTCTCCTCCATTTAATGCTGGTTATCAGTATGCATCTTTCTATGTGGGAATATTTCTTTAGCACATGTTGGAATCACCTTGAGAACCTATTAAATACTAATTGTTAGGACCCAACTCCAGAGTTTCTGATTTAATGATTCTTTAGTAGGCTTGTGAATTTGCATTTCTGACAAGTTCCCAGGTGGATATAATGCTTCTTTCTGGTCAGGGGACCATGTTGAAAACTCTTGTGTTATGCTATGACTTGATAAATTTGTAAATGATTATTTAATTTTGTTATAGGGGATAGTTAGAATGAGTCATTATTACCATATGTAAACATCTATTAGTAATGATATCACATTGTCTTTTTTGGGGAAAAATGAAAATATCTTTCTTTTCCTGTATTAAAATAAAAATCTACATATAAAATGTATTCATCATTTGGGGATACTTTTCATAAGGAATAATCTAGGAAAAAATATAGATAAGAATTCTTAGTTCATCTTTTAATACATTTTATACTATATTTCATGTTGCTGTTAAAACCAAGAGAATGCAAATGCTATTGGATAAATAGTTTGTCATCAATGACATTTATCCATAAATCATTTTTGGCTTGGAAAATTACCTAAACTACATAGTTAGAAGATTGCTTTCCTTCCTTTGTGCTTAGCTGCAAATTTATTAGCTTCAGAATCTTCTTCCTCTGACAAATGTATTTTTTTGGGGGGGTTACCTAAGTGACAGTAATTAAACGGTTAGTGAAAGGGATGTTTAAACATGCAAGATATAACGTGCAAATTTTGGTTTTGCTGCTATGCCAAGTACAGAAAAACTTATACAAGTGACAACCATAGAACAAAATACATTGCCTTGAAGAGAACTGATTTTGATCACAAAATCTTCTTTTTACACACTTCCATTTCACTTTGATGTTAAAGTACATCTATTTTATTTGTTTGGGGATATTCTCCAAATGCAGGCATCTGTCAAACCCAAGCATCTTTTGTATTGTGAATGTCAAAACACAGTATTTCTTAACATGGGATTCTAGAGAAACTGCTTTGGCTAAATCAGTTGTTACAGGATTACAGATATGCAGCTTTTCACTCATACAACAGGTATTTATTAAATTTCTATGGCATATCAGAGGTTGTATTATTTATGATATGCAAATGCATGAATTTTGTTTCTTTAAATATATTAAAATAGAGAAATATGGGAGCAAATAATTTCAAACAAATTTAAGAAGTGTTATAAAAGTAAAAGTAAACAATTATCAAAAATTTACTTTACATTTTGTTATAATTCAATTAACAGAACAGGTTCCATTGTTATTATTATCCTGATTCCTAAGGGTAACATTTGATTAAATTGCAGATTGAGGGGTTGTACCTAGGTAATATGACTCTGGAATCAGTTTTTTTTAAAACCACTATGCATATAAATCATAATTTTTCTATTTGCAGAAGCAAGTCTGAGAGATTATGTAATCACAGAGAACCATTCCTGCCCAGAGAATTCAGAGAGTAATGTGTTATAGAAAGTTAATATTTAATCTGCTTGTCAAGGGACAAGAAGTATATGAACATCTATAAAGCCATAGAGGTCTAAACAAAGCAAGGAGCAAAAGAAAGCAGTTGTATGTGGAACACCTGGAAGAAAAGGTGTTGAATGATTAAGTTGGGATTTAGATAGGGGTAAATTTGGGATAATGTCTGTGCAAAGAAAAATTAAGGTGATGGTAGAGGAGGGGGCAAATGCACAGTTTAGAAACATAAGACAAAATAGTGATCTTTGTGAAAAATGTGAATAATATGTTGCCATGGAATTCAAGGAGTTATATACAGTTCCCCACCTATTTAGTGTCTCTGTCACCCTGCATGAGAAATAGACAAGGCACTAATCTTGGTTTCAGTATTCCCATGTGTAAAAGAAAAGAAAGGAACTTGATGTTCTTTTCAGTTCCATTTCTACTGAATCAACACTATTATTAAAGCAAAAATTAATGGATGGAAGTGCTTTTCCTTTTAGATCATTAAGTGTGTGAATGAGTAAATAACTGTAACTTGAGCAGTGAATGGGTTAAATCCCTTATAATCTATCAGTGTTATTAATAACTTTAAATGACATTTTCTGCTTCAATTGATATTGTTAGTGATGAACAAATTATGGAAACCAATGTAACATAAAGATAGCAGGAGAAATTTCTTTTTTTTTAATATTTTTTAATGTTTATTTTTGAGAGGGAGAGAGAGAGAGAGAGAGAGAGAGAGAGAGAGAGAGAGAGAGACAGAGAGTGAGGAAAGGAAAGAGAAAGAGGGAGACACAGAATCTGAAGCAGGCTCCAGGCTCTGTGCTGTCAACACAGAGCCTGACGCGGGGCTCAAACTCACAAACTGTGAGATCATGACCTGAGCTGAAGTCAGATGCTTAACTGACTGAGCCACCCAGGCACCCCAGCAGGAGAGATTTCGTATGGAATCCTCCAATAACTGAGAGTCATGGGAAGATTTTTTTAAAAAAATTAATGTTTATTTATTTTTGAGAGAGAAAGAGTGTGAGCAGGGGAGGGTCAGAGGGAGGCACAGAATCTGAAGCAGGCTCCAGGCTTCGAATTGTCAGCACAGAGCCCGATGTGGGGCTCAAACTCATGTACCATGAGATCATGACCTGTGCTGAAGTCAGATGCTTAACTGACTGAGCCACCCAGGCACCCTGTGTCATGGGAAGATTTTAAGCGGTGTGATCATTTGATTTATAAAAGTTCATTCTTGCTAGAGTCCAGTGTAGGGCCTTCAAAACTACTCTGCCTTGAGGATATTCTGTGAGGAGAATAGAGGGAGTGACCATTTAAAAGCTTTCTACTCATCTGAGTGTATTTAGGTTCAGTATTAGACTTCTTTAATATTTGGCACTGTAAAGTTAATATTTTTGTAATTTGGAAACGTGATTTACACGGTTATGGTATGGATTAAACTGAGATTATGCAGGACAAGACACAAACTACAAACAATAGCATAATAGTATATAAGGATAATAGTTTTTCTTCCCACTTCTTGTCTAATGTTCTTCAAAATGCCCAAGACACAATAATAGGGAGTAGTAGCTTCATGCGAGTAAAGGCTGAGTAAAGTAAAATAAAAGAAGCCCATTAATTTGAGCATAAATTTTGGCATAATATTACCTTACAAACAATGGAAGTATCTTTTTAAGTCTTCATCTATCCAATAAGCACTGAGAACTACTTCTTGGGGATTAACCTTGAATAAGAAGCTGACTGTAGAATTCTGGTCAAGTAAATGAACATTCATGTTGAATAAGAATTTTCCTGTAGTCATTTTAAAAAAGTTACCTATAGGGGCGCCTGGGTGGCGCAGTCGGTTAAGCGTCCGACTTCAGCCAGGTCACGATCTCGCGGTCCGTGAGTTCGAGCCCCGCGTCAGGCTCTGGGCTGATGGCTCAGAGCCTGGAGCCTGTTTCCGATTCTGTGTCTCCCTCTCTCTCTGCCCCTCCCCCGTTCATGCTCTGTCTCTCTCTGTCCCAAAAATAAAATAAAACGTTGAAAAAAAAAGTTACCTATAAAAATATAATATGGTATTAAAATTAGTATATTAAAGCTTTAATAAAAAGGAATGGTGTTATTCTTATAAAAGGTAAACATGCTCATTTTAAAAACTGGAATAGTCAAAAAAAACTACATTTTTCAAGAGTTAAATTTTAAGAGTTGTCTTCTGCCCATTTCTTCACTGGATTATTTGTTTTTTGGGTGTTGAGTTTGGTAAGTTCTTTATAGATCTTGGATACTAACCTTGTATCAACTCCAGAGACAACAGATGTTGGCTAGGATGCAAAGAAAAGGGAACCCTTTCACTGTGTTGGTAGGAATGCAAACTGGTGCAGCCACTTGGGAAAACAGTGTGGAGGTTCCTTGAAAAGTTAAAAGTAGAATTACCCTACTGCCCAGCAATTGCACTACTAGTATTTATCCAAAGGATACAAAAATGCTGATTCGAAGGGGTGCATGCACCCCAGTGTTCATAGCAGAGCTATCAACAATAGCCAAATTATGGAAAGAGCCCAAGTGTCCATCGACTGATGAATGGATTAAGAAGATGTGGTATATATATACAATGGAATACTACTTGGCGATGAATGAAATCTTGCCATTTGCAACAATGTGGATGGAACTAGATGGTATTAGGCTAAGTGAAATACTTCAGTCAGAGAAAGACAAATATATGATTTCACTCTTATGTGGAATTTGAGAAACTCAACAGATGAACATAAGGGAAGGGAAGGAAACATAAGATAAAAACAGAGAAGGAGGCAAACCAGAAGAGACTCTTAAAAACAGAGAACAAACTAAGAATTGCTGGAGGGGAGTTGTTGGGGGCATGGGTTAAATGGGTGATGGGCATTAAGAAAGGCACTTTGCAGAATGAGCACTGGGTATCATATGTAAGAGATGAATCACTGAGTCCTACTCCTGGAAGCCAAGACTAAACTGCATGTTAACTAACTTGAATTTAAATTAAAAAAAAATTTAAAAATAAAAATGTGTATTATACTTTGCAAAAAATAAAATAAAACTAAAAAATTGATCCTTTGTAACAACAACAAAATTTAAGTTTCCCTGCACTCAAAGAATACCTGAGGTTTTCTCAAACATTTTGCTCATTTTCAAAGATGCCAAAACAAATTTACAGCAATTATGAAAGAAGAACAATAAAAGTTCAACCAATTAAAAATGACCGAAAAGATATGTTTTTTGCCTTCTGGAAGATGATAGTCTATACACGAAAATAAACATATAAATATATTTGTAATTAAAGTGTAAGACATAGTCGGGGTGCCTAGGTAACTCAGTTGGTTAAGCATCAGACTCTTGATCTCAGCTCAGGTCGTGATCTCATGGTTCGTGGGACTGAGTCCCACATTGGGCTCTGCGCACAGAGCTTTCTAGGGATTGCCTCCTTCTTCCCCATTCATGCTCACTCTCAATAAATAAATAAACTTAAAAAGTGTAAGAAATAGTATTACACAGAAGAGAAGGGTTGATATGGATAAAGTGTTGGTATGCATATGTGTTTAGCATATCTTTATTCAAAGATGAAAAAGTAGTTTGAATATAGGTAAATGATAGTTGTTTATTTTTATAAAATATCAGTGATTCACTTACATTGTTCTCAAGTGCAAACGTTAGCATCCGTTATGCTAAAACTGTAATAGAATTCAGTAAAATGCTAAAATAATTACACATGATGAATTGTGTTATATCCAATATGTAAACTTTTGCAGTTAACTTTTTAAAAGGAATGTAATGAGAAAACAGATAGTGCAACAGATGTTTTATTGTTCTAAAGTTGTTTTTTCTAGTTCATATGTGTAAAATTAATTTATTTTTGCAGAAATACCAGATTTTTCATTCTGTACATAAAATATTAAAATACTGTGTGAAGAGAATAGACATGACAAATTTATGTAGCATGAGAATATTTTCTGGAAGTTGAGAACTAATTTTTAATTTTTTCCTTACTGACTAGAGCATATATAAATTATTTTAATCCTCCATAAGACTTCTCAAACATTCTGTTAATATACAGACCTGCAGACAAAAAATATACTCATTACAATTAAGATTATTTAAATTTTTCAATAATACCATCAAAATGCTCTTACACCCTGAGGGAAGATTTGAATGTTATGTGTAAAATAAAAATGGTAGTTTTAGTGTATCAAACATTTTTCATCATTTTCTTACCTTTGTGTTAGGTGTTTGCAAACAGGCTCCAAGCTATGTTTTCCTGTATTTCTTATTAACATTACCAAACTAATTTAAAATTCTCTGGTCCATAGTACTGTTTCCATAATTCCATAAATCCATACTACTGTTTCCATTTTACTATAATCTGTATGCCTGCCTTGTCAGCATTCAACTACAATATCATCTTACACACAACTTTTCTCCATAGATCCCACTAGAACACAAGATCCACAGAGGGGAATTTTCATTTCTTTTTTTCATTGTTGTATCACTAGTTACTAATTCTTATGTTATTACTGTATACTGTATGCCTAATATATAGGTATTTAAATAATAACGGTTATTAGTCTCTCAACATTGGCCCCGAATTTATAACCTTCTCAGTACACATCTCCTGATCTATTATTTCTTCAACTCAGCTACATTTTTATCACCACTCAAATTAAGTCAACTTAAGCCCATTTCAGCTGAAATTCATGGTTTTTCCTTATTTTCATTATAATTAATAGATTTTATCTGACACCTGTCTCCTACTTAGGCCATTTGATAACTTCAAAAATACCATTAGTAGAATATTTAAAGCTAGAAAAGCAATTAGGACACATATATTCTATTGTGATTTGACCTACATTTCTGTGTTCAACAAGGGATTAATCCATGGAGGACCTCTGGCAAATCATAATTAATTGGTATGGAAATATATATGCATAAATTTCATCTGATTCTGAAAGGAATCTTTGTCTTCACAAAACCAGTGATTTGGAAAATTTTGGCCATGACCCACAACAATATACTTTTTGTTTATTTTGACCAGTATACTCAAATATATATGAATACAAAAATCACTGTGTATTATAAAAAAATTATCCTCATTATGCATGAACCATACTTTCATTTTCTTTTCTATTATTTTAGTACATTCTAAGATTATCACTTAAAATACTGGTCAGAGATTATTAAACAAACTCTGTAACCTAGAGGCAGGTCATATATTGCAGTCTTAAAAACACTGACCCTCTGGGGTCCCTGGGTGGCTCAGTTGGTAAGTGTCTGACTCTTGATTTCAGCTCCAGTCATAATCTCACAGTCATGAATTGAGCCCCACATCAGGTTCCACGCTGACCATGGAGCCTGCTTAGGATTCTGTCTCTCTCTCTCTCTCTCTCTCTCTCTCTCTCTCTGCTCCTCCCTCACTCATGCTCACTTGCTTTTTCTCTCTCTCAAAATAAATAAATAAATAAATAAATATATATATATATATATATGTATATATATATTTGTTAAAAAAAACACTGATCCGCCATAACATCTTCATCTTAAATATAAGGAAATACACACAATTGAATTTGATTCATTAATAGTGATGGCTCTCAAATTCCTAAGCTAAAACTGATCTTAAATTTCGTTGTAAGGGAAAGATACTCAGCCTCACAAATGGTTATTATAACACAGGTAAATGGATATAGATTTACTCTGTAATGGCTTTATGAAAAATCATTATATCTTAATAATTCCCATAACAATGTTAAGTACCATTCACACCTTCTTGCAAGATTTTGAATGATAGGAATAAGCTGTTCAATTTCTAAATATATATGTAAATAAGTATTTGCATACTTTTATTTCTTCCAAAAACATGGTCATAAAGCCTTTGTCATTAATTTGTCATGTAATTGCCTACAAAATGGATGGATGTGCTCCTTTTATAAAACTTCAGCAATACAAAATGAGTAATTTATAAATGAAATGCAGGCTTTTATAGAGATAGAGTACATATGGATATAGATTTCTATAGCTGCTATTCTGAGTGTTTCTTAATTCTTGAGGGAATAAAATTCATACTTATGATGTACCCAATTGCTGATGTTTACAGTAGATCTACATTTTTTTCTACATATGTGTGAAAGTATATGAAGCCAGAAATATGTTTATAACAAGTTTCATAGTGGGAATGTATCTATATGAGTTATTTTTGCATAGCTATAGAATTTAAAACGTTATTACACCTGTGATCTTAACTTTAAACAGTTGTTAATTATAACTTCTTCTTATGGTTGTTGTGAGAATTAAATACAATTTTATATAAAGAGTGTCCCTAGCTAGTGTTTGGTATGTAACAAATGCTCAAGGATTATTTTGTTGGGCATTTTGGAAGTAAAGTGTTAAACATGGTAAATAAGAATTGTTTTTTTCCCCAATGGGTATAAAGGTTCTATTATGCTAAATGAATAAGTTCTAGAGATCTGCTGTACAACACAGTACCTGTAATTGACAATACCTATTGTGAACTTAAAATATGTTAAGAGGGTAGGTCTGATGTTGAATCACAAACAAACAACAACAGCAACAATAAGAAAAAGACACACTCATACAAAAGAACACAAGGGGAAAAAAATCCAAAGATCACCTTGTCCAAAGAAGATCACCTGAGAAAATACTAAAAATGTTCATCTATATGTAAACTTCTTAGGTTTAAACACAGAGTGAACCATTCCTAGAATGACTGGACAGATTCTTGACAGAAACTTAATTATGATATGAAAAGGAGAAAAACAGGAAAATAAATTTATCACACCAATATAGATATATTACACTATTATTTAATGACCACAGTTTGGGTATTAGTGTCTTGCCGATGTCTGCAGATACAAGAGAGGATGAAATGTTATCCCTGCCCTCCATAGCTTAGTCTGGTGGTGTTGGGAGTGATGTATAAGAGAATGGACAATGACAATAGATTTTCAGTCCTTTTTAAAAAAAAGTTTATTGAGGGCGCCTGGGTGGCTCAGCCGGTTGAGCCATAATATGTTCATCTCTGCTTGCTTTTTGTAAGACTTGAATTTCTCATGGTTCGGTGGATTTGTTGATTAGAACTCCCTCAGTTTGTATATAAGCAAAGTTAGCTTTGTGTAAGAAACATTTCTGAGGTTAGACTTGTTCTAAATGGAATCAATATCATCAAAACAGATGAGTTCCTATTACTGCATAAACATGAACAGAAATTGCTGGAAAATCTGAACAAATCTTTGCTGCAAGTCCTGAGTCACCTGCAAAAGGAGATGGTTTTAAGAGTCATAGTACACAAGTCCTATGCCATGCAGTTTCCCCAGAGATCATGTATAAGTTACAAAAGAGAAGGATGGAAAGCATGAGGTGTCTGCCTGGTATTCTTTTAATGTATTAACTTTTATCTTGAGAAATACTGCATTTGTATTACTTTGTTATATACACATGTATGTATATAGAGTTTGTATGCACACATTGTAATACACACTCCATCTATCTATGAGAGTTGGAGAGAGAAAAAAGAGAATCTCAACAATTTACTTACTCTAAGAAGAAAGCTGTAATTTTCAATGTCAGTCATTCTACCGTAAGCAAGATAATTGAATCACCTTGGTCCTTAGAAGCAAAGGACAGGTATGTCTTCAGAGCTTCACAATGGATGAGCCTCTCTTTATCAGCCATTCCTAAGTCAGAGGCAAAAAAAAGAAAAAGAAAAAAAAAACACTTCAGTGACTAATGGTTAAGAAAAAGTGATGCGAGTTTCTATTACTTAGATAAATAAAACTTAATAACTTAAAATAACCCCTTTCAATGGATGACAGTCTCTTAAAGATCTAAATGTTATACTCACATAAAAGCTGAAAGAGCTAATAACCATAGGTGTGCAAGGAAATGGTTATCTTTTGATAACTTTGTTTACCAATTCCTAAAATAGAAGCATGAAGGATAAATTATAATGGTAAATCTAACAGTGCTTTAGAATGAAGCATATCTAAATTTTTTAAAAAAGGAAAATACAAATCTATCAAAAGGAGAACAAATAGAACTAGGATAGTAAGAAAACTAATATTTGGTGTTACATCAGCTGGTTGCAGTGTATTATAATGGGAAAGAAATGTTTCCTTTTCATGTCATAACATAGAGTGATATTAAGAGCCAGAAATATGGGCCTAACAATGATACAAAAGAAAAAATTAACTCAAATTGTATTGAAGACCTAATTACAATATCTGAAAGTATAAAATTCCAAAGAGAAAATATAGGGGAAAAGTTTTGTGACATTGGATTTAGCAATGATTTCTTGAGTATGGCACCAAAGTAACAGGCAACAAAAGCAAAAATAAACACATGGGCCTATATAAAAATAAAATTTCTGCATAGCAAAGGAAACAATAAACAGTAAAAATGCTACCTATGGAAAGGGAGAAGATATTTGAAAACCATATGTAAGGGGTAAATATCTAAAATTTTAAAATTCCTACAACCCCAAAACAACAACGACAACAACAACAAACTAAATGTCTGATTTAAAAGAAAATTGGCCCCAGGATTTGAGTAGACATTTTTCCAACAAAGATATAAAAATGACCAAAAAATATATGAAAAGATACTCCACATCATTAATCAGGGAAATACAAATCAAAACCACAGTGAGATTTCTCTTCACAACTTTTACCACAGTCACTATCAAAACAAACAAACAAAGAAAAAACTTAAAATAACAAATGCTGGAGAGGATGCTGAGAAATTGGAAGCCTTATACACTGTTGATGGGAATATAAAATGATGCAGCCTTTATGAAAAATTTTAAAAGAAGTTCCTAAAAAATTAATAATATAATTACCATATAATCCAGCAACCCCACTACTGGGGTTTGTTTCAAAGGAAACAAAATCACTATTCCTAAGACATTTTTGTTCTCTCATGTTCATTGCAGCATTATTCATAATAGCCAGGAGGTGGAAGTAACCTTAAATGGAAGAATGGGTGAATGGATAAATAAAATGTGGTATATACTTAGAATGGAATATTATTCTGCTTCTTAAAACTTTTTGTAATTAAAAAAACGTTTTGTTTAAAAAATATCTAAAAGTTTATTAACAAATTCTGAAGTACACATACAATAATATCTTTTTGACTTCCCATATTTTTTCTAACTTGACCTTACCTATTTCATGTGCCCATTTTTTTTTAAATCCAAGGTAGTTAACATAGAGTGTAATATGATTTCAGGAGTAGAATTTAGTGATATATCACTTATATACAACACCCAATGCTCTTCACAAGTGACCTCCCTAATGCCCATCATCCATTTAGCCCATCGCCCCACCCAACACTCCACCAGCAACCCTCTATTTGTTCTCTGTATTCTCTGTCTCTTATAGTTTCCTTCCCTCTCTGTTTTTATCTTATTTTTGCTTCCCTTCCCCTATGTTCATCTGTTTTGTTTCTTAAATTCCACATATGAGTGAAATCATATAATTGTCTTTCTCTGAGTTATTTTGCTTAGCATAATACATTCTGGTTCCATGCATGTTGTTGCAAATGTTAAGATTTCATTATTTTTCATTGTCGAGTAGTATTCCATTGCGTGTGTGTGTGCGTGTATGTGTTTTCCATTTGTTAGTTGATGGACATTTGGGCTCTTTCCATAATTTGGCTATTGTTGATAGTGCTGCTGTAAGCATTGGGGTGCATGTGCCCCTGCGGATCAGCATTTTTGTATCCTTTCGATTAATACTAGTTGTGCAATTGCTGGGTGATAGGGTAGTTCTGTTTTTAATTTTTTTAGGAACCTCCATACTGTTTTCCAGAGTGGCTGCACCAGTTTGCATTCCCACCTGCAGTGCAAAAGTGTTCTGCTTTATCCACATCCTCGCCAACATCTGTTTTTTCGTGAGTTTTAATTTTAGCCATTCTGATGGGTATGAGGTGGTATCTCATTGTGGTTTTGATTTGTATTTCCCTGATGGGGAGTGATGTTGAGCATCTTTTCATTTATCTGTTAGGCATCTGGATATCTTCTCTGGAAAAGTGTCTATTCATGTCTTTTGCCGATTTCTTCACTGGATTATTTGCTTTTGTGTGTAGAGTTTAATAAATTCTTTATAGATTTTAGATACTAACCCTTTATCTGATATGTCATTTGCAAATATCCTCTCCCATTACATCAGTTGCCTTTTAGTTTTTGTAGGTTGTGTCCTTCTCTGTGCAGAAGCTTTTTATCTTGATGAGGTCCCAAAAGTTCACTTTTGTTTTGTCTCCCTTGCCTCCAGAGACATGTCAAGTAAGAAGTTGCTGCAGCTGAGGTCAAAGAGGCTATTGCCTGTTTTCTCCTCTAGGATTTTGATGGTTTCATGTTTTACATTTAGGTCTTTCATCCATTTTGAGTTTATTTTTGTGTATGGTGGAAGAAAGTGGTCTAGGTTTACTCTTCTGGATGTTGCTGTCCAGCTTTCCCAACACCATTTCCTGAATAGACTATATTTTTTTATTGGATATTCTCTCCTACTTTGACAAAGATTGGTTGGCCATATGGCTTTGGGTCTGTTTCTGGATTTTTCTATTCTGTTCCATTGATCTGTGTGTCTCTTTTTGTGCAAGTACCATTCTGTCTTGATGATTACAACTTTGTAATACATCTTGAAGTCCAGAATTGTGATGCTTCAAGCTTTGGTTTTCTTCTTCAACATTACTTTGGCTATTCAGATACTTTTATGGTTCCATACATATTTTAGAATTGTTCATTCTAGGTCTGTAAAAAATGCTGATGTTATTTTGCATTCTTTTTTTTAACATGTTTTATTTTTTATTTTTTAAAAATTTACATCCAAATTAGCATATAGTGCAACAATGATTTCAGGAGTAGATTCCTTAGTGCCCCTTACCCATTTAGCCCACCCCCCCTCCCACAACCTCTACAGTAACCCTCAGTTTGTTCTTCATATTTATGAGTCTCTTCTGTTTTGTCTCCCTCCCTATTTTTATATTATTTTTGTTTCCCTTCCCTTATGTTCATCTGTTTTGTCTCTTAAAGTCCTCATATGAGTGAAGTCATATGATATTTGTCTTTCTCTGACTGATTTCACTTAGCATAATACCCTCCAGTTCCATCCACGTAGTTGCAAATGGCAAGATTTCATTCTTTTTGATGACCGAATACTCCATTGTATGTATGTGTGTGTGTGTGTACACACACACACACACACACACACACATATACACATATACATACATACCACATCTTCTTTATCCATTCATCCATTGATGGACATTTTGGCTCTTTCCATACTTTGCATTCTGATAGGGATTGCATTGAATGTGTAGATTGCTTGGGGTAGTATCAGCATTTTAATAGTGTTCTTCCAATCTATGAGCATGAGATGTTTTCCCATTTCTTTGTGTCCTCTCATAAACTTTCTATAGTTTTCAGAATATAGATATTTTACCTCTTTGGTTAGATTTACTCCTAGGTATTTTATGGTTTCCGGGGCAGTTGTAAATGGGATCCTTCCTTGATTTCTCTTTCTGTTGCTTAATTATTGATGCATAGAAATGCAACCAATTTCCATATGTTGATTTTATAACCTGTGACTTTGCTGAATTCATGTATCAATTCTAGCAGTTTTTTGGTGGAGTCTTTTGTTTTTTACATGTGGACTATCCTCTACGAACAGTGAAAGTTTGACTTCCTGCTTGCCAATCTGTATGCCTTTTTTTTCTTTTTGTTGTCACATTTCTGAGGGCAGGACTTCCAACACTATGTTGAACAACAGTGTTGAGAGTAGACATTCCTGTCATGTTCCTTACCTTAGGGGGAATGCTCTCAGTTTTTCCCCATTGGGGAGGATATTAGTTATATTTCTTTTGTATATGGCCTCTATGCTGTTGAGATGTGTTCCTTCTATTCCTACTTTCTTGAGGGTTTTTTACCAAGAAATGATGCTGTATTTTGTCAAATGCTTTTTCTGCCTCTATTTAGAAGATCATATGGTTCTTTTCCTTTGTTTTATTAATATCACATTGATTGATTTGCAGATATTGAACCAGCCCTGCATCCCAGGTATAAATACCATTTGATTGTGGTGAATAATTCTTTAATGTATTGTTGGATCCTGTTTGCTAGTATCTTGTTGAGAATTTTTGCATCCATGTTCATCAGGGAAATTGATCTCTTGTTCTTTTTAGTAGGGTCTTGTCTGGTTTTGGAATCAAGGTAATGCTGCCCTCATAAAAGGAGTTTTGAAGTTTTCCTTCTGTTTCTGTTTTTTAGAACAGTTTGAGAAGAATTGGTATTAGTCGTCCTTAAATGTTAGCCTCTGGATAACCATCAATTCTGGACGCTTCTTGTGGGGAGATTTTTTATTACTGCTTCAGTTTTGTCACTGGTTATGGGTCTGTTCAACTTTTCTATTCCTGTTTAAGTTTTGATAGTTTATATGTTTCTAGGAATTTGTCCATTTCTTCCAGATTGTTCAATTTCTTGGCATATAATTGCTCATAATATTCTCTTATTGGTCATATTTCTGCAGTGGTAGTTGTGATTGTTCTACTTTAATTCATGATTTTATTTATTTGGGTCCTTTTTATTTTTGATCAGTCAGGCTAGAGGCTTATTAATTTTGTTAATTCTTTCAAAGAACCAAGTCCTGGTTGTGTTGATTTATTCTAGTTTTTTTTTTTTTTAATTTCAGTATCATTGATTTCTGCTCTCATCTTTATCATCTCCCTTCTTCTGTTGGCTTTGAGCTTTATTTGTTGTTCTTTTTCCAGCTTCTCTAGGTGTAAGGTTAACTTGTGTATTTGAGACCTTTCTTCCTTCATTAGGAAGGCCTGGATTGGTATAAATTCCCTCTTGTAACCACCTTTGCTGTGCCCTAGAAGTGTTGGACTGTCGTGTTTTCATTTTCTTTAACTTCTATGTAATTTTTAATTTACTCTTTAATTTTGTGGTTAACTCATTCGTGTGTTAGTAGGATTTTTTTTAAATTTTTTAAGTGCTTATTTGAGAGAGAGAGAGAGAGAGAGAGCGCGCGCGCGCGCGCGCATGAGTGGGGGAGGGGCAGAGAGAGAAGGAGACACAGAATCCGAAGCAGGCTCTAGGCTCTGAGCTGTCAGCACAGAGCCTGATGCAGGGTCTGAACCCATGAATCATGAGATCATGACCTGAGCCGAAGTCCAGTGCTTAACTGACTAAGCCACCCAGGTGCCCGGATGTTTTTAAATCTCCAATTATTTATGGTCTTCCAAATTTTTTTCTTTCTTGTGGTTGATTTCAAGTTTCATAGCATTGTGATCTGAAAGTATGCATGGTATGATATCAGTCTTTTTGTACTTGTTGAGGGCTGATTTGTGACCCAGTATGTGATCTTTTCTGGAGAATGCTCCATGTACACTTGACAAGAATATGTATTCTGCTGTTTTCAGATGAAATGTTCTGAATACCTATGTTAAGTCCATCTGGTCTAGTGTGTCGTTCAGAGCCATTGTTTCCTTATTGATTTTCTGCTTATGTGATCTGTCCATTGTAGTAAGTGGGGTGTTGAAGTCCCCTACTAGTATGGTATTATCATCAGTGAGTTTCTTTTGTTTGTGATTAATTGATTTATACATTTGGACTCTTTCAAGTTGGGGGCATTAATATTTACAATTGTAGATCTTCTTGATATTTAGCCCCCTTTAATTATCATATAACACCCTTCTTCATCTCTTGTTATAGTCTTTGGTTTAAAATCTAGTTTGTCTAAGTATGGCTACTCTGGCTTTCTTTTGATGTCCGTTAGCATGATAGGTGGTTTTACATATCCCTGCTTTCAATCTGTAGGTGCATTTAGGTCTAAAATGAGTCTCTTGTAGGTAGAATATAGATGGGTCTTGTTTTCTTTTAAATTTTTTTAACATTTATTTATTTTTGAGAGAGAGACAGAGCATGAATGGGGGAGGGTCAGAGAGAGAGGGAGACACAGAATCTGAAGCAGGCTCCAGGCTCTGAGCTGTCAGCACAGAGCCCGACACGGGGCTCGAACTCACGGACCACGAGATCATGACTTGAGCCGATATTGGATGCTTAACCGACTGAGCCACCCAGGCACCCCAGATGGGGCTTGTTTTCTTATCCATTCTGATACCATATCTTTTGACTGGGGAACTTAGTCCATTTACATTTAGAGTGATTATTGAAAGAGATTAATTTTGTGCCATTGTGTTGTCTGTAGAGTTGGTGTTTCTGATGACATTCACTATTCCTTTCTAGTCTTTCTTGCTTTGGTCTTTGTTTTGTTTTGTTTTGTCTTTTCTCCACTCAGAGATCCCCCTTAAAATTTCTTACAGGGCTGGATTAGTGGTCACGAACTCCTTTAGTTTTGGCTGTTTTTTTTGGGGGGGGGGTGGATTCTTTAAATCTCCTTCTATTCTGAATGATAGCCTTGTTGGATAAAGAATTCTTGGCTGCATATTTTTCCCATTCTGTACGTTGAGTATACCCTATCACTCCTTTCTGGCCTGCCGAGTTTCTGTGGACTGATCTGCTGTGAACCTGATCTGTCTTCCTTTGTTGGTTAAGGACTTTTTTCCCTTGTTGCTTTCATAATTCTTTCCTTGTCTGGGCATTTTGTGAATTTGATTATGATATGCCATGGTGATGGTCAGTTTTTGTTTATTCTAATAGGAGTTCTCTCTGCTTCTTGGATTTTGATGTCTGTGTCCTTCCCCAGATAGGAAAGGAAAGTTTTCTGCTATAATTTGCTCACATAAATCTTCTACCCCCTTTTCTTTCTCTTCATCTTCTGGGTCTCTTATTGTACAAATGTTATTCTTCTTTAGTAAGTCACTGAGTTCTCTAAGTCCTGTATTGTGATCTTTTGCCTTTCTTTCCCTTTTTTTCTGCTTCATTATTCTCCATAATTTTATCTTCTATATCACCAATTTGCTGTTTTCCCTCTCCATCCTTGCTGTTATGACATCCATTCAAGCTGCATCTCGGTTATAGCATTTTTAATTTTGGCCTGACTAGATTTTAGTCTTTTTTATATATGGAGAAAGGGATTCTATGATGTCTTCTATGCATTTTTCAATCCCAGCAAATATTATTATCATAGCATTAAATCCTAGTTCCGACATCTTACTTATATCTATGTTGATTAAATCCCTGGACATCATTTCTTCCTGTTCTTTCTTTTGGGGGTGAATTTCTTAGTCTTGTCCTTTTGGAGGAAGAAAACAATTAAAGTAAAAATTTAAAACAAAACAAAAAAAATCAAAAGAAGCTTGATCCTAGGTGTGTTTTGATCTGCTTGTTGAAAGAAGCTTTGTAGAATAGAGAAAAAAGGAAAGGAAAGGATAAAAATAAAATAAAAGTTTAAAAATACAAAAAATACAAATAAATAAAATAAAATTAAGAATAGAATAAAAATTTTAAAAAAATTAAAAAATTAAAAATATTTTCTCTTTCTGTAGACAAGAAAGAAAAAAAAAAAAGAAAACAATTTAAGCAACAACAGAGGCAAAGAAAATGAATAAAGAACCAGCAAACAGAATGAAACTTGAATGAGGTTACATCCACTTCCCCTAGAGCTGAAACCTTGAAGCACTCTTCAGTCCACTTACTAAACAGGTGGAGGGATTTGTGCTGTACTTCTAGGGAATGTGCCTGGAGGGCACAACTAGGCAGGGCCTGGTGTAAGGACTCTGTTCTCCACTAGGTGGCGTTGCTGAGCATACTGTGGTGGATAGGTACGTGAGTGCGTGTGCGTGTGAATGATAGATGTGAAAATGCCTTCACCCATCTCCCTAGTCTCTTACAGGAACTTCATGATCACCTACCTGTGATCAAGCATCTCTCCTTTGTCTCAGGGCTCTGTCGACTTCTATCCTTGTCCAAGCTGTTTGCCTTCCAGGTAGCACTTCCCTCTAAAGTTTTACCTCAGATGGGGTTGTTTTTCAAAACCCCACACTTTAGGGGCACCTGAGTGGCTCAGTGGCATCCAACTTTGGCATGATCTCACGGTTCATAAGTTCAAGCCCCACATCAGGCTCTGATGACAACTCAGAGCTTGGAGCCTGCTTCCCTCTCTCTCTGCCCTCCCCCACTTGTACTCTGTCTCTCTCTCAAAATAAATAAAAACATGCAAAAAACTAATAAAAAAATAAAACCTCACACTTCAGAGACCAACCCCCTCAGGTTGGACCCACCCTGACTCTCTAGGGGAGTGGCTTGCTGCATAATGGCTGGGTGCCAGTTTGCCCCAGAAAACATTTGCACCATCATGCAATAGCAGAGGTTCAGAGATTATGGCAAATTACAACACACAGCTGTCTCCAGGTTTCACCACACTCTGGCATCTTTGTCCAATACCAGCAAACCTGGCTTCTCTCTGGGGTCCACTGGGACCCTTGCCCACAGGGAGGCCATATGGCCTCTACCAAATGCAGTCCAATCAGAGGAACAGCTTTTCCCTGTGTGGTACTTGGACCTCTCAGACTGTGCTGCCTGCTCTTGGGGATTCACCATACTTCCTCACCATTGCACCACCAGGCACTGAGCTCTGAAACCTTCGGACTTTGCGCTCCCCCATTCATAGAAACTGGCAGTATTGGAACCCTCTCCTTTCTCCCCATCAGTGGTTGTGGGGAACAGATTTCTTGTTCAGTCCCCTGTGAGCATTTTCTCTCTCTCTCTCTCTCTCTCTCTCTCTCTTTCCAGCTACTTTCAGGGAGAGTCCTTTTCTTGTGCAATCCTGATGTACTGTGCTCTCCCACTTTCTTTTTCTATTTCCTCTCCACAAAAATTGCTCCCTACCCTCTGTAGCTCTGCAGTTTATTTCTACCCCAATTCACCTCTCCGCACCACATACCTGGGAAGTTCTGTGGCTCAAGTTATGTAGATTGTTGTGTTAATCCTCAGATCAACTTCCTAGGTGTTCAAAATGGTTTGGTGCTAGTCTAACTGTGTTTCAGGGATGGGACAAGCTCAGGGTCCCCATACTGGTCTGCCATCTTAACTCCTTCCTCAAGTTCTTTCAAATTTTTATTATTTTTTGAGAGATTATTCAGCTTTAAAAAAGGAGGTCATCCTATTGTATGCTACAACATGAATGAATCTGGAGGCCATTATGATAAGTGAAATAAGACAGTAAAAAATAACATAAAAAACACAAATACTGCATGATTTCATTTCTATGAGATATTTCAAGTTGTCAAACTCTTAGAAACGGAAAGTAGAATGATGGTTGCCAAGGGCTGGAGGCAGGGGTAAAAAGGATGTTACTGTTCAATGGGTAGAGAATTTCCATTTTGCAAGATGAAAAACGTTACAGATCTCTTGCACAATAATATGCATATAGTTAATACTAGTGTACTGTGCTTTTAAAAAGGATTAAAGTGGTAAATTTTGTTATGTTTTTTACCACAATAAAAAAGAACGCATATTGCCCTTCCCTTTTATATAATATCTGTAAGAATTATAAATCAAAATGTGAAAATTCAAAAGGAGATTTTAAAGTGTATAGAATATATCTATAGAATATACCATCATTACTTGAAAGAAATAATTACATTGTGAGAGTATAAAAACTATACTATAGTAAAATGGAGATTGTCTTTTGATATATAGCTAGCTGGGTACTTGCTGATTTCTCCACTTCAAATCTAATGTATTTTTGTCCTCAAGCCTTGACTCCTAGGATGCTTCATGTGTCACTGGTCTCTCTCCTTTACCATATACAAGTCCAATTATTCAATAATACAAACCTACATTATCAAGAAGGGTCTCTTAAATTTATTATCCCTTCAACTGCATTTACCAAGTAGCTACATATAAAGTTGTCAAAGTCATTGCAAGGTAGAATAGAATAATGTATTCTACTTTTGTTGAATTGTATTTAGAGAGGATGACAAAATGAACTCATATCATGCGGAGTTTTATGGTTTGTACTCATAGCTCCTCTCCCATTTCTTTTTTTTTATTATTATTTTTTTTGCTCTTCTCCCATTTCTAAGGCTAATATGTGAGTTGCAAGAATTAAGCCAGAAGAAAATTATACTAATCATTTATCTCTCATCAGTCTTTCAGATATGATTAATTTAGCTTACTGTCAAGCTCTAAATACCTATTTGACAACATCAACTCTAAATAAATGAAATATAGTAAAATTCAACAAATATTCACTGATTACTTTATATTAACCTGGCATATTGTGCTATGGAGTTAAAAACATGGAGTAAATTTGGCCTCAAGGAAATTGGTGTAAATGGGAGATAATTCATCTATGTGGATATAAGAAGAGGAAAAGGGAGAAGGAGAGAGAGGGAGAGAAAATGTATTAGCACTGAGGAAAGATTCAAACAAAAAATTATTAGTTTACCCAGGACAACATGATATATGAAATATTACATAAATATTATACCAGAGAATTACGTGGTATGTTGTATAAGGACAGTATCAGACTCACATTGTGAGGTCATTCACTTACATAAATTTAAAATAAATAAAGTCAAATTGCTATTAGATATTTTTGACTGATTTATTTAATTAATAACGTGTGCTCTTCTGTCATTTCACTTTTATTAAAATATGTCCATCATGGTATTGAAATTGCTACATCTCAAAAGATCTTTTTCAGTACACTGTAAGTAAAAAATATCTACAATTGCAGGAAATGGTGGCGTTAAGTCACAATTTTAAAAGAGGACCTTTTAAAATATTACTGTTATAACTTCATAAAGTGTTTCAGTTCACAAGATGTCATATGGTCACTCATATCAGGAACTGGCATAAAACTATAGGCTGAGTCAAAAAGTAAGGCAGAAGTTGCATTAGAAAAAAGAATGCTGGGGCTCCTGGGTGGCTCATTCCGTTGAGCAACCGACTCAGCTCAGGTCATGATCTCACAGTTCGTGAGTTCCAGCCCCACGTAGGGCTGACAAGCTCAAGCTCAGAGCCTGGAGCCAGCTTCGGATTCTGTGTCTCCCTCTCTCTCTGCCCCTCCCCCACTCATGCTCTGTCTCTGTCTCAGAAATAAATAAACATTAAACAACAACAAAAAATTAAAAAGAAAAAAGAAAAAAGAATGAAAAACATAGCAAAAAAGAAAATGGTTTCTCACAGTCTCTGGCTGCCACTGAATTGCTAAGTGATGTTTGACTGGGCTCTCTGCAAACTGATCCTAAATGAATCTATAAGCAACTGTGTGTTTATATATATACAATATATTGTATAGCATGCCATACATATAATCATTTTAAAATATGTTTTTTGCCTTGAGAAAGTGTTTACTCAGAGCAGGAAAGGAGAGATTTTCTGGAGTAAGTTGTTTAGAATCATTGGAAAATATGTGATACAAGCTTGATACTTTGTCAAGTAGCCATGTGTTTTGGACATTTTTATGGGTTAGTGATGAATTTAATTCAACATTGTACTTTTCAGCATTCATATATTTTGAATGTTAAAAGTTTGGGAAAGAGTGTAAAACACAATTTTTAAATTGCCCAAAATTATCTTCAAGGAGTCTACACCACTTAATGGTTTAATAAAGAGTTTGAGTTATTTGCACATGTGCACACACATACACACAATTTAAGAACAGAAATTTAAAAAAAAATCAAAACTGGAGGAAACCTTTGTGCTTTCTCCATTTATTCAAAGTTCTTTTAGGTACTTTGTTAAAAATTTGAAGTTTCATCCTAAATGTGCAGTAGGTTTGTTATATTTATTTTGAATTATTTAAAAATTTTTGTCTTATCTGTGAACTTTTTTCCTTCATACTTCTTTTTTTTTAAGTTTTTATTTAAATTCTAGTTAGTTAACATATAGTGTAACATTGGTTTACATGTAATACCCAGTGCTTATCACAAGGGTCCTCCTTTTCCCCCTTCCCCAAAGGTTTTATTTATATTCAAGTTAGTTACCATATAATGTAGTAGCGGTTTCAGGATTAGAATTTAGTGATTCATCACTTACATATAACACCCAGTGCTCATCACAACAAGTGCCCTCCTTAATGTCCCTCAACCCATCCCCCAACCCACCTCCCCTCCAGCAACCCTCAGTTTGTTCTCCATAGTTAAGAGTTTCTTATGGTTTGCCTCCCTCTTCCCCCCAACTTCCCCTACATTTATTTGTTTTGTTTCTTAAGTTCCACATAAGAATGAAATCATATAGTATCTGTCTTTCTCTGATTGACTTGCTTCTGTCATGTCCCCGATTTCGAATCCGAGAGACCACCAAGGAGCTGATACCGATGCAAACACACGAGGGTTTATTTGCAAGCTTGAGCTTGGGCCCAAGTATACTCGACACAGCGGAGTAGGGACTTGGACCCCTAGGTTAAAAGGGGTAGCAGTTTTATAGAGGCCAGTGGCCAATGAGATTGTAACACACACAGAAAGTTGCATAGTCATGTCAGTCCACACACAGGTGGCCATTTGAATTACAATTTACCCTATAGTAACTGTTCGAACTAGCCTATCACTCTGGTCAGAATTGGCGTGCAAGTTTGGCGGGCAAAAGGAGGGTTTTAAGAATTGGTGTGCAAGTTTGGCGGGCAAAAGGCAGGGTTTACATTCTTTGGCAGTTAGGGGTTCCGCATTCCTATATGAGCTGGTTTCCAGTAAGGGTGTGCTCAGAGGCTTGACTAGGGTGGGGGAGTGTCTTAAGCAATAAGTAGGTCTTGTGGGGGTTATACATGAGATGGTGAGTGTAGCTCAAAATGGAGTTAGTCTTGCTCTGCTTATCCAGGGGTAGGGGATTTTTGTTAAATTCCTTGGGTCCCACACTTCACTTCGCATAACTCTAGCTCCATCTAAATCATTGCAAATGGCAAGATTTCATTCTTTTTGATGGCTAATATTCCATTGTATGTATATGTGTATGTGTGTGCGTGTGTGCGTGTGTATACACATGCGCATGCACACACACATGCACACACACACACACTACATCTTTATTTAGTCATCAGTCAATGGACATTTGGGGTCTTTCCATAATTTGGCTATTGTTGATAATGCTGTTATAAACATCAGTGTGATGTGCCCCTTCAAATCAGCAGTTTTGTATCCTTTGGGTAAATACCTAGTAGTGCAATTGTTGGATTGGAGGGTATTTCTATTTTTAACTTTTTGATGATCTTCCGTATTTTTTTCACAGTGGCTGTACCAGTTTGCATTCCCACCAGCAGTGTAAGAGGATTCCCCTTTCTCTGCACCCTCGCCAACATGTGTTGTTTCCTGTAACAATTTTAGCCATTCTGATAGGTGTGAGGGAGTATCCCATCATGGTTTTGATTTGTATTTCCCTGATGATGAGTGACGTTGAACATCTTTCCATGAGTCTGTTAGCCATATACATGTCTTCTTTTTTTCCTTTACACTTCTATGATTTGCTTAGAGAACAGTATAAGTTTCTCAATATGTAATTTTTAACTAATCACATTACGAAACTATTTCATTAGTTTTACTACAGATAGCTCCTTTTTTAAATGTGAAAATCATATGGCAAATATTACTGGTCTTCATCTGTAGAATACTTCTTATTTATTTTCTTGATTTCTTTTAACTTTTTTAACATAACTTTCAGAACAATTACAATATGATTTTTATTAGCAACCATCCTCACGTTGATCTTTTCACTATTAGTGTTAGGGCTAGGAAACATCCCATTATTTTAAAGTCATGGATTTAAAAATTTTAGGATTGAAGATGATTTGTCCAGCACATTTAAAGCATTTATAAATGTGTTAGTCTGCTCAGGCTACCATAAGTAGTCTTCATGGTTCTGGGAGGCAAGAATTCATGATGCAGATGCCACCAAATTTGAATTCTGGTGGGAGCTATCTTTCCAGCTTGTAGATGGATGCCTTCTATCTTTGTACTCATATGGCCCTTTTTCTACTTAGTTTTTAAAAATACAAGAACTATTAAAGGAATTAACATTTCATTTATCCTGTAGTATGAAACTGTTTCTCATATTTGTATTAATTTTAATGATTTTTTGGCATAAAGAGTTCTTAAATTCATTTCTATTCCTTTAAATATAAAAGGCTGCAAGTGGAATTACAAAGACATAATTATTACTGAATTCAATAACCATTTACTCTTTTTTGGTTTAAAATAGAGATCCCTCGGGGCGCCTGGGTGGCGCAGTCGGTTAAGCGTCCGACTTCAGCCAGGTCACGATCTCGCGGTCCGGGAGTTCAAGCCCCACGTCAGGCTCTGGGCTGATGGCTCAGAGCCTGGAGCCTGTTTCCGATTCTGTGTCTCCCTCTCTCTCTGCCCCTCCCCCGTTCATGCTCTGTCTCTCGCTGTCCCAAAAATAAATAAACGTTGAAAAAAAAAATTTTAAAATAGAGATCCCTCAGTAGATAGATAGATGATAGATAGATGATAAATAGATAGTATATATACAAAAACCACCATACAAGTATACTCATTTAAATTAATGATCAACCATATGAGTGTACTTATTTAAGTTAACTGAAATGACTGCTTTATATAAAGCAAGTGTTCATGTGTTTTATAGTCCCATGTTTCCTCATTTTTCTAATTTGTGAGACATATCTATTTAGTTATATCTATCCTTTGAAAATGAAATTTTTGTATCATAAATTAGTTTTAAGAGAAATCATTAATTCAGGTATATGAAATGTGAAAAAAATTAGTAGAATTAAGGAAAATGCATTTTGAAATACATTTGAAATAGATACGCATGTAGGAATCTAAATAAAGGGGTATCATGAAAAAAAAATAAGCAGAACAGTTTAGAGTGGAGTAGGATTGATGCTGAAACGAGTATTATTTGGTACTTTAAGGTACATAGTGTTTAAGCCTAATTAAAAACTTGGCATGTAGGGGGGCGCCTGGGTGGCGCAGTTGGTTAAGCGTCTGACTTCGGCCAGGTCACGATCTCACGGTCTGTGAGTTCGAGCCCCGCGTCAGGCTCTGGGCTGCTGGCTCGGAGCCTGGAGCCTGTTTCCGATTCTGTGTCTCCCTCTCTCTCTGCCCCTCCCCCGTTCATGCTCTGTCTCTGTCTGTCCCAAAAATAAATAAATGAAAACGTTGAAAAAAAAAATTAAAAAAAAAAAAAAAAAAAAACTTGGCATGTAGGAATTGAAAGAGTGGAACTCATTTCTAATGAGCAAAATGCAAATTAGCTCTTCAATAGGATATCATTTTATCATTTACCACTCATGATACAACTTTTTCAATCAGGGTTCAGGAGAGTGTTAAGATAGAATCCCTTAAGGCCTTGAACATTTGTAATGAATTAACTTCTCTCCAGTTCATTTAAAACGGCACTAGTTATATTCCATCCTTGGGAGAATTGAGAAGATTGTCACTCACTTCATTTTGTGTTCTGTGATTCAGATAAGAAACCCCAACTGAGAAAGGCTGTGAGAAGAATAATTTTAATAAATTGCTAATATACATTGAGGAAGATGTTATATGAGGTAAATTGGTAAAATGTTTTTATGAGAATTTGGCAATATTCAGTATAAATGAAGATGCACACATTCTTTGGGGTAGCAATTTACCCCCTAGGCATACACTTTTGGTAACATTTTCATGTATGTAGATGAAGTTAGGGACAACAGTGTTTGTATTGGAAGAGGGGAGGGAAAGGGAGAATAAATGAACTACAGTTGCATATTTTTACTTATTAAATTGTTATTTTTAAAATTTAAATCCAAGTTAACATATTGTGTAATAATGTTTTCAGGAATAGAAATTAGTGATTCATCACTTAACATGTAACACCCAGTGCTCATCCCAACCAGTGTCCTCCTTGATTCCCTCACCCATTTAGCCCATCCCCCCACAACACCCTGCCAACAAACCTCAGTTTGTTCTCTGTACTTAAGAGTCTCTTATGGTTTGCCTCCCTCTCTGTTTTTATCTTATTTTTGCTTCCCTTCCCCTATGTTCGTCTGTTTTGTTTCTTAAATTCCACATATGAGTGAAATAATGTTTTTCTCTGATTGACTTATTTTGCTTAGTGTAATACACTCTAGTTCCATCCGTGTTGTTGCAAATGGCAAGATTCGATTCTTTTTGATCACCAAGTAATATTCCAGTGTGTGTGTGTGTGTGTGTGTGTGTGCGTGTGTGTGCGCGCGCATGCCACATCGTGTTTATCCATTCATCAGTTGATGGACATTTGGTCTCTTCCCATACTTTGGCTGTTGTCAATAGTGCTATAAACATTGGGGTGCATGTGCCCCTTGGAATCAGCACTCTTGTATCCTTTGGATAAATATCTAGTAGTGTTCTTTTATTTACATTTCCCCTTTCAGAAAGTGTGAATAGAATTATGGCTTATATCTCTTTTTTTCTCATGCTTAATAATTGAATAATACTACCCATTCTTTCATTTCAAAAAAATGAGGAAACACCATAAATATTTTGCACAACAAAGATGGAAAATGCTACAGTAAATTCTGTATTTACTCTGATATATTTACTGTTTTATATATTACGTCATTTGATACTTAACATATTTGATCCTATATCTGCTTGTCTCCTTAATTCATGCTCTCTCCACTTCTAAATTCACCATGTTTTTGAAAAAAAAATAAGAGGAATTAGATTTATTTCAATGTAACTTTCAAATTTATTCCAATGAATTATAAGTTGGTTTATTATTATTATTAAAAATATATTGAAATTTAATTTTTCCTTATCCATGATACAATTATACATATTTTCACAAATTTATAAATTACATCTTACCTTCTGTTTACATAGAACAGACTTAGGATAATAGATAAAATTACATTCTAGAACATTGAGTACAGTTAACAAAAACAATGTTTATAATATTTATTAACTTTCTCTGATTTTAGTACCATTTTATTAATTTATTAAATAAGGGCCAGAGTTTTCTCAGGACCAACTATATGAGAACTTTATTTTTAATATTCCTTAACATACACTTTAATTATCCCTGCTGCTTGCTTAAGGTGACTCCAACATAGCATCTATCAATATTAAATCTGTTGTATATTTTAAGGGCAACCTCTTTCTTTAGAATTCCAAGGAAATTATTCTAGTTGAATGAAGTCTGCTCTTCATTATGTGCAATTAAAAACCAATTTTAACTTACATATGGAACATTGATATTTTCTTTGATTTCTCCATTGTTACTGGGACCTCTCACTCAACCCATCCTACTAAAAGTCATCCTCGTGCAAGTATCTTTATCACTAATTCATATTTCACTGGTTTCTAATCATGATGCAAATTCTCTGGGTTAGAAAAATGCTCTGTCTGGTGTTGTGGTCTTGGAAGTTCTCTACCATTAACCTGTGCATCTTTCCTGAAGTTGCATTTACTTTTTTAGCTGAACGATCTTGTATCAGTTTTCATTGCAACTGTAACTGTAAGAAAATCAGCTTTTATTCATTTTTTTTCCTGTCCACTGGCAGGTCTCCTCATGAGGTTTTATTGAATTTCAAGAAAGTATTTTCCACTTTCATTTTTTTCCTTTTCTGTCCGGGATGGCCTTTTCCTTTTGTCTTCCGTGTGCTGTAACTTTTTTAAAAGTTCATTTGTTCCAATGTTGATGCCATCTGAAGTAAGGAAGGTACGTGCTGCAAAATGTAAATTAAATCATGCACAGCATCAAAGGTAAGCCCTTTTTCTGTTCTAGTTCTTTTACTTTAGTCATGATCACGGTTTCAAAAATAATATATATAAAAGCGTTCATGCACTGTATATTACAGGTATCTCTTTGTAGGAAGCAGTGTCCATGTCACACTGTGTCCATGTCACACCAGTGCCCTTTGGCATTTATTTTAACATGAAGTATTAAATTGTTCAGACCTAGCTTCAACTATGAGCTTTGCAAAAAGAGAAATGCACAGCCCTTGGGTTTGAAGCCATAGGCCTTCAAAGGAGGTTCTACCATAGAATCCTTGGTAGGTAGAATCTAGGTAGAATGCCTCTAGAGAGAGGCATTGTTATCCATATTTTACAGAAGAGGCTTGTCTGCACTACCTTCCAGTAAGAGTTAGAGGTAGAAATCATACCAAATTTAACTCTAAATCCTGCACAACTAAATACAATGCCATGTTGCTTTCCATGTGACTGTCAATAAGGTCTCCCCTCTAGATGCCTTCCCTCCTCATTAACCCCAAATTAAGGTAATAAAGCTTGAAAGACAGGTCAGGCATAGTGGTGTCACTGCTATCTGATCTCACCCTCAAGTCACCTGGCACAATGCACTAAGGCCCTTGTATTTTACTACACTTGTAATAACAACGATCTTTACTGCCTTGATGTGAGTTTAGCATGTATGAGTTTCTTTTACCATGAGGCACTGGAATTTCAGTTGCAGGTTGCAATTTATTTATGCATTACACATATTCATGCCAAGTAACTACTTTTTCCTCAGTCTCTAAGAAAGTAATGATTAAAAGTTGACCATGGAATTTACATGTCAGTGGCTGCTAGATACTGATGAATCCACTACTCATATAGTTTTCTTTATGGCCACCAGAAATTTTAGGACTTTTCTAGATGAGAGAGATCATGATGGATGAATGTCCCATAAGCTTCTACATGTTCAGTACCATCTTTTAGTTATCTCGTCCTTTGCAATAGGAAACAAATTTTGCCAGTTTTGAGAGTGCCTCCAGCTACCATCACTGTATCATAATGTTGCATTTATACAATTTTTAATATCATTTCTCTTGAAAAGCTTTCTAAGTACTCAAAATCCATCTCTCGTGAAAAAAAAAAAACATCAAAACTAGTAGAGTTTAATCTATCGTAAAAATTGTCATAATAGCAGAATCACCTTCTAGGAGATTAAATTAGTGACAACTGCTTCAGACACATTTTATAATTCTCTTTTGCTATGAGTATCTGCCTTCAGTCCTTCCTTGTAAAACTTCAGTTAACACCAGAACCATGTAAAAAGACCCTATTTTCTATAGTACTTTTATAAGGCCTCTTTACACTTTCTAGTTACATGGAACCCCTTTTGTGATGGTTAATTTAATGTGTCAACTTGACTAGGCTCAGAGATACTCACATAGCTGATAAAACATTATTTATGGATGTTTCTGTTAGGGTGTTTCTAGAAGAGACTGGTATTTGAGTTCACAGACTAAGATTGCCTCACCAATATGATAGTCATCATTCAGTCCATGAAGGCCCTGAATAGAACAGAAGAAGGGCAAATTTTCTTTCTGCTTGAACTGGAACATCTATCTATGCCTGCCTTCAAACATTAGCATTTCTGGTGCTCAGGCCACCAGACTGGGACTGGGACTTACACCATGGGCTCCCCTGGTTCTCAGGCTTTGGGTTTGGATTGGAACTACACCTCTGGCTTTCCTGGGCCGCCTGGTCACAGAAAGCAGATTGTGGGACTGCTCTACCTCCATAATTGCCTGAGACAATTCCTCATAAGAAATCCTTTCTAAATCTCTATATATATCCAATTAGCTCTGTTTCTTTAGAGAACCCTAACTAATATACCTATCATCTATTAAATAAAGCAGTATTCTTGCAAATCAGGAATAGAAGACTCTTACAACACCTGCCTCCTGTCCAGTTGAGCACAGCCCTTCTGTGGAGAGACTCTATAGCAATGTTTAAGGATGTGGGGTTTGGTTCAAGAATATCTGGGTTCAGAGTATGGCTCTATTAATTACTAGTCATAAAACCTTGGTTAAGTTATGCAACTACTCTGTCTCAGTTTCTTCATCTATAAGGTAGGAATATGTGATAATAGTACCTACATTTTAGGGTTGATGTGAGACTTAAGTGTTTTAATTTATATAGAACTCTTAGAACAGTGTTAAACCTATAAAAAGCTCTTATTTATTGGTTATTATTATTTTATGATTGCACACTTGATTTCATAGGAATGTATTAATGGAAATTTGCATTCTCTTTTCAAGTATTCACTACAAAAATATTTTAAACAGTTTATATAAACTATCTTTCAATTCCAAAAACATTGTATACACCTTTCTATTTCTCATTCAATACTTGTATCAGTCAAAGTTTTCCAGAAAAACAGAATAGGATGTGTATATTTATGAGTATATTTATATATGTGTGTGTATATATATATATATATATATAGTAATCTTTAAATACATGTGTTATATACTCTCTAAATATATCTGTTATATATAATCTCTAAAACATAATTATTATATAATAGATTGAAACCTATTCATGGATTCTCTTCTCCTATGGAGTCTTCTAATAGAACACTGTCATACTTATCCTCATACTTTAGGTAAGGCCAGCATCTTTAAAGAACTACTTTACTACTAGACCTCATTTCTTGTTCCATTTTATATCCTCAATGTATGTCAGTCGATATGTTTCACACTCTGCAAATTGCTCTTGCTGGAGGCATCAGAAAGTTCTTTGTTACCTTATCATTCATTGTAATTTATACTTTAAGTATTTTGAGGGTTTTTTTGTTTGTTTGTTTGTTTGTTTGTTTGTTTTACATTTTGATACTTTAGTCTCCTTTCTTAGAAATGAGTCATGAGGGGTGCCTGGGTGGCTCAGTTGCTTGCACGTCCGACTTCTGCTCAGATCATGATCTCGTGGTTCGTGAGTTCGAGCCCCACGTCAGGCTCAGTGCTGATGGCTCAGAGCCTGGAGCCTGCTTCAGATTCTGTGTCTCCCTCTCTCTCTGCCCCTCGCACTCTGACTCTCTCTCTCTCTCTCAAAAATAAACATTAAATAAAATGAGTCATGCAAAAATTCCTACAAGTTAGAAATGCCTTATGCAAAATAACTCAGTGTGAAATTTATAGTGGATAGAACAGTAAGTAGTCTTTAAAAACTCATGCCCATCCAGAAACTCAGAATGTGACCTTACTTGGAAATAGTGTCTTTGCAGATGTGATTAAGGTAAAGTTCAACGTGACATCATAATAGATTAGAATGGGCCCTAAATGCAATGAGAGTGTTCTGAGATGGAACAGGACATACAGAGACACAGGGAAATAAATGGTATAAAGATGCCAGCAGAGACCACAGTCATGTATCTACCACTGAAGTGATGTTTCTACACGGAAAGCCAGCAAATGCCGGGAAGCCAATAGAGCCAGGTGAAAAGCATAGAGCTGATTCTCCCTCAGAGCCTCCATAAGGAACCAACCCTGTGACATCTTGATTTCAGACTTCTGGTTGTCAGAATTGGTATAGAATACATTTTTGTCACTGCAAGCCACCAAATTTGTGGTAATTTATTTTGGAAGCCCTAGAAACTAATACAGAATTCATTACATAAACATTTACAAAGTAATTGTTACCTGCCAGGGATTGATGTGTACACCAGGCATGTGACATTCTGTAAAACCCAGCCCTAGCCATCAATTCGTAAGTTTAATTAGAGTAAACTTGGGGAATGACAGTAATATAGATAGATACAGTTTGCTAACTAAGCAACTGAGTTTAAGCAGTGGAGTAGAAAAAAAACCTTTTTTTTTTTCCTTTTTACACTTCACTACATTTTGCTATGTTACGTTTACATTTGTTGGCCTTTTGATGACACTTCAGAGCTTGAAAATATGATCAGCTTCGTCTACATATCATTAACACCCTTCTCTTTTTATTCAAGAATGAAGGTAATATCTCGTGGGAATATATCTGTAGCTTTAAATGACATAAATTGATATTCTCTCTTTCATCAGAGAAGATAATGATATTCAAAGTTATAACTAAAATAAAGCGAATAGAATAAAGTAATCTGAGTTGGAAGGCAAATATATATTTCCCCTTATTTCAGTATCAGCCAAGAAGAGGAAATATTATATAAACACACAAGTTACTGGAACTCAAAGGTTTAATAATGCTTCACAGCCTTGTGAGCTCAAGTGACATGAAAAATCAAACAAGATATTAAGGTCTGGGATGCTGGAATCAGATCTGAAATTCCTCAACCACAAACACACACACACACACACACACACACACAAACACACACACACACACACACACACATATATAAATAATATGTATGGTTCAACGTTTTCAAGAATTAAAAAAAAAACCTGTGTGAAGAATCAGAACAATTTCTTTGTTTTCATACTTTCAGGCTAAAATCCAAATTTAACACAATCTATTTGGATGTTCGATATTTGGAATTCAAGTTTAGATTTATTTTTATCCCGTTGTGCTCTGAGCACAAAATCAATAAATCAGTATATTTCCCAACAGTGTCCTCTCACTATTTCTTTTTTTCTCCATTATCTATAAAACATACAATAAACTTTGAATATAAGCAGACTAGAGTAGTTCCTTATTATTGGAATACAAAAAGTGGGATTGAGAAGAAATGTGCTTAACTGATAAAGTTAAGGGTTTAGATTTTAGAGTTACTGCTAAAGCAATAAGACAAATTTTGAAGTATATTGCTTTCTCTAAAGAAAGATAGTGGACATTTTAAAAAGAGGTTTGCATTTACAAGACATTTCTTATAGTTCGCATGTTCAGTGGCAAGAGATACTGGACTCAGAGTGAATAGGACATGGCAGCAAAAAACATAGGAGAGAGGTACTATGCACAGTGGGGACGGATCAGATAGAACCCTTTCAAAAGGAAAGACACATGGAAAAACCTAACTGGGTGCAAAATCAGCAACAAATAATAAAATGGGGAAAGTCTCCTTTGTTATTCTTTTCTTACTTAGAATTGGGCCCTTATGGAAGAGCATTTGTTTTGATGAAAGTGACCTCAGGAGAGTCATAGGAGTAACATCAGTGAGTTTTGCTAAATGTTTAGGCAATGAGAAAAGGAAATTCAGTCATCACTGAATTATTTAGGGGCTGATTATCGAGGTGATAGACTCTTTCAGAATTTTTTTTCCTGTTTTCCATCTGTTGCTCACAATTGGTCATTTCACTGCTCATTAGTCTCCTTACCAGAGGGATGGAAATTATTTTGAAACTCCTGCCTCTTTAAATGCTGTATCTCGTTTGCATCTCAATCAAGATTTTGGTGTTTTTGTTTTTAACTCTGTGGATTTCCGTAATCCATTTCCTAGCATCCAGGAGTATTTTAGAGCAGGAATAACTCTTGAAAAATCATTTACTCCAGTGCTACCAGAAATGTTAAATGATTTGTCCCAAGTCACATAGTTGGAAGGAAGGAAAAAGAATTGGCTCAAACTGCAGATGTCCTTGAAATTAATGTGCCATTTCTTCAACTGAGGTCACTACCTGTCTTTACTACCTTATGATGAAACTGAAAATTAGCTTTAAAAAAATAAGCGCATTGGGAATTGTATAGGTTTATCTACTTACTGCTCAGGTCCATATCACCTTCTCACACAAGCTGCTCCTATCTTTCTTTTATAATACCAGCTTAGGCTGCCTCCCATCAGACTTCATGCCTTAAGGTTCTTTTCCTTTTAAGCCTGGCTGTAACTTGGGAAGCAAACTCCTTAGCCTCTTTGGTCCCATCAAAACAAGCATCCATGTTCACTTTTTATGTTAGTTTTTAATGCTTTTTAGATCATTACTGCAAGAAAATAAGAATCGAGAAAAAAAGCAGCTTGTTTAGAGATAAATCATTTCTTGAATGGTAGGTAACTGGAGATTTCCAAACTGGAAATTTCATTGAACTTGTACTCTGTTCTTTTGTCTGAATTTGTGACTCTCATATGCTCCCCTATTTTCTAACCACAATCCTCTTAATTACTCCAGGAATCAGTTGGGGAAAATAATAGGTGTCCTTCGCTTCTAGCATGACTGTCACACTTGAAGGCATATACTTATTTGGGCTAAAGATTTAAATTTTAAAAAGTGGCAGAAAAGGACAAGAAGATAATAGTAGCAGTGTGGTAAGTATTTTTTTTCTTTAAAGGACATTGCTACATGGTGTGTGCCTGCATGTACGTGTGTGTGTGTATTAGTGTGTGTTTTTATTACCCAGTTTCTGTTTTGCATTTGAAATTAAATCAACCACTCGGGGGAAATAGAGTGACCTATGTAGCAATTTATAGACTTTTTTAAATGGCATTTAACTGATTTTCAATAAGTCACCTACCTTATTACAATAACTTTAAAGTATTTTACAAGTAATAGCAACCTGCTGCATTCTCATTAATAATAGACACAAAACTAGGATGAAAATATATATGTCAAAAGTCATTCAACATCAGTTTAAGCAAACATTTATTTCAATGCTACTATGCTCCATTAATTATTATATCACAATAACGTGATATTTTATCATACTTTTTCTTTTCCATTAACCCTTTCCACATCCCTTTTCACAAAACTAGACGCCTTTATTTATTACTTCAGCATTCCACAAACATTATGTTCAGATTGAGAAGACCGGCCTGTATTTTCAAAACCCTTGCCTCTGCATTCATTCGCCTATTTCTATAAAACTATATTATCTTAAAATTTTGTTTCTGCATTTGTATTAACATCTCCTCCTTAGAATCATTGTTCCATGCTTCTAGTAGGTTCAAAGGAGAGAAGTGAACCAAAATTAGTCAAAGGCCAACCAAGTGCCAGACATTTGCCATCTAATTTAATCCTAACTGAAAAAATATGTACGATAACCTTCATTTTTACAGACAAGAAAGCAAAGCCTCAGAAAAGGCTTATCCAGTATCATGGCACAAGCAATTGTAAAATCTGTTACTTTACCTATGATAAACTGACCTCAGATTAGGTCTTTCCCACACTGAAGCTCTTCACTACACTTTACTATCTATGTCTGTATATCTATATAGATATCAACAACATTGCATTTTTAGCTATCTGAGGGGAGGAACAATAATATAAAACTTTACCTCCAAGTGACAGAATATTTTGCCATATGTGGAAAAATAAGTGTTTATTGAATCAAATAAATTAAATAGCTACTCAGTATTACAAATAAAAGAAGTGAATTATACAAAAAGATTCACTTAAAATCCTATTATAATTAGGCAATAATAATTTTGAATCATTAAGAGAGGTGAATGTGATTAAGCATATAATAGGTACCTCCAAATGAGGACGGGGAAGAGGTTCATTAAAAAGCTAATTCTCAACTTACGTGTTTAAATAGTTTACTGAGAAATGCTGTACTGCCTGGCAGTATTTCTTGGGGAACAAAGGCTGACTTTGGTTTAAAAGTACTTCTGTAATGGCTAGTAGACTCACTTTAGTTAATCAACCTGGAAAGTTTTGCAATCAGAGCTGGAGCAAGATACATGGAAAACACTAGGGTAGTTTCTAATAAGGGTAAATAGGATCCCTTCAAATCAAACACTGTGTTAGCCACATAAGAAGGAGCTGGATCTTTTAACACTTCCACATGTTATTGTTGCAGGTGAATTATTTTGTTTGAATCATTGATTTGTACCTAAGGTAGATTGGTTCAATTGGGTTTAAATTGATTGATTATGCTTGGCAGTTTTCTAATATGTGAAGGTTAGTGGATTGCATCCCATAAGGATAAGAATCTTACATTGCTTGGTAAAGAGTGTATATGTAGGCTGGGTCTTTAACCCATAATAGAAATTAATGGATCATGAGTTTCATCTGGTATTACCCTATCACTCTCTGCTCCGAGGCTACAGACTAAAGCTATAATCCACATTAGCCCTCAGTAGATGTATGCCACAGGTCAAAGGGATTGAGTCAATAAACACTGCTGCATTAGTAAAAATCTCATACTCATTACTCAAAAACCATCCCTAAACATATGCATAATTAAGGATTTATTGGTGCTGTGATCACTTCACAAGCAAGACAACACCTTCCTACAAGGATTTCATAGAAAATACACAAATGGCCAGTTTCTATGCTCTCAAATAGGGGTCTGCCAACTTTCTGTAAAGGATTAAATAATAAATATTTAAATTTATTTAATATTTAATTTAAATAAGGTGTCTGTGGCAACTATGCAACTTTGTCATTCTAGCATGAGAGTAGCTAAAGACAATACATAAACAAATGCCATGGAAGTGTTCCAATAAAAATTTACTTACAGAATTTATTTATAGAAATAGGGGGAAAGATATGACCTACAGGCCAGATATGAGCTTAGTAAATTGAAAAAATTATTTGAGTGAGAGTGTGCGCATGCATGCACAAGTGGGGGGAGGGCAGAGAGAAGGAGAGACAGAATCCCAAGTAGGCTCCGCACCATTAGTGCAGATTGCAATTGCGGGGCTCAAATTCACAGATCATGAGATTGTGACCTGAGCCGACATCAAGAGTTGGACACTTACCTGACTGTACCACCCAGGCACCCCTGAGCTTAAAAGCCTGGGCTTTAATTTACTGACTCCTACTCTAGATATCATATGGGAATTATTTCATTTAATTATTACAACATATATGAATTTTATTATTCCTCCTTTAAAAATGAGTATATTGAGAAACAATGCTTAAGCCTATTGTCATTTATTCAAAAGTTGAGCTATGATTTGAAACCATATTTTTTTACCTGTTTACCATCACACTTATTCTTATATGTATTCTTTTGGTCAAGTGTTTTTATTAGTTAAGACCAATTTCAGCTCTGAATGACAAAAAAAAATACAAAATAGTAACAGCTTAAGATAAAAGTTGATCTTTAATTTAAAGTCAGACCAGTGGTCCAGGATTGATATGAAACCAGTAATATCCAGAAATCCCATTTCCTTTATCTTGTTATCCTGTGATTTTCATCAAGAACCTTATAACTTATGATTTGACATACCTGCTCTAGCTCCAGCTAACATACCCAAACTTAAAACAGCAGATAAAAGTAAAGAGTGATACAGAAGAGCAGTGCCATTTGCTTGAATGAAACTGCCCATCTGTTACATAGAACACTTCTATTTTTTTTTCTCAAGACTTTCAGGAAAGCTTGGAAATAGCCTACTGTAGGCAACTACATGCTCAGCTAAAATCACAGTTTCTATTTACTCTAGAAGAAAGGAGGAATTGAAATGGGGAAATTGGTAGACTCTCACAAGAGTTATACTTTCTCTGCTTAATGCAAGGCAAGTAGAAGTGTGAGGTAGTAGCTAAAATTGACTGATCTGCTACATATACTGTGTGTGGGCTTTACATGGGCTCTGTCACCTAGTCATCATAGTCCATTGAGAAAGAGCCTTAGGTAGATTAACTCCCCCAAGTCCACACTTATAGTAAATAGCAGGTCAAGAAACACATCAGACTACATATAATCTCTTAAGTCCATACATTTTCACTAGAGGAGTAATTTTGAACAAGTTAGGGGTTTTAAAACCAACTTGAGAATGTGACAAAGCAAAAGTCAATGGAAAAACATTTATATTAATAAAATTTGTCTTAAAAATCTGCTTACGTATGAAGAACTTGGACCCCTTGTGCACTATTATTGGGAATGAAAAATGGTGCAGCCACTGTAGAAAACAGTATGGTGGTTCCTCAAAAAATTAGAAATTAAAAACAAAATTAACATATGGTCTAATAATTTCATGTCTGGGTGTAAACCGTAAAGAATTGAAATCAGGGTCTGGAAGAGATATTTGTACACCTGTGTTCATAGCAGCATTATTATAAAAAATTTTTTTAACATTTATTTTTGAGACAGAGAGAGACAGAGCATGAACAGGGGAGAGTCAGAGAGAGGGAGACACAGAATCTGAAACAGGTTCCAGGCTCTGAGCTGTCAGCACAGAGCCCAACATGGGGCTTGAACTCACCGCGAGATCATGACCTCAGCCGAAGTCGGCCGCTTAACCGACTGAGCCACCCAGGCGCCCCGATAGCAGCATTATTATAATATCCCAAAATGGAAGCAACCTGAGTGTCCATCACCATTGAGGGATGAATTGGGTGAAGAAACTGTAGTGTGTAAATGTAACATAACATATAATTGTATCACTATATTATTATATATAATGCAAACATACACATATATAATATACACACATATACATCAATGTATATATGGATCCGTAAATGGATCAGTGAGTGTTGGCACCATTGTATGTTGTACAGTGAAGTGTATCTCTCACAGTGCAAGATAAAAAGAACTTAGCACAATGAGAGGAATGGTGTGGAAACTGAAAAACCTCTTAAAAATGCCTAATATTTGTAAGATGCTTTCTGAAACAGTTATAGATATGGGAATTAGCTTTATTTGCACTGATATTCTGATATCAGACTTTTACTTCAGTCATCTTTCCTATTGGAAGTTCTATAATTAACAGGACAAGGAATTACAAAGTTTTATATATAAGTTTATTGGAATCTAGTGTATTATGTAGTCTATTTCATATCAGTAACACACTGGAAATAATAGCAGTCTTCCTCCCAGGAAAGTGACACTTTTGCAAATATGTAGTTTATAAATAAAAACCATTTTCATTCACATCCTGACATTACATATCTTGCTGATGTCCCAGAGTCATCACTGAATCATATGATATTTGATTTTATTACAGTTCCCGTGTTGGAAGATTATATGGAATAGAATAGCTTTAAATAAATGAACGTTTGGGGCACTTTAAATATCACCTCTTGGTATCTCTAAAATTCATAGCTGAATGTCTAATTCTTTATATTGCAACCAGCAAACATGTGACACCTAGAGACTTACTCTAATGGGCCAGGATGTGGACTTGAGTTCAAGAGCAGAACTCCCATATTTTTCAGATAAATTAAAATAATGCTAAACTGAGTCTAGTTGATGGATTTGCTTCATAAGACACTATTACCAAAAATTTAGAATGAAGACCTAAACAAAAGAATGAGGTAAGAAACCTCATTTCCAGAACAACAATAGCATGAGGGGAGAATGGGAAGACAGAAGAAAGAGATGCTGCAAATCAGATTACATCACAGGAGCACAGCACTTGGGCATTGAACTGATTCAATTTAACTGTGAAGACAAAACAGCCATCCATTTTTTGAAGGGAAATGAGATGGCTGGATCTGTTTAAGTATGACTCATTTCATACTTAGTTTGAATTCTAGAAATGGAAGAACTAGTGAATGAGGAGTTTAGCTGAGGGTTAAGTTTGCTGTGAAAGAAAAACACAGGAAAATGAGGCAGGATTGACAAATATCTGACTGCTGACTCCTGCTTGCATTCTCTTGAATTATGCAATCATACAATCTCTGCTTTATGAATGTCTTAATTTTTCCACTGGGTAAAAACATATTAAGTCATCAGGAATAGTAAATGATATGGTGATATCTATTTAGCAGGAAGTAGAGATGCACCGTCTTAGTGCAGAAAATTATACAATCCTGTTATCTAATTACATTTATTAACATGACATTTGTATATGATAAGGAAAGCATACCCAGAGTTGGCACAGTGTGTCCTAGAAGATTCCCAGATACATTAGATGCCAATAGGGAGGCCAGAGGAAAGAGTGTGTGACAGCAAGAGCAGGCCAAGATTTGGCTGCAAAAAAAGAGCCAGAAAAAGATGGTAGTCCATATGGCTGAGAGGGAGGATATGTGTGCTCCAAAGTAGGTCAGTGGGCAGAAAATATGGTGGGATGCCTGAATCAGAGGAAAAGATACCTGCCCAGACCAATGAATACCTAAGACCCTTAAGACAGGACTCTGCCAGTCTTGCCATGGAACGCACGGATTCTTTCAAAAAGGAAAATGGGGAAACACACACACACACACACACACACACACACACACACCACGGAGCTGCTTTCAGTGTCTTCAGCCCCCATAAAAAAGCAAGGAGCAGGAAGGCCCATTATACATAGCCATTTCAGTAACAGACACTGTCCTCATCCCAAACCCTGAAGAAAGTAGAGCTACCATAATGGGCTCCAAAAGCTCAGGGGCACATGTACCACTGGGGCCTGATCCTGGAAATACTCCCTCACCTTTTATAGTGGGTAAAATTCGAATAGTTCATATTTTGCAAAATTTGAAAATGAATTTTGGGGGGTGATTAGATCCTGCATTCATAGTGAAGGAAAAGCTGCCAGTGGTCCCTGTGATCTCTTTGTCCTTGCTGGAGGCTACAGAGATCTGAACTGTTTCCCATCTCTCAGCACAGCCTAAATAAAATTCTGTAGGGGTCCTGTAGATTCCCCTTCCTCTACATCCATATGTGGAGGACAAAATACATCCCAGTTCATTGTGTGTAGTCATAGAATAGGTAGGGAGGCTACTGTGGCTACTTCTCACCCACCTGGATTAAGAGAAGCATGTGAAATATAAAATAGTACAATGAACAAGTGAAAAATTTGAAGGTCATCTGTAAGATGTGATACAGACAGTATCAGAACAACAGATTCCATGGCTAGTGTGCTCCTTCCTTTAATATTTTTTTAGTTCCCATTTCATGTTTAAAGCAACATTACACAAGGCAGAAGTCTTCAGATCATATTCTCATTTCACAGCAGGGCTAGAACCTCTTGTAAATGTGAAGCACAAGAATTGGGGCTATTAGAAAGTTAAGACCCACTTATGAAAATAGCTTTCTGCCACTATTCTTCTCAGCATAAACTTGGCAACCTCCTTGTGTTATCTAAGGCAGGGGCACATGTGAAGCAAGCTGCTAAAGGAGGTCATACTGCTAAGAGAAGATAATACGAAAGATTTGATTCCCTGTAGCAGACAAAATAAGTCTACTGGAGAATCTAGCCAGGCATATATATGCCTGAGAAATGTGATCATCTTTTCCCTTCATCATCATTGATTACACTACTATCCCCTCCTAAAAGAGAACACTATGACCTAAGGACAGATTTAGGCTGTATTCAATACTTATTTGTATGATCTCTCTATTCCTGACATTCAGACACTCAGTCAAGTATTTTGATTAGTTCGGACCAGGCAGGGGGTAAAGCATTTGAAAATAATGGTAACTGAAACATGCTCTTTTTCTACCCTGGATTCAAAGTCTGTTAAATATATGTAACTGAGATAACTCCTGTTTACAAAGATAAATCACACTATTATCATTACAGAAAGCAAATGTATAGATTACATATTAAGAATGTTCTGTCGGGGCATCTGGGTGGCTCAGTCAATTAAGCATCCAACTTTGGCTCTGGTCATGATCTCATGGTTTGGGTTCGTGGGTTCAAGCCCAGCGTCGGTCTCTGTACTGACAGCTTAGAGCCTGGAGCCTGCTTCAGATTCTGTGTCTCCCTCTCTCTCTGCCCCTCCCCCACTTGTGCGCGCATGTGTGCTCTCTCTCTTTCTCTTTCTCTCTCTCTCAAAAATAAACATTAAAAAATAAAAAAAAATCTATCAGATGTGTTAATTAACTAGATGGGAGGCATCCTTTCACAGTGTACACGTGTATCACATCACCATCATGTACATTTTAAATATCTGTGTTGTATACAGTTTATTAATCATGTCTTAATAAAACAAAATTTTTAAAGAGCATGTTCAGGGCCCCTGGATGGTTTAGTCGGTTAAATGTCTGACTCTTGATTTCAGCTCAGGTCATGATCTCAGGGTTCATGAGTTTGAGCCCCACAGCAGGTTCTGTGGTGATACTCAGCAGTCTGCTTGGGATGCTCTGTCTCCTCTCTCTGCCCCTCCTCTGCTCATGTACATTCTCCCTCTCTCAAAAATAAACTTTTTTAAAAAAGAGAACGTTTTACCAGGAAAAAAAAGACACATTTGTTTTTTGCTGAATGCCTACAACTACTGTATATAATAATTATTATTAATAATCCTATTGAAAACATGAAATAACTGAGCTAAGTGTGTTTAACTTTGTATTCTAATAAGTCTTTGCAGTAATCTTTATTATATACCATTACTGAGCTGACCCTACAATACCAGACGTAGTTATAGAATTAGGCAGTTGCTGGAAAATGTAGGAATTCCTGAGATTTTTGTTTGTTTATTCTCTAATGGGGCATAGCAGGTCATTAAAAAGTTCTAACCATAGAAGATGCAGATTTCTATTAACATTTCAAAAGGAGCCCATAGAATCTTTTGAGAAGCTTTGAAGATAATGGATTATAAATTGGTAAGAATGGATTCATGGAGACAGGTCAGAGGGCAATTTTCAGAAAAATTGAGTGTGATTTGAAAATTGAATTCATGGGCTTGGTAGTAAGAAAGAGGTAATAAAATGACACCAGGTCTCTAAATGAGCAAAGGAATGGATATCTTTAATGGATTACAAAAGCCTGGCAAAGAAGGCTCAGTGTGTGTGTGTGTGTGTGTGTGTGTGTGTGTGTGTATTTGTATTTATTTTTCAAGAGGAGTGGATCCCCTTTTTGAGGCATATGACCTGTGTATAATAGGGATTAATGAGGGTTTACCATGTTTATAATTTTATTTCCAAAATCTATGTATTAGGAAGGATTCTAAGGTTCCAAATAGTGGTCTTCTCAAACTAGAAGTCTACTATCTTCTTTCCAGCAAAGTTTTGTTCACTATGGGCATTTAAGAAGTGTTTTTTTTTGTTTTTTTCTTGACTAGCCAAGGTAGTAATGTGACTCTTGTTGGGATATATCAATGGCTTTGATATTAGAGCTATGCTCTTGAATTTTTCTTTTTCTTCAGTGGTAGCATCATTTTCTGATCCACTGAACAAAATAATTTGAGAAAGGAAATTCAAGTTATGTTGAGTAAGGTTATTTTCATGGACTTACCTCTTTAACTAAGCCTGTACCATCTGTTGTCTTTTCTTTACATGTTTAAGATGTACATAATTAACTGAGCAATCATGTCATGAAAGAAAGGGTATGTGTGATTTCAGTACACCCTGATATTCTTTTATATAGCACATCTGTTATGAAAAGATTTTCTTCTAAACACATGACTCAGGTACAAACCATAGGAAATAATTTTCTTCTATGATCAGCTTTTTCTAAAATGAAAAGAAAACAGAAACAAATTTAAGAATTGTTTCCATTGAAAATACTTGGTAAGTTATGGGCAAGTTATATTCAGTGCTTATATTATCCCCAGCACAAACCATACAAAAGAATATATTGTATCTCCATTTTTTTTTTTTATAAATTTTTTTTTCAACATTTATTTATTTTTGGGACAGAGAGAGACAGAGCATGAACGGGGGAGGGGCAGAGAGAGAGGGAGACACAGAATCGGAAACAGGCTCCAGGCTCTGAGCCATCAGCCCAGAGCCTGACGCGGGGCTCGAACTCACGGACCGCGAGATCGTGACCTGGCTGAAGTCAGACGCTTAACCGACTGCGCCACCCAGGCGCCCCGTATCTCCATTTTTTATTTGTCTGTCATAACTCAGTAAACTCTACTAAACTTATTCTTTAACTTAACATGCTTTTTCTATCACTAGCACTTGTAATATGCTGTTTATTCTTCTTGAAACATCCTCATAGATTTGGAAATTGTTTCTCTGTATAGCACATCTCTCCAATCATGTTATGCTCACCTTATATTTACCAGAGCATAACATATACACCCTTTCATTGCAGTTACTTACTCATCTATTTCCAGCCATAGAACATAAATTCTGTTAAACTGCAGATGTTACCTTTCTGGTGTAACTAAGTATCCTAAGAATGTAACTAATAGTGTAAGCTCAAAAATATTTGGTAAACTAATTTAGTTAATAAATGGTATCATTATTACTACCAATTTTAAACAAAGGTATAAGTGACTAAAAATGCAAAGAATCCACTGACCTATAATATCTGAAGATGAGTCCAAGAAGGTATATATTTGTAGAGAAGCTATGTCTGTGAATAAAATAAGGGGTATCCTTTCAAATGTAAATTTCAGTTTCACAATGGAAATAGAAATACATGAGAGATATTTCTAGTTAAGAATTTTTTTTTAAAATGTATAACATATATGTGTGTGTATCAAAAAAAATAAAATCTGCAGTTACATGATAGAAAAACTTACAGAAAATTTTACTTTGTGAGTTTTGAAAGTATCAGCATTGTGGGAGAGGAACACTGAACTTAATAATAGAAAAAATAATAAATTGGAGTGTAGAGCCATTGCTTCTTTATAAATTTTAGAGGAAAATAAGACCTAGATATTTAAAAACAAAATCATTAAGTTTGCCCTAAAATTCAGTCTGTTGTAAGCATAAATTTAGCTCTTCCATGAAAAAGAAAACAAAAAGAATGCAAGAATAATAGACCACCAAATCCTATTCTTTCATATCCCTTTAGACACAGTCATTTCCAATTAACTTCTGTTTACACTATATGTATTCCTTTCTTCTGCTTCTTTGGTAACCACCCAAGGGCCTACATATCCCCAAATCATGTTATTGTGGATTAATTTCCCATGAATCTAAAAGGTCCTCAAATGAATTACTTTGTTCTCCTATCTCTCACCATAATTCTCAGAACTCAGAATCACCACTGAGTTCAAACAGTGAAATATTTTGACTTCTTTTCCCACTGCTCTAGTGAAATGACTATTGCAAATATATATGTCTTGATTCAAATGTGTTTTACATTCAGTCTACTGAAATTTGCCATAGTTTCAGCCCTGTTATAGATTGTTTGACTAATTTATTTCTGTTTAATTTATTTTGGCATCTTATGTTATCTCTGGTGAAAATTAAAGTGATGATCCTATTTTCACTAGTAGGGTGGACTAAATAATTAAAACCAAAATACAAATAGAACTATAAACAAAGAATATTCTGAATAGGTATCTTTAAAAATATCTGGCACAAAGCTAAGGCATCCTCAAAACCTAAAAGTGTGGTGAAAGTATAATCTTTGGGAAATAAGAGAACTCCAAAGCTTGATTACAATCTCAGACTTTCTGTCAAATTCTGGAGACCTGAAGGTTCTGTTTTACAGTTTTAAGAGATATGAAAAATAGAATTTGAACACTAGAACTCACCAAAAATGATAATCTGAGGATAAACCTCTACATAAGACACCTAAAACTGTTTACTTTTATTTTAAGAGTGAATGGAGGAAAAATTCAATATGCTAAAGAGAATAGGAAGAAAATCCCTGCTGAATTTCGATCATCTCTTCAGTGGAAATAAAGTCACAAGTGATAATTGATAACCACATGTCAAATCTTGCATGGTTTTTCAGTCATTTGCCAAAATTCAAACTATGTGTGTAGACTGAAAAAAACCTGAAAATTTAATTTAGTGTGATTTTTGCTTGAATGCACTAAGAGGCAGAAGTAAATAAATACAAAAATGTTACAAGGGACACAAAGAATATGAGTTTTTACTCCACATTCATAGCAAAAATAAGAAAATAAACACCATGAACAATATCCAGCAGGCAAAAAAAAGTTTAGGTGCTTAGTATTTTTTTAATTAAGAGCTTCTTAAACATTTCTTTTTTTTAAATTTTTTAACATTTATTTATTATTGAGAGACAGAGCATGAGCATGGGAGAGGCAGAGAGAGGGAGACACAGAATCTGAAGCAGGCTCCAGGCTCTGAGCTGTCAGCACAGAGCCCGACGTGGGGCTTGAACTCACAAATGGCAAGATCATGACCTGAGCCGAAGTCGGACACTTAACCAACTGAGCCACCCAGGGGCCCTTTAAACGTTTCTTAATAACAGTATATATTTGGGAATGTGAGATTGTATATAGTCTATATATGTAGACATATATGTATATATGCCCATACAGGGCATACTGTTTACACTACATAATAACTCCAACAAGCAATTTTACTGTGGTATGACAAATTCTGGAGGGTCATAACATTTGAAATACTGTATCTGATTCAATGTATACAATATGTTTGACTCTTAGCAAGTTCTTCCTCCAATCCAGACTCAATTCATCTGTCAAAGGAAGGAGTTTGCACTAGAGGATGCATAAAAGCCTTTCCAGAAAGTTCTTTGTGATTCTTTAAAAGTCAATATTTTGCTTATTCATTTCAGTCTATTCACACATGTGAAAGCTTGGTGTTGGCAAAGCAGAGACAAGCAGCAGGAAGATATGACTTACAGAAAAATAAAATCAATAACTCCAAACTGGATGCTTCAAAGATTATGTGTGTCCTTTGTCTCTCCTCTGGGGGAAAATGTTTGCAAGGATAGAAAAGATGTCAGAAGAACAAATGAGAGCTCCTAGGGAGCAGCCAGAAAAAAAGATAGAGGAGCTGGTTGGTTCGGTAGTAGAGAGAATATCACAGTTTTGTTGAAAGGGTTTGAAAAATTGTGAGTTTTGTCGAGCTTTTAAATATGAAATTTCACGAATGCTGCAAGATGTTTCTTATGTGCCGTTGGTATTTATGTAGTTAATAGGTAAAGTTACCCTTTTTGTCCATCTCCTAAGTCCCCCTGCATATTCCCAGAAACACAATCATGACCTTCCTATTTCTATATAAGGAAAAGTTTCTTTTTAAATAAGTAAATGCTTAGAGATAATACAAACATAGCTCAAGGTCACATATTTCTGTTTCTATCCTTTGCCCCTGCTGTCTATTATTTTTGTTACTAAGTTACTTATATTTTGTTATTTATTTTGTACAATTTTGTCTACATGCCCATTTCTGTCTAGTTCCAGAAAAAGTCGTATTTTTTTTCTTGTCCACTCCTCTCCATTTATGATTACCCCTCTCTAATAATACTCAAGGCAGAAAAATAGAGCCAAAGCATTAACAATGAGTAGAACTCAGAGAATACTCAAGGCAGAAAAATAGAGCCAAAGCATTAGCAATGAGTAGAACTCGAGATCTTGCTCCAAGTAATAACATTTTACAGATGAAGAATAAGACAGAGGTAGAAGGTAACTCACTGAACTTCATTTAACCAGTAACAGTGTAACTTGAACAAGCGATTCAGTCTGGGATACAATAAGGCCATCTGTTATTAGATAAAATGGCAAAGAAACAATTGTGTACTGTGGTTTTAACCTCATTGAATATTTTGTTAAATTGAATTATTTGAATTAAAAGAACTTACTTGTTTTTACTTAAAACATTTTTATGTTTGGTGGATTTCAAGTAAGGTAATAAACGTAAAATTATCTTTCCGCTAGTGCTTTTAGCCAGAAGTCCATTGAATGGTAGGTCAGTAATATGATCAATTTTGTACTTCAGGAAAAGACATCCTATAATTCCAAGGAGGATGAACTCAAAGGTAGAGCCAAGAAAAATGGAATAGACCCATCACAGAAGGACAAACACCTCATGATACTGCCCGCTTACATGAGAAATCTAAAATAGGCAAACCCATAAAAACAGATAGCAACATGGTGGTTTCCAGGGGTTGGGAGGAATGGAGAGCGGGGAGTTGTTGCTCAGTAGATACAACCTTTCAGTTTGCAAGATGAACAAGTTCTAGAGATCTGCTATACAACATAGTGTCTTTGGTTAGCAATTCGTGTTGTACACTTAAAACTTTGTTGAGAGAAGAGCTCACATTAAGTGTTCTTACTTCAAAAAAGGAGAGTAAAAGGAAATTTTGGAGGTGATGTATTTATTACCTTGTTTGTGGTATAGATTTCACAGATACATGCATATCTTCAAACTCATCACATTTTATACATCAGATACGTTGGAGAAAGCTGAGGCCATCAGGCTGCTGGCAGGTCCTGAAAAGTAACACTTGAGATTCACTCAAAAAGAGTAGACTGAGAAACCCACCAGAGGCCCATCAAGCACACTGCTCTATGCATCATCCACGGGTGCTGCCAGATTAGGGATCAGGTACAATGAGAAAGCCAATATCTACCTGAAGTTTATAGAGTGGGTTTTCTTTTCATACATAAAGGACTTTTCTTCTTCAGTCATTAACTTTGCAAGCAAAGAGAATTAGCTCAACTGTTATCAGGGTTTAAAGTTAAAACCATAAGGATAAAAAACTAGGTTCAACTGTGGAGAAGAAGCCAACTGGAAGGGAATGAAGTGGAGTAACTTGGAATATGGGTTTGACTGTGTCAGACCAACAGGATTAGATAAAAATTGATAGTTACCTATTCTCTTTATAGTTAGTTGATACCTCAAATTTTCTAGCTTTGTTATAAACCTCATTTTGTTCATTCAAAAAAAAATGCCAGTCTATTATTGGTTTATTAATTATACTCCAATAAAGAGGTTTCTTAAAAGAAGGTATAAATGTGAGATTACTTAAAACTACTTAATTAATTAAAACTACTTACAATAATTTGAGTGAAACAAAGACCAAACTACTGTTGCAGGTGAAGGGAAAGATGATTACTTCCAATCCTTTTGTATTAGATGTAAAATGCTTTTGTAACATTCAGGATCTAGCTTAGGTAAGGATAAGCATGGATTCCACTTGATGGTTAAGATTTATAACGTTGCCACAGACTGTGGACTGTTAAAGTATGGCAAAGGCAAAGGTCAGAATGAATTATTTTTCTGGGTGTATTTTCCACGTGAACATTAAATTCATACTAGGTAATATAAGGAAATAAAGGTGAAATAATAAAGAAGCAGAATATGTGATTTCAAAAAAAAAAAAGCAAAGTGAAAGAACAGATGCAACCAGATACCTGCATGGCTCAGTTGGCTAAGGGTCCAACTCCTGGTTTTGTCTTGGGTAACAATCTCACAGTTCGTGAGTTTGAGCCCCACATTCATTGGGCTGTGCGCTGACAGTGCGGAGCCTGCTTGGGACACTCTCTCTCTCTCTCTCTCTCTCTCTCTCTCTACTTCAGAATAAATAAGCTTAAAAAACAGATTCTTGGGGCACCTGGGTGGCTCAGTCGGTTAAGCGTCCAACTTCGGCTCAGGTCATGATCTCGCAGTTTGTGAGTTTGAGCCCCGCATTGGGCTCTGTGCTGACAGCTCAGAGCCTGGAGCATGTTTTGGATTCTGTGTCCCCCTCTTTCTCTCTCTGCCCCTCCCCTGCTTGTGCTCTGTCTCTCTCTGTCTTTCAAAAATGAATAAACATAAAAAAAATTTTTTAAAAAGCAGATTCAAGAAACTACTAAGGAAACAGTACCCTCAGAGTCAAGTTATGCATTGAAAGGAGGGAGAGAGAATTGGGTCATATTTCACGTACACAATGGATGATGTATAAAGTATTTTTCATGAAGGAAGTATTCCCAAATTGCAATAAAAGTGAGGGGTAATAGAAAATTTTAGGAGTAGTTAGTTTAAAAACAAACAAACAAAAAAGGTAGAGATGAAAGTATAAAACAAAAAATAAGTTTAGAAATGCCATTATCATAAATGGAAACACTAAAATGCATTTTCTGATTTTGATCATTATTTAGCCTAAATTCAATATGATAACTCTTCTGCCTTGCAAATCTAATTTTGCAGACATTGATTTTCACTCGCAGCAGACATTCTGCAATAGCCTAACATTACAACAGTTTGATGTCTTATCAGAAAGGTATCTCTGAGTTTCTGTTCTTATGCTTTTTGTGATAAGTTTTGCTGAGCTTTTTAAAATTTTTATTAAAAATTTTTAACGTTTATTTATTATTGAGAAACAGAGAAAGACAGAGCATGAGCATGGGAGGGGCAGAGAGAGGAGGAGACACAGAGTCTGAAGCAGGCTCCAGGTTCTCAGCTGTCAGCACAGAGCCCAATGTGGGGCTCGAACTCTTGAACAGCACAATCATGACCTGAGCGGAAGGTGGATGCCTAAAGGACTAAGCCACCCAGATGCTCCTGCTAAGCTTTTAAATGACAGATATTTCATGGTTTTATTTTATATGCATACCTAGCTTTCTGCATAGCACACAGATTTGCATAAAAATGAGCTTGGGGCACAGGGTGGCTCAGTTGGTTGAGCTTGTGACTCTTTTTTTTTTAATTTTTTTTTTCAACATTTCTTATTTATTTTTGGGACAGAGAGAGACAGAGCATGAACGAGGGAGGGGCAGAGAGAGAGGGAGACACAGAATCGGAAACAGGCTCCAGGCTCCGAGCCATCAGCCCAGAGCCTGACGCGGGGCTCGAACTCACGGACCGCGAGATCGTGACCTGGCTGAAGTCAGACGCTTGACCGACTGCGCCACCCAGGCGCCCTGAGCTTGTGACTCTTGATTTTGGCTCAGGTCATAATCTCATGGATCCTGTGAGAGATTGAGCTCTGCCTGGAACTTTGCTCTCTCCTCGGGATTCTTTCTCTCCCTTTCTCTGAACCCATCCCCCACTCTTGCTCTCTCATTCTTGCTCTCTCAAAATTAACATTTTTAAAAATTTTCTTAAGAAATGAGCATTAGCACAGTCCTTGAAAAGGATTAAGTTCTTAATAAGTGTATCCTGAGTTAAATTGTTTTGCACATACATTTGAATCAATATGGAACAGGTGTGAATATTGCAGAAATTTTGTGATATATATGTGTCACAGATACACAAATGATATAAAATACAAATTCCAGGGGCGCCTGGGTGGCGCAGTCGGTTAAGCGTCCGACTTCAGCCAGGTCACGATCTCGCGGTCCGTGAGTTCGAGCCCCGCGTCAGGCTCTGGGCTGATGGCTCAGAGCCTGGAGCCTGTTTCCGATTCTGTGTCTCCCTCTCTCTCTGCCCCTCCCCCGTTCATGCTCTGTCTCTCTCTGTCCCAAAAATAAATAAACGTTGAAAAAAAAAAAAAATTTAAAAAAAAAAAAAAAAAAAAAATACAAATTCCATTTCATTAAGGAAAGGATATTCTCTATTTTATTCACTTCTGATTCTTCATCTACAATGTGCCAGGCGCAAAGTAAAACTTTATTAGTACTTACTAAATGAATAAATCAATGAAAAAAATGAATGAAAATGTCATGTTTGGAAACACAAAAAAATGTTCCAAAATATTCAGAATATCAGAAAATACAGAAAATAATGAATCAATAATTCAGTGCTTTTATTTAACAAATGTTAAATGTTATTTAAACAGATATTAGATGTTAAACTAGCCCCAACAAGAAAAGTATCAGGAAACTTTCAAGGTAATTAACTTTTAGGATAGTTAAATGGAAGGATTCAATTTAAAACTCATTTATAAATTTTGATTTAGCTATTTTAGACATGTGCTCATATAAAATGCATGTGGAACATGTATTGTTGTGTTCTGATTTATATTTGTTTCTTTAAAAATCAGTATGTGCCTGGCACTGAACTAATGAATTTACAGATATTCACTTATTTTATCCTTATAGGAACATTATGGGTAAAATCAGACCCAAAATTTACAAAAAGTAGACTCTTATGAAGTACATAGTATCATATATATGCTGTACTAAAAATGAATGGTAAAAATATATTTAGACCGTTTAAATAAAATATATCAAAAAAGGCCATTGGATTAATACTGTATAAAGTTAAACTGGAGTACCGTAATATTTCAAGTAGAATCTGAATTCTGACTAAAAACACATCATTTTTTTATGAAGAAATTAACATTTGGCTCCTTACCCTTCCTTTTCATCTTCTACCAGCATGTGTCAATTCTGCTTTCTTAATACTTCACAATTCATTCCCTCCCCTCCATCCCACTCCTTGAACTTAATTTTGTCCCATATCATCATGCATTTTGATTACTGTAAGGGCCACCTAGCAGATCCTAGTACTTTCTTCTCAGTAAAATGTATTCCATAGTTATCTCTTCAAAATGCAAACCTGATTAGAACATGTTCTAACATCTTTTTTTCCAGTGGATTCTAATTGTCTTCAACATTAAATCAAAAGTCTTTAGCATGACACACAAATTTATTATTAGTTGGCCCTCTGTTTAACTTTACAATCTGTACTCTTTTTTTTTCTCATTCTTTCTCCATACTCAGTTAACCTGAACTATATTCAGTGTACAAAATGCACGCAGTTCCTTCATTTTCTAGGCATTTTCACAGGACACTCTCTCTACATAGAATGGCCTCTCTCTCCAGTTCCCCATCTTTATCAAATGCTTTCTCATCTCAGTAGCTTCTTTGACTCATGACTCCTAAGCCCCCAAACCCAACCCCCCCCCAAATAGCCATAATATATACCTCTGTAGTAAGAAATATCAAACACTGATCTTACTGCCTGTTGCTGTTTTTAGCATGAAAACATGGGCTCCTTTGGGCATGGAATGTTTCTTTTTAAATCTTTATTCCCAGTGACTCGTATGTGCCAGGCACAGGGTAAGTACTTGATAATTGAGGGAAGAATAAATGAAGACAGGATAGCATGGGCACAAATGGCTTTCCAGTCATCTTAAATTATCTTTTTCATCAGTACATTTCCTTTGGTCCTTCGTAGTCTTATGCAAATTAGTTTCTGAGTGTGCAATTACAAGCACAATAGCTATCCCAAAAAGAGTTACTTTTTATTGGAACATTAAAGATTACTGCTTTGCAGAATAGAATTTTGGGTAATTTGGCAGTCTATAGAGATTGCCGGTTGTGGATGATTCTAGTTCCTGCTGAAATAGGCACTCCTTTGATAACCTCACTTTCTGAAGTTATTACTAGGCTCATCAGGTTTCATATACAGCACCTAAACTGATATAATAGTACCATGAAAATCTGCCATGTGTGGGTTCTTAAGCTGATTGTCATTTGTATTATCTTACAGAAGAGGCAAATAAACCACTCAAATACATAAAGCATTGTTCATATATAGCATTCTTTTATAATAGTGCAGAATTGCAAGATGTCCAATTAGGTTTTATGGCACTAAAATTTTGATTTATATCATCTGTAGGAAAGAAAAGAAAAAAAATTTAAATGGGGCAATGAAAATGGGACAATACCCTATCAAGTAAATCTTAGCAATACACATTCAAAGTGTCATATGCAGAAACAGATATAAATACATGAAAGACGGTATCACTGCTGAAGTAATGGCTCATTGAGATGCATGTTTGCTGAGAAAAGAAACTATCATGTTTTGCTTACAGGGTCAAACTAGCTATGGAATAATGCTAACATCTTTTAATACAAACTGGATATTTCTTTTTTAAATGAAGAACAAACTAATCAGAAAGGTTTTCAGGTTCACTGTGGTGCTGATATTCTTGCACAGTTCTTCAGATGCTTCTTATTGTTTTGAAAGGGCAAATTCATTGAGATTGACAGTTCAGCAGCAATGGTCTGTCTAGTATCTTCTCTGTGGCTTGAACGGTACACATTCTACATGTCGCAGTACTTTAAGAGTCATGCTAAAAATTCACATTTGCTCTGGGTTTGCTTGTTGGTAACTGCCTTAGAATAAAAACACTTCTTTTGAGGGATGGTTATGGGTACAATAAACTATGCAGTACACCTCTTCATCTGATTTTGGAAACTCTTACAATCAAAATGTCAAGTCATAGAGCTATTTTTGTATCATTTTAGGGTGGCAGAACTCTGCATGTGCCAGGGTCTGAGAAAATACAAAGACCAGTTAGGAAGGACCTAGGCTCTTTCAGCCTTGTGCCATATATATATTCATAAACTATATCTCTTCTGCAGCTGGAGTGTAAACATCTTTTCTCACACTTACGCTTATCCTCCTTCTGAACCTATTCATGTATTTACCTGTCTGGCTATCTATCTATCTATCTATCTATCATCAGTAGACTTCATGCCCAACAAAAAGCCCAACACAGGGCTTGAACTCATGACCCTGATATCAATACCTGCACTGAGATCAAAAGCCAAATACTTAACCAACTGAGCCACCCAGGTGCTCTGTTTATTTCTTATATGGGACATACCACCCTCTGTATTGTGTGGTAATGACTGTCTATATATTTACAGAAAATACAGTTAGCAGTAGAGCACAAGACCTGTCAGTCTCTCTCTCTTCTCCATATTTCTGTTTTTATTTCTTTCCCACACCAGAATGATAACACATTTTTCTCCATGTTATCTCTCCTCTCATCACACTCGTTTGTTGGCTCTTTACATCCCTAATATGATATTCTAGAATCCACTTGAATTTAAATTCCATTAAAATTAATAATTTGACAGTATTTTTCACTGCTGTATCACTGATAGATAGGGAAATAATTTGATGTTGTAATAGTTGAATTGTTAAATAATAAATTAATGATCAAGGTAGATCCTAGACTTTTTCTTCTGTGGAGCTCTCCCTGCCTATGGTATCCAGTAACTTTAGGTACCATCTGTATGCTAGTGACTCTTTTCCACTCTTTGACTTATTTTCTTACATATCTTAGCTATTGCAATATAACTTAAAAACACCGAAGAATAACCTAGTTTCATACTATGGATATCTTTTCCATAGCCTGTATATTCCCAAATTGTTTGCTCTTGTTTAATTTTTGGAATATGGACTCCTCGTTTTGTATCCCAAATTTGTTGCAAATTTTTGCTCCTCTTCCTCATTTTTAGCAAAAATTCAGACTTCACTTCAGGTTCTGAAACTAAGCATCTCTTCAAGAGTTTCTTTTATTTGGGTTTCAGTATTACATATTAACTTGGATAAGACTCTCAAATTATGTTCCATGGAACATTATCTATTGTCAGTTCAGCCTCTCATTTTCCTTGCCCCAATGACTTACCCAACCCCATATTTAAAAAGAAAATAATATATATATTATACAGTGGCCTACAATAAAATTCAATTTCTCTGTAACAGACCTTATTATTTTCCCCTCAGACCTGCTCCTCTGTCATCTGCTTTCTTAAATGTTTCCACTATAATGCTGCAGAACTGTATAATGCACAGTACAATTTTTATTTTATCATCTTGAATAAAAACACAGAATAAGGTAGGACACCAGACATGAGCCAACATCTTGTGAATATCAGCAGTGCAATTCAGTCACCCATATTCTGAAATACATGTCCAAATCATATACCTTTGAATCATATTTGAGGTCTGATTTTTATTCCCTACTTATCAGACAACTGCCAAGCCGAAAAAAATTTTCCTGTGGATCAGGCAAGGGTATAGGACATTAAATGTATTAAAAAATAATGATAAAAAAATTACCAATAATGATAAAGGAAAAATATTTTTAAATATATGAAGGACTAAAAATCATTGACCCTACACACATACATACACACACACACACATATAAATATCATATATGCTATTCCTAAATAAAAGCCTGGTTTTAAGATACATTCTTGTTTTTTTTTAAATTAACAAATTGATCATCTATCATCTATCTGTACTTTTTCATAGGATTGCATATTATGGGTATAGCAAAATTAACTCATCTTGGTTAGTCATATTTATGGGTTTCTTTCATAGTTTGAGATGTGTAGCAACACAATTACCTTATTTTAGTTTCTGAAAGCATACCTTTGCACATGTAGTTTCCTTTGTCTAGAAAATTCTCTTCCCTGCTTTCTTTTTCCCTTTTCATATCTCAGATGAAATGTCATTTCCTTAGGGAATATTTCTTTGATCTCATGGGTGAGGTTCCATTTTTAGGAGCCCCTCTCAGTCTTAACTCTTGCCATGCTCCTATTATCTTTGAAATGTTAGGCTAAATATAACTAACTCTTAATACTAATACTCTTAATACTAATTGATTGATACTAAATCACTTCAGTATACTTTAGTGTAAATATTCTGCCACCATGTTCTTATAGCATCCTGTGATTATTTTCATAATACTTTCACAGTTTATATCTAACCATCTGTATGAATAGTTGATTTTTTTCTTACTAATCTGTAATCTTTATGAAGGCATATATTGGATCTATTTTGTTTATCATTTTATTCCCAGTATGTAGTATAGGTCCTGATATAGATGCTCAATAATAGAATGAATGAGTGAATAAATTATTCAAAGAATATCATTGAAAATCTACTTCTGATTCCATTTGAAGGATTACTGAAAAAATATATTCCTAGACAAAACTGTTTCCTCAAGGGGTCTGTGTATTTACATTTTGATAGAACCTGCCAAACTTCCTGAAGAGTTATGTGTTTTACACGGTTGCTATGCCTGTTGCTAGTTAGCAGGGAATGATATTCTATCCAGGAGACATTAAGCTCAGAACAAACATTATTCGAGATAATTGATTCAAAAGAGTTAAGAGATCATTGAAGCCTAGGTAGGGAGGCATAAGGCATAAAGGCCAAGTAAGACAGTAAATTGGAATGCTATCTGGGTGAACTCTCCTGGCCTAGTAAGGATGGCCCTTCCCAATCAGTGCGTTCTAGGTTGTCTTCACTATGAACTGACACGAACTGACTGCTAATATATATTAATATATATAAATATATAATGTATATTATGTATGTAATATTATATATGTATATTATACATATTATGTATATGTATATAATATGTATACATATTATGTATATGTATATTATAATATACATATTATATATATATGCCTCTATCTCATTAGCATCATAAAATACCCCAAACTTCTCCCCCTACATACCTTTATTTAACCATTTTTTCATTCCAGAAACTTGGAAGTTATCTTAGACAATTTATGCATCATTTTTCTCCTCACTCAGTCTGTTGAAATTCTGTTTTAAACTTCAAAATACATCTTAAATCCAACAAGTGCTTTGATGTGCATTTACATTACCATCAATGTTGCTGTTTTATTTTCCTCCAGTAGCCTAGATGTTCAACATTATATACAAATATGTAATATGTGAGAGAGGCCCCACAAAGGAAAGTAAAAGCACACCAAGTGTTAGGCTTGAATTGTGTTGTAATGACAGCCCTCAAAATGAATTTGAAACGGAGTTTAACTCTTCCATAATAACTGAAAAAAAATAGTTGTTTTAAAATACCGAATACTGACATAATCAATAATCAAAATTGGATAACTTTAGTTAACTGTTAGCTGTTACTCATTCAACAAATATATACTAATAATCTATGAATCATTTAGTTTTGAAAAAAAAAATTAATGTTTATTTTTGAGAGAGACAGAGACAGAGCGTGAGTGGGGGAGGGGCAGAGAGAAAGGGAGACACAGAATCCGAATCAGGCTCCAGGCTCTGAGCTTGAGCTTGTCAGCCCTACGTGGGGCTGGAACTCACGAACTGTGAGATCATGACCTGAGCCAAAGTCGAACACTCAACCGGCTGAGCCCCTCATGAAGTTACTTTTTAATGGGAAGCGACAGATTATAAAATCATGAACAAGATAATTATTATATATAACATATAATATGGCAAAAATAAAGCAAAGCATGTGAGTGTGATCATGGAGTATATAATAAATAGGCAATATTCTTTTTTAATACATAGTCAATTTGTGGTTGTATGTACTACATACATAAAACATTAAATCTTGGCATTACACTAGCCGTATTTCAAGTGCTCAATAGCACATGAGGTTAGTGTATATTGGACATCCTGTATTGGATAGTACAGCTCTAGATTATGCTCATATGGTTATGCAAGAATGTACATGATAGAAAAAGAGGACTCCTTTAATATCATGGTTTTCAGCCTTGGGTGCACAGTGGAATCACATTTGGGAGCTTTTAAAAAATCTCAGTGTCCAGACTGCAATTCAGATCGATTAAATCTATATCTCTCAGAAGGGGATATAAGCATTAATATTTCTCCCTGAGTTATTCTGCTCTACAGCCAGCCAAGGCTAAGGACCCATATTACAATACATGACAATTTCAGAGGAAAACTATAAACTGAATATGGCATATTCAGAGGATATGCCATAGGTTCAAAAGCAAGCAGGTCTCCTTTAAGAAAAAAAAAGTATGATACCATTATCTTTTCAAAACAAACTAATGTTAATCAGTGTCTCATTCTTAGTGTACATTCTAAGCCCGTTCACATCTTTGTCCACATATAACTTTCCAAAATCCAATGCAGTGCCCCCTATACTTTAGCTGGAGATTAATCAAACTCAGTTTAAGAAGTTGACATGATTAGATCTATGTTTCAGATAAAGTATTAGACATCAGTATGTACGATGAATTGCCAATGACAAGAGAGAAAAGTTGTAGGAAGATCAACTATAAGAGTGAGGGGATAAAATCAAGGGATTTAGGCTTATAAATGTTGCAGCAGAAAAAAAGAAGTATGAATTTACAAATGTTAGTCTTTTTTTTAACAATTCATGCACTTTTTTAAAAAAAGTGACAACTCTTAACATGAAAGTTATTACCTACTGTTTCATTGTATATGTTTATGAAGGCTGGGGATGGATTCATTTGTGTCCCCTGTCTTATGTTGAAGAGGGAGAGAATATGAGGAAATTGGACAAGTCAGAGATGATTTGAAGATTATTTTGTTTTGTTTTGTTTTGTTTTTGAGTATAGATGACACACAACATTATATTGGTTTCAGGTGTACAACTTAGTGATTTGACAAGTTTATACTTTATGTTATGTTCACCACAAGGATGGCTATCAGCTGTCCCATTACATTGCTGTTATATCACTGACCATATTCCTTATACTGTGCTTAAAAATTATTATTATTATTATTATTATTATTATTATTATTTTCATTTATTTTAGAGAGAGCATGAACAGGGGAGATGGGCAGAGAGAGAGAGAGAGAGAGAGAGAGAGAGAATCCTAAGCAGGCCTGATGCAGGGCTAGATATCATGACCCTAGGATAATGACCTGAGCCAAAATCAAGAGTTGGACGCTCAATCCACTGAGCCGCCCAGGTGCCCCGATACTGTGTTTTTTATTCCCGTAACTTACTCATTACATAAATGGAGGCCTATGCCTCCCTCTCCCCTTCACCCATTTTGCTCAATCCCCCTTGCCCCTTCTGGCAACCATGAGTTTGTTCTCTGTATTTATAGTTCTGATTCTGTTTTTTGTTTGTTTGTTCATTTTTTAGATTCCATTTGTGAATGGAACCATATGGCATTTGTCTTTCTCAGTCTGACTTGTTTCATTTAGTGTAATACTCTCTAGGTCTGTCCCTTTTGTCTCAGATGACACAATCTCATCCTTTTTATGGCCATGTAATATTCCATTGTGTATATATACCACAGTTTCTTTATCCATTCATCTATTGATGGAACTAAATTGTTTCTATGTCTTGACTATTGTAAATAACACTGCAGTAAACATAGGAGTGCATATATCTTTTAAGTTAAGATTTTTTAAGTTTGTTTGTTTGTTTGAGAGAAAGAGCATGTGAGTAGGGAAGGGGCAGAGAGAGAGGAAAGAGAGAGAACCCCAAGCAGGCTCTGCACTGTCAGTGCAGAGCTGGATGCAGGGCTCAAACTCACAAACCCCAAGATCATAACCTGGACCAAAGCCAGAGTCCCATGCTCAACTGACTGATCCACCCAGGCACCCCTGAATTAAGATTCTTAATTTCATTGGTAGAGAGGAGCATAATACCATGAACAAGAAATGAGATTCAAGAGGTTGTCGAGGGAAACATAATTGATCTTATTTTTTTTAAGTTTATTAGTTTACCTGCAAGGCATCCAGAAGAAAATAAAATGTATGAGGTTGATTTGAACTAGAAATATAGATTAGTCTATACTGTATTGTTTGCCAAAGATATCTTCTCATTTTTAAAGCTTTGTAATTTTTGCTTATGAGCTTGATATCTAGCATGAAGCTTGGCACATAGACTATTGTGGAACTTAACCAGCATGAATTACAAGGGAATTGTACGTATTAACATGACTTGGAAATGGAGTCAATGAAGAGCCCTTGATTCTCATCATTTGTACTAAGGTTTAAGGCAACTTAATAACTGTATCCATTAAAACATTTTGTATGGTAATTGATAATTTTGAGATATAATATTCATAAGAAAACCACATCATGAGCAAAGAGTGATGCTAAAGAAGGGAGAGAACATGGAAACAAACAAACTATTGTATAAATTCTACTTCAGAGTCAGGATTGGTCAGTGTATTGGTTTGCTAGAGCTACCATAACAAAGTACATAGGCTGGGAAGCTTAGACAGTAGAAAATGATTTTATCACAGTTGTGGAGGCTGGAAGTCTAAGATCAAGGTTTGGACAGATTGGTTCCTGGTGATACGTCTCTTCTTTGCTTGCAGATGGCCTCTTTCTGCCCATCCTCATTACCTTATTTTAACTGAATTACCTTTTTAAAGATCATCCATAAAAATAGCCATATTCTGAAGTTACCAAGTGTTGGAGTGTCAATATATGAATTGTGGACCATGGGCATAATTTGGACTGTAAGAGTCCAGGAATTGGTTTATAACTTACATTGTTAATATGGGTCAAGAGTGGCAAGTGACAGAGATAAGATAAATGAGATGGGGTAGCCTTGTTGCAGAAAGTGGCTTAGTTCATGGAAGTGGAAAAAATTTCTCCTTGGATGCCTGGGAATATTCGTAAGATATAAATAGAGAAATCAATCAGCTATATAAAGCCTAAAACTGCACTAAGACTTTTAGAAATTAAGACTTTTTGGCATTCCCAGAAACTTAAATTAAAAATAACCAGAGTACAAGACAATTTAGTAAAAAAAATAAAATAAAATAAATTGACTGTGTAAACTCATTATCTTCATAATAGTAGCATAATAAAATAATAAAGGTTTTTTTTTCAACACGAACACCTAGACAACAATCTAAGCTATAACTTTGTAGAGAAGAAGTTCCAATTTTAATTAATTCTAAAAGTACACATAAATGTGAAAGGTGACAAATTTGGTTATATAAAACCCAAACACCTCATGTTTTTCTCTTATTTACACAATTAAAGGCTGAAATATTTTCTGTATATTTAAAATAAAGATTCTTGACAATGGGTCATGGATTTTCCCCAGTCCTCTTCCAAGCAGAGACAGAGTTGACATGTGAAACTCATTTGTCTACATTATTCTGTGAGCTGGAAGAAGAGATACTGAATTCAAACAAATAATAGGTTGAACTTGCCAAAAGATATATTTTGAGAGATAGTGTGTGCTTTATGGATTTAGCATTAAAGTAAGTGTCTTTATAATAAAGTAAGGGCTTCCTGAGGAACTCTGAGAGAACAAAAACAGTTCTCTGATTATTCTTTCACTTCCCTCTTACCTAGAGTTTGGTAATTCATCCCTTCATTAGGTGTACGAAAAAATTTGTTTTTTGTTTGTGTGTGTGTGTCTGTGTGATCTGCTTATGTGACACTAATAGGCATATTGTTTTATGTAGGTATACATATATACTTATTAATGCACTTTTATAACTAATTTAGTTGTAATTTAGTTATATTTTGTAAAATATTTTATTGGGCCAAATATTGTAAGTTTATAAAAATGAAAATAACTCAGCAAATATAAGAGCAGAAGGCAAGCTAACTGAAAATAAATATGGAGAATTTGTGTTCAAAATTATCATAAGTTTTACTTTATGGACCTAAAGTATGTTGGACTTTGACTTTTAGGGAAGTATAGAAAATTTTGTATAGTTTAGTATGAACCTGTGCATAATGCATAAAGCCCCCAGTTAGACTTATGGTGCCTGAAATTGGAGTACGGTGGGTCTAGGTGTTCTGGAAGCAGTAGGAATTTATTTCTGTCTTTACATTTTCTATGCCATGACAATTCCAAAGAAGAGGAAAACAAAAAGGACTAGTAATGGATCAGGATGTATAGAAATAGGACAAGGGGACAAAGAAAGGAGAATAAAAGGAAAGACTAGGGGAGGACACATAGAATACATGAGAGGAAGTAAAAAAAATGGACAAGGAAAAATAGAAGGAAAAAGGAAGAAAGATGATAAAAGAAGATCATCATTTTATTGGGAGGGAGAGGAGGTATTGGGAGAAGAACAGATGAAAAGAAAGAAAACAGTAGGAAAAGGAGAGAAAAGAAAAAGAAAAGGAGAAATACATAGAAAAGAAACAGAAGTCTGAAGATGGAAAACAGTCATGATGATTTACAAATATTTTCTATTTGTATTCAAATAATATTCAAAATATTATATATTTTTAGTTTAATGAAACCTTACAAGGTATCTATAAAATATAATTTAATAACCTCATTGTATAAATAAAGTAAAAAATTAAGAAAGACATTAGTATATGGCAAGTCCAGTTTTCTGATATAATGTAACATAGTCCTTGATTTATTTAGGATGGCAGTTTTGTTTTGTTTCATTTTTTGTACACTACAACCTAATAATTAATAGTCGAAAATGCTTCTGTATAGCTTCTTAGGTTTATAAGCTTGTAACAATGCCTATTTTGCAAAAACTCTAATAATTGTTAAAGGAGAAACTAAAAATAATACTCTATTAAAATTTTACTGAGAGATTAAAAATTTTTCTCAATAGAAATAAAAATAGTTTAAGAAGAACAAAAACAGTGTCTTTAAAAAATTGGGCATATAGAAAGTATGGAACTTCTTTGGTATAAGAACTTATAAAGGACACTAGGGAATTTGAGGTCTTTGGAAACTCTCAGGTGAGTCACACAAAGGAGGAATATATATGTTTTATGTCGTTAGTAAGTAAGAAATACACATTTTTCAGTTGTGGAAAGTATCTATGGTTCCCATACAATTTGAACTCTCTGAGAATAAAATAAAGAAGGATTTGTTATGTTTTATTTGTTCTCCTTGTTGACTGTTTTTGTGACTGCTTCTAAAATGATCGAATGGTCACCTAGCAAGTGTCTCTCCAGGCAGCACTTAGACAACCCACCTGGATGTCAACATACAGCTCAGATATTTTAAAAATAAAAATAAGAATAAACACATTAAATAATACCGTGTGTCATATAGAAGGAAGAAGAACATTTTGGCTAGTTTATGATTAGAAATTCCACTAGCATTTGGATATTTGGGTCATATTGTTGTGATCAAATAATTAACTGCAGAATGTACACATTTTCTTTTCCAAAAGATTTTGTGTTTCTATGAAGGAGATGAACTGATAACAGTTAACAAATTTTTTGGCTACTTGTACCTGATAAATAAGTTATTTACTTCAATATTTTATAAACATGAATGATTCAAATTTCAAATGGCTTCACTTTTAGTGTTTTCAAAAAATTTCACCTGATTTAAAGTTTCCCAACACTCCATTGAATCATAGACCTGTATTCTATATCTGATTTATCAGTGGAAATCTAAAGGACCATAAATGTGCAATTATACTCAAGTTTACCCTATCTTTTTTTGAGTATAGTTTACACACGATGTTATATTAGCTTCAGGTGTACAACATACTGATTCAACATCTCTGTATACTACTCTATACTCACAACAAGTGTAGCTACCATCTGTCACCATACAATGATATTACAGTATCATTGACTATATTTCCCATGCTGTACCTTTTATTCCCATGACTTATTCATTCCATGACTGAGAGCCTCTATCTCCCACTCCCTTCTACCCATTTTGTCCATCCCTCCACCTCACTTCCCTCTGGCAACCATCAGTTTGTTCCCTGTATTTGTAAGTATGATTCTCCCTTTTGTTTGTTTATTCATTTATTTTATATTTTAGATTTCACAGTTGAGTGAAATCTTTACTTTTGAGTTATTGTGTGACTTGACTTTGTCTTTAATTATCATCAAAAATTTTGTTCATTTGCTTTCATAAGAACATACTTTCTACTGTGGTACAGATATAAATCTTGAAAAATACATCATCATTTTACATAATTATCTTGGAAAGATATTAAATGCTTATTAGTATTGCATTAGTACTGGCATTATTTTCTTTAGTTCAGCTTTTTATTCAACAGGTTCCAGAAGAGGTTTTTTAGTCGAAAAGATCAAAGTACGTGTCATCAACAGACTCTTCTGATTCTTCTTTCTTTCTTCCACTTCCTTCTTCTCAGCTGGGGCAGCAGTGGTGGAGGGAGCGGAATCTCCTGCTGGTGCAGCACCAGCTTCTGGGGCAGGTCCACCAGCGCCTACATTGCAGATGAGGCTCCGATGTTGACATTGGCTAGGGTCTTTGCCAACAAGCCCGGCCAGAAAGGTTCAACATTTACCCACGCTGCTTTAATGAGAACGTTGATCTTACCCTCCATAACTGTCACCTCATCTGACATGGAGGATGAAGGCCGAATAGATGCAGTGAGCTCCAAGATGGAGACCATGACACCAGCAAGTGCTGAATGGGCACTGCCAGGCACAGTGCTAATCACAGTGGGATGAAGTGTGGGTCTCAACCCAATGCGGCCTTATATTCCTTGGAAGGACCAAGCACCTTAGCAGCAGCTGAAGAAAGCTGCCATTAGCATTATTTTAAGAGCTAAACTGTAAAGAAAAATAATTTTTACATAAAATAAAATAGCAATATTTTACGTGAAAAGCTTTTAAATACTGTATGTCATCTAGGATACTATAGACATAAATTGATGACTGTTGCACTCGGTAACATTGTAGTAAATGTTAACTGGCTCTCAAAAATTTAAAAAAAAAAAAAAGTAGACTTGACTTTAAACCAGTGTCCATACGTTAGAGTGGGAGAGAGCCAAAGCATAAGAGACTCTTAAAAACTGAGAACAAACTGAGGGTTGATGGGGGGTGGGAGGGAGGGGCGGGTGGGTGATGGGTATTGAGGAGGGCACCTTTTGGGATGAGCACTGGGTGTTGTATGGAAACCAATTTGTCAATAAACTTCATATAAAAAAAAATAAATAAATAAACCAGTGTCCATAAATGCTCTTACCTTAGCAGATTTCCTGAAAATGGAGTTGGGGAAGAGAGGTGCATAATTGGTTCCAGTGAGCTGATACGAGCTAGCTCCAGTGGATCACTGCTTATATTGAAGTAATGTTTGGAAGACACAACATAAACTGTATATAATAGAGGATAATATTCATTAAATCAAGCAAAATATACTGGTTTCAAAATTACACTATTTTATTACAACTATAGATTTCAAAACTGATCATCAGTTAAGTAAATAACTCATTCTAATGTAATGCTTCCTTCAATATATTCACTTTATATTTTATCGATAGACTCAATACTTGCCACTCTCCCTGGGTGTATCTGAGTGAACTAGGAGTTCTGTAATTTATTTACCTGTCTCAACTGTATGTCAATCTTCTATATAGTCTGAATAGATTTTTCCTGGCCGTTTTCCTTTAATTGTCCATGTTTATATGTATTTCTAAGGTATAAACAATGTGTTTCTAATGTGTACTTAATACACATATAGCTAATTTATATCCACTGTACACATATCTCTATTTATCCATACTCATACCAATATCTATACTTATTCCATCTCCTCTGGTTTATCGATATCTAACCATTTGTTATAATAATGTAAATCTTTGTTTATAATTCACAATTTGAGCTAAATGACTTAAAAAACAATTGGACATATTTAATGTATAAATATGAATTGATTTCTACCAAAATATAAATATTAGCATTAGATTTATTTTTCTTGTTTTCATAAAAGGAAAAAGTTAAATACCATGAAGACTCTAGGCCCTTAACGTGGTTGGTCAGAGAATGCTAATGAAGTTAAAAGGAAAGTCAAGTTTCTGATGCAGAAGATTAATTGCAAAATCCACAGTTTAGTTTTTTGATGGTTACTTACATGGAGTTAAAGGTCTAGCTGAAGATAAAAATCCAAATATTTCTATCGTCTACCAATTGTGTTCTTCGTAATTCCTTAATAATTTTAGATAAGTTTTAATAAAATATGAAAATAAAACAGGACAATTTATATGAGGGCAAAAATAGAAGTCTACATTTCAGGCCAAGTAAAAAAGAAGAGGTAAAATAAAGGTTAAGACAGAAGAGTAACTATGATTAACCACTTTTGTTAAGACAAAAAAAAGGTTATATGTGTTTCTTTTAAAGGAAATTACCATTACATTTCCCAATTCAAAAATATAACTTCATGGTCTTAAATAGGATAGATTTCCTTAGAAAACTTGTATCCAAGTATTTCCTGTGAATTAAATATTACCACATAATTATTTGTTTATATAAGTTTGTACTTAATAGTTTCAATTATATGTCATGGCAATGTTTTTCATACAATATTTATTATCTTAGTCCTAAAACTTGATAAACACCAGCAAAACCATACTACTTTTACTCGGTAAGAAAGTGAGAAATGACATTTGCAGAGATGAAAATAATTTCCTATATCTCTAAAAAAGTTACTTTTCATTGTGATCAGAAATATTTCTAGTAAGCACCTTTGAGAAATACAAAAATGTTTTTTCCAGGTTATTCTCTTGCCCTTTGATGCCATGTATTTGGTATATAGCAATGAGAAGCTTATGGGACCTGTGAAAAACGCTAAGTTCAGTAATGTGTGCCTAATAATAAAATTGGAAGGCCTTTAGAAACATGTGAGGTTAAGACAGAATTGACTCCAAAGAACACTATGAAATACAGTGATAAATTTTCATCTTCCACTTTTATTTCTTCATGCTCCTTTGATTCTCTCTTCTCCATATAACTCTCTCTTTCTCTTATAGACTGCTGAAACATTACATGGGAATTCTGTTCTTCAATAAGATAATTCTTTCTGATTTTAGTATTGGCCATGGAGGGATTAGAACATGGTAGAAAGAGCCCTGAGCCTAGAAGTCATGCTGTACATCATGTGCACATTTAGAGGGACATTAAAAGTGATACAATACGTAGGACAAATTTAGGACTGAAAGAAAAAATGGACACAAAATTGAGCAAACTCTGCAATTCTGGGTATGAGAGAAGAAAGCATACCCATTTTGTGGGGCAGTTGCTTAGTGCATAGCAACATCATAAACCATTAACTAGAACACCATACCACGAAGGATGGCCTCATGTAACAAGTGAAGCTCAAGCTGGCAGTAAACATCAGAGGATTCAATGAAATAATTTTGTGTCTTAAAAGGCCTTAGAATATGGTCACACAGTATCCAGGAACAGATGGTACCGTGTAGTGCAGGTTGGCAGAAAGTCCTTTCAAGGAATTGTATCAGTATATATCAGGCCTCAAGTCAACTCAGTGGGTTTAAAGAAAAAAATTTGATTACTTGGAAGGATAGTAAGAAAATTGGCAAGGCTGTAGTTCAAAAACAACCAAAAATGCCTGGGAGGTTCTCTAGGTATGGATGAAGATCATTAAGTAATTTAAAAATAAACTCTAGGGAAGAATAACCAGTTGGAATCAGCAAGAACAACTATTTAGTTCTGATCTTAGGGAATGGAATAAAAACTATTTAACCTACAGTTGTAAGACAAAATATATGACACTAGGTAAAATTTGAGTATCTGTTAATATTGAATAATTGCAATATTTGGGTAATATTTTTACTTAAAATTTTATTGTTTGATTCAAAATTAACTGTGTCTTTTTGTGCCTATGTGTGGGAAATCTAGTGATCTTAATTTAATGACAGCTGCATGTGAGACCTAGCCTTGTGCATCGCACCAGGCCTGAATCTGCAAGAGAAGACAACTTTAGAGAGAAGAATGTAGGTAGAAGTTGGGAGACGAACAGTCCCAGGTATCTGTATGGCATAAGTCTATATCTGAAACCAATTTCCTTAAACTGTTAATTTTTAATAATGATATGAGACAAACTAATCCCTTGATTTGTGTACAGCATTGCCATATATGTAGCCCACCACGAATTATAATTTCTAGTCTGTAGCATTCAGTGAAGGGTAACCTGCCATAATATTTGAAGTTTATACATCTGAAAGACAAGCAGACATTTTTATTTTTATGTCTATTTTTTATTATTTTTTTAAGGTTTTATTTATTTTGAGAGAGTGCAAGCAGGGGTAGGGGCAAAGATAGAGGGGGAGAGAGGATCTGAAGCAGGCTCCACACTGACAGCAGAGAGCCCAATGCGGGGCTCAAATTCACGAACTGTGAGATCAGGACCTGAGCCAAAGTCAGGCTCTTAATTGACTGAGCCACCCAGGTCCCCCAAGCAGACTTTTTTTTTTTTTTAAATAAATTCCAGTTTGAACTGTAATTTGACTTTACGATAGCACTCATTTCATTTTTATTATGAACTTTTAAGTTCTGGAAGAGTTAAGCCTTCTTTATTTGTCTAAGAAATGAATTATGCCATTCCAAATTATTGTGTCCCATGATGGATGAATGGATAAAGAAAATGTAACACACACACACACACACACACACACACACACACACTGGCATAGTATTCAGCCATATAAAAGAAGGAAATCCTGTCATTTGTGACAACATGTATGATCCTCAGGATATTATGCTAAGTGAAATGTCAGACAGAGAAAGACAAATACTATATGATCTCATTTATATGTAGATTCCCAAAAAGCCAAACTCATAGAAATAGAGAGTAGGGACACCTGGGTGGTTCGGATGGTTAAGCTTCTAACTCTTGATTCCGGCTCAGGTCATGATCTCAATGATCATGACATGGAGCCCCATGTCAGGCTCCACGCTGAGCATGGAGCCTGCTTATGATTCTGTCTCTCCCTCTCTCCCTCTCCCTCTGCCCTTCCCCAACTCGTGCTCTCTTGCTCTCTCTCAAAAAAATAGATGAAATATAATTAATCACATACCATGCCATACCATGCCATACCATACCATGCCATGCCATACCATACCATACCATACCATACCATACCATACCATACCATACCATAAATATAGAGAGTAGAATGGTGGTTGCCAGAGCTGGAAGGTAGGAAAAACGGGGAAATGTTGGTCAAATTGTATGAACTTCCATTTATAAGGCAAAAAAAAGTTCTGGAGTACCTAAATATACAGAATCATGACTATAGTTAACATGCTGTGTTATGTATTCCAAACTTGCTAAGACTGTATCCTAAATGTTCTTACTGCAAAAAAATAAATAAAGTAGTTATATTAGGTAATAGATGTGTTACCTTTCTGTGGTAATCATTTCACAATATATGTGTGTATCAAATTATCATGTACATCTCAAATTTATACAGCGTTGTATGTAAATTATATCTCAATAACACTAGAGTGAAAAAAAGAATAAATACTAAAAACAAACATCTGAACTGTAACCTAGATCTTGGTAGCACATTCTGAATTCTTCATGTCCCCATTCAGGAAGCATAGTGTATAATTCCTTTTTCAGAAGGGTTGGTTAGAAGAGGGGAATTGGGACATAAACTTATATTTATTGCCTGAGATTTTTACTTTATCAGTCTCTAATAGTAGCCATTACTCTGCTAATAACATAGTTGTACAGTTGAGGCTGAAATTTTATTTCCTGGGAATTTATGGTTTGTAGTGTTAATATCCAGGCTTATGAAACCTATATACTATGCCCTGAAGCTCATGAGTTTGGGGTATAAGGCAGTGCTTTGTCCTGGTCATATCTTAAATGGGGATGGAGTTGACAGTGGCTATACCTAGTAATGTGGAGTTTTCTGGTGAAATTACTTTTTATTTAATTACTCGTCCCTGCCTCTTTACTACATTTTAATACCAAGAACAAAATGAGGTCCCAAGGCCAATTCCCAAAGGGTAATATTTTTATTAATATAGAAAACAATCCTGGTAATTGTCAGAGTTATGGGGTCTAGGAGAGAAGTTTTCACTGCTTGCTTTTCCTTGTATATATTTCAGGAGGTGTTAAATCAGAAGATTCTATATTTCCTTTTAAAAATCATATGTAATTGGTAGGAAAACATTAAGTGACAGCTTAAGAGAAAAGTCCGTTCTCTTTAGAGCATGGGTGAATGAGAGCTCATTGAGACAGAAGGTGTCTTAAATGTCACTTCAGGGAGTGACCTGCTTCAGGTCATAGAGGACATATGACCCTTGCTGGCCGCTAGTACCAGAACACTAAGAAAGAATATATAAATCATAGAATGAGACCATGAAGGCAGATTCTTTGATCACATCTCCTTGGAAGCATTTCTAGTTCTTTTTAATAGAATATAGATTCTTATGATAATATAAAGATTTATTGTTTCTAAACAAGAAAGATCTATAGCAAAGTCTGCGTTGAACAAGAGCTTTCATTATGAAACTTTTATAAAACTATACCCTGGCACAAAGGTTTAGGGGTCTCACTTTGTCTGATCCTGATCATTGTTTGTTATAAAAGGAAAAAGCATGTTTTTTTAGAGTCTTTAAACCAGATTCAGTGGGCTATAATTCTCTGATAAACCACAATGAAGATAGGGATAAAGAGGAAGGGAAAAGTCTAATAATATAGTTTAAAATCTTGAAACATATACCCAAATAACAATAGCCTGAAATTTTTATAATTCATGGTAAGAAATGTAAAGCATGATGGTTAAAAGTATTGAAGCCAGAAGGCAGCTACACCTTCCTAGCTGTTTGAACTTTACCTGGTTACTTTATCTCCCTTTTCCTCAATAAGTGCACTTGTGCAATGAGAATAAGAATGATAATAAATACTAATTCTAATGATAACATTTATTGCATTACAAAAATAATCAAATTAATACATAATGTAGACTCTGGGTCTAAAGTTCTCACTTGTCTCGAAAGAGAACGGACGCAGGATGAAAAGTGAGAGAAGGCTAATGTCTGGGAAAAGACAAGAGCCCCGAATAAGGGTTCTGGTCCCATTTTTATTAGGATCAGAAGGCTTACAAACATGGTGATGGATGTGCACAAAGAGACAATGAATCTGTGATCATTAACTTGCGGATGTGAAGGAAAGGGGATCTTGAAGATATTCGGGGTTAGGGGTTGGGTTAATACAAAACAAAATCCTGAAGGTGTTTTCAGTGGACGTGAGGCACCACCTCTGTTTATCTTAGCTAGCCTAGGGGATGAGACAGGTAGGACATGTGACTTCAAGGTTGACAAGACACCTTTCTTTTGTTAATCATCTCCCCTCTGGGCAACTTCCGCTCTGCAGCACACAGCTGCAGTCTGTAGCCCAATTTACCAGTTTACCTAACTTGGTCCTTCCTTCCTGTGAAAGCAGCTTTCTGCTATAGTACTAAATTGGGGGACACTTCCACCCTGAATACCTAATCTTGTTTATTTCCTATACCTATGTTCTATATTGGGGCCTTTGCCCCTCCATCTCTATACTGGGGCTTCTGCCCTGCCTTCCCTATACTCATTTACCTAATCTTGTTTACCCAAACTTGGGTGTGAGCCTCCTATGGCTTTGTACTTCTTTATACCTTGTTAACCCATTGGTGTAAGCCCAGGGGATTCCTAAGCTTATTTCCCCCACTTGTATAGAACAGTACACATAATAAACACTCAGTAAACATTAGCTGATATTCAATGTATCCTCTATTCTGGTCATTGTGATAGGTATGTTTCTATTTATTGTAGCTGATTTAGTTTTAAAGTAACCCTGAAAATAAGGACACTTACTATCCATACATTTTTCACATATGGAAAACTGTTGTTTACAAATTGCAAGTTAATGTATACTCATTATTCCAGGGCAGGGTTTGTATGCAAAATATCTAAACAAGTAGTAAAACTCAAAAGATCTGAGTGGGGCACCTGGATGGCTCCCTTGGTTAAGCGCCGACCTTGGCTCAGGTCATGAATGATCTCAGTTTGTGAGTTTGAGCCCCGCATTGGGCTCTGTGCTGACAGCTCAGAGCCTGTAGTCTGCTTCGCATTCTGTATCTCCCTCTCTCTGCTTGTCCCCTGCTCATGCTCTGTCTCTCTCTGTTTCTCAAAAATAAATAAACATTAAAAAATTAAAAAAAAAAATAACTCAAAAGATCTGAGCAAACATCTCACTAAAGATAATATATAAGTGGAAAATAAACATATGAAAAAATACTCAACATCATTTTTAGGTAAATGCAAAGTAACACAGCAGTTATCTATTAGGATGGCTAAAATTCAAAACTCTTACGGGCGCCTGGGTGGCTCAGTCAGTTGAGCATCCGACTTTGGCTCAGGTCATGATCTCGCAGTCTGTGAGTTCAAACCCCACGTTGGGCTCTGTCTGACAGCTCAGAGCCTGGAGCCTGCTCCCGATTCTGTGTCTCCCTCTCTCTCTGCCCCTCCACCGCGCTCGCTCTCGCACACGCGCTCTCTCTCTGTCAAAAAAAAATATTAAAATTTTTTTTAAATAAAAAAAATTCAAAACTCTTAAAATACCAGCTGATGTCACAAATATGGAGCAGCAGGAACCCACCTTAATATCTGGTGGGAATGTGAATGGTACAGCCACTTTGGAAGATCTCTGACAGTATTTTATAAAGCTAGCCATATTCTTACTATATTATCCAAAAATCAAGCTCCTAGATATATACTTAACTGATTTGAAAACATATCCAGGGGAACCTGGGTGACTCAGTTGATTAAGCATCTCACTTTGACTCAGGTCATGATCTCACGGTTCATGTGTTGGTACCCTGTGTTGGGCTCTGTGCTGACAGCTCAGAGCTGTTATGCCCAGAATTCGTGATCCCCAAAGACCACCAGGGAGCCGAGTCTGATGCAAAAGCAAAAGAGCCTTTATTCGAGCTAGCTCGAGCTCAATCCCCTACCTGCACCAAGGCAGCGGTGAGATACCAGGGAGAGAGAGCGAGTTTCAAAAGGACAAAGGTTTTATTGGGGCCTAGGGGCAGTTGTCGAGGTAATGGCTGTGGCCTCAGCCGATTGGCTGGGGAAGGGTCGGAGTCCTGTTAGGCAGGTGAGTGGGAGGTTACTCAAGGGGAGGAGGCGTGGTCAAGGTGAAGGACACAGAACAAAATGGAGTTGGCTGGCGTAGGCCCGCCCTTTCAAGAGCTTCAAGCCTGATTCAGATTCTGTGTCTTCATCTCTCTCTGCCTCTTTCTGCCTCTCCCTCTCTCTCACAATTTCAAAAATAAATAAAGATTAATTTTTAATTGTAAAAAAGAAAATTTATGTCCATACAAATACCTGTACATGAATGTTTGTAGCATTTCCATTCATGATCTCCAAAAGCTGGAAGGTATCACTGTGTTCTTTAATCTGTAAATGAAAGAAAATATCTGTGGTGCGTCTATAAAATTAAATACAGCATATCTCATTTTATTTTTTTTTCCTTTATTGTGCATCACAGGTTTTGTTTTGTTTTTTTTTTTTCTTTCAAGTTGAAGGCAACCCTGTGTCAAGCAAGTCTGCTGGCATCATTTTCCAACAGCATTTGCTCACTTCATGTCTCTATGTCATATTTTGGTAATTCTCAAATATTTCAGACTTTTTCATTATATTTGTTAGGGTGATCTATGATCAATTATTACAACTCCCTGAAAGCTCAGAGGATGGGTAGCATTTTAAAGCAATCTTTTTTAAATTAAGGTTTATACATTGATTTTTAGACATAATGTGACTGCACACTTACTAGACTACAGGATAGTATAAAAATAACTTTTATATCCATTGGGAAATCAAAAATTTCATTTGATTCAGTTTATTATGATATTTGCTTTATTGTGGTGGTGTGGAGTGAACTTGGAGTACCTGCAAGGTATGCCTGTACTGTTCAGTGATAAATAGGAATGAGCCATGAAAAGATGTGAGTAAATCATAAATCATAAATTCATATTGCTAAATTAAGCTAATCTGAAAGGGCTAATACTGTATGTTTACATTGATACGACATTCTGGAAGTGGCGCAAGTATGAAGATAGTAAAAAGCTCAATGTTTGCTATAGATTTGAGGGGGTAGTTAAATAAGTGAAGCACAGGGTTTTTTGGTTTTTGGTTTTTTTAGGCCAGTGAAACTTTTTTAGTATAACACTACAATGGTAGATATATAACACTATGCATTTGTCAAAACCAGTAGAACTTTATGATGTAAAGAATAGTGTGTGCACACTTTAGGTAAGTAATAAAATTCTTTGATAGGCTGTTGGATCCTAAGGGGGAATGGTGCCTGTGACAAAAGAATCTAACAGTATTTCATACGTATAAAATAACTTTGTGAATGTGATGGGGGAAGATGTGCTTATGTAGGTGACTTTGGAAATGAGTGGACACTAATAATAAAGGAAAAATGGGGGGCACCTGGGTGGCTCAGTCAGTCAAGCATCCAATTCTGCTCAGCTCATGATCTCACAGTCTGTGAGTTCTAGCCCCCCATCAGGCTCTGTGCTGACAGCTCAGAGCCTGGAGCCTGCTTCCAATTCTGTGTCTCCCTCTCTCTCTGCCCCTCCCCAACTCGTGCTATCTTTGTCTCTCTAAAATTAAATAAATAAACTTAAAAATTAAAAAAAAACTTTTTTAAGGAACCATACATACATAGCACATTACTCTTGTTGGTAAAACATGGGGAACTGGTTAATAATTTTGAAGCCATTTTATGTAAATACTGAAATAACCAATTAAATAGAAGGATGGCAGGTGATATGATCCATGTTTTTCATGATTGGAGTGATGGATTAGATAGAAACAAGAGTAGGAGATTAAAATTACCCATGTGTTAATAGAGTTAGATACATCCATGTGAATTCATGAGGATTTAAATACAGAAACAGATGGTTAAATATAGAAATATTTAAAGATGAGTATAGATGCAGGTTCATATACACACATATATTACCTTGTGCTGTCAGTTTAAAGAAGCTCAAAGCAACAAAATCTCAGTAGCAACAAACATACCTAGCTCCCGCAGTTCCTAATACCACCTCTTTGAAGAAATGGTTGATTCTGGAAACAGAACAGAAATAATAGAATGAGTCTGGAGCATCTTATGGTACCAAATAATTGATCCAGAGAAAAGGGGGGGGGGAAGGAAAAAAAAAGAAACCATTACAGGGTCTGTCAAAAGACCCTCAAAAGATGCCTGTTGAAAGAGCTCCCAGTGGTCAAAGCTGGCATAATTTGAAACAAAAGCAAGGAAGGAAGGAAGGGTGAGGGAGGGAGGAAGGAGGGAAGGAAGGACAGATGAAGGAGAGAGGGAAAAGAAGGGAAGGAGGGAGGCAGGCAAAGAAAGTTTGATTATTATAATAACCCAGGTTATAAATATACATGACTCAATACTACTATAAATATGTTATTGAATAAGTAAATAAGGGAGAAGAGGTAGATCTCCAGTGCAAGAGAATTCCAAATAATTTTTGTAGATGTCTTGCCCTCAAGGAGGTGGAGCAGAACTCTTCACTTTTTAAGTATGGGCTGTGCATTGTAACTTCCTTCCAAAGAGTACAGCATGAATGATTGAGATATAGAGTAACTTTGCACTGGAGCAGCTTACCTAACTATCTCAATTGGGCGATCAAGGTCAAGATCGATAAGTCATGTTGATAAGTACCCTTGATCTGACATGATGAAACTGCCACTTCACCTCTGCAAAACCAATAATCATTCTAATCATGAGAAAAGCATAAAATAAATATCAACTGTGGCATACAGAACACCTGTTCTGCATTCCTCAAAACTTTAAAGGTCATCAAAAACAGGAAAATCTGAGAAACTTTAACAGTCAAGAGGAACCTAAGGACACATGATGACTCAGTGTAATGTGGATGTGATTGTGCAACAGAAAAAATAACTCTATGTGAAATTAAGGCAATCTGAATAAAGTATGGATTTTAGTTAATAATAACATATATTATCTCACTGAATGTGCTAAACAAATGTAAGATTTAAATAATAAATGAAACCAAGGGTGGGATTTATGTAACCTTTCTGTGCTATCTTCACAATTTATATGTAAATCTAAAAATTTCCTAAAATAAATCACATATTAATAACCATCTATATGTAAGTACACAGACACACACACAAAACCAATATAAAATATAGATTTGAATACTTTAGAGCATAACATAAATGACATTATTCAGCACATGTGCTCATTCTTCATTTTTTGACAAATAATTTTGGCAAAAAAGAATTGTTTTGATTCCACATGGATATGTGCAGCTCTCTTTCATTCATTTTAAAGGAATGTGATTGTAATGATCACATTTTAGTTTATTTTTCCATTCTTTTGATGCATGCTGGGATTGATTTTAATGTTTTGGCTATAGCTAATGGTGGTACTGTGAACAGTATGCTTACTTATTGAATGTAGGAAATTGTGTCTAAAGTGCATAACTACAAATGGCATTACTGGGTAATGGAGAATTCACATCTGCAACCAAAATAGGAATGACTCAATTGCATTTTTAAATTTTTTTTCAAGTTTACTTATTTATTTTGAGAGAGACAGAGTCAGCGTAAGAAAGGGAGGGGCAGAGAGAGAGGGAGACAGAATCCCAAGCAGGCTCTTCACCTTCAGTGCACAGCCCAATGTGGGGCTTGAACTCACGGAATCATGAGATCATGACCTGAGTTGAAACCAAGAGAGACGCTTAACCGACTGAGCCACCCAGGTGCCCCATCAATTGCATTTTCTATGTACACTCCCACTGGAAGTGTATGAGTGTTCTTATATCTTTAAATAAGAACAAATATTTAAATTTAGAATAAATAATTGTCATCTTTTTAAAATGTCATTTTAATGCATGTGACATGATATCTCACTTTGATTTTAAATCATGGTCCTTTATTATTAGTGAGATGGATTTCTTGTCCGTATGTATTAGGTATTTCTTTTTTGTCATATTTATATTAACAGCTATACATTCTGTATTATAATATCTGTCAGTCATATATATGTATACATATATGTATACATGATGTATATGTATACATATATATGACTGACAGATATTATAATATTATATATATATATATACAGTAAATATGCACCTTTTGCTTATTTTTTTTCATGTTGTTTATGCTGTCTCTGTGGTTTTGCTTTTGTATTAAGAAAATTTTTGCTAGAATGATATCCTGAAGTTTGAGGAATTCAACCCACCTGGAATTTTATCTGGTATGAGTTAGCAAATAACCCCTCTCCCAATTAATATAAGCCATTGTTTGAGTACCTTTACATTTTTGTATGTACCATTGTATCTCTTCCTCACTGGCTTGCAATTCAACTATGTCATAAATGAATCTGTTATATGTGGTTCTCTCTCTGGATTTTCTATGATGTTTTATTGTGAACATACTTGTTTATTTCTGAAGCCATTAGAGATATTACACTTGGAATACTGGCTCTGTCACTGGACATTTTATATAATCATGGAAACTTTCATTATTTGTCAAATGATCAAAATAGTAACATTTATATTACGTTTATATAATATAACATTTATATTCTACTTGTTAACAATTTAAATTAATATATAGAAAAATCTGACGATGCCTATACAATAATAGCTATTCAGTAAGTGATGTTTCCTCTTAATTTATTGGTCTGTGTAGTCATGTTATATTTGGCTGTCTTTTATTTCCTTCTCTTTGATGTACATATTTGGATCTGTAGATCATGGATGTGCAAAGATCATGAATAACCAAAACTTGTAGAACACAAAGATGAACAAATTTCTGTACTTAATTATTTGGATTCAGGAATTTATATTTTCTCATACTTCTCAGATAATTATTTTTTTTTTAACAAGAGAAACAATCTACACTTTACATTTCAGTAAGTTTAAATCCCTGAGGGGTACAGCGATTTTTATGGCTAATAGCTTTAGCAGGAAGGTTGCTTCAGAATTTGTCATGAACCGTGCCCCTGCTTCCATGAGCACGAGTTATCTTTCCCCAGATTACTCTGCTTTTGTTCAGTTTGCCATCAGGAGTCACTGTGTTGTTCTTTGCTTTGTACGCATAAGCACATCTCTTGCCTGTTCAGTTTCATCTAAAACATAAGCACCTTAAATTTTAAGAAGAGCTGTGTGTTCCCTCTGGTTCCAGACACCCCACTTATACCCAGCAAAAAAGGCCTTGGACCACATCTTCCAGACATTGTTGTCATTTTAGGAGTCCTGTTCCCAGTAGGCCTCCAGAGGCTCCAAGACGGTGGAAAGGAAAGGCTTCAGTTAATTCTAATGTGCAGGAAGTCCGAAAACAGTTGCTATAGGAACTAGAAGAGATAGGAAGACTAAACAAGAAGACTATTAGCTGACAACTGACCCACAGATATAAAGGTTAAATTAATAAACATGCTAAATGTTGTTCAAAAAGGCAGCATGGCACTGGGGCATGGATAAAGGGAAAATGTATAATAACTTGGAACTTTTAATTTTTTCTTTGTAATGTTCTTTTTTTCTTATATAACATGAAACCGTATTTTAATAGGAAATTAGCTGTAGTAATTTTATCTTTCTCGTAAGTTAAATATTTTAACGGTATATATGACCTTCTTTAACCCTACATTTAATCCTAAAGAGTCGGGGGTTTTTCCTTTAAAACCTGTATTATCTGATATTTGTACACTAACGCCAGCTTAAACAATTCCAATGATGCTGATAGTACTAGAGAAGAGCAATGCCCCCCTCCCAACCCCATCACCCCACACATATCATGTGTCATTAGCAGTTTTCCAATGTATTAGAAATGTTCCTATATTCTTTATGTCTGCATTTGTAGAGAATTACTGTTTTTTGATAATTACTCATTATAACTTCAGAAGCCAAGATGCCCCTGACAACTAGGAAATAGTTTTTGTCAGTTCAGCTACCCATTTACACAGGCAGCTATTAATTTTCCCTGGTGCCTTGCACTCTAGTGCAGCAGTACCCTTGTTTTATGTTTGAAATTGTTACATAATAATGTTGAAATGGCTGAAGGGAATCATTTGTAGCAGTTTTATTCCCTCACATGGGAGAAAATAGCAAAATAAATCAACAAAGCAAATGTGTACTAAAGCAAGTGCAAACAGCACTGATGAATGATGAAAATAATGACATTGGATTTAAAGCTACTTATCTTTATAATGACTTTTCTTATAGGAATTCTAACACCTGCCCCATTAAGTTTGAATAAAACAAAGTCATCTTTGAACAAACTTTTTTACATTAGCATTTGTACCTATGATTTAGTAAAAATCCTAGGTTATGGTGTGTATTTTTACATGTTAAATTTTATATAAGTTTTATATAAATATAAATACAAATAATATAAATATAAATACAAATAATATATTTATTATATATATAACATCCTCAAATATCTTCATGGCTCTCTTCCTCACTTATATATCACCTTAAGACTGACTCATTCACTATCAAAGGATTCACTACCTAAAGCTTCATGGACATTCCCATCCTTGCTTCAGTTAATATACCATTTGTTCAACATTTCTTATTTTACTAACAAGGACATCGTTTTGTTATACATTGACTGTATGTTCTATAATATGTAAGAGGGAATGAATTTGGGGAAGTTAAGATGATATTTTCATCTCTCAGTCCTGTTCTGTGAAAAATAGTATTAATATATTTTACAATGCTTAGTAATTCCCCATATTTGAACTAATTTTTGTACCTTTTCATTTGTTTTTTTAAAATGTTTAAATGTTTATTATTTTTGAGAGAGAGGGAGAACGCAAGGGAAGGGGAGAGAGAGAGGGTGACACAGAATCTAAAGAAGGCTCCAGGCTGTAAGCTGTCTGCACAGAAGCTAGACACGGGGCTCGAACTCATGAACTGTGAGATCGTGACTTGAGCTGAAGTCGTACACTTAACCAACTGAGCCACCCAGGCACCTCTTGTACCTTCTCATTTAACTCTTCATGTTCTTCTCCAGGACATTAGTCCAGGGTAATTGGGGATAGTGAGAGGAGGCAGTGAAAATGATACTGTATTCCAAGTAAGTTTAATTTAGTACAGATTCCCTAAGTATCTGCCATGCAACCGATATAGCTGTTAACTAGCAACCTGTCCATATATGCTATAGAAATAATTGTTTTGGAAATTTCTGATGTTAAGAAAGTAAGTCTCCACATAGGATGCTCTATCTTCCTCACAGATATAGAAGCTAGTTGTGATACATTTGGTATTTCCTATATTTATGCATACGTTGAATAAAATTTATGTCCCAAGAACTCAGATTTCTCTTTAAAATAGTCTTTGTCAACAAAATGATGTTTTACTTCATTATTTCATTTGTCAATCCATGACATCAATCCATTCTTTTTCTTAGCAATTCTTTCAATAAACCCATATCAAGTGTAAATTGTGTGCATAAAACTTTAACGTATATGTTACAGAAAAATATTAGTATTTCTGTTTAATATTTATATGACTAAAGGAATGAAAATTATACAACTAATGACAATATGAAAGTAAAATTTTTAAAAAGTGCCGTCATTCTTTATGTAAGAACATTGATGTTTTGGAGGTAATTATTATATAAAATAGGGAGGTTTATGAAACATAGTTGAAATATATAGAAATAATATATAAATGCATATTATAAACCCATGAAAATAAGTATAAATATTAAATTATATATCCATACATATTTATGCATGAGAACTGCTTATGTGCACTGAATAATTATGTCCTGACTCAAGAGTCTCATGACTTAGGCCATCTTCAAAGAAACTGTGGTCCAGCAACTTACTAGCTTGTAAGTAGGATAAAGTCTAAAACCCTTCAGAGTTCTTGATAGATTATTTGACTTTATTCTTTGTGAATGACCAAACAAATGTAAGCTCAGATTAGAGGTTTACTAACTACACCTATAAGTGCCACGTATTAGGTTCTAGCAAACTTTCCATATTCATATGTCCTTTTCATTGTATAGCATGAGTATGGTAACTGTTTACATGTTTTAATGTCTAATACACTTTATAAGTCTATTCCATTTATTGGCACATTTAAACAGCAGAGTAGCTAACTCTATGGATTAAGAATTATTCCTTGCTAAAGGGGTGGTGGGTGGGGGCTGGGTTAAAGAGGTGATAGTTATTAAGGTTATTAAGGCAGGGACTTGTGATGATCCCTGGGCATTGTATGTAAGTGATGAATCACTAAACTCTCCTGAAACCAATATTATACTATATATTAACTAACTGGAATTTAATTAAAATTTGAAACTACCAAAACAAATAAATACAATAAAAAGAATCATTCCTGTTTTACAGATGGAAAACAAACAAACAAACAAAAACCTGAGAAATCAAATGAGTGCTCCAGGGTCACGTAGCTAGTCATGTCAGATCAAGGATTTGAATCCAGGTATTTGAATAGTACTTCATCTGCAAAATCGACAATGACCTACTTCTTTGGTATTTTTTTCTCAGAGTGGTTTCCTTTAATAGGCTGATCTTTCAGGACTTGCCCTTGTCTCTAGGCCATAGTCATGAATTGAATTGGGAAATTTGAATACCCAGAAAAGTAATCAACTAGGATATAATATTAGGTAATTCATATCTAACTTGTAAAATCTTGGAAGAGAGAGACAAAGTTTTATTCCTTAAATTAGTAACCACAGTAACAGCAACAACCTGACATATATTTGCTTTTTTAATTAAGGACTAAGTATGAAAGGAAGGATAATAAAGAAAGAATGGAAGGAAAGAAAGTAGAGACAGGGAACAAGGAAAGTCAGTATTACTCACAGGTAACAGTTGTGAGAAAGGTGCAGAATAAAGCCCAAGTGTAAAATAATACTGTTCTTTTTGGAAGTGTTCATAGCTTTTCAAAAGAATTGGAAATAGTTGTTTATCTGCTTTGCTGTAGAAGTTTATACATTTAATACTTAGGAATGCAAGTAAAAATAATAGAAACCCACCTGCTGAATAATGCATATTTATGAAGGATAGCAACTTTCCTCTTTCAAAATGATTTTTATAGAACTGATACACAACCATTAATATTATCAAACACAGTGCAGTGAAGAATAAAAGAGGTAACAAATTAAAGGACTGCCCAAAACAATTTTGCCAGTCTTCCATTGTCATACGTGGCAGACCTTCGTGCTAAATGATACATTTGGGAAAAGGCATTGTCAGTCAAAATAGATATAGTATATAATTGTACTATAACTGAACAGAACTTTAATATTAGACATTCTTTTTCTGAGTAGTGGCATATAATGTTAAAAGTTTATTTTAGAAGTCATTAAATTAGGGATCTTATCAATAATTTACCACTTAGAAACAATGAATTTCCAAACTATGCTGAGTTAAAAGAGAATGGTGATAGTGAATATTTAGGTCATCTAGAACAAGATCTCAGGATAGAAAGACTGTACTAAGTCCTGAATGTACCCACCTCACATCCACACTTTCTAACTTATTTTTTTTCCTAAATCAAACAGATGCTAGAAGTTCTAGGAGAATTTTCTCCTTTTGTTTAGCAACTATTTCTTACCAATATAGCATTGGGATAAAAACCAATTATTGTCATAATAATGTGTAAATGTTATAATTTTATTTTTCGTTAACATGTAATTACATGTAAACTCTGTAGTGTGAAGAAATGCAGATTCTCTTGCGATTATGAAATTTTAGAACATAGTTGATCAATATGTGAGGGCCTCCAACTTCAGCTGTTGACAGAGGTATAGTGAAGAGTATGTGATTCACAATATCACAGTGAATTGTGGAAACTCAAATTGGAGGCAGACCTGAGCTGAAAAGAGTATTTGAGGCCAAAGGATACTCATAGAAATGTAGGTTGAAAAATGGTGTTGAAGAATAAGTGACCTCTGAATCCTGTCAAATCTTCTGAGGAGTTGACAGGAAGAGATTCTGAGAAAATAAGGGCCTATGTTTCACTAACAGAACTGGGATTTTATTTTTAAAAATATTAGCAAACCAGCCTAATACGGAACACATTATAAATATTGGACATCCTACTTAAGAATGGTCTCTATCAGATATTGTAACTTAATGTTATTTATTTGGAAATATTTTTGTAAATACATTTTATAAATTTTATTAGTGGACAAAATTTGTTCTCTATGACAATTACTCTGTGATAAAACAAATACCACAAAATATAAGCTACACAAACATATGACTCATTTAAAAAAATAAACTATTTGAGGATTGAAATGAAAGGATTCTAAAATTAGAAATTTCTATAAAAAGCTGTAGAGAGAATGCCATTTACCAAAGCATTGCATATGCAAATAACGAAGCATAAGTTTGGAAGTGTAAAATCAGTAAAATAAAGGCACAATATGTAAAACTGGGTTTTAGTGATGATAGGTTAAAAATATTGAAATAATTTTTGCAAGGGGCATCTGGGTGGTTCAATCAGTTAAGTGTCTGACTTTGGCTCGGGTCATGATCTCACAGTTCATGAGTTCAAGCCCCATATGGGGCTCTCTGCTGTCAGCACAGAACCCACTTCAGATCTTCTGTCCCCGCCCCCCCCCTTGCCCCTCCCCAGCTTGTGCTCTTGCCCTCTCAGAAATAAATTAAAAAAGAAAAGAAAAGGAAGGAAGAAGTGGCCTTTAAGTAATGTTTGGGGTGCCTGAGTGGCTAAGTCAGTTAAGCAGCCAACTCTTTATTTTGGCTCAGGTCATGATCTCATGGTTTTAAGTTGGAGACCCACATTAATCTCTGTGCTAACAGTGTGGAGCCTACTTGGGATTTTCTCTCTCTCTCTCTCTCTCTCTCTCTCTCTCTCTCTCTGCCTCCCTCCCTCCCTCCCTCCTTCTCCATCCCTCCCTCCCCCCCATTCCTTCCCACTTCTGCTCTCTCTCTGTCTCTCAAAATAAATAAATAAACTTTAAAAAAAGAAATAATTGGGGCGCCTGGGTGGCTCAGTCGGTTGAGCGTTCGACTTTGGCTCAGGTCATGATCTCGCGGTCTGTGAGTTCGATCCCCGCGTTGGGCTCTTTGCTGACAGCGCGGGGTCTGGAGCCTGTTTCAGGTTCTGTGTCTCCCTCTCTCTCTGACCCTCCCCCATTCATGCTCTGTTTCTCTCTGTCTCAAAAATAAATAAACGTTTAAAAAAAAGAATTTTTGTGAAATACCTACTTTTATTCCTAGTTACTGAGAAATGCAAACTTTCCCAAAGCATTTTAATGCATGTTGTGCATATATGTCTGTTTGTATATATAATATATGCAATTAACTTCTAAAAATATATCCTATTCCATTTTCTACTACTAGAATGTAGAAAGATGAAAATAGAGTTCACTTTCTCCAAAGATAAGGGGAAGAAAAGACAGATAATTGGCTAATGAAACACAATTTTCTTAAACCGTTCAGAAAGCTGAAGTTGGAAGGTAACAGGTAGTGAAATCTCAGAAAGGATAGCACCTTCTCTAATGGGTTAATTAGACTGTCTTACTTGTTGCAGAACATGGGAAGGAATTGGGACCACAGTACAAGCAGAAGAAAAGAAATCAGCTAAAATTTCAACAAATTGCTAATGACAGTTTGGGCTGGAGTGATAGTATATACAGCCCCTAGACACAGAGAGTAGAGGGTTTGTTTATTTGTGGACTACCATGGCTTTCCACTAGGTGCTTTTACAAAAGCTTGTGGGAGTTGCAAGAGACCAGAGAGCCACTCTCCCTGGTATAGGTACTGGGAGGACAGGAGGTATTCTGCAAAAAAGACACAAACCCTACCGTCTTTCTCAGAGGCTTTTCTCAAAGCCTCAGCCCTCTGTGGGAGGCACAGAATTTATCTTTCCTTGAAACAAAGAAAGGCACATTGTTGCTAAAAGAAGATAAAGAAAGTTTAGGTTCCTATCCTAATATTATTACAGATCTCCTATCACTGGGGGAAGGTGGAAAACTTTCTCCATTCCATGACTCGCCACAGATAAAAGGCAGAACTTCACTGCCATGAGAAGGAAGGATAGGAATGCTGAAAAATCCCCACCTCTGAGATGCAATTATGCAGACCTCACTTATCTATAAGAACATACCCCACTGTTAGCCTAGCAAGCAACAAGTAACAAGAAGAAATATTTACCACTAGGGTATAAGAGCATGAGGTACAGACTTAAAGAAGCAGCTGAAACCTGAGGGGAGAACACTAATTCCAAGGAAAATCCACCTTTGGAATATTGAAAGTAACCATAGCAATTAAAACCTCTGTGCTAACTGCCTGAAAAGAGATTACCTTTTCCCAGGCATAAGACTCACCTCACTATTTATTGTTATTAGACACCTGGGTAGCTCAGTTCCAACTCTTGATTTCAGCTCAGGTCATGATCTCATTATTGATGAGGTTTAGCCCTGCATCCAGATCCACACTGAGCATGGAGCCTGCTTGGGATTCTCTTTCCTCCTCTCTCTCTGCTCATACCTTGCTTGCACTCACTCTTTCTCTCTCAAAATAAGTAAACATTTAAAAACATATGTATCTATTGTTTAATACAAGATGAATGGCATTAGTTAAAATCTCTGAGGTATTATAAGAGTTATATATGTATATATGTACATATATAGCTTTTATATATGTATACATACATATATGTATATATTACACTTATATGTAATATATGATATGATATATATGATACATATATACATATACATGTATATATGTGTGTGTGTGTGTGTATGTGTGTATGTGTGTGTGTGTGTGTGTGTGTGTGTGTATATCAAGTGATCTAGAGAGCCAGGCTGAAATGGCACAGGCATTGGACAGGGACTTTAAATAACTATAATTAAAATGTTGAATAATCTAGGGGAAATAGCTAATAAATGCATGAACATATAGGGAATTTTAGAAAAGAGCTGGAAACTAGAAGAAAGGGTTTAAATGAAAGCTACCCCCAAAAAGCAGTAATAGTGTTGATATCCTTTGATAGACTCATTCTGTAGACGTAACAGAGCTGAAGAAAAACTTAGAGAAATTGAAGATAGGTCAATATGGATTACCAATCTGAAACATAAAGAGAAGAAAAGGGTGAGAGGCAGGAAGGACAGATGATGAAGTGGTCATATAGTTTAACATACATGAAATTGGAAATCCAGAAAGAGAAGAGAAAACAAGAAATGTTTAAATTGATAATTGCCAAGAAATTTTAAAATCTAATAAAAGAATCCAGCAATGAATCCAAAAAGTGAAGAAAAGTCAAAGTAAGATCAATATCAAAGGCAGACACACATACACACATACACACACGCACTTGTACACACCCATAAACACAAACATACCAAGACAAATAATATTCAGATAGCTCAAAATCAAGATAAAAGGAAAGATAGAACAAATGCAAAAAAAATCAAAATAATAATGATAGATTTTACATCAGAAGACTTACAGACCTGATGGCAATGGAGTGATTTTCAAATACTGAGGAAAGTTACGCAAAATTGTAATCTTGTATTGAATTTAAATATCTTTAACAATAGGAAACTATAAAGACTTTCAGACAAAAATTGAAAGATGAATTGCCTGCCAACATGCACTACAAGAAATGGTAAAGAATGTTTAGACAGAAACTTTTATCAGAGGTCAACTTGGATCTACACAAAGAAATGTATAGTTCTGGAAATGGTAAAAAGGAAAGTAAATATAAAGGCATTTATCTTTATTTTTAATTCATAAAGATAATTGACTGCCTAAATCAAGAATAGTAGCAATTGGGGCGCCTGGGTGTCGCAGTCGGTTGAGCGTCCGACTTCAGCCAGGTCACGATCTCACGGTCCGTGGGTTTGAGCCCCGCGTCGGGCTCTGGGCTGATGGCTCAGAGCCTGGAGCCTGTTTCCGATTCTGTGTCTCCCTCTCTCTCTGCCCCTCCCCCGTTCATGCTCTGTCTCTCTCTGTCCCAAAAATAAATAAAAAACGTTGAAAAAAAATTAAAAAAAAAAAAAGAATAGTAGCAATAATTGTGGATTTTATATGATGTAAATTTAAATATATGATAACAAAGAACTCAAAGGATGGGAAAATAAATTGGAACCACACTGCTCTAAAGTTCATATAATGTAGACAAAATGTATGGTATTTAAGGATCCCCTGTGATAAATTGAAGATATATATTATAAAACTGAGAGTAACGAATAATAGAGTTATTGAATCATTATGTTGTATACCTGAAACGAATGTAACATTATATGTCAACTACACTAAAAGAAAAAGATAAAAAACATACATTTAATGCAATTCAGACAGAAAAAAGATAAAGCACAGATAGAAAAAATGAAAAGCAACTAGGAAGATGATATATTTATATCCAAACATATCAATAACTGTATTAATTGTAAATGATATGAACACCTTAATAAAAAGACAGTGATTGGAAGGTTGGTAATAAAAGCAAGATCCAGCAAGATTCATATCAAGGACTATTATAAGAGACGAGGGGGGATATTGCATAAAGATAAAAGACTGTATTTAGCAGGGAAACACAATATGCTTAAATGTTTAATTGACCTAAGAATAGAACTTCATTTTAATGAAGTAAAACCTGATGGAACCAAAAAAAGAACTAAACAAGTTGACAGAGTTTAAGACATCAACCTTCATCTTTCAGTAACTGATACAGCAAATAGAAAATCTGTCAAGTTATAGAGCTCTGAACACTATCAACTAACTCAACCTAATTTACAATTTTAAGAACACTCCACCCAATATAGCAAATACATGTTCTTTAAAGAGTTTCTTTCTCTATAGTTAGTATCTTACATTAACATGGTATATTTGTCATACCTAAGAAACCAAATATGATACCTCATTATTAACTAAACCGCATGTTTGATTCAGATTTCACTAGATTTTCCATTCTTTCGAACTTTCTATTCCAGGATCCCATCCAAGATATTACACTGCATTTAGTTGTCATGTCTCCTTAGTCTCTCTAGTCTGTAACAATTTTCCCATCTTTTCTTGTTTTTCACTATCTTAGCAGCTTTGAGGAATACTTTTCAGATATTCCATAGAATATGTCTTACTTGGGTTTTTCTCTTATATTCCTCTTAATTATATTGAGATTATGGATTTTTTAGGGGACAAAGATGAAGTACCCTTTTATCACATCAGGCTGGGGATACATGATATCAATATGACTTATTACTAATGATGTTAATCTGATTCATCTTGCCAGTTTTTGCTGCAGTAAAGTTACACCTTTACCGTACTCTATTCTTTGGAAGCAAGTCATTAAGTGTTGCCTGCACTCAAGGGAGAGGGGAGATAATTAAGATTCACCTCCTGAAGTGGAATGTATTTATATGAATCAACTTGGATTCTTTTTTAAGTAAAATAGGCCTCTCTCTTCTCCTCTATGTATTTAATCATTTTTTTACATCAGTATGGACTCATGGATATCTTTTTTTTTTTAGCTTTGGATTATAATCCAATACTGTGTATGGATTGTACGTTAATATTAATAATAATTATTAGTAAAATATTAACAGTCACCACTTACTGAACGATCATTAATTTTGACTGAAGGGCATATCAAGTTTGCATCAAACCATGTCATTTGTCATTGCTTTCTAGTTAATTAAATAACTTGTTAGAGTGACTATTTTTAAACAGGAAGTCCTCATATAAACAATTTAATTTATCATCAGTCATTCTCCCACCCTTCTATTTCTGAAACCTTTCATCTGTTCTCATTATTTTTTTCTTTTTTTTTTTTTTTCAACATTTATTTATTTTTGGGACAGAGAGAGACAGAGCATGAACGGGGGAGGGGCAGAGAGAGAGGGAGACACAGAATCGGAAACAGGCTCCAGGCTCTGAGCCATCAGCCCAGAGCCCGACGCGGGGCTCGAACTCACGGACCGCGAGATGGTGACCTGGCTGAAGTCGGACGCTTAACCGACTGCGCCACCCAGGCGCCCCTGTTCTCATTTTTATTAGCCAGATGAATCTTTGGAGATGGGAATATTACCAAATATTAGTGTGAATCTTGTTATTACTACAAATCATGGCAGGTTTTTTTTTTTTTTTTTTGGTCACAAATAAAAAGGAACCAGTTTTCACTTATATGCTATATTTTTTGTTTTCATTTTCACTGGGTTGTGAAAACATTATAAGATAAATGAGACATGAAAATTATAACTTATTGATACAAGTTGTTTCAGTTTCTGGACAAAATAACGTATGCTTTTATTATGAAATAGCTGGTGTATATGCAGTCATTCTCTCTTATCTACAGCAGAGATTACTCATTAAATGTGTTTCAGCAAATATACTTATTTTAAACTCTTTTAATATTTATATGTTCCATATATTTGATGCTAGATTGCATTATACCTGAGGGACATGATTGTTAGTATTACCAGCAAGTAGAAAATGTCCCTACCTGAATCCTGGAGAGGTGTAGTGGAAAGTGTTCCTTACAACATCATAGTACAACATTCATCTGTCCTATTAAATTATGCTAGAGTCTATGGAAGAGAAAAATAAAAAAAGTAACAACAAAACCCTGATGAAATAACTCAAACACTAAAGGAATTATCTTAACTTCAAGTCTAAAGTGATTCAAATCATCTACAAATATTGATAAAGATGCAATACCCCTACTTTTAAAATTTTATTTTTAAGAAAACCTGTATATATTTATGGTATACAACCTTAATTTGTTTTGATATACATATACAACCTTGATTTAATATGTATATTCATGTTGAAATGATTATTTCAGTCATGGTAATTAACATATAATCTCACATACTTACCATTACTTTTTGTATGATGAGAGCACCTGAAATCTCTCTTGGTAAATTTCCAGTATTTAATACAGTGTTATTAACTACAATCATATCTGTACATTAAATCTCTAGTTTTATTCATCCAATATAACTGCAACTTTGCAGTCTTTGATCAACATTTTCCCATTTCTCCTACCTCCTCACTCCTGGTAACCATGTTTCTACTCACTATTTCTATGTCTTCAGCTTTTTAAGATTTCATGTGTAAGTGAGATCATTCTTTTTTTTTTTTCTTTCTGCCTATTTCACTTAGGACAGTGTCCTCCAAGTCAGTCCATGTTGTTGCAAACGGCAAGATTGTTTTTATAATCTGATTTTATATCTAGATATCTATGTCTGTCTATCTATCTACCTAGCTCTATCACTATTTCTTTATCAATTCTTCCATTGAAGACTTAGGTTGTTTTCATATCTTGGCTGTTGTGAATAATGCTGCAATGAACACGGAGTGCCAGTATCTCTTTGAGATAGAGTTCACTTCCTTTGGGTGTGCATCCAGAAAGGGGATTGCTGGATCATATGGTAGTTCTATTTTTCGAGTTTTAAAGATTCTCCATGATGTCTTCTGTAATGGCTGTACCAATTTATATTTACACTAAAGGTGTACAAGAATTACTTTTCTCCAAATCCTTGCCAATATTTATCTTTTATTATTTTTTTAAATAATAGCTTACCTAGCAGGTGTAAGATAATGTTTCATTGTCTTTGTTTGACTTGCATTTCCCTGATGATTAATGATGTTGGAGCACCCTTTTGTATACCTATTGACCGTTTTTATATCTTTGGAAAATGCCTATTTTAGGTCTTTTGCCTGTTTTTTTTTCTTTGCCTGTTTTTAATTAGTTCTTTTTTTATTATTTGTGAGTTCCTTATCTCTTTTATATATTAATCTCTTACAGATGTATAGTTTGCAAATATTTTCTCACATTCTGTAAGTTGTCTTTTCATTGTGTTGATTGTTGTCTTTCATTATGTTGACTGTTGTGCAGAATTTTTTTTTAGTTTGAAATAGTCTCGGTTGTTTACTTTTTCTTTTGCTGCCTGCACTTTTGATGTTAAATCCAAAAAATCTTTGCCATGACCAGTGTCAAAGAGGCTTTTCCTCTATGTTTTCTCATAGAATTTTATGGTTTCAGGTCTTAAGTCTAAGCCTCTAATCCATTTTGAGTTTATTTTTGTGTATGGTCCAATTTCATTCTTTTGCATGTGGGTGTTCAGCCTTCCCATCACTATTTAAAAGAGATGATCTTGTCTCCATTGTGATTCTTAGCATCTTTATCAAAAATTAGTTGATTGTGTATGCTTGGACTTGTTTCGGGATTTTTTTTTGGGGGGGGGGGTCTGTGTGTCTGTTCTTATGCCAGTACCATCTTCTTGTGATTATTATAACTTGGTAATATATTTTGAAATCAAGTAATATATTTCCAACTCTAAAGTTCTTTCTCAGGATTTTTTGGCCATTTTTGGAGTACTTTGAATTTTATTGTGAGTGAATAAAATAGCAACTTTATCATAAAATGGAAAACAAATGCAAATATTTGGAATTTCATTCACTGATGAGAACTATCAGAACTACTGCCAAATAATTTGTCACTACTCCTTCATGATCATTTTATTTGTACTAGAGATCAAGTATATAAAAATATGGTATTGTCTTACCCTAGAAAAATACATTTCAGATATGTATACATTAATATGAATTACAAATTTATTCTTAAATTTGTTTTTCATTAAATTCTCATGGGATAAAATTCTAATGTGTAAAATTATTTAGGGACTTAATATTTCTTGTATTTCTACCCAGTATAGAACTTTTGCTACAGATCATTATTAACTTCTTATTGCCTCATAAACCCGCATACTTTCCCTGATCAATTTTACTACATTATGATCGAGACAACCACAGTGATCTGCACTAAATTACCTGTATCCGAAGTCTGTCTGATCCAGATGCAGAAATTTAGTCTGGCATATGGATAATTTTTCAAGCATATAGGACCTCATTGTATGTATTTGATGCACCAACTTTGTCTCACTTTTCCACGATGATTTTATTTTTGTTGGTTTTTTGTATTAAATTTTATGCTGGAATATGTTGAATATAATATAACAGCACCTTAATTTTTCTCTTTTTTGCATCTAGGTGAATTACAAATCCTAAAGTAAAATTAACATCACCTGAAATTTTAGAAATTTTAGAAAGCTCTATAGTGACTATGATTTTTGGTTGTATCCATTTCAGTAATAGATCTGTTGTTAACACTTTATGACATTGGATTAAATGGAAGAGCCTGAAGCAGACTAGAGGAAGATAGTGAAATTCACTTCTAAATATAAATTGTTTATTAGCATCAGATTAAATAGAATTGTTACATACCAGTGAAAAGGTACTAACCAGACATATATGTGTTTACCTGTGTATCATCATAGTCATAAACCAAGCCTAAAAAAAGGTCTAGAGATGGCACAAGAAGGGAGTTGTGAATTTTATATAAAAAGTCCGAGTAACTATTTTCCTGTTTTGTATTTGGCAACAACGAAAGAAGGAAAAAAATCAGCATCAAAAACAAAGCTTGCCAGGCAGGCAAAGGAACAGATCCTTTGCCAGCAAAAGGAATAGATCCACAGCTATAAAAATTCCTCATGTCAGGGGCTAGGGTTTTACTCAATATACTAGAATGTGCCTAAACAGAATTGACCTAATAGTGCTATACTTTCTTCATGTAATATGGGATTGTCCATTTTATTTTAAAATTTTGATTAAAATATTAAATCAGTTGTTAGTTACTTTGTGTGGAAATTCTGAACACCTTTTGTAAAGAAAAAAAAATAACTGTTTTTGGGGCACCTGCATGGCTCAGGTTGTTAAGTGTCTGACTCTTGATTTCAGCTCAGGTCATGATCTCAGATCTCAGGTCCTGAGATCAAGCCCTGTGCCTGGCTCTGCACTGGGGGTGGAGCCTGCTTAAGACTCTATTTTCCCCTCTGCCCCTCCCAAGTTCATATGTGGGCATTCTCTCTCTCTCAAAAAAAAAAAAAAAAAAAAAGTAAGAATAATAATAACTGTTTGGAAAACTTCTGTTGATATTTGTCTAGTTGCCCTGTTGCTAAATATTTATCCCTAGAATATCCAAGATCTTGTTTTTATGATTGTGTTTACATTGGTAAAAGGTAGATGGACAAAAAAGTATAATTTTCATTTTAATTTGTGAGGTTATTATCATCACTTATAATAATCATTATAATCAGGTTCTTTATAATCAGGTTCCTCAAAACAGGCTGGTTTACGTTTTCAACAAATTTTGTAGTCATGTCTGATGAGATTATACACAGGATATCTTAAAAGTATCACTGCAGTTTCTTTGCTTTAAAAATTTCAAAAATACAAATGTACAAGTATATTTTTAAGGTTATTAAATTTATTTTATACTTATTTATTTCCAGTGTTGAGTAATGATTTTTAAATGAACACACTTTATTATTTTGAGCAGTTTTAAGTTTACGGGAAAATTGAACAGAAAGTACAGAGTTCCATTTACCATTTACCACTTTCCCCTAGTTTTCCCTGTTGTTAACATTATTATATTAATGTTATACTCTTGTTACAATTGGTGAGATAATCTTTTGAATTACTGGTTTATAGTTACATTAGGATTATTCTTTTGTGTTGTGTATTCAGTGGGTTTTAACAAATGTTTAATGACATGTATCCACTATTACCAACATACAGAAAATTTTTACTGCACTAAAAATACCCTGTGAATTCCACCTATTCATTTCTCCTTCCCTCCCCACACACCCTGACAACCAATGATATTTTCATTGTCTCCAGAGTTTTCCTTTTCCAAATATCATATAGTTGAAATCCTAAAGTATAGTGCCTTTTCAGAATTTTTTTCCATTCAATAATATGCAATTAAGATTCTTCAATGTCTTCTCTGGTCCTGATAGCTCATTTCTTTTTATTGCTGAATAATATTCCATTATGTAGAATACCACAATTTGCTAATCCATTTACTTATTTAAGTTTTTATTTAAATTCCAGTTAGGTGTGCACCTGACACTTCCATACAGTACCCAGAGTGTGATTCGACACTTCCATACAGTACCCAGAGCTCATCACAAGTGCACTCCTTAATCCCCATCACCTATTTAACCCACATCCCTACCCTGATAACCATCAGTATATTCTCTATAGTTGTGTCTGGTTTTGTTGTTGTTGTTGTTTTGCTTCTTTCTCTCTTGTTTTTCCTTTGCTAACTTATTTTGTTTCTCAAAGTCCACATATGAGTGAAATCATATGATATTAATCTTTCTCTGACTTACTCCACTTAGCATACTACTCTCTGGCTCCATCCATGTCATCACAAATGTCAAGATTTCATTCTTTTTTGTGACTGTAATATTCTAGTATGTATGTTTGTATGTGTGTGTACACACACACACATAACTTTTACTTATTGAAGAACATTTTGGTCACTTCCAAGTCTGGGAAATTATATATAAAACCACTATAAACATTTGTGTGCAGGGTTTTGTGCAAACATAAGCTTTCAGCTCATTTGGGTAAATAACCAAGGAGCATGATTATTGGCTCCTATGGTAAGAGAATGTTTCGTTTTGTAACAAACGACCGAACTTCCTTCCCAAGTGGCTCTACCATTCTCAATTCAATGAATGAGAATTCTGGTTTCTCCATATCTTTTCTGGCATTTAGTGTTGCCAGTGTTTTGGATCCTTGCTATTTCACTTGATGTTACTGGTGTCTCATTGTTTTAGTCTGTGTTTCCCTAATGGCATATAGTATTGGCCATCTTTTCTCATGCTACTTTGGAGAATTATGTTTTCAGATCTGTTGCCCATTTGTCGATTGCATTGTTTACTTTTTATTGATGACTTTAAGAGTTTGTATATTTTGGATAATAGTTGTTTGTTACACATAGCTTTTGAAAATATATCCCCTTAGTCTGTGACTTATCTGTTCATTCTATTAACAGTATTTTTGTCAGATCAGAAGTTTTTAATTATAATGAAGTCCAGTTTATCATTTTTTTCATATAACTTACTTTTGCCATTTTACTTAAGAAGTCATAGACAAACCCAAGGTCACCAAGATTTTTTTCTTGAGTTATCTTTGAGTTTTCTTAGAAAGAAAAATGAATTTTAATTGTAATACACAGGAATGTATTGCAGATTGAAAAAATGAATCAGGGTGAGAAAAGAGAAGTATATGTCAAATTTTAAGATCCACATCAATGTCATAAGTGGATTTTGACAAGAGGAATCCACTCCATACTTGTATCACTAACCTCACAATTCTAATCTCTTAGGGTGAAAATATCTGGCTGGACAAACTTAGATGACATTTCTATTGTTCCACTAATAAATACCATTTTATCTTGATGGATAATTTCAAAATTGGAGTAAAAAATGGGTAAGAGTCAATTCCCTAACAGCTAAGTCAGAAAAAAGATATGGGAAACCAGAGTATTTAACACAAAGGAAAAATCACAACCCCCCCCCAAAAATAGTAGTGTTTTAGCTTATAATAACATAACAGATAGTTCTTCAGAGACATTTTTGTTCTTACTTTCCATTCACTACCTTGGAAGATCTAAGATATATATTCCCTTTTTATTTTTTTTCTTCATGTATGTCATTTGTGGAATTTGGACAAGCAATCCAAAAATTTATGTTCAGTGATTTTTACAAAATATAATCAAGGACATTTTTGTGGAGTGCCAATTATATTTATTTATTTGATAAGTTCTTAGGGTAAATAAATCCAGGAATAGAACATAATTATTAAAGGTAGTGCCATTTTCCTAATTAAGTATTCTATTCGAAGTCAAGTCCCTAATGACTAGCTATTAAAATGGACTTTCTATCTGTGAGATAGATAATGGATAAAACTGAATTTGATTCATTGATTTGATGCTGTATGTATGCTCAGTGGGGTTTATGGATTGCTATCATTCATCCATCAAGAATTCTAAAACTAAGTGCTGTCTTCATATCAGTCATGGGTGAATATGGTGCTGGCCTGTTTAATTGACTGGAAAACACTTAATGCACCAAGATTAATAGAAATGGAACTTAGACTCTAAATCCTATTTCTCAGTAGTAATTCAGTTATTATTACTCTGGGAAAAATTTCTAGGTAAAAATTTAGAAACCATAAGAATATCAATTAAAAATAGATGCTTCCCTCAGAAACAAATAAAAAAAGAAGCATCCTTTAAGTATAGCCAAACCATGCTAGAAAATTAATTTCCCTTTAATGCTACATGTTATGTTCAGTTACTGTGTCTTTTTATATAATGAAAGTCCCTTGAACTACTGTATTCCATTGTCAAATATTGTATACGTTTGGGAATTTTTTCCACTTCTTCATCATTTGATGAACAAATGGATGACATTCATTCCTTTAATGCATTTTTATTTACACTTAAAATGTTCCAAGTACCCTTTTAGGTATGAAAGTTACAAAGATAAATAAACATAATTCCTTCTATCAATAAGCATTCTTCTGGAAAAGAGAAGACATATAAGATTATGGAAATGTGAAATTTCCACATAACAGTCTAGACATATGATCAAATCAAACAAAAATGGTGTGAATCTTCGTCTTTACTGAAACTGGGGAATGGCCTCAAACCAACATAAACATTAAGGTAATTCTAGTAGTAAACCAGAAGATAGAAAAAGCTTGAAATAAATAATGGAGGGATGACTCACAATTCTGATTCCCAAGAAATTGGCAGGTAAATCTTCCTCCTATAAATTACATAGGCCAAAAAATGCATCTCATTTATTATTAGTATCTTTCCTCTGGCAGTTCATTTATTATTTTTTTTCAACGTTTATTTATTTTTGGGACAGAGAGAGACAGAGCATGAACGGGCGAGGGGCAGAGAGAGAGGGAGACACAGAATCAGAAACAGGCTCCAGGCTCTGAGCCATCAGCCCAGAGCCCGACGCGGGGCTCGAACTCACAGACCGCGAGATCGTGACCTGGCTGAAGTCGGACACTTAACTGACTGCGCCACTCAGGCGCCCCTGGCAGTTCATTTAAACCTGTAGGGGCAAGTCTTTCCTTGTCTTTTCCTAGTTTCTAGTGGTTTGCCTGCAACCTTCGGCATTTATTCCTCAGTTGCAACATCTCAGTCTTTGCCTCCATTGTCTCCTGGCATTATCCCTGCCTGTGTCTGTTTCACATAGTGTTTCCCTCTAAGAATGCCAATCATAATGAATTAGGGACCACCCTAATGACTTCATCTTAACTTGATTACATCTGTAAAGAGTATGTCCAGGAGGTCACTTTCACAGATACAAGAGTTAAGATATCAACACATATTTCTGAAAAACACAGTTCAACCCAAAACAGTGAGTTCTCATCTTTATTACAGACTTTTTCTGGAAGTGGCCTTTCCCTAACAATAGATAAGAGTGAATCTGTCATTTGAAGTTGAGACTACTGTGTATACCATTACATGCCCTCCTCAATAGGAAAGAATCATAACACTTATTTTAAGAAAATGCACAACAAATTTTTTTAAAACATAAAAGAAGGTACAAATTAATAATGGTGATGGCAGACAGAGAAATATAATAAAAGAAAAGAAAAATATTGGAAAGGATAAATTAATGAAAATCTGGTTTGTGTGCTTAATTTAAAAAATAGAGGAAAGCATTAAGGTTAGTATTGAAAATGGATTTATCCGCAGACATAACAAAATAATAGATTTTTAAGAGAATATTATCTGTAAACTTTAAGATTTTTTTTAAGTTTTTTTTTTTTAATGTTTCTTTTGAGAGAAAGAGTGAGAGACAGAGCGTGAGTTGGTGAGGAGCAGGGAGACACAGAATCCGAAGTGGGTTCCAGGCTTCGAGCTGTCAGCATAGGGCCTGACACAGGGCTTGAACTCATGAGCTGTGAGATCATGACCTGAGCCGAAGTCAGATACTTAACCAACTTAACCACCCAGGTGCCCCAAGATATTTTTTAATCTGAAGGAAATAGATTTCTTCATGTTAAGTAAACTACCAATATTGATAAAAGAAGGACAAATGACTTGATAAATTAATTATCATAGAAGAAATTGTGAAAATCATTGGAAGTTTATTCTCTCTTTTTTTTAAGGTTTATTTATTTATTTTTTAGAGAGAGAGAGAGAGAGAAAGAGAGAAGAGAAGAGAACAAGCAGGAGGGGCCAGAGAGAAAGGAAGAGAGACAATCCCAAAGCAGGCTCCCCTCCTCACTGTCAGCATGGAGCCTGATTTGGGACTGAAACTCACAAACCATGAGATCATGACCTAAGCTGAAACCAAAAGTCAAATGCTTAACCGATTAAGCCACCCAGGCACCCCTGGAAATTTATTCTTAAAAAGCACCCTGACTACATGATTTTAAATAGGTTCCACCTAACTGTTAAATAGTAGTTAAATCCAATATAATTGAAAATACTCGAGACTATAAAAAGCATGAAATCTCTTTAATTTTTTAACCAGGATATGTTTAAAATAATGTAATAATGTAAATCAGTAAAATAAAACCACTACTTATGATTATGGATACAAAATAAAATAAAAGGAAATGGAATCATTCAATTCATCAATAGATTGTCAGGATTTATTCCAAGGCCTAAAGGGCAAATTAACATTAAGAAATTTAATGTGTTAATAAATTATACAAAGAAAAAAGCATTGTCTTTTTTTCTTTCCAAGTTTTTGTTTAAATTCCAGCTAGTTAACATGCTGTTTTATATTCTTTTTAAGTATAAAATTTAGTGATTCATCACTTGCATGCAACACCCAGTGTTCATCCCAAGTGTACTCCTTAAGCCCCATCACCTATTTAACCCTTCCCCCCACCAACTTCCCCTCCTGTAACCAGCAGTTTGTTCTCTCTAGTTAGGAGACTGTTTCTTGGTTTTCTTCTTTCTCCCCTCTATGTTCATTTGTTTTGTTTCTTAAAGTCCACATATGAGTGAAATCATATGGTATTTATCTTTCTCTGACTGACTTATTTCACTTAGCATAATGCTCTCTAGCTCCATCTAAGTCATTGCAAATGGCAAGATTTCCTTCTTTTTATGGTTGAGTAATATTCCATTATATATATGTATGTGTGTATATACACATACGTGCACACACACTACTTCTTCGTTATCCATTCATCAATCAATGGACATTTGGGCTCTTTCCATAATTTGGCTGTTTTTGATAATGCTGCTATAAACATCAAGTTGCATATATCCCTTTGAATTAGTATTTTTGTATTCTTTGGATAAATATCTAGTAGTGCAATTGCTGGATCATAGGGTAGTTCTATTTTTAACTTTTTGAGGAGCTTCCATGCTGCTTTCCACAGTGGCTGTACCAGGTTGCATTTCCACCAACAGTGTAAGAATGTTCTTCTTTGTCCACAACCTCACCAATACCTGTAATTTCCTGTAAAAACGTGGTCTTATCAAAGATGCTATAGAAAAGTTGATAATATTCAGCCAAGGTCACTCATTAAAAATCCAAACAAATTTTGACATTTGAATGCTTCACAATAATTTCTCCACAGTGATAGCTGCTTAGAGTACTCCTGCAGGCACTCAGCTTTGCATTTTGTTGTGCTAGATATATGCTCACTTTTCACTGAGGCATGAGTAGAATCAAGATCTATTCTTCACTATGATTGTTAGTATAGACTTAGATTGATGGGAATGACACTAGATTAGTAAGATTTCCTTAATCTCTAATGTAAACTGTCTAGTGTAAAAACATTTATCAGGTTCACCTCTAGAATTTGATAGATTTGGTAATAATGATAATGGAATTTTTGTGGATATATTCTATGAATATATTATTATATATTCCATGGATATATTTTTTCCATAGTTTTATAAAATCAGTTGGACAAGATTAGCCCTTAGACTTGGAGTTTGAGATGAAACAGTGGAGCAATTGGCCTTTTTTTTTTTTAGAGAGAGAGAGACAAAGAATACATGAGCAGGGGAAAGGGGAAAAAGGGGAGAGCTAGAGAGAGAGAGCAAGAGATGAAGAGAGAGATGATCATCATGGAGCCCAGTGCAGGGCCTAATCCCATTACCCCAGGATCATGACCTGAGCCAAAATCAAGAGTCAGATGCTCAACTGACTAAGCCACCCAGGCACCACAGCAATTGGCTCTTTGGTGGCAAAATTATCTCAGAATTTTTATCTGCATCTTAATTTTATTGTGCGCACCAAAATTATTCTTTGGCATGGATTAAAGAATAATTGATTATCAGGGATATCAAGAAAAAATGCTGATTTAGATATTCCCCCATTTGAGTGAGGTACCAAGTGTTGCAGCCAAGACAAAGGCAGATTTTTGCTGAATTCTGATGTCAAAACCCACGTTTGGGCATTCCTATACTGAAAACTCAGGCTTATGTTCATGTTTCATTTTATTGTGTCTGTGTAAATGTGGTGGGAAACACATCCTCAGTCGTGTGATAAACACTTGTACTGATTTTCAACTTAAAGCTCATTTCTATTGAAAGGTAAGCTTTGCTTCTCATAAAGACTTCTTTCATCTTCAGAGAGTTAATCACCCACAACTAATTATTTAATACTAACATTGTTCTTTGGTCTGTCTTTACATATAGTACTCTGCATGGTAATACTTCATGTATATATTTATCTTTCTTTTCAGACTGTGAGTTCATTAAGATAAAAACAAATGGACTGCATGAGTTCAATACATTATGAGGAAAACCACACGTCAATAAGATTTGAATCAAAGTGGTCTGGTCAATTCATGTTATACAGAGACATTTCAAATAATGGACAGACTCCTGTAGCAGAAATAAAACAAAATATGCCACGAGATCATGAGATTTGTAAATAAAATATGAAAATTCTCTAACATGACAGAACAATGGAAAAGGACAGAAAATTCTATTTTGTAACTTTAAGGAAACAAAATACTTAATCATTTGTCATAGGTGAAATGAATTCTTAACTCAATCTACCTTGCAATTTTCTGACAGAAAGGAGTGCTGGCCATCATATCATCTAGGAATTCCCCCATGTGCTTTAGTCTGTCAGCTGAAAAAGATTCAATTGATTATGACAGATGGGCATGAAGTCTGTCACAGTTCTGATGGATCAAGGAGGGAGAAGCTTGATAAATGCTGAGAGACAGATTATGTCTTGATTATTTTCGCAGAGTCAATCATCTGTGTACTGTGTACTTATTATAATCTAAGAAAATTATTATTGCCCACTAATTGGCATACATTGTACTTCATTTTTTGACTTAAAATGTCAATGATAATTTTATGCCTGAAATGATTACATGTAGCAACAAAGAAACACACCTGACAAAATCGTCATCTTTATAGTCTTCACTTTTAAAACCTATTGATATTCCAAGATTTATCTCTACCATATGAAATAAATAATTAGGTATATCTTAAATATGGAAATATGAAAAATATATGACTAGATTATGACCATGTCCAGTCAACATTCTCTTAATATTTTATGCTAACCTAATAGCACAATTATTAATTATTTCCATAAAACTCTCATTTAAAAAAAAACACTTGGAAATCCTACTTATATAATCTTTCTGATTTGTAAGTTAACTTTTTGAGCTCCAATGCTTAAATTATACATGGATAAGTCAGATAAGAGAAAATGCAATTTTTTATTTATATTTTTTTCCAATGTATACAATATATCAGGCTGGTATTCTTCAGGCAAGCAAAACAGGAAGGAGCTTGACATGAGAGGAAGTCTTATTTTTATACACTTCAGTTTTAATTATTATTACAACTTGAGAAATGTATTCCTTTCTATAGAATCCCTGTTTTTCAAATGATGTTCTTTTTAGGTTCCTCATCGTATCCAATAGTTAAAAGGGGGAATCCTTTTTAAATGTTTTCTTAACTTTGCATGCTATGCCTATCAGGAGTCAATTGCCCTCACATCCCTCCCTTGCCCATCCCTGTTCTGTTTGGCACAGTGGAGGCCCTGATATTAGGTTTCTTTGGCTGCAGTTTCAGCCGGCTTTCAGCTTATTTTGAGTTAATGAGAGGCACTAGTGGGAGATAACAGAGTGATGTTCTTCCGAAAATTAAAAATAGAACTACCATATGATCCAGATATTCTGCTCTGGATTTTGGATAAATATCCAAAGGAAACAAAACACTAATTCAAAAAGGTATCTACAACCCCATTTATTGCAGCATTATTTACAATCGCCAAGACATGGAGACAATTTAAGTGTTCACTGATGGATAAGTGGATAAAGAAAACATAGATTAAAAAAATAAAAATGCAAACACACACACTCACACACACATATATGTCCATCTCCCTCATCAACTTTTCCAGCATTGGTTCCAGCTCCCAAGTGACAGGCCATGGTTACAACTTTTGAAGGTTGATCCCAATCTTCCCTTTTTTCTTAGCACCTTAGGGGTTGTAGTATTCTACTGCTAATCTCTGGGTATCCTTAGTTTCTCCTCTTGTCTTTTTAGCTTTTCCGTCACCTACGTAGCTAGTTCTCTATTAAGCTACCCAAATGGATTCTGAATGACATATACTCCAACTTAAAAAAATTAGTAGCTTCCTTTTGTGTCATGTTGAATATACTTTAAGGGTATACAGTGGCTATGACCCAGTACTGGAATCAATTATGAATGCATGTCATGGATGAACACATGATATGTAACTATCCACATGCCATATAACTGCTTTACTAGCCACTTCTGAATTATACCTTGGTAAGTTTGCCATCACAATATTTCTTATCATTTATAATCTTAGAATTAGTCTCTTTCCCCAAGGACCGCATATGTTTTGAAAATAATCTTTATTATAAAACTGTTTAAAACTTAAGGCCTTCATTGCCTTAAGACCACCTATTCTTAAGCTCATAAAATCTGGTTTCCATTTTTTGGCAAGTGTTGGAAATGAGATGAGAACCTAAGTGTCCTGTTGCTGTGATAACACAAAACAACAAACTTAGTACACTAAAACAGCTCAAATTTATTATGTTATAGCTCTGGAGATCATAAATTTCACTGGACTAAAACTCAAGGTGTCTGAGAAGCTTTATTCTTCCTGGAGGCTCTGAAGAACCATGTATAAATCATATTTTTGAGCTCCTGGAAGTTGCCCCCCTCCTTGTTACTTGCGAGTCACTTCCATTTTCCAAGTCAGCCATTGCATCACTCTCACCTCTGCTCTGTCCTCACTTACCCTTCTCTGATTATGATCCTCTTGTCTACTTCTTACAGGGGACCTTTTGATTGCATTTAACCAACCTCGACAAATAGAATAATCTCTCAATTTCAAGATCTTTGACTTAATCACAACTGCAAACACTCTTTTACCAGATATAGTGACATATTCACAGGTTTGAGGGATTAGTATTACATGGACATTTTTGAGGGGCCATTATTCTATCCATCACAAATCCACATCTATTTAAATGTGTGTCACATGTTTTCAGTGTCTATGGAATACAGCCTCCCTATTATAATGTGTTACAGGACTCTGTTAACTCCTATTTGATCGAATGAGGGACATTCCATTTAAGGTGTTTGTTTTGTTTTTTTTTTTTTTAGTGTTATGAAAATTCAATTTTATTTTAAAGTAGATCAGCACATATTTATACATCATGGATGTACTTTAAGGTAAAAAAAATGCATTGTTAATTTATTTTGAATTGAAATGCCAGAAAATAGTCTTTGATAAAATTGTAAGCACTGAAAGGTCAAAAAAGAAAAAATGTTAAGAGCTTTGTAGTTTGGATTAACATTAGAATCTCTGTTTTTCCCATTAATAATACAGAAAAAAACATGTCTTTTAACTTCTTATCTAAAATACAACAGATTTTTACTGAAACTATTTTATAATTCATTTTCTTCTAAACTTACAAGGTCAGTTATAAGGGATATTATAGTGATCATTAGAACCTTCTTTCTCTGGGAAAAGAACACTTTAGAAAAGCAATCTTATCATTCAAAGTTTTTATTTTAAAAAGAAAACCTAAGGTGCATTACTTCAAACCAAATTGTAGATGTAGTATCAGGTCACATTCATTCCCACTGGTGCAGGTACCTAGTCAAATCTACCAAAAACTGAGTACAAGAAGATAAATCTAGACATTAAATTCTAAAATGTGAGCCTTTTATATCTTATTTACACTCTGTCTGATGCCTAATACAAAGAATATTAATAGAATCAATGTAATTCTAGGTGTTTTAATAAGCATCAATGGCTAAAAACGTTAAATGGAGATTTTTCTGTCGTTGTAGTATAATCTGGGCTTTAATTGTTCGTTTAAATGCTCCTTGCAGGTTATTTGATAATACAGTTATGTGTTTGCTTTACCTGATATATTTGAATTAAGCCCAGGTTGCTAAGCCTAATTCTTTTTAAAAGGCAGAATACAATGTTTATTTGTTATTCACCTTACATTATACCTTAACAATAATTTTTAACTTACTGAAGTTATTAGCATGCTCACTGCATATGTTGTTGCCATGAAAGCTGCTTTCTGAAGCACATGAGGTCTTTGTGCTGTATCACCAAAATTGAAAATGTGTGTATTGACAGTAGGCTGGGGAAGTAAAAGGGCCACACTTATAGTGTTAAAAGCTATTGGGGCGCCTGGGTGGCGCAGTCGGTTAAGCGTCCGACTTCAGCCAGGTCACGATCTCGCGGTCCGTGAGTTCGAGCCCCGCGTCAGGCTCTGGGCTGATGGCTCAGAGCCTGGAGCCTGTTTCCGGTTCTGTGTTTCCCTCTCTCTCTGCCCCTCCCCCGTTCATGCTCTGTCTCTCTCTGTCCCAAAAATAAATAAACATTGAAAAAAAAAATTAAAAAAAATAAATAAATAAAAGCTATCAACGTGTACTTTTATAGTGGGTAAAGGTTTTTGAGAACGATCTTCTTTTCTAGAATACTTCAAAAATAAGAGTGGTAAGTGTTTTAAATAATTAAAGGTTACTTCAAAATGGGCGAGTGGATACTTGGGAATATTGAGAAAGAGGATTTATTTGGTTCATGCTAACAATTACACAGAAAAAAAGATATCAGTAACAAAGATTTCTCATGAGAACATGAAGCCTGGGGCTGCTCGATATTCACACTAATTTGGGCAAATAAATTATGGCTGATAAAATTTATTCCCTGAGAATATATTTGCAACCACCTCTGGCAACCACTAGTTTGTTCTCTGTATTTAAGAGTCTGTTTTCTTGTCCGTCTCTTTTTTTTTCTTTTTTCATTTATTTTGTTTCTTAAATTCCACATATGAGTAAAATCATGTGATACTTGTCTTTCTCTGACTGACTTATTTCACTTAGCTTATGCCTTTTAGACCCATCATGTTGTTAAAAATGGCAAGATTTCATTGTTTTTATGGCTGAGTAATATTCCATGGTATATATTTATGTATGTATGTGTATATATGTATGTATTGTATATAGGTATGTATATGTATATATGTATGTATGTGTATTATGTATGTATGTGTATTATGTATGTATGTGTACTCACTAGTGTGAATAGTACATATACACATACATACATAAATATATACTATGTGTATATATATATACACACACACATATATACATATATACCATGTATATATATACACATATACATGTATATATGTGTGTGTGTATATATACACACATATATACATACATAAATACATACTATGTGTATATATACACATATATAGATCACATCTTCTTTATCCATTCATCTATTGATAAACATGGGCTGCCTCCATAATTTGACTGTTGTAAGTAATGCTGAAGTAAACATAGGGGTGCATATATCTTTTCAAATTACTGTTTTCATTTTTTTTGGTTAAATACCCAGGAATGGATTTACTGCATCATATGGTAATTCTATTTTTTTTTTTTTGAGCAACCTCCATACTGTTTTCCACAGGGGCAGTACTAATTTACATTCCCACCAACAATGCACAAGGGTTCCTTTTTCTCTACATCTTCACTTACATTTAGTATCTTGTTGTGGTTTTGATTTTAGCCATTTTTACAGGTGTAATGTGATACCTTATTGTGGTTTTAATTTGCATTTCACTTAAGATGAGTGATGTTGAGAATATTTTCATGTGTCTGATGGCCATTTGTATCTTTCCTTTATACAAATGTCTGTTTGGGCCTTCTGCCCGTATTTATTGAATTATGATGATGATGATGATGATGATGATATTAGTGTTGAGTTGTGTAGGGATCTTTATATATTTTAGATACTAAACTGTTACCAGAGTTATATCATTGGATATATCATTTGGAAATATCTTCTCCATTACAGTAGATTGTATTTTCCTTTGTTGATTATTTTCTTCACTATGCAAAGCTTTTTATTTTGGTGTAGTCCCAATAGGTTATTTTTGCTTTTGTTTCCCTTGCCATAGGAGACATATATAGAAAAAAGTTTTTGTGGCCTATGTCAAAGAAATTATTGTATGTGTTTTCTTCCAAGAATTTTATGGTTTCAGGTCTCACATTTAGGTTTTGAATCCATTTTGAGTGTATTTTTGTGTATGGCATAAGAAAATGGTCCAGTTTTATTCTTTTTTTTACTTTTACATGTAGCTGTCCAATTTTCCCAGTACTATTTATTAAATAGACTTTTTCCTATTGTATATTCTTGCTTCCTTTGTTGAAATTAATCGACCATTTGACCATAAAAACATGGGTTTATTTCTGGATTTTCTATTCTGTTCCATTGATCTATGTGTCTATTTTTGTGCCAGTAACATTCTATTTGGTTATTACAGCTTTGTAGTAGTATATCTAGAAGGTTGGGACTCTGATACCTCCACTTTTGTTCTTTGCGTTCAAGATTGTTTTGGCTATTCAGAGTCTTTTATGGTTCCATACAAATTTTGGGATTATTTGTTCTAGTTCTGTGAAAAATGTTTTTGGTATTTTGATAAGAATTGCATTAAGCCTGTAGATTGCTTTGGGTAGTATGAAATTTTAACAATATTTTTTCTTCACCTCCATGAGCATGGAATATCTTTACATTTATATGTGTCAATTCATCAATGTTTTATATTTATTTATATTTATATTTATATATATTTAATGTTTCAATTCATCAATGTTTTATAGTTTGTGGAGTGCAGATCTTTCACCTCCTTGGTTAAGTTTATTCCTAAATGTTTTATTATTTTTTATGTAATTGTAAATAGGGTTGCCTTCTTAATTTCTGTTTCTGCTACTTCATTATTAGTGGATAGAAATGCAACAGATTCTGGTACTTTACTGAATTAATCATTAGTTTTAGTAGTATCAGTTTTGGTGGAATTCCTTAGTGTTGTTGTTGTTGTTGTTGTTACTGCTCCTGTTTTGTATTATTTGCTTGATCTAGTTGAGAGATGGGGAAATTTCAAGGCAACAGGGTGCTTAAAATTGTTACTAAAGTGAAAAGAGCATTAACAGAGAAAGAGAATTAAATAAATGAAAGTAATAGAGCACAGGTGGCCATCTGATCATTTGTAAAAACCTTGGAGAAGACATTTTTTCTTTTTAAAGGACTTGAAATGGGTGTTCAAGCTAATCTAGATGATAAGGATAGGGTGATTTTAATTAAGAGCTAAGTTACAAGTTTTGTGCCTTTTACTTTTTTTTCTGCCAGTACTAAATTTATATTCAAGGGTAGGTATTTCATTTTTTTATTATGAGTGATTTTACAATAACTGGTGTTAGGTATTTTTAATCAGATTATTTGTGGTTATTCTTCCTTTCACTAATCCATTGTTTTCCCTCTGTTATGTTCAGGGTATATAATGATGAACCAAAAACATATGTGCCCTTATGTCATAGAGCTTATAGCCTAATGGGCAATACAGAAAATAATCAAGTAAATAACTATTGTGTACATCTATAAAGGAAAATTAAATGTGATTTTATAGAGGGATATGGGAGAGGAATTACTTAAGAAAGGTTGCAAGTTCACATTTAAAAATGTCCTTCACATATTTGAAGGTGCAGATATGACTCCTGGGTATATGTGTTGTCATACAAAGAAACATTTCTGAAAGAATAAAGGGCAGAACTTATTTTATTTCATTACCAAAATACTCCTTGGCTGGATCTATTTTTAATTTTGTTTTATAAGACACTTCTTACTTAATAATAACATGATTATGCAGTCAACACAGGTATGAATATTCTCATTTAATACTATAGACAAATGAGGCACAGAGCTTAATTATAGTTTGTTCAGGTCAAATTCCAGCCATATTTAAAACCTTGGCCTTTACCCTATGCAGTACAGGACCTTTCAGATCATGTGGTGATCTCTTTTTACTGGGTAGTTTTTGATTATCACTTGACAGTCTATCGGTATCAAATACCTGAAAATTTAATTTACTTGACATAAAATACAGAAATATATTGTAAAATAAAGATTGTTATATTTTTAAAAAACCCACCTGGATTGCTATTGTTAACTGCATCTTTAAAGCCAGCATAATACATTTTCAAAGTAAAAACAAATCTCTTCTTTGAGATTTTTCTCTCAATCTGAGAGGGAAAGAATTTTCTTCTACCAGATCACTTCGATCATTTCAAGGGAGAGAAGCAGAAGAGAGAAGAGTAGGAAAATTGAAGAAAGAGAATGAGAAAGAATAAGGAAAGATGCAGAACTACTAGAATAGAAATGTAGGATAAAAGATAATGAACAGTACTCCTTCAAAGATGAAGGAACAGGGAAAATGGTTTTATTTTTATCTTTTTTATTTTTTAAGTTTTTATTTTAATTCATTAAATAAATTTAATTAATTTATTTTAATTAGTTAACATACAATGATGTATTAATTTCAGATGTATAGTATAGTAATATAACACTTCCATGCAATGCCCTGTGCTCATTACAGCATGTGCACTCCCTAATCCCCATCACCTATTTCACCCATTCCCCAAACCACCTCCCTTCTGTTAACCATCAGTTTGTTCTCTAGAGTTAAGAGTAGGCTTCTTGGTTTGCCTCTCTCCCTCTCTCTTTAGGGAAAATGTCTTCCTTTTTTTAAAGGACAATTAGGGGCACCTGGGTGGCTCAGTCGGATAAGTGTCCAACTCTTGATTTTGGCTTGGATCATGATCTCACGGCTCATGGGAATTCTGGAATTCTTAGAATTCTCTCTCTGCCCTTCCCCCTGCTCTCTCTCTTTCTCACTCTCTCTCAAAAAAATAAACATTTAAAAAAGATAGCATATTACTTATAAATAAGGCAAAAATGAGTGAGAACGTAAGAGTCATCTTATTTTTTTTGAGAGAGAGAGCTCATACACACACACACACACACACACACACACACACACACACATGTGCACAAGCAGGGGAGGGATAGAGAGAGGGAGAGAGAGAGAATCTTAAGCAGGTTCCATGCCCAGCCCAGAGCCCAACGCAGGACTCCATCTCACAATTGTGAAATCATGACCTGAGCCAAAGTCGAGAGTAAGACACTTAACCAACTGAGTCAGCCAGGTGCCCCAAGAGTCATCTTTCTTTAACTATAAACTACTCAATACTCAACTGTAGTAATATGTGCCAAAGTAGGGTAGTGTCAAAATATTTAATCTCTATCTTGACCTCTTTTTACTTATACTGCATGTCACATTCACAAATTTATTTCATCAGATTGATTATCACATATTCTATCCTTCCCTATCCTCTCAATGGCCAGTGTTTGTCAGTAAATATTCAGTAATAGACATAATCACTAAACTGTATTCAGCAATTAAAATAGGTACACATTCTGTGATTCCCTCATTTCAAAGTATTCATTTTATAATTTAGAGATTTCTGAAGATAAGATTTAAAAGATAATGCTTTTTATTAGGGGAGCATAGCAAAATAAAACATTTCTAATGGAAGTAAAGATTATATTTTCTAAGTGTGTATTTTCATTTTCCTATTTTATTTTACATATTTTATATGAATATGTATGTGTGTGTGTGTGTATATATATATATATATATATATGAATTATGTTTATTTAGACTCCAGAGTACAAGAGCTCACACATTTTATAATAAAACCTACCATATTTTTTTTCTTTTTATAATTGGTCCCAAGGCTATCTTTAGTATCAAGTGTGAAAGGATTAATATGGTAATTTATATTTTATTTCTTTTGCCACACAAGAGAAAACTAAATTGATTTTAATGTATTACTTATTATTTTGGTTAAATATCTGCAAGACTACATATTCATATGAATCTTAAATTAGGAGTATATTTAAAAGCATGAATTTTTGCTTTGAAATAAGTAAAATCATAAGAATTCTTCATATAGGAATTCAGGTGAAAAAACTTTTTAAAAGATTACATTTGTAGGGTGTTCAGAGAATGTATCTTTCAGAGAAAGCTTTCACTGGTACTATAATAGCTGGGTCAAGACATTTTGTATGGCAAAGAGTAGTTCTTGTTGCATCTGGGAGACTGACAACAGACTTTAGCTGATGTCAGATGAAAACAGAGCACTTACAAGAAAAATTGAACAGTGTTACATCTTTGGGCTACTGATGCAGTTGGAAAAGAGATATTCCCTAGGAATAAAATGTTCAAACGAGATCTAAGTGGGAGAGACTCTGTGATGATAAATGAAATTGTATGGTTTCTTCATGGCCCATAAAATTGGATTTTATTTCATTCTAATTGGTTTTTGATTTAAAACTCCCAACACAAAGAAAAATCTTAAAAGGAGAAGAATCTTAAAAGAACAGTTTGAGTATCTTTATTGTATGAGGTTTGACCTTAGTGGTTCCCTATTGAACTATGTAACCATTTTATCATTATTGGAGAACAGTATGTTGAATCTATAAGATGAACACATCATAGGAAGGCATACAAATTACTTGCTCACCTGAGTCAGCTTCAGAATGTTTACATAACCTCATCTATGGCTGATATAACTGCCAGAGAGCAAGTGTTTATTAACTGTCCCATGTCTCCTGTATTTTCAGTTTCTTATAGTTAACTATAAATGAGACACAATTAATAATGTTTGAAAATGTGTAATCTTCCAGTTAAAAGATAAAAAGAAATGACTATATACACTTCACTAGGTTCTGTAGATACTAGAAAATGGCAAGACTCTCAAAAAATTTATGATTGTGTATGACAAATGACATGATTTATCAGCTGAGGGAATTAAAGGTATGACATTTCCTCAGATGTTTTGTTCAATGCCAGGTATATAAAAAGGGAATTAATTCAGATAAAAAAATGAAGAAGAAAAGAAGAATTTAAAGGACTCTAAATTATTTCACAAGACACATGATGGAAGGCAGCATGGCATTTTAAAATAGCAAAGAGTGGGCTCACAGGGGAGTTAGGTATATCACTTCAGTATTTGAAAGCCTGTCATGAGCAAAGGGATTAATGTCTCTTTTAGATAAGTATTTCAAATATAGATTTGTGTGTAAGTGAAGGTAAGGTTTTGTGCCAGAAGGATCTAAGTATGTCTGCTACCTGAGATAATGAGTGCCCAGTCCCTATAGGTTTAAAAGCATTGGTTCAATGTACATTAAAGATGAATGCTTTGAAAGAAATTTAACAGTCATGTAGGGAGTATTTATCTGGTGTTATTGGAATTAATTTGGCTTTTTTTAATGAATTTGAGCAACTAAATGGTTCAAACATATAATACTGGCATGGGTGTGTGTGGGTATGTATTTAGAAGTCAGTTACTGCATTTACTGTATTGGTTAGATCAATGGCAGTGTGTTCACAATGGCGATGTGAAGATCCAAACTTAACATGTATGTTGTCATTTCTAAAGGAAATAGGCTGAACAGAGTTTGAATCATGTTAAAAATCCAGGTATTTATGACAGAAATCTTTCATATCCTTAATACTCAACTCTGAGTTAAAATCAAGAATGTTAAATATAATTTATTAGAAAAAATAGTGGCTTTTTTAAAGTCAGCCATCCCTAGGTTGAAGCTGCTGGCCTGTACCACTTAAATGGATTGTAAACAGGATTTAAGTGTGAAGATAAAGTTAAATGATTTTTCTAAAGGTCCTATTCAATATCCGACACATATTACAGGCTCATAAATGTTAGGTTCATTTTTTAAAATGAACATGTTTTCAGGTTCAGCAGAGAAAAGTAACAATTTTTATTAATAATCCCCAACAAGTAAGGATACAGTTTGAATATGACTCATAAAATAATGAACTTGCTTTCATCGTTACTTACTCCACTAAATTGACGGCAATAAATAGGCACCCCCACTCCCATCCTGCCCCAAATCCATTCTCACATTTGGAGGCCAGTTTAAGCTTATGGAAGCAGAAGTCTTGTATAACTATCTTATCTCTACCCACTGAGTTATAACTAATGAATATGACTACATGGTTTCAGGCTAAGTCCCAGGTACATCCAACTGGAGACCATGTAAACCCTAACTCCAGGGTTATTCAATATTGAACTCCACCTGAAATAATGGTCTCTGTAGTTACTGTTGAAACCACCACTTCTTAAGCTGACGGCAAATTTGCCATCCTCCTGTCAAAACTCCCTTTAATTTCTAGAAGTCAGAAAAAATGGACAGAAACAAAGGAAGTCTTCAATACAGAGTGTTGAACTCTTGTAACTGGTTCTGAGGGAAGGAAGCATAGAGATGTCCAAATAACATTGGTCGTTAGGACAACATTAACAGTAGTCTCTCTTGCCATGAGTAAACATTTTCCTTCTATACATATGGTTTATATACATTATCTTCACTGCAAAATTATAAATAAAATTGCATTTATCTTAATACTAAGCATGATATTTTGATTTGTGCCACAAAATAGCTTTTATTTTCACAGGTGTGGATTCACAAATTCTAAATGTTTCTTTTTATTAGTTTCTGTTGTTAGAACAAAGAAACTTCAATTGACTTTTCATCTATTTCTAACATAGCAAGTTTGAATTAATAGATTCACCCAAGTATGGACAGTCTCATAGATTTTAATTTAATAAATGGAATTTTTATTATAAATTTTCTATAGTACAGGCACAGATAGACATATAATGATTGCCTAATTTAAATAGCTATGGATTTTCTTAACCTACTGGAATTATTAAGCATCTGTATTTGTCAGCAAATATAAATAAGTCTTAGTTAAGATAAACAATAAAAATAATCTCTTTAAAATCATACACCCTTCCTTTTCCTGAAAAATATACCTTACTATCATAAAAACACACTTTATGATTTGATTTTTTTAAATTATTTGGAAGTAGTGTAGTACACAGTAACCCATAATATGACTACTTGATGATTCATCACTCTCTACATACTCTCTACATACTAGATTGTATTATATAATTTTATGCCTTCAAATATAATTATGAGTTTTCCTCTCCTATTCCTTCTTCTCTCCTCTTTATCTTCCTCTACCTTTACCTTTCCTTCATTAATTATTCAACCCTAAAGCCATTAGTTGGGAGAAGAGCAAAGTAGACTTCATTTGAAAGGATACCCTGGCTTAGGGTGTCAGAGCTCAAACAGAGTGACAAAGACATCCATATTGAGAGGCTATTTATTAGCATAAGGAGTCAAAGATAAGTGAGGGCAGAGGGCATCCACATGGAGAATAAGCCTGGCCTGCCCTTTTGAAATGCTAGTGAAAAGGGTGACCACACAGAATACAGCCTGCCATGAGGAATCAAAGTCCAAGTGAAGTCAGAAAAGCAATCCCTCAAAGAAAGGTTTTTGAAACCTAGTAGACTAACAATGTTGTCCAAGTGTGTGGATAGCCTGGTGCAGGTTGGCAGTGCCATGTGAGGGAAATAAGGTGATTCATGCCTCGAGAAGTCCCAGAATGGGTTGGCAGAGCCAAAGTAAAGTGAAGGATGCATACATGGAGGGAGATAACCTATTGTGGAGAGGCAAATCCAAATGGAACAAGTATTATCATTTTCCAAGTGTGAGTTATCAGAGCCCAAGAGAATTACAGAGGGCATTCTTACTGGTGGAAGAACTGGCATGATGTGTTAGATTATGCATTAGCTGAGGAAGACCTCCATGCAAATGCATAGAGTAGAATAGGATGTGAAAGTTCCAGCTAGAGAGATACGGAAGAACAGAGGATACTCACAATTCATGGAGGTATTCTGAAATGGGATGACAGATGAGAGTCAAAGTCAGGGAGATGAGCATCCTTCTGAAAATGTGGCCTGACAAGCCATATGAGAGCCCCAGCATGGTGAAGATCTTTGCATAGAGAGGTGCTGAGGCACCAGAGTCTAACTGGTGTGAAGTGCTTCCACAAGGAGAGAGAGCCCAGTATGGCCATTCAGAGCTTGAGAAGAATCAGGAAACTGTCTATGTGGGGAAAAAAGCACAATTAAAGGGTGACAGAACCTAAAAATGAGAGCAGCCTAGCAGTTATTGAGTCTGAATGAGTAAGGAAGATATCCCAAAGTGGAGGCAGTCCTGTGTAAGGTGTCAGAGTACAAATGGGACAAAGAGAGGAGCAAAGAGGAGGGAGGTCCAATGTGATGTGTCAGTCCCATCAGGTAAAGGAAGGTGACCATGCAATGGGTTGGTCTGGAATGGAATACTGAAGCCCTAAGGGGGCATTGAGGATGTTTACATGGGGCAGGGAACATATGGATGGGTATTAGAGCCTCAGTGGGTCACCATGGCACTGGCAAAGGAAAAGAAGTTGTTAGATTTAAGAGGATGGACCAAAGAAATGAACATATTAAACATAATAGAAGCTGGTTTTCTCACTGTTTGGGAAGAGAATTATCAAAAGGAAGAAAATTATTAGATTGGCACTGGTGTTGTCAGTATGAATGCATGGTTTTAAATATATAAAAACAAACAGGAAAAATAAAAAGGATATCTGCTTCAGTCCATGAAGGAATAATTTCTAAAAGATGTGCATTATATCATAAAAAACTAGTAAACTGGAGAAAAAGTGGTGAAAAAAAACTGTTCATAAACATCAGACAAGAGTAAGTGCAGAAATTTGGCTTTTGAAGCCGTACCACCCTTAGTTTTAGGAATATATTAGTTAATATTTTTAAATTTAAAAACAAATTTTTTTTTGGCCGGGGGGGGGGGGGGGAAGACAGGGTAGCAGGGGAGGGGCAGAGAGAGAGAGAGAAAGAATCCCAAGTAGGCTCCGCACTGTGGGCACCAAACAGGGCTCGATCCCACGAGCCATAAGATCATGACCTGAGCAAAAAATCAAGAGTCAGGCGCTTAACTGACTGAACCACCCAGACAGCCTATTTTTTTTCAATGATTAAAGAAAACACTTGTGTACTTTATTTTATAAACTTAATTGCATAATTAACTACATACATTAGATTCTTACAATTTATTGAACAAACATATTTATGAAAACATCACTTACACTATAATCGTTTGTTTCTCATGTTGCGAACGTTTGCTTAATCACAAATTATTTAATATATTGAGAATATTTTCTTTTTTAAATGTGTAAATTTAGAGTGGTTGATAAACAGATTTATGCAGATTTTCTATATGAGATAAACTAATAGACTTTATAGTTCATAACTATATAACTCTTTTGTGTCCATATTTGAGTGATTTATTTTTTTAAGTTTTTATTTAAATTCCAGTTAGCATAGAGTGTAATGCTAGTTTTAGGTGTAAAATAGTGATTCATCACTTCTATACATTACCCTGTGCTCATCACAACTGCACTCTTTAATCCCCATCACCAGTTTCACCCATTCCCCCCACCCACCTCCCCTCTGGTAACCATCAGTTTGTTCTCCATAGTTAAAAGTCTGTTTCTTGGTTTGTGCACCCCCCCCAACACCTCTCTCTCTTTTGACAGGGGAGAGGGCAGAAGGAGAGGGAAAGAGAAAATCTTAATCAGGCTCCATGCCCACACAAAGCCTGTTATGGTGCTCAGTCTCACGACTAAGCTCATGACCTGGGCCAAAATCAAGAGTAAGATGTTTAACCAACTGAGCCACCCAGGTGCCCCAGCGATCTCACTCTCTCTGTCTCTGTCTCTTTTTTTCCCCCTTTGCTCCTTTGTTTTGTTTCTTAAATTCTACATATGAGTAAAATCATGTGGTATTTCTCTTTCTCTGGCTGACTTGTTTTGTTTAGCATAATACTTGGTAGCTCCATTCACATCCTTGCAAAGGGCAAGATTTCATTCTTCCATTCTTTTATACTTACCACTTCTTTATCCATTCATGAGTCGATGGACACTTGGTTTGTTAACATAATTTGGCTATTGTACTTAATGATGCTATAAACATCAGGGTGAGTGTATCCCTTTGAATTAGCATTTTTGTATTCTTTGAGTAAATACCTAGTAGTGCAATTGCTCGATCATAGAATGGTTCTATTTTAAACATTTTGAGGAACCTCCATACTGCTTTCCAGAGTGGCTGCACCAGTTTGCATTCCCAGCAACAGTGCAAGAGGGTTTCCCTTTCTCCACATCGTCACCAACACCTGTTCTTTCTAGTGTTGTTGATTTTGGCCATTCTGACAGTTGTGAGGTGATATCTCATGATAGTTTTGGTTTGAATTTCCCCAATGATGAATGATGTTGAGCGTCTTTTCATGTGGCTGTTGGCCATCTATAGGTCTTCTTTGTGAAAGTGTCTATTCATATCTTCTGCCCATTTTTAATTGGATTATTTGTTTTTTATATGTTGAATTATATAGGTTCTTTACATATTTTGGATACTAAACCTTTTTCGGATATGTCACTTGCAAATATCTTTTCCCATTCCATAGGTTGCCTTTTTGTTTTGTTGATTATTTTCTTCACTGTGCAAAAGCTTTTTATTTTGATGAAGTCTCAATAGTTTGTTTTTGCTTTTCTTTCCCTTGCCTCAGGAGACATATCTACAAAGAAGTTGCTACATACAGCCAGTGTCAAAGAGGTTACTGTCTAACAGGATTTTTATGGTTTTAGGTCTTATATTTAGGTCTTTAATCCATTTTGAATTTATTTTTGTATATTGTGTAAGCAAATGGTCCAGTTTCATGTTTTTTGCATGTTGGTGTCCAATTTTCCCAACATAATTTGTTCAAGAGACTTTTTCCCATTGGATATTCCTTCCTGCTTTGTTGAAGATTGACCATATTGTTGTGGGTTTATTTGGGATTTCTATTCGGTGTTACTGATCTATATGTCTGTTTCTGTGCCAGTACCATATTTGTTTGATTACTATAGCTTTGTAATATAATTGAAGTTCAGAATTGTGATGCCTGCCACATTTCTTTTCTTTTCAAGATTGCTTTGGTTACTCAGGGTCTTATGTGGTTCCATACAAATTTTAGGATTGTTTGTTCTAGCTCTCTGAAAAATACTGTTGGTATTTTGATATATATTTCATTAAATGTATAGATTGCTTTGGGTAGTATAGACATAATAACAATGAGCATATTTCTTCACTATAGACATTATAATAACAAAGAACAATAGTTCTAACCCATGAGCATGGGGTGTCTTTCAATTTCCTTGTGTCATCTTTCTTTCATCGGTGTTTTATAGTTTTTAGAGAATAAGTCTTTAAGCAATTTGTTAGTTTTTTTCATAGGTATCTTATTGCTTCTGGCATGGTTGTAATGAGATTGACTCCTTGATTTCTTTTTCTCCTATTTCGTTATTGGTGTATAGAAATGCAACAGATTTCTGCACATTGATTTAATATCCTGTGACTTTACTGAATTTGTGTATCAGTTCTAGCAAGATTTTGGGTGGAGTCTTCCAGGTTCTACAGGTCTTCCATGTAGAGCATTATATCATCTGCAAAGTATGAAAGATTTACTTATTCCTTACTCGGATGCCTTTTATTTCTTTTTGTTTTCTGATAGTTGTGTCTAGGACTTCCAGTACAGTGTAAAATAATAGTGGTGAGAGTTGACATCCCTGTCTTTTTCCTGACCTAGAAGAAAACCTCTCAGTTTTTCCCCATTGAAGATGATATTAGGTGTGAGTTCTTTGTTTATGGCCTTTATTATGTTGAACTACGGTCCCTCTAACCCTATTTTGTTGAGGGTTTTTTTTTTTTATCATGAATGGATGTTGTACTTTGTCAAATGTTGTTTCTGCATCTATTTAAATGCTTATATGATTCTTACCCTTTTCTTTGTTAATGTGATAGGTTACATTGATTTGTAAATATGAAACTACCTTGCAGCCCAGGAGTAAATCCCACTTGACTGTAGGGAATGATTCTTTTAATGTACTGTTGGATTTGGTTTGCTGGCATTTTATTGAGAATTTTTGCATCCATATTTATCAGGCATACTGGCCCGTAGTTCTCTTTTTTAGTGGAGTCTTTATCTGGCTTTAGTATCAGGGTAATGCTGGCCTCATCAAATGAATTTGGAAGTTTTCCTTCCTTTTTTAATATTTTTGAATAGTTTGAGAAGAATAGATATTCACTCTCAGTCTGTTCAAGTTTTCTATTTCTTCCTGTTTCACTTTTGAAACAGGATTTATTTATAGGGATTTATCCACTTATTCTGGGTTGTCCAATATCTTGGCATGGAGTTTTTCATAATATTCTCTTACAATTGTTTGTATTTTTGTGTTGTTGGTTATTTCTCCTCTCTCATTTGTGATTTTATTTACTTGGGTCCTTTCTCATTTCTTTTTGATACGTCTTGCTAGAAGTTATCAATTTCATGATTTTTTTTTCAAAGAACTCACCCCTGGATTCATTGATCTGTTCTATTTATTTTTTAGTTTCTATATCATTTATTTCTGCTCTAATCTTTATTATTTCTGTCCTTCTTCTGGCTTTAGGCTAATTTCTTGTTCTTTTTCTGGCTCCATTAGGTTAGGTTGTTTATTTGAGATTTTTCTTGGCTTCTTAAGGTAGCCTGTATTGCTATATACTTCCCTCTTAGGACCGCTGTGCTGCATCTCAAAGGTTTTCAACTGTTGTCTTTTCATTTTCATTTGTTTCCATTTTATTCTTTGATTTCCTGTTTGAACTACTCATTGTGTAGTAGCATGTTCTTTAACTTCCATGTATATGTGGTCTTTCCAGAAATTTTCTTGTGATTGTCTTCTAGTTTCATAGATATCAGTTAATATTTTTAATCCAGCAGACTGTAGGTAGTAGGTACACAGTTATTTAAAAGAAATTATTTTATTTAATCCTTACAATAGCCCTATGAGAGACATTATACAAGGGAAATGGGGCTGAGGATAAAATGACTTTATAAATCCAGTCTGTATTAGAACATGGGAAGTCTGAAGCTAAGACTGTTCTCTAAACTGGGAAGTACAATGTAGAATTGACGCATAAGTAATTAACAAAATTATTATGGATATTCCAGTAAAGAAGCTGTCAAGTAAAATTACAAAGGCAAAACTGTTCAATGTGGCAAAATTGTCTTTAATTTTTTTTAAAATATTTGAGATCCTGTGAATTCAGAAAGAAATTACAAATAGAAATGTGCATTTTTGAGAAGGAGCTTTATTTAGTCATTAGTTTATAATGACTTATGAGAAAAAAATTCACGAGCCAGTTATGTGCTAAGGCTTCCACATTTTCCCATGTATTAGAATCAGCTTGTGTTTTGAGTGATATGAAAATACACACATGGTAGATGTTTATTTCTCTCACACATAGAAACTTATCAACTATTAAATACTAGTTAAGAGGGAGGCTTTAAGGGTGCTTGGGTGACTCAGTCAGTTGAGATTCAGACTTCGGCTCATGGTGTCAGTCTGGCTCAGGTCATGATCTCAGGGTTCGTGAGCTGGAGCCCCATGTGGGGCTCTCTGCTCTCAGTGCAGAGCCCACTTCAGATCCTGTTTCCGTCTCTCTCTGTCTCTCCCCTGCTTGTGCTTTCTCTCTCTCTCTCTCTCTCTCTCTCTCTCTCTCTCAATAAATAAATAAATAAATAAATAAATAATAAATAAATAAACATTTTTTTAAAAGGAAGGGCTTTAGAAAAAAGTGTCTTTGCATAAATAAATTAAATTTTATAATCCAAAATTCTAAAGTCTGTATGACTCCAGTTACATAACATTTCTGCTAAAATCACAGAAGTCCATTAATAACACATACTAAAAAATACTCGCATGCTAACAAAGTTAGTAAAATTTGACTTTACTAAAAAAAAATTTAAAGTAGATCTGACCTATCCATAAATAAGTAGAAATTGATTATATATACTTTTATTATGACATTACTTATATTCATTCTATCTCTTCAGTTAGTAGGAAAGGCCATTTATTTTTAAGCATTAAAAATAAAGGACACAAAAGAGACTCATCTTTACCAATTACCCTGTATAGGAGAGCAGAAAATGAAATGGGAAATATCATTAGCATAGATAAATAGGTGCATGACCCCATTAATTAAGCTGTAGGGGGCATTCTACACATAAAGAATTATATCTCATCTTTTATCTAATCATTATCTTTTTACAAACAGTTTCTCTGGCACTTTGTTCTGTTAAGAAGTCCTCTATCCATGATGTCACAGATGCCATTATCCTCATGGGGTGAAAACTTCAACCTGGCTAATGGGGACACTTAGGACATAAATCTGAGCTCAAATCAGTTAAGAGAATAGATATGTGGCTTGCCAATGTGGCACTTTGGCACAGTTCAAAAAAGAGTATCACACAACTTTTTCAATAACCACCTCAGTGTTTTAATCTACAAAATGAGAAGGCCCATCTTTCTAGAAAACATGTTAGGAATTTTTGTTTTCAATGTCTCTTTTGTTTCTTTTATAACAAAGTTTTATGGAGGTTCAGTTGGTATACAATAAACTGCATGCAGTAAAGTATACATTTTGATAAGTTCTGGCATATATATTCACCTATAAAACCATCACCACAACCAAGATAATAAACCTATCAACATTCTCTAGAAGTTCTGTTGTGAACGTTAGTAATTACTCTTGCTCATCTCTCTTTGACAGAAACCACTGATCAACTTTCTGTTACTGGAGATCAGTTTGTATTTTCTATAATTTTACATTAATAGAATCGTATAGTGTGTACTCTTTTTGTCTTCTTTCACTAAACATACTTATTATGAGGTTCAATGAACCACGGGAATCTACCCCAAAAACCAAGAGCATACTTTACACACAGTATGGTAGCCAATTTGACAATAAATTATTTAAAAGAATTATCATGAGGGGCGCCTGGGTGGCTCAGTCAGTTGAGCAATCTGGCTTAAGCTCAGGTCATGATCTCACAGTTTGTGGGTTTGAGCCCCTCATCGGGCTCTGTGCTGACAGCTTAGAGCCTGGAACCTGTTTCGAATTCTGTGTCTCCCTCTCTCTCTCTGCTCCTCCCCCACTCATGTTCTGTCTCTCTCTCTCCTTCAAAAATAAATAAAAACATTAAAAAATTTTAAAAAAAAGTTATTATGAGGTTTATTTATGTTGTACCATTTATCAATAGTTCGTTTGTGTCCATTGTATGGATATACCACAGTTTGTTTATTCATTTACCTGTTGGCAGATATTTAAGTTTTTCCAGGTTGCTTTTTATTTTTATTTTTTGCTATATTAAGTCATTTTATGAATTTTTAAATATGATTATTTTCCCTAAATGTGATTATTTCCTATGGTCTACATAACAAATTGACATAGGCGTGGTTGTTACTTTACGTTTTAGTAATCTTATGTATTAACTGTATGGTCATTCATAATTTTAACAGAATATGACCAAACTGAGTCAATGGTGTGGATCAATCAATTTCCTATTTTGAAATATTTCAGAGTAATTGAAATTTTAAAAAGTGAAGAGTAATAAGTTACTGGGTATTTCCTCTTTTATTTTTTAAGTTAACCTCAATGATACTCAAATGCTGAGAGCCCATTACATCACTTGCATCTGTTTTTACATTAAAGTACATGTTATTTTCAAAAAAAAAAAAAAAAAAAAAAAAAAAAAAAAAAAAAAAAATAAAGTACATGTTATTTTCTATAAATGACTGGAAAACAAGGGATGATATTGGCACTGGAACAGTTTTTCTATCTATTTTGTGTCACTAAACCACACAGAATAAAGTTTTGTGTGTTTTTTTCTGGTATTTGCAGGGTATACAAATTTAGAGTAAATGATGGCCACAAAATGTGATTTAATGACTTCATTTTTATTTATTACTACAGTGATCACTGTAATAATGATTTGGATATGTTGAGATAAGTAGGTCTATAAATTGTCAACCTAATTTAGCAATGTTGACAGTAACCTTGACAGTAACCTTGACAAAAACATTTTGATGGATAAATGGAGAGACAGCTAAAAGCCCAACTGGAGTGAAGGAGAGAATCCTTATATGCTACTTTATAAAAACTATAAGAAATTTGTGGACACATAAAATATAGACTATAATATTATGTATATTATTACAGTATGTAGACTCTGTATTTATAAACATATATGTGTTTGCCTTTCCCAAATGCATACCTCCATTCATTCTATGACTTCAAGTCACATTGGATTACTCACCATTTCGCAGAGTTCTTACCATTCACTTCTTACTGCCTCAACCTTCGCATTCCCCTGGATTACTCAGCTCTGAGTCATTGCTTTTTTCTCATTACAGGGAAATAATTTATTACAACTTATAGGAGTCTGCTATTTTAATAATTGTAACTTTGAAATTCTGTATACATGCAAAGTTTCTACCATTTTCGATATGATTAATAAATATAAGTTACAATCTTTACTTATTTTTTTATCAAAAATTTATGGTGTTAAGCCTGCATAGCTGTTTTACTAAAGTGATTTTCTGTTACTTCTGTGCTCATAACTAGACTACAGTTGCCATCCTTTTCTATGGTTAGGTATGTGTATGGCAGAGTTCTAGTCAATGAAATGCATTTATTCCTGTTACACCCCTGGTCCATAAGTAACCTCCTTAAGCTCCTTCACCATTTCTTTTCCTTCTGCCCTCTTTTTCTGGTTGTATATTAATATTCAGAGTGACCTTGGAAGCTATGTATTGACAATGGCAGAGCTCTGTCAGCCTGTATTATTGAATAACTACAAAGAATTTTCCCTCTCCACACCAATGATCAGGATCACCAACTTTCATCATAAGCATCTGAGATTTTTTGTTCAATTTCACATATTTACCTCTGGCAATATGAAGAATTATCAGCATTTGAAATGAATTGTTATTGTGGTTGTTTTATCTTCTGAAGGTTTCAAAGATCTCAGATAAAAGTTTTACCTATGTCTAAAATCCCTCCCAGAACTCTAGAAGTGAAAAGCTATTCCTTGTAGTGGTTGCACTATTTTTAATTTTAGAGTAAACCCTAGTAATGATAGCTTTTTAACATGTTACATAATATGAATGTTGAGTAAATGCTGGGAATATTTGTAATTTGATAGGATTAATGCCCCATTTCTGATTAGACATGAAACATCATAGAAATTGATAGGAACTTGAGCTGTTACTCCAAATCAGCAGGTAACATGCATTCATCACATTGTGTAACTGTATGTGTAATCTTCCCAAACATTTATAGTTTTTAGCACCTATGCTAAATATGAGCATGGTAGAGAGGTATATTTTTCACCAGTTTCAACAACGCAGTTGAAAAGACTGATCATGATTGTGTTCATATTATCCTGCACAAGGACTGTGATTGTAGTCCCTTGATCAAACTCCTTTAGAATTATCTGTCGTATAGCCTGTCAGGTCTGTACCCATGGATGCTGCTGTGTCACACACTATCCATATCATAGTGATTGGATATGATATTCCTCATTGGAAGGTACAAGTGAAAATTAGGGAACAAAATCAATATGCTCCTGCTGTATTTATTGACCTTGTCAAAACAGGATATAACCAGGAAGCCTGCATTCAGAGTGCTGATTTTTCACTGCCATCTTCATTTACTGGTAGCAGCACTCTTACTTTCTAAAAGGAACTCTGAGGATCAATATAACCACTAATAATTTTGACTCACCTATAACTGATCTACACTGTGATTTGGATCTGCTTTATTGTATTCACTGACAGATGAGAAAACTTGGAATTGAATCCATACTATGCCGAAGCAATGAGAGAATGTTTTAAAAAATTCTAGAAAACTCTTTTGCCGTGACCCATACAAAAGAGCCTGATTGTTTTCAATAAACAAGGATTTTTTTAAAAAATCTTTTAGTATGTAATTCTAGGAAAAAATAATTTTCTTCAAAAAGAATTGTCTTCAAGAGACATAGATAATAACATTTATAGAGCATCTTCAGTATTGCACTAAAAGATGTGTATTTTAAGTTTCATAATTTAAAGAGAAAGATTGCCTTTTCTAATGAAGATAGTTTAATTTTATCCAATGATCCTACATTTGGGAAGGTTGTACTACAACTGGTGATAATTCCAGAATACTGAGAAACTTCTTCAAGTGTCTTTTTTCATACACAGTGGCATCAGAAAAAGAAATGTATTTTATTCAACTACAAGAATATTTAATGAAAGTACATTGGAATGTTGGTGGAAATACAAATTGGTGCAGCCACTGTGGAAAATATTATGGACATTCCTCAAAAGATTAAAATAGAATTGCCATATGATTCAACAATTCCACTACTGAGTATTTACCCAAAGAATGAAAGCACTAATTTGAAAAGATATATGCACCCCTATGTTTATTGCAGTAGTACTTACTATAGCCAACAAATGGAAGCAGCCCAAGTATCCATGGATACATGAGTGGATAAAGAAGATTTGGTGTGTATACACACACACACACACGCACACACACACACACGCACGCACACACACACAATGGAATATTACTCAGCCATAAAAAGAATTAAATCTTGCCATTCACAACAACGTGGAAGGACCTACAGGGTATAATGCTAAACGAAATAAGTCAAACAGAAAAGGACCATATGATTTTACTCATATGTGGGATTTAAGAAACAAAACAAAGACATAAAAAGACGAAAAAGACAGACTCTTAAATATAGAGAACAAACTGGTAGTTGCCAGAGGGATGTGGTTGGGGGTTAGGTGAGATAGATAAGATACTAAGAGTACATGTATCTTGATGAACAGTGAGAAATGTATATAATTATTGAATCATTGTATTGTACACCTAAAACTAATATAATACTATATCTGAATAAAAATTTAAAAATTGAAAGGTATATATATACATATATGTGTATATACAAAAGGTATATATATATATATATATATATATATATATATATATAGGTATATATACACACACACATATGCATATATCACTTTATACCTATATACACACGTGTGTGTGTGTGTGTGTGTGTGTGTGTATACACACACACACACACACAGAGACAGAGAGACAGAGAGAGAGATTGGAGTATTGGAGTCCTGGGTACAGATGAATTCCAATATAACAGCCAATGTTCCTTATGCTCTACCTATTGTACAAAATCATTTGGCATATTTTGGGGGTGACACATTTTATTTTCAGAAATTCACCTGCAGTACATTGCAGTGATATCAATATACATTTAGAATTGTTTCCTCCTTTTAAAATGAAAATTTTTAAATTAAAATTCCATCCTTTCCTAGGCTGCTACTGCTTTCCACATAGTAGTTTCATTTCAACTAGTTTTCAAGCTTATTCGACTAGAGTAATTGTTGAGACCAGATGATCACTTGAAATAGGATATTAACTAACATTTCAAGAGAAAACAGAAGGGAAGTCCAACTTCTACCATCTGTGGCTACCCTTGCAGTGAGCAGGCCCTGACTCATCCTCAGGGAGCCCTGGCAGGTGTGGTCCTACCTAGTCAGAGCGAGGCTCCAGGAAACAGGATAGTTCTCCCCAAAAGTGTGGTATCAACAAGCCTGTCCTTGTTCAAGGATTCAGTCGTCACTCCCTGAGGCCCACAGATGACAAGAATTTCCCCCCAACTTTGGATCAGAGATTTTTTTTTTTTTACCTTAGTCCTCATATTCCTGTCAAAATATTGAACTCCAATCAAGGCAGTTGACATTATTTGTGTCCCAGATCTTCAAAGGAAACCTCCCTCTATCTCCACAGAAAAAGACATCAGAAGACAATAGGTACACCATGCTGTGAGGAGGAGGGATGCACACTAGATTCATGTGTGCTCTTGAAAAGAGCTTAAGAATTAAAAAAACAGAGTGGGGTTGTCCAGGTACCCACAACTTTAATCCAAAATGTTCTCCCTCTTAATTAGTGCACAAATCACTGAAAAATGCCACATCCTCAACATTTTCCTGACATGTTGGTTCTTTATAATTGATTTTTAGAAGTTCCCTAAAGAGTAGGCACAATGCTATGGAATGAAGAAAGTAATTAAATTCAACATAGTAATAATAAGAGATTTTGAAATTATTTTTCTTGCCTGGAGCACCTTTAATCCATCAATGTGGCTTTCTCTGAGATGAAATTCACTGTGAATATTAAGTGCATGGCCTGTATTAATTTATGATGGTTAAGGTATTTGCTTAACCAAATTAAGCATCACGTATTCATTGAGGAGAAATTAATAGGGATTATTCAGGATATATGAGAGGAATTCATTGACTATGCAATTAATTTAAATATATATAAACAGATTGTTATGTGAGCTGTTTAGGCATATAATTATGTCATTAAATTACCATACTAATTCATTTAGAAAACTATAAATGGTAATGATGTTGTCTAATGTTTACGTTTGCTTAAAAAGTTATTCAAAATGGTATATTTAACTCTATTTTGTTTGTTTTCTTATTATATCATAATGCTGAATCAAGTTCCCATTTGTATTTATTTAAATATTACTTTGTTATTTTTTTAATGTAGAACAGTCAGAAGCCTATAGAAGAGTTAGGAGTACAACATAAGAATAATTTTTTTTCTTGAAATATTTAGGAGTTAACTGCTGACCCAATACTCCATAAATCCATGTTTCCTGGAAACATGGACATTCTTCTAGACAAAACAGAAAGAAGGAAGTACCACAATTCAATAATCAAAAAATGATATTGATGCATTACTAACATCTAACTCTTAGACCCACTTCAAATTTTACCATGTCCCAATAATATCCTTTATAACAAGATAATTCAGTTCTGAATCATTCATTGCATTTATTTGTTTCAGCTTTATTGGAGTTTAACTGACAAATACAAGTGTAAGACGTTTAAAATGCTAATCATGGTGATGTGATAAACTTCTACGTGGTGAAAAGATTCCCACCATCATCTAGTTAATTAATACATCTATCACATCACATATTTATCTCTCTTTTTTCTTTGTTTGTTGGTAAGTACATTTAAATTTTACTCTGTTAGCAAATTTCAATTATATAATAGGGTGTTATAAACTAGTCACCATGTTTTGCGTTAGATCATCATACCTGATTGATCTTATTGCTGAAAGTTTGTACCCTTTTACTCACCTCCCATTTCCCCCACCTCCAGGCAATAACTTTTCTACTCTATTTCTAAGGGTTTGACCCCCCTTTTTCTTACTTCCACACTAAGTGACATCATGTCATACTTACCTTTCTCTTTCTGGCTTATTACACTTAGCATAATGACCTGAGGGTCCATCTGTGTTGTCATAAATGGAGGGATTTCCTTCATTCTCAGGGCTGAATAATATTCCACTGTGTGTGTGTGTTTGTGTGCACGCATGTGCACATGCCATATCTTTATTCATCCATTGATTGACACTTATGTTACTTCCATATTTTGGCTATTATGAATAACCATTCATTGCATTTAGACACCATATCTTTTTAGTGTCCAGTCTAGACTGTTTGTAACTTCTTTGGCTTTGAAGATTACAGGCCAGTTTTCTGGATTGTCCCTTAATTTATGTTTATCTGGTTTTTCTTCATGGTTATATTCACGTCATGTATCTTCATCAAGAATATCAGAAGAGTGATTATATGTTGTTTTCACTGTATCTTATCAGGTGGTAATACAGTTTCAATTTGCCTCATTATTGATCTTCATTTTGAACACTTGATAAAGTTGATATATTCCATGTTTCTCTATCAGATAGATTCTCTTTTCCTTATAATTATTAAGATTTTCAAAAGATATAATTTGAAACAATATAATTATATTGAAACAATTTTGAAATTCTTGAAATTATATTGAAACAATATTTGAAACAATATAATTTATATTTCAATATAAATTGAAACAATATAAAAATCCTATTCTTCATAAAATGATACACATACATTCTTATGTAATTTTTTCAGTTTTTTTTTAATATTTAATGGGTTATAATCATCATTTACTTGGATATGCAAAATATTCTCACTTTGGCCAGTTTGGGGCCCATTCAATCTGGCTTTGGTTTCTTTAACTATGTTCCCATCAGTCTTTTAGCACTTTCTTGCTTTGGGGCACAGTAAGAAGCTCCAGGCTGTCTTACACTTTTCCTACCACAAATCTAGAAGTAACCATTTGCCCAAGGATTTCTAATTTGTTTTAGTAGAAAATTTAGAAGCTGAAATCTGGTTGCTGGGTGTACTCATTGACATTGAGACCTTGCTACTCCCAGTCTACACACACACACACATGCATATTTTACTTTCAGTTTATCTGCCATTCATCATATATCTAAGAACTACGAACTCAAACCAAGATTCCAAACTCCTATTCAATATTATGAACTTTTATATTTATAATTTCATTGTTTAACACTGAGAACACTGTTCTCTACTACATTTAATAAAATTACTTATTTGATCATTTTTCTAATTTATAACCAATCTTCCATTTCTGCTGCCACTCCTTCTTCTGTGTAGATGCTGGCCTTGCCCTTGCAACCACACTCCAGCAGCTCCTTATAGGAATGCCCTCCCCACCACATGCAGACTCTTAGTCCCCAAGATAAGTCACCCATCCAGGGTAGCTTTCCTCCTTACCCTACTCAGCAGTGATTCACCACACGGGGAGAGATGCCCACATTCCTACATGGATGTCCTTCTCACCCTGCTTGGAATCCAAAACCTTTTACATGGCTTTCCCCCCTTGATTCCTTCCTCACCCAACTTAGGCTTATATACTCTACTCTGAGCTGCTGCTGCAGAAGGAGGCAGGAGTGCTCTGCTCCCATTGATGGATTTAGAATTGAATTGTTCAGGAAGAGAATTTAAGGAGAAGGAAGGGGAAAAAGAAGGGGGTTAGGAAGAGGAAGTGAAAATAAAAAAGGAAAAATTGTAATTTTTTTTCAACGTTTTTTATTTATTTTTGGGACAGAGAGAGACAGAGCATGAACAGGGGAGGGGCAGAGAGAGAGGGAGACACAGAATCGGAAACAGGCTCCAGGATCTGAGCCATCAGCCCAGAGCCTGACGCGGGGCTCGAACTCCCGAACCGCGAGATCGTGACCTGGCTGAAGTCGGACGCTTAACCGACTGCGCCACCCAGGCGCCCCGAAAAATTTTAAATTGTTTAGTGTAGAAAAATAATACAGACTTCATGTAACACATTAAAAAACTGAAAAAATGTGAAACATTAAGTTTCTATTTTTGAAGTAATCTGTCATTTATATGTATCAGCCATTTTTGTCACATATCCTACAAATATACCTTTCAATCTATGTTTTGCTTTTTGATTTGATTCTGGTATTTGTTAAATGTTTTATGTGGAATCATCTAAGCCTATATTACCTTTGTTTTGTTACTAAAATATCTAAAGCAGACAAACAAAAACAACAAATTTTTAGGCTTTAATTTGCTTTATTTTTCTTGCATAAAACTCTGTGGTGGCCATAGCTGGAGCCTGGGTCCTCTTCATGGAGACTCTGGTGTGGGTCTTTACAAGATGGTCAATGAGTCCCTGATTGGGAGACTTTGTGAACACACTCTGTTCCCAGAGGTCAGAGGTGAGATAGATGTAGGTCTTGGAAATGGCATCAAACTTGGCCTTGGTGAAGTTTCCCAGGATGACAGTGCAGCTGCTGGCCAAGGTGTGGCAGTCATCAATACCAGTCACCGTCAGTAGCTTCTTGAGCACAGGGGCTGAGACAGTGCCAGTTAGGCTTTTTAATTATTGGCTTGGGAAGACAATTACTTTTATATTATTGTTTTTATTTTGTGTGCACTGTAAATCATTTAAAGTGATTCAAGAAAGATCTACATACTAAAGCTTGAGCTTATATATGCGAAACAAATGGTTCCTTGTGAAATTAAAAATATAAACATAGTCTATAAATCCATTTTGAGTTCCTGCTTATTCTTTTGACAATTCCAACTAGGCATTTAGGCTTGCAGTGAGACTCAAAGCTCTGTGCTAAAGAGACAGCGTTCAGTTATCTTATTTTCCAAAGTCTTGCATGACAGGAATCATTCAAAATGAGTTAAGACAGGGAGCAGCCTAAGTGTGCATCAATAGGTGAATGGATAAACAAATTTTTATATATTCATACACTGGGGCTCAGCAATAAAAATAAATAAGTAACTGGTACGTGTAACAACATGGATGACTTCCAAAGTGACTATGTTGAGTGAAATAAGCCAGACAAAAAGTATACATGCTGTATCATTCCATTTGTGTACAAGTCTAGAAAATGCAAACTAATATTTAGTGACACAAAGATCTTGAGGTCACAAATGATCTTGAGATCATGACCTGAGCTGAAATCAAGTGAGACACTTGACTGACTTAGCCACACAGGTGCCCCTAGATTTTATTTTTAATGTTATAAAATAATAGATTAGCTTTGTTTTCTTCCAGATGCATGTAGATAAAAATATAAATAACAATAATTAAAGTTCCATTCTCTTATGAATGAAATAAAATAATATTTGTAATAGAATAATCCCCTGTACAAATTTTAAACTATTCCTATAGTTTTATAATAATGACTTTTTTATCCTATGTCAGTATTAATGCATTTTGTGTGGAGTGGATTTATAGCACATTTTATGATCTGTTAAGATATAGCCTACTTAAAATTTTCAAAATTGATTTGGCTTTTATTTAACTATTTTCTTCCTTTGGAACTTTGAAATCGTTACTTCCAGGTTTTTGTTTTTTAACTCCTTTAGACTCTGATTAGAGTTGCATTAATTACAGTAAACTTTTTAGGATGGTAAGTTTGGTATTCTAAGAAATTTCCTCTCACTATCTCTTTTTGATGTCTTTCAATAAAACGTCATAGTTTGAACTACGTAAGTACTGTCTTTCCTGTGAATTTTTTTGTACCATATACTCCTTTTTTTTTTTACTAATTTAACAAGGTATTTTCTATCTCTAACATATAATTTCTGTTATATAAATCTATCTTTATGTAATATAGTTTTTAAATTTGTAAATAGGAATTCTTTTTGCTTTCTGATTAATAGAAGTTATTTTCTTATTGTATTAGCAATTAACCTAAAATACCATGTTGTAGTAATGTAGAATGATGTGTAGAGTGCACATTTCATTTTAAAACTAGTATATATATGTAAAGAAGATTAAATATACATCATAAAAAATTTTAAATACAAAATAGCATATTATGTAAGACATTCTGGAATTAGATGCTACCAGACATCAGTTACTAGCTTTTTGAGCTTTGAAACTTATGTAACCTCCCTAAGCCTCAAAGTCTTTACCTGTCAAACTAAATAATCATGACTGCTTTCTGGTTGAAATGAAATTAAGCAAAACAACATACTAACATATTTATAATGTTAAATGAGTAAGCATGTAAGGAAAATAAGCTAAAAGAAAAACATATTTAAAGAATAGTAACGTTGGGGCTCCTGGGTGGCTCCATCAGTTAAGTGTCTGACTTAGGCTTCAGTCATGATCTCATGGTTTGTAAGTTCAAGCCCTGCATTGGGCTCTGAACTGACAGTTCAGAGCCTACCTGGGATTCTGTCTGTCTGTCTGTCTGTCTCTCTCTCTGTCCCTCCCTCCTACCTCTCAAAATAAATAAATAAATTTTAAAAAATAATAGTAACCTAGCAATTAGTAACCATTAAATAAAATTAGCCATTTTTATTGCTTATGAGAATTATAGAATTCAGTATATAAGGCAATATGCTTTTGAGGAAAGAAGTAATGGCTATTTAAATAACAAAAGTCATGGTTTACATACTAAACCATTCTTGTTATCTTGATAAACATAGAAGAGTAATTTAGCCATTTGGACCTGTTCCCTGATATATAAATTAGTGATAATAAATGATTTTTCTGTTTGAATTGTTGAATCCAAAAAAAGGTGAATGAGTTTCATGTCCCTTTGTAAAATTGTAATGGAAAAGTCACTGACATCTGGAACTTAGGCATTTTATGGGTATTTGATAATATAATACGTAATATGTCTTATAATCTAGAATATGGTAAACTGAATATATATGAACTAAGTTTCTGTTTGTAATTCAGAATAGGTGGCAAATATGCTGGAGCAACAACATACCCTGTTTCTGTATTTGTTTGGATCATTCAGGGAAGTCCTTTTCCTATACTTGATTTTAGATTGAGTCCTGAATCCATGAGCATAGCTTCTTATTCACTCATGTGTTTGGTGAAGTTGCTAATTGCTTGCAAGACCTTTTTATACTACAAGGAATAATTCAGTGTTTAAATTGTCTGTAAATTTCCATGGACTCTGAAAGAATGTGAGAGAACTGGAACAAAACAGGCTTTCAATAGGAATTCTCTGTTCTATTAGGTAGTAAATTGGATCTTAGGCAGATTTATGGTTAAGTGCAATATATAGCATAGTGAATGGAGGAAGCAAATGTAGAAGGAGGAAAGAAAGGGAACTCAAGAAAAATACATACAACTAATATAAGGAAAAGGACTGAAGAAAAGTTGCAAAGATAAAGAAATGGAGCAATCAGAATTAGACATGTGGAAAAAATAGAAAGATATTAAAACACTGATGTTTCCAGATCATTATAGTCCTTTTTTAAGCAAGTTATTTTTTGTCTTTCTGTACATTTGCTAAAGGTCTTTGAGTATGACATTCTCAAGTATATTTTAAGGGTTACTCGCATTGACCGACAAATTAGCAATAATTTCAAAATATGTGATTCCATTAAAAAAAATCTGTTGGGGCGCCTGGGTGGCGCAGTCGGTTAAGCGTCCGACTTCAGCCAGGTCACGATCTTGCGGTCCATGAGTTCGAGCCCCGTGTCAGGCTCTGGGCTGGTGGCTCAGAGCCTGGAGCCTGTTTCCGATTCTGTGTCTCCCTCTCTCTCTGCCCCTCCCCCGTTCATGCTCTGTCTCTCTCTGTCCCAAAAAATAAATAAACGTTGAAAAAAAAATCTGTTTATCTTTGTAGGTCCTCCATAGAGCTAATACTTTTAGAACAATCATTTCAAATATATGAGTATTATGCAAACACTAAGAGTTTGGAGTCATCAAAAATCATTTACTACATATGCCGGGTAATAATTATTGATAGCTTTGTATGTTACTAGTATTCTGTTATACTCTTTTACCTTTTAGTCTCGTTTAATTGTGACCAAATTTTTAGAAAGTAAGAACTCAGCTTCAGAGCAGATCTCTTCATCCTGCAAGATCACAACTGCATAAGTCGGAAAAAAAATGAGTAAAAATCAAATTTTCATGGTCAATTCCAAGATGAGATTTTTAAAAATGTGATAGCCACAATTGTTGTAAATATAATTTGTTTACCACCAGCTAAGTTCATTAGTTAATAGTAAGGTAATTTCTAAGAATAGAGATTTCATTCTTTTTAAGTCACCAAACCTTTGACTGCATTAATAAAATATGCCTTTACCAAGTCAATTAAAGGACTTCAGCTAAATACTGCATAAAGTTCAGGTCAAATGAAAACTAAGAATTGTCACAGTCCTTGAGAAAGCAGAATAATATTCTGGAAAATAAGGAAAGAAACAGGCAGAATTTCTCAAGTATTCACAAGGCTGACCTATTTCTATGTGTAAAGTAAACGTTGGGTTGGAAGGAAAATTTGGACAATCCTTCGATTGATTGCAGGGAGACATGAATGAGTAGCCGGGAAGTATTGTGTTCTGGAGACTTAGGCAAGCATTTATTTCTTCATTCTGTCTAATGGATCTTTAAGTAATTTTAGACTCTCTGCTAAACCTCAAGCCAGAGGAGATTCTGTATTTTCCAGTTGAACCCCACCTAATCATCAAAATTATTGCTGTTAAATGTGTCTGGGATATGAGGAGTTAGTGAATCCTGTCAATTGTAAAACTGTGAAAAAGATTGAAAATATAGTGTAGGTAACAAAAGAAACCTCAGGTTTTTCTGTAATACATTTTTACTAAGGTTTCTTTAAAAATGTCAAAATCTTATACTTGTTAATTATTGGTTGTGTGAACACAAGTGTTTTTTTATTATTGTCTTTCTTTTTCCTGCATTCTAAAACATTGAAAGCAATAAAAAAGATCTGTTACTATAGTATAAGCTTATATATGGAAAAAAATCAAATGCTTCCCTGTGAAATTATAAACAAGCTAAGAGTCTATAAATTCACTCTGAGTTCATAATGACTTTTAGAATTTTCCAACATGGCATTATGTTTGCAAGCAAGATCAAAGCTAGTGGTATAAAGACCATTTAGGTACCTTATGTACCAAGTTCTTGGGTGAAAACATTTATGAAAAACTCTCTCTACTTTTGGAAATATTTTAAAACTATTTTCTAAACTATTGAATCTATTTTGTTTTATCTTTTTAACTCTTAAAACAAACAAATACTCCTTACACTGATTGTTGGGTTTTAAATATGTTTAGCCTAAAGGGCACTAAGTAGAAGCCAGCATGCCTGAATCTATAACTTATTCTGTCACTCTGTAGTCATATTACCTTACCTACTCCTTACTTTGCTTATTTGAAAAAAGAAGGGTATGGAGTGTTAAACTATACAGAATGAGAGTTGTTTCCCTGTTCTTTTCTTTTCTCTTAGATATGAAAGCTTTTGCTCTCATTTAGAACAGCAAGGAGATAAAATGTGTTCACCTTTTTTTATGGTAAAATATGCTAATCTGTGGACACTTTGAAAACAATAACTCATCCAAAATTTCTACATCACAAGAAATAGAGTTTGGATATTATAAATAATTAATTTAAATTGTGGACTGCACTGTGCCTTATTTGATGTATGGGCTGTGTTGTTTAATGCTGTTTTTGAAAATAAAATTTATTCTCTAAAACTGTGCTGCCCGTATAGTAGGCACATGTAGCTGTTTACATTTACATTCAAATTAGTTAAAATTTTGAAAAACTCAGTCACCTCCCACTGAGATATTTTGTCTTCAATAGCCACATGTAGCTAATGGCCACCACTGGACATTTCTGTCATTGCAGAAAGTTCTATTGTCAATGCTTCTCTAAAAATCTAGACAGACCACAATGGTATGCTGGAGCTGCATATGTAGACGATTATCTGCATGTTAGCCATACAGAGGAAACCATTGCCATGTGGCAAAAAGAAGATAATAAAAATTTGTTCCTGGCAAGATTAGTATGAGAACTGAAAACAATGTAAGAGAGATGAGTAAACCTAGAAAGAATTCAGTAAACCACAGAAATACTGAAAACTGTAAATGTTCTCTCACCTATGTTAAATATATACCTATCTATAGGTATGGATACAAATTTCTCTGTTTTTTTAAAAGAAATCTCTGATTTTGTAAATAAAGTAGGTAAAGGGAACCAGAAGTAATTATGAGGGTTAGTGTATACATAGGAGCTGGGAAAGGAACAGGAGAGACTAAAGAGTGTTTGTTGCTTGTTATACTCAACAAGTGTCAAAGTTGATGCATTTACCATGAAGAGAGTAGACTGTTTAGGTTCTTCTATCACTCTCCTCAGAAATGAACCCTCTGGATACCCTACCAAATGTTAGGTAGTGTTAGAATTTAATGAACCACTTGTACTAGGTCTTGGTTGATATGCAGACCAAGAGAAGTATCTAGGAGCTTTGGTGGAAGAGAGGAGAGGTAGAGAGGAGGGAAGGATTGTTGCTCTGCATTGCATAAACTGTATCATTGGAATATTGAATACTGTTGCCCTCAAAAGGCATTTGTTCTCAAATAGAGATGAAGTGACAATAATTTCTGCTGTTTTGTGTTTTGCTTTTGTTTTTATCTTTTCCTTGCTGTTAGTTTCCTTTCCCCCATCTGTATTGAGGTATAATTGACAAGTAAAATTGTATATAAATATGTACAACTTGATTTTTTAGTATATGTACACATTGCAAAATAACTTCAATTTGCACAGTTACCATTGTCTCTCTTCCTCCCTTCCTCTCTCTTTTTCTTCCTTCGTTTCCTTCCTTCTCTCCGTTCTTCCCTCCCTTCTCTCCTCCCTTCCTGCCCTTCCTTCCTGCCCTCCCTCCTTTCCCTTCTTCCCTTCTCCTCTTCTCCTTCCTCTTTCTTTCTTTCTTCCTTTCTCTCTTCCTTTCTCTCTTTCTTTCTTAGAAACACTTAAGATTTACCCTCTTATCAAATTTCAAGTATATAATACAGTATTGTTAACGGTAGTCATATTGGTGTACATTAGATCTCTAGAATTTATTCATCTTACATAACTGAAACTTTGTACCCTTCGAGCAACATTTTCCTATTCCCCCTGCCCTGCTCTTGGCTTATCACAATTCTGTTCTCTGCTTCTGTGAATTTGACTGCTGTTTTGACTCTGTCTTGCTATTGAAGAAATCTACTAACCCTATGCAGTGACTAAGAAACAGTCTTTATTTTTAAATTTTTATGATTGAAGTATAGTTGACATACAATGTTATGTTTGTTTCAGTGATACACCATAGTAATTTGAAAATTCCATACAGTACACAATGTTCATCACAGTAAGTATAGTTCCATCTACCATCATGTAATGTTATTACAATATTACTGACTATATTCCCTATGCTGTAATTTTCATCCCCATGACTTATTTACTTTATAACTGGAAGTTTACACGTTTTTATCTTCTTCACCTATTTCTTCCATTCCCCCATCTCTTTCCCCACTGGCAACATCAGTTTGTTCTCTGCATTTATGAATCTAAAATTTCTGTTTTGTTTTGTTTTGTTTTAGATTCTATATATGAGTGAAATCATAAGGCATTGGTCATTGTCTGACTTATTTCACTTAATGTAATAGCACCTAGGCCTATCCATGCTATCACAAATGGCAAGATCTCATTCTATTTTATGGCTGAGTAATATTCCATTGTATGTATGTATGTGTCTGTGTGTGTGTGTGTATATATATATGTATATGTATATATATATTCATCTATTGATGGACACTTGGGTTGTTTCCATATCTTGGCTATGTAAACAATACTACAGTAAACATAGGGATGTATATATCTTTTCAAATTAGTATTTTAATTTTCTTTGGAAAAATACTCAGTAGTTTAACTACTAGATCATATGGTATTACTAATTTTAATTTTTTGAGTAACTTTTATACTGTTTTCCACAATGTTTGATCCAATTTATATTCCCACCAAAAGTGTACAAGAGTTTCCTTTTCTACACATCCTCATCAAAACGTGTTATTTCTTGTCTTTTTGATGGTGGTGATTCTGCCTGCTGTGAGGTGATATCTCTTTGTAGTTTTGATTTGCATTTCCCTGGTGAATAATAATGTAGAGTATCTTTTCATGTGTCTGTTGGTCATCTGCATATCTTCTTGGAAAAAATGTCTATTTGTGTCCTTTCCCCATTTTTTAATTAACTTGTTTGTTTTGGGGGTGTTGAGTTGTGTAAGTTCTTTGTATATTTTGGGATTAACCCCTTATCAGATATATTATCTGCAAATATCTTCTCCCATTCAGTAGGTTGCCTTTTTGTTTTGTTGATGGTTTCCTTCGCTGTGCAGGAGCTTTTTATTTTGATGTAGTCCCAATAGTTTATTTTTGCTTTTGTTTCCCTTGCCTAAGGAGACATATCCATAAATATGCTCTAAGGGCAGTATCCAGGAGATTACTGCCTATGTTTTCTTCTAGGAGTGTTATGGTTTCAGGTCCATATTTAGGTTTTTAATCCATTTTGAGTTTGTTTTTGTGTATATTGTAAGTTAGTGGTCCAGTTTCATTCTTTTGCATGTAGCTGTCCAGTTTTCCTAACACCATTTATTGAAGAGACTGTCTTTTCCCTATTGTATATTCTTGCCTCCTTTGTAATAGATTTATTGACCACATAAGTATGAGTTTAGGGGCGCCTCAGTGGCTCATTCAGTTAAGCATCCAACTCTTGATTTCGGCTCAGGTCATGATCATGAGATTGAACCCCTCGTTGGGCTCTGTGCTGGGCATGGAGCCTGCTTGACATTCTTTCTCCCTCTGCCCCTTCCTTGTTCGTTCGTTCGTCCTTTCTTTCTTTCTTTCTCTCAGAAATAGATGATAGATCGATAAATAGATAGTGTGAGTTTATTTCCAGACTCTCTATCCTGTTTTATTGACCTATGTGTCTATGTTTGTGCCAGTATCAAACATTTTGATTCATTCCAGGAGACTTTTAAATGACTTCAGCAGATGAAAAAAGTAACAATTCATATATATCTGTAATTTAAGTGATAGAAGAAGTTTCAAGTGAATCTTTACTTGTAAAACAGCCCTTTAGAGCATTCCTTCTCCTTTATTTTTCACAGTTCATGTAAGGAAATTAAAAACAACAACATAAAAAAACAACGGAGTGTATCAGAAAGCCCTACTGTGCTGTCTCAGGTCTCTCAGCTTCATTTGGTTCTGCCCAGTCACCTCTGTAGAGACTGGCTCTTATTAATGTCCATGGTTATATCACCATCAAGAGTGGTGACTGACTGTCTTTCACTTTCAGAGATACATGAAACATCAGATCACAGGTCATGGTATCTGGCCTCCCCAGGGAGAGCTTAAAGAACCAGGTGATGTAACCTAGAGTTGCAGAAGAGTGAAATATTAAGCAGTGAAGGAAAGATGATGGGTGGGAAATGCAGATAAATCACCCTTTTATCTCTTCTCTCATGTCCCAGCATAATGGACAGTGATATTGCACATGGATAAATGACTGGTTATATGTATGCTGAAGCAATAACCAACTTGGTTATATTCTGTCTTCTCTCCCTTTAATGCACACACTGTCCTGATATTACAACTACTAATAAAGAATCAGCACTTAAATCTGCTTTAGAAAGGGTACCTCTGGTTGAAGATTGCTTTCCTTTGCCAAGGGACTTAATCCACAAAATCATCAGTTACTGAGATTGTAACCTAAGAAGGGTTGTTAGACTTGTGGGCTGTAAATGTAGAAAGTGTGCCATAGCTTGATTACCAGCTTCCAGAATATTTTGTTGCTTTGGATTCCAGAGAATTCAGATTAGTGGATTAACCGGTGTAAACGACCAAACTGAAAGTTCAGGTAAGGTGCACACTGTCTCTCATACACAGAAACCAAAAGATGTTGAGTGTCCCTCTTGATGCTGGGAATAAACACGCAGTGATCTTCCTTTGCTGAGGAGATTGAGAATTATGAATACATTCACATAATCCCAAGAAATTTTACTTACTAGCAGTTTTTTTTCAGCTTTGCTGGTGTTTATCAACCATCCTTGCTGGTGTAGGTGTGACAACACTATAGCCAACTTTATTGATACTGAGACTTTTGATTTGCCAAGCAAGAGGATGGTGTTCATATAGTCAACACTGCATATCAGAGAGTAAAGATACTTAGACTAAATCCTGGCACCTCTCTGATGGCAAATGACAAGGATTTTGGTTATCTCTGTCCCGTTAGCACTTCTCTCTATGTACTCTTTCCAACTGGACAGTTCTTTCTGGCATTTATGGAACAGTGGGGTGTAAGTATAAAACACATTGATTCCTATACCCTTTAATATATGAGAATGGAAAAAGTAATTGAATTGGTCCAAAGAGTCCCACCATAAGGTCATTTTAGCTTCTGTGGACATTAGTCAAACCTTATTAGCTCAACCCAGTTATCTCATTCCCTGACAGAACATAGAAGAAAGGTGGTTTGGGTGTTTATATCCATCAGAACAATAAAAGTTTGAATCTCTCTACTCTCTGAAATTTTCTAGACTATTTGGATGGGTACTTATGATCCTAAATTCCTCTTGGAGACAGAGCCCCACCCCAATAGTCTTTTTCCTTAAAGCGTCTGAGTTTAGAGTAAGGATGGAGTGAACAATTAAGGTGAACAAAGGGAGATACCAGTTTTATGTGATTATGTAAGGCTCATTTACTTTCCTCTTCAAGCAGTTTAGTAGCTGCTTACAGGTCAACAAAAGGATTTTCTAGTGTTTTTAGTCTTCCCAAAGCTATACATCCAGTGTCAAGATCATCACGACTGACATAATCTGTTTTCTCTTTGGGGAACCCCTGAGTCTGCAGTCACAGCCATATTGTTTCTGGATGAGGCCATAGGGTTTGCACCCTTTGGCTGACTCAGGCTTACTCATGCAGTAGTAACATTTCTTAAGGAATTTACTTTAACCGAAAGCATTTGTTGTCCAATTGTACCAATAACATCTCTTAGGCTTTCACCAAATTTTAACATAAATGCTATATGAATTTTCTAGGAAAATTCAGATGATTGCATATTTACCAAGATTTATTTGGGTCAGTTTCTTGTTCCCCACTGAGTAACATTCAGCAGCATTGTATATCCAATATGAATATTAAGCAATGGCTCACCTATGGTTTAGCATAGTCATTGTCTGTTTTGGAAAATTCTGAGAGGCCAGATCTCTCTTACACAAACCAGGACCCATCACAAACAAGCAAACAAACAAAAGAGAGCAACACACACAAGCGTACACACACACACACACACACACACACACACACACACACACACACACAAATCTCTGAGATGTTTTCTTTTGTCTCTGAATGGATCTAATGTTGACATAATAAACAGCAGAATGAGAGTAAACCATAAGCTCTAGACTTTCATCCTTGACAACCATTGTGCTACTCCATCCTTTATTTTTCAATTGATCAAAAATTCTAGTGATTCACCTTGTTTCTGTACATGGTGGTCACAAACATCCCTTATTTCATGCTCAGTAAAGGTGTACAGCTCTTTAAGTACCTTTGAAATGGTGGTGAATCTTCTGAACATTCAGATGAATCTTTATGGGAAGATCTAAAGATGAATGGCAGACTGGTGAGGAAGGCCCCTTCTCCCTACTCAGTGGAGAGTTGGCAAGAAGACAGCACCATTTAACAAAGAAGTTCTGGTATTTGGCTTGTATCTGCCAACCTGTACCTCCTCATTGATAGTCAGTATGGGGGAAGGCCATTTATTATCTGTTGACCATGCAATTTGATCAATATATCTGTTCCTTACTCCTTTGGACTTACCTCAGATCTTGTCAGTCATTCCACAGGACCCTCAACCTTCCACTTCCACAAAGCCATTTCTCTGTCAACATCCCGTCCTCCTTGCCAAAACTGTCAAGAACTGTGAATAGATTTTATCCTACTTGTATGCTAACAAGTTAGTTTCATACTTGTAGAAAACATGCAATACCTGGTTAAGAGACAAAGACTTTCTTACAGCACAACAAGCTGTGAGTATAGCATCGTATCACATCAGTTCTTCTTGCCCCCAAGTCCCATGAGGGTGATGTGGATGAACCCAGATAGTTGCTCACCCAAGCAGCTACAGGTGAGGTACCTTAACCTAGGGAACCCAAATCTTTTATTATGGACAGCAAAGATCCCTGTCCTTACTTTTCCAAAAGTCACTATCTCTATCTTGTGTTCACTATGTAAACATCCTTGAAAAGATCATCCAGAACATAGGACTGTTACTATTGCTGCTTAAAAGAGAGCAAACAGAACTGATAACAATTGAAATTTGTCTTACGATACAATATATGGTATATCCTCTTGAATGTATCATATTGTCCAAAAGGAATATTTATGTTGAAATTGTTTGCTATAGTTGTTCACTACATATAAACCAGGACAAATTGCTTGATAATGATATTCAGATATTCAGTTACAATGATTTTTGTTTTGCCTGTTCTATCATTTGCTGAGTAAGGGGTACAAAGTGTTCAATCACAACTGTGGAATGGTCTATTTTTCCCCTTTATTCTAACAATTTTTGCTACACTTAATTTGGAGCTTCAATCTTGGACACAAAAGCAGTTGTTATTCTGTCTTCCTAATGAAGTGATTATTATAATAACATATCACTCTTTATTTCTGGTAATACTCATTATATTAAAATATAATTTTAATAGCCGTTCTAGCCTTCTAATGCTTACTATTTGCATGGTGATTCTTTTTCAGTCTATTTACTTTTACCTATTGCTAATTTTAATATTTAAAATGTATCTCATAGATAACATCAAATTGATTTTTACACTTTTGTCTATTCTGACAACCTGTGTTTTTCAGTTACAATATTTAGTACATTAACTTATGATGTAATTACATTGTAATGTAATACTTGATTCACATCACAATTTTGATTCTGTAATATCACGGAAGATTTTTTTGTAGTGATCAATGATGTGATTCTGAAATCTTTATGAAAATCAATGGAGCTAGTATAGCCAAAACAATTTGGTGAAAGAAGATAAAAGTTGTAGTGTGTACACAACCTGATATCAGGACTTCTGTAAACCTACAGTGATCAAGATAGTAGTATATTGGTGAAAATATAGACACAAATAACAACGTTGTTTAATTGACAGTCCAGAAGTAGACACAAAAATATATGGCTAACTTATTTTGGCAAATATATATATATAAAAAAACAATTCAATGAGGGGTGCCTGGGTGGCTCAGTCAGTTAAGCATCTGACTCTTGATTTCAGCTCAGGTGATGAGCTCACAGTCATGGGATCAAGCCTCACATTGGGCTCTGCACTGAGTGGAGCCTGCTTGGGATTTTCTCTCTCTCTCCCCCATCAGTCATTAGGGAAATGCAAGCTAACACCACAATGAAATAGCATGCATACCTATAAGAATGGTTAAAATCGAGATATCATTATCATTATAAAATTTACGATACCAAGTTCTTGAAAGGATGCAGAGAAATAGGAAATTTCATAAATTACTAGAGAAACAAAATGGCACAGGCATTTTGGCCAATTGTTTGTCAGCTTTAAAATTTTAACATATACTCTTCATATGTCCTAGCAACCACACCCCTAAGTTTTGCCCAATAAATGAAAATTTAGCTTCATTCATATGCCTGTTTTGGGTGACTTTTTTGTATATAACCTCCCAAATCTGGAAATAACCAAAAAAAAAAAATGCTGCAACTGGTGAATGGATATAAAAAGTAGGATATAGTCATATAATGAAATGCTACTGATCAGTAAAAATAAATGCACAGCTGTTTCACATACAACACAGATAAATTTTAAACATTATGCTAAGCGAAAGAGGTCAGACTCAAGGGCTATGTATGATTCCATTTATATGAGAGAAAGGAGGTAAACAACAAAGTAATTAATGTGTACTTAGCAAAAATAAGGATAAATGATATGAATTTTTAAAAAGCAGAGGTTGGGATGCCTGGGTGGCTCATTCAGTTAAGCATCCAACTTGGTTTTGGCTCAGGTCATGATCTTGCGGTTTGTGAGTTTGAGCCCCACGTCGGGCTCTGCACTGATAGCATGGACCCTGCTGGGATTCTTTCTCTCTCTCCCTCTCTCTCTGCCCCTCCTCTGCTCGTGCTTTCTCTCTCAAAATGAATAAACATGAAATTTTTTAAAAATAACAAAGCGGAGGATGAGGATAAGGAGTGTTCGGTGATGGAATCATATAAGGGAACATTTCACTGAAAAGTTGCTTTGAGTAAAGATCTGAAGGAGGTGAGGGGACAAGTCACAAGTAAATTGTCAGTAATAATAATGTGGTGTAAAAAAAAAAAAAAGGTCAGTTTAGGACTATATCCAATGTTTTGTGGTAGTAGCACAGAGCAGGAGACTAAACCTCTGACCTGAGTATTGAAGCATAGATGCATAATCTGTTCTCTTTAGATGTATAAAACATAGTTAAATAAAAAATATTTTCCATGTTAGTAAGATATAAAGGGATTCTAGTCAGAAACTTCAACATTTGTGAGGACACAAAGATGAAGGTCCTGGTATATGGTATTTCATTGTGGGGAGGAAGAGGGAGGCGTAATGTAACTAAAGGAAATGAGGAGACTGAAATAAGCCAGTCTTCTACAATTCAATAGTATTCTGTAGAAAGAGGATTCATTTGAAGTTTACAACAAGATAAGTAGCATAATCAAATTTATAATACCTTTTATTGCACCTTTTTTAACACTGTGGTCTAAGGTCCTTAGACAGTGAAATCCTCTGACAGCAAGAAATCACAAAAATTGAATGAAGTAAGCAGATAGTGGAAACATAAGTAGCACCTGAACTGCATGACAAATCAGTGCCAACTGGAGATGTTTTCCGATGGTACATTCTGAAACCTTGTTATCAGCTATGTTCTCGCCTTCAAGATTTTGTAAAAATGAAAATAATATTTTCAATATGCAGCATAACGAAAGTTATATCCCACTTTGCTATGGCATATTTATTCTTTTACTATAGTTTTCCTCCAAACCATTATACTAAAAACATTTTAATGTACATTTTTCTGACTTTATTTGATACATGTTTATTAAAATAAAATGCACATAAAAGAAAAGTAAAAGATTAAGCCAGGGTATTACCACTATTAGCACTTCATTTAGTTTTAGGTTGATTTTCCTATTTGTGAGGCTTTTATTTGAATGAATGAAACCATCTCTGGTGAGCAGTTTTGTATCTTGGTTTATTTTTGTTAAAAATTTCTCAATATCTTACTATGTCATTAAAAACTACTTGAGACTTTTGATTTAACCTCCCACATGTGGAAAGTTTGGAGGTAATCACACCCATCTTCACAACAAGAAAACATGCTCAGAGGAACTGAACTGAATTAGAACATAGAGATTGGACACAAAATAAATTGAGATTAAACTGAAATGTTTAGTTACCTGTATTGATATGTAAATAAAAATGGGAACTAGGAATCCATTGTGGTCTTGGCAAATGTTAGGTACTTAAATATTTGTCAATGCTATGGAAGGATGTGAGCCAGAAGTGCTAAGGGGATCTAATGTTGCTATACCTCTTTATCCCTTTTTTTGAATTCTTTTATGAGAAAGTTAATGATACTAGATAGATGGTAAATGTCTTTGACCTAGAGATGAAAGCATAAAAACAGTTTGTCTCATTTATTCAATGATGAGCACTTTTTTCACATTTTATTATCCCAACTGGGGATTTGCCTTGTGATCACTACCAACTTAAACCCATAGTTTGTTAATCAACAAGATGATGTTCATTTCATTTCCTATGCATGTGGTCAAAGTCGTTGCCATAATTTGAATTACTTATGTATATATATAATATATATCTATATATTATTTGTATGTGTATATATAGAGATTCATGGTTTAAAAAATCTTCAAAAACATTGTAAACATTCAGCATTGAAATGAAGTAATTTGCATATAGAAAGGTCTAAACCCAGAGCAGTACGATGTATGATAAAAATTAATGTGTAAAAGAATCCACAGAGTGTTTTTACAATAAGAATACAATGTAAGTTTAAAGTGATGTGAATAGTTTTTCCACCGTTTAACAGTGTTTTTGTTTTCAAAACCCGACCTCCATGCTTTGGAGCCAGAACATAGGGGAAGACAGAGTTTAGGATAAAGAGGAATAATAGCTTTATTGCTTTGCCAGGCAAAGGAGGCTGCTGCAGGCTGTGGCTGCAAGCCCTTGGGAGTAAGGGGCTGAGGGGGTTATAGGGAAATACAGGACCTAGCGGGTTTAGAGGGGAAGTGCTGCCAACTTCTTTAGGCATTTTCAGGGTGATACCGGGTTCCTGAAACAAAAGGCTCAGAAGGGAGGAGGGAGGTTTGTGGAACAGAGGAAAACGGTTACTTTAAAATCCCATTTCACTGAAGCATTAGTGCAGCCATTTTGATTTTTGTTTAATGCTTTTAAGCAGTTTCACTTTTACTTTTGATGTATAAAATGTTGGTAAATATTACAATTAATGGCATCTTAAATTAAATAGACTACAGAAATTAGATATGATTCCATTTTCACAATGTAATAATTTCCTTAGGTGGTGATAACCTCTCTGACCTTTAGTGGGCTCATCTGCTAAAAAAAAAAAAAAAACAAAAAAAAAAGACAGCATCTCATTGACAGTATTTTTATAAGGGTTTATGGGATGGTATATAAGAATATACTCCGTAAATGTCAAAATACCAGGCAGGTGCAAGGAATTATTTCCTGTAATTAAAGCATGGGATAGGTTTATCAGAATTAGAAATAAAAAATTAATAATGAATATGGGAACATGGCATTTTACCAGCTAGAAACCTCTTGAAATTGTCATTCAAAGAATTAATGAAAATAGTGTGGAGCTGACATAATATAAGAAGTAATTAAGAGGAATACAATAAACACCCCAGATAGAGAACATAAATTTGTAATATATGATCAAGGAGACATCATTAAACAGTGGAATAAATATCTATGAAAGTATCGGGATAAACTCTTTATCCATTTAAAAAAAATTTTTTTTGTAGTTTTATGGGGTTTTTATGTTTTTGTTTATTTTTGAGAGAGAGAGAGAGAGGGAGAGAGAGAAATTGGAGCTGGGGAGGGGCAGAAAGAGAGGGAGACACAGAACCTGAAGCAGGCTCCAGGCTCTGAGCTGTCAGTGGGGCTTGAACTCATGAACGGTGAGATCATGAGATCATGACCTGGGCTGAAGTCAGATGCTCAACCGACTGAACCACCCAAGCGTCCCTACCCTTTATCCATTTTAAAGAATAAATTTAAATATACATTTCAAAACTCCACATAAATTTTCCAAATCATTTAAAAAATATATATATATATGTGTGTGTATATATATATATATATATATATATATATATATATATATATATATGTATCTTTAAATCTATAACACAGGAACATTAGAAAAGATCATTGAACATAAAATTTGGGGAAGCAGAAATGACCTTTTTTATAAAATTAAATATATTTTTCTCTGTACTAATATTTTTTATTGTTTAAAAAGTGAGTTACATACATACACATATAAAAGTAGAACTATGTGCAAGTGCCACCATCCAGCAACAGACATTGCTGTTTTATTTCTGGTGAATATGTTTTCTAGCGTTCTTGTAATGCATATACACACACATATTTTAAATGCATAAGTAATATCACATCCAGTTTTTTGACCCTGCCTTTTGCGAGCATCACTGCTTTATGTCCATCCACACAATGAAATGTATTTATGAAAATTATGAATGGTTTCACAATGTTCAATTATACGAATGGAACATCCTTTATGTAACCATTGTATAATTAGTGAACATTTAACGTATTTGTAACTTTAACATATGAAGCCTAATGAAATGAATACACATTCTATTGCATAATGTTTGGGCACATTCAAACATATTAGGAATAAAATACTACAAATTAAATTTTGATTTATAGCCTCTATCTGTTGTCATCATTTACATGCTTACTGCATTATATGATAGTTCTAACCCTGCATTCAACCACTAAGAAAAAATTCATATGCTTAATTTGAAAGTTGTGTGGATGTACTGAAGATAGGTGATTCTTATTTTAACTTGCATTTTTAATCATTAGTAGGCTTTAGTGTAATATTGTATTGAACATTTCTATATTTTCTTCTTTGAATGAACTCTTGCCCTCTGAGAAATATTGTGCAATACCTAGAAAATCCCAAATTTTAATTCTATATCACTAAGATGGTATATAAGTATGTGACTCATAGGAATGTTGAGGCAAATGAATGAATTAGTGTATATAAAGCAGTTAGGATAGAGTCTGGCATATAATATAATAAACATATCAAATGTTAGCTATGATTACTATTACAGTTACTGTTCATAAGAGTACTGCTGCTAATATCAACATAGAATATTTGTTAACATAGAATAGCTGTCATGTAAATACTAATTTAAAAATAAATGTTATAACACAATATATATGGTTCCATTATTCATTAACCTACAACATTATGTAAGTTATATCTACCTTTCTACATAGAACTAGATGTTTTCTATTTTTTCATGAAATGTTACATTTACTAATTATTTCTGAGACATAGAGTTGCATGTCTTATTTTTGTTATGTGTTTCACTTTTCTAAAGCAACTATCTATCCTTGTCTAATAAATGGAAAACTATTTTAAGAAAATGAGCATAGCCAGGGTCCCAGTTTCAATGTAAATACTCTCAGATCCTCAGTATAGTTAACTAACATAGAGATCCTCCTTCCCATATGGGCTCACTATATCATCCTTGGAAAGAGCTGAAAAAAGAAGACTTGACAGAGGTAAGCATGGTTCCATAGCAAAGCTTCAGTCTCTGTAGAGGGAGGTAATTCTGACAAAGTCATGTATGTGATAATAATTGACCCCTGAAGAACTCATACACCCTGGTAGGGAAAGATCTGCAAGCAGAGAATGTAGGAGAGATCATCAAACAAATGATCTATACCTGTGATTGTGTGTTTCTTTGAGTACCAGAGGCAGCACTCACCAGGGAGGACGGTTAATATATAACATATATAACTCAGATGTGAGTTTGGGAAAGACAGTTCAGTCCTAAAGGGCAGTCATATTTTCAAATTTAGAGTTACCTTCTACGTATCTGGAGATACCTTTGTAGGCAATCAACATAGGAACTATTGGGTCATTTACAACATAAAGTCAAGGCAAAGAAGAAAAGGATGTGTGTGTAGTGAACACATCTGAAATAGCTCTTGAAGACTCCAAAGAACAATCACAAGGTTAACTGCAGTGCTCTTGGAGATACTGCCTTGATGCTGAAGGCAAGAGCCAGATAGATGGATCTATTTTGTAATCAGTAGATATCATTGCAAGCAGCAAATTCTGGAAAACTTTGAAAAGCAAATTCAATCTGGTGATATGAATCCAATTCCAAGTGTTAATGTGTGGATAAAGTACCGTCCTCCCCACTTTGAATAAGGCAAGGAACCTATAATCAGAGTCAAGAAAACATTCAAGACAAGAAATGGAGCCACAGGATAATACATAAGAAGCAAGAATGATAGATGTGGGATATCACTCATCACCTGACACTCAATGAAGGATAAATTGTCATCTGTGTCAAAAGACTGTTTTTATTGATCAGCCAATCCTTGTCAGCAAGTTGAATTATGGATAATGTCAGTCTCTGCCATTCTATTGCCAGACTGCCTACCTGCCTGGTTCCAAGAGATGTCAGAAAAAATGACTCACTCCCCTTTATACAAATGATGGACAGGGTACAGAAACTGCAAAGCCAAACAAGGATGAGTAGCACCATTGCAACTGGGAATAACATTTGTGTAATCCCGTCTAGCAACATGGAGATGAAATGAAAAAGCATTGTGCCTTGTGAGGCAGCCTCTTCGGGAGACAAAAAGGAACATCTATTATAATTTTAAGAATGATGGATTTGCACATGTCCCAGACCTCATACAGGAAGATCTAGGACAGAATAGTTCTTGTTTTTCCTTAATACATCGAATCTTACTTCATGTGATTACACCTTTATTTTCTTTTCGTGATATAAGAGCAGAGATATTATAATCTAAACATTGTATTTCTTCATGATATTCTCTTTCTAGTTTTATTCTGGTTAGACATAATCAAGCATCATTTTCCAAAGAGTTAAATCATTCAAACACAGTTACTAAAATGAATCATTTTGTCCTGTTTTCATAATTGCATATATACTGTATAATGTTCTAGAAAACCTACTCACATACACATAAGCAAATAGAAAAATACACACCCACTCACACACCCACACCCACCCACACACACACACACACACACACACACACATTTATTTTTCTATTCCCCTCAATTTCATTTCTTTATCCAACCAGGATAGTCCAGGTTTCACATTTTAAGCTATTAGATATTGATATTTTATTTAAGTATTTAGCAATATGAAACTTATCCCTCAATACCTTTCAAAAAGTATTTTAACATTCTTTGTATATATTCTTAATATCAAGTTCCAAAGTTTTAAAAAAAAATTATCTTTTGGAATTATATTTTTTGTGTATATTTATATTTTTCTTGGTATTTTACTATATTTACTCTTCATATCCAAGAATATTATAGGCTTCTTTGTTTATTCAGGCTTTTTTTTATCTCTTCATTACAGTTTAGTGACATATTAATGTCAATATTAAAAAGTGTATAAATAGGTATTTTATATTTTTCTTGTCATTAAGAATGAAGTCTCACTTTTCCATTTCAGTTGCTTCATGGGTACTGCAAATATGTAAGAAATTTCTAACCTTTTTTATGTTTATTTAATTAACTATATTACTGATCTCTCATGCCCTAAAATGACTTTTTACCCAGCTGATTTTCTTATATTTTCTAGGTAATCATGTTACATGCAGAACATAATTTTATCATCTTTAATCATAAATTCAGACCCCTAATTTAAGCAGTACATTCATAGAAGTACCAGTGCCTATAATTGTATCTGATAAATAGTAGTTTGATAATTATTTATTGAATAATGATCAATGTTAGTTATAGTATGTAGAGTAGTAAAATTTTCCTAAATCTAATGTAAATTTTTCCAGTGCTTTGTAGATTTATCTTTAATATGTGCAAGAATTTGTATGCAGTTATTATGAATACACACCTAAAATAAGGAATATGCTAAAATTATCAGTTGCTGTAAGGATTTGTTTCATTTAACTTTATATACACTTTATTAATATATATTCGATAATAGAAATCTGTTTTAAGAACTCCTTATTTTAATGAATGGTGTTGAATTACTCTTCACAAGAATCTTACCTTTTGGTGGTGCCTGAATGTCTCATTGGGTTAAGTGTCATAAGTCCTACTTCAGCTCAGGTCATTATCTTCATGAGTTGGGAGCCCCATTGTGGGACTCTGGGCTGACAGCTCAGAGCCTGGAGCCTGCTTCAGATTCTGTGTCTCCCTCACTCTTTGCCCCTTGCTCACTCGCTTGCGCTCTCTCTCTCTCAAAAATAAATAAACATTAAAAATCATCATCATCATCATCATCATCTTACCTTTTCAGGACATTGTTGTCTTTCACTTTCCTCTTCTGAAGCTCAAAGACGGGTTTATTTAAATATTATTAGAGTGAAGCTGTAAGAGGGAGGATAGAGGGAAAGAAAGCACAAAGGGTAACCACTGAGAAGAATCTGAGCTCCTATTTGGTATTTTAAATAACTTGCTTATGTATTTACACCAACCCAAGGTGGTGGATATACCTGATTGTCATACTGTGTACCCCTAATCATTCATGCAATTTAAGGGCTTAGGCTACTTCTGAGGGAAAAAAAATGGTCCTTGTTGTTTATATCTCATTTCTTCTCTTTCTCCCAATAAGGTATTTCTTATGAATCCTAAAGAGGAAAAAATAAGGATATTCTGTAACTGCAGTTTGTAAGTTCTTATTTGACTGACCTGTTATTTAACAGTAATGTATTTTCATTGATGTCAGTTATACACGCACTTATAATATGAATTGCTAACTTCATCTTGGTCATGGAAAGTGACCAGTTATCTTTTGACCTTTATGGACTTAGTGAATTTTTCAGAGACCATAGAACTTTTATAAGCATATACAACTGGAGTAACCAACTGGTCTGCAGAAGCATTTCATTTTGACAGTAAAATGTTTTCTTTTTTTTTTTTTCTTATTTGCATACCATTTGAAGGCATCATTCTGCCTTTCACTGCGGCCTTTGTAATTTCTAGTTCTTTACACAAGATTATTTCACACACTTGCTTTTCCTGTTTAGTCCCAGCATGCATGGCGATTTATCACATCTGTTCCAGATATTTTTTTTATTTACTCCATTTGTTGTGATTGAGGTTAAATTATTAAAGAATGACATCATTGTATTCTTGTCAGTTCACCCCACTCTAGTTCCTCAATATTTACTTCATATATTTTGTGTCTTACTGTTTGAAGAAGAGTTATATTCAATTGATGTTCAGTATACTTTAGATACTGTATCAAAATGGCTTATTTCCTGTGTATTAATTTTTCTTGAATTAACTGTTATCTAGTAATATTTGAAGTATTGCATGGATTTTAATTATACCTTTGAAATTCTTTTTATAGTAAAACCATATGACTTGTTTAGTTAGGGCTTGTGTTTATAGACTTTTTTATTTAGTCTTTTTACATACAACTTAAATATCTTAATCATTTAATGTGGAGGTTGATTGCCAATCTGATAACAATGGTTCTGCAGCGTTAGTCTTAATTTTTGTCAGGGAGATTTAGCAGGTACACTTCTAGTCTTGAATTCTGAAACGGACTTTTTCTTTATTTTTTTCTCATTATCTTTTCTTTCTGGTTTATACTAGTCTATTTTCTTAGCTCTTGATACCTCTTTCATTGAGTTCATGATTTTTTTTTAAGAACATAAAACTGTTTAAACCATTCAAATTGCATGAGAATATTTTTCAACCCTTAAAGCTATGCTAATTGCAGCATTGTTTTTAATAGGAAATTATATAAACAATGGATAAATCCCTCAACAGAGCTAGCATAAATAAATTATTGGGACACCTGTTCAATGAGGTATTATGCATATCCTGTAGAAAAATGTGCTATGTGCTAATTTGGAAGAGTACCTAAGATATCTTTGAAGAGGAAAGGTGATGTTCAGAAAAATGCATAGAATATTCCCATTTATATAATAAATTGATATTCAGGTCACTTAAAAATCTGGAAGGATGTGTAATAAATATTAATAGTTATATCACAAAAAGGAGATTAGAGTTTGTTCAAATGAAACATATACTAACTTAAATCCCCTTTATTTTATTAGGGAGAGATTATCATGAGCCATATACATTAAAAAATGTTTGTTTAAAATATATTCTCTAATATGTATAATATGTATGTCTTATGTAATATAACATAGATCATGTAAAATAATATACTTCCTACTTACTTTTTAAAATCTGTGCATAAGCTTTATTTTGTTGACCTACTTCTTTAAATTATAATTTCAGGTTACATATGGCCTAATATTTGGTGAAAATTAAATGTATTGAATCTCTTAAAGTCCATTGAACTCTGTTCAATGTATATGTTACTAGAAACCATCTCTCTACTAATAATTTGTAGTTTTTAGAATTTTTTATCAGTCTATATGCCCAGAAACCTGACAAACACGTGGTTGGGCAGGCACTATAAGCATGCACAGTCCCAGAATTTTAAATGTAATCTGATTTTTTTTTGAGTATGCAATGTTCACCTTCATTATTTCTCTACTTCTGAAATTAATATAAGGTCTTTTTTTATTTTTGAGTTTATTTATTTTGAGAGAGAGAGCGAGAGCATGCACAAGTGGGGGAGGGGCAGAGAAAGAGGAAGAGAGAGAATCCAAAGCAGGCTCCACACTGTCAGCTCAGAGCCTGATAAGGGACTCGAACTCACAAACCATGACCTGAGCCGAAACCAAGTCAGGTGATTAACCGACTGAGCCACCCAGGTGCCCCTATAATGTCATTATCTTTAAAAACTGAAACATTAAAACATAAAAAAGTAAGAATTTGCTACTGAGATAAGATCTCGATTTTGATCTTGACCATGACTTCATGTTTAGAATCCTTCCCAATCTTTTCTTAAATAGGAACAGCAGCTGGTACAGTAAAAAGAACAGAATAAACACAAACAATGGCTTCTGGTAAACTAGAGATAAGATATCAAGATGTACTTCAGAATCTTCCCTACCTAACAGAATCTGTAACACCTGTGAGCAAGAACCAGCTGGGCTGAAATCATGAAGGGAAAAGAACAGGGATTTCTTCTTATCCTAAGGGCCAAAGTAGACAGAAATAAATATTTTCTTGAAAGAGAGTTAGAAGCCACCACAAGGAAATCTGAAGGAAGCCTGTGAGACTAATAGAGGGCTACAAAAGGCTCCAGTTTATTCATGAGATGAAAATGAATAGTGAGACCCACTAAGAGAGTTATAAGGCAGCACAGCCTAAGTCCTCAGAATTTCAGAAACACAATAAAAATAAGTTTTAAAAGTAGATCTTTCCTCCAGAATATGGAGATGAATCCAAATGATGAAACTGCTAGGATTGCATTCAAATTGAGCAGGACTGTACCAGGGTAAAGAAAAGGTTCAGATGGAGCAAATGGAGCAGGGTCAGTAGACAGCAGGTGAGAAAACTCTTATTTGAATTTTTTTTAAACGTGTTTGTGTGTATTTATCCAAATGGTGAGTATACAGATCAATTAATTTCACAAACCAAACATCTCTGTTGTTAAGAGCTGAATTGTGTTCCTCATAGGTTCATAGGCTGAAGTCCTAACACCCAATGCCTTAGAATGTGGCTGGATATATTTGGAGATATAGTCTTTAAAGAAGTAATTAACTTAACATGAGGTCATCTGGGTAGGCCCTAATCAAATATCACAGGCATTCTCATAAGAAGAGGAGATTTGGACATGGGCACAGAGTGAAAACCACGTGAAGTCACAGGGAAGAGAAGATGGCCATCTAGAAGCCTAAGAGAGAAGCTTCAGAAGAAAGCAACACTGCCAACACCTTGATCTTGAACTTCCAACCCCCAGAATTTTGGGGAAAAAATTCTGTTGTTTAAAGCACTCAGTCTGTGTTATTTGTTACAGCATTCCTAGCAAACAAATACACCTGTATAACTAGTACTGAAAAGACAAATAAAAAAGCAACAGAATTTTAAGTCCTATGGGGCCAGAGATGGTAAATAATAGAGCTGTTTTGAACCTTTTTATTGGGGTATTTTGTGTGTGTATGTATGTGTATTAATATATAGAGAGATAAATATAATGTCTCTTTGATGAGTATGTGATGTTAATTCATTAATTAAGGTATATGAGGTATATAAAATATTCTATTATGTATGTGTCTCTATATTCTATTGTAGATGTGTGTTTGGATGACTGGCAAAAATCATATTTGAATTATTTGCTGTCAAAAAGAAAATTGTAGTTGAATATGTCACATATATAGAGAAATACATGGAATAATACACCCTATTTAAATTATTTTACATTAGGCGATTTACTATAAGAACATTTAGAAAATAGGGACTCATAAATATTTTTAAACATACAGCATTGTGTTGGGCACCAGGGTGGCTCAGTCGGTTAAGCATCTGACTCTTGATTCCGGCTCAGGTCATGATCTCATGGTTGTGAGATCGAGCCCCGTGTTGCACTCTGCACTGAGCTTAAAGCCTGTTTGGGATTTTCTGTGGCTTTTCTGTCACTTTCTCTCCACCTCTCCCCGGCGCTCGCTCTCTCTCTCTCTCTCTCTCTTTTAAATAAATAAACATTAAAAAAAGCACAGCATTGTAATTTTTCAAAAACAAAGGAGAAATTCTCTTTATTCTTACTATCTTTTTTCAGCATAATTTTTTTTTATATGAAGTTTATTGACAAATTGGTTTCCATACAACACCCAGTGCTCATCCCAAAAGGTGCCCTCCTCAATACCCATCACCCACCCGCCCCTCCCTCCCACCCCCCCATCAACCCTCAGTTTGTTCTCAGTTTTTAACAGTCTTTTATGCTTTGGCTCTCTCCCACTCTAACGTCCTTTTTTTTTTTTTTTTTTTTTTTTTTTCCTTCCCCTCCCCCATGGGTTCCTGTTAAGTTTCTCAGGATCCACATAAGAGTGAAACCATATGGTATCTGTCTTTCTCTGTATGGCTTATTTCACTTAGCATCACACTCTCCAGTTCCATCCACGTTGCTACAAAAGGCCATATTTCATTTTTTCTCATTGCCACGTAGTATTCCATTGTGTATATAAACCACAATTTCTTTATCCATTCATCAGTTGATGGACATTTAGGCTCTTTCCATAATTTGGCTATTGTTGAGAGTGCTGCTATGAACATTGGGGTACAAGTGCCCCTATGCATCAGTACTCCTGTATCCCTTGGGTAGATTCCTAGCAGTGCTATTGCTGGGTCATAGGGTAGGTCTATTTTTAATTTTCTGAGGAACCTCCACACTGCTTTCCAGAGCGGCTGCACCAATTTGCATTCCCACCAACAGTGCAAGAGGGTTCCCGTTTCTCCACATCCTCTCCAGCATCTATAGTCTCCTGATTTGTTCATTTTGGCCACTCTGACTGGCGTGAGGTGATACCTGAGCGTGGTTTTGATTTGTATTTCCCTGATAAGGAGCGACGCTGAACATCTTTTCATGTGCCTGTTGGCCATCTGGATGTCTTCTTTAGAGAAGTGTCTATTCATGTTTTCTGCCCATTTCTTCACTGGGTTATTTGTTTTTCGGGTGTGGAGTTTGGTGAGCTCTTTATAGATTTTAGATACTAGCCCTTTGTCCGATATGTCATTTGCAAATATCTTTTCCCATTCCGTTGGTTGCCTTTTAGTTTTGTTGGTTGTTTCCTTGGCTGTGCAGAAGCTTTTTATCTTCATAAGGTCCCAGTAATTCACTTTTGCTTTTAATTCCCTTGCCTTTGGGGATGTGTCGAGTAAGAGATTGCTACGGCTGAGGTCAGAGAGGTCTTTTCCTGCTTTCTCCTCTAAGGTTCTGATGGTTTCCTGTCTCACATTTAGGTCCTTTATCCATTTTGAGTTTATTTTTGTAAATGGTGTGAGAAAGTGGTCTAGTTTCAACCTTCTGCATGTTGCTGTCCAGTTCTCCCAGCACCATTTGTTAAAGAGGCTGTCTTTTTTCCATTGGATGTTCTTTCCTGCTTTGTCAAAGATGAGTTGGCCATATGTTTGTGGGTCTAGTTCTGGGGTTTCTATTCTATTCCATTGGTCTGTGTGTCTGTTTTTGTGCCAATACCATGCTGTCTTGATGATGACAGCTTTGTAGTAGAGGCTGAAGTCTGGGATTGTGATGCCTCCTGCTTTGGTCTTCTTCTTCAAAATTCCTTTGGCTATTCGGGGCCTTTTGTGGTTCCATATGAATTTTAGGATTGCTTGTTCTAGTTTCGAGAAGAATGCTGGTGCAATTTTGATTGGGATTGCATTGAATGTGTAGATAGCTTTGGGTAGTATTGACATTTTGACAATATTTATTTTTCCAATCCATGAGCAGGGAATGTCTTTCCATTTCTTTAAATCTTCTTCAATTACCTTCATAAGCTTTCTATAGTTTTCAGCATACAGATCCTTTACATCTTTGGTTAGATTTATTCCTAGGTATTTTATGCTTCTTGGTGCAATTGTGAATGGGATCAGTTTCTTTATTTGTCTTTCTGTTGCTTCATTGTTAGTGTATAAGAATGCAACTGATTTCTGTACATTGATTTTGTATCCTGCAACTTTGCTGAATTCATGTACCAGTTCTAGCAGACTTTTGGTGGAGTCTATCGGATTTTCCATGTATAGTATCATATCATCTGCAAAAAGCGAAAGCTTGACTTCATCTTTGCCAATTTTGATGCCTTTGATTTCCTTTTGTTGTCTGATTGCTGATGCTAGAACTTCCAGCACTATGTTAAACAACAACGGTGAGAGTGGGCATCCCTGTCGTGTTCCTGATCTCAGGGAAAAAGCTCTCAGTTTTTCCCCGTTGAGGATGATGTTAGCTGTGGGCTTTTCATAAATGGCTTTTATGATCTTTAAGTATGTTCCTTCTATCCCGACTTTCTCAAGGGTTTTTATTAAGAAAGGGTGCTGGATTTTGTCAAAGGCCTTTTCTGCATCGATTGACAGGATCATATGGTTCTTCTCTTTTTTTTTGTTGATGTGATGTATCACGTTGATTGAGTTGCGAATGTTGAACCAGCCCTGCATCCCAGGAATGAATCCCACTTGATCATGGTGAATAATTCTTTTTATATGCTGTTGAATTCGATTTGCTAGTATCTTATTGAGAATTTTGGCATCCATATTCATCAGGGATATTGGCCTGTAGTTCTCTTTTTTTACTGGGTCTCTGTCTGGTTTAGGAATCAAAGTAATACTGGCTTCATAGAATGAGTCTGGAAGTTTTCCTTCCCTTTCTATTTCTTGGAATAGCTTGAGAAGGATAGGTATTATCTCTGCTTTAAACGTCTGGTAGAACTCCCCTGGGAAGCCATCTGGTCCTGGACTCTTCTTTGTTGGGAGATTTTTGATAACCGATTCAATTTCTTCGCTGGTTATGGGTCTGTTCAAGCTTTCTATTTCCTCCTGATTGAGTTTTGGAAGAGTGTGGGTGTTCAGGAATTTGTCCATTTCTTCCAGGTTGTCCAATTTGTTGGCATATAATTTTTCATAGTATTCCCTGATAATTGTTTGTATCTCTGAGGGATTGGTTGTAATAATTCCATTTTCATTCATGATTTTATCTATTTGGGTCATCTCCCTTTTCTTTTTGAGAAGCCTGGCTAGAGGTTTGTCAATTTTGTTTATTTTTTCAAAAAACCAACTCTTGGTTTCGTTGATCTGCTCTACAGTTTTTTTAGATTCTATATTGTTTATTTCTGCTCTGATCTTTATTATTTCTCTTCTTCTGCTGGGTTTAGGCTGCCTTTGCTGTTCTGCTTCTATTTCCTTTAGGTGTGCTGTTAGATTTTGTATTTGGCATTTTTCTTGTTTCTTGAGATAGGCCTGGATTGCAATGTATTTTCCTCTCAGGACTGCCTTCGCTGCGTCCCAAAGCGTTTGGATTGTTGTATTTTCATTTTCGTTTGTTTCCATATATTTTTTGATTTCTTCTCTAATTGCCTGGTTGACCCACTCATTCGTTAGTAGGGTGTTCTTTAACCTCCACGCTTTTGGAGGTTTTCCAGACTTTTTCCTGTGGTTGATTTCAAGCTTCATAGCATTGTGGTCTGAAAGTATGCATGGTATAATTTCAATTCTTGTAAACTTATGAAGGGCTGTTTTGTGACCCAGTATATGATCTATCTTGGAGAATGTTCCATGTGCACTCGAGAAGAAAGTATATTCTGTTGCTTTGGGATGCAGAGTTCTAAATATATCTGTCAAGTCCATCTGATCCAGTGTCTCATTCAGGGCCCTTGTTTCTTTATTGACCGTGTGTCTAGATGATCTATCCATTTCTGTAAGTGGGGTGTTAAAGTCCCCAGCAATTACCACATTCTTATCAATAAGGTTGCTTCTGTTTATGAGTAATTGTTTTATATATTTGGGGGCTCCGGTATTCGGCGCATAGACATTTATAATTGTTAGCTCTTCCTGATGGATAGACCCTGTAACTATTATATAATGTCCTTCTTCATCTCTTGTTACAGCCTTTAATTTAAAGTCTAGTTTGTCTGATATAAGTATGGCTACTCCAGCTTTCTTCTGGCTTCCAGTAGCATGATAAATAGTTCTCCATCCCCTCACTCTCAATCTAAAGGTGTCCTCAGGTCTAAAATGAGTCTCTTGTAGACAGCAAATAGATGGGTCTTGTTTTTTTATCCATTCTGATACCCTATGTCTTTTGGTTGGCGCATTTAATCCATTTACATTCAGTGTTATTATAGAAAGATACGGGTTTAGAGTCATTGTGATGTCTGTATGTTTTATGCTTGTAGTGATGTCTCTGGTACTTTGTCTCACAGGGTCCCCCTTAGGATCTCTTGTAGGGCTGGTTTAGTGGTGACAAATTCCTTCAGTTTTTGTTTGTTTGGGAAGACCTTTATCTCTCCTTCTATTCTAAATGACAGACTTGCTGGATAAAGGATTCTCGGCTGCATATTTTTGCTGTCTAGCACCCTGAAAATCTCGTGCCAATTCTTTCTGGCCTGCCAAGTTTCAAAAGAGAGATCAGTCACGAGTCTTATAGGTCTCCCTTTATATGTGAGGGCACGTTTACCCCTTGCTGCTTTCAGAATTTTCTCTTTATCCTTGTATTTTGCCAGTTTCACTATGATATGTCGTGCAGAAGATCGATTCAAGTTACGTCTGAAGGGAGTTCTCTGTGCCTCTTGGATTTCAATGCCTTTTTCCTTCCCCAGTTCAGGGAAGTTCTCAGCTATGATTTCTTCAAGTACCCCTTCAGCACCTTTCCCTCTCTCTTCCTCCTCTGGGATACCAATTATGCGTATATTATTTCTTTTTAGTGTATCACTTAGTTCTCTAATTTTCCCCTCATACTCCTGGATTTTTTTATCTCTCTTTTTCTCAGCTTCCTCTTTTTCCATAACTTTATCTTCTAGTTCACCTATTCTCTCCTCTGCCTCTTCCATCCGAGCCGTGGTGGTTTGCATTTTGTTTTCCATTTCCTTTAAAGCGTTTTTCAGCTCCTCGTGACTGTTCCTTAGTCCCCTGATGTCTGTAGCAAGAGATTCTCTGCTGTCCTGTATGCTGTTTTCCTGCCCAGCGATTAATTTTATGACTATTATTCTAAATTCACTTTCTGTTATATTATTTAAATCCTTTTTGATCAGCTCATTAGCTGTTGTTATTTCCTGGAGATTCTTCTGAGGGGAATTCTTCCGTTTGGTCATTTTGGATAGTCCCTGGTGTGGTGTGGGCCTGCAGGGCACTTCCCCTGTGCTGTGGTGTATAACTGGAGTTGGTGGGCGGGGCCGCAGTCCGACCTGATGTCTGCCCCCAGCCCACCGCTGGGGCCACAGTCAGACTGGTGTGTGCCTTCTCTTCCCCTCTCCTAGGGGCGGGATTCACTGTGGGGTGGCGTGGCCCGTCTGGGCTACTTGCACACTGCCAGGCTTGTGATGCTGGGGATCCGGCGTATTAGCTGGGGTGGGAAGGCAAGGTGCACGGCGGCAGGGGGGGGCAGGCTTAGCTCGCTTCTCCTTAGGTGATCCACTTCAGGAGGGGCCCTGTGGCAGCCGGAGGGAGTCAGATCGCTGCCGGAGGTTTGGCTCCGCAGAAGCACAGAGTTGGGTGTTCGCGCGGAGCGAGCAATTTCCCTGGCCGGAGCCGGTTCCCTTTGGGATTTTGGCTGGGGGATGGGCGGGGGAGATGGCGCTGGCGAGCGCCTTTGTTCCCCGCCAAACTGAGCTCTGTCGTCCGGGGGCTCCGCAGCTCACCCTCCCTTTGTCCTCCAGCCTTCCCGCTTTCCGAGCAGAGCTGTTAACTTATGACCTCCCAGACGCTAAGTCGCGCTTGCTGTCGGAACACAGTCCGTCAGGCCCCTCCGCTTTTGCAAGCCGGACTCGGGGGCTCTGCTTGGCCGGCGAGCCGCCCCTCCGCCCCGGCTCCCTCCTGCCAGTCCGTGGAGCGCGCACCGCCTCGCCGCCCTTCCTACCCTCTTCCGTGGGCCTCTCGTCTGCACTTGGGTCCGGTGACTCTGTTCTGCTAATCCTCTGGCGGTTTTCTGGGTTATTTAGGCAGGTGTAGGTGGAATCTAAGTGATCAGCAGGACGCGCGGTGAGCCCAGCGTCCTCCTACGCCGCCATCTTCCCAGAATCCTTTTTTCAGCATAATTTAGTTGACTTTCATTATATATGACTTACAGAAATAACGTACATATTTCAGTAAAAATAAATGCTTGCCATGCAAAGTCATTAAGAAAGCTTTCAGCTTGGTAATATGAAAAATCAAAATAAAAACGCTTTTCTATGAAATACATATTTAATTTTTCTAATATGGAAAAATATATTGATTTCATTTATGATTTTGTATTCAATGCCATTGATGAATTATGAATGCTCATAATTTAATTATAGATTTCTTATGTTATTTTACTTTTATTGATTGGAAAACTTAATTTTTGTAATGGTACCAAGTTCATTTCACATTCATATCACAACTTCATCACTTCTCTCAAACCATTCTTTTTTTTTTTTTTTAATGTTTACTTTTGAGAGAGAGACAGAGCACGAGCGGGAGAGGGACAGAGAGAGAGGGAGACAAAGAATCTGAAGCAGGCTCCAGGCTCAGAGCCTTCAGCACAGAGTCCGACGGGGGTGGGGTGCTTGGACCCACAAGCCATGAGACCATGACCTGAGCTGAAGTCAGATGCCTAACCCACCAAGCCACCCAGGCACCCCTCAAACCATTCTAATTAAATAAGCAGTAGAAATAAAAACAATATCCTCTTCATAAAAAAAAATCCCCAAATTTTCCCTAGTCCCTTTCTCCAATCACATGACCTCTCATAATCTCTCATAAAATGAGATTCTGAAGCTGAAATTCCAAATAGACCATTATGTTTTTGTATTTACATACTGCCCACTCAAAAAAAGCAACAGCATTTCAAGAGAAGAATGTCCAATTTAGGTTAAATTTAGGTACCATATCTATATGTCAGGCTATGTACAATGCGGATAGTTATGAAGAATTTTTCAGGCTTCCCTCGGGTGGTCTGTGTATCAGTAAGAAGAATTTATAGCACCTACTCTAAATTTCACTTTAGTTCTTTCATCTATAAAATCAGGTTTTTGCCCAGTAATTTCTAAGTTATTTTCCCTCCCATAACTAGGGGAAGTGTTTGAAACTGGATCTTTCAGCACTCGTTTCTATTTACAAGATAACCATCAACTGGAAATAATGCTGATGTCTAAAACTCAACCACAGAAGTGGACTCTTTTCCCAACATTCCTACTTATATCCAGTGAATCACCTGAGGCTCTACTGGTGTTATAAGAAAGGCAGACTGAATTAAAAATTTGGGCAGTGACTTTTTGGAATTTGACTTTATAGCAAGTATTCTTGTTGTATGAATACCCACCAAAACCTGAGTCCCTCATCCAAGCCTTTTTACTTCTTTTGACACAGAGGATCATCTGACTTTACTTAAATTCATAGAAATTATCCTATTTTCATTTGGATCTTATTTCTCCAAATTACGTATTTTATATATATAAATAAGGAGTAGCTTATTTATATATATAAACACATATATAAAGCTGCTTATTTATATATATAAACACATTTCAAACACAATAGTGCTTATTTCTCTAAATACATATGTATGTAGTTATAAATTTTCTCTAAAATCAATGTTTTGTTCTTTTACAATTTTTCTCTCCTCTTTCCTTCCCTCTCAGCTTTTGTTGACACACAAAAGCAAGAAGAATAACTCTCTTCTTTCTGCAGTAGGCACTTCTCTTCTTTGGTTACCAAAGACATTATTCCAGCCCTCAACATTTGACAATATCTTGAAATATTATTGGTTGTCACATGTGAGGAGGGGAATTGCTACCAGCATCTAATGAGTGAAATCCAGGAATAGGGTTAAACATCTTAAAATGCAGAAGACGGCATCGCACCTTCCAAAAAATTATCTGGCCTAAAATGTCAGTAGTGCTGAGATTAAGAAACCCTCATTACCATTTCTATGTCCAAACTACATAGGAAGAAATTATTTCTTTAAATTAACTTCTAAAATTAGCATCAATTAATAGATTCATCAAAATTTAATTTGAAGGTCATATTATTTGGTAACTTGTAGATAGATCGACTTCTACAGCACGGATTTATTCTGCAAGTATAAATTTTTCTACATATTCACTTTTAACTTGAAGAATTTAGATAAATAACTGAAGTTTTTGAGCCTAGTTATCATTGAGAAGACTACATTACGTGCATAAAGCGTCTAACATACTGTATGTGATCAATAGACAGTCGCTGTCACAGTGTGTTATTTTAATCATTATTACTGTTATATATAACGGTTTGTTCAGCATCCCACGTGAAAGGTATCAGGTATGCTAATATCCTGAGTTTCAGAAGAGGTTTCATCTTATGGATATGTTGTTGCTCAACTGTGGCCAGATATTAAAAATATCAGCTTTATCTTCAAAGACAGTATTAGTCCCAGATCTAGAACTTATTATGTGACACATCACCTACTTTTTATAGGTCTTTATTAGCTTTATTTTTATTAAAAAAAAAGTGGGGGATTTTGGAACTGGAAGTAAAGTGGTTTAATATTCCTTAACTGCAAAATGATGACTATAATATCTACTTTATAGAGTTAGTGTTATTACCAAACCAGATAATATATTCTAAAGCACTGTGTGAATCTGACACATTTTTTTACAGTCAAATCATCATAATTTGAATTTTTTTTTCATTCCAGGATTTATTTTTTGAATTTTTTATGATGAATAGAAGGCATGCTAGTTGGAATTTTTTTTCTATAATTTCTGATCAAGAGTCTTTCAATAAAATGGCAAATACATATATGAAAGAAATAAATCAAAGAATATTATTTGAGATGGTGCAGTTGAAGAGATTTAGTGACAGAATCATTAAGTTAGTTTTGTAGATTTGCTCCCAAGTTTCTGACCATTATTAAGTATTTACAATTTCATCTATTTTAGACCAGTTTTCACATACATTTCAGTAACTATAAAAATCTGATGATGAACCATAATCAAATGATAATTTTTTCTAGACCTTTTACCCACAGATTTTAAGAGTTCTGCCCCTATTTTGGCAGTGGGGGGGATGTCTTGTGGGATATAATTAACTATCTTCTATCATTTATTTTGAAAATTATTAAGATAGAGCATAATATACCCAAATTTTTGCCATGAACATTGTGTTTTGATATGCTAATAGCTACACTATGAAATAAGGAACAATAGTCATATAATCTGGGAAAATATTGGGATATTTGAAATTAAATAGGTATCTTTAATTTAGGAGTTCTCAGAACACTTTTTACATTAATGCACATGGAAAATATCAAAGAGCTTTAGAGAATATAGGTCCCATCTTTACAAAACTCTTTCCATCTCTTTTCCCTTTATCTACATAGTTGTTCCCTGGGAGCTATGTGCTATGTGCCAGTCATAACTGGCCCAAGATGGTTATCTTCTTTCCTTGTTTCTGCATTGTATACCTAAGTTAAGGAATGTATAGCACTGCCTTCAGACAGTAATGCATTTACCAGTGGGTATGTGGTTCATTGAAATGTAACAGTAAGGTCTAAGGTCTTTGTGATTTATTATTATTATTATTATTCTGATAGGTGTCTGGGAAGAGAAACAATATGCTCTTTACATTTGTTTTTATTTATTTTTAAAGTTTATTTATTTATTTATTTTGAGAGAGAGAGAGAGATAGAGAGAGAGAGAGCGCACAAGAAGGGAAATGGCAGAGAGGTGAGACAGAATCCCAAGCAGGCTTCACACCATTGGCCCAGAGCCTGATTCAGGGCTCAGTCACCTGAAATCATTACCTGAGCTGAGATCAAGAGTCAGAGGCTTAACTGCTTAACCAATTGCGCCACCCAGGTGCCCTCTATGTTTGTTTTTAAACATTGTTTGCCAGAAGCATGAGACATTTTTTCTGAGGAAGCCTGAGTATGAAGCGAAGAATTAGAAGAGGTTTGGGGGAGAGCAGTTGACATTTTGTAAAGTCTTTAGAATCAGTTCAACCCTAAAGTTTGCCCTTTTCGACTTTCAGTCATGTGTGATAATAAATTTTTCTCTATTTAATTGTATTTGATTTGTGTTGAATGATAAACAAATTCTAACATTATGATGTAAAAGGGTAATGGTTTCAAAGAGTTTTTGATGATAAAATAATTTTGTTCAGAATATCCATTCATAGAACATATTTTTAAAATCTAGTATAGAAGGAAAAGGATGGTTTATAGAATTAAACTGTTACTGAGTTCCCATCCTTTCTGATTTATTACCAATTTGCACTGGCAGGTGATATAATCTCTATATAATTAGTTCTTATTTTATAAAATTATTATAACAAAACTCCCCATATTATGATAAAACTGTTTCAAGGGTGAGATAATATGTATGAAAGGCTTACTATAGTGCTTGACAAATAGTAAGTACTCAATAAATTTTGCCTATTATCATCATAATTACTATTTTATCATAATTAGATATTTCTTCATATGACAGGAAATATATATTAAGTTGACCAGGATACTGTTTGAAAATATCAAGACAGTTTTTATGTCCTACCACAATGTATGCTGTACATATCCTAGTAAGGCACAATAATTTAAAAACTAGATCTCTGAGTAATATTTTAAGATCTTATAAAACGTACTGTTAATGTGTGTTAAAATTTTTTTTAGTGTTTATTTTTGAGACAGAGAGAGACAGATGGGGGAAGGGCAGAGAGAGAAGGGGACATAGGATCTGAAGCGGGCTCTGTGCTGACAACAGAGAGCTCGAAGCGGGACTCGAACTCGCCAACCATGAGATCATGACCTGAGTTGAAGGCGGATGCTTAACTGACTGAGCCACTCAGGTACTCCAATGTGTATTAAAATTTTTTCTAGCCTTATTTAGGATAATAAAATCCTCTCTATATTAAGTCTATCCAGTCTTCATATATTGGACATAAAGTCATAGCATCAGAAAGTTCTAAAATTGAGGAAAAACTTCCTAGATAGCCAAGCCTGACTATACAAATGGACTTTGTAGTGTATCTTACAGGTTCATATCATGTATTTTCAATGCCAGGGTGTGGTGGAGCCTCTCCCTAAGGAATGTGGTGGAGGCCTTCTCAAAACAAAGGAAGGTGACATGCACCATGGCCAAACCAACTCTTACACACGTATGCCTAAGTCTGACGTGACTCTGTAACTTGGACAGTGTCCAGTTAGACTATATGTGTCAACATATGTGGGAGACAAAAAAGTAGAAATTGCATAAGAGGTTACATGCTGCTGTGCTCTGAGCTTAGCCTTTTTGGGGTCTTAGCCCTCTGAGCCCATGCCAGCATGAATAAAGCTGCTTCCTGGAAGGAAGACCCTCAGTGTCCCATCTCTCTGTGTGAGAATCCTGCTACAAGGGCATTCGCAGACCATGCATTTCCCTATTACACAACTCTGATTGTTAAAAAAATCTTCTAAAATACTTATCCTTATTGAATTCACAGGAGGAAAATATAAATATATAGCCTATTGGAACATTTGGCCAAAACTTTTTCATGATTTAGGCACTGTGCTAAGTGCTGTACATGCTTTACTTTAAATAGTTCCATAGCTCTATAAAAATATATTATTGTTTCTACTTTAAACTGAGGGAATTGAGATATCAAGATGCTAAATAAAATTACCCTAAGGCATATAGTTAATAACTAAATTATTCAGGGTTTTGCTTCATATATTTTTGAGTCTAAAGTATCTGATCCTAACTTCTAGGCAATAGTGTTTTTGAATAATTATTTTGAACACTTACTGAATACATACTGCTCATTACCTCGTGAGAAAGGAGCTCAATTTAAAGTACAGAAAACTAAAACAAAGAAATACCAATTTGGCCAACTTCACACAGCTAGGAAATGGTATAAGTGAGATTTAAAATAAGATGGTCAGAATCAATCTGTACTTTTCACTGCTCTGTTTTACTCTTCAAGGAAATGTTGAAGACTTATTTGTGAACTAATACAAAAGAACAGTTTTTTGAATCAGATTTATAATAGTTTGACATATTAACTTATATCAAGATAATCTGATAATCACAAGGAAACAAATAATCAAAGGTGGTGAAATAGATTGAAAATGTGTTCATTTGTTAGTCAATAAGGTGATTGATCTGTTTAAATATCAATCTAAATATACTATTTGAAAATTAAATATAAAGGATAATGTAAAGGGTATAATTATTCTTCAATATAAAATCCCACTTCAACAATTTAAATACATATCTTTCTAAACAAAGTCAATGCCTGTAGTTAATGCTATTTTTAGTCTATCCCGTACATTGCTAGTAGTATAATTTTAAATAGTAATTTTGATCTATTGCTGAATGTTTAATATATTTTGTACCTCATTTAATTATCACAGCAAACCACTTACTAATAGGAATATGAGCTCAATGAGAGTTTTATAGCTTTTCCAAGGTCAGAGATTGTCCTTTGTTATTTTTTCAATCATATTGTTTTAAAATGAAAGACAAAATCTGACACAGTGTTTCATGTAATAGAAGACTAAGAAAAACAATAGGTACATGCAATTAGTACATACAATTGTGAATTAACTCCTAGACTAGAAAAACCAAATAACTTTATTTTTTTTTCAATATATGAAATTTATTGTCAAATTGGTTTCCATGCAACACCCAGTGCTCATCCCAAAAGGTGCCCTCCTCAATAACCATCACCTACCCTGCCCTCCCTCCCAGCCCCCATCAACCCTCAGTTTGTTCTCAGTTTTTAAGAGTCTCTTATGCTTTGGCTCTCTCCCACTCTAACCTCTTTTTTTTTCCTTCCCCTCCCCCATGGGTTTCTGTTAAGTTTCTCAGGATCCACATAAGAGTGAAAACATACTATATGTGTCTTTCTCTGTATGGCTTATTTCACGTAGTATCACACTGTCCAGTTCCATCCACGTTGCTACAAAGGGCCATATTTCGTTCTTTCTCAATGCCAAGTAGTACTCCATTGTGTATATAAACCACAATTTCTTTATCCATTCACCAGTTGTAGGACATTTAGGCTCTTTCCATCATTTGGCTATTGTTGAGAGTGCTGCTATAAACATTGGGGTACAAGTGCCCCTATGCATCAGTACTCCTGTATCCCTTGGGTAAATTCCTAGCAGTGCTATTGCTGGGTCATAGGGTAGGTCTATTTTTAATTTTCTGAGGAACCTCCACACTCTTTTCCAGAGTGGCTGCACCAATTTGCATTCCCACCAACAGTGCAAGAGGGTTCCCATATCTCCACATCCTTGCCAGCATCTATAGTCTCCTGATTTGTTCATTTTGGCCACTCTGACTAGCGTGAGGTGATGTTTTGATTTGTATTTCCCTGATGAGGAGTGACGTTGAGCATCTTTTCATGTGCCTGTTGGCCATCCGGATGTCTTCTGTAGAGAAGTGTCTATTCATGTTTTCTGCCCATTTCTTCACTGGGTTATTTGTTTTTCAGGTGTGGAGTTTGGTGAGCTCTTTATAGATTTTGGATACTAGCCCTTTGTCCGATATGTCATTTGCAAATATCTTTTCCCATTCCGTTGGTTGCCTTTTAGTTTTGTGGGTTGTTTCCTTTGCTGTGCAGAAGCTTTTTATCTTCACAAGGTCCCAGTAATTCATTTTTGCTTTTAATTCCCTTGCCTTTGGGGATGTGTCGAATGAGAGATTGCTACAGCTGAGGTCAGAGAGGTCTTTTCCTGCTTTCTCCTCTACGGTTTTGATGGTTTCCTGTCTCACATTCAGGTCCTTCATCCATTTTGAGTTTATTTTTGTGAATGGTGTGAGAAAGTGGTCTAGTTTCAACCTTCTGCATGTTGCTGTCCAGTTCTCAGCACCATTTGTTAAACAGACTGCCTTTTTCATTGGATGTTCTTTCCTGCTTTGTCAAAGATGAGTTGGCCCTACGTTTGTGGGTCTAGTTCTGGGGTTTCTATTCTATTCCATCGGTCTATGTGTCTGTTTTTGTGCCAATACCATGGTGTCTTGATGATTACAGCTTTGTAAGAGGCTAACGTCTGGGATTGTGATGCCTCCTGCTTTGGTCTTCTTCTTCAAAATTACTTGGGCTGTTTGGGGCCTTTTGTGGTTCCATATGTATTTTAGGATTGCTTGTTCTAGTTTCAAGAAGAATGCTGGTGCAATTTTGATTGGGATTGCATTGAATGTGTAGATAGCTTTGGGTAGTATTGACATTTTGACAATATTTATTCTTCCAATCCATGAGCAGGGAATGTCTTTCCATTTCTTTAAATCTTCTTCAATTACCTTCATAAGCTTTCTATAGTTTTCAGCATACAGATCTTTTACATCTTTCGTTACATTTATTCCTAGGTATTTTATGCTTCTTGGTGCAATTGTGAATGGGATCAGTTTCTTTATTTGTCTTTCTGTTGCTTCATTGTTAGTGTATAAGAATGCAACTGATTTCTGTACATTGATTTTGTATCCTGCAACTTTGCTGAATTCACGTACCAGTTCTAGCAGACTTTTGGTGGAGTCTATCGGATTTTCCATGTATAGTATCATATCATCTGCAAAAAGCGAAAGCTTGACTTCATCTTTGCCAATTTTGATGCCTTTGATTTCCTTTTGTTGTCTGATTGCTGATGCTAGAACTTACAACACTACGTTAAACAACAGCGGTGAGAGTGGGCATCCCTGTCGTGTTCCTGATCTCAGGGAAAAAGCTCTCAGTTTTTCCCCATTGAGGATGATGTTAGCTGTGGGCTTTTCATAAATGGCTTTTATGATGTTTAAGTATGTTCCTTCTATCCCGACTTTCTCGAGGGTTTTTATTAAGAAAGGGTGCTGAATTTTATCAAAGGCCTTTTCTGCATCGATTGACAGGATCATATGGTTCTTATCTCTTCTTTTATTAATGTGATGTATCACGTTGATTGATTTGCAAATGTTGAACCAGCCCTGCATCCCAGGAATGAATCCCACTTGATCATGGTGAATAATTCTTTTTATATGCTGTTGAATTCGATTTGCTAGTATCTTATTGAGAATTTTTGCATCCATATTCATCAGGGATATTGGCCTGTAGTTCTCTTTTTTTACTGGGTCTCTGTCTGGTTTAGGAATCAAAGTAATACTGGCTTCATAGAATGAGTCTGGAAGTTTTCCTTCCTTTTCTATTTCTTGGAATAGCTTGAGAAGGATAGGTATTATCTCTGCTTTAAACGTCTGGTAGAAGTCCCCTAGGAAGCCATCTGGTCCTGGACTCTTATTTGTTGGCAGATTTTTGATAACCGATTCAATTGTTTCGGTGGTTATGGGTCTGTTCAAGCTTTCTATTTCCTCCTGATTGAGTTTTGGAAGTGTGTGGGTGTTTAGGAATTTGTCCATTTCTTCCAGGTTGTCCAGTTTGTTGGCATATAATTTTTCATAGTATTCCCTGATAATTGTTTGTATCTCTGAGAGATTGGCTTTAATAATTCCGTTTTCATTCATGATTTTATCTATTTGGGTCATCTCCCTTTTCTTTTTGACAAGCCTGGCTAGATTTGTCAATTTTGTTTATTTTTTCAAACAACCAACTCTTGGTTTCGTTGATCTGCTCTACAGTTTTTTTAGATGCTATATTGTTTATTTCTGCTCTGATCTTTATTATTTCTCTTCTTCTGCTGGGTTTAGGCTGCCTTTGCTGTTCTGCTTCTATTTCCTTTAGGTGTGCTGTTAGATTTTGTATTTGGCATTTTTCTTGTTTCTTGAGATAGGCCTGGATTGCAATGTATTTTCCTCTCAGGACTGCCTTCGCTGCATCCCAAAGCGTTTGGATTGTTGTATTTTCATTTTCCTTTGTTTCCATATATTTTTAAATTTCTTCTCTAATTGCCTGGTTGACCCACTCATTCTTTAGTAGGGTGTTCTTTAACCTCCATGCTTATGGAGGTTTTCCAGACGTTTTCCTGTGGTTGATTTCAAGCTTCATAGCACTGTTGTCTGAAAGTATGCATGGTATAATTTCAATTCTTGTATACTTATGAAGGGCTGTTTTGTGACCCAGTATATGATCTATCTTGGAGAATGTTCCATGTACACTCGAGAAGAAAGTATATTCTGTTGCTTTGGGATGCAGAGTTCTAAATATACCTGTCAAATCCATCTGATCCAATGTATCATTCAGGGCCCTTGTGTCTTTATTGACCGTGTGTCTAGATGATCTATCCATTTCTGTAAGTGGAGTGTGAAAGTCCCCTGCAGTTACCACATTCTTATCAATAAGGTTGCTTATATTTATGAGTAACTGTTTTATATATTTGGGGGCTCCGGTATTTGGCGCATAGACATTTATAATTGTTAGCTCTTCCTGATGGATAGACCCTGTGATCATTATATAATGCCCTTCTTCCTCTCTTGTTACAGCCTTTAATTTAAAGTCTAGTTTGTCTGATAGAAGTATGGCTACTCCAGCTTTCTTTTGACTTCCAGTAGCATGATAAATAGTTCTCCATCCCCTCACTCTCAATCGAAGGTGTCCTCAGGTCTAAAATGAGTCTCTTGTAGACAGCAAATAGATGGGTCTGGTTTTTTTATCCATTCTGATACCCTATGTCTTTTGGTTGGTGCATTTAGTCCATTTACATTCAGTGTTATTATAGAAAGATATGGGTTTAGAGTCATTGTGATGTCTGTATGTTTTATGCTTGTAGCGATGTCTCTGGTACTTTGTCTTACAGGATACCCCTTAGGATCTCTTATAGGGCTGGTTTAGTGGTGACAAATTCCTTCAGTTTTTGTTTGTTTGGGAAGACCTTTATCTCACCTTCTATTCTAAATGACAGACTTGCTGGATAAAGGATTCTCGACTGCATATTTTTTCGGTTCAACACATTGAAGATCTCGTGCCATCCTTTCTGGCCTGCCAAGTTTCAAAAGAGAGGTCAGTCACAAGTCTTATAGGTCTCCCGTTATATGTTAGGGCACGTTTATCCCTAACTGCTTTCATAATTTTCTCTTTATCCTTGTATTTTGCCAGTTTCACTATGATATGTCGTTTAGAAGATCGATTCAAGTTACGTCTGAAGGGAGTTCTCTGTGCCTCTTGGATTTCAATGCCTTTTTCCTTCCCCAGTTCAGAGAAGTTCTCAGCTATTATTTTCCAAGTACATCTTCAGCACCTTTCCCTCTCTCTTCCTCCTCTGGGAAACCAATTATGCGTATATTATTTCTTTTTAGTGTATCACTTAGTTCTCTAATTTTCCCCTCATACTCCTGGATTTTTTTATCTCTCTTTTTCTCAGCTTTCTGTTTTTCCATAATTTTATCTTCTAGTTCACCTATTCTCTCCTCTGCCTCTTCATTCCGAGCCGTGGTTGTTTCCATTTTATTTTGCATGTTGTTTAAAGCATTTTTCAGCTCCTCCTGACTGTTCCTTAGTCCCTTGATCTCTGTAGCAAGAGATTCTCTGCTGTCCTCTATACTGTTTTCAAGCCCAGTGATTAATTTTATGACTATTATTCTAAATTCACTTTCTGTTTTATCATTTAAATCCTTTTTGATCAGTTCATTAGCTGTTGTTATTTCCTGGAGATTCTTTTGAGGGGAATTCTTCCGTTTGGTCATTTTGGATAGTCCCTGGAGTGGTGCGGACCTGCAGGGCACTTCCCCTGTGCTGTGGTATATAACTGGAGTTGGTGGGTGGGGCCGCAATCAGACCTGATGTCTGCCCCCAGCCCACCTCTGGGGCCACAGTCAGACTGGTGTGTGCCTTCTCTTTACCTCTCCTAGGGGCAGGATTCAGTGTGGGGTGGTGTGGCCCGTCTGGGCTACTTGCACACTGCCAGGCTTGTGGTGCTGGGGATCTGTCGTATTAGCTGGGGTGGGTAGGCAAGTTGCACGGGGGCAGGGAGGGCAGGCTTAGCTTACTTCTCCTTAGTTGATCCACTTTAGGAGGGGCCCTGTGGTAGTGGGAGGGAGTCAGACCCGCTGCTGGAGGGGTGGCTCCGCAGAAGCACAGCATTGGGTGTTTGAGGGGAGCAAGCAAGTTCCCTGGAAGGAACTGGTTCCCTTTGGGATTTTGGCTGGGGGATGGGTGAGGGAGATGGCGCTGGTGAGCGCCTTTGTTCCCCGCCAAACTGAGCTCTGTCGTCCAGGGGCTCAGCAACTCTTCCTCCCTTTGTCCTCCAGCCTTCCTGCTTTCCGAGCAGAGCTGTTAGCTTATGACCTCCCAGATGCTAAGTCCCGCTTGCTGTGGGAACACACTCCGTCTGGCCCCTCTGCTTTTGCAAGCCAGACTCGGGGGCTCTGCTTGGCTGGCAGGCTGCCCCTCTGCCCCGGCTCCCTCCCGCCAGTCCGTGGAGTGTGCACCGCCTCTCTGCCCTTCCTACCCTCTTCCGTGGGCCTCTCGTCTGCGCTTGGCATCGGAGACTCCATTCTGCTAGTCTTCTGGCGGTTTTCTGGGTTATTTAGGCAGGTGTAGGTGGAATCTAAGTGATTAGCAGGACGCGAGGTGAGCCCAGCATCCTCCTACGCCGCCATCTTCCTCAATCAAGTTTTTCATGTCACAAAATAACTTTAAAGAACAATGTTAGGACAATTGAAGGAATTTGTATATAGATGTTGCTAGATAAGCAGCTATTAGCATTGTATGAATGTTCAATATATTGATTTTAATAATTATATTGTGGTTATATAATAGAAAGTCCCCCTTCTTAGGAAATATATGCTGAAATACTAAGGTATAAAAGGCATTATGTCTCTAACTTACACTCAAAAGCTGAGGGAAATACATATATATTACATAATCATATATTGGGGGGGGGGAGTAACAGAGAAGGGAACAGAAAGAGACAGAGAAAGAAAATGACGATGATAAAACAAATGGGGAAATATTTAATTAATTGATAAGCCTGAGTAAAGGGTATATGAGTATGTGTACTATTTTGGCAGTTTTTCTATATATGTATCATATCATATCAAAATTACACACATAATGAGTTACTCTTGATATTTTGTTCCTTATCTGTAAAATAAGATGCTTTACTTCCTAGAGTTCTTTGAGAAATAAATGCAATAATATATATCAACCCATGTATAGAAGGAGAAATCTTTCTATATTTTTAATTTGTTTTATAATTAAGGAAGCAAGGATTAAATAACTTACCAAAAAGGACATCATACTGCTAGAAATTAGCATAGCTGTACCTCACAATGTATATCTTCTTAAAATGTAATGATCTCAAAATCATTAACTTTTTAAAAATGTAGTCTGAAATTGGAATATGTGTAGACAATAATAGTAACATAATTCACTGAAAACCATAATTTAACCAATTTGTGGCTTTCTTTGCATCTTAGTTGTTTTCTGCCTGTTTATGTGATTTCATATAGAATTAGTAAATGACAACTTAGGTTTTAAATATTTTAAACAATGATATTAATTCACTGGAACTCACATTTTATCAATTTATTGAAGATATTACTAGCACTGCTTTATGCTTTACTCCAATTAATTGCTTATGTTAGAATAAGAAACAAAGGGGGGGGGAGATGAGAATGGAATAAACTCAACCAATATAATCTAACATTCTACTATGAAATATTTCATCATGACTCCAATTGACAGTTTTAAGGAAGGTAAATGTTACAAGTAGAAGTTGTTGTCTCTAGTTCTGTCATTACAGATTTTGCAAGGTAATTTTGTCCTAACTAAAAATTCTGATAGAATTCAACAGCATTCCATTTAGCCTTTGATAAAAATTCTTTGAATCATAGAAAAGTGATAAACATATATCAGTTTGGGGCTAAAAAGAAAGAAACCAAGGAAAACTAGATCTATATTATGTATGAAGTCAACCAAGTAGTAATTTATAATTTTGATATCACTGTAACTTGAACATTCTTTGGTTTTCAATTGATTATTTATAAAAGTACAGTACCCACTATATGTCTCACAATCAATATAGAATATAAATGTAATAGGTTTTAATTCAGGAAATAAAGGAATGAAGTTGCCCATGTAGGCATGAATGGAAGTATATATTCTATGAAAAATGTGGAGAGTAAAAGGGGTGTGTGTGTGTGTGTGTGTGTGTGTGTGTGTGTGTATGTGTATGAGTGTGTGTGCATGCACACCTGCTTGCAGGCAGCATACAAATGACAAATATTGTAAAAATAACACTTTTATTTTCATGAAATGAGTACTGGTTTTGCCTTCCAAAATTTATTAATGTCTCACATCTGCAGTCTCCAAGATATGTGAACTAAACAGTTATGTAACAGTGCCCCTCTCAGTTTTTCCATGTTTGAAATAGATTTGAAGATAACAAATATTTTTCCAATCAAAGGACATAGAGTGATTAAAAAAAAAGAAGACCCATCTATATGCTGTCTGCAAGAAACTCATTTTAAGCCTAAAGTTAACCTTCAAGCTGAAAATGAGAGGATGGAGAACATCTATCATGCAAATGGATGTCAAAAGAAAGCCAGAGTAAATACATGAATTCAGCAAAGTTGCAGGATATAAAAATCAATGTATAGAAATCTGTTGCATTTCTATATACCAGTATGAAGCAGCAGAAAAAAAAATCAGGGAATCAATCCTATTTACACTTGCACCAAAACCAATAAAATACCTAAGTATAAACCTAACCAAAGAGCTAACAGATCTATACTCTGAAAAATATAGAACACCTATGAAAGAAATTGAAGATGACACAAAGAAATGGGAAAAATTACATGCTCATGGATTGGAAGAACAAATGTTGTTAAAATGTCAATACTCCCCAAAGCAATCTATGTATTCAGTGCAATCGCTATCAAAATACTACCAGCACTTTTCACAGAGCTAGAGCAAACAATCCTAAAATTTGTATGGGACCACAAAAGACCCCAAATAGCCAAGGCAATCCTGAAGAAGAAAAGCAAGGAATCACGATTCCAGACTTGAAGATATATTACAAACCTGTAGTCCTCAAGACAGTATAGTACTGGCACAAACACAGACACATAAAACAATGGAACAGAATAGAAAACCCATAAATGGACCCACAACTCTATGGTAAACTGTCAACACAGCAGGAAAGAATATCCACTGGGAAAAAGACAGTCTCTTCAACAAATGGTGTTGGGAAAACTAGACAGCAAGATGCAAAAGAATGAAATTGGGCCACTTTTTTACACCATACACAAAACAAATTCAAAATGGATGAAATATCTGAATGTGAGACAGGAAACCATCAAAATCCTAGAAGGAAACACAAGCAGCAACCTCTTTGACCTCGGTCAGAGCAGCCTCCTTCTAGACAAGTCATGGAAGGCAAGGAAAACAAAAGCAAATATGAACGATTGGGGTTTCATGAAGATAAAAAAAAAAAAAAAACTTCTGCACAAGAAGAAAACAATCAACAAAGCTAGAAGGCAACCTGTGGAATGGGAAAACATACTTGGAAATGACATATCCAATAAAGGATCAGTATCCAAAATATATAAAGACCTTCTACAACTCAACAGATAAAAAGAAGTAATCCAATTAAAAATAGGCAGAAGACATGAAAAGATATTTTTCCAAAGAAGACATACAGACGGCCAATAGACACATGAAAATTTGCTCAACATCACTCATCATCAGGGAAATACAAATCAAAACTACAATGAGATATCACCTCACACCTGTCAGAATGGCTAAAATAAGCAACACAGGAAACAACAGGTGTTGGCAAGGACGTGGAGAAAGGGGAACCCTATTGCACTGCTGGTGGGAAAGCAAACTAATGCAACCACTCTGGAAAAAAAACGGAGTTTCCTTACAAAGTTAATAGAACTACCCTGTGATCCAGTGATTAAACTACTAGGTTTTTACCCAAAGAATACAATAACACTAATTCAAAGGGATACATTCACCTTTAAGTTTATAGAAGCCTTAAGTACAATAGCCAAATTTTGGAAACCGCCCAAGTGTCCATTGATTGATGAATGGATAAAGAAGTGGCATATATAACATTGGAATATTATTCAACCATAAAGTAGAATGAAATCTTGCTACTTGAAATAGCATGGATGGAGCTAGAGAGTATTATACTAAGTGAAATATGTCAGTCAGAGAAATACAAATACCATATGATTTCACTCATTTGTGGAATTTAAGAAACAAACAAGCAACGGAAAGAGAGAGAGAGAGAAACCAAAGAACAGACTCTCTTTTTTTTAATGTTTATTTATTTTTGAGAGAGACAGAGACAGAATGCGAGTGGGTTGGGGCAGAGAGAGAGGGAGGCACAGAATCTGAAGCAGGCTCCAAACTCTGAGCTGTCAGCCCAGAGCCTGACGTGGGGTTGAACTCATGAGCTGTGAGATCATGACCTCAGCCGAAGTCAGATGCTCAACCAACTGAGCCACCCGGGCACCCCTACCAAAGAACAGACTCTTAACTATAGAGAACAAATTGATGGTTACCAGAGGGGAGGCCTGTGGGGGGAATGGATTAAATGGGTGATGGGAATTAAAGAGTGTACTTGTTGTAATGAGCACTGGTGTTGTATGGAAGTGCTGAATCACTAACTTGTACACTTGACTAATATTACACTGCATTTCAACTAACTGGAATTAAAATAAGAATTTAAAAAATCAGTTTGTTGTAATTCCAAAATAAAATAAAATAATAAAATAAAATAAAATAAAATAAAATAAAATAATAAAATAAAATATGCTTCAGTGTCTTATTAAACAATGTGTAGCTGCATATAGGAGCACAACAGTCACTTAATTTGGGTTTGTACCTAAAAATGTTATAAAACGAGAGTAAACGAAAATCTCCAAAATACACCATCAACATAATTTGAAGACAGAAATCTCATAAAAACTAAACAAACATAAGTTGTGGGAAACACATACACATCTGAATATGTAACATGGACTGGGAGTTAGATAATAGCAAGCAATAAATATTAATGTTTTCTAGATACAATAATGACTTTTTGGTTGTGTCTAAAATAGTATTTGTATATTCAGATACATTCTCAAGTTGTATGGGTGAAATGACATGAAATCTATACTTTTCTTTAAAATATGTCAGAACATTAAACTGAAACTAGCAGAATCTGCACAAAAACATTTCCGTTAGGTGGCAAAGAAAATATGTAAGTGCTGAGAAAACTAAATATAACTAGAACTTTAAAAACATCCAGGTTCCTGAGTATAGATATAGGAGGAGGGGCATCTCAGCCATCAGATTACTGGGAGAGGTGAAAGGCTGATCTCTGAGATTTGAGAAAGATTCCCCAATCTCTTCTCTATATATGATCCCCATAAAAGGAACTGTTTTTGATAAAATCAAACTCAGTTTGATATGAATAATAAGTAAATTAAAACTGTTGCGTCCACGCTTAACTTTACACATAAGGTGGTGAAAATACTGCTGCTAAATGCAACAAGAATTTTTTTAAAAAATATATTTAAAAAAATCTAAAGACATTTGAAAGCTACTAAAATAAGGAAAAGAGAGAGAAAAACATTTTGGAGAAGTGAGATTTTTAAAAAAGTGAGCCAACGATGGTATTTTATGGTAATAGTTTTGCCCATTGCAGAGAGTTACTCAGTTTTCCATGGTCTGTCCCATGCATATAGGAAGAATACACGCTATTAAACTCATCTTTGTTTTTTCTTCTGTTAATCTATTTTATATTAATTTTTAGACTAACTAAAGAATCTAGAAGGGAAGAAAGAGAACTATTCTCCCCTACACATGTACAAGAAGCTTTGAAGAGGGGGGGAACAAAAGAATGGAGTAGGTAGAACCAGGTTGAGAAGGAAACTTTTTACTGTTTCACTTTTTGTGCTGTGTTATTTTTGAGTCATGGGACCACATGATCAACTAATAAAATTAAATTAAAAATGAATAAGGAGAAAAACAGCTGAAACTATGCAGCTACTTTGCTCATGGGGACATTTTTCAATTTTGGACAGGGATGAAAATGGTGATGCTTGGAATGGAAAACTTGAGCTTTGCCTAACAAATATTTAGAGTTCAAGACAGTGGGGAAGGTTGATAGTGAACAGTCTTTAGGAGATGTGGTGGGCTATGTCTCTGGCGCAGAGGACCAAGAAGTAGATAGAACTTTCCAAATTGGAGCCCATACTTGAGCTAACTGGTTCTGATTGGATTAAGGTGATTCAATCCCACTTTATTTGTCTAGAACAGGAAAGAGTGAATAATCTCTAGGGGAAGATAATATGATCTAGATACTCTATAATTTTGTACATACAATGGTCTTCATTCAAATAAAAAATACGGCAAGGAGATAAGACCATACAAATGAGAATCAAGAGGAAAAAATGAAAGACAGAACTAAAGATGATCTATATATTGGAATTAGTAGACAAGATTTTTAAATAACCATAATGAATATGTTCAAAATATGGAATAATGAAAGATGTAGACTAAAACATGGAAAACTTCACAAGAAAACTAGATTTTCTTTTTTTTTTTTTTTTAATTTTTTTTTTCAACATTTATTTATTTTTGGGACAGAGAGAGACAGAGCATGAACGGGGGAGGGGCAGAGAGAGAGGGAGACACAGAATCGGAAACAGGCTCCAGGCTCCGAGCCATCAGCCCAGAGCCTGACGCGGGGCTCGAACTCACAGACTGCGAGATCGTGACCTGGCTGAAGTCGGACGCTTAACCGACTGCGCCACCCAGGCGCCCCGAAAACTAGATTTTCTAAAAAGAGATCAAGGAGACACACTTTTGAGTGGCACTTTTAAAATCTGCTGCCTCATAAAAACAATGAATATACCAGCAAAACAAACAAAACTTATCTTTTCAGAATTCTTAAAAGATTTATGACAATCCAGGGAACAATTATTTTTTTTTTTAATTTTTTTTTTCAACGTTTATTTATTTTTTGGGGGGACAGAGAGAGACAGAGCATGAACAGGGGAGGGGCAGAGAGAGAGGGAGACACAGAATCGGAAACAGGCTCCAGGCTCTGAGCCATCAGCCCAGAGCCCGACGCGGGGCTCGAACTCACGGACCGCGAGATCGTGACCTGGCTGAAGTCGGACGCTTAACCGACTGCGCCACCCAGGCGCCCCTGGGAACAATTATTCAAAAAATGCTTACTCGTGGTAAAAACTACGTTCTGTGGAATGTTTTTGTTTTGTTTTTTTAATATTTAGAAAGAGAGCTGGGGAGGGGCAAAAGAGAGACAGAGAGACAGAGAATCTCAAGCAAGTTCCATGCTTAGCATGGAGTCCAATGTAGAGCTTGATCTCACAACCTGGGATCATGACCTGAGCCAAAATCAAGAGTCAGATGCTCAACAGACTGATCCGCCCAGGTGCCCCATTGTGGAGTTTTAACTAGCCCTATTCTCACTTCCCATTCCCTAATGCAATAGCCTTGAAAACAACTTCACATCCATGGTAGTTGTGAAAAATAGCACCTAGCCACAAGGAGGACACTGTGTTCAGAACACTACAGAAACCACTACCCTCACTTTTTTGTTACTATTTGAACTATGGGGTAGTTTTCTGGAATTGCTCCATTCTCAGGGATTAGTTTTATTTGATCTGAGTCAGAGTTAACTCTATGCAAACAATCCTATCTTCAGAGTGTTTATAGAACAATCCTATCTTCAGAGTGTTTGTAGAAAACAATCAATGGCTATTGATTAACACTGAATCCCCCTTAGGAGGCAATAACAGTTGGGGCTAACAAGAGATTGACTAAAATACTTCAGAGGAAATGCTGTGGAATAAAATGGCTATAGCAGGTTTTGTAAAGCTGCAATATATTCCTGAGAATGTAGAATATCACACACGTTACTGGGCTGTGTACATGATTTTTAACCCAGTTAAAAAGTAGACACAAGTTCTGACAGACACATGACCAAAGAATATATACAGATAGCAAATAAGCATATCACAAGATCCTCAACATCATACGTTATTAGGGAATTGCAAATTTAAAAAGACAACAAAATAACTACACACCTATTAGAATGTCTAAAATCCAAAACACTGACCACATTAAATGCTAGGGAGGATTAAGGTAACAGGAATTCTGATTCACTGCTGGTGAGAATGAAAATGGTACTTACTTTTCTAAAAAGCAGTTTCTTAGAAAAGTAAACATACTCTTACCATGTAATCCATCAATTGTGTTCACTGTTTATCCATATGAGTTGAAAACTTATATCTGTACAAAAACCTACACATGAAAGTTTATGGAAGTTTGTCAAAAATTGAGGCAACTAAGATGCCTTTTATTGGGTGAATGGCCTTAACTGTAGTACATCCATACAATGGAATATTATTAAATCATAAAAGAAATAAGATATCAAACTATGGAAATACACGGAGGAACCTTAAGTGCATATTGCGACGTGAAAGAAGCCAGTCTGAGAAGCTATACACTGTGCTCTAGGTGCTGGCTGTTCCTCAAAGTCAAGCCTTCTGTCCTATGCTATAACTGAATCTTGAAACCAGTTGTCATTGGAATTTATGAGTCAGCTGCCTCATTGATCTTTTATTGTTGATTTTCAATAAGTTACAAAAATACTGGATTTGTATGATACTCATAATCCCAAATCAAGTTGGAATCATCTTGGAGATACCTCTTTGGCAACAAATTTGAAAAATCAAATCCTGGATGCTTATGGGAAGACTTGTTACTTTGCTAAAGCCTAGTCAGTTTCTCCTCTGGGGAGTTGTCAGGGAAGTTACATATATTGTGTGAGGGCAGTGTTGGTGGGGCATGGTGGGATCTAGGACTGAGAATAGAATGCTTAGATGAAAGATTAAATGTAGACTTTCAATCTGAATACCTCCAAATATAATTTGCATGAGACTGTGACCAAAATTAAGAGGAGGAAGAGCCAGACAAAGGCTCAACCAAAGATTTTAAGAAGTACTCTTGTCTAGCACAGAGAGAAGAAAACCCTGGGCTTTTCTGAAAACCCCACAATATAAACTGTTATCAGAAGCTTTTGTTTGTGTCCTCTGCAAAGATCCTTTGTGGAACAGAGTATAAATTTCTTCCTTGCCTTACTATTGACAATTAATAAGACATGTTTTACCATTCACCTATTTAAATCTAAGTTTTTCAAAGCATAAAAGTAATTCTTGTTTGACTTGTAGCATATTTAAAAACAAAACAAAACAAAAACACTCCTCATAAATTATATTATTCTCAAAACCATTAACTTTGTTATGACTTTTTAATTAAAATCTATTTTATTACATCATCAAAAATGATAGGTTATATTGTGCTTGGTCATAGAACTAATTAGTTACAAATCTAGAATTAAAAAACCAGCTTCATTAAATGCTTTTTTTTCCTCGTTCATTTCATCAGACTATAATGCTTCATGGTAAACGTCTTCTTAGGTGGCTCAAATCCACTTCTAAAACAAAACAAAAAAAAAGTGTAAAATCCTACTTACATTCATATCCTGACTTCCATATATGTGTAAGTGCCAAGTTTTACTTCTAAACATGTCATTGTAGCAGTGCACACCCAGATAAGCTAATATATTCAAAGGTAGAGCAAGAAAATGGGCAGCAAATGTTTAGGGTATCACCATGGTGTTATCTGTCCTTATCTGCCTTGAAAAGTATTGAAGTTGGGGCGCCTGGGTGGCGCAGTCGGTTAAGCGTCCGACTTCAGCCAGGTCACGATCTCGCGGTCCGTGAGTTCGAGCCCCACGTCAGGCTCTGGGCTGATGGCTCGGAGCCTGGAGCCTGTTTCCGATTCTGTGTCTCCCTCTCTCTCTACCCCTCCCCCGTTCATGCTCTGTCTCTCTCTGTCCCAAAAATAAATAAACGTTAAAAAAAATTTTTTTTTAAAAATAAAAAAAAAATAAAAAATAAAATAAAAAAAAGAAAAGTATTGAAGTCTAGAAAATGTATCTCATACATAGAAATAGATACAGAAATTGTCTCTCTCTATGTATATATGATATAGCATATGTAATTTATATAAAGAGCTTGAGCTGAAAATAATATATATATTACACACACATACACCCATACACACTTATGTATAGCAAGTTTACTTTTATCATTTTGGTTGTTAATGGTAGTAAACCTATAGAAATGTATTTTATTAGTAATATATTGCTCAGTAAATTACCCCACAAATTAGAAGTTCTAAACAAAACCATGTATTATCTCACACAGATTCTGAGGAATCAGAAACCTGATAATGGCATAACTGGGTGAAGCTAGGTAATTCTGCCTCAGAGTCTCTGAAGAGGTGGCTTTTACCTACTCAACTCACTAGAAGTGAGGCAGTAAGTGAGCCCATAATCAGGATCATGCGTACCGGGAGTCGAGGTCATTGGTGCTATCTGAAAACTGGCTGCTACTTCAAACTTTAAACTCAAACTCTAAATACAGTAAATGCCCCCCAATTACTGTTTGCTGGTTTATTAAATATTTTTAAATCTTTTTTTTTAATGTTTATTTTTTGAAGGAGGGAGAGAGAGTGTGAGCAGGGGAGGGGCAGGCAGAGAGGGAGACACAGAATCTGAAGCAGGCTCCAAGCTCTGAGCTGTCAGCACAGAGCCCAACGCGGGGCTTGAACCCATGATCCGCGAGATCATGACCTGAGCCGAAATTGGACACTTAACTGACTGAGTCACCCAGGCGCCCCGCTTTATTAAATATTTTTAGTGAATTATTTGATATTCTCACCAGAAGAATAAAGATTACCATAGACAATGAAGTCTATTAGAAAGTATGTGGATGACAGCCTGGATTCTGCTTCTTGTTCTGCAATTAATTAATGCTGCACATTTCAGAAGATTCTCTTTGTAACACAGATTTTTCATCTACTTACTCATTCAACAAAAACATACTAGCACCTATGCTTTGTTCCAGATGTTGGGATATATCAGTTCAAATATTCTTGCTCTTGTAGAGATTACCTTCTAGTTGACTTCAAATTAGTATGTAGCTCTAAAAATTAGATTGGAAATCTATTTTATACATGAAAGTCTATAGAAGAAGTCCCAATGGTCTGGTCTAAAGCCAGGAAGTAGGACACAGATAATTTCCAAATTGCAAAGTACAGAGCTGAAGATAATCACAAAATAAAATGTCTGGTGTTCATTCAAATGGGACAGCATTAGAGAATAAGCTGAATTTAGGGCAACCAACCAGAGCAAAGGAGCTCAGGATTTGAGGATAATAGAGCCTGAAGCAACTCCCCGAGTCTTTACCAAGTGGCCATAGGTAATTTTTATTGGGGATTTTAAATTAAGCCATGTGTGGAAAGGGAGCTGTTAAAGAAGCAATTCCAGCTTGATCAACCTACTAAGACTATGCTCCCGCTAATTGTACAGCAATATATTTCCCAGGATGCATGGCAGGAGACTCTAAGATAATGCTGTGTAATCGCAACGTTTTAGAAAACGTATCTTCTCGGAGCCCAACACTTGTCCATATAATTTTTTTGTACTCATTAACTAGAGGGCTTCAGGAGAGGTGAATCTCACGGGACCTAATATACAAGTAGCAATATCATGTAATTTAAAGCATATGAGGCAGGAATACTCCTCAGGGCACCGGGATTTTCAGCATATTTCATGAATTTTTCTCACAGAAGAGTGCTTTGTTGATCTTTTATTTTAAAGGAGGAGGGGAAGATTAAAGAATCCCTAGATTTTGTTGCCTTATCAGTATGTGTAGAGATCTTTATGAATGCGTGTAGGTAGAGAGGCTCTTATTTATGTGAAAAAGTGTTCTAGTTAGAGTAATGTAATACCTGTTGTCAGTAGAGCTCATCTGAATTTCTCAGTTAAATACTTCATGTACACATTAAAAAAAAATGGCAAGCAGGAGTTGGGTTGGCTTTTGGAGGTTTGCTACAAAAAAATCTCTGAATTCATCTTTATTGCTGAGTGTACAGAAAGAGTGCAGGTAGTCTGAAAGGTGGTATCAAAGGATACAAGGGCTTGCAGTTCTTGGGAATGTCCTGCCATCTCTACAGTCTGTAATCAAATGAAGCACAGATGGTGAGCAGGGCCCAGACTTTCAGAGCGTAAGTAGTGTGTATCCTGAAATGCAATAAAAGGGAAGGATTGGTTACACTGGGTCCCTAGAACTCAGGGATTGTTTTTGAGGGTATAGTGGAAGTATTCCCAGGGTTTCTGAGCTAAAGTGAATTTTACTTCTCTTTAACTTAAAAGCTAGATAAATATATTTTAGCATAGATTCTTGTAAGATGGGGTTAGAGAATTATAGTATCTAAACCAAAAGGAAAAACATAGAAATAGGAGAGCATAAATATGGTAAGGAACTAAAGATTGGGAAACTTGAAAGGTTTCTATAGCATACATGGATACATAGTCTAGAGCTTAGGCAATATGATTTTCAGGTAATGATAGTCATAAAAAAAAGTGTTTTGTTGTTTTTAAATTGCTGTCTCATTATGTGTAAACCAAGTATATTGATAAATGCTTTTTTGGAATTTTTTTAGTTACACAAATATTTCTTGCAAGGATTCTCCTAATACTAAAAAGTGTACTAGTGATAAAGTTTAAAATGAGAAGAAATTAAATGGATTAGCATCCTTGGTTGATTACTTTGACATGTTTAGGGCAAAAATGAAATAAATTGGGCTTAAAATATAAATACTTGATCTATGTAATACTTGTATTATGAATTAAAGAAAAAATAATAATTCTGAGGAATTAACATTGATATTTTGAATTTTTGTGAGAGAGTATCAATATGTTGAATAAAGAAAGAAAGGAAAAAATCGAAACTCCTTACCCACTGATGCAAAAGAATATATGGCAGGAGTTGAAATAAATAAGCAAGGAAATAAGTATTTCTATAGCTTCCATTACCTTCTACTTACTATTCACTACTGACTTCTACTCACTACTTCCAAATGTCCATGTTCTTTCCCCATTCTCTCTTCTGTGCTTCAGATTCTGTTATAAACTATCCATGTATCGTTCGCTTTTGGAATTCTTATTGATATAGCTACCAAGAATGCAGTGTCTCTTCAGCTGCCCTCAGAAATGTCTATTAGTTGATAAAAATGTTTATTTCTTTAAGGGGTTAGAATTTTCTAGTGTTTTGCAGTGCTTGATATGTCTTGATTATAGTGTTTGTTGATGAGAGGACATATTGCAGAATGGTCACTGAAGTTTGACAGCCCAGGTTTGCTTCTTAGCTCTAACATTTCTTCACAAAGTAGAGGTCCTTGTTTGCTGATATATTTTCTAACTTCTCAAGTAGAATATAAGTTTCAATAGAACAAAGTAAGACAAAATAAACCATAGAAATGGAAACATTGGCTCATACACATTATGCATTCAACAAATATTACATAAATGAGTGAATGAATGAATGGAACTCAAAACTCTCTAAGCTGATAAGAAGATATATTCAACAGAACTTCTTACTTTCTCCCTAAAACCTAAACAAAAAAAAAGATCAGATTTCTCACCCTTAATATTTTCAGTTATAAATGATAACATAAGTAATCTAGTAGACACTAATGTAATGCTCATGTGACAACTGATAGTTTGGACTTGAGAAACCTCAGTGGTTTCAAGACTTTGGCTTCTCTAGGGATCGTATGATCCAAATCAGCCTAACTAGATTAGGAATGTTGTTGAAAGATGATATTTCAGTGATAGGATTATAGTTTGAAGCCATTAAAGAACAGAAAGTGTGCTATGTTCATTTTATTATTCCAAATGATTATTCCAAATGATTATCACTATATGATTTACTTAAAAATCCTTCCCTGCTGATTTGAAATAAAAATATAAAAAGATTTATATATAGCTGGAAGTCCCTGGACTCACAGTTCTATTCCATTGCTTGGCCATCTCATCTCTGTGCCAGAACCATATCATTTTAATTATATATCTTTGTAATTATTTCAGTACTTTGTGGAAGAAGTTTCTTTTGATTCCATTTCTTTTTTCTTTTTTTTTGCCAAAAATGATTGTATCCAAAGGTTTATTCTTCCCAATGAGTATAAAACTATTTTTAAGTTTCAAAAAATAAACACTATTATATTAAAATTATATTTATTTATAGGTGATATTAGTTTGCACAGAATTGGCATTTTACTAATATTGGCTTTCTTATTGGGGAATTGATCAGTTCCAATTTTATGTTTCTTTTTTTAAATTTCGTTTTAATGTTTATTCATTTATTTTAAGAGAGAGAGAGCAAGAGAGAGCACGAGCAGAAGGGCAGAGAGAGGGAGAGAAAGAATCCCAAGCAGGCTCCATGTTGCTAGTGGGAAATCTGATGCAGAGCTTGAACCCACGAACTATGATATCATTACCTGAGCTGAAATCAAGGGTCAGAGGCATAACCAACTGAGCCACCCAGGCGCTCCCCAGTTTTGTGTTTTTTTTTTTTTTAAAGTTGTGTACTTCCCTTTACATTGGTGATTCAGGCTAATTGTTAGTTTTTATGATATTGTTCACTAGAATTGTCATTATGAATTGACTGTTTTGTATTGCATTTTTCTATAGGGTAACTTTGATATATAGGAAAACTGTAGTTTTCATACTTTTCTTTTGTAATACCTATTTTACTTTCATTTAGGTGACATAATTGTTTAAGTGGATCCCCCCCAGATTTCAAATAGATTATCATATCATTTTCAAGTCATAAGCGTTTTTACCGTTTCTTCTCTGAATTATAGGGCTTATTTCCTCTTCCTGATTTATGATATTTTCTGAAACCTGTAGTTATGAACTACAGTGATGACAGTGAGCAAATTTAAATGGGATGTTGATTTCACCGAGAAGTTTTGCTTTTAAATATTCTTAGACAAGATTTTTCAGATTGTATATTTTTAAGTTTATCTTGTAAACATGGAAAGTTATATTAATAGAGTTTTTCATACGGCTGAGCTATCCTTTGATATCCTTTTTTCTGTGGCACCTCCCACACTCTTTGAAGGCTTACCTTTATCACAAATATTTGGCAAGAAAAGTTCTTGTTTTATTTCCACTCAGAAATCAGTCCATACTTTAGTATACTTCTCCACTGCCTCCTGACTCGTAGCAGCATTCTTACCTTCCGTGGCTGCTCTTTCTCTTCTTCCTGCAAGAGCTCAAGTAAGAAATACAGATTTAATTTTTACTTTATTCACTTAAAACATTGCCAACAAATGCTGTTGTGCATAACTCTCTCCAAAAGATTTCAGGTTCAAAATCAGAATTTTTGTTTTGTGTTCAAAACAATCTGCCATAGTCATTTTTTTAATATAATTATGTGTCCTCTTAGACTGTTTACCATCATTTCATTGACACCTATATCCTACTGTTTGTTTTTCATTTTTCTAATTATGACCTGCCATACAGATAGTGCTATATACCAGGCATATTTTGCTAATCATTATATGTTGGCCTTTAAAAACATAGGAATTCACAAAAAAGATTCCAAGGTAGCTTTTGTTTTTCAACTCTGACTTTAAAGTGGTTAAGCCAGGTAATTGTGGCTTCATGAAAAAAATTTTGGAAAATTTTACATTGTTCTTTTTGAGCTTGAAGTTTTTATATTAAATGAGAATTTTCTCTTTCTTGTTTACTAGAGTCAATTCTTCAAGCTACAGGATATGACACCTTGGATTAGTATTTCTTAGCAAAATTCTGTAATTGTTATTTAATTCACATCTGGCCCTTATTCCATTTTAGTTTTTCCCAAATATCTTTCTCTTTACCACAAGTTTGGTTGGTATCCTTCGATATTCTTTTGATCTATTTATCATTATCTATATTTATTTATTTTCCAGTTATATAATTTCTATTTCCAATTAGTTAAGACAATTCTGTTTTAATCACTTTCAATATTTACTGTCCATTTTTTTTTTTGAGAGAAAGAGAGAGAGGTAGAGAGAGAGAGAGAATCTTAAGCAGGCTCCATGCCCAGCATAGAGCCCAGTGTGAAGCTAGATCTCATGACCGCTTAACCAAGAGAGCCACCCAAGCACCCCGGCCATTATTTTATTATACAACTTTGTGATTTAAAACAACGTAAATTAGTCTCCATTTGGTTAGAGTATATTTTAGAGAACTGTACATATCAACACCATCTCCCCTCACCACTGGGAGGATACATGGGTGGTTTGTATTTTTCACTTGAGCATATTATTCATGTATCACATTGAATTATTCACATTGAATATGTATTAACATATCAGTGATAAGTATAATACCTGTGCTTATAATAAGTAACAAATATATATACTTATATATTTAACAATATATAAAACAATTTATATTAAACTACATACACACACAGATAAATACATATACATACAGTTCATTACTTTTGAACTGTATTTTGAACATATACATACAGTTCATAACCTTACCTATGTCAGGCCCAGTAAAGTATTATTTTTGACACACTTCAAGAGGCCACTTTTTGCATATTACTAGTGATGATACAAATTTTATTATATTCATAAGTACTTTTCATGATAATGGTAGCATATTAGTTACATTTAAGGGAGATTAGGGGAAAATAGTTGTGCTCAAATGTCTTTCCATTAATAATTAATCAAGTTTCTTTTCAACACTGTGATTTTTAGCATTATCTTTTACTTTACCCACTGTATGTCAAGTCTTAACTTTCTTTATACAACAGTAAATGTATGCTGTTTTGAAATGTGAGCTCTTGGGTATTCATAAATGGATGGCTATCTAATGTAACTACAGTTTGGTGTGCTATATAAAGATTCTGTTGGGACGCCTGGGTGGCTCAGTTGGTTAAGTGTCCGACTTCAGCTCACGTCATGATCTCACAGTCCGTGAGTTTGAGCCCCAAGTCAGGCTCTGTGCTGACAGCTCGGGGCCTGGAGCCTGCTTCGGATTCTCTGTCTCCCTCTCTCTCTGCCCCTCCCCTGCTCATGCTCTGTCTCTCTCTGTCTCAAAAATAAATAAAAACATTAAAAAATTAAAAAAAAATAAAGATTCTCTTGAGTTTCCCTGGAGATTATCAATATTTGATTTCTTGTGAACTGAAACATGAAATGTAGGATGTGCTTAGGTACTGGATATTCAGTGTTTTCATAGATTGTATGAGAGTAGGATTTAGACCCCTTTTCATACAGAAATGCATTTTCTCAGTTACGTAGTGATGCAATATGAGAAGACTTCTAAAAAAGCCTTCCAGACACAAATTACTGGAACCTGTGTGGTCAGCAAAGATGTTATGCAGTCTCATGAAAATGAACTCTACTGAAAAATGTCTTGCTCTTTCCTGTTTCAGAATTACCTGAAAACACTGCCTGGCCAGAATTGCATTAACTGTGGATACTTACAGTCCTATTTTTAAGTGTAATTGAGAATACTGATGGAAATATTTTAGAAGAGCGTTTATGTATAGTAAAAGAGTCTAAGTTATACCATTCATAAGGATTTGGCTAGAGAAATTGCTTTATTGACTTCATGATGCTTTCAACAAATTAAACTTGGGCACCAATTGAATATTGCTTAGCAAGAATATTCATATAGGTCCCTATGAAATGTTCCTTGCTTGGATTAATTCCATCATAATCATTTTTTCTGATTCTTTTTTAATTATCACCTTCAAATGATATTTATTTCAAAATATTTTGCAAACCTCTCCAATATCTTGGTTTGAATAAGTAATATAAATATATGTAAGGACTTATTTAATCAACCTTAACTGTTGCCTTTGCACCAACCTTTGAGTTAAAAGAAATTCTTTCAAAGACATTGAAAAGCCAAGTGGAAGGAATGGTCATGAGCATTTGGCTTAAAAGATAGTGAAGAAACTTTTTCTAAATGAGTTGTGTAAATATATGCAGAATGCGCTACTTTGTGTGGGAACTATGTCAAAAGACATGTGACTGAATACTTAGAGAAAGTACAAAAAGGATTAGAAGTCATGAAATTCTAGTTCAAGTCCTGGTTTCATTACTTACTAACAAGTGATTTTACCAATAAAATGAGATTTAAGCTATCTTCTCTATCAGATAACTGGATTGTTACAGGTGAGATATATGTTAAAGTGTTTTATAATGCCAGCTAAATAATTTATACTATGTTTAATGAAAATAACAATATTAAATAAATTTTGCCTATTGATATGTGTCTAGTACCTTTATATATGAGCTCATTTAATCCTTACAACACCCCTTTGTCGAATATACTTTTTATTATTTTTTGACACTGAAGAAAATGAAGCTTAAGAGTGGTTAGATCACTGTCCCAGGCTTATACAACCAAAGATGTTAGAGCTGGTATTTTACACGCAGATATGTCATTTTGCCAGACTGTCTCCATCACCTTAATTAACAATAAGTAGGGAAAGTAGACTTAATGGATGTCTAAATTTTATTCTACATCCGATATTCTGTGTTTCTAACTAAAGTATTTTTCAGTACACCTGTCAGAAGATTTTGAACCTCGTGTAAATTTAGAAGAGCTTATAATGCTTAGCAACATTCCGGGAACATCCCTGGCATAGTCTAAACTATAGTAAAAGGAATAAAATGATAACTAGAAAAATGAGGAAGAGAGAAGAGGTATTGGTCAGAGAAACTGGCAAAAAAAAAAAAGTTATTGGCTTACACAACAGTGTCAGAAATTAACAGCACTGCCTAAAGAGAAGCAGATGTTTTCAGGTAACATATGAGTTAATTAAAAGGAAGGTGTCCCAAATGATTGTGATTCCCTAGTAAACAATCTCTGAAAGTGAAGCACCAGAATATACTATGCGTATTAGCACCAGGATGTACTGAACTTAACGGGTCTTAATATGTTAAGGATAATAATGCTGCTTTACAGTTCATAGGACTTTACAAGTTTACTTATAATTTATGGGAATTTTATCTCATTAAGTTTATCCTTAAGTTTGACTAAGAACTTAGTTTTTGTAAATGAAATCTAAGGGTTGACGGAAAGTATCTTATTTCTATTAAACATTCACTATGTACTAGGCACTCTGGACTCCACGCACCTCATATAAGATTCGCAGCAGTCCAAAATGTAGGTATTATCTTCATCATTTCACTATCACTATTAAGGCTGAAAGAGGTTTGGTGGAATACTAGAGAAGAAGCTAATATTGTTTCTGAACCAGTACTTGAAGCTATTAAAATCTGTTACCTATCTTAAAGTAAAATATTTACTTATTCAGAAAAGGTTGTCATTGTCTATCTCATCCCCACTGAAAGCACATGATGAAGCCATTATTCAGTGAGTGGAATGAGAATACACCCTAAGTGTACCGGAGAGAATCAGTGTTTTAGTTAAACTGGAGTTACATAAAGTTTAAATTACCTTACTGCAACTTCTTGGGCCTTTTCCACTCTTGGTCTTTGGTATCCCCATCACATCCATGTAGCGGCTACTATGGAGCCAGATTGCCTGGCTGTGAAAATCTAAGGTTATCCACCTGGTTGTGATATTGGGCAAGTTACTCAGTAGATCTTTGCCTCAGCTTTCTCATCTCTAAAATGGACAGAAAAAAAAAAACGCATTGGCTTCATAGGATTTTGTGAGGAGTAAACAACTTAATATGGACAAAGTAAAACTGCTTAACACATGGGAACTCAAAAAAAGAAAGTTGTCATTCTAATAATTATTATTTTTGCTGTCCTTGGACAATATTCCTAGTAGGCTGGCTTCTAATATTAACAATAACCCCAGTAACATTGCTCATATATTTAATGAAAAATAGATAGGCAGAAGTATTAAGTAAAATTATTGAATTCTATAAAGTGTGAAGTGGTTTTATTATTTTTATGGGGTCAAAGTCTTATTAAATTCGGCAATCTGTGGTGTTAATAAGCACAATAAATTTCTGCTGTTTCGCTTTCAGAGCTTTATGGGAAAACTACACCTAATTGGAATTCCATCTTTAATACTATGCTTCCAGAAAACCTTTTCTCTATAGTCCTTATTACTACTTCTTTAAATCTTATCCTCAGCTAACACACCAAAGATGAGGGGGAGGAGGATGAAGGTGGTGATAAGAATGACAATAATGGGGCCCATGGGTGGCTCAGTTCGTTAAGCCTCTGACTTCAAGTCATGTCATGATCTCAAGGCTCATAAGCCCCAATTCTGGTTCAGACTCTATGCTGACAACTCCCATTCTGTGTCTTCCTTTCTCTCTGTCCCTCCCCCACTTGCTCTCTGTCTCTATTTCTCTCTCTCTCTCTCTCCCTCTCTCTCTCAAAAATAAATAAACAATAAGAAAATTTCAATTAAAAAAAAAGAATGATAACAATGATGGAAGTCTTGCTATGTGCCAGGCACAAGAGAATTTTTATTTCAACCAGTGACAAAACAGACACACCTGGTCTCATAATTATTACTTATGTTGCTGGTAAAAATAGGTTTCAAGTTGAATGTCTTTACCCTATTATATATTAAATGACAGTGTTTCATTTTCCAAGTTTATTTTCCTACTGAAGTTTAGTTGAGAGACCAAAACTCAGAAAACCAAGTCTAGATAATGATGGCAAAGCAATTCTTTTTGTTCTTTCTGTTCTTCCTTTTTGATCTTCAAGCTGGAGGCAACCTATTTCAATCTATTGCACTGAGGCTCCTTCCTAACTTTATTAATTGCATCCACATTCTCTCAGGATATAGTAGAAGAAGGAACTTTAAATTGTCTAAAGTTTAACCTTTTATTAAAATGTCCTTGATTAATAAAAATTCAAGGTCATTTTGTGATTCAGAAGTGTCTGGAAATGTCTGAAAGCCTGATGCTTCAGTCTTACAAGGTGTCCATTTGCAGGAGCACCAGGAAAGCTCCTTCCCCCCTCCCCCACTGCCCCTATCCTTCCCATCCTCCTCCTCCTTTTCATCCTCCCCCCTCTCTCTTCCCCCTCCCCCTCCCCCCTCTCTCTTCCCCCTCCCCCCCTTCCTTCTATATGTGTGAGTGAGTGTGTGTGTGTGTGTGTGTGTGTGTGTGTGTGTCAGGGCTCTTCGTGGAGAAAATATCCTAAGGGAAGGGAGAATCTGAGATTCAAGTATAATCCAAATTTACTGAGGAAGGACTAAAGAAAGATCTGGATAATAAATGTCTTTTAATCATACTCCTTTTCCAGTATGTCTCCCAGCCTGAAAATGGGAACTTTCCATGAAGTGCAAGTCAAGTTGAAAACCCTGTTTCAGTGTGTGAATGTGATTGTATATTCATATAACATTTGGTTTGCAAATAATCAACAGCTAGCTTAATCACAGAGAGTAAAATAATGGAATGATGCATCGTCAAGAAATACAGCTAGACCCCATGAGGGATTGAAACCAGGAATTTGCATGTGAAGAACTGAGTTTATTATCACATTATTCCCAATGATGTCTTCTTTTCTTATCTCTTGTATTATTCTGAGTGTTTTATTCTTTTCTCATTCTTGTAGACCTTCTATTTATTATTGAGATAGAATTAACATACGGTGTTTTATTATAGTGTATAGATATAGTGTATACAGGTGTAAAATGTAGTGATTCAAAAATTCTTTACATTACTCTGTGCTCATCACAGGAGGTGTACTCTTTTTTTTTTTTAATTTTTTTTTCAACGTTTATTTATTTTTGGGACAGAGAGAGACAGAGCATGAACGGGGGAGGGGCAGAGAGAGAGGGAGACACAGAATCGGAAACAGGCTCCAGGCTCTGAGCCATCAGCCCAGAGCCTGCCGCGGGGCTCGAACTTACGGACCGCGAGATCGTGACCTGGCTGAAGTCGGACGCTTAACCACTGCGCCACCCAGGCGCCCCAGGAGGTGTGCTCTTAAACCCCTTCACCTGTTTCATCCATCCCTGCTCTCTGGTAACCATCGGTTTGTTCTCCATATCCAAGAATCTGGTTTTTTTTGGTCTCTTTTTTTCTTTGTTCATTTATACTATTTCTTAAATTCCACATATGAGTGAAATCATATGGTTAGACCTTTTATTTTAAATGTCTCTGGGCGTATTAGTAAAAACCAATCTCAGCCCCAACTTTCCATAATTTCACACCTGACTCTGTAAGTGAGAGATTTTCCCTGATCAGTCTGTATGGATGATCAAACTGTGCTACAGTTCTCTACCCCGTTACCTTGCTTTGTCTTCATGATCATATTACATATTTATTTTATTACTTAGTTTTTCTTTCACCCTCACCCAATTAGAAGATCCAAAGTAGCACATACATTATCTGTTTTGCTCCTCAGAATCTAGTATAATGCTGTCAAAAAATAAACATCTAGTTCATATGTGTTCAATGAATCAATGTTGGATAAATTTCAGGGTTCAGTCACACACATAAAAATAACTGACCTGTAAACTAAATACATACATAATAAGTCAGTTGGTGTGTTTGTGTGTGTGAATGAGAGAGAGAGAGAGAATGTAAGAGTCTCAGAATACAGAATGCCTGGAAGTAGGTATTGTTAACAGAAGAACAATTGCCTGGAAGCCTTTCCTCCCTTTACTTTCAGACTCAACAGGATTGTTATCACAGAACATAGTCAGCTTCTTCTCTGTAAATTAAGATTCCACTCTTACTCTACTCCTTGGAAGAATATCCAGGGGAAATGGGGAGTGCCTAGGCAAGCCAAATATTGCCCCAATGATTTCTCTCCCTCCCTCCCTCCCTCTCTCTTATATATATAATTATATATATTATATTATATATAAAATTATATATATATGACATATATATATATAACATATAACTGATTACTTATCACATACCAAACATGAAGCCAAATGGTTTACATATATTATCCTACTCTATGTACACATCAGGTTTATGTTGTGAATGCTATTATCATCAGCCCCAATTTAGAGATGAAGAAACTGACTCCGAGGGATTTGGTACATTGGTGACTATGATCCAGCTTAAAAATGATGGAGTGAGGGTTTTCATTTGGGAAGTCCAAGTCTAAAGCCTGTGTTCTTACCTAAGACTCTGCTACTTTATTATTACCCCCAGGGAATTTTAAGCTGCTGGCTAAGTCCCAGTTGATTTCAGTTAGATTTTTACCATTTCATGGTCCTTAATTTTATACGCCATCTTCCATCCCAGATATAACTATCACAAATCTTCCTATTCCCCTCAGTTTCACTTTTGTACGAAAGCCTGTGTTCAATTCATGCTACAGTGCTACACACGGATCCCATATCTTTCAAAATAAATACAAAAATCTAGTTTGTTGACATTTCTGTCTACATCCTAAAGGACACTGTCCTCTTCTACATTGAACAAAGCTGAATTCCTAAATTTTCCTGTAAAATAACTCAGGTTATTTTCCCTCTAGTTTGCTTTGTTATTTTCTGAAGTTTTGTTGCTTTACAGTGAATGCATTAAACTTAATTCTTATAAACTGCTTAGTTTGGCCCTTTTTTAAAAACTCTTCTCATTGAATCCCTTGTAATTTAAGAGTGCTGCAATGAAAATATAAGGTGTTTTTGTGTTAAGCTTTTCCATCCATTGTTCCTTTTATCTTCTTGTTTATTTTGTAAAATTACTGAATTTGAAAGCGGTCTCTTTACCCACTCACTCCTTTTTTTTTGGTAAGCACTTCAGATATTAAAATCTTGGGACTTAGAGCTGTGTTTAAATTTTTATCACAACCAATTGTTAGCTTAATGAGTCATTTAATCTCCCCAAATGACAGTGGTTCTGCACTCCTCAGGGTTGTTGTATAAAGAAGATAACTAATTTAACCATGCCTTCTGCTCTTCAAAGCTTTCCAGAATGGAATGTTGTAATTTTCTGTGACAACAGCTTTCACCTAAGCCGGATCAGCACATTCTCACAGATGCCCCTTTCCTATCACATTGTTAATTATTTCCTGCTTTGGGTGGCCTATTTTATGTAGATATAAAGGAAATAATGTTGTAAAATAGTTACAACATAGTCCATTGAAGGTTGGAAATATATATATAACATATATATAACATATATACATTCATAACCTTAAGTTTGTAAACAGTATGAGTCAGCAAGTCATACCCTCAGGGATATGATACAGCTAAATACTATGGAGACTGAGAAACACCTGGGGAGCCAGACAAGTTGATTTCAATTCATGATACTTTTACTAGCTGTGTCATCTTTGGCAAGTTACTTAATCTCTGTATGACTTACTACATCTCTGTATTACTTATTACTTATTACTTAATTTCCTCATACATAAAAATGGAATAAAAATGTGTACCTCAGAGTTTATTGTGAATGTTAAATGAAAAAAAATTACGTGAAGGGCTCAATTAGTGTTAGCTGGGATTTCTAGTGTGTTCCTCTGATCTATGTATGTATTTTTGTGACATCACCATACTGTTTTGATCACTACAGCTTTGTAATATAACTTAAGGCCCAGAATTGTGATGCCTCCAGTTTTGCTTTGCTTTTTTCAAGATTACCTCAGCTATTCGGGGTCTTTTCAGGTTCCATACAAATTTCAGGATTGTTTGTTCTAGGCTCTGTGAAAAATGCTGTTGTTATTTTGATAGAGATTGCATTAAATGTGAAGATTGCTTTGGATAGTATAGACATTTTCACAATATTTGTTCTTCTGATCCATGAGCATGGAATGTCTTTCCATTTCTTTGTATCATCTTCTTCAATTTCTTTCATCAGTGTTTTATAGTTTTCAGAGTATAGGTCTTTCACCTCTTTGGTTAAGTTTATTTTCTTGTGGGGCGTTCAACGGCTCAATGATTATTTCATTGTTTTTGTTTGCTACTGTCATTGACTTGTACCTTATCTATGGGAAAATTTTAATCAGTTATCAACATTTAACTTTAAATTTAGAAAAATCACATGTATTAAGTAATCTATGCCCTCTGTCTCTACCCCTGGCCCATCATCATTTGCAGGTATTGATTTATTCTTAACCATAGGCATGTATTTTAATGAGTTATGAGTCAAGTATCCTGCCCAGACTTTTGCCATAGTGATGATTATGTAATCCACAACAGCACTCTGGTCATAGAATTTTAAAACTGGAGCTAAGGGAAATGAAGTGGTTAGTTCTCGGTGGCAAAACTGGAAAAATATGTAAAGCCATGCTTACAACCTTATGAAGAAATCTCTGCTTAGGGAATTAAATTAGCATAGGAAAATATGGACAAAAGAGAAAAAAAATTGATAGTTTTTGAAGCTCATCTATCCCCTACCAAATAAATGTTGTTTCTTTGTATTGCCTAAACTGATTCAGGTTGGACCTTCTGTGTCCTGTAATCCAAAGAGAGCCCTGGACTTCATCTTTATACAGTTACATGTATCATTTTATAGTTACCTATACCACAGGTATTAATTATTCCTATTGTTCAACTGTGCAAGCTGAAAAAGAGGAAATGTCAATGACTAACTGTCAGCCAAAGAGTAAGACATAAGACACTATGGAATTCTATTTTGAGATAAACGTTTGTGGTAAAGAATAAAATATAGAGCAGAAAAGCAGAAGATTGAAAAGAAGTATTTCTAGATTTCCCTTGTTTCTGTGCTTTCTGTAGAGCAAATTGCTTCCTTTTTGCTGTTTGTAACCCACTTATTAGCATAAACCCTAGTTATTTTAAGAGTATAGTTCTTCCATTTCTATGCTTAATTAAAGGTCATGATTAATTGAAATTGTAACAGCTTATCACTGCCCTGATTTGATTCCAAATGGTAGAGTACACTAAATTACAACTATTTCTGGAATTCACTAAGGATAGTAGTTAATTTTATTTCCTTGACCAGTGCTTTGGTTACTATTGCTTTAATCAAGCTTCCTATCCACCTGAATCAGCCATCACATACTCAAGAATAGAACATTGTCTACAAAATACTGTGGTGTATTTTTATTATAACTGCCTTAATAGAGAATTAGAGCCATACTATGTATCAACAGCCTTCACCGTTGAACAACTCCAAACTAATGATCTCTTATGAATAATTGTAGGGAATACATGGAATAATGGGTGTTTAATATGCTCACAACTGGCTGGTGTTGCAAGCATTCATTTAACTTTCTTGCATAAATAACTGGTGAGATGGTAACAAGAAAATGTACCTTCAGTATCCAATTGCCGAAGGAAAACCTCGAGCTTAACAACCTCAGGGACACCCAGTTGATGTAGCTCTTAAACTCAGCAGAGTAAAAACCTGAACAGCCATTGAATCAATCACAGCAGGTTTTGCTTTGGTAAGGAAAATCAAGAACTCTCAATGACTTAAAATAATAAGGATTTATTTTTTACCCATGTTACAGAAGGAATAGCACATTGTCAGAATAACAAAATGCCACATTGGACTATAATACCAAAGCGTGTAAAGGATGCAGGAAAGAGAAGCCTCATGCTCTACTCTCAGGAGTACGAATAGTTACAGTCATCTGAGAAAGCAATCTGGCATTATTTATTGAAATTAAGTGTGTGTGTGTGCGTGTGCTTTGTGGTTCAGTAATTCCACTTCTAGGTATATCCCAGACAAAGTCTCCCAAGGCTTATAGGAATGCACACATAATTCTGAGTAATAGAAAGGGAATGATATTTATGGTATAATTCTCTTTATATAAATTAAATCATTTATCTCACAAATATACTATATATTTAACAAGACTACACATATACTTAAGTACCTGTATAAAACACATGGTATACTTCTAGAACAGTGGGGAGTAGGAGTGGTGATAAAAGATGAGAAAATTTGTTTTTAATTTTTTTAATGTTATTTATTTTTGAGAGAGAGAGACAGAGCATGAGCGGGGGAGGGGTAGAGAGAAACACACACACAGAATCCCAAGCAGGCTCCGGGCTCTGAGCTGTCAGCACAGAGCCCGATGTGGGGCTAACCCGTGAAATGTGAGATCACAGTCTGAGCCAAAGTTAGATGCTTAACTGACTGAACCACCCAGGCTTCCCTAGAAAAGAAAATTTGATGTTTATTTATTTTTGAGAGAAAGAGAGAGAGAGCACGTGCACACACACACACACACACACACACACACACACACACACACACACGCATGAATGGGGGAGGGGCAGAGGGAGAAGCAGGGACAGAGGATTCAAAGAGGGCTCGGTGCTGAGCCTGATGCAGAGCTTGAACTCACTAACTGAACTTTGAGATCATGACCTGAGCTGAAGTCAGATGCTCAACCAACTGAGCCACCCAGGCACCCCAAAGATCAGAAAATTTAAGTATAAGATACCCTGTGCTAAACTCATGATTGGGGGGGGGGGGTGGTTAGTGCTATAAGGTGAGGAATATGATTTACCAAATAATTTGACCCATCAGCAAATCAGAATTTTTACAAATGGTCAAGGGTTCAAAATCATCTCTGAGAATATTTATTTTTGTCTTAACCATCTTTGTTCCATTATGACCAAGTCTACAGGAGAAATTTATTTTTGGATATGACCATCACTGGCTAATATATTCTCTGCACCTAGGGAATCCATTCAATCATTTAATAATTAGCAATTTAATTCTTAATTTCTACAAGTCACCAGGATATAAAAATGAAAAAAAAAGTTTTCCCCTTACATTCAGAGATAATACAACACAAGAAAAAATCAGAAAGTGTAATAATACAATCAAAATTTAGTAAACTAAAATGTGGTGTAATAAATGATAAAATATTAGATCAGGGTGGGGTGCAAGACAAATACAGAGATTAGAGTTTTGGAAAATTATGTCAATAGTTGTAGTGAAGATGTTCTATATCTAAGTACATAACACCTGCCTCCGCTGCTTCTAATTTAGCCTCTTATCCATCTATTCTTCCACTCATCCATCCATCCATCCATCCATCCACTAATATTAATGATAGCCTACTATGCCCTGGACAAACAGTATCCTGGGTCCTGTTATATGATACCCAAGGTAGTCAAAGTCCCTCTCTTACTGAAGGTTTAGTGATTTTTGTCAGAATTTAGATATGGCCACTGTTTTGGGATTTAAAACAAGTCAACCAGACTGCCTATTTTTCTATAAATATAAACCTGATCAAACATGCACTTGAAGGCTAAGTAGGACTAAACATTTAGGCCTATGCTGAAAAGAAACATTTCTTAGGCAAATTTCATCATAAATCTGTGAAAATATCAGATGAGGCAAGTATAAATGAGTCAACATTTCCATCTTTCAATTTCTTTAAAAGTAGCTAGCATTGAGAGAGTTTTGCTTGTTTAAGGTTTATATGTAGATTTTAACAACAGATAAATTCTATTACATAGCTAATTGAGCCATTTCTTTGAGTTTAAGGACAGAGGTTTCATTTTGTAAAAACCAGTGATCAGGTTATATTTGGATCCTGATAACAAAGAAATAGAGATAAGTAAATATTGACAAATGTTTGAAAGAGGATGATAAATTGCTATTACCCAGCCATGACCCCAAAAGTAAAAGGAGGAATGCCCATATTCTTAGTTTGGTAAAATGGAGAAATCAGTTGCATCTTATGCCAAGATTTTTGAGACCGCTTTTAAGACTTATTTTTCTTCAAAAATATACTATTTAAAATTCTATATATTCTTATTTCTATTTCCAAATAGTTTATTTATATTACTTGTACTTTTTATTTTAATACTCCTACCCATGGAAAATAAGGGAATGCATAAAATCTTTAAAGTTCAATATAAATTCAATATAAACATTTAAAAAATTCAATATACATTGTAGTCTATGTGTTTCTGGCATTTTTTCTTTTCGTACACAAACATACCCATCATACACACACACACACACACACACACACACACACACACACACATTACATATGCATTGCATAGATTTTTGACATTTTTCATTTAATAAGATTTGAGTATTTTCCATGTCAAAAATTCACTTTTAAAGCATTTTCACTGAGCTTTAATTTACAAACAATGTGATTTACAATGACTTTTAACATTGTATATATAATATGTGTATGTACATATATATACATATATATGTGTGTGTGTGTGTGTGTGTGTATATATATATATATATATATATATATATAGTAGAACCTTGGATTCTAAATAACTTGTTCTGTGAGTGTTCTGCAAGATGAACAAACATTTCTAATAAAGTTTAACTTGATAAATGAGCGATGTTTTGCAATACAAGTAGTATGTGATGCTGAATGTCACATGATCACCACTGAGCCAGTGGTTCTTGAAGTTCACTTTGATATACAAGTGCTTTGGATTATAAGCATGTTTCCAGAACAAATTTTGCTCACAAACCAAGATTTACTGCATATATATCCCTATGACACTCCCAATTGATGGTATATATGTAGTTGTAACTAACACACAAGCAGAAAAAAGTTTCTTCTTTTTTTTCTTCTCCTCAGAGTTGCCTTTTGCCCCAGCAATCACTATCAACCACCATTTCATCTTGCTCCCCATGTCTGGCAACCACTGATCTGATTTCTACCATTAGACACTACTTTTTTCTGTTCTAGAAGTTTATACAAATTGGTTCATGAAATATTTACTCTTATATACAGCTTTTTTCACTCAGCATGATGTTTAAGACTTTCATCCTTGTTGCTGCATGTATCAGTTTATTTCTTTTTATTGTTGAGTGGTATTTTACTATATGAATGTATCACAATTTATAGTTCAGGTGGCTTGTTTCCAAATTTTAGCTAATATGAATGAAGCTCCTCTGAACAGGAGCTTGTTGGGACAAGTCTTTTATGGACATATCCAACATTATATTAATAATTGTATTTCATTCTTACATCAATACATCTAAAATAGGTATTAATTTTCTTATTTTAACCTTTCCCTATCAAAACCAATGCTGGTATAGACGGACATGTTTTAATCTAAATAATTTTACACATTCCTGATTTTTTATTGAAACTAAATTCCTTGAATTTTAATTGCTTGATCAAGAAATTTGATATATTTATAGACAATGTCACATCAAAATTATTGTAAAAGTTCAAAATTTTTCCTTTATTTTTGCACAAGTTGAAAATAACTGAGTGGCATAAGTCCTTTTGTTTCTTTCCACTCTGCTAGGGACAGAGTATTGAAGTGCTGTTTGTAGGGCAAGGTGAAGGGGTGTGCAGATGGAGGGACCCTATGTCCTGTGTTGTTATTTTATTGAATTAATTTAATTACCACTATGTTTGAATGTTCTTTTAACCTCTTTACACACACACACACACACACTAACAGTAGTCTATATTGCATCTCGATTATGTGCATGTGTTTATGTGTGTGTGTGCATTTGTGTATGTAAATTTTAAGAACTAAAGAATCAAAAATAATGAAATTCCTTCTGGTGGACATTTGTCCTTTTTGGATATGCAGCATTCTTGGAACAGCTCCTTATGTGTGCAGTCAAATGGATTGGTTATTATTTTAGGGTCATCTTCCCTTGAGTTAAGGAAACATAGGACTTACTACCATTTAGATACACACTCACCTAGATATTCTATTATAAATTAGAGACACAGTAAACAGCAACCTCACCAAATCATTTCTGATGGAGCAGCAGCTTGCCTCTTGTCAAGTGTCACTGATGTTAGTGTTGCAAACATGGTGTTTGTATTTAGCAGATGCAATAGAGGTGTTTTTGTGGGATCTGTTCTGTGGCCACCTTTTTGTCATTGTTCATTGCTATTTAGCTCTGCACCCCGTTCTCAGGTCTACCCACAGTTTCTTGGATCTACTAAATATTCTTTTAATAAATGCTGGGTTTTTTTTATGTTTATTCATTTTTTGAGAGACAGAGCACAAGTGGGGGAGGGGCAGAGAAAGAGAGGGAGACACAGGATCAAAGCAGGCTCCAGGCTCTGAGCTGTCAGCACAGAGCCCAATGAGGGGCTCAAACCCACAAACTGCAAGATCATGACCTGAGATGAAGTGGGACACTTAACCGATTGAGCCACCCAGGCACCCCAATAAACATTTTTTTTAATTAAATCCACATTAGATTTCAGTTGCTTTAAACTGAAAAAACCTATAGGTAAATGTAATCAGTTTGAGCATAGTGTCTTGCTCTTTTAAGTCAATCATCTTTCCATTTCTGTGCATTTCTTGTTGACTTTTTCTTTTCTATTCTCTTATACAGATAGTAGCCCACTCTCCTACATATATAGAAAAATTTTTATATGAGTCAGTCAATATTACAACTTGGTTCGTTTTTCTAATTATAATGTAAAATGTTACAAACTATTTGCATACTTTACCTCAGGTTGAAAGTCATGCATATAAGCCAGATTCCTTCTCTTCTTCTGTATATGCAATTTTCTGTATTTTTTTTTGTTTTTCTCCCCTACTTCATTCTTAAATGTAAAAATAAAACTTCCTAGAATAAGTCCATCATTGGAGCTGACTAGTTTTCCCTCTCTAGCCCTAACTTGTGCAACCATCTTTCTAGCTTTGTATAACTGTGCAGTCTTCTAGGAGAATCACTTCACATGTGTCTCTCCCCAGTGAATTGTTGAAAGTGCCCGACATTTACATGACTGTTTTAAAAACTAAATTCATACATTTTTGTTTTTTTAGTCTCAGAACAGTTTTATGATATAGTTTAGGATAACATTATTGTATTAACTTTGTAAATTATACCTTAAAATTTAAAAAAACCTTGAGTTTATGTCCTTTTAAAATATTGAAATTTTAATTTTTCATAATGTTATTATTTCTGTTAAATTTCCTAGAAGGCAGAAATTATAGATATTTTAATTAAATATTAAAATGATTGTAAAACTGTCACAGGATAACTACCATCATTTATTTCTGCCGCTATCTTCTATCACTTCCCTATACTTTTTGAAGATGTGGTCAGGTTTTCTTAAAGTAATTTTTTTTTCATTTTCCTTTTTTTGTTTGTTTGAAACTACTTCAATTTAGGGAAAAGTTTCAAGTACTATATCATAACCTTTAATTTTTATAAACCATTTGGGACACAGTCTCATACATCATGCCCATCACCCTCTAGTATTTGTGTGTGTGGTTCCTATGAAGACATTATCCTATATAATCACATTGTAACCATCAAAATCAGGAAAGTAGCATTCAGACATTACTACCATCTATTCCTAAGATCCCATTCAGATATCTCCATATAGTCCCTATATCTTTGTAGCAAAATATCCAGAACAGAATCTAGTGTTACACTGAGTTGCAGGATCCCTTTAGTCTCCATTGATTTGGAAGAATTTGTCCATCTTTATTTGACTTTCATATTTGTGACACTTTTGAGAATTACAGGCAATATGGTTTAGAAAATGCTACTCAATTTCAGTTTGCCTAAACCTCATGATCACATTTAAGTTTTTTCCCTATGGTAAGAATATCACAGATGTAATCATGCATTCTTCTCATCACCTCTTATCTGATGGTGTGTGATTTTGATTTGTCCTTTATATAACCCTCTTGATTAAGATAGGATCTCCCAATATTCTCCACTGTAAAGATACTTTTGATTGTATTTTGGATTAATGATTGTTTTGTATAAAAGTACTTTCATATTATATGTTTTACACATTTTTAAGAGAGAGAGACAGACAGAGTGTGAGCAGGGAGGGACAGAGAGGGAGACACAGAATGTGAAGCAGGCTTCAGGCTCTGAGCTGTCAGCACAGAGCCTGATGTGGGGCTCGAACTCACAAACCATGAAATCATGACCTGAGCGGAAGTCAGACACTTAACTGACTGAGCCCCAACTTTTTTTTTCAATATATGAAATTTATTGTCAAATTGGTTTCCATACAACACCCAGTGCTCATCCCAAAAGGTGCCCTCCTCAATACCCATCACCCACCCCCCATCAACCCTCAGTTTGTTCTCAGTTTTTAAGAGTCTCTTATACTTTGGCTCTCTCCCACTCTAACCTCTTTTTTTCTTTTCCCTTCCCCTCCCCCATGGGTTTCTGTTAAGTTTCTCAGGATCCACATAAGAGTGAAAACATATGGTATCTGTCTTTCTCTGTATGGCTTATTTCACTTAGCATCACACTCTCCAGTTCCATCCACGTTGCTACAAAGGGCCATATTTCGTTCTTTCTCATTGCCACGTAGTACTCCATCATGTAGATAAACCACAATTTCTTTATCCATTCATCAGTTGATGGACATTTAGGCTCTTTCCATCACTTGGCTATTGTTGAGAGTGCTGCTATAAACATTGGGGTACAAGTGCCCCTATGCATCAGTACTCCTGTATCCCTTGGGTAAATTCCTAGCAGTGCTATTGCTGGGTCATAGGGTAGGTCTCTTTTTAATTTTCTGAGGAACCTCCACACTCTTTTCCAGAGTGGCTGCACCAATTTGCATTCCCACCAACAGTGCAAGAGGGTTCCCGTTTCTCCACATCCTCTCCAGCATCTATAGTCTCCTGATGTGTTCATTTTGGCCACTCTGACTGGCATGAGGTGATATCTGAGTGTGGTTTTGATTTATAATTCCTTGATGAGGAGCGACACTGAGCATCTTTTCATGTGCCTGTTGGCCATCTGGATGTCTTCTGTAGAGAAGTGTCTACTCATGTTTTCTGCCCATTTCTTCACTGGGTTATTTGTTTTTCGGGTGTGGAGTTTGGCGAGCTCTTTATAGATTTTGGATACTAGCCCTTTGTCTGATATGTCATTTGCAAATATCTTTTCCCATTCCGTTGGTTGCCTTTTAGTTTTGTTGATTGTTACCTTTGCAGTGCAGAAGCTTTTGATCTTCATAAGGTCCCAATAGTTCATTTTTGCTTTGAATTCCCTTGCCTTTGGTCAAGTAAGAAATTGCTGCGGCTGAGGTCAGAGAGGTCTTTCCCTGCTTTCTCCTCTACGGTTTTGATAGTTTCCGGTCTCACATTCAGGTCCCTTATCCATTTTGAGTTTATTTTTGTGAATGGTGTAAGGAAGTGGTCTAGTTTCATTCTTCTGCATGTTACTGTCTAGCTCTCCCAGCACTATTTGCTAAACAGACTGTCTTTATTCCATTGGATGTTCTTTCCTGCTTTGTCAAAGATGAGTTGGCCATACGTTTGTGGGTCTAGTTCTGGGGTTTCTATTCTATTCCATTGGTCTATGTGTCTGTTTTTGTGCCAATACCATGCTATCTTGATGATGACAGCTTTGCAGTAGAGGCTAAAGTCTGGGATTGTGATGCCTCCTGCTTTGGTCTTCTTCTTCAAAATTCCTTTGGCTGTTCGGGGCCTTTTGTGATTCCATATGAATTTTAGGATTGCTTGTTCTAGTTTTGAGAAGAATGCTGGTGCAATTTTGATTGGGATTGCATTGAATGTGTAGATAGCTTTGGGTAGTATTGACATTTTGACAATATTTATTCTTCCAATCCATGAGCACGGAATGTTTTTCCATTCCTTTATATCTTCTTCAATTTCCTTCATAAGCTTTCTATAGTTTTCAGTATACAGATATTGTACATCTTTGGTTGGGTTTATTCCTAAGTATTTTATGCTTTTTGGTGTAATTATGAATGGGATCAGTTTCTTTATTTGTCTTTCTGTTGCTTCATTATTAGTGTATAAGAATGCAACTGATTTCTGTACATTGATTTTGTATCCTGCCACTTTGCTGAATTCATGTACCAGTTCTAGCAGACTTTTGGTGGAGTCTATCGGATTTTCCATGTATAATATCATGTCATCTGCAGAAAGTGAAAGCTTGACTTCATCTTTTCCAATTTTGATGCCTTTGATTTCCTTTTGTTATCTGATTGCTGATGCTAGCACTTCCAGCACTGTGTTAAACAGCAGTGGTGAGAGTGGACATCCCTGTCGTGTTCCTGATCTCAGTGTTAAAGTTCTCAGTTTTTCCCCATTGAGGATGATGTTAGCTGTGGGCTTTTCATAAATGGCTTTTATGATGTTTAAGTATGTTCCCTGTATCCTGACTTTCTCAAGGGTTTTTATTAAGAAAGGTTGCTAAATTTTATCAGATGCCTTTTCTGCATCGATTGACAGGATCATATGGTTCTTACCTTTTCTTTTATTAATGTGATGTATCACGTTGATTGATTTGCAAATGTTGAACCAGCCCTGCATCCCAGGAATGAATCCCACTTGATCATGGTGAATAATTCTTTTTATATGCTGTTGAATTCGATTTGCTAGTATCTTATTGAGAATTTTTGCATCCATATTCATCAGGGATATTGTCCTGTAGTTCTCTTTATTTTACTGGGTCTCTGTCTGGTGTAGGAATCAAAGTAATACTGGTTTCATAGAATGAGTCTGGAAGTTTTCCTTCCCTTTCTATTTCTTGGAATAGCTTGAGAAGGATAGGTATTATCTCTGCTTTAAACGTCTGGTAGAACTCCCCTGGGAAGCCATGTGGTCCTGGACTCTTATTTGTTCGTCGGTTTTTGATAACTGACTGAATTGCTTCGCTGGTTCTGGGTCTGTTCAAGCTTTCTATTTCCTCCTGATTGAGTTTTGGAAGTGTGTGGGTGTTTAGGAATTTGTCCATTTCTTCCAGGTTGTCCAGTTTGTTGGCACATAATTTTTCATAGTATTCCCTGATAATTGCTTGTATCTCTGAGAGATTGGCTTTAATAATTCCGTTTTCATTCATGATTTTATCTATTTGGGTCATCTCCCTTTTCTTTTTGACAAGCCTGGCTAGATTTGTCAATTTTGTTTATTTTTTCAAACAACCAACTCTTGGTTTCGTTGATCTGCTCTACAGTTTTTTTAGATTCTATATTGTTTATTTCTGCTCTAATCTTTATCATTTCTCTTCTTCTGCTGGATTCAGGCTGTCTTTGCTGTTCTGCTTCTATTTCCTTTAGGTGTGCTGTTAGATTTTGTATTTGGGATTTTTCTTGTTTCTTGAGATAGGCCTGGATTGCAATGTATTTTCCTCTCAGGACTGCCTTCGCTGCATCCCAAAGCGTTTGGATTGTTGTATTTTCATTTTCTTTGTTTCTGTATATTTTTAAATTTCTTCTCTAATTGCCTGGTTGACCCACTCATTATTTAGTAGGGTGTTCTTTAACTTCCATGCTTTTGGAGGTTTTCCAGACGTTTTCCTGTGGTTGATTTCAAGCTTCATAGCATTGTGGTCTGAAAGTATGCATGGTATGATCTCAATTCTTGTACACTTATGAAGGGCTGTTTTGTGACCCAGTATGTGATCTATCTTGGAGAATGTTCCATGTGCACTCGAGAAGAAAGTATATTCTGTTGCTTTGGGATGCAGAGTTCTAAATATATCTGTCAAGTCCATCTGATCCAAAGTATCATTCAGGGCCCTTGTTTCTTTATTGACCGTATGTCTAGATGATCTATCCATTTCCGTAAGTGGAGTGTGAAAGTCCCCTGCAATTACCACATCCTTATCAATAAGGTTGCTTATATTTGTGAGTCATTGTTTTATATATTTGGGGGCTCCGGTATTCGGTGCATAGACATTTATAATTGTTAGCTCTTCCTGATGGATAGACCCTGTGATTATTATATAATGCCTTTCTTCATCTCTTGTTACAGCCTTTAATTTAAAGTCTAGTTTGTCTGATATGAGTATGGCTACTCCAGCTTTCTTTTGACTTCCAGTAGCATGATAAATAGTTCTCCATCCCCTCACTCTCAATCTGAAGGTGTCCTCAGGCCTAAAATGAGTCTTTTGTAGACAGCAAAAAGATGGGTCTTGTTTTTTTATCCACACGTTATGTGTTTTGGTTGGTGCATTTAGTCCATTTACGTTCAGTGTTATTATAGAAAGATACGAGTTTAGAGTCATTGTGATGTCCGTAGGTTTCATGCTTATAGTGATGTCTCTGGTACTTTGTCTCACAGAATCCCCCTTGGATCTCTCGTAGGACTGGTTTAGTGGTGACAAATTCCTTCAGTTTTTGTTTGGGAAGACCTTTATCTCTCCTTCTATTCTAAATGACAGACTTGCTGGATAAAGGATTCTTGGCTTCATATTTTTCTGTTCATCACACTAAAGATCTCCTGCCATTCCTTTCTCGCCTGCCAAGTTTCAGTGAGAGATCGGTCACGAGTCTTATAGGTCTCCCTTTATATGTTAGAGCATGTTTATCCCTAGCTGCTTTCAGAATTTTCTCTTTATCCTTGTATTTTGCCAGTTTCACTATGATATGTCGTGCAGAAGATCGATTCAAGTGACGTCTGAAGGGAGTTCTCTGTGCCTCTTGGATTTCAGTGATTTTTTCCTTCCCTAGATCAGGGAAGTTCTCAGCTACAATTTCTTCAAGTACACCTTCAGCACCTTTCCCTCTCTCTTCCTCCTCTGGAATACCAATTATGCGTAGATTATTTCTCTTTAGTGCATCACTTAGTTCTCTAATTTTCCTCTCATACTCCTGAATTTTTTTTCTTTCTTTTTCTCAGCTTCCTCTTTTTCCATAATTTTATCTTCTAGTTCACCTATTCTCTCCTCTGCCTTTTCAATCCGAACCGTGGTCATTTCCATTTTATTTGCAGCTCGTTTATAGCATTTTTAACTCCTGACTGTTCCTTAGTCCCTTGATCTCTGTAGCAAGAGATTCTCTGCTGTCCTCTATACTGTTTTCAAGCCCAGCAATTAATTTTATGACTATTAGTCTAAATTCACTTTCTGTTATATTGTTTAAATCGTTTTTGATCAGGGGCGCCTGGGTGGCTCAGTCAGTTAAGCATCTGACATTGGCTCAGGTCATGATCTCACAGCTTGTGGGTTCAAGCCCCATGTCGGGCCCTGTGCTGACAGCTCAGAGCCTGGAGCCTGCTTCGGATTCTGTGTCTCCCTCTCTCTCTCTCTCTGCCCCTTCCCTGCTCACACTCTGTCTCTCTCTCTCTCAAAAAATAAATAAACATTAAAAAAAGGTTTTAAAAAAATAAAAATAAATCATTTTTGATCAGTTCATTAGCTGTTGTTATATCCTGGAGATTCTTTGAGGGGAATTCTTCCGTTTAGTCATTTTGGATAGTCCTTGGACTGGTGCAGGACTGCTGGGCACTTCCCCTGTGCTGTCTTGAATAACTTGCGTTGGTGGGCGGGCTGCAGCCAGACCTGATATCTGGCCACAGCACACCGCTGGGGCCACAGTCAGACTGGTGTGAAACTTCTCTTCCCGTCTCCTAGTGGTGGGATTCACTGTGGGGTGTCCTGGCCCCTCCGGGCTACTTACACACTGCCAGGCTTGTGGTGCTGGGGATCTGGCGTATTAGCTGGGGTAGGTAGGCAAGTTGCACAGGGGTGGGAGGGGCAGGCTCAACTCTCTTATCCTTCAGTGATCCTCTGCTTCAGGAGGGGCCCTGTGGCAGCAGGAGGGAGTCAGACCCACCAGAGGGATGGATCCGCGGAAGCACAGCGTTGGGTGTTGGGTGTTTGCGCACTGCATGCAAGTTTCCTGGCAGGAACTGGTTCCCTTTGGGATTTTGGCTGGGGGATAGGCGAGGGAGATGGCGCTGGCGAGTGCCTTTGTTCCCTGCCAAGCTACGGTCTGTCATCTGGGGCTCAACAACTCTCCCTCCCGTTGTCCTCCAGCCCTCCCGCTCTCCGAGCAGAGCTGTTAACTTACAACCTTCCAGATGTTAAGTCCTGCTTGCTGTCAGAACACACTCCATCTGGCCCCTCCGCTTTTGCAAGCCAGACTCAGGGTCTCTGTTTGGCTGGCGGTCTACCCATCTGCCCCGGCTCCCTCCCACCAGTCCGTTTAGCACGCACCGCCTCTCCACCCTTCCTACCCTCTTCTGTGGGCCTTTTGTCTGCGCTTGGCTCCAGAGAATCCGTTCTGCTAGTCTTCTGGTGATTTTCTGGGTTATTTAGGCAGGTGTAGGGGGAATCTAAGTGATCCGCAGGACGTGGTGAGCCCAGCGTCCTCCTAAGTCGCCATCTTCCCTTGAGCCCCAACTTTTATATTATGTAAAGATTCTATACTTCATCAAGTTTTAAAATGATTCATTTATTCTTTGACATCAGTATGGACTCATGGACTCCTGTTTTATTCAAAGAATGTAAAATTTTATTATTATTATGTTTCTGATACTTAGATTGGCCAGTGTGATCAGCTTTAAGCTGGATTCTTTGTCCTTTATCCTCTTCCCTGGGCTTTCCTCTACATGGATGCTATCTCTGCAGAATCAGGTTTTGACATCCTGCATCAGGTCAGCATCACATCCAACTTCTTACCATATGCATATTTCCCTCATCTTGCTTAGTCTCTAATGCTCCATTTGGGCCACCATGGCTCCCCAAACTTCCCACCATACTTTCCACTAAGTCCCACCATGGACTTCCCGCTACATCTAACGTAGTTGTTGGACTAAATTTTTTAAGGGAAGGAAAATGGAAGGGAGAAGAAAGAGGAAGAGGGAAGGAGCAGATATTGTGTCTGAAAATTACAAATGATAGCAGTACAATGAGCAATACCATGGTAACAGCTTTTTTGATTTGTTTTGGTTTTGTCTCCAGAATCACCGTTTCTTACAAGGTTAAGTGAATTGTTCTTTAGAACCCTCCCTTTTCGAGTTTGCAATAAGAATGGATCTAATTATAGAGCCTGCAGTTGGGGAGACTAAGTTTTCACCTGTGCAGTGAAATCCTCTGCAGATCATGGACATGAGAATTATAGCTACACTAATAAAGCAAATGGTAATGTTGCTGAGAAATTAATATATATGTATTAATGTGACAGTACACGTATTTCAGAGGAAAAGCTATAAGACTAATTTAGAACCATAACAACAAAATAATATATCCATGCTAATACAATAAAAATGTAGCTCTTTGATAAAGTTAATTTTAAAAAGTAGATATAACTGTTACATCTAATTATTAGAAAAACCTATACTGAAGGAAATAAGTAATATTTAACTCTAAACATACAGAGATTTAAGCAAAAGGCTAAAGAGTGCCAATGAAATACAGTTATCAATTCAAAACTGAGCATACATTCAAATCATTTCAGACTTCAAAATCTTTCCTGTTCTTATGTGATTTCAGATTTTAAAATTTCCTTTTACATCAGGAGTATTTCAGTCAGTACTTCAGAAGGCAGATGCTGAGTAGGAGTTAATGATATAAGCAATTCACTGGGAAATGATTCTAGTGAGAGCTAAAAGAAGGAGGGAGCTCAACTGGGCCTGATAAACCTTCCACCCACTCTGTGGACACATATGAAAGCAAAGGGAGGTGGAGAAGGACTAGTAAGGGTTTCTGACTGATACAGATCTGAAAGTGTATCAAATAACCAAAGGGACAGTTTTGAATAACGATGGCCTTGGGGCGCCTGGGTTGCTTAGTTGGTTAAGTGGTTAAGCAAGTGTCTTACTCTTGATATTAGCTCAGGTCTTGATCACCTGGTCATGAAATTGAGCCCCACATTGGGCTCTGCCCTGAGCACAGAGCCTGCTTGGAATTCTCTCTCTCCCCCTCTCTCCCTGCCCCTCCCCCCGTCTCTCTCTCTCTCTGTCTCTGTCTCTCTCTCTCTCTCTCAACAAACAAGCAAACATTAAAAGATGGCCCATTAGTGGAATCCTTTTTTGCTCTGATCTGCACACCGTGTTGAGTCATTGGCTGAAGCCTGCTCGTGAAGAGTTATTTTAGTCTCACAAACAGAAATTTACCCTGAAGATGCTAAAACAGAGGGCAGTCAGCTAATTCCACTTCTTTCTGTTAGTCAAGAAGTTCTTTCTTAAACAGAGATCCAAGTGTTGCATTTCCATCGTTGCCACAGCCAGATAATTTTATTTAAACAAAAAAATTTTTAACTTCTCAATTTATCAATGTGATAACGTATCCTCTGATTCATTCAGTGCATATTGAATATCAAGGTACCATGATGAATATGAACTATTTCTCTCAAGGAGCTTAAAATCCAGAGGTAGGGGAAAAAAACAGTAAAAAGGCATTAGAATAGATTATAGCAGATATTATAATAAGGTTAAATATAGAAAATTCTGTAAGAACAAGAGTTGAGCCCTTAACCCAGCCTTCAGGGACTCCTAAGTCTTTCCAAAGTAAATGTAGACAAACTGAAGTCTAAATGAAGCAGAAAATATTTTGTCCTAAAAGAGATAGGTTGGAAAAGTATGTGCAGAAGGCTATATTTTAGAGCAGATAGTATCTTTGGATTTGGTTTAATATATTTAGAGCTAAAATCAGACTGTATACACACACCCACCTTCTCCCATACCCCAAATCACTCAAAAGTAACTGAAATATATATTTTCAAAAATAAATCCATCATAGTTCAAAAATGAGAAAATATAGTATCAGCAGACCAGAAATTAGAAATACTTCTCAAAGTTGGAAAGCATATAGCTCAGATTAACAGAACTGGAAAACCAAAGCTCAGTGTATGAGTAAATTACAAAGATGACAAAACTACAATCTCAGAGTAAACAGGTCCAGAGTAATGGGTGATCTCTGGGGCAACAGTTAGGGTAATTATCTGAAAGGAGTCACTATCAGGAGACCAGCACACCCCTTCCTTAGTTCCAACATATACAAGGCCTGAGCTGAATAACAGATAATAATTGCACACCAAAGGAACTAACTTCCTAGGGAGGGCTTTTAGTGGAATATGGACCAAACAGAGGGAAAATAATGATATATGTTCATTTTAGTCTTTGCTTTTTTCTGTCCAGAAGCATCAAGGCATCCTTATATAGGTACACTTCTAAAAATGTGATCATCTAATATAGAGTAACTGTTTTTGCTACAACCGAGAATACAAGTGTCCACTCTCCAAAAATTATTACTCTGATGTCTTATTAATTATAGTCTGAGAGATGTCCAGCCCACTCCTCACAAATTTCTCCCCTAAATCAGTACTGATAGTCTGTAACTTGTAAAGTTTATGACTAGCAGCATTCTTTATGTCGTTTCTATTTCAGCAAAGACAAATCATTTCGTGACTGTAAAGTATAGAACATAAATATAGTCCATTTGCAGTAAGTAGCTGACTGGTCCTCCAGGGTTATGTGAGCCATTTTCTTTAGTCAGAAATGCAGGTCTCTGGACACCAAGCAGTGGTAGCAGAAAGATCAGTCGAAGTGATGCTTAATCCATGTGGATAAGCTCATGTATAATCTCTGTTCCTATTACCATAGCCAATTTGATTATGATCTAATTAAAATAGAAGAGAGAGGCAAGAAAGGGAGGATGAGTATCATTCATAAGTAATCATCTTATCAACCTGATTATTTAGAGCTGCCTACACAGTAGGGACTTTGGATATGAATTTCCAAGGATACAAATTCTCTGTCACTCTAGGTTTATTTTCAGATGTCTAACCATATACAGCTTCATCATGCATACTGAAAACCAGTCCTTAAATTTTCCCATTTATTCTCTTGAGCATCCTCCCATTCCAGTAATCGCTATACCATCTTTCCACCCAGATATAGTGAATCATGAGATTGATTATACCACTTAGAGTTCTACCTATTGGTAGGAATTCTCTTTTCCGTTTTAATTCAAAGCCACCACTATTCTGGGCTGTAAAGCTGCAGCTGTTTATATCCAGCTGATGCAAAAATATTCTGTACATAAGTATGTAAAACATACTTAACATAGAAAAGTCATATGAAAGAATTATTTTTATTGAGGATTATGGAAAACTATTTTAAGCAGGGGAATGTCACATTCAGATATCTTTAGGAAGATAATTCTAGCAAAAATATGAAGATAGATTTAAAGGAAGATAATAAGATCAGTGCAAGCAAGTGAAATAATTATCTATTAATCCAAACGAGAATGATGAAAATAAAGAAGTTGTTACAAGAAGAGAAAAGGGCTTATATTAGAACAACAGTTTTGAAATACAAACGGGGGGCTCCTGGGTAGCTCAGTCAGTTAAGCATCTGATTTCACCTCAGGCCATGATCTCATGGTTTGTGAGTTTAAGCCCTGTGTTGGGCTCTATGCTGACAGCTCAGAGCCTGGATTCTGTTTCAGATTCTGTGTCTCCCTCTGTGTCTCTCTGACCCTCCCCTGCTTGCACTCTCTCTGTCTCAAAAATAAATATTGAAAATTTTTTTGGAAATACAAACTGTCTTTGTAATTCTGAATAAGAAAGATATATAACTTAAAATGTTCTTGCAATTTGATGGTGACTTTGTAGATTATAAAATTATATCTATGGGTTTGACATTTAAGATATTTTTCAAAGACATTAAATACTTGTATCTTCCTCTCATAATTAACAGTGCTGGTAGGAATGCATTTAAAATATTTTGCACTTGCTTTTGAGGGCTATGTATTTGTGCAATCTGTCCATACTTGTGTCATTTAACAACATATTGTGCATATCTTTTTATATCATTCACATATTAAAAAAAAAAGTATAGAGGGCCCTGCTACTTTGTCAGCACTTTGGATACAAAATAGATAAAAAAAAAAAAAAAAAAAAAAAAAAAAAAAAAAAAAACACCTCACCTCTTCTTTTTCAGCACATACATAATAAGTGGATAAATTCTATAATAGTTATATAATTCATAAATAAATTATGTGCTTTATAGTTATAAGTGCTGTAGAAATAAAATAGAGAGGGATAAGAGGGATTAGAGGTGCGGGGAAGTTAAAATCTTGTGCAGGATGATCAGAGCAGACTTCATCAGGAAGATATTGAAGGGAGACAAATGAACGAGATAAGCACGTCTCTGGAGGAAATACAATGTGCCCAGCAGGGACACATAGCATATCATAGCACAGTCTTTAATATAGGGTGGGCTGTAATGTATGTTCCTCTTCCTTTATTCTTCCACTTTTCTTTCCTCACATGATGAGACATAGGCAAGTGGTTGTTACCCTTTCACTTGGAAACTACAACTAGGGAAATATATGGATTTTTATCTGTGGCTTGTAGCTTTTGTAATCCGTGTATTTTTCAGAGTATCTCTAATCTCTGGATCTTGATAATAAACGGTAAGTCATACTTTTTTTTTTTTGCTTTTAAAGACTACTGGAAGGAACCTGTCTATGAAAGATATATAGACACATAAATGTAGATATACATGTAGATACAGATACAAGTATATAGATATAGACACAGATAGATAATAGATATAGATATAGACACAGATATACATATACACACACTAGTAAGGCATAAGAAAGAATGAGATCTTGCCATTTGCGACAAGGATGCACCTACAGGATATTATGCTAAGTGAAATAAATCAGACAGAGAAAAACAAAAACCATGTGATTTCACTTATATGTGTTACATTAAAAAAAGCAAATAAACAATAGTTTAATAAAAAACAGCTTTATACATAAAGAGAAAAAACTGGTGGTTGGCAGGGGCTGGGGGATGAGTGAAGTAGGTGATGGGGATTAAGAGATACAAACTTCCAGTTATAAAATAAATAAGTCACGGAGATGATAAGTACAGCATAGGGAATATAGTCAGTAATACTGTAATGATGTTATATGCCAACAGATGGTGATGACACTTGTGGTGAGCATTGCATAATGTATAGGATCATTAAATCAATCACTGTGTTGTGCACCTGAATGTCAACTATACTTCAATAATAATTTTTTTAAATAAAGAGGACTAGTGGATATGAAACTACAATCAAACTAAAATTTGCCATTCATTTATTAACATTTTCAATGGAAGTGTTAAATATTTCTGTTAGAAATAGTTTTTCTCTTATGTTCAAACATTTGAAGGATTAACTTTTAAAATTTGTACTAATGAACTGTTGCTGTGGATTTGCTTTGTGCTCACAGCAAAAAGCAATGAATCACAGCATCAAGGCTTAAGCTGAATTCTCTCTATAACCCATAGACAAGAAAGAGGTCCGTAAGGCACTGTTTGAGCATCTTTAAAAAAAAAAAAAGGAAATTCATACACAGAACAGAAGTAAACATCACTGCTATTGCCAACCATTTATAGGATAAATAACTTCTATTTTTGTTTTTAATTATAAAATTGAAAACTAAAATTCCTGGTAAAATTGTCTCATTCCTTCTCAGGGATCCAAGATGTTTATATGAATTACCAACTGTAATTTGAGGTTTACGCCTTAGACATCAATGTCTTTGCCAACTGCACAGCATTTAACATAAGTATCTTAAAATTAATGAAATATAGATAATATACTTTTCTAATTTGCAATGCTACTGGTTTTTGTTTTTATTTTGTTTTTGTAATTTCACTCTGTCTTTGGTTACTTCCATTGATTTCTCTCTGAGTGTTGAGATGTATCCATCTGCTTGAAGCATCATCGTACTCTAAAGTCAGACCCCAAACATTTTTTTAAGTAAGGTTTCATTAAATTGGAAAATCACATAATCCATTTTTTAAAATTACCTTTTCAAACATGATATTAATCAAAATACTGGTAGTAACAGAACAATAATTAATTTTAAGATATGAAGAGGTTCACAATATATCCAGGAAAACCAAAATCACATTGAGTGTTTTTAGCCAGAAGCATGGCTGGCACTGCTCCTTCTCGTTGATATGGGAGCTGACGGTACAGATGAAGAGCTTGTGACCCCATCACTAGTACGTCTTCTACTGCTAGTCCTGAAGCTGGATGTTTGCTCCACTCCAGAACATTTACCAAGATTTGGAGTCTACATGCTCTTTCCTCAGGCTGCTCTCTATCTACCATAGGATTGGGGGGATTTCATCTTATTGGGACAATCAAGTATTTATTAGAAATAAGATTTATAATGTGATAAATTCCTTAAATAAAGATATCAAGACTATGTGAAAGATGCTGGGCAGCCACCATCCTCAACTAATAATCTATGACACTACTAAATGAGCATTGATATCCCAGTATTATAAAGAGAAGACTAAGACCTACTTGATTGCCCTAGTTCTGCTTGCCACAAAAATGTATCTTTCTTGTATACTATAGTCCTTATAATATTTCGTGTTTCCCATTTATAGACCTTTGGACTATATTGAATGTCTTGAAAAACAAGCAAGCAAGGAAGCCACTGTGATGGTTCTGAAGGGGTTATACTGATGGCATACTATATTAAAATTATCTAGTAAAAACTGTAATTGCATGGTTAATGAAACCTATTAGGTAAAAATTAAACAATTTAATATAAAACCTGCCACGTCCTTAGTGACAAATACATGAAAATAATAATAAGTACAGTAAAAACAGATACAGTTTTGCAGCATAGCTTTCTAGAAAATAATTCCCACTTGAATATGAATGTGAATAATCAATTTAAGTTCCTCCTCTACTGCAGCAACCACTGTCAGTACTACTGTTGATTCTGATTCTCCCTATTCCAAACGTGTAGAACTTGTTCATAGGTTGAAAACATGTAGAATTTTAGATTTGGAAAGACTCTTGGATAATTTATAGTCCCGTATTTTCCGTTAACAAGTAATGAAATTTAGATCTATAACTATGAATTTGCTTTCCAAAGTTTATTCACTAATCTCATAGGATGATACAGCTTAACTTCTGAAGACATGGTCTTTCCACCATCACTGAATAAATTGTCGGAGTCACAACTCTGGCAATAGCATGTGCTGACATTTTATTGTTAGACACATAATTATGTATACATGACTTGCCTCCACTAATAGAAATATATATATGTATACATATATATATATATATATATATATATAGAGAGAGAGAGAGAGAGATGTGTATATATATATATATATATGTATATATGTTCCATTTAATCCAGTAGAATATATATATGTTATATATATATGAATATATATATGTTATATATATATATATATATATTCCATATATATATATGTTCCATTTAATCCAGTAGAATTCAAATTCTAACTACAATGAAGTAATTTGAAGAATTGATTCTTATATGAGTATGGCACCCTTTAATTGAGCTTAAGTTTTCTAATTTTAATGAGGGAAATACCTTTAATTTCGTGAGCTTAGTGCAAAGATTTAGCTGTTATATGAACATTTTATGTCAGTTAATAACTGTCAATGAATATTCTATCCCTTTTATTTATTTCTTAAATCCTTACAACTGTGTTAGATAATGATCAGTGAAACTGAAATAAAAGTGAATCCTAGGGAAAGTTCTGGGATAGTTGGAATTTCATTGAAGAGTTACAGGTAAGTAAATTTGGTGCAAAAAATTAATATGTTATTCAATGACTAAGATAAATTCTGTTTATTTTTTTTAATTTTTTTTACATTTATTTATTTTTGAGAAACAGAGTGAGACAAAGCATGAGTGGGGGAGGGGCAGAGAGAGAGGGAGACACAGAGTCTGAAGCAAGCTCCAGGCTCTGAGCTGTCAGCACAGAGACTGATGCGGGGCTTGAACCCACGAATGTGAGATCATGACCTGAGCCGAAGTCAGACGCTCAACCGACTGAGCCACCCAGGCGCCCAATAAATTCTGTTTAAATAAAATTATTCAGAAATATAATGTTTATGCTAGTCCAATGGAAATCAAAGATCATATTTATTGAAGCTAAGGGTATAAAGGAGATTGAAATATAATAAAATGATGCCTGTCATAATTCCAGGGAATGTCTTCATGCAAGGGAAAGAAGACCAATAAAAATCAAGCAAATCATACAGCCTTTCTCTTCAATTTAAAGGAAATTAACTAGTGTTAATAGGGCACATCATGCCTCCTAAGAAAACAAAAATAAATTGTGTGCTATGAAAATGAAGATGCTCTTATGGATAATCATTATGGATGAGAGAATATCTTCTCATATTCTCATAGAAGATAATCTCTCATTCATAATTAAATTATACTATATTACCACAAAGTTTAATATATAAAAAAAAATTATTAGTGCTGTCTTATTCGTTGTCCTTTATTTGTGCCTACATGTACCTACACTGAACTACAAGTATTTCCTTAGACATCTATGGGGCTGCATATCAGTATTTGTTTAAACCAGCTAATAAATTAGTCATTTTTAATGTCTCCTGCCCAAATAGACGGCTGATGTTGGTTAAGACATTTGTAGGTTGCCTGAATGGCTCAGTTGGTTAAGCATCCAACTCTTGATTTCAATTCAGGTCATGATCTAACAGTTCATGGGTTGAAGCCCTGCATCAGGCTCCATGCTGACTGTGCAGAGCCTGCTTGGGATTCTCTCTCCCTTTGTCTCTGCCCCTCCCCTGCTCATTCTAGAGCTCTTGCTCACAAGCGCTCTCTCTCTCTCTCTCTCTCTCTCTGTGTCTCAAAATAAATAGATAAATAAACATTAAAAGTAAAAGGTGTTTGTCTTGTCTTTTAATGGCTATTTTGTTTATTATTTATTATTTTATTATTTTATTTTTTATTTTATGTAAAATTGGTATATAACTTTACATATGTTTTAAGTGTGCAACATTATAATTAGACACCTGTATACACTACAAAGTGATCACTACCAAAAGTCTAGTTATTGCCCATTACCATAAAACTGACCTCCTTCACCCATTTTGGCCTCTCCCCAACTCCCTTATGCTCTGGCAACCATCAATTTGTTTTCTGTACCTATGGATTTGTTTTGTATTGATTTGTTTATTTGATTTCGTTAGATACCACATATAAGTGAAATCATATAGTATTTTTCTTTGTGTGACTTATTTCACTCAGGATATTGTGTTTTGTTAGTATTCTTTAGTCCAGCCAGTCCAGAACATGATGAAAACTTTAATTCCAGGAAATCCATAAAATTGATGGATACTTTTCAGTTCTAATGAGATGTTCACAATTATATATGTAAAATTTATTTATGTAGCACAGCAACCATTTCACTTCTTTTTCACCCCCAAAACCCACCTCATAATTAAAATAGTTTTAAGGATTAGAAGCAATTTATTTATTTTTTTATTTTTTTTAATGTTTATTTATTTTTGACGGAGAGAGAGAGAGACAGAGCATGAGCGGGGGAGGGGCAGAGAGAGAGGGAGACACAGAATCTGAAGCAGGCTCCAGGCTCTGAGCTGTCAGCACAGAGCCCAATGCGGGGCTTGAACCCACATACTGTGAGATCGTGACCTGAGCTGAAGTCAGAAGTTCAACCGACTGAGCCACCCAGGCACCCCAGAAACAATTTATTTTTTATAGGAAGCCAATCATAATGAAACATTTTCATGTTTGTAACTGGGCTGTTTAAATGTCTAAATTAAATTTACACATCAATATTAAAAATGGATACAACAGATTGGAGAAATTGAGAGTGGTGAGAGAGAAATCTTTTTTTAATCAGAAGAGACACTGGACTGAGATTTACCAATTTTTGTATTGTTAAAATTTGAAATGTGTAGTAAAACTTTTTTCTATAAAAGAAATCTGAAAAAGAAATCTGAGAAGTAATTAAATACATAAACTTTTTGTACTAAACATTGACATTATCTGAAAGCATTGTGCTTTTCACGGGACAAAAATCCATACAAACTTTTGCAGTTATCAGTGTCAAATTATTAGGGCTTAACTCTTAGATAAAAATAGATCAAAACACCTCACACTCATCTGTGGATATATTCTCACTCCATTTCACATATAGTATCATCTACATATAAGTAAAAAATAGAATATTATTGATGCTACTAACTTTTATTTTTAACTCTGTATCCTTTGTTTTGTTTGAGTTGTTACATGGAACATAAATCTGAGAACATTTTAGGGAAAACTTAAGAAAACAATAATTTTCATAATTTGACTATCAACTCTGCAGGAAAAGAATCAACTTGCTTAATTAGCTACTTTTACCTTCTTTGCTGTTCTGTATATCCTCAAATTATGTGATTCTGTGTGTGTATGTGCATGTATTTACATGTGCAATATTTCCAAGAGTGAATTTGCAATCAGGCAACCATAGATTTGAAACATGTTTCTTCCATTGACTACCTGTACAGTTGTTACAAATACTAATTTTTCTGGGTCTTTCCTCTTCCATTCTGTATTTTAAATGGACATAACTTTCCATATAATTTTGTTTATAAGAGGTAAAGAGGGAAAGAGAAAGAGAGAGGGAGATAAGGTGAGATGAGATGAGATGAGATGAGATGAGATGAGATGAGATGAGATGAGATGAGATGAGATAGATGTAAAGTATAAAGTACTTGAGATAATTTCAGGTTCACAGAGGATCCTCCAATAATAAGTATTATTTTCCTTCTCTACTTTGTAAACCCAAACTATACTTTATGAGTCAGTCAAATATTACCTCTTCTACAAAGTTTTGTCTATAATTCTATAATTCTTAATAAAATTCCAGTGTATTTCTCTATTACATTATCAATGTCACTATTATACTACCTATCATTCTGTGTAATGGATATTTGCATTTGTGGCTCTACTCTCTCTATTCAGGTGTTCTTGAGGACTGTGACCATGTTGATTTCATAGTAATAGTAATCTCAGAAACAACCACAGGACCTGGTCCTTAATGGTCTTTAAAAGTGAACTAAGAAGAGGGGCGCCTGGGTGGCGCAGTCGGTTAAGCGTCTGACTTCAGCCAGGTCACGATCTCGCGGTCCGTGAGTTCGAGCCCCGAGTCAGGCTCTGGGCTGATGGCTCGGAGCCTGGAGCCTGTTTCCGATTCTGTGTCTCCCTCTCTCTCTGCCCCTCCCCCGTTCATGCTCTGTCTCTCTCTGTCCCAAAAATAAATAAAAATGTTGAAGAAAAAAAAATTTAAAAAAAAATGAACTAAGAAGAATATTAAATTACTAAATTATCCGTTTAGTAATAGATTATTATTTATAATTGAAAGTTTATATATTTTTAAAATAAAACCGCTATACAAAGAGTTACCAGAATGGATTCACACCCTGACTATATGACTAATTGTCTATGTGACCTTGCAGAAGTAATTTTCTCTCTATTAATATGTGAAAGGAGATGATGATTAAATTATACCTACATTATTTCCAGTTGTAATATTTTATTATTCCGTACTTTTAAGTATCTTCCTGAAAACTAAACATCAATTTACTTATATGATAATAATTCAGGAATTTTTATTTAAAAGGACATATATGCATTAATAATAAGCAAAAAACCTCAGTCACTTCTAAGGGTATAATTCAGACTTTCTTTGAGTTTTACCTTCTCTCTGCAAAAGAACCCTTATGGTAAGCAGAGAATGTTTACTCTTACCTAAGCAATAGGCATGATTTATTACATGTGCTGGTTAAGACTGTTTCACAAGAATCCTTTGGTTAATGTTGCCCAGTAAATATGTACGGGACTTAATGACACTGTTATTAATCACTGAAAATCAAAGAAGGATATAAAGAAAGCAAGAAAGAAAACAGCCTGGATCTCTGAGACGGAACATTCTTATCTTAGCCAATTATAATAACCTTGTTAAAAGCTAAAGATCCAGAGCTGTTTTTTTAGCAGAGAGATGAAATAAAGAAAAATGGAATATTTGGTGGTTTCACAAGCTTGTGTGAGAATCCTAACCAGTGGTGTTTTCTTTGACTTGTTTGTATTATCTTGTCTTACTGTGTCTTTTGAGAGTGGCATTCTAGAAGCACTGAGAGGCCAGTTTCCTTAAAATTGTTGATTTAACAATTGCTCATTTAGAACTTGAATCTATTAGGCTACAGTTGCAACTAACTAAAACTAACGTAAGCTACCTTATGTTCAAAAGCAGAATTTGAGATGAGGACACACTGTTGTTTATTGAAACCTGACAGCTGAAATATAGTGATAGTTTTCTCAGAAGTGGACAGGACCCGCAAATTAGTAGAACTTCATAATTGACTTAGTCTTTCCTGTTGCTCACTTTCTTTGCTTTCCTCCATGTCAAAGCCAAGCTTTCTCTATTCCTTCTCCTCATGATGTAACACATTTCACTGAGGACTTTAAATTTATAGGATACAAACTGGACCACCAGTTTGTACATCTCCTATGACAATTCCAACATCCTGTAACATCTCCTTTGACAATTCCAACCTCTCCTATGACAATTCCAACATCCTGTAAGAAAGAACTTATGGCTTACATGGTTTTATCACTAGTCATGTGAAGTTAGGTATGGCACAACACTGGCTGTAGTGATCCAATGATAGGGAGATGCTCTTTCAATCAGTCTCTCAATTGAGTTTCAAAGGCTGAAAAGATACCTAAGTATTTCTGCTTTAGAATCTTAAATCTTTAAGTCTTTTTTCATTTTACTTAGTATTCTTTCAAGAGGAAAGCTAGCATCCAAGATACGTGTGAGATTATGAGAGATTTTGAAACCATTTATATAGTCCATACCCCTTTTCTCCATCATGGATTGATTAAAGAGGACTTAGTCCAATCCTCTTGTTAAAAATAGTATTTACTATAATATTTAATAATGCCTGCTTATATTTAATGTCTTTTAGAACAATATTCAAGTTTTTAATGGATTACATATTATTTAGAAACTTGTAAGATGCTATATATATATAACATTTGCAATCAAGAGGTACGCAAACTTGCTTCAAAAGTGTAGAGAAAATCTTAGTACACCCTGTTCAAATGTTTATTGACCTACTAATTCATAGGTTATTGATTCATTCACATATTGACTGAATATTTAATTTTTTTAATTTTTTTAAAGTTTATTTTTGAGAAAGCACAAGCACAAGTGGGGGAGGGACAGGGAGAGAGAGAGAGAGAGAGAGAGAGAGTGAGTGAGAGAATCACAAGCAGGCTCCACACTGTCATCATGGAGCCCAACGTGGGGCTTGAATTCTCAAACTGTGAGATCATGATCTGAGCCAAAGTTAGACGCTTAACAGACTGAGCCACCCAGGCACTGCCATTGCTTTTTCTTAAAGAAGCTCATCAGATACTATTTTTTTTCTTACCTCTTCCATTCCTGTGCAAGCACAATTCACATTGTTCTGAGTTGATGTGTATCTTTCCAGTCAATTTTATTAAATTTATATATATGCAAGCTTAAATCTTGTAATTATTTTGTGTTAATGTTGGAGTTGAAACAATATGCAATTGATAGAGCTTGCATTTGACTCGTAATTTTTGTTTTTACTATTTATCCATGGTTGATATATACAAAGAGGTATAATTTATTCATTAATTTTAACTATTACACAGCATTAATTCCTGTACTGATACTCAGTTTGCTTCAAATTTTCATCATTAATAACAATCCTGCAATGAACGCTATTTTACATAATTTCTTTTGAGTTTTTTTAAATGTTCAATTGTATGTACCTTAAAGTAGAAATGAATACTCATTTGCATTATCAATTTTACTAGATGCTGTCCTGTTGCTCTCTAACATGAAGCTGGGATTTAAAACGCCTACTATCATGGTAAGAGACTTACATTTTCTCTTTGTCTCTGAAGCAAGAATTTTTGTATCTTTTCATTTCCTTAATTTGACATATTTCACTTCCTTAATTTGAACATATATTTTACTGTTTAAATGTGTAATTTTCTGTTTACTGGTGATGTTGACATTCTTTACATTCTTTAATTGGTTATTTTAAACCTCTTTTGTGAATTGCCTGGTCATATTCTTTGTCTCTTGTTCTATTGTATGGTTTAACATTTTTAAAATCAGTATAAGTCCTTTATACAATTTTAAACTGACTTTTTGCCTTTCAAGTATGTTGTAAATAATGCAATAATCCACCTTAGCCCATTTTATTCTAAGATGGACTGTGTTGTGTTTTGCTGAATGTATATAGTTACTATATTTATTATATAAAAACCTTAAAGTCAGTTAAAATGCCAGTGGAAAAACATGTGAAAAGAAAAGACTAAAAAGATATTTCACAGATGAAGAAGAAGAGCATCTTAAAATGAAGGAAAATAATAAATGTAAGTAGAGGCAATTGTATATATTATTAATTTTTGATTCATAAGCTCTTTTGAAAAGAGAGATGCTATAACAAAATGCAGTATTTAGAATTCATCTGGGGAACAAAAATAAGTGGATTGCTGCTTTCATAAATATAAATAATGAAATCATTTCAGCAGAGGTGATTTCCAATTTGAAATAAGAGAAACTCCCTGATTATTTCTTTTACTATGAGAATTTCAGGGTATCAGCAGTTTTATTTGACAAAACACAATTAGAACAAATATTTATTAATATTGAAACAATACAATTTAATATTTTGATCAGTATTTCAAACATTCTTAGACATGTGATGGCTCTTTTGACCATGTCCATTATCCTTAGTTATGGAGCTGTAAAATATTTGCTTACTCTAGTTCACTTAATATAATTTATATAATTTGAAAATTTCAGTAATAGTCACAAGGTCCATATACTGTATTTTTTAAATACATCTACCTTTTTACATAATATGCTTACTCAAATAAAATTAGCATGTTCACTTATCTCACTATATTTTTGTACCTCGTTATATTTCCTCTATGCAATATGTTCTAATACGTTTTCCACATGTATCAGAAAGAAAACACCTCCTGAACTTTTCATTTGCTAAAATTATTCTAATAAATTCTAATACTTTCTTGATTTAAAAAATAATCAGATATCTCCACAAAGGGTAAAGACAACCCTTGAAATGGGAGAAAATCATTTATCTAACAAGAGTTTTGAATCTAGAATAAGAACTCTTAGAACTCTAGCAGAAAGAAAAATAACCCAGTTAAACAATGAGCAAGGAATGTTAATAGCATTTCTCCAGAAAAGGTATGTAAATGGCCAATAAGTCAATGAAAGGATTTTCAACATTAGTAAGCCATCAGGGAAATGAAAATTAAAACCACAATAACATACAATAACATACTACCTCACACCCATTAGGATGACTGTAATCAAAAACTCATAAAGTAGCAAGTGTTAACAAGATTGTGGAAGAATTGGAACCCTCATATACTGCTGATGGGAATGTAAAATGGTGCCGCCACTTTGGAAAATTTTCATTGCTGAAAGTTTCAACCTAGAGTTACCATGTGATCCAACAATTCCACTCCTAGGTATATGCTCAAGAAAAACGAAAACATATGTCCACCAGAGAACATTTACAAAAATGTCCTTAACAGCAGTATTCATAATAGCCAAACAATAGAAACACGTTTACATGGCAATTCTTCAGAAATATGGTCTAGTAGGCTGGGAGAACTGGTATGTTTCAGAAGACACAGTTGTTCCTGAGGATGCTAATTAATTTATGATGACACAGTTTGGATACCCTAGCTCTAACATGGACATCTTTTCTCTAAACTACTGGCTTTGAATACTTGATTAGCAATATAAGGAGACTGTGCTGTCATGTTGTTGATGGGAAGACCTAAACCAGTCCAGCCTTAGGTCACATGGCATTTTTGTGAGGATTATTTAAAAAGGTACTTCTTTTTAGTGTTTGCAGCCTTGTGTCAGGGTACGTGTGTGGGCAACGAGGCTGAATTTTCACACATTCTTCCTCATTTGGCAGCCTTGCAGCATCTGTATGATAATGCTCAGCATCCTTTACCAAAGTAATCTCCAACATGGTGCTTCCAAGTTTTACTTTAAAAGTAGATTAAAACTGTATACACAGGGGATGCTATTGAACTTGGCCCATGAATAAATAACTCCGCTGTAAATATCATTGACAGCATACAGTAAAATCACTATATAGTGTGCCTCACTGCACTAGAATCCTATAGTGAGATTTTACTATCCATTAAATCACTAGAAGCTCCTTGCGAGTGATCTTGGCTTTTATCAGAGGGTTACACTTCACATTACCACTTCAGATATTCCATCTTACACATCACTAACTCACAGATAATCAGGGATGGACTCCTGGGGTTTATTGTACTTTGATTATAGGACTGGTTTAATTGCACGTGACTGATGCAAACCACCTTCTTTTCCCAAAACCTGCTTCTTTGCAATGCTTCTCCCTCTCTAGCCTTAGAATTTTCATGCATGACTTCAGTCTTATGATGATTATATTTGCTATATTAGAATAAAGGAAAAATAGCAAACTGTTCAGACTAGACAAGTTAGAAAGAAGTTAGTCACCTTTATTAATATTTACTTAGGAATATTTCTTAGTTAATGAACTTTAGGACTTCAGGGTTTCCGGTAGTTTCCAAATAACTGACTGTGCATTGTTAAATTGGTAGTTAAAAAAAAATCCACCAGAAAATGTTTTTACCCAGAACTAAAAACCACTTCAACTACAATTTTATTTATTTAGCTGCCTAATCCAAGCTTTCATTGCAATATCATAATATAAATTTGGGGGGAAGCTAACTTTTTAATATAGTGAACACATATTTGGCTATCTTGATTTTATTGAGAAAAAGGAACTGACCAGTTACAGAAATTTATGTGGCTTGGACAGCTTAAAGTATTTACTATCTGGCGTTTTTATTTTTATTTGAACATAACTTAATCTTATAATCTTCAGTGTGAATGATACCAAATTATCTCTATGATTTATGGAGAAATGAGTAATCATTTTACATTTGTCTTCATTACTTTCCTTTAAATATAATTCCTTTTATAACTGGACAAACTGATTATAAATATTCATATGGGAGGAAAAGGCATAATATCACAAGACAGTACAAATGAAATTTAAAAACCAGCTACCCACAGGGAAGAGAGGTGTTCAATGCATAAAACTGCTATATGATGCATAGAGACTGTCTACAAATGACCAAGAAAATGACAAAGGATTCAATAACTGAGTTAATATTACAAGTATACAATTTCCACAAGAAGAAAAATAAACTTCCATTAAAAATCTAAAAAAAAGCCTCTATATCACTAGTAATAAGATGAATCAACAAAGTAAGCCAACAATCAAGTCATAACAATCATTATAAAATTTTATGGATAGCAACAATAAGAAACTGGCAGTATTATTTTATCAAAATGTAAATAAGCAGAAAATTAACTATAGGTCATATGTAAAGATGTTACATTTTAAAGAACAATCTCAGATCCTGTACTTCTGTTTCTGAATGTATTCTCTTACATATTTACACCAGAGATATGTATTAGGATGCCCACATAAGTATGGTCTCTACTAGGAAAAAAAATAGAAACAATATCAACATCTATAATAGGAAAATGAATGAAGATGTTGTGTTATATTAATAGAAAACACAGTGTAGGAAGTAAAATAAGTGAATTGTATCAAAATTGTAAAGTGTAAACAGGTGGATGTCTAAAATAAAGCAATGAGAAAAACAAGTCATGGGTGTGGCCACCTAGAGATGCTGAACTTTGAGACAAATAACATGACTGAGTCTATCTGAGGTTACCTTCCTTGAGGAGAAGAAAAGTATATTTTTTACAACATGATTTGCATGTTGACTACGTTCTCCATCAACTCAATTATAATTATATATATTAATGTTCTAGTGTCTAATTTTGGAGAAAAATAATGAAGACACTCTACTTTTATGAGAAAGAATAAAAACAAAACATCTTTTTGAAAGCATCACCTAAGTCCTAGTCATTTCTTTGAGGGCAAAATACTATTTGACCCATACTTAGAAGGGATAACTGAAGAGTACTTACTTAGCAAATACTTGTACAAAAGTAAACAAACCATAAATGAGACTATGTCATATAGAACCATAAAATCTTTAAAAATTTCATACACTGTGAATCTTTAATAAGATTTTATTACCAGTTAGTAATAATACCATGAAGAACACATAAAATTATGTTAATCTATTTACCGACACACAATTTTGGCTTTCTTGCTGAGGGCAACTACTCCCAAGGCCCCATAGTCTTAACCATCATCAGAAATTCATTATGGCTTTCCAAGTACAAGTATAATCTATAATTTTAAGTATCAAGGGAGAAATGTCTACTCTAATTAAAAGAACATAAAAGACAGCTTTTTTTACTGTGTGAGCAAGCTGGACTCATTGCTATTTAAAAATCAAACGCAATTTGTAGACAGTCCCAACTTGCAAAAGGGCTGTGTTTCACAATTTCATTTATAAGACACTTGTGAGCTCAAAAGCTCTTTATCAATATAAACAGTATCTTAAAAGATTATTTGGTTTACAGATATTTTATAGAGTTATTTAATCAACAGAATTCCTGAAATTAAACTTCATTCTCTAATATATATTTCCCTATAGAAGTGGTTGATTGTCCTTTCTACTCTTAGCTTTTTTTTTCTTTCCATTTTTGCTTGGCTCTCTATTTCACAATTTAAAAAAATATAGAATTTTCAAAAGTAAGTTTGCAGACATCAAGAAATTCGTCATTGTGCTTTGTGAATCTATGTGTTCTACTGGTCTCCTCACCACATCTTTCAGAAACTATCTCCTATATCCACTCACAATCCACATGGGCTCATCCACTACCAGGAATAAGTGTTAGCCCCTGTAAGATGCACATCTTTTGAGTTCTCATTTGAGTTCACAACAGCATGCTAACCATTTGGGGGCAATACATCTGATATTTGAAATCTGAAACATTCAGAACAGTATCAGAGAAGTCAGTATAATTAAGGAACGTCTGTCTTACGAAGTATTCGTATCTTAACGACGTCTGGAAAGATATCATGGTTATTGCATGTTTCACTCCATCAACTTTTAGAACTGTGTCATTGCCTAGACTAATTCACTGCATCTGTATACTGTTTTGCATACACTTGAGGCTAAGTTCTCACATGGTCCAGTAAGAATATACTTTTAAACCACCTATTCATAGCAAGGTCTATTCTCCTTTGCATTAGATTGGAAGACATGCTTAGCTTGATATTCAGTTTGATTGAGATCACCACAATAGTGGTATTTTTAAATATGGTCCCTATATTTTAAATCTAGTCTCATTTAATCCTCACAAAAATAAAATGAAATAAGTTCTATAATTATTTCATTTTATAAGTAAAAACTAAGATTCAGAGAGTTTAGTCAGACCAAGATCACTTCAAAAGCTATGTAACAGAAATGGAATTAGAACCAAGTCTGGCAAATTCCAGAATATTATTTCTTTGTTACTAGACTATAACATTTTTTTTATTACTAAGTGCTACATTAACAAAAAAAGAATGGAGTTAGAATAAGTAAATTTCCCTGAAATAACACATTTCATTCAAAATAACTTTTGTTTAAGATTCTATTAATAATGAAACTCTTAGTACTTAATTTCACCTAGGCATTTGTATCTACTGAGAGTATATTCTTTTCACAAAGATCGTGCTGATTGGCTGCTTGGATTTATCTAAATTCAATCTGATTTGATTTTCATGATGTTGATTAAAATACAGTGCTTTCAATATCTTGGTAAAAAAACTGCTTTTGCTTCAGTTTAAATTGAGAAGAAAACCTGCAAATTGGTATTATGTTTTAATAAGTTCACTTTATAATACGTACACATACATTCTAATTCATTCCCCATAAATATCACTGAGGTCCTGATGTATTCTAGGTATTGGGCTGAAGGCTAGGGAATGGAAATTGGAATAGAACATGAACCAGATCCTCAAGAAGTTCAAAGTGTATTGTATAATATGGAGATAACAATATAAATAAACACAGTATTTATTCTCTGTTACTCATCCTATAACATTCCCTAACAGTAAGTGGAGGGAAAATCCAGACATTATGAGAGAAGCCAAAGACTACTTTCATATTGTTTAGAATATTGTCCTTACATACCAGAAGGATTTCAGAGTTTGGGGAATAACCTAAAGGGTTGACAGAGAAAATAAATTGCCCAAGAAATTTGATCTTTCTGGCACCAGTGAGGGACATACTAGGATCAAAATATAAACAAAATGGGGAATGTTCTGTGATAATTTAATTTTTTTCTGTTTAAATCTTTGCAAAGAATAGTCACCATAAGGGCAGAGAACAGGAGGGGTAGAATCCTAGAAAATGTTGGTGAGCTATAACAAATAGAATAGTGTGTGTGTGTGTGTGTGTGTGTGTGTGTGCGCGCGCGCGCGCGTGCGTGTGCGCGCATTTCATTTAATATTTTGCATCACTATAAATTTCTATAAGTTTATTGTGTCTGATTCTCTAGTGTTTTACTGAAATGTGTTTTCAGGGCCTAAGAAAATATCTCGGACAATTTATCTTTGGCTCCCACATGTTTTAGCTTTCTATATTATTAATATTACACTCAAAATAATATTTGATGGCTGTTACATATCATATATATATGTGAATAGTATATCTTTTAGTATAAAGGAACTCTCTAAGAGTCTATTTTTTGTTTACCTCCTGTTTCTTTGTTCATTTGTTTCTTAGATTCCACTTATGAGTGTAATCAAATGGTATTTGTCTTTTTCTGACTTATTTCACTTAGCCTTACAGTCTCTAGATCCATCCATGTCATTGCAAATGGCAAGATTTCATTCTTTTTTTATGGTCGAGTAATTTTAAAAGGATATAACTTAGTCCTTATAATATTTTGTGTGTGTAGCTGTTGGTGTCCACTCTATCAACATTTGCCAAATATTTTTTGGTTAACCAGTCACTGTCATTTTGTGTTTTAGTAGTAAATAGCTTGAATAAAGAACCAAAGCAAAGCACAGGCTTGGGATTTATTTACACTGTTTCAATCACAGTCTCAGTACTTCTAGCTAAAGGGTTATGAATTTCTTGGAGCCTAAATTTCCTTACTTGAAAATAATTTCACCTACATAATTGAGTTGTATGAAGAGTTATTTTAGAAGAGATATGATAATATAATGTGTGCTCAATAAGTATCTCTTATTATTTTTTTTGTCCTTGAAACACTTGGTCTTCTATTATATATCTAATTCTTAATACTTCTTTACATTCACCATATTATCCACTTAATTCCGTGTCTTTCAATATGTTCCATATCTATATTGCTTACCTGGATTTTCGTCACATTGATTTTAAACTTATATACATTATTTTTTCCAGTAGTGCATCGTCATATACTTTTAAAATGACAGCCTGGGTGGCTGTCATTTAAGTAACCAACTTCAGCTCAGGCCATGATCTCACAGTTTGTGAGTTCTAGTCCTGCGTCAGGTTCTGTGCTGACAGCTCAGAGCCTGGAGCCTGGGTCTGATTCTGTGTCTCCCTCTCTCTCTGCCCCTCCAAGCCCCCTAAAAAAAAAATAAATGAACATTTAAAAAAACTTACTTTTAGGGGCGCCTGGGTGGTGCAGTCGGTTAAGCGTCCGACTTCAGCCAGGTCACGATCTCGCGGTCCGGGAGTTCGAGCCCCGCATCAGGCTCTGGGCTGATGGCTCAGAGCCTGGAGCCTGTTTCCGATTCTGTGTCTCCCTCTCTCTCTGCCCCTCCCCCGTTCATGCTCTGTCTCTCTCTGTCCCAAAAATAAATAAACGTTGAAAAAAAAAATTAAAAAAAACTTACTTTTAAAAATTATTAAATAAAGTTATAATGTTCTGAGACCCTGGCCTCATATAATAATATGATAAACTTAGCATTATACTCTCAATTTGTTATATTGTTTGTCCTATCTTTCTGATAAATTTTATCAAAATTTTGTTCAATAATTATTTGATCTTTTGATGCTATTTTTTTACTTGCATGTTTTCTTAAATATATTATTATTATTTAGACAATTGTGATTTATTTAATTGTTCATTACCTAGCCATTTTAATGTTTTTCTAGTCACTACTTCTTCAAATTGACTTGATATTTGGATTAATATATTGTGGTAGCCAAAATGTGTTTAAGAGTACATTGCTTTATCAGTAAGACTATTGTGGGTATAAACTCTCTGACTCTCAGAGTGTATCAGAATACCTTTATGATTACTTTCACAGGACTGACACATTAGGCATAAAATTCTTGGAGTTCAAATTGTTTCCCCACAGGTTCCATTTCCTTTTAATATTTGGAAGTACAGAGCGATAGTTTTTAGAAGAAACTAGCATTGCCTCGCTGGGGATCTTGTTTTATTTTTTCTATAATATTTTAAATGAAAATGTTCTTTTCATTGATTTTACCACAGTCACTAACTTCTTTTTATTTTTAATTAGATAATTTTATCAATCTCCATGCCTGTCCTTTTTCTCGTTTACCTTTGGCTTATTAATAACATGTTAGCTCTGGGTGAATTTTTTTAAGTCTTCCTTCTACTTTCCCAGTTGTACATGTTATAATATTCTACCTGCTCCTTCTATTTTTTTTATTTTAGTTTATTTCATTTTATTTGGGCATCATGTTTTCAACTTTTCTCATTTCAAACTATTTCTTCACAATGACTGTATAAATCTGGAAACACAGATGCAATATCCATTTGAATCTTCTTAAGAATATGAACAGAAATGCTCTCCTGTTCTTATTCTTTTTTGGAGTATAACAAATATGCAGATCCTAAGTGGACAGCTCCATGCATTACCACACAATGAACACACTTAGGTAGCCACCACCCAAAGAAACAAATACTAGGTGATGTTCTATCAATGTCCAATTACTATGATTTGCTTCCTCTTTCGTGAAAGTTTATTGCTTTCCTGAATTCTTTCTGATACATTAGTTTTGCCTATGCTTTGTGTTGTTTTGTTTTGTTTTGTTTCTAGTGGAATTGTATGGTATGTATTATGGTGAGTCTGGCTTGTTTCCTTCTTGCAAGATTCACCCACATTGTCATATGTGGCTACAATTTGTCCATTTTTTATTCCGTATGATATTACATTTTATGAGTAAAACACACTTCATCACCTCTTCTGTTGTTAGACATTTGAATTGTCCCCATTTTTTGGCCATTTTAACTTATACTGTTGTAAATAGGCACACATTTCCCTTAGGTATACACCTAGGACTAGAAATGATAAGTAATAAGTAATAGGGTACACACAAGTTCAACTTTGGTAGATAGTGCCAAATGACTTTCCAAAACAGCTATGAAATTTTACATAACTGTCAGGAATACTGGTGACCTAATACTACATAAGAAACGAAATAAATCTTACTTCCCTAACACAATAACTCTTTTATTATACCTCATGAATTCTGGATCAGGAATTCAACTACAATTTACTTATGAACAATATGAAGGGTAGGGGTGCCTACCTCCATGCATGCAAAAATCCATGTATAACTTTTGACTCCCCCCTACCCACCCCTAACTACTAATAGCCTACTGTTGACTGGAAATCTTATGGATAATATAAGCAGTCATTTGACACATACTTTGCATGTTAGATGTACTATATACTATATATTCTTACAATAGAGTAAACTAGAAAAAAGGAAATGTTACTAAGAAAATCCTAAGAAAGAGAAAATACATTTATAGTACTTGCCATCTCAACAAAAATCCACATATAAGTGACTTGCCCAATTCAAACCCATGTTGTTCAAGGGTCGACTGTATTTGAGAATGATTCTTATGAGAGAATACATAGTGTGTTTGGCAATAGTTTTTAGGTTAGAGACTTTTTATTTTTCTTTTAGGCCGGAGTCCTTCAGTTTGGTCAGAAAAGATAGGATAACCATCAGAATTCAAAAGAGTTGGTAAACTTAATTAAAATACTGGATTGAGGGGCGCCTGGGTGGTGCAGTCGGTTAAGCGTCCGACTTCAGCCAGGTCACGATCTCGCGGTCCGTGAGTTCGAGCCCCGCGTCGGGCTCTGGGCTGATGGCTCAGAGCCTGGAGCCTGTTTCCGATTCTGTGTCTCCCTCTCTCTCTGCCCCTCCCCCATTCATGCTCTGTCTCTCTCTGTCCCAAAAATAAATAAACGTTGAAAAAAAAAATAAATAAAATAAAATAAAATAAAATACTGGATTGATCCATGAATAAATATTCTCTAGTGATTCAAAAATAAAGTTATTCTTGTCAAGGAATTTGCAGTCTAAAATTGGAAGTTGCATGTAAAAGGAGCATCTAAAAGCACTCAGATTGTATACATTTCATAAAGGCATGATACGTGCATAAAAAGTATTGAGGGACCATGGAGGCTTCCCTCTGGAAGACTCAAGATTCCAGAAATGTGCTGGAAACTAATGGTGAGCAAAGAAGTCTCAAGATGCCTTATTTTATAAGAAAGGAAATTCTAGTTTGGCACATTCTTGCATCCAAAAGTTGTTTTGATGTACAAACTTTTTATTCATTAGGTAAGTCTTCAAGAGTAGGCAATAATAAGGTCATAGAGATTTTTACATCATAGTACTCAGGATGAATTTAATTATGTGTACAGTGAAGAGCTATTTTATTTATTTATTTTTAATTTTTTAATGTTTATTTATTTTTGAGAGACCGAGAGAGAGAGAGAGAGAGAGAGAGAGAGAATGAGTGGGGGAGGGGCAGAGAGAGTGGGAGACACAGAATCTGAAGTAAACTCCAGGCTCTGAGCTGTCAGCACACAGCCCGACATTTGGCTAGGACCCACAAACCAGGAGATCATGACCTGAGCTGAAGTCCAGTGCTTAACCGACTGAGCCACCCAGGCACTCCAATGAAGAGTTATTTTAAATAAGGTGGAGACATGGCTCAGTTTTGGAAACGGTATTCTGGCATCTGTGGTAAATCAGTTGAAAATATGTGCAAGTAGAGACAAAAAAAAATACTTGAGAGACAAATGCAGTTTTCCACATGTGATTATTAAGTCTCAATTGGGATAAAACATATGAGGAGGGTAAAAACTATATTAAAGCGGCAGAATCAGTGATACCTATATAACAACTGAGTGAAGGTTAAGGAGAGGAAAAGTCATCTGTCTGGATGAATGCCAAATTCACTGAGATCAGAATATATGGGAGAAGCTAGCTATAGCGTTTTTCTTCATGCCCTAAGATGGTCTATAGTGGAAGCAAATGAACCAATAAACAAGAATGTAACAAAACTTCACTTAAAGGGAATATTGATGAACTATGAAATCAATCTAATATATTTTTGAAATAAAACACACATGTGCACACACACACACACACACACACACACACACACACACCATGTCATTTTTCTTATAGTCGCCAAAATCAGCTCCCATATGTGCACCTACAGTAAATACAGTCATTTTTGCTAGAAAATTTTAAACAAAAGCACAGGCATCAGAAGACATGAAGGGTGCAAAAGCACTGGTCAAAAGCCACACCTTCATTGAAATGGGATAGGAGTCTTAGGACTCCTGAAAAGAAAATTATGTGTATACCACCAGAAAATGAACCAGCAAATAATATTCCATTCACCCATCATTTCTCGTGGAGGCAGACCCATCATTTCTCGTGGAGACAGAAAGAATTTTATCCCACATTCAAGGCAAGTTTTTCCTTCTGCAGAAAATGAAAACAAGAGAATCTAAACCTCTATTCAGAATAATATTAGGTTAGACAAGTATTTAAATTTTTTACATAAATTTGTGCTTACTACAGGACTGGGTAAGGTGAATTTGGCTGTGCACCTGCTGTTTTTGGAAATGGTTTCATGCACAAGGTATTTTTCTTGCCAATTTTCATGTGTTTTGCCTTTCTATGCCAGCAACTTGTTTGCCAAGATGTTGTGTTAAGCTAACTTCTGTTTTCACTAGAAAACATAGAAACATAGTGGGGCTTCCTTAATAGCTGGAGAGGATCCCAATTAATCACACCTTTATGACAGTTAGTGGTTCATATCCTCAGAAGTAGGGTTGCAATTATACAAAAGAAATAGAAAACTTTTGTCCAATAAGCTTCCTTGACTGAATTTCTAAAGTTTCATAATAATTTGTAAATAAAGTCTGACACATTAAGGGATTCTAAACATTTAGCTTGCAGAATGCTTAAAAGACATTATTTTTCACTGAAAAACACACAGAATCATGAGCAGAGACTTTAAACAAAACATTGAATTACAGTTTTTGATCAGAGATGTAACCTGTGTAGTAGTCTTACTCCATATATTAGGAATGAGAGTAACAAAGCCATCAGATAGAACATTCCTTTCTGAAGGTTTAAGAGTAGGTTTTAGCCTGTCAATCTCATTTTTTCAGGTGCCAAAATTCAATTTAGAAAACATGGGCCCATACACATGTACAAAGCTACAACTATATCTGTTATGCTTGCTTTTCCCAATAGGCACAGGCATATTTATGGGAACTGTCATTTGGACTGATAAAGTGTGTGCAGAGGGGAAGAAAAGGTCATTCTTGCATAGAATATCAGAGATGTCAGTAATTTGAGAACTAATGACTTAAATCTTAGGGAGAAATGAAGAAAACAGAATGGTACGCTTCATGATTTATTTGATGCTTACCAAATGGCATGTGTTCAATAAATCTTCTTCATCCCAAAATATGTGTGATGGTCCCCAGAAATTGTCCTAAGTTAAGGAGGTGGGTATAAAATAGACAAAATGAAGCATAAAGATTATATGAAGATTGTTAGGATACTAAAGAAGACTTTTGAAAGTCAAGAACTATGAAATAATGCATTCAGTTCACAGATCTCACTATCCTAGGCATGTAGAAATAAATGACCAAATGTATTTCAACCCATGAGTTTAAAAATAATTTAATTTAGGAAATATATGCTTGTCATTATTCACAACATAAATCACTGGGGAATAAGCATGCAGTACAGGTGTACAAATAGCAAATTTTTTTAAAATACCATGTGTCCAAGAATATATTTATTCAGTTATAGTATTATATGTAAATAATCATTAGCATTATGTCTCTGAAAAATAATGAAAACCGTGTATACAATACTAGGAGAAGAAAAGCATTAAGAGATTGAGAAGAAAAGGATACAAAAACAGTACATAGTACATACACCATGATACCAATTGTTTAAAAACATTTGTTTTATATTTACATAAATTACATAAAATATTAGGGATTTTAAAGTTATTTCTGAATAAAGAGATTATATTTGATTTAAATGTTTTATAACTTTTCACATTGTGGATTTTTTTATTTATGACTTTTATTATTTATTATTGTTTTAAAATCAAAAAGTTTAATTTTCTTTTAACATATAACTATTATGTGACATGTAAACATAAATTTGGAAGATGTAGATCTTTATAGAAAGAGAGGAAAACTATCAGTATAGTTTATCAACTAAAACTAAGAGATAGATAAAACACCTTTGAGGAGTGCTCAGAGTATCACAGTTTCCCTGCTGTGTTGTTCTGAACACAGTTTTCTTTTCAGTCACCGTCTCCACAGGGATGCACCTCATGATGAAGAATTTTCTCCAGGTGGAGCATTCCACTTTCCTGCTTCTAGGTGCAATGCATACTCTCATCAACCCTTTGGTGCAAGATCAATGAGAGTAATGAGGGACATAAGAGTCTACTCAGCCTGTATTTATGCCCAGGAAGAACAAAATTACATTTGAATCTCAGGAAAGTATTCTTTTTTTGAAGTTCTGCTGCCCTGGCCCTGGCATTAGGAGATACTACTGCTTTGGATTTTGTAAACTGCCATAGCAATTGAAGCAGACATATTTCAATTAACATATTTGAGAAATGAAGTGACCATTTATTTAGTTTATTTTTTGGACATTTTTTTTTACACTTTCCTCTTTTTTTTTTTATAATGAAAGGAAGATATTAGTGTGGACTGAATGTAGAGTTATTTTTTACTCTACTACTTACCCAATTTAATATCATAACTAAAGTTAAATTTGAAAGAGAACTGCTCCTTCTTTATTCATGAAACCTTTTCATATCATGAGAAAGAATTTTTAAATAATGTTTTCCAAAGTAGAAATATCTATGTATATGTATATGTGTATATATATATATATATATATATATTTACACACACACATATATATACATATATATACACATATATATGTACATATACATATATATATATATATATATATACATACACATACACATATACATATATATAGTTGATTTGGAATCTTACCAATCAAGAGAGCTCATTCTTATTTTCTTATGTGAGTGAACAAAGGGGAAGAATCAAAATAACAATGCAGTCAGTGGTCTTGTGGATCTGTGGCTTCAAGCCGGAAGAGTACTAAAACGGCCCATGTTCAAAGGCAGCAATGAAAATGCCTTCTTCATTCACTTTACCTAACCAGAATTGCACTTTGGATGGCAACAACAGGGCTAAAGGCACTTGGGAAGTTCTAGATATCATATGTTCAGAAATAATTAGGATTTATCTCCAACAACAGATATGTGTAGACAGTTGTTGAATAGTTACTACTGCTAGATACTGCATTAAGCGCTTTGCACAAAACAATTTTATTTAATTTTCCAAATGACCCTGGATATTGCATTATCATTTCCATTTCCTAGAAGATTAAAGTGAGGCCTGAAAATACATTATCAAAAAATGCGCAACAATTTATTGCAGAACTGAGTCGAACCAAGGTTTATGTGAATCCAAAGCCCATGTTCTTAACCCAGACTTACATTATTAAAAACCACTACCAAACTATTGAGTCAGTAGTCACTATTAAGTAATAATTAATAAAAAAAATTAATAAAAAAATAATTAAAAATAATTAAAAAATAAAATAATTAAAAAATGCTTACTTATTTAACATTATTTATATTGAGTTAATACATGCCAAACTAATTTAATTGTATTAATATTCTGTTTTTACCAATGGAATTGTACTCTGTTAGGATTATTTAAAAAGCCTCAAGAGAAGACATACAGAAGTTCTTCAATATCCAAGAATTATTGGTTTTGGTAAAATGTCTACATAAAATGGAGACTACTCTTTCATCGTAAATAATGAAAAAAAAAAGAATTGTTGAATGAAATTTAGTACTGAAAAATAATACCAAAGATTAAGAAGATAAATTTGTTTAAAACTATATTTACACTCAGTTTTAAATTAAAATTAGCAGATAATTCTTCAACAAAAGAAGCAGGTAATTGAATATTTTTTTATACTGTCCTACTTCTGACACTTCCTCTGACAAATATTGCAGAATAGAGGAGGATGACAACTACTTTTTGTTTGACTTTCTGATCACAAAAAATGAAGATAATCCTTTTTGCAGTAATGTCAAATGCACATCACATTTCCTGAGGACTTTTCTTAATCCCTTTGTTTCTCTATACAGTCTTGTAAAACATGGGGCTCAGATAATATTAGAATAAATACAGGCACAATTTGATAAATGGATTGAACTTGAAGTGTGCTCAGTGTGCTGAACAAACTTATTTTCACTAGTTCTTACTGCTATAACTGTTACTTCTCTCTCTCTCTCTCTCTCTGGTATATGGTATTATTCTCAGCCAGGTTATCTATCTGATGTTTACATTATGATGAACTAGATCTTAACTCTTTCCATAATCTGATATAGACAATGCTTGTCCATTGGAGGAGGGGAGCATTTAGTGTCCAAGAATCACTTTTGGTTGAATTTGGTTCTGGCTTCTGAGAAGGTGAAAGAAAGAAACCCTTTCTCAGGGTTTAGGATAGATATGACCACCCCGTGTCAAATAGGCCAAGGTTGTCGTGCACGGGTCTCAGTTACATACAACAACCATTGTTGAATGTACTTAAACATCGAGCAGGCAAGTCAGAAGAAGTTCTACTCATAAATACATGCTTTTAACGAAACCAGTGTATATTTCTTTCTTTCCTTCAAGTTCTCTGAAAGCAGAGAGAATCATTCCTCTGTACTCAACCAGAATGAGGGCTTGTTCTTTTGGAAGAAAACACAGTTCTCTTTTTTGAGTGTAGTTGACACACAATGTTATATTAGTTTCACTACAAGGTAGTGATTGGACAAGTTTATGTGATATACTATGTTCACCACCAGCGTAGCTACCATCTGTCCTATTACCTCGCTATTACAGTAGCGTTGACTGTATTCCTTATGCTCTGCTCTTTTATTTCCATGACTTAACTTGTTCCATAACTGGAGGCCTATATCTCCCTCTCCCTTTCACCCATTTTACTCACCCCTCCACTACCCTTTCCTCTGGCCACCATCAGTTTGTTCTCTGTATGTATAGTTCTGATTCTGTTTCTTGTTCTTTATTTTTAAGAATCCATTTGTAAGTGTAATTATATGTATTTGTATTTCTTAATCTGACTTATTTCACTTAGCATAATACCCTCTAGGTCCATCCATGTTGTCTCGAATAGCACAATTTCACCTTTATTATGGCTGTGTAATATTTCAGTGTGTGTGTGTGTGTATGTGTGTGTGTGTGCGTGTGTGTGTGTGTGTGTGTGTGTGTGTTTGGGTGTGTGTACAACATTTTCCTTAGCTGTTCATCTATTGATGGACATTTGGGTTATTTCCATATCTTGCCTATTATGAATAATGCTGAAAGAAACATAGGGGTACACAATTCTCTTTCCATTTCCTCCCTTATCTTCCCCCACCATGCACAAAAGGCAAACTGTGCATTTTCTTCATATTTCAATCTGACCATTCAATCCATTTTCTTTGCTCAGTAAGCATTTGATAAATGCTTGCATTCATCTCAGTTCCTAGTCCTCTATAGGAATTCGACAAATTCTTACAGAGAGAATATGTGTACAGTAAACAAACAAAAAATAAATAAAATAACTAGAATTACTTATGATGTTTTTTTTTTAAATTATGATGTTTTATTTGTATTATTTTAAATTACTTTATTGGACAGTTATTCTACTTTTATGGAAACTTTATCATGGGATATTTACAAAGTTCGTTCTGATTATGTTAAATCATATCTTTCATTCGTAAGCAGACAGCATTGTAAGAAATGGACAAACTTTCAAAGACAACCATGGTGGTAAATTGAACAAGTCATACTCTTCCATAATAATGAATCCTTAGGCTCCTCCAGAGCACCATTATGGTTTGTTTTATTTTATTTTTTTATTTATTCATCAGATATTAACAATACGCCTCAGGTTAAGGCACGTTATTATCATTGATCCATACAAGGTTCTCCAGTTTTATCATTTATTTGTTCCATTTTATCCCCATCTCCAAAGTAACCATTCTGTTGTGCTTTATTCCTATTTATTTTTAAGTGCTTAAAAATGTGATGTGTGATTTTGTTGGCATCTGTGTTAAAGTATGAAAATCCTTATAGATCTCATTCAACTTCTATTTTTTTGGATGAAGCCCTTTTTTTTTTCTTTTTAAGATCTGATCTTATTTCTATGTATACATCAGGTGTGTTCCTTCTAATGCTTCCTTAACAACCCATGTAGGTATTCTGTCTACCCAAACTGCCCCCCAACTCCCACCATTGTAAACAACACTGCAGTAAATATCTTTATATATTTCATGTTAAAAAAAGAAGAAATAGATGAACTTTCTTACCCTGCAGTTAAAGGAATTTCTGCTCTCTAGACATTAATCACAATCTTAACATCAAATCTCCTAATTTAATATATTGGGAAACTTCAAATTAATCTATACCTCATGAATATTTCAATGGCATTAATTTCGGGGGGTATTTTTGATATATCAGATGGTTATCTCTTAACTCTTACAAATAAATACTGCTAAGATCTTCAGCTTCTTTATTTTATAAAATTGCTTTGATTATATTAGGCCATTTCCATTTTTACATACATTTAAAATATTTCATCTACTTTTACAAAATTCCTGCTGAGATTTGATTGAGACTTTATACAAGTATATACATCCTTCTGGAGACAAAGGACATATTGAAGATATTGAATGATCCAATTTATGGGCAGAGAATCTCTGTTAAGGTCTTCTTTAATTTTTCTTAGCAATATGAAATAGTTTTTGGTACAGATCTTGTACATTTTTAGTTAAAATTTTTTCTAAGTATTTTCTGCTTTTTTTTTTTAATTTTTTTTTTTTTTAACGTTTTTATTTTATTTTTGGGACAGAGAGAGACAGAGCATGAACGGGGGAGGGGCAGAGAGAGAGGGAGACACAGAATCGGAAACAGGCTCCAGGCTCTGAGCCATCAGCCCAGAGCCTGACGCGGGGCTCGAACTCACACACCGCAAGATCGTGACCTGGCTGAAGTCGGACGCTTAACCGACTGCGCCACCCAGGCGCCCCTGCTTTTTAATGCAATATAAATGTTATTTTTGATTTCATTTATCAATTGCCTTGGCTAACATACAATCTGATTATTTGAACAATATATTTCTACTATTAATGAAAAATGCACAAATGCTATTTTTGAAAACTTATAATTTCTTTCTTTAAATCATTGTAAAAGTATTTCAGTGATGATATCATTGAATTATTGATGTTAAGAGCCAAAACAATCTGATAACAGTATTCTGAAGACTTGAAATATGTTCAGTGATGGTTCTTCCTGCTTATTAAAATATAAACTGTGGGGGCGCCTGGGTGGTTCAGTCGGTTAAGCAACTGACTTCAGCTCTGGTCATGATCTCACAGTTCGTGGGTTCGAGCCCTGCATCGGGCTCTGTGCTGTCAACTCAGAGCCTGGACCTGCTTCAGACTTTGTGTCTCCCTCTTTCTCTGCCCCTCTCACACTTACCTCTGTCTCTCTCTACCAAAAATAAAAACATAAAAAGAAAAGTTTTTAATAAAATATAAACTATGTACAATATATTTCTTTTTTATGCATCTATAATTTGACCACATAATTAGAATTTCTCAATAAAACTCAAAAATAAATATATTTTAATTAAGTGAAAGAATTATTTAATTCTAAATTATCATTTAAGGTTGGCCTTTACCATATTATAAGGCAAACTCAAAGGGCTTTGAACCACTTATTTTGCTTAGTAATTTTTTTTTCCTTAGGAATTCTTACTGAAAATAATCCAAACTTAAAGAATCCAAGGGATGAGAAGTATTAAAGTTTAAAATCTAGTTAAATAATACAAATATTAGGATATTTAAATATTCAGTATCATCATTAGCTATTTATGTTGTTTTATGTTGTTACCCACTACTAATTAAAAGTAGAAGTTTAATTTATTCCCACATTATCATATCTCACTGAGAAGAAATGACAGGAAAACATGGGATTTGTTCCATGTTTTTGGTTCAGTGAGTGCCTTAACCCTTTGGTCAGACTGATTTCTATTTCAACGTAGTAGTTAAGATTGAAGGTTTTTAAGTGTGTATGACTGAATTTAAATTCACATACATAATAGCCATGTAAACGGGTATATTACTTTCCTAGGGCTCGTATCACAAAGTACCACAAACTGGGTGATTTACAACAAAAGAAATTAGTCTCACAGTTCAGGAGGCTAGAAATTCAAAATCAAAATATTGGTAGGGTCTGTTTCTTCTGGAGGCAATAAGGGAGATTCTCTTCTATCCTACGATCCTGCCTTCTGGCAGTTGCCAAAATGTTTGCATTCCTTGCCGATAGATGCTTCACTCCAATTTCTGCTTCTGTCTTCATATGTTGTTCTGTCTGTGTGTCTATCTGCCTTTAAATACCCCTCTTTTAAAAAAAAAATGTTAGAGAAAGAGAGAGAGCGCACGAGCTGGGGAAGGGCAGAGAGAGAGAGGGAGACACAGATTCCAAAGCAGGCTCCAGGCTCTGAGCACAGAGCTCGATGCAGGGCTTGAACCAACACACCATGAGATCATGACCTGAGCCAAAGTCAGACATTTAAATGACTGAGCCACCCATGTGCCCCCCTTTCTCTCTTTTTTTAATGTTTGTTTATTTATTTTGAGAGAGAGAGGGAACAAGTCAGGGGTGGGTGGGCAGAGAGAGAGGAAGAGAAAGAATCCCAAGCAGGCTCCGCGCTGTCAGCACAGAGCCCCATGCAGGATTTGAACTCACGAACCGCAAGATCATGACCAGAGCTAAAGTCAGATGCTCAACCGACTGAGCCACCCAGGAGCCCCAATACCCCTCTTACTATAAAGATACCATTCATTGAATTAGGTCTCACCTCGACCAGTATGACCTCATTTTAAATTGATCATATCCACAAAGACCTTGTTTCCAAATAAGGGAGCTTTCACAGGTATTAGTGGATAAGGTTTGAACATAGCTTTTGGGGGGCATAATTAAACCCATAACACCTGGTTATTTACTTACCCTCTCTCTACTTAAGTTGTCTCATATACAGAATTTGAATAATGATAAAACCCTACTTTATATAATTGCTGTGAGGAGAAAATGAATTCATAAATGCAATGTTCTTAACAAGTTTCACACATGTTAACCCATAAGTAATGATAATCCCTTCTTTCTCTCCATCCTTTATTCCCCACTTCCATCTGCCTCCCCTTCTTTCTCCTTCTCACTTGCCTAGAGGCTTGCTTCCCTAATATCTTATTCTGTCATTCTATTTTATTATATCAGCAATCAATTTACTCTTCATGCCCAACTAAAACTCTCCTGAGGTAAAATTGATATTAATGATTATGAAGTACATCATTATTATTGTGGTGTATCTTGTTTAGATTCATAAATATTAAAATCCTTGCTATGGAATTAAGTTTATATAAATAGAATATTTATGACATTTTAGAATTTAAATAATGCAAAAATGGGAGGGTGACTGTAATCATGCTGGATCAAAAGATATGTGTGTCATCTGATGCCAAGAGATATCCCCTCTTTTTATTGTACTTGATTCTGACCAAATCCCTAAATAAGAATATTTTAAAATTTCATTTTGTAGTTTTTGAGAATTAAATACTTTGTTGCAGTTCTACTGCTAATACTTTTAGTTTTGCTCTGAGTTCAATGTAGAACAAATTATGTAGTAATCAACAGCTTCGTTTTTAACTTTTTATTTTTGAAATAATTTTAGACCTTCAAAATGTGAAAAGAATAAAAAGGGCTTCCATATAGTCTTTTCCCAGATTTCCCTGACATTAATATCTTAACATCTTATCTAACTATATATTACAACTATCAAAACTAAGGGATTAGCATTGCTATAATATTAAGTGACCACATAATTTATTTGGGTATCTCCAATTCTTCTTTTCCACTGATGTTCTTTATGTGATCTAGGATCTAATTTAGAATCCCGTATAGAATTTAGTCCTGTCTCCTCCAAACTATTATAAAACCTAAATCTTTCCTTGTTTTTCATGACTTTTACATTTCTGAAAAATATTGATGTTATTTTATTAAATGTCCCTGAACTTGGGTTTATCTGTTTTCTCATCATTAAACTGAGATTATGTACTTTTGGCAAAAGTACCATAGAAGCGACATGCCCGTTGTAATGCATTATGTCAGGAATTACGTGATGTGTATATGTTTAATTAATGGTGAGATAAATCTTGCTTAGGATGGTGTCGAGTAGATTTTCCACTGTAAAGTTATCGTGCTTCCCTTTAGAATTAGTATCTTTTGGGAGACACCTTGAAAGTTTGCAAATATCCTATTTGTTCATCAATAAATCTTGCCTGCCGTGACTATTCCTGTGTTTTTTCTAATAGTGACTTTTTTATTTCCCACATTTCTTCTACATTTATTAATTACACTTACTTTTCAAGGGAGAGTTGTTCCTTCGCCATTTATTTACTTATTCAATTATTGACTTAAATCAGCATGGGCAATTTCACTATATGGGTTAAGATGGAATTATGTGGATCATAGCAAAATTGATTTTAATTTATATTGTTAGTAGAAATAGTCACATATCAAAACAGGGAAAATATGTATGTGAAGAACCAAAAAATATGAATTAAAAGAATATACATGTTCAACAAGTTATTGTCTTTGAATGTTATGGAGTGTAAAATAGAGAATGATGTACGTGCTTTTCACTTATATAGAACCCACTTTACCCAATAAGTAGATTATGAACAGAGGTGTCAGAAGGAATGTTGGAGAAGATAATGACCCACTAGACACCACTCAGAGGGGAGCCACTGCTCTCTGTATTTCACCTGACACTTCAGAAATCAGATCTTTTTGGAGACTCCCAGTTAATATTGACTTTTCTTTGTTTCCACTAGTGCCAAGTTGGATTTTGAAATCGAAAGCAGTACAGTGTTCAGGGCCTTTCATAGATTTATATAAGAGTTATGGAATATTAAGAAAAATGATTAAACTCTTTGATAGGTTTTCAAGAGGAATAAAAATGAAATTGTATAACAGCGAAGTAAAAGATGATGTTATGCTAGTTTTCTGTGTGTTTAGCCAGTGAACTCTCAGATTTTTTAGTAGAGAATGCTTTGAAGGACACATGATAATGTTGCATAATACATCATGGTTTTACCTAGGAGGACTGCTACTGTAATTGTAAAATTATTTTCAGAATAAAAATATTGTAAAGTAGAAAACAGGTTTTTTGTCTTTTCTACACAATCATGACAAATGCATCCTTGTCCCTGGAACATAGCTAGATCAACATCAAACCTTTTGGAACACCTAGGAAATCGATCTGGGGATTAACAGAACAACCCACATAATTTGAGGGAGAGAATGCAGCAGTTTGTGTTGTAGAGAGAGGAACTGGGGGAAAGAAAAGCCACAGTGCCACAGAGGGGAAGGAGCCACTTTGAAGAAGAGGAGAAAGACGGAGGGGAGGATAGCAGCACAGGAGGTTTGCACCAGAAAGCACTCCCCCTGAAAGCAGCTTGAGACAGAGTGAAAATATGCACAAGGGACTGCACAAGACAGCTGTTCCCCAAAATCACAGGGAAAAAGGAGAGGGTTGCAATACCACCAATTTTCTATAAACAGTGGGGCACGGTCTTAAGTTTCAGAGATCATCTCCATTGAGGAAACAGGGTAGCCCCAGTAGCAGGCAACACGATCTGTGGATCCCCTGGGTCACACCGGGAGAAACCAAAAGACGTCCCCGCTTGGAGTGCATTTGGTAGAGGTGATGTGGCCTCTCCATGGCCAAAGACCCGCTGGGCAACATCTAGCCACCGCCTTCACCCGTATAGGAACAAAGACACCAGCTGACAGCAGCAAACCCTGGCACCGGCTGTATGTTAGGATTTACTATAAATTCGGAGACACTGCTTCTGCGCAATGGTGCAACCATTTTCTGGGACAAGCTAGCCCTGGCCACAGCGCAGATGAGACGTCCCCCAGAAGATCACTGCGGATCTCAACCATGGAGGTCTCCGACGTATAGGGTTTTGAAACACAGCTGCACCTGGGATAAAACTCTGGGGAGTGGCGCCGCCTGGTAGGCAGACAGCTCTGACACAGGTAGGGTGAAGGCAGGGAGCTGACAGAAGCACGGGACCCAGGAGGAGTGACTGATCATGCATCTATAAGGGTGAGAACATCCCACTCTGGAGACTAGAGGAGGGGGTGAAGCTATTTGCACCATTAGCCCACCAACACTGACAGACCCAGATGAGCTAATTGGCTCAACCAAGTGGAGAATGGACCCTTACACCAAGCCTGTGCCCTCCAGGCACATCTCCACTACAGCAAGTTGGCCTGAAAATTAGAGCAACGGGCCCATCCCCCAGAAGGTCAGCATAAGCCCGTTCCACATGCTTAGTCTACTGACCGGAGACAATTGAAAAGTTTCAGCTCTAGGGGAAACTGGATCTAGCGTCATTTGGGCTGACCTATAACAGGTTTGACCCCAGTTTATGGCAGAGGTAGCACTCACCTTTCAGAAGACTGGCAGTTCTACATTGACCTCTTGGAAGTCTAAATTTCCAAAATGGGTTCCTAGGTATATGCTTGTGTCCAAGCTCATCATATTTTATATATTTAATATGTGTAGTTTTGTGTATATCAGTTATACCACAATAAAGCTGTTTTTAAAAAAATAAGGAAGTTTCTTTACTATGCAAGAGAGATCCTGAGACAACATTAAATAGGAAAAAGGAACAACTGAACCCAGCTTTCAAGTCATCCCCACCATGTGTGATGAGCCACATGTGTGAACAGGCTTCCATAATAAACCAGCTGTAATTTGATTAAAACTATGTGACTCTAGTTGAAACAAAATAGCCTGCTCAAATTCTTGACTAAAAAAAAACAACATGTGGTTATATAATATATAATATATTAAATATATAATATATTAAGTATATTAAATATATAATAATGTATATTGAATATACAAATAAATATAATATATTGATTATATAAATATGTTAACTATATTAAATATGTGATATATTAAGTGTAAGCATATATATGTATGTATATATGTGTATATATATATGTACATAAATCATTGTTTCTTTAAATCATTTGGAGTAGTTTGTTATGTAGCAGTAGATAACCAGAACAAAATTTAATACCGAAAAGGAGTGATACTTTGATAAAATCAAGCATGTGTCATTGGCTTTCACATCAGGTTGTGGAAGAAGAATTGGAAGAGCTTTAAGGAAACTGTTAGTGAATAATATGATTATGTAACTGGAGATTGGTGAAAAGTGCACCTGTAGTATTCTGGCAGAACAGTTAGGAATATTTTTGCTTGCACTACTAACATGAAAATTAGAATGGTACCTAATGATATTACACAGAATTACAAAGATGTGTTTGAAGTCTAAACTTACAGGGTCTCTTTCTTATTTTAAAAGGAATTGACCGGGGCGCCTGGGTGGCGCAGTCGGTTAAGCGTCCGACTTCAGCCAGGTCACGATCTCGCGGTCCGTGAGTTCGAGCCCCGCGTCAGGCTCTGGGCTGATGGCTCGGAGCCTGGAGCCTGTTTCCGATTCTGTGTCTCCCTCTCTCTCTGCCCCTCCCCCGTTCATGCTGTGTCTCTCTCTGTCCCAAAAATAAATAAACGTTGAAAAAAAAAAAAAAATTTAAAAGGAATTGACCTTAGCTCTAGCTTCATGTTTAAATATTTGTGTCACTAGAGAAATTAAATGAGATTTGTCCATTTAATAATAAGTGTTGCTAGAGTTCTGAGGCTATATTGATAAGACTGCCCAAACACATTTTTTGTACAATGGAAAACAATTATATTTCTGTCACACGTGGATGATATAAAATCAGTTTTGTGTAGGCTGTTCCTTATGTGTTCACTTCTGCTTCCTCTCATATCCAGTTATTTTCTCCTAAAGTTTTAAAACAGAAAGGTCACGCTTAGTTAAACTTCACAATTTCAAAATCGGTCTCAGAAAACATATCCATAACTATCATAAAAATGATAATTTTGGAAATATGGAAGTTGTTTTTCTATCCTGATGATTATATCTCTGTATCTATCAACCTATCATTACCAATCATTAGGTAATTGCAATTGTGAAGTGCTTTGTCTTATGTGTGCACATTCTATGTGTCCAGTCTTCTTGTTTATGCAATCCTCACAACAACCTTATTGAGCAGACAATCTTCCAATTATAGCTGAGAAATGAAGTCTTATAATGTTAAGCAACTTATTTAAATCCCTATAGCTAATTACAGAAATCATTTATTTCGGTGTCACCAGAGTTTCATTTGGGTGAAGGATAGTAGAAGGAAAATTAGAAGAACAAGCTACTTGTTATAATCTCTTTAGTAATTGAATAAAGAGTCACAGTATTGGCAGGGAACTCTTACTGCATTTGGCACTGAGATTTAAATGCAACCAGAATTGTCCTCAAGGCCCAGCCATTAAAACTTTGTCTCATTGTCCTCTTGATCTCATCAGGGAGCTTTTCACTGTGAACGTTGTGGAAAGGGCTGTGTATATGTGTGTTATCTATTATGTTGGGGTTAGGTTTCCCGTTAGCCAATATTAGAGAGGAAAACTGCAATATAAAATCACTCTAAAAGAAAAGAGAGAGGGAATACCCCACAAAGAAAGAAAAACTAACAGTCCTTCCTGAATTTTATGAGTTTACATTATTCCAGGGACAGATTGTGTCACAGCTTCAATTTTTTTATTTAATTATAAAACTTACTTTGTGTTTGTGTGTGTTCGGTTGGTTGGTTTTGGACTAGTATTATTCCAAAAAAGTATGTGTTTTTAACTACAGCACCTTAAAAGAAACAATAGGAAATATTTTGGAAGCAGATCTTCAGGTTTTATGCTGCCCGTTCTCTGTGGTACAATAAGAATCATCTGCTGGCACCAAATAAAATCAATTCAGACTTTTCAGACCAGAAGTCTGAAAAGAAGCAAGACAAGGTAAATTTTTTTCTTTGGCAAAAGAAAGCTCATGCTAGTGGAATTTTCATATCAACCACTTTGCAGCTGAGCTGGTCAGCTTCAGTTTTATTAGTATCATTAATAATCATGGCATGTCACATAGGCACTCAGCTATAGACTAGTCTCCTGGCTGGCTGGAAACCTATATTTTTAGAAGGCTGTGAATGCTACTTTAATTATTTAGAAGTTGATTGGCTCATGTGACTGTCATGCATTTGCATAAAGCTTCAGCAACCTGCTTTTGCTTAACTAATAGGGAAAGTAATAGTAACAGATTGGACATCATGAATCTTGATAACCACACTGTTGTGCACACAAATAGTCATCACTGAAACCTCTTTGTCTTTCCATTGTATTTTTCTTCATGTGCTAATTCGAGTGTGAGCATTCAAGTGCTATATTCAATTCCAAATCTTAAACCAAATATCTTTATTTCGTCAGTAAACTGGAATATTTTCCCTCTCTATATTGTCATAATCTTGGACTTGTCTTAAAAAATAAATAAAATACTGGTTCCATTTTACAAATACTTTATTTGCCACATATTCAGTAAGAGATGTGTTCCCAAGTGTATATTAAGGTTAAATTTATTCATCAATGCTTGAATCACTCTAATCAAGAACTTATTCAGTAAAAATTTAAATCCTGCAGAGAATAGATTAGTTTCAATTGTTAAGTGTCATCAAAAATCAGGAATAAAATCTTATTCTCAAGCAGCTGAAAACTTATTTTAACCTCATCTGATGTTATCTATAATCATATCCAAATAAACAGTATCAAAATTCTGTACTTTAATTCTGTGCCTTTATAGAAATTGGTTTAAAATATTGTTTTCAAGGAGGCTGAATTTTTTGACCTTACATGTTCCAAAGACAGAGGCAATCAATGTATTTATGTGTATGTGGGTAGTCATAATCTTAGATATTTTTAGAATACTGCCACAGTTGTGGGGAGAAAGAAGGTGTTTGTGAAAATAGCAACTGCTAATGTAAGCAGTTATTAAATGGCTATAGTTCATCTAATAACAATTTTATATACATTATAACTAAAACTGGGCACCAGAGGTAGTGGCTCCCTTTAAAGTTGCATTACATTTAAGCTGTCATCACAAATTATATTAATTCTTCTTTTTACATGTGCAGTTGGCTTAGACCATGGTATGGGTCATGCAGCTTTGTTGGTTCCATTAGCCTGGCATTTGAGGTATGCCAGATAATCGTGTTGACGAAAGGCACATCCCTACTGTTGTTTTTTCCGAATGTCTGATCGCAGTGATTTTGAGATGATAAAATGATTTTGTTCCATAATACTGAAATCTGGGGCTTTAAAAAACTTATTTGGCAACAGGTAACTAGAACTCTCTCTTCATTTTTCCATTCTTTTTACTTTTATTTACTCCTGGTGATTTATTTCTGGATTTATATTTTTTGTTTGTTTTAAATAAATGCAGCAGTCCACTACTGCTGTAGTCCAGCAGCGGCCATGCCTTTAAGCTTCGTCTTTAGGCATGTATCACTCAAAATGCTATGTTGAAGTGAATTTCCTAAAACCGATTTGGATCAAGACAAGTCCCTCCTTAAATTCCTTCAGTGACTCCTCATTGTCCTCAAAATACATTTCAAAATATTATCGTAGTTTAAGATGTTTTATAATATAGTTCCTATGTGTATCTAACCTGATCTTCCCTGATACCGTTTCCCAAAGCTTTGTCTCCCTACTCCAAAAACTACCTCTTATTTGAGGAAGATTGTGGGTAGAAATGGTATAACATTAAACCATAAATTATGAAAAATTGTGTTGTTTTAAAATATATATATATATCTATATATATATATCTCTATATATATCTCAATACCAATATGTATAGCTCTTTAGAAATATCTTATTATTACTTTGCAATTGCACGTGATGTTCTCATAAAATTTCTCCCCCCTATCTTCTTCCAAGATGCTCTTATTATGTCTCTCATAAGATTTAAATCCAGTGCCTCCCTCCCGGGAGGTCTTATCTCGCAGTGTGAGAAGTATCTTCTTTAGGGAATCTGTAGCCTGTGCATATATCTATAGCTGCACGGATCACACTATTTTATGTCTGGTGAAAACATATCCCACAAAATTTAAATCCTAACCATTTCAAGTATACAGTACAAAAGTGTTAACTATATGCATATTTTTGTGCAACAGAGTTCTAGAACTTCTTTTTCATCTTGCATAACTGAAACTCTCTGCTTTGAACAATTCTTCTTTCCCCCTTCCCTGCAGCCCTTGGCCGCTACCATTCTACCTTCTGTTTCTAATCGTTTGACCACTTTAGCTATCTCCTATAAGGAAATCAAGCAGTATTTCACTTTTCGTGACTGGCTTATTTCTGGGGCTTTAAAAAATTTATTTGACAACAGGTAACTGGAATAGCATAATGTCCTCAAGTTTCATCCATATTATAACATATGACACGGTGTCTTTTTTTTTTCTTAAACTGAATAGTAGTCCATTGTATGTATATACCACATTTTCTTTATCCATTCATCTGTCGACATTTTAGTTGGCTTCTACCTCTTGGCTATCGTGAATAATGCTGCAGTGAACATGTTGTGCAAATCTCTTTGAGATTCTGACGTTAATTCTTTTAGATATATACCCAAAAGTCAGTGTTTGTGTCAGTTTCAGTCAATGAATAACCAGTGTGTGGTTGTGATTCTTATTATGATTGCAAGATACCCTTCAGCAACAACCATCAGGAAACTGGAAACAATAGAGGTATATTATTTACAAGACCTGGAATTACACAGCACACTTGGGGCCACACAGTGAAGGCATGGGTAGAGAAAGAAAGAGAGAGAGAGAGACAGAGAGAGAGACAGAGAGACAGAGAAAGAGAGAGAGAGACAGAGAGAGAGACAGAGAGAGAGAGAGAGAGAGAACTCATGGCCTGAGGCTTCTGCTTTTACTAGGGTCTGTGAGGGTGGGGCTCAGTCTTCATTGGTAAATTTAAAACATAAGAGCAGGAATTTGAAGTCTGAGAAAAGAAAGGGCAAATGGCCCAAAAGGTCAGTTACTGAAATTAACCAAGATTTCTAAAACAAAGGAGCCCTGATTAAGGCAAGTGGCCTGGCTCTTTATCTAGTCCCATGACTGGCAATATGTTTATTTTGAGGTAGCCAGCATTGAAGTGAAGGTCTCTTTGAGAAAGATACCTAGGCAATCAAAATGTCAAGTCAGGCACTTGAATTACAATGAACGAATGAATGGATGGATGTCAGGGTTTATACTACAGTGGGTTTACTAGATTATTAGGTAGTGCTAGTTTTAATTTCTTGAAGAAACTTGACACTGTTTTCCAAAACAACTGTACCATTTAACATCCCTACCAACAGTGCACCAGGGATCTAGTTTATCCACATTCTCACCAAAACTTGTTTTTGTTTTTTGGATAGTGACCATCCTAACAGAATGAGGAGATATCTCATTGAAATTTTGATTTACATTTCCCTGAGGATTAGTGATGTGGAGGATAGTTTCATTTACTTGTTGGTGATCTGTATGTATTCTTTTTTGTTTTGTTATCTTTATGTGTTTACTATTTTTTTATTTGAGCATAGTTAAAACATGATGTTATGTTAGTTTCAGGTGTACAACTTAGTGATTTGACAAGTATATACATTATGCTATGTTCACCGCACCCTCCCATTGCATCACTATTACTGTATCATTCACTGTTTTCCCTATGTTCTACCTTTTATTCTCAAGACTTACTCATTCCATAACTGGAGGCCTGTATTTCCCACTCTCCTTCACCCATTTTTCCCAGGCCTCCTTCCTTCCCCTCTGTCAAACATCAGTTTGTTCTCTATATTTATAGGTCTGATTCTGCTTTTTGTTTACTTTTTTAGATTCCATTTATGAGTGGAATCATATGGTATTTGTCTGTCTCAAATTGACTTATTTCATTTAGCATAATACCCTCTGGTCCATCCATGTTCCATAATACCCTCATGGTCCATGTCCATCTCAAATGGCATGATCTTATCTTTTTTATGGCTATGTAATACTCTATGATATAAAGTGGCAGGATACAAAATTAATACCCAGAAACCAGTAGCATTTCTATATACTAAAAACAAATCCTCAGGCACAGAAATTTAAAAATAATTTCATTTACAATTGCACCAAAAGGAATAAAATACCTAGGAATAAGCTTAATCAAAGAAGTGAAAAACTTCTACTCCAAAAACTATAAAACACTGATGAAAGAAATTGAAGATGACACAAATGGAAAGATATGCCATGCTCATGGATTAGAAGAATTAATATTATTAAAATGTCCACATAACCCAAAGCAATCTACAGATTTAGTGCAATCCCCATCAAAATACCAACAGCATTTGTCATAAAATTGGAACAAATGATACTAAAATTTGTATGTGTTCTTTTGAGAAATGTCTATTTAGGTTTTTTGCCCGTTTTTTTATAAAGCCTTTTTTTATGTTGAATTATATGACTATATAGTTTAGATATTGACTCTTTAGCAGATGTATGGTTCACAAATATTTTTTTCTTATTCTGTAAGTTGCCTTTTCACTCTGTTGATTATTTCTTTTTGTGTGCAAAAGCTTTTTAATTTGATGTAATGTCCCATGTCTATTTATGCTTTTGTTGCCTCTGCTTTTGGTGTCATATATAAGAGAACATTGCCAAGTCCATGTCTAGAAGCCTTAGCCTATGTTTTCTTCTAAGAATTGTATTGTTTTAGGTTTTTCTATTTAAGTTTTCAATCCATTTTGAGTTGATTTTTGTGTATGGTGTGTGATAAGGGTATAAGCTCATTTGTTTTTGCATGTGAATATACAGTTTACCCAATGCTATTTGTTGAAGAGACTATCCTTTCCCCCAGTCCATAGCCTTAGCATGCTTCTCAAAGATCATTTGAACGTATAGATGAGAGTTTATTTCTGTTCTGTTGGTCTTCATCTCTGCCTTGATGCTTAGTAAGTACCAAACTGTTTTCATTAGTGAAGCTTTGTGATGTTCTGAAATCAGGAAGTGTGATTTTAAATAATGAAGTATAGCTTTGTTTTTCTTTATCAAGATTATTTTGCCTATTTGAGGTCTTTGAGATTCCATATGAATTTTAAGATTTTTTTTTACATTTCTGCAAAATAATGCCATTGGGATTTTGACAGGGATTGCACGAAATTTGTAGATTGCTTTGGGTAGTATGGTCATTTTAGCAATATTAAGTTTTCAAATGCATGAACTTGGGATGTGTTTCCAATCATTTGTGTATTCTTTCATTTCTTTCAAGGATAGTTGTAATTTTCAACGTGCAAGTCTTCTCCCTTGCTAGGTAAGCTTATTCCTAAATATTTTATTTTTGATGCTATTGCACTGGGATTGTTTCCTTAATTTTCTTTTCAGATTGTTCATTATACTGTACAGAAACACAACTGATTTTTGCGTGTTGATTTTGTATCTTGCAATTTTGCTGACTTTGCTAATTAGTTCTAACAACCTGTGTGTGTATTTGTATGTGTGATATTTAGGAGGTTTTATATATAAGATCAGGTCATCTCTGAACAGACATAATTTTACTTCTCCCTTTCCAATTTGGATGTCTTTTATTTCTTTCCTTTTCCTTTTTATTTATTCATTCATTCATTCATTCATTCATTTATCTTTTGCCCAATTGTTCTGACTAGTTCTTCTGGTACTATGTTGAATAGAAGTGGCAGAAGATGGCAACCCTGTGTTGTTCCTGGATCGTAAAAAAAAAAGCTTTCAGTCTTACCATTGAGTATGATGTTAGCTGTGGGCTTTTCATATATGGCCCTTATTATTTTAAGGAAGTTTTTTTTTTTTCTATTTCTATTTTATTTAGTGGTTTTATTATGAAAGGATGTTGTATTTTGTTAAATCCTCTTTCTGCATCAATTTGCTCAATTGTTGGCATATAATTGTTCATAGTATTTCTTATGATCCTTTTTATTTTGCGGCTTCAGTTGTAATGTCTCCTCTTTCATTTCTGATTTTTGTTATTTGAGTCTTATTTTTCTTACTTTATATTAGGGTTTTCAATTTTGCTTAATTTTATGTTTTTTTAAGTTTATTTATTTATTTTTGAGAGAGAGAGAGAGAGCATAAGTCAGGGAGGAGCAGAGAGAGAGGGAGAGAGAATCCCAAGCAGGTTCTGAGTTTTCAGCACAGTTGGGATGTGGGGCTCAAAGTCATAACCATGAGATCACAACCTGAGCCTAAATCAAGGGTCGGATGCTTAGTTGACTGAACCACCCAGGCTCCCCTATTTAACTTTTAAAAAATAACTCTTAGTTAAGTTGATACTATCTATTGTCTATTCTCTCTTTATTTCTATTGTAATCTTTATTATTTCCTTCTTTCTAACTTTAGGCTTAATTTGTTCTTTTTCTGGTTCCTCGAGGTAGAAATTTAGGTTTCTGATTTGAAATCTTTCTTTTTTGTTAATGTAGACATCTACTGCAATAAACTTCCCTCTTTGTACTGCTTTTGCTCTATCTCATAAGTTTTGGTATGTTGTGTTTTCATTTTCATTTGTCTTAAGATATTTTCTTGTTTCCCTCGTGATTTCTTCTTTGACTCATTGATTGTTCAAGAGCCCATATATTTGTGACTTTCTAGTTTTATTCCACGGTGGTTGAAAAAGATAATTGGCAAAATTTCAGTTGTCCTAAATTTGTTAAGACATGTTTTGTGTCCTTTTCTCAGCACCTGAGAAAAGTGTTTTCTACTTTTGTTGGAGGGATATTCTGCATTTGTCTGTTAGATCCAATTGACCTATATTGTTGTTCAAGTCCTCTGTTTTCTTTTTGATCTGTCTGGTTTCTCTTTATCATACGATAAATTTATACTTTCATATTTAAAAGTAAAAAATTATACTTTCATATTTAATTTCTGTTCCCCCATTAGACTGTGAATTTCAGAAGCATTCATCTGAGGATGCCATAGGTCAAAAATAATATCCAAGATTTGGTAGAATAAGCATGTGTTTAATGAAATATTTTATTCCCTGAAAATGTTCCATTTCAAAAATTAAGAATTTCAATATGCTGTCTTCCTATCCACATATGGTTATTCTTTGATCATGGAAATCTTCAGCACTCAAATCCTTTTATTTATCTTTTATTTTCTTCTCAATTTTATCCTATTAATTCGTTATCTGATAGTTGTCTCACAGCATCCTTGATTCTCTTTCATGTGTGTCCTTTAATTAAAATTGCACAGAAAATATCTAATCTTGCATTAAAACTCCAATTTATTTCTTCTACTGTTACATAAGAGCAGTTAAGTATTATAAGAGAAAACTAGGGGTGCCTGAGTGGCTCAGCTGTTAAGTGTCTGACTCTTGATTTCAGCTGAAGTCATATCCCATGGTTCATGACATTGAGCCCCATGATAGCACAGAGCCTGCATGGGATTCTCTTTCTCTCTCTCTCTCCCTATGCCCCTTCCCTGCTTGCACACACTCTCTCTCCCTCTCTCTTCCTCTCTCAAGATAAATAAACTTAAAAAAAAAAGAAAGAGGAAGTTATATTTATTAAGAATGGTAGACATCAATTTCCATGGTCTATCAATTCAGAACTAGGATGATACTGTCAGTGTTTTTATTTCCTAATTCAATGTTCATTCTCCTAAATGTATTCTATACTCTTCTTACTCTTCTCAAAGCCACTATTGATCCACCTCTCCTGTTATTAGCAGACAACCTAGTTTATTACCTAAAAATATAAGTTTTATCTAATATGAGAGATTATCTTCAATTGTGAAAATAATCTGCTTCAGATATATCTATATTCAAATTTATCACTCTCTTTTTCTAAATCTTAAAGTCTGATATGCTTTCATGCAAGTCTCACAGTCTCATGTGATTCATAATTTAAGGTCAAACTGCATCATATGCCTTTGATTAAATTTCATCATAACTTCTTTGGCATATTTCTTCCTTTCTCACAACTCCACTATTCCATATAGTGACTCACTCCAACATTACTGTCTCTCATGCATAGAGACATATACTTTGCATATACTCAGATCTCTCCTATCATAAAAATTCTTTCCTCACGTCTAGAGAAGCCTTGCAGTATTTCCCCCACTGCTCATCTAATTTTCTCAAAGAATATTCTGCAGTGCACTCACCATATTCAGAGCCTCACCTCCTATTAACCATTCAACCTATTTCAACCTGCTTTCAACATGTATCACTCAAATTAAATCTACTTTGCAGATAAATCCAGTCACCAGAGTACTTTTCTAACCTTATACACCTGATCATGTTTGTGAATTCAAAATCTCATTGTGTAAATATATGAAATGCAAACTCATTTGGGTAACTTAAAATACTTTGATCTGACTTCTCATATTGCTCTATTTCAAATTTCTGCCATGACGTTTTTTTTTTGTTATTGTTTATAACACTTCATAATTCTGCGAGAGCTCCTACTTACTCCACAACAATTTCTGCTTCCATTACTTGTTCTAAATGGCCTCTCTGCCATGAAATTATTTTCTGTGGTAAAATTTCTTCTCAATTTTTTTACATCAGTGAATGTCTTCTTGAGGTATGTTCTGCCAATTTTGTGTAGAATTAGGTTGCCTTTATTTACAATTCTGCTCTATTATCTGCAATTGTGGTAATTGGCATTATGTTGTACCATTCTTGTACATTGCACTGCATATTTTTTTGGTTTTCTTCTCCTTAAAGTTTATTTCAGATTAAGGTTTATATTTGATTTATCTCTGTCAGGTGTCAGCACACTTTTTCTGTGAAGAGATAGGTAGTAAGTATTTTAGGCTTTGTGGGCCACATGGCCTTTGTTATAGTTAGTAAACTCTGCCATTGTATCACAGAATAGCCATAGATAATACATAAATGAATGAGTTCTAATAAAATGTTACTTATAGACACTGAAATTAAAATATCATATAATTTTAAATTTCATGAAGTACTATATTTATTTGAACTTTTTAAACCATTTAAAAATATAAATACCCACTTTGACTCCCAGGCCATATGAAAACAGGTAATAAACTGGTTTTGGTTTGGGGTCTGTAGTTTCTTTTATGCATTGTGGCATTTTGCACAATCTAGATTCTTTTAGGGGCTCACAAATATCTGTTCAAAGAATGAAGGGATGAAATACTATACTTCTTTTGATTCTTAGTGTCTGCCTAAGGTAAAACAAACAAATAAAAAACATTTAAATGACTGAGTCAGGAATAATTTTCTTTTGAATCACAGTCCTGCATTTTAACTAATTTAAGAACTATAAATTATATGAGCATAATGCCTCTTCTCAAAAGTGTTAGAATGGATAAAGGACAAAATCATATGATTATCTCAGTAGACTCAGAAAAAAACATTTGACAAAATCCAATACCTTTTCATGATAAAAACATTTAACAAACTAGGAATTGAAGGGAACTTTCTCAATCTGATAAAAATTAAAATTTCAATCTGATAAAGCATATCTGCATAAAAAAATAATAATACCCACAGCTAACATCATATTTAGGCCAAAACTAAGATCACAAGACAGAGGTGACTAGTTTCATTATTTCTTTTTGACATTGTGCTGGACATACTGACCCGGGCAATTAGACAAGAACATGAAATAAAAGGCATCCAGATTGAAAAGGCATCCAGATTGAAAAGGCAGCAATTGCATTGTTTCTAATACCTCTTTCATTATTGGCTCTAAGTCTGATGATAGCACATCAGATGGCTCTAGGTATTCAGTTCAATAGATCCTATCATTAAGACCTGCACAAAAATACTGCCCTTTCGTGGAAGGCTTCAGACTCTTTGGTGTCTTCTTTCCTGGCAGCTGCTCTATTTGGCTTTTTTGAGACTTTGACCCAGACAACATAGATCTGGACAAAGACAAGAACCCACTTGGTTTCTTTGGTGGTTTATACTTTAGGGGACTGAGTAAGGATCTAATAAGCTCTAAAACTACCGTACTGTTTAGGCAAGGTGCTGGAAACTCCCATGGTTAATGCATTGCAGATGAACCTGGAAGATACTGACATGATTACACCTAATTTTTTTGTGTGTTTTTTTGTTTTTCTATTTGTAATGAAAGAAAGATATAGACACCTTTTCAGCTAAAGAATAATAAATAATTACAAAGGCATTTGGAAATATTTTATAATATGCCTAATATTTAGAAATTGTGTTTCATTTGTTAATTCTTGCCTATGCTCAGAGCTGATTCTTTTTATTGTGCTCTAAAATTTCAGTACTTTAAAAATAAATGAGGGGGTGGGAGGGAGGGGAGGGTGGGTGATGGGTATTGAGGAGGGCACCTTTTGGGATGAGTACTGGGTGTTGTATGGAAACCAATTTGACAATAAACTTCATATATTGAAAAAAAAAGAAAAATAATAAAATGCTTAAGATATAAAAAAATAAAAAAATAAAAATAAATGATAGTTTATTAATTCTTTTATAATCTCTTCAAATCTCTTTTGGTTATTTCCACCTTTTTTTCTTTTTAAATGAATATCAAAATCATTTTAAGTCCTAAAATCTATTGCTTTGGATTTTAAACCTAATCGGATATATAAATTAATGTGTCAAAAAAATATCTCTTTAAAATTTCGACCTTGCTTTAAGAAGCATAGCATGTGTTTCTATTCATTCTTACCTTACCAAATAAAAGTTTTTTTTTCATTTTTTTAAATTTCAGAAGTAAAATTTCATGATTCATCCCTTACGTATAACACCCACTACTCATCACAAGTGCACTCCTTAATACCCATCACCCACTTAGCCCACCCCCCCATTAACCTCCTCTCCATCAACACTCAGTGTTCTCTATAGGTAAGAGGCTCTTATGGTTTCTTATTATATTTGTCCTTCCCTTCCCCTGTGTTCATCTGTTTTGTTTTGTAAATTCCACATATGAGTGAAATCATATGGTATATGTCTTTCTCTGACTGACTTCACTTAGCATAATACACTCTAGTTCTATCCATGTTGTTGCAAATGGCAAGATTTCATTAATTTTGATAACTGAGTAATATTCCATTGTGTGTGTGTGTATACCACTTTTTCCTTATCCATTCATTAGTCAATGGACATTTACTCTCTTTCCATAATTTGGTTATTGTTGATGCTGCTGCTGTAAGCATCGGGGTGCATGTGCCCCTTTGAATCTGTATTTTTGTATCCTAGGGATAAATACCTAGTAGTGCAATTGCTGGTTTGTAGGGTAGCTCTATCTTTAACTTTCTGGGGAAACTCCACAGTTTTCCAGAGTGGCTGTACCATTTTGCATTCCCACCAAAAGTGTAAGAGTGTTCCCCTTTCTCCACATCCTGGCCAACAGCTGTTGTTTCCTGACAGGTGTGAGGTGGGATCTTATTGTTTTGGTTTTGATTTGTATTTCCCTGATGATGAGCGATGTTGAGCATTTTTTCATGTGTCTGTTAGCCATTTGTATGTCTTCTTTGGAGAAATATCTGTTCACGTCTTCTGCCCATTTCTTAACTGGATTATTTATTTTTGGGGTGTTGAGTTTGATAAATTCTTTATCGATTTTGGATACTAGCCCTTTATCTGATATGTCATTTGCAAATATCTTCTCTCATTCCGTAGGCTGCCTTTTGGTTTTGTTGATTGTTTCCTTCACTGTGCAAAAGATCTTGATGAGGTCCCAATAGTTCATTTTTGCTTTTGTTTCCCTGGCCTCCAGAGACATGTCTAGTAAGAAGTTGCTATGGCCAAGGTCGAACAGGTTGCTGCCCGTATTCTCCTCTAGGATTTTGATGGTTTCCTGCCTAACATTTAAGTCTTTCATCCATTTTGAATTTATTTTTGTGTATGATATAAGAAAGTATTCTAGCTTCATTCTTCTGCATGTCTGCATTTTCATGTCCATTCTGCATATCCATTTTCCCAACACCATTTGTTGAAGACACTGTCTTTTTCCAATTGGATATTCTTTCCGGCTTTGTCAAAGATGAGTTGAACATATAGTTGTGGGTCCATTTCTGGGTTCTGTAGTCTGTTCCATTGATCTATGTGTCTGTTTTTGTGCCAGTACCATACTATCTTGATGAATACAGCTTTGTATTACAGTTTGAAGTTTGGAATTGTGATGCCTCCCACTTTGCTTTTCTTTTTAAACATTACTATGGCTATTTGGGGTCTTTTCTGGTTCCATACAAATTTTAGAATTGTTTGTTCTGGATCTGGATGCTGGTGTTATTTTGGTAGGGATTGCGTTCAATGTGTAGATTGCTTTGGATAATATAGACATTTTAATAATATTCTTCCAATCCATGAGCATGGAATGTTTTTCCATTTGTGTCTTCTTTAATCTATTAAGTGTTCTATAGTATTCAGAGCATAGCTCTTTTACTTCTTTAGTTAGGTTTATTCCTAGGTCTCTTATAGTTTTGGGTGCAATTTTAAATGGGATTGATTCCTTGATTTCTCTTTCTGCTTCTTCATTGTTGGTGTATAAAAACACAACAGGTTTATATACATTGATTTTATATCCTGCGACTTTGCTGAATTCATATAACAGGTCTAGTAATTTTTTGGTGGAATTTTTCACGTATTCCATGTAGAGTGTCATGTTGTCTGCAAAGAGTGAAAGTTTGACTTCTTCCTTGCTGATAATGCAAGCCTTTTATTTCTTTTTGTTGTATGATTGTTGAGGCTAAGACTTCCATTACTATGTTAAATAGTAATGGTGAGAGTGGTCATCTTTGTCTTGTTCCTGACCATAGGGGAAGGGCTCTCAGTTTTTCCCCATTGAGGATGATATTAGCTATGGGTCTTTCGTATGTGGCCTTTATGATGTTGAGGTATGTTCCTTCTATCCCTACTCTCTTTAGGGTTTTTAGCAAGAATCGATGCTGTATTTTGTCAAATGCTTTTTCTGTGTCTATTGAGAGAATCATATGGTTCTTATCCTTTCTTTTATTAATGTGATGTATCACATTAATTTGCAGATATTGAACCAGCCGTGCATCCCAGGAATAAATCCCACTTGATTGTGGTGAATAATTCTTTTAATGTACTGTTGGTTTCAATTTGCTAGTGTCTTGCTGAGAATTTTTGCATAAAGGAAACAGTTTTTAAAAATATATTATGTAAAAGTAAATATTTCATAATCCTCTCACATTTTTCTAAATATTCTTTTTTTTTAATTCTAACTATGAGTAACAAAGAAATCAGAAATTTATCAAGCTTCAACTAAATGAGCTGTCTACCATACAGATTAAATATCTTGGCCATGAATTTACCATTTCTTTCAGTGATTTTTCAAAAGAATTGAGAAATCTGCGTGTGTGTGTGTGTGCATGCATGTGTGTATACATACAGGTATATATATACATATATATATACCTGGTCATAGTTTTATAAGTTTGTCAGTAGCGTCTTTATCATTTTTTATCATGATATAAAGAGTCTTTAATTTGTTTGATAATCACACATGTTGACTGGGATCTTATTGATCTTCACGTCAGAGGTCACTATGTGAAATCATAGATCTCTGTAATTATTAACATCATATATGTAATTATATCATATATTTTAAACTGCATTTATTCCTTATAATTTTTAATAACAATAAAATAGTTTGCAATTTCATATTTGTCCATTATGGATAATCATTCCTTCATCAGTGAGCAGTTACAAATAAGCAGAAAATTTAAGTGTTTCATATAATTTTATGTTATATAGATACTAAAGATGCTTTCTGGTTATTTTCTTTTTCCCAAAAAACTCCTCTCAGATGAAGAGAGGAATGTGTGTAGAACTCGCTAGTTTTTCCCACTGGCCATTTAATAATAAGATTGGAGTCCTTGCCAATCAACATGACTCAGCTCCAGTTTGGAGGACTTCTCCCAGATCACAGGCATCTGCCAGGTGGTATTACTCATTCCCAAAGGGTGTCTGGAAGGAGTTATAGGAACAGACTGCAAGGAAATACTCCAATTCTCTGCTCAGAGGTCTGCATTGGAATAGTTCATTTTATACACAGATGGAACAACTGAGCTCTGGCATAAAGGATCATTGTATGAGGATGTGGAACAATTAGAATTCTCATACATTGAAGGAGTGTCAAATAGTGCAACAATTTGGGGGAAAATGTTTGAACATTTCTTATAGACTTAAATGGAAGTCTACTCTATGACTCATTGATGCCAATCCTAGGTATTTACCAAAGGGAAATGAAAACATATAAAACATTGTACAGAAATGTTAGAAGAAGCTTTATTCATAGTAACTAAATACTGCAAAAACCCCAGTAACCATTTTCAGATGAATAGCTAAATAAATTTAGGCATTTTCATACAATGGAATACTGCTTAACAACATAAAAGGCATCAACTATTGGTACATATAAGAACATGGCTGAATCTCATAAATATGTTCAGTGAAGGAATCCACACATGGGATATTATATATCTGATGATTCCATTTACATAATGTTTAAAAATAGATAAAACTCATATGATGATAGAAATTAGAATACGGTTGCCTACAGTTAGGTATTGGTGATGAATGATCTGTATAACAGCATTGGGGTAGAGGTTACATAGGAATATACATATTTCAAAACTTCCTGAATCCTATACAGCATCTTTGTATTGCAATCTTTGTAATTTTTATTTTAAAAACATATAATTAAGTAGGTGATATGAGTACATCACAAATAAAATAAATGTGATGGTACCAATTATTCTAATAAAAAATATGAATATCCACTAGGTAAAAAAATCTTGATATATCTTGCTTGAAACCAAAATTCACAGAAAAGTTGAAAGAAAAGTGAATGTAAACAACATCTAACAGGTAAATATTAATCAAAATAATACAAGTGTATTTTTACATTAGAAATATTAGACTCCAAGACCAAAGTTATTATTATATTTGAAAAGGCTGTTTCATAGAAGTGAAAATTTTAATCAATTTGGGCAGTATTCATTCAGGAAAACAGAAGTCACTCTATATATCTCCAAAAGGAGATGATTGGAGGAATGGATTTAGAGATGTGTACACAGTGCTAAGCTTTTGGGGGCATCATTTCTAGAGTACTGGAAGTTAATTAATCACAGGGGAACTTCGCCAAATTATCTTAGCTAGCTGTAACACTAATATAAGAGGTTCTTAGGTGCACCTGTACCTACTGGCGGCACAGCTTCTGTGCTTAGTGGCCAGGAGCTTGCCCACTGATGCCTCTGGAAAAGAGCAGCTTCTCCAACACTTCTGTCTTCAGAATTCATGGTAGTTCTTTTCATTGGAAGAATCTCTTCTTGGACCCACTGTCTAGAGATTCCAGGAAAGTAGTTTTCTTCCTGAAAACAACAGTTAATTTACCTATCAGTAAGCTTCAAAATATATACAGAAAAAAGAAAAACAGACTGTTCACTCGAAAGAAATATTGACAAATTCAACATTAATAAAAAAATTTCAACACACTCGACTGCAATTGGCAGAATTTTTAAGAAAAAGGAAGAAAAATAAGAGCAGACACTGATGCTATTTTTGTTGTTGTTATTCTTTATATTCTAAGCCAGATATAACTAACAAAATTTTGAGCTCCTAAACATGGCTGTGCTGCACTACCTTATTTAATCTGAAAAATAACCCCATAACAATCAGTATGAAAACCAAAGCTTTCTCCATTAACCAATTTAGCAGTCAGTAAGGTTTTTGTGTTTTGTTTTTTTTTTTTAAAACATGCGTTGAATTTGTATTTTAAACTAAAATAACTCTGCAGTCTTTCACAGGCGAGTTTGAAAGAGGAATTTGTGCTATTGTCTTCTAATACATTTTGGAGCTTATTCTAATATCCATAGTATTTGTGTAATAAAGCTTCATTCAGAAAATGGTTTCTTTCAGTGTACATCATTAAGCCAAAGACTGGTTATATTTACTCATAACAATGTTTTAAAAACCAATTTCTAAAAGGAGACAATCCAATGAAAGTAGGCCCAGTCTCTACACTTTGATACTATATCTCTGCTTATCTCTTTTCATAGTTTATTTCTCTTAAATATGATTTATGCAATTGTGATATTTTAAGCAAAAATTATACTTGTTCACATTTGCCTATTCATTAATTTCTCTAATATGTCATGATAAAAAATATTATTTAGCATTTGCCAAATTATTTGAGACCTATAAATATTATATAAATATCTATATTGTAGAATAATTATAAGACAAAACTTGAGGAAAGTCTAGGCCTTGACCTCAGGTGACTTGGTAATTCAAATTTTCTTCATCTACATATAGTATCTGTATCCAAAGAAACTTTCTTTGTAATTTCCTGCACACTCCATGTTCTTGCCAACCCCCAAGTTTATAGATTTTGTCCATATTCTGTTGTATTAACAAATTGACGAGCTTAAGGCTACTGCTCATACTTTCTCTGGACCCTTTTCCAGAATGTTTCAAAATCTAGTGTTCTCAGATTAATTATTCCCCTTGAACCTCTCAGTTGAGTCCTGAAACTTGACCAATTGATGAAGGTAAATCAATATTTGGAGCCCTATTTTTTTCTTTACCATTTTATCTCCTTTATTATTTCTTAAATCACTCTAGAAAAATAGAAACCCTAAGTTTGGAAGATACTACATTTGTCTTTGGACCTAGATTAAGAAAAAGCAAAATTGCTTAAATAATATCACTAAGCTGTTTTTTCCTAAATTTAGTTTCATTTAGATCCTATTTCATTGACAGTTTATTCATATCCATTTTCTCTTGACTCTATAAATAATCCAGAACAGTAAATTATCTCTTGATAGGAAGACTTCTGTTTATCAAGAATAATTTTACAATCATTGAGAAACACATCCCCAATTTTTTTTACCTAATATTAAATGGATGATTTTTTTCCCTTTAAGTAGGTCTATATTTTATCTGTACAATTTCTGCTACTCATAGAAGAAATAGTATCTACTGTTTAGCAGATCCTAAGGAAATATATAAACATAGATTTGATACAATTGAGGTATAAGAAACCATGTAAAAAATCCACAGCACCACTACCAGTAGATTTTTGGAATAGTGTGGTTATTTTACTGTTACCATAGAGTGGACTCTCCTCTCCCATCTTTCACAGAAACGAAGCTTCTTTGCTTTGATAATGAGAAGTAAAGGATTGTAAACATGAGAAGTGAAATTGGCAAGGACTCTCTCTTTACAGAGTGGAATTTGGGGCTTTGTTGACAGAGTAGGCTTCAGAACCTCATTTATTAAGACAAGCAAGAGAGGAGATGATAAAGTGACAAGTACTGTTCAAAAATTGTGTGCTCCTTATGCTGTAACTCTTGAGAATGTATGAATGATAGAACCACTGGAAAATGGGAAGAAAACACTTTGTTTCAATGACTAGCTTTATTTTTCTGGGCTATTATTCATAAGAATTACCATTTAGTCTACTTTTAAACACGTAGTGTTGTTTTTTTTTATAAGAGATACTTAAAGAGAAAACTTGAATCTTATATACAGAATAAAATATTAGCCATGAAGAACAGAATTCACTCCTGGTAATGTTCCTTTAGTTTTAGCTATTCTAGAAATTTGTAGATTACAACCTCATATCTTAACAGAAAGCATTGTCACTGGAGTGCTGCCCAGTTGATGGGTGCACTTGAAAAGAACATTCAGTTTTCTGTACTATTCCCAACTCAAGAGATTTAAAATGCTGCCCTAGTGAAAATAAATCTTCTAAATGCTTCAAAACAAACAGATTAGCCAGATATAATAAACCTCAGAAATACGGCCACAAAAACTTAGGAAATATTTCATTCAAAAAACAATTGTTATGTATGTAAATTTTAATATGAATTCTTCATGCTGATCTTTATATATATATAATACACTAACAATATGTAAAATATGTGTGGAGTTCCAGGAAGTTGGAAAGAAACCTACAAACATGTCTTTTTTTTTGTTTTTATTTTTTTATCCTGTCCTTCTTTTATATGACTCTTATTTCTATTTTCTTTTCAGTACACATGCAATCCCATTTTCCTGTGCATATGCATGTATCATGTAGGGCCCCAGCAGGTCCAAAGGGCACACTCAAGAATAATTCAAAGAGATTTTTAAAGGTGTGATCAGACAGACACCACATGAGATAGTGTTGTTCCCAAAAGGTAGTAATGCCAGGATTGCATTAGACCCCTGGTCCTGAAGAGATGAAGCTAAATATATAAGTCATTTGGAAAATTAATAGAGACACATTGTTACTCTGTAAAAAGACACAAATGGCCTCCAGGAAAGGAACATCCAACAAGAGCTAAAACCTTTCTTCAAAAGGGATGCTGCTAGACAAGAGCAGGTCTACAGGGAAGGAGCTGGAGTAATCAGTGTTCTAAATTAACTGTCCTCTCTCTCCTATCTCCTGCCAAGACCTTCTTTGGCCAGACCCATCACAAAAACCTAGGAATAAGGAATCCCTTATGTAGCCCATACATTTCAGCCTCTCATTGTGCAGGGAGTAGAAATGTGGAGAGTGGATCCTCAAGAAATAGGAGATATCCAGTATATATAGATATGTCTGTGTTATCAGTGTATTTCTATGTGGAATCTTCCAACTTTTTAACAAAGAATAATAAATATAACTGTGTAGCAGGAGAAGAAGAAAGGGTTCTGATTTAGTCATGAATTATGGGCCAAACACTGTTAATAAGCACTTTACAAATGAAATAAGTAATATTTTTCACATTTCACTTTAGGAAATAGGACAGAGATCACAAATAGCCTACTCAGGATCATAAAGCTAGTTAGGACTAGAAATTCAATTTCAATCCGTATCTAATTCTGAAGTACTTGCTTTTAAACACTATATGATAAAGCTCTGTTCCTTGCAACATCCTGTTTCTCCCTTCTGTTCCAGCCAAGTTTGATAATTATTTGCTGAACATGTCCTGAGATTTCCAGTCCTTACATCTTTGAGGTAAATGGCAGAGAAGGTAAAGTTCTGCTGTGGCTCTAAAATGGATTACTAATGACTCACCACAGGGGCTCCTTCCTTTTTTTCTTGATGTGCCCATCCCTTCAGTCAACAGTATTTATTGAGTAGATGCTCCATGACATACACTGAGCTAGGTGATAACAACAAATTAAATGAATATTTCAGGAACTGAATGCCATTTGCAGTGGGTAGAGCATAAGGCATACATAGTGAAAAAGTAGGTGAGTTTGAACGGGTAGAAAATGGAAAGATGGTCATGAATTTTGAAAATCTTGCCATGGTATTGAGATTTTATTCTATAGACGAGGAAATTTAAAATTGTTACATTTTAAATAATAAGCTAATATGGTCAGATTTGCATTTTAGAAACATTACTTCAACTGTGGTGAATTGAAAGGGGTGATATTTGCAACAGGAAGACCAGTTTTGGAAATTTATAAAATAATCCAGGTATGAGATAACAGTAATACATAAGCAGTGCTGGCCAAAAGAGATATGCATGATTGAAATGTTGGAGTAAGGCTAGGTGACATTAGAATATGAAACTGTAACATTTTAAAAAATTATATGTGTCTTCAGCTTTTTTCAGGTGGAATTTACTCAATTGCTCTATAATTAGAGCGTTTTTTTTCCTTATGTTATCAGGAGTGACTACTGGCGACCTAATGATACAGAGACCCTGACTATTTATTCTTTAGTGTGTAGGCTAAGAAAAGTATTTTTTTAATGTTTATTTATTTTTGAGAGAGAGAAAGAGAGAGAGCGAGAGCGAGAGAGAGAGAGAGAGAGAGAGAGAAACAGAGCACAAGCAGGGGAGGGGCAGAGAGAGAGGGAGACAGAATCTGAAGCAGGCTCCAAGCTCTGAGCTGTCAGCACAGAGCCCAGGTTTGAATCCACAAACCGTGAGATCATGACCTGAGCTAAAGGAAGCTTAACTGACTGAGCCACCCAGGTGCCCCAGCTAAGAAAAGCATTGAGTCTCATATTATATTTGATATTCTTTGGTTAACTCTCTTCAAACATAATCCAAGAACCCAAGAGGCCATTCAAGCCCCACTGAAGGAAAATTTAATCCCTCCAAGTTCTGTGTTCCCAAATACCTTGAATGTATACTCTGAGCATTGTTCTTATCATACTGCACAAGTATTCATTTTTTTCTGTTTTCCTCAGCAGAAGAGTGAGTACTGCAAGCTTTTATTTTACAAACTATTGACTGAGATTCAGTAGGGCATATTCTATCTTAACCTGGACTTTGGAATCATACAACCATGGTCTGGTTATTTGTTTAGTGATTAACTCCCCTGTGTCTCAGTTCAATTCTAGATGAAGATAACAGTATCTTCCACTATGTTGTGGAAGAAGTAAAAAAAAAAAACAAAACAAAAAAAAAAAAAGAAAAAAACTATGTTAAGATCTAAGCAAACTATTTAATACCATGTAATTAGTTAATAGATTAGAATGATTTCTATTATCCTTTTTCAGCATAGTTTTGGAGACCTATATTTGTCAATACTTTGATAAATGAATAGTAATAACTAAATTGTTAACACCAAATGCCATTCACAAATCTAAACAGTTTACATGAATTGGCTCATTTAATCCTTACAGCAAACTTAGATATGACTGCCATGGCAGTTCTGCAGAGGACTAATTATATAACTTACCTGAGGTTTACATGGCCTGTTAATGGCAGAGCAAGGATTAGAACCGTGCTATTTATTGCCTTCCCAGGTGTAAGCATGAGTAAATCTGTTTCCTTTTTTCCCCCCCATAGCTCCTAAAAAAAGAAAGAAAGGAAGTTTAAAAACACTATCAAAAAACAAAACAAAAAAATCATTGGTATCACTCATGTACAAATGAGGTAAAGCATGAGCCTCTTTTTCTCAATGCAGTGTTTTCTTACCAAGCTCCATGCCTGGTGGATGGTAGGCCTAATGAACTATTGAATGAATGAGTGCCTGTTTATAATTCATACATACAGCTAATTCTGTTTTAATTGTTTTGAATGATCATTATCATAAACAAGAACAACAACAAGAAAAGCAAACCATCTGTCAAAGAATGTGATTAAGTGTCATGAATTGAGACTAGAATGAGGGTTAGGAAGAGGGTGAAAATGTAATAACAGAAAGATTGCAACAAACGTATCTATCCTGTTCCTATTATAACTTGTTTTATTTCCAAATCTGCCACTTGGATCTAGTCCAGTAATATATTCTTATTCTAGAATGTCCAGGCCAAGCACTCAGCATCACTAGCCCCCTTTGAACAAACAAATGGTGAAATATTTATCAGAATTTTTATGCAATGTGCCTTTTTAGCATTAGTAAGCAAACTAATTCTTGCTTAACATAAAATTTCAATTTTTCTTACATATACTTGGATTTTTCCAATAGTGGCAGTCAGTTTAGAGATTTTCTTATTACTTTTTGGCCAAGAAAACAAAGAGTCATGAGTTTTATCTACTCTCTCCTTTTTATGAATTCAATTAAGATTATTAACAGAATGTATGTCTGAGCACACATTCAGACTGTGTGCACATCAGGCACTGGCAGGCCCCAGATTTCCAACTTATTAGAAATCAGTATTCAGGGCAGGAGCATTCTAAGCTTCTGCAAGAGATACAAACAGAAAATAATGCTTAGTTTATGCCACTTAGATATAAAAGAGATCACATCATGCACTGATTACATTGCTGTTTCCAGGATCCAGACAGACTGTTTTTCTGCTAGTGTTTATATTCAGAAAGGTTAAAACAATATTAATACTTTGTGCTTTAGACTCCAGACCCATATTTATCATGAATCTAGGCAAACAGCTCAGTCTGTTATTGTCAACAAATATTCATTGTCCAATTTCCTCAAACTAAAATTTGACAAAACAGATTTTTTCCATTTATTTATTGACAGTTTCCTTCCTTCATGAATATAGTGGAAAAGATATTTTCCATTCACCCTTTGCCCCTACCATTCACCACACCAAACATGTAAGAAGTAGAATTCTAGTGTATAATCGATCTCACCTGAACAGCTATTTAATATAATTGATACCCTGCAGACAGAATTGTAAATATCAGTGATTTCTAACTTGAAACAAAACTTAACATCGAGTGACCAAGCATTTTCAAAGTTTGGTAAATATGAGAACTTGGCCTCATTTCAAAGCTGCTTTCATTTTGGCTCCCTACCAAATGAGCAAGCAAATTAGTGTCAAGGATATATGCAAAATATAGTTACAAGGGAGTAAACATAGCTATTCGTTGTCTCTGTTTCTTCACAGAGGTAGGGCACAAACTTCATGGGCGATGCAACCCTCATAATGTTGGCAACTTTAAGGTCAAAGATGCTTTGAGATGTGGTCTGCCTGCCTTTTACCACATCGGACTATGAAGGGTCCTGTATTATTTCTCAAATCCAACTACCACCATATAAGGCAATCTTCTGTAGCATCAAAGGAATATTTCTGTATTCTCTTTCTTTCTGTACCAGTAGACTTGGAATACCTGGAAATAGCCAGCACTGTGCAAGCCACCTGAAACGTGTCCATTTCATATACTATCTTCACCAACTACATGTAAAGGATTTTGTGAACAGGACACCCAGTCTCTCTTCCTTCAGAAAAATGTGCTAGGAAAGTGTGATTTCACAATGAGGTATGGAGGAGAGTACATGGGATACAAATGAGAAGACAACTCTGCTTCTTGTTAACTATGTGTTTTGAACAAGCTAATGAGAGCATCAGCTTTTCTAAGATGGGAATAATCAGAAAGTCTGCTCTATATTTCTCGTTGGGTTTCTGGGAAGGATATATATCATCATTAGCATAAGTGAAGCACTTTGTAAATTCCAAAATATTTTATTTATTCTAGGTTTGGTATTATTGCCTCAATGAAAGTAAATAATTCAGTTCTAGATATAAGTATCATTTCTTCCTCTGTGAGATTAGAAAGGGAATTTAACAAGATTCCCAGATTTAGAAGATATGCTGTTAGCCTTTACAATATCCCCCCAGCCTTACTCCAACCTCACATTTTAAAAAATTACTAGAGTTGATTTTTTTAGAACAATTTAAAGTTCAAGAAAACTTGAGCAGAAAGTACTGAAGTTCCTATATACTCCTTCTTCTCCCTCCCCAGGTTCCCTTTATTATTAACATTTTACACTGATGTGGTATATTTGGTACAGTTGATGAACCAATATTAATACATTATTATTAACTAAAGTCCGTAGTTCACTCATTGTGTAGTACACGATTTTATGAGTTTTGCTAAATGCATAATTTAATTACCATTACATTATTATACAGAATAGTTTCAAAAGTTACAATATTATACAGAATAGTTTCATTGCCCAAAAAGGCTGTGTTCCACCTCGTCATTCCTCCCTTGTCCAAGTCCATAACAACCACTAATCCTTGTGCTTTATATATAGATTTGATCTTCCCATATTGTCATGTACTTATAATCATATAGTATGTATATAGCCTCTTAAGAATTTGTATTTAAGGTGCCTCCATGTCACTTCATGGCTTGATAGCTCATTTCTTTTAATCATTGAGTAATATTCAATTATATGGATATACCATTTCATTTACCCATTCACCTATTAAAGGACGTCTGGGCTGCTTCCAAATTTGGACAATTACAGGGACTCCTAGGTGGCTTAGTCAGTTAAGCAGCTGAATCTTAATTTTGGCTCAGGTCATGATCTCATGGTTGTGAGATCAAACTCCACATCTGGCTCAGCACTGAGTGTGGAGTCTGCTTGGGATTCTCTCTCTCCCTCTCTCTCTGCCCCTCCCCCACTCATGCTTTCTTTCTCTCTCTCAAAATAAATAAATAAACTTAAAAAATCCAAATTTGGACAATTATGAATAAAGTTACAGTAAATATTCACATTTGAGCTTTTATGTGATATGTTCTTCAACTTATTCAATTAAATACCCAGGAGTACGATTACTTGATTGTTTAGTAAGACTATGTTTACCTTTGTAATGAACTGCCTGTCTTCCAAAGAGGCTGTATTATTTTGGATTCATATTCTCACTTATTAATGAGAGTTCCTGTTGTTCCACAACTTTGTCAGCACTTGGTGTTGTCAGTGTCTTGGATTTTAGCCATTCTAATAGGTATATGATGGAATCCCATTCTTATTTTAATTTGTACTTCTCTAATAACATATGATATTGAGCATATTTTCATATGCTTATTTACCAAATATTTGTTTTCTTTGGTGATTCATGTTTAGATCCTTGTCCATTTTTAAAATATGTTGATCTTTATCTTGTTTTGAATTTTAAGTTGTCTGCATAATTGGATCTGAGTCATTTATTAGATATGTAATAAAGATATTTTAGATAATGTTATCAGATAAAATGAGATATTTTTCCTAGTCTTTGTCTTGACTCTTCTCTCTTTTATTTTTTTAATGTTTATTTACTTTTGAGAGAGAGGGAGATAGACAGAGTGCGAGCAGGGGAGGGGCAGAGAGAGAGGGAGACACAGAATCTGATGCAGGCTCCAGGCTCTGAGCTATCAGCACAGAGCCCAACACAGGGCTCAAATCCATGAGCCTTGAGATCATGACCTGAACTAAAGTCAGATGCTCCACCAACTGAACCACCCAGGTACCCATGACTCTTTGTTCTCTTAACAGTGCCTTTCACAGGGGAGTTTTTTGTATGTTCATTTGTTTTTCAATTTTAATGAAGTCCAGAATACCATTTTTCCATAGGTCATACCTTTACATTGTATCTAAAAACTTCATTGCCAAATCCAAAGTCACCTAGATTTTTTTCTTTGTTTTCTTCTAGAAGTTTTATCATTTATAATTTATAATTTTGCCTCGTATTAACTTTTGGAAAGTGAAAGGTCAGTATCTAGATGCTTTTTTTTTTTCATGTGCATATTGACTTTTCTCAGCATTATTTGTTGAAAGGACTATCCTTTTTCCATTGAGTTCTCTTCGCCTTCTGGCAAAAGTAAGTTGACTTTATATATATGAAGCTATTTTGGAGCTGTCTATTCTGATCCTTGATTATCTGTCTCTTCCATCACTAATACCACAGTGGCATGATAACTATAGCATTATAAGAAGACTGGAAGTCTGATTGTGTCAATTCTACAACTGTGTTTTTCTTTAATATTTTATTGGCTATTCTTGGTATTTTGCCTTTTCATGTAAACTTTAAAATCAGTTTATCATTATCCAAAAAGTATCTCTTGGGGATTTTGATTGCAATTGTATAGATTCTATAGACAAAGACGGGAAGAAATTAATGTTGAGTTTTCCTATCCATGAAAATGTATCTCTCCATTGATTTAGATTTTCTTTATTTATAACTTCTTTAGTTTTCCTCATACAGATCTTATATCTATCTTGTTAGATTTCTACCCGTATATTTTTTTTATTTTGGAGGTGTTCGTGTAAATGGTTCTCTGTTTCTTATTTCAAATTTCAATTGTTCATTGCTAGAATATAGGAAATAAATTTAATTTTGTGTATTAACTTTGTATCCTGCAACCTTGCTATAATTGCTTACTAGTTTCAGAAGGTAGGCGTGTGTGTGTGTGTGTGTGTGTGTGTGTGTGTGTGTGTGTGTGTGTATAAATTCTTTGAGATTTTCTAAATGGGCATTTATATTATCTGCAAACAAAAACAGAAACAGTTTTATTTCTTCCTTTCTAAATGGTATATCTTGTATTTCCTTTTATTCTTTTTTAAGTTTATTTATTTATTTTGGGAGAGAAAGAGAGAACACATGCAGGGAAGGGGGCAGAGAGAGAGGGAGAGAGAATTGCTAGCAAGCTCCATGCTGGCAGCACGGAGCCTAATGTGGGGCTTGATCCCACAAATAATGAGATCATGACCTGAGCCAAAGTTAGATGCTTAACTGACTGAGTTACCCAGGCACCCCTTGTATTTCCTCTTCTTATTACATTAGCTAGGACAATGCCAGTACAATGTTAAATGGGAGTTGTGAGAGAAGACATCCTTGCTTGTCCTGGATCCAGGGAAAAGCATCTAATTTCTTACCACTGAAAATAATGTCAGTTGTGTATTTTTCACAGATGCCCTTTATCAAGTTGAAGAAGACCCCCTCTACTTCTACTTTTTGAAAGTTTCTATAAGTGGATGTTGGATTATGTTTAATGTTTATTATGTATATTAGTATGGTCATATGATTTTTCTTTAGCTTGCCCAATGCAATGGATTACAATAATTGTTTTTTGAATATTAAACTAAACTTACATATGTAGAGTAAATCCTAATTGGTTATTTTGTATAAATCTTTTTATGCATTGTTGGATTTAATTTGCTAATATTTTGTTGAGAAATATTCATTTTTGTTTATGAGAGATATTCATCTACAATTTCCTTTTTAAAATTTGTCTTTTCTGGCCTTAATATTAGGGTAATCCTGGGGCGCCTGGGTGGCGCAGTCGGTTAAGCGTCCGACTTCAGCCAGGTCATGATCTCGCAGTCCGGGAGTTCAAGCCCCGCGTCGGGCTCTGGGCTGATGGCTCAGAGCCTGGAGCCTGTTTCCGATTCTGTGTCTCCCTCTCTCTCTGCCCCTCGCCTGGTTCATGCTCTGTCTCTCTCTGTCCCAAAAACAAATAAACGTTGAAAAAAAAATTTAAAAAAAAATATTAGGGTAATTCTAGCTTCATAAAATGAATTAGGAAGTATACTTTCTAGAAGAGATTTTAGAAAATCGGTATTATTTCTTCCTCAATTGTCTGGCAGAATTCACCAGTGAAACAACCTTAACCTAGTCTTTTCTGTTTTGGAATATTATTACTGGTTGATTCATTTTTTTACAGATAGAAATCTATACAGATTATCACTTCTTGTGTGGCTTTTGATAGATGCATCCTTCGAGGAATTGTTTTGTTTCATGGTCATTAAATTTGTGGGGAGAGAGTTGTTCATAATATTCCTTTATTGTCAGTGGGATCAGTAGCAATGACCACTCTTATCATTTATGATCTTAGTATTTTGTGTCTTCTCTATTTCTTGGTTAACCCAGCCAGGTTTTAGCAAATTTGTTGATATTTTCAAAGAACCAGCTTTGAATTATATTGATTTCTTTATTGTCTGTTTTCAATTCCATTGGTTACTATTCTGATTTTTATTATTTTCTTTTTCCTGTTTAATTTTTTTCTAGCTTTCTAAGGTAGAATCTTCTATTATGCATTAATTTTCCATCTTTATTCTTTTCTAATATGTACATTTAATGCTATAAATTTCCCTCTAAGCCCTGCTTTTGCTGTATCCCACAATATTTGATAGGTTGTATTTTAATTTTTATTTGATTTTCAATATTTTTAATTTCTACTGAGACTTCTTGGTATATGTGTTATTTATCATTGTGTTGTTTCATCTCCAGGTATTTTGGAATTTTTCAGCTACCTTTTTGTTATTGATTTATAGCATAATTCCTTTGTGGTCTGAGAGCATTCTTTGCATGATATCTCTTTTAAATTTGTTTAGGTGTGGGGCGCCTGGGTGGCGCAGTCGGTTAAGCGTCTGACTTCAGCCAGGTCACGATCTCGCGGTCTGTGAGTTCGAGCCCCGCGTCGGGCTCTGGGCTGATGGCTCAGAGCCTGGAGCCTGTTTCCAATTCTGTGTCTCCCTCTCTCTCTGCCCCTCCCCCGTTCATGCTCTGTCTCTCTCTGTCCCAAAAATAAATAAACGTTGAAAAAAAAAATTTGTTTAGGTGTGTTTATAGCACAGTATATGGAACACCTCAGTGAATTTTTCACATGGGCTTAGAAGAATATATTTGCTACTGTAATTGGATGGAGTATTCTATAAATCTCAATTAGGTCAAGTTGATTGCTATTGTGGCTCAGGTCATCTATATCCTTAATGATTTTGTGCTAACTGGATATTTCAGTTACTGATAGAAGTGCGTCAGTGTCTCCAGTTTTAAGTGTATTAGTCTATTCCTCCTTGCAGTGCTATCAACTGTTGTGTCAGGTAATGTGATGCTCTACTTTTAGGAGAATACACATTAAAGATGGTTTTGTCTTCTTGGAGAATTATCCACACTGTCATTATGTAATGTGCCTTTATTCCTGATAAGATTCTGATAATCTGTATTTTATTTTGATATCATTTTCCTTCAATCCAAATAACTTTTTCTAGCATTGAGCATTTCCTCAAGTGTAGATGTGATTGCAATAAATTAGCAGAGTTCTCTTTTATCTAAAAGTGTCTACTTCATCTTCATTCTTTTTTTTTTTTTAATTTTTTTTTCAACGTTTTTTTATTTATTTTTGGGACAGAGAGAGACAGAGCATGAACGGGGGAGGGGCAGAGAGAGAGGGAGACACAGAATCGGAAGCAGGCTCCAGGCCCTGAGCCATCAGCCCAGAGCCTGACGCGGGGCTCGAACTCACGGACCGCGAGATCGTGACCTGGCTGAAGTCGGACGCTTAACCGACTGCGCCACCCAGGCACCCCATCATCTTCATTCTTAATAATTTTGCTGGTCTTGAAGTTCTTCGTTGATAGTTTTTGTTTGCTTGTTTTTTCTTTTATCACTTCAAATATATTATCCCATGGTCTTATTTCCATAGTTTTTGATGAGAAGTAAGCTCTAAATTGTTTTATTGTTTCTCTGCAACATAGCCTGTTTCTCTTTTCTATTTTCACCATTTATTCTTTTGGCTTTCAAAGGTTTGCCTATTCTGTGCCTAAGTGTGGTTGTTATTATATTCATCAAGCATAAGACTCATTAAGATTCTTTATTCTATTAATCTATTTCTTTCATCCAATTTAAATTGGATTTGGTGGGGGGCGCCTGGGTGGCTCAGTCACTTAAAGGTCTGACTCTTGATTTCAGCTCAGGCTATGATCTCATGGTTCGTGAATTGGAGCCCCACATCCAGCTCTGCGCTGACAGTTCAGAGCCTGCTTAAGATTCTCTCTCTCTCTCCCTCTCTCTCTGCCCCTCCTCTTCTCTCTAAATTAATTAATTAACTAATTAATTGATACAATATAAGGTTATTATTTCTTCAGTGATATTCTTCATGCCTATTTTCTTTCTTTTTTTCTTCTAGGATTCTAATATTCTAAATTCCTCTAGGATTCTAAATATCCTAAGTACTCAGAATATTTTAACAAGTTTAGATCTGAACTTTAAAATATTTTCTTTTTGTTTTTCAACTCGGTTAATTTTTATAGATATGTGCATAAGCCCCAGTTATCTCTCTCTCCTGTTGTTAATTGCACCCAGAGGATTTTTCAGAAACTACATTTTTTAGATGCAGAATTGCCATTTTGCCTGTTTTAGTCATATTTCTACTTTCTTCTGAAGTTTTCCATTTTCACACTCATTGAGATCATATATTATCTTAAATAATTGAGAAATATTATAAATTAATAGCAGCTGTAGATCTTTGTCTATGAATTCCCACATATGAGACATCTTGCGGTTGTTCTAAATTGATTGTCTTTTTGCTTGAGAATGAGTTCCATGTTCTTAGCTGTTTGAATGTCAGGTAATTTTTATTTTAATGTGGATATTTTATGAATATTAAGTTGTGAGGTTATGGATTCTGTGATTTTTTTAATGATTTATGTATCATTTTTTAAAGAAAGAAATTGCTTCAGGTGGATATAAACTGAAAATACTGTTTCCTGGTTGGCAACTCCAGCCTCAGTAGAGAACTCTTGTCTTTCACTGAGCTGCTTTAAAGTTGAAGAGGAGCCAGCCAAATACGTGGACCAAAGAGAATCTGAAGATATCCTCTATCATTCTTTCCCTTGAAAGATTTCACTGTCTTTCTTCTGTGTCCATAACTTTGTCCTCTTTCCCCAGACTAGAAGACTGCACTTTTGCCCCTGCCATTTTATACATGATGACTGTTCCTTTTATAAACTCAGAAGCAACGAAAATTGGAAATTAACTATATAAATCCCCTCCTTTGAGATTAGACTCATTACCAGAGTCTGCCTGCTTCTCTTTACTCTTCAATACATTTACATTGGTCTCTTCTGTACAGATATTATTTCAGTGGAGGTGTTGGTCTAGTAGCATCTGACTCATCTGTTACTGGATACATTTCCGATGGACTTAACACACACACACACACACACACACACACACACACACACACACACACAGAGTCAGTTCCATTATAATGTTTATTTTGAACACACAAATTTCTTCCAATTGATATATTAGGAAATAATTTGAACATAATGTGAATCTTGTGTTTTCTTATGCACCATTTCATCAGAATAAAGAGTACATGAATGCAGAAAAATGCACCCAGTTGCACTGAGCTGATACAGATACACAAAAGGCAGGCACAGTCACATAGGCATACAGACCTTGAAACTCTACTAGGTACCCCAGTTTGCTATATGTATTATGAGACACACTTATTCACATCTTGTGCTAATTTATGCATCTCATTTTAGATACCCTCTTCCAACCACTTCATAATCACTCAAAGCTACAATACTTCTAACACGCACTTCATCAGCAAACTTCAGCATTTTTCAATGTAAAGTGCCACAATTGTTGTAGTCTTTATGTATCATTTAACTATAAAATGTTTATAATTGTGCTATTATCTTTATTAGATTCTTATATTTTTGTTGTTATTTTTAACAAGTCACTGATGAATCTTCTGTGTAGTATGTCCCTAAATCCATTTCCCCCTAAGCTTTATGGGTTTTACTGAATGATTTTATATAACATGATAATATTTAGGAACAACATATATTGACTTAACATATTTTAACTTATATTAACTTATATGTAAGTTAATATATTTATATACTTAACATATATATATAAGTTAATATATTTATATACTTATATTAACAACATAAAAGACTTAGGTGGAACACATTATTTTGTGTATATTGTACACATTATTTTGCAGTTAAAATATGGCTTTACATTTTTATAAGGCTGTGTTTGGCTCAAATGCTTCAAACTATATGATTATAGACAATATAATGCAGCGGCTCTGTATATATCAATTTTTTCTTTGAATAGCTAATAATACTGTATAGAGATTAAAAAATTAATGCATTAATGTCTCCCTGAATAAGTATCAATATACAGATAGTGCTTCTGGACATCATTTTGCATTTGAAGATTTTACCTCCTGGCTGAGAAAAATCTGTACATATCTAAATCGTTTTTACTTGTTCCCTTATAAAAAAATATAGGTTTGATAAAAGACCAAATGGTAAAGTTGGTAAATTTTCTCCAGTATCCCATGCTTGAGGGTCTTAGCATTATATTCAGCTGTAGGCCATCCAAATTGTGCCTCCTTGGAAACTTATAGTATAAATGATTATTACTCAATTACCTTTCTGTAGAGCGGTGAGACAAATATGAGTTTCTCATGCCAGTTTCCCCCCACTTTTGCCTCCTCAGTTTACTAAGTTGTAATACAGCTACTCTTCCCTTTTCCTCTTCAGTTGATTCTCTCTCTCACTGCTGAGATGCGTACAAAAGAATATGAGACACTTGTTACCAGAATTCATGTGATTTACACGCCATTTTGCAGAGTCTTGTACATAATTATTTTAATATTGCAAATTGCTTGGAGTAAAAAATTAATTTTCTACTTAATTTTCTAATAAATAATTTGTCATTGATAGCTTTAATACAAAAGCTTGAATTACATATTACAGTATTCAAAATATTTAAATCATGCCATTTTAAAGCAAGATAATGAGGAACTAGCTATCCAAAAGGAAATGGAGGTTCAAAGAAACCTAATGGCTTCAGGAAGGTCACTCAGATAGTAAATACCAAAGCTAGGATTTTAAAGGTACCATCTTTCACTTATGTCAATTAAGTGGTTTCTGAGAGATCTAAATAATAAAATAGTCCATAACATTCCCTCTTAACAGCATTTCCCATCAAAAGATTATTGACTTTTAGAAAATTATTTTCATTATCAAAAACTACAAGAAAAAGGAAGATGAGAGGAGAAAACAGACAAGCCATCTAGAAAAATAAGTTTTTGGAGATAGTAAAATCATTCTGCGTAACTTCAGTAGCTGTTATTTATTTATATATGAACTCTGTTCTTAACTATATCACACAGCAAGCACAATTTGTGAATGCCAGAAATTTTGTACAATAGACAGGTACCTAGACTAGATTGAGCTTTCAGAAATAATTTTAACATGCTGGAGAAAGTATAGGGTGGCTTGCTCAAGACCTTTTTGCAGGTAATAAAGTTTGCATTAAAAATAGTAGGTAGTCAGAGGAGACCTGATACTTTGAGAAAAACTGCATGTCCATCATATAGCCTAAGCTGACACCTCACATGTGTGACACCGTGTGTAAGGGAGGAGGAGCCAGTTAAACCCACAAACATACGCAGACTCACATCACACATATGTATATGTAATATTAAAGGTTCAAAGTGTAATTCCCAGAAAAGAAGGGACCAGTAGTTTTGAAGAAAAGACAGTGTCCTTGGATCACACTCTGGCACCTTTCACAGCGGGCTGGTGAAGCCTGGATGCAAGTGTTAGAAGAAGTGCATTAAATATGCCAGGAGAAGTACCTACATGAATACAGGGCAAATATTTTTTTTAATTCTCTATGCAAATGATACAAAAAATATCTATGATATTAAGGATTCCCACCTGAATTTTCCACTGGTAGTTAATTGTTTCCATATACTGAAAACATCTAACAGAGAAAAGCTTTAATAATTGACATGTCTACTACTAACCTGTTATTGATGTTACTAACCCTTCTAGAACTAATACCATCAAGAAAAAGAAGAATTGTATCATAAACTTCAGAAAAAAAATTTAATTCAGAAACAACATCTTCAATGTGCCTCCATATACATACATGTATTTTAGAGTTGTAATCATGAAGTTTTTGTTTTGAATTCTCTGACTCTTACATTTTCTTCCTAAAACTTAAAAAAAAAGTGTTTTGACACAACCTTTATGATTTCAATTGTTGATATCCACAGTGTATTTCATTTATTAGCGTTAGAATTTTCCAAGTTGTGGTTCTTATATTAAATTCAAAACGGGTACCTACAATTAACTTTTGTGTTAGGTTTAATTATTTTCTTATGTAAAATTCTTAGGTAAAATATAATTCAGTCAGTAGGTGTAAATATTTATATACCTTGTAGCATTTCCATATGGCTTTCCACAAATATTATACAGAACTTGCCACCAATAGTTTATAATCATTTGTTTCCTCAAAAATCTCCCACCATTAGCTGATAAGTTTTCCAGTTTTTTTTTTAATTTATTTAATTACATTATTTTATGTGGCTTTTAATTTTATTAAAAACTTCTGGAAAAAAATTTTAAATAATTTCATCATTATTTTAAGTGATTGGCTGTGTTGTGGGGTTATTCCTTAATTCTATTTTCAAACTTCTTATATTTGTGTACAGTGTACATGTATCATGTTTATAATCAAAGAATAAAATAATGCTGTAAAAATTGTTTTTCTGCCTTTCTGATAACATCACATCACTTTCTCTATTTACATCTTAGTAAACTAAATAGTGCTGATTTTATTGTGAAAAAAATCATTTTCTAAAACTTTAGAAATAGAGGAAAACCCACTAAAACACTTTCAACAATATAAATCTTGGTTAATTTCCAGAGAATGAGTCTTTGGTTCATATATATGAAGTAGACACCACCTTTAGTTTTATTTTTATAAAAGAAAATTTATTTTGTCAGCGTATACGCTTGTTTACTTCCAGATAATACAAAGCAGCTTATCATCTTGTAGGAATAAGCACATTTGGTTTACCACACTTTATAGAACAATGCCATTTTCTAATGGCATTTATCTATATGCCATTTATCTAATGGTTTATCTCTAGAGAAGCAAGTTGGAATACATAATATTTTAAATGAAATAGAAACAATAAAAACATTACAGTAAGCATTTTTAAAGCAAAATGCACAGGTCAGAATCAACCAAATCTTTAAATACATGATTTGAGATCTCTAATCTTCCTTGTGTATAATTTGGGTCTAAATCACTTTAGTGGAAAATTTGTATTTGCAATTACTTATATTTTCAGTAAACCCAATTTTTTTCAGAATTACTGCAAGAAATAATTAAGGTAGAATCTAACCTCAAATCTTCTGATTTATTTGGTGACTTTTACAAATTTGCTTTATATGCAATTCATATGTGGAGAAATAATAAAATAGCCATCGCCACACTGTACAGCACATAGCTTGCATGTTCCACTAGACTGTGAGATCTTTGAGGGCAAGAACCATAACTTTTACATGACCTATTCCCACCACTTAGCACAGAGCTTTTCACAGCATGTGCCCTATGAGTGATCATGGAATCATTGAAAGAATGATGGCTGGAGGGAAAATCCCACTGTGTATTATACTTCACGGGAGCTTCTCTGAGAAAAAAACCGTGCTTTTGTTGACTGTGTACAAGGGTTTGTATTTTTCAGGCTTACTCACTGCTTTGATTTCATTACAATTCTAATCCCCATTGCAAACGTTTTCTCAAATATTTTGAAGCTACAGCACTTTCTGTATCATGGAAGGTTTCTTAATATTCTCAATTATTATCATGTCAATTTTTAAAACTCAACATAGTCCCTATGGGAGAGACAAGTAACCTCACAGTACACAATCATGGACAAGGGCAAACAAATTTGGCATTTTGCCAGGTAACGCTAAAAGACAAACACAAGATGCTCTGAGGGTGTTTTTAGTATTGATTCCTTGTACCTGCCTTCATGAGTCCCAGCTGTCAGGCACACTTCCGCTGGCTCTGGGTGTCTTGTTCCTGTGCTTGGCAGAAAGGGGACTCAATATTGAAAGAGAAAAATGTACATCTGAGAAAGACTCAAGGAAATAGAAAATGATCCACCTGTTCAAAAAAGTATCAGTAATTAATAAAGCATACTTAATTCATAAAGAAAGGTCCACAAACATGACAGGATCCTACTCTGTCTTGCCTGCCGCCAATGAAGATCTCTTGCTGCAATTTTATTAATAGATGTAAAATAAGTTTCCATTACTTTTCACATGGACTCATAATTCATGTGATATTTCAAGTGTTGTATGTGGAATGTCCATGTCCCGAAGAATCCAGTTAAGGACTACAGTGGGCACTTCTCTCAATAGATTTTGTCGGCTGAATATGGTAGATTCATTCTCTCACACTCTCTCTTTCTCTGGTCAGAAACCATTGTTCTTTCCCCACCTCATTGTGTTTGAAAACAAGCTAGACTCTATTGACTTATTTTTCACTGGCAAGATTTTTTCAGCAAGTTGAGCTATAAATACAATTGAAGTAAATGCCTGCAATGGATAGAACACTATAAATTTAGTTTCTTTTTACTCTTACTCTTTGCGGTTGCTTTAAAGTTTTGTATGACTATGGAGATTGATGTGAGGTCTGAGTCTATGTTATAGGAATAGGAAATGGTCTTCACTTAAAATAGAAAATATGAGGTAATGTCCAAGCAAAAAAGTCTGTGTACCACAGGCATTACTATTGCAAATGCTAGATTACCATCCAACAAGAACAACAACAAAAATAACAAATAAATGATTTCATTTTATACTGTATTTTCCTAAACAGTACTACATAATATGTTGTCTCCTTTATTATACATAAAACCATGTAAAGTAGTACTCAAGGGCACAGTTTGAGTCTCTTTTTAATGAGATAGGCATAGGTTTGTAGAAGTATAAACCAAGAAACAGTTGGTAAATTCTAGAATTGGATTAGAGAGGCACCTGTGTGGCTCAGTCCGTTAAGCATCCGACTTTTGATTTCGGCTCAGGTCCTGATGCCAGGCTGGTGGGATGGAGCCCCGTGTCTGGTTCTGCACTGAGCATGATGTCTGCTTGGGATTCTTTCTCTGTCTCCCTCCACTCCTCTCTCTCTCCCTCTCTCCCTCACTCACACTCACTCTTTCTCTCTCTCAAATAAATAAAAATAAAATTTAAAAAGTCTTTATTCATTTAAAAAAATTAAAATAAAAAATAGAATTGGATTAGATATTAGTTTTTCTGACTTTTAAATTGATACCCCGTACTATTTACTTTTCTACATTATAAAAATTTCAGTATTTTCCCATCCCTTTTGCAATATTGTTTGTGATAGTCTCTGCTGTATCCAACATTTATTTTGCCCCCTTGTTCATACTTAGAAGTCCAATACATATAGTAATGTATGCCCACAGTAGAGGCTTAATAATATTGGTTGAATAAATGAATTCCTCATTCCCTAGTGGTACTTTAAAATTAATGCTGTCATTGAGAGGTGCTTTCAAGATATGTTTCATCAGATATATGACTTTATGGTGTACTTTTTCAGTAGGCAATACTTCTGAAGCATTTAGTTTACTAGGAATTTTAAATATATCTGAGCAAAAAATAAACTGTTTCGTAAAGGAAATCTTTAAAAAAGACAAAATAAGAAATAGCAAACTTTATTTACATCACATGGATTTTTTGTTAGCTCTTCAACTAGTACACAAATGAGAATTCTTTTAAACTAAAAATTAAAAAAAAAACATACTTAGAACTCACTGAATTTTTTTAAATTATCAATAAAACAGAACTATTGAAATATTTGCAACTAACCCTACTTGTAGACTTTATGTGGTATAATACATTTCATTTTTCTTTAAACTACTTTAAGTTATGATTATCTGTTACCTATAGTCTCAAACATAGATACTGATCTCAGATCCTTAACAATAGTATTATTGCTTAATTAGTCTTTGAATCCTCCTGATACCTAAAATAGTCTTGGTAATAGTAGAAACCAAATGACTACTTCTTTAAGTAAGGGTGCAGGGGTGACTGGGTGGCTCAGAAGTTTAAGTGTCCTAATTGAGCTCAAGTCATGATCTTAGGGTTCATGGATTGGAGCCCTGCATCTGGCTCTGTGCTGACAGCATAGAGCCCAGAACCTGCTTCAGATTCTGTCTCTGTCTCTCTCTCTCTCTCTCTCTTTCTCTGCCCCTTTCCGGCTCATGCTGTATGTCTCACATTCAAAAAAAAGTGAACATTAAAAAAATAATTAAAAAATAGATGCATACAATGAAGGATAAATTGTAATGAATGAAACAACTAAGTTATCGATAGGGAAAGCTAATTAAAAATATAGTGTTGAAAAATCTAAATGAAGAGGGACTTTCACAAGAGTATTGAGAAGGTCGGAGGAGTTTCCAAATAAGAGAAATGGTACGAACCACGCACTTGGGTTAATGTGAATTAAACTATTTGTCAGAGAAGTTATGGAGAGTTCATTGGCCGAAAAGAGGAAAATGATAAGGAATGAAAAATAAAGGGGGGGAGGCTAATGCACAATTTTCAATCTTTTATTCTATACTGTGAAGAGAAGCAAACAGAAACTAAAGATAAGCTAATCATTAAATATTAGAGAAACTACTACATTAAAATAGTGGATTAGGAGCACCTGGGTGGCTCAGTTGGTTAGGCGTCCAACTCTTGATAATGGGCTCAGGTCATGATCTCACAGTTGGTGGGATAGAGCCCTGTGTCATGCTCTACACTGTCAGTGCAGTGATCCTCTCTCCCCCTCTCTCTGCCCCTCCCCAGTACACATGTGCTCACTTGCTTGCTCTCTCTCTCAAAAATAAACATTTAAAAAATAAAATAAAAATGGTGGATGAAATAGTTTATTAGCTTGATAATTAAGTGAAAAAATGAGTACAAATGTATGTTTGCTATGATTATAAGGGCAACTATTATAAAAATAATATATGCAAGAGAGCTTCTGCTCCCATAATGGCAGTCTCTATTGTTTTAGTTAACCCTTCAGCCAGATAGAATATATAGTCTGGACAAAATATAAAAAGCAATTATTTGAAAACATAGGTACAAAAACATTCAGAAACTGGAGGGATTTCAACCTGTGAAAGAAGAGAACTTCATTCAGTGACATCCAATTTGACAACTTTTCCCCTTAGGGCATTGGCATTGAGAGCTGGGATCAATTAGAAAGTCTCAGTTTTTTTATGATGATGTGTCAAAGGATAAAGCGGAGGGGTTTACAAAGCAATAGGAAATTTAGTTGGAACATGCAGGAGAGGAGGGAACCGTAGAGTAATGTGTTTCAATATCTCCGTAAAGGTTCCCCTGGAATTATTGGCTATCACCTATAAATCTCTGTCCAATTATATTGCTTTACTTAAATGGTTGTTTGTTAGATATGCAATTCAGAATCTATTTTTGGGCACTTTTATCGTTTTTATTTTTATAAGATATATAGCAATATCTAAGATACCTTTTATAAATTATGAGATCTCAATATTTCTAAGTAATTTTTGTTTGTATCAAATATGTTCTCCTAATATACTACTGCCTTTTAGTATCTGAGTAACCAGTTCCCTTGGTAGGATATCTAGGCAGCTAATTTTATTTTATGCTAATAGGTGTAATAGTTTGGTTATTAAAATTTTTTATCTTCACCTTTTATACTTTTAAAGCATTCAATGGCATGCATTTGGATTAGCTTAAGAAATATTTTACAGTGGAAAATGTCTGCTATCATTTTATGGGTAATTATGGGTCTTCTGAATGATGATGAATGAGATATTAATGTCAAATAAAGAACCATGGTGTTCATCTCTCCTTCTTCCTTGCCTTATTCACTAAGGACATTGGTTAATATCCACATTTTTAAAAACTTCAAATTTGCAGAATTTACCATCCTTTGAGGACTCATGCTTTACTCTTGGGAATATTAAGTTTTGGAGAGACCTGTCTCTTTTTTTTTTTTTTTAATTTTTTTTTCAACGTTTATTTATTTTTGGGACAGAGAGAGACAGAGCATGAACGGGGGAGGGGCAGAGAGAGAGGGAGACACAGAATCGGAAACAGGCTCCAGGCTCTGAGCCATCAGCCCAGAGCCCGACGCGGGGCTCGAACTCACGGACCGCGAGATCGTGACCTGGCTGAAGTCGGACGCTTAACCGACTGCGCCACCCAGGCGCCCCGAGACCTGTCTCTTAAGAGACAGTACAGTAAATAAGAAAAAAGATAATGCCTAAATTACAGGGTTGTGATGAGCCATAAATGAGATGCATGCATGCATAAACCACAACAGATATTATCTGCTATGCATTAACTACTCAATAATTTTTGATTGACTACCCAGTGTTAAATAGTTGTCCCACAATAAGATCAAATAAGGTGACGCCCACTCTAAAGTCATCCAAGCAATTAAAAAATAACCACCAGTTCTGACTCTTGATTTTGGCTCAGGTCATGATCTCGCGGTTTGTAGGTTTGAGCCCCACATAAGGCTCTGTGCTAACAGCGTGGAGCCTGCTTGGGATTCTCTCTCCCCCCTCTCTCTTATTGGCTATCACCTATAAATCTCTGTCCAATTATGTTGCTTTACTTAAATGGTTGTTTGTTAGATATGCAAACTACCTTCTCTCTCTCAAAATAAATAAATAAACTTAAATTTTTTTTTTAATTTTTTAACCACCAATGCACTCACTACTAAGAATATAAACTTCTTCAGGTTGAACATTTCAAACTCTTATAAAATGTCCTGCTTTTACTAAAGACTACTTTCTCCCCATTCCACATTTTTTTTTTGGTGAAGAGAGTCCAAAAAGTATTCATTGTGGGCCTCTTTCTGACCCTTTTCTCATATTGTCCTTGGGAACGTAGATTGACTTTTGTGACTAAGAGATAGGATAGTTCACATCGTATCAACCATTAGGATTTTTGTCATTGTTGGCAGATAATTTCTCTCACATTTCTTTATATCTTGTGACAGCTTTGTATTCTAGACTATGTTTTCAAGGAATTTTTTTTTCTTTTTTCGCCACTCAAGGAATTTTTTTTTAACAAACAGCCTTAGAAGACAGTGTCTCCCTCCAGGATAGAGACATATTTGTTCACCATTCAAGATAATAAAGATGATGTACCCTCCATGACAAAGGTCTGGAAGGTTTTTAGAAACTCCTTTAAAAGATAGAGGTTTCCTAGACTTAGCTGCTATTCAAACCCACTGTGTGCATAGTAGCCATCTGGGCAGCTCCATGTCATCTCCTCAGGCAAGAAGAACTGATGCAAACATGAAGCTCATGCTGCCTGCTGTATTGTAATAAAGCCCTTTGTCTCTAAACCAGAAGGTTGTATCTTCTGCCAGTATCTAGATTTACTTATTAGTTTAGGAAGTAGAGTAAAATCATAGAGTCTTTACAGTTCCTGACAGTATATGTAAATGTGTGTGTGTGTGTGCGCGTGTGTGTGTGTGTGTTCGTTATTTTACAACTTCATTGTGGGGATGGAGCACTCAATTAGCACGCAGTCTACATAGAGAGCTCATGAGTATTTCCCCACGAGGTGTGAATAGGCAGCCCTGGACTAGTAAACATGGCACCATTCATGTAAGAAAACTGCTCCCACTCTCCCTTGCAAGGTGCATCAATAGTACAACACAAAGTATAGAAGAACAAGAGGGAGAAATAGACACAACGGAGAGTTAGACCATACAGTTCTTACCTACTAAAGGACTGCGGTTGCCTTGTACTAGTTAGGCTCAAAGATGTCTTTGAATTGGATAATATATGATTTGACTTCAAAAATGTTTCAGATCAGAGTGAAATAAAGTAAGCCAAGTTTCTTCCTACAGATAGATTGTGGCTCAAACACAAAGTTACTGACACTTATCAAAAAAATAAAGTGTTCTCCATTTTTAGACATTACTTTAGAGACTCTGTAGTCCTTACCGTTTACAGCAGCTTGAACTAAAGATACACCAGTATCTAAATGAAGAGAAATGAACTGTAACTTAAGGTGATGGAGTAAGGGGAAGACAGAGAAGAAGGCACAATATGGCAGGTATTTACTAAGTGAAATAAGAAGTAGGTCAACATTTAGACATAAAAGATGAGAGAAAGAGAAGTATAGAATTATGCACAATAAATATGATCTCTCTTTCCAAGAGAGACAAAAATATTTCATGCAATGTTAAAACTACACAGAAAGTTTGAAAACATCTAGTTCAGAACACTCACTCTGCAGATGAGGAAATTGCCCAATATCACACAGTTAATTACTAAGCGATAGCCTTTAAACTTGAATCTCGATCATGACAACACGAACTCCTCATTAAGCCTTCAGCCTTCCATCGCCTTCTATTATTATCTTTTATTGCCATTTCTTGTTCTTAAATTAATGGATGATTTCTTTATGTTATTTGTTGATGGTAGAGGATGTAAAAAGAGAGGTTGAACAGGTTCAGAGAGGCAGTAGAAAAGCAAATGTATATAACTTTCTGAAAACAATCTATATATGATTTACTTGTCATTTGTACAAAAGCTACATAAATATCAGTAGTGAGAATATGCTCATTTTAAGGTCTTACCAATTAATTTGTCAAACTGTTCTCAATAGCTCAATTTTTTGTCATTTTCTATGACTTTTTAAGAAAAGTCAATGAATTTATTTACAAATGTTACTTTTTAATGTTTTATTCCATCCCCCCCCCAAATAAATGCAATGGTAAAAGCAATATAATTCTTAGCGAGAAAATCGGTGCTGTATCTTTGATTCTTTTTAGTTCCCTAAACTCTATATTTGTTATGTTTCTCTATTCCCTCTTCAGTGAGAATACCTGAGTCACCTTGCTCATCAGAAAATGATGGATGAGTAAGAGTTTGCTTCCTTATCCATTATTGAACACACATAAGTTTCCCTTTTTGGAAGCCACATTAGTGTAAAAATCAATACAGTACTTAAATCGGCTACCCCATCAGCATCATCAATTGAGTTTATGAAGGAGCTACCTAACCAAATAGTAACCAAAACTAATCTGAGTCCAATTATAGTCCATTGAATAAAGGTTTCTCACTTATCACTAGATTAAGAGCCTGATTAGGCCCAGTCCATGATGCAATATTGAAACAAATGTGCACTTCCAAGTTTATTCACCCAGCCTTAAATGCAAGCCACTTAGAATGAAGAAAATTCAACACTTAGTGTATTAAGAGACAAATATTGCTCTTGACAGAATGGAATTATAGACTCTCAGGTTTAAAAGTGCTTTGAGAACTTGTTTAGTCTAAACACACAATGTTTGTGCCCTCTTTGAAAAATATCAGCCAACTAGCCATGTTGATTCATGTGCCTATGTCCCCTGTTCTTACCTACTCTACTGGGTAATAATCTTGGTTTATTTCTCTGTAATCTTTAGCACCTCCCTTGCCAGATTACATATGTATTTGCCCCCCTAAATTTGGCAGAAAAAGAAACTAATAAATTATTGTAGTTAGTGTTTGCTAATAAATCTAAGGTAAACTTTGCCTTTTTAATTGCTGCATTTTGTGTTTGCAGAAAACATAACAAGTACACATATAAGAAGGCAAGTAAGAATCTCCCTTAATCTCAAAACATTTTGAGGTATAGAAACTAAAGACAAAAAGCTCCTATATAGGCCATTCAATGCTATAAGTTTCCTAGTTAGAATATGAAGCATAAAAAATAATCTTGACAGTTTTACCTTTTTATTTGTGAAGTCAGCTTCATGTCACTATAATATTTTTTTACTCCCTTACATAGCTAGTCATAGGTCTCTTAATTCCAAATGTTGATGATGGATTGACCTAGAGTTCATTTCCACCTTTATCTAATTACTAATACACGCCTGCTATTTTAAAGTGATCAGACAACAAGGGCACCTGAGTGGCTCAGTCGGTTAAACGTCCAACTCTTGATTTTGGCTCATGTCATGATCTCATGGTTCGTGAGATGGAGTTCCGTGTGGGGCTTGCACTGACAGTGCAGAGCCTGCTTGGGATTTTCTCTTTCCTTGTCTCTTCACCCTTCCCCCCTCCTCTCTCTCTCTCTCTCTCTCTCTCTCTCTCTCAAATATAAACTTAAATTTTAAATTTAAAATAAAATAATTAAGTGATCAGAAAACAAAGAGCAAACAAACAAAAAACAAAAAAACAAAGAGGTTTTTATACTTTGGAGCAAAGAAGCCTGTTGGCTCTGTGGAGATTACTTAGGTGTTTTCAGGTATTGCCAGTGTTGATGCAGTGGTTTGGTATAAAGCAGCATATTAAAACAAATTGTTGCCGATTATGTCTGATCATTTCCTTATTGATTTTGCCTAATTTTTTTGTTACCTTTTTGTTTCATGATTCAAAATCTTCATCCTTCCATTGTCAATTAATTATAGTCTCATCTGTCACAACTGTCTATAGCTTAAACTCATCCTGTCTGTGCTTCACGCAGTTACTGTTCGTAGTATTTATCATTCTGCTCAAAACATTTAGTGATTTTCCTTGAAGGATATCTACAGCGTAAGTTTCAATTTCTTAGTGGGACTTCAGAGAAGACTCCAATTACCCCTTTTAGTCAACGTTTTCAATCCTCTTAGGCAGATTGTACTCTCCATCAGTCCTCAAGTAGATTGTAACCACATGGGTTCCATTTTCTTTCAAAATTCCAATTTTATTATATAGTTCAGTTTCCACTATAACCACACTTATATTTGCCAGATTGTATTTTCTAATTATTACTATGGCACTGGTTTATCTGTTTGCAGTTACTTTTATTTCTGCCTGTTGTGACCTATTCTTCACCTCACATTCTGAAATCATTCTTCCGTGAGATGGCACTTCTTTGCAACGCTCCTGACACTGATATCCTCTCCCTCTTCTGGACTTCTGTAATTACTTGTGCTGAAAACATGTGTCTATACCTCTTTCTCTCTCAAATGGAAATACTTTGAGAACAGAAATATATCCATCATAGATTCTGCTCTATCTTGTAAAATAATATATGTTTATTTATCTCTTTATATCATGATTAATTAATGTTTTAGTAAAATATAGAGAATGCATTCATCATGGGGTTCAGTTCTTCCCATCTAAAGTTAAAAAGGAACCCCAAATATGGAAACTGTTTTCTGATTTTCTGTGGTCTAAAATGTATTTTAAGTCTTAATACCTAGAGCAGAAAACACCTATTAACCAGTGTATTTAGTGAATACTTTCTGCTTTAAAATGGTGGTTTTCAATTTATAGACTACTTATTTCAATATTATTCTCAGCTAATCAAGTAAATACATGGTTTGTTTTGTTTGTTTTGTTTTTATAAAAACAGTTTAGTCTTACTATTAGGAAGAACAGGGCAGAAGTTAAGTGGCCTTAGAATGCTCTGAAAAGCTGGTGGGATGGAAAGATGAAAGCAGCAGAATTCAAACATGTGACTTGCTTTTTTCAGGGTCTAGATCTTGAGGGTTCTGTCAGTGTACTCATTAAAGTTCTTGTTCAGAATGGCTTGCTATGGCTCCTGTCCCCATGTGCATGTTTGCGGCTGTGTGGCTGGGAAGAGGACTTTAGCCACTTGTAGAACTAAAAAGCCTCTGGGATAAGGGCTGGGAGAGCCCCACGCTGGGAATCACACACCTTATGGTAACCACACTGGAAGAGGGAATGCTTTTGATCAGAGTGGCCTCTTAATGCCTGTGAAGCAGCAAAGGTCAGTCTACATGGTGAGCCTAATAGGAAAGAAATCGGGGGTGACTCTGACTTTAAAAGTGCAGTCTCGTAGAATCTAACTTTGCACCAGCATTTATGGCAGAAGAAATGTTATTTTAATATTCATTAGCACTTTTATGAATTATATGTCTGTAATGAATTATGCAGCCCTTACTGGTATAGTTACATTTTTCTCCAGGAGTTGACTGCAAACTTCAGCAAAGCTTCTGACCTTCAGTTCACAAAAGATTATCAGTTTCATCAAGAATAATATTGAAAATGTTTGTTAGATGTGAATTGCAAGCAATATCTATTTATAACACAAAGAACTGATACAATGTAGTAAGCTAAATGTTCCTTAAAAAGTAAATTTAAAAAATTCTTCGCTTTGTTTTGTTTAAATTATATTACAGGAGCTTCCTTGGCATGTAACAGCATTGAATCTATTAAGAGAATGGATAGGGAAATTCAGCAGAAGCTTTTCAGTACATTATTTCCATTATTAAAGCATTTACCACAAATACTGTGGCTTTGTGATGCTGTGTGCCTATAACATTGTCTTGTAAATGAAGATCTTATTATTTAAATGCATTTTAAAATTTGGACAAATAGATGCTTAGAATGATGAAATCAACTTGGAATACTAAAAGAAAATAATTAAAGGCATTCATTACATTATATGGTGTTTAATGGGTTGCATTTCTACCAGAAAAATAAATTTCCACTGCCTTGTTGAGAAACCACTAATTTCTGATCCTATGTGACCCAGTTTTGGCCAAATGTATATTTGCAAAACTTATTCCTCTAAGAGCACATTAAATGAGTCTGAAATAGAGTAGATATATTAGTGTATATTTTAAATTATTATATATTGCATTTCAATTTTGAATGTGGCAAATATTTACATTAATCAACCACTCATAAACTTTTTTTTCACATTCTATCTTCTGGATTCAAAAAGGAAATTTAAAATTCGATTAAATATTATTCAGGCTAAAAGAATCAGAAAAGGTTCTATTTCAGACCAACTTTCAGAAGCAACAGAATTTCAGTAAGAGTGGTAAGGACCCTTAACACTTTCAGAGATTTAGGGATTGCTGGTCAGGAGACTTTCAGTGAAGTAACCATTCTCCTAGAGTCTGACAGTCATCTTCAACAGGAGTCACACAGTTTTAATATACACTGAACTTTCCAGAAAAGGTACCTACTAAATAATATGTCTGTTGCACTATTTTTGTTGATGTTTTTGAGGACTTTTTAAGAGTTCTACACCACAGTAAAAAATCATATCATTGTTTGCAATGTGACCTACGTATTACTGTACGTGTGCACGAGTTACTTATAATTGGAACTGCCAGTTTAAGACAGCACACCAATATCAGTCTGCATTTCTAATTGTTGGATTCCAAGTGAGTATGCTTACATGTGAGGATATGACTGCCTCACTGTGTTTTCTGGAAATGTAATGCTGTATTTGTACATTAAAGTACAAATTATTTTATTATAACTATATTTCCTTCTATTTCTCTCCTTCACTATAGTTAAGGCATTGAATTGTTTTTTTTGTTTTGTTTTGTTTTTTTTGTTTTTTTTTTTGAGGGAAGGATGCCTTATTGGCTATGGATTTAACTTCAAGTAGTAACATTTTTTCAAAAAGAAAGTTGTGTCTGATAAAGCTGAAAATCACTGGCCTAGGAGATTCAAAGAAGGTCATATCAGTCAGTTTTATTTTTCAAAATATTGTACATTGCCCCCAAGGATCTAATTTACCAAACACATTGAATCTGCTGCACGAAGTCAAACATGATTCAGATTACGGTAGATGCAATGAATATTGATTGATAACAAATGAAAGTCATACCCAAGGTTCCTGAAGGATGAATTTTGCCTGTGGAAACATGGATCAGTGAATAAGAGACAGTTATTAAGTGCATCAAAGTTTTAAAGCTCCAAGAAATCAAACTAATGACAAAGAAAATAAGTGTGAATTAAGGGGAAAATGATATAAGAAGTCATCAGAATGGTGGCTTAAAATGCCAAACATACTTTTTTAATTTTTTTTTGCCTGAGCTTAGGAAAATTAGATTGGTGGGTCATTTTTTATATCTGTGACAGCAGGAGAAACAAATGATCCTACCGTGAAGAAGAATTAGAAATAACTTCTGCTCCATTATATCATTCATATAAATTCACAACTAGTGTGAGTAATACGATTTTTTTTTTCATTAAGAACTCCAGAAAACAGAGCCTGTGCTCAGCTTCTAGCATGAAAATACATTTTCTTTTTACATTTGGTTTTTCTTTGATGGAAGAGAACAAGACGTGCTGATGTTCTAAGGTATGACTTTGTTTTTGGCTAGAGTGAAGAAAAAAAGTAAAATATGTCAGTGAGTGCAGAAAAAGGTGCTGAGACCAAAGCAGTGACATGGATGTTATGCAGACTTCCAAATAAAGGAAAGAGCTCAGATTCCAGCTAAGGGTTGATTCTGGGACAGAATGCTTCATGACTAATGGCCTTTCATTTATCAAAGAGCTGGTGCATAAGCTATTAGTAGAACATATAGCAGAAACCTCAAAAAACTTCATGGTTAAAATTCCTCCGGTGTATCCAAGGACATGAATGATGAGAACAGGTACTTCAGAGGGTGAAATTGTTCATAAGTTTCCTTTTCCTGATATATAATCTACTGATATTATATAAAACGATGCAAGATAGTTTATTTATGTTAATAAACTCCTATTTCATCGTGTTGTGGCAGAACATGAGAGTGGGGAACTTCAAATGTATACATACACACTCACACATTTATTAATTTATTATTATTTATTTACTTATTTATTTATTTATTTATTTATTTATTTATTATCTGTAATGTGGCATCACAGGCTGCGAGAAAATGCCCACCTCCAAAGAAATCGAGGCAGCAATAAAACCTATCACATTAATTGATATCTACAGTGTGCAGTGGGCTTCACACACTATATATCTCACGTAATTCTGACAAGTTGGAACTCAGACACTTCTTCTATTTGATTCTAAAGCCTGTTTTCTTTATTCTTTGCCATGAACCAAGTTTTTATATCTGCACAAGAATTCCAGAGTTGTCAACTCTTTCATCTCAAGCACTGAAATGATTTAAGTAAAGGATTAAACTGCAAAATGAACGCATCAGCATATGCATGTGTAATATTTTGCTTTAAAATATTTTCTGTGAGAAACATGTTCTTAGCCTTGTTTATTGTATAGAATTTTGTAAAAATATAATTGAGTGAATGAAAGAACAATGGAGAAGCCGTAAAAAGAATAGTATTTAAATGCATAATATTCTTGTTAAGTCATATCATGTATATACTTATAACATTTAAAAATTAACACACATGAATAGTTGGTATACATAGCATATGTCCAAAAACATAACAATCAATAATTTTTAAAAATTCTCCAAATAATTATATTTTAAAAATACTTAGCAATGGTTTGTCAGATGTCTTAATTCCTTCTAGTTTTTTAAAGCTCCCATGAAACCAATTTCAAAGCCCGGTAACTTGATTTTCCTATATTATAATCACAAATTTGCCTCAGAACACATATGGAATTAAAAACAAAACAAAACAAGCAAACAACAAAAACCTGCTTTCTTATATATACTAAGGTTTTTTTAATGTTTATTTTTGAGACAGAGAGAGACAGAGCATGAGCAGGGGAGGGGAGGGTCAGAGAGAGAGGGAGACATAGAATCTGAAGCAGGCTCCAGGCTCTGAGCTGTCAGCACAAAGCCTGATGGGGGTTCGAACTCATCAACTGATGAGATCATGACCTGAGCCCAAGTCAGATGCTCAACCTACTGAGCCACCCAGGCGCCCCAATTTATTAAGATGTTAATTAAAAAAATTTTAAATGTTTATTTATTATTGAGAGACACAGAGACAGAGCATGAGCAGGGGAGGGGCAGAGAGAGGGGGAGACACAGAATCTGAAGCAGGCTCGAGGCTCCGAGCAGTCAGCACAGAGCCGGATGCAGGGCTCAAACTCAACAAACCACGAGATCATGACCTGAGCCGAAGCTGGACGCTCAACCAACTGAGCCACCCAGGTGCCCCTAAGATTTTAATTTTAATTCCAGTATAGTTAACATACAGTGTTATATCAGTTTCAAATGTACAACATAGTAATTCAACAATTCTATACCTTACTCAGTTCCCATTATGATAAGCGTATTCTTAATCCCCATCACCTATTTCACCCATCCCCCCACCCACCTCTCCTGTGGGAATCATCAGTTTTTTCCTCTATAGTTAAGAGTCTGTTTCTTGGTTTGTCTCTCTCCCTCTCTCTTTCTTTCCTTTCTTCATTTGTTTTGTTTCTTAAATTCCATATCTGAGTGAAATCATATGGTATTTGTTTTCCTCTGACTGACTTAGTTAATCAGCATTATACTCTCTAGCTCCATCCACATCATTGCAAAAGGCAAGATTTAATTATTTTTTATAGCTAGGTAATATTACATTGTGTGTGTGTGTGTTGTGTGTGTAACACTTCTTCTTTATCCATTCATCTATCAATGGACACTTAAGCTGCTTCCACAGTTTGCCTACTGTAAATAATGTTGTAATAAACATATCCCTTTGAATTAGTGTTTTTGTATTCGGGAGTTAATACTGAATAGTGGGATTACTGGCTCATAGGGTAATCTATTTTTAACTTTTTGAGGAACCTCCATACTGTCTTTGACAGTGGCTGCACCAGTTTGCATTACCACCAACAATGCATGAGGGTTCCCCTTTCTCCACATCGTCACCAACACTTGTTTTTTCTTGTGTTTTGATTTTAGTTCTTCTGACAGGTGTGAGGTGATATCTCATTGTGGCTTTGATTTGCATTTCCCTGATGATGACTGATGTTGGGCATCTGTTCATGTGTATGTTGGCTATTTGGATGTCTTCTTTGGAGAAATATATGTTCATGTCTTTTGCCCATTTTTAATTGGATTTGTGTGTGTGTGTGTTGAGTTGTATAAGTTCCTTGTATATTTTGGATACTAATCCTTTATTAGATATGTTGTTTGTAAACATCTTCTCTCAAAACCTGCTTTCTTAGCTTATGTATAGATGAAGGAGAGAAAATGGCAAGAACATTTTTGTTGGCATTCCCTCACGCAACCCTTTATACTTAACATTACCAACTGACCCTACAATAAGATTGACCAGGTCTTTTTTTATGGTTCCAAGAATTTGCATTCTCATTTTTCATTCTATATCCTCAAGTCTGTTAATTTTCCCTGAATTCTTAACTCTGTTAAAGACAGTTTGGCCTAGTTAATACTATTTATTGTCTCTGCAATTTGGAATGGTATCATTGCTCATATCCAGAAATTACAATATATGGTCCTAAATCTTAATTTGTTTTTTTTAAATTGTTTTTTTTCTCTTTTCTTTTTTTTTTATATATGAAATTTATTGACAAATTGGTTTCCATACAACACCCAGTGCTCATCCCAAAAGGTGCCCTCCTCAATACCCATCACCCACTCTCCCCTCCCTCCCACCCCCCATCAACCCTCAGTTTGTTCTCAGTTTTTAACAGTCTCTTATGCTTTGGCTCTCTCCCACTCTAACCTCTTTTTTTTTTTTTCCTTCCCCTCCCCCATGGGTTCCTGTTAAGTTTCTCAGGATCCACATAAGAGTGAAACCATATGGTATCTGTCTTTCTCTGTATGGCTTATTTCACTTAGCATCACACTCTCCAGTTCCATCCACGTTGCTACAAAAGGCCATATTTCATTTTTTCTCATTGCCACGTAGTACTCCATTGTGTATATAAACCACAATTTCTTTATCCATTCATCAGTTGATGGACATTTAGGCTCTTTCCATAATTTGGCTATTGTTGAGAGTGCTGCTATGAACATTGGGGTACAAGTGCCCCTATGCATCAGTACTCCTGTATCCCTTGGGTAAATTCCTAGCAGTGCTATTGCTGGGTCATAAGGTAGGTCTATTTTTAATTTTCTGAGGAACCTCCACACTGCTTTCCAGAGCGGCTGCACCAATTTGCATTCCCACCAACAGTGCAAGAGGGTTCCCGTTTCTCCACATCCTCTCCAGCATCTATAGTCTCCTGATTTATTCATTTTGGCCACTCTGACTGGCGTGAGGTGATACCTGAGTGTGGTTTTGATTTGTATTTCCCTGATAAGGAGCGACGCTGAACATCTTTTCATGTGCCTGTTGGCCACCTGGATGTCTTCTTTAGAGAAGTATCTATTCATGTTTTCTGCCCATTTCTTCACTGGGTTATTTGTTTTTCGGGTGTGGAGTTTGGTGAGCTTTTTATAGATTTTAGATACTAGCCCTTTGTCCGATATGTCATTTGCAAATATCTTTTCCCATTCCGTTGGTTGCCTTTTAGTTTTGTTGGTTGTTTCCTTTGCTGTGCAGAAGCTTTTGATCTTCATAAGGTCCCAGTAATTCACTTTTGCTTTTAATTCCCTTGCCTTTGGGGATGTGTCGAGTAAGAGATTGCTACGGCTGAGGTCAGAGAGGTCTTTCCCTGCTTTCTCCTCTAAGGTTTTGATGGTTTCCTGTCTCACGTTTAGGTCCTTTATCCATTTTGAGTTTATTTTTGTAAATGGTGTGAGAAAGTGGTCTAGTTTCAACCTTCTGCATGTTGCTGTCCAGTTCTCCCAGCACCATTTGTTAAAGAGGCTGTCTTTTTTCCATTGGATGTTCTTTCCTGCTTTGTCAAAGATGAGTTGGCCATACGTTTGTGGGTCTAGTTCTGGGGTTTCTATTCTATTCCATTGGTCTGTGTGTCTGTTTTTGTGCCAATACCATGCTGTCTTGATGATGACAGCTTTGTAGTAGAGGCTGAAGTCTGGGATTGTGATGCCTCCTGCTTTGGTCTTCTTCTTCAAAATTCCTTTGGCTGTTCGGGGCCTTTTGTGATTCCATATGAATTTTAGGATTGCTTGTTCTAGTTTTGAGAAGAATGCTGGTGCAATTTTGATTGGGATTGCATTGAATGTGTAGATAGCTTTGGGTAGTATTGACATTTTGACAATATTTATTTTTCCAATCCATGAGCAGGGAATGTCTTTCCATTTCTTTAAATCTTCTTCAATTACCTTCATAAGCTTTCTATAGTTTTCAGCATACAGATCCTTTACATCTTTGGTTAGATTGATTCCTAGGTATTTTATGCTTCTTGGTGCAATTGTGAATAGGATCAGTTTCTTTATTTGTCTTTCTGTGGCTTCATTGTTAGTGTATAAGAATGCAACTGATTTCTGTACATTGATTTTGTATCCTGCAACTTTGCTGAATTCATGTATCAGTTCTAGCAGACTTTTGGTGGATTTAAATTGTTTTTAATGTTTTTATTTATTTTTGAGACAGAGACAGAGCATGAGCAGGGGAGGGGCAGAGAGAGAGGGAGAGACAGAATCTGAGGCAGGCTCCAGGCTCCAAGCTGTCAGCACAGAGCCCGACGCGGGGCTCAAACTCACAGACTGTGAGATCATGACCTGAGCCGAAGTCGGACGCCCAACTGACTGAGCCACCCAGGAGCCCCTCTTAATTTGGCTTAAACTGGAATATCTGAAAACTTTACCTAGGTCATCATGACATATAATCCAGGATCACAGTGCTAAGTATTGGGAAATCTAATATTTATTAGAGTACACATGACCATACTTTTTCATGAAATTAAAAAAATAGAAAACATCATAATCACAAAAAAGCCAGTTTCGATACACATTTCTGATAATTACATATATATATATATATATATATATATATATATATATATATAGTCTTTATCCAAATGATAAACTCTGTTGTTCTCAGCTAATAATCTTCTGGTATGATCTCCCAGTAAAATTATAAAACTTTATTGAGTTGAATTGAATTGAACTGAAGTGAATTATCCATGCATCCTATACATTTTCTGACTTTGACTTTTTGGAACACCATTTTTTTCATCCACTTATAGAGCCTCCCTTCTACCACCACCACCTTTCTACCATTTCTTGGTTCAGAGATTTAGCTTTTCTTTTCCCCTGGAAAGAAATAGACCATTAAGTGTATACTAGTTGAGTTACTGAAGCTTAACGCTCTGCAAGATTGAGATGCTGTTTATTGCCTATTCCATTCCTCATAAGACCAATTATCTAGAAAAATAAAATGCCTAGTGAAGGTTCTGGGTGTTCTCATGTTGCATGTGATTTTTTCCTCTTGTTCATTAGATGATACCTTAAGAATTAGGATGCTTCTACTTGAGGCATGACAAATACCATCCTTGGATCTGAGCCTCAAATATTTTTCCCCCTCACTCATGGGATATTCTGAATAAATACATAAAGCTACAGTGGCATGATATTGAAATGCTAATCAGAGACTAGCACTTAGGCTAAAACAAGAGAAATTAAATTTTAATAAATTAAAGAACTAAAGAGGAAAAGAGCTGAAGTGTGAAATTTTCCAGTTGAAATTTCCATGGATCTTCACCTTTGATTAGAAAACTAGCCACTGACTTTTTCTAGAATACAAAGTCGTATGACATAGAAAAATATTGAAATGAAATCTATAAGTTTGGTTCAGTTTCTCATTATTCGTCAGGAGAGGTTTCACTTAGCACTGACCACATCGCAAATGCTATGTACGTGTATTTCTTCACAAGCATGTTACTCATGAATTGAAGAAGACAATATGGTCCTCCATCTCTGTTTTCTGTATTGTTCCTACTCAACACATGCTGGTTCCATAACCTACTCAGAAATTATAAAAATCTCCCCCTTAGAAAGGAAAATAATAAATAAATGGTAGGCTTACTTTAGTCTTTATCACTTTGTTGGAAATCTTTCAAATTCAGAAACCAGAAAATTTTCCATGCTTTTGAGTTTAAAAGTTGAGCAGCACTTTAATAACCCATGGAAAGGACGTTAGATGGCACTCTAGCCCAACTTTCCATCCAGTTAAAAGTCCGGGGTAGATTGGGTAGGAAAAAGCAAAGTTCCTTGACTCTTCTTTTTGATACTCTAGTACTGCTTCTCTTCTAAGGCAGAGAAGTAGTCATCAAAAGACCCTTGACACAGTAGAAAAAATTAATAGTTCCTGCCTAAGAGTCAGCAGCATGAGGACTTTTCCTTGCTTCACAGTACATAGCTCTAGCCTCACTTTTGCCTTTCCACACGTATCTGTATTAATAGATCCTGAAACAAGTGATATGATCTTTAAAAATGTCCTTCAATTTTGACATCTGTCCCTGGACTTCACATTTCCTTCACATAATCCATGGGGAGTGGTGAGGTTGTTTATTCATGAAGTACATTTGGTCCAGGAGCTTGTAATCTCTTTGTATCAAAAGGAATTTATTTAATCATTCCCCTCAACTGATGGAGTGTGCAAATGTTAAGCTTGGGTTAAATGATGCCATTAGCAGATGGCACTGACACAGACATGTTTTACAACCTCTGATATAGCCTTTAAGCCCATGAGTGATCTATAGCAAAGCAGTAAATAACGTTTACATGATGTCTTTGAATAGGTCACAACATAGTCAGAGAATGACAAATGAAGATGAGCCATAAACTAGTTAACACTCAGAAATGATTCTCAGTAAGGCTAATTCATCTGGTCACAGACCAATAACAGAATTTTCTTCTGCCCACTTCTCGAGTGCTGACACTTTTCTCTTAAATGTGATAGGTTATTAGATGGCATTTTAGGAGTTGAAGAAGAGATATTAGGTCAAAGGAAATGATAGCCTAATGCATGTTGCATCATGCATACATTACTGCTTTGGCTGTCTTATTCCATTTGTACAGTTTACCTGGTACTAACACTTGACTGATTAAATCTAAAAGGATGATCCTGAACATAACCAACCTGAAAGAGCACATTTCCTTCCCCATATATTTTAGATACAGTTTTCATTTTTACAGATGTTTCTTAAGATTATCATATTCGGTTTTCAAAATTCATTGTAGTCCAGTTCTAATTTAAAAAATTTATCATCAAAATGGAAAAAAAATGCATACTGATGCTGACTTAATCAGACTTGTTACTAAATATTCTGTACATATAAAATATGTTTATGTATGGAATACAGATTTCATGTGTACATTTTCTTTTTTTTTTTAATTTTTTAATGTTTATTTTTGAGAGAGAGAGAGAGGACAGAATGTGAGTGGGGCAGGGGCAGAGAAAGAAGGAGACACAGAATCAAAAACAGGCTCCAGGCTCTGAGCTGTCAGCACAGAACCTGATGGGGGGTTTGAACTTACGAACTGTGAGATCATGACCTGAGCCAAAGTCGGACGTTTAACCAACTGAACTACCCAGGTGCCCCATATATACATTTTCTAAATAAGAAAACTAATATGACTAAAAACACATATTGACTTCGTACTTGTTCCAAACTACTCTTTTCCCTATAGAAATGAAATAAAGAGCAGATGACAAAATGAAATTGACTTTTTTCTGTTGTTTTTTTTTTAATGTAAAGGTCACATCAAATCAATGCTTTACCTTACAACATTTACTCCACACTAATTGCTATATAATAGTGTGACACCTAGTTAAAAACGTTTGTTATTTATGCACTATATAATGATCAAAGTAAATCTTCTCAGACTAGCTCAATGTTATTAAACCATTTAATCTACTTAAGACCAATTAAAACAAAGAACTTTTGAAGAAAGCATCTAGTATACAATACTTCATATAGTCAGAAATATTTTTGTAATATTCAAGTGCAAATCCTAGATTGAGCAATAAAGGGAGAAATGAAAATTCATCTTTTATCCATTTTAAGTATAGAGCTATATGTAATTTGTAGTTTTTTATTAATATCATTATTTTGATTAGATCCATAGTATGTAATGTGAGCAGCATGATGTAATAGAACACAGACTCATGAAACAAATAGTTCTGAGTTAGAATTTCAAAATCAAATATTAGCTTTTTAATAAATATTTGCTTTAGTGTTCAAAACCTCAGTATCATTATTTGCAAAAACATAAATAAAATTAGAGTTCTGGAGAATATTAAATAGATACGAATATAGAAAATGTCACGGTATTGAGGCTTGGAGGTGATTTAAATAAGGTGGCTTTAGTCCATATCTTTGTAGTTACCTGGCTTCTTAAACACATAACTTTTCCAGGTTTACTCACTGTAAAAAATGTTACATTTACAATCTGTTTTTCTAAAAAAAAATACTATTCCTTACTAAATAAGCATAGAAATAATATATAATGTACGTGTAAAAGAAAGTACAATAATTCGTTATGACCCGTAGTACATATAATTGTGTATATAAGACAACTTCAAATGTATTTCCACATCATTTATTCTTTTTCTGACTTGTATAAAGTTAGAAAAATTAGCCATATACCTTTAAAATTTACTATACATTTATTTATTTTTGAGAGAGCACAAGTGGGGGAAGGGCAGAGATAGAAGAATACATAGAATCTGAAGCAGACTCCAGGCTCTGAGCTGTCAGCACAGAGCCTGACATGGGGCTCTAACCCACAAACTGTGAGGTCATGACCTGAGCCGAAGTCAGATGCTCAACCGACTGAGCCACCCAGGTGCTCCAGCCATATACCTTTAAAACTCATCACTATTACATTAAGCATGTGCCATTCTAGGGTTTTTGTGTATATGTATGTGTACATGTATGTATACATGCATGCATATTCATATATCTATGTAAATGCATACACATTTTTATCACATAGAGCATGTTCTGTTACCTGCCATTAAACTTTATAAATATGTCATTAATGTTTTTCCGCATGATTGAATATTATTTTAAAATATGTGGAGTTCAAACAAATTTCTTGTAGATAATCTGACTCTAGGTGAGAAAAGTGCCCATGTTCTCTCATCTACCAGAATGAATGCAGTTGAAAATTAATATAATTTTAGGGAAATTGAATATTTTTTTAAGAATTTCTTTGTATGATTTCTGCAAGTAAAGGACTGGTAAAGACAAGATGGACTTGTCAATTAAGGAAATGTTTTTATTCACACTAATCCAATAGGGAGAATATTCACTGATGAGGAACATCTCAAAGAAAAGGAAGGAGCCTATGCTCTTACAGAGGCAGGTGTATACTGGAATCTGAGGAAGAGTGGAGGTGGTCTTATCTTAGTCATTGGGGAAGAATGGAAGTGGAGCTTGTCTGAGTCATATTGGGGGAAGGGAGGTTTTTGCAGTTAGCCCTTTTCCAGAACACAAAAAGGTGGAGAGATGTCCTAACCATCACTCTTTTCCTGAAGGATAGGACTTGAATAAAATTAAACATTGTTAGGCCTCATCCACCTAGGCATAAAAAAGGAAGAACTTGTAAATTCATAGCAATGGGTAAAGCTAATCTGGATAACTTTGGTTGAAATAGCTGTTTTTATTAATCCAGCACCATAATTATAGGAAATCAATTAAATAATTGCAAAAATACAAACTATATTAATTACTCAAATCACAAATGTAGCCAGAATGTGTCAGCTATTGGATACAAGTGAAGTCTCATTATTATTCAGACTTCAAGGCTCTGGTGTTAATAATTTCTCCAGAAGGATAATAGGATTTAGCTCCCATTTTGAAATCCCCATCCCTATCTAGTATTTCAAGGGAATTACATAGAAGGAAGCGAGTTTGCTGTTTCACATAAATTGACACAGGAAACTGTACAGTGATATATAACCCAGTATCCCCTGACTTAGCATGTCACCCTGCTTTGTCCACAGACCATTGCCCAGACCGCTCCCAGTTTTTCCCATAGTCCTAAAGCTACCAGTAACTCTTCCAGGCTACTGCTACATTATGACACCACTTACTGCAAACACAGAGCTTTCTTCAGTTTCCTTCCTCAGATCTGAATAGAGTGAAACACTTAACAAATAAGACCTTACTGAAAGCTCAGAGAAAGTAGAAGAGCATTACACTGGAGAGTGACTTAAAACTGCTGAACTGAGGTTATTTCCTCTTTACTAAAAGGCCACCCCCCATTAAACTGCTGATTCCTTTGGTGTTGTTAAATAGCTCTGAATATGTGTCCCAATGGCGGGTTTGGTTCTTTTTTTTTTTTTTGCTTTCTGCTCAAACTCCTCAAGGAAATTTGCCTATAAAAGAATGTCAGAAGGGATATTTCTTTTATGAAAACAACTGTTCAGCCTTGAGGAGATGATTCAAACAAATCAGGTGTGGCACATTTAAAGCAGTTACTGGTCAATTATTCTGATGGAATCCATATGGAATCCATATGGCTCAACTTTGAATTTTTACATTCTCCATTTCAGGGTTATCCGAACTTCTGTGGATTCAGATAAGCTAGGGTATGTAGTGTGGTATCATAACTCCGAAATCTCAGTGGCTTAACATCAAATTTGTCTCACTTAAATCACATGTTCTTTGAGGTCACCTCAGAATTCTGTTGTACATCATCCTCATTGTTGTGACCCAGGCTGATGGAGTAGTCATCAACTAGAACAATCTCCCTGTCCCAGGGGGAGAGAGTAAAAAATCTCCTAAAATTTTCACTCAGAAAAGGCACACATCAATTCCGCTTACACTGAATTGGCCAAGCAAGTCACAAGGCCCCACTAATCTGAAGGAGTCTGTCAAAGCAAAAATTGCCCTGGACAAGTTAAATAGGCGAGCAGGACTTTATTAAAAGCTATTGCAAGAGAGGAGAAGGGTCAGAGCTCAGTCTAAACTCAATTCTACTAAAACAAAGGACCTGAGAATTTTTAGGAGCTGGAGTGGGGGATCTTGGGCTATCTGTGTCTGCTAATTGGCTTTACCCAAAGGAAAAGTAAACTTCCTCTTACCTTCATGACAGAAGATAGTTTTACAACCTACAGTTGTGACATTGGTCTCTTCTTCAGACTTGGACTCAGACCAGAACTTGTACTACAGGCTCTCAGGCCTTTGGACATGGACTCAAACAGTGCCATTGACTATCTAGCCAATCTTAGGACTTCTCAGCCTTCATTAACTGTAGGAGCCAATTCTACTTCCTCATAATACATACATATGTATTCTCTGTCTCTCTGTCTCTCTGTCTCTCTGTCTCTCTCTCTGTCTCTCTCTCTCTCTCTCTATATATATATATATATATTATCTGGTAGTTGTACCCATCCTCAGCCTCATTTCCAGATATGTTGACTGAATAAAAAACAAATGTACTGAATTAAGCCACTGAGATTTGGGGATTATTTGCAGTTGAATTTTACCTAGGCTATCTCAATTACGTATAATCCATTGCTCTATTACACATCTTGCTCCAGGAATTACTAGGTTTTCCTTGTGTAGCTGGTAACTTTTCTTACAAATTTTATATACAGTCTGTTCACCCTTTTAAAGTAGAATGAAGGGGCACTTGGGTGGTTCAGTTGGTTAAGCTTCTGAATTCAGCTCAGATCATGATCTCATGATCTGTGCATTCAAGCCCCATATGGGGCTCTGTGCTGACATCTCAGAGCCTGGAGCCTGCTTCAGATTCTGTGTCTCCCTCTCTCTCTGCCCCTCTCCCCACTCTCAAAAATAAATAAACATTAAAAAAATTTTTAAATAAAGTAGAATGAAAATTTTATGTCAAACATGAGAAACTAGAAGTTTCTATGCCTTATACTTCTCAGAAGGTGACTGTGGCTTCCGTTTCAGTGTAAATAATGGCTATGCAGATGGAAGCAATGCTATTTCTAATCTATGGGTAGCAAATGGATATTGAAAGAAGTTACTGAGAATCATACAGGCCTTCTAGGGATAGAAATAGGATCCACAACATATATGTACCCATCTCTATACATTTGAATCAAATGCATAGCAGTGATGATATCTTTTATAGAAAAAGAATGAAAGTATTTGTCATTATGTCTTGTATCTTCCTAAGTAATTTATTGAGAGAGAGGACCATAATATGGTTCATGATTGATATACATTTTCCCCCAGGTATGAGCATATTAATTTTAATTTCTGTACTCTCTGAGAAAGGTATATGTGTTTTCATTTTGTTACCAAGGAAACTGTCAGCAACACTAAGATTTCTTTATCTGAGGTTGTTTTTGCCCCTTCTCAATATAAAAATAAATTCTTAAGTGAATTTCTTCAGAAAATTTCATTTGATACTTCTCAATTTTGTGTGGTATTTGTTTTTTTCCTCACTTTAGGAAATTTGGGAGAAAAAAAGTAGCACATTTGAAAATGTGCAAATTTCTAAATTTCCAAATATAGCCATTTTGATGTATTTACTTTGTAATTTATTCTATCTCTATCCCCCCCCCACCACCAAAAAAAGCCCCAAACAAAAATATATTTAAGGAACATAAGGAACACATCATTTTATGACCTGCTTTTGCACTTAACAAAAAAATTACGAGGGGCGCCTAAGTGGCTCAGTTGGCTAAATGTCCAACTTTAGCTCAGGTCAGGTTTGTAGGTTTGTGGGTTCAAGCCCTGTGTGGGGCTCTGTGCTGACAGCTCAGAGCCTGGAGCCTGCTTCGAATTCTGTGTTTCCCTCTATTTCTGCCCCTCCACAGCTCGTGCTCTGTCTCTCTGTCTCTCAAAAATGAATCAATGTAAAAAAGTACTTTAAAAAATTATGAACATGTTTTATGTACATAAATATTAGCAACCCTGTATTTCTTAATGACTAATTTCCATTTTATGGGTGAACTATAATTTATTTACTAAATTGGAATATATTTATATAGTTGCCAAATTTATGATAGACACTATATGATCAAAATCAATCTTGTATATAAAAAACACATCTTTTCAAAAAAAAATCTTTTCATGTGCATAATTACATCATAAGGACCATCTAAATGAAACTCGATACCTGTATCTATGGGCATGCATGAGTTAAGACCTTTAATTTGTATTCTATATTGACTTCTAGAAGGTTTGTATCAGTTTATTATTTATTTATTTATTATTTTTGAAAGACATAGATCATGAATGGGGGAGGAGCAGAGAGAGAGAGACACACAGAATCTGAAGCAGGATCCAGACTGAGCTAGGTGTCAGCACAGAGCCCTGTGTGGGGCTCGAACTCATGAACTTGCAAAATCATGACCTGAGCTAAAGTCAGATGCTCAACTGACTAAGCCCCCAAGGAACCCTGGTTTTTATCAACTTAAATTCCCAATTTAAAATGAAGGTTTTCCTTTCCCACTCTTTGAAAATCTGGGTTTTAACTATTCATTTTCATCTTTGTTAATATGTTAGGATAAAAACATTTTATTACAATTTCTGTTTATTTATGAGGCTGAACAACTTTGTGTTCATATGTAATTTCTATTTATTTTCAAAATTACTTAAGCATACCCTTACTGTTTTTCTTATTGCTTAGTAAGAATTATTTCACATGTTTAAGAATATTGAGACACTGTTTTTCTCGGGGCTCCTGGGTGGCTCAGTCAGTTAAGTGTACTTCGGCTCAGGTCATAATCTCTCAGTCTGTGAGTTCTAGACCTGCATGGGGCTCTGTGCTGACAGCTCAGGGCCTGGAGCCTGCTTCGGATTCTGTGTCTCCCTCTCTCTGCTCCTCCCCCATTAATGCATTCTCTCTCTCTCTCTCTCACTCTCTCACTCTCTCTCTCTCTCTCTCTCAAATGAATAAACATGCAAAAAAAAAGGCTTTTTTTTTCTCATATGCTGAGCGTTATTTTCCAATTTATTTGCTTGCATGTTCTTTCCATTTATGGTGTTTTTGATTCAGACCTTTTTAAATGATCTTTTATCAAAGTAATCCATAAAAGTGGTAACAAATCAAGTAATTCTACAAAAGCAATGGCTTTAAAACTGCTTCATTTCTCTACATAATCTACTCTACCTGAAGAATCACCGATCAACATTTTATGCATTTTAATTCTGATTGCTGCCATTCTAACTGTACATAAACTCATCATTTCTCTATGTTTTTATTCATCAACTTTATTCTTTATTCATAACTACTATTGTCCCACTATGATAGGTGACAGTTTAGGTCATTTATATTTTCTTTTTTTTCCTCCTTTCTCATTCTAAAGATTGATAGTTATTTCATTATTTTTGCTTCCTCCACTGATTGGTGATCTTTACTCATGTAAATAATAAGCTTCCTACTTCTGTTTTTTTTTTTCATCAACTTTATTCAGTATGTTAACTACTTTCCAGGTAAAAATGAGAATATTAGCAATCCGAAGCTTTTTTCCCTTTTTCACTTCCCTCTTATCTCTTACCTTGTGGCAGCTATAATCTTACTTTTACAAATGTACCAAGGATGTTGACCAACACATATTTTCTTTTACCTTGTATTTTACAATCACTATAATATCTTCCAAGCTTCCGTGAAACCAATAAGCAGTGGCTTTATTATTATACCTATGTATAGGTATAACAGCTATATTGTCTAGCCAAGCATTTTGCTAGGATATTTCCTTCTCTCTGGATATTCTAGAAGCAGATGACTTTTAACATCAAAGTTATGGTTTTAATCACTTAAAACAAGGCTATTATTTCATTTGCCTAAATTTATACTATAACTTTTTATACATACTTCTGTGTTTTGTAATTTCTTTTCTGTCTTTTCCTCTAGTTGAATAAAAGATTAGATGTTTTGTAATAGCTCATGTGTTATTCCCGTCTCCTCATTCATAGCCATTTCTGTGTGAAAGAATAACCTTTTATCCTTTGCTGCAGTCCAAAATGATTGCTCTTTAGACCTGCTACACAGCTGCTGTTAAGACATTTCTCTTCCGTGTTTTCCTTAACTATGTCTATCTATCCTTCTCATCTTTTTTAAACTTATCTTTTAATTCTCTCATTTATTTTAAATGTACCTCCATTATTGCTACATAGTAATCTATCCTTCCTTTCATCCTTTGTAGTCCTTTGCTTAAATTTAATTTGTACACTTTTTCTAAACATACTTTATTTATTTTTTAAATGTTTATTTATTTTGAGAGAGAGAGAGAGAGCGAGAGCGTGAGCATGAGGTGGGGGAGGGCAGAGAGAAAGGGAGAGAGAGAATCCCAAGCAGTCTCCATGCTGTCAGCACAGAGCCTGGTTCGAGGCATGAGTCCACAAACCATGAGATCATGACCTGAGATGAAATCGAGAGTCAGAGGCTGTGTCGGCTCAGTCGGTTAAACATCAGACTTTGGCTCACGGTTCATGGGTTTGAGCCCTACATCAGGTTCTGTGCTGACAGCTTAGAGCCTGGAACCTGCTCGGAGTCTATGTCTCCCTCGCTCTCTGCCCCTCCCCCACTCATGCTTTGTCCTTTTCTTTTAAAAATACATAAAAACATTGGGGCGCCTGGGTGGCGCAGTCGGTTAAGCGTCCGACTTCAGCCAGGTCACGATCTAGGGGTCCGTGAGTTCGAGCCCCGCGTCAGGCTCTGGGCTGATGGCTCAGAGCCTGGAGCCTGTTTCCGATTATGTGTCTCCCTCTCTCTCTGCCCCCCCCCCATTCATGCTCTGTCTCTCTCTGTCCCAAAAAAATAAATAAATAAACGTTGAAAAAAAAATTTTTAAAAAATAAATAAATAAATAAAAACATTGAAAAAAAAAAAGAGTCAGATGCTTAACCAACTGAGCTACCCAGGTGCTCCTAAACACATTTTAAAATATGTCAGTTGACAACATTTTTCCCATACTCATTGCTCTGGAATCTAATTAGATATTTAGATTTGTATAGCTGATACAAATTTCCTATTTTTTTTTACTTCCTAAAGCTTTTATGTTAGTTATTTCTATTAAAATTATTCCTATAGTTCTTTGCATACATCAGTTACATGAATCTTTTAGATTTCTCTTCTAGATATTATCTCTTCATGTTAAAATTCATATCACTCTGTCCTTTTCCTCTAAGGGGACTTTTCTAGTTTTACTCTATATCACTGATTCAATTTTCTGCAGTGCTTATTCTACTACTTATTACATCCCATGTGAATTTTAATTCTGTGATTGTAGTTTCCTAATTTAGTTTCATTTTCAATTCATTCATCCCACTTTACACAATATTCTGTTATCTGTTCAGTTCACTCTACTTTATTCTTATAAATCCCTGCCTAAAGAGGACGCATTTATTTCCTCACTTATTTAAAGCAAGGTGCATTTTATAAAAATTCTAGATGGGGTGCTTGAGTGGCTCAGTCAGTTAAGCATCCAACTCAACTCTTGATTTTGGCTGATGTCATGATCCCATGTCATGGGATCATGCCCCACATTGGGCTCTGTGCTGGGCATGGAGCCTGTTTGAGATTCTCTCTCTCCCTCTTCTGCCTCTTCCATGCTTACACTCTCTCTCTCTCTCTCTCTCTCTCTCTCATCCTCTCTCTCTTTGCAAAAAAGTTCTAGATCTTGTAGGACCTAGATAAAAGTAAGGAAGTAAGGAAGGTAGTAAAGGAAGAGAGGAAGGAAGGGAGGGAGGAAAGAAGGAAGAGGGAAAAAAGCTGCTGTAAACATTCATGCACTGATTTTGATTGGATATTGTTTTCACTTCTCTAGGGGAAATGTCATAAATATAGCAATCACATGTTTATTTTTTTCAAAGCAGAATGTTTAATTTTTCAAAGTGGCTGCAACATTTGTGGCATTACCAGCAGTAGCATATAGGAGTGATCCACTATCTCCACATCCTAGCCAGGATGTTGTCACTGCTTTTATTTATTTATTTATTTATTTATTTATTTATTCATTCATTCATTCATTCATTCATTCATTATTTTATTCTTTCATTCTTTCATTCTTTCATTCATTCATTTATTTTTGAGAGAGAGAGAGACAGCATGGGCAGGGGAGGAGTAGAGAGAGAGGGACACACAGAATCTAAAGCAGGCTCCAGGCTCTGAGCTCTCAGCACAGAGCCCAATGTGGGGCTTGAACTCACAAACCTGAGCTGAAGTTGGACACTTAACCAAGTGAGCCATCCAGGCGCCCCACTATTTTTTTTAATTTCACAGTTTTTATAGATATGCAATGATATCTCATTATGGTTTTAATTTGCATTTCCCTGTTGACTAATGGTGATGTATCTATTTTTATATGCTTATTTTCCACCTGTGTATCTTCCTCTAAAATATTTCATGTCTTCTGACAATTTTCTAAATTTTGGATTGTTTGCTTTTTTTTTTACTATTGGGTTTTGAGAGTTGTTTATATATTCTAGATACTTATGCATTGTGAAATTTGGAATTCTTGAGTATCACTCATCACTTTTCATCTTTTTAACAGGATCTTTCACAAAGGAAAAGGTTTTAATTTGATAAAGTTCTATTAATCAATTTTTCCTTTTTATGGATTGCACTTTTGATGTCAAGTCTAAGAGCACTTTGCCTAGTCCTAGAATCAAAAAGGGTGGGTTTTGTCTCAATTTGTTTTTCTAATGTATTACAGTTTTATGTTTTGCACTTAAGTCTGTGATCCTTTTTATGTATTTTTTTTTTGTTTAAGATATAACATTTAGTTGTAGGTTCACTCTTTTTGTGTAGGTCTTATTTAAACTTCTCTTCACCTGGCTTTTTCTGATACCACTCTGCTGGAGGTAAAATTCTAGCTTCCCCATTTGGCCTCCTTGTTTATGCTAGGTGAGGATGGTGTTCTGGATCCCCACGTGATCTTCATTGACGCCATAGTTGATTTGCCTTGTTATTGCCTGGCAGTGGTAAAATTCCTGAGTCTTTACTTGACAGTACCACAGTAGAAAAGGCAAGGGGCACCTTGTTACCGTCCAGTGGGGGTGGAACTCCTGGGTGTCCCCTGACATCTGGGGACAGAATAGTCTCCTCACCAGCCAGCAGGTATGAAAGTCCCAGTTGCCAACTTGGTACTTTATGACACCACCCTAGGAGATTTAGAGGCCCCTTGTTACAGCCTTGTAAGGGTGGAATATTGGTCTCCCCAGTCAGCCATTGTTGCTGTGGGTGGGGATGAGACCACAGCTTTATTTGTGGCATTTGGCTGAAATAAAGTGGTTATTGTCTAAACCAGTTCTGTCTTGCTAGCCTGCCTCTTTTCCTGGTCCATTCGCTAAAGAGAGTGGACTTTCCCCTGCCCCTCCTCAGTTTGATCCATTGGCATTTCTGGATTCCCAGGCTCCTTCAGCTCTGTGTCTGGGGAATGTGAGGTTAAGTACACACATGCGCATGCACACACACACACACACACACACACACACACCTCACTTCCATGTCATTTCTCAAGTAGTAAGTTTGCTAGCTGATGTTTTTCTCTCTCCAGCTTTAAGAGTCTTCTTATGTTGGTTTTATATAATGTACAGAGTTTTATGTTGTACTTAACGGTAGGAATAGGGAAAAGTTCATCTACTCTGACATTATTTTTATACTTATAAAAAAGGCTAAGCTTCTTTATGTAAACCTCACCTCCAAGCTTACTTCCTGTTTTTATCAACTGCATCTGAAGAATGTTTTTAGCTACAGCAAACATCCTTGATTGTATGCCAATGTTTGGCTCCCCCACTTTTCTTCCTAATACAACTCTGATTTTCTCAGGTATTTACCTTCTTTTTTATGCACATGCTTCACCAACAGCTGGTCATATGCCAGTGTAGAGGGAAGGAGGAGGTATAGATGAAACCAGCGGATATATGCCAGATATATACCATATAATATATTGTAGTTCTTTTCTTTGTCAATTATTATTTTAGACACAAGCTTGTGACTCAACCCAGTGAATGTGACATAAGGGCAAATCAGTGGGAGGCATTTAGGAATGGTTTTCTGAATACTAAAACAAGCAAACAGGATATTTCCAGGTGTGGATGTGACATTGGAACTGCTGAAGCCAACCTATGTTTAGAGGAAAGAAAGGCATGGAGGGGGCCAAAAGTATAAAGAAACTGGGATTTTTGACAACTTCATTCAGGTATGAAATTAACCTTCTTTATGGCTGCTTTCCTGGAAATCTTGTTTTGTGACATAAATTTAATGAATTTTAAAGCCACTTTGAATTAGGTGTGTGTGTGTGTGTGTGTGTGTGTGTGTGTGTGTGTGTGTGTGTTTTCCTTGTCACTGAAAGCATTGCTTCAAAAGCTATCAGGAATATCTCTTGTAAAAAAACAATAGTAATCATACAAAATAATCCATAACCAATGACCTCATCTTTTCAGAACAAAGGCCCAGAGAGTCAACAAAAGTGTATTTGTTTAGTCTACTTTGCTTTCATAATGCATGTGCATTGTGCCAGATTATTCTCATTACATTTTATAGAAGAGAGAAACCAGGAGTAAGAGATTTGTTTAAAGACACACAGATTTGATTGGCAGATTGTAATGCAAGCCAGGGCTTGTGGTCTGAATCTGGCGATGAATGGTACATGATATGTAAAAATTCCGTTCAGGGGCAAATGCCACCAATGCACTCTGTAGTCGAGGTGTTCTTCTATGTAAATGTCTGACTGAGAAGCTGGCATCAACATGGTTTTCTCTAGGGAGCCAGAGTTCATTTTCTTCCATAGATAGAGAGATTTTTCTCTAATTGTTCTGTATATACAGCAAAGAACCTTGGGGACCTACTAACTGTTCTTGAGGGACACGCTAACAGAAGAACAGCTGGAAGACAGTGTGACTCGGCAGGCAGAACAGCAGGCTGGAGGACAAGGGACGAGAATTTAAAATCCCATTTCCTATTCCTAAGGAAGAGTGACCTTGAACAAATCCCTATGCTGGGTATGCCTCTGCCCCAGCAGAAATCAACATTGAAATTAGGAGCTAGGTTTGATGTACATTGAATCTAGTCTATATACTTTAAAACTGTTTCCATGGAAACCTGCATTCATTTGGAAACTTAAATGTGCTTGCCAATGGCAGATGTTTATGATATCATATCCCAGTGCAATGATATCTAACCCTCTTTTTGTTGTATCAGGAAAAGGCATACTCAAAGGCTACTAAGAAACTCTTAAAATTATAAGACAAAATTCATTTTAGTTTACTTTAAAATATAAGATTACGGTTGAGAATTAGTATTTTGGAAAATTAGCAACTCTGATTAGATTCTCTAATTACTCGTTGAAATGTTAATAAATAAATAAATAGTCAACACATCAGCAGTAAAGAGAGCAGAAATATTGCTAAATAATATGAGTGATTCTAAAAAGAACTTCCAGGGGCGCCTGGGTGGCTCAGTAGGTTAAGCGTCCAACTTCGGCTCAAGTCACGATCTCACGGTTTGTGAGTTCGAGTCCTGCGTCAGGCTCTGTGCTGACAGCTCAGAGCCTGCAGCCTGTTCTGGATTCTGTCTCCCTTTTTCTCTGCCTCTCCCCCTCTCACATTCTGTCTCTATCTCCCTCAAAAATAAATAAGCATTAAAAAAATTAAAAAGAATTTCCAAGCACCAAAATGTAAAGATTTTAATGCAGAGCAGTGGGATAATGAGAGCTCATTTCCTTACCTTCACTAAGGCATTTGACACAAGGATATAGACTCGTTGTCAATGAGGGAGAAAAAAGACTTTCTGCCCTCTATAAAAGGGTGCTTCCAAGGTGTTTTGAGGTGTTTGTGGTAGAATATTGTGGTGAAGAATCCATCTTAATATGGTACATTTCTCATTGGGAAAATAATGACAAAGGTCAGAAGTGTCTATTTTTCCCCATTCTAAAGTGCTTTCTGGTTTGCTCCCCAAGAGGGTCGGTTAGCTTTGTTCTTTTCTGTTCTATTTCATAATTACCTATTGAAGCTCTCACTCTAGCCATCCAGATTGCCACAGCATGGTATTGTACCAAACTGAGATGTCACTAAGAATCTGTCTCCAAGCCTGGAAAAATGATCAAAGTGACTGCCTTCCTAAGGGAATAGTTACATCACCATCTTTGAAAAATAATGAGAGGTCACCATAATTGACACTATCACATATTATTATTATCCCTTAGGCTTTTGTAAAGTAATCATAGGCAGTGTAGACAAAACCCTGATAATAATGTAGCCACAAATACAGATAACTATTCCCTTTTATGTTGCGATTGCACTAACCTCAAGCTGTCAATTAATGAAGGTGGAAACAAATCAAATCAGAACTGGTTAAAGACTCAGATATGAACAGTAGTCACCCTAATGAAAATTTAAAAATAGCAAAGCTACCAATAGAATACATGTTTATGAAGCTCATGTGGGGAGTTACACAGCATTATCCAATTTATAAAAGAAAATGCATCTGTAGTAACTTAGGATAAATGTTAATAGTCAACAGCATAATATGAACAAAGCACTATTTAATTAAATATGAAAGATGATAAAACATCCTGACATTGTTTAACAGATTCCTAAGAATACAAAAATAATGGCTATAATGAGCAAATAAAGGGGAATTATAAATTTATGATGAAAAGGTTATCATATATTTTATAATCTGGAAATTAGGACTGAAAGGAAGCAGATTATCAAAATTTACACCTTCTGTATTTAAGGTCATTTCAAAATCTCATATTTTTTATAATCATTACAGTATTATTAGGAAGCTATTCTCTATGGGCCTTTCACGGTTTTGCATATCTTGCAAGAAGAGGTACTGACTGCCCTTCGTTCCACTCTCTTTGCTAGGATGTTTGTTCAGTAAACAGCCTTGAAAAACAGAAATAGCATGTTCTTCCAGAGTAAAGACAGGCATGTTTACTATTCAGTATAATAGATTCAGGTCTCCTAAGTTCAGAGCTTCTCTTATATCATACAACCCACTATTTGTACAGGCATTCATCTGTGCTCATCTAGGTCACCTCCATGAATCCATCATCTCTGATCAGTAGCCTTGTTTCTTCTCTCCGAATCCATGAAACCATGGCAGGTTGAACATGTTAGCTTGAAAGTAAGATAAAATCACAGATGCTTCACAATTCCTAGAGTTATGGCAGTGAGGATAGGATAGTGAAGAGATATGGCTTTCTGGAAGAGGGAAGACTAGGGTTACATGACTGTGTTAGGGGAAAAGAGAAGATTTTCTAGCATCTGGTACATACTCAACCAAGTGAAGGGCAATGGTTGGGGGATGGTAAGAGTCTATTATTCTTCTACCTGTTCAGTGAAAGGTAGGATAGAAAAAAGCTGCCAAAATTGTGTCTTTATTGCTGCTCTCTGTCCTCTGTGCAGGCAGAGGAAGGGCTGTTAATAGGACAGTGAGGTTGCAATCAGCATGACTAGAGCCAAAAACCGTATAATTATGGCTACAAGGCCAAGGAGTCCTCTAATCTGAAGTAACTGGAGTCAGCAATGAGGGCCTTATCATTCAATACAAAATTTTGTATAGACTAAAAACATGAGAAGTTTAATTTCTAGTTGAGTGGTTTCTGGAACTAAAAAGTAAATGTGCACTGCATATACAGAATGACTCTCTCTTTTCATATCTTGACCCGACCACCCACCAGGTTTCCCTCAGCCTCTACCCTGACCTTAGCTGCTCTAAGGAAAAAGATGATTAGGTTTGGGGCAGTGGATACCCTGTCTCCAGGGAGAGCCAATGGCCAAATACACTCTTTCAACTATTCTGGGTGACTTCAAATAGGAGAAGGACTCAAACCTTTATGGATCTGTTGGAGAGAGACATCTATTCACCATCCTAACCATAGGAAGAGGAAGTGCCCAATTTCAATTATGTGTTGAGCAAAGTTTGCAGTGGAAAGGGGAAGTTAAAATAACCTCATAGGTGGAGCCTTGTGGGATGATTCTTCCTCACCTGAATGTATCCAAGGAATTGATGTGTTCTAGGCTTGTGCTTTTCTGTGCCAAAAGTGACTGAAGGAATTCTCCCCATGAGAAAAAGCTAAAAGTAGAAAAATGTTACTGTAACAAATTCTCAAGCCTTTGCCGCCAGTGAATAGGTAAAAAATTCATACAAGTTCCTTCATACTTAAAAGTCCAAAGTTTATCAAGCTGTACTACAAAGCTGTAATCATCAAGACAGTATGGTACTGGCACTCAGATCAATGGAACAGAATAGAGAACTCAGAAATGGACCCACAAACGTATGGCCAACTAATCTTTGACAAAGCAGGAAAGAATATCCAATGGAATAAACACAGTCTCTTCAGCAAGTAGTGCTGGGAAAACTGGACAGCAACATGCAGAAGAATGAACCTGGACCACTTTCTTACACCGTACACAAAAATAAACTCAAAATGGGTAAAAGACCTAAATGTAAGACAGGAACCCATCAAAATCCTTGAGGAGAAAGCAGGCAAAAACCTCTTTGACCTCGCCCGCAGCAACTTCTTACTCAACACATCTCCAGAGGCAAGGGAAACAAAAACAAAAATGAGCTTTTGGGACCTCATCAAAATAAAAAGCTTCTGCACAGTGAAGGAAACAATCAGCAAAACTAAAAGGCAGCTGATGGAATGGGAGAAGATATTTGCAAATGACATATCAGATAAAGGGTTAGTATCCAAAATCTATAAAGAACTTATCAAACTCAACACCCAAAAAACAAATAATCCAGTGAAGAAATGGGCAAAAGACAGGAAGAGACACTTCTCCAAAGAAGACATCCAGATGGCCAAACCGACACATGAAAAAAGTGCTCAACATCACTCATCATCAGGGAAATACAAATCAAAACCACAATGAGACACCACCTCCCACCTGCCAGAATGGCTAACATTAACAACTCAGGCAACAAAAGATGTTGGCGAGGATGTGGAGAAAAAGGATCTCTTGCATTGTTGGTGGGAATGCAAGCTGGTACAGCCACTCTGGAAAACAGTATGGAGGTTCCTCAAAAAATTAAAAATAGAACTACCCTTTGACCCAGCAATTGCACTACCAGGCATTTATCCACGGGATACAGGTATGCTTTTTTGAAGGGGCACATGCACCCCAATGTTTATAGCAGCACTATCAACAATAGCCAAAGTATGGAAAGAGCCCAAATGTCCATCGATGGATGAATGGATAAAGAAGATGTGGTATATATATACAATGGAATATTACTCGGCAATCAAAAAGAATGAAATCTTGCCATTTGCAACTACATGGATGGAACTAGAGGGTATTATGCTAAGCGAAATTAGTCAGTTAGAGAAAGACAAATATCATATGACTTCACTCATATGAGGACTTTAAGACATAGAACAGATGAACATGAGGGAAGGGAAGCAAAAATAGTATAAAAACAGAGACGGGGACAAAACAAAAGAGACTCTTAAATATGGAGAACAAACAGAGTTACTGGAGGGGTTGTGGGAGGGGGGATGGGCTAAATGGGTAAGGGGCATAAGGGAATCTACTCCTGAAATCATTGTTGCACTATATGCTAACTAATTTGGTTGCGAATTAAAAACTAAAGTTAATCAAAAACTTTTTTAAAAAGTTTATATTGATGATAATCTGCTGATTGAAAAGTCAGAAGCATGAGTCTTGAGTTGTGACAATAGTGTTACCAAACATCTGCCAAAAGGGCTGGCCTATAAATCCCAACAAAAAGCAGGGGCAATTAGCCAATAAAAGGTTCTTGGGGCCATGTGGGCACATTCACAACACTAAATACCTCCTATGGTCAAGGAAACACAGCTATCTATTCAGCCACAATGACTTAAAAGTAAGTCCAACATCATATTAACATCATATTAGACTCTTGGTGTTGAAGACATCATGTATCTCAGTTGGGCATTGTACCTGGTTCTTCAGTTCAGCTAACATTCAAATCAGCATCCTTTGAGTGAGACACAAATGAATGGGCTGCAATAGAATGTGTCCAGTAAACTATGGCATTATCTTTATCTCTGAGACCCAACTATCCTAATGCACCCTTTGAACCACCAGCCTCTGAAACTGATGATATATATGATTGCAGCCTCTGGCAAAAGGAGGCAGCCTCCACCCAAAGGTGTCTCCCAGGATTTGTTGTCTCTCAGAGACAGCTATCAAATCAACCCCCTTTTAAAGGCATCTTTTAGCTTACTACTGGCTTCAAGCTGAACCTGTATATCTGATCCGTGGAAACCAGTGACTCCCTGGCCTGATACTCCATTTTGAAGTGGGTCAACATGGACTAAATGACTAATAAGACTCAATTATCAAATGGAAATAGTAAACGAGAACATAGCCAGCCTGACCCAGCAGTACTTCAACAAAAAGCACATACTAACTCATATGCGATTAGTAGATGTATAAATTGGTGCAAAGTCTTAGGATGTTAAATTTGTCAATTTAAAATAAAGATGAAAAGGCATGTGTATTTTCCTGCAGTGTGTATATTGAAATGCTATAACTTAATGGCAATAAATGATTTAAATATTTGTCAAATGAAAGTAAAAATGGAACAGCTTTCCTCTAGAGCAAACTTTATTCCTCATTCTACCCACTGACGCAAAGACAGTGGCTCATTGAGGCTTTCAATTCACCAAGGTTCCTCTAAATGCCTGGAATGTTTCATTGATATTTCAGCTAAGCTGAAACCGAATAGTGTCTACTAGGTTGCTGCAGTTCAGCAAGCCAATGCAAGCTATTCAACGGAAAATAGACATGCTTGTTTTGCCCAGTGGGAATAACTCAAGACTTTTCTTAAAGCACAATCCAATAGTCACATCAATGAACGTTTTTATATTTTATTGACTCTTGAACTGTTGACAATGGCTTAGCTATTTGGTCCGCCACTTGCAATACTAGTGACTGGCAGAATAAAGCAATCCTTTTGGGGCCATGAATGAAAAAAATCATGGTTGGTGATTAAGATGTCTGGAATACTAATGTATATGCCCATGCTAAGGCTGTGATTACACCAAAAGCAAGCTGCTGATTGAACCCACATCACTGAGATTGCCACTATTTCTGCCAAGACCCATCCTCATGCCAGACATGGAGATATATCTGCCATAAGAGACTGGACACAAAAAAAGAACTATGTTACTGCTGCAGAGGATACTATTGCATTGCTAGAGATGTGACCCCAGCCCAAATTTGACCCATATCAATTTGAGAGAAGGGACATTGCATAAACCATTGTCCTTGACCTCTGGCCCATTCTTGGACTATTGGTGATACTTCACCACTGATCAGAATGGCTTAACTAAACTTTAGACAGGCTTTTTTTCCTGCCTTTCCTGACCTCCTTTTTACCCTGGCCCTTACTGAATCCAGATGTCCTAATCTTTGTGGGACTTCTGTGTGAGATTTCTGTGAATTCCCTCCCTTCCATTGCTTACAGTATTTATTTTAGAAACTTGTTATTGTAAACTCTTTCTCTGCCTCTTTGAGATGCAGTTAAAAAAAAAAAAAAAAAGCTTTTATCAGTTTTACCACCCAGGGCTGTCTTTCTCAAGGACTTGGGAGGCATCCTTTTGAACTGTAACCATCAAGGAAGATAGCTCCTTAACTCCAAATTTTGGGGGGGAAATAGGAGCCTAACTCCAGTGAACACCTAGCTCCAAGTTTTAAAATTACCTCCTATCATGAAGATAGAAGAAAGTTTGCTTTTCCTTTGGATAAGTCCAGTTAGTTAACACAAATGGCCTAAGATACCTTGACCCTATTTCTCAAAAGTTCTCCTGCCCTTTGTTTTACTAGAGTTAAATTTAGACTAGGTTCTCATCTCTCCCTGCTATTACAGTAGCCTTGAATGAAGTATTCTTTACCTGTTTAACTTTATCCATTTTTTTTCTTTGATAACACTGTTGACATTTTTTCAGACTAAAATATGGAAAACTCCAGTTGGATCGACTGACTCTACTGACTCTAGCCACACCCTTGGAACAAGCTAGACCTTTGTATGGCTTTCCAAACTTTTTTTTTTTTTTTGAAGAGAGAAAATGTGTGTGATCTGGGAAGGGGCAAAGGGAGAGAGAGAGAGAGAGAGAGAGAGAGGCAGAGAGAGAATCTTAAGCAGACTCCACACCCAGTATTGAACCTGAAGCAGAACTTCATCTCATGAACCATGAGATCATGACCTGAGCTGAAATCAAGAGTCAGACACTTAACCGACTGAGCAACCCAGGTGCCCCCTAAATCTAAAAGTTTTATACTAATGAGAAAAGCCACTCAACAATGAGCTGATAGTTAAGCTGTTCAGTAGACCTTCCCAGTTCCTTATCAACTATACACATCTGATATTGTTTAGCATCAAAAGGTTATCTCACACATTTTCTCCAAAAAATGTCCAACTTTAATTCATTCACTTCCGTCTGGTTCATTCATATTAGTAAGGTAATTTGGCCACTGAATGTGACTCCTTCCAGAAAAGGATCATCATCTCCTCCAGGCCACTTCCTAGGTAATGATCAATGTAAAATGGTAGGTTTTATATAGACCAACTTTAAGAATTCAGAAATCCACCCTGACTATTCCTGAGCATGATGCTTCTTTTTGCCCCAGTAGCAATCCTGTAGTTCTCTGGTTGGAGCAATCTCCAGATGGCAGCATAGTCAAAGGAGGGCTCAGGAATTCAAACTTAAGTCTGGTTTTGCCACCTGGATTCTCTTGTTAAATTGACATGATCCTAGATCATAAAGGTAACAACCACTTAGTTGAGTGCACTTCTTGCTAAATGCCACTACAGCAGTTCATGTGAGCCAAATGAAGATATAATAAGTCTCTGTGCATCTTATAAAAATAACCTTGTTTCACTCCTACTTGACCTTTCTGAATAAAAGGATTGGGTACAAGTAGGGATGACTGGAAAAAAAGGTAAAATTATAGTTAATGGAACAAGACATACCCATAGTTTGGTGGTGGAGGAAGAGCAATGTCCCTGTCACTCGGGGAAAGAATACATCAGATTCTAGAAGACAAGGGAAAAAAAAACACATTACTGATCTTAATTTTTACAATAGCTTCTGGAGCCTTCCTCATGAATCAAAACATCCCAGTGTGGCTCTCCCAAACTGTTACAAGCTCATTAACTTAACTAACTGCTAGGTATGCTCTTAACTACCAGACAGTTCTGACTATGAATTGATTATGATGTAATTTGGACCCCTTAACCATACCAGGAAGACTGTAACTGCAAAGGATGGCCCCAGCACCTTCCACTCCAAAAGCTTGTTAACACTATAGCAATCTCTTAGTGGTGTGGACAAATGGCATCCAACTGGTGGTGTGAAAAAACAGGACAGGTTGGACTAACATAATAAAGGCCATATATGGAAAATACAGAGCTAACATCATAATCATTAGCAAAAAATTGAATTATTATCCTCTAAAATCAGGAACAAGGCCAAGACGGCCACATGTGTGCTTCTGTTCAACACAGAAATGAAAGTTCTAGCCAGAGAAATTAGGCAAGAAAAAAGAAATAAGCATCCAAATCATAAAAGAAGTAAAATTATTTCTGTTGGCAAATGACATGAGCTTGTATATAGAAAATCATAAAGAGGACTAATGAATTCAGAATTTTGTAGGATACAAAATCAACATATAAAAATCATGTGAACTTATGTTTGCAGACCATATATATGATAAGGAATTAATATCCAAAATATAAAATGAACTTACATAACTCAATAGCAGAAAAAAATTTTTTAAGTGGGCAAAGGACTTAAACAGATACTTTTCCAAAGAAGATATACAAATGGTCGACGGGTACATGGAAAAGTGCTCAACATAACTAATCATCAGGAAAATACAAATCAGAACCACAATGGGATAATGCTTCAAACCTGTTAGGAGGCTATTACAGAAATAAAGTAACAAGTGTTGGTGAGGGTGTGGAGAAGCGGAAACTCTTGTGCACTGTTGGTGGAAATGTAAAAACTGGTGCAGCTACTATGGAAAATAGTATGTAGATTCTTCAGAGAATTAAAAATAAAGTTACCGTGTAATCCAGAAATCCCATATCTGGGTATATATGCAAAATAATTGAAATCAGGATCTTGAAGAGGTATTTGCACGCTTGCAGCATCATCCATTATAGATAGCCACAATGAGGAAACAACCTAAACATCTGTTGACAGTTGAATGGATAAAAAAAATATGGTATATACATACAATGGAATATTATTCAGTCTTAAAAAGGCAGGAAATCCCTGCCACATGGCATAATATGGATGAACCTAGAGGAAATTATGCTAAGTGAAATGAACAACTCACAGAAGGAAAAATACAGCATGATTCTACTTACATGATATATCTAAAATAGTCAATGTATCTTAGAAACAGAAGTATAAAGGTGACTGCCAGGGGCTGAGAGGAGTGGGGGAAATGGGGAGTTGCTGTTCAATGGGTATGAAGTTTCAGTTATTCAGGATTAAAAATTGCCAGTGAACTGCTCTCCAACATTGTGTCCGTGGTTAACAACACTTTATTGTGCACTTAAAATTTTTCAGGAGAATAGGTCTCACATTAACTGTTCTTACCACAATAAAAAAAATTAATGCTACACTGTAATAGTGATCATCTGTAAGATGATAATCACAGTGTTAAAAATATGTTTTGGGGCACCTGGGTGGCTCAGTGTGTTAAGCGTCTGACTTCAGCTCAGGTCATGATCTCACAGTTTGTGAGTTTGAGCCCTACGTTGGGCTCTGTACTGACATAGCCCGCTTTGGATTCTGTCTCCCTCTTTCTCTGCCCCTCCTCCACCCCTGCTCTGTTTCTCTCAAAAACAAATAAACATTAATTTTTAAATATGTTTTTATTATTTTTGCATATTATAAGAAGAAACTAGTGAAGTAATGATAAACACTGAAGATTACATTGAACCCATTTTAATCCCCAATGTTGTTTTCAAGGTCTTCCTTCATTCACAGGTGTCTTTGAGGTTGAAGTTGCTATAGAACAGTTAAGAGATCTCAGGACTAATTCCTGCTTCATCCCCACACAGTCTGGCTCTTATCTCTTTTAAATATTACTCTGGAATATAATAGTTCTTTGGGAAAATGTAACACTGTTTGGTGAATAAATGGGATTTTTTTTTCTGGGAAAAATACCAGAGAAATAAAAATGAAAATGCTGACAAAAGGAAGTATAATAGTTGAGAACAGAAAGTATTATTAAAAATTTATTTATTCAGTCCTTATTTCATTCACCAAATTCTTAGAACACCGCTATTTGCCTAGTGCTATTCTAGGTGATGGGGAAACACAGTCGACTCAATGGGCTAAGTCTGTGCCTTTCTGGAATGTACATTCTGATGTGGAGAGAGAGATGACAAATACATGATGATAAGTAAAGCAATACTAAGGGTAAAGACTATTGATTGGCAAGGATAGGATCACTGTTTTATATAGGGTATATAGGGACAATCTCAGATAAGATTACATCTGAGCAGAGAACTAAAGAAAATGAAGGAATTAACTATGTGAATGTCTGATAAATAGTTCTTGCATCTTCAGAACTTTCTGAAATTGTCTCCTTTAACTAGTATTTTGACCTATCTGTGTAGCACTTTTATGAAAGTCAAATGGCTTATATAAGTCCAGTCACTGTTTTGATCAATATTTAAATTCTCACCTAATTTAATCTACTTTGGCTAATATTCTGTCTCTGAGAATTACAGTCAAACTGAAGACAAACTCAACTCCAACATGGAAGTGAACAGGTCAGCTTCTGACTTTAGTTTTGTATTCTAACTTCAAGCAGTCTAGCAAATTGGAGCATTTGAGAATTAATGACCTCATACTAATGATTGTATGATAAAGAAAAAATTTTTAAGATTTGTAAAAAATAACTATTCTTGGGGCGCCTGGGTGGCGCAGTCGGTTAAGCGTCCGACTTCAGCCAGGTCACGATCTCGCGGTCCGTGAGTTCGAGCCCCGCGTCAGGCTCTGGGCTGATGGCTCGGAGCCTGGAGCCTGTTTCCGAGTCTGTGTCTCCCTCTCTCTCTGCCCCTCCCCCGTTCATGCTCTGTCTCTCTCTGTCCCAAAAATAAATAAAAAACATTGAAAAAAAATTTAAAAAAAAAGAAAAAAAAATAACTATTCTTTAGATAGAGCAATCTTGTATAATTAACAGCACTTATATATGATGTCTCAGATATTTCACAAGGGAATTTTTAAAATACTGCCTATTTGGGGCAACTGGCAAGTTCAGTTGGTAGAGTATGCAACTCTTAATCTCAGGGCCAAGAGTTCAAGCCCCACATTGGGCAAGAGAGAGAGAGAGAGAGAGAGAGAGAGAGAGAGAGAGATTGGGGAAGGAAAGGAAAGGAAAGGAAAGGAAAGGAAAGGAAAGGAAAGGAAAGGAAAGAGGAAAGGAAAGAGGAAAGGAAAGAGGAAAGGAAAGAGGAAAGGAAAGAGGAAAGGAAAAAGGAAAGGAAAAAGGAAAGGAAAAAGGAAAGGAAAGGAAAGGAAAGGAAAGGAAAGGAAAGGAAAGGAAAGGAAAGGAAAGGAAAGGAAAGGAAAGACAAACGTTTAAAAATAAAATACTACCTATCTTTTGAAGAAAATTCAGTTCCAGTATTTTTTCACTATAATTAATAATGGAAATATATAAAAGTAGCATATTTTTAGCAATTGATTATCACATTTTAGGGAGATATAGGAAAATGACACGATCTGCTCAAGAAAGATGGTAACCATGTGCAAAATCTCACTGTAACACGTTTAATTTCTTAAAAACTGATGCTTTTATAACATTTAACAAATTACAAAGAATCTTCCTTGTTAATTATATCTTGAATTCTTATGAAATTCAGTTAGTATATATCACAATTATAATTGATGAACTTTTTTCCCCATTTTGTATAAAAGAAAACAAATTAATTCTTTTCCAGCATGTATCAATACTAACTTGCTAAGTGATGGTCTATTGTGTATTTGTGGTCTTTATGTTAGTTTTGACCTGTGAGAGTTTTTAGCCAATTTATTTTTGTTAGTTTGACTGCAGTCTATTTCAACATATAGTGAAAATTCCAGTAAAACTGCACCTGAGTTGGTATCCCCAACTTTTATGTTTAAGAAAAAAACAAGTGTTAAGAAGCTTCAGACATTTGAGAACATATTCCTTACCGTATATAGTTGATAGTATAATAACCTAATCCTATCCTCAAATTGTCCCATTGTGAAGTCAGACTGATGATTTCACTTCATGTGAATTTTTTAAGGTAACTTATCATGTTTCTGGTAGTCTGTTCATTCTATCTTCATGTGCATAGCTATAATGTTACTTCCGTTTTGCCATATCTTAATCCCCATCTCATAACTTATGACAGGCCAAGGTTTAAGGGCAGCAACTCATTATATCAATGTAAAGATGTTGCTGACAGGTGGCAGGTCATCAATAAAAATAACTACTTCTGATAATACCAGGTGGTTCTCTTATGACATTTTGTTCTAGCCAATTTTTACTTACCATTCTGTCATATATAGAATAGTTTCTCCTAGGAGTAATGAATATGGATGCACATTTTCAATGCCATTTTATTTATCAGAATTCCCTTCTTTGTTTCTTTACAATCTGATTTGTGGGCCCTTTGCTTTTATTATGAAATTCCTTTTGAGTCACTATACAGATATATATAAAATAAGTAATTCTGTTGATCAACACCAAACAACATTTGAGGAAAGAAAAGGATCAAACATATAAAATACTTGTTAACTCACCCAAATGACTTGTGTTTCCAAAACAGAAAACAAAGCTATTGATTAAAGTGATGGGAAACTTCATACTAATATACACACAGTAAGATGTGAATAAATCAGAAATGGCATCATTTTTCCATTTATGAAACACCGCCAATCTTGTAAGCATAGATGATTTTCACATAGAAAATAAGGAGGTGAAATGTCCATCTCTCCTTTTGAGACAGGCAAAGACACAATAATCCCACTTATTCTTAGCACAACTAAAGCAAAGAAAGTTTGTACCTTTCAATAAGACTCCAACCATAAAAGAATTTCCTCATTTATCCATAATTGGGATCACAAACTTATTTGCATAAAATAGTGTTTAATAGAATTTGATGGCACAGTTGTCAAGTCCATTAAAGTCCATTAAAGTAAAATAGTCCATTACCCTAAAATAATCTTGGTTCTCCCCTTTTTGGGTTTGCTTATTTTTTTAACCCCACAATATTCTCACAATCCCATGTGCCTGTGAGTGTTCATTTCCTCAAGAAGGGCTATGAACACAATCTGTGTGATTGGCTCCAATTCATTGCCACCATTGAGAAAATATTTGGAATAATAAGCACTACTAAGATTATGAAAGTAAGGCCGGCTTTGCAGAGGACAGCATCTGAGTCATTTGCCCACCCAACCATACAACCACGCTTATGTTGCCGAATGGTGCCTTCCCTATCTTGTATGATTCAAGTCAGATACACTCAGTTGTCAATCAAGGAGACATTGTGAGGTGCATTCTAAACTGAGACAAGCCCTGAGGGGTAAGTCACTAAAATCCAGACACCAAAATGTTACCTGTAAAAAAATGTGGCCCAAGCTGTGAAACTTTAAGGATGTTATAGAACATTAGGTGAAAATTATGGGTTTATTGGGTGTGTGGCCTTTGACATGTCACATAAATGTCATTGGTCTCAGTTTCCTCAACTACAAATTATAGATAGTGTTTCTCCCATGCACATACTATCTCAAAGAGTAACATAATGTTTTGAATACCTTTCACTTGAGACATAATAGATATCCGATAATTTGAACCTATAATTTTTGTTACCCTTTTTATCATTCTTTTTGTTCATAATACCTTTGAAAGAATTTATGATGGAGGCCTTTTATCCTATAATGCACCTCTTCCATGGAAAGACATTACATTTTTCCATGGGTGGGATGAGTGTTGTATTTTCCTAAAAAGAAACGGTGACCTACAGAAATAAATCCTCTGGCCTAAACAATCAAGATAGAATCACACTGAAAACATTACTCTTCAGATATGTAACACATGAAATCAGGTAATCCCACAATCTCTGATTTCCTAGACATTTTTTATAATTGTAAAAACATGTTTTTTTTTCCTTCATCTCCCCTAGGTTTTACATCCTATTACTACTCTATTTATTTTTATCTTATAAAAATTTGCCATCTCTTTGTAGACTTTTCATTGACCCTTCTAGAACTTTTACATCTTTAGAAATTCCACGAAACACTACTGATTGTCACTAGTTGAATCCCGGCTCCCCTTACTTAGACCACTGTTTCCTTATAGGTCATTTCCAATGTAACAGAGCATCTAATCTCCTGAAGATACAGAACGGGGCTTTAGTATTCTCAGAGTTTTTCAATTTCCTTCCAAGCCAGTGCTATCTTAACCAATATTCACTATTTTACATCAATGTCATTAAATTATACAACAATCCATCTACTTCATCTCTGCTGTACTAAATTCCTGGTCACTGTCCCACCCCTACTGCAAGTCTTCTTTAATGACTGTGCTTTCTTCTGATTTCCCTCTCTACTTCTTTTACCCTTTATCTGGGTGATATTGACAACTGTGTACATGCCTCTCCAGCACTCAAGTAGACTCAAGTTTATATCCTTCTAAAGAATGGTCACTGTTATTCTATCTAATGCCCCCAAGCAACCTGACTTTGTTATCCTCCAGAATCCCTCCATTTTTTTAAATTATAATTAAAAACAATCTCATGCTCCTTCTCCAGCTTCCAGTTTTTCCACCTTTCTTCCTTATAATAAAAGAAGCTGTGATCTAGCTTCTTTAAATCTTCCTTCAAACTGTTTACCCCTCAATTTTCTCCCAAACTTCCAGCCTCCTTCTGTCTTCAATTCCCTATACATGTATTAAAGATCACATAGTCCCTAATTTAAACCATTATTGAAGCATTATCCTCAAGAATCCTTCCCTGTGGTTTTTCTAGTTCATTAAGAACACAATACACCAATCCTGGATCATCCAACTATTAAGGATTGAATGCTAGTGCCCCCTTCTACCCCCCCCCCACTCAATTTATGTGTGAAAATCCTAACCTTCAATGTGATTGTATTAGGAGATGGGACCTTTATGAGGTGATTAGGCCATGGGGTTGGAGGTTCCATGTGTGATTAGTGTCTTTATAAAAGAAAAGGCACCTCAGAGAGCTCTCACCCCTCTACCAGCTGAGGACAAAGGGATAAGACAGTCATGTATAGACCAGGAAGCAGGCCTAAATCAGACACCAGATCTGCTGATTCCTTGATCTAGGACTTTCCAGCCTCCAGAACTGTGAAAATAAATTTCAGTTGTTTGTAAGCAACCCAGTTTATGGTATTCTGTTACAGCAGCCAAAATAGACTGACACCAACTATTCTGAGAAATGAAAAATCCATAAAACAGATAATAACGGAAGAAAGAGATCCAGAGCAGGATGGAAATCACAATAGACACTTTAGGATTTTCACCTTTATCAAAGTGGGAAGTATTTTGTCTCATAAAATAATACCTATTGGGGCGCCTGGGTGGCGCAGTTGGTTAAGCGTCCAACTTCAGCCAGGTCACGATCTCGCGGTCCGTGAGTTCGAGCCCCGCGTCAGGCTCTGGGCTGATGGCTCAGAGCCTGGAGCCTGTTTCCCATTCTGTGTCTCCCTCTCTCTCTGCCCCTCCCCCGTTCATGCTCTGTCTCTCTCTGTCCCAAAAATAAATAAACGTTGAAAAAAAAATTTTTTTTTAAATAATACCTAGAGGAGTAGGAATACGAAAGGAACAAAAAAGAGGGAGGGAAAATACTTTTGTTTCTAAACACAAAGAACATGCCACTATCTACCATGCTTTTCACATCAAAAAAATTAGGTTCAAGATAGTATAATAGGAATAATAGCAACTTTACAAAACAATTCAATAATTTCAAGACACATAGAAATCTAGTTTAAGAAATTCTAAAATTGTTTTTAGGAATCATATGCATTACCTTGGAATAAGATTTCTAAGTAAATGGTTTAGATGAAATGTTTATTATATGTTTGTAAATAAACTTTTTAACAGCATAAACATCATTCTTGACATATTCAGTGTTTCTTGATATTAACCAAGGAATAATTAGTTTAAATATAGATATCCCGGCTCTTAGATTATTGTGACAGTTGAATATGGTTAGTTGCACTCTGTTTTTAAACAAATCATCTGGGGCGCCTGGGTGGCTCAGTCTGTTAAGAGTCCGACTTCGGCTCAGGTCACGATCTCGCGGTCCGTGAGTTCGAGCCCCGCGTCGGGCTCTGGGCTGATGGCTCAGAGCCTGGAGCCTGCTTCCGATTCTGTGTCTCCCTCTCTCTCTGCCCCTCCCCCGTTCATGCTCTGTCTCTCTCTGTCTCAAAAATAAATAAAAAACATTAAAAAAAAATAAAAAAATAAACAAATCATGTGTAGGAGGACGCATGCTGCTTACCTAGTTTTTAATTTTTGACATTACCATATGCTATAATTTAAGCCATCTTCAGAAATTGATTGCTGCTTCGAGAATATAAGCTGTTTGAAGAAATGTTCATGCATTTACAATGCAGGTAATACTATATTCTAAAATAAAAACAATAGTATCATGAGTTTTAGAGAAGTAAAAGGAACAAAATACAAAATAAAAATGTTCTCATATTCATGTACTCTTTAGAGTAGTCAAAATGAACGATGTTACTGCATGGGTAAATTAATAGAAAACTGGGGAGATAATTTCACAGCAAAATCTCCAAAGGGGAGGAGAAGGGGACCTTCCATATCTCAATCAGGGCTGCTTTTGCAACATCACAAAATATTACTTTTTGATAAGGATAGAAATAAATGCAATTTTGTAACCGGTGAGGAGGAGATTGAAGAGAATATTTTTTGATGAAAGTCTCAAAATGCAGTCCATTTCTACCCAGATCAAAAAGGAAAGGGAAGAAAAGCACAATCACCCTTTTATAGGTTACAAATTAAGTGAAGAGGTGATCTTTCTCCATCTCTCATCTTTGAAAGTGATGTGATGTTTTGAAGAGTAATTACCAAATCTTTGTGTAATATGTTACTACCTTTGTGAAATATGGAGACAGAATATCAGTTGGGTTGCATCATTGAACTTATACAGAATTGCTTGTGTGATATTCATAAATAGCTGGACCCTATGTGGCTGGTGGATCTTTCAGAACTCTAACAGAAATTGCCAATGAGGAATATAGCAATTTGTTCCCTTGGAAAATATAAGCCTTATGGCTATTGGTTATTATATTTGCACATGATTTAAGCACAATCCTTCCTAGAGATTAAAAAAATTAAAAAGTCCATAGTCCTTGGTATCATTTCTAACTCTTTAACACTCTAAGTTCAGTCACTTGTACCAGTGTGTAATCTTAAAGTCCCAAAGAGACTTTATAAAATTTAATTTAGTATAAACATAATTTGAAGTTAGCTAAAATATATTCTTAGTTAGTGGCATCACGTAGTGGAAAGAGCACTGTATTTGAAGAGAAAAAATGTGAATTTGAGTTACAAATGTTTACTCATTAGCTAAATTGTGTCTTCATTCATAAAACATGATGTCTATTCTGGAAACATAATAGGATTATTATGGTTATTAAGTGGAATGATATATTTAAGTTTTAGCAAACTAGAAAGCACTGTAGGAATATGATATATGATTATTATTAGCTGCTAAATTAATAGAGGTAGAGTGAAAGGAATTTACATTTGTTGATTATGTAATGTGGTGTTGAGCAGTTAGCGTATATTATCTCATGAATTCCTGTTAATCTTAATTTTAGAAATGAGGTGACATTACGAGAGGTCATGTAACTCACTCACCATAACTTATCTAGTAACTAGAAGAATCGAGTCTTACTGAAAATTCATTCTCTTTCTACCTACCTCACACTGTTATCATGAGAAATTGTTATTATTGGGACAGCACGGAGAACTCTATTTTCACCCATGACTTAATGTGTTTTTTTTTAAATGTTTATTTATTTTTGAGAGAGAGAGGTACACACAGAGTATGAGCAGGGGAGGGTCAGAGACAGAGGGAGACAGAATCTGAAGTAGGCTCCAGGCTCTGATCTATCAGCACAGAGCCATACGCGGGGCTCGACCTCACAAACGGTGAGATACCAGAGCCACTGTCGGTGGCTGCAACCTAATGGACTGAACCACCCAGGAGCCCCAGCATGATTGAATTTTTTTAACTGTAATTAGTTGTATGTTACGATGCATTAGATATCATTTTTATCCCACTTTGGATTCTTTAGACTCCATGAGTCCATACATTGTCAATCAGGTTCATATAGAGCTTCAAATACCTTGATACGTCACAATCTGTAGTATCTCCCTTTGCGAACCTACTTGGAATTCGTGTATGTGCAGTCTGGAAGTAAGGAAAACCAATGCACAGTGGGCTACCCCTGATTCTAATGGGACATAATTAAAGGGATAAATATTTCTCTCTTTCAACTCCCTGGGAAATAGTTCTGAGATACATATTGTAAGGTACTTTAGAAGGAGCCTTTTCTGACACTAACCTGGCAAGGTGGTTGGGACACCAAATTACAACCTGGTGAGGGAGGAAGTCTTTTTGTTTTGTTTTGTTTTGTTTTGTTTTGTTTTGTTTTGTTTTGTTTGGTGGAGAATATATCAAAGGGGGGAAGTCTTGGTTTCCACTTGGCCTTTGCTGGCAGAGGCAGGAGTAGAGCCAGTTTTTCTGTAGTGTTCAGCTGGAGTAGACCAGTTATTGTCTAAAATTTGTCTTTCTAAACTGCTTTTTTCCTGGTCCTTGCCTAAAGAAAATAGGCATTCTATTGGAGATTTTTTTGCACCTTTTGGTGTTTCTGAATTTCTGATTTCTTCCACACTAAATCTAGGATATACGAGGCAAAGGAAACACACAAACAAAAAACTGACAACAGCAAAAACAGGAAGCTCCCTGTGTGTTGTTTCTCAGATCCTTACGTCCCCAGCTGGTCTGCCTTCTACTCTCTATGTATGATTAGCCTCCTTATGTATATTTTAAATAATATGTTCAAGGTTTTTAGATTTAATTAGCAAGAGAAATAGGAAAAGGTTTTTTACTCCACCTTTCTGGAAGCTAAAGTCCCTGGGGAGCTTTACATAGTACTTATGCCCATACTCACTCTAGACCACTTAATCAGACTCTGATTAAGATCATGTGTATGTGTTTTTTTATTTGATATATATGCTCAATTAACTAAAGGATGATTCTGCAGCTTTCGTTACTTTACCCTCAAGTCTTGAATGCCTCATTCTGAAGATCCAGTTCACACCTTGTAAATTCCAGCAGAAAGGATCCTGATTCTGATACACTCTGAATCTGATACCTAAACACTCCTTTATAAAGGTTCCATGGGATCAAAGATCATCATTCATGGAAGGTTTGTGTTATGAGTCCCACAATTTTGCTACCTGTAACCAGAAAGATTCTACATTTTCAATATCCCTCCTCTTACCAGTACTTTGTAAAATTAAGGGTTTTGTAATTTTTTTTTTTGCTCATGAACTGTTTAAAATTCTGTTTGAGAAAGGGATGGAGAGAGAGACAGGGGGTTAATTGCATATAATATCAGGGAAATCTACCTGTATACAAACTGATTTATAGACAGGTAGGAACCCATGTGTACATAGAAAAAAATTGACTTGTACATATAAAAGGCAAACAGTTATAGCCTTCATGAGATTCACTTTCCACTTATAAAATATCATTATATGTAAAATGCTATTATCTATACAATTAATGTATCTCAGATTATTTTTTTCTTAAATTTTATTTAATTGCAACAATAAATTTCAGTTCTATATTTTCTGTTACTCATACACTATAGGCATATTCTTTCTTTTTAAAAGAAATCAAGAGGAATTTTTTGTGTTATTTGCATTAGCATGATAATTGCCTTTTTTAAATGTATTATCCTAGAATGAAAGGTATACACTTGATAAATTTATAACATTAATGGCTGTCTGCAAACATGTGTTTGTATGTATGTGTGTGTATTTACCTAAATGGCTATAATAAAAATAAATCTTAGTAATTGCTAGTTGAAAGATTTTTGTTTCGTTGATATAACAGAATATCCATTTTTGAAAAAGAGACACCCATTTCTCTCTTTGTGGATATTCAAAAAAGAAAAATAAAAAGAATAATATACAAATTAAACAACAGGTTGAGAAAAAATAAGGATGGCTCAAAGATTTGCTATGCAAATGATAACCAAAAAATAAAATAGAAATTGCGGAGTGCCTGAGTGTCTCAGTTGGTTGAGCATCCAACTCTTGACTTTGTCTCAGGTCTTGATCCCCAGGTCATGAGATCGAACCCCATGTCAGGCTCCGTGCTGAGCATGGAGCCTGCTTAAGATTCTCTCTCTCTCACTCTCCCTCTGCCCCTCTCCCCTGCTTGCACTCTCTTTCTCTGTCTCTCTCTCTCTCTCTCTCTCTCTATATATATATATATGTACATATATATATATATATATATATATATATATAAATGGGAATATAAATGCTCAAATTTATCTGCTAGAGGAAATACATTATGGTAGACAAAAATATATTTGAAAATTAAGAATTATGAATAAATTAATATTGTGTAGTAAGCTAAAAAAATACACCCCTCAAAAGATAATTTTGTACATGAAAGAAATGGAATATTAAATCACTGAAGAAGAAAACATAAGGTCTAATTCAGGCCATTATGAAAGGATAACTGGTAAACATTTGGAAGAAAAAGTAGTTTCACTGGCATAATACACAAAATAATCTCCAAACAAAAGATGAAAACAAAAATAAAGCCATAAAGGCTCTAAAAGTAAATATAGCCCCCCCCAAAAAAAAAAATTAGAGCCCTGGAAAGCCTTTCGTAAGAAGTAATTGAATATAAAAATCTCTAGGTCCTTACAGCTGGGATTGTATTTCGTACGTTGCACTTACATAAATAAATGAGCCCTAGAAACCTAGGTATTGTGATAAATATAAAGAATTTAAGTAGAAAAAAAAACACTAAGTCTTTGAGTAAAAAACAAAAACAACCCCAAAACCCATAAAAATAAATAAATAAGTAAACTATAATAGAATCTATTTGACTGAGCTTTGCCTCCAAGGCTATATGTTGGCTTTCAAAAGAGAAAGGAGACCATTATAAAAACTGTAAAATGGATGAACCAAAAGTATGTAAGACTTCAGACCAATAGAAACTTATACTTGAGAGGAAAAGAATATAGCAAGTTTTAAGATGGTAACAGTTCTGAAGCACTGTTGTACATATCAATTTCTTGTCCTCTTTGTTTCTGCAGAAGATAATATGTTTTGGATTCAGTTGCTTATTACAAGATCTACACTGTGCAGTGTTGAACATCATACTTACTCTAAATCTAAATTAAATTCACTAGCTACTCATATGTAGTATATTGATGAGGATTTATTTTATTGTCATACTTAAAGTATGCATATTTGGAAAAATAAGTTGACTGTAGTTTTGACTTGGAAAATTATTATGTTTTAGGTTTGTCTTTACTTAATTGATGTCTTTGAAAATTTTATTAACTTGACAAATCATTCCTTTGAGAGAACAAAATACAGTCTATCAGTAGTCACACAGAACCTCAAATTTTAAAATGGCCCTTGAAAGTTCAACTTCCACCAAACATTTTCCTCAGCAGATGTGATGATTAGAGAAGCAATTATTAAAATGTCAATTCTGGGGGCACCTGGGTGGCTCAGTTAGTTGAATGTCCACCTTCAGCCCAGGTCATGATCTCATGGTTCATGGTTCACAGGTATCATGCCCAGTGTCAGGCTCTGTGCTGACAGCTCAGAGCCTGGAGCCTGTTTCGGATTCTATGTCCTCCTCTCTCTCTGCCCCTCCTCCTCTCATGCTGTCTCTGTCTCTGTCTCTGTCTCTCTCTCAAAAATAAATAAATATTTTAAAAATGTAAAATAACTAAATCAATAAAATGTCAATTGTGAATACAGCAATAACATGCTACATTAAAATCACAACTGCTACACTTTCATATTTTATGACTGAACTATTCTTCAGCATTTGATGTACCAAAGGTAAGGACAATACACACACACACAACTTCCTCAATTTATTTTATTGTTTTCCCTATTTCTTCAACTATCTGGACGTGGTAGGCTAGCCACGGTTGGTTGATTGATGCATAATATTCATGCTCTATACAATGCACATAATCATATCAAGCATCAAAAGTGGAGTTTTCAAATTAACTTCCAATTACTTGCTCTGCAATTTTCATCTTCTTAGTATTCTCTCTTCTTTGTCCTCTCCCCAGTTATATCCCTTTCAAAAATCATTTTACACTCCCTTCAAAATTAAAGAAGTATTCATCAGTAGTAATTTGTGATGAAAGCTATTGCTTAATGCCTAGGAAACTTTACACCTCATAGTTGAAATTTAACTAGATTACTTAAAATAGTTTAGAGATTATTTCACTCTAGTTTTTTTATATGTCTCTGACTCATTTCTTCCATCCTACTTTCATTGTAAGTGTGGTAAAATGATCAAATTAGCAAAACTTTTATTTCTTCTTTGTAAATGAGTTATTAGAAATGAGAGAGAGAGAGAGAGGGGGAGAGAGAGGGAGGAAGTGAGATCTTTCTGGCTTGAAGAAAAAGCTTCCAGGAGTAAAGTTAAAAGAGAATCTAAGGGGTGCCTGGGTGGCTCAGCCAGTTAAGCATCTGACTTCAGCTCAGGTCATAATCTTACGGTTGTCAATTCAAACCTTGCGTGGGGCTCTGTGCTGACAGCTCAGAGCCTGGAGCCTGCTTTGGATTCTGTGTCCTCCCTCTCTCTCTGCCCCTCTCCTGCTCGTGCGCTCTCTCTCTCTCTCTCTCTCTCTCTCTTTCTCAAAAATAAATAAATATTTTTTAAAAAGTCTTTAAAAGAGAAACTAAATACAGTCTTTTAGACTTACAGTCACTGGCCAAAGTTCAGACTGTATATGGGTAATGGAATCTATTGAGCTACTGCATGTAATACAGGCATTGGTGAGCTCTGGCTCAAAAGTCATACATGCCTGGCTTGAATCTGACCTCTTCCATTTCCTTTGCTAAGTTTATAACTACCCTTGGCCTCGTTTGTACAGCGGGGAAAGTTTGACCATTACCAACACGAAATAAAAGTGCAACAGATTGTAGGTAATGTGAGTATTTCTTCGACAAATTCTTAAGAAAAAAAATATATATATACCATAAGCCTTAGATAATAATTATATCAAGTCTGGGATTTCATTGTATTTTTGATATCATACATATTAGAAAAAATGCTTGGTATTCATTGTATGTATTATTGGAGTAAACGTGTAGGAAAATATAGACACCTAAATAATTAAATTTATAGCAGTTTATAATCATTCTGAACACTGACCTATTGTGAATATTTTTATTTGAAAATTTGGTTGGCTATTTTGCAAAAGCAGAAGTGTATAATGAAGAAACTTAACTCAGATTTAACAATAAAATTATATGGGAAGTAGAGCATTCAGTCTGTAAGAGGCATTAGAAGTCCATAAGGGCATGTTGGTCTGGAAATGAGGAAAGTACGTAGATGGAAGCAAAGAAATTCTGGGACAAGAAGATAAAAGGAACTAATGGTGCATTAGGAGATCTGCACTATGTCCAACAAAATCACAATACAATCAGGTCCCAGCTATGTCTATTCATATCACATTCCACTGCATTTAACAAGTTAGAAATGATATGTTGATAAAAGAATGATTAGTAACGAATCTGGCTACTTCACATGATGCTTAGAACCAACATAATATCCATCTGATATGACTCTAAGAGAGTGTTGCTTCATATGGATTTCAAAATAATTAACAAACTTCTGTTGAAGTCTTTTGGTGAGAGACTATGCCAACAAGACGTTATAAAAGGAGAATAGGACTGAGATTCACCTAGCCTGAGTTTCATCCCTGTATCTGCCGTTTACTGTTTTTGATATTGAACACAATTATCTCTTCTCAGACTGTTTCCTTAATTGACTCTAGGCTTCAGAGAAGTCATTCATAATGCTTTTGTACTTCCTGTGTGATGTGTTTATGAACATAGCAGTGAATCTTTTTGGGTTGTAGTTCTTATTTCATTACTTTTTTCTTCATTCTCAGTAACAATTGCTGGATTAAAATGAATACTTTCATAGGATTTCATGCATACTCTAAGAAAGAATACCCTACAGAATATTTTTTAGCCGAATACTGGAAAATATAGTAATGAATTTGCCATTTCTATTGATTAGCTTGTCGTATTATTACATATAATGGCAGAATGTATTACAATTACTTCCTCATCATGGTAGGTGTAAATTGCCTAAATTCTTGCCATTAAAAATTAGATTGACATGCACAGTGTTCACTTCAAAAATTTATTTGAGATGATTAATATTATTACATATTAAATACAAAGTAATTTATTTGAAAATAGTTAACATTGTACTACTGATAATGCTACTTGTTAATTGCCTGAAATTATTTTAAATCAGAATTTTGCCATCTGCCCAATAATAAAATTTGTGTTCCTACCATTTTTCCCCCATTTTACACTAATTTGATACATTGGGGTGCTCTACTAATAACAGAGTATACAACTCCAGCTTAACTTTTATAAGTTAGTTAAGGAATGGTTAAGTCAGTATAAAGATACACTAGTTAGAAATCGTCTTTATTTATTTTTTTTTCTTTTTTTTTTTCAACGTTTTTATTTATTTTTGGGACAGAGAGAGACAGAGCATGAACGGGGGAGGGGCAGAGAGAGAGGGAGACACAGAATGGGAAACAGGCTCCAGGCTCCGAGCCATCAGCCCAGAGCCTGACGCGGGGCTCGAACTCACACACCGCGAGATCGTGACCTGGCTGAAGTCGGACGCTTAACCGACTGCGCCACCCAGGCGCGCCGTGAAATCGTCTTTATTTAGAGAAGTGTTGACTGTCTTGTGAATACCATTCCAACATCCATGACAAAACTGGAGAATAGCTACCACCATATAGTAAATTGAAAACTGTTGCTGATATCACAAAACAGCATATAATTCACCCAGTACTTAATAATGCTTTTTTATTTTAATTTCATAATCAGAAGATATTTTTGAAGGACATCACACAGAAAAAATTCAGTCTCAGCCACTTTCTTTACTATGTTTAATAAGGAGAGACATTGTAGCAGAAAGATGATCTTATTCTGAAGAGAGCCTGGGTTCAAATTCCAGTTATCAGTTTTGTTAATTTTGAAGAAAAAAATATTATAGGATTATTTGAAGCTTACATGAGATAATGAACTTAAAATTGTCCTACACCTGGATGATATGCAGTGCCTATTATATAAAGCTCCTGTTTTGTCAGAATTTTAATTTGAGCCCCAAATTATCTCTTCTTCTGAGCTTCTGTTATTTCTCCTTCCTGTGGTATAATACATATTTTATAAAATAATATACTATATAACATGATGTTTAATATAATGGGTTTATAAGTCTAATTGCTTTGGACATGAATCTTGGCTTTGCCACTTACAAGATGTAAGAACTTAGGCAAGTTATGTAATTTTTTCAGTGTTCAGTTTCCTCACACATAACATGGAGAGCACATTTCACCTTACTCAAAGGAGAGGTATGAGTGATACATATAAAGTAAATAAAATAGTACCTGGTACGTAATAAACATTCAAGATTTAGCTGCCATTACTATTTAAGAATAGTGAGTTCTTCACACCTGGGTACTACTTCTAGTAATGTGTATGTGTGTGATCTTTAAAGATAAAGAAATTAAAGGGCACAAGAAGTTCTTTAACCTTGTTAGTGTAAGAAATCCATTAAATCAATTACCCATCTAATTACCCACATAGCAGCTTATCCTTAAAGGATGAAATGTGTAATGACCAATACATTTTGCAACTATCCAATAATATTAAAACTAGAGAGATAATTACTATCTAATTAAGAGTGAGATTAATCTACAAGAACAATAAATAAAAGTTAAATAATTTATTAGTATAATTATTTGATGAAAAATATTTCATATATTTGAAGAGTATAATTAATATTTGAGATAAAATGTTATATACACACACACAAAGATTGGGATCATTCACGGAACTCAGCTAATTTTTTGCTATCTCACCTAAATTTATAAATTCAGGTTAAGAAAATTATCTTGCTAGGTAAAACCATTAGTGAACCCTTCAAATTTTCATTTACTAAAAAGAGTGAACTTTTTTTTTAGGTTTTAATATTTTATACAAGTTTTACTTTACGTGATGTTAATTACAGCATTTTTAAGGGGAGGATCTAATTCCACACAAAATGGAAGACTGTAAAATGTACCCATTAAACTACGAAAAAATAAACTGAGTGGCAAGAATATAATAGAAGTCCAATTTAGATTTCAAGTGTTGTCACCATGTGATTACATTCACAGAGACTCTTGCCAGCTTACAGCTGGGACTCTCAGAAGCTCTTTCATAATATGGTGCAAGGGCACAAAAACACAATGTGAGAGGGAATTAAGTCATGAATTACTGGCTTCATCACATCCACCTTCTCCACCCCAAAATGGCACAAAAGAAATAGCTATCCTGCCTTGCAGACTACTTTTGGTGTAAATGAGGTGATGACATGAGATGAAAACAGTTCATGAAAATCTGTCTAAAAAAAGTCTCTTTAAGATGAGTTTGTATGCACCACAATGAGTCTCTCCTTCATTTGGGTAGGAAACCAAAGTTCAATTCTCAGGAAGTCATAATTTCATTCATTTACTCAATACCAATTCACAAAGTGCCTACAAATTATCAGCTTCCACTTGCAGCCATTACTAGATAAAAAAGAAGCCTGACATCTCTAGAGGAGCCACTAAGTTCCCCCCAAGTCTACAGCTGAAAGGATTTTTTTTTTGGCATTGGGTTTCTTCTGTACCTCTGAAAGGCTAACACCTTAAACCTGAATCATCTTTAACCAGCTGTAAAATATCTAACATGATATTTAGCATTACTTGCATCCCAGACACACAACACGAAAAGGTACACTAAATTTTCAAGCTAGCTATGATCAAAATAGTTTAAAAATAAACTATTGTACAGTATTCATTTAGGCCTGAAATTCCAGTCCTAGACCAAGCTTGTGGCCACCTGCATTGACATTCTCTCCATCCAGCAGATCTGATAGCATTGGTTAGATACCTGGCTTTAGGGTCTGAGTGTACCTGAAACCTATCAGGCTGGAGCTCGAGTGTTCGTTTTAGCTGTGAAGCAGGTGTCAGGGTCCACGTGATCCTTGGCTGCTGTTCCAAAGCGAGTGTTACTACTTCCTGCTGTCCAGGCCAGATTAACAGCAGTCTCTAAACTTCTTGTTCACCATCTGATAAATGGAGCCACCAAACTCTGTCCCGTTGTTTACGTTAGTATGGAGCTGGAATTCGTCAGTCTTGGAACAATCCGCAAAACTCCTCTAGGTCACTGGTGACTTTGCAGTCTCAAAATTCATCTGGTGGCCAGCCAGCCAGCCTTCATAACCCAGCGCCAGAGCGCCCCAGACTGGAGGGCTGGGGAAGTTGAAATCCATGTCATGGCCCAGGTGGATGTGTTCCCGCTTATACCCTGTCTTGATGTAGCATTTTCCCTCCTGTGTTTGGTGAGAAGGATGGATCAAAAGTCAGCTTCAATCCACGTGTAAGCTGATCTTCCACAGTACTGTGTCTAGTGTGTTGTCGGTGTGCCTTTTCTCCCTAAACACCTGAGCATATTCAGCCCATCTGTACTTGGTTTCCAGACTGCCATCACTTTGGTGGTCTCAGTGTTGGCTGAACCTGATCTTGTAAATTCTAGTCCATTCTCAGATTTTGTTTTCGAGTCACGTTTTATTAAGCCAAACCCATAACCCTTGGGGAAGACATCCCTGGAAGATTTGCCAGGATCAATCAGCATACGTGGGAGGCATAGCCATCATCTACTCAGGGGCAGTGGCAGCGGGTTCAGCGGCGGCTACCGTGGGGGCTGCCCAGCAAGGAACTCGTGACAGTGAACATTTTTTAATGAATGTGGGTCACCTTAAGAATGAAGACTTTTTTCTGTCATCTTTATTATTTATGAATAGTTTAACATTTGAAGTTCTAAACTATTGGAAACTATTCAGATAGAGAAACAGTTATAAAATGTTCCATTTAAATTTGCCATTGATCTGACCTGAGCTAGCAATGTAATTCAGATGGGAAAATGATATTGTTTTATTCTACTTTGAATAAAAAGATGAAAATTATAGTCTTTCATTAACTTTTGATAATATTTCAGAGGTTAGAGCTACTTTCTCACTGTTTTACTCTTTCCCACCTGGTGTGTGTGTGTGTGTTTTAAGACTTTGAAGACTGACTCATCAGAGCTAGCTGTAAAAAGTCATATACAGCTCACATGCTTTCCAGATCAGTAAGTGACAATGGGGATGACAGAAAACTTTCTGAAATGAGAATAATCTTTTTAAGCAGCCAGTAGATACTTAATAGCTTGATAGTATAAGTAAAGCTTTGAAATAATCCATAATTTAACAGCAAATAAAGCAATCTCACCATTTGACAGGACAATTGTTATGAACATTGATTGCTGTGCTCTAATAACCTCATACCTTCAGGAACCCTTGGGTTGTGGAGGTAGACTAGAAACTAATTACATGTATTAGTGTTCACCTAAAGTTGGATTATCTAAATTTCTTTTTCAGTTGGGGGAATATCTTGAAAAAAAAATTCTGAAAATCTAGACACAGTTTAAGATGAATAGGTTACAGGATTTATTTGATTATGCTATATAATTTTATTATTAAAATTGCATATATTTTAAATGGCATACAGTATAATGTTGTGTGGTTTTTTTGCACTAAGTTAACCAAGAAATATAGAGGATAATTGATTCAGACAATCAGGTATGCTTGGCATTATTTATAAAATGGTTTTTAAAAGATTAAAAATTTGGACCCTAAAATTTATCCACCCCCAAAAAATACAGATGTACTTAAAGTGACTGCATATGGTTTGTCATTGCAACATTATTGTCATTTAAAAAAATTGGAAACAGCCATACTGTCTAAAAATAAGAAATTGATTTAGCATATTGTGATTTATCCACAAAAGTAACATTATACAAATATATTACAATGGTATTTTCAAACAATATTTATAATATAAATAACTTAAAACATTCTATCATCTTAAAAAGAATTTTAGAAAAAGTATAAATATTATGATCCCTATTTTGTAAAATATAGAAAGTGAGCTCCATGAGAGTAGCTACTGTGAGTACTGTTTACGATTGTACATTGCCTCTAACAGAGTAGATACCAGTCAACATTCCTGAATGAATGAATAAATAAGATCAAAAATAAATCTATAGTGCTATAAGAATCTATTAAGCACTTTGTAAAGAATGTAAATACAACCAGAATTCTAAAATTAAGCAAATTAATGTACTATTTTGCTTTTTAAGACTGTATGAAGAAAGGATAATGTTTTTAGTGATTATAATTATTAGTGTTAAAACTATCTCATGTGAAGACATTAAAATGAGGAAAAACTTACATATTGCTACTATACAATTTTGTTCTCTGTGAGATAATACCAACAAACTGATTATTCATACATAGATCTACAGCATATGCTTCTTTGCAATGAAGAAAATACTGGCTGTTGTTGAGCTGATTCAACATAATAAAATGATTATATCACCATGGAAACATAGACAGTATGTGCTAAGCCATTTATTTTCAGGGAGATATTTTTAATATTTTAGCATTAGTTCCATAATATCTGGAATGGATGCATCTGGTAAACAGTTAGAATACCCATTTATTTTACTAACGAAAAAAAATGGAAGGGTAACTGATACTTATTTTATTCAAGACAAAGGATAGAAGATTAACATTTCTTAGCCATTGATGTCCTAGAATAATTTTGGCACCCAGCTTTTTTTTTAGTCTGAGCAATATTTCTTGACATAAATATTTTATACATTTTCCGTGATGCTAGAGTTTCAGGGAACTCTATAAACAACACCCCTATCTCTGCTACTTTACTTCTGAACTAGTTAAAAAAGAGAAGACATACAATTAGAGGCAAAAATGTTAGCTCTCTATAGCATAACATATAGACTTGTGGAATCACTATGTTGTGTATCTGAAATTAACAATGTGTGTCAACTATACTTCACCTTTTAAAACATCAGTTCCAGGGGTGCCTGGGTGGCGCAGTCAGTTAAGCGTCCGACTTCAGCCAGGTCACGATCTCGCGGTCCGTGAGTTCGAGCCCCGCGTCGGGCTCTGGGCTGATGGCTCAGAGCCTGGAGCCTGTTTCCAATTCTGTGTCTCCCTCTCTCTCTGCCCCTCCCTGCTCTGTCTCTCTCTGTCCCAAAAATAAAATAAACGTTGAAAAAAAAATTAAAAAAAAAAAAAAACAAAAAAAAAACATCAGTTCCAGAGTGCCTGGGTGGCTCAGTCGGTTGAGCATCTATCTGTCTGACTCTTGATTTCAGCTCAGGTCATGATCCCAGTGCTGTGGAATTGAGCCCTGCATGGGCTGCTCACTGATCGTGGAGCCTGCTTGAGATTCTCTATCTCTCCCTCTGCCCCTCTCCCCCACTTGCACTCTCTCTCAAATAAAAAATAAATAACTACTAATAATAAAATAAAATAAAAAGTCAGTTCTATTACCAACTCTAAAGTAACAACTACAACCTAATGGTACCCAGAGGACATAGATGCACTTGATGCAAGGGCAAGAGCAGAGAGACCCTAGTATCACAGAGTAAAAGGAAAGGCAAAACTGTAAAATCCCATTAGATATTTTACTCCTCCTCCTTTCAGTAGGAATAATGAGGGTGTACAGAGAAGCCAAGTGAGTTACAATCTCCTTCATGGGACAGGGAGAATAAAATGTTTTCCTTAACATGTATTTCAGTAGTTTTCCATATAAAGCAAATGGTAGTTATTATGGGCTGATCATGTTTTATCCTTTCAATGCTTATACCAAATAACTTTTAGTTTGGCTTTTTTTGGATAAAGTTTTAGAGAGAAAATAAAGCTAAAATAATTGTGAGATATTGGTTTTAGACATGTCCTTAAGCATTAAAGTAGTGGTTTCTATTTTTAAGAAGACACTGGAGTAAATATTGTTATATAAAATAGATGGAAAGATAATATGGATTTGTATTTATACCAAAAGACATTAAATTGCCAAAAGGTGATATTAATTCACAAAGTAAATTTTCTGCCCCAGTAAATTTAATTACAACACTGTTCTGGGTCACAGCATATGATTTTATTTTTATTCTTATTATTTTAAATGCTATTCTACTAATAGTTTTTTTAGCTTCACTTGCTCCCTTGTTTATCCTCTGGCTACATACCCGGGAAAAAAAAGTACATGAAAATTCTTGCAAAGATCTTCGTATTTTTTTCTTTGTCAAATGAACACATGTTTGCAAAACACCTACAAACACTTCACTAGTTTGACTGCTAATTGCAATCCTTTTTGGAATGTTCTTGGAGAAACCAACCATGGAATAAATAAAAGTCAGCTTTTCTTTTTCTACAAGTACTGTCGTCTTTTAACTTACTATGTAGTCTCCTAGAAAGACACACTCTCAGACAATATACCAATCTCTAATTTGTCATTTAACAAGTATTTATTGAGTTATTTTTATGTTTTGGGCTTTGTGTTACAATAAAACAAATAAATGTAAGCTCATAGAGTTTATAACCCATTCTACTTTAGGAACAGTTATTTGTTTCTGTAGTATAAAAATATTGCCAAAATACTGCTATAAAGGCAACTGTATTCATTCACACAAACATGACATTTTATTCTCTCACATGTACACACATACATACACATATATGCAGGTGCGTGCAAATGTGCTTTTGATACAGTGTTGATTTTCCATACAATCTCTAAATCTGTAGAACACAGTTTTTAACATTTATTTATTTTTGAGACAGAGAGAGACAGAGCATGAAGGGGGTAATGTCAGAGAGGGAGACACAGAATCCGAAACAGGCTCCAGGCTCTGAGCTGTCAGCACAGAGCCTGATGCGGGGCTCAAACTCACGGACCACGAGATCATGACCTGAGACGAAGTCGGACGCTTAACCGACTGAGCCACCCAGGCGCCTCATGTAGAACACAATTTTTAAAGCAAAACATTAGAAATTCTATTAGTCACAATAGGTAATTACTAACTTGTGTATTGTTTAAATATATCTATTCTTCTTTAAAAGAATAAATAATTTGCTAGTTTAGAAAAGCATTTGAATAAGACCATATAATGTAGCCTTTTTCAACTCTCTGATAAAATACCAACAAAGTTGCAATAAAAATAGAAACATATCACTATTAAAAAGTAAGATTTAAAGCAATTTATGAAAATCTGAAATTTTCGGTACCTATAAAATTGATGCTGTTAGGTTTAGAAAAGCAGATCTAAGGTTTGCTTCTTGGAATATTATGCTTTTTTTCACCAAACAGCTTGTCCTAACAAAAGATGTGAAGTTTCGTTATATCTCCGTTTTCAAAAACTATAGAAAATATGACAACCCGATCTTTACTGAAAAATGATTCTTCTTGGAGTTTTCAGATAATTTCCCTTTTTTTTTTTTTACTATACACAATATGTCTATATTCAGAAATAGAATGAAATTAGATAGTTAGGAAGAGGAGGAACAATCCTCAGGGCCCCTTTCATCCCCTATCCAATACAAACTCATCTTCAGGTTTCCATGGAATTACTGCTTAGAATTCCCCTCTCAACTACTGGGAACGGGGTGTGGGGGACAGGGAGGGGGTTGGGGAGAGCATAGTTAGTGTGAATATTTCTGTTCTCAGTATCCATGTTTTGGTAACTTAGCCCTCTTAAAATTCCTGCAGATACATTTCACCACCAGGCAATGTACTGTGCTTGAAAAGCAGAAGCAAGGCTGACTGTTTTCTCTTTTCCAGCCCAGGATGAAACATTATCTTCATCTTTTTTTTCTTCCTACAACCATCTCCTTTGCTTTTGGCCCCAGAGAGTAAGCTCACCTGGGCACCTTAAGTTGACATGGTTTTCAAGATCTAGATATAAGATGATAGGGATAATCTTTCTTCCCCATAACCTTCCATATGTATAGTCTTTTTTATAAGAGAATTCTGTCTTGGTTTCTTCTACAGATAAATAAAACTAGTACTTTTTTTATTTGGATTGTGACCTCAAGACTATTGTGTGTAGTCTCCCCTTATAAGAACCATTGATGGCAGAGTTTAATGGTACCTTCAAGGCGGGGCTTCTGGTAGCTCAGTTGATTAAATGTTCAACTTCGGCTCAAGTCATGATCTCACAGTTCATGAGTTTGAGCCCCGCGGTTGGGCTCTGTGCTGACAGCTCAGAGCTTGGAGCCTGCTGTGGATTCTGTGTCTCCCTCTCTCTCTGCCCCTCCCTCACTCGATCTCTCTCTCTCTCTCTCTCTCTCAAAAATAAACATTAAAAATAATTTTTAAAAAATAGTACCCTTGGGGCACCTGAGTGGCTCTGTCGGTTAAGCATCCTACTTCAGCTCAGGTCATGATCTGGTGGTTCACGAGTTTGAGCTCCGTGTCAGGCTTTGTGCTGACAGCTCAGAGCCTGGAGCCTGCTTCAGATTCTGTGTCTCCCTCTCTCTCTGCCCCTTTCCCCCTCTTGCTCTGTTTCACTCTCTCTTTCTCTCTCAAAAATAAACATTAAAAAAAATAGTACCCTCATGCCATTAAAAATTAACAGGAAAAGGGAGATTAACAATTAAATCACTCCATTGCTATTTGTGAGTCAGGTAGTGGATCAGAGCAGGAAATTGTGGAAATTATAGAGTCTAATGAATTCTGTTTTTTAGAGTATCAGAGAATTAGAAATGGAGGCAGCAGAAGCAGTTGTGAGCTAGAAATTAGAATTGTTCTGAAAAGTACAAACACTAATCTGTTCTCTAGCTATGAATCTGAGGAAACAACTTCAGTCATTGTCTATGTGAACAATGAAAGGAACCAAAGACATACACAGATGTGGCTATCTGGACATTTCATTTGACAAAACAGGAAAATAACTAAAGAAATAAAGTATAGGGATCATGAAAAATAATTTAGACCAAAAAAGGACCATCAAGCTAAAAGTTCAAAGGTAAAAACATCCCCCCAAATGAATTATTATAAAAAACAGATTGAATTCTAGAAAGTTGCACTTTCTCAGTGAAATAAAACTATGAGCAGTGCCTTGGCTAACCTTAAAAGACAACAGAATTAAATTAAGATGTAAGTGGGTAGATAAGAAAAGTTTGTGAGTAAACTAAAATGCATTAAAAAGGCTAAGGGGGAAAAATAAACCATGAAGAAAATATAATTAGAAATATGGAGGATAAATGTGAAAATTCATCAGACTAGAAAGGAAACCATATGAACACAGTACAACAACAAATGAAAGAGAATAATTCTGTAAAGCCCACGCACAAAGGTTAAAATGACCCACTGTATCTGTAGATCTTCTATTATTATGTTAGAGTTCGGACTTCTGCCTTTTGTTTTGTTTTGTTTTTCCATTTATTTTTATTATTTAAATTTTAGTTAACATACAGTGCCATGTTGGTTTCAGAAGTAGCATTCATTGATTCATCACTCATATACAACACCCAGTGTTCACCATAACAAGTACCCTCCTTAATACCCATCACCCATCTAGCCCGTCTCCCACCCACATCCCTCCATCAACCCTCAGTTTGTTCTCTATCATTAAGAGTCTCTTGTGGTTTGTTTCCCTTTTTCCCCTTTTCCCATATGTTTACATATGTTCTTAAATTCCACATATGAGTAAAATCATATAGTAATTGTCTTTCTCTGATTTATTGATTTATTTCATGTAGCATAATACATTCTAGCTCCACCCATGTCATTGCAAATGGCAAGATTTCATTATGTTTGATGGCTGAGTAATATTCCATTATATATATAACCACATCTTCTTAATCCATTCATCAGTCGATGGGCATTTGGGCTCTCTCCATAGTTTGGCTGTGGTTGATAATGCTGCTATAAACATTGTGGTATAGGTACTGCTTCAAATCTGTATTTTTGTGTCCTTTGGGTAAATACCTAATAGTCCAATTGCTGGATTGTAAACCAAAACCATGATGAGATACCACCTCACACCTGTCAGAATGGCTAAAATTTACAACACAAGAAACAACAGATGTTGGCAAGGATGTTAAGAAAGGGGAAACTTCTTGCACTGTTGGTGGGAATGCAAACTTGTACAGCCACTCTGGAGAGCAGTATAGAGGTTCCTCAGAAAACTAAAAATAGCACTACCTATGATCCAACAATTGCCTTGTTTTTTAAATCCCAAGAGACTTACTTAATTTTTCCTCTATATAAAACCCTGGGTCTTGCCTATCAAACCCGTATCTGATTCTAAAGTAAATACTAGATACACACTCACACTCATGCACACTCACTCACAGTTTATACTAAGGCTATCCTGTATAAAGTTGTACTATTTCTTGTCTTTTTAAAAATATAAACTGCAGATAGTTATGATATTTGTATGCTAACCAATAGCACGCACTACTGACATCTGGCTATCTCTGAGTCAGGTAAAGCCTCAGATGCAGGTTATACCAAACCACTTATATGTTGTGGACCCTGGATCCCTCTCCTAAAAGATGTTTTGTGAGGACATCAGAGAAGCTTAAACCTTAGGTCATTAGTCTTGCCCAAGAGTGGAGAAGCAAGCTATGAACTGGGATACCAAAAATTTTGCATTAGATGCTAGAGAAACAAACTGAGAAGCCAAGAAACTAGAGTTTGAACAAAGCTAAAATAAAAGAAAGACCAAGAAAAATTTAAAAATCCAAGAGATTAGTTATAGCTCAGAGTATGTCTTTGTGTTTTTCTTTAAGAGACTGTACATCATCAAATTATATTGCATTCCTCTTCAAAACACTATATTAGCATGTTTTAACTATTAGCCCTCAGAATATTATCAATTCAAGATACTACAGATACTACTACAGATATACAGATACTACAAGATACTACTTTTAAATTTTAATATTTTTAATTTTTTAAGATATTATAGTTTTTTAAAACTGTAATCTTTCGTGCTTTCTGCTTGTTTCTTCTTTCTCTAGAAGATCCTTTCCAAACCCCTGCTCGTCATAGTGAGGATTCATGTGCTAACCTTGTCACTTTATGTGCTTCCCACGTAAGTATTGTGTCCAAATACATGACTAAATACTGTCAGAGATAAATAAAGCTGGACATTAGTTAAACAGCTAAAATGGCTTTTATTCAGTAACTACTGACAGTAGGGGAAAAAACTGAGCTCTTTTCTGATATGTGGACAGGCAATTGTTTTAAAGGAAAAATGAGGGAGTATGAAGGGGAGGAGCGGAGCAGGGGCTTAAGCAAAGTCAGCGAAGTGAAAGATCACAGAGTCAGGAGTTGTCTTTGTGAAACCCATCTGTGTTTGCTAACTTGAACTTATCAAAGTTGGCCTCCTACCCTCCCCCAGAGACTGGAGACAGCAGCTCTATCTTCAGGTGTGGAACAAAGAGCAAATTCTTCTGGCAGCCTTGGTTTTTCTCAGGCAAGCACTTTAAGGGGGTCTAGGGATGCACCCCAAGGATGCTACTAGAAACTGTGTTAGTGTTTGTTCACATCTTTATAGGTCAAGGTTGAGGCCTAGTCAAGAAGGCTCAGAGGAGCCTGGCTAGAGTTTAATCAAGAGTCTTTATCAACATGTACAAATTATTGTCTCTACAATATATACAGCAATTCCTCTCCAAAAGTATACACCTGCTACTTGGTATGTCTGACTAAATGTTCCACAGACAATTAAAACACAGTGGGTCAAAAATTAAACTATTTCCTCATAAAATTAGTTTATCTTCTATCTCCCTTGTATTGAGACTACAGTCCAAAAAATTCTGGAATGAGAAACTTTAGACTAAAAGGCATCTCCCTTCTCATAATACACATCCATCTTGACTTAAAATCACTTCATTATTGTTCAGATGTATCTATTATAATTTTTTTAATATTTGAGTATAAATTTTATCCATTTTGGCCTGGATTGAAGCAGAATCTTTTTTTTAACTATTACCTTTTCTTCCAGTCTGTTTCTGTCTTCAAGCCAGCCCACAAACCAATATTTACATAGCCTATACCAAAATCCTGGATTAAATGCATCATTTGATTTTTTTCCACCTATGATAAAATAAAACAAATCCTTATTTTTAAGACAATGACTTCATGAACTTGGTCCAGTTTTCTGTCACTATCAACTAATCACTCTGCACTCCATATAGGGGTGTGTGTGTGTGTGTGTGTGTATTTCTGCCTCTGTACAATTGCACTTAATATTTTCACTCTCTGGGAATGCTAATCTGAGTTTTTCACCAAATCCATTTCTACTCTTACTCAGGGATAAGAGAAGGTGAGGATTTTGAAGTCTTACAGAGTAAACAGTTGTTTGATGCCACTTATTGATATGTCTAATGGTTTGATATTTACCTAAATGGAATTTGGGGGGAAGGTCCTGGAAGGAAAAATTAAGTTCTTTATCTCTCATCTTCCTGGAAAAAAGTTCCCTGGTATAGTAGAGCCCTGTCACTATAGAGAATAATCTATGTGGTTGTAATGGTTTCTGCTCTCAATATAAATGCATACACGAGTCTGGGTATTTATTGTACTGTAATTATTATTGTTATAATAATCCTACTCTTACCTCCAGACAAGTGTGAACTGAGGAATGAAGGGTTACACAAGAATCATAAGACTTGATGAAACAAATATATGCACATCCAACTGGTCCTTTTACTGCCTGCTTCTCATAAATGTAGACCAAATTAATGTAAATTGGTAAATTAAGTTACTTTAAATTTGACGTACATAGGAAAGCATGTGCAATTTCAGAAAACTCTAAAGATATGTTATAAGGATGCTTTCTCCAAAATGTCCAATTAAGGAAGTAATCTGTAAAAAAATATTGAATTTATAAAGCAGAGTTAGGAGATCCTCATTTGTTAGGTTTCAGTACACAGAAATTGAATTAGAAAACAAAATTTTAACTTTATATCTATTCCTTTCCATCCCATCAACCTGTTATTCTTTATATATTATCCTGATTTTTTTTCTTTATAGAATTTATCACCATTTTCTAGAGCTACTTCTCAATCAATTTTATCTATTTTACTACCCAACCCCCTATTTTGTAAGCTCCATAAAATCAGGAAATTTATCATCCCAGATTTTAGGATAGTGCCTTAGACAAAGCAGATGCTAAATAAATATTTGTTGGATAAATGAATGAAATAATGACATTTTCATCTTGATTGTTAATTACTTGAGAATAAGTGAAATATTTTAGCTATGTATTGCACTCCTTATAGTCACAGTTCTTGATATGTTTTAGGCATTCAAATAATATGTGCTATCCAACTGAATGGATACGTTTTACTAAGATAGGAAACTTTAAGACATAAAGTGAGTAGTTGGAGAGCTGAGTATGAGACTCAGAGAAGCCATTTGATGAAGTAAAATGGAAATAACTGGAAGATTAACATGAGGGGGGAAATAGATATGCATTAGACACAGATATAAGAACAAATATGGTAAGTTCCAGGATGTAAGCACCTAGTGAATTATATTCCATCAATGATTTCCTCCTTCTTGAACAGAATTGTCTCCCATCAAGAAGTTTCCTGGTTGCTGTCTTCCTCTGCATAACCATTTTTAATTTTTAAAAAAATCTTTGTATCTGTTACACTCATTTCTCCCACCCTCTACTACCTGCCTCTGGCAACCACCAATCTCTTTTCTGTATCTGTGAGCTTAGTAGTAATTTTTGTTGTTTTGTTTTGTTTTTGATTGTTTTACATTGAATATGTGAGAGATCATAAGCTATTTGCCTTTGTGTGACTTATTTCATTTAGCATAATGTCACTGAGGCCCATCCATGTTGTCACAAATGGCAATATTTCTTTACTTTTTATGGATGAATAATATTCCATTATGTATATACCACAATTTGTTTATTCATTCATCTATCAGTAGACACTTAGGTTGTTTCCAAGTCTTGACTATTATATATAATGCTGCAATGAATGTGGGGCTGCATATATCATGTTAATATTTTCATTTTCCTCAAATAAATACCCAGAAGTGAAATTGCTGGATCATATAGTAGTTCTACATTTAATTTTTTGAGGAACCTCCATACTATTTTTCATAGTGGATTTGTACCAGTTTACATTCCCACTAACAGTACACAAGGGTTCCCTTCTTTCCACATCCTTGCCAACACTTGTTATTTCTTGCTTTTTTGCTAATAGTCATTCTAAAAGGTGTGAGGTGATAGGTCATTGTGGTTTTGATTTGCCTTTCCCCGATTAATTACATTGAACATCTTTTTATGTACCTATTGGCCATATGTATGTGTTCTTAGGGGGAAAAATGTTTATTTGGATCTTCTGCCCATTTCTTGATTGCATTATTTGTTTTTTTGCTGTTGAGTTGTATGAGTATGTATTTTGGATATTAATCCCTTATCAGATATATGATTTGTAAATATTTTCTTCCATTTAGTAAGTGGTCTTGTATTTTGTTGATAGTTTCTTTGCAATGTAGAAGGTCTTTAGTGTGATGTAGTCCCACTTCTTTATTTTCGCTTTTGATGCTTTTAATTTTAATGTCAGATTCAAAAAAATCATCCCCAAGACTTGTATCAAGTTGCTTACACTTATGTTTTGTTCTAAAAGTTTTATGGTTTAAGGTCCTACATTCAAATCTTTGCTCCATTTTGAGTTAAATTTTGTGTATGGTCCAGGATAATGATCCAGTTTTATTCTTTTGTGTGTACATATCTAGTTTTTCCAACATCATTTATTGAAGAGGCTGTCCTTTCTCAAAGTATATTCTTAACACCTTTGTTATAAATTAGTTGACATTATATGCAATGGTTTATTTCTGGGCTCTGAATTCTGTTCTATCGACCCCTGTCTGCTTTTATGCCAATACCATACTGTTTTAGTTACTATAGCTTTGTCACTTAATTTGAAGCCAGGGAGCATGATGCCTCCACCAGTGTTCTTTTTTGTCAAGATTGTTTTGGCTATGTGTAGTCTTCTGTGGTTCTATATAAATTTTAGGGTTGTTTAATCTAGTTTTGTGAAAAATGCCATTGGAGTTTTGATAGTATGGATATTTTAACAATATTTTTCTAATCCATGGGCAAAGAATATCTTTTATTTATATCTTCATTTTCTTTTCTAAATGTCTTGTAGTTTTCTGTATACAGGTCTTTTATCTCCTTGATTACATTTATTCCTAGGTATTTTATTTCTTTCATGCAATTTTAAAATTTTTTTTTTCAACGTTTATTTATTTTTGGGACAGAGAGAGACAGAGCATGAACGGGGGAGGGGCAGAGAGAGAGGGAGACACAGAATCGGAAACAGGCTCCAGGCTCTGAGCCATCAGCCCAGAGCCTGACGCGGGGCTCGAACTCACGGACCGCGAGATCGTGACCTGGCTGAAGTCGGACGCGTAACCGACTGCGCCACCCAGGTGCCCCTCTTTCATGCAATTTTAAACAGGATTCTTTTCTTTATTTCTCTTTCTGGTAGTTTATCACTAGTGGATAGAAACATAACAGATTTTTGTGTGTGGTTTTGTATCCTGCGACTTCACTTAATTTTTGTTGTTAGTTCTAACAGTTTTCTGATGGACTCTTAGGTATTGTCTAAATGTAATATCGTCATCTGCATATAATTACTGTTTTACTTCTTCCTTTCCAATTTGGGTGTTTTCATTTCTTCTTCTTGCCTAATTGCTCTGGCTAGGACTTGAGAAGGATGTGCACTTGAGAAGTATGGGCATTCTGTTGCTTTTAGATGGAATTTTCTATGTATGTCTGTTAAGTCCATCTTGTCTAACATGTATTTAAGACTGATACTTCCTTATTAATTTTCTGTCTGGATGATCTATCCATTTATGCAAGTACAGTATTACTATATTTGTGGCCTCTACCTTTAGGTCTATTAATATTTACTCCATATATTTAGGTACTTCTATGTTGGGTGCATAAATATTTATAAATATTATATCCTCTTATTGGATTGACTCCTTTAAAATCATGTAACTCCCTTTTTTATCTCTTATTAGAATCTTTGTTCTAAGATTTAAAGTCAGTTTTTCTGATATAACTACCCCAGCTTTCTTTTTCCTACTTGCATGAAACAATTTTTTAAATCCCTTCACTTTCAATCTGTGTATGTCCTTATATCTGAACTCAGTTTCTTCCAGGCAGCATGTAGATGGTTCTTGTTTTTTAAATCAGTTCAGCCACTTCTTGTCTTTTGATTAGAGAATTCAATGCATTTACTTTTTAAAATAATTAGTTATAGGTATGTACTTATTGCCACTTTGTTAATTGTTTTCTGGCTATTTTTTAATTTATTTTTTAATGTTTATTTTTGAGAGAGACACAATGTGAGGGGGGAGAGGCAGAGAGAGAGGGAGATATAGAATCTGAAGCAGGCTCCAGGCTCTGAGCTGTCAGCACAGAGCTTGATGTGGGGCTCAGACCCACAGACCACAAGATCATGAACTGAGCCAAATTCAGAAACTCAGCCAACTGAGCCACCCAGGCACCCCTGGCTGGTTTTTTTTTTTAAGTTTATTTATTTATTTTGAGAGAGAGACAGAGAGTGAGAAAGCAAGGGAGAGGCAAGGGAGAAAGAGGGAGAGTGAGGATCTCAAGCAGGCTTTGTGCTGTCAGAGCAGAGCCTGACGTGAGACTTCACCTCACAAACCCTGAGATCATGACTTGAGCCGAAATCAAGAATCAGATGCTCAACTGACTAAGTCGTCCAGGTACCCCCTGTTTTCTGGATGTTTTTTGTAGTTCCTCTCTTACTCTCTTCTTTGAGAGTTGATGACCTTCTTTAGTAGTATGCTTATTTTCCTTTGTCTTTAACTTTTGTGTATTTGTAATAGATTTTTGCTTTGTGGTTACCATGAGGCTTATATATAAATTTATATCTGTAACAGTCTATTTTAAATTGATAACACCTTAGGTTTGATCACATTCTAAAGCTCAACATTTTTACTCCACCCCTCCACATTTTGTTTTTCATGTCACATTTTACATCTTTTTATCTTGTGTATCCCTTACCTAATTATTTTAATCATAGTTATTTTTACTTACTCTTGTCTTTAACCTTCATACTACTTTTATAAGTGATCACTCCACTACCTTTACTATATATTTACCTTTCCACTGAGATTTATTCTTTCATGAGTTTTCTTTGTCTTTAGCCATTTTTAAGTGTACAGTTCTGTGGCATTAAGTACATGTAATTGTTCTACAAATATCACCACCGTCCATCTCAGAACTTTTTCATCTTCCCAAACTGAAATTCTCCACCCATTAAATACTCACTCCCCATTTCTCTCTCCTTCCAGCTCCTGGAAACCACCATTCCACTTTCTGTCTCTAAATTACACTATGAGGTACCTCATCTAAGTGGAGTCATACAATATTTGTCCTCTGGTGATTGGTTTTTATCACTTAACATAATGTCTTCAAGGTCATCCATGCCAGAATTTCCTTCTTTGGTAATATACTTTAAAAATATTTCAGTTAAGGAAAACATATAAGGTCCATTTATGATCTGGATAAATCAAGATATGTATCTCCTCTTCCTTATCTTTTCAGTGTCTCAAGTTAAATTTTTAGTAGTTGAAATAAAACTACTGGAGAAAATTGATCTTTATTATCAGCAATCACTTAAAGCCCCATATGTGTTTTTCTGAAGAAAGCTAAGCAGGATACAAAGTTCACTTATATTTTTTAGTGTGAATGAGTTCCTGATATCTCACATTACAACATGACCCTGTTGATCACTCTTTATTGAATAGTATATGAAGTAAATATAAATGCTGGTCTCCACAACATAGCTAAAAAATGTTCTGAGCAAATACTTCTGTAAAAATTCTCTACTCTGTCTGGAGTATTTACAAATAAAGAGATATTCAGCCCAATATTTATACATAAAAAGAAAAAGCTCTGCAATGAATTCACCTTTTCATACGCTGAGAAACTATTGAGGAGTTGCAAATAGTCCTCCAGTGCATCATCTGAGCTAAATTTTTTTTAATATGAAATTTGTTGTCAAATTGGTTTCCATACAACAGCCAGTGCTCATCCCAACAGGTGCCTTCCTCAGTACCCATCACCCACTTTCCCCTCCCTCCCACCTCCCATGAACCCTCAGTTTATTCTCAGTTTTTAAGAGTCTCATATGGTTTGGCTTCCTCCCTCTCTAACTTTTTTTTTTTCCCTTCCCCTCCCCCATGGTCTTCTGTTAAGTTTCTCAGGATCCACATAAGAGTGAAAACATATGGTATCTGTCTTTCTCCGTATGACTTATTTCACTTAGCATAACATTCTCCAGTTCCATCCACGTTGCTATAAAAGGCCAGATTTCATTCTTTCTCATTGCCAAGTAGTATTCCATTGTATATATAAACCACAATTTCTTTATCCATTCATCAGTTCTTTCCATAATTTGGCTATTATTGAAAGTGCTGCTATAAACACTGGGGTACAAGTGCCCCTATTGAGCTAAAATTTTAAGTTAAGTAGATAATTTTAGTGGAACTGATCTAGTTCTAGTCATCATTTTAGATAACATATGATCGGCTTCTCCAAGAAGTGTTGCATAACCTCTTACCTTAATTGTTCAAGTACTGAAGATAGAGCAAGTGTAATAATTTGCCTTCATATCTTCCATTAACCTGGGAAGCCTTGGATGTAGAGATTATATTGTATCCATCATTGTGTACCCACTGTATGGCAATGTGCCTAAAATAGAGTACTTGTTAAAAATTTTCTGAGCAAATGGAATACTTTGATAATATTCTATAAACATTCTTTTGGGGTTAGCATGGTTATTTATTACAGCCCCCCTCGTATGTCTTGGCTTCATGATTCCTAGACCCTAGTTTGATACACTGCTGTAATAAAAAACAGTAAGGAGTCATTCATACGTCCAAAGAGTACTTTTTTATAAATTAGTGTAGGGGAAAAAATTGGTGTGCATAAGCTGTAGCCTCCCTAGAGAATGAACACAGAACTATCCCTTCAGCAAACTTTGGTTTGGTCCATTTTTTTTTTCTTCTGAAATCTTCTCTGACATCAGTTTACACATAAAGTTTTAGATAATGAAATATTTTACAGAGCAGGATGAGGGATTGGATATAGATATTTCATTGATTTTAACATAGTAATCAGGGTGAATATTGGACAAAATTTAATTATAAATAATATTTTTTGTTTTGTTTTTTATTTTAACACATTTTCATATTTGCTTGTACCCACAAGATCTTTTTATATGAATGTTCTTTTTTAAAAATTTTATTTATTTTTGAGAGAGAGAACATGTGCACATGTGGGAACGGTAGAGAGAGAGGGAGACAGAGAATCCAAAGCAGTCTCCAGGCTTCAAGCTGTCAGTGCAGAGCCCTCTGCCGGGCTGGAACTCATAAACTGTGAGATCATGACATGAGCCGAAGTTGGACGCTTAACCAATTGAGCCACACAGTGCCCCTCTGTGTGTGTGTGTGTGTGTGTGTGTGTGTGTGTGTGTGTGTGTGTTTTAATAATCCTTTACCATCAGATAGGCCATGGCTAGATGTCCCATCAAAGCAAAAGAATGAAATCTAGGCAGTTATCTTAGCTTTACTCTGATAAATGGCCTTCCTATATGGTTGAGAGTACTATAAACTGTGTTTAATGGTGTGTAATTTGTTTTATGAAACCAAAGATTTATGCTAAATTTGGAAATGCTATTACATATGTTGATAAGAAATTTTAAATGTATAACTAGCTGGCAATTGAAATATAACGTCAAATGGGCCTTTTTTCCTATTATTGGAATTTCCACAAAAAATGACATCTCTCTCAAATATAATAAAAGTTTCCACCCAAGACAACTAATTATATTTGACTATAGATCTCCATTACATGACAATATTTGCCAGAGTAAAATACTTTATTATATCAAAGTTTACAACTGCCTTTATTTAAGAGGCTGATATCTTTGTTAAAAGTATAGATAAAAATAACAAAGAAACAATAAAAGTGGTATTTGTTTCAGTTATAACATTGTTAAATTATTTAGGATCTATTTATTCCTTAAGCATTCAACTTTAACCTTAAGATTTCTCTATCTTCTCAACAAATATAATTTTAGTTGCTGGTTTTTTTTTTGTTTTGTTTTTTTGTTTTTTTGTTTTTTTTTTATATATGAAGTTTATTGACAAATTGGTTTCCATACAACACCCAGTGCTCATCCCAAAAGGCGCCTTCCTCAATACCCATCACCCACCCTCCCCTCCCTCCCACCCCCCATCAACCCTCAGTTTGTTCTCAGTTTTTTTTTTTTTAAAAATTTTTTTTTTTTCAACGTTTATTTATTTTTGGGACAGAGAGAGACAGAGCATGAACGGGGGAGGGGCAGAGAGAGAGGGAGACACAGAATGGGAAACAGGCTCCAGGCTCTGAGCCATCAGCCCAGAGCCCGACGCGGGGCTCGAACTCACGGACTGCGAGATCGTGACCTGGCTGAAGTCGGACGCTTAACCGACTGCGCCACCCAGGCGCCCCTGTTCTCAGTTTTTAACACTCTCTTATGCTTTGGTTCTCTCCCACTCTAACATCCTTTTTTTTTTTTTTTTCCTTCCCCTCCCCCATGGGTTCCTGCTAAGTTTCTCAGGATCCACATAAGAGTGAAACCATATGGTATCTGTCTTTCTCTGTGTGGCTTATTTCACTTAGCATCACACTCTCCAGTTCCATCCACGTTGCTACAAAAGGCCATATTTCATTTTTTCTCATTGCCACATAGTATTCCATTGTGTATATATACCACAATTTCTTTATCCATTCATCAGTTGATGGACATTTAGGCTCTTTCCATAATTTGGCTATTGTTGAGAGTGCTGCTATGAACATTGGGGTACAAGTGCCCCTATGCATCAGTACTCCTGTATCCCTTGGGTAAATTCCTAGCAGTGCTATTGCTGGGTCATAGGGTAGGTCTATTTTTAATTTTCTGAGGAACCTCCACACTGCTTTCCAGAGCGGCTGCAACAATTTGCATTCCCACCAACAGTGCAAGAGGGTTCCCGTTTCTCCACATCCTCTCCAGCATCTATAGTCTCCTGATTTGTTCATTTTGGCCACTCTGACTGGCGTGAGGTGATACCTGAGTGTGGTTTTGATTTGTATTTCCCTGATAAGGAGCGACGCTGAACATCTTTTCATGTGCCTGTTGGCCATCTGGATGTCTTCTTTAGAGAAGTGTCTATTCATGTTTTCTGCCCATTTCTTCACTGGGTTCTTTGTTTTTCGGGTGTGGAGTTTGGTGAGCTCTTTATAGATTTTAGATACTAGCCCTTTGTCCGATATGTCATTTGCAAATATCTTTTCCCATTCCGTTGGTTGCCTTTTCGTTTTGTTGGTTGTTTCCTTTGCTGTGCAGAAGCTTTTTATCTTCATAAGGTCCCAGTAATTCACTTTTGCTTTTAATTCCCTTGCCTTTGGGGATGTGTCGAGTAAGAGATTGCTACGGCTGAGGTCAGAGAGGTCTTTTCCTGCTTTCTCCTCTAAGGTTTTGATGGTTTCCTGTCTCACATTTAGGTCCTTTATCCATTTTGAGTTTATTTTTGTAAATGGTGTGAGAAAGTGGTCTAGTTTCAACCTTCTGCATGTTGCTGTCCAGTTCTCCCAGCACCATTTGTTAAAGAGGCTGTCTTTTTTCCATTGGATGTTCTTTCCTGCTTTGTCAAAGATGAGTTGGCCATATGTTTGTGGGTCTAGTTCTGGGGTTTCTATTCTATTCCATTGGTCTGTGTGTCTGTTTTTGTGCCAATACCATGCTGTCTTGATGATGACAGCTTTGTAGTAGAGTCTAAAGTCTGGGATTGTGATGCCTCCTGCTTTGGTCTTCTTCTTCAAAATTCCTTTGGCTATTCGGGGCCTTTTGTGGTTCCATATGAATTTTAGGATTGCTTGTTCTAGTTTCGAGAAGAATGCTGGTGCAATTTTGATTGGGATTGCATGGAATGTGTAGATAGCTTTGGGTAGTATTGACATTTTGACAATATTTATTTTTCCAATCCATGAGCAGGGAATGTCTTTCCATTTCTTTAAATCTTCTTCAATTACCTTCATAAGCTTTCTATAGTTTTCAGCATACAGATCCTTTACATCTTTGGTTAGATTTATTCCTAGGTATTTTATGCTTCTTGGTGCCATTGTGAATGGGATCAGTTTCTTTATTTGTCTTTCTGTGGCTTCATTGTTAGTGTATAAGAAAGCAACTGATTTCTGTACATTGATTTTGTATCCTGCAACTTTGCTGAATTCATGTATCAGTTCTAGCAGACTTTTGGTGGAGTCTATCGGATTTTCCATGTATAATATCATGTCATCTGCAAAAAGCGAAAGCTTGACTTCATCTTTGCCAATTTTGATGCCTTTGATTTCCTTTTGTTGTCTGATTGCTGATGCTAGAACTTCCAGCACTATGTTAAACAACAACGGTGAGAGTGGGCATCCCTGTCGTGTTCCTGATCTCAGGGAAAAAGCTCTCAGTTTTTCCCCGTTGAGGATGATGTTAGCTGTGGGCTTTTCATAAATGGCTTTTATGATCTTTAAGTATGTTCCTTCTATCCCGACTTTCTCAAGGGTTTTTATTAAGAAAGGGTGCTGCTGGGGCGCCTGGGTGGCGCAGTCGGTTAAGCGTCCGACTTCAGCCAGGTCACGATCTCGCGGTCTGTGAGTTCGAGCCCCGCGTCGGGCTCTGGGCTGATGGCTCAGAGCCTGGAGCCTGTTTCCGATTCTCTGTCTCCCTCTCTCTCTGCCCCTCGCCCGTTCATGCTCTGTCTCTCTCTGTCCCAAAAATAAATAAACGTTAAAAAAAAAAAAAAAAAAAGAAAGGGTGCTGGATTTTGTCAAAGGCCTTTTCTGCATCGATTGACAGGATCATATGGTTCTTCTCTTTTTTTTTGTTAATGTGATGTATCACGTTGATTGATTTGCGAATGTTGAACCAGCCCTGCATCCCAGGAATGAATCCCACTTGATCATGGTGAATAATTCTTTTTATAAGCTGTTGAATTCGATTTGCTAGTATCTTATTGAGAATTTTTGCATCCATATTCATCAGGGATATTGGCCTGTAGTTCTCTTTTTTTACTGGGTCTCTGTCTGGTTTAGGAATCAAAGTAATACTGGCTTCATAGAATGAGTCTGGAAGTTTTCCTTCCCTTTCTATTTCTTGGAATAGCTTGAGAAGGATAGGTATTATCTCTGCTTTAAACGTCTGGTAGAACTCCCCTGGGAAGCCATCTGGTCCTGGACTCTTATTTGTTGGGAGATTTTTGATAACTGATTCAATTTCTTCGCTGGTTATGGGTCTGTTCAAGCTTTCTATTTCCTCCTGATTGAGTTTTGGAAGAGTGTGGGTGTTCAGGAATTTGTCCATTTCTTCCAGGTTGTCCAATTTGTTGGCATATAATTTTTCATAGTATTCCCTGATAATTGTTTGTATCTCTGAGGGATTGGTTGTAATAATTCCATTTTCATTCATGATTTTATCTATTTGGGTCATCTCCCTTTTCCTTTTGACAAGCCTGGCTAGAGGTTTGTCAATTTTGTTTATTTTTTCAAAAAACCAACTCTTGGTTTCGTTGATCTGCTCTACAGTTTTTTTAGAATCTATATTGTTTATTTCTGCTCTGATCTTTATTATTTCTCTTCTTCTGCTGGGTTTAGGCTGTCTTTGCTGTTCTGCTTCTATTTCCTTTAGGTGTGCTGTTAGATTTTGTATTTGGGATTTTTCTTGTTTCTTGAGATAGGCCTGGATTGCAATGTATTTTCCTCTCAGGACTGCCTTCGCTGCGTCCCAAAGCATTTGGATTGTTGTATTTTCATTTTCGTTTGTTTCCATATATTTTTTGATTTCTTCTCTAATTGCCTGGTTGACCCACTCATTCGTTAGTAGGGTGTTCTTTAACCTCCATGCTTTTGGAGGTTTTCCAGACTTTTTCCTGTGGTTGATTTCAAGCTTCATAGCATTGTGGTCTGAAAGTATGCATGGTATAATTTCAATTCTTGTAAACTTATGAAGGGCTGTTTTGTGACCCAGTATATGATCTATCTTGGAGAATGTTCCATGTGCACTCGAGAAGAAAGTATATTCTGTTGCTTTGGGATGCAGAGTTCTAAATAGATCTGTCAAGTCCATCTGATCCAGTGTCTCATTCAGGGCCCTTGTTTCTTTATTGACCGTGTGTCTAGATGATCTATCCATTTCTGTAAGTGGGGTGTTAAAGTCCCCAGCAATTACCACATTCTTATCAATAAGGTTGCTTCTGTTTATGAGTAATTGTTTTATATATTTGGGGGCTCCGGTATTCGGCGCATAAACATTTATAATTGTTAGCTCTTCCTGATGGATAGACCCTGTAACTATTATATAATGTCCTTCTTCATCTCTTGTTACAGCCTTTAATTTAAAGTCTAGTTTGTCTGATATAAGTATGGCTACTCCAGCTTTCTTCTGGCTTCCAGTAGCATGATAAATAGTTCTCCATCCCCTCACTCTCAATCTAAAGGTGTCCTCAGGTCTAAAATGAGTCTCTTGTAGACAGCAAATAGATGGGTCTTGTTTTTTTATCCATTCTGATACCCTATGTCTTTTGGTTGGCGCATTTAATCCATTTACATTCAGTGTTATTATAGAAAGATACGGGTTTAGAGTCATTGTGATGTCTGTATGTTTTATGCTTGTAGTGATGTCTCTGGTACTTTGTCTCACAGGGTCCCCCTTAGGATCTCTTGTAGGGCTGGTTTAGTGGTGACAAATTCCTTCAGTTTTTGTTTGTTTGGGAAGACCTTTATCTCTCCTTCTATTCTAAATGACAGACTTGCTGGATAAAGGATTCTCGGCTGCATGTTTTTTCTGTCTAGCACCCTGAAAATCTCGTGCCAATTCTTTCTGGCCTGCCAAGTTTCAAAAGAGAGATCAGTCATGAGTCTTATAGGTCTCCCTTTATATGTGAGGGCACGTTTACCCCTTGCTGCTTTCAGAATTTTCTCTTTATCCTTGTATTTTGCCAGTTTCACTATGATATGTCGTGCAGAAGATCGATCCAAGTTACGTCTGAAGGGAGTTCTCTGTGCCTCTTGGATTTCAATGCCTTTTTCCTTCCCCAGTTCAGGGAAGTTCTCAGCTATTATTTCTTCAAGTACCCCTTCAGCACCTTTCCCTCTCTCTTCCTCCTCTGGGATACCAATTATGCGTATATTATTTCTTTTTAGTGTATCACTTAGTTCTCTAATTTTCCCCTCATACTCCTGGATTTTTTTCTCTCTCTTTTTCTCAGCTTCCTCTTTTTCCATAACTTTATCTTCTAGTTCACCTATTCTCTCCTCTGCCTCTTCCATCCGAGCCGTGGTGGTTTGCATTTTGTTTTGCATTTCCTTTAAAGCGTTTTTCAGCTCCTCGTGACTGTTCCTTAGTCCCTTGATCTCTGTAGCAAGGGATTCTCTGCTGTCCTGTATGCTGTTTTCCAGCCCAGCGATTAATTTTATGACCATTATTCTAAATTCACTTTCTGTTATATTATTTAAATCCTTTTTGATCAGCTCATTAGCTGTTGTTATTTCCTGGAGATTCTTCTGAGGGGAATTCTTCCGCTTGGTCATTTTGGATAGTCCCTGGTGTGGTGAGGACCTGCAGGGCACTTCCCCTGTGCTGTGGTGTATAACTGGGGTTGGTGGGCGGGGCCGCAGTCCGACCTGATGTCTGCCCCCAGCCCACTGCTGGGGCCACAGTCAGACTGGTGTGTGCCTTCTCTTCCCCTCTCCTAGGGGCGGGATTCACTGTGGGGTGGTGTGGCCCGTCTGGGCTACTTGCACACTGCCAGGCTTGTGATGCTGGGGATCTGGCGTATTAGCTGGGGTGGGAAGGCAAGGTGCACGGCGGCAGGGGGGGCAGGCTTAGCTCGCTTCTCCTTAGGTGATCCACTTCAGGAGGGGCCCTGTGGCAGCCGGAGGGAGTCAGATCCGCTGCCGGAGGTTTGGCTCCGCAGAAGCACAGAGTTGGGTGTTTGCGCGGAGCGAGCAATTTCCCTGGCCGGAACCGGTTCCCTTTGGGATTTTCGCTGGGGGATGGGCGGGGGAGATGGCGCTGGCGAGCGCCTTTGTTCCCCGCCAAACTGAGCTCTGTCTTCCGGGGGCTCCGCAGCTCACCCTCCCTTTGTCCTCCAGCCTTCCCGCTTTCGGAGCAGAGCTGTTAACTTATGACCTCCCAGATGCTAAGTCGCGCTTGCTGTCGGAACACAGTCCGTCAGGCCCCTCCGCTTTTGCAAGCTGGCCTCGGGGGCTCTGCTTGGCCGGCGAGCCGCCCCTCCGCCCCGGCTCCCTCCCGCCAGTCCATGGAGCGCGGACCGCCTCGCCGCCCATCCTACCCTCTTCCGTGGGCCTCTCGTCTGCACTTGGGTCTGGTGACTCTGTTCTGCTAATCCTCTGGCGGTTTTCTGGGTTATTTAGGCAGGTGTAGGTGGAATCTAAGTGATCAGCAGGACGCGCGGTGAGCCCAGCGTCCTCCTACGCCGCCATCTTCCCAGAATCTGATAGTTGCTGGTTTTTATGAGTCAAAGAACACCACCAGTTTATAAACACATTGAAGGCATTTCTGTCTGATAGTACTGTACCTCACATTTATTAAATGTTTAAAACTATATGTCAAAAAAATGAATAAATGAACTAACTACTGAAAAAATAGCATTTCAATTACACTTGAGATAAAGAATAAAAACACATTCCCACAACTATTTTTTAATGAATTTTGGCAGTTAAATTGGGTTTTTCAGCTGGTAGGGTATTTTTGTTTTTGTATTTTAAGCAATGATCAACACAATTTTGAAAATTTGAAAATTCTTCATATTGAAATTTAGCTTAACTTGTGACTTTCTTTTCAGAAAGACCTTGATATGGCAATAATATCTCTTGCTAGAGGAAAGCTGCCATATAGGCATAGATTTACGTGTTTATCTGGCAGCTTTTTTTTTTCTTATTGGAAAAATGATGAAGAGGAAATGGTCATCTTATCTGGTAGACTGTAGACTTTGAAATGTAAGTAGAAGGCTTCACTAATCCATTTTCCTCATATCATAAGCAGTAAAGATATGTCAGACCCCAAATTTTTTGTTTAGAATAAAATTTCCAAGCATATCTTTGAAAGGTAAGAAGAAAATGACCTTTCCAAATGAAAAAAAAATAGTCTTCTGGAAATACTAATTTGTAAGTTTCTCTATTAGAGAGTTCTGTGGCTTTTCACTGAATGTACGACTTCAGCAGGTAGCTGTACAAATACAGTAGATTGCCTATATCCTTCAGTAGCACTGAACTTAGAGATTGCAGTGTGATACGGTCATTAAAGTGCAAGCTTCCATTTCTCTTTAGAACTTAATTCCTGTCTCTGGCACTTACTAGCTGTGTAACTTTGGGAAGTTACATGACTCTTCTAATCCTTGATTTCTGCAACTTTAAAATGTATGTAAGAAATATAACTTCTTCAGACAGTCATCGTGAAAATGCTATGAAATAAAACTATGAAAGCTCTTAGTGTTTATATTATTTTCATGATGTAGAACATTTGCCATAAACTCAATAAAAGTGTTGTTAATCATTGTCTTTGATCTTTATCCCAAGCAACTTTTGAATAATGCTTTTGAATTTTCAAAGAACTACATCTCAACAAATCAGTCTTGAATTCAGTATTTTATATTTCTATTTGATATTACCAATTTTATAGCCTTCAATTTTATAGCCTTCAAATTATGGTTAGGAGTTTGATTTTTGAAATAAAACTGCCTAAGTCTGGGGTGCCTGGGTGGCTCAGTTGGTTAGGCATCCAGCTCTTGATTTCAGCTTAGGTCATGCGATTCTTTTCTTTTTTTTTTCCCCTTTAGTGCTTATTTATTTATTTAGAGAGGGAGAGAGAGAGAGTGGGGGAGGAGCATAGAGAAAGGGAGACAGAGAATCCCAAGCAGGCTCCACACTGTCAGCACAGAGCCCAACATGGGGCTTGAACTCACAAACCTTGAGATCATGACCTGAGCTGAAATTAAGAGTCAGATGCTTAACCAGCTGAGCCACCCAGGTGCTCCGTCAGACTTGATTCTTAAGATTCTCTCCCTCTCTCTCTCTCTCTCTCTCTCTCTCTTTCTCCCCCTCCCCTGCTCTCACTGTCTCTCAAAATAAATAAATAAACTTTAAAAAAAAAAGTGCCTAGGTCCAAACTCTGGCTTTTCTATTTGCTCTGTGTACAACTTGAGTCAAGTTATATAATCTCTATATCCACAGTTTCCTCCCTTATAATGTGAAATTAATACTTTATAGGGTGTTAGTGAAATGAGATGATTCATAAAAAGCACTTAGCATAGTGCTTGGTATATAGTAAGCACTCAACATGATAGGTCAAAGTGAATCTCCAACAGTCCTCCTCTGTCTTAGTTTAACTTGTATGGTTAACTTCTTACAGATTCTAATGGCTAACTATTAATAAGTATTGAATATTCAGAAAAATCAAAACCATTGATTTTTTATAAAGAATTGCAACCATTGAAAATAAAGTTAATATTTTCCATCTATTGGAAAATTTTGATTAGATGCATTGACTTTTACTGAATATGACTTGGGGAATTGATCAGATTTTCAAAGTTTTCATATTTGGAATGTGAGCTCAAAATATAATTATTAAAGATTTATTTACTTGGAACAGAGCAGCCATAACTTCTAAAAGTATGATTTAGAAGTGAGGTTTTGTCAAATAACACAGAAAAACAATGAAATATAATATCTATCAGGAAACTAGAGAAATAGATGAGTCAGCAAAACTGACTTATCCGGTAACTGAAAATTGAGTTTATTGCCAGTAAAATGATTTTTCCAAAGCCAAGTTGCTCCTGGCAGTTATTGTACTTGGTAGTGTCAGACTCTGACTTGGCTTCATAGGAGGTTTTCAGCCTCCTAAGTGGCTGTTGCTAGCCATTCAGTTGTTGGATAGAATGCATGTCTTATCTTCTCCCAAACTGGATATTATCTCACTGAGTTATATCACCACCATTTCAAAAGACCATTCTGATTTTTCTGGCATGGTTTGAAGAGGAGACCAAAAAAAAAATGTGTGTGTGCACACACACAACGTGGTTGTATGATTATTTGGTCTAGGGAGATTATTTGGTCTAGGAAGATCATTGTCCCTTATGTGCCTTAGAATTCCTGGAGGGAATGGTAGAAAACTCTGTATACAGGTCCCAGGGAGAATATATCTTCAGAGAAATTATCAGGGTTAGTATGTAATTGAAGTTTCTGTAAAAATGGAAGGTTGTCTGTAGAGATATTATAATATGGCAAGAGAGCTGGATACACTGAAAGTAGGAGGGAAGCAAGGTTAATCTAAACAACTACTGTGTTATTGCTAGAACAAAATAATTCTCAGGAGAAGGCTGATTTTGATACATGCATTATTTTTCCTCTTCCTTGTAATAACTTTTTGTGTTGCTTACTGGTTATGCAGAAAACATGCTCATTTTATAACATCAGATGTATTTTTTTGGATGCGCTATTTATTTTTTGCAAAATTCAGCCACCCAGTGATAATAATTGTTGATAATTTGTTGTCTGACATCTAGTTTCATATGTATTTCCAATTAGAATTTAAAAATGAATTGTAATATTTCCTTCACCAATGAAAATAGGTGTATACAAATATAGAGATACAGGTATACACAAATGTATAGAGATGCCATATTATTATACTTAGCAATTCTCGTCTACATATTAAATATTATTTCTGAATGTAAATAAAATTATTTTAGGATAATTTTTAAAGAACTTTAATTTGGAATAGTTTTCAGTTTATACAAAAATTGCAGTTAGTAAAGAAAGGTCCCATAAATTCAGCGCTGTTTCCCCTTATATCAACATCTTTCATTATGGTATATTTACTTAAATTGATGTACAAGTATTGCTAATATTATTAACTAAACTCTGTAGCAACTTCCTATTTCTGTTCAAGCATCACATCAAAGACACTGTATTACATTTAGTCATGTTTCTTCTTAGGCAATTCTTGAATGGGACAATTTCTCAGATTTTTGTTGGTTTTGGTGACCTTGACAATTTTGGGGATATTTCACAGGAGGTCCCCCTGTAATTTGCCTATTTTTTTTTCATGATTAGTTGATGTTATGGGTTTTGGAGAGGAACTCCAGAGGTAAAATTATATTTTCATCTTGTGAAGTTAAAAGTATGTACTACCATCGTGGTTTAGCATTATTGATGTAGATCTTGACTGAGATGGTATTTGTCAGCTTTCTATACTGTAGGATTGCTCTGTCTTACCCCCCACCCCACCCCCTAACCCCAAATTCCACACCATACTGTTTGGAAGAAGGTCACTATGAGAAGCCCACACTTAAACAGTGAAGAGTTATGCCTTACCTCCTTAAGAGAGAGTAGATATAAATTATTTGAAATTCTTCTTCAGAGGAAATTGTCTCTTCTCTCCAGTTTATTAATTTATTCAATTATATATTTATATCAGTATAGACTCACAAATATTCATTTTAAATTTTGGGTTATTAAGTAATGCTGCTTTATTTTGTTGCTTAAATTGTTTGTTATTTTGTTTTATTTTGTTTTGTTTTAAATACCTTCTTATTTCACAGAACTACAAGATGTTCCATTCTTCAGATTCATTTTATATATTTTTTTAATTAATTAATTAATTTTTTAATATATGAAATTTATTGTCAAATTGGTTTCCATACAACACCCAGTGCTCATCCCAAAAGATGCCCTCTTCAATGGCCATCACCTAACCTACCCTCCCTCCCACCCCCCATCAACCCTCAGTTTGTTCTCAGTTTTTAAGAGTCTCTTATGCTTTGGCTCTCTCCCACTCTAAAGTCCTTTTTTTGTGTGTGTTTTTCCTTCCCCTCCCCCATGGGTTTCTGTTAAGTTTCTCAGGATCCACATAAGAGTGAAAACATATGGTATCTGTCTTTCTCTGTATAGCTTATTTCACTTAACATAACACTCTCCAGTTCCATCCACGTTGCTACAAAGGGCCATATTTCATTCTTTCTCATCACCACGTAGTACTCCATTGTATATATAAACCACAATTTCTTTATCCATTCATCAGTTGATGGACATTTCGGCTCTTTCCACAATTTGGCTATTGTTGAGAGTGCTGCTATAAACATTGGGGTACAGGTGCCCCTATGCATCAGTACTCCTGTATCCCTTGGGTAAATTCCTAGCTGTGCTACTGCTGGGTCATAGGGTAGGTCTGTTTTCAATTTTTTGAGGAACCTCCACACTGTATTCCAGAGTTGCTGCACCAGTTTGCATTCCCACCAACAGTGCAAGAGGGTTCCCGTTTCTCCACATCCTCAACAGCATCTATAGTCTCCTGATTTGTTCATTTGGGCCACTCTGACTGGCGTGAGGTGATGTCTGAGTGTGGTTTTGATTTGTATTTCCCTGATGAGGAGCGACGTTGAGCATCTTTTCATGTGCCTGTTGGCCATCCGGATGTCTTCTTTAGAGAAGTGTCTATTCATGTTTTCTGCCCATTTCTCCACTGGATTATTTGTTTTTCGGGTGTGGAGTTTGGTGAGCTCTTTATAGATTTTAGATACTAGCCCTTTGTCCGATATGTCATTTGCAAATATCTTTTCCCATTCCGTTGGTTGCCTTTTAGTTTTGTTGATTGTTTCCTTTGCAGTGCAGAAGCTTTTGATTTTCATGAGGTCCCAATAGTTCATTTTTGCTTTTAATTCTCTTGCCTTTGGGGATGTGTCACGTAAGAAATTGCTACGGCTGAGGTCAGAGAGGTCTTTTCCTGCTTTCTCCTCTACGGTTTTGATGGTTTGCTGTCTCACATTCAGGTCCCTTATCCATTTTGAGTTTATTTTTGTGCATGTGTAAGAAAGTGGTCTAGTTTCATTCGTCTGCATGTTGCTGTCCAGTTCTCCCAGCACCATTTGTTAAAGAGACTGTCTTTTTTCCATTGGATGTTCTTTCCTCCTTTGTCAAAGATTAGTTGGCCATATGTTTGTGGGTCTAGTTCTGGGGTTTTATTCTATTCCATTGGTCTATGTGTCTGTTTTTGTGCTAATACCATGCTGTCTTGATGATTTGTACTAGCTTTGTAGTAGAGGCTAAAGTCTGGGATTGTGATGCCTCTTGCTTTGGTCTTCCTCTTCAGAATTACTTGGGCTATTCGGGGCCTTTTGTGGTTCCATATGAATTTTAGGATTGCTTGTTCTAGCTTTGAGAAGAATGCTGGTGCAATTTTGATTGGGATTGATTGAATGGGTAGATAGCTTTGGGTAGTATTGACATTTTAACAGTATTTATTCTTCCAACCCATGAGCATGGAATGTTTTTCCATTTCTTTATATCTTCTTCAATTTCCTTCATAAGCTTTCTATAGTTTTCAGCATACAGATCTTGTACATCTAGCAGTAGCACTGCTAGGAATTTACCCAAGGGATACAGGAGTACTGATGCATAGGGGCACCTGTACCCCAATGTTTATAGCAGCACTCTCAACAATAGCCAAATTGTGGAAAGAGCCGAAATGTCCATCAACTGATGAATGGATAGAGAAAATATGGTTTATATACACAATGGAATACTACATGGCAATGAGAAAGAATGAAATATGCCCTTTTGTAGCAACGTGGATCGAACCGGAGAGTGTTATGCTAAGTGAAATAAATCATACAGAGAAAGACAGATACCATATGTTTTCACTCTTATGTGATCCTGAGATACTTAACAGAAGACCATGGGGAAGGGGAAGAAAAAAAAAGGTTAGAGAGAGAGGGAGCCAAAACATAAGAGATTCTTAAAAACTGAGAACAAACTGAGGGTTGATGGGGGTGGGAGAGTAGGGAGGGTAGGTGATGGGTATTGAGGAGGGCACCTGTTGGGATGAGCACTGGGTGTTGTATGGAAACCAATTTGAAAATAAATGTCATATTAAAAAAAAACAAATAACAGACCATGGGAGTTGATAGGATCAAGGTTCTGAGATTATCATATTTCCTTTAGAGCCAGATTTTAGGAAGTTGTTTTCAAGACAGGTCTAGCACAGGGTCCTTAGCATAGAATTTCTCAAGAAAAAGAGTATTCTGAACTTGCTTTAGCTAGCTTACCCCAAACCCTAACATGGTAGGAAAATTGAGATTCTATATAAAGTTTATCCCTATATAAAGTAGAACTGGGATTCCCCAGTGGATCTCCTGTATTTGGTTAGAGTTAATCTGTAGCTAAGACTTACCTAGAGGGACATAAGCTCAAAAATTTCTTCCTACTAAAAGCCTCAAGCAGAGTGTCTCCATGGCATAGGATACATGGAAATAAACACTAGACTGAGTTAACAGTCATGGTCTAACCAAATATACTAAGTAACAAAGGCCATTATGAGGAATAAGAGCATATTTAACTCAGGTGCCATATTATGAAAATCCAAAGAAATGTTCTCACACTTGGTATGCACATGAATTGATATCCTTCTGTCATTGTTTAAATCCCCTCTGTATAAGTCATAATCCTGACAGAAAAAGGTAGCAACTGATTTTTGGAGAGACTATTAATATATAGATGAACTGCAAGATGCAAACAGGATTGAGGGAAAGGATAGTGTTGTACTTTGAGAGTAGTAACAGAGTTATTAGAATGCCTAGCCTTGAAGTTCAAGGGGAGAGAGTATTACTGGAACTCCAAGACAGTTGTGTGGAGAGGGCAGCTTGAGTTGTGGACTTTGGTAGAAAGGTGCTGCCCACCTACACAGAGCCGACAATGAGGGACAGTGAAGAAGCCAGGAGAGTAAACACTTCATCCTCACTTTCCTCTCTTCCTTTGACGTTCTGTCAGTGTTTCCTCTTGGCTGCATCCAGTTGAAAGCTACAAGACAAGGGAGTCGGTTACATCAATGCAAGGATATTAGCTCCTCTTGGCATAGAGAAGAGTGAGAAAATGTGCAGAGGGTAAAAAGTGACTCATTGCACTTCAAAAGAGAGGCCTGAATCTAGGCTAGCAGGCCCAGACTATAATCCGACATGATAAGTATAGGAATTCATCAAAGAGTAGCATGAGGAACTGAGAGTTATCTAAAAGTGCATACAGAGCAAAGTCAAAATACAAAACCAGACAGTGCAGTGAATCAGCAAGTGTTGGCAGAAAGACAGATTCTAATGACAAGACACTAGAGGAGATTTGATCTTACAGAAGAGGGAGATCTGATGTGAGGCAGCCCTATGTGATCCCTTCCTAGGTAGTTCAGCACATATAACTGTTTTCAGGTAGTGAGGGAAACACAGTTGACATAAGGAAATGCTTAAAAAGTAATTTGCATTGCCTGTCTGGGTGCGGTAAAATGAATTTGCTTGTATACTACTGGAAGCAGTGAAACTTGTTATACATTCTGGGAAACAGTATGTAGCAAGGGCCCTAACATGTCCATACTCTTTGACTGAAAATAATAAGTTTTATTGGATGTTTCATATTTATTTTTAATAAAAATGTATTTGGTTAGTAATACTGCTGAAAACATCTAAATATAGACTTCTGGAAGGAGACGCTTAATGTCCCCCCTGCAGCAGAGGTAGATTGAGATTACACTGTCTGTGCTCATCTAGCAAGACTGAGGGAGAAAACCAGTACATCTGGCACATAGACCAGATCATGTCCATGAAAAGAAATAATGCCAGGGGTAAAAGCCGGATGATAACATGCAAAAAAGTTTATCAAAGAAAGGAGCCTAAAGAACTGTACAGGGATGTAGGGAGCCGAGATCCTGAGCCAAGGAGATGGAATACTCAGAAAAGACATGAATCAAGAGGAACACATCAAGGGACAAAGGAGAAGTGTATTTGGAAAAATAACAAAAACAACAGTTGTTCCCAATGGCTGACATATGATATGATGCCGGGGAAGAGGGATCAGTGGGGTGTGAAAAGGAGGGATTCACTTTATTGATAGGAGCCAGGAACCAGAGAGAGATGCTAAGTCTGTTAACAAGCACAGGAGGTTTTATAGCATTAAATCAACTTCATAAAAGGTTTTAACAGTGCATGTGGGCCTGACTGGGGGGCCTTAGAGAAAGGCCCTGTGACAAAGAGTCAAGGTGGGATCTTATAGTTGAAACCTGTTACAGACAAATTCACAGGTGGAAGGGTCTAAGGGAGAAGAATGTTCTTCAAGTTGGTTAATTTTATAATAGCCCACTTCAGAGAAACTATGTGACACCTTTCATTAGAGCCGAAGCACCTAAACGCTGACACCTTGAGGTGACCCCGGTCAGGAGAAAACATCGTAAAACTGAAGTGATTATCTTTCTCCCAGAAAGGGAGTGGGAGATCAGGGCAGGAGTTATGCATTCTCTTAGGCAGCAGGATAGAGTAGAAAGTACACGGACTTTGGAAACAAAAAGGATCTGGTGTCAAATCTCAACTATATGATCTTGAACAAGTTACTGAATTTCTCTGAGCCTTTTCTGTAATAACAAGAATAACAATAAAAAATACCTGTGAGGAGTACTGATGCATAGGGGCACTTGTACCCCAATGTTCATAGCAGCACTCTCAACAATAGCCAAATTATGGAAAGAGCCTAAATGTCCATCAACTGATGAATGGATAAAGAAATTGTGGTATATATACACAATGGAATACTACGTGGCAATGAGAAAAAATGAAATATGGCCTTTTGTAGCAACGTGGATGGAACTGGAGAGTGTGATGCTAAGTGAAATAAGCCATACAGAGAAAGACAGATACCATATGGTTTCACTCTTATGTGGATCCTGAGAAACTTAACAGAAACCCATGGGGGAGGGGAAGGAAAAAAAAAAAAGGTTAGAGTGGGAGAGAGCCAAAGCATAAGAGACTGTTAAAAACTGAGAACAAACTGAGGGTTGATGGGGGGTGGGAGGGAGGGGAGGGTGGGTGATGGGTATTGAGGAGGGCACCTTTTGGGATGAGCACTGGGTGTTGTATGGAAACCAATTTGTCAATAAATTTCATATATATAAAAAAAAATTAAAAAAAAAAAAAAAGAAAAAAAAATACCTGTGAGTGTCGTCGGGAGAAGCAGATGATAGTGTGTATATGAAAGTACTTCATGGACTTCTACCTTTGTGTCAACTGGCAGCTTTATGCAGACCGTGATACAAGCAAGCCCAGTTCAGAATCACTGCTAGGAGTTAGTCATTATCTATGGTATCTTCCTATTATATACAAATTAAGTTCTCCTTTCACGAGAAAATCCACGCACTGATTCAGAGCCAGAGAGGAACTTTTCTGTCATTTACACTTGCTCCGAGATAAGGGCACTGACAGTTTTACTGATCTCCTGGCGGCTATCACAATCCAGTGCTAAGGGTAAAAGGTGTGAGTCTCCTCACCATCAGTTCTGCCTCAGTTAAGGGAATTAAAGGAAAAGAATAATTAGTACTTTAGCATTTCTGCTCAGATCTCTGCTAAAATACTTTACAAAAAGAAAAAAGGGTGTATATGGAGTCTAGAATGTGCCAAAAAGAAGCCCAGGGCTCCTAGTCAAAGTGCAGGGATGAAACTTCCAAACATTTCATGTTAGCTTATAGAAAGTCAGATTATAGATTTAACAGATCTTACTTTCCACCTTTACAGAATCATGATTATAAGAAAGATATTTTTTTTTCTTCACATAGTGGTAAAACTTGGGAAATCCAAATAGAGTTCAGTTAATAGAAATGTAAGAATGCTGGTTTCTGTGTTGTAACATGTATCACAGTCATGCAAGGTATTAACAGTAGGGGAAACTAGGTAAAGAGCATACAGTAACTCTCTGTACTGTCTTTGCAACTCCTCTGGACATGTAAAACTATTCTAAAAAGAAAAGTTTATTTTACAAAGGATAGTTTCAGCTTCCCACTAAGCATTTCTACAACAACTCACAATCCAAATTTTCTAACAGTACTGAGAGCTTTAGACTAGCACCAAACTATGACTGGAATTTTAGACAAAGACATCCTACTTATAAAACTTTAAGTCAGAAATATATTAGGGGGTGCCTGGGTGTCTCAGTCAGTTAAGCATCTCGCTCTTGATCTAGCTCAAGTCATGACTTCATGGTTCCTGAGATGGAGCCCTGCATCAGTTTCTGTGCTGACAGTGCAATTCAGAGCCTGCTTGAGATTCTCTCTGTGTCTCTCTCTGTTTCCCGCCCCCCCCACTGTCAAAATAAATAAATAAACTTTAAAAAAAAGAAATATAAGAGAAAATAAGAAGTGGCATGAATTTTTGTCACAAGGTAAAGAGCAGTTGTGGGGCACCTGGGTAGCTCAGTCGGTTAAGTGTTCAACTTTGGCTCAGGTCATGATGTCACGGTTCATGAGTTTGAGACCCCCATTGGACTCACTGCTGTCAGGGCAGAACCTGCTTCAGATCCTCCATCTTCCCTCTCTCTGCCCCTCCCCCCCCCACTATGTGCATATGCACACACTCTCACTCTCTCAAAAATAAACAAAATAAACATTTAAAAAAAGTTTAAAAAAGATAAAGAACAATGAAGATCTAAGATCTGTACTCTGAATAACCAGAAAGTTGAGTAGTCACTTCTCAAATTCCCAGAAAAATTTTAATGTGAAAAAAGGCTATTTCACATGTCCATTTCTATTAACGCCTCTCTTTTTGTATCCATTCTGGTTCTACAATACACAGTAACACAACAGGATCAAATTTAAAATTTGAATTGAGAAAAACGCAGGAAAGAATACAAACAAGCAGTATGTCAATAGGACAATATTATATCCAGTTCTCTTCTGGGTTATAATGTTTGAGAACTCTCAAAAGAAAATTTAAAAGAAAGGATAATCTTCCAACATCATACATGAGAACAAGGGAGATAAAAAAATTATTGAAAAAACTAAGATAAAGATACTATTCTCAAACAGTTTTAGAAGCAAAACATAAATTTTCTAGGAAAATTCACTGTATAGATTGTCTTTTTCAGTCCTGAAAGGATGCCTTCTAGATTTTTCCTGAATTATGTAAATGTTTTCATTTACATGAATTCATTTCATGAATTTGACTGTTGAAGAGGAAAGAGTTTCCCCTAAATTAAGGTTCCCACAATACAGTTCCCCACAAATGAAGGATTTCATCTTAATGAACATGGTTCTTACTCGCTAGTGATTTTTTTTTCACCAAATTTTCAAAGGTGAATACTTCAATAACTAAGCCAATAATTTGCTACCTTGCTCGTGTGACACTTTAAAATCCTTAGGAGAGGGATTATGAATCTTGTCCTTTTCTAATAACACTGAGGGTTTTAATTTTTTTTTAACATTCATTTATTTTTGAGAGACAGAGAGCATGAGCCAGGGAGGGGCAGAGAGAGGGAGACAGAATCTGAAGCAAACTTCAGCCTCTGAGCTGTCAGCACAGAGCCCGATGTGGGGCTCAAACTCACAAACTGTGAGATCATGACCTGAGCCACAGTCGGATGCTTAACCAACTGAGCCACCCAGGTGCCCCAACACTGAGGGTTTTAAAACTGGAAGGATCATCAGCTCTTCCTCTGTTGATAATGAACATGTTTCAGAAAGGGAAAAAAAGTTGACAGTTACTAAGTATGCACTGTATGCCCTTTGTAAAATTTCTCATTTAATTCTTTTTGTGAACCTGAAAATTGATAACAGGGAAGAGTATCTAAGAAGCTAAGTAATCAGAAAGGTGCAAAAGTTACTAATTGATTCACATAGAATTCAAACAAGCTTGTCTGATCCCAAAGACAGTCCTCATAAACACCACAGTCCTCATTGTCTCAGATATTTCTTACTGCAGGTATTCAGTCCAGCAGAATTTTCTGTTCTCTTCCGTGGAAACGTTTACCAGAAATGTGCAAACACATTGGAAGGAATTTCAGGATGAGCAATGTAAATGTTGGAGGCAGACAGAAAAGCAGTCATTAAGAGAAATGAAGGCGGCTGCACTTAATGGCCATCTGGCATTAAGGGAGAAACTAGAAAGCTATAAATAAATCTTTGCAATGGCAAATAACATGATAAATGAATTGCGTAGCAGAGTATATTAATATTATAAATGGGAAAATTTTCTTGACTAACTCTTGGAGAAAATAACTCAAATACATGTGCACTTTTAAGTTGTCTATTTTAAAATTGTCTTTCTGTTGTGGCTTTGTTATCAGAATAGTAAATGTCTAAAATAGAATATTTGGAAAGTATAAAAAATCATCAAAAATGAAATTTAAAAATATTAGTATTTCAACCACCCAGGAATAATGACCACTAGTGCTCTGATATATTTGCTCCAGCTTGGTTATACACACACATATACCTAGATAGAAATATGACTATATCCGTGTTAGGAGTATCCACTGCTTTGACAAGAACAATCTTCTACCTCATTATTATTTTATCAAACAATATTTAATGAGTCTATAATTTTTCAAGATTTTAAATTTATGTTTCTGGAAATAATTGAAAGTATCTTTGTGAGTTTAACATATAATCTAATTATTTTTAATATTTGAGACTAGAGGAATTCTCCCCAAGCTGTTTTTTAAAAGAATTTTGAGTCTACAGAAAAATTCTAAGAGTAACTCATGGAATACCCATATATATCTTATGTAAAATTGTTATTTTGCTTTATCTGCTTGATCTCTCATCTCTCTCTCTCTTTTTCTCTCTCTCCCTCTTTCCATACACACACACACACACACACACACACACACACACACACACACATTTGTATGTGTGTATGAGAATTAGCTTGCAGACAATGCGACATTTCATCTCTAAATTCTTCAGTATAAGAACATTCTCTTACATAAACACACACACACACATACACACACACACACACGCACACACAGAGGTAATTTAACATCAATATAATATTAATAGCTCAATTACAGTCCATATTAAAATTCTTCTGCTTGTTCCAAAAATATCCTTTATTGCTTCTAGTTTGTTTGTCTTGATCCAGGATCCAATTAAGGCTTAGGCATTACATTTAGTTGTCATGGCTCTTCAGTCTTCTTTAATAAATTAAGAGAAGAAAGAAAAAAAAGTTGTTCAGTCCTCTTTGTGTTTTGTGCTACTGAAATAATTTATGCATACAGGCCAGTTGTCATGCAGAATTTCTATCAACTTAGGTGTGTTTGATTGTTTCTTCATGATTAGATTGATTCAAGTTTCTTTTCTTTTTTTTTCCTTTCAGGATATAACATAGTGATGTCTTTCCATTTTCTACGCAACATAAGAGAGAATACAGAAAGTCAAACTGATAGGTCAAACTTCCTTTCATTAGTGATGTTTGATTACTGTGTTAAAGTGGTGTCCACAAGATTTCTCCATAGTAAAGAAGCTTTTTCTCTTAGTGATTAACAACCATTCTTTGGAAGGCTTCTCTGAGACTGAATATCCTATTATTTAACTATCTTTCTCACAATGATTTTGTCATCCACTAATGATACTCATCTGAATCAAGTATTATTATGGTCATTTTACAATGTTGATATTTTTTAAAATTATCGTATCTCCTTCATGGGTTAGTTGTCATTTCTGAGTAAGAGATTTGCACCTTCCCATTTAATTGTTCTTTGTTCATTTAGTCAATGTATTATAATCCAATTCTGACATTATTCATTTTTATGTTCAAATTTCTCCAAATTTGGCAGGGAGAGCGCCTCAAGCTACTCTTGTGTCCTTTTGTCATGTTTCCATCAGTTTTTGTTGTTGTTCTTGTTTGGTTGATTATTTTGCTGATGGAAACAGCAACATCCTTTATTTTTGGCACAAATATTCTAGGCAACCCTTACTTTCCCTGTATCAGTCATTTCTCATTTCCCCAAAGAGCCTTGCTTCCTTGGATTGGGAAATGTTATTTAGAAACCAAGATCCACTAGTAGGTATGCTGTCTTTTTACTGGAATGCATCACTTCTAGACCATGTCAGTAGACAGAAACAGTAGTATGAGTCATACTGGGTCTCATTTCAGTCTGACACCAGTTTTTCATTTTTATATTTACAATTTATTGGCCCTTCTCCCACAATGAGAAACTTTGTTTCTAACATCAATATATTCACTCATTTGCTCAATATTAAAATACAAAAAAAAAAGTTTTGGAATTGCTACACCAATACCACTGCTATTAAAAAAACCTAAGTGTCAAGACATCTTTCTATTTTTTACCTTATAATATAGCTAATTGTGTTAAAGTAGATTAACATGTTTCAAAATTAAAACTGCTTAAAAAGGTAGATTCAAAAATGTCCTTTCCCCTTCTCCATCCCTTTTGCCCATTTCTCACCCATCGATTCTTTTAGTTTCTGGTTTTCCTTCTTTTGTGTATTTGTATACGCATTAATATGAATATATCGTTATTTTTTCGCCACAATTCGACATGCTGTATATACTCATCTTTCACTTCTTTTTCCCTCCCATTTAACAATATATTACCAGTACATAGGGACCCTAGCACTTTTGTTTTTACATCTGCATAATATTTGCATTGTGGATGTACTGGAGTTTATTCTACCAATTTCCTAGGTATGGACATGTAAATTGTTTTCAGTATTTTGATATTACAAATAACCAATCTGATTTTTAGGAGTCCACTGGGAAAGAATGGCTGTGATAGAGATACAATGCTGAAATATAGATGTTTTAAAAAATGATTAAGAGCATAAGACTATAATGATTTATTCAGTTCCATATGCATTTTTTTCTAAGTGCCTCTGGATAAAACTGAGATGGATAATTCCATTGCCACCTATCACTGTACTTTTCAATTCTTATTTTATTGATGGATCCTTTTCTATACACTTAATTTCAATATTATCAACTATATGGTTTTGTGACTATTCTCTAATTTTTAATTTCAATTATCTAAAACTAATGATAGCTTTTATAACTTAATGCTTTTGGCTTAGAATTTTACCTGAATACTATTTTTATAAAATCTACCTCTGCTACATTTGCGTTATTCTGATGTGTTTTTCTCATCCTTCTATTTAAACTCACACTGTTTTCTGGGTTTTTTTTTTTTTAGGGGAAACAGTGATGTCATCTGTTTGGATTTTGTGTTTTAATTTGATTTTATAACCTGTACCTTTTAATAGGTGACTTTAACCCAACTGAATTTATTCAGATGACATATATGTCTACTTACTTCTATATAACATTTACTGTTTCTGCTTTATCAATCTAGCGATCTATTCATTCTATCTTTGCAAGATTTTGGAAATTATAATTCTATTCGTAATCATATTTTTTGTTAGTAGCTATGCTTTCCAGGACAACAGCATGAGGTTACCTTTTTCCCCTTAATCCCTTCTTGTCAAACTCAATAATCCAAGAATATCTGCCTGTTCCACTCCTCCCTCAACCCCATCTACACACACATATACATATTTCATTATGATTTTATGGGTCTGAAAGAAATGGAACAATCACCTAATAAATGACAGGAAGACCACTAATGGAAAACTACCACGTACGTTGACCAAAGTCTGCAGCATACGTGCCCCCAAACTTGTAACTTTATAGAGACATAATAATCTATTTTTATTTCCTCTGATACATAAGTTTATTTACATATGCTTATTGATTTATTTCTCTTTTTTGTATTGACTTGAAGGAGTTGTTCTGTTTTCAAAACATTCTTAACTTAAATTTTTCTAATTGTTAGAACAATGAGGTATTTCTGAGATTCTCTTTCTAGAGAGTAATTTTGAGTAACGCATGTCTCACATTAAATTTAAAGTAATTAGCCCATTTTCTTTCCTATTCATGCACCTTCCATTTCCAAGTTTCTTAATTTAATGTGAGATTTTAGAATTGGAAAACTGTGGTCAGTTTTTATATGCACTCACATATGCAGTATGTATATTTTCACCTGTATTTAGTTTTTAAATATCTGTTTCTATTTTTGTAGGCACATTACAACAATCATTTAAATATATCATGGGGTTTTTTTCTGCTTTAGTCCCAAATATATACATCATGAATTCTCTATTCTGTGGTTTTCATTTTTCTATTCTTATAGTAGGTTAATATGTATCTTTAAAAGTGTTTTTATTTTGTCCTGGCACATAAGTGTTTAAGTGTTTTTTTAAGTGTTTTTAAGTGTTCTTATTTTGTCCTGGCACATATCTTTAAGTGTTTTTATTTTGTCCTGGCACAGAAGATATTTTCAGAATTCTTAGATTATGAGAATATATTTTTGTTCATTATCATATATCATAGGCATTTATGCTGAATGTAGAATATGTGATGTATACAATTTTTCCTAAAAATGCCACCAACAAATTCTTTGTAGTTTTCTTGTGTCTGTTACTGTAGAGAAAAATTTGAAATTAGCAAAAATTTTGTTCTTTGGTTAGAAGACTGTTTTCTGACATTTACTTGTTTTTTCTGTTCAAAGTTTGGGGAAAAATTTCTGTTTTTTGAAATAGGAAAAGTACATTCATAGTGTATTTAGTCATAGACATTTTTATTCTGGTTTTCTGAAGGTTGTGACTCATTTTAATCTCTTTTTTTTCCATAGCACGGATAATCACCCTTCTATTTAAATTATTATTTAATTTCCATTATTTTTTATTGTGTCTATCAGACCATGTATTGAATTTATGTTCTCTATGATTCTATTATTTAGACTAATAATTTTGTTTTATCTTTTTCCCCCATTTTAGAAGTGCTTGTTTTCCACCAATTTTGTTGTAAATAGCTTTAACACACATGCATGTTGCACTTGATTCTTTATAATGTGGATTTTAATCATGTTATTTTTCCTTTTTTTGCTTATACTTAATAAACTCTTATTTCTCTTCTGATTAAACATCCTATTGTATTTTAATTTCCTGTGTCTTCCTTATGTATTCTAATCCTTCTGCCTAAAAACATCATGTTTATGCACAGTGATGAAAATTCTGAACAATTTGTCTGTCTGTGGAAGTATCCCATCCAAGAATATGGGATTTCTTTGATTTTTCCATCTGCTCCATGTTTCACTTGTGACCCATGTTGTTGTGTTGTTTTATACATCCTTCAATAGAGCAAAGTCAGTATGAAGTTACTCTCTGCTATAAAGCATCTGTGTTCTCTGAGGGTCTATTGTCTTTTATATGAACAATTACACAATCCTCTTATAAGATACACAGATATAGGATTAATTGAGGCATTTGTTTGAATTGTCCCATTACCAAGTTTCTAACAGGTACTTCAGAATTGTGAGTGTTTCTTTTCCTTCTCCATTTCTTGTGTATTCTGAAGACAGTACTTTAAAAACCATTATTCCTGTTTGAATCCTTAGCAGATCCCTTGGCGTATTTTTATCCCTGCATATCTTAAGTTGTTCAGATTGTATCTTATAAAACACACAAAACTGCTGACTGCCCATGCTCCTTTGTGCCCTTTGGTTTTTAGAGTTATTGCAAGATGTTAGCATTCAAATTATTGTAAAATGTTAGCATTTGATCTTTTAGTTGTTTGGCAGACAATGTAGGATTTTTTTTTGATAACTTTTTCCATTGTTTTGAAAACAATTTAGTTATTATTTAGAAGAGAGTGGTTTGAAATTAGCTATATAGTTTCTATTTCCATTCAGAAGTATAGAGATCCATTTTAAATTTGCCTTTGAAATATGGCACTGAAGCCTTGTGTACCGCATCGCAGGGCTAAAGTGTTCACGGAGAGGTCAGAGAAGTTATCCCTCAGCCTGAGCTATTCAAAGTACCATTAAAATAGACTCTTCTCATTCAGAGAAGCAGATTCTCCTCTTACCCTTAAAATAATTCTTTTCAGGATCTTGTAACTATTACAGGATAGACTGTCTCTCTGATTTATAATCTAATTAGAGCCCTTTTCCTCTTCTGTCTAGGAAAAGGAGACCTGCTCCTCATCTATTGTGCCGGGCCATTTCATACACTCAAGTCTCCTAGTAAATCCAAAATCATCCTTTCTTCCTGTAGGTCAAAGGAGCGCAGTTTCATTTGCTTTATCTCATAGGGGCTGTTGCCCAAACTTTTCATCAAATCTGATTGTTTTCATCTAAAATAACTCCATTTCATACTTCACTGTGATAACCCAAATGTTGCCCAGAATTTTTCTAATATAGTTAGAATTCTATGTGTATTTCCTGAAAGAAGTGCTTCCTAGTCTCTTCTCACCTTTATAAGTTGCACAAAGGATGAATCAAATAGCTAGGATGATTCTCAATTCTCAAAAATATAAGGTAGCTGCATGTTGCTGTTGACTGTTTGAATATGTTGTGTTTTAATTTCCTGAACATAAATTTGGTATCACTGGAGAACTTTCAACACTTCTATGGTTTCAAATTAAGAGGAAAAAAGCATTTGTATTTTTCAATTTGCATCAGTCACACCAATTAAAATGTACTAGATGTGGTGTTTCAGGATTTGCTCAGTATATATTAAGCTCAAAACAAATAGTATGTCTGCAAAAATGCTTTAGATGGTGATATGTGCTAGGGAGATCAATATGCTTCAAGCCAATAGAATAGGAATTGTTTAAATTATTTCAATTCCATGTTTTGACCCATTATTTGGAACAGATAACTTTAGAGATTATTTTTCAACTTTATTGAGGCGTAATAACATATAAAATTGTAAAATATTTACAGTGTACATTGTGATTATTTTAGGTGTATATATATATATATATATATATATATATATATATATATATTAAGAGATTCTTCTCATTTAGTTAATTAAAACATCCATCACCTCACATATTTATCTTGTGTGTGTGAGAACATTTTAGTTCGGCTCTATTAGGAAAATTCAGTTATAAAGTATTATCAAATATAGTCATTGTGTTATACAATAGAGCCTCAGGACTTATTCATCTTCTAGCTGAAAGTCTATAGATTTTTATCAATCTCTTCCCAATTCCCTCACCTTCCAGCCCCCTACAGCCACTTTCTACTCTGTTTCTATGAGTTTGACTTTCTTTTAGATTCCACATATAAGTGATACTGTGCAATATTTGTCTTTATCTGTCTGGCTTATTTTACTTAGCATAATGCCCTCAAGGTCCACTCATGTTATCACAGATGGCACAATTGCCTTATTTCTCTTGTCTGAGTAATGTTCATATGTATTAACACATCACATTGTTTCCGTATCTTGGCTGTTGCAGGTATCTCTTCAATATCCTGATAATTATTTCTTTTGGATAAATTACCAGAAGTGAGATTGATGGATAATGCAGTAGTGCTATTTTTAATTTTTTGAGGAAACTCCGTGCTGTTTTCCATAGTGGCTGCATCAATTTACATTCCCACCAACAATGTACAAGGGTTTCCTTTTCTCTTACATTCTCACCAATACTTGTTATCTTTTATCTTTTTAATGATAACCATTCTACCAGGTGCAAGGTGATAGCTCATTGTAGTTCTTGTTTACATTTCCCTAATGATTAGTGATGTTGTGCATTTTTCATGTACCCCCTGATCATTTGTATATCTTCTTTGGAAAAATGTCTATTCAGCTCTTCTACCCATTTTAAAATCAGATTGATTTTTTTTTCTTTTTAGCTATTGAATTGTGTGAATTCTTCTTTATGTATTTCAAATATCAACCCCAATCAAACACATGATATGCAAAATGTATTCTCTCCCATTCTATAGGAATGCTAGATTGCCTTTTCATTTTGTTGATGGTTTTCTTTGCTGTGCAGAAGCTTTTTAGTGTGATTTAATCCTACTTGTTTAATTTTTGCTTTTGTTGTCTTTAGTTTTGGTGTCATTGCCAAGACTGACATCAAGGAGGTTATACCCTCTGTTTTAAAAGTGGAACAGATAGTTTTAAACTTCCCTTTATCCTAATTTTCTCTGGTCATGGCTGCTGCTATCACTATTACTATATGTAGGCCCTAATGACACTAAATGCTACGTTACTAAAATCACTAATATGATAAAGGTTTGGGATTAGCCTATTATTTTCTTTCTTTAGAAGAAACTGTTTCTTTATTGCCTGCTTCTCGATTACAAAATATAGACAACTCTTGTTTATACATTTCTTTTATTTTTGTAATGCTTATTTATTTTTGAGAGAGAGAGAGAGAGCGGGGGAGGGGCAGAGAGAGAGGGAGACACAGAATCTGAAGCAGGCTCCAGGCTCTGAGCTGTCAGTACAGAGCCCAGCACGGGGCTCAAACCCATGGACTATGAGATCATGGCCTGAGCTGAAGTCAGATGCTTAACCCACTGAGCCACTCAGGTGCCCCTAGCATTTATTTTTCTACCCTTTAAATCTGATATGGCTGTGTGGTTTGCTTTGACCAACTGAATGAAGTAGAACTGATGGTGTGCCAGTTCAAAGCCTAGACCTCAAGAACTGTTGCATACTCCTGTTTACTCTTTTGCAACCATGATGTACATATGCCCAAACTAACCTGCTGGAAGATTAGAGACCTCATGAACCATGAACCTTGTGAACTACATCTATCCAGTTGTGCCAGCTGAGACCCCCAGCAGCAAAACCAGCTCTTACCTAAACAGGGGTACTAGCAGTGACCAGAAGAACAAGAACCTAGCTGAGAATAGTCCCAATTGCATACACAAAATTAAAAGCTAATAAGTATTATTGTTTTAAGCTGCTAAGTTCTGGGGTAAATTGTAGCCCAATATTAGCTAAATAATACATTATAACCCTGGGTACCAGTTGATGGGTCAACCCTTTTAGGCAAACTCATATGTAATTTAACCAGTCATTATACTTCTAAGGGTCACATAGCCCATAGTTCCAGATTGAGGAAGGCATTGCCCTTATAAGAGCAACAGTTTTCCATAATTGAGATAATCATCATTTGATGATCATCTTAATTCAATGCAGATTATTAACTCTTCTTTTATCTTGTAGGGATCCACATGCATATTAACGATATAGCACTCTAATTGATCATGAAAGGGACCAGTTACAAAACTGGTAATGACTGTGGAGTCTAACGATGCTGAATTAAAGCTGTGCAAATTTGGTCCAGGTCATACAACATTTTTAAGGCTAAGTGTACTTAATTGTAAATTAGTTATTTACATTTACCTGACAGGTAAGTGTACATCATAAGGAAGTAATTAAAATTAAATATTTATATTCGTGTTCATATCATGTTTAGAGATATTCTCGTATTATTTTAGCTATTGAATCCCCTTCACAAATACATCTCATTACCATGCTTAAATATTAAGCAATGGCAATGTAGTAATGCTCCATATTTCTTGAATACCGTTATGATACTCATCTTGTTAGAAAATCATAAAACAAAATAAATCTTTTTCCTCTTTCATTTGTGAAAAGTACCTTTTTTTTGCGATTGGAAATAGGTAAAATAAGTAATATAATCAGTTGTTAAAAAGGGACATTTCATGCAATATTATGCAGCCAATAAAAAAGATGAGGTGTGCCATTTGTAAGAAAATGGATGGACCTAGAGAGTATTATGCTAAGTGAAATAAGTCAGACTAAGAAAGACAAATACCATATGATTTCACTCATATGTGGAATCTAAAAAACAAACCAAAAGCAGAATTAAATCTGAGAACAAACTGATGATTTCCAAAAGGTGGGGGGATGGGCAAAATGGGTGCAGGGGAGTGGGAGATACAGGCTTCTAGTTATGGAATGAATAAGTCATGGCAATAAAAGGCACAGCATAGGGAGTATAGTCACTGATACTGTAATTGCGTTGTGTGGTGACAGATGGTACCTACACTTACGAGCGTAGCATAACCTACCCAGATGTGTAATCACTATGTTCTATGTTGTGCACATGAAAGTAATGTAACATTGTGTGTCAACTCTACTCAAAAAAAAATTTTTAAAGGGGATATTTCACGAGAAGACATCATAAATGGAAAGATTAAACATTAACCTAGAGTTGTGTGATATAAATTGAGCCTGTGGTATGAAAACTCCTTAGAACATGGAGAACATTATCAAACATAATTTGATAGCAACTATGCAAGTGAAGTGAAAACAGCAAGTGAAGGCTTAGGGAAAACATTAATAAAAGACATGTTTGCTTGTATATTTGTATTTTCAAGTTTATAAAGTAGATGAATTGAATTGAATTGAATTGAATTGAATTGAATTGAATTGAATTGACTTACATGTTCACAGTCGTGAAGAATGGCATTTCAAAGTGTTCTTAAATTTATTTTTAAACGTATTACGATAGCATCTTGGGTTTCAAGTAGTGTACAACCAGAGTCCCCAGGGAAATTTTTCTCACTTTTTAATTAAAATATCCATGAATCAAATAAAAATATGGAAACTCACAAGCAATAAAACTAAGAGGGAAAGACAATCAAGTGTCAGAATCCAGCTGAGCAGGATTGAAAGAAAGATAATCAGGTTTCAATTCATGTTACATCCAGGTTTATTTCTGTAAGTAAGAGTGCCCCCTCCCCAAGTATAAGTAAGCTTCCTGGTGTCTAAGTCATAATCTATCCCATGATTGGGAGACATAGAAACTTCACCAGTCAGGCATCCATCTCTATCTTAAAAGACTAATGTGTGAAAAGATTACAGTTCCCTCTAACAATATCCTCTCTATACAAATGTTACTTCATATTAGTGCAGAATGCAATACAGTAATAATCAAAAGTTAACATAAATTGACTATTTTTATGATAAGTGAGATACTAAGTACTTTAAATACATTATTCCATCTAATTATTACTACAAATCTATTTACTCTTCACTTACAGTTGAGGAAAGAAGCCTAGACCACTTACATCTATTTATGTTGAACTGTATAAAATTACCAATTACCACCACTTTTCACCTACAAAAATATCAACTTCCTATGATGCAACCCAATAGTAAGTGGCATATCTAGACCTGATCCCTAAGTGTTTATGAATCCAAACCCATTAAATCTCAGAAAACAATTGAGGAGGAAGTGGGAGAGGGGCTAAAATTGTTGTAGTACAATGAATTTTCAGAAGAGTTTGACTTCCCATAAAGTGCCATTCATTAGAATATCAGAACAAAATAACAGTTATAGCATTGAATGCTGGAAATGGTAATTTTGCTTCACTTCAGTGCATCAGAGAACCACACACAATAAAACAAATTAGCTCTCAAGATTTGCATCTTTTATGCTTTTTTAAAAATTTAAATTCAAGATAGTTAACATACACATAGTCTTGCTTTCAGTAGTAGAACCCAGTGATTCATCACTTCCATACAACACCCAGTGTTCATCCCAACAAGTGCCCTCCTTGATGCCCCTCATCCATTTACCCCATCCCCCCACTCCTCTCTAGCAACCCTCAGTTTGTTCTCTGTATTTAAGAGTCTCTTATGGTTTGCCTCCCTCTCTGTTTTTATCTTATTTTTCTTTCCCTTCCCCTATGTTCATCTGTTGTGTTTCTCAAATTCCACGTATGAGTGAAATCATATGTTATCTGTCTTTCTCTGAATGACTTATTTTGCTTAGTATAATACCCTCTAGTTCCAGAGTCTATTATGCTTTTAAACACTGCTATAATACTCCCTTGAAGAAGGAATCCCCTGGTCTGGTTGTCTACTTGAAATAAGGAGAGGGAAAAATAGGGAAAACGAACACGCATTAAGTTCAATGTATCTTCCTGCTCCATCTTTACAGTTATTTTCTTTGTGATTAATAGTACATTTTCCATATCAAGTTGGGGAAGTATGAAGTCTTGGGAGATCTATATAGGAAGGTGTTTAATGAAAACAGTTTAGGAAGGGTTTGAACTAGGTGAAAGGAGATGATTCAAGAAAACATTTCACTAGGGAGTAAAACATAACATTGAATCTGGTTTTTCCAGATTCCTACAAAGTCTATGACTTTTGTTATTTGCCATTGTTTCCCATGAAAATGACATTATATGGATCCTGGGAAGATGGCGGCTTAGGAGGACGCTGGGCTCACCACGCATCCTGCTGATCACTTAGATTCCACCTACACCTGCCTAAATAACCCAGAAAACCGCCAGAGGATTAGCAGAACAGAGTCACCGGACCCAAGTGCAGACGAGAGGCCCACGGAAGAGGGTAGGAAGGGCGGAGGGGCGGCCGCCGGTCAAGCAGAGCCCCCAAGTCTGGCTTGCAAAAGCAGAGGGGCCAGACGGAGTGTGTTCCGACAGCAAGTGGGACTTGACATCTGGAAGGTTATAAGCTAACAGCTCTGCTCGGAGAATAGGAGGGCTGGAGGACAACAGGAGGGAGAGTTGTTGAGCCCCAGACCACAGAGCTCAGTTTGGCAGGGAACAAAGGCACTTGCCAGCGCCATCTCCCTCGCCCATCCCCCAGCCAAAATCCCAAAGGGAACCAGTTCCTGCCAGGGAACTTGCTTGCACCGCGCAAACACCCAACGCTGTGGTTCTGCTGATCCATCCCTCCGGCGGGTCTGACTACCTCCCAGTGCCACAGGGCCCTCCCAAAGCAGATCACTGAAGGATAAGGGAGGTGAGCCTGCCCCTCCCGCCCCTGTGCACCTTGCCGATCCACCCCAGCTAATACGCCAGATCCCATCACCAGAAGCCTGGCAGTGTGCAAGTAGCCCAGACGGGCCACGCCACCCCAAAGTGAATCCCGCCCCTAGGAGAGGGGAAGAGAAGTCACACACCAGTCTGACCGTGGCCCCAGCAGTGGGCTGGGGGAAGACATCAGGTCTGAATGCGGCCCCGCCCACCAACGCAAGTTATTCAAGACAGCACAGGGGAAGTGCCCCGCAGTCCCACACCACTCCAGGAACTATCCAAAATGACCAAACAGAAGAATTCCCCTCAAAAGAATCTCCAGGAAATAATAACAGCTAACGAACTGATCAAAAATGATTTAAACAATATAACAGAAAGTGAATTTAGAACAATAGTCATAAAATTAATCGCTGGGCTTGAAAACAGTATAAAGGACAGCAGAGAATCTCTTGCTACAGAGATCAAGGGACTAAGGAACAGCCAGGAGGAGCTAAAAAATGCTATTAACGAACTGCAAAATAAAATGGAGACGACCATGGCTCGGATTGAAGAGGCAGAGGAGAGAATAGGTGAACTAGAAGATAAAATTATGGAAAAAGAAGAAACTGAGAAAAAGAGAGATTAAAAAAATCCAGGAGTATGAGGGGAAAATTAGAGAACTAAGTGATGCACTAAAGAGAAATAATATATGCATATTTGGTATCCCAGAGGAGGAAGAGAGAGGGAAAGGTGCTGAATGTGTACTTGAAGAAATAATAGCTGAGAACTTCCCGGATGTGGGGAAGGAAAAAGGCATTGAAATCCAAGAGGCACAGAGAACTCCCTTTAGACGTAACATGAATCAATCTTCTGCACGACATATCATAGTGAAACTGGCAAAATACAAGAATAAAGAGAAAAGTCTGAAAGCAGCTAGGGATAAACGTGCTCTAACATATAAAGGGAGACCTATAAGACTTGTGACCGATCTCTCTACTGAAACTTGGCAGGCCAGAAAGGAATGGCAGGAGATCTTCAATGTGATGAACAGAAAAAATATGCAGCCGAGAATCCTCTATCCAGCAAGTCTGTCATTTAGAATAGAAGGAGAGATAAAGGTCTTCCCAAACAAACAAAAACTGAAGGAATTCATCACCACTAAACCAGCCCTACAAGAGATCCTAAGGGGGACCCTGTGAGACAAAGTACCAGAGACATCACTACAAGCATGAAACCTACAGACATGACATGACTCTAAACCCATATCTTTCTATAATAACACTGAATGTAAATGGATTAAATGTGCCAACCAAAAGACATAGGGTATCAGAATGCATAAAGAAACAAGACCCATCTATTTGCTGTCTACAAGAGACTCATTTTAGACCTGAGGACACCTTCAGATTGAGAGTGAGGGGATGGAGAACTGTTTATCATGCTACTGGAAGTCAAAAGAAAGCTGGAATAGCCATACGTACATCAGACAAACTAGACTTTAAATTAAAGGCTATAACAAGAGAGGAAGAAGGGCATTATATAATAATTGCAGGGTCTATCCATCAGGAAGAGCTAACAATTATAAATGTCTATGCGCCGAATACGGGAGCCCCCAAATATATAAAACAATGACTCACAAACATAAGCAACCTTATTGATAAGAATGTGGTAATGCAGGGGACTTTCACACTCCACTTACAGGAATGGATAGATCATCTAGACACACGGTCAATAAAGAAACAAGGGCCCGGAATGATACATTGGATCAGATGGACTTGACAGATACATTTAGAACTCTGCATCCCAAAGCAACAGAATATACTTTCTTCTCGAGCGCACATGGAACATTCTCCAAGATAGATCACATACTGGGTCACAAAACAGCCCTTCATAAGTATACAAGAATTGAGATCATACCATGCATACTTTCGGACCACAATGCTATGAAGCTTGAAATCAACCACAGGAAAAAGTCTGGAAAACCTCCATGAGCATGGAGGTTAAAGAACACCCTACTAAAGAAGGAGTGGGTCAACCAGGCAATTAGAGAAGAAATTAAAAATATATGGAAACAAATGAAAATGAAAATACAACAATCCAAATGCTTTGGGATGCAGCAAAGGCAGTCCTGAGAGGAAAATACTTTGCAATCCAAGCCTATCTCAAGAAACAAGAAAAATGCCAAATATAAAATCTAACAGCACACCTAAAGGAAATAGAAGCAGAACAGCAAAGACAACCTAAATCCAGCAGAAGAAGAGAAATAATAAAGATCAGAGCAGAATTAAACAATATAGAATCTAAAAAAACTGTAGAGCAGATCAACAAAACCAAGAGGTGGTTTTTTGAAAAAATAAACAAAATTGATAAACCTCTAGCCAGGCTTGTCAAAAAGAAAAGGGAGATGACCCAAATAGATAAAATCATGAATGAAAATGGAATTATGACAACCAATCCCTCAGAGATACAAGCAATTATCAGGGAATACTATGAAAAGTTATATACCAACAAACTGGACAACCTGGAAGAAATGGACAAATTCCTAAACACCCACACTCTTCCAAAACTCAATCAGGAGGAAATAGAAAGCTTGAACAGACCCATAACCAGCAAAGAAATTGAATTGGTCATCAAAAATCGCCCAACAAATAAGAGTCCAGGACCAGATGGCTTCCCAGGGGAGTTCTACCAGACGTTTAAAGCAGAGATAATACCTTTCCTTCTCAAGCCATTCCAAAAAATAGAAAGGGAAGGAAAACTTCCAGACTCATTCTATGAAACCAGTATTACTTTGATTCCTAAACCAGACAGAGACCCAGTAAAAAAAGAGAACTACAGGCCAATATCCCTGATGAATATGGATGCAAAAATTCTCAATAAGATACTAGCAAATCGAATTCAACAGCATATAAAAAGAATTATTCACCATGATCAAGTGGGATTCATTCCTGGGATGCAGGGCTGGTTCAACATTTGCAAATCAATCAACGTGATACATCACATTAATACAAGAAAAGATAAGAACCATATGATTTGTCAATCGATGCAGAAAAGGCCTTTGACAAAATTCAGCACGCTTTCTTAATAAAAACCCTTGAGAAAGTCGGGATAGAAGGAACATACTTAAACATCATAAAAGCCATTTATGAAAAGCCCACAACTAACATCATCCTCAATGGGGAAGAACTGAGAGCTTTTTCCCTGAGATCAGGAACACGACAGGGATGCCCACTCTCACCGCTGTTGTTTAACATAGTGTTGGAAGTTCTAGCATCAGCAATCAGACAACAAAAGGAAATCAAAGGCATCAAAATTGGCAAAGATGAAGTCAAGCTTTCACTTTTTGCAGATGACATGATATTATACATGGAAAATCTGATAGACTCCACCAAAAGTCTGCTAGAACTGATACATGAATTCAGCAAAGTTGCAGGATACAAAATCAATGTACAGAAATCAGTTGCATTCTTATACACTAATAATGAAGCAACAGAAAGACAAATAAAGAAACTGATCCCACTCCCAATTGCACCAAGAAGCATAAAATACCTAGGAATAAATCTAACCAAAAATGTACAAGATCTGTATGCTGAAAACTATAGAAAGCTTATGAAGGAAATTGAAGAAGATATAAAGTAATGGAAAAACATTCCGTGCTCATGGATTGGAAAAATAAATATTGTCAAAATGTCAATACTACCCAAAGCTATCTACACATTCAATGCAATCCCAATCAAAATTGCACCAGCATTCTTCTCGAAACTAGAACAAGCAATCCTAAAATTCATATGGAACCACAAAAGGCCCCGAATAGCCCAAGTAATTTTGAAGAAGAAGACCAAAGCAGGAGGCATCACAATCCCAGACTTTAGCCTCTACTACAAAGCTGTAATCATCAAGACAGCATGGTATTAGCACAAAAACAGACACATAGACCGATGGAATAGAATAAAACCCCAGAACTAGACCCACAAACATATGGTCAACTCATCTTTGACAAAGCAGGAAATAACATCCAATGGAAAAAAGAGAGTCTCTTTAACAAATGGTGCTGGGAGAACTGGACAGCAACATGCAGAAGATTGAAACCAGACCATTTTCTCACACCATTCACAAAAATAAACTCAAAATGGATGAAGGACCTGAATGTGAGACAGGAAACCATCAAAACCTTAGAGGAGAAAGCAGGAAAAGACGTCTCTGACCTCAGCCGTAGCAATCTCTTACTCGACACATCCCCAAAGGCAAAGGAATTAAAAGCAAAAATGAACTACTGGGACCTTATGAAGATAAAAAGCTTCTGCACAGCAAAGGAAACAACCAACAAAACTAAAAGGCAACCAACGGAATGGGGAAAGATATTTGCAAATGACATATCGGACAAAGGGCTAGTATCCAAAATCTATAAAGAGCTCACCAAACTCCACACCTGAAAAACAAATAACTCAGTAAAGAAATGGGTAGAAAATATGAATAGACACTTCTCTAAAGAAGACATCCAGATGGCCAACAGACACATGAAAAGATGCTCAACGTCACTCCTCATCAGGGAAATACAAATCAAAACCACAAACATCAACTCACGCCAGTCAGAGTGGCCAAAATGAACAAATCAGGAGACTATAGATGCTGGCGAGGATGTGGAGAAACGGGAACCCTCTTGCACTGTTGGTGGGAATGCAAATTGGTGCAGCTACTCTGGAAAGGATTGTGGAGGTTCCTCAAAAATTAAAAATAGACCTACCCTATGACCCAGCAGTAGCACTGATAGGAATTTACCCAAGGGATACAGGAGTACTGATGCATAGGGGCACTTGTACCCCAATGTTTATAGCAGCACTCTCAGCAATAGCCAAATTATGGAAAGAGCCTAAATGTCCATCAACTGATGAATGGATAAAGAAATGGTGGTTTATATACACAATGGAGTACTACGTGGCAATGAGAAAGAATGAAATTGGCCCTTTGTAGCAACGTGGATGGAACTGGAGAGTGTTATGTTAAGTGAAATAAGCTATACAGAGAAAGACAGATACCATATGTTTTCACTCTTATGTGGATCCTGAGAAACTTAAGAGAAACCCATGAGGGAGGGGAAGGAAAAAAAAAAAAGAGGTTAGAGTGGAAGAGAGCCAAAGCATAAGAGACTGTTAAAAACTGAGAACAAACTGAGGGTTGATAAGGGTGGGAGTGTGGGGAGGGTGGTGATGGGTATTGAGGAGGGCACCTTTTGGGATGAGCACTGGGTGTTGTATGGAAACCAATTTGAGAATAAACTTCATATATTGGAAAAAATAAATAAAAAGTAAAAGAAAAAAAAAGAAAAAAAAAGAAAATGATATTATATGAGAAAGTGGTCCCCATACTGGGAAATCATGAGTGATGAGGCACGAGCTCTTCTGCCAGCACACTACAGTTGGTCAGATTTCAATAATATCCTTGCCTATTCAGTTTTGTGATCTCACAAATACAGGATCTTTAGAGGCTTCCTGTTATTATATTGCATGTATTTTCAGATGTGTTAACAAACAAGATTTGTGTTCTTAATAATTTATTACATTTTATTTTACTATCAAAACCCACAAAATCTTCCCAAGCATATATAAGCATATGATTATACCTTTACAGAATGTAAAGTGTTTTAAAATTTACTATGTTAATACATCTTCCTATTGCAGTACAATGGCTTTTCCTTCTGAGAACATCAAACATGTACTAAGAATGCATGAGGTGCACTCTACTAAATGCCTTATATAATTTAGTAGCTTTCATTATCCTCTTTTACAGATGAAAATTCTGAGGACTTGGGGAGGTGAAGTAACTTATTTGGGGTCACAGACTTAATAAAAATCAGTCAGGATTTGAACTGTTTACCCCTGAGTACCCACTTTTAACAACTACTTTCTACAAAAATTTTACTCAAATGATAATTATATCGCATGACCATTTCCAGTATAGCACATGAATTCAAAGGTGGGTCCCTTCACATACTGTTCTTTTTTTTTAATTTTTTTAAATGTTCATTTATTTTTGAGAGAGAGACAGAGTGTGAGTGGGGGAGGAGCAGAGAAAGAGGGAGACAGAATCGGAAGCAGGCTCCAGGCTCTGAGCTGTCAGCACAGAGCCCGATGTGGAGCTGAAACTCAAGAACTGCGAGATCATGACCTGAGCTGAAGTTGGACCCTTACTGACTGAACCACCCAGGTGCCCCAATACTATTCTTCTGGCAAGAGTTAGTATTTTAAAATTTTTATTTTAATGGACGTCTTAATCTAACTCATGGAGCTGACTTGATAAAATAGTGATTTGTTAGGAAGACTAACCAATACAATGAATATTGACTTGAAGATAATGAAAATTTTCACTACTGTTTATAATTACTATAATTTTTTTTAAGTTTTTTTAAATGTTTATTTTTGAGACAGAGGGAGACAGAGCGCCAGTGGGGGAGGGGCAGAGAGAGGGAGACACAGAATCTGAAACAGGCTCCAGGCTCTGAGCTGTCAGCACAGAGCCCGATACAGCGCTCGAAACCACGAGCCATGAGATCATGACCTGAGCCAAGTCAGATGCTTAACCAACTGAGCTACCTAAGTGCCCCTATAAATTTTTATTTTTATTTCTATTTATTATGACATAAGCACCAAGCACTGGAAATGTGAATGTTAACCACACTTGTTATCTAAATATTGCAGTTTTAACAACAAAGATTAAATAGGATAAATTGTAGATACAGAGACTTTATTGATGCTAAATTCACTTCTAGATCATAAGGAAGATATTCTGAGGGTGAAACTTTTTTTATATATATACCAGGTAATTTAATTTAAATTAAACCAAGTATAAGGCAATAAAACATATTGAATTAAAGTCAAGATCATGAACCTTTTATATGAATCCACTTTTCAGCTAAAGTTAAAGCTTTAAAGTAATCTTTCTCTGCAGTTCTTAATACCAATAGATTTCTTATTTCTCATAAATGCTGTGAAGTCATTTCTTTACACTCTAACTTTATAACTCACTTTCCCACAGAACTCTTAATATGTGTGATTAAAATTTTCATTGATTCTCTATGATTTTCAGATTTGCATATTATAAATTCATGGGCAATAAATACATCTAAATGCAATCCACTCTAATTGTAATCACTTACTCCCTGTTAGTGTACATCTCCGTCTTGTTAGATTAACTTAACACTTAAACTTCTGTTCACCAAATTACTTTTTACATAATAGTTATCAAAATCTTTACTTAGAAATCAGGTTTATTGCTGGTTTTCTTTTCTTAAATGATACTGCTTTTAAGATAAAATTATACTTGCCTAGGAATGAAAATACAGTTTCTTTTATTTCACGATGACTTAGAGCATGAAAAAACAGCTAATATTAGACTGGCAAAAACCTATGAGTACTTTTTATAGGCACCACTGCATGGAACTACTTCTCCTTACTTTGGCCCATAAAGTAAGTCTGTTTTTGTGATAACTTTGGGCTTTATGCTGAGATTGGCCTGAGGCTAGAATGTCACCAAGAGTATATCAGAGGATGTGTAGTCAAGTCTTATGAGTAAATTTATTCAGAAATTTTTCATGTCCATGATGATTTCTGGCATTTAGCCTTCCACAAATAACAACAGATTCTTTGTTTTTCTCCACCAGTATCACCCAAAAATCTGTCTTCCATCCACAATCCACATTCTTCCAAATACCTAAATAACTGTCCTGTCTTATCAAAGTGTTTGTTCTATTTCCTTAAAACTTTCCTTTTTGCTTCTACCTAAGTAAATGTAATCAGATAAGGATACTTTCCTGTGGGAGTAGTGTCTGGGTAGGAGTAAATACTTTAGGTTATTGATCATTATTCTATACTATTTTAATCCCTATCTAACTGTGATAAGTAATATCCATTTTTTTATCTCTTTGACCCATTTATAAATTTTTATTTTTTATGGTATGGTCTATTACTCTTTTAAATCTAATATAAAAGCACCATAGTTCCAGAGCCAATAAATTACCCTTTAAGGTAATAAATTACCGTAGAGCCAATAAATTTCCCTTTCTGCCACTACAATGGAAAAAAGCAAAAAACAAACAAAAAACAAAAACAGAAATCAAAAGTCTTCTGTGCACTTAACAGACCTTAAATTGTCTAAAAATAATAAAGAATACAAACAGTGAGGATTCTCCAACTTGAAGTTTGAGGATGTTAAGTTAGCAATAGCAGAGCTCCCAAATTGTTGTCTGTTGTATCTTTAGCCCCTACTCATTTGTCTACCGACATTGGGACTTTAGGGAACTTGGTAAAAAAAAAAAAAAAGGCAGGATATTGGTATATTTGCTGCCTATTACCTTCTTTAATAATATCCTACTAGAAAAAGCCAAGCTTTTATTCAAGCTACTCATGTAAAAAGAGAAAGAAAATATGGCTTTGTTGATAAGCACTGTCTGCTTAGAGTCAGCAATCCAAATGGTTGAGAGTCCAATAATTATGTGCTTTGAGCAGTTGGAAAAGTCTCCAAATTATCTGTCTTCAAAATAACTTTATCACATGGAAGGATCAGAAATTGGAGATGCAATGGGAATAAAATATTAGGACCTAGCTAAAGACAGAGAACAGAGTAAAACCGGATGCCATAGGCCCTGTCTAAACACTTTTCTTCATGTACTACCAGAGGTAATATTTATATTCCTGGAGTGCAGTATGGGATTATAATCATATTAGCTAGGTCTCACGACTATAGCCTATCATTTCTGAGGTAAATGCAAATGGAAGTCTTTTAACTGGGGACTGACAGATAAGCAAAATTCTCAGAAGCACTGCTAAAGCAGAGAGCCTTAAGGCAAGGTCTAGATTTAAAGACTATAAATAAACTATATCGTTAGGTTTATTTACTGGATCTTAGAAAATTCAAGTTTTTCCATACCCAAGTTCTAAGTTTTATCTCCAGAGAAATTTCTAGCAAGCAAAGACCTGGAATGGTTAAAATAACATAACAACAATTAGAGTAATGAAAATGAATACAATTTCCAGGTCTTTGCAAACATTCCAGATAAAAATGATAGGCTCAAGTAGTGTAACCCAAAAAAAAGTCTTCTCTTTGGCCAGTGAAGAATAAGAGATAAGGGAGATGCCCTTTAAAAACAGAATGTGAATCAGGCAAAGTGGCTAATAACTCAACAAACGCAAATTGGCTGAATTACACTTGACCAAAAAAAATGCATGTTGCCCAGAGATCCTAGACCCAGCACTAGACACAGGGAGTAAGTTCTCTCTATAAAAGCAGATCTTATTTCTATGGGATGTACACACTATGTTAGAGAAAAGAGTATTTATGTTAGACAGAAAGCCTACTTCTAGGCAGGTTTTTTTTTTTTTTTCCATTGTTACTCTTCTGAAATTACCTCACAACACTTCTTCCTTCCTCTGGTAACAGAACACTTTTTTTCTTATCAAAGATTGTCCTTTCCCATCTAATGAGGTGGTCAATCACATGAGTTCAATTCTCCACTACAAAGGAAGGCTGATACAAGTTTGATGTGATAAAATCAAGGCCAGTTAAAAATCTGATATCCACTAAGCATCATATAACATGTTGCTGCTGAGGACCATCTTTGCCACTGCATGGAGCTCTTGATTATAGCTGATTATAGCTTTGGATCATTTCTGTCTTTTTACTGATATTTTCTATTAAATGAGACCTCATTCTTCTTATTTCCTTTAGTCATATGTCCATGGTTCTCTTTAGCTCCTTTGCAAATCAACAATAGGGCTCAAGCTGAGTGTGGAAGTTTTGTTGGGAATAGGAGTCACAGATTAGAACTTGAGACTGACAGAGTATCTGGAAGTTGAGAGAGGGTCCTTTGAATACAAATTCTCCTTCAGGAAACTAAGAGCACCTGGAAAGCCTAAGAACTGAGCAAAGACTGATGCTTAGATGATAAGAGGAAGAGTTTGAGGTCCAAATTCAACCAAACTAGTGGAGCAAAGTAAAAGTCTTGAGCTTAAGCTACTTGAAAGGCCAGCAGCATCAGTCACAGTTTAGGAGGACCCAGACTAAAGGATACAGTTTAAGGCTAAGAGAACAACTGAAATAGGTCCACCCAGATAAAGCCTAACCTGATACCAATATTTGGAAAGAGTCTACAGGATTCTTTAGTACCACCTGTTGGAAGAAAGATCAGCAATCTTTAGAGAAACACAATGGAATCCATACTCCCTGGTATTCAATAAGAAACTCCTAGTCACACGAAGAGGAAAAAAAAATGTCTTAATATCAAAGGAAAAAAATCAATAGACACAGTCACACAGTTGACCTAGGCTTTAAATTCAGCAGAACACAACTTTAAAGTAACCTCTGAATATGAAAAATAGTATCAAGAAGAATATAAACATGATGGACAGCGAGGACTTCAAGAGAGAAGTTGCAGTTTTAAAATTGAAAAATATAATACATGAAATCTTTTAACTGACTTAGCAATGCTATTAAACATTGCAAAAGAAAAGCAAATCTGAAAATAAGTCAGTAACAATTTAAAGTGAAGCATGGAGAAATTAATGATTGAGAAAAAACAGTGTCAGTGACCTGTGAGACAATATCAAGAGACCTAAAATATATGTAGTGGGGTTCCTGGGGAAAAAAGGGAGAGAGGAAGGGGAAAAATACATCCCAATATTTAATATTTGAAATTTCTCCGTTCTCACAAAAAACAAAACTCCGTGTGTTCATGGTGCTTCATGACCCCTAACAGGAAACAAACCACACCTAGGCACTTTTCTTCAGAAACAATAATATCAGCTAAGAAATTAATAGAATGACATTTCCAAATACTGAGAGAAAAACAAAACAAAACTGCAAACCTAGAATTCTTTATCCAGCAAAACCAAAATCCTCACAAAATAATGGTGACCTGAGTGCAGTTTCATATCTTTGTCACCAGCACATATACCTGACAAAACATGCTAACGGAGGATCTTCAATGGGGGAAATTACATTCGATGGAAATGTGAATCTGCAGGAAAGAATGAAGAGCACTGGAAATGTGAGTAAAAATAGAAGACGACATTTTCTCCTCAAATTTTTTAAATATTCATTGGAAGTGGTAAATGTAGGTATGCTACATTCTTACGTTATACGAAGCACTATGATGTTAAGTCAAGATAGACTGATAAATTTAGGTACATATTTTAATCTCTTGGGCAAATACTAAATAAAGGAGACAGTTATAGTTAAAAATACCAATACCAATAATGTAATGCTAATAAATACTTAGTTAATGTAAAAGAAGTTAAAAAAAATAAGGAACAGAAACAAAGTAAAAAAGGGGCAAAGAAAAAAATAAGACTCAAGAGGGGAGACTTAAACCCAGTGACATAAACAATTTTGATAAATGTAAAAGGACTAACCAAAACCAAGTTAAAAAACAGAGCTGTCAGGCTGCGCTACAAAGCAAGAACCAAATATGCACACACTTTAATTATATAAAGACCTGCAAACATTAAAAAAAAGTAGGATGGTTATATTAATGTCAAATGAAGAAGACTTCAAAAAAAGGAGTATTTCCATAGTTAAAGAGAGTGTATATCATAATTGTAAAATGTATTTCATCAGAACAACGTAAACAATTTTAAATGTGTTGCACCTAGCCGCTCTGGAAAGCAGTGTGGAGGTTCTTCAGAAAATTAAAAATAGACCTACCCTATGACCCAGCAATAGCACTGCTAGGAATTTATCCAAGGGATACAGGAGTACTGATGCATAGGGGCACTTGTACCCCAATGTTCATAGCAGCACTCTCAACAATAGCCAAATTATGGAAAGAGCCTAAATGTCCATCAACTGATGAATGGATAAAGAAATTGTGGTATATATACACAATGGAATACTACGTGGCAATGAGAAAGAATGAAATATGGCCTTTTGTAGCAACGTGGATGGAACTGGAGAGTGTGATGCTAAGTGAAATAAGCCATACAGAGAAAGACAGATACCATATGGTTTCACTCTTATGTGGATCCTGAGAAACTTAACAGGAACCCATGGGGGAGGGGAAGGGAAAAAAAAAAAAAAAAAAGGACGTTAGAGTGGGAGAGAGCCAAAGCATAAGAGACTCTTAAAAACTGAGAACAAACTGAGGGTTGATGGGGGGTGGGAGGGAGGGGAGGGTGGGTGATGGGTATTGAGGAGGGCACCTTTTGGGATGAGCACTGGGTGTTGTATGGAAACCAATTTGTCAATAAATTTCATATATATATTTAAAAAATGCCAAAAAAAGTTAAAATTTCTAAAAAAAATAAATAAATAAATGTGTTGCACCTAATTAAAATTGCGTGATTCAAAAAAAATACAGATCTAAAGAAATTAACAGACAATTCTATAGCTGGAGATTTTAGCACTCATCTCTTAGAAATAGGCAAAAATGTAGACAAAACACCATCAAAAAGAAAGAAAAATGGAAAAACACTCCTAATCAACTAAAACTACACCAACAACAGCACAAGACACATCCTTTTCAAGTGAATATAGACCATATGCTGGACTAGGAAACAAATTGAAGGAAATTTTAAAGGATTGAATCATAGAGAGTATTTTCTTTCACTACAACATAAAATTTAAAAAAAAAAAACAGTAACAGTCTAGAAAAAAGACTACATTATTGAAATTAAGCAACACAGTATCAAGTAACTCAGCATTGCAATCTACCACATTAACTGAAAACAATAGAAAATTACATGATCATCTCAATAGAGGCAGAAAAATCATTTCATAAATAGCAATACCTTTCATATTAAATTCAATACAAAACAATAGCTTCTCAGTTACAGAGTTATATGAGTTCCCTTTTTATCTTGGTTGTTAACCCTTTGTCAGATATATGGTTTGCAAATATTTTCTCCTTTTCCACCGGTTGCCTTTTCATTTTGTTGATTGGTTCTTTTCCTGTACAGAAGCTTTTTAATTTGATATAGTCACACTTGATTATTTCTTTTGTTGCTTGGCCTTTTAGTGTCGTTGCAAAAAAATCGTTGCCAAAGATGAATGTCAAGGACCTCTTTCCCTATGTTTTTTCCCCCCTGTAGGAGTTTTATGGTTTCATGTCTTCTGGTTAGGTCTTTAAACCATTTTGAGTTAATTTTTGTGAGTGCTGTAAGATAGAGGTCCAATTTCATCCTTTTGCATGTGATTATCCAGTTTTCCCAGCAAAATCCTTTCCTCATTGAGTATTTTTGGCTTCCCTGTCAAACATTAGTTGACTGTGTATAACTTCTGGGCTCTCAATTTTGTTCATTAGTCTAAGTGTCTATTTTTATGCCTGTACCATACTATTTTACTACTTTAGTTTTCTAGAATAGTTTGAAATCAGGAAGTGTGATGACTCCAGCTTTGTTCTTCTTTCTCAGAATTAGTTTGGCTATTCGGGATATTTTGTGGTTCCATACAAATTTTATGGCTGTTTTTCTATTTCTGTAAAACAAAAATGTCATTAGAATCTTGATAGAGATTATATTGAGTCTATAGATGGCTTTGGCTAAAGTGGACATTTGACAATATGAATTCTTTTAATCCATAAACACAAGATACTTTTCCACTTATTTGTATCTTCTTCAATTCTTTTTTTCATCACAGTTGCATAGTTTTCAGGGTACAGATCTTTCAACTCTTTGGTTACATTTATTACTGTTTCTTTGTATTATTTTTGATGTTGAAAATGGAATTGTTTTTCTTAGTTTCATTTTCAGATATTTCATTGTTAGTATATAGGCATGCATCTAATTTCTGAATGTTGGTTTTATATTCTGTAAATCTCCTGCATCCTTTTGTTAGTTCTAATAGTTTTTTTGATGGTCCTTAGGATTTTCTATACATAAAATTGTATCTTTCTATTCAACCTTTTGTAAACCTAAAGCTGACCTGAAACTAAAGTCTCCTTGTTAAAAATATCATTTATAATGGCAGAGAAATTTAAATACTTAAGAATGAATGTAATAGAATTGGCAAATAGAATCTAAAATTTATTTAGAAATTCAAAGGATCTGAAATAGTCATGACCATCTTGAAAAAGAAGAACAATGTTGGAGTACTTAAAAGTGCATGATTTCAAGACTTACTATAAAACTTACTAGGAGCTAATCATAGTGTAAACAAATATATTGTGAAACACAATAAAAATTTATGTAGTTGTTGCCCATATGGTCAATATGTTTTGTTCAGAACACCAACACAGTTCAGTGGAAATAGTAAAGTACTCTGAACCAAGTAAGCGGGTGTAACTAGTCCAAATGGAAAAACAAACTCCACTTTTCTCTCATATTATGCACAAAAATCAATTTGATTAAGAACATAAGCCTTAATGTACAAGCTAAATTTTCTAAAGTAAATACAGAACATCTTCATGATTTGGAAATAGGTAAATATTTCCTAGATAAATTGAGGCATTAAGCATAAAAATTTTAAATTATTAAGTTTTGTTTCATGAAAATTTAAAGTGTAGACAACATTAAGAAAATAAAAATATAGTTTATGGACTGGAAGAAAAGATTTATGATACATATAACTGGCAATGGACTTTTTGCCAGGAAATCTATGAGGTTAAAAATACGTAGCCTGTGACCCACCAATTTTACCAAGATTTTTATTTTTTTTTATCTAAGAGAAATGAAAGCATATATTCACAAAAGGATTTCTACAATAATGTTAATCTCAGCCTTATTTATAATCACTGAAAGCTAGAAACAATGATGGAAATGTTCTTAATGAGGTGAGTGCCATATTCTTACAATGGAATAACTGGAAAAAAGTACTGATACACACAGGAGTATGGATGAATATCAAAAGAAAAAATATGCTGAGAGAATTCAGACACAAAACTCATGCATGATGTGTGAGGCCATTTTTTAAAAGTTAAATATCAGGCAAAACGAATCTACAGTGAGAAAAATCAGAATGGTAACTGCTTCTGCTACAGGGGGAGTGGTTTTAATGGGCATGAAAAAACTTTCTTAGATGATGGAAATATTCTACATCTTAGTTGTGGTTTTACTTACATGGTTGTGTTAATTTTTCAAAGCTCAAGAGAATTATGCCTTTTCCTGTAGGTAAATTACATCTCTATAAAAATGATTACAAAAAAGAATTCCAGAACAAAGTCTTTAACATTAATTACATTCATTGTATATTAATTTCTTGGTCCATGATTCCTAATATCTACTTGGAATTTTATTTTATTTATTTTGTGTTACTTGTTGTTTGTGGTTTTGTTGTTTGTTTTTAAAGTTTATTTATTTTGAGAGAGAGAGAGAGAGAGAGAGAGACAGAGAGACAGAGAGACAGAGAGACAGAGTGTGAGTGGGGGAGGGCAAGAGAGGAGACACGGAATCCGAAGCAGGCTCCAGGCTCTGAGCTGTCAGCACAGAGCCCGACTCAGAGCTTGAACTCATGAACTGTGAGATCATGACCTGAGCCCAAGTCAGTCACTTAACCAACTGAGCTACCCAGGTGCCCCAAGAGTTCCTTTTTCTTCATATCCTTGCCAGTACTTATTGTTTCCTGTTTCTTGTGGTTTTGACTTTAGCCATTCTGACTGGTGTGATATATCATTGTGGTTTTGATTTGCATTCCCCTGATGATGAGTGATGTTGAGCATCTTTCCACATGTTTGTTGGCCATCTGTCATGTCTGTTGGCCATGTCTTCTTTGGAAAAATGATGCCTTCTGCCCATTTTTAATTGAATTATTTGGTTTTTTGTGTGTTGAGCTATAGAAGTTCTTTATATATTTTGGATACTAACCCTTTATCAGATACGTCATTTATAAATTTCTTCTCCCATTCTGTAGGTTGTCTTTTAGTTTTATTGATGGTTTCCTTTGCTGTGCAGAACCTTTTTGTTTTGATTAGTCCCAACAGTTTGTTTTTGCTTTTGTTTCCCTTGCCTCAGGAGTCATCTCTAGAAAAATTGTTGCTATAGCTGATTTTACTGCCTGTGTTCTCTTCTAGGAGTTTTATGGTTTCAGCTCTCACATGTAGGTCCTTACTCCATTTTGAGTTTATTTTTGTGGATGGTGTAAGAAAGTAGTCCAGTTTCATTCTTTTGCCTCTTGCTGTCCAGTTTTCCCAGCACCATTTGTTGAAGAGACTGTCTTTTTCCCACTGCATATTCTTTCCTCCTTTGTCAAAGATTAATTGACCATATAATTGAGAGTTTGTGGGCTTTCTAAGTGTTTTGTTTAAATGCATTATATATTTAGAACCAGCAGCAAATATAAATTCTTCTGTGCAAAAAAATTGAAATTTAACATTGCAATATATCAGTCTGAAGCTATATATATCCTACATAATTTACTTGTTCATTAGTAAATCTTTTTCAGAACTGAATAATATAATTTATAATATTGTAGTATTTACCCTGCATAATATTTACCCTGAAGCTATATTTACCCAGTATAATTTATTTTTTTTTTGTTAATAAATACTTCTCAGCACTGTGTAATATAATCGTGGGTACACTAGATAAAAAGCCAGAATCTTTGCTATCACAGGAATCACAATCTATCCCGTTACAGATTATGATATGAAATTGCAGTTAACACATAAGATTAACCATCACAATCATCATAAGATCTGAGAAGCATCCATCAATCTAGCAATGTGGATGGACATTGTTGGAGTTCCTATAAGAACACTGTCAGTGGGATATTAGAAACCAAAGTCAGTTTAAGGGTGAGTTGGATATGCAATGAATACAGCAAACTGATTTGTTTCATGGCTCTGGAGGTGAGAATATGATAAGAAGGCATTTGGAAAGAGATCCAGGGTCAAGGAAAGTGAATTTGTTTTTAAATTGAGAGTTAAGCATATTAAAAGATTAAGAGGAAGGAACTGTTGGTCAGGTAGAAATAAAAATACAGGGACTAAGATAATTTTTAAAGAAAATACGGTATCTAAGAGGGTAGAAAGGTATGGGATAATAACTACATCTCGAAGTTATAAAAAGGTGGGTGCCTCATCCATTATCATTTGAGGGAAGAAAAGATGTTAAATTTTAAAAATATTTTTTTAATCTTTAGTTTTGGGGGGGGGAGAGAGAGGGAGGGATAGAGAGAGAGGGATACCCAGAATCCGAAACAGGTTCCAGGCTCTGAGCTGTCAGCACAGGGCCTGAAGCGAGGCTCGAACTCATAGACGTGGGGCTTGAACTCACAGACAGTGAGATCTTGACCTGAGCTGAAATTGATCATTTAACCGACTGAGCCACTCAGGCACCCATTGAATTTATTTTTATGGGAGAGAGTAAAGTGCTCTTCTCATGCTTCTGTATTCTGAATGGAATGGGAAGAGACATGATCTCCTGATGATCCTGAGGAAGAGAATGAGTTTTTTGAGGGTCAACATATGAGGATATTGATAAGATATGTAACTTCTGTTGTGCACAACTAGGAAGGTGTTGACTGAACAAAAGAAATTCAGAATAGTCATAGGGGCATGGTAAGGTGACAGAATTGATAATTATATCAACCTTTGTGGTGGTGTGAGTTGGCATTATCATGGCTCAATTTCCATCAAGTAGTGATAGAGATGGATAGTTGAACTGACTTAGTGCTTGGGTTTCACCAAACAGGACTAAGAACAGAACAATGGGACAAGTCATTTTAGTACAATGGCAAGAGAATGATTAAAATAATACAAAGGAGACAAAGTCAGGAGGTGGATGAAAGATAAAATACAACCAAAAAGATAAATACAACTCATGAAAAGGAACAAAGAAACAGTCTGTTTTATTTTCTGGCGAATAGATCCAAATTGCAAATTGTGTGCATTACCCCCCCCCTCCCCCGCCCCACCGCAAAGTCTTTATATGTCAGCAAATCAACAGAGTAAAATCAGAAAATGAACAGATGGTCCCTGGAGCTGCCCACTCTTTTTCCAATGCAGAAGATGGTTTTCTAAAGGACAAAAATTAAATTACAAATAACGGTAATGTTTGATCTTTTTAGTTTTAGCAAGCATTTTACCTGGTTGTTATCTGCAGTGGCATTGATCACATCATCACAGTAAGTCATAAATTTTGTGAGTAATTATTCTGCTTTATGGGGATATCTAACCTCAGGAGAAATTAAAGATTTTTTTAAATCCCCAGAGGTTTGGCAGAATTGATTTACAGAAAACTTCTTTCAGAATAAAAATCTCAATTTTCCAAAGTGATATCATGAAAGATATCTGTTTATTATAGGCACTAAACTATAAGCAGTCTCCTGAAAAAAGCAATGCTAAGAGATACAAGTAGAATGGGATGAACATGTGAATGTTCCAGAAGTTAAGTGAAAGAAGAAAGCATACCTTTCTTTTTAAACAGTTAAGTACCTTTCTTCTTACCTTGACTGGCACAATAAGCAGAAGAGAGATAGCTCATCACTTCTTTTCTATTCTAATTTAATTTAGTTTAATTCCTCTCTGCTTCTCTAATCTGGGTTACACAATACACATCATGATGTAAATTTAGTTCTGTTAATCAACCAAGCACACTTTGAGCATCTCTCTTGTCATTCTGAATAATTCAGACCCTCAAAGTGATTTTTCTTCCATTATTATTCTGACTAGAAGAGATAGAAGAATGTGTTTTTCCCCCGTGAGTAGACAATAGCTTATTTGCTAAGTGACATGAGAGACCCAACCAGGGAGCATTTTTATAGAGTGTCTGCACGCATAGCAATACATACTTCGGAGATAATTGACGTGTGTATTTATTTAACTTACAGCTTAAAAAAAATGAGGAATGGAGATGAGATGTTGAACAGAAATATATCATAAACCACTTAAATATCTGTATTGTAATTAATCTCATTTTTCTGCAGCACCTCTAGGGAGACAGAGATATCACACTCTAATTTTTTTAAATAGGTAACATAATTAAGGAGTGCACTTGTTGTGATGGGCACTGGGTAATGTATGGAAATGTTAAATCGCGATGTGGTACACCTGGAATAACATAACACTGTGTGTTAACTATACTGAATTTTCAAATGATATTTGAAAAGGTAACATTTATATTAGATACATGTACAGTATCTCTAAATTGTATAGACATATGATAAAAATTTTAAAGGATTTATAAGGTGAGAAATGGAGACAAATTTGACCTCAAGAAGCTCACGGGCTGTACAGTGTTTTGATAATATTTGCTTTACTTATACTATAGTATTCTGCAGTACACTCTGCTATATTTTATCTCTTGCCTCAAAGGATCATGATAGCATACATAAAGAATATATACTACAAACTGATCATAAAATACAAGCACAAATAGGGAATCCATAGCAGTTAAAATATAAATAAGATAGAAACATGTGCAAGCTGTAAGTTTTCTTTAGGCTTCCTAACAGCCAAAGGAAAATGAAACCATGATCAGTAGATACATATAAGGAGAAAACAAATATCAGTAAGATAAAACAAAAAAAATGTTCATAGAATAAAATTATAAATGAAAGTTCATATGTGATGGGGTGCCTGGGTGGCTCAGTCGGTAAGGCATCTGACTCTTGATTTCGGCTCAGGTCATGATCTCATGCTTCATGAGATCAAGCCTGGCATTGGGCTCTGTGCTCAGAGCCTGGAGCCTGCTTTGGATTCTGTGTCTCCCTCTCTCTCTGGCCCTCCTCTGCTCACACCCTGTTTCACTCTGTCTCTCAAAAATATATAAACGTGGGGTGCCTAAGTGACTCAGTTGGTTAAGCATCCGACTTACCTCAGGTCATGATCTCACAGCTCATGAGTTCAAGCCTGTGTTGGGCTCTGTGCTGACAGCTCAGAGCCTGGAGTCTGCTTCAGATTCTGTGTGTCCCTCTCTTTCTGCCCTTCCCCTACTCATGCTCTCTCTCTCTCTCTCTCTCTCTCTCTCTCTCTCTCTCTCTCAAAAACAAGTAAACATTAAAAAATTTCTTTACAATAAATAAATAAATGTAAATTTTTTATTTAAAAAAAAACAAATGTCAAGATCTCATTCTTTTTTTTTATAGCTCACTAATATTCCATTATCTCTATACAGGGATAAATATATAGTTAAAATTCTTGGTAAATGATTCACTCTGAAGTCCCTATCTTAAACCACACTTCTTCCTCTGTAAGCACTGATTTTCACTTGTCTTCTTGACATCTACATCTAGGTTCTTCAAACTCAAAATTTGCAAAACCGAGTTCTTTATACTCTTTTATAAGCCTGGACTTTACTTTTTGTTTGTGTTAACAGTGAACAGCATCACAGTATTCCTAGTTCTCCCCTATCCAAAGAGTTCCTTATTCTTTACATAAAATCTGATTTGCTTTCAGAGATGAAGTCATTCTTTTTTTTTTTTTTGAGATGAAATCACTCTTAATTCCTTCTCTTATTACATTTCCAATGTTCTAATTCAAATCTCCACATATTTCACCTTAAAATTTGTCATAATCTTCCAAAATGGCTTCTTATTGTCCATTCTTTTTTTCTAGTACATGTATCATCCTACTGCTTTTTTTTAAGTTTATTTTTTTATTTGAGAGAGAGAGAACACATGCACTCATGTGAGTGTGGGAGGTGCAAAGAGAGGGGAGAGAGAGAATCCCAAGCAGGCTGCATGCTGTCAGTGCAGAGCCCAATGGGCTTGATCTCACAAACCTGAGATGATCTGAGCTGAAACCAAGAGTCAGACACTTAACCAAGTGAGCTACCCAGGCACCCCTCATTCTACTGGGTTTTGATTGAATCAGTATGATTGCTTATATTGATTGTTTCTCTTTTGGCAGTCTCAATAAAAGACTAAATGACTGAGCCTTGACATTGGAAGTGAGCTTCCAGGGAGGGTTCAGTTCTGAGACACGAGACTAGCAGGTGGTGAGGGAAGGTATTTTCTTAATTTTCCAAAGGCAGAGAATTAGTCCCCATATCTGCAAAGTTTTCCTTCACATAACCTTCAATCATCAGGGACTCTAAATAGAAATAGTTTCTATATGTCCCTCACTGACTGAATCAGACATCCTTCCCTCTTAGTCTTGACAATTCCACTTTCCCTGAAGGGTGGCAGAGTATACATACCACCCTAAAATATGTCACTTCAGCATAGGATAATTTCAAGCTCTAGGCATTTGAAAAACAGCATATGCAAGAAGGGCACTCTAAATCTTTCCCTTTCTTCCTGAAAGCAAGAAATTTAACTCCCATATAAAAGATTTCCTCCTTATACCAGAAGAGAAAAAAACAACATTTTTATTTTCTTAGAAGGAGGGCAAAGCTGAGGGAATTCTGTACAAACAGACCTTTAACCTCTGCATGTATTTTAGTTACTTTCCCACAATTGCCTCTCTTTGTTCAACCTACTATAAAAGTATTTAGGTTTTCCATTTCTTCAGGTCTTCCTTTCCTTATGAAGGCTCCTATGCTTCATAAAACTTAGATTAAATAAATGTGTATGCTTTTCTCCATTAATATGTCTTATGCCAATTTAATTCTCAGCTGAACAGGAGACCCCAAGAGAATAGAGGTAAAGTTTTGCATCTCCTACATACCCATGATTGAGCCCCTTTTTTCTTTCTCTTCAATATCAGCTTCCTTCTCCCTCAAAAAAAGGATTTTTTTTCTTTTTAGAGAGAAAAGGAGAGGGTGAGCAGAGGAAGGGCAGAGGAAGAGGGAAAAAGAGAATCTTAAGCAGGCTCCATGCCTAGTGTGGAGCCCTACATAGGGCTAGATCTCACAACCATGAGATCATGACCTGAGCCAAAATCAAGAGTTGGACAATTAACTGACTGAGCCACCCAGGTGCCCCCCAAAAATGATTTTTTAAATGTTATTTTAAGATTGTTTAGAAAAATTCTGGGTGTCATCCATTTTCTTTCTGCTATGAACTATTTTTAATAATCCTGAGGACAATGATTTACTCTTAGAATTATGAAACTTTGGCATCTCCTTGGTGAAGATAGTGTGCAGAGAGGAGTGTAAGGAAAATAGCCCTAAATATAAAGGTGTTTTCATCCTGCTTCCTTTCTGGAAAGAAGAGGAAAACACTAACTAATTTCCCAAGATCTTCAATTTGTAATCAAGGATTTAATTCTTGGGGCACCTGTGTGGCTTAGTCACTTAAGTATCCGACTTCAGCTTGGGTCATGATTTCACGGTTTGTGAGTTCGAGCTCTGTCTCCAGCTCTGCGCTGACATCACAGAGCCTGCTTCGGATCCTCTGTCTCCCTCTCTCTGCCTCTCCCCAGCTTGTGCTCACACTCTCTCCTTCTCTCCAAAATAAACATTTAAAAATATTTTTAAATTTAATTCTTGTTTCAGCTATTTCATAATTTTTTGTTATTTTATTTCTCTCTAATTACATAGCCATACTAGAGAGATAGAAAAAATAGTTTAATCTGGGAAGTGCATAAAACAATCTAATAATTGATATCACCAGTGACATGGCCTGGTCTTGAGTAAACTTAGAAAAACACTCACTGTGAAATAATGGAACACTGTATTTGTTTCATGAGACACATTGCTGGTTCTATCAAGAAGGTGTTAGTATACTGTCACTCACAGTGATGTCCATGAACTACAAAATAATGAACTTCACAATCCAAGAAGAATTTGGGCAACGTATTTTTGGTATGAAATTTGACTCTTCTTTGTGTAAAATTGAGAGGAGGAAGGAAAGAGAAAGAAGATAACCAGCTTTTAACTGGCTTCAATGTTGTAAACACTTTACGTATATCATCTTGTTGAATCCTTACAATTATCATATTCTTATTCCATTTAAAATCTAAAGAAATTGATGCTTAGCAGATAATAATTTGCCTTGTAGACAATAAGGAAAAAATACATAACTGAAATTTGAATTCATACATACTGAATACTGTCCCATGGCTTTGAACTACACAATGATGGTTAATTGACAGAAAGTTTTTATGACTCTAAGATATCCCTAGGTAAAATAATAATTCTCTAACTCAAACTGATATGAAGACTTCCCACTGCTAGCCACTGCTTTGGAGGGTTTGGGGAGGATACAAAATGGATAGCAAGGAACTCTGTCCTTCAACAGTTGAAATATAATAAGTGAGTCAACAAAGTAGTACATATTATAATAAGCCTATTCCTATATGATTAGAAAATTATATTTCAATAATTGTGATCTGGGGAAAATAGAGGAAGCAATTGATTCTAGAAAGGAAAAAGGGATACTTTTAAATAGTCAAATAGATGCCCAAAAGATGGCTATGGTCTCAATATATGGAACTGGGAAGAATATTTTAAGCAGCAGAAAGTGTGTGTTCAATGTGTAGAAGGGGCAATAACATGAAGAGTAAGTAATTCATCATTGTTGTGATCATTATTTTCTGGGGGAAAAGATATAGAATAAAAAAAGTAGTATTCAGATAATAAGAGCTTTGAATGTTAGGATAGACTGAATATTACTTTCTTACTATAAATCCATCAAAAAGTCTTGAGCAAGGAATGGACATTTTTAAAACTGAACTTTGAGAAGTTTTCTGTAGCTGTATTATCTTGAATTTACTTGAAGGGAGTTGGTGTACGACAGCAGAAAGACCAGATTTGTAAAAAGCTATTGCAATAATGAAAAAGAGAAGATTAGGTCATGAATTAAGGATATATCAGTGGAAATGGAAAGAGGAGAAGACACATGAAAGACATTGAGGCAAGGAAATTAGTCATTTTCATTAATATTTCCCTTTACTGAAGACTTTAATAATCAGCTAGAAGATGCTTCAATATGGCTTCTCAATGATCCCCATCCATTTCAGATTTTAATCAGGCAGTTACTGTCTGGTAATAAAATGACATTTAATGTTATAATGATAGGCCTTTCAAAGAGCTCTCATCAATGATTGAGTTGGTGCTCAGTAATGAGTTGATCTGTATTTAACACACTGTGCTTAGTTTAATGAACTTATATTTAATTTTTGCCCGAGCTGAGAGCTTTAAATCAAAGTTATGCCATTGTATCCTCACTAGAAAAGTTTTAAAGACTCTTCGATAAATGTACATTGCATAATTATTCTTGGGTGGGCACTTGGATAATATTTCTGACTTTTTCTAAACTGGATACTTTCCTTGTTTAACCACTGTTTAAATCACCAGTTCTTCACCAAATAATTCACAAGACGTTATAGCTAGAGGAGATAAAATTTGTTGTCTCCAAATATCTGTTATGAGGGATGACTCATGAAACATATTATAAAAAGTTGGGGTTAAAGAATGTTTTCTCTAAAGTCAATGGACAAGGAAATTACATAACTCAGTTAAAGGACCTTTGGGTTGTACTTCCTCTCTCTCTTTATCTGTACCTTTGTTTGCAAGTTAATAATTTGAATACAATATTGCTTTATATCCATGTAATCATTCCTGAAACATACCTTTTATGCAATTGATAACAAGTAGGAAACAGAACTATTTAAAGATTCCTATTATTTCTACATATTATCTTTATATCACGAGACATACGAAAATTACTGTAATATTAATGAAACTCTCACTAAGGAAAGGGAACTGTTTACCTGCCATGCGAATTGTTTTCATTTGGCCGTGTTCCCTTGTTCTCCAAATGAACATATAAGTTTTAGTTATAATTTTAGTGTGAATACAATTTAATGTAACATCCTTTTTCTACATATATTCACCGTAGAAATATCACCTGAATATGTATACCTTTTATTAGCTGTACAACTTCCCATGTATGTATAATAATGAAAACGGGCAATCTTACCATAAACATCTTTATGCATAGAGATTCATTTTGTTTTCCTTTAGTGTTATTTAAAATATTCTTTTAGAATATTTTTTATTGTAAAACAAGTGGCATGATATTTAACATAGCAGTCTAATCTGTTTGGTAGCAGAGGGGATTTGGGGCCAAGGCTTTTTCTTATTTAGACATAGCACCAGATGTACATTTTATAAATTGTTTTCTGAATAACTTTAGAAATACTAGGCTTTTCAAAGAAAAGAATGTCTGCTCAGACCTGTAACTATTTTTAAAAGAACTGTTCTATGTCGATGTATGAGCTCATGTTAGCCAATCTCTTGGGTTAAGTATTCTAGACCTCTAGAGACCATTGCTACTGACCCAAAGACTTAAATACAATCTGTTTGTCCAAGAAAATGAAGCTTTTAATAAGGAACCTAAAATAAAAATGTGTTCTCATTTCTTTTGGCACTTGAGGGGAAACACTGCAGAACAGCTGAGAGATATAACTATAAAAAATGGCTTCTGTGAGAAAGCAGCCACTACTTTTCATGAAGATAATGTGACATTTTAAAAGCAGCACAGTATATAGGCTACAGAATGAGGGGTCCCAAAGGAAAAATTATGATCATCACATAAATTAAATATTTCCTAAATGTAATTTAGTTCTCTTCCTACTAATAAAAGTAAGAACTTCTTTAAAGTATAGATCCAGGTCATAAATTATAACAATATTAAAGAGGGCCTTTGTGGTCCACTGAACTAAGGATTATTTGGAGTTAAAGGAATTATAACCCTGTCAACAGAATTCACAATGATGTGCAAGCTACTGAAATATTTTGCTTTATTTGATCGATATAGGCAGCTTCTCATGATCACTCAAACCTCAAAGAAGATGCTAGGCTCCAGGGAATGATTTTGCCTCTCTACCATTGTAACTCTACTGAATAATTGTCAATATTTTCCTTCACCTTATGCCTGAGAAACATTCCAGGTATCTGCATAGACTTTTCAAATTGGATTTCTATTTTCAAAGCTATTAAATATGAACTTTTAGCAGCCATTAAGATTACAGCTAGTGTTACTTCCCACACTGCTGGCTGAGATTCACCAGCTCACATAAGCTTTGGTATCTTGGCATGTGTATGAAAGCTATTCACTATTTAATTACAGAACTAAAACTTCACTGTAAAAGCTCATCTAAGGTAGCCAATCAAGCTCTGATGCATGTTAGTAATGAACATAAAACCAAACGCTTCCCAAAGTAAGTGGTAGATTTGTATCAGTACACATTTGGCATCGTGTAGGACCTTTTTGACTTCAAAATAGGCAGTTGATCAATAATTTCCACATGTCCCAGTCAGGATCAGCCTCCTACTACAAACTGAGTTAGGTAGACTGTTATCCAACAAAACATTATGGTTCACTTTTGAAAAACTAGCCCTGGACCTTCTTGCACTGCTAAGGAAGAAGTAACTAGATAAATCACTAATTTCTTACTCCCAGAAAATCCTAATTGTATAGATATCATATTAAACCTACTATCAGAATTTATGCACTTGAGGAGAGACATCACCCATCTGAATTTTCATACTGCTTTTTGGCAGGACATTTAACTGAAATGTTTAACAGGTATTCCTGGTTCCCTGTTGTACCACCATCCTTTCAGAAGTAAACCACCAGGGCGCCTGGGTAGCTCCATCAGTTCAGTGTCTGACTCTTAATTTCAGCCCAGGTCCTTATTCCAGGATTGTGGGATTGAGCCCCACATCAAACTCTGCACTGAAAATGGAGCCTGCTTGGGATTCTGTCCCTCAGTGCCTCACCCAGGCTCACGTGCTCTCTCTTTCTCTTTCAAATAAAAAATAATAATAATAATAATAATAATTAAGAAAAAAGTAAACCACCAAATTTTTATCAATGTGAAAAATACTGAACACAATAAAAGGATAACAAATTATATACCCGTGTGTGGGTGTGAGTGTGGGTATCAGTGGGTGGGTGATAGAAATATCAGGTCCTGAGGCAGCATATAACTTGCTACTAGTAAGAGGTGTGAATGTGCTGAAATAAACAATAAGCCTGTTGCAAAAAAAAAAAAGCATGGTTTTTTTTTTTGGGGGGGTGGTTAGAGCAGGGAAGAACACTGTCTTGTGAATATATAAGGGCAGTTAATAGTTCCACTCAGATGCAGTATGGTACTAAAAGGCCACAGAGTGGATAGTAAGTAAATGCAGACGCTTTTAAAGACAATGTGAAACACCATTTTACTGTAGTTGTTATCGCCTGGCAATTATGCTGACTTGTTTAGTGTTGTTTTGACTCTTTTTTTAATTCTTTCAGGTTTAGGGGCTAATATTCTAGTGTTCAAAGAGTGCTGCCAACACAAAAGGGTCAAGAATTCCTGGCATAGCAGGAATACACAACAAACACACACACACACACACACACATTAAACTTTGAGTCAGAAGATTGTCTTCCAACTGTAAATAACCATCTTTGTATCCTCAGATATGACACTGTGTCTCTTTAAGCTGAGGTATGAGGATCAGTACCCTAAGTATAATAATACCTCCCAGATAGCAAGATCTCTGTGAAATGAAATAGATGAGATGCTGCATGTAAAAGAGCTTTATACCCAATAAGGAAATTTAAAAAGAAAAGATTTCCGGGGCGCCTGGATGGCGCAGTCGGTTCAGCGTCCAACTTCAGCCAGGTCACGATCTCGCGGTCCGTGAGTTCGAGCCCCGCGTCAGGCTCTGGGCTGATGGCTTGGAGCCTGGAGCCTGTTTCAGATTCTGTGTCTTCCTCTCTCTCTGCCCCTCCCCTGTTCATGCTCTGTCTCTCTCTGTCCCAAAAATAAATAAACGTTGAAAAAAAAATTTTTTTTTAAAAAAGAAAAGATTTCCAACTTTCGTAAAGTAGAACTCTGCGGGAATGGGACATAAAACAGCAATGGAAAAATAAAGAGAGATTTACAGACTATGGAGCTTGAATAGTAAAAGGCAGGTATCAGGAGCCTATTCAGTGCTCATGTTCAAAGCCAACAGGGACCAGTCTTGGAAACCAAGTAGATGGAGTTACATGTGTCTCAGTTTTGTCAAAAGCTGACTAACAACTGCTCCATTCCACGGGCTGTTACAGAGGTTGTGACAACTTCAGGGGAAATGCTGTACATTGCCTAAAATATTATGGCTCCATGTCCCCTCTGGAGAGTTATATGAAGTTACATCAAAAACCAGATGCCTGGCCACTCTCCCACTTAAAATGGAATTTCCTAAAACTGAATGAATTGGAATAACCAGACTGAGTAACATATGGATTACTTTGGAAGAATTTATGGTATAGATCAAATCCAACTAATTTTTATCAAAGCTCACTCCATTCCTAAGTGTGTCTATACAAGAACCCTAAGGGGAAAAGTTATGCTCTTTGCTGTTTCAATTCAGCTATTCTACTGGAAATGTTAGCACTTTATAGAGAAAATAATCTTTAGAATTACATGAGAGTAGAAATCTGTAATGCACAGAAAAAAATAGTAATAAAAAGCACTGAAAAAAAGGGTTTTATTTTTTTCTATAATCCCTCATACTTTGTTATTGTTGACCACCCCCACTAGAGATGAAAAGGTTGATATTTAGAGTTGTGACATTTTTATGAATGTTGTCTTGTATAGTTCAGTATTCTTCATCACAGCATAGTCTTTACATCTCAAAAAATATTTTTAAGTTATTTCAGTAGAGTCCTTCAGGCTAAAATATAAGTACACTAGACAGTAATTCAAATCCACAGGAAGAAATAAAGAGCACCAATAAAGGTAACTACGTGGATACACATTAAAGCATTATAAATGTATGCATTTGTAAATCTTTTTTTTTCTCAATCTGACTTAAAAGAAAACTGCATAAACAAATGATCATAAAACTGTGCTCACGGGTTTATAAAGTATAAAGATGTAATTTTTATGACAATTTTTATGACAATCTCATGAAAAAGTAGAGAGAATGAAACTATGTCGGAGCAAAGTTTTTGTGCTGAAAATAAGATGATATTAATCTGAACTAGGTTGTTTAAAGTTAAGATGTTAATTGCAGTCCCCAGGCAACCACTATAAAAATAACTCAAAAATATGTTAAAGAAAAAACAAGAGAATTAAAATGGTGCACAAAAAGTATGTTTTTAGGGGCGCCTGGGTGGCACAGTCGGTTAAGCGTCCGACTTCAGCCAGGTCACGATCTCGCGGTCCGTGGGTTCCAGCCCCGCGTTGGGCTCTGGGCTGATGGCTCAGAGCCTGGAGCCTGTTTCCGATTCTGTGCCTCCCTCTCTCTCTGCCCCTCCCCCGTTCATGCTCTGTCTCTCTCTGTCCCAAAAATAATTAAAAAAAATAAAATAAAGTATTAAAAAAATTTTAAAAAAAAAAGTATGTTTTTAGCAAAAATACAAAATTGAGGACAGGAAACAAAAAAAATCTATAAAATATATGGAAAAAATGGCAAAATAGATGAGGAATCCTACCTTATCAGTCATTACATTGTATGCAAATGATTAAGCATTCAAAAATTCCAGTCAAAAGGCAGATTGCAGAATGAATTTTTTTAAAGTAATACCAATATGCTGTATACCACAAGAAATATACATTAAACTCAATGACTAAGAGTTTGAAAGTAAAAGGATCAGAAAAAATAAACCATGCAAACAGTAAGCAAAAGTGAGCTGTGGTGGCTGTACTAATACCAGACAAAAAAATGTTACCAGAAGCCTTTCCCCAAGATATCCATTCAGTGAGGAGAAATCATTGCCAGGTTTGAAGTTAAGCTGGAGGTATGTTGGATATTTATGCAGCACTTGTCCTGTTTCTAGGCTCAGACTTGATCAGACAGACTCCACCACACCACCCAACTCACCCCCAGTCAATGTCCAACCCTCTTTGTGTTCATAGCACACTGGAAACTTGTTCTTGGAAGTGTCCCCCATTCTGAGGTGGAGATTAGTAGGGATGAGTCTTAGAGAGATGAGTCTTAGTAAGAGAGACAGATGTCCCCTCCCATTCTCTAACCCCAAAGTTATGGGATACCCTGGACTTTTACCATCAAATAATGCACAGACAGAAGACAGCATATGACCATTCAAAGAAATAAATACATTTGGGAACTATAAAAACCATGATAAAAGAGACCATCTTCTTCAGAGCATCAGGGTCATAAAGAAATCTAAGTGTATGCATATTTTCTAGAGATTTTCAAGATTTGTAATCCACTTCTAAGTCATTTAGATTGAAGTGACCATTTCCTTGCTGACTGTCATCTGGAGCTACTCTGTGCTCTGTCACATAAACTCCATCTTCAAAGTGGCAATGACATTTTGAGTCCTTTTCACAATTCCAGTCTTTCTACTTCCTGTTCTATTACCAGTTGAAGCAAATTCTCTAGTTGTTTGTTTGTTTGTTTTTTTCTATTTTGAAAAAGAGAGAGAGCAAGCATGGGAGGGACAGAAAGAGAGGAAGAGAGAGAATCTTAAGCAGACTCCACACTCAACACAAAGCCCAATGTGGGGCTCAATCGCTCAACCCTGAGATCATGATCTGAGCCCAAATCAAGGGTCAGACACTAAAATGATTGAGCCACCCAGGTGCCCTGAAAATTCTCTAGTTTTAAATGTCTATTGTGGTTAAATTGAGCCCACCCAGATCATTTTCCTTCTCACTATCACAAAGTCAATTGGTTAGTAATCTAAATTGCATTTGCAATCCGTTTTTCCATGTAATTTAATGTAATTATGAGTTTGGTATCTCATAATATTCAGTCTTGAGGATTTTGTCAAAAATCTTTTCATCTTTCTTAGCAAAATTTCTATACATATTCACATCCATTAGCCATATTAATAGAGTCTACATCATGGTATTATTAAATGAAAATAACCAATTCATATACCATGTTATAACCATAAAACCTTGGTTAATCAGATTAACAGTAAATACATTGATGAATGCTAATGTAAAAAGAACTTCAATGAACGTGACTTCCATAAATATATGAATGATCCTGGACTCATTCATTTATACATTTTATTCACTTTATCAGTGAGTTCAAAATTACTAGGTTATATCCACATTAACAAAACACTCATCAAAGCAAAGCTTTTTATTGAGAGAAATAAATTCCACAGTGACAAGTAACAAGCAAATGCAAATTACTTTGTGTATAATTACACTAGATAAGCATTTACTAATAAGGGAGGAGAGAGATCCAGGAGGATAACGTCATTTCTTCCCCCTAAAAGGAACTATAATGTTTATACAAGAATTAAGAGTATTTGTTTTTATTTGTTTTGATTTTTGATTAATTTTTCTATTGCTTATACAGTGGTGTGTTCGCTTGTACTTAATATAACGCAATTATATGAACCCCAAGTAACTTTAAGCGCTGTCAGGATTAATTGGAGATCTTTAAGAATGACTCCCTCTTAATTATTCAGAAACAAATGCTGTTCAGCACATTGGCCAACTGCCCTCTCATTTAAAACAAAACAAAACAAAAGAAAAAAACTGCAAAAACCTATCTGAAGAAGTTTGAACAAAAAGAAAAACAAAGGATATTAGAATAACTATATGAAATATTAATAATCTGTCAATACTTTGAGGAGTCATTGCTAAATATGATCCATATTAGACAGGTTTTAAAGGAATGACTGAAGATGGACTCATTATCCACTCCAAAAGTAACATTTAATAATTATAAACTGAAGGAAGGTCTCTGATTATATTAGTAAAAATATAAATAGGGGAGAGGAGTCTGGGTGGCTCAGCTGGTTAAGCATCCAACTCTTGATTTTGGCTCAGGTTATAATCTCATAATTCTTGAGAGACAACTGACAGCACTGAGCCTGCTTGGGATTCTCTCTCTCCCTTTCTCTCTGCTCCTCCCCTGCTCACTCACTCGCTAAATATAAATAAATAAACATTTTAAAAATCTGTAAGTAGGGGAATTATGGGATGGAGAAGAATGGGTTATTGGTCTGTTGTGTATAAATTGTTTGGGGGGTTGTGTATTAGTTATTTGCTGCATAACAAATAGTTACAGATCTCAAGGACTTAAAAAAAAACTTATTCACACTATTAGGTTTCAGAGGCATTGCTACATTCTGTAGGAGCAAACCCTGTTGCTGGAGATTTTTCTCCTTGGAAGGTATGAAGGATCGATTTTTGACTTGCAGAATATCCCCCAAAGCCTGACCCAGGGGGAAAGGTGGTCTGAAGAATCTAGTTTCATTGATCTAAGCTTCAGGACCTTGGATCCTAGCAGAAATTAATCAAAGAGTTTGGGGAAGGAGAATAAATAGGACAGATGACTGATAATTGAATCTGACAGTTTTCCAGGGACATATCTCATGGTTTCTGAAGCCCTTATACCTGCTGGGACACCTCTGACTCCCAGAACCTGTGTTGTGATTGTTGATGGTTGTGTGATGATGCTCTGTTCCCTTCCTTTTACCTGGATAGGAGGAAGTCCTGTTGACTCAGGAATTCCCATTTAAAACCTATCTGTGACCGGAGTTTCTCCTCTATCTTTTCAGACATGCTTGAAGTCTCCCTCTCAGTCCATATTACTCTTCTAGGATCATGCCCAAGACCTGCATGTAGCCCTGAGTTTCAGGATTATGAAAGTCCATAATATCAGCCCCAATTTCATCTGGGTCTGGACTTAGCACACAGCTGATACTGATTTGTCTATTTCCTGTGAGCCTTCCTACCTCTTGCTTTTTTTCTGGGCACAAAGTCACTAAAAATAGCAAATCTTTTTTCCCATTTTTGTTTTGGAAGAAACCTGTATGTTCTTTGGCAAGACTGGTGAGGTGTTCCTCTTTATCAGCCATTCAAACTACATTACTTTTCTGGTTCTTCCTGTAGCCTGAAGCTTAGAGTTCCCCAGCTGGCACAGGCTGCTTCTTCTGACTTCCCTATTGGTACCCAACACCTAAGAAGCTGCTGGGTCCCCAGTGAGTTCACTCTGGTGATGAGACTCAGAGAGCCAAGAAGCCAAGCATTTGGAAGCAAGGAACAATGCAGTGAACAAGCCTGAGGCTGGAGCTGGGCTGGAGCTCTATGTCTAAATGCAGATTTATGTTATCAGGAAGCTTCTCTTTAAATTTTTTTTTTCAACGTTTATTTATTTTTGGGACAGAGAGAGACAGAGCATGAACAGGGGAGGGGCAGAGAGAGAGGGAGACACAGAATCGGAAACAGGCTCCAGGCTCTGAGCCATCAGCCCAGAGCCTGACGCGGGGCTCAAACTCCCCGACCGCGAGATCGTGACCTGGCTGAAGTCGGACGCTTAACCGACTGCGCCACCCAGGCGCCCCAGGAAGCTTCTCTTTAAAGCATAGTTGTCCTGGGTCTCAGGTGATCAGCATGCTTGGTGCTCAAGACTTTAGACCACACAGATGCCCATCTATCTCCTTGTAACTCACCAAATCTTCAACTTATTGTGAAGGAGAACTAGGGTGTTTGCTCTCAACTTTTTCACAGAATACTTTGACCATAGTGGGAACACTTAGAACCATCCCCACCAACTCCTTCCTAATATACAAATTGGACTTACAGGAGACTCCCCTGTCTTCTCGGATGAGGCTGAAATGGGCAAGCTGAGTCTCTTGTCTGAGATGGTTGAGAGAGAAGAGGCCAGCCAGGAGGGTTTGTTTGTAGTGGACCTCAGTAGTATCTCAAATGACTGTACAATCAAAGTGGAGGCTGGTGGTGGAGGTGTAGACACAGTGGGTGATGGTGGATGGCAGTCAAAGGCATCACTGGAATTTATAGGATGGACCCTGAATGTTATGACACTTATGTCCTGAGAGAAGGTGTAGTCAGGAAAAACTGTGGAGTCCAGAGGCTTGGTGGGGTGAAGGGGTCCAGTGTCAGTGTGTTCTGTGGAAGAGAGGAAAAAGCAAGTCACGGAGGTAAAAAAAAAGGTGCCTTGCAAATTTGGAAATCAGTAGCAAAAAAGGCAATGCTGCAAGAGGATTCCAGAGGTAAGGATGAGAGCAAGGAAAGTATGGGGAAGGGGGCCTACCTATAGTCAAAATACTCAGATGAGGAAGAGAACAGGGGAAAATGGAGGAGTCAGGATCTTCTGGTTAAGAGGACTCTGTCAGCAAAGATGAGGCAGCTGACGGAGGGGGCAATGTTAAGATAAGTAAGAAATGAAAAGAGCCACCTGGCAGGGATACCCTTGAGGAGAGGAGATGAGATTGTCACTGAAAGTAGGAAAAGGGGCATCAGGACACATAAAGCAAATGTCAGCGAGGCCTCTGCTGGTAGGGAAAACGTCAGTAATGGAGAGGGAAGCCATGATGTAGAAGTAGAAGGCCGTGGTTAATAGGGGTAGAAAATTATAAGGGGAGATCATGAGGTAGAAGAGGACAGAGCCAAGTTGGGGTGCAGTGAGGGACAATGGGCCTCTGCAGGTCCTCTGCCTGAGGTTGTCAAATAAAATAATACTAGAGAGGACTTCCAAAGAGGGACAGGCCATTAAAGCCCAGTGGGAAGCAGTGAGAAAGCAGAGATAAGTTCTGTTTACAGGGGCTGCTAACTGGTTTCTCAGAGGGTCTGGAGATAGGTTAGAGACCAGAGATTCACCTGACACAATTACAGAAGCTCTGGAGGCAAAGGGGACACAGAGGGGACAGCATCTTCCACAGGACATCTACATCTGTGGCATTTAGAAAGGCACACAAATGCATTTGGAAATGCACACAACTCACAATAGGTGTCCTGACAGCATCTGGCCTTTCCAGGGCACTCATTCAGAAAGCAGACAGAAGTTGCAGCCAGAGATAAAAAGAGAGAGGAAGCCTGGTAGGACTGTCAGGGGTAGAAGCATGAATGTGTAATGGCCCAGTACCTTCCCTTGCACCCCTGACTTTACAGCAGACATTAGACCCTCAATCAATGGCTTCCTTAAACATTCTTTAATTACTCACTCTCCTATCTTATCTACCCTACTCCCAGAATGATGTAGACCAAGCCTGAAAGGATTGAGAGGTGAGTCACCTTTTCTGAAGTGTAGGCATAACAGCTGTTACAAAGCTCCTCCCTGGTAAGCTCTCCAAGAAGGAAAACCAGGAGATTAGGTTATTTGTGGTAAAGGTAGAAGCCAAAGCATCTTCTGTAGAGCTGCACATAGCAGCCCTTTGGGAAGAGACTATTGGGTGGTTAGATTCTAAGACTTCCAAGAATGTGTACACAATATCATGTTTGACAGTGGAAATAATGGAAACTCCCGCGTGTGTATGTTTTATCATTTACTAAAGGATTTCTCACAAATTATCTGATGTGATTCCTACAATACAAAGATGAGCAAATATTATTTCAAAGGATGAATCTCAGGTTTAGTGCCATTAAACTACTTGTCCATAGCAGAGTCTAGAATTTCTGCCTTCAGAACTAACCAAGATTCTTTCATCACACCTCACATATGCCCCATTCTCAGTTCCTTCATTCTTTCATTCCCAAGGATAGAAAGAGCAGATAAGTGTCAGGAGCTGATGCCTTTCCTGTGATGACCTTTTCTTCTGGGTCTTTGCTCTCTGAGGAGCACTTACTCTAACAATTGACATCTACAGAAAACTGTGCAGGTGGCGCACGCCCTCCAGGATTGGTGAGACTACATTGTACCTTTAGAGCAGGCATTTTAGAAGAGCAGAACCTTATCTATCAATGAACTGTTTCCTCTTTCTTCCTGTTTTGGCATTGATGCTGAAAATCAAGAAAAGAAGGGTGCATGGGACCCAATTCATAATCTCCCTTTTCTACACTACGTGCAGAGCTTCATTTTTATGAATAATGAAATCTTTATCCTTTATCTGTTATTTATTTTTGAAGGTATAAAATACTTTATTTTGTTTTAATGTTTGAATAATGCAAAAAAATGGGGGGAGGGGCTTTCTGGAGGGGATCCTCAATTAATTTTGGGTTACTAGTCCTCTTTTGAACAGGACACAGAATGTTACCCCCAAAGGTGCAGGTATGCTCCACACAATAGAACGCTATTCCCTTACAACATACAATCAGAGCCTTTCAAAGGTTCACCATTGTTTTCTAGATCAGCCCTAACAAAGAAAAGACTCGACCCAGAGCCACCTGATACGCGAATAGGGCCAGTGATCAAGTGTTGACAAACTCTTGTCTCCCATGGATACCCTGAATTTCCTAAATATTGATACCTAGCCAGTGTACCACGTGTGTTCAGGATTATATTCTGGAGTATGTTGCCACACCTATGTGAATGATCTGTGAAATCTAAATATCACTCAGGAGCAGTTGGGTGGCCCAGTCAGTTAAAATGTCCGACTCTTGATTTCAGCTCAGGTCATGATCTCTGGGTTCATGAGATAGAGCCCCACATTGGGCTCTGTGCTGACAGTGTGGAGCCTGCTGGGATTCTCTCTCTCTCTCTCTCTCTCTCTCTCTCTGTCTCTGCCCTCTCTCCCCCACTCATGTGCTCACTCTTTCTCTCAAAATAAATAAATAAACTTTAAATAAATAAATAAATATCACTCAAACATCTGCTTTGCCCAACCTGTTCCCATAGATGACAGCCTTTTCCTTCTAAAGAGTTCATCTAAAAGGTATCACTCTGGGCCAACATAGATCTCATTGCTGTCCAGATGTTTCATAGTAATATAATAAGCACTAATACCATTTAATTGGATATAGAGAGAGTAGGAATATAGGGAAGGGAGAAGAAACTATTTATACACCATGAATTTTCCAGAACTGATTTTAAAAATCATCCTCAGTTTCAAGAAACACAATGAATTTTTAAAAAATTCATTACTAATTCCATTGCAATGGAACCAAAGGAAAGGAAAGCAAAAGAAAAGATTACAAAGCATCCACAACAATGAAAACCAAAGACACTGTTGTATAATCTCTTCAAAAAACTAAAATAAAGTGGATGTTTAATTAAAATCATTTAACAGTCAAAACTATCAAGAACAAAGGATGAATTCTGGAAAAATGGCAGCAATGGTGACATAATTTAAGAATCCCCATACAAAATAAAGAGGGGTAAATTAGATAAAAATGTCAAAATTGCATGACAGCATTTCCCACCAACATAGGTGATATGGCATTATGATTAATTCCGTGCTACAAGAAATAGGACAAAATACCAACAGCTATGAACTGCGCATGCTATCCATGTCTGTATAAAAAGAAGCAGAGGGAAGCCATTGAACTTTTGATGGACTTGAGAATAAGAAAGGCACAATAAAGTCAATAGGTAGTCATTAGAAGCAAAGTGATTGCTTAAGATTATAGGAAACTGATCTAAGCACAATGAAAGGCAGGAGAAAGTTACAAAATTAAAGTAAAGGTAAATAGCATTACTAGACATAGATAGAACTTACCCATCACAAGGATAATGGATTTTATCTAAGTTGAAAATTAAATGATCAAATAAATAACATATTAAAAAGTTGTGGGGCATCTGGGTGGCTCAGTTGGTTAAGCATCTGACTCTTGATTTTACCTCAGGTCATGATCTCATGGTTTGTGGGTTTGAGCCCTGCATCTGGCTATGAGCTGATAGTACCAGCTTGCTTGAGATTCTCTCTCTCCCTTGCACTCTGCCCCTCCCCACCTCAAAAATAAATGCATGAATACATAAATACATAAATAAACAAACAAACATACATTTAAAAAGGTATGATTGAGGGAATTTTTTTTTTTTTAGTGAGAACAAAAGACAAACTTACAGATAAAATGGTGCATTGTATATACAAGGAAAATGATCAAGGAATGATTACCATTTAGTGAGAAGTGACTTCATTATTGAACTTGACCAATTAAGAAAGAATTTTTCGGGCAATCAGGCAAAAAAAGCAACTCACTTATTAGGGGAACATCGGAAATCCATCCACCAGCACTTAACTCGAAAAGTCAATAGAGCCAAACTGAAACATGAAAAGATGCTCACTATCACTCATCATCAGGGAAATGCAAATTAAAAGTACAATGAGATATCACCTCACAGCAGTCAGGATGACACAAATTAACAACATAAGAAATAATAGATGTTGGCAATGATGTGGAGAAAGGGGAGCCCTCGTACACTGTTGGTGGGAATGCAAGTTGGTGAAACAAGAGCAGCCACTCCAGAAAACAGTATGGAGGTTCCTCAAAAAGTTAAAAATAGAACTACCCTACAATTCAGCGATTGCACTACTAGGTATTTACTCAAAGGATGCAAAAATATAGATTCAAAGGGATACATATCACCAGATGTTTATAGCAGCATTATCAACAATAACCAAATTATGGAGAAAGCCCAAATGTCCATTGACTGATGAATGGATAAAAAAGAAGTGTGTGTGTGTGTGTGTGTGTGTGTGTGTGTGTGTGTGTGTGTATACACACATACAGGAATATTACTCAACCATAAAAAGAATGAAATCTTGACATTTACAACAACGTGCTAGAGCTAGAGAGAGTGTATTATGCTAAACAAAATAAGTCAGCCAGAGAAAGACAAGTACCGTATGATTTCATTCATGTGTGGAATTTAAGGAACAAAATGGATTAACATAGTGGGGAGAAAGACAGAGGCAAACCATGAAACAGATTCTTAACTATAGGAAAAAAACTGAGGGTTGCTGGAGGGGAGGTGGGCAGGAAAATGGGTTAAATGTGTGATAGGCATTAAGGAGGGCCTTTGTTGGGATGAGCGCTGGGTGCTATACGTCCGTAACGAATCACTAAATTCTACACCTGAAAATAATGTTACACTGTACGTTAACTGAAATATGTTAACCAATTGAAATAAAAACTTGAAAAAGAAGAAATGCACATATTAAATATCAAAAAAAAAGCAGAGCCTCTTTTAAAATTTTCTCAGGTCAGTGTATCCTAATATTATTCTCAATCAAATTGTTATTCAAGTATGAAAACAATGACCAAATATTTAGGAGCATTAAGATAAAATAACTAAGAACTACAATTTCTGTTTCCCATCTTTAAAAAAATAAAAATAGTGGAATGTGAAATTTAGCTAAAGAACTGTTTCACCACATCAAGTAACCCAGAAAGAGATAGCGGTAGGAGGAGGAAAGAAATTAAGGAACACTCAATATTGTAAAGATGTTGGCAAACAGTCAAAAACAACTAAGGTTGATGGGACGCCTGGGTGGCTCAGTTGGTTAGGTGCCCCACTTCGGCTCAGGTCATGATCTTGCGGTTTGTGACTTCGAGCCCCGCGTCGGGCTCTGTGCTGACAGCTCGGAGCCTGGGGCCTGCTTGGGATTCTGTGTCTCCTTCTGTCTCTGCCTCTCCCATGCTCATGCTCTGTCTCTCTCTGTCTCTCAATAATAAATGTTAAAAAAAAAAAAAAAAAAACTAAGGTTGAAACAGTTAATTGTTACTCAGTTAATAAGTGGGTAAAGAAAAATACGTTGTATCTTTATGATGGCATATTTCAGTAATAACAAGGAATGAAGTGCTGATATATGCCACAACATGGATAAACCCTGAACACATTATGCTAAGCAAAAGAAGCCAACTACTAAACATCAAATAGTGTAAAATTTTAAATAAAATGCCCAGGGGTGCCTGGATGGCTCAGTCAGTTAAGAGTGGGACTTTGGCTCAGGTCACGGTCTCCTGGTTCTTCAGTTGGAGCCCCGCATCTGGCTGTCTGCTCTCAGCGTGGAACCTGCTTCAGAACCTCTGTCCCCCATCTCTGCCCATCCCCCACTTGTGCATGCTCTCTCTCTCTCTCTCCCTCTCTCTCTCTCTCTCTCCCTCTCTCTCTCCCTCCCTCTCTCTCTCTCTCTCTCTCTGTCTCTCTCAAGAATAAATAAACATTAAAATAAATAAATAAATAAATTGGGGAGCCTGGGTGGCTCAGTTATTTAAGCATTGGACTTCGGCTCAGGTCATGATATCACCGTCGTGAGTTCGAGCCCTGCATCAGGCTCTGTGCTGACAGCTCAGAGCCTGGAACCCGCTTCAGATTCTGTGTCTGCCTCTGTTTCTACTCCTTCTCTGCTCACACTCTGTCTCTGTTATAAATAAATAAATAAATAAATAAATAAATAAATAAATAAATAACCAACCAACCAACCCACCCATATGCCAAGGTGTGGGTGATAGAAAGATGGAGAGTCATTGTGAAAAGATACACTATTCCTTTTTGGAGTGATGAAAATGTCTTTAAATTAGATAGTGGTGCTAGTTTAATAAACTGTGAATATACTAAAAAAAAAACCTGAATTGTATACTTCAAAAAGGTGAATTTTTTGTTATATGAATTAGTTCTCAATTTCAAAATGTGTCAGAAAAAAATATTCATTATAAGTAAAAAGGTGAAATGGAATGGAAAATAAGGTTGGCTGGCCACTCTTGATCTTTTCTACCTAATTTTATATTCTTTAAAGTACAAGACAAAAATAGAGTAAATGTTCTGATAATAACAATTCCTATTTCCTGGGCCTTATAAAGAGGTCAGTAAACAGGAGAAGGAAAATATTCTGCATTTTATTTAATAATTCTAACAATATAATAATATTATAATCTAGTATTTTGTTGAAGTATTATGCTTCAACAAAAAGTAAGACCTTAAAAGACCTTGAAGGCTATTTTCTTTTTTCTTTTTTTGAAAAAAAAAAGTTTTATTTAAGTATAGTTGACACACAGTGTTAATTAGTTTTAGACGTAGAACATAGTAATTCAACAAGTTTGTATGTTATGCTCTGCTCACCAGAAGTATAGCACCATCTGTCACCATACAAGGCTGTTACAGTATCATTCACTATATTCCATATGCTGTGTCCTTTATACCCATGACTTATTCATTCCATAACTGGCTATTTTCAAGTAACATTATTTCTGTTGTTTGTTATATAAGACATATTTTATTAAAATCCAGATGTGAGGTTTTAAATTTTCATTCTTTTCTTTAATATTCCTATATCAATGCCATTATTATTTTCTAATTAAAGGAAGTGACGTTTATTCTCTAAAGCAAATGTAAAAATATGAAAGAATAAGGGCAAAATAAAAATAAACCATTAGAACAATAGAAAAAAGAAACCAGTGTTGTTTATTACTACCCACAGGAAAATCTACATATATAATGCTATCTAAAAATTTCAATAGTTTCTGAAATATGGAAATATTTATTAGTTTTTCAGTTTCTGGAATTCATGAAAACTCAGCTCATTACAATGTTTTTAAATTAAATACTCTCATGTAAATGACAATATCTTAATTCATTGTTAATTAAATACATCTAATTTACATTTACGTAATAATAGATAACATTGGACAATTTATGTATTATCTTGCAACTGTTTCTCTTCTTGCCAGTTGCCTGCTTATATATTTAATTTGATTTGATTTTTATTGGTGTTCTTCTGATAGAATATTAGAACTAGAAGGAAACATAGATACCATTTACTCCATCATCTTTCACAGATTTGTAGAAAGTTATTTCCCTTAAGTCAATGTGTGTGATATTATATGTAACCTTTAAATTATAAATGAGAATCCATTACTAAATAAATAATTCATTAATTCAGTAACCTTCTTAGGTCACCATTTTGAAAGGTTGTTATGGGTTAGATCCTGTGATGGCTTCTGAGGTTTCTATGAAGAATAAATATGGTCACAGTCTTCAAGGACAAAAAGGAAGATAGAGGTATTGAAGCTACAAGTTAACATGCCTACATATTGAGTAAGTTATATGGTAGGGAGATTAGAAATGTAATAGAAACATGTACAACATGCTTTGGAGCTTCAGGAGGAAAATGACTTCACAGAGGAGGTACTATTTAACTGAGTTGCAAAGTATATGTTTGGGTTTGTGGAGAGTGAACAGAATACTTTTTTTTATTAATTGATATCAATATGTGACCATTCAAAAGTATGTATTAAGAAAGGAACAGATGGAGATGGAATAAGAATAACCAGATCCAGGGATGAGTCTGAAGTATAATGATCATTTTCTCGGAGTATAGCACTGATATCTGGGTCTCCTATCTGGAAAATTTTATATGAACTTTTGTCCCTTGAGCTTATGTTGCTCTCAGGTAGTAATCTTAGTATGTAGTACCAATACTTTATGTATTCAACTACTTCTCATATTTCTCTCAAAAAAAAAGTATTTTAGTCTGCCATTTTAAATGGCAAACAAAATATTGATAAATCTTCTCCTTTTTCATAACTATGCTCTATGCAATAAATCAAACAATACAAAAGTGTATATTGAAAAAATGAAGAGTACTGAGTATTTTCCAACTGCTTTGCTCATGTATAGATAGATGCTGAAATGGAATGTGAATCCAGGAGTGCAAAGTGTCATGGTCTATTTTTAATAGATCCTCTCCCACCAATACCCTTTCATCTGCAGTATCCATACTTAATAGTTTATGAATAACCTTAATCTGGACATTTTAACAGCCAGCTACTAACATGAAAACATTTTATCACAATTGCTTCTTTGAAAAATAAATTGCACCCAATGCTTAAAACAAGTTTAATTATGGGACAGGATATAAAGGGTGAGAAATAAGAAACGTGAAATGGGTTCTGGGCTACATTAAAACACTTTACAGATAAGAAAGTAAACATCTCATTGGAATTAATGTACATTAAATTTATGGCCCTTAATTTTCTGTAATTAAGGCTTTCAGCATCCTCTGAACTCATGGAATAAGAAACTAACAGAGCACAAAAACAGCCATTAAGAGACATAGACAGAGGTCTTCATTAACATCAGCCATCAGTTACACAGGAGATACTAAGTAAAGAATTCTTTTTCTGGTTTAACCTAATATTGATACTAAGCCCCATAGATGCCTAAGGAATAACTTGTGGTTCAGAGTAGGTATGAATAAAGGACAAGACAAATACAACAGCACTAGTAGTTTGTTTTTACAGGTTATACTGTCTCTGAGGTAATATAGTATCATTTACACTATGAATAAGAACATATCTTGGATTTTTTTTTAATTTTTTTAACGTTTATTCATTTTTGAGACAGAGAGAGACAGAGCATGAATGGGGGAGGGTCAGAGAGAGAGAGAGACACAGACTCTGAAACTGGCTCCAGGCTCTGAGCTGTCAGCACAGAGCCTGACGCGGGGCTCGAACTCACGGACCGTGAGATCGTGACCTGAGATGAAGTCGGACACCCAACCAACCGAGCCACCCAGGCGCCCCATCTTGGATTATTTTTGGAAGTATCCTAACATTCATAGTGCACAATTTATTTTTGTTTTGTTAGGGTCATGAAGTGCCCTCTTTATTCCAATAAAGTTCCCTGAAATTGAACACAGGAGGTGTTGTTTTTTTCCTTAATTTTACTTTCCTTTCCCTTGTACAAAGAGATCATCTGGGATTAGGACAAGTGTCACTTTATTACATTTCTATCTTCTTTGTATCCTTAATTTCAATAAATATGTCCTTATGTTTCCAATTCTATTATACAAGTATAAAACTTATATTTTGAAGAATATTTTAAGTGGAATTTTATTTTACTTTATTATTGTTTTAATTTTATTGTTATTATTTTTAATTTACATCCAAATTAGTTAGCATATAGTGAAGCAATGATTTCAGGAGCGTATTGCTTAATGCCCCTTACCCATTTAGTCCACACCCCCTCCCACAACCCCTCCAGTAACCCTCAGTTTGTTCTCCATATTTAAGAGTCTCTTATGTTTTGTCCCCCCCCCGTGTTTATATTATTTTTGTTTCCCTTCCTGTATGTTCATCTGTTTTGTCTCTTAAAGTCCTCATATAAGTGAAGTCATATGATGTTTGTCTTTCTCCAACTGACTAATTTCACTTAGCATAATACCCTCCAGTTCCATCCACGTAGTTGCAAATGCCAAGATTTCATTCTTTCTGATTGCTGAGTAATACTGCATTGTATACATATACCACATCTTCTTTATCCATTCATCCATCGATGGACATTTGGGCTCTTTCCATACTCTGGCTATTGTTGATAGTGCTGCTATAAACATTGGGGTGCATGTGCTCCTTCAAAACAGCATACCTGTATCCCTTGTATAAATACCTAGTAGTGCAATTGCTGGGTCATATGGTAGTTCTATTTCTAGTTTTTTGAGGAACCTCCATACTGTTTTCCAGAGTGACTTCACCAGCTTGCATTCCCACCAACAATGCAAAAGAGATCCTCTTTCTCCGCATCCTCACCAACATCTGTTGTTGCCTGAGTTGTTAATGTTAGCCATTCTGGCAGGTGGGAGGTGGTGTCTCATTGTGGTTTTGATTTGTATTTCCCTGATGATGAGTGATGTTGAGCATTTTTTTCATGTGTCGGTTTGGCCATCTGGATGTCTTCTTTGGAGAAGTGTCTCTTCCTGTCTTTTGCCCATTTCTTCACTGGATTATTTGTTTTTTGGGTGTTGAGTTTGAGAAGTTCTTTATAGATTTTGGATACTAACCCTTTATCTGATATCTCATTTGCAAATATCTTCTCCCATTCTGTCGGCTGCCTTTTAGTTTTGCTGATTGTTTCCTTCACTGTGCAGAAGCTTTTTATTTTGATGAGGTCCCAACAGTTCATTTTTGCTTTTGTTTCCCTTGCCTCCGGAGACTTGTTGAGTAAGAAGTTGCTGCAGCCAAGATCAAAGAGGATTATGCCTGCTTTCTCCTCAAGGATTTTGATGGCTTCCTGTGTTACACTGAGGTCTTTTATCCATTTTGGGTTTATTTTTGTGTCTGGTGTAAGTAAGTGGTCCAGGTTCATTCTTCTGCAAGTCGCTGTCCAGTTTTCCCAGCACCACTTGCTGAAGAGACTGTGTTGATTCCATTGGATATTCTTTCCTGCTTTGTCAAAGATTAGTTGGCCATATGTTTGTGGGTGCATTTCTGGGTTCTCTATTCTGCTCCATTGATCTGAGTGTTTTTGTGCCAGCACCATACTGTCTTGATGATTACAGCTTTGTAGTATAGCTTGAAGTCTGGGATTGTGATGCCTCCTGGTTTGGTTTTCTTTTTCAAGATTGCTTTGGCTATTCGGGGTCTTTTCTGGTCCCATACAAATTTTAGGATTATTTGTTCTAGCTCTGTGAAGAATGCTGGTGTTATTTTAGTAGCGATTTTGTTGAATATGTAGATTGCTTTGGGTAGTATCGACGTTTGAACAATATTTGTTCTTCCTATCCAGGAGCACGGAATCTTTTCCATTTTTTTTGTGTGTCTTCTTCAATGTCTTTCATAAGCTTTCTATAGTTTTCAGTGTACAGATTTTTCACCTCTTTGGTTACATTTACTCCTAGGTATTTTATGTTTTTTTGTGCAAATGTAGATGGGATTGGTACCTTGATTTCTCTTTCTGTCGCTTCATTGTTGGTGTATAGGAATGCAACCGATTTCTGTGCGTTGATTTTGTATCCTGCAACTTCGCTGAATTTATGAATCAATTCTGGCAGTTTTTTGATGGAATCTTTTGGGTTTTTCATATAGAGTATCATGTCAATTGCAAACAGTGAAAGTTTGACCTCTTCCTGGCTGATTTGGATGCCTTTTATTTCTTTGTGTTGTCTGATTGCAGAGGCTAAGACTTCCAATACTGTGTTGAATAACAGTGTCAAGAGTGGACATCCCTGTCTTGTTCCTGACCTTAGGGGAAAAGCTCTCAATTTTTCCCCATTGAGGATGATATTAGCATTGGGTCATTCATATATGGCTTTTATGATCTCAAGGTATGCTCCCTCTATCCCTACTTTCTTGAGGGTTTTTATCAAGAAAGGATGCTGTATTTTGTCAAATGGTTTCTCTGCATCTATTAAGAGGATCATATGGTTCTTGTCTTTTCTTTCATTGATGTGATGAATCATGTTAATTGTTTTGCGGATATTGAACCAGCCCTGCATCCCAGGTATAAATCCCACTTGGTCGTGGTGAATAATTTTTTTAATGTATTGTTGGATCCGTTTGGCTAATATCTTGTTGAGGATTTTTGCATCCATGTTCATCAGGGAAATTGGTGTATAGTTCTTTTTAGTGGGGTCTCTGTCTGGTTTTGGAATCAAGGTAATGCTGGCTTCATAGAAAGAGTTTGGAAGTTTTCCTTCCATTTCTATTTTTTAGAACACCTTCAAGAGAGTATTAACTCTTCCTTAAATGTTTGGTAAAAGTCCCCTGGAAAGCCATCTGGCCCTGGACTCTTTTTTTTTGGGGGGGGGGCAGTTTTTTGATTACTAATTCAATTTCCTTACTGGTTATGGGTCTGTTCAAATTTTCTATTTCTTCCTGTTTCAGTTTTGGTAGTGTATATGTTTCTAGGAATTTGTCCATTTCTTCCATATTGCCCATTTTATTGGCATATAATTGCTCATAATATTCTCTATTATTGTTTGTATTTCTGCTGTATTGGTTGTGATCTCTCCTCTTTCATTCTTGATTTTATTTATTTGGGCCCTTTCCTTTTCTTTTTGATCAAACTGGCTAGTGGTTTCTCAATTTTGTTCATTCTTTCAAAGAACCAGCTTCTGGTTTCAATGATCTGTTCTACTGTTTTTTTGGTTTTGATGGCATTAATTTCTGCTCTAATCTTTATTATTTCCTGTCTTCTGCTGGTTTGGGGTTTTATTTGCTGTTCTTTTTCCAGCTCCTTAAGACGTAAGGTTAGGTTGTGTATCTGAGATCTTTCTTCCTTCCTTAGGAAGGCCTGGATTGCAATATACTTTCCTCTTATGACTGCCTTTGCTGCATCCCAGAGGTTTTGCATTGTGGTGTTATCATTTTCATTGGCTTCCATATACTTTTTAATTTCCTCTTTAACTTCTTGGTTAGCCCATTCATTCTTTAGTAGGATGTTCTTCAGTCTCCAAGTATTTGTTACCTTTCCAAATTTTTTCTTGTGGTTGATTTCGAGTTTCATAGTGTTGTGGTCTGAAAATATGCATGGTATGATCTCGATCTTTTTGTACTTACTTAGGGCTGATTTGTGTCCCAGTATATGGTCTATTCTGGAGAATGTTTCATGTGCACTGGAGAAGGATGTATATTCTGCTGCTTTAGGATGAAATGTTCTGAATATATCTGTTAAGTCCATCGGATCCAGTGTGTCACTGAAAGCCATTGTTTCCTTGTTGATTTTTTGCTTAGATGATCTGTCCATTGCTGTGAGTGGGGTGTTGAATTGTCCTACTGTTATGGTATTACTATCGATGAGTTTCTCTATGTTTGTGATTAATTGATTTATATATTTGGGTTCTTTCATGTTTGGTGCATATATGTTTACAATTTTTAGGTCTTCTTAGTGGATACACCCCTTGATTATGATAAAATGCCCTTCTGCATCTCTTGATAGAGTCTTTATTGTAAAGTTTAGATTGTTTGATATAAGTATGGCTACTCTAGCCTATTTTGTTAACCATTAGCATGATTGGTGGCTCTCCATCCCCTTTCAATCTGAAGGTGTCTTTAGGACTAAAGTGGGTCTCTTATAATCAGCATCACGATCTTTTTTTCTTACCCATTCTGTTACCCTATGTCTTTTGATTGGAGCATTGAGTCATTGACATTTAGAGTGAGTACTGAAAGACATGAATTTATTGCCATTATGTTGCTTGTAGAGTTGGAGTTTCTGGTGGTGTTCTCTGGTCCTTTGTAATCTTTGTTGCTTTTGGTATTTATTGAATTTTTTTTACATTTTCATATTTTCTCCCCTCAGAGGGTCGCCCTTAAAATTTCTTACAGGGCTTGTTTAGTGGTCACAAACTCCTTTAATTTTTGTTTGCCTGTGGAACTTTTTATCTCTCTATTTTGAATGGCAACCTTGCAGGATAAAGAATTCTTGGCTGCATATTTTTCTGATTCAACATATTTAATATATCCTACCACTCCCTTCTGCCTGCCAAGTTTCTATGGATAGGTCTGCTGCAAACCTGATATGTCTTCCCTTGTAGGTTAAGGACTTTTTTTCCCTTGCTGCTTTCATGATTCTCTCCTTGCCTGAGTATTTTGTGAATTTGACTATGATATGCCTTTTCATGGTCTGTTTTTGTTGAATCTAATGGGAGTCCTCTGTGCTTCCTGGATTTTTATGTCTGTGTCTTTCCCCAGGTTAGGAAAATTTTCCGCTATGATTTGCTCACCCTTCTACCCCTCTACCCTTCTACCCCTATATCTCTCTCTTCCTTTTCTGGGACCCCTATGATTCTGATTTTGTTCCTTTTTAATGAGTCACTGATTTCTCTAATTCTTAAATTGTGCTCTTTTGCCTTAATCTCCTATTTTCTTTTCTGCTTCATTATTCTCCATAAGTTTGTCCTCTGTATCACTGATTCTCTGTTCTGTCTCATCCATCCTTGCCGCCATGGCATCCTTCCATGATTGCAGCTCAGTTATAGCATTTTTCATTTCATCCTGACTAGTTTTTACTTCTTTTATCTCCACAGAAAGGGATTCTAATCTATTTTCAACTCCAGCTAGTATTCTTATTATCATGATTCTAAATTCTGGTTCAGACATCTTACTTGTATCTGTGTCGGTTAAATCCCTGGCTGTTGTTTCTTCCTGTCTTTCTTTTGGGGTGAATTCCTTCATTTCATCATTTTGAAGGGAGAAAAGTAATTAATGAGGTAGAAAAAATTAAAATTAAAAAAATTAAAATTAAAAAAATATTAAAATCAAAAAATTAAAAATGCACAAAAAATCAAATAAATGATGCTAGATCCTAGGTGTGTTTTTGTCTGGGTGTTTAAAGTGGCTTGATAGATTAGAGAAAAAAGGTGGGGGGGAAGGGAAATTGTTTAAAAATTTGAAAAAGTGAATACACTGTAGTAGACTAAAATAAAATGATGGAAGTAAAACAGAATTTGATAAAAATTACATAAAAGTAAAAAATATAGTAAAAAAATTAAAGAAAAAATTTTTAATAAAAGTTGAAAATAGGGGCACCTGTGTGGCTCAGTTGGTTAAGCATCTGACTTTGGCCCAGGTCATGATCTTATGGTTCGTGAGTACGAGCCCTGCTTCAGGCTCTGTGCTGACAGCGCGGAGCCTGGAGCCTGATTCAGATTCTGTCTCTGTCTCTCTGCCCCTCCCCAGCTTGTGCTCACTCTCTCTCTCTCTCTGTCAAAAGCAAATAAAAACTTTTAAAAAGTTGAAAATAAAAATGAATTTTTTCTCTTTCTGCATTCAAGAAAAAGAAAAGAAATGAAAAAGAGGGAAGAAAAGAAAGAAAACTGAATACATGGACCTGCTAACAGATTGAAATACAACTGAAATTACTTCGTTTTCCCCTAGAAGTCAGACTATGAAGTGCTTTATAGTCCATAAACCAAGGAGGCAGTGAGACTTGTGTTCTAGAAAAGGGAGGTTGGCCCATTTGGGTGGAGCTTACTGCAATGCCTCCATTCTCCACTAGATGACACTGCCAGCCTAAGGGGGTGGATTGTTGTGGTGCTTGTAGGTGCATATGTGCATGTGTGGGAGCAGTGGCGTCGCCCAGCTACCCAGTCTCTAGCATCGGAACTCTGTTCTCCCAGATCAGCAATCGTGCACCCGTCCTTTGTCTTCAGCTTTCGTCCACTCCCCGCTTTTACACTGTCTGTGACCAAGCTCCAGGTAGTACCCCTCTCCTAAGTTTGCCTCAGATGTGGCTGTTTTCCCTGGCCCCTTACTTCTGAGGGACTGCACCTTTGACCCGTTCTGCCTCTCTGCAGAGGGTCTCACCGAGCAATGACCAATTGCTGACTGCACCCAGGAAAGTTCGTGAGACTGTGCTGCTGCTGGTGCCCAGAGACTGCAGCCAGGTGCCAGCCCGCCCCAGAAAAAGTTCACAAGATGGTGTAGCAGTAGCGTTTCAGGGATTATGGAAAATCACAACACACATCTGGCACCAGGCTTCACCCTTAACAACCTTATTCCAGCACCAGTGAATGTGGCTGTTTTCTGGGGTCTGCTGGGACCAGGTGGCCTCAACATTCTCTACCAAATGTCCTTCCAGCAGTGGAACCGCTTTTCCCCATGTGGCCCAAGAACCTCCCGGACCCCACTCTGCTCCTAGGGATTTGCCCTTCCCACCAGAGCACCTCCAGGTATCAAGCTGCAAAGTTGCAGATTGTGAACTCCCCTTGTTTACAGTCAATGGGATTTAAACCCTCCCCTTTCTCCTTTCTCCCTTTTTAGTTTAGTCCCTGTGGCTGTTTCCAGTTTCCACTTTCTCTCCAGCTGTTTTTGCGGAGGGGTGCTTTTTCCATATTCTCCCCCCTTCCCTGTCTTCATCCTCTCTCCACCTGCAAAAGCAGCTCCCTGCCCTCTGCGGCTTCTCTCTCCCCAAGTTCACCTCTCCGTGCTGTGTACCTGCTGAATTCTGTGGTTCAGGTTGTGCATATTATTGTGTTAATCCTCAAATCAGTTTTCTAGGTGTGCAGGATGGTTTAGTGTTGGCCTGGCTGTATTTCATGGATGTGAGACACACAAAAAACTTCCATGCTGTTCCACCATCTTGGCTCCCTCCAATAAGTGGAATTTTAAATAGTCACTGTATAGCATACTTTTTTTCTTTTACATAGAACTCACTTTCCAATTTATAATACTTCATTGAAATTCCAAGTATCCCAGGGGAACTTTTTCCTACAGTTCATTCACTTTTCATTGATTTCATCTCACAGACTTGCAGTGAGGATTTGAGGAATAAATAGAAGAAAGAGGAGATTCATTGAAAATTAAATGATAGAAAATGTTCGTATGTCATAACATGTCACAATAAACTTATTAGATAAGGGTATTACCCTCATTAAAAATGAGAAAATATGCATTCACTTGTATAGTACCATACCAATATATGAAATTATCATTATCATACTATACATAAGGATTTATGGGAGTCAGCATATAGTCATACTCATGACTATGATTTGTTATAGCAATGTAGTAAGGACACTTAGCAGGATCAAAAGGGGAAAAGACAAAGGTAAAGTGTGGAGCAATCCATTTGTAGCCCTCCTATGCTTTCTGTCTCTCATGAGCAATTGCAAACATTGCACTCATAGCTGAGCAACAAAAATGCAGCAGTAGTGTTTGATGTTCTGCCTAGGGAAACCCATTAGAGATTCAGTGCCCAAGTATGCCTTGGGGACTGCTCATGGAGGTGCTCTCTGCCTAACACACACTGAAGTTCCAGAGGAAAACGGGTTTTTAGCATAGGCCACCTTGTGTGTACAAATAGCTTAGGCACAGTAAGCCACCCTTATCAATTAGAAAAGGTTTTATATCAGTGTGTGAAACCATCAGCCAAATCCCAGATGCTAACCAAGGGTTAACCTCATAAGCAGTCCTTTCTAAGGGTAACAGCCTCAGGCTTACTACATTAACTCTTTTCTGCACACACCTCGATTTCTGTCTAGTTTTCTTTGGCCAAGTATTCTTAGAATTCTTTGGATGCCTCCTATGTATTGAAAAGTTCAGTATGGTATTGTGACATTAGCTAAGCACTTTGGGTTCTTATACTAGGTCTACAACTCCAATTAAATGTAGTATACAACTGTCTCCCAGCTAGCACCTCATACAAGTTTTTAAAAAAGCATAAGGGGCGCCTGGGTGGCTCAGTCAATTAAGCGTCCAACTTCAGCTAGAGTGATGATCTCACAGTTCGTGGGTTTCGAGCCTCGCGCTCAGCTCTGAGCTGATAGCTCAACGCCTGGATCCTGCTTCAGATTCTTTGTCTTCCTCTCTCTTTGTCCTTCCCCAGCTTCTGCTCTGTCTCTGTCTCTGTCTCTCTTTCTCTCTCAAAAATAAACATTAAAAAATTTTTTTAAGCATAGAAGTATGAATATCTGCAAAAGTCATGATGTGAAAATACCCATCAACCTAAAATCCTATGCTTAGCTAAATTTCTTGCATTTACAATGGGTGAAATAAGTGTTGTTTTCAGATTAAAGTAGTTTACTACACTACAGATTATACTTCAGGCACATCAATCAAGAAAACAAATGGGATGCAAAAAAAATTGAGTAGAATTATTTGTAAGCATTATTGTAATTCTTAATAAATAACAGGTGTAAACTACATGAAAATGGTGAAAAAAGTTTATAAGTAAAATATTAAATTAAAAAATGCAGAAGGTGGAAAATTATTTAAAACATTCTAGGGTCCTGTCACTTGCAGAAGTGAGAATAGAGAAATTGACTGGCTTTTTTTTGTAAAGCTATTAAGTTTTTAAAAAGACGTTATAGTGCTCACTACATAAATAGCAATGAAGGCATACTGTCCAAATCAGAAACACAGAATGGATGATAAGGAAAGTTTTGTTAAATCAAAAGATATTACATAACAAATAAAGAATGTATTAAAAAAGGGAGAAAAGCATTGAAACAAATATATTAATTTCAAACAATGTAATATATAAATTGAAGGCAAATGTCAAAAATTAAGAAATACAGTTTAACAGAAAAACATAAAACATATTATAGTGTGAATTGGTAGAGCCATTGTGGAGAACAGTTCCTCAAAAAATTAGAAATAGAACTACCATATGATCTAGCAATCCCACTTCTGAATGTATATCCAAAGAAAACGAATTGGTATCTCGAAGATAGATCTTCACTTTCATATTCATTACAGCATTACTCACAACTGTCAAGATGTGGAAACAATCTAAGTAACCCCTGACAAATGAATGGGTAAAGAAAATGGAGATATATAATGGAATATCATTCAGTCATTAAAAAGAAGGAAATCCTGCTATTTGCAACACCATGGATAAACCTGGAGGACATTATGCTAGAAGGATGTCCAAATGAAAATGACTTTCTTCATGTAATCAGGAAAATTTAATGGGAGAAATCTTTACTTCTTATCAGTAAGTCATGTGTTCCCCCCAAATCTTCAAGCTTTCTGTGGTTGGGTGATGTCATATGATTAGTTCTGGCTAAGGGATTGTGAAGAGAAATGATGACCTCAGTTGAAAGCATGCTTAAGAACCAGTGCACAACCCTCTAGCTTTCATTTTCCCTATCATGGGAACCACGCTATCCTCTTGTTGAGGAAAAGAAGCAATCCCAATTGCTGAGTAATAACATGGAAAACTTGCCCCAAGAGAGTTTCTCACTTTTTTTTAACATTTAGCCTGAATAAAAAGTAAATTTTCTGTTGTATTATACCTCTGATGTTTGTGGTTATTGATTGCCATGTGGTCTAATCTAACCTAATCTTTCTAAATTAAGAGAATGGTTCTAGCTAGTAAACCACAACAAAGACACATATAATTTAGCTTGAATAATGTGTCCATCTAGAGCAAATCATTGTAGCCACTGATATCTGATGGGCCAGATATTAGCTATGTACCTACTTTTGTGGAGGTGGAGACAATCACATAATAAAGCCTGAAATGTATCCCTCCCAGGAGAAACAAGTCTTATTATTAGAAGGAAGGGTTCTGATGATGGATAGGAAGTGACAGCAAGTAACTACTATTTATATCCCATTTTACACTATTGCTATCAGCTGAATTGTACCCCCTCAAAATTCATATGTTGAAGCATAAACCCCCAGTAACTCAGAACGTGACCGTATTTGGGAATAGGGCCTTTATAGTGGTGAGTTAAAATGAGGCCATTAGAATGGGCCCGTATCCAAACTTACCTTGGAAAGAGGAAATTTGGACACACACAGAGACAACAGGAATGTATTCACCCAGAGAAAGGTTCATGTGAGGACACAGTGAGAAGACAGTCATTTGAGAAACAAAGAGGCCTCAGGAAAAAGGAAACCTGCTGACACCATGGTCTTAGAAATCTAGTGCCCAGTACTTGAGAAAATAAATTTCTGTTGTTTAAGCCACCCGATCTGTGGTATTTTGTTATGGCAAACTAATGCACCTATACATAAAAATAACAAAATTTCCCTAAATAACTTAATGCTACTATCCCAAATATAGCCCCAAACATGCTCCATAATCTGCCCTCTTCAAAGTAGACACCCAAATATCATCCATTTATTGTACCAGTTCCAAGTTCAAGAACTCTAGTTAATATATATTTCTGTAATCACTCTCAAGTGCTACTACCCCCTTAGAGTCCATAACCTATAGCTAAATGATAAGATTTACAGAGGAAGTCTAATAATCATGAATCTATATTAACAACAACATTAAGATACACAAAGCAAAATACCTTTAGCATATATACTAAACCTGCTGATACTCAATAGCTACAGGAATCTTTAAATAATAAAAATAGGCAGAAATCTAGGTAACATAAATTATATAATATATATATGTTACATGTATTAAGGCATGTATTAAATTATGGGCTGACATAATTAGGACATATATAAGACATTTATTAAAGCATGAACATTTCCAATACAATGCATTCCAAAAACTGATCACATATTAAAACAAAGTTTGGTAATCCTTCAGATGGGTTTCAAATGTATTCAAATATTGATTCCCTCAGCTCTCTGGACAGGTTGGTGAACAGCATCATCTCTATTAATCTTGATGTGGCACACGATCATTGAAATTTACTATATATGCCACAATGTGAAAATTATTGAGAAATAACACAGAGAAAACCTCGGTAAATTCCAAATGAGTAATTGTTCAGGCTGCACTAAGTATAGTATAATAAAAATTGAAATGGCCATATTTTCTCAATCCTGAAGTCTATAAATTTTCACTTTTTAAATTTTCTGAAATTATGTTTTGCAATCACTTTTTAAAAGTTCTAGCTGCTGGGCAGAGGAATAAGTCATATATAGTGGTCAATTCTTGGGCATCTGTGAATTAAACATAGTTTTGAATTAATTCTAAACATAGTTGTCTTTTTAATTTAAGTATCTGTAATAGTAATACAATAGAATGTTAAAGTGTGACTCTTTCCATCTCAGTTTTAGAATTTCTGGGCTGCAGTGCCAGCAAAGGGAACTTAAATAAAGCCCAACAGTCTCCGTGAGTTAGAAAAAAAAAGTGTTAAAATGTTGGGGTGGCCAACATGGTCTCAGTTTGCTGGGCAGAATACCAGAAAGGACAGAGATGCTTGCAGAAAAGAGAGCTGAACAGAGAGAGAGCAAGCTCAGGAGAGTTTCCCATGAGTCTTCAGCTGAGTGGTGATAAATATATCACTCTGAGGAAAATTACCAAAAAATTACCAGGAGGAAATAAACAATGGAAAAGCCATTTAAGTGGGTAAGGAAAAACATTTCAACAAATGGCATTGGAACAACTAGATAGCCATGTTGGGGGGGGGGATGAACTCCTCAATCCATACCATAATCATATACAAAAAAAAAAAAACTTCAAATGGATTGCAGACAATATAAAAGCTAGAATGATAAAATGTCTAGAAGAAGACAGGAAGAAATCCTACTCAGCATAGTTTTGGCAGAGGATTCATTACACAAAAGCACAAACTATAAAATAGAAATTTAAATAAATTGGACTTCATCAAAATTTTCAAAATTATTTTTCTGCCCTTCAAAAGATACCATTACAGAATGATAAGGCAAGACACAGACTGGGAAAAAATACCTACTCAGCATATATTCAACAAAGGACTTGTATTTAAAATATGTAAAGAATTCTGCAACTCAATTATTTTAAACAGTTGAACAAATACTTTACCAAAAAAGGGTGAGAGGTGGATAGCAAATCTATGAAAAAAAGCTCAACTTCATCAGTATTAGGGAAACACAGTTTAAAACTACAGTGAGATGCCACACCTCACACACACTGCACAAACCTTGCAAGCATTAGCAAGGATCTGGAACAACTGAAACTCCCATATACAGCTGCTGGGAATCTAAACAGTGTTCCAAAATGCTTTGGAAAACAATTTGGCAGTTTATTTAAAAGTTAGACATACACCTACAATATGACCCAGCATTCTGCTCTGAAGTATTCATCTGGGAGAAATGAAAGCGTATGTCCACACAAAGACTTACACAGTAATATTCATGACATCTTAGTTTCTATTAGCCAAAAACTGTAGACAAGCCAAAATCCCTTCAGGAGTACAAATTATGGTTATCCATACAATTGAATACTATTATTCAGAGATAGAAAACAATGAAGTATGAACACTGCAAATGAATCTCAAAATATGCTGTGTTAAAGAAGCTAACACACACACACAAATGATAAATAATGCATGATTCTGTTTATATAAAATTCTAGAAAATTAAAACTAATCCATAGTAACAGAAAGCAGATCATTGGTTTCCTGGAGAGGGGGGAGTGGAAAGGAAATGAACGATTGCAAATGAGCACAATGAAACTTTTAGGGAAGGTATATGGTTATTACCTTAATTGTGATAATGATTTCACAGGTGTATACATATGTCAAAACTCTTGAATTGTGCACTACATATGTGTGTATGTGTATACATACATATATATAGTTCCATTTTCATATAAACTTTTTTAAAGGGTTGACAATTCCACTACTCATCTTAAAACTATGTATGAATACATTTGCAAACAATCCAAAATACAATACCAGCACTTAATCATTTGTTAAGGCATATGAAGTGTATTTTATCAAATCGAATTTATTTAAAGACTATCAGAATGATTCAGTAAAGCAGTTTCTTAGAGAAAAAAGTAAATCAGTATGCTGATAGATCCTGAGAAGACATTGGAAAATTAAATGTCATGATATTCTTAAAATCTTGTCTGAAGAAAAACAAATTCCAATCTCAATCTAAAAATCCAACAATAATCTAAAGCCAAGTATAAATTCCAGAACATGTTAAAAATTCCAGTTATCCATGTGGGTAATCACATAATTTATTGGCTGTGCAATATTTTTAATGGTTATCATGTTGCACTCTTAAGGAGAAAAGAATATGTAACATTATTTTTTAGGATGACTTAATTATTTACTTTAAAAAGTAAGGAACCTAATTTCAAAAACCATTCAGTTTCTTTAGAAGTAACAAGAAGGTTTCATAATATAGTTGTATACAAATTACATTTATAAAAATTAATAGCTATGGTCTGTTGCAGCTTGCTGATGAGAATAACTGGTACCAGACTAGCACCCCACCCACTGTAAACAATTAGAATATTGCAAAAAATATATAAAAGCCTTTGTTTTAAGACATTGGATGACAAGGGCTGTGATCCCTAAAAAAGGGAACAAATAAAATGCACCTGTGATCTTGCAGGCTTTGTAGATGGAGGCACTTTCCAGATACCAGTATAATGAGGACAGAGAATTGCTGAAGAGACACAGGGTACAATTTGGGAAGAATTACTGAGGATGTAGAGAGGGGACAACTTTAGAGAAAAACTTCAGAAATCTGCAAGTAATCTCTTTGCTGATAAGCTCATCTGACATGTCTTCACAATGGGTGCATTTTATTAAAGTAAACTATAACTCAATAAAGTTGACTTGAAAATCTTAAACTTTCTTCTATACTAGCCATAATGTTTTACTCCACAAGAGATAAATTACAATAACCAAAACAAAATCTAAATTCTGGGAATCAATTATAGATGAGTAACATAGAATCTCTTTGAAGAAATATACCAAACATTTACTGGAATATAAAAGATGATCTGGATAAATGAGAACGCATAGCATTTTCTTCTAATTGCAGTGTGCATATACCAATAGCAGTCATGTCAAAATATAATATTTTGTTCCACTTTGAATAAGAATGGCTTCTTATGTGACAGACATCTTTTTATTTCCAAATTGTCCTGCAAATTTACATTAACCAATATCTGCTGAAGGGACCTTTCCAAAATGTACCTAAAAGGGGTCTTCGCAGGGTTTGTCTCATTTGTAATAGAACTTAGATATAGTAATTAATCTTGATACTGTAATTTAAAATGAAAATTGACAAGGCTAAGCCTTAGAAGTCACAAAATTTTTGACAGTTCATAGAATTTATGAGTGCATAATCTCATATTTAATCATTGTATAGCTAATGAATTATTTTATGCAAAAATTTGATTAAAAATCTAGGAGACCATTTTGAAAGATAAAATTATTTATAATATGAAGTACTGCTTCTCCTGCCCCACCCCACTTTTTTTTTATTTGACATCGTTTTCTTGCCTTAAACTCAATGAAGTCTATTGGGTGAGCTTCTCCCAAATATTCACATCTTAAAATTCATCAATCCAAAAATAGCAGTCAATCTTTTAAAATAGTCTAGCTTCATTACTCAAATGTGTTTCTAATTTGAAATTTCAAGCATAGAATAGAAATAACTTATTGAGGTCTAGTCACATGCAGGTTCTCAGCAGCTAATAATAAGACTGCATTACAAGAAATAACCTCAATATTTTATTATTCAGAGTTAAGTAGCATCAAATATTAAATTTTTGGTGCATTGTAGGTATCCCCCCTTTATCACCTATCAGTGTGTCTATATGAGGTGTCAGCACCAAAATGAGATGGTTGAACTGCTTCCTTAAGAGGACTGACAGTGTTCAGATCTAGCAAGTGAGGCAGAAATGAAGTCTGTGGTGAAACATTGGGAGACTTCAGTTCCTATCAAGGAGAAGAAAAAGCAGACAATTTCAAGATCAAAAACTTGGGATAATCACAAGAGAATAAATGGACCGGTTCTAAGTAAATGTGTGTAGTCTAGGGGAAAAAATGTTCAAATGGCATTATTTTGTAAGGCTTTTTAGAAGCTCCCTTCTTTAAACAATTCTGCCGTACATAAATCAACCATCTTCTGAACACAGAATTTAGCAAACAGATAACCTATATATATGCCTATAGCCCTATTCTATTGGAATAACTGTAAACATGAGATAGTAGAAGAGGAAGAACAATCCAAATTCCAATATTTTGTCACTGTTGGCTTCTTAAAGGAGTGTGAATATTGCTTAAATGATTCAATCAGGATAATCTGGCATGATAAAATAATAGTATTCATAAACTACTACATAAAATTTATATTTAGTCCCCAGAAAATATAGAACTTCATTCATGTGCAAAGAAATTTTTGTTTCATAGCCAGATCCTGGAGGTGCTTTCAATGGGCAAATTCATCTGTGGAAAATAAAAAGAAGATGATGTAGGAAGTGATGTACCAACCATATGCATTTATTTACATTTCTGCCATATGGACTGGATTTAAGCCCTCTTGGTTAAGGGTCAAAAGTTATTAGAACTACTGAAAGTTCTGCCTTTCAGATCAGAGGCACAAATAGACCTACCAGGATTCAAAGTGTGACAGAGTGGTTCAATAAGTGCTTTTCTCTGTCTCTCCATGGAACCCAGGTTAGGCATAGGAAGAAAGGAAGCTTTGAAAACATGGAGAGCAAAAGCAAGAATCATTGATGATTTAAAAAAAAAAAGATGATGAGACTTTCCTGAATGGCCTTTCAGGCGTAAGATTTAGAAAAGTAGTATCTGGAGCAGGAGAGAAATAATCTGTTCTGAGGTAGAAAAGAGTGCATCAAGGAACTGAAAGAATCAATTTGGCTAGGGCAGAGTGAGGACATGAATTCTATGAAATGAGATGTACAGGGTTGGCAGGAGTCAGATTACACAGAGCCTTGTGGCTTGTGTTAGGCATGGGTGCACAGGACAGTCATGCAGGATTATTTGCAGAAGTCTAAGGCTTACAGATATAAGCAGGAAATGTATATTATTTTCTTTTGTACCTCTTGCACTATATGTAAATACAAAAAGGAAACGTTCATGCATCTTGGTCAATCACATACTTTGCTATTCTGAAAGGTATCACAATAGTTGTGAACTTATTAATTAATTAAACTCCATTATATTTGCCTTATTTTAGTTATTTCCTAATGTACCCATAGGATACTCAGAATTATTAAAGTAGGTATAATTTCACCAACTTTGAAAAATCTAATAGAAATTAGTTAACTGTCATTGTAGCCTCTATCAAATCTTATCACTCCTTACAATCATTAAAATTCCAATGGTCCTTTTGTGTTTTGCGATTTAATAAGCCCTACTAAAATGCATACCCTAATTATACACTTCACCTAACTCATCAGTGTACATACTACAAGTGTTCATTCAACAGTCAGACAATTATTTACTGCGGTCTTGAATTTATAGCCAAATAGCTACAATTTAAGGAAAGCAGTTCTTTGCAATGTATAATGTTAATGATGCATGAGAATGCTTACAGAGGGCTGAACTAATAAAATCCATTTCATATCAGCCCATTAAATGTGTTTCCTTGGTTCAAATTGGCAAACCAACCAATAGAAGAGAACAAAACAGAATAAGGAAATAAAACATCTTGAAACAATTGTTATTCTTTTAAAATAATCTTTTGTGGTTTTAACTTGTGTGCTCTACAATGTGATTTTTATTGACACATATTTTTCTCTAGTGTATCACTAGCTGGTTTAATGTTATGTATTTATTGCAATTTTATAGCACCATTTCAAGTTTATAGAATATCTTCAGAATATGTATTTCATAAGTATAAGTATATTTTTCTTGTTAACCTTAAAAATAAAATAGCCAGTTATTTTACCAGCAAAATAAGTTTAGCAAAGGAACTACAGAGGACTGACAACTCAGAACACACAAGCCATGTGAAACCACAGGTAAATCTGAGTAACAAAGGAGGGGACAGTTACGTTATAGAGAAAAAGGAGGGAGTGAGAGGGGCTACTTTGAACTAAAGTCCATTAAAGGAAAAGGATTGGTTGGAGGGGTGATGATTTCTCATTGGCTGAGTTGTGGCAGCCTATGGCTAGGCTGATGCTGGACAAGGAGAGAAAATAAACTAGTTAAAATTCACTTAAAATATCTCCATTTGTAATCAATACAGTTAAATGGGAGGGAGGAAACAGTGGATACTGATTTAGGAAATTAGGAACAATTGGTGTTGAAGAACTTCTCTCTATAGGCTGGTCAGAGAAGCCCTTTCCAACAAGGTGTGTTTTAATGTGAGGCTAAGAACAAGTGAGTCATGTGAAGAATGGGGTGAACAGTGATATAAGCTGAGGGGAAAGCCCAAGTTACAGGTGGGGGAAAGTCTTGGGCATGTTCGATGACCTACCTACTGATGTCCAGTGCATCTGAAGAGTAGTAAGCAGAGGAGAGAGCATCACTGGAAGAGGTATAGAGGACCCACATTGGTTCCACCAGTTTCCTCACAACACCCAATTTTCTTCTTTCCTCTAGCTTGTGTTACATAATGTTACCTCCCTAACTCCTCTACCTTCCTCAGAGAGAACCAGAAAGAAAAGTCACTGTTGTGTCTAATTAGTTTCATCATATGTAAGTTCTATTTATACAGTCATTTGCACTTTAAAATATGTTGGGACGGGGGCACCTGGGTGGCTCAGTCATTTGAGCATCCAACTTCAGCTCAGGTCATGACCTCATGGTTTGTGAGTTGGAGCCCCACACTGGGCTCACTGCTGTCAGAGCAGGGCCTGCTTTGGATCCTTGTCCCCCTCTCTCTCTGCCTCTCTCTCTCTCTCTCTCTCTCTCTCTCTCTCTCTCTCAAAATAAATAAAACTTTAAAAAAAATAAATTTAAAAACTATGTTCGGACATTTGTCCTTTCATTTGATCCTTATATCAACTTTCTGAGGCAGCTGATTCAGGACTTCAAACCTTACACTAGACTTGATTGAACACTAGGGTACAAATTTTTATTGTTATGTATTTTTGTTATCCATTTTCTAACACTGGCTTGGTCCCCTTGTGTTTTCTGTATTTTGTTTTCATTTTCAAGTGTAATTGTCTTACATTGTAGTGCTCAGAGATTTCTACCTTGAGGAGAATTCCTGGTGTTATCACATGTCCTTCGGGGGCAATTTTCAACCACCACATTTGCTTGTCAGCTTGTTTTTGTGACTTTTTTGACACTTACGCACACAAAAAAACATTTTTATCACAGATAAACCCTTAAGATTCTATAAAAATTCTCTTAGTTTTACTTTGGAAAGAGAAGTTGTGAAATATTCAGTCATATCCTTAGCTGTTCTCATAGAGTATTCAGTGTGTATGTGTAGAAGGACACCCCAGCATAGAGGAATTGCTCACACAGGACCACTGAAAAATAAAGCCCATGACTCTCAGCCTGCCATTGTGCAGGAAATTCTGTGCTAACTTGGGATTCTTCTTCATAATAAGCTCCCCAAGAAGATACAAAGTAGCAAAATCGAGCAATTGCCCTCATATTTCGTAGGTCCTTACATTACTATGAAAAGTAATAGCTAAGAGTGGTAGTCATATAAGAACACAAGAACCTTCTGACCTTCCCCATGGTGTTTTAATATACTTGGGTTTGCTAAGTAGGAGAGGTTATTTTCCTCTTTGTTCTCATTCCTAGAATTCTATTATTTTCCATCTGGTAGAGGTAGAACCCTGGAATGTATATATTTACTTCATAGATAGGGCCAGTATATACACAATCATTCAGTCATTGGTGTTGGTTATACATTCAAAATGATAAGAAGATGCCAGTGCTGTCTTTGCAGTGTGATCCAATATCTTCCTTTGTGTGCAATTTTAATTTTTATACACTTATTTCCCCATAATGGAAATTCTTAAGAGATTTCACAGTGTAAGTACATCCATTCAGTTTCTTTAACTGATGTTTCTGAAGTGTAAATGATCCCCTTCCCCTCTAGGAAGAATTATTGTAAGTTTGTACACTTGTTTTAACATTTCAATATTTAAACCACTTGCAATCTGTGACAAGAATTTACTCTGCTATTTTTGAAAGTCCTTAATTAAGCTTTCCCCCAAATTTGACATGTAAAACTCTATATATCTTATTTTTCTATAATGTCATTAAGAGTATATAGGTCACAATCTGTTCTCCAATAACATTTAAAGAATATGATGCTAGGGGCACCTGGGTGGCTCAGTCAGTTGAGTCCAACTTCACCTCAGGTCATGGTCTCACAGTTCATGAGTTCAAGTCTGGCATGGGGCTCTGTGCTGTCAGCTCAGAGCCTGGAGCCTGCTTCAGATTCTGTGTCTCCTCTTTCTCTGCACCTCCTCCACTTGCACTTTGTCTCTCTCCATCTCTCAAAAATAAACGTTAAAAAAAATTTTAAACAATGTGATGCTCAAGCAATGAATTGCTATCACTAACAAATTATGCCTGAAAGGTCTAGCTCACACTAGTGACCATTAAATTAAATTAGTACTACATATCTTTTTACTTTTCCATAGACCCTTACAGTTTATGTTCTGCAGGTGGCCTTGCTTCAATCATACAAATGATTATCTGTGAGACCTTGCAGGGATAAGGGAAATTTTAGAGATATACCATGAACAGGTTCATTAAGCTTTTACACAGGAGTATACATATTCCTTCCACTTACATTTTATTAACCCACATTTTATTGGCCAGAGCAAGTTACATGCCTGCTTTAATTAGTTGCATGATGTATAATTGCACCAGGGAGGACAGCAAATATTGAGAGCAATGGCATAGTATTTTAAACAGGGCAATGACATGATCTTATTTATATTAGGGGATGAATTGTAGGAAAACAAGAATGGGGGTTTCCTGGGTGGCTCAGTTAGTTGAACATCTGACTCTTGATCCCTGCTCAGGTCATGATCCCATGGACAAGATCCAGCCCCAAGTCAGGTTCTGTGCTGACACAGCAAAGCCTGCTTAGAATTCTCCCTCTCCCTCTCTCTCTCTGCCCCTACCTGCCACTCTCTCTCATGTGTGATCATGTGCATATGCATGCTTGCTCTCTCTCAAAGTAAATAAACATTAAAAAAAAGAATCAAACAATGAACTTAAATATATTTCAGAAGTCCATGAAAAGTATGGTCATGGCTTATACAGAGGTGCTGGAGGTGGAGAGAATTTAATGCATGGTAGCATCAATGTGACTTGCTAATGGATTAGATGTGGAGGATCAAGGAAAAGGATAATTCAAAGATGACTCTTAATTTTTTTTGTTTTCAGTTATTTATTTTGAGAGAGAGAGAAAGAGAGCAGGGGAGGAGGGGCAGACAGCAAGGGAGACAGAAAGAATCCCAAGCAGGCTCCGCACTGTCAGCACAGAGCCCAATATGGGGCTTGAACTCACCAACCATGAGTTCACAACCTGAGCCAAAATCAAGAATTGGATGCTTAACGAACTAAATGACCCAGGTGCCCCAACTCTTAAGTTTTTAAACTTAATTAAAACTTAATTAGCAATTCATTTGAGAAAGCATATAATCCAGGAAAGATGATTCACTATACAAGAAAATGAAACGTTTTGCACAACTACCATAGAAAAGGTACCAAAGCATTAAAGAATATATAAGACCTATGCTGTACAAAGTGATACAAGGCCAAAAAATACGAATATTTTACAAAGTAATTATAGTGCTAATAACACATAAGGAAGAACGTATTAAAATGGGGAAAATATAGACTAATAAACTTAAGGTAGATTTATGTGAATAATCTGAATTCATACTAGCAAATTAAAATCCAGGGGTGCCTGGGTGGCTCAGTCGTTTAAGCGTCCGACTTTGGCTCAGGTCATGATCTCCCGGTCCCTGAGTTCGAGCCCCGCATCCGGCTCTGTGCTGACAGCTCAGAGCCTGGAGTCTGCTTCAGATTCTGTGTCTCCCTCTCTCTGCCCCTCCCCCACTCATGCTCGCTCTCTCTCTCCCCCCCTCTCTCTCTCTTTCTCGCTCTCTCTGTCAAAAATAAACTTAAAAAAAATAAGACACACCAGTCTTTAAATAAATAAATAAATAAAATCCAAAGAACCTTAAAATAATAATGTACAATGACTAAATAGTGTCTAATCCAAGAATGCAGGTATGATTCAAAATTTAGGAAATCTGTAATAATCACAAAAATAGTTCAAAAGAGAGTATAAATCTTATCACCTCCTACCCCTGTTTGTCCTATGAAGTTTACCAAAGTTTTTGTTCTTAGAATTTCTTCCCAGAATATTTGCCTAACAAGGCAGATAGAACAATGAAATTCAGCTACCTTCCACTCAATTTTTCCTAGTCCAAATCTCTAGTGAGTAATTTATGTCTCAGTGATCTCCAGTCTAATTGACTCTCAGTTTAATGGGCCCCAAGCTTCTCTATGCAGGATTGATTACCTTAGAGTATTTCCACGACAAGGCAATAAGTGTTTCTGGGTTGTTTCATTTAACATTTTTTGCTACTTTTTTCCCTATCAGTAGTGGATGAGAAAATTGGAGATAAATATATAATGTAAATACTGAAGCCAACAAACAACTATATACAGCTAATTGATGCTATTTGTTTATTCCTTTATTCATACATTCATTCATTCACATTTATTTATTCACACACTCAATGAATATTTACATTGTTCCTAATATGTTCCAAACAAAATGATAGGTTCTTTGAGTGACATTTCTTTCTTGGAGTGAAAAATCTTATTTTAAAGTTCTATACATCGAAACATAGAAACATATTTTTTAAAAAGAAAAATAATAAGGCTTAAATTAGGTAGAAACAAAAATCACAAGATATTCTTGATACATAGATCAATAAATTGATAGAATATGGGATGTAATAACATAGCCAAGTGTTTGGCTGGTATCTTATAAGTGGACCACATAAGCACAACATGGGTATCTTGTACTAAGAGTAGAAAACAGAGAACAGAAAACTAGCTTAATTTCTTTGTATCAATTGTGGTTTCATTGAAAAATGGATGGCTCAAACATAAATTATGGTAATATATGGAGGGGTTAATAAACAGACTAATTGTAAAGATACAAGGAGGATATAGGGAAAACACGAGATATATTGTAGCCTCTCCTGGGTCTAGAGACAGCGTGGTTGTTACCACCATTAGATCCAAGAGCTATGAAGAGAGGGCATTTCGAATAGTCTTGGAGAAGGGAATATAAGAGGGAGGCAGCTAGCCTAAGACAACCCAACAGAGAGGATATTGGAAGAAAAAATACCCAGAGTTCACTTTCCTTTTTTTCACCACCAGTCTCCCATGGGGCTGCTCAGTAGCCAAACCTAATTAGACATGAGAACAAAAGTTGGTATAGTCACTAAGGCAGAGAAGAGGAGGGAAGGAGAAAATGGATTATTTCCACCAAAACCTGTTCAAATATGCTGTAAATTTGTAAATATTAAACTTATAACTAAATACTATGATTATATTAGCACAGTCATGAGTCATATCATACAGTTGAAAACTCATAGAGCATTTATATTATAATACACTAATATCTGCCTAGCCAGAACTTATATGACTTACTGCTGTCATTAGAGTATCATGTTCCCTTGCACATCTCCTACCAATAAATAGAAGCAGGTACCTCAGTACAGAGTCCACATCTACATCAGCAAAATATTGTCTTGATGACTCTGAGAATTCCACTGAGTGATACTCTTTGCTTCCACCTTATCTTGGGACAGAAACACTTCTCATCAGCCACCAGAAAGAACAAACAACTGTGCAAATGAGATAGAGACCTCATTTATGAAAATAGCTGCCTGAGAAGTTGCCTCAGAGAAGAAACTCTCTGTCTCTGGTAATGCTAGAGTCAGAGGTGTCTATGCAACATGCCGAGGGTGTCTATGCAACATGCCTAGGACTGAGCCACCTGCTCCCTTTGTTGCCATTAGCCTAACATAAATCCTGCTCAGTTTGAGATGATTCTTAAAAGTCCTACGAAGAAAATTATCCATAGCCTATCCTCTTCAGCTAAGGATATCACCACAAAAAGAAAAAGAAAAGGTTTACTTTTACTCTGTAGTTTATCTTGGGCACAGTCCTACCCTGACTTTACTGCCTTCTAGGTGGAGATCCACTATTCTTCTTCAATCCATTTAACATTTATCTCATTTATTGAGATAGTTGAGATTTAGCTCTACCATTTCACAACTTTTTTTTATGTTTATAAGGCTTCTCTTTAGAAAACAATAATAATATCTATTTTCCTTGAAGAATCTGATATTACTCTAGAGACCCACCAAATGCAACTTGAAGTAATTAGTCAAAAATCCTATCATAACATTTTTCTCCTTTTTCACGCAGTTGTTCATGAAATAGTCATTCATTTTGTTTTTACTCTTTGCCAAACACTGAGATGGTAGTTGGAGCCAGAAAAACATATTCCCTCTCCTCGAGATTTCAGAATACTGAGTCAGGCTTAACAAAAAGAAACAAACAAAAAATTCTAGTAGACATTTGCCTCACTTATTTTTAACATGTGGTGGTATCTGTGGTTTGCTTGGAGAGGAAAAAATGCTGTCTATGGGAGTTTTCACTTTGCAAATGACAGATTAATTGAACCCTGAGGGATAGCATAGAAAGAATCAGAGATGGACAGAGGAAAAGAAGGAGGTAGTGGACTTATTACACAGGATTAGCATTTGAAATGCTTAGGGTTGGGACCAGGATGTAGCTGTGAGCACTGTAGCATAAGCTTCATCTATAGAATGACAAGCTGCAAGCCTGGAAAAGTAGACAGGGAGGTGAGTCATGAAGGACCCTGTATGTCACTAATACTAAAAATTGCAGGTTTTATCACTGGTTTACCAGTATACATCTTTAAAGTTATATTCAAATAAAATCACATTTTGTAACAGGAATAGCTTCCATCTATCATCACCAAATGAAATAATTGAGATAATTTCAGTTTAATTACATTCAAAATGGACAAATTCTAAAATGTCTCTGTAATTTAATCTGATATCTATCTTTTAAATTAGCCTGTGTTATGGAGTCCAATGTCTTGAACGTATTAATTAAAATAATGGTAACATTATAAAATATTGAAGGTTGCAAAATGCACTATCAAGCCATTCCAGATGGATAAAATAGTAATTGTATGTGCTACAGTGGGAAAATGCTAATAGGAGCAATTGAATTTCCTTCAGCTGAATCATTAATAAAACTCTGCAAGCAAGTTAGATTTAAATATATGGTTTAATGGTGCTGATTATCTTTAGATTTGTGGTTTCTCCCTAATGATAAGAACAATATGTGTGACATTTTTCGATAATAATTATGAAAATATTACTAATTATTACTAACATTTATTGAAAGTGTCCTGCATGCCCAGCCCAGCACCAAGCACTTTCTATTACTTATCTCATCTAATTCTCATAATAACCATATAAGATAGGTACTATTATTAACTGCATTTTAGAGGGGAAAAATCTGAAACTTAGTCTAAATAAATTACCCAAAGTACTTTAGCTAGTCATTGTTAAAGCTCTGATTCCAAGTCATGCACTTCTGCTTTCTGAGGCCAAGATGAGGAAAAGACTTGAGGTAAGCTCGCTTTTCCTTTATCTATAGTGATTCATTTCATGTTTTATAAAATATAGCAATCTGCTAAATTAGGAAAAAATAAAAAAACTAATACTGAAATCTGTTAATGTGAAATAATTTCTTCTTCCCCCTTAATAAATCAATTTTTATTCTGAAGCATGACAATTAATGAGGTTTATCATGGTATGCCTAACTATGGGCTGTTATTAACAGTCGTAAAATTATCAGGACACAGCATTTGACTTGATAACCTGGCATGAACAAATTTCCAAAGATTGATTTTTATGGTGCCTACATTAGTCCTCTCATTCATTTGTTCTTAGTTGGTTGACTGCTAATTCCAGCAAAAGAGAAAGAAGAAATTCTTAAGGCTGCTTTTCCCCCCTAGAACAATAAAGCTTTGGTCCCATTACATTAGCATGATGGAAGTCTTTGTGGCAATTTATTTATGCAAAGTTCATATTCCATAAAAATTGTTTAGGTTTAAAGCAGTTGTTATCACCAATTAAAGATGTTGTGTAATGGAAGGATGAATTAATTTCCTATTCGGACTTGCTTTTTAGAAGCAAAATAGGCATTTCCTATTACTGAACATAAGAAACTTGCTTCCCAAACATAGCTTACTTTTTCTAGATACAGATTCAATACCTCTCACAGCAAAAAATGTTTGAGGTTTAAAAAAATCTCATATGGATAGCCCTAAGAATATGAGGATGATCTATATGTAGGGGGAGGGAAAAACCATTTAATCTTACCTACTGATATTATACAACAGAAGACAAGCTGTATTTCCTTGTTGCTTAGACTAATGAAAACGTTTCCTTTTAAGAAATCATGTAAAGAGCTATCAACTGTTCCTCTGCCACAGCAGAAGTTAGAAATTTTTTAAAGTGAGTTTTTCTGCTATCAATGGCCTTTTAAAAAGGTCATTATGGGGCACCTGGGTGTCTCAGTCAGTTAAACATCTGACTCTTGATTTCAGCTCAGTTCGTGATCTCACAGTTAGTGAGTTTGACTCCCACATCGGGCTCTGTGCTGACAATGCAGAGCCTGCTTGGGATTCTATCTGTCTCCCTGCCTGCCCCTCTCGCACTCTCTCTTGCTCTCTCTCTGAAAATAAATAAATAAACGTTAAAGTAAATAAAAAATAAAAAAATAAAAAATGATCACAATGCCATTATAATCTTATACTTTGCTTACTGTGTATAAAGACTCTAAATATACAATATATTTTACAATATATACTTGCAACATTAATAAAAATAAAGAAGTTGTATACTTTGGGCAAACTCTTAATGCTCACTACATATGTGTTATTGGACACACACATTTAAAAAAAATTTTTTTAATGTTTATTTATTTTTGACAGAGAGAGACACAGAGCATGAGCAGGGAGGGGCAGAGAGAGAGGGAGACACAGAATCTGAAGCAGGCTCCAGGCTCTGAGCTGTCAGCACAGAGCCCGACGCGGGGCTTGAACTCACAGACCGCGAGATCATGACCTGAGCTGAAGTTGGACTCTTAACCTACTGAGCCACCCAGGCACCCCAGACACACACGTTTTAAACACATAAGTATTATGGATAATAAAAGGTTCCAGAAAAAGGGTCAGGAATCCAAACCAGAGGGATAAACATTAAGGTTGGGAATACAAGTTAGGGGCCAGGCTGAGAAGGATCATAACCTACTGGTTATGGTTTTCCTTTCCTCTCCATCTCAAATACCACATTATTGCACTCAACTGTAAATCCTGCCCCTACCCTCAACTCTCCTGCCACATACCCGCTGCATAAAACCAGCTACTATCCTATTTTAGTTTACAATTTTGGCACTGCTCTAGATATTCATAATTGAGTATGTATCTCTTAAATTCATGGCATTGAACTTTAGCTAAAGTCCATGATACTTCTTGAGAATCCTTTCTTGCTTGACTAGTCATTTACATCTGCCATTTTCCTCAGTGATATCTTCAAATTTCCAGTGCTTTCTCAAAACTACCTCTCCAGTTCCTTACATGTTCAGGGTGCCCTGTAATTTAGCATTTGAGTGGATATGCTGCCCGATTATCTTGCCAATAAACCTATTTGCACAATCACATATTTACATACTTCCCCTCATTTCATCACTTCTGCCAAGGCCCGTGAATAGCATTCCTGGGCTTGGACATCCATTCTTATCATATACTACTGCTAAGAGGCTTGAGGTGTCTTCATGCAGAAAGCAGCCCTCTGAGAAATGATCTATCATTCTGGCCACCACCACAACACAAAACAAAAGAAACAAGGAAAACAAACAAACAAAAAACATCATCAAGGATCCTTACTACCCTTTCCCTACCTACAATCACCCCTGCCAAACAAAGATCAAAACATGTCCTGAAAATGTGCATCCCTTTTCCAGTTTTCATCCAGGTGGAAGCACTGACTTAGTAACACAAGTAGCACATGAGTCAAATAGGCTCAGATGTAAAGTACAGTCGACCCTTGAACAACTCAGGGGTTAGAGGCATGGACCCGCCCCTGTTCCCCATGCAATCACAAAACTCAGTATAACTTTTGACTTCCTAAAAGCTTAACCACTGATAGCCTACTGCTGATCAGAAGCCTTACTAATAACATAAACAGTAGATTAACACATATTTTGTAGGTTATATGTATTATATACTGTATTCTAACCATAAGCAAAGCTGAAGAAAAGAAGGTGTTATTAAAATCATAAGGAAGAGAAAATGCATTTACAGTATGGTACTTCATTTATGGGGGGAAAAAATGCATATGAGCAGACCTGTGCAGTTCAAACCCATGTTGTTCAAGCATCAATGGTATTTTGTGTTTTGTTTTTCTGTCCACATTTGAAATTCATTTCAACCCATGATCTTAACAACAGGGACAAGTGAGTATCCCTAAAAACCATAAATCCAGGCAATGGATTCTGAAAAACAGTAATGAATTCTGAACACTCTAGGGCAAAGAAGGGCCTGATATGTACGAGAGGGATGAGATTGGCCCATGGGCAATAAAGCATAGAGCCACTATCATCATGTGGAAAAACCAGGATTAAAGAAAATAAATTGCTACCAAAGAATCTGAAAGTTCTGGGCAGTGAGGCAGAAACTAGAAATGAAGAAATAAGGAGGAAATCACATACATGAAACCAGTGTTAAAAGGTGTTGGAATTAAGGCAAGAGAAGGGGCCTGGTGAGACTCCTCATGGTGCCGGATCACATGTGATTTTTCTGGGGGCCTCTGATTCACGCTTGCAGAACGAGAGACTGGTTGACCTATTTGAAAGTGACCAACTTAATTGCTGCCTTTTCTTTTACATTTAAAATCTTTGAAAATGGCACAGGTGAGTTGGGCTTTTAGTTATGTTAATATCCTTCCTGATACAAGGAGATGTTAAGAGATAGCCATCCTTAATCAGCTTCCTACTGATACCACAGAGCTCATCAATTAGCCAAGGGTGTGTTCCCCTCAAATCCACCATGTGTTTTACTCCAGGTACCAGCCACCATTCCTTGTGTATATTCTCAAGCCATAGTGAACTGGGTTAGACCACTTGAGCTATGAGATAGCTTTTGTCTTGCTGACCTAAGACATCTATTTATTTATTAATTCAACAAATACATAAGGAGTGCCTATGTTTTTCTAGCTATTTTGTGTATGCTCAGGGTTACATATACAAAGAAAACATGTATAATCCCTGACTTCATTAAGGTCACAGACAATAAGGGAAGAGAGAAAGTTAATTGAGTAGATAGATTAGCTAGCCCTTTCTATACCAGTATGACCAGAATGGAAAGAATTTAATCCAAGTTGAGGAGCAATCCAGTGACAGTTTTAGTGATTCCCTGAGGTCTTAAATGAGGTAGGAAACATCCATCTGCTCATAATCACAATAATTTAGAGGTGGGGAGTGAGAGCCAGTAGAAGAAATAATCTTTTCCATATGTTAAATTACACTATATTATCTCCAGTGATAATTAGCACTAGTTTTCATATGATAAGCTTACTACATAGGCGAATCATATGGAAACAAATGTCTCTAAAACACCAGATAGTAGGTTTACTGATCTAGAACTGTAAGACCCAGATGGATTAGAGCCCTTTTTTCTCAGGAACCTGTGAATTGGGGAAAAGGGAAATGTCAATGCTCATCCAGATGAAATCCAAAAAACAAACTTCCTTTTCTAAAAAATAGGAAGAAACAAAAAAATTAAGCTTATTCTTATAGAAGGGATCGTTTTTCCTGAGAGAAGGAATTGGGCTGCCACCTGAGTAGGGGATTATAGTGGAAAAGGAGAGGGCACCTGAGGGGAGAAATCCAGATCAGGAGCAAAAATATTGCACAGATGATCTCTTCTGTTAGGGCTAAGTTGGGAAGTACTTTCCCTGGAGATTTTATTTGTCTTCCCAGTCTCTAGTTGCACTTTTCCTATCAGAGGTTTTTCCATTTCTTGTCTCCAAGGAGTAAGGGAATGCAATAAGGGTAATGTATAAATTAGCCAATATGCTAGCCTTTATTCTTTATACCCCCTAACTCCCTTCTGAAAGTATTCAACTTTTTGGATTATCTCAGTAGTTAGATGGATTCAACTGATGTAGAGATTTGGGGTCAGGATTGTGAAAGGAGGGATGGGCACATACTGCTCAGTTTTCCCTTCAGCCCTTGAAGAGACCCTGGGTAAAGGAGCAGGCAACTCTTGGTGGATAATGATCCAATATCCTTGGGAATTATTGGTGTCATGAGATAAATTCAAGACCCAGGAAGTGCCAAAGAAATTCCAGGCATAGGGAATTATGTCTAAGTTTTATGACTTCTCTGAGTAAATGAAAACCATCCTTTGACAAGATAAAGAGAAGGAGCTGAGTAAAACTCAGATAAAAGGATAATAATTTCTTAAATGGTACTAATAGGGGAAATTGTGGGAAACATGAGAGCTCATAGTCGCATTCCAAGCTCATTTGGACTCTCCATTGTTTTGATATTCTCTGATGCTGTCTATGTCAAATTCATGGCTAAATTCAAATCATGTCCATATGGTCCTGGGCTCTTTTTGTCTAGGACAGGTTTTAAAACAGAGGTCAAGAAAAAACGGTGGAGTTTAATAATCCATTTGTTGAGCATATAGCTGCTTAATTCTTGCTGAATAACTTTGGTTATGAATATATCTTGCCAGTCACAAGGTTTGTAGCAGAAGGGAGAAAGCACACCTAAGAGGAAGGTTTCAGGGTGAGAACAGGAACAGATCCACACAAGTTTCTTCCTCTCCCTCCTAGAGGAGAAGGAGATGTCTAGAATAAAGTTTCCAAAAAAGGCATGGCCAATCCAAACCAGGAACCCTGTGGTCAAAAGCACAGCCTGTTTGATGAGAGGGAGGAATGGTGGTAGTTCTAGATACTTCTAGAAAGTTCTAGAAAGCAGAGTTGCTGTGAGGATGGTAAAAGTACTATAATCAAAATCAATTATTCCATATATCTTATCTAGTTGAGAAAGAACACGGAGGAGGAGGACTCATTGCTACTCTCCCAGTTCCCTTCTCCTACCCTCACTACTGCCCTGCTCTATTGGGACTGATTAGGGCTGAGAGATGTAAGAAGGAGGCAGATCTCCATTAAGAGTCAGGGCACAATTCAGGACTTAATGGTCAGAGAACTCAGTGAAGCTTCTGACCAGCCTATGGCTACCTCAGATAGTGTTTTAACCTCTGTCCGTAGACATAGAACATAGAAGATACTCCCAAATGCGGGAGGGAGGGAGGGAGGGAGGGAGGGAGGGAGGGAAGGAAGGAAGGAAGGAAGGAAGGAAGGAAGGAAGGAAGGAAAAAGAAAGAAAGAAAGAAAGAAAGAAAGAAAGAAAGAAAGAAAGAAAGAAAGAAAAGGGAGAGGAAGTGAGGAAGGAAGGAAGGAAGGAAGGCCCGAATATATCTGAAGACTCCATAGGGTACATTTAAGCCAGGCCAGAGAATGAGAGTTGACTCACAGACCCAGTCCTTCTTTCTCCAATAATGACCTCAAGCTTTTTCTTTTTAATATTTGTTATGTTTGTTATTTAGTTTTATTTTTTATTGCTTTTGTTTCTCATCAGTGGTCTTTTATTAAAATGACCATTGTTTGCATGGAGTACAGGGGGAGGAGAGCTACTTAAACCAGGAACACCTTTATCCTGAAGCTAGACCTCTGATTTTAACCGTGTTCTTGTAGCTCTCAAAGTGTTTCCAACAGGTTCCCTCCTTGAGGGATTTTACCCATAAGTCATCAGCTCTACCTTATGGACCTGCTACCCTCTTAGCTACCTAGTGGATAATCTCAATTCTTTTTCTTTTCTTCTTCCAGATTTTGTGGCTCTATATTAATCATTAAAAGTGCAAAGTTCTCAGCATTAACAATGTACAGAAATGCTTAAAATTAATTTAAGGGTTGGGGGTTTCCTAGGAGGATACATATGAATTTATAAAACCTCTGAAATATTGATCCAAATGAATCCACTTGGGGAAAGGTTTACTTTAAAAATTTTTTTGAGTTGTCTGTCCCTAAGGTAACTGGAATTTCTACATAAGTCAGTAGGAATTCCTCATGGATTTTGCAGTGCTTCTGTGTGTGTGTGTGTTTTTATTATTTCAAAGACAAACATTTCTCAATTCTGTCAATCTTTTGTGGTATAAGATGGCTTATTTCACAGATAAATTGTTATTATAACTCACAGTGGAATCCAAAATAATCCAAAGCACAGTAGTAGTACAATCCCCTGGAGAACATCGAGCCAAATAAATCACATTTTGTAGCATTTCTCACTTCACCAGGGAAACATTTTTATCCAGGTGAAATAAGGATAAATACCAGAGGCATTCATAATTCATAGGAGGACAATATGGGAACTAAGAAGGTGTGTACAAGAGAATTGCATGCCTTAGGTTGACTATGGAAAGCCCTCAAAGAAATTAAATTAAGAAAACTAAATTTTCCCCTGGGTATTATATTCTAAGCCTTGGTATAATGGGTTGCATCACAGATATTCTTTTTAAAAAGGCATGCAAGGAGCAAGCAGAGAAAAATGATATTGAAGAAGAGCATTCTCCCTGGTGACAGACAATACAAGATCCATCCCAGAGTCGAAGAAACACTTGGTTTCAAAGAAGGAACACTTTCAGGGCGGTTAAGGAAGATAAAACCTGGAAAGGTCCACTGACCTTGGCAATTTGATAAGGGATTCTGGGAATTAAGGCAAACTTTCTTCTTTCCCATAATCCCCTTGAAGTATCTCAAAGCAGTTGGTTTTGCAAGATCAAATATTTGGGTTTTTTCTGGGCGCCTGGGTGACTCAGTCAGTTAAGTGTCTGACTTCAGCTCAGGTCATGATCTCACCATTGGTGAGTTTGAGCCCATGTCGGGCTCTGTGCTGACAGCTCAGATTCTGCTTCAGATTCTGTGTCCCCCTCTCTCCCTCTCCCGCTCATGTTCTGTCTGTCTCTCTCACTCTCAAAAATAAATAAACATTAAAAAAATTGTTTTTAATATTTGGGGTTTTTTCTTCCCTAGCTAATTGATTTTACATATTTTCCTTTAAAAGATGCCTTTAGGCCTCAGACTCTTTTACTCTACCATGTGTAAAGAGCAGGAAAAGGAGAGGTTTATAAACACACACACACTCACACACACACACACACACACACACACACACACACACACACACTAGAGAGACAAAGAGACAGAGGGGAAGAGACAGAAAGAGAGAGAGACAGAGAGAAAGACAGAGAGAAAGACAGGGAATTTACTGCAGTGAGGGACCAGAATCTAGATTGTTTTAAGTAGCCTTGAACTGTATTAATTTTTTAAACATTTTTTTCCTTTTCCTTGGAGAATGGTGGAATATAGAAAAGCATATAAAGAAAAATATAGGTAAGTATAATATTGGAGTGGGAAGACAGAAAATAAAGGAAACTCACATCTAATAGACTTCTTTTCCTGTGAAGTAGAAAGGTAAATTTCAGAAAATATGTAGTAGATGTGGGATTTAAGAAAATAAATACGAATTTATTTAGTAATTTAATTTAGACTAACTTATTGAGGGGAATTATAAATGGAGCCCAACAGAGATAAATAGTAACATAGTATGAGTGTTTTGGTTATTCACAAATCCTTTATGTCACGGATGCAGAAGATCCCCCTGCAGTTGTATTAATATACGTCCTGATTACTATGTCAAGTTTATCTCTGAGCTGCATCTCTTGAAGGACTTTTTGAGAGGTTTGCATGATAATTTAACTGTAATGTAATATAAGCCCAAGTGGCAGAATGTCTGCGGCTGAAAGCTGACAGAGTAATGAGTAAACCATTTGTTTTCCAAAGATAAGCAGTGCAATTTTGGTAAATAGGTAGGCTCTGAGAATGCATACCCCCCACACACACACATCAACTACACATACACACATGTTAAAATATGTGCATCCACAGTCTAAAGGTAAATAAATACAAAATAACATTAGCTTTAGAGTGGTTTCATTGAAATATAATATGTAGAAGAAATGGTTTAACAGACAGGCTCACTGTAATTTGTTCCAATTAGACCACATCTACTGTGGTCACTTCTGTGAGTCATTTTTGGAAAGATTACCAGAATAATTAAAACAACTGAGATTGTTTCCTTTCTTCTAAAAAGAAATTCATGGGGGATATAGTGGCTCTTTCCAAATATTTGAAGGACCATCTAATAAAGAAGAGGTAAGACTTAGAGCACAAAATCTAGAAGTAGAACTAATGGGTAGAAGTTACTAGTTATAGTCAATACAAATTGAATTTTCTTAGACATCGTTGTTTAACAATAGAATGAAATTTCTTATGAGAAAGTCAACTCTTTGCAACTGAAAATGAACAGGGGGATTGACTTTTTGCTGCACATGCTCTCATTAAAAGGATTTGTGGTGAACAGAGGATTATTTGTAGGGAGATCCATTATAACTCTAGGATTTTGTGGTGATTATATGTGAGGCAATACTATGTACAATTTCTGTGTGCATAAACAAATATATTTAAGTTTACTCTTAGCCCCCCTTGCATTCCATCAATAAATGAAATAACTTTCTTCAGTCATGTTGAAGGTTCTGAACACCATGTTTAATAAGAGTGTTTTACATTTTTACAAATGGTGTTAACTAATCAAAGAGTAGAACTTGGCTGTTACTTCATTTTTTTAATTTTTTTAATTTTTGATTATTTTTGAGAGAGAGAGACACACACACATTGTGAGCAGGAGAGGGGCAGCGAGAGAGGGAGACACAGAATCCAAAGCAGGCTCCAGGCTCTGAGCTGTCAGCACAAAGCCCAATGCAGGGCTTGAGCTCATGAGCTGTGAGATAATGACCTGAGTTGAAGTCGATGCTTAACTGACTGAGCCACTCAGGCGCCCCTGATACTTTTTTATTGAAGTACAGTTGACATACTGTACTTCATATATTAGTTTCAGGTGTATAACATAGTATTTTGACAATCATATACATTATGAAATGCTCACCACAGTAAGTGTAGTTACTACCTGTCACTGTACAAAGTTATTATAATATTATTGACTATATCACCATGCTGTATTTTTCATCCCCATGACTTATTTGCTCCATAACTGGGTTATAAAATAAATGTGTGTTTAATGAAGAAGTCTCATATTGATCAAGTTATAAAATAATATTTCTCTGTTCTGCATATAAAACATTTGCCCATATTTTGAAATGAACTTTGTGCATTTCATTTTTAATAGATCCAGAATGGATCCAAAGATATATGAAATGTTTAATAATAACTCACGTTTTTCTTTATACCTATGGAATGTATTTTATATTAGAACACACATGAAAATACTACATGTCAAAGTTTTAAAACAGCTTTAAAAGTTACCTAATTTTTTACAGTAAAGGAGCTCATGAGTGGTTAAAACTCCTTTTGCTCCAAGATATGATAAATATCTAAAGAATCTCTTAAGATTTAAAAGTATATATATTTTCTAAAATGATAAACCCAATCAAGATGTTAATGAACCCTAATGATTATAGAGAAAACATGTTAGTAGAAGCATTATTAAAATACAGGCTAACTTTATATTGTCACTTCAAGGCACAGAGTAGGGCAGTTGGACACAGTTGGAACCTACAGACTAAAGGTCTTATTAACATTGGGTGGACCAGGATCTTGAGGCAAAAAAGAAAGAGAGGGAGAAGGAAAGAGAGATGAGGAGGATGAGGAAGAGAGGAAGGAAGGGAGGGAGGAAGGAAGGAAAGAAGGAATTGAGACAGTGAGTACAGGCAGGCATTTTTATCTGAACAGCTCTGAAAAGAAAAAAAAAAAAAACGTGTAGTTTTAAGTAGAGGTTCATAAACTGTGTTTCACTCTGGCCAACTCAGGTATGAGAGTGTAGCCCAGGATGTTGTGTATATCCTGCTTTTCACAGAGATATTTTTCATACTTTATCATATCATGAATGTTTTTTATGCTCAAAATATAATGGTCAATATGAGATATATTGACATTGGCCCTATCTTCAGAAAATTATAAACTAAGGAGAAAATAGAGATGAATATATGTAAGAACAAAAGAAGATGGGACATAAATATACATAATCTAACTCATTTCATTTCAAAGCTTGTGCTAAAATACGATTATTATTTTTAATTCACCATATTTATCAACAGGACATGTATGCTAATGCACGTTGTTCATCACTAGAAAACAAATTAACCATTAAACCTATTGGTAGTAACAGGCGGTTAACTTACATTAAGTACTTATTATGTGACAGAAACATTACATGCAGTTTCACATGGGAATCTCACAACAATTCCAGGAAAGGTAATATTAACCCCTCTGTTTGATGAGAAAATGAAAAACCTCATGATTAAGGAAAGTATAAGTTTATTCACCCAGCTGCAAAAGATTAGCAGCTGGTTTCAAATTACTTCAAGTGTGTTTACTCAGTGCAAGGCGATAAACACTGATGCAGGCATTCTCATATTCCAGTTAGCGTGACCCTATATTTTGGCTTGCTCAGGGCAGTTCCCTCTCCGCCTGTCTTCCTTGTGTAATTATAAATAGGGCCACCTTTCACTTTCAAAGTGTGCCAGTTTGGTAACACACATATGCTCATTATAATAATACTCCATATTGCTAGAATCCACATATTTCCCCTTCAAAATTCAGAACAGTATACAGGCCTTTCTGTGTGCATGCACAAGCCCATGTGCATAGGCATGTGTGCCTGTGAGTGTGTGTTTCACTAAATTATAGGAAGGGATGAAAAATGACCATAATGTAGCAATTCTTTTGTAGAGTTGATGTTCTATTCCTCATTTTGAAGAAATGTATTTAATAAAACCTGAAATAGGAAGTAGATAATTATGTGCAGAATCTGGATTGCAAGTATAATCAACTTGAATAATTACAATAAAAACTTAGTGATCTGTCTATAAGATAGGCCCTTAATGGAATTCAAGAAAACTTTTTCAAAAAAGGTAGATTAATATTCATATGCCGGTCAAGTGTGTACAGCAGTGATATTAGACCTACTGAATATTGTTTATTCAGGAAATGATAATGTTTATCCTCTAAATTTTGATACTCCAACATCAGATAATTTAATGTAATTGTTTTCTCCTTTAGATATATGAGTTTATAAGTAGAATGATAAACATATAAGTTGAAAATGACTTAATATACTGTACAGAATCAATTTTATAAAATTCTAGAACTCTAGAAAATACTAGACCAGTAATCTAAATATTTGTATACAAATGTTGAATGAAAAAATATACAAAACTTAATTTATATATATATATATATACATATATATGCTTAATGTAGTCTGTATATCTATAATGTACATAATTTTACTAAAGTCTATTAAATATATAATTTATAATACACATATATATTTCCCATATCAGCATTTCATATATTAATTGTATAACATGGAATGACTGAAACTAACATTTATCGAGCATTATATTACATGCAAGGACTCTCCCAACTACATTACATTTATTTTATTATCTAATCCTCATAATGACCCTGTGATTGTAAGGTACTATTAAATTCATGATCTCAGGATTAGAAAATTGAGTCATTCCCCAAGATGATACCATTATTAAGTAGTAGGGCCTGGAATCAAATATAAAATTCATAGACATATCTTCTAGCTTAAAAACGAGGATTAACTCCTGGGCGCCTGAGTGGTTTAGTCAGTTAAGTGTCTGACTCTTGATTTTGGTTCATGAGCCTGAGCCCTGTGTCAGGCTCTGCACTGTGAGTGCAGAGCCTACTTGGGATTCTCTCTCTCCCTCCACCTCTCTCTGCCCCTCCTGTGTTTGGCGCACATGTGCTCATATGCTCGCTCTCTCTCTTTAAAAATATTAAACAAATTTTAAAAAATAGGGACGCTTCTGGGAAGATGGTGGCGTAGTAGGATGCTGAGCTCACTGCGTCCTGCGGGTCACTTAGATTCCACCCACACCTGCCTAAATAACCCCAAAAATTGCCAGAAGACTATCAGAATGGAGTCTCCGGAGCTAAGCGCAGACAAAAGGCCAACGGAAGAGGGTAGGAAGGGCGGAGAGGTGGTGCACACTACACGGACTTGCGGGAGGGAGCCGGGGCAGAGGGGCAGCCCACCGGCAAAGCAGAACCCCTGAGTCTGGATGGCAAAAGCAGAGGGGCCAGACGGAGTGTGTTCAGACAGCAAGTGGGACTTAACATCTGGAAGGTTATAAATTAACAGATCTGTTCGGAGAGTGGGAGGGCTGGAGGACAACGGGAGGGAGTGTTGTTGAGCCCCAGACGACAGACCGCAGCTTGGCAGGGAACAAAGGCGCTCGCCAGTACCATCTCCCTCGCCCATCCCCCAGCCAAAATCCCAAAGGGAGCCAGTTCCTGCCAGGGAACTTGCTTGCACCGTGCGCAAACACCCAACACTGTACTTCTGCGGATCCATCCCTCTGGCGGGTCGGACTCCCTCCTGGTGACTTAGGGCCCCTCCCGAAAGGAAGGGTGCACCTTGCGGATCCACCCCAGCTAATACACCAGATCCCCAGCACCACAACCCTGCAAGTGTGCAAGTAGCCCAGATGGGCCACGCCACCCCACAGTGAATCCCGCCCCTAGGAGAGGGGAAGAGAAGTCACACACCAGTCTGACTGTGGCCCCAGCGGTGGGCTGGGGGCAGACATCAGGTCTGACTGTGGCCCCGCCCACCAACTCCAGTTATTCAAGATAGCACAGGGGAAGTGCCCTGAAGTTCCCCACCACTCCAGGGACTATCCAAAATGACTAAACGGAAGAATTCCCCTCAAAAAAACGTCCAGAAAATAACGACAGCTAACGAACTGATCAAAAATGATTTAAACAATATAACAGAAAGTGAATTTAGAATAATGGTCATAAAATTAATCGCTGGGCTTGAAAACAGTATAATGGACAGCAGAGAATCTATTGCTACAAATATCAAGGGACTAAGGAACAGACAGGAAGAGCTAAAAATGCTATTAATGAGCTGCAAAATAAAATCGAGACGAACACGGCTCGGATTGAAGAGGCAGAGGAGAGAATAGGTAAACTAGAAGATAAAATTATGGAAAAAGAAGAAGCTGAGAAAAAGAGAGATAAAAAAATCCAGGAGTATGAGGGGAAAATTAGAGAACTAAGTGATGTATTAAACAGAAATAATCTACACATAATTGGTATTCCAGAGGAGAAAGAGAGAGGGGAAAGGTGCTGAAGGTGTACTTAAAGAAATCATAGCTGAGAACTTCCCGGATGTGGGGAAGGAAAAAGGCATTGAAATCCAAGAGGCACAGAGAACTCCCTTCAGACGTAACTTGAATCGATCTTGTGCATGACATATCATACTGAAACTGGCAAAATACAAGGATAAAGAGAAAATTCTGAAAGCAGCTAGGGATAAACGTGCTCTAACATATAAAGGGAGACCTATAAGACTTGTGACCGATCTCTCTACTGAAACTTGGCAGACCAGAAAGGAATGGCAGAAGATCTTCAATGTGATGAACAGAAAAAATATGCAGCCCAGAATCCTCTATCCAGCAAGTCTGTCATTTAGAATAGAAGGAGAGATAAAGGTCTTCCCAAACAAACAAAAACTGAAGGAATTCCTCACGACTAAACCAGCCCTACAAGAGATCCAAGGGGGATCCTGTGAGACAAAGTACCAGAGACATCGCTACAAGCATGAAACCTACACACATCACAATGACTCTAAACCCATATCTTTCTGTAATGACACTGAATGTAAATGGACTAAATGCACCAACCAAAAGACACAGGGTATCAGAATGCATAAAGAAACAAGACCCATCTATTTGCTGTCTACAAGAGACTCATTTTAGACCTGAGGACACCTTCAGATTGAGAGTGAGGGGATGGAGAACTATTTATCATTGCCACTGGAAGTCAAAAGAAAGCTGGAGTAGCCATACTTCTATCAGACAAACTAGACTTTAAATTAAAGGCTGTAACAAGAGATGAAGAAGGGCATTATATAATAATCACAGGGTCTATCCATCAGGAAGAGCTAACAATTATAAATGTCTATGCACCGAATACGGGAGCCCCCAAATATATAAAACAATTACTCACAAACATAAGCAACCTTACTGATAAGAAAGTGGTAATTGCAGGGGACGTTAACACTCCACTTACAGAAACGGATAGGTCATCTAGACACATAGTCAATAAAGAAACAAGGGCCCTGAATGATACATTGGATCAGATGGACTTGACAGATATATTTAGAACTCTGCATCCCAAAGCAACAGAATATACTTTCTTCTCGAGTGCACATGGAACATTCTCCAAGATAGATCATATACTGGGTCACAAAACAGCCCTTCATAAGTATACAAGAATTGAAATCATACCATGCATACTTCCAGACCACAATGCTATGAAGCTTGAAATCAACCACAGGAAAACGTCTGGAAAACCTCCAAAAGCATGGAGGTTAAAGAACACTCTACTAAAGAATGAGTGGGTCAACTAGGCAATTAGAGAAGAAATTTAAAAATATGGAAACAAATGAAAATGAAAATACAACAATCCAAACACTTTGGGATGCAGCGAAGGCAATCCTGAGAGGAAAATACATTGCAATCCAGGCCTATCTCAAGAAACAAGAAAAATCCCAAATACAAAATCTAACAGCACACCTAAAGGAAATAGAAGCAGAACATCAAAGACAGCTTAAACCCAGCAGAAGAAGAGAAATGATAAAGATCAGAGCAAAAATAAACAATATAGCATCTAAAAAAACTGTAGAGCAGATCAACGAAACCAAGAGTTGGTTGTTTGAAAAAATAAACAAAATTGATAAACCTCTAGCCAGGCTTCTCAAAAAGAAAAGGGAGATGACCCGAAGAGATAAAATCGTGAATGAAAATGGAATTATGACAACCAATCCCTCAGAGATACAAGCAATTAATCAGGGAATACTATGAAAAATTATATGCCAACAAACTGGACAACCTGGAAGAAATGGACAAATTCCTAAACACCCACATGCTTCCAAAACTCAATCAGGAGGAAATAGAAAGCTTGAATAGACCCATAACCAGCGAAGAAATTGAATCGGTCATCAAAAATCTCCCAACAAATAAGAGTCCAGGACTAGATGGCTTCCCAGGGGAGTTCTACCAGACGTTTAAAGCAGAGATAATACCTATCCTTCTCAAGCTATTCCAAGAAATAGAAAGGGAAGGAAAACTTCCAGACTCATTCTATGAAGCCAGTATTACTTTGATTCCTAAACCAGACAGAGATACAGCAAAAAAAGAGAACTACAGGCCAATATCCCTGATGAATATGGATGCAAAAATTCTCAGTAAGATACTAGCAAATCGAATTCAACAGCATATAAAAAGAATTATTCACCATGATCAAGTGGGATTCATTCCTGGGATGCAGGGCTGGTTCAACATTCGCAAATCAATCAATGTGATACATCACATTAATAAAAGAAAAGATAAGAACCATGATCCTGTCAATCATTGCAGAAAAGGCATTTGACAAAGTTCAGCAACTTTCTTAATAAAAACCCTTGAGAAAGTCAGAATAGAAGGAACATACTTAAAGATCATAAAAGCCATTTATGAAAAGCCCACAGCTAACATCATCCTCGATGGGGAAGAACTGAGAGCTTTTTTCCTGAGATCAGGAACACGACAGGCATGTCCACTCTCACCGCTGTTGTTTAACATAGTGTTGTAAGTTCTAGCATCAGCAATCAGACAACAAAAGGAAATCAAAGGCATCAAAATTGGCAAAGATGAAGTCAAGCTTTCAGTTTTTGCAGATGACATTATCTTATACATGGAAAATCCGATAGACTCCACCAAAAGTCTGCTAGAACTGATACATGAATTCAGCAAAGTTGCAGGATACGAAATCAATGTACAGAAATCAGTTGCATTCTTATACACTAATAATGAAGCAACAGAAAGACAAATAAAGAAACTGATCCCATTCCCAATTGCACCAAGAAGCATAAAATACCTAGGAATAAATCTAACCAAAAATGTACAAGATCTGTATGCTGAAAACTATAGAAAGCTTATGAAGGAAATTGAAGAAGATATAAAGAAATGGAAAAACATTCCGTGCTCATGGATTGGAAGAATAAATGTTGTCAAAATGTCAATACTACCCAAAGCCATCTATGCATTCAATGCAATCCCAATCAAAATTGCACCATCATTCTTCTCGAAGCTAGAACAAGCAATCCTAAAATTCATATGGAACCACAGAAGGCCCCGAATAGCCCAAGTAATTTTGAAGAAGAAGACCAAAGCAGGAGGCATCACAATCCCAGACTTCAGCCTCTACTACAAAGCTGTCATCATCAAGACAGCATGGTATTGGCACAAAAACAGACACATAGACCAATGGAATAGAATAGAAACCCCAGAACTAGACCCACAAACGTATGGCCAACTCATCTTTGACAAAGCAGGAAAGAACATCCAATGGAAAAAAGACAGTCTGTTTAACAAATGGTGCTGGGAGAACTGGACAGCAACATGCAGAAGAATGAAACTAGACCACTTTCTCACACCATTCACAAAAATAAACTCAAAATGTATAAAGGACCTGAATGTGAGACAGGAAACCATCAAAACCCTAGAGGATAAAGCAGGAAAAGACCTCTCTGACCTCAGCTGTAGCAATTTCTTACTTGACACATCCCCAAAGGCAAGGGAATTAAAAGCAAAATGAACTACTGGGACCTTATGAAGAGAAAAAGCTTCTGCACAGCAAAGGAAACAACCCACAAAACTAAAAGGCAACCAACAGAATGGGAAAAGATATTTGCAAACGATATATCAGACAAAGGGCTATTATCCAAAATCTATAAAGAGCTCACCAAACTCCACACCCAAAAAACAGATAACCCAGTGAAGAAATGGGCAGAAAACATGAATAGACACTTCTCTAAAGAAGACATCCGGATGGCCAACAGGCACATGAAAAGATGCTCAAAGTCACTCCTCATCAGGGAAATACAAATCAAAACCACACTCAGATATCACCTCACGCCAGTCAGAGTGGCCAAAATGAACAAATCAGGAGACTATAGATGCTGGCGAGGATGTGGAGAAACGGGAACCCTCTTGCACTGTTGGTAGGAATGCAAACTGGTGAAGCCACTCTGGAAAACAGTGTGTAGGTTCCTCAAAAAATTAAAAATAGACCTACCCTATGACCCAGCAGTAGCACTGCTAGGAATTTACCCAAGGGATACAGGAGTACTGATGCATAGGGGCACTTGTACCCCAATGTTTATAGCAGCACTCTCAACAATAGCCAAATTATGGAAAGAGCCTAAATGTCCACCAACTGATTAATGGATAAAGAAATTGTGGTTTATATACATAATGGAGTAGTACGTGGCAATGAGAAAGAATGAAATATGGCCCTTTGTAGCAACGTGGATGGAACTGGAGAGTGTTATGCTAGTGTAATAAGCCCTACAGAGAAAGACAGATACCATATGTTTTCACTCTTATATGGATCCTGAGAAACTTAACAGAAACCCATGGGGGAGGGGAAGGGAAAAAAAAAGAGGTTAGAGTGGGAGAGAGCCAAAGCATAAGAGCCTCTTAAAAACTGAGAACAAACTGAGGGTTGATGGGGGGTTGGGAGGGTGGGGAGGGTGGGTGATGGGTATTGAGGAGGGCACCTTTTGGGTTTGAGCACTGGGTGTTGTATGGAAACCAATTTGACAATAAATTTCATATATTGAAAAAAAAATAAGTTTAACTCCTAATTCTCCCATAATATTCTGAAGTCAAATAACTTTTCCCATTTTCCTTTCCAGCATCATGCTGGTTCCACGTCCTCTGACCTATTCCTATCACCCACTCTGGTCTGTACCATATGTTATTACTCATAAGTAGAACCAATACTTCCATTGAGGAAGAGGATTTTTAGGTTAGTTTGTTCTCCTGTACAATTTTCTTGAAGTTCTCATAAAATTCTCCCAATTTTATTTGCTCCTTGTCTTTTGCTTTACTAAAATTTTATAGTCATATATCTGAGCAAATATTAGATTTCAGGCAGTCTGGGTCATTTAAACATGTCTATTCTGCAATATTCTTGTTGCACCTATTTGGGAAAAGATTTTCCTCTCTCCTATGTGAAAAGACCATAGAGAGGACATGGTTTATGGGCTTCCTCACGGGGATGCTGTCAGATTGTGAGAAGTATATTGAAAAATATCTTGCTCCATTACCCAGAAATAAATTATCTCCCATGACTTACTGCAACATGCTATGAAAGGTTTCTTGTAGTTACGATTAGCCTTGGCTTTTGTAACTTAACACAGTTTTAAACATAATGTGTTGGGGATGGGGCATGTGTATATATGTGAGTTATACATAAGCAGTTACTGTATCTATTGTTTATAACAATGAGAATCCTTTTTAGATATTAAATGTTTCCTGGAATCATATGATTACTCGTGTCTCAGTTTTATTTGAGATAAGACAAAATTGGAAGTAAGTAAAATTCTGCCAGTTTTCAGACCAAGTAATTGAATGTACATGTTTTTCAGCCCATGCATTTAAAACATAGTATTTTAGGGGCACCTGAATGGCTCAGTCAGTTAAAAGTCCAACTTCAGCTCAGGTCATGATCTCACAGTTCACAGGTTTGTGCCCTGTGTCGGGCTCTGTGCTGACAGCTCAGAGCCTTGAGCCTGCTTCAGATTCTGTCTCCCTCTCTTTCTGCCCCTATCCCCTTCCTCTCAAAAATAAATAAAACATATAAAAATAAAATAAAACATAGTATTTTATACTGAATGTAATCAGTATGTTATTTGCATTAACATCTATTAACATTTATATCTGTGTACTTCCAAAGATTGTCTAATTAGATGTCATGGAGAGGTAAGAACTCCAGATTTTTGATTCTTAAATATTTAATAAGAATCCTGTTTTCTTGCTCCCCTGAAACCTTGCCTGTTTTCCTCAAATGGGCTTTCCATGGTTCTTTAACTCTGAATATGTAATTGCATCAGACAGGCCTATAGAGGAATGAGGCATGTACCCAGAGGATCTATGATGAAATCTTTTAATAGCAAGAGACACTTCTGGTGATATATTTGAAACCATCTCTAGTTTTCTGCTCAAAAAACTAAGTTATTGACACAACAAAAGGAACGTTAAAATGTTTGGGTTTTGTGTGTGTGTGTGTGTGTGTGTGTGTGTGTGTGTGTTTTGTTTTGTTTTTTTTTGGCCAACTTGCTCAGTATCATTTGAGCACTACTAAATCAGATAAAAACAGAGAAAATTCATTTCGACTAGGGTACCTGATATCAAATGTAACTCCAAAGTTTATCACAGAGGGGAGTTCTTTCTTGATGGAAAAATAGAAACAATAGTTACCCTTGTTCTGTAGGATGGCCATTTATGTCATTACCATAAAAATATATTCTAATTTTGAATCTTATTTTTAAAACAAATATTTGAAACATTATCCACTGTAAAAAAAAAAACCCTCAATACTTATTCTAACCTCTTGCGAGAGACACAAATAATATAAATTCTCTCCAATGAAGAGATACCGACTTCAACAGGTAAAGAGGTTGGAAGTGGCCATTCTTGTACTTAAAGCAAGAAAAATCTGGACAACTGAAAATCACTGACTTTTCTTGGACCCATTAGAGAATTGAGGTTTCAAGGCAAGCTACCACTCTGAAAAAGGAGGGACAGGCACATCCAGAGGAACACTGGGGAGATCTGCTGACCTGGGGACAGAGGCTCCTAAAACCTGAAACTGGTAGGATCACTTAAATGGTAGTTTTAAAGAATAGTTGGAGGCTGAGTGTGCACCGACAGGGGACAGGGAATAATAACCATTATGAAATACACTCAGTGACTTCTCTATAGCAAAAGCCTACACTCTGGGGGGAAAAGACTTTACCAGAGCCTTTTGCCAGTTGGGGAAAGGAAATTCCTCCCACTCCAGCCACCTCCAGGCTTTCTGTATCTCTTAAGGGGAAAAAAAATAGTTAACAGTGATCAGGGGTTCAAAAACTAGATTGGGAACACAGCACTTAGGCAAATGAGGTGAGAGGGAGTTTTGCCACTAGAGAAACACATGTGAGGGTCATAGCCCTGAGGTACAGGCTCACTAAAAGATTTAATCAGAAGATTGCAGAACCCTCCCTCTCCATCTCACCTAACCACAATACCAAAAAGGACTCAGTATAATAATGGCAAATTACAACTGAAACTGGTGTGAGGCTCAGACCTTCTCTGAGGAGTACTTATGGAAGCCCAAAGTCATAAGGAGACAACAACAAACACACAAGATGATTTTACAGTCTCTGTAATCCCACCCCCTGGATGCTTGGGTGGCTCAGTTGGTTAAGCATCGAGCTTTGGCTCAGGTCATGATCTCACAGTTTGTGGGTTCAAGTCCCAGATTGGGCTCTGTGCTGATGGCTCATAACCTGAAGCCTGCTTTGGATTCTGTGTCTCTCTGCCCCTGCCCTGCTCACACTCTGTCTCTCTCTCTCAACAATAAACATTACAAAAAAATTTTTAAGTCTCTGGAGCCTCTAGTTACAATAAAAATTTTAAATGGCTCAATTTCTAGCCAGAATTTATAAATCCTCATAAATAAATCCTCATACTGAATGCCCATTTTCTTCAGTTCATATTACCTTACCCATTACAACATATCTAGCTTTCAACCAAAAATTACAAAGCATGCCAAAGGCAAGGTAATATACAGTTTTAAGAGACAAAGCAATCATCAGAACCAGACTCGAAATGATACAAGTGTTAGACTGATCAGACGGGGAATATAAATGATCAACATGTTAAGGCTTCTAATGGAAAAAGTATACAACATGCAAGAACAGATCACTAATGTATGCAAAGTGTCTCTAAAAATAATAAAAGTAAATGCTTGAAATTAAAAAAAAACACCAGCAAAAATGTCCTTTATAATTTCATCAATAGATTCAAAAAGGCTGAGGAAAAAAATCAGAGAGAATCCCTAATTTGAAATGCAAAGAGAAAAAAATAATGAAAAACGAGAACTACCTTCCAAGAATGGTGAGACAGTATTTTTAAAAAATGTAACATATGTACAAGTGGAATACCAGAATGCGAAGAAATAATAGAGCACAAGAAATATTTGAAATAGGGGCACCTGGGTGGCTCAGTCTATTTAGTGTCCAACTCTCAATTTTGGATCAGGTCACGATCTCACGGTTCATGGGTTCAATCCATGCATTCGGCTCTGAGCTGACAGTTGGGAGCCTGCTTGGGGTTCTCTCTCTCTCAAAATGAATAAAATCCTCAAAAAAAAGAAAGAAATATTTGAAGTAATATGGCAAAGAACTTTCCAAAATTAATGATGACTACCAAGCAATAGAATCAAGAAACTCAGAGAACACAAAGCAGGATACATGGCAGACAAACTACACATAGACATAACATTTTCATACCGGTGAAAATCAAAGACAAAAAGAAAACCTTGAAATATGGTGCCTGAGAAACTTTGATCAATATAAAGAAAGGAAAAGTATCAGAGAAGGAATAAATAAATAAATAAGTATCAGAGAAGGATAAATAAAATAAAATATTTTATCTGTTATTTTTTTTAATGTGTATTTATTTTTGACAGAGAGAGAGAGAGAGACAGAGCGTGAGCGGGGGAGGGGCAGACAGGGAGGGAGACACAGAATCTGAAGCAAGCTCCAAGCTTTGAGCTGTCAGCACAGAGCCCAATGTGGGGCTTGAACTCACAGACCACGGGATCATGACCTGAGCTGAAGTCGGACGCTCAACTGACTGAGCCACCCAAGCGCCCCATGTTATTCTTAACTGATCTAAAAGTTAAGTGTTTCTTTAAAATTAATTGTAAGAATATATTAGGTGATTACAGCATATGGACACTTTAAATGATTGACAGACATAAGGAAGAAATGGAAGCAATTAGAAATATTTGGGTATAAATCTAACAAAGTATGAACAAGATCTGTATGTGGAAAACTGTAAAACAATAATGAAAGACATCAAAGAGTATCTAAATGGATATATGCTCTCTGTTTCTGAATTAGAACATGGAATATTGTTAAGATCTCAATTTTTCCCAAGTTGATCTAAAGATTCAGTATGGTCACCAATCAAAATCTTAGCAAGCCATCTTGTAGATATTGACAAACTGAAAAATTTATCTGGAAACATGGAAGACCTAGAGCACTCAACAGAAACTAAAGAAGAGAACAGTTAAAGGACTTATACTGTGTGATTTCAAGGCTTAAAATAAAGCAACAGCAAATAAAGCATGACATATAGAATAGTGGGATGTAATAACCAGAATTGGACCCACACAAATATAGTCAAATTTTTTTGTTTTATTTATTTATTTTGAGAGAGAGAGAGCACAAGCAGGACAGGGCATAAAGAAAGAGAGAGAGAGAATCCCAAGCAGGCTCTACACTCTTAGTACACAGCCAGTTCAGAGCTTAAATTCATAAACTGTGAGATCATGATGTGAGCCGAAATCAAGAGTCACACGCTTACACAACTGAGCCACCCAGGAGCCCCTGTAATCAAGTAATTTTTAACAGAGGAACAAAAGCAATTCAATGGAGAAAGGATAGTCTTTTCAATCTTTGGTGCTATCCACATGCAAGGAGAATATCCATATGCAATGGTGGATATCCATATGCAAGGGGAAAAAAAAGAATCCAGACATAGACTTCACATATCACATAACAATTTACTCACAGTGCATCATTATAGCATGCAAAAGGATAAGCTTCAAAAACAAAACATAGGAGAACATCTTTTGTGACCTTGGAGTTTGTGGTAAGTGTTTAGATACAATATTGATACTATGATTGATGAATGAAAAATCAATTAAGTTGGATTTTATTAGCACTAAACATTTTAAAATGCATATCTGATAAGGGAAAAGTAGCTAACATATACAAAGAATTTATAAAACACAAAAAAACAAACAACCCAACTAAAAAATCAGCAAAATATTTGAAGACATTTGACCAAGAAAATATACAAATGTAAAATAAACATATAAAACACACTCCACATCATTTGCTATTAGGAAAATGAAAATTGTTAAAAAATGAAATATGACTCCATGTCATTTTATGCTACAGAGAAATCATTCATGAAAGGAAGAGTACATCAATGCAGCAAACTTTATTGTCTTATTTTAAGAAATTGTCACCAACACCCCAACTTTCAGCAACCTGATAAGTCATTACCATCAAAATTGAGGCAAGATCCTCCACCAGCAAAAAGATTATGACTTGCTGAAAGCTCAGATGATGATTAGCATTTTTTAGCAATAAAGTACTTATTAATTAAGGTATATACATTGACATTGGTGTTTTTTAGACATAATGCTATTACACACTTAGTAGATTACAGTTTAGCATAAACCTAACTTCTACATGCACTAGGAAAAAAATAAATTTTTAGACTAGCTTTATTGCAATATTCACTTTATTTCAGTGGTCTGTCACCAAACCCACAATATCCTTAAGGTATGAGAGGACCGATAAGCAATGACACTCCAACAGTAACGTGTGCATCTAGAACTTAGAACTTATTTTCTAATACCATTCTCCAGTAAAAGAAATGGGGTCCTTGGAGATATGGCTGATTCTACCACTCAGGCAAGAAATATACATTGTCCTGGAGCACTGGACAGTAAGGAAGTGTTCTAAAATATAACAGAATAAAAACACTGGTTGGAGTATATAAACAAGACATAGTAATCAACAGAGCCCCAAGTGGTCAAATCTGGAACAGTGTAAGCAAAAATAAATAAATAAATATAGTATTGTATTATAATCCAAAGTATAAAATAAATATTCATGAGTCCATACCAATATAAATATATGATTGAATCAATAAATACTTGGAGCAAAAAATAGACAAAACCCCATGGAGAAGAATGGCAAATGATTTATTTAGATTTTTTGCTCACAAGAAGGTGGAGCCTAACTCTCCACTTCTTAAGTAAGAGCCACACATAGTAAAATCTTTCCACAGAGTAGGGGACATGGGGAAAAGGAATTACTTTACAATGAAAAAATATAGCCAACACTGTCACAGCCTGCTGATCAAGGTTAACATCAACAGTGATAATTCATGTTGGCAGTGCATACCCTAGATATGATGTATTGAGAATGACACTTTACCTCTGTGGTCTTCCTCACAGAAAAACAATAAATCTAGTCTAATCATGAGAAAAATATCAGATAAATCCCAGTTGAGGGACAGTCTATAAAATATCTGACCACTACTCCTCAATTCTGTCAAGGGCATCAGAAATGGAAAATCTGAGACATTGTCATAGTCAACAGGGTCTTAAGGAGACATGACAACTGAATATGTTATCATAAATGTTATACTGGAACAGAAATAAAAACTAAGGAAATATGAATACACTACAGACTTTAGTTAATAATAATGTATGAATATTGTTTCCTTTATGGTGGTAAATATACTAATGTAAGGTTTCAATAGCAAGTGAAAATGAGTGTGGAAACTCTCAATTCATCTATGTATATATGGAAATTTTTGCCATGGTTTCCTAAATCTAAATCTATTTTAAAATTAAAGTTTATTACAAAAATTTTTTAAAGATACCCAAGAACAGCTTATCTTTTTTTCAAAGATACCCAAGAACATTTTTGTATGTAAGAATTTACACTCAAATTACTAGACAATGATTTTGAATAAAAGGGACTCTTGTCTGAATTCTAGTATGATAGATGTGGGATAGACCCTATTAGTCAATCCTGTGCCCCCTTTTATATAAGTTATGAAGAAACTGAGCCCATGAGAAATAAAGAGGCTTGGGTCAAGGTCATACTTTTTGTATTATTTCTATACAAAAACTGAATTCTTCAAGATGAGATTGTTACTTTTCACTTTTCCAAAACCCTCTAGTCTAAGAATTGCTGAAATACTTTTATTTTTTTCTGACTTGGACATTTACCTGAGGTTTACACTTTTATTTTATAAAGAGTACTTATGAAAATAAATTCTTAGAATAACTTTATTAAAGCCAAAATAATACTAATCATAAATTTGAAGGTATTGCTTTCCAAAAAAAGGAATGTCTCCTCTCTTACTCCTTTGTTAACATCTATATGTAACTATACTCTATAAAATATTACTCTACAACTGTATATTTGCATCAAGAAGGTTTTTGAATAAATAATTCTTTCTCATATATTTGGAACTGTTGAAGTCTTTGGAATAACGTTTTCCCACTATTATTCAAATGAATTAGTTTCCATAAAGAAAGGATCTGCTTGTACAAAATTTTGAAAACCGAAACATATTAACAGCAGCCCTATAGCTTTATGGGGGCTTCCAAAATATTCTAGAGTAGCACGATTTTACAACATTTCTAGAAATCCTAATCTGTGATTTCAAATCAGTAAGGGGGTATTTTGAATCTACTGGAGGGTGAAGGTAAACAGAAAGCGTGTAATCCTTTTCCCCCTCTGAGGCCTGGGATTTTCCTAACTGCTGCTTTGTTTTGGCAAATGATGTTAACAGCGCAGATATCTTCCTAGCTGTATCACAGGGAAGAGATGACAATCCGTCATTCACCAGTTTCTTACAGTGATACCTGCATATGTACAAACACAGGTGGGCAAAGAATTTAATTTTTTTTTAATTTTTTGAAGTTTGTTTATTTTTGAGAGACAGAGCACGAGCGGGGGGCAGGCAGAGAGAGAGGGAGACAGAGAATCCAAGCAGGCTCCAGCCTGTCAGCACAAAGCCCAACGTGGGACTTGACCTCACAAACCCTGAGATCATGACCTGAGAGCAGAAGTGGGGCGCTCAACCAACGGAGCCACCCAGGTGCCCCAGAACTTCATTTTTTTAAACCATAGAATCATTACATGCTTTTAAGTCTAAGATGAACGACTGGTAGTGAGAACTGAAACAGTTCAGAAACTGAAAGCAGTTTGTCTGCCTTTCTGTAATTTTCCTAGCATTTGCACATAAAATATTCCCGTTAGAGAATTCTGCTTATGTTCTGTATGGAATTCTCCTACTGGACAGAGGTGTGCGTGAAGTCTTCTCAAGAGGTGCTTGGCCTTCCTTTTCCATAGTTACCTCTCTGTATGTGGTTGCCTTCGCCTCACACACTGAGCATGCGTCTAATGATCTGAAGTTGGGAAACAAGTGTAGCTTCCTTCCCATCCTAAGTATAAGATACTGGAACTTCCCAGAAAGGAACATGGAGAGGCAGGTTCTTTGAGTTTCCGTGGCATTTCTATGGTAAGAAGCGATGAGGAGATGAAATGTAATTTCATTGTGATACAAAACAAATGCATGTCCTTTACACTTAGTCCATAAGTAAATCCTTTATATTATAAATGATTGTTGTATGTGTAAAGAACAGAAAATAATTCATTTTTAAAGGGTTTTAAGTTTTGTAACTTTATGAGTAGGACCAAAAAAGATCAGCGTAGACATATGTTGTCCACCAGATGAAAATAGATTTTATAATGCAAACAGATTCTGAGTGATGGCATGATCTGTAATGATATTTTACCTGTATTCAGTTGTTTAACCCTGTCACTGTTCCCGCAATTTCTAGATGAAGGAAACCATTGCATATTCCAAGCAGGTATGCTCACCGACATGATATTAATGAATAGTGGCACCATATCAGGTTTGGAGGAGGACCAGCCACAAGGAAGTTATTTATGTAACTTATTATTCCAGGCTGCAAACCAAGAGGCAATGGCTCTTTAACAGCCAGAGCCAAGAATTAGCAGAGCAAGGAATGTCTTCTTCCTGACAAATCAATAGTGTGAGGCTTTTCACTTCATTCCACTGGAGTAATTAAAACATTTGTATCCAAGGGGATCCATAGGACATGATGCATAACAAATTTTAGCCGCCATCCACCACCATCTCTAAACAGCACTACAGCCAACCATTTCCAGAAATTGCAGCCAAAAGGGACAAGTGAAACATAAAGCAGTGTTCTTCTTTAATTCATGCAGAGGAGCTCTATAGTGATGGCATATGTTTCAGTGGTATATTTTCTAATCGAAATGCAGTAATCCATAAAGTGTCCATAGGAACAAGCAACCTAAGGTTTTATCGTATGCTCACAGAGAATTGTTTTCAGAGTTACGGTTTAGGGGGTTCGCAATTTTGACTTCATGGGTTAAAGAAGTCTCAGCTGCTGTTTAACTGCATTGTAAATGATCAAAAGTAAAAATGCACATAATTAAAAGAATAATGCAGATCTTTTCATTAAAAGGCCTTCTTTTCCATCCTGGTCATCTCCAGTCACTCTCCTTAGATGTAATAGTTTGTGTTTTCCTTATGCCAGTGGTTATTTCCATCTCTCTAAATCAGATATGTGTGTACAGCTCTTTATGGAGTTATTGATTTTATAAATTATGTGTTGCTTTCCTACTAGGATAAATAAGAATTTAGCTTAATTATACTTCTCTCTCCTTCCTTACCTTTTCTCTCTCTCAATTCTATATATGTCCAGATATTAGGAAATTGTTCACTCAAACCTTTATTCAGAAATGAGCCACCTAATATATAAGCCCTAAAACTCTCCCTTATTATAGGCCATTTTCTTTTTCAGTTTGTTTTGAATAAGGTAAAATATTTTGAAGAAGAATATCATATGTGCTCAGTTGTCCAAAATGCTTAAGGAAGTCTGGTGTATGAGTAAAAACAAGAGGCAAAGAAATATAAGAAAAAGTTACTGACTGTTGCTAAATATGACATCAAAATATGTGTTAGATATCTTTATAAATATGTCTTTGAAACTCACTTTTAAGGCAATGGAAAATTATATTTTTATGAAGAAAATATTTCTTTAGAATTAATAAAATGTTTAAAAGATTATAATATTATATTATACAAATAGTACTTGAAATTTGGACTAGCTTTTCCAGTGACAAGATTATGTATGAATTTAAAAAGTGCTGCATATCAAGTCATTTAGATGGAATTGAGGATGATGGCTCTGAAAACCTATGCTAGATGATTTGAAAGTGGTTCTAATGGTGACAAAGACAATGTTGTAGAAGATGCAAGTAGAATCTGAATACAATTTGAGAGTGAAGAGAGCAAATATGTGTTTATATATTACATAAATGATTCTAAGAAATTAAATATTTTAAGAAATTAAATATTACAAGAAGAATTTGACATATTCACCTATAAATTTATTTGTAGTAAATCTAAAGAATTTCTCATTGTAAAAAAATGTGGGTTTACTTTATATTTGGGTTCTCTCTCTAAACATCTGCTCTACAACATAGTGCTGATAGTCAATAATGTTGTAATGTGTAAACTTCAAAAGTCATTAAGAGGGCAGATTTCGCATTAAGTGTTCTTACCACAGAGGAAAGGGAGGAAGGAAGGAAGGAAGGAAGGAAGGAAGGAAGGAAGGAAGGAAGGAAGGAAAGAAGGGAGGGAGAGGAGGGTGGAAGGCAGGCAGGCGGGGAGGAAGGGCTAAATAAATACATACATACATTTCTGTTTTAAATCACCAAGGGGGAGGGAGAGGAAGGGGGAAAGAAACTCATTTCACTCCTTAGATTTCCCCTAAATTAGAGCCCCAGCACACTCACTGAAGTTCTTTGGATTAGATCAATGCCTTTGGATCCTACTGGTCTGTCATGTTGATGCAAAGCAAGGGACTGCAGTTACTGGGAACCATTGTTAAGGAATCTATATACCTGCAGTCTGACCCCCTCTGCCCATAGTTCTGTTAATCCCGTTCCCTCTTACTGAGTTCCAGGCACCCAGTCTGAATCCTGCTTACTTTTCCTGGAAACTTTAGGAAAAAAGTCTGGTGCACATATCTTGTCTGCCATTAGTCTTTGTCCTTCCTTGGTGAAACCTTCTTCAGTTTATCATTTATAAATGAGCAGTATTCCGTGAGTATTCTAAATATAGTCCGGACCCAACACAGAAACTTTGACAAATGTTATTTCTTTTTCAACTTTATACTTTCTCATTTTTATTAAGAAACACAATGCTACAGTCATTAAAAGTGGAAATCTATATGAGAAGACAGCTTTCATTTTGAATCTTGGCTCTATATTTTGTTAACTGTGTGACAACCACAAGTTATAAAATGTGTCTAAATCAACTCTTGTATAAAATAGAAATTATAATAGCATCTCCCTTATAGGTTTGTTGTGAGAACTAAGCAAAAATCTCCACAAAATTTTGAGATATTCAGGTTGAGTATCTCATTTATCAAAATAGATAACACTAGAAAGATACATTTCATGGGCCAGTAAAAGTAGTAGTTGAGAATCTAATGCCCTGTTCTGAAAAATGAATATTTAATATGTGTCTTAGATACCCAATTGACAATATGAGGTAAGGAATTTGATATACAAGCCTAGAGTTCAGAGAACATTTAAACTGAAAGATGAAAAGTGTTTGACATCATCAGTATATAAGTGTTATTATAAAGCATAAGACTAAATGAGATTATCTGGGAAGAGTGTTTAGTTAAAGAAGAGAAATCCTCTCAGGATAGTTGGCTAGGATACTTTAGTGTTGAAGGTTGAACAGAGGAAAAGTTGTCCCCTGAGAAGACTTTAAAGTAGCAACAACAACAACAACAACAAATAATAATAATAATAATAATAATAATAAAAGGAACAATGGAAGAATGTTACAGACTGCTTCAATCAGAATTCACTTGCAAATAACAGAAACCAGTCTATCAGTTTTAAGCAGATTAGAATTAAATGCAGGAAATTAGATGCTTACAAACTTGATGGCTGGGCTCATCCCACAAAAATAATTCCCGGAACTAGGCAATTAAGGTTTCGTATCAAGGGAAGAGTTTCGAAGGTCATAAGAAACATATAGGCATGATCCTTCTGCTTCAGGATCATACTACCATAGCCACAGATCAGTTGGTTTTAGAGTCATGTTGTACTGTGAAAAACCACCAGGTCAATTGGTTTTAGAGTCATGTTGCACAAGCAAAAAGAGTGCTTCATGCTCTATGCTTTGCTGCCTCCATCAATTTCAAATTTTAGACTCACTAGTGCATCTCACTGGCATTACTTAAATCTCTATGTCTGTAAATGGATATATACAGAAGTCTGGAAAATATGGTTTTTAGCTTTCTACCTACCTAGTACAGGAAGGTAAAACAGAAGACTATTGGAACAGATATTAAAGAGTAAATTTACTATAGGTATCAAAAGAGATGCAAGAGGAGAGAGCTGTTTCAAGAAGACGTGAGTAGTCAGCTGTGTGCAATTTTAGTAATAAGGCAAGTAAGATGAAAACAGAAATAGTAATTGGATTTGGCATCGTGTGAGGTTCTCAATGATCTCAGCAACAGCAGAGGAGGCTGAAAACTTTAGGGAGATGGAGTAGGTTGAAGAGTGAATAAAAAGTGAGGGAATTGAGACAAGAAGGGAAACAACTCATTCTCAGAGTGTCTTGTGAAAAGAAGCAGAGATATAGGACAATAGTTGGAGGTGAATGGAGAGGTCAGTGAAAAAGTTTTGTTGGGTTTTTTGGTTTTTTTTACTTTTTTTAACGTTTATTTTTGAGAGAGAGAAATAGAGTGCAAGCAGGGAAGGGCAGAGAGAGAGAGGGAGACACAGAATCCAAAGCAGGCTGCAGGCTCTGAGTTGTCAGCACACATCTTAAAGTCAGATGCCACCCAGGCACCCCTTTGTTGTTGTTGTTGTTTTAATGTTTGTTCATTTTTGAGAGAGCATGTGTGGGGGAGGGGCAGAGAGAGAGGGAGACACAGAATCTGAAGCAGGCTCCAGGCTCTGAGCTGTCAGCACAGAGCCCACCATGAGACTCAAACCCAGGAACATGAGTCATGACCTGAGCCAAAGTCTGACCCTTAACTGACTAACCCACCCAGGTACCCCAAGTATATTGTTGGTTTTAAATAGGGAATATCGGTAAAATGATGTGAATAATTCATTAGGGAAGGGAAAATGATGTTCCAATGGAAGTAAGGAATAACTACAGGATAAAGTCTTTCTATTAAAGGCTATCCTATTGATAACCAAAATCAGATCTTTTCCAAATAGAGAAAATGAAGGGAGAATGGAAAAAGGGAATCCAGAGTGCTTACAAGGAACTGAATATCATGATTGTGAGCTTGACTGGATAAAAAGAGAAATGAAGACAGAACATGAGGGATGAATAATAGAAGTTGAGTAGATGAGTAAGTTAGAGGTCTAAATCAGGCCAAAATATTTTGAAGTGGACCGACTAACGTTGAGGATAAATGGAACTAGCCTGACTAATGTGTTTATGGCTAGTGGTTATGAGCAGGTCTAGGGCATGATCATAGGAATGTGGGGCTGAGGAGAGTTTAAGAAAAAGTTTGTTGGAAGTGAGGAGGTCATGAAACAGAGAACCAGGGGTAAAGTATGTGTTATCTTGACCTAATCACTAATAATAACAGTAACACAAATGGAGAATAAAATGCGGATCTGGGGAGGGGGGAAATACAGAAAACAAAAATATCTTTAGTGAGTGAGTCAAGATGGTTTAGAGGTCTAGACATACAGGGAGAGTAGTTACAATGAGAGTAGAATAAAATGGTATGAGCATCAAAGAAACTGATTTTGAACAAGGAAAGAGAAAATACATATATGCTGAATTTAGATTTTTTGTAAGGACTACAAATGATAATCTGTGTAAGGCACCATCTCAAACACACGCGTGTGCACACACACACACATCCACGCCCCATGGATTGCACTGTTAACTAGAAAATCTCATTTCATGGCATAAATATAGGAAGACTTCAGAGCAAGTAAAATTTGAGCTATTATATGTTACTTTGTAATAATACGTCTAACAAAGACAAGATAATCGAAGAATTTTTTAATTCTGAGTATTAGTTGGCATGCTTTCCTTCCTACAAGGAATTCCTTGATGATACTGACTATTTGACTGATCTCTATGTTCCCAGCAACTGGCACAATGTCAGGCACACTGAACCAGTATTTGTTGAATTCAGAGTTCACAGAGCATCAATTATGTGAAGAGATTCTTCTCAAATTAATGATGATATATGGGGAATTTGAGAGAGCCTAAATTAACCATTGTACAACAAGTGGAAAATGTATTATGCTATAGCAAATCACAAGAAACTTGAATAACATTTTCACTTATCAAGCATTATACTCTTTGTATTTCAGTGTCTAGTATATTTCCAATTTACTAAAATAAATGTGGATTGAAAATGTGATGTATTATTTTTGTGCATGTAATAGCAAATAATTATTATGCATATTTTCAAGAAAATAAAAAGATAGGACCCCACCTGACCCTGGAAATTTGTTCAGACAATCTGTGTTCATGGTTCATTAGTGATATGCTCTACCAAGCTGGTGAATAAATAATCATTTTCATTCCCTTTCATTGCTTCTCCTGCTTATGGAGGCCATTAGCAGATAAGAATGACATTAATGCACATTTTGTATAATAAAAATTCCATGAACCTAAGAATCTTATTTTCGCTGTCAAGGGCCTATAACCACAGTAGGGGGATGATGAATAAGAGATAAAAAGCCAGAAATAGCAAAATTCAATACAATTTTTAAGTGAAGTGCAACCAGAAATGTGGGTAAAGAAATACAATTATATGCTAGCAGAAGGAGACTGCTGATAATTAAATATAAATGTATAATGCATATATAACAAATATACATAATACAGATGAATTCTGTGGACACAATATGCATGCACACTTATGTGTGCTTATTTATATATATATAATAGAAAGATATTAAATTATATTTTAGTGTGATTACATGAAGAACAAAATAATTTTCTTAAACCTTTGCCCGACAGATTTTATGGATATTTTTTTTTCACCTTTAGATCTAGGTAAAGTTAGTTGGCACAGAGCAATTAATGTAAAGCAGACCATTTCAAAGCCTTACACAAATAACATACATACAATTCAATAATGGCACAGATAACACTGTGCTAATGGAAATTACCTCCCTGATTATTGTCTTATTGTCTCTATTTCCTCTTATATTGGTGGAAATAATTGGTGAAGACATTGACTAACTCAAAAATAAATGGATCATGTCAGCTGTTGATGGCTTGCCTTAGTAAATGGAATTAGGGATATCAACTGCTTCCTCAATTCTGTAAGAGTAAGAAACAGATTTCAACTAAAACGGTCATGTTGCAAAGAGGAAAATCCTATTGGCTTGGTAAGTGATATATTTTTAAATATAATGTACAGGAAAAATATCTTTGACAAATATTTTATCTCATATCATATTCAGCCACCTGTGTGATTATTTTGGTAAGATTAATAAGAAAAGAGACTGTGGGTTCCATGTTTACTAACGACAAGTATGCTCAGAGCTTTTTAGGATAGGACCTGAAAGAAAGGCTTAGAGTCTAATAATGTGCATTGACTTTCACAAGGAAACGTCTTCTTAACACCACAGCACCTTTGAAAGCTTGGAATAAGCCCCTGCTCTAAACAAGGAATCAAAACTAGCAAGCTTAGCTAAGTATACAGGATGGGCCCAGTTGTTCAATTTTGTTTTAGGTTGGGGTTAAAAAAATGAATAAGAAATTGTGATTCCTTTGTGTTGGATCTTGTTTTAATGAAGAGCTTTTCAGGGGAAGTAAAATGACACTTAGGTTTCTCAAAAGAAATACAAAGAGACAGCTGATTTTTTTTAATGACTCATAAAGATGCAAATGACAACAAGAAGAACCACTTGAAGTAACTTCAAAGCAATTCTTTTTCTGCCAAGGGAAATAAAGAACTAAAGCAATATTAACACAATCCACATTACAATGCCAACTAAATTTTATAGAAATGTCAAAATATTTGTATTTATTTCCTTTTTAAAAAAATGTTTATTTGTCTTTGAGAGAGAGGGTGCCAGTGGGAGGAAGGGCAGAGGGAGAGGGGGACAGAGGATCAGAAGCAGGCTCCACACTGAGGGCAGCCTGTTCGAACTCAGGAACCTGAGAGTATGACCTGAGCCAACGTCAGACATTCAACCGACTAAGCCACCCAGGGGCCCCTCTATTTTCATTTTAAATTTGTAAATATTTTAATTATAGGAAGAATAATATAACAGGTACTAATGCAGTCACATCTAAAAAAAACAAGCTAACGTAATACAAATTTTCCTTCACCTTTTTTGAAGGAAATATCACATTTTCTTGTTTCTTTTTGTTTCTTTTCCTGTTGATCTGTAGAGATTCTTACTATATTCTAAACATTAATCTTTTTTTCTTTGTGTGTTGCAACTAATTAATAGTATTATATAAATTTTACTTTACATATTTCTAAATTTTGTGTAGCCAAATATTAATTATTTTCTTTCTAGCTTGTATGATTTATTCTTTGCTACTTGAAGTCATTACTTTTTAAAATGAATTTGGTATATTTCTCCATTTATTTAGATCTTTTTCATGTCCTTCAGTAAATATTATTGCTTCCTCTGTAATACCTCTGCACATCTTTGATAAATTTATTACTGGGTATATTATAGTTTTTTGCTCTCACGGATGGTATGTTTTAATTTTGTGGTCTAATTTATATTTGTAACATAAGCATGTTATAGATAGGAGTAGCAACCTTGCATCCAGGCATCTTGCTAACTTATTAATCCTAATAATTTATAAAATCTCTTGGGTTTTAGGAATAGAATATCATTCAACTGCAGATAATTACAGCTGGACTGGTCCTTGATTTTTCAGCCCTAGTGACTTTTGTCTTTTTTATTACTGTGATATAATAACTTTATACTAGTTAATTCATTAATAATCATGAAATATTTTTATGTCATTATAATAGTAAAGTTTACTATAATAAAGTTCGATAGGAGTGGTAATGGCAGTAATTCTGATGTTTTAACAGCAAAAGGGACTCTGTCATTTCACAAGTAAGTGTCATGTTTTCTCTAGGCGTTTGGAAGTTTCCTTTCAGTAGATTAGAAAGGACCATTGTTTCTAAGTTTCCAAAAATTTACGATGATGAAGAAAAATCAGTACTGTATTGTAACAACATTTTTCTGCATTTTTTTGTATGTGGCCATTCATATTTAATCTGTTAATGTGGTCAGTTACTTTAATAGTTACCATTAAACCATTTTGCATTTCTGGAATGTACTCTTAATAGGTCATGATGTATTTTTTGTACACATTTACAGATTAAGTGCATTAACGTTTAGTTGCCTATGAATTTAATTTCTTTTGCTGTTCCTATCTCATTTGTTAAAAATTTTATATTGGGCTTATATAAATAAAATATTGCCTACAAAACAATGCAGGTGAGATGGTTTTAATTATGTATTATTTGGGGTTTATATAAAATTAAAACATGGAGTTTTTTGGATTGTAATCGATTTTTTAAGATTTTCCATTTTTTGGATGCTCAACATTACTCATCATCAGGGAAATACAAATCAAAACCACAATGAGATACCACCTCACACTTGTCAGAAGGGCTAAAATTAACAACTCAGGAAACAACAGGTGTTGGAAAGGATGTGAAGAAAGGGGAACACTTTTGTACTGCTGGTGGGAATGCAAACTGGTGCAGCCACTCTGGAAAACAGTATGGAGGCTCCTCAAAAAAATAAAAATAGAAATACCCTATGACCCAGAAATTGAACTACTAGGGATTTATCCAAGGGATACAAAAATGTTGATTCAAAGGGGCACATGCACCCCAATGTTTATATCAACTATAAACAATCACTATCAACAATAGCCAAATTATAGAAAGATCCCAAATGTCCATCGACTGACAAATGGAAAAGATGTGATAATATGTATACAATGGAATATTATTCGGGGATCAAAAAGAAGGAAATCTTGCCATTTGCAACAACGTGGATGCAACTGGAGTATATTATGCTAAGCGAAATAAGTCCATCAGAGAAAGATAAATATCATATGATTTCACTCATATGTGGAATTTAAGAAGCAAAACAAACGAATATAGGGGAAGGGAAGGAAAAATAAGATAAAACCAGAGAGGCGAACAATAAGAGACTCAAATACAGAGGGTTGTATTTAACTGAGGGTTGCTGGAGGGGTGTTATGAGGGGATGGGCTAAATGGGTAATGAGCATTAAGGAGGGCACTTGTTGGGATGAGCACTGGGTGTTATATGTAAGTGATGAATCCCCAAATTCTGCTGAAATCATTATTACACTACATGTTAACTAACTTGGATTTAAGTAAAATTTAAAAATTTAGAAATTATAATAATAAAGTGGGAAAAGTCTAAAAAAAAATTCTCCATTTTTTAAAAACTGATTTGATAAAATTTACCATTTCATCTATATTTTAAATCTCCTGGCATAATAAAGTTATTCAAAGCATTCCTTTATGATTTCTATAGATATGTAAAGACTCTGTTTTCATTATTAATATTCTTTGTTTTCATCACTCTGTGATTCCTGTCCAATATTTCTAGAAATTTATCTATGTTCTTAGTCTTTTTATACTCAGTATTGTTTCTTAGCTTTCATTTTTTATTTATCTATTTGTTATTATAAATAATAAAGCTTGTTTAGTTTTCACTTTCTTCTTGCTAATATGTTTTTCCAGGGATGTCCATCTCTTTCTGGTATATCACAAATCTTTAGTAATATTGCTATTGTCATTCAGTTCTATGTTTCCTAATTTCTGTATTTTTCCCTACAAATATGCGTTCGTTAAAAATATTTAATCAATTTTTATCTTTTCTCTTTAAGATAAATGTATGCTTTAGCTTGCTTTGAACTAGCCTTTTTTAGACGTTATTTTGTAATGGCAATATAAGCAAAGAGACTATCTTTCAAAATCTGAAACAAAGAGAAGCTGAACATAATGCTTGCTAAACCACAGAGAGTTGCACTTGCAAAGCAAGTCTCTCCAACACTGCAAGTACTGATTTTTTATAGGGTTGAAGTAGCAAGTTCAGGGACTAGTGGCCTTTGAGAAGCAATATTGTCCTAAACCTAAATGACTTTCAGCTTTGGAAGCCGTGTTACTGTTGTGACCTTGTTGTTGATGGGCTTCCAAAAGCATGGGATCTGTTTCTGATTGATTGAGATGAGTTTTGAAATTTCTTGTGGTTACTTATTCATGGCCTGCAACTATGCCCAAGGAACTCTTTCCTTTTGGAGAATAGGATTTTTTATCCTGAGAAGCACTAGCTCTGCTCTGTCTGTACTAGGTTAAAGAATCTTGGTAGCATTCAGGGGTGCCTGCATGGCTCAGTGGGTTAAGCATCTGACTTTAACTCAGGTAATGATCTCACAGTTTGTGAGTTTGAGCCCCATATTGGGCTCTGTGCTGACAGCTCAGAACCTGGAGCCTGCTTTGGATTCTGTGTCTTCTTCATTCTCTGCCCTTCTCCTGCTCATGCTCTGTCTCCCTCTCTCTCAAAAGTAAATAAACATTTTTTAAAAAAGAGAGAGAGAGAATCTTGGTAGCATTTGTAAATCAGTATTCTGGAATTTGGAAATTTCTAAAGGTAAAAGTGACTAAATGATAAAGGTAAAAGTGACTCACTGATACCATACTAGGAGTAAACTAGATATGGTTTACTAAATGGTTAGGACGTGGACATAGGCAGAGCAATAGTGATATATACTGGCAAAATTGTAGATATAATAACTTATGTAATTAACATTTAAGTATAGATATGTTTAATTAACTTCTGATTCTTCTTTCTAAAGATTAGTAGAGACACTCCAAAATAGCTATAGCAAATAGGCTTGTATTGACTTGATCCTAGAAAGACTTTATTTTCCCTCCTCATTTGCCAGTTAATGCTCTATCTTAGTCTGCTTAGTGTGTTTCAACATGATGACTTTCATGTGTCAAGGATAATTTAGCAATTCAGTGGACTTTTAATTTTTCTGAAATTGCTCAATAGTTGGAATTCAAATGCCCTCTATGCTAATTTTGATAATAGCTGCTGTCTCTGGGTGCTATACAGTCAACCAAAGAGTCTTACCCCTTCTCCCCCCAACCCCCCTCACCACACACACACAGAGCTTAGGGTGTCATCAAACTTAGGCAAGTTTCTTGGTTTTCAGGCTCTACTCTGCCTTTGTAGGGCAAGTGATAGAAGAATTTTTCAGAAAACTGGAAGAATTGAATGATCGATGACTCTTAATATTTCTTCCAATTCAACAAACTTGGAAAAGAAAAAAGATACATTAACTAGTGTAGAAGAACATGATCCAACTTTATGAACCATTCCTTGAGGAATCAGAATGATGGGCTTGAAGCTGGGAGCGGGGTTTCTCTCAAGCAACATAGGAGTGATATTAATTCACTACTGACAGGTAACCTCACAAAAATTACTCTACATATTTTTCACCAATTTACAATCAACAGTGCATAAGCATACCTATTTCACTGCATCTTTACAAACACTAGAAATGATACCCATTTCTTTACTTTATGATATGTACATCCGTATATACACGTATATACACATATATATAGATCTTATTAATTTGAGTATCACTATGACTTGGTGACATGAGACATATGGTTGGAAAGCAGAATAGGAAGGTAACGTCTTACTGAAAGAGGATGGAGTACTTAAGGAGTGAGGCAAAGTGCCACTGAATATCAAGAAGGTAAACTTGTACGGAAGTCAATACCCTAGATCACAAAGAGCACCACAAGAGGATGTGATTAAGGTTAAAGAGCAGCCAAAGGAATATCACTGAAAAATTGTTCTTCAAATCTGGCAAAATGGAAAAGTTTGTGATGTATTTTAATATCAGTTATAAAACTGATACAGTGTGAGAAATTTGTGAAAATTCCGAATACGTGGGTATTTTATTCTGCTCAAGAAAACTATTTTATAATTACTTATTCTGCTTACAGTTTAATCTCTTGGGAAAAGAATAGGTAAATAAACAAAATACATTCTGCTTAGGATTCAATTCTGAGCAAAAAAAAATTATTTGTAAAATGTAAGTAAATGAAAGTTTGGAGAAAGTGAATATTTAATTTTATCCTTTGGGTTTAAAGAGGTAAGAAAGGCTAGAGATATTCATACATGTATCTGAGATTGGAAAAAATGCTAAATACTCTAAGCAAACATAAAGATTTCATGAGAAAGCTGTATATATCTCACTGTTACACCAGAAATTACAGTAAAACATTGGATTGTGAGTAACTTGTTCTGCAAGTGTTCTGCAAGACGAGCAAACATTTCTAATAAATTTTAACTTGATAAACAAGCAATGTCTTGCAATGCAGATAGTACATGACATCGAACATCACATGATCACAATTGAGCCAATGGTTCTTTAAGTTCACTTTGATATACAATTGCTTTGGATTATAAGGATATTTCCGGAATGAATTGCTGTGTTCTTTATTCCAAGGTTTTATTGTATTCTGATATTTCAGAGTAGTTACTAGATAAAATACATTGAAAAATTTGCAAAACAATGTGTCACAAACAAATCCTCTTTGTTGTCATTAGTAATAAGACTTAAATGAACATAGTAAAATATTCAAACAGCTCAAAAAATCATTTCTCACCATTTTTTCTAACAAGAAAAAAATAAATTTTTGTGCCTTTCTAGACTGCCAGATTCACTTCTAAAGATAACCATTAACAAGAGTTTCTTATACTTTCTTACAGAAGGTGTGTGGGGATATCTAGATATTTATCTAGATACCTATCTATCTAAATATATGTATATATGTATGTATATATATACATGCAAATAACATTTGTCATTTTATGTTGTTACTTTGTTACATTATGTTGCCACAAGTAAAAGCTCACTGAATGTACTGTTCAGTAGCTATTAGAAGGTAGAGGGTTATGTGTGATTTTAAGTACTGACTCAGGGCAACACATTTGGTTTGGGTAGAAATCCAAACTCTGCCACTTGCCAGCTATGTATTCATGGGAAAATTAATTGCTCTGTGTTTCATTTTCCATATTTATAAAAAAAATGTGTGGATGATAAGATAGTAGTTACTTCATAGGGCTGTTCTTAAGATAAAACGTGTAAATTCATAGGAAACACTTAGAATAGTGCCACATAATAAAAAAAATACTCAATAAAAATTAGCTACCATTGTAGTATTATCCTACTTTTCACACTTATTAATGTATCCTAGAGATTTTCTCCTATTTGCACATACAGACAAATCTTTTTTTTTTTTAAAGGCTACATGGTATTTTCTACTCTCTGACTACTGGACATTGTGGATGTTGTGATGATCAATAAAACAGTATCATCATTAGGTGTTCATTTTACATGAATGTGCAAAAATATACTTAAGATAATATTCTTAAAAGGAGAATTACCAAAGAACATAACATATACCATATGTGAAAATAATGGCCCAGAGTAGATAAAGAGCGACACCAATCTCTACAAGTTATACCTAATAGTTTATGATGTATTGGAAAAACGATTGTGGAAAATACCATAAATAACAATTTTTTTACACTTATGTTTGGAGTGCAGACCACAAAGGCATAGCCAATGTTTGTGGTTGGTTCATGGTGACAAGTAGAAAAATGAATAGGAATAAAACACCTAATATCCATATTTCCACCTCTCTTCTTTTTCAGGGATATGGCCTTCAGATGAAAAACCTGAAAACCTAAAATCCAGTATGTACAAAAAAGATGATGTGTACCTTCCTACATGCTTTAGAAACTTGTGGGTAAGGTTATTTGATGACCAGTGAAAGCTATCTTGAGGTGAAAAATGCCCTGGATCTGAGATTGGAGGACCAGGTAAAAGTTTTCTATTTCTCCTAATGATCTGCTAGGTGTCTTTTGCCAAGCTAACTTTCTGAGTTTACTGTCCTCAGTTATAAAATAAAATACGAAGAAGAAGAAAAATAAGATGTATTGCCAAAGATGATTTTGAGAATTAAGTAAACGTAGCAGTCCACCCTTATCTGGGTTTTGCTTTCCGTGGTTTCTGTTGCCCTACTGAGGTCAACTGTGGTCTGAAAGCAGATACTCCTGAGGTAGCATCACTTTCTGTTACAACGTACTAAGTCTGTCACCTCCCTTCATCTCATCACACGGGCACATGTTATCATCTCACATCATTACAAGAAGGGTGAGTGCAGTACAATAACGTATTTTGAGAGAGAGACCACATTTACCTAACTTTTATTACAGTATGTTGTTATAAGTGTTCTATTATTACTTATTGTTGTTAATCTTACCATGCCTAACTTACAAATTAAACTTTATCATGGGTATGTATGTATGTACAGGAAAAAATAGTATTTATGGGGTTGGTTCACTCCACAGTTTCAGGTATCCAGGGAGGGTCTTGGAATGTATCCCCCATGGATAAGGGGTAAACACTATGTTTATAATTTTATAAATAACAGTTGTTACTGCTCATGATAATTTTGAAGACTAGGAGAAATGTCAAAATAATGGCTGCCAAAAGTACTCTTGATTTTTTTTTAAAGCAGAGGGAAGTGAGGCTAATGTGTTAGTCTCATATGTGTATAAAAAAATCTCTAAATGAAATGTAATAGAGGTTTTAGAAAGACATATTGTGCGTAAATTCACCTACACAAGTCATAATAGACTAGCCCTCTTTCCTTTTCTGAGAGGACTACTAGAATAATACACAGGAAATACGGTGTATGTAGTATATCTGAAATTTAGGAAATCATTTGAAAAAAATCTCTCAGGATACTCTTGTAGACAAGATTAAAACATAACTAGTTTACTCAGGAGTGACCAGAATCATATGCACAAAACAAAAGTCACTTGATAATCAGTGGAACAAGATAGTGACTTCTAAAAGGGTATTATTTTTATTCCTTTCTACCGGAAGTCATATCTGTCACTTCTTGGAAATAGAGAACAATACATACCAATTGGGGAGCTGATATGAGAGCTTAAATGTACAGGAGGCCACGTCATTGAAAAACAGACTGAGGAGCCACAAGGATTCTCACATGCAGAACATAAAATGTGTCACGCAATGACACAGAAGATCAAATTAACAAAGAAAAGTTTATGATTACCACAAACATAAAACGTGGAGAGAGACAAATCAGCTGTGTCAAGAGTGCAAAAGGCAGGGATGCTGCATGGCAGGGGAGGGTTGTGTAGGTAACCCATGTTGAATGGCTCTCCAAATGCTAACAGGCTGTGATACTACACCATAATAAAAATATAGTGTCAAGATTGAAAGAAATTATAGTCCCTTTCGATCTCAAGTTGCTAAATTCATGTGAGAATTTTTTGCACAAAGCAAGAGACTGCATTTTCAGAAAGACTGATAATCCTGAGAACGTTAAGATGGAAGAGAATGGAGTAGTGGGGATATTAAAAGCACGTATGAGATCTACTTCAATGAACTGGAAATTTTTAACACAAAAACCTGAGAGAAAGATATTGGCTTTACTTAAATATCAAGAGAGCTACAGGGGAAAACTAAAAGGGTTATACATAGTCTATGTAATATTACTGTGGAGAACAAGAACTTATGTGGAGAGTTTACAAAACTAAAATGAAAAACTCTTGCAATAGTTAGGATTATTTCATAACTGGAAAGGGCTGCCTTTGAGTGATAATCTTTCACTGGAGTTGTTCCTGAGGAAGGGGGATAGTCACTTACAGAAGTAACTTCCATAAGGATTGGAACCCTCTTATGTTTAAGCTTGTATGGTTGGGTACCAACTACTTTCCTTTTTCTTCCTTTGTCTAGTTTTTAACTGTCTTTTTTTCCTTGGCTTTCTATTTCCATTTTCTGTGTGCTATACTGTAATAGACTGATTTGAAACATATCATGCCATTCTCATCTTTTATGATTCTCTTCCTTCAGCTCTTTTCTATTACTCTCTGTTAAGGCTTCATAAGGATTTATGTATTTGGCTTAAACTTTGCTGCCTACAGGCATATGCTTGTATCCTTCATCGATCTGTTGTTTTATTGCTAATAAGCCATATTTTTTAAATGCCAGATTCGACATACTTTTATCCCACTTTATAACATTTCTAGTTATTATTTGGAACACCACTCAATAGCTTACTTTTAAAGTTAACTATTATAATACAAGTATATGTCCTGGTGAACAAGACAAAAACTCTCTGATGTTATCATTGGATTGATATGAGTTCACATTCCTCTGTAGTTCATTTAGTTGATAATCTATTATTTGATGAAGATGAAAAGGTAGAAATTTCCATAATTCATAGTGTGCATGCTAATGTAAAATTCCTACATATTTTCATACACTATATATTTTTTAATTTTTTTAATGTTTTAATTAGTTTTGAAGGAGAAAGAGACAGAGCATGACCGGGAAAAGAGCAGAGAGAGAGGAAGACACAGAATTCAAAGCAGCCTCCAGGCTCTGAGCTGTCAGCACAGAACCTGATGCAGGGCTCAAACTCACGAACTGGGAAATCATGACTTGAGCCAAAGTTGGACGTTTAACCGACTGAGCCAACCAGGCACCCCAATACACTATATTTTTTAAATTATGAAATTATTATACTTACAACATTTGAAAATTCAAAAAGTATGAGCATAAAAATTTAGATTACAACTAAGAGATAAGTCTGCTTAATGTTTAATTATATTTTCTGCCATACTTTTTTCTATGCCTATTTTAACTTAATTCACACACACACATACACACACATGCTTTCTACTTAGTTCTTTCACCATTACATGCATATAATTTATCCTCTGCTTTACAACTCTTATAGACATCATTTTAATGAGTGCAATATATCATATATCTGTGTCATTTTTGCATTTAGGTTACTTTCATTTTTTATTATTATAAATAGTACATCTATGAATAAATTATTGAATAACACATTTTATGTATTTAGAATTATTTCTGAACCAGAGTATGAAGATTTCAAAAGCATTCATGTGCACTCCTCTCAAAGTTAAGAAGGGTTGACCTGGAATGCTGATAAACTAGAAATAGTCCTGCATTTGGAATCAAAATACCTGGACCCACAAATCCAGTGTTTTAATCCATAAAATCTGGACAGTATTTGCTATATGAGAATTATAGTAATAATCAAATGAGGTAATATTTGTGAAAGTACATTGTAATAGATAAGTATAGATCATATTCCTAATTATTATTTGCAAAAACAAATATCAGTTTGATGACCAATGCAGGTTTAAGGAAAATTGTTTGAAGACAAATCTATGCTATGAGAGTATACAGTTTTGTACTTCATGCGTGACATTTCATACTGCAAATTCTATAAATTGTTTTCCTAAAAAAAGATGAAATTCATGCTTATACAAGATATTGATCCTCAGAGACCTACTCATGGGTTTATTACCTACTCTCTTTGCTTTCTGCTTGTCAGTTATATAAACTCAAATTGAGCAATATCCAATTTATAACATAATTATGAAGCTAATTTAATTAATATTTTGAAATTAAATTAGACTGTAGAAAGGAAGGTATGCAGGAATAATTTTAAGTAACATTAGAAGATTCTTCACATAAAGGCTCTTTTTTCTTTTTTTTAAATTTTTTTTCAACGTTTATTTATTTTTGAGACAGAGAGAGACAGAGCATGAACAGGGGAGGGGCAGAGAGAGAGGGAGACACAGAATCTGAAACAGGCTGCAGGCTCTGAGTGGTCAGCACAGAGCCCGATGCGGTGCTCGAACTCACGGGCCATGAGATCATGACCTGAGCTGAAGTCGGACGCTTAACCGACCAAGCCACCCAGGTGCCCCATAAAGGCTCTTTTTTCAGCAGGTAAACTGACTCCCACCTATCCCCTAATCTTTATATGTACTAAACTTATAAGTAGCCTCAGATCAACTTTCCCCTTACTCTTACTGTATTGACCAACTCCCTAGGTGAGTTAGCACAAATGGTTGACTTTTAGAGTAGATACTAAGAATCTGCGACATTATTCTTTACTAAGCTTTACTAATTGTTTCAAGAATAATCACAAGGCATGAGCAAAGCATAATAGGGTACAGGGTCACCAGTGCTGCTGCAATCCTGGTCCTTTCTTGCCCCATTAGATTGCTCTCTGACTCAGATGTAACATAATAGTTTTCAAAGTAATGTAATGCAGCCAAGTTACTTACATGAAAGGGAGCTATTTTGGTCTTGAAACATCTCCCTTTTATTCTCTAATAGTTAGAGAATTATGTGACATATTTGAGGAAGCTATGTCCCATAAATCCAGAGATTCCAGGATTATATAGTATAGGCAAACCAAGATAGACCAAGTACATCTTCCTGGAAGCATTTCATACATGCACTCTCCCACTAGCAAGTAACAGTAGTTTGTTTGTCAAAAGATCTAACAATAGCATATTTTCAAGGAGATTTGGCCACGTAGTTTGGTTAATTGGTTGGTTTTCCTGCATGCCTTCCAAAGGTAGAGAGTGATTGCCGTCCCGCTACCTACCATTTCCTGTCCTCTAGGTCTTAGCTTTGTATCAACATTACTTCATGGAGTGCCTGGGTGGCTCAGTTGGTTAAGCACCTGACTCTTGGTATCGGCTCAGGTCATGATCTTGCAGTTAGTGAGTTCAAGCCCTTCATCGGGCTCTGCACTGACAGCACACAGCCTGCTTGCAATTCACTCTCTCTCTCTGTCCCTCCCCCACAGGCTCTCTCTGTCTCTGTCTTTCAAAAAAAACACTACTTCAATAAATATTTATAGAATACCTGTGTTGCAGCAAAAATAATTCTAGATGATTGTGATATAAGGATAAACAAGGTGAGTAAGGTCTTTCCACTTGTGAGGCTTATATTCTAAGGGAGAGACAGGTAATAAGAAAGTAAAATAGATGAGATCATTGCAAATTATAATATAAGCTATGAATAAAATGAAATAACAGTGATATTAAAGAAAGAATGTGGGATGGGGCTAATTTTGGTTGTGAAGTCCATGAAAGCCTTAAGGAGTTGTCTTTGTACTCAAACTTTGCCCAATATCAAATCAAGGGCCTAATACATAAATTGGAGCCCTACCTTTAAAGTTGATATAGTGTTATATGTATGTGATGAATCACTAAATTCTACTCCTGAAACAAGAAAAGAAGAAAGGAAAGAAAGGAAAGAAAGGAAAGGAAAGGGAGAAAGAAAGAAAGAAAGAAAGAAAGAAAGAAAGAAAGAAAGAAAGAAAAGAAAAGAAAGAAATTACCTGATATAGCCCAGGTTTTTTTCCCCAAAGAAAGACTGATTTGAACTACAGTAATCCTAATTTCTGGTTGTGATCCTACTCCCAATATTCTGATTGCAAAGAGTCTTTATGCTGCTACTCTAATGTAATCCAAGAATTGCTTAACATCACTACTTCTGCTAAATCCCTAACAGTAGGCTGAATCTCTTGAGATGGAACTAGAGTTCATACACCCCTTTAGTTATCACACTTTGATGCTATTGACTCTAATTTCTACATACATCACAAACCCATTCATCCCTCACTACCTCTACCACTATTCTCTCTCATAGAGAGCGAGCCAACTCACTCTCATCTAGCACCTAACTTCTATCACCAGCTAGACTTCCTGTAACTCTGCTTAACTCATTAAACTCAGTTTCTCATATAGCTGATGAGTGACTCTTCTCTAAAAACTGTTTCTATTTGGGGAAGTTCAAATGTACAAAGTACACAAATTAGTATAATGAACTCCAAGTACTCATTAACAATTACACAGGTTCTTCCATGCTCTACTCAGTTCTTGTAACTTACCTGATAATTGTAAAATGACATAATAACATTTACTGTTATTTTTATAGAAGTGAAGCTTATGTATCTTTGCTATAACAAAGTTATCCTATTCCCTATCCATTGCTTTGCCATTGCATGGTGCTTTATCAAGACTTCTGCTTTCAGAATCATCCAGGTGGGAAGCAAATCTACATGGGTGACAAATTCCAGGGACACACCAAGTGTTTAATTTATCTGAATATTTCCCAAACTGCTTCACTTTGGTTCCATATAACATTGAGGCCATCATTCTGAAGTTAAAGTGAGTGGTATGCCAGTTACCCCTGAATTCTCTATGAGTGGTTCCTTTAAAGGAATCTCTTAATTCTCTGGGGGCTTGCCCTTTACTTCCCCACAGGTATGAGAGTTACACTGCTCTCTACATCATCAAGGACAAGAAAGATAACGGTTCTCATGGGTACATTATTTTTTAAGCAAGTTACCATCTCATGTCAACTGTACTTTAATAAAAAACAAAAACACCCAACAGATTTGGAATACTCATGCCTCCAACAAGTTAAATAAATTAAGTAAATGGCATTAAAATAAAAAGAAAGGGCACCTGGGTGGCTCAGTCGTTAACTCTCTGACTTTGGCTCAGCTCATGATCTCACAGTTCAGGACTTCGAGTCCCACATTGGGTGAGCATGAGCCCCGCTTTGGGTGAACACAAGCCTCACTTCTGGTGAGCCCCACTTCTCTCTCTCTCTCTCTGCCACTCTTGGGTTTCTTTCTCTCTGCCCCTCGCTTGCTTGTGGCCTCTCTCTCTGTCTCAAAAAAAAAAAGGAAAAAAAAAGGAAAACAAAAGTTACCATCACTTCAAATATTTTTGAGGTGTGCCTTTTAGCCCCAGATTTAAAGTTAATAGGATGAAAATTCCATAGCTATGAATAAAATTAAGTAATTATGAATTCATAATTTATATAATTCATGGAAGTTATGTCTACAGTATATTGTATTTACTTAGGATGAAGAATATCTGAAGGTATGTTCTAGTTAAGCTTTGCTAGTTCCTTTAAAAAAAGAAGATTTCTTTATCACTGGGCAAAGGGGAAAGGAAGCTTGGGGAGGTGAAAAAGCCAGAACGAATAGGATAAAATAAAGAAAAGGAAATATAGTCTATCAGAGAAAAAAAATAATGCACTGACAGTGAAATCTGACATGTTGTTGAGTAAGTCCCTGTGCACATAATGGGAACAGTATCTTCTGGGTAATTAATGGTAGTCTGATCTCATTGAAAGGGCATATAAATAGGAAACATGGAAAAAAGTTCTAGTTTCAATTTTATTACCTATATAGGACTCCTGTATGAAAAGGTCTTAGAACATTTGTCTGGGCAACATAGTGCATTTGACTGAGTAAAGTTATTTATCTCTGGTCACCTTTTCTAAACATGAAAAAAATATTTCTGTATCTTACTTCTGAAACCTAGCAAATGGTGAAAATATTTTTCTTCTTCACTATTTTTAAAAAGTTTTTGTTTTTACTCTGTTGTATTTAGCCAAAGGTGGGGGGGTGGAGGGGAGAAACATAGATGAATCAATATTTTAAAGTGCTACATTGTCTATAATAATTCCCTGACCTAGAAAACTAAATAATTTATCCATGACATTAATTAAAACTCCTTATCATTTGAAATGCTGTTGGATTATCTTCTCGCATATTTAAGAATAATAAGGTTTACTTATGTGTCAGTGAGGGTGGGCTAGCTATTTTAAGAAACAATACCCAAACCCATCTTAGCATCCTCTGTACAGTGAGGGTCTATTGATTCCACAGTGCAATATGGTGTATATTTGGCATGGGTGGATAAGAGTGCTTTACCTAGTGCAGTTATTCAAGGACCCACATTCTGTTTATCTTTTAATGCTGTCATCTGTAGAAGAAAATAAAGTAGATTGAATATGTAGAAAATTATTTTTCCCCAAGGCCTGTAAGTGGCATACATTGCTTCTGTCAACATTCCATTGACTTGAACTCTTCACATGGCCTAAATTAGATGCAACCGAATTGAGATTTGTAGTACCAAAAATGTTTCATGAAAAAAGCATTTGGTTCATAAAACATAAATCTTTAATTTTCAAATCTGGAGCCCTGTTCTCTAGTCAAGAGAGAATGGGCTAATTTTAGTAACATGCAGGTAGCAAATAAGTGCTTAGACTCCTAACGTTATTTTTAACTTAAAATCACAAAATGTAGAGATTATGCTTTTCTTAAAATATTCTAATATTTTATTAAATGTGTATACATGGTCCCCTCCTTCTGCTGTTCTGCGCTTGAGTGTCAGCATGACCTGTGACTTGCTTCTAGAAAACAGAGTATGTGAAGTGATGGGGTGTATGCGATTACATGTAGGTGAATATGTAATCACATTACATGGGACTGTTGCATCCAACTTGCTGGCTTCTGTCTCTCCTTTACGGGCTCTGAGGAAGCAAGTGGCAATGTTGGGAAACTTCATGTGGAAAGAAACTGTGGGTGGTCTATAAGAGCTGAAGGCAGCCTTTATCCCACAGCCAGCAAAAAACTAAAGCACTCAGTTTTACAGCTGTAATGCGTTGAATTATGCCAACAACCTGAGTGAGCCAGTCACCCCTCAGATAAGACAAAGCCTTGGCTGACACCTTGACCGCAGGCATTCAAAGGACCCAAGTAGTCTATGCCTGAACTCCTGACCCACACAAACTGTAAGGTTAATAAATATGTGTTGTTTTAAGCTGCTGGGTTTGAGGTTATAGTAGTATTATGCAGCAATACATCGCTAATACCCATGTCAAGAGCAAGACTCAAAATTTTACATAAATGAGGACCAAATACTTTGAGTAAGAGGGGGTGTTGTCCCCATTCTTACCCAAGAGGATTGTAGGAAGGAAAAACTGGCAAGGGATCAAAAAGTGAAATATTCATGCTGTGTGTCTAACTTTTCTCTTCAGCCAAGAAAAGAGGCTATACTTTATATAAATAGAGTTTTTTTGAGAGCACAAAGAAGCCTTATCCTTCTTTCCTGCTTACTATCCTGTAAAGACATCACCTTTTAGTTTGTCTCTGCACTGTGCTCATTTAGCCATGAGGTGTGTGTGTGTGTGTGCGTGTGTGTGTGTGTGTGTGTGTGTGTGTGTGTGTGTGTATGTAAGCAGGGGGAGAGGAAGGAAAGAGAGAGAATGAAGTGCAGAAACTTTTTTTTTGGCACTTATGCTTGAACTGGATGAGCTTAGCAATTATAATCAACAAGGAAATAAATCTGCCTGATTTTGAAAGTAAACAGGAAGAAAGAAGAAAATTTTTCTTTTTTTCAAGATGAAAATCCCTCTGTTTTTAATATTAGAACATTTGTAGAAACCTTTATGGATGTTCCTGGGTATTAAGGAAAAGATTCTCACTCCTAATGGAAGATTTGTATTGGTCTGTATTCAGCAGTAGAAAATGAAAACTTCTTTTTAATGTGTAGTTAGTAAATGAAGTGTGAAGCTTCCCTTTTAGATTAATGCAAAAACAGTTCTTAAGGCTTAGTGCCAAAAGGGAGAGAAATAATGAAATGACTCACATACAGCTTCTCCTGAAAATCAATGAAAGAATGCAAACAGTGCTAGGGAAATAAATAAGAGCATGTACTTTACAAACTTAGTTAAAAAATATGAAATTCGTATTATGGAATGAAAGCAGCTTCTTAATCTAAAAATTATCAAGCTTCAAAAGAGAAAAGAAAAAGGTTTTTGCTAAAGGGCATCAGGAAATAAACTGATCCTAGAGAAATATTTAAGTGACTTCCAGAAAACACTGAAAAGAGAAAATGTGTTAGAGGAAAGGTGAGTAAAAGAAGCTGTTTGTGCTGAATCTCCCATTGTTCTCATCTTGCGCCCTTGTCATAGACTATAGACCCCATTTCAGGCTACTTGCCTTTCTTCCAGTAGCTGCCACCACCAATTTGATCCTTCATTGTTCTGAAATCTCTAAGTCAGCTCCTGTGAGTGAAATGCACTCTTTAAGTATATCCTTTTTTTCCTGCTCCTGAAGATAAACACTAAGCCTTTTGTTTGCAGTTTCTCTCTACATGAAGTTTAGTTTTTCTTTACATTTTTATGGAAAGACAGAAGCTAACACAACTACAGATTTGATTACCTGGATGTAACCCATAATCCTCAGCAGGCTGTATAGTTCGAGAGGTCTGCTAAGGTGACATACAAAATTTGAAGACTTCCCAAACTCTCCCCAGTTCCTTAGGAACCATGATGGAGTTCCTTCTCCACATGCTCTATCTCTATTCTGAAGAGCTTTTCTAGAATTCTTGACAATCCTCTTTCCTTTTCCTGAAAGTAATTGTATTTGACCTCTCCATCCCTCTCTCACCTTCGCTCTTGCTCTCTGTCTGTAATTCCATGAATAAACAATGCAAGGTCTGAAGAGATGGACTTGACAGCTAGAAGGATTTACTTTCCTGTTTGTATTTTTTTAAGGTACTTTTCTGTAATTCATCTCAACACACAGTGAAAATCACTGCTCAGTGCATCTGATATAGTCTTATCAATTTTGCTTTCTCTTTTTTTCTCATTTGGAGATATTTTCTCTAGCTCCTCCCTTTCTAATATTACCATTTGTTCTCTAGCTATCTCTAATCCATTCGTCTATATTCACTTTAATTATAAAGTGCTGCTTTGCTACCTGTTTTTAACATGTGTGTGTGTGTATGTGTGTGTGTGTATATAGTTCCTTATCTAAGAATATATTTCTCTCATCCACCATCATTCCTAGTGCTTGAATATATTGTTTCTTTAAGTTGCATTATGAATATTTTTGAGTTTCCCCTTCAAAGGATATTTACTCATTCTCTATCCTTCTCTGTTCCCTGGAAGTATGACTCATACGGACTCATTGCCTTTGGCTTTCAGTTGAGTTCAGCCAATGGGAGACTGTAGCAGGAGATCAGAAGGCAAATGGAGAATGAGATCTGATCCTGGCTCTCTGTCTACAAGGTCTCGGTGCTGGTTGAGCCTTTAACCAAAAGCCAGATGGCCTGTAACTTTGCCTTCCTCCCTGTGCTACAGTCACTCTCTATGGGTTCATTCAGTTTACCCATTCAAACTGGAAGTAATAATGGTTCTCCACTTTTTGCTAACCTGAGGGTGGTTCTTCATTCCTTTTTTATTTACCTCAGCCTGCCCACACCAGTTAAATTGTTCCTTTATTAAAATCTGCTCTAAACATCCTGTTTGTGCTATTTGTTTCTTACTGGGATCCTGACTAATATAATAAGTGGCACCAGGAGTCACCTCAGAAAACAGAAGGCAAACCTCTGAAAATACCCACCTTCAGGTGGGGGTAGGAGTAATATTAGTAATCTCTGGCATTAAATGGCATCAAAATTGGCAGCTATAACTGTTAGCAGCGTAGGATAAATTTCAGGTGCAGAGCAAGATATTGGGAGATCGAGTGGCTGTGGCACTTAATTGCTGTGGTAATGATAGTAATTATAAAGTTTTAGGGTCATCTGGTAGCCTAGATATTATATACATTAAAGAGAGCAAAAAAGAGAGGGAGTAGGGAGAAAGAGAGAAAGGAAGGAAGGAAGGGAAGAAGGGGGAGATGGAGGGAATAAGTGGAGGAAGGAAGGAAGGAAGGAAGGAAGGAAGGAAGGAAGGAAGGAACTAAAATCCTTCAATGCCCGACTGAGAACACAGGTGGAAAAGCAGGGAGCATCTATGGAAGCTTAAAAAAATTTGCTCATCTCCTGTAGTCACAGAGACAATATACCTGAGGATCTAGCCCAGGACCCAAGTAGAATTGGAGACCTAGGTTAATGCTCTACCCTGGCCAGACTTTAATGCCTAAGTAAGAACAATGTTGTGAAAAGAATGACTACTCTCATTGTCTACCAAATAATTTACTGAAGGAAATTTTATTTTCCCTTTTTGTGACTTTGTTCTCAGTGAAACATACTTACTAGGGAACACAGACATTGTTTTGACAAATTGGAAACTAAGACTGCTTCCTCACCATGCTAGAACCCTCAGGCTGCTGACCAATGAGCATAAAAGGGGATTACCAAGGGGAAAGGGGATTTCTGACACATAATGGGGGAAGACAGAACTATATCTGGAACCAGGAAATTCTCTAAAGTATCTCTTGGTACTCCATGTTCAGTAATATTGGTCAATGAGAAACTGCAAAGAACCTTTACAGATAGGGCCTCCATAGACTCATCAGATCCTGCAGAAATGATTTGGAAACCTGGGAACAAAGAAGCTATGATTATCACCTTGAGTAATAAAAGATTCCAATCTCCCCACTATTGCTGATTATAAGGGACTTTACTATCCTCATTATTTTCCTTTATCCATACCCATATCTCTTTAAATAGTCCATTAAAATCTCCTCAAATAACTCATTTGATGGTGTCATCTGTTTCCTTCTTGGATCTAACTGATACATACCAATTTATTTAAATAATCTTCTGTTGTTGCACATTTAGATTATTTCCCCCAACCCATGTTTTAGATGACCACTATGCACATCTTAATAGCCAAATATTTTTTCTCCATTGAACCTAGGTTTATAGAATTAGATTAATCAGATAATAATGACATATTATTATCTTTGGTTTTTCATGATCCTTTTCATTTGTTGAATTCACTTACTTATTTAAATTATTCATCTGGGGGCACCTGGGTGACTCAGTCAGTTAAGCATCCAACTCTTGATTTTGGCTCACATCATGATCTCACGGTTCATGAGTGTGAGCCCCGCATTGGGCTCTGTGCTAAGTATGGAGCCTGCTTGCATTCTCTCTCTCCGTCTTTCTCTGCCCCTCCCCTACTCATGCTCCCTCTCTCTCTCAAAATAAATAAACATTTAAAAATAAAGTATTCATCTGTAAGATAATATTAGTGAACAATCCAACCCAATCCAACCCAATGAAGAGTAATTTAGAATAGTAAATTCTATTTACTACACTAAATTTACTAAAGAATAGTAATTCTAGGGGTGCCTGGGTGGCTCAGTTGGTTAAGCATCTGACTCTTGATTTCAGCTCAGGTCATGATCTCACAGATCATGGGATCAAGCCCTGCATTGGGCTTCTTGCCGACAGCATGGAGCCTTCTTGGGATTCTCTCTCTCCTGTTCTCTCTGTCCCTCCCCTGCTCATGCATGCTTTCTCTCTCTTTCCCTTTCTTTCAAAAATAAATAAATAGGGGCGCCTGGGTGGCGCAGTCGGTTAAGCGTCCGACTTCAGCCAGGTCACGATCTCGCGGTCCGTGAGTTCGAGCCCCGCGTCAGGCTCTGGGCTGATGGCTCAGAGCCTGGAGCCTGTTTCCGATTCTGTGTCTCCCTCTCTCTGCCCCTCCCCCGTTCATGCTCTGTCTCTCTCTGTCCCAAAAATAAATAAACGTTGAAAAAAAAAATAAACAAAAATAAATAAATAAACTTATAAAAATTTAAAAAAAGAATAGTAATTCTGAAGTGTATGTACAAATGTACCCCTCCCACATTCAATTCCTCTGTCCTCCCCGTGAAATTTCCCCAGAGGTAATCAACATCCTGAACTGTGTATTTATTATACTTACACGCCTTTAGTATTTATTTGTATCCAATGTCAAAATTATGTATTTAGTTTTATCTATTTTTGAATTTTATAAAAACAGTTATATAATCTAAAAATACAGGAAGAGATATATATCCTAAGAGGACACACAAAGGGTTAACAAATACACGAAGAGATGCTCAACTTCACTAATAAAGAAATGAATATCCAGACAGCATTGAGACATCATTTACACTAATTTTGATAGAAAAACATTAGGAATTCTGAACCTATCAAGAGACAGAAGAAGAGTTACTGGTAACAGTATAAATTAATTCAAAGTCTTTGGAAAATAATTTAGCTTTTCCTTGCAAAGCTGAGTGTTTTGATGCCCTGTGACCAAAACTTCCACTCATACATTTTCCACTCATACATATATTTGGGTAAACATTCAAAAAGTATCATGTACAAAATGTTCATTACAGCATTGTTCATTAAAAAAAGATGTAAATATCTAAGCACACATTGACAGGAGAGAAAGGATAAATGTGAATAAATCTGATAAAGGTGTTCATTTCCCAGGTGAAGTGTTTCCATGTCTTTATTAATCAGGTGTCGTACCTGCCCTGAAAGCTAGATTATCTAAGGATATCCTGATAGATACAATAATAATAGTAATAATAATAAGATATTAATAATAATAACAGTAGGATAACGAAAAAGGTGTGTTCTATGTCAAAGGAACAATTTATTTATCTAAAAACCTTATCTAAAAGGGTGCATTCTTTTTCACTGTCATCTGCCTTTAAAAAATGAGATTTAATGTCTTGTTACATTAATGTAGTTGTTACAACTACTAACAGACACAATGGTAATGGTCATATTAACATTAAATAAAATTTGATCTTTTCATTAGAAAAATAAAGCAGCTTAGGGATAAGTAGAAACATTATTATGCATTCATAAAAGATGTTCTTGAACGGCATAATGGATCCAAAACCTAGGCTATGATTACTGTTAGAGAAAGTCCTGAGAGTCCTGGCCTCTGAGTAGAAGATAGAAATGAGACTATATATGGTCCTGTGTGAAGGGCAATTTCTTTGGCTGTCCAACAACATCCATTTATTTCTCTTCTGTCCATTATTAATACCTCTTCCTGACCATGCTCCACATCATGAGGGATGTAAGATATAGTACAGGAAAAAATTTATGATTTTTATTTATTTCAGCTCCTTCTGTTTTGTGTCCTGTCATGGTTGGTAGTATTGAGTTTGTTGCTTCCAGATGAACAATAACCCTTTTAGGATTCCCTGATGAGATCCTATACAGGACTTACACATGCACATCAACAATCCTAGTGTTCTGTAATAGAAAAGACCCTAGATTAGGGATGTCTTAATTTTGTACTAATTCTGAAATAAACAAAATGACTTCCAGCAAGTTTCTTCATCACATTGTCATTGTTTTCTTGTTGGAAAAATAAGAAGACTGTGTTCTGTGTCTGATAAAGATGCTTCCAGCTATAAATCATTGCCTGTAATTTTTAAACCTTCTTACTATAAACCCACTGTAATGGATTGAATTATGTCCTCTAAAAATTTATCTGTTGAATAATTATATTTATACTTCAAACTAATATAACACTGTATGTTAATTATACTTGAATATATATATATATATTTTTTTAAAGATTCAAAAAAATTCATATGCTGAAATCCTAACCCCGAGTACCTCAGAATGTGACTTCATATCCTTTATCTGGTCATTACCAAGGTAGTTAAAGTTAAGAAGACATCATACTAGGCCCCTAAAGTGTGGGCCCCTAAACTGATATGACTGGTATCTTTATTATTTTTTTTAAAACAAGTCATGGAAAAGAGAAACACACAAAGAGTTGATGTGAATAGACACAGGGAGAAAACAGTCTACATACTAAGGAATACCTATCATGACCAGAAGCTAGAAGTGAGCCCTAGAATAGGTCCCTCCCTAGTGTCTTATAGGGAATGTGGCCCTGCCAACAGCTTGATTTTGGACCTCTGGTCTCCAGAACTGTGAAATAATGAATTCCCCTTTTTTTACCCAGTTTGACGTATTTTGTTATGGCAGCCCCAGGAATCTAATACACCTACTTCTAGGCATCCCTTCCCTGACTTTTTTCATAGATCCAAAACCCTTCGCTCCACCAGCACTGTGCTGCAACCCACACTCTCACCAGGGCCCAGGAAAGGGAAGACCAAAACAAGAGGTTCTTTTACAATCAGTTTCTGTGAATGTGAACTGGATTATGTCACATATTCTTTCTTTGTATCTAATTAAATAAAATATATTTATTAACTGCTGCACCATAAATTATTAAATCATTAAGAAATCCTTGAGAAACAAATGCCCATTCAGCACATACTATATGTCAGAATATCCCTATAGGTTATTTGTTTCAAGGGTATTAACATAACATACACCTGTACACAGTGTGCCTAAGTATATATGCAAAGCTCAATAAATAAGTCAACATGTTTTATTATAAAGTTAAACATATTTTAATAATATTGTATAACAAGTATGACAGACATTAAGTATGTTTATTGCATGTAGGTATTGGGAAAATCTGGAAGATGTTGGCCTTCATGCCAGTTTCTCTAATTTCACACTGACTTGTTTTTCTTTTCTTTCTAGAAGACCATAGGATTATGCAATATTTTATGGCCTACCTTTTTGAATTTTCTAGTTTCACAGTGTTAGTTTGGAGAAAGTCATGAATTACTGTTTTGGTTTGTCCAACTGAATTAGTACTTTTCCTATGGGACTAGAAAACTGCTTTTCATAACTACTGGGTCCTATAGTAGTTGGATTTACAGACTTTTGAACTCTTTAATATTATAGTTTATACTGATTAGCTATAATTTTATTTTTTCCAACTGAAAGTTTATGAAGTCAGCACTTAGGATATTGTTATAGACTGAATGTTTGTGCCCACCCCCAAAAATCACATGTGGAAGCCCTAACCCCTAATCCCTAATGTAGTGGTATTTGGAGTAGAGTATTGGGAGGTAATTGGGTTTAGATAAGGTCTTGACTATGAGAAGTAAATGTCTGTTGTTTAAACCATCCAGTCTCTGGTTTTTGTTATAGTGGCCTAAGCTGACAAAGACAGGTATGTTGGACCTATGATATGTTATGTCACTAATCCCCAAAACTGTGATGTGTGATTGTTAGGATCTTGCTTTTATAAATAAACAATAAAGATCAGAAAAAATAATTAGCCCAAGGTTCCCCAGATCATAAGTAATTGAACCAGGATTTGGAATTCAGTCACTATAGTTTAATATACTTTTTGTTTGCCTCATCATAAGTGACATAACCATGTCACTACACTACTTTCAAAAGCAAATTATATATATATATATATATATATATATATATATATATATATATTACTACACTACTTTCAAAAGCAAATTATTTCATTTAGTTGGCTTATATACTTTTGGAGGAAAGTGATTATTATAACCATCGAAATCTTTGAAATATTGAAAGTAAACATTACCACAATGATTCAGGGACCCCAGACTTGGAAGTAAATACTGGATTTACCTTTACTGACATGCTGGGTATAATATCAAAAAAAAAGGAAGTGTAGCTAAGGATCTGACTTCACTTTGGTTCTAGCAGCCCAATTAGCATTTCTTTCATTTTGCAACGTGTACAAATCTTACCTGCTCTCTCTGCCCTTCTCTATAATACTTCTTTTTATTTCTCCTTAGGAAACATACTTGATTTCATTACAAAAATTTAATTTTTAAAGGAATAAATGTTTCAGGTACTTTCTGTCTAGAAATGCAAATTGGTTTATATTCAAAGACTTTAAGAAGCCAAGTTTCAAAGTCTCCTTTTAAACTGATCTGAAACCTGAAGAATGAAATTATACACTAGAATTTCTCTTATAAATGTGATCATCAAAGAAACCCATATGCTGTTTGGTTCCTATGTCATTAAATTTCATAATGGACTTTGAATGAAGAAGGATAAAAGTGAACATCATTAAAGCAGATGATTCATGCAGATTGGGTCTTTAAAGACAGTTACATATTGGTGAAAGATGTATCAAGATGTACTTATAAAGTAAAAGGAAATAAAAAATGTAGAACCTAGAAAAATGTAAGATTGCATAACCTAGACACCAATCTTAATAGGAAACAACCAATTACTTACAGTAATTAAATAAAAGAGGAAAAGATAGTAGGCATTTATTTGATAATGTAAAATGCCAGACACTGGGCTAAATGACAGACTAAGCTTCAGTTATTCTGTCTTCATTATCTTCATTCATTCATTTGTTCATTCAACTAACTTTTATTGAATAATTGTGGAGAAAGAGACAGTGATGCTAACCAACTCTTCAATTTCCTTTCCTAAATTTCCTAATCCCACTTGCAGTTAAGGGGAAACGTGTGATAGTTCTGACCAATTCTGACTAGTTCTGTGAGCTGAAATAACATGTGTTCCTTCTGGGCTAAGGCAATGAAAAGCCCCTGGGTAATTCTCAGTTTCTCATTTCTCCTGCTATATTAATCACAGAGAAGGTCTCATATTTGAGGTGATGGATCTACAATTCTTAAACAACCTGAATTGCTGAAACATTACGTGGATGACAACTGGCCTTGAGAGTTGCCAAATCAGCAGTGGACTCATCATGAGCATTAAGTGAAGGTTTTGTTTCAGCCAGTGAGATTTGGGGACTGTTTGTTACCATACACCAATTCAGTTCTTCTTAACAAACACCCATAATGTTTACTCAGTTATCTGACAAATATTATTGAGTACCTTCTAATTATCAGGCCATGTACTAGTTTCTAAGGATGTGGTGGTTAAAAAAAAAACCTGACATATGGAGCTCTTAATCTAATAGGATACAGATATTAAATAAGTTCTCAAATAATTGCTTAATATCCTATATCTCACTATTTTTATTAATTTGCTCCTACTAATTAATTTTATACTATTGCTCATGTAACATAAACCATGCCCAAATAAGAATATACCTTGTTCAAACCTCATTCTGCAAAGGAACTTATTTAACTCATATGCTCACTCTGACTATACAAATCTTGACTATAATTGTCAGACATAAACATCAAGATCTATCAGATAACCATCCGGTTAAACATTTCTCATCTGAAGTTTTCTAAAAATAATACATGACTTTGTTTACCAAAGTCCAATCTTAGGCATTGCCTCCATTCGACAGGAGCATATTATATGTGATACAGTTCTGATTTTAACTTCCACTCCTTTCTCTATTTACACATTATCTATAAGTATTTATAGATAATGTGTGAATATTATATATATATATATATATATTCTTTTTTTATCTACATTAGCTAAATATGATTTGATGTCTTCAGTTCTAACCTATTACCAAGTGGATCATTCAAGTTTCTTCCCTTGCTTCTTTGTAACCACCTAGTTCAACAGTGAGAAACCTGGCTTCCCCAGTCCACCATCCAATTACTCATTTGGTTGATTCCAGCATACACATAAAGAGGTTTCAACATTGTTAGCCCAAGGAAAATAACTTTAGCAACTGGACTGTAAGACTCATGTACAATTTCTTTTGCATTAGTCTTAGTCTATACTCATTTCCAAAATTGTTCTGATCAGCACATTTTTTTCCCACCCCCTTCAATGAGATTGTTTCACAAATTTATAATACAGTTGGATCATTTTGTCACAGTTTACATTTCTTCCTGGTATAACCTAACCTTGTACATGTTTTAAATTTGTAGGTATTAAGTTTAGCCTTTTGTGCTCTAAAGTTCAAGGGATTTTGGTGAATGCATAGTGTGATGAATCCACCAGTAGTGCATCATACAGAATAGTTTTATCACCCTAAAAGCTCCTCTGTACTTCATGATTCAACCCTCCTTCCTTCCCAAATACCTGACAATCGCTGATTTACCTACCATCCCTACAGTTTTGCTTTTTCAGAATGTCATGAAATGGGATCATACAGCGTGTAGCATTTTCAGACTGGCTTCTTTCACTTAGCAAAATGCATTTAAGATTTAGCAATGCTTTTGTGTGGCTTGATAGCTCATTCTTTATTATAGCTGAATAGAATTCCATTGTATGAGTGTACACATTTTATCCATTTACCTATTGAATGGCGCCTTGGTTGCTTCCGGTTTTTGCTGCTTATGAGTAAAGGTTTTGTAAACATTCACATGCAGTTTTTCATATCAGGTGGGTAAGTACCTAGGAGTACTATAACAGGAGTATAAATAAGATTATGTGTACATTTTTAAGAAACTGTCAAACTGTCATCCAAAGCAGCTGTCCCCTTTTGTATTCCCACCAGCGTGAATAGAGTACTATTTGATCTGAAGCCTTATCAGCAATTGATATCATCAGGAGTTTTTGTTTCTTTTGTTTTTTAGATTTTAGTCATTCTAATAGATGTGTATTATTGATTCTTAATTTGCATTTTCCTAATCACAAATGGCAAAAGACAACAGTCTATAGCTTGTCTTTTTATTCTTTTAACAGTGGCTTTTGCAAAGTAGAAGTTTTTAAATTTAATAACAAGCAGTTTGTCAATTTTTTTTTCTTTCATGGAGCATGCTTTTGGTGTTATAACTAAAAACTCATCATGAAACCCAAATTACCTAGGTTTCCTCCAACTTTTTTTTGAAATTATATACATTGGCACTTTGCATTTTAGTCTATGGTCCATTTAGAGCTAATTTTTTTTTTCTTTTTGCTATTTATTTTTGAGAGACAGAGAGACACAGAGCACAAGTGGGGAGGGACAGGGAGAGAAGGGGACACAGAATCTGAAGCAGGCTCCAGGCTGTGAGCTGTCAACACAGAGCCTGACGTGGGGCTCAAACCCACAAACTGTAAGATCATGATCTAAGCTGAAGTCGGATGCTTAACTGACTGAGCCACCCAAGTGCCCCTAGAGCTAATTTTTGTGTAACATGTAGGGCCTGTGTCTAGGTCCCTTTTTTATGCATATAGACCTACATCGTTTCAACATTAATTATTTAAAGACTGTTTCTCCATTGATCTGCCTTTGTGCATTTGTCAACAATTTATTATTTAGTGTGGTTTGGTTTCTGTCAATTCACTTCCATTGATCTGTGTGCATGTTATCTCACCAATACCACACTGTTGTAGTTAATGTAGCCTTTTAGGAAACCTTGAAATTAGGTATTATGAGCACTCTAACTTTGTTCTTCAGTACCATATTGCTATTCTAGGACCTTTGTCTTTCTATATATAAATTTCAGAATCAGTCTGTATATGTCTACAAAATAGTTCTGGAGTTTTGGTTGAGATTGTGCTGAATCTACAGATTAGATTGCAAAGAATTATTATACGGACAGTATTGAATCTTCCAGTCCCTGAACATGGAATAGCTCTCCATTTATTTAATTCTTTCTTTTTATCATTTTGTTTTGTAGTTTTCTGCATATAGATCCTACACATATTTATTTGGGTTTATATAAAAGTACTTTATTTTGGGTACTATTATAAACATTTTTTTATTTCAATTTTCCAGTGTTCATTTCTGGCTTATAAGACAGCAACTGATCTTTGTGTATTAACATTGTATCCCACAATCTTGCTATACTTGTTTATTAATTCCAGAAGGTTTGGAGGGGTTTTTTTTGTAGTCTTTAGGATTTTCTACATGGACAGTCATGTCATCTGCAAATAAAGACACTTTTCTTTCTTCCCTTACAATCTGTATAATTATTACTTTTCTTCTTGCAATTAGGTAGTTCTTCCACTATGATGTTTTATAGGAGTGATGAAAAAGGATATCCTCACCTTGCTGACAGACATAGAGGGTAAGTGGACATCACATCATCATTAAGTAAGGTGTTAGCTATAGATTTTGACATTTTCTTTATTAGGTTAAGGAAGTTCTGTATTTCTGGGGTTTTTGATAATATTATCATGAATGATGTTCAGTTTTCCTTAATATTTTTCCTGAACCTATTGATATGATTATGTTGCTTTTCTTATTCAGTCTATTACGATGAATTACATTGATTTATGATTATGCAAGAAGCTTTGTAGTTCTGTAGTGAACCCCACTTAATCATGATATATTCTTCTTTCTACATAGTGTTGAATTCTGTTTGTTAATATTTTGCTTCTATTTTTGGAGAGATATTGGTACATAATTTTCTTACGTTTTTATTTGGATTTGATATTAAGATACTGCTGGCTTAATTAAATCTAATTAAAATTTCTGTTTCTATTTTCTATGAAAGATTATGAGGAATTAATTACAACTTCTTCTTTAAATGCTCGGTAAGATTTATCAGAAAAAAATCTGGGGGCACCTGGGTGGCTCAGTCAGTTAAGCGTCCAAATCTTGATTTCGCTTTGGGTCATGATCTCACGGTTCATGAGTTTGAACCCCATGTTGGGCTCTGCACTGACAGCCTGGAGCCTGCTTGGGATCCTCTCTCTCTGCCCCTTCTCTGTTTGCTCATTCTCTCCCTCTCTCTCTCAAAAATAAGTAAAATAAACATTTAAAAATGTATTTAAAAATATGTCCCTGATACTTTCTTTTTTTTCTCTAATTTTTATTAGTTATTTCTTCCGTTTACTGTAGCTTAATTTTCCCTTCCTTAAAATTTCATAATGTAGAACCTTAGGTTATAAAAAAAGAGAAGCTTAGGTTATAGATCCTAGATCTTTCTTCTTTCTAATTTATGATATAAATTTTCCTCTAAGCACTGCTTTAGCTGCATCCCACAAATTTTGTTAAGTTGTATTTTTATTTTCTTTTAATTTTATGAATTCCTCTTGAAACTTTTTCATTGACCTTTGAGTTATTTAGAAATGTGATGTATAATACCAAGAGATTTGGATATTTTCCAGCTGTCTTTCTATTATTAATTTTTACATGGAGTCCATGAACTGTGAAGATATACTATATATATGTATATATAGTATGTATGTATTATATATACTGTGTGTATATGCATACACACACACACACATAATTTTATGTATGTATGTTTTTATGTATGTATGTAATTTTATTGTATGTATGTTTAATGGCAAAAAATGTAGTCTATCCTAGGAAATTTTCTACAAGAACTTGAGAAAAATGTGTATTCTGCTGTTTTGTACATAGAGTATTTTATAAATGTCAATTAGATAAAGTGATTGTACTGCTCAGGTTGTCTACATCCTCATTGATTTTTGCCCACTTGATATATCAATTACTGATAGAGGAGTATTGAATGCCTCAAATATAATAGATAATTAGTCTCTTTCTCCTTTCAGTTTTATTAGTTTTGCCTCATGTATTTGACACACTGATGTTAGATGCATACCTGTTTGGAATCATTATGCCTTCTTGGAGAAATGAACCATTTACCCTTATGCAATGCCCTTTTTTATCCATCCCTTTTAATCCTGCTTATTCTTTTTTTTTTTTTTATTTTTTTTTATTTTATTTTTTTTTTTTAATTTTTTTTTTTTTCAACGTTTATTTATTTTTGGGACAGAGAGAGACAGAGCATGAACGGGGGAGGGTCAGAGAGAGAGGGAGACACAGAATCGGAAACAGGCTCCAGGCTCTGAGCCATCAGCCCAGAGCCTGACGCGGGGCTCGAACTCCCGGACCGCGAGATCGTGACCTGGCTGAAGTCGGACGCTTAACCGACTGCGCCACCCAGGCGCCCCAAATCCTGCTTATTCTTAAGACTGCTTTGTCTGAAATTAATATAGATACTCCAACTTTCTATTGATTGGTGTTGGCATGATACATCTTTCTCTATCTCTACCCTTAACTATCTGGGTCTTTGTATTTAAAATCAGTTCTCATGGACAGTAGATCTTGTTTTTGTTTTTGTTATTTTGTTGTTATTGTTCTGCTCTGACAAGAGTTTATAATAAACATTTTTAGACTACTCTATGCCCACCATCAAATAACATTATACCAACCCATGTGTAGTGCACGCACCTTATAAAAGAGTATTTCATTCCCTGATATTGCTGTCACTCATTTCACTTATCCAAATACTAGGGGCACCTGGGTGGCTCAGTCAATTAAGCATCTGACTCTTGATTTTGGCTCAGGTCATGATCTCCCGGTTTTGTGAGTTCAAGCTCTGCATTGGGCTCGGCATGCCAACCTCATGGAGTTTACTTGGGATTCTCTGTCTCCCTCTCTCTTGCCCCTCACACTCTCTCTGTCTCTCTCAAAATACATAAGTAAACTTAAAAAAAAATGCTGTAGTTACTCTATACATTTCTACTGTTATTTATTCAAAGAGTTATATTTAGATAAATTAAGAATAAGAAAAATAAAAGATTTCATTTTACATTCATTTATTTCTTCTCTAGTGCTCTTAATTTCTTTATGTAGATCCAGTTTTCTGATCTATATCATTTTCCTTCTGCCTGAAGAACTTCTTTTACCATTTTTTTAAGGCACGTCTGCTGGTGTTGAATTCCCTGCATTTTTGTTTTTCTGAGAAAGTCTTTATTTCTCCCCTACTTTTGAAAGATAATTTCAATAGAAAATTCTATGTTGGTAGTTATTTTTCTTCTTTCAACACTTTAAATATTTTACTTTATTCTCTTTTTGCCTTCATGGATTCTGATAAGAAGGTACTGTAATTCTTATCTTTTCTCCTCTCAATAAGTAAGATTTTTTCTCTTTAAGTTTTTGAAGACTTTTTTTCTTTGTTTTTAGTTTTCTATAGTTCAAATATGGTATGCCTCAGTGTGTATTTTTGTTTGTTATTGTTGCTGTTTTGGTTTCTCTTAGCATCCTGGATCTGTGGTTTGTTAGTCATTATGTTTTTCTAATATAGTTAGCAGACAGTGTTATATTAGTTTCAGGTGTACAATATAGTGATTCAACACTTTCAGACATCACCAGTGCTCTCTCAGTATTGGCCATTATTAATTTTGGAAAGCTTCTGGCCTATAACACTTTATTTCCTGTGCTGCTTTCTCCTTCTTCACATTTGTGTATTCCAATTATATGCATGTTCAACATTTTTTACATTATCCCAGTTTTTAGGTGTTAGTTCTGTTTTTTTTCATTCTTTTCCTTTGTAATTCTCTATTGTCCTATCTTTAAATGAACATGGGGCACCTGGGTGGCTCAGTAGGTTAAGCATCTGACTTTGGCTCAGGTCATGATCTTGCGGTTTGTGAGTTTGAGCCTTGCGTTGGGCTCTGTGCTCACAGCTTGGAGCCTGGAGCCTGCTTCAGATTCTATGTCTCCCTCTCTTTCTGACCCATACCCCACTCATGCTCTGTGTGTGTGCGTGTCTCTCTCTCTCAAAAATAAATAAACATTAAAAAAAATTTTAAACGAACAGATCCTATCTTATTTCTGTTACAATGTTTATTTTATTTCTAGCATCCTTTTTCATTTCTTTTTAGAGATTTACTGGGTATACTGCCTATCTTTTTATGCATTTTTTTCAGTAGAGCCCTTAGCATATTAGTCCCTATTTCTTTAAATCACACGTCTGATAATTCCAACATCTGTATTATATCGAGTCTGATTCTGATGAGCTAGAAGGAAGGATCTTTCTGAGATCTTTGCTGTGAGAATCAGGAGCTTGTAGGGGACCTGGTTTGGGATGGTGGGGGGGGGGGCGGGCAGGAGGGAACCATGGTGGGGTATCCCTTAAGAATAAGACTATAGTCCTCTGAGTTTCTCACACTTAGGCTTATCTGCTCCTGGTCTCCACAATTCATCAAAATTACAAATAAATGTTCCTATCTATTTATGGCTCAATGGCTTCTGCTCTAAGTAAGTGGATCTCAGTAGTGATTCTCTGTATTTACCCATCTCTCCATTTTAGGGTCGTTAGTTCTCCCTGTAAACTCAATTCCCTTAGGAATCCAAGGAAAGTAATTTTCTCGTAAGGGTGTCCTGATGACTACTAATCTCTAAATAGCAGAGCCGACCTAATAATTTTTTTTTAAAAGAAAATTTAAAATATATTTTATTTAATGAAACAGTCTTATAAAGGTACATCAAGGGGCACTTGGGTGGCTCAGTCGGTTGGGTGACAGACTTCAGCTCAGGTCATAATCTCACAGTTTGTGAGTTGGAGCCCCAGTTGGGCTCTGTGCTGACAGCTTGGAGCCTAGAGCCTGGAGCCTGCTCCGGATTCTATGTCTCCTTCTCTCTCTCTGCCCCTCCCCAGTTTGTGCTGTCTCTCGCTCTCTCTCTCTCTCTCTCTCTCTCTCTCTCAAAAATAAATAAACATTAAAAAAAAATCTTAAAATAAATAAATAAATGACTAAAGGTACATTGAAATGAATTCTAGAACTTTGATTCCTAATACAACAGACTACCTTTAGAAGACAATAGTGGCTAATTTATTTCAACCCCAACTTCATTTTTGTATATCATTTTATGTCATTGTATCATTATACAAGATTAGATAACTTTGTTATTTAATTTAAAAGTTGATCAAATTACAGTGGATTCAACCAAGACTAAATTTTTACTCATGGCTTTAGTTGTACATATTTCTGCATTATTCACCAAAAAGGGACAGATAATAGTTTTCCATTATATGATTCTTCGAAGACTCTTGTGCCAATATTTTTCAATAAACTTAATGCTAATGCTCTTCTTTCCAAATGGCTGATTATTTAACCAGAGGGAAAGTATTAGATAAACAGCCTAACACTTAGAATTAGAAATTAGTACAGAATTAGAAATAATTGGGGCAGTAATTTTGAAAAATCAAGTTTTAGGTTACTGTTTCCAGTATTTTCACTGGCATTAAGGAATCTTTATAAACCGTGAACCTCATTAACTAGGGCCATCTTAAGAGCACTCCAGGATTCTGCTTCGTTATTATGCAAGCAGCACAAAGATCAAAGAGGGAGTAGCCACCTTTATTTTAAAGGATGTTCTAAATTAAATCATCTAAACTTCACACCAGCACATGTCCAGTTTCCCTAATTAGCATAACTATTTCTTTCTCCAGGAAACATTTTAGTAACGCTGGCTGAATGCATTTTTCACATTCTGCATTTTAAAAACTGTACTTATCCTGACAACCTATTTTTGTGTTCATCTCCGTGAAGAAATCTTTCTACCTCCCTCTACGGACACACTAAATCTCAATGGCTTTCCTGTGCATTGATTGGGTATTTCCTTTACATTTATGTGGTCATTACATCATACATCATACAGCAGATTGACTTGGTTTCACTATCTTTTCATTTAAAGTGTTAAGAAAAAGAATCTGTTTTTCTCAGCCCAAATGATGGATCTGTTTTTCTCAGCCCAAAGGATGGATTGATTCACTTTGATTCAATCAGTTGTAGCCTTGAGGTGAATAGTGTCACATGGCCTGAAGCTGTCCCTTTCAGACCATAAGGAATCATGAGTCCAAGAGGTGGTTTAGATTGCAGAGGACAATGATGGCCATCTTGCTGTATACAGGGACTGAGAGCTTCTAACAAGTTGTTACAAGTAATTTCAAATTCTATAAAAGACGAAAGGTATGATTTTCTGCAAAAATGGTATAAAGGGAACATTTTGTATTGTCTCAGAATTATAGGTAGAAATCCAAAACCGAGTTTAACAAACTCTAATTTCTCCCATATTCTAGAGACAGGTACCAGAAAGTTAAATGGTGTATTTTCTAGGATTCACTAAGAAATGCTCAAATTGATCGTTAAACTATGACTTTAAACCATTTATCAAATGGTCTTTAAACCATTTATGAGGGGCACCTGGGTGGCACAGTTGGTTAAACGTACTAATCTTGATCTTGGCTCAGATCATGATCTCACGGTTTGTGGGTTTGAGCCCCACATCACGCTCTGCACTGATGGTGCGGAGCCTGCTTGGGATTCTGTCTCTCCTTCTCTCTGACTCTCTCCCTCAAAATAAATAAATAAACTTAAAAAAAATAAAATAATTTTTTAAGCCATTTTATGAAAAAGAGAGAGAGAAAACTATTTAAAATAGGTGTTTTGAAATAGGTAGCCTATAAGAGTCATGTAACGTCATCCTGAGGAAAACTTACTGTCCTCTTAGACCAAGAGATAGGAAAGTCAAGAGAACAACTAGAGTACAAAATAAGGTTCCCTAGGAGAAGAAGAAATCAGCAGTTCATGCCTTGAACAGAAAACTGCTTGTTTAGAACAGTGGCTGATCGACACCATGTTTTTATTTGCATTGAGGCATAAGGAACAGAGTCAGAGAGACATCAGGTTAGAAAGACAGAGCCTGAACTTTCACAGTTTGACCTGGAAAGATCGTTTTTGTGGGTTTCCCATGAGCCAAGTGAATATGTAATAATAATTGAGCATATAACCATTTGTCAGTTTCTGCACCCATAAAGGAAGAAACGTTGGGCTAAATTAAAATGACTAAACACGATTCACAAGCGGCTATTCCAGGAATAGCAAGGAATGAAACAATGGGCACAGGGACGAATAGTTCTAATAAGCTTTCCCGAAGAATATACTTATGTAACTATTTAGCATTTGGATGCCTGTCCCTTGGAACACATTGATACAGACTTCAAGAGTGCCACCAGATAACACGCCTCTGGTCTCTTTCATATAGTTCAATGTCCCCTTTACCTGAGCCCATAGAAGCCAAAAATAAAAACAACAGTGTGTGGAAGAAAGGGTTGGGTGGGGGGGAATAACAGAACAAATTATCTTCTTTCAAGTTTAGGTCTCTCAGGTCATAGTTTAGATCTGAGCTAGACTGGGAAGCAATGGTACAGGAGAAAACCCAATTTCAGTACAAGAATGAAATTTTAAACTCACTTAGAAATAAAATTCTTAGTACTTAAAAACAACTGGAAAGAAGGGACATCCGAGAGAGTATATTTGAAGGCAGTAAACTGGAGACAATAATAAAACTGGCATGTCTATACCCCACTAAAATCAGAGTGTGAAACATACCAGTTTATTATCAGAATAAGAAGCTTGAAAATCAAAAGTATGTGGCAAAATAAATACATTAAAAATATGAAAAACATACAAACCCAATGAAAAAAATGAATAAATAACCATGATATATAAATGGGAAATGACTTTGAGTACACAATGGCTGTAAAATAAGACACAGAGAAAACATAGTTTTGGCTACCCAGCATTTAAACTATGATTAAAAGTTCAGTAAACATCCATAGATTTCTATTTTTTGTTTCTCAGTATCAAGTTACTAATTTTAACAGTATCAATCAAGGAAAAAATTCTTATTTAAATGTCAGAAGTTCTTAGTCTGTATTCTTTAGTTTCTTAGATATGTGGTTTTAAAAAATCAGATGTGTGTATTAATTATCGGCCCATCATTTGCTTACACCATATCTTATTTGAATTTGCTCATTGAAATTCAGATTACGTGAATATGCCCATTTGTGTACTTTTGTCAATATATATGCAAATTTTACTCACCACCCCTTCCTGAATCATTGATGTCAAAGGGAGTGTTACTTTGAATCAGTCAGCTCAAGTGTCTCTTCTCCCTCTCAGATTCCAGGCATTATCACAAGTATTTTATTGGTTCGGGGTTGTTTATTTATGTTCTTGGTCCTTTTGATGGGATGAATTTTATTAACAAACTTCCCAAGTTTCAGCTTCCTGGAATAACCTTTCTTGGTCATTGTAGGCAATTCTTAATGAACTGTTCACTTGATTTCTCGGAATTTTAATTTTAATTTTGCATTGCCCCCAACTTACCTCACTGGGAGATAGAGAGAAATAGAGAAAGAGAAAAGAGAGAGAAATAAAATCGATCCAGACTTATGCTTCAGGGGAACAACTGATATTTGAAATTTACTGCAAATTTTAGTGTGATTGTGCTTTCTTCTGGCAAGAATATCTGTTTTTCACAAGGTTCTCAAGAAAATGTGTGACTCAAAAATACTTAAGGATCTGTAGTCCATAATTATGTAGTCCATAATTTTTGTCCCTTGTGCTGTATAACTCAGGTTTTGTGACAATTTTATGAAATAAATTGGTTAAGAAATCATTGAAAATATTGATAGATATTTCTAAGTTGCTTTCAAATTGACAACCATACAAATATTTTTTTAGAGTGCTTGTTGAACTGTCATCCCTAACCACTAGCTGGGATTTATATTGAAAGAAAAACACAAGGATTTTGATAGGGGAATTCTTCCATGTTTATTTAAATTTTTATGAATGTATTCACTTGAGGATTAACATTTTTCCACGTCATTCTTGCCTCTCCTTATATACTATGTGTCCTCTGACCATTTTTCTTAGGCAGTCTGAATGTTTGAACTATTTAAAAGTGAATGAAAAAGAGTTCTATGAATGCGGCGGGGGCAGGGGGTGTGGGGGGGGTCCTTTTGATCATTAGTCATGATCCATGAGTCCAAGCTCTCTCATACAGACTCAGTTCTCTCTCCACCACTACTGTGCTGGCTACGGTTATGCTGAAAGAAAAATAAGCACCGTCAGTGCCCTAGAGATACAAAATTCATCATAGAAAATAGGTGCAGCCATTACAGAGTCTGCTACATAGTACTCAAGAAAATATACATTGAATGAATGATTTTTTTTTTCTGAGCAGCAGTTTGTCCGTGAATCGGCGTAAGCCCAAGTGATAATATATTGTTCAGAAGATCCACTTCTTTTTTGTGTTCCCACAGCACTTGTTTATATTTCAGTATATTATTCTCATATCTAATTTAATTTTATTGCACTTATTCCATTTTAAATTATAGCATTCACTCATTAATATTTGGCCTTCACCTTTCCATGTGGATCTAAATTTTTCAGGTCTGTAACTGTGACAAGCCTCATATTTGAAAAATCCCTCAAGTGTTAGGTCTTAGTTTATATATCTTTTAAATAATGTAAATTATCCATTCACATACTACTTTCCAAAAATGCATTTCACTTACTTTAACATGTGTAAGCAGTCTAAACTCTTGGGACAAGAAACCAACTAAATCTATAGTAATAATATCTGAGACAATAATATTGTAGAACATAGGTCAAAGAATTAAGTTTAGGAAGTATGTTCAATTAATGGGAGAGCTGGTAAAACCTCATTATATTCAGTGTTACTCTGCTAAGCATAAGGTTCATCTTTCGGTCATCTGTAAGAGATTTATTAGCCTTCTAAATTTTTGTATTATGATATTTAGTTTACAAGGACATGCCCAGGGACTTTAGTAATGGAAACATTTGTTAAAATTACAAACCAATAAAAAGGAGTACAGATGAATGAATCTCAAACTCATTTTAGCAGATGCTGTTTTTCTATTTATTAACTTTAAATGACTCTAATGCTGATTTTCTTAACAATTACAAGGTGACAATATGTCAATATGAATGATAGAGCATTTGTGGTACCATATACTGTAGTGAGTTAAATGGTGTCGCCCCCCGCCCCCCACAAGACAGTTCAGGCCCTAATCCCTAGTACATGTGAGTGTGACCTTATTTGAAAATACAGTCTTTGTAGAGGTAATTATGTTAAGATGACAACATGCAAGATTAGAGTAGATCCTAAAGCCAATGACTGGTATTTTTCTAAGAGAAGGAAAGGGAGATTTAGACATAGACACAGAGGGAAGAAGGTCATGTGATGATGGAAACATGGTGATGGTGATAGAGCTGTAAGCCAAGAAATGCAAAAGACCACAGGCAACTATCAGAAGCTGGGAAGAGGCAAGAACTTTTCCCTTGAGCCTTTGGTGGGAATATGGCTGTGCCAACACCTTGATTTTGGATTTCTAACCTCAAGAACTGTGAGAGAATGACTTTCTGTTGTTTTAAGCCACAAGTTTGTGGTAATTTTTATAGCAGCCCTAGGAAACTACTATGTATACCAATCGTACTAATATATATACTAAACGTAGATGTATTGTGTTCACACACATACATACATATCCTCAAATAGGAGGAAATGAATATTTTTATAAAAACAGGTATACACTGATAAAAATTAAATGGAAGTTCCAAAACATCAAAGAAAAAAGGTAGAAAAGACTTTTTTGTATAATAACTAACAGTATTCGAGCATCTAATGGGCTATATATTGTGACAGGTACTAGGGATACAAAAGCCATGGTCTAGAGGTAGACAAAGATACATAAATACAATAAGTATGATTTCTTATAAATGAAGTGATGGAGGCTTATACTGAATCTTCTGGGAACACTAGCACCGATTGCTTTCTTGCAATGAGAGCAAATGAAGTCAAGGAAGATTTGCTGGTGACAGGGACAGGGAGAGAGGAATTTCTGAGCCAAATTATAAATAAATTAGCCAGGAAAATGATGTGCATGGAGAGTGGGGAGAAGGAGGAAGGCCCTATAATAACCCTGCATGGGCACCCTACTGAGCCAAAAGCCAGGAACAATGAGCCAATAACAATGGTGAGATCCATGTATAGAGAATTAAAATTAAGTGTAGGGAGAGGGGATAGACAAGGCTGGAAAAGTAACTGGGAAAAGAATATAAGACTATAAACCAACTTATTAACAATGACAATGGATTCACTGCATGGTAGGTTTATGGTTTGTTCTTAATTTCTTATATATACCAATTTTACAGTTTTAAAATCTCATACAATAAAAACATATTACCTATGAAATAATAAAAATAAGTTAAATACAAAACATATAAAATATTATCCAAAATTTGTCCCTTCACCAATAAAATTCTGTGTGACCACTGAAAAAAGATTAGAAGAATATAAATTTGCTATATGGTTGTCTTTTGAGTAGAAGGAATATGGGTGATTTTTATTTTCTTATTTATGCTTTTAGGTTTTCAGAAGTCTCTGCACTGAAGTATTACTTTCATAATTAGACAGACAGTTATTTGTTTAAAAAATCTATAAGCATAATACCAATTGAGTGCCTAGCCACTGATTTAAGGGGGATAAGGTTTATTTTCTGAATATTTCTTGTTTAGCATTTTATCTTCTGACTGTCTTCAATGCTTGTCATCACTTCTGGTCATTCTTTATCTTAGTTTTGCATTTTTTATTCATAAAAAAGGTGCTAGTTACCTCATTAACATCTCCTCTTTTTACTCTGAATAGTAACATTCACATCTGACTCTAGGTTTCTCCCACCATGACATATCTAGATTCAAAAGCTCTACATATTTGTGTTGCTTTTTTCAAATCTTTTAATCTCTCCATCAAATTGCTCAGAACTCTTTTGACAAAGGAATGAAGATAACTGAATGCTGAATCTATTTCTTACTCATTTACTGAGTTCCAACCACAAGATGTAAAAATCTAAGGGTATTCCTTTCTGGATTTGCAAGGACCTATATTCTTATGTTGTAGATTATTATGAAACTCTTGACTTAATAGAACATTAATTTGTCAAAAATAACATTGTTTTTCTGCATCAGACAACACTGAATAGGCCAAAATACATAAAGTACCACATGGGAAAAACTATTTCCGAGGGAAAAATTATTTTTTTTCAAAATGCCAAAGGAAGTTGAGTTTGAAGCAGTAAATTGCCCAGTCTAATGTCTGGTGCCTTCTCTGAATCACCATAATTTTGTTAACTGTAAGGATTGTTTTCCACTCTAACTTGAAGTTTTCAAAAATTTTCAAAGATTCATCTAGTTGTTACTGCTTTCAGTTATAGTTTTGCCATAAAATAAAGTGTTTATGTAAATAACACATGATTATGAGGCTCATAATCATGGCACCTGAGAAAAACTTTACATTATGTTACACAGAAATACAAAGGTTTGGAATTGATTCTGTTCTCTTGTTCCTGGGCCTATTACTGGATTTCATTTGTTATTATAATTTTAATGTATATCTGGCTGAAAGAAGCACATGCTTGGAACATAGGAAGGGAATAATTAAAACTAGTGTACCGAATTACATTCAATATGATTTCACTCCAACAAAACTAGTGTTTCTTTAGAAAAAGATGCATATAGCAGGAGAGAATATCCAATGTAAAAAAGACAGTCTCTTTAACAAATGGTGCTGGGAGAACTGGACAGCAACATGCAGAATGAAACTAGACCACTTTCTTACACCATTCACAAAAATAAACTCAAAATAGATGAAGGACCTGAATGTGAGACAAGAAACCATCAAAACCCTAGAGGAGAAAGGGTTTCTGACCTCAACCGCAGCAATTTCTTACTTGACACATCTCCAAAAGCAAGGGCATTAAAAGCAAAATTGAACTACTGGGACCTCATCAAGATAAAAATCTTCTCTACTGCAAAGGAAACAGTTAACAAAACTAAAAGGCAAATGATGGAATGGGAAAAGATATTTGCAAATGACATATCAGACAAAGGGCTAGTATCAAAAATCTATAAAGAAGTCACCAAACTCCACACCTGAAAAACAAATAATCCAGTGAAGAAATGGTCAGAAGACATGAATAGACGCTTCTCTAAAGAAGACGTCCAGGTGGCCAATAGGCACATGAAAAGATGCTCAACGTCACTCCTCATCAGGGAAATACAAATCAAAACCACACTCAGATATCACCTCACGCCAGTCAGAGTGGCTAAAATGAACAAATCAGGAGACTATAGATGCTGGAGAGAATGTGGAGAAATGGGAACCCTCTTGCACTGTTGGTGGGAATGCAAACTGATGCAGCTGCTCTGGAAAACAGTGTGGAGGTTCCTCAAAAAATTAAAAATAGATCTACCCTATTACCCAGCAATAGCACTGCTAGGAATTTACCCAAGGGATACAGGAGTGATGCATAGGGGCACTTGTACTCCAATGTTTATAGCAGCACTTTCAACAATAACCAAATTATGGAAGGAGCCTAAATGTCCATCAATGAATGGATAAAGAAGTTGTGGTTTATATATACAATGGAGTACTACGTGGCAATAAGAAAGAATGAAATCTGGCCATTTGTAGCAACGTGGATGGAACTGGAGAGTGTTACGCTAAGTGAAATAAGTCATACAGAGAAAGACAGATACCATATGTTTTCACTCTTATGTGGATCCTGAGAAACTTAACAGAAGACTATGGGGGAGGGGAATGGGAAAAAAAGGCTACAGAGAGGGAAGGAGGCAAATCATAAGAGACTCTTAAAAACTGAGACTAAACTGAGGGTTGATTGGGGGTAGGAGGGAGGGGAAAGTGTGTGATGGGCATTGAGTTGGGATGAGCACTGGGTGTTGTATGGAAACCAATTTGGCAATGAATTTCATATTTAAAAAAAGAAAAAGATGCATATAGTTTCTAAAGTACACATTAGCATAGGTTAAATGAAAATATTTCTTTTGTTTCTTTAAATTGCCTAATACACTGCCATTCCCTTCTGGGCATTATGTTTTGTTTAAATGCTTTTGCACTTTAAGTATGCTAAAGCTGTAGTTCCCTAGAGCATACAAACCAGTAAAATTTAATATTCCAAACAACACAGTGTATACCTTCTAACCTACATTCTGGTAAAGTAGTTGTAAATACATGTCATGTGTTTTAATTTCATGTACTTTGATTTTATTTTTTTAGATTTGTATCTGCTATGGGTTTTTTTTTATTAACCTTTTAAGAAAAAGACAAAGAAAGAACTTGAAAATTATGCCATCACCAGCTAGTCAATCTAATAAAAAAATATTGATAGGTTGTTGAAGAGGGCATCTTTTGGGATGAGCACTGGGTGTTGTATGGAAACCAATTTGACAATAAATTTTATATATTAAAAAAATATTGATAGGTTGTACATTAGTTGAGAGATTGTCATACACTTTGCTGTTTTGATTTTATTTTTAAAGATGCAATTCTTTATTTAGAAAGTGAAAATTAACTGGTTTTAACCCAAAGAACAGGTCTTTAAAGTTATTTGAAGTACAGTATTTTTTTTACTAATTTTAACTTTTCCAATGCTTTCAAATATGAGCATATTGTAGTGGAAAAAAGGTTAATTTAGAACACTGTCTAAATGAACCTTATTCATTCTTCAGAACCAAATTCAGAGATTTTTTTCCCCAGGAACTTCAAGTTTATTAAGGCAAAATAATCCTGTAGTTTTGATACATAGTGGCTGCAAGCTATATATCTAGTTTATGTTGTTCAGCTGATTTACAGAGAAGCCCAGATTCACAGTATGATAACTTATTCAACACTTATTAATTACCTACCATTTTAGGTTACTAAGTATAGCACAATCAACAAGAGATACAAGGCTGTCAGGCTTGTCATAGAAATATTGGCTATCCATGCAATAAATAATAAAATATCATATAATCATAAGTTCTCTACAGATACTGAAAATGCAGTCATGTAATTGTGATTGAGTTGTTTTCTCTAAGGACCTGATATTTAAATGAGAGCAAGGACTTAGCCATTCAAAGGACAATGGAAAAAGTTATTCCAGGCAGAGGGAATACTTAATGCAAAAGCTTTGTACTAGAAAAAAGATCAGATATACAAAGAAGACCAGTGTTGTTGAAGTATATTCAGTGAGGGGCTGAACCATATGAAATTAGATTACAAGAAAAGGCAAAGGCTTTATAAACCAAGATAAAGAATTTGAAATGCATTTGAAAGGAATTAGGAATTAGCTGATTTATTTCTTCTAAGTACCATCTGGTTGCTCTGTGAAAGCCCATTTGAAAATTGAAAACAGAGATACCGGTTAGAAGTCTATCATAGTCTTTGGTGCAAGAGTAGACCAGGTCCAGAGCATATGAGAGGAGCTGGACAGAAGTAGATGAGATTGAGTATTATTTGGAGATAGAGTCAGCAAGACCTACTGATGAATTGGATATAAAGTTTAAAGAAGGAAAGGAGATGAAGATTTATTTTCTTCTGAAGCACATGAGTATGTGCTTGTAGAGTTCACAGCTGCAAGAAAGAATCGGGGATAAAACAGGTTGGAGTGGGGCTGTAACAAGAATTGTATTTTGGCCATGTTAGTTATGCACTTTTCATCTCAAACAGGAAGATCAAGCAGAAAGGTGAATATAGGGGTCTGGAGTTCCAAGGAGAAAACTGGATATGCATTGTAAATCATTGAAATATAGATAGTCTTTAAACCCATGGGACTGGATGAAATCTCCTGAGGAGATTACATGGATAAAAAGAAAAATAGCGAAGAGGGACTCGCATAAAAGCTTGTATTATTCTAACATTTATGTGGACAGCAGAAAAAAGGAAGCCAAACAATCATAATGGGGAATGGCCTTTGAGGTGAGAGGAAAGCTAGAAGAGAGAAGTATAATAGAAGTCCAGAGAAAAGTTGATTCAAAAAGGAAGAATGGTCAGTTATGTCTAATATTGCTGGAATTTAAGATATGAAAGGGAAACAAACATTGGGTTTGGTAACTTGACAACAGCAGTTTGAGAAGAGTAGTCATGATGAAATCCTTACTGGAACAGGTTGAAAAAAGAATTGAAGAAATAGAACTAATGACTAGAGATAATTCCTTCAAGTTGTTTCTTTTAGGAGGTGCAGCAGAGAAATGTGATAGTAATTGGAAAGGAATTAGGGTCAAGATTAGATGATATTTTGTTAGACTGTAGTTTTTATGAGTTTTATCATTGTTATTTAAGACAGACATTGTGAAAGCTTTTTTAGCTGTAGATAGGAAAGTTCCTATAGAAAGGGAGAAATTGAGGACAGAAAATAGAAGGGATCATTTCAGGGGAAAGAGCCTTGAGAAATCAAAAGGATTTAGGTCTGAAGTGTAAATAGAGGAGTTGGCTTTTGATATAAGTCGCTAGTATATTCATCATTTCAAGAAGAAAGATAGGTATAATATTCCCATGATATATTCAAGAAAAAAAGGGAGAAGAACGAGGAAGGGATTTATTTCACAAATCTCTGAGTTTGTTTTCAAAAAGAAGCAGATAAAATGGAGTATTCAACTTTGCCCTACCAAATTTTGCAATCCTGAAATAGTGCTTGTAGAGTAAGAAGGTGAAGCCTGAACGAAAAGATAACAGTTTCCCCAAGAGCAAGGTAGTAGCTTTGTAAATTAAATCCTGGTGAAGACTAGGATTCTATTAATGTGGCTACAAAAGTGATCCATGACAATGAAACCACCAATGCTATAAAGCCATACAATAACAAAGACAGTGAAGTAAAAGAAAACAAACAAGCCTGAGAAGAGAATTGTGAAATGTGCAAAGGAAGTAGTCACAGAACAGAACAGAACTTTGGCAAAGGAGCTCTTTTCATGGGCTCTAGATTAAACTCTCAGATAACAGATGAGAAAGAGAAAGCTTTATTTGCTTGCAGCAGGAGGGTCAGTCCAAAAGTAAGAATGTCTTCTGTCTGTTAGCAGAGGGTTTCGTTGTAGTTATAGTTTTTCTATGTTATAGGCACATTAGTAGGTCAGGAGAAAAGAGAAACAGGAGAGGAACATGGGCAGGGTAGGTTGAGGCAGAGATTAGTTAACAACCCTGGATTTCTAGAAACAGGTGACTTAAGGGCAAGCAAGTTTAGTCCAGGCCAAGTACATTCTGCGAATTCAGGTTTTTCAAAAAATAAACAAGCAATTTTAGTAAGTTCAGAAAAAATATACTTAGTCTCTGGTTTATCTATCAATTCTTTGTCATGTAATGGTTGTAGAAAGTTCTTAACCCTTTACATTATGAAGAGCAGTTGCTGGGAGTTGCTGAGGTAGTCACTGGAGAAAAGTGATCTTGAGCCCTTCTAGGATTAAAAGGAAAGTGCAAAGGGCAACAAACACTCCTCCAAGACTATCACTATGTTCTCATTTTATATTTAGCCTACCTTGAATCATAATGATTTTTTTATTATTATTTCTCTATGGATTGAAAGTTTAAAATATAAGCCCACAAACAGGGTGACTGCTGTTTGTGGGCTTTTATTTGTATATTTTTATATGTATAAATACATATATATATAGGTTATTTTTACACATATAAATATATATGTATAATATATTATGTATATTATATATATGTATAATATATTATGTATTTGTTATTTTATGTGTTATATTTATAAATATATATATTTATATCTTGCTGGCCTAGCATACTTGGTGACAAGTCAGTCCATTAAGGGATAAATTGGACTCCAAATGTAGAAGTTTTAAGAATGGGTATTGCCCTGAAAAATAAGATTACAGCCCTTCTGTAGAAGAAAATATTTTGAAATTAAAAAAGAAACAAAAGCAGTATTCATTTTTTCCATCATAAAATAATGAAGAAATATGTCTTCTGAGTGTTTGATGATTTTTCAGTAATAGCTAACAAGCCTCTTATCCATCATTTTTATTATAAGTTAGAATAACTTTATGAGTTTATAGAGGCAAAATGAAATGGATTAAATTCATGAAAATATAATATTGATTTCAAAGAAGTAATTATTTGAGAGTAATTTATTAATATATCAATACAAATAAAACTACAGATAATAAACAGGTCAGTTACCCTAGACATCAAAATTATAAATACGTTTTGATTATAATAACAAATACCTCCTTATCTAGAAAACAGTAAAAATTCCCTTGTTTTGGTCATTGTTTCTGTGAGATTTTGTTTCTTCTGTTATTTTGGCTTAGGTTCATAAATTTTTTCCTTTGGTCATACATCATACTCATTGTGACACTGGCTAAGTTGCTCATAGATTCTGCAGGCCTCTGTTCACCAGGCTGTGAATGTTGGCGGAAACTTAGATATTCCTCTAAAGATATTTGAATAAGTGCTAGGAATGCTTTCCCTAGGCATGATTCAGAATGATAGTTGTCTGTGTCTCTGTATGAATGCAGATGACTCTAAGCTCTATGCAACTAGTTCAGTGTCCAGGATAACAGGGCATTGTGATGAGAGACCACATAGTGGTGGGGGACAGTTAATAAGCAGAACTTTCCTCCACATTCTCTTTCCTTTTACATAGGTCCAAACATAGAGTTGCCAGGAACGTAGCTGAGGAAAATGACTGGGACAATGGAATAGTGGTTGTACATTGGATAAGATGCCCTCTTTCTTCACCTGGATGCAAAATGAATATGGACATTTCTTTTATGCCACTGACACAAATTTTAGTACCACTCTTCTCTTGGTTACTGAAAGACAGAGAGAAGGAGAAGGAGAAGGAGAAGGAGAAGGAGAAGGAGAAGGAGAAGGAGAAGGAGGAGAAGGAGAAGGAAAAGAAAGGAAGAGGAAAGAACAAAATAAAGGGAAAGGGGAGGAAGAAAGGAGAAGAGAAGAGAAGACAGGAAAGAGAAGCAAAGTGAAGAGAAAAATCAAGAATTGTGGAACCAAAGCAGCTATGATTTGCAAAAGAGGCCTAGACATTATTTAAGGGATTTTAAAAACTAAAACTTTGACAGCATACCAAAGAGACAGTCTGTAGAAAAAACATTGCCTATGGAATCTTCAGGCCCAGATCAACTCAACCTTACCATTTGTTGATTGTATAACCTTAAGTGAATCATCTTATGTCTCTGAGATTTGGGGTTATTTTCTTTAAAAACTCATTGGAATATTTTGCATGGTTTTCTGAAAGAGTGGTTGTGAGAATCAAATCAGTACTATAAGATATGCCACAGGAACATATTGTGTTCTCTGAAAATATGGTAGAATATACTTGTATTATCTATTGCCATGCTAAAAATTACTGTAATATCTTGTGACTTAAAACCAGCAATAAATATTTATTATATTACATGGTATCTTTGGGCAAGAAATTCAGAAATAGCTCAGATGGGTGATTCTGGCTTACAGTTTTTCATACAGTTGGAATCAAGTTCTTGGCTGGAGCCCAAATCATCTGAAGGTTTGACTGGGGAAGAAAGATCTGCTTCCAAGATCTCTCACTAACATGGCTAGGAATTTTGTGCTGGCTATTGGCAAAAGGCCTCAGTTCCTTGCCAGATGGACCTTACCATAGGACTGCTGAAGCAGTTTGCATAACATGGCATTTAACATGCCATCATGTTATGTATGATTACACAGGTCAGCCCTATACAGTAAGAGGAGGCATGAATTCCAAGAGGCAAGAACCATTGGGAGGCCTCTAGCAGCTGCCTATCACAGTACTCTTAAAAATGTCTGTGTGCTTAGAACTCTTGACGGGGTAGAATTTTAGCTGTTTTCAACTTGCTTACGACACATTAGTTTCTTGAGATTTACTTTTTCTTAAGGCTATTTTAGATATCTATTTTACCGAAAAAGTATTTTATGTAGATTTTCAAATATACTATGTCTCAGGTTTCAAGGTGAGCAAAGTAGACCCAGCAATAGGCTACTCTGATAGGTAGCAAGAAAGAAAATAAAATACAAAAAAGGGGGTGATTAGGCAGTAAGAAGGGGGGACAGGAGTGTTTATTAATCCAACGGAATAAAAAATGATCCAGGACACTTGGCAAGGTCTAGATACCCCTGAGACCAGGGAACAAAATGACTCCGTGCTGAGAGGGTACAATGTCATTCTAGACAACTCTAGCTCCTCGCGGAGATTATTTCCAAAATCCAGTGAAAAGTTGACGTTGTGGACAGAATGATGTAGTTGGAGTTGTGGAGACTACACAAATTCAATGGCAGGGAGCCAAGCAGGTCATACTTTATCTAATTTTCACATTGCAGCACTTCATTTGCTCAATTTCCCAAAGCCAGTTCCCTAAACCAACCTAATAGTTTTAGAGGCTAATACTGCCTAATCCGTAGGAAATATCAATGAGATCTCATTTGCCCCCTCCCCCCCCCCACTCTCCTTCAGCAAGAAAAGGATTTCATTTATTTCCCATGCATGCATTTCTTATGCCACTTTATTTTCAGTATTCTGGCTGCTGAGGTAAACTCAAGGATTAAAATGGTGCAGAATCCCTTCCCTAGGATTGCAAATTAACATTGATACTTAAAAAAGAATACTGCTTAGATGGTCAACTGAAGAGTGAATCACATTTTCATTGCCAGAAAAAAAAGGGTGTCCAAGTAGGGCTATAATGGTAGTTCTACAATTTCTCCATGATTCAACATTTATTTATTCCATACCAATTATGTGTTAGATACTAGTCTACGTGCCTGGACTACAGAACTAATTTTTAAAATGGCAAATACATATCTTATAGATCTTATATTCTTATATGAGAGATAATTAATAAGACCAGTAAGTAAAGTAGGGTAGATGGTAATAATTGCTGAGGGAGGAAAAAAGCAAGAAAGGGGGTTTGGGTGTGTAGGAGGATGTCTGAAATCTTAGATGAGGGACAAGGAGAGCCCTTACTGAGAAATTTGTATTTGAGTAACTACCTGAAGGACTTGATGAGAGTGAAAAGCCATGGAGACACCTAGGGAAAGAGGATTTCAGTTATATTATTGACACTCAGGACAGTATCATTGATTTTTAACTCCCAGATTCTGGTAGTTTTCACACAATGGTTCACCAATAAATATGTTTCAAATGAAGAATAACTCTCCACACAGAGGAGATAAATCTTTTAGAATATCATTAATTTTTAATTATTTTGTTTATTTTAGCAAATAAATCGTGCCCTCCTCAGAATGAAAACTTCTGCTAGAAATTATTCATAGTCGAGAGGAAAAGATAGCCATTTGTAGACTAGGGAGATAAGCTGGGGAAAAAATATGATTTGGTGGCACACAGAAAAATATAATCCACAGGTTGCTTGAAAGATAAATACAAAAGCTTATCTTTATGTCCTGATGAACCGATCTCATTTCACATATCTCTGCTTTCTAGTCTTTTTATCAAGGCAAATAGGATTTTTTGCTAGATTGTTCAAATATATATATATATATATATATATATATATATATACATATTTTTTTTTCTTTAGAAACAGTTTTACCCAGGGACAAACTTTAGGCAATGTTGGTGTATTGCCGATCAAGGAAAGTTTAGTACATTCACCTCTTGCCCTTTTTCACTCTGGCTCTCGCCTCACTTCCCTATTCCTATCTAACATACTTTCTTCCCCAGTAGCCATCTATACTGGAACACATTCCTGAGCCTCTCAAGTAACCCCTGAAAGTATCATCAATAACACTTAAACAGCTATTTCCCAATGATTGTTGAAATATCACAAGGACTTCAGAATGTAAGCGCTGGGAGCAACTTTTCAAATCACGACGAAACTGTTTATTCTACTTCTTTTACCAACTGAATGTTACCGGAACCATTATACTTGCATAAAGCTTTACAATTTTTCAAAAAATTGTGCATAATTTATGTTGTGATTTGATTTTTACTACTCGTAGCTTTTTAGCATAAAACCTAAAGTCAGGATGTTGCACCAGAGAATGAGTTTGGGCGAGTTTCTCCCCTTCTGCATTATTGTAAAAGTGGGTCCCTCCTGGAATTGATTTATTTTGGGGGACTATCAAGGGAAAAACAATTTCTTTTTTCTGTTCAAATAATTTATAATTGTGTATACCATAAGTATACCTAAAGACACAAAATAGCCATATAGCTAGAAAATATAATGTGAGTCTGAATTATATCCACTGCTATTGCTTAAGCATATATTTGAACTAGTTCAATGAACTACAAATTCATTTCTATGGGGAACTGAAGAATTTTCTGAAAATATGCCTCAGTGAAAATCCAAATCTTACACCCATTGACTGAATATGAGTTCTTTGGTTGTTGGAGAGGAAAAGCCATTATTATTTTTTAGTGAAAGAGAGCCATAAATTGAAATTGAGGAGGCCATTGCACTGAACATTCCATGGAGCACTGGGGCATCAATATCACCAGAGTAGAGTGAAGCCTTATACAGAGACCAAAGGTAAGGTAAAAGTTTAATAGAGCTAGAATTACCTTTGGGTATATCTTCAGAAGACATCATCACTCAATAAGATCAACACACCCAGTTTTTCTCTCAGCATGGGAACAGACTGCTGTTTTGATCACCAGATGAATTAAAGCCTATTATTCATGAAAAAAATAGATTTTTTAACTTTAGTATCACAGGAAAGAGGCCAAACAATGAAAGTCATGAGAATGTATACCCAATAAAGATCTGTTAATATCTCTTACTCATGCTTCCTTCAGCATATAAGTTCAGTGGGTGAAATAATGGATAGGATCACCAGCAGTTAATTTTTTAACAAATTAAACCTGAATATTTTCAATGTTTCAGTTCTTTCATCTAACAAATGGTTCTCAACCAAGCATGATTCAGCCCCTCTGGGCACATTTGGCAATGTCTGGATAACTTTTGGTTATGTCATGGTTAAGAAAATCTGATAAAAGAATGCTATAATATGGGGAGGGGTGGGTAATCCCCCTCCTTATCATGAATGGTCTCCCCTGGTTTGATGCTAGGCTAGATATCATGTATTTGCTCCTCATACCCACCTTCACCCTCTTGACTTTGCTCCCTGCCCACCTTTGCAAATCATCCCTTTATTTAACTCTCTTCAAATTATGCAATTTATGTATGTAATTTGTTTTCTTCCAGGACCCTAGTTGATATAAACCTTCTTAAATCCTGTGGAAAAGGTTTTGGTGCTTAGAGAGAGAGATGAGTAGTGTCCACTGGAGGCAATGATAATAACTAAGGGAAGAAAAGGCAATACTCCAAATGAACCACTGGCAGTGTCCTTTGAATTAGAATACACAGTAATTCCAGTTGTATCCAGTGACCCAGTAGGTTCAGGAGTCTAAAGGCAACTGAGTTGCAGCCAAAATAGTGGTATCTGTGGACCAGTCCAAATAAGTTCAATGTATGATAGGAGTGGCATTGCATAGGAGAAAAATATAGTTGCACCCTTGAAAGGGTCAGCGTCCCTACACAGGAAACATAATCAGTAAAGTGGCAGCAGAGATGGAGTATTGTGTGATACATAGAGAAAGAGGGAAAGAGCACGTGTGCACACCAGAGGGGGAGGGGCAGAGAGTGAGGGAGAGAGAGAATCTCAAGCAGACTCCACACCCAGTGTGGGGCTCCATTCTACAACCTTGGGATCATGACCTGAGCCAAAATCAAGAGTGGGATGCTCAACCAACTGAGCTGCCCAGGCGCCCCATAGATGAGTGAATTCTAAGGTGATGATCAACAAGTGAGCTCATGTATACAATCCAAAGATTGCATATTACCATTACCTTAATCAATTAGAATTTTTAGTATGGTGTTTAGAATTTCAGTTTCAAGAAACACCATTTTTACCTTCATTATACATTTCTGAATGTTGCACATTCATTAATCACCTGGTCAATAAATGTTTATTAAACATTTACTATAGGGGCACCTGGGTGGCTCAGTCAGTTGAGTCCAACTTTGTCTCAGGTCATGATCTCACAGTTCGTGGGTTCCAGCCCCAAGTCAGTCTCGGTACTGATAGCTTAGAGCCTGGAGCCTGCTTCAGATTCTGTGTGTGTGTGTCTCTCTCTCTCTGCCCCTCCCTGGCTCATTCTCTCTCTCTCTCTCTCTCTCTCTCTCTCTCTCTCTCTCTCTCTCTCTCTTCTCACTCTCTCTCTCTCAGAAATAAATAAACATTAAAAAAATTTAAAAAACATTTACCATATATCAACATAAAGTCAAGGCTTTGGGATATAAAGATCTTTACCACTAAGAAGCTGATAATCTAATAAATGAGAGACACAAATATACAAATAATTGTTACATAATAATATAATATTCAAGTATATTCAAAGTATTATGGATGAACAGCTTAATGGGAGGAGAAACTAGTATTTGCTGAATGGATATTCTGGTGTAGAGAATAGTGCTAGAATAGTGCTAGAATAGTTATGGCACAATTTCTCTGAAATTAATGTGCCTACAGATTACCTGGAGATTGTGTTAAAATGCATATTCCAGGGGCGCCTGGATGGCACAGTTGGTTGAGCTTCCAACTTCGGCTCAGGTCATGATCTCACAGTTTGTGAGTTCAGCCCCACATTGGACTCTGTGCTGACAGCTCAGAGCCTGGATCCTGCTTCGGATTCTGTGTGTGTCTCTCTCTACCCCTCCCCTGCTCACGCTCTGTCTCTCTTTCTCTCAAAAATAAATAAATATATATATTTTAATTTTAATGCATATTCTGATTCAATAGATTTCAGGTGGATCCTGAGATGCTCTAGTTCTGACACGTTTCCAGGTGATGCCAATGCTGATACTCCTTGGATAACACCTCGTGTAACAAGGATCTAAATCTTAGAACCATACCCTACTTTTTTACAGGAAGGCAGAGTGAGTCTCTGAGAGAGACTCTCAGAGAGATTAAATAATTTTCCAAAAATTACATAAACTAAAACTGGACTGAGTTGAATTTTTCATGTTCTAAAACACAAGTTTATTCATTATACAAAGTACACAATCTTGAGTAGATTTTGGAAGGAAGGAAGGTGGAGATTTCTAGGTGGCGAAGAAGGATATAGTGTTTTCTAGGCAGCATATAAAAAATAATAGTAGTGGGACACCTGGGTGGCTCAGTTGGTTAAGCGTCCAACTCTTGATTTCAGCTCAGGTCATAATCTCACTGTTCATGAGTTCGAGCCCCACGTGTGGCTCTGACAGCTCAGAGACTCCTTGGGATCCTCTCCCCCCTCCTCTCCGTCCCTTCCCCACTCATGCTCTCTCTCTCTCTCTCTCTGTCTCAAAATAAGTAAACTTAAACAAAAATAATAATAGTAGATATTTTATAGTCTGATGTGGTTGTAGTGGTATCTGAAGAGTAGAAGTGGATACAGTCAGAAATTAAACTATAAAGCTTGATCATACAATTGGGAGGGATATTTAACAGTACCTAGTAATGTAAGTTTGTAATTGAAATCGGTAATTGAAAGTCATTGAATATTTTTTTAATAAAGTCGTGACTTTGTTTCTCTAGGAATCTCAATCTGGATGATTTGGGATGTGATGGGTATTAGTCACTGGAGGTCTTAAAAAATAACTTCATTATTCTGTTATAATAGAAGTAGAAATGCCCTGAAAATAAAGATAAAATAATTTGAAAAAATATTTTGAAATATTAAGTGTTCCACTGCCAAGGTGAAAGAACCAAGAGGAGGAACAGCATTTGACAGAAAGAATAATGGGAAAGTTGCAGGCCATCAAGCCTCTGTGCTAGCTTCTGCAGATGATGTATGTAAGTTAAATGTTAGGTGGAATTTGCTATGCAAATATCCATAATCAACTTGGAATCACACTAACAGCATCACCCCAGAAGAGCATTATACTGGTTGTTTATTAGAACACACACATCTCTTGTTTGCTGAGTAGCAGCTGCATGATCTGATATTAATCCCTACTCGAAAAGCACGACCACTTCCTCTGAGGCCTTATCATTTCATTTAGACAGAAAGCTCATTGCATCAGCCAACTACGCAAATGGAAAGAACTTCTACAGAGAAGAGATAAAGGAGTCCAAGTTCTGGTGTGTTTGTTGGAAATTGCTGGAAAGCACCAGTTTTAGTCAGTTCTCTAAAACTGCAAAACCAGCAATATACTCTAAAGCTGAGAGATAAGCATAGAGAATAGCTATATCAAAACTGAGTATCCCTACACTTTGGATATTTACCCCAAGGATGTGTTTTTCTTGTTCTATTATAATTCCATAAATAATTCTTTTGGAAACAGAATGAGAAAGCAAGCACAGCACAGCCTGTTTATTCCAAGATTGTGAGCAGATAGATTTTCCAATTTGAAATGCAAATGAGAACTTGTATAAAAGTAAAGGGACCACAAGGCAATGAAGCTGGTTAAAAAACCCAAATACTGAAATTTATATATTTTCCTCAGTGGAGCAGAACTCAAGCCCTCACTCAGCACCTACTTGCTTATATTGCTATATGTCATTCTAATAGGTGTGATGTTCTAGAGTCCCAAGCAAACTTAGGAGGCATTGAAGCATAGTGGAAAGAGCAAAGTCTCCAGATTCATTTACTAGCTCATGAAAGCCTCACAAGGAGGAATCTAGCGTATGCTATATATCCTACACTGTATATCCTATCTATATATTCAATGTTACTAGTATAGACTGAATCATATTTGTACAACACAGTGACTGTGCATTTGTCATGTCACCTCCATGAGCCTTCCTCCCTTATAAAATGATGAAAATATAACCTGACAGAGTTATGATGTTTACTAAATGAGATTTAAGAGCACCCAGCACAATACTTGGCATGTAGCACTTATCTATATGTTAGTTTCTTGACACCTTGTATATTAGAAGCAGGAAATTGGAAGGCTACAGTGAAAGGGCTGCTGGCATGGGGAACAAGGATAGTAATGAGCCAGTAACTGCAAAGAGAAAAACAGTGAGGAATAAGGTAGACAGGATTACTAAAGTATAGGGTACATACATTTTAGGAAAAACCTGTAGCTAACATCACACTAAATATCAAAGACTGTTTGCCTCTAAGATCAGGAGCAAGACAAGGATGTCCACTCCCACTCCTTCTTTTCTACGTTTCATTGGAGGTTCTGGCCAGTACAGTAATGCAAGGGAGTGAAATAAGTATTGGAAAGGAAGAGGTAAAACTGACTTCATTAACAGACAATATGATAATTCTTGTAGAAAATCTGATGGAACAAAACCACTGAGTTTAGCACAGTTGTGAAATATCAGATCAACATACCAAAGTCAAATATGTGTGTGTGTGTGTGTGTGTGTGTGTGTGTATGCGATGAACAATTGGATTCAAATTCACAGAAAGTAGTATTCAAAAGAGTGTCAAAAATTATAACATCCTTAAGGATAAATATAACAATGTGACAACTGTACATTGAAAAATTACAAAACATTTTTGGGAGAAATGAAAAGAGGCCTACAAAGTCAAAGTCAACTGTTAAGATGTAAGTTCTCCCAAATTGATCTATAAAGTTAGTACAATCCTAATCGAAATCCCAGCAGGCTTTTTTGGGGAAATTTAAAAGCTGATGTAAAAATTCATATGGAAAAGCAAAGGACCTAAAAAGCCAAAACAAATAGAAAGAGTAGGGGGAAAAGACTAATAACTGCCTGATTTCAGGGCTTATTATAAAGCTGCAATAAACAAGATAATGTGCTTTTATTATTGAGATAGAAAAATAGATCAGTCATACCAAATAGAGCCTAGAAATACATTCACACATAGATAACTTTTTCAACAGAGACGCAAAGGCAATTGAGAGGAGAAAATATAGTTCTTTTTTCAATAAACTATGACACAATTGCACATTCAAATCCAAAAAAAAACCCCACTTTGATCCATACCTCACACCATATATAAAAATTCACTCAAAGTGGATCATGAATCTAAGTGTAAAGCTTATAAAAGCTTATAAAGCTTATAAAACCAAATGGGAAAATATTTGTGACTTGAGGGAGGCAAAGATTTTTTTAGATATGACAAGAAAAGCACAATCCAATCCAAGAATGTAAGTGAGAAATTGGACTTCATCAAAATTAAAACTTCTGCTTGAAAGATACAAATAAAAGAATAAAAGACAAGCCCAAACTAGGAGAATATATTTGGAAATCTGATATCTATCTGATAAGGTAATAGTATATAGAATGTATAATAGACCCAAAAACTCATTAATAAAAAGCAAACCACCTAATAAAAAAGTTGGCAAAAGATTTCAACAGACACCATCACGGAAAATACACAGATGGCAAATAAGCCCATGAAAAGATGCTAAAATTAAAATGATTGGTCATGCCAAGTATTTGCAAGGATGTGGAGAAACTAGAACTGCCATATACTGCTGGTGGGAATGCAAAATGATACAAGTGTTTTGAAAAACTGTTGGGTAGTTTGTTAAAAAGTTAAACATAGATCAACCGTATGATCCAGCCATCCCACTTCTAGGTATTTTCCCAAGGGACATGAAAGCATATGCTCATAAAAGGCTTCTATACAATGTTCTGTTTGGAATAGTCCAAAACTGGAGACACTTTAAATTTTTGTCAAAATGTAAGTAAATTTACAAATAATGATAATATTCAAAGGGATACTATTCATCAATAAGAAAAAATAAACTACTGAGGTACACCAATGTGACAAAAGAAGCTGGACCAAAAGAATGCATATCAGGGGCACCTGGGTGGTTCAGTGGGTTAGTGTCTGACTTCGGCTCAGGTCATGATCTCAGTTTGTGAGTTTGAGCCCCTCATCCAGCTCTGTGCTGACAGCTCAGAGCTTGGAGCCAGCTTCAGATTCTGTGTCTCCCTCTCTCTCTGCCCCTCCCCTGATTGCACTCTCTCTCTCTCTCTTTCTGTCTCTCAAAATAATAAACATTAAAAAGGGGAGGAATACCATATGATTCTATTTGTATACAATTCTAGAAAATGCAAACTAGTCTATATTGCTATAGATAGAAAGCAATCAGTGGTTGCCTATGCATGGGTTTGGAGGGTGGGGTGGGGTAGAAGTGAGGAATATAAGGGGGTACAAGGAAACTTTGGTATTGACGATACATTCATTTTCTTGATTGTGATAATAGTTTCATATGTATGTGAATTTGTCACAACTTATCAAATTTCACATTTTAAATACTTGTGGCTATTTCGTCAATTACTCTTAAGTATTCTAGCTCTTTAAAAGAATTCAGAATGGAGGATCAAGAATTACAGAAGGGAGAAAGGCAAGTTGCAATTTTAATGCTTATTTATTCTTGAGAGAAAGAGTGTGAGAGGGGGAGGGGCAGAGAAAGGGGAGACACAGAATCTGAAGCAGGCTCCAGGCTCTACGGTGTCAGCACAGAGCCAGACGCGGGGCTCGAACCCACAAACCGCAAGATCATGACCCGAGCCGAAGTCGGACACTTAACCGACTGAGCCACCCAGGCACCCCCAAGTTGCAGTTTTAAACAGCTTATTCAGAAGAGCCCCACTGAGAAGGTGAGATTTGTGAAGGGTTTTAAAGGGGAAAGAAAGTTAGCATGTACACTATAGGGGCCCAGCCAAGCAGAAGCCCCAGGGTGAGGGTGTGCCTGAAACCCAGTAAGGAGGGGCTAGTGTATAGTAGAGTAAATCAGAGAGGTCCCAAATCACGTGTTGTCTTTACAGGACATTTTAAGGATTATGGCTTTTACTAGAGGTAAAATGGGTATCTATTAGAGGTTTTTATGCAGAAGAGTGACAAGAGTGACATACCTAAGTTTTAAAAGGATTTCTCTGGGTTAAGGATAACGCTTAAGAGAACAAAAGTGAAAGAGAGACCTCTTAGGAGGTTGTTAAATTAACTAAGGCAGGAGGTGCTGGTAGCTTGAAACAGAATGGTAATATTGGAGGAGGTAAGAACTCGTTAGATTCTGGATGTTTTAAAGGTAAAGCAAACTGTTTTTCCTGGTGGATTGGAAGTGGAATATGAGACAAAAAAAAAAAAAAAGGTTTACTTGAATCAACTTTTAGTCCTATTCTCTCTTCTCTGGAAGCTTTCCATTTTGTTCATACTCCTTTCAATGTAATATCATGATCCAAACAATGACTAACCAGTTCAGCATAGAGGGACCCTCTTATATTGCTCATTCTCTGTGGATTTGGGCTAATTTGTTTAGTGTTGTATCTTCACTGGATTGACCTAAAATGAAATTACAGACAAGAGACTATATCTGCTCATCTGTTTTCATCAAAAATAGCTTTCCAACTTTACTGTCACCTTTTGAATGGATTCCATTTATTGATGTATCTTAAAACATATATCTAAATCATCAAAACTAAACATGTTGTATAACTTCCATAAATATTATAAATCAACAATTCTTTTAGGATCTTGCCCATTTAAAAAATGCATTCCAAGTTTCTTAGGAAAGTTAGCTTTATGGTATTTCAATTTAGATATGTGTTGGGCAAGAAAACGTGTAGAAAAAAAAGATATAATTATTTATTAAATGGTCTATAACTCAATGTTTTCTTTATTGTCTTAATTATGAGGAAGTATGAAGTATGAATGATTTTTCTTTAATGTAGGTACCCTAGTGTGTTTATTCTTTCATCACTTCCTTTTAATCAGTGTCCTCTAATGTGAATTTTATTTATTGTTTTCTTTTAAGTATGCCTTTCTCCCTTTTTTTAGTGAATTTAAATTTACTTTTTAAAGCAGGTGGAGTGTAAATAATAAAACAGACCTCTTCAAAAGATAACAACCCCCCCAAAAAAAACAGAAAAAACAAAAAAATTTCACTGAAACTACAGATACATTGAAGAGATTAAACGTCACATTATGCCTTTATTATTGCCAGTAAATTGCCAAAGATATTTAAGACCAGGTTATTTACTAAGGTGACTACAATAGCTTATATCTTCTGCCTGGGTAATTTTTAAATATATATATACTGAAGCCTACTGTTACTTGTTACTACTTTTTGGCAGAATAAAACTATACTGGCTTTCATTTCTGTTCCATTATTAAATATAAAGGGAACAGTTTCACAGTGACATTTATTTTTGGAAAAGTCTTATTTGCAGAAAGATCGAGAAGATCACCCAGTTCTTTTAAAAACAATTATTAGCACATAGTTAGCATTAAAGCAATGATTTCAAAAGTTGTCGTAGCTAGGAATCCTTTCATTATTCTCTTTCCCAGAGGCTAGACATTTCTTAACAACACTAGTCAACAGAACTTCTTTCTGATCAATATGAAAAAAAACAGTGTTGCTACACTGAGATGGCATTAAATGCAGGAAACTCAGAAAAATCTGACATTTTTGTCAGCCTGCCTTTTTATTCTGTTCAATGTCACATTTAGGTATTATAGTTGTTGATAGCAATGCACAGACACTTCCACCACACACACACACACACACACACACACACACACACACTCACTACTCTGCAGACCCTGAAGATACCCTGGCCAAATCCTCTCGGTTCATCAGATCTCAGTGCAGCTGAAGTAAAAAGTCTATGCACATTACCAGCACTCCACTTCAGGAGCACCTCACAGTGCCCATCTGCCAATCTGCCTTGGAGCTTTCTCCAGAGTCATCAAAAGCCAATTAATTCTTATGTAGTCATGGCCCAGAGTGTGGGACAGTTAGTTCCTCCAGGGGCAAGAAGCAACCAGTGAGGTACCAAAGTGAGTGGATACTTTCTCAGCCTTCCTATTTTTGTTTGGGATCATTTAGAGGCAAAGCCTATCTGATTTTTCAGTGGAACCCCAGAAGGGCTGAATCCCAGCAGCAATTCTGGTGAGAGTCAGCTCAATATCACATTTATTTGGCTTTTTTCTATTATCTCACACTCCCCACTCTCAGTTTCACTCCTGGGAATCACCTCCCAAATAAATTGCACCCAAACCATTTCAAGCTCTGATTTCAGGGCAACCCAAATCATGACAACTACCTTTGTATGTTCTAAAGTATCGAGAATTCGATGAGGAAACATCTAATTAGATGACTCATATTTTTTAATACAAGCCATATGTTGCATACTTATAAATATTTTATATCCATTAACCCACCTAGTAAATCTGGGAGATTATTTTTTCTTTTGCAGGTAGATTAAGGGAAATATCTAGTGCTTTATTGTTAATTAGGAAAGTTGACTTTCAAACCTAGATCTATCTGGTTCCAAACAGCTATTCTTTCTACCATATTGAGTCTTAAATTATATTTTCGGTAATGTACATTTCTTTCTCCCCAATAAATGTTAATAACAATTCTTATGAAAATGGATAGCCAAAGTTTGTCTGTAATAATCTTCAAAGATTGTCAGTGTCTGACAGCACCTCTCAGGTTACATTTCAAAGGAAGAACTTCCTCCTTTGAGGGGAGCTTTCCTGGTGTTTTGGGTTTTTGCCCAGCTGTTTTTGCTTGTACTCTGGCTTAATTCCAACTAACAAAACTTCAGAAGCCTATATAATTTCCCTCAAAACTGACTTAAAACATCTATTGTTCTGCTCTTCAAATCCTAGCGTGGCAGAATTTGAATCAGTTGAGCATCCTGAAATAGATTAAGGCATAAAGTCTTGGCATGTTGTACTATTAACATGCATGGTCTCCATCTTCATTAATGCAATGAGAATTTGCAAGTGGATTCAGTGCTTTGAGTCAGTGGTTTGATGAAATAGAATGAATCTGGTCTATCAGTTTGGATTAGGTTAAACGTAAGTGATTGAAAATCCCAAGTGGGAATAGCCTAAATAAGATAGAGGTTTATTCTTCTTCATGCAAAGACCTGTAGGTACTCCAAGAATTAGAGGGTGGTTCCCTATCATTCCCATGACTCACCACCATGAGTGCCCAACCATGTTCAAGGTGATTTTTACATCATGGATATGATCATTATTTAAGCTGTAACCATGATATTGTATATAATATCATATATGCAATACCTTTTATTGTATATATTATTATTATATTATACATTATTATTTTCTATATTATATATTATTATTTAAGCTGTAGCCATGATATTGTATATATTATATATACAATACCTTTCATTGTATATAACATGTAATTAGCATATTTTAACCAGTAGGAATAAAAGGAAGAAGTAGGAGATGCCCTTTCTCTTAAAGTTAGCTATAATGTAGTTGCACAGGACACTTGTTGACATCCCACACACCAGATCTTAGTAACCTAACCAGCCAGAAAATTTACTCTTTACATTGGGCATCCATGTGCCCAACTAAAACCAGAGGCTATATTACTAAGAAAAAAGAGAAAAATGGGTATTCAGAGGAAACTATTACCTGACACACATAGGTTTTAAAGTCAGACAAAACTGAGACCAATAACCAGCTCTGCCATTTATGACCTGAGTGATCTTGGTCAATATTTAACCTTTTGGAGTCATAATTTACTTCACCTTTAAAAATGGGGGTTGGGGGACTCCCGGTTGGCTCAGTCAGTTAAACATCTGACTCTTGATTTCAGCTCAGGTCATGATCTCACAGTCGTGAGATCAAGCCCCATGTCAGGCTCTGTGCTGATGGCATGGAACCTGCTTGGGATTCTCTCTCTGTCTCTTTCTGCCCCTCCCACCCTCTCAAATAAAAAATTAAACATTTAACCAAAAAATGGGAGTTCTGTGTTTCGCCCCACAAGTTTCTATAAGGATTAAATAAGATAATGCATGCAAAATACCTTTCATTGTATATAACATGTAATTAGCCTTAAATAGAGAAAACAGAGAGGTGTTAGGCATATACTCTTCATATCAATCTTTTTTTCTGTACATTGCTTTGGTGTTTTAATTTAATTATTTTTTGATGGGGTGGGTAGAGTAGGAGTTTAAATTTGTTTTTGTAGGGGCACCTGGGTGGCTCAGTCGGTTGAGCGTCTGACTTTGACCCAGGTCATGATGTTGCAGTTCGTGAGTTCAAGTCCCACATCGAGCTCTGTGCTGACAGCTCAGAGCCTGGAGCCTGCTTCAGATTCTCCCTCTCTCTGCCCCTTCCCCACTCATGCTCTGTCTCTCTCTGTCTCTCAAAAAATGAATAAATGTTAAAAAAATTTTAATTTGTTTTTGTTAATAAGGTAGTTTCAGTGTTTGAGGGGAAAGGAAATTAGGAAGTAAAAGATTGTTATTATTGTGAATAATAAAAACCCAAGTTATGTATCATTTTCACCTAAAGCCCAATTCATTATCCATCTATTATTACACTAACAATAAATATAATGGACTTCAAAATTAAGAAATAATTTTATAGGGGCACCTGGATGGCTCAGTCTGTTAAGTGTCTGACTCTTGGTTTTGGCTGAAGTCATGATCTCACAATTCATGAGTTCAAGCCTTGCATCAGTGCAGAGCCTGCTTGAGATTCTCTCTGTCTCCCTGTCTCTCTGTCCTTCCTCTGCTCTCTCTCCCTCTCTCTCTCAAAATAAAAAATAAAACTGTAAAAAATAAAGGAATGATTTATTTATACTGTCTTCTTTATCTTTACCACACAAAAAAGTGTTAGCATCACAGTAATCTTCAAATATTACAAATAAATCAACTTCGGTATAGGCAAATTTGCAATCTTATTTGAGATCACACAGTGTAAATGGCCAATTGAACAAGGAGTATAGCAAGTGGAATTCACCTGAGGATGCCACTTAGTAGATGTAAAGGACTATTTCTACATTCAAGATCATGGCTTAACTGGTCTACTTGCAGGTCATGAGCCTTTTCACCCAACCCTACTTTATTGACGTTCAAGGTCCATTTGAGGACACAGGAGTTGAGGTGTGAGAGTTTGTAAAGAGACAATGAGAGAACCAATTTCATTTTCAGGATAGACTTCCTTCTGACCAAAAAAAAAAGTGATGAATTTAAATTTTCACAATTGACAGGCTCATAGCGGCAAAATGATTTCACCATATGTCAAAACTTGTTAAGTCAACTCTTCAGATCTAGGCTGAGGTTGGACTAAAAAGAAAGTCTTTGCTTTATTTGGTATGAGAGTGTAAGAGAAATGATACAGTTACATAACCCTTTTTGTCTTATGTTTAATAAGACTTCGGATCATAAATATAAAATATTAGGTATAAATATACAGAGTAGAAAATCCTGTAAACTGTAATTTATTAAAAATATCATTTTGCTTTTCTCCTAATCATTTTGATGCTTATAATTTTCTTTAATTGGAAGATAGTACCTAATTTTCTTGTAATGAGGGATAAGAGTTGGCACAGCAGAAATTCAAAGAGAGAAAAATAATAAATAGCTTGTAAGATCCAAAATAAAACAATACACAGCATCAGAGAGATAGAATCTCCTAAATTTTATATAGCTCTGTATATAAAGAAATCATGGAAGACTAAAATCATAGTGATTTGCCCACAGTAGAAAGACCTTGGTCAAGAAGTTGGCTATTTTTATACAGGAGACTGTGATAACAGAAGAAACACAAGTCCACGTTCATCTCCTTCAATTCCAGAGAGCAAACAGGAAGAAAGATGAAATCAGGAGTCCACATACTTAATTACCTACCGTCCCTTAAATCTTCTTTACTTCCCTGACATCAAAACAGTTATATCAACTATTGTTTTGAATTCTGTTTTTGAACTTTGTATGTGATTATATACAAATTGTTATGAGCAACATAAAGTATTAGCAACATATAATTTAATTCAGTTTTTTAATGACTATATATTCAATTTACTGATAAAGATATTGCTGATGTACTTGGAATTTCCTACCATCTTACTATTTGTCCCATCTTTCCTCTGTTATCTCTTTCTCTCCTATTTTCTCTTATTTATCAAATTTTTAAATTAATACTACTATTAATTCTAGTAGCTTATGAGTTATACATTCTACCAATAGTATCTGCCCCAGAGAGCTAAACATAGATGCTTGACTAGATTCTATTATATATGAGCACTATTACCACTTCCTAGAGAGAGCAAGACATTTATAAGACATTTCCTCAATATCTTCCTCCTACCTCTTAAGCTATTGTTGTCATTAATTTTATTCTTCATAAATTTAAATTTCAAAAGAAATTATAATCATTGTCTTATAGTCAATAAGCATTTTGATTTACCAACACATTTACTCTTTCCATTAGTCTTTATTCTTCCTTTCCTTTCTATCCTTCCATTGGGGATCATATTCTATTCCCATTAGAATTTTATTTTGTAAGAATTTGGGGAGCAGGGGTGCCAGGTCTACTGGCTATAAATCTTCTTAATGTTTGATTACCTAAAAATATTTTATTTTGTCTTTATTTTTAAGGTTATTTTTTTCTGGTTATAAGCTTCTAGCTGTTAGTTTATTTCACCATTTTAAACATATCATTCGATTATCTTCTGGTTTCCATGGCCCTAGTAAGAAATTAGTTTTCAATTTTATTTTCCTTTTGAAGTTAATACCCCAGTTATTCAGTATGCTTTAGGAATGTGTGTGTGTGTGTGTGTGTGTGTGTGTGTGTGTGATCTTATTTTCAGGAAGTATACTATGATATGCCAAGGTATGTTTTTCTTTGTATTCAGTTTACTTGCAGTGAATAGTAATTTTTGTTTTTCATCACTTTATAAATATTTTAAGCTCTTATTTATTCAAAAGCTGCTTCTGTCCTGTCCATTCTCTCTCTTGTGGGACTCTAATAACACATATATGTAAGACTTTTTATGGAAATTTCCTATACTTATTTCTTTATTCTCCATCATATTTTCCCCAGATTTGATCAGAATTTTTTTTTATCAACCAGTATTCCAAATCATTAATCCTATCTGAATCTAATCATATGGTAAATGCCATTGTCTGTGGTCTTAATTTCAGTTATTAAAGAGTATGCTATAATTATGATAAGTTTCTCTCCTTTCTATACATCTGGCCAGAATACTTATAAGTTGGTGAATACTATCATTGTTTCTTTTTTATAGTGTATTGTTCTTGTTTCATAGATGGAATATTTCATGAATCTTTCTGAGGGTTTTCTGTTTCCTCCACAGTCATTTGCTTGTGCGTATATCTCTTTCACATTACAAGACATTTGGTGATCCATGATCACTCATATTTAAGAAAAACAAAAAAATATGAAGATGAGCTTTTTATAGATTGGTTATATGTGTTGATCTTAGATACACAGGTATAGATCCAGTAACTTCTTAGTAGACCTATAAATTCCAGAATGTAGAGGTCCTTCATACAAGCTCTGTTGATTCTTTCCAGGTCACGTTTTCAATTCACTTTGAAAACAAAAATTCATTTTTTTTGTATATTAAATCTATGGATTTCATTCTACTCTTATGAGTGGGCATAATATCTCTGCTGCATGCATAAGTGGAATTAATCCTCCTATCAGTTTCTCATGACTTATTTCCATTCTCCATTTTATTTGGTGCCCATAGTGAATTCATTCAAGAAAGTGGAAAATTCCTCTTGCTACATTCATCTTCATTAGAACAACAGGCTGTAACTTCCTCTACTCTGCTTTATCAATGTATACTTTCCAAAATTAGCAATAATTTTAAGCATTTCCCACCTACTTTTTATCTCCCTCTTGCACTCTTTATTTTGGTAAGTTTGTACCATTTTTACTCTTTTCTGATATGATTAATAGGACCTCAGAAAAAAAGTATATACACAATAGGTTGCTGGAACCCATTAAGCCAATTATTTCTTGAGTGTTCCATGGATCTGAAAATGGTAGCATATGACTAATCTTATAAATTTTATATTTTACTAGTCCAGCTGTTCACAGCTTAATTTTATATGTAGGACCTCATAGCGGCTTATTTTATTCTTTGTACTTACAGTGGGATATACAACGGGTGGATTCATTGAAAAACCTTATCCATACATTAAAATGAAAGCAGGCTTCAATAAAGGAGATTTCTACTATATGTTTTAAAATAACCTGTGCACGCTGGGTGGCTCAGTCAGTTAAGCGTCTAACTCTTTGGCTCAGGTCATGATCACATGGTGGTAGCATCAAGCCCCTCATCACACTCTATGCTGAGCAAGGAGCCTGATTAAGATTATCTCCCTTCCTCTCCCTCTGCCCCTCCCCTGCTTGCTCACTCATGCTCTCTCTACCACTCTCTCTCAAAAAAATAATTAAATAAAATAAGTAAAATATCCTGAAATTAGCTCTTTACTAGTTTAAAATGCCTTTAAAGTATTTTAATTTTTCTTAGTTTCAAAAACTGGTAAACTAACATACGATGTGATCTAGTAGCCAGCAGGGTGTATAGCCCACCAGGGTGTATAGCCAGAGGGTGTATAGCCCACCCTCTGTTCTAGAATTGAAGTTATATGTTAACTATCTACTTCTGCTCCCTTTTATTTCAGTTGTTTCCTGGAAAACATAATGGAAAAGAAAAACTTTAACTCATGATAATAAATTAAAATTCCACTTATGCATGCAGCAGAGATATTATGCCCATTCATAAGATTAGAATGAAATCCAGAGATTTAATATACAAAAAAATAAATTTTTTTTCAAAGTGAATTGAAAATGTGGCCTACAATTAAAATTATAGAGAAGTTAGCTTAATATCATTTTGTAATATGATGTAGGATTGGAAACCATTTAATCCAAATGTGATTGAATAATTATTTTAAAATACCTTACATTTACATTATTTTAAGAAAAAATAAAAAATAAAATATCCTACATTTGAATGTGTGACCCATGAATCAAAGAGAATTTCTGACATAATAAATGCTTTTCTCATGCCTTTTATTTTATTTTATTTTATTTTAGAATATGAACAAATACTACACTCTCACATGAAAAATACATATTGTTTTACACGAGTAGGAAAGAAACAGTATTTTATTTCCCAACCAGGAGTATAACTCTATAAGATGAAATACCAGCTTCAAGCCAAATACTTGCAAGGAACATATTTATTTACACCAACTTTCCATGTTAATGTATAGATATTCGCCTTTCCAGATGACTAGAAAAAAATTAATGCATTAGACTTTCACTAAAAGGCCAATGGGAATTGAAGAATTTTTCAGTTGTTTAGGTAATTAAGCCATGGAAATAATGCAGACCACATACAGAAGGGGTCCTCAAAGTTTGTGATTTTGAGTGCTTACCAGATGCCAAACATTTAAGATGCAGTATGAAACGTAATCATTACTACAAGCCTATGAGGTAGATAATATTTTGACTCATTTTAGAGACCAGAAAATGGGTAGGAAATGTTAATCAACTCAGTTGATTTGTTGGTAAGGCACAAAAGCAGGATTTGACCTAGGATTGTCTCACTATAGAGTCAGTGTTACTAATAATTTATTCTATAATTGTTTTCAGAACATCTAACTAAAGGCCAGGCAATTTTTATGACACTAGGATGCAATAGTAAATAATTCAGATGTAGTTCTTGACCCTCTGGACATTATATTCTTGTAATGAAAGTAGGCACTGAGTAGTAGAGAGGGATAACTCAAAGACAGCTTGCATGCCTCTGGCCTGAGCAACATTATTGATGGCCTAGGGTAGACTAAATGATCAGATTTAGACATGTTGAATTTGAGGTGCCTTCTCAAATCAAAGTGAAAATTTCAAATAGGATATGTCAGAAACTTGAAAGCTAGCTCAAAAGGTACAGATTTTGACATTTCATGATTAATATTTAAGAGTATTTCACAAATGAGAAGTTTGAAATGCAATAAGACTACCTGTACCAGGGCTAAATGGGAAATCGTTATAGACCACAAAATGCCATAAAATTACAAAGCCAGCCAACAAGATATAGCCACAGGTAAGGGCTGTCAAGAGTAACTACAGAGCTCTTAGCTTAGGTGGGTTCACCAGGTTTGGGGGCATTCATCTCAGATGCTCAGATAACAGACTTGAAATTGGCATGGCTCAAACTTTGCTTACTGACCGCCACACAGAACCTGCTGAAAGCATCACAGTACAACACCACATTTTGATACAGACAGAAATTGGCCATCAGCAGCATTTTCACGTATTGAAAAATAGTTGGGTATAGAACCAAGAACATATTCTTGAACTGCATGCATATCTGAACTAGAAAAGAAAGATACATGAGCACAAAGAAAGTAGAAAACTATCAGCTTTATTTATTATAGTCTTGCTCTATGCCTGAGGCTAATTAGGCAAGTCTCACTTTGCATTAAGGTTATAAGAAGAACCTTCTTTAAAAATATAGACACTGAAACCTGGGGGAAAGAATGGGTTTGGAGCAGAGAGGACTAGGGCAAGGAAACAACTGTAAATACCAACTTCCCATATTTACCTTCATATCCAGTGTTAGCTACAGTCAAAACAGAATCTTTCAGGGGGGCCTAGGTGGCTCAGTCAGTTAAGCGTCCAGCTTTAGCTCAGGTCATGATCTCATGGATCATGAGTTTGAGTCCCGTGTCGGGCTCTGTGCTGACAGCTCAGAGCCTGGAACCTGCTTTGGATTCTGTGTCTCCCTCTCTCTCTGCCCCTTCCTCCCTCTCTCTCTCTCTCTCTCTCTCTCTCAAAAATAAATAAACATTAAAAAAACTTTTTTTAAAGAATCTTTCTAATTGTTTTTTAAAATGTGAAATCAGCACAACACAATAGAGTGAAACTTGAAACTAAGGTTAAATAATTTTAATATACTCCTCTATTGACTTACACCATCAGCTGCATTACTGCAGATAGCAAAAATTACAGTATAGGCAATTGTTTTTCAAGAATTTACAAACAATTGCTTTGAAATTTTTCCAATTACGTTAAATCCTAAGAAATTTATTTTTAAACATGTTATAAGCTGATTTCTTTTTTTTTTTTTATTTTTTTTCAACATTTATTTATTTTTGTGACAGAGAGAGACAGAGCATGAACGGGGGAGGGGCAGAGAGAGAGGGAGACACAGAATAGGAAACAGGCTCCAGGCTCTGAGCCATCAGCCCAGAGCCCGACGCGGGGCTCGAACTCACGGACCGCGAGATCGTGACCTGGCTGAAGTCGGACGCTTAACCGACTGCGCCACCCAGGCGCCCCCGTTATAAGCTGATTTCTTATTATTTTGCAGTTTTTTCTTTCACAACTATTTCTCTATGCTTATTTACTCATTAGTAAAAAAGAGTTTTCCAACCATCCAACAATCTCATTATTTTTGTCTTTTCTAGGCTATATTTGCATTTATGTATGTTCTAATTATTTGTAAATCAATAAAGTTTATAGTACATTGCATTGGACTAGGAGTCAGGGGTCCAAGTTGTAGTAATTGAAAAATAGTAGATAGTGCTTTAGAAAGTTAGCAGATATAGATTTAACTACTAAACCTCCCAAGTCTACAGCCAAACCACCCAGAATGCACCCGATCTCTTCTGATCTTGGAAGCTAAGCAGGGTTGGGCCTGGTTAGGATGGGAGACTAAGTCTCCTAATTACATGACCATGGAACAATTACTTATTATTCCAGAATCTGCAATAATAAAAAGGTGACAATAAATATAATAAAAATCTGGTTAATAAAAAATGTGATAATAAATTTTAAAAAGGTGACAATAAAAAAAAGGCGATAATATCAACCTTTCAGATTTTTTTAAAGAAATTAATGATTTAATGTACAAGTATTTGAAATGAAATCTGTTAAGTTCTATAACGAATAGGGTATTTTTTCCATTCATAAAATATTGGGGTCATGTCACTGAGATATGACAAATTATACTGATGAGTGCACCCATTCCCTCAATGTAGAAATTCAATAAAAAGTATGTAATTAATTGTCAATACAAAGCTAATCTTGAAATAAAGGAAATCATCAGATAAAAATGAACAGGATGCCAGAATTAGAAGGGAGGAGCTGATATCACAGAACATTTCCTTTGACCATAATGCAATGAAATTACAAATCAAGGACAAAATAATATGGGAAAAGTAACTCTTACATTTGGAAAAGCAAACGGAAACACATATATGCACACACATGCACACACCCCTGAACAATTCAAGTATCAGAAGAGAAATTATAATGGAAACTGAATAATGTTTAGAATGAGATAGTAATATAACCAATATATATCATAACTTGAGGGTGCAAATAAAATGGCAAGTTAAAAAGAAGGCAATAACCTAAGAGTTTAATATTAGAAACAAATATTAGCAATAAATGAGTGGTTCACTCAGAAAGTGAGAAAATTAACAAGTAAGCCCCCTAAAGAAAAAGAAGGTAGAAAACAATGAAGATGATAGTGGAACCTAATGAAACAAAGGAACAGTAGGAAATGTTTTTTTAAATCAAATTAAATAGACAAATATCAGTAGATGAAGTAAAAATAAGGATGCCGTAATTAGAGAGAGAACCTAACCAAAAGATAGTAGGTAATCTTTTATATGACAGTAGTATATAAACTGTAATCTAGTAAGTTTGAAATCAGATAAAATAGATAACTTTATATAAAATTTTAATTACATAAAAGAAATGTGAATTAACCTCTAATGATAAAAGATTTTTAATTTTTTTAATTTTTTTATATATATGAAATTTATTGTCAAATTGGTTTCCATATAACACCCAGTGCTCATCCCAAAAGGTGCCCTCCTCAATACCCATCACCCACCCTACCCGCCCTCCCACCCCCATCAACCCTCAGTTTGTTCTCAGTTTTTAAGAGTCTCTTATGCTTTGGCTCTCTCCCACTCTAACCTCTTTTTTTTTTCCTTCCCCTCCCCCACGGGTTTCTGTTAAGGTTCTCAGGATCCACATAAGAGTGAAAACATATGGTATCTGTCTTTCTCTGTATGGCTCATTTCACTTAGCATCACACTCCCCAGTTCCATCCATGTTGCTACAAAGGGCCGTATTTCATTCTTTCTCATTGCCACGTAGTACTCCATTATGTATATAAACCACAATTTCTTTATCCATCCATCAGTTGGTGGAAATTTAGGCTCTTTCCACAATTTGGCTATTGTTGAGAGTGCTGCTATAAACATTGGGGTACAGGTGCCCCTATGCATCAGTACTCCTGTATCCCTTGGATAAATTCCTAGCAGTGCTACTGCTGGGTATTGGGGTAGGTCTATTTTTAATTTTTTGAGGAACCTCCACACTGTTTTCCAGAGTGGCTGCACCAGTTTGCATTCCCACCAACAGTGCAAGAGGGTTCCCGTTTCTCCACATCCTCGCCAGCATCTATAGTCTCCTGATCTGTTCATTTTGGCCACTTTGGCATGAGGTGACATCTTGAGTGTGGTTTTGATTTGTATTTCCCTGATGAGGAGCGATGTTGAGCATCTTTTCATGTGCCTGTTGGCCATCCAGATGTCTCCTTTAGAGAAGTGTATATTTTCTGCCCATTTCTTCACTGGGTTATTTGTTTTTCGGGTGTGGAGTTTGGTGAGCTCTTTATAGATTTTGGATACTAGTCCTTTGTCCGATATGTCATTTGCAAATATCTTTTCCCATTCCGTTGGTTGCCTTTTAGTTTTGTTGGTTGTTTCTTTTCCTTTGTTTCTTAATAAAAACCCTCAAGAAAGTCAGGATAGAGGGAACATACTTAAACATCATAAAAGCCATTTATGAAAAGCCCACAGCTAACATCATCCTCAATGGGGAAGAACTGAGAGCTTTTTCCCTGAGATCAGGAACATGACAGGGATGTCCACTCTCGCTGCTGTTGTTTAACATAGTGTTGGAAGTTCTAGCATCAGCAATCAGACAACAAAAGGAAATCAAAGGCATCCAAATTGGCAAAGATTAAGTCAAGCTTTCACTTTTTGCAGATGACATGATCTTATACATGGAAAATCCGATAGACTCCACCAAAAGTCTGCTAGAACTGATACATGAATTCAGCAAAGTTGCAGGATACAAAGTCAATGTACAGAAATCAGTTGCATTCTTATACACTAACAATGAAGCCACAGAAAGACAAATAAAGAAACTGATCCCATTCACAATTGCACCAAGAAGCATAAAATACCTAGGAATCAATCTAACCAAAGATGTAAAAGATCTGTATGCTGAAAACTATAGAAAGCTCATGAAGGAAATTGAAGAAGATATAAAGAAATGGAAAAACATTCTGTGCTCACGGATTGGAAGAATAAATATTGTCAAAATGTCAATACTACCCAAAGCTATCTACCCATTCAATGCAATCCCAATCAAAATTGCACCAGCATTCTTCTCGAAGCTAGAACAAGCAATCCTAAAATTCATATGGAACCACAGAAGGCCCCAAATAGCCCAAGTAATTTTGAAGAAGACCAAAGCAGGAGGCATCACAATCCCAGACTTTAGCCTCTACTACAAAGCTGTCATCATCAAGACAGCATGGTATTGGCACAAAAACAGACACATAGACCAATGGAATAGAATAGAAACCCCAGAACTAGACCCACAAATGTATGGCCAACTCATCTTTGACAAAGCAGGAAAGAACATCCAATGGAAAAAAGACAGTCTCTTTAACAAATGGTGCTGGGAGAACTGGACAGCAACATGCAGAAGATTGAAACTAGACCACTTTCTCACACCATTCACAAAAATAAACTCAAAATGTATAAAGGACCTGAATGTGAGACAGGAAACCATCAAAACCCTAGAGGAGAAAGCAGGAAAAGACCTCTCTGACCTCAGCCATAGCAATTTCTTACTTGACACATCCCCAAAGGCAAGAGAATTAAGAGCAAAAATGAACTATTGGGACCTCATGAAGATAAAAAGCTTCTGCACAGCAAAGGAAACAAAACTAAAAGGCAACCAATGGAATGGGAAAAGATATTTGCAAATGACATATCGGACAAAGGGCTATTATCCAAAATCTATAAAGAGCTCACCAAACTCCACACCCAAAAAACAAATAATCCAGTGAAGAATTAGAGAAGACATCCAGATGGCCAACAGGCACATGAAAAGATGCTCAACATCGCTCCTCATCAGGGAAATACAAATCAAAACCACACTCAAGATGTCACCTCATGCCAAAGTGGCCAAAATGAACAGATCAGGAGACTATAGATGCTGGCGAGGATGTGGAGAAACAGGAACCCTCTTGCACTGTTGGTGGGAATGCAAACTGGTGCAGCCACTCTGGAAAACAGTGTGGAGGTTCCTCAAAAAATTAAAAATAGACCTACCCCAATACCCAGCAGTAGCACTGCTAGGAATTTACCCAAGGGATACAGGAGTACTGATGCATAGGGGCACCTGTACCCCAATGTTTATAGCAGCACTCTCAACAATAGCCAAATTGTGGAAAGAGCCTAAATTTCCACCAACTGATGGATGGATAAAGAAATGGTGGTTTATATACACAATGGAGTACTACGTGGCAAAGAGAAAGAATGAAATATGGCCCTTTGTAGCAACATGGATGGAACTGGAGAGTGTGATGCTAAGTGAAATGAGCCATACAGAGAAAGACAGATACCATATGTTTTCACTCTTATGTGGATCCTGAGAACCTTAACAGAAACCCGTGGGGGAGGGGAAGGAAAAAAAAAAAAAAAAGGTTAGAGTGGGAGAGAGCCAAAGCATAAGAGACTCTTAAAAACTGAGAACAAACTGAGGGTTGATGGAGGGTGGGAGGGAGAGGAGGGTAGGTGATGGGCATTGAAGAGGGCACCTTTTGGGATGAGCACTGGGTGTTGTATGGAAACCAATCTGACAATAAATTTCATATATTAAAAAAATAAAAAAAAATAAAAAAAAATAAAAACTTCCATGACTACCTATGGTTTGTCTCAAGGGTCAAAGGAAGTTTTCACATTATAACATGTATTAACGTTTTCAATGAACTGAAAGACTGAAGAAGAAACTATACGTTTTCACCCCCAATAGATGCAGGAAATCCAAGCAAAACATCTCCTAGTGAAGATGGAAGTGAATGAAAAAATGACAAATATAAATAAGATAAAAAAAAGTCACAAGATAATTTCTGGAGAAGGAAGAATCATATTAGGAGAGTAAAAATAAAAAAGGGTTCATAGATAACTAATGCAGCCTAGATTTTTAAAGTAATAAATAATATGCCAAGTTTTATACAAATAGCAGATTATTATGTTGTATACCTGAAGCTGATATAATGTTAAATGTCAATTATATCTCAATTTTTAAAAGGGGAAAAGCTATATATACCTATTTGTTTATTTCTTTTAACTAAAAGAAACAGATAAAAGATTAAAGACTTAGGGAAATGATCACCTTCAGGGGATGAGTGAGGGAAGGGTAAGACTTCTCTAAGAATATCTTTTATATAGTTTTCACTTTTGAAAACACGTTACTATTTCACAAATTCTAAACACTAAGTCAAAATAATCAAAAGAACAAATCCAAAATATTTTAGAATACAAATAAAAAAGCTTGTCTGTTGTCAAATTGTAACAACACAACATAGTAAGTTATTAAGCCACCTACCACAACATAGTAACACACGCCTATTTACTCTGACTGTACACCCTAATTGGAATATATTTTAAGGATAAAAATAACTCAAAGAGTTCTTTGACTTTAATTAATAGTTTGTTGTGGCTAGAGGTATTGGTATAGTAATTTTGTAGTTGTTTTATCAGTATCACAGGATTGAGCAAATGAGTAAATACATTGATAAAATCGGGGAGCCTGGATTTTCACTGAGAGAGAAAAGTTATCAGTAAGAAATGTAAGATGAGGAGAAATCTATGATATTGGATTTAAAATGGAGCTATTGGTATAAATTCATGAATACATATGATTTATATATACACTTTTTCTCACTGAAAGGAGGTCTAGCAACATTGATATCCAAGTAGCACTATTTCCTAGTAAAGAAGTCCTTGGAGCATAGTTGATTCTAGCTCTGGGCTAGGAAAAGTGTAATACCAATTTAGTATATAGTTTCAAAAATAAGGAAGAGTCTAAAGCCTAGTGGGATTATGTCAAAATGAAATAGAACCAAGCTTGAAGGGGCTTGTGACAGTTCATTCTACTTGGGTGTATTTATCTTACTCTGGGTCCTGTAAGAAAAAGATATGACTAAATAAAGATAAAGAAACTCCTCAAACCATGCAAAACTTCCCCTATACTGAACTCGTCATTCTTTCACTGAATATCTAAATAAGTTTTCTGAGTAAAATACAGTCATCATTTTTCAGACTTCTTCCTGACTACTAGAGGCTGTAAACGTTCACATCACTTGACAAAGATACTCGACATCAGTGTGTCAATGTCTCTGAACAATGGAGGTATTCCCTAACATGGTTCTTTTATTCAAAACTAAAGTATTCTGGGGCACCTAGGTGGCTCAGTCAGTTAGGCATCCAATTTTAGCTCAGGTCATGATATCATGGGTTCGTGGGTTGGAGCCCCATGTTGGGCTCTGTGCTGACAGCTCAGAGCCTGGAGCCTGCTTTGGATTCTGTGTGTCCCCCTCTCTCTGCCCCTCCCCCACTCACGCTCTGTCTTTCTCTCTCTCTGTCTCTTTCAAAATTAAATAAATATTTTTTTTAAAAATTTAAACCAAAGCATTCTACATTGAAGGAAGGAACTGTCAAGCTCACTGTTCCAAGGTTTATCCCTCTGATATGCCTCATTCTACTTATTATACTTTGAGGATAATGCAGTTTATGCCATAAATTTTTATTTTGTGCTTACCAGGTATATAATACTGGATTATATGCTTTATGAACATCCAAATGAAACGTAAAATCTGTCCTTAACTAATCTGCAATTTAGCAGAAGATAAAAGACACAGAAGGAATTCATACAAAAATAAAACAATCTCAGTTGTGATAGAACTCAATAAAAAATCTTCTATGGAAAAGGGGGTTACAGGGGCACCTGGGTGGCCCTGTTGGTTATGCATCTGACTCTCGATCTCAGCTCAGGTCTTGATCTCAGGATCATGAGCTCAAGCCACATGTTGGGTTCCATGCTGGGTGTGAAGCCTACTTAAAAAAAAAAAAAGGAGGGCTTTAAAACTGTGATGATAATAACTTTTTTAAATGTTTTAAAAATATTGAACTAGTACCATAAGCAGTATTTAATCTTAATGAGAGTTTAACATTTTGCATAGTTTACACATAGTCTTCCTCTGAAAGTAATACAGTTGTATTTTCCTCTGAATCTAATACAGTTGAAGTAGGAAATTGATGCACATTCAAATTGGGTATATGAGAAGTTTTAAAAAATCAATTGCAGGGGCACCTGGATGGCTCAGTCAGTTAAGCATCTGACTGTTGATTTCAGCTCACGTCATGATCTCACGGTCATGAGATCAAGCCCCATGTTGGGCTCTGCACTGAGTGTGGAACCTGCTTGGGATTTTCTCTCTCTCCCTCTCTGCCATACATGCTCTCTCTTTTTCTCTCTTTCTCTGCCTCAAAATAAATAAATAAACATTAAGAAATCAATTGCCAAATGTGTAAATAATTTAAGGAAAACAGCAGACAGTATTCAGTGTATCATTACCATATTTGCCCCTAACATTGATGTATTGTCCTTTTTCCAAATAGAATTTTGTGTTCTCAAAATAGAAGGCACAAAAATTCCCATCAGCCAGCTACTCTGTTACTGTGAGATCATTTCAACATGCCCAGATTCCCAACTGAAACCAAAAATATTAGCTGCCAGCCTTGTTTCTTTATATAAGGTAATGCAGGAAAAGTGCATAGAGGGAAGAAACATCATTAACATAAAACATGTTTTTTAGGGGCGCCTGGGTGGCGCAGTCGGTTAAGCGTCCGACTTCAGCCAGGTCACGATCTCGCGGTCTGTGAGTTCGAGCCCCGCGTCAGGCTCTGGGTGGATGGCTCGGAGCCTGGAGCCTGTTTACGATTCTGTGTCTCCCTCTCTCCCTGCCCCTCCCCCGTTCATGCTCTGTCTCTCTCTGTCCCAAAAATAAATAAAAATGTTGAGAAAAAAAAATTAAAAAAAAAACAAACATGTTTTTTAGCCACCGCTTCTGTAACTCATGGTAAAGGTGAAGTTAATCATAACTATGTACTTCTACTCCCCAGTCCATGTAATTGTTAATCTCTCCCAGTATCTATCTCTAGTTTTCCAATGATCAGGGCAACTCAGAAAGAGAATACTAGAAGGTGTCTCAATGAATCTTCTGTTAGCTAGAAATAGTCTTCCTTGCTCCCGTTATATATTAGAAGCACATTTCCACTTGGTAATTAGAATCAATCACACTGAAGCTTTTAAGCATTGGTTCAAAAGAATGAGGAGCCCAAATTGGAAGATGGTATCCTCAGTTTGTAGTTAATTAGAACCATGACTATATCTGCTGGTTCCTCCTTTGGACACAAGGACCTTTATCCTCACCAATACCGAAAGGTATTGAGGCAGGTACCAAAAACCTTGTTTAGATATTTTCACTACTTTGTTTCCAACCTGTGTGTTCTAGCTATGAGGTAGTTGGTCACTGTTCTAAGACATTACTGAGCCTTTGAAGATAGCATCCATATCTCTCATGATATTATGTTCCAGCTGATGCCATAACTAAATCTTAAACAACCCATATCAATCTAATATCCTGTTACTCCAATGAATTCTATAATTGTGAGCCACTTCTGTAATTCCAGAGTATGCCCTTAGTCAGAGTCATTGTTGTATGAGATACCATGTCAATGGATAACACATTCTATAAGGTCCTAAATATGGTGCCAGTAAAAGGTTTACGTTTAGATAGCTAATATATACCAGGAATATGTTTCTACTCTGTATAACATCACCATCCCTTCCACGATGGACAGTGTCTAATGTAACTATCATTTATGAGGGAACTCATTGGCATCCACAGGAAACAGTGACATGTTGTATGTAGATTTAGCCTCAGCCTCTGCTGATGGAAGTTCAGGCTCTCAGTAGTAGTAGCAGCCAAAACTGCTTTAGTTCCACTGGAAACAGATACTGATAAAATGGTCATAATGCCAGTGGTTTATCTAGGAGATACAGAAAAAACAAGCAGTGGAATGGTAAAGTGATACAGGAGAAACAAGATAGCCAATAAGGGCTGAGTTATTAAGCCAGTTAGCACAATGAGCAAATGAGACTTAATTCAAGGGGAAACTGAGAAAAAGTGTGAAACACCCATCTCAAAACCAATCCATTTAATATATGGGAGCTGAAGTATTTATACATCAATTCCATTAGATGTCAATTGCAGTCTACTCCTAGTGGTATCAAGTCCCAGGAAGTTCCGGTCTGATGCATGAAAAGAAAGGGCAGAAAAACTGTTTAAGTGTGGACGCAGATGTTGGCAGTGTAAATGCATCTAAACACATTGAAAAGGTAGGGCCCAAGGCATATTGGCAGGGCACTGACAACAACTGCTGCAGCCTTAATCTCTGAGACTAGGACCACTTTGTGTATAGATTAATTGAGGAAGCATCAGAAGGCTGAGGTCAGGGGAGGAAGCTGACATTCAAGAATAACCTGTCGTGTTATTTAGAGTTTCACCTAATAATAAATGCACTCTGGTGCCATTTATGTAGGTCAGAAAAATGCCTAATCCAAGAGGTTCATTCGCATACTTCTTAAAACCTTCTTGTCCTTAATTTTTCTCTCTTTATACCTTTCCAAGTTTCTCATTAGTCAACCAAACCATTAGCAGTTGCCCATGAAGCAGGGTAATGCATAACTCAGGCAGTAGTACTTTATACAGGAAGTAGATAACCAAATGTAACATCCAGAGATATCCCACAGGGAATCAACTCTTCTGGGGCAATTCTGGAGCAAAGATGTAAAGCATCGACCATATACTTCTGGCAGATGCTTGTAAAGCGTACAAATCCATCATTTTTTTCCTACCCATTGAAATATGATAATGGATTCCTCAGGAAATGTGGGTTGAAGGAGAGGCAGTAAGGCAATGGGAGCAGGTACCATAGGAAGACGCATCTGCTTGTGCCATTGCCTGGAACCTCCTGGACTTGCCACTGACTCCTATGAAGTATTTCTGTTTTACAATGAAATGCAGACACATGCTCCAGTGCATGTAAACTATATGGTTCAATGACTTAGTAAGATATATTTCAAGATGATTAGTTTAACTCAAATTGTTATTTGGTGTCCAACATCATGAATTCAGTCTTTAGTAGTCCCATCCACAGAAGCGGCTTTCAAATGGAGAATATGTTGTCTTCGGAAAATGTCATGACTTATTCCAAAACCCTAGGGATCTTACTAGTGATTTCCAGAGGCTCCATGCAGCATCTCTGTTTGCCACAGACCTTTCCAGTGTATTTGGGTATGTTGAGTCATAAGGACCCAAGTGACAGGGCAGCTTGTAGCACAGCCTGGACCTGCTGTAATATTTTTCTTAGTCTGGCCCCACTCAAAACTGGCAGCCTGCAGGCAAATTTTGGCAAGAGCTGGAAGAGCCTACAGAGCCGGTAAGATGGCAGTCACAGTGTGGGGAGGTAACCTAGCCAATGCTCAGTGGATTTAGGGCATGTGATACTCATACAGCAACTTCTGCTAATCAACAGATAAGAACAGATGCACTACTACTTTCTTTTCTAACAAAAAGCAAATATATTGTCAACTGAAAATTCCTCACCCAGCCTTCCAGGAACAGTTACAAGAGTTAGATTTTTTTAATTAAAATTAAATACCACCTCTACCAATAACAAAGACAGCTCTTTGGTAGCATTGCAATGAAGAACAACCATCCATCATCTTGAAGACCTGATGATCCAAGATCCAGAGGGGAGGCTAGGGGAAAGGAAACATACTGAGGTAGTGAAACTGAGCTTCTCCATCAGTTTTCCCTCGGGTCATATACCAATTAGAGATAATGGCATAGCTATCTTGTGTGGCCAAGGAGATGAAAATTGGAGCTGAAGGGTACCAAGGAGGTTGGCCCTTGTTATTTCATGATCAGTGAAGATAGTAACTTTGTGGAATAAAAAGTCCTTGCTCCATCTCCATCGGTCAGGAATCAATGTATGAATTCTTGGTTAGTGTGTGTGTGTGTGTGTGTGTGTGTGTGTGTGTGTGTGTAATCATATTTTGAGAATGGGGAGTTAGACATAGTGTGGTCCTTTGTCCCACACAACCCTGGGAGACACAAACTATCCTCTGACCTCCAAGGAGTCCTGCTATGACTCATGAAGCATAAAGGATTTCTGGATCTCAAATAATAAGAGGATATTATAACTTGACATACAGTAGTCTCTCAAAGGTCTAGTTGTCTCCCTCTTCCCAGTATAAAGTCATCCTGGTAAATTGCTATAGGACACTTTTAGGAAGGTTCATACTATTCAAAGGAAATAGTTGACCTAAAGATATTGAAATGTAAAGGTTTATATTTTATTCTATATTTTTTAAATTACAACATAATTAAATTTACTTTTTTACATACAGTCCTATGACTTTTAATATATGCATAGATTCGTGCAACTACCGCTACAGTCGGGATACAGAACAATTCCAAAAGCCAAAAAGCTCTCATACTATCCCTTTGTAGTCACAGCAACTTCCCAATCCTGGCAACCACCCACCTGTCCTCTGTTACCATAATTTTGTCTTTTCCATAATGTTATATAAATAGAATTATACAGCACGTACGTCTTTGAGACTGGTTTCTTTCACATTGCTGAATGTCTTTGAGATTCACCCAAATTGTTGTATGTGTCAATATTTCCATTCTTTTTATTGCTGAGTTGTATTGTATACTGTGCCACCATCTGTCATTCACCTATTGATGCCACTGGAATTGTTTCCAGTTCTGAAAATTATTAATGGAGTTGTTAAAAATATTTGTGTATGGATTTTTTGTGTGAAAGTAAGCTTTTATTTCTCTAGAGTAAACATTTAGGAGTAGGGTTTCTAGGACACATGCTAAGTATGTATTTAATTTCATAAGAAAATGCCAAATTGCTTTCTAGAGTAGCTATAACATTTTGCATACTCACCAGCAATGCATGAGACTTATGTTTGGTCTACAAACTTGCTAGCATTTGGCATTGTACTTTAAATTTTAGCCATTAAAAAAAATTTTAATGTTGATTTATTTTAGAGAGCCGGGGAGGGACAGGGAGAGAGAGGGAGACACAGAATCTGAAGCAGGCTCCAGGCTCTGAGCTGTCAGGACAGAGCCAACACTGGGCTTGAACTCATAAACCCTGAGATCATGACCTGAGCGGAAGTCAGACACTTAACCAACTGAGCCACCCAGGCACCCCAACTTTAGCCATTTTAATAGATGTGTCTCATCATGGCATAGTTTCAATTTACATGTCCCTAAAGGCTGATGGTAGTGAAATCTCTCATATACTAAGTTGCCTTCCATATAGCCTCCTTTGGTGAAGTCTCTAAGCCTTTATCCAATTTTTTTTAGATTCAGTGATATTTTTTCTTTCTGTCAAATATCTTTAGATTATTTTATTCCAGATTTAGATTTTCATTTTAGATTTTCATTTTAGATTTTCTATGTATGCCTAGCACAAGAGCAATCAGAAGATAAATATGTTCTTGATATTGGTGGCCTTAATGTGAGACCACAAGAAAGCAACTGAGAAAAGAGAAAACTTCATTTGCTGCAGTTAACATGGAGTTTACATGTTACAGATACTCAAATAGGTTGTATGGACAAGATGCAAGGCAAATATTCTATTTATTCTCAGAAATAGACGGGCTATTGCAAGAAAACATAGAAAAGTGCATTCTGTGAGCTCAAGTTTGGCCAGGGAAAGAAACATGTTAAGTAAGTTATAGAATATAATCCTTGGTTTCAAGGTTAGTCAGAAAAACATGGGTGCTTTAGGCCAGAAGCTTATATTTGTTAGGTAGATGTCACAAAAGAAATAGTTTTGGGATATATAGGGGTTACAGAAAGCACTTTTAACTCTTTACATAGAAAATTGGCAACCGATTGTTTTAAATCTTATAATCTGTGACCTCAAGTTACTATAAATAACTAAAGATTAGTTCTATAATACCTAGCTATTAATAAAGCCATCTCATTATTTCCTTCCAAATGATTCCTGAAGGACTCTAGCACACTGTGTATTTTTCCAGGTTAAATATTATTTGGTTCATAAAAACATCTCTCTTTTCTTAAAGTATAAACTAGCAGAGCATTTTCCACACCCAAGTTTGTTTTCATCTTTCATCAGTTTTAAAGTCAAGATGTAAAGTGGATAAAGTGATTTATCATTGTTGTCAGTCTGTCTCTTTTCATCTGTGAAAAAGAACTTCCACCATAGAGGAAAATTTATAGCCTTATGTTGGTTTTACAAGATCATCTTTGTTTCATGAACTATTTTATAATTACCCAGATAAGCCCTACATCTGATTCTTTAAACAGAAACTACTATTTTATGCTTTATTTTGAAGAATCAATTAAATCTCTGGGGAATATACATTAGAGCATAAGAATTTCTCCAGTTTATTACAGAATAAATCAACCCACCAAAACGTTAATCTCCTGGATTCCAGACAAACAGTACAGGGAGCTATTAAAAACAACAATTAAAAAATGGGGTGTAATACTGTAGTTTAAGACAACTTCAAAAATATAAACTTTTCTTACAGAAAAATGAAACAACTTTTTTTAGGCAATCTGCTTCTAGGGAAACTATTTCCCAAATAACTTTAAGGAGTTAAATCCAAAGTTAAATAAGAAATATCAACAGAACCTGAAGAGGGAAGATAACAGTGAGGGAAGCTATTTCAGAAGAGCCTGAAATGAGGAAAACATCATCAAAGGATACTAAGTAATATGTTCCAAAAATGACTTTAAGAAAAATAGATAAATAAAGCAACAGTGATCTTCCTATGTGAAAAAAACTCAAGCTTACCAGCCAGAAAACATTCTGTTGGAATGGGTCCTGGCTGCATAGACCTAAGAGATAGGATTGTGAAGAGCTTGGCTCCTACCAGCTTGTGATAGATCCTTAAGTGCCATAGCTGTTTTGTTTACAGGTAAAGTCCAAGTAATCAGAATGTAGTAGGGATTTGGTTAATATCTGTTTTATGAATGACAGAGTGACTCTACTGACGTTGAAAGATCTGAGATTTCTCCCAAAATTACTCTGCTCTATACTTGTATTTAAAAGCAAAGTTCTGTTATTCACAATAAAAACATATTGTAGGCAAAATGAGAGAGAGAGAGAGAGAGAGAGAGAGCATGCACGATATTGAAACAGGAGGCACATTAATCCCACAACCCAGAGAGCCCCTATACTCTGGAGTCCACCCCTCCCAGGGTCCCTCGCATGGCAGGTGTTCACAATGAGGAGCAGGTGCTGGGAGTACAATTAGAATTGAGCACAAAAATGATAAAATTTCCATAGTTTGGAACATTACACGAAAACAGTAGAAAAGGAAGATCTGTGAAGTTAAAAACATTACCCTGAGGTTTGGGACAACTTTAAATTGGCATAAAATTTGGGCTCAAAAACTAAATTTACATAAAAATAAACAAGAGAAAAAGTATCAAAGCCAAATCCCATGCCAAGTTGATGTAAGGAAAAAGAAAATAAGGATCAGGATAACATCCCTATAGACCAAATAAGACCTGACTACAAGGTAGATTAAAATGTAACCTTCTCAGGAAGTCTGGGTGGCTCAGTCGATTAAGCATCTGACTTCAGCTCAGGTCATAATCACTGGTTCGTGAGTTAGAGCCCCACGCTGGGCTCTGTGCTGACAGCTCAGAGTCTGGAGCCTGCTTTGCATTCTGTGTGTGTGTCTCTCTCTCTGCCCTTCCTCTGATCATGCTCTGTCTTTCTTGGTCTCTCAAAAACAAATAAATATAAAATTTTTAAAAATTTTTTTAAAAAAGTAACCTTCTCTTTCATGGCATTAAGAAAATAATACAAGAGATGAAAGTACAACAGCAATCAGAATTGGAAAACCTCAGAAATGTTCAGAATTTAAGATAGAATTATAAAGAAAAGGAAAAAAATCAGAAAATGAACTCAAACAAGAAGAAACACAGGACTGAATACCCATTTAAGAAAAACATTAAAGTAAAAAAGAAGACATATTTAAATCAGAAAGAAAAAAGGTAGAAATGTTTTGAGAGAAAGTGGCAAATATTTAAACATTTAAAAAAAATTTTTAAAGGGTGGGGGGCGTCTGGGTGGCTCAGATGGTTAAGTGTCCAACTTGGGCTCAGGTCATGATCTCACAGTTCATGAGTTCAAGCCCCACATCAGGCTCTGTGCTGACAGCTCAGAGACTGGGGCCTCCTTCAGATTCTGTGTCTCCCTCTCTCTTCCCCTCCCCCACTTGCACTCTGCCTCTCTCTCTCTCTCTCTCTCTCTCTCTCTCTCAAAAGTAAATAAACATTAAAATCAAAAAAAGAAAGTGGCAAATATTTAAGATAGAAGTTCTTGACTAAGAAAATCAGTTTTAAAAAAGTCAATTTCATGCAAAGAAATAGCAACCTCTAAAAATTGTAATTTCAAACAATTTCTAAAATAAAAAGTGATTTGCTGAGTATACCATGTGCTTCAGAGCATCAGTCCAGAATGATGAACAAGACCTATTCTGGTAAAATTCTTAGATTTAGAAAAAAAGAAACAAAAATGTCCTCGGAAATCTAGGAAAAAACAGTACATGACATACTGGGAAAGAAAATTAAATTATTTGACTTTTCAACACAATGTTTTATGTCAATAAAAAAAAAGCAAAAACATTTAAGAGACTCAAGGAAAGAAAATATGAGCCAAGGATTTATAGCCATCAAAACTAACTTTCTATAAAGTGTACAAACTGTTATCAACATATAAGAACTAGTAAATTATTTTTCTTATGAGAGCTTCCTGAACAATCTGCTAGGGAAACAGCTTCAAAAAATCAAAATGACTAGAGAGACATTGACATAAGGACTGATAGTTCCTCTTAGAAATAGGACTAAATAAAAGTATAAGGGAGAATGTATAGTAATCTTGAAAACTGCCAAATGTAGGGAAACAGTCCTGCCTGTGATTAGAAGTCTAGGAATAGTATCCCTTGGTTACCAAATAAAGAGCAGATGATGTTGTGGAAATTCTGGGGTTTGGTGCCGATGGCCAAGAAAGAATTGTTGAGACGTCTTTGGTATAAATAAAAAGGTGGTTTTGTTAAAGCACAGGGACAGGTCCCATGACTGATATATATATCTTCAAGTTGGGAGGGAGGAAGGGATAGCATAAGTCTCTAAGGAATCTTGGAAGCAAGGTTTCCAGGACCCTGACAGGGCTAGCTTTTGTTAGGAAAAGGTCATTTTTACTGTTTAGTAAAAACTTAGTCATGAGACCCTTCAGCTGTGTAGCAGTGAGCCATATGCTCAAAGGATGATTGCTAACATTTGGGGGTTAGAGTTAAAGGAAGTTTCCGAAGGAATTTTTATATGTTAAAATAGACTTACAGGATCCAGGAGGTCAGGATAATGTTAGGCTAAGATTGCCTTTTGCCCTTAGCAAAGTGTCAGCATTGAAGCAGCTGACCTCCTGGAGGAAGGCCACTCTGCCTGTCTCAAAGCTTGTCAATGGGGCTATAAATTGTAAGGAAATTTAACTTTTTTTTGCCTTTGTTTCCCACATCAGATAAGGTAAATTATGTCTTTATAATGATTTTTCCACTTAATAATTTTTTTAAATATTGATAGAATTAGAATGTGACTAATTTACAACCCCAGATACTTAATAGATCTAAAGGTGATCAGCAGCAGCTTCAAGCATTATAAAATTTGAAATTATCTGACGCCATGCACGTATCAATGAAGGAGCACATCACTCCTGACAGATATGCAAAAGGAATCAGAGATTAATTTTAAAAAGCCTCTGGATCAAGCCGATACAGAGGACAGAAGAACAAATTAAAGCGTACCAATAATACGCAACCTACGAAATCCAGCCAGAAAACTCCGCAGATCAAAATGCTCTCAGGATCTTCAACATATACATTGTAAGGAAAAGAAAACACAAGGCACAAAAGGAAACCTACAGATTGTTTGACACTTACAAGATGTGTCAAAATTCCTTTGTATTTTTGTTTGTTTTAAACAGCAATGAACATCTGAGTGATAAAACCAATAAAGATATAAGGAGGTGATTGCTATAAAAGTCAGAATAGTGGTTATTTATGGAGATGGAGGGCTTTTGATTGAGATGGGGCACGTGAAGAATTCCTGTGGTGGCTGTTTACAGAGGCAGTCAACCTACAAAAACTCGTTAAGCTGTACATATTTCATGGGGTTTCCCGTATTTGCACTTCACTGTAAAATAAAAATATACAAGAAGTTAATTTCAAATGCACCTAATCTTTTAGTGTTTGGATATACAATATTTTATAACTACACATCCCTCTTATTAGGTATTTAAGTTACTTCTACTTTCTTACTAGGTAAATAATGTTGTAATGAACAGAATTTGGCTAAATATTTATGTACATCTTTAATTTTATCTTTCGCATAAATCTCAGAAGGGGAATTGTTGCATCAAAGGATATCCACATTTTATGGGTTTTGATATATGTGGCCAAAATGCATTTCAAAAAGGTGGTAAATCCTTATTTTACAGGCTGCCACCACCCGTTGACTTGCTTCCATTATTGATTATATTTCTGCAAGTTTGATTTTTAAAACATTCTAATTTTAAAACATTAAAAACATTACCGAGTTTCAGTTACATGGATAGAAATGCCCAATTATGAAAAAAGGACTTGGGATAAATCCAATAATACATGCCAGGTGCATCCAGTTGTGTTATTACTGCTATTTGTATTAATTCAGAGTGCAACAAAAACTTCAACAATGATATATACAAGAAAATCATTCAATCTATTTTAATTTCAAACACTTAGAATAAAACGTACTTTCTGCTATTTAGGTCAATTGCAACTATTATGCTAAATGGACCAACATAAGAGACAAAGTAACCATAAATTCATATTTTAATAGACTTGTCTCTACAATGCCAAAATGGCCTTATGTGGATTCATTGCTCTAGGAAAATAGGGAATGAAAGGAACAGCTTTTTTCAGAGTTGCTAGAGCCTATGTAACTGACGACTGATGCCCATATTGCTGACAACTCTTGTCTAAATGATTTTAAAACCAGCTCTTAATTTTTATGGAGGGGAAGTATTTTGCCTTTCTATACTCATAGAAACTAAAATTTACTTTGCGATGGGACTGCAGGTTAGAAACCAAAATAAACCCTATAAATATTAGTGTGTGTTTGTGTGTGTTTGCATGTGTGTGTGTGTATCTTCTGTTTCTGCCTGTAAGCCATTTCCACTGCCTTTTGTTCCTATGTTGTAATGCAGGGTCCCAACAGTCTGAGAAAACCAACTGACTAGTCAGGGAGTCACAAATGAATGGCTCTATCACCTACCATGTGACATTCCCTCGGCATCACTGATTCTTCTTCTGGTAAAATCACTGGGCTCCACTCTCCCCTTCCCATTCTGACAATGTGAGTATCACTCTTGTTTCAGTTGGATTCAGTATGGAACCAGTCCATACACTGGATGCTACCTCCACTCCCACCATGTCCTGCCATTCCGCCCTAACACGGATGTCCATGATGGACACTGCTTTGTTTCTTGCTAGGTTCAGCCACGTCCCCTAGCCACCACCTCTACTCTAGACAGAGACATCGCTTCCAGTAAGTTACTCTAACTTTGCTAAACAACTACTACTACTGCTGAGTTCCATATTCTGTGCCATGTCAGGACATCATTATTGTCCCCTACACATATGGCACATACCTGCCACAGAGAGGCACTGTACTCATTATACCGCTGAAACTGCCCGGTGCTCTGTAGGTTGTGGTGAAGTGGATGTGATTGCTTCGTTCCTGTTTGTTATATACTTCTTGACAAAGATACTAATGCTGTGACGCGTGCAGCCTACTCTTCTATTGACAGCTTTGTATAATAGATTTTCTAGCTTGTGCAATGCATTCCTATGTGCTTCTAATAGATATCCATGGTCAGAGAGTGAAGAGTAGACCTAGTGACCCCAGCAGAGTTGACTCAAAATCTCTCTTCCCCCAAACCACCACGTTCATTGAGTCATACTTAAGATGAATTCTCTCATAAACTGGTTATCAGTCTTGCAACTCAATAAGCATCTTTTAAGCTTTTAACCAATTCCCCAGACATGTACAGATATGTCTGAAGCCCAGAAATGAACATGGTATGGCCTCAAGCTGAGACTCTTGTTACAAGTTATTAATTTAGCTATAGGTCAAATAGGATGAAGAATGGATTAACTGAGTTTAATCGAGCCACACACCTTATCGTCCACCAGTCAGTCTCTCCCTCCTACTGTGTTGGCTTGGCCTTGTGCAAACACTCTCTAACTGTGGACTAACCCAGAAATGTTCTCACTTAGTGATCCCATGAAGCTTACCCAGGATCTGAAGAAGAATTAAAACAACTATTACCAGATTAAACTAATAATAAAATGAGTAAAAGTTCTCATGCTAGTTCAACAATAATTGACAATCAATCAGCTTACCTCTCAGTGCTACCACGACATTTTTACTTTTTCTCATCTACTTGTCCATTTTAGCTGAAAGCCAGTTACTACTTAGAGAGTATTATATATGTCCCCAACTCTATCTCTAAATATGAGAGGCAAGAACTAAAAGAAATAGACATTAAATTGTAGAAGAGTAAATCATCCCTCAAGTCTCATGGTTTCAAATTTCTATGTGTGTTTTTAGCTTTTTCTTATCAATTCCAAATTTCTGTGAGACTCTCTCTTTCTCAACCCTCTCTCCCTCTCCCCACTTCTATCCTCTGTTCCCTTGAAATTTGGAAATTTCAGGAATATTTTGGCACTACTTCTCACAATTATTTTAAACAGCCTTACTTTAGGCTCTACTCTCTCAACAAATGATTATTATCAGCATTTTTACCAAAGGCTTATTTTCTTGCGCATTAAATTTGAACCGTAGGCAACATAGTTTTCAGCAAGTAAATAACTTTCTCCTTTAGAAAATATTAAATATGACTTTCTTATTCAAAAGCATTAGAAAGCCTGATTTAAATGGACCTGACTAAAAGAGAGATGTTTTTGCCTCACATCTCTGAAAAGTTCAGTTAATATCACCTCGAGGAATGGCTAGATCATGACCTAAACTTACTGCGCCTATTTTCCCTAGTAGAGTGGCTACCTTTTATGATAGGCATTTGTACCAGCAAGATGGCTGCCAGACATTCCAGGCTTATACTCAATACTTCTAGAAGCTCCAGGGGAAAGTATGTATGCCCCTCATAACTATTTCAACAGTTGGCCAAGATTGAGCCTCGTTGGGTCTAACTGGTAACATATCCATCACTGTTACCATTACAGTAAAATATCTCCAGAAAGCGGATGATTCCTCAGAGATCAGAATGCCATTAATATATGGAAGGTGATCAATGCTGAGAAGATGAAAACAACAGATATCCATTGTAAAGGATACCTAATATTTCCATGTCATCATTTTATGGGGAAAGGAATGAGTGGTGAAATACATAATTGGAGTGCATGGCAGGAATCTTCACCCTCTATAATGCACTATCCAAGCATTCATAAATCCTCCATCTACTGCAAGAAATCCACTGAGCAATATATAAAAATAATTCTGAAATATGTGCAAGCAGTATTAGTTCTTGCAATCTCCTCACTCTGAGGTATCCTGGTTCATTTCTGGCCATCCTGTTACTGACTTTCTCTCACCCTTGGTGCATCTGTTACCAAGTGTTGAACTGAAACCCAGCCACTCCACTCTGTATCTTTGTTCTAAGACCTTTCTCTCCATATTCCCACTTATGTTTCCTCTCCTAGCCCAGCATACTCTTGAGTTTATTAAAGAACCTTCTAATTGTAGCCCCCGACCTCTCACATCGGAATATTGCCCTTACAGACAGCCCTATTTGGTAAACAGTCAATCCAATTTTTACACACTGTAATACTTTTGAAGTGAGATCAGCTTAAAGTGTTGAGATTTTCCTGATGAAGAGAATTGAGCTTTAAGCCCAGTACATGTGACTTGAGAGCAAGTTAACCCAGGAAGGAAGTGGTGCCTTTAATCGTACGAAGGATATATGTGGCAAGGGAGTCAGTGGCTCCAGTTACGTGTCTTGCAAAGAGTCAAGCATTTTACCATTTAATCTTTTGTACTTTCTGTAGACAATGCTATCCCAAAGCGTACCCATCAGGTATCTATGGGGGATACCTGAGAGTGGGGGACATAACTGAATTACATGCAGAATTTTCTTCCCCCTCCTTCCCTTACCAACAGTTGAACCACTGATATGGAGCAGTGCTCTCCAAACCTGAAATATTTATCTGGAGCTTATTTCAAATGTGGACTTCTATACTCCAGCCAAGATACAATAAATTGAAATTTCTGATACCAGCATTTTTAAAAGCTCCCTGGATGATTCTGAAGATCAGCCAGGTTTGGGAATTACTGGGATGCAGCATCTGGTCCCAAAGCAAAAGGAGAATTAGAACTCAGTGAGCATATGCTCCAATTGAACAGGCAGTTGCTTATCACCCTCTTGCTTGCTTTGAATCAAAAATAACCCAAGCGTTTCTTCATTTGGGGTTTGAGCAGAATGCATCAGCAGAGCACCCACTCTGCAGAAGCAACACATTCAAAGGTCCTTCATGGATGGATTCACTTTAATAGGAAAGCTGTTCTCTGTGCAGGTGACCAGCTGGGTAAACCCGCCACCACACCATTCTACCAATTATCATGATGCCCTATTAAAAAGTCAGGGCAGGGCAGGTCCCCGTTTGAAGGAGGCCGTAAAACTCCTTGTGCAGTGACTATTAATTTCTCTTTAGAAGTTTGTTGGTTACATACAAAAGCTAAAACAAAAACTAGAATATTCCACCCAACAGAAAATAAGCTCGAGCAAATCAAGCTCTTTATGTGGTACGGATTAAACTACCAGTGTACATTTTCGCTTTTCCAATATTTATTTTTATTAACCACTGTTCACAGCCTCTGAAACATTAGAACATTTCTACCTTTATAATGTGAAAATTAGATAACCAGAAAACAACCAGAATACTATAAATGTACATTTAATGAGGTATAAGGCAATTCAAAGTTAACATATAAATAAAAATATATCCCTGTGCATACTCGTGAAATGTATGTACATGGAGTGAAACATAGAAGGTCTCTTACCACCTGGAGTTATTACTGTACTTTCCTTGCTGCCTCTCCAGCTATTCGACATCTGTTCCTACAACAGCTTCAGTGCCTGTAGACAGAAGCTTTAGCCACCCAAGGTCTGTTACAGCTTTGCCCTGCTACATCTGCAATCCAGACCTCGCTGCCAGCCATCAGTCACCAGGCTTCTGCTCGTTCCTGTGGCCTCAAGTATCATCAACACTAAAAATCTTTTTCAGCGTTATGTTTAAAACAGCAAGATAATTAATAACACTTTTTCCATTGCCTATCGAAGGTAACCTCCCAAACTGCAAACCTTGTCTACATTTTTCCTCTCCCCTCTTCTCATCCCCACCCTGCTCAGTGGTACTCCTCCTTTATTCCACACATTGTGGAATCCTTGTCCATATTTAATGTATTTATTTACTGTCCTTAACTAAGACTAGGCTCTCCATGAAACACCCAGTTTTTCCAGATATCTCCAATGAAATTTAACCATTCTCGAACTCTGCATGGACCTCCGAGTCAGAAAACGAAATAGGATTCCCTTTTTTCCAAACCTGTTTGCTATAGTTATACTCTACTCTCATGTAAATCCCAGCTCCTTGGAATGCAATTGAGCAACACTGGTCCCTCCTTGTCCCTGATACTTACAAATCTCGTGATCACTCCACATTTTTTTAAGAATTTATATACCATAATTAATTCCATGTATCTATCCCAATTCTAACATAATTTTGAGTGATTTCAAAGTCCATATGAATATACACAGACCTGGTTATTCTTTAACTTCTACTCTAATGATCTGCACTTCCTCTTCAGTTTAGTTGTGCATCCTTGTCATTAATTACAATGGTCCTATCTTTAAAAACAAAACAAAAAATAAAGAGGCGCCTGGTTGGCTCAGTCGGTTGAACATCTGACCTGGGCTCAGGTCATGATCTCACAATGTGGGTTAGAGCCCCGTGTCGGGCTCTGTGCTGACAGCTCAGAGCCTGGAGCCTGCTTCAGATTCTGTGTCTCCCAGTCTCTCTGTGCTTCTCCCCTGCTGGTCCTCTGTCTCTCTCCCTCTCAAAAATAAATAAACATTTTGAAATAAAAATTAAAAAAATAAATAAACCAAAAAAATAAAATAAAATGGTCCCATCTTTGAAATATTGAATTTCCGGGGCACCTGGGTGGCTTGGTCGGTTGAGCGTCGGACTTCGGCTCAGGTCATGATCTCACGGTCCGTGAGTCCGAGCCCCGCGTCGGCTGTGTGCTGACGGCTCAGAGCCTGGAGCCTGTTTCAGATTCTGTGTCTCCCTCTCTCTCTGCCCCTCCCCTGTTCATGCTCTGTCTCTCTCTGTCTCAAAAATAAATAAACGTTAAAAAAATTTTAAAAAAAAATAAAATAAAAAAAAATATTGAATTTCCATAGTGATTCTAATACTATTTACTCTTTTGGTACTTTGTCTACGCTATGACTTTCATTCTTTTTTTTTTTTTAATTTTTTTTAACGTTTATTTATTTTTGAGACAGAGAGAGACAGAGCATGAACAGGGGAGGGGCAGAGAGAGAGGGAGACACAGAATCTGAAACAGGCTCCAGGCTCTGAGCCGTCAGTACACAGCCGACGCGGGGCTCGGACTCACGGACCGTGAGATCATGACCTGAGCCGAAGTCCGACGCTCAACCGACCAAGCCACCCAGGCGCCCCATGACTTTCGTTCTTAATCTTACTTTGACCTCACCAAGATTTCTAAACCATTTTTGTTATCATTTTCTACCATTATGTCACATCCATCTTGGGTTATCTTCCATTGGTGGTGTAGGCTTGATGCTTGATCATCTGAAAAAAAATATTTTATAAATCCTAAATGCATTATTTCATAACCCTAACAAAACCCCAACACTAGAATAATCCTGAAGTCCATTTTCTCCATTTATAATCCTTAGTAAGGCTGGGGGAAAAAAAGTATACAACCAGAAAGCCTTTTATCATTACAAACCCATATATATTTGGATATACATATAATACAGATGATATATATATTTGGGTGTATGTATATATATATATATATATATATATATATGGGTATACATATATATTTTATATATATGTATTTGGATAGACACACAGTGATTTTATGTGCCTATATATAATGATCCCAAAAAATCTTCACTTTTTTAGGTTATCTTCAATTTAGAGAACAGCATTTGGTTGACTGCATTTTGCTGCTTCCAAAGATTTGGAATGCCATGCACTTGGTATCTTAATTCTACTGGAACATGGCATAGAGAGTCTGGCTTATTACTGTGTTCACCGAAGTGGGTAAATTCACCCCAGAGTTATCAGAACATGTCCATGAGTAGTTAGCACTCAAGAAAGTATAATTTATTTAAGTGGAATATATGGCAAGCAGTTAAATACAGCTGGTACCACCGGATTATAATGCAAAAAATAAAAACATAAGTACCACAACAAGAGACTTTAATGGTCATGTTTTGCCCTTTCCTATTCTATGTTCATACCATGATCAACTTAGAACAGAAAAGAATAGCTATTTTTGAATTGTCTGTAAGTAACACGGACTATTATCACTTTTGTATTTTTCTGTTTCTGGAGTGCAATTCACAAGAAATTGGGCTTGGTTACTTTGGATGCTTGCCTCATAGAACTATTTATGTTAAAAGTCACAACACCCCCCAGGGCTACCATCTGCTCTTTCCAACAGCTCCTTCTAATTTATTTTCACTTGCTCCAAATTTCTTATTATAGTATGAGTTTTGTCCCCAAAATAGTATCTGTATCTCACCTGCTACAAGTCTTCTTCCAGTTCCCTGAATGGGGGAAGAGATGCTCATTCTAGGTGACATACAGGGTTATCACTGCAAGAATATTTAGTTTTTGTTTAAAGCAATGTGTATCTATGATAAACATTTTATTTATTTTAGGATATGTGTAATAAAGATAGTAGAGGAGGAATAATGGAGAGGTGGGAACAAGAGTGGGAGATAGTCAAGACTGGGGAAACTCAGGTACATCTTAAATTGTGAAAAGGTTTGATAAATCAAAGACTGGCCATAAGCATATATTGACTCAACTTCATACCATGCTATTTTTACTGTACTTTTGATTAGGATAAATATGTTTATCTACATTGTTTCAAAGATGTGTGGCATATAATTTTCAAAAAATATATATTTATTCAATGAATGATTTAATGGGTAGAAGATGGGGTAGGCATCAGTCAAATAAAGGACATTTGTCCTAATATGAACCAAACACAAGCACTGGCAACCAGGACACTTGGTGTAATTTCAGGAAGGACTTACCTCTATAATCCTGACTAACAAAAGACCTTCAGAATGTTAGCAGCTTATAGACTCAGTCCCATCAAGACCACAAGACCAATAGGCCTACAGAGAAAAATGAAAAGTGAAATTACCGAATGTTAAATATTTATTTTTAACTTGTTTCAGGTTAACATACATGTGTATGTGTAGTATGTGAAGTTGAATAACAAAATCTATCTGAATTGCTATTAAATAAACACATGTGGGCACATACACATGCACATATATACACGAACATAAATTCATTCTTTAGTTCTATATTATAAACATGTGAAGGCAAAGATTGATGTGATAGGAAGGGGAAGGTCAACTACGGGGAAAAGGAAACAACAAAAGCATCCATATCACAGATAGAAAGGTAGATTAGAACAATAAAAGAAGCCTTCACATCTATAGTCAACTAATAGCAGAGATACCTCCCCTCCTCATAGTCCTTGTTGGAGTCATAGAAGGGTTTTGTGGACTGGTTTGAAGAAATGACCTCAAGAGGCAATAAGAGAAATACTAAAGTCCCCAAGGATAGAGAGAGAAGGTGCAAATTAGGTTCTTTCCATCAGCTAAATTAGGAACAGTTCAGCAATGAAAAATCACAGTTTGAGTGAGCAGGTTAAGTAGCTGGTGATAACGACACGATCTGTAGATTCTTAGAAAGGTGTAAAGACAGCAGTACGGTTGAAGTGGTTCTGTTTGGAAAGGTTCTATACACACAGCCTGTTGTACACAACGGCTGGTTCTGGGAAAGAAGGGATCAACATACCCTGTTAAAGATGTGTCCAGAATGGGTTTCTTGAAAGCTGTTCAAGTTAGTATCATCAGTGAAATTCCAGGAAAGTGGCAGTTCTTATACCGTAAAGCAGAATGGCCCTCCCCATGCCATTCCTGTCATCTAGCTTATCCCATGGCTGTATAGGGGACCCCAGGTGTACAAGTTTTCTTTTGATGCTGGCAAGTTACTACCAACTTTAGAGGCTGAAAACAATGCAAGAAATCTCACTGGGCTAAAATCAAGATGTCAGAAGGTCTACATTCCTTTCTGGAGGTTCTAGAGAAAAATCTTTTCCTTGTCTTTTTCAACTTCTAGAGGTCACCTATAGTCCTCAGTTTGATCTTCCAAATCCCTTTTTTTTCTCTCTTCAAAACCATAAATGTTGCTTCCCTCTGACCTTTCTCCAGGGATCACCTCTCTGACCACAGCCCAGAAAGGTTTTCTGCTGTTCAGGATTTGTATGATTAGATTGGATCCATCTGGATAATCCAAGCTAATCTCCCTAACTCAAGGTCCTTATGCCTTCTGATAGTTTCAAAGTCCCTATTGCCGTGGAAGGTAACATTATCACAGTTTTGAGGGATTAGAATGTGGAGGTCTCTGGGGGCCATTATTCTGCCACAAAACAAGGATATAGAATATCAACAGATACAACAGAGGCAAATGGGCTTTCAGAGACAGATGTTAGAAAGAAGAAATGCTCAAGGCACAGTGGCACACCTACATAAGGTTCAACATAGTTATTTTTGATAATCAATCTTCCTATAGCTTTGTGATAAAAGATACGAGATGCTGGTATTTAAGATGTTACTAGGAGTGCTGGGAAAAAATATAAGCCCATGAAACCAACTACATGGAGAAATTCACAAAAATACCTGCACTGAAACAGGTGCTAAACAAAGCCAGAGACAGGAAAAAAATTCAAATACATACTACATAGATCCAAGAGACTCAGTAAAATTGATACAATTCATACGCCACAGCCCCACATGTACATATACAACTGCAGAGAGGCACAAAAATTATCCCTCCTTTTTCATATAACTTTTTATTAATGTTATTTTTAATGGCATAAAGTCTTTGTAAATCATGTATTTAGATTGCATATTTTCATATTTGCTCCATCGGCTAGATATGATAAAATAAAAGGTAGTGTTCAAGACAGAATAATATCTTTATACTTTTTTTTAATGTTTATTTATTTTTGAGAGAGAGAGAGACAGAGTGTGAGTGGAGGAGGGGCAGAGAGAGAGGGAGAGACAGAATCCAAAGCAGTCTCCAGGCTCCAAGCTGTCAGCACAGAGCCGGATGCGGGGCTTGAACTCACGAACTGTGAGATCATGACCTGAGCCGATGTTGGACACTTAACGGACTAAGCCACCCAGGCGCCCCTCTTTATACTTCTAAAGTATGAGAAAAGTTAGAGATTTCTTGCAAACATATTAGTGCTTTATTGCATGATGTAATTCCCCTTGTCAAAATTTGTTACTAGACCTAATTTAGTTATGTTCTGGTTGCAAATTGCAATCCTTTTATTCCAGTTCTTCTGACTCGCTAGCTATGTCTAAACATGCAAAATAGAAAAAAGAATTGAAACCATTATGCTAAGAAAATATATATCTTTTTCATCTGAATTAACCAAATAATTGAGGCCAAGGGTTTCAAGCATTCATAATTAGAACACTTTCTCAAGTCTTTAAACTTTCTGTGCACAGAGACCATCTCAGGAAAGCTAATAATTTAGTCAATTTCAATATCAGTTACATTCTTGAGTATTTTTTTATCTTCTGCCTTGAAATGTATTTGTAATTTGATGTGTTTGGTACATTATCCTTTCTGTACATTAGGAGGAATGTAACGTAGGAAGGAGACTTACATTTGTGGCAGGCACATCAGGTACCAGTCACCGGGCTTTATGCTTTTTATGCATTTGATCCTTACACTAATAGTGCAAGTGTTTTTGTTTTTATTTCACAGAAGAAAAAATATAATTCAAGCACAAGGAATTTAAACAACTTGTTTAAGATCACGTAGATAAGTGGCAAAAGTGAAATTGGAACTTTGATTTGAAAAACAAGTATATTATTTTTCAGTACGATACACTGCTTCCAAAACTGCATCAATCTGAAAGGTACGGCAGAATCAGAAGAAATATAAGGCAAAATTCTAGGATCAGTTCTCCCAACAATGTCCCTGAAACGATAGCCGCTTCCAAATACTTCCCTCTGATCCCAGAGTGGCTCATGATGTGCTCACATGTTCCCAAGAGAAGTAGTTGCCATCTTCCATTACTTCCAGTGATTTTCCTGTGTTTGCCACCAAGGTCATCACACTACCCAAAAGGAGACCAAACGTCCCAACTACTCCCGGAAAGGTACACCTGTAAGAAGGCTTCTTGTTGTCAGCTCTCCATTACTCCCCACTGATCTTCCACAGACCCTGACTCTTCACTGGCCCTGACAGACACTTGCCTCCTTTCTGCTTCAACAATTACTGTGCAGACACGACATGGAGAAATGCCCTTCCTCTCTCAGCACTGCCCTGGGTCTCTGTTTTATTACAGAAACTTTCACGTCATCACTTTCTGTTTCAGTCAGTCTTTATTGAGGTCACCTCTCCTTGAGACTTTAGCACTAGTCCAGTGGCAAAGATGGCCTACCATTTTCCTCAGCTTGACTAAACTTTACACAGTTTTCTTCCTGACCGTCTGCCCCTGCCCTCCCTTTTCTTAGAGCAGTTACTTTAGAAAACTCTCGATTGTGAATTATTTCTCTTCTACCCTGAAATGTATGTAAATCTCCCAGCCTCTTGCCAGTTTTACAACCCAAGAAATGTCTTTCTCAAGGACCTGGGAACCATCTCTTTGAAATGTTTGAAACATCGAAGGAGATAGCTTCAAATCTCCAGTCTCTGTGGGAGAATGGGAGCCTAACTTGGGTGGGTGCCAGTTAGCACACACAGATGGTTTAATAGCAGAGAAAAACATTTGCAAACTCAGGAATAACTCAGTGTGCTCAACACATCTCAACACATCGGTCAACACTGATTGACCGATCCCCTAATGTCCACCAGTGCCTGTCCACTGGCTCACCCCAGTGCTTAACACCCTCATACCTTTTGTTTCAGTGTGGTTGAGTTCAGGCTTTCTTCCCTATTGCAATAGTCTTAAATAAAGTCTTCCTTGCCCGTGTAAATTTATCAGTGCAATTTTTGTTTTGACACCAGTGTGGAAGCTGGAAGACAACCTCAGTGTCTCAGAACAGCATGTATCAGACACGGGTGCCCCATCTCTTATTATGCACCTCCATCTTCCCTTTCCACAGGATGAGTCCCTTCCCCCTTTGAGGACCTTCCAATGAAGGGAAGACCCTTCTGTCACTGTAGCTTTGATGTCCTGGAAGTCCACCTCCCATCAGAATCCAGTCAGGTGACCTTCCTACAAGTTTATGTAGTTAAACATGTAAATCAGTTCTCAGTCAGCTGATGCAGTGAGCACTCAGGACAAGCCTTGACATGGACAGATTTATCATACGTATGCAGCTTAGGCGCTCACTCTGGTAACTCTGCTGTAATAGTAAAGAGAAACCCTTTATTAGTCAACAAGCCTTAAGCCAGGAAGATTTGTATATAGTGTTTAATTTGGCACAATAATATATTCAAAATACATTTTTTATAAATTTTTTAATGTTTATTATTTATTTTTGAGACAGAGAGAGGGAGAGAAAGTGAGAGGGGGAGAGACAGAGAGAGACAGAGACACAGAATGCAAAGGAGGCTCCAGGCTCTGAGCCGTGAGCACAGAGCCCCACCCGAGGCTCGAACTCACGAACCGTGAGATCATGACTTGAGCCGAACTCTGACGCTTAAAAGACTGAGCCACCCAGGCGCCCCAAAATATATTTTTTAACTCACCCAAACCATTATCACACAAAGAAGGACAGACAAAAATCTTCTGGCGTGGCAAAGTACAGTTACGCTGTTGGCCGCAGACGTGTGAGATAAAGACATTAATGTCTTTTCCTTCCCAATCTGTAATACGATGTTATACTCATTCAGAATTGTCTGTAATAAAATACCATATCGTCCCTGTACAGTATCTACCAGATATTTGCAGAATACAAAGCTCTGCAAATAAAATAGCATTCAGAGATGCCATGACACAAGAGGTACTTAATTTTTGTGACACCTCACCGCGTCTTTAACATTATTCATGTCCAGGCATGGTACATAATGGTAATCTGTTATGAAGTCAGTTCTAAGTAGTTTAAATCTGGCCAGTTTCGAGTGATAAAGAGATAAATGCAAATGACTCACATTGCACATGTACTTCTAACTCAACATGGCAAACGTGCCAGTGGTTTATGGTAATCATAACTCAACATCTCTTTGTTAAAAACATTATCATCAACAATATAAAACACTTGAGCAACTTAAAACTGCCTCGTGCCTGTAGAGAAACCTCTATTGCTATCTGCTTGGATATGTTTGTCCCTTTATTTATCTGTTGATTCAGAAAAACAAGTAAAGCGTTGCTGTCACGAACAAGCCAGTTTGGTTTTCTACAGGAAATATGGCCTGGCAGCTTCAATAAAAACAGAGGCTTCCAATTAACTCTCTCTATTACATGGAAAGAGTAATCTTTCAGCCAAGCCCACAATAGAGAGAAAGAAAGGCAGACAAGAGAAGAATGAAAAATAAGGGAGAAAACTAGACAGCATAGTTCTTAACTGTGACTGCACATTGAGAATATCTGGGGAGCTTTCAGATTATACTGAATTCAGGCCCCACCCCCAAGGAGTTTAACTTAATTGGGATGGAGTGGACTCCATGTACAGTATTTCTTAAAACTCCCCAGATAATTTTAATGTGGAGGCAGGTTTGAGAACCACTGAAATAGAGGAAGTGTATGAGCCATGAGAAAATCCTTGATTGTCTATTAATTTACAAAAATATTACTTGATAAGGTTTCTTAGCTATTAGGATTTTATGAATGACACAGCAATCTAAATGAATATATTAGCAAAATCAGAGTTGAGGCTCTAAATGCCAACACCAAAATGGCACAAAAAGCCTCTCACTTCATTTGAATATTAAAAAAAAAAACCATGAGCAAAGCTATGATTCTTAATCTGTTCAGTTTCAAGGGAAACATATGGCCAGGATATAGAAATATTATAGGGGTGCCTGGGTGGCTCAGTCGGCTGACCATCTGACTCTTGATTTCGGCTCAGGTCATGATCCCACAGATTGAGCCCCAAGTCAGACTCCAAGCCTGCTTGGGATTCTCTCTCTCTCTCTCTCTCTCTCTCTCTCTCTCTCTCTCTCCCCCTCTCCCTCTCCCTCTTCCTCTGCCCCTCTTCCCCACTTATGCTCTCTCGGAAGGAAGGAAGGAAGGAAGGAAGGAAGGAAGGAAGGAAGGAGAAAGAAAGAAAGAAAGAAAGAAAGAAAGAAAGAGGAAGAGGGAGAGAGGGAAGAAAGAAAGAAAGAAAGAAAGAAAGAGGGAGGGAGAGAGGGAGGAAGGAAGGAAGAATGCTTTGTACTTGAAAGAGCAACACAAATTTTTTACCTGCCATTTAAACATTTCGGATCCCAACCCAGTTCTTCCTCACCTCTAGTTGTTATCACTGTGCAGATAATTAGCCTGCAGTTTATATGAGCCAGACAAAAACACAGAATTCTATGTTTATTTGATCCAACCTGGTTTACTTTTACTATTTGTCTTAATTATTAGGGCTGCTTTAACAAAGTACAGGAGACTGGGTAGCTATAAACTACAGATACATTTCTCACCGTTGTGAAGGCTCAAAGTCCAAAATCAGGGTGTTAGCATGGTTGGGTTCTAGTGAGAGTCCTCTTCCAGGTTTTGGATTCAGCTAGAGAGCTCTCTAAAGTCCCTCTTACAAGGGCACTAATCCAATTTGTGAAAGCTTCACCCTTATGACCTAATTATTCCCCAAATGCCCCACATTTAATACCACCACATCAGGGAGTAAAATTTTAACATGTGAATTTTGGAGGGATACAAGCATTCAGTTTATAACACTATTTTAAGAAAACATCCTCATTTCCACCCAGCTATGTGAGAAACATATCAACGTCTATGGTAGGCAGAATAACAGCTCCACAGATGTCCATGTCCTGATTCTCAGAACCTGGGGATATGTTTCATTACATAGCAAAGGGGTATTAAGGTTTCAAATGCAATAAAAGTAATTAAGGTTGCTAATCAGCTGATATGAGAAGGGGAGACTATCTTGGATTATTCAGGGGAGTTCAGTGTTATCACAAGGATCCTTACAAATCAAACAGGAAAGCAGGGGGTCAGAATCAGAGTGATATACTGTGAGAAAGATTTAACAGATCATTACTGGCTTTGAAGGTGGGAAGGGGCCAAGATCCAAGTCTTTAATGTCCTTGACTTCTGACAATCTGCTTAATTGTTTATACTTAGTTACTTAGCTTCCATTTGGACACCTTGTCCAATTTTTCTTAGCCTTGGACTTCAGCTATTCTGTTGGTTTCAACTCTGTTTATTTTCTCTGCTTGGAAACTTACATAAATTACTCTTTGGTTAAAAAAAAACAAACTTTCAGCTGAACCTAGCCCCCAAGAATACCCCTAACAATGATCTGTTTAAAGAGGTATCTTACAGGCACACACATGATCTGTTTTAATTTTCCCAAGCAGAACTCAATCACTATATTCAAACTGTTTGTGAAAACTAAATTTTACAAAGTGAGTAATGCAATACTTTGTGAACAGAACATTTAATAGCTGATAAATCTGAGATTTTTTTAATTCCCCTTTCACTAGAAGAGAAATAGAATACAGCTGGCCAAATGATAAAGTAAATCAATCTGCCATCTACTGGTGTCCAATGAAAACTACAGGCATGAAGCCTTTAATTCAGAGCACTACATAGCTATAGTATAATGTTTAACAATAAAAGCAAATTTTCCCCTTTTACCATTTCATGAAACATAGTAACAACCAATGTATTTTTGTGCCACATTTTTATGCCACAGATTCATTTCCCTTGTTTCAATTGCCAGACCCTAATTATGACAGCAGGAACTGCTTAAATTCTAAGATACATAATTAAATTATGTTTATAGACCCATTTTAAGAGAGGCTATGTTCAATATTATTTCTGTTCTTACTGCATGAATCAACATCTAAAAAAATCTTTTAAATGCAATATCACTCTGTGTACCCATTCGTACACATCCTTCACCTAAGCACTTACATGTTCATACACACACACACACACACACACACACACACACACAAGCAGTTTGCTTCCATGTAACCTAAGTGTCCTAAATCAAAACTACAGATCTTCTGGTGTCTTGCCAAGTGAAGGAAATCTTGAGTATTATTGGATAATAAAGATCAGCCTCTGATAAATAAATTATACTAGAATGATAAAATCAATCCCAATTTTGACATTTATGTATTTAGTTTTCACTGTCACTTTAGGAATATGATGGCACTGTAGTCATTTTTATAATAATTTACTGCCTCAGTTCTCTTTGATTAACTTTTATTTCCTGAATTTCTTTGTACTTTTCTTTTTGTGGAAAAACAAACCAGAAAACACTCTATTGCTATAGTTTGGAATGGGAGCCTCTAGCCAACAGAGGACGTTGATTCTATTATTATAGTTTACCCTCTGTAAACCAAGAGACTGGAACTTGGTAGGTACACATGGGGAGGAGCTACACCACCATGTTTTGACCAGTGCAGAAGTAAGTCACTCCATATACAGAGGACACATTACAATGAATATTATCAGCAGCCTTTGCAGGCTGGAAGCTTAAATCTCAAACTAAGAATTTTCTAGGTTGTTCAATAGTGGGTCTAAATGCAAGACCTCAAAACACTGGAAAGAATTGTGAGAAATTAAAATTGGCTACCATTCTCATGTGGGGTAAATCCTGGGGACATGGATGCCACCCCGTTGCACGTTCCCAGAAATGCAAAGCCACCTACTTGGGACAACTAAAATCTGGAAGTTGGTTTGTTACAGCACTTCGCTTTACCTTTGGGAATAAATGGAGAGATTAAAAGTCAAATGGGGCTCCAAGTTTCTTCAGTGGAAAGATTAAGAAACTATAGTCCCAGTGTGAAGATTGTCAAAATTTTGAAAAGTTTGCATGCACTTTTATCTTATTACCTAGTTGTGACTAGCAGGAAACCTTTAAAACCAATTTTTTTTCAGTCCTGCGTCTCCTTTTTACCCCATTCCTCTGTCTTTAGCATCCCTTCTGTATATTTTATTCAAAGAATTAAGGTAATTGAGCAAGAAGTAGAATGCCAAGTAATAAATATAGAAGAAATAATGGAGGGAAAAAACTATCAATGTCTAGAAAAATTAGTGAGGAAAAGTTTGATGAGAAACAGAATATTTACATAGTCTCAAAAAATCTCTCCACAAACTATTTATCAACTACAAAGGGAAGTATAATAAAGTTACAATGGAGAAATCTGGCAATTACCATTTTACCCAAGTAAACAAAACTGACATCACCAATATTAAGACAATATCACGTAGCTCATGAATATGATGCACTGAGGATACAATAAATATCATTTCTGATATCCATGCCAAAATGTATAGCCTGAATTTAATCATGAGAAAATATAAACACCCAAACACACACACACACACACACACACACACACACACACACACAGGGGCCTGTATTCTTCATAAATGTTAAGATGGAGAACAACAGAGAAAGGCTGCGAAACTGCTTCAGCAGACCAAGGAGACTAAAGAGACATGACAACTAGGTACAAGACGTGATCCTGGACTGCACGCTTATCCAGGACAAAGGTGGTTATAAAGGGCATTACTGAAGCAATTGATGAAATATGGACATGGACTTCAAATTAGATAATAGTGTTGTGTCACTGTTATAATTGTTGATTTTGATAACTGTACTTCAGTTATATGAGAAAATTTCTTGTAAAAAACACATGCTGGGGTGTCTGAGTGACTCAGTCCGTTAAGAATCTGACAATGGCATGATCTCACGATTTGTGGGTTTGAGCCCTGCATCGGGCTCTGTGCTGACAGTGTAGAGCCTGCCTGGGATTCTCTCTCTCTCCCTCTCTCTCTCTTCCCCTCAGCCTCCTCTCCCATCTCTCAAAATAAATAAACTTAAAAAGAGAACATATGGGGGCACCTGGGTGACTCAGTTGGTTAAACATCTGACCCTTGAATTCAGCTCAGCTCATGATTCCAGGGTCATGGGATTAAGCCCCACATTGGGCTCCATACTGAGCATGAAGCTTGCTTAAGATTCTCCCCACCCCCAAATAAAAAAAGAAAAAGAAAAGAGAACATTTTTGAAAGTTAAAAAATGAAATGTGCTATACAAAAGAGAGGCATAACTATAGTGGAAATGTTAACTTTTGGTAGATTAAATAGATAAATATAATTAATAAGGTTTATGTAGCTAATATAAAATATCTAGGGGCAACTGGATCTCATGGTCTGTGAGTTAGAGCCCCACCTAGGACTCTCGGCTATCAGCATGGAGCCCATTTTGGATCCTCTGTCTCCCTCGCTCTCTGCCCCTCCCCCACCCTCAAAATAAGTAAACATTAAAAAAAGAATATATATATAAACTGCAGGGAAAATATGCTCTTTTTTTCAATTAAACATGAGACACATATAAAAATTATAATATGTTAAACCACAAGCAAAATCTGGGTAAATTCCAAATGAGCAAAAATAAGGACTATGTCTTCTGACAACAGTGAGAAAGGGCTAAAACTAAAAAACCGTTAATATATGTACTCAGAGGAGGAGCCTGCCTTAGACATATTACTTACTAGACAAAATCGGTCACTCACTGTTGGTTTGCCAACTGGCCCCTATACATGGAGGGCAAGGGAAGGGTCAAGAAAGAGGCAGGTCACTCCAGATTGGTAGGTGGCCAGTTTAAAAAGCAGGAGAACTTACTTATGAGGCATATCTTAGGCACCCACAAGATGAATAGATCTCTGCACCACCAGAAACTTGAAAGTTTACATAGAGGCTTAATGGGTTTCAGTCACATACCTAGTCCATATGGTCCCAACAGCACATTGCTCTCTCAAGGCTGCCTTCTTGAAAATGGCTCCCACTGTGGGAACAGTGGGTAGAAGATACATTCCAAGGACAGGGCAGGCTGTGAGGAGCCTCCCAGATCCAGGTCACAGGTCAGCCAGTGGTCACATCGTCTCTATATTACCTCCTCCGACAATTACAAACTTAAAAGTTAGGATCAGAACAAAAGAAACCTTTGGAAATAGAAGTAAGGAATTATAAAAGGTAAACTTAGAAATGAGAATGGCAAAACAATAATCAAAAACAATTTAGAATTATGAGGGTTTTTTTTACATTATTTCCCTGTTAACCTATTAGAAGACCTTCCAGTTCAAACATCGAGTCACCCTGAAGATTGGGAACCCCCCCCCCAAGAAAAAAACTGCAGTGTGATCCTAAGCAATTTAACAATTAGTAAGGATATGTGACATTCATGCAACATTGGGAGAAAATAATGGCATCAACTATGCATAAATGCTAGGAAATGTAAAATGAGACACATCAGTCCCAGGTCATGTTCTTTGCTGAGCATGTTAGGACTTGTCAGATTATTCAGTCCAGGAATTTGTATCCTATAACAACAGAGAGCAGAGCGAGCCATATTCATCAGCCCTCTCTCTCTACTTGTGTGTAATGGGACATTTATATGCAACAACTAATCATGTCAATGGCAGAAACTACGTAAGAGATAATGTGATCAATCCCAGTATCTCTAATTAGTGTTCATGTGGGCTTCACTGTGGCAAGAAAGCCCGGGAGAGGGCACAGCTGGAAGTACTAATTACAGTTAAGGATCAAGCAATTAAAATAAAATGATCAGCCTTGTAGAGGCCAAAGCGTAAGGATAACGGGAAACTAGCAGAGTATCTTTGCTGTAACATTCTAGAGGTGTTTCCTCAGAAGAATAGAGAGAGAGTCGAGGCATTCTTCTGTGGAGGGCTCAGACAAGAGATAGAAAGAATATTGTTTATTTGACTTCTGAACTTTTGGGGAGCAACATTTGGGAAGTGATCTTGGACAAAGGGACACAAGCATCTTACAAGGAAATGAGCTATGTTATATAATTTTTAATAAATTACCTCTTGAAAATTTTTCTCTCTTCACATTTGGTCTAATACTATTTGGGAAAAGGATTCTGTATCAAAATTTGATTGGGAATTTCAAGCCCAAAAGATGAGGGCCTAGACTTTTAAAGTTCAAGTGATTATTTCTCCCTCTCCTAAAATCTCACCCATAAATCAGTAATTGAATCAGAAGGTAGTCTTCAAAATCCTGGAAACTCATTTTTCTGATGTCTAATGCAGGCAAATGTACAATTTATATGATGGAATAAATTAAAATTAATTTATCTTTGTTAATTTAAAGCACATATATTTTTATGGATGCTAGATATAGATAGATAGATAGATAGATAGATAGATAGATAGATACAGACCAATGAGAAGAATATGGAATGCAGAGTGTAAAAATTAATGTAGCCCTAAAACACTGTTTGAAACTTTTTGGACATATTTCCTCTCTGGGAATCCTGAGATGGTGCTGATGTATACTAGAGGTCTCTTTTCATTGGGCAGAGCCTTTGACAAAAACTATCAAGAAGTATAGCCAGGTCCCTATATACAGATGAAGATACTCTAAAGAATACAGTACATTAAACTTGCCATTTTATTGAGCATTTGACAGTGGATCAAGACCTGTTCTAGATGATTTTCATACATTATCAATAATTCTGATGACAGTCCTGCAAGATAAGATTTATGTTAATATTTCCCAGGCATTAAAATAAGTTAAATGACCTGACTTCATAAGTGGCAGAGCTGAGACTGGGTCCCAGGTTGACTTGACTCCTGCCATCATACCCGGAGGACTCTCTATAGCTGGCCTCACTGATACTCCTTAAAAGAGAAAAAAAAAATCATCTTGTGTCCCAGACACGTGAGAGGTTGCAGGAAAGGGATAGTCAGTGAACATGTTCAGTTGGTCATGACCACAAAGAGAGTTTTGTAAAAGAAAATCGCTTCAGCATCCCTTCCCAGTGAATTAGTCTCCATTTCAGACTCCTGAGAACTAGTCTAGTTTTTTAACAGAAGAGGTAACCATAGGTAATTGCATTTGTCAGTAACTCTAAACTGGCCTCCCATTCACTTTTTGTGCTCCCTCAGATAAAGGGCAGTAGATTAGAGTGAACTTGAAGAAAGCCAAAACCTTGGGCTACCAGCAGGGACCACCACTTACAGGGGCTACAGCCTAGAGACAGAAAGACTGATTCTAGCCCAAGGTATAAGCTCAGCAGTAGCACAAACAAAAGGCTCCAGCTGCTGACCTGAAACAGGCAACTGGGGGAAGGGTAGACTGCAATAAGGACGAAATCGAGAATATCCAAAGTTAGTGTGGAGTTAGGACAGAGGAGGAGGGAACACAGGCCTTTGAATGGACCTCTCTGCACAAATATCACTGCTCCCATAGTGCTGGAGAAAAGTATCTGCCTCCATTAAATGAGCCGAGAAGGGTGGGGATGGACTTTTCCTCTTGGCTACACATCACCTAAACACAGGGGAAAAGACACACGGCTGCCAGGAATCTGGCTTAAATAAAGTCCCAGGAAATAACAATATCTCTTTCAAAGCTCTGTTCATATAAAGGCTTGTGCTTCTTGTTGTGCTAATCAATCCTTCAAGTTAGTGCCCATATATCATTATAATAGAGCTATTCTAAACTGAATTCAATATGGTGACATGTTTATGATTATTTTATTTACTTTACAGAACATTATGGAAGGTGTGTTTATTTTGTACTGCTATTAGCAAACTGTATTGCCACAAATCTTTAGATAATTCTTCCTAAACAAGGCAGCAAACTCAAAAGCTATAAAGGAGGAAAATGAACAAATTTGACTACACTATTTTTTTATATTCTGTATATCAAAATATACCATAAAGCAAGTGAAAGTTATTGCAAGTAGGGAGAAAATATTTGTAAAACTTGGAATAGGCAAGGAATTAATGTCCGTAATAGGAAAAGATACCTCACAGATTATTTAAGAAAAACGCCCAATCAAAAAATAAATTATTAAAACAGCCAAGTGTCTGAAGAAGGAAAGCAAATAGTAAATAGGCACATTAAAGGAAGCTCACAATAATAGAACGTATAAATTAAAGCAGTAATAAGAAAACATATTTTACCCATTAGGTAGTTTTGACCAATAGAGTACCAGAGAAATAACACAAAGCCAATTCCTGTCCTAATCTTTAAGTGGATGGCGTATTAGTCAGGTTTCTCCAGAGAAATAGAAACAATAAGATACAAAAATGTAAAGAGATTTATTATGAGGAATTGGCTCACACTATTATGGAGACTGAAAAGTCCCCGTCTGCCATCTGCAAGATGGAGGCCCAGGATATCCAGTGGTGTAGCTCCAATGCAGACCCAAGGCCTGAGAACCAGAGGAGCCAATGTTGTAAGTCCCAGTCTGAGTATGAAGGCCTGAGAATGAGAAGCACTAGTATCTGAGGACAGGAGAAGACGGATGCCCCACGGAGTAAATTTACCCTTCCTTTGTGTTTTTGTTCTATCCTGGCCCTAAGAACATTGGAGGATACTCACCTGCGCTGTGTGGTCAGATCTTCTTCACTCAGTCTCCGGATTCAAACGCTCATCTCTTCCAGAAACACCCTCAAACACCCTCAAGGCCCAGATATAATGTTTCACCAGATATCTGGGGATCCCTTAGCCCAGTCGGGCTGACACATGAAATTAACCGCCACTGATTGGCAGGTTATACCTTAGTCTCTTTAAACCCTGACTGCCATTTAAGAAGTCCGTCCCTTTGCTGGAGAGATGACAGGGAGCAGCCCTGAAGGAGAGGTCCAGCGGAGTCAGTCTTCCACTGTCCCCACCAAGGTGTCAGGTATTTGAGTGAAAAAAGTGGGGACTATCAGACCCAACCAGCTACCCAAGTGACACCAATCAATGTGCTACAGAAAAATTGCCCAGCCAAGTACTGCCTGAATTTTTGACCCCAACACACACACACTCAACTACATACATGTATATCATATAATAAAAATATATTTTATGTATTTATATATTATATATTTATTATATTATATATAATGGATATGGATATATATGCCATTCCATTTTTGAAGTAGTTTATTATACAATAAATAACCAGAATAGATGCCAACCATTAAACAGTTCTCTAAATTGAGAGGCCTTTTAAGATTCCTGAAACAAACAGCCAAGAGGCCAGAGAAGAATCAAGAACAAATGGCATCAAAGACAAGACAGGAGAGAGAATATCAAGAGGAAGAGTGAGGGTAAATAATATATCAATAATAAGGAATGCAGAAAAACGTTCACAACATATTGTAATTAGAAACTCACTACCAACTTTAGTGGGATCAGCTTTGGCTGGGGGTGAGGAGTTGGGGGGGAATAGTAGTAAGCTAATAAGTGAGTTAAAATCAGGCCATTCATTCCTAGGTTTATATCATAGACAAAATTTGTATATGTAGAATGTACATAGTAGTGGTGTTAATCATGGGGGAAAAAAAATGGAAACAACTCAAATGTCCATTGGCAGAAGAATAGGTATAAAACCTGCTATATTCAGCAACAAAATAGAATATAGTCATATATTCATATGCAACATCATGGATGAATCTCAGTCACAGAAGCAAGTCTCAGAAGATTGTGTATAGTATATAATCTTTTTATAAAAGTAAGAACTAAGGGCTCCCAGGTGACCCAGTTAAGCATCCGACTTCAGGTCATGATCTCGTGATGTGTGAGTTCGAGCCCCACGTTGGGCTCTGTGCTGACAGCTCAGAGCCTGGAGCCCATTTCAGATTCTGTGTCTCCCTCTCTCTCTGCCCCTCCCCTGCTCAGACTCTGTTTCTCTCTCTCCTTCAAAATTAAATAAACATTAAAAAAATTAAGAAATAAATGAAACTAAACACATCATATTTATGTATGTCTATAACATGTATGTATGAATGTATGCATTCAAAAGCTAAAGAATGTCAAACAGAATCCTGAATAATGGTCACCTTACAATGAAAGTCAAAGTAAAGTATATACTTTAGAAAATAGAATGATATTGATAACATTCTGCTTCTTACATAGTTGATGGGTTTGTAACTTGCATATAGGTCTCATATATTCTTATATATGTATCAAATATAACATCGCAACATTTATAGGAAATTTTTAAAAATAACAGGGATAAAATGAACATAGCTCAGCGTTTACTTTTCTAGGAAGCTTTGCTGTATGATAGGAAGTCTAGAGATGGACCAACGTTAGAGGAGAGGAAAAAATATTAACATACAATCTTCAGAGGGAAGAAATGTAAGCATATTCCTAAACAATACAGGGAAAGTCATTTTTGAGAGATAACGCAAGTATACTTGAGGGTGTGGGGAAAGAATCATTGACTTCATGTCAACACTGACTAATGGGGCCTCTGGAGATTCTGCTGACATGTCATATCCCACTGAAACTCGAGGTTGCTAATTGTGAATGGCTATCATTTGGCTATTATTTTCTACTATATCCCTGTATCAATTTTTTGTTTAATAAATTTGCAAGTCTTTAGAAAGAAAAGGCATTTTGCCGTTCTGCTATAACTTACAGGAAAATGCTAAACACACACTATTTACAAATCTGTATTTAACTTTTGATGGACAGGCAGAAATTTTCTGACTATCAGTGAAAAGAATATGTTGAAAAGAAAATGGATTGTTTCCCACATAGAATTACATTCAGATATGTACCAAGGAGACTAACAGTTGCAATCCACATGGATACCCTTCAGCTTCTAAGAGAACTCCAAAGTATTTTACCTTCAGAAAATACAGGGGAGGCTCTTTAGCAAACACCACGACCTTCCCCCAAAATATGATGTGAAGATGTTTCTGATATCTATCATGAGCTTTATGGCAGTACATCGACCAAAACTAATTTACCTGGCTCTTAGGGACTGAGCCATCATCCACATCATACACTTTGGGGAGCTATTAGACAACTCTTTTTACTCTGGGATCAAAAGCAAAACTTTAGAAGCAAATATATGTAATTTAATGAACACTAGCACCAGTGTGTTTCTGAATTTGTTCCATGCCTGTCCTGTCCTTGGTGTTTTGCTAGATACCGAGCAACACGCCCTTGAATAGTGGATTCATCTTCAAGGAGAGATGGCTCTAACAATGTAACCGGCTATTGAAGCAACAGCTGAAGAGGAGGTCAAATCTCAGAAGCCTGAGGTTAGTAATTCTCTTTTATCTGCACTCTCTATTCTCTACCTATTCCTTTTCTCTTTTGAAATAGAAAGCTTTTTTTTTTCCTCCTGAGGTTTGAAATAATGGGAAAGGGCAGCTTACGCCTTGATAATGGGCCAGTGAAAAAAAATTCATTTATTGCCACTCATTCCCTTGAATCTAGGACCAAAATAGAGTGGCCCCTGATGTCTGGAAGCATTCAGGCTATTGGGCTATCTGCTGAGGCACTTGGGGGTATGGCTGTCTGGGAGAAATGCAGGCAACTCCAGCTTGACCATTAAAATGAAGTGAACTGTGGGCAGAGAATCAGTCAGTCATAAGGCAAAAGATCAGGGCTAGAACATTTGAGCAAGATTCTAGGAAGAAAAGTTTTTCTCACAAAGCCACAGTTTAGCCTTCTGAGGAAATGAGGATTTGCAAACATCCACTCAAGAATGAAAATTCCAAGTTACAAAATCAGGAGTGAGGTGAGTTAAATGTATACCAGTGTGCTGTTCCTATACTGTTGGATTCTAATGGCACTGCGATCCAAACATAAATGAGTCCCAAAAAACCTTCTGTCTGCATTGACTTCTTCTTGAATTGGAAAGGTCTGAATCTATCTGTCCCATATATCATGGTTCCAATTTATTTTTAATTGCACATATATGACATCATCAAGACTTAATCCAAGTTGAGCTCTGGAGTTTTCAGGGATATAAGCCTTCAGCTTTATTAATAAGCCTCAATATTTCTGGCCTGGCAAAAAAAACTACCTGCATCTCTTTGTTGGAACAACATCCAGAGAACATGGAAACGTGAACGACAGCTCAAGAAGACGCTCGACTTTATTAACGTTATATCATGCCTAACACTTGTAAATCATTCCTAACATATACCAGAAAAAAAAAGAACTCATGCTTCAAGATATAAGATCTGTGCCTGAATTGGAAATGAATAGCTCCCTAGCCTGCTTCCAGACATGTCCTTGTATTTATACAAAATTGCTTGAGTTGTTTCAGGCTTCTGGGAGCTCACCTCTGCGTAGAGCAGCTCCTGATCCTCCTACAGGACCTCCCTCAGCTTCCATCTCTGTCACTGAAATGGAGTGAAGGACCCTAAAAATAACAAGGCCTTTGCTCAGACTTGAAGTCTGATTATAAACCCGACTGTCTTCAAGTGACTTGTTTAACAAGCCTGGAACTACTACCTTTCTCAGAAATGTGTGAAAGCCTGATTTCCATACCCCCAAAAGATACATCTAAACAACCAAATCTCTGAACGGTTTTAAAGTAACATTTTTACTTTTATATCTTAAAATCAGATAAAACCCAAAGATTAAAAAGTAGTCCTAGATTTAGGATGTGGGAGTGGAGAGAAGTACAAGATTCACCCAGGGAGAATATAGGCCTATCCTGGTTAAAATCTAATCAGCGTTATGCCCTTTGGGCAAGATGGAAATTTAGTATAAGAAAAACTAATTTTTTCTCCCAGAGCAAGAAATGTTTTTTAACATGATTTAGAAAGTTATCTAAAACAGAGAAAAAAATAAGAGATCTTTTTAAAACATCTTAGCTTCAAAGAATAACTTTCTAGAATTAAAAACAAAAAGTCCTCCTAAGAAATTTTTCTTTATATTGATACTATTTTCATTTACTTTGCCTTTTCTTCACAGTAGTAAAAAATGTAGCAACGCATAGGGATAGCTGTTTACCCTAAAGCCTGCTCAGGACTGTCCTCAACCACAAAGTCTAATCCAAAATCCTGTTTTATTCAGCATTGTAATCCCATGTGGCCATGTGTCAAGTATCAATTTACTGCCTCTCTGCTCTGAATGTACTCTTCAGTATATGTTCTGTGATAAGCAGTGGGGTCCTCTGCTTAAATAATTTAACTTTTGATGGGCAGGCAGAAATTTTCTGAATATAAGTCAAATAAAAGAATATGTTGAAAAGCAAATGGATTGTTTTGCATATAGAATTACATTAAATATGTACTAAAGACACTAACAGTTGTCAATCCACATGGATACCCTTCAGCTTCTAAGAGAACTCCAAACTTCTCCTTTAAATGGGCATGATGCCAAACTCATGTAGAGGTGCTTGAGGAACACTGCAAGAGGAAGAGCCTCCCCTACATTTTTCATTGTGGGCTGGAGTTCTATGTTGTGAATATGAAAATATCTAGTGGAAAACTCCCCCAACCGTAGACTAAGCCATAGTCCCTCTATGACCTCATAGCCTCAGCCTTGAGAAAACCCACAGAAAATAGAGCTACCAAGTAGTGGACATAGTCTTGGGGTCTCTTGGCCTAGTTGGCATAAGACACCCCTACAAGGAAGGATATCTGGCCTCATGGTAGAACATAGCCTGTGAAAGCTGTAGCTATGACTGCAAATAGTAGTACGATTCCGATGTTTCACGTTTCTGAGAAGGTGATGGCAAAGGTCTGGACGCGGTCAAATAACTTGTCGCTGGGCTTATTCTCTATGCTAAGTCTCCACACGCAGGCAAACAAGGTGCAATTCAGTCAATGGTCACAGGACACATACTTCAACCTCAATGGCTTCGACGGGACACGTATACGCACACCCACGTGTACCTGTACACGCGTTACGCATGTGCTTCAAAGTATGCTTTGAAGGCCACTTTGCCCCCACTATCACACTTACACCGCCCATCGCTGACCAGCTGCTCCCCCATCTGCACTCTGTAGTGTTGCCTACTGCCTGCCCAGCAACCCCGGCCTGGCTCCAGCCTGGCCAAACCAGCCAACTTCTCTGTTAACTGGTGGACTAAATCACACTTTCTCCAGCTAGATCTGAACCCCTTCCAAGTCTGTGCTTCCTTGGGTACTCTACCGCAGCTCTAATATACCATATAGAGTTTCCTTGTATCTCATAGTTACTCTTTTCTCATATTTAATACTTGTTTTTATTAAATTTTTCCTGCTTATCATACCATCTGCTTTCTATCTCCTGACTGGACCTAAACTGCTACATCTATAGTAGAACTCAGTGAGAACTCAACAATAAACTAAAACTGCCTCTGGGTGTTCTAATTCTCTACCCATTTTCTATTTCTTATTCATTTTTGTGTCATTTTGTGACCTATTCTCCCACTAAATAATCCCATATGTTGCATCAAGATTAAGCTTGCTGGAGCATAACTGACCATACAAATACTAATCTTTATTGAGTGTGTATATGACCAATACTATTTTGGATGCCTTAAATATATCATTATTACTTTTCACAGCAATTCTTAAAGATAGATATTATTTTCCAATTTTTAAAAAAATTATAAAATGAGGCTCAAAGGTTAAAAAACTTGGCCAATATCACATGGTTTTCAATTACTGTAACCAGAATCATAAACATGCTTGATTCCAAGGCTGGTGCTCACTCTATTCATGTTTCATGCATCTCTCTGCTTTAAAAGCATTTACTTGTGTCCCATTCACCCCTAGACACAGGGCAACTACAATCTTGATTATGAAAACTTTTCTGATTTCTCTCACTCAACTCTTGCGGTGTTTTTTAGTAGATACCTCCTAATACCAATATGCCTTGAATTATATCTATTTATGCCACGCACCTTGAATTCTAAGATGATAAAGAAAAGAAAAACATTTATTTTTTATATCCTATTCTTCCTACCAGAACTCTCAGAATATCAATATTCCCAAAGACAAAAGAAACAGCTTTGAGGTAACCAGAAAGACAGATACTCAATTAAATAGGTGAAAATGAATGCAAGATGAAAATGTCATAAAGTCCAGAAGTGGGGATATAGAGGTATACTATCATAGATTCTTATGTTACTTGTGAAGTTGTATTATATCACTTAAAGATAGACTGTACTGTAAACATAAAACAAGCATTGAACTAAAAAAACAGAATTATAAGTAAAAAGCCAAGCATAGAAATTAAATGGAATCATAAGGGGCGCCTGGGTGGCTCCGTCGGTTAAGCATCCAACTTCAGGTCAGGTCATGATCTCGCACTTTGTGAGTTCGAGCCTGGCGACAGGCTCTGTGCTGACAGCTCGGAGCCTGGAGCCTGCTTCCGATTCTGTGTCTCCCTGTCTCTCGGCCTCTCCCTGCTCATGCTCTGTCTCTCTCTGTCTCTCAATAATAAATAAACATTAAAAAAAAATTTAATGGAATCATAAAAAATAGTACAAAAAAAGGCAGCAATTCAAAGATTTAGAAGTAAAAAAGAATCTTAATTTCTTTTACATTGTTTTACATTGTGCTATTCTTGTATTTATGTCCAAAGCTATAGCTTAAGAATTTCCATTATAAGAACTTATTGTACTAATTGCTTTATTGTAGGTTTATTCCTATTCTATTCAGTGGAAGGGACATGATCTGTACACTTCGTGTGTTTGCATAAATATCCATATTCTTAATTATTGGAGAGATGAATAAGAAAAGTAAGACCTACACAATAAATGACAGAGGACATAGCACTCAGAGTATAGAAAAAAATATCTGTCTGTTTTGTGTTCAGAACACAATTCAAAAAATTTGTGGCAGGAAAGATAACAACTAGAGAAGTTAGAGAATGGAGATCCTACATAGAGATAAGTTCCTTAAACACATGTTAGATAAATGCATCAAAGATATGATAGTTATTCCACAATGAAAAAAAAAGCCTATTTTATTGTGTGAAGAGCAAATATTAGGAATTTATTAGGTAACCAACTTTATTGTAATATACGAATTGACTTGAAACTTTAACAAAAGTGTTAAAACCTCCATCAGCAATTTTGCATTTGCCCACATCTTATTGGTTTTGCTTTATGGTTTTGATGCTTTAATATTTGTATACCAGTTTAATATCTATTAATCTTAATCTTTAAGCACTATAAAATAAACTTCATTTTGTTGACTTGATGTAATCATGGCTTCACTTTCATACATTTTTTTATTGCATCCAAACTGAAAAATAAAATGCTAAATACCATGGGAAATATCATTTGAGAATAAGATCATTTTCTACCTTTCAGTTACTTTTAAACGTAATTGCTGGGAATTGATACAGATATGTAAAACATATAAATAATAATAAAATTCAGTAGGCAATTGCCTGAGTGTTAAAGCAGAAAAAAAAGTCTTAAGAGTTCGATAATAGCTGCAGTGGTTAGCAAATGTAACGTAAGGAAGGCAAGACTCAAGTGTGGATTTGAAATATAAAAGAGTAGAGAGGCATTTTAAGAGGGAGGCACAGTGATAACAAAAGCCTGGATATGGAAAAAACTGTCCTTTATCAAACATCGATTGAGAACATTTTATGTGGCAGGCACTATACTTATGTGGTAGAAAAACAGGAACCTACAATCTATTATTGGTAGTGAAAATTGGTTGTTTTACTTTCTGCCTTACCTGATCACAGAGCCTCCATTCTGTGCTGCCTTCAGATCATGTGGTTCAGGCTGGTTTGAGATCACTTCATCTCCAATTCCTGGGACAACCATAACCAAGTCATTCCATAACATGGAAATTATTGAGAAGAAATTTTTTGCTAAATATTTTGCTAAAATTTCTGAGAAGAAAGAATTCTCCTTCTGTAGGAAATGCTAAGCTGGGAGTGTATAAATACCTGGTAGCCAGTGTTCTCCATGAAGAGAGAATGTAAACAAAACCCACAAAGAAGAAAGTGGAGCCAAAACAGATATTTTTTGATCACTTAAAGACCTGGATCCACCTGTGTCTGAAAAGCTACCCTTGATTTTTTTTTTCATCATGTGATCTGTTAAATTTCCTTGATTTCCCCCATGCAAATTTTAAATTGGAATTCTGGTTTTGGCTACTGAAATACTCAGATTAATTTGCTATTATGTTAGTCTAAGGAAAAGAAGGCAATGAATGTGTCTGGCTGGAACAGAAGGTTTGTATTAGAGAACAGAAGGAATTGATCTTGAAAAGGCAGGTAGCAAGCAGAGGTTTAAAAAATTATCCTTATGGCTAAGGAAAGGAACTTTTATGATCCCCTGAGACTGTGGAGAGTACCAAATTTAAGTTTAGTGGGATTCCCAGGTATAACTGCAATTTGAGTGTGATCCCCAAATATAACTATTATTTGCCTCAGTATTAAGGCCATGAAACCACTACATCTCAGTAGATCTTAAAGTTAAGTCAGGACCTATGCTATAGGGTTATAAAAGGCAACCTGTTCCCTTTCATCTTTCTATTGTATAAATTCTTTTAATGAATTTTGGATTTCCAATTGGATGAAAATATATAAATAAAAAATTAATTATCCTTAAAGAGTTTGGACCCACTGGAAATTTAACAAAATTACAGGATCATTTTAATAACATAATCTAAAATACTGTGGCAAATGATTGAAGAAGACATCAGAACAATGATGCTTAAGCTATTTCCAGAAGTGACTCAACAGTACTTTTAGGCTGATTGGAATTAGAAGTAGAAATGAGGAAAGAGTCAAAAATGATTCCAAACTTCCACTAACTGAGACAGTAGTACAGCATCCACAGAATTGGGAGGTCCAAAAGGAAGCCATATTTGGGGGAAAGTACCAAAGTACAGTGAAATGTCTGTTTGGAAACATCTGTACAGGAGATATGAGAATAGCATTGAAGCTTTGTTAAAAGCCACTTATGAAGAATATATTTGAAGTAAAGATTGTGTTTATATTTCCTGCAGAAAATGTGGAAAGAGATGAGCAGTATGTTTGAGTGATAGTATAGTTTGTTTTCAAACTGGGATACTTTTGAAAGTAAAGCAAAGCACTCAAAACCTGTGCCAGGTAAATAGAAGTAAATCAGAGTGCCCCTGGAAAACTGGGACACACAGTAATCCCAACTTCAATAGAATTAAAGTGAATGAAGACTTCTATTTCCAGCAAAGATAGAGTAGTGCCATTCCTCCTAGGTGTTCTCTCTGACAGCTAAAATCCATAGATACAACATGGAGCACCTAGGTGGCTCAGTCAGTTAAGTGTCCGACTTCAGCTCAGGTCATGATCTCATGGTTCACGAGTTCAGGCCCCATGTCCAGCTCTGTGCTGACAGCTCAGAGCCTGGAGCCTGCTTCAGTTTCTGTGTCTCACTCTCTTTCTGCCCCTACCCCACTCGTGCTCACGCTCTCTCTCTCTCTCTCAAAAATAATAAACATTAAAAGTATAATAATAATAAAATAAGATCCATAGATACAACAAAACAAACATAAGAAGACCCTGAAAGGTGGAAAGAAGACAAACTCCACAACCCCCCCACCAAAACAAAGGCTTCAAGAAAAGCCTATTCCCCTAGGCCAAGGGCCTAGAAAAGGATGGCCTAATAAAAGAAACCTTTGTTTTTGGAAACTGCTGCCAAATCCAGCCAAACACAGTGGGAAAATCACACTGTTGGCATGGTGTGATCAGGAAACTTGGTTTTCACTCCATCTTCCTGCCCCACAGAAGAAAGCAGGCAGCCCTGATTCCCAGGGAGTTAATCTTCCATCCCCTGCCTGGTTCCTCCATTCTCTGCCTGGGTGGTGTCTATAAATTTAGGGTGGAACTGAGCACAGAGCCTACATAATCCCTGCTTGGTAAATGCAGGCAACTCTGATTCCTCAGCAGAGGAAATACTTGAGATCGGAGCATGGAACTGACTTTCTATCCCCAATCCATCAAAAATAAGTAGTGATTAGATTTTCTGCCGGGCAGCAGGGTCCAGCGGCATGGTCATTGGGAAATTCTGCTAATGGAAGACAAATGAAGAAACCACAGAGTCAGAAAAAAACTTTTTTCATAGACATATGTAAAAATAAGCATACAAATGCAAAAGCTAGACAGCATGAAAATAATGAAGGCAGTGTAGATAAGCATGACCACCAATGGCCATATGGCTGAGGAATGGTGAAATCCAAGGTGGGAGCCAGTGGGGCTTCCTCTGAGAAAAGAAAAGTGCCTTTCATCTCAATCTGTGAGAAGGAGAAAAGAATAACAGACAAAGGGAGTGGGGGCAGAAGGCTATATTTTGAATGGTTTCACCCTCTTAATTAGGCAAAATATCTTTACAATAGATGTCTCATTTTGTGAGGAGTGTAGGATAAGAATTTTTTTTCTCTGCTCCAGTGTTTCTTTGGGGACCATGTTCTTAATGGTTTGCTGACGGCTGACTCCCTGATTGCTCTTTCTCCAGAGGGGGAAAAAATGAGTAAAATTAAGCTCTTGGGAAAACCCTAATGGTGCATCAGAACTGCACTTTAATGTTCCAATAATTAGGAGTGATTATTTCTGCATAGTTTTAGCCTGAGAACTATTTCTTTTTTGATGGTCAGAAGCAGCAGCCTAAGAAGTCCTATTCTGTAGCGTAAGGCAAAAGAAAGAAAGAAAGAAAGAAAGAAAGAAAGAAAGAAAGAAAGAAAGAAAGAAAGAAAGAGAAAAAGAAAAATCTGGGTGAAGAATAAGTTTTACCTACAGAAGGCAGGGTCACTATGCTGGAGGTATCATATAGGCAGGCCCTCGTCACCAGAGAAGTCAGTTAGGTACCTGCCAGGCTCACAGTTTGAAGCTGTTTCAATATTGGCTGTTTGAGACAATGATCAAGTATTTGTATCCATTTCTTCCTTCCTCATAATTACATTTCATTACAGTACAAAGTCTTTGAAGGGAGACTCATCAATTGGATCAAAACTGTCAAGCTGATCTGACTAAAATTTTGTCTCCTATTGCTATTCAGAAAAAAGCTTTCAATCTCCACTATTTTGTACTAAGCCATGTTATAGCCAGCTCTCTTCTCTTTTTAAATTGGATTACCTGGTGATAATCTGATTTCTCTTATTTTCTTATAAAGCTTTTTACCTTTCTTCTAGATGATATTACAGCTCTCCAAAATTTTAATATTCACCTGATCTAGTCATGCTGGCAATACAAGAAGATGCAGGCTATATACATATACATATACAAATACATATACATACACCCATATACCCTTGGTTATTCAATGAGTATATAATATATATATGCACAGAGAGACAGAGAGGGAGCCAGTGACTCCTCTGAAGTCCGTAATTAATGTCCTGCTTCCACCCTCTATCAATCTATATGAAAGCTTACATTGTGAAGAGGGGGTAGATCGAAACATTTTAAAGAGATTTTTTTCTTATTAATTATATAATTTGGGGCCAAGATGTAGTTCTTTGAGTTAAGTTCAGCTGAAGTATCTCATTGCCATTTTTAATGGGGCTCTGTGACTTCACGAGAACAATAAAACCTCCCAAGCTGCTACCAGTCATGTCAGTTTTTCTATTTCTGTATCAGTTGTGCACACATGTGCCAGAAGCCACGTAGTAATTTGAACAAGGAAGCTTTCATATAAGGAGCTATTAACCTTTTACAAGAAATTAAGAGACAATAAAGAAAAAATCCCCAAAATACTCTAGGGCTGAGGAAATATACCCAAGAAAGGAACAAACTTGGAAATGGAGGAATGAAGTTACTCCTTAGGGTGGGATTCAGCCCTCACTGAAGAAGGTAAGGTTGCAGCCTACTGGATAACAGAGCATACTTCTGCATTGTCCTGGGCTAGAGCTTGTTCAAAGTCAGCAAGCCAGGGGTAGGAACAGAATCATCTAGCAGAGTGCCCGCAAAATTATCCAGGCAGCTGCATGTTAGGGTTGCTGTTGAGCTTGTTGAGAAGCCAGTCGGAGCACCAATTGGCCTTAACAGAAAGCTACTAGGGAGCTGCCTCAGAGAACTCACCAAAAGACCATCACTAGGAGGGCTCCAGAAAGCAAGCTGGGGTGCCCTTGGAATTCCTCCTGTAGAAACCAACTGTGGTACTCACAGAACATTCCCAAAAGCGGAGGTGCCACCGACCTTGCTTCTAGGAAGGCAGCTGTAGTGTCTCTGAAATTCACAAAACCACCTGCAGAACTCATCAAGGAGATACAGTAATCTTCACTGGATGTCCTACAGGCAGGCCTAGCCCTTTACAAGCAGTTAGAAGCAAAGCACGGCAGACCTAGGAAGAGAAGCCCCTTCCTCCTCCAGTGTCCCTCTAGAGACTTTTAGTAACAAAGATTAGCATTGTGCCAGCTGGTGAGAAAGAAATGTTCCAGTATTATAAACAGGGCAATGAAGGGTAGATCTGGAGCTAAGAGGCAATAAATTTATAACTGGCACAGCACCCAAATGAACAAACTAGTAATACATTCACCTTCACTTAAGTCATCAAGATTCTGCTACGTACTGTCTGAAAGAATATGAGCCTCCTGAAGAATAGCAATGTATAAATTTCACAGGGTTAAAATGATGCTACTTTCTAAGAGAACTGCAGGGTTTAGCTCACCTTTGATGTTAAAAGGCAAAAACAATATCCTTTCCATAACACAACTCTTAAAACAGTTGTTGTTTTAGACAATTAGGATATTGGCAATCCTAAGACAAGTCTAGTGAAATAATAACATCCCAATTATCTAACAAGAAATCAACATTTTACTGTGATTTCCTGAAATGCTCCTGTGGGCAAGTAAGTCCATAGCTATTTGCAAGAGTTCAAGCCCCAGCAAGTCTGGAATTGACCTGAATTGTTCTGCTAAAGTACCTGCAAGGCACAGTCCCTGACCAAAGCATGAAAGATGTTGATTTATAGTATTGCTTTGTAACCATGAGTCTGAGGAGTTTCAGGGCCATTCATACCGCCTTGTCAGCTTTGTTTATTGATAAAAGTGAAATCGGTGATTTACAGTTGATCTTAGTGAGACCCCTGCAGCCACGGGGTGGGTGTGGGGTGCTTTGTTATTATGGCTGGTTATATAATAAGAATATGCCTACCTGACCAACAGGCTATGAGAAATCCTGGCTAAGACTCCATTTGGAGATCCTTGGTTCCAAGGTATTCTGTGCACATGTCAGTGCTTTCTGGTCCAAGAGAGAAAGTGTTTCCAGTACGGCTCTTACAGAGGAAGGCAGTTGGAAGTCACATCTGGCTTCTCGGGACCCCTTGCTGCCAGACAGCCTTTGGCAGGTATGTGTATCCTTACTTTAATAATGTTGTTGTATTGAATCCTTTTATTGAAACAAAGCATGGATTTATAAGCATTGTCATTTTGGGCCCCGTCTTCTTTAGCATACGTTCCCTAACTACCACTGTTAGTGTAGCAAGGCTTTTTTAAGGTATAATAATTGCTAAGACTCACAAGGTGAGTGGGAAATGTTCCAGATGTAGAATAGGTTTTACCCTAGAGAGAACCACTGGGAACTGTTTTGTAAAGACTTATTTTTTAAAAGCCTCAGAAACTTTCCATTTGGTACCTCCCCTCTTCCCTTGCTTGAAATTTCTCTAGATTTGACAGCTATTAACAGGATCCTACATCCCATCATGTTGCCTTTAATATTTCCAAGCCAGTAAGTTTTTGTCATTTTTATAATGAAACTCAAATGATGAAATGTGTTGGCTCTGGGCTGCATTTTTCCTTTTTTTGAAAAGCCAAATATTGAGAATAGTTTACAACAAATGATACATTTTTCATCTCGTTTTTTTGTCTAGCATAGGGTATTACTATCACTTTATCTCCTTATTCAATGGCTGAGGAATCCATTGGATTTGCTGGGTTTTTGTGAAGGATCTTCCCCTTCCAGTAAAAGCCATTCATTCCTCCTGCACAGATACGTCTTTTATTTTGCAGAGGTTATTTCTTAAAGCTCTGATTGTGAATGTTTAATGTAAATTGGGATAAAGAGTAAAGTTTTGGACATTTTCCAACATATTGTTATTTTAACAACATTCAAATATTATTTATCTTCTTTCAAAAGTAGAAGTACAAACTAAGGTTTTGTTTAGGGCTTAAACAAACAGTAATCATGTTTACATTTTATGTAACGTTTATGTGATTAATGTATTGGGCGTAATTTTTTACTAGTTATCACAATCTAGCCAAAGGCATGTCTTAATTTCTAAAATTGCCAAGTATTAAACCCACAGATCCTGCCACTCTACCCCACCTTCCATTTCTGATGTGATAGCCTTGGGCAAAGAGTCTAGTTAAGACCTATCCCTATTTTAGGGACTCCTGGGTGGCTCAGTCAGCGAAGCGTCTGACTTCGGCTCAGGTCATGATCTCGCGCTTTGTGAGTTCCAGCCCCGTGCTGGGCTCTGTGCTGAGAACTCACAGCCTGGAACCTGATTTGAATTCTGTGTCTCCTTCTCTCCCTGCCCCTCCCCCACCCACATTCTGTCTGTCTGTCTGTCTCTCTCTTAAAAAAAAAAATAAACATTAAAAAATTAAAAAAAAAAAAAAAAGACCTACCCCTATTTTGATGGATACCATCTGGAGGGAGAAGAAGCACAATCAAAAAAAGGAGAAGTTGTCACATTGCATAGCTTTTTTGTTTAGATGATTTAAAACCCAATGCACACCTCTGAGTTTTCTCAGTAAAATCAAACCAAGCAACCTAAGATAGGGACCGAAAATCAGTATGGGTCCAAGAGAGATAGGAACATCACCTCTATCTCTAGCGACTTCTTTTACCTTTAGACCAAAGCAGGAAATTAGGATGAGGGCAAGTGGGGCTATTTCTACTTTTTTTTTCCATTTTTACCAGTAAATAGCCCCCATTCCTCTTTTCAATTTTTTAAGCTTATTTAATTTAGTTGAACCATGAGGGTGCAAGCTAGAGAAAATTGAAATAGGCTCCCTATAAATTAAGTGAGCCCAGGAGCCATACCCAGCACATTTCAAACTGTTCCTTTAAGTGAAGTTGTTACTCTAAAATATTTCTATTTTATTAAATTTTAAAGGATGGTGTTTGCCTTGCAGAAGGTGAACTTTCCTGACAGAATTTATCAACTGCAAATATATGGCAAAATCATTAAGATAGGTATAATTAGAGATGAGTATACGTAGTTGTATAAAGATGTCTTTAAAATAGTTGCAAAAATCTTTCATCTCTAACTCCATCTCTCTTAAACAGAAATAGTCACTCAGCAAATATTTCTTCTCTATGACTTTCCTGCAGTGTAGCAGAAAGACAAAGCTTAATTGATAGGATTGGCAGTCTTTGAACATAGATATTCTCAGTGGAAGACATTTCTTTGATTACCATATTCAGCTTGCTATCCTTAGTCACTGGGCATAGATGTAAAAGGAAAGAAGGGATGAGTTAGCAAACTGAAAAATTAGCCCAGACTTTAGATTGCACCAATCTAGGTATAAATCCCAGCTCCCAGCTGCACCACTGACTGATTGTATGAAATAAGTTACTTGAGTTTTTTGAATCTCAGTTTTCTCACATAAAAAGATGAAAATGGTATTGTGGTTATTTTAAGAATTTAAATGATGCCTAACCTAGGGCCTCTAGCATCAGACATATTTAAATCATTGCTGATATCATCGTTATACTTATTATATGGCTTATCTGAATTTTAGGCATAGATTTTTTTTTTCTCACCAAGCCTCAATTTGCTCACCTATCAAATGCTGATATCAAATTGCTTTAGACCTGTGATCATGGTCCTAACCAGAATTGGCATTCTTGGAATTGGTGATATTTTCCTCCTATTAAAATTCAATAGGACAGAGGTCATTGTCTTTGCACAGAAGTATGACTTGGCATTGTCTTTGCTATGTGGAGGTAGCACTGGGGTCTCACTTCCCCAAGTTCATAGTTACCCCTTAACTCATCTCTTAGAATATCTCTCAATACGAACAGCTAGCATGATCAGTGTGGCTGTAAAAAACAATCACATTTGAGAATCAATAAAGAAAAGGTAAATATGCTCAATTATACATCAAATATTATTATTTACAATGCTTAAGAAAGAGCACATACACATTTTGCACATTTTTATAAAGAAATGTGATTGTTTAAAGCAAGCAAATTATGGGGGCGCCTGGGTGGCTCAGGTAAGTGTCTGACTCTTGATTTCAGCTCATGTCATGACCTTGTGGTTTGTGAGTCCAAGCCCTGCATCAGCTTGGGATTCTCTCTTTCCCTCTGTCTTTCCTTCTCTCTCTCTCCCCCTCCCCTGCTTGTACATGTTCTTTCTCTCTCTCAAAATAAATAAATACACTTTTAAAAACGTTTTTAAATAAAATAAAATAAAATAATAAAACAAACACATTATATTGGAGTGCTTAAGAATTTAAAAGACAAGTTAATGGATTTATTACAGTTGGAATTTCAAACCTATTAATATTAATCAATGACTTTGGAACAAATAAAGGGGAAGATAACAATTAATGAGGTCCCTACCATATACCATGCAAAAATAAATACCAGACACAGCAATAATTAATTTTCTTTAAAAACTTTTAAAAATGATAACATAGAATATATTTTTAAGTTTTGCAGTGAGAAAGACATTTCTTAACATATTACTAATGTCAGAAATAATATAGGACAAGACTAACAAATTTGACTGCCATTGCCCAAGAAGTTTCTCTATGGCAGAAGATATTCTAAAGACAGTTTAAAAAGACAAATGACAGGGGCGCCTGGGTGGCACAGTCGGTTAAGCGTCCGACTTCAGCCAGGTCACGATCTCGCGGTCCGTGAGTTCGAGCCCCGCGTCGGGCTCTGGGCTGATGGCTCAGAGCCTGGAGCCTGTTTCCGATTCTGTGTCTCCCTGTCTCTCTGCCCCTCCCCCGTTCATGCTCTGTCTCTCTCTGTCCCAAAAATAAATAAACGTTGAAAAAAAAATTAAAAAAAAAAAAAGACAAATGACAGATTTTGAAAATACATTTCAATGTACCATACAAAGGGTCAGTATCACTTTGGATGAGGTTATGGTAGCATTTTGAAGGCATTGAATCCAGACATATCCCAAACCAGTGCCAACCCAAGCCACTCTTACCTTCACACAGGAGGTTTCCAAGGAGGCTTACAGAAGCAACCAAAACAGAACTCAAGTCAAACTACCATGTAATAACTGCCAAAATCTATGCAAGCAACTAATATTCCAAATGCATTAAAAGTTGATTCTGGATACAAGCCTTGCTCTCTAATTCTCACCTTTCAACACTCCCCCTTCCTAAATAAACAATGAAGAATATTCTCAAGAATGCCTACATAGAGCAAGCAAGGTGACCAGGCCTTAAAAATGTCCTTAACTTGGTTTATCGGTTCTGCCACATGGAACCCAAGCAGGAATGGCAAGCATTTGGCCATCTTGGCCTCAGTGCCTAAAACTGGAAGCCCTAAAGAGAGAAGGGAATATGGGTCTCTGTGACTTTAAAGATACAATAGTCTTACCTAGTTTTAATTGTGACCCAACCAATGATTCAAGCTTGAGGAAGGAAATTCTTTGTCAGAAAGACTAAGCAGAAATCCAAGAATTCATTTTGAGAACATTATAAACACCTTTGCTCTCACTAAATTCTGAAACTACCCCTAATCACAAAGCGAAGGAAAGCTATGACCCTGGAATTAGAAAGAAATTCTAATTCCAGAAATTAGGAATTGAAATTCAATTAGGAATTGAAATAAGAAAGAAAATGGCCCTGGAATTAGAAGTCTTCTCCAGCATGATTAATTGTGTGACCATAAGTATATATCTTGAACTCTTAAGCTCATTCCTTTACCTGTTAATTTGAAATAATATTCACCTTGGGTTTGTAGCAAGCATTAAATGAGATAAACTCAGAAAACTCTAATTTATGCTACCTTATACTATGGTAATTCTCAGTGAGAAGTAATTCCAAGTTGTAGGTTTAACCCAGTGCCTAACACAGAGTAAAAAGACCAGTAAATGTTATATATTTTAGTCCTCTGTCATTCTTAAGAAATATTAAATTTCTCAGCAATATCTTTTAACTACCACAACATTAGCCAACCCAGCATATCCAGCTTTTATGCTAACAAAGAACCTGACATAGTGGTTGCTCATGGTGGATGCTCAGTACATTCTTATTTCATCAATGAATTTTATGTTCAAATCTTGTACAAGTGCTATCAGAGGTGAAATCATTTAGCAAATGTTATGAAGAAAAAGTCTTTGACTTCCTGGTGGCTTGTCATTTTTTATTTAATGACTTGTTTCCAAGAAGTAAAACATTTTCTTTGGAATTTAGTGCATTGGCTTTTGGTCCAGATCCTTAGAGAACTTTTATAACTATTGAACTGACTGACTGTTAGATAGATTCGACCTCATCTTTTGGTCCCACCGTTCATGCTCAGATCAGTCCTGGGAGTGCTATGAACTACCCAAAGTCGAAAGCTAACGCTAAACTCTCACTAGAGGCCACTGGACATAAGCTGTAGTCTTTTTGGAGAAAACTGGATTGACAAATTTCCTTTGGACAAGATAGCTTTCAAATCATTTCCAACTGTACCTCCTAAGGGCTCCCTAAGAGTTTTTTTTTCTATCTTCTACTTTTTATACTGAAATTAAGATATAACTACTTTTAATTTAACTTGCAACTGTATTTGCATGGCACAGAATTTAAATCTCTATAGCTTCAATCTCCCTCACAATGTAAAGTCTGCTATTACTGGCTAAGGGTTTTTACAGAGAGGAGGATGGAAAGGGTAGAAGACTGGCTTAATCAATTTACCTGTCCACATTTCACTACCAGGCATGATCAAAGCTACATAAAACCATCATCCAAAGTCACCTTATTATTCTCCTTGTGTTCCTAAGATTTCTAACCCATTATTTGAGAAAAAAATTGCTTTGAGAGCATATTTAAATATATTTTTATTCCAAACTTGGATCTTGGTCAGAGCTAACCCATAGAGTGGATAAACCCTGGTAGAACAAAGAGAGGAAGTCATTCTCTGTTATAGCTCATGTTATACTGCATTCCTGCAAGTAACAACATCAACAACAAATGGCAACTTCACTTAATGTGTGACTATACATCTGAGTCAAATGAGAAACACATCAGTCCCTCACACGGCAATAAAGGGCTAAGCTATGTTTTATTACACGGACATAGCTCTATTTTAATTTAGAAAGAATATAAAGATGGCTGACTCACAAAGGTTTCAGAGCATTAATATTTCATTCCTTTTTAGTTACTACAGAAACTTAAAATCTGAAAAGTCAAACTGTCAGTGAAGCCACACATTCTTTTCTTATTCTTTCATAGCTATTTTATATTAAATGCATCTCACGTAGCAAAGCTCTTTTTCTCCCCCAGAGAATCTGGCAGCCACAAGACTTAGCTTTACCAGCATCTGTGGGTGTCTCTGAGTAGCAGTCAAGCACTCTGAGAGAATAACGGAGAAGTCACTGACATTTTCTAGAAAATCACTCCGGCAGCTCATCAAAAAATTGGCATAAAGAAAATTAATTTCTGAAATCTTTAAAGACTTTATTTAAACTCATTTTTGGAGACCAAAGGGAAATCATATTTTTAAAATCTCATATAAATGAGTTCCATGGTCCATTAAAATCTTTTTGCTGTTGTATGATTTTTTTTTGTAGTAAAACACATTGCTCATGAACCTATTTCCACTCTATGGGGCCCTAAAATTAAGTATCAGAAAAGAATAGAGGGGAAAAAGGAATTGACATTTGTCAAGTACTGATGCTTTGTCAAGATCATAATTCACTGTGTACGTTATCTCTTTTCGTCTTCATCACAATCTTTAAAAATGTTGTGGCAGCAAGTATCGTGGTAGAGACACAGGCTTTAGAGTCAGCTTCTTTGTGTTCATATCCATTCACTAGCCAAATGACAGTCAAATTCCTTAACCTCTCTGTTTTTCAGTGTCTTCCTCTGTAAGAGTGCAATGTGTCATAATGTTGTTTTGAGGATTTAAGTAGGTAATGGTGATAATATTCTTAGCAGAAGGCAATGCACATAGCAAATACTCAATATATGGAAGCAAAATAAAAGAGCAGCGCTATGGTTCATTTAACAGATTCAAAAAAATTTCAGAAGGGAAATAATTTGTCCATACCACAAGGGTAGATATTAACGGGGCTATAGTTTAATTTTTATCTCTCGGATCCCAAAGCACATGGTCTCTCTGTTACAAGATTACTCTAAGAATTAGTACATAAACTTTCTACAATGAAAATCAAAGGAAATGTTGTGAAGGACTTGAATGTTTGTGTCCCCCTAAAATTCATAGGTGCAAGCTGTAATTCCCAGCATTATGGTATTTGGAGATGGGCCTTTGGAAGGTAATTAGGGTTAGATTAGGTCATGAGGGTGGGGACCTCCTGATGGGATGAATTGGTTTATAAGAAGAGGAAGGACAGGGATGGCTGGGTGCCCTTAAGAATCTGACTCTTGGGGCACCTGGGTGGTTCAGTCGGTCGACCCTCTGACTTTGGCTCAGGTCATGATCTCGCGGTCTGTGAGTTCAAGCCAAGCGTTGGGCTCTGCTGACAGCTCAGAGCCTGGAGCCTGCTTCAGATTCTGTGTCTCCCTCTCTCTCTGCCCCTCTCACGCTCATGCTCTGTATATCTCTGTCAAAAATAAATAAACATTATTTTTTTTTTAAGAAAAGAATCTGACTCGATTTCAGCTCAGGTCACGATCTCATGGTCCGTGAGTTTGAGCCCCATGTTGCATTGTGCACTGATAGGACGGAGCCTGCTTGGGATTCTCTCTCTTCTGCTTTCTCTGCCCCACCCCCGCTCATTCTATTTCTCTCTCTCAAAATAAATAAATAAACATTTAAAAAAAGAAGAAGAAAAGGAGGAAGGAAAGAAGGAAGGAAGGAAGGAAGGAAGGAAGGAAGGAAGAGCGAAAAGGAAGGAAGAGCGAGAAGGCAGCCATCAGCAAGCCAGGAAGCAAGCTCTCTGGGGCTCTGATATCAGATATCCAGCCTCCAGAATTGTGAGGAAATAAATTCCTATTGTTTAAGCCACCCAGTCTACAGTATTTTGTGATGGCAACCTGAAGTGATTAATATAAATGTTTTAATTCTATTTGGGAAAAGAGAAAATACTGTGTGACTATTTCCTGCCCCTTCAATGTCCCCTTTTGTTTATGTATGAGATGAATAATGCAGGTATGCACTCTCTCACCCATCCATAGCTCATAGGAATAATTGGAATGCTTCCTGCAGAGAAGGGTAAGTGGGCAGACGAATGAAGTTGAAATGTCACATAGTACAATGCAAAGAGTCCATGAGCTGGGTAGCTGCCTTAGATGGGGCATGGGCAAAGCAGGACTGTGATTGACATATTTAGTTCACAGATGCTTAACAGAGGTTAGTGACTTGCCCATGGTCACACAGCTGTTACATGACAAAAGAAGGATTTGAAAAGCATCATGAATCTTGCATTCTAAGCTCTAGGTTTAAAAAATAATAAAAGCTACACTCTTAGAGTCTTGTTTTTAATTACAATAAAAAATGTCTTTGTTCATGTGCTGAAATATCCAATCAAATCCATTCAAGAAAACCTGTTTTTATAAGATGTAATCCTAGTGACATAGCCTAGCTAGCCCATACTGCTTTCTTGAAAAGTGTCAATTAATGATTGTCTTATATGAAGCTTTTCTTATTTTTATTTAAAAAGATGATCTCAGCAATTATTATAATTCCTTTTATCCCAGAACATATCATAATGTTTCATGTTTCTTGCTTTTGCATATGAAAGGCCACTTCCTGGGATATCTTCTAGCCTTCCTTCCTTCTCTTTGTGGCAGCCAGGTTGTTACCATTTTAAACATCAGTTCAAATATAACTTCCTCCAGTAAAATTTCCCTGGCCAACACCCCTGAATTAGAAATTGTTCCATTCTCCAGGAACTGTCTGTTCCTTGTGTATATTTACATTGCAGCGATCATACAGTGGAATAATTTATTAAGATGTCTGTCTTCCCTACATGTTGTGCATGTAGGTACTGCACCATAGTCATTTTTTTATTGTTGTGTTGTTGTTGCTTTTATTTTTTCCAGGTTTGTGTTTATCAGACATGACCAGGTGAGGGATGCTGGTGTGGCTCAGTTGGTTAAGTGTCCAACTCGATCTCAACTCAGGTCTTGATCTCAGGGTTGTGAGTTTGAGCCCCACGTCAGGCTCCACGCTGGGTGTGGAGCCTGCTTCCAAAAACAAAACAAAACAAAAAAGAAAGACATGACCAGCTGAACAGAGTACTGGCTGGGAAGAACCATCACACTTTAAACCAATTGAACTTATACTCATTCACTTTTGCATTCATTCCTTCACTCATTCATCAGTTATTTATTGAGCCCTTGTCATATACAGGAACTATTACAGGAACTGGAAAGAGAACCTCTTTGCTTCTTTGCTCACCTGTACCCTCCTCATTTAATTTCCAATCTGATCTTGTTTGTAGGCACTTTGAATGTACCACATTTATCACACAACCTAGAACATTACAGGTAACCAATAATTCTACTTCATTGAGTTACACAAAAATACAGAAAATGAACATCCTATTTAGGGTTGTTTAAAAAGACACATTTCCTTGATGGGAAGTCAAGAGATAGATTTCTGCATACAGTCTACTCTTTTTCAATGATTGCAATAATAATATCTTAAGGTTTTAAGATTCATATGTTCAGTTTACCAGTCATAAATTTCACTTTATAATTGGGTTCTTATACCTACAATCAGCCATTTATAAATAAAAATACTATAGTAAATAGCTATTTTGAATCTATTTGTATTTACTCCATAAAAGTCATGCTAAACCTATGGCTCTATTTACATTCTCTTAACTTTAGATAATTCTAAAGTGATTAGTCCAAAGGTAGATTACTTTAAAGATTTACGTTTAATATTTTCCAATTAACAACCATTCTGCCAGGGTAGGAGTAGTTATTCAATGTAGTTCTCTTTCCCTCCTTCGTAGTATTTTTGGTTTACAAACTATATTTGAAAAGCATTTTTGCCAAAGATCACCAACCAGACGAACAAATTTGTGGCCTTTAAACTTAACTGCACCCTCCAGCTTGTGCTCCCCAAGCAAATAACAAAAGGCAGCAGAATCATCCACAAAGCTAAGATGAAGTCCTCTCAAGCCCATCTGACATTCCAGTGCTCAGACAAACCAGAAATACATCTGTGCAAAATTGCAGAATATTTGTAACCAGCAGGACTTTCTTTCAAGACTTTCATTTTATAGAGACCTCTGATTCCTTAAAAACATACATCTGCCTTTATTCTCCTTTCAAGGCATCATTGTTATATTAGACGTCTGCTTAAAAAGATCCTTGGCACTGTTTGGAAGGTTTTTCACTTTATCTGAATTGCATTTCTCTGACCTCCCAGTGGTTCCACTATTTCACACAGCTGGCTCTGCCCTCTATGTTCCCTTAGAGTGTGGAAATGGAAAAATATAATGGTCATACAGGTACAGGAGCCTCACTGTGAAAATTCTGGTTGTTCTCACAGTATTCATCAAGACAAACTGGTTTTCTGGCAGGCTGTTCTTAAAAGTAGACATTAGTACAGTTGCTGGTGTGTTTGGGTAATTTTTCATTTATTCCTATTTGTTTTTACTCTTCCTTGATTGACAAGTTCTTCAGTTTATTTATTAAGTATACATGGTCTTAGAAATGGAAGAGTCACTTCTTAGCCACCCCTGGTCTATAAACTACTTAGTTATAACTTCACTTCCATAATGTTGCTGATTATGTTTTTGGCTCATTAGTATAGTTACTATTGATTGCGTATTTTAGGAAACTCATCGGCTCATGCCTCTGTCTAATGTTATGAAATCTAGTGGCAACTGGACAACTTTAGAATTGACTCCTTTTTCATATCTATTCATTCAATCAGTCATCCATTCAGCATTTATAAGGCAACATTATCTTCAAAGTATATATTAAAAATGAGAGAAATACAATTTTATCCTCAAAAACATAAAAATATGATGATTCCACCTGCGAGTGACTATTCTTTGAAATTTTCATCATTTAATTGGCTTAACTAGACTAAAATATATTGTTCTTTAAGGTTTAAGTTCAAAATAGAATCCTGACACACACTACAACATGGATGAACCTTGAAAACATCATGCTAAATGAAAAAAGCCAGTCAAAAAGGACCGCACATTATATTATCCCATTTGTATGAAATATCCAGAATAGGCAAATCCATTAATATGAATAGTAGATTGGTGTTTGACAGGGCTGGGGAAAGAGAGGAATGAGGTGCAACCACTAATGAGCATGAGGTTTCCTTGCGGAGTGATGAAAATATTCTAAGATTAAATGGTTAAGATGATCAACTCTGTGAATATACAAAAAAACACAAAACTATTGCATTGTGCACTTCACATGGGGGAATTGTAAGGTGTATGAAATCGATCTTTATAAAGCTATACGACACATACACACATACATATTAATGTACAATGGTGAATTTTTTAAATATTTTAATGCTAGGCTCTGACACTTTAAAAGTTTTAAAGAATTTCAAAACTATTATGAAATAATTTTATATATGTGGTTAGCCAGGGAAACTGACAAATTCCATAATTCTATAATGAAATAATGGAAAATAAGGTCAAATACTTTGGCTAAGTTTTTATATTTAAATTAAGTTTAGTCACATGCTGTAGATATCATAATTAGGCTAATGTCTAATTACATAATTATGTGTCTTTCTTATCTAAAAATTTAAAAGAAGATGCTAATCCTCGCTGCTTGACAAATTATAAAATACCTCTTTCACTTATACTTGTTTCAATAGCTTCTCGAAACGATTTAAATTTGTTTGTGACCACTGGCTATACAAAATGCCAGCAATTGTCTAGAAGAGCACAATTATCTAGAAAAGCAAACCAATAAGAATATGCATACTACTTCTGAAGTTTTTAAAATATAAAAAAGGCTCTATTTTATGAGAGTTTTGTTTTGCTCTGTGGACAAATGTGTAGTTTTGCAAATGTGTAGTTTTGGCAAATGCTAGTTACACAAATAGCCCATTCATGTATTCCAGCATTTATTTATTCATACACGCTTTCTGCAAACATGAGTACTGGCTATGTCCCACACGTTATCTACTACACTAAGGAATTCAAGGTCAAGTCACTGTCCTTGAGACACTCACAGTCTAGTGAAACTATTGCTACTAAATGAATTAGTAGAGATGAGAACATAAATGTCAATGCTAGTTGGAGAAAAAAGACATGTGAGTATATCCTATTATTGTCTATCATCTTCAAAGGACATTTCTAAGAAAAGTATTTCATACTACATACATAAAAGAGACAAAGCCACATCAGAAAGGACTGGTAATCAAGGTACAAGTTATCTGTCAATACAAAAGGTTTCACTACTTTGAGCACTGCCCTTTGCTCTCAGTAGCTCTCTGAGGTAAAGAATGCACATGACTAAAACACAGAAAAAGGTCAGAACCCATATTTTAATATTAATATTTAATATTTAGTTCTACCTTGAATTCTAGAAAACTATTTCTTTTCATTTATATCTTATCTAGGATTATAAACAAACTCTAAGATTTTTAATCTTCATAGAGTTATAAATATCTGGACATCTGTAGATAAGCCCACTGGCCAAGTGGCTTTAAGCCAGACCGTCAGCATTTTGAGTCTGGATTATCAAAACTGCCTGTCTTTCTCATTGTTTTTCTATAAATAGGGAATTGTTTTCTTTCCATATTGCTTTCAATATTTTTTCTTTGTTTTTAGTTTTCAGAAGTTTAATTATAATGTGTCTTGGCAAAGATTTCTTTAGATTTATCCCATTTGTTTAGATATCTTGCTAAATTTGGGAAGTTTATAGCCATTCTTTCTTGAAAACATCATGCTAAATGAAAAAAGCCAATCAAAAAGGACCACATATTATATTATCCCACCCCAAAGTGCCTTATTATAACTTCACAAGCTAGAAGTCTAAGCTCCCCACTCAGCCTTTTTTTTTTTAATTTCAATACAGTTTTATTTACTTATTTATTTATTTAAATTCAAGTTGACATACAGCGTAGTATTGGTTTCAGGACTAGAACCCAGTGATCACTTGCATACAACACCCAGCACTCATCCCAATAAACGGCCTCCTTAATGCCCATCTCTTATGTATTAGCCCGTCCCCCTGCCCACCTCCCCTTGAGCAACCCCAACTTATTCTCTGTTTTGAAGAGTCTCTTATGGTTTCCCTCATCCTCTGGTTTTATCTTATTTTTCCTTCCCTTCCCCTATGTTCAACTGTTGTGTTTCTTAAACTCCACATATGGGTGAAAATATATAATTATCTTTCTCTGCCTGACTTACTTCGCTTAGTGTAAGCAAACTCTAGTTCCATCCACATTGTTGCAAATGGCAAGATTTCATTCTTTTTGATCTTCAAGTAGTATTCCATTGAATATACATATACCACATCTTCTTTATCCATTCATCAGTCAATCGACATTTGGGCTCTTTCCATAATTTGTTCAGCCATTATTTCCTGAAGTACTTTGCAGCCTTGCCCGATTTCTTCTCTCCTTGAAGGACTCTGATGATACCTGTGTTATAACTTTTGTTATGGTCTCACATGTCTGAGACTCTGTTCTGTTTTTCAGATTGGATACTTTCTGTTGTTCTGTCTTCCAGGTCACTAATCCCTGCACCCTCTATGCTGCTGTTGAGTCCCTCCAGGAATCTGTATATTTTGATGTATTTTCAACTCTGTTTTTCATTTAGTTCTTTATATCTTTTCCTTGCTGAGACTTTCTATTTCTTTGTTGGTGAGGTGTTGAAGTGCCTTCTTATATTTTTAAAAATATTTTTAACATTTATTCATTTGAGAGAGAGAGAAAGAGCGTGCACGCGGGGGGGGGGGGCAGAGAGAGAGAGACACAGAATCTGAAGCAGGCTCTGGGTTCTGAGCTGTCAGCACAGAGCCTGACACAGGGCTCAAACCCATGAACCACAAGATCATGACCTGAGCTGAAGTTGGAGCTTAACCGACTGAGCCACCTAGGTACCCCGAGGCACGTTATTATAACTTCACAAGCTGTAAGTCTAAGCTTCCCACTCATCATTTGTTGTCATGACTAGAGATGGGGCCCAATTTTTTATGTATTTTTTTTCTAGAGTACAGTGGTTATTATCTAAATATTTTCTCTCTTTCTAGGCCAGCATTTTCATGGTCTTCTGGCTAGAGAGAACACAGTTCTGTTGGGTACTCTTTTTTTTTTTTTTTTTTGGTTTTTTGGTTTAAGAGAAAAGGAATGACTGTACCATGTTCCCAGAAGCAGAGGCCTGAATTACTAAAATATGTTGAAATAACAAAAGCTTGAGAAATCTGAAGAAACTAAATGTGATTTTTCACAATTATAGGGGGAAATTATTTTTAGACAGTATTTCTGAAATTTTCTGAAGACAACACTAAAGCTATTGGGTTTAGTGAAAAACATACCAGGCTGAGACAAAAATGGTATGGACGAGGTTCAACTTTCCCACCCAAGAAATGACTGCATTTGTATTATAATCCCTAGATATCACTCCAAATATATGGCCTAAAAAATATGCCACATAAACTCTCTATGAAATTAGAAAAACAAAAAGAGAACAAGGGGATAGACAAGCCAACCACAACTATAGTAGCTCCACACAAGGTAACAAAAAAGATTCGTAATAGAGAGTTGTATTGTCCCATCAAACAGCAATAGACAAAAGCTAAACCAGATGAATGCTAAGTTTTAATACTCTAGAAAATTTTAATGTACATTATCACTACCATTCTCCAATTTTAAGCCTTATGCTTGTGTTCAATGACTGCAAATGGAGTGGTTAAAATGAAATTGGTCAAAATGTTAAGTGAGTTAAAAATAAATTTTCCTCATCACTGGTTTTTATATAATTGTAATGTTAAAGTAACATGAGACAGTTACGAGATGACTTCTATAATTTAAACATTTTCCCATTCTTCAGAATTTTGGGAGAAATAAGAAATTCCTTCTTGTTTTGAATTTCTAAGTAATTTTAAAGGTACTTTAGCCAGTTAAGTGTTCTTTATTTTATTAGTCATTCCCTAATGAAATGGTCAGCTTTCCTACAGTTGTATGTCAATTATCCTTAAACAACTTAGTTTGATTTTCTTTTTCAGTGAACAGCAGTACTTTTTAAACTTTATGTGCTTTAATGTGATTTTGTCAAGTTGGTAAATGTATATCTTCTTCTAAATTATTTTGATTTCGTGAATTTCAAGTTAATTTTTTTTTTGAGAGAGACAGTGGGCACAAGTGAACAAGGGTGAGAGAGAGAGAGAGAGAGGGAGAATCCCACAAGGGGCAGAGAGAGAGAGAGAGAGAGAGAAGGAAAGCTCACCTGGGGCTCGTGTTTTACTCGAAGTGGGGCTTGTGCTCATCTGATGCGGGGCACGAGCTCACCCAATATGGGACTCGAACTCATGAACTGTGAGATCATGACCTGAACCGAAGTCAAATGCTTAATGACTGAGCCACCCAGGTGCCCTCAAGTTAATTTTTAGGCAACAAGGACAGCTTTCCATATTAGACTATATTTTTACGTATTTTTTTTAATTTTGTGCTTACATTTAAGCAGTTTTAATATGAAACAACTGTTGTAACTTCAAGAGTGGTAATCAGCCCCATTTGATACCTCTGTGCTGTAAGACTTGAATCCACAGTACAGAGCATATATAATCTCAGTGCAGACTCCTGGAAGAAAATTACGCTGGGCTTGGATTACACAGTGAGGTAGGCATGTTGTTTTATCTTCCACATCCCTTCCTCAGTGGGATTGTGAATACATGAGCACACCACACTTTCATGGTAGATGAACATAACACACAAGAAGAAACATAAATCCTTCTGTGGGGCTTAGTATTGCTTATTTTTAGCTTATGGTTATAATTTGAGTTCCAGAACTTGCAACTGAAAGTCCTGACAAATACTTCAATAATGTGAAAGAAAATGAATTGTAAGATGCCAACAAGAAATGGGGCTGTCATGTAGCCAGCATCATGTAGGTCATAAAATGGTGAAAGAATCTAAAATCACTGAAGATAACCAGTCAAACTGAATTCGTGGATAAAATGCAATTCATTTGCACCTTCATATAAATTATTAGAATTCATATAAATTATTAGAATTCAAAAACATTGCAAATTCAGGACATCCATAACTGGATATAGTAAAATTAAGAAAATAGACTCAAGCATTTTTAATAAAATAGAAAAATATGCATAAAGATTAATAAAGCTCACCAAACTACCTAAAATTATTAATCTGTTAAAAAAATAGTAACTATGAAAGGGCATATTGGTATGAATGGATGCAGACATATAGGTATTTCTCAATTTGTTCTTTTGGTGCACTCTTGACCCTTTTGTGGTTTTCTGTCCTTTTGTTGTTGTTGTTGTTGTTGTTGTTCTAAGTTGCCATCCTCAACATTGCCTTCCAAGATAAAGTTGTACATATGGATCGATGTAGGTATTATTTTCCATCCAACAAAAGTAACTGTCAGCACAGGAACAGTTTCGTACTCAACCATTTAAAATAGTGTCTAGCACCACGTAAGTGCAAAAACAGACAAGGCAAGAACTGACTGCATCTCATCTGATCAGACTAGTACAGCCTGTGGCTCCTGAGTAGGTATTAAACCTCTGCCCCGGTTGCAGGGTTTCCTTGAGGCATTCACCTACCTGTACTTCTGGACTAGCGATGTACAAGTTGAGCAAGCCTCCCAAGGCTTTGGAGAGGCACAGACATGGCTGAGATGGGATGCTGTCAAGGTGCTTTGAACTTTCCACCACAGATGCTGCTGAAATTTAGACACAGGGCTCTAAAATGTCCACAATTGGAGAATAAAAAGGAGGCAAAGAGGAAGTGCAAGAACGAATGTTTTGCAGTGTGATCCTGGGGCAGATAAAACTAAAGAGGATTATGTCTGGCTCAATCTGTCTGCATCTGTTCGTGAGGAGGAAGAGGAAGCTAGGGAAAGGAGGAGCAGCAGGGCATAGTTCTTTTATGTGAGCTCTGTTCACATAAATATGTAGATATTTATATACATATATATGTGTGTGTATGTATATATACATATATATATAACTTAATATATACATATTATAGGCAAATATATGTATAATAGGCAAATTAAAGATGTAGGACATTGCATCCTGGGAAGGAAAATTGAAAAAGTACTCTCAGATGCATGTGGGAATCCTCCACTTGCCATTTTATGAAGGTGAAATATATTTTCCCTACAACCTTTTCCGTTGTCAAACATCTAAATAGTTCTGCACCTCTGGATGTGTATCAGAACCTGCTTTTAGGGATTATTCTTTCAGTGCTTCTTATCAAACAAAAAGTAATCACTAACACACAGGTCTTTGCACTGGAATAGCACTAGAAACACTGTGGACAATCAGGCCACTTCTGTCAAGTCCAGAGTAAGTTATGTGACATATTCCCTCTCACCACAGCTGCTCTGAAAGAAATGTTCAGTAACTTGGAGGGGACATGACTAAATCATTGCAATAAACAATTTGGTGAGTCCCTCCTCAGTGATTTCTCAGCATTTTATCCATGTCTCCATTGTAGCACTTAACACAGTCCACAGAAATGCATCTTGTTACGTGTCCAACTCTCCAGAAACTAGCAAGCTGCACGGTAAGACCGTATTTTATCCACCTCTGTGCACATAATTCCCAGCACGTTGCCCAGTGCAGAGTGGATGACTGATACAAATTTGCTGATTGACTAGGCAAAGCATTTTCCAGGTTAACATTCCCTGATTTGTGTCAAATAGATCAATACTGACATGGCTTAACCCATCTGAGATCTGAACTTGGTTGTGCTACTACCAAGCAGGTAACCTTGGAGAAGTCAAAAACCTTCTTTCAATCTCTATTTTTTTTTTCATCTTTATAATTAAGGGGGTTGAGAAGATGATCCCTAAGGGAACTTCAAGCTCCTGCAGTTGATGATCTGTGTCACAGCTGTTAGCTCATTAGAACGCACTGAAGGAATTCTGTCCCCAAGTCCCTACCTAGCTTTCCAAAGCACCTTTGCATATGTACCCTGTGACTAATGGTGTGTTTATATGTAAGTGTGTAGATATGATAAAAGAGAAATTAGACTTTTAAATCAGGAGTCTAATAAGGAGGTTGGCACCTTTGTTCTCTTGAAGTTGTAAAAGCTGTTACCTGTGTTTTCTTTGGAAGCTTTTTTGTCATCTCCCTTAATTTCCATTTCAATTTCTAATCTTTGGTTTTAGGGATCGAGGGTTGCATATTAACCCGCCAATAGCAAGAAGCAGCATTTGTTTTGAAGCACACTGTTTTTGCAACTCCAACTTCTAGTTAAGCAATAAACAAAAAACCTACAAATTTAATTCATTCTTTCAACACACCTCCATGGAGTCAGGCACTATACTAACGCTAGAATCGGGGAAACAAATTAGAGATGTCTTAATGAGCTAAGAAATAAAGTCAATGCCATTCATGAAGAGCTAGGGAACTAGAGAATTTTAAGAGATGAATGTTTCTACTTGGTACTGCTTTCCTCATAGGTATTCTAAAGAAACAAACTAGTAACCAAAAAAGCAAATGCAAATAAAAATCATGGAATCTATGTTCAGAGCAAGGCAATCAACTGAAAGCTATAGTTTGATGGATTGAAATCTTTGAAGAATGAGTAGAGGGATTTTTAAAAACAAACTTGAGGATAGCAGTTAATTTAATTTGGTAACCTTATCCCATTTTGAGAGGTTCCTAAATGCTTTTTTCAAATTTGTATGCCAAAAGTATACTTGAATGACTTGGCCTTATAGAGCATACACAAAATCCAGCTTAGAATTTCAGTCTTTCAGAGCACTAACAGAATTTAATACACACATATGTATAGTAGTATCTCAGGGTCATGACTTAGACTAAAGTATAAAAATATACTCACTTTACCACAAGGATGAGGAGGGAAGTTTATATAAACTGACAATAGTTCCTAGTGATGCTATTGGAAAAAATATAATGGTAAGTCATAAAGGAGAAAATTCAGAAAGGAATGCCACAGACCCACGGGTACATTTACATTACAAGAACCACTGTTGGAGAGGGGAGTCACCTGGGTTCAGTTAAGCATCTGACTATGCTCAGGTCATGATCTGTGAGTTCCAGCCCCACATTGGCCTCTGCTGTACGCAGAAGAGCCCGCTTCAGATCCTCTGTACTCCTCCCCGCCCCTACCCTGCTCATGCTTTCTTTCTCTTTCTCAAAAATAAGCACTTGAAAAAGAAAAAGAATAGAATAGAAACGATCAGGCAACAACTTGTGTGACTTTCCAGGGAATTAGGCTTAGCAAATAGAGACGTTACATGCTGTACTATTCCATATATACAACATCCTTGAGAAGACAAAATTGTAGAGCTGGAGAACAAACTAGTGGTTTTCAGAGTAGGTGTGGGGGGAGGGTGAGTCGGAAGATGAGTGTGGTTACAAAAGGGCAATAGTAGGGATGCTTGTAGAGATAGAACTGTTCAGCATCTTCAGTGTGGCAACAGATACACAAACACACGTGATAAAACTGGAGAGCACTAAGTATATGCACACATGCGCACGCGCACACACACACACACACACACACACACACACACCAGTACATATAAAGTGGGAAATCCGAGTATCTGTGAATTTTATCAATGTCACTTTCCTGATTGTAGTATTAGTCAGTAGTTATGCAACATGTTACCATTGGAGGAAGCTGATTAATGTGATTTCTCTGTATTATTTCTCACAGTTGCATGTGAATCTACATAATCTTAAAATTTTTAATTTAATTACAAAAGTCAAGAAGAAAAGTACAGACAATACATTAGAAAAATGAGTCAAAAAGAGTTGAACAGGCACCACTGAACAAGAAGGAAACTCAAATGACAAAGTTTACAAAATAACTTTATGTAGTTATTCATCTCATTGACAACCAGGAAAATTAAAATTAAAATCACAATTAGATACAACTGCACAGATTGGCTAAAAATTAGAACATCTTATATAAGTAAATGTTGGTAATATTGGAACAATCACAAGTCTAATCCAATGCTGGCGGGAGTAGAAATGAGTATAACAATCTTGAAAGACAAGGTAACATTTTCTAATGAAATTGCAGCCAGAAACTTCATGCCTAAGTATTAGAGAAATGCTTGCATATGTGCCAAGATGCATGCTCCTAAGAATGTTCACAGCTCCATAGTTTGCTTTGGACAAAAACTGGAAAGAACTCCAGTGTCCATTTACAATAGAAAGGTTAAATAAATTGGAGTATATCAAAACAATGTAATTCTATGTAGCAACTCTACATGTGGAACTCTATATGTATGAGGTATAGCCACACATACCAACATGGATGAATCTATGAATAAATAAATATATGAGGAAATATTCAAAAAAAGTCAAATGAAAGTTACAGCATCGCTAAATATTAAACATTTTAAAATATATTCCTTTCCGCACCCACCTACACTCTAAGAAAATATCAAATGCAAATGAAAACAATTAGGTACCCATAAACACAAAAATTTTTTATTAAATGGTGCATGGAAAATGAATAGGCATAAATAATTTTACCCTTTGGTAAGAATAATCTACATTGACAACTTTGGCCTTTGTTCTTCCTCATCTAGATAATTTATTTCTGATATTGAATTTTTTTTCTGGTACCATAGTAAGTACTTCATAAGTATTTGTAGAATAAGTATGTTTTTATTTAATTTAAAAAATTGTATTTTACATTTTTCATTATACCTTTAAATTGAAACAAATTATATTTTTATGCTTTAACATGCATAAAGAAGAGATCAGAATAAAATATACCAAAAGTGCTTTCTTCTTTTTTGGCATTCTGGCATATTTTACATTTTCTCATTTTCTGCATTTCCTTTTTATTATTAGAAGAATGAACAGTAGGAAAAAAGCCATTTGAAAAATTAAACTGGAAGTCAAACTTTAATGGTCAATTTAAGCCACTGAAAATATAAACAGGTTAGGGGTGCCTGGGTGGCTCAGTCAGTTGAGTGTCCGACTTTGACTCAAGTCATGATCTCACACTCTGTGGGTTTGAGCCCCGCATTGGACTCTGTGCTGACGGCTGGGAGCCTGAAGCCTGCTTCAGATTCTGTATCTCCTTCTCTCTTTCTGCCTCTCCCCTGCTTGTGAGCTCTCTCTCAAAAATAAATAAACATTAAGAAAAAATTTTTAAAAATTAAAAAAACTATCATTTTGACTGTTTATTACCAGGGTCTTAGGAAATGTGACCTCACTGATGTTAGATTGGTTTTGTTTAAATTGATTTTGTTACCACAGGTGCCTGTGGTATTGCTACATAAAATGAGACTTACCAGTGAAAACAGATACTCTTTAAATTATTCAATTACAGTTTTAGCCTTTGCAATTCAGGTTGGGAGTCAAGATTGGTTACTGTATTCAAGTGTTTGTAAATCCTTCCTCCCACCTCCTGCCTTAGTCCACAATTTAAGTTCTGCATATAATTCTTCATGTGACAATTATCTGTGCATTAAATTTTCATAATTTTGTAGACTAAGGACGTATGAATTGTCTGAAAGTCCCCATTTCCCAAACAACAAAAGCTAATGTAGTAGCAGTAAGATCTGTATCTCCTGAATTCTCTTTATTTTTTATTATACTTTTTTTAATTTTTTTAGGGGAGGGTGAGGAGAGAAGGAGAGAGAATCTCAAGCAGGGGCTCAATCTTGTGACCATGAGATCATAACATGAGCCTAAACCAAGAGTTGGATGCTTAACCAGCTGAACCACCCAGGTGCCCCTTTTTATTTATTTTTATTCATTTTTTATTTTTTTTATGTTTATTTATTTTTGAAAGAGTGGGAGACAAAGTGCAAGCAGGGGAGGGGCCAAGAACGAGGGAGACACAGAATCCGAAGCAGGCTCCAGGCTCTGAGCTGTCAGCACAGAGCCTGATGTAGGACTCGAACTCATGAGATCATGACCTGAGCCAAAGTGAGACGCTTAACGAACTGAGCCACTCGGGCACTCCTATTTATTCATTGAGAGAGGGAGAGAGAGAGCACAGGCAGGGGAGGTCTCCTGAATTCATATAATCCATGTGTGTATGGCCTCCCATGGCCAGTCTCTGATTTCAATCTGCATCTGTCTTGAAACAACACTCATTACTGAAATGCAAATCACTTTCCAAGGTGTTAGTGAGCTACATAGGCTCTACTAAAGGTTACATAGAAGACATAGGCATGGGTGTATATGTGGCAAAATATAGCATTTTTACTTTGATGTAAGGACCTTCACTGGACATCTCTTCCAAGACTGTTTTCTTCCCCACTGTACTGGCTTCCAAATCTCTTCAAATTTCTCTTCCTCTGTAGGCTCCTTCAGACTCCGTGACTGCTTCTCTCTTCCATTACTTTCCTTTTCTTAACCAGAAAAACCTATCTGTATCTGATCCTCCAAATTTGCATCACCACACCCATCATTTATTTTTTTTCAATATATGAAGTTTATTGTCAAATTGGTTTCCATACAACACCCAGTGCTCATCCCAAAAGGTGCCCTCCTCAATACCCATCACCCACCCTCCCCTCCCTCCCACCCCCCATCAACCCTGTTTGTTCTCAGTTTTTAAGAGACTCTTATACTTTGGCTCTCTCCCACTCTAACCTCTTTTTTTCTTTTCCCTTCCCCTCCCCCATGGGTTTCTGTTCAGTTTCTCAGGATCCACATAAGAGTGAAAACATATGGTATCTGTCTTTCTCTGTATGGCTTATTTCACTTAACATCACACTCTCCAGTTCCATCCACGTTGCTACAAAGGGCCATATTTCATTCTTTCTCATTGCCACGTAGTACTCCATTATGTATATAAGCCACCATTTCTTTATCCATTCATCAGTTGATGGACATTTAGGCTCTTTCCATAATTTGGCTATTGTTGAGAGTGCTGCTATAAACATTGGGGTACAAGTGCCCCTATGCATCAGTACTCCTGTATCCCTTGGGTAAATTCCTAGCAGTGCTATTGCTGGGTCATAGGGTAGGTCTATTTTTAATTTTCTGAGGAACCTCCACACTGTTTTCCAGAGTGGCTGCACCAATTTGCATTCCCACCAACAGTGCAAGAGGGTTCCCATTTCTCCACATCCTCTCCAGCATCTATAGTCTCCTGATTTGTTCATTTTGGCCACTCTGACTGGCGTGAGGTGATATCTGAGTGTGGTTTTGATTTGTATTTCCCTGATGAGGAGCGACGTCGAGCATCTTTTCATGTGCCTGTTGGCCATCCAGATGTCTTCTTTAGAGAAGTGTCTATTCATGTTTTCTGCCCATTTCTTCACTGGGTTATTTGTTTTTCAGGTGTGGAGTTTGGTGAGCTCTTTATAGATTTTGGATACTAGTCCTTTGTCCGATATGTCATTTGCAAATATCTTTTCCCATTCAGTTGGTTGCCTTTTAGTTTTGTTGGTTGTTTCCTTTGCTGTGCAGAAGCTTTTTATCTTCATAAGGTCCCAGTAATTCATTTTTGCTTTTAATTCCCTTGCCTTTGGGGATGTGTCGAGTAAGAGATTGCTACGGCTGAGGTCAGAGAGGTCTTTTCCTGCTTTCTCCTCTAGGGTTTTGATGGTTTCCTGTCTCACATTTAGGTCCTTTATCCATTTTGAGTTTATTTTTGTTGAGCTGTTGAGCAGATCCACTATCCTAAAATGTTTTCTCATACCACTCGCAGCTGATGCCCTCTCTTGATCTTTGGCCACAGGCAACTACTAGTCTGCCTCCTCTTTCTATAGCTTTACCTTTCTAGAATATTGCACTAATCGACTCATGAAGTATGTAGTCCTTTATGTTTGTCTTCTCTCACTTATATGTTTGAGATACCTCCTTATTTTCATGCATATTAAAGTTTAATTCATTCTTATTGCTGAGTAATATTCCATAGTGTGGATAGTTTACAACTTGGTTATCTATCTACCAATTAATGCATATTTGACATTACTACTAATTTGGGATTACTACGCATAATGTTGTTACTACATTAGTATAGTATTATTATAGACTGTATGATTATTGTTTACTCAAATGTAAAAGTCTCTGAGTAAAAAACTTTGTATGGACATAACCTATTGAATTTCTTTTGTGTAAATATCTAGATGTGAGATTTGTGGGTTATATGGTAAGTGCATGTTTTACTTTATAAAATACTGCCTTAAGGGTCTTCCAAAGTAGCTGTGCCATTTTGCATTCACAACAGAAATGTAGGTTTTGGTTTCTCCACATTCTCCCCAGCACTTGGTGCTGTCACACTTTTTAATTTTAGCTATTCAAATGGTGTACAGTGATCTCTCAATGTGGTTTTAATTGAATTTCATGGTGACTAGTGATGCTGAGCATCTGTTTATGTGCTTTTTTATCATTTATAGATGAAGTGGCTAAGTCACTTCCCCTTTTTGAAGAAACTGGGTTATTTTCTTATTAAGTTGTACCTGTTCCTTACATATTCTGGATGCAAGTCCTCTGTCAGAAATATGTTTTACAAATATTTTCTTTCAATCTATGGCCAATCTTTTCATTTTCTTAACTGCACCTTTCAAAAAACAAAAGTTTTTATTTTTTTTAATTTTTTTTAATGTTTATTTATTTTTCAGAGAGACAGAGACAGAATGGGAGTGGGTTAGGGGCAGAGAGAGAGGGAGACACAGAATCAGAATCAGTCTCCAGGCTCTGAGCCGTCAGCACAGAGCCCGATGTGGGACTTGAACTCACAGAGCCGTGAGATCATGACCTGAGCTGAAGTCAGATGCTCAACCGACTGAGCCACCCAGGCGCCCCAGATTTTTATTTTTATCAAAACATTTTATCAATTTTTACACTTTGGCCTTTTGTGACATGTTTAAGAAATATTTGCCTAGTCCAGTGTCATAAAGATTTTATGTTTTCTTCTAAATATTTAATAGTTTAAGATCTCATGGTTAGATCTCTGATCCATTCTGAGTTAATTAGTGTGTATGGCATGAGATAAGAGTTAAAGTTTATTTTTTCTATACAGATAAATTTAGTTGTCCAAGCACTATTTTTTAAACTCTTGATTCATTTGGAATTAATTTTTATGTAATATGAGGCAATACTCTAGCTTAATTTTTTTTTCTAATATATAGCCAATAGTATCAAAATTTTCCATTCCCTAAGTCACCCTCTACTTACAGTACGGAAATATTATATTTGTAACTTTTAAATTCCCTATTCATAATTATAATTATTTTGAGACTTTATTCTCTTCCACTGATTTATGATAATAGTCCAAAACAGAATTCTTGGTTATCAACACCTTAACTTGTTTCTCTTTTCATTTTTCCTTATTTCAATAAATGGCACTACCATCTACCCAGTTGGTCAAGCCAATACTGTAAGTACTAGCCTTTATTTCCCTCCTTTCCTCACCCTTGTAATCAATCCATCACTTTTCCCTTTATATTATAAATGTATCCACTTCATTCCATGTCCATTGCTAACAGACTCATCCAGGTTACCACACCCTTATCTCATACCAGGTTTTTCCTTGCTCCCTAACTCTGTCCACATCAACCAGCTTTCCATTCTTTGACCATCCAGGTTTGTACCTATTTGACCTTGCCATTTCCTCTGCCTACGACAATCTTCCTTCATCATAACTATCTCGGGTCTTGGGTTAAATGATAACAACTCGGATCTTTTTAAATATCTTACATGCAAGGTCCCCCTGACTATAATTCCCCTATGCTAGTTTGAGTTTCAGGTGGGTACTCACCCAGAAATTTGCATACTTAATAAGATGCATATCTGTAGCATCTCCTGAGATCACTAGATCTTTCCTTTCTTAAATGATTTCTCCCCATCTTTGTAGTCTGAGCCAGAAGCCAGCCCAGGGTTATTGCTTAGGGACAAAGAAGAGCAAAGGATTAGCTTTGGTCAAACTGAATGCTATCCAATATGGTGCTCATAAAAATGTGGTGCCCTGTGCCTTCCAGAATGTCACAAATTCCAGTAAGAGGTCAGCTTTGGGCTCACCCTCAGATGAGGAGTAGAAGGTTCTGGGACCACATGGCATATTTCTAAATAGCAGTCCATTCTAGAGGGACAGTCACTTGGGTCTTGGAAAGCATACCTGGAGAAGTGAATGCTGCTGACAAATAGGACCTTCGCACTTGGAAGGGTCTCTTCTACGGGACTTGAGCATCATCCAAAGAGAAAGATTACACTCATCTGGCTTGCCCATTCTGCAGGTGTGTGCGTGTGTCTGTGTGTGTGTGTGTGTGTGTGTGTGTGTCTTTACTCATTCTGGCTCTACTTCTCCAGGTCCTGTGGATTCAATATATTCAGTGCCACAGCTGCAGCTGCCACTGCTCTTGTTGCTGTGACAACTCACAGCAATTGTTGTTGTTCAATGTGAGATTGAGCCCTGGGGTACACCTTGCCCACCAAACCACTCCCTCAAGCTCCGAACACCATTTGACTCATTTTCCATTACAATCATCAGAGGACCTTTAGCAATTCTAAGGGAGTTATCACTTTCTTTCACATCCTTTCCCAGATATCTGATTTTGCAATTCAGCTCTCCAGAGGAAATTCAAGCTGCCTCTTTAATCCTTATGAAGAGAAAGTGTGAATTTTATCCTAGACTCATCATTTTAAAGCTGATGGGGATCTTGAATACAATCTAATTATATCTTCACATTTTACACATGAAAATTAAAGTGTCTGATGTGCCTAGAACAGAATCTGGCATGTGTGGTAATCATTCAAAAGCTTGTTCAAAGAATGAATGAAGTTCAGGGAATCATGACTTCTCCAGCATCACAAAAGTCCGTAGGAGAACAGAGATTAGAATATAGATTTTTCTCATTCCAAAATTGAGTCCATTTATAAAAATAAATTGATCCTATCTATTTATTGAAGTAATCTAAATAAAATATTTATATTTTAAAGATTTGCCATAAAGCTGTAAGTCTTATAGTAATACCATTATTGAAAGCTACAAGTAGCCTTGAAAACAAAGTTGTCTATTTCTCAGCCTAGTAAAAATAAATGCACATGCAATAAGTAAAGTACATGCAATGTGCTTTAAATATCTTTATTAAGGTATAATTTATATTCAAAAAACTGAACATATTTCATATATACAATTTGATACGTTTGGAGATACGCATATACCTGTGAAACCATCACCACAGTCAAGGTAATAAACATATCCATCACCTCCAAAGTTTTCCTCCTGAGTTGTTTTTGTTTGGTTGTTTGCTTGTTTTTTTTTTAAGAATACAACATCAACTCCACTGTCTTGGCAAATGTTTGGTTATACAATACAGTGTTAACTATAGGCACTATATTATACATTAGATCTTTAGGATATATTCATCTTGTATAACTTAAACTTTGTAGCCTTTGACTAATACTTCCCCCATGTCCAGCTCCTGGAAACCACCATTCTAGTGTATGCTTCTATGAGTTTGACTATTTTAGAATCCTCCTACAAGTGATGTCAGGTAGTATTTGTCTTTTGTCTGGTTCGTTTCACTTAGCACAACATCCTTGGTGTTTGTCCATGCTATTGTGTTTGGCAGGATTTCATTCATTTTTAAGGCTGAATGATATTTCATTGTATGTGTATACCACATTATCTTCATCCATTCATCTGTTGATGAACATTTATTTAGGTTGCTTCTACAACTTGGCTATTGTGAAAAATACTGCAATGAACATGGAAGTGCAGCGATTTCCTCTCTATCCTGATTTCAATTCTGTTGGATATAATTTTAATTTTTTGAGGAACCTCTACACTGTTTTCCATGACAGCTATACCATTTTACATTCCCACCAACAGTATACAAAGGTTCCCTTTTCTCCACATTCTTGCTAACACTTACGTATTTGTTGTTGTTGTGATACCATCCTAACAGATATGAGTTGATATCTCATTGTGGTTTTGATTTGCATTTCCCTGATGAGTGACATTGAGCATCTTTTCATATATCCATTGGCCATTTGTAGGTCTCCTTTTGTGAACGGACTATTCAAGTCCTTTGTCCATTTTCCTAAGTCAGTTTTGATTAAGTGTTTTCCTCATGACTTATTATTTTAAATGCACATTTCCTGCCTTTCTAATCTCATTAACTTTAATTGGCTAAAACCAGGATAAAATCTTCAAGTTTGACAGATTTTTTAAAAGCCACAACAGAAACAATAATTGAAATGCACATCACACTGATGTTTAAATCAAGTAGTTTCAATAGTAGCATATGTCTAATATCATGTGATGCAAGGAGTGGAAGGAACCACTTTCATCCAAACCGAGCTATCTTTCTTAGTCCATGTAATTGTGAAATGGTTTTCATGAAAGAATTGGAAAGAAGTGGCTAGAAAAGAAATACAGTGATTTTAGAGCCAGAGTCTTGGAAAAAATTTTTAATTTGATAAGGAGTATAAAAGCACCCATCCCCAAAATCAATTCAAAGTTCAAACTAAGAAATTCTCTACTTTGTAGAAGAAAGAGCTTTAAGTTCAGTTTTTTTGCAGCCCAATCATTTGTACTAAGAAAATCCCCAAGAAGTGTCATCTGAAATGGTATGTTTGTGAAGCTGGCTCTGTATGACAATGTGAAAGACCATCAACTTAGTGTTTGCCAAACCTGGCTTGCTTTAGAACCACCTGTGGCCTTTTAAAAAATATGCATATTCTTGAGCTTCAAAGAAAACCCACCAAACCAGACTCTCTATGAGACCCAGAAATTTGTTTCACTGAGCTTTTCTGTGCTCTTCTGCAGCCCAGCAACCTGGGCCACTATTAACTATCTTTGGCAAAATAGTTATGTCTTTACTTTATGTTGTGCCTACAGACAGTTGAATTTTCTCATGAAAATGTAAATTTCCCACACATATGTGGACTATAGACCTGGAATACTGCAGGAAAAACTGTCAGGTCTTACCTCAACCTGTCCCTGAGAAAGAACCATAAAAATGGTGTGCTTGCTTTTAATCTAATAACTCAACATTTGGGTAATATTTTAATAGTTATATTATTGTTTTGCACTGGAATAGTTCTGTGGAGAGGCCACAAGTTATTATCATTCCCCATCAGCAGGGAGATAATTTTTCTAAATGTAGTGAATATTCCAAGTATCACCCTAGGGAACATAAGATCCAAGATCGGAAGATAAGGACTTAGACTGGTAGCAAGATGGGAACCCATCATTCTGCATCTTGTGGTTGATAGAATCTAGATGATAAGGAGTAGCAGCCCTCTCCCAAGGAGCCACTTGGGTTTAAAGAAAAAAGAAAGCAGGCTACTACCACTCATGGGCAGGTTAGGAATTCGGCAGGGATGGATTGTGTGCTTAAAAACAGCTGTGGTGATCCGCAATTACAAAAAACTTAGAATGCCATTTGTAGAATGGGCCATGTCTCTAGACCCATAAATTCATCCTCTCTATGGTGGTTCAGAGAGTGAACTTCTTATCTTGACCCCAAATTTTTTTTTTTTTTTTTTTTTTTTTTTTTTTTTTTTTTTTTGTTTTGTTTTCAACGTTTATTTATTTTTGGGACAGAGAGAGACAGAGCATGAACGGGGGAGGGGCAGAGAGAGAGGGAGACACAGAATCGGAAACAGGCTCCAGGCTCTGAGCCGGCAGCACAGAGCCCGACGCGGGGCTCGAACTCACGGACCGCGAGATCGTGACCTGGCCGAAGTCGGACGCTTAACCGACTGCGCCACCTAGGCGCCCCTCTTGACCCCAAATTTTAAGAGGACTTGTTGATTGAACTTACACTGCCCCTACAATGATTTTGAGGCTGAAACGCTACAATGTATCTTACTCCCTGATTTGAACTGCAGTAAAACCCAATGGCCAGGGCTAGAACCAGTTTACATCGATCCATATCCTGACTCCAGACATAAAACAACTTGAAATAATATAATTTTATACACTGTGTATTGTGGCAAGTCCAGACTATGAATAGATTTCTAATATAATGAAAAGTGATAGGACTTTGTGAAACAAGCAACCTTGTAGTATCAATTACATTTTTTTGGCATTGATTTCAAAAATCCAATTAATAGTCAAAGATGTTTATCATTCATATTTGTCCAGCAAGAAGGCCTACTTTCATCCTGAAAGGATTGCTGGCTTGATTACAAAAATATTGTCCTTTTATTACCTAGGACCAAAGGCTTTTGTACTTGGCATAAATGCCTGACTATAAAAACTACTATCGCATTAAAAAGGTGCCCATTGTCAGAGTATCTTATATATTCACTTTTTTTATTAACATAGCAACAAAACAGCATGATGTACTGTACTCATGTACCTAAAATTACAGTGAAAACAAGCTTCACATTTTCTCCTTTAAATATGTCCTTTAAGATAAATCTATATAAGTCACTTGACAATGACAATTGTATTGCCTCTTAGAAATAGTGTCTTTCCGGGGCGCCTGGGTGGCGCAGTCGGTTAAGCGTCCGACTTCAGCCAGGTCACGATCTCGCGGTCCGTGAGTTCGAGCCCCGCGTCAGGCTCTGGGCTGATGGCTCAGAGCCTGGAGCCTGTTTCCGATTCTGTGTCTCCCTCTCTCTCTCTGCCCCTCCCCCGTTCATGCTCTGTCTCTCTCTGTCCCAAAAAAAATAAATAAACGTTGAAAAAAAAAAATTAAAAAAAAAAAAAAAAGAAATAGTGTCTTCCAATTTCAGATAGCCTTCAGTTTGTGTTTAGAAATAAAGTAATAAGGACTCAGAAGTTCCTCTTCAATTGTTTCTTGATAGTTAAAAAGTAGGATTTAATAGCAAAGTAGCTATTGACCTTGTCAAAGTGTGATGATACAGACGCCCTGATTTTGTGGTGCTCTGAGATCTTATTCAGGGGTTGCTTGTAAAGGTTTGGGTTCATCTGGTTAACTAATGAGATTAATTAATTACCCAGCAAGGGTATGATTCCACTCATGATGCATATGCTATTCAGAAATGTCCTGGGAAGATCACCTCTATTTTGCTTCCAGGATAAAAGAGAGCTAAAGATTGCTAAACAGAAAGAGGTCCCTTTAAATACCCAGGCCGGATGGGAATTCAGGCATCATCCAGAGTCAGTCAGATACAAATAGGACATTGGCAACTCACCAAAAGGTATTCAGGATCACCACATTGGCCTTTGTTATCACATCTGTTAGTTAAATTTATGGAAAGACTGCAGCGCGCGATCCCCTTTATTTTAGCTTCTTTCTCATTTCTTTCTTACACCTGAGTGGACAAATTAGATCTCAGTGATTTGAAGAAGTGTTCATTAAACAACATTATTTCAAAATATATTTTTAATAAACTCTTACAATGGATCACACTTTCAGAAACATTTGTATATATTATCTCATTAATGCTCTTAATAATTCTGCACGTTGTATATGATCATTATTTGCATTTTATAGCTGAAAAAACTGAGTTTCTAATCCAGTTAAGAGAATATCATTTGTACATGTCAGAAACTATGATTTCAAACCAAATGTTCTAGCCACATTTTTTTTGTATTTTTACTGTAATACAAACTTAAAAAAGTTGTTTAAAAAAATGATTATCTAAATCTATTTTTCCCTTGTAAGTCACATGCTCTTTTTTCCTAGGTGGTCCCAAAGCATATTCTCTCTTATTTTATTATTTTTTTTAAGGTTCAACAATTTTATTAGAATATGCTTTGGTGCTGATCATTAAAAGTCAATATTCCCAGGCACACACACATATTTTTCTCAATATATAGTTAAATTTTTTTTTGTTGTTTAATCTTTGGGATGTTTTATGCCACAGGTTTTAGTATGTATTCTATTTTCTTACTTTGGTTTTCTTCTGTGATTTTGTTTATCTATATTTTTAATTTCTTGTGTCTATTCTCAGTATCTTGCCTATTTTCCTCTTAAATCTTTTTTTTAAATAAATGTTTATTCATTTTTGAGAGAGAGAGTGAGCTGTGGAGAGGCAGAGAGAGAATGGGACAGAGGATCCCAAGAGGACTCTACACTGACAACAGGAAGCCTGATGCAGGGCTCAAACTCACGAACTGTGAGGTCATGACCTGCGCCAAAGTCCGCCGCTCAACCAACTGAGCCACCCAACGCCCCTCCTCTTAAATCTTTTTACCTCTCCCTTCAATTTTTATGGGTATTTTAAATTTTCCTGTGTTTACTTTTTATTTGTCTGAAGGCATTAATTTGTTGTTGCTGTTGTTTTTGTGTTCTTTCAACTTTAGTATTCATTTCTGAAATATTTTTCTATTGTTTCTAATTCTTTCTTGAGTTCTGTGATCTCATTCCTCAGTCTAGTTCCAATTTATGTCGTTCTTCCATGTTTATATTATTTTATTAATGTCTTAGTTCATTTTAACACGGTAGGTTATAGTTTCAATCTATTTTGTGGGCATGTCTTTCTGGCATGCTCTCCTTGTCTGTAGGGATATTATTCTGTACTTTATTCTTTTATTCTTGTAATAACTTTGCATAGGATTTGATATCTATGCCTTTCTTTTTTTCATTTTTAGGTGAAACTAGTATTTCTGAACTCTATAATAAAGCTAAGTTCAGGAAATCTTTTTTATCTTTCCAGAAGTTCTGCTTCTGATGTTTTTGTACAGTGTTCAGCAATATGATGGCTGGCTTTTCTGTGACATCCTGGTTCTTTCCCTCCCCAACTTTGATCTGGATCTTCTCTCTTGTTCATCTCTGTCCTGCTCAATTTTGGCTTCACTTTGCATCATTGCTCCCCAGAGTGGGACCTTGTCCCAGAAGGAAGCCTTTGCAGATCAGTTTTGCGAGTGACTGGCATCTGGATTCTCCGTGTCCTCCAGGTCTTCTTACTGGGTCCCTCCACTGACTACATACTGGAGAGGGCCAACCACCAGTGTTCGCTGCTGTCTCCAGTCAGTCATCTGTGGTGTTCACTGAATGCATGTTGGCTCTTTTGAGGTCAGCTGATCTTTTATCAAACACTGTTGTCATGCCCTCCCCCCACCCTCCCACCCCCGCCCATGGGACTGTAACCAACTGCTTGAATATGGGGATTGATGGGGATGCCTTTTCACCTAGTTTGGTTGTAAATGTCATCTATAGATATTGTGTTTTGCTATCTATTTGCCCTGTCAGTTTTTCTGGAGAGGTGGAAAAGACATACTATCTTTGTCATTGCCATCTTCCCAGAATCTCTTTATTTAACAAAAATTATAGTATCTAGAGAGAAAAAAATGCACATAATATATAGCTTTATGCATATATTTACAAAGTGTGTTATCAGTACCCAGATAAAGAAATACGTCATCAGCTGAGGATTGTTAGCGTATTCTCCCATTTTTTTTCCTTCTAAATCTTAATTTTTAACAATCTGAAAGCCATATACTGAGAAAACAGAATATGGATTGAGGCAATTATGGTAAAGTTACATAGTCAATAAATGTATATTTTTATGTTACTATTCCTTTATTTGAAAACGCATGTGTATTTGTACTCCTCTGTCCCCAACTGTATCACACTTACACACGGAAATACTTGTGCTTGAGCTTATACAAGATGTTGTAAATTAAATTTCAGGCCCCAATTCTTCATCCTCCCATTATTCACATCCTCAACACATAACTTTGCAGTCCATCCTGCTTCATATGTGAAGGACACATATCTCTACACCTTGACTTTAGCCTTAGCTATTTGACTTACTTTGACCAAAGAGGATGTTAGTTCACAGGCCACAAGCAAGAGTTTAAAATGTCCTCTCACACTTACTTATATGTTCCTTCTTACACTCTGCCATTGCCCTCTTACTAGTCCACTGGGCTCAGGAGGAGTGTCAAAGACATGTGGAGCAAAACCATCCCCCACGACCTCCAGTGTGAAACAGGCCATACCAGCTGACCTGCAAACTCAGGAGGAGAAAGAAGTGCTGAATGTAGATTACACTGAAGATTTGAGATGATCAGTACTGCAGCATTATTGTAGGAAACACACAATTCACATGCCAATGTGTTGGAGTTCTCAAAGACAGTTTATGGTGGTTGCATGATAGGATTGGTTGTTTTTTAAAAAATTATCGAAATAGGTGCTGCTGCTTATACCCTTACGGTTTCTTCCTAGTTGCTTTAGTTGTTTTCCATTTTTGCTTTAGTTGGATGTTATTTAACTAAGTTCTTTTCTTTTCTTTTTTTCTAATACGTGTTTTAAAGGCCATACATTTCATTCTGAATATTTTGGGGATTGCGTATCACATTTGTACATTCAGCTTTTATTTTTCTCATTTCTAAGTAGTCTGTAACTTTTTAACTTTCCTTTTTAACGTGGAGATTAAGTAGAAAAGTTTGTGTTTAATTTGCAAGTGCTATTTTGCCTTCTTCTTTTTTTTTCCTGATTTTTGCCTTTAATGAATTCTTGTCAGATAAGAATGAATGAATGAATGAATGAATGAATGAATATCTAGTTCTAAATGAGAAAACAGCACTGTTCTAGTAGCTCCAACCTCAGTTAAATGTTATTATTCTCTGACTCTGAATCCATGACTCTGAATTCTCAGACACTGATAAAGTAGAACTCTCTTATACTACCCAGTTAGAGTTAGTTAAACAGTCATTTAAAATCATTTTAAAATGCTGTACTCATATTTTAGCTTAACATAAACTACATAAATATTCATCTGTTCCCCTTGATGTTTTTCTAGCTTTATTGAGATATAATTGGCATATAACATTGTGTAAATTTAAGGTGTGAAATGTTTATCTGATACACTTATATATTGCAAAATGATTAGTACTTCCATCATGTCACACAATTACCTTTTCTTTTTCCGGTGAGAACATTTACGATCTACTGTCCTAGCAGCTTTCAAGTGTATGAAGCAGAATTATTAGCTATCATCACCGTGCTGTGCATTAGATCCCCAGAATTTATTTGTCTTATAACTGGAGGTTTGTACCTTTTGATCAACCTCTCACCATTTCCCTGAACGCCTAGCTCCTGGTTACTACCATTCTACTCTCTGTTTGTATAAGTTCAGCATTTTTGGACTCCACCTATAAGTAGAACCACACAGTATTTGTCTTTCTCTGACTTATTTCACTTAGTGTAATGCCCTCAAGGTCCATTCATATTGTTGCCAATAATAGGATTTCCTTCTTTTTATGGCTGAATAATATTCCATTGTATGTATATACCACATCCTCTATATTCATTCATCTGTAGACAGACACTTAGGTTGTTTCCATGTCTTGGCTGTTATGAACATTGGAGGACAGATATCTCTTCAAAATAATAATTTAATGTCCTTCAGATATACACCCAGACATGGGGTTGCTGGATCATATTGAAGTTCTATTTTTAATTTTTTGAGAGACCACCATACTGTTTTCTGTAGCAGCTATACCAATGTATATTCCCACCACAGTGCACAGGGGTTCTCTTTTCTCTACATTCTCACCAAATACTTGTGATCACTTATCTTTTTGATGATAGTCATTCTGACAGGTACAAAGTGATAGTGTGGTTTTGATATGCATTTCCTTGATGATTAGTGATGTTGAGTTCCTTTTCATATATCTGTTGGTCATTTGTATGTCTTCTTTTTTTTAAATCAGATTGGGGTTTTTGCTGTTGAGTTCTAGGAGCTCTTTATATATTCTAGATATTAACCCCTTATCAGACATATGATTTGCAAATATTTTCTTCTATTCTGTGATTTGCCTTTTCATTTTGTTGTTTATTTTTCTGTGCATAAGCTTTTTAGCTTGATGTAATCACACTTACTAATTTTGCTTTTGCTGCTTGTGTTTTTGGTGTCATATCCAAAATATCATTGCCAAGACTAATGTCAAGGAGACTTTTTGCTATGTTTTACAGTTTCAGGACCATAGTTTTGTTTAAAGTCTGTTTGGTCCAGTGATGAAGTTCCATTGCCATATTTTGCTGAATTACACAAACAATGCATCATTTACAATTTCTACATTCTTTAAAGTGAATGAAGAACTTAATGATACTTTTGAACTAAAGAAAAGTTTTCTGTAATTTTCCAATATTTACACCCGTATTGTCCACACCTGATTTTTTAGGGAGCTGACTTTATTGAATCTTTCCAAATCTTTAATTTATTTTTTAAAGTCTTTTAAGGATTTTTAACCTTTATTGAGGTATACTTAACATACCAAAAATTGCTCATATGTTATGTGTACATTTTGATGAGTTTGGACATATGCATATACCCATGATGTCATTACCGTGATAATTTGTTTTTAATAAAACCTGTACTTTTCCTTGTGCAATCATATATTATCCATTAATTATGTTATGGAATTAAAATAACAAAACAACCAGAGTAAATAGGTTTGTGAACAAACACAATTTCATCATGATCAGTCAACAGCCTAAATGGTGGGGGTGGTAGTGGTGAGCATACAGCCTGCTATCTGGAGCATCCATCAGTGCATATTACAGGTGGATGGGATAGTCTAGGTTAATCTAGAAATTCGATTGAGTGGAAGTCAGTTAAGACATCTAGAGGCAGGGATATTTGTCTGCCTTCCCCGCAATTCAGTGCATTTGACCAAGTGGGTCCTTTAGAGAGACGGACATCCATACCAAGAAGTTAAGAACATTTTCTAAGGAGCTGATATGGAAAAGGAAGACTCTAATTTAGGGCACCTGCTATCAACCAGGCTATTCCTTTGTTTTGACCTTTTCGTTTTCCCCATAAGCCTCCAATAAAATGTAAAGCAAATGAAAAAAAAAACTTAAGAGATAAAATATTAAATATTAAAATGCTCACATAATGAATGTTTCATTGAAGGTCAAGAAAAGCTAGACTTCTAAACTGAAAGCATGAAAAACTTCAAGATAAATGGAACCAGAGAGTGCATGCAACTTGACCTATTTTGCATGAGGGTGCTTAAAAGGATTGTTCAGAAAATAAAATTAAGAAAGGATGCATCCCAGGCAGAAGACCTCAAGTGAAGACTCGGGTTTATCACAAAAGACTCAGGCTAGAGCCTAATAAATAACCTACTTTTTTGAATCGTAAAATATTTTGAACTACTATTATGTATGTTTGGGACATAGTAATAATAAAAAAACAGACATGATGTGTGCCTTCAAGGATTTATAACCTAGTAGAAAGAAAAGGCAAGCTTAAATCATTATGTACAAAGGAGTAGTATAGGACCTGCCCTACAGCAAATGCCAAATTGGCCCCCTTACATTCAAACTTGAATGTCTAATATGGATAACTGATATGCAAAATATTTTAAAAGAATTATCCAAAATCATATACACAGATCTCTTTGAGGAAAGATTAAAAGCCAAAAATAAGAGTATTTTGATTCTGGGTGCCTAAATTGAGCACTCCAGTTCTCCAAAACTAGTGGGTCTTCTGTAAAGGACTTCAGACCTCTAAGTCTTCGTGTGTAGTAAAAAGTGTCCTTGAGCTGTTTTTTTTTTTTTTAATTTTTTTTAATGTTTATTTATTTTTGAGAGAGAGAGAGAAAGAATAGAGTGCACGCAGGGGAGGGTCAGAGAGAGAGGGAGACACAGAATCCGAAGCAGGCTCCAGGCTCTGAGCTGTCAGCACAGAGCCCAACATGGGGCTCTAACTCATGAACTATGAGATCATGACCTAAGCCAAAGTCTGACGCTTAACCGCTTAACCGACTGAGCCACCCAGGTGCCCTGAGCTGTTTTTTCGTAAAACAAAAGCCTTTTAAAACTATGTGCTTAGCCTCAGTAATGCAAAGACAATGAAAATCCTGCCTTCAATTGGACTTTACTTTATTAAGGATCTGATTCAACCAGAAACTGATTGGTACTGATGGTTTTTATGAACTACAAATAGAAAGATAAGCTTATTAACACTTAATAAGAGCAGTTTGGGGAGAGATAAGCCTTATAAAACATGAGGTTTAAGGAATAAATAATTTAAAAAAACTTGAGAAACACTACAGTAGACTAACTGTAGCTTTACTCAGAATCACAAAATAATCTATATAATCAATTTTTAAAAATTTATCTCAGTGGTAGATTTCTAAAGCACACCCTGTGTACAGTTAATCTTACTTTTAACAACTACAAACTGGTCTCTGAGTCTGTTATATATAATAAAACAGCCCAGGAATGAGAAGGCTTCAAATATTAATGGTGACCCCCCCCCCACAAAGAAGATGAAAAAAAAAAACACACACACACACACACACAGGAAGGAGAGGAAGAAGGAAAGGAAGAAAAGGAATTTTCTGTTCTTTGCCTGGAATGATCTTCCTTTTCCCAACCATGGATCATCCCTTCTCATTTTTCAGGTATTGGCTTAAATTCCTGTCCTCTGAGAGACCTTCCCTGGCCAACCTATCTAAAGATACTTGCTCCACTCTGCCCACCCCTTTCCTTTCTCTCCTATAACCTTCTTTATTAACTTCATGGCTCTTATCGCAGCCTGCAATTATTTGGATTATTTATTAGCTTGTTTGTATATTACCTGATTTTCCCACTATGTAATGTAAGCTCTGCAAGGAGGACATTCTGTAACTTATTCCCCTATTTACTTCCAAAAGCTAGTGGGTGCTCAATAAATATTTATTGAATAAGTAAATACACAAGAACCAAAATCTCTGCTTGGAGATCTGCTACTCTGCTAGATACTTTTCATCTGTATGTCATCTTATAAGAACTCTGCTAAGTGTCAACTACCTTGATTTAAAAATGGGGGGGGCCGGGTCTAGGTGGCTCAGTCAGTGAACCCACCTACTTTTGATTTTCGCTCAGGTCATGATCTCAGGGTGCATGGGTGCTGTGCTGTGCGTGGGTTCAGTGCATGGGTTTGAGCCCTGCCTCGGTGTGGAGACTGCTTGAAACTCTCTCCCTTTCTCTCTCTCTGCCCCTCCCCTACTCATTCTCTCTCTCTCTCTCTCAAAATAAATAAAAATTTTTTAAAAAAAGGAAACTGAGGCTTAACAGAGTATAAAACTGGCTTTGCCAATACCAGTTAATGATGAGCCAGTGATTCAAATAACTTTCTGTCTGCCTCTGAAGTCTATATTTAAATATAGACTTTTAGCGGAGAATCTCAAGGTACAATTACCTCATCTGTATTGTACATGTTTGTGTGACAAGAAAACACAATCTCCTTAAACAATTTGTTCTTCATCTGCTATGGCATTTTCCATGCTGAATTATAATGGGTCTTGTTACCTGGATGCTTCCTCCCACAATCTCAGCTCCTCAAGGGCAATGAATTATTCTGTGTACCAAAGAGCTTCCACAATGTTCAATGGCATGAATGAAATGAATGGGTTGAGGATCAAGGTCATATTAGCTTTTCAAAGTAAAAGAGAAAATCAGGCTCTTTTTAACAGGAAGAATTCTGGGAGAGATGGTGGTTTTATGCACTACAATATATATTCAGTGACATACAGACTTTAGATTATTTAAAACTTTGGTGAATTTGTTATCAAAATTTTAACCGAGGAATAAGAAATTTGAGTTTAAAGAAAAGTTAGGTGGTTTGCCCAAGGTCACACAGCACTTTTGCATTTAACAATGAGCCTAATAGTCACACAATAAGGAGGGACCTTGGGTCAAAACTAAGGGCATTATGTTTTAATTACTGCCACTTAAAAGCAACAAATAAATACTATGGTGGGGGACTTGGGGGAAGAGGTATTATGTGGACCAGCATTATCCCTCAGACTTCCATTTACATTTACTAAGAAATAGAAATAGGAAAAACCCAGTTTGGCTCAGGAGCCTATGTTCTTAATCCCTACTAATGATAGCCAATACTTACATAACATATACAATGAGCCAGGTATTCTAAATGCTTTACATCTACTGACTAATTTAAGCTCGTAACAAACCCAGGAGGTAGGCACTGTTACTATCTGTACTTCATAGTTAAGAAAACGGCACAGAGAAGTGAAAGCAACCTGCCCTGTAATGCGGTTGGTGGTTGTTAGTGGTTAGGAAGTTGGTGAAGCATCTGGCTCTTTGTTTTGGTTCAGAACATGATCTCCCGGTTCGTGAGTTAGAGCTCCACATTGGGCTCTGTGCTGATAGCACAGATCCTCTGTCTCCCTGTCTCTCTGCCTCTCTCTCTCTCTCTCTCTCTCTCAAAAATAAATTTTTTAAGCAAAATAAATAACTGCTGGTGTAAAAATATTCATAAAATCATAAACCTATGACTTGGATATTTACCTGAGTGCTTCCCTAATCCAACTTGCTCTCTGACATTTGTGTATGCTCCACCGTATCCTGACAAGTGGATTTCCAGCCTCTTCTAGGTCGGCCTCTAGTGTTGGCTGATAATTAACATGCACCTTAAGAAACTGTGGAAAGTCTACCCATGAACGGAGAGGTATCATCTCCCCTGTATTCCAATAGAGGATGACTACAACCAAAATCAAGTGACTCATTTTTAAAATAATTTCACACTGTGCAGATGCTGTGAGATAGTGGGAAACTGGGCTTGCTCAAAGCAAATTATTTTTTTAAAATGACCCTTCAGGACTCATTATCCAACCACCTAAAGAAGTGGGTGGAATGAAATATTTTAATCACAATAATTAATATCACTGAAGTGTCGGGATGCCTGGGAGGCTCAGCCGGTTAAGCCTCTGACTCTGGCTCAGGTCTTGATCTCACAGTTCGTGGGTTGGAGCCCTGCGCTGGGCTCTGTGCAGATAGGATTCTGTGTCTCCCTCTCTCTCTGCCCCTTCTCTGCTCACGCTCTGTATCTCACTCTCTCAAAAATAAATCAACACTAAAAAAAAAATATTTTAAAAGATAATTGAAGTGTCTGCTTTTTTTCTGACAATGAGGAAAAGGTTTTTGTGTTTTTCTTTTTAAAACTGGTCTTGTGATGGCCCCTTAATTGTCCCTTTCCCTATAGAAATGGTGACTCCTTCCCCATTGCCCCCCAAGTATCCTGTATGTATTTCTGCTACAGCAACTTTAACAATTAATGCTCCTCATTGTTTATCTGCCTGCTCCTCTTTGCTATTCCTATTTTTACTTTGTTTCCCTGGCATCTAACTCATTTTAGGAACATCACGTTCCTAAAAGAACTTAGAATCTCTGAACCAAAAAGTAATTTTATAATACCTCAAACTCTTTACTTCATCTTTTACTCATTAAAATAGACATACGGGAATAATTCCTTTTTTAAAAAAAGTTTCTCCTTTTTTAACACTCTCTTCACTCATCTTGACTACTTTCTTATTTCTCAGACCCCCAAACTACCCTGGAAAAAGCCATCCCTCAGTCCCTTCCCCAGAGCACCTCTAGGCCTCTCCTTTCCCTTCTTGCATTCTGATACTAAACCACCAAATAACTGATATGGCAGAAACGGAAGCTTCTTAGAGAGCAGGAGACTGAGGGAGCCAACCCAGAATCTCCTTTCAAGTGCAAAAGGAGGGAGGAAAGGCTGGTAACCATCAAATATAAGTAATTTGATCCCATGATAAATATTTGTTAAGTGGAAGGGAGGGAGGAATGAGGTTTGGAGGGAGGGAGAGAGGGGGAAAGAAGAGAAGGAGAGAAGGAAGAGAGGGAGGGAAGAAAGGCAGGCAGGTAGGCAGTCTAATGTATTTGGAGGGTAACTTTTATCACACCCTAGCCAACTTTTATGTCAAAAGTTTGACGACTTTCTTCTGCAGGTCCCTTTTTCTTTTCCTTTTCTTGTCCCCAAACATTACCTATTAGTTATTTAATGTGGTCTATAGCTACTGTCCTTCCATATCATTGGCTTGAAACAGACTCAAAGACTTTAATGAGAGGTTATCATGGAACTATTTTAAGACTAATTCTAAGTGGAGAATAAAGGTCATAATACCACTGTAGCAGCTAAAAGCACTTTTGCTGACATTATCTAATTTCCACAGAACTCTAGAGACAGAGGCAATTATTTTGATTATGCTTTTACAGATAAGATGTTTTAGGCACAGTGAGTAGAATAATAGAGGTCAATCATTGCTTGCACCAAAAATAGACTTATATCTACTAATATTCAGGGGAGACCTATTTGGATGATAGAACTTGGCCTTCACAAAAGGATCTTTTATTACCCTTCTCTTGCCAATACAGAAAAACCGAGACTTAGATGTTTTCATTAATAAGTTGAAATAGTTGCACTGTGTAAGACACACATCCTGGAATTAGAGATTTCCCCACCCCTCCCCCACAAAAAAGAAGTGCTATCTCTGAACATAAATAGTTGATAGCCAACATTTGTATGACAGCTTTATTTAAAAGAAATCCTATATAATAAAAAAGATGCTTATTTTTATTAAAAAAAGCTCTTTAAATTTCTGATTAACTCAAATTAGTGTAAGATTCTATTACTTAAAATGTTATAAACATATATTATTTTACATATTACATTTTATTTAAAAAGTTGATATCTGAATCACATATTCTTTTCAATGTTTTTTTTTAATTTTATTTTTGAGAGAGAGAGAGAGAGAGTGTGTGTGTCAAAGTGTAAGCAGGGGAGGGGCAGAGAGAGAGCGAGACACAGAATCTGAAGCAGGCTCCAGGCTCTGAGCTGTCAGCGCAGAGCCCAAACTTATGAACTGTGAGATCATGACCTGAGCTGGAAATCAAGAGTGAGATGCTTAACCAACTGAGGCATCCAGGCACCCCTGAATCACATATTCTTATTACAATTCCCACTGGAATACATTCGAGAAGTATAAAAAGGCCTTTATTTAAAATTCATCTAGACCATTTCCCTTGAGTCATACTTCAGAATCTGCTACTCCATTTAACTTCATATATTCATTCTAGTTATTTTCCACATGAATTTCTGCCCTGCTGACCCATTCTGAACATACTCCCCAGTTTAATCTTGAATGAAAAAAGATTTAGGGTGCTAATACTTTACTTGGGAAGTGGAAGCACACGGTGGCATGAATAAGAAAAAAGAGGAAGTGAAGCAAGGAAAAGGGGGTATGATATGATACCATGTGTTTTGCAATGTGTTATCACACCTCTTTCCCTTCACAATACCCAACAAAAGGACCCCGCAGATCATTCAACAGACATGTCCACTCAACATCCAGGAATTCTCCAGAAGGGTTTCAAAGACAAAGTCTTAGGGAGTAGCCTACAGAAGAATTTTGCTTAGCTCCTTTTTGTCTCACATTTCACATTGGTCTTACTGTGGAGAACTAACTTCCTGCATTTTTAGGTTCAATTACCCAGTCCCTGAGACATCTCAGGAAGCCAGAACCCCTGCCCCATTGTGTTGTGATTTATCCAAGCTCAGAAATGCGGGGACTATCTAGTGTGGGTGAGAGTGATGATCAAGAAAGAAAGAGACAGTGTGAGGAAGCATACAGCGTTATGATCCTAACAGCGATACCTAGGACATAATTATGATGGACACCTACTTGCTGAAGACGCTACAACTCTTGAGCAAGAAACACTCTGGCCTTTCTCAGCTGGGCAATCAATATGTTTAGTGATCAAACAGGGATCAGACAAGAATGTGCTGGAGGTCAGATCCTGACTCCTAGCTAAACCTAAGAGAGCCATAAATAGAAACAGAGGCAGAGTACAAAGTCTTTAGAGAGTACTAAAAGTTGAAATTGAGAGAACCAGAAGCAAACACCAAAGCTAGGGTCACAAGTGGACTCAAAGTTTGTTGATGAAGCCCAAGCCCAAGACTAAAAACAGGAAGAAACAAAAGTGCAGCCACAGCAGAACAGAAGGAAAGTAAGCAGAATCCCAAGCAATTGCTTTGAGAGTGCTAAGAAGATGGGACTTACCTTTATATGCCATTAGGCATGTGACAAATGGGTAGGCAGGTCTCTCGTAAGAGTGTGTGCCATCATTGCAAACTGTGGGAATGTATGAGAATGCAAGGCTTATAAAAGCTTCTGAAAATAAACTTTATGTAACCTAATTGTCCCTTGGCCATGCCAGTCTGACAACTAAAATGAAGTCACATTTTCATTAGTAAGCACACTATTCACTTAGTCAAAATTTTGTATCAAGAGCCTATACTGATCAAAGAACTGTCGTTAGGACCCCATTAGGTGGTGCTTGTTTAAATAGTAGTCATCACCCTGCCTTCATGGATTTTTAGTCTGGTGGGGAATATAGATAACTAATGAACAAATATGTATTTATCATTGTGAGGTACAGTGAATTAAGTGAACAAGGTGCTGTGAGGGAGAAAACTACTGTTGTCAGGGAAGACCACTTTTTAGAAGCTGCCAATTACGCTGAGATCTGAAGGGTGAGGAACAGAAAACTGAGCTGGTGAAAGAGCCTCCTGTACAGAGAGAACAGCGTGGCCCACTCCCCAAAGCTAGAATAGGATTGGCTTGATCAAACAAAGGAAATAATCCAATTTTATTATGAAACATAATAAAAGGAGAAACCTGAAAGGCAGATGTGAAGGGCCTTGTAAACTTTGATTAGGATTTGAATTTTATTTTAACTCCAGTGTGAAGTCATTGATGGGTTTAACTATTTCAGTTGCAATGACTTAAAGCCCCCTCCTGCTTAACTGCGAGAAGCCCCCAACAGGTTGTCCATATATGACCAAGAATCCCTGGAGGGCAATTAAATATTCCACAGATACATCCTGTTGTCACCTACTGCCTTGACTCCTGTCCTGCTGCAGATCATGGACTGATGGGCTAGGATTACCATCTCCCTTCATTGTCTACTATTCTCCTTAATACTGTTTGCCCCAAGCATGAATAGCACTGCTAACACTGGCTGAAATCTTAATGAACTTTACTGAAAGTTTGAGACATGAAAGAGAAGTAGAACCCAAAGAGTAACTTATAACAACTACTAGATATGTATCTTCCTAAAGCTTCCTAGGACCAGATCTGTCCTTGGGTTTGGACAGCATCACATGGGCCCAGACCATCCCAGACAGTCTCCATGACACAGAGAGGCCAGATTACCCTCATTCTATCCCACCCTCACCCGCATTCTTGTTTTCTATCCCAGGATCAGTCTTTTTTAAGGATTACACAATGAATTCCCTTCAAAGAAAAAGTTAACCTGGAAGGACTTCCCACCCACGTGGGTGAAAGTCATCCCTGTGATCCTGAGCTATACTAGAACCCAGTAATCCAACATCAAGAAAGGCTGAATGCACACAGGGATAATGCCCATTGGGATAACATGCCAGTCTAGTTTGAGTTTATATAAACTAAGCCTCATTCTTTTCTATAATTCAAGGTAAAGATTAAGCTTGCTACATATCCTTGTTTTAGGATCTCTGTTCATATGATGAAACAGCAGGTTGCAGGCATAGTTCATTCTAGATCCATATTTAAAGGAGACATAATTCTCTCAAGGATTCAACCACAGCTATGTAATCCCATCTATCATGTGGACCATCATTATGTTACCACAAAGTAGTTTACTTCCTTCACATCACAAAATCTGCAAGTCTGGATGTCTCCATTCCACTTTTACATACCCAAAATATCTCTTTGTTTCCTTTGAAACAAAGGCATAATTTGCACCAAAAGTAAATTCAAGTCTGTACCCTGAGCAGTACAGAAAATGCTTTAAACCTGAAAGTATCCATATAGTTTTCTTCCTTTCTAGCTTGAAAAGAAACAAAAAACAAAAAAAAAACCCTCTTGCATTTGACTTCTCACCAAGAATGTAAGCTTGTTTAGATAGAAGTCACTGCAGTAACACAGTTCTCTTCAAACTCTGGCTTCAAGGACTCCTTGAAGGGTTCTCAAGGACTACCACTCCTTTTGGCCTGACCCTTGTTGCAGACCCTTCACTTTGATTCAAGTTCTCATTCTTCACCCACCCATTGGAACTATTCTTGCGTCTTAAGGAAGACTGCCCTGCCTGGCTCTCACAGCAGCCCCCCTTGTCATGGAGCTCTCAGCCTGCTCCCATGATGATGAGATCCAGCTCCTGAGACCCCAGCCTAATTTAGAATTCTGTTCCCTCAACACCCCACCTTCCAGCATCACTTAAGAGATAGACTAGAGCTACTATGCTCGAGAAGTTGAAGATTTCAAGAACTCCCCTGTGAACTAATGCTGTGATGCATACTCAGCAGTGTATCTAAAGCCAACATAGCTCAACTCACCTCCACTAGGGTTCAATGGATTGAAACCTGCACATTTTATTAAGTGTGGGAAGAGAATGTGCTTAAAGCTTCTAATGCCAACCTCCCTAGCCTTACTTACACTAACCTTTGTCTCCTCATCTACTCCAATCTTTGCCCAGTGGCCATTGATGGCTAACATTTCATTCCAGAGCTACCTTTTTTCCACAGCTATTCTAATAGTGCCCTCCAGTGGCAGATGATTCAAATGACAATTAAAAAAAATCATACCATAAAAGGTCAGCTAATTCAGTATCTACCCAGTGCCTAGGGACTCTCCCTGATATAATCACCTCAGACCTGGATACTTTCTAGTTCTCTGTCTTGCACAGATATATGGATACATGAAATAAGGATAAGACTGCAAAGAATGAGTCAGACTTTTTTCAACTGGGAAATTCACTGATCAAAGACCAATGTATCTGTCAGATAGTACTGAGTAAACCATATCATCAATAATGCCACTGCCATTAGTCACAGACATTGATAAGGGGAAGGGGGAAGGCCTGTAGCTCCACCTGTCATATAGTTATGACTTCTTATAGAGAATCTGAAAGAAAATGGTCTAGTCCTGTGGTCTCAATTCTGGAATGCATTTAAATATGGGCTCTTAACACCTCTTCCTTTGTTATCTAACCTCTTTGAAGATAAAAAACGAAAAGACACTGAGTTCACACTTTCTAGGCTAAGTTCTATTAACTACTCTGGGGTGGAGGAAGGAGGCTATATAGAGTAGACAGCCAGTATGACCAACTCTGGCTCTACCCAGGAACCCACTGCCCTCTCATCACCATGTCATAAAGCATAATGAAAGGATTCTCTTCATACTGATGTAGTATAGCAGGGACATGCATTTATGTGAAAATAATTACGGGCTCAAGTGTAGTGAGCAGCCTTATAGACTAAACAAATTATCATTTATGTGCAGTTCCTCACAAAACCTAGAAGGGCAAATATTGCCAATGGCCCCCATTTTTGTTCCCCATCCTATTTGCCACATCTATGCCATGAGTTCCAGATAAATACACCATCTGTGGAGAAGACGTATCAGGCAAGGAAGTTTTAAAAAAAAAAAGGTGTATCAGACAAGGAATGAAGATGTATGAGACCAGGACAGGTGATTATGATACACAGTCAAATTTGGGAAGCAATGCAAGCTATCCTCAAATACCTTCTTACTGTTTGGAGTCCTATGATGCTTATGTGTTATGGTTTAACTATTCTCTTTAAGTGAAATTTGTGTTATTTCCAATTTTTCAATATTAAAAAAAAAACTCTGCAATTCAGTTAATGACTTAGAATTGTATTTCTTTTTTCTTTGGGGTAAATTCTTGGTCAAAGGATATGGACAACTTTAACCCTTTTTGGATAATACTTAATTGTTTTATAGAAAGACTAAATCTTCTAACAGTACCACCAGCAGTAAGTATACTGCCTAATCTCCTATCACCATTGGATTTTATCATGAACATTAAATTTTGTGAGTGTAATGATTATGTAACAATACAGTCAAACCGTTTTAATTCACACTGCTATGATAGCCCTGCAAGCTTCTATGTGATGGAAGCCTTCTGAATATCCTCAGATATAAACATCTAGGCAAGATACTTCAAGCCAAATATTACCTGGCCTAGTATATACATTTGTAATCTTGTGATAATAGAGGTTATTCTTTTCTAGGACAAAGGTATTCAATGAATATGCAATGAATTTGAAGATTCTAAAGGGATTTGTTTTGGGTATATTGGGAATTTCCTTATGTCAACATTCTTTATTATTATGATAGCAAATTAGGGAAAATCAAACACATTGGTTATCTTTCAACTTTTGTGATCTCTGATGAATAGCTAGAGGGGTTTTTTAAAGTGCAAATTAAGGCACTTTTTAGAGAGCTGAGTGGGTTTAATAAATCTATTTAAAGCTATTTTATGATTCCACCAGTGCAAACAATAAATGAGACCAAGGTAGAGTTATAACATGCAGGAATCTTGTTTATGCCTTTGGCTGCCACTAAAATCTGAAGGAAACACAAGAGTATAGTCCCAAGGTCTTTTCGTAAAGAACAAAATTATGAAAAATTTCAGGGTCATATACCCATGGCTGTGAATCTTTGGTAATGGGCTGGGGCAGGCCTGAAACAGTCCCTAGGAATACAAACACTTTTTCTATTTTCTCTCCTGCTATTATTACAAAGAAGATGGAATAAGAAATATCCATTAAACAAATATCCCCAAAGTTTGCATATAAATAAATTTCAATGCAAACCACAAGTACATCCTTGATCTGCTCTCTCCAAAGTTTTATATATAAACAAATGAGAAGGCACATTCATAAATGTGAGTGAGACAAAGAGCTTGAAAGGATACCAGATATATTGGATGACATATTCCAGATCCCAAAAGTTCCCATTTGGACCCTAAATGGGAAAAATGAGGCCAGGGGTCAGGCATCTAGTTCAGGAGGGGGTTTGGGGAAATGGTATATGCAATGAACATTGTGAGGCAAAGGATCCCAAGATACCTTTGTATTGCATGCCAGCCATGCACAGTCTCCTGTTTACTGACTTCAAGTTATCCTTATTGAGAGCAAGCTCATCCTCACACCTTTCTCCTTGCCTTCTCTCAGGCATGTTGGAAGTACCACACATTGTTTTCTGTCTCCCTGAAATATAACAGTTATCTTTTCTTATAGGCAAGTATGTACTAAAGAAGTTGACTTTGCCCAAAGGGAGATACTGGCTTTTTCCCTTGAGTTCTGGAAGGTAGTTAATATCATACTTGATAGGAGTGTCTTTGTTTAGGTAAAGGCTGGCCACACTGTATTTTAGGGTGTGGCCACAACCAATAGTCTTAAAGTGGCGGGGGTGGGGGATGGTGTTAGATATGCCAAAAAGACCAACCATATGATATAAGGTAGGGGCTTTGGGTTATTCTCTATCAGTCAACCTGGAGACTGAGTTCAACCAATCTCCAGGCAATCAATCATGCCTATATAATGACACCCAAATAAAAGCTATGGACTAAAGCTTAAGATAGCTTTCCTGGTTGGCAAAACTTCATGCATATGCCACATATTGAGGCAAAGAAGGTGATACTTCCTAACTCCATGGGAGAAGACAATGGAAGCTTCTTCATAACCCTCCCAGACTCTATCCTATGTGTCTCTTCCTTTAGCGGAATTTTCCTCCAGCCTCAGTGAGATGTAATTGACATATGACATTGTACAAACTTGAGGGGTACAACATAATGATTTGATATACATATATATTGCAAAATGATCACCACAATGAAGTTAGTTAACACATCCATCACCTCATTTTCATTAGTTTTCATTTTATCTGTATCCCTTCCCTGTAATAAACCGTAACCATGACTATAATAGACTTCAGTAAGTTCTGTGAGACCTTCTAGAAGGTTATCTGACCTAAGAGTGTTTGAGAAAACTTCCAAATGTGCAGCTTGTGTCAGAAGTAAGGGCAGTCTTGTGGACTATGCCCCTAAACCTCACAGTTTGGTTGACACTGGGTAGTAACATATACATGTCTGCTATGAAATATGGCCTCCAGCCCATCGACTGTGTGCCTGTCCAAAGTGCTACTTTATACATGGGGGTCAATTTACCCTACTTTTGTGCAAAATCTAAGTTCACTGCATTGATATGAGGGCAATCTTCTTATAGAAAAGAAAACTAAAGGTTTTTGTTTTTTTCTTTTTTGAAGAGATGAAAATTCTTTGTGTTTTATAAATTTCACTCAGATTTTTTAAATTATTCTGTTTAATGATTAAGAATAGAACTGTGGGGGCGCCTGGGTGGCGCAGTCGGTTAAGCATCCGACTTCAGCCAGGTCACGATCTCGCGGTCCGGGAGTTCGAGCCCCGCGTCGGGCTCTGGGCTGATGGCTCAGAGCCTGGAGCCTGTTTCCGATTCTGTGTCTCCCTCTCTCTCTGCCCCTCCCCCGTTCATGCTCTGTCTCTCTCTGTCCCAAATAAATAAATAAACGTTGAAAAAAAAAATTAAAAAAAAAAAAAAAGAATAGAACTGTGAATTCAGGTAAATTCCATCCTAGGTGCTAATTGCAGTTGGTCGGTAATCTCTCTCACACAGAAATGTATGAAAAGTATTCTACAGTGATAAAACTCAGGCACTCCACTTCCTAAATGCTGCTTCATTCTCCCAATTTTCTCATCTTCCTGACCTATTGAAATAGTATTTTATCTCTTCCAACCTATGTTCTAGGTACCCCAGAGATTCTTTCATCTATTAAATACTCTTTGATGGGAGATAAGCCTGAGGTCAATTTCATCAGCTCTTATTTTTAAAAAATGAAAACTTGACCTTTTTAAATGAAAGGCCTCATTCTGCTCAGCAGAATTTTTATATTTTTAGTTTATGTCTATGGTGGTATTTAATTATTTTTATTTATGTAAAATGATCACCATTCATATCAGTCAGCTTCAGCTGCTACTGCTGCAGTACTGCTAATGTTAAGAAGGGGAAGGGGGGGGCGCCTGGGTGGCTTGGTCAGTTGGGCGTCTGACTTCGGCTCAGGTCATGATCTCACGGTCCGTGAGTTCAAGCCCTGCATCGGGCTCTGTGCTGACAGCTCAGAGCCTGGAACCTGTTTCAGATTCTGTGTCTCCCTCTCTTTCTGCCCCTCCCCTGTTCATGCTCTGTCTCTCTCTGTCTCAAAAATAAATAAACGTTTAAAAAAAAATTTTTTTTAAAAATAAGAAGGAAAAGGGGGAGGGAGAAGAATCATTTAAAATCTCAGAGAGTTGTATTTATTTCTAGCTCTTGTTACATGTCCACTGTGGGATGGCATAATTCTGCTTTATAACTTCTTTGGATACAGATTAAAAGAGCACACCCCTGCTCAGTTTGGGACTACCAGTTTCATGATAAATGGAAAAGAAAACATTGTGAGACCATGCAATGACTTCTAAAGTTTCTGCTTTGAAATTGCTTACATCACTTCCATTTACATTCAATGGACCATATCTAGTCACCAGGATAAGCCTATTCAAGGGATCAAAGTCCCAAAGTTCCATTCAATCATAACATCATACTCAGAGTTCAAGATTTCATGATAATCTTTTCATTAGAACTGGTTGTTTCTTCTCTTGATCCAGAGATCTGTGATCTGGAAAAAACAACTTGTTTGTATCCTACACACCCAACATACAATGAAGGTAAAAAGTCCTGGAAACCACAATAAACACTTCCTTTTGGGAAGGAGAAGGCTTAACGTTACTCACTGTTCATAGCAGTTTTGAAACCCTGCTGAACAGATACCAGAAAGTCCCCTACCTGGGTGGGGAATGCTGCTTAACTAGGTCTCAATTCTGCTTCCTACAGTAGCCTGCAATCCATTGTCTTTCCTGACCATTATGGAAAACAGCATGGCAGTTCCTTAAAATTTTTTAAATAAAACTACCACATGATCCAGCAATCTTACTCTCAGTTCTATACCCAAGGAAATAAAATCTGTCTCTCAAAGAGATATCTTTACCCCCACATTCACTATGATAGTGATTATGATATGATTATGATAGGCAAAATATCATATGTTCAAATGTTCATCGACAGATAAGTAGTAGAGAAAAACTGTGGTATGTACATATATAGAATAATAAGAAAGAAATCTTGTCATTTGCTACAACATGGATGAACATGGATGACCTTATGCAAGTGAAATAAGCCAGACACAGAAAGACAAATACTGCATGATCTGACTTATGTGTAGAATCTAAAAAAGTTGAACTCTTAGAAACAGAGAGTACAGTAGTGGTAACCAGAGGCTGAGGACTGAGGCAAACAGGGAGATACTACTCAAAGGGTACAAAATACCAGATATGCAGGATAAATAATTTCCAGTACAGCATGGTGACTATAATTAAATAATATAGTGTTATGCGTGAAATTTTCTGAGAGTAGGTCATATGTGTGTATATTTATATATGTGGATGTGTGTGTGTCAGGGGTGCCTGGGTGGCTCAGTCGGTTGGGCGTCTGACTTCTGCTCAGGTCATGATCTCACAGTTCATGGGTTCGAGCCCCACGTCAGGCTCTGTGCTGATAGCTTGGAGCCTGGAGCCTGCTTCTGATTCTGTGTCTCCTCTCTCTGCCTCTCCTCTGCTCATGCTCTGTCTCTCTCTGTTTCTCAAAAATAAATAAATGTAGAAAAAAAATTAAGTGTGTGTGTCATGTGGATACATGTATATATATATATATATGTGTGTGTGTGTGTGTGTGTGCATAATATACGTTATATATAATAATAAATATATAGTAAAGGATGGAAAAGCTATATTTATGCCTATATCCTTATCAAAAGGCTGAGTTTTAATCAGTCTTTTTTATTCACAGTTGATTCTATTTTATAGCCCAGGTTGAAAACCATCATTAATGGTCTGTTAAATTCAGCCATAGTAACCAGGAAGCACTACTGACACACTGTTTCCTACATCTCTGCCTAAGGCCTTGAGGTCATTTGGTATTCTGCCTTCCAAGTTATTGTAGCAAACCTTATATTGAATATCTCACCACTGCAGAACTAGGGCTCCATTTTTCTAGCTTCAGTAACAAGTTCTTCATGATCTACTGCTCACCTAAAAGCCAATACCAACTCAGTTTTTGTTACAGCAGGTCTCTACTTGGTATACCAAGAATTGACTTGGTCAGTTTAGGCAAGACATATTGTGGGAATAAGTGATCCAAAATTCTCATTGGCTTACAATAACAAACATGATTTCTTGTTCACCCTTCATGTCCATCATAGGTTAGCTTTAGTTCTGCCTCACAACATGTTCACTCCAGGACCCAGGCTGAAGGGGAAGCCCAATCCACACATCCAGGCCTCGTGAAAAGAAGAAGAGAAAGGTGGGCAGAACCATGCAATGGCTTTGAAAGCTTCTGGTGGAAAGAGGTATGTGCCACTTCTGTTCATATTTCATTTTCAAACAGTTACAAGGTCTACTCTTCTATCATATAGATCAAAGAAAGATAACCTTCCTACTGGGAGAAGCAGTAAATACCTTCAACAAAACTAAATCTGACATACCATTATTCATAGATAAGGCATTTTTATTTAATCATTGACTGTGACAGTGACGTATGATGGATGTTTGGAATACAATAAAATATGCAACTATCCCCTTTTAATTACTAAGGACCTTCAAGTCATATCACCCTTGCTAGTAGGTAAACAAGTATAGAGGACACACACAGATAACTTGGTCTCTCTGACTCCAGTCTCATCCTCCTCCAGTCTTGCTATAAGCACTTTTTATTGTTGCACAACAAATTACCACAAAGTTAAGCAACTCAGGATAATATCCATTAATTATCTCACAGTTCTCTAGGTCAGAAGTCTTGGTGGGTCCAGCAGGGTCCTCCACTTAGCATTTCACAGGTCAAAATCAAGATATTGGCCAGCTGAGCTCTTACCAGAAGCCTCCGGAAGTAATCCATTTCCAAGATATTCAAGTTATTAGCAGAATCCACTTCTTTGCAGTTAAAGGACTGAGGTCACCATTTCCTTGCTAGCTGTCAGTCAGGAATTCTCCTTTAGCTCTCTGGAGTTACCCACATTTTCTCACTTCATCCTCTCCATCTTCAAAACAAGCAACAGCACAGTGAGTCCTTCACATGCTTCAGATCTTTCTGACTTCCTCTTCTGACACCAGCTAGAGGAAACTGTGCTTTTAAAGACCCATGTGATTAATCAGCAAAACTAAAAGGCAGCCAACAGAATGGGAGAAGATATCTGCAAATGACATACCAGATAAAGGGTTAGTATCCAAAATCTATAAAGAACTTATCAAACTCAACACCCAAAAACCAAACAGTCCAGTGAAGAAATGGGCAAAAGACATAAATAGACAATTTTCCAAAGAAGACACCCAGATAGCTAACAGTCACATGAAAAAATGCTCAACATCACTCATCATCAGGGAAATAGAAATCAAAACCACAATAAGATACCACCTCACGCTGTCAGAATGACCAAAATTAACAACTCAGGCAAAAACAGATGTTGGCGAGGATGCAGAGAAAGAGGAACCCTTTTGCACGGCTGGTGAGATTGCAAACTGGTGCAGCCACTCTGGAAAACAGTATGGAAGTTCTTCAAAAAATTAAAAATAGAACTACCCTATGACAATTGCACTACTAGGTATTTATCCAAAGGATACAGGTGTGCTGTTTCAAAGGGGCACATGCACCCCAATGTTTATAGCAGCGCTATTGACAATAGCCAAAGTATGGAAAGAGCCCAAATGTCCATCGGCTGATGAATGGATAAAGAAGATGTGGTATGTGTATAAAAATATATATATAATGGTATATTACTCAGCAATCAAAAAAATGAAATCTTGCCATTTGCAAAAACGTGGATGGAACTGGAGTATATTATGCTAAGTGAAAGTAGTCAGTCAGACAAATATCATATGACTTCACCCAAATGTGGAATTTAAGGTACAAAGCAGATGAACATAAAGGAAGGGAAACAAAACTAATATAAAAACATGGAGGGGGACAAACCATAAGAGACACTTAAATACAGAGAACAAACTGAGGGTTGCAGGATGGGTTGGGGGAGGATAGGCTAAATGGGCAAGGGGCATTAAGGAGCACACTTGTTATGAGCACTGGGTGTCATATGTAGGGGATTAATCACCGGATTCTACTCCTGAAATCATTATTACACTATATGCTAGCTAACTTGGATATAAATTTTAAAAAATAAAAATAAAAAAGACCTGTGTAATAAGCTCAGGCCCACCTGGGTAGTAGCCCTATCTTAAGGTCAATTGTGCCATATAACATAATGTAATAACAAGGATGATATCTCATTATATTTACAGGTTTCAGGGATTAAGGAAGGAATCTTTGAAGGCCATTTTAGAAACTTTACTTACTATGGCATCCTTTTGCAGACTTAAAATATGCAAAATGAATTGTAAAATGACTGCTTATATTGAATTAATTTTTTTTCAATGATCTTTAATGTCTCACTAAAGCTAGTGAGATAAAATCCAGATTATTTTCCCTGTTTTAGAAAAACCATCACATACTACTTAGACCAGCTACTGCATAACTTAACCTGTCACTAACTTCCAAAATGAACTCTTGATTCAGGGTGGTAAATTCTCTTTTGCAAATTCATGTTGGTTATTTCTACCTTTATTAGTTTGTTAGGGTGTTATTTTGTATGTGTGATATTCTCCAACTTCTCTCCATCTGTTCAAGTTGTCTGATTCCTTTAAATGGAAACATAAACTTTATATTACTCATTACTTCAAGATAAATTTATTGATTGTATAGCAAGTGTCGGGCACTGTTCTAGGCTTAAAGAATTCATGGTAACCAGTGGAGATAAGGCCCATGCCCTTGTGGAGCTTATAGTCTAAGGAGGAGAGACCAAAGTCCTCTCTAATCACAAAACCATGGCAAATCTTTCCTTATCAGACTGAAGTGTTTAACTGTGGCACTTACCTGATGCATTTTATACCATGGATTATATCATGTGCATGTTTCCATGCCTCTACACTGTCTACCCAATGAGATCCTGACCTCCTGCTAGATATGTATAATATAATATTCTCCATAACTCCTAGGATTCTGCATTGAGGATTGAAGTAAGTATTTACTCATTGAATGATCAATTCCTGTACTCGAGTTTGGCCAAAGATTGAAGTATTTTTTCCCCAAGAGCCACAACTTAAATCTCTTTGCAAACATGTTTTTAGGGGGAAAAATTCAAGAAAGTGGAATACTGACTAGAGGACAAGCAGTATCAGGAAGAAAAGTGGAACTAGGATCAGTTTTCTAAAACATCCATACCCTATAGAATCGTCTTCTGAATGGTTTAGAAGTATATCTGCTCCCTGTGACAAGGAAGTTCAAAACTAAATATTGGAGGTAATTAAATATTACTTCTACCTGGCAGAGCATCTGTAAGAAGACATTCTTACAGAATGACAAAGTAGAACTATTTAACATGTGAATGAGAAACTTGGCGTATATCACTGAACTTCAGAATATTTTAAAATTGTGCAGTATTGCTCCTCTGTATAGAGTTCAAGATGGTAAACTGAGATCACGCCAAGACCATAAAAGAAAGGGGAGCATTAGCAGAAGGTAGATTTGAACAAATTTCTGGAAGATGGGTGTTGGAACATTAATGAAGCAGAGGAAAGAATGCTCTAACTTCAAAAAGATTTGAAGAGAATGCAGCAAAGAAGCATTTATTCAACCAACAAAGCCCTAGAAAGATTATCTTGACATTCTCAATACAATGTAGAGCAGGAGTTAGAAGTGGGACTAGGAAGAAAATTAACTTACAGTCCGTATAACATGTATAGAACTTCCTTTCCACCATCTTTAATCCCTGCTCACCAGCATATAGTAGATAATCAGGCATATGGTTCTGGCATTTACCTCAATCAAGATAAAGGGATGGAAGCAGAGTTCTTTTCAAAGAAAGAACTTTAAGAAATTAATTAATAAAGTGTCTAGGGAGAACTTTGTTATTGAAAATAAATGTCTGAGAATCAGCATACTTTTGAGGGAAAACAATGTATGGCATAAAAAAGAAGGACCAAAACAAACAACAGAGGAGGAGATGACCCCAGAGTAAATAGAGATAAATCAAGGAAGAAAAAAGCAATTTAAAATATTATAATTAGTATTCTAAGGAATAACCCAGACAATATGATATCCATAAATCATGAACAGGCTGCCGTGGAAAAAATAACAGTAAAAGAAACCAGAAAGACCTCTTGGGAAATTATAAAATAATATTAATAAAATAAAAATTTCAATAGTCAAGTTGGGAAATAAGATTAGGAAAACCTCACCAAGAATGGAAAGAAATGAAAAATATAAGAGCCAATTTGAAGACATACCAAACCAAAAATATCAGTATCTCTACCCAAGTAATAGGATTTTCAAAAACAGAGTACAGAAAACCTAGAGAAGAAAAACAAATTACTAAGTAAATAATCAGAATTTCTCAATGCTGAATTCCTGTGTCTTCAAGATGAAATGAAGATACAGCACAGGAAATAAAGATTCCCCATCCAGGTCCATCATTGTGAAATTTGAAAACACAGAAATAAAAAAATCCTAAAAAAAAAAAAAAAAATAAGAAGAATGAGGCACAAAGGTATTTTGTTACTTGCTTAAAGTCTTCAGGGTGAAGGGTAGCAGAACGTGGTACCCCAAAATATGCCACTTTGGCATGTGGAGCTGAAGGCAATTAAGACTCAAGAAAAGCTTTTTACCTCTTGTCTTAACTGCCTAAAAGAATTTAGAAAGGAGGCCTACATCAGGAAGAGTGTCATTACCGGAAATAACTTTTCATCTAAGAAACTTTTCTGCATGACACTGCAAACATTTCTTTATCAAACGTTTCCTCTTCTCAGCTTCCTGTGAATTGCCTTCCTCCTCTTTGGAGCCCCAGAGCTCTGTAAATTTCCTTAGTTCAGGAGGGTATATAAGCCTCAATTGCCTGGCTGCCTTTGAGTGTCCTATCTTTGTGAGGCTCTCATATGTACAAAATTAATGTTTCTCCCGCTTAAATAATAATATAATTATTAGACCAGTCAGAGAACCTAGAAGAGAAGAAGGGAAAGTTTTTCCTCTCATACAGTCTGGCACCCTTAAAGGGATTTCTAGTGGCTGGATATTACTTGTCGGGACTGACAAATGTCTTATCTTGATTATTGTGGTAAGTTTCACAGGCATATATAAATGTCAGAGCTTATATATCATTATATATACTATTCACATGCAGTCTATTGTATTTCAGTAACACCTCAACAAACCATTTCATACATTCACACCACACATTTTTTAAAAGCATGATGTTATGGGCTGAATTTATCTTCCCCAAATTCATTTGTTAAAATAATAACCCTGGTACCTCAAAATGTGACTGTATTTGGGAATAGGATCATTAAAGAAATAATTAAATTCAATGGAGATCATTATGTTGGGAAAATAAGTTATGCACCATAAGATGGCCTTCAGGACTAACATAAGCTCTAGTCCCTAGCTTAGAGACTCCTCTTCCGGGTTCTCCCTGTTCTACATGCTCCGCGCTAAATTGTCACGAATGCAGAAGGGACAACACCATAAATTACCCCTCCCGCTTGCGTTCGGGGCTCAGACCTTGGGAGAGACTATCTTCTCTGAGCCCATCCATGTAAATAAACCTCTGATCCACCAAGATCTCTGAGTTCCCCTTGGTTTCTCTGCCAGCGATCCAGCCTGGTTCTGTAATAATTAAGGTGGGGCCTATCTAATATGGCCGGTATTTTTATAAGAAGAAATTAGGACATACTGATAAGAAGAGATTATATTCACAGGGAAGACCATGTAAAGACACAGGGAAAAAATAGAAGAGGCCTCAAAAGGAAACCTTCTACCTTGCCAACACCTTGATCTTACTCTACTAGTCTCTAGAACTGCAAGAAAATTAATTTTTGTTGTTTAAGCCACGCAGCCCATGGTATTTTGTTAGGGCAGCCCCAGCAAACTAATACATCTGGTTGGACTTCACATAAAAAACACATGCTCTCCATGTGGGAGTGATTTATTTTCTGTCTAAATGAATGATTTCCTTTGCTTTTTTTTTTAACAATAATTATGTGTTTCTGTTATAATTATAAAAATAGCCATAAAATGTTATATGGAACCATTCGTGAAATTCAATCTGAAAATCCTAATAACAAAGAAGCCAAGATGGAAAATATCCCATTTTCTTATTGTAAAGGAAGAATGTTTCTAGTATAGGAGAAAACATGGTAATTTTAAAAAGACAACTTAAAGAAAATTGGCAAGTATACTTTTGAAATCTTTCTATAAATATTCAAGAGGAAGCCTGCCGACTCTAAATTGCTGATACTGCTGTTTCAAAGATGCCTGCAACACAGGAAAGACTCAGTGGAACTATAAACGAGCTGTTCATTAAAGATACCTATGTAAATTACAAGACAAAAGGTAATATTCAATATAAAATGCTCCTATTTTTTTCAGAAAGCTTCACAAAATGAGTTTTAAGTTGGCAGTGATTACCAGCAATGTTTTTGTTAGGAACTTCACACAGCTTTCTTTTATTCTTAATTACTTTTGTAACTACCAACACTTATTCAATTAGATATGTTAATAGTCCCTGGATTTCTGTACACCTGTTTCTTCCAGCTGTCTGCAAGGCTGGTTCTTCGACATCTGTATGGAATTGGTAGTTCCATTTCCTACCATTAAAATCACAGGAAAACAAGTCCTAGGATCAGTATGGGGTGAAAGAGCCTAAAATAAAGACAAAAGGCAGTTAAGTATGAATATTCTTGCAGTGAAATCAGTGTTATAAGTATAAATTCTGGGATTCACAGACAGAAAGGAAGTTTCCCTTACTTTGTGTGTGTGTGTATATATATATATATGGTCCAGGTTGTAGAGTTGTTTTGGCTATGAAAATTAAAGCAAAAGTTAAGTACTTAAAAACTGAGTCATTTATAATTGGTTAAGATACCTATCAAAAATGCTTTCCAGAATATGCTTTCCCCCATATTCCTTAAAAAAAAATACTTACTGTGTACCTCCTATGCATCATAATTTAGGATATAGTGTCTTTAGAGAAGTAATTCAGTTAAAATGAGGTCACTTTAGTGGGACCTAATCCACATGACTGGTGTCTTTATAAGAGAAGACAGACATCCATATACACAGAGGAAAAACTGTGTGAAGACATGGGGAAAGTTTCCTATATTCAGGGAGTACAGCGGTGAAGACAATGCCCCTGACCTCATGGAGCTTATAAAGGAGTAGGAGGGACTGATAAATTCAGATTAGTTGAATGTTATGAAGATGATATAATAGGGTAAAATTATAGACAGGAAATGGTTTGCACAAGAGAAATGCTATTTTCTGAAGGTGGTTAGTCTTTTCAAAGGGGTAATATTGAAATGAGATAAGATCTTTAACTTATACAACCAAGAAAGATTAAGGAAATAATTATTTTACCCATTGTTGGAGAGAGTGCTGCATAATAGGCACCATAAATTGAAACAAACCATATTAAGAGAACATAGACATAACACATTTTAAATGCACATAAATTAACCTACAATTATATTTGTGGGATTTTATCTAAAGTGTTTGCACCAAGAGTTGTTCCTAAGGTTGTTCATTGCACAATTGTCTATAGTAATAAAATTTTGAGGAAAACTGAGTTTCAACTACAGAATACTTACTAAATAAATTTTTAAAATATGATACATCGGCAAAATAGAATATCCTGCCTTCATTAAAATGATGTTATACTGTTTCTGATGCAAGGAGGCAAATCTTCCTCTCTCTCTCAGACTCTTTCATGATACGAAGGGAATGTTTAAAAGGTATAAGCCTACAAGTAGGAAAAGAGAATAGCCAGCAATAAACAATGGGAGGTAAATGGAAGAATCTCAGTAGATGAGGCATATCAAAGGAAGCCACAGTCTGGAACTCATGTGCTATGAACATCAGTAAAGAAAGAAGTTGATCCACCCAGCAAGTACAAGTATGGCAAAAGGAAGAAATAGTAAAAAGGGCTAAAAATGGCAGATGAACTCTGGAGAAATTTATGCTCCAATTTGTCCCCCTCCCTTGCCTGCCTCTAGTGGCCTGAAACTTTATGCTCAACCCCAAACAACACCTGGAAAAACCTAAGGCAGCTAAGGCTTATGGTTGGCGCCATAAGATAAACACTTCCTCATTCTATTATATGGACATACTGTGACCTAATACCCAGTTCTGCCACTTACCCCAAAGAAAGTCTGGCAGTCAATAAACCATAATTAGCAGCATAGATCATGCAGTTGGACTTATCGTCACCTAATTCTAAACATAAGCAAATGAGACATTTCCAGAAAGGCTACAAGATCGAAGAGAAATACCAAGATTTAAAAACAAAAATAACCTTTGGAAAAAGTAAGAGAAATAAGAAATTACAAAGAAAGAAAGACCTTCAAGTTAGAGTTCTCAACAACGTTTAGGAAGATATCACTTCTCTAAAATAAAACATTACATTAAACAAGTCAGAGAATAAGAAAGAAGTCTTGAGAATTAAAGAGTTAGAGTTGGAAAAGAGAACCACTTAAACATACTGCCCTGCCATCCCAGTTCCAATCTAACTATCAGCCTCTTGAGTGCAGAAAATGCCAGAGAAGCCTGGACATTATAAATAAGTTCTTGGGCTCTGCTGGGGTCTGGTTGGAGAAAACAGATCTGCAACCTATGCCCCGCAGGATGGAGATGAGCCAGGGATGGCACCAAAAAGCCCAGGGACATGAAGTACAACACCTGGTAACATGAAGAGATGTGCATCCCCTGCCAGCCAAGGATCCCTAAAAGGAGAGGAATTCCTGAGGAACTGCGTGGAAACTAAATAAGGCAACTGAGTTGACCCTGGCCATGAGGCTGGTAAAATTTTATCCAGCTCAGTGCTTCTCCAAATTAGAAACATCTGGGAAGCTTGTAAAAATCCCATTGCCCAGACCACATGGCCTACCAATTAAATCAGAGTCTCCAGGGGTGGGATAGAATCATTAGTATTTTTGAGGTTCACTATGTGATCTCAAAGCACAGCCAAGTCTGAGAACCAGTGCTCTAGCTATTTGCAGCAGCACCAACAGTGGGAACACCTGGGAATTTGTTAGAAATGGTGAATCTGGTCTTATTCCAGACTTCTGGAGCCAGCATCTACATTTCAATAAGATGGCCAAAGGATTCACCTTTACATGAAAGAATAAAAAGTTCTGCATCTAGCCCAAGGACTAGAAATCCAGACCAAATAAACCAAGGATGGAGACTAGCCATTACTACCCAATGCCTAACTGGGAATAATACTCCTAAGGTAATTCCCATGTGCACAAAGATTGAAGACCCCTGCCCTAGACATTGCAATTGAGGAGACAAGAGCAGGAGAAAAGTTTTCCCTTTGGGACCCGAATGGGATATTGACAGATTATTTACTGCTTTATTATTGGCCCTCAGGGAAATGCTGCAGTTCCTGTCTCCCCATAAGGGTAGACTCCACATAAGACAGGCAAGGAGCCCCATGCCCAAAAGATGAGACATGAGCAGATGAAGAAAAAAAGACACATCTATAAGGCTTCAGCCAAGCAGAACACCCAGAATAGGCAGCTTCTAGAAAAATAAAAATATTTTTGTCAACAAAAACATTTTTTAATGTTAGATTTTAATAGATTAATTAGAGGTGATGTTAGCTGTTGAAATATATGTCCTTGACTTTCTTATTTTTTAGGTAATCTCTGTGCCCAATGTGGGGCTTGAACTCATGACCCTGAGATCAAGAGTGGCATGCTCTACTGACTGAACCAGCCAGGTGCCCCCAAATATGTGTCCATGAATATAAAGTATAAGTATATAAAGTATAAGTATCTCACAAAGAGATGGATATCATGAAGTTAGAGACATAGATGATGTTGTGGGTTGAATTGTGTCCTCCAGAAAGATCTTAAAGTCCCAACCCATACCTGTGAATGTGACCTTATTTAGAAATAGGGTTTTTATAGATGTAAGCAAGTTGAAATGAAGTCATGCTGGATTAGGGTTGACTGTAATATGGTGAGTTTATGTCCTTGAAAGGAATGAGATATTTGAAGACACAGGGAAGGCTCAAGGAAGAAGGCCATGTGAATAAGGAGACAAATTGGAGTTAGGCTACCACAAGCCCAAAACCATCAAGAATTGCCAGGAACCACCAGAAGTTGGAAGAGGTACATGAAATGATACTTTCATTTTGGACTTCTAATTTCCAGATCTATTGTAGAATAATATCTGTTGTTTTAAGCCACCCAGTTTGTGGAACTTTCTTACAGAAGCTCTTGGAAACTAATGCAGATGACAAATCCAGAAAACCCAACATATAAATGGAAAACTAAAATAGCAACTAACAGACAAAAATTTTATTTCCTTGAGTTTAAGAAATTTTTGAAGCTTCAGATTGAAAGGTATCACTGACTTCCAGTACTGACTATAAAAAACATGTACCTAGACATATATATCCTGGCAACAAATTCTCTTTCCAAAGATAAACCCTCTTTTGCAAAAAGGAGAAATTACTAACAAAGTAAAAAAACAATTGGACTTCTCATCTGAAAAACCAGAAGCCAGAATTTAGTGAACTAGTATCTACAGACTTTTAAAACACTGCAATGTAGGGGCGCCTGGGTGGCGCAGTCGGTTAAGCGTCCGACTTCAGCCAGGTCACGATCTCGCGGTCCGTGAGTTCGAGCCCCGCGTCGGGCTCTGGGCTGATGGCTCAGAGCCTGGAGCCTGTTTCCGATTCTGTGTCTCCCTGGGTGGCGCAGTCGGTTAAGCGTCCGACTTCAGCCAGGTCACGATCTCGCGGTCCGTGAGTTCGAGCCCCGCGTCGGGCTCTGGGCTGATGGCTCAGAGCCTGGAGCCTGTTTCCGATTCTGTGTCTCCCTCTCTCTCTGCCCCTCCCCCGTTCATGCTCTGTCTCTCTCTGTCCCAAAAATAAATAAACGTTGGAAAAAAAAAAATTAAAAAAAAAAAAAAAAGACTGCAATGTAAGAATCTTATACCTAGGCAAGGTATAAATTTTCTCACCTGCATAAATGCAAAATGTATAAATAAATGAGTACATGTGAGGTACTATATCTGAAGCACATAATGGAGAATGGATTATAACAAAACTGCCAATGAATCAGAATACAGACTTTAAAATAAAGATGAAATCAAGAGACTACAATGGTATACAATTGATCTTATAACTGTATAGTTAAATTTAAATGAATAATGACAGAGTGGGAAATAGATATGTACACAATAGGTTATGATTTTAAATAGCATGCGATGGGTGCCTGGGTGACTCAGTCTGTTGAGCATCTAAGTCTTGGTTTCAGCTCAAGTCATGCTCCCAGGATCATGGGATCCAGCCCCACATGGAGTCTGCTTAAGATTCTCTCTCTCTCTCTCTCTCTCTCTCTCTCTCTCTCTCTCTCTCAAATAAAAAACAAATAAAATAAATAAAAATAAAATAGCATGTGAACCTACTGGTATGCAGATCTTTGTACATGTCTGTAAGGCCACATATTTAGATGTAGTTTTTGGCTACAATGGATTCAAAGCTAATAACTGTTTATTATATTCCCCCCACACACTTATAAATTCATTATTTTTATTTCCCCCTAGGTTAGAGTGTCTTCAGAACGTTTTTTCTTTCCATGCTTGAAGTTATAGTAATAACTTTCTATTGCTTTTACATTGAAGAAAAACTCTCTGAAATAGAAGTTTTTAATTTGCTTTGAAGTCTTGTTCTACTCTTTCTAATATCTTTTGTGACTGAGAAGCAACCATAATTTGTTTTCCCTTTTAGAAAATGTGTTTCTGCCCCTTCTACATACTTGTACAATCCTTTTTAGTTTTTGAAATATAGTAACCTCATCAGAAGAGAGCTCAGTGTTGGTTGCTTTTCATTAATTTTGCCTGACAAATGGAAAACCCTGTAGGTAGAGAAATTAAGGTCTACCCTCAATTCAGGACATTTCTTTTATATTTAATTTCTACTGTGTTTTATTCTTTTTCATTTCTTCTCTATTCTATTCCCTTTCCTAGGAACACAAAGTATATGCACATTGAATCACCAATATCTCATTCTTCTCTTTAATCTTTTTTTTCTTTTGAGAGAGAGAGAGAGAGAGAGAGAGAGAGAGAAATAGAGTGCACACACATGAGTGAGGGGAGGAGCAGGGAGAGGGAGAGAGAGAGAGAATCCCAAGCAGGCTCAGCACTGTCAGCGCAGAACTCAACATGGGGCTCAATTGCACAAACTGCGAGATCATGACCTGAGCCCAAGTCAAGAGTTGGACATTTAGCCAACTGAGCCACCCAGGTGCCCCTCTTTAATCTTTTTTGTTATAACTTTTATAAAAATCTTGTAGCTTTTCTTTGGTTCATGTTGTAGGTAATTTTCTCAACTATGTCTTAATGATCCCATTTTCTGCAGTGATGATTTTTCTCTTTACTACTTGGAAGGCTTTAATAGTATTATTACTTTTATTAAATCTACTTCTTTAACAAGAATCTCTATGGCTCATTATTCAACATAACACTCATGTTCATTTCAGACCCCATGTTATACTGAATATTAGTCCAAAATAGATAGCACCTAAAATTTGATTTTGTTTTCTTGGGTAAGTCTTTAAATATATGCTCTTCAACTAAATTTTTCACACTGGTTTAGAGTGTGTTAATCCCACTGTATTCATAGAATAAGGGTTGCCAGTTTAGTATAATGGGTTGAGAGCAGGAGGGTTTCTGTTGGCTCAACTTTCTTGGTTTTTTCCTAACATCTTGAAAAGTATACTCCTAGGGGCGCCTGGGTGGCGCAGTCGGTTAAGCGTCCGACTTCAGCCAGGTCACAATCTCGCGGTCCGTGAGTTCGAGCCCCGCGTCGGGCTCTGGGCTGATGGCTCAGAGCCTGGAGCCTGTTTCCGATTCTGTGTCTCCCTCTCTCTCTGCCCCTCCCCCGTTCATGCTCTGTCTCTCTCTGTCCCAAAAATAAATAAACGTTGAAAAAAAAAAATTAAAAAAAAAAAAAAAGAAAGAAAAGTATACTCCTAGAAAGTAAGCTAGAGGATGATCCTGTAGGTTAATGTTGTCACCTTAAATCATTCAGTGATTTTAAGAGCATGGGAAAGAAGTTAATACTATAGGAAGTTGTAGCCAAAATATCATCTTTCCAAAAAGCACTTTCTCTACATCTGTTGAAACCCATTGCATAAAGGCCAACTCAGCTAGGTTTGGAGAATTGGGGGGGGGGGCACTTGGTTCTCTTTCACTTCTAATTCAGCTGGCCATACATTCAGGGGTGTGGGTGTGGAACCCCATCAGATTTCTTTCTATGTGATAAAACTACATGTTTTCTTCTTAATTAATACTTTTACTATTAATGACATAAAAATGTTAAATGAGGGGTGCCTGGATGTCTCAAGCAATTGAGCATCCAACTCTTGATTTCTGCTCAGGCCATGATCCTGGGATAGTGATATTAAGCCCTGCATCAGGTTCCACAGTGTGGAGTCTGCTTGGGATTCTCTCTCGCTCTCTCCCTCTCTGTCTCTCTCCCCCACTCATTCTCTCTCTCTCTCTTTCTCTCTCTCTCTCCCTCTCTAAGATAAAAATTAAAATATTAAATGACTATTTAAGTAGATATTCCCCTATCCTTCCAATGACTCATCCTTGTTTCCAGACTTCAATCTGAATTAGTAGATGTGGCAGCAAGCAGACTCTAAATAGGGCCCCTAATGGCCCCTATCTCCTGGTATTTTTACCCAGCATCATCCTCTTCCCTTGACTGTGAGTAGGATCCATGACTTGCTTCTAATAGGATCCATGACTTGCAAAAACGAAGGGGTGTCATGCATGTGATTACATTATATTAGAGTGCAACTTTTCTCTTGTTAACAGACTCCCGCTGCCTTCGATGAAGTGCGCTGTCATCTAGAGAGGCCAATGTGGCAAGGAACTGACAGTGAAGAGCTGAGGGCCTCAGTCTGGGAGTCTGCAAGGAACTGAATATTGTTACAACCACATGAGCTTGGAAATGGATCCTTCTCCAGTCGAGCCGCAGGTGAGACCCTATAGGACTAGACAAAACCTTGATTGATGTTTGTGAAAGACCCGGAAACAGAAGACCCAGGTGAGCCATGCTCAGATTCCTGGCCCACAGAATGTACATTGTTTAATGTCACTACATTTGTGATGATTCGTTTTGCAACAATAGATAAATACTATGGTGGGTTTCCTTCTCAAATCAGAACATTGCTATTGGAAAAAACATTTCAGACGAAAACAAATTATTTTGACTGAGTCATTGTTACCTTGGAATCTAATAGATCTAGGTCAAGGGGGGAAAACCCCCAAATGGATTTTCTCAATCCTCCCCATAGCCTGTTCATATCTCTGATGCCTGTACCATCCCAATTAGGAGATATTGGTAGAATTTTCCAGAAACTTTTCCACCTGCTTTCCACAATGAACTCATAAGCTATCTTTGAAACATCTAGTTCCCTAGAAGCAGAGACTTACAAGGGGATTATAAAGCATTTTAGTGTATGTTTTCAGGAGAAAAAAAAAATGAGGAAAGCAGGAGAGAGGAAAGGAAGAAAGCTAAGCAAGATATGGTCTCTCAGCTGGAGAGTAACTTTAATTTTATTCCCTTAGGAATCTTTGGAGCAAAAGCTGCACCTCAGAACTGATTCCAACTTTAGGCAAGAGGCCCAGTCTTTTGCCCCTGTACTGATCAGTCTTTGGTTGCTGGCTATCCTGAAAAGTCTGGAGAGATTTGGATGGACAGGCTGAGTCCATAGCAACCAAGGCTGACGGCAACCGGAGGAAAGTTTCACACACTCAGTGAAGGGCAGGGAGCCAACTGCATTCACCAAGAAAGGTAAGTTGTGCTCTGCATCTAGGCATCATCTTTGAAAGTGTTCTAAACTATTATATCTGACAAATGGTCTTGAAATGTTTGTAATTGGCAGTATCTTTAGTTTCAGTACTGCAGGCATTTTCTTCCCTATCTCTTTGGTCAATTTATTAAATTAATATGTGAAAGTTTACAAATTTGCTTTTAGCCCACTATCTTTCTAAAAGTTTCAGAGTTTATGAAAATGCGGTAAACCCATGTGGTTAATTATTCATGCATTCTGCATTGGTAATACTCTGAATTAGCAAAATCTGTAGTTTACATGAAGGACCTGTCGACCATTTCTTACCCCACCCCACCCCCCAACATACCATCTGTCCAACAGAACTCGTGAGTTAGGGATTCAGTCTTACTGCTTCTGGATAAAAAATAACTACCGTCTCACTCAGATTGCATGTTTGTTGGCCCCATTCCCGCCTGAGTTAGGGGCACAGTGACTTGAAAACAATCCCCACAGCTCAGGTTATCCTCTCACCATGCCGCGGGGGTGGTTGGCAAGGTTTTTCCTGTCACAGCTGGTATGATCCTGAGTTACTCAGCCAGAGGAAAATTGCCTCCTAATGGAACCCTAAGCCCTCCATTCAATTTTCCCTTAAGGTCTGAAGAGAGCAATCCCAAGAACTCATGCTAAGCAAAGCCTCTTCAAAAATTATGGTCTGTGCTCATTTGAGAATCAGAAATTTTCAATTATATAGCCTCCCAGGATACATTTTAAGGAAAAACAAAAGACAATTGTTTTTGCTCACTTGTTAAACACTAACCATTTTGTTCCTAGCTCCATTACTTTTTTTTTTAACTTTATCCCTTTTATGCAAATAAGCAGCCCATTTTCAATCTTCCTTGAAATAAGAAATGTAGGCTCTGTGTATGGGAAATATGTAGTTATGGAGTTTGCTTTAAAAATTGTCTTTGGGAGCAACTTGAAGTTGACACTTCAAAGTTTCAGAAGTGCTCTCACATCCATTGCTTCATTTGACAGGTGTTATAACCCCCAATTTACAGACCAGAATTCAGAGATCACCTAACTTTTAAAATCGTGTTGCTAAGAACAAACAGAACTGAGACAAGAACCAAATTTTCTGACTTAAGTCAGATGCTGTTTCTCTTCTTCCATGCTGCCTTTTAACTGTCAGCAATAGGCATTCTCAATTTCTTTCTTGATCCTAGGGATACTTGCTTTATTATTATTTTTCACTCAGGGATTCCACAAACACACAACAGGACTTAGTAACGCCCCATTTAGTGTCATTCAATATTAGCACTCCCTTTATGTATTTCCACATTCTCTAATGAGGACCCTGACTTAATTGTCTAATCCAGACATGTTATTTTACCAGTGCGACTCCAAGATGTACTGGTGAGTCCCGAAACTGGCATATTATTGCAGTTTATTTGAATTTTATTGTATCACCCTTATGCTTTATTTCTACTGCATTTCAAAGCAGTCCTTAGCATGCGTAATATCACTTAAATAAGACATAGTGCTGCAAAATGAGAGTTCTCTAGATATCCCCTGTGCAACCACAGGAGGCCCCTTCCAAACCAAAAAGCTGTGAATCTTATCTGTGGTTTTGTTGTAAATTTTGATCCGGAGGCATGTTTAATAGCTTTTCAGTGACTATTGTAAAGGGAGTATTTACTTGAAATGATGTCTGCTTATATTATTTCTTTCCCAAATTGCTCCCAGCAACTAGAAAATCTGCTTGTACCTCTCCATCAGTAGCCTCCCTGGAAAGGAGACATTTTCTGTTTGTATACTGCCTGAAGTATTTGATTTTTCTTGATGATCTTTAAAGTTCAGCCAAAAGGACAAACAGCACATCCAATGATTCTCAATCTTTTCACCACTAAGGATACTTTTATTACTTTGCTCCTTGATTTGAAATATTTCACCTGCCAAACTTCACATTTACCAAGGAATTCATTATTTTCCCATTTTTAGTACCATATATATATAAATATATAGCAAATGCACAGAGCACTTGATATGCTGGGTGCTGTTCTAATGATTTACATAATTAACTTCTTTAACTTTTCTTTTTTTTTTTTTTAATTTTTTTTTTCTTCAACGTTTTTATTTATTTTTGGGACAGAGAGAGACAGAGCATGAACGGGGGAGGGGCAGAGAGGGAGGGAGACACAGAATCGGAAACAGGCTCCAGGCTCCGAGCCATCAGCCCAGAGCCTGACGCGGGGCTCGAACTCACGGACGGCGAGATCGTGACCTGGCTGAAGTCGGACGCCCAACCGACTGCGCCACCCAGGCGCCCCACTTCTTTAACTTTTCTGACTCTATGGGAGATGAATACTATTATCTTCATTTTGCATGTGCTGCACAGAAAAGTTAGACAACTGGCAGGAGCTGAGAGAGCTGAGATTTGAGCACAGGCATTTTAGCTCCAGAATCGATGCTCTTAACCTCTGCATGTGCTGTTTCCCATTTGTAGTGTCTAATTAGCAGAGATCTGTGAAAAGGTGTACCTCTTTTACTTTCAGAAAAATGGAATCAGGAAAAGACATGACTTCCTCCAATGGGCAAACACCCCAGGTGGAAAAACCATTGTCCTTGGAGTCAGGTTACTAGAATCCAAGTTGTCACTTCTCCCTTTGTCAGCTTTATACCTGTGTGGACATCTTTTATGTTGCCACGTCTCCAATTCTTAGTGTGAAAGTAAGGATGTGAAGATTTATCCTGCCTATCTCATACATTACTTCAAAAAAAATCCTTCATGATACAATCTACCATGTGCCAGGCACTGTTGCTGGATATTGGCATGCAGATATGAATGAGGCGAAACTATTTCCCTGAAGGAATCCAGTGTCTAGAGTGGAGGTACAGAAAAGTAAACACGTGCACTCCCAGTGTGATGGGTTGATGCCATAGGAGTTATTGAATACTAGGGGAGAGAAAAGGAAGAAATGTGTCCCATTTCTCCAGAGTGGGCAGGTAGGGAAGGCAAGGTCAGGGAAACATCATGGAAAAGATGATTCCTGAAATGAGTCTTGAAAGATCAGGAATAGTTCACATGGCACATAATTGATGGGGAAACAGGATATGTGAAAACATGAAGATGCCAAAGGAAAAGATATGCTCTAATTTGGAGCACTTCTAAAAGTATAGAAGACACAGCTCCAGGGCAGTTAGCAGGAGGGGAGATTGAATCACATACAGAGCTGGAAGATAGGTGTGACTAACAGGACAAAGCGTTTTATAAATTCCAAAGCATGATATAAATAGACAATAGTATTTGGGATCAGAGTCTATACTGACCGTTCAGCATTTTTCCTGAGTTGCATGATACCAGCTCATGCACGGCCCTGGATCCTAGAATTCAAGAACCCTTTAAAGAGCTCTGAAAAGTTTATTCCTGAGCAGTAATCCAGAAACACACAAGGTGTTGAAACCAAGACCTTTTCACCCCTTCTCATCCAGAATTTCAAATGAAATACTGTAGTTCTCAGTTAGAGGCTTTGCATCTAGAGAAGTCAAAACTGTGCTTCTGACAGAGCTTAGAGAAATCACAGAAGCCTAAAGGATTCTAAACAAAGAATTCTGGTCGTATCATTTTGGGAAGACATGAGGGCCCGAGACAGAGAGCCTCAATCATAATTGCTTCAATTTTCTATTTCGCTTTGCTTTTGTAAATGAGGAAGGAAATGATGAGCAGAATAATTTAACTTAGGTCTCCTGAAAACACATTTATTCTCCCTTCTCCCATTTAGTCTTCATTTTGCTTTTGGAGAATTTCAGTAAAAAAATAGGAATGTGCATTGTCTAGGGGAAATTGCACTGGTATAATAAGTCCATGAAATTTTCAATGGGGCACAGGTGGGACGAAGACAGCTGTTGCCCATTTAGGCAAACGTGCATGTTTTTTAAGAGGAAATTATGTATAAATTGACCAAAATAACAGCTTTTCTGAATAATCGAGGTAACTGACACCATTCTACTCATTACTTTGTTGGTGTAAGCAAAAGTTTTGTAGACTTTAAAGATGCTACCATATTTCTTTTACCTTTACTCTCTCAGGTGTACAGGGAAGATGTTGGTAACCATAACTGCACAAAGCTCATATGGACCTGATCATTCCATTTGCAAGCAAACGAATAAGACCTTCAGGAAATATTAGGTTGTTTTGTTACATGTATAGTCTGTGTTACCTGATGTCGAATATCAAATCCATGTTCACGGAGCAGAAATTACCTGTAAGGCACCAATTACATTTTAGATAGCAAAAGAGAAGTCCTACATCATTGTAACAGCTTTCAATTAAATTAAGGATAAATGCGCAACAAGTTTACAAAATTCACTGATACCCTAAGTTGGATTTGGAGAGATATATAATTTTTTAACTAAGTTGATGTTTATCTAAAGCCCCAAGCTGTTAGTAAAAAGTATAATGCTAATAACTTTTATTCCTATCCAATTTAAACTTTAGTCTAAACTAATATTATAAAGAGCCTGTTTAGGTAATTTTAAGTATATTCTAAGTAAATATATTTGATTTCTCAGACAGTTTCCACTTCCCAGTTTCTTTCCCCCAGGATGATATGCAGTCTACAGGAGGAGGTTTGGTATGACCAGGCTGGCAGGGCTGGAGAGAGGTAGTAAAAGGGACCACTGACCTCAAGCTTGTCCTCGGGCTTGCGCTGGCTCTCACACTCTGACGGGGGCTCACCTTCTTGCATCTGCAACTGTTGGTAGAACTCTCGATCTGGATTCTTTCAGTTTGTTGGGCCTGCTCTCTATCACTGAGCGAGCCAGCCTCACAGGGCCTCCTTCCACCCAGCCCTCACTGCAGCCCATACCAGCCTTCTCCAGGGCCTCCCTTGTCCTGCCACACAGGCCTATTGCTCCCCCAGCTTCGCATCAGTTCCACGCAAGAACCTCAGAGGTCTCTCAGGCTCCCACTCACACCCCACCAGCTCACCTCCTGACCACACTGTGCTCTTTGCTCTATGTCACTCTGAACTATCTCAAACATTTCCCTGTGCCTGAGCCTTAATGGGAAAAGAGAAAATCAAGAGACCTCTCATTCCCAACATTTATGTATTAAACATGGAAAGATGCTAAACAGTAGCTAAAGAGTTTTTTGTTATGATCTGTTACCATAACAAAAACAACAACAAAAATGTTCCAGAGCTCAAAGGTGCAGCCCTAACTCTGTTCCTTCCTCCCTTCTAAGATCAAGAGGTCATTTGCCCACATTCACTGAATCCACTCAAATCATGCATGACAGACGCTGGTCCAGGCCTGGCATCTCAGAGATGAAAAGCAGCCAGACCATCATAACAGAAGGGCCTCTCTAACGGAAAGGTAACAGATGCCATCATAGAACACAGAAATCTGCTGCGACGGAGGAAGCACAGGGCACTGGAGAATCCAGAGGAGGACTCCTAGCCAGACTGGGGAGGCCAGGAAAAACTTTCCGGTAAACCAATGCCTGAGATGAGTCTTGGAAAAAAGCAGGAATTGTCTAGAAGACAACAGCAAAAACACGTAGTGCATGAGAGGAAGCAGCCCCATAGAAAGACAGGGAGGTGTAAGAGCGTGTGGCTCATTAACGGAACCACCAAGTTTCTTGGTGTGGCTGTCCTGCACATATCACACGTTCATCTTTCCTGTCCTCTCCTGAGAGCCTTTGATTTTGACTTGATTTTCCACAGCTATGAACAAAGGCTTAAATGCAAAGTAGAAATGAACAGGGTCATATGCAGTGAAAAACTTGTAGATGGATACCTTTTGGAGATGAAAGCAAAAACATTTTACAATATTTCTTAAAAGCATATGATTTCGCTTCTAAAGATTTCAGGCTTCCTCTTGGTTTCAAACAGCAGAATAACTGGCTATTGTTACTGGTTTCTTCGTCTTTTTTTCTTTTTTCTTTTTTTCCCTGCCTATCTAAAAGAATTTCTTCTAATATTCTCCACCCATTACAGAGTAGTGGGAAGGTACATCACACAGGAAAATTCCAGAATTTACAAATGCCGTAGTAACAAGGCAGTCTACCTAAAGAATGCATTGTTTAAACTATACAAGAACTAGAAAGGAATAGCCCTGAATATTTTTGTCTTTTTCCCATTTTTATGAAAATGAGTATTCTTTAAATAAATGTGCACATCCCGCATTTATTTAGGCCATGTAGAAATAAATAAAATAAATTAAAGACAATGATGCCAGCATGGGGGAGCACTCCCAGTACAACACAAAAATATGTTGAGAGGTTGATAAATCAGTAAAGGTGGAGTATATTCCTGAGGCGAAATTTCTAGGACATTATGCTAATTGGAATGATTTTCCTTATAATGGATGAAGTTTACCTCTAAACTCAGAACTGCAAATGTTTATGCAGCTCACTAGAACTACCAAGATTGTCTATCTGTTCAATCTGAGAGAAAATATTTAAAGGAAAGGTAAACATATCCATCCTAAAATACGTTAAATGTCATGTCGGTCAAGGTAATTGCCCCTGCTAGAATGGCATATAAAAAAGTTTAATTTGAAATCTTGAGTCTTTCCCTGCCTGCTAAAAAAAATAATAAATATTTATCCCCAGCATTTCTACATTTTAGAGAAAAGAACTCTATGCTTCCCCTTCAGTGTCCTCATCAACCTCTTTCTTCAAACCAGTAGATTTACTAAGTACTACTCATTCTTCTTACCATGTAATTAGCTGTGATTTCCTTCAGGGCTAAAGTTCTTAAGACATCCCTTCTAACAGAATTAGCTTGGGGTATATATAGAGGGGAGAGAGAGCAGGCTGAGAGAGTGTTTATGGAGTCAGAGAGCTCCTTACTAAATTGACATGATTGTTTCAACACCACTACTCCAAAGGTCCCAGTGTAGAATTTGCTCCATGTTTCTTTTTTCTTTTTTAACTTTTTAAATGTTTATTTATTTTTGAGAGAGAGAGAGAGAGAGAGAGAGAGAGAGAATGTGCAGGGGAGGGGCAGACAGAGAGGGAGACACAGAATCTGAAGCAGGCTTTAGGCTCCAAGCTGTCAGCACAGAGCCCGATGTGGGCCTTGAACTCACGAACCATGAGATCATGACCTGAGCCAAAGTTGGATGTTCAACCAACAGAGCCACCCAGGCACCCCTTCACCCAATGTTTCTAAAAGATTGCTGGAGCTAGTGTCAAAAGATCAGTTTACAAGAACTTTGAAGTCTCCCTTACAAGGCTTTATCCGCAGAATAGAGCTACAATGGCACACAGGCTGGATCCAGGAGTAACAGGCCAGTGATAGAAACTGGACAAAGAGGGGAGAGGATTTTAGGCCCAGAACAGTGCCTGTCCCTGAGATTATTTTCTGACCCAGCCTTGATAGCCCAAAACATGAGTTTGGGACTGAGAGCCAAACAGAAGACCCAGAATCACCATGCTCCCTAAAACACTGAAAATGGGGCACCTGAAAATAGTCAGCTAGGCCTCCGACTTCAGCTAAGGTCATGATCTCATGGTTTGTGACTTCAAGACCCCCATCAGGCTCGCTGCTGTCAGTGCAGAGCCTGCTTCGGATACTCCGTCTCCCTCTCTCTGCCCCTACTTTGCTCATGCTCACACGCTCTCTCTCTCTCTCTCTCTCTCAAAAATAAATAACATTTAAAGCATTTAAAATGAAAGTTACTTCCTGCAGGATTGTGCTAAAGTTTTCATTCGTTTGACAGGAAGCTTACAGATGCTTCCCTTGCACTGACAGGCTCCACATGGTATCAGCACCCAATGGTGTCACCAGCAGCTGCCACCATGGGCCTGTGGCAGAAATGAGGAGTTGTCATTTCTACCCCTAGACTTAGCCTTTGCCTGAGTGCCAGAGCTGGGGTTCTCTTAGTGGAAGTGACCTCGGTTTTCTCACTTCCAGTCCTTCATGTTTCTTTAAGGATATAACAGACATTTAGGGTGACTGAAGACATCATGACCACATTATTCCTTTCAGCATGTCATTCCTTACTAAGATACATGGGAAATTTTTGCTTTGTAACTGGAGAATGTAGGAGTTTGCTTCAGAGAGAAGTAATAGTGAGAGGAGAATGACAAGGGAAAGAAGAAGTCCCCAGGGGGCTCCTAGGCCTGAGTTTACTATCTACTATTGGAAGGGTGGAAGACTGACTGTCACAGACCTGTCTTCATGAGGTTTTAGTCAAGAGGGTTGGCCAGAATTGTATTCATCCATTCAGATGAGACCTAGAAACAAGGAGAGCTGCTTTAAAGGCACTGATTATTCAGGGAGGTCATAGTCAAGGAGCAAATAGATCTTCCTCCTTCATCAGTTTGCATGGGACTCAGAACAAGTCTGGTCCCCTCAGGACTGGATGATCTTAAAAACAACTGGAATGGACGTCCTTAACAAGTACACTGGGGTTCCCAGGTGAGGCAACTGACAGCATTGTAGGTTCTCTGGGCCACAATATTAGTGGGTGACAGCTGTGAGGAAACAGAATACAGAACAAGAAAGGACAGCCAGCATGTTTGCTGGATGCAGGTGGCTGCAACCAATTCATGATGGGCACAAACAAGTCCACTTTCAGAAACTCTCGAAATAACTCCCGTCTGAATGAAAACTCTGTGTAAAAAATCGGATTTTCTCGGGGTGTCTGGGTGGCTCAGTCAGTTAAGCGTCCAGCTCTTGGTTTTGGCTCAGGTCACGATCTCACGGTTCATGGGTTCAAGCCTCATGCTGGGCTCTGCACTGACAGCAGAGAGCTCCCTCTCTCTGTGCCCCTCCCTGACTCATGCTCTCTCTTTCAATAAATAAATAAACAAACAAACAAATAAATAAATAAGAAATTGGATTTTTTTTTCTCTCTCAGTCCCCCATGTCTGGCACTCCATAAATATTTGTTTGTTGTGGAACGCATTCAGGATGCTTTCAGGAAACTGATTTCCAGTAATCAGTTCAATGAGTACTTAAGCTAGCATCCTTTGATCATTTAAATATTTGTGACATAACTTTGTAGACACAAAGGAGTGGGTGATATTTATTTTGTGGACAGAGCAATTTAGTTTGGGTCACTCTGTGCAAGAGGCTTTTCTCTTGGGGATAGGGAAGGGGGAGAGAGGCAATTAGGGCAAAAAGGGTGGGTATGATTTCTGCAATGGCAAATCCAGGAAGTCTGGGCAGTAGTTCCGTTTTTACATGTTAGAAGGATGCTCTCTTGTCTCCCTTCAGCTTCGTTGATCAGACAAGAAATGGCTGTGGGCAGCCTCAGGGCCCTGCAGAATTGAGCTGTCCTTGGTGCGATTCTCAAATACCATGACTTGGTGACTGCAGCAGTGCCCAAACTTTCCTTTGAATCAAAAATTTCCTCACATCAGCCTGTGCCAAGGCTCTGATATTCCGGCATCAGGCAGCCTCGGCGTAAGGTGTCTGTTTAAATTCAAATATGTTACCTTGGAGGAGTAACATATTAATCCATCAGTAGCCATTAATACAACAACACAAATTAGTTTATCAGTCAGCCACTGGGTAAGCAGTGCCTCAGGGAATGGTATGTAGGGCAGATTTGTTACTTTTTCCCCATCTTAGATTATGATTTATTATATAAACAAAAATTGCAGCAGCAATAAAAAAAGTCTAAAACAAAGACCAAATTCTCCCCATGTTCCTACTGTAGTAACGTACTAATTGTTTTATCTGGGTTCCCTTTCAGCTCCTATTCAAATTCAAAAATCAGCTTTAATTCAAGCGTTTCCCATTCTTTTCTGAATAATAATAGCTAACATTTATTAAGTGCTTACTGTGTGCCAGGCACTGTCCCAAAAACACTTAAACAAATTAAATCATGTCATCTAAACAACAGCTCATGAAGTAGATACTGTTTTATCCTTATTTACACATGAGGGGACAGAGGCCCAGAGAAGTTAAGTAACTCACAGAAGGCAGTAAATAATCAATTCAAACTCAAGCATTTGGCTCCAACACCCATGCTTTTCACCCCAGAACCAAGCATCCCATTTACCAGTAAGGAAACTGGGGCATCATGTAATTAACTTGCCAGTAGTTCCTTAAACAATATGTGGTGGCACCAGAGTTTGAGCAGACCGCCTGGTCCTGAGCCCACCCTCTTAACTGCACTGCACAGATGATTGACGCTTTACCCTAGCTGATTCAGCCTGTGAACGAGGTTGACATCATTATGCCCATTTACAATTTGGGGTTCGAGATGACTGATTAGTTTGTCCAAGGGCAAACTAATTTGTTCATAAATGACAAATCCAGGTGATAACTCCAGATTTTCTGACTTTAAGTTCAGTACTTCTTTGTTTACATTCCTTTTTATCTGCCTCTTATTGGCAATCAACTTTTTCAACATAGTTTAAAAAAAACATATGATCTGTATATTCCTATTTTATTCATATAATGTAATTCAAGAGCACTTTCCCTTGTTACTAGGTGGTTCTTATAATTATCATTGTGTTGGCAGCCCAGGAGTACCCTGAGGTTATGAATCATAATGTACTAAAACACCCTGTCTGAATTTTGGGTTTTTTTTTTAACAATATATTTCTGCTGTTACAAGTAAATGTCACAATAAAACAATCTGTACAATATAATTTTTTTTAGACTCTTTCAGGAATGGCAATGTAACAGCATCTCTCATTTTGTTTGATTTTCCAACAAGGATTCAACCTTATGCAGAAAACAGAGCATCATCTCCTTACAGAGAGCAATAGCAATAGACACTTTCCCAGTAGCCCCTGTAAAGTGAGCTGCCTGGAGAGATTTGGATTTTTCTGCTCTGTAGCTCCTTCAGAGGCATTCAGCAAATCAAACTGCCACCCATTTGGTGGCAGAGTTACGATCAGCTGGAACATGGCCTTCTCCTTTTTGGTGCCAGCTTTCCTGTGGCTTCTTTGTGCAAGGACCCAAGCCTGAATCTCAAGAATAATTGTCAAGGCTGGGCTTTGGATTGATACTACCTCTGGGAATAGGAACATACTCCTTGGAATTGCCCGAAGCCCCCAGCACCTGCCCTAACTGTGCCTGCCCGGTTGGGCTCAAAAGCACATATGCCCGGTAATTAGTTGGGCATCTCTCTTAATATTGTCACCAAGACAAAGTAAATTCTTATAAGTCTTGCCTCATCTATCTTCTAGAATATAAATCCCTTAGGAACAGAAACTATATCTTGGTTGGGTCTTATTGTGGGCCTTTTACATAGCTGATATGCAAGTATTAATTGATGTCTTCATATGTTGCTCAGGGGGTGTGCCTTATGCTTTACAGTTAGTTAACTCAAACAACCACTTTCCCTAAAATGAAAGACTGATGATTATGGGGAGATTTTGTGCACTTTGGATTGCATTGCAGAAGTAATCTATTTATGCTAATTATCCTTTCTCATTCCATAACATTTTCACTAAGTGAAATATTGATTTTTAAAAATAAAAATAACCTTGAAAAAGTGATAGGTAACATATTCTGCACAGCGTTGATAAAGAATTATTTTTGATTAATCTCACTACATAAATAGGTTGAAAAATACATATTTTGCAAAGGTCTATTTTTTATACATTCTTCTCAGGGTTATATTTTTCTGGAAGCACTCTGACTTAGAAAAAATAAGGTCATCATAATGTCTTATTCCAAAATAAATTATTAAGTTAAAAAAATTGGAGTTAAAGTGTCGATGCCAGGATAGAGGTAAATATTCATCCATCTCAGCCACAGCCAGGAGCTTTCATTATTTGATGCAAAATATGAGCCGAGTTCTTGAGAAAACCTATGTCTTAGGGCTATTTGTGTCTTTGCCACTTTGAACATTTTCAATATTTAATTATGAACTTTAAATTTGCTTATCTCACAACTGTATTTTGTGTAGCAACTAAACATAAATTGTAACCAGCTGGGAGGTAAGAAATAGAAATATACTGTGAAAACCTCTGAATATAAAAATATCAATACATCAATGTTGATGGTCAATAACAAGTGAGTTAGAAGCTATTAAATATTACTGTTAGATAATTTCTCAAGTTCTATAGCTTTCATAATCTGTAGAGCAAAATACTCTATCATAGTTTTATCATGCTGTAGAGCATGATACTTCTGTCATGACCTAAATTTCAAATTCTATTTTCTAGAAAATAGAAAAGAGGGGATCAGTTACAGAAATAGTTAAATCATCTCTGAGGCTTGCCTCTGGAATAAAATCCCTGGAAGTCTTCTGTTCTTTTCCAACTCTACAGTATATTGGGCTCCCCATGATAAGCCCATAGGGCATCTGAATAGCTGATCAGTGATAAAATGCAATGGTTTTCAAACTGTTGAGAGAAAGTGTAGGGTTCTGTGGAAGTACATCACCAACTATGACGACAGCAGAGGGAGGTCAGAGGCTCAAGGATCTGAGCTCTCCCACTACTTTCCACCCAAGTGGTGCCATGTTTGTCTGTTTTATAGGTTGTCTTTCCATCTGAAATTTCTTTCTTGGGGGTTCACAGGGGATAAAACTGAGTTCCACTGATAAAACTATTGTTACAATTTAATGACGATTTCATAGTCAAAGTAAAGAATAGGTCAAGTCAGTCATTTATCTTTTTAACTTCTTTTGACATTCTAGCCAAAACGTAATTTTAATATAGACTTAACTGGCTACTTAAATCAACCCTCAAAATGAAAAAGGGACTAATAAAGACCAAAAAAAAATACATTTGTATCTTTAAGTAATTTAATATACTAAGAAACAGAGATAAAATTGAAGAAGACTAGCAAAGTAAATCAAGCTGTAGGGAAAGGGAAAAGAACATAAAAGCTAAAAGTCCAGGCCTCGCTCAAAGCTGTTCAGGCTAGAGCATCAGGGAAAGACTAAAAAACTATATAGGAAAAGCAAAGAGAAGCTGTGTTTCAAAGACATGTATTCATCAGTTTGTAAGACATGAATCTAAAATAGCTAGCAGTTTGGTTCTCAAAGATCTCTGAATCATTCACAGCTACTTGGGTGAGTGAGTCAGGATCTCATCGTGAGACAGGTGGAAGGGAAAAACCCAGCCAATGTTTTCTCTAGTAATGAATGAGATGTGGCAATCAAGGGAAAGTGAAACATACCAAGTGGGTGATGTCGGTTAAGACACAGAATTGGCACAGAATTTCAGTACTCTGACCAGGTCTCAGAGATTTAGCGTTATCAGTCTGTGAAAGGGAGCCCCAAATGTATGCAGAAGGGAAAGTAGACTATGGTGAATACACAGATAAAAATAATGTGAGAGGACAAGCAACCACAATCGTAGCTGATGACATTATATTTCTAAGTGACCAGACCAAAGACAAGGCATAGAGTGGCCTTCTTTGGCCATTGTTTGGTACAGTCTCATTTCCAAATCATGTGTAGTCTTTATAGTTCCTAAGGACAAGAATTAAAATATTCATATATATATTATATACACATATATTATATATATTATATACATATATACATATATATTATATTTATTTACATATGTTATACATATATATATATATATATAAAGAGCTAAAAGTCTAAAGGAAAAAATGCAAAAATATGCTTTCACTTTAAGCTTTGATTTAGATATTTAAAGTGGAAAATGTTATTTTTTCAACATTGATTTTGGCTCATGACACCAAGATTTTTCATAGATCTTGTTCAGCTGAGATGATAAACTAAAAAAAGAAGAAAAGAGGCTTAACTGGGAAACAAGACTCAAAGGAGTATAGACTGTAATAAAGTGTGAGATTTCCACAGGAACCAATGTTTCCCTCTGTCTGGTAGAAACTCCAGTTTATTCTTTCATCACATTATTCCTTCAACAAATATTTACTAAGGCTTTGCAATGTGCCAAGCTATTCTAGGTCGAGGAAAATATGATGAATGGCTTTATTGTCTCCACTAGAGAAGAGGAAAGTAATATAGTTGGAAACCTTTCAACCCCCACTCCTATCCCACCTTCTTGTAGGTTTCTACAGTTGTTTCTGATATTTTTACTAGTATTTATCACATACTATTCTTTTAAGATAGTTATTTTTGCATGTGTTATTTCCTGCATTAGATCACAGACACCTTAAAGATACAAACCCTGTCATGCTACTTGGGCCATGATATGTTGCCTTCTACACAGCAGGTATTCAGTGTGTATTTAGAGAGTTAAATGTTTAAAAACCATAAGAGTAGATATCATTTAAATTTTCATAAAACATACCTTCAATAGTGAATGTAGAGCAGGCAGAGGATGAACTTTCATTTACTTGCTATTACACTAGGACATGCTTAGTGTTACACAGTGCCTTTCCTCAAAGAGCCATCATATATTTCAGTTATTTTCACCAGTGGCCTCAAAGATGAGTAGAGACAGGTATTAATAACTCTACTTTAAATATGGAACCGATCAGTAGCTGAAATCATACTAAATATCATTTATTTTATAGAAAAGAAAACCAGGTCAAGAATGCAGTTTTCACACCACATACTTCCCGTATTTTTTTTTCATAAGTGTCCATATCTAATGTACTTGGCCAGCCTCTCTCTCTATTTTGGTCATTTAGGCTGGTTATATAGGGAGACAAAACCTCACATTACTGTTCACACACCAGATAATTCTTGCCAAACATCTATTCAAACAATCAGATCTGTATGTCAGTGAAGATCACTTGAGAGTTACTTAATGCTGTGTTCAGAAAAGAGATGCTTACACTGGATACACATGTGCCAGATGGTGAAAACATCACCTATTCATCTGTTTATACAATACATATTTTAGAATATTTAAAATACTTATTATATGCGAGACACTGAACAAAACTTAATGGAGTTTACAATGTAGTGAGGAGATAAAATAATAAGCAAGCAAACCCCACTTTTGAATTAAAATTATTAAATACAAAATGCAATGAAAGAATCAAATGCAATACTATGATAGAGAATAAGGTGGAGAAGGAACCTGTTTAGAAAGTATAATTAATCTTCATATCACTCTTAGGAAGTGATAATTAAGGAGCCAGCCACTGAGAAGGAGCCAGCCATGTGAAATTCCAGAGAAAGAGCATTGCATAAAGAAAGAATAGAATGAAAAAATATTCTGAAAAGGAGCCAGCCATGTGAAATTCCAGAGAAACAGCATTTCATAAAGAAAGAATAGAATGAAAAAATATTCTGAAGTGGGTGAACTTTAGAACTTAGAACTTTAAAGAAGAAAATGGGAGTGAAAGTAAAAGGCAATATCACCATGGGAATGCAAGCTGGTGCAGCCACTCTGGAAAACAGTGTGGAGGTTGCTCAAAAAACTAAAAATAGAACTACCCTAAGACCCAGCAATTGCACTACTAGGCATTTATCCATAGGATACAGATGTGCTGTTTCGAAGGGACACATGAACCCCCATGTTTATAGCAGCACTATCAACAATAGCCAAAGTATGGAAAGAGCCCAAATGTCCATCACAAATGTCCACACAATGGAGTACTTCTTGGCAATCAAAAAGAATGAAATCTTGCCATCTGCAACTACGTGGATGGAGCTGGAGGGCATTATGCTAAGTGAAATTAGTCAGTCAGCGAAAGACAAAAATCATATGACTTCACTCATATGAGGACTTAAAAGACAAAACAGATGAACACAAGGGAAGGGAAACAAAAATAATATATAAACAGGGCAGGGGACAAAACAGAAGAGACTCATAAATATGGAGAACAAACTGAGGGTTACTGGAGGGGTTGTGGGAGGTGGGATGGGCTAAATAGGTAAGGGGCAGTAAGGAAGCTACTCCTGAAATCATTGTTGCACTGTATGCTAACTAATTTGGATATAAATTTTTAAAAATAAAAAATAAAATTAAAAAAAAGGCAATATCACCAGAGCATAAAGATGTAAATTAAAATTCTAGAAATAAGCAGGGATCATTCCATACCAGGCCTTTTAGGCCAATATATGAAGTTTGGATTTAAGTCAAAGTGCAACGGAAATCTATTGAAATATTTTCAAGCAGACAAGTAGCAAAATTTATTTTTGAAAGATCATGCTGGAGGCTACAAGAACAATAGATTGCAGGGAAGGGGTCAGTAAATAGAGTATTACAAAAGGGAAACTTGGGAGACTCTTGAAGTAGTTCCAAGTAAGAGTATATTTATATGGCTTAAATTGAAGTGCTTGTAGTGCATGTGGAGAGTGGAGAAATAGGAGATGTAATTTGTGAGTAAAGTATGCAGGACTTATTAATAGATTGGAAGTGAGGGGGTTGCAAGAAGAAAGAACTAAGAATTTTTCCTAGGTCTCAAGAATAAGCAGCTGAGGAGAAAGGATGTACCATTTACTGACATGAAGAAGACTATGGATAGAACAGAATCCCAAGATAATGCTAAATATGGGATGTTTCTAAAACATCCAAATGGAGACGTCCAATGGGCAGTCATGTATGTATTGGAGGTCTAAGAAAAGGTTGGACTCAGAGGTATAAATCATAAGTCACCAGTGTATGGATGGTGGACATTTATAAGATCTACTACTGAATAAGGCCTTTGGGAGGCGGGGCTGGGGGTGGGGGCAGGGTCTATTACCAAACACTGAAAAGCTCAAACACTTAAAGCTCAGTACAGACAGGAGGAATCAATAAGAAAGGCTGAGAAGAACAAAGGGATAGGAAGAAAACTACGAAAGACAGATGTTACCAAATGAGAGAAGGATGTTCTAGGAGGATCCTCAGTGTCAAAGTAAAAGGAAGCATAGACTAGATTTCACAACATGGAGATGTCAGAGGTCCTAACAAGAAGGCTTTGGAAGAAATGTTGGAGGCAGAAACCAGATTGGAGCAGATTTGACAAATGAAGAGCTCCTGACACAGCACTTAGAGAACTCTTTGGAAACGCTTAGCAGTAGAAGGGCCATTCATGCATTTGATTCCTTTATTCGTGTTGCTCATTAAATTTATTAAGCAAAGAATATCTAATTTTAGCAATGGAATTTTCTGATGATCCCTTCAAGATATATGAGTTGCAAAATGTACTTTTAAGTAATGGAATCACTTGATCTGACATACAGAATTGTTGCCATTTAGCCAAATAATTGTAAAAGAATATCCAAAAAATGATCATTTTGGTTTCAAAACAGTTGATCTTAGGTCATTTTTCTGTCAGTAGTTAAAAGAAAGGACTGATTGTCTACTGAGAAAATTGCTAGCCTATACTAATAAAACCTTATGAAAAGATAAAATATATGTACCCCTTTTTATGTCAGTAACAGAAAGCATATATACAATTCAACTAGGAGTTTCTTGGAGTCACTGAGGAGCACAGTAAGTGCTAAGCTAAAATACTTGTTCTCAAGATGCTTAAATTGAGACATGACTTAAGCACTTTTCAATTATAAAGCAGAATCAGCATGAATGATCGTTTAAGATCTGTGAGAGTTTGAGGAAGCATGAAGGTACATTCCTTATGTGTTTTAATTAAACGTATATGTTAAGCACCAAAATTTTATGGATCTGAGCTTTTATATAAGCTTGACAAAATTATGGAATATGAGTAAAATAGATGCTTTGTTGAGCCAGGGATGTATTGTGAATGTTATAATGAAACCTCACTCTCTTATAAAAAAATATGATTTTCCTGCCAAGTTGTGCCTTTCAGAAGCATATTGATACAGTATTTTCCAACATTTCCTTTTTATCCAGATATGTAAGTATAAATATAAGGGAATATCACCTATTACCACAAAAGGAACAAAATTAAGTCTTATTAACAGTCTTTCAGTTGCAAGTGGCAGAAGACATAACTCAAAATGGCCAGCGGTAGAGGTAATCCCCCCTGAATCACGTGACAAAAATGAGAGATGGGGTCTTTGCAAAGTGGACAGTGGATAGTATGATGTAAATAAGAAGGGTTCATTCCAACAAGCATGATCAAAGCCACATTATTTCTCAAAGCTTTCATGTATTGTAGAGATAAAGACTAGAGAATAAAAATTATCTTTTCATTAGTGTAAATTACTATACTAAAATGCCTTATCTAGGTCAATTCCTTTTGGAATGTAAAATTTTCATTTTCCTCTTTTAAAATTATTTTAAATATGTTTACTGAAATAAAGAGATTTCCTACTGTTCTAATTAGCTTCTCATGCACCTCCCCAGAGACTTTTTCTGATGTATAAACAAGTGTAGTACATGAAAGGTTTACCTATATATTTAGAAATAATCACCATAAATCTGAATTTCTATCAGGGAGCTAAAACTATATGTAAGTTACTCTGACCTATCTTTCTTATATATGTAATGGGTTATCTACCAGTTAGTATCTTTCCTTCTTTTGTTGTTTTTGTTTTGCTTTTGTTTAGAGAGAGAGAGAGTACGAGTAGGGGAGAGGGGCAGAGAGAGAGGAGTAAGAGAATCCCAAGCAGGCTCCATGTTCAGCATAGAGGCTGACATGGGACTCAATCCCACAACCCTGAAATCAAGAGTCAGATGCTCAACCAACTGAGCCAACCAGACACCCCTAGTTAGTATCTTTCTAATTAAATGATCTTTCAAGTTCTTCACACTGTTAAAGGTAGAATTCCTAAGTCTAGGAATACAGGTAGAATACAACACAGCTTATATTTTTATCTTTATCTAAGAAGGCTTGTATTAGGTAATCCAAGGAAATGAAAATCTGTGTGAGATGTATACCATATTGACTTTACAATGTATATAAGAAAATCCTTATGTGTGTGTACATATAGTGTCTTCTCAATTTGAAAAATATCTCTGTATGACAATCTTTGTACTAAATGATGAATGAAGAAGATACTTTTTAATTTCAACATATACCATCTTTAGATTTTTTTATTTTAATTCCAGTACTTAACATACAGTGTTATAATAGTTTCAGGTGTACAATGTAGTGATTCAACAATTCTATACATTACTCAGTGCTTATCATGACAAGTGTACTCTTAATCCCCTTTACCTACTTCACCCTTCTCCCCAGCTACCTCCCCTCTGATAACCATTAGTTTGTTCTCTATAGTTAAGAGTCTGATTTTTAGTTTGTCTCTTTTTTTCTGTGTTGTTTTGTTTCTTAAATTCACATGTAGGGGAAATCATATGGTATTTGTCTTTCTCTGACTTATTTCACTTAGCATTATACCCTCTAGATCCATCCATGTTGCTGCAAATAGCAAGCTTTCCTTCTTTTTTATGGCTGAATAATATTCCATTGTATATATATATATACCATATCTTCCTTATCCATTCATCTATTGATGGACGCATGGATTGCTTCCATAATTTGGCTATTGTAAATAATGCTGCAATAAACATAGGGGTGCATATATTTTTGAATTAGTATTTTTTTTATTCTTTGGAATAAAATTCCAGTAGTGGAATTAATGGATCATATGGTAATTCTATTTTTAATTTTTTGAGGAAGGTCCATATTGTTTTCCACAGTGGCTGTACCAGTTTGCATTCCCACCAACAGTGTGAAAGCATTCCTTTTTCTCCATATCCTTCCCAACATTTCTTGTTTCTTCTGTTTTTGATTATAAATATTCTAACAGGTGTGAGGTAATACCTCATTGTGGTTTTGATTTGCATTTTCCCGATGATTAGTGATGTTGAGCATCTTTTCAACTGTCTGTTGACCATCTATATGTCTTCTTTAGAGAAATGTGTGTTTTTGTCTGTCCATTTTTAATTGGATTATTTGTGATTTGGTGTTGAGTTATATAAGTTCTTTATATATTTTAGATACTATAACTTTATGGCATATATCACTTGCAAATAATTCTCCAATTTAGTAGGCTGTCTTTAGTTAAGTTGTTTTTCCTTTACTGTGCAGAAGCTTTTTATTTTGATGTGGTCCCAATAGTTTATTTTTGGTTTTGTTTCTCTTGCCTCTGGAGACATATCTAGAAAAATGTCAGAAATCACTGACTCTCTAGGCTCCCTTCTAGGATTTTGATGGTTTCAGGTCTCACATTTAGGTCTTTAAAACTTTTCAAGTTTATTTTTGTATATGGTATGAGAAAATGGTCCAGTTTCATTCTTTTGTATATACCTGTCCAGTTTTCCCAACAACATATGTTAAAAAGACTGTCTTTTTCCTGTTGCATATTTTGCAACCTTTGTCAAAGATTAATTGGACATATAATCTTTCTGGGCTGTCTGTTCTATTAATCTATGTTTCTATTTTTGTTCCAGTACCTACTGTTTTGATTACTGCAACTTTATAGTAAATCTTGATATCTGAGATTATGATACCTCCACTTGTGTTCTTTTTCAACAATGCTTTGGCTCTTTGGGTTCCTTTGTGACTCCATACAAATTTTAGGATTTTAGTTTGTTACAGGTCTATGAAAAATGCTGTTGGTATCTTGACAGAGATTGTATTAATTATGTAGATTGCTTTGGGTAGTATAAACATTTTAAACAATGTTTTTCCAATCCATGAGTATGAATATCTTTCCATTTGTTTGTTTGTGTCATCTTCAATTTCTCTCATTAGTGTTTTATAGCTTTCAGAGTACAGATCTTTCACCTCCTTGGTTAAGTTTATTCCTAGGTATTTCATTACTTTTGGTGCAATTGTAAATGGGATTGTTTCCTTAATTTCTCTTACTACTACTTCATTATTAATGTATAGAAATGCAGTGGATTTCTGTACATTGATTTTGTATCCTACAAATTTTGTATCCTGCTGAATTCATTATCAGTTCTTTCAGTTTTTTGGTGAAGTCTTCCTGGTTTTCTATATAGAGTATCATGTCAACTGCAAATAGTGAAAGTTTTACTTCCTCTTTACCTGTTTAGATGCCTTTTATTTCTTTTTGCTGTCTGATTAGTGTAGCTAGGACTTCTGGGACTATGTTAAATAAAAGTGGTGAGAATAGGCATCCTTGTCTTGTTCCTGACCATAGAGGAAAAGCTCTGTTTTTCCCCATTGAAGATGACATTAGCTGTGAGTTTTTCATATATGGCCTTTATTATGTTGACATATGTTCCCTCTAGATCTACCTTGTTGAGGGTTTTATCATGAATGGATGTTGTACTTTGTCAGATACTTTTTCTGCATCTGTTGAAATGATCATATGGTTTTTATACTCTCTCTTGTTGATGTGATGTATCACATTGATTGATTTGCAACTATTGAACCACACTTGCATCCTGGGAATAAATCCCACTTGATCATGATGAATGATTTTTTTTAATATATTGTTGGATTCGGTTTGCTAGTATCTTGTTGAGGATTTTTGCATCTATGTTCATCAGAGATATTGGACTGTAGTTCTCTTTTTTTGTCATGTCTTTATGTGGCTTTGGTATCAGGGTAATGTTGACCTCATAGGATAAATTTGGAAACTTTCCTTCCTCTTCAATTTTTTGGAATAGTTTGAAAAGAATAGGTATTAACTCTTCTTTAAATGTTTGGTAGAGGGAGCCTGGGTGGCTCAGTCATGACTGACTTTGCTCATCTGACTTCGGCTCAGGTCATGATCTCACAGTTCATGAGTTTGAGGCCCACGTCAGGCTCTGTGCTGACAGCTCAGAACCTGGATCCTGCTTCAGATTCTGTCTCTCTCTCTCTATCTCTCTCTGCCCCTCCTCTGCTCTCTCTCTCTCTCCCTCTCAAAACCAAATAAACATTTAAAAATAATAATAAACAAATAAATGTTTAGTAGAATTCACCTACAAAGCTGTCTGCTCCTAGACTTTTGTTTGTCAGGAGTTTTTTTTATTACTGATTCCACTTCTTTGCTGGTTATCAGTCTATTCAAGTTTTCTATTTCTTCTTGTTTCAGTTTTGGTAGTTTGTATGTCTGCAGGAATTTGTCCATTTCTTGTAGGTTGTCCAGTTTGTTGACATATAGTTTTTCATGATATTCTCTTATAATGGTGTGTATTCGGTGGTGTTGGTTGTTATTTCTCTTCTCATTTGTGATTTTATTGATTTGAGTCTTCTTTCTTTTTTTCTTGGTAAGTCTGGCTAGAGGTTTATTAATTTTATTGATTTTTTTTCAAAGAATCAGTTCCTGGTTTCACTGATCAGTTCTATTGGGTTTTTTTAGTTTCTATTTTGCTTATTTCCACTCTAATATTTATTACTTTCTTCACTGGTTTGGGGTTTTGTTTGTTTTTTCTAGCTCCTTTAGGCGTAATCTGATGGTTGTTGGAGATCTTTCTTACTTCTTGATGTAGGTCTGTGTTGTTATAAACTTCCTTTTAGAACTGCTTTTGCTGCATCCCAAAGATTTTGGACTGATGTGCTTTCACTTTCATTTGTATTCATGTATTTTTTTATTTCCAATTTGATTCCTTGGTTGACCCATTCATTGTTTAGTAGCATGTTATTTAACCTCCACATATTTCTGCGTTTTCTGGATTTTTTCTTGTGGTTCATTTCTAGTTTCATAGTGTTGTGGTCAGAAAAGATGCATGGTTTTACTTCAATCTTTTTCAATTTATTGAGACTTGCTTGTGGCCTAATATGTGATCTATTCTGGAAAATATTTCCTGTACATTTGAAAAGAATGTGTATTCTGCTATTTTAAGCTGTTCTGAATATATCTGCTAAATCCATCTGCTCCAATGTGTCATTCAAAGCCACCATTTCCTTGTTGATTTTCTGTTTGGATGATCTATCCATTGATGTAAGTAGGGTGTTAAGGTCCCGTACTATTTTTGTATTACTACTGATTACTTTTTTTAGGTTTGTTATTAGCTCCTTTATGTATTTGGGTGCTTCTGTGATGGATGCATAAATATTTACAATTGTCCCCTTTATGACTGTTTCTTTGTCTCTTGTTACAGTCTTTGTTTTAAAGTCTATTTTGTCTATTGTAAGTATTGCTACCCCAACTTTTTTTACATTTCCATTTGCATGATAAATGCTTTTCTCTCCCTTCACTTTCAATCTGCAGGTGTCTTTAAATCTGAAATTAGTCTGTTGTTGGCAGCATATAGATGGGCCATTCTGTCACCCTATCTTTTGATTGGAGCATTTAGTACATTTACATTCAAGTAATTATTGATAAGAATATACTTATTATCATTTTGTTACTTGTTTTATGGTTGTTTTTGTAGTTCTTCTCTGTTCCTTTCTTCTCTTGTTCTCATTGTTTGATGGCTTTCTTTAGTGATATACTTGAATTACTTTTTCTGTTTTTTGCATATGTATTTACAATTTTTGATGGTGGTTATTATTAGGCTTATACATAATGTCTTTCTTATACAGGGAGCAGTCTATATTAAGTTGATGGTTGTTTAAGTTTGAATCAATTCTTTACTACACTTCCCGCCATGTTTTAGGTATATGGTGTCATACTTAACATCCTTCTTTTTGTGAATCCCTTGGCTGATATTTATAGATATAACTTAATTTTACTGCTTTCATGCTTCCTACTTTTGTTACTATTATGGTCTTTCCTTTCTACTCAAAGAGCCCCCTTTACATTTCTTATAGGGCTGGTGTCATGGTGATGAATTCCTTTAACTTTTTTTTTTTTTTTTTTTTTGGTCTGGAAAACTTTTTCTCTCCTTCTGATCTGAATGCTAGCCTTGCTGCAGATTTTTTTTTTCTTTCAGCACTTGAATATATCATGCCACTCCCTTCTGCCCTGCAAAGTTTTAGCTGAAAAATTCCCTGATAACCTTATGGGATTTCTCTTGTACATAACTGTTTTCTTTTCTCTTTCTGCTTTAAAATTCTTTCTTTATCACTACTTTTTCACATTTTAATTACTAGATGTCTTGGTGTGTACCTCCTTGGGTTGACTTTCTTGAGGGCTCTCTATGCCCCCTAGATCTGGATTTCTGTTTCTTTTCCCAGATTTGAGAAGTTTTCAGCTATTATTTCCCCAGGTACATTTTCTGCCTCCTCTTCTCTCTGCTCTCCTTCTGAGATCCCTATAATGTGAATGTTGTTATGCTTGATGGTGCCACTAAGTCCCCTTAGTCTATTTTCATTTATTATTATTACTTTTTTCTCTCTCCTGTTCAGTTTGGTCACTTTCCATTACTCTGTCCTCCAGGTCGCTAATTGTTCTTCTGCTTCCTCTAGTCTATCTTTATTCCATTTAGTGTATTTTTAATCTCAGTTATTGAGTTCTTCATCTCTGATTGGTTCTTTTTTTATGTTTCTGTATCTTTGTTGAGGATCTCACTGAGGTCCTCTACTCTTTTCTTGTCTGGTGAATATACTTATGGCTGTAACTTTAAATTCTCTATCAAGCATATTACTTATCTTGATTTTGTTTAGCTCTCTTGCTGTGATTTTGTCCTATTCTTTCATTTGCGGCTATTTCCTCTGTCTCCTCATTTTGTCTACCATTTGTATCTATTTCTGTGTATTGGGAAAGTCAGCTATGTCTCCTGCCCTTGAAAGTAGTAACCTTTTTTTTTTTTAATTTTTTTTCAACGTTTATTTATTTTTGGGACAGAGAGAGACAGAGCATGAATGGGGGAGGGGCAGAGAGAGAGGGAGACACAGAATCGGAAACAGGCTCCAGGCTCCGAGCCATCAGCCCAGAACCTGATGCGGGGCTCGAACTCACGGACCGCGAGATCGTGACCTGGCTGAAGTCGGACGCTTAACCGACTGCGCCACCCAGGCGCCCCGAAAGTAGTGACCTTTTAAAGAAGTGTCCTGTAGTGCCCCTGCATTGCAATGTCCTCTGTTCACCAGAACCTGGCACTTCGTAGGTGTCTCCTAGGTGTATTGCATGTGCCATACTGTTATGGCTGAGCCATGTTCTCCTTCAATCCAGTTGTATGCAATGGCTCTCTTTACCTGTTGTGGGCAGGGTTCGGTCCCCGTGTTGTTAGTGGGCCAGTCAAGGGCCACCTTGGGCTTGAGTTGAGTCATATCAGGTGTGCCAGAGATGCAGTAGCATCAAACTGCAAGGTGTTTTCCCTGTGTCATCCCTTGAGAAGCTTTCATTGGTGGACGGGGCTTGCAGTCACACCAGATCCCTGCCCTGAGCCCATTGCTAGGTCCAGTCAAACAAGCATGTGTGATTACCTTCCCCTGTCCTTGGGGCAAGGATCACTTTGGAGTGTTCCGGCCCTGCCAAAGTTTATTGCACACTGCCACGCTTGTGGCATGGCTTTGGATATGCTCAGGACAAGGGTGTATTGGAGGGGGCAAGTCCTCAGGAGAGCACAACAGAGCAGCACTGGTCTGCTGTGGGAAGGGAGCTGTAGCTTCCCAGGAAAACTCCTGCCCAGGCTGGGATGCAGGGGACATTTCCACAGGAGAACATGAGGGCAGGGTTTGTGGTGCCAGCGAGGTGGGAGGAGACCTGCAGCTGCTGGAGAAAACTCCTATGGAGAAGAGGAAGAATGCAGATTGGGGCATACAGTTGTAGCAAGGTTTGCAGAGGTCTGTGGTAGAAGGAGACTTGGAGCCAAGGCCACGATGTAGAGGGCAACCTGCAGAAGTGCAAGGAGGTGAGGCACACTGTTAGCAAGTTAGCTGGAGTGTGTGTTTATGCTGGGGATGGGGAATGGGAAATGGTAGCTCCTTTGTTCCTGTGAAAGTCTCCCAATAATCCCTACCCCTCCAATACCTGCTCCTAGATTAGTAAACAAATCTCCCTTCCATATACCCCAGGTGTTTTCCCAACTGCCACTTTTATGCTGTATCTCTTTGGGACTGTTGGTTTTGCTATCTCTTTAAAGGTGGGGACTCAGTTTCCTATTGTAGTCCCAGCTCTCCCAGAGCCAAGCATGCTGATTTTTAAAGTTCCAGGTATTAAGCCTGGATTAAGCAATACTAGTTGCTGGTATTAAGCCCCACTGATTGTTGCATCTCTCTGGTTTTCAAAGCCAAACGTTGTGGGCATTTGTCTTCCCCATGTCCATGTAGGATACCCTTGCTTGGGGTATGTGGCTTGAGGATCTGCTTCTCTTCTCTCTCTACATCCACTGTGTCCCTCCCTTCCTTTGACAGCCCCTCAGGTCTGTTGGACTTTCAACCCCATCTCTGCTCTACCTACCCTCTTCAGTGTGGCCTCTCTCCACATTTACCTGTGGAGAGTTTGTTCTGGCAGTCCTCCTGTCATTTTCTGGCTTATTTACACTGACGTGTGTACTATCTAGCTGTATCTGTGGGAAGAGGTGAGCTTAGGATTTTCTTACTCTATGTCTTCCCACTTTCTCCCACCATTTTAGGGTTTTAATCCCAGAGATTATATCCAATTATTTTTTTTTTAAGTTTAGATATTTATTTTGAGAGAGAGACAGAATGAGAGAGGGGAGGACAGAGGGAGAGAAGGAGAAAGAGACTCCCAAGCAGGCTTTGTGCTGTCAGCACAGAGCCTGCTGTGGGGCTCGAACCCATGGACAGTGAGATCATGACCTGAGCTGAAACCAAGAGTCAGATGCTTAACCGACTGAGCCACTCAGGTGCCCCTCAATTTCTTAAATCAAATAAGTTTGAATAACTAGCCCATTTCACAAATAGGTATCAAAAAGATATGCCATAATAACTTAGTATTTGTAAAGGAGTGTTTGCCCGGATGTACAATCTCTGTTTTTAAAATACATACTATTTTAATTAAAATACTCTGTGGGCTCCAACATAATTTCTTTTACTTTTAAGATCTGTGGGTCCCAGAAATTGTGGGACCTTTTCTGAGATGTCTGGACTCTCAGAGATCAACATGAAGAAGTCAAATCAGAGAATAAATTCATCAGGCAAGGCTAGACACCCATGGGTGACAGCTTAATGTCTGCCTGGATTGCTATTATAAAGAGAAATCAGAAGCTGAATATGGTTATTTGGGAGAAGGAGATGGCTAAAAATGGTATGTCAAAAATCCAGAAAAAATAATTGATCTTTTGAGTCAGGGAAGTATAAGATTCAGGATGTGGCCAGGGGGTGGCCTCCACAAAAATGGCAAGTAGTAAAGGCAGACATCCTTGGTCAGAAGAAGCTGATATACTATGAAGCGAATGCAGTCAAAGGGCTGAAGGGCTCTTTTTTGCACAAAAACCATCCAAAGCCTAGGCAAATCCCCAGCACAGTATTCACATGCTCCTCTATTTTTGTAAAATTTTCGCAAGTTAGACATTTTAAAAGTAGTCATTAAGACCCTGTCTCTCTGCTCTGACTTTCCCCCTACTTTGCCTTTTATCTGGTGATATTAGATCAGCTGTGGCCACTTTGGAGCTCCAACTAAAGGGATATTTAGTGGTTACATTTAGCTCATATATAAAGGAGACTTGATATAGAATTTTCCCAAATTTGACAGCTACTAAAAATGTACATAACATAACCAATAACAAGTTGTGAAACTGATAGAAACTTCTCTACGTTATCAATAAAAACAAAAACCCAAATTCTGTGCTTCTGGTCATGGCAGAGTAACTGGCTTCAGACTCACCTTGTCATAAAAAACAACCATATAGCTGGACAAATATGCGACACAACTGCTTTCAAGCATTAGACTACCATGAGGATTGTAATTCTTGAGAGAAGGAAAGCACTAGGGGTGAATCCCCCTTTTGCCCTGGCTTTCTATCAGAGAGCATTTTCCCTTCCTGAAGCAGGGAGTTGAGGCCCAAGCAGAAAGCAATGGTCTCGTTGAGCTGAAGAGACAGATTGGAAAGTGGAGTGCTAAAGATGGGTAGACTTTGCCGAGCAGGCCACAAGAAGGGCCGGAGCTAGAAGAGGCAGGTCTGGTGTCCCCATAGATCCTTGGAGGGGGCTGGGCTGCACATGTGCAGAACAAAATTCCGCACTAACGGAAAATAGTGGCTCTGGGGTAAAACTGAACTGAGAGGTCAGAATATGGTAAATGGTGGGAAATGTTGAATTTTCACCCAAACAGAGTTGACAGACCTTGCTAAGCATCAAGGGCATTCACTTGAGACCTTAAAAAGCTACACATAAGAGCCGTGCTATAAGACAAAGAACAAAATACTCAAGAAGAGCAAAGTATACTATAATGCCAGGCCCTAATCCATATGTGCATTAAACAAAAAAGCTTGAAAGTGAAAAAGCAGTGTATCTCAGTAGGTTAGCAAAGCACAGATACCTGGCATCAGTTAGTGTCAGGAAAGTCAGGGTTCAGCTACCAGCAGAATAGGCTCTGACCTTGAGAAAAGCCTGAGAGAGAGCATGCTAGCATCCCAGGGCCTGAGGAACATAACATCAAAACAGGACCCCAATTAAGAGAACTTGGGCACATGTAAGGAACAGAGCAACAGCAAGACGGACACTTCTGGAGATAGAATGACGTACTTCCTGTCTCTAAGCAGAGTCAGTTATAGGAATTATTGGGCAGGACCAACGCTGCAGATTAGAAGCTAAGTGGTTCCAAACACGAGGACCTGAATAGTGGGGGAAAATGGGGAAATCATACAATCGATGAAGGGAGAAAGCTTGGTGACCATAGTAAGTCTGGGTTTGGAGGAGACAACAACAGCCATCTCTGGACGGAAGAGGCCTAAATGCCATGAATGGAGAAGAGGCACAATGTAAGCCCAGCTGGGCAGAGGCTGTGATGTGAGATCCTCTGATCAGAGAGGACAGGCTGGAACTAAGAAGGCAGCTTGCCTCCAATGCAAAATTGCCTTGAGGGAACCATCCTCAGTTTTCTTTCTGCTGTTTGGAATGCACAGTCCGGTTCCTAATTAGGACCATGTGTCACTCACAGACCAGGATAACAGTGACCATTATATGCTTCTAAAATTACCAACAAGTGTGTATGTGAAAGAATAGAGTTGCATTCCCGAAATGACATTGACACTCACTAGACTGACATTGTTAATACAGATCAAAGAACTAATTAAAAATCAAAGGGAATATTTTTGCCACACAGAGAGCAGTGTAAAGCTGACTGCATCCGAACACCTTGGCAGTCCTAGGAAATCAATCATTAGGAATCTGCTCTGGATCCTTCAGGCCTGAAACAGCCACGAGTGATAATTATAAGAGGCTGACTGGACTGAACAACCCAGTCAATCTTGCTAAAGGAAAGAATAAGCCAATCTTGGTAACTGGAAGTTCTGAAATGCAGAACTTGCTTGTTCCTTTCCGTGGCAACAGAGGGTTTTTGTGTTTATTTCTGCAAAACCTGGGGAGAAATGAAAAGCAGAAATAAGGGACAAAACCATTGTAGAGGAGTAGATTTTATGGACAGTTACAGATGAAATGGTTGTGTATGTTAAAAACACAAGCAAGTGAACTTTCTAAGATCATCATCAGGATGGCTAGATACAAAAATGCATACAAAAATCAATACCCTTCTAATGTTAATGCGTTTATTTCTACCAACTGCCCCCACTCACTGCCTACTCTAGAATTTTATACCCAGGTTTTTATTATTACATTTTAATAATTTATACTATTAATCCTCCCTTTAAAATTTGCTTTGAAATTTATATTTTGATTATGATTGTAATCATTATAATTACTTGCATTATTCATTGAACTGATGTTACTACTCCCTGCCAGTGCTCCTACGATATAATTTCACCATTCTCAGTGGCTCTTTATTCAGATTCATCTTTTTGTCAGAGAATATCTCTGAGCAATATCATCAGGGATGGAACTTACGTACTACATCTCATGATTTGTGCATATTATACAATGTCTTTTTGTTGTCACTGTGCAAGAAAGGCAATTTCCCCGCATGTGGGATCTTTAGTCACAATATTGTCATTGTCTCCCTCACCACTTTAAATATTGCTTCTAGCATTGCCATCTAGCATTGGCGACATCCTAGATCCACTTAATTTTTTTCAACACAGATAATCTGATTTTTCCTACTTGGATGTTTGTAAGATATTTTTTCTTCATCCTTTGAAACTCCGACCTCTCAGCAGGATGCACCTAAGTATTGGCTTCATTTCATTAGCGCTGCCTGCTTCTCAGGGAGACTCTTCATTCTGCAAACTCAGCACTTTTCTTTTAGGAAAGAAAACTTCTAGGAAGTTTTCTACAATTGCAACTTTGGTTGCTGATTTTTTACCGTGGGTGCTGCTATCTCATTCATTTATCTGCAATGTCGGTTCTCCTGAATCTTTCACATGCCGTCTTTGCTGTCATCATCTTCATATCTTAATTCTTTCATGCTGTATCCTGGAGCAGTTTCTCAAATGTGTGTCTCACATCACTGATTCCCTTCTCTGTGGTGTCGGTTTTTATCTGGATTATAGTCAATGCACCTTTTGCTTCTCATATGGCAGTTTTTACTATCATTTTAATATTTAATTACCTTGTCTGCTCTGTTCTCATCTCGGCTTCTTGCCTTATTTCCTCTATGTTCTTTTTGCTTCATAGCCTTCACATTTTGGATTAGTGAAATTATGAAACAGTAGCTTTAAATTTTACCTCCATGTACTACAATGTGTTATTGTCATATTTGCACAGTCATCTTGAATGTTCTTTTCCTTTCGTGCCACAAAATCTGTTCATAGATCTCATGCTGGTATATATTATTTTCCTATGTACTCATCTTTGAAATCAGACATAATATTTGCCTATAGTGGGGATGGGGGCAGGAGGTCTTCATGATTCCCTACTATTCACCTGTTTGCTCTTAAAAATCTCCATCTCAGATGGTGTTAATCTGGAAACCCCAGCCGATCTGCACATCTCCTTGGTGCATTCTAGCACTTAGCAATCACTTATGTAGTGTCTCAGCTGGATCAAGAAGGGGGCTACCATTCCTGTACCTGGTCAGCCAGATGTGTAGATGGACACATATTCCTGCACAATCGGTGGCGGAAAATAACCCAGTGCTAACAAAGAGCAACCTGCCATGGCCACCCTTTGTAACTGACACCATCAGTCTCAGAATGAAAAACATCATTTACACTTCTTTTTTGCCCCAACCAATGTTAAATTATTAAGAATTTTAGACCCTCAACGGATATAAAAAGAGAAGTTCACTGGAAAGATTGATGTAATAGTAGGGTGAATTGGCCCCAGCTACCTCTGACATTTTGTTGTCTAAGATCTTATATCTTTGTTATAGATGCATTCAGTGAGGAGAATGGAAATCACTCATGCTTTGTCTGACTATATTGTGCCCTAGTGCCCATGATGCTAATATAACTGGAAATCTTTCCTGGTATCTGGTAGAGAATTAGCCACATATTCCTAATTCTGCATGTTGTTGCGAATGTATATATTTCTGTGACTGTGGCAATATTTAATTGGAATTTGTGACTATATTTAATAAAAATTAATTTGTAATTATTTGTAGTTAATCAACACTGTAAGCCACTAAGAATGAGACATGCTCCAGACTTCTTCCTCGCTTAAATTCTTTCTCCTTCTTACTCTGTCCTGCACATGTTGGAAAGAAGAATGTTATGACTCTGATCAGAAACAAAGAGAATGATCCGACTATCATTGCTAGCAGAAATAACTATATATTAAAAGGTCTCATGCATGTACGGTTAAAGCCCCATTCTCCCACTGCTGGAAACGTAGGGTTCCCTAAGAGCTTGCCTTCCCTGAAAACTGCCCTGTCACTTCTCTCTTTCTTCTATCCTTTCTCCAACTTGCCAGGAGGTAGTGAGACCCAGTCTGCTTTGGACTAGGGAGGGGTCCTGCCAGCAGAAGCTGAAAAGCCCATGCTCTAGCCCAGTTTTCTGCATCAGTGGATTTGGGCCACAAACCCAGTTGATGATGTAGAGATAGTTCATTATGTCTTTATAGCTTTTTAAAACTGTACAAAGAGGAGAAGCAGTGATTTGAAGCAGGATAGAGACGTTCTTTGGTCTTTGGCCTAATTTTATCTAATATGCCTTAATCCATTACAAATTTAATGGAGACAAAGCAAATAGTCATTTGTCAGTTGCTTAACCCAGCTTGTATTTGTACTAATTTAACTCAAATTTGAAATATTAGAAGGAAGTTCATAATATAAAATGTGACCAAGAATAACTTCTATAAGGAGCCACACGATGGAAGGCAACCAAGATGGAAGGCTTGTATTAATTAGTTTTTCATTGCTTAAATCTTCAAAGAAAATAATTTTTTATTGACCAAGTGGTACTAAATTCTTCAAATTCCATCTCAATCCTCCACCAGCATAATGACAATTTTGTCTTAGCTCTTCAAATAATACATTTATATATACACATTTTTATCTTTCTTCACATGATTTTTTGACAATTTTTTAATTGAAGTATAATTAATATACAGTGTTATATTAGTTTCAGGTGTACAATATGATTCGACATTTCTATACATTACTCAGTGCTCATCATGATAAGTGTACTCTTAATGCCCTTTGTCTATTTCACCTATCCCCCCTCACCCCCCACCACCAAATCCCCTCTGGCACCCACTAGTTTGTTCTCTGTAGTTAAGTTTGGTCTTTTGTTTGTTTGTCTCTTTTTTTCTATTTCTTTCTTTCTTTTGTTTCTTAAATTCCACATATGAGTGAAACCATATGGTATTTGTCTTTCTCTGACTGACATTTCACTTAGCATTATACCCTCTATATCCATCCATATTATCACAAATGGCAAGATCTCATTCTTTTAAATGGCTGGGCAATATTCCATTGTGTGTGGAATATCGTCCACACCATATCGTCTTTATCCATTCATCTATTGGTGGATACTGGGGTTGCTTCCATATCTTGGCTACTATAAACAACGCTGGAATAAACATAGGTGCATATATCTTTTTAAATTAGTATTTTTTTAGTATTTGCATAAATACCCAGTAGTAGAAGTACTAGATCAAGTGGTAATTATATTTTTAATTTTTTGAGGAACCTCCATACTGTTATCCACAGTGGCTTTATCAGTTTGCATTCCCACAAAGAGTGCACAAGGCTTCCTTTATCTTCACATCCTCCCCAACACTTGTTATTTCTTGTCGTTTTGATTCTACCCATTCTGACAGGTGTGAGGTGATATCTCACTGTGGTTTTGATTTGCATTTCCCTGATGATTAGTTATGTTGAGCATCTTTCACATGTCTGTTGACCATTTGTATGTCTTCTTTGGAAAAATACCCATTCAGGTCCTCTGTCTGGAACTCTTTAATAGGACTATTTGTTTTTGGTTTTGGTTTTGGTTTTGGTTTTTTTTGGTGTCGAGTTGTAAAGTTCTTTATATATTTCAGATACTAACAATTTATGGGATATATCATTTGCAAATATGGTCTCCCTTTCAGTAGGTTGCCTTTTTGTTTTGTTGATTTTTTCCTTCACTTTGCAGAAGCTTTTTATTTTGGTGTAGTCCTAATAGTTTATTTTTGTTTTTGTTTTCTTTTCCTGAAGAGCCATATCTAGAGAAATGTTTCTACAGCTGATGTCAAAGAAATTACTACCTATGTTTTCTTCTAGTAGTGTTATGGTTTCAGATTTCACATTTAGATATTTAATGCACTGTGAGTTTATTGTTTTGTATGATGTAAAGAAGTGGTCCAGTTTTATTCTTTTGCATGTAGCTGGGCAGTTTTCTCAACACCATTTGTTGAAGAGACTGTCTTTTCCCCATTGTATATTCTTACCTCCTTTGTCATAGATTAATTGAGTGTATAATTGTGGGTTTACTTCTGGGCTTTCTATTCTGTTCCATTGATTTATGTGTCTATTTTTGTATCTGTACCATACTGTCTTGATTACTACAGCTTTGTAATATATCTTGAAATTTGGGGTTGGATGCCTCCAGCTTTGTTCTTCATTCTCAAGATTGCTTTGACTATTTGGAGTCTTCTGTGGTTATGTACAAATTTCAGTATTATTTGTTCTAATTCTGTGAACTCAGATGATGATTTTTTTTAATGTTTATTCTTTTTTGAGAAACAGAGAGAGAGAGAGAGAGAGAGCAAGTAGGAGAAGGGCAGACAGAGAGGGAAACACAGAATCTGAAGCAGGCTCCAGGCTCTGAGCTGTCAGCACAGAGCCCAGTGCAGGGCTTGAACCCACAAACTGTGAGATCATGACCTGAGCCGAAGTTGGACACCCAACCGACTGAGTCACCCAGGGGCCCCCAGATGACGATTTTTAATAAGCATAGTCTCTCCCACTCAAAACTCCAATTATATCAATTATATATACAATATATAATTATATAATTATGTATAACATATGCACACACAACCACCACCAATTAGAAATTATTACCAGAGTTATATACAATGCCCACATACAGTTTTAGGTGTGTCTAATATATATAAACATTAAGAATTCCTAATCGATTTCAGTTTACAAGCATCAAATTCCTTCTGCTTACTCAAAAAATATTCTCTGTATCACTCTTTCTTCGACATATAGAGCATAGATAAGAATAATAAGGCAGAAACAGTCGCTAGCACCATTGATTTAATTCCTTTTTCTTACTAGGCAAGCAAGGCTTTGGTTACACTTGCTTGCTTGTTTAACCTTGAAATAATTTAGAATTCTTCCACATGGACAGAATGTTTAAAAGAACCACAAATTTGATCTCAGCTTGATTTCAAATGGATTATCAGTTCCTGTTTCTACAAGCACTGGACCCCCTTCTTAGTTCCATAGGGATTGTGATAGGTTCATACCCTGCAAAGCACAGGCCACATTTAAATTATGTTAGGTGATCGCTATGTCCCTTTTTTCTTTCCTTCCTAGATTTTCCTGACTCCCAGAGTCATGGATTTTTCCAAGTGTCCTTCAGCTTCCCATTTCTCACTACAAGTTATCACTTTATTGTTGGCTTACTATATCTTTCACGGTGGAATTGCCTCGTGTTTTCATTTCATAGAGTGGGTCTGCATTTTACTGACTAGAACTTTTGAGTTAGCAAAGTTGTCGAGCTGTCACAATTACACTTCATCACCCTTAAGCCTCTCATCGGTTAAAATATTGTGTTAGTTATAAGTGTCCAATTGTTCAGTAAGTTTTTGTTCCTTTTGACTTTCTGCAGTCATTTGCCACAGTGATTCAGGTTGAAGTTAGCCTAGGGTAGGTATTTGTAGCAATAAAGCACTGTCCTAGAAGATTTGCTAGTTCCTTACCTGTTTATTCCTGTTCTCACATTGAATACTGAAATGTAATCACCCTTTATCAGAACACTTGTTCCCCCGTTTATGACGAGCTAGTATTTTACAGGGTGTGACAGAGCCTTTGTGAAAATTCCTTGTAGGCAGAGTTTTAGACAGCTATAATCTTAAAAGATTTCCCAAATACATTTCCAAGAAACCCATTGTTTCTGGCTGTAACATTTGTACTTTTGAACTCTGCAGTGTTGATACATTCACAGTAAGTGACATAGTGTGAAATCTGTCTTTTCTGTGAAGACTGGAACACACTATAATAATTCAAGAGTCATGTTTCAGGGTCTACATGTATTAACATTCTATGCTTTTTCCTTGTACCTGAAACCTAGTCACCAGGCACTGCCCATATTCCATATTCCAGACCAAGAGAAAATGGGTATGTTATTAGAGAGATAAAGGTAAAAAGCTGTTAGATGCAGTCTGTGATCAGATATGTCCCGGATGATATTCGCCAATAACAAATTGTGAATGCATGGTCTCTTATGCCTCCCTCTTTAAGCTGTTTGTTGCCTTTCTGCTGCTTCAAAAAGAAGGCAGCCAACCCTAGACTTCCCATAAGCCTGTTTTCACCCAACCCCTGACTTTACTGCCCCTTTCTCATACATGTTGTAATTAAAGGCTTGACCTTATCTCAACCTCATACTAGCAGTTTTAAAAGCACTATGAAATTGGATCTGGTAAAATCTTTTTAATGAGTGAGAGGAATAATATCCACGTCTCAGCCAACCAGCAAAGACTCATCTTCTGGCCTTTTATCTGACTGCACTTTGTGGAAGGGACCAGACTGACCCATGAACCCAGGCACCATTGGATTTCAGGGGCAGATAAGGAACGTCAAAGAGTCCAACCAACCTGAAATGTCTGTTCTTAAAAATCTCCTAAACTTCTGCCTCTTTCAATAGTAAATACGCAGTTTGTTACTTTATTTTGGTGGGAAGGAGGAAGAACGGTGTCACATTACTTTCACCAGCCCCTTTGTACAGGACACAAGCTCACTAGATAGTGAAAGGTTTAACTTTGTTTCCACTTCCTATTTTTAGATACTGTGCCTTATGTTTATACCAGAACAACTGATTAGAAAGTAAAAAAAAAAAAAAAAAAAAAAAAAAAAAAAAGATTATTATAAATTCTCTTCTTTTCACAAAGCTTTGAAAGAAGCAGTTCCTTGATGGATATACAGAGGTTTGATTTTCTGTGATTTAGACTTCAGGCAGTGTGGTGTAATAGCAAGACCTTTGTTACAAAAATGACTCCAGAGTCTGGGTTTCACATACTATTACATTGCCATCTAATAATTTGGTGACCTCATCATGACATCTCTCTGAACTCTAGATTCTCCTTTCTAAAATGATGTAGCTAACTGTCCTTTTGGATTCTTTCATTTATTTTAATGAAAATATTCTTGTTGACTAGAGGAGAGGAAAGAGACAGAGCAACTGAAAATTATTTAGGGCTGAGATTGTACAGAAGTGCCTGATTTGGAAATTTATTTGGTTGGAGTTTTTCTTTTTCTTTCTCTCTTTTAGCTTTCTTTCTTTCTTTCTTTCTTCCTTTCATTCTTTCTTTCTTCCTTTCTTTCTTTCTTTCAATAAAATGGGCCACTTGGATGAATTTCCTCTATGGTTTGTAATGAACAAACTCAGTCCAATCACCTGCCATGTTTGTGGAAAAGCCTAATACTGAAAACTAACTGAACTAAACAATAAAAACTCAAAAGAAGTCTCATAGGACAGGGAAGAAAATAGTCTAAATATTGTTCACCTCAGTTTACCCACAAGATGAAATGTAATTTGACAATGAATTAGCAAATTTTGAAAAGCAGAAAAGGATATAGCAAGTAATTGTTAGATGAAGTGAACACTTAGCAAAAATACAAAAGTGGCAAAGTGAAACGTGGTTCGATGGGAATGAAAAGTTAGAAATAGATAGCTTCAAGAGATCATGCATAGAAAGAGACAATAGATATTTTTGTCTAATTAGTAAACACAAATTTTTATTTATGTATTTATGTATGTATGTTTGTATGCATTTATTTATTTATTTATTTATTTCCTATCCTTGTATGATAAGCAGAATGATGGCCTCCCCATAGTCCATACCCTAATCTCTGGAACCTGTGAATATGTTATGTTACATGACAAAGGGGGACTTTGCAGCTATGATTAAATTAAGCGTTTTGATGTGAGGAGATTATCCTGAATTGCACAGCTTTGTCTAATGTAATCATAGGAGTCCTTGTACGAGGCAGGTAGAAGAGTCATAGAGAAAATGTGATAATGGAAGCAGAGGTTCATAGCCAGAGAAAGATTTGAAGATATTATTCTAGCTTTGAAGATGGATGGATATCGTAGTTATCTGACTATCCCCATTGTGGACCAGCTACAGACCTATGTCAGATTCCCTAACCCAGTCTACCCTCCTTTCCTCTGGCAGAGACCCATACTACTATGGTTCTGCAAACTGCATGGCAGGGGCTGTCCTATTGATGACACGTCCTCTGCAGAGGAGAAGAAAGAAGCAATATATTTTCTCTTTACTTGTTGTAGTATCAAGGCTATGAACCTATAAGTATTTTTTCTGAAAAAATATCGCTTTTCAAAGAAAAGGAATTTCAGTCGAGCATTGACTATTCCCTGCACTTGAGCAAATGGAAGGTAAAATTACAAAGGCTTAAGTCTCCAATAAGGAGCAGAAGGAACCCCCAGCCCAGGGAAATCTGCAACACGTGGTGTAAGGCCTAAAATTAAGGCTCAATATTACATGCTGCCTTGACATCTGGCAAAATCAGAAGGGCTGTGAATGGTCTAACGGACTACAAAGTCCCCTCTCAACTCCACTCCCTGAGATAAGGTCCTCTAGCCAAACAGTTCTTCTTATCAAAGGAACCAGCACAGTTCCTGCTCATCCCTGGGTAGGGAGTTTCGGTTTCCTGCCAACCTACAGAATGATTCAAACAAGCCAGTCACATCCTCCCAAAGGAACCAAGGAACATCTCACCCTCTTACTACTACACAGCCTGTTTGCTCTGTATGGCCCTCGATGGCATACCGTATCCGCTCCTACCAGACCATAGGCTTGTGTGACTAGTAAACTGCTGTCAAACTCATTTGTCCGGTGTCAGGTGTCACGTGTTTAGCCATCTCCATCACCCCAGGATGGGAATCTTTCCCTCACCAACAGCGTGAACAGGAGGCAATTAAAACATATCAAAAAAGGGACCGCTTGAAAATGTTTACCATTCTCATGTATGTGAGTTTGGTTTTTTATTTTTTCCCCCTCAGACTTGAGTTCTTGGGAAGATATAGTTTCTTCTTATAAAATCTTCGCAACTGGATGTAGCCGAGTGGTGGGACAGCATCAACTATGAACTCAGGGCTGCTCTCAGTTTGTTTCTCTCCAGCACCCAAGACATAGTCAGCAATATCCAGAGCTGCCAATCTCTGTTTTCTTCCCCTAAAGCCTTTAAACAACACACACAAAAAATATTGTCATTGTTTTAATCAGCATCCAAGTCCAAGTCAAGGATTTCCGGGAAGGTAGGACCAGAAGATGAAGATCTCTTAGTATACTGATGAAAGAAAGTTGTTCCTGGCAAGTGTTTTCAAAAGTTCCTAAGCCTGAATCAAAATACCTTCAGATGATAATTTTTTTTTTAATTTTTTTTTTCAACGTTTATTTATTTTTGGGACAGAGAGAGACAGAGCATGAACGGGGGAGGGGCAGAAAGAGAGGGAGACACAGAATCGGAAACAGGCTCCAGGCTCCGAGCCATCAGCCCAGAGCCCGACGCGGGGCTCGAACTCCCGGACCGCGAGATCGTGACCTGGCTGAAGTCGGACGCTTAACCGACTGCGCCACCCAGGCGCCCCTTCAGATGATAATTTGAATAGGCATTCTATATTTTCCATCTGTTTCTTTGTTTTTGGGCTTTTTGCTCTCATCCTTAAGGAAACAAGGGAATAAATTAAAACATGCTGTGGCAGGATGCAAGTTCCCTTCAGCAGCCAGTCTTTAGCCATCATCTTGATTATGGGATAGAAACATAGCCTCTCAGTTGACAGACTAGATTTTCTAGGCTTGCTTGCTCCTACATGTGATGCTGTGGCTAAATATTAGACAAAGAAGTGTAAAGAAAAAATGTTTCATGGGTCTTCAAGGAAGTCTTTGTTTAAAAAGGTGCCATACCTTTCTTCCCTCCATTCTCCTACCTTCCTGCTGGCTGGAATATGGCATGATGACTGGAGCTTGAGTCACTGTTTTGAACTGTAAGACAGAATGCTGAGTATGACAGAGCATCAGAAAAGAAGAGGAGGAACTGAGATTCCTAAAGACTATCAAGCCACCGTACCAGCCCTGAACTTTTCAACCAGTCTATGTCAGTATAGCCATGCTAAGCATGCAGTTATGAAATTCTTTTATATGGGTTATGTGGATAAACTCCACCTAAAAATGTTGTTCAGCAACAGCAGAGGCAGGAAATTGAACCTGTGAATCTTGCTAGTACCAACATGGGCAACACCTGGTGGATGTTGAGTGGACAAAGCTGGTAGAAGCAACAGTGCAGTGTCATGTTCTTAGGCCCACCTGCTGTCTGGAGGGAGCCCAACATTTGCAGAAGCAAGTTGGCAGAGCAGCTGGTAGCACTTGTGGCAACATTATCCCGACTGGTTGAAATTCAGGCTCTCCTCACATATAGGGAGGGCAGCCAGCTGCCTTCAAAATGCTAAAAGTACAAGTACCAGGAATGTATTCACTATCCATTTAATGAAGAAGTCACTGAAATAGCGTATGTGCTTCCCAAAATCAAATCATGACTCAGCCAGGAGAAACATTTAGTCTGTGACATGACAGATAAAAGATCATGCTCTCAAATTTCTAAATAAATCAACAACTGATTTGAAAAGTATTAAATTGGATGAATGATTTATGTCACTAGGTAAATAGTTATATGGTTTTAGACATATACGTGGATATTTAACTTAGAGGATAAAAGGAGCGTGGCAGTTGTTTCATATTTTGAATATCATCCCTGATCATTCTCAGATAGGAACAAGTCTTATTAAGTTAGAATTTTGTAAGAAGAGCTGCTTTTCTACTTTTCATACTCTAGACATCAAATTACTGATGCCATTCAAGACCTACCCACTGATAACTTGCCCATTTATAAAAATAGCTGAGTGATAGTTTACTTTGGGACTTCATTTTTTTAGAAAAAAAGCAATTATGATGAAATGACATCATTAAGTGAGAACAATAAAACACCTGCAATGAGAAAAGAACTATAAAGATGTCACAATAAACATAAACTACAAAACACTGTGAACTAACATTAACTCACAATCCATCTCTAGTCGCAACTGGTGAAACCATCGGCCAGGTGTTGATAAGGGAAATGTGTCTCTTCTACTTTACTTTATCTTCTATTTTTATTTCACCATAATGATTCACCGATCCTCTTTTACCATGTTTCAAACTCTAAAATTTTGGAGGTTGTTCAACTTCTTGTGTCAAGAACTTGCATAATAATTGCAGAGAATTCTATCTCCTCTCAATTGCTCTTTTCTCAGACTTAATTAAAATATAGAGTCTTTATCAACTCTGTCTTTTAAGATTTTTCTTTTTCTCAGTTATGATCTTCATAATTGTTATCCCCAGTTACCAAAAGCAGTGGTTCTCGAATACTAATGTTTTGGCCCTGTGCATCAGAATCAATTGGAGAATTTGTTAAATATTCGTATGTCCATAAAATATTCTAGGTGAACCTACAAAACTGTACTTTAGCAAGATCTCCAGCCCTGAAGTCAAAAGCACAGCCATATTTGAGAAATTACTAGTCAGAGAAAGGCTGTCCTCGCTACCCAGTGAGGCTAAAGCACTGCTCTGACTTTTTGCCACTCCTACCAAGTTCTTTAGGGTCTTCCCCTTACTACATCCATTGGGTGAGGAATAGGAAAGGGTCTGAATTGTGTTAAATAGTGTACTTCCCAGATTCAAACACGGTATGAACTCAACATGGAAAAAAGTTCAATCTCTAAGAGGCAGAAATTTTTATTATGTTTTTATTGCTCAGAAACATCATCCCAGACCTCCTGTGGTTGCAGTCTCCTTGGATTTTACTGTATATTGAACATTCATCCTCAGGTAACCAACTTAGATAACTTTGGAATAGAGCAATGAAGAATTATTAGGAAAACTGTAGAATAACCAAATGAAAGCGTGAAGTCAGGCCCAAGCATTGAAGAGGGTAGCAATCATCAGACAGAAGCAAAATGAGAAGTTTTGAATTCTAACCAGAGTTGAACAAATATGAATCTGAAGTCAGGAGAGGCGGCCAGTCAGGAATCCAAGATGTCCTGCAAACTGGGACTCATAAAACAAAAGTCTGAAGTCAGCAGAGAGCAAGAAGGGGTTAAGTCCATAGTTTTAGGAAAGACCGGAGATATCAATAGAATCTTGAAGGTCACAGCAGGTTCAGAATCCCAACAGCTTCAAGAATCTGAAGCAGTAGCATTCATGAGTAAAAACAGTAAAGAGGCTCTGGGCCCAAGGCAGTGAGTGGTATTCTCTGCTCATGTTGTTCTCTCCCTCCTGTTGGATACGTGTGGCCCCCAAGACCACAGATGTGTAATCACTGACAGGATGATTAGAGACTAAAAGGAACCCTGTGTACCTGACTGAAGTAAGGGCAGAAGTGTGACAATTACTGGAAGCTCTTCAATATTAAAAGTGTCCAGCAGACAATTCATTCCTCCTTGTTTATTAGTCCCTTCCCTGTACCTCACAATGTACAAAGGCAAGTCCTGGCCCCTGCCTGCTATGTTTATAATATATGAAAGACCTGGGAAGATCTTTCATCTCGAGGCTCTCAGGCAGCTTAATTCTTCATTAGCTTTCATAAAGGCCAATTCAGTAGGTCAAACTCTGTTCTGTTGTAGAAATTAAAATATTCTAGCCAATGAAAGTTTTCAGCATCTACTTGAATAAGAAAATGGAAGTTCTTAGTGGGAAGTATGGGGTGCTCAGCCTTCACCGTAATGTATGTTAAAAAAATAAATAAACTGTGACCTTTAACAAGTCATTTAATGTCTCTAGGCATCAGTGTCCTCCATTGTAAAATCTAAAGGATAGAATTTGCCCAGAATGTTTCATGAGACTGTGATGAAGTCAAAATAACTTCACATATAACAAAACACTTGAGAAGAAAATCACTATTAATATCATCATTAATTATATTCATTATATTTCTTTGGCCAGTATTTTATTTTACTTGGATATATCTACATGAATATGTTATTGCTAATAATCACATTTCAATAACACAAAGAGAGCAAAACGTTCACAAAATGGACAAAAAAGCCAATAGCTATGTAATAAGAAAATACAAAAGAAGAAAATAAGAAAATCCCATACCAGAGAAGGAGAAAATATAATCAAAATTTAGCAGTGTTTCTTATTGTCATATGTATTTTCTTCTTCCTTTTGATTGCACAAAAACATCAAACAAAATTATAAGTAGTGTTTAATGAGATGCCAATTGATATTTACAACTAGGTAGATGGTTGGTTCTGCTTTTGACAAGAAAATTCCCATGGAATATATGGACATAGAGGCAGGAGGCACTCTATTGTGTTTTGAGGCCATTTCCAGAGGGGAAAAATTATTATTTTATTACATTTCACTGCTTGACCACCTGCTGCCTACAGTGACTCAGCCATGTAGATCCTGGACTTTGTAAACAGTGACACCAAGATATAGTTGCTAGATGGAAGATTGCTACATCATGTCCAGTAGTCTCCCACGGAAGAAGAACTTAGCATTAGTTATACCTGTCAGGTGGACAGGCTATCACTTTAATTAGAAAGTAAATAACATATTTTGAAAAATGTATGCTCCATGCCAGTTTCTATCAGAATTGTCATGAATTCTAAACTGAGAATCTACAAATTTATTAAGTTGTATAATAATGCTAATTTTCTGTACATACCATACAAAGAGAAATAATGTTGAGGGAGAAAATATGAGGAGAAGCAACATACATTTCTTTGAATTAATAAATTGAGGCATTTCGTTCCAACTTTTTTTGGCATGGTTGTTCATATGTCCTGACTCCTAGAGCCACCACAAAGGTCTGGTGCAGGTTTTCCAAGCTTTCTTTCTTGTCCTCTCCATCCGAACAGAGGATTTGCATCCAACTTGATTCTTGCCTTTGATAGGACAAAAGCCAATTTAATTCAGCAAGGCCCACCTTTAAGCAGCTTCCAGAAGCAGAATATGTACTCCATAAGGAGTCATGGACATCACTAAAGCCTCTTCAATGGCAAGAGCAGTGGAAAAAAAGAGCATCCAGATGGCTATGCTGGAAGTCTTTTCTCTCTTCTGGATCTACCCAGGGATGGATTCTGATCAGATGAATGCTACTGGACTCCTTTCAAGGCATTAAATGTAATTAGCTGTTAATTGTTATCGTTAAAGGACTCTGCTGAGTGGCTATCAGGGCACCATCTGGACAACTCATCACATTCACTGGGGAAACCCTGAAATCTCTATCCAAAACTGTGTGTGTCACTCGAAGACATTTACAATACCTGTCAAAAACCTTTGTATCCAGTGAGAAACTTGTTTGCAAACGGTTGATATTTAGAACAGAAATGCTCTTTTGTGGGTCAAAATTTCACTTTATTTGCTCTCTAAAGCAATCCGTTTTGAGTGAAGATAAAGAGTGATATGTGTCCTTACAATTTTAGCAACACCATCTATATCACCTGGGCATTTGGTTGCAAACAAAAGAAAATGACACATATAGTCTGAAGCAAAAAGAATTTATTGGAATGATATCAAAAGACTGGAGGACCAGGCTTGTAAACTTGACAGGTACCAAGTGAGTTCTAGAGAACTATGCAGAAGAAAACCAGGGAAGGTCACACAACTCTAACAGTCTCACTGAATTGTGCCATCACTGTCTCAAGGTTGGAAGTCCTACCAGATAACACCTGTTGGCCAAGTGCATGTCATAGCTTTACTGTCTGATTTTACTGGGATAAAAAGCGAAAGGGGACATATCTCCTTCAGTTCATACAGTAGAAGGTAACCACTGCCTTCAAGGAAGGGTCTCTGAATTAATATAAGAGTATAACTACGAAGCATGCTGGAAACCAAACATCCCCCAAATGGCAAAAATTTTCTTTATTTTACCATAAATCAAACCCCTATATGACAGCCAGAAAAAAAACTGTCTTCCAGTTGTATTTGGAAAATCATTCCTGACCCAATCATGACCTAAACTCATATTTTGTTAAGAAGGTATTATAGGGAAACCCTGGGAATTGTAGATTTATTCCTTACTTTTTGAGATCAACGTCATAAAAGGGAAAAAACATGGTGTTCTCCAAGATAGACTACTGATCTCAGTGACCCATTTTCATGACACGTAATGTTATTTTAGAGGTTTCATTTATTCTTTTTCATTTATTTATGCCATATGCATCTGTTAAGTTTTTATGTGTACTTTTGTAAGGTGGTGGTGGATGGACACAAAATAGCATTTAACACTGTCTCAATTTAGTCTAATCGGGAAAATAAGATACATCTACCTCCAAACAATTAGTGGGTACTATAATACAAATCATATGCTTTGATTAAAGTCAATTAAAATTCTGAATATCCTGATGCTTTCTTAGTATTCAGTTCCCAACAAGTCTTTCTGGGCTAGGAAAACAGATATGGCAGGAAAGCTCATTTTATTTTCTACTTTCCCGTCTGCTATGTAATAATATGCCAAAATGTTCCCATTTTCTCCTTTTACCCAGATATTTAGGTACATCTTATCTAGTTCCAGGAACCTATCTGCTCCTCCCTTCTCATCCTGTTAACTCCAGTTCATCCTTCAAGATTCATTTCAGATGTGCCTTCTGTAGGAAGAATTTCTTGATACATACTCTATGGATTAGGTATCCTTAATCTGTGTTCTGGACATCCTGATTCATGTCTTCTTCTTTTTTTTTTTTAATGTTAATTTGTGTGTGTGTGTGTGTGTGTGTGTGTGTGTGTGTGTGAAAGAGAGAGCCCACAAGCAGGGGAGGGACAGAGAGAAAGGGAGACACAGAATCTGAAGCAGGCTCCAGGCTCTGAGCTGTCAGCAAAGAGCCCAATGTGGGGCTTGAAGTCACGAACCACGATATCATGACCTGAGCCGAAGTCGGATGCTTAACTGACTGAGCCACCCAGGCGCCCCCCTGATTCATGTGTTCTTAATGGCACCATACTCTAATCCCCCAGAAAATTCATCCTCACCCCTGCTCCTGACTTCACTTCACCCACCCCTTAAAAAGAAGAAAGAGTACCAATCAGCATACCAATCAAGGACAAAATGGAATTCTCAGGGACATATGCGTAAAGCAGAACACCATGGGATAACGTTTACAGTTGGGGGTGGGGGTGGGGGATGAAAGGATTATAAAGAGAATTTGAGGAGAGAAAATGCTTGCCCATGGAGATTTGGCAGGGCCCAGAAGTTCTAAACAAGTTAAATAATGACCTCTCTGCAGAATCCAACATGTTTCCCTTTTTTAGCATGCTTAGCTGATTGTCAGCTGTGCTATGGCAAGACCTGTGGATCGACATTATTATTGTATCTCTGTGTGGAATAGATAGAGGGTTTCAGGCTATGCACTCCCATGGTGAAATCAAAGTAGCACTGGGGCTACTGTAAATAGTCCTGCAAAGTACATGTATCAGTCACGGTCACATTTATCAGTGACTTTAATAGATATTTAATATAAAGAATTAATGAAAGACAAAAAAAATAGTGAGGTATTACAGAAATGGTAAATGCAACAAGCAAGTCCGGCCCTAGGGAGCTAAGAACTTCGAAATGTGGAAGAAAGGTCCTAAAGAACTTGGCACTCATCTCTAAGAAAGAGGTACCAGTGCTAGCACTGGTACCTCAGGAGTTAAGAAGAGGACCTGTGCAGAGCTGAGACTCAGACTTACATGGAGGGACACAGCTGGTGAGTGTTAGTGATCTGGAAAGATTCAATGAGGCTGGTGCAGGAAATAGAAAAAAGAAAACGAAACCTGGAGCCACCTGCTACTACTGGTAGGGCCATTAGGGGGACCCTGATGGGATCAGGAGACAAAAAAGTAGGAGCAGTCTCCTTTTCCATCCTCAGCCTTCCCATTTCTCTCTAGTTCCCCATCTTAATAGTGTCCACTAGGAGCCAGCTGACAAGAAGGAACTGTAGCCTGCCACATCCCGACCACTGTATTACCAAGCCAAAGCTGGGAGATATGCACTTCATAGTTGGCAGGGAAGGCCAGTACAGGGAAGGAATCTCTACTGTTAAAGTTAGGTGTCAATTCCTCTCCTTTTTAGATTTTCGACTCTCTTAAGGTTAAGTTTTCTAGACTTCTAATGGAGGCCATCCCAAAGACACTACCACAGCCTCGCAATTACACTTTTTATCAGACTTCTGACATGAACCAACTTGTCCATACATTAAAGGCTGGCCTCTAAGTTGCCTCTAAAGTGCCAACTTGTCCATTCTTTAAGTTGCATTGCTGATTTTTTTTTAAGTTTCCAGGGGGCGCCTGGGTGGCTCAGTCAGTTAAGCATTCGACTCTTGATTTCAGCTCAAGTCATGATCTCACGGTTCATGAGATCAAGCCCCACATTGGGCTCTGTGCTGACAGCACAGAGCCTGCTTGGGATTCTCTGTCTCCCTGTGTATCTCTCTCTCAAAAAAAAGTTCCTGAAAGTGACTAATTCCTTGCTTCTTCTTTCATCACCGTAATTACTGATCCAATTAGAAAAACTTAAAAATGCAAATTTCCCTTTAAGTTCCTGGGAACAGGACTTTCTTTATCTTGTCTGCAAATGTAGGGACCAATTTCTACTCTGAAAACTTCTGACCTTCTAGATACAGAAAGAATTACTACACTGTACAGAGAATAATGAGTCAGTCTGTTCTCTAGGCAGCAATGAGCTGTCAATCACATTTTGTTTTCATCACATTTATCAACTTTTGTTCTTAAAAAGTGTTTGTAATCTCTGCATGCCCTTCTCTAAACACTATTAACCAATACAGACAAAAATGAAAAGTAAGTTCTCCATGAGCCTCATAAGACTGTTGAGCACTGAGCACAATTTTATCAGTAAATTAATGATGAATTTTTTTTCATACCTAAGCATAACATTGAGTTAAAATCAACACTACATGAGTCTCTTTTAAAACTCTTCTGAAAGTCCTACCCTGGAGCTTGGCCTTAAGCCTGTCTTGTCTTTATGGGCTCTCAGATTTGTTCAGGAATCTCCAACAAGCAGCAGCCCTCAGTACCTGCAGTTTAGAGGTTCATGATGGAGGAAACATTCTTTCCTGGCTTTGAATCTACTAAAGCAATTTCTCCCCCACTGATTTTATAGCTGGTGTCCAGTTGGTCAGTCAAGCATATCTGCAATGAAAGGAAAATAGCTCTGGGTAGTAACATGAACTGCTTAGAGTAAAACAATCAACATAGGAAAGGTCCTACATAGTTTATTCTCTCTCAACTTTTAGAAAACATCTTTCACACTTCCCCTCAGAAATTAAGCAATGTAAAATCATTGTTCAATTCGACAAATTAACTTTTACAATGACAGCCTTAGAACTATCAGAAATAGTAAGCCAGTGTCTTAAAATTCAAAGATTTTTTACAGTCTAGTATGAATAACATATTTTTTTCACTAAACACTTAAAAAAATTTTTAATGTTTATTTATTTTTGAGAGAGAGAGAGACAGAGTGTGAGTAGGGCAGAGACCAAGAGAGACAGAGACAGAGAATCGAAAGCAGGCTCCAAGGCTCTGAGCTGTCAGCACAGGGCCCTACGCAGGGCTCAAACTCACAAACGGTGAGATCATGACCTGAGCCAAAGTTGGTCACTTAACCAACTCAGCCACCCAGGTACCCCTTTTATTCAGCATTTTAATTTAACCATGGATAATGGGGATCTATGACCCTTCCTGTGTGCACTCTGTGATTGTTTTAATAAACAGAATACTGCAGAATGCACCTGTTTCTCAGCCCAAGACTTATGAAACTGACAGAACATTCACTCTTTTTGTAAAAATATAATTTATAGGGGCCCTTGGGTGGCTCAGTTGGTTAAGCGTCTGACTTCAGCTCAGGTCATGATCTCACAGTTTGTGAGTTCAAGCCCTGTGTCAGGCTCTGTTCTGATGGCTCAGAGCTAGGAGCTACTTTGTATTCTGTGTCTTCATCTCTCTCTGCCCCTCACCCACTTGCTCTCTTTCTCTCTCTCTCTCTCTCTCTCTGTCTCTTTCTCTCTCTCTCTGTCTGTCTCTCTCTCTCTCTCTCATAAATAATAAAGCATTAATTTTTTTAAATATATATGTATACATATATACATATATATACATATATATGTGTGTGTATATGTATATAAGTGTATATATATATATATATATATATAATTTACATATACCAAGGCATAAGTTTAAAGTGTACAACATATTGATTTGATACACGGCTATATTGCAATATGATTACCACCATAGCATTAGCTAACATCTCTATCACATCCCTTAATGACTATTTCTTCTTTGCAGTGAGAACGTTTAATAGTCAACAGGCACCCACTATCCAGGGTTCTGTCGCCTCACAGGAGATAACCTTCTTAAGACATTTTGAGATTTTTAGTCTAGCACACTAGTAATCCCCTTTATTTTCACCCCCAACATACACATATTTCCCACCTTAGAGAAATGTATACTCTGAAAGAGGGAAAAAATGTTGACATACAAATATATGATAAGATAGAAAATTCTAAGTTCCATGTCCTGTAATTTACCTTGATGTGAGCAGCATCTCAGGAAGGAGGATTAGTGGCCTCTGCCTCTTATTTCCCTCTCATCTTTCTTCCACTTCTCCCTCAGCCATTGTGTCCTCCTCACTCATTCCCATCTCATCTCTATTTTTTTATCTCAACAAATCCAGAATGAAAACTCTGGCCACAGAGAATGGAACAGGAAAAGAGGTGTCAAACCACCCAAAATAATCCTCCATCAGCCACAAAGCATGGTTTTTGGTTTGGAGTTTGGTTTTGTTTTGGTTTTCTTTTCTTTGTCTGTGTTCACAACTCCTGGTACATTTCTTCAACCACTGCAATGAAAACCACCTATTAAAATTGCAGCCGTACCAATGTACTCCATGTCCCTCTTCCTGATTTGTTTTTCTCCATAGAACTTACTGCCAGATGCTATACTATATATTTAGTTATGTGTCTTTTTGTCCCCCCTAATATAATGTAAGTTCCAAGAAAAGAGGAATATTTGCCTGTTTTATGCACTAATATATCTCTATCCCCTAGAATAGAGCCAGGCCCATGGAAGATTCCCAATGAATATTTGCTAAATTATTACTATTAAATTGGGTAGGTTACCCTCAGAACATATCATTGTTGATATTAGAAAAATGTGCTCCAAAATCCAAAGGGCCTATTTTTGAATATTATCTTTAAAGCAGTCTACTCAGAAATAGAGGGTTCATTTTTTTAGTTATCTTTATAGCATCTAATTTTTTAAAAAATTCAGCAGTGTAAAAATATTCCATGAGTTAGTGTTAAATAATATCAAATGCATAATTTTCTTCTTGGATTTTTCTCAGCCTTGACCTTGATCAAGCCAAACTATTAATAACTTGCTAAGGAAGAAAATCTTTCCTGCTCACTAATGAAAATTTTCAATACTTAAACCATTTCAGTGAACATAATCTGGTCACCTTCTTCCCTATCTAGTTTTTAGCATTGGATTTATCTCTACTGTTTCTTTTTTTAAAATAATGATTTATAAATGTTAAGAACTTCTAAGCCATCTGTACAGATAAATAGGTGACCACAATAAATATATATCATTTTGAACAATAAAAAAAATTGACATAATAACTTGAATCCTTGGGTAAATGCTAGAAATAAGTAAAATCTGTGTCTTGTCACTCTTCTGTGTCTTCATCTCCAATAACCCACATCTTAAGGATTTTTAACTCATATTTGTATATTACTTCACACTTTGCAAAACTCATTCATGCACTGTCTTATCTAATTCCCACAGTAACAATGAAGTATTTTTATCAGTTAGCTACCACTGTGTAACAAACCATCACAAAAGCTGAGTTGCATAAATCATTTATCTTTGCTCATGAGTTGGTGGCATTTGCTGCACAGTTCAGCTGAGTTCAAAGAGGGCTCATGTATGCATCTGAAATTAGTTGCAGGTCACGTTGACAGCTTTGATGACCTTAGCTCAGTTCTCCCACATGCCTCGGGCCCTAGCTGGTCAAAGTGGGCTGTCTTGACTGGTTCAAATTCCTCATCCCCTAGTTTTGTCATGTTCTCATGATAAAGACAGCAGAGCAAGAGAAAAAGCAATTCTTTTTCAAGCCTCAGATGGCATTATTTACTACTGAATCATTGGCCAAAGGAAGTCACATGCCTGACCCCAGAGTTACAGTGTAAGGGAAAAGATGTTGCTATAGAAATGCCATTAATTGTGGTCATGAATGAAATCAACCTACCACAAGTATGTACTGTTATTTTCATTATTTGATATGTAAGGAGACCAAGACTTGAGAAGTTTAGATAATTGCCCAAAGGGAATCAGCCATGTGAATGAGCCAGAAGCTCAGGTCTTCCGACTCCAAATATGTTCTTTCCAGTAACATATCTGGCCTATTCATTTATAGTCATAGAAGCTGATTTTTTTTTCCTCTGGAAAGACAGAACGATTTCAAATTACTATGATACTTCAGGTATTCCAAAAACAAAAGTTAGGATGTCAATCAGATTACTTACTCCTTTGTTTAGCTAGATAAATGCAAATCCTGAGTTCTTCACACTGAGATTAGTTCACATTAATCTCCATTGTTTTTAATTATTGAATTATTATTGAACTTCTGATGTATATTGTTTGTCCCTCCAGCTATATCATCACCTTCTTCCAGATGGAAACTCCTTATTCTACATGTTCTATGCCTTTGTATTTCTCCTAGTGCCTGACACAGTGCTCATGCAGATAGTAGTGTACTCCTTGATTAACAAAGCTTAAAGAACATGAGGTCAGCTTAACAAAGTTCTCTGTTAAAGAAATTAAGATGAAAAGGGGAAATAAAAATTGAGCTGGGATTGAATGAAAGGTAAGAGATAATTTCCAACTGTGCTTTCTTAAGAAAAGAAAAAAAGAAATATATTTATTTTTTATTTTCAAACTCTTCACTCCAGCTAATATATATGAATATTTTCCTTATATTTATTTGCTCTGCCCTCAGAGTTGAAAATCAACTAGAGTGAACTGCCAACAGCTAATTAGTGAACTAATTCCTTTATTCAGTGTAATAGCCAACACAAATGTTGGGTTCAATGAGGTAATCACTTTTCCATTAACAAATACAGATTTTCTTCACTATACTCAGAGATAACTGGGTTGATGTCATCTCTCTGTCCTCTATAGCTTTTTAATTCAAAAACTATATCAGACCTAGGAAGGGTAACTGTTCTAAGGAATGTAAGGTTTTGTAAACATTTTTGTTTATGACTAAGTCAGGTTGCCCCCTTTCCCATGTCTGGGTCACCCTCCAGAAATGGAAGAAGGGAAGAAAAAAGTAAAGTAATAATTTCCTGTGAAAACTCCAAACATGCCATTCTCTTTTAGCAGTGTTTGAGTTTTAGAAGGAAGCACCAGATGATCCATGTTGTTAAGTTCCCATTGACAACACTCTCCATAGAGAAAGGTAATGGAAAAACTCTACAGTGCTAAAATATATGGTCATCAACTTCCACATTTCAGTAAAAACTGAAATTCTTTCTTTAATGTTGAGTTTTCGATCTTCAGTTGGGAGCAACTCAAAGCCACATCAGAGTATACTGGCACCTCAGAATCCTTGAAAGGGGGAACTTATCTTCCTCGTAAATAAGCCTCTCAAAAGGATCCAGTTTATAGTCAAGGCTAACTTCACTATTAAAGCAACAATTAAGTAGCTATAAATGTGAAGAATGCTTCGCATCACCTTTAAACAGGTCTATACTTCTTGAAACACATTGCAGTAATGCCTGAGGATAATGCTGTTTCCTTCTGACTTAGAATGACATTGGTTGAATTGTTACAGATATGGAAACATTGATTGATAGTGACAGGCAAACCAAACTGCTATACAAAATGTGAGATAAGGGTGGATTCAATGGTAGATTATTTTTCAACAATAGGACAACATAGACACTAGAATTTTGAGTTCAGAGTTAAACTCAATCAATGTCAGTTTCTGAAAATAAAAAACGTAACCACTATGATGGTTGATTTTACGTGTCAACTTGAGTGGGCTAAGAGATGCCCAGATACTGGTAAAACATTGTCCCTGGGTGTGTCTGTGAAGGTATTTCTGGAAAGATTAGCATTTGAATCAGTAGATTGAGTAAGTAGATCTGCTCTCACCATTGTGGGCTGGCATCATCCAATCTACTGAGAAACCAAATAAAACAAAAAAGTGTAGGAAAGGCAAATTTTCTTTTCTTAAACTGGGATGTCCATCTTCTCCTGCTCTTGGACATCAGAGCTCCTGGCTCTTGGCTTTAAGATTCCAGGACTGAATTATACCACTGGCTTTCCTAGTTCTCTAGCTTGCAGATGTCAGATCATGGGACTTTTTGGCTCCCATAGCCATGTGAACCAATTCCCACATTAAATCTCCTCTTTAATATCTATATGTATACTCTCGGTTCTGTTTCTCTGGAGAACCCTGACTAATACAACCACTAAGAAGAATCTTTTCCTATGTGCAAAATGGCAATAGACAATTCATCCCTCTCTCCAATAATAGCATTCACATAAAATGAGCCAGCAGGAGCAGCTACACTGTGGAATAACATGGGCAACAGCATGACCCTAAGATGTTTTCCATCAAGACTCTTCATTAATTGTAATAACAAGCATTCATGTATATTAAAATCAGACAAGGCCTAAAGGAAACAAGATTTCCTCTAAGAATTTTTATAATGTAGAATAATGAAGTATATTTTTTAAGAGACAGCAGTTCATTATCACCAGATACATTTCATGGTAATAATGATGAGGTTGAAAAAGATGCCAAAAATTTAGTGGAATAATGATTACAACCAGCATGATTACAACAGTTAATAAGCTATCTTAAGACCGATGTTAGAAGGGGCACCTGGGTGGCTCAGTAGGTTAAGCAGCCGACTTCAGCTCAGGTCATAATCTTGTAGTCTGTGGGTTCCAGCCCCATGTCAGGCTCTGTGCTGACAGCTCAGAGCCTGGAGTCTGCTTCGGACTCTGTGTCTCCTTCTCTCTCTGCTCCTCCCCTTCTTGCTCTCTCTCTCTCTCTCTCAAAAATAATAAACATTAAAAAAAAATTTTTTAAAGACTGGAGGTTAGAAGAAATGGGTGCTGCAAGCTTATGTGCCACCAACAAGCCTTAGGAAAGTCATTTAAACTCTCCTTATGGTTTTCTCTCCAACGCAGTAGGAGATCGGATTATGTGATTCCTTCTACCATTGTGACTCACTGACCTTTCTCTCTCTGGATTTTGGGAAACCATACAGTGAACCTCATTATTACCTTTTCTAATTTTCATTATGTTTTAATTTATTCTCTATGATAATTTTCATAAGTTATTTAATACAAGGGAATAATATCTCTTGTTTGATTCACAATGATGATGTGGTTGTTAAGTGTCTAGCATTTATTTTAATTTCTTGGAAGAGAGAAATAGAAAAAGAACATTTTATACTTTAAATACTGTTCTATAATGATTGTAATTTTTTATAAAGTCACAATTCTTATGAAGAAAAATTACCCTTATTAATAATGAAATATTAAAAATTTTTCAAATGATATTTTATGGCTGAAGATTATGTAACAAAAGTTGTACTTTCATAAAGTGTTAGTGAATGATGTAGATTAGTACAAGCCTAGTAGAATGAAATTTAATGGCCTGATCAAGAGTGAGGAAAATGTCAGTATTTTATTTCAGTGTTGGCTATAGAATTCAAGTAATTCAGTGCTACAGAAATAAGCAACTTAGAGCTGAAATCTGATTACTATATATTTTTAAAATGTATTGAGGGGCACCCAGGTGGCTCAGCTGGTTAAGCGTCCAACTTCGGCTCAGGTCATAATCTTGCTTTCCATGAGTTCAAGCCTCACATCAGGCTCTGTGCTGACAGCTTAGAGCCTGGAGCCTGCTTCTGATTCTGTGTCTCCCTCTCCCTCTGCCCCTCCCCTGCTCCCACTCTGTCTCTCTCTCTCTCAAAAATAAATAAACCTTAAAAAAATTTTAATGCATTGAGAAGACAAAATGGGATCAAGCAGGAAATCGCAAAATCAAAACTTTAGCTCATGGATCTTAAAAGATGTTTCCAGGGATTTCAAATCCAGAAGCTCAGATTGTTTCAACTGTTCTATTCAAAACAAAAGTGACTACTCCTGAAGCCCAGCTCCAGAAGTAGGAAGAAAAGGAAGAAACAGGAACAAATCAATACATGGAAAAGCATGTCTATTATTGCCTAAGTCTAAAGAGGTTAAGATACCAATTTATTCACAGTAAAACTCATTTGATTACATCAACAAATAATGGCTTCTATCCTTATATTTGTGTTGTCATCATCATCATTGTTGTTGATGTCCAAGGGAGAGTTTGCCAAAAAATGATCGTAGCCAGTGGCAGGAAGGCAAGCTGCTGCAAGTAGCTCAGTGCTTGGGAATAAGATAGCAGGTGCTCATCTAGTCCACCAGGTGCCATCTCTGAATGAAGAAGTAGGCCTGTAGGTACTTTTTAAGATTGCAAAAAATGTGTATTTTCTTCACATGTGTTACTCTTTTATTTTCCCTTTTCCTGTAAAATCAGCAGCTAAGACATTAAAACCAGCCATTTTGAGTTGTCATCCTGGTATGTGACAGGAAAGGAAGTTGAATGGATAGGACTACTAGGAAGCCTAGGGAGACAGTTCCACTTCACAGCCATATCCTGGGAGAGCATATAACCAAGGTGTGGAGTGGAGGATAACCCAAATTTCAAAGAAAAGAAAGGAGATACAGTCCAGATCTGAAAAGCAGGACGATTCAGTTGGAGAAAAGTTGGGAGAAAGAGATGTGTAGGGGAGTACAGGCAGCCTAAGAGTGACCATAGCAATTTTAGAAATTAATTTGAGATAAGTCCAGAAAATCAGTTTTCTAGAAAAGTGAAGCAGTTGCTTTTCTGCCAAGGTTTACAACTCTATTATTTTCATGCATCTATATTAAAATCCTTACATTACCATGTTCCCTCCAGGAACTCCCCATTGTATCATACCTCTAGCACACTCTGGATTTCACCTCAAATGAAAGTGTTCACAGTTTGAATTTATAAAGCACTGATACTAATTCCCTATAAGGCACCAACCACCTATTGAGAGGTAAGAAACTTCATATTGTTTAAATTTCTGAAGTCCATATAGCAAATATGGCATATGTACATTCATATGCATTTATATACGTGCTTATACTATATGCATATGCATACGTGCACATATATATTCAGGCATAAATATACAAAATATACAGATACACATGCTGGAAAATGTTAAGGAAGTGACCGAATCAAGAAGTTTGCTGTATTTTCCTAGGACACTTATCCTATTTCTTGGTAGAATGAAATCTAAAGCACTCCATCCTATAGGGAACTGAAAACTAGAGGAAAATAGTCTGGAAGCTCCATTTTAGGTAGTTTTCAAGGCAAAACAATTTAATTATGACCTAAGCATTGCACTAGCCACAAATATTGGAAAAGCAATACTGTCTATGTATACTGCTACACAGTCAGGCATTGCTCACTTCGTTTAACAGCCTCTTGGATGTGATTGACAAGCATATTCCGAGTTGAGAGAGAGACAGAGAGGAAACCACAGTTATGAAAATAGAGCCTATTAGAGCATGAAATGCTGTAAGATGGTATTCCCTGAGTAGGCCCTCCTAGTATGATTCACTTGGGAGAGGGACTCACTAGATTAACACAACATAAACTAGAAAGCCGACACTAATCTAATTTATGTAGTATTAAAAACCCACATCTCTTCCTTTTTTTTTTTTTTTTTTACCGGCAACTCAGAAGAATTTCTTGCTACCAGATTAAATATCTTAACTTAGTGAAAGACACCAAAAAAGTGCATATTCTTAAAAACATCCAGTTTCCCTTAATTATATCATTTTTCGATATTTTGTTAAATGTCATCTGTTCTTTTACCACTGTGTAACTTGTGCCCTGTGTCAATGCACTTGGCCAAGAGTGTGAAAACAGAACAATCCAGTCCTGGTTCTCTTGAAGTCATGCACCCTGGGGAGGGGTTCCCTCTGCAAGAAGGAGAGGGCAGGTACTTTTTTCCTAATTCACTTACAGGCGTCCTGGCGCTAACGTCTTGTCTGCTCCGGTCTCCTACAATGACACCTAAATCTCCATTCTCTCCCTTCTTTCTTTTCTGTTTTTCTATCTGCTTCCAAAATCCTCTTCTTTTCTAAGGCAATCCTTTTTGGTTGCCACCTATTTTCGTGACCCCTTGTGACCCATTTTCTCAGGATCTGACTTTACCCAGAAGTTCCTTATTTTGGTGTTGGCCGTTGTCACAATATGTTTTAACCCCATTATTTTTGCTTCTGCTTCTGTGACACCGTGGCTTATTAGCCACAGCTCCTGCAGCAATGGGGCACAGAGCTGCCTGCAGTGAAGGCTGATACATGCAGCGAGCAGGAGATTGCTTTCTCAGGGCAGGAAGTAGTGCCAGAGACATCAGGCAGGGGTAACTGTAGGATCCACATTGATGGGCATCCCCAGAAGTGCAACACTTCCTTCATGGGCATCAGCATCCTTAGGAGTGCAACACCCTCCAGGGACTTCCAGAAATAGTGGCAAGAGACTTAAAATGCAGTGCAAGAAAACCTTAAAATATAGATATGACCATATTTGAGAACCTAGTTTGATCTGGAAAACATAATTTGTTTTTGTAGCAAGTTTATATCTTTATATCTGAAATATCCCAAAAGCTTAAGTTCAGAATATTTACTTAGGCATTAATTTGTGTGACCAGTGTAGAAATGAGACTGTATAACTATATCTAGTGCTAGAATATGGAACATCAAGGCTTAAAACATACAATATGGAAAATAGAAGGTAGACATAATAGCCTACAGAAAGAGAGGGACTAGTTATAAAGTACAGCGATTGCATATTCAAGGGATGGAGACTATAGGCCAGTAGATTCAATAGGTATCTATCCTCTAAAGGGTAAAACTATCTTTATAGTCTTCATTTAGTCTCTCCTTAATTTAAGAGAGGCACTCCCTAAAATTAAACAAATCTATTTTCATCAAATGAGACTTCTGATTAAATGTTGTAGCCTTTGTCTGTTGCCTACAGGGAAAGAAAATGCTGATCTGCTAACAAGAGTAATTCAATCCTAGCTACAGTTATATTTTTCATTACAAGTGAGTAAATTGATATTCTAGTTTATACATCTCTCTATTGAAATGAAGCAATTTCCTAGGGTCTAATTGTCTCAGAGTTCTGACAAGATCAAATTTCTGGCCTTGCAAGGCTGAAGACTAGACCCTGGAACGTGATAAGTCAACCACTGGACCAAATCTCTAAATGGGTCTCCTAAGCTTCACCCACAATCCCTGGTGGATGTTGCACTGCCATGAACCTGGGAAATCAACACACCTTGCTCACTGAATTGCATATGAATTTCATTTGTTTGCTTTCTTAATACTTTCATTTGGTATATTTACTAAAAGATGCTCACCACATTAGCAGTTAGGGGATATATGTAGTTTATACATAGTGAGTAATGTAAATTTAATAATTTAAGAAAGAAGTCATTTTTTACACATGCATAATTTAAGTTAAATGCCAATATTTCTAAATTTTTCTTTAACGATTTGTTTTTTGAGAGACAGACAGAGCACAAGTAGGGGAGGGGCAGAGGGAGAGGGAGACACAGAATCAGAAGCAGGATCCAGGCTCTGAGCTGTCAGCACAGGGCCCGACGCAGGGCTTGAACCCACAAACACTAGATCATGACCTAAGCCGAAGTCAGCTCAACCGGCTGAGCCACACAGGCACCCCTAAATGCCAGTGTTTCTAAGGCTGGAGGTGATATTTAATAACATAAAATAGGAAGGAATATGAAGCCAATATCTTTTGCATCATATGCAAAACATTCTCCATTTCTCAACCTAGAAGCCATTGTCATTCAATCAAAAGCTATCATGGCCTGTAAAGTCCTGTTAAACCACAACAGAAGAGACAGAAACCATTCTGGACCAAAGATAGCTTCAACAAGAATGTTTCAAAGTTTGTATCACAGGAAAATTAAACTCCTCAACTTCTAATTAAAAGAGATAAGGGGTTAAATAAAGAATTGATGAGGAGTGCACTTAAAATTTTATAGTTGGAAATTACATCTAAAGACTGGGAATTCTCTGCAATTCGTACAATATTAAAGATCTAATAGTCCACCCCACTCCTGTGCCGCAAATAAAAGCCTATTGCAATACTGTGATTTATAATAGAAATATGTATTTGGTCTTCATCCCCGTGTCTGGTGCAAAACTCTGAAAGCCTTGGAATTTCCTAAGTGATTAGAGGGATAAAGATGTCTTTTGTTGTGTTACTGAGGTGACTTTTGGAAAGTACCTAAGGCTGGAGGCCAGTTGCCAGGGGACCAAACCAAATGGATCAATCACCAATGGCTAGGGATTAATCAATCACACCTATGTAATAAGCCTCCATAAAAATGCAAAAGGACTGAGTTCAGATGTATTCTAAGTTGGTGAACACATGGAGATTTGGAGAAATGGTGCTCTTCGAGAGGACATGAAAGCCACAAATCATTTCCCCATACCTTGCCCTATACATCTTTTCATTCTGGCTATTCCTGGATTATATCCTTTTATAATAAATTGGTGATCCAGTAAGTAAAATATTTCTCTGAGTTGAGCCTCTCTATTAAATTAATCAAACCCATGGAAGGAGTCATGAAACCTCTAATTTATAACAAATGGGTTAGAAATTCAGGTAAGAACCTAGTTGCTGCTGGCATCTGAAGTGGATGTGAGAGGAGGGACTGGTCTTGTGGAACTGAACCCTTTATCTGATGCTCTCTGCTGGGTCGATAGTGTCACAATTGAGATAAATTGTAGGACACCCATCTGGTGTCTGAGAATTGTTTGTTGGCATAAAAAAGCCCCCACTGCCCACTCCTAATACACACACACACACACACACACACACACACACACATTGGTATTGGGTTCAGGAACCCAAAGACCTATGCTCAGGTAGGTCAGCAAATGTTGTGTAGAGGTCCTAAATAAGTGGGTGTGCCACATGTTTACACACTTGCAATTTTCACATAGACCATTAGACAAAATGCCTAATATTCCTTTCTAACGACAAGGAATTCACCTCTCTATCTAAAATAATTAAACTGTAAAAGCTTTTAGACAAGTTTGCAGAATTATCTTTAGGTATATGTACATAGCATATTATAGAAGAAGGGATGAATAAAAGGCTACCACTGACTTCTGGCTTTGTTTCAGTAAAGAGATCATATAATGTCCCTGTGTTCCCATATGTGAAATGAAAATAATCAAACCAAATGTACTTTCCTTCCATTTCTGACTGTCCAAGATTCTCTAAGACACCAAAAGTGGGAGGTTTTGAGGAACAGTTGAAGAATAACCATAGTGCCCTGCAAAACAACAACATATTGGAAAGGTATTAGGCAGTTATGGCCAGTAAGATTCTCAACTGATGGTTCTTCACCAATTTTGACAGTGTTTTCACTAAACATCTTCAAACTACCATCACTATGTCTCATAACTTTATTTTTTTATTGATTTGTTTATTTTGAGAGAGAGAGAGAAAGAGAGTATGTGTGTGCATGCACACACGTGCGTGCATTCACATGTGCATGCAAGTGGGAGGCAGAGAGAGAAGGAGAGAGAGTGGGAGAGAGAGAGAGGGAGAGCAAGAAACCCAAGCAGGCTCTGTGCTGTTAGCCTGGAGCCCATCACAGGGTTTGAACTCTCAAACCATGAGATCATGATCTGAGCTGAAGTCAAGAGTCAGATAATTAATTGACTGAGCTACCCAGGTGCCATTCTCATAAGTTTATTTTTAAACTCAAAGGTTTTATTTGAAAGACACATGCCTTTTTTGTTTGGTACAATTTCCTGGCTTTCTACGTATATAAGTAATATGTTTATATTTTACTAAATTTAGAAAATATAGCAAAATAAAAATTATATGCAATTTCTCCGATGACTCCTACAAAGATCAAAGATATTCACTAATAATATCTTTCGGTCTTTTTTTCCATAAAAGGAATAGAAAGTTGTTATTTAAAGTTGGACATCTTTAAATAATTTTATAACTAACATTTTCCATGTAACAATGTATCTTAAGAACTTAAATATGTTATTAAATATCATTAAACGTGACTTTGATAATTGTACAATATTTCATTCAACTCTTTATGGGAAGACATTGAGTCTGTTTTGAATATTTCAATATTATAAATCATGCCTCAACAAAGATTCCTGTATATAAATCCTTTGGTGGATCTCTTTAGATGTTCTAAGAATATATTTCTAGAGGAGAAATTACCCAGTCATAAAGCGCAAGCATGGGGGGCGCCTGGGTGGCTCAGTCAATTAAGCATACAACTCTTGATTCTGGCTCAGGTAATGATCTTGTGGTTCGTGAGTTCGAGCCCCACTGCAGGCTCTGTGCTGACAGCATGGAGCCTGTTTGGGATTCTCTCTCTCCCTCCTCACTGTCTCTCTCTGCCCCTCCCTTGCTCATTCTCTCTCTCTCTGTCTCTCTCTCTCTCTCTCTCTCTCTCTCTCTCAGTCTCTCAGCCTCTCAAAAATAAATAAATAATGACACATTTTTTAAGTGCAAGGCTCTTCTCTGGCATACTGCGACATTTCCCTCCAGGGTAGTCATAATTGCACCCTAGCCCAAACTAGGCACTACCATTTTTCAAAGCATGCAAATTTCAAAATGTAAAACTGGTAACATGTTTCTACTTATTTTACTTTAGTTATTCTTGGAATTGAATATTTTTTCCATATTTTATTGGCTAGCTTCCTTCTTGTGAATTATTTGCTCATGTTTTTGACCTGTTTCTCTATTGGGGTATTTGTAGTTCTTGTATTGATTTCTATCACTGTTTTTTATATGAAAGATATTAAACTCTCTTTCACAAACTGTCCAAGAGACTTAACACCAGTTTGCCATGTGAACTTTAGTAGGCATATATATTTATTGTTCAGATATTTTTAGTAAAATCCATTATAATGCTTTTTTCTTTGATTTTATGTTTGGAGAATACTTTCCTACCCTAAAATTAGAAACATATTCAACATTATTTTCTTCCATATTTCTATAGTTTCATTTTTTCTCGTAACTCTATTCATACTGAGTTTATTCTGATATGGAATCTGAAACAGAGAACTTACTTCATCTTATTTCCAAAGTCTTTATCAATTGTTAAAATAGTATTTGTTTAATAATCCTACTTATTTGAAAAGCTAGCAATTCATCCATTCAACAGATGTTATTGGATGACTATTATGTTTACTTTTCTGTCATACAACACATTTTTTACATATTCTGTGATCTGTACCTAGGCTTCATTTGGATCCATTGACCTATCTGATTATCCTCAGGCCAATGCCATACTTTTTAAATTATTATAGCTTTGTATGTTACTTAAATAATTTCTCTACAACTGTTCTTATTATAAGTTGTCTTTAGCCATCACTTGATTTTAATTCTGGCCCAATGCTTATTGAGAATGTCTTTTTTTTTTTTCATTTCCCACGTAGATAGGTTTGGATTTGTATAGAGGATATATGAACTTTCATTAATTTCAAATTTTACACATTTCGATCAAGGCATATGGCCTTACTTTTCCTAGTTTGGAAGATTAATTCACGCTTTTTGTAGCTTAATTTAAGAATATTTTTGCACAGGGGCATCTGGGTGGCTCAGTTGGTTCAGGATCTGACTTCGGCTCAGATCATGCTCTCACGGTTTGTGGGTTTGAGCCCCGCATCAGGCTTTGCTCTGACAGCATAGAGCCTGCTTCACATTCTGTCTCCTCACTCTCTGTCCCTCCCCTACTCACACTTTCTTTCTCAAAAGTAAACATTAAAAAAAAATTTTTAAGACTATTTTTGTACATGTTGTATGGAATTTTAAAAAGAAAGTATATTCTCTGTGGCACACAAAGTTTGTTAGCTGTCTATTAGAAATGTTTTTTCTTTAATAATTTTCAAATAGCTAGTTTTTCTAAGTTATTCCTTTTTCTTCAACGAATGATTATTGAATTCTGAAAGGCACTGGGTAAAAAAGTGAGCAGAAAGCTCCATGGTTCTTACCTTCAAATATGAAACTTAGGTATGTTGATGTTTATCTGAATGACTTACATATTCTAGTTTGAACTTTGTTTCCTCTCCTCTCCTCTCATGGCATTGGTTCTCATTGTTGTTACTTTTTCTTCATGTCTGCCTTGGATAGAGTGTCTCTGTTTTATCCAGCCATCACTGATGTGATTTTTTTCATATTGTTTTTCTTGGTTTTCCTGTCAATAACTAATTTTAGTTAGTTTTTTTTTTTTTAGTTTTTTTTTTTTAATGCTTATTTGTTTTTTGAGAGAGAGACAGAGTGGGAGTGGGAGGGGCAGAGAGAGAGACACATACAGAATCCGAAGCAGGCTTCAGCCTCCGCACTATCAGCCCAGAGCCCCACACAGGGCTCGAACCCACAAACTGTGAGACCATGACCTGAGCCAAAGTCAGACGCTTAACCGACTAAGTCATCCAGGAGCGCCTGCCTTTTTTTTAATAATGCATTTTAGTTTTAAATCCAGGATAAACATTTCTTATTTCCTCAATCTCCATTTTTATCTAAACTTGTTTTCCAATTATGACTTCCTTTTTTTCTCGACCATGTATTCTTGCATCATATTGAAAACACCAAACAATCGTCTGTGTCCCACAGAATGAATTTTCAGGAGTATACCTTTTGACTGAGTCTTCAGAATGTTGTTCCCTTTCTATTGTTCTGCTTTATTCATTCAGTAGGTTTATATTTTTCTCTTTAGTCATCTGCAAACAAGGTAAAATTAGTTCAGTTCAATTCTTGTCATTAGAGAGGGTTTGCATTTTGCTTTCAGCTTTCATCACTTTATTATTTGCATGGCAGTTCTATTCTCAAAATCTACAGCTAGAAGGCAGACTAACAATTTTCAACCCAATTTCCTAGAAGGTGTATATTTATAATAAATATATATACACACACATATATAGAAAATTATATACAATTATAATTATATATATGATTTTTTTGTTTTTGTGTTATAAGAGTTCTTGGTGTATTTGGATATTAACTCCTTATCAGATATATATGTAAATATTTTCTCCCACTCTGTAGGTTGCTTTTTCACTCTGTTGATGAGTCCTGTGATGCACAAAAGTTTTTAAGATTGATGTAGTCCCAGTTGTCAACTTTTGCTTTTGCTGCCAGTGGTGACATTTTTAATAGTATCCCCAGACACTTGGTCAACAACACACCTTATAATCTCCAAATGACCAGATTAATTTGTTTAAACAGTATATTAGTAGAGCTACAAATCCTAAAGGGTCATTGTGAACAGTTGTTATCTAAGCATTCCGTGTGAAGTTTCCAAATTTTCTCAATTCACAACACCCTTAGTGTCTTGCGAAATAATGGCACCCTGCCCCCCACCCAAGTCAAAAGAAACATCTAAGAGTTCTGGTTATTAAGTAGTTTGGTACTAATAGGGCCTAGAGCAAGTCTGCTAACAAGATGGTGTCTTATATACTCTAACAATCAGAGGCATGACATCCCATTACCTTTGTCCTATTCTATTTGTTAGTGAGAGGCAAGTTACAGATCCACCCACATTCAAGGGGCAGGAATCACACAACGACCCCCAAATCACACAAACACAAGGACCCCCAAAAGTTGGGGGTCATAGAGGCTGCCTTAAAGTCTGTCCACCACAATTGTTAATATGAAAGTAAGTATACACTTCATTAGTATTAATATTTTATATTCAGTGATATAAGTGTGCTAAAAAAAAAAAAAAAACTTGGAAAATCCAAATCATGTCTACTATCTTAATGAGCATTAGTTGCTATTGCATTTATTTCAATGTCAGTTTTGACAAAAACATAACAGCAACTCACAGTCAATTTCAGAATACTGAAAGTGTTGTTAGCAATAATTTGGTCCTACATCAGCACTTAGCAGTGATGATCATGACTCTTTTCTTGGAGGCATCATCTTATCTTCAGTTAATGACATGTCATAAGTATATTACCTATTGGAAGGTGTTAAGCTATAAATGGGAAAATCATACCAAACAAGGTATACAGCTAGATAGATTTATGAAAGAGTACTATGGTATGGTTTCTAAGAGTTCTCCTGTTTATTTATTCAGCAAATAATTATTGTTCATTTACTATATGCCAGTTACTGTGCTAGTTATTAAAGATACAACAAAAATAGGTAGTTACAATAGATCTGTCTTCATATTAATCCCTAAATATTTCCTTAGGAACTTATCTGTTTTTCTTAAGGTCCAGATTTCTTACAAATTGCGTTTTTATTAATGGGTTGGCAACATCTTCATTACTCTCTAATCAGCCACATTTATTTTCTTTCCTTTTCGTATTGATGAGCAATGGACTCATTATTGCCTTCATTTCAGAGTCATTAATTTTACACTCTTCATTTCTTAGAGTAAAAGAATAGAGTGACAGAAAGGAACTTCAAATGTCATTTTCATGTAAAACTCCATCTGATCCTTGAATCCTGTGTACAACATCTTGGCCTGCAGTATTTCCAGTTCATATCGAATACCTTCCATCATGGGCAACTCCCTCCCTCCAAAGGCAACCTATTCAGTGTATTTGCCCAGCAAATGTTCATGTCAAACTACTTACAATCAGTACAATACCTACCATCAGTATTATACTAGACGCTGGGTATAAAATGGGGGAGTAAAGCACACATGGCCCTTGCCCCCACAGGAGAACACAGGCAATAAGCAAGAGTGAAATAAGTGATTGCATAATGGGAAGTAGTTATGGGTGTTCAAAAAGGAGTGAGACTGATGCTATGACAGAGAATGGCAGAGGATTGTCAGAAAGGGACTCTCTTAGGAAGTTAACAGTTAAGATCTAATTTGGGATGATGAAAATACAACCTGAAACTTCTTGGTGGTCTTCAGAAACTGAAAGGGAACCAGTGTGGCTCTGGCATGGCAGACAGAGAGGGAGAGTGGCATGAGACAAGGCTAGAGAAGAAAGTTCTCATTTTAAACTGAAATCAGTCTCCCTTTCATTCCTACTCATTAGCCCCTATTTTTCTCCCTCTGGACCATTCAGAACAGATGGACCTGCTCTGCCTCTGAGAGCATTTACTTGAAGCATCTCTCTTGGACATCTGTGGTTTCCCTTTACCTGGTGAAGCCTCTCCATCCCTCCACTCCTTCCTATGACTAACAGGCCTCACTTTCAGAGTCTGGTCTGGGTTTGAAAGGATGTTCTTAGTGGTAAAACACAATCATTACAAATTGCCTTCTAACCAAGTAGGAAATACTTCCTGCTTAATCCCTAGTTTTGAGTCTTTTAAAATATCCTCTTTAGACCTGGGGATTTCCCAACGCTCTCCCTGCTAGACTTCCCCACATTGTCCTAACTTCTGTAAGGAGTACCACCTTATCCCTGGCTTCCAAAACTCTCCTGATTTTGTATTCTCTCACACCCTTCCCTGCACCACTTCAAATCACCTCTGGTCTGTGACTCTCTGCTGCCCTCTTTTGGCCATAATGAGTGTGAGCTGATGACACATCCCCCTAGATGAGCTGCACCACACATCCCCCTAGATACTGAAGACAGAAAAACTCCACCCTAAAGTAGGGCACCTCCCCTGAGCACAGGTACATCAGTTCCTCAGAAAAAAGGTACAAAACCCACAGAATATACTAGCCGTGAATAGGTAAATATTTCACTCGCTAAGCCAAGTTTCTGGAGATACATCAATAGGTCAGAAATTCCTTGTCCTTGAAAGAGTATGGCCTAATGGGGGATATAGCTATATAAATTGCCAATAATATATTTTGGCCAGTGCTATGATCAGGAAATTATCTAATGCTATAGGAGCATTTAAAAGGAGGAATAGAACTATGATTTGGGGACAAAAGAGACTTCAGGTCTCAAATTATGATCGGAAAATGGGGGTTAAGAGTATTTCATATAGAACAAAGCTCAGTTAGCACATAGAACCCAATATGCTTGGCCACTCTGCAGAAAATTCGGTCACTCAAATAACACATGCCATCAAACCAGACCTTGGCTAGCTTATTTTGCTTCAAGATCTACTCATCCATCAGAAGCTAGAGTCATCTTTTGGCCAATGATGACTTCCAAGACCTGACAGTTAAACCCACCTACCTCAAATCTCTGCTATCTCTATAAACACCTAAAGAAGTCCTTCTGTTTGCTATCTTTAACCATATCACCAGCCCATAATACCCTATGCTCCCCTTAATACAGCAGCCACCATTGCTCCCCTCTGTCCCAAACCTTTCCACTGTGTCCTCTAGAATCCTGAGTTATAAAATCCCTCTCTCTCTGCAGCCTTTTCACTATTGCCTTCATTCCTCTTATGCCATAAGTTTAACTTTTTGTTTCAGCCATTTCAGGCTGCTATAACAGATTCCTATAGACTGGATGGCTTGTAAACAATAGAAATCTATTTCTCACCATTTTGGAGGCTAAGTCCAAGATCAAAGTGTCGACAATTCTCCTGCAAGGACTGCTTCCTGATTCATAGATGGTGTCTGTCAGTATGTTCACATGAAAGAAGTGAGGGAGCCCTCTGGTGTGTCCTTAATAAGGGCCCTAATTGCATTCATGACACTCCACCCTCATGACCTAATCACCACCCAAAGGGCCCACCTCCTAACACTGTCACATTGGGGATTAAGTTTCAGCATTTGAATTCTGGGGAACCCAAATATTCAGTCTGGAAGCATTCCCCTCAAAACCTTGAGGAGGAGAGGAACCTTCCTCTGAGGAACCTTCCTTCTATCTGCAACTCTGTTCCTAACCCCCATGAAGGATATGCCATCCTGTCAACCAGTTACACTCTCCCCTCCTAGTCACCATCAGTCACATCATCTACTCTCACCTGATCCTTCTCCCTCATGAAAGACCTTGGCAGTAACTGTCTTCATCTCCACTCGTCTCTTGTCCCAGGAAACTTCAGGATCCACATAGATAATAGAAGCTATAATGGGTCCATCACTTTTGGATGTGGTTTTCTTCTTACTCTCTGGCAACTCCATCTCCGTGTCATTTACAGGATCTTATTCTTTGCATATCCCTGTAGTAGTAAGCCACAGTATTGTCTCTCTTTTCTTCTCATTCCACACTTTCCCCCTGGTAAATAAGTGCTAATAAATACTAAAGCTTTACTTCCATCCAAGTATTTCTCTTGAGCTCCAGAGACACATACCTAACTATTAAAACAGGTAATATTTTTTGATGGCCCACAGGTAGTGAAATTCAGTATATCCACAGATGAATTCATTATCTTTTTCCCAAACGAGCTGCTTGTCCTCAGAATGACATGTAAGTGCTCAAACCAGAAATATGGGTTTCATCTTTTGTTGTTCCCTCTCCAGTTCCCCTGCCTACCCCACCTCGAGACTATTTCCATTGCCATTTTTCTCATCCCAGGTCACCACCCTCCCTCAAGTAGATTGTCCTGGATCTCATCCTGCCATACTGCCAGTCCTTTCTTTATGCTGCATCCATAGTGATTCTCCACATATGCAAATCTGATTACACCATTCTCCTCATTTTAAATAAATAAATAGATAGATAAATAAATAAATAAATAAATAAATAAATAAATAAATGCAAGCACTTCAACAGAGCCCTTCTGCCCTCAGGATAAAGTTCAGACTCCTCAGTGTAGAATCTCTTCTGATCTGGCTCCCCGTTACCTCCCCAGCCTCATCTTCCATTCTGCTAGTACCACCCACCCCCACATGCCCCAACCATGCTGAACTACTAAACCTAAAACCCTTCTCAGAACAATCACAACTCTGTTTACATCTAAGACTAGAAGACTTCCTTAGTAATCGTCTGAGGGTGTAAGACAGGTTTCTAATGAGCCCATGTCAATGAATCCCCTGATTTGTGAATAAATACAGCTGGTTACACATAGATTTGGTTTCTACAGAGAATTCTGGTAAGTCCTGAGGAGGCCATTAGAGAAAGGGGGGGGGGGGGACACCATTAGCAAGAAAATTTTAGCTCCACCGGGATCCTTAAATTATGACAATGCTTACACATGATTGGCCCAGAATTCAGGCTGCAGTGAACCATCCCTAATGACTCAGTTCCAAGGCTAATAGACCCAAGCAACTCCTGGAAGATCCTCTGTGTCCTCTCATTTTTAAGTCTCCAGATGCTAGCACATAATCAGTGCTTCACTATGTGTTGAAGATCCCTTTTAGAGATTGTAGCCATGTAACCTAGATCCTGCAGCCCAATTATAAGCTCAAATATTCCTCTCTGTAAACCATGGAAATGTTAAATAAATTACAGCTTTTATGAAAATAATCATGGAAAGGATCAAGTAAGTAAGCACTGCAATAAAACTATACATGCTTAAAGATGAAGAATGGAAAAGTTTTGAGAGATCAGAAGCCAGGGAAGTACTGTGATATATCATGACAATAATGCATACTAACCCATGTCACACATGTCTTGGTATATAATGCTAAATGTGTACACAAATAGATCACATAAAAATAAACCACATTAAGGCAACATTCTGCAAGGATGTCATTTTCCTAGTTGGCACAATTTGAGTATCAGAATTGAAATGAAGAGCAAGAAGGCTTGTTGCCTTCTTTTCTTTTTTTCCTTTAACAATTCTTGGGACTTCATAAAGAAATTATATTGTTATTTTATTTTTTATTTAAAAAATCTATCTCTTGGGGCGCCTGGGTGGCGCAGTCGGTTAAGCGTCCGACTTCAGCCAGGTCACGATCTCGCGGTCCGTGAGTTCGAGCCCCGCGTCAGGCTCTGGGCTGATGGCTCGGAGCCTGGAGCCTGTTTCCGATTCTGTGTCTCCCTCTCTCTCTGCCCCTCCCCAATTCATGCTCTGTCTCTCTCTGTCCCAAAAATAAATAAACGTTGAAAAAAAAAAAATTTTAAAAATCTATCTCTTGTGGTTTGTTTCCCTCTCTTCTATTCCCACTCCCCTTCCCATATGTTCATCTGTTTTGTTTCTTAAATTCCACATATGAGTCAAATAATATGGTATTCATCTTTTCTGATTGATTTATTTCACTTACCATAATACATTCTAGCACCATCCATGTGGTTGCAAATGGCAAGATTTTATTCTTTTTGATGGCTGAGTAATATTCCATTGTGTATATATGCCACATGTTCTTTATTTATTCATCAGTCGATAGACATTTGGGCTCTCTCCATACTTTGGCTATAATTGATAAGGCTGCTATGAACATTGAGGTGCATGTACCCCTTCAAATCTGTATTTTTGTATCGTTTGGGTATATACCTAATAGTGCAATTGATTGATTGTAGGGCAGTTCTATTTTTAGTTTTTTGAGGAACCTCCATACTGTTCTCCAGAGTGGCTGCACCAGTTTGCATTCCCACCATCAGTGCAAGAGCATCAGTGCAAGAGGGTTTCCCTTTCTTGATGAAGTCCCAATAGTTCATGCTTGCTTTTGTTTAAAACCCTTGCCTTCAGCAATATGTCTAATAAGGAGTTGCTCTGACTAAGGTCAAAGATGCCGATGCCTGCTTTCCCCTCTAGGATTGTGATCGCTTCCTGTCTCACATTTAGGTCTTTCAACCATTTTAAATTTATTTTTGTGTATGTTGTAGGAAAGTGGTCCAGTTTCATTCTTCTACAGGTAGCTGTCCAGTCTTCCCAACACCATTTGCTGAAGAGCCTGTCTTTTTTCCATTGGATATTCTTTCCCACTTTATCAAATATTAGTTGACCATATGGTTGTGGGTCCATTTCTGGGTTTTCTATTCTGTTCTCTTGATCTACGTATCTGTTTTTGTGCCAGTACAATACTTTCTTGATGACTACAGCTTTGTAATATAGTTTGAAATCCAGAATTGTGATACTTCCAGTTTTGTTTTTCTTTTTTAGGATTGCTTTGGCTATTATGAGTCTTTTGTGGTTCCACACAAATTTTAGGATTGTTCTAGCTCTGTGAAGAATGAAGAAATTACTTGAGAAAACAGAAAAATCTGAGTCAATTATATAAAAACAATATACATTTTACAATGGAGTTAGGTCCATTATAACAATTTATAATCACTTTGACCACAGTTTTGAGAGACTCTCATAGCCTCATTTATTCACTCACTTAATACCAATCATCTCCTATGTGTCAGGTACTGTTCTAGCTACTCGGGATATGACCCCAATGAGTAAAACAAAGAGGTGCCTGCCTTCAAGAGGCTTACATCTTAGCAGTAGAGAGATAGTATCAATAAGTGTGTAAATTAGTATGTTAAGAAATGATAAACTCTATGGAAAAAAAAAGTGTAGGACACAGGGATTGGGAGCACCAGTGATGGGTGTGGGGTGGTGGCTGTAATATTAACAGGGTGATCGAGAAGGGCTTCATTTGGAAGACAAGATTTGAGCAACCACTTGAAAAGGGTGAAAGAGGGAAACGTGTTCCTGGGCAGAGGGGACTGCAGAACTGGAAGCCCCATAATGGGAGGACTTTTCACAGTTGTGATTTTACATTTATATTTGGATTATTTTCCTTTTTTTTTTCTTTTATTTATTTATTTTGAGAGGGGCAGGGGTAGAGAGAGGAGAAGAGAGAGAATCCCAAGCAGGCTCCATGCTGTCAACACACAGCCCAACACCGGACTCAATCTCATAAACTGCGAGATCATGACCTGAGCCAAAATCAAGAGTCAGACCCTCAACAGACTGAATCACCCAGACACCCTATTTTGATTATTTTCACAATCTTCCTTCTTCGTTTTCCTATAATCTACAAAAAGGCAAGGCCCATATCTACTTTGTTCAATTTCTCTCCAGCATGTAGTCCAGGGGCTGGCACAGAGTAGGTGCTCAGAAAATATTTGGTGAGTGATTAAATAAATGAAGCTGATTGCCTTGTACATTTTACCTAATGAACTGGGGAGACTCTTAACCTGTTTGACTAAGACTACATTGTCTAATCTATCCTACTCTGGATTTTGCTCCTTCACTCATTTTTGGCTGGTTCTGGTCTTACCCCATTACTGACCCAACCTAGTCTGTAATGGGATGATTGTTTCCTTGTATCCAATACCTATTACTAATTGCAGAAAATCGTTGGCCTCATTGTCTATCTGATAACTTTAAGTATGAGAATTCTTATGAACCTTCCAATACCTTCTAATAAATGTCTGCAACCAATTACTTTTCTTCAGAGGAATTATTTCTGCTTTCACTTGCATAGCTGAACAGATCTTTTCTCTGTTTCTTCATTTTCTGGCTAGCTTCCTATGTTCTGCAGAATCAGTATTCTGCTCTACTATGTGATGGACAGGGGGCTATCCCACTTCTTTTTGGCAGGAAGAAGATCTTCAAATTTGGCTCTGAGTTGAAGATGGGTAACACATTAAGAAATAAGGTCACCACTATTCTTCCTGTATAACTCATTATTCAACATTTTATTTGCATGAATTAGCTCCAGAATTTTGCTGTTTAACTGTTTGGGCCTCAATACCATAAAAGATATAAAGATGCATTAGACTGACTGAGCTGCATGAATTCCACAGCACAGTTGGAAATCTGTGCAACTGTGGCTGAGAGAAAAACAAAATGACGTTCTTGTAGTTCAAATTTGTATGAAATATGTTTGGAAATACTTCACTGTTTATTTTATCATTCAAATAAAAACAAAGCAAATCAAACAAAACACACAAGGGAAGTGTCCAGATGAAAGGATAAAGAAATTGTGAGATATAGATAGATATAGATATAGATATAGATATGTATATATTGATATATATGATATATATGTGATATATATATATATATAATGTGTATATAATATACAATAGAATATTATTCAGCCTTGAAAAAAGAAGGAGATCCTGCCACTTGCATCAACATGGATGAACATGAAGGATATATGCTAAGTGAAATAAGCCAGGCACAAAAATACAATAATTGAATAATCTCTTATATGTGAAATATAAAAAAGTGAAGTACATAAAAGCAGAGAATAGAATGGTGGTAAGGAGAGGTGGAGAAGTAGGAGAAATAGGAAGTTAGTCAAAAGGTACAAAGTTGTAGTTATATAGGATGAATACAATCTACTGTAACCTAGAGATCTAATATAGAACATGTTGACTACAGTTGATAATACTATATTGAATACTGGAAATTTTCTAAGAGAATAGATTTCAGATGGCCTTATCACCAAAAAATAAATTGAAAAGGTACAGAACCTTGGTGAGAAGATATGTCAATTAGCTTGACTACGGTAATCATTTCAATGTGTATATGTCTCAAATAATCATATTGTACACATCAAGCATATTTAATTTTTATTAATGAAATTAAATACACAAGAGAAATCTTTCAGTACAATATTTAAAAAGGAATACTTCTCCTAAATGGACCATTTACTCATAATATTTGGTGTTATAATGGAAATAACGTTTATAGAACACCTACTATGTTTTAAGATTAAATAATATACATGTAAAATGTGTCTGCTCATAATAGACACATAATGAATGTAATATATTTTTCTCAGCATGAGTTCACCTTTACGCTGCATTCATCCATGGGTTAAGTACAGAATAATCCTTAAATAAGCTTTATGTGTAGAAGAATCTAATCTCACTTAACAAATTTAATCTAAGAAATACCAGTCATCCCTCAAATGTGTAATATACAGAGATTCAACAAAAATGTCAAATAGAGTTTTATCAAAGGAGGAGATAATTCTATATTGTCATGTTTACAATTATGAGTTTAGCATATTGATTGAGTATACTTTCTAGAGGCAGCCTCCCTGAGTTGAATATGTTCTGTTATTTATTAGCCTTGTGTCTAGGAGCAAGTTATCTAATCTTAAATCCATAGCTTTTTTCATCAATAAAGTGAGGCTAAATTCCACTTTATTTCATATTGTATTTGTCTGTCTTTGTCCAATTTATTTCACTTAGCACAATACCCTCTAGGTTCATCCATGTTGCCGCAAAGGCAAGGTCTTATTCTTTTTTATGGTTGATTAATATTCCATTCTATATATATGCCACATCTTCTTTATCCATTTATCCATCAATGGATGCTTGGATTGCATAGGGAATATAGATTGTATATTACAATAAGATTGTAATAATATTTGGTGACAGATGGTAAACATGATGAGCACTGTGTAATGTATAGAATTGTTGAATCAATTGTTGTATACCTGAAACTAGTATAACACTGTCTGTTAATTATACTTCAATAAAAAAAAAAAATTAGGAGGGCACCTGGATGAGCACTGGACTCTTGGTTTGGGCTCAGGTCATGATCTAATGGTTTTGTGAGTTCAAGCCCCACGTCAGGCTCTGTGCTGCCAGCTCGCTCCCCTGCCCCCTCTCTGCCCCCTCCCCCACGCACACTGTCTCTGTCTCTCTCAAAATAAATAAATAAACTTGAAAAAATAAGATAAATTAGGCTAAAAATATTATCCACCTGTGATGGTTAATTTTATGTGTCAACTTAGCTACACTGTGGTACCTACTTATTTGTTCATATATCAGTCTAGATTTCGCTGTGAAGTATTTTTAAGAAGTGATTAACACAAACTTTGAGTCAAGCAGATTACCCTTCATAATATGGGTGGGCCTTATACAGTCAGTTGTAAGCCTTAAAATAAACAATAGATCTCCTAAGAAGAAAGGAATTCAGCCTCCTATTTTCAGACTCAAGACTACAACACCAATTTTCCCCTCAGTCTCCAGCTTGCCAGCCTATCTACAGATTTTGGAATTGCCAGCCCTCACAATTATATCAGCAATTCATAAGAAGAAATCTCTTTTAGGATGATAGATAGATAGATAGATAGATAGATAGATAGATAGATTTATTTTACATCTTATTGGTTCTGTTCCTCTGGAGAACCCTACTACACTACCCTCCCTCATAGTAGTGTTGTAAAAATATTTGTTCTGAAATTTACTTTGACTTGACATTAATGTAGTCACTTCACCTTCCTTGTGGTTATTGTCTGCTTGTTTCTCATTTTCTATCTTTTTACTTTTAATCCATTTGTACATTTAATGTAGGTAACATATAGTTGGGTTTTGCTTTTTTATCCTGATAATTTCCGCCCTTAACTGAGGTGTTTAAAATATTCTTTTGTAAAAAAAAAACAAAAAAAAAAATTTAAAAAAAAAAAAAAAGGGGCGCCTGGGTGGCGCAGTCGGTTAAGCGTCCGACTTCAGCCAGGTCACGATCTCGCGGTCCGGGAGTTCGAGCCCCGCGTCAGGCTCTGGGCTGATGGCTCAGAGCCCGGAGCCTGTTTCTGATTCTGTGTCTCCCTCTCTCTCTGCCCCTCCCCCCTTCATGCTCTGTCTCTCTCTGTCCCAAAAATGAATAAACGTTGAAAAAAAAATTTAAAAAAAAAATATTCTTTTGTTTAGCTTCACACTTACATTTGGTATAGTAGAATAGTCTTTTTTCTTTGAAAGATATTTATACTGGGTATAGAATTCTAGGTTGGCAAGTTTTTTTTTTCTTCCTGTCAGACCATTGAGGATGTTACTCCACTGTCTTCTCACTTGCATCACTTCCAGTGTGAAATCTGCTGCCATCCTTATCTGTGTTTCTCAATACATAATGTGTCTTGTTTTCTGGCAGCTCTTAAGATTTTCTCTTTGTCATTGGTTTTGGGAAATGTATTTGTGACATATTTTTGTATAATTCTCTTCACATTTCTTGTGCTTGGGATTCACTGAGCTTCTTACATTTGTGGGATCATCCAATTGGAAACTTTTCAGCCTTTATTTCTTCAAATATTTGCCTGCCTCTCTCATCTTAGGAACTCTGATTACACACATAGTAGGTCATTTACAGTAGTCACACAGCTCACTAATGCATTCTTAACTTATCATCATCATCATCATCATTACTTATTCCTTTTTCCCCTATGTGCTTCATTTTGGATATTTTCTACCTCTATGTCTTGAAATTCACTAGTGTTTTTTACCCGCAGTGTCTACTCTATCATTAATTCCATCCAGTGGACTTTCATCTCAGGCATTGTAGTTTCTATCTATAGAATTTCAATCTGGATCTTTAAAAATATATTTCACATCTCTACTTAACACGTTCAATCTTTCATTTAGTTTCTGAACATATAAAATGCAGTAACAATAACTGTTTAAACATCAATGTCTGCTAATTCTAACATCTGAGGGCAGTTCCTAGCCAGTTTTTCTGGCTTTTCTGATTTTTCTCCTTATTATGAATTGTACTTTCATGCTATGTTCCTGATAGTGTTTTTTTGGATGTCAGAGTTTGTGAATTTTATCTCATCTGGTGTTGGATTTCTTTATGTCAATAAATACTCTTGAACTTTGTTCCAGAATGCGCTTAAAAGCAGTTTGATCCTTTTGGGCATTGCTTTTAACATTTGTCAGGCAGAACCAGAGCAGAATTTAGTCTAGGGTTAATGACTCTCCATTACTGGGGAAAGACCCTTCTGAATACTCTAATACTCATGAATTATGAGGCTTCAAGCCTGGATAACAGGAACAGGCACTATTTCTGGCCCTGTGTGAGTGCTAGTTACTGTTCCCTCCAATCCATTCGGATTTTTCTTTCTCCCATGCCTCAGTGGTTTCTTCATATGCATATGCTGATCACTACTCTGCTGAATACCCGGGGTGAGGTTGGGGGGGGGGGTACTCTGCAGATCTCAAGTTCTCTGTAACTCCCCCTCCTATCTAATACTCTGTCCCATGAATTCCAGCTACCTTGATCTCTTCGGACTTTCATCTTTGTCTTCAAGAAGTCCCCTGGGGTAGATCTGGATTTCCCCTTCCCTATACCATGGCATGGAAATACTCTCAAGTCAGTAAACTAGGAAAATTGTAGAGCTCACCTCTATTGTTTCCCATTTCTCAGGGATATCCCTCTTCCATTGCTTCATGTACATTGTCTTGAAAACTATTCATATACTGTGTGATATTTTTTAGTTATTTCAGACAGAAAAGCAAATTATGTTCTTGCTAGCCCATTTTAGCCAGAAGAAGTCCGATGTTATAGAAAATTTAATAAGATAATGAAAGGAAAGTGCTTGGAAAGAGTTCAGTGAATGTTAGCTATTTTATTATTATTATTATTATTATTATTGTCATCATCATCATCATTAGCATCAGAATTTTAAGCCATTTAGATTATACTTTTAGGCAAATCTCATTGTATGAATTAAGTTTTCATAAATATGGGGAAAGTGTGGAACAATGAAAATATTAATAGCAATAATAATCGAGCACTAAGTGCTTTAAATTAATTGTCCATTTAATTTCAGTTCAACACTATAAAGTAAGGTAATATTATCAGCATTTTATAGATGAAGAATCTCAGGTTCAGAGAGGTTAAATAAATTGTTCAAGGTTAAAAGGCCCTCAAGTGGTAAGTAGAGAACGGAGCCAACGTGTGTCTAATCCCAAAGCCCGATCTCTTAACCTTCATACATCACAGCCAGATCACTTCTAAGCAACTGTGGAAAAATTCTTGTTTCATAGACCCAAAGACTTTGGAAAAGAATTGATAAAACTGTGTCTTAATGTTACCATGGGCTTTTCCTACTGTGAACATCAGGAAGCCATTTCCGTAGATATAAAGTATCTTATAAAAGCATGGGTTCCAGTGTGACATTCTTGAGCTTGAAGTCCTGCCACACGGGCCAAATAACAAACTTAATGATGATGTTTACTCATCTCAGAGCAAAGCAAATTTGCTGATAAGATGGCTAGCACATCAATGGATAACATGAACTCCAGCTTCAGTAGTGCAAAACATAAAGGTAATAAGAATAATTTAATGAAGCTGTCAGTTAACTGAAAATGAACAAGATTAAGACTAAGGGGCAAGGGCCAGGTGTGCAATCACTGTGCCAAATAACTCATCAAATGTTTCTCTAGTTGATATGGTAGTTTTTATAAAATACTCTATTGTTTCCATAGATACACCATACAAAGAATTAAAGTTATGACATTCTATGGATTCATCCAAGTAAAGTTCAGACAGGTTTTTTTTCACATGCAAATGTAAGATTTTTAAAGCCTGTGCTTAATCCAGAACAATATCAATATTTAATAGTTATTTTAATACAGAAAATTTTAAAGAAAAAACATCCCCATAAAAAAACATATATGTGGGCAAAAAATTCAAGCAGTAAAGAAATGTTTAAAAAATTAAGCATTTCTGGGGCGCCTGGGTGGCTCAGTTGGTTGAGTGTCTGACTTGAGCTCAGGTCATGATCTCATGGTTCGTGGGTTCAAGCCCCACGATGGGCTCTGTGCTGACAGCTCAGAGCCTGCAGCCTGCTTCAGATTCTGCCTTGGGCTCTCTCTGCCCCTCCCTGACTTGTGCTCTTTCTGTCTCTAAAATAAATTAAAATTAAATTTTTTTTAATTAAACATTTCTCCTCTGTTCCTCTCATCCAAAACCACCCTACCCCTTTAGTTCTTCTCCTCAAAGGTAATTATGATTAATTTTTGTTATGTTCACTTTCTGAAAAAAATTGAGAAAGATGTGTAGATATGTAGAAATTTTCCTTTTTAAAAACCTATTGAAATTACTTTCATTATTTTTAAGATATTTTTAAGAGATTATACCACCACATATACTCTAGTTTCTATCACTAATTGAATCTGTTTTAATTATTTCCCATGGTATTATTTTCAAAATGTCCAGGCAGAGTGTATCAAAACAAATACAAATACCTGAGCTTACACTGAAATTTAGACTGCCAGTAAAAGTGAGAAAATTGAGGATGCCCGGTTCAATGGTAATCACTACAGTTGGACCAAGTCAAGGAGGTGCAGATTGGATTGGTGCAAACTGATTGGATTGTCCAGATCATTGAAAAGAAATACTGCACCACCTTATCAGTTTTCCTGATTGTAGTTAATAGAAGAGTAGAGAGAGAATCTATGAAAACCTGGCATATTTTCTCTTTTCTCTTCATTTTATTTTTTTATCTGCTTGCTTCTTTGCAGTTTCTGGCAAGTTGCTCTCATTCGGGGTTTGTTTTGGGATTTTTGTGAGACTTTTTAGATGTCTTGCCTTTTGTTTGTGATATCCAATTAATAAACTCTAATCATAGCGAGATATGATTATCAGTTTGGGAGTTACTCTCTCTTTACACAATATCTTGATTTATTCTTAAGACTTAGATTAATTGGATCAATGATCTGAATTTAGTCTCCCACCTGCTAAGTCTGCCTTTTGCAAAAATTAAGAAAAAGTGGGACTTTGATTGGGCATGAATTCTGTTCTTAACTGCTGTGATTTCATACTTATTCTCTCCTTTGAAAACCAACAAGAAATTTTGTGGAAAGGAGAAATGGGGGGAAATTGGGAAGTTCTCACCCTTCTCAAGAAAAAACTTTATAAGAATGTGGATCTGGGGGATTTCCACTAAACAAACCAAAAAATAAGTAAAAAAAAAAAAAAAAAGAAAGAAAGAAAAAAGAAAAGAAAAAAGAAAAAAGAAAAAGACTATGAAAAACTCAGCCCTGTTAATATCTAAAGTCAATAACTGATAAATGGATGTAATTTTGAAATGTCTTTAATTCCCATACTTATTTCCATTTTTCTCTGCATAGGATCCTGTGGTGATCAGCAGTACAACATCCAAACAAAAAGTATCCACATACCTGTTTAAAGGGGACTTAGGGATACAACCTAATAGGCAAATAGTTTTCTAACACAGTTTTCTCACTCTGGTGTTTGCTTGGGTTCAAATTCTGACTCTGTAATTTAGCACTTGTCCTCACAAAGGTTATTTAATTCCTCTAAGGCTTGGTTTCCTCGAGTGTAAAATAAAGTAATAATACTTAACTCACACAACTGTTGCAAGGATTAAATGAGAAAAATGTACCTAGAACGGTCAGTACTTAATAAAAAGGAAAAAGAGAGGAATCTAATGTGATATTGTATGTCAACTCTTGCCAGACATTTACGCAATGTATTGCATGGTTTCTAATTCTCACACATAGCAGCCATGATGTTTGATCTAAAAATAAGGTATCACAGGCTCAAAATGAGTAAACAACCCAAGAGCAAACATTTAGCAATTGATGCACTTGGGATTCAAATCTAGTTCTAACTTAAAAGATTTCCTTCCCATTATACCACTGTCTTCCAAACAGAACATACTGGTTTAAATATGGACATAGTTCTTAGCAGGAGATGGTATTATTTTCCATGGAATTACTTGTGAATGTTTTAAAAAGATAAAATATATTAAGGGTTTGGGCCAGTAGTTGGCACTTACTCTTCATCATTATGATGATGTCCCATTTTGCTTCCTAAAACCCTTGTGGGGTGTGGGATTTTGTCTTCCATCCCCATATTGATCAGTCTCTGCTGTACTTTCTTTTTGAGGTATATCAGAATTGATCCATTGATTCATGGGTTAGATAACTAGAAATTCTTGTTCTGTATTAATACCACACATATATATAACACTATAAACAAAATAGAATGCTTGATGTTAAATTTAATATTAATTTTTTCCCAAATATACATACCCCGACCTACCCTGTTACTTCAAGTGATCAAAGCCTGGGGTGCCTGAGTGGCTCAGTCAGTTAAGCGTCCTACTTCAGCTCAAGTCATGATCTCACAGTTCCTGGGATCAAGCCCTGCATTAGGCTCTCTGCTGTCAGTGCAGAGCCTGCTTGAAATCCTTGTCTCTCCCATTCTCTGCCCCTCTCTCACTCTCTGCACCTCCCTTGCATGCTCTCTCTCAAAAAAATAAACATTTAAAAATTAAAAAAGAAAACAAATAAGTCAAGTCTAAGGGATATCTTCAAGTCAAGGAGCCATCTTTGTGGGTACAAATTAATATAAAAATATGAAGAGAAAGTTCAGGCCCCCTACTATCCATAGTATTCAATGTATCTGAATTTTAAAAAAATTTTCCAGCTTTGTTGAGGTGCAATTGACATATAAAATTGTGTAAATTCAAGATGTAAAATGTGATGATTTGATACACATATATATAGCAAAATGATTGCCAATATAAGGTTAGTTAATACTCTATCACTTCACATAATTGCCACCTGTGTGTGTTAAGAACATTTACGATCTAATCTCTGCAAGTTTCAAGTATTTAGTACAGTATTATTAACTATAGTCACTATGCTGTACATCAGATCCCCAGAAAGTATTCATCTTATAGCTAGAAGTTTGTACCCTTTGACCATTATCTCTACATTTCCCCCTACCCTCCAGCGACTGGAAACCACTATTTTACTCTCTGTTCCTGTATGTTTGGCTTTTTTAGATATCACATATAAGTGAGACTATATGGTCTTTGTGTTTCTCTAACTTATTTCACTTAGTATAATGCCCTCAAAGTTCATCCATGTTGTTTTTGCAAATGGCAGGATTTTTTTCTTTCTCATGACTGAATAATACTCCACTGCATATATACCACATTTCCTTTACCCATTAATCCACTGATGAATATTTAGGTTGTTTCTGTGTCTTGGCTATTGTGAATAATGCTGCAATGAATATGGGAGTGCAATATCTCTTCTAGACACGGATTTCATTTCCTTATTGCTGGATCATATGGTAGTTCCTTTTTCTTTTTCTTTTCTTTTTTTTTTTTTTTTTTTGGAAACTCCATGCTGTTTTCCATGGTGCCTGCACCAATTTTCATTGGAACTGGATTTATTGAAATATTTTATTTAAGGTATCACATCTTCCATAAAGGAATTGCAAGGCAGGTCAGAGCACCTATCTCATTATTCCTGGTTTCCTTTGATCTACATCAGTGGTTCTCAAGTGGAGGCAATTTTGCCCCCCGCCCCCAAGGGGAATTTGCTGATGCTTGGACAGATTTTCAGTTGCCACAACTTGATGGGCAAAAGACTGTTACAGGCATCTAATGATTACAGGTGAGGGATGCTGTTGAACACCCTAAGATGCACAGGACAGCCCCTACTGCCCCCACAGCAAAGAATTACCAGCCCAAAATGAATAGTACTGAGATTGAATTAGATAAATTACCTAGGGAGCTTTTTTAAACGACGATATTGCCTGGGCCTCCCCCCCAACCAAAAATGTGGACCTAAGTGTCCTGGGGTAGACACTGGTTATATATGCATGCCAGTTCCACAAGTGATGTGCAGGTTGCCATTCAATCAGAATTGTGAACCACTCGTCTAGATGTAGCTAACTAGTTTGTATAAAGAAATGGAGGGGCGCCTGGGTGGCGCAGTCGGTTAAGCGTCCGACTTCAGCCAGGTCACGATCTCGCGGTCCGTGAGTTCGAGCCCCGCGTCAGGCTCTGGGCTGATGGCTCAGAGCCTGGAGCCTGTTTCCGATTCTGTGTCTCCCTCTCTCTGCCCCTCCCCCGTTCATGCTCTGTCTCTCTCTGTCCCAAAAATAAATAAACGTTGGAAAAAAAAAAGAAAAAAAAAAAAGAAAGAAATGGAAAAGACAGTTACAACGTGAGAAAATTCTTATTGGGATTTTGCCAGATGGATTCCTGCCCCCCCTTCTCCCTCTCCGGTTGTGCCAGGAGAGTCCTAACTTTTTGCCAGAGATCTCATTAGAATTTGCTCTTTATTACAGCATTTCCCCAAATAGTGTGTTCATTAGTGGGAATAAATCTCATTTAAATTAGACAGACTCAAAAAACTCAAAATATTCACCACAGCCAACACCATATATGTGGCTTTTACCTAAACTCCTTCCTGTGAACAGCTATGTGGTTATTTTTTTTCTTTGTCCCCAAAATACCTTTGTTTACCTCTCTTAACTTGAATCTGCAGTGTTGCTATCCTTCCTGCAAATTCATCCTGTCCTTGGCTCCTCCTTCATATGCTCTCTTTGCTCCACTGCTTAATTACTTCTAACTCATCCCCGAAACAAACCTCTTCCAGCCAGATTTTCTCATGTGATCCTAAGTCAAAGTGCAAAAGAATGTGGAGTCCCCATTAAACATCAGTGATTCAGAATCCCTCCAGGGTCTCTTCTCTGTACCAGAGTAGCTTACTAAATTACTGCTGTTATTGTTTAATGGGAAGTCAAAATAAGTGGGGAAAAAAGAGGTTATTTAATTTCTCTAATTTAAGTTTCCCCACACAGATTGACTTAGAAAGCTCACTAGGCTGAGTGAAAGATTTTAAAATATACTATGGAAAATGATTTTGGGCACATTTGCAACAGGGCTGATGATTGTGAATGTTACACAATAAATGTACAGATCATTCCCTCCTCCAGATAACAGTTTTACCATCAGCTGCTGGAAGTCCAATTTCTGCCAAAGGAGCAAGGTTATTTTAAGTTATTTGACAAAATGGTTTTAACTCCCAGAAATAAAGCAAGTTGCTCTAATGCATATCAGCTATAGACTTTATTTCCTCCTCATGTGACATGCTTCTGCAGAGTAAATGGAGAACTACAGAATATGGAACTTGGACGTATTCTGCCTTTAAAAAATGACAAATGAAAATGAGAGAAGCAACATAGTTAGAGATTTCTGAGCTCTGATGGTTGCCATATGGCAAAGGTAATCCAGTAACATATACCAAGAAGGGCAGAGCATTAAAAATAATGTGATTTGTATCATGGAAATATTGATCATCAGTGCCAAAGAGAATCTGAGGTGTGTTTGAACAAGAAATAATGGTGAGGCCATAAAAAAGGATGAGATCTTGCCATTTGCAACAACAAAGGTGGACCAAGAGGGTATTATGCTAAGTGAAACAAGTCAGACAGAGAAAGACAAATACTGTATGATTTCACTCATATGTGGAATTAAAAAAGAAAGAAAAACAAAGAATAAGCAAACAAAAAGCAAAACCAGACCTATAAATCCAGAGAACAAATTGATGGTTACCAGCAGAAAGAGGGGGTAGAAAGGATGGGCAAAATGGGTAAAGGAGAGTGGGAGATACAGGCTTCCAGTTATGGAATGAATAACTCACAGTACTAAAAGGCACAGCATTGGGAATATACTCAGTGATATTGGAATAGCACTGCATGGTGACAGATGGTAACTATACTTATGGTGAGCATAGTAAACATATAGAGAAGTTAAATCACTATGTTGTACACCTGAAACCAATGTAACAATGCATGTCAACTATACTCAAATTTAAAAATTATTTTAAAAAAGAAGTAACTTGGGAAAAATAAACACGTATGCTCATGAATTACAAAGGAACTATTATTCCTTCCTTAGCAATTTTACTCCTTAGCTCCCTGTATTGAGTAAACCCAAAAGGTGTTGCTTTACAGCTGCGGTCTATAATTTTTTTTTTCACAAAAGACCAAATAGTAAATATTTTAGGCTGTGGGGGCCATACTGTACCTGTCTCAATAACTCAATTGTGCCACTGTGGCGTTAAAGCAGCTATAGACAACCCAAAAACAAATGGGCTTGGATGTATTCCAAAAAAACTTCACTTACGGATGCCGAAATTTGAATTTCATGAAATTTTCACATCACAAAATAATATTCTGCCTTTTTTATGCTTGTAAAGTATTAAAATTATTCTTAGCTCATAGGCCATTTGAAAGAGGCAGTGTACTCGATTTGGCCCATGACCCCTAGCTTGTAGAGAACCCTGCCTTACAGTATTAGTATTTCTCTTCTATTGTTGAAATTCAAGGAACTGAGAGGCCAAGAATGTTGGATGGATTTTCTATGTGGATACTGAAATCAGTAACATTTAGGATGGGAATTGTTAGAGTGACAGTGAACCAAGAGTTAAACTTTCTAAAAATGAAGGATAATGATCTAGAGGATGTTAGATGACTGCCTCATAGAGATAGTGGATGTTAGATGGGGCGCCTGAGTGGCTCAGTCAGTTTAGCTTCCGACTCTTGATTTCAGCTCAGGTCATGATCTCACAGTTCTCATGAGTTCAAGACCCATGTCGAGCTCCACGCTGAGAGTGTGGAGCCTGCTTGGGATTCTCTTTCTCTCCCTGTCTCTCTGCTCCTCCCCACTCACATTCTCTCTATCTTTCAAAATAAATAAACTTTAAAAAAATGTTTAAAAAAGAGATGAGGGTGTTAGAGATAGATAGCAATAGTTCCAAAGCCAAGTTTTAGTGAGGAAGGGTGGAGAATAGTCTGGATGCATTGGTGAAGGCTGTCCTGTATATTGTAAAATGTTAGAAGAACTCTTGTCCTCTATCACCCAGTTGCCAGTAGTACCCGTGGCCCCAGTTCTGGCAATTAAAAATATCTCCAGACATTACCAAATTTCCCCTCAGGAGAATTGCCCCAATTGATAACCATTGCTCTACCGCAAAACTTCACACCAAATTCTCCATTCTATTCAATTCCTTTCCTCCTGTTTTTTCATGGCTTTCCTGTCTGGCGTTCACCTCCACCACCCCACTAAAGGGGCTTTTATTAAGATCACTAGTAACTTCCCCATTACTAAATTCAGTGTTCAATGTTTGGTCTCCCTTATGTTCCTCTTCACATTTGACAGAGTTGATCTCTCCCTCCTCCTTCAAACATTTTCTTCATTTGGGTAATAGGACACCTCACTCACCTGATTTTCACATTCTCTTATGAGCTGCTCCTTCTCACTTTCTTTCCAATCTCCGATCTTGGTGAAGTGGCCTAAGATTCGGTTTTTGAGCCTCTTTTCTCTCCCCATTTTTTCTATTGGCACTCATCCAATCCTACAGATGTAAATACCATCTGTGTATTCATGACTCTTAGTCTCATGTCTCCATCCAAGTCATCTTCATTGCACTGAGACTTACGTAGCCAGTTACTGTATGACATATTCACTTCCATATCTAATTGGCATCTGAAATTATATCAAAAATGGATAATCCAATATTTCCTATAAACCTGTCCTGCCCACAGCCTTTCTCATTTTGGTTGATGGCAACTTCTTTCCTCAGTGACTGTGGTCAAACATTTTGAGTAATCTTTACTCCTATTTCTCCCATGTCACCTCCAGTCCATTGGAATATCCTGTTGTCTTTACAACTTCAAAACATCCAGAATATAATCACTTTCCATTCCTTTGGTCCTACTCAAATCCAAAACATCAGCTTTTGGCATCTGAATTATTTTAGTAATAATAGGAGGACATGGTTTTCCAGCTAGTCCCCCTCTTCCCACCCCTGCCCCCTACAGTCCGTTCTAAAGGCAGCATCCAAACCAATCCTTTTAAAAGCTAATTTGGATCATGTCACTTCTTGGCTCAAAACCCTCCTATGGCTTCCCATCTCCCTCAGAGTAAAAGCCAAATATGTCACAGAGACCTGCATTATTTTGTTCCTTGTTATTTCCTATATTGGGTTGTATAGTATTCCCCCAAAATTCATTGTCTACCTGGAACCTCAGAATCTGACCTTATTTGGAAATAAAGTCTTTGCAGACATAGTTAGGAGAAGGTCATACTGGATTAGGGTGAGCCCTAATCAATGACTGATGTCCTCAGGAAGAGAAACAGAGATAGAGACACAAAAGGGGTGGGAAGAGAAGAGAGAAAGGCATGGGAGGCAGAGACTGGAGTGGTACATCTACAAACCAAGAAATGTCAAGAATTGCTGGCAACCACCAGAAGTTAGGAGAGAGGCATAAAACAGAAGCTCCAGAAGGAATCAACCTGCCAGCCCTTATATTTCAGACTTCTAGTCTCCAGAACCATGAGAGAATACATTTATGTTGTTTTAAGCCACCCTTAAAACAACTTGGTGGTACTTTGGTATGGCAGCCCTGAGAAATGAATACACTTCTTTCATCCCCTTCTGCTCTTTCCCTTCTCCTTCTCCTCCAGCTACAACCGACTTGCTATCCTCAAAATTATCCAATCCTTCTTTTTCTTTATTCTGTCTTTTTCAGAATAAAGTTCAAAGTTCCTAACACAGCATACTTCCCTAATTATCCAGTGTCTATCTACCTCTCAGCTTTATTTTCTGAAACTCCCACTATCTTTCAACTTTACGAAAATACCCATTTCTTCATTCTTTACTTAGCCATTCACTAAGCATTTGTGGAGCACCTACCCACGTGTGAAAATTCTGTCTTAACAAGAAATTTAATGAAGCCAGATCATGTCCCTATTCTCATGGTGCTTATTATATTTCTTTATTGAGATAGTAAGTGGCAAAATTAATATACTCAAAGAGAGATAAATGCTATGAATAAGATAAATCAGAAACTGTTACAGAGTAACTAGATTGGAAAGGTGGGCAGGAAAGGCCTGAATAATAAGAAGTCAACTTTTGAGCATTTGGAGAGAATTTTCTAGGAGAGGGAACAAAGACAAAGACTGAGGGGAAAGGAGGTCAGCAGGTTCAAGAAACAGAAAGAAGGCTGGTGTCTTTGAAGAGCCTCGGGCAGGGATAGAGTCTACTGGGACAAATAAGAGATTTGGCATTGTAAAGCCAAAAGAGGGTACCAAGCAAGGGAGTGATATAACAGATTTTTGTTTTAAAAGGGGCACTTTGGGTGCTGGGTAAGGAGTGAATTATAGGGAACAAAGGGAGGAGCAGAATTTGTAGGTTCCTGAGCATACCACGCTTGGCCACACATCTCTATTTTACAACTTCAGCAAACTTTTCTCATCCTTTAGATCTCAGCTAAAATATTGGCACCTCTGTGAAACCTCTTGTCGTTTACCCAGGAAGATCTGAGTACTTTTTCCTCCAGAAATCCCATTGCATCTGAGGGAATCAGAGCACATTGTTAAGGCCCACAGTCCTTTGGAAGGATCAGAGAATAATGTATGTTTCTGGTGTCTGTGTTATTTTTCTTTATATACTAGAGAAAATGTTGCTACTGTCACTCTGTCTCAATTTACTCCAGCTTCCCATGTTGAAGCTGGATGAAAGAATCAGTTGCACTTTTAAAGAGGTCATAGTCATTTCTATATAAAGCCAACATGCTAGAGCAAATTTATCCTAAAATTCAGTACATACAAGCTAAAAGAAGAGCTTTAAAATATCAAGTGCTAAAAGAAAGGGCTATATATAATAAATGTTTTTATGTTTGGTTTTTGTTTGTTGCCTCCAATGCTGATCTCAATGCTATGTAATAGACACTACCCTGGACAGCTACCGATGTCTTCTTAAACTTTCCCAATAGTCTTGAGAGAGAAGTCTCCCCACTATAATCATTACCCTGTGGATTTCTTTCAAGTACATCACTATCTTGCATATTTATAAAGTTCATGCTGCTCAACTTTCAAATTCAGTCTTCATTTCAGCAAGAAGTGAAGTATACGTTTGACGGTTTCTGGTAGAAGAAATATATTTTTCTCTGACTTACCTAACAAGTTTTTGATTTCTCTCTTTTGTCCTCAGAATACTCCCTTGGGGGTTTCTCATCCTCAAGCTACTGTCAAACTCGAATACTTCTTACAGGCACCGATATCTAGATACTGAACCCACAGATGACAAGCAATTTCCTCCTGCAGTTCCCTGATGGGAGTCACAGTGGACTCGCAAGAAGCCACATTGGGAAATATTATGGAAACTTAGAAGGAATTACACCCTTTCCTCTAAGCCTTCAGGCTGTCTGAAAACAAATCAACACATGCTGAGTGCCCAAGTACCCTTCTGCCAGCTAGTTTAGGTGAGGTTAAACCTCTGCAACCCTCTCCCATAAAAAACAAGTGAAAAGCTGCACTGAAGCTCTAAAAGTCTGTTTAAACATGCACTGCAGTGGAAACACAGGTTTCTTGATTAACATGATGCTCCCCCTTCACCTTTCTCCTAATGAATGGGCCATCCGTTGCCTCGTTGTCCAATCATGCAACTTTGAGTTGCCACAAATGAGAAGGCCTTTGCATGAACATAGTTCCCTACATGGAAAAAGCAGCCCCAGCTCACTAAGTTGTTCAGGGCCAGCTGTCAAATCAGAGATGAAAGGACTGATTTTTTAGGAGTTCACAGAGCAGATGAGGAAAACACTTTTAAAGTGCTGTCAAGGTGCGGCTGTCCTTGAAGAAATGGCTTCCTGACAGCTGCTGGTACATTCCTTCCTGCCAATGTTTAATTTCTCTCAGATAGGCAGGGCTTTAATTAGGTTCCTAGGGCAGCTAGCTCTGTATCTTTGACCTTATCAAGGATGCAGGATTTCAAAGCACAAGCTTAGCTAGGTCTTCCTTCATTACTGATCAAAAGTCTCCCCAGGAACACTCCTGGGCTCAGACTTCAGTTCCTCAAAAACCAAAGCTGCCTTTTCATGCTTCCTTCTAATGGGTAGTCTCATACTAGCATCCCTGTCATTGCCAGGTTCTTCAAGGGAGCAGGGAGTGTTCAGGAGACAGAAATTAGATGCAATTCGTATAAGAAAATTTTCACGTCTGAAGCTACTTACATACTTCGCTACAAAGGCCTTCTAATATTTGGGAGAAGTTTGCATCTGGTTTATTGACTTGATTTTCAAATGTATAACATTCTGAGTGGAAAAAAAATTCCTGTAATTGAATACTAGGGCTTAGTTTCAACCTGGTTGAGAGTGAGTAACTCCTCTAAAAAGACAGATGTTGAATTTTAATAATAGAATTTTTTTGGCATGTAAAATTAAGCATAGAGCATCTGCTTTTTACAATGCCAACATCTGTTTCTTTGACATCCCTGTCTTCCCTTCTGCTAGATCCAACTGTGAATTTGCTATAGAATCTGATATGAAAAACAGATAAAATTGTTCTTGACATGCTGAATTCTACAGGGCCAGCATAAACTAGACTATCAGAATTAAACGCACATTCTAAAAGAAGAAAAACTTCTGAGTCACTCCTGCTCATGATACTCAGTCTCCAACTAAAATCAGGAAATGTAGAATTTTTCAAGGAAAGGGTGACATTATTTACAAATGACACTGTATGTTATAGGAAGCTTTTTGGAAAAATTATTTAAAACGCAACTTTTAAGTCTGTCATTAATAGAATCATGCAGTAGATGTCAGTCACCAAGAAAATTCACCCAAGAAAAGACATTACTTTGATTATGAGCTTTAAAAAAGGTGTTCAGAGAGACTAAAATCACTAAAAATGCAATACAGTTTTGTAGTAAGAATAAAATTTTCATTAGGTGACCATAATGATCTTGTATTGAACGAAAGTAAATGAGTGGTTCAATAATGGACTGTTCAGCTATTCCTATATCACTTTAATTCCTACATATTTATTTATTCATTCATCAGATATTATTAAAGATTAATTCTGTGCCAGTAGGGTTAGGTGTTAAGGATACATACATTACTATGGCAAACATAGTCCCTACCTTTGTGAAATGTAACGTCTATAGGGAAAACATACATTTAACATATAAACATGCAAGTAAAGATTACAAATTTTGTTAAGGGCTCTAAGATAAAGTAGAGATGTGGTGTATTGGGGAATTATTAGTAAAGGAAGGCATTCAGAGGAAGGAAATATTAACCCAGTACCTAAAAAATGAGTAGACACTAGTAATGAGGAGAAAATAAGACCTTTGGGGGAAAAATTGAGCAAAACTTGCTGAAAAAGGCCAATATGGCTAGAAAGCATAATGAGGATGAAGTGAGACAGGAGAGATAACAACTGGATTCATGTCAATTCCTGCAACCATCTCAGTATTGCCCTAGGTTCAGAAGCCACTGTTGTTCCTGGCTTGGAAGAAAAAGGATGCCCCAGAACAGAGACTCACTGGTCCACTGACAGGTAGTATGATCTCACTGCTGGCATACCCATGGTCACAAGTTCAACTCTATATCTCAATTTGAGTAATGAGTCACCTGCCATTTTATTCTTTGCCCGAGTCCTATACTGATGACTTCCATCAGTGTTTCTGGTTCTGCTGGGCCTGAGGTCAGCCTGGCACTGGCAGTGCCTCTGAGCTGACCATCAAACCTCTGCACCATGCTTAAGCACTGTATTGTACTACACTCTAGGGTTATAAAGAACAGCAATTCTGGGGCGCCTGGGTGGCTTGGTCGGTTAAGCGTCCGACTTTGGCTCAGGTCATTATCTCATGGCCTGTGAGTTCAAGCCCCGCGTCGGGCTCTGTGCTGACCGCTCAGAGCCTGCAGCCTGTTTCAGATTCTGTGTCTCCCTCTCTCTCTGCCCCTCCCCTGTTCATGCTCTGTCTCTCTCTGTCTCAAAAATAAATAGACGTTAAAAAAATTTTTTTTTAATAAAATAAAAAAAAAAAAAGAACAGCAATTCATCCAAGTTCCTGCAGGCAATAGGAGTGGCTTTTAAAATGTGGACATCTAGGTCTCAGGAACCAAAGAAACTAGAGACTTGTGTTCAGTTCATGGCAGCTCTAGGAACATTATGCCTCTCCCCTCAAAAGCTCATCCATTTATATAACATGGCTACTCTCTCCATGCTTTTATCTCCCAGCTTCTTTACCAGCTGTGCCATTGTGTCTATTACCCATAGCTTCTCCCTTGTAAATTTTATTCTGTGTGATTCTGCCATGTTTTCTCAGTGTTCTCTAGAGATAGAATCCGATAGGCTCAATTTGTCTTTTTGCATCAGACCAGCTTATTGATTACTTGAACTTGGATCAGTATCATCCTTTAATCCCATCAGCTATGTCCAGAAAGCATGGAATCTGATGTTAAAAATATTGCTGCCCTTCGTGATCTCAAACTATACTACAAAGCTATGGTAATTAAAACAGTATGGTACTGGCATAAAAATAGACACAGGCTAATGGAACCAAATCAGGAGCCCAGAAATAAACCTTCCGATGTAAAATCAAATAATATTTAACAAGGAAGCCAAGAATACTCCATGGAAAAAGGATAGTTTCTTTAATAACTAACATTGGGGAAACTGGATAATCACATGCAGAAGATTGAAATTGTACCCCTATCATACTTCACTCCCAAAAATGAACTCAAAATGGAATAAGGACTTAAACATAGGTCCTGAAACCATAAAACTCCTAGAAGAAAACATAGAGAAAAAAACTGCTTGGCAATGGTGTTGGCAATGATTTTTAAAATATGGCACCCAAAGTGCAAGCAATAAAAGCAAAAGCTAAACATGTTAGAGTGCACCAAACTAAGAAGCTTCTACACAGCAAAGGAAACAATCAACAAAATGAAAAGGCAACCTATGGATTGGGAATAAATATGTGCAAATTATATATCTGATAAGGGTTAAAGGATATCACCTCACAACTGTTAGAATGGCTATCATCAAAAATACAGGAGATTACAAACATTGGCAAGGATGTGAAGAAAAAGGACTATGGGTGGGAATGTTAATTGGCATAACCATGTTCCTCAAAAATTAAAAATGGAGCTACCATATCATTCAGCTATCCCAATTTTCTGCATATATCCAAAGGAAATGAAATCAGGATCTCAAAGAGATATGCACACTTCATGTTCCACTTCTTGTTCCACTGAAGCATTATTCACAATAGCCAAGATAGACAAATGACTTAAGTGTCTATCTACAGATGAATGGATAAAGGAAATGTGATAGATAGATAGATAGATAGATAGACAGACACATAGAGATACAACTGTGTATATATACACACACACAATAGAATACTATTCAGCCATGAGGAGAAAAAAATCCTTCCATTTAGGACAACATGGATAGACATTGAGGGCATTATGCTAAGTGAAATCAGTCAGACAGAGAAAAACAAATGTTATATGATCTTGCTTATATGTGGAATGTAAAAAAGCCAAGCTGAGACAGAAGAGAATGGTAACTATGAGGGGTTGGGGAGTGCGGGGAAGATGTTGGTCAAAAGGTATAAACTTCCAGTTAAGATGAATAAGTTCTGGAAATATAATGTGCTGCATGGAAACGATAATTAACAATACTGTGTTATATACTCAAAAGTACCTGACAGAGTAGATCTTAAACTTTCTCACCACAAAAAAATAAATGGTAATTATGTGAGGTGGAAAGGCATTACCTCTTCCTACTGTAGTAATCATTTCACAATATATAAGTCTATTAAATCAACATGTTATACATCTTAAACTTACATAATGTTATAGATGTCAAGTGTATCTAAATAAAGCTTGGAAAAAAATAAAATAAAAATGAAAGAACATTGCTCCCTCAATTTCCTCATTTACAAATGAGGGCAAGGCCCCCTTTACTTCCTTCCGAAAAATTATGATTATGAGACGTGGGTTCTGAAATCACCTAAAAAAGTTAAAAGTCACATATTATGATTCAGGTATTATTATACCCTAAATACTATTACCATCATCAAATTTAAGATATAACAACAGAATTCCACCATATTGCTATCATATTTCAGAGAGAAGGATAACACTATGGTCTTCAAACATCATCTTTCAGCATCATCTCTCCTTCTTGTTCCTGTACCATTTATTATTATGTTTATATCTCTATTTCTTCCACTAGACCATTAATTCAATAAATATTTTTTGAGCCAAGCACTATGCTAGGAATCTGATATGCAACACTGGGCAACATAGAATGGTCTCTGAACTCAAGAAGTTTATTGTCTAACAAGAAAGACAGACAACTAAAAATCTATGCCTATAAGCTGTGATAAGCATGCGATAGCTTTCTATGTCCTACTTAATATGCAGCATCTAAGTAAGTATTCACAAGGCAGTGACCATGTGTAATTGTTATCGTCATGCCTCCCAGTAGATAACCGGAGTGTTTGCTGGAGGATCTGGGACCCATCCAGGAAAAAGATATAATTTTTTTTTAATTTTTTTTCAACATTTTTTATTTATTTTTGGGACAGAGAGAGACAGAGCATGAACGGGGGAGGGGCAGAGAGAGAGGGAGACACAGAATCGGAAACAGGCTCCAGGCTCCGAGCCATCAGCCCAGAGCCTGACGCGGGGCTCGAACTCACGGACCGCGAGATCGTGACCTGGCTGAAGTTGGACGCTTAACCGACTGCGCCACCCAGGCGCCCCAAGATATAATTTAGTCTGAAACTGAGAGGAAGAATTCTCAGGAAGAGAGTCTTTGTCAAGTTAGAGAGGCCAGTACCAAAAAGTCAGTTGCTATGTGTATGTATATATATAATTATTATATTATATTATATTATATTATATTATATTATATTATATATGTATATATACATACATATTCCATCAGTGAAAGTAATAGGCATATAGTAAGCACTCAATAAATGTTAGCTGCCATTATTTCTTTAATTTTAATTGTCTCTGGGCTAAAAATATGCCACTATAATGAAGAACCAAGCCAAGCATTTAGAGGCTTTTCACGTTGTGTTTTAAAAGCTGCAACAGAAATTATGTACAAAGAGCAAATTATTTGACTCACATTATAATTGAATCAGGGCTAAAAATAGGTGTCTCCTAGTGGGGGCTTCAAAATCATTTTTATTCCCTTGATTGTCTTTGAAAATGATCCTGTTAATATATGATAGGAACAATAACATAGAGGAAATGATCAAACAAGGTATAGTTTGGGGAGAACAATGACTGTTGTGTTTAAATTTCTAGGAACGTGATGCACTTCATAACTGTTGTTCACTCTCATTGCATTCCATTAAATCTGGAAGATTATTGGTTGGTTATGCTGAGTGCTTCTTTTCATTATCCTTAGAGCACAAATAATAAGTTGATTTTCAAGCTGCAAATGCTTTCTTTTTAATCAAGCTTTTGCCAGAGTGGAACTTAAGTTCAAGAGTTGTTATTACTTTAAAAATCTGTATTAACAACACAAATCATCATGGTTTCTAAGCACTCTATTGCCTCCAAATCGTGTTAACATGTGCACCCAGAGACTTGGGTGTTGGGCCAAATCTTATCAATCTAAATGAGAAAGAAAACAAAGTTCAATGACTATAGATAGGAAAACAAATACTGTAAATGCCCTGGGTTTGAACACATCGGGTTATTTTAAAGCTTATACAGATAAATAATGTGACTACATTGTCTACGTATTTGTTGTCAAATTACTGCTTCTGAAAAGTACAAAGAATGTCTTTATTGGGTACCTGCATGTATACCAATTTAAAGAAAAAATCTTTACAACAACAGGATCTTCACAATTGGGAAGATGTGCTATGAATGAACAACTCTACTGAATTTATTCAGGAGCATTTAGGGTAATAGTCCAGTCAATTAAATAATAAGCCCAGGGGCCACTACCTAAATTAATGGTAGAATATCTATTGTATTGCTTTTTCCAAAAATTCAAAATATACTACACTGTATTTCGTAACTCCATATAATGTTTGACTAATACTGAGAATTTGATCATTCTAAATCCTGGGATTGCAGGGTTTCTTGTAGTACCACCCCACTATCATTTAAGTCCACCTGCCTTGAAAGTGATGTACAAACACCAGGAAGCCTTTGTCGTTAATCTGCCTTGATGGTAGAATAGCCTCTTCTGAGAATATAGAAAAAGATCAAAGAATAGCCCTCGTCTGTAGCCATCATTTAAAAAGCAAATAAAACAGGGAAGGATAGCATGAAAGACACAAATTCGCTCTACAAAGACATACTATACATTTATTTTATTTTTAAAATTTACACACACAAAAAGCCATGAATGTTTTTGTGTATGTAGGTATAAAAACTTCAAAGAATAGTGTCTCCACTTTCCAGATGCTTTCTCCAAGACAGCTGCTACTCTATTTGGTTTCAAAGCATATGGCACACGTGTTCATGTAGAGATATGTAATTTTACATTTTCTTTTTAGGTTAACTGGTGACTTTATTTATTTTTCTAAAAGTTTCTTTTTGGCCTAATAATATATCCTAGAGCTTTTCAAATGTCAGTACATATATATCTACCTGATTCTTCAGAATTGCCACAGACATGGTGTTCTATGAATGTGAGCACCACCACGTATTCAACTAATTACCAATTGATGGATTTTGTTCTTACCAATAATGCTGTGGTAAACATACTTCTATTTACCAAACCCACATCTGAATAGTTGTCTAAGGTACATACCTAAAAGTAGGATTGCTACCTTGAAGATTACACATATTTAAATCTTTATGAGATGCTGCCAAACTACCATCCAAAAAGGCTATATACCAATTTATATACCCAGCAGCACAGCAGAAATGGAACTTCCCAGTCCCTTATACCCCCGTGATTATCGTGATTAAAATTTGCCAACGTGTTAGGTGAAAATATCTTATTATTTGTATCTGTATTTTCCTGATTCCTAGTGAGGCTGAGTATCCTTTCATGTGTTTATGGGGCATTTGCACGTCTTCGAAATCCCATTACTTGTTATTATACGTCTTCTATTAGGACTCTTTTCTCCTGATAAGACAATTCAAAGAGCTGAGCTTTGAGGGAAAGGTACTTTAATAGGGAAATGAGAAACCCTGGACAAACATATCTCACATTATTACTGAATGTTTTAACCCAGAACCACTTGTGGATAAACAGAATTAATGACTATTAATTGAGTGGATTTAATGTACTAACATAAAATAACATAAATTCTAAAATTCAGAATCCTGTGTAAGTTTTACTTAATGGTATTTCGGTAACCTTTGACAAATTACTTAACTTCTCTACAGCTTAGTTATTTCATCTGTAAAATGGAGAAATCTTACCTACCTGATAGATTGTTTTTTTTTTATTTTTTTAATGTTTATTTAATGTTTAATTAATTTAATGTTTATTTATTTATTTTTTAATGTTTATTTATTGAGACAGAGAGAGACAGAGCATGAACAGGGGAGGGGCAGAGAGAGAGGGAGACACAGAATCTGAAACGGGCTCCAGGCTCTGAGCTGTCAGCACAGAGCCCGACGCGGGGCTCGAACTCACGGACCATGAGATCATGACCTGAGCCGAAGTCAGACGCTTAACCGACTGAGCCACCCAGGCGCCCCCCCCCATAGATTGTTTTGAGGATTATGTGAATTTGATGTATATAAAGTGCTTGGAATAGTGCCTGGTCTATAGTAATTGCTCCAAGAAGAAGATTGTGCAAATAACTCATTGCACATGTACAGTTGAATAGAATGTGTGTGGAAAATGGTGATTTGAAGAGAAATTCAAGAGTTACATTATACATATATATTTACATATATTTACATATGCATAATGAGAATTTCTCATTATGTGAGTGGGGAATCGGGTGGTAAGCAAGAATTATGAAATCTTCCAAGAGAGGAAGAGGCATCTGAGAAGGCTACCTGATGCTGCCATCTGGCTATTTTGGTTATAATTCTCTTCCTGAAGTGCAGGTAGGTGCATGTGTCAGGAGCAAAAAGCCAACTAGGACAGGGTGTCCTATTGGAGGGCATTCAAAGCAGGGAGCACTAGTAAAACATCCAAGTCGAAATCTTTAAGAATGACATGAAAGTTAGGAGCTCCTCAGACACAATGTGAAGAGTGGAAACGACTCAGCCCAGTCCCAGAAATTGGACAGGAATTGAGTCGGAATGAGAGCAGGGAGGAATTAAAGAGGAAATGAGACAATTACTTCACTCTTGCTTGAACTATATGCCTTTTATGAGTCAGTGGATGTTAGACAGGCTCACACACATAGGACAAAAAGATTCAGCACTGAAACCAGATGAACAATTACCATGATCTAGGTTAACTAGACTAAAACCACCATGATCTTGAGTGTGTATATTGTTGTTTTGTGCCATAGACGTGATATGCAGCAAGCATATCACACTGAGGATCTGCTCATCAAACTGCAGTCAAAGACATAAATCAGTTTTATATAGTATCTAACCAACATACATCCAACATTAACTCCACTCCCCATTGATTATCTTAACATTAAAATGGATTTTAAAAATGTAAAGAGGCTTCTATAACTAGCAAAAAAAATGACATTAATGAGAGAGCAAGAGATTATATTTGCTTTCCTAAACCATGAAGTTGAAATCATGGAGAATTCTTCCTAAATTAAGACAACTGCAATGAAGAGTTTGCTTCCATGCCCTTCTCCTGCAGATTTTAGTCTATGCTTTGTATTTGCAGAAAGGTATCTTTCATTTTCTTCTTAAAATTCTGTCTGAATATTTAAGTTTGACATATCCTCTGAGTTATTTCTGGAGACTCATTCTGGTATGGTGACCATTCACAGTTTGACATATATGTATGTTATTGAAACCTTGCAGAGATTTCCGTGAGTGATTTTAGTGATAGTATTAATTTTGAGCATCAGGTGTGTGCTATTATAAAATTATATCAACAGCATACATTGTAACAGCATCTTGCCCATATTTTGTTGGGGAGGGGAGAGCGAGGTGTGAGGGGGGCAAGGGGAGTGGGAGGAGGGAGGCAGGTTGTGGAAAAGGCCCTGTAACTGGAGTCAAAACTCCATGACTGAGACAAGTATCACCACTTCCCACCTAGGCAAATCATTGAACTTCCTTTCTTACATTTGTACAATAAATAACTGTGGGAATTAAAAAGCTAATATGTGTAAAAATTTTCCGTAATAATAACAGCTAACACTTTGGAGTGCATACTATGTGCCAAGAACTCAGCTAAGTGCATTATATGGATCATTTCATTTAATCCTTCCAACAACCCTGCGAGTTAGGAATTATTAGTTGCATCATTTTACAGATGAACAGCTTGGAGAAATCAAATAACTTGCCCAAAGCTACAATGCTTGTAAGTGTAGTAAGTGGGGTTTCAAGCTCAGCACTAACTCCAAAATTAAACTTAATCACTGCTTTATACACTACTTTCTTCCATGTTTCATTGGCTCCTGCTAAACATATCAGCACAAAATAACTTTCCGCTGTTGTGCCAACTCTGCCTCTCAAGAACTCTCTCTTTGACAAGGATTTTTCTTGATAGACCACTATTGCTCAATAAAACATTGTGCTGTTTCAGATGTTTTCACTTACTCCTCATAACAATCTTATATTATAGAGTTATCCCCATTTTACAGAGGAGGAAAATGAAGCATAGAGAAGTTAATTGAATTCCCCAATATCACACAGTTAGGTATGTGGAAACCATGCTTTGAATCCAAATTCACCAGACTCCAGAGTCCATTTGCTTAAAGACAGTGCTATACAGAGTCACATCTTATTCAGGCATTAAGTTCTAACGTCAGCATATAAGGCAAAAATTGCATATAATCAAAGCTACCACTAAAAGTTCCTTTAATCACAGATCAAGTACCATACATGGACGTATTCTATACTACTATGGGGACCCATAAATGCAACACCAGAAATTTTTCCTCCAGGACTGGAACAGATTGCTGTTTCTTCATTTGAGCACAGATGAAATAGTTAGTTTATGTTTAGAGGCCATGTTTTTGAAAAGTAAGTGTCTTTAACATAAGAATTCATGCCCAGCTCAATAAGTGTTCATATTATAAGAAGTAAATGGAAACTGAAGCCAACTGACTGAATAGCAAAGTAATGCTTCCCATTTCATGCTCTCTCCAGGCATATAGCCATTGAATGCCATGGCTCACCTGTACTACTAAATTTTTACTTTTATTTTTCTTTTGAACACATGTAATGTGCTTCTACTACATGCCGTGAGGCTACATCAAGGGTTGGGGGAAATAGCATAGTCATTAATGATTCATGTAGGGTATAATGATATGGGTGGCAGTTTTTGCCATAACTGTACTAAGTACTTAAATATTAACTAAATCTGAAGCTCTCTCTCTCATATCCACATAGTTTATATTTATGTTTTATAATATTTAACACACTTTTCTTATTTGACTGTAAGTCCCCAAGGGCAGAGACAATGACTGTCCTACCAATGACTTTACCCGAGAATCCAGCAGAATAGCTGGATCAATGGCCCAGCTCAAAACAATATTGTTGAATAATGAGTGAATAAACAAATAAATGATTATGTTCTCTTTAAAGTTAGAATCTTTGTGCAGTGTCTGGAGAACCCATATTATTTTGTGAAGTTAACCTTCACTTGGTTTGACCCTCTCATCCAGAAGGCATGGAGAACATAATCTATTAGATTTCCTGGACCTCTACCTGTCAAGTATGCTTAGTAGTTCATTACACAAAATGTTCAATAAAGGTAAGAGAATGGATGCAGTAGTCAAGTTGCCTGAGCTCATGTGCCTGGGCATTTAGTCTCCAAGCCTCAGCTTCTTCATCTGTAAAATGGGTAAGACAATAGGTCTAAGTAACCTTTCTTCAGTATAAATTATATGACAGGCACCGTTCTAAATGCTTTATATAGTTAAGTTCACTTAACATTCCCAGACACCCTGTGAGATAGCATCTACGAACTTAAGGATCTTGTTCTGGTCTGTGCAGCTGGGAAGCAGCTTTGCAAATACTGCAAAGCCTGTATTTGTAACCAGTGCTGTATATTGCCTCACAGCATGGTCATGCTTAAAGTGGCCAGCTTCATGAAGCATTAAGCACAGTGTCCAATACATAAAGACGTCTCAATAAATGCTAGGTCTAATCAATAATAACATAACAATTGCATGCTATGCATTCAACAGAGCATGGTAACCACAGGGAATGCTGTGGTTAGGCTGCCTAATCCCCCTTCAGAACAAAGACCTCATGAACCCAGCTACGAGGAATGTCGATGGCTGATAACTCATGACCCAGTGTAAAGTAAGAAACCTCACCGAGATTCACACCCTTTCGGAGCAGTTCTCTTTCAATGTCTGGTTGATAAGGGAAGGGTGGGGGAGAGGGAACAAAGGCTCTGTCCCCTTGCCTCAATTTGGGACAAACCTGAAAGACTAGCCATGCTCCAGAGCTTCCTGTGGCATCTCCTGAGACTTCTGTCACAACTGCATCACCTTCTCCCTCTGCACAATCTTGCTTCCCTCATCCCCTTTGGTGCAGTTCCCGAGCACATACTCCAATATTTCTTGCAGATCTTTCAGATCAATATTTCAGATCTTCATGTGAGAGTCTGTTTCCAGAAAACCTAGCCTAAAACAATAAAAGACTCCCAGTACCTCACAGCTTCCTGAAGCCACGGGATGCTCCATGAGTGCTTGGTTTCGCACAGAGAATTGTATCCCAGATCTCTTATAGGCCCAGGAGAGTGGAACTCTCCCATGATGGACCCGCTCTTTCTGGAATCATCTTTCTTTGTTACATTCCTACCCAAACACTTTTCCTGATACATACTTTTCTCTACCCACCTGTTTCCATATGGAATTTGTCATAAACTCTCGTTGACAAGCTGATGACAAAGGTATATAAAATTACTTAACAAGTACGGAGTCAATTTATCTATTATAATAAAAACATTAAAACATGCCAAAACTAGTTTTCAAGGAAGTGTAAACTTGAATCCAATTTAAAATGTCCTTACATTCATCTCTTAATTTTGGTGCCTAAATAGGAGCATCATCCTCAAAGTAATCTCAATTTAGCTTATGCACAAGGAAATATTAATTCTTATGTTTGTAGCTTAAAAAACTCAAGTTATTAATACAAAGTTTATAATAATCTTGCAATTTCCCTCAATCATACTGTAAAAACAGAGTCTCCATCTCACTTTACCCCTTGCCGGAGCCCAAGTGAGGCTACAATTTTATATGCTCTGGATTGGCTGAGTTGAGATTTTCTTTCTCTTTCTTTCTTTCTTTCTTTCTTTCTGAATATAATTTATTGTCAAATTGGCTTACATACAACATCCAGTGCTCATCCCAACAAGTAAGTGCCCTGTGAGTTGAGCTTTTCTGACCTGGGCCAAACAGTCTCCAACCTCGACAAGTTATGCAAAGAGTTATGTATAGGTTAATGGAATTAACCAGGGGAAAAAATGGGAAAAAGAAATGCTCATGATTCTTCAATGCCTGAGCATAAGGATACAAACATTCACTCCTAGTTCTTGCAAAAGAATTATGTGGTTCACTTGCCATGCTCCAGGAAGTGGTATTATTTCACCTGACAATTGATCAAGTCTGATTGGAATATGAACTTTTGAGTGAGCTCAGATTGACGTTATTTTGAAAATAAAAAGCCTATATATGTATGTGTATCTTATCTATATCCAAACACTTGCTCATATGACAATAAGGCAATTTTACACTAATTGGCTAACTGAACATGTGATGTGCTGAAGTGATACTAACAAAGCGCAAACATAAGAGAAAGAAAAGAGCAAACACAAGCTGTCATTCCAAGACTACAGTCCTCGGAGGAAATGCGGCAGACATTTGCCCATGAAGAAATTGATGCCCATGGTCCTCCATATGTGGGTATCGCTCAGGCTATTTTTGGTACTGGTATACATTTAAATGGAGAAACAGAAGGACCGTTTTGCAGAGGGTTTGCTAAGGTTGAATGTTTGTGTATCCTCACCCCCCAGATTCATATGTTGAAATCCTCACCCCCAAAGGTGATGTTATTAGTAGGAGGAACTTTTGGGAAGTGATTCGGTCATGAGGGTGGAGGTCTCATGAATGGGATGGGTGCCCTTATAAAAGAGACCTCACAGGGCTCCTTAGACTCTTCCACCATGTAAAGATACAAGGGGAAATCTGCCACCCAGAAGAGGGTCCTCACCTAACCACCAGGCTGTTCTTGAACTTCCAGCCTCCAGAACCATGAGAAATAAATCTCTGTTGTACACAAACTATCCAGTCTGTGGTATCTTGTCACAGCAGCACATTGGACTAAGACAGTTTCTCACATCTAAAGATAACTTCTCTAAGTATCCACAGACACTCTCCCCCACAGAAAGAGTACTTTCAGTTTACCCAAAATAAATAAGTGAAACTTTTTTCCCTTTCCTTATCAGGGAAAGGGAATGTCACAGCCATCTACACATGACCTTTAGAAGGAAGTGTTTCCACAAAACAGTGCCTGGGAAGAGGCTCACTGAATCCAGAAAGTGGATGATTCCAAGGGCAGGATTCTACCCCAGCAAACTACAGAAGCTTCTTCTCTCAGTACAGTCCAGCAACCCCAGCTGTGATGACTGCCCATTCCTACACAGAACCAGCCAGAACTAGCAGTTTTATTTTCATTGGCAGCTCCTTTTATGATTCAGATGTTCCCAATTCCTCAGTTAATTTGTCCAGAGCTGCTAAACAATCTTTCCATATTATCTGCAAGTTGACAGGGTGTTAGGGAGGTGGGATGTAGTTAATTGACTGTATTCTCTACAGCTTCCGTTATTCTTTATAGCTAAAGGTATACAGGCCCCTGCGTTTGGGATTAACTATTTACCAAGTTTCTAAATTTTGAAAATATACTACATTTTAAGCTCAGGACAAAATGTAAATAATGATAAAATAAATTGCTTTACCTTTTCTTTTTCCAGATCTTAGAAAAGTTTACAAAGACACAAATTAGACGCTGTTTTTAAATAGCAGGTAACTCTTACCTACAGCATTCAGATGCATAGAAGTAATTTAGAAACAGGTGGTTGGAATGAACTTTAGGATATTTTTATAAATATATAAATTATGAGAAAAATAAAAAGGGGTCAAAATACTTTCTCTTTTAGTTAAAAGTATCCAATGTGCTGCAATGTGCATTATCGGTATTGAGCATTTCGCCTTAATTTAAATGAGTGTATTTTTAAAATGTTTGGTTATCACAGCGTTTTTACATGGAAGAATTATACACTAAGCATTAAAAAAATCTTCAGAAACAAACCAAGAAACAGATTATTAACTATAGAGAAGAAACTGATGGTGACCAGAGGGGTGGGGGGAGAGGATGGGTTAATAGGTGATGGGGATTAAGGAGTGCACTTGCGACGAGTACTGGGTGATGTGTGGGATTACTGAATCACTATGTTGTACACCTGAAACTAATACAACACTGTGTGTTAATTATAATGGACTTAAAAATAAAAACATAATAAAAATAAATAAATAAAAACACTATTAAAAATCTTTAGAAAATATGGCCTCAACAAGAATGCAAAAGCTAAGAGAGTGAAATTATAAATAGATGACCTCTGAAGTGCTCTCATTTATAAGAGTCTAACATCTAGAAGTTCTTTGTTTGCATTCGGGTTGAGTGTTTCCCTTATCAAATGTAATACATTTAGATAAATGCATAATGTGTCATTTGCACACTTCTCTCTGAATTCAAACAGAATACACAGAACATGTTGGGATTGATTCATTGATTCATTGATTGGATGATTGAATTTTTATCTATTTTTTCACACAAAGGATTTGAGACAACTGGCAAGCAAAAACCATGAAATGCAACTGTGGGGTATAAATGGATGTCAAATGCAAAATCATGAAATTAAAACAAAAAAGGTGGGGTCCCTGGGTGGCTCAGTTGGTTATGGGTCGGACTTCGATACAGGTCACCATCTCCCAGTTCCAGCCACACATTGGGCTCTGTGCTGACAGCGTAGAGACTGGAGCCTGCTTAGGATTCTGTGTCTCCCTGTCTCTCTGCCCCTACCCTGCTCACACTCTGTCTCTCTGTCTCTCTCTGTCTCTGTCTCTCTGTCTCTCTCTCTCAAAATAAACATTTTTTTGAAAAGGCAAAAAAAAAATAATAATAATGTCAGTATGCTTGCTTTACCTGAATCTCTAAATCAGTACTGAGCCTTCTGGTAAAGACAGTGAAAGGGGTAATTAGAACCAATTATTTTTCTTATTTCTAGAAAGGGGGAAATAATGACAGTTCTTAAAGGGAAACCAAGATTTTTCTATAAATTATTTCTAAAAGAGTTACTCACAGGTAATTTTATATAAGCACAACTAAATTAGATAGTAGAGAAAATCTTCAACCTTATTTCCAGCAAATGCTTTAGCAAATTTTGTTGTAACAAGTAAAAGACAAGTGCATAATATTAAATATAATTTATTATATGCAATTCTTAAAGGGAAACAGCCAACGCAATCCAAATGTATAGATATGTGGTGATTGAATCTAATTGAGAATAAAGTGATCTGTGCCTCCCTGTTGCACTCAATTGCAATGCAGAGATGCTTTCAAAGACTTTTGAGTTAAGTAACAACCGTTTGCATATATACTGAAGCCCTACACTTTTCAGAGTTTTGGTGGTGGTGAGTTTTTATGGTATACAATGCAGAAGTTCAGAAAGGTTACTCCACTCAAAATTTGAGACTTCTTTCCTACTCAGATGTTAGGTCCTGGGGCTGATGATTGACCAATTCACATCACTCTGTGCACCACTAGGGTTAACTTTCTCTTTATGAATTTTCCAAAATCACCAGAAACACTTCTCATCACCTCCCATTTGTGTTAAGATGGACACTTATGTCATCTTAACACAAAGAAATATGTACTAGAACATTTCAACCTAAGATTAGTTCCCGGCTGTGGCTGAGTCTATTTGGCCACAGACATAAGCTCATATGTGTATAAGGATTGGCATTTTATTTATTTGTTTATTTATTTATTTATTTATTTATTTCTTAGGATTGGCATTTTATTAAAAAAATTTTTTTTAACGTTTACTTATTTTTGAGACAGAGAGAGACAGAGCATGAACGGGGGAGGGTCAGAGAGATGGAGACACAGAATCTGAAACAGGCTCCAGGCTCTGAGCTGTCAGCAAAGAGCCTGACACGGGGCTTGAACTCATGGACCACGAGATCATGACCTGAGCTGAAGTCGGCCGCTTAACCGACTGAGCCACCCAGGCGCCCCAGGATTGGCATTTTAGAGAGATTGTCTACATTTGTAGGTCCTGCTTCCAGCAGCTTCTAGCAGGTGCTTCTTTGTCTTGTTTGTTTGTGGGTGAGGATTTTTGTTTTGCTGTCATTCTACTGTTTTGTTTTTGTTATGAATCACTTTTATCCTCTTGCAGACCAGGGGTGGAGGGTGTGAAGAACCAAAGCTGAAAACCTCTAGTAACCCCTACCAATTTTTTATGCATCAGTCCATGTGTGTGATACATCTATACTTGCTAGAAAGCAAGTAAAATGTGGGGAAATACAGCTAGTACCTGGTGCACTAGAGATAGGAAAGTCTGCCACCTGTTATTGCACATTTATTTGGTATCATAAGCAAGTTGGGGGAGATACCAAAGAGTTAAGTTCATATATATCATCCAAGGAAGTGTGGATTCCATTACCTTTTTGTACAATCAAACCTATTTTCCTGGGTGCAAAGTTTCACTTACTAAAACAAAGGCATGCCAAAAATGCAATGCAATGCATTTAAGAATATAAATGCCAGTGCTATGTGGGGTGTGTGTGTGTGTGTGTGTGTGTGTTGAAAAATTACCAGCACCAAAACTGTTTCCCCGACCAGTCCTTTCATGGGTTCAAATGAATCTAGAAAATATCAATTCATTTGGCCAAAGGACTTCAGAAAATATTAAGTACCTCATAAAGCCAAAAGACAACATGAGAAAGGATAACATGATGCCTCAAGCTCACTTCAAAGGAGTATCATTTGAATCAGGTTTCCATAGATCACGGAAGTCTTTGCTTATGGTGGAAGCTTTTAATGTCCATTTATTCAGGACCTTGCCTTCTTTCTCCAACCCATGAAATAAAGCAGCACCAAGTAGAATTCTACATATTTCCATTCATTAAGATGTTCTGGAATGAAAATTGGCACCTGTATATGAAAAAACTCAGTGTTCCTAATTTTTTTAATTCCATGATTAGAATGAATACCATGAAGGCCAAGAGAAGTGTGAAGATTCAGAAGCACGGGCATGTTCTAAAAGAAGAGAAACCAATATCTATACAATTGTATGACCCTTGAAGATATTTCACCTTAAAATAATGTCAAATCCCAAAATGGATACACAGTAATCTGTCTATTCAGTTAATTCCGTACTGTGTCCTAACTTTAAGTACATGCTTACTGTGGGCATTTAAAATTTTCCATACCACTAGCTGGACACTCTACCAAGCACTTCACCTGGCTCTTCTCATTTAATCATCATACAAACCTTGTAAATGCTTTCCCCATTTTACAAATGAAGACGCTGAAGCTTAAAATTGTCACAAAGCAGATAAATCAGGAGACTTACTTCAATCTGAGTGATGAGGAAGCTGCTATGCTGACATTCCAAGGTGGCAGATGATCAGATGTCACTTCACACGATTGCAGGACAGAGGATGCAGTGAAGGAAAGAGATTTAGGAATTTCAGGTTAGGACACCTGAGCTTAAGTCATGTGCTCATGGACAGACACGTACTCATCTATAAGACGGACACAATGAAAAAATAGTATCTCAAAGTTTTTGTATAAATCAAATGAACTGCATGTGAATGCATTTTATCAATAGCATGAAATACTGTGTGGCTCTTATTATTATCATTAATTTCCTGAGATTTGTTCCCTGGCTTCTGATTATCTCTCCAAATCTGCACTGGTATAGGAATCAGGCTCATTAGAATGCTTTCAGGAAAAGTTGGAAGTGTTTCTCTATAAATAAAATGTGTGAACTTCAAGAGCATCCGCGCTCCAATATTTTTTGGTTTTTGTTTTTTGGCTCCTTAGAAATGTACTTGCCTATTTTCTGGTTCCCAAATATGTTTCAAATATGAGAGGTTACTGGGTAATTACTTGCTAAATTAGTTATAACTTTAATTTGCATATCACTTTTTTACATTAAAGTGTGTAAATGAGGTGCTGCTAATTTTTAAAAAATGATAACCATTATTTTCTATTAATAATTCTTTCCAATGTGGAAATGGAGGTTCTATATACAAAATTATAATTCAAGTGTGTACAATCCTTACTTGATTTTTTTTCATATTTGTGGGTAATTTACCAAATGCTAAAATTTTTATGTTCATCATTTTTATTGACTAAATGAAATAACATAGAATTAACATGCCTTAAAAAACATATTCAAGGGTGCCTGGGTGGCTCAGTTGGTTAAGTGTCTGACTTCAGCTCAGGTCATGATCTCGCAGTCCGTGAGTTCGAGTCCCACGTCAGGCTCTGTGCTGACAGCTCAGAGCCTGGAGCCTGCTTCAGATTCTGTGTCTCCCTCTCTCTCTGACCCTTCCCTGTTCATGCTCTGTCTCTCTCTGTCTCAAAGATAAATAAACGTTAAAAAATTAAAAAAAACATATTCATTCCCCTATTGTTAAATATTTATGTTGCTTTCCAGGTTTCCACAATGTTTCAGTTGTGCTGCAAAATACCTTTCTACTTATACTTCTGGTTTTTCTTCCTTTTTTCCTTCCTTCTGTGTTTTTTCTCTTGTTTGTTTTTTTGGCCTTAATTTCCATAAAGCAGATCATTTTATCAAAAAGAATGAAAAGTTGTGTGGTTCCCCCATATGTGTTGACAACCTGATGTTGCAACCAGCATAAAAGTATTCCTGTTTCTTCAAAGCATCAACAACATGGCCTTAAGTACTTTGATCTATATATTTTAATTTTCCCATGTGATTATACTTAGCTCTTTAACTGACGTACATCAGGTAAAGAGTGAGTTTTCTCAACATTAATATGCAAGGTTCCAAGAAGCAGTCGCTTAATAATAGCATTGCCCACAGTTTTTTATGCCTATGGAAAAGAATTATATTTTGATATATTTTTCCTTCTTGATAATTAATTTTCCTTAAATTGGCCAATTCAAGTTTTTCACCATCAGTAGAAATGTAACTTTGAAAGTTAAATTTTAGTTATACAGAAGTAAAGTGACATTTTTACAACCCAAGATGCCACCTCTTTGGAGACGATAAAATTTAGAAACGCCTATAGTTAGTATGACAAATACAAAATACAGATTTATATGTGTGTATACATCAGTTAGCCTAATATTTAGGCTTTATTATATCCTATTAGTTTGGCTTCATGATTTCTGGCATATATTATATTTTCTTTTATCTGTCATTCTTCTGTTGATTCCTTATGTTTGATGTCCTTACAAAGAACCCAACTGCAACTCAAGAAATATCTTCCATTTCAAGCTTTATTCCTCAAATGTTTTTAACTCTTTGTTGGAATGACAAAATTTTCCAACACTAGTGAGATCCCAAAGCAGGGACCTTTTCATTTGTTTCTGCATTCTATAGTATCATGTCCCTAACACAGAGAGAGCCATGACATGTGATGTTATTAAACATCAGTTTATTAAACTATGAGCATTAACAGTTATTAAACTATGAGCATTAGGCTTTAACTAACTCTGGCTACTGAGTAAGATTCTGGTTTGAACTCTTCAGTCACCTGACAACTGGATTAGGCCTGGTTCTTTTGGGGTTTGTTATGCAGAATGAGGAAGAAAGCTAGAGGCGGAGAAACATGCTAGCACTGAGGAAATCTTCAAATAAAGAAAGGCTGGCAGATTTTAGGGACAATTTAGGATGAAAGAAATGTGGAAGCACTTACAGTGAAGAAAGGAAATGAATGAGAAAGATGAAGAAAAATGTAAAATATTACGCAGTGTATGTATATCTTCATGCTATTTGAAAAAAATGCAAATAAAATATTTGTTAAGATTATTTTGTGACTGGATGTGTTCATTTTAACCTCGATGCCACTTATACTAGGCACTATATGAATACGTGGAATGTTTTTTTATAAGGACATGCTGAGTATGTTCAATTTCATGATGGCTTAAGACCTTTGTTGTGTTGGATCATGCAAAGAGGTGAATTTTCACCACGTGAGAATGTAGAAATAAATATAAGTGCTTAGACTGAATGTGAACTATCCTCAGAATCTACTTTGGAGACACTTGAGGGTTTTTTTCTTCTTAACCCATAAATCTCTGCTTTACCTTGGGATATTTCTCTTAAAAGCAAACAAGATGCATCTAATTAAAGTGTTTCCCACAGATTTATACATATGTGTCAGTCACTTTGCTGCAAAACAGATACCAAGAAAATCTCAGCAATGCAGAACATAGCATGTATTTGTCACTCACCAGACTCCTGTTCACTGGGGTTCAGCTGACCTAGGCTGAGATCAGTTGAACTTGGCTTCCACCTGCAGCTGGGCCTGGGTCTGTTTTACAAACCTCTCATGGTCTTTGGAACAGCAGCCATCCAAAGAATGTTCTTCTATGGGCAAAAGGTAGGAGCCCAAGAAAACAAGTTCAGCTGGGCAAGCACATTTCAAGCCTTCGTTTGCATCCTGTCCACTAAACTTCCACTGATCCTTTGATCAAAGCAATGAGTTATCCAAGCCCTAAGTCAAAGCCTAGGTAAATGCACTCCTCCCTAGAATGAGGCCATACTACTACTATAGGGAAAGACAGAATTGAGGCTAATGACTTAACTTGTACATCTTGCTAAATTGTATTTTTATTATACATATGTTACATTTTACATTATATTATATGTGAATGCATTGCTAAAGCCTTTCCTGCTGTACTCATAGGATTCAGTGTAATCTCACTATCATCATATTTTCTGATCTTGTGATAAATATAGTCAAAGATTTTATCAGCTAGTTTCATTTCCTTCAGCCAGATCCCTTGACCATGTAGGCAAAGACTTGCTGGCATTAGCAGAAGCAGAATGAAATAATGCATGGCAACCTATAGACATTGTAGTCAACTGAAAACTGGATTCCAAAGGGAACAAGCTATAGGCAACCTCTGCTAGCCATCCCATACACATACAGAGGCCAGCAGCACTAACCGTGGATGCTGCCAGGAAAAGGTTTCTGGCCACCCACTTCTGGAATGAGGATGATGTGTTTTGGCACTGGGGAAGATACCAGTAAAAAAAAAAAAAATCTGTAATAGCAAATTTAAACCCCATGATGGAGAGGCTGATAAACCAGGAAACTCACTGCTTGATTTAGAAAGCAGCAGGGAGCTAGTAGGGAGACTTAAAGAGGAAGATTGAATAGCTGGTACAATAGAAAAGAAGATTGCTTTTGCTGAAAACCATTTCGAAACTCCACAGAAACATGACTGTGCCACCAGCCAGATGAAGGACTTTAGGAAGAAGCCATACTAAGGTGGGAGGAAACTGCAAATCTCCCAGTTAAACATGAATGAAGATTAAGGCAGATATGGCCATTATAAACAAATGGGCTGCAAGTGCTTTCATTATCAGAAAAGCTGAGCCCTCACCTTAATGGCATCAAACGTCAGAACCGAGCAGAGGTCTTTCTGCCCAGGAGCAGATTAGAGGACAAACACCAGCTTACACAGCACCAGCTCCACCATCTGTGGTCATAGTAGTATATGCTGCCTCCCCATTTTGATTACTGCAAAAGAAATGGGGTTTTAGTTCTATGTCTGCCTTAAGTTGTGGAACCTTGGGCTATCATTTATTGACTCTCCGCCTCAGGCATCAGCTATTCATAATTGATTTAAAACTATATAAATATAATAATATGTCTACTCTCTTCTACTTGAGAGAGAATTAAAAGAAAAATTCTGCAAGAAAGCATTAAGCTCTTCAAACAAAGAGGTGTCATCCCATTCCAGAGTACAGTAGTTATTATTTTTATCCTGCCTCATCCTAATCAGTGTCATTGTACCAGCATTCTTAATGAATGTAATGTTTTCCCATTGAGTTCTTGGTAGGGTTCCATGTGATCACGAGCTAATCATTGCTGCTATTGTCTCAGTCTTGCTCAGTCTGCTTTCCATAGTGTACCTTGCAGTGATAGTACTGTTGGGGGTAGGGGCCAACTGACTTTTTTTTTAATCTGGTGATGGAACCCCAAAAGAAAAGGTACAGTGTATACTGAGGGGGTTTCAAATTCTGGAAGAGAATAACAATTTCTAGATGATTAGCCCTCATTTCAAAGAGAGGTTCAGTTCTCATAAGGTTCTCCTTCAGCATAATCATGAGATTTTTTTTTTCGGTCTGCATCAATTCTAACACCTAGAAATGGCATGGAGAACCGTTCTGTTTAGCAAAAGGTCACACGTCACAACATGAAGTATATCCAAACTCATTTTTGAGTGATCTACCTTATACCATGCAAAGTCTTCAATCCTTTGAGCAAGATAGAAGTCTTGCCAATTACAGTATGTGAAGAGGACGCTCCCGTCTGCCTTAAAGAGAATAAAGGTCCCTGTGAACTGAACTTCTCCCAATGAGGACATTCCAGAAGCGCCATCTCACATCACATAGATTTTCATATATTAACATATTCCTTGAGATCCTGAGTGTAGGCTGCTAAAAAGAGATCCTAAGGAAGAGAATTAATTATAAGATAATATTTCCAATGACATTTAAAACTGTAGCCAAGGTAAAGTCATTTCACATATGAAATAGACAAAAAAAAAAAAATCCGCTGGAAAGTTTGTGGCCAATAAGAAAATGGAAAATCATAATGATTCATGCCTGTTTATGTGTAGTATTAAACAGTAAGGAAACCATTTCCTAAGATCTCCTTAAGTATTAAGACTTTTAGAGTTTGCACTAATATACTCAGACAGTGAGAGTCAAGTAACTTTATGATTATGTTCATCCTTGTACATTAGCTAGATAGTGGTCCCAGAGTCAGCCAGGCCTGATCATTATGCTTCCATTCACACTTGGAAATGGCAATGAAGATTATGGACTTCAGAGTCAGAAGATCAAATCTGATTTTGCTTCCCAGTTCTTAGCAAATGACTCAACTTCACCAAGTGCAAGTTTCATCATCTATAAAATAAGGATAATACCATCTATTTACATATTTAGGAGATCATGTAATCAACGTGTCCGGCATGTAGAAGTCACTTAAGATAATAAGCTCTAGGATGATAAAGATTTCATAATTCTTATCTTCTTGTGAAAAGCCTTCCTGAAAGCCTCTTTCTAAAGAAACAAAAACTGTTTTTTCTTAAACAAAATGCTTTTACAGACACAAAGCATAAGAAATACGAAGAAAGTAGCCTTTACAAAAGTCCCTAATTCTTTGGCTACAGCTGTAAAATTTGTGCAGCAATGGGGCACCAAAAAAGGCCCTTAAAAATGTTGCAGTCTGTGATGGGCCAAGTTTTATTCCAAAACTCATTTGAATAAACACTAAATTGGGATGATTATTACAAAAAGAGAGAGAGTGACCGAGAGCGAGAGCGAGAGAGAGAGAGAGAGACTGAGACTGCCATATTGGCCTTTCCAAGTCCTCTTTGAGTTTCCTGTAGTGTGTCCTTTAGAAGAATCAGAAAATCCAAACACTCAGCTAATAATCCTGGTGGATGTTGAAAAGGCCACACACTTGTCACAACTGATAACTTACTCCCCTGACAATAACTAGACTGAAGACACCACAGTGTTCTTTTTCATAGCTGAAAGCCAAACAACTATTGGAAGTACATAATTTATAGATAGGTAATAGTCCTGGCCTGAATTTGGTTTCCTGGGTGTAGGTGATCATGTGGTACAAGAGAGGAGACATTCCCCTTTATATTTTCCAGTGTCATGGCAGTGCCTGAGCACTGCTTGAAAGAGATAAGACAAACTAATTTTTTGCTTTCTTTTCTTCACCCCATTTTCCTAGCTCCTGATGCTTTTTTTTCCTCTTATTCCAGTTCCTTGGGTTGCCTAAAACAACTAGTGAAATCCTACCTGGTCCTTTCTTATGTCCCCAAATCCCCTTATAATGTGAAATGAACTCCTCCTCCCCCATCAAAAAAAATTCCCAACAGGATATTCATTTTGCAACAATCAGGGTAAAATAATTTATCCTAATAATCCCATAATGATGAGGGGATCCCATACTTACATTTTTTGAAGAGGATGACTATTGCCAAAATTAATGCCTAGTTAGTAGAATAGAGAACAGTGTTACAGGTACCAAGTGAATACAGCCTTTTTTTAAATTGGGGGGACATAAAAAAAAGAATAATTAGGCTTTAAATAGATGAGCCGTTAGGATCTGCTTCTTCTAAGAATTGGAACTTGATCCAATTTTTTCATGATTCATTCCCTCCTCAAATTCTGTTACCATCACTTCTCTACCAACTCCACACATATTTTTTAAATTTTTATTATTAAGTATAGTTGATATACAATGTTTTATTAGTTTCAGGTGCACAACATGGTGATTCCACAGTATTCTATACATTACACAATACTCACCACAAGTGTAGCTACCATCTGTCACCACACAATGTTGTAATGGTGTTGTTGCCTATATTCCCAATGCTGTACTTTTCATCCCTGTGACTTATTTATTTCATAAACAGACTGGAAGTTTGTGCCTCTTCATCCCCTTCATTTATTTTGCCTATCCCCCCAGCCCCCTCCCTTCTGGCAACGACCACTTCGTTCTCTATATTTATGATTCTGTTTCTGGTTTGGGTATGTTTGTTCATTTGTTTTGTTTGCTTGTTTTTACCCAGAAGGATGCTCGTAACAACAGGGTCCCTGGCGATAGAGACAAAGAAGTTGATGTGGGAGAGGGCCACAATTTGGGCTTAGGGGTATTATTAGCTAGAGGTGAGCATGTTTTTCATCTGAATATTGATTTTTTAAAAACCCCTACAATTGCTAATATTGCATACAAGGCTGACCCAGAGATAGGAACATGTCATTTGATATTATTTCCATCCACAAAAACAAAGCTAAATATGGGTAGAACTTGAAAATTTGTCAGGGTATAGGCAAAAAGAAAGAAAAAAAGGTCATTTTCCAAACCTTTATAAAAATGTGACTGAACTGAAAGCCCTACAAAAAGCCGCCCACTCCCATGGAACTTCAAAGGGTTCACAGGAGTCCACACACTGCCATGTAGACAACGCCAAGAGCTGTCACCACAGCCCCAGTACAAAGGAGGAATCTACGCTTCAGGAGGTTAAATGTCACACCCATAGGGAAGCGGTGCTGAAAATAGAATCCAAGTTTCTGACTCCCACAGCATCATTCACCACAGCCTTTCCTGGGCTACTTCCAGAATATCTCCGCTTTTAGTTTACCCGTTGCTGGTACCAGAAAGCACAGATGTGCACAAAAGCACATTTTAAATTGTGAGCATTTGGATTTGTTTTTGTTTATTTGACTCTCCAACATGGGTTCTTAGATCAGTAGTTCTCATTTAGAATCTGGTAATAAAAAGAGCTTCATCTTCTCTGGGTGAGCCAATTTTGAAATTTGGCTGATTCTTGCTACCAATAATGCAGCTGGGGTGAACTTAGAATCTTGAATCCATGCTGCCACTCACTAACTATGCAATGACTTTGTGCAAATAATTCAACTTTTCTCAAATACAATTTCCTGTTCTATAGGATGGGAATAATAACACTAATCTGGTAAGATGGTTTTCTGATTTGACAGTAATGTTATCTCTCATACGCATTATTGCCAACAGCCTTATATCTGGTCTCCTGACTTCTACTCTTGCCCACGTTTCATCTATTATCAAAAGAGCAGCTAGAGTAGTCCTGTTAAAACGTAAGTCCTGTCACCCTTCTGCTTAACACCTGCCCCCATACCTTCTCATCCCCTTGAGAATAGAAACCAAAATTCTTCACTGGCTTGTATTATCTGCCACCTTCTCATTGCCTCTCTGGCCTGACCTGTCACCACTCTTAACCCAGAGCATGTTGCTCCAACAACTCTGAGCTCCTTGCTATTCCTCACACATACCAGAAATATTCCTTCCTCGGGGTCTTTGCACTTGCTGGTTCCTCTATTTGGAAATTCTTGTCTTGAATGTTTATATGAATCATCCCCTCACCTCCTTTAACCTCACCTCCTTTAAGTTTTTATTCAAAAGTTATCTTCTCAGAGGGGTTTACCCTGGTTCCCCTATCTAAAATTAAAGCCCATTCTCCTCTTAAAGAATTAAGAATTAATTTGCTGGTTTACTTTTCTCCTTTGCATCAAATGACATATTCCACATTTACTTCCTTATATCTTTTACTGTCTCTCCCACTAGACTATAAATTCAATGTCAGCATTTTGTTCACTCATTAAATATGTGACTTTGAGGGGGGAAAACCCTCAACTTCTCTAATCTTGAGTTTATTCATCTACCTCTGGAAGAGTTCTGCAGCAATGTTTGGCACAGAGTAGGAGCTTAATAAATGGTTGTTTGAACTGATGATTGACTCTAGAAGAGCTTTCAACATTATGACCATTGAACCATGAAAAAAGAGGAGAAGGAAAAGAAAAAAGGGAAATGTGAGGAAAGGAGAGAAAATAATCACGCCATAGATGTTCAGATTACAGTGATATGGATAAAAAGAACCAAGCGGCAGGCCTGGGTGGCTCAGTCTGTTGAGCAGCCAACTCTTAATTCGGCACAGGCCGTGGTCTCATGGTTCATGAGATGGAGCCCCCCATGGGGCTTTGTGCTGACAGTGCAAAGCCTGCTTGGGATTCTCTCTCTCCCTCCCTCTCTCTCTCTCGGCCCTTCCCCTGCTTGCATGCACACACACTCTCTCTCTCTCAAAATAAATAAACTTTTAAAAAAAGTTTTTAAAAATACTAATAAGAAAAGAACCAAGCAGCAAAAGAAAATAGAAAGGGAACCAGTGTATCATCATTGAAAAGCCCAGAAAGAAACAAAAAAAAGAAGCCCCGGAAGGAAGGGCTGTTCTTCACTGTTCACTCAGTATTTGCAAGATGTAGCTGTGGTTTATCCTGAGCTGGTACGGCTCTTTCCTGGGAGCCTTGGGAATCTTCCCTTCTTCTGTGAACAAGCAGTTCATCTGTTCCCTCAAGGTGGTCATGGACTTGAGAGGCCTAAAGAATGCCAGTGACTCTTAAGATCAAACTAACAATCAGACCCATCTATTCTTCATCACCATCTAAACATGTATGTAATGCGAAGTACATACTAAGGTAACCACTTTAGCGCACGGTCTGTTACACTCCTCAGTGCACATATACACAAACACATCTTCTCACTACACAACTAAGAGGTTCCCAGTTTTCCCGCAGTGCACGGGGCAGGAAATTCTATACTTTCCTTATTCAGATCCCAACTGATGGACTCTTCTGAAACAAGAAAGAGTCTCCAGGACCCACGCACGGGACGCACTCTAGGGCCTCAGGAGGGCCCCTGTCCCTTGTGGTTCATCCTTTATGATGACTCTCACTCTTTTCTTCTCTGGCACCCCAGCCTTGCAGCAGCCATTTTGGTTATCCGATAGGTTTTGCACTGAGATGCCTTTAAAGGTCTGTTTTGAGGGAAACGGCATGCACTTTTTATCCTTGTTGGGAATTTTATTTAGCTAGAGCCTCTTCATCCCAAGGATTTAAAGCCTGATGGAAACTTTAGCTCGTGAATCAAAACAGCCCTCCAGAGCTAAAAGCTAGCTGTATTTGCATAACAATTTAGCAGCTCCAAACAGCAGGGCAAGGTGAGGTGAAATAAATTGCCAAGGTCAGGGTTCTCTTGAAGTGGTATTGAAATTCAGAACTGTCGGTCCCCAGCCTTGCTCCCCCGCCCAAGGATGTGTCTCCTACCCTCCTTCTAAAGGATACCAAGGCATAAAATAAATTTACTGTACGCGTGGAAACCACAGTCCTGCCCTTACCCCTCTCTTTTGCTTCTAATTTCAGATGATTCAGATCCTGGAGGAAGAGACCAAATCATAACCCACTGACTCCACTGTATTACCATACAAATGAAAGACCTTACTAGAAACGGTGATCTGGATGGGCTCTTGGTCTAAACTAGAAACTACTGTTGACTGTGCTTGAAACTCTAAAAGTATTTTGAATCTCTTTAATTTCTGGATCAAATCATTGCTTCCAATTCACTTTTTAATTCCGAGAACCCCAAAACGTAGGGAACCCTTCAAAACCGCAAAGGCCCACGTGCCCGAGAGAAGGAAGCGGAGATTAAATGTGTAAATGATTCTGGCTTTCGTGCCCTTACTAGAAAAATCTTTAAAGCGACACATCGAAGAGAAGAGGCTCGTTCAAGTTGCAGCTTCTCAGAACCTATCCCAGCGAACCACTGGATTTAGGATTCCTCAGGCACAACTCGGAATTCGGAATTCTCCGCGGCTCCGAGACCTCGCCCTCTGGGGTCGCAAGGAATTTCGCAAACCGAGACGCGTCGCGGTTGCGGGGAGCGGACTTTCCGGGGGCGCGGGAAGCGCCACCCGGGAATCTCCCCATCAGCGGGCGTTTGGCGCAGCCAAGCGACAGGCTGGCGCCAGGGCTCAGCAACAGGGAGGCGCCGGCTGAGGCGGGGAGAACTTTGCGCTCCGAGCAGAACCACCCTTTGCTGGCCAGTCGCGTCGCTCCGCCGAGGAAGCAGGCGGCGGCGGCCACTGGGCGGAAAGGGGAGCGGAGCAAGGAAGGGAGGAAGTAGCGAGACAGGAAGAAAGATGAAGCCAGCGCTGGGGGGCCCCGCCGGAGGGTGGCCGACGGCGGAGCAAGGACGATTTGGCTTGTTTTTCGCACCCCGGGCGTGAACGCCTTCTCCTGAGCGACCCCAAGGAAATAAGGGGGTCTCGCCCGGGCAGAAAAGGGAAAGAAAAGAATCCAAGTGAGCGCATCGCCTCCTGGGTCGCGTTGGCCCCTAGGAACTCGGGCCGCCTCTCAGCCCAACCTCCCCGCGTGGCCGGACGCAGTGCCCGAGCCGCCCTGCAGATGGGGCGGGCAGAGAACGGGCGTCCAAACCGCGGGTGACCGGTGCCGGCCCGCCCGCCTGCCTGGCTCCGCGCAGGGACCGGGCGGGCGGAGGATGCGCGGCGGAGGGACCTGGGCGCGCTAGGCTCCAACTTGGATGGCCCGGGGACCGCTTCGGCTCCTGGGAGCGCTTCGCCGCGAGGAGTGAGCCGCCGGCGGGACCTGGGGGCGGAGACGTGAGGCAGCGGCTGCAGGGGGGCGAGCCGGGCGCACGAGGGGGCGCGCTTTCTCCCTGCGGGTCTCAGTAATGAGGAGACTGAGTTTGTGGTGGCTGCTGAGCAGGGTCTGTCTGCTGCTGCCGCCGCCCTGCGCTCTGGTGCTGGCCGGGGTGCCCGGATCCTCCTCGCACCCGCAGCCCTGCCAGATCCTCAAGCGCATCGGGCACGCGGTGAGGGTGGGCGCGGTGCACTTGCAGCCCTGGACCACGGCCCCCCGCGCCTCCAGCCGCGCTCTGGACGGCAGCCGAGCAGGCGCCCAGCGGGATGAGCCCGAGCCAGGGACTTGGCGACCCCCGGCGCCCTCGCCGGGCGCACGCTGGTTGGGGAGCGCCCTGCACGGCCGGGGCCCGCCGCGCGCCCGGAAGCCGGGGGAGGGCGCCGCGGCGGAGACCCTGTGGCCTCGGGACGCCCTCCTCTTCGCCGTGGACAACCTGAACCGCGTGGAAGGGCTGCTGCCCTACAACCTGTCTTTGGAAGTAGTGATGGCCATCGAGGCGGGCCTGGGCGATCTGCCGCTCTTGCCCTTCTCCTCCCCAAGCTCGCCGTGGAGCAGTGACCCTTTCTCCTTTCTGCAGAGCGTGTGCCACACCGTGGTCGTGCAAGGGGTGTCGGCGCTGCTCGCCTTCCCCCAGAGCCAGGGCGAGATGATGGAGCTCGACTTGGTCAGCTCTGTCCTGCACATTCCAGTGATCAGCATCGTGCGCCACGAGTTTCCGCGGGAGAGTCAGGTGAGAGGAGTGGGGACGCCGCTTGGGGGCCGGGACCTTGTGGAGGGGAGGGGGGACTTGGGGCTTTGCAACTTTGATAATGTTATAGGGGTCGGACCATATCCGTAGATGGTTGGTAGAAGGACCTCAGTAAAAGTAAAATAAGACAGTTTAAGTGCGGATGGAAAGAAAATGAGAGGTAGGGGTAGCAGATGGAAGAAAGGAAGTGGGGGGAATAAGCGAAAAAAATCCTCCTGTTTTGACCAGCTGAGCAACCCTAGTGGATGCTGGAGGGAAGTTAGAACTCAAAGTTCTGGATCGTGGAGAGCAATAGAGGTTCTAAAGACTAGCGCGGGGGTGGGGGGTGGGGTGGTGATGGAAGATCTCAGGCAAAGCTAGAGCCTTTCATTCCCTAGAGGAATTGAGAGCGCGTGGCGGGAAACGCAGCATCTGCTCTGATTCCTGTAGAAGGTGTGCCTGAGGCTTGGGCGGGGGTGGAAGGAAGAAAACATCCCTCAGAATTCCTTGAGTCAGTCAACAGAAAATCTGCAACTACTACGGAAGCAAGCGGTAAAGATGTGTCGTTAATTAGGCTTAGGCATTGGAATGCATTAGAAATATCTGAATGGATGGGAGGAACGCATTTGGGATTGGTGGTTTTTGGTTTGTTGGTTTGTTTGTTTTCCCCTATTTTCTTTCTGTGTGATGTGGGCTCAGAGACTGGTTGTATGCAGTTGCTGTGTTGAGCCCATTTCTGTCTCAATTATCTAGTAATAAAAAAAAAATCTAATTATTCCATTTCTTAGGGGTTAAAAAATTGAATATATTTTCAAGAAAAGAAGCTATTTGTGAACTTACTGTTGAAGATAGTGATATTGAGGACCTGAGGGCAGAGTCCTTTCAGCAATAGGAGTTTTCTGCATTTTGCTCATTTTTATGAAAATATCAAGCTAAATTTAGCCTTGCACAAAGTATTTATGAAACAAGTAGGTAATTGTTGTTGGCCTCATGTTAAAGATTGAGAAACTAAGGAAAGTTTTGGTCAGTGTGTTGATAAAAGAGTTCAGACACTGGAGAATTTCTGACTGTATATCATTTTACTATCCCTTTGGCCGAAAAAAAAAATTTCTAATCTCTCTTCCTCCACTTTTGATATATATATACAGAGATAAAAGCTCAAATGAGTAAGGCCAAATACAAGTGAAAAGTTTGATAGAATCTATGCATAAAATATCAAGAGAGCACTAAAGGTTTCTTTTTCTAGAAAAATGGATCTTACATTTTTAATCTTAGGAAGGCCGGGCACCCGTTACTTTCAGCAGTTGCCCAGAATATTTTATTTAATGCTGAACTATAGAGATTTGATCTGCAGAGTGCAGGCTAATTAACTTTTATCTAAAACATTTCCGTCACCTGAATCTGAATGACTATAGGCAGCAGATGGGAAGGCATGGAAAACACAGGTGCACCAGGCTGCCAATGGCCAAAGTGTTATAAACATGAAGTTGCATCCATAGGGTGCATCATTATTAATATATATGCAGAATCAGATTGAACGAAATGCGAGAGTCAGCATCGCTTGCTTCTCATCATTGCTTCTTTATTAATACTTCATAAGTTGCCAATAGTGTTCAGTCTCCAGACTCCATTCCATTTGTAGATTGTTTGGCAAATCATAAATAGCAAGAATTTTCCCCAAATTAGTGGTTGTCAGTTAGGAAGGAGATTGTGTTCCATGATGGGTTTGTGCAGATATAGCACAGTACAAGGGGACCAGAGAAACCATGAAGCAGCGTCTAGAATTGGACAACTTCAAAGCTTTAGGACTACTGTGGGAACAGTCTTCCAGAGACAACCCTTACAAGCTGACAATAAAATGAACACTCTGGCAAGCACATTTACTTCTTTATTTCAGATCAGAAATGTATTTTAAATCACATTTGTCACTGTTATTTTCATGGTACACATCTTGAAAGGGAGAGATTATTCTGTTAACTCAGATCTTGTTTGCCCAAGTGACGTTTTCTTTCATGTGTCTTTGTATTTTATATTCAAACATATCTAACTTGTCTTGCTTTTAGTATATCATTTAAATGTCATTCTACAATGTTCTATATTAAGAATGTCCAACTCAATGCCAAGTCACTATAATATGTAATTTTAGGAGAGGACCATAATCTGCTTTCAGCAAAAATAACTGATCTTTCTTTCCCTTGCTTCTCCTAAAAAGTAGACCCATACACACACTTGTGTGTGATTTAAACACACACACACAAGACAACTTGCAAAATATAAAACAATGTCAGAGTCCTTTTAGGCATTAAATAAAATGGACTTAATTTAGCCACCATTCTCAGTGAATTCTACTGCCCAGTGACCTAATACATTGATTGGGCCAGTGACTGAATAAAGGATGCTAGCAGAAAGTGGAATTCTCTACACAACCAAGTAGAATAAAATTGTGTCTCTTATTCAGACAAGTCAGAATTGCTTGGAGCAATCGCAGCAATATTTCTCTCACTTTCTTTTGTACTGCTAGTTTCCTTCATATGAAACCTTTAATTAATAAATAATAGTTTTGATAGTATTCTACCACAGCTCATGAATGGAAAGAGATACCCCTGAAATGATTAAAACCCTGAGAAAAGCATAATAGTTTTATTTCAGTTAACTATTTATGGAAACAAACACATTAATCATCAGCTTGTAAGGAACTAACTTTATTCAGTGTGGGAAATCCATTATGAGGAAGATAATAAACTAGCCACTTTGGAAGCCATATGTATCATCACCGCATAAATAAAAGCTTCAGACAGCATTACACATAGGATAGGGTCAAAGCACGTTTCCATCCAAAAAATTGACTTTACTCCACACTCAAATCTCCACTTGAGGCTAATTCCTTATATTAAAATGATAATTTCTTCTAAATTCTGTTCCCGTGACCTTCAAATAATGATGTTGCATATGGATCCAGTTACCTTCACATTTAAGTTATATATAAAGTTCCTATAATTGTTCTTTCTTTCTCTTCATCCCCAAACTACTTTTTCTTTTAGGGTTTTTGTATAGTTTCTCTAAAGTTAACTTCTTGAAATTCACCTGCTCAGGTAGTGACAGATACATATTTCTTTCTAAAATGTTTATCTCCTGTTAATTCCATATTGGTTCCCTTAGGTAGGGTTAATGGAGTGATATAATTTGCTTAGATCCAAACTCTCATGCAATTAAAAAGTGACTGTGTCACTATTTTCAACTCCAGTTGAACATACCAACTGCAGTTTGCCTGTCTCATGAGTCATACATGCTGTAATCAGTCATATATGCTGTTTAGTCCCATGGAAATATTAAGTATTTCAGATGTTCGCCTTTCTCTGACAACACAGTGCTAAGTACAGAAGCTTATTTATTAGAATTTGGCTAGCATAGTGCCACTTTTGTATGATACAGGGACCAGAACAATGATACCACTAAGGTGCAGGTTTTCCCTCTATCTGAAAGTATACTTTACTATCTGAAAGTAAAACATTCCTATGAAACCTTTTGTAAGCCAAAATGGCATAAAGTGAAGAGTATTCTCCACTTTCCAAAAGTTCATGTAATGTCACTTCGCTTTAAGGAAAGACCTATATTAGCACCTGTTTTCCATAATGGAAAAAAAAATCAGAAGAGGATTTTCACTTTTATGAAAACAAAGTGGCATAATGTAGAGTTTCAGAAAGTGAGAGATACCTGTAGTGCCCCTTTACCCAAGGTTTTGCTTTCCACTGTCAATCATGGTCTGGAAGCAGATCTCTCCTCCCCTGACTTAGTGTCAAAAGGTCAATAGTAGCCTCACTGCATCACAACGCCTATGTCTTTCTCCTCACTTCATATTATTACATAGGCATTTTATCATTTCACATCATCACAAGAAAAAAGTGAATTTAGTACAATAAGATGTTTTGAGAGAGAGACCACATTCACATAACTTTTATTATAGCATACTGTTATAATTGTTTTATTATTAGCTATTGTTAATCTCTTAATGTGCCTAATTTATAAATTAAATTTTATTATAGGTATGTATGTACAGGAAAAAACCACAGTATTCATAGTATAGGTACTATCCCTGGTTTCAGATATTCACTGGGGCTCTTGGAATGTATGCCCCACAGATAAGGGAGGGGTACTACTATGTATAACTTAGGTGCATTATTAGGGGACAAGTAAAGGACGTTTATTTTTAACAGATTTTCTCTCAACTGTATTGGTTTTCCTTGACTTGCTTCATGCAAAGCACTGCTGTCTGTCCTCTGAGGGAAATATATTCTTCTGCAATTCATGATGAATGGCTGATAGTAGCACCTAATTGTTGCTGACTTGAAGATAAATGATTTCAAATTAAATGTCAAGTGATACAAAACTTTTTTTAGAAGTGATCTTTTACAGATTCCTCTTGAGGAACAGAGACTTGGGACTAATTTGGAAGTTTTTATTTTTAATTTGGGGATTTTTTTAATAGTACTTAAAATTTTTTTTCAGATAAATAGATCAGAACAGACTAGCAGATACATTCATTGGGCAATTAATCTGTCTCACCCACTTTTCTTTGTGCCTTCCGCAGTATAATCATAGAGAATATTTGGTTTTGACCTTCTTTGACTCATCTTGGAGTTAATTTATGATGAATCAACTGAACTGAGTATCTGAATCATCTGAAGACCAATTTCAATGTCCCTTAATGTTTTATCTTTTGGTGTTGTGCAATCCACCATGGATTTTGTGCCATTAGATCTTATTTCATGAATACCTCCAGTCAAATTCCAATAATGTTGGTTAAAAGGGCACAATATAATGGAAGGTATATTAAATAATAGTCAAGACTCTCAGTCTACTTCTGCCTTTTACTGGCCATGTAATCTTGGGCAAGTGCCCAAGTTCTATATACCCATTCAAATGAAAATGAAAATGTGTTGCCGAGCTCCATGCTTATCAGTCAAAAGAAGGTACTTACCAATCTGACACAGTTGTTTTATAAATCAAATAAGAAAATGAAGTACTTTGGGAAAATTTATAGTATTAGCCCAATGACTGGTAGAGAGGTGTTGGTTATGATCTGATAAGAATCATCCAAGTCTTAATTCTTCACTAATTCTCATTAGTAGTTACTGATCAAATTGGGATGTGATTCACAGTGTAACATGTCTTCATTCTCCACCTTACTGTCTACTCCCTCATTTTCTTCCTCTTTAGAGAAAAAAAATAGTAAGTAGGTTTAGTCCTCCCCCAAAAAAGGGGGAAAAGAAAAAACTTTTAAGTATGTTGCACACTTGCCCCCAAATAGAGGACATGCCATAGGTACTATTTCTATACTGATGGCAAATTTTTACCTTTCGCACATCTAACACAGTTTCTAGAGCCTTAGGTATTGCCTTAGGTAGAAGCCTCAATAAGATGCTCAAGGTTTTTCAGAAATGTTGGTCTCTCACATTGGTCGTAAGTTTTTCCTGTGAGCAAACTTACAATAATAGATTGTTTATGAGACTATGGCCATACAGTTAACCCACTCCACCTACTATATCAGTAAGCACACTGGTTGGCTCATCTGACATTATTTTCACAGCAAGTCTTTCTTGATGAGAACAGCAGTGTGTTGGTCCATTCTGGCACAAGCTCCTTATCTCATCATGGATAGATTGCAAAGAGTTTGCAAACCAGCTACTTTGAGTACCACGGCCCTAGACAATTATGTGGGGCTCTCATAGCAAGGTATTGCTCAATTTGGTGTCATCACTAAATGTAGAGATGAGCACCTCATCGTCTCTTCTCCTGCCTACTCTAGCTTCTGCCACTCACATACACAGAAAATTAGAGGAAGTGTAGAGCACCAGAAATGAGATGCTACATCTATAAAAGTAGGCAAGAAGGAGGAAAGAACATCTCAGCATCTGCCATGTTGCTTTTGGAGAGAATGCATGAATAACAAACTAATGGAAATCTTTAAGCCACTGATTTGTCTTTCTCAGATCTTTTCTTTATGGGGTAGTGGGAGAAAAGAGCAATGGGGAAAAGGTGAGCAAAGAGTAAGCTAGCTGTCTGCCCCCACTCTTGCCTCTTCCCTCCCCTTCACCCAACCTAACACCTCAGCCAGATTTTCAGGTCTCCTTCTGAATGGGCATGATTCAGTCACTTTCAGAGGACACTGTGATCTTCTGCATTGAGGGAGCAGGTTGATCACACGGACCTGGACTGGTATTGCGTCAACTGGAGTAAATACTGATACTGAAAGGCTAGTATCTGGTTTAGCCAGCGATGGTCTACTGGTAGAGATGAGCCTTCAGAAGTTCAAGTAGTAAAGAATTAAGCAGGATGACTTCATTTTTAGTCAGGCTGAATTATGCCCAATTGTTAGTCTTTGAGTCATACGTTTAGGAACAAACTAAATCATACATATTTTTGTAGCATTTATGCTTTTCAAGTCTTCACAAATGTGCTCACAGAATCCTCCTAACAGCCTTGTGAGGTAGAGAACAATGAATAGAAAACATATAGGGTACTAGAGAAAGCTATGCATTATAGGAAGTGAGGAGTCACCAAGAAGAAAAACAGACTAATAGCTTCTTCTACATTCAGTGTATTTGTTAGCCTACAATCCAAGAACAGACGGATCCATCACTGCTTTTGAATTACCTCAGAAAGAGGATAAAAGAGAGCAATATATACTTCAGGTTTGATTGTTAAAAGCATATTTCACACTAAATAACCAATAATGGGAATTGAATTAAATGAATCATGATACAGTTTTACAGTGGAGTTCTATATACCCATTCAAATGAAAATATATTGACATATATAGAGAAAAAAATTTTATAATGTATGTAAAGTGTGACCTTGATCCTATAAACGATGAAGTCTAGAATTTTATTTATAAAAATGATAAATGTGATTGTAACTGGATGATCTATGCTTCCCTATCTGTGCTCCAGTTTTTTTTTAAAGTATGTATTACCTACATGATTAAAAATATTAAGAGAAAAAAAGACAAGTTACCTTCACCTTTCCTCACCAATGCTTTCAATACTTCAATATGAAAATATAGATTTTAGGAAAAAGTAAATTGTAGAGCATGTTTACATTTATCAAAGTCCTTTCCCATCTTTTTTTTTTCATTTTATTCTCACAATTACTTTGTAAGGTAAGCAGGACAAATAGTGTACCTTTGTTTTGCAAGTGAGACAATAATAACATAAATGAAAGAAATACAAAGTAAGAGTTAAGGGAAAAGGTTTCTGAGAGGCACAGACCTATGTCTGAATCTTAGCTTTACAACTTTCTAGACATTTTACCCTGGGAAATATGCTTCAATTTCTTGATCGATGAAATACGACTATCTCAGAAAGTTATGGCGAAGACAACACCATGTATGCGAAGTTCTAAGCATGGTACCTAGAGCACTGTGTGTTCTTACTATGTCAGTGATCGTTCTTTTAATACAAAGGGTTGGCATGGCAAGTTTAATAAAAACTAAAATTATCAGAGTAAGTCCTCAAATATCCTGGGTTGCTCTCCAGAGTACCTCCAAATGCATTTTCAATATGCACATGGTAGTCAAGCTTAGGAGATCCAGTTCCAGTGGACCAACCCTAAGCAAAGCAAAGAAATCTGCTGTTTTGAAACCCCACTTAGGGGTCCAATTCACTGAAGTGCATTCTCAGCTTAGGTATATGTAAAGTTGGTCAGCATTGAGGTGAACTTTGAGGTCTAGTTTCAACTAGTTGCTCCTTTGTATTGGTTCTCAATGACTGGATCTTTGGATTGGTTATGTCAGAGGTAAAAAATAATGCTCTATTTCTATTAGTCGGTGTAAGTGAGGAATTAATAACTCTTGCCTTTATCTACTAACCTAATTTCTCATAGGAGGCTCCCAGAAATTAAACTTAAGAAATAGTAGAACCATGAGCCAATTGATATGTTAGACTTCTAGAGGAAAATGAGGTTGTTAGAAAGGGCAGAGTCTCACTTGACATGGATTGAAGGTTCAGAAGTTTCCCATTTCATACAGGATTTATCTGTACTAAAGTAACTGATTTGTGGCATATATTAGCTCAAAAGTTTAGGGACAGTAGCACTGTTATATACTAAGGCTTACCCAAAAAAGATACCCATAAGGCAAACTGTGGTTTATTGAATGCTGACGATATCAAAACTGATGCATACAACTTTGAGGGACTTTTTAACCAACTGAGCCACCCAGGCACCCCTTTGAGGGACTTTTTAAATGCATATTGCTGTTCTGATTATAAAAGTCATGCATACATGTGCACTGCTTCGCATGGGTGTCCACAGATAACCTTGAGTAACATTTTGATATATTTTATTCTCTCAAGGCTAATGGTTTAAAATTTTTATAAACCATTGGGTACAGTTAAAGAAAGCCTTACTGTCAGTCCAAATGGGCTGGACAAAAGGACAGGAGAGGGGAAAATTTTTTTTTTGTTAACTTTCCAAAAAAGTCAGAGTTGATAGGGCCTTTTGAAACTTGGGCACTCTGAATTGATGGTATTTCTATATTAAAAGGTGGTATTTTCCTTTGTATGTGCAACCTAGCTTTATATTTTCAACATTCTACAAGTGGCCGTACGGTTCCAAACAATGGCTTGGTCTGGATCTTTCAGTGCCATTCCTAAGAATGACTTGGAAATGGGTTGCCACTACTGTCTTCTCAGTTTGGGATGGTCATTAGCAGAACTTCCAGTGTCAAGCACTTTCAGGGCCACACAACCTACATGCAGTCTCTTGCTGTTTTTTGTATTGAAGGCCCCAACCCAAAGCCAAACAAAAGTGGGGTTAATACTCTCCAGATTAAAAATAAAGAAATTTTATCTCATAAACAAAGTGAGCTGCTCAGCATGTCTTCATCTAACAGAATCACAATCTGCCTGTTGCAGAATTCCATTTGTTCAGTCCCAACCGGAGGTATTTAAATAGGGATTCCATTAAACAAAGAATTTGCTTCTATATAGTATGAATTTAATAGGTTCAGACAGAGAGCTGTTATTGTTTTGATACTATACAAGAAATTCATTTGAGTCACGTCACACACTGTGTTATACACACAAAGAAAAGCTTCAGTATATACCTGAAAATGAATGATAAATCCATGCCTGAATCAATCCAGTGTGCCTTCATCTGGTTGCAGGCACAGAGAGCCATCTAGTGTTCCCTAAAATACAGCTTTTAGGTAAAGCATCCTAGAAATCCAACCTGACAAGGCAGGAAAAGGATTCCAAAGAGCTTTTAGTCCATGTCCCAGCCTTTTAAGTCTGTAGGAAATCTAGGTTAATCCACCACAGAAAGGACCTTCTTTTGCCTTCTAAGAAGATCCAACAATCTCTGTTCTTGGCCACCGTACCTATAATTGCAGTTATAAACCTTAAAGTAAGACTATCTGAAAGTGTATGTTTCGAGGAGTTGGGAGGCAAATGTGAATGGCTTTTACCAACTCTAGGAAGGCAGTGGCTAATTGTTGTAGTAACTGTATTTACTATCACTTTGGTTTATAAAGCAACTTGAAAAGATGTAGCCATTTTATTGTGTTAAGCATATCATTTGCTCCTTTATGTCCAACTATAAAAATTTTATGTCCTTTGTGGATAATTCCAAAAATAAAAAAATACCAAAGAATAAAATAAAAATCACCCATAAACCCACAACCCAGAGATTTAGACATATGTATGTGTGGTAAAATTGGGATCCATGCTATTTTATGATTTTTAAAATGTATATTATAAACATCTTCCTGTGTCATTAATATTTTTTTCATTATTTTTAATGGCTATATAATTTGCCTTGGAATAGATTGTTTCATTTGTTTGACCGCTGTTGTTTGAATCCAGGTATTTCCCCCAAAAAATCAGTAACACTTTAACTAATGAGACTTTACCAGCCTGGTCCTTCTTGTAGTTTTTGGTGCTATGGAACATCCACTACTTGAGTTCTAGGACATCATCATGGTTGGGGTTTATTGTGTGTGTCTTTTTTTTTCTGACTCTTTCATTATCTTTCACTGATTATACTTGCTGTCTTTGACCACTTGTAGTAACAATCCTAAGGCTGTGCTAAAATGATAGCTACTAGCTCTATATGAAAACATTTAAAAACATTTAAATTAATTAAAATGATATAAAATTTAGAACTATCTCAGATGCTCTCACCCCATTTCAAGTGCTCAGTGGCCACATGTGGGTAGTGGCTACTGTATTTGACAGCACGAATACACAACATTTTCTGTCTTCATAGAAAGTTCCATTGGACATTCTATTGCTGTCAAAGGGCTTGCAGTTGTAAGAAGCAGAAACTCATTCTATGGAGCTCAAAAGTGAGGAGTTTATGCTGAAAACTGCAGGAAAATGACAAGGAAGAAAATTGCAGGAGCTGCTGGAAAGTGGTAGGGCAGCTACTCTCTGCCCGTCTTCTGGGGCCCAAAAGCTCTTCTTCTCTTGGCTCCTTTCTTCACATCTGCTCCATCCTTCTCTCTGGATACCAGCTTCTTCCTCTGCCCTGCCATGACTTCTGCATGAATGTGGTTCTGATTTACTATGATGATTAAATGTAGCCTGAACTCAGTAGGATTTACAGCTCTAATCATCTGAGCAGGGTAAGGAATTAGAGAATGACTATGGTTCGTCACCAAGGCCTATCTGAAGAGGTGACATCTGAACATAGAATGAAGTAAGAAGTGAATCATGCAAATTTCTAAGGGAAGAGCATTGTAAGCAGAGAGAACAAAAGTACAAAGCTCCTGAGGTAGGAATGAGCAGAGCAAGAAATGTTTGTTGAATAAATGAAAAAATGGGCTATCCTTAGGTACTATCCTTTATGACATTTGTGAGTGGGCACAGTTTCAAAGAAGGTATAACTAGTGAGGCAGTACCCAGATCTGGGGTACTCATATACATGGGTATTTCCCAAGGTTTGGACCCCTGAATTTGTCTCCTGGCATAGGGCAATACCAGGAATTTCTAACTGGAATTTCCAGTTCTATCTCATTCTCACCTTAAACTCAAAATATCTTCCCCTCTTACCTATAAACAAGAATTCTCATACCATCTTGGACCTCTCTCTCTTCTTCTCATCAGGTTCTGTTGCCTTCCTTTGAATACTTTCCATACCTTCATCCTTCCTTCTTTTCACAAGACATTAGCTGCTCCCATCAATATTCTTGAGTAGCCTCTAGATCTCTAGTTTCTTTCCCCCAAGCCATTCTACAGTCTTCTGAAAGCAAAGCAACTTCCATTCATTTATTCATTCTTTATTTTTAATTTTTTTAAGTTTATTTATTTTTGAGAGAGAGAGAGAGAGTGTGTGTGTGTGTGTGTGTGTGAGAGAGAGAGAGAGAGAGAGAGAGAGCGAGAGAGAGAGCAAGTGAGGGAGGGGCAGGGAGAGAGAGAGAATCCCAACCAGACTCTGCACTGTCAGTATGGGCCTGTTGCGGGGCTCGAACTCACAACCCATGAGATCACGATCTGAGCCAAAATTAAGAGTCGGGCGCTCAACCAACTGAGCCACCCAGGTGCCTCTTCATTCTTCATTTTTTATTCAAGTATAGCACACTAAGCTTCATGCCAACTCCCTGCTCAATGGCCATCTTACTATTGCAATATCATCATCTTTTTCCATGTCCCAACACTCCTGAGGGATGAAACACACACCTAATCACAATGATGCACACAAGAGTAATTCACAGAATTGGAGCAGGGTACACTGAGCTTAAGAGAAGTATCAGATTCTCCAAGTTTTGTGAGTATAGTTCAAGAGTATTCCATCCCTCATTCTCAAGATTCTGACATGCCTCCCCTGAAGCCAGAGAAACACAGGTTAATGATGAGCAAACTTACAGAATCTGGTCCTCAAGACCTTTCACAAACACATGCAAATAACTCTTTCCAATTCATGACATTCTTTTGAGATACAGGTGCCCAGAAAGCATAAAATCTCTAGGAATAGAAATGTGTGTGTGACATAAAAAAAAAAATCAATAGATGTAAATTATTATATTAAAAAGCATTTCTCTATTATATATCTATATAGAAAGACAGGTATATACCCAAGTTGTCATGATTTGCAGATGAATTAAGCTCCTATTCAGAATTGATTTTTCCATTGAAACAATGTTATCTGTGGCTGTTAAGACCTCAGGCCAGGCCACAAATGCCTGTTTGACCCATGCTATAAGAGAATTCTGGTAATAGTGTTTCTGCAGACGCTGAACACTATCTGTTACAGGCTCTTTTTGTTTGAGACCAAGGGGATATGGAGTGAGGAGGCCAACCAGAAGAACTGACTTTAAATTATCATTCCAGAGTGATCTGTACAGTCTTGGAAAACGTCTCCTGAGTCTCAGTTTTTTAATATTATAAATTATAAATAAATAGTCCCTCATTAAGCAGGTATTGGTTGTGTACTTACTATACTGTTTTAAAGAATCGATATGGGTTGCAGCAAATCAATGTACATAAAAACACTTTGTAAATTCAAATTTAAAAAACAGATGAGAAGCATTCGTACTGAAGCATCTGTTTCATCACGAAGACACTTGTAGTTCCGCTTTTGGAAAGCCAGGACATATCTTCTCCAGTGCTAATTTGGCCATGGGAATAGCCCACCCTTGTCCTGCCCTCCTACACTGAACCACAGTAATCCCACTGTAACTTCAATGGTCACCAGCAGCTGGAAAGGGAGGAAAGGAGGGCAGGGTGGTTTCACACTTTCCAAATGGAGACTTTAAAAAGTGCTCAGGGCATCTGGGTGGCTCAGTCAGTTAAGCATCCGATTTCGGCTCAGGTCACCGTCTCACAGTTCATGGGCTCGAGCCTTGTGCTGGGATTCTCTCTCTCCTGTTTTCTCTGACCTTCCCTCATTCGCTGTCTCTCTCTCTCTCTCTCTCTCTCTCTCTCTCTCTCTCTCAATAAATAAATAAATAAACAAAAAAGTGCTCATCCTAGCTGCTCGTCTCAGGCCTGAGGAGGGGAAGAAAGGGCTTTGAGGATCTGACAGGATAGGAAAGCTACAGCCAGGACACAGGTTGGAATGAGAGACACTTTGGAAATCAAATATTAAAGCTCAGATTGCCTGCTAATATTCATAAAAACACATTAGTTCAGATTTAAGATTTCATCAGTTTCTAAACAATATTTCATAATGGAGTGGGATCCTGGAAAATAATCAAACCTCATTCTAGCATTCATTCCAAGTCTGCCTTTAGCACTTGCTGGACAGCAGCCACTTAAAAATCTTTTCCTTTCCGTAGGTCAGAACCAGTTCTGGATTCACCGCCCCACCCCCACCCCAGGCCAGGAGAGCCCTTAGGATCCTCTTTATGCAAAGTAATGCTGGGAAAGGTCAGGAATAAACCAGCAGGCTTACCCTTAGCCACACCATCCATGCCTACAGTATTTCACTGTCCTCCTAGCTGACTTCTCTGCCTCCAGTTTTGGCTCTCCAGTTACATTCTCCAAGCGACTGTCAGAAAAAGAAACAGTTCACTGGCCTGCTTAAACCTGGTCGCTCCTCCCTAAAAACTACAGCCTAGTTTCCCATTTCAGGGATTGTGTACTGCCTTCATAAGTTTTGCCATATCTCTGCATCACCTGTTGCCATTAATTTTTAAAATCACTCTTTTTACTTAAATAAGTGTATTAAACATTTTTTTTATCATCGCATTAGTGAAAAACCAGTCCCCCTTTCCATAAATAGAAATAAGTACACAAAAGGGACACATGGGTGGCTCAGTTGGTTAAGCGTCCCACTTCAACTCAGGTCATGATCTCACAGTTCAGGAATCCGAGCCCCGCATTGGGCTCTCTGATATCAGTGCAGAGCCCGCTTTCAGTCCTCTGTCTCCCTCTTTCTCTGCCCATCCCTAGCTTGTGCTCTCTCTTTCTCTCTCTCAAAAATAAACATTAAAAAAAAAAGATTCTTAAGAAATAAGTATACAATGAAGTAAGTACAGCATGAAAATAAAATCGTTCTAGCTGGGTAGGTAGCTGTGCCTGAGCCCTTCTTCAAAAGGGAAAATTTCCAGGTGTTAGGGAAGTGTTGAAGGCATATTGACACCAAATGGAGGGTTTCTCCAAGATTTAGCAGAAGGATTAAACACTAATTGAGAAGGGATTAACATTCTCACTGTGTGATTCAGTGTTACTTAATGTCAAGTCCCTGATCAAGATCCTCTCATGAACAGCCTACACTCTGCCAGCCTCTCACCTATAGGTTGAATTCTAAGCAGCTTAGTGCGGCATTCAAGACCCTTCATTATCTGAGCCTTGATTAGCTTCTTTTTTTTTTAATTTTTTCAAATGTTTCTTTATTTTTGAGAGAGAGACAGAATGCGAGCAGGGAAGGCGGCAGAGAGAGAGAGGGACACAGAATCTGGGGAAGGGGCAGAGAGAGAGAGAGGGACACAGAGTCCAAAGCAGGCTCCAGGCTCTGTGCTATCATCACAGAGCCTGACATGGGGCTCCAACTCACAAACTGTGAGATCATGACCTGAGCTGAAACCAAGTGTCAGATATTTAACCAACTGAGCCACCCCGGTGCCCCTCTTCTCATTTCTTCTTGATACTAACCCTTTGCCCTTGCACTCTGCTCAACAGTGCCTAAATGCACAATGCTGTTCCAAGCCTTGGCACATGCTACTCTCACTCTTTGGAATGATCTTTCCCCTTGTGTCTGCCTGAAACTCCTATTCAACCTTCAAACCTTTGCTCAAATATCACATATGCACTGTTGACTGCCTGTCCTCTCCCTGCCACAGTTAGCCAATTCCACTTTTGTGGGACATCCTTCTTTTCTAGATCTAACAGCAGGGTAATTATTTATTAACATGTGTCTCCGTCCTCCATTGAATTAAATCCTAAGCTTCTAATATAGTGCATGGCTCATAATAGATGTTCAGTGACTGTTGACTAAAGTGAATGAATGGTACATATCCATCCCTTCCAGTGTAACAGAACTAAGTACAGTAATCCCTATGGGAAACCCACTGACTGTTCAGATGGGATGATGTGAACCTAAGAAAGTGTACCACCTTATGAAAAAGGATGCTCATTCACTGTGGTGGATAGAGTTCATGACCACCCAGAATTTACTGTTATGTAGAACAAAGCTGGAGGAGTAAGGCCTTGGGGAAATTGATTTTGTAAGAAGTAGAAAACCTGTTTCTACTACCCTATTAAATTTTTTATATATCTTTCATTGTCCCCAAATCGGTTTTCAATTTCCTAGAGACCACAAGTGACAGGAAAATGACATTGTTCTCATGTCTGTGAGCCACTGCTTTCCCAAATTTTAATCCCCCCTTCAGCCAATTTCACTATATTGTATAGACAAAAGATTCTTGACATATAAAATTAAAGAAAGTCAGAGCTGATGAAAAGTAAAGTTACTGGAAATAATCACCAGTTAAGAAGAGAAAACTCTAGAATTGTATTTCATCCTGTCATCCCTTGTCAAACAAAATAATCAGGAAATCAGACAAGAGTTCAGTTCTAAGACTAACCAGTTCTATTTCTGGCTCAGTTTCTTTCATTAAGTATAACTCCTTAGGCTTTCAGACCTCTGGAGTGGTGGCCATCTGTGTGTTAGCAATACCCAGATAACTTTTCAAAATGTAGATTCCCAAACTTATGAAAGCCCAACTTATTCCCCTGGGTTCGGAGCACAGAAATCTGTCTAAAAACCAACAACTTTACAGGTGATTGTGTCCACAGGTGATTCAGAGTATCATATTTTGGGACACCATTATCCTAAGAGTCCCCCCACTAAAGTGATTTTCACATTGTGACCAGGCACCACCTGAAACAAAAGCCCAAGGAAATTTTTTCTTACTTTCCATAATTTATTTATTTTTTATAATTTACATCCAAGTTAGTTAGCATATGCTCCAACAATGATTTCAGGAGTAGATTCCTTAATGCCCCTTACCCATTTAGCCCATAACCCTTCCCACAACCCCTTCAGCAACCCTCTGTTTATTCTCTATATTTAAGAGTCTCTTATGTTTTGTTTCTCTCCCTGTTTTTATATTATTTTTGCTTCCCTTCCCTTATGTTCATCTGTTTTGTATCTTAAAGTCCTCATATGAGTGAAGTCATACGATATTTGTCTTTCTCTCACTGACTAACTTCGCTTAGCATAATACCCTCTAGTTCCATCCATGTAGTTGCAAATGGCAGGATTTCATTCTTTTTGATTGCCGAGTAATACCCCATTGTATATATATACCACATCCTCTTTATCCATTCATCCATCGATGGACATTTGGGCTCTTTCCATACTTTGGCTATTGTTGATAGCACTGCTGTAAACATTGGGGTGCATGTGTCCCTTCAAATAAGCATACCATGTATCCCTTGGATAAATACCTAGTAGTGCAATTGTGGGGTCGTAGGGTAGTTCTATTTATAATTTTTTGAGGAACCTTCATACTGTTTCCCAGAGTGGCTGCACCAGTTTGCGTTCCCACCAGCAGTGCAAAAGAGATCCTCTTTCTCCACATCCTCGCCAACATCTGTTGTTGCCTGAATCGTTAATGTTAGCCATTCTGACAGGTGTGAGGTGGTATCTCAATGTGGTTTTGATTTGTATTTCCTTGATGATGAATGATGTTGAGCATTTTTTCATTTGTGTGTTTGCCATCTGGATGTCTTTGGAGAAGTGTCTATTCATCTCTTTTACCCATTTCTTCACTGGATTATTTGTTTTTTGGGTGTTGAGTTTGATAAGTTCTCTGTAGATTTTGGATACTAACCCTTTATCTGATATTTCGTTTGCAAATATCTTCTCCCATTCCGTTGGTTGCCTTTTACTGTTGCTGATTGTTTCCTTCGCTGTGCAGAAGCTTTTTATTTTGATGAGGTCCCAATAGTTCATTTTTGCTTTGGTTTCCTTTGCCTCCAGAGACATGTTGAGTAAGAAGTTGCTGCATGCGGGGTCAAAGAGGCTTATGCCTGCTTTCTCCTCGAGCATTCTGATGGCTTCCTGTCTTACATTTAGGTCTTTCATCCATTTTGAGTTTATTTTTGTGAATGGTGAAAGAAAGTGGTCCAGGTTCATTTTCCTGTATGTCACTGTCCAGTTTTCCCAGCACCATTTGCTGAAGAGACTGTCTTTATTCTGTTGGATAGTCTTCCCTGCTTTATCAAAGATTAGTTGGCCATAGTTTGTGGGTCCATTTCTGGGTTCTCTATTCTGTTCCATTGATCTGAGTGTCTGTTCTTGTGCCAGTACCATACTGTCTTGATGATTACAGCTTGTAGTATAGCTTGAAGAGTGGGATTGTGATGCCTCCTGGTTTGGTTTTCTTTTTCAAGATTGCTTTGGCTATTGGGGGTCTTTTCTGGTTCCATACAAATTTTAGGATTATTTGTTCTAGCTCTGTGAAGAATGCTGGTGTTATTTTGATAGGGATTGTGTTGAATATGTAGATTGTTTTGGGTAGTATCGACATTTTAACAATATTTGTTCTTCCTATCCAGGAGCATGGAATCATGCTCATGTATTTCTTTTTCCATTCTTTTGTGTCTTCTTCAATTTCTTTCTTAAAGTTTCTATAGTTTTCAGTGTATAGATTTTTCACCTCTTTGGTTAGATTTATTCCTACATATTTTATGGGTTTTGGTGCAATTGATTTCTCTTTCTGTTGCTTCATTATTGGTGTATAGGAATGCAACCAATTTCTGTGCATTGATTTTTATTTCCTGCAACTTTGCTGAATTCATGGATCAGTTCTAGCAGTATTTTGGTGGAATCTTTGGGGTTTTCCATATAGAGTATCATGTCATCTGTGAAGACTGAAAGTTTGACCTCCTCCTGGACAATTTGCATGCCTTTCATTTCTTCATGTTGCCTGATTGCAGAGGCTAAGACTTCCAATACTATGTTGAATAACAGTGGCAAGAGTGGACATCCCTGTCTGGTTCCTGACCTTAGGGGGAAAGCTCTCAGTTTTTCCCCATTGAGGATGATATTAGCGGTGGGTCTTTCATATATGACTTTTATGATCTTGAGGTATGATCCTTCTATCCCTACTTTCTTGAGGGTTTTTATCAAGAAAGGATGCTGTATTTTGTTAAATGCTTTCTCTGCACCTACTGAGAGGATCATATGGTTCTTGTCCTTCCTTTTATTGATGTGATGTATTACATTGATTGTTTTGTGTCCCTGCCTCCCAGGTATAAATCCCACTTAGTCTTGATAGATACTTTTTTTGATGTATTGTTGGGTCCGGTGGGCTAGTGTCTTGTTGAGGATTTTTGCATCTGTGTTCATCAGGGAAATTGGTCTATAATTCTCCTTTTTAGTGGGTGTTTGTCTGGTTTTGGAATCAAGGTAATGCTGGCTTCATGGAAAGAGTTTGGAAGTTTTCCTTCCATTTCTATTTTTTGGAACACTTTCAAGACAATAGGTGTTAAATCTTCCTTAAATGTTTGGTAGAATTCCCTGGAAAGCCATCTGGCCCCAGACTCTTGTTTTTTTGGAGATTTTTGATTACTAATTACTAATTCTTTACTGGTTATGGGTCTATTCAAATTTTATATTGCTTCCTGTTTCAGTTTTGGTAGTTTATATGTTTCTAGGAATTTGTCCATTTCTTCCAGATTGCCCATTTTATTGGTGTATAATTGCTCATAATATTCTTATTATTGTTTTTATTTCTGCTGTGTGGGTTGTGGTCTCTCCTCTTTCATTCTTGATTTTACTTATTTGGTCCTTTCCTTTTTCTTTTTGATCAAACTGGCTAGTGGTTTATCAATTTTGTTAATTCTTTCAAAGAACCAGCTTCTGGTTTCCTTGATCTGTTCTACTGTTTTTTTGGTTTCGATAGCATTGATTTCTGCTCTAATCTTTATTATTTCCTGTCTTCTGCTGGTTTGGGGTTTTATTTGCTGTTCTTTTTCCAGGTCTTTAAGGTGTAAGGTTAGGTTGTATATCTGTGACCTTTCTTCCTTCTTTAGGAAGGCCTGGATTACTATACACTTCCCTCTTCTGACAGCCCTTGCTGCATCCCAGAGGTTTTGGGCTGTAGTGTTATCATTTTCATTGACTTCTATGTACTTTTTAATTTCCTTTTTAACTTCTTGGTCAGCCCATTCATTCTTTAGTAGGATGTTCTTTAGTCTCCAAGTATTTGTTGTCATTCCACTTTTTTTCTTGTGGTTGAATTTGAGTTTCATAGTGTTGTGGTCTGAAAATATGCCCAGTATGATCTCGATCTTTTTGTACTTGTTGAGGGATGATTTGTGTGCCAGTATGTGATCTATTCTGGAGAACGTTCCATGTGCACTCAAGAAGAATGTGTATTCCAGTGCCTTAGGATGAAATGTTCTGAATATATCTGTTAAGTCTGTCGGGTCCAGTGTGTCATTCAAAGCCATTGTTTCCATGTTGATTTTCTGTTTAGATCATCTGTCCATTGCTGTAAATGGGGTGTTGAAGTCCCATACTATTATGGTATTATTATCAATGAGGTTTTTTTTATGTTTGTGATTAATTGATTTATATATTTGGATGTTTCCACATTTAAAAAAAAATTTTTTTTAACATTTATTCATTTTTGAAAGGCAGAGAGAGACCGCAAATGGGGGAGGGGCAGAGAGAGAGGGAGGCACAGAAACAGAAGCAGGCTCCAGGCTCCGAGCTGTCAGCACAGAGCCCGACGCAGGGCCCGAACTCACGGACCGTGAGATCACGACCTGAGCCAAAGTCGGCCGCTTAACCAACTGAGCCACCCAGGCGCCCCTGGATGTTTCCACTTTGAAGCCTAAGTGTTTACAATTGTTAGATCTATTTGGTGGATAGACCCCTTAATTATGATATAATGCCCTTCTTTCTGTCTTGTTACAGTTTTTATTTTAAAGTCTAGATTGTCTAATATAAGTATAGCTACTCTGGCTTTCTTTTGGTGACCATTAACATGTTAGATGGTTCTCCATCCCCTTACTTTCAACCTGAAGGCGTCTTTAGGTCTAAAATGGGTTTCTTATAAACAACATATAGAGGGATCTTGTTTTTCTTATCCATTCTGTTACCCTGTGTCTTTTGATTAGACCACTGAGTCCATTGATGTTTAGAGTGAGTACTGAAAGAAATGAATTTATTGCCATTATGTTGCCTGTAGAGTTGGAGTTTCTGGTTGTGTTCTCTTGTCCTCTCTAGTTTTTCTTGCTTTTGGTCTTTTTTTTTTTTTTTTTGTCTTTTCTCCCCTCTGAGAGTCCCCCTTAAAATTTCTTGCAGGGCTGGTGTAGTGATCACGAACTCCTTTAATTTTTGTTTGACTGGGAAACTTTTAAGCTCTCCTTCTATTTTGAATGACAGCCTTGCTGGATAAAGAATTCTTGGCTGCCTATTTTTCCAATTCAGCACATTGAATATATCCTACCACTCCTTTCTTGCCTGCCAAGTTTTTGTGGATAGGTCTGCTGCAAACCTGATCTGTCTTCCCTTGTAGGTTAAGGATTTTTTTTTCCCTTGCTGCTTTCATAATTCTTTCCTTGCCTGAATATTTTGTGAATTTGACTATGATATGCCTTGTTGATGTTCGGTTTTTGTTGAATCTAATGGGAGTCCTCTGTGCTTCCTGGATTTTGATGTCTGTGTCTTTCCCCAGGTTAGGAAAGTTTTCTGCTATGATTTGCTCACATAACCCTTCTACCTCTTTTCTCTCTTCATCTTCTGGAACTCCTGTGATTCTGATGTTGTTCCTTTTCAATGAGTCACTGATTTCTCTAATTCTTAAATCATGCTCTTTTGCCTTAGTCTCCATCTTTTTTCTGCTTCATTGTTCTCCATAAGCTTGTCCTCTATATTGCTGATTTGTTGTTCTGCCTCATCCATCCTTGCTGCAGTGGCATCTGTTCGAGATTGCAGCTCAGTTACAACATTTTTTATTTCATCCTATCTTTTATCTCCACAGAAAGGGATTCTAATCTGTTTTCAACCCCAGCTAGTATTCTTATTATCGTGATTCTAAATTCTGGTTCAGCAACTTGCTTGTACCTGTGTTGGTTAAGTCCTTGGCTGTCATTTCTTCCTGTTCTTTCTTTGGGGTGAATTCCTTCGTTTCATCATTTTGAAGGGAGAAAAGGAATTAATAAGGTAAAAAAATTAAAAAACTAAAAACCACACAAAAAAATCAAATAAAGGATGCTAGATCCTAGGTGTGTTCTGGTCTGGTTGTTGAAAGTAGCTTGATAGATTAGAGAAAAAAGGAGAAGTTAGAAAAGAGAAGAAAAGAAAAGAAAGAAAAATGATAACTTGAAAAAATAAATACAATGAAATGGAATAAAAAATGATGGAAGTAAAAAAATAGGATTTGAAAAATTTACAAAAAAGTAAAAAATATAGTAGAAAAAAATAAAAATATTTTTAATAGATATGGAAAATAAAAGTAAATTTTTTCTCTTTCTGTATTCAATAATAAGAAAAAAAATGGAGCAGTAAACAGACTGAAGTATGATTGAAATTACGTCGGTTTCCCCTAGAAGTCAAACTATGAAGCACTTTATAGTCTGTAAACTAAGCAGGCGGAGAGACTTGTGTTGTTCCCGAAGAGCAAGGTTGGCCCAGTTGGGCAGGGCTTAGTGTAACAGCACCATTCTACACTCAATGGTGCTACTTAACGCCTGGATTGTTGTGGCACCTGTAGGTGTGTATGCGCATGGGTGGGAGGGGTTAAAATGGCGTCCCCTGCTACCCAGTGTCTAGTATCAGAACTCTGTGCTCTCCCCGAGCAGCAATCGCACACCTCTCCTTTGTCTCCAGCTCCCGTCCACTCCCTGCTTTTACACTGTCCATGACCAAGCCATCAGGTTGCCAGGCGGCACCTCCCTCCTGAGTTTTATCTCAGATGCAGCTGTGTTTCCCAACCCCTCACTTCTGAGTGGCTTTGACCCACTTAGACCTTCTGGGGGAGGGTCTCCCTGAGCAATGGACGGGTGCTGGCCCACTTCCAGGAATGTTCGGGAGACCACGCTGCTGCCAATGCCCAGAGACTGCTGCAGGGTGCCAGCCCACCCCAGAAAAAGTTCACGCGATCATGTAGCAGCAGCGTTTCAGGGATTATGGAAAATCACAACACACATCTAGCGCCAGGCTTCCCCCTTAATGTCCTTGTTCCAGCACCAGTGAATGTGGTTGTTCTCTGGGGTCCACTGGGACCTTTGCCTGCGAGGTGGCCTCACAGCCTCTACCAAATGTCCTCCCAACAGGGAACCGCCTCTCCCCATGTGGCCCGAGGACCCTGAGGACCTCGCTCTCTACTCCTGGGGATTCGCCCTTCCCAACAGGGTACCACCAGGTGTCAAGCTGCGGAGTTTAGACTCTGCACTCCCCCTGTGTATAGAGTCTTAATGGAATTTAAGCCTGCTCCTTTCTCCTTTCTCCCTTTTTTGTTCAGTCCCTTGTGTACTCTTTATTTTCTCTCCAGCTGCTTTCAGGTGGGGAGGGGGGCGATGCTTTCCGTACTCTCCCCCTGTCTCCATCTTCCCTCCTCAAGCAAAAACCCCTCCCTGCCCTCCATGGCTTTCTCCCCCAATTCACCTCTCCATACCACATACCTGCTGAGTTCTCTGGTTCAGGTTGTGCAGATTGTTGTGTTAATCCTCAAATCAGTTTTCTAGATGTGCAGGATGGTTTAGTGTTGATCTGGATGTATTTCAGGGATGAGAGATGCAAAACAACTTCCATGCTGTTCCACCATCTTGCCCCCTGCCCAAGCCCAAGGTAATTTTTAAAGTGTAGATCTGAAGTGTAGATCGACCTCACTGAGCTCCACTAAATTATATGCTATGGCCTCATATATGCTGTGGGTTTGTTTGTTTGTTTTTGTTTTTGTTTTAAAGAAACTCCCCCTGGGTGATTCATTTATTTATAGTACAGTTTGAGAATCAATGACCTGGGGCAGAGGTCTCAAGCTCAGATGCCTTATAGGGGCCAGGAAGGTAATGGAAATGTGAAAAATAATCCCAGATAATACAGTAGGGAATAGTAAAAACTGTAGGCAACTGAAGAGTGACCTTTCTAAAGGAGGCAGCTACCATCACTCAGCTGCAACCAGCTATTCACCCATGGGGATGTTGCCAGATACTTGGAATTTTCAAAGGAAGCCAGGCTGTGATTTTTTGTTAATATAAACATTTCCTTAAATGTTGACAAGGAACTCATCTTCTTTTCAGCTTTACTGAGGTGTAATTGACAAGTAAAATTGTAAGATATTGAAAGCATACATCATGATGATTTGATAGATGTATACATTGTGAAAGGATTCCTCCCATCAAATATATTAAGTAACTCACATTTTAAAATATAATACGCAGGCCCACTAGGGCTGGAGGGTCACCTGTTTGACACTTCTGGACTGGGAAATGTCAAGGCATTTGTCATAGACAAGTATTAACCAGAAATCTTCAGTGACTGGCTAAGCAATAGGAGGTGACATAGCCCTGTCACTGTAAGTAGTGTAGCTTTAAGGTGCAGCTAGAAAGACCTAAAATAAAATACATATCATAAAGGAGAGGTGGCTAACCTCATTTAAAAGCAAGAGAACAAGAGAGAAAAAAAGGCACTAAAAGATAATGAATGTAATCAATTCCAGGTGTGGTCATAAATGAACTCTTAGAAACCTCACTCATAAAATAGAGATAATGAGATAATGATAACTACTCACAGTGTCTGAGGTATTGATTAGGAAGAATAGTTTATATCAAGTGGGTTAGCAATATCATCTGAAACAAAGTAGGCACCCAATTAAAAAAAAAAAAAGAATATGCTACTGCTCTTATTTTCCTGTTCCTTAAGCCACTCTTCCCTCCCATTAAAATTCAACAGACACTAAAGAAAAGCAAGCTCATGACAAAAAGCTGACAAATTCCCTTGGTATTCTTGTTTTTGTTTTAGAGATAACTGATAATACTTCTGTAATGAGATAATTAACAAAGTAGTGATGACAAAGTGATTCCAGTCCCTCATTAGAAATGTCATTTCAGAATGCAGATATGCCCTTGCATCTCATCCCTGGGATTCTTCCCTCTACCATGGGTTCAGTGATTCTAAATCCTGTGGAAAGGAAATTACTAAACGAATGGCCTGAAGAATTCTGGGTAATTCTGAGAGAGCTGATAACACTGTGGTCAAGGAAGATTGCCTTCACTTTATAGCACTCTGTTATTCGTTGACTTTAAAAAGTAATAATAATAATTTTTTAAAATAATAATTTGAGGGACGCCTGGGTGGCTTAGTCAGTTAACTGTCCGACTTGGGTCAGGTCATGATCTCATGGTTTGTGGGTTCGAGTCCCACATCAGGCTCCACACAGTGTGACAGTGTGTGACAATGTGACAATGTAACAGTGTGGAATCCCTTGGGATTCTCTCTCTTCCTCTCTCTCTGCCCCTTCTCTGCTCACACTTTCTTTCTCAGAATAAAGACATGTTTAAAAAAATAAAGAACATTTTAATATGAAAACAGTGTAATGGTAATGTTAAAAAAATGTATTCACAGTTTTAAAGACTAATAAATTCATCACCTTCACATCTATTTCCTTCCAGTTTTTATCCTCTTGTGTACATTTTTATCTCTGTGAGGTCAGTGTTTTCTGTTTTACTTGCCATTACCGTCCAAGGGCCTATTGAAGTCCTTTGCACATTGTAGTCACTTAAATACTTATTTAAGGAAAGAATTAATGCACTTCTGAATGATAAATGTACAATCCATTTTGTATTCTCACTGCCATTAAGTCATGAATCTTATGTCTCCACAAACTTCAAACAAGTCATATTTCTCTACCTGTTTTATTGATTTTCTTCTAATTATAAAATCAAGAAAATATGAAAGCCTAGGAAAAACCGTCTTAATCTTGCTATCCAGAGACACTCACTTTTAATTTGCTGAGATGTTTCTCCTAGTTTTGTGACATAAAACTTTTGCTTTAAACATGGAGAATTTCTTTTCAGATTCTTTCATTTGATGTGACATTCCTAGTGTTTCCTCATATCATGGGAAATCCATGGTCACTATTATTTCATTAACTGCATATTATCCTATGCTTTTGGATATGTCTAGAATCTTGACATTTAAGTTTTTTACAATTTTTGTCATAAAATTTTCCACATTAAAAATCTTAGTTCACGGGCGTCTGGGTGGCTCAGTCAGTTAAGCTTCCAACTTCGGCTCAGGTCATGATCTCATGGTTCATGGATTTGAGCCCCACGTCAGACTCTGTGCTGATAGCTCAGAGCCTGGAGCCTGCTTCATATTCTGTGTCTTCGTCTGTCTCTGGCCCTCCCCCGCTCATGCTCTGTTTCTCTCTGTCTCTCAAAAATGAGTAGATGTTGAAAAAAATGAAAAAATAAAAATATCTTAGTTCATAGACTTTTTGTCCACATTGTAGCATCGATTCCTAGAAGAGGAAAATAAAGGCTACTTAGTGGGGGTATATGAATGGCATATTTTCTACACACCTATATATCTCAGCATGTCTTTGTTATTTCTCTTACACATAAAAGACCGGGTAACAAGACATAAAATTCCCAAACAAATTCAGTTAGATATCCTTTTATCTTCTTTGAGCATTTACTGTAGCAAAAACCAGAAACCCATGATATTTATAATTATTCTTTGGAAGGCTACTTTTTTTCCCTTTTCTTTCCTCCTGTGTGCTTGATAGTTTTTTTTAATTAAAACCCTTTGGCAGCTATGTCTAATTCATTTTTATTAATTATGCCAAGAATGAAGTAAATCCATCAGATCAAGATTTATTTTTTTTAAGCAGAAAATTTTTCTTCAGGTAAGTCTTTGATTAGTCCTTCGGGTCTTGTGGTTATGGTTTCTTTCTTAAATAAACCATAATTCTTAGGTTTATCCCCCATATTTAGGTGACCAAATAGCTTATATTCAAATCAGGACAATTTTGAAAGTGAAAGGGGTTAATAATTACACAGGACAATAGGGATAAATCAGGAACTGAGACATAGCCTCCCTGCCATTTTTTTCATTTTATAGTTCTTGATCCTTTTCTGTATCCTGATTTTCTATATTTTGTGTTCCATATCACTAATTCAATCCTTTGCAATATTTATTTTACCTTTTATACTTCCAAAGCATATTTGAAATCTTGGATTTTGTTGTTGGACTTTTAGTTTCCCTGTTTCTTTACATATAACACTGTTCTTTTTCATTCCATCCTATTATTCATCTCAACATGTCCTCTCTTGTGAATTACTCATGTTGCATAAAAGTCCTGTTATCTTGCTAATGTTTAAATGTTGGATTTTGTGTTTGTTTTTCTAATATTTCATTTTTTTTAAATAAACATCCTTTTCTTTGCCTATTTTATAGCATTTGCATAGGGCTCATGTTGTTTTTGTGTTTTTGTTGGGTAGGAGAGTTCTTACTGTAGAACAATAAGAAATCTATCTATACCCTCTGTTTGCCAATAGACTAGCTGCTTAGATTGCTAATTGCCTTACTTTGAATTCAGTTATGGTCTGGCTGCATCTCTGTCTAATAAATACAGGTGGATGTGAAGTTGCTGTGTATAACATGTAAGACAAATCCCAGTTTTTAGCAGCCATTAGCATGTGGTCTGACTCTGCTGAACCAGCTGGAATCTGCTTGTCTCCTGCTGAGTTGCTTTTTGATGATATGAACCAGTGGCTCTTAATCAATTCCTCAACCTAGGCAGCCTTTTCAAAATTCACACTTAGGCTCCATCCTAGATCTCCTGGCTCAAAACCTTAGGAAACATAGGCTTGTGAATGTAAAAAAAAAAAAAGAAAAGAAAAAAAAAATCCCAGCTGTTTCCAGGTGCCCACCCACTAATCAGAGGAAGGAAACGATTGAATTTCATTGTGACTACCTCAAAACGCAAGACACATACAGTAGAGGGGCCATCGTGACTCTTCTAATTGAACTATGTGGTAGAAGAAAAGATATTATAGTCAGTGTACCAGTTAAGAGCTAGAGGGCCCAGATTACCCAAATTTGAATCCCATCCTGCTGCTTACATTAGCTAAATGCAACTAGGCAAGTCACTTAACCTCTCCATGCTTTAGTTTCCTCATTTTTGAGATAAGGATAATAAGATCTTTCCCACTGAGTTTTAAAAAGATTAAATGAAATAACCTATAGAAAGTGTTAAGAAATGCCTAGTAATATTAAATGTTCAAGAAATATTATCTACTATTATTTAGAGACATAATATCCATTTAATATTTTTTCTGGTTCCACCAGCTTGCAGTTTGTGCAACATCCTTTTCTAGCAATAAGTTAATTGCTAATTGAAGTTTTTAGAGCTGTGAGCTTTCATATTTTTATGTCTTATTTGACATTTTAGTGTAAAGTTGAGAAATGCTGCATCAGATCAGTTTGTGCATTTAATTGGAATTTTATGAGTAAGTTCTAGAATGGTTATCCATCACTGTGGTTTTGGCTTGAACAGACAATCAATCATTTTATTTCTATCCATGCCTTCATGCCATTTCCTACTGGTGCCTTGTCTACCTCATTTCTTCTTCTACCTAGTTCTGTGACTTTGGAGCAGTAACCTGGTTTGAAACATGCCAACCCTGGATGAGCTAGTGACCATTCAGGAAGAAAGTTGTCCTGTGGGGTTCAAAAGGCCCCCGTGGGTGCTAGTCACAAGGAGGAAAGTTTAGCTCAAAAGCGAGATCTTTCAAAGCTGTCCAAGTGATTAAATAAATTGTAGTAGAACTGAGTGTATCAGTGAGGGCCACTCAGTACATAGAAACCACAAGTATTCAAAGAGAAATTTTAATATAACGAATAATGAAGTAGGCACAAAGTTGTTAGGTAACTGGAAGGATAATAAGAGAACTCCATGGTCTGAAGATAGCAAATCTTGGAGCGTTACCATCCCAAAGGTGAGGAAACAATAGGGGGAGGCTGCAGATACTAACACTAAAATATTAGAGGAAAAGACCTGTGAAGCTGAAACTCAGATATCTGAGAAAAGTGGGACTATTCGTTGGTGACAGTATCTCTGAACTCTAACTAGGGACCTAAGGGGCCCAGATCCAAACCGCAAACTGGCCTGTTGGTGCTGGTATCTCCGAGGGTGCAGGATAAGGTGTTTCTGCAAGTGTTAGAAAAGCTGCCCTAGATTTAATGCTGCCCTGAAAAGGAACTGCTGCAGGGATGCTGAAAAGAATCAGAAGCAGACAAAAAATCCCCAGGAAGTAAAGAGAGAACAGACAGGAGTAAGCAAGTCCCTGGTCATGGCAGAGCCTACCAGGATCCTCCTGGCAAAGCAGAAGTGTGATGTGTACTAGAGTACTAGCTCTCCCATCCCAACGCAGAGAAGGGAGAGGTGGGTTTAGAGAGGCAATAGCCATATGCACACAGTGGGTCATTCAGAGTATCAAAGAAATAGTAGTATTGATTGCCAGCATTCATTGCACCATTACTATGTACTAGGCATCATGCATTTTCATATTTAATTCTTACTAAATCTTCTCAGGTAGCTAATATTTTTTGCCCCCATGTTATTGGTGAAGAAATTAGGAGTTACTCAGTTAAGGTCACTTATTTAAGGACCTTACTTGCTCAAGGTCACTCAACTCGAAAGCCATAGCTAGGAGTCAGGTTTGTTCTTTGTAGCTCCAAAGTTTCTGTGCAGCTCTGCCTTCTATTGTGTATGGCATTGATGCTATGATTTCTTCCAACTCTGAGATGTGTTTGTGAGTAATTAATGTGTCTTTGCTCAACATTGTTTGATTTTGTTTTATTCTCAATAAAATTATTATTTCACAACATTTAACTTATTATTTAACTTGTTATGTTAGGCATGTGTGCCTAACTGCTGAGAGCTGTGGAGACTGGGCAATTTTCCAATTCATCTGAACTAAACAGATAGTTGAATCAGACAATACGAAGTTTAGGAAAATATATTAATGTGAATTATTTGCTTTGGCCATGTACTTTGTCTTTCAGATTGCCTGGAACAATGCCTGGTTGCCAATTGACTTTATGCCTTGTAATGTCACTGTAATTACTTGGCAAAATTCCCCTCTCGGGTACCTCATCACCAACGGTTGACTGTCCTCAGTAGCCTCTCCATTAGAAAAGCAAGTTGGATAAACTGATTATACATTTTTGCCATAAATAGAAATCTCTGAGTTATAATATGGATCTATGGAACAGGGCAGAAATTGGAAAGAATTAACCTGTTAATAGATCTCTAAACTAGTAGAGATCTCTCTTTAAATAATAAATTACTGCTTTTGAGAATACACTTAGGACATCAGTCACCTTCAAACCTTAATATACCCACTAATATCTGCAAAAGATTGCTAATATTTGCACATATTTTGGCATTCTCCATGCAACAATAAATGAATATTTATCTTAATTTGTATTTCTGTTTGAGACTCAAAAAAAATGAGAAGCATTCTCTGAGATAGGAAATTTGGTAGGAATACAAAGTCACTATTATCTGTTATTCAAGATTTTTTGGCAGTTGGGATTTAGATCCTTAAATATGTTAGCTCCCTAGTTTCCACTCACCCACCCCTACTCTGCCCAGACTCCCAGTTTTTGTTTACCTATAAATACTTCTCCAGTTTTTTTTAAATTTTTTTTAATGTTTATGTATTTTTGAGAGAGAGAGAGACAGACAGAGCATGAGTTGGGGAGGGACAGAGAAAGAGGGAGACACAGAATCTAAAGCAGGCTTCAGGCTCTGAGCTGTCAGCACGGAGCCTCTTGCGGGCCTTGAATTCACGAACCACGAGATCATGACCTGTGCCGAAGTCCAACATCTAACCGACTGAGCCAACCAGGCACCCCAATATTTCTCCAGTTTTTAAAGACTGGACTAATACTGCCAATACTTCAAATCTAATCTCTTTATAGCTCTTCTGGCCTCCCAAATTACTGGAATTCATTCAGAATCCTCTAAAATAAAGGATTTTCATGAAAAACAATTTAAAGGAATAATAGTAAAATTGTGTATAGAGTAAGTTTAAGTTTGGGATATGCAAGTAACACTTTTTCAAAGGTCCTTTCTTTACACCATCATATTGATAGATTATAGAAGTACCATTCCTATATTTTCTCTTAGACTCTATCATAACTGAAAGAAGTATTTTAATAAGTACAATGTGAATTTAGGGTAGAGTGGCTCATTCCCCTTAGGTCTTGGGTACAGGGCATGGACCTTTTTTGGTTTGTGTATAATAAGACAAACACTCTCATTTCATGAGGATTTTACAATTTACAAAGTAATTTCAGTACACATAACCTCATGTACACATAACAGCCTACAACAATTCTGGGAGGAAAGAGTTACTCCCCCAAATTACAAATAAAGTTATTAAGAAACCGAACCTCAGGTAGTTTTAAAAAGCAAGTATTAAAAAGAAATTTGCTGATTTTAAGTCCAGTCCTCTGTCCTCTAAATCACTGTGGATTAAGAGAGTCTGCTTCTGAGAGCTTAGTAATGAGTGTATGAGCTACTATGGCACCAACTTCAAAATCCAAAGTCCTGACTCCTCTCTTGAGACTAATCACCAGGCTCTGCTCTCTCACCAAAACCAGGGATATTCCACCAAAGATCCTATAAGCAGAGAGGTGTACTCTGTTTCAATAAATGCTATATTCTTTAAAACTGCCTTTAGATGACCCCTTTGGCATCTTAAAATGTTATTTACTATCACCTGAAGCTGCTGAGATGGATAAATAATCTTATTTCTTTCTGGAAAAGATTGTTTGAATTTCCTGAGACCTATTTGACCTTGAGTACATGCTAACATATTTATCATTAGCTTCCCTTATTCATGTTCAGCTTCTAGGTATCTTAAGCAACCCATCTTCTCAGGAAAAATCAGTTTCAAAAGAGAAAAAAAATACTTAAAGAGTTGCAACACAGGTTGTGGCTGGGAAAATAAGAACATACAGTTAAAAGTGTAGATCCATTGCCAAGGGTCAGTGGAGCATTTTGGAACTGCCTGTGTGTTATGGTCATTTTGAGTTTTTTTCAAAGGTTTATGAAAACATTTACAAGTTAAAATTTTAATCTTGAGCTTTCTACTATTATATGGGATTCATAAAATACGTTCTATGACATATTCATATGTTGGAGATTTACTGCAAAATTTTATGTGAGAGTCTGCAAAGTTACTTTGAGGACTTTTAATAAGCATTTGGGAGACATTGGTGTAGACCTTATAATTTTGGAGCTGGATGCTCACTCATGTGGTATAAAAATGTCAGGTTAGCCATAGAAGTGCATAAGACAAATCATTATCCCATTATTTCTGAAGATTTATGCTTTAAGCAGATGATAAATTCTGGATCTCTAAATCAAAATTGCTCACTCATTATTAACTATAATTATATAAATAGAACCCTATCATAGTAAGTATCGCATAGATAATTCCTAGGCCTTATTAATATCTTGACCTTGAGCTAATTGGGGGCTAACACCCCCATACCCCATCTCTCCTTTCGTACAGAGCATTCTACTCCCACACTGTGGCTCAGCAATACTATCACATAGATCCCCATTGTCAGTGGAGCAAAATACGCTTTAATCAGTTCTATCCATAAAGCCATCACAAAAACCATATTATCTTGTTTGAAAAGATATTTAAAGGGCATATAATGCCCGTCTCCCCCAACCATTGGACAACCCATTGCCCATAGTAAGTAATGTTAACTCTGCAAATCATAAAATCCAATTAGCTATTTCAAGTCTTAAAATGAGATTGCATTAGTCACTTAGTGATCTATTGACTACTCTTAGCACTCAATCACTGACATGGCCTCAGGACCCTTTAGAATGAAAAATATTTTATCCTCATTAGCGAACTCATTTTACACTCTTCATCCAAATGGCCGGGTTGTTCTCATTCTCTTTTTATCTAAATCTATTACATATTCAGTACCTCTCAGCACCACCCCCACCCCAACCTTTTGCATTGAGAAACTGCCTCTTTTCTTCACCAGATATTCAGCAAGATACAATTGGTGACATTAAAGGGAAGGTCTTGCCAAAGAACTATCAAAAGAGCAACTTCTTACTTCATGCTCCTTTCCACTCTCCTCCTCTGCAGAAATATTCAACTTGAGAAGAGTAGAACATCACCCTTGGCTGGATGTACCTAGCATTCCGAGAGAGGAATAAAAGTTCACTGTCTACTAATCTAAAATCCTTAGGATAGGTTGTCTGCTAGAGTTAAGAATAAGAACAATTGCACTGATATTATCTTAAAACTGTAGGCATATTATGCAATGTTCAAAATGTCTCTGTTAGTACTGGGAGCATCTGTAGAAATCTAAAAACAAAAACAATGCTTACTTAACCTAGAGAGGAAAGTGTATTAATAATTAGTCTATTTTTAAAATAATATGAACTCCATTTATACCTATATCTTATATCTGAGAAGCTGCCAATCTGGGATATTTTAAAACACATATGAAGAAGGCATCACAAGGGCAACCAAAATGGAGGCCTCTGTACTGTGCCCAAGATACGCAGGATCTCACAGTAAACCAGCCCTAAAGAGGAGTGGTCAGATGGGTATATATGGGATTTGGATTGAGTTCTGTTGTTTAACCTTATTAAATGTAGACAGTTATTGGTGATAATAAATTAGGCTAGCAAGCGTGTTCCCAGTTCAGTTCATTAACTATTAGCATGGACAGAGAAACAGAGGTTTCTGCTGATGTAGCTACAACCCTGGGGCTACTTATGGACTATTGTGCAAGATGCTACACTCCATAAGACAAAATATACTGCTGGGAAATTTTCCACTGCATTTTTAACATACTATTTCCACAGTTGACATTTCAACATCATGATTGTTTGTTCTCCTGGGAGATACTGGCATCTTTTGCAAATTTCAGTGGCTGTTGAATAATTGCTGTTGGGATGTTTCTTGCTTCTCATTTGCTGATTTAGTTTCACCATCTCATTACAAGTCTGTGATTTCTTTTCTGAAATCTGTAAATTTCATCTGCAAGTGGAAAAAAAAAAAAAGGAGATCAATCCTCTCAGACTTGAGAGACTATAAAATTTGGTCATTTGGCAACACATTCATTCTTGTTCTTTCTCTTGGTCTCCCTTGTGTGCAACGTTCTACATTTTTAGATAAGTGCTGGGCTGAAGAATGAAATTTGTGTCCAAGGAACAAATTGAAGCTTCCTGGCCTATCTGGGAATTAAATGAGCTGTTGCTTAAAAAGAACGTGTGATGACCTCCTCTGGCAGCACATTCTAGTGTTCTGCCACATGGACAGTGAGGAGTGTTTTCCTAATGACCTGCATTAAAAGGAGAGGCTCCATTTCCCTGAAATGGGTTACTACATAATGTGTCATGAATTAAATGCAATAATGTCAGTCCTTCCAGCTCCCTGATTGCATAATCTGATTGTGTTGTTCTTAAATAATTCCTCTCCAAACTGTAGCTTTATTTACAACTGGCTAGAATGGGTTACAAAAGAATCATAGTTAATATTATTTACTTCTTAGGGTTATTATTGAAGGTATCACATTCATCCTGAATTCATATTCATCCTGAGACGGACCATGGCCACCCAGGGAGTTTTTACGTGCATCTGACCCATATTCATTTGTTCTGACTTTGCATTATGTTAAGCAACAGCAGAGATTGATTATTTTGCAGGAAGTGGAAAGGTCAGAAGGATGAAGTAGCTACCAAATTGTCAACGAGCAGCCTCTGTAATCCTTTGAAAAGGAGGTTCTAGTAGGATTAGGTTGGGCAGAACTGAGTTGAAGGGAATTAAATATAAATTAATTCAATCCTTCCCATCTCAATTCTAACACCTTTTCTCTAAGAAAATCTTGCCTGATTCCCCAGACTAGGTCACTCTAGAATATTTCTCCATACTCTTTACTTTAGATTCATGGAATTTATCATTATAATTATAAATTTACTTGGAATGAATCTCACCTCTCATTTTTTTTTTTAACAAGTCACACCAGGCAGTGCAATGTATTTTAAAAGGATGACTTCTAGAGACTCATTCTGAATCCCTTCTTGGCTTCTTACCGGTTGTATGTCCTAAGTTTCTTTCTCTCTAAAATGGTCACATTAGTAGTTCCTACATCATAGAATTGTTTTAAGGATTGAATGAATTAATAGTTGTTAAACACTTAGGGGCACCTGGGTGGCTTAGTTGGTTAAGCGTCTGACTTGGGCTCAGATCATGATCTCACCATTGGTGGGTTTAAGCCCTGTGTCAGGCTCTGTGCTGACACCTCGGAGTCTGGAGCCTGCTTCAGATTCTGTGTCTCCCTCTCTCTCTGCCCCTTCCCAACTCACACTCTGTCTCTCTCTCTCTCTCAAAAATAAATAAACATTAAAAAAATTTTTTAAAGAAGTTGTAAAACCCTTAGAACACTGCCTGGCACACAGTAAACATTCATCTACTAAATATACCTATTAGCATTTTTTATTATTCTTAAACTATTTATTTATTTATTTATTTATTTATTTATTTAATTTTGAGAGAGAGAGGGAGAGAGAGAGAGAATCCCACGCAGGCTCTATGAGCACAGAGCCCAAAGTGGGGCTCGAGCTTACCTGGTGGGGGGCTCAAACTCACGAACCCTGAGATCATGACCTGAGCTGAAGTTGGATGCTTAACCAACTGAGTCACCCAGGTGCCCATGTTTTATTTTATTAATATCTGCCTCCCCCTAAGACTCTAAGCTCCGTAAAGACAGAGGGCATGTATGTTTTGTTCATTCCCATTACATTTCCAACTTATGTTACAGTGCCTGGCACATAGTAGCGATTTTCAACAAATATTTTCTGAATAAATATGTATCTAAGGGGCTCCTGGATGGTTCAGTCAGTCAAGCATCTGACTCTTGGTTTCTGCTCAGGTCATGATCTCACAGCTCATGAGTTCGAGCCCCAGATAGAGCTCCACCATGACAGTGCATAGCCTGCATAAGTTTCTCTCTCTCCCTCTCTCTCTGCCTTGTCCCTGCTTGCACTCTCTCTCTGAATATATATATATATATATATATATATGTGTGTGTGTGTGTGTGTGTGTGTGTATACGCACATATATAGTGTAGAGATATGAGATTCTCTGGAAGTGAATATGACCTCAAACACCAAAGGATTAAATTTTGCCTCCATAACATTACATTAACGTAGTGAATGAATGAGCCATATTTTATCAGCAAATACTGTATGAGAATATTTTAGGAAACATGATTTCATCCACAGTTAACTAATTTTGCGGTAAAGAACTATGCCATAATGAGTTTTTAAAAATAATATCTAAAAGGTCTCATCTTTTTAGGACAATAGCCAAAGCAGCAAACTGTTTGAATACGATGATAATTGTTTCTAATGTTCAGTAAATACAGTCACTTCCCATTAGGATGCTCCTTTTAAAGAAAGGCCTTTCCCCGTGTTTAAACGAGAGAAAACTAGAGATAGGGCCACAAAGGAGGTAAATGTTAAGATAAAGAAAGTTAGAGACAAGATAGAGATCAAGATCAACAACAGAGACAGGGATGGAGGTGGACGTGGAGGCAAAGGGAGCACCAGATGGGCTTGGATGGAGACAGAGGTAGCAAAGAAAGACAGATTTCTATAGGTCACCCACCTCAAATTAATTCCACAGGGACAATTTCTAGGATATGTCTTACCAGTCAAAAAATCAGCTTTTGAAGGTTTTTAGTAGAAAGACAAGTTTTAGGGGCGCCTGGGTTGCTCCGTCAGTTGAGCGACCGACTCTTGATATTGGCTCAGGTCATGATCTCACAGTTGGTGAGTTCGAGTCCCATGTTGGGCTCTCTGCTGACAGTGCAGAGACTACTTAGGATTCTCTATCTCCCAGTTTCTTTGCCCTCCCCTACACTCACTCTCACTCTCTTTCAAAAATAAATAAATAAATACAAAAAAAAAACCCAAAAACAAAAATAAATACATTTTTTTTAAAGACAGATTTTTTTTTATATGAAGTTTATTGACAAATTGGTTTCCATACAACACCCAGTGCTCATCCCAAAAGGTGCCCTCCTCAATACCCATCACCCACCCGCCCCTCCCTCCCACCCCCCATCAACCCTCAGTTTGTTCTCAGTTTTTAACAGTCTCTTATGCTTTGGCTCTCTCCCACTCTAACGTCCTTTTTTTTTTTTTTTTCCTTCCCCTCCCCCATGGGTTCCTGTTAAGTTTCTCAGGATCCACATAAGAGTGAAACCATATGGTATCTGTCTTTCTCTGTATGGCTTATTTCACTTAGCATCACACTCTCCAGTTCCATCCACGTTGCTACAAAAGGCCATATTTCATTTTTTCTCATTGCCACGTAGTATTCCATTGTGTATATATACCACAATTTCTTTATCCATTCATCAGTTGATGGACATTTAGGCTCTTTCCATAATTTGGCTATTGTTGAGAGTGCTGCTATGAACATTGGGGTACAAGTGCCCCTATGCATCAGTACTCCTGTATCCCTTGGGTAGATTCCTAGCAGTGCTATTGCTGGGTCATAGGGTAGGTCTATTTTTAATTTTCTGAGGAACCTCCACACTTCTTTCCAGAGCGGCTGCACCAATTTGCATTCCCACCAACAGTGTAAGAGGGTTCCCGTTTCTCCACATCCTCTCCAGCATCTATAGTCTCCTGATTTGTTCATTTTGGCCACTCTGACTGGCGTGAGGTGATACCTGAGTGTGGTTTTGATTTGTATTTCCCTGATAAGGAGCGACGCTGAACATCTTTTCATGTGCCTGTTGGCCATCTGGATGTCTTCTTTAGAGAAGTGTCTATTCATGTTTTCTGCCCATTTCTTCACTGGGTTATTTGTTTTTCGGGTGTGGAGTTTGGTGAGCTCTTTATAGATTTTAGATACTAGCCCTTTGTCCGATATGTCATTTGCAAATATCTTTTCCCATTCCGTTGGTTGCCTTTTAGTTTTGTTGGTTGTTTCCTTGGCTGTGCAGAAGCTTTTTATCTTCATAAGGTCCCAGTAATTCACTTTTGCTTTTAATTCCCTTGCCTTTGGGGATGTGTCGAGTAAGAGATTGCTACGGCTGAGGTCAGAGAGGTCTTTTCCTGCTTTCTCCTCTAAGGTTCTGATGGTTTCCTGTCTCACATTTAGGTCCTTTATCCATTTTGAGTTTATTTTTGTAAATGGTGTGAGAAAGTGGTCTAGTTTCAACCTTCTGCATGTTGCTGTCCAGTTCTCCCAGCACCATTTGTTAAAGAGGCTGTCTTTTTTCCATTGGATGTTCTTTCCTGCTTTGTCAAAGATGAGTTGGCCATATGTTTGTGGGTCTAGTTCTGGGGTTTCTATTCTATTCCATTGGTCTGTGTGTCTGTTTTTGTGCCAATACCATGCTGTCTTGATGGTGACAGCTTTGTAGTAGAGGCTGAAGTCTGGGATTGTGATGCCTCCTGCTTTGGTCTTCTTCTTCAAAATTCCTTTGGCTATTCGGGGCCTTTTGTGGTTCCATATGTATTTTAGGATTGCTTGTTCTAGTTTCGAGAAGAATGCTGGTGCAATTTTGATTGGGATTGCATTGAATATGTAGATAGCTTTGGGTAGTATTGACATTTTGACAATATTTATTTTTCCAATCCATGAGCAGGGAATGTCTTTCCATTTCTTTAAATCTTCTTCAATTACCTTCATAAGCTTTCTATAGTTTTCAGCATACAGATCCTTTACATCTTTGGTTAGATTTATTCCTAGGTATTTTATGCTTCTTGGTGCAATTGTGAATGGGATCAGTTTCTTTATTTGTCTTTCTGTTGCTTCATTGTTAGTGTATAAGAATGCAACTGATTTCTGTACATTGATTTTGTATCCTGCAACTTTGCTGAATTCATGTATCAGTTCTAGCAGACTTTTGGTGGAGTCTATCGGATTTTCCATGTATAATATCATGTCATCTGCAAAAAGCGAAAGCTTGACTTCATCTTTGCCAATTTTGATGCCTTTAATTTCCTTTTGTTGTCTGATTGCTGATGCTAGAACTTCCAGCACTATGTTAACAACAACGGTGAGAGTGGGCATCCCTGTCGTGTTCCTGATCTCAGGGAAAAAGCTCTCAGTTTTTCCCCATTGAGGATGATGTTAGCTGTGGGCTTTTCATAAATGGCTTTTATGATCTTTAAGTATGTTCCTTCTATCCCGACTTTCTCAAGGGTTTTTATTAAGAAAGGGTGCTGGATTTTGTCAAAGGCCTTTTCTGCATCGATTGACAGGATCATATGGTTCTTCTCTTTTTTTTTGTTAATGTGATGTATCACGTTGATTGATTTGCGAATGTTGAACCAGCCCTGCATCCCAGGAATGAATCCCACTTGATCATGGTGAATAATTCTTTTTATATGCTGTTGAATTCGATTTGCTAGTATCTTATTGAGAATTTTGGCATCCATATTCATCAGGGATATTGGCCTGTAGTTCTCTTTTTTTACTGGGTCTCTGTCTGGTTTAGGAATCAAAGTAATACTGGCTTCATAGAATGAGTCTGGAAGTTTTCCTTCCCTTTCTATTTCTTGGAATAGCTTGAGAAGGATAGGTATTATCTCTGCTTTAAACGTCTGGTAGAACTCCCCTGGGAAGCCATCTGGTCCTGGACTCTTATTTGTTGGGAGATTTTTGATAACCGATTCAATTTCTTCGCTGGTTATGGGTCTGTTCAAGCTTTCTATTTCCTCCTGATTGAGTTTTGGAAGAGTGTGGGTGTTCAGGAATTTGTCCATTTCTTCCAGGTTGTCCAATTTGTTGGCATATAATTTTTCATAGTATTCCCTGATAATTGTTTGTATCTCTGAGGGATTGGTTGTAATAATTCCATTTTCATTCATGATTTTATCTATTTGGGTCATCTCCCTTTTCTTTTTGAGAAGCCTGGCTAGAGGTTTGTCAATTTTGTTTATTTTTTCAAAAAACCAACTCTTGGTTTCGTTGATCTGCTCTACAGTTTTTTTAGATTCTATATTGTTTATTTCTGCTCTGATCTTTATTATTTCTCTTCTTCTGCTGGGTTTAGGCTGCCTTTGCTGTTCTGCTTCTATTTCCTTTAGGTGTGCTGTTAGATTTTGTATTTGGGATTTTTCTTGTTTCTTGAGATAGGCCTGGATTGCAATGTATTTTCCTCTCAGGACTGCCTTCGCTGCATCCCAAAGCGTTTGGATTGTTGTATTTTCATTTTCGTTTGTTTCCATATATTTTTTGATTTCTTCTCTAATTGCCTGGTTGACCCACTCATTCGTTAGTAGGGTGTTCTTTAACCTCCATGCTTTTGGAGGTTTTCCAGACGTTTTCCTGTGGTTGATTTCAAGCTTCATAGCATTGTGGTCTGAAAGTATGCATGGTATAATTTCAATTCTTGTAAACTTATGAAGGGCTGTTTTGTGACCCAGTATATGATCTATCTTGGAGAATGTTCCATGTGCACTCGAGAAGAAAGTATATTCTGTTGCTTTGGGATGCAGAGTTCTAAATATATCTGTCAAGTCCATCTGATCCAGTGTCTCATTCAGGGCCCTTGTTTCTTTATTGACCGTGTGTCTAGATGATCTATCCATTTCTGTAAGTGGGGTGTTAAAGTCCCCAGCAATTACCACATTCTTATCAATAAGGTTGCTTCTGTTTATGAGTAATTGTTTTATATATTTGGGGGCTCCGGTATTCGGCGCATAGACATTTATAATTGTTAGCTCTTCCTGATGGATAGACCCTGTAACTATTATATAATGTCCTTCTTCATCTCTTGTTACAGCCTTTAATTTAAAGTCTAGTTTGTCTGATATAAGTATGGCTACTCCAGCTTTCTTCTGGCTTCCAGTAGCATGATAAATAGTTCTCCATCCCCTCACTCTCAATCTAAAGGTGTCCTCAGGTCTAAAATGAGTCTCTTGTAGACAGCAAATAGATGGGTCTTGTTTTTTTATCCATTCTGATACCCTATGTCTTTTGGTTGGCGCATTTAATCCATTTACATTCAGTGTTATTATAGAAAGATACGGGTTTAGAGTCATTGTGATGTCTGTATGTTTTATGCTTGTAGTGATGTCTCTGGTACTTTGTCTCACAGGGTCCCCCTTAGGATCTCTTGTAGGGCTGGTTTAGTGGTGACAAATTCCTTCAGTTTTTGTTTGTTTGGGAAGACCTTTATCTCTCCTTCTATTCTAAATGACAGACTTGCTGGATAAAGGATTCTTGGCTGCATATTTTTGCTGTCTAGCACCCTGAAAATCTTGTGCCAATTCTTTCTGGCCTGCCAAGTTTCAAAAGAGAGATCAGTCACGAGTCTTATAGGTCTCCCTTTATATGTGAGGGCACGTTTACCCCTTGCTGCTTTCAGAATTTTCTCTTTATTCTTGTATTTTGCCAGTTTCACTATGATATGTCGTGCAGAAGATCGATTCAAGTTACGTCTGAAGGGAGTTCTCTGTGCCTCTTGGATTTCAATGCCTTTTTCCTTCCCCAGTTCAGGGAAGTTCTCAGCTATTATTTCTTCAAGTACCCCTTCAGCACCTTTCCCTCTCTCTTCCTCCTCTGGGATACCAATTATGCGTATATTATTTCTTTTTAGTGTATCACTTAGTTCTCTAATTTTCCCCTCATACTCCTGGATTTTTTTATCTCTCTTTTTCTCAGCTTCCTCTTTTTCCATAACTTTATCTTCTAGTTCACCTATTCTCTCCTCTGCCTCTTCCATCCGAGCCGTGGTGGTTTGCATGTTGTTTTCCATTTGCTTTAAAGCGTTTTTCAGCTCCTCGTGACTGTTCCTTAGTCCCCTGATGTCTGTAGCAAGAGATTCTCTGCTGTCCTGTATGCTGTTTTCCAGCCCAGCGATTAATTTTATGACTATTATTCTAAATTCACTTTCTGTTATATTATTTAAATCCTTTTTGATCAGCTCATTAGCTGTTGTTATTTCCCGGAGATTCTTCTGAGGGGAATTCTTCCGCTTGGTCATTTTGGATAGTCCCTGGTGTGGTGAGGGCCTGCAGGGCACTTCCCCTGTGCTGTGGTGTATAACTGGAGTTGGTGGGCGGGGCCGCAGTCCGACCTGATGTAAAGACAGATTTTAATATGTGATAAGGAGACGTCTTGAGTCAGCATCAGTCAGCCAACAAATGCCATTAAACATTATTCTACGCCCTGAGATGTAGTGTCTGGATTCTCTAGAAACTTTCAGTTTCATGGTGAGTGAATGTTCAACAAACGCATCAACAAATAACATAATTTCCATCACTGACCAGTGCTCAAGAAGAAGAAGTTGTGTTCTACGAAGGTAGTGGATTTGATGGTGGGCAATACAGTGGGAAGGCTGCTAATGTTAAATAGAAAGCCTAGAAATTTGAGCCTGAATGTTGAGAAGGAATCAGCCATCTGGGGGAAGTGCTCTCACTTTGCATAAAAAAGGAGCAGCAAGAATTGTACTGTAATTTGGTTGTCCACTTTCCCCTCTCTCCATCCTCTATGCCATGTATAGCTGTGTCTCTGAATTCAAGTAAATAGAAACCTGATTACTTGCTTTTTTATGCTAAATGCTAAGATATTTTCAGTTGTGCATAGTAATAATAGGTATGTTATTTTAAGTTTCAAAATCCTGATAAAACTTCTGTCATCTTCCTTTATCTGTCCTCTTCTTTTCCTTAGTCTTCTTTATTTACTATCCTTTCCATTTACTTTGTTAGAGTACCATTCTCAGTTGGTCACATTCTCAGTTGATCACTGAGATTTCAGAGTCATTTCTGCAGTTCTGTTACGGTACTTCACTTTAAATAACAGATGAGTAACCGAACAATTGCCTCCATACTGATACCTTTGTATATTCAACTGTTTTAAATGCATCGGTGTTGAACATTTAAACAAAGTCAATCATGAATAATTTATAAAGTACAGTAAATATGTCCCTGCAACCATCTTTAGTGTAAAGAATATGAGTGACACACATTCAGTTTGCACATGTCATGATGCACTTGTATTTCTAAACAGTGCCTTGGGCACATAAGCACTTGAGCAATCCTGTCAATCCTATCAGCATTCAGGTGCCAGTTTTGTGATTGACATCAGAGGAAATTTGTGTCATCTGGAAGGATAAGATTTTATGGGAAGGCAGATCATAATTACTCTTGCCTCTAGAGAGAAACCCTATTAGTCAAATAGGAAGGAAAATGACTCATAGAAAATAGACCCACATCTCAGCTAAAGGTCAGGTATCTCTGTCTAAATCTAAACTACACATCAGTATTTATTCATTCAACCAACACATCTTCACTGTGAATGTCCTATTTTCTGGGCACTGTTGCTCAGGATTTTACTACAAGAGACAACATATCTAGCCCCCAAATAGTCCAGGGAAGGAGAGAGATGAGGAAAGGAATATTAACTATGCCATGTAATAAATGATTGGGGGGATGTACAGAGTGTGGGAGGGAAGCATATAAAAGTTAGACAAGTAATACCACTTGAGTGTGAGGCAAGTTAGCAATGTTTAACTGCAGGAAAGCTGGCTGTAAGTTTGTGAAGCCAAAAGAGAAGTAAAGAGTGTTCTGGGCAGAGAGAATGACCCACCCACGCATGTGGAGGCAACACAGCTGGAGCACTTGGTGGTTTCCAAGTTTTGGGGGATGGGCTTCCAAGATAAAAGGAAACTGATATGTTTAGACAATTGAATAAGCAGGACAAGATGACACCACTGTTGTGCTTCAGAGGAGATAAGCATGAGGGCTAGAACACATAGAGATGTCACTGTCTGCTCTGATAGATCCTGTGTAATCTGGGAAGGGAAGCAAGAGATAGGATATTAGAGCTCTCCAGGATCATCCAGGACACACACAGAAAGAGAAAATCATCAACATTGTGAATTTAGCATTTTGAGTGCTGGTCTATATTATAAAGCCACAGTTATCAATTCCCTTTTTTCTGGAAAAAATAAGGGCCTCTCATGGTCCCTGTTCTCTTTTTGGGTCTGTGCTACACATCTGACTTAGAAAACAATGATGGGCTTTGGAGGTTCTTCCCATTTTAAAGCCTAAAAGCTTTTGGTGTGGCATGCAAGAGTTTCAAAGAAAATAATGCCAATAGAGGCTAAAAAAATGTTAGTGGAATGACAATATAGGGACAGTAAATAGTTCCAGAAAGACACAATTCCAGGGCTCATATAGTAAATCAGTTGGAAACCCAGAAAATTAATTGCATTTGATTTGATTCTTTATAGCACTAAATATATTAGTAATTAATGTTTCTGTGCTCTCAAGATACGATGTGATTATATATGTTTGTCACAGTGGGGAAGAAAAATTATTGAATTCATAAATCAGTGCACTCTTTATACCTCTCTTATAAAGGGCAGTTATTTGTGGGTTGAGGACTACAGAGAGAAATTAGAGTGTGAAAGTTTGGACTGAGCCTAAATGTTTCCTTTAAAATTCAAGAATAAAATTAAACACAAGCAGGTATTCATAAATATTAAAATGTAGTCATATTCATTTAAGATCACAAAGAAGACAGACCACCTCAATTAAACAAACTAGTAACACTCCTAATTTGAGAAATGCCTTTAACTCATTCTTACCTCTTAATTCATGGCATTCTTAACTGTACAGGAGTTTGGGTCAGGTAAACTTTAGGTCCTTTCTAAACAAGATGATAAAATCATAAGTACACTAATTGGCTTTTGGTAGTTCATTCAAACTTAATAGTCCTGTCCTATCTGATTATTAATGGGCTTGAATGAATACTGACAATAATTTGACGAGTGAGTTCACAAAGGGACAGAGGCAATCCAAATCTTAAATTTGATAACTAACCAACTAGGTCTTTTTTCATTTCGTAATCATCGACTATGCTCACATGGACCATCCTAAAAGAACATAGACCCATTCATTCAGGATTCATTGACCTGGACCTGAGGTCACCAGAACTGCTTAAAGAGCCCCTGAATTTGATCACTAATTCATAAGAAGGTACTGCCTCTGTGACTAGGGACTTTATGAACTAAAATCAATATTCCCAATGCCTTCTTACTTTGAACCAGGATTTGAAAGGTATGAAGAATTAATTATGCTAATGTGTGCCTAGCAATGCAAGTGAAATAAAATGTCATTGCAGCAAAGCTTAATCATAATTAGTGGATCACAGGTTTTGAAATAAGGTACTAAAATGGGAACACTAAGATACTGCTTCATGGCCTGCTAATACTCTTTATAGTGTTAAACCGATCAGAGTCTGGTAGCAGCAATGAATGTGAGGCTGTACAAATTTTTTAAATTTCCATATGAAATGAGAAGCTGTTGTGTGCAAGTAAACATTTTATAATTATGAAATTAATCCAGGATGCTAAACCAGTATATATAAAAGCCATATTACATCACAATTAGCTGAACCATAGTTTAAATGTGTAAAACATATACTTGTATCAGTTAAAAAAAAAAAAAAGACTGGCTGAAGGAACTGAGAAAAAAAGCTTATGCCAACTGTGGTGTCAGTCCTGGAGGGTATTTAAAAATAGAAATAATCAACATTTAGCTGAGTTTTCATTCTTACTGTAATGAAGCAAATTAGCATGTGACATAAGCCATCTCTTAATAATAGTTTCAAGCTGCATTGACATAGAGTAATCAAATTTCCATAGGAAATTTAACTTGCATGCTAGACAGTTTAATTATCTGGTGCACATTTCAATAGTTCCCATTATAAGAAAATATGCCAGAGTTTGTCACTGAGAGTGTCTATAACAATAGTTTGAACACTTCAATAAATTTTAATTATCTTATAAATCATCTGCCTGCTGATACATATAAATGTGTACATTCATTCAAATATTACTTAATTTGACCAAAACTGGGTGGTGAAACAGTAACTAAAGTTAGTCTTAAATTAACATCTTTATTCCATAAGTTCTTAAAGTATAACAAATAATCTTGTCATTTTATAATATGAACTTTAAAAAGTTGGCATAGAATATGACAATTAAATCTAGCTTTAATATCCTATTCCAGAGATCACACAGAATTACTCAAAGCTCAGTCTCTGGAAGGCTTCCCACTTCCTGTTATGGTAAATATGTAATATTAATGTCTGTATAGTCGAAGACATGAAAACAAACCAACAAAAAATATTCTACTCCAGAAATGCTTCCTTTACCTCTCTCTAGGTTATAAGATCCTGCCACCTCCTACTGTCTAGGAAACAGATATGCGAACACATCGTGTCTTCTATTTTCATAGTGCTCCATAAAAGCACCTTCACATACATAACATCATGAGGCCCCCGCTGCCCTGAAGTAGTTGGTTGACTGTTAGTCTCTTGTTACACTTGAAGAAATGGAAACCACAATCCCCAGCACAGTCTTGATCTCAAAACAGTCCACAGCCTCTTCAATGCTGCTAAAGCTGATCCATTTTGCTTATAGGATGGTATTGATATATTTTATATTCTTATTTTAGATAAAATTGTGACATGAGAGCTATCCTCTTTTTCTCTGTCAAAGTATCTGAAAGGGGGCTGCAAGAAGTTGATGAAGACGGGCACACCGACACAGTGAAAAGGGATAATAGATAGCCTTACACTGTGGCAGGAAAGAGAGAAAATACACTTTCTGAAAAGACTCAAGAGTTCCTGCATTGCCGTAAGCTCAGCTCCTGTGGTTCAGTCAACATGGACACCCACTGATGCCATAGCCCCCAAACACATCATGGTCCTGTAGCCTGGTACAATGACTAGTGCTGACATCAGAATGTGTGAGTCATCAAGGAAGGATTAACTACACCAGCTCAAGGAAGTGTGCTAATTTTATTCACAATGCTAATAATAATAATAATAATAATTAATAATAATAAGGCTGATATTTACCAGATATTTCCTACACATTAGGCTTGTGGTAAAGCCTCCCTAATCATCATGTTCTGTGTCATTCTAGCCTCCCTCCTCTTCTCTTCCCATTCATCCATGGTCCCTTGACTCCATCTATAGACTTGGTCTTTCCCCAGTGTCCAGGCCTTGTCCAAAATGCAGGCAAGAAAGCCGTGATGATATTTGCCTCACAATTTAAAACTCAAAAACCAAGTCACCATTCTTCTTAGTCTGGCTTAAACTTTGGGACCTATTTCTCATCTCATCTCCTGCTTTGTTTCAAACTATCAGTTTGTGTCCTGGTGGTGATGATAGTACCTGGTAGACTTTAAAGTTCATGAAAGAAAAGACAATATTGGTCTTATTCAGCACTGTAGTCTCAATAGTCAGCACCCAATTACTGGCATGAAATAGGTATTCAAGGGGCGCCTGGGTGGCGCAGTCGGTTAAGCGTCCGACTTCAGCCAGGTCACGATCTCGCGGTCTGTGAGTTCGAGCCCCGCGTCAGGCTCTGGGCTGATGGCTCAGAGCCTGGAGCCTGTTTCCGATTCTGTGTCTCCCTCTCTCTCTGCCCCTCCCCCGTTCATGCTCTGTCTCTCTCTGTCCCAAAAATAAATAAACGTTGAAATAGGTATTCAATTGTTTGTTAAGTAAACCAAATTTACCACCAGTCTAGCTGGCCCTTATACTTAGATTCTCTTAATGTAATGTTCCTAATGCTGCAGCAGCAGCATTATTATAAACTATCACTTATTATTTACTGTGTGCTGAGGCTTTATATATATTATGTTATTTAATCCTCACGAACTTTTCAAGGTAGGTATTATCATTTTAATCACACAGAAAGGAAAATGAAGCTCCATGAGGCTAATTGATTTTCGCAAAGTCTGTCACACACAAATGGTAAGTGAACCACAGTTCAAAGATCTGAGTTACGCCAAATAGAGCCACCATGTTCTCCTCTGGACTCTCCTGGGAATTGCAGTGACCTTCTGAACCCCAGACCAAGGCTTTGGACCTTGTTGCTTGCTGATAGTCTTTCCTGATGTCAGATGCCCACATTTCCAATGTCTACCTGTCCTTGGTTCACCCTTTCCTGCGTTGGGACATTCCTGAGCACCATATGACTATGTATCTTCCGTAGCCACATCCTTTTGATTGAAGCCCTCCCTTCCCCAAGTATACCAAGTGACAGTTTTAAGCACCAGAGGTTGCACCTGGGGAGGGTAAACTTACACGAGCAGTCCAGGAGAGCAGGGCTCAGAGAGTGAGTGGGAGCCAAAGGCTTTCAAGATTACAAAGGGTCAGGTGAGAGAAACAAATTACAATCATCTAGGACAAAAGGCATAAATGGGGTGGAACCTGGATGAACAAATTGGGTATCCATAATTAAATGGAACTAGAATGAGAAAAACATGTGTGATCAAAAGCCCAGTGTAGGAAATTTGAGTGGCCACCACAAACCAACCTGCTATGCCCCTGACTTCCGTTTTTGGAAAACGGTGTGGGATGAAGAAGGATTGAATTGGTTCAAAGGGTATAACATGCATACTTCCAGTGTTTCTTCTGCTTGAAGACATATATCACTCTGTCAGTGGCCTGGCACATGATAGGCTTTCAATGTGTATTGTTGGATGAATAAATCAGCCAGTTGTTTTTGAAGACAATGTTACACATACCAACACTTCCTCCTACGACCAAGTCAGCCTACCAGTGTCATCTCTATTCCAGGAGGTGAATTCTAGTCTTCCCCATACTGCTGCAGTGAAATAGACCGCACCTAGCCTGATGGGCAATAAATATTATGCCAACTGCACCATACATCCAAAATCCTGCTTTCTGAAGCATTCATTGTATTTTACTACTTTGTTATATATTGTTTTATATGTCACTCACAAATCCTGAGGGATGTGTTCCAAGATCATTACTGACATCCCCATACATGATAGTTGACCACCATTATAGATTATAGTTTCAACCATGAAATTCAGTAGACTCTAAATGAAAAATTTGTTAGGCTTTCCAAACTTTTCTTATTCTACCAAACACAAAACTGATGTCACTAATTATATAACTAGCTTGTTAAATTTCTGTTAATGAAGAAATACAAGTTTTGTCATCTCACAAGAGTTGCTACAAATGGAAGAATGAATGAAGAAAACTGCTAGGAAGCCATGTGTGTGCGGGACAGCAGGCCAGCACCCCCACTGGCCTCCAAGTGCCTGCCACACAGGATACGTCATTCTAACCCATGCCATGACACATCTTAAAAGTGACTTGATTCCTTGAGCCTTTAGGATTACTTGCAAACAAACAGAACTATAAATATTAGATCCATAAATGTCAGTGCTCTTCTTCATATGATATTCTTCTCAAGTGGAAGAAGCAGTATAGAAAAGCCAAAAGCACAGGCTTTCCCATCCTACAAAGTTGGGTTTTGGATCCAGGTTTCTGTTTCTTAGTAACTGCACAACCTTGGAAAAATTACTCTTTCTGAGCCTCATTGTTGTAGTTTATTTAAAAAGGCTAATCATCGTATTCACCTCATGAGGCCGTTGTGAGGATAAAATGAGATAATCTGCATACAGCACTATGGCCATTGGTAGAGATTAGCTCTTCATTTGTATTATTAGATTACAATTTCTGGGCAGGAACTATGCCTTTTGTTTGCCTGAATCCCTAATGCAACAGTAAAAAAAACAGTTAATTTATTTAAAAGCCTGGGCTTCTAAAGGAATAAGCTTTAATTTTCAGAAAAAAAAAAAAACCCTTCTGTATAATATAGGTCAAATGAGGTGTGAGATAATGAGAAACCACAAACCTCCAGCAGCCTCTTTGGCTGCAGAGAAACGAGAGCAGAGGAGAACGCCAGTTCTGAGCCCCTTGAACACTTTCAGTCATCAACAGACTTACGAAAGGAAGGGAATTTCATCTCTGTTAAAAGTAGTCGAAGTATTATGCTCATTTGAGATTTCCGAGCTTTGGCCTAGAAGGCAAAACTAAATGGTTTGCTTGCCCAGGAAAGAGCTGAGAGAATTTCACCCTTTCTTCACTCTCAAAGCAAACCTGGCTTCGTTTCCTCTTTTCTTCTGTCAGGGAACGTCTCAAAGCAGCTGGCAAGCTCTTTACTGCAGCCAATGCTGTTTTTGAAACTTTTACTGATCCAGAAAATAGCTGAATCTGTGCTCTCGGGAAGAACAAAGATTGATGGGGGATTTCCAGCAGTTGGTGCCAAAAATTCCTTAACCTGTAGAAGTGATACTAGAACCAGTACCAAAGAAAGAAGGGTTGGGGGGAGGGGGGGAGGCCGGTACTCTGCTGTGAACATAATGTCTCCCAAATAAATAGCCTCCTCCAGCCTGAGACAGAGCTGCTGTTTTCCCGCTAGCGAGTTAGTGTAATTGGTGTTTGCAAAAGATACCTATTGCAGGGGCTGTTGTGTAAGTAGATGAAAGGGAAAAGAACAATAGCAAAGACAAAAATTACATTGCAGTCACTTTAAAAAAAAGCACGTCCATCACAATGACTTCACTCTAAGCAAATTGCAACAGCTCTCACTTACTAGGCCCTTGCTCTGTGCCAGGCACTTTGCATGCATTATCACCTTCTCACATTTAATTCTCCCAATGAATCTGTAAGGGAAGAGGTAAAATGATCTTCGTTTTAGAGATGAGGAATTTATGACTCAGAAACACTAAGTGACTTGCAGAAGGCCACTTGGCTCATAAATGATGGAGCCGGAATTTAAGAGTAGTTTGGTTTTTTTTTAACCGTACTTTTGTTTTGTTTTGTTTTTTTTTAATTTCCTTAAGTAATCTCTATACCCAGCATGGGGCTTGAACTCACAACCCTGAGATCAAGAGGTGCATGCTCTATCAACTGAGCCAGCCAGGCAGCCCAAAAGTAGTTTACCAGGATTACTAAACCCTAACTGTTATACTTATTGCCTCAGAAAAGGAGAGAAAAGCTCAGTTGACTGAAGAAGGCAGTAGCCAAGCCAGCAAGGAGTGTTTAATGATGAAGTTTTGGGGTGATGGTCGGGTGGTCCAGAGCCAACTACCAAGAAAGAATTCTTGAAGACGTCTTTGGTGCAAAAAGGTGATTTTATTAAAGCATGGGGACAGGACGCATGGGCAGGAGGAACTGCACTGGGTCCAAATGGGTAACTCATTATATGCCCTCAGGTTGAGAGGGGGTCAGGGATGGAGTAAGTCTCTAAGGAATTTTGGAAGCGAGGTTTCCAGGACCTTGAGGGGCTAGCTGTTGCTAGGGGAAATGCCATTTATTACCATTTAATAAAACCTCAGTCATGAGACCCTTTAAATGTATATCAGAGAGCTATAAACTTGGAGTATGATTGCCAGCATATGTCTTGGGGCAGTTGAGATAAAGGAAGTAGACTTACAGGATTCTGGAGGTTGGGATACTGTTAAGCTAAGGTACTCTTTTGCCCCTAGCAAAGTGTCATCATCTAGGCAGCTGAGCTCCTAGAGAGAGGTCACTCTGCCAGTTTCAAGGACTTGTCAATGGGCTGTAGGCAGTAAGGGAATTTAATTTTTCATTTGCCTTAGTTACCCACATTACCATGGCAAGCACTGTTAAACCCCTTTCCCTTGTTCTCTAGTATCTGGGAGTGTCCAAGGACACACATAGATCCCACTTGGGGTGGGGGTGGGATGCTAGCTTGTGCTTTTTTTGCCCCTCAGCCTGCCTCATGCTCCCTCATCATGTAGGACTTAAGGGAAAATATTGCAGACACTACCAAACAGGAGAGTAAAGAATCAGAGGGAACACAGAAGCTTGTGATGGCTCCAACCATTTATCTGGGACTAGAGAGATAGTACCTAGTCGAAGGAGAACGGATGGTCAAAATGAGGCCACAATTTTAGTTAAATGTCTGTGTTTTTATAAATCATTATATATGTTTACCTATATATAGTGATTATTCATTTTATATACATTCCTTATTTTTGCTAAATTCCCAATTGCAGAGTGCTTGTATAGTATAGATACTTGCGTCCACCTACCCTATGAATCATGATTAGTACACTTTTCTTCGGACCCTCTTCCCCCTTTCCCACTCTTGCCACTCCCTCCTAGTTTCATTTACAGTAATTTTGATGATTTATAACTAGTGTTTATTTGTCTACATACCTATGTATAGTCTATCCCTCATCCCCTACGCAGACAATGGGAAATTTCTTGCAGGGGCATGGCTCACAGTAGAAGCTTAAAACTGTTTTCCTTGATTGAATGAGTGCTCAGTTGAGGATTCTATTTCCTGATGGATCAGTAAATGTTCTTCATATTTTGTAACCATTAACTCTTTGTCTATTCAGATTTGTTGCACATATTCTCTTATTTCTTATGTTCCCTTTGGGTTTTTTGTTTGTTTATGATAGGTATTTAATACTAGAAATAAGATATATTGTAATGTTCAGTTTACTGTATATTTTCATCATTATGATTTCTGAAACCTATGTACCAATTAGGTCTATCTTTTAATGATTTCTCATTGTACTTTTAAATGGTCTGGAGTTGATTTTTAATATATGGTGGAATTAGGAATTTAAATGAAAGTATTTCCAGTAGTGCTCTATTTTCTCAACTCCTAATCTCATATATATTTCTTACATATTCCTTTATGATTTGCAATCTATAATATACTAATACAGTCTATTAAATTAATGTAGTTCTTTACATACATCAACACATCTGTTCTACTTATTTACCTGTTAATCCTTTTGTTTGTACTTCCTTGTTTTAATTATTGTTTTATAAAAATTGTACTTTCTGGTGTATTCCAGTATCTTTTAAGGCAAGACTGCTCTATCATTTTTCTGTTCCCAAATTTTCTTACCATTCTTGCCTGATTTTACTTTCTGTGGAATTTTAATATTTTACTTATTTTACTATTTACTATTTAATGACTTTAATATTTAAATCGAGTCTGATCATAGCCAGTGAAGCAATCTTTCCTTACACCATTGAATGATTCCTGGACATTCTTGCAGTCCTCTGACACAGGCAACTGCATTGCCATCTTGGCAAATCCTCTCTCCCTCCAGCTCTGCACTTGACTTGTTGAGATTTCATTCCATGAGTGCATTTCAACATGACCATTTTTGCCTTATACTTTTGGGAATTTAAGCCTCCAAAATAATGTAGAAACAGATTATGATGGGAATAAAATTTTAAAAATCAATGGAGCGAAGTGGCATGTCATCGTAGGTAGAAATAAAGATTCAATTCAACATGTAGGAAAATTATATTTGAAAGCCCCTTAAATTATCTGTTTAGTTTGGCATATAGGGTTTTGTGTACACAACTATGGGCAATAACATACATATATTACAATGTGTAATGATATCTATAATGTATATAATAAAGAGTACACTCATTTAGGGGAGTCAGAATTATCAGTACTATTTAACATATTTTCTCTCTTCTTACCTTCCCCTATTGAGTCTCTATTTTAAAAATTTATATAAATTAAATGCACTTAAGAGGCTGCTTCACTCAGTCTGCATGGTTGAGAGATGCTTCCTAATTCTTAGGCTGTTTTGTTATTGAACCTCCGATTTAGGAGGTAAGCAATGCACAAATTATTTTTTTTTTAAAGTATATCTTCTTGGGGCGCCTGGGTGGCTCATTTGGTTGGGTGACCAGCTTCGGCTCAGGTCATGATCTCATGGTTTGTGAGTTCAAGCCCCGTGTCGGGCTCTGTGCTGACAGCTCAGAGCCTGGAGCCTGCTTCAGATTCTGTGTCTCCCCCTCTCTCTACCCCTCCCCTGCTCACGCTCTGTGTCTCTCTGTCTCTCAATAATAAATAAACATTACAAAAATAAATAAAATCATTAAAAAAGTGTATCTTCTTTCAGGTCATGGGTTTGCTCTTTTGCAAACAGCAAACTATAGGTAAGACATAGACTTTGATTCTCAATTTGGTTTGATGAGTCTTTTTTATATTTTGTCCAGGATTTTGATGGAAGTTTTACGATTAGGCTTGAATTTTAGTGTCCTAAGTTTTCATATCTGTGTGTGTGTGTGTATGTGTGTGCACACGCGCACTTGCATGCACCTGTGCTTTTATTATTATTTGGAGAGAAATTGGGAGATGCTGCATCTGAGGTGGCTAGATAAAGATAATATCACAAGATGTTTCCACACTATTATTTCATAAATATTTGTTTGAAGCATGGTGTTCCTCAAGTCTGTTAAAAGATTAACTTCAACAACTGGAATTTCTTAATAGAATTGTTTGTAGAGATGAGTGTGATTATATGGATTTATAATCATCCAAGGTGGGGCGGGGAGGTTGTCCTTCATTTTATTACCATGTCCTTCTCATGCCAAATGCATTTGTTTGTGTCTGGTGCTAAATGCTCAATATGATTAGCTAATTTCACTTCCATCCCTGCCTCCATTAAAGCTTGCTCCTTAGCCTACCAATGTAATGAATCCCTCCTGAGGAAGTGTATGGATGGGACTTTGTTCCAACTAGGGGCAATATTAGTTCTTGAAGTTCTGCTAGAAATGGCCTTTTTCTTAGTCTTTCAGTGCAGAGATTATGACAAAGTCTAGGACTTGAGGTGAGCAAAAGAAAACCACGGTTGACAAATACTATCTCTGATTAACTAAGAGCCATGTGATAAGAGATGGCTGCGATTTGTTCCTTATCCTAAAGAAGCTTCCAGTCTAGTGTGGGAGATAAACAGTTAATCAAATAACTATGTTATGGTGTGAAGAGTTCTGTATTAGAAGGATGACCAAAATTAGACCATTACACAGGCATGAGATGATTACTTCTGCTTGGTCAGGAGTTAGAGGAACAATCAAATGAACAAAATCTCAATTCACCATTACAGGAAATCAACATGCCAAAATATTGTGGGAAAAAAAAAAAAAGATCAGCAGTTTTGTCGACTATACTTCAATTTTTAATTTTTTTTAAATACAAAAAAAATTTGAAGTTTAGCAGCAGCAGAAACAGTAGTAAATGCTACATGAACTAGTTTCTGGAAATCTGCATGGAAGAGCTGAGTTTTGAAGGATGAATATGAATACAGACGAAAACATCCTGGAGATGTTGAAAGATCAGCATACCCAATTTGTGTAGGTGTGAAAATGCCTACTCTGATACAAGAAAAATAAATTGTCCACTATGACTCATCTTGGTGTGCATGTTTGGAGTGTTGAAGGTGAAGTTAAAGACTAGGATTGGGCTCCTAAGCCATACTACTGATTTTGAAATTTGTTCTCTGGGTGACTCAGAGGTTATGGTGCAGAAGAATGATATGGTCATATTTATGTTTTAGAAAGAAAGCTGGCAACAGAGTAGGGAGCCAATGCCAAGAAGATAGTTGGGAAGAATTTGTTCCTGCCAGCTAAATGTAGAGTTTGCCTTCCATTCCTCTTTGCTTCTGGAAGAGGGTTAAAATGGAGGAGGAAATAGGAAGAAAACCAGAAGAAGACAAGAAAAACTCTCTGGAGGAATTTATTTTAAATTTTTTTTTCAACGTTTATTTATTTTTGGGACAGAGAGAGACAGAGCATGAACGGGGGAGGGGCAGAGAGAGAGGGAGACACAGAATCGGAAACAGGCTCCAGGCTCTGAGCCATCAGCCCAGAGCCTGACGCGGGGCTCGAACTCACGGACCCCGAGATCGTGACCTGGCTGAAGTCGGACACTTAACCGACTGCGCCACCCAGGCGCCCCTGGAGGAATTTATTTTAATCAGTAGTAGGAGTGAGGAATCTTCCATTGTTCTCATCTCAAGATCTTGTATGGCATCTCAAGCCTGGAAACCTGGAGCTACCTACTGGATATTGTCTCCCGGTTTCTAACACCTCTCCCTTTTTTGCCTGGCACATCTGATTTTGTCACTAAATTTTAATTTAAAAAAAAAAAAGCAACACGTTTTCTCATGCCCTTCTTACCATTACCAACACTGGCTTCCAGTTTAAACACTTAGCAGCTAACCAAGATCCTGAGGGGCTTATTTTCTCTCTCACTGTTGAGTGTTGCTCATAGATGATCCTCTAAAAGTTCTGCTTTTATCATTACAAACCCTGCTTAAAAGCTTAATTTGAAGGACAGAAGTTAAATTCGTAGACTAAATTTTAAAATTTCATCCTACCTACCAGCATGATTGTTCTCATTTAGAGCCTTTGGCCATAGTATTCCTCCCATAGTCCACTCCTTAGTCCACTCATATCAAAATTCTTTCGGTCCCTCATAGAATTAAAACTTCAGCTCAAATTCTATTTCTCGTGACATGTTTTTTAGGTGGGTAAGGGGAGGCCATACATCCCTTTTGTTCAGCGTTTGATGCTTTATTGAGAAAGCCCTCCTCATTTCTCTACATATATTATTTGCCTGAATCTGTGCCAAGTTCTCAGAAATAGTCCAGTAGTCTAATAGTTTCCAGTGGGAATGTGTTGAGTTCAATTCAGCCAATATTTACTGCGTACCTAATATGTGTAAGGTATTGTGCTAAACATTCTCAGGATGCCAATGTTGAAGGATAAGTAAGTCAAATGTCTGCTCTCAGGAAGAACAATTAAATTTATTCAGTGGAGAGCTATTTCCACTTCACCTGTAATATTAATTTGTGACTTTTCAAATAAGATACTCTTCCTTCATTGATGTGGTGAGTTTCATAAGTAAGTGAAATCATGATGGAAGTTGCATAAATGTGTTTAAATGGCACACATTTCACATTTCACAGCAAAAGTGCAGTCTCAGTAGACACAAATGTAATCAAGCCTTCAGTACAACTATCCAATGTATATATGGCTAATTATACCAAATGTCTTAATCCATCCGGGCTGCTATAACAAAATACCACAGAGTGGGTGGCTTGTAAGCAACAGAAATTGATTTCTTACAGTTCTAGAGATTGGAAGTCTGAGATCAGGGTGCCAGTATGATCGAGTAAGGGCCCTCTTCTAGGTCACAGCCTGCCAACTTCTCACTGTGTACTCACACGTAGAAGGGGCCAATGAGCTCTCTCAAGCATCTTGGGCATTAATCTCATTCATGATGATTCTGCCCTCATGACTTCATCACTTCCTATAGGCCCCATGTCCTCACCTCCTCATACCATCACATTGAGCACTAGCATTTCAACATGACTTTGGGGGGAACACAAACATTCAGACTATAACACCATATATATTGAAAAATGCCATCCTCAGAGGCTAAAAGTTTAGGAAATGGATGTATCCATTTTCCACACCACCTTTATACAAGTGCCTGCACTGTTTTGAGATTTCCCTGCTATTCGTTTTAAAGGAAGGCAAACATAATTTCTTCTTTCTTATTATTTAAAGTAATTAAATTTCACTTGAGAGGAGAATTTAACCAATAAGTTAATAACAGCCATAGTTAGAAATGGAGTACATGAAGGGGACAAACTATAAGGAGGTAGGCAAGCCTGATAAAAATGTAAGACCGGTTGCATCAGCCCTGACATTTACATCAGAAATCATTTACCCTCTGGTACCCTTAGCAAGGAAATCAGTTGTCAGGAATCAATAATTCCATTAGATGGGAAACATAATTTTCCAGATGATGGGAATTTTATCCCAGAAGCATTTGAATATCTCAGGGAAAAATAAAGGATTAAGCCTCTTAAGAAAGCAAACGTACCCTATGTTATCATCTTTGGCCAATGCTTTCTAATTCTTCTTTTTCATATCTTTAAATACAGAATCCCCTTCACCTACAGCTGAGTTTAGAAAATTCATTAAGTTCTGACGCTGATGTCACTGTCTCAGTCCTGACCATGAACAACTGGTACAATTTTAGCTTGTTGCTGTGCCAGGAAGACTGGAACATCACCGACTTCCTCATCCTTACCCAGAATAATTCCAAGTTCCACCTCGGGTCTATCATCAACATCACCACCAACCTCTCCTCCACCGAGGACCTCTTGAGCTTCCTGCAGGTCCAGCTTGAGAGTGTTAAGAACACCACGCCCACAATGGTGATGTTTGGCTGTGACATGGAAAGTATCCGACGGATTTTTGAAATTACCACCCAGTTTGGAGTAATTCCCCCTGTGCTTCGTTGGGTGCTAGGGGATTCTCAAAACGTCGAGGAACTGAGGACAGAAGGTCTGCCCCTAGGGCTCATTGCTCATGGAAAAACAACACAGTCCATCTTTGAGTACTATGTACAAGATGCCATGGAGCTGGTCGCAAGAGCTGTAGCCACAGCCACCATGATCCAGCCAGAACTTGCTCTTATTCCCAGCACGATGAACTGCATGGATGTGGAAACTGCAAATCTCACTTCAGGACAATATTTATCAAGGTAGGATGCGAGGCCTGTGTTATATTCCCATTCATAGGGTTTTGACAAGAAGCAGAATTTCCCTATCTATCTGCTTTGTAGAAATCTTGATTTTGAGTAGCTTTAAACTCTAGTAATATTTCTGAGTGGCTTTCTGGTTACATAGGCTAGTATCCCATGATCTGTCATCTGAAATTTGATCTGAAGATTTGAAAGCACATGGTGTACAATAGGGAACACACAGTCCTGCTTTTAAACCCTGGCTTAGTTGCTTACTAGCTATTTGTTCTTGGCAAGTTATTTTAAAACTCTGACCCTCAGTTTTCTAATTAATAAGCTAGGATTATATTGAATAGCTTGACCTATGATCATTAAGATATGAAACTATATATGAAAAGTACCTACCACTGCTCGGCTCATAGCAGAAACACAACAAATGTTTCTGTCCCTGCCCACTCTTTCTCATATCAACAGACTTGGACAAATCTCTCTGAATCTATACAGAGAAAAAAATTAGTCAAGCAGGAAATGGATTTTTCATATTCCTCCCAGGCTGTGATGCTTAAGGCAATATAGAGTAGTAGTTAAAGACATGGACCCTGGAGCCAGACTCTCTGAGCTTGAAATTTGGCTCTGCCACTTACTGTTTGTGTGACTTGGTCAGGTTACTTAACTTCTCTGAGGCTTAGTTTCCTATGTCTTATATCCATTTATGTAAAATGGGCATAACAATAGATCCTACTATCCATGGGTTCCTTGTGATAGATAGATAGATAGATAGATAGAGTCAGCACTAGGGTTCCACAAGGGTTTTATTTAAATACATACATGCACGCGCACACCACACACACACACACACACACACACACACACACACACACATTCTTTTTAATTAGGTACCTTTCTTCTCCAGTTTCTCAATCTGGTTCCAAGATAGAATGAAAAAGTCCGTTTAATTTAAAGAATAACCCATCATTTGGAACTGGTTTTCATGATACTTGGGGAAAGGAGAATATACTTAGAAGATATTTTATAGGGACCTAGATTTTTTTTCCTGAAACGGACCACCTGTGATCAGAGAGACCAAATCAGAATTTTTGGCTATTTTGGAGGTGAGGTCTTAGCTCTAGGCTGGTCCCATTTTTAAAGTTTATTTACTTTTAGTAATGTCAACACCCAATGTGGGGCTTGAACTCACGACCCTGAGATCAAGAGTCGCATGCTCTTCTGACTGAGCAGGCAGACCTTGGAACAAGGACATCTTACTATATTGAGAAACAAAAGACCATTGTATAGTGAATTGCCTTTTAAGAAGACATGACTGTGTGATAAGGTGTGAGGAGGTCGTAAGCATTTTACACTGAATCCTATATATATGGACTGAGCACCTATTATGTACAAGGCAACATGCCAAATGCCATGTATTGGCAGTTTACCCACAGCCTATACACTCCCTAAAGAATGTTGTTAAAACAATAAAATAATTCAAAAGTCATTTATTAGGAATCTGCTGATGATAAAATTAGATATTCTGTCATCACCTGAACTTTCTATTTTCCCCATGTTGTATTTTAATTTCCACAAGATTAAAGTCTTTGCATATTTTATTTTGCAGCCACTATTAAGATTTAATCTACTGTTTTTGAACTAACACATAATTGAGGCCCAGGATTTTAACTGGGATAAGAAAATTCTCCTTCATAACAAAATCTAAGCAAAACCTTTATTTATAATTTTGAATAGTCATCATTTTGGAAGGATAATCATAAACAGCAGATAAGAAAAAAACCCTATGAAAACTACATTAAGTTATTTAGTGTCTTTCTGTCTCATGTACAATGGAGAGCACAAGGAAAATGATTCTGTTTGGATCTTAAAAACATTTACAAACTACAAGGAGAAATATTTGTTGACTTGGGTTGTATATACCCTAGGGGTTCATTTTATCAAGATCAAACTGGTCTTTCTGGCTCCTCAAGGTTTAATTTATATTAAAGTTATATGCCTCCTTTCACAAGGATCCCATGGCACTTTGTACATGAAATTAGATGATGGTACTTAGCCCATTCCATCATCATTATTTGTCCATGTGCCTGACTTCTGAGCTTAAGCAGAAATTCTGTTGAGACACTATTATTCAGCGTAGTTTAATGCCTAGCACATAGCAGCCACTTAATAGACATTTATTGGAACAGAAAGAAGGAAAGGAAATTTCTTATTATATTTATATCCTACATTATCTGCTGCTGTAGAAGAAAAATAGGTGCTGGTAGACAAATAAAATTTTGTCTAAATTAAAAACATGGTTTGTTTTTTTTGTTTTTTGTTTTTTGTTTTACCTTTTTGATGAAATGTGAGGGTCTTGGATAACTTTTGCCCTTGTGGCTGTTTCTACATGTTTATCCCACAAAATTTGAAAGTTTAAGAGAAGAATGTAAAGTTTGGTGCCTGGCAGCAATTCACAATGTATGAGGGTCAGTGGCAGTATTTTCACATCCATGGATGTGTTTGAGAGCGAACTCCAAGAACTTCAGGAAATAGGCCTAGGACTTCTTAGACTCCCTGAGGAGTACAGTCAAAGAGAAAGTTTCAAAGTGTTCAGGAAAGGTTCAAGAGAAGTGGGCTAATCTCTGGAAGGAGTCTTTATAATGCATAACTGAAAAGCTGCCTGAAGCCATAAAACATCTGTGGAATTTCCATCAGTCTTATTTATTTTGTTGAATACAGTCTTTTAGGGAGTTCGTTATTCTCAGTCCATAAGTCACATCTGCATATAGTAATTTTCTTAATTGTTCCTAAATTTTGTGAGGCTGACCCCACTTCTTCACGGCGTAATGAAAAGTCCCAAGGATAATGAGCCATGAATAGCGAGTGTCAGTTATGCAAGCTCTCATTTCTCACACAGCCATTTTTAGTTTGGGCTGACAGAATTGTTAGCGTTTTAAAATGTTAATGAAATCACCCAAAAACATGGACTTTTGAGCATAGGCTTTTAGACTAGAAAAAACAGTTCTCAAGACAGAGTACATAGATGTAATTACAGGTGTAAGGGATTTTATTCTTCCAGGGTCCCCACATGCCAGAGCAAATGCCCATCATAACTAAATGTAGGGGCGCCTGGTGGCTCAGTCAGCTGATTGTCTGACTCTTGATTTTTGGCTCGTGTCAAGGATCCCAGGATCATGGGATCGAGCCCCGCATCAGGCTCCTTGCTGAGTGTGGAGCCTGAACCTGCTTGAGATTCTCCCACTCTCCCTCCACCCCTCTACCCTGCTCACAGTGTGCTCGCTTTCTCTCTCTCTCTCTCTCTCTCTCTCTCGCGAATAAAATAATAATAATATGTAAATAATATGTAAATAAAAAATAATATGTAAAAAATAATAATAATATGTAGACAAAACCACTTGGGGACTAAGTTCATAGTGTAATCTTTAACAGTTTATTTGCAAGTTGTTTTATTAAATGTTAATTATTTGAGGTGATGGTATCTAGTATATTATTCAGTAATAACTTCCTAAGTGCATATGTGTCAGTGTTTTTGTGCAGCCAATAACTCTTTGTTAAACTAGGGTGAGGTAGACAGAATGAAGACATGCATCCTGCCATTTTCAAGCTGACAGCCTAGTGCATGACGTTGAAAAGTAGGGAAATGATTGTAAAACAAAAGGATACGTGATTCTTAAAAATAGAGATGTGTCCATATAGACAAAGACTGAGGGGGAAACACTGGAATCGGATCTTACGATAAACAAGTCATTTTCTGGTTTGGAACAAATTCATAAGCATAGGAAATGGCATATGTAAATGAACCAAGACCTAAAAGAGAAATTTGGTACCGTTGGAGCATACATTGAATATGAAAGGGATTCAACATGGTTGTGCAAAAGTAGTTAATTTGATAGCATGCCACACAGGGCTTTTATGCCAAGCTAAGAAGTTTGCATTTTGTATGCATACTGGATGTCACCTGAATGGCAGAACATTAGCCATAATGTATTTCCAAATTAACCAATTAACCAAACTGTAACAAATTAACCAAATAAAGTAATACAGCATAAAAACCTAGAAAGCAATGTTTTAGACCATTACAATAGCAAAATTGTTTTTATTTCTCAAAATTGGTTTTAGCCTTGCCCACCTTTACTCCTTATTGCACTGTAAACACCAGACTCTAGTGAAAGTGAGTAGTTTGACCTGCTGTTCCTAGGGTTAGGCTTTTGCCCATGCTTCTCTTTGGGCCCTGCATGCTAATGAATCTATTGTTAGAGAAAGAGCTCCCTTGGGTTAGTCTTAGCATGAACAAAGACTGTTACTGGGTCTTTAAGAATTCCAAGAGTCTAGTCACTGACAGACCCCTCATTCTCTTGGCCCAAGAAGTCCCTGACCCTTTGGCTTACTAATTATAGTCCTTCCTGATAGTTACTCTAGCTTCTAAACAGGCCATAGAATCTTGCCTTTATTCTTTGAACAGCTTCTGCAGGTCAGTTCTCTATCAGGTAGCCATGATTAATTCATTTGTACATTCAAAAACATTTGTTGTGAATATCAGGCGAGGCCCTTGGCTAATGCTGAAGACATAAAGAGTAGAAAACCGGGACCTTGATCTCAGGAAGCTTACAACCCCCCTTCTGTTCTCTCACTAAGAGAGGATATGCTCCTCTAATTATCCGTATTTTTTGTTAAGTTTGTTCATTTATTTTTGAGAGAAACAGAGAGTGCACTAGCAGGGGAGGGACAGAGAGAGAGGGAGAGAGAATCCCAAGCAGGCTCTGCACTGTCAGCACACAGCCCGACACAGGCCTCGATCCCACGAACTGTGAGATCCTGACCTGAGCCAAAATCAATAGTCGGATGCTGAATCAACTGAGCCATCCAGGTCCCCCCCCCCCCCCCCGCCATGTATTTTTTAATCCACTTTCTTTGACTGAGCTGTTTATCATTCGTGAGATAACACCCATTCTACTAGTGATTATTCTCTTGTATTAGCTGGCATTGTTAGGCCCTCTCTTCATTTGTCCTTGAAGAATGGTCCAGCATGCTAGAGACTCGTCCAAGCTGTGTTCATCTTTATACTTGCATAGTCAAGCAATACCAAGACAATACCAAGATTCACTAGGCTTTCATTAATAACAAATGTTGCTTTACTTATTGATTCTGCACATATTGTGTACAGCCTACTATGTGCCAGGTATTGTGAGGCACTAGGAAACTTCAGAAAAAAAAGGCTAAAACAATCTCTATTAAAAAATCCCAAGATATAAATTGATGGGCCCCATTTTACTCCTGGATGTTAAAAGAAGTCCAGAAGAACTTGAGGCTGCAGGATAGAATTCTAATTTTGAATATTCTTACCCATGTTTACAATAATTTTCTGGCACCATGACCCTAGCGAAGTTATTTAATCTTTGGAAACTTTAATTTCCATAACAATAAGGATTCCCACCTTGAAAAGTCAAGTGGTATACCTAGGGTCATTCAGCTAGTACTTTATAAGGGAAGGTTTAAACCAGTTCATCTAAATCCAAATTCTCAATTCAGAATTGATATAAACCTTCCTTAATTGGGGTTCCATTACTTTGTAATTCATATTCTTTCAGTCAAAAGCTACATAAATCAGGAGGCATGACTACTCTTGTATAAGCATTCTTGTCCGAAGGACCCTACTGAGCCAAACTAGTTAGCCTGTATGTTTCAGTTGTACTTAGAGAAGATGCAGTTGCATTCAGCATAGGAGCCAGGGGTTGGATGCTGGTAACTCTGGTTCCTTGTATCTTCAAGCAGAATCCATTGCTGTGTGGTGACCTAGTGTGTCCAACTGTTACTCCTAAGTTAGCCCTGTCTGCTAGGGCATCCAAGGTGTCAGTACTTCTAGAAAGCACATGCCTTGGTGTCATGAATCTTAGGGACCTACGCTTAAGGTCTGTGTTTCCAGATGTTTCCAGTAGGAACCCCTGCCACTGAACTAACTTCACTGAAATCCTTTGAACTTGCTGCTCTCTCTGTGTCACTTAAATCATGCCAAGAGCTGAGTCTGAAATTTTCACTAAGTCATGGAAGCCTCAAAGAAGGAACATTAGAAAAGAGGTATTCCCTCAGGACCCTATTTTGATAAAAACAACTCAAATTTGCTTAGTCCAGCATCCAGCAAGTTTTAAACTATGGAATTTTTCCAAATGAGGAAAGCTTCCAAGCTTTTATTTGCCAAAGAGGATATTGTGCTCTTTGTTGACTTTTTCCTTTGTATGCATCTACTATAAAATTTGGAAATATGTCAAGAAGAGGTATGAAAGTATAGAGGGCAATACTGCAGCTCCACTCTGAATTCCAGATCTATCTCTCAGGCCACTTCAGCCTCCAAATCTTCAATCTCTGGATGGATGAATGACTGGTAAATACTGCATGATGTGCCAATGCCAGGGCTATGCTATTACTGAAGGGATATCAGCACCTGGGTTAGTGCTGGAGCCAGATCCGGAGAGCTAGAATGAATTCATTTGGGGTATTACACAAAGCAACCAGGAGCAATCCAAGGGCTGGGCACAGACCACAATTGTGGAGAAGAGTCAAGGTCCATACCAAAATGCAGAAGGAAAGGAAAACAGCTTAAGAGGATGGAACAGCTCTAACACAAATGTGAGAGAAAAACACAGAAAGCAAAAGGCGCCAGCCTGTCGCTTGTGGCTCACGAAAGCAAGAAAAGGGAGAGTTATATCCATGTGTCTGACTTTTTGAGGTGTACTATTCACACCAATAGTAACACAGCCCAGAATGTATATTAACACAATCACATAGGTTACTATTTTCCTCCTCTTGGGAAAAAAGCCAAGAAGGACAGGAACTGTCCTTCCACTCTGCAGTTTCACTTGTAAGTAACTGAGTTTTGCTGATGTTGGCAAAGCATAGACCCACATGATTCATGTTGGTACATATGTATATTTAATATGTTATTAAATTCCTGTTGCTCTTGTCCCTTAACTGATAGAAATTTATTTTAAAAGGTGAGCTTTGTAAGTTGATGTGATCAATGATTAAAATATGTGGGGCCCTCTGTTCAAAGGAAATTTAGCAATTTCTAATTCCTTTTAAATTCCTTATCCTCAGAGAGGTTTCCCATTGAACCAATTTCTATTTTTGATACTGTCCATCATTCGGGGGAAAATGTATTAGAATTTTAATTCTTTGAACAATTTGTAAATTGCAGATACAAATACTTCCTGGCTGGCTGAGCCCTATTCTTTTGGCAAAGTGATGAAGAGCTCTCATGTCCGATCCGAGCAGAAGACATGGGTCTAATTGCATTTACCCCACAAACATTACTAAGCAGTAACTCTGGCCAGGCAGATTCAAAGATGACTCAGTACTCTGGGTGCTTAGATGAACACTGAAGTCTCTTTCAACTTGACAGCCTGCAGTGTTAGGAAGCAGAGCAGTAGGAAGAAAGGATTTACTTATTCCTACCAGTCACTCTGTGGAAGAGACTGCTTTCTGGAATGCGGAGAATGTCAAAATCTACACCCTCACAGGCTTAGGGTTAGAAAAGTCAAAGATGGAGGTAATCATCTGCCAAATACTTGCACTTTAGGACCACTAAGAAGGATTAGAAAGAACAGTTAAGGCATCTTTCACATACAGCTCAAGAAATTGTCTACATTTAATGTTTAATTTGGAGTGCTGTCCCATGCACGGAGAACAAAATGAAAGCAATGTCCTTTGATAGAATTGTACCTTGGGTAACTCTGTGGCTAAGGTGACAAATTCATGTCATCAGGCAAGGGTCTGCTGCAATGAAAGAGGCCACAATGTGAAAGCTTAACTAATAATAGCTGGCCATACAAATAGGAAACGGGTCTCCGGCGTTATTGAAAAAAATGGGGATGGGGGGAGGGGTGGCTAGATGGTAAAAGAAACATTGAAAATAATAAAGGGAAGTAAATAGATGGATTTCAGAGGGAATGGGAGGGGGCCTAGAGTGGCAACAACAGCAACAACAAAATAGTAATTAACTGTTACTGTTAACTCGGTGATTAACCGAGGATGGTCAAGAGCTCATTGAACATAAGATCTCCTTTTAACATGACAAAATATTGACGATTCTGTTATACAAAGTCCACCGACAGGAAGAGAGGGAAAGAGAGAAAGAAGAGAAAATTCAGAAAAAAAAAAGAGAAAGGGGCGTTTGGGTGGCTCAGTCGGTTGAGCGTCCGACTTTGGCTCAGGTCATGATCTCACAGCTTGTGAGTTTAAGCCCCGCATCAGGCTCTGTGCTGACAGCTCGGAGCCTGGAGCCTGCTTTGGATTCTATGCATCCCTCTCTCTCTGCCCCAACCCACTCACATTCTGCCTCTGTCTCTCTCAAAAATAAATAAACATTAAAAAAAATATTTTTTAAATAATAAGAGAACGAAAAGAAATAATGAGATAACCATGGATTAACCCACGTGCCAGAAACTAAGAAACATGGAGGAAGGGGAAACCATCTAGAGCCTGGGGAAGAGACATAAAATGAGGATAATTTAGAGAATAAGGAGGAATAGAAAAAAGTCTTGAAGGATTATGAAAAATCACACACATGGATTAAAATAGAAACATCAAATATAAATAGCTAATAATTCAGACAACTGGATCTCTATAGTGGTTGTAAAAGATCAGAACTGGGTGTAAATTCTCTAAAAGACATAAGACTATCCAAAGAAAGAATAGTTTGGGGCCCTCCAATGATAAAGAACAGGGGAAAAAAAACTGTGAGTACGAATTTGTGACAAATGTCAAAGTCTGGAACTTTGGAGGATGTGAGTTTTGATTGGCAGTTAACATGATTGTAGATAATGAGTCACATGGAGAAAAGATGGGATTTCTGAACATTAGTAGATCTTTTCCCAACTCTCCTTTTTTCCCCCACCCCCAGTAAAAGAAGAACAGAAACTTTAAGAATATTCATTTGTGGGGCACCTGGGTGGCTCAGTTGTTAAGCCTCCAACTTCAGCTGAGGTCATGATCTCACAGTTTGTGAGTTCAAGCCCCACATCAGGTTCTGTGCTGTCAGCATGGAGCCCGCTTTGGATCCTCTGTCCTCCCCCACTTTCTCTGCTCCTCCCCGCTCTTGTGCGCGCTCTCTCTCAAAAATAAATAAATATAAAAAGAAATATTCCCTTCTTTCATACGCAAAGGGCTTTATTGAGCTTCTGGTGTAGTCAATAGCTCTGGAGCTAAATTAAAAGTGACCACAAAATAAATATTTAGATTCACTGCATAGGAACAAGTCAACCTGACAAGAATTAGGTGGTGTTGGTGGGAGGGAAGTTGGAGAGAATATCACCAACAGTAATACAGGCAAAGGCAAAAAGTCAAAATGAAATTCTCACAGGCTAAAAAATGTTATGAAGCTTTGTGGAGGATGAACAAATCTCTCATTCCTCAGGGGTGGAATATTAAATATGATGAGATGATCATGGAAAAAGAGATTCAGCTCAATTTTCAAGACATACGAGAATGAGGATACAGATTTTTTTAATGATACAAAGAAAGTTCCCAAAGGGAAAAATAAATTTTATGGCTCTACAGAGCAAAATAGATTTCCTCATATACAAATAAGATTAATGGAAGGTGGCAATGGTGGGGAGGAACAAAGATAAGAGGACAATTTAAAAAGAAATAAAAAACAGGGGTGCCTGGGTGGCTCAATCGGTTAAGCATCCAACTTCGGCTCAAGTCACGATCTTGCGGTCTGAGTTCGAGCCCCACATCAGGCTCTGTGCTGACAGCTCAGAGCCTGGAGCCTGCTTCAGATTCTGTGTCTCCCTCTCTCTTCCCCCCCACCCCCCCTCCACTCACACTCTGTCTCTCTCTCCTTCAAAAATAAATAAACATTTTTTTCAAATTTAAAAAAGAAATACAAAACAAAGGAGGGCAGTAGATATACAAAGATAAGTTGAGTGAAGAAAAGATCAAAGTAGAAATAAACATATGACCTATAAACAACTGGGCCAAGGAAGAAGACACAGGAGGAGGAAGATGTATTTAAACAATGGTTTGGTTCCTATGGGGTGAAAATGAAGACTGGAAACAATGGGGTTATTCCAGGACTAGTTCAAAAGCAAGAAAAGATCCAGATTTATGATAAATATAAAAACATATTACTGGTAAAACTACATGCTATGAATGAGAAGTCAGGGGGCAGCAGATCTTAAAATCTATAAGAACATGACATTATTTTTGGTGAGAGATTTTTCTTTAACTTTGGTAAATTTTAGAACAACTTTTTAAAAAGTAAAAATAGTACGTGAATAATGTAATTAGATAAACACTGCAGTTAACATTCTGTTATTAAGGAATGTGGAAGCATTTGACACACTTGATCACTGCCCCTCCTTGAAACATCTTTTTTACTTGGCTTCAAGCACCCAAAACAGCCTGCTCTTCTCTTATTTCTCTGGTTACTTCTCAGTTCCCTTTGCTAGTCCTTCCTCAACGGCACCACCTTCGAGTGTTAGAGAGCCCCAGATTTACTCCTTGGACTTCTCATCTGCAAAAATATCGTGTCCAGAGGGAAGGCTTCCAATTTTGTAGCTCCAGTCCCACCTCATTCCTGAGCTCCACACCATCTCTAACCACCTACCTGACATCTACACTTCAATTTCTGTAAGTTATCTCTAACTTAACCTAAGAAAACTGAACTGGTGATTCTCACCTACCTCAAACCTGGTTCTTCTGACAGTTTTCTCTCAGTGGAAACTCCAGGCCTCCACTTGTTTGGGGCAAAAACTTTGGTGTCATCCTTTCCTCTCCTTTTCCTAGCAACCATATCTGAGCCATCAGCAAATCCTGTCATTCCTTCCCCCCCCCTTCAAAAATCTGACTAATTCTTCACACCTTCACTGCTACCACCTCCGGCTAAGCCATCATCACCTTTTGTATGGGTGTTGGAAACAGCCCCTTAACTGGTCCTTCTGCTGCTGCTCTTGTCTTTTTTCAGTTCTTTGTCAACACAGCACTGTGGTGATCCTGTTAAAATGGAAGTCATGTCAAATTGCTTCTCAGCTCAAAACCCACCACTGGCTTTCCGTCTCAGGCAGAGAAGAAACAAAGTCCTTACAGTGACCCACAACATGTGTTTTCCCCAGCTCTCACTACCCATAAATTTTCTCTGACTTTGTCTTAAACTTTCATGCCCCCTCACTCCCCTCTGTTCCTCACACATCAGATACGACCCCACTTCAAGAAAGCTGAACCTGATGCTCGCTCTACAGGGAATGCTCTACCCGGATCTCCTCCTCCCGGTTAGCTCCTTCCCTTTCTTTACTCTTTACTTCTTTACTCAAATACTTCTTTCTCTGAGAGGACTTTGTTGGCCTGTCTCATTTAAAATTTCACCCCACTATGGCCGCCCCAGGCACATCTTCTCTCCTTACTCTGCTTTATTTTTCCTCCTTTGCCCTTAGCAGCTCTAATATCCCATACACAGTACCTACTTATCACATTTATTCTGTCTCTTTCAGTAGACTATAAGCTACATAGATTTGCATCTGTTTTGCTCACTACTATATTCCCTACCTAGCACCTAGCACAGTGCCTGGCACATAGTACTGTTGAATGAATCAATGAGTGAATGGGGGACGTGTTGTTTTTAGTATCTTTGTTCATTTGTTTTCATGAATAAGAAAATCCTTTAATTAGCATGTCAAGTCTTGTGTGCAAATGTGGCTTCTAAAATGTATCTTAAATGTAGTTGACACTGATCTTGCTTACACCGTGAACTGTCTCAAAAACAGTTTTTACATAATTTGCAAAGTACACATTTTATCTCGGTTCCTGTACAACTCAACACATATTCTTAATTAGTGAGATAATTGGGAGCTTTTACTAAAGTGATAAGTTACCTCAATGCAAATTAACTAATGAGCTTCATTCTTTCAAGCAGAGTGGTATCTTGGGAGGTGTACTGATAAAAAAACATGGATACCTGACTGCTTTGTTAAACAGCCCACACGAAAGGCATGGTGCTAAACTAGGTTCTTACTCAGAGTGAGATCCAAGCCCTTACCATACATGACAAAGCTATTGTAATATTCTTCTAAGTGGTCTCCTGGTCACCATCTCTTCCTTTCTATATGCACAGTGTACCTGTCTCTAGATCAATATTAACAATGCAGACCTCTGGTTATATCCATTACTCTGCTCAGAAGTCTTCACGGGTCCCCTTTTCCTATTAAATAAAATCCAATCTCATAAAATGGACATGGAAAACCTCTGCAGTCTAGTTGCAATCTGCTTTTCCTACATTATTTTCTCATATTTTTCTACCCTGGTCTCTAATTCGATTGTTCTGCCTTCTACCCCTTGTTATATTTTCCACCTCCCTACCTTTCCTCAGAACATTCTGGAAGCCGGAAGTTTTATTTAGAATTCATTTCTAGGCTAGAGCAGTAGTGTGATCAACACAGAGGGTGGTGGTATTATTGGTCCCTGTGACTCAGGCTCTAAATTTCTGTTGAAAGAATTTAAGATCACATTTCTCTTTTTTAATACCCACATTGCTATATGGGCTTACACTGAGCTGATATTCAGCTAAGTACTCCAGGACTTATATATGTGACCTTCCATCAAACTGAGTTTCACACATTCTTGGTGTGGTTTGTGTGCTAAATGCAACGCTATACATTTGGTGCCTTAAAATCACTACTTTTCTTTTTGAAGAATATATATCTCCTGCCTCTGCCAATTTTTCTCCACTTACACTGCTATTACCTTAGCTTTTGCCACCTTAAGCCCCTTATGAAGCTAGCAGAGAGAGAAGCAAGAGAAAGAGGGAAGGAGCATTATTCCCACGTAATGAAAGTGTGCTCAGCCCCCTCCTTCTTACAGATCATTGCCTATATAGCTGACTGGGAAAAAAACAACTTTTTAAAATCAAATCTGATGGTCATGCCCTTCCCCAGATAAAATCTCTGCAATGGCTCCCCATTACCTTCATCATAACCTCAGACCTTTTGAAATTCATTTCCCACCTTCATCTCCAGCCTTATTTCACACCACTTATCATCACGCAGCTTGCACTCTGTGGCTTTTGCACCCACATCTCCCTGAGTGAATAGCATCAGTCCCCAGCTTCTCTTCCTGGCTAACTATTCATTCTTACAGACTCAACTCTGGCACCTCCTCCTCTAAGATTTCCTATCATCTCTACAGTAGAATGTGCAAGTGCCTTTGCTCTCTGTTCCAATGGCACCCAGATTTACCTCTAACATGACACTCATTATACTGGTTGAGCATTGCCTGTTTGCTTTTCTTTCTCCCCATCAGTAGACTTTAAGGTCCTTGAGAATGAGTGTGCCTTTCATCTCTGTAACTCTAATGTTAAGAACAGTGCTTTTATCAGTTTCTCTTGCCAATAAAGTTATTCCCGATTTTTCTTTTTCTTGTTCATCCAAGAAGAATGTAGGGCAGAATAAAAAGGAACACGATAGAAACTGATTTAAGCAAGAGTGAGATTTCACCCTTTTAATTTTTTTAACGAGTATAGGGAGGCACTGAAACTTTGCTACACACTCTTATTACATTACAAAGAATACATAGTGAGGGTGACTATAACTAAAAGCTATTAGTGAGATTATTTTAATTTGCCTTCTCCATTAAACGGAAATAAAATAGACAGATGATCTGTAAATGGGGATTCTCTGAGACCCAATTTCTTGGTGTCAATTGCATAATGAAGCAGGCACTGGGTTTTCTGGCCTGGGAAAATTGAAGACATTTAGATGCAGATTGATTAGTCTTTCTGTGAGAAATGAATGCCTCGGAGACAACTGAGCATTGCCCTTCAGTTACGGCCATATTGAATGTGACTTAACATATTGATGAAACATACTTTTTACTGGAACAAGAGAGTTACATAATCTCTGAAAGATTTCTTTTCGGAGATGATTTAAGTATGTATTTTTTCAGTGGCAGTCCTTCAAGGGTCCATCCAGCTAAAAATCTATACTCATTAAGCCCCAGAGATTCTTAAAATAGTAAAGGGCGTCTCCTACAACTCCAGATTTACTTTCCTGATCAACAAATTGACCAGATGAAATTAACCTATTTACTACAAACCATTTTGTTCCCTAGGCTGTCAGCGTGTATGTGTGTGCGCACGTTTGTGTGTGTGTGTGTGTGTGTGTGTGTGTGTGTGTGTGTGTGAACACAGCTAATAGTAGATTCCTCATTAAAAACACAATTGTAGTCACCCTTTATAGTACCTAGGTAATTATCGATTGATTGATTTGTATATTTTAATGATTTGGTTCCTACTTGTCTAAAGAAACATAAAACTATGTTAAAATCTAAGATAACTGAGGGGCGCCTGGGTGGCGCAGTCGGTTAAGCGTCCGACTTCAGACTTCAGCCAGGTCACGATCTCGGGGTCCGTGAGTTTGAGCCCCGCGTCAGGCTCTGGGCTGATGGCTCAGAGCCTGGAGCCTGTTTCCGATTCTGTGTCTCCCTCTCTCTCTGCCCCTCCCCCGTTCATGCTCTGTCTCTCTCTGTCCCAAAAATAAATAAACGTTGAAAAAAAATTAAAAAAAAAATCTAAGATAACTGAGACTTCATTACTTGTTGCAAAATAGAATTTATTCTAACTGGTAGAGTCCCACCAGGGAGTGCTAACATGAATAATTAACCATTACATGCAGTCTACCAAAATGAGCAGTTTCATTGCATTTAGTGATAGTAGCAATCTTCAAATGTGATTTACATTTATATCTCTAATGAAAATTAGTACATTCTTCACACTTTCTGATTTTTCTATGCCCCTTCTGTGGCAGCATAACTTCTTAATACTTGTGTATGCATTTGTCAATTACTGAGTAATGCTGGTGGCAGGTAATGGATGAATGTGTTTTGCCGAGAACCTAGACTTGTATCCGCTGATTCCTCAAAAAAACCTCTATGTTATATTCCACGTTTCATTGTAATTCCTTTTAGTTTAACATAGGTCTTGGGTAACCTCTATGAGTTTCTCATAATGCAGTACTTTGTGTCTCCAACAAGAGAAATCCTATTAGATGATAGGGAAGAGTGACCTGGGGACAGCCTTGATTGAAACAACTTGAATGACATTAAATAATAGCTACCATATCCAAAACATTCGCCCTGTGTAAAAAGGTGTGGTATATATTTTACATGCATTATTTCCAACTCTTGTAGTGGAGGAAGTACTATTTTCCCCATTTTGCTGAAGACAAAACTGAATCTTAAGAGTTTAGTAAATTGGTCTCCAAGGACGATGCTAGAAGGTGGCTGGACCAAAATTCAAACAGAGATTATGTGTCTGACGTTAAAGTCTAGGCTTTTCTTCTGTCACAGGCCATAATTAAGAGTACAAAAGTGCCCAAGCTTGTATGTTACCTTGTAGTGCCTTATCTTCCCAGACTCTGACCAAGCATTTTCCTGTCTTGCCCATATCAGAACATACTTGACAGTGTCTGGTTTCAGGGTTAGGAATCAGGATATCATTCACTTGGTAATTTTCCTTTCTTTGACTTGGGCAGAGAAGCTCTCTCCAGAGCCAGAGCCAATTGTTTTTCTCTAATGATTTAGAGGGAGGGCAGCCTGAGGCTATCCTGAGATCTGCAAGTCTATTTATCATCTTTCACTTTGTTCCATGGATGATATCCAACATGCCTGCTGCTTTGACTGGCCTCATGGGGACAAATGTGTTCCACTCTGAAAAGAGAAGTATTGAAAGTAAAATTTGGCTGTTTTCTGGAATTACGGATGCAATTTTTAAGTAATTATAAAAGTATAAGCATACTTATTAAAACTTATTCCCTGCACCAAAAAAAACTTTGGTGAGCTGATTTCATTGCAACAGAATATAGTGAAGAGTAGAAACGAAACATGTTAAAGATGCTGAGAACCTCCATAACTTAGAAAGTTGTAAGAATATAGAATAAACAGTTTACAATGGGAAAAAATTAACACATCCCTTAACTGAGAAAAGGTATCTGGAGTAAGACCAAGAGCCAAGCACCTAACCCAGATGTTAGAACCTGAGGGTGAGATCTCATTTGCTCAGTGAAATAGGACTCTTTTCTTAGAAGTAGTCCAATTTATTAATTCCAGAAGTTACAGGCAATGCCTTTAAAAAATTTAGAGTTTCTTTTTATTAAGATAGGGAAGCAAAGATGAGCACTGTTTCCTGTCTTTGGCCTCACCTCTCTTCCTTACTTTTTGCCTTTGCTCCTCTTTGCCAGGTTTCTAGCTAACACCACTTTCAGAGGCCTCAGTGGTTCCATCCGAGTAAAAGGTTCCACTATCATCAGCTCAGAAAACAACTTTTTCATCTGGAATCTGCAACATGACCCCATGGGAAAGCCAATGTGGACCCGCCTGGGCCGATGGCAAGGGGGGAAGATTGTCATGGACTATGGAATATGGCCAGAGCAGGCCCAGAGGCACAAAACCCACTTCCAACATCCAAGTAAACTACACCTGAGAGTGGTTACCCTGATCGAGCATCCATTTGTCTTCACGCGGGAGGTAGATGATGAAGGCTTGTGTCCTGCTGGCCAACTCTGTCTAAACCCCTTGACTAATGACTCTTCTGTATTGGACGGCCTTTTTAGCAGCCTCCATAGCAGTAATGATACAGTGCCCATCAAATTCAAGAAGTGCTGCTATGGATATTGCATTGATCTGCTGGAAAAGCTAGCAGAAGACATGAACTTTGACTTTGACCTCTATATTGTTGGGGATGGCAAGTATGGAGCCTGGAAAAATGGGCACTGGACTGGGCTGGTGGGTGATCTTCTGAGTGGGTCAGCCCACCTGGCAGTCACTTCCTTCAGCATCAATACTGCACGAAGCCAGGTGATCGATTTTACCAGCCCTTTCTTTTCCACCAGCTTGGGCATCTTAGTGAGGACCCGAGACACAGCGGCTCCCATTGGAGCCTTCATGTGGCCACTCCACTGGACAATGTGGCTGGGGATTTTTGTGGCTCTGCACATCACTGCCATCTTCCTCACTCTGTATGAATGGAAGAGCCCCTTTGGTATGACTCCCAAGGGGCGAAATAGAAGTAAAGTCTTCTCCTTCTCTTCAGCCTTGAATGTCTGTTATGCCCTCTTGTTTGGTAGAACAGCAGCCATCAAACCCCCCAAATGCTGGACTGGCAGGTTTCTAATGAACCTTTGGGCCATTTTCTGTATGTTTTGCCTCTCTACATACACGGCGAACTTGGCTGCTGTCATGGTAGGCGAGAAGATCTATGAAGAGCTTTCTGGAATACATGATCCTAAGGTAATACTCCTTTTTACTCTAGCTTTCTTTATCACCCATTATAACTCCATATATTGTGTCTTAAGCTGTGGTATGTCTGTGTTCTTTCATCTAACACAAGAATATTCTCTCAGCCATCTATAGAGACTAAGAACTAAATTAAATATTTTATTGTTTTATTGAATGAGACAAAAAAAGTGAGGGGGTTCTGGGGTGTTTGTGCTAGAGAAGGTCTTTTTGTAAGAGCGTCTATTAGTAAGTTTCTCTTGTGTTATTTGTGTATCTGACAGAATGTCCATCAAAGAATAGACTTACAAAGTATTTTTACCCAACGCAGACTGCAAAAACTGATTTATTACTTCTCTTGGGAATTAATGAAAATAAATAGTAGGATCTGTGTTTTAAATTGTAAAGAAGAGTTAGAATTAAAGAGAGTTAAAATTAAAGAACTAACATTTAGTCAGACACAACAGAACTCAATGGGCATAGAATAAGGAGTACTAAACTAACTGAAGTGGCAAGATTAGTTATGAACAGGGTGTCTTTACACAATACGGAAAGCTGTACAGCTGGCCAACTTGGCTGAGGGGATGATGCCAACAGTCACATTATAATGTCCAAGGTTATTCAAAGAAGTGTATCTATTCTAGGCTGCCTTTGATATCCTAGATATCTACCTGACCCTAAGAGTTGAAGGGAGGAGATGGATGGAGTTCAGGCAAATAGGTAAAGCAGTGGTGATACTCAAGGAGAGCCATATTTGTGTTCTCTCTGGATTAAAACAGGACCTTCCAGTGACTAGGAGTATGGAGAACCTAGTCCAACCTGACTCGTAGTGAGGAGGTGGTTGTCAGGGTTCAAGGGAATTGGAGTAAGACCCAAGGGAGCACTACAGTCCTGACAGAGAACAGAATTCAGATCCAGGACAAGAGTGTTCCAATGTGCACGACCCACCTAGGAGAGAGATTAGAGAAAGTTGTAATTCAGTGGGCGTTCCTGGGATGCACTGTGTTTAAAACAACTTGAGCTCAGCTGAGCATTTCAAATTGGGAAATACTGATGCCTTTTCAAATACTCCTTTCACACCAAGTCTCAAGGTATTGAACCTTTACTATAAATTTATATTAAACATTTTTTTTTAGTTTTTTTAGTGTTTTATTTATTTTTGAGGGAGAGTTGGAGTGTGAGTGGGGCAGGGGCAGAGAGAGATGGAGACACAGAATCCAAAGCAGGCTATGGGCAGGGAGAAGGGCACTTGTTGGGATGAGCACCGGGTGTTGTAGGGAAACCAATTTGACAATAAATTATATTTAAAAAATAAAAAATAAAATCAGAGAGAAATTAAAAAAACAAGAAAAACAAAGCAGGCTCCAGGATAAGCTGTCAGCACAGAGCCCAACGCAGGGCTCAAACTCGTGAACCGTGAGATCATGACCTGAGCCAAATCAGATGCTTAAGCGACTGAGCCACCCAGGCGCCCCTCCATTAAACATTTAAAATTAATTTCATAGATCACCAACATATAAGACATTTGTAACTGTCTTTATCAAATGATGGAGTGGCCCAGAGGGCTGGTGGCAGCTTTAGAGAATTCTCATAAATGGTTTGTACTAAGATATATGATCTGTTCTGCAAACAAATGTACATGAGAAACTTGACCCATACACTGCAAACCTCCTGGTAAGTGACATGAACCTCATGAGAAGGTTCAACAAACAATGGCTTACTGATTAGGCAAGGAACTGCATTGCCTTTTAATTCACACTCAGGGTTTTAGGTTAGGAGCTGGAATTTAGTGAACACCAATAAGTCTGTAGCATAAGTAAATGTGTCACCCTTAAGAGACATTTTCATGATGCTTCAGCATTTGTGCTTTGCAGTGGTATTAGCAGCCTCTGTTTATTCTTTGCCTGACGAGACCTGTAGATCTCCCAAAGATTCATTGTTTTGTTAGAGGTTTACCTAGATTTTTTACATGAATTTTGCCAATGCGATGCTTAAATTACAAACTCAGAGTGGGAACCATTCAATGCAATCTAGTACAAAAAACAAACTAATATATGGCTGTCGTGAAGATTCCAGACCATTAACGTAAAAAGGTGAATACAATACTGACTAAAGTTTCATTAATCAAAACCAAGGATTATCAGAATGAAGTCACGGATCCTGTGTGCGAGAAGCCTGAAGCAATGATTATTTTAGGGGATTAAATAAAAAAACATGAAGATAAACTGTACACAGCAGTAAAACAATTTCTTTAAGCAAAAAGAGACACTCATTCCATCCCCAACTCCACCAGAATAAAAGGTGAAGTTTTTATAAATCTAACCCCACCCCCAAGACAAAGTGAGCAGAACTAGACAAAGCCGACTATATGTTATAGCTAGTAAGTTCTTAATGCAGTGGGACAAGCCTAAATCTAAAATGCTTTCAATTTGAGATAATAAACGAATTTCCACTAAAGTTCCCCCCAGTAATATGTGTTTCTTCCCTAGTGTTGTTTCTATGTTGCAAAGTCTCTCATTTATAGGTTTTGGTCACATAAAGATACCCAGGTTATTTGACTAAGAAGTACTTGACATTCTGGACTTTGGGCGAATGACATTAGTGACAGAATTGTTCAGTTTTCATCCAGATATGTGGTATTATGCAAATGATAGAATGTCTTCACCCTCCCACAGAGAGATATGATTAAAATCATTTTCATGCTCTTTCAGTCATCAGTATTCATTCTTAAGTGTATTGCAGTTACTCACGGGCACTTTTCGTCCTACTGATGCTAAGCTCTTTAGGGGACTTATCTTTTTCTTGTACTAAATGATGTCAAGAAATTCAGAAGTAAATAAGACCAGTATAGGAGAAAACAACTTAGAAAGTTGTAAACATGCTGAAGTTTAAAAACATGAAGTACTGTCAAAGTTCAAGGAAAGGGTGATCACCTTCCACTTTAGTATACCAAAGGAAAGCTTAATTAACAAGATAAAAATGTGTGCTTATTCTTGAAAAACACTTGGAAGTTGGACATGTATGTGTGTCAAGGACATAGGAATGGTCATTCCAAGCAAAGCAACAGAATGAACTACTTTGAGGTGGAAAGTACAAGGCACAATCAGGATATATCGAGGAGTTCAATTTAGCCATAGCATATGTTCCACGAAACGAAGGAGGTGAAGTCCTTGTCTAAAAGTTAAGTTCAGTGGCGCCTGAGTGGCTCAGTCGGTTGAGCATCCAACTTCGGCTCAGGTAGTGATCTCACGGTTTATGAGTTCAAGCCCTGCCTGCATCGGGTTCATTGCTGTCAGTGTGGAGCCCACTTCGGATCCTCTGCCCCCATCTCTTTCTGCCCCTCCCCCCTCAGAATAAAATAAACATTAAAAAATAATAATAAAATAATAAAAATTAAGTTTACTTGAGATAACAGAAGATCTCTGACATCAAGCTAAGACAGGTGAACTTCACCTGACAGTAGAGATCTACTGACATTTAAAAAAAATTTTTTTTAATGTTTATTTATATTTGAGAGAGAGAGAGACAGTGAGCAAGCAGGGGAGGGGCAGAGAAAGAGAGACATAATCTGAAGCAGATCTCAGAGCCCAACGCAGGGCTCTAACTCCCAAGCTGTGAGATCATGACCTGAGCCAAAGTCGGACGCTCAACCGAAGCCATCCAGGCTCCCCATTCACTGACGTTCTTGAACAATAGAATAGCAGAGTGGAACAGTATCCATTTAGGAGGATGGTTGCTCTGGCAGCAGCATGTGAATAAGATTAGAAGAGAAAGACAATGAATAGAGCTGAAGTTGTAGCTATAGTCACTGATAGAAGACAGATGCAAGAAATGTGGTGATCAAGTCACTAGGACTTGACAGTTAACTGAGTGTGAGAGGCAACAGAGTCTCCTTCAAAGTTGCAGTCTGAGTGTCTGACATGGCAGTACCATTCAAGGAAGCAGAAAAGGCAAATCGTGGACTAGAAAATACAGTGATCAGTTCAGTTTCATATGTGGCATTTTAAAATCTGTTTTGGACATTCAGGCAACATGCAGCAGGCATTTGGAAGCCCAAGTTCAGGAGTGAGATTGAAAGCTGGTGGGACTCCTGGCCAGAAGGTGATCCTGTGTATTAAAGCCGTAAGAGAGTATGAGATTCCCAAGGGGGAAGGTGGTAGGGAGAAAAATTGCTATTTGAAGGAAAGCAACAGGCATAAAGGAGTCCCAAGCTGTTGGAGAAGAGGATTTGAGGAGAGACAAGGTAGAAAATAAGGAGATAAGGTGCCCTGTAATGAAGTCACACAGACCCCTCTTTCTGTAGCTTGAATTTTTACTTTTTTGAGGTGAAGATTGTTATTATCCTACCTGCCATGTCTAGCTTCTTGCTAGTGTTATCAGAGAGGACAAGGGCTGACCAGCGCCCAGTCCAAACTGTGAGAATTATTAGTGTGTGCGTGGGTGTGTTTTATGTCTGATGAAACTGGGTTTATATGGTTTGCTTTTTCCTAGTATTTTTCCAGACTCCATTTTCACTTTTCCAATACACTTGGTGGCATTTTAGTTCAGATAAGTGAAAACATGTCATCTACATAAAAGTCACATAGAAGTGACTTTTAGTTCAGATAAGTGAAAACATGTCATTTACGAAGAAGTCTGTAGTTTTCTTGGAACATTTGTGTGTCTGCTGGATGGTGTATTGGTCACCCTCTGAAGATTCTTCCACCCCCAACTCACTATCTTATTTCTTTTCATCTCCTTTTGTGCTCCTCATTTGCTAGATGTTAGGACAGCCCACATTATACCTTGCTGCCATTTTCATCCCGGTTGCAATCTTCTGGCTCAGTTAATTCACCTCAGACAGATTTCAGTGTGCCTCCACATGAATGCTCTTTTCCTTCTCCAACTCTTCTTTAGTTACCTCAGGATAATCTCCCCATGCCTCCCTGTTATAGTTGTGTGCCTGAACACTTTGAGAATTCTACCTCTCAGACTCTTCTAGAAGCACCTTAGGAAGAAACATGCTCCTAGGAATAGATGTCTTCAGCTCTTAGAGGCCGTGTAAGCCCCCAGATCTGAAAAAGGGACTCCCCAAAGTTCCATCTCTTCTTTCCTTTTCCTCTTACCATTCCGTTGCATTATAATGTTTTAAATTATAATAGTGGTGTTTTGTAAGTGGTTTCTATTTCTCACCCCAAATTTTGACTACATCTTTTTTTTTTTAAACAAAAAAATGTCCATCTTGGAATCCAAACACCACTTATAAAAGTGTTTGGATGAAAACCTATTGACTTAAAAAGTGAGATTTGTGATCTGTATTTATACACAACCCATCAGTAAATTGAGCCCTGGCCACATAAGTATTTGTTTCCATGATATTAGATAACTTAGAGCGAATGTAATGGCACCATATTTCTTCGTGATCATAATTGTTTAGCATGCTGGCTATACATTTATCACAATTAATAAAACTGTTAAGAGCGTGAATATTTTATCACCATCTCAGAATTGAGATTCACTGGCTTCAACAAACTATTTGAATCAAGTAAAATTAAAAGCAAAATGCTGGGCAGAACACACCAGTTTATGATTCACTACATGTTACAGTAGCCGGGGCAGGTTAGAATACTTCTTTTTTTTTCTGACTGGGGTTGGAGGGAAGAAATCATCTTGTTGCTGGTTGCTCCCATAGCTAACCCCAAGGAAGAGGGACTGAACTGCTGTGCAAATGAAATTCAAAAGGATGGTTCTATCTTCACTTAACTGTTTTTGCCAGAATAATTTATTTTACACTAAAAGTAATATATGTAGCTTCTCCCAGCCTCCCACCGACTCTTCTGGGAAGCAAGCTCCATGCTTCAAAGCGGGTGGGCTCTTGAAGCATGGGACCATGAAAGCAAGAATTTATGAGTGATATATTTAATAGAGCTTACATGGGTATTTCTCTGACATAAAACTAGCACTATTCATTATAGGCAATGCAGAAAATAGAGTAAGGCAGACAGATGGAAGCAAATACCCATTGCCTCATCATCCAGAGTTATTTCCTCTTAGCATTTTGAGATGATTGACAGGTGGATAGAAACCACAGTATTATTTTTATCCAGCAAAGTCTTCATCTGGGCCTATGATCTAAGGTGCAGAATTGGACGTTCTTAGAACCTTCCAGCCATTGACATTCAATCTGCAGAGATATGGGACAAGATGAGAAAATCCCTTCACAAATCACAGAGCACACTAAAAAATGAAGCCCCACCTCCCCTCATAGAGTTGAATTGGCCCAGTTGAAAGGATACATAAGCATTTGAAATGAACTATTTGCTGATTTTAATGGACCTTCTAGCTCTTTTCCAGCTTCTCACATACAATGCCCCCTTAACTCCGTGTGTCTTAAAAAAAACAAAAAGTCAGCTCCATAGAGGGAATAAGAGGCTAGTGTCATTTTTGTACAGGCAGATGATGGTGCTGCTTAGGAAATACAGTCCTGGCCTGGTGAACATTCAAGTAAATATTAATAATTAAATAGACCTGCTGTGAAGGCAAGATCAAACTTTAACCAGAAATATTAAAGTAAAGGACACTCTCGAAGTCCTAGTAGGAAATGATGAGCATTTCCCAAAATAATAAAAACCACCTTTATTGATCTTCATATAACAGCATGTGCCTGCCCAATAAAACATATGAATTCATGTAATAAAGGCTGGCCTTGAACAAAGGAGGGATGCCAGAACTCCAAGGCAAACAAGACCGAAAATGGAGTTTGAGACGACGGGAAAGAAAACTGAGCCACACCAAACCATTCATTCGTTCTTTCTCTAATTCAGCCAGTAACAGTAACTTCTGTTCCAGGCACCAGGCTAGGTGGCTGGGAATTTAGCAGCGAGAAAACAGATGCTGCCTTTGCAACATGGAGTTTAGTGGGAAAGAAAGACATCAATCAAGGGAGCACATAAATCAGCTAGTGATGTAAACCGTGTTAAGTTAACTGCAAAATAAAATACAGTAGAATCTGAGAGCCTCACAGGAGACCTGATCTGAATGGGGAATCTCAGCCTCCAGTCTGGCTGAGATCTGAAGGATGTAAATGAGCTAACAAGGAGCCGGAGAGGGTATTAGGAGAAGAGCACCTCAGGGTGACATGGCAGCGTGTGGAGAAGCCCCAAGATCGGAGGGAGAGAACCGCAGTCATGACTACTCCGTCATGAGCTACGAGATTGGAAAGCCAGGCAAAGGGGGACAAGAGTAGGACAAGAAATAGGTAGAGGGGACGGTCCTTCTAGAGAGAAAACCTCTTAAAAGAAGAAAATTCTGAGAACGCTATAGTCTGAGAAGAGCCGCACTTCCCACGGGTTCCATGTACTTCCAGCTAGAAAACATAATAGGAGACACATCCCATTCACTCTGGCAGAGAAACCCATAATAGATCAGGGAAGTGTTCTCTGTGAGAATTGCATTAAAACACTTTCTAATGTACAAAACACAACATGGTTTGGATAAAAAATAGAACGTGCTGATGGTTGCACCTATCTTGCACATACTAAAACCTATCCAATTATACACTCTAAATGGGTGAATTGTATGGTATGTGAATTGTATCTCAGTAAGGTCGTTTTAATAAATTATAAATTAATAAGCAAACTGCCATATTACTGAATTGGAAGACTGAATATTTAGAGATGGTAAATTTCTGCTTGATTAGTTAATAGGTTGTAAAGCAAATCCAATTAAAATCCCCAAAAGACATTTTTGTTGACTTGTTTGTTGCTGAATCTTCTAAAATATATATTGTTAGGGTGGCCAGTGACATGCATGACAAAGAGTAGAACAACAAGCAGGGCAGAGTTTATTCCCTCTCCAAGGGAGGAGAGGAACCAGGCATCTAGAGAAATGTTGCCCCAAGCTTCTGTGAGACTGGGCCTTTTTTTTTTTTTTTTTTTTTTTTTTTTTAAGAGAGTGTGTTCCTGTACACCCGCCAGTGGTGGAGGGAGAGAGAGAATCCCAAGCAGGCTCCACTCCCAGTGTGGAGCCCCACTGGGGACTCAATCTCACAACTGTGAGATCATTACCTGAGCTGAAATCAAGAGTCGGCCCCTTGAAGCACCTGGGTGGCTCAGTCGGTTAAGCGTCCGACTTCGGCTCAGATCATGATCTTGCGGTTCATGAGTTCGAGCCCTGCATCAGGCTCTGTTGCTGACAGTGCAGAGCCTGGAGCCTGCTTTGGAGTCTGTGTCTCTCTCCCTCTCTGTCTCTCTCAAAGATGAATAATCTTTAAAAAAAAAAAAACAAGAGTGCCCCCAGGCTGGGCCTTTTAAGGGGGTGTGAAGTCTGTGAGAGGGTTAGAGCTTGCCCATGTAGGGAGGGGGGCAGCTCTTGGCCAGGTGGAGCAGGAGGTGGTGGGGTTCTCAAAAGACTTCCATCCAGGGACTGGTCCAGGATGTGGGCTGTGGTCAGGCTAGAGAAGATTATGTTTTGTATTTGGGTTCTATTTTCTGAGAATGAAGGGCACCATGACCTAGGAAAACAAAGAGTTAGGGCCAAGTACAGACACCTGTGAGTTTTGTCTTGTCTGGAAGGAGTGGAGGGGTCCGGACCTTGAATAGATTTCTTTTATATATATTGAATTTAATCTAAAAAAAGAAGATTCAAGGGATTTGTTCTTCTAGATATTGAAATACTTAATCTTAGTAATAATAACAGAAAATTTAATACTCATTGACCACTCTGATATGCCAGGCACTATTGTAAACGGCATTAATCCAGCACCCGCTCCCACTGAGTAGTCATGAAAATTAAAATAATCCAAGTAAAACAAGTCGCATTGTGTCTGACAACTAGGAGGCACAAAATAAGAATAGTTAAAAGTTTTGTCAGATTTTAATACCAATGTTAATTACATTTATCTTGAACAATTAGTTCTCTGTCTCTCTCTCTCTCTCTCTCTCTCTCTCTCTCTCTCTTTCTCGTTCACTGTGAACTGGGTAAATGGCAAGGTTCTTTTTGAGCTAACTTCTGGAAGGTTTGGAGGCAATTGCTTGCCCACTAATAGCAGATTTACTTACATTGCGTTATACATCTTAAAAAGCATCATTCCTGGCTTCATATTGTTTTTTTTCCCCTACTTCATCCTATTTTAATTTATGCTGTCTTGTATTTTGTGTGACCTTTAAGCCGCTTTAAATCTTTTCAGGAAGAGAGCAAGGTATACATTAAGTAATGTCAAAATCAGATAATAAATAAGAGTATTAACAGCAATTCAGGGGCTCCTGGCTGGCTCAGTTGTTTACATGTCCAACTCTTGATCTCATCTCAGGTCTTAATGTCAGGGTCGTGAGTTCAGGCCCCACCAAAAAAAAAAAAAAAAAAAAAAAAACCGAGGGAGAAAAAAGAATGTTAACAGCAATTCAAAAAAGAAATACAATGACCAACAAATATAAAAAAAGTTAAATATTACTTATAATCGAAGAAATGATCACTGAAACAGTAATGAGATTATATTTTTATCTATCATATTAGGAATCTTTCACTGATAATTTTCAGTCTTGGTTGAAATACATTAAGACCAGCACCAGCACATACTGCTATTGGGAGGGTAGGTTGGTACAATAGACTCATAAATCAACTTGGCCATTTGTATCAAGAGCCTTAAAAGGGTTTATGCCCCTTCACCCTTCACTTCCTTCCACTTCTAGGAATCCATCCAAAGGAAATAACTTAATATATGGACAGTAATTTATTACAAAGATTCACTGCACTCTTACCCAAAATAGCAAAAACTAGGAAACCATGTAAATGTCTAACAATAACACAAGGAATACATTATAATATTCCTATGTGCTATAAAAATGTAGCCGGTAGAGATGATTCTGAAGAGCTTTTAGAATGTTAGACAATTGTACACCTGAAACTAATATAATAATATATGTCAACCATACTTCAACTAAAAAAAATTATAATAATTAAATGTGAAAAAATAAAAATATGAGTAAGTGAAAAGCTGGGATATAAAACCATATACTATATTTCTAATTTTTTAATATGCATGCATAAAACTATAAAGAGAAGTGACCAGAAGGGAATATAATACAGTATTAACAGCACTGATATCTGAGCAGTGTAATTACAGGAAATATTTTAGCATTTCCCTCCATATTTTCTACAGTGTTCATGGCTTATTTATGTAATGAGAAAGTACATAATAAGCCAAGAATGAGAATAATTTAGACATGAGACCATACTCGCAGCAGCGATGTTTGATTCACATTCACTGCTGCTGTCTACAGACTTTTGAATCCAGGCAGAGTGAGGTCCTCAGTGGCACTCGTGTAGTAAAATGTTTACATTTTATTTATTTATTTATTTATTTTTCTTCTTCTTCTTTTTTTTTTTTTTTTCCCAACGTTTATTTATTTTTGGGACAGAGAGAGACAGAGCATGAACGGGGGAGGGGCAGAGAGAGAGGGAGACACAGAATCGGAAGCAGGCTCCAGGCTCCGAGCCATCAGCCCAGAGCCCGACGCGGGGCTCGAACTCACGGACCGCGAGATCGTGACCTGGCTGAAGTCGGACGCTTAACCGACTGCGCCACCCAGGTGCCCCTAAAATGTTTACATTTTAAAGATGCTGGGGCACTTGGGTGGCTCATTTGGTTAAGTGCCCACTCTTGATTTTAGCATAGGTCACAATCTCACGGTTGGGTTAGTGAGATCGAGCCCTGCGTCAGACTCTGCACTGACAGCCTGCTTGGGATTCTCTCTCTCTCTCTCTCTCTCTCTCTCTCTTTCTCTCTCTCTTTTTCTCTCTTTCTCTTTCTCTCTGCCCCTACCCTGCTCTTTCTGTCTCTCTAAAAAATAAATAAACATAACAACTATAAAGATGCTGTGCTTTCCACAGAGACTTTCTGAAGCAAATTTTTATTCCCACTCAGTTTATTCATAGGACTTGGCACAATCTGAAACTGTCATGTCATCTATTTGTTTACTTGTTAATTGCCCTGTTGTGTCTTGCTTACCACTGGATTCTCACCATATATTCAGTAAATGTTGTTCGATTAATAAATGAATGGAAAATGTCAGCATCATTGGAATAGGGCTATAGCCTTCTGTAGGGAGAAGCATCATTCAAAAAGACCATTCAAAACCATTCTCCTGGGTTACCTCAGTGGCTCAGTTGGCTCAATCTGACTCTTGATTTCAGCTCAGGTCATGGTCCCAGGGTCGTGGGATTGAGCCCCTCATTGGACTTCACACTGAGCGTGGAGCCTGCTTAAGATTCTCTCTGTCTCTCTCTGTCTCTCTCTCTCTCTCTCCCTCCCTCCCCCCTTCCCTCTCTCTGCCTCTCTCCCCCACTTGTGCTCTCTCCCTGTCTAAAATAAAATTTAAAAATTTTAAATAAAACCATTCTCCTACTAGATGCTATGGAACAAATAGAAGGAAAGCCACAGTAAGTGGCAATGTACCATATGACCCAAAGGGCAAAATTCTAGTGTTGGACAGATCCAGGTTTGAAGTATGCCTCAATCATAGGTTAGCTGCGTGAAGTTCGGCAAGTCACTTGCCATGGCCTCTGAGACCTCGTTTGGAAAGATTACAAGAGAAAATGGATGTGAAATATCTAGCTGAAGTTCTGATTCCATCTACCACTAAGTTATAAACTCCATCAGAGTGGTGACCAGATCTACATAAAATAAAGCACCTATGGAAACCAATTTGACAATAAACTTCATATACTGGAAAAAATAAATAAATAATAAAATAAAATAAAGCACCTATATCCTTAGAGTCTAAGTCTATAGCAATCACTCATTAAGTGTTGGGTAAATCATGGACTTGTTATGAGGCCAAGCAGAAGTGATCAACATGTGTCCAGGAGAATAGAGAGGCAGAAGGTAGGAGGACCTCTCACTTGCAATTAGAAAGTATACCCAAGTGAACTCCAAGTTGTATCCAAGAGTGACCTGGAGTGTTTGAGCCATGAGATTGGTTTAATCAGATCATCAAAGCAAAGAATACCTAAGACCATGATGCCTGTACTGGAGCCAAGGATCAGGGATGTTGGATCCTCGAATGAGAGCATGAGCCAGGCCAGGTCACATGGCCCTCCCCTGGGTGGTTCTGGGTCCCTGGTGGCAGATTATGGAGTTGGGTTAGAAACATTTAGTGTTCCAGTAAAGATCAGACACACGGTACCTGACACCTATTCAGAGTTGAAAAATTGGGTTATTTCCCTTCGCTTCCTGTTCTTCAATACAAAAAACTTTGGAACACCAAAAAGATTTTACTAATTCAGATTGATAAATAGAAAACTGAACAAATGAGCATGTCATCTGTTTATTTCCTCACCTACTTCCAAAATATTTTTGAGAAAGCCTCTTTATAGAATTTTTAAAAATAATTGCAGCTTTGTTACTTTCAAATAGATACAGTAACTCATACTAACAGCAGCAGAGTGTCTTCAACTAGACACCCTGCTGGGTTTGCATTCATGAATGTCTAAGATCACTTCCTTCATTTGAATACAGAAAATGTGCCAAATTTTTACAAACGTTTCTCTTAAATTAGGGGAAAATTGGCTTATAACTTTGTTTACATTATTAGCCTGCCTAGCAAGCACTATCTGTATGCATAGATACTTCTGTACCAATAAATATATCATAGGACATCTATGACTATTCACATCTTAATTATAAACAATTGGTACAGATATCTACCAACTCTGTGTTCATACACATATATTTACATTAAACACATGTTAAATGGACACATAACATTTGTAATTAGGGAGAGTTAAGTTACTCCAAGTCATTTTTGGACATAATGTGGACATCTTGTGGCTACACCCTCCAAATGCAGGTGAGAGGGGCTCCCACCCTCTGCCTCTGTCCTGCTGGACACGTCTTGGCCACATCTTGGTCTTACAAGCACTTGAACCACTCTCATATTAGATGCTATGGAATGAATAAAAGGAAAGCCCCAATAGGAGGTAATGTAGGATGATTCAGAGGACAAAGTCCTGGTGTTGGATAGATAAAAGTTCGATGCATCTTAGGTTTGAGGGTTTGCCCTGTGAAGAATCTCATTTTCATGCTTAATAAATATCTCTGTGTGTCCTAAGAAGTTGCAGGCAACCCCTGAGGGGCTTCTTTTATGTCTAAAATACACATTTTAGCTCCTCACAGTGTGAATTAAGATGAGGGCTGTGTTTTTATGATTTAGCATCAATTTCACATTTTGATTCTTAATCAGATCAGGAGCTAGCATGATCTAACCACCCTTGGTATCCATCCAGTGGCATGTCAGGAGGCTTAACTGTGAGCTCAGCTCCATTGTGAACTCTGGGAAATTCAGCCAAGTTAGGGTTCACTTTCCCAACTGCAACTGCGTACAAGCCTGCTCCAGCCAAATGCACAGATACATGTGTGTGTGTGTGTGTGTGTGTACACACACATATAAAATATGTTGTATATATATTACATACACTGTGTATATAATGTAGGTATGTATATATTAGGTGTGTATATGTGCAATGTATACATCACATATAATGTATATAACATAAATGATGTTATTTATAGCTTGAGTTCAGAAAGATGTTTTGTTTCTCAGAATCCATTAATATTTTTCAAACTCAAGAACTGCACTTACCATGGCATTTTATTAGGAAGCTCCTGCTTAAAAAATGCCAAATGACAGAAAATTCTCATCCAGCCAAAACAAGACCTGTCAACGTCTCCTTAAATTATGTTTGAATTAGAGGTTTTTTCATGTGTGATCTGAAGATATAAAATTAATGGAGGTGAATCTACTGGCAAATAAGAATATAAGTGAATGTATGCATATAAATATATGTATCTCCCATGATTTACGTATTTAAAGTGATGATCAACCCTGAGGGTCATACGTATGAACTTTCATATGTATGTACATGTTAGCTTCATAATAAGACCACTGATATAGTTTCAGGGACAGGAACTGAAAACAATATCAATAAGTAATAATGATAATAACATTTATTGGATACCAGCCATGTTCCAGGGACTGTGTTAACTGCTTTACATGGATTTTTCTCATTTAAATTTTACTGCATCCATACAGATGAGGAAATGGGGCTAAAAGAAATTAGGAAACGTGTCCAAGGCCATACAGCCAATGGATGGTAGAGGCAGGATTCATACCCAACAAAATCTGACTGATTACTCCTACTCAGTATTTCATTTACACGTGTAGTAAGAATGTTCTTTCCAACCTGGTGTATTTGAAGTAGCCCTTTCCCCACCCCTGGACTTAGTCTGGGAAAGCTGCTCACACACAAAGGTGATTCAAAGGCAGAGACCCCTGCTGAGGCTGTGACATTTGAATTTGTGCGCACAGTATGTAGGGATGAAGAAGTGAGAGATACAGATCCAGGAAAGATTAACTTCCACCCCACCCTCCCCATCATCATCACTAACACCCTACCCTGGGAAGTGTTGCAGCAGGAATATGCCCTTGCGGGCACCTCATAGACTAAGGAGGGGTTATTTATCTGCAGAGTATCTTCTCCCCAGCACCACCGTGGCACACTGTCACAGTCGCAGATGCTGCCCTTCTCCCCTGCCACCACTCCTATAAAATGGCACCTTCTCTCCTCTTGGCTACAGTTCAGAGTTTCCAAACAAAGCTATGGTGTCCAGGTATGAACCCTGGTGCTAATTAATCTCTGGGAAATCTCTCAAACTGTTACTCCACTCTCCCTGAGCACTACTCAACTCACATAAATTTTGTTCAGAGAGAAGAGAGACTAAATCAGTCTCTGTTCATCAAGATATTGTTTATACTACTGAGGGGCGCCTTGCTGACTCAGTCAGTGGAGCGTGAGACTCTTGATCTGGGGGTCGTGGGTTTAAGCCCCACATTGGGTCTATGTAGAGATTACTTAAAAAAATAAAATCTTTTTTTTAAGCTTATTTATTTATTTTGAAAGAAAGAGAGAACATGAGAGAGAGGCAGAGAGAGGAGAGAGAGAACCCTAAGCAGGCTTTGCAATGATAGCGCAGAGCCCAATGCCAGGCCCGAACTCATAAAACATAAGAATATGAGCTGAACCAAAATCAACAGTCAGACACTTAACTGACCGAACCACCCAGGTGCCCCTAAAAAAATAAAATCTTAAAAAAAAAAAAAAAACGGATATTGTTTATACTATTGAAAGTCTAGAAATCATTTCTAGCCATTAACAGATTGGCTAAAGCAGGGTACATTCTTTCCCTGAAATATAATGTTGCTGTATAGAAAACAAAATGAGCTAGATATATAGTCAAGTAAAAAAAAGTAGATTATACAAAACAAGCATATAAAATGAAATACTCCTGGGATGCATGGGTGGTTCAGTCAGTTGACCGTCCGACTTCAGCTCAGGTCGTGATCTCACAGCTCGCTGATTCAGGCCCCATGTCGGGCTCTGTGCTGCCAGCTCAGAGCCTGGAGCCTGGTTCAGATTTTGTGTCTCCCTCTCTCTCTTCCCCTCCCCTGCTCGCTCTCTATCTCTCTCAAAAATAAGTAAACATTAAAAAAATCAAATAAAACAGTCCATCTGTAAAAACATGTTACTAACATTTTTAGTTTTACTGAATTGGCATCTATGTACAAGGGTTGCTGGCCACTAGAATACAGTGGTATCAGGGACGCCTCAACTCTTTCTTCCTGGCACAGGTCCTGAAATTCTTCCAACAGCCATTTCTTTGTATAAGGAAATTTTCCTCCAGGTGGCTCCTATATATACTGCATACATTTCAAGATAAGACGAAGGGGAGACTTCTGTTAGTTTCCTGTACGGGTTATTAATTTAGACTAGATAGTTCTGCTTACATAAACAGCAAGGAAAATATGTATCATTGGACCACTTGATGAATTTTAGGGAGAAGACACCAACCATCAAATCTGTGCAAGAGCCCAAAGGAGGAGGCAGCCAGCATAGCTTGCCTCCAAGATCCAGCTCCCCCTCGCTCTCGACTTCTCAGAGTTGAGGACACTTTTGCCTCATGTTCAGACACAGGCTTCTTCCTTACTTTGGCCCCTGAAGCTCAGAAACCAATCTCATTCTCATTCAGGGAGAATTTAAGATGTCCTGTCTAGATCCTTTCTCCTCAGAAGTGGGGTCCAAGGACCAGCAGTTTTAGTATCTCCAGGGACTTGTTAGAAATGCAGAATTTCAGGCTGGATCTCAGGCCCTACACCAGTCCTACTGAACCAGAATCTGCATATTAATGAGACCCTGGCTGTTTCATTTCTGTAGGACAATTGGAGAAGCATCGACAAGTCAGTTCCCACTTGCCCCAGCATCCGGTTACTTTGCTGGTGGTTCCACTCTTACCTTTGACCTCCAGCAGTGACATGTTCCAGGACTAAGCTCCACAGGCATCTTATAATTAGCATCATGCCTTATTGACAGTTTCAGAGTTCCAGTGATTTCTAGCTCCAGTCCTCTCCCAACACCTGAGGGATGCTTTCACTTAGAGCCCCAGCTCACCAACTACAACTTTAGCCCAGCTGGTAAACATCTTGGATAGTGGACCTATACTGTTCTGTCCATCATCCACCTGCCTCACCATCAAACGGATCTATACTACTTCGTGCCTTCTAGGCAAACCAGCAACACAGCAGTCCACCACCTAAAGAATTTCAGAGAAGGGGCACCTGGGTGGCTCAGTCGGTTGGGCATCCAACTTCAGCTCAGGTCACGATCTCGCGGTCCGTGAGTTCGAGCCCCGCGTCGGGCTCTGGGCTGATGGCTCAGAGCCTGGAGCCTGCTTCCGATTCTGTGTCTCCCTCTCTCTCTGCCCCTCCCCTGTTCATGCTCTGTCTCTCTTTGTCTCAAAAAATAAATAAACGTTAAAAAAATTTAAAAAAAAAGAACTTCAGAGAAGAATCCCTGGTCTCTGTCACCACTCTACCCTCAATGCGAAGTTCTTCATGTTGCTTCTTAAGCCTTTTTACTCTTGCTCTTTCCTCTTTGGAGATAGGAACCAGTCAGTCAGCTTCTTCTTTGAACCATTGTTAAACCATTTCTCACCCTGCGCTTCACATCTTGTGAATCACTTGACAAGCCATGGTTTCCAGCTCATCAGGAGGAATGAAGGGTGCTGGCCCTGTTTTCGCATCATGTTAACTGCAGGCAGGTAACAGGTTCTTGGCTACAACTGAGTACTGAGAGAAGAAGTATTACATGTAGGAAATTCAAGCTTTTATCCTGATCCAGCGTTTTTCTTTTCACTTTTACACTCTGTTAGAAAATGACCATTTTGCTTCACTAATATGACAGATAAGAACGATGTGAACCATTTGTAAAGCAATCCATTGCTTCCCAGATGCTGCAGTCCAGCACCTCAGTTTATCTCCTGCATCTCTGCAGCAGAAAAGACATTTAAATGGAGAAAAGACCAGGGCACCTGAGTGGCTCAGTCGGTTAAATGTCCGACTTTGGCTCAGGTCACAATCTTGTGGTTCGTGGGTTCGAGCCCTGCATCGGGCTCTGTGCTGACAGCTTGGAGCCTGGAGCCTGCTTTGGATTCTGTGTCTCCCTCTCTCTCTCTGTCCCTCCCCTGCTTGCTCTCTGTCTCTGTCTCTCTCTCTCAAAAATGAATAAACATTAAAGCAAAAAATTAGTAAATAAGTAAAACGGAGAGGACCAAGGCTCAGAAAAGTTAAGTGACTTGTTTCCAAAGGTTAAGCTGCTACCTAAACCCAAGCCCCCTAATTTCAGACCCGTCATCATTTCAGTACAATGTGCTACCTCATATAAGCCATATCCAAAAACTTATTAAGCATACAAGGGAAGGAATACTCGCAGCTCCCAAAGGTTTGCTCCGCAATTTGAGGAAAGTAATTATCAGAACAAATAAGAAATTCATAATATATTTATTTACTGCTTGATATAGATCTAGTACTTGTGAATTACCTTAGGTTTTCAGATGGTTTAAACTTTCAGGAAGCTGAATATTTTACAGGTCAAATATAAAATCAAGCAGCCAATATACTGAGAGCCAACCTGAAGTCCAAGAATGCACAATATATTTTGCTTTGTGTCATGTACCAAATGACTAATAGGCAGCAGGGGCTTTCAGGGTTATAATTTTAGCCCAAGGTTCTGGTAACTACATGAAATCCTTGAGTGGTTTATGATATCATAAGGTGAAATTATAGCTCCCCATGGGCAAGAGTTGTTGAAATGCTTTCAGCCATTGAGTACCATAACTAGCCTGTTCTCTATAGCAATTATAGGAAAAACTATATTAAATGCCTAGTCATATTGACTAATGACTTCAAATATAGAAATTATTTTTTAAAATGAGAATGTTGGGCAGGAAATTCATTCATCCATCCATTCCATAAATATGTATAAGTCACCATATGTCTGCCACTCTAACACAAGGGCTGGGGTTACAGCAACCGACAAGTCTGATCCCTAATCCTGCCCTCAAAGCGCTTTCATTTTAGCAGGGGAATCACACATTAAATAACCATAACTGAGATAAATGTTATAATAATGAGGGGCGCCTGGGTGGCTCAGTCGGTTGAGCATCCAACTTTGGCTCAGGTCATAATCTGGTGGTTTGTGAGTTTGAGCCCTGCATCGGGTTTGCTGAGGTCAGTGTGGAGCCCACCTTGGATCCCCTGTCCCCCTCCCCGCTCCTCTCTCTCTATCTCCGTCTGTCTCAAAAATAAATCATTAAAAATTTTTTAATGTTATAATGACGAATAGAATGTTACGCCAATGTATTAACAGGAGCCTGACCAACTGGGGTAAGAGGGGCACTGTCAGAGAAGGCCTCCTTCAGGAAGTAAGCAGAACTAAACTCTGTATGATGAGTCAGAATTTTAAAGGGTAGGAAGATGGGGAAGCTTTAACAAGCAAATATTGAGAGTAAGATACAGCGATCTGACCTCCCTCCAAATGGTAGGAACAACTAGGTGGATATGCTAGAGGAAAAAGTGAAATGGAATCAGAAAATAATACCTTCAGCACATTGTGCTAATTGAGATAAGTCAGGAGAGAAAGACAAGTACTGAATGATATCACTTATATGTGGTATCTAAAAAAGTCAAGCTTGTAAAAAACAGACTAAAATGGTAGTTACTAGAGGATAGGGATCTAGGGGGATAAAATTGATGTTGTTCAAACATGCCAACTTGCAACAAGCAATAAATAAGCCATAGAGATCTAATGCACAGTATAATGGTATAGATAACAATATTGTACTATAACTATGCAATGTGATAAAAATCACTACAACCAGCACTCATTACAATATATAAATGTATCAAAGTAAGACATTGTGCACCTTAAATTTACACAATGTTATATGTCACATATATTTGCTAAAAAAAGAAAAAGAATACAGTATAGTAAAATGTATATACACGTTTCTCAGAATATACACACCTATTACAAATATTACGTGGATATACTGTGTAATGTAATAACATGTGTATGTGATATATGTGTATATGAGAAGTATACAGTAGATATAATATAGCATATATTATGTACATTTTATATGTGTGTATGGATGTATATATGTACAGGCTTGTGCACCAGAGCAGAATTTGCAATGAGAAAACACTAGGCCACTTTAAAAAAAAAATTTAATGTTTATTTTTGAGAGAGAGAGAGACAGATCATGAGCAGGGGAGGAGCAGAGAGAGAGAGGGAGACACAGAATCAGAAGCAGGCTCCAGGCTCTGAGCTGTCAGCATAGACCGCGATGTGGGGCTTAAATTCACGAACAGCGAGATCATGACCGGAGCCGAAGTCCGATGCTTAACCAACTGAGCCACCCAGGCGCCCCAACACCAGGCCATTTTTTATAAAATGCCTCATTTCCAGTCACAAAAGGAAAGAATAAGATGCAAAGACTAGGGAGACAATATTCAATGGGTAAGTAATTAGGATGACAAAATCAGATAAGATCATAAAATCTGTATTGCCTGAAACTAATATAACACTGTATGTTAACTACATTGGAATTGGAATTTAAAAATAAATAAATAAAAGGTTGTGTTGAATGGAACAATAAGTACAAGATTCTAAGAGAGACGACCAAGAGGTCATTTAATGTGAAACAGTTACCTAGTGAAGATGTCACATGTGATTCACTTGGAGAATATAAAGATCGCCACCAAACGGGAAAGGCCCAAGACTTACTGACTGCACAGGTCACCTCTCAGTAGTATTTCAGTATCATTTCAAACAATTAAATTCTATTATTATTTTCAGTGATAATATAATTTGCATTTGTTATCACACTTTATGTATACATGTTTCCTCATCTTATGAGGAGGTACACTGACAGTAGAGTTTTAGCATGGTTAAATATAAACAAGTGATCTAAAGTCATACACATTTAAATGAAAAGTAGAGGGGCGCCTGGGTGGCTCAGTTGGTTGAGCGTCCGACTTCAGCCCGGGTCACGATCTCGCGGTCTGTGAGTTCGAGCCCCGCGTCAGGCTCTGGACTGATGACTCAGAGCCTGGAGCCTGCTTCCGATTCTGTGTCTCCCTCTCTCTCTGCCCCTCCCCCGTTCATGCTCTGTCTCTCTCTGTCTCAAGAATAAATAAACGTTAAAAGAAAAAATTTAAAAAAAATAAATGAAAAGTAGACACAATGAAGATTATGTTTCAGAATATCAAATAATAAGTGGAAGGAAAACACAAATTAAAGACACAAACCAACAGGACAAAATACTTAAACACATGCTCCACGCTCTAAGTAGATATCCTTAGATATAGGAAGAACTTGTTTGGGTTTTATGGTAACTATTGGTAATTCTCCCTGAAAGTTGGTTTCGCTAAGAAAGTGACATTTTTAGAAAAAGTCTCAACAATGTGACATTTACAAGAAGCACCCTTAAAACAGAGCTGGGCTAAAAAATTGGAAGCTTGATTAATATAATTCAAGAAGCATAAAAATTATTTTAAATGTATTTTGTTACTTTAGAGTTCTTCATAAATTAAAAAATAGTGAAAGTAACCTAAATATTTATTTCCTCTCTGAAAAGCTGTGTGTCAACCAAGCATTACAATAAAACTCTGAAAACAAATATTTTAACCATTTTGCAGTAAATGGTATAATATAGTTTTATAAAGAAAGAATCTAGCCGACATCCAAGACAAGTGTCATATAATGACTGAAGTTTTAATAGCCATTCATACTTGGAATTTTTTATGCATTAATAATACTTGGAGTAAAAATGAACAGCATTTTCCAAATACAATAACTCAAGAATAAATGGAAACGTTTGTACAAATGTTTCATTTTTTAAAATCACCTTGGGCTGAGTCAAACCATGGAAAATTTTAGCTCAAAGGAAAATTCTTCCTCCCCCCTAAGAAGTCACAAGGATGTGAAAACGGGATTATAATGGAAGCTGTCTTGCAACATTAACTGCAATGTTCATTCCCCTAAAAGCCATAATTCATGGCTGTTCTACAGCTTTTTCTTTCAGCAATTATGCATATTAGAAGAAAGTTTGAATACATAAAAACTAAATACTGATAGAAAATCAAGCCTCAGTAAAAGACACGTTTACTTGACTAGTTTGCAGTGAAGAGAAATATGAAAGCTAACCAACCTTCTTCCCAAACCCCAAGTGCCCTGGTCCAAAGAGGTTGGAGGAAAAAAAAATTCCAGCCCCTGGGCATTGTAGAGCATTTACTGCCTGGCGTCCATAATCAACGCACCAGTGGTCAATTCCATCACTAAGGGACAGTGCCTTGAGTGGGAGAAGAAACGTTGGCATCTATTGGCTCTCCAGGGAATTCAGTGCAAAAGTTCTCTTCTAAATAGACAAACTGCTACAGAGAATACCTCAAACCCATTCCTGTTTCTTTTGGTTTCTCTTTTCTGAGGATCATAGGGTGACATAAAAGTATCTGATGAGAATTGTCCCATGCCATTTTGATTATCTATGTATTTCCAGTGCAGAGTGTGGCACTTGATAAACGTTTGCTTAAAAAAAAAAAAAGTGAAAAATCTCTAAATTCTGTTTCAAGTCAGAAAATGTGCGTTTAAACCTTATCTCTGCTGTGTAACTGGGCTTTGTGATCCTAGGCCAGGTACTTAAAGTCTAAGCCTCAAATTCCTTACCTAAGGAATAGAAATGAAAATAATTCCTACTCATAGCACTGTCCTTAGGCAGTTATGAGATAATGCATATAAATCCCTGAACACAATGCTGGCCTCTGAAAATGTTCTGTGATAATTTGTTAAATCTAAATTCTCCAGAGCTATAGATGACCATAATCCCAGAGTTGTAAATGACCAGGTGAATGAAGGACAAATTATATCTAACATAAAGGCTGAGGATCCACTCTAGTACTTTTCTCAGACGTCTAACAACGGGCCAAGACCAAATGCATCCTTGACTTCTCCAGGCAGAATTACAGCCAACATTCATGGCACTCAAGATTTATGCTTTGACATACATCTTTAAAGCAAAGCCAGTGACCATTTTTAAATAGGAAATCTCAGAAGAAGCCCAGAAGTATTACCAAGGAATATGAAATTTATTTGTAGAATTTACAGACTTATAATAACCCTCCAAGCAAATAGCATAAATTTTAAAATCTGAAAGGAACACACATGCGCGTGCACGCAGACGATGAACTTATTGTGCCCTCTCATTATCAGATTAATAAATCAGCCAGCAAGTTATTCTCCATGCCTAGAGTAAAACATAAAGAACAGTGCACATAATTTTTGTCCTCAGAAAATGTGTAATCAAGTTGAGATTAAAACACTGCAGTAAGGGGCACCTGGGTAGCTCAGTCGGTTACATGTCAGGCTCGATGTCTTCTCAGGTCATGATCTCACAGTTGGAGAGTTCAAGCCCCGCATTGGGCTCTGCACTGACAATGTGGAGCCTGCTTGGGATTCTCCTCCGTCCTTCTCGCTCTGCCCTTCCCGTACTCGCTCGCTTGCTTGTTCTCTCTCAAAATAAATAAACTTAAAAAAACAACAACACTGCATTAAATTAGGGAAGGGAATGTGTTCACCATCAAGTACCCATTGAGGATATCCCTTTCTCTGACCGCCCTATGAGAAGTGGCCTCCCCACCTGACTTTCTATCTCATTATACCATTTTTTCTCTTGTTCTCTTCAATTTATCTCTAATCTGTAATTACCTGGTTTGCTTTTTGTTATTTTTTTTTCTATAGGAGTAGAGACATTTTCTATGTTATTCATGGTGATCATCAACTGGTACACAGTATATATGATATAAATGTGCTGAATCAAAGAATTCTTTGTTCACCTGACCCAGGGGCCCTAACTCAGATGGTAGGAAAGACTAAATCAGAAATATGCTAGAAAGCCTTAATTTTTTTTATTTTTTAGTGTTTATTATTTATTTTTGAAAGAGAGAGAGAGACAGAGCGTGAGTGGGAGAGAAGCAGAGAGAGAGGGAGACACAGAACCCAAAGCAGGCTCCAGGCTCTGAGCTGTTAGCCCAGAACCTGATGAGGGGCTCTGAACTCACGAACTGTGAGATCATGACCTGAGCTGAAATTGGACCCTTAACTGACTGAGCCACCCAGGCGTCCCTATTTTTGAAAGCTTTTAGCAGGAAATCATTTGGGGTGGGGGTGCCTGGGTGGCTCAGTCAGTTGAGCATCCAACTTGGGCTCAGGTCATGATCTTATGATTCATGGGTTCGAGCCCCACATTAGGCTCTGTGATGATGGCTCAGTGCCTGGAGCCCACTTCAGATTCTGTGTGTGTCTCTCTCTCTGCCCCTCCCCTTCTCACGCTCTCTGTCTCTCCAAAATAAATGTTAAAAAAATTAAAAAAAAAATCATTTGAGGTGCCTGGGTGGCTCAGTCTGTTGAGCGTCCAACTCTTGGTTTGGGCTCTGCTCATGATCCCAGGGTTGTGAGATCACATTAACATGGAGATTCTCTCTCTCTTTCCCTCTGCCCCTCTCCCCCACTCACAGACACACTATCTCCCTCTCTAAAATAAAAATATTAAAAATTTAAAAAAAAGAAATCATTCATTTCTTTTTACATGTTCTTTCTACCAACTAATAGAATTCCTAAAATGATAATGAGGCACTATGGTGGTCCTAAAGAAGTTCAAGGAAACTCATATTCCCTTAAGAAATACATTCAAGGGGCGCCTGGGTGGCGCAGTCGGTTAAGCGTCCGACTTCAGCCAGGTCACGATCTCACGGTCCGTGAGTTCGAGCCCCGCGTCGGGCTCTGGGCTGATGGCTCAGAGCCTGGAGCCTGCTTCCGATTCTGTGTCTCCCTCTCTCTCTGCCCCTCCCCCGTTCATGCTCTGTCTCTCTCTGTCCCAAAAATAAATAAACGTTGAAAAAAAAAAATTAAAAAAAAAAAAAAAAAAGAAATACATTCAAGTAAGGGCACCTGGGGGGCTCAGTCGGTTCAGCATCTGACTCTTGAATTCAGCTCAGGGCATGATCTTACAGTTTGTGGCATCGAGCCCATGTTGGGCTCTGCACTGACAGCGCAGAGCCTGCTTGGGATTCTCTATCTCTGCCCCTCCCCCACTCACATGCTCTGGCACACATGCACTCTCCCTCTCTCAAAATAAGTAAATAAAACACTTTTAAAAAAAGAAATACATTTAAGGGGCGCCTGGGTGGCGCAGTCGGTTAAGCGTCCGGCTTCAGCCAGGTCACGATCTTGCGGTCCGTGAGTTCGAGCCCCGAGTCAGGCTCTGGGCTGATGGCTCAGAGCCTGGAGCCTGTTTCCGATTCTGTGTCTCCCTCTCTCTCTGCCCCTCCCCCGTTCATGCTCTGTCTCTCTCTGTCCCCCCAAAAAAAAAAAAAAATTAAAAAAAAGAAATACATTTAAGTAAACAACTAGTGCCACACTGTGATTAGTAAAGTAATAAAAATATGTCGAAGGGAGAAGTGGCTCCCACGAGGATAGTTGACTCTTTCTTAGGAAGATCAGAGAGGCTTTTAAAAGATGTGCCTAATCTGGATTTTCTAGGAAGACCAGGAGGAATGGAATTCAAGGCAGAAGTAATGTGTGCAAAGGCACAAAGGCAAAATTGGCCCAGATAACATGAGCACTAGGCGTAGAGACAGAAGATCTTAAATTTCTGGATTCTCATTTGTAGTTGTTACCACTCTATCAGTTACCTATTGCTATGATAATACCATATAATAAACCACAAAACATCAGTGGCATACAAAAAAAAGCATTTATGCGGCTCTCAAGTTTGCCAAGTTTAGCAGACCTAGTCTGGGCTCACTTACGTATTTAGAGGTCAGCTGGCTGTGGGCTGATCTGGGGTTGCTTCAGGTAGGTTACTTGGCTCTGCTCCACGTGTCTTATCCTCCAGCAGGCTAACCCAAGTGTGTCCTGCTCATGGCGACAGCAGATGGCTACAGCACAAAGCAGAAGGTCCGAGCACTTACCAACACTGTGCTTACATCATTTCTGCTAACATTTCAGTGACCAAAATTAAGTTCTCTGGCCAGAACCAAAGTCAAAGAGGGAGGGCACTCACGGTGACGTGGCAGAGGGAAGAATTGGAGCCATTAATAAAATTAGTAGACTATACACATATAATGTCTTTAGAGTTTGGTTTCCTATTCAGTAAATGGAGAACACAACAGCTCCTCCCTCCTGACATCCCAGGGTTTGGTGGAGGATATGTACAGAAGGTGTTTTTGAAGTTCTTTGGCTGAGAATAAATAGACAAAGTTACTGTGGAAATCTAAGAGATTCGTGTCTCTCTGTGGTTCACATACCAGCTAGCCACACCTTTAAACTGGAATTTCTATTTCATTTTCCTTAAACAAAACAATGGTCTCAAACAAAGCTTATAAATTTTCTAGGCTGTAATCAAAAAAAGACATCTAGGGGCGCCTGGGTGGCTCAGTCAGTTAAGCGTCCGACTTCCACTCAGGTCATGATCTCACAGTTTGTGAGTTCGAGCCCCGCGTCGGGCTCTGTGCTGATAGCTCGGAGCCTGGAGCCTGCTTTGGATTCTGTGTCTCCTTCTCTCTCTGCCCCTCCCCCACTTGTGCTCTGTCTTTCTCTACTAAAAATAAATAGGGGCGCCTGGGTGGCGCAGTCGGTTAAGCGTCCGACTTCAGCCAGGTCACGATCTTGCGGTCCGTGAGTTCGAGCCCCGCGTCAGGCTCTAGGCTGATGGCTCGGAGCCTGGAGCCTGTTTCTGATTCTGTGTCTCCCTCTCTCTCTGCCCCTCCCCCGTTCATGCTTTGTCTCTCTCTGTCCCAAAAATAAATAAAAAACGTTGAAAAAAAAATTTAAATAAATAAATAAATAAATAAATAAATAAATAAAATATTTAAAAAGTTAAAAAAAAAGACATCTAAATACCAAATTCAGCCCCTTAGAGCTCAAGGTAAGCACAAGAATACTCATGATAACCACTAAAATATCAGTAACAGCTACTTCTAGAGGAGGCAATAGAATCAGGGAGGAAAAAGAGATACTATAATGTTTTATGCTATGAAAGTTGTTTGCATTTTACAGTGAGAATAGACTCATGTATTACTTTTAGCATTAAACCAATGAATATGTGTTTGAAATTTTTTCATAAAGTGAAACTAGTTAAGTATTTCCATAATATCCATTTCAACAGTTTAAACATTAATCCAGATATCCAGGGTTGTTTCTGTTCACTTTTCATTCTGAAATATGTGTATGCACACTTTATTTTTATTTGTATGACTCATGGATTCTCAAGAGTCCAGGAAACTTGGTTCTTCTCTCAACTTTGCCATAGTCAAGTCTGTGGTCTTGGATTATTCATTTAACTGTGGTCAACTCTAGTCTCTTCATCTGCAAATTAAGGATTATGAATCAAATGGTTCTAATATAACCTTAGATCTAGCATTCTATAAGTCTGGAAAGAAATGGTCCATTTGCAAATAAGCCCGCTCATCTGAATATTACCAGCCAGTATATGAACCAAAAAAAATTTTTTTTTAAAAGAGGAAGTATTAATTCAGGGTTTGATAAGTAAACAGTCTTTTTAAATCAATATTTTTAGCTACAAATAGTTCATTATTTTTTAATGTATACTGATGTAACAGATGATGATTTTAAAATAATCAAATAGCTTCCACTTACAATTACTTTCTTTTTAATTTTTTTTTTAACATTTACTCATTTTTGAAAGAGACAGAGCACAAACGGCAGAGAGCTAGAGAGAGAGGCAGACACAGAATCCGAAGCAGGTTCCATGCTCCGAGCTGTCAGCACAGAGCCTGATGTGGGGCTCGAGCTTATGGACCACGAGATCATGACCTGAGCTGAAGTCGGCTCCTTAACCGACTGAGCCATCCTGGCGCCCCTCCACTTACAATTACTTTTAAACTGATGAAACATATTTAACTTGTTTTAGAATGTATGCTTTTATTTTTACTTAAAAAAAATTTTTTTTAACATTTATTTATTTTTAAGAGAGAGAGAGACAGAGCATGAGCAGCAGAGGGAGCAGAGAGAGAGGGAGACACAGAATCCAAAGCAGCCTCCAGGTCTGAGCTATCAGCACAGAGCCTGATGTGGGGCTCAAACCCATGAACTGCGATATCATGACCCGAACCTAAGTCAGATCCCTAACCGACTGAGCCACCCAGGCACACCCATATGCTTATTTTCTGTGAAAAGTTTATTTATTTTGAGAGACAGCAGCATGAGTAGGGGAGGGGCAGAGAGAGGAGAGGGAGAATCCAAAGCAGACTCCTTGCTGTCAGCACAGAGCCTGATGTGGGGCTCCGTATCTCCTGAACCTCAAGGTTGTGATCTGAGCCTAAATCAAGAGTCAGATGCTTAACCGACTGAGCCACACAGGTGCCCCCAGAATGTATGTTTTTTAAACTCAGTGTAGATTAATTATCATAAGTTTATTTTCAGTTCTGAGTCAGCTTTTGTTTTTTCATTCTCTGCACTATGGGTATATTAATTCATCACTTACTAAGTATTTACTTCTACTGTCTAGTCACTAGAGACACTTCATGGATCTGTTCTTCCAGTTTGCACCAAACCAGTTTCTGCCTATGAATTATAAATTTATTTCATTCTCCTAATTTGTTTGCTGTGAGGATTACTTAGAGTAGTGGAATCAGAGCCTACATTCAGGTTCAATTCCAGAGGCACCACACAAGTTTACTGTGTTAAATGCGTGTATGACATAACTCCACCTAGCTGTTCATACTCTTGGCCAAATTGCTTAATCTTGCTGATCCTCATTTTTCTCAACTGCAAACTTTATGAATCGTCGCATGTTTTTTTTTTTTTTGGTTTGTTTTTGTTTTTGTTTTTTTTTACTGCTACATGAAAATTTTCTCAAATTTGCAGAAGAAGGAAAAAGAAAATGCCTTTTTATCTCAGCTGACTGCTGCCCTCTGATGCTTAGCTCAAAAAGCAAAATGCTACTTTGTGATTCATTTAACAGGAGCAAATGTGCTGAACAGAAAAGAAAGATAAGCAAACACCAGCTCAGTCATAAACTGGAAGTTGGTCTCAAGTGGAAAGAAAAGCTGGGAGCCATGGTATAGGCAAGCCGCCCTGGTGGGAGGAGAGGCATCTTCTCCTGGATGCATTTAGTCAGAATAGATGCTTGAATCTTTGAGGGCCCCTCCATCATAAGGGCTCAATCCCTGACTCCCTTGAGCTCCAGAGCAAAGACGGATTGCCTATTCAACCATGGCAAATAAAATTATTGGATACAGCCCAAGTCATCCCCGAGAACTAGCCTAGGAAAAAAAAAATGAAGCAAAAGGAAAGGATTTCTCTTTTTACAGTTACTCAGAGCGTGTCTTTTTGTTTGATGTTTTCCTTTGGCAGCTTCTCCAAGAGGCTGGTTTCCTGGGGGTCCATGCTGTGGGATTACTGACCTTTCCGCTAAACCTCCTACTGTAGTTTTACACCCAACCCACCCTGAATGAAGACCAAATTGGACATACTTTAATATTTCAATCTTCTGAATTTTATAATTAAATAAAAACTGGCATTAAAACAAGTTCCTATGCACAAGGATTTGGGTGGAGTTGTGCCAAAAAGCTTACATCACATAGCCTGGAGATAAATTCATTGCTGTTTTCATTCATTTGCATTTAATCAGCCCAGAATTGCTGACTCCAGATTCAACAAGGACCTGCCTGCCTGCTCAGTCTGCAGGGTACAGTACTGGTGATGGGCAATGACTCAAGTGAGAAGTTTGAGTTCCACAGTCCAAAGGTCATTTTTCACCTTGAAGGTTGGCTGGATAGCCACTCAATTACATAAACAAAAAGCCAGGGTTATTCTGATGCCACGGGCTTAAAGAAATCCTCCCCTTTTCCGTCAGAGACGTTGGTTCTGGCCTCGGCCGACCCAGTTCATGCTCCAGTTCTGCCACTTACAGTAGAATCACATCTTTGGAGGAATTATGGTTCTAGACTTATTGCATTATGATCATATTTACCTTTGAAAATCCCATTAAGACAATATCTTACATGTAGTTGGGTTCTAGTGTCAGCTGATCAGTATGCATACCAACCGACTCTAGCACTATGGGCTGAAGAAAGTGATTTCATAGCTCTGAGCTTCCTTCTCCATCCATGAACTGGAGTTATTAACAGAAGCTACCTCGTAAGGGTATAGGAAGGCTGAAATGAGATGATGCATGTGGGCATATATATATATATATATATATATATATATATGTAATCAGCACAGTAAATGATAGCTATGGGTATTAGCAGATTGTTAAGAGCTAATTAAGCTCCCATAATCAGCTGTTGAGCTCTGTGTACAATGGCTGAACTCTTTCAGTTAACCATTTTGCAGATAAGGGAACTGAGTCACAGCAGTTAAGGGGATAGCTGGTAAAACCACAGTGGTCAAGAGCATAAATGGAGCCACACAGACCGCCCACCTCTGTCATTCATTGGCTCCATAAGCACAGACAAGTCAGTGGCTCTGTGCTTCAGGATTCTCTTCTATAAAATGGACAGATTGAAAGAATCAGTCTCTTAGGACTGTTGTAAAGATTTTAAAAGTTGGTATGTCTAAAGTGTTGAAATAATGCCCGGCACTTGGTGAGCTATATCATCATTGTCATTGTCATCATCATCACCGCCATCGTGTTTATGATTATTCCATGCTTCTTCATTTGAAACACCACTAGTGTGGTAGTACCAGTAGTGAAATCATTCATCTGGCATATGAGGGGGAAATGGACTTAGCTCCACAAGATCACTGAGTGTAAAATGGGGTTTGAAGGGGATTTTGAATAAGACAATCAGAAGGATCTCAGTGAACTGAATAGGATAGGTTGGGATGCATGAAATGGGTGATGGGTATTAAGGAGGGCACTTGTGATGAGTACTGGGTGTTATATGTAAGTGATGAATCGCTAAATTGTGCTCCTGAAACTAGTATTATTACACTATATGTTAACTAATTGGAATTTATTTTGTTTATAATATTTATTTATTTACTTACTTATTCTTCTTTTGAGAGAGAGACAGAGCGCAAGCAGAGTAGGGACAGAGAGAGAGGGAGACACAGAATCTGAAGCAAGCTCCAGGCTCTGATCTGTCAGCACAGAGCCTGATGCGGGGCTTGAACTCACAGACCACGAAATCATGACCTGAGCAGAAGTCGGATGCTTAACTGACTAAGCCACTGAGGCGCCCCCTAACTGGAATTTAAATACAAATGTGAAAGTATAAAAAAAAAGGGGGGGGTGAAAACAAATGAAATAAATCAACTAATGTCAAAACAAAACACACACACAAAACAAACAAAAAAATAGGATAGGCAGTTCCAGATGAATACATAAGACGTTGAGACCAGGGCCAGAAAAGACCAACAAAGTGACTCATATGAAGGAAAGGGAACAGGAAACAAAACACATAGGTAGAACATTTGTAGCACAACAGCAATAATTCCCCTATAGAAATCCTATTATTCTTTGGGTTACTTTCTCTAGTGTTTAAAGGCTGGATACTATAAAAGCCATGATAATAGGCCCTCCCTTGTCTTACTGTACATGACTCAGAAATATACCACAGACTTCCAGAGGCCTAGTAAATGAGTACTGCAATGCCATTTCATGCGTGTTGCTGAACAAATTTAATTGTTTAAAGAAGGAAATAAAGTCTGGGAACTTACAGTTTCATAAATAGTGGATGGGGAAGTGTTACTGAACATGACACACCAAAAAGAAGAAATAACAATTACTTTTATCAGCCATATTCATTTGGGAAGGGATTATTTATTTAACAGGATTATATTTGAGCCTGAGTTAGGGTTTTTCAAGCTTACCTTTACCTTATTTGTGGGACCTGGAGCAAGTCCCTTCATTTTCTCATTATGAGCCTAAATCTTCCTATGGTACAGATCAGGAATGTTTAAATACAAAGACTCTGGAGCCTAACTAAGTTCAGAATCCTCCTGTATGCTTATTGGCTGAGTGATCTTGGACAATTTATTTAAATGCAAGTCTTAGTTTCTTGTATGAAAGTTGGAGATGATAATAAATACCTCATAGGGTTGTTATGAGGCTTAAAATATATAAAGCATGTTAAAGTTTTAGCATAATGCTTGACATACAGAGAGTGCATAATAAATAGAAGCTACCTATATTGTTAGCTATAAAAATAAGTAAATGGACTAAATGATCTGTAGCATGTCCTCCAGCCTGGACTCCATAGTTTTATAGCCTTCCCGACTTTGGCGTCTCTTTCCAAGTTCAGTCCCTAGGCCCCACCTGTAACTCACGTTACAGTGACAGGAGCATTAAGATGGCCGCTGTGGCAGCAGAGGTGTGTGTGAAGATGTGGGGATGCTGGCAAGCAGGGGAAGGATCAGGGTTCGGTCCTTCTACAGCCACCCCAAGACTGCTAGATATTGAGCACAAGCATTTGGGCCCCGTGGGATACAGGATGAATGTGCTTGTTTTTGGGAGCTTGGCCAAACCATCTAGCTTATTTTTTGCCTTTTATGAATAGAACACAGAAACATCATACTGCTTGCACCTTGTGAATGGAATAATATGCATGAATGAGTTTTGTAAACAGCATAGTTCAAATGTTGCTGTTTTTGCTGCTGTTGTTATGACCGTGATAAATACCTTGTTTAAAAACCCAAAGCATATAGGCTCTTGGTCTTATGTCTTTAAACTGGCACTTGTTCACATTAAACTGAACAAAGTCTTGAGGAGTGCCTATCATATCTATAGTTTCTCAGAGAAGACGAATCTTTCCTGAAGGCAGTATAAACTAGAGATTAAGAGCACAGGTTCTCTGGATTCAGTTCCTTGGTCTGCCATTTTCTGGTTATATGGCCTGGGGCAAAGTTTCAGTCTCCACCCATCCTCCCACTCCCCCACCCCCTCCCTCATCTTTAAAATGGGGATAATGATTATATGTAGCACAAAAAGACACTGTGAGGATTACATGAGGTGATGAATTTAAGATTTTGGCACAATGCCTGGAATGAAGGAAATACCCAATAAGGGTCAGCTGTTACCATTATTAAAATAATGAAGGGAATAATATAGAACTCATAAATACCTGCAGCTTTGATGAAACAGCAGCGACATGAAGTCTGCATCAAGAGGATGAGGACTGGAGGCACGTGGCAAAGAAGAGAATGAAATGAAGGAAACATCTCCGCTAGAGTGATCGGGTGTGTCACTGGCCACTTCTCATAACTTCAGGCCTGTGCAGACGGCTTCAATGGCACCTGCCCTGGAATTTAAGATTTAATTCAGAATTAGTCCCAGCATCATACGAATGCTTCAATTTGAAATTCTGTGACCAGAGCTTTTCGATTACTGGCCCTAAAAAGACACAGAGGACTTGTAGTTGCCGGGAACGTCCTGTCGGGACATTGATACTCCAAGCAGCTCGAAGTGAGATGTGCTGTCCAACTAAAGCCTAAATCTGTGCAGCGCCAGGAAGCCTGCAGAGATTTATCATCCCCACTTCTGTTCATTCACCTGTGAATGTGGCATCCCTTAAATGATCGATGGGGTTTTAGAATGGAGTAAAGTTTCAAGTACGGGAATCAATGAAATAGATCAATATTATCTATACCCTGGGCTGGCAAACATTTTCTGTTTGGGCCAGATAGTAATATGTGAGGCTTTGTGAAACCATAGTCTCTTTCACACCTACTCAACTCCACTGTTGTAGAACAAGAGTAGCTATAGACAATATGTAAATGAAGGGCACGGCTTTTGTTCCAATAAAACTTGATTTACAAAAGCAAGTAGCAGGCCGGAATTAGGCCATGCAGCATAGTTTGCTAACCTCTAGTTAGGGTTTGGATGCAATGACTCAGGTTGTCAGAAGGACCTGGACTAAACCTCATATAAATTAAACATGATGTCAGAGAATGATGTTGACTAGAGATTAGCTGACCTAACATAGACGGCTTCAGACTAAAAATCAAGAGAGGAAGTAAAATCCTTACATTTAAATGGAGAGCCCAGCTTTCGTAGAAGAAAATAGGATTAACATGGAAAAAAAGAATTACAACATAAAGTGTGCTCAATAATTCACATTAGAGAGAGACTGAGCGGGGCTCAGGAACATTGTTTCCAGCCTCAGTTTTCTGTATTCTGATGTTCTGAGCATGAGTAATAACTCCATGAACACATATCCCTGTTTGCTGGGAGGAGTCTTGGTGGGTGTGCTCTTCCTTTGTAATAATCAGTAGTGACCCCTTTTGAAGAAGTGTCCAGTTTGCAATATACATTATATGGCCACACCTATAATAACCAAAATGATTTTGAAATTGTAGCATGTGTTATTTAAAGTTAAGCTTTAACTCCATGTGTTATTTAAAATTAAAACTTGGACAATAACACAAGTCTATAAAAGCAGAATGTAGTACTAGACAGGGTGAGAGCTGCAAGTCATACAGAGTCAGATTCAAATCTTAATTTATCACTTTCTGCTGGTCTTACACAATATGCAGAATCTCCCTGAATCTTAACCCTTCAGAGGTAATAATAAATAATAAAAGTAACAATCTCATTACATTTAAATGTATTAGCATACAGTAAGTATATGAAAATATTCACTGTTATTATTATTATTATTATATTCGAATGGGTAGATTGATTAGGTGGGGCATAGAGTCATCTCTCCTATACAGAAGATAGGCTTCAAGAGGAGTGATTTCCTTTTCTCTGAAAACTTCCAAGCAGAGACTTAATAGGCACCTAATAGTGATGTTATAAATAAAGCCTTGCTACTCCAACTGTGGTCCATGAACCAAGGGTCAGCATCAACTGGGATCTTGTTAGAAATGCAGACTCTTGGGGTGCCTGGGTGGCTCAGTTGGTTAAGCGTCTGACTCTTGATCACAGCTCAGGCCATGATCCCATGACTTCTCAAAATTACCTTGAAGGGTAGGGGTACCTAGGTGGCTCAGTCAGTTAAGCGTCTGACTTCGGCTCAGGTCATGATCTCACAGTTTGTGAGTTCAAGCCCCGTGTCAGGCTCTGTGCTGACAGCTCGGAGCCTGGAGCCTACTTTGGATTCTGTCTCCCTCTCTCTCTCTCTGCCCTTCCCCCGCTCGTGTGTGTGTGTGTGTGTGTGTGTGTGTGTGTGCGCGCGCGCGCGCACATACTCTCCCTCTCTCAAAAATAAATAAATGTTAGGGGCGCCTGGGTGGCGCAGTCGGTTAAGCGTCCGACTTCAGCCAGGTCACGATCTCGCGGTCCGTGAGTTCGAGCCCCGCGTTGGGCTCTGGGCTGATGGCTCAGAGCCTGGAGCCTGTTTCCGATTCTGTGTCTCCCTCTCTCTCTGCCCCTCCCCCGTTCATTCTCTGTCTCTCTCTGTCCCAAAAATAAATAAACGTTGAAAAAAAAAATTTTTTTTAAATAAAAAAAAATAAATAAATGTTAAAAAAAAATAAAAAAAGAAAAAGAAATGCAAACTCTCATGCTCCAACCTAGACATAGTGAATCAGAATCTACATCTTAAAGAAATTCCTGGTGGTGTGCTTAGCTTTGCTATAAAGGATTCAGAAATCAATGGATGATTACAGTAGGTGACTTTTAAAGCCCCTCTGAACTCTGAGATCACTCCATATTATAGAGGCCACAGGTTTTAAGTGGATAGAATTATGGCATGGGGAGGAGCTATGGTCTCAATAACTAGTTTATTCCATCCCACCGGGCAGGTTAAGAATTCCCCTCTCCACTCAATTCCAAAGGACATTAAACCAAGTCTAGTGACTACCTGCCATTTATTAAAGTACACTCTCAGAAAAATACAAATGTAGACCTTAAATGAAAATACCCACCACGAAGACTGTTTTTCAGTAAAGCATCATATCTTCTTGAACATAGCCCCTTGATTATTCCTTGAGTTCGCTTCCATTTTGTTTTGAGCGCTTCTCTGCTTTCTCCAAAACGCGTATCTGATTATTCTCCATGCAGGTGCTCTGCATAGAGTTCCATTAATGCTGAATAGGTCACATACAGATGGATAGTTTAACCTTTGGTATTTCCCCAAGGCCTGAAGAGGTTGAAACAAGTATAAACAGAACTGGAAGAGCTGGCAAGATATTTAGCTGGAACTTTAAAGAAATTTTTCTCTCTCTGGGACTTCCCGGTGATGGCTGTAACACAGCTCAGCTGCTCCAGCTCTTTGTATACTTCTGTCTTCCCTCCTTGATGCAGGCTTTCTGACATCCCTGGCTGTTTGAATTACACACCGCATGGACACACAGGATGGACTGTGCTGGCCCATCGGTTGCATCCATTCTTAGATCCCTTTTCTGATTCCGTTATTCTGTGACTGCTGAATAGCCCATTGCGTTTTCCCATTAGAATCACACACGGAGAAATTTAAAAAGAATATATTGTTTCAGAAGAATTAAGATAAGAATTAAAAGGAAAAAAATAATTTTTATGGGGAAAGACAACATGAAATGTGATGAAAGTATCAAGTTTGTAATGTGTCTAACCTAAGAGAATGTTAGATTAATAATGGTGATTTATGACACCAATCTTTGTCAGGCATCTGCTGTGTGCCAAGCACTATGTTTGTTGCATAACCATGATGATGATAATGATAATGATGATGATAGTAATAGTAGCTAACATTTGTTGACGACTTGTGACCATACAAATGAGATAGGCATGGGCCCTGCCCTTGTGGGAACTTACAAGCTAATAGGAAAAGCAGACATTGAACAAATAATTCCAAGTTTTATCAGTACTATGGCAGGGTATAGTGGGAGAGTGTTACAGGTCGCCTAATCTAGACTAAGGGTCAGTGAAAGCTTCTGTGGGGAAGCAATGTTTAAGAGTTAGCTACACAAAGGAAAGGTTGGGTTGAGGAGAAAGAGCATTCTGGGCAGAGTGAAGACTATGGACAAGAGCTCTGATCAAGCAAAAAGCATATGTTGGAAGAACTGAGAGAACTGACTAAAGCTTAGAGGACCAGGAAGAGAGTGAGAACATGAAACTGGAGAAGAGAAGGCAGAGAAAGGCTTCTCTCGGAGAAGTTCTCGGAGTTCTCATGAGGAGGCCAGTTTATCCCAAGGGCAATGGGGAGCCACTGATAGGTGTTAATAAGCAAGTGAGTAATATGATCAGGTTTGGGCTCTAAGATTACTCTGACTGGACTGCAGGGGAAGAGAGGAAGTATGCAGGGGGCAGAAATGATGGTGGCTTGGCCCAGAGAGGTGGCAGTGTTTGTAAAACATCTCCAAAGTAGAGTAGGGCCCCTGTTGGGCTAATAAAATGCTTCCTCCCATTGGAGTCTGGTTATTTGTGTTAGTGTTGAAGGAACTTTCCCTTCATAGGCATTAGCGCCCCATGAGGCAGATTCGGGAGCCCATTAGCAAAAGGCAACCCAAAGGCATGGAAAAGAAGAAACACAAAGGGCTAGTTCTCCGCTGGAATATGAGCTTGGATCTGCTGGTTTGTGACTCTTTCCCACAACATGGGAAGGAAAGAAGCACTGATGCGCTCAGTTTGTCTAGAAACAGTTTGTAGGCCATAAAAGTATTGTCACACAGAATGATGTGCGAAAATGGACTTCTGAAAGGGATTCTTTTCATATATAAGACAAAAGTATTGAATTACTGACCTAACATCCCTTTACCTTAAAAGGAGGGTTCATTTTGAAAGCTGGAGTTGTAAGCTAGATTGTTAGCCCCTCTTGTGCTAAGTAGGACGACAAAGCCCTCGCTTCACTCTGGGTTCAAAGAAGAGTTATCAATCATTGGTCAAGCATTTTAATTGAGCAACTATACAATGAAAGTCATTGGAATACAGTGGTTAATCACATGTTTATCACACACAGCTTCCAGTCCAGTGAAGAAGCTGAAAGTCTAGACACTAAACTGTCACGCAATTTAATTTAAGAAGTGATCTACTGTGACAGATTCTAGCAAAGAAAATTCTGTGTACTGTGAGGGCTTACAGAAGGAGGGTGTGGTGCATGCAGCAAGTTAGGGAAGTGAATGAACTTCCCTAGTTAGGGAAGTGAATGAACTTCCCTAGTTAGGGAAGTGAATGAACTGAGATGTCAGGCAGGTGGAGAGAAATAGAGAAGTGATAGAGCAAGTTAATTTGACAAACGTATAGCACACCTGTTGGGTGCCAAGTGTCATATAAGTCACCGTATATGCAAATGAATGAAACTCAGTCTGCACGTGGCGGGGGGGGGGGGAGAACATGGGCTGAGTCATGCTAATTGCTAGCTGTGAGAATTAGATTGTCACTTTAACTGCCCAAACCTCAGCATCTTAATCTGTAAAACAAGAAAATCACATCAATCTTGCAGGATTATTGCGAGAATTAAAAATATTTAGAGCCAGGCACTTAAGTCACAAGTTTTGTAATGACCACACTCTTGCCACACAAGAGTCAGTATGACATAGTATCAGAAGCAGTGTTCACATTGTTCAAAAAGTCACTGTTTTCCATCAGACTGCCTACGTTCAAATCCATGTCTGAAATTTACTAGCTCTATGACCTTGGGCAAATGACAAACTAATCAGTAGTGTCTTCATCTATAAAAGGAAGAAAATAAAAATACCTCATAAGTTTCTTGGGAGAACCAAAGGAAGTAATGCACAAGAAGAGTGGAAGATGGTTAAATAAACAGCTAGACTACATATTATATACATGCAAGGTGCTATACCAGCACAGATAAAGAGTGAACTGTTTATGGTTTTGTTCTAGATAGCACAGTGAAGCTAGTTAAGACCAAAGATTTCAGATAGAAAGACTTGGTCTGGGCCTTAAAAAATGAGTAGGTGTTGAGCAGACAGAATGCTGTTAGCTTTGCCTTGCTCAAGCTACAGGGCTGCAATTTGCAACTGTGAGAATGCCAAGAGGGGCCTAAGGCTTAAGGAGAATATTTTAAATGTTTATTGATTTATTTTGAGAAAGAGAGCATGCATGCAAGTGGGGGAGGTGCAGGGAGAGAGAAAATACCAAGCAGGCTCCGTGCTGTCAGCTAGGAGCCCGACACGGGGTTTAAACTCACAAAGTGTGAGATTATGACCTGAGCCGAAATCAAGAGTCAGATGCTTAGGTGCCCTGAGAATATTTTAAAAGACTAGTGAGTTTATTGTAATAAGCATCTTCTCTCCAGTTGCTGCCATGAGCCACAAGGCAGGTTAATAATAGCATGGGTTTCGGCAGTCAGTTAAGCGTCCGACTTCGGCTCAGGTCATGATCTCGCGGTCCATGGGTTCGAGCCCCGCGTCGGGCTCTGTGCTGACAGCTCAGAGCCTGGAGCCTGTTTCAGATTCTGTGTCTCCCTCTCTCTCTGACCCTCCCTGTTCATGCTCTGTCTCTCTCTGTCTCAAAAATAAATAAATAAATATTAAAAAAAATTTTAAAAAGGGGGGGGCGCCTGGGTGGCTCAGTCGGTTAAGCATGGGCTTCGGAATCAGACAGGCTTGGGTTCTAACTCAGTCCCTTCTGCTTGTAACTGTGTGATCTTATGCCAGTTACTTTGCTTCTCTAAGCTTCATATCACTGATCTTTAAAAAGGAAGTAATAGGGGCGCCTTGGTGGCTCAGTTGGTTAAGCATCCAACTTCAGCACAGGTCATGATCTCACGGTTTGTGAGTTTGAGTCCTGAGTCAGGCTCTGTGCTGACAGCTCAGAGAACTGGGCTTCAGATTCTATTGTCTCCCTCTCTCTGCCCCTCCTCCACTGTCTCTCTCTCTCTAAAAAATGAATAAATGTTAAAAAAAATTTTTTTAAGGAAGTAATAATAGTGCCCCCTTCATGAAGCTGCTATGAGGAATAAACAAGATAATGCATGTAAAACATGTTTGGCACATAATAAATATTCAGTAAATATTAGCTACTGTTATTATTGTTGGTGCCTCATTAAGGTTATGCTGGCAGAGAACATTCGAATTTGTTTAGTGTATGGACAGTTACATTAAACACATGCCTTATGCTTTATCACCTACTCAACAGTGGGATCTGCAAAATATAACATAAACCACCACATTCCCCTATGTGGGAATGATTGCAGGTTTCTACCTCTGTGGCCCCAATAACTTTGAAAGTCGTACAAAGTAGGCCCTCAATAAATGTTGAATAAATTAGTGAGGAATTTGTTTCACTGATCATAAAATAAACTTTTCTCTAGTTATAGACATGAGGCATACTTCTGTAAGTCTATAAATAAATAAGTACCCCTGTAATTTCACCAGCAATGGGACGACCATTGTTAGTATCTTGATACATTTTCTTCCAAAGTGTGTGTGTGTCTGTGTGTGTCTGTGTGTATGTGTGTGTGTGTAACATATATGATATATGTTGAGGATCACAACATTTAAAGTAACTATATAGATATTTAATTTGATCATATCATACAAAAGCTTTTTCTCCATTTGTCATATGAGCATTTGTATTGTTTTATTAAATATGCTTCAAGGGCATCTGGGTGGTTCAAGGGCAATTCAGTCGGTTGAACATCCAGCTCTTGGTTTTGGCTCAGCTCATGATCCCAGGGTCATTGGATTGAGCCCCATGTCAAACTCCGTGAGCATGGAGCCTGCTTAAGATTCTCTCTCTCTCTCTCTCTCTCTCTCTCTCTCTCTCTTTCTCTCTTTCTCTTTCCTTCTTAATCTCGATCTCAATATCTATCTCTCCCTTTGCCCCTCTCCCAGCTCATGATCTCTCTCTCCAATAATATATATATATATATATGCTTTAAAACATGATTATATATTGCATAATATCCTATAAGGATGGCCATGTAATTTGTTTATTATTTATTTTATTGCCATATTGTTAGATTTTTATCATGTTACAAAACTAATTCATCTTAAATATAAGTTGTTACTATATTTAGTGAGTCCTTAACCTTTTGGCATTATTGACAACCTGAAAGCCTAATTTATTAAAAAATAAATAAAACTGTAAACAAAAAAAAAGAGGGGTGCCTGGGTGGCTCAGTTGGTTAACTGTCCAACTCTTTATTTCTGCTCAAGTCATGATCTCATGGTTCATGAGTTCAAGCCCCATGTGGGTCTCTGTACTGACAATGTGGAGCCTGCTTGGTATTCTCTCTCTCTACCCCTTCCCTGCTTGTGTTCTCTTTCTCTTTCTCTGGCTCTCTCAAAATAAACTTAAAAAAAAAAAAGAAACTGTATTATTTTCTTCATCAAAGAAAATTACCTATTTAAATAAAATGCTGCCTGGGGCACCTGGGTGGTTCAGTCAGTAAAGCAATCAACTTTGGCTCAGGTCATGATCTCACGGCTCGTGGGTTCGAGCCCCATGTTGGGCTCTGTGCTGACAGCTCAGAGCCCAGATCCTGCTTCAGATTCTGTGTCTCCCTCTCTCTCTGCCCCTTGCCCGCTAGTGCTTTGTCTCTCTGTTTCTCAAAAATAAATAAACATTAAAAAATTATTAAAAAAATAAAATAAAATGCTGCCTACAATTTCAGGAGTTTTATAAACTTCATGAAGCCCAACCATGGATTCCTGTCCCAGGACTTCATGTCAGAATCAATAATATCAAATATGTTAACATGAAGCAGAACACAAAGTATGGGAACTATAATTTAACAGTTGTGGAGAAGTATCATCTCTAAAATACTGCTGACTACAGGATATTCAACTATTTTTATAACGTGGCCCAATCCCAGTTCAGTCTTATATTGGAAATAATCTTAAATTTAGATGCTACATTAATACTTCTGTACAACTTTCGTGAAAAATAGTGTTGCACATGCTGTATCTTTATTATCCTTGGTGACAGAAAGCCTCTGCAGAGCTCCCAGGGTGCTACTTCTCCCCACTGCAAGGTTGTGCACTGTATTAGTCTGAGAACTATTAATAGTGTGTCTACCCCTGCTCCCCTTCTCCTCTGTGGCTCCTAACTGTCCCACATCCCATTCCATTTGAGCAAGTATACAGCATGATTCAGCACTGAAAAATACAGTTATCTAAAGGAAAGAGATAATTTCATAATTATACCAAATATGAATTCAACAAACCTAAAATATAGCATAAAACAGATAAACAGATGTATTCACTGCTTTGGATCGGGCATATTTCAATCTCAAGATCCAAGGGTTTGTTGTTGTTGTTGTTAAAATTTTTTTTAACATTTATTTATTTTTGAGAGAGAGACAGAGCATGAGCAGTAGATGGCCAGAGAGAGAGGGAGACACAGAATCCGAAGCATCCTCTGAGCTCTGAGCTGCCAGCAAGGAGCCCAACGCAGGGCTTGAACCCACGAACTGTGAGCTCTTGACCTGAGCCAAAGTCAGACGCTTAACCAACTGAGCCACCCAGGCACCCCTCAAGATGCAAGGTTTCATCTTGGCCTTTGTGTAGTTCTAACCAAGGAGCACAACCTTTAATTTATTATCTTTATACCTTTGTCTGATATGCAATTTATAATAGGCTGACTCCACATGCCAGTTTATACAGTGTCTGAAGAATTTTGATAGGTTCTCAACATAAAGTAAAAAATTGTTTTATGTCCGTTGTTTCCATATAGTTGCTTCTGAAGTTGGAACAATTACTTATGTCAAAGCTAGGATATGAAAGAGCAGGTACGTATCTGCACATTTCTATGTACATGTTAATGACGATGTGTGTTTGGAAAATTCTAAATCACTATTAGGTCCCAAAGAATGATGGAAGAAGAAAATTTTGAAAACAATTCTAAGAATAATTTATATTAAATATCTTTTTTTTTTTTTTTCCTCCTTCATAGCTACATCATCCCTCTCAAGGGTTCCGCTTTGGAACTGTCCGGGAAAGCAGTGCTGAAGATTATGTGAGGCAAAGCTTCCCAGAGATGCATGAGTATATGAGAAGGTACAACGTCCCAGCTACCCCTGATGGAGTGGAGTTTTTGAAGTGAGTGTCAACCTCTTGGGTTCAAAAAGTTCTCACTGAAAGAGAAGTCTTAGCTACCAATATATATAGTATGTGTTGGCTTTTTAAAATGACAGCTAAATATACCCACTTTGTGTTCAGTAATGCCTCACACTGTGTGAGATTGAGAAGGCAGTATGGAATAGTGTGCATTTAATTATGTGACCTAGATTACTAGTTACCTGCATAGTCCCCAGTTGGCAGTAGCTTTGCTCAAAGTGCCAGTGGGGTCATTAGCGTAGCAGATGGTGGGGGAAGTAAATGTTGGCTTGACATCACCGAGGAAACAATGGTGCTGAAATGATCAAACAGTCAGGGAATGTGGCCAGAGGATAAAGTGTCCCAAGGCAACCCTTCCCTGCACGGTGAATCTCTAAGCCCATGGACTGTCTCCTTTGGCCATAAGGAAATGGAATTTATCTTAGAGATTTCCTGTAGAAAGGAAATAAGATAAAAGGCAATGATTCCCATGCCTGCATTCTTCTCATCAGAATTTATGAGAAGCAATCAAGAGCAATCACATTGCCATGGCAGATTATCAGAGCCTGTAATTCAACGAAGCTGAATGCAAAGGAGGATGATGCAGTTAGGGATTCGCTCATGTAGTCTGCCTGGGAGAAGGGGATGAATGGCTCCTGATAGGCACCACAGCATGAGGGTGAGCAGTCCCATCTCCCTTGTGCCTGATGGTCTCAGGACAATGACATACATTCCAGCCTCCAACCCCTAAAATTGTGCTGCCTGGGAAACTGGTTTATCTATGGTGAACCACAGTAATCCTCCCAATGGATGAAGGGACTTGCCACTTCAAATTCTCTTTTAAGGAAGAAGGGAAATAGGGGCATCTGGGTGGCTCAGTCAGTTAAGCATCTGACTTCAGCTCAGGTCATGATCTTAGAGTTTGTGAGTTCAAGCCCCACATCAGGCTTTCTGCTGTCAGTGCAGAGCCCACCTCAGATCCTCTGCCCCTCCCCTGCTCATTCTCTCTCTTTCTCTCTCCCCCCCAGAATAAATTAATTTCATAAAAAAATAAGAGAAATAAATAAATAGCTTCATGGGACATAAGGGCTTTATGTTTCTCAAGGATTCTGGTGACAGGCCCCTAAAGCTACTTACAGACTTTTTACAGAGTCTAGAGAGGAAGCCTTGGGTTCTCAGATTTATAACATTCTGTAGGGTGTGTAAGCACTAGGAAATGGCACTATCAGTTTTGCAAGAACACTAAAATGTTAGAGTCCATCTGTAACACAGAGTGTAGTGCTCCTTTGCCTTCCAGCCCTTCTTCAGTACTCTTCTGTACTTCAAGCAGATTCATGGCTGAGAGAGAGAGTAAGATGTCAGGGAGATGGCAGTGGCTCCCAGCTAGATAGTAATCTGACAAACTGGGCTCTTTTGGCAGTGTGAAAGAGCAAGATGAGCCACTACTGTGGCAGTCCCCAGGTCCACTTGACTCAAGCTATTCATTTATTCTGGAAGCTTCACCTGAGAAGGCCCTGGTGCTCAGAGTTGTCTCCACTCTAGTCTGGAGAGATGAACTCGTTAGAAAAGCAGGTACACAACTGACACATGAAAAAATGCTCAACATCACTCATCATCACAGAAATACAAATCGAAACCACAATGAGATGCCACCTCACACCTGTCAAAATGGCTAACATTAACAACTCAGGCAACAACAGATGTTGCAAGAATGTGGAGAAAGAGGATCTCTTTTGCACTGCTGGTGGGAATGCACGCTGATACAGCCACTCTGGAAAACAGTATGGAGGTTTCTCAAAAAAATAAAAATAGAACTACCCTACGACCCCACAGTTGCACTACTAGGTATTTATCCAAGGGATACAGGTGCTGTTTCGAAGGGGCACATGCACCCCAATGTTTATAGCAGCACTGTCAACAATATCCAAAGTATGGAAAGAGACCAAAGGTCCATCAATGGATGAATGGATAAAGAAGATGTGGTATATATATATACAATGGAGTATTACTTGGCGATCAAAAAGAATGAAATCTTGGGGTGCCTGGGTGGCTCAGTCAGTTGAGCATCTGACTTCAGCTCAGGTCATGATCTCACAGTTTGTGGGTTCGAGCCCCATGTTGGGCTCTTTGCTGACAGCATAGAGCCTAGAGCCTGCTCCTAATTCTGTGTCTCCCTCTCTCTCTGCTCCTCCCCTGCTCATGCTCTGTCTCTCTCTCTCTCTCCTTCAAAAAATAAATAAAAATACATTAAAAAATTAAAAAAAAAAAGGATAAAATCTTGACATTTGCAACTACGTGGATGGAACTAGAGGGTATTATGCTAAGTGAAATTAGTCAATCAGAGAAAGATAAATATCATATGACTTCACTCATATGAGGACTTTAAGATACAAAACAGATGAACATAAAGGAAGCAAAAATAATATAAAAACAGGGAGGGGGACAGAACATAAGAGACTGTTAAATAGAGCACAAACAGAGGGTTACTGGAGGGGGTGGGTGGGGGATGGGCTAAATGGGTAAGGGGCATTAAGCTACTCATAGATTATATATAGCTATATATATAATAATCTATATATAATATATATTATATATAGATAATATATATAATTATATATAATATAATCTATATATATAGATTATATATAGCAAATCATTGTTGCACTATATGCTAACTGATTTGGGTGTTAAATAAATAAATAAATAAATAAATAAATAAATAAATAAATAAAAGAAAAGCAGGCACAGATGAAGACACTGAGACCTTAAAGAAGCAACTTGTCCATGGCAATCTAACTAGCAAGTGGCAGAGTCTGGATTAGAACCAGGTGCCTAGAATCCAATCACTGCTGAAGGCCAGTCTAGGAACCATAACAGAAAAGCAGGTCCTTGATATTCAAAGAATAGTCCATGTTCCAGCAACATCCATGTTCCAGTTAGCACTTGGGAGTTTGTGAGAAATGCAGACAGTCAGATCCCATCTCAGAAACTGCATTTGAATAAGCTCCCCAGGTGGTTCGCTGATGGAGGTAGGTGAAATTGTTATACAGGCAGAATTTACCATTAATGCCCTCTGACTCCTTATCTTTGGGCTTCTCTCTCCACCTTTGGCCCAGTCACTGGGTATGCTCTCGGCCACGACTCCAAGAAACCACAGTCCTTGTATTACCGCCCCCGCCCCAATATCCCAGAGCCCTGACCTGCAGAACACAACCTCTAGAGTCACCTATAGTATATGTATTATTGTCGTGTATGTATTATTTTGTGGTGTGGGTATTATTAAGTGAACTCTCAAAAAGACAGCAGGATTCTATAATGGGAAAAACAACCAGGGGCCCTGCCAACTGTAAGGATGATTCAGCCAGTCTAGAAGCTGCTTATACCTGGATCACACCCAGCCACATCCTCACAGTGATTCAGGGCCCCATGGGAGTCTGTGAGCTAATTGCTTTTTGCCTTCCTGTGCCATAGACACCTGTCATAACTAACTCCACTTTGCAGTCCAAAATCAAGAGTAATTATTTAAGGATACCATTGAGACTGGACCTCAGCAATTACTGGTTAGAAAAACTGAACCCCAATTTTTTTCTATTGTTACTGCTACCTCAAATATTTGCAGAGTGTTGGTAAATGGTAACTTGTTGCTGTGTAGCTCCCAAGGTACATTCTGTTTCTGTGGCAGTAAAACTTTTATTGGAGAAACATCTTTCAGCTTGATTTTTATTTTATTGCCAAGATTCCATTAAGGTTCCTCATCATCAGCTCCTAGGAGACAGTTCACATCCTCAACCCTTTCTGAAGCTTCCCACAGCTGTGGAGCTGAGAGATGTTTTTTTATTTTGGTTAACGTTAAAGACAGTCCTCATTGCGACTTAAATCCAATACCCCTGGAAAAGGGAATGCATTTTGAATAAGCTGTTCACTTCCTGGAAGAGCAAAAAGAGGAAGCAGTGGTCATTGGCATTAAGAAGGGAAGTTGAGGGGCGCCTGGGTGGCGCAGTCGGTTAAGCGTCCGACTTCAGCCAGGTCACGATCTCGCGCTCCGTGAGTTCGAGACCCGCGTCAGGCTCTGGGCTGATGGCTCGGAGCCTGGAGCCTGTTTCCGATTCTGTGTCTCCCTCTCTCTCTGCCCCTCCCCGTTCATGCTCTGTCTCTCTCTGTCCCAAAATGAATAAAAAACGTTGAAAAAAAATTGAAAAAAAAAAAAGAAGGGAAGTTGATCTGTTTACTCTGTGTCCATGTAAATATGTACTTCCTTCCCACTGATGAATCTTAGAGGGGTCTATGGGTGTCTTTTGCTTTTAGATTTTTGATGGGCCCTAGCCATGTTCTATTCTGAGTTTGAGGCCACTCCACTGTACCGAATTCCAAGAGACTCATCTTTGGCTCTAAGAGAGGAATGACTGAGCCCAGATGGAATAGAGAAGGGTTGTTCTCTTTGCTAAAATGGTTGGACAGCCCTGAGGGTCGGAAAGCCTTTCTCAAATGGATGTATGTCCTATAACTTTCCAAAAACGATTTGAGGTGGCTGAAAACAAGAGTCATTGCATACACTGTAAATAGTTACTTTGGAAACTCCTCCTTCCTTGCCTCCTTTCTAAATGGGAACTCATCCAATGCTCAAACATCTTCCTCTTCCTCTGCACCATCTCTGTGCCTACAGTCAAAAAATGGGGAGAACACATGAAGAACGCACAAGGCATCTGTTGGCATCTTGAGCCCAGTCCACGTCTGATTCACTGATACAGGCCAGGGACACCTACCTTAAATGATTCTTGCCTGAACCACCTCCTAGGATGGGAGTGAAACGTGATTCTCTGGAGGTATATTAATAAAGCAGATCATTGAGATCTATTACCTGTGCTTCCCCTCCCTATTTATTGAATGCTAGCTCATGGGCTTTAAAGAGACCTCAACCATCTTTTCCCTAGGAGTGCCAGATCTCATATTTGTATTTCCTTAATATGTATTCCTAAATATGAAATGATGTCTGATCTCTGAAGAATATGATAGTGATCATAACAGAAAAAAATAAAATTTTCCATATATTGATTAATGAGACCAACTGGTTCCAACACTTACTAGCTATGTAACCTGGATCAACCTGCATGCAACCTGTACTTTGACTCTCTGAGCCTTGTCATCTGCTAGAATGGGATAATACCAACCACTTCAGAGTCATTATGAGTGATACAGGGTGCAGAGAATAATAAATACCATGTCTCACACAAAGGAGTCATTCAGTTAATGTAAGAGAAATGAACCGTGGGGCACCTGGGTGGTCAGTCAGTTAAGAGTCCAGCTCTTAGTTTTGGCTCAGCTCATGGTCTCAAGGTTCATGAGTTCGAGTCCTGTGTAAGGCTCCACGCTAACAGTGCAGAGCCTGCTAGGGATTCTTTCTCCCTCTTTCTCTCTCTTCCCCTCCCCTGCTTGTGCTCTCTCTCTTTCTCAAAGTAAATAAATTAATTTAAAAAAGAGAGAGAAATGAACCTTTCCCTTTAATTCAGAGTCGCTCTGGCTTTGTTGTTGGATTTAGTAGTAATAAAAGGAAATGGTAGATAAACCATTGGAAAGATGTCATGCTGTCTTAGAAGAGTATCTGTTTTCCCTGCTCTGTTCTCTACGGGTCAGGGAGTTGTCAACAGGCTGAGTCAGCAGCTACCTAGATTGGGCTGCCCTTTGTGTCCAGGTTTCTGTCCCCTAAACAAAAACCAGCTGTCAACTTTTCTGTCCATTAATGAATCATTTTTCTCTTTTCTTCTCTTGGTCTTAAATATAGGAATGATCCAGAGAAACTAGACGCCTTCATCATGGACAAAGCCCTTCTGGATTATGAAGTGTCAATAGATGCTGACTGCAAACTTCTAACAGTGGGGAAGCCATTTGCTATAGAAGGTATTAGCCAGTCACTCTCGATTCCCTTTAACACAGGATGTGCTCAGTTTGCCAACCTCGCAAGTCAGAAACGCAGACATCAGAGGCAAAATGCTATTCATCTTCCCTTGTTTTCATTTTCAACTCATAAGCACTTAGCTATTAAGTTGCTGAACTTAGGAATTTATTTTTCACCTACCCCACAAAAATTTATTCGCCCAATTACTAAAAAAACAACAACAAAAAACATTGCTGTTACCCAAATGATGTTGCTTCAGATTATCTGAGAGGGGTGGCAAGCTGACAGTGTAACAATTTTCATTTAACCTGTTTTTTCTTATGACCAAATCCTTTAATGAATCCGGCACGAAACTAGAATGATTGCATTCTACAACTGGAAGGACCTCAGTGTTGATTTACTCCAATCTACTTGTTTTATCCACAAGAAAATCCAGGGACATTACATCATTTTTACATAATCACACAATTAGATGATTATCCTGGAATAATCGTCTAAACCTCCTGGTTCCTAAACACATGCTTTTCCACTAGCTGGGAAAACAATAGAAAAAGAAATCTCTTTCTATACCTTAGGAACCTTTAAGAGTCCTAAACAAAACCTTGTTTGGGACCTCAGGTTTGCCTTTCTCCCCACTGGCAGCAAATTTTGGCTCCCAACGTGATCAACGAATCAGTCAAACTTCAGAACCAAAGAAGGATTGCTCTGTCAGTCTCTCCTTTCACTCTGGACAGCAGTTGATACATGGAGCTGATAGTTTGAACCAGCAAATTTCACATCTCCCAATTCCCAGCTTCCCTTCTCTGACAGTACATGCTGGCTCTCAAGACAGCCATGCTCACTTGTCAGAAAACACTTTGACTTGAAACAGTCCCATGGGGGTACACAAGCCCTATTTCCAGAAAACTCTTCTTTCCTATATGTTAACTAGTGTATCAAAACTATTCTGATTCCAGTTTCCCAGCCACAATTGGTTTCTGTCTTCCCTAAACGTATCAGCAAATTTTTTACTTCAGTCTTTGTTTTTGTGATGAATGAGAATGTAAGAGCTGATGCTGTTTCTTCAAGCTTCTCCTAAGAGAAATCAATCTTTTCTCCAAGCAAAATGACCTCCACCTGAACCAGGGATAGAACTCAAGAAGAGAGAGATTTAGTGGTAGTTGTCTTCTCTTAAAACTACAATCTGAAATAGCAAAGTCTGAAAAAAAAAGAAAAGAAAAGAAAAAAAAGAAAAGAAAAAGAAAAGCAAGAAACCAAAAGAACATTTATTATATAAACCCATTTTGACGTAACAATGGAAAAAAATCCCATTTTTTGTGGCATCTGGGGATATGGAAGGGATGTTAGATTTTTTTTTTCTGTCCTAGATGCACTGGGTAATTGAGGTCCCTTCTGCCTTTAGCAGCTACTAACAATGAATCATTTGTAGCAGGCATAAGAATGAGGGACTCCATTCTCCACCTTTGTCTTCAGGGTGCAACCCTATCTTGTCAAAAGACAGTGGTGAGATGGCTTTTTGCCTCTGCTAGACCCCAGTGCCAGATGCCACACAATTAACTCCCCACTGGTTTCCTGTTTACATTTCCATCTGTGCTCCTGAGACTTAGTGTCTTACAGTTCCCATCATCTCCACATACCACATTGTTTTCAAAGGGGATGAGGACAAAATGGCGCATGAAGAGCTCTCTCTGCAAGAGAACAGAAAGACTACAGATTTGAATAGAAAACATTATCATCATTGTTGGTTTATTTTAAAAGGAAAAAAAAAACATTGCTGGTTTAGTCTGGATGAGGTGCAAATCAGAAAATTTAATTCAGTACTGCCCCTGCCAACAAGTTCACAGCTTACAAACAGAACTTGGTAAAACACAAAGGGAGGATACTTATAAGTTACAAAAAATGGTGTGATCGAGATACTAGTAAAAGTCTTGATTGCTGCTTTAAAAAAAAAAATTAATCTTCTAACTTTTTAGGGGATATTTCTCTCAATGCAATTTTAAAAAATATTATATGCTTTAAGAACATATATGTTTCTTGAACTTATAAAGATGTGGACTTATTAATTAATCAGACCTTATAGTTATATAAAAATGTCATGAAAGCAATTTATGACCAATTCTTACCCTTTTAGCTTACAGAAATGTTTTATATATATGTATCTATCAACTGTGTTATAGCAGGTATGTAATAGACGATGTATTACCTATGATGTAACTCATTAGGTTAAATCTGAAATAAGTACTTAATTCACTTACTGATGTAGTTCATCAAAGGATCCTGAGAGTCTGCACCTACTTTCCCAAGTGCTTAATGGCTTTGAGAACTTAAGAGGGAAAACAGTCCTTGGATTGCTTCATGTTGAATGTACCTTCACTTTATATAGTATTGATATCACACCAACTGCTTGTGACTACTGATTCCCCCTCCCAGCTTCACCATTCTGCATTTATTTAGGCTTAAAAGGTAAAACTGAGGCAAATGTGAGCCAGTGGCTTCACTTTGATTTTGAAACCTTTTCCTGAGGACTCAGCACAGCAAACCAAAACTATTAACAATTCAGAAGCATGTGGAAAGCCTTTCGTCATATTAAATACCACACATCAGGGACACAAAGACATATAGGGTGCTCTGGAAAAGAAGAAAGTGTTGAGATAAATGAATACATGTCCCAAATTTATGCATTGGAGTTAGCTGACAATAAAGGTCAAATGAGAAGAAAGAGTAATGGAACTGCACAGTAATGATTTGTGACCTTTCTGCCAAAGACCTTTGCCTGTTTTTGAGTTTGTTCCTTTACTTGCTTTCCGCTGATACGTAATACAGTGCCGGAGTCTGAGCGCTTCGGTTAGAACAGAGCTGCTGTTACTGTGCCCCGTTGGTCTGGTCATTTCATCTGTTCTCCAGGCTCCTCATCTGCATGATGGGTTTATGAATAGTACATCTAGAGTGGAGCTATTGTGAAGGTTAAGTAAAATAATACAGGTAAAGCATGGACAAGCAAATAGTGCCCAATAAATTATTATCATCCGGTATATTGAATTCATAGATTGAGACCAATTCCCTATAAAATTATTCCGGGTAGATAGCCTTCACATATCTCAGCTTCTCCCACACACTTCTCTGTCCACTTTGATGTTCTGGGGGTAAGAGAAACCTATTTTTAAAGTCTTCCTTATACCTGGGGCTATTACAATGTGTTCTCAATGGCCATTGCCCCAGCGTAGCTAAATACAGTATTCCAAGGACAGACAGCAAAAAATGAATTAACCTTTCTTCCTGAAGTCTTTTTAACCCTATCTAAGATCTCATTTTCAAAATATCTATTTCCCAACTATATTTCAGGAAGATTCTTTTAGTCTATGAATTTCTAACAATACATTTGCTAGCCAAAATATATTTCTACTACTCTTAGCTGAGTAAAGCTGATTTATCCATGGGGAAAAGATCAGGATTCTGTTCTGAAAATTGTTCTCTTGGGCTATTAAGCTGTATCCAATTTCCAGGGTGCCTGATGCCTTCATCTTTAGGGTTGAAGGATTCCATTTTGCTTCATCCATCAACCACAAAATAGTCAACCTCGTCTTTATTGCAAAGCCACGTTTCTAATGATAATGAAAGCAACTCAGGCTGCTAGGTTGAGTCAGCAATTTAAAAATCAGAATTCTTTGACCAATGAACACAATCAAATTTGAAAAAGCAACTGATAAAAAGGACAGAAATGAAACCTTCAAGGTTTTACTATTTTATGTTTCTGAATAAAGTGGATTTTTTTTTTAAATTTTTTTTTTTCAACGTTTACTTATTTTTGGGACAGAGAGAGACAGAGCATGAACGGGGGAGGGGCAGAAAGAGAGGGAGACACAGAATCGGAAACAGGCTCCAGGCTCTGAGCCATCAGCCCAGAGCCCGACGCGGGGCTCGAACTCACGGACCGCGAGATCGTGACCTGGCCGAAGTCGGACGCTTAACCGACTGCGCCACCCAGGCGCCCCAATAAAGTGGATTTTTATGTCTTTTAACAAATACCTCTTCTAATCACCACTAACTTTTTTCCTATTTCTCCCTTTGTTCTGTATGCATAGTTTGTTTTAATTGGTTCATAATTATTATTAATGCCAATAATCATTTAAATGCCAATATTCAATATACATATTAAAATAGAAAATTAAAAAGGACAGTAATCTATTTTTAGCAGTCAATTGCAAATTGACATGATGGAATAGGGTGATTTAATATTTATTATTTCCTATGTAATAATTTTTTATAAATGTCTCTCTGCAAATTCAACATAGCTTTTTCCCCGAGGCGTTTTTAATACTTCTGTTGTAGTGCCAAAAAACTATTCTTAAAATATGTAGATTCATCGTAAGTATTAATTTCAGCTTTTTAAATTTTACAGCATGTATTTTGTTTCATCTACCCCAAATGCCACTATCAAGAATCAGTCTAAGATGCCTCCTCTTACCCTTCTCATCTGGTAGCAAGATTGCATTCCTCTAAACTCCATAGAGTTTCATCCATCCTCCTCATTGCATCTGGTTTTTATATTTTACCTTGTTGAATTTATGCATCATCTACCTTGTCTTCCAGAAAAGTCCTATAACTTTCTACCACATTATGTACTTATTCATGTCTGTCTCCTCTCCCCCTTACCACCATGAGCTTCATGAGGATAGAATTAGTGTCTGACTTAACTTGGAAGTCTCCACAGCCCTCGGCAGAATATCCGGCACAGAATAAGCATTCAACACGTTTGTGGAATTAATGAACAGATGAATAGGTGTGCAACAAATGCTTATCAAATGAGAACTGAAAACAGTTCTGCCATTATTAGACTAACCTAGGTTGCGGTTGTTGGCTTTGAGAAGATTTTTAGGAGAAACAATATAGTCAGGGAGTGTCCTTGCTAATTAATTCCCTCATATAGGTACAATCACATACCTATTAGGGCTGTGCTTATGCTATATTTACACAATTTATTGAAAAGTTTATAAACAAAATCTGCTTATGAATAATATATACTTGTGTCTGCTAAAAACAAACCACCAGTTTAGATGATTGTGTTTTTTTACTGAATTGCCTGGTTTGGGGAGTTGACATCAATATGACTGTAGTGATAGGGCCTGTGTTGAAGAGGAAATAAGCCATGTATTCTCTTGTCTTGCTCACATGCTGTCCTGGACACAATGGAAAGAGCATTGGTTTTGGACTCAAACAGACCTACTTTCAAATGCTAGCTTTGACAACTATGAGCTCTGTCACCTCGGGCAGTTTACTTACTCAATCTTTAAGTCTCTAAGTAATACGTATTGTGCCGTAAGTTCATATAAGGGCTAGACACATATGGAATATTATCTGGTACACAGTAGGGCTTAATATGTTCTAGTTCTTGTTATTAAATTCCAGAGTGATTTAACTGAACTGTATACCATAGTCTACAGTATTCATCTAGTGCATGAAGTGCAAAATGGGGTAAGGTACGTAAAAAGTTTATTAGAGAACATGGTATATAGTCATCTCTCAATTCACATTAGAAATTGTCATGGAAAATTACTGCCTCAGGGAAAATACAGTAATATTCAGCAAACCTGGCCTACTTACCCTGACCATCAAGCCATTTCTACCAGACAGTCCCAATTCCTCCTGCTATATGTTGTATATGCCCCAGTTCTCTCTCATGGCATTTATCTCACTTGTAATGGTATAATCATTACATGGTGCAGTGAAAACTATCTCCCTGTTAAGGTACATACTCAATGACCGCAGGGACTATATCTGCCTTGCTCACTGCTGAATCCTGACCACTGAACACAGTGCTTATTCACTCAAATATTTGTTCAGTGAATGAATGAGTGAATGAATGAATGATTGCATGAGTCAGTCAGTCATTGAATGTTATTAGACACTTGACCGTTATTGTGTCTGACATGTAAATAAGGGCTGAATGAGTGAATGTACAACTGAGTTGTCAATAGCATTCATTATAATAAAAGTTTCTAAAGAAAACTGCTTACTTCCTTATAGTTACCTATTATAAAAAATGTTATTTAATGATAACATCAGCAGAAGAACAGGCTGCCTATTTAAAGTCTTTTCTTGTCAGTCTTGCTTTTCAAACCAAAACTACTAGGCACAAAGTAGGCACTCAAAATAGCTTTTTGGATGGAAAATTCTAATCATGCTCTTGACATTGTCATCATTTCCTTGACTTGCCATTGTTAGGGAACAAACAAAATTATCAGGGGAAAAACACCATACAGCTCTTTAAAACTCAAATTTTTTCTGCATTATTTTTTTTTGTCTTTTATTGGTTATAAACGTATCTCAAGCCTCATTTTTTTAAAAAAGGATTTGTGTATCCACAATAAAAAAACAACAACAAAAGCTAATGTCCTTGGAAATAAATTGTAAGATGGAATAATTATAGCGAGCGTTTGTTTTCATGAAGCATCTTTGAATTCTTGACAGCATTTTAGTCTTTATCGGTGAAAAAAGAGCTAGCTGTACCTTTAATTTATCTTCCTCAATCATCCTGAGGGCAAAACATCTTTTTTTGACCATGCTGTCCAATAGTTAAAGACAAAATGTAGTTAATTAGCTTTTTCACATGGTTCATCAAAGAAAAGAACAGTGAATTAATAGCTTGGAAGGGAAGTAAAGCCGCACAGAGTGAGAATACAGAGTCCATGCTGATAACTAAAACTCTGACAACACATTACATCCACCTTTTTGCTCCTCCTTAGTCTTCCCCCCTGCCTCTCTTGCCTTAAATAACCACTGTCCTGGATATTTGGCTTATCATTTCCTTGATTTTCTTCTAACTATACTTTTGCCACATACATACGAATTCCTAAAAATAGACTTTTGTTGTGAATGTGTTTACATTTACACAATGGAATCATGCTGGAATCTTCTGGGACTGATCTTTCTTATTCATTATTGCTAGAAATCATCCATATTATCCCATGTAGTTCTAGTTTATATGTTTCACACTGTATAATACTACAATTGTGTAAACATTCCACAATTTATTTACTCATTCTCTTGTCAAAGAAAATTGGGGGGGCACCTGAGTGGCTCAGTTGGTTAGGTGTCTGACTTCCCTTCAGGTCATGATCTCACTGTTCGTGAGTTGGAGCCCCACATCTATCCTCTGGCTCCCTCTGGCTCTCTGCTCCTCTCCCCCTCTTGAGCACTCTGCCTCTGTCTCAAAAATAAATAAATATTTTTAAAAAACATTTGGGTTGTTTTCAGTTTTTGCTATTACATACAGTGCCTCTAGGAACATTCTGGTACATATTCCCATGTGGTTGTGGAGGAGCTCTTTAGGAATGTACTTAAAATTGCTCATGTTAGAGCATGTAAATGTTTAACTATACAAAATAATAGCAAACTATTTTCCAAATGGTTATATCAGTTTGTATTCACAGAAGCAACATGTAAGTGACCTACATCTTACTGACCTACATCTTCTCCAACACTTGGTATTACCAGACTCTCTCTCTTTCTCTCTTTTTTTTTTTTTTTGACATGTTTTTGTGGATGTTTCAATGCTCATGCTATATTCTATGCTTACATGGTCTCATTATTAATAAACTAACAAAAGTGACCAATGATAAGAAAATGCCATAAACAAGAGATAGTAATTAATCCAATTTTGTGTGTTCAAGGTTCAGAGGAGGGGTTTAGGAGAGGTGGATAGGGAATCCTAGCCCTGGTAAAGGCCTCAAAGATAGCTTCTCAAAATTACCTTGAAGGGTAGGGGTGCCTGGGTGGCTCAGTCAGTTAAACGTCTGACTTCGTCTCAGGTCATGATCTCACAGTTTGTGAGTTCGAGCCCCACGTCAGGCTCTGTGCTGACAGCCTCAGAGCCTGGATCCTGCTTTGGATTCTGTGTCTCCCTCTCTCTTTGCCCCTCTCCTGTTCTCTCTCTCAAAAATAAATAAACATTAAAAAAAATTACCTTGAAGGGAGGGGCAGAAGGCCTTGGAATACAATGTGCCGCTAGAACACAGTGTGCAGCCCATTCCTCTCCTTTCCAGACTCCTCTCCTTCTCAGAAAGGCAGCAGATCCAAGGTAATCATACCTTGGACATCTCTGAGTCCTTTGAAGGAAAGATAGTGAAAGCTTACCCTACCCTTGTTACCAGGTCTGATGGCAACATCACACAATTGTGGTGGCAACCTCTTAGGTACCTCTCAGGCGAAAAGCTGATCTGAGATTATATTTTCTTCTAGGATATGGCATTGGTCTTCCACCCAACTCTCCACTGACCTCCAATATATCCGAGCTAATCAGTCAGTACAAGTCTCATGGGTTCATGGATGTGCTGCATGACAAATGGTACAAGGTGGTTCCCTGTGGAAAGAGAAGCTTTGCTGTCACTGAGGTAAGGGAAAAAGTGCTGATAATGTTGATGCTTCATAAAGCCTTACTTTAAAGGATGTGACGAAATGCACTGTTACATGTGTCTTGTGGTACAAACCAGACCATCACATCTACTAGAACTCACCATGATATTTGAATGACTCCTACCTTCACTTGAAGAGTGCCCATTCCTATAGGAATTTGCAATAACACAAGTTTGTCTTATATTTAAATGTGATGCTATTTTGATGAGTAAATGTCTGAATTTCCATTTTCTTCTATATGCAATATTCTTAAGTGCAGAAGAAATGCTGTTCAAATTACAGCAATAGTATCTGAGATTCTCATTAACTATGTTCGGTTTAGGGGCGTCTGGGTGGCTCAGTCGGTTGAGCGTCCGACTTCGGCTCAGGTCATCATCTCGCGGTCCGTGAGTTCGTGCCCTGCATCAGGCTCTGTGCTGACAGCTCAGAGCCTGGAGCCTGTTTCAGATTCTGTGTCTCCCTCTCTCTCTGTCCCTCCCCCATTCTCTCTCTCTCTCTCTCTCAAAAAAAAACATAAAAAAAACAAAACAGTGTTCAGTTTAAGTGTTAATTGCTGGTCACGAGGTGGACTTCAGACTATCCTTCAAGATCCAATCAAAGCTATTTTCCCGATAGTCCAAAGATGAATCCTTTGTGGGTTTACAAAAATAGACACACTTTACCCAGTAATTCTTCATTACTGGATCATAGATTTTTTAAACTGAAAACAGCCAATACCTTTCTTTTACAGATGGAAACTAATACCCAAAGGTCCTAAGTGATTTCCCCAAGGCAAACAAATAGTCAGAATCTACATCTTTCTATTGCAGTGCTCTGCTTTTACAATGTAATGGGGAAGAAACCATCAAAGTGGATAATTAAGATAGGAGACTAAAAGATATAACAAGAACCATGGGTTCAGGTATTTAAAAGAGAAGCCAAATAAATCAGTACAAGGTCAGCCAGACATTTCCAAAAAAAAAAAAAAAAACTATAGCCAACAACAATAATGGCTTCATATAGCCTCTATTTGTCAACAACTCCCAAATTTGTATTTCTACACAGACTCTTCTGAGCTCCAGAACCATATGTCTACCTTCCCGTTTGACATCCCCACTTGGATATCCTACAGGCATCTCACATTTAACTTGTCAAAAACTGAACCCTTGATCTTCTCTCCTAAATCTGCTTTTCCTCCTGTGCTTCACATCTTGGGTAATGGCGCCTCTGTCCGTTCCAGAAACTGCCAAGGATCCTTAATGCCTCCCACATCTCACCTTCCGTATCCATCAACAAGCCATATTTTTTCCTTCTATAAAATATGTCTCAAGTATGCCCGTTTATTGCCATCTTTGCTGTCATGGCTCTAGTTCAAGCCATCATCCCTCATCTGGGCCACTGCAAAAGCCTCCTAACTGCTGTCTGTTTTCATGTCTGCCTGTCTCCAATTTATTCTCCATGTGGCAGATCACTCTTCAACTTAGAAGCCTGCATTGGCTTCCCGTGTTAATTAGGGAACAATCTGAAATGCAGAACATGGCCTACAGTGCCCTGTGGGACTTGATCCTGCCTACAGCTTCAGCCTCATCTCATGCCACTTTCCCCTGGCTCATTACAGCCCCACCACAGTGGCCATTTGAGATAGAGATACGCCAGTGGCTTCTGTGTCTTGGCATCTCAGCACATGCTATTACATCCTCCTTCCCCAAAAGTCTTACGCCTGGCATTTACCAGCTAATGCCTTCTCATTATAAATTCCCAGCTGAAATCTTGCTTCTCCAGAGCCTGCCTATAATCCCTGTGCCAATCTGAGTCATATCTTCCTTTTTAACCTCATATTATATCTCACTGAGAAGATAGTCATAGAACAAAGATTTAAAGGAAGCAAAGAGGAAAATGGGGAACTAGGGAACTAGCATGTTCTGTTTTTTTACTATGTGACATAAGCTGTACTGGGGACATTAATTCATTGGTTCTCACTACAACCCTGTTAGGCAGGCATTTTTATCGTTATTTGGAGAGGTTTGCATGGCATTTTCTAAATGAAGTAAAATTGGGCTGATACTGGTAGCTGAATTAAGTCAGCCGAGAAAGGAAAAAAACCAGTTGCTTAAATTGTGCAAAGCAGCAGTTCACTTGGTGTTTTCTACCATTTGCTGTGACCGTGGTTAACTCATGCCAAAACTTCCAAGTGATTCAAAGTTGACAAAAAAGACATCAGACAAGGCAAAAGGAGCCTCTCAGTCATGTCCCCAAAGCCAGCCATATGGAATGATCTGAACCTGCTTGATCACATGAACACCTCTAGGCTGTTGCCATTTCAGAGGACCATCAGACTGAGATATCAGCTGGAGGGACCATCTGACTCCACTGGACAAACCTCCACTGGAGGTACAGGACTCTGCAGACTCAGAACCTAACTCCACCAGGCACATAGAGGGGAACATCCTTCTGGAGACTAATATAAATCTATTTATTCCAGTATGAAAAGAGCTACCACAAAGCATGATAAATTTGAAGCCATATATTTCTGGACTTGTATCCTGACTCTACCAATTAACAACTGAATGACGTAGCTGCTATTAAGTCTCAGTTTCCTCATCCATGAATGAATATGATAACACCTGCCTTGTTATTTTGTTCTGAGAAGAGGAGATCATTTATGGAAAGACACCTGACATGGGGCACCTGGGTGGCTCAGTCAGTTCAGCATCCAACTCTTGATTTCAGCTCAGGTCACGATCACGGTTCCTGAGTTCGAGCCCCATGTCAGTCTCTGTACTGGCATTGCAGAACCTGCTTAAGATTCTCTCTCTCTCTCTCTCTCTCTCTCTCTCTCTCTCTCTCTCCCCCCTTCCCCTGCTCTCTTCTCTCTCTCAAAATAAATAAATAAATAAATAAACTAACTAAAAAAAAAAAAAAAGAAACCTGACACAAGTAGCAAATGATGGAAATATTAATATACAATCAGTGCAGGGAGAATGAAATCATCATGATGGATTAGACCAACCATGACTCATCCCCTAGGACTGATGATGGGACGGCTTCCCTTGAAATACATGGTCACATAGAGAAGACCTAAACAAAAGCAGCATTCCCTTAGGAAGAGGGACACAGGAGAATGGATGCCAAATAAGCAATCACTCACCTATTCCATACCCACTCCATAAATGGAAAAGTTGCTTCCTCTCTCATCCCAACCACTTCTTATCTGTACAATGAGGTGTTTGGGTTTTATCATCTGCAAGAGCCCTCCTAGCTTTGATCCAGTGGATCATCCTGAGATAATATTAATATTCTTTACAGTACAGCATAATGGTTCAAAACATGGGCTTCAGAGACCATTCTGGATTTGAACCCTATCGGCTATGTGATACAGGACATGTTAGTTGGCCATTCTGAGCCTCAGCTTCTGCAAATTGGGGATGATAATATCTACTTTGTAGGATTATTGAAAATTAAGGTAGATAGTGCTTGTAAAATACTGAACTATGCCCAAATATGGTAGCCACAAGATCACTTATGTTGTTAAGGATTTTGAGGTTTCACTATAAATGTTCCAGGATTTTTATGAATTTAGCAGCAATTTTGAACAAAACCAAATTACATGTGGACAAGTAAGAAGATAAGTTTTGAATAACAAATAATCATTAGAAGCCATAAACTGTTCAGGTCATGCATACAAAATACACTAAATTTTTTTTTTCTAACCATGGTTTTTAGCAGGTCAAATTCAGGAGAGAAGCATTTGGGAAATTCTGGATGTAGTGAATTAGAAGCAGTTGGATAAGAGACTGACATCAGGATCAAGTTATAGTTAAGACCACCCTGGGCCCTCTCTCCTGGTCAGCTGAATTTGGAAGGGGGAGAGAGGTAGGACTGAGGAGAATGGAAGGGAAGTGTATCATTAATTGGAACCTCAGACAAGGAAAAAAAAAAAAAAAGAATATTCTGTGTGTGTAGAGGTAAGCAGGCCGCCCCCAGCCTCGGGGAATCTTCTGAACACGCATGGAGCTGTTCTTTCTCAGGAACGGTGCTCTGCAGTATGGTGCATCCTGGTCTGTGCAGTAGCAAACTGCCATATGATGATGCTCACCTGTGTGCATTTAAACAGCAGTGCGTATCCTTGTACACCAGCCGGCACATTTGTCTTGAACAACCTATGACAGAATTTCAGGATGTCTCCCTCACCGAACCCAAAGGCAGAATATAATTAAATGAAACCAGTCTTTATCTCATTGGCTGAGCTTGGGCTCCTCTGTGAAGGCCCTCTGCCTGCTGGATTTCCCTTGGCTCAATCCATGAATTTCCACCTGCTTTTTTTTTCCCCAAGCTTTCAGAAAAGGTCAGAAGAAGGAAGCATTTACGTAAGTGCTTTGCTTCCCATACCTTTTGCCTCAAATGCCGTACATTGCTGGGCTGTGATAGTGTGGAAACCAGGACCAGCCCTGAAATCGGACAAGCCAGATTAGAAGCCTGCATCTACCATCAGCTTGCTTAGGGCAAATCACTAACTCAGCTCAATCGTAGCTTCTTCATCTCTTCAGGGGCTTCTTGGGTGGAGTAAATAAAATAGCGGTTTAATGAACGTGTCCCACCTCCTTCACCACCCAGGGGGAGGAGTTCTGCAGGGTACCTCTCCCGACAGGTGCCCTTGAGGAGGACATTCCTTCGTTTATCTCTGGCCCGACTCTCCATTTTCCATGTCCAGTCCTAGTCTACATATGTTGCCACAGAGTAATTAAACACCCTTTCACTCCGAAAAAATAACCCACTTTGGCTAGTAAGCGATATGGTCACCTAGTAACACTATATGAAAGCTGTGTTTTCTTCCTATTTCTAGTAATTGGACATTAGTATTTCATCCCCTGTGAGGACTTTGATCTATTCACCTCCCATCTCTTGGCAACCCCAGAGCTGTCTAGCTGCAGTCTCTCTGGAGGATAAACTCATTTTTTTTGGACTTCAGGGCTTTATCTGGTCCCCCAGAGTCACCTAGAAAATCGCACGTCCAATTCTGCCAACCAGACTCCAGCAATTCTCAAAGGAACTTTAAATGACCTCAGATGTTTCTTCACGATGCTCCTAGCACAGTTGTGCCTACGCTCACAGTAAACTTATTGTCCATCAGTTCCACTGGGGAAAACGTATGGCAGACTTTAAATTCCTCCGTTTTCCTTTGACTCAGGAAAAAAATGTAATTTTTTGGTAAAGTCACTGACTGAACTTAGAGTTCCAGGGCAACAGTTTTGTAAAATCTGTTATTTGCAAACTAGGAAAAGGAAGTCAGCAGATCACAGTTTAGCAAACTCCCAAAATTCTCCAAGAAATTATTAAGGTGTATAATGATACCTTTTTTTCTTTTGAGATTCAGTGGGGGAAGAGCAGAGAGAGAGGGGGACAGAAGATCCAAAGTGGATTCTCACAGAACCTGATGTGGGGCTCAAACTCATGAACCACGAAATCATGACCTGAGCCAAAGTCAGATGCTTACCTGAGACTCAGGTGCCCAGTGATACCTTTTTATTTAAAAAAAAAAAAAAGTTTCTTTTATTTAAAAAAAATGTTTTTTTTAATGTGTATTTATTTTTGAGAGAGACAGAGACAGAATGTGAGTGGGTTAGGGGCAGAGAGAGAGGGAGACACAGAATCCGAAGCAGGCTCCAGGCTCTGAGCTGTCAGCACAGAGCCCAACGCAGGGCTCCAACTCACAAGCTGCTGTGAGATCATGACCTGAGCCGAAGCCGGATGCTCAACCAACTGAGCCACCCAGGTGCCCTCCCCAAAAAAGTCTCTTTTAAATAATGGATTGAGTAAATAATTGGTTTTACCTTTTAACCAACTGGAAACAGTAAAGAAGGAAGAGGAAATAGTGATCTTGGCAGAGAATGGATAGCACTCTCAAATAGTCTGAGAAGAGTTTTCAAGAAGACATTTGCAAATGTATGGGTTAAGGAAACCAACAGAAATAGTAGTGTCCCAGAGCAGGTGAAGTGAAGGAGTCATTACCACATCTAGGCTCAAGGGAAAAAATGGAGAGAGCCATTCCTAGAACTCAGGAGTAAGGGATCAAAGGGGGTTTTCTAACAGGAGCTATAGCCTTTGGTGAGGGACATAGCCAACCAATGGTGACCTGGCTGGAAGATGGCCAGAGAATAAATACCTGACCTTAGTTTCCTCCCACCTTCTCATTTTCCACCACTGCCTTAGGTCAAGGGAGCCTGTCAATGTGGTCCACAGAGGACCTCCTCAGGGCACAAAGCCCAGTGGGAAAAGGTGGAGAGTGTTCTGGAAGGCCAAAAGAATGTACGGCACAGCCCCTGGTAGCAGACAAAGATGGGGATGGAATAGCTAGGGGAAAGTGCCTGCAGGCAGACAGCTCATGCCTTGCCCTGGTCAGAAAGGAGAGAGTACAACCAGGTCCACTGGAACAACACTGGTCTTGGGAGCCAGACCATCTTAGCTCTGCCATGACTACAAGGAAGCAGCTTTATGTCTGGAAAAGTTACTTAACGTGTCTCAACCTCGGTCGAAGCCCTATCTTCCCGGATTGTTATAAGGTTTTCTGCCTCTGAATCCAGGTGTCTCCTTGTGTTGTTATATGTGGGAAACAAATACATACTAAGCAGGAAGTTGGACATTGCCATGAAAGGAGTTCCATCTCAGGAATTCAGAGGCCTTGATTACATGGTATAAGGAAACGGAGAAGTAAATTTTGGAGCAGTCTAAAAGCAAATCATTGTACTTTTTGGTGTTTCTGAATACCAAGGAAAGTGCACCATAAGAAACTTGCCACCATTCCATCCTGAGCTCATCCTCAACTTGACTTTCACTACATCCCTGAAATTTCTCCATCCATGGCCTTCCCAATCCTGAACGTCATCTAATAAGGAAATCACTTAGGTTCTCTTAAGCTTGTTTCCTCACCTTAAGATTGAGCTGCGTAGCTTGTGCAGCTTAGAGAATGCTGTGCTTCTCAAGCTGATACATTTAGAGGGACCCTGACTTAACTAGCTGAAGAGATGGGTCCTGGAAGAAGGACAGGGAACTGACTGGCCTCCAGTCTGGGCTCTCTATCTCTGACCACCAAAACGTGCATCCCATGTAAAACTTTCTAATACTGTTCACAGAGAAAACAGAGTTTTCTCATGATAGATACATTCTTCCCTCTATTAATTTTGGGGGTAGGGGAAGAGGAAAGGGTTAGTCAACTAGAACACTGAAACCCAAAAAAATCGCATGGGTCACATCAAGAAGCTTCAATGCCGGGGTACCTGGGTGGCTCAGTCGGTTCAGCATCCCAACTCTTTTTTTTTTATTATTATTTGTTTATGTTTGTTTACTTATTTCGAGAGAGACAGAGAAAGTGAGAAGGCGAGAGGCAGAGAGAGGGGGAGAGAGAGATTCCCAAGCACGCTCCACAGTGTCAGCGTGGAGCCCGATATGGGGCTTGAACTCACGAACCATGAGATCACGACCTGAGCTGAAACCGAGAGTCAGAGATGCTTAACCAACTGAGCCACCCAGGCACCCCAAATGTCCCAACTCTTGATTTCAGCTCAGGTCATGATCTCATAGTCACACATACATCAACCAGGCTCTGTGCTGATAGTGCAGAGCCTGCTTGGGATTCTCTCTCTCCATCTCTCTCTGCCCATCCCCTGGTCATGCTCTCTCTCTCTCTCTTGGTCTGTCTGTCTGTCTCTCTCTCTCTCTCTCTGTCAAAATAAAAAATAAACATTAAAAAGAAGAAGAAGAAGCTTTAATACTGGTCAATTTTCTTTCCAGTTTATCTTTAAAAACCCAAAGGAAATAGTATGGGGGTGGGGGAGGGGTGAGTTTCCATGCAGTCTGTTCTGCTCTTGACAACTAGGTCACATCTCAACAGCCTCCTGCCCCTCTCATCCCTACCCCTTCCTTTTTCAATTTAAAATGTCACTGCTATTCAACCTGATGAAAGTTATGGTGAGGCAAGGAGAGTTAATGACTGTAGATTGCTTTAAATTGAAAACCCGTGTATGTCGGGAGCCACCTTGACAGCTGAGTGCTTCCCTTGGAATAGCCTAAGTAATTAAGTTTAATATTTAAGCCAAGCATAAGGTCAGATGGAACCTATCCAGGTAGTGCTTTCTGGAAACCTGAAGAAGCACAAAGCTCTACGTGTGTCCTTTTATGATGTGGAGTGGGATTGCACATGAAGAAAGGGAGGCCAGTCTCCGAAAGGCCTCACTTTCTTTTACTCTGCTACCAGAACGGATTCATTCATCCAGCCAGCCAGCCAGCCATTCATCAGCAAACATGTACTGAACTCCTGTGTGCCAGCCCTGCACGAAGTGCAGCTGATGCAGAGATGAATACAGAAGCCAGAGGCAGGGAGACAGATCTGCGAACAAACCCCCTACCCCACACCGTCACAGGGGCGGCAGCAGCAGGAGATATAAGAGAGAGAGGTAGCACAGGCAAGCCTGTGAATCACTCATGGAAGAGGAAGAAGGAATCTGAGAAGGCTTCCTGGGGGAGGTAACCCTTGTAGCAGGAGGAACCTTCCAGTCTGAGCATGAGCAAGGCACTGAGGCCTGGGAAAGCAATGCAGTTTGGCCCCATCCTCCAGAGACACTGCACCCAATCATGCTGGATGGACACGACTTTATGCCCTTTTAGTGGTGCCCTCCTCGGGGATTCTGAAATCACAGATGGCCACCTTTCCTTGTGTTCTGCCTCATAGCCCCCCTGCTACCCCCAGGAGAGCAGGGGTATCTTTTAAAATCTCCATATGGAAGGCAGTCTGAAATAACTAAAAGACTTTCAGCTCCAAAAGTAGACATACTGAGGTTTGATGCCCTGCTCCATCACTGTGTATCCATGCAAGCCATGCGACTTCTAAAACTTCAGATCCTTACCCCCAAACTGGGGATAGATAGTAGTAGAATCTCCTTATAAGTAGTGAAATATATTTAATGAGCTATTTTCAGAAGAATACTTAGCTTAATAAATGTTCGCTCCTCTTTCCCTAAGTATAGAGCTACGTGTGCAGAAGAAAAAATATGTGGTAAATAACAAGCACATGCAAGAAATTACAGTTGGTGCACCCTCCCTTTTGGACCCATCTCCAAAAAAGCAGTGTCAGGAAGTATAAGCATCTTATAATTACAAGCATCTTACAATTCCAACATAAAGACTCTTATGTATTAGTTACATACGTTATAAAACTGAAGACTGTTTTACTGGAGGACTTGAGAAAGACATGATTCTGGAATTTTCTACCTTGTAAGTGCTGGATTAACCAGCTATTATATCATAGTATTCCTTTCTTCAAAACCAGCTTCTAGACTTGAGTGGGGAAACCTGAAGGTAGTTTATGCAGATCATTAAGATGCACTGAAATCAGATGTTTAAACCAACAGCAGGAACTCTTTTTCTTTAAATGTGGTCAGTGGTTTTTCAAAGTGCGGTTGCTGGGCGGACAGGCTGGAGACCTACCATTCTCCCGTGTTGTTTTCCTCTCACGCCACATCTTCACAAAGGTAGGGCTGTTTCTCTGTTGCTCTCTGCTTACAATATATGACAAAAGTTTTGAATTTTACTACAAGGAAAAACTAATTCTAGCGAGTGCCCTCTTCACCCTTGCTAATGACCAAGTAAACAGAGCTCTTAGAATAAGGGTCTCCTCCTTTATATACCAGAGATGCTTGGGCATAAATTATAGCTGGGACCAAATACCGTTAACAGTTTTTGCTTTTCCCCTGGTTATGTTCCATAGACTCATGAATATTTATGAATAGTTATTTACTATGCAACCAAAAGGTATGAATAGTGCTCAAACTGGTTAAGACTACTGTGAGAGAGTCTTCCTTCCACTTTTTAAGATTTCCACACACTGAAATCTATAGGCGAATCACATGAAATGAGACTCCTCCCTAATTATTCCCTGTGCTAATAAGTATTTGCTTCCACGCTCTAAAGATTCTGGCTTGGAAAAAAAAACAAAGCTTGGAAATGTGTGAAGATTGCCATCTAGTGGCTATGATGTGAAGTGTCACCAACTATCAGAAAAGCCATCTTTTTTGTTCCTCACCTTTGTTCCCAAGTCTAACAATGTGACAAATTGCCTTCACATTTCCTCTGTCATATCCAACGCCTCTGAAGACACTTTATCCCCATACAGCTGTAGGAATTGGTGGGATTTCAGGACATGCTAGATGACAAGGCAGCATCATTGGGGAGCCCAGGGACTCATAAATGTGCCCCTCTTATCACACATTATAGATGGCTTCCTGCAACATCTTAGCACAGGACTAGTCAGCCAGAGAAGCCCATACAATCACATCTGGAGCCTCGCCTCTGCTCCCTCCTTTCATCCTTCTATCTAGTAAGACTTCAGGCCTGGTGATATGGGTTGAATTGTGTCCCCCAAAAAGACACGTTGAGGTCTTAAAGAACTAATCCCCTGGTACCTCAGAACAAGTCCTGGTTTGGAAATAGGGTCACTGCAGACACGGTTAGTTAAATTGAGATGTGGTCATACTGTAGAAGCATGGCTCCTTAATCCAGCATGACCCATGTCCTTATAAGAAGACAGTTCCTCTGTAGAGATAGACACAGCGAGAACACCATGACCGTGAGGCAGAATTGGATTTATGCAGCTGCAAACCAAGGGATGCCAAAGATTGCCATTAAAATGGCAGATGCTCAGAATAAGCAAAGGAGGAGTCCTCTATGGCTCTCAGAGGGAACATAGTCCTGCTGACATCTTGACTTCAGACTTCTAGTCTCCAGAACTGGGCGACCATCAACTGCTGCTTAAGCCCCCGGTTTGTGATACTTTGCTGTGACAGCCGAGCAGACAAATACACCTCTCCTTTCATCTCCAGCGCCTCTTTCAGCCTAGCTGTTGAGCTGTTGAGCCGAGAGCCTAGCACAAGCTCTCATTTTCCAGACAAGCACATGTAGTGGTCCTTGGTTGCTAGCTGCTCTCCCAGCTGTCGGTCTCTCCCCTGTTCAGCTCACCCTTCACAGTGCCATATTAATCTTTCTAAAACAAAATTCTGATTCAGTCATTCTTCTGTGCTTTCAGCTACTCTTTCTGCGTCCTATAGAAACCAGATGTCTTGGCCAAACGTTCAGAACTCTTGTTGATCTGGTTCTGTCCATTTCACTTTGATATTTTATTCAAGTACTTCAGCCACACTGCACAGGTTGCTACTAACTCCACTCCTCCCTTTCCCACTCGTGTGGTTAGGGTACCTTTCCCCCTTGCCTTCATCAGAATCAAACAATACTTCTTACAAAGAAAAGTCTTCCTCCATTTGTTCCCAGCAAGAATGCTAGGAATTTCCCAATTTCTCAATTCTCTGAATTCTTATAGTTCTTGGCTCTTATACCTCTGATGACATCTTTTCCATCTTGTGTTATAGTTAAGTATAACTCTAATGCCTCAGTTCACTCAGCAGTCAGTAAGCTTTGAGTAGGGACCATCCCTGAATGCTCTCAATGCTCTACATGTTGAAGAAACATGATTGGATACATGATGCCCTGTAAGGAGTGATTGAATAAATGTTGCACTTTCTTCAGTGTCTAGAGAATAGTCAGACATTTCTTCACTTCATCTAATACCATGCTGTCCTTTGACTTCCCTGTTCTGGCCACAGTGGCCTTTTTTAAGGTCTCCTACTTGATATGCTCCCCCTGCCCCAGGGCCTTTGTACATGTAGTTCCTTCTTCCTGGAACACTCATCCCTGCCTAGAACATCCAGTTAATTTCTTCTAATCCTTGACATTTCAGCTCGACCATCACTTCCCCAATAAAGGTTTAGTTTATCTTTCTGACCAGATCAAATTCCCGTTGTGTAAACTCCTGTGGCACCACAAATTCCTACTATGTTACCTCTTACCTGCAACACTCACTGCAGGCACCCCTTTAACATTTCTGGTCATGGTAATTTGGTTAATGTCCATATTCCCTGCAAAACTATAAGCTCTATGGGGACAGAGACAGTTGGAAAATTATCTGCTTTAGATCACTATTGTATGCCTGTCATATAGTAGGTGTTCAATAAACATTCATGGAGAAAACAAATGATGACTATAGCTGCATTTACATTTGTGTAAATAATCTATTAAAATTTTCCAGGCAAACCTAATGCAGGCAATAATTATAGCACCTATAATTTTTGTACCTACTATATGCTAGACCTTGAGCCTAATTCTTTATGTGCTCTATCTCGTTTAATCCTGAAAATGACGCTATGAGTTAGCAATCATTGTCCTTGTTTTAGAGATGGGCAGTGATTCAAATAAGTAATTCTGCCCAAGATCACAGAGTTGTTAAATAACAAAACGGTGATTGAAAACCATTGCCCATATTAAACACCATGCCAGAATTACAAAAGAAAATCAAACAATACCCTTGATCCTTTTGAATACACATGATAAACATAAAAGACTGACCGGATAGTGCTACATCCTTGCAGTCACATTATTTATTAAAGTGTAGATTTCTCAATAGCAAAGCTGTATATTTCTCAAGGGACTGTATCTTGTTTACCAACTAAAGACCCATTAGCTGGCACAGGGCCTGGCACACAGTAGGTGTTCGATATATACTTGAAAAAAGGTTTGTCACATCCTTGTGAAAAATAAACACATATAGCCAGGGCCAAACATCTGCTTTGGAGAAAGCAAATAAAGAAGGAAGAAAGGGAAAAGAAAGGAGATAGGGTACAAAAGGTATTGAGCACCTACTGTGTTTTGGTGTGCTAATGTAGATGGCTTTATTATTGTAGATGTTCTCTCACCTAAACCTAAAATAACACCGTGACACCATTATATTATTCCTGCTTTTTGCAGATGAGAAATCTGATGCTCAGAAAAGGTTTTAACCTCAGGGCTGAGTGGCTCCACAGTCTGTAAGGATGGGCCAGTATGGTGATTGGCAACATCACAGATAGGTGAAGGCTTCCAGGTCAAGGTCAGCAACCACCTGTGAAGCTCCCAGAATGGCTGTGTGATACTGCTCAGAAACCCATTCTCCTGACTAACTTGGAAGATGAAGGTTTAAGTGAGCCACAGGACTCCTCACTTCCATTTCTGTTGGTTTTATTTCCCAATGTCAGTTATTTTTGCACACAACCATCTCATAGTTCTTTACCTGAACGTTTGAGGGGGGGAAAAATGGCTTGCTGAAATGGAAGTGCCATCAGGCTCCTGATTTCTTCCAAAACAATCAGTCAACCCTTTTAATTTACTTACTGCAATGAATGTCTGACAGTCCAGATCCCTCCACAGTAATAAACAGAAAGAGTAACAGTGAAAATGACTGAGGATAACAGCCAGAGAAAATTGAAACCATGGCACTGAGCCCCATAATAATGCCCAAGGACAGTGGCGCAGTGGGGAACTCAACTGCACATTGACTAAAACCTAAGATCAGCATGAGGTTACATCCTCTGCAAGGCAGGAGTAGGGCAATTCTTAGGTGCACACTGAATTATTTTAGTGAAGTGGTACCATCTTCCTGATACCGTCTGTTTGACCATTAGGTAACTCTTGTGACAACACTTCTCTTATGTAACATTTCTACATGCACTCCGTTATCTTCCTCTCGGAATTACCACATGCAATGGAGAAGGCAGTTACAATTACTATCACCGTTGTACAGTTTAGGACACAGAGGCTGGGACAGTAATGGCTCCTCTAAGGGCTCACAGCTAATCAGGGCAGAACAAAGACTGGAACTTGGTCTATTGAATTCTTATGCTCTCTCCACGACCCCTCACTACTTCCTAATAAGACACATAGAGGAATACGCTTACTAAAAGTTTCCCACATGAATAACTCCTTTCCAAGTGATGCCCACCAGGGGAAAGTTGGTGAGGGCTCTGTAAGGGTGCTTGATGGGCTAGTGAGGTCGGTCGCTGTGTTCCTCTAGCCTGCAATAGGAGGTCTGCAGGCAGTCCTCAAGGAGCGTGCTGAACCAGAGGAGCCAAAGTTGCTGCTGATAAAGTGTGAGAGCAGTGAGTAGCATACTGTAAAAGGTGCACAAGGGTGCTCATCAAATGACATCCATACACATGAGTGCCCAGGCCGCCGCTGTTCTTTAAGACCTTATCTCTACCTGCAGGCTAAATAGTACTGAAATTAGTAATAATAATAATAATAATAATAATAATAACAACGATAATGTTTTATCATTTTGGGTAATATCAGCTTTAATCCTCATCCAGCTGTACAAAATGTATTATTAGCCCCATTTTACAGGTGGGAAAACTGATGTTTTTCAAGGTGTAAGGATTTACTGCTACTAAGTGGGCAGTTTTCAGATCTGATGCTGGGTTGTTCTTAGATTTTTTTTTTCCACCCTATCATGTTTCTTTCAGATGTAGTTAATTCAGTCAGTTGGGATAATAATTTAGTAAGTTAAATATTTTAGCCTACAGACCTTTTCTTTCTTTTCCTTAAGCTGTCTAGATCTTGTGGTGAGGTATTCATCCCATGGCTTTGTTTGTGCCAGTTTAAGCACGCTTGCCTCTAAAGTGTTATTTTGGCTTTACTTAAAGCACAAAGGAGGTGCTAACATTTTTTAAGTGAATGTTTGCCCCCTTCAGTTTGATTTAGTGGCCTGGGGTTCCCCCTAGTCCCTTTGAATCAAATTTGCTCTGGAATCATGTTTATTTCTTATGCATTTGGGATAACTGATGTGCTCCTAAAGGAAAAAGGAATATGGGGAGGGAGGGGCAGCGTGTGAGATTAATCTTTAACAGAAAGGACAAATCCAGTTTAAGCAAAGGGAGAAGAGACAGTGTAAGGGCCACTGTCACTCTCAAAACCTGCAAAAGGCTTCTCTGGGCACATTACAGCCATTCCCAAAGCAGGAGAGCCACCAGGCACCAGTTCAACAAAGATGAAGGCCAAGATGACGGATTCCAAGTAATAGAACAACCAAGGCTGTATTCTTGGGAACTGTGTCTTCTTGAAAAATGCCCTGAGTTCAGCATTGTGTGTACTTCTCAGGAATATGTTACTGCCTATAAGTGATCCATGTGAGAAATTATGTGTGACATCTGGGTGGTCTCTTACAAAGACCCTGAACCCCATGTCCTGAAACAGGTCAGTGACCACCATAGGAAGGATGTCAATTGTGGCTTCCCCTCCCCCAGAGAATTTAGGAAGTATGTATAACCACCAAGACTTTGATGTATCATCTCATTTAGACCTTACACGAGGCTTGTATAAAGAGCCCTTGACTGCTGCTCACTCAGTTATTTGATATGTATGTTTATTAAGTACATACTGCATGCCAGGCCCTGTGCTGGGGATACTGCCCCGTTGGAATTTACTTTCTAAGGAAAAGAGAGAAAGTGAGAAGATAAAATACTAGCAAGGGGGCTAGGGAGAAAACCACCAGTGGTGGAGGGAAGGAAGGAGGGCGTGGCATCCTCTCAGCCTTGCTGTGCTGGGCATCCATCCACCACCCCCCCCCAAGCCCCCACACCTATCCCCACCCCGCTCCACCCTCCACTCTCTCCTACCCATCCTCCTGGCTTCTCCCCCTCCGCTCCGTGTCCCCTCCCCGCTCCCTCCCTGTTCCGTCTGGTCGTGGGTGTCCCGCGAGCCCTCCAAGCCAGCCTCGCCCTCCCACCGCGCAACTGTCCAGCCTGAACCCGCCCGCGCCCACCGCCCCTGAAAACGGGTGCCTGCATCCACGATGGGAAATGAAGCTAGTTACCCGACGGAGATGTGCTCCCACTTCAACCACGATGAAATTAAAAGGCTGAGCAAGAGGTTTAAGAAGCTGGACTTGGACTGTTCGGGCTCTCTGAGCGTGGACGAGTTCTTGTCCCTGCCCGAGCTGCGGCAGAACCCGTTGGTGCAGCGAGTGATCGACGTCTTCGACACCGACGGCAATGGAGAGGTGGACTTTGAGGAGTTCATCGTGGGGACCTCCCAGTTCAGCGTCAGGGGGGACGAGGAGCAGAAGTTGAGGTTTGCCTTCAGCATCTACGACATGGATAAAGACGGCTACATTTCCAACGGGGAGCTGTTCCAGGTGCTGAAGATGATGGTGGGGAACAACCTGCAAGACTGGCAGTTACAGCAGATCGTGGACAAAACCATCATCATCCTGGACAGGGATGGCGACGGGAGAATATCCTTCGAGGAATTCAGTGCGGTGGTCGGAAACCTGGAGGTCCACAAGAAGTTGGTGGTAATTGTGTGAGCCTTTTTTTAAGAGCAGCACCCACCAACTCTCACTTAACCTGTCTCTTTCAAGATCAGCTCCAGGCAGCCCAGCACGTCTCTCTTGACTTATTTGGAAGTGTTTCTCTTTGTGAAGCCACATTGTCTAACGTGAACCTCATGACCAGCTCAGTGTTATTAATTCTTCTCTCAGTGATTCAGGGTAACACCCCAGAGGAGCGTGGTGGGGAAAGAAAAACAAATGGCTTTTATAAACGTCTTTTTCTTTGCTTTGATCCAGAAACCAAACTATAAAGAGTCAAGAAGAAGTTGAAAACTTCAAAAATAAGAATATATACACTTCTTTGCCTCTACTTCTCATGCTTGTACATGGAGAAAACTGCACAATTTCAGTCAGGTGTTACGTGAACTACTTTCATTTATCTGTGGTATCCAGGTATTTTTTGACAGATTGTTAACTTCCTATTGTGGCAGCAGGAATAAATATATTTCTCTTGGCTGAGCACCTTTTAAGCAGCTCTCTCTGGATAGGGAAAGCCCATCCTTCCCTTTCCCAGGCTGCAGCCCCCTTCCCATCTTCATCCAGAAATCCCTGAGCATGTCTGAAGGGCTCCTCCTCTCTCATTGTTCCAGCTCCTGCCCAGAGGCTGGTCTCAGGGCTTTTGCAAGAAATACTAAGCCTGGACTGAATGCCCAGCCCAACTATCAGCCTCAGTGGTGGTCAGTCTTTCAGGATGGACTACCCGCCCCAATATTAAGTTTGGTTAAGGTTGCTTCCAGACAGACAGGGCAGGGACCTTCTTAGAAAGCTCTCACCTCCAAAACTCACCACCACCCACCAACCCCCAATTAAAGGGAAGGGGACAGATTCAGAGTCGTTCTTCCCACAAGGCAGAGTCAGTGAAGATCTCAGCTGCAGCGGGCTTCCCCTGGGATGCTGAAGTGGTGTTGCTCCTGGTACTCAAAAGGTGAAGAGATGGGCAAACATATCTCGGCAGCAGGCAGGGGGAATGCTGTCTGCACTGACTAAAACTTAGCTTTAAACATAAGACCTGGGGCCTGGCAGGGAAACTGAGAGAAGGGAGGACTTTTCATTCCTCACACCCTAATAAATCTGCAGCCAAAGGGTGTACCAGAGCCTGTTCACACTGGATCGGTGTGTATGCATCTCTTCCTACCCCTGTGTTCAGTGATGTCATGTCGATAGTTTGAAATTGGTTGTGGTGGAACTAGTATATCACAGAAAGGAGCAAAAGGTTTTTGTTTTGTTGTTTGGAGAACCATCGTACCAGTAAATCTACCACTGCCTGTATCCCAGATGTTACCAGCTCTCCAAGGCCCCACTTACTGTCAGTTCTCAGAAAACAAGCTGTCCTTGGTCCCAGCATCTGCCACTTCCCACCAATCCTCTTCCTCAGAGTGGACACTCCCCCTGGTCTCAGAACACCAGGACAATGAGACATACTCTCCCTACACTGGACAAAACTCAGGTGACGTTGCTCAGGATGAGGAAGATCTATTTGAAAGATATTATTATTCCTATGTTTTGAAGAAGACAGTAGCTAGTCTTGAAAAAACAAAAGTAAGAAAAATAAGTCCACAATTTTAATTACTGTCAGGGCACCCATCTGCCAAAGGCTCCCCTACTTTTTATTTAGTAGATTGTCTTGGAACCACAAAAGATAGGACTCTTTGTCCCCTTAATTCCTGTGCGGTCCTAATGTATTAATGATTAGTAAATGGTACCAACCCTGTAGTGTTAGGAGTCATACCCCTATTGCAGGATAACATCATTCAAAGGTTCAGACACAACTGGGTTTGGATTCATTTACAACTGGGTTTTTATGACAGTCACTCATTAGCTGTGTGAGCACGAGCAAGTTTCTTAACCTCTCAGTGTCCTTTCTCCTAATTAAAACAAGGATCCCTCCTATGGTTATTTAGAGGATTCGAAAAGATAAAACATGGTTGTCTCAGTCAGTAGACCATACGATTCTTGATCTAGGCGTTGTGAGTAGGTGTAGAGCCTACTAAAAAAATAAATAAAAATAAATAAAACATGTAAAGTGCCTAGAACACAATGGGTTCATTCTAATTCCCTTCCATTCCATTCATATATGTGTGTGTGTGTGTGTGTGTGTACATATATATATATATATATGAAACAGGAGGCCTATTGGTTCTTTTTGAACGCTTATTTAGTACTCAGCCACACCACTCTAAAATTAACTGAATATCTGTGTAATCCTAATCCAGAAAGGAAGCAATGTCATAGTCCTTCCCACCCTCTCATTTGCAGAAGGAACAAAGACTTCTTGACTGGAGAAAGTTAAAATGAAAGACCCTCATTCTGATAAAAAGATCAGGTCAGAGGTTGCCAGAAGCCCCGAAGGAGAGAAAGATAGACGGGTGGAGCACAGGGCATATTTAGGAGTGCAAAACTGTTCTGTATGATACTCTAATGATGAATATATGACATTGCCCATTTTGGAAAACTCCATAAAAGGCACGACACAAAGAGTGGGCCTAATGTAAATGACGCAATTTAGTTAACAATAAACCTATCAAGTTGGTCCATCACTTGAAAGAAATGCACCCCTTGAAGAAGTTACTAACTGAAGCTGTGTAGGCAAGAAGGGATATATGCAAACGTTTTATACTTTCTACACATTTCTGTAAACCTGTTCTTCAAATAGTCTATTAAAATGTTTTTTAAAAAATAAAAGACTCTCATTCAAGCCCAACCTATTTGATTTTTGTGGAGGAAACTTTGCATGAGGAAAGCGAGCATGGTAGTGTTAGCCAAGAAGGCCTCTTGGAGACATTATTTATGTACTCTGCAGTGTGCACATTAAAATACAGAAATTTTAAATTATGGCCAAGGGTTTGAAACATGTTGGATTACATGTTTGAATTTAACAAGAAGAGGAAAAATATTTCAGCTTTTGGACTGGCTAGAATTAACAAGCTAATTGCTCAATCAGTCAGGGCTTTATGGCAATGACCTTGAACTGAGAGCCTGTTCCTAGCTTCAGCAATTGGAAAGATCTGGCTGTATAGGTGTTTGGTTGTATAGATATTTGGGAAGAAAGATCACATTCATTTCCAAGTTAGAATACTCTGATTTTTCTGTTAATTGTCGGTTGCCAACAAATCTAGTTCTGTACAGCTTCTTGGGGTGATAATGGTAGTTAATACCTACTGAACACCTGTCCCAGGTATTGTTACATTTGTTATATCATTTAGTCATAACAACACTGTGAAGTAGGTGCCATGATTCAGTTTAACAGATGATGCTGTAGAGAGATCTAGAATCTTCTCCAAGGTCTCCCAGCTGGTGAATGGCAAAGGAAGAACCTAAACCAGGCTTTCTGACCCCAAACACTGACCTTTTTCCACCTCACCACATTGCCACCTATTTTTTATAGTTCTTGTATTTACCCACTTCAGATATATTTACCCACTTCAGATTATTTCTGATAGTCTTTTTTTGTTTTTGATCTTTTTTTTAACATTTATTTATCTTTGAGAGACAGACAGAGAGCAAGTGGGGGAGGGACAGAGAGGGAGAAACAGAATCTGAAGCAGGCTCCAGGCTCTGAGCTGTCAACACAGAGCCCGATGCAGGGCTCGAACCCACAAACAACAAGGTCATGACCTGAGCCGAAGTCGGACACTTAACCGACTGCCCCAGGCAGTCGGACACTTAACCCAGGCTCCCCTCTGATAGTCTTATTAATGTAATCAAGCCTCAGTTTTCACCAAAGGTATGAACTGTCAAGAAGCAAGCAGCCCCCTCCACTTTCATTCTGCACATTGCGGCCGGCGGGTGGGAAGAGTTAGGCAAGGCAGTCCTTTTTCTTTTTTTTCTTTTTTTTTTTTTTTTTTAGAAAAGATTAAAAAAGTTTTTTAATTTATTGTTCAATTTACATCCAAGTTAGCACATGGTTCAACAATGATTTCAGGAGTAGATTCCTTAATGCCCCTTACCCATTTAGCCTATCCCCCCTCCCACAACCCCTCCAGCAACCCTCTTTATTCTCTATATTTAGGAGTCTTTTAGGTTTTATCCCCCTGTTTTTATATTATTTTTGTTTCCCTTCCCTTATGTCCATCTGTTTTCTCTCTTAAAGTCCTCATATGAGTGAAGTCATATGATATTTGTCTTTCTCTGACTAATTTCGCTTAGCATAATACCCTCCAGTTCCATCTATATAGTTGCAAATGGCAAGATTTCATCCTTTTTGATTGTCAAGTAATACTCCATTGTGTGTGTGTGTGTGTGTGTGTGTGTGTGTGTGTGTGTGTGTACATATATACCACATCTTCTTTATCCGTTCATCTGCCGATGGACATTATGGGCTCTTTCCATACTCTGGCTATTGTCAGTAGTGCTGCTATAAACATTGGGGTGCATGTGCCCCTTCAAAACAGCACACCTGTATCCCTTGGATATATACCTAGTAGTGCAATTGCTGGGTGTAGGGTAGTTCTATTTTTAATCTTTTGAGGAACCTCCATACTATTTTCCAGAGTGGCTGCACCAGTTTGCATTCCCACCAGCAGTGCAAAAGAGATCCTCTTTCTCCCCATCCTCGCCAACATCTGTTGTTGCCTGAGTTGTTAATGTTTGCCATTCTGACAGCTGTGAGGTGGTATCTCATTGTGGTTTTGATTTGTATTTCCCTGATGATGAGTGATGTGGAGCATTTTTTCATGTGTCAGCCATCTAGATGTCTTCTTTGGAGAAGTAGACTGTCTATTCATGTCTTTTGCCCATTTCTTCACTGGATTATTCATTTTTTGGGTGTTGAGTTTGGTAAGTTCTTTCTAGATTTTGGATACTAGCCCTTTATCTGACATGTCATTTAAGCAAGACAGTCTTAAGTTATCTTCTACCTTCATCTCATTTTGAAAAATAAGTGACAGTATTTAGATTAAACTGATAACAGCAACCAATATACTCTGCAGCTGTACAGATCAGTAACAATATGTTGTTAGGAATCCTATATTAATGAATTGCCTCTACTCTCTACCATATGTTGTAATCCCAAACCACTAAACACCTCTTTTTTTTTAAACACAGGAGAAAATACAGCCTTAGCACTGTTGGTTTATCCTCTTAAGTCTATCATGCTTTAGATACATTCTCAGGGAAAACGCTCAGGAAATTTTTGTGTTGTTTAGTTACAAATTCTATTCTTCACTTCTCTATGCTATTGATTCTCTCTGTTAGCATGTAGGAGGCCATTGGTACAGTTACTGTGTTTTGTCTATTTTGCATGCCTCAAAAAGGAAGAGGTTTGGGTGTTTTTAAGGACAAGGTGACATCATAAAAGTCAGGCCACTAGACTGGGAATCAGAACTGGACCCCTCTCCTTTCATATTTGCTACTGTAGCTATCCCAAAGGCTGGTGACTGTGTGAAGAGCAGCAAATCATGTGTCAGCTTTAAAGGCATTAGCTGATTCACAATGAAAAAACAGAACACTGAAGGGACACCAGCAGCCAGAAGGCTGCATACAACCTGACAGTTCAGAGGCTTACTCTGACCCACCAGTGAATTTTTTGTTGTTCGCTTTACATGATGTTTGTCCTGACAAATTTTTAATGTTTGTTTATTTATTTTGAGAGAGAGAGAGAGAGAGAGAGAGAGAGCGAGCGAGCTCACAGGCATGCGAGCAGGAGGGAGGCAGAGAAACAGGGAAAGAGAGAATCCCAAACAGGCTCCACATTGTTAGCACAGAGGCTGACGTGGGGCTCGATCTCACGAGCCATGAGATCATGACCTGAGCCAAGACTTGGACACTTAACTGACTGAGCCACCCATGCGTCCCCGTCCTCACGATTTTTTTATTTTCCAATATTTTTAAAATCTGAAAATTTTAAATCAAAGCCCATATCATAAAGGAATGCATGCCACCCCGAGATGAGTGTGAGCTTTCATTGGCTAAGGCACCTCTGAAGCAAGGAGCTGAAATGCAAAGTCTCAACAAAGAGAAAATAACGTGTTCCACTCTTTAGTACAAAAGCTCAGGATGGATTAAAGTGCTTGTTATTTTTCAGAAATACAGCAACTGCTCATAAAACATTTATCCCAACTGATACTCTTGTACCAACAGAAACAATAGAAGAATTTATAATAGTCAAAATAAATGCACCATATAAAATTTCAAACTTCTGTATAATAAAATCTCACAAAACAAAGCTAACGGTAAAACTTAAAAATTAGAGAAACATAAATAACATGTTTGGAAAGAGGTTAATAGCTTTTTCCAGTAAAAAGCCTCACCTTTCTGAAATCTGTAATTGGCAAAGGATACAAATATAGTATTCATACAAAAGGAGATAGGAAAAACAAACATCAAAAAATAGTTAGCCTCACTAAATAAATACAAATCAGAACATTTAAAACAGGAAAAAATGATTAATTATGAAACAGGCTTGGGGTGCCTGGGTGGCTCAGTCGGTTGAGCATCCAATTTCGGCTCAGCTCTTGATCTCGCAGTCTGTGGGTTCGAGCCCCACATCAGGCTCTATGCTGACAGCTCAGAGCCTGGAGCCTGCTTCGGATTCTGTCTCCCTTTTTCTGCCCCTCCCCCACTCACACTCTGTCTCTCTCTCACTCTCAAAAATAAATAAACTTTAAAAAAAAAAAAAAAGAAACAGGCTTGGCAAGAATGTGAGCAATCTGTGCATTGTGGCAGCCCTGGGAATGATTTTCTTCACATTTTGTGAGGGCTGTTTCACACACTACAAGGCATCAGAATGGTTATACTCTCTAACCTGTTAATATCACCCGTTGCAATATGTATGTCAGAGAAGCACAAACAATTTTTAAATGCTATACACAAATTATTTTTTGTTGCAGCAATATTTATCGTGTATGTATAATGAATAATATTAAAGAAAATCAAACACTTGACAGTTTGAGATTAGTTGTCAATTATGATAAATAATAGGTGATAATATAGAGTCATTAAAATTAGTAAAACGACTAAACTCACATTTTTAAAAAATTGTATTGTTTTTTAAAAAGGATGATTGTTATATGTTATGGTTACATAACTCTGGAAAATACATATGTGTATGGTTCATATGCAGTTCAGAAGAGAAAATGAAGAATTGAAAGAAAGTATTTGTAGGGTCGTCTGGCTGGCTCAGTTGGTAGAGCATGAGACTCTTGACCTTGGGTTTGTGAGTTTGAGCCCTGTGAGAAGGAAGGGAGATGATTCATTTTCAGAAAAAGCAAACAAAAGCTGTGCTGTCTAATTAACAGTAGGTTTACAACCTATTGGAAATATATATATATGAAGCTCTCCCTCCCCCATAATGGAGTCCCAAACCCTTGAGCCCTTCACTTCCTGGTTCTTCTTCCCATCTCTGCTTCACCAGGCTTATTTTCATGGCCTTTGCAATAAGCATGAACCAAAGAACAAAGGGGAGAGGGACCAAAAGTCTCTGCATCACCTCAGGGAATGTGCATTTGTTCCAATCAGACTACTTTTTGCCTTAGTAGGCATAGGACATAGGTGATGTCTGCATAAGGCTGTAACCTCTGTAGTACTCAGCCAATGAGGAGCCAGGGGAGGGACTTGCAAGCTAGGAGATAGATTGTTGCTGTAACTGCCCCAAGTGTGCCTGCCCATCAGACACACTCTTGCAAGAACGTTGATTAAAGCCTCACTTCACTGTGCTCCTAGTATCCGTGTCCCTCCTCTGATTGGGTCAGTGGCTTATTTCTCACAAGCCCCATGTTGGGTGTAGAGATTACTGAAAAATTAAAAAAATTTTTTGTATTTATTTTTGGGAGAGTGCAAGAGGCAGAGGGATAGAGAGAGGGGGACAGAGGGTCCAAAGCAGTGCACTTCACTGACAGGCTGATAGCAGTGAGCCTGATGTGGGGCTTGAACTCACTGAGAGATCATGACCTGACTGGAAGTCAGACACTCAACCCACGGGGCCACCCAGGTGCCCCTAAAATATTTTTTTAAACAAGAAAGTATTTGTATAGGAAAAGGATTATGGTTAATCATCTCTAAGTTTTAGAAATATTTTTCTGAGTTGTTTTAATAATAAATTTAGATTTTCAAAAGACTGCACAATGGAGCTAATGTGGCAAATTGAGCACCAGGTCCAAAGCTGAAAAATGGTTGTCAAAGCCTAGAAGGAACAGGGGCTTGGGAAATGTAAGCAACAGAGAGAGAATTTCTTCAGCAGCATGGGCAGTGCCATGGTGACAGAGCCATTAAGCAGATTCCAGGTTAAAGAAGACAGAGGTAGGGGCTCCTGGGTGGCTCAGTCAGTTAAGCAGCCCAGTTGGGCTCAGGTCATGATCTTGTGGTCTGTGGGTTTGAGCCCCGTGTCAGGCTTTGTGCTGACAGCTCAGACTACCCTCAGAGGTAGTATGTATAGACGCAACAATGAATCTGCCAAATTTATTGAGCTGCTGTTCTTCTGGTCAAAAGAGTGGGTGGCAAATATATATATATAAATCAGGTTTTCTAAATTAGAAACAGCATTTGCTTCCTACTCACCTTGCTTCCAAGTATCTAGGAGTCATCCATATTTCAGAAGCTCCACAGCCTTTCTTTTCTTTACCTCTCACTAAAACCATTATTCCCCCCACCTACTCCTGTTCTTTTTTTTTTTTTTTTAATGTTTATTTTTGAGAGAGAGAGAGTGTGAGTGGGGAAGGGCAGAGAGAGAGGGAAACACAGAATCTGAAGCAGGCTCCACTGTCAGCACAGAGCCTGACACGGGGCTCAAATCCATGAGCCGTGAGGTCATAACCTGAGCTTAAGTCAGACATTTAACCGACTGAGCCACCCAGGCACCCCTTTTGTTTTTCTTTAATAAGAACAGGAGTAGGGGCTGTTCTTAGAAAAGAAAATCAAAAGGGGCACTTGAGTGGCTCAGTCTGTTAAGCGTCCGACTCTTGGTTTCAGCTTAGGTCATGATCTCATGGTTTGCGAATTCAAGCCCCACATCTAGGCTAGCTCTGTGCTGACAGTGTGGAGCCTGCTTGGGATTCTTGCTCTCCCTCCCCTGCTTGCTCTCTCTGTCTCTCTCTCAAAAAAAAATTAAAAAAAATTTTTTTAAGAACAACGAAAATTATTGTGAACACCAGGATTGGGTTTTGCAAACTCAAAGAGGAGACCATGCAAAGTTTAAAGCACTAAATCACTGAAATATGAAATGATCTCCCCTGGTTCTTGTAGTTATTTTGCTCTGAGAGAAGCATATTTACAAGGTGTTGGAAATCATGAGAGTAATTACAACTAAGTTTCTTTTCAGATATATACTGTTTTTAATAAGCTATTTATTGAGCACCTACTATACACTAAGCTTTTGGAGGCAGAGAAAAGCAGAGCCTCACCCTGTCAGAGAAATCTGCCTAGAACAGGCTTACCCATTCATTTCAGCGTTCTGCATGAGAAATAAAGTCTATATCAAGAGAGATTGTATTTGTACCTCAGAGCTAGAGGAACTTAATCCTTTAAAGCAGTCTGTCAGCTCAGATTCTTTGGTTGCAAGCAACAGATTAATTTAAGCAAGGGGAAAAGAAGAGATTATCAAAAGAATAGCGGGGAACTCGATGTTTTGGAGTAAGAAAGAGAGTAACTGATGAGAGGGGATTCAAGGGATGTTAGTGGCAGGAAATAGGGGCCTATGCCTTTGAGGCATTGACATTGGAAATGACTCAGCCTCACCCACTTTCCATGCCAAAAGTCTCTGCTTCAAATGCAAATTGGTTTTACCTTGGGTCACATGCTTGGCATTAGGGGACCAAAGAACAGGGAATCTGTGATTGGTAGACCCACCAAAACTACATGAAGGGAATAAAATCAGTACAATATACACAAGCCAGCTAAAATCATTACATTCTGTCTCCAATTTTTTACTTTTTTAATTGTAAATATATTTCCCCCCAGTGAGGTCCCCAGAGTGATGAATGATGAACACTGGCATTAGAAGTCAGGATGGCAAGTTCTTCAAGGTCTCCGGGCCTGTTTTCTTATCTATCAATTGAGAATATCCATCTCTGTCTTTCCCTTCACAGAATTATTCTAAAAATCTCCTGAGATATACGAAAGTGTTTGGGGTAAAATTCTGTGTACATTTACATTATTAAAAAAAAAAAAAGATTCCAGCTTTCATACACTTTCATCCATTCATTCAAAAAATATTAATTGAACACCTAGCAAATGCTAGGCACTGCTCTAGGCAATTAGTGTATGCTCAGAACAAAATGGGCAAAATCCCTGGCCTCTTAGAGCTTACATTCTACTTGAGGAGCAAAATAGGCAATAAACCTATATATATTATCTCAGTAAGGAAAAAGAACAGCGAGGGGGATAGGTTGTATCCAGGAAAGAAAGGGAGAAGGGCAGGATTTGTCTTTTTAAAAAATAAAAATTTTTAATATTTATTCATTTTTGAGAGACAGAGTGTGAGCAGGGGAGGGGCAGAGAGGGAGAGAGAGACACAGAATCCGCAGCAGGCTCAAGGCTTGGAGCTGTCAGCAGAGAGCCCGACGCAAGGCTCCAACTCACGAACCTCGAGATCATTACCTGAGCTGAAGTCAGATGCTTAACCGGCTGAGCCACCCAGAGGCCCCAAGATTTGCCTTTTTAACCACACGGTTAGGGTAGACTTTACTGATAAATGACATTTGAATAGAGACTTGCAGAAAATGTGGGGAAGGAACAGTATTGATTACTGGCTAAAGAGTTATAGGCAGAGAGAACAGAAAACGAAGACCCTCACCTGCTCCGTAGACTTAAAGAAGCATGAGGAAGCCCAAGTAGCTAAGCAGAATGAACAAGTGAGAGAAGGATATGAAGTCAGGAAGTGTGGGCCTAAATCATGGAAGGTCGTGTAGACCATTGTAAGGACTCTGATGTTTACTCTATATGAGATGGAATACTGTCACCAGTCATTGAATGACATGGTATTTTGAGGAGGTTAAGCTGAATCCTGTGCAGAAGACAGATTGAGGGGGTCAGGGAATCAAATAGAAGGCTATTTCATTAGGCTAGGTAAGAGATGATGGTGGCATAGACCAGAGTGGCCGGTGGAGGTGGTGGAAAGCCATCAGACTCTGGGTAAACTTTGAAGGTAGGGTCCACCATATTTGCAGCCACCCTAGGAATGGAAGACTAAAGAAAGAGGAGTCAAAGATGACTCTAAGGTTTTTGGCCTGAGCAATTTCAAGGATGGAGATTGTTTGATGAGAAAGACTATGAGAAGCAGTTTCCAGTGTGGGGGGGGGGGGGGCGGGGAGTTAGCTTATTTCAACGTGTTAAGTTTGAGATGTCCATTAGATATCCAAGTAGAGAGACTGAATAGAGAGTTGGGGAAGATGTAAATGTACAAGTCATTGACATGTAGGTAGTATTTAAAGCCAAGGGTCTGGATAGGAAAGTGAACGTAGCCAAAGAATCAAAAGCATGCCAACGTTTATGATCAGAAAGGTGGTGAGGGACCAGTAAACAAGACTGAAGTAGAACAAAGGTATCCTTGAAACAGTGAAGAAAATATGTCAAAGAGGATGAAATAATCAATGGTGTCCAACCTGATACATGAATAAGGTGAAAACTGATCTGGCTTTGGCAATGTGGAGGTTATTGATGGCTTCGACAGGAGTCATCGAGGTTATAGGTTGGGACAAAAAGCCTGATTGGAGTGAATCCAAAAGAGAATGAGGACAGAGGACTTGAAAACAAGTATAGACAACTCCTTAGAGGATACAGAAAGTGGTAGTTGTCGTGTGTTGAGAGATGTGCACTGGGGGCTCGGGACTTAGTCACATCTAAGGCAAATGGTGCATGAAATACTTTCAGTGCATTACCTGCTGGAGGTTTCAGAACTAGTCAGTTATCTAACCAGCTGTCAGATGTTTCAAATGTCCACATCTGAGCAAGATGCAAAGCACAGTTTAGGCAGCAACGAAATTGGTGGTCTTGGCCTCTGTGTATCACTGGGAGCACTGATGGTGTGGGCAGAGACCACTCAGGACATTTGACAGTACAGGCATCTCCCTTTATCTGATTCTAGTCCATTCCTAGAAATATGTTGGCTAGTGAATTTCCAGATGGTGGGAGTCCTTTCCATTGTTTTCAATGAAAAATGAAAAACAAAAAAGGACACAAAGCATTCCCACCTCACCCAAAACCCCAATTTCTTTAAATTGTCTAAAACGGTCTTAGACACGTGTAAATGTTTAATAGCTTAGACATGATGCATGGATTGTTATAAATGACAATCCATCAACGATTTCTGCATAATATAAAGCATTTATAATACCACTTCTTGAAAGCATAATTAGTGGATATTCACAGGTGCGGTATGCAGAGTATGTTTTCCCTCCACAATGCAATGAATTTATACTAACGTAAATACTAAAATAAAATGTTAAAAAAGCATAACAAGTACAAATAATATTTAGTAAAATAAAATAAGCAAGCAAGGCAAATTTTTGAGTGGTTACTTATTGATTAAAGAGGTAGCTCAGTGACATCAGATGGCCTAGAATGAGCATGTGAAGGACTAGGTGAAGCCATGAATGCGTGAGATTTGCCCGTGGCTAAATCCTAGGACAGTCTTCCCTCTTTGACACTGGAGCCCCCAGATGTGTGTGGCTGCAAGCTATCAAATGAAGCTTCAGAAGAAGCAATGGGATGAGGAAAACACGAACCTCATGTCTGTTGGCATTGCCTTGCCGTCACTTATGCAGCTCTTGACAACACACCCCTGGGCCCTGACTGCACTTCTGAATGATGTCCATACTCCCGTCATTTGCAACCGCCATCATTTTGTCTGCATTGCTTAAATTTATTGTCAAGATTTGACGTTGAATATCCACTGCTTCTCTTCTTCTTCCTCTGGCCAATGTTAAATGTGAAGTTGAGCAAGTTCCACTTTATTAGAAAGAAATTTTTCGCGTGATAATGTGGAGCAGATGCACATAGCTAATGCACAGCACATTCATTCAACATGATCCTGGGAGAAGAACAGCTGAATATCACAACTGCCACGAGACATCTTATCACTCAGACTCAGACCCAATTTAAACACGTTCAGTGATGCTCACAGGAAGATTATAGTGGATTTTCAATTCAGATGGTGGATTTCGAATTAAAATATCTGCAAGTTCTAGGGAATAAATATTAAGAGTTCAGATCACAAGGGATACCTGTAAATGGTGTTCACTTGAAAAGCAGCACAGGCTTTAGCATCAAACAGTCCTGAATCCATAGCCAGACTCCTTCATTTATTAGCTTGTAAGATCTTGGGTAAGGTAGTTAATCTCTATGAGACTCAGTTTCCTTGAATGTGAAATGGGGATAATAATACTAATAGGGTTATCATAAGATCATAATATGCATGTATGATGTCTGGCACATACATTAGACACCCAATAGACGGTAACTGTTAGTCTATTAAATGTATGTGGGTGTAAACAACAGAAATTGAAAGAAAAATGTGCAAAATAAACTGAATATAGCCTATTTGTTATTGAGGCAATAAGAGGAAAATGAGACCAGTTCTTGTCATGCACAAGAGGGGGAAGCCACGCGTGCAAAGGCAAGATGTGATGTTTCGCCATATGTTACATTTGTCGCCCTCATCTTGGCAGCAACTTATAAGAAAGCAGTGCCAGTATGTTAAGTGTTTTGCTGAATGTTTGACGATGTTAGTGTTAAAGTTGGAAATGAATTCCGCCATTTTATTCTTCTACCGTAGTAGTAACAACTCATTGAATCCTTATATAATAGCCATACCAAACACATTACGACAGGTCCAGCCCAAGGACTATTTTCAGACACATTCATAATCTACTTTCTGGGGATCAGCATTATATGGGTGGTCACCACTGGTACAGAGATGTCCCAGGAGAATCCATGGGACCTGTGTAGCTCTCGGGACCTGATACACCTCTTGCCTTTCCTAGACCAGCATTCTTTTATTCCCTAGGGCTGGGCATCTGCCTCAATCTCAGGTGGTCTCCCTAGTCCTGCCTTGTGCTCAAGCTCCTATACGTGGGGCATGCTCTGTGCCCCGGCTCACCTAGAGCCATTACTTCTCCAGGGATCCCAGAAGCTGTCATTGATACAGAGCCATTGCTGCAGGTGCTGTCATGGAAGAAAAGAGACTCCACTGGAGTCTGAAATCCCCAAGCTCTACCTCTGCTGCCCTCAGATGGACTTCCTGGTATACCCAGGAGGCAGACCCATGCCTGAATCACATCTGGCTAGCTATTTCTTCAGGATTGGAGGTAGAAATGGAGAGCATGAAAGAAAGGAAAACCCCTGAAGAGAATGGGAGGAAAAAAAAGGGGTGCCTGGGTGGCTCAGTCGGTTAAGCATCTGACTCTTGATTTGGGCTCAGGTCATGATCTCATTGTCATGGGATCGAGCCCTGCATTGGGCTCCATGCTGGGCGTGGAGCCTACTTAGGATTCTCTGTCTCCCTCTTCCTCTGCCCCTTCCCAACTCACATGCTCTCTCTCAAAAAAAAAAAAAGAAAGAAAATGGGAGGACACTGACATCAGTCAAGTGAGGTGGTTAAGAGTATAGGCTCTGGAGCCAGACTGCCTGGGTTTGAACCCCAGCTCTAACCTTTGCTAGTTAGGTGACCTTGGACAAGTATATTGGACCTTGGACAATAGCTAAGCTATTTTGTTCCTAAGTACCTACCTCATAGGTTGTTATGAATAGTAAGCAAGCTGCTACAGTGATAAAGTGTTCAGAGCTACGCCTTCCACAATTAACTGCTAAATAATTATTGATGATGACAATGATGGTGATCAAAAGCCCTCAGCAGAGGGTTGACACCAGGCTCCTTAGCACTGACATGCTAAGTGGGCCCTGTTTCTCCCTCACGACACACGCCTGCTGCACTCTCCCCCTCAGCCATATTGGTCTGTTTCACAACCTCTTCCACCACTGCACCAGAGGTCACTTCTTTCCCTCTGTTTCTTCCGCCTTCAGAGTGCTTACTTTCCCACCAAGCCTCCACATTCTACCTCTCTTACTTTTTTTTTTTAACATTTATTTATTTTTGAGACAGAGACAGAGCATGAACAGGGGAGGGGCAGAGAGAGAGGGAGACACAGAATCGGAAACAGGCTCCAGGCTCTTAGCCATCAGCCCAGAGCCCGACGCGGGGCTCGAACTCACGGACCGCGAGATCATGACCTGAGCAGAAGTCGGTCGTTCAACCGACTGAGCCACCCAGGCGCCCCCTACCTCTCTTACTTTAAATCTTATCTCACAAGCCACCTCCTCTACAAAACTGAGGAGACCTGGATCAGCGTACATATCATGGGGTATAAATGTTTGCTTCCTCCCTAGACTCAAGCTGATTAAAGGCAGGGACGTGGGGCGCCTGGGTGGCTCAGTCGGTTAAGCGTCCGACTTCTGCTCAGGTCATGATCTCAGGGTTCGTGAGTTCGAGCCCTGCATCGGGCTCTGTGCTGACAGCTCAGAGCCTGGAGCCTGTTTCAGATTCTGTGTCTCCCTCTCTCCCTGACCCTCCCCCATTCATGCTCTGTCTCTCTCTGTCTCAAAAATAAATAAACGTTAAAAAAAAATAAACAGGGACATAACCCTCCTGTCTTCATCCCATGGTACTTCAAGAGTGCCTGACACGTAGTAGGCACTCGGTGTGTCAGTCGTTCTTTCTGCAGGATTGACTGTCATCATTGATGTCTGTGACCGAGTAATACCCATTTCATAGAGAATTTGTGAGGATTCTGTTAGATCTCATATGTAAATCACTTAGCACAGTGCCTGCCCCATATAGTCGTTGTAACTATTGTTATGTAACTGCTGCTGTTTGGGTTGTACAGCAGAAAGAACCCAGTCTTCGCAGCTAAACAAACATGGAATTATAGAATAGCTCTGCCACTTAAAACGTGAAAGGACTTAAGTCTCTTCAACTGTGAATTGTGGTTTCAATGCCTATCTCAGTGCAAAAAAGTAAGCAATCAGTAAATATTAGGTCCTTTTTTCTCCTCTGTGGCTGTCTAATTTTGTGACCTGCCTGATTTTACTTCACTTCCCTGGTCCCAGGTCCCTCATCTGTAAAATGAGGACATTGAGGGGCGCCTGGGTGGCTCAGTCGTTTAAGTGACCGACTTTGGCTCAGGTCATGATCTCACAGCTTGTGAGTTCAAGCCCCGCATCGGCTCTGTGCTGACAGCTCAGCCTGGAGCCTGCTTTGGATTCTGTGTCTCCCTCTCTCTGCCCTTCCCCTTTGCGCTCTCTCTCTCTCTCTCTCAAAAATAAACATTAAAAACAATAAATTAAAAAAATAAAAAATAAAATGAGGACATTGAACTAGATGATCTCTATGTTCCTGCCAGATCTAAATGTCAAAATTATCGAATTCATCATCTCTTCCCCATTCTGTGTCCCTGAGGAAGGTTCTTTCCTTGATAACTGTTCAGTGCTTTAGTTTGTTAAATTGTCTCAATTCTTGGTCTCTCCTGCTCTCTCAGTCTCTCTGTAGTGACTGTGGGGCCTTCCAGACGCAGGAACCATTCATAAAATAGAACTATGTGTGTGCAGCTCCCTGGAAAGTGTGCTGCTCAGGAGTCCTTGGTCCTGGCTGGGTTCCTCTCACAACGTGTAGCATGGTGAAGGCTGCCGAGCTCGCAGGGAGGGATGCTCTCCTACTCTGCTTGGGTCCAAGGAAAAAGTATCTGCATCTAAAAACAACCCTAAGGGTGCCTGGTGGCTCAGTCAGTTGAGCGTCCGACTTCAGCTCAGGTCATGATCTCATAGTTCGTGAGTTCGAGCCCCGCGTCGGGCTCTGTGCTGACAGCTGTCCCTCTCTCTCTGCCCCTCCCCTGCTCACGGTCTGTCTCCGTCTCATACATAAATAAAGATTAAAAGAAATTTTTTTTTAAACAAGCCTGGGGCCAGGAGGAGAATCACACTCATGGCCTTTCCTTTCCTGTTCTGCCACAGACTTTGCAAATGGGCATCAAACACTTCTCTGGACTCTTCGTGCTGCTGTGCGTCGGATTTGGTCTGTCCATCTTGACCACCATTGGTGAGCACATAGTGTACAGGCTGCTGCTTCCACGAATCAAGAACAAATCTAGGCTGCAGTACTGGCTCCACACCAGCCAGGTGAGTGCCGCAGGTGTCCTGCTCCAGTATTCTTAACTGTCAGAATTCCCAGTGGTGGGAGAGTCCAGAGCCCCAAGTCAGAACGACAGGTGACAAGTTCCCAAGAGACCTAGGGTGGTCTAGACAGTGTAGAAGATGGAGTTCTTCTATCCCATTAATTCACTTTCCCCTTGAATTAGCCTATCCCACAACAACCTGTCCTTTCCTATAAACTTCCACTGTTGCTCACATTGGAAGCAACAGAATTGTTTTTAACCTGATTTCACTTAATAGCGACAATCTGAAGAGATGGTGTGAAAGATTTATTTCCTACAGACTCCATTCTAGCTAAAATTGAAACTCATTAAATGAGCTTCGAATCCCTGTTTCCCTTTAGATGAACCCACTGAGCTCTATTCTGTCCCCATTTTCAATGGTCCCAAAGGGCCAAGTCCACTGGTGCCAAGGCAGAGCCACACAGGATCGAAGGCCGGCCGGGTAAGGCAGACACCAGCACACTCATTCACGGGAGGACTGAAACCGCCAGGCCAACCAGCCCTTCAGGCACATTCCCTTGCACAGTGCCCCCTGAAGGCAGCTGGCACGGAGGGCCAAAGTAGAAGAATCCAAAGGGTACTGAGAATCAGAAGGGGAGAGGTCTGGCAGCAGCATCAGTTGACCCCGGTGAGGCAGAGGCCCACGGTGCCATCTTGATCTCCTGCCAAGGGCTCCCTCGGGGCTCCCTCCAGCCTCCTGGGCCTCATTGGGCTGTCAGGCTGCCCAGATGCCAACCTCTCCGTTGTGTTAACACCATCCCCTCCCCTCCCCCCCTTTTTTTTGATAAGTCACTGTCATTGGTTTCCTCACTTGGAACCCTGTTCTTCCTGCTTCATCCTGGAAAGTATTTGGTCTCCTCGGGAGAACTCCACAGACAGGTTACCTTCATTGTGTGCTAACGTGACTGGCTTCATTCATTCTGAATGCTTGCCTGCTTTGTTTTGGCTGGCAAGAAGTTCAGACTTAAGTTTCTGACTCACCTTTAGCAATTCCACAAGGCCTTTTGCCACACACGTTGTGACAGCTCTTCTTTCTGTCACATACCTTTTTACAACCCAGAGCGCTTTTTTTCTTTAATTTTTTTAAATCTTTATTATTATTTTTGAGAGAGAGAGAGAATGAGCAGGGGAGGGGCAGAGAGAGAGGGAGACACAGAATCCGAAGCAGGCACCAGGCTCTGAGCTGGTAGCACAGGGCCCGATGCGGGGCTCAAACTCACGAACCGCGAGATCAGGACCTGAGCTGAAGTTGGATACTCAACCGACTGAGCCACCCTGGTGCCCCCAACCCAGAGTGTTTCTAAGCTACCTATCAAATTACTTTTTTCCCTCCAGGTAGAATAACAACTTAGAATTTGGTTCTTTTGAGATTTAGGGCTGAAGGTTGTTGATCTGTTTTGGGGCATCCCTGGAAATGTGTTTAAAGAGGCTAAAATATTAGTAACAACGAGATACACTGTTGAATCTCAGGAGGTACTTTGTCCCAGACTGTGTGTTTCTAATGTGTGAATCTGTTCTTTCTGCCAGAGATTACATAGAGCACTCAACACATCATTTGTAGAGGAAAAGCAGCAGCGTTTCAAGACTAAACGTGTGGAAAAAAGGTAAGAGACCAGCGCCAAGTGTCTTTATGTTGGTTAAAATAAAAGTGGAGAGATGTTGGGGTGTCTGGGTGGCTCAGTAGGTGAAGCATCCGACTTTGGCTCAAGTCATGATCTCATGGTTAGTGAGCTTGAGCCCCATGTCAGGCTCTGTGCTGACAGTGAGGAGCTTGGAGTCTGCTTCGTACTCTGTATCTCCCTCCCTGTCTCTCTGCCCCTCTCCCACTTGTGCGCTTGCTCTCTCTCTGTCTCTCTCAAACATTTAAAAAAATTTCTAAAAGATAATAAAAGTGGAGAGGTGTAACTGAGACTCCCTGCTCCAAGGGGAAATAATGTATAAATAATTCAGATCAAATCAGGACCAAGTTAATGATAGCACCCTCAGTAAAAGTATATGTGATTTCAAACAGAAATAGAACAGAGAATAAAAAATATATCTGTACGTACATGGACACTGAAATGCAGTATAGGCAATATATGTCATGGTTAGCAATGAGGCTGTGGTCTCTAAAGTCAAGCATCTGGATCCAAATCCTGTCACAGACACTTGCTATACATGTGGCCTTGAGCAAGTTACTTATTTAACCTCTTTGTGCCTCAGTGTCCTCATTTGTGATTGTGATAAAAGCAGTACCTACTTCCTAGAGATGCTGTCAGGATTAAATGAGATAATACATGTAAAGCCCTGAAAACAAAGCCATTTTAGCTCTTGTTATCATGCACAGAGTACACATAAGACTTAATTCATGAGTACTGCAGGCAATTCGTTTCACACAGTATTGCCTTTCTGGCATGGTTCTGCTCCCTACTCCTTTCCAGCACTCCTAGGAATATTTGAAATATGCAACAGACGTGTTCTGCTTAATCCATTTCCTGGCACTCTTCCTACAAACTCCCTAGAAAAAGCGTCTCGTTAATAGGAAGTAAAAAGCATTAAATGCATAGATGACATCTGAAAACCGAAGCTTCACACCTTCCCCACATCCAGCCTGGGAAGGGCTGTTGTGGCTGAAGATGCCGGTAACATTTGGCCCAGCTCCTGGCTGGCCTCTGCTGCTTGCTGCCTGGGGCGGCCCACCTCCTTCTTTCTCAGGCCCAGAGGCCTCAGTTCAGGGCACCCCCTCCAGGCAGCTCTGGGGCAGAGCTTCAGCTCAAAGTTCAGCTTTCTGGGTAATTTTGAAATCTGCCACTCACGCTTCTCATAATAGCAGAGAAGGAGAAAGGGGTGAAAAAGCATGATTTTTTTTCATCGTTTGTACCTCCTCTGGGACTGCTGCCATCCCATTGTCTCCAGTTTGCATCTAGCTTGTCAGAATCCTTTCCGTTATCTCTCGGAGCCCCTCTTTCCAGTCAGTGAGCACCTCCCGCCCTCTCAGTCTGTGGTATTCCTGGATCATATTGCAGCCCTGTCAGCGACAAGCTGTAGACTAATCAGGTCACAGCTGTTCTATGTCATGTTACGTAGGCTTTTTTTTCTGTAATTATTTTTAACACAAATTTTTTAACCAGAGGAACACAAGAAGACATAGCAGCAAAGACCTTATCTCATGACAAAGCATTTGTTTACCAGCCACAATAGAAACAGGAAGCCCAGTGATCCCATTTCCAACCGTGATGTGATCCCTAGTCACCTCTCTCTCACCTCAGTTGAGAACCAAATGTGTCTTCCACTCAGTGGATCCATTTTTCTTGGCAGATTCCCTTTTGGAGCCCCTTATTTTGAGGAGCTAAGACAAAACACACCCTCATGGCCTATCCTGGGCCCACGCTCGCTGTGCCACCTCCCTACAGCCCGACACCCGGCTGTACGTAACCTTTTAGATGCCGTGAGTGTTTGAGGTCCCCCCAGCTGTCACGTCTCCTCGGAATAGTCTCATGGAGTACTGAACTTCAGTGTTACATAATTGGTCTGTGGAAGCTCATTTTGCTCATTTTTAGTGTCAAATGCAGTTCACCCACAGGTCACATTACACTCTAAGGCTGAGGAAGGTTCAGTACAAAACATAACCTAAACCCTGTAGAGACTTCCAATTAGACACCAGTATCTGTCATCTTCTATTCATAGGGAGCCCAGAGCCACATGTCGATTACCAGGGCACTTGTAAATGCTGGCAACCAGCCTTTGTCATGGAAGCCAGCTTTTGCTTATTCTTCCGTATTATATATACTCCCAGATATCTGTACAAAGCTCTGGAGAAAACCACATGGGCTATCTCCACTTACCTGATTTTTGTGGTTGCCCAGACATACCAGGAGAATTTGCAGACACCCTTCTCCTAGGTTTTCCTTAGGAATCATTCTGTGGTCCCAGAGTTAGGTCTGTTGGGTTGAAAACTTTTTCCCTCTTTTCTTGGAAGAATATGTATGCAAATGCCTGTGTCTGCTACACCTTGGCGTCCCTCCAGTGTGCCCCATATTTATTGAATAAAACAATAAATTAGTGGGTGAATGCAGAGGAGTGTGGCCCCGAGGACCGGGGGTGGTGGATTGTGTGTGTACCTGCTGGAGAATAAAGATTTCTTTGAGTTAAAAAAGATAGGTGAACGAATTACTAACATGTGGATGTGAGGAAAGGCTTAAAGTAGATGTTCCTTTTCTATTTAAAGCAGAGGAAAAAAAGTAGATATTGCAAGAGACTATGCCTAGTCTTTGGTTTATTGAACCTGGGATTTCATGTAAGTTTTGGTTTATACTTCACCCCACTGGGTCTCCAATACACCCCCATTTCCCCTTTCTCCTCACCCCCAGATACACAAAAACTGTAAACCAGATGAGACGGTCTTGAAATTTCTCAAATTCAATTGGAAAAGATTTGAAGGAAAAATTCAAGGGAACCGTAGGGCTGGAAGTAAAATTGTAACTGCACGTCTGATCTAGGTGTAAAGCCAGTGGAGCTGTTTCACAGCCCAGGACCCATGAAAGCTAAGCTCTGGTGCCACCTGCTCATTGATAGGAGACTTAGATGATGAGAAATGTAAAGGAACCGCAGGGTAGTTTGGAATGTATTTTAATGGCTTGGGGCCTGTATCTCTTAGTTTTTGCTGTGTAAGAAAATTATCTCAATAACTTTTTTACAACAACAGCAAGTTGCTTAGTAATCTGTGGGTCAGCTGTGCAGTTTCCTGATCTGGGCCAGACTTGGCTGAGCTTGGCTACATTTGCTCATATGTCTGCAGCCAGCTTGTGGGGAGGGGAAAAGCAGCTAAGCTGGCTGGTCTATGGCCTCGGCTGGGTCAACTGAGAAGACTGGGGACCCTGCACATGATCTGTTATATCAGCAGACTAGTCTGGACTTGTTCCCACTGTAGCAGCAGGGTCTGAGAGGGACCCTCAGTGAAGGTGCACGAGGCTTCTTAAAAGTTTAGGCTTAGAACCGCCACGTGCCATTTCTGCTATTTTCTGTTGCCAAAACAAGTCATGAAACCAGACTACATTCAAGAGGGAGGGAAAGCCAGACTTCCCCCCTGCCCTTGAATCCCCCTTGATAAAGATGAGCTGCAAAGTCACATTAGAGACGGACATGGATGGAAAGGAGGAACAAAGGATTGTGACTATTTTTGCAGTCTACCACAGGGCAAGATGAAGCAGAATCATCCTATTAAGCCCTTGTGTTTCTGTTCTCATCCATGTAACTGACTCAAGACTTTATTACCCCTCCCTGTTCCCCTGCCTCTGGAGGTCCTCCCCTTCTTCTGGAAAGTAAGAATCCAGAAATAAAGTCTTGAGTCAGTTACATGGATGGGAACAAAAACACAAGGACTTTATAATAGAGTGTTTCTACTTAGGTTTGCCCTGTGGTAGATTGCAAAAGTGGTCATAACCCTCCTCCTCCCCGCCGCCGTCCTCCTCCCCGGCTAGAAGAAAGCAGAAGCTATCCTGCTTAGGGCTCCAGTCTGTTCTTGAAGCAAGAAACTCTTCTCATTGCATCTGTCAGTGGATTTCAGGCACCAAATCCCCCTCCTCTTGTGCCTGTCCGACAGTAACTCTTTCTGTCTACAGCCATCTCTCTGAGATGGGGTAGTCGCTTTGATGGAAGCCTAAAGGAGGATTGTGAATCTATTTCTATGGACTTTCTTTATTCCAGCAAGAATTTGAGGCTTTCTTGGGGTTTCTTTTTAAGCTTCAGACACGAGCTGTCATTCTCAGCCCATGTAAAGTCATCCCTATAATGGAAAACTTTTTGCTGAAACCTGCAACTTGTATGTTTTTATTCCCCTCAAACTCAAGTAGTAAACATCAGAGTAGTCCTGTGGGACTAAGGATGAGCGTTTTATAGTATCGCTGCTTCAAGTCCAACAGATTCTCCCTTTTCCTAAAGCACCATCTTTATGGCCAGAGAATGTTTCAAGGCACTGCTGCTCTCTGAGCCTCACCAGCAGGAAGGGAAGGGAAAGACATCCAAGGTACTTCATAAAATATGCCACACCCTGGTCCATCAGCCCTCCAGATGACACACCCATTCCGATTTGGTAAGACCTTGAACTGCAGTTGAAAAAGAACTGTATTGACTCTTTTTGTCCCTGTGCCACTCCAGCAGGAGTCTGTCCCTGGCTTTGTGGCTTCACCTCTGAATGCATAACCAGCTCCACGGCTGCAGTTTGAAATGGCCAACAGTCGGGGGACAGCACTCTAAGAGCTGCAGAATGGAAGGTAAATCTGATGTGTCTTTGTTTCCTAGGTCCAATGTGGGACCCCGTCAGCATTCCAGTGTGTGGAATACTTCCAGTCTGAGTCATGACAACCGACGGAAATACATCTTTAGTGACGAAGGAGGACAAAACCAGCTGGGCATCCAGGCCCACCAGGACATCCCACTCCCTCCGAGAAGAAGAGAGCTCCCTGCCTCGCTGGCCACCAATGGAAAGGCGGACTCCCTAAACGGAGCTCGGAACTCAGTGATGCAGGAACTCTCAGAGCTCGAGAAGCAGATTCAGGTGATCCGGCAGGAGCTGCAGCTGGCTGTGAGCAGGAAAACAGAGCTGGAAGAGTATCAAAGGACAAACCGGACTTGTGAGTCCTAGGTGACCATGCTGCTCCCCGTCTCAGTTCCTGGCATTCCTCTGAGCCCTTGAGACACTTTGTAATGCTCTTTTGTAACTACTGACACAAGTGTGGGGAAGGTGAGGTCTAAGTCTTCTTAGAGGTCAAGTCTGCTCATCCCATAGCCTAAAACGCAACCACAGCTCTTCAGAAGCTGACTCTCTAGCTCTCCAGGGTAGGGGTATTTCAAGAGCAGGGATCGTAAATTAGGAGTAAACTGCGTGGTAAAGGGTCTGTAAAGGACCGGGCAACCCCAGCTCCTGAAAATCTTTTCATCAGGTGCCACACACATAGTTCTGGGTTTTAGCCCTTTCTCTGCCCTAACACCAACAGGAGATAAAACTGTTCCTCATACCTGGTTTTAATCTTAGTATAGAACAGGATTATCCAGGGTTGGGGCTTTTGATACAAGTCTCCCATCTACATTTGTTCCTGCATTCTGAATGTAGAGCCAGAAAAGGGCCAGAGAAACTTAGGGCAGTGAGGCGGGTATGTAAAACATTAAGTGAACTCATTAGCATCACAGCAGACCAAGGACTGACTGGATCAGGCAACAGCCATGTTTTTGAGAGGGTCCTGGATCTCCGACACCATCCTGACCCACATTGAGTAGGACTATGAAAGGGATGTGGTGAGTGAGTGGGAACAGGACAGACAGAAGAGGTGAGTACATTAAAAATGTACACCATGCTGAAGAACAAAAGCTCCAGGCCAGAAAAGCTCTTTGGCTAAGGAATGAATAGGACTGTACTTCCAATCTAAGCATCTCCACTAGAGTGTGCCTTTTATAAAGAAAAGCAAAGCACGGATGTGGCCTTAGGATGATACTGGAATATCCCTGCTTATTGCCTGTACGGGACATGTGAGCTGGCACGGTGGGTGAAGTGAAAATGCTCTGCAAACCACATTCCAGGCCATTTTCAAATCAGCACTTGCCTCAGCTCTAGGAATCCCAAAATCAAACCTCCCCTGCAACCACCAAGCTTTAACATTTGGGACTGTCCCTGTGTTGTCCAGAGCTATATTGGTCACTACCAAGTCCGTCTCCCAGCCCCATACCCACTCATGCCTGAGGGGCTGTGACCAGGTGTGGTCCCTCCCTTCTCCCCCAGGTCCCACCCAATGCCCCGAGAAAGTGATACCAATACCCTGGCTTCCCCTCTGTGCCGGCATCCTTGTCCTGGTTGCCATGATGTGGACATGCGTGCAGGAAGGGAAAGTCCTGGCCAACTATGGAACATCAGTTCCCAGGGCTAGCGTAGGTAGGAAGCATCTAGGAACCCATTAGAACGTGATTGCCAGGACCTTCCCCAGCAGATGGGGTGAGCTGGGGAGTCTGGAGGGGAGCTCAGAAACCTACTTCTTAACAAACTCTCCCAGGTGATTGACAGGTGTGATCCAACAATTACTTTTCAAGAAACACTTCAAGAAGTATGGCTGCTCCAGGCCTGGGGAGAAGTAAGAGCCTTTTTGAGTTTATGTTGCAGCACACAGCTGCTGACTGACCTTCCATACAGCCACTTCCACCCCAGGGCACCATTCAGGACTAGACTTCTTTACTTACCAGTTATTTTGCTCCGCCCTCATATCAAATGGAACGCCCACAGTGAATTCACAGCACTGTCCCAAAGCACTGTGCTCTAACAGCTGCACATCATTGGAAAGGCTCCTCAATCACAAAATTTCTCCTGTGTTTCTGCCAAGCACTACCCAGTCCCCAGGGAAAGATAATTCCTTAAGCTGTAATTAGATAACACTTTAGTTAATTGTCCGAGAAAGCCCTGGGGTGGATGTAGGCACAGAGATACTGATGAGAGAGGTGGGAAGGGTCTAGTTGGACTTCAGCCTCACAGATGAAACAGAACGGGGAGCCCTGGAAACAGGACAATTCTGCCTTGAAATGCCCTATCCTCCCATGTTCTTGCCCCAGGCCCAGAAATAGGTTTGCAACTGTCTTTGGAAAATTATGCCTGGTAGCCATCCCTACCCATCTGCAACAGCTGATGCTGTAGACTCTTGCCATCATGCTCTGCGCTCCCCAAACCTCTGCGCGGCCTGGAAGGCTGATGTACAGGTGTACCTCAACTCACGTAACAGCCATGCTCCTAATGTACATAGACATTTTTATAACTCAGCTCATATTCTGACTGTACTTGAGAAGCTGGCTATTTAAAGGAACCCAGAGGTGAATTCTTTTGTAAAAAATCCTTTTGTAATGCAATTATCCCCTAACGTATCTGTTTTGTAAGTTTGGATTTTTGTATAACGGGTTTACCTTAAGCTTCTCTCCTGGGGCGTTCTGAGCAGTGGTAACATGCCAGACGGCCCTGCCTATCCACAAAGTAGATGGCCAGTGCACAGCTTCTCGAATATCTTCTGAGGAACTTCTTGGCCAAAATGGTGGCCAGGATGCGGCAAGCAGCAGCAGGGGCTGAAAGCAGACTTACTGCTGTCAGCATTGCTTAAAATGCTTCCATTTTCTGGATAAAAAGAAACAGCGTAATTGCTTGTGGTGAGATGAGGCTGTCTTAAGTAGCAATGATTGTTTTTATCGGTAGTAATTGAACAGTGTTTTGCAATGTGTGAAACAGTGTGTTGTGTTTTATAGAGTTCATGAAATGGAGGGTCCTTTGAAAACCCTTTCTGTTCTCCACCTCTGTTCTTTCAGCTCCCCTTAGGCTCAAAAACCACAAAGATCAAAATCTTCAGGTGGAGGGTGGTATTTTAATAAGGAAAAAAGATCAGGGATGCTACCTTGCCTCCTCTTCTGGGCTTCTGTTTCATGAGATCAGGAAGGCCCGTTCTTTTCCAATTCAAGCTCTGGTGTGGTGAAACCTGGAACGTGACAGCCTGATTGTGTTACACACCCCATCCCGCATCCCAAGGGGAAATTCCTCTGGCACAGGAAGCACACAGTCAAGTACGACGGGGTGATCAGGGGTGATCAGGAACTGGGGTGATCAGGAACTGATAGGGCTACACTTTGGTTCCTGTCAATAATAATAAGGGCCCCAGAGTGTGGATGCCTCGAGGTGGAGAGGCAAGGGGAATCCTTCCAGCCATTAAAGAGGAGTTGGAAGAATGGGAAGACAAGTGAGGCAGCCACAGGGATACAACCAGTTGAGCTCTTCAACATGCCTGGAGGGGACTCTCCATTATTCATGGATCCTGCTGTTGCACAAGCCCTATCTGGGAGCTTCCGCTTCTGTGCCAACCAGAGCAGCCACCAAGTAAAACTGAGGTGTGTCTTCCAGGCTGGGGGCTTCCAGTGTTGGTGCTGGGTCCAACAAAGTCTTGGAGCTAATACGCACATCCTAGGTGTGGATAAAGAATGAAGGGGCAAGAAAGTACTTTAGAGCCTCTCTTCCTCCCAACTCATTTTTGATAGGCAAACCAGAAAATCCAGTAGTCACGGAAAGAACCGCTTCACGACCTGCTCTGTTGAGTTGTTCCTTTCTTCACCAACACCACCCATCTAATCCAGGACTCCTTCACTTTTTCAGTTTAGTCCCAATCGTTTTATGAAAATAACGTATTTAGAAGTATTTTCTTAAGGTTTGTTAAGAGTGTTTGCATTGTGTCTTCATTGTACTGTGTGTGCGCAATCGCTCCGCTCCAGGAAGAATTGAAATGCTGTCTCGTGAGCATGAAGTGAACAGGCTGTTTTGCTCCAGCCACTTTTCTTGTACAATCATGTGGATGGACTAGATGTCCTCAGGTCTTTTCCATCTTCAGTTTCTATGACTGTGGAATAAATGTTCAGATAGAAACTTCATTTTCCAATGTACTGCTGGCATTATCTTTGGGGATTCAAATACGGGCATGGTACCAGCCCCTTCCTCATAGGAGACCCAATCATGCTGTGATTTATACATTTACTTAGTTGAGATAACATGGTCCCAAAACATACTGAGAAAACTCAGAGCCCAGGCATCACAAAGTAGAATCGAAGTGACTTCGTCTGAAAGACATTCTAGGAAAATCCACAACATTGAGAGATCTCTAAAAAATTCTGCCCGGACCACCCTCATGTGGTAATTCAACAGCCTCCTGCTTGTTAAACAGCCAAGTGCTAGAGACACAGCAGTGAAGAAGATGGGCATGCTCTCTAAGCTCGAAGACCTTCTCATAATCTGCCCTTTTCCCTACCTATGAACAGACAATACTGTCATAGCTAACATTTACTGAGCACTTATTTAATCTTCGTTAGAACCCCATGGCACAGGTTCTCTAGACCTAGTCTAAAGTAGATAAACTCCATGGGGCCCCTGGGTGGCTCAGTTGGTTAAGCGCCCGACTTCGGCTCAGGTCATGATCTCACGGTTCATGGGTTCAAGCCCTGCATCGGGCTCTCTGCCCCTCCCCCACTCATGCTCTGTTTCTGTCTCAAAAATAAACATAAAAAAACTTAAAGTAAACTCCATTTTACAGATGGCAAAACTACAACTCAGGGCATTATGGAAGTTGCCCAAGGTCACACAGCTAGTGAGAGTAGTGGCAGGATGAGACTGACACACAGGTGGTACAATTCCAGAACAGCCATTGTCCATTGCCAGGATTCTGATCATTGCCTTACAACTCCTCTCCTTCCTCCAATCCCCCTTCAGTCTGCCACAGCTCCCCCAGCCCCTGCCTCAGCCTGGTCCCCAGCTCCACAGAAAAGGAAGCCAATGCACTAACTGCACCACTGAACTCAACACTGTAGCCCCCGAGGCTCACAGAAACAGCTGTTTTAGGCATCTATGGCTTTCTGGCCCAACCGAGAACTGGTACAAATACAGCTGAAAATCAGGCAGCAGTCCCACAGTCTCAGGCACTCTGCAGTTTGTGACACACCCCGCACTTTTCGTGGCTGGCAACCTTGCCATCATGAACCTGCTAGCAGGATGCATTCTTCACACACATTCTTTGGGAATATAACCAAGTTGAATATCATACAAATACAAATCTATGGCAATCTAATTCAACCACCAGCTTACCCAAGGTTGTTTTGCATCATTCAGTCATTCATTGGATGCGTATTTTGAGCCAGATGTTGTGCTAGCTGCTGGAAAGAGAAAGATAAACAGCAGATTCTGACCCCACAGAGCTCAGTCCAGTGGGGAGATACAAACTGGCAAAACAATGTGGCGTATATTCTGATAAATGCACATCAGGTACTATGGAGACAAAAACACTTACCGTGTGTGTATGTGTGTGTGCGCACGCGGCGCGTGTGTAAAGCAGAGAGGAAGCAAGCACTCTCCCATCTCTTCTTGTTAGGGCACTAATCCCAGCATGAGAGTTCAACACTAAGACCTAATTACCTCCCCCAAACCCCATATCCAGATACCATCACATTGAGGATTAGGGTTTTAATACACGAATTTTGGGGGTACACATTCAGTCCACAGCAGAGACCTAGCTAAGACTTTTTTAATGTTAGCATATTTAAAACTTTGTCTTCCTTGGGGCACCTGGGTGGTTGTCAGCTAAGCGTCCGACTCTTGATTTCAGTTCAGGTCATCATCTCATGGTTTGTGGGATCAAGCCCCACACTGGACTCTGTGCTGTGAGCATGGGATTCTCTCTCCCTCTCTCTCTCTCTGCTCTTTCCCCACTTGTGCGCACTCTCACTCTCTCAAACTTAAAAAAAAAAAAAAAAATATACTAGGTTCGTGTATGTCTTCAAAAAGACTAAGAAGACTCAAAGTATTTTAATTTATTATCTTCCTGATAACATGCACTCTTATTTGTACAGGTCTCCACTTAGGGTAAAAGAAAACAGAGGTCTGATTACCACATTTTGATTCTGCTGTTACTACTAAACTGAGTGGCCCTGGGACCGGTTTCCTCCTCTTTAAAATAAGGACATGGTTTATTTAAAGTTCCTTTCAGCTCCCACATCCTATCTTTCCAATCATTCTACTCCATAGAGTTTAGTAACCTGGAATCCTCAGAGCATAGCATTATTTTATTAATGCAAATGTACTGCTTCCAACTTTATAATTTCCCTCAAAACAAGACTAAACCTACAAAAGACACCCTAGCTATCATGGGTTGTCTTGAACAGAGGTAGTAGTTTTAGAATTCATAATAATTCCTTTTGTTATCACTACAAAAGGAAATTTAAAATATAGTAATATATTTTAGGAAAATCAAATTTGAAGAGTAACTTCAATATATGAGGAAAAATTGTTTCCACTTGGTGAAAAAACGTGAGTAGGGTTTGAATTACACATTGGTCCAATTCAGCAGACTTCAGAGGACCTGTTAGCAGAAGCAAGGAGCTGAATTAACCTACCACGTGGACCTTCCTGGAGTGCTGTGTGCCAGGCCCTCTGCTGGGGACTGGGAACTACGTTAAGACACTGTTCTTTCCATGTCCTTATTTTAGTATCCGTGAAGTATGCTACAAATAAGACCTTGATATCTACCATTAGGAAGAGACCAAACTTGGACAGAAACCTCCAGAAAGTAAAGCTCAATTTTTCTTTGTGGTGGGACGATTACAGATCCAGGACATGTTGAGGTTACTTCTACACCAGGGGTTTCCTACTGTGTAAACAAATCCAACATGCACACCACCCACCAGTGTCTACATCCTCTCAATGTAGCTGTCTTACTGTCTCAAGTCAGGTTTCATGGTTAACAAGTAGTCGAAATTTTTCTGCAGACTCACTGGTACTTGGCTTTATCTATCAATCGACAGTCCTCAACAAAATTAACCAAAGCGTAAAGGCATTCCACACCAGCAAACGACCATGGAACTGATGAGAGCAGCACACAGCTTCCTTCAAGAAGTGAGCATCACCATCCCAGTTAGGTCTAAAAGAAGCCTGATGACCACTTCTCTATTGTCCAGAAGCTCCCCCTGAATCGCCACAATATCAAATCACATTCATTACTCAAGTGACACGCATAGAGTACTACGTGCACAGAACGGCCCTCAAAGGACAAATATGCCTTTGGATCTGCATTGAGATTAAGAAAATAAATAAGGAATCCCAATGGAAATTCATGTACGAATGCCACAACTAGCAGAAATGGCTGAGCACCTTTGAAAAAGATCCCTACACAAGTTAGAGGGTAAGATGTAAAGACACATGCCTTAAAGCAGATCAACCCAGACTTTGGTCCAAATTACCAAGACAATTTCCAAGATAACAAAGGAAAGTCAAGAAAAAAAGAGACCATCCCCCATTAAGACCTGAAAAAAGAAAAAGAGAAGACTCCAGTACTTCTCCAATAATCTTTGAAATTGGCATTCTATTTAGGCATTAAACAAATTGTCTAAAAAGTTCCTTATGGATCTACAGCAGTAAGTCTGAACTTCTTTGGGATTTGTGAAGTTTCAAAATTCCTTTGAGAATCTGAAAAAAGCTATGAATAATGTACATACAACACAAACAAAATTTTGTATACAATTTATGGGTATCCCTGAAGTCCATTCATTGGCCTCGTCTGTAAAAAGAAGCCAGACTGTCCAAAAACCACCACCATTTTTGATAATTATCTCAAAATGACTGTAAGAGCTCTCCATGTTGCCAGGACTTCAAACTAGTTGGGACTAGGCACTCCCTGCTCTTCCCAGCTAAAGGACCTTCCCCTAAACCCAGCTTCCCATGGGACTAGTGGTTTCCTCCACAATGTTCCACAGGCTGCAGTCCCCCAATCCTGGGCGGCCAGCTTTCCTAGCCAAGTGTCATAAAGTCAATATCCAAACCCAAACCACCTACTGCCCAAGAAAAACACAAACACTAAAGCAAATTGAATCCTGCTTTAATTGAAGCTTATGGAGTATAAAGTCCTACAGAAACATTACAGAGAATCTTCTGGGGAACAGGGATCACAAGAATCCCTGTAGAGAGGCAGATGAGAGTAATTCATGGCTCACCAAGACCTCCCTGTAATCAAGTTCCCAGAGTACCCAGAAGATCTCTTCACCATCTCAGTCCTGTTCCCCATCCTCTCCAATCTTGATTTCATTATAAGATAAAAGGGGCGATTGCATTTGAAATTATTCTGGCCTCAAGAAATTTAAAGACCTTTCAATGAGTAGAACATTCAAAACTTAAATAACTTCAACATGGAGACCAGCTGACCTTAACAAGTTACTTTGTTAGTGAATAGGAAATGAACTGAATCATCCTGGACATAATTTCATTAAGGCTTCAAACCATCCAGGAAAAAGCACAATTATACCATTTTATAATCCGAGTCTACAAAAAGTTTACTACCCAAATCAAGAAATGTTTGTGCCCATGGATAGCTTATTTCTAAAAGATCGCCCTCACTCCCCAAAATAGCCATGTGTCTCCACTCTTCTTGTTCCCTTCTCCATGTCAAGAGTACCAACTTGCTTCTTCAGGAGGAATGAACAATCCACGATTATTTATGCAGTTAAGCCTGAAGAAGAAAATGCTGAAAAATCTAAAAGCAGGAAAGAAACAAGCTGGTGGGGAAGACAAATAAGAGGTTTCTAATTCATTCTAAAACCCAAGACTTGCTTTTACCAGTCCTTTTCCCTGAAGTCATGTAGCTATTAGGGAGGAGAACCTGGACGTAAAGTCTGCGAAGGAAAGGTAGTTGACTGTCACCCCGTAGGTGACAGTCAAGGTGAGAAGAGGTAGAGGTTTGATGGTTACTGAATAGGTGCCTGTCTAGCCATTCCCTCTTCTTCTCTTGGCTTGGCTCAACCAATGTAGATGCGATGGAAATCATTGGCACCAAATGCAGCGTTACACTTGGGACATTTGCGCTGACGGGTGTCATAGCGTGTCTTCACACACTCAAAGCAAAACACGTGAAAACACTTGGTAAGTACGGCATCCTTTTTACGCATGTTGCAACATGGACAGGTCAGGCGTGCCTAAAAAAAAGAAGCCAGAATCTGATCAACTATAAAAGTTTAAATGGCTGTCATATGTAAGCAAACAACCAACCAGGAAACCCACTAACCACTGCCAAGAGTGCCACTTCCCCACACACGTACAGTAAACCATCCTTGGAGCGCCTGGGTGGCTCAGTCGGTTGAGTGTCCAACCCTTGATTTCAGCTCAGGTCATGATCTCATTGTTCATGAGACTGAGCCCCATGTTGGGCTCTGTGCTTACAGCACAGGGCATGCTTGGGATTCTTCCTCTCCCTCTTTCTGCACCCCCCCCCCAATCTCTCTCTCAAAATAAATAAACTTTAAAATAAATAAATAAAATAAACCATCCTCTGGTTACCTTCATGTAAAGACCAGTATTTATTCTCCCACTCTATTAGCAGGCCACTTCAGGCCTGGACAAAACACAGAGAAATCACTGAGGCAGTTTTCCTAACCTTGTAATCCTTAATCTCCTCCATCAGGATCTCATCACATTTGGGTACATTGTCTGGTTTCTTTGTGGTCTCCAGCTTCCTTCGAAGTCTGGAGATGTCCTCCTGTGGTAAGACAGCATACCCATTAGACACACTCCCCAAGACCTGTCAATTTTGAGAGAAAATTGCTTCAACTTGAACTTTCTGCTGTGGAAAGAAAGAATTTTCTGTCCTTTTATGTCCAATTATCTTATAGGTATGCAGAGAACTGAACCTAGAACACAAAACCATCATCTTTTGTTCCAGAGCCCAAAACCATAATCTATTAGCAAACCTGAGTTGCACCTATTATCAATTCAGTTCCATAAAAATACAGTCTAAGAATTAAAAAAAAAAATTAATAACTTGGTAAGTCAATTTTAAGGTAATTAGTTTCAAGCTGAAGGTAGACTGGATTAAAATAATTACAGATATATGGATAAGGATAGGAAGTCATCATTAGAATCATTTGACATGCCAAATATAGAAAAATTATAGAATTTAAAAATCCTCTAATTTGATACACTGCTACTTTACAAATTCACCAATTCATTCATTTAATAAATATTTATTTCATCCCACCATGACAGGCTCTGGGGATATGACAGTGAAGAAAACAGACTTGGTCTCTTCACTCAAGGAACTTACAATCAAATAGGAAACAACACACATTAGACCAATGACTCTTCATAACATGGGTCATTTCAGAGCTCAGGAAACACCTAAAAAGGTGAAATGTAAAGAAAGTATAATCACTCTTACCTGGGCTCGTTTGAAATTGAACATGTCCTTTTCTTTGGTGACACTGTTCTCCACAATCTCATCCTGAAAATCATGTAGCTTCTTCTGAGCCAATTCCAGTTGTGTTTTGAGGTCATCTGCAAGCTGGGCTGCCTCCATCGCCTAGGCGGGACGTACAAATCACATCACTTCATTGCTAGCGAGGCAAAACATTAACCCAGTCCAAGGAAGAAAGTGAACCTGTAATTTCATCAGTGTCCTACTTATTTGCTCCTGAGACCAATCATCACTTTAGATTACAGAGTAAAGCAATCATACCTTGCGTTTATTCATCTCTAAGGCTTGAGTCCTAAGACCCAGTTCCTTCTCCCCTGTGCCAATGTTGCTTTGTAACAGATGCTCCTTCTCTTCCAATTTCCTTACTACCTGTAACTGAGCATCAACCTTTGAAGGAAAAAAAAAAAAAAAAATCAGATTTTTAACAAATACGAAAAAAAAAAATTAACTGACTAGGTGCCGTTAGCCTACGAAGAGTTTGTTAGAAATCTCAAGCCATCACTGTCTTTACCCATGAACCCTTCAAAAAGCATGAAAGACTGCAATAATCAAAAGCTTCACTTTTCATGCACAAAACCAAAAAACAAAATGCTGTTGATGATTCAAGCAAGAGTCTAAGAAACCACTGAAAATATTCTTCTCCAAATTGCCAAGAACAAAGGAAATTACATTTCTAGATATTCATCTCCTTCGGCCATACTAACTCTCCATGCCTGGCGATTCATATTAGACCACATAAACTACAGCTCAAACAAAAGCCCAGGTGTATCGTTTTCAGAATGGCTAGAAGTTCTAAAGTAGTCTTTCTCTTGAAATTCACACACAAAATAGAATAAACACCAAAGGGTAAAAAGTAAAACACACCCACGAACCCTCATCCCAACATCCAGAGGTAGTCAGGTAACCAGTGATAGTTCCTCACACAGCCTTCCAGAGAATTTATAAAATACACAGTACATACACACAAAGATGTACACATTTTTAACACAAAAGGAAAGGAAAATAAATCAATAACAACATTTTCCATATTAGCAGATCCACATCTGTTTTAACAGCTATACTGTACTCCTTTGCAGGGATATATAATTTATTTACCAGAATGCTAACAAAGTACATTAAGTTGGGTTTTTTCTTATTAAAAAAAATGCCACAATAATCATTCTTGAATGCATGTAGAAAGTGCCCTACTTCAACAGAATTCAGGAAAGCTGAGTTACCTGAGTCTTTAGAGTCAAAACCTGGTCAGCCAGCTCCTCCTTCTCTTCTTTAAGTAACTTGTGGATCTGATTGGACTTAATACGTTCTGACATGAGCTTGAAATTTGCATCATCCTTCTCCCGCAACTGCTGCATTAAACGGATATTCTGCTCCTGCATGTCTTCAAAGGCCTGGCCTGTAACATCCATCTCAGAGAGGAGAGCCTCTTCCTCCTAAAATATGGAGAAAGAGGGGTGCCTGGGTGGCTCAGTCAGTTAAGCATCAGACTCTTGGTTTCAGCTCAGGTCACATTCTCAGGGTCCTGAGATCGAGCCCTGTGTTGGGCTGTGCACTGACAGCATGGAGCCTCCTTGGGATTCTCTCTCTCCCTCTCTCCTTGTCCCTCCCCCACTCACACTCTCTCAAAATAAGCAAATAAAAACTTTAAAAAATTGAATAAATAAGGGGCACCTGGGTGGCTCAGTCCGTTAAGCTTCTGACTTCAGCTGAGGTCATAATCTTGCAATTCATGAGTTCAAGCCCTACATTGGGCTCTCAACTGTCAGCACAAAGCCCACATCGGATCCTCTGCCCACCCCTCTGCCCCTCCCCCCACTCAAAAATAAACTCTCTAAATAAATACATACATACATAAAACACAGAGAAAGAACCCTTATGTTAATACAATCTTTTAACTCCAAAGAAATGAGCACTGGAAACTAAACTTTCCCAGTATTCGTTAAGAAATAAATTAACCTAGGGGCACCTGGCTGTCTCAGTCAGTATGGTGTGTGACTCTTGATCTCAGGGTTGTGAGTCTGAGCCCCATGTTGGGTGCAGAGATTACTTAAAAATAAAATCTTCAGGGGTGCCTGGGTGGCTCATGTGGTTGGGCCACCAGCTCTTGATCTCAGCTCAGGTCTTTATCTCATGGTTTGTGAGATCGACCCCTGCATCGGGCTCTGTGTTGACAACATGAAGCCTGCTTGGGATCATCTCTCTCTCTCTCTCTCTCTCTCTGCCCCTCCCCCCCAGCTTATGCTCACTCACTCTCTCAAAATACATAAACTTAAGAAAAAAAAGGTAGACAAAAACTATACATACTACAATCTAGCAAACTGATCAAGTAGCTGTTGGTTACAAAAACTTCTCTCATGATGAAACCTCACATTTTCTCATAGTTTTCCACCACTATATCGATTTTAACTACAGAGACTTTCCAGTAGTACCACATAACAATCTGACAGGTGAATAACAGTCGCTAAAAATATTTTTCACTTGCATTTGTTATTATAAAACTTTTTTTTTAATGTTTATTTTTGAGACAGAGGGAGACAGAGCGTGAGTGGGGGAGGGGCAGAGAGGGAGACACAGAATCTGAAACAGGCTCCAGGCTCTGAGCTGTGAGTACAGAGCCCGACACAGGGCTCGAACTCACAACCCGCGAGATCGTGACCTGAGCCGAAGTCAGACGCTTAACTGACTGAGCCACCGAGGTGCCCCTAATTTGTTATTATAAATGAGACTGGACATCTTTTCAGATGTTGAAGAACTATTTGTATTCTTTTCTCTGAACTAGCCAGATCTTTTGCCTATTCTTCCACTAGGGTGTTGGGTTTTCTTCTCTATCATTTTTGGAGACTTTTCTATATAGTAGAAAGATAAGCTCTTTTGTGCTAAGAGTCAGAAATATATTTTCTCTGTTTATCATGTATCTGTTGGCTTTGTTAATAGTGGTTTCTGCCACATAGAAGTTTCATGGGTTTTCATAAGTCAAAATTATCCATTTTTTTCATATTTTTGACTTTTATTAATAGTTAAAAAGGTCTCTTCCATTCCAAATTTATAAAGGAATTTGTTTTAACTCTTATGAATTTCTTTGATATTTTATCTGTGATCCATCTGGAAATTACTGCAGTATACAGTGTTCAAGTATATATCCAACTTTTTCCCAGTATTATTTTGCTTCTTTCTGCCCTGCCACATTTAGTAGTCTTTCTTTTCCCCCACTGACTTAAAACTGTATCTTTGGCACATTTTTATGAAACAGCCATGTTACTCTGGTCTATTTCAGGACTTTCTATTCAGTTCCAACAGTCTATTAGTCTCAAGGTACTTTATCTACTGAAACTTCATATTTTTACATCTGATAGAGATAGGAACTGCCACCCATCAACCCCACTGCTTTTCCTGACCTTGTTTACTTTTCCACAGTTTTAAATCACTATTTAAAAAATAATAACATAAACATATATATAATCTGTCTAGTACCAAAATAAAACCAAAAATAATGAAACAAAACCAAAAATTTAGTATTTTTATTGGGATATTAAAATTTACACATTAACTTAGGCACGATTAACATTTTTAAGATAAGGTATTCTATATAAAACACAGTATACCTCTCCACTTGTACTAGAACCTATAGCAGTACAATTTCCTGATAGTTTTTTTCTTAAAAAAGAGCAATGGAGACAAATTGGCAATCAATGGATTTATGAAAAGCCAAAACCCCACTTTTTATAGAAGAAATGGATATGGGGAGGCACCTGGGTGGCTCAGTCAATTGAGCATCCAACTTCAGCTCAGGTCATGATCTCACGGTTTGTGGGTTTGAGCCCCACGTCGGGCTCTGCTGTCAGAGCAGAGCCCACTTTGGATCCTCTGTCCCTCTCTCTCTGCCCCTCCCCCACTCACATTCACTCTCTCTCTCTCAAAAATAAACATTACAAAAATTCTGTAATGCATATATGTTCTAATAAAGTTCATCTTCTCAAGGTACTTAATCAAGTCACCACTAAAACCACTTCACTTTGTCATTTTGCTATTTCTTAGAAACAGTGAAGCTGTTCCTCACAGTGAACATACATTTTTCCATCTTTGGTTATCTTTATTACTCAAAGTTAATAAAATTCCCTGAGACTTAAAAATAAATATACGTTCATGGTGAGTAGGGGAAAAGTCTCTCCAGTTCTAGGGCCCAGAGGACAACCACAGTTAACATACTGGTTACTTATTTATAACCTATTTGGGGGCATGTTTTTCTTAGTTTCAGATATTTGTAATCATAATGCATATAAAAATTTATATATATTTTTTTTCATTAATACTCACTATATCCCTGATTCCAGATCAGCAGAGGAAGGACAGATGCCCCAATAAACCATGTCTGAACAACTGGCTATCCATTTGAAAATAACAGGAAATTTCCTGCCTCACAAATATGTAAAACAAAATAACTGAAGAATGAAAGACTTCAATGTAAAAACAAACATATGTGTAGGGTAAAAGACATTCACAGAAAGAAAAGACTAGAATGAAAGCGCAAATTTCACTGTCAATAACTTAGCTGTCAAGCAACATTTACTGAAAAACCTAACTAACTAAAGAGAGTGCACCCACCTGCTTGGCCATGGCCAGCTTCTTCTGCAGGTACTCTATCTGCTCCTCCACTGCCCGGATCTTCCTCAAGGCATCCTCATCAGCCATTTTCTTATTCTCCTTTTTCTCCTTATCCTCTAGATCCCGGAGTCTTTGCCTCAGGTCTTCCAACTAGAGAAAGTAAGGAATCGCACACACAAAAAGAAGAGGCTATGATAGAATGTCAAAGTTCAGTTAATCCTGTGCACAGATAGATGGAGGGCCCCAAACTGGGAAAACCTTGGCCAAACCGGGAAAAGAGACAAAGGGTATCCTAGTGCACCCATCACACTTCACACACTTGTACACGCACCGCTGGTGAGGAGCACACGTGCACCTTCCTTCGGGATGGTGGCTCTCACCATTTGTTTTTAAGGCCCCCAAATTTTAAGAGAATAAGACACTCTTCCCAAAAATAACCAGAAAAGAGACTCACCGTAACAATGATTTATATGGGAAAGAGGGACTAAAAAAGTCTGAAAAGGTTACTCCTATTCCCAGAAATTCTGATATACCTTACCACCTAGTGGAGAGTACAGAAATCTATTTTATTTTAGATGGTCCCTGAAAGGGAAGAAAATCCTGAGTTTTAAACACTAACTTTAAAGATGAAGAAAGAAACCTATATCCTTCAGAAATGTGAAGGAAAATCCCACAAATGAAAATTTTAACCGGAATGACAGGTAATGGCAGACTAGATTACCTCTGCCTTAGACTTCTTCTCAGCTGCCATTAGCTGAACTTTGTCTCTCTGTTCCTTTGGGGCAGAGCGGTACATATCTAGCAATAGTTTCATCTCCTTTTGGCTCTCCTGTGCCTTCCTATGATGAGGGTGATAGAGGGAGGGGGATGGTGCAATGAGAAAACAAAGGACATCAGAGCAAGGGAATTTTGAATTGAGCAAAATATTTTACAACAGTTCTATGTACACCTTATGTCACAGATCTAAAAGATAAAACTTTTACACAGACCGTCAGGAGACTTGTGGATACACTCAGAAACTACAGAAAAGCAAGCTGGATAATGGAGTCATTTCTCCCTTCACACCACGTTCTCCAATATAAAGTTATAAAATACATGCCGTGGCCCTAATTAAATAGGCAAAATTCTGGTGCCCCACTCTTAGAAACTGAGATTCAGTGGGTCTGTGATGGGGTCCAGGAACATATTTTAAAGAAGTCATCCAGGTGATTCCGATACCACACTTGAAAAAAAAATATTTGCCTTAAAGCAATTAAGAGGAAGGAAGAAAAAAAAAGGGGAGAAAACTAGATTTGATAGTGGAGTGATTAGCCATCAGCTGAAGGCTGAAACTTCCATCTCTTACTAAATTATCAGGCCTCTTACCTATACTTTTATATACCAAAGAAGTTCAAATGTTGTGAGCACAGTTGTCATTCAAATCCAAGTATCAATAAAGGCACAACCACGACCATTGGGAGGCAAGAAATAACCAGATCTACCAGAGAAAGTATTGGTTATGCAGGAAGAGAAGGAGCAGTATGTGACATTACGTTGGGTGTTTCATTAACCACAAGGTTCGTCTTACCATTTCAATGCCTGCAGGAGTAAACCTCCTAAGAAATCTCTTAAATGACCTGATAAATACACAAACCAGCTAACTGCCAGGCAAACAGATCAATATTGCTCAAGTTACAGTGATACAAACTCAACCCAGTATAATTTAAATTAAAATTCATGCCGGCAAGCTGCCAGTAATTAGTTTCAATAATTCTCATGAGTATTACTTAAGTCATGACACACTGCCCCTTAATTTGGAATCATGAAGAATGAGGCTACAGCTGCAGCGTTTACGGAGACCCGACCACTGAACCAGACTACACGGTAGCCCATGCAAGCCATCTGGGCTGTACACTTAATCAAGAACTGAGATCATAATTAACTGTGCATTTAGTTACACCCAAAATATTACAATGATCTGTAAGCCAGGCCATCAACCCAACATTTCATGCGTGATGTCCTAACCTTAGCTTCTGAGTCAGAAACAGATACTTTAAATTCTGTTCTTACTTGAGTTCAATCTTCAATTGTTTGATAACTTCTGCTTCCTTTTTCCTTCCATCATCATGTTTCCCTTTCTCTTTGTCCTTAGCAGAGTCTCTTTCTTTTTCTGACTCTTTCAGTTTCTGCTTCTCTCGTTCTCTCTCCTTTTCCTTCTCCCGCTCTCTTTCTCGCTCCCTCTCTTTCTCCCTCCTTTCTCGTTCTCGCTCTTCCTCATCCCGTTTGGACTTAATTTCGTTGACTTCCTCCTGAGATGCCTTCGATGCAGAGGACTGGGCAGATAAGTCCTCAGGATCTTGCTTCAGCTCCGTGGGCTCGTCCTTCGGGTCCTCAGTACTAGACTGAGACTGCAGGAGGGCACTGCCGCTACGCAGGCGCGTCTGGAGGACAGAGGCAGAAAGCAGCACATCACCTGTGGCAGCCACACTCCTCTCCTCACTCAAAACCAGCTCTCCAAACTCAACAGCAAATCACACTCATTCTGCACTTCCTGGTTACCTTGTTCAGGTCAGACTGGGCTTCTCTCAACTTCCGCTTATACCTTAGGACCTCCCCTTTCAGCTGGTGATTGTGATTCTGGAGGCTACTGATGAGGTGACGCATCTCCCGGTTTATGGGGCCTTAGATACAGCAACAGCAATGTTAGGAAGAACTCTGATAAGGAAAAAGGCACAAGGATAGAAAGCGCAGTACCCATCAGGGACCTCTGAGAAACTGGGAAAATTACCAAAAGCAAGATTCCTTCTCAGAAGAGGAAAACAAAACTGGCCAATCTTAAAAAACAAACACCCAGGCTGTGAGCCAAAATGAATTACAGTGATTTGATTTAAGGTTCTTTGGGACACCCGAGCTCCATTCATACCAACAAATCCAGGGAACCACATTGTGTTTTTGAAGGAAGGCACTTGCAGCAAACCGCAGGATGGAGCGAGAATAATTATACCTGCTTGTTCGTTGGCAGCAAGGGTCTGCTCAAACTCTATCCTCAGCATTTCATACTCCTTGCGGACCTGGGCCAGAGTATCTTCCAGCTGGATCACTTCGGTCCTCAGCTTCTTATGAAGACTAACCTCATCTCGCTACACCCAGAAAAAGGACCCAATCAAAAATTCTTATCAAAATGTGAAGACATCACATCCTGTTACTAGGTTTCTTAATTGACCGATCTAAGAAGAAGAAAAGGATCTACTAGAAGGGATTACTCTGAAAAGTTCCAATTCAGTCGATATTTAACAAGCACCAGGCAGCTACAAAGACTGATTTGCAGACTGGCAGGATATTAAAGAAATAAAGGACATGCCTCCTCACTCTGAGAACGTAGTCATTTACTTGGAGTACTAAACAATAAAACAGTACATAAACATATGTAAGGTAAGACATATTAAATTCGATTCTTTTGGCAGACATAGAGTAAAAGACCAACCACTACAAACATTACTTTAACGACTGTGGAAGATACAGAAGCGAACACATGAATAAGCTGCCTTAAAAAAAAGCATTCACATTTGCCCTTGCATGTCGTAACGGCTTGTACGTTGGCCCTCGCATGCTGTAAGGGCTTGTAAAGTGAGGCAGCTTCCACCCACTTCTCTCTCCCATACACAAAAGGCTCTAGCCATTCTACACTATTTTTAAATCTGCTCTTTTTGGGGCGCCTGGGTGGCACAGTTGGTTAAGCATCCGACTTCAGCCAGGTCACGGTCTCGCGGTCCGTGAGTTCAAGCCCCGCGTCAGGCTCTGGGCTGATGGCTCAGAGCCTGGAGCCTGTTTCCAATTCTGTGTCTCCCTCTCTGTCTGCCCCTCCCCCGTTCATGCTCTCTCTCTGTCCCAAAAATAAATAAAAAAACGTTGAAAAAAAAAAAAATCTGCTCTTTTCACTGCTGGAAATGTCCTTCTCCTATTTTTTTCTATCAGCAAACTTAAGATTCACACTTCACTTTGGCAAGTGGAATCAGGAAGTCTCCAAAGTCAAATGAGATGCTCTGTCTCCTTAATCACTGCCTCTCCTGGCCATGCCTCTGTTGTACCTGCATTCTAATGGACTATACTCTCCCCACCAGGCTATATGATCTCTCACGGCAGGATGCCCACCATCTAGCAGAGTAAAGACCTATGGCCTGTCTATACATGTTTGCTGGAGGAGCAATAATTGCTTGCAAGGGGGGAAAATTATAAAATTTATGAGGCAGGAAAGCTGATGCGCAAAAGACAAAGCTGAGCTGCTACCTCGATGAGCTCAACTTGGCGCTGGTGGGTCCCCCTGGTGCCATGCAGCAGAGTCCGGGCCTCGTCCAAGTGCGCTTTCAACTGTAGGCTCTCGTTGTACAGGACGGAGAACTGTGACTGCATACAGCGGTATTCCGGAGTCTCCTTAACCGCCTCTTCCACCGCACTCCGCAATTCCACCTGAGGGGCCCGAAGACAAGTCAGAAGCACAATCTAGCGTCTGTGCCCCACACACTAGACAGGAAACAAAACCTTATAGTGATGTCCTGTGCGATGGAGACAAGCTTTATGAAGATTCTGGATTATATCTCCACTCTTCTAGTTCTGTAAAATCTGTATCAAATTAAACTGTCCAGGAGGTAACACCAGGGACCTCTAGTCTCCACCCAAGAATTGTTTTAATTGATATGTGTTTTACACTGTGTGTCAGCCTACACCCAAGGACACTAGAAGAGCTCTCTGAAATCTGTCAGATGTAGAGACACGGAAAACCCAGGATGTTTGTTTTTAACACATAATTGAGGATTTCTGTCATTAACTTGTTCTCTTTATTAACAGTCTCTGAGAGATATATTTTGACATTGTATCAAAAATAGTTAGGCTTCTCTTAAGCAATGGTTTGCTTGAATTACCCAAACACTTCAATTAATTTAAGTCAGGTTGTTTTTTTTCTGTTTTTTCACTTCAAACATCTTTATTCATATATTTACCTAGAAACAAGTCAAATTGTAAAAGACACGTGGCTATGACTGAAAGAGGAGTAGGAAGACTCTTAGAATTCACCTTCTTTCCCCAAGAACCCAGGGAGAGAAAATTTTAACAGGCATGTTCAAAAACCAACAGAATCGGTCACTGATCGTTTCTCTGCTCTGGCGGCTAGAAATTGCACAGGCAAACCATGTGACCCACATTTGGCAATTCCTAACACATGAGCAGCCTACCCTACTACAGTATGTACATGCTCCTTGCATATATCTTGTATACAAGCCCCATTTTGTAAACTCCATTTTGGATCATCACCTTAGTTTACCCTACTCCTCATTTTTCTCAACAATTCCTAAGTTAGAGCACTTTGATTCAGTCTATATATCTTTGGAAGTTGCTTGAAATCCTTTGCAGAGCAAGGGGGGGGGGTCCAAATAGTAAGTAAATAAGTAGACCCACCAACAAAACTTACATCTTCCTCTTCCCTCATAAATTATGAGAGCTCACCAGTACATATGTGAGTTGACCAGCAAAACGTTTCATGGTACTGCCTTTCAGAGACGCATCTCCTACCTTCAGCTTTTCATTTTGTGTAGTGACCTCCTCGAAGTCTTGCCGAAGTTTCTCCAGCTCACAGTGACGGTTCTGAGCCAACTCTTTGTTCTCCTCAAGCTCTGCATTCATTTCCTCAAACTGGAGAAAAGAGGAAAATCACAAAATAAGCATAAAAAAGAAAGAATTTTTAAATCATTCCCATTCCTAAGCTTCCACCTTCACTGATCCATTCTTCTAGCAAAACCCCATTGCCTCTTGTAAACCCCTAAGTACCTCGCACAACACCTGACACTAGGCAGGAAATGTGACCTGAGTGAGTCATTGATTTTACCTTCCGGGCATTGATAGTGATTGTGCCACCATAGAGACTGCTCCCCGCTCCATAGACCTTATAACCTTTCGAATTCACCTATAGGAAGGACAAAGATTCTTTAGTGAGAGACCCTAAGATTTTAGTCTGATAACCAAAGCACTTTCAAAAGAGTCCATTGTATCCCCAGGTATTACTACCCAAGTCCATCAACCCCTTTTTCTTTTTTTTTTTAAACATTCATTTTTGAGAGAGACAGAGTACAAGCAGGGGAGGGGCAGAGGGAGACAGAGATACAGAAGCCAAAGCAGGCTCCAGGACCTGAGCTGTCAGCACAAAGCCCGACGCGGGGCTCGGACCCACAAGATGTGAGATCATGACCTGAGCTGAAGTCGGACACTTAGCCAACTGAGCCATCCAGGTACCCTGAAGTCCGTCTTTCTCAGTAGACTCCTTAAAAATGATTCTAGTCTCTAAACTATGACTGAAAGAGCACTTGCCCGTTCTAGGACTTCTGCTAAGTGTCGGTTGAGTCGCTGTTCCCTCTTTCGGATTTTGTCAATATCCCACTGCAGGTCATCGATCATGGACTCCAGGACAGAAACTCGTGACTCAGCTGTCTCCACTTTACTCTGCAACTTGGAGAACTACATCCCAAAGACAGGCATTCAGAAAAATAAAGCCAAAAAAAGACCAAGTTAGGAAAGGAATGCCTAACATCACTACTGTACATCCCAAATCTCACAAAATTAACCCCTGCTTATGTATCATTATAGACAAAACTGAAATAGAGGATGCTTTACCCTCTTTCCAATGCAAGAGTATAAAAATGAAACCACAGATTCCTTTAACCGTTCCGGGTCAGTTACAATCATGAAAACTGTAAAGGTCTCTAAGAACTCTCACTCTCATAAGGGAAAGACCACTTGGGATGCAACAATTTTTCTACTTCTGAGAAGCACCAGTTCCTTCTATAGACCACAAACCATCAGAAAATGTGTTATCTTTAAAGAAGCAAATAGTAACTTTGATTTTACCAAATATTTTCAGAGATAAAAATTCAAATACATATTCAGAAGACCGCTATCTTTGCTCCCAACTTTCCCTTTCCACATTTCCACAAATGATAAACCAAAGGGAATGAAAGGAAAATGTCCATTCTCTTTTTTAAGCTGACCCCAGGGAAATCTTGAACCAGACACTCTAAAAGATACAAAAACCTATTTTTCTTTATTTGGGCACTTTGCACCAGCTAATGCTATTTTTTTTTATTAATTTTATTTTTTTAATTTACATCCAAATTAGTTAGCGTATAGTGCAACAATGATTTCAGGAGTAGATTCCTTAATGCCCCTACCCATTTAGCCCATCCCCCCTCCCCAACCCCTCCAGTAACCCTGTTTGTTCTCCATATTTATGAGTCTCTTATGCTTTGTCCCCGTCCCTGTTTTTATATTATTTTTGTTTCCCTTCCCTTATGTTCATCTGTTTTGTCTCTTAAAGTCCTCATATGAGTGAAGTCATATGCTATTTGTCTTTCTCTCACTAACTGCGCTTAGTATAATACCCTCCAGTTCCATCCACATAGTTGCAAATGGCAAGATTTCATTCTTTTTGATTGCCGAGCAATACTGCATTGTATGTATGTATATATATATACATACATACACACACACCACATCTTTATCCATTCACCCATCGATGGACATTTGGGCTCTTTCCATACTTTGGCTATTGTTGATAGTGCTGCTATAAACATTGGGGGTGCATGTGTCCCTTCGAAAGAGCACACCTGTATCCCCTGGATAAATACCTAGCAGTGCAACTGCTGGGTCATAGGGTAGTTCTATTTTTAGTTTTTTGAGGAATCTTCATACTGTTTTCCAGAGTGGCTGCACCAGCTTGCATTCCCACAGCTAACGCTATTTAATACTTTATTTACAATGCTATCACATGCTCGCATTAATCTACACATAACCTTTGTACTGGTTGAAAAATATGTCCCCCAAAATCTTTGATATTCCTCCCATCAAGAGGTGGTGGCACTGTCTCCTCCCCGTGAATCTGGGTCAACTTTAGTGACCCAATGAAAATGATGCAGAGGCTACATCTGAAAGGCCATGCAGGTTCTGCTTTATGTTCTTGGGACATTCATTCTCTGGAAGAAGACAGCTGCCATGTAAGAAGACCCACTACCCTGAAACTGCCACGTGGGAGAGGCAACATGCAGATGTTCCAGTGAAGAGCCTAAGGTGGGCTCCCACCCAGCTGGCAGGTAATAGCAGCCAGCCACAAGAGCCACTGTGGACATCAGCTCAGTTGAGCAAAGCACGGTCTCTCTCCAGCTTAGTAATGCTAAACGAGATTGGTAAAGGGCCAGAAGAGGTGGACCTTCTCGTGTTGGTTGTACCTAGTTTATACCTTAAACATGACAGAAAGTTATTCTATTTCTCCACTACACTCCCATCTAATTTATAAGCACTGCTATACTCTAACCCTTTTGAAGGCTGATGAGGATCTACATGTATCGATAAACTTCCCAGACGATTCTCATACAAGCAGCCAGCACGGACCCTGACAATGGAGTTTACAAAATAAGGGCATAATAAAGAACATGGGCTCTGAAGTAAAACAGACCTACATCCGAATCACAGTTCAATTACTTTGTGTGCTCAGAACAGTTACCAACCTCCTTGATTTGTTCCCTTAAGAGCAAGATAGGAGTTGTCTGACCATCAGAGATAATACTCATCAAGTGTTTAAGTGCTAGTCACTAAGGAGATGGTAACTACTAACCTACCAATAAGCTAAAGAATTGGGTGGTCAAACTAAAGTAGGTCAAATTTCAGCAGAATATCCTTTGAACTAAACCAAAATGATAATCAGGACTGGCAGAAAAATCTTTTAAGGCCTTTTATCACTTTACCTCAATCACTGTGTGTGTGTGTGTGTGTGTGTGTGTGTGTGTGTATGCACACTTACAACAACACACACACAAATACCCAAATCTTGACACAGTTTGGTTGTGGGGTCGTACCCAAGTTTGGCTGGAAAATCCACATTTCTCAAGCTCCCAGGATACCATCAATATAGTAGTTCGTACTGTCCATTCTCAGATGAATTTCTACCAACCCATTCCTCAGTAACATTGCACATGATCTTTTTTATTTGGGGTAATTCGTTATTTGGGAATTTGGTGCATTGTTTCACAAAACCTCATATGATATTTCTTCTTAAAAACGAACACTGTAGTATCTGTTTAACAGAGGCACAATCAAGAAGTATTCAATTGTTTTCACCCCTTAATCTTTCCTCTTGATTTCTCAGAACTGGTTGCTTTGGCCTGCCCTTCATGCTCTTCAATATAAAAATAGGCTTTCTAGAGTCAGATGAACCTTTGAAGCATTCAAAATTCCGAGTCCATGTGTGCCACAGGCCACTAGAAACTACCATCTGTCCTTTCTGGTCAAGTACCTCCTGAGACATGGTGCGATGCTTCTCCTGAAGGAGGTCTGTCAATTCCTGTAGCCTCATATTCTCTTGAGCAAGGAAGGAATTCAGCTCCTGCACCGCTTCCTCCACTATCAGATTATCTGAGGGAAAAGAACTGCCCTTTAGTTTAGCATCTATAGTGTCCAATTTCAAAACTATGCATCCCACCAAAATATGAACACGCTCCCTCACTTTATTTTCCCAAAAACCTTTAAGAAGTAGGCTGGTTTTGGGGCGCCTGGGTGGCGCAGTCGGTTGGGCGTCCGACTTCAGCCAGGTCACGATCTCGCGGTCCATGAGTTCGAGCCCCGCGTCAGGCTCTGGGCTGATGGCTCAGAGCCTGGAGCCTGTTTCCGATTCTGTGTCTCCCTCTCTCTCTGCCCCTCCCCCGTTCATGCTCTGTCTCTCTGTGTCCCCAAAATATAAACGTTGAAAAAAAAAATTAAAAAAAAAAAAAAAAGAAGTAGGCTGGTTTTTATTATCTTTACATGACTAAGAACCCAGAGGTTAGATGACTTGCTTAAGGAAATGAGCCAAAGCTGTGCTTCAGTAGAGGATGACACAGAGCCAAGATCACCTAACTCCCATCCTTTCTGTAAAGTCAAATGTATTGAGAGAAGAAATGGAGGGATTCTGTAACTCTATTCAGATAAGACACAATCACTAAAAAACTGCATTTCAGAATTGTAGACAAGATAGAGGTATCTGTAATCAGTGTCAGACTTAACAGCCATAAAATTCTATCTCCTAAGGCTATCACAAATTCCTATTAGTGAACACCAACATGAAGCATCTCTGTTGGGAGGAAGAAGGGGGGCAGAAAGTAGCAATTTCCTTGTTCAAATGAGTACCTATAGAATCATGAAGAATAAAGATAAGAGCCTAGAATTACTTATCATGTTCTGGAATACTATGCTAGGGGCACTCCTAAAGCTCAAAAGCCAAAAGGTACACTACAATTTACAAAGTAGATAAATTTATAGAACTTATACCAACTAACATGTTTGGAGACAGTTAACAGGAGGAAAAATTGTGCTTTCTCCTACTCCCTACCCCTTGGCATCACTCAGAAACACCATACAGAACAGGCTGGTCATGTGGTGGTTTTTGTGGTTTTCAACCAAGACTGCCTGTAGAATCATCTGTGGAACTTTAATTTTTTGTTTGTTTTTTAACGTTTATTTTTGAGACAGAGAGAGACAGAGCATGAACGGGGGAGGGGTAGAGAGAGAGGGAGACACAGAATCGGAAGCAGGCTCCAGGCTCTGAGCCGTCAGCCCGGAGCCTGACACGGGGCTCGAACTCACGGACCGCGAGATCATGACCTGAGCCGAAGTCGGACGCTTAACCGACTGAGCCACCCAGGCGCCCCATAATGATTTTGGGAACTTTAAAGATTAGACATTTCACTAGGGCCCATCCATCCCACACACAGTAAATAAGAATACCCATGGGCAGGGCCAAAAAAAAAAAAAGTATGCTCCAAAAGCTCTCAAAGTGAACTGATTCATAACCGAAGTTAAGAACTAGAGGCTGAAATTTACTCCTCTTAATATCCTAACATACTTAGAACAAGGCCTAGAATACAGTAAGAGCTAGATAAACACTTACTGAATTAACAAGCTGACAATTGCAATTCCTTTGAATCAAGGATAAAATACACATGGGGAGAAATGAACTGACAAAAAGGTATAGTTCATGCTACAATTCATACTTTATGGATCTTTATCCTTAGAAAGTACAGCTTATCAATGGCAATTACTTTTTATACTATAAATAGCTCAGTAATTTGTAATTTATAATTAATGTCTTTTAAAAATTTATTTTGAGAGAGACAGAGCATGAGCAAGGGAGGGGCAGAGAGAGAGAGGGAGAGAGAATCCTAAGCAGGCTCTCTACCACCAGTGTGAATCCCGATGCAAGAGTCGAACTCAAGAACTGTGAGATCATGACCTGAGCCAAAACCAGGAGTTGGATGCTTAACCAACTGAGCCACCCAGGCAGCCCACTTACAATTAATGTTTTTTTTTTTTTAACTTAAACTCTACCTTAAAATGCATGCCAACAAAAATAATTTTAAAGTACTGCTTAATATACTACTCATTTTAGTTCTTTTAAATACAGCAATTATTTTACTTGACATTCATTCACAAAGTCAAGTTCAACACTGGCATAAGCTCTCCATATGGCATATTATCTGCATGTAACACGCATATGGTATGCACCATCATGCATATATATATGGTTTACCGGTGTGGCCTATTATTAGGATTCAATCATACCATCCAACTACTCAACTACAGCCAAGGGAGAAAGAACTAGCACCCAGCTCAGTTTACATTAGGTATGTAACTAAGACCAGATACAGTGCCAGACAGACACTGGAGAAACAAAGAAGAGTAAGCCAAAGCACTGCACCAAGAGACAAAGTCTAGCTGGGAACCCAAAAGTAGATGGAATATATGAATACAAAAGTCTGGGAGGACATGAACCACATTGTTTACAATGGTTACCTTTGAGAAGGGAGATAGGAAGACTTCTATAATTTCTGATTTGTGTATTCTAAAACTGTTACCCAAATAATAAAATACATAATACATACACAGACTTATGGGAAAGTAAAAGAAACCCTTTCCCAAATTTTCACAAGTCTTTTACATGCCTCTTTTAATTGTTGATAACTTAGCCCAAGTGTCCTTAAAAATTACAAAGTAATAAAATTCTTATTTGCCTGCCCAATCGCTCAGCATCCACTACATTCAACACATTACTTTCAGAAATGAAACACTATACACCTTAATAATAATCAGTGAATTGGAAGTGCCCGGGTGTCTCAGTCAGTTAAGCATCGGGCTCTTAATTTCAGCTCAGGTCATGATCTCACGGTTCATGGGTTTGAGCCCCATGTTGGGCTCCACACTGGCAGTGTGGGATATGCTTGGGATTCTCCCTCTCACTCTCTCTCTTCCCCTCCCCCACTTGCATGCTCTGTCTCTCTCTCAAAAATAAACATTAAAAAAAAGGAAATAAAATAAAGCAAAATAATAATCAGATAAACTAAGGTATTACAACTAGACCAAGATTATTACTGAAAATGTAAAACCAGGGCACTTAAGAAGATGCAACCTGGCTACACAAATACTTCACTATACTGTACAAGTCTCTGCATTAACACTGACTAGTAACATAATTATTTCAAATGGACCCTTTTCCAACAATATTCTTTTTCTTTTTAAACACAGATCTAACAACTCTAAAACCTAAGCCAACTCTTTTTGAAAATATTAGAGATAACAGAAAAAAACCAACAAAAGGAATGTATTAAAACTGACTCTGAAGTGAAAGTTCACTATCTAGGGGCGCCTGGGTAACTCAGTTGGTTAAGCATCCGACTTCAGCTCAGGTCATGATCTCACAGTTCATGCGTTCGAGCTCCACATCAGACTCTGTGCTGACAGCTCGGAACCTGGAGCCTGCTTCAGATTCTGTGTCTCCCTCTCTCTCTGCCTCTCCCCCATTTGCACTCTGACTCTCTCCCTCTCTCTCTCAAAAATAAACATTAAAAAAAATTTTTTTAATTCAATATCTAAAACAAAAATTTTTTAAATATAATTACCAATATTTAAAATATTTAAACTAAATTACTATCAGTTATAAATCAATAGCCAGAAACAGAGCTACTCCTTAAAAAATCAAATTAAAGACAAGCAGAGTGGCGCAGTGGGAGCATGCTGGGCCCATAAAAAATCAAATTAATTCTACTACTTTTAAGTGTTTTATTAATAGAAAGTATCAGAATGAAGCTTTCCTCAGCTTCTTACAGGACTATCACACGGCTCAAAATATGAAACACTTGTAAAATACTCACTTGCCACAGCAATGGCATTACTGGTATTACTGGTAATACTGGAGATTAGATTCCAAGGAATTTAATTAAAATTAAATACATAAGTTTGCAAACTACAAAGGAGCATACAAAGTTGAGCTCTTATTCCTCCCACCCTGTTCCCAGTCTCCTGATTCTTGCCTCACCTCCGCTGTTTAGCTTCCGCGACAGGAGCTCTACTTTTTCCTGTAATTTATCATAGACGGTCACAATCTGGGACACGGCTCGGCGGGAGGACTCCACACGCTCCTGCAGCTGAGATTCCATTTCTTCACTGGAACTGCTGGCCAAGGTAGCGAGGAAAGAGAAAGCTGGCTCTTGCCCTTCCCCTGAGGATACAGGGGGGAAAAAAGCAGCCGTCAGCATTATAAAAGTGGAAGTATCAAAATCCTTTTTTCCTCAAATGGAAAGCCTGAAAGCCAAGATCTACTTTAAAACCCCAGAGCATGCAGTGGTAGAATCCACCACAAACACTCGCCTCTCTCTCGGTCGTCTTTCCGTTCCTGATTGCTATCGGAGTCTGGTTCTGGTTCTGGCACAACAAGGGCTTTTCTTTCTGTGAGGAGATCTCCCAAACCTTGCTCCAGATCGTAACGTTTAAGGATGATACGGATGTTTTCATCAAACTGAAGAAGGGAAGGTACAGTCATGAGAAAACAGAAGAGCACAACTTTGGAAGTGAAGAGAATGCAAAGGAGAACTAAAATGCTCCAAAGAAAATCTGAGTAAACAAACAAGTAGCTACCTGACTCCAGTACCGGTTGACAATCAGCAGTGAGGCATCATCAGTGGCCTGTCTTCGTTCCAGTTTTTCAATGTGCTCACGGAGTTCATCTTCAATGGCCTGCCGTTGATCCAGCATCTCTGCCAGCTTGCGATTTTTGGTTTGCAGTGTTCGAATGTCTAGCTCCTCCTGCCCCACGAAACCAAACTTATTAGTCTCCACAAAGAAATTAGGCAAACCAGCTGTTAAACTCTACCAGGTCATATTTCCTCTGACCAAAGCTATTCATTTCTTAAGTCTTACAACAAGTAATTGGATAAGAAGTAGGAACAGAAGAAATAAAGAGTCTATGATGACGATGGGAAGGAAGAATGACACTAATATGCTAGAACTTGACCTCACCCACCTCATTGTTCTCTTCACATGGATATCCACAAAGTACTGTGAGGCTCCACTGTCCAGCTTCTGCCCGGATCAACACTGCCATCTATCTTCTCAGCACTGCCCCTCATTCATTCAAGACCTTGGCACCTGGGTTGTTCTCTGTCCCAGTCCCGGCCACTATGTCCAGTGACAATACACACACGGACATGTAAACATGTGGACAAACCATCTAATCCTCCAGCATCCAGGCTGCATTCTGAATCCCTTAACTCTGGTGATTATCTCACTCCCTGTGCTTCAGCCACCCATTTCAAAAGCCGCATCTTGGACTTGTCATTATCCGGAACTGTGCCACAACTGAAATCTTAAATTCCTCAAATGAAACCCTATCTTTCCAGGTACCTCATGTCCTTATCCCCATATACCAGTTTTCATCTGGATCTCCCAGAATTTTAAATTCTCTCCATTATCCTCGTTGGTCCCTTATCTCCACTATCTTCCACACCCTGACCTCAACTTGCGCTCAGGATCCCATTCTCTTCTGTTTCCGCAAAAATAGAACTCCGTCAATAATTCCACACCCCTCTCAGGATCTTTAATTTCTCTCCCTAGCTCCTTCCCTAGGACAAGTTGGGGTCTGGAGGTGGGGGTGGTGGAGGGTGGGGGAGGACCCCAGGCAAAGAAACAGGATTGGAGAGGATTACATTTTTATCTTACCTAGGAATTAATGAGTATTTCAAAAAGAACTGTTTATGAGAACACCAATTTCTTGTTTTGCTTTTATTTTCTCTTGTATTTTGATTAAAATATTCTTGACACGCCCAAAGAGTCAACAGTTTCCCAACTGTACCAGTTCATTAATACTATTAATAAATGAAATCCTCGATCTCTTCACTGAGCACTCCTTTCCCCTTCTTGCTCTGATAGCGGGATGAGAATACTGTTTCCCTGCAGTTTCTCCAGTACCACTCTGGGCCTAGAGGCAGGTAGGTACCCCTCGCTCTCCACTGCCACTTTCAGCCCATTATCCCACCTTCCTCCCTAAAACCTCCTAGCTCTGCAGCTCGTGCCACTGGTCTGCCCCACCTGCCACCCTGCCTTGCTGCACTTGTCTAGAAATGCCCAGGTCACTTCCCCACGTTTCCTGAAGATTTAGCACCTAGCTTATTATCACTCTCCAATGTTACTCCTGTCATAGTCCTCACTGATTTCCAATTCCCATATAGATGATCCTTCCTGTATCTCAAATCAAGTCACTGACCTCCTCTCCTCCAATGATCTTGTCTTCTACCTCCCTTGGCCACCAAACTCTCAGTGATTCTTATTCTTAGCCTGATCTGTATGTGTATGCTCTCTGTAAGCTCAATTTCTCCACAATTACCACCTACTTTTCCAGCTCATGCGCTCTAGTTTCCTGACTCCCACAATTCTTCACCTCCCCCAGGATCTACAATCCATTGCCCCATAACTTTCCTGTCCTTCACTCCTCTCACTTCCTCACTCCCTTCTTTATTGGCATTAAATTCCACAATCAGTCAATATCATGTCTTCCATAACCTTCTCCTTCCTCACCCTTGCCTAGGAAAAACCCCACCCCTGGTAACATCCAACTCTCCACTACTCCAGGCCTACATCCATGCAGCTGAACATGAATAGAAAACATAAAGCACCATGCTGCCTGGGCTGACTTTAAACTCATAATCACAGAGTCAAGTAAGTCCTCAGTGCTGCCCAGCAACAATAATCTATCTTTCTAGTCCCTCTTCAAGATGACTACTTCATACCTTCTCCTGTCTCTTCAAACCTTCAACACTTCCTCCCCCATCCTCACTCTCAGATGAGGCACTTCTGATTTCACTGAAAAAAAAATAGAAGCAATCAGAAGAGAATGTCCACATCTATCTCCCACAACTACAGCTACCAACCTACCTACATCTGAACTCTTTGCCTTCCTCTTTGTTGCTACGGTTCAACTGCCCCTGCTCCTAGTTAAGGCCAGCCCTCCTGTTGTGCATTATATCACATGCTCTCTCCCCTATTGGTGGAAATCGCACCAGCAACAGTCTCCTCTGCTACCCCATCAGCTTAATCCGCTCTACCAAATCATTTCAATCAACATGCTTTAATAGCTCCTATTTTAAAATCAAAACAAGCTTCCCTCAATCCCACATTTCCTTCTAGCTAATGCCCCATTTCTTTGTCTTGCTTTATATCAACACTCCTGCAAATCATTGGTTCTGTCCCCTTTTCCCTAATTCCTCTCCTATTCTCTTTTATTTTTTTTTTTTTTTATAAAATTTTTTTTTCAACGTTTATTTATTTTTGGGACAGAGAGAGACAGGGCATGAACGGGGGAGGGGCAGAGAGAGAGGGAGACACAGAATCGGAAACAGGCTCCAGGCTCTGAGCCATCAGCCCAGAGCCCGACGCGGGGCTCGAACTCACGGAGCGCGAGATCGTGACCTGGCTGAAGTCGGACGCTTAACCGACTGCGCCACCCAGGCGCTCCTCCTCTCCTATTCTCTTAAGCTCACTGCATTCAGGCTTCTAGCACCATCACTCCACAAACAAGATTCTCACTGAGGCTCCTGAGAACCTTCTACTGCTAAACCTAATGACTCAATCCTCCCTTTACCCAGTGCTCCCCTTACTCAAGCCATCAGCAGCACCTGAGTAACTCCTTCCTGAAATACTTTTCTTCATTTGGCTTCTGGGCCCTCACTCTCTCTTGTTCTCCTCCTACTTCATTTTCTGTCTCTTTGGTTAGTCTCTTCTCATCTCCCCAACATGAAAATATCAGTGTTCCAGGGCTCTGCTTTCAGAGCCTAGAGCCTCTAGTCTCATGGATTTAAATACCTCCTACATGGGGTGCCTGGGTGGCTCAGTCAGTTAAGCATCTGATTTCAGCTCAGGTCATGATCTCATGGCTTGTGAGTTTGAGCCCCGCATCAGGCTCTGTACTGACAGCTCGGAGTCTGGGGCCTGCTTTGGATTCTGTGTCTCCCTCTCTCTCTCTGCCCCTTCCCCACTCATGTTGTCTCTCTCTCTCTCTCAAAAATACATAAACATGAAAATAAATACATACATACATACCTCCTACAAAATGATGACTCCCAAATGCTTTAGCCCAGACCTCTCCCTAGACTACAGATGACTGTATCCAACCACCTACCCACTCAGAGGTCTATTAAGTATCCCAAACTTGCATGTCCAAAAATCAAACTCTTAATTCATCCTCTGCAGCCTCCCAAAAACTATGCTCCTCTCATACTACTTCCTAGCTCAGTATGTGAACAGTCTGTACTTCCAAAATTCTGGGATCTCATAAACTTCATCCAATCCATCAGCAAATCCTTTCAACACTACCTCTACACTACAGTGACCCAAGGCACCATGATCCCTCAGCACAATTACTGCAACAGCCTTCTATAGTGGACACTTTTGTGTCTCATGTCATGTCCTGTCAGCCTGCCAGACTTCAGCACAGCCTTGGTGGACAGCTCCATTAGCACCACCAGTGTTCCGACTTAAAGCACACCTAGAGTCTTCATTTTTTGTTCCACACAATCTCAGCTGGCTCACTACAGCAACCTTGAAGTGCAGAGGAAGAGTTATTGCCTTTAAGGGCAACCTTCAACCAACTGGGGCAGGAATCAGTGGAGACAAGCCCCAGTTCCCCACACTTAGAGATGAAATGGGAAGAAGAGGGAGAAGCAACAAGGGAACAATTCTGCTAACTGAACTTCTAGCCCTTGCTCCTCTACAATCTGTTCTCCAAGCTAAGTCAGAGCATGTTACTCTCCCACTTAAGACCTTCCAATGACTCCTCAATGCCTTGTGGATAAAGTCCAAACTAGGATGTATCCTCTCTGCTTCCCTTAGAGCATGTGGCTATTTATCCCTATAAACAGCACATATCCCACTCATAAATACTAGAACACTCTGTTCTCTTGTCTGTGCCACTTTACAAACTGAAGTCCAACAGCTGTCCTCAGGGTAACGCGTAGTGTCTGGCAAATCACAGATGCACAACAAATACTTTTATTGAATTAACAAATGTCCTTGGGATGCATGATGTGAGACAGTGCTTAGACAAAAATCACCTGTTGGCAGCAGTATGGAGTACCTGAATCGCTGACAGACTCAGAAATGACACTTCATCAACAATTTACTCTGAATGTTCCCATTATTCTCTCTATCCTGAGCCTGAATTCAAAAAAGTAAGATGTGGTTTTATAAGCTATGCAAATGCAAAGCATTTTAACACCATACCCCCATCGCTGAGTTCCAGAATAGACTCCTGATCTAGATCCAAACCTATCATAGTGAGCTTCTGATGTCTAATGGACATATAACATTACTATAAGCTTCTGATGTATAACAATTATAACAATCTAATGAAATGGTCAACTCCCTAAGAGCAAGGACAGTGTCTTACTTTATTCACCGTTATATTCATAATATCTAGCCCAATAATTATTAATAGCTCATATATAGAGTACTTACTAAAGTAGAGGTAATGTTTTAACTCTTAACAGAGACTCTTTCATTTTATCCTCTCAACAACCCAATAGGTGGGCACTAGAATTACATTTACAGACATGGAGAAGAAGCACAGTGAGGATAACAAAAGGCCATGCAGCTAGGAAGTGGTGAAGCTGAGTCAATTCCAGGTAGTCTGGCCTCAGACTTCTATCCTTCACCACCCTTCAGTGATTTTGCTACACTGCCTCTTAGTAACTAGAGCCGAACTTTTCAGTGAATGAAGAATGAATGTATAGTTTTCCCGGTGATAAATGCATATAATCAATTTGTATCAAGCACCACACTCTCCAGAGATTAGAAGCACACCTCTGAAAATAAACATCAAATGTTAATGTATCTCTTTTCAGAACTGACCACCACAGCACATCACCTACTTCTGGCTCTTTTATTTCCCTCTTTTCAAATAAATTTCTCTTCCATAAATCTATCTTCCATAAGTTTTCTCTTCCATAAAAAGCCTTCCAGAAGGCTTCCATAAATTCTTACTTTCAGGTTGCAACTCAGAAAAAAGAAGCACACTCTCAAAGCCCTGTTTCCACATACCGTTGAAGAGACACCCCCAAGCTTAATTGTCTCCACTGTGGTCCCTGAATCTTCAACAGCTGTCTTCTTCTCCGGAGGCATGGATGTGCCAGGCTCTCCAGCTGCTCTTTTATTTCCAATTCCAGACATCTTGGCACCAGATGACAGTTTTCCTGGAGAGGGGGAAAACAAACAAACAAACAAACAAACAAACTTAGGTAAGATATACAAAAAGAATAACAATAAAGAGACCATCTATAATGTAAAACGTAGCAATTTTCCAGCCAGCCTTTTTAAACCTAAATCCATTCATTTCATACCAAGCAATACAATCCCCAAACTCCTCTTGGAAAGAAAAAAGTAAATTGTAGAGTAAGAGTCAGGGCTGAATTTACACAACTACCAATTTCTAAACAGAATACTAACAAATAAGACAATGGGCAAAGGATGAAGAGACCAGGGAAAATGCCAGAAATTTCACTTCCTGAAATGCCAGAATCAGAAAAATAGTTTGATCAGGACAGGACCTAATTCTATTGTGCTGGAAAAAATCACAGAGCTGAAAGACACTTGGGAAATATCCACTAAATCATTAATATTGAATAAGTCATGTATCATCTCTGAGACCCAATTTCCTAAACCAGGAATTACTGTGCCTCTTACAAGGAATTAATACGTCTAGAAAGAACTTACCATAATGCCTGACACGAAGAACTCCAATACTAGCTCTCTTTTTCATATTTAGTTTTCCCCCTATTTCCAAATGTTCTCCTCGTGATTTTGTGCAACCCTACAGAACCTAGATCTGAGTGTGAATCACAATTCTACCTCTTAGGGAGCCTTGTGTTGCCCTCAAGGAATTCTCCAAGAGCCTCAGTTTCCTCATATGTACAGTGGAGGCAAACAAATATTCTGTCTATCTAAACTGCTTCCAAGGGTTTCAGAGCTCAACGGAGGAGAAATGAACGCTAACGCACTTCGCTACTTTAGAAGGCAGCCCTGCCCTCACCAAGAGTACACGCTACTCTGCTTCCAATTCACACTCCAGGAGAAAGGGTATCGGTGGCAGTAACCTGAGTCGGACCTCACCTAGAGAGAGAGGAGACTAAGGAGCAAGACAAGGACCCCAGCCTCCCGCGCGCCCAACTGCAGGCCCAGGAGAGGGAAACCCCAGAGCCAGAGACGGCGGAGATTCCCGAGGACCCGCACAGTCCCGCAGCGCCGTTAGCCGAGAGCTCACCTAGGTTCTTCCAACTCGCGCCGCCGGGGAGTGGAACTCAGGGAAGTTATTCACCAGGGTCCGTTCTGCAGCACCACTTCTCACCCCTGACCCGCAGGCGAGGACCCATAGAAGCTTCCGGGGGGCGGGGCCAGGTAAAGGAAGAAGGGAAAGAAAAGAGGATGTCGCTTCGACCCGGCCGGGCGGAAGTGACGCACCGCGAGGGCGCCGAGCGCCCGGAAGTAAGAATAGCGTCTGTAGCAACGCGAGGCGGCTGGGACCTCCGGGTGTACACCACTCTCTCCAGTCCCCGGCCCCCGGCCCTCCGCGCTGTCGCTGGCGTGAGTGTCCCTGACTTTTTCGGCTTGTTGGCCTCTATTACTACGATCTAGTGTTTCTACTGAAAAAAAGTGCGTTGCTCTGTTGCCTCTTACTGGCACCGTCGAGACTCGTTCAGACTGCCGATTGGCTGACGGTCCCGTCAATCTCCCCGCGAAAGCATTAGCCTCAGGCACTTCAGGAAAATGTTACTCCGCGCCTATTAATGCAGAAGTAAAGCGTTCTGGAGAAAATCCAAACTATTTGATGGGTTTCGGGGCTTGTAGTTTTTCTTACAGGGAATTATATACAGCCCTCCCTACACATTAGAATTACTTGGGGACTTTGGTCCCTCTAGGTTAGGGCCTGCATTGGGCAATTTTTAAAGCTTTCCTCTATCCCTTTTCCACCTCCATGATTCTGAGGTGCAACAGGGTTGACAGCTACTGCTTTTCCGCTTCTTTGGAACAAGACATTGACCAGAGAAAAGATAAGAAACATAAATCAGTAAGTAGTTTCTGATCAACATTAGTCTAGTTTAAGCTAATTAGACATTGATTTTTTTTATTCAATAACAAATTATTTCACGTTCAATTAAACTAAATGCCTATCTTTTTAATCATGGAAAAGTAATCAATCTAACTTGCCAATAAAAAGTTGTATGCCTCACACAACTATGAACTACCCAATGACATCAGATAGGGGTCCAGAGATCAAGAACGATTACTGTATCTGTTGCATCCACACGACTCCTGAAACAGAATGCTACAGGCACCAGAGACATTCAGTTTATTGCAAGGAGAGGCAAGGCAAACCGATCGATCAGGACCGACACTCTTGACCAGAGTGCAGTCTTGAACAGCCAGGGTACATTGTTTTTATAGCCAACCACATCGTATTATTATCACCTGGGAACAGAACAAAGGAATAGTTATCAGGGTGGAAACAGTTCAAACAGGCCCTTGCCCCAATCCAATCAAGCGCTAATCCATCCCTTGATTGATAGGATAAGGCTGTTATCTCTTAACATCTTTGTTTTAACACTATAGGTTATCTCTTAAGGCTACAGGTTAGCCCTATCCTTACATTTCCCTTTTCTTGTCCGTGAATCAATCCCTTGATTCATCATTAGGAACTAAGCCAACATAGTTGGACCTAATCATAAATTTATATTTCACCAACTCACCTCTTGACATACTGTACTAACCAATTGATAGTGCATGGGCCGATAGTTAACCCAAGAAGTAACAATAGCAGTGGCCCAGCTATGGTGGTGAGCAGCGATGTGAGCCAGGCAGACCAAGAGTGATACTAATTATTGCTGGCCTCCCTGGTATGTTCCCTGGCTCTAAGATTGTTCCTTACTAAACTCAGTGTCTCGAATTACTCTGGAATTGTTGGCATGAGACACTATGCACCAACCCTGCCCTTGGAGGTCCCCGTAGGGTTAAAATTGGTCGTGAACCCCAAGTGCACAATGACATCATACATTCGGAGGCCCCAAGTGTGCCCAGTATCTCAGAATGATGAGAAAATAGATGAGCTGGTGTTGGGTTACATTTTCCTTGGGCCGCACATTGGGGGTTCGGGGTTCTAAAGAGAGTAATTAGGGGGTCAAGGTCCCATCCTGTTAACCAGGGGGCTAGCATCTCACAACCCCATTTGGCACCGTGGTATTAACCCTCTCCTTCCCATTTTTTCTATCTGCATCTTAGCCACATTTCGTTCTAGTGCCCTATTTCCTCATCCACAATTGTTCTCCCCCATGTTCCTGAGAGCTCTTGCCCAGGTTTGCAACCCCCATTCTTCTTCTACCAGGTCACACAGGTCGAACAAGAAACAAAGCATAGTACTCGAGGCTTTAGATGTTACCACACCTTCCCTGTGACAATGTCACAGGTATTGCCAATAAGACAAGGGGTGCAGTTCTGCACAGTCTCCCAAGCTTATTATACAAACCCAGACAACTGTTATTCCCGCATCAGTCTTATCTTTAAAGGATCCTCTGGGTGCTTTTTGACCTTCCGTCACTGTTCGTTCTCTGGTCCCATATCAGTCCTGGTGTTTCCGCCTCCGTACAGTTTTTCTTAACCTGAAAGTGATGAATCCAGGTTCGGACACCATCTACCTTCACAGCCGTTGGTGTAGTCAGGATCACGGTGTGCGGTCCTTTCCAGCGTCGCTCCAGGGTTTTAGGTTCATGCCTCTTGACCCAAACTAAGTCTCCTGGTTGAAAGGGTGGGGAAGTACAGGAGGACGGGCAAAGGCTTCTTTCAGGGCCTTGGTTATTTCCTTTTGTACAAGATGCAGAGCCAGGAGTGAAGCCAACAAGTGGTCCTGTTCTAGCTGTTCCTTTATGTCGTCCCCTAGCCTCGGCAAGATAGGTGGAGGTCTGCCAAATAAGATTTCGTAAGGGGACAATCCCTTGAGAAATGGAGTACAACGCGCTCGCAAAAGGGCAAGAGGCAGAACATTTTGCCAATTTTCGCCAGTCTCAAGGGACAATTTGGTTAAGGTCTCCTTTAGAGTCTGATTCATCCTTTCCACTTGACCCGAGCTCTGGGGTCTATAATGCACAATGTAATTTCCAATTTATTCCCAATGCTCTGGCTAGACCTGCGATACCTGTGCCCTGAAGGCTGGGCCATTGTCCAATCCTATGCTCAGAGGCAGTCTGAATCTAGGAATTAGTTCATTTAATAATTTTTTTTAACTGTCACCTGAGCCATTTCTGATTTAGTGGGGAACGCCTCAACCCACCCGGAAAATGTGTCCACAAAAACGAGCAGATATTTGTCTCTGTATTTCCCTGGTTTAATTTCAGTAAAATCCACTTCCCAAAACCGGCTTGGCTCAGTTCCTCTAGCTCTTTTAGCTTCTGAAACCTTATTTGCACCCTGATTTACTTGGGCGCAACTTACATATCTTTCAACCATCTTCTCAATCTCTTTTCCCAGCCCTTGCACCCTGAACTTTTTCTGCACCAATTCTGCCATCTTTGTTTTTCCCAGATGAGTCCCTTGGTGGAGCAGACACACCATACGTCGCCCAAGTACAACAGGTAAGAGTATCTTACCTTCAGGATCCTGAACCCACTTTTGTCCCGGTATCATACTTCCTGAATGATCAGGAGTCTCGCAGGTTCCCAGATGGCTGTTAGAAGGTGTAGAATTTCGGCTTTATTTTTGATGTCCTTGCCCTCCGCTGTGAGGAGGCCGCGCTCTTGATAGATGGACCGTGTACATGCACAGTTGCAAAGTCATTAACTGACTTTTTTTTACCCAAGTTTCAGGGCTTTAGTTAGCACGATGAGCTCTGCGAGCTGGGCTGAGGTTCCCAGGGGAAGGGTCTGTTGCCATAGAACCTTGTGGTCTGTGGTAACTGCAGCACCAGCATGCCTTTGCCCTTGAAACACAAAACTACTGCCGTCTGAAAACATGTTGATATCAGGATCCTGTAGGGGAACGTCTGTGAGATCGGAGCAGAGGGACGAAACTGTCGCTAAGTCTCTGGGCAAGAATGTAGAGGGGGACCTAGTCCTTCGGGCAATAAAGTAGCTGGGTTTAAGGCTGCGGGGGCACAAAAATGTATCCGAGGCTGGTCAAGCAGCAATGCCTGATACTGGGTAATCCGAGCATTTGATAGCCACCATTCTGGGGGAGCCCGCAGTAAGGCCTCCACTTCATGGGGCCCCGTAACAGACAACGTCTGTCCCAGGGTTAGTTTATCTGCGTCTTTTACTAGTAGCACGGTGGCAGCAATCTGTCGAACGCACGTGGGCCACCAGGAAGCAACTGGGTCTAGCCTTTTGGCTAAATAGTGCCTGGGACCTGGGCACCAACCAGTGGCCTGAGTCAGAACTCCCTTGGCTACCCCCCCTTTCTCGGCTACAAACAAATGGAATGGCTTAGTGGGATCTGGCAGGGCCAAGGCCGGTGGGGTCATGAGAGTCTTTCAAAGCTTGGAAGGCTTTAGTTTGAGTCTCCCCCCATGTGAGGGACTCCGGAGACCCCTTGAGAGTGGCATACAAAGGGGCTGCCAGTTCAGCAAAGCCAGGTATCCATAGTCTGCAGTAGCCTGCTGCCCCCAGGAACTCACGAACTTGTTTGCAAGTTTTAGTATGAGAAATAGAGTCACTGAGGTAGCACTTACTTTTTAATGTTGTAACCTAAGTGAGTGACCGCAGTGAGACAGATCTGCGTTTTGGCTGATACTCAGTATCCCAGTTTTTGCAGAAGACTCAAGAGTTCCTTGGTGGCACTCAGGCATTCTGAATTAGAGGGGGCCACCAGCAAGATCTCATCAACATACTGCAACAGAGTTACCTGTGGTTTGGAGATTTGAAATGGTTCTAAATCCTGGTGCAGGGCTTCATTAAGAAGAGTAGGGGAGTTTTTTGAATCCCTGGGGAAGTCGCCTCCAGGTGAACTGTCCGGCTTTTCCCTCTTCAGGATTGGTCCATTCAAATGCAAACAGTGGCTGGCTCTGTGGAGCCAGCAGGATGGCAAAGAAGGAGTCTTTTAAGTCCAGAACTGTATAATACACCTGAGAAGGGGGAAGCAGACTAAGGAGAGTATACAGGTTGGGTACAGTGGGATGAATATCCACTACTCTGGAGTTTACTGATCTCAGGTCATGGACTGGCCAAAAATCGGATGAGTTAGAGAGGAAGAAGTGAAGTATTCCATGATGACTTGCATGGGGTCAGAATGCCTGAGCTGTGCAAACGCTTGATGTGAACAGAGATTCCCTGCCTAGCCTCCCGGAACATAGGATATTGTTTCAGTCTTACCGGAAGCGCAGACGACTTAAGTTCCACAATTACCGGGGCTTGATGAATCACTAGTCCAGGTGGATTGATCTCGGCCCATACCTGGGGAAAGTCTGCCTGGAGACTTTCAAGCAGGGGATTGACTGTGTGAACATTTTCATTGGGCACCGGGGTAAATAGGCCCTCTTCCCCAAGTGGCACAGTCACCATTACTATTGTTGGGCCATCCTGGCCGAATTTAACATGAATACCCCCTTCAGTGAATCTCAAAGAGGCAGTTAGTTTATATAATAGGTGTCTACCCAGTAATCCAGGGTAGGGGCATTCAGGCATGATTAGGAAAGAATGTGTACCAGTTTTACGGCCTATATCTACTTGTCGTTCAGTGGTTCATTTACAAGTTTGGGACCCAGTCACTCCTTCCACTAGGATTGCTCCTCGCCTGGTGGGGCCAGGATCTTGTTTTAGAACGGAAAAGTTTGCCCCAGTGTCCACCAAGAAGGTCTTCGGCTGGTCCCCTATATTAACAGTAACCAACGGCTCAGAAGGGGCCACCAAGTCGCGGCCCTGTCAGTCGAAATCAGCTTCCATTACAGACACCTGGGGTGGCCGAGTTTTACGCGAGGCTGTTGGGGCAATCCTTTTTCCAGTGTCCCTCTCGCTTTTAATATGCACATCGGTTTTTTCCTAGTGGCACTCTAACCCTGTGTCTTTTTTGTTTTTCCCCAGACCAGAATTCTTTGGGTGTTTGGGGTCCCCTTCCCTCGCGGGCATCCAGGACGGCCGCTACCACCCGAGTCAATTTTTTTGTCCGTCTCTCTGCCCGAGAATCCCTATTGTTAAAAACTTTTTGGGCTATTTCAACTAACTCAGGTAAATTTTTTCCCTTCAAACCCATCTAATCTTTGCAATTTCTTCCGAATGTCTGGGGCTGCCTGTGAGACAAAGGCCAGGTTTAATGCCCTTCTATTTTCAGGTGCCTCAGGGTCAATAGGGGTAAAGGTACGGTACGCTTCCATGAGCCTTTCTAAGAAGGCTGAGGGGCTCTCCTCAGTCCCTTGAACTACTTCAGTTACCTTAGACTTGTTTGTGGGCCGGCGGCCGGCCGCTCGGAGACCTCCCAGCAGAGTCTGGCGAAATAGGGTCAATGATTGCCTACCGTGAGGAGTGTTTGGATCCCAATCTTCAGGGTGCGAGGAAAGAAAGACTTCCTTGAGTAAGGCGGGATCCTCGGTGGGATGCCCGTTTGGCCCCATCACCAATTTCCAGGCCTCACGTACGGATCTTATCCCATTCCTCGGTAGTGGAGAGCGCCTGCAAGAGCTGGCAGTCATCCCAGGATGGCTGATGGGTCACAAATATAGTTTCAAGGAGAGAAATTAATGCTTGGGGTTTTTCTGAGAACGGGGGGGGGGGGGGTGGTTTGAAGCTTCCAGTTATAAAGGCCGCTAGTGGAAAAGGATACATAAATCATAAAGGGTCGGACATCACCCTGCAGGGGTGGCCCTGGCCGAAGCAGTAAGGCAGTGAGAGGGGGATGGAAGGAGGTTCCTGACTGGGTGTGAGACAGGCTCAGGGGAGTGTCCCGACTTGGGCTTGCCTCGTATTCTCTGCATGAGAACTATAGGGCCATTTACAAGTTTCTTCTTCTTCCTCCGGTGCAGATGGTAAAGGGGGCGGCCGCTTAGTCCCGTCAAAATTCTTATCAGGTGGACGGCCTTTAAGTGGCAAAGCCTGTGCTTTAGGGAGGTGAGGGGGAAGGAAAGGTTTTAGCCAATCTGGAGGGTTTTCAGTGAGGGTTCTCCATGCCTCAATGTATGGGATTTGATCTTTTCGTGCCTAGAATAGACAATAGCATGAACCTTATGTACCAGAGTAAGGTCAAAGGACCCCTGAGGAGGCCATTCAACCTGAAAGCTGGTCCATTCCACCTCGCAGAGTTCGAAGGACTGGCTTCTTGACATGAAAGCCGAGAATTGAGGCAGCTTTCCATAGTCCTGGAAATGGGCTAGTATGAGACTCTGAGAGGTGGGGGTACTCTGATTTTGACCCATGACAAAGATAGGCAGAACCAAGAAGGATGCCCAGACAATCAACAGAAAGAAAACAATTAGGCAAAACCAAGTAGGATGCACAATCAACAGAAAGAAAATAATTAAGACAAGAACAGAACACATGTTCGAGATCTCGAAGCCAGTGGGCCACAGCAGCCACATAAAAATAGGATCTTTTCTAACAAAAACCAAGCCAAATGGGATCCACCGGCATCCCTGCAGGAACCCTGACTCTGGGTCTATAGCCGTGTCCAGCAGACCCTTCTTGAGTCATTCAAATGGCGCACCCCAATCCTTACCTCTCCCAATCCCGAGCCTCCTTCCAGGGGTCAGTGGAGCAATCCGAGGAAAAGCAATCCCTCTTTCAGACATTTAACTTTCCTGGCCAACGCACCAAATGTTGTATCCACACGACTCCTGAAACAGAATGCTACGGGCACCAGTGACAGTCACAACAAAGTTTATTGCAGTGAGAGGCAAGACAAACCGATCGATCAGGACCGACACTCTTGACCAGAGTGCGGTCTCTAACAGCCAGGGTACATTGTTTTTATAGCCGACCACATCGTATTATTATCACCTGGGAACAGAACAAAGGACTAGTTCCCAGGTGGAAACAGTTCAAACAGGCCCTTGCCCCAATCCAATCAAGCGCTAATCCATCCCTTGATTGATAGGATAAGGCTGTTATCTCTTAACCTATAGTGTTAAAACAAAGATGTTATCTCTTAAGGCTACAGTTAGCCCTATCCTTACAGTATCTTTAAAAAAATGAAAGGAAGGAAGGAAGGGAAAAAGACCCAGTGGAATTTAGGCAGCTTTGAAAAAAGGATCAAACCTAGTCCATGTTGGATTTCTAGTAGTATGAAGACTTTGGTCCCTGTACCCACGGGGTCTTACCTGTGCACGAAGTGAGAAAGTAAACAAGTGTTTGCGGTTCGGGTTATTAGAATAGTTTGCCTGGTCAGGAAAGGAGTAACTGGCTCCAATAGAATTCAGATTTTACTAGGTGAAGCAGAAGCCTAAGGACTGTGTTTGGGGGCCTGAGATAAGGAAACTGAAGGACTCCATAAAAATCTGCTTTTTGCTTATTTTCTGCTTCTATTCTTGTTAGGACCTGCATCCCATCCCATTTTACATATGCTTTGTAATGCAAATAGCATATGTACTCCTTGTAAGGGACTAGGAGTTAAGGATTTCTCTAGTATAGATAACTACTAAGGAAGGACCGAGTGAGAATGACTGGGAGAGGCTATGATATACGTATTCCAGACCACCAGAGCTAAACATCTGAACACCAAGACCCCCTAGCTCCAAGGAATAACACCTGGGACCTTGTCTTGTTCTAACTAGTTCCTGGATGCCTGAGAGTGTAGCAAGATTCTCGCACAGAGAGACAGGACACAGGCTTTTCTGTCCGGGAAGCAACTTTGTCATGCCAGCATGAGCTCAGTGGGTTCTTACCTGAAAAACTGAGCCCCAAGCGCAGCAGAGTATAGCCTTTTATGCAATTTCTACTTGTCTCCCATATGGGGTGACATATAGTCTGATTGGACACAGTCCAAGTTACAGAGTCATGTCACAGCTATGTACATGTGTATAGTTGATCGGGCCACATTGCCTTACTTTGTTCTGAGGAGGCCTCCACCACATCCCTTAGGAAGGGGCTCTACCACAAGAGGACACATACACAAGATCATAAATAATCCCCAGTAAAACCCCCAGACCCCAAACAAAGACAAGATTCATCCTCCTTTCCTTTCTGAGTTTCCTGGTATCTCCTATGCAGATACTCCATCTGTTTCTGCTCTCTTTATATCCTCATAAACTCTGCTCTCACCCCCTGCTAGCTCAGAGTTTGATTTCCATCCTTCGAGAAGCCAAGGATCCTCTTGGCTGGTCCTGAGGGACCCCTCCGGGGTCCTACTGGCATCAGACCCACCTGCTGAAATGTATTGTGTGAGGTAATGACACTGATTCTCCCATCTTCCTCTTTTGGCTGCACTTCTATTGGCAAGCCTTGCATTCAGAGAACCACTAAATGACAAGCAATGGTTCTTCTAGCCTAAAGCTTGTAAACTAGAGTTTCACAGGCTGTATTTAGTCAACAGATAAGCTTTGTTTGTTTTGGGCAGTATTGGCTGTCCTTTGTGGTTAAAAACAAAATCCAACATTTAAAATAGGATATTTGACATAAAAATGCAGATTATCAACTTCTCTTGAAAATGTTGAAACTCAGCATCTTCATATTCTTATATTCTGTGGTTATGTTGACTAGGGCTGAGTTGTGCTTCCTCTTTTAGTTCTGTTTACTGTAATCCCCACTAATACCAGTTCCCTCACACTAATTGAGTTTCGTTTGGGTGTCGTCACCTGTGTGTCGTACTACGACAAATCAATCGCTGATTGTAAATGAACATTGTTGGTTGCCTACCCAGAATCCATCCCCCCCCCCACTTTCTTAATAGAACACAAGCAGGATTCTATTCAAGTATCCATTTAGCCCCCTTCATTCCCTATGTTTTAGAGAAAGCTAACTTCACTTTCATCTCCAAAGATTGTCTTTATATAAACAGTCTCATGCCCCATGCAAAGTCCTAGTCTTTTTTTTTAATTAAAAAAAAATTTTTTTTAATGTTTATTTATTTTTCAGACAGAGAGAGACAGAGCATGAATGGGGGGAGGGTCAGAGAGAGAGGGAGACACAGAATCGGAAGCAGGCTCCAGGCTCTGAGCTGTCAGCACAGAGCCCGACGCGGAGCTCGAACTCGTGAACCACGAGATCATGACCTGAGCCGAAGTCGGACACTTAACCGACTGAGCCACCCAGGCACCCCAACAAAGTCCTAGTCTTAACAGTGGACAGTTTAATCAGGGTTAATTGCTTAGACTACTACAACCAAAGCAGTTTACTTCTGATTTTTTTGTGTGAGAACTGAAACTCCTGGAGCCTTCTTGCCAACAAGCTTAATAATGAAGCCAACACAGAGGTGGGAAGATCTAAGAGAATCTCAGAGAAATGGTGAGGACACTCCTCACTTCAACCCACACTTCGGAGAAAAACTGAGAAGAGGGCACATCTTTGTAGAACCTTTCAATTCTAATGATGTAGATAACCATATCCTCCAGCTACTGGTAGGCTCTATTTTTTCTGAAAGTCCCAGTCAGCCATCTGACACCTTGAGAATAAGACTTTTTACTTTACATCTGAAGTAGGTGTCCTGATTCAAACAGGTAGCCTCACCATAAAGAATTGGGGATACGCAATAGATAAAGTGGAGGATGGCAGAGACCTCTCTCAAAGAACATATTCCCTATTTATAACCAGCAACCTCCTGATCAACATCTTAATCGAGAGGGAAAAGAATAGTCCTAGAAGAATAAGTTTGGCCCTCATGAACAGTAGACCAGCATTTGCCATCCTGTCCTATGGCCTGTCTTTGTTAACTACACAATTCTGCCACGAGGTGGCAGCAGGTGACATGCTTTCATCCCCAGTTTCTCTCCTAAAGCTTCACTGCCAAGTACCCTACTGTATTACTCTTTGGTCACATCTTCAATTTCACTCTTAGAAACCTGGCCAACTACTTATGGTGAGCTTAATGCTCTCCTGAAGGACAAAATTAAGATGCTTAGGATTTTTTAGTTACCATTTGTCTATGCTCCCTGCAAATGCTCCGCTAGAAGATTATTATTTTATCTCTATGCATTCAAATATTCCATGAACTCTAGATTGGGCTATTTGTGTGCTAAACATAATTCCTTTACTTATCCTTACTTTTAGTCAAGTATTTTATCTAGTGTGACATCACTTGTCAACTATAAGCATATAGGTTCCATGGCCCCTGCTCTAGACTTAGTGAATCAGAATCTCCAGAGGAAAATTCTCTGGAAATGCAAGTTCTTACTTTTGTTAACTATGCCCCCCTTAGGGACACATTTGAGAACACTGCCCCAAGTGAGGCTATCCAGCCCTGCCTGACTGAGAGTGTTCTGCAGAAAAGAGTTCCCTCCTCTTGTCCTCAGCTTTCCCCTCCCTCATAGACATTCAGCATTGCCACGTCTTTCTTCTTCCCCACACTTCTGTCTTCTCCCCAGATCACCGAGCCTACTATGTTATACCCTCTTTGTACGATTTCTGCAGATCATGCTTGTGGCTTTAGTCCAGGGAGCCAGCAATCTTGAGAGCTGATATAGTCACAAATTTTCAGAGAAGCCACCCTTCACTTTATACTCTCCTAAAAAGCTACATTGTGTCTGTTACAGTCACATAATTGGTCTTCTACGTTTCTATGCCATGTGACATTCTATGTTTACATTACTAATATTTTTATAATTTTGATCTCTATTATGTCGACAGCACACCGCAGCATCCACTGGATGACCAAAGGATAGGGATAAGCAGTGCTGGAGGTCCAAAACTATGACTTCAAAGAATGTCACTTTGGAGTCTTGCTAAGAGACACAGAGGTCTGGGCCTCTTGCAAATGGATGTGGAGTCTTGCTGAAAGGTGGTCCTACTCCCAGCACACAGGCACTCTCTTGATCCCTCAGATGGTGATTCGTTAAGAGATTATTGTATTTTACTCCAAAGTTATGGGCTGTTTTTACCCTTGCAGAGGGGAGGATGGAAGAAGTGTCCATTACCCAATACTTTTTTTTTTCTTTTTAATTTATTTTGAGAGCACAAGAAAGAGAGCACGAGCAGGGCAGGTGCAGAGAGAGAGGGAGAGAGAGAATCCCAAACAGGATTCTAGGCAGCGCAGAGCCCAACAAGAAGCTCAATCCCATGAACCGTGAGATCATGACCTGAACTGAAATCAAGATTCAGACGCTCAACGGACTGAGCCACTCAGGCTCCCCTTTTATTTACTTATTTATTTTTATTACCAACAATTTTCAACAACCCAGTGCTATGGACTGAATTGTGTCCCCCCAAAACTCATGTGATCCCCAACCCAATGTTGTTGCAGGATTTTTTTACCACCATACCCAGGATTCATTGCTCCCACTTCGAAGAATGAAGTAGTGGACACAAAATGAGCAGCAGGCAAAAGTTTATTAGCATACCTCTATTTTCTATTGTCCTTTCTTATTTCTTTCTGGAGAAACTTCAATCTGCTGTTCCTCAGCTTTATCCATTCTGCTATTTCACCTATTTTTCTTTTCTTTTTTTTTTAATTTTTTTTTCAACGTTTATTTATTTTTGGGACAGAGAGAAACAGAGCATGAACGGGGGAGGGGCAGAGAGAGAGGGAGACACAGAATGGGAAACAGGCTCCAGGCTCTGAGCCATCAGCCCAGAGCCTGACGCGGGGCTCGAACTCACGGACCGCGAGATCGTGACCTGGCTGAAGTCGGACGCTTAACCGACTGCGCCACCCAGGCGCCCCAGCCTACTTTTCATACCTAATATTTCTCCCTAATTCCATTTTTGTTTACATTTTCTTCTTCTTTGATATTAACATCTTCTCTTATCTCTTTTAGTATGTGTACTAAAAGTAGTATGTTTACTACTTTAAAATTGCTGGTCTATTTGCTCTGTTACCTTGTGATAGAATTTATAATCCAGCATATTCCTTGTGGTTTCTTTTGGTTGTTTTTTTTTTTTTTTGATGTTTAATTTATTTTTTAGAGAGAGTGAGTAATTAGAAGAGGAATAGACAGAGAGGATCAGAGGATCTGCGCTGACAGCAGAGAGCCCAATGTGGGGCTTGAACTCACAAACCGTGAGATCATGACCTGAGCTGAAGTCAGAAACTTAACCAACTGAGCCACCCAGAAGCCCATGTCTTTCTTTTGAAATAGTTATTCTTCTGGGGCGCCTGGGTGGCTCAGTTGGCTAAGCTTCCGACTTCAACTCAGGTCATAATCTCACAGTTCATGGGTTCAACCCCACATCAGGGCTCGGATTCTGTGTCTCCCTCTCTCTCTGCCCCATCCCCACTCATGCTCTATCTCTTTCTGTCTTAAAAATAAATAAAACATTAAAAAAATTGAAATAGTTATTCTTCTCCAATGTCATGTTATTTTGGCCTGTGGGCTTATTTTCCCCTGTGTATGTATCAGGCAACATACCAGGGAGAAGGACAGTCCTCATGTCAGCTCCTGGTTACCATGAAATGAGTGGAGAGCCCTGGCACCAAATATGTCTGAGCTAATCACATTCACTTTCAAAATAATTTCTCAGGTCAAAGCTCCAACTTTTCCTCCCAGGGTGAAAAGCATTTGGGAGAGATACTTTCAAAACTGTTGCTCACTGGTCCTGGAGTTTGGAAGGGGAAGGGTGGGAAAGTAATTGCTCAGAGGGAGTCAATCCCATCTATTTCCTCCTCACACACAGAAGACTCTGGCCCCACTGTGTAATCTTGACATCTGGGCCAGAGCCCCGAGTCCCCACAGGGAGAGGTACAGGCCAGCTGTGGGGCTAGTTCAGTGTCTTGTCAGGAACCACAGCAGAACCTACAGCCAGCCCATCTCCACTGTCCCCTGCCTCCAGCTGCTTTCCATTCTCCAACATTCAGTTGCTCTTACCTCCTCACCCACTCATCCCTTATACCGACTTTGCCTTTATTCTATTTGCTCTTGAACTTTCTCCAGTCTGGCTTCTACCCCCAACACTCTACTGAGAGACTGCTGTATTCAGCATCATAGTAGACTCCAGCCTTTTTGCTAATCCATGTTGTGTCCTCATCTTTAACACGTTGACACAATTAATTAATCCCTCCTTGAAGAACCTTCTCTTGGATTCAATGATGCCATCACAGCATCCAACTTTTCTTCCTGCCTCACAGACTCTTCTTCTCAGGCTCATTTGATTGCTTCCTATACTACCACCTAACGGCTGTCAGATGGCCCTGAGCACTCAGCTGGCCATAGAAGGTAGATAGTGAAGGGGAGCCTGCCAGTAATTTTCATTCAATTTATAGCAATTAGAGTGGTCTTTTAAAAGCACATTTTTTAAAATATGAAATGTATTGTCAAATTGGTTTCCATACAACACCCAGTGCTCATCCCAACAGGTGCCCTCCTCCATACGCATCACCCACCCTCCCCCTAAAAGCACAAATTGAATAATGCTATCTCCTGGCTTCCCATTGCACTTGGAGTAAAATCGAATCATGTGGTTATGGCTTATAAGATTTGCATGGCCTGCTTAGTCTCCCCACATACTCATTAAGCTCCGACTCTGTCCAGGCTCAGAGCTTTCTATTTTATTTTATTTTTTAAGTTTACTTATTTATTTTGAGAGAGAGAGAGAGAGAAAACACAAGTAGGGGAGGGGCAGAGGGAGAGGAAGAGAGAGAATCCCAAGCAGGCTCCTTGCTGTCAGTTATTTACCTCTCCTGGGATCATGACCTGAGCCAAAATCAAGAGTCAGACTTTTAACTGACTGAGCCACCCAAGGGGCCCCAGACCTTTCTATTTTAATTACTGCTATCTCTCTGGAACTTACGGTAGTGCCTGACAAATAGTAGATATTTGTAGTAAGCTGAATAACGGCCCCCAAAGATATCCACATTCTAATACCTGGAACCTGTAACTATGTTACTTTATATGGCAAAGAGACTTTGCAGATGTAATTAACTTAAGGACCTTGAGATGAGGAGATAAGAATGTCTGTGTGCCCCCAAAATTCATATGTTGAAACCCTAATCCCCCAAAGTGATGGTATTAGGAGGCGAGGCCTTTGGGAGGTGATTAGGTCATGAGGGCAGAGGGATTAGTGTCCTTACAAAAGAGACTCCAGAGAGCTGGCTTGCCCTTCTGCCATCTGAAGTTACAGTAAGAAGATGGCTATCAATGAGGAAGCTGGTCCTCAAGAGACACCAAATTTGCCAACACCATGATCTTGGACTTCCCAGACTCCAGAACAGTGAGGAATGTGTTTGTTATTCATAAGCCACCAGTCTATGACAGTTTGTTACAGCAGCCCCAATGGACTAAAACAGGGAGAGTATCCTGGAATACCCTGGTGAGCTCTGAATGTAATCACAAGGGCTCTTAATAAGAGGGAGGCAGGAAGATTAAAGGAGGAAGAAAATGATGCGCTGATGGAAGAAGGGAAGAAAGGGCGATGTGATACATGGCCATGAGCCAAGAATGTGGGCAGCCTCTAGAATCTGGAAAAGATCAGGAAGCAGATTCTTCCCTGAAGCCTCCAGAAAGAACCAGCTCTGCTGACATCTTGATTTTGGTCCATAAGACAGACTTCTGACCTTCAGAATTGTAAGAGATTACATTTGTGTTTGTTTCAGATTTGTGGTAATGTGTTACAATAGCAATAGGAAACTAACATAGTGCAGAAAGTATGGGTCAGAGGGTTGAATGAATTTAAAATATCATTGCTTTAGGGGTACCTGGGTGGCTCAGTCGGTTGAGTGTCCGACTTCAGCTCAGGTCATGATCTCACAGCTTGTGAGTTCGAGCCCTGCATTGGGCTCTGTGCTGACAGCTCAGAGCCTGGAGCCTGCTTCAGATTCTGTGTCTCCCTCTCTCTCTCTGCCCTCCTCCACTCATGCTCTGTCTCTCTCTGTCTCAAAAATAAATAAACATTAAAATATCATTGCTTTATATGTATGTCCAAATACGGTATCTCTGAGCCACCCCTCCCCAACGCAGAAACAGTCCCAGTCAGAGTGTCCTCTGGTTATTTTGGGGAATGAGTTCCCAACTACGGTTGTTCCTATGCCCCCATTAGTGAAAAGCGATGGGGAAAATGATGGAGACCTGACTTCACTACAAACAGTCTGGTCTATTTCTGACTCTGATCAGAGTGTCTCTTCCCAGGTTAGTGGGTAGGATGAGACACATGCCATCCTGTTCCCTTTTGTTTTCCCTTGTGTTTGTTCACCCTGCCTCCGACCCAAATGTTCTCCTCTAGTTCCAAAATAAAAGCCTCAGCATTGCGATGATGCAAATACACGATGGTGGGAAATTGCAGTGAGGTCACTGCTGGCCTCAAACAGTCAAAAACGTCCTGTTACACACACACATACACACACACACACACACACACACACACACACACACTCCCCACAGATTGAGAGAGAAAGAGATGGGAACACAATAAAGATATTCATAACTGTTTAATTTGGCTTAGACTTTTTACTTTCAGTAAATTTTGATTTTCTTTTTACTTGACTGTACTTGTAAATTTTTCACAATGAGCATAAATTATTTGTAAAATAAGTAAACTTTGGGGTGCGTGGGTGGCTCAGTTGATTAAGTGTCAGACTTTGGCTCAGGTCATGATCTCATGGTTCGTGAGTTTGAGCTCGCATCAGGCTCTGTGCTGACAGCTCAGAGCCTGGAGCCTGCTTTGGATTCTGTGTCTCCCTCTCTCTCTGCCCCTCCCCGGCTCACGCTCCCTCTCAAAAATAAATAAACATTTAAAAAACAAATAAAATAAAATAAGTCAACTTTATAACAGAAAATATGTCAATTAGGTACAACCTATTTTTAGAACCATGGTGGGGTTGCTACCAAGCCAAGAGTTTGACAAAAATATGAGAGGAATATAAATTGTCAGCACTGCAGCAGAGTCTTAATACAATCAGGTGATGGAAGTTAGTTAGTAATGCAAATTAGGCAACAAAAATTGTTTCTAAGAGGCGTGGACCAGCAAATCCCCAGTACACAGAGTGGCATCATGACCGTAACAGACTGCTTAGCATATACATAAGTGACATGAATCCTCATGGAAGCACCTCCGAGTCCTCAAACCCTGGTATGCATCTGATTCCTAGTCCCGAATTTTTGACCCGGTATCTTCCGCTTCCCTGAGAAGCTAAAACAACCCTCCTCAGTTAGATGAGTGGCTTTTTAGTCCTGGGAAGATTTATAATTAACTACAGAGAAAATGAATTAAATTAAACACATAGTATTAATACTTTCATTTAACTCAAGAGAATCTGTGTGTGTCTACAATGTTTAAGAGAATCTGGCAGTCTGTCATAATTGTAAGTTAAAAGACATGAGAATTTGATTCAATGTAGAAACTGCATTGAGGGGCGCCTGGGTGGCGCAGTCGGTTAAGCTTCCGACTTCAGCCAGGTCACGATCTCGCGGTCCGTGAGTTTGAGCCCCGCGTCAGGCTCTGGGCTGATGGCTCGGAGCCTGGAGCCTGTTTCCGATTCTGTGTCTCCCTCTCTCTCTGCCCCTCCCCCGTTCATGCTCTGTCTCTCTCTGTCCCAAAAATAAATAAAAACGTTGAAAAAAAAAATTTAAAAAAAAAAAAAGAAACTGCATTGAATGTTACAAGACTTTAGAGGCATTCTATACAGGAAGGTATTAGATGTTCAAAAGTTGTTTAAATACTTTGTAAGCTTTTTGTTTATGAAAGTGTTGTGTTTACTGTCAGGTAACTAAAACATGTAAGAAAATCAAACATATTTAAATGTACAAATGTAATTTAAAATCAACAAATTAAAAAGAAAAATTGCGTGTTTACATATAAAACTATCAGATTTATAAACAGAAGAACAGATTTATAAATTAAATTTACAGAGTTAAAAAAAGATAGGTTTTAAGAATTTCCACATTAATATATTCACCTTATTTTCAATCCATGTAACTGCAGGTATTTCTTAAAAGGCAGAAAAGCCCCCCCCCCCAACATTAAAAAAACACAAACTCTCATTATCATAACTAAATTCTTACAGCAACAATAGAAGAAAATGAAATCTCAGGTTTCAAAAAAGTGGTGTTATGTATATTATATTTAAATCGGAAATTTTAAAAAATGTATGCCAATCACATAAAAACTTAGTTTGACATCCCTCTAGAATTTTTTTTTTTTTTTTTTTTTTTTTTAGTTTATTTTGAGAAAGAGAGAGCACGCACACAAGTGAGCAGGGTAGGGGCTGAAAGAGGAAGAGAGAGAGAATTCCATGCAGGCTTCACACAGTCAGCACAGAGTCTGATGTGGGGCTCGAACTCATGAATCCGAGATCATGACCTGATCTGAAATCAAGGGCTGGACACTCAACCAACTGAGCCACTCAGGCGCCCTGACATCCCTCTAGAAATTTGAATAAATTATCACTCACGAACTCTGGGTCTAAAATAAACTGGACATCAGACAGTAAAAATAAGCACAGTTTAAAATCAGACTCATGGCAAAAATACCATATTGTAGTTCTTTAATCAACTATTGCTTGTAGATACCAAGGATCGACTATAGTCCCCACCCGATCAAGGCTACCTCAAAGGATAATACACACAGGTAGTATCCAAACCTACTTACAATCGGTTCCTTCATTTTCTCATTCATTCATTCATTCATTCATTCCAAAAACACCCATTATAAGTAACTGGTGTATGACAAGACTGCTCTAGGTCCACAGGGAACTCATTTTCCAGACAGGTAATCCTCCCCAGGGCAGGAGCTATTGTCAGAGGCTAGGTCATAAATGGCTTTAACTGTCATGCAAATGAGCTTGAACTTTCAGTCTGGTGGAGTGTGTTAAACTGGAGAGAAACCTGATCTGGTTAATGTTTTTAGAAAATTCACTGGGTTAGCCCTCTGGAGGTTTGTTTAGAGTTCAAAGATTACAAAGCCTAAGATTGAATAGGAGACTATTACCAGGTGAGAGATGCTGACTTTTATCTATGCTCCGCTGTCAAAATCAGGTGAGCAGAGTAAGGGGTCTGACTATTCAGATTCCAAATGTTAGTTCTGGATAATCAAAGTTTAGCTGTAATAAACATAGATTAGAATGTCTACTTTGGGACTTAACCCTGGATGGTCTCTGCTTTTTGGGTTTTTTCTCTTTTGTGAAATGGGAAGAATCCAAGATTAGGTGATGGTTAGAGGTTACCATGACAGAATTTCCAGTGTCGAGGGTGGTGAGCAACTGGAGATCCTTCTCGCTGCAGATGAAGAAGGACGCCAAAAGCATTCAGGTAAGTTGTAGGCACTTCTTGGGACATGGTCTGCAGTGAGTCTTTAATGAAATGTTTATGGTGTTTTGGTAAAGTAACAGTTTCAACAAGGTTTTTCCTCACAACTCACAAAGATTCTTTTTTTAAATGCTTTTTTCTTTTTTGAGAGAGAGAAAGAGAGAGAGAGCACGAGAGCAGGGGAGGGGCAGAGAGAGAGGAGGGCAGAGGATCCAAAGGAGGCTCTGGGCTGACAGCAGAGAGCCCGATGTGGGGCTCAAACGCAGGAACTGTGAGATCATGACCTGAGCCAAAGTCAGAAGCTCAACCGACTGAGCCACCCAGGCACCCCACAGCTCACAAAGATTCTTTGCTTTTTTTGTTTTTCAAAGATTCTTTGCTTGACCAAACTTAAGTCAGCCTCCTCAATCTTCTCCTAAGCCCTTCTGTACACTTCCTTGTAAAATCCAGTGTTAGCAAGAATCTTGCTAAATTAGTTTGGCAAGAAACCCCACCCTTGATATCTGATCATCGTGGCCTATTTTTAGCATGGATCCTGTCAAGTACCTTTAGCCAGAGTCACTCTTTGCACATGATGCTTCCTCTCAGTGATTTGCTATCCACCATTCCCTATCTTGTTTCTTGGCTATAAATTCCCATTTGCCCATGCTGTGTTCAGAGTTGAGCTTAATTCCCTTCTGTAAGACTCCATGTCAGGGGGTCCCTGTACCTATCATCATGGCTCCCCTTGACGCCTTACCATCTTCAATAAGTGCCATTGAATAATTTTTTCTTGAACACACCCAAAGGGATGGATAAGTAAGAATCATAGCTGTGAACCTTAAAAGGATCTCTTAGAAGGATCTTCTATTGTGAGAGATGGAAGCTGTTGTCAGGGTTCTGGTTTCCATGGTGGGTGGTGATTTCAAGGGCATTTCTTATATTATTATTGTTGTTGATAGATAGAAGTCCTTATATAGACACGTAATGAGAACTATGATTAATCTCTCTCTGTGACCCCCAAGTCCAAATTTTATAAAAACAAGAAGAAAATGAGAGAGAAAATGAAAGAGAAAAGAGAAACTCAGTCTTTCCTAGATTACCACTCTTCCTGCCTCTCCCTAGAATCTCTTGATTTATTACCTTTCATAAAATACCTTCATGGCTGTTCCGCTTTGGGTTTTAATCTGAAAAACTGACTCCCTGTTACTCTTGTATGTAGTTATTATTATCTATGCCTAATGATAATCACATAAAATAAAAATAAACACCCTTTAAACTACCATTCAACATGCAAATTAGAGTCTTTCTATATGATTTTAACAAATTGAGTATGAAACAACTTCAAATAATTGTGTGTTTCTCTTCATATTGGATGAAGTTTAATCACATATAATTTTTAAAAACCAAAATAACAACAACAACAAAAATGTGTTAACCTCTCATGTAAAAGAAGTCTGGAAATAGGAGGTCTGCGACTGGTCCAGGAAATGGGAATAGCTTCCCAATCTCCTGTCTGTGACAGGTGCAACTGTCAGCCTGCACTCTGAGCGAGGAGGCTAAGTTGGGGATTGAACTCACGATCCTGAGATCGAGACCTGAGCTGAGACCAAAAGTCTGGATACTTAATCGACTGAGCCACCCAGGCACCCCCTGGGCATTCCTAATGACAGACTCCATGAGAGCATGACACACACCTCATTCTTATCTCATTCTCATCCATGGTGTTGGCACTGTCAGAACAGTACTTCAGTAAATACTGCTTGGAAAATGGAGGCTGACTGGATGCTCAGGGGGACAGATGGGCGTTCAGATAGATGGATACAAGATTCCATGGGAACTTAATATCTAGTACCAACTCTGCTGACATAAGAAGAAATTACATGAGCATTCATTGGCTTTACTGCCTTACCTTGTGACCACTGAATAGACGTTTCAGAGTAGGTGTCTGCAAACCAGACTAAGTATTTCAGGCTTTTGCATCGTAAGGTCTCTGCCACAACTATTCAACTCAGGATAGCAGCCATAGACACATGTAAATGAATGACCACGTGCCAGTAACACTGAAATTTGGATTTCATATAATTTTCACATGTCTCAAAATGTCTTTCTTTTTAACCATTCAGTATTATAAAAAACCATTCTTAGTTTGTGGACTGCACAAAAACAGGCAGTGAGTTGTAGTTTGCTAACCCTCAGCCTACAAAGGCAAACTGACCCAGAATTAGAAGCACTAAGAAAGGTAATAAAACAATGAGGTGAAAACCCTGGGAGCTGGCTTTCACTTTTCTTTGGCTTTCCTTTTTCTTCCCCAGGATCATTCCACTTGCCTTTCCTCGGGTCCTCTTCCTCGGAATTGGTCTTCAACCAACGTGCACATTTTCTCATACCACAAGCGTTACATCATTCAGAACGGTTTTGCTTAAAATAGGTTACTGGAAGACTGAAAAACATTTGAGACCCAAAGTAATAGCTTTCTAATGAAGGGCTTTCGTGCACTGAGAGACATCATTTCCTTAATGTGAATAAATCTGTGTGCCCACCTGATGGAATATTATGTTGGCTTCTATTCCTCTCCCAAAAGAAACATGCTTCCTGTTTGCGAGACTTCGGGTAGCCCTGAGGGCAGGAACAGACTTACATACCTCTGCTTGAACAAGTAGTGATGACTTATCTGAGGGGAAAAAATATTCTGCAGTTCTCATTTGGAGACTGAGTTGGCTTGAGGCCTCACTGCTGTTTTTAAGAAGTGCTTAGACTTTAGGTAGTTTCATTCATGATAGGTGAATAAAGTAAAAGTTACAATGTATGACAGATTACATCTTCAATTACCACTTAAATGGGCATTTATTATGTACTTAGTGAATACTTGGCTCTTCCACAGTAAACCCTAAGTTATCACCTTCAGCTCTCACCTAGTTATTTTTGGATCTTTTATTAAACCTCTGTGGCCTGTTAACTAAATGATTTCTGAGAGATGAAGCTCACAAATGACCTCTCTCAATGCATGAAAGCCCTTCATTAGTAATGATAGCCACTTTTCAGACATCTCTTTCATAATGCTCTTCTCCCTTTGCTCAGCTCTCTTTTATGTTCTGTGCAAAATTTTTAACCTTCTCATGTAAAAGAAGTTCTGGAAGTAGGCTTACCTCATTCTCATCTACGGTGTTGGCACGGTGTCAGAAGAGCTCTTCAATAAATATCAGCCAAAATTAAAGGTTGGGGATGGGTACTGAACCATCGAAGTCACTCCCGGAAGACTGACAGGTTAAGTGGAAAGAGCCACAGACCTAAATCCCATGCCTGGATAGGTGATCTAGTTTAGCCAAACCTTTCTGATTTTGAATAAATGTTTACAGTCTGGCTTTTGGAATTAGGAAAGGTTGTACTTGGCAATTCTTCTCAAATCTTCCGTCATTTGCAAATTGGGGATGATAATCTGTAACGTCCAGGGTGAAGTGAGATCTAGAGGAACGTTCACTAAGACGCCTGGGTGCAGTGGGGATTCGGGGCGGAAGTGGGGTGTCCGCTCTTATTTTCATTATGGGTGAAACCAGTTCCTTCCAGCGGAGAAAATGCTTGCAAGCCCGCTGGGGCTGCGAACAGCGCAGAGACCTAATCCAGAATTTCAGTTTCTTTTGCCATGAGCCTGCTTTTCCCTTTCTGCCCATCAGTTGGCGCCTTTTGCCGTCCTTTCCCCCCCACCCCCCCCAAGCTGGTCGCTCCGCAGCTCGCAGGTCACATGGCCTGCCGGAGCGCGGGGACCCGGCGCGGGAGCTGCGCCGCGGGAGGAGGCGAGGCTCCGGCGCGCACCCGAACCGCGCGGCACCCGCTCCGCTCGGGCCTCAGGGTCGGGCGATGGCTCCTCAGTGGCGATGAGCCAGCCAGCCTAGGCGACACTGGAGGCGGCCCTCGGCGTACGCGGAGGACGGAGCTGACCGCCTCCACCGGGTAGGTTTGCACTGCGTGCGATATGCCCAGCCCCTCTGGCATCGCGGCCGGAGCGCGGGGATGAGGATTACCGGGGCCGCCGCTGGCGTGGGGAGAGCAGCGGCGGGGGCTTGCGCAGCTCGGGAGGGCCTGCGCCCCCGGCCGTGCGCTTTGAGCAGGCGAGCTTCGCCGCGGCCCGGCCCGGAGCTCTAGCCGCTTCCTGCCGGGGGACTGCGGGGACCCCAGAAGGGCTTCTTCCGCGCGGGCGGGGCCGGTGTCAGGGCAGGGATGAATGAGTGTCGCGGCGAGGGCATCTTTCCACCCTTCGCCTGCCTCGGCTGCGCCGCGAGGCCGACAGGAAGGCGCGAGCCGGGCGCGTGCCAACCCAGGTTAAGACCCGGGTCCTGGGAGCCCAGTCGGGCCGCACAGCCGAAGAGCGCATCGCCTAATGGCCGCGCGCTTGAGGCGAGGGTTCCTCCCGCGTCAGCCCCTCGGGCTAATCGGGCTCGCGGATTACGCGCTGCTGCGGCGTGGGGTTTCTGCGCAGCCGGGGACCGAGGAAGGGCGACCCGGCAGAGGAAGGCGTCGCTCCCAGCTCCCGGAAAGACCGGCTGAAGGGAGCCACCTCCGCGATCCGAACCGTTAGCCTCGACCGACGAGTAGGGAAACTGAGGCCCAAACGTGGCGGGGACTGCCCAAGGTCGGCGGCAGGAACTAGATCCGGGACTGTGGTCTCCAGCTCCCATTCTCTTTCGGCGAGGAATAGAGAGGACCACCCCCCGGTAGTCGCATCATCCTCCTGGCCTCTGGGCGCGGGCGTTGCCGGTTCCGCACTGCGCCCTTGGTAGTCAGGGGCGAGAGCTCCTGCAGGGTGGGTGTGACCCTGGCATCCCCTGCTGGTCCCTTGCTGTCCCCGGGGGAACCGCAGAGCGACTCCAGTGATGATCTCACTATGCAGACCATTAGCAAAACCTGCAGGTTCAGTGTGTGCGTGTGCGTGCACGTGTATTTATTTCGCCAGGAGAACTGAACCTGGTAAGCGGATAGCTTTTTTAGGGGTGCATTTCTAGAGTGCACTGTACCAGGTACTTTAGGAGGCGACAAGAGAAAGCTATGTGTGTCTAACACCAATATTGAATCTTTTAAAAAAGGGTAAGTGTATTTATTACAAAGCATTCAGGAAACAGAAAAATGTGAAGGAGAAAATAAAGATGACAAAACTTCATCTAGATTGTTGAGATTTTCTGGATGTCTTCTTAAAGGTTTCTCGGCATGCACACATCTAAACCAATAAGATGGACAAAAATAGTATCTTGTTTTAATTTGCATGTCTGAATCCCCCCCCACCCCCCCCACCCCCCCCCCGTCCCCGGGGCAGTAAATACCTTTTTCCTCTGTGTACTGGCCTTTTGCATCTGTGTAGGTGAACTGTCTTAATTCTTTTGCCCCCTTCCAACTTTTTTTTTAAAGTAATCTCTACACACAAGGTGGGGCTTGAACTCACAACCCTGAGATCAGGAGTCACAGGCTCCACTGACTGAGCCAGCTAGGCACCTCTCTTTTGCTTTCTTTTTCTTTTTCTTTTTTTTTAATTTTTAAAAAAATTTAAATCTAAGTTAGTTAATGTATAACGTAATAATGATTTCAGGAGTAAAATTTAGTGATTCATCATTTACACATAACACCCAGTGCTCATCCCAACAAGTGTCCTCCTTAATGCACATCACCCCCATCCCCCTACCCAACACCCTGCCAGCAACCCTCAGTTTATTTCCTGTATTTAAGAGTCACTTATGGGTTGTCTCCCTCTCTGTTTTTATCTTATTTTTGTTTCCCTTCCCTTATGTTCATCTGTTTTGTATCTTAAATTCCACATATGAGTGAAATCATATTTGTCTTTGACTTATTTTGCTTAGCATAATTCTCTCTAGTACCATCCATGTTGCAAATGTCAAGATTTCATCCTTTCTGATTGCCAAGTAATATTCCATTGTATATATATATATACACCCACATCTTCTTTACCCATTCATCAGTCGATGGACATTTAGGCTCTTTCCATACTTTGTTATTGTCGATAGTACTGCTATCAGCATTGGGGTGCATGTGCCCCTTCGCATCAGCACTCCTGTATCCTTTGGATAAATACCTAGTAGTGCAATTGCTGGGTCGTAGGGTAGTTCTATTTTTAATTTTTTGAGGAACCTCCATCCTGTTTTCCAGAGTGGCTGCACCAGTTTGCATTCCCACCAGCAGTGCAAAAGAGTTCCTCTTTTTCTGCATCCTCACCAACATCTTTTGTTGCCTGAGTTGTTAATTTTACCCTTTCTGACATGTGTGAGCTGGTATCTCATTGTGGTTTTGATTTGTATTTCCCTGATGATGAGTGATGTTGAACATTTTTTCATGTGTCGGTTGGCCATCTGGATGTCTTCCTGGGAGAAGTGTCTATTCTTGTCTTTTGCCCATTTCTTCACTGGATTATTTGTTCTTTGGGTATTGATTTTGATAAGTTCTTTATAGATTTTGGATACTAATCCTTTATCTGATATGTTATTTGCAAATATCTTCTCCCATTTTGTCGGTTGTCTTTTAGTTTTGCTGATTGCTTCCTTTACCGTGCGGAAGATTTTTATCTTGATGAGGTCCCAGTAGTTCATTTTTGCTACTGTCTCCCTTGTCTCCGGAGACATGTCAAGTAAGAAGCTGCTGCGGCTGAGGTCAAAGAGGTTTTTGCCTGTTTTCTCCTCGAGGATTTTGATGGCTTCCTGTCTTATTTGGGTCTTTCATCCATTTGGGGTTTATTTTTGTGTATGGTATAAAAAAGTGGTCCAGGTTCATTCTTCTGCATGTCACTGTCCAGTTTTCCCAGCACTACTTGCTGAAGAGACTGTCTTTATTCCATTGGATATTCTCTCCTGCTTTGTCAAAGATTAGTTGGTCCATTTCTGGGTTCTCTGTTCCATTGATCTATGTGACTGTTTTTGTGCCAGTACCATACTGTCTTGATCAGATTACAGCTTTGTAATACAGCTTGAAGTCCGGAATTGTGATGCCTCCAGCTTTGGTTTTCTTTTTCAGGATTACTTTGGCTATTCGGGGTCTTTTCTGGTTCCATGCAAATTTTAGGATTGTTTGTTCTAGCTCTGTGAAGAATGCTGGTGTTATTTTGATAGGGATTGCATTGAATATATAGATTGCTTTCGGTAGTGTCGACATTTTAACGATGTTTTTTCTTCCAATCCATGAACATGAATGTTTTTCCACTTTTTGAGTCTTCTTCAATTTCTTTCATAAGCTTTCGATAGTTTTCAGTCTTTTGCTTTTCAATTGGAGTGTCTTTCTGTTCCTGACTTTTAAGCACTCTTTGCACATTACACATTAAAGTAGTAATTCTGTCATTTATGTTGCATAGTGTTTCCTGATCTGCCTAATGTCAGCTTTTCATCTTTGACCATATACAAGTTTAACTTTTTACTTAGTCATATATTTTTTCAATGGTTCTGCTTATGGACTTTGCTGTTAAGGTCCTTTCCTAAACCAAGTTTATATAAATATACTTCTGTATTTTTCTTCAGGTACTTTTAAGCTTTTGTTTGACAGTATTAATATGAAATTTATTCTAGTTTAAGTTATAAAGTGGAGCACTAGTTTACTTTTCCTGCATAGTTAGCCAGTTGCTGCAAAGCTAATAAATCCATTTTTCACCCCTGATTTAAATTGCTTCAAGTATGGCAGATTAAATTATTACATGTTTGTATCTGTGTGGATTTCTGCATCTATTTATTTATCAGTACATTTTGGTGCCAGTGCCATGTTATTTTAATGACTGAAGTTTTATAGTAGGCTTTAAGCTCTGGTTAGACAGATTCTCTCTTATTACTCTGTATTATTTTCCTGGCTCTTAGAAAAATCAATTTTATTGAAGCATAGTTTACATGCAATAAAACACAGCATTTAAATGTGTATTTTGAAGAATGTTGTCAAATGTAACCACCATCACGATAAAAATTATGAAGCATCACATGACATTGATGTCATCACTGCACAGGGCCAATCTTTGATATATCCCCCCAATGTCCGTATATATGCCAGCAAAGTAAGCATTTCCTGGCCGTTTTTATTAGTACGAATTCCAGAAAATCTTTAGAATACTTTCATCAAGTTAACTAACCTTTCCCTGCTCCACCAAAAGAAGCAAACAAAATTTTATTTGGATTTCTATTGGATTTTTGATAACAACGGCCCTCAGGGTATAAGGGCCCTGGCAGACATGTTCACCATCCCAGTCAGTGCACAAGACTCAGTATTTGTTGAATGAACGTTTAATAATTGCCATAAAAGTAGCACGTGCTCTTACAGAAGTGTTGAAAGCAAAACAGGAGTCTTCCATACATTCATCTCCTACTAAATTATATTCCATATTAAAAATAGAATGACCATACTATGCACATTTTTTTTTTATAATTTGCATTGACATAATTTGCATTCTTTTCCCTTTAGAGACTTAAAATCTGCTCAGTTTGGTATAACAAGTTACCATAGACCGGGTGGTGTAAACAGCAGAAACATTTCTTTCTGAGCCTGAAAACCTGAGATCAGGGTGCCAGCATAGCTGGGTGCTGCTCAGGGCCCTCTTCCTGGTGTATGGATGCCACTTTCTAGCTGTTCTCACTGGCAGAGGGCAAAGAGAGGAAGAAAGCACACTCCCATTTCTTCTTTTTTTTTTCTTTAATTTTTATAATGTTTATTTATTTCTTGAGAGAGAGAGAATGCAAAGGGGAGAGGGGCAGAGAGAGAGAGGGAGAGAATCCCTGCAGGCTCCACACTGTCAGCTCAGAGCCCAGCTCGGGGTTCAAACTGACAAACCATGCGATGAGCTGAAATCAAGAGTCAGAGGCTTAATGACTGAGCCACCCAGGCACCCTTCCCCATCTCTTTTTTATAAGGGCACTAATCCCAGCATGAGAGTTCCACCACAAAGACCTAATTACCTCCCAGAGACCCCATATCCAAATACGTGAGGATTAGGGTTTTAATATAGGAATTTTGGGAGAACACATTCAGTCCATAGCAGAGACCTCGCCAAGACATTGGCGTTAGTATGTTAGTATGTTAGTATGTTTGGCATTAATGTTAGTATATTTAAAACTTTCTCTTCCTTTTTAATGGCTCCTTATCATCCCTTTGTATAATTATCTAGAAATATGTTCCCTGTTGCTGGGCCTTTTTTTTCCCTGCAGCTCCTCCTTCTTCCTTTCCTTCTTTCTCCTACCTCCCCTCTCCCACTTCCTCCCCCCTCTTTATCTTTCTCTTTCATGCTGTTACAAACAAAACTGGCATGAACCTTCCTTTTCTATCTTTGATAGCATGTGTTGGGATTTCTGCAGGATAGATTCCTAGAAGTAGAACTTCTAGGTCAAGGGGGATGCATACATAAAATTTTTATAGATACCCGGCTCAACTTTCCTTCCAAAGGTTGCACAAATGTATTTGCAAGTGCCGTTTGTTGAACTAGGCCACTCCCTCTTGAAGTAAATTGAATGACCTTATGTTAAATGTAGAGACTAGTTCCGGAAAAAGAGAACTCTATCGCCTCTTTCATTAGTGAGGCTTTCCAGCTAAGAAAACGTTATTTTTTTTTCTCCACTTACTAAAGACTTTCTATGTATCTTTCAGTAGAATTTTATAGTGTGTGTGTATATTCCACATATTTAAAAAATTTTCGTCCTGGGTATTTTAGGGTTTTTAACCTCATTTTGACAGGGATCTTTTATCCCATTGATTAATTTGGTTATTATCTGATTAGGTGAAAGCAGTGTGTGTGTGTGTGTGTGTGTGTAATATTTTTACATATTAATTCTGTTATCAATCGCATTTTGAAACTCTTTTACCATTTCTAATTATTTGTCAGCTGATTTTCTTGGGTTTCCAATCTGTGCAGAAACAGTAGTGCGTATTGGTTGAAGATGTGGGTTCCGGAACCTGACTGCCTGTGTTCGAGTATTTGAGTTTTGCCACCCACTGAAGAGCTTTGTTAACTTTGGGTACAAGTTAATTCTGCCTTAGTTTTTTGAGGTATAAAACAGGCTGAATAATAGTACTTCTCCTAAGCTTCTTTAAAAAAAATTTTTTTTTTAACATTCATTTGTGAGAGACAGAGTGTGAGAGGGGGAGGGGCAGAGACAGAGTGAGACACAGAATCCAAAGCAGGTTCTAGGCTCTGAGATGTCAGCACAAAGCCAAATGCAGGGCTCAAACTCACAGACCGTGAGATCATAACCTGAGCTGAAGTCTAATGTTTAACCGACTGAGCCACCCAGGCACCCCTCTCATAAGCTTCTTATGAGGATCACTGAGATGCTTAGAACGGTGTCTGGCACGTAATAAGTGCTCAGCAAACACGTACAAATAAGTTGATCTCTGCAAATTATGTGGCCAGGCTCTTTGATACTCCCAATTTTATAGCTGAGGAATTGAGTCCCACAGAGGTCAAATGACTTGACTATGGGCATTTATTAGCTCAAAAACATTGAGCCTCTTCCATGCATAGAGTTCTGTGATGAGTCTACAAGGGATACCAAAGATAAATCAGACTGAATCCACTAACAAAGGATTTATAAGTCTAATTGATGCATAAGTCAGGGGCCATAAATAAAGCCATGGAAGGCAGCAGGCATTGGGGACAAAATATGGGCTTTGGAATTTTTCTTCTGTTTTAAGTTCTTGCTTTCAACTTGGTAGCATTTTTTTTTTCATGTAAATGGAATTAGTTCCACTGCTATTTGAGAGTTGCTATTTTGGTTAAATGAAATAGATGTAAGAGTCTACTACGGGACTTGGATATATAGCAGGAGCTTAATAAGTGGTAGCTATAAATAGATACAGGCTAAAGTAGAAAGTGACAAATGAAGGTTCTGGGGGGAATGTTTATGTAAAAGGCCCAAGCAGTTGAGAAACAAGAGATTATTTCTGGTTGGGGGAGATGACGGTTGGCTTTCAGAAGAGGTTCCCCCCCCCTTTTTTTGTTAAGTTTATTTATTTTGAGAGAGAAAGAGCACAAGCCAAGGAGGGGCGGAAAGAAGGAGAGACAGAATCCCAAGCAGGCTCCATGCCATCAGCACAGAGCCCGATGTGGAGCTTGAACTCATGAATCGTGAGATCATGACCTGAGCCAAGATCAAGAGTTGGACCCATAACTGAGTGAGCCACACAGGCAGCCCAGAAGAGGTTCCTTTGGAGCTGATTCTTTTTTTTTTTTTTTCTTGAGAGAGAGAGAGAGAGAGAGAGAGAGACAGAGAGAGTCTGTACATGTGCATGAGCCAGGGAGTGGCAGAGGGAGAGAGAAAGCGAGAGAATCTCAAGCAGGCTCCACATCCAACGTGGAGCCCAACTTGGGGCTCGATCTCAAAACTGTGAGATCATGACCTGAACCAAAATCAAGAGCTGCCTCTGAGCTGATTCTTGATGGTTGAGTAGACTGTGTGAGGAGAAGAATAGAGTCTGGAGAGATAGCTGAAGCTGGATTTTGAAGAATCATGGTGAAGAATTTGGACTTCATTCTATAGTCATTGGGGAATCCTAGAACAGTTCTGCAGAAAAGAGTGCCATGTTCAGACCCATGCTTCAGAGCATCAGATGGATGCTGGTGATGTAACACATTACCATCATTTCTGCTATCTTTCTGACAAATGGCTTTCATAGCCATTGTCTCATTTTGTCTTCACAGTGCCTCCATACATGAGATATTTTTAATTTTCCTATTTGACAGCAGCAAAATAGTCTCAGAGAGATCAAATGATTTCTTTACAAATGGACCTAAGTAGCGAGTGTTGGGACCAGACCTGCACCCAGATCTTATGGCTTTGAATCTGTTGGTCTTCCTGGAAGTCATAGGCCTAGTTAGGAGGCTGTTGCTGGTAGCCAGCCTGGAGGTGACGATGAGTAGCGAGGGTGAGGCAATGCAGAAAGGCATGGCTGTGGGAGGGGAGGAGAGAAGAGAGGTGTACAAGAGGCCATATGGGTAGCATTGCTGGGATTTGCAAGTGACTGGGTAGGAGCGAGAAGTCAGAACATACTGGTCTTTTGGACCCAAGGTGCCTGGGGTATGGTGGTGCCATTCATGCATGAGGGCTGACTTGGGAAACAGTCCTCTTGACTGCTTATCTCTTCAGGCTAAGCCTGGTATACTGCCTCACATACCCCTGTGACCCCTTCAACTTAATTTTCAGAAGCTGCCATAAAATGTAACTTGTCATTGTTGCTCCATTTATTCATTCTAGCCCTATTTCACATTCATTTCTTGGTGTCTTTGTCTTTTACTATCTTTTCTGAGCCCTCCATCCCAGACATGGTAACAGGCATAGTCCAATTTACAAAATGGTTGTGTTTCAAAGTGCACTAGTAAGGCCTAGATAAGAATTCAGGAATCATTACGCCATAGTATCCAGGCTGTAATGGTGTCATTGTTTCCAGGCCACCTCACAGATGCAGGTCAGTCCACAACACCACTGGAGCATGGTCCTGAGCCGGTGATGCTGTGGGTGACTATGGAATTCTGGAAGAAGACAATCAGGGCGATAATGTAGACATGGTCCTCCTTCTGCCCCACCCCCACGATTGGGCTGGGAGTAGAGAGCTCCTTCCCTTGAACTACCAATTCAAAATCCTTTGTTTTAAGGTAAGTTATCTTAAAACCAAATCAGTAAAGTGAAATAAATTATAGGTGGCCTTGGACACCCGACCCCACTGTGCAGCAATTGGTTAAATCCTTTAAGAAGATGCTTTAAAAAGCAAACAGAACGTAGTCTTGAATGCCTACCTCCATGTGGTTGGATTTTAGGCAGACCAGTCATCTGATCATTAAAGGATCTGTTGCCACCTCCCACGGTCCAAGATGGGTGGACTAGATTGTATTATTGTTCAAGATATTTTCTTCTTTTCTTTTCTTTTCTTTTTTTTTGAGAGAGTGCATGTGTGCAAGTGAGAGAGGGACAGAGGGAGAGAGAGAGAATTCTAAACCAGCTGTACACTCAGGATGAAGTCTGATGTGGGGCTCGATCCCACGACCCTAGGACATCAAGAGTCCGATGCTCAACCAACTGAGCCACCCAGGCACCCCTGTTCAAGGTATTTTCTGCCCCTTACTGGAGAGACATATCTTTCCCTAATCATTGGTTTCAGGCTTGGCCATATGTCTTTCGGTACCCCTTCTTGCAGGAAAATTACATAACTGTTGTGTTGAACTTAAGAGTTGTTATGTAACTTGCTCTGGTCAGTGAAATGTAGGTGGACATGATGTGTGTCATTTTTGAGCCGTAGCTTTGAGAGCCAGCTTGTGGTTCACTGTCTTTTTCTTTCTCCTCTGCCACAAAATCAGCAATGTCCAGAAAAGAGGCAGTTCCATCTACCTGGGGCCTGGAGTGCAAATGACAGGGAGCAGAGTCTCAACTGATCCGTAATGGACAAGTAACATGAGCAAGAATTAAGCCTCTTTCTTATAAAACCCGGAGATTTAGGGGTCATTACCATAGTCTCTTTTGACTCATACTGAGTATAATGATATGGCAGCCAGATGCCTTATGAGCATTTTAGAAATGTCGCCTACTCTGAACAAATTGCTAGAACCTTTCTTTTTTCCTGAGGGCTTAGAAATTGGCCTGCTGCTTTTGCTTTCTATTGAACCTTCATTTTCCCTTCCTCTGCTCTGTGGGAGGAGTACATTTCCCTGCCCCATTGCTTCAGCTAGTGCATGGTGAGTGGACTTAACGTGTGGCATGCTTAAGTGAGGCTGTAAATGAACCTTCGTGTTTTGATTCTTGTGTATCTGCCATCCACCAAAAGAGCATGCCCAGATGGCTGTTTCTTCTGACACTGGACTTGGAACAAGAATTACATGAAACGACCTGATTCCGACCTGCGTTCTAGAGCTGAACCCAGCTGAACCACAGCTGTGCACAGATCCGCGAGCAAGAAATGCATGTCCTTATCGTAAGTTCTAAAGGTCTGGGCTGTTCCTCACCCCAGCTAAGAGCTTATCAATGTATGTGGGGACCATGTGTCCTCGGAAATGAGTCCTATTCCTTCCCTGAAGGTCAGGAGAAGAGCAGTCTCGCTACCATACTTTTTTAATTTATTTTTTTTTAATTTTTAATGTGTATTTATTTTTGAGAGACAGAGAGAGCATGAGCAGGGAGGGGCAGAGAGAGAGGGAGACACTGAATCTGAAGCGGGCTCCAGGTTCTGAGCTGTCAGCAAAGAGCCCGACGTGGGGCTCGAGCTCACGGCCCGCGGGATCATGACCTGAGCCAAAGTTGGATGCTTAACCAACTGAGATACCCAGGTGCTCCTCACTACCATATTTTTAAAGCAAGGTATTTCTGAGATGTTAATGATTTTATTGACCCCAGAGGGGAAATTGCCTGGGATTAAAGATCGTCTTTATGTCAGTACCAGGTGTCTCAGTTCCTGACCCACTGCCAGAGGGAAGAGAGAGAAAATCAGGAGCCTAGGGTGGCAAGGGAAGGATATGGCCTGAGAGCAGCAGCACAGGGTGGCTTGGATAGAACAGACATCTCCTTAATTTCGCTGGCCCCACTTTAATAACAAAATCTAAGGGAAATCATCATGCTTGCTTGATAGCTTCAAGAAAGGCTTCTCCCCTTCTATCCACCTGCCACATACAAGCCTCTTTTGTACATAAGCGTTGAAGGCAGCCCCACAACCACACCAGGACCCTCAGCAAGATCCTAGAAAATAAAGCAGGAAACCACAGGCCTGGAAGGACTTGGATTTAAGAGTGTGCTGTCAATCAGTTTGTTCACTAAGTAAATACTTGTGGACTTATATACAAGCAAGTACACTTATGTATATTTCCCCCCTTTTCTACACAAATGGTAGTGTGCTATACATACTTTCTGTGTCTTCTGTAACTGAAAAAATATCTTACAGTTTTTCCATATCTGTGCATAAAGAGTTTGCTTTTTGTAACTTTTTTTTTGATGAGAACACTTAAGTTCTTCTCTTTTAGCAAATTTCAATTATACAATACTGTATTATCAACTGTAGTTACCAAGTTATGCATTAGATCCTCAGACCTTGTTTATCATACTTTTTTTAAAGACCTTATTCACCTTAGGGGTCACTGGGTGGCCTAGCTGGTTGAGCATATGACTCTTTTTTTTTCGAGCATATGACTCTTGATTTTGGCTCAGGTCATGATCTCACTGTTCGTGAGTTCAGACCCCACATGGGACTCCTCGAGATTCTCTCTCTCTCTCTCTCTCTCTCTCTGCCCCTCCCCCAAAATAAATAAACTTAAAAAAAAAGACCTTGTAAGTAAAAGTTTATACCCTTTGACCAACCTCTCCCTATCCCCGCACCGCACCCCTTAGCACCTGATAACCATCTTTCTTTCTTTCTTTTTAAGTGTTTATTTTCTTTTTTTGAGAGAGAGAGACAGACAGACAGAGAGAGAGAGGGAGAGACAGAGCTCAAGCAGGGGAGGGGCAGAGAGAGAGGGAGACACCAAATCTGAAGCAGGCTCCAGGCTCTGAGCTGTCAGCAAAGAGACTGATGTGGGGCTCAAACTCACGAACTATGAGATCATGACCTGAGCTGAAGTCAGATGCTTAACCGACTGAGCCACCCAGGCACCCCGTGATAACCACCTTTCTATTCTGTGTTAGGTTCCACATTAGATGATACCATGCAATATTTGTCTTTGTCTGTCTTATTTCACTTAGCATAATGCCCTGAATATTCATCCATGTTGTCACAAATGGTAGCATTTCCTTTTTTTCTTTAAAGGCTGAATAATATTCCATTTCATAGATATACCACATATTCTTTATCCATTAATCCATCAGTGGACATTTGGGTTGTTTTCCGTATCTTGGCTATTGTGAATAACGCTGCAATGCCAGATACCTCTTCAAGATAATGATTTTCTTTCCTCTGGATATATACCCAGATGTGGAATTGCTGGATCATTTGGTAGTTTATTTTTAATTTCTTGAGGAACCTCCATATTGTTTTACATAGTGGCCATACCAGTTAATGTTCCAGCCGACAGTATACAAGGGTTCCCTTTCTCTACATCCATCCTAGCATTTGTTATCTCTTGCCTTGTTGATGGTAGACATCTCAGTAGGTGTGAGGTGATATATTATTGTGGTTTTGATTTTTTTCTATGATGATTGGTGATGTTGAGCACCTTTCCGAGCACCCTGTTGACTGTTTATATGTCTTCCTTGGAAAAATGTCTGTTCAGGTCCTCCTTTGCTCAATTTTAAATAAGTGAGTTATTATTATTATTATTATTACTGTTGCTATTAAGTTGTATGAATTTTTATATATTTTGAATATTAAGTCCTTGTCTAATATGTGGCTTACAAATATTTTCTTCCATTTTATAAGTTGCCTTTTCATTTTATCGATGGTTTCCTTTGCTGTGTGAAGGCTTTTTAGCTTGATGTAGTCTCACTTGTTTATTTTTCCTTTTGTTGCCTGTGCTTTTGGTGATAAATCCAAAATCACTGCCAAGACCAGTGTCAAGAAGCTTATTCCTGGGGTGCCTGGCTCAGTCGGTTAAGTGTCCGACTTCGGCTCAGGTAATGATCTTACAGTTTGTGAGTTCAAGCTCTGCATCAGGCTCTCTTCGGTCAAAGAGATTGCTTCAGATCCTCTATCCCCCTCTCTCTCTGCACCTTCCTTCCTTGCATGCATGCTGTCTCTCTCTCTCAAAAATAAACATTTAAAAAAAAAGAAGCTTATTTCCTATGTTTTCTTATAGGAGTTTACAGTTTCAGGCGTTCTGTTCAAGTCTTTAATATATTTTGAATTGATTTTTGTGAGTGGTCTAAGATAGGGATCCAGCTTTTTGCATATGGCTATCCACTTTTCCCAGCACCATTTATTTATTTATTTATTTAATGTTTATTTATTATTATTTATTCTGAGAGAGAGTGTGTGTGCATGTGCGCAGGGGAAGGGCAGAGAGCGAGGGAGAGAGAATCCCGAGCAGTGAAGAACCAGACACGGGGCTTGATCTCATGAACCGTGAGATCATGACCTGAGCTGAAAACATGAGTCAGATGCTCAACCGACTGAACCCCCAATTGTCCCCCAGCACCATTTATTAAAGAAATTATCCTTTACCCATTCTATACTCTTTGCTCGTTTGTCATAAATTAATTGACCATCTGTGCAAAGGTTAATTCTGGGATCTCTATCCTGTTCCATTGGTCTGTATGTCTGTTTATGCCAGTACCATATCTTTTTGATACAGCTTTGTAATACAGTTTGACAACAGGAAGTGTGATGCCTCCAGCTTTATTCTTGCACTAAATTGCTTTGGCTATTCAAGGTCTTTTGTAGTTCCATACTAATTTTAGGATTGTTTTTTCTATTTCTGTGGAAAATGCCATTGGAATTTTAATAGATATTGCATTGAATCTGTAGATCATTTTGGTAATACGGACATTTTAACAATATTAATTCTTCTACTCCATGACCACAGAATATCTTTCCATTTATTTGTGTCATTTTCAGTTCTTTCAATAATGTCTTATAGTTTTCAGTATACAGATCTTTCACCTCTTTGGTTAAATTTATTCGTAAGTATTTTATTCTTTGATGCTCTTGTAAATGGGGTTGGTTTCTTAATTTCTCCTTGTTAGTGTATAGATATGCCACTGATGTTTGTACATTGATCTCAGATCCTGCAACTTTACCAAGTTCATTTATTGGTTCCCACAGTTTTTTGAGTGTTGGGGGGCTATTAGAGCCAGGTGATCCAGAGGCTCATCCCTCAGGTTATTGCCACAAAAGCTGGGGCACCAGACCTATGTACAAGTGCCTTCCAGAGAGATACTGGCGATCTGGTGTTATCATTGGAGGGGCCCATGGAAGAAGGTGGGAGAAGTGCCTATGAGCTCCCCTGGGCTCTGCGCAGAATCTCAGCCAGCTCCTAGTTATGTGCTAAGTTAGAAGCACCTCTGGCAGGTGCTTATAAAGTATACACTCCAAACCGTTCCAGGGAAAAACTGGGGGATAGGCGTTTTTTGCCTGCTTCCTCCATGATGAGCCCTGGAGGGGACAGAAGTGGCAAGTGCCCATGAACTCACTAAGAACTGCTTCTTTCTTTACTATGGTCCTGTTGGTCCCCTGGATGAAAGCGCAGTTGGCATTTAGAGCTAGATGTTTTGGGCGCCCATCCTTCAGGTGGGAGTCCTAAAATTTGGAGTGCTAGATATGTGTGTGCTCCAAACCCTTTACTTCTCAGAAAGAAGCTGTGAATTGGGAGTTCCCTCCAGATTGTATGGTGCTGTACTGGGGGTGGGGTTTATCCCTGGTGTGTGTTTCAGCCTTTCCTACCTGATTCAACGTGGGTATTATCTCATTTTCCCTATGTGTAGGAGTTGCTCAGCTAGTTTCTGGATTTCTCTCACAGGGAATTTCTCACGGTGTAGCTGTACATTTAATGCATCCATGGAAGGAGAGAAATGCAGGAGCCTTCTATGTTGCCATCTTGGTCTCTTCCAAGTTTGCTTACTTTTAATGGGTACTTTGTATTCCATTCTTTGGATGTACCATAATGTATTTGACTCACTCTCAACCGATGGGCACTTGGCACTATTTTGCTATTACAGATGATGCTGCAAGTCATTTCTCACATATGAGAATATATACCTAGGAAGGAACATTAGAAATGGAATTGCTGAAGGTGCCCCGGTGCCACAATTGGTTAGCGCATGGCACTTACACAGAAATGGAATTGCTGAGTCATTCGTGGTTTTCTTAGATCGTCCCAGATTACTTCTATGGAGGTCGTGCTGATTTATACTCCCATTAGCAAAATATATAAGTGCCAATTTGGTAGGTCATCCTTTGCATGGGCCAGGGACAGCTCCCCTAAGGAGATTGTACTAAAGGATGAGAAAACGCAATCTGTATGAGGAAGCAGGGAAGGGGGTGGACTAAAATGTTCCAGGGTGAGGGAGCTGTGGGAGCAAAGGCCAGGAGTTGGGTAAAAACATAGCATAGTCAGTGTTCTGAAAGATCAGTGTATCTAGAGCTTTCCTGCTAATTGGTGACATGTGGCTATTGATTACTTGAAATGTGACCAGTCTGAATTGAAATCTGCTGTAAATGTAAAAGATACACTGGATTTCAAAGACTTAGTACAAAAAAAAAAGAACATAAAACACCTCATTAATAATTTTTTCATATTGGTTTCATGTACAGTGTTTAAAATATACTATTAAAATTAATTTCATCTGTTTCTTTATAATTTTTTACTCTGGCTGTTGGAAGATTTTATTGTACTTTTTAATTTTTTTTTAACATTTATTCATTTTTGAGAAACAGAGAGAGACAGAGCATGAGCGGGGGAGGGGCAGAGAGAGAAGGAGACACAGAATCTGAAGCAGGCTCCAGGCTCTGAGCTGTCAGCACAGAGCCCAATGTGGGGCCCAAACCCACAAACCTGATCCTGAACCCACAAACCCACGATCATGACCTGAGTCAAAGTCAGACGCTTAACCGACTGAGCCACCCAGACGCCCCAAGGAAGATTTTTAAATACATGTGTGACTCGAATTATATTTCTATTGGACTATGCTAGTCTAGAATAAGAATTGGTAAACTACAAGCTGCTGGCCAGATTTGGCTTACAGCTTGTTTTTATGTGGCTGGAGCACTAAAAATAGTTTTTATATTTTTAAAGCGTTTTCAAAACGAAAAAGCCTAAGAAGACTGTGCAACAGAGATAGTATGTGGCCCACAATATCTGCAATATTTACTGTCTAGCCCTTTACAGAAAAATATTGCCAACCTCTAGTTTTGAGCAACTTGAGAAAGGGATGGTAGAACGAGATGACAGAGAAGACAGAGAAGGGCACAGTCCAGATCATACAGGGTCTTGTGGACTATGATAAGACATTTGGATTTTATTAACAGAGCAATGGAAAGCTACAGAAGGGTTCTAAGCAGGAGAGTGATATGATCAGGTTTATATTTTAATGTTTATTTTATTTTTGAGAGAGAGAGAGAGAGAGAGCAGGGGAGGGGCGGGGGCGGGCAGAGGGTCAGAAGCAGGCCCAGTGCTGTCAGCACAGAGCCCAATGAGGGGCTCAAACTCACAATCACGAGATCATGACCGGAGCCGAAGTCGGATGCTTAACCAGCTGAGTCACCCAGGCACCCCCGGATTTATATATTTAAATGATAACTGTGTGCATGTACACACACACACACACACACTCTTTAAACATCCCTCCCCTGGGACTTATCTGGACTAGAGTGTCACATTCTTGCTTTACCAGAAACTGTCACTGGAAGAGAGTGTTGAAGGAGTATGGATAGTGATTTCACACCAAACACAGAGCTTGCACAGTCATCATAATCACATTTTCATCTTTGCACTCATGATGTGCCTGGCATTCTCCAAGCTGCATGCCTTATCTTGTATTTTGTTCCTTCTTCTAAGTGGGTACAGCTCTCTTGGGTAATAGCAAGAGTAGGGAGGACAAGGTGAGCAGGAAGCCACTGGAATGACTCCATTCCCTAGCAGGAGTGTAAGCCCAATCCAACTTCAGTTCTTGGCTTCTACTAGGAGTGATATGAAACTGGTGAGGCCATATGGACATGCACCTACATCATTTATTAACTCCATTGGCCTGAGCAGTTCCAGGGGGAAGCAACCAGTCTTGTGTACTCGGAACATTCACACACCAGCAGGGTTGCATAGAATGCAAACCTCTCCCTGCCATTTCCCTCTTCAGGTACTATCCGGATCTCTTCCTAGTACTGGGGTAGTCTGTCTCACGTCTGGGATCTCACAGTATAATCTGCTTCTGATGCTGACATGGGACTTCCTTGAATTACTATGTCATGGTCCTATAGAGAGAGGTGTGGTATTCTACACAACTCTAGTGGGCTGGAAGGTAACTGCTGTAATAAACGAGTCCAAAAATTATTAGTGACCAGACGCAGTGGTTTACGTCTTACCTCCCACAAAGCCCCCTCTAGACTGGGAGGCTGCTCCGAGATGAGCAGTGGGAGGGACCTCTGTTCTATGCAGTCATTCAGGAGCTCAGGCTCCTGCCGTCTGGTGGCTCCACCTCCTCCAGATCCACGAAACCTGTCCAGTAGGTTGGCAAATGGAGAATGAGAAAGTCGAGAAGGCACATCCACTCTCAACTACCTTGGCCCAGAAGCCACACCTATCATTGGCTCACATTTTCCTGGCAAGTCCTAGTCAACATGACCTCACCTGGAAGATGATGGACTAGGGAATGTGGTCTTTCTGTGTGCCCAGGAAGGGAGGAACACGGATATGGCAGCACTGAGCCCTGCAACACAGCCTCATGTGGTACCTGGTCAGGTACCACACAAGATAACTCACAAGCTGGGGAGTTTCTTCCAAATGTGTGCACGCTTTATTATGCTTCTGACATAAGGGGCTTAGGTTTACCGTCTAGTCTTTAGGCACTGCTTAGTTTTGCATTGCCCTTAATGCTATAATACTGGCTTTATCCTTTTAATTTTGTTTCTTGGTTTGAGTCTGTTTTCCCTCAGATCATTAGGCCTACTTATTCCCAAGGTATTACTCGACTTTCTACGTATGTATACATTTTTAAAAGTTTTATTTATTTAAGGAATCTCTACACCCAACATGGGGCTCAAACTCATGAGTCTGAGATCAAGAGTCACAGTCTCTTCCAACCCAGCCAGCCGGGCACCCCACATATGCATACATTTTTTTTTTTTCAACGTTTATTTATTTTTGGGACAGAGAGAGACAGAGCATGAACGGGGGAGGGGCAGAGAGAGAGGGAGACACAGAATCGGAAACAGGCTCCAGGCTCTGAGCCATCAGCCCAGAGCCCGACGCGGGGCTCGAACTCACGGACCGCGAGATCGTGACCTGGCTGAAGCCGGACGCTTAACCGACTGCGCCACCCAGGCGCCCCCATATGCATACGTTTTAATGGCATTTATATTCTGCACTGTTTTGCTCTGTAACACATTTAATTTCCATAGTAACTCGATAAGGTATTATTGTCATCTCCATTTTAGAGGTTAGGAATCCGAGCTGTGGAGAGGTGACGTGAGTTTCCACCAGCTGAGTGGCTGAGTCGGGAGTCACACGTGTGCCTGACCTCAGGCCTACGCTCCGAGCCATCGCATCACACAACGTCCTTTCTAGACCAGGCTGGGGGCACCTGCCACTTGCATCTTCATCACCACCTATCCCCTCTCGCCCTCATTGAAAAGCTGCTCATAGACCTTCCTTCAGACACCTCCTTCCCTCCCAAAGGCTGGGGCCCTCGAGTTTGCTTGCATCTGGAAGATACTGGCACTGGTTCCTGTGGTAGTGCTCTAAAAAATAAAATGAGAGGACTATCAGGACTAAATTGATAGGCAATTTTAAGTATAGTTGCATGAGATTAGAGAAATAAGAATGGAAGATCTTGACAAAGACACTTCAGAGAATCCCAAACAGTCCTTTTCTTATTTGGGATGCGCAGAAAAGACTGTTTTCAGAAAATTGCAATGCCCAGTCAACCAGTACTCACTACACACTTACTTTAGAATTTGCTTTGAATATGTATTTCTTCTTGCTTCTCTTGTCAAGTCTGGATTTTTTGTCCGTCTTAAGAACACATATCTCTGTAGCTGCTGAATTGAAATAATGATCTTACTAGCCTACCTGGTGATTTTCTGGCGCATTGTAAACCTAACTAAGCATCTGTAGGCATGGCAATTTGGTTAGATACACCAAGGTTTCCTTGCTCATAGAAATAATGAAAAAATCCCAGAGACCAGGAACCAGTACAACCAAAGAATACTGTCCCGGAGAAGATCCTTCTAAGTCTGTAATAGCTACAACTTAGAATTAGAATTTCTGGTTTGATTTGTGCTGAGTTCTGTCCCTGGGCTTTTTAAGGCCTCTTTTACCATTCTGTCCTTCCTCTTTCTTTAGGTGTCATCTGTGCTGAGGTGGGCCTGCATTCCAGGATGGTTTGTTCTTGGGACCAGACCTGACCAGAAGTTGACCTCATGAGCACGTCAGCCCCTCCAGCTGCCATGCTCCTCCGGAGGCTGAGGCGGCTCTCCTGGGGCAGCACTGCTGTCCAGCTCTTGATCTTAACAGTGGTGACGTTCGGCTTGCTGGCCCCCCTGGCCTGTCACCGCCTTCTGCACTCTTATTTCTATCTGCGCCATTGGCATCTGAACCAAATGAGTCAAGAGTTCCTGCAGCAAAGTTTGAAAGAGGGTGAAGCTGCCCTCCACTATTTTGAGGAGCTGCCCTCTGCCAACGGCTCAGTGCCCATTGTCTGGCAGGCCACCCCCCGCCCCTGGCTGGTCATCACCATCATCACTGTCGACAGGCAACCTGGCTTCCACTACGTCTTGCAGGTGGTGTCCCAGTTCCACCGGCTTCTTCAACAGTGTGGCCCCCAGTGCGAGGGCCACCAACTCTTCCTGTGCAACGTGGAGCGTAGTGTAAGCCATTTCGATGCCAAGCTGCTGTCTAAGTACGTCCCCGTGGCCAACCGCTATGAGGGCACCGAGGATGATTATGGCGATGACCCTTCAACCAACTCATTTGAGAAGGAGAAGCAGGACTATGTCTATTGCCTGGAGTCCTCCCTGCAGACCTACAACCCAGACTACGTCCTGATGGTAGAAGATGATGCTGTTCCAGAAGAGCAGATCTTCCCAGTCCTGGAGCACCTTCTGCGGGCTCGCTTCTCCGAGTCCCACCTCAGAGATGCCCTCTATCTGAAGCTCTATCACCCCGAGAGGCTCCAGCACTACATCAACCCTGAGCCCATGCGGATCCTGGAGTGGGTCGGTGTGGGCATGTTGCTGGGGCCCCTGCTAACCTGGATATACATGCGGTTTGCCAGCCGTCCGGGGTTCAGCTGGCCTGTCATGCTCTTCTTCTCCCTATACAGCATGGGTCTCGTGGAGCTGGTGGGCCGGCACTATTTCCTGGAACTGCGGCGGCTGAGTCCTTCCCTGTATAGCGTGGTCCCTGCCTCTCAGTGTTGCACCCCAGCCATGCTTTTCCCTGCCCCTGCGGCCCGCCGGACCCTCACCTACCTGTCTCAGGTGTACTGCCACAAGGGCTTTGGCAAGGATATGGCACTCTACTCACTGTTGAGGGCCAAGGGGGAGCGGGCCTACGTGGTGGAGCCCAACCTCGTGAAGCACATTGGGCTCTTCTCCAGCCTCCGGTACAACTTTCATCCCAGTCTGCTCTAGTGTTCCAAGAAATGCCTTTCTGAAATTGGCCATTCTTGGCGATTCCGATATCGAGCTCTGTCTTTGGACGTGGTTGCTTGCAGTCATTTCATTGTTTAAGGTTGTTAGGGATCTAGGCACTGAGGCAGCTGAGAACATACACATCAAGAACCTTGGCTTTGGTAACTCCAGCAGGATCAGATGTTGGCCCTGAGTTGGGACCCCTCTCCCTCCACACAGCCATACTGCCTCATGCAGTTGACCCACCCACCGAGGGGGCATTTACATACTAGTTCTATTCTCCGACTGTTTTCAGCAATGCTTTGTGATAGAGCTGGTAACTGCCAAAAATAGTGTGCATAAAGATAGGACTGTTTTAGGATTTTAAGGGTAGAATTTGGTGAAAGGTGAGATCCTTTTGAATTGATTTCTTTCTTTCCAGGCATGAGAATGGACGTGTGTCCAAAGAGGCAGGACCATGTTGCTAGGTTCCATTTGTTTCTTTGACCTGGTGTAATAAAAGCCAGTAAAATCCATTGCAGGGCCTGGCGACTTGGAGGCAGGTGATCACGTTTCTGTTTCCTGGTGTTTTTTCCCCCCACACATCTGTAGTGTACTGCTAGTCAATACCGCTAGTGAGAACTTTAAGTCACAGCAAGATCTACAGGCACCTTCTGGATCATCAAAACCAGATTTCTTATGTTCCGTAGTGATTCAGTGGCTCTCCCTCATTGAGGGAAATTGAATATTTCTGTCATATTCTGATTCTTTGAAAATTGGACATTGCAGAATGATATAAAATAGGTGAGCTCACTAATAGCGTATCCTTTTCCCTTATTTTTCTGGCTAACCATTCACCCTCACTTTTTTCTTCTTCTGGATATCATGGTGTAAGAGAAAGAAAAAATGTAGTCTGTGAAGTCAGAAGGCCTGAATTTTTATTTCAGATCTCTGCCATGCCCTAGTGACGTGAACTTGGGCAAGTTATGACCACTCTGAGTCTTAGATTTTTCCACCTGTAAAATGGGGATAATGATACCTACCTTTTAAAGTTGCCTTGAGGATTAAATGACAGAATGTATGTAAAACACCTAGCAAGTGCTTATCCCATAGAAGGCACTTGACGAACACTAGTTCTTTTCCTAGAATAAGCATATGAAATTCAAGTGTATTTTGGATAAAGATATTAGTGATACTGTTTAAAGTGTGCAGTAGGGCATAGGGCTTCCACATGGGGAGCAGTCATTCTGGACCAAACTACTAGAATAAAAGCTGACTTGGCATTGTGACTTGTGAAGAAGGTGTAGCTCAGCTTTCATCTGGCGCCTCTTCCAACCAAGCCAAAAATAATTGTTCATTTAAATGGGAAATGGTCTGAGACTCCTCTTGAGTTTATTCCAAGACTAGCATCTGAAAATTACTTTTCTCCAAAGTTCCACGTAGATGTCCTCGGACAATATTTATCAAGCCAGTGGCCAACAAGTCCCTTTGTGAGGATGTGTGTCTACATTGGATTTCAAGTGTGTTGTGTGGATCATTTGTTTCGGTGCCATGCCTTCTTTTGCTTTTTAAATTTCTGGTAAGCTTCCATTTGGAGAACCCCTCAAGAGCACTGAGGCAGTACATGGGGGTTCCACACCACATTTTGCAGATGGACAAACCAAGACCAAGGGATACGAAACAACTTCTCTGGGTTCACACGGCTGGACAGCAGCAGAGCCAGGATGGGAACGTAGCTCCTCTCAGTTCCTGCACTTTTTTCTTAACCACATTCATTTTATAAATATCTATGTAGTCAAATTCTCTTTTGTAGAATCTGATTGTAACCTGGACTGAAAAAATGTCTCTGTAAGCTAACATGGTAGACCCTCATTGTCCCGTTGGTCTTGGGGAACAAACAGGCATAAGTATGTGTTGTGTTGTTATCGTGAGATGTTACATGTCCCTCAAGAATGTCCAAAGTGAGCAGAGCTACTAGATGACTTATCAAGATGTTCAGACTCCACTGCTAAATTCATCTTCTCTCAGAGACTGGTTTATCCCCGTGTTCAGGAACAGAACTGCCTTCAACCTACAACTCATTAGCATTTGTTCCATTAACAAATGGATCTCCTCATGAATGTTTTGTGCCCAACGACAGGAGAGTCCAATCTAAGCTAGCCAGGCAGATGATAGGGAATCATTGCTGGTTTATATTTCTGCTCTTTCTAATTCAGTTGTCTACCGCATGCAGACATCCCCTCCCTTGACTCCTGGATGGCTAAAGCCATTTTTGCCTTGTCTCATTTCTCTGCCTACACAAAGACACCTTCCCCCATAGATCTTAACTAGAGTCTACCGTCCTTGGACATTTTCTGCAGATGCAGGCTCCGTTCTGCCATTTTGTCCCCACCCGCATCTGGCTATCCCTCATACCTAGAGTCCATTTTTTGTATGTTGTCCTTCATTAGGACAGTTGACAGCTTTACACCAAAGCTGAAGTCTCATTTAATCCTAAGCAAGGGGGCTAGAGGAGAACTAAAGTCTCCTTCCCATAACAAAGGACATAGGTCACCGGGAGGATGAAGGTATCTAACAGAATCTGCTCACCTTTCAGGGTTTAAATTATGATCAGGCCTAAGAAGCTCCCTATTGCGACTGAGTGTATTTGCATAGACATATCAGTTCCAATAAAAGCAGCTGTTCCACTGAGGCATCCTGAGAAGACTTTTGTCATTCCCTCTCATTTCTGTGGATGGATTTTCTAATGTGGTGAATAATAGAGAAAATACACACACACATACACACACACACATGCCATTTTGGAGTCCCAAGGTAACCATTCACAATTATGGGCCATTTGCTTAAAAATTGATAACTGATTTTGTTGTATTTCTTGAGTGGAAACATCTGAACTGTGTATTCTTTTTTATTGTTGTTTAAGGAAAGAAGGGTAAAAAATACTACAGTACAACTGGAGAACACAAACTGAATTAATAAGATGGTAGGATTAATCTAATTTACTGTGGATACACCCCTCATTTGGTAGAATTTATTTAATTGGCAACTTAATTTCGGTAGAGAGGCATTATAATTGGAGTTGATTACTGTGGGATTTTTATATACTCCATGATGCATTGTGAGTTACAGTAACGCATGATATGAAACTGGCTAGTTTTAAGTCACATGAACCATTTGGATTTTTATCTCAACTACAATGAATTTGCTGAGAAATGCTCATTAACTGGCCCTTTTTTTTTTAGGTTGAATTTTATATTGAAAACCTTTGGGGGCCATGTCAAAGATGATTGGAAATGTGATTAAAAAGTACTTAATATATTAGAACTGCAGTGGAAATGTGCTGTGGCTTCCAGGTCCCTCCAGTCCTTGGGTTGCAGGATTGTTATAAGTCATCATTCTGTAATGAATGGGGATTTTTTGGCTTAGAATTTAACAGATTTTCTTGATCTTTTCCCATATGATCTACACAGAAATGTGGATTAGTGAACTGATTTAAAGAAAAAAAAAAGGCATCTCTGTTAATAGTTTGGGGTAAAAACAGATGAAAATCCAAAGCCAAATGATGAATTTCTCAAAAAGAAACAAGGATCAGATTGTGTAAGTATGTAGGAATGGGGTAGCTTTAAGATGTTCAAGAGATGGGAGAAGACAAAGATGTAGAGTAGAGCAGAGGATCTCGCATTTGTCACCTGTTCAAGTTTATTTATTTTGAGAGAGAGAGAGAGAGAGAGAGAGAGAATGAGTGGGGGAGGGGCAGAGAGAGAGGGAGGGAGAGAGAGAGAGAGTCCCAAGCAGGCTCCATACTGTGTGTAGAGCTCGAATTCATGAACTGTGAGATCATGACCTGAGCTGAAGTCAGACGCTTGACTGAGCCACCCAGGCACCCCTTTAAGATTTTAAGTAATCTCTACACCCAACATGGGGCTCGAACTCACAACCCTGAGATCAAGAGTTGCATGCTGCACCAACTGAGCCAGGCGCCCCTGTAATAAATTCTTCATGCGTGCATCACCATCATGAAATCGTCATAGGAACAGCCTGTGGAGAATGCATAGGAACTAAACAGTGAATGGTCAATGTTCTGGATATATAATGCATTACTTTGCTAGGGCCTGACTTCTTATTGCATTTAGAATAAAATTCAAACCTCCTATGTTAATTTCCAGGCCAGATGGAACCGTCTGACTTCATGTCTTAGTGCCACTCCCATCCTTGTTCTCCAGGTTCTAACCACACCAGCTTGCTTTCACTTGCTTGGACTTGCTACGCTGTTCTTATTGTAAGGCCTTTGCATGGCCATCCTCTCTGTCTGGAACACTTTTCCTTTGGCTAATTCTTTCCTATAATTCAGGTCTCAACCTAATTTTAATCCCTCCCAGCAGGATCTCCATCCTATCTAAAGCAGTCTCCCTGCTTTCCAGCCCCCAGGTCCATCTATCACTTACCCAGTTTGATTCTCTTCAAAGCTCTTGTGACCCAAAGTTCCCCTTTTATTTTAGGATATTCCCCCCCCCACACCTCCCCCCATAGGATATAAACTTCACAATATCAGGAGTCTTCTTTTTCATTTACTGCTGTAGGCCCAGATCCTAGAACAATACCTGACATATAGTAGGAAATGAATGAATGAGAGAGAAAGAGGAGAAGAAAGGCAGGCAGGAAGAAAGGGAAGAAAAGAAAAAGAAAGGGAGAAAGAGTAGAGGGATCCACAGTGGAACTGCCCATGGAAAAGAGGAATACTGGCCGAAGAGAAAAGGAACTAGGGAAGACAATTTAGGAGAGAAACAAAGAGGGGTCCAGGTAGTGAGGGTTGGTTAGGATGTACAATTCTGACCGCTGTGAAAAGAAGCTTTTTTGCATGCATTCTAGCAGAGGGAATGGCAAGTGTGAACAGGAACTTTTTAACACGTAGCTGCTTTTTTTTGGTTGTTACGGTTTTATTTCTAGTGTGGTGTGGGGTCCTGTGCGTTACTCTTAGGCAAAGGTTGGGATTTTTCCTTCAGGCTGCAACTGCTGAATCTTCCTGGTGTTGCCACTGGGAATCATCTAGACATGAACACCACCCATCATGGGTCCACAGCCTCTTCTAGGACTTTTAGGCCAACAGGCTGGAAAGAGAGTGACACAACCATCACCTCACTGTACCAATGAACCCAAGTTCTGTGGGTAAGCGGCTATGGATGATAGGAGTGGCTTTTGGCAAAACATTACATGATTTAACACAAACCAAGAATAGAGAGGTAAACCTTCCCAGAGACTAGATGTCTGGAACAAGAGACTATTTAGGAATCATTTTTCTGGTACATGACTTTTGGGGTTTTTTTTATTGTATCAGTGCAGCTTTGTTTAAATGTGAGTTCTTTGTAAAAGTTGAGTCCTCTGCAAAACTCATACACTGGCAACATTTTAGACAAAGAATGTACACCACCCCAGTTTGTTTGTTTTTTTTTTTTATTTTTAAAAAAATTTTTTTTTCAACGTTTATTTATTTTTGGGACAGAGAGAGAGCATGAACGGGGGAGGGGCAGAGAGAGAGGGAGACACAGAATCGGAAACAGGCTCCAGGCTCTGAGCCATCAGCCCAGAGCCCGACGCGGGGCTCGAACTCACGGACCGCGAGATCGTGACCTGGCTGAAGTCGGACGCTTAACCGACTGCGCCACCCAGGCGCCCCCACCCCAGTTTGTTTTTATCCAGAAAAAGATGTTAGCTCTGGCACTGCTGTGACCCGAGGACTTGAGACCATGGTTGCTTGTACAGTCAGGAGCCCAAACTTTTGAAACACAAGTCAACGAATCTGTGTAGATTTTTTTCTAACACCATGTTTGGGCAATTCCTTTTGTCCTTCTCAACCATACCCTTGCCAGCACTAATACATCCAGAATCCGTAGCCATCTGGGGTTCATCAAATGAAGTTTGGCTTCCATTTAGCTCTCCCTGCAACGAAGTTTATGACAAAGGAGGCAGGATTCCCGGAATGTACATTTGGAGTGCTTCCCCCTCATTTGAACTAGAAGAGGTGAAAAAGCATCTAAGTTTTAAAGTTATTTAAAAAAAAAAAAAAGGAATTGTGTGTGTCTGTCACATTCAAAATCATAGTTCCTGTGTTATTCTGCAAGGAACTACATCAAAGTAATCATATGTAAATCTAAGTATAGCATTTTATCTCCATCTTAATAAATGCCTAAATCACATTAGCAATATTCATTCAAATGACTCAAGCTGTTTTCTTACTTTAAAATTTTTTTCCAGCTTTACTGAGAATAATTGATATAATCACTGTATAAGTTTAAGGCATACAGCATGCTGGTTTGATTTACATATATTGTGAAATGATAACCACATTAGGTTCAGCTAACATCCATCTTGTCATATAGGCACAATAAAAAGAAAAGAAAGAAGAAAAGAAAAAACATTTTTCTTTGTGATGATTTCTTTTTTTAATCTCGATGAAGTATTAGCTGAAGTGCCCCACGCTGTAGAAACACACTCCCATATTTGAAACAGAAAAAGCTTTGAAGAGATTAAAATCTCATTATCTTTCATTTTACCAGTTAACGCCAGAGGAAGAAAATCGTTTCAGCTAAATTAACTGCTACTGTCACACTTACACATGAATCCTCACACTAAGGCAGACACACATTAAAATTCAGAATTACATCTCATACATCATGAAGGCATGTTGTAAATCTTGCAGGTTGGTTTCAGTGCATAGACAGCTGTGGCATAAGGATGCATTTAGCTGCAAATAACAGAATCCAGTCTCCAGGGCCTCACGCAATGATGATTAATTTTCTCACCTAAAAAGAAGCCTGGAGAAGGCAGGCTTAGCAGTGCAATGGTCTCATTGAGGACCCAGATTCTTGTCTGTCCTTCTGGTCCTCCATCTTTTGCCACCTCATGGCTACTACAGCTTCAGATATTAAGTCCTCACGAGGCTACATTCAAAGGTGGAAAGGACTGGGGTAAAAAACTTCCTTCTTTGAAGTTATGTTTCTTTTCCAGGAAGAAAAATTTCAGGAAGTCTCCCTGAGACCTCTCCTTTTGTTGCATTGGCCAGATACCGGCCAGGCTCGCTCTTAGACCAATCCCAGGCAAAGGGAGATGGGACAAGCCCAATCCCAGTTCACTCCCTCACAGCTTGGGTGGTGGCTTATCTTTCTTGACCTCAAGTGCTCTCTGCCCATCACTCAAACAAAATAGGGCTTTTGTTACCCAGAAAGACATATATGGATAACTCAGAGGCAAAATGTGAACAGTGACTGTCCTGTTTCTGGAGGAAGTGGCCAAGACTTTTAATATTCTTCCTACTTTTGCCCCTTTATATAATATTTAGAAGTTGAAGCAACATGGAGATTTATTTTATTAAGATTTATTTAACCGTATAGTTACAGAGTTATGTCATAGGAGCCTTTCAAAAAAGATGCTGCTACTGCTAGGAATTTATCCAAGGGATACAGGAGTACTGATGCATAGGGGCACTTGTACCCTAATGTTTATAGCAGCACTGTCAACAATAGCCAAATTATGGAAAGAGCCTAAATGTCCATCAACTGATGAATGGATAAAGAAATTGTGGTTTATATACACAATGGAATACTACATGGCAATGAGAAAAAATGAAATATGGCCTTTTGTAGCAATGTGGATGGAACTGGAGAGTGTTATGCTAAGTGAAATAAGCCATACAGAGAAAGACAGATACCATATGGTTTCACTCTTATGTGGATCCTGAGAAACTTAACAGGAACCCATGGGGGAGGGGAAGGAAAAAAAAAAAAAAAAGAGGTTAGAGTGGGAGAGAGCCAAAGCATAAGAGACTGTTAAAAACTGAGAACAAACTGAGGGTTGATGGGGGGTGGGAGGGAGGGGAGGGTGGGTGATGGGTATTGAGGAGGGCACCTTTTGGGATGAGCACTGGGTGTTGTATGGAAACCAATTTGTCAATAAATTTCATATATATATATAAAAAAAAAAGATGCTGCTACAAGACTAATTGTCTTGGAGTGTCAAAAGCTTTGAGAGGCTTAGCTTGTCAGATTCCTATAGGCCCATAAGACTGCATTTTCTTTCCAATATGATGTCAGGACATCTGAGAGGTTGACCATGAAGCACCACGTAAACAATAAGATCATTGTTGCTAGCTTCAAGGAAATACAGGTAGTCAAACTCAAATTGGACAAGGGAGATTGACCATTTGGTAACTGAAGATCATGCTTTGTACTTATTGTTGAACTGTTCTGAATTATTGATTTGGGGCACACAAAGAGCTTTTAATTTTTTCCAAGTTCGTAATTTTGGAAAGTGGTCACATGAATTTTGATACATAGTATGAACTGTGCAGTGAATTTCTAAAACTGGCAAATCGTAATATGGCTCCATTAGATAGTATTTTCCTGTCTGTATTCAGTTTCAAGAGACAACTATGAAGTTGAAATCAAATTACATTCACCAAGAAAACATGGCATCCCTAGAAGTTTAGAGGTAAGTCTCATGAACTTTAGAGGTTAGACATGAACTCTAGGGAGGTCCTGACATTTCTAGCAATTTGAGCAATGCTTGTCAGTGTACTCTTTAAGAAAGGAATAAAGGTGAAGAATTACAATCAGTTCTAGAATTGCAAGCTCTCCTCAACAAAAGATAACCCAAAACTCAATCGATAAATACCTAAAGACACCTAGTCGCACCAGCCTGTGAGTACAAATGAAGTCATGTTAATAGTAAATAATGCACAGTTTCCTTTATTGACAGACCCTTCCCCACCCCATAAAAGTCTCACTCAGATATTTCTTGAGAATCTCCAAAAAGGTACCTTGCACGTATGTGTCACATAGCAATTTGCCAGCCACAATTATCACACAGCATCCATCTTGTGTTTCCTCTCCTGCCTGCACAGTGCCCCATACTGCCTGCAAAGTAACTCTAAAGGGCCTTTCTCTTTCCCCTGCTATGCTAGCCTGTGCCAGTCTTTCTATTTGTAATGCTAACCCAACTGTCAGTCCCGGAAGCTAGGTGAGACTTGGCCACACCAAGAACAAATACTACTGTCTCAGGGGCTTACCGTAACAAAGGTTTATTTCTCACTGTCATAAAACCTAATAAATAAAGATCTGGACAACCCTTTAGAGCAACTATCTTCCATATAGAAAGTCAACAATTTAGGCTGAGAATGGTTTCACAGTCCTGTAGCTGTCCTATCAGGAGCAGGAAACCTCCCTGGTCAACCAAGCAGGCTTAAAGAGGTGCCAGATAAAGAAAGGGCTTACTGGTTACTCACCAGCTCTTCTCTATATCAGACTGCAAATGGCCAGAACTATGGCCCCACTCAACTGCAAGAGGGCTGAAAAGCACAGAGAAGTCTTCCACAGATATGAAAGAGGAGAAGAACAATAGTGGAACAGTATTTGATGCATAGTAGTAAGACCTACTTTACAGGTCAGTGCTGGGTTCCAGAAAAAAAATGGAAACAAAGACCTCTCCAGTTCTTTGCTCTGTTTTGTCACCTGATCCTCAAATCAGTACTGCTTATACCCAGAATCCCCAAAACTTTCTCATGAGTAGGGTCCATTGTTTAGTCGTAATTTCTCTTTGTTAGGAGCTTCAACATAGCCCAAGAATGGGGGGACAATGCCATATCATCTCTCTCATTGAGGGACAAATCCACATACACCCCTTTTTTTCTAACTCCTTCACTAGGTGTCTGACTTGTTCACTGCAATAGGATAAAGTCACAGCCCAGGGTCTGGAACTCAGAAATATGTTAATGAGTCGATGGATGGATGGATGGATGGTGGATGGATGGATGGGTGGATTGATGAATGATGGTTTTCTCTCTACCCAGAGAGGAACTCAAGGGAAGCCTGTTACTACTTTCTATTTACCCTCTGAACTTCTGGCACTTTGACCCTAGCTTCAGTCCTTCTGTCTTGGACACCACTTTTGGCTCTTTTGGGGGGGTCCCTTTGGATTGGGACCTTGTTTAAGATTAACTATGGGATGGGGCGCCTGGGTGGCGCAGTCGGTTAAGCGTCCGACTTCAGCCAGGTCACGATCTCGCGGTCCGTGAGTTCGAGCCCCGCGTCGGGCTCTGGGCTGACGGCTCGGAGCCTGGAGCCTGTTTCCAATTCTATGTCTCCCTCTCTCTCTGCCCCTCCCCCGTTCATGCTCTGTCTCTCTCTGTCCCAAAAATAAATAAACGTTGAAAAAAAAAAATTAAAAAAAAAAATTAAAAAAAAAAAAAGATTAACTATGGGAGAGTGAGAGTTTCAGTTTAGTGGCTGAAATTCTACCACTCAACTTAAGGAATGTGCACATGAAAACAATAACCACATGGAAAATAAAATACCTTTTTATTAAGTGGTAAGTAAGTACCCTATTATCTGCCAGTGTAGACATCTTTGTTAAGCCACATGAGATTATGCTGTTTAGGCCTGGAATCTAAGGAAGGCTTGCATACTTCTATCACTCGAGAGTGATGGAAAGGTCTGGAACAGACCAGATGCAATTGATGCTGAAGCTCCTAGGTGAAAGAGAGAATGGCCAGGCCCTGACCCAGCGCACTGCAGTAAGGGAACTGTGTACAAATGAGGGAACATCGGCTTAGAGACTCTACCGCCTAGCAGAATATAATTGGTATTAGCCCTATGCTTTGAGTGCTTGAACAACTCCCCCTCCCTCTGAAAGAAGCTGGTAAGAAGGGTGGACTGAGGGTGTGGGAGCAGTGAAAATGCCCCCTCCTCTACAGACCCAATATCGAAAAGGAAAGAGAGCTGGCTGGAAATTCTCCATCTCATCTTCCCCTCTTCCATAATTAGCCCTTTACCCTTCCTCATCTTAAATGCTACCTTCACTTTCCTCTTTGCCCAAACCCTTCAGTCCTTTACATGGGGTCACACCTATTCCACTCCATGACAGACTGTCTCCAGAAAACCAATCTAGGCCAGTGTCCTCATTCTACTAAACAAGTTTGTTAGAGAGACCAGTTCAAACTGTAGGCTTATTGATGCATTTTTGTACAAAGTCCTTTTTTATTTTTTTTATTATTTTTGAAAGCAACTTAAAAAAATGTTTATTTATTTTTGAGAGAGAGAGGGAGAGGCAGAGAGAGAGGGAGACAGAATCCCAAGCAGGCTCCACACCATCAGTGCAGAACCTGATGTAGGGCTCAAACTTACAAATCATGAGATCATGACCTGGGCCAAAACCAAGAGTTGGACTCTTAACCGACTCAGCCACCCAGGAGGCCCAAAGTCCTTTAAGAAAAAAATACAAAACTCACTACATGTTAATACTGGCATATGGATACACTTCCTTTTGCCTGTATATGGATTTCTGAGCAAGTGGTGCACTATTCTAAGTTCTTGGGAAACTTACATAAGAAATAGCCTGCAGTTAGCTTTGCTGCTCAGCTAGGGTTCCCATCGCCTTAACGTGTTTGCTGTAAAATAACAAAAAGTTCGTAATCATAATTAAAAACAGCAATTGGGGGAAAAAAGACTGGAAGTTTGACCATGATGTGGGCAATGTGAGAGGAGAGATTTTGGATGGGGCAGTCAGTATTTCCCTGCCAGCTCCAGTCTCTCAACCTCTCCCAGTCTCCCAATTTTATGCCATTATTTCCCCCCATTCACCTTCATTTCTGCCAGCCTGAATTAGTGTGAAGAGTCTCTATGTCATAAGTATCTATTTAGGTAGTACCTATTTAGGTAGCTGTTAGTTAACATCATCTTCCTTGTTTCCAACGAATTGTGCTGTTTATCTAATAGTTCTGTCAACGAAATTTTAGAATAAAAAAATAGCAAAACACCTCAAAGCATTCTCATAACTGCAGAAACTTTACAAGAAAAAAAAAAACCAGTAAATGAAAGCAGTTAAGAGACTTCTAAGTAATGTACAGACACTCCACCACAGAAGATGGCCAATAAGCATATGGAAAGATGCTCAACATTATTAGTCGTTAGGCAAATGCAAAGTAAAACCACAATGAGATACCCCACACCCCCATTAAAATGGCCACAAAAAATTTTCAATGACCATCTGAGTGTTGGTGAGGATGTGGAGCAAATAGATGCTCAAAACTGCTGTTGGGAACATAAAATGGTACAGCCACTTCAAAATACATGGGGCGCCTGGGTGGCGCAGTCGGTTAAGCGTCCGACTTCAGCCAGGTCACGATCTCGCGGTCCGGGAGTTCGAGCCCCGCGTCAGGCTCTGGGCTGACGGCTCAGAGCCTGGAGCCTGTTTCCGGTTCTGTGTCTCCCTCTCTCTCTGCCCCTCCCCCGTTCATGCTCTGTCTCTCTCTGTCCCAAAACTAAATAAACGTTGAAAAAAAAAAATTCAAAATACAAGTAGGCAGTTTCCTGAAAAGTTAAACATACACCTACTGTTTGATCAGCCCTGATCATTCCACTCCTAGATATTTATCCCAAGAAAAATGAAAACAAATGTCCACCTGAAGACTTGTACATGGATATTTATAGAGCTTTATAATAGTTAAAAACTGAAAACCACTCAAATGTCCATCAGCAGCAAGTGAGTAAACACAGAGGGACATCCATCTCATGGAATACTAGTCAGCAACAGAACTTGAATGTGGATGAATATCAAAATAATTATGCTGAGTGAAAGAAGTCAGAGCAAACAAACAGAAGTATGTATTGTATGATGCCATTTATGTAAAATTCTAGAAGATCAAAATGAGTCCCTATAGGGACAAAGAGCATAATCAGCGTTGTTGGAATAGGTGAGTGAGGTAGAAAGGAAGGGTAGAAAGGAAGGTACATGAAGAAAGTTTTAGGGGGGGTGGTTATGTTCAGTATCTTGATTACAGTGATGGTTTCATGGGTGTATACATATGTCAAAACATCAACACTTTACAAATGTGCAGTTTATTATGTCAATTATATCTTGATAAAACTGTTATTTGAAAAAGATTCACATACTGGTTTTTGTACCAAAAATGAAAGAACTGGCTTGCATCTTTTCATTGCTTCAAACTGCTCTTGAAAAGCGCTTTTCTTTTTTTTTAATTAAAAAAAATGTTTAATGTTTATTTTTGAGAGAGAGAGCAAGAGAGAGCAGGGGAGGGGCAGAGAAAGAGAGGGAGACACAGAATTTGAAGCAGGCTCCAGGCTCTGAGCTGTCTGTCAGATGCAGGGCTCAAACCCGCGAACCGTGAGATCATGACCTGAGCTGAAGTTGGACGCTTAGCCAACTGAGTCACCTTGGCACTCCAAAAGGCTCTTTTCAAGAGTGTAGGTCAGTGGAGAGGAGGGTGAGTGTGCTGGGTTACCTATTATCTCACTGTGCTTTTATCTATCGGTTTCTTTAGAGTTTCGGTAAAGACTTATTTCAAAAAAGGCCAGATTGGGGCGCCTGGGTGGCGCAGTCGGTTAAGCGTCCGACTTCAGCCAGGTCACGATCTTGCGGTCCGTGAGTTCGAGCCCCGCGTCAGGCTCTGGGCTGATGGCTCGGAGCCTGGAGCCTGTTTCCGGTTCTGTGTCTCCCTCTCTCTCTGCCCCTCCCCCGTTCATGCTCTGTCTCTCTCTGTCCCAAAAATAAATAAAAACTTTGAAAAAAAAATTAAAAAAAAAAGGCCAGATTTAGGAAAAAATGGAAAAAGTCTTTAAAATTTGCTGGATCATCTCATCTTTAATGCCTACTAGCTATAACAGTTTGTGAATCTAAAGTTCTATAAATCAGTTATGTATACTGTCCCTTTGACTTGAAGATGCCCTCAATTATAAAAGATACACTCTATCTCTAGCTTTTAAAAAAGCAGTAAAAGTACACTTATTATAAGATTCACTCCAGTTTCAAAAATATTAGAAAGTATGACTGAGAATAGTCCCTGTAGCAAGTAATCCCAAGGCCGCCGAAAGGGATGCCAAGGTCCTGCCTCTATAAGTTCAAGGTGCTCATGTTGTGGCCTGTAGCACTGTGGCTAGTCTCAGGCACAGTCTCTAAAGAAGAAGCAACATACCAAAACCCCAAATTTCACACTTAGCACAAGTTTCCTCTTTGCCCAGAATCTGTAGAAGCCCTGATGCTAGGGTTATATCCAGAATCCATTTTATCTTTTAAAATTGTAAATTTGGTTACACTTATGTAAATTGGATCAGGAATCATCAGGGAAATGCAGATCAAAACCACAATAAGATATCACCTCACACCTATTGAATGGCTATTATCAAAAAAACAAGAGATCATAAATATTGGCAAGGATGTAGAGAAAAGGGAACCCTTGTGCACTCTTGGTGGGAATGTAAATTGGTACAGCCACTGTGGAAAAACAGTATGGAGGTCCCTCAAAAAATTCAAAATAGAACTGCCATAGGATGCAGCAATTTCACGTGTGGGTATACATCCAAAAGATTTGAAATCAGAATCTAAAAGAAATATCTGCACTCCCATAGTCATTGCAGCATTATTTACAATAGCCAAGACATGGAAGCAATCTAAATGTCCATTGAGAGATGAATGGATAAAGATAATGTGTTGTACACATACAATGGAATATTATTTAGCCTCAGAAAAGGAGGAAGTCTTGCCAGTTTTGACAGCATGGATGAACCCAGAGGATGTGAAATACATTAAACAAATATTAGATGATACCATTTATATGAGGAATCTAAAATAGTCAAACTCCTAGAACAGGGACTAGAATGGTGGCTTCCAGTGTCTGAGGGTTGGGGGAGGGGGAAACTGAAAGGTATTAATCAAATGGTAAAGTTACAGTTAGCACTGAGCCTATACCGATTGGATACTTTACAATTTGATAAGCTTTTATGTTAAATCTTCTGTTAAGCCTTTGCTAAGATCTTATGTTAAATGTTATCACGCACAAAAAGTAATAATAATAAAAGAGGGTGGGAGGAAACTTTTGGAGGTGATGAATGTGGTATGTATTGTGACGATCTCATGAATATATACTTATCTCTAAACTCATCGAGCGATATACATTAAATAAGCAACTTTTCTATGTCAAAAAATAAAAGTTAAATTAGGTGAAAAATAATTTGTCCATATTTCCCTTCATTTGGATGTTATACAAACTTGGAGAGACTCTATCTTAACTTCCCATGTGAGACAATCAGAGACTATTTTTGGCTTCCTTATGTAAGAGTATGCAAATGGAAACATTGATGGATTTTAAAAACATACATGATGAAAAGAAGGGACTCAATCTAGGAATTAGAGAAGTATCTTCCTATTAAATATAGTTGCTGCAATAAATAAATTATAGCAAATTTCTGAATCAAGTTTTTGCAAAATTCCCAAGAGAATCTTAAATCAAAAATTCCTGTAGTCATGAAATGATAATGAAAAAATTAATTAAAAAATAAAATAGAAATATCTAAATTTATCTGTTAGTTGTGGTGAGTGATAAGTATGTCTGGGTCCCAAATTTCGGAACCCTGTCTTGCCACCTCCTTTCAATACCTTGACAAAGGCCACCCCCTAGAGTATGTGCACAAGTGACAATTATGGGAACATCATCCCCAAATCTTATGTCCTCTATCCTTGTGAGCTGTTGGGCTAGGAAGTATGACTTGTGCCTAGATGAGTCACCCTCCTGCCTGGGAGACTCCACTCAGGTTTTTGTTTGGTCTACCAAGGAAGGAAGCCAATTTTTCGAGTTGGAAGAGGACTCCGAGTCCTCCTACAGTACCAGCTCCGAGGAGGAGCAAAGAGGGAAGCAATTCAATAGGAAACATCTGAGAAGACCAAGAGGCACCGAAGCATTTATCTTAACCCAGCTCTACTGAAGGGAGCTCTATCTTTACTAGAAATACGGTCTTCTCAGACCTCAGAGAAAGTGCAGGAGCTCCCCCTAGAGGATAGAGCACGAAGACCGCACTTCCCCATTCTGTTCTCCCCACAGGCTTACCCAGGATTTTACTTCCCTTCTCAAGAAAAGGCTTTGGAGACTCCCTTACTGATTTGAACATACCTCTCTTACGGTATGGTACTTACCACATAGCACTATGTGGGCTGTTACAAGCCCATCTCTCCCCCTCAGGTGTGAGCCCTGAAGGAAACCAGAATATGTCACCTCCAAAAATGTCACTCTGACACAAAGATTATTTCGAGTCAAAGGCACCTAAAAAACAGCAGATGAAAAAGGACACCCTGACCTTACTTTTTATTCCTCAAAGCAGGAAATGAAAGTTTTGTGTGAAAGACACCTTCCCTGCAACAGGAGGAAAGAAAAATCCTTACCACCTGAGACAGGAGACGAGGCTGAGAGAAATCTTGACAAACCAACCTTGTTAAACTCACCCTTACATCTCAGTCACTTCTCCACCATTAACTTCCCTAACCTTTGTCTTTCCACGTTTCCACAATTTACTACTTTTGTTCAATTTAGTGTATGAACATTTGGCTCTGTTTCCTTGGGTCTTCATTTTCATGGACATGTAAAAGTCTGAATGCTTAAAAAAAAATAACAAAAAAATAACCAAGTAAAAGTCTGTATGCCTTTCTGCTGTTAATCTGTTTTATGTTGATTCAATTCTCAGTCCCAGCTGGAGATCCTATGAGCAGAGAGGTCAAGGTTCACCTCCCCTGCAGCCCCTTGAGGGAAGCACCTGTGCTGAGGTGTCCTTCATCCTTTGCAGCAGTTCCTGGAACACAGCTGGCCCTCGGCAATGGTGTTTGTTGGAGGAATGGAAGTGCCCGTAAAAAACAAAAGCCCTTTGATCACATTCCTACCTTGCAATGTTCAGTTATTTCTCTTTCTTTTCTGTTCTTTTTCTTCTGTCATATATTATACCTGCACTTTATACAGCCCTGCCTGTGCAATATTTCATTTCATTTCATTTCACTTCATTTCATTTCATTTCACTTCATTCTCACAGTTCTGTTGGGGGCATATATCTGTGCCTGCCTTTACTAGAGGAGAAAACTGACATTCATACTGATGAGGTGAGTAGCTGAAGGTTCCAGAGACAGGCAGTTCCCCTAGGGCCTTTCCTCTGTAGCCCAAAGATGAGCACTCAGGAGGCAGCAAGCCAGGGATACTCCGACGTGGAATCCCCAGCAGGCAGTCCACAAACCAACAAGAGGTCACCAGGGGATAAAAGACCACAGCTTCTCTGAGCAAAATCTATCTGGCTGAAGACACCAGTTTTCAGGGTGTTTGTTGGCAATGGCAGGAATCAAAGGGACTGAGTGATCTGATAGGATACAAAAATTCTGGATTTATCGTAGACATTGATTTGCTGCAAAATGTAAAGGAAAAGATTTCTTTTGCCAATCACTCCAACCAGCCATTGTTTTGGGAATTACCTTGCCATCATAGATCAAGCTTGAATAGAAAGAAGTGGCTAAGCACCAGGGATTTGGAGTCATATCTGCTGGGGTCATGTCTCTGTTCAGTATGATCTAAAGTGGAGCTTGAGCCCCACTTTAGGTGAGCACTAGCCCTGCTTTGGGTGAGCCCCACTTCTCTCTCTCTCCTTTCTCTCTCTCTCTCTCCCTGCCCCTAACTCACTCTCTCTCAGAAAAAATAAAGGAACTTTCCCCCCAAAAGTAAAAATTATAAAAAAAATAAAAAATTAAAACAAATATAAGAGGGAGAAACGGATATTGGGAAACAATTTGCAGTTAGTCACACTATTCATTAATTTGACCTAATATTTCCGGTTGTGGGAATTTATCTTAAGGAAATAATCAGAAATGTATAAAAAGTTTTAAGGACATCTCCTTTTGTAATTATGGCAAAGAAATTAGAAACAACCCAGATTTCCAAAACAGAAATTGGTTAAATAAATAAAGGCTTATCTATATTCTGGAAAATTATAGACCCATTAACAATTGTGTTCTCAAAGAATATTCAATGGTATAGGAAAATGCTCAGGATATAATGATACATGAGAAAAGCAGAATGCAAAACTTTACATACAATACAATTTTAGTTGCATCTTTTCAGGTACATAGGTGATGTCTGGGTTTATTGCAGGGATCAAGGGAATAAAACTATCGACCTCACAGTGTTAATTTCTCACAGCGTATGTTTGGACGATACCCCTATAGAATCAGAAACTGGATTTTGTTTACAGACTCAGAACAGATTTGTCTCTCTGAGACATTTCAACCAGAACCATAAGATAAATACATGCAAGGAGGTAAGTTTACTCATTGACAATGAGGTATAATAGCGACATGTATGTGTGTGTGTATATGTATATATATTACACATACATATATATATATATATATGTTCCAGCATAATATTAGAGGACAATAGAGCACAGCCAAGGAACTTTCAGTCCACTAACAAAGCAGAAGGTTTTATTCTTAAAGGCATTCTCTATGAGGATGTTTTGAGGAAAGCAGCCAGAGTGAGAAAACAACAACACTTCTCAGAGGACTCTACACATCTCTCTGTAAAGAATTACTGAAAAATGGAGGCACAGAGCCCTGATGTCCTCCAGCCCTTCTCAAGAGTCCTACAGCTAGTGAGCAGGAACTGAGGTTTTGACATCATTTCCTGTGGGTAAGAAATACGGTGTGGCACAAGGGAAGGAGGTAGGAGCAGAGTCTTTTGTAGAGCAGTGTCTGGGAGAGTTCTGGAGGAGACTGAACTGGAGAGTTTGACAGGACTTGTGGGGTATAAGATAAAAAGAAAAGAGGATTTAATGAAGTGTTGCTGGAGGTATGAGTTTGACCTTCATTAATGTCCCTTGAGAAACATGAATACATTTAAGTTATTTTTTAATTGCTTTTGGTTAAGTGGACCTCAAATATATCCACAGCAGGACTGAACGCCATAGGACCCTGAAGTCATATTCCAGGGATACAAAAATAATTAATTTTTAAAATCTACATTACATCAGCAGTTAAAAAAAAAGTTCTTAAAAAAATGGCCAGATTTTGATAATATTCAACATTTGTTTTTCTTTTTTGAAAGATGAAAAGATTTAATACATGTATCTTTTGGAGATACATATGCATCCTTAGCATAGCAGTTTTCAAACTCTGGCCACATGTCCCCAAAAATAATCTTGAGAAACTATGTATACCTTTGCACTTTAAATTAACATATAACTTTTCATCATAAGTGTGAAGAGTTCCAAAGGATATAATATCCAGTATGTTTTAATATTAGTCACTCTAAATACATATAATGGAATCTTAAATACTGTAGTGATTAAATACCCACCATCATCCATTAAAGAAAAATACATGTAAAAGTTTGGGCTATTTTTATTATTCTTTTATATTCCCCTCACAAGATTCTATCCAAACAGAATTATATATAATATATTTTTAGGCTTGAAAATTTTATTGATCACTGTGTCATACTTCTCTGCAATGAACTAAAAAAACTTCCTTAGTTTTCTGTAACCATAAGGCTCTAAGCCTGTATGGTTCACAGGTGGCTGATAAACACTTGAAATGAGACAAACTAAAGAATGAAATTTTTAATTCTATTTTCGTTTTAAATTTTAAATTTAAATAGTTTTCTAATTTTCTTCCTAGAGATCTTACCTATTTGTTAGTTTTTTCCTAAGTAATGTATACTGTTTGATGCTCTTGAAAATTACTTTTTTTTTTGAAAATTACTTTCTAAAGACATATTTTCTGGTTTTTGATGGTATTTGAAAAGATGCTTGATCTTTGATACTGATTTTATATTCTGCAACCTCGCTAAACTATGATTAATTCTAATAATTATTCCATCTAAGCAATCTCTTTTTTTTTTTTTTTTTTGAGCAGCAGGCAAAAGTTTGAGTATTAGAATATAAGATTAGAAAGGAAGAATAGTAGGAAAGCTCTCTTTACAGAGAGGGACAGTCGAAAGTGAATGCCCAGGACTATAGGCAAGGGTCCTTGTTTTATAAGATTCTGGTCAGCCCTCCCCCATCCCGTCCCCCTTGTTCCTTCTCAGGTTCTACCCTTATTGGCTGGATAGCTCTAGGTGCTGGGTTGTCCATTCCTGGTTGGCTCGTTTCCATTGTATGAAGGGTGGTCTATGGCCATACTTAGATCTTATGTCAAATTCCTGAGGGGGAACCTGAGGGGGTGTAGGCAGGGTCCATTACATTCTTAAGAGGAACCTTATGCCTGAGGGGGCTCCAAGCAGACAATCTTATCATCTACAAATAATGGACAATTTGTTTCTTCATTTCTAAACTTTATGCTTTTTATTCTCTTTCTTGATTTAATTCACTGGGTAGGACAATACTGAACACAAGCGGTGATATCAGAGACCTTGTCTTTTATCTTAAAATTTTTCCATTATTTCACCATTAACTGTGATGCTTGCTATTGGTTTTTCATAGATATTTTATTAGAGAAAAGTTGATAATAAGCCTTGAATCAGGAGTTTTGTCTGATACATATTCACGAAGAGATCATTATTTTCCCCTTTCAATCTAATAATGTAGTCACTTCTATTGTTTGATTTTCTCATGATAAACTCAATTTGCAGTCCTGAGATAAACCCATGTCACTGTCACTTGTACAAGTTATTGTATTCAATTGGCTAAGATTTTCTTTAGACTTTTTCCATCTCTGTTCACTGAAGAGATTGGCTGTAACTGCCCTCTTTCATACCATCTTGTCAGGTTTGGACTTTAGGTTTATGGTACTTTCATAAATAAGTTGGGTAGTGTCCTCTCTTTCTGTACTCTGGAATAGTACTGACTGAAATTGGAAGCATTTGTTTCATGGTATATACAAACCAATAAAACTGTGTGACCCTAGAACTATCCTGTGGTAAGATCAACTTCGGTTTCTATTTCCTTAATGATTATTTTATTTCTTCTTGAGTCATTTTTTTTTAGTTATATTACTCCAGTAATTGCTCATTTTAGTTAGGTTTTCAGATATGTGGGCAACAAGTTTCTTGACATCCTTGTTGCCTTTTTAGTACTTGTCTTTTTATCCTTAACGTTAATGAAGAAAAAAGGAGGCAAATATATAAACAGTCTTGGCAGAGGGTTTGTCATTTTATTCGTCTTTTCAAAAAAATCAACTTTTACCTCTACTTTGTTTCATTTGTTTCTGCTCATATCTTTAAGTTTATTTTGCCTTTCAACTTAAGTAGCTTAACTCAATTTTCAGTCTCTTCGCTCTTCTAATATAACACTTAAGACAAAAAAGTCTTTCACTTCAAACTTTCTAAATCGACATTTTAATAGTGTCGCTTATCAACAGCATATACTGATTTTTTTTAAATCCAGCATAGGTGTATATTTATCGGAGATCTTCATCTATACCTGTATCACAATTGAGATTTTTATATTTATTTCTATCATTTTATTTTGCACTATCTCCTCTTCCTTTTTTGTTTTTCTTTCTCTCCGTTGCCTTTTTGGGGGGGGGGGTAGAATACGTCTTTTCTCCTTTATTCTCTAAGCATGTTTTCAATTTGTTTTGGAAGTGAGAAAGGATGATATATATCTGTATCTTCATCCACATTTATATGTCTCCAGGGATCTGTCCCAGCATCTGTCTCTCACCTGGTAATGAACTCCTACCGTCACATATTTTATTGTATTTCTCAGGTGAGTTCAGCTGACCCTGCAAGCATGTAGAACTATGGTTACCCATGAACTATGCTTTCTAGTACGCTGCCTGCAGACGCACGGTTTATGCGGTTGCCCTTCCTCTCCTCTCGCACATCCGTCTCACATTTGCTCAGGAAAATACTGCCTGTTCTTGCAAGGTCACATGGGCTTGATTCCAAGGCTAAGTCTCCAGGTGGCTCCGCTTACCGATGCCGGCGTGTGTTGGCGTTCGCTGGCCCGGGAACCCAACCCCAAAGTCTCTCTGCCTCCGCCCGGGACCACCGTGTCCTCGTGCGCCACCTGGAGGTCGTCTGCCTGCTTTGCGCGGGCATCGGGGGCGCGCAAAAGGTCAGCGCGCTCCCTGCAAGGAGGCCTGGGCTCTGCGCCTTCGCTCCCCGTTCCCTGCCGCTGCTTGCCCCCGACTCCGCCTGGCACGGCGACACCCTCTCACCCCGAAAGAGCGTCGCCAGCCGGGACAGAGACCTCCCACCTCGGCCCCACGTAAGCCACCAGGTCCCACAGATCTTGGCGTCCCGACCCCACTCCCTCTGCCCTGCTCAGGCAGGGTCCCCTCCTCGCAACAGGCCCCGCTAGTCTCTCCTGCAGGCGCTCCGCGCGTGGCTGCCTCGCCCCACAGAATCATCTGCTTCAATGTTTTTCTTCCCTTTTTTCCCCCTAAGATTTTATTTTTAAGTAATCGCTATACCCAAGGTGGGGCTAGAACTCACGACCCTAACATCAAGAGTCACAGGCTCTTCCGACTGAGCCAGCAGGTGCCCCTCAATGTTCCTTCTTGATGTTTGTGAGAATTAGGTAGATCATGTTCTAAAAGAATATCTCAAACTAAAAAGCAATACCACGCTTAACGGTAAAACAATAGATTACTAAGAAAAATAATAAATTAGAAATAAAGAAGCACACTCTTATCACAAAATTTTAGCCTTTTTCTGGAAGTTCTAACCAATGTATAAGTAAGAGGCTATTGAAAAGGACTATAACAATATTTCATTATTTGCACAAAGTATCATTTATCTTTAAGAAACTCTTTTGGGGGGTGCCTGGGTGGCTCAGTCGGTTAAGCCTCAGACTTCAGCTCAGGTCACGATCTCGTAGCCCGTGAGTTCGAGCCCCGCGTCGCCCTCTGGGCTGATGGCTCAGAGCCTGGAGCCTGCTTCTGATTCTGTGTCTCCCTCTCTCTTTGCCCCTCCCCCCGTTCATGCTCTGTCTCTCTCTGTCTCAAAAATAAATAAACGTTAAAAAAAATTTTTTTAACGTTTATTTATTTTTGAGAGAGAGAGCGCCAACAGGGGAGAGGCAGAGAGGAAGACACAGAATCGGAAGCAGGCTCCAGGCTCTGAGCTGTCAGCACAGAGCCCCACATGGGGCTGGAACTCACCCACCGGGTGGGAGATCATGATCTGAGCTGAAGTCGGGGGCTTAACTGACTGAGCCACCCAGGCACCCAGGCGTCCCAGTCTAATCATTTCTTTTAGATTAGAAAGTTTAAGTGGAAGAATGTTTAACTGAAAAACTGTTAGAACTAGTTATGTATATCAAAAAGAAGGTGAGTGGGGCTCCTGGGTGGCTCAGTCCCATAAGCCTCCGACTTCAGCCCAGGTCATGATTTTGAGGTTCCTGAGTTACAGCCCCACATTGGGCTCTCTACTGTCAGCACCCAGCTGCTTAAGATTCTCTGACGCTCTCTCTCTCTGCCCCTCTCCAGCTTGTACTCTCTCTCTTTCTCTCAAAAATAAACATTGAAAGAAAAAGAAGAAGAAGAAGAAGAAGAAGAAGAAGAAGAAGAAGAAGAAGAAGGTGGGTTACTAAAGAGCTTGCCTCTAATAAAAGAAATAGATTTTCTAACAGCAATAAGTTAAAAATAGAAAGGAAAAATATTCTACTCAACATGGCAACAGCAAAAAAGTTCCTAGCATAAACTTAACAAGAAATGCATAGAGCCAATTATCCAAAGAATTATGAAAATTCAGTGCATTACAAAAATTAACAGGTAAATAGAGGTGCCATTTTATCTTTCTTGATGCTAAGTTCTAACAACACATCAATTATTTCCCAGTTTATTTATAAGTTTAGTAGAATTTCAATCAGAATGCCAAATTGAAAATTTCACAAAACGCTTCTAAAGTTCACTTGGAAAATTAAAAGATAAGAAGAGCCATGAAATCTTTGAAGAAGATTGTAGGGGAGATCATCTCCTAGATCTTTACATGTATCAGAAAGTTCTAGTAATTAAAATAGTGCCAAGTATTACAAGGATAAAGTAAAATGCATTGATAGAAAAATAGAAAGCATCATATGTAATCTAGTGTATTAGGAACACTAATCAAGTGTATTAGGAACAGCATCTCAAAGGGATGCTGAATTATTTTAGAAATAGTATCGACATTAAGGTAGCAGAACTCTGCATTATGGCTGTCCAACATCTTCTGAACACTCTCCGATATTTCTCACTTTGTAAGTAATTCCTGCTTTACTAAGAGAATCCATTAATCAGGCATATGACTTAGGTCTGCACTCACCCTACCCTGCCCCATGATATCTCATGCGGAAAAGAGCCACATGAGGGCACCTGGGTGGCTCAGTCAGTTAAGCTTCCGACTTCAGCTTAGGTCATGATCTCACAGCTTGGGGGTTCCAGCCTCGCATCCAGCTCTGACGGCTTAGAGCCTGGGGCTTGCTTTGGATTCTGTCTCCCTCTCTCTCTCTCCCCCTTCTCCGCTCGTGCTTTGTCTCTGTCTCTCAAAAATAAATAAACATTAAAACAAAAACAGAGCCACATGAGGGGGCATATTCAGGGAGATTATTCTGCTAAGTGTGGTGTCGAGTGGAGCAGTCAGAGTTGCAGATGTCCCACTGAGTCATTTTTTGTTTTTGTTTTTGTTTTCTTGCTAGAACCATCCTGCGGTATGGTCAGATCTGTTTACCATGACCGCCTTGTCCTTGGCTGTGTAATTGCAGCCCATAAGCCTAGTTCTCTGGCCCTCACAGAGGTCAAACTGTTAACAAAAATTCACACAAAAAATTATTCCCCAAAATAAAATACATGTGGATTAATGAGTAAAATGTTAAACAAACAAACAAAAACAAAACCCCCAAAGGTAAACCTAAACAGAACTAGCCAAACTAACAACAATGAACTAACCACTATGGGCCAACATTTGATATGAGTAGATCAAAACTATGTGTCTGGATGAACTGGCAGGCAGTGAGAAATGGAAACCTGGCCAGTTAACATTCATAACGTTAGGTTCCTAACATTCAAACACTAGGCTTCATAACATTATAAGATAAAATTAAAGGGACTGTCCAAGGGAAGTACAACTATTCTTAGTTCTCAGGTCAGACAAGAATTTTGGTCTGTGTACTTCATACCAAGCACAGTCTGTGAGGGGATTATTGGACAACGGCCTGAGAGTGAGTCGCACAGACCTATTTTGGTGATGGCGCCCAGGCAAGTTTATTCGGGATCAAACCAAAAGTACATTAGCGCTATTCACCCAAAACAGTTCCTGCAGGAAAGGTGGAGGCCTGGGTACGCAATGTGCCCATTCTCTGTACCTCTGACATCATCAAATTGGATGGACTGCATATTCTATAAGGGATCCTCTCCTAATATTTCTTTCAGGTGATCTTTCGATAATTAGGGGACTTAAGCCCAAGTTTATACCTCCTTCGCGGTCGAACAAAGATCTCTCTCTCAATACATAATCAAGATAGGTGTGGGACTATCTTGAGGACAAGGACTATCAGAGGACAAGGGAGATCCAGGCTACTTCCCTAATTTTCAGCTTCCAGTAAGTATATTAAAAATGAAGAAATTGGGGCGCCTGGGTGGCGCAGTCGGTTAAGCGTCCGACTTCAGCCAGGTCACGATCTCGCGGTCCGTGAGTTCGAGCCCCGCGTCGGGCTCTGGGCTGATGGCTCAGAGCCTGGAGCCTGTTTCCCATTCTGTGTCTCCCTCTCTCTCTGCCCCTCCCCCGTTCATGCTCTGTCTCTCTCTGTCCCAAAAATAAATAAACGTTGAAAAAAAAAAAAAAAATGAAGAAATGGCAAAACCAGAGTTAATTTGAATGCATACATTTTGGCAAATTACTGCTTTGAATACACACATACAATAAGAGCTCTGTTTATAACTCATTTGGTGGTAACACTGAAACTGAATTTGAGGCCTTTCTTGAATCTGAAGCTCAGATCTTCCTGGCCTTCTGGTGTTGGTCCTGGTTAAAGTGAAATGCCACAAATTTGTAGTCTGTATGTTAAAACCCAGGTTGTTCTAGCCTTGGCTAGATGCCCTCCTTGGCCAAGATAAAAACCCTCATTGATATATACCTAATAAAACAATACCATTCCTGGCTTTATAAGCAAACATGTAAAAAGGTCTCTCCTATGTAGGTTTGATTTTTAAGACCCCATTTAAGGGAAGTAAGTGTCTATGAAAAAATAACACAAGGTTCAGAATTGTACACATCTTCCCTTGCCTTTCTTCCAGGCCATGATTAGCTAACAGGGCCACTGTCTGTCCTGGTCATGTCTAGCTCAAGAAAATGAAATTACGTCATCGGGGTACAAAGGAATACTTGTCCTTTGTTAATTCTTCTCTGGTGTTTTCTGGTCCTGTTCCACCCCCACATTCAGAGCAGAAGGGTAAGGGGAAAACAGGCCCATGGAAGGATTACTCGTCCTCGTAGCCCAGCACCCACCTCCATCCAAAACATGTACCTGAAGTTCTATTTCGGAGCAGGAAACCCTCTACACTCTCAGTGGGTCCACGTTTGGATTCTTCCCTGACCATCTCAGAGAAAGAGAATCCCCTCCTCTGAACTCACAAGGTGGGGCTTGCCTGTCTCATGGCCCTCACCACACAACCTTGGAATACACTTATAAGAGAAACCAAAAATGTGATGTAATACCAAAAATACATGCTAAGGAAGGTGGAATAGATTCGAGAAAGTTTCAGGGTTTCTTTTTTTTTTTTTTTTAATGTTTTATTTTTATTTTTTTTGAGAGAGAGAGACAGAGAACAAGCAGGGAAGGGGCAGAGAGGGACACACAGAATCTGAAGTGGGCTCCAGGCTCCAAGCTGACAGCACAGAGCCCAATGTGGGGCTTGAGCTCACAAACTGCAAGATCATGACGTGAGCCCAAGTGGGACACTTAACTGACTGAGCCACACAGGCACCCCAAGTTTCAGGGTTTCTGAGTGGCTTGTCACAAGCAGAGTATAGGACCCTGTCTGACAGCCCAGGAAGTTGATTTGTTTGGAGATACAAGGTTTGGAGGTGTACTGGGAGGTACTGCCTCAACCGGGAGAGTAAAACCAATTCAGACTTCTAAGGACAATCTGGGAGGGAAGAAATGAGTGGGGGGGGGGGGGACAGGGCAAAGGAGAGGCTTCCTGAAGCACTGAATGGAACACCCTGCCTGGACCGGGGCGGGGCGGGGGGGGGGGAGGGAGGCGGGTGTTTCAAAGGACTTCTAGGAATAGGGATGACTAATGTTCGATTTTAAATTGTTCGATCACCGCCATGTAATTCCCCTTCCTTTCTGCAAATGGTTAGTTGTGTCTACTGTTAAATTAATTATACAAGGAGGCTGTTAGACAGACGTGGCTCTAATGCCAAAGCTCCTACGTGAGCAAACCAAAATCTAAGCCTGTAAATGCCTCGAGGTTACGAAATTGAAACCTAAGGACAGCCAATCGCTAACAGCCAACTAGGTTTTAAGCTACAGCTAATCAATGTCATTTCTTTGCTTCTGCCTTTTATCTATAGAAGTTTTTCCTCAACTCTGTTCAATGGAGTGCTTTTACTTGGTATTGCTCAGATAAATTCTTAGAATTTTTGCATGACCCAGTTAATCTTTTAGCACTACGAAAAGACTTTGTGCAAGTGAAATTGCTTGTGTGTTTGTTTTTGCTTTTTTTACAGAAATCTAATGAAGGAGTCAAGTTTCCCATCTAGGTCATCATGGTAGGGATAGGGCTGGCGTCCTGGGCTGGGGGATGACCCGTGTGCTTGACTGAACAGATTCAGTGAAATGAGAAGCTCTGAGCCAGAGTGACCTTAATAGAACCCCCAGAATCTCCCTCAAACTAGAGAAAGGCATTGGGCTTTCCGGAGGTTATAGAATGGAGGTTTGAGCCAATCTTATCTGGATCTAAAAAGGCAAAGAAAGTCAAGCAGAGATGAGAGTTAACTACAGCTATTTGTGATCTTGCCTTCTCACCCTACTAGACCCAAATGGGACTTTGACTTTTGCAGAGGGGCACTGTTGGCGGCTAACCTCATAGGTCCAAGATGCATGGGGGAGAAGGCATGACGGAAACGATCCCAGAGTCAGTGCTTCTCGAGGTTGGAGGACAGGAGGGAGCACTGGAAAAAAGATTGGCAGATTTGCCTGCATACAGTGTGAGCAAGAGCTCTAGCAAGAGGTAACTGTTTCTCTGACCGTGACATTCCAGAATGTAGTTATTTGTAATAAATGATTGCCTTTATTTATTTTTTTGAGAGACACAGAGAGCATTTGCACACAAGTAGGGGAGGAGCAGAGAGAGAGAGGGAGAGAGAGAATCTCAAGCAGGCTTCATGCCCAGCCTAGAGTCTAATGCTGGGTGCAATCTCATGACCGTGAGTGAGATCATGACCTGAGCCAAAATCAAGAGTCAGACTCTTAACTGACTGAGCCATCCAGGTATCCCCCAAGGCTGCCTTTTTTCTTCCTACTTTTTATTTATTTATTTTTTTAATGTTTATTTTAAAAGAGAGAAAGAGAGAGAGAATGAGTGAGGGAGGAGCAGAGAGAGAGGGAGGGAGAGAATCCCAAGCAGACTCTGCACTGTCAGCTCAGAGCCTGACATGGGTTACATCTCATGAACCATGAAATCATGACCTGAGCCAAAATCAAGAGTTAAATGCTTAACTACTTAACCAACTGAGCCACCCAGGTGCCCCTCTTCCCACATAAAAATATATTTAATGTTTATTTATTTTTTGAGAGAGAGAAAGCGGGCATGAGTGGGGGAGGGGGGTGATAGAGAATCCCAAGCAGGCTCCATGCTGTCAGTACAAAGCCCAATATGGGGCTCGAGCCCAACAACTGTGAGATCATGACCTGAGCCAAAGTCAGATGGTCAACAGACTGAGTCACCCAACTATCCCCTTCTTCACACTTTTTAAAGTGACAGCTTTTACATTACCCCCCAGGATCAAAGGTCTTTGCTCTCACTGGACAAATGGCCCAAAGGAGAGCCACCAAAATGAATGGCAGGGCAGGGCAAGCCTGGCCAGGAAATGGGTTAAAAGAGGGTTTATTCTCTCCTCTTCTCCCTCAGGGGAGCCAGGGCATCTGCTGCCTGGTCAGGATCAGTCTGCATGTAGCCTTGGCTGTGAGGGTGCCAGTAATTGGATGAGGACTTCCCTGGGCCCTCTGCCTCAGAGATAACTTGTTCCAGCCTCTTATTTACACCTCCATCTGGCCGCGCAGTGGGGTCTAGTGCCTAGAAGTCAGTTGTGCTGCTGGGGACAGGCATACAGCCATGCTTCTAGAATTGTGTGGCACAGGGGTGCTGATGAAGTCAGCCTATCTGCCTGCCTAGCATGGTGGCCCTTTCTGCCACTCAACCTGCTTTTCTGATTCTGGACGTGTGGCTGCGTGGCCACCTCTCTCTCTCTTTTTTGTTTCCCTCAAGTTTTTATTTAAATTGCAGTTAGTTAACATACAGTGTAATATTAGTTTCAGGTGTAGAATTTAGTGATTTGACACTTCCATAGAATACCCGGTGCTCACCACAAGGGCACTCCTTAATCCCCATCACCTATTTAACCAATCCTCCCATCTACCTCCCCTCTGGTAACCATCAGTTTGTTCTCTACAGTTAAGAGTTTGTTTGCTTGTCTCTTTTTTCTTCGTTTGTTTTGTTTCTTAAATTCCAAATTCTACATATGAATGAAGTCATGTGGTATTTGTTTTTCTCTGACTGACTTTGCTTAGCATAATACTCTCTAGTTCCATCCATGTTGTTGCAAATGGCAAGATTTCATTCTATTTTGATTGCCAAGTAATATTCCAGTGTGTGTGTGTGTGTGTGTGTGTGTGTGTGTGTATACACCGCCTCTTCTTTACCAGTTGATGGATATTTGGGCTCTTTCCATAATTTCGCTGTTGTTGATTATGCTTCTATAAACATTGGGGTGTGTGTATCCCTTTAAATTAGTATTTTTGTGTCCTTTGGGTAAATACCTGGTAGTGCAATTGCTGGATCACAAAGTTCTATGTTTAGCTTTTTGAGGAACTGCATACTATTTACCATAGTGGCTGCACCAGTTTGCTTTTCCACCAACAGTGTAAGAGGGTTCCCCTTTCTTCGCATCCTTGCCAACACCTGTTGTGGTTTTTGTGTTGTTGTTGTTGTTGTTGTTAGTTTTAGCCATTCTTTGTAGTTTTGATTTGCATTTCCTTGATGATGAGTGATGAGCATTTTTTCATGGGTCTGTTGGCTATCTGGATGTCTTCTTTAGAAAAAGGTCTATTCATGTCTTCTGCCCATTTTTAAACTGTATTATTTGTTTTTTGGGTATTGAGTTTTATGAGTTCTTTATATATTTTGGATACTAGCCCTTTATCAGATACGTCATTTGCAAATATCTTCTCCCATTCTGTAGGCTGCCTTTTAGTTTTGTTAATTGTTTCCTTCACTGTGCAGAAGTCTTTATTTTGATGATGTCCCAATAATTTATTTTTGCTCATGTTTCCCTTGCCTGAGGAGATGTATCTCCTAAGAAGTTGCTATGGTTGATGTTAAAGAGGTTACTTGACTGTGGTCTCCTCTAGGATTTTAATGGTTTTCTGTCTCCTAAGCCTTTAAGGCATGGCTATCTCTTTATTCATCTCTTTTCCTTCATGTGCCTTTACACTTTCCACAAATCACATTGCCATTTTCTTTTCTTTTCTTCATTAAAATTTTTTTTAATGTTTAATTATTTTTGAGAGAGAGAGAGAGTGCAAGCTGGGGAGGAGCAGAGAGAAAGGGAAACACAGAATCTGAAGCAGGCTCCAGGCTCTGAGCTGTCAACCCAGAGCCCGACGCAGGGCTTGAATTCACAAACTGTGAGATCATGACCTGAGCCAAAGTCAGACACTCAACTGACTGAGCCACCCAGGGACCCCTCTTTTCTTAATTTTTTAAAATGAAACTATATTTGTCTGTTTGTTTTTTGAGAGAGAGAGAGTGAGAGAGCAGGCACTTGTGAGCAGGGGTGGGACTGAAGTAAAGAGAGAATCTTAAGCAGGAGCCTGACGCGGGGCTTGATCTCACCACCAGTGAGATCATGACCTGAGCCAAAATCAAGAGTTAGATGCTTAACCAATTGAGCCACCCACTCGCCATGCCATTTTCTTTAATCTCCTCAAACTGCTTCTGCCTCTCTTCATCTCTTTTAAGGGACAAGTCATACCTTTAAACTTTGGGTACCATGATGGGTGAAAAAAATGTTCCTCTTCTACAGCTCCCCACTACCTTCTGGGGGGGTATGTTCCTCTTCTTGGGTGTGGGTATGCAACTTTTGAGATGAACTCAGGAGCCACCTTAATTTTTCTGTATATTAAGTGAAGAAAGATTTTTGAGGGTAGGAGTGAGGTGGGAGGATTCAGGGTGAAGGACACAGGAGATGATGAGGTTGGGTGCTATGGGAGAAAAAGTTTTGGAATGACCCTTCTTTGGTGACAGAGAAGGGAGAGGGGAATTTGGACAATATGGGAGAAGGGGACAATGAAGAGGAGAATGATAGCAACTGTTATTTATCCAGTAATTAATTTTTGTCAGGCATCGTGCATAACCCTTTTTGCTCATTATTCAATCCAATCCTCCAACAATGTCATAGGTCACATCTTATTATTATCCTTTTGCTGCTAGGGAAACTGAGGCTCAAAAAGCTTAGAGGAATTGCCCAAAGTAACACGACTAGGAAGCTCTGAGCCAGAATTTAAGGGTAAGTTCTATCTGACTTCAAAGTCCAAATTCTTAATGACAAAAAAAAAAAAAAAATATATATATATATATATATATATATATATATATATATATATATATATTGACTTGCCACAAAAATTTATGTCTGGGCCTTCAGAAAGGCACAGGGTTGAGTTTTCAGGTAACTGGATTAATTACCTAGGAGGCTGAGTGACCCTGTTCTTCATTTTGTGGGAGAGTAGGTGGCACCGATGTGGTCACTAAGCAAGTGACTGGTCCACCATTTGCATATACTGGCTGGCTGGCTGCCGCTCAGAGTCTGGACCTTTTATGCAACTTTCCAGGATCTGGTCAGCCTGGCACTCTTCATTCCTATGGGATAAAGCAAACCAAGGGGTAGGGGAATAGGAGACAGGGACTTAGAAGTACCCGGTTTCTTTCATACACATCAGCATTTTGAAGATTTCTAATCAATAAATAATCCATTTTAACAATACTTCCCAAAAGAAAGCATTTTATGGTCTAATTTAAGCTTCTTATATTATTGTTTAAAACCATTTTCTTTGTTTTAGGATAACCATGTATGTCAAAATCACACAATTTCAGGGGGAAAGACCATAGAATATCACAGCTAGAAGGGATCCCTCCTTCACTGCATGGATGATGCATAGGCCCATAGAAGGTCCTAGGATGGCTTTAGAGATCTGTATTTAAAAGTCCTTGCCCTGCTACTTACTAATGGTGTGCCCTTGGGCCAGAAACAGGATCAACTCCTTCCTCTCCAAAACAATGCCTACCTGGCTGATGCAGTGGGGACTGAATGATGTACTCTATGCAAAGTGCCCAGAAAAGGCCCTGTAAGGAGTAGGTGATCAACAAATGGTAATGCCCTCCCTTGGGCAATATCTTCCAGATGTTCAGAGCAGAACTAGGACTAGAACCTTCTTTTCTGATTCTCAAGCGTGTGTGAGTGTGCACACGCACGCCACGGAGCATTGGTGATGTTTGCTTCCATGAAGAACATGGTTTAGTCACCTTGTAATTAGGTGGGACTTTATAGTTTTCAAAGCACTCACTTAGATGATATTGTTCACTCCGTGCAACGACATGGAAAAATTACACAGGAGTGGTATTGCTAGGCCCACTTTGCCCATCAGGGACGGGAGGCTGAGAAAACGTGGTTTCCTTCAGTCCCATGGCTAGCCAGGGGCAGAACTAGACCACCACCCAGATCTTGTGGCTCCTTATCTATGGCTCTTTGTACTAGCACACAATACCTTCTCACCTAAACACCAAACAGTTTCACCAAAGAGATAAGGAATAGTGTGGAAAAAAATACACGGTGGGGGTCATAAATGACATAAGTCACCCACAGTCCTGATTAGATAGTGAGGGAAAAATTGGACTTTGATATGATTGAGCAAATGGCAGAGAGAAAACACTGACAAGGCAGTAAACAACTCTCCAGGAGGGAATATGGGACAACGGGGGCTTGTGGTCACTGCTGACCACAGTGTAACTCTTTCCTGTCAGAGAACTACTGGACACTCTAATTCTGAAATTCTGCAGCCCCATTCTTTCTAACTGCTTCTGCCTCTGCAGCGTCCTAACTGCACATATGAGTTTCCTCAGACAAGGCAAACCCCATTCTTTATCACATTCAGGCTTTAGTTGTCTCCAGTCTCAAGGGGGTGGTATTTCTAAGACCTAGAATTTAGATCATCTTTTTTTTTTAATTTTTTAAATGTTTATTTATTTTTGAGAGAGAGAGAGACAGAGCGTGAGCAGGGGAGGGGCAGAGAGAGAGGGAGACGCAGAATCCAAAGCAGGTTCCAGGCTCTGAGCTGTCAGCACAGAGCCCAACACAGGGTTTGAACTCATGAACCACGAGATCATGACCTGAGCTGAAGTCAGACGTTTAACTGACTGAGCCACCCAGGCGCCCCTTGAATTTAGATAATCTTAAATTATCACTGTCTTTCTGCACATAGATCTTGTAGTCTGACGTGCTGAATCAGATGGTATGGAGGCTAACCTGGCCATGTAGCAATCCAGAATATCTAGACTTTTCTTTCATGTCTCTTCATGGAGTCTTCACTGAACACTGCAGTCACAGCCACCACGACCACCACCACAATCTCTTGTACTTTCAAATGCATTCTCTTATTTGGTTTGATTTTATTTGATCCTGACCTCAACCCTCTCTTCCCACTTCTTAGAGGTTTCTTGACAACAGGCCAGTCTTAATCATCTTGTGTTCTCTACAAAAGTGTACTCTCTGCAAAATGCCTCTGTAGCTAACAAAATGCCTTATATGTACAACCTCAGTAAAAATGCCATGAGCTATGTTGAAATAACACTAGCTCTATCTCTGTGACCAAAATAAGGGCCACTGCTTTCAGGGCCCTGAAACCATCCCAACCACTAAAGCAGATTGCAAGATAGTAAGGAAATGTCTGTACCACAGATTAGAAACGATATTTTAAAAGGCCATATTGACCCAATCGTGGATCTTCCTTCCATTGTGTAGATGTGGCCCCTTTTTAGGAAAGTTCTTCCTCTGTAGTATTACTAATCCTATAATGTTTATTATTTATTTTTGAGAGAGAGAGAGAGTGCAAGTAGGGGAGGGACAAAGAGAGAGGGAGACAAAGAATCCGAAGCAGGCTCCAGGCTCTGAGCTATCAGCACAGAGCCTGATGCGAGGCTTGAACTCATGAACCATGAGATCATGATCTGAGCCAAAGTCGGTTGCTTAACTGACTGAGCCACCCAGGCGCCCTTATAATATTACTAACCCTATATTGAGTGTAACTATGATATATAGGAGATTAACTTGCATGTGTAAGTTTGTGGACTCAGACTTCATAGTGCTCATGAAAACATTGAACTCATGGCCTGTCAGTTGACTTACGTAGATATCATATTCAAATCCAAAGTATCTAGAGTAGGGCGGGGAGTGGAGAATAAACATGGTAGTTGTTGGAGGTACTCTTCTGTTAGAAGAGTCTGCAACTGGGGACTTCTAAACCAGAGTTATATATTCAGATCAAGCCATTTAATAAAAATTTACTGTGTGCTAAATGCCTCATCATATGTCATTTCATTCCTGCTTCATAATCCGTTTCGGATGGAGGCGTCGCTAGCCCATTTTACAAATGGCAAAACTGAGCATCAAAGAGATTGAAGGATTCCCCAGTGTTTCATAGTGCCCAAGTCCCATGTTCTTTCTGCATATTGTGGCACCTCAGTTTTGAACATTTTACTAAGTTAAGAGACTAACAAAAAGAACCAAAACCCTGCTAGCAGTCTGTGTTGCTCAGGAGTTGCTGTTTCTCTATGTTCTGGTAAGCCTTATCCTTGCTTTCCTGAACTTTGAGTTTCAGTTGCACATCAAACCGTGGAGGCGGCCAAATGCTGGTGGCACCACTAGGGGTGAGCATGGTAGTGATCCTCTGACACGCCTGGCCAGGCTGCTGTCCACGTGAAATGATGCCCAGCAAGTGCAGGGCCACCCAGCTTTGCCTACGCAAGGCATTCTTCCCTGATGAATGCAGGTTAATGTCCAAGGTTATAAACTGCTGGGAGGCAGGGAGGGGAAGGACTAATCTATGCGGTCTGTGGTCGCCAAAAGGTAAGCAGCTCTGCTTTAGACTGCTGGCTTGGAGGAGGCAGCGTCCCCGTGTACCTGTCCTGTGACTCTGGGCAAGTTCCTTGCTCTCTCTGAACCAGAGTTTCCTTATCCAGAAAACAGGAGTAATAAACCCTTCCACAGAGGGGTGCTGAGATTGCAAATCGTGTATAGGGAGAACCAGATGCATCATAACACCTCTAAACACAGCTATTAGTATTGTTATTGCTGCCACTGTTATAGCAAGAAGAACTAGTGCTGGTAGCGTAAGTAAAATTATTTCTACCATGCGTCTCTCAGTGGGTGGCACGATTTAGTCACACTTCTGACACTCCAGCCCTGACCGCCAATGGCCGTCACGAATCCTACTCTGCACTCTTTCGTCACTGTCCACCTTCTCTTCCTCCATTCTCCTTTGACACAAAGCAAATCTGATGAAACTCACATGTCCCCAGAGCAGATCATCGTGGTCTGATGAATCAAGCACCAGGGGCTTGAAGGAGCACCAGGCAGACACGGGGAAACCAGAAAGCATGCCTTCAGGTGGCAAGTGGAGTCAGGAACACCAGGGGCGCCTGGGTGGCTCAGTCGGTTAAGCGTCCGACTGGATTTCAGCTCAGGTCACGATCTCACGATTTGTGAGTTTGAGCCCCATGTCAGGCTCTGTGCTGACAGCTCAGAGCCTGGAGCCTGCTTCCAATTCTGTGTCTCCCTTTCTCTCCATTCCTCCCCTGCTCATGTTCTGTCTCTGTCTCTCAAAGATAAATAAATGTTTAAAAAAAAAAACACAGAATGCCAATGGTCTGTACTTGGCCTAGCCCCCTGCGATCCTTAGGACAGGCCTTGCTTGGCCAAACCTTCCCTAGGCAAATGAGCTTCAATTTTGTGTTTCAAACATTTCAATTTCCTTTCACAATCACATTCAATGTCTAACACTCCCCCATTTTTAGAAGCTGTCTGAGCCTAGACTCTGATGTTAAGACAGCTTAGTTCTTTGCTTCTTTTTCTTTCATTTCGTTGACGGTTCATTCATTAGAGTGTTACACTCTATACCACTGGGCACTTGGTTTTTAGGGTCTTTTTCCTCCCATGTTATGAGTTATTCCAAAGGAATAGGTTCCTGAAAATTTTATACTTTCCTGTGATCGTGGCCACTCCGTTATTTTTAGATTTCCACATAACTCTTATTTGCCACATTCATTATTTGCCTGAGGAAGCAGACACTATTTTTATTTGCCTTCTCTTGAATTAGGTTTTGGTTGAGTGATCAGGAAAAAAAAAAAAAAAAAAAAAACCTGTAGAATGCACCCACACCCACACAGTGTATATCTAGGTAAACTGATGGCTTATACCAATCGCTCTGGGTTTTATTCTAGTTTTTAGCAAAGTTAAAGACAAACGTGTAAAGTGTAAGAGAGAATGGGAATGGGGTAAATACAGTGTGTTCTGGTATTAAAAACATCATGGGGCCCAGCTTGGTTCTTGGGGAATAGGAAGGATCTTTCATGCCTAATGTGTGCAAGGACTTTGCAAACTCATTTAATGCTCTCGTGAAGTTGAGATCCCATTTTACAGAGGAGGATATTAAGGCCTGCAGAAATGAAAAGAAACAAACCGACATAAAGCCTTGGCCAAAGTCATGTGTTTAGTAAGTGCTATAGCAAGAGTGACATTCTTCCCAGTTTCTCTGGGTGGCTCTAGAGCTCTGTAATTTACTAGCTCTGTGACTTAAGGGAATCCCCTAATCCTCTGGGCCTCAGTTTCCTCACTTGAAAAATGATGTCTAGGTTAAGAACTACATGGTCTCCAGATATCCACTGTAGCTTTAACATTCTGTGAGTCCAGTGAGTGTGTGAGCGTGATCAGGATTGGCTGGTTATGAGCCAACCAGGTATCGGATAAACACCTCCCTATCAGGCCAAGGTGGGTAGGGGAGGGTGAAAGTTAAAAAAAAAAACCCCAACAAACAAACTTTGACAAGACCGCTATAAAAACTGTGTGTTCCCAAAGGTTCGTCCTATTTGGCGGCTGCTGCCTCGTCCACAGCTTCTGATACCTAAGAGGACTCTCCCCCACAAACTGTAAGTAAAAGAACTTCCTTTGTCTGCCTGGACGGCACCTGGGAGTAAGGGGTTAACAATGGCACTACACAGGTAGAGGAGAAAGTCTGTTTGCTTTTGTTTTCAGGAGAAACTTGATGGTGGCTGAAAATGTGATGTTGTACTGAAATGATTTTCCTCCCTAAGCGTGAATGCTCATCCACACCTTTGCTGACTCTTTGGAGGCAAAATGCTCAGGATGGATGTCAGCTCCCAGTGTGACCTGCATGAAAGCTCTTCTATCTTTGGCCTAGGAGAAACAGCTTGAATGCACTTATTTGGTTAGGTGCCAATCATGTTTTGAGGTTCCTGCTCATTTCTATTCTCCCCATGACAACTGCTTAATTCAATGATTTGTTTACATATCTATTGCCTGATGTCATTTTCTTCATTCTCTTCCTATTCCTACTAGTGCTGGCGCTGAAGCTCCTTTGTCACATAAATGAGCTCCTGGTGTATGTTGCTTGTTACCCTTGCCTTCACCCACTGCTCAAATGAGAAAATGGAACAGGCTGGGAATTGTCACAGAGCACCATCATCATTTGTTTATGAATTGTCAAATTTCCACTTGTTTGATGCTTTCTGTAACATTTCCTACTTTGAAGATCCTACAGTTTAAGTTATTTGGAATAACTCAGAAGCTGCTGACGTACTTTAGGATATTTGTTCTACTGTCTGAAAAATAGATGTGTTATGAGGATATGCTGCCTTTATGCACAAGGGAGGGGCAGAGAGAGAGAGAGGGAGGGAGAGGATCCCAATCAGGCTCTGCCCTGTTGAGCGAGCGTAGAGCCCGACAGCGGGCTTGATCCCATGAACTGTGAGATCGTGACCTGAGCCAAAATCCAGAGTGGGACTGAGCCACCCAGGCACCCCAGGAGATTCTGCCTTTTAAAATAAACTTCTTTCTAGTTACCTAGGGCTCCGTTAGCCAATTGGGATCCAGTAGGGGCTTGGGCTCTGCTGCCATTAAGCCAAGGCACATCTGGGGACCACCCCAGACCTACGCTAAAGCCTGAGGTGCTGGATGGAGACCAAGAAGTGCCTTTGACCTAGGTGCCAGTTTAGAAGAAAGAGCAACACTCAGCTCTCTTTCTGAGCTACCTCATGTGTGTTCAAAGCATCAGGGATCAAGCTGTCATAGGGCATCTCACTGCGCTTGTCACTGTGACATGGGGGTGGGTGGGTAATGAAGCTGTGGGCATCTTCACACATCTATATGTAAAATCTTGCTCGCAGTGCCTGGAGGTCATAGGCTTTCAATGTATTAGCTCCTCATGTCTTCTTGAAAGCCCATCTGCCTTGCACATGGAGAAGCGAATGGACTCTTTACTCCCTTATATTTCTCTAGGAGTTAAATATTCATTTTTACAAATCATTATCTTTTCACAGAACCTCTTCAAGGAAGGCAGAAAGAACTGTAGGTTTCATCTGCTATTTTTCTAAAAAAGGATTGGAAAAAGGATTCCAAGTAGGAAGCCAGTAGGATGTGGTTTATAATCCCAGGGCATCACAATTTAGGAGGGGCATCAGACATATTCTTTCTGAGGTTCAGATTCCCCATCTTTAAAGTTGGCAGCGTTGACATCTCTGAGGTCACTTGCGCTTCTGTTTTTCTGTGATTACCTTCTATTCTCATATTTCCATACAAACTTCTCCCAGATTTGTATATGTATCACCTGTTAATATATTACGTATAATAAATAATGTAATATATAAACCTATTCATTGAGAAATCAAACATTACAAAAAATTTATAAAGTAAAATGTGAGGGTCCCTCCATCCCATTTCATTCCCCACAAGTAACTCCAGGGTGGTTACTCTCTGCTTACATAGATGCACAAACAGTATGTGTTATACCAGTAAAAACCTTTTTTTTAGGTTTATTTATTTATTTTTAGAGACACAGAGACGGCATGGACAGGGGAGAGGCAGAGAGAAAGAGAATCCCAAGCTCCATGCCGTTAGTGCAGAGCCTGATGCAGAGCTCGAACTCACGAAATTGCAAGATCACGACCTGACACAAAACGGAGAGTCGGATGTTTAACTGACTGAGCCACCCAGGCGCCCCAAACCATTTTTTTTAACTAAAAAAGAATGATACTAAATATTACATACTTCCTTGAAACTTGCTTCCCCCCCCCCCCATTGTAATAATACAATGTGAACAACTTCCCATCACACTTTAAAAACAAATTGGCTTGAGACCTCAGTGAGCAGAGGCTGGGGAGCACGGAAATCACTCTCCACGGTCACCCACTCCTGGCTATCTTCCTGTCTCCAGGGATGAACATTGGTCTGTGACCCTGTTTTATGATTAACAGAGGGGCAACATTTGTGCTGATGTGATACAGACCTTTAATCTCTCTGTAGAAGTTTAACTTCCCATAAGCAGTATTGGTTCAATTTGACCTTTTCTCTGTTTTTTTTTCTGGTTGAATCAGCACACTCAGACTAAAAAAATAACTTGGTAGTATATAGAAACATGGGATCTTGGGTAATTATTTTTTTTAACATTTATAAAGAGATATATAGTAATATCCAACATTTTCATAATGCATTATAAAACATCTTCCAATTTATCATGCAATTAATTCGACAAACGTATTTGGAGCAACTACAATGAGTACGGGTGCTCACAAGTTACATTAGACCTGGCAATGAGACAACCAGAGCAGATATTAGCACCATTTATTCCATAGTAAACTAAGACTCAGAGAAGTTACTGACTTGCTCAAGGTCCCAGTGAGGAGGAAGCAGAGCCAGTGTCTGAACCCACGTCTGTCTGATCTAGGATCAAAACCCTGTGTGAATATATGAGATGTTTATAAATCGACAAGGTCTATAGTGTAAGGCTGATGAACCACAGCCCAAGGATTTTGGGTCTTCTGGGGGTTCATCAACAAGTACTCTGGGGGTGTTATTGGGGACATTAGAGTCACCCAAAGGCTGATTCCTTTCACCAGGCTCACTCTTTCCTTGAAAGAGGGGAGTACTGCCCCTTATCCTAACTTTGTGCCTTATTAGTTACATGTCCTTGGACAAATAATTAAACTTTCTTATATTCTTTCCTTATCTATTATATAATGTGTGTGTGGGGGAGGGGAGAAGCCCAGCTGCCTTCTGAGGGTATAATGAGGAATAAATTATATAGTGCATGTAAAGCAATTAGCAGAGTACTTGGCAATAAATGGTCATTTGCTATTATTGGGTGATGTTTTCCTTTTGTTTCATCAGGGAAACATCTTTATTTCTTTAAAAAAATTTTTTTTCAACGTTTATTTATTTTTGGGACAGAGAGAAACAGAGCATGAACGGGGGAGGGGCAGAGAGAGAGGGAGACACAGAATCGGAAACAGGCTCCAGGCTCCGAGCCATCAGCCCAGAGCCTGACGCGGGGCTCGAACTCACGGACCGCGAGATCGTGACCTGGCTGAAGTCGGACGCTTAACCGACTGCGCCACCCAGGCGCCCCATCTTATTCGTTAATTCCTTTATGCAATTACCTGAACTGAGAGAGAAAATTTGCACTTTGGTCTGAAGGTCACCAATTTCAGGTTGGCTTTTATTCACATAAAGAACTAGTGGCCAGATTTAAAGTTAGTAATCCCCGAATACAATCTTAGGAACTAATATATAAATGAGGGGAAACCCTATCTTCAGGTGGCTGGGATGGGAGGGGTCTCAGAAGATCATCTTCTCTAGAGATCATTGCCCATTAGTCTATCCTGTCTGTCCCCAGTGACAGTGCTGTGGTTCCACTCTTTAGGGTTAATGCGAGAACCCCTGTTGAAATGAGAGTGGCATCAATGACACCCTCTTGTGAATTAGTTCAGTAGCCATCCACTTCTTATATCAACCCTGCCTTGAAGGGATGCAGAAAATGTGAAGAAATTGATTTGCCATGCGGGGCAGCACTGGGTGGGGAGCTCTGCCTCATCCTAGCTGAGACCATGGGCAAGTCTGTTAACTTCTCTGGGTATTAACTTGCTGGTTAACTAATGAAGATAATAGTTGCCTTGGTTACCCCATTGCTGAGTGGATTAAATGAGAACTGAGATGTCCCTGTGCTTGCAGGAAGTAGAAAGCAGGCATGGGGCATCTACCCTATGGATGAGTGTTTGAGAGGGAGAAGACCAGGGAAAGGAGGAGGTCATAGGATTGAATAGGACACCATTCAAGATAATCCTTACCACCATTTTGTTTTCTTTGATAGTCCAACACCTGCAAAATTAATCTTTCTAACATCCAGATGAGAGTGCTGGGAGCTTGCATTTTTGACTAGCCCAAGGTGTCAGCCAAACAGAGGCAAGATTCTTTTCAGAGGGCCACTGCCGAGGAGGGTGCTTGCATAGGGGATCTTCAAACCAGAGTCTCTCTTTGCTAGAGCAGTGAAGCTGAGAGGGATTGGAGCAGGGATCACTGTATGACTTTGGCATACAGAGTGATCCTAGAGTCCACGGGAGCCTCCAGTCCAGAGCCACTTAGGGAAAATCCTCCCCTTATATCCCAAATGGTGTCATAGGTGGTTGAATATGAGAAAAAAGAGCCTTGCACACCATACTCTATGTCCCAAAGCCGAAGGGAGGTTAACTGCAAGGCCAAAAGGCAGTTCCTCCTCTCAAGCTTGCTACCCAAAGAATAATCCAGGCTAACAGAATAAAATGGGAGATGGCCATCGAGGCTGAAAGCCTCACTGTCCTGGCTTCAAGTCATCCAGAGCACCCAAAGGCACCAGAGATCCACGGAGGGATAGTCAATGACTGCAGTGCCGTCTATTTGTCAGATTTGAGTGGGTCACTAGTTAGCTGGTTCAGTCTCAGAATCAGTGAACCCAAAGGTCTCCTGGAAGACATTCTATTTAGGATGACCATGAAATTTGGCATCCCACCTTCCTCCATTATGGCTAATTGCAACTACTTAAGCTAGAGAGAGAAAAACCCAGACCTCATTTGTTTATCCATTATGGACATGGTTCAGAAATAGAGGGGCCCACAGGGCTTGGTAGCATACATTGGCTGTCTTGGTCATGAACCTGTCTGATCCACCTGCAGTTTTGTTCAGGACACTCCCACACTCTTTTCCAGACCTGTCACCATGGCCCACCGATTTCCAGCCCTCACCTCAGAACAGAAGAAGGAGCTCTCAGAAATCGCCCAGCGCATTGTTGCCAATGGGAAGGGGATCCTGGCTGCAGATGAGTCCGTAGGTGAGTGCAAGTAACATCATACAAGTGTATTCTTATTTCTACAACTTAGCAAAGGCAATCAACAATCATATTCTTTCCTCTCGGAGGAGTAAAGGTACACAGCAGTGGGAGCAGAAGACCCAGTAGACATAGACATTTTGAGTCCTGTAGTTCCAGTGGGTAGATTTCTGAAAAACAAAGAAAGAGGCTCAAGCCCTCCATTTTAAGGCCCCCTTGCCAGCAATCATTTGGGTTTTTTTTTTAATGTTTTATTTATTTTTGAGAGAAAGAGTCAGAGAGACAGAGTAGGAGCAGGGGAGGGGTGGAGAGAGAGGGGGACACAGAATCTGAAACAGGCTCCAGGCTCTGAGCTGTCAGCACAGAGCCCAGTGTGGGGCTCAAACTCTTGAACCACGAGGTCATGACCTGAGCCGAAGTTGGATGCTTAACTGACTGAGCCACTCAGGTGCCCTGCCAGGGATCTTTTGAATATAGACTATAGCAAGGCCAGGAACTCAGTAATAAGAATGAGGTCAGATACACAGACCTCTGCTGCTGAGAAGTCAGTGTAAAGTCAGCTAAGGAAGGTCAGGGAAGGCAGGGAAGTGTCCCTATCTGGAACAGGGAAGGGCTTGTGGCTGAGAGAAGCCCAGGATGGCACAAGGGAGGGTTGCGGCTGGCCTCTATGGCCCACCATAAAATGATAGAAGCTAGAGGAGTCAAGAGCCCGCCCCATCCCTCCTTCTACTGTATCGTCTAGTCAGATTGAGGGCTGGACCTGGGGGTGGGGGGTGGGGGTGGCTAGAGAGGTCTGAGGGTCTTACAAACCCACTTGGACCCAATGGTGGCTTCCACCCACCTGGACCCTGACATGTCCATTCCATGCACTTCCTAACCAGCATCCTGACAGCAGCCCAGGTCTTTCTTGAGGGAGCCAAAAGGGAGACAGTTTTGAAGATCTGAATAAAACAGAGTCTTGCCGTCCTGCTGAGGGTCGCTGAGCTAGAGTGGAGGAGGCCAGTAGTAAAGCCCTGGCTTGCCCCTCCAGCTGCGTTTGGCCCGCCCACCTTATAGGCACCATGGGAAACCGCCTGCAGAGGATCAAGGTGGAGAACACTGAGGAAAACCGCCGGCAGTTCCGGGAAATCCTCTTTACCGTAGACAACTCCATCAACCAGAGCATCGGGGGCGTGATCCTTTTCCATGAGACCCTCTACCAGAAGGACAGTCAGGGGAAGCTGTTCAGAAACATCCTCAAGGAAAAGGGGATTGTGGTGGGAATCAAGGTAAATACTTCCATTTCTACCTCCCTTCTGCCTCATCCCAGCCCAACTCTCAGCACAGTCACTGGGCCAACACTCTGGACACCCTCATCATCCAACTGTCATTCGTACTCCTTTCCAGCATCATCCTCCCCCTGAGGACCAGATCCTCTTCTAGACTTTTCTGCCAGTGCCTTCTTCTTCCAGCCAAGTTTTCTATAAGGTACTTTATCTCCTGGTGTCTCAGTTTCTCCATTTCTAAAATGGGAATAGTAGGGCGTACCTCATAAGGCTCTTATAAGAATGAGGAGTTTATAAAACAGTTCCTGTCACATAATTATTATTTATTTCAGGATCACTATTATTATTGAAGCATTTACCATTCAGTTATAACTCTGTTATCTCAAACCACATGAGCTCAGGATTGAAAACTAGTATCAGTTGAGTGCTTACAACTCCAAGTGCTCCTTTAATCTTCCTCATAACCTCTGGAGGTCAGTTTAGTTATTATCCTAATTTTAGAGATGAGGCAAGAAAATGGAATTACAAGGCATAGCGGTAACTTGCCCACAGCAAGGCAAAACTGGAGCCAGTTCAAACCCAGGCTGTCTACCTCTCTGGCTCATGACCTCAGATTCTGGTATGCCGAGAGTAGGGGCTGTGTCTTTATTCTTTTGATTTCCTGGAATAATGTAGTGCCTGGTATGTGCAGGTGCTCATGAAATTTCTCTTAGACACATAATTTAAGGGAGCTACTCCTATATGGCACCTCTACATCCCAGGTACTGTCAGATTACTTCTTATTTACCAAGCTCCCGGTGTTTTCCATACTTTCCATCTTCTTAGTGTTGACACTTAGACATTGTTCCTTCCAGGTAACTTCCCTTCTGCTGTGGACTGAATTGTGTGTCTCTGCCCCTCCCTCCATCCTGTTACTAACACACCTTTGGAATTCAACTCCTTGCCTTATGAAAAATGACAACTATTAGTACTAGGGGCTCTGCTTGTGTTTTCCTGGGGCCCATGACATCTGCTAATTGCTTGTTAATTATGTTCGCAGTTAGACCAGGGAGGTGCTCCCCTTGCAGGAACCAACAAAGAAACCACCATTCAAGGTAAGGATATCACCCACTGATATGAATCATGCCAATATATGTTAGAAATGATGGCAAGAAAAGAGGGAAGCAAGGGAAAACAAAATATGAATATCACACTGGTTTTAGAGCCACACACATCTGCTTTTCAATCCCAGCTCCTCTATGTAATAACTGTGTGACCTCAAGCTAGTCATGTAAATGTTCTGAGCCAGTTAAAATGGGATGACAGTGTCTGCTTTGCAGAATAGTTGTGGGAATTAAATTAGATAAAGGTACCTAAAGTGCTTACCACAGTGCTTTGTGCAGAGAAGATACTCTGTACCTGAGAGTATAAGTTTTAGAGAAAAATCCAGCAGCAGAAGAGAGGAAAGGTCCCAAGTTTTGGAATCAGACTCACCAGGGTTTGACTCCTGGTTCTATCACTTCCCAATTAGACAATTTTGCAAGGTACTTCACTGCCCAAGTAGATAAGTATGAACCACTGCTTTGGGTTAGTTAAGCGGAATTTGAATTCCTGTTCTGTCACTTGTTAGCTATGCAAACTTGGTAAAGTCACTTAACCTCTTGTAGCCTGGGTTTTCACATCTGTAAAACTACTATAATATTAACTATTAGAATTCTTATGGTAATTAGATGAAGTATGCAAAATTCCTAGAATCATGCCTGGAACATAGTAAATACTAAACAAATATTAGTTCCCTCTATTCTTACAAAGTATAAAGCCCCAGATCTTTGGGCTCAGTATCGGGATTGATATTTATTTGCCTGGATGTTTTCAGTCCTTAAGCTCCACCAACTGAAAGGTAAGGCAAGGAAGAACTTCCTCACTTCATCAGTGCCCCATGGATCAGGGATAAGGGTGCAAAGAAGCCTTTTTCTCTTTTGTGACTTGCAGGGCTCGATGGCCTTTCTGAGCGCTGTGCCCAGTACAAGAAAGATGGTGCTGACTTTGGGAAATGGCGTGCTGTGCTAAGGATTGACAACCAGTGTCCATCCAACCTTGCCATCCAGGAAAATGCCAATGCCCTGGCCCGCTACGCCAGCATCTGTCAGCAGGTGCTCAGCCTTCCCCTTGAGCTAAAACAACAGTAGGAAAGAGCCTTCTTCAGAGCTTCTCTTTCCAATTTTACTATAAGTACATGAACCTTATCTCACCCCTGTATCCTAGTGGCATTTTGTACCACTTTCGCTATAGCTAGGTATGGTAGGGTAAGATTTGCTTCCACAAGTTAGCTATGAACCCAAAGGCTGATGCCATCAATAGCTGCCCTCTGCCAAAGCTCTATAAGCTGAGTCTTATGAGTGATCCAGCCCCCAGGGCCAGGGCACTTGCTTGCCTATGCTCCATCACATCTAAAACATGATCCTCTGAGATCCCTAGCTCAAGAGTGACAGCTCTGATTTAGCCCCAATCCAAATAGTATCTTGGAGGATGGTGACCTGACACTAGTTTCCAACATACGTTGAAGTGTCCTGGGATCCCAGTTAACGTCTGATTTGCTTGTGTGGGTGTTATGTTGGAGTTACCAACGTTCTCAGAACTATAAACAGTGCTTAATTCCTTAATTAACCCACACAAGGGGGATCTTTCTTAGTGATCTTGACTGCACTAAATGGGTGACAACTAGGTTCTGAGGTAGCTAGAATAATCTCTAGCATGATCTGTATCTATAGAAACTATAGGTTTTTATTTTTTTTATTCACTCCCAGGAGAACTTTTTTTTTTTTTTTTAACCTCACTGTGCTTTTTTGGCCAAGCTACAAATGCTCTTTAGAAATCCCATTAAATTTCTTTTTACTGCCTTTAAGTCAGTGAATGGTATTTCTCTATAAGGGCCCCATTTTATACCAATTGCAACTGTCAAACTTCTTTTTTTAAGTTTATTTACTTATTTTGAGAGAGAGAGAGAGACAGTGTGAGTGGGGAAGGGACAGAGAGAGGGAGACAGGGAATCCCAAGCAGGCTCCTCGTTGCCAGCACAGAGCTTGACTCAGGGCTTGAACTCATGAAACTGTGAGATCATGACCTGAGCTTAAAGCAAGAGCCCAGACGTTTAATCGACTGAGCCAGGTGCCCCAGGCAGCTGTAAAACATCTTCTTAAGGAAAGGATCACAGTGAGCAGAGCTGCTCTTTACCTCTTCCTTTTCCCTTTTTAGAATGGGCTGGTACCCATTGTTGAACCAGAGGTACTTCCTGATGGAGACCATGACATGGAACACTGCCAGTATGTTACTGAGAAGGTAAGTCTTGAACATAAAAGTCCCAATTCCAGTTGAAAAATCTTGGTACTTAACATATATCAGCTGTGATATATGAAATGTTCTTCAGTTGGAATCATTACGTAGCATTGAGAAGGTAAGGAGGTACTTATCAAACCTTTTTTTTTTTTTTTTTGGCACAATGGTATTCTCCATATGGAAAAAGCACAGAATTTTCTGTACTAAGACTTGCATTTCACAATCCACGTCCCCAGCTGTGGGACCTTTGGTAAATCCTGTTATCTTTTTGGATCAGTTACATTATATGTAAACAAAGAAATTTAAAAATAAGATGAGTAAATGTGAAATGTAAGAAACAAAACAGATGAACATAGGGAAGGGAAGGAAAAATAAGATTAAAAACAGAGAGGAAGGCAAACCATAAGAGACTTTTAAATACAGAGAACAAACTGAGGGTTGCTGGAGGGGACGTGGGTGGGGATGGGCTAAATGGGTGATGGGCATTAAGGAGGGCAGTTGTTGGGATGAGTACTAGGTGTTGTATGTAAGTGATGAATCACTGGGTTCTACCCTTGAAGTCAATACTAGACTGTATGTTAACTAATTTGAATTTAAATAAATAAAAATTTAAAAACCTGTATATTAAAAAATAAATAGGTAAAAATAAGACGAGCATCACGTGAGAAAAATGTAATTAGAAGGTACTTCATTCATACTTGCAGTGTAACCCGATTTCAGTTTCTCCACTTGCAAAAGTAGGTGGACTGAGATGAAGCTGGTTGGGAAGCTTTGGCCAAGCCTCATTCAAGAATACCTTTGGCTCGCATCCCTGCGACATAAAAGTGCCAAGGTCAGGTGACTGTCAGGCTGGCTCTGGGTTTCACCTGTTTGGACCTCTTGTCCTTCAGGTCCTTGCTGCTGTCTATAAGGCCCTGAATGACCATCATGTTTACCTGGAGGGCACCTTGCTGAAGCCCAACATGGTGACCGCTGGACACGCCTGTACCAAGAAGTATATGCCAGAGCAAGTGGCTATGGCCACTGTCACAGCTCTGCACCGTACTGTTCCTGCAGCTGTTCCTGGTAAGGCTTTCCTTCTCCTCTGACTTGAGATCTTAGCTCTCATCCTGTGAAGGAGTTCCACAACCTCTTGTGTTTGTCTAAAAGTCTTCTTTTTTCCAGGAAACAGACCTCTGTATCTCAGAGGCAGCCAGCACTTTCCCTCATACTCCATGATACCACATATCCTGAGTCTGTCCAAATGCACAAAATCCATTTATTTCCTCAATATTTAATCACCCTCCTTATTTATTAAAGCCTTCTCTTTTTAGCCCAGTTAACCTCAGCAAAAGCTAACTAATTTTTCCAACCCAGTTCCATGCAAAGAGAGAAAAGATTGAGGCATCACATTTCTTTTAGGCTCATTGCTCTCTTTCTCAAGCCAGGCACATAAACTGGGAATAGTAGAGAGGAATGGCTTCTTTCCTTCCAGGTATCTGCTTTTTGTCTGGTGGCATGAGCGAAGAGGATGCTACTCTCAACCTCAATGCTATCAACCTTTGCCCTCTACCAAAACCCTGGAAACTAAGTTTCTCCTACGGACGGGCCCTGCAGGCTAGTGCACTGGCTGCCTGGGGCGGCAAAGCTGCAAACAAGAAGGCGACCCAGGAGGCTTTCATGAAGCGGGCCCTGGTAAGATGTTACTGCTTCTTAGCTACTTGATCAAGTGGATACTTGGAGCTTTCTTACCTGGGGAAGCATTGCTTTTTATTCAGGCCATGATGGTATCTCCAGAGAGTGTCTGCTAGATATTTGAAAAGGTGGCATTAGAGCTCAGTAGGAAGGAGAGGGCTAGAGAGAGTTGTGAATTATCCACACTGGGAGCTTAGTTGATGACAGCAGACTGAAGGACAATCTCCACAGAGACACTGGCGAGGGAACATAAGAGGGCCAAGGACTGACCCCAGGCACCTTTCATTTTGGGGAGATGAAGAAGAAAGCCATCATGACAAGCAGCAATAATATGAACCAAGGATCCTGGGAACAAATGGAGACAAGTTTCAAGGGGATCAGTAGTAACACGCTACGGGGAGATTCAGAATAAAGGCTGAGGGAAAGCGGACATTGGCATTTAGGAGCATATACAGTGACCCTCAGCTCAACGATTTCAATAGAGAGAGAAGAGGAAAGGTTGTCAGGAAGGAAGGTTGGTGGGAAAAGGCCCAGAAAGGATACCAGGAGAAATAAGGACTAAAACGATTTTATTCAATCAGTAACGATTCCTTTTTGAATACCTAGTATGAGCCAAGGGCTGGGGTGAATAAAGGAGATGCAGATACCACCTTCAGGGAGTTTAGGATTCAGCCAAATAGGGGAGAGCCTGGCATGTTTAAGTGTAAAGCAAAAGGAGCCAGAGGAGAGATTAAAGACAAGGTCAGTGGGGATAATTGAGAGGACAAGGAGTTAGAAGAAACAAGATTGCACGAAACTAAATATTAAATGCAGGTGGCAGAGTTGGTCTTGGAAAGGAGGGAAGAGGCAGCAAAGAAGAAAAAAAAATGGGTTTGGAATCAGGTCTGTAGAGGTGAAGGGATGTAGCAGTTGATTCCAGTTGAGGCCATCTGTTGAGGGTGATAAGGGAATGGAGATTTCAGTCTTAATTAACATTGGGGAAGCTCGGAATAGTTGTTGGAGTAGCCTGGGAGGAGACTGACCAGACATAATGGCCAAGCATCAGGCACGTATGGCTGAAATGAGAGTAAATTTGTGGTGTGTTAACTTAGATCCTGAAGTTTCCTAATAGCTTAATCATGCAGGAAGATCCAGATCAATCTCAGTGGGAAATGGCAGGATAGCAGAGTAAAAGTTTAATAGGGAGCTAGGACAGTGCTGAACTTGAGCAATAGCCCTAATGTGGCTTGCTGATCACAGAGGAGGCTGGGCAAAGAATCAAGCATAGCCAGAAGTTTGGTGATGAGACATTAAAGAAAGGAAGGCCCCAGAGAAGCTTAGAAGACATCCCACAGGCATAAAAGAGGTGTGAGATTTTAGAGTAGTTCTTGACTTTGTTAGGATGGAGAGCTGGGTCTGGCTGTGCTGATGTGTGGCTGAGGAGGTGGGGAGATGTAGCTAGTATGATGGAGGGATGTGAAAGAAAGGGCTGGATGGGCCATCTGCACAAAACAAGAGAAGTTGAGTTCATCATTCAGGATGGTGGTTCTCAAGCTTGAGTATGCATCTGAATCACCTGGAGGGTGTGTGGAAATACAGACTTCTGGGCCCCAGCCACTGAAGTTTCTGATTGAGAAAAACTGGGGTCAAGCCAAAGAATTTTCATTCCTAAAGAAGTGCTTAGGTCCATGCAACATACTTTGAAAATCACTGTAGATGTAGAAATAAGTCCCAGAGAGAGCAAGACTATAGCAACAGTGACTTGAAGACATGATACCATCGAGGGGCATTCAAATATTATTATTGCAGGTTTTGTAATTCTGGACTCATCTTTAATTGAAATTTATACAAGGAATCAAATGATAGTGTAATTACAACTCCAAAAAAATTATATATTCTTGCGGACAAATATAGGTGGAAAATGGAAAATTTTTTTTGAAATATTTTTTTTGAGAGTATGAGTGGGGGAGGGGCAGAGGGAGAGAGATAGGGAGAGGGGAGAATCCCAAGCAGACTTCACAGTGTCAGCGCAGAGCCCAACTTGGAGCACGAACTCACCAACTATGAGGTCACGACTTGAGCTGAAGTCAAGAGTCAGAGGCTCAACCAACTGAGCCCCTCAGACGCCCCTGGAATAATTTCTTTAATTTGCTGTGTTGTACCTCTGGCTATACCTTGCCTGGTCCTTTGGCATACTATCTGGACCATTTCCTAGCAAACGACTTGAACAGCCATTGCAAGCTTCTCCACTGTTCAGATTGAAATGTCCATTCCCTTATCACTATATCAATGAGAAGTTTCTCAACTTTTAGTACTGTTGTTGCAATACTGTTGGTACTAAAAAGAGACTTTCTCAGTAACTGACACAAACCTCAGCCTCCCTGAGAAATGCTCAGAAAGCTGGGATAAAAAAGGAGATAATGTATCATAAAAGGAAAGGAATGCTATCAGCATCAATATTTAGCAAAATCACTGTAGGGAGAAAAAAAAAAATCCAAATGCAGGTGGAGCTGGTTTCAAAGGAGAGACACAGAGAGTCAAGCACAGGGTTGCATTTGCTCTAACCCCATGTCCTCTCTCACGCTTGCTTTTTAGGCTAACTGCCAGGCAGCCAAAGGACAGTATGTTCACTCCGGCTCTTCTGGTGCTGCTTCCACTCAGTCTCTCTTCACAGCCTGCTATTCCTACTAGAACCTGAGGCCGACCAGCCTGCCTCTAGCTCTCCTACATGCCTTGGTTGGAGTGCTGAAAGAGAACAACTGACCTTGGACATTAGACAAAATCAGATTTGAACTACTGGAAACACAGTACCTGTTAAATTCTTAGACTCAATGAAAAAACATCAGTTACTAAAACATAGGTGTGAATATCAAGGATCTGACAAAATTTCACGCAATTTCCTTCCAACGGCTCCAGCTCCCCATGCCCCAGAGTATCTACCTAAGAAAAGAATAGACTTGAAAACAAAACCATTCAAATAATGACATTCAAATATCGTAGAAGCTGAGTGCAGAGAAGTGTATCTCACTAAACAATCTTAGCAGTGGTATGTTACGAAGGAGACAACTGCAACCAACAAAGAAATAAAATGTTCTAGAAGCCTTCGGCCGGTATCAGGTTTTACTTTTTGCTCTTGCTTCCAAAGGGCTCAGTATATTTCATTACCTTTGACTCTACTAGACATGACTGACATTAATGGTTAGGGTCCTCAACTTGGGCTACTCCTGGGAATAACCTGCCAAAAACTAAAACTCCCAGATGCTCAGCCCACACCACAGCCCAATTAAATCAGAAACTGTGGATGTGGGATCCTCTAAATATCAGGGTTTCTTAACAGCTCCCTTGGTGATTCCAACGTACAGCCAAGTTTCAGAGCTACCACGCTAAATTTCAAGTTTGAGGATATTTTGAAATGAAAGCCCTTCATAATATGAAACAAGCTAAAATGTAAAGTGATTTCAAGCAACACATGGAGTATTATGGGAGAATCAGTGTTGCTGTGATGCCTGCAGGGTTCCTCTTGAAGTGGCCCAGGTTTGGGGATATAGACTATGCACTCCCTCTGCACATCTAAGCATGCTACCTTGTTTTGCAGTAAATGCTATTCACACAATTATACTTTATTGGCTTTCAATTTTCAAAATTAACCTAGAGAAAAAGCATTATAGACAGCCATAGTTAGAAAAGAGAATTTAACTATTTTAATTTTGTGCAATATAAAAATAATGATTTTGGTGGGAATAAAAGTAATGATTGAACTGATAGAAGCTAGGAAATTAAAGGGAGAGAAGTGAGGGAACATTAATTCACTTAGTGGGAAGTCAAGATATTACTAAAAATTGATGGATTAAGAAATTGTGCTTAAAAAAAGAAATAGTCCTCTAAGTCTATTAAAGGAAATGAATAGAAATCACTAAAATATCCATATGTATAATTAAATATAGGAGAAAGTAGCAAACTAAATTTTTTGTCTTGAAGAGTACAAAGATAAATGATATTGCTTGGAGTAGATAAATTAAGAACTAGAGGCATAAGCAAAGTATTTAAGGCAGGAAGACAGAATTAGTCTAAAGGGGCTTTGTTTGAGGAGAGAGATCCGGGAGTAGGGCACACAGAAAATTTTTAACTCCTGTGTCTCCACCACACTTGAGTATCTGTTTCTGTATACTTGTATTACTTCTCTAAAGATAGCTATATTCATATAAACAATTCAAACCTACCTTAGAGATCATATGGCCTGAGACTTTCACTTTACAGATGATAAAACCAAGCCTAGAGCAGTGAAATTACTTGCTGATGGTCACACATATGGGGGTTTAGGATAGAGCTGAGAGATTAGAATCCAGGTCTCTTTCTCCTATAATAGACACATGGCCAGGAAGGAAGGCAAGGACAGGACAACAGGCAGTGTTCAAAACCTCTATCACCAGTGTTGTAGGTCTTCTACGTTTCTTACCTCATTCATTCATTCATTCATTCACTTATTCAATCAGCAAGTAGTTGAGCTCCTACCATGTGCTAAGCTCCCCTAAAGCTGGTAACACCTGATGTGACAAAACTCTCGCCAGGAATTTTATCTAGAGTTCACTTAGCATCACTGACCCTATGTTGTACAGAAACCTCCTAGAACTATCATTTATTGGTTGAGCAAGAATCTATAATCAATGTATTTTGATCCAGGCCAAATTACACTTCCCTAGGGATAAGGATTTATATAATGCATTTTCCTGGCTATCATCTGGTATATTTTTCCAACTAAAGCACTACAGTTGTCTTTGAAATCTCAACCCCAGTAATTTATGCCACTGAGAGTAATATGAAGACAAATTTTATGAGGCTACAGACTTTAATTTCTATTAACTGTATGATCACTGAGGGAATATATTAGTGGGCACACTGTATATATATATACAAAATATATTATATTTTGGCACACTGTCGGATTTATTCTAGTTATTGAACACCTGCTAAAAACAAAAGTTGGTACTAGGCACTGAAGGTAATTGAGAAGTTTCAGCTTTAGGCTAGGGGTGATATTTGCATATCACACAATCAAACTTAAGTAGCTAAGCAAGAAACACAGGTGCCATTGACTAGAGGCTGGGAAGTGGGAGGAGATAGCATCTAGGGTAAGCACCGAGGCATGGCCAAGGGGAAGGAACTCTTACAACAGCCTTTGTGTAAGAAAATTTACTGGGAGAAAAGGATATCTTGAAGGCATAAGTACCAAAAGTGGGAGAAGCCAGGGCAATATGGAAGCAGGGCGGGGGTGGTGGTGGGGCGGTGGGGAGGTGACTAAAGCACTTTTAAGAAGGTGGAGAAATAACAAGCAATCTAAAGACATTTGTCTGCTTGAGATGAAGAGCTGAATTTCACACATGAGTTTACATCATGCTGTCAAAAACAAGATACTGAGATGACTCATAATGATTCATAATGTGAACTGATTTAACAGAAGCTGAAGCCAACTGTGACAATGAGAATATAAGCCTCTAGAACCTTGCAGAAATCTTAGAGCAGGCTTTAGGCAAAGCAGGAATAAGACTTCAAGTTCATCTGATGTAGCTCTCCTGGGGTGAAAGCCTCCGGGTTGACATCTACATTTCACTTTTAGCAACAGATGAGGGAAACGGGGCCCAGGACGCTAAGGCAGTGGTCCAAGGTCACATCACCAGTAGGTGAGACTTGCAAAGTCCTCTTGGTTTGCAGAATTTGGGGTGGTGAAAAGCACCAGTTCTGGAGTCAGACAATCTAGGTTCAAACGTTGTCTCTGCCACTTCCTAGCCATGTGACCTTGGGCACATTATAGAACCTTTCTGCGGTTCAGTTTCTTCCTCTTCAAAATAAAACAAGTACAGCATTGCAAATTATTGGGAGATTAAATGAGTCAATACATCTCAATAACAGGTTCACATCCCTTATTATAATTTTCACAATTCTGAAATCCAAAAGGCTCTGAAAACAAAAATGTTCTCATAAGTTTGCAGCAAATTATTTGGTGGCAAAATGTGACTTGAGACTGTCACCTTTATTTCACTTGATGGGATGCAGAGAAAATGTGCCTGATTTTAGGTTCTGACTCAGACCCTGCAGAGGGAGGTATACAGTATGTAGCACAAGCACTATATTTAATCTCTAAAATCTGAAAAATTCTGATTTCTAAAACGCATACACCCTCAAGGCAATCAGATAAAGAACTGTGGACCTGCCCTTAGAACAATATATATCTCATATGTAGGGTAAAAATGAGTTACCTATGCTCAGTAGAGCCCAGAGGGCTCATGTAATGCTACCAATTCCCTAAGCCCATTTTCTAGAAAGGATGAATGAAGACACAGGAGTAATGGCAAAGGTCAACATAGGCAGTCATAGCTCTTTTTTCATTAGTCAAATAAAGGTTTTTCTGGCTGTAACACAGTCTGTCCTAACCTCCTGAAATGGTTGAACACTCAATGCTGGGTATCAATCTCTAAACATTTATAAAATCAGTCAACAAGTATTCATTTAGCACCCACTGTATACTTGGTGATATCGACACTACATGGTCCTTGTATACTTACCATTGAGATGAAGAAGACAAGGGTACAGTTAGGAAACAAAATGGTATGCAAAAATGTGCTAAATCACAGTGGCATAGGCTACATGCTGAGATCAAAGGGGCTTTATAAAGACAGTGGGATGAATTACAGACAGCTAGTTATATGATCTTGGGGTCTTGAGACTCAATTTCCTCATCTGTAAAATAGGATTGCTGTGAGGTTAGCAATATTTTATGTATAGTGCCAGATATATAAGTTGTGAACAAATATTATATTTTTTCTCTGTAAATTGGCTGTTGAGAAATGGTCAAGGCATTTGAGTGGGTGTGAAGATGAATTGACTGTATGTTGCCTAGAGTACAGATTGGATATGTTGAGGACATTGTCAGAACTTAGAAGAGTGAGGCCAAGTAGAGTGACACAGTGGAGGGGAAGGGGAGATTGGGCAGAGATATTATGGAAAGTCTTACCTTGAAGTAATGAGAAATAGGGACCTGTGAGTAATTTTTGAGTAGGGAATAACATGATAAAAGAATAGTGCTGACAATTATTATTTTTTGGAAGGTAGAGGGTTGGGAGGATTGGGAAGGTGGGAAGCAGCTCAGAGTGTAGAACTGCAATCTGGCAAAGGCCTAGACTCTAGGAGGAGGGGGGTGAGTGGAAATGACATCTTTTGCACTGAGGGAAACAACAGAAAACTCTCATGGAGCATTGCTATTTACCACCCTAATAAAGTGTCTTATTGCAACTTGACAGGCAAGTACTGGGAAAAATAAAAATTCAAAATTCTTCTACCTCTGCTTCTCAAAAAGAAGCTTACATACATGTACAGACTTGGCTCTTTGAGTATGGTGGTGGCACAGTGAAATATAAAGCATCTTCTAAACACAGCACTAATTGTTCTGGCAGTTCAGAACAACCAGGGCTAGCTTGGCTGTAGCCTAAGGTCTTAGATGTCAGAGAAATCTATCCTGCCCTCTTAAAAAATTCAAGGTCAAACATGTTTCTGCAGACACTTCCAACTTTTCCTTGTCCTGCCCTGGTTTTCCCTGGGAGATTTTATAGGCTAAAGAAGTCAGAGGGTGCTTCTTTGTCCCAGGGATGAAATGACTATCATGTGATGTGACGATTTCTTAGCCATTGAACATGAGTAGCATGTTCTTGAGATCATGGCTTCTGCATAGGAACAAGGACAGATAGAGAGATATGCACTATGTTTTATTTGTACAAAATGTATTTTGGCAAGTTAAGTGATTTTCCCCCATTCTTTTTGTTATGGAGTACATATGGCTTACTATTCACTTCCCAAAGTCTCCTTGAGGCTAAAGGACTGCTTGAAGCCACTATGCAACTAATACTTACAGTATTAACATAGCACCTGGTAGGTATTTAAAAATACGTTAATTGAACTTGAACCATTGGTGCAGTAAAGTAAATGTAACTGTCTTTCTATTTTCCATGTGTTATGGTTATAGAGATAGCCTTAATTAAAAAGAAATCAATAGGGGCGCCTGGGTGGCGCAGTCGGTTAAGCGTCCGACTTCAGCCAGGTCACGATCTCGCGGTCCGGGAGTTCGAGCCCCGCGTCAGGCTCTGGGCTGATGGCTCAGAGCCTGGAGCCTGTTTCCGATTCTGTGTCTCCCTCTCTCTCTGCCCCTCCCCCGTTCATGCTCTGTCTCTCTCTGTCCCAAAAATAAATAAACGTTGAAAAAAAAATTAAAAAAAAAAAATCAATCAACCTACCCCTTGGCCACCCACCCAAGGCCATAAAACACATTTGAAGGGGATCACGAAGGAAGGTAAAAGGTATTAAATACTGACTAGGAACAGTAATTTTTAAAAAATGATTGGAATATTTGGACTAGATTTTTAAAAGTTGAAATTTATTTTACAAATATGCTCAACTGGGTATGCTGTGTATGCCCCTAGATTTGCTGATGAAACCCTCCTTAAGGAAGGCAGATGAAAACAAAATTTTACCGGAATTAGAGAAATGGAGTACTGTAGTGATTTATTTTGCCACCAAAGGCTTTTTACCTGTTTGTTTTAAATGTTATCTGGTTAATTTTATGTTTAAAATTGACTGGGCTAAGAGATGCTGTTAAAATACTATTCCTCGTGTCTGTGAGGGTTTCTGGAAGAGATTTGCATTTGAATCTGTAGACTGAGTAAAGATCAACTTCACAATGCTGCTTTGCAGCATCCAATTCATTGAGGGTGTGAACTGAACAAAAAGGCAGAGGAAGGGCAGATTTGCTCTCTGCTTAAGCTGGGGCATCCCTCTTCTCCTGTCCTTGGACATCAGTGCTCCGGTTCTTGAGTCTTTGGACTGGGACTGAACTACACCACTGGCTTTCATGGTTCTCATTTGTAGATTGCATATCATGGGACTTCTTAGCCCTTATAATCACATTAGCTCAAAACTTTCTCCTCCTATTCAATTCCATATTGTCTTTTAAAATGAAGGCATCACAAGATCTGTTGTGTGTGTAGTTTCTGGAAGTACCCAGGTGAGTATCAGGTGTACCAGGAACATTTCAAGTGCCACTTGCATAGGTTTAGTTGTGAAAATTCAGAACTGCACACTTAAAATAGTGTCCCTCCTTCTCTTGTGCATGCACACACAATTTAAATACAAGGAAAATGTTACCACAGAATTTTAGGCAGCATTAAGTCCTATCATCTCTTGAGCACAGCAACTCTATTCATCTGCCCTTGTTTACAGGCAGGCTTACCTCCTGCCACATTCCCATCACTGGAGGTTTGCTCTGTGGCTAGTAGGTCCTCTTACAGTTCTGTCTTCAGACACTATCCTTTTTTCTTGGTACTTATCTTTTTAGATCATCTATAGCATCATCTCCTCTTGAAAGCTTTAACTTTCTCCTTCCCTCCTCTTCTGGCATTTCATGTTCCTGTTATTTCTGTCATCCTCTTAGAAAACAACAGTGAACACTGCAGTAACCTTGCTTTAAAAGTTCATCTTTTTGGCTATGCTTTTTATAAGCAATGAATTGTACATACAATCCAGAATTGTTTCACTGCTACTGGAGTTTTGAGATATCATTCCAGGTTCACATCCAAGGATGTTAGGTAATTTTTGTTGGTATATCTCATATGACGATGTCCCCACATTACAATGAGGCAAACAGCCAGAGCTTCTGCTAAGCAAGGTAACCATACACAAAACAGATGCAACTCCAGCAAAAAGCACAATGTCTTAGTGTGCATGCAAACTGCAAAGTATGAAGAATATACTTTGCATTAAGCTTTTCAAAACACTGAGAACAGGTATAAGAACCTCATTATTAGTTGAGACCATGGCCTCTGAACCACTAGTGGACTAGTATAACGGGGGAGATTTACGGCAGGAGGATAACTGAGGCATCAAATCACTTTCAGTAGCTTTTTATGCTTTTCATTGGGCTACAAACTGTTTTTGAAAAGTTAACTATATGCTAACTATGAGCACCTAATTTGAATAGGAGAGTGCACAATTTCTACATGTATACCGTAACACTGACATTTACATGTGCACACACACATATTCTGAGAAGATTTAAGTTTGGAGGTGACATTCAGAATGTCTACAATATTGAAGAAAGGGAGGTTTTTTCCTCAAGCTATTAGGAAGTTAGAATTGGAGTTCTGGTGTTTTGGAATTCCATATTCAGAAACTAAAAAAATTGTATTTAACCTTAATTGAACTAACCCAGGAAAGGTAACTTACAGGCACACCTCATTCTATTGGTTTGCTTTATTATGCTACTCAGATATTGCATTTTTTCACATATTGAAGGTTTGTGGCAAACCTGTGTCAATTCTATTGATTCCGTTTCTCTAAAAGTATTTGCTCACTTTATGTCTCTGTCACACTTTGGTGATTCCTGCAATATTTCAAATATTTTCATTATTATGTTATGCTAATCTGATCAGTGATTGACTCGTTCAAAGCTCAGATGATGGTTAGCCCTTTTAAGCAATATTTTAAAATTAAGGTATGTACATTGAATTCTTAGACATAATACCACCGCACACTTAAGTGCAAACATAATTTTTATATGCACTAAGAAACCAAAAAATTAATTTGACTTGCTTCACTCCAATAATCTGCTTCATTGCAGTGGTCTGGAACCAAATACACAATATCTCCAAGGTATTCCTGTAGTCACAGGTAGAACAAGTGAGAGAAATTTCTTTTAAATCTTGATCCTAATTTGTTTTGAAAATTTTAAAAATGTTTATTTTTGAGAGAGAGAAAGAGAGTGAGTGGGGGAGGGGCAGAGAGAGAGGGAGAGACAGAATCTGAAACAGGCTCCAGGCTCTGAGCTGTTAGCACACAGTCTGATACAGGGCTCAAACTCACTCACTCAGGAGTGAGATCATGACCTGAGCCAAAGTCGGACCTGAACCGACTGAGCCACACAGGCACTCCAATTCTAATTTTCAAATGCAGTATTTGTTTGACAGGATAGATTTTGCACTAAAGTAATAAAGAACTCTTACACAAAGCAAAAAAACAAAACAGGTTTAATGATTAGAACAGATGAATTAGTAGGTTTATATAACCATTAACTAAGGGAAACCCTAGAACCAGAAATAAGGATTTTAAAATTGCATGCAAAGTCTAGTTACCATAAAAACCAAAGCAATACCAAAATATCTCAGCTTCCTAGCATAGACTCCAGATATTTTTTATTTCCAACTCTTGGTAATCAAAATATGTACACTTTTGCATGCTACTGGTAGTGGAGGAGTAAGATTATTTGTATAGGACTACAATTATGTTTCACAGTTGGGAGGGCACATAAAGAAGTGTCTTCCTCCACTTTGTTGGGCCCATCTTAAAAAAAGGCACTCCCTAAGGTTCCTTGGTAACACCTTTGCTAGGTTTCTTAATTACTCACATAATCTTTACGTGTAAAATTACTGGTCCACTCATTTCACAGATCTGGGAACCACAAGGCATTGGAACTGCTTAACTCACATGCCAAAAAACTGGCTTTCTTAAGAAATGACCAAAACTTTGGAGAAGCAGTTAAAAAAAGAAAGGAAAAAAAAAAAAAAAAACACCTGGGGCTTTGTTTCCTTGAAAATGTAATCATATGCTTAATTACTAGGCTTTGGCATGCACAGCCAGACACATCATGGAACTGAAAGAACCACCATATAATGGTGGCAGAGGACTTTCTTGAATAATTACGCTACTTTTCTACCTTCAGCTCCCTTGTACCAATGCAACTTTGTCCTTCTCCCCTTTTTAATTACAATACCAAGTGCTCTGAACCTGGGTTTGACCTCTCTGCTGAAAGATGTGTTAGAAAAGGATGCTTATTTTTTTTTTGAAAAGGATGCTTAAATAAATTACTGAGTCTTTCTCTATGATCATCAAAACAAAGAGTAATGGAAGTCTTGAGCTGCCTGTGGGCAGTTGTCCACTATTCACAGAATCTTCAGAAACAATTTGCCTGAGGCCAAGGAGAATTTATCACTAAACCTGACTCATGTTGAGCCATACTGAAACCGCACTTGGGTAGCTAGTCTCAAGTCAAACTGCGCTCGAACATTTCTTGACATTTATTGCATCCACGTAGAGTGCAATTTTTGATGCTGGATCAGAGATATGCGGCAATTGAAGGCTTCACCACAAGCATCACATTCGTGGGTTTCTTGGGTTTTCACCTCTGCGTGGATCTTCTGATGGTTGACAAGGCTGCGCTGTTGACTAAAACTTTTGTCACACTTCTCACACTTGTAAGGTTTCTCTCCTGTGTGTATTCGCTGATGCTGAATAAGGCCTGAGTTCCGGCTAAAGGCCTTCCCACATTCATCACATTTATGGGGTTTATTACCTGTGTGAACACCCTGATGTCGAATAAGGTTACAAAGTTGACTAAAGCTTTTGCCACACTGTCTGCATAGATAAGGTCTCTCACCAGTGTGGATTCTCTGATGTTCAATAAGAAATGAGCTCCGACTGAAGCTTTTCCCACATACAGTACATAGATAGGGCTTTTCACCAGTGTGTATTCTTTGATGTTGTACAAGATGAGCACTGACACTAAAAGTTTTCCCACATTCATCACATTTATAAGATTTTTCCTTGGGATAGACTTCCTGCTGTATAACAAGACTGCAATTTGGATCAAAACTTTCCTTAGTTTCATTGTATGAGTAAGTCTTCTCTCTGGTGTGGATTCTCTGATGCTGAATAAGACCTGAGCTTCTACTAAAGGCTTTTCCACATTCCTCACATTTATGGGGTTTGTCTCCTGTGTGAATTCTCTGATGACGAGTAAGGTTGCACAGTTGACTGAAGCTTTTCCCGCACTCTTTGCACTGATAAGGTCTTTCACCTGTATGGATCCTTTGATGTTCAATAAGAAATGAGCTCCGACTGAAGCTTTTTCCACATTCAATACAAAGAAAAGGCTTCTCACCAGTGTGGATTTTTTGGTGTTGTATAAGGTATGTACTTAATCTAAAAGCTTTTCCACATTCACCACATTTATGGGGTCTTTCCCCAGTGTGAATTCTCTGATGTTCAACAAGTAATGAATTTCGACTAAAGCTTTTCTTACATTTGGTACAGTGATAGGGTTTCTCACCAGTGTGAGTTCTCTGATGTTCAATAAGGTGTGATTTCCAACTGAAGGCTTTCCCACAGTCACTACATTTATGGGGTTTCTCACCTGTGTGGATCCTTTGATGTTTAACAAGGCTCCTTCTCTGGCTGAAGCTCTGTTTACACTGATTACACTGATAGGGTCTCTCTCCAGTGTGGATTCTCTGATGTCTAATAAGGGTTGAGCTCACACTAAAGGTTTTTCCACAATAATTACACTCATAGGGCCTTTCCCCAGTGTGAATTCTCTGATGTTCAATAACAAATGAACTGCGACTAAAACTTTTCCCACATTCATTGCACTGAAAAGGCTTCTCACCAGTATGGACCCTTTGATGTTGAATGAAATGGGCCTTGCGGACAAATCCCTTTCCACATTCTTCACATTTATGGCATTTCTCTTCTGGGTTTGGTCTCTTACGAATAATGTTAGTGTTTCCTCTGAACATTCTCTGTTCCTGGGCCAAAGATTCCCTTGGTATTTCCCATAAGAAGATTCCTCTCTGTTTATCTAACCTACCAACAAGTTCAAAGGTTTCTCTACCTATGGGGTCTTGGTCAATTTCACTTTTGATTCTTGTAACTATAACACCCTGTGGTTCCACTTCTTCCTCAATTTCCTCAATTTCTTGTTTTACAGTTGGCTCCTCATCCTTATCTCTGTTTAAAACATCTGGAATAATAAATAGAAAATAGAAAATAGAAAATAGAAAGATTAGCCAGACTCTTTGCTAGCAAGGAGAAATGCTTAGGAAAATAAGATTAAGATAAATTAATCCACTACATCTATAAAATGTGGATGATTACTTCACAGTATTGTTGTAAAAATTAAATTAGTTCCTATACATAAAGCATTTAAGACCATACCTGGCAAAGAATACAAGCTATGTAAATATTATTATTAGTTATCTGATGAAAAGTTTTTCTTAGAGAAGGGGTGTGAAGAGTGTTGTTTTTTTAACGGAGCAAGCTTTGAAGTTTTAATTTTTTTTAGTAATCTCTACACCCAACATGGGACTCAAACTCACAACCCCAAGATCAAGAGTCACATGTTCCTCTGAATGAGCCCTGGGTGCCCAGAAAAGAGTGTTTTTATGAGGCAAATGATAAGTTAGTGGGGGTAAGCAGAGTTGGGAGGAAGGGCTGGTGATCAACAGAGAATTATGCAAGGTAAGATGGGCCAACAATGAAATAAAACAAATAGCGGTGTGATGAATTAGTCTGTCAAAGAAGAAAGGATGACACAGGAAGAAAACAGTAGGTTCTGGGAAATTTGGGATGAAACAACATTGCTGGAGTGTGAGTAGATTAAGTAACTGACAGAAAGGAACACAAAATGATGTTGAGAAAGATAAAAGACAAAAACCAGGAAGCAACAATTAATAAGAATTTACTTATTAAATAAAAAAATAAAAATAAAATTAAAAAAAAGAATTTACTTATTGCAATCAAAAGCATGCCAGGCATTGTGTAATGATTCAGTATTCAAAGATAAGACATGAAACTTCCTACCAAATAAAATGGATGACAAGTATACTGGGGAAAGAAAATAAAATGGTAAAATATTAAGTAAAGCAATTCCTGTATCAAGAGACAAAACAGCTTTAAAAAAAATGGGTTGGAGTGACATGGAGTCTATGATATAGAATGACAAAAATAAATACAAAGGAACACAGTCAAGGTTAATGAAAGAAACAGGGAAAAGCAGTGTGTGGTAACCTCACCTACCACAAATCACCCCACGTTCTTCAAGTATACATGATTCTTACTCTTCCAAAGATGTAAGAGCCACATTGGAACCATCTGGTTCCAACCGAGAGTCTCTAAGACATCTGAGAAATGAAAATCTTGCATGTGTTAAGGAAAGATAACATAATGGTCTACAATGTAAACAGAGTGACATATAGAACACTTAAGTCTGCCTCTGACTTCTTTCTTTTCTCTCTTGCTTTCTGCTGGATAATTCCACATATTTGGTTGATCACTACCAAATATATATTTGGCCCTAAACAATTTCCTTTTTTAGACTTCCTCTTTTCTCTTAATTTTCTAACCTTCTACCTTTGGAGTCATCTTCGAATTTTCTTTTCACTCACTTTAAACCAGTCATTAAGTTATTTTATTCCAAAAAGCTTTCTCTTATTCCTCTAAGAAACTAGTAGAAACTTTATTTTTGCTTATACTACTTATAGTATTCTCTCTCAAATTCACTTCACTGGACTACTTTCTTTCACACAATGAAAAAGGATCAAAGAACTCCCTCAACTTTCTGCCCCCTTCCTATAAAATTATATGCAATGGCACATGAAGATCTATCCCATTCCTATCCAAGCTGAATTCATCTACGTTCTCTTTATCCCACTGTCTCTGAGTGTTTGTTCAATTATTAGCATTTTTTCCCTCTTTCTTCCATCTGTACTCTCCAGTGTCCAACATATCAACATGCATACAAATATGCTCAGCATACAAATATGTCCAACTATATCTTGAACTTGAAATCCTTCTCTTAATGAAATCCAAATTTGTGAAATAAAATTTTAACTCTGTAGCTCTCCATTTCCCAACTATGTTTTCCATGCCCAACATCTTCCCATTCAATCTGTTCTATAACCTACTGTGAAATCTGGCTTTGGTTTCCGGCATCTAGAGATGCTTCTTATGAAATCACCAATAACTCTTGAATAACAAATACAACAAACATTTTTCAGTCCTTTATTCAGCAGCATCTGACACTGTCGATTATTCCCATTTTGACACTATCTGTTTTTGGTTTCTATGCTGTTGCTGTATTTGGTTTCTATGCTGTTGCTGTATGCTGTATGTATGTATTGTTGTATGTTGCATTTTTCTAGTCCCCTCCCTACTTTTTCTTTGGCCTTTTCTAAAAAATCTCCTTCATGTATTTTTCTTCCTTTGTCAACTGCTGTTTGACAAGGTTACTGTTACCAATAATGTTTACATTCCTTTCTTTTAAGCTTATTTATGTATTTATTTATTTATTTATTTATTGAGAGAGAGAGAGAGAGAGAGAGAGAGAGAGAGAAGAGAGAAAGAGAGAGAAGAGACACAGAATCCCAAGCAAGCTCTCCACTGTCAGTGCAGAGCCTGACAGGAGGGCTCAGTCTCACAAACTGAGCTCATGACCTTAGCCGAAGTCAAGAGTTGGATGCTTAACTGACTAAGCCACTCAGGTGCCCCACCCATGTTTACATTCTTACCTTGCTCTATATTCATACTCACGATATCGCCACTTACATGCCTCAAAAAGGGCTTGCAATTAACATGATCCTCATCATCTGCTGTCATGTAGGTCTCTACCTCTAATTATCTTCTCTTAACGGGCATCCTCATCCATTACCCAAAGTAGAAAATCTTCCTAGATTTCTCCATTTTTCTTTTTGTTACCCAATCACCAAAACCAAATATCTGACTCTCTAGCATCTACCTTCTTCCCATGTTTTCTCTGGATGATGCAAAAGCCATCTAATAATCCTTCACTCTAGTCTTTAAGCTGCCCCCACACTGCACCTACTTAGCTGCATCCGGAGAGATGTACAGGAAATGGAATTCCAGTCACATCACCACCTGTAGGTTCACTAGTACTCTATCATCTCTAGGATCAAATCAAAGCTCTTTACATTATGGTACTCAGTGCTTCACAACAGGTTCTCTAAACCTCAAGTCACCCTTCTACCCACTTTCTCACACTGGAATTGGGCAAATTGCTTATGTTAATGTTTTATACCATTTCATTGCATATCTCGTTTACTAAATGTCCCCCAGCATTGTTTACCTGGCCAACTCTTGGTTGCTCTTTAGGACTCAATTCAAAGCAACAGTTCCTCCACAAAGCCTTCACTAAGTCCACTAGACAGATTAGGTGTTCTGTTTTTTATCACCAGTCCTCATCCACAACTGTATTACAGCTATTACTGCACTGCTGTTTTAACTGTTTGTGTTCGTCTCTTCTATGGGTTTGTAAATTCCTTGTGAGAAGGGGAAGTCTCTTTTAATGTTTACCCAGTGGTTACTGTTCCAGGGGTTTTACTCAAAGGAGTAAGACAAATTCTTATTTGCAGACAATATGAATGTCTAACTAAAATTTCTAGAAGAATTAAGTGAAATATAATAGCAACATGAAGACTAAGCTATAAAATAAATACTGGTACTTACTACCAAGGATAACCAGTTGGGAAATATTATAGAAAAATAAAATATGTTTTTCATGATAACAAAACCATAAAACCTATAAATAAATCTTATAAGAACTGTACGAGATCCACAGAGATAAACCATAAACTTTTTCTGAAGGACTTAAGACAGACAAATAGAGTCAACCAAATTGCTAAAGAGATTCAATATTATAAGGATCTTAATTCTTCCTAAAACAATCTATGAACCCAATTGTATTCCAATCAAAATCTTATGAACTAATTAAAAACCCCAATGAATCTAAATTTCAACTGGAAGAATGCAGAAAACTAGCTAAGTGTATCCTGGAAAAGAATATAAGAGAATGATTTATCATGCTAGATATAAAATGCAATATATTGCTAAGTAAAATAGAGATGCTCTGGCACAAAAATAAACAGGTCAAACAGATAGGTAAAGAAAACAAGTGACTTCAGTATTGTACACAAAGCAGCACAGAAAGGACTATCTGTGAGATCTGGGCTTGTTAGCTATAATCACCTTCTGAGGTCTCTGCCATGCTTGTCTTATGTTCCCATCCTGTGATCATAGCTAATTTGTCTAGAGTACCGCTGACTCAAAGTGCATCTCTCCCAGGAATTTGGAATTAAAAATGAAATATGCAGTTATTCTGAACATGACAGAATTGTAACCTATCAACTCAGAAGCTATAGGGACAAAAGCATGTGGATATGAGGAGGAAAGACTAATCTACCAAGGAGAAAGAAACAAAATGCAAGGGTTAATCACTGACTTCCTGAGCGCACCAATTTTTGGGTTTAGTCCTTTTCTGATATCCAGTTGCAATCATGCTTATATATCCTATGAGCCACCTATGTCCCTACAGTAAGTTCTCTTGTTGGCTTAAGCTAGTTTGAGTTGATTCCTATAATCTTTAATCCGTTTTAATAATATGCTAGCTGAGGAGAGAGACAAAAAGCAAGGAAATGGTAAAGTGGAAGTGGCTAAACTTTAGGAAAGAACAAGAGTTACCACACATTTTCTAAAAAGGGCCAGACAATAAATATTTTTAGCTTTGTTAGCTAAAAATGGTCTCTGTTGCAACTATTCAACTCTGTCACTATAGTGTGAAAGTAGTGTCAGATAATACACAAAGGATTGGGCATGTCCATGTTCCAAAAAAACTTTATTTATAAAAATGGACAGTGCCAGATTTGGGCTGTGGACCATAGTTGCTAACCCTAGTATCTAAAAAAGTATAAAAAGAACAGTTTTCTTGGTAAAAGAATGACAGAATGGGGAAGACTTGCATTCTTAGCGCTAGCACAGTGCTTGATTAACTATTTATTGAGTTAACTATTTATTGGATGAGTAGTTGAACAAATAACTGAAAAGAGACTATAATCAAAGAACTGAAGCAATGAGATTAAGGTCTTACAGGTACAGCAATTCCCAATTCTGTCAAGGTCCAATAAGGTTCAAGCAGACTGAAAAGGAGTCATTAAAATTAAAGAAGTCCAGTTCATTTCAAAGAACTGAGATCAAGCTGTCAGCTGTATCATCAATGTTGTTACTAAAGCTTTTAAGTAAAAATCAGCATGGAAAGGAGAAAGGTATTAAATAAAGGACCAAAATTAAAACTGGAAAAGTATTGTATTAAGTAAAGCAGCAAGATGAAGTGCAGGAAAACACTATATTAGAAAAGTTAAGGGGGCACCTGGGTAGCTCAGTCATTTAAGTGTCAGGCTTTGGCTCAAGTCATGATCTCGCGGTTCGTGATTTTGAGCCCTGCATTGGTCTCTGTGCTGACAGCTCAGAGCCTGGAGACTGCTTCAGATTCTGTGTCTCCTCTCTCTCTCTGCCTCTCCCCCACTCATACTATGTCTCTCTCTTTCTCTCAAAAATAAATAAACATTAAAAAAATTAAAGAAAAAAAGGTTAAGTAATTGTGATTTGTCATCAAGGGAATGGAGACAGAGTCTACAGAGGAAGATGAAAAGATTGTGGAGGGAGAAAGAACTGATAAAAAGCTGTAGTTCAGCTAAAATGAGAGCCTGAAAGTAGATCACAGATGGGCTCACTGCCATGCCTTCATCCATATGGTACTCACATTTTACAGTAGTAGGGACAGGCAAGACTGGGCATTTGCCTGGTTCTATCAACCAGGATACCATATGTGTGGATAAAGCTGGCAGTGACTCAGAGACACCATGGCATATTGGGAGAAAAAAATCAGCAGCTGATCTGGCTAGAGACTGAAGTGGTGTGCAGGAAATAATAGATGATGTTAGAAAGCTAGGCAGGGGCTATTTAGAGAGGCCCTGGTAGGTAGGACAAGAAATTAAATTTTTTATTAAGCTCTCAGGAATCAGAAATTGTAAGCGGTTAACTAACAAAATCACTTTGGTGGCAGTGAATAGAATGTATTAAAAGAAAGGGAGTTGGAGGCAAGAGGCTAGTTTATGGGCTAATGCAATAATCTGTTCAAGAGATACCGATCTTTTTCTTGTTTTTATGTTTATTTAATTTTGAGAAAGAGAGAAAGGGAAAGATAGTGTGTAAGTGGGGGAGAGAGGCAGAGAGAGAGACACACACAGAATCCGAAGCAGGCTCTAGGCTCCGAGCCGTCAGCACACAGCCTGATGCAGGGCTTAAACCCACGAACTGCGAGATCATGACCTGAGTCAAAGTTGGATGCTTAACCAACTGAGCCACCCAGGAGCCACAAGAGGTTCTGAGTCTTAAGTATAGTAATTCAGTTATACAAATATTTAAAGGCATATAATATATACCTGGTTCTGTGCTAAGTGCTGGAGAAATCAAATGAAAAAATATATAGTTACCATCCTCATGGAAACCAGTCTGGTTAGAGAAATAACATAAAGAATGACTAGAGTACAGTCATTTGATAAATTGATTGTAAACTGTGCATACAGTTGAGAAATTCAACAGAAGTGCAGCACAGTGCAACACATGGCAGCACAGAGAAAGGAGTACTTAATTCTGAAGAGAAGGTCCTTGAGATCTTAATGGATTATTTGAGACTGGCCAGGTGTGAGTTATTTATGTGGTCTTCAAAAGGAGATGATGAAGATTTTGGAGCTCTTAGAGAAGATAATAGGTATGATGACGATAGCAATCAACATTTATATTATACTTAGTACATGCTAACCAGTGTCCTAAGTGCTTTACACATATTAACTCAGTACTCACAGTAACTCTAAGAAGTAAGTGCTATTATTACTGCCATTGGGTAAAAAAGCAACAGGCATGGAAACGTTATATAATTCACCCATGGTCACAAGGCTTCTAAGTGGTGGAACCAGGACTTTTGCTTAGGCAGTTAGGCTTCAATTGCTTCTCTTAGGTAGAGATAAAGATTTGGGACTCATCACAGTGGTAGGTGATGACCTGACTATAGATAAGTTTCGCCAAAGAAAGCACATAGATGGAGAGGAAGGCAATACAAGTAAGCAATAAAGAGCTTCAAATACATAAAGAGAGGTGAAATAAAATAAGGTCCAAGTGTCTATTCCATTTGACAATTAGGCTATTAAAGTAGAATGTTAAACAATTTAAGGGGAAGGGTAGAGGCAAGAAAAGGGGCTTAGAGATAATGGCAGGGAAAGTAAAGAATATACATTAACTACTCTTACAAAAACTTGGCTGTAAGTGAACAAGGAGCAGGATACAGGCTCTCTCAAAGGACAGCCACCCCCCCGGCCCTACCTTCCCCAACTGGAAGAGTCATAAACATACCCATCACCAAAATAAAGGTACCAGAGGAGAAGGAATAGAGACTGAAGTTGTAAGGGGGGAAAAAAAAAGATGACGGATAAGTTCTTGGAAAAGTGAGGAAAAAGGAGCAGACTTAAGCATACACACGAGGGGCAGAAAGTTAGAGTTCATATTCAGTGGCCTCTAACTTCTCTGTGAAACAGAAAGTGAGGTCTACTACTGAGTGATGGACCCAAGGAAAACTTTTTTAAGTTTTTGGAATAGTCACTAAAGGGAAGAAGAGAATGAGCAAATCAATGATAAAAAATTGGCTGAGATGTGAAAACCCACTGGAGACTATTAGAAAAGCCATGCATATATCCAGGGCATTAATCCTTTCAGTTAAACAATTTCCCCTGCTGTGCTTGACAACTCAGGAGAAAAAGCTGATTTTATAATCAATACAGAATATGAAATTTGCAGAATGGGTAGAGCACAATGACAAGGTGGCAAGAGAGCATGCTGGTGATAATTCATATGTAGGTCCATGGAACAGATGAAGAGGTGAAGTTAGAAGAGGACTGATAATCTGGGAGGAAAAAGGAGAAATCAAGGAACAAGTAGCATGACTGGGAATAAGCTGGTTTGGGAGGAAATGAGTAGGAGATGTAGAAGCGTAAGAAATTGTAGTAAGCTCTACATGGGCAGAGATCATGTCTGTTTTGGTCACCCCTGTTTAGTTATGGTCTAAGATAAAAACAATGGCTCAAGAATTTTCAAAGACTAAGATACTGGGGCTTAAGATTTGCCTGCCTTGACAAAATTGAGGGTTTGATCACTGATGGGACTTGCTGAACAAAAAAGGAAAGCAAGGTTCCTGAAGACAACGTGGTCAGGATATAGCAAGGCTTAAATAACGGCTGCATCATTGATGGCATAGGTTAGCATAGAGAGATTCTGGAATGTGACAAAATCTACGTGTGACAGACCAAACAATGTTGGCAGATGACAGCAGAAGAGAATTGGGTGGGTAGAGCAAGACTGCTGAAGCCTCCAAAGGGAGATTTTGTTTGAAGGGTTAAAACTAACGCTTTGGGAACAACACTGAAAAGCCAGGAGAATAGGAACTTCTCCTTTCCAGCCTTGAGACAAAGGATAGGGAAAAAGGAGGATGTGGGAGAGTAAGCAGCCTCTGCCAGAGAAGTGGTGTCCTTGGGAAAGTGCCAGTTTTCAGTTAAGGCCAGGAGGGGTAAGGAACATTATGTGAAGAAGAACAGGGGCTCCAGAAGGCAGAGTGAAAAGGGGTGGGAGGAAAGCAGTGGGAGGATGAGCCAGGAGGGAAAGTGCAGAGCAGTATGGGAATGAGATTATGAAGATAAGAAGCCAGAAAGGCTTGTATTTTGGTTTTTGCAAGGACACTACAGACGAGAGTCATGGAAACAATTAATGGCCGAAATGTTTGAATCTGAACTTTGGAACAAAGCAGTTTTGGTACTGGTGGTGGTTCAAGCGTTCTCAGGGTCTGATTTCTTATAGCTTCTTAGATATTTTAATCAGAGAAACAAAAGATTCTTACCCAGTGAGACCAGGTTTCCATAATTCTCCATCATGACATCTTTATACAGGCTTCTCTGAGCTGGATCCAGATAATCCCACTCCTCCTGGGTAAAAAACACAGCCACATCCTCAAATGTCAGCAACCCCTGAAATAGTACGATTTCTGTAGTCAGTTCTTGTTGTCTCAAGGACAATTCTACCACTGAAAGTAGCCGAAGCAATCACTTTTCAGAGCCGGGTAGTCTAGGAGGAACATGATTACCCAGAGATCCAAATGGGGCCCAATTCTGTATCAGACAAGCACCTCCAACTAGAGGGCAACTGAACTGGATCCTGGTCGTCAGTAGTGATGGTCCCAAGGATAGAGCTTTTCTGGCTGAATCATTATACCCTAACACTTTTATTTTAGTAAGTTGCCCCAAGGCCTCCCCAAGTTTCCTGCACCTCATTGCCCGGCTCCATCCAACTCTATTAGCAGTGGCTTGAGACCCTGTTCAATTCAATTGCAGGAAGTTCTCTAAGCGTCTACCTGGGGTCCTAGCTTCGTGACAGGAGCACAAGACACAGGGAAGAGTCAAAAATGGTGCCTCATCTGGAAGAACTCACAAATGAGAGCGCTTGTTTGCAGCATTACTAATTTTCTTCAGCTAATTTATCAAGTCGCTCTTGAAACGAAGGGCCAAGTGGGCGATTTGGTCGCGAGGCGCAATCCGGACCACTACGGAGTACTTCCTCGCACAGCGTTGGCCTTAAAGACCACGGTCGTGGGGTTGGGGGCGGGGGGGCAGGGTGGGTAGCGCGGCCTAGCTCCAGTAGTGGCCAGAGAACAGGGATACCCAGAGGAGCGACTTACCTTTGGCTCCGGCGGGGGGCTCGGGGAGGCCATCTCCAGGACAGAAAATCAGGACGGGAACCCGGGAAAGCCGCAAGGAAAGGAGCTTCTCGTGAGGCCTACCCGGCCGTTGGAAATTAGGCCCCACGAAGGCGAGGCCTCCAGGCTGGGTCTGGCCAGGTCCTGCCTCGGTCCCAGAGCGGTCACGACCCCAGCAGCATATCAGACCCACTACTTGGTTGTCCCCCAACTCCAAATTCCCTCCCCACCTAGCTGCGCAGCCTTCCAGGCCTCACTAGAGCCTCCTCCCAGTTGCCAGTTCCTCCTCCTTTCAGCCAAGGAGCGCTATGACCGCCCGCCCCCGGACCAGAAGGCGTCACCCGGAACCTTCCCGGGACGCCCCCCAACTACAACTCCCGTCGTGCTCTGAGAGCGCGCCTCGGTCCAGCCTCCGCCGGCAAGACCCATAGGACTACATTTTCCGGCGTGCAAAGCGGGAGGGAGCCTCTGGGGAGGCTCAACAGGAAAAAGGGAACACCTACCACTAAGCTTACACTTGATTGGCTGGTCTTGGCGCGTCACTGCCGGCGGGGGGCAGAGCCCCAGCCGGTAGCTCTCCTCCGAGATGGCGGCGCTGTCAGTGTCTGGCGTTACCAGAAGAGGCCTCACGTGGATAGTCTTAGGGGCACCACGCAGAGAATTTTGGTCTCGATTCAGGTAAAGCGGAAGGTTAGATGGTGGGTCTCGTTCAACGAAAGTGAGAGAAACTGAGGAGGATGAAAGGACGAATTCAAAAGTGGGAGTCCTGCCATTAGGACGGTACCCTGGCCCTGCGCCTGACTTGGGATAGGACGAGAAAGTACGTTAGGTTCTGAGTTCAGAGGCTTCAGCGCGGGTGTCCTTGAGTGGTGGGGCCCAGTCTTGGCCTCAGTTTTCTCATCTTATAACGGAAATGCCGCCCCCTTTCCCTTCCACTTCACTCGTTAGTGTAGTAAGCAAACAGTACTGACCATGTGTTCCAGGCACCGACTGTGGTATCAGGATACAAGTGGTTCGTTTGGAACGAGTAACATGGAACATGAACATGAAAGTGCTCGGTAAACTAAGTGCATTTGCGCGGGGTATTTCTTCACAAGCTAGATTCAGAAATGAAGCGTGGCCTCGTTTTGTTCGTTTGTCCATTCATTGATTCATCAACAGATAGTTAACTAAACGCCCTCTCTGGCCCAGCATTTCCCTAAGTAGGTTACAGCAGTGGAAACAAAGTCCCTTCTCAGAGCTTAAGTGGTCTGGCATATGGGGAAACGGTGGCCCCATAGGAAGTATTTTGCTGAAAGCAAGTTAGTGGCACAGCTGGAACCCGTCTTTGACTCTCCATCTACTGCTTTTCCCCAACACGGGGCTCAAACCCACAAACTCCGAGATCATGACCTGAGCCGAAGTCGGACGCTCAACCGTCTGAGCCACCCAGGCGTCCCTCTTTTCTTTTTCTTTTTCTTTTTCTTTTTCTTTTTCTTTTTCTTTTTCTTCTTTCTTTTTCTTTTCTTCTTTTTCTTTCTTTCTTTCTTTCTTTCTTTCTTTCTTTCTTTCTTTCTTTCTCTTCCTTCCTCCCTCTCCCCCTCCCCCCCTCCCCTTCCTTCCTTCTGTACTTCGTCCTTCCTCCCCCCCACACACATCATTCATTTCTGATGCCTCCCAATTTTTGTAGTGATGACCAATCCCAGTCAGATACCAGCTCCATGGAAAACAAGAGTGAATAATATTTCATTAAGCACTGAAATAGTGTCTTAGGCAGATTTCCTCACGTTGGCCCATGTACTCAGTAGTAGTTATTCAAGCAGTTTTCAAAGGACCCCAAATCAATAAAACAGGTTTCTGTATTCAGGAGTTTATAATCTGGTACAGTGGTTCTTAACCAGAGATAATTTTGCCTATCAGGGGGCGTTTGGCAATGTCCTTTGGTTATGACTGGAGCATAGGAGTGCTCCTCGCATTTACCCTGCCCTGGGTAGAGGCCAGGGATGCTGCTGAGCATCTTGCAATTACAGGATAGCCTCCTACAACAAAGAATTATCTGGTGCAAAATGTCAAGTGTTTGGGCTGAGAAACCATGATCTAGTAAGAGAAATAGAATGTAAATAAATAAAACTCTGGTACGATGAAGTGTGCTGTGAAAGCAATATAAAGCGCTATACTACATCAGAGGAATTTATAGTTATATTCGGAGAAATCAAGTAAAACTCCTTGGAAGAGAACAGTTCTGTTCTAGGACTTAAAGTAAGATTTCAATAGGCAAAGACGAAATTGGCATCTCCTGTAGGATGTAACTTGAGGTAACACATGGCCTCAGGAAAGTGGGAAATAGAATGTAGTAGTTTAGTGTGGGTAGGGCATGGAGTGTTTCTAGTAGATTCGTAGGACATGAGGTTAGAGCGGTTGGTTGGTTGGGTTTGGAAACTGGGAATCCCAGACAGGCGATTTACCTCTTTACGTGTTCTTAGGAATTCTTACAGCATGTGAAATCTGTAAGTAGCTTTTCTTTTCTGTCTGTATCAGCTCAGTTCAACTATAAGCTTCCAAAGGCAGGCACCTATCTTATTCTTCTCTCTACAGTGCCCAGAAGAGTAGTAAGTGTGCAAATTATTGGTTGATTTAGATAGATGGGTAAGATTAGGTCTGGTGTTTGTCAGTTTGTCAGCTGCATTAGTGCAGTTAACCAGAGATTCACATACTTGTTTTTGACCATTCTAGAAAAGAGAAAAAGCTAGTGGTGGCTGAGACAGTAGAAGAAGTGAAGAAAGAGCCTATTTTGGTGTGTCCACCCTTACGAAGCCGAACATACATACCACCTGAAGATCTCCAGAGTCGTTTGGAATCTTGTGTCAAAGAAATTTTTGGTTCCTCTGTTGGTAACAGTTGGCAGGATGTGTCCCTGGAAGATGGCCTTCTGAAGTTCAGTTTCTTGGCACGTTTAGCTGATGACTTGGGCCATGCAGTGCCCAACTCCAGGCTTCACCAGATGTGCAGGGTCAGAGATGTTCTTGATTTCTATAATGTGCCTATTAGGGATCAATCTAAATTTGATGAACTTACTGCTAGTAATCTGCCTCCCAATGTAAAAATCACTTGGGGTTACTGAGCAGAAGAGGAGCTCATTAAGATCATTTTGTCCTGAGCAAGGGGGCTGGTTATTAATTAGACTTTTGATACGTTACCATGTGAAATGCTATCAGAACTGTTCTCTAAACCCACTTTTTCTGTGGAAGGATGAATTATCTCTTTTTCTCATCATGAATTAACAAGTAACAAGATTTTCTTTTTTCACGTTTGCTGGAACTTTGTTTTTTTTTTAATAGAATCAAGTCTTTAATCATGTATGAAAATTTCCTTCTTTGGAGGACACTGTAATTAAACTTGGGTTTAAGATACAAGGCTATTATATGTTCACACATGGTCTTTATTTTTTACGCATAAATTAGTAGATGCAAAAACAGGTTTTAATCCTGTTAGGACTCTTAAACCTAAGGTGGTATTAATTATGTATAGTACATATACCAATAAGGAAACATAGATATGTATAAAAGAAATGTAAAAATCTCTGTTGTATATTACAGCAAGTTGTTTCTTTCATTGCTTTACTACAAGAGTAAAAATAGTAGAAAATGATACTGTTCATTCTAGATTAATCTCTTTTGGAATTAAAGTAAATTTCTTGAAGAGTGTTGTGTATTTTTAAATTTTTTAAAGGTGAAATTTGTGGGTTGCCTGAATGTCTCAGTCGATTAAGCGTCCGACTCTTGATCTCAGCTCAGGTCTTGATCTCAGGGTTGTGAGTTCAAGCCCCACGTTGGGCTCCATGCCGAGTGTGAAGCCTACTAAAAAAAAAAGTAAAATTTGCTTTTTTGCCTTATCATATCCTTAATTTAAGTATTATAAACGAAAGAATATATATGCCAGCTATGAAGTGCTGTGATTTTTCTTAAAAGAGATATGCCAGCTTCTGTATCTAAATGAATATGCTCTTCAAAGGAGATGATGTTTATTTCAAACCCTTTATCTTTTCTGTAACTTTTTATTTTATTTTTTTTAATTTATATTTGAGAGAGAGAGAGAGAGAGCACGCAAGCTGTCTGCAAGGGGCAGAGAGAGAGAGAGGAAGACACAGAATCCAAAGCAGGCTCTGGACTCTGAGCTGCCAGCACAGAGCCCAATGCAGGCCTCGAACTCCCGAACCGTTAGACCGTGACCTGAGCCAAAGTCAGTCGGTTAACTGACTGAGCCACCCAGGCACCCCTTTTACGTAGCTTTTTAAAAGCAGCTTTGAATACCTATGGGTATCCACTAGGGCGGTAAGTCTTTGCAGACTTTGGTGTACTCAATTTGTGGAAATAACTCAAATAGCAAGTTACCAGACAGTTCTGAATTACAGATGTTAGATGAGGAAGTGATTAAATTACGGATTATTTTTGTTTAGACTTTAGATAATGGCTAGAGAGTAATAAGAGGGAGAAGGAATTTCTTATATTTTACCTGGACTACTTACAGTTCTGAAAGAAAAGTGACAGGTTTTAAACAAAGGAAATTGCATTTATTTTCTTTCCCAGGATGACTACTTTGAAGAGGGCAAAAATCATGTGGGTGTATAAATTCTGGCACAATCGAAAAATTAGTTACATTACAGTCATGCCCAATAAACATCAGCAGATGATCAGGTTTTTAATAACCTGTACATTAAAGAGCTTTTCAGAAGTCTGGAGTATCAGAGTGTCTGGAGCTTAAATATCAGAGCTATTATATACCTTCTATGTGAGAGGGTTTCAGTATGGAAATATTTGAATTTTACATACAGGATTTGATCATTTCATTTCCCACACAACTTTTATTTCTGATCTGGAGACAGGAAAATGTGTAAAGGGTATGATGGAAGTAATGGATGATAAAGGCGATTTGAAAAAACAATTGGTTTCAGCTGGAGAACTGTAAAACCAGGCTTCTCATGAATGTAAAGGCAGAAGAAATTACTTCTTTGTAGACTGGAGCTGTGTTTCTCAAAATCCAATGTGCATACAAGTCATTTGGTGGTCTTTTTAAAATGCAGATTCTTATTCCATAAGTCAAAAGTGGGTCCTGAGCTTCTGTGTATCTAAAAACCTCCTAGGCAATGGTGATAATGTTTTGAGTAACATGGCCCTAGACCCTAGTATTGAAGTGGGAAAGTTCCAACCCTGAAGCAGCAATCCTGGAAAGTTGAGCTACCAGAAAAGATAAACTGCACATCCATCAATAACTCTAGAGGGCGTCACTGTTCTACAGACCAACACAATAAACATACCAGAATAATGACCTTTGGTTTTCCTGAAGATTAAGTTAGGTTTGCTAACTTATTCACTTAAGTAACCAAACTTGATATAATTCTAAAAGGTTACATTTGTAAAAATTAAGTGATTGCTGTATAGAAGGAGTTGTCTATTAATTTTACTTAGTTGGATCTTTGAACTCCATAAATATACTTACAAAAACCCTGATGATAAAATATTCAGGGTTAATAGAAATAGTCTTGTACAAACAATAAGTATTTTAAGCCACATAAGTAGACTTCTCCCTCTCCTTTTTAATTTTAATGTCATTTTTCTGATTATAAAAGCACATTTTTTTAAAAATTTGGGAAAGACAAAAAATACCATTTCCATATTACTGCTCAGATAATCACTTAATATACTAGTACATTTTTAAATGAAAATAAACTTTTCTCCTGTATTTTAAAATTTACTGTGACATTGTCCCCCTGCTCCCTTCACTCTATGAGTGTTTCTACATTTTAAAAGTCCTTAATAAATTTGATTAATAATGCATTATTCCATAACTGGATGTTAAGTACAGTAGTCCCTTCTTAACCTTGGGGAGATGCATTTCAAGCCATCCAGTGGATGCCTGAAACCCGGTATAGTACTGAACCCTATATATACTATGTTTTTTCCTATGCATACAGACCTATGATAGCTTAATTTATAATTAGGCACAGTAAGAGATTAACAATGACTAATAATAAAATAGAACAATTATAACAATATGTTGTAATAAATGTTATGTGAAGGTGGTCTCTGAAGGTATCTTATTGTACTCACCCTTCTTGTGATGATGTGAGATGATAAAATGCCTATGTGATGAGATGAAGTGAGGTGAATGATCTAGGTATTGTAATGTAGCATTAGGCTACTATTGACCTGATTTACGTCAGAAGGAGGCTTATCTACTTGGAGACTGGGGATGACTGCAGGTAACTCAAACTGTGGAAGGTGAAACTGTAGCTAAGGGGTAGGGGTGGGAGGACTACTGGAATTATTCAACCAATATTCTATTACTGGATAATTAAATTATTGCCAGTTTTTTGCTTTTATTCTTATCTATTTGTTTTAATCTGGCTTTTTTATAGTTGAGTATTGGTCTGCCATAAAACTCCCTTTTACTCAGAAGTGGAAATCATTCCACTGTAAATTTCTTGACTCTGAACCTAGGAATGGGCAACTTGGTCCTGCTTCCGTGTGTGTGTGTGTGTGTGTGTGTGTGTGTGTCTGTTTTAATAAATATTTATTGATCTCAAGTCATCCTTTTGGCAATATTTTTTTTTACGTAAGCTCTACACCTAACATGGAGCTTGAACTTAACCCCAAGATCAAAAGTCACACTCTACTGACTAAGCCATCCAGGCCCTCCTGTCCTACTTCTTCATTTGTAATCCATTAACGTGTGTTCTTGTGTATCTTAAAGTATAAAGTGACAAGTACCTTGAACTCAGTCATACCTGCACACATGAGCTTTATCTGCAGTTACTTTTCTATATCATTTTTATTAGTTTATTTCACAGTGCAAAAGTTCTCAAGTTTTTACTTGAATGATTTCTAAGTTGTCAAAGTAGTTGGCATAAAGTTTTTATAATATTCTTTTATTTTCCTTTTAATGTCTATTGGATCTGCAATGATAAGCCCTCTTTCACTTTGGTGTTTATTTTATTCTTTTTATTTGACCAGTCGGGCTTGTAGTTTATCAATTTTGTCTGTCTTCTCAAAGAACTAAATTTGTCTTTGTTAATTTCTTTCTGTTGTTTATTTTCCATTTCATTGATAATATGCTTTTCTTATTTCCTTTCTTATATTTACTTTGGGTTTACTTTCCTCTTTTTTCCTAGCTTTTTGAGGTAGACTTGGGTCATTGATTTTAGAACTTCTTTTCCAGTATAAGTCACTAAGATGATAAATTTCACTTTTTAGCTTTAGCTTCATCCTACAAATATTTTCATTTTGTACTTCCATTATCATTCAGTTTAAAATATTTTCTAATTTCTGACTTCTTCCTTGACCTGTGGATAATTAGAAGTGTGTTTGATTTTCAAATATTTGGGAACAAATAAGGAATAACATATTCTGGATTATTTTATTACTTTCTAATTTAATTCCATTGTGATCTAAAAAAGTACTCTGATTTCAGCATTTTTGAATTTGTTAAGATTAATTTTACGGTGCAGTGTATGGTTTATCTTGTTAAATATATCATGTGGGCTTAGTGTTCTATAAATAGCAATTAGGTCAAGGTCATTGATAGCAATGTTTAAATTTATGCCTTAACTGATTTTTGCCAAGTTATTCTATCAATTGCTGAGAAAGGAATGTTAAAATTTTTAACCATGATTATGGAATTGTTTATTTCTCGCTTTAATTCTGTCTCAAATTTTGCCTCATATATTTTGAAATCTTTTATTAGGATTTATGAATTTTATGAATTTGTCATAAATATAAGTCATTTGTCATAAATGATAAGTCAGCTTATCATTATTTATTTTTTTAAGCTTATTTATTTTGCGGGAGAAAGAGTGAGAGAGAATGCACATGCCAGCGGGGAGGGGCAGAGAGAGAGGAAGAAGAGAATCCCAGCAGGTTCTGACAGCAGGGAGACTGATGCAGGGCTCAATTTCATGAACTATGGTATCATGACCGGAGCCGAAGCCAAGAGGACACTCAACTGACTGAGTCACCCAGGTGCTCCAAACTTGTCATTATTATTACTTTCTATTTTTTATTTTTTTAAATTATTTTTTAACATTTATTTATTTTTGAGACAGAGAGAGACAGAGCATGAACGGGGGAGGGGCAGAGAGAGAGGGAGACACAGAATCGGAAGCAGGCTCCAGGCTCTGAGCCATCAGCCCAGAGCCCGACGCGGGGCTCGAACTCACGGACCGCGAGATCGTGACCTGAGCTGAAGTCGGATGCTCAACCGACTGAGCCACCCAGGCGCCCCTATTATTTTTTTCTTTTAAAAAAAAAAATGTTTATTTATTTTGAAAGAGAATCCCAAGCAGGTTCCAGGCCGCTAGTACAGAGCCTGACACAGGGCTCAATCCCACGAATGGTGAGATCATGACCTGAGCGACAATCAAGAGTCTGATGCTTAACCAACTGAGACACCCAGTGCCCCATTATTTTTCATCTCTGATAATACTCTTGATATTGAAATCTACTTAATCTGACATTAATATAGCCACTTTGGGTTTCTTATGCTTACTGTTGCATGGTATATTATTTTTCATCCATTTACTTGCAGTTTATCAATGTGAACTACACTGATAATCTTTCACCACAATCCTGACTCTTTTGGTAATCTCTTCCTTGCTTTTGTTTAAAAATTTACTCTAAAAGTATGTTATATAATTTTTTAGCATACATAAATTTATGATTAATCTATGTATATTCATTTATGATTGGCATCTAACACTCAATATTATGTTTGTGATGTTCACCTAGGTTTTTGAATATAGTTATGAGTCTTATTTTTATTGCTTTTATTTATTTATTTAATTTTTTAAAAATATTTATTTTTGAGAGAGAGAAAGAGAGACAGAATGTGAGAGTGGCAGAGAGAGAGGGAGACACAGAGTCCAAAGCAGATTCCAGGCCCCGAGCTGTCAGCACAGAGCCCGACATGGGGCTCGAACCCACAAACCATGAGATCATGACCTGAGCTGAAGTCTGATGCTTAACTGACTGAGCCACCCAGGTGCCCCCACTGCTTAATAATTTTTAATCAATTTTATGTGTAGTATAAGTCTACTGCAAGTTAGCAGCCTGTGTTTTCAAGTGTTTCATGGAGTTTTTGGCTGATCAGAAGTCCTTACAATTAAGGAAGATAAATTTACTAATAGTTTCTTTAAGTTCATACTTTTATTTTTTTTAACGTTTATTTATTTATTTTTGTGAGAGAGAGAGAGTGAGTGGGGGAGAGGCAGAGAGAAAGGAAGACAGAAGATCCGAAGCAGACTCCACACTGTCAGCACAGAACCCAGAGCCCGACAGCAGGCTCGAACCCATGAACTGTGAGATCATGACCTGAGCCAAAACCAAGAGTAGGATGCTTAACTGGCTGAGCCACCCAGGTGCCCTTAAACTCATACTTTTAAAGTGCTCTGTCTGTCACCTCAAATAAATAAATAAGGGCTCAATGATTTAATAGTGCTTTTATTTTCTTATCATGTAAAATCCCACTATGTCGTAGACCCTGGGTCTGGAGTTCTCTCTTGTCCAGCAAGAGAGCATCTGCAGAATTGAAATGCAAGAGAGGCTAATGTCCGAGAGGAGACGAGCCCTGAGTAAGGTCCTTGCTCCATCTTTATTAGGATCAGAAGGCTTACAAGCATGATGGATGTGCACAAAGAGACAATGAAACCATGAACGTTAACTCATGGGCATGGGGAAAAGGGGGTTTTGAAGATATGCAGTGTTAGCAGTTTGGGTCAATACAAAACAAAATCCTGGAGCTGGGTGGAAGGTTTTTTACAGCAGATATGAGGCACCACCTCTGTTTACCTAAACTGGCCTAGGTAAAGATAAGAGGCACCACCTCTGTTTACCTAAACTGGCCTAGGTAAAGAAAGACAGAGCAGGCTACCTCAGGGTCAAAAAGACACCTTTCTTTTGCTAATTGGCTCCACTCTGGGCAACTTTGCCCTGCCCTGTCTAAAGTCCTGTTTTCCTTTTTTTTTTTTTTTTTTTTTGTCCTTCCTTCCTATGAAAGCAGCTTTCTGCTATTGTACTAAGTTGGGGGGCATTTCTGCCCTGAATACCTAATCTTGTTTACCTCATTTTGGATGCTTCCATCCTGAGATTTCCTATTCCTATACCTTTGTCCTATATGGGAGACTTTGCCCTGTTTACCTAATCTTGTTTACCCAAACTTGAGTGTGTTTATCCTGTGGCTTTCTAATTCTTTATGCCTTGTTAACCCATGGTGGAAACTCAGGGAATTCCTAACCTTATTTCCCACACACTAGTGCTCCATTCTATAGCATTAAGTAGGCTCTCAAGAGCTCCTATGAATTAGTTCAGGAGGGGGAGGTAATGACTGGGAGATTTGGTGTTGCCCACAATTCCAAAGCAGAAATTGTGGGCCCAAGAACAAGTATTTTGTTGCCTGTTACTGTGGCCACATTTGCAATTCTCAGTTCAGAACTCTTTGGTAGTAAGTCAAAGTCCTTGACTTCTTTATTTATAGAGCAAAGGTATGGCCAAACGGTGCCAATGAAGGTCAAGAAATTTGTTTATGACAAAAATTAATAAAATATGTGAGTAAAATGTAGGTGCTATTCCTAAGAGGGAGAGGTTTAGAAAGCATAGAGAATGAAAAAGGGGAAAATAGGAGGGGACTGGGTTCAATACGTTTTAAAAGTTAATAGGAAACTAGAGCAAACAGTGGGCCATAAGCCGGTTTGCAAAGATGTATTTGGGGTTTTGATTAATAAGAACTCTAGGGAGTGCCATTCTTCCTTTAGGGATAGAAAGGGAGGCTCAAGAGGAAAAAGTCAGGTACTTTGGTTTGTAATCAGGGCTCTCTCTTCTGGGCTAGTTGGAGATGGGTTAAAGTCTCAGGTCTTGAGTGAGTCATAAAATTAGATTCTTACTTTCAGTGTTTGGAATTTGGCAGTTCGTGTGGACAAATAGTCTTTTTATTCATTCTGTAATCTCAGCTTTGGAGTTCAAAGAGTGCTCAGATAAGGGTATGTCTTATCTGTTGGATTTTGTTTAGAAAGGATATCATAGGAACTTGTGATTATGAAGATATCAAGCCAGAATTTATATTTCTGAGGGAGAATGACAGGCTCTCTGAAATTAACTTTTCTTTATTCAGTCTTCCCCCATATCTCCATTAATATTTCTCCCTCTTTTTAAAGATGACTTCCTAGAATAGTATAGAAGAAACTGTCTTAGTTTGGGCTTTTGAATTGTGGTCCCATTTTTATATTGTTTGAAGGATGATTTTCTTTTCTTGTATTTTTAAGTTTATTTATTTTGAGAGAGAGAATGATAGAGCACATATGAAGGGGAGGAGGAGCAGAGAGAGAGAGAGAGAGAGAGAGAGAGAGAGAGAGAAAGAATCCCGAGAGAGAGAGAGAGAGAGAGAGAGAGAATCCCAAGCAGGCTCCATGCCCAGCGCAGAGCCTGATGTGGAGCTGACATTAAAAGAAACTCATCCTGGGGCACCTGGGTGGTTCAGTTGGTTAAGTGTCTGACTCTTGATTTCAGCTCACGGTTTGTGGGTTCGAGCCCCGTGTCAGGCTCTGCACTGACATTGCGGAGCCTGCGTGGAATTCTGTCTCTTCCTCTTTCTCTGCCTCATCTGAAGATCACACACACACCCACACTGTCTCAAAATAAATGAAACAAAAAACAAAACAAAACAAAAAAAAAAAACAACCCAGACTGTCGTGTTAGCAGATACTGTCAATACCTTGCCTGTGTATACTTCCCCTAGTGGCATTAGTGCACAGGCCTGACTCACAACATCAGACCTTGGATTCCTCTGCTTGATAGTTTTATTGGGCCTCCAGAGTCAGCTTTACCTCTCAGCATGGCAGGCTGGAAGTGGTGGGAAACTAAGGCTTTTTCCTCCCTTACCACTCAACCCTTAGCTAACCATTTATTGGATACTTCCCATTGCCCCTCTGCATTCCTGTTTCCTGGAACCCCCTCAAAATACACTACTTGTTTTGAATTCTTACCTCAAGGTAGGCTTCTCGAGCAACCCAAGATAGGACAAACTACTTGACCCTTCCTTTAACCACCACCTGTTTCTCTTCTTATTCTCGAATAATTAAGCTATCATATTTATTCTTCAACCCTGCTCTTACCAGGTTCTGCTGTCACATGTTACTGGCCTCCTCTCTCTAGAATTGCACAAGGATTTACATGGTATAGCCAACAGCGATTTCAGAACTTGGCTTGCTTGAAATATCAACTGACAGGGGCGCCTGGGTGGCGCAGTCGGTTGAGCGTCCGACTTCAGCCAGGTCACGATCTCACGGTCCGTGAGTTCGAGCCCCGCGTCAGGCTCTGGGCTGATGGCTCGGAGCCTGGAGCCTGTTTCCAATTCTGTGTCTCCCTCTCTCTCTGCCCCTCCCCCGTTCATGCTCTGTCTCTGTCTGTCCCAAAAATAAAAAAAAAAAAAAAAAAAAAAAAAAAAAAAAAAAAAAAAAAAAAAAAGAAATATCAACTGACGATAAATAATCTTTCCTTTAGCCTCCTCAATCCCGCTGATCTGTAACTCTTAAGGATTTAAACTTACACAGTTGTGGAGGTTGGTTTAGCAGTCTCTGAAAAGTTGTCTTTGCAACTGATGACTGATCTCACTGAACCCTGTCCTGATTCCCAACCCACAGAATATATGAGCATAATCACTATCGTATGCCTTTAAATTTTGGGATTTACTACACAGCCATAGTAAATGAAACATCTGTTTCTTTTGGGGTTACTTAAATGTGTGTGTGTGTGTGTGTGTGTGTGTGTGTGTGACTCTATAGAATACAATATGTACCTGAGGAGTCTAGCTCCTAGTTAAAAACCTATGTATGATTTTCCAGAACTGACCATAGGCAATTACAAAGGCTTTAGCTGGCAGGCATCATGGGAGAAAGCTCCCCTTCCAGCACCAGTTTTGGGGTACAGTCAGTGCATGGCAGCCTCTTGAAAAAGTTGGAGTCAAGGACTTAAGCCACTCAGCAGTTACTGGTCTCCATAGTCATTAGTCACTCAGGCCCATCATGTTCTTCTCGTATTTGCCTTCCCTGCCCATTGTAGATCTCTTTATATCAGGCCTGTTCAGGGTCCAAATTCTTGTCAAGGTGTGTCTGCTGAGGTCTCTATATGCAAGGAGGAGGGATACTTGAAGACATTTCTTTTCACTGTGATTCAGCGCCTAGCTCTTTTCTACTTCTAGCCCTTCCCCTCACTCTCTCCTGACCTCAGAACTGCTGGATCCTTTGGAGCTCCCTCAACAACCCACCCCCACTTCTGGCTGAGCCACCAACTTCAGACCATCAAGCCTCGTCTTGCCCAGGCATTTTCTCCCATCACAGTAAGTGATTAAAGGCTTCACTCTTGTTTTTGGCATGTTGGTTTAATCAGCTACTCTGACACATAGCCACTCAGCTTTCTCTATCTCCCTGAGCTCAGCTGAGCTCCTAACAGTACCTTTAAGTAATTACAGTCAGCCTGCAAATAATCTTGTATTGCTCGAAAAATAGCAGGTAATATATAATAATCTTACAACAGTTTAATTCTATTTACCCCATTCCCACCTTTGTGTCATTATATTTTATTTCAGTGTATTCTGTAAACCCCACAAGACATTGTTATTATTTTTATTTTATATAGTCTCTTACTTGCATTTAAATACACACACACACACATATATGTGTGTATACATATTAAAGATGTTTTTAAATGGGCTTCTATAATTACCATTTTTGTGGTCTTCATCCTTTCCCACAGATCTGGTTGTCCATCTGGTCCAATTTCCCTCCAACAACTCAGCATTTCTTATAATGTCGGTCTACCACAGATATAATGTCTCCCATTTCCCCACCTCCTGGAAATGTCTTTATTTTGCCTTCATTTTTGAAGTGTATTTTTGCTAGATAGAGAATTTTGGAGTTTTTATGTTTTCTTTAAAGCATTTAAAAAATTTATTGTCTTCTGGCTTCCATTGCTTGTGATGGGAAGTCAAACATTATTTATGTTGTTAATTCTCCTATATGTAAGGTTTCCATTTTTCTCTGGCTGCTTTTATTTTATTATTTATTATTTTTTTTAACGTTTTATTTATTTTTGAGACAGGGAGAGACAGAGCATGAACAGGGGAGGGTCAGAGAGAGGGAGACACAGAATCTGAAACAGGCTCCAGGCTCTGAGCTGTCAGCACAGAGCCCGACACGGGGCTCGAACTCACGGACCGCAAGATCATGACCTGAGCCGAAGTTGGCCGCTTAACCGACTGAGCCACCCAGGCGCCCCTCTCTGGCTGCTTTTAATATTTGCTTTTTGTATTTTATTATCATTAGTTTAACTAATGATAATAGGCAATGCTGCAGTTGTGGTGTTCTTAGTGTTTGTCCTCCTTCTGGTTTGCTGAGTTTCTTGTAATTGTGGCAAGATATTTTTCAACAATTTTGGGAAAATTTCAGTCAATATTTATTTTCTTAAAGTTTATTCATTTGAGAGTGCAGGGGTCAGGGAGGGAGGCAGGAGGGGCAGAGAGAGAGGGAGAGTGAGAATCCCAAGCAGGCTCTGCATGGTCAGAGCAGAGCCGGACCGTGGGGCTCTTGCCCACGCAGTAACCATGAGATCATGGTCTGAGCCAAAATCAAGAGTCGGTTGCTTGAACCAGTCTCTTCTCATGGTCCTGGGGCAGCTCTTTCTGTCTTTCTGCCCATGGGTCCTGTCCATGTGCTTTAATAAAATCATCTTTTTGCACCAAAAAAAAAAAGAGTCGGATGCTCAACCAACTTAGCCGCATAGGTGCCTCTCCATTACTATTTTTTAAAACATTTTTTCTGTGCCTTTCTCTCCCCTGTCTTTCTGAGGCACCAATTACACACATATTAGAATCTGATATTGTTCCACACGTCTCAAGTGCTCTGTTTTTCTTTTATACCCTTTTTTCTTTGTTGCAATTTAGTCTGGTCCTTTACTCTGCTGTTGTTTTCTAGTCTTCTATGAAGTCTATCTAGTAATTCTTCATTTTTATTCTTGTATTTTTTATTTCTAGCTTTTCCATTTGGTTCTTCTCTACAACTTTCATGCCCAGATGAAATTCTTAAATATTTTGTCTGCCTTTTCTACTTGATCTTTTAGCATTTTTATCACAGTTATTTTTTTTAACTAAGCTTTTATTTTGGGGTAATGGTAGATTTACCACATATGTAAGAAATAATACAGAGAGAACACATGTACCCTTTACCCAGCTTCCCCTAATGGTAAAATCTTGCAAAACTGTAGTACAGTGTCACAAGGATATTGACCTTGATACAATCAGGATACAGAATATTCTTATGAACACAAGGATCCTTCATGGTGTCCTTTTATAGACATCTCCTCCCAACCCAATCCTTGAACCTTGGCAACCACTACCACTAATCTGTTCTCCATTTCTCTAACTTTGTTGTTTCAAAGGGCACCTGGGTGGCTCAGTTGGTTGAGTGTCTGACTCTTGATTTTGGCTCAGGTCATGATCGCAGGGTTGTGGGATCGAGCCCTGCACCAGGCTCCATGCTGAGCGTGGAGTCTGCTTATGATTCTTTCTCTCTCTCCCTCTGCCCCTCTCCTCCACTTGCTCTCTCTCTAAAAACAAACAAATAAGCAAACAAATAAATAACTTTGTTATTTCAAGAATGTTATATAAATGGAATCATAGAATATGTAATCATTTGGGAGTGGCATAATTCTCTTGTGATTCCTCCCAGTTATTGTATTTATCAGTAATTCGATTGTTTTCTTTTCCTGAATAGCATTCTATTGTAGTCGGTTCAAAGTTCCTGTGTGATAAATCCACTCTCATCTATTTCTGTGCCCTTTCCTACTGATTGTTTGCTCTCATCATGAGTATGGGTTGATTTTGTTGCTTCTGTTGCACCTTGTAATTTTTTTTTATTATACCCCAGATATTTCATATAAAAGAAAAGACTAGGAGCACCTGGGTGACTCAGTCAGTTGAGCGACCAACTTTGGCTCAGGTCATGACCTCACGGTTTGTGGGTTTGAGCCCTGCATTAGGCTCTGTGCTGACAGCTCAGAGCCTGGAGCCTGCTTCGGATTCTGTGTCTCCTTTTCTCTCTTCCCCTCCCCACTCACGCTCTGTCTTTCTCTCAAAAATAAATAAACATTAAAAAAAAGAAAAAAGAGTAGACTAAGTCATATTTACCTCAAGAAAAGAGCAAAGCCCTGTTCTGTCAGAATGGTAGAATTAGGGGCTGACGTGTAGTCCAGCTGGATCTGGGCTTTGTCTCAGCTTTATCTGATTCAGCGTACCCCTGGCTTCACATAGTTTGGGATATGAAATTAGGCTCTTCTCATCAGAAGAAACTGGTGCCTAACCATTGCTGAACTTCTGGAGATATCTTTGGTTTTTGTGGCCAGGTTGCTAGCTTTTCTAACTGTAGGATATTTCCCTCTGATTTATAATTCTTCTGGAAGGAGGGTCACCAAGGACATTTCTTTGCTCTGCAGTCCCAGTCCTGGCTTTCTGAGCCTGGGGAAATCTCTCTATTTTGCTATTCTTCCCTATCTTTTGGAAGTTAGCTGCCTTGCTTCTTCCGAAGACCTGCAGACAGATTTGTCTTGGCTCGTGTCTCTGCTCCCATTCTTTGATGTATTGTCCTAGAGCACATGGCCAGGTCCTAAAGAGTTGGCACTTGGAGAAAGACTCTGGCTGGAGTTTCTCAGGATTCGAATCTATCAAACCAGCCCACACACATCCATTATACTTTCTCCTTATTTTTGATTTCTCCTTATTTTTTTGATGGGCATTTCTTTTTTGCTGCTTTGTCATAAAGAAAAGTCACTCTGTAGAAGAGAAAGTTTTCTCTCTCCTATGATGAGTTTGTTACTCACTAGAGTTTAATTTGTTTAGATTCCTGACAATCTAATGAGCTTTAAAAATTTTTTTTAAATTGATTTTGTTTTTATACAGATAATTTTAGGTTATTAGAATGGGAATAATGGTCATTTTTGTGGCTTTCTTCACACTAACCAAAGGAGAGAGGCATTCCCTAATTTTTAAGATGGAAGTTATAAAAAGCCCAGCAAATTTTTGGGTGTCTGAAGGGCTGGTCAGTGCCTGATTTTGCTTAGGACTGGGTAAATCCTAACTCTGAAGCCAGGAATATTTTTTCTTTAGGGAATAATACATATGTCAGCCTCCTTGCTCTTCCCAAAGATTTTATTTTCATACTTTTGAGAAGATTTGTCTGTTTTTTTAATACTCTGTTAGACATGAATTCTTAGATGCCAGGCATTCTGTCTGAAGGATGTGGGAAGGGGATTAGTAGTGAAGTCACCAGTTCCATATATATATAGATATTTAACAAGCCCCCCTTTTCAACTGCACATCTCACTCTTATTCTCCACTGCATCTAGTTTTCCAAGGGTTCTGGTGTCTGATTGCGGTATCTTCCTTGGATATGTTGATACCATTCATGCATATTTTGGCTGCTGCTTCCTCCACCCTGGTTCATAATGATTATAAAACTTATCTACTTGTTTTATGTATTCTATAAATTCGTTGAAAGCTCTCAGGTATCTAATACTTGAAGATTATATCAGTATATTTGCTAAACAACTGGAGGGTTAGAGCTGAATCCCAAGCAGCCTGATTTCTGTTCTAGTTCACCTCTCATTAACCTTATCACTGTCTTATTTCATTATCCCATTTTTTTTTAATATATCCAGAGTTTACTCAAAGCATTACTTGAAGAATCTTCAAGGTGCCACATTGTAACAATGATTCAGCTGACAGCTACCCCTGCAAGCACGCTGACTGATGAGCCAGTGCACATCCGAGCTACAGGCCTGCGTCCCTCTCAGATAGTGATTTTTCAGGCAACACTGGAAGATGAAAAGGGGAACCTGTTTCATTCTCAAGCCTACTATAAGGCCAGTGAAGTTGGTGAGGTAGACCTGGATCATACTCCCTTCACTTGGAGGTGACTATATAGGAGTCCACCCCATGGGTCTCTTCTAGTCCCTGAAACCTGAAAATTTTTTAACTAATTGATGAAAAGAGATGTGATGACTAGCCCCTTCCTGGTCCAGATAAAACTTTGTGATTCAAATTTACCATCAGCCCAGATTGCTGCCACTGATCCAAAAGTCAGCGTGACTTTGGAGAGGTGGTACAGAGCACCTGGTGTCACATGGATCCAAGTTCAAGAAGGCCACCTTCGGGGAGCCCTCTTTCTCCCTCCTGGTGAGTAGAATTAACCTGGTACTGTCATCCTCGTGTTTCCTCTTTTGAATGCCTCGTCCTTCTAGAGGTTTAACTTGGATATGGATAGTACATAGTGTAATCCTTGCCAGCCGTAGAATCAGGGTTAATTCTGGGTCAGAACAAGAATATGGTGATGCCCCACTCCAACTCAAGTTTGATCTCAACAATTCTGGAGCTTTTCTAAGGATATGACTACATGTAGTTTATGAAGTCCCTGCATTATGGGTTTCCCATAGCTTTGGATTTATGTGAAATCCTTCTATATTGAAGCCTGACTATCTGAAGACCCCTATCCTGATATCATGGAACTGTATCCCAGCTTCTCTTGGGGGTTTTGTCCTGTCTGAGTTTCAGTTTAGGCATAGGTCATCACATGCAATAAGCTGAAGATATTATGGAGTGAAATACTGCAACAAATATAGAGGATGCAAAGAAACTTTATATTCTCTAGTTCCATAAATATTTCATATTTATACAGTATTCCACAAATCTGCAGAAAATACAACATGCTTTTTAATGGCATACAACTTACCAGAATACACATAGTTTCTCACAGTGATCTCCACATATCAGTAAGTGGTTCAGAACATCTACTGGTACATTTATCAGGGTTTATTGTGGGACTGAATGAAGCAAAGTTAGTTTTCCAGAAGTTGCTCATGGCAGGTCCAGGTTTCAGGAGTGTCTGAGGCCCTCTTCTGCGGACACATGATTTGATCTGGGACATAGCCATCGTATTGCCAGGATGTATGCCTCTCTCTCTGCTTTTAAAAACATAATCACAGAGTGCCTGGGTGCCCCAGTCAGTCAAGCATCCCACTTCGGCTCAGTGATCTCACAGTTCATGAATTTGAGTCCCCATTGAGCAGCGTGGAACCCCCTTCAGATCCTCTGTCTCCCTCTCTCTTTGCCCCTCCCCTGCTCTCTCTCTCTCTCTCTCTCTCTCTTTCTCTCAAAAATAAACATTAAAAAAATAAAAACATAATCACTTAGTAGAACTGAGATGGATTGAGGAAGCTTGAAGTGGTAGAAGTGGTTTCCAACAGCATAGAGTTATAGACAATGTAGAAGGAATAAAAACTTCCCTTTCCAAAGTCATCATGACCCATTTAGTTGTTTGGACAAATTTCAATATGTTTACACCCAGTAATTAGCATATAGGCAAGATTATTGTGTGTGGGGATCAGTGAGTGACACAAACGTCTGTGCCTCTATTATTCCACTTCAATGAAAAATTTAATATTGGTGCAGGCCTCCCACGTTGGGATGATGTATTGGTTTAGAGGGTGCTATTTGTGAATCCTCTTGGACACCGCACGTGCTCGTGTCCTCCTTGTTCCATGGGGGCCAAAAGAGAATGAGTCAGGTCTCAAAGTGGTTCTCAACTATGACATTCTTCCAGGATAAGAGGCTCAGTACTCTTTTTTTATAATGATTTTAGCAGTAAAATTTAGTGATTCATCACTTGCATATAATACCCAGTGCTCATCCCAACAAGTGTCTTCCTTAGTGCCCCTTACCCATTTAGTCCATGCCCCCACCCAACACCCCTCCAGCGACCCTCAGTTTGTTCTCTGTATTTAAGAGTCTCTTATGGTTTGTCTCCCTCTCTGTTTTTATTTTGTCTTTCCTTCCCTCCCCCTATGTTTGTGTGTTTTATTTCTTAAATTCCGCATTTGGGTGAAATCATATGTCTTTTTCTGACTGATTTATTTCACGTAGCGTAATACACTCTAGTTCCATCCACATTGTTGCAAATGGCAAGATTTCATTCTTTTTTATCGCCAAGTAATATTCCATTGTATATGTATATCCCATCTTCTTTATCCATTCATCATTCGAGGGACGTTTGGGCTTTTTCCATACTTTGGCTATTGTCGATAGTGCTGCTATAAACATTGGGTGCATGTGCCCCTTCGAATCAACATTTTTGTATCCTTTGGATAAATACCTAATAGTGCAGTTGCTGGGTTGAAGGTAGTTCTATTTTTAATTAACAAAAAAAAAATTTTTAATGGTTATTTATTTTTGAGGGGTGGGGGGAAGGGCAGAGAGAGAAAGGGAGACACAGAATCCAAAGCAGGCTCCAGGCTCTGAGCTGTCAGCACAGAGCCCGACGCGGGGCTCAAACTCATGGACTGTGAGATCATGACCTGAGCCGAAGTCGGACGCTTAAACAACCTGAGCCACCCAGGCGCCCTAACAAGTGGTATATTTTAAAGCCAAGATAGATTTAGTATCATTTTATTTCTTCTCTCAACATAAGGAAACACAGCAATGTTTTCTTTTGAAAATTCCCAATATTCCTTTAAATCAAGTCACTTGTTTCTTTTTTTAAAATATTTTTTATTTTTAAGTAGTCTCTACACCCACCATGGGGTTTGAACTCACAACCCCAAGATCAAGAGTCGCACACTCTATCAACTGAGCCAGCCAGGCATCCCCAAGTCACTCTTTTCAAAGGTAGATGGGACCAGTCTTCCGTAGCTAAAATCACTTACACAAGAATAGAATGCCCCTAGTAGTGCATCATAAATTTTTTTTCAGTGTGTGAACCTTGCTTTATTTAGGAAACAAGTTGCCTACACAGAGAGTGAGTATAGAATGATACTCTGAGCACCTCTACTTTTTGCCATGTGTTAAGCTGCAGTGAATAAACAATGTTACTGCATGAAAGCCCTCATCATTTACATCTGCTTGGGTGTAGTCAGACTAATGTAACAGAGCAGTGTTAAGTCAGGATTATAGCTAATAATCATTTCAATTCACTTTTTGGAGTCATATACTTTTGAAGCCTTTTTTTTTTTTTTTTTTGAGTCATATATACTTTGAGAACCCAATTAAATCCATAGAGGCTTTCATTAGTAACATGCACATATAAACATATATTTTGCATGTAATCTCAGGACCTTCACTGGTGTCCTAAAGCCTAATTGTGTACCTCTTCATAGATTAAAAAGCCCTTGCCTAATTTCAATGGCTTTCTTTACTCAGTACTATAGAAATGAGGCACTATGAGTCCCCAGTAGTCCTTGGCTACAGAGATGAAGCATGTCAGTGAACAGGTTTCCCAATCAAGCTTCCTGATATTGTGTTCCATTAGTGTATTCAATCAGCTTTAATTCTGTCCCAGATAGGAGCCTGAAAATTTAGGGATTCCATTGAAAATTTATATGCCATTTCCACGATTTGTGATTCATTTCTTTGTGTTGTCGTATTTTTCTTCCTTTTTCCTTCCCTTCCCTTCATATCCAGTTCTGTTTTGTTTTGTTCTTTTTCAGGAGAGGGCCGTTTCCCAGGGGTAATTGACTTGTTTGCTGATATTGGTGGGCTGATTGAATACCGAGCCAGTCTCCTGGCCAGTCATGGCTTTGCTGCGTTGGCCTTGGCCTACTGTGACTATGAAGATCTGCCTTTACACCCAGAAAAAATAGAGTTAGAATATTTTGAAGAAGCTGTCAACTTTCTCCTGAGACATCCGAAGGTAATTTTTGCCTTTTCTTTCAGTTCCTGTTTTTAAATAACTATAACACTCTGTGACCCTTTAACTTCCAAGTATGATTCTATATACATACCCATATTATTCACATGATTTCTTTCACACCCAATGTCTTCTGCTCAGAAAGACAAAATGGGAAGTTAGCCTGTGTCCATGATGGAATCAAAATGCAATGGCTTTAGATTCAGACAGAAATGGGTTGCCTTTCTGGCTCCATCCCATCTGGTTGTGGGAATCTGGGCGAGCTACTAACATGCTCTAATTCTCAGTTTCTTCATCTATTAAATACTATGGCAGTGGTGCTATTTTGTAAGGCTCTTGTGAGAATTATCTAAGGGGATGATACAAGCAAAGTGCTCACTAGAGTCACTGGCAATACTACACCCTCAATAAATGTAATTATTATTATCATCACCTCTCTGATAATTATTTAATCACCAGACTTCACCAGAAAGATAGTCTGTCTTTCTTGAGGAGTGAGTCTGCATTTTTAGCTATTTGAGAGACCTTAAAAATAATACTATAGTTCTTTCTAGTCTATACCTTCTTTAAATTTTAAAATGTGATTTGCTGCTACTGTAGGGTTGCTGCATGTTAGCCTTTGCTAATTGCTAATGTTTTTATCTTTTTTTAATGTTTATTTTTAAGAGAGAGACAGCGTACGAGGGGGAGGGGCAGAGAGAGAGGGAGACACAAAATTCAAAGCAGGCTCTAGGCTCCAAGCTGCCAGCACAAGAGCCCAACGTGGGGCTCAAACTCAGATCGTGAGATCGTGACCTGAGCCGAAGTCAGCTGCTTAACTGACTGAGCCACCCAGGTGCCCCAGCTAATATTTTTTCTTAAAAAGAATTGATCTAAGTAAAATTAAGTCCCTGTACCACATCCTATTTCGTATCAGGATCACCAAAATATGATTAGAATTGTAGTAATTAGATGGGCAATGATCACTGACAATCTATTGATGCTTTGAATTTTTACTTTTTATTTTATCTTTAATTATTTTTAATGTTTATTTATTTTTGAGAGAGAGAGAGAGAGAGAGAGACAGAGCATGAGCATGAGCATGAGCAGGGGAAGGGCACAGAGAGGAGGAGACACAGAGCCTGAAGCAGGCTCCAGGCTCCGAGCTGTCAGCACAGAGCCCGACGTGGGGCTTGAACTCACAAACTGTTAGATCATGACCTGAGCTCAAGTTGGATACTTAACCAACTCAGCCACCCAGGTGCCCCAATGCATTGAATTTTTAAAAAACTATTTTTGATGCATATAATGGAGTTGTCCTTGAGCTATCAAATAGGCAATGTGACTGTGCTGAGTTTCTGCTTAACTTAGTTGAGAGATGAAGAGGCTGTGTGGTTCGGTTTTTCACTTTCTTAGCCTGATTCCTCTTATACTTGCTGCATGACTTCTTTATCAGTAATCTTACCAATGTCACTTAGATAGTCAATGACTAAACGAGACCTGGAAACCAGATTTCTTTCCTAGGCTGTTGGTACTTGTACTAAACCTGCTTCATGCTCTCTTCTGTGGGAGGATAGACCACAGATCTTTCAATTCCTTGTAGGTCTTATTTCTCCATCTGTTGATTTTAAGCATCCTAAAATCCCTGATCCCAAATTTGGTGGCAGAAATTGTAACGAGAGTTAGTGTTCTGCCAAAAGGCTGCAGATAGCTGTGTCATTTTGTTATACCATGTTGTTCATGCATGTTATACTTCCTTTTACTTTGTCTTCCCTGGCCAGATCTTTTCTGGGTTCTCATCTCTCATTGCAGTGATGTGACTCTATATCTTTTATATTAAGACCTAGAACTTCAGAGCTTGAGAGCTCTTTTTAATTCAAAAGGAGATGATTCACGTCACCCCACTTAATATGCAGGGTAGGATCTTAGGTAGAATGTACTGGCCTTACAAGAGAGCCTGAAAACATACATAGAAAAGGGGACTAGGTTCAGATCCATCAGAACTTATCCCTTGGGACTGGATACATGCCCCTCAAAATAAGAAGAGAATGGCTCCTGTTAGTGAGCCTATACACAGCATAGAATACCATTCCTTCTTGTTTGTTCCCATTTTTTAAAATTAATTCATTTATCTTGAGAGAAAGAGAACAGGGTAGGGGCAGAGAGAGAGGGAAAGGGAGAGAATCCCAAGCAGGCTCTGCACTGTCAGCATGGAGCCTGATGTGTGGCTCAATACGGGGCTCGATCCCTCGAACCGTGAGATCATGACCTGAGCTGAAATCAAGAGTCAGTCACTTAACTGACTGAGCCATTTGGGTGCCCCAACTCAAATTTTTTAAATATAAAAACCCAATTCATAGCCTATTTCCTTTGAGAATCTTTCTCTGATCCTGTCTTTATTCCCTGATAATCTGGGTTGGCAGTCTTGCCTATGCATTCTTATATTGCAGAATTTGTAAGTTACTCTAATTGTCTGTTTTTGCCCTCCTGTCTCTCCACCTGGTAGTGAGTTCCTTGATGGTAAGAGATGATTTGTGCCTTTTTCCCCTCAGTGTCCCCCAGTGGTTAGTACAGGGTGGACGATCTAAAAATGCCTGCTTGGTGACTGACCAGGGAAGAGGAAGCTGAGCCAAGAGAAGGAGAAACCTTCTATGGAAACCACAGCAGATGTAGAATCCTCTGTTTGTGTTTCAATGCTCTGTTTTACCAATTTTACCTTTTTTCCTCAGTCTTTTCCTACAGAGTGCCTTTCCTATGACCTTTAGAGACCCCAGTATTGATACAACAAAGTTTACCAATCAGCTATACCTTGACTCATACTATTCACAATAGTTATGTGCCCTTTTCTTATTTTCCTGACTACATTGGTATTTCTTTAGGGCATTTTAAACTCAGCACCTAACACCATGCTGAATTCATAGTATTTAATTTGGAAAGCCTGACATATTCTTGAAGGAGTATTTCCTTTGAACATACATTACATATTTCAGAACTCTAGAACTGGGCATGTAGGTGGGATTAGTCCTTGCTTGATTCCGATTGGCCATTCAAGTTCTTTGGTTGTTTGAGATGGTAGGGTTTTGCTAAATGGTGGATAAAATCAATGTCTCATTTTCATTATTTTTAGGTCCTTGGCCCAGGCATTGGGATAGTTTCCATAAGCAAAGGAGCAGAGATTGGACTCTCCATGGCTATTCATCTAAAACAGGTCATAGCTACCGTGCTTATTAATGGACCCAACTTTGTATTTAGCACTCCACAGGTATATCGTGGTCAAATTAGTCAGCCCTTGTCCTTCTCTCCACAGTTCGTATCTATCAATGCCTTAGGGTTAGCACAGTTCCAGTATTGTTTTGAGGAAGCTAGAAGCAAAGCCAGTGAGACCTTTTTTCTCCCCATTGAAAAGGCCCAGGGACATTTCCTCTTCATTGTGGGAGAAGATGATAAGAGTATCGACAGCAAAGCGTATGCTGAGCAAGCCACAGAACAGTTGAGGAGAAATGGGAAGGACAATTGGACCCTGCTATCTTACCCCGGGGCAGGTCACATGTTAGAGCCTCCCTATTCCCCACTGTGCTGTGCCTCAAAGCTCTCCAAACTCCACCTGTTCATGCAGTGGGGAGGAGAGGTGACCTGGCATGCAGCTGCACAGGAGCATTCTTGGAAGGAGATCCAGAAGTTTCTCAGGAAGCATCTCATTCCAGTTGTGACCAGTCAACTCTGAGATGTTCCTGAGAAATAGAGAAGCAATATCAGACCTTCACTTGATTTTCATGGAACAATGTCTTTGACCTCTTATTGCGGGAGGTTATAATAAGAGAAAGCAAGAGGATGGCAATGGTCATGTCTTGACTTGGAAAGGGAAAAATGGTTCCCACTTAATCCAGCATCATACACAGAGGATTTTCTATTCCGAAAAATAAATTTAGGGCTCTACCTGCCCTAAAATTTTCCAGTTTATAATTATAATAGCAATTCTCTGGAGGAAGAAAGTTACCAAAATGAACTACAGAATCCCCTGGTTTATAAAACAGACATGTGTAGAATCAGGTGCTCATATTTGCTGATTTCTTAAAACTCAAATTCAATATGTTTAGATTTCTCATTGAAAATATGTTGGGGTGCCTGGGTGGCGCAGTCGGTTAAGCGTCCGACTTCAGCCAGGTCACGATCTCGCGGTCCGTGAGTTCGAGCCCCGCGTCAGGCTCTGGGCTGGTGGCTCAGAGCCTGGAGCCTGTTTCCGATTCTGTGTCCCCCTCTCTCTCTGCCCCTCCCCCGTTCATGCTCTGTCTCTCTCTGTCCCAAAAATAAATAAACATTGAAAAAAAAAATATGCTCATGGCTCATGGTTACATCATTGTCACTGAAAAACTAGAGCATTATTTTAAGGCAATATGGAAGCTGATACGGAGGTAACATGATTGAGTCGGTCTACAATAAATTCAACAAATGCTAATAAAATGAAATAATTTTTGTGTCTAAACATACAGCATTTTAAGAAAGAAACAATCTGAGATTCACAGAATTGCATTTTAGGAAAGGAGCCATGAGGGTGTGGATTGTGTACCATAGGGGCTGGCAAACTGTTTCTATGAAGTACTAGATAGCAAATATTTTTGGCTTTGTGGGCCATACATAAAGTCTCTGTCATTATTACTGGGTTCTTCCATTAAAGCACAAAGGCAGCACAGGCTGTAATGAATGACTGTGGCTCTGTTCCAATTAAATTTTCTTTATGGACACTGACGTTTGCATTTCATATAATTTTAACATGTCACACAATAGTAATTTTCTTTTCATTTTTTTCCAAGTATCTACAACTGTAAAAGCCATTCTTAGCTTCTGGGCAGCAGAAAAACAGGCTGTAGGCTGGATTTGGCTCACAGGGCACAGTTTGATGACCCTGGGTTTAGAACAATCCAGATTACTTTGTCCAAGTACACATTCTCTAAGGGGCAAGTCACCATCCAAATATTCCTGAGCTACTGAATTGCAATGGATGAATGTGAAAGGTGATTAGTAGATAATCAAGTGAAGATAAACCAGCAAAAACATATTTGAATGATTTTGTAGGTGTGATGGGGGGAGCCAGTGAGGAATTAGAATAGAAGTCACATGGGGACACTTCATTGTATCTGCCTAAACTCTTTTTCTTTTATTTGATGTCTGATATTCCCTATGTTGGGCATAAAATTATTCCACTCAGTATGACTGAGGCTACTAGCCTCTCCTTTCTCATTCAGATAAGTTTTCACATCTCCCAGACCTAGTCAATTAGAATATGTCACTCCTTTGGCTATAATAATCGTGTAATTGCAATGGCTAATATCTCCTGTGCTATATGCTATCTAACAACTATATATGTTAGATGTTATATGCATTAGTTGTATATACCATACGCTATATAATAGTTATCATAGTGGGTTTAATGGGTATAATTATTATAATTATTATTTTTATTTTTTGAGAGAGAGAGGGCACAGATGAGCGAGGGGCAGAGAGAGAGAGAGAGAGAGAAGTGGGGCTCACCCGAAGTGAGGCTTGAGCTCACCTTAAGCAGGACTAGACCTCACAAACTAAGATAATCACCTGAGCTGAAGTCAGATGTTTAATCGACTGAGCCACTCAGGTGCCCTATGGGTATAATTATTTTGTTTCCTGTTTTGGATTTTAAGAAGAATGACTATGTTTATGAGGTATGCTGTTAGTGTTTGGTCTGATATATATCCCTTGATTTCTAGCTTATGGGTTTTCTTTTTTTTTTTTAATATTTTATTTTTTAACTAATCTCTCCCCCCAACATGGGGCCCAAACTCACAACCCTGAGCTGAAGAGTCACATGCTCTCCCAACTGAGCCAACTAAGTGTGCCCTGTATTTTATGGCTTTTCAAAACCAAGAAGGTTCTGTGTTTTTTTCCACATAGTTTTTCAGTATCACTACTACAAAGATTGGCATGAATGCAGATCAAATAACATTCTTGACCAGCTTCTCTAACCTTTTAGTAATGTAACTAGTCTGATCTCCAGGCATTGGCCTCTTATGTACATCGATGTACCTGTCCTTTTGGCATGGTCCAGGCCAGCTGGCCAACCCACTCTCACTCTCTGCATTTGCTCCACTTGGCTTTTATTGCCCTTGCAAATTCTCTGAGTGTAAGTCGTGTCTTCTGTCAGGTCCCTGGTAGATGCATATACCCCATATCCTATGCTAAAGGGTCAGCTTACACTACACCATGATGATCCCAGGGCCGACCTGCTGGCCATCAGCTCTTAGCTGGCTTCCATGCCCAGCACTGTGAGAATGTGGGAGCTTCTGAAACTCACAAATCAGAAGTGGAGAGACACTCGCAGGAAGGTTTTGCTCTTTCTTTGGCTCTTCATTCCTTATGAAGGCTCCCGTGGCACATAAAGACTTATATTAAATACCTTTGCATGCTTTTCTCCTCTGAATCTGTCTTAAGTCAGTTATGTTCTCAGGCCTGGTCAATATACCCTAAGAGGGTGTGCATAATGAGAGGGGAAGAGAGATTGATTGATTTTAAGAAAGTGGCTCCTGTGATTGTGGGAACTCAAATCTGCAGGGTAGGCCAGCAGGCTTGGACACCCAGGGAAGAGCTGGTGTTGCATTCGTGAGTCTGAAGGCAGACTGGAGCTAGATATCCTTCCTCCCGAGAGGACCTCAGCTGTTTCTGCATGGTGCATGCCTGCTATTAGTAACTGTGGATGCCTCTTTTCTACATAGTCATCACCTTACCATCCAGCGTCCCCAGTCTTCTTTGGCCACATCCCTTAGGGGCCCATGGTTTTCTGATGTTTTCTGCTCTGAGCAGCAGAGTGGAGAAGACCTGGGTCTATGCCGTCTAACCTGCTCCTCACTTTATTACCTGGGTGCTGAAGCATCATGACCTGCTCACCTTTTCTTGCACTTCTCTTAGAATCTTTATGAAAATGGGGACCTTGGATGGCTCAGTTAAGTGATCAACTCTTGATTTTGGCTCAGGTCATGATCTCATGGGTCATGAGATTGAGTCCTGCGCTGTGTGGACCCTGCCTAAGATTCTATCTCTCCCTCTCCCTCTGTCCCTCCCCTGCTTGCATGTATGCGCTCTCTCAAAAAAAAAAAAAAAAAAAAAAAGAATCTTCATAAAAGTGATACTAATATCTGCTGCCTTCCTCACTCACCTCACATCCCATCCTGGGATCTGCTCCTGGGAATTAGTCACTCGACTGGGAACCTTGCTACCCTGCCTAGGTACTTCTCATCCAGTGTGATGGCTGTGTGCCAAGACACCGTTGTCTTCTCTCAGAACTTTCAGCCTGTCCATGACTTCCAAGAGCAGCCCTTTTTCCTCGAGGCTTGTATTTCACTTGTAATACATGTGTGTATCACTCCCGTTTAAAAAGCTGCGGGGCGCCTGGGTGGCGCAGTCGGTTAAGCATCCGGCTTCAGCCAGGTCACGATCTCGCGGTCCGTGAGTTCGAGCCCCGCGTCGGGCTCTGGGCTGATGGCTCAGAGCCTGGAGCCTGTTTCCGATTCTGTGTCTCCCTCTCTCTCTGCCCCTCCCCCGTTCATGCTCTGTCTCTCTCTGTCCCAAAAATAAATAAACGTTAAAAAAATTAAAAAAAAAATAAAAATAAAAAGCTGAAGCACAAGGGACGTTAAGCAATCTGCCTGAGGTCAGTCACACTGCTAAAGAGTCAGGGTTCCAATCTAGGTCTCTGGTTCCAGAGACGGGTGGTCTTCCAGCCGCACCTCACGGGCTGCCAAAGATGCAAAAGTGAAAAGACATGGTACCCTCCCTCAAGCAGGTGGCAACCTGGAAGCATAGGCCATGATCTGTAAACTTGATGACTTGTACACTTTGACAAGAGACATTGACTCATGAGACTAACCATAGGGCGGACTTCAGGGATTCTGGCCCTGGGGAGGCATTTTTGCACTGGGAGGGCTTCTGCGGTCCCTTGGAAGAGTGGTTTGCACACCAGAATATGCCTTGGCAATTCCCTGCCAAAGATACAGATCCTGGAGCCTTATTCTGGTCAGAGCCTCCAGGTGCAGGGCCCAGGAACCTTTACCTAACAGGCCCCCGGTGAGCGTTAAGCCCACACTCTGGGCTCTGACGCTGGGTAACTGGGAGTTACCCTGTTAGACACTATCAAAAAGGCAGTTGCCTAAGACACCAATGACTTAGAGGAGGAAATAGAAAGGGATTTGGAGTGAAGGAGACCAGAGCCAGGGATTGAGAGGAGGAGTCAGGGAGAGGCTTAGAAACCAGAGCTGTGTGATGAAACACAAGAACCAGTGGGACTGAAAGGTGCAGCAGCGCCACTAAGCCTCTGTCCTGACCCCGCGGCGGCACCGGCTGGTAGTCCCCTCACAGGGGACCTATAGAAGGAAGGAGCAGCTGATAGTTTTGTGACACAACTTCACTTTGGAAGCTTGGGCTGGGGTGTTCGAACCAGAACACGTCAGCAAGCAGAAGGGCTTCCTGTTGGCTCAGCAAGCCGTCCTGCTCCAGGCCGCTTCCTGCAGAGGAATTCAGGGTGAGTGAGTGTGCAGCAGTCGGGGATGTGGGCATGCCGCAGACAAGGTCCTTTCTGTATTTTAGCCGCTTGGTACCTGGGAAGGCGGCTTTCCTTTGGCTGCCTTCCTCTCGTCTGGATGGGCAGCACAGCTCTCTGAGGAACCTGCAGTTAACGCCCCGGGGTGGCTGGTTGCTTGGAAAGGCAGATATGTCAGATGCATCCACCCAACAAGAGACTGTTTGAGACTATTTTGGGGGCAAACTGCACACTTGGCTGTAAAAGTCAGGATCCTGCTAATGTGAACTTAGAGACTTTCTTTCTTTCTTTCTTTCTTTCTTTCTTTCTTTCTTTCTTTCTTTCTTTCTTTCTTTCTGAGGGAGTTGGGGAGGGTGAGGGGCAGAGGGAGAGAGGGAGGGAGGGAGGGAGAGAATCCAGAGCAGGCTCCATGCTGACAGCACCCTCGTGGGGCTCCATCTCACCAACCGGGAGGTCACCACTGGAGCCAAAATCAAGAGTCGGACGCTTGACCAACTGAGCCACCCAGGTGCTCCAGGGAGAGACTGTTTCTTGATGGGAGAAATCTTCCTCTGGGATTTCTTGCTTGGAAGGAGGGGGAGGAAGTGCCTGTGATGAAGAGCAAAAAGCCCCTGGAGGGAATGACATTCTGTTTCTTGACTGGTAATTTTAACTTCTGTGGGTGACCTTTTGCTCTCATTTTTTCCTGCCTCCTGCTGCTGTAGTGTCCGGCCAGTTCCTAACTGCCTTTTCTCCTGATGGGTCAAAGTCTCCCTGGGGTGTAGCCTTGATACTCTTCACCCTGGGAGTCTGGATGCCTGGAACTTATGCCACAGTATGGCTGTCAGCTCTCAGCTCCTATCGGGTTGCTTCCAGATTGCCCAAGTCTCTCTCTGCAACCACCACAGGGCTGATCCTGTGTGACGCAGCTGGTTTCTTGCCCTTCGGCTGCTTTCTGGCTTTGGCTTCCTGGATTCTCTGCAACGTGCAGGGTGTAGCCTTTGGCTGCAGAGAAGTGAGCAAGCCTGGAGATTTTATTCCGTTGCATTTTGAAGAGTCTCACCTCTTCAGAAGTAACCTATGAAAATTCAGTTGGGTTTCTGTTCTTCTTCATACTCTCTCGGAGAAATTTTTATTCTTTTTTTTTTTTAAACTGTTCCATCTATCTTTTATTCTTCCTTTTAATTCCTCAAACACTTACTGAGCAATCACTATGTGCCAGGAACTATTCTAGAAACTGAAGAATAGAGTGTTGGACAAAGAATGATTCTTGCCCTTGAAGAATAATTTATAATCTAGTGTTAATAGACTATTCTAGGGTGATGGAAATATTCTATATCTGCATTGTCCAATGCAATAACCACTAGTTATATGTGGGCTTTTGAGCAATTAAAATGGTTACTGTAACTGAGGGATTAAAATTTTAATTTAATTTATTTTTAATAAATTGAAATTTAATTAGCTATATGTGGCTAGAGGCTACTATCTCAGATAGAACAAAAAGGGTGAGAGATAAAGAAGCAGATTTTTACAATATCATATACTAAGTTTTATAATAAGATGGTTGGTTGGACTGGTAATAGGTTGGGGTTAGTTGTAAAAGGCTTTCATTGCATCAGATTATAAAGGGCACCAAAAACAAAGGGAACTTCAAATCCAAGACTGACAGATTCAGCTGGTAAAGAAATAATAAGCCCTTGTTAGATTCCAGACAGCTTATTACTTACACAGATAGTGGAGGCAAGAGAAACAGAAAGTGCCAGCTGTCCGAGTCCTTGTCTTACACCCTGAAATAATGGCATTGAAACAAAAGGGGCCTCATGACTTCAACAGAGTTGTGAGGTGCCTTGTTGCTGAGAAACCAACTCCAGACTGCAGCAAATGGTCACAGAGCCTGTGGCTCTGCTCTTGAAGGGGGGTGTGGGTGTGAGCCAGAAAGTCCTGTGCCTCTCTGGAACCAGGGAGGTGGATGGGAAAACTGTCTCGTGGCAGTCTCCTATAAGATAGGGAGAGACAGATAAGAGCTGCAAACCTCCACTTATAAAATAAATCAATCATCGGGAATATATAGCCAATAATATTGTAATAACTTTGTCTGATGACAGGTGGTAACTAAACCTTTCGGGGTGACCATTTGGTAATGTGGTTAGTTTGTTGACCATTTGGTTAGCTTGTTGAATGTTGTATACCTGAAACTAATGTAATATCACATTTCAATTATATTTTAAGATAAGAAAAACAAGTGAGAAAACAATCTTGTGAAGCCTCCTCTAAAGATCATCTACCTTGCTATGTTCCTGGCAGTCACAAGGCATTCCATCCAGATTTAGGTCATAGTGGTACAAGTTTTGCCAGTGAATGCCTGGAAGCTCTCCAGGGTGTGGTCATGAAGCCATTCCCCTGCAAAAGGTCTCAATGCTGGGCCAGAGGATTTAGAGTTCACCTTTATTTTTTATTTTTTAATTTTTTTAATATGAAATTTGTTGTCAAAATGGTTTCCATACAACACCCAGTGCTCATCCCAACAGGTGCCCTCAATAACCATCACCCACCTTCCCCTCCCTCCCACCCCCATCAACCCTCAGTTTAGTCTCAGTTTTTAAGAGTCTCTTATGGTTTGGCTCCCTCCCTCTCTAACTTTTCTTTTTTCCTTCCCCTCCTCCATGGGATTCTGTTAAGTTTCTCAGGATCCACATAAGAGTGAAAACATATGGTATCTGTCTTTCTCTGTATGACTTATTTCACTTAGCATAACACTCTCCGGTTCAATCCACGTTGCTACAAAAGGCCATATTTCATTCTTTCTCATTGCCACGTAGTATTCCATTGTGTATATAAACCACAATTTCTTTATCCATTTAACAGTTGATGGACATTTAGGCCCTTTCCATAATTTGGCTATTGTTGAGAGTGCTGCTATAAACATTGGGGTACAAGTGCCCCTAGGCATCAGCACTCCTGTATCCCTTGGGTAAATTCCTAGCAGTGCTATTGCTGGGTCATAGGGTAGGTCTATTTTTAATTTTTTGAGGAACCTCCACACTGTTTTCCAGAGCGGCTTGCACCAGTTTGCATTCCCACCAACAGTGCAAGAGGGTTCCCGTTTCTCCACATCCTCTCCAGCATCTATAGTCTCCTGATTTGTTCATTTTAGCCACTCTGACTGGCATGAGGTGATATCTGAGTGTGGTTTTGATTTGTATTTCCCTGATGAGGAGTGACATGGAACATCTTTTCATGTGCCTGTTGGCCACCTGGATGTCTTCTTTAGAGAAGTGTCTATGTCTTCTGCCCATTTCTTCACTGGATTATTTGTTTCTCGGGTGTGGAGTTTGGTGAGCTCTTTATAGATTTTGGATACTAGCCCTTTTTCTGATATGTCATTTGCAAATATCTTTTCCCATTCCGTTGGTTGCCTTTTAGTTTTGTTGATTGTTTCCTTTGCAGTGCAAAAGCTTTTTGTCTCCACGAGGTCCCAATAGTTCATTTTTGCTTTTAATTCTCTTGCCTTTGGAGATGTGTCAAGTAAGAAATTGCTGTGGCTGAGGTCAGAGAGGGTTTTTCTTGCTTTCTCCTCTAGGGTTTTGGTGGTTTCCTGTCTCACATTCAGGTCCTTTATCCATTTTGAGTTTATTTTTGTGAATGGTGTAAAAAAGTGGTTGAGTTTCATTCTTCTGCATGTTGCTGTCCAGTTCTCCCAGCACCATTTGTTAAAGAGACTGTCTTTTTTCCATTGGATATTCTTTCCTGCTTTGTCAAAAATTACTTGGCCATACTTTTGTGGGTCCGATTCTGGAGTCTCTATCCTATTCCATTGGTCTATGTGTCTGTTTTTGTGCTAATACCATGCTGTCTTGTTGATTACAGCTTTGTAGTAGAGGCTAAAGTCTGGGATTGTGATGCCTCCTTCTTAGGTCTTCTTCAAAATTCCTTTGGTGGATAGGTATTTAATCCTATCCGGAGTCTTTTGTGGTTCCATACAAATTCGGGGTCTTTTGTGGTTCCATACAAATTTTAGGATTGCTTGTTCTAGCTTCAAGAAGAATCCTGGCGCAATTTTCATTGGGATTGCATTGAATGTGTAGATAGCTTTGGGTAGTATTGACATTTTAACAGTATTTATTCTTCCAATCCATGAGCACGGAATGTTTTTCCATTTCTTTCTATCGTCTTCAATTTCCTTCATAAGCTTTCTATAGTTTTCAGCATACAGATCTTTTACATCTTTGGTTAGGTTTATTCCTAGGTATTTTATGATTCTTGGTGCAATTGTGAATGGGATCAGTTTCTTTGTCTTTCTGTTGCTTCATTATTAGTGTATAAGAATGCAAATGATTTCTGTACATTGATTTTGTATCCTGCGACTTTGCTGAATTCATGTATCAGTTCTAGCAGACTTTTGGTGGAGTCTATTGGGTTTTCCATGTAGAATATCATGTCATCTGCAAAAAGTGAAAGCTTGACTTCATCTTTGCCAATTTTGATGCTTTTGATTTCCTTTTGTTGTCTGATTACTGATGCTAGAACTTCCAACACTATGTTAAACAACAGTGGTGAGAGTGGACATCCCTGTCGCATTCCTGATCTCAGGGGGAAAGCTCTCAATTTTTCCCCATTGAGGATGATATTAGCTGTGGGCTTTTCATAAATGGCTTTTATGATGTTTAAGTATGTTCCTTCTATCCTGACTTTGAGGGTTTTTATTAAGAAAGGATGCTGAATTTTGTCAAATGCTTTTTCTGAATCAATTGACAGGATCATATGGTTCTTTTCTTTTCTTTTATTAATGTGATGTATCACATTGATTGATTTGCAAATGTTGAACCAGCCCTGCAGCCCAGGAATGGATCCCACTTGATCATGGTGAATACTTCTTTTTATATGCTGTTGAATTCGATTTGCTAATATCTTACTGAGAATTTTTGCATCCATATTCATTAGGGATATTGGCCTGTAGTTCTCTTTTTTTGTGGGGTCTCTGTCTGGTTTAGGAATCAAAGTAATACGGCTTCATAGAATGAGTCTGGAAGTTTTCCTTCCCTTTCTATTTTTTGGGACAGCTTGAGAAGGATAGGTATCATCTCTGCTTTAAATGTCTGGTAAAATTCCCCAGGGAAGCCATCTGGTCCTGGACTCTTATTTGTTGGGAGATTTTTGATAACCAATTCAATTTCTTCGCTGGTTATGGGTCTGTTCAAGCTTTCCATTTCCTCCTGATTGAGTTTTGGAAGAGTGTGGGTGTTTAGGAATTTGTCCATTTCTTCCAGGTTGTCCAGTTTGTGGGCATAAAATTTTTTATAGTATTCCCTGATAATTGCTTGTATTTCTGAGGGATTGGTTGTAATAATTCCATTTTAATTCATGATTTTATCTATTTAAGTCCTCTCCCTTTTCTTTTTGAGAAGCCTAGCTAGAGGTTTATCAACTTTGTTTGTTTTTTCAAAAAACCAACTCTTGGTTTCATTGATCTTCTCTACAGTCTTTTTAGATTCTATATTGTTTATCTCTCCTCTGATCTTTATTATTTCTCTTTTTCTGCTGGGTTTGGGGCATCTTTGCTGTTCTGCTTCTATTTCCTTTAGGTGTGCTGTTAGATTTTGTATTTGGGATTTTTCTTGTTTCTTGAGATAGATAGGCCTGGATGGCAATGTATTTTCCTCTCAGGACTGCCTTTGCTGCATCCCAAAGCATTTGGATTGTTGTATTTTCATTTTCATTTGTTTCCATGTATCTTTTAATTTCTTCTCTAATTGCCTGGTTGACCCATTCATTCTTTAGTAGGGTGTTCTTTAACCTCCATGCTTTTGGACGTTTTCCAGACTTTTTCCTGTGGTCTATTTCAAGCTTCATAGCATTGTGGTCTGAAAGTGTGCATGGTATGATCTCAATTCTTTTATACTTATGAAGGGCTGTTTTGTGATCCAAGATGTGATCTATCTTAGAGAATGTTCCATGTGCACTTGAGAAGAAAGTATATTATGTTGCTTTGGGATGCAGAGTTCTAAATATATCTGTCAAGTCCATCTGATCCAATGTATCATTCAGGGCCCTTGTTTCTTTATGACTGTGTGTCTAGATGATCTATCCATTCCTGTAAGTGGGGTATTAAAGTCCCCTGCAATTACCACATTCTTGTCAATAAGGTTGCTTATGTTTGCGAGTCATTGTTTTATATATTTGGGGGCTCCCGTATTCGGCGCATAGACATTTATAATTGTTAGCTCTTCCTGATGGATAGACCCTGTAATTATTATATAATGCCCTTCTTCATCTCTTGTTACAGCCTTTAATTTTTTTTTTTATATGAAGTTTATTGACAAATTGGTTTCCATACAACACCCAGTGCTCATCCCAAAAGGTGCCCTCCTCAATACCCATCACCCACCCGCCCCTCCCTCCCACCCCCCATCAACCCTCAGTTTGTTCTCAGTTTTTAACAGTCTCTTATGCTTTTACAGCCTTTAATTTAAAATCTAGTTTGTCTGATATAAGTATGGCTGCTCCAGCTTTGTTTTGACTTCCAGTAGCATGATAGATAGTTCTCCATCCGCTCACTTTCAATCTGAAGGTTTCCTCAGATCTAAAATGAGTCTCTTGTAGACAGCAAATAGATAGGTCTTGTTTTTTTATCCATTCTGATACCCTGTGTCTTTTGGTTGGAGCATTTAGTCCATTTACATTCAGCGTTATTATTGAAAGATATGGGTTTAGAGTCATTGTGATGTCTGTAGGTTTCATGCTTGTAGTGATGTCTCTGGTACTTTGTGGTCCTTGCAACATTTCACTCACAGAGTCCCCCTTAGGATCTCTTGTAGGGCTGGTTTAGTGGTGATGAATTCCTTCAGGTTTTGTTTGTTTGGGAAAACCTTTATCTCTCCTATTCTGAATGATAGACTTGCTGGATAAAGGATTCTTGGCTACATATTTTTTCTGTTCATCACATTGAAGATTTCCTGTTGTTCCTTTCTGGCCTGCCAAGTTTCAGTAGATAGGTCTGCCACTACTCTTATGGGTCTACCTTTGTAAGTTAGAGCCTGTCTATCCTTAGATGCTTATAGAATTCTCTCTTTATCCTTGTATTTTGCCAGTTACACTATGATATGTCATTCAGAAGATCGATTCAAGTTACGTCTGAAGGTAGTTCTCTGTGCCTCTTGGATATCAATGCCTGTTTCCTTCCCCAGATCAGGGAAGTTCTCAGCTATGATTTGTTCAAGTACACCTTCAGCCCCTTTCTCTCGCTCTTCCTCCTCTGCAATTCCTATGATACAGATATTGTTCCGTTTGATTGCATCACTTAGTTCTCTAATTCTCCCCTCATACTCCTGGATTTTTTTTATCTCTCTTTTCCTCAGCTTCCTCTTTTTCCATAATTTTATCTTCTAATTCACCTATTCTCTCCTCTGCCTCTTCAATCCGAGCTGTGGTCGACTCCATTTTATTTTGCACCTCATTTATAGCATTTTTTAGCTCCTCATGAATATTTCTTAGTCCCTTGATGTCTGTAGCAATAGATTCTCTGCTGTCCTCTATGCTTTTTTTCAAGCCCGATGATTAATTTTATGACTATTATTCTAAATTCTTGTTCCGTTATATTGTTTAAATTGTTTTTGATCAATTCGTTAACTGTCGCTACTTCCTGGAGTTTCTTTTGAGGAGAAGTCTTCTGTTTCATCATTTTGGGTAGTCCCTGCGGTGGCTCCAAACTGCAGGGCACTTCCCCTGTGCTGTCTGGAGTAACTTGTGTTGGGCGGGGCCGCAGTCAGACCCAATATCTGCCCCCAGCCCACCACTGGGGCCACAATCAGACTGGTATGTACCTTATCTTCCCCTCTCCCAGGGGCACAACTCACTGTGGAGTGGTGTGGCCCTTGTCTGGGCTACTTGCACACTGCCAGGCTTGTGGTGCTTTGATAGGATTTGGTGTATTAGCTGGGTGGATCTGGGTGCACTGGGGCGGGAGGGGCAGGCTTAGCTCGCTTTGCTGTCGGTGGTCCCCCCCTGCGGGAGGGGCCCTGCAGCACCAGAGGGAGGCAGGCAGACCTGTCAGAGGGATGGATCCACAGAAGCACAGCGTTGGGTATTTGCGAGGTGCAAGCAAGTTTGGGCAACTGGTTCCCTTTGGGATTTCAGCTGGGGGATGGGAGAGGGAGATGGCACTGGCCAGCGACTTTGTCCCCCTGCCAAGCTGAGCTCTGTCTTCCAGGGCTCAACACCTCTCCCTCCCGGTGTCCTCTCGCCCTCCCACTCTCGGAGCAAAGCTGTTGACTTATAACATTCCAGATGTTAAGTCCCGCTGGCTGTCGGAACTCATGCAGTCTGGCCCCTCGGCTTTTGCAAGCTAGACTTTGGGGGCTCTGCCTTGCTGGGCGGGCTGCCCTTTCACTGCCCCAGCTCCCTCCTGCCAGTCCATGTAGCATGCACCGCCTCTCTGCCCTTCCTACCCTCTTCCGTGGACCTCTTGTCTATGCTTGTCTCCGGAGAGTCCGTTCTGGTAGTCTTCTGGCGGTTTTCTGGGTTATTTAGTCAGATGTGGGTGGAATCTAAGCGATCAGCAGGACGAGATGAGCCCAGCATCCCCCTACACCGCCATCTTCTCCCAACACTTAGAGTTCACCTTTTAATGACTCTGGCTGTCATTGAAAGTATAAAGCAGGAGAGTGATTTGATTACTTTTGTGTTTTGTAAAGATCTGTCTGACAACATTGCAGAGATTAGACCGGGGAGTGCAAAAGACTAAACAGGGAGGAAGAATTGGATAAATGGATGAGAGTTTATGGGAATGAAGTGGACAGCACAATCGATAATCATTTACTGAATACATGGGTTGTAAAGGACTCCATGCGCAGCAGGTGGGACAAAGACAAGTCAGACCAGATCCTGCCCCCAAGAGACTTACAGATTAACAGGAAAGTAAAAGCTCAACATAAATGGTTCTAGTATAAGGTTCAGTGATATATTAAGTACTCTGAGTGGCATGGTGGAGACTCCTCTTCCCTGTGCACAGTAGGTGCTTTGTTGATAATGATGACAATACAGCATTGGACAGGATAAGCGTTAAGGCTTCTTACAGCTTATTGTGAAAGTCTGTGAGGGTCTGGTTCCGAGAGGCAATAAGCCTTATCAACTGACAAAGGTGTTAATCCCTGTCATAATATGTGGAGTAGCTGGGATCCAAATGAGAATAAGATAATAGAAATGGAATACAGGGAAAACAGGAACTTAAAAAATCTTCAAAAATCAGCCTATTGGACCTTCAGACATGTTTGCAAAAGGCAAATGCTTACTAAAATACAGAAGAGTGGCATAATAAATAACAGGGTGTGAAAAAATTCTTGAAAAAGCAGTTCTTTATCACAGTGTTCTTCTTGTCCCATCCATACTTGACAATGCTTTTCTTACACTGTCCACACACTTGGCAATGCTTATAAATAATAGCAAAGTGTCAGAGGGCAGCTGAGTTGCAGTGCGTAAGAATTCATTTTTCAGAAGGCACATTTCCCTCTGATTTTCTCTTACACCAATAGAGTCTATTCCCTTAACTCATTTCATGAAGCATAAAGGGAGTTTGGAGTAGGTGAATCAGGAAGGAGAGGCAAATGTGATCAGCCTGCCACCCTTCTCTCCATGAAACATAGTGCTCACTAACCGTCAAGAGCCTCCTCTATCTTGCATCCAAAACTGAAAATGAACTTAGTCAAATGAACATGATCCTTTTGCCCACTGCCCTTATGGGATGAAAAACCTGTAAAGAAATCACTGATAGGACTGCTCGGTCACTATCCATCCTTGAGTGCACTAGCATCACATGACACTTGAAATTCAAAAACTTTCTTTTTTCCTCAACTAAGAACTCTAGTGGAACCCCCTCATGACATTCTGCAGAACCTCAGTGCTCCTCAGAACCCCAGTTGAGAAGCCCTGGTGTAGAGGTACAAAGTCTTCTTTCACGCGTGTGTGCATGCACACATATGTATGTGTTATGTGTGTGTATTTTAATCCCGGACTCTTCTTGCTTCTTGAATATATAAGGGAGGGATGACACATAGGCTTGAGAAGTCCGAGGTCTGTTAGACTTACAACCAACTTCTGGAAAGGCAATCTGTCCAATTTTGCCTTAGATCCCTACCCAATCCTCATAAGGGTCCTCCCTGCCTTGTCAACTTGTGAAAGATGCTGATTTTATTTAGCTTATATTCCAAGGGCAATGACACTGGGGTTGATGACCATCTGGTCCCTTCCTAGTCTTTCATGGGGAAACCTGAGACACCATTCACAAGCACCCACTGTTGACCTGTCAAGTGGTATCTTCTCTTGAGAGAACTGCTTCTTATAGGAAATTTCACTCTAATCTCTTGCATATACATTGGTGGAAATAGCAAACATGTAGACATAGAATAATAGTGACCATTATGAGGAATTTCTGACAAGTCAGAGTGACTGGTGATCTCTGGGTCCCCCCCTTTTTTTTTTTAATTTTTAAAATGTTAATTTATTTTTGAGAAAGAGCTTGAGCAGGGGAAGGGCAGAAAAAGAGGGAGACAGGTTCCAAAGCAGGCTCTGTGCTGACAACAGGAGCCTGATATAAGGCTCAAACTCACGGTGAGATCAAGACCTGAGCCAAAGTCAGACACTCAACCAACTCAGCCACCCAGGTGCCCCTCTGGTCCCCCATTCTAGATAGGCAAAGGGAAAACATCTCTGGCACATATTGTATCAGGTATCCATTGCAATGGCCCCAGGTTGAGGTCACATGGTATAAACATAGCTGCTGGGTATCCATCTCTGGGCTCTAGAAAGCAGTTCTATCACTACAATTTGCATCAAGATTTTGTTGAAGAAATGGTGCATACCTATGTCGAAGTTTAATATAAGAAATCTATTTCAGAACTAAATATTGGAAAGGTCTCACTTCTTCCTTTTCCCTGAGGAACTGGTAACTTTTTCTATGAGAATAATTAGAACAATGAAACTGCCCAGATTGCCTTTTCTCCTCTGGCTATCACTAATTTATTTAGGGCCAAACCTACTACAGCTCACAAAAAGCTCTAGTTTTCATGCTCCAGGGTTTCTTTGACCAATGTCTCTGATTTTGTTCATATTTTCCCCATTCTATTTTATTTTATTTTATTTTATTTTACTCTGTATCTGTTATCTGTAAACAGGTTCAAATTTGTTGTAGATATGAGGAATGGAAGAAAGAAGGGAAGGGAGGAAAGAGAGAAGAAAGGACAGGAGAAGGAATGTAAGGAAGGAGGAAATGCCCCACATTTTGCTCATTAATGAAACGGAGTATGATCCAGTGTCTATTATAGTCTCTTTACTACAAACAGCATTTTGACATTTATCACCCCATTGGAAAGGCAGAAAAGCAGAGACAAGATCATGGAGTTTTATTTTCCTATGAAAAGAATAAATAATGGGAACTCGAAAAAGAGCTGAAGGTTGGTTTTATAATGGCAGGGATGGATTAGAAACTAAAACAAAAAAGAAACAACATCCTAGTATATTTCTTGTTTATGTAACTCTGCCCCAGCTAGGTATGGGGATTGAAAAGCAGCACTGATCTTTCCTGTAAGTGCTCTACCATGCGTTACCTCCTTAGATCCTGGCAAATACCCTGTAAAATAGGTCACATGGGTATTATCTTAACTGAGGAATTAAAGCTCAACTTACCCCAAACCATAAAACTAATGTTTACGACAGTGTTATAATGGATAAGGCAGGAGGCTGTGGTTCAGCCTTAGCTTGAATTTCCAGTTCTACTGTTATGTATGAGGTTTGAAGCATGTCACTTGTTTCCTCATATGTAAAATGAGAATAATGTGTCCTCTTGCATGTCTCCTTTTCCCTCCTGGAAATGTTCTGTGTATTTTGCACGAGGTCTCTAGAAGCAGAACTTGGCCAGACCTAATGCAAGCCTTGTCTTGGTCTTTTTCCTGGGATTTCAGTCTCCAACTCAAAGTCTCCTCTCACATTACAGGGCACACTACAGGTCCCTCTGCCAGTTGCCAATGTTCCAGCTGACTGCCACCCCGGCAAGTGCCCTTGCCGATGAGCCAGTGCGTATCCGAGTGACAGGCCTGCCCCCGTTGCAGATAGTGACCCTCACAGCATCCCTGAAGGATGAGAAGGGGTATATGTACCAGTCTAAAGCCTTCTACAAGGCGAACGAGGTTGGTGAACTGGACCTAATGGAGGCTGCTTCAATTGGAGGCGACTATGTGGGGGTCCACCCGATGGGTCTCTTCTGGTCTCTGAAGCCCGAGAAGGTTTTCCGGAGGCTGACTAAGCAGGATGTGATGAACAGCCCCTTTTATGTCACTCTGAACCTATATGACTCAGTTTATGTGCAAGTTTCCACCACAGATCAGCCTAGGGCCAGCCAGACGGTAGAGCGCTGGTTCTCAGGCCCTGGCGTACAGCGGGTGCAGATCCGAGAAGGTCGTGTGCGAGGAGCCCTTTTTCTCCCTCCAGGTGAGGCCAATCTTTGGTGATATGGAAAACATTGTTGACAAATATAAAAACAAAAACAAATGGCATCAAATTATTGGAGAACTAATATTTCGATACACGATAGTTTAAAACCAACACGCTATTTTGTGTGTGAGTGAAGGTGGAAATCACGTTGCTCATCCCGTACTTCCCCTGATATCCACTGGGCCCTCTTTTCACTCTCTCTGATCCCATTCTCTTTTCTTTCTGTTGCTTTCAGGGGAAGGTCCTTTCCCAGGAATCGTGGATTTGTTTGGGGGCAGAGGGGGTCTGGTTGAATTTCGGGCCAGTCTTTTGGCTACCCATGGCTTTGCGGTGTTGGCATTAGCATATTTTCTCTATGAAGATCTGCCTAAAGAACTGGAGGAGATCGACCTGGAGTATTTTGAGGAAGCTGCTAACTGGCTAGTAGCTCATCCCAAGGTATTTATTTATTTTTTTCTAAGTTTATTTACTTATTTTGAAAGAGAGAGAGACAGAGTGTGAGTGAGCAGGGGAGGGTCAGAGAGGGAAAGAGAGAATACCAAGCAGCCCTTATGTGGGGCTCAAACTCACAAACTGTGATACGATGACCTGAGCTGAAATCAAGAGTTGGACGCTTAACTGACTGAGCCACCCAGGCACCCCCATCCAAGGTATTTAAAATACTTTTCATTCTACCTTGCAACATTATAGTGAAAAAAACACATAAATGTTTGTTTTGCCTATTTTACCAATCTGTTTAGACTTGGGCATAGCAGAGTTTACTCTTAAAATGGGGATGATAATATCTACCTCGTAGGATTGTTGGGATCGGTGGTGATCAACTTACTGGCACAAAAGACAAATAAATGGTGGATATATTATGATCATTTTCAATGGGAAGAAAAAGCCAAGAGTCCTCACATTTGAAGTGCATGTGACTTGTTCATCAGTGGCTCTTCAATTTTCATCAGCCGCTGATCTCAAATCATGAATTCTCTGACTTGAAGTGTTTTCAAACTTCAGTGATTGTCTCTGCATGGGGTAATGCTGGAGTAAGTCACACTAAAGAGTCCCGAGACTAAGAACATGCAGAAGTTCCGTTTTAGAGCTGGGCCACAGGATTAGAGCAGAATTATCAGCAAAATGGATGTGGCTGCACCATCTGATTAGCTGAATTAGCTCTTCAGGTATCAGATCTAGGAACAGAACTAAGCCCAAAGTAAGTGTCCAAGTCTAGAAGCCAGGGTAGGGAATGGAATCTGGAAAGGAAGGATCATCTTAGAACTCTGTCAAGTCTTGTTGTACCATTGAAAATGTCATCCGTGGCCCAGAGGCTTTGTTATCAGGTGATGAATGTGAATGGGTGATTTTTCTAAGCATATTTGGCTCTTTATAAAGGATTGTCCAGATAAAATGTTTAAGTGAAAAATTTTCTTTCACTTCAAATTTAACTATTTGTGACATTATCTGAGGAGAAAGGGCAATTGTCAAAATTCAGTTAAAATTTTTTTAAGTTTACTTTTTTTTTTTTTTGAGAGAGACAGAGACAGCACTAGTGGGGGAAGGACAGAGAAAGAGACAGAGAGAGAGAGAGAGAGAGAGAGAGAGAGAGAGAGAATCCTAAGCAGGCTCCGTGCTGCCAGCACAGAGCCCAACATGGGGCTTGATCCCATGAAACCACGAGATCATGCCCTGCGCCAAAACCAAGAGTCAGATGCTTAACCGACTGAGCCACCCAGGTGCCCCAAAATTCAGTTTAGATTTAGATTCATCAGAAGAGGTGCAGTTCCCACCTCTGCCCCTTGATACTGTTGTAACCTTAAGCAGGGCTTGTAAACTTCCTGAATCTCAGTGCTATTATGGAAGGATGAGCTGAGACAACTTATGTGTAGAGCACTTAGCTGAGGGGCCGGCATATATAGTAAACTCTCAATAAATCCACCTTGTCATCTTTGCCCATCTGGTTTTACCCCTCTCCCTTCCCCATATCCTCAACCAGTCCCAAAGTGTTTTAGGGTCTGTTCCTGAATCTTTCTCAATACCTCACACCCTGTCCATCGTCCAGGCCACTGTTTCAGTTTGTTGTCATCACTGCCCCACTGTGGTACCGCCATAGTGTAGTTTCCTATCTCTCATCCCTTGCTCTCATCCCTTGCCCCAGTCCTGTCCTCTTATGGATCGTTCCCAAATATGGGAGCCCACTGGATTTCCCCATGGATATGCTATATTATCAGATTCTTGGGCCCACTCAGAACTATTGAAGTAGAAACGTGAAAACTGGATCTTGGAAAGCTCTAATTAAAACAGATTTTTTTTTCCAGGTGATCTGATAAAAGAAAGGTGCTGGGCATACAAGTGTAAGCAAAGTAAACATATCAGGTTGCAATGTATTTGCTACTGTCTGTCCAAATGCCCTTCCTTTCCCTACTCATATTTCCCCCCAGGATTTTATTTATTTACTTGTTTATTTAAGTATAGGAGAGGTCCCTAGGTGCCTGGTACCTGACCCTAGGATGATCTTTCCTTCTTTCTTTCTTTCTTTCTTTCTTTCTTTCTTTCTTTCTTTCTTTCTTTCTTTCTTCTTTCATGTTTACTTATTTTTGAGAGAGACAGAATGTGAGCATGGGAGGGGCAGAAAGAGAGGGAGACACAGAATCTGGAGCAGACTCCAGGCTCCGAGCTGTCAGCACAGAGCCTGATGCGGGGCTTGAACCCATGAACCGTGAGATCAGGACCTGAGCCCATTGAGCCACCCAGGCACCCCACAAGATTTTATTTAAATTCGAGTTAGTTAACACCTTTCCCTACTCATCTTCCTAACTTCTCCCTTCCCTCTGTTCCCTCAGCCTTCCACAGAATTAAGGACCCCCTTCTACGGCCTACTACTTTTGCTATTGGACTGGGCACTGGAATTCAATTGTTTATAGAATCCAAGGCTTTCATCTTTACACCCCCAATGCTTTCATGATTAGTTCTTAGATTAACGGATGTGCAAAATCTCCGTTGCTGTAAAATGCTATTTAAATATGAATAACACAAAATATTCTAAAGAACCTAGGGAAATCTCTTTTCCTAGCCAGAGAGAAGAATTTGATTCTTTGTGAAGTTTACCTGCTTGTACTCACTTGATGTTGAACATTGCTGGTGCATTTAGACTCTGCTTTTACAGAACTCTGCCTTTGATGAAGAGTTTTTATTTCTTTTTTGTTTGTTTATTTTTGAGAAAGAGAGAGAGAGAGAGAGAACGAGCAGGGGAGGGGCAGAGAGAGAGGGAGACACAGAATTGGAAGCAGGCTCCAGGCTCTGAGCTGTCAACATAGAGCTGGACGCGTGGCTCAAAGTCACCAACTGTGAGATCATGACCTGAGCCGAAGCTGAAGGCTTAACCGACTGAGTCACCCAGGCGCCCCACGGCTTTTATTTCTATTGTTTCACTAGATCATCATAACAATCCTGCAGGGTAGGTAATATTAACGCCCCCATAAGACAAGAAGGTTTTCAGAGGGCAGACAGGTAGATAATGTTTTCAGTCATAGAAGCTGGTAAACTCGAGTGCCAGGACTCCCATCCAGTATTTTCTGTTTGCTCACACTAGCTTACTGGCCTAGAAGGCGGCTCCTTCGAGTATGGCATGTGATGGGTTCCCTTTATTTTGTGCTTCAGATCCAAAAGCCAGGAATCGGAGTGATCTCCGTGAGCAAAGGTGTAGAGATCGCGCTGGCCATGGCCTGCTTCCTGAAGCAGGTGGTAGCCACCATCTGCATCAATGGGCCCAACGCCATCTATGAATTTCCGCTCAGGTACAAAGATCTGGTTATAACACCCATCCCCTCGTTTATGGAGCGCGTGCAGATTGACGTTTTAGGTGCTATGCGCCTCCGCCACTACAAGGGGGACGCCCGGGATGAACTGAATCAGAAGAGCGTGCTTCCCATCGAAAAGGCCCAGGGTGCGATTCTTTTCATTGTAGGAGATGGTGATGAATGCTTGAATAGCAGGGAGTATGCCGAGCAGGCCTTGGACCAGCTGAGGAGCCATGGGAGAAACAATGGAAGGATGCTGGTCTACCCGGGGGCGGGCCACCTCATAGAACCGCCCTACACACCCCTGTGTTATGCTTCCCCACACAGGCTCAGTTCCGGGATCCTGCTCTGGGGAGGGGACCCGGTTGCCCATGCGGCAGCCCAGGAGCACTCCTGGGGAGAGATCCAGAAATTCTTCAGGGAACACCTTACTCAAACCAGAAGCAAACTCTGAGCAAGGAAGGGCTAAGGGTGATGATGCACTGGGGAGACAGACAATGAAAGTAAGGCAGGAATATGACGGAAAGAGGGGGCTCTCCTGATTTCTCTAGATTCACAGTTATTTTGGACCAACTGGAAGGAAATTGGACAAAATCAAAGGACAAGGGCACAGGTGCATATGAACTGTTTCGAACAAACTTGTATGTGATTTGAATTTTTGTAAACCGAATCTTAGTTTGTATGTACCAGCAGGGTACATCGCTGTCTCAAAATTGTGATACCCTTGCAAACTGAATAACCTTTGTACCCCAGTTAGGGATACCTTGGATCCAGGTATTTGCCAATCTAGGTGGATTCCCTGGGACTTGGCAAGTGGCGGAAAACATTTTCTGTTTAAAACTGGGTTTCTCGGGGTGCCTGGGTGGCTCAGTCGGTTGGGTGTCTGACTTCGGCGCAGGTCACGATCTCGCAGTCTGTAGGTTCAAGCCCCACGTCTGGCTCTGTGCTGATGGCTTGGGACCTGGGGCCTGCCTGTGATTCTGTGTCTCCCTCCCCTCAGCTCCTCCCCTGCTCACGCTCTGTCTCTCTGTCAAAAATAAATAAAAACTTAAACAACAACAACAACAGCAAAAAAAAAACCCCGGGTTTCTGACATTTGATATGAAAAGTTCTAATGCTACCATCAAATGTAATGCTTGCTATAGATTTCCAATAGGTATTTTTTTTCTCAGAATAGGGATGTTTCTTTTCATCTCTAAAATATATTTCTTTTTACCATTTTTAATAAGGACTGGGGTTGAATTTAAACATGTGCCTTTGTAGCATTTATTGAAATTAATGTATTTAAAACAATTAGAATGGCAAATAGAATAGATACATAGCAATTACTGTATCAGAATTTGCGGTCATTATTTTCATACTGCTTTCTGCCTTCAATCTGTTAATGGGGTGAATGACATTCATTAACGGACTCATTTTGCTTTTGCATCTAATTTTACTACATGATTTTCTCATATTGACTAATTTGAGTTTTAAATTTTCTTTTGGAGTCAACCTGACCATTTATATTTTCTCAGAATTTCACCTATGTTTTATAGAACACATTTGTCACTTAGAAGTTGCACATATCCCGTTATCTATTGGCATGCTTTCTCTTTTTTCCTCTTGGTCTGACTTGCCAAATATGTTTTTTTATTTTATTGATCTTTTCCAAGAACAGTTTTTGGTTTGTTTATTGGTCAAGTCTTTTTTTCCTGATTCCTTGATTTCTGGGTTTGTTTGTTTTTTTTAATATTTATTTTTGAGAGAGAGAGAGAGTGCTCATCAGCAGGGAAGGAGCAGAGAGAGAGAGTGAGAGAGAGAGAGAGAGAGAGAGAGAGAGAGACAGAGGATGCGAAGCAGGCCTTGTGCTGACAGCAGCGAGACCAATGAGGGGCTCCAACCCACCAACTGTGAGATCCTGACCTGAGCCTAAATCAACCGAGTGAGCCACCCAGGAGCCCCTCTGTTGATCTTGTTGTTGTTGTTGTTGTTATTTTTATCAAACCATTCCTTCTGCCATTTTTGTGTTTATTTTTCTGGCTTCTTGACATCCAGTGTTCTCATTTCGTTAATTTCTAAACAGTTTCTGATTTACTCCCCACCCCCAACTTAATCAAAGAGTCATTTTACCAAAGTACAAAGTAGCATACTATAGATATTTATTGATTATAAGGGGAAGGGGTGAGGAACTTTGGAGTGGAGGGATCACATTGTTACCACTTGAACCCACTGTTCAAACTTAGCGTCTTTTAAAATGGTCATTTTTTTTCCAACGTTTTTTATTTATTTTTGGGACAGAGAGAGACAGAGCATGAACGGGGGAGGGGCAGAGAGAGAGGGAGACACAGAATCGGAAACAGGCTCCAGGCTCCGAGCCATCAGCCCAGAGCCTGACGCGGGGCTCGAACTCACGGACCGCGAGATCGTGACCTGGCTGAAGTCGGACACTCAACCGACTGCGCCACCCAGGCGCCCCTAAAATGGTCATTTTTAAAAATTAAATTAAAACAAATTTTTGAGAGAGAGAGAGCTCACATGAGCGGGGGACAGGGACAGAGGGAGAAAGAGAGAGAATCTTGAGCAGACTCCATATTCAATGGGGCGCCTGATGTTGGGCTCTATCCCAGGACTCTGGGATCATGACCTGAGCTGAAATCAGGAGTCAGAGGCTATACTGACTGAGCCACCCCTTTTTTAAAAATTTATTTTCTTTAAGTTTATTTATTTTGAGAGAGAAAGAGAGCAGGGGAGGGGCAGAGTGGGATAGGGGAGAGAGAATCCCATGCAGGATCCACACTGTTAGTGCAGAGCCCAGCTCAGGGCTCAACCTCATGAACCATCATGATATCATGATTTGAGCAGAAATCAAGAATCAAATGTTTAACCTAATGAGTCACCCAGGCGCCCCTAACAAAGGTCATTTTTACATGATGTGTTTCATGACAACATGTAATGTGGAGTGCCCTGCACTACTTAGATCTATGTCTAACAACACTATTAAACGTGAACTTAACCAGGGGTGCCTGGGTGGCTCAGTTGGTGTGACTTCGGCTCAGGTCATGATCCCACGGTTTGTGATTTTGAGCCCTGCATCGGGCTCTGTGCTGACAGCTCGGAGCCTGGAGCCTGCTTCGGATTCTGTGACTCCCCCTGTCTCTGCCCCTGCCATGCTCGTGCTCTCGGTCTCTCAATATTGAATAAACACACACACACACACACACACACACACACACACACAAAATGTAAACCTAATCAAACTTTTAGATCAAACTTATTAGTATAGTGGCTAGAGACCCGTTAAAGGGTACTGCAAAGAGACAAACAAATCTAGGTTGTGGGTCATTCTACCACCTGGTCTCATCGTAAGTTAATTAGCAACGGATCTAAATAACTTAGAAAAGTTAGTTGCATGAAAAAATTTGTGAGATTTTTTTTTCCTTTTTTTTTTGCATTGGAGTGAGCTGTGGGGCTATCAAGCATTAAAAGAGACTTACGAAACATAATCAACCAAATGCTATTTGTGGGCTTGGTTTGAACAAAGTAACTGCAAAAAAAGACTTTTTGGGGACAATTAGAAAAATTTGAATATGTACTGGGTATTAAATGATACTATGAAATTGTTATTATGTTGTTAGGTGTCCTAATATTGTGGTTGTGGAAAAAGTCACTTCTACATATAGATGCATACTGACATATTTAAAGGTGAAGGATTGTGGTATCTGGGAATTGTTTTAAAATACTACAGGAATATGGCAAAATGTAAATAATTATTACATCTAGATTGTGGCTATTGTGAGGTTTGTTATAGTATTTTATGTGCGCTTGCAATGTTTCATAATAAAAAACTCAAAATATAAAAGACACAATGTATTTACCTTTCATCCTCCAAAGGCAAGAACTTTAGCATATGCTATATCTTTTTCTCCGTGATACCCCCATTAATTTCAGATTATTGATTTGTTTTACAATAAATACATATTTAACATAGTTATGCTTTAATGTGTTTTTCATCCTTGTGGTTTCTTATAACCTGTTTTTTCAGTTCTTGGCTTTATCTTCTATTTGGCCATTTTTTAAAGTACAAACTCAAGTAACTATTTTAAAATACTCTTATTTACCTGAATCTTAGCAAATTTACTTACTTTTTAATGATAATTTTTACACCTATAGAATTTGATGGTAACAGACTTTGGTATTTTTATTTTTGTATCCATTGTTGTCAATGAGAAGTCTGATTCTTGTTACTTTGTGGGATTTTTTTTTCTCTGAAAGATTTTTACAATTTTCTCTTTGTTCTTAGTGTTCTGGAATTTCTTCAAGTTATGAGTAGGGGCGGGTTTGTCATTACTATGTTTATTTTGCATGGTACTGTATGGGCCATTCCAAACTCAAGACATAGCTGCCTTCAGCTTTAGATATTTGCTTCTATTTTCTTTTTTAAAATGGTTTTTTAATGTTTATTTATTTATTTTGAGAGAGAGAGAGAGAGGGAGGGAGAGTGCGTGTGAGCAAGTAGGGGAGGGGCAGACAGAGAGGGAGAGAGAGAATCCCAGGCAGGTTCCATGCTATCAGCACAGAGCCCGGTGTGGGGCTCTATTTCATGGACCATGAAATCATGACCTGAGCCAATATCAAGAATCTATGCTTAACTGACTGAGCCACCCAGGTGTCTTGATTCTTCTATTGATTTTCTGATCACTTACCCTTTTCATCTTTTCTACTCTCTCCTTCTGGAACTCCAATTAAGAGAACAAAATTCTCTTAATTGGAGTTTCTGGATATATTCTCTATGAATATTAAATGTCTCTCATGCTTCTTTTTTGTAGTCCCTGCCTCCCATGCCTGCTCCCTGTATTCTTGGAGAGCTTCACAGTTTAATTGTTCAACTCACTAATTTGTGCTTCAGTTGCTTCCAAGTTGTATTTAGCTCAAATCTCAGGTATTATTTTGACAATCATTATTTAAAATTTTCCCACTCTATAATTGCATCTGTTTCCTTAAAGCCTGTTCTCATTTTTCCCTCAGTTTTATTGAGATATAATCTAGAAATAATATTGTGTAAATTTTAAGGCATGCAATTCGAGGATGATGTACATATATGTTGTGAAATGACTGCCACAATTAGGTTAGTTAGCACATCCATCACCTCATATAGTTATCAGTTCATGTGTGTGCGTGTGTGGTGAGAGCATTAAAATCTGTTAGCAAACTGCGGGTAAACAATACAGTATTAGTAACTATAGTCACCATTATCCCATTGTCATTTTATAGATAGATCAGTAGATATCCTTTCTTATTCCTGCTTTCACCAGTAGCCTTCACGAACACACCCACATTCTGTGCAGAATAATGTCATTGCATTTAAAAAGCAGTATAAACCTTTGGGATTAAGAAACCCACTGATCCCAGCACTACTTGGACATTGCTTTTTAGGGATCTGATTTCAGCAAAATGAAACATATCTTCGTCATGGTCTTCTATCAAGGCTTTATTGAGATCTCAGCTCCCAGCTCCACCATTTAGTTGTCACCTGTTGTTTGCTTAGAAAAATCAGACTAAAACTAGCCTATATTGGGCTAATTATTGTCTCTCAAAAAAGAAATCCAAAGAAAGGATCGTTTTGGTTATTCACCAGTTCAGCAGGGTCAGTAAGAACCAAATTCCTTCTGTCTTTCTGCTCTGCCATCCTTAACAGGCTAACTTACTCTCTAAGGCCAGCCCCCCTATTGTTCTCAGATGTTGACCACAGGCCCTCGTATCTCAAAAGATCTCCCTTAGATTTCCCCATGTCTCAGTGGCCAAACTGGGTCACATGTTCATGACTAAAGCAATCACACAATCACAAGCAAAAGAAATGAGACCACCACGACAACTTAGACAATCAAGACTTAACCTTACACATCCAGCATCATCGAAGGACACGTCCATTTGGCAGATGGCTAAACAAGTGAAATCCATTATTAGCAAGGGCTATCGACTTGCCAATCAGCACAGTTTGCCCCACTTGTGTCTCCTATTTCCTCTATTATTTTTTATAACAAATGAAAATTGGGGGGGGGCAGGTACTTTTCTGGTTTCTGATGCATTCCAAATATTTTCTTTAACTTGTGGACAAAGATTACTCTTGAATTGACTTGTCCAGGCATTTTGAGTCTCTGAACTGTGCTCTCCTTCCTTGTGCCCTTTGGCAGACTGCAGATGTCCCTCTTGTTTAAAGAAATGAGTAGGACACTTCTTATCTTCCTATTTATGTGTATTTGGGAGTCCCAGTACTTTCACTCTATTGTATTCCCTTTCTAGGGTGGTTAGACAGTATACCTCAAAACAAAGTTTTGTATGTCTTTGAATACACATAGTTTGTAATACAGGACCTGGCAGTGTCTCAATCTCTGGATTTCTTTTTCCCTAAGGCATGCTATTCTACTGTTTCATTGTTACACTGTGACCAGGCATTTTTCTCTCATCCTTTTTATGTGCTTTTCACGGATTTCTATTGATTCTGGCAAAAAGTTTCATTGGTTTCAAAACTCTGTGGCATATACTTTTGGTAGACTAAACTTCCTCCTTTCTAATAGTACCCAAATGCATCCTTGTGCGTCAGTGATTCTAGACTTACTCCAGCCCAACAGGTGAGTGCTAATTGGTGTAGACCAATCCTGGTGGTCTTTTTTTCTTCACCCAGGCATCAGTGTAGACATGGACATATGGCATAGTTCTCGCCAGTGAGATGTCAGAGACTCTGAAGGGAATGAAGATGGTCTGCAAAAAACATTTTGGGAATTGGTGGGGGGGGGGTCTTTCTTATAAAGCAAAGAAGTGCAACTCTTCCCTTTGGATATTGTTTTATCTTAATGCTGAGGATATATTGAGGCTAGTCTGAGGACAAAACCAACACATGAGGTCTGAGCCAAATGAATTGTAGAGAAATGGGACTCAGGCTCTAATTATGTTGTTTTCATAGATGCTCAACCTTTGGATTTCTTATTATTGGATTAAATACATTTCCTTACTTGTTGAAGCCATTTACATTGGGATTTTCATCTTTGCTACTTAAGATTCTCATGATCACGGACACTTCCGCCATCACAGCAGCCCTCCCTCTTTTGGATCTGGCCTGAGGCAATGTAGAAGGACAAACTGCACAATCTAACTTTAAAAAAATATTTTTTTTTTTTTAGCATTTATTCATTTTTGAGAGACAGAGTATGAGCAGGGGAGGGACAGAGAGAGAGGGAGACACAGAATCTGAAGCAGGCTCCAGGCTCTGAGCTGTCAGCACACAGCCCGATCCGGGGCTTGAACTTGGAACAGGTGAGATCATGACCTGAGCCAAAGTTGGGTGCTTAACCAACTGAGCCACCTGGGCACCCCTAACTTTTTAAAAGAAAAGTGAGCAAGAGTGATTAAAAATTAGTAACCATCTGGAATTTCAGGAGACATTTATTAGACTCTTAGTGTTTCATAAACTCACATAATATGCATAACCTGAGGACCTTGTTTTGTTGCTAGAAGTGATTGGATTACATTTGGTTTGTGCTGATGGGGTTGTGGAAAGAAGAGAAACCTTTTATAGGAAGTAGAGTCACTTCCTGATTGGAGATGAGCTGAAAATAAGCCACCTACTTTGCAGAAACACAGACACAAAACCACTTGTTGAATGTTTACTGTATGCTAGAAACTCTGCGAAAAGCTTTTCATGAGTAATTTAATCCTCACATCTTTACGGCACACTTTCCCCATTAATGCCCTCATTTTAACAGTACACACCCCATGAGGCTGGGGGTTTGTCTTGCATTGTGATTCAGCCAGTTACCAGATCAGATTCTGGGTTTGATTTTTAGCAGTCTCAGCCCTATGGCTATAGGAGATGAGGATTTTCTTCAGAGAGCACATAGAACCTTTCAGATCACTTATGGGGCATATAAACTGGGATTTTAAATCCCTGAATTCAACATTCTGCCCTTACTTTGTTCAATGACATGAGGAACAAGTAACCAATATCATTATATTTATTAATTTGCCAAAAATGTTCAAAAGTATCATATATAATGCCACTCAGTCCCTTGCTTATTAGTGGTTGATTAGGAGTATTCAATAGTAACATTTGCATATCCCTATTGCCAGATCATGCCATTGACTAGCAGTGTTCTCTTTAGTCTTTGAAATAGACTCTCTTTGACTCTTTGAAATAGAGTCATTAGAATCTTTAATCAGAATACACATCCAATCCCAGAAACCCCCAAACCAATGCAGAAAACTCATCCTTAAGTTCTCTTTCTTTAGAACATTCTCAAGACCAAAATCTCTATTAGGGTTCTCCAGGGAAACAGGACAAACATAATGTATATAAAGACATTTATTACAAAGAATTGGCTCATGCAACCATGGAGGCTGAGAAGTGCCAAGATGTGCAAGCAGCAAACTGGAAACCCAGGAGAGCTGATGGCATAATTCTAATCTGAGTCTGAAAGGCCTGAGAAACACAAAAGCCAACAATAGTGTATGTTCTAGTCAGAAAGCTAACAGGCTTGAGATCCAAGAAGAGCTGATGTTTCAATAGGAGTCTGAAGGCAAGAAAAGACCAACGTCTGAGCTCAAAGAGTCAGGCAGGAGAGGTTCCCTCTTACTTGAGGGAAGGTTAGCCTTTTTGTTCTTTGCAGCTTTCAGTTGATTTGAAGAGGGACACCCACACTATGGAGGGCAATCTCTTTAGTCTGCTGATTCAAATGTTAATGTCATCCAAAAACTCCCTCACAGATAAATCCAGAATAACGTTTGACCAAATGTCTGGGCACCCTGTGGTTCAGTCAAGTTGGCACATAAAGTTAACTATCACAGAATAGGTAGTCACTAGATCATTTCCATTTTATAGATGAGTAAACTAAACCTTGGAGAGGTTAACTTCCCTCAGCGCACTCAAATATAGATGAATTTACAATAGAGATGCATTTACAGTCTTCCTCCAAAACTCATGTAACTATTATTTCACTCATATGACAACGGTAGCTACCCAAGTTGCTGTAGCTAGGGATGAAATAATTCCATCCTTTCTTACCTGTTATATTATAGCTTCCACTCTAATGGAGGTCAGGGTAGGGTCCTTATACTTTCTAAGTTTGATTAGCCTAACATATAATAGTAAAAAAACTGACTTTCTTCTGGTCCAGAGACACAGGGCCTAAAATACTTTGATATTACTACACAGTTAGCGAGAAAGAGCAGACCAAGCAGAGGTGTATACTGGCCTCAGTGAGAAAGGTTCAGTGAATGTTGTCCCGCATTGTCCTGAATGAGAAAAACTGGGACCAAGAAGAAAACCCACTGCTGGAAAAAAATCGAGTTCAGTCAACTATAGAAAAACCACCTTGGCCATAGGACTAGGTCTATGTAGTAGGCTTTTCTCATGTCTTATCGAAATATCTGTATACACTATTCAACTTTTGGCTTGTGATTTCATGCTCACCAAGCAACATTTTAAGCAATAAAATGGTTTCCTAGACATCCTAATTACAAGATGGGATATGGGTAGGAGATGTCAAATTCTGGACACCAGAGTTGTTTTTTAGTTTATGAACAGAATGATAGAGATAATATTTTAAAATGTATTTACATGCTTTTCTCTGCATTTCCTTATTCCCTCCCCTCCCCCCCCCCCCAGCTTTTATCTACTTGCCTTGGGGGAGATTTAGGATTGTCACAACAACAACATGAAGAGAAGGAAAGAGTTAATGTCTCCCAAAGGAATAGATTTTACCCTAAAAAGTCTGGTTTAACTGGAAGAGAGGGAATTATACTTAATTGGAAAGATAGGATTTTTTTCCCCTCTACTCAGTGGGACAGAGAGGCTCATTAGGAAGTTTAGATTGCTTTTAGAAAACATGCCGAGAAATGGGTTACATTTTTTATTCTGCTACACTCAATAAGAGTCTGTCGCAAAGGAATTGGCCATCTTTGAGGAACTCAGTGCCTGTTTTCAGGCCAACAGGGCTGTGGTCCAGACCCGATGTTGTGACTTCTATCCTGAGATTCCTGCCTAGAACTAGAGACCATATCCTCCTTGTCTTGACACTCCCTTCCCCACAAGTCGTGCTTGTGTTACTACAAAAGTTTGGAAATGCAAGTGGTGGTGGTAATAATTCTATCCTCAGTATCTAGGGAAAGCATCACAGAGCTATGGCATTTGAACTGCATCTCAAAATATGTTTTTTCTTTTGAAGTTCTTAGAATAAAGGTGCTACAGTAATAAGAAGTAATAGGTCTGATGAAGGGATACATTCTTAAGAATCCTATAGAGACACACAGCAGGTCTATTTTGCTTTATCATTTAATAAGGATGTTTTTGAAAAGTTAGACTCCAACTTCATGCCAGTGAGGTGAAAGTCATGGTGATAAAGCTGGTATAAGTTCACCAAAATCAGTGATTTCAGCAGGCAGTGGTAGATTAATACATACACAATGGATCTTGGTATGATTACTTTTACCGAATCTGTAAGTATCTATTTTTAAGGCGGTCAAACAACTGAAAATCCCTCTAAGGGTGAATTAATTCACCACTGGTGACTGTTCAGTTAATTAGCCTAGACCCCGAACTAGACAGAGTCTACCCAGACAATAGGCAGCTGGAGTGGAGGTCCACCTGCCTGTGTTTTACACTTACCCCTGTGGCTGCCGAAGAACAGACAGAAGAAATGCCAAATGAGGGAGTAGTTAACTGTGTGGTCCCTACAAAGGCAGAAACTCTGTTGGCTACAAAGAGGGAGCACAAGAAGGGGATGTAAATGTTTTGTACAAAGTTATGCATGATGAGTCTATGTGACTTGAGTGAGCCTGGGTTTACTCAATTCTGAAATACTGTGGGACATCCCTTGAAACGGAGGAAAAAGTGCTTCACAGGATGATTCAAGACAGAAATGACTTTATATAACAACATTAAACATCGTTATCCCGAGAGAAGAGTTGTTCTCTGTTCCAAAATATTTGAGATAAATTGGTAAATGGAAGTTCCTTTAAAGTTAATAAGGCATGGATAAAGAATACACACACACACACACACACGCACACACACTGGAACACTACTTGGCAATCAAAAAGAATGAAATCTTTCCATTTGCAACGATGTGGACAGAACTGGAGTGTTATGCCAAGTGAAATAAGTCAGTCAGAGAAAGATAATGTCACATGATTTCACTCATATGTGCAATTTAAGAAGCAAAACAGATGAACATAGGGGAAAGGAAGGAAAAAGAAGATAAAAACAGAGAGGGAGACAAACCATAAGAAACACTTAAATACAGAAAACACACTAAGGGTTGATGGGGGTAGGGAGATGGGCTAGATGGATGATGGGCATCAAGGAGGGCACTTGTTGGGATGAGCACGGGTGTTGTATGTAAGTGATGAATCACTGGGTTCTACTCCCAAAACCATTATTGTACTATATGTGAACTAACGTGGATTTAAATGAAATTAAAATATATACATATAAAGTTAATAGGGTAAAGTAAGGACTTCTGTTTTTTTTTTTAGACACTATCTTTAAGGAAAAGAGCTTCATACTCACCCTATTCTTCACTCTGCTCATAGGTTTACTTGGTTTCATGGGAAGTCCATAGATTGTAACCTTTTATAGATGCTGACACACATAGGATACCAAAATGAACAAGACAGGCTGAGGACACAGGCACCAGCCTTGCGTGGTATAAACGCTGCTTTCCCAGGCAGAGTAATTTCTAATTTTAGAAATGTGTGTGCAGTTAACTGGGCTCCACAAGAGTCAATGAGCTGGAGGGTAGAGTATCAATGGGTCAATTGATCTTGGGCTATCCATGAACATATCAACCCATCCTGGGACATCTGGATCAAGAACTAGGATGCAAACAAGACGCCTGGTACTCACTACAAAATTCCTGTAGTAGTACCAGGAATGACAGTACATGACAGGCTAGTTCCAGCACACATCTTCAATTCAGCGTGGTGGGAATAGTACAACAGCTTTAATGCAACCCTATTCCTTAAGACGAACTGGGGCAATCTGGTATTTCATGTGTTTGCCTCCAAGATATTTAGCACCCTTGAGAGTGTAGTTGCATAAAGTAGGGAAATCGAGCCAATTTTTTGAAACAAAAAGACTACTCCTGGCTCTTCTGCTCTTTAAATCATCCCACTGGTACCCACTCTTCTGAGTGTGGGATCATGCCTGTTTGCATTCTCTGACTCAGAAGCTCAACATACAGCCCTTCTAGCACAGTTTAAGAGAGAGATCTTCAGAATTTGCCAAGAGAGGCACCCAGACGTTCATGCGTGCTGAGTGCAGCTCCCTTATCCTTATCAGTCCTGTATCTAAATATATTTATCTTTCAACTAGTGGTGGTACCATTCAGGCTCCATTCAAATTCTCTTTATTTCCAAATAAGTCATTGTCTCCTTAGCCAAACTGGGAGGAAGTCTGGAATCCATCCATTTGGCAAATTTAGTTATTTGCTCTGTGAAGTTGCTCAGGTCAACATACTTCCTTAGCCTTTCTTTTGTTCCTTCCCTCTTCCCTCTCACAGGGAGTCAGGCTTCTCAGGCTCCTGTGGGCTTTCCTTAAAAAGAGGAAAAGCTCATTATGGAATTCGTTCGGAGGCTATGGCGACCACTTGTCCTACTTAGATAGAGGGCTTTGTCTTTCGTAGAAGGCCTACGGGAAAGGTCCTTAGCCCTAAGAAATGAATCTCAAATGGCAGGCTTGAAAGATCAACGTGAGGCCTGTGAAGTGACTTGGGGCTAATTGGGGCAACCCTAACGTTGCCATGGCGTCATGGAAGGAATCAGACTGGCTCAGCGGTCCCACAGATGCGAGCCCAGAGATGTCCCTTATTTCCAAGTGTTGCAGTGTGGTGTCCTCTGGAGTGTGGCTCAGTCATGTACCGACACCGCCCAAGCCCAAGGCCAGGCAATTGGTGTCTGTGGCCAGAGCGCTTGTAATACTTCTGAAAGATCCTTCCAGATGGAAACCGGAAAGCAAAGTAGAAGGATAACACTCACTTTGTCGACTGGACTTCTGTTCTTGGAAATACCATCTGGTAGTCACACATTTAAATGGCCTCTCATTTTGACGAGAAACGGGTAATGTAAAATCCATATAGCCTGCCAGCGCTTTTCAGAATGTCTTACCACGAACAAGGAAATAAAATCAAACCCTCATTGCTGTTATGAAAACAAAATCCTCAAATACGTTTAGAGAATGAGTCACTCACATAAGAGACTCTTAAAAACTGAGAACAAACTGAGGGTTGATGGGGGGTGGGAGGGCGGGGAGGGTGGGTGATGGGTATTGAGGAGGGCACCTTTTGGGATGAGCACTGGGTGTTGTATGGAAACCAATTTGACAATAAATTTCATATATTGAAAAATAAATAAATAAAAGCACGCAAAGTATCCAATGGAAAAAAAAAAAAAGAAAATGAGTCACTCAGAAATCGGGCAACGTGACGCTTGGGTAGCTTACACAAAGTGGAGAGCTCAGAGCTCGCACATTATTCCTTCTGAGAAGCAGAATGCATCTTCCTGTACGATGTGCTTTTCTTACCTACATCATCCCCTGAACCATCTAAGCAGGTACATCACATTGAGAAACCTTTGAAAAGACGCGGACTTGGTTCAGAGGCATCTCGATTTAGGGGAGTCAGGAGGACCTGGGTGCTCACACCGGTGCTGACATGCACAACACTACCTTGGAAGAGTCACGGCTTCGCTGGGCTGTTTGGAGAAGAACCACATTACGTGTGTGAAAGCACATGGTATGGCATCCAGGATGAACAAAGTTTCCAGTGTTCTTTCCCTTCTCGCCTGCCTACCCAACTTCAGCCAGACAGAGCTCAGGTGCGTGTGAGAGCATGAGCGTGGAAATGAAAATAACCTCAGGCCAGAATGAAATGAGAGATCAGGCCAGGTTTTAGCAGAGGTCACTTTCGTTTTTAAGAACGACTAACTTTTTATTGGCAACTCAACATGGGCAGGCTGAAAACCAAGGTTTTCACATCCAGGTTGTGTTTCCAAATGTCCTAATAATTGCAAGAATTTTAAAATTTTGCCTCCACATCTCCAGTCCCACCCACCTCCACTCACACTTGCTCCCATACTCCCCCACGAAAAGACCTACCAGTCATGCCTCTGCTGGCACTGATCTCAGCAGGCATGGAACTAAAGAGTGTAAACATGTGTTGGGTTCACTTCATTGTGGCCCTTCAAATACCCAGGGGATGAAGCTTAAAACAAACGACAGGAGCCGGAGTACATTTTGTGATAACTTTTTTTTCTTCTCTTTAGAAAAAAAAAAAAAGTACAAAAAAAAAGCTAAGAAGAGCCAACATGAAAGTGTCAAGAAAACATTCTGATAGGTCCAGACAAGGGAGTTCCTTCTCTGAAAGGAGTTACACGTTAGTTATTACCATGCTAGAAAAATGAGATGCAGTTAAAATTCTAGAACAATTAAAAGCCACAAAGCCAAGCTGTTGCTCTGCGGCTCTAGGTTGTAGATGCTCCGATACCCTTTCTGCAAAATAATACTGTGCAAACTGTAAAATATTCATTTTCATAGAAAGTCCATACAATATGATATACAAAACTGTTGAGTTGACAGGGGAGACTGGTACTGGTTGCTTTTTGGAAAGAGGTCTGCAGTGTTACCTCCCAGTGCAAGGACATGATTCCAGAAAGATCTTGAGTTTTTTTTTAGATGGGAGAAGACTTTATCTAGGAGAGAACCATATAACCCCAATACCCCTCAAATCCAGGAGTCTCTGCCACTTTTTTATGTAAGTAAGTGACTTCACTAATATAGTACTTTAACTTAGAATACAAAACAGGTTAAGAGACAAGAACACAAAGTTCTTTGTGAAAGGAATGTTTCTTTCTGCCCAATTGATTTGAGATTTACCATTAACCAACATTGCCCTCCCTGCAACTCAAAAGTTAATTTTCATTAAAATTTAAAAGCTCTGGAGGAGGCAGCAAGTGCAGTAATAAAGGGGTAAGGTGAATTGTTACATTAATTTTATTTCTGTGCCTATAAAACTGAGAAAAGAAGGTCTGTGTACAAATATCACAAAACAACATCAATCATTGAATCAATGTGGTTCTTCAATGCACACTGGAACAAGAAGAAAATTTTGTTGGTGTAAAATTCTGGCATAAATATATTAAAGCTGACAAAAAAAATCAGGGCAAGCTACATCACTTCCTCATACAAAAAAATGTACAAAACATTAGCTTCTAACTAGATAAACATAATACTTGTCTTCCAGTTTGACATCAAGTAACTGTGTGTCTTGAAGTATCGAATTGGAGGGTGATAAAAAAAACAGCTTGTGACACATCAGCTGTCTCAGGTGACTTCGGTCATGGAGGCAGAGTGATTCTGTAAAGACAAGCAGGTGTAATCTCAGAGTCGGGCTGATTGACTCGTGCACACTCACTCTTCCCTGGCTGTGCCCTTGCTCTCTTGTCTCCTGACTTCATACAGGCTGTTCCCTCTCCCTGAAATGCTTTTCCAGGGCCTCACAAATGATCACTGTTTCTATTAAATCTTCCCTGATTTTTCAACCAAAAATAAAATAATTTCTGCACCTAAACTTGGTCTCTATAAAGTTGTCCTGTATCATACTTAATCATATTTTAATAGAAACATTTAAGGATCTCAAAGTAACTTCAGCTGCATTCCACATTTTTAATGTGGTGTTTTAATATCAAATGGTTCTGATTTTTGAAAATTTTCTGTATGATTTATTCTTTGAGTCATGAGCTATAAAGAAATGAGTTTAATATTTTCAAATGTACAGGGTTGTTTTAGGTATAGATATCTATTTTTTTCCTAAAGAATGTAACCTGTGTGATATTGATCCTTTACAATTTCTTGAGACTTTTATGTGATTTATTTTCCTAATGTTTCATATGTTTTGAGGATTGTATGTAATGCACATTAGATCTTACTAATCATCTATATTTTCACTATATTTTATTTGCTTATTAATTAGAGAGAAATGTGTTACAATCCATACTATGATTGCAGCTTTGTCCCCTTTTCCTCGTAATTCTATCAATTTGAGCATTTATGGCTTGTTTATATAACCCCTACCTCTTGTTTACATAACTTCTATATACAGGTCCCAACATTTCCTCTTTTGTTTGAACTTAAACCCCCCAGTCCATGGGGTTGGGAAATGACTTAGGAAACTGTGGCTTTAGATCTGATTATTATTGGTTTCTTGATTCCTGTTTATGTTTAAAATACTAGAGATTCATATATTCTTGAGAGCTCGACTACAAATTTTAGAAACTAAGTATTTTGTTTTTCAATGTACTTTTTATCTGTCATGTTTGTGAAAACTAGAGCTTGATGCATTTCTTGCCATAATGTGAAAAATGACTTTTCCTTTATGTCTTCACTTTTATAATATGCTTCCTTTTTGAAAAAAAAATGTTGGGTCAATGCTTTGTTAATTTACATGTTTATAAGATTCCATTTCAGAGTAAGCAGTAAAGATAAAGTAATTCAATAGGCTAACTAAATGGGTGACTGTGGGCAGACTTCTTTAACTTTCCAAGTCTTGTCTTCTATTTATGATATGATGTCTACAATACCACTAGTTTCAAATCAAGGGGGCCCTTAGAATTCCTCTGGGAATATTTTCTGAACTATAAATATTCTTTTACCTCATGATTGTTGGATTAGAACCTCCTGGGGTAAGGTTCTAGGCACCTGGGTCTCAGCACCCATTAGATTCTTTTTCTGCTAAAGAAAAAAAGGTCTCCCCTTCTTCCCAAATCTGGAGACATTGAGAGACTTTACACCACACCCAGAGTGAGTTCATACAATTGTTTCATTTCTAACTTCCTTTTGTTAATATAAACTGTGTTTGACAAGTGCACAGTTGCTCAACACCAAGGGCGTGGAGAAGCAGAGCACGGCTCCAAGCTGGTCTCCTTAGGGTCACAATAACCCTGTGGGATCCTAGAACAGGGTGTCTATGAGATTACAAGAACTCTACAGGACCACAAAATTATGCTTTGGAAACCTGACCATTTTTGTTTTGTTTGGATTCTATAATTACTTTTTGGTTTTTATTTAGTACTTGGGAAAGATGTTAGAAAATGAACCCTGTCTTAATCAACTATGCTAAAGGAATCACGGAAGACAAATATTCAAATTTGAGTTGATTTTCAGAAAGGAATAAAAAGCACTGTAACTCCATGTGGTAAAAGGGAAAGGTGTCTCAGGAGGAAGGAAAGGAGGGTGACCAGGTCCCCTCTCCAGCCAGACAGTCTTCTCCTTGAGGTTTTTTTGTTTTGTTTTGTTTTGTTTTTTTTTTAACATTTATTCATTTTTGAGAGACAGAGACAGAGCATGAGCGGGGAAGGGGCAGAAAGAGAGGGAGACACAGAATCTGAAACAGGCTCCAGGCTCTGAGTTGTCGGCACAGAGCCCGATGCGGGGCTCGAACTCACAAACTGCGAGATCCTGACCTGAGTCGAAGTCGGACACTCAGCCGACTGAGACACCCAGGCGCCCCAACTCCTTGAGGTCTTTTGAACAGTGGGATAGATTTTGCACGTATGAATGCATGCTCTGAAGAGAAGTTCCTATTTTCTCTCAGATTCCAAAAGATCTTCTCCCTGGGAAGATGGTTCTATCCCAGATATTACAAAGGAGTCAGCTTCTAATAGCAACCACAGCTGTTGGAGTTGACTAGGGAGTCCTTGCCCACAGGAGAAACCACAGGGCAGATTTCTTTTGGAAGAACTGTAGCTCAGTTCAAATACAGTATCCCTTACCGCATGTTTCCATTTAATGCTAAATTGCAGACTTCAGAATGGAATTTCTCTTGAATGAAATGCCACGCCCTATGGTATAGTACAGCAGGCGGGGCCTTTGGAATTAGATGGGTCTGTTTTAATTTTAACTGGGTGACCTTGGGCATGTTTCTTAAAATCTTTGTATTTTACTTAACTTACCTACAAAATGGAATTTATAACAATTGTAGGATTATTGTGAGGACTGAATGTGATGGCTTGCAATAAATGCTAATTTTCTTTTCTTGACCCAACAAGTAAAGGGTATAATCATCCTAACTGCCCACATGAAAACATTTTAAATAAAGGTGGATGCTTTGTTACTTGAGTCTTCTATAGTTGGTGTGGAAGGCATCACTTGAGAAGTCAACTTTCTAACCAGCGTCCTGTAGCTTCTCTTTGACTAGCCTGCAGAAGTCCTGTTCACTGTTTCTTATTAATTTCTGTCTTCTGTGGGGGTTAAGATAGTGACTATTGTCTGATTTTTGGTTCTTGCTTTTGTCTAAAGTCTCTAGTTCAGGTTTTGTTTCTGGCTTGCCTCTGCCCCTGTCAAACATTCATTTCATGCCTCACGAATGCCAGGAAATATGGAGAGTAAATAAGATATGGTTCATAGGGTTCAGATCCTCAAGGTCTCCAAGCTCTTGGCAGAGGCAGATATGAAGGGGCATTATTGGCATTAATTGTGCAGGACAATCACACAAGGGTCCATGAGGTCCTTAGGCCCAAGCCTGTTATTCAGAAATGGCCTCGTATCCAGATGGAACGATACACATGGAAACAAAGATACATGGGCAGATTGAAGGAAGTTCAACTGCTGCTCATAGTGAATCATAATATATATTTTAAAGATAATCTTTCATTCTATCTTGTGGAAGAGCAGATTTTGAAATTCTGTTTGGCACTTCATATTTCAATGTAAGTGGAATCCCCCCAAATACGACCTAGATGTCTCTATGACCTCTGTGGTCATTATCAATGGTCCTGAGGGAGAAGACAGAGAGAAGTCTGGAGAAGGCTTCCAACAGAGGGTAGTGCTTGAGTGGTGTTTGGCAGAAGGATGGGGTCCAAAGTCGATGTCCTTGAATTGGGACATTTAAGGCAAAGTAGAGAGCATTTAAAAGAACACAGAGACTCCCATGTTTGTGGAACTCAGTAGGTATTTGTTTGCTTTTAAAACTCACCTTTGTCTTCAGTTGCTTCACCTCAAAAGTAGAGGAAACCACTCTGATCTTATCAGGTACAGAAACATAATTAGATAGGGAAGACCAGAGAAAGTCTATCTCACCATTTCATTACAAGGGATCATGATTTAGCTCCTTTGTCACTCAACCTGCATCGATAGGCTGTATATAAATAAACCAGCAATAGATTTTTTAGTATGTTACTTTTTTTTTTTTTTACATTTATTTATTTTTGAGAAACAGAGTGAGACAAAGCGTGAGCGGGGGAGAGGCAGAGAGAGAAGGAGACACAGAATCTGAAGCAGGCTCTAGGCTCTGAGCAAGCGGTCAGCACAGAGCCTGATGCGGGGCTCGAACCCACAAGCTGTGAGATCATGACCTGAGCCGAAGTCGACGCTCAACTGACTGAGCCACTCAGGTGCCCCTTAGTATGTTACTTCTTAATTAAATCAAGTCAAAACGTTCACCTTAATACAGGTTGGGGGAAAAATAAACAAAATACTCGGCTCTGGGTTTAATGGAGAGCCCTAGTTTTCCCAAGATGGAAATAGCTTTAGTGTTTGTTTTTCTTGTTAGTAAAATTAGAAAGACTTCACTAAATGTGAAAAGAAATAGGAGAGTTCATCTCAGATACCGGATAGTTAATAATCTTTAATAAGGGAAAATATTATTTTATACTATATTGATAATTCCAGTGGGAAGTGATTTGCTTTTCCCTTGTACTATCTATGAAAATGGTTTTGTAAGGATATAAACATAAACACGATTTCAAGATGAATAGATTATTACAGGAAAACATTTTAGTGGGACTCAGCCTGGCCTGACAGTAGAACCCTGTTTTGTTATTGGTTATCTTCTTCTCTGCTTAGAGAACCACTCATCTCAGCTCTCCTGCTTGCTAGCTACGTGGCCTCAGGCAAATTCGGTGAACATCGCTATCTTCATATTCCTATTAATTTTTTTTAACGTTTATTTATTTTTGAAGGGGAGAGAGAGAGAGACAGACAGAGCGACAGAGTGCGAGCAGGGAAAGGGGCAGAGAGAGAGCGAGGGAGACACGGAATCCGAAGCAGGCTCCAAGCTCTGAGCTGTCAGCACAGAGCCCAAAGTGGGGCTTGAACCCACGAACCGTGAGATCATGACCTGAGCTGAAGTTGGACGCTTGACTGAGCCCACCAGGCACCCCCATATTCCTATTTTTTAATCTGTGCAGTGGGACTTCCCTATCGATTCAATAGGTTTTCGTTCAAATAAGAATGTAGTTGTAAAGCACCTAGCAACTGTCCCAGGCAAAAACAAGTGTTTGATACTATCTCTCGAGGCTGCTTTCACTTGGCGAATCTTCTGCATGGCATTTCCTGTCTTCTCAGACAGAATACACTTCTTTTTCTTCATTTGGATTCACAAAGCACCTTGGGAACCTCTGATTCAGTATGCCATATTATGACTACTCACTTATATCCACCTTCCTGATTATCTGTGAGTTCTTCGAGGACAAGGACTGTGCAGCTAATCATTTTCTGTATCTCTGACATTTACATCAGGGCCTTGGTTCATAAGTGAGTATGGTTGCATTAAAATTTTTTGATTGTGGTCATCAAAATAGATGCAAAAGGACACTTAGTAACCTTTTTAATGTTTGTTTTTTTTAATGTGCTTCCAGCTTACATCTATTGCTGAATGTAACAAAACCTTTCTCTTTCTAAATATTGTCCTAGTCACTAAACAAGATTGGCCTCCCACATAATTGGTCCAAATTTCATAAATGTGGTATTACATAGGTCAAGGTGTCTTAAAGCAGCTGGGGTTTAAGTTAGACATTACTAAGAACTTCCTGAGGATTCATGATTGCCACGCCCCAGAATAAATACAGGACTATTGAGAGAAGATTGAAGTTCTTGAAGCCTTTACCTCAGATTTGATTAGTGTTGAGTGGATTCAGTGGTATCCTGCTTCCAGTAGAGGAATGGATTAGCTGACCTCCCAAGATAACCGGCCTTGAGCCTGTGGGTTTGGTTTGCTAAAACCACTTTACTGTACCTGTGCGCTTAAGGTTTCCAGAGGGCTTTCTATCCTTGGGAAAGCCATTAGGGGCACTCCACGGGGATCCTCGGGTTTGGATTTGGAAGGAGATCCTTGTGTTCCTTTAAAGTTATGGACCACACACATTCCCTGCAGGATGAGGGGAAAAAAGACTGGAGTCAGACTAGAGCCATCTATGCCTGGGCACCTCTGAGGATGGCAGGCCTTTCCCCCTAGAACATCGCTGCCATAGTGACTGTCTTCTTTTGAGCCAGTGGGTCATAGGGGCCATGCAAAGACCTCGGGCATAGTTTAGGGTGTCTACTGAACATGTCTAGGGGCTGATGAAGCATCTGACTGATAACCACGTGGCCAGTGGTAATCAATCCACCCCACTAAGCCTGTTTCCTCACCTGTGAATGGAAATAACAACACCTATCTCACAGATCTGAAATGATTCAAAGACACAACGAATGTAAATCATCTTATAACAGCAGCATAATTTATTGAGGGCCACTCTGTGTCTGGCATGGTCCTGAGGACTTCACCTTCCTTCATTTAACTCACTCAGCAATCTTACAAGGGAGGGACTATTATCATATTCAACTTGGGTAAGGAGGCACAGAGAAGTTAGAGAACTTGCCCAAGGTCACACAGAAATTTCAACTCCACAGCCCCTTAATCATACCACTCTACTCTTTTGCCTCTTAACAAGCGCCAAACATATAGCAAATGATCCATGCTGACGAGTCTTTCACTCCTAAGATGACCCTCCCTAAATTATGTGACTACTGTTTGCTTGAGATTAAATACCTCAAAATCGTGGCACTTTTCCTTTATTGCTTCCATGAAAATACTTTCCCTCTAAACGACTGCTCACTTTTATTTCTTACTGAGGCCCTCCTTCATAACCGAGTCTGTTTTTACCATCTTCTCTGCTTCTTTTGCCCTCGTAGAGTTTATCTGTCTTTTTCCACTGTCTTCATTGTTCGGCATCTTTGTTTCTATACCCAGTATCTTTGAATCTTTCCTGTCACTCTTCAAACCCTGCAGAACATTTATATAAATATTCTCTACTTGGCTTTCTTCCACCTCACTCTCCAGCTCTGCTTAAACCCCCTCGATTCAGGAAATGGGGGAACTGGGAAACATAGGAACTCTGAAGTTGGAAAGACCCAGGTCAGATTTATAGCTTATTGGCTGGGTGGCCATTGAGTAAGTTATTTATCTTTGAGCCCCATTTTCTTCATCTGTAAAATGAGGATAAGAATAGTGTTAGGGTTGTCCTAGGAGCACATGAGTTGGTGTATATACAGATTAGGGCACGTAGTAATTGCTCAACTAATCACCAACCCCTGCCCTGGATGCTTTAATCTTCACAATGCATATGTGCTCTAAAGTATGCTCCTGAGTATCTCACAGAGTCTTCTCTTCCTGTCTTCCTGTCCAAGTCTCCACTTTGGGAGGCTTCCAGTCTCTTCGAAGACATCTTTCCCCTCCCATTTCCAAGCTCAGTGTGTGTGCGCATGTGAAGTGTGCACATGTGCACATGCAGACAACAGGAAGAGCATGGGGTCTGTCTCTGCCAGGGTAATTCAGCAACAGTTCTGGGTCTTACATAAAGACCATTTGTGGAAAACAAAATTGGACATTTGCCATCAACTGGGAAGGCAAGAACAGAGCAAATAATAACTAAGTGGTAGGAAACAGGGCTGCAAGTTAGTGAGAGAAAGGAAGGTTAATACTAAGGCAGAATTTGTACATGTGGCCTTAGAAAATGCAAAGGATGTCACAGATTTCATCCCATAAAGACCTCATGAAATACCTCGGGACAGTCTGTACAGTTCTTCGTCTCTAGCTGGGGATGTTGGTCCCGGGACTGATGGACAGCAAAATTTTTTGGCTTTTGAGCCTAAGCCTTCACTGATGGACTATTGATCTGTTTTTGAAAACCCTCTCTTCTCTTGAAGTCACCCGCCCTTTCCAAACTCTTTTTTTTTTTAATTTTTTTTTCAACGTTTATTTATTTTTGGGACAGAGAGATACAGAGCATGAACGGGGGAGGGGCAGAGAGAGAGGGAGACACAGAATCGGAAACAGGCTCCAGGCTCCGAGCCATCAGCCCAGAGCCTGACGCGGGGCTCGAACTCACGGACCGCGAGATCGTGACCTGGCTGAAGTCGGAAGCTTAACCGACTGCGCCACCCAGGCGCCCCTCCAAACTCTTTTAAAAGCAATCATTGGGAAATATCTCCTATGAGAGATCAACACCTCAGGATCATTCAGCACCGCTTTTCCTGCAGCTTCACACAGACAATTTGCATTGAAGTCCTTCATCTTTCACTTTAGAAAGAAAGCCTGGATCCATTTAAAATAATTTGGAATTAAAATGGAGCTTCCCCATCTCCATGGGGAGATCGGTGTTTTGAGCAACTGGGAGCATTTCCTGTATCTCAGCAGGTAAAAATGTTGGAAACTCTGAGTTAGAAGTTAGGAGAGGCATAGGTGTATTTAGTGTGTTGGGAAGGGCAAGGAGGAAGGCTAGGACAAGGAAGAATCATCTATGTATAATGCCAGTCTCTATAGGTGCTTTGGACCAGGGTAGGCAGAATGGGAGGAGGGACATCCGGACTGTGATGGCTATTGTCTTTTAGGGGAAGCTTGCTGAATATTATTAGGGGATTCATTTCATGCACAACATAGGACTCTCCAGTCCCAGTGATTTACTGTAAATCCTTCCAGGTATACTTTAAATCCCTGAAGAGTATTTACAAATTGTACCCCTGTGGTATGCCCTTGTGATAAAATACTACACAGCAAGAAAGATAAATGAATTATTGAGACATGCTACAATGGATGGATCTCAAAATAATCATGTCAGGTGAAAGACGGCCAAGAAAATGAATATACACTATATAGTTCCATTCATATGAAATCCTAGAAAAGGCAAACTAATATAGAGTGTTGGAGAGATCAGTGGTTTCTTGGGAATGAGGGGAATGGATGAGAGAAAGATATATGTATGTCAAAATTTATCAAATTGTACACTTCATGTGGCATCTATTATCTGCCTATTATAGTTCAATAAAACTGTACAAAGACAAAAATAAAAATTAACCTCTTCTCTTCCAGTCCAACTAAGATTAAGAAATTTCCTAGTTGATCAGGTGGTGAGGCCCCCATCTATTTGAGGAACTAAAATCATCAGAAAAGTAAAGATACGGAGAAAACTGTATCAGCCAAAACTCTTCTCCAGAAAGATTATTATATGTGGTTGAGAAGCCACTTAGAGTGGAAATAAGCGGTCTGAGAGCCAAGTGCAGGTGAGAGCAGAAGCCTTCTAAAAAGCCTGGGAGTGGCTAGAGGAGTGTTTTCATACTGCAGAGTGGGATATGCAAGTCTGGGCCAGAGCAGAGTTTCTGAGGATGCGGGAGAAGGGAGTGTCTGCTTCCACCCAGGCTCTTTGTCTTCTGTTCTTCCCTCCTTAGTTTCTGCTCTCGATACATTCTGAACAGATATTTAAAGAACATTGCTTTAAAAATAAAATAAAGAACACTGCTTTGAAGGTACGCCAAATTACTAGTCTGCTGGACCCCAGTCCACAGCCCAGTGTTGAAGGAAGCAGAGCAAGCCGTCCTCCACAGGCATTCGTCTTTCTGACCCCTTGGGGGAACATGCAGTCAGATTTCTGAAAGAAAGGGTGCTTGAGAAGTCATTTTTGTAGCAAAAGGATGCGTAATACTTGGAAGAAAGTCGCAACTCACAAGGCTGGGGCAGGAGGAACACGGACTTACACTGTGAAGTCTGGCTAACCTGACAGCCTTGCAGAGGGCACGAGAGGGAAAAAGGTAGAAAGAGGGAAGCTAACCTACCAGAAACAGGGCTACAGCAGTGCCCAGGATGAAGCCCGCAATCACGTCGGAGCAGTGGTTCCGATACTCAGAGACCCGATTAAGGCCTGTCAGGAAGGCTGTGCAGAGGGTCCCGAGGCACAGCACTGGTTTAGCCAGCCGACTGCTCTTTGTCTTGATTGTGCTTGTGATGTACATCTGGAACAGGACAGAGACCAGCAAGTGACAGGCAGCCTCCTTGTGCGGTGCAAACACATACATGCACAGACATGCACCAGCACATGCAACAGGGGCCGCGCCCAAGTGGCCACACTGACTAGTTGAACAATTCCACTAAGTCAGGTAGGAAAGAATTTGGGTGGGAAACCAGTGCAGCAAGAACAATGGATGGCCGTCTCCTAATCATGTTTTGTGTTCTAGTGGGCCCGTAAACAGAAATAGCGATGCAGAGAGTGACCGCATAATGAACATCAGAGTGTGCAAGTTTTATGCAACAAATTAAAGAATCACTTGGAGTATAAGGAAACCCACATAGAATCTCAGATACCGAAGAAACCTTCTGTGAGAATGAATTTTATGAAAGAGAAGGCCAGGTAGGCGAGTGGCTAATACGTTTTACTTTTGGTGTCTCCCAGAGTTCTAGCTGATTCTTCACACTTGTGAGCAACAAACACAAAAGCATTGACTGGTTAGTTGATTGGCCGCATTAGAACTTCCAGATGGGTGTGTCACACAAAGAGGTTTCAGTTGTGCTAAATTCTCACGTTCCTTGGAACAGCTGTGATCGGCTCTCTGCATTCATTTACTCTGGTGTTTAAATTTTTAAAAAATGTTTTATTTCTTTCTGAGAGAGAGAGTGCAAGCCGGGAGGGGCAGAGAGAAGGGGACAGAGGATCTGAAGTGGGCACTGCGCTGACAGCACGAGTGAGTCTGAGTGAGGCTGGAACTCATGAACCGCAAGATCATGACCTGAGCCGAAGTTGGAGGCTTAACCTACTGAGCCGCCCAGGTGCCCCTACTCTAGTCGTGTTTGAACTCTATGTGTTTTAAAATATCGAACTTTTCTATGGGTTCCCCGACATCCAAAAGGTTGGGAAAGGAGTTCCTGACCTGAGGAAAAGATGATGAAATTTATGGCACCTGAGATGTGGGCTGTTCTTATCTATTGTGAGGGGCTTGGCAACACTCTTAAAGTTTCATCGGCTCAGTTATCAAATGTATGTCTGGTGGCCTAGAGCCTCTTTCAAAGAAGTAAACACGGTTCGATCACCTGTGCAATGGTTATAAGAAACCACTAGAGGGCATTACTGATCCATCCCATCATTTCTTTAGAGCCGATAAATGAATTTGCAACTCTGAGAAATAGTATGCTAATACTTACAGTCTACAGTGTGTTTGTATGGCCTGAGCACATACAGGTTCAGTGGATGCATTTTACAATGTTACAATGGAAACTTTTACTTTTGTAGAATGTTTCAACAGTGGTGTGAATACAGAAGATGGAATTCTCTATCACATGTAATAGATGACCTACAAAAGTATGGTTTGATCAGTTACAAAAATTAGAGCACATTACACCATTCTGGGGCTGTATAGGAAATGTTACTTAACATCTACACTAGATATATTTAACTCTAGTATTTTATCTTTTTATGTTGTTTTAATTATACCCTTTATCAATCTTTCCTATAAGATTACAAACTATAAGAACAGGGGCTTAGGGTTAGTGTTCTTCACGGTATTAACTAGTCCTTAGGAGATCTTTGTTGAGTAATTTCTGAAAGCACTTCACACATAACAGGGGCTCAAAAAATGTTCACACAATTGGAGTCTTGTATCACGGTTTATCTGATTATAGTCTGTGGGGCATGATTTGAATTGGATTATATCTGAATCCTTGAAAACATCTGCTATTCTGAGCAGACTTTTTTCTCAAAAGAAATTTGTATCTCATTTGATGAGACAATAGATTATTATGAGTAACAGATTTATTTTTATAACGTCCTACAAATTTCACACCTCAGTGGCTTGAGTTCGATAAATATGGGTAGGAAAAGGGTTCAGGAGTACATTGCTTCATAGAACTTAGGCTGTAGATAATTTAGAACAAATGTATATTTTGAAAGTTGGAGAACATGCCAAATGCCTGAGAGGATTTTCTTTGTTTAAAGAATACATGGTCGGCCTGCCTATCTATCTATCTATCTATCTATCTATCTATCTATCATAAAGCAAAGCTCACCAAGCTACGATTGATCTGTTTGAGGCTTCTATATTATCTATGTGCATGTTTCCTAACAGGGGGCAGCTGAAGTCATTTTTTCTCTCCTATTCATTAAAGAGCAGGTTTAAAAGGAATAACTAGGAAGACTAATTTTGGGTAATTGGTGGTTGACAAATTCATCCTATAGATGTGATCTTGTGAATGTGATGCCAAGGAGCCATCATTTTAAAGAGAATATTCAGCAGTTTACTTGACGCTGTGCTGAGTAGACCAGACGTGTAGTCAGTCCCCTTCTTTCCACCCTGAATGTAGGCATCCAGGTGCTGGCAGGGACGCCCTTCAACTGGAGGCAGAGTCTCAGCAGAGAGTGCAGTTACCCTCACTTGAGGGGGTGGGAACATGCTCTCCTGGGAGGTGGGGGCGAGTCTTGCTCAGAACCTCTGGGAAGAATGGATTATTTCAAAGGGGTCTTTCCTCTGCCTTCTCCTTCCCTTCTATTGAGACTCACTAGACTAGTCCTACCTGGAACATAAAGTTCAAGTAAGGAAAAGATGTGTTTTTGACCAATAGTTGTTCTTCCCCAGGGAAATGCATAGGCTATCGGCCTTTGAGCTGATCCCTCTACCTGTGTGCTCTTGTTTCTAAGGAAGCATAGGCCAGAGAAAGGGGAGATGAAGTCATTTCCAAAATGGATGCAATTAAAGAGTAGGAAAGTAAAAGGGACAGCATGGTTTCTTCTTGTATTTTAAGATGTGGGACCCACTTTAGGTTTTCTCTGTGACGAAAGCAAACAATGTAGAGAGAACATTGTACACTAGCGGGGGCAGTCAAAGCCTGTAGGATTTGGGGAGCAGGGACAAGTGAACTTTCGGGTGTTGGGGATCTGGTAGGATCACCCTTCTGTTCTGGGTAAACGGTGAAGAAGAGTGTCGGGAGGAGCAGAGGAAAGCTGTGTTTTCAACGTTTTTATTTATTTTTGGGACAGAGAGAGACAGAGCATGAACGGGGGAGGGGCAGAGAGAGAGGGAGACACAGAATCGGAAACGGGCTCCAGGCTCTGAGCCATCAGCCCAGAGCCCGACGCGGGGCTCAAACTCACGGACCGCGAGATCGTGACCTGGCTGAAGTCGGACGCTTAACCGACTGCGCCACCCAGGCGCCCCGGAAAGCTGTGTTTTTATCCCGGGTCTGTTACACTACCCATGCAGCCGTTCACATTAATGCCCACACCTGCAAACTTGCAGGCAGGTGTGAGAAATGTATGCTGTCCTGGAACCAGTGGAACTTTGGCAAAGAGTGCTGTTGCGAGCAGTGGGAGGATCCCCGACAGGGTGCCAGACCCAGAAGCCTGGGTCCCAGGTCTAACTGTGGGTTCTTACCTATTTCTCTGGGGCTCAGTTTCTGCATCTGTAAAATGGGAAGATTTGACTAAGAGATTATCCACATTCCCAAGTCAATATCCTCTGGCAGCTCGGTATGTTACCCTGGGGTGTTGGGGCGGGGGGGGGGAGGCAACGGTATGGTGCTATGCAGGAGAAACATGTTGTAACAGGACTTTAAAAATCACTCTAAGTGACTGTGACAAAAAAATGAAGGTGAGGAGGGCAGAAAGACATGTATCCCAGCCGACATCTCATCTTGGGAGTGCCGGCAAGACTGGGCTACTCACCGTGGCATATAAGGCGGAATAAATGCTCAGAGCGGCATGTTTGGAGGGAAAGGACCTCCGAGCCTTTTCTATCACTTCCATGTCCCCGGTACAAATGTTGCCATTGTTTATGAACTGGTGGTGTGCTCGGCAGTCTGTACTGGTGTAGTTCGGCTTGCACACTGTCAGGAAGTACGGGGTTAGGTGCCCCGTGACCACCTGTCCGGCGTTTACAAAAATGTCAGTAGCAAAAAGTCCGAAGGCAAATACCCCTACAAGGAGATTTGAAACGATTAGCAATGGTGAGGTGCACCGTCGGTTGGTTTTGTCCCTGAGAGGAAAACATAGCAGTGAGAGTCCATCAGAACCTACCAAAAATGATCTTGCCAAATTGTCTCCCCAACCTTTATCTTGCAGGGAGCGGTGCCTGCTTCCCAAATCATTATTCCATTCAAATTGATGCAGATATTCTGCGGTTAGCATTTTATCATTTTGTATAAACCAGAAGCAGCATGTTCTAATGGGAAGGACTAGATTTGGGGAATCATACAGATTTGGGCTCCATCCAGCCCCAACGTTGCTGACATTCACAGAAGTTATTTGCCTTCTCTGAACCTTGGTACCCTCAGTCACAAAATGGTCAGGGGGAGTGATACCTCTTGGGGGGCAAGATTAAGTAGGATAGGTACAAAATACTCCCTTTAGCGTCAATAGCTACTCAACATCAGTTCCTTTTTTTTTTTTCCTGTAGAAAATATATTCTGCCTACTCATGTTTGGAAATGCAAATACTCTGAGGAGGGGATATTTATGACATCATGGCGGCTGAAGTGAATGAGGTCGTTAGGGAGTTATCCTTAAAGATAAAAAAGGTCATTCCAGAAACTCGATTGAATTGGATGTTTCATTTGACAGTTGGGCAGAGAAAATGAGAAGGGAGAGTGTTAAAGAAAAATGTTGGTGACTGTATCGGTTTCATACAGCTGCTGTAAAAAGTTACCACAAACAGAGTAGCTTAAAACAACACAAGTGTATCTTCTTAGAGTTCTAGAGGTAGGTTTCCCTGGGTGAAATCAACAGGTTAGCAGGATTGTGTTCCTTCTGGAAGCTTGAGGGTAGAATTCATTTCTTGCCTTTTCCAGATTCTAAGCTGTTTTAAATTCCTTATCTGTGACCCCCTTCTAGCAAATTATGTCACTATGACCTCTGCTTCCATTGTCACATTTTCTTTGACTCAGAGTTTCCTGCCTCCCCCCCCCCGCCTTTTTTTTTAAAGTTATTTATCTTGAGAGAGAGATTTTGAGTGAGAGAGAGAGAGAGCGAGAGCGCGCGAGAGAGCGCGCGCAGGGGAGGGACACACAGAGAGAGATTTCAGAGCGCGCGCAGGGGAGGGACACACAGAGAGAGATTTCCAAGCAGGCTCCGTGCTGCAGGCACAAAGCCCAGCGTGAGGCTCAAACCCACGAACTGTGAGATCACGACCTGAGCTGAAACCAAAAACAGGACGCTTAACGGACTGAACCACCCAGGCACCCCTCCTGCCTGCCTCCCTCTTATAAGGACTTTTGATTACATTGGGTCCACCTGTCCAACCCAGGATAATCTCCTCAACTCAAAAGCCTGAGTTTAATCACACCTGTAACTTCCCGTTTGTCATATAAGGTAACAAATCCACAGTTTCCAGGGATCAGGATATGGACATTTTGGGAGAGGAGGGCATTATTCTTTCTGCCACACTGACTTTGCTGTTTGGCTGAGAATCCTGTGGGTAGGCTGTATTTCCTGGATTTTATCTGTCCTCTGGCAAATTCCACCGGATTAGTCCCAATAAGATTGAACATGGTAGGGCAGAATTCTTTATAGGAAGCTTCACTGTGAACTCTTTCAAAGCCTACACAGTACAGCTATAGATTATCAGTGCACTATCGTCTGTTAAAAATATCAAAGGGGGCTGTGCAGAGCCGAGGTACATACAAGTTACTTGAAAGGATAAAGACTTCCCAAATGCAGCTCAATTATGGGAGAAGTTGGCAAGTGTGAGAGTCAGCATTAACCCTTGTAAATGTCAAGGATCTGCTACAGTTTCAGTTAAGTTTCTACCCAGCTTCGACTCCCATATTCAATGTCCTCCATCTGCAAATTGTGCTGACATCAGCACTGAAAAGTTGATCCATTATAGCAGAAGTGAAGACAAGTTTGGCTGAAACCTTCATCCGGTTTTCATTTTGATCTGTATTGATTGCTATAATTTTCTTTTTTGTGGCTTTGCCAGGATGTGCTTTATCACAATGAGAACTGGCTCTTTTAATAGCTTCAGCCAGCTCACTCTCAGAGGGTCTGACCTCTGAGAGTAGGCAATCATTGATCATTCGTGGCAATTTTCCCCCCAGGTTCAGGAAGTCTGAATGGTTAGAGATTTTTTTTTTTTACACCTTTAAGCAAGATTCTTAAAGACCAGGTCTCTGGCTTTTTCAAGGGGCAATAAGTCTGTCTGGGCATACTTTTCCAGGAAACCAGGGTAATTTATGATTTGAAAAAGGACAAGTGCCAGCACTTTCCTCTGGCATTTTATTTGTCAGAAGTGCTCCCAATTAGGGCGGGTTTGTTCTTTCTGAGACAGGATTTCTAGGCTCCTAGGATGGGTGTCTGAAATGCCAGCTCTGTGGTCCATGGTGATCCTGTGATGGGCAGTTCTCCTATTTATTGTCCTGTGATATTTTGCAGAAAGTTGCTTTCCCTCTTCTTTGCCTCCTTAGGCATCATCTCTGCTTCTCCTAATGGCTTAACAAGCATCTGCTTTCCAAACATTTCATTCCGGTGCATTTGATCTAGCTTCAGAAGGGCACTGTTACAGGCCACCTGAATGTCACAGGCCATGCCAACAAAGGGCGGCAGAACCTGAAGCAGCGATTCACAGACAATGTCCTATCACACGGGGCTTTTGTAAGACACTCCAGCCATTGCCCTTAACCCTGAGCTACTTGTGTGTATTTTACAAGCCTCAGAAGCTAACAATAGCTCCTTTTGTCCTCAGGGTCAGGTGGAATACCATTTATGGTCTCTGTATTGCAACGTATGATTTGAAGGGGATGTTTTTAAAATGTCTATAGAACCTACCTTGGTGTCAAAAAATTCTTTAAGTGAGGTCATATTTTTGAAATTTTAACAGATACATTTTTCATTCCTATAACCCTCCCTAGTGGGTTCTATTTATCTTACGAATCTGCTCCCAGTAGTGTTCCTTGCTTCAGGGGAGCTGATCGCATTTATGAATGAATTTATAAGCTGACACAATAGCCTAAAAGTAAAGTGCTTTTGATTTGCCAGAGCTGTGTGCTTGAGACACTTGTTATTGTTGTTGCTTTGTTTGGAATTCCAAAAAGGCTTGGATGGGAAGACTGAGAGCCACCCTTGGGGGTGGGGGTGGGGATGTGGCTGAGGATGTCACACAAGGAGGCTGAAGGAGTGAAGAGGCACTCCCATGCTCCCTGCCTCACGCTGGCTGACAAACCCAGGGTCAGGGCAACAGAAATCTCCAGAATGATTTCGGGAAATCCATTTGAAGTGTGTCCTATCCCTCTCAGGGTGTAGCTCAGGAGCCGCAAGCCTTTTAGAGAAGCTTCACACCCAGCATGGTATCAGACGAGGGTACCTGCATTAGCAACGGCAGAAGATCAAATTGGTGGAGCCCAAGGGCCTCCTCACAAGACTCATACGTTCTGGTGTGGTGTGGGGTAAGCAGTTGTAAATTCCCACATCCCTAAGGGATGACAGGCATTAGAATGCCGACAGGACCAAGAGGCTAGGAGGGCCTGAAATTAGGACAAAGAGATTGATTATGATGTCTGTGGTCTTTGTCAGGATGCCATAGATCAGCTAAGGAAACCTAAGCATGCCTCTTCTTTGTTGTTTGTTTTTTAAAGTTTATTTATTTATTTTGAGAGAGACACAGACAGCGCGAGTAGGGGAGGGGCAGAGAGAGAGGAAGAGAGAGAGTTCCAAGCATGCTGCACACTGTCAGCACAGAGCCCAACGTGGGGCTCCAACTCAGAACCATGAGATCGTGACTTGAGCTGAAACTAAGAGTTGGATGCTTAACCAACTGAGCCACCCAAGTGCCCCGGCCTCTTCACTGTGGTGTAAGTATGACACCCATCAGGCAAGCCCAAGGATAAAGAAAGAGGAAAATGAAGGTATTAAAAAGTCCTTATTTTTTTCCTCAGGATTCTATCTGGGTCCATCTGATCTCAGTCTGTCTATGGACAAATTAGGGTCTTTGATCACTAGTAATTTGGGACATGGAGGTCAAATTCTGGGACCTGGTCCCTACTATGGAATCATTACAGTATTCTACCCTTTCGCTCAACCATGAACGTAGAAAAACAGTGACATAACCAGGAAATGTGCATGAGGAGAACCACCAAAGCCACAGATAATTGGCATGCTGGAAAAACAGGACTCATACCAGGATACCATTAGGCCTTCCAAACAAAGAACTGGGAAAATACATAACCGGACTCCGTGGTATGAAGGAGGATGCTATTGCTTTTCACACAGGTGCCCTTCATTAGGAAACCTAGCCCCAGATAGTAGGTTGGGAACGGGGTGAGTAGGGGCTGGTGGGTGAGGGAAAGAATACATTCCTTTTAGCCACAAAGATCCTGTGACCTTTAGAGGTGGGGCTTCTAAATTGAAGGCCAACTGTTCTATATTCAATTATAAATGTGTAATTTACAGTTTAATATGGCACCTAGCTGACAGCCCCTGGTGGAGCATCTCTCAATTGTCTACTAAAGTATACATGGGGCTTGTGAAAAAAGATGGAAACTCATAATGTCAGCCCAAAGGGAGAATCAGCAAGGGATTTCCATTGTCAATAAGTGACATGGAGTGAGTTTACTCTCTGTCTGTCTGTCTGTCTCTGTCTCTGTCTCTCTCTCTCTCTCACACACACACACACACACACACACACACACAATTTTACTTCATGAAAAACTCAAGCTTCTCCTTAGAAAACAGAGATCAGGGGAGAAAACCTAGGGCGAGAATTCCTTTCTGTCCTACCATCTGGCCGCTGACTCAGAATCAGGCTTTAGATTGCTCAGAAATAGGGCTGCAGTCACTCCACTGGATGAGGTCTGCTCTTTGAATTTATCTGCAACTCTCTCCTCTCCTTCTTCACTCTCCTGAATGTATTCAGAAACATAGTCATGGACAGCAACTCGGTGGGAAGTGGCAGGAGCACGGGCAGTAGTGTCTTCTAGGAGGAACACACCCAGACGGGCTCTAGAGAGCAGGGCCTGCTGGGTCCTGTGGTTTTGTGTGCTTCTCATCTTTACAGTAGTGGGGGTACAAGGAGATGCCAGTTCACTGGAGCCGAGGAGCTCCAGTAGAAAGCCTGCTGACTGGGAACTGGACTGAAGCTGTGCACACCAACCGGCTGGCAAGCTGTCGTTCCGGAGAGCAGGCCAAGAGCAAGCCACAATTCTGTTGATGAATACTGTGTATAGGGCTTGCCTCACTTAAAAGTGAATAGGGTGAGAGGTGCCTGGCTGGCTCAAGCAGTTAAGTGTGTGACTCTTGATCTTGGCTCTGACATGATCTCACAGTTCGTGAGATCGAGCCCCATGCTGGGCTCTGTGCTGACAGTGTGGAGCTTGCTTGGGATTCTCTCTCTGCCTCTCTCTCTCTCTCTCAAAATAAATAAATAAACAACAAAAATGAGCAAATAGGGAGGGGTGCCTGTGTGGCTCAGTAGGTTAAGTGTCCAACTTCAGCTCAGGTCATGTTCTCGGCCCTGTGTTGGGCTCTCTGCTGTCAGCACAGGGTCCTCTTAGGATCCTATGTCTCCTTGTCTCTCTGCCCACTACCCACCCCCCCCCCCCCCGCCTCATGCTTGCTTGCATGTTCTCTCTCTCTCAGAAATAAATAAAAATTAAGGAAAAAGAGTGAATAGGGAGAAAGAAACAATCACATACTCATGGGGTCTTAGAAAAAATATTTCTATTTGAGACTTGTAGGAATTTTACATTAGTGACTATTCAGTAATGTCTACCTCTCTCATTAGAATTGTAGAATATACAAGCTCTCTCAGAGCACTGACCACCTCTACTTTAACACTGCACACTAAGTACCTAGTATCAAATGTGGCACATAGTAAACATTTCATACATATTTGTGGATCGATTCATGAACTGCTAGAGAAACCTCAGAGCAACAATAGAAGAGGATAAAAAAGCATAGGAACTTGTCCAAATTATCTAACTCACATTGTTGTCTCACATCCTTGATTCTACTGAACACAGAACACAGGGTTGACAATAAACCATTTGGCATGTAAGCTGTAGGGACCATGTCTCTTTTTTATAAACTTCACAAAATCCTGCATAGCCCCACTTAGCAAGTAAAGAGAATAATTGAAAACTGGGACTATGTAAGTTCTCATGAGTCAGGAAACTCATAAGTCATCATTTGTAAATTAAAGGATTCTCCATTTTTGGGGCGCCTGGGTGGCTCAGTCGGTTAAGCCTCCGACTTCGGCTCAGGTCACGATCTCGAGGTCCGTGAGTTCGAGCCCCGCGTCGGGCTCTGGGCTGATGGCTCAGAGCCTGGAGCCTGCTTCGGACTCTGTGTCTCCCTCTCTCTCTGCCCCTCCCCTGTTCATGCTCTGTCTCTCTCTGTCCCAAAAATAAATAAACGTTAAAAAAAAAAATTTAAAGGATTCTCCATTTTTGATGCAGCAAGAATGAAAAAAGAACCTTAAATTGGAATATGGAGATCCCTGCTATATACATAGGAGAGACTTCCTGCCGGGGAGGCCTGTGAATCCCGAAATCATGACCAGCTTGGGTATAGTTTTAGACTTAGACATATTTGAGAGAAATGTCCCCATTTCTGATCCTGAGAAGTTGCAATGGCTGTCAGTTTAAATATTAACACAGGGGCACATGAAATCATGACTCCTACCTATTCTCATGCAGAGAAACTAAAATATAGAACTTCAAAAAAAAAAAAAAAAGAAAAGAATATTGAAAAAGACATAAAAACGAGTTATCTGGGTTAGGTTGGTCACAGTACTCTCTGAAAAGGGGAGGGACTCCCATTCCTCCGTCAACATCCCTTCTCAGCCTCTCATCTAACATTTCTAAAAGAGGGCTGATCCTGTGTCTACGTTTAGCAAAACAATGCAGTGAAAGGATGGAAGAACTATTGTGCTATGTGACATTGAGAATGCTTGAACATTTTCTCATGTTCAAAATGTAACCAGCTTTGTGAATCTTTTGTGATAGTTTTCCTACTATGACACTGAGCAACAAGCAAACTGCCCTCGAATCAGTTCCTAGCCTTTGATTTAGTGGGGAAATGGATGAAAAGCTTATCCCACAGGAACAAGTAGAGCCAGTGGCATGGGTTCGTCAGTCCATTTTCGACAGTGGAAGGGGAACACCTAAGGAATTCTTATGGGCCATGTCCTCAGTGCACATTCTGATTCAATCACCAACTCTTAATTTTAGATCGTATCTTCCACCAAATCTCCATTGTAAATAGAATACAAGATACAAAGAAATGAACAGAGTTCCTTTTTGCTTTTACTTTTGCCACATCGAGTTCCTTAGTGGAAAATCTCAGTGGAAAAAGTCAGTCAGCTGTTGCTCTCAATTCAATTGTGAAAACCATTCTCTCAGGAAACAACTATTTCTTTAGGAAAAGGAAAGAAAGAAGGTGAAATGTCTTTTCGTTTTTGAGAGAGACAGAGAGAGAGAGAGAGAGATGGAGAGAGACAAAGAGAATCTAAAGCAGGCTCCATGCCCAGTGAGGAGCCTGACCCAGGGCTCGATCTCACAACCTGAGCCAACATCAACAGTAGGATGTTTAACTGACTGAGCCACGCAGGTGCCCTGAAGCGTCTTCTGTTTAATATGCTTTATTCTTGGGGCGCCTGGGTGGCTCAGTCGGTTAAGCGGCCGACTTCGGCTCAGGTCATGATCTCGCGGTCCGTGAGTTCGAGCCCCGCGTCGGGCTCTGTGCTGACAGCTCGGAGCCCGGAGCCTGTTTCAGATTCTGTGTCTCCCTCTCTGTGACCCTCCCCCGTTCATGCTCTGTCTCTCTCTGTCTCAAAAATAAATAAACGTTAAAAAAAATTTTAATATGCTTTATTCAAACTGAAAGTTACCCAACGAAGAGACTTATCTGTGTTACCATGTTCATCCCATTTCCTTGTAAGGATGTACTGCACAGGTGAGATGTTTAAATAAGAGTGCCATGGATACTAGGTAATAACAATAAAGACAGTAACAAGGATAGCTAGTACTGTGTGCTTAGTGTGCATTAGGTATTGGTCTAAATGCTTTAGAATATAGTTCACTCAGTTGCCACCACAACTCTATGAGGTAGACACTGTTAGTAGCTCCACATTTCACAAAGAGGTCAATTAACTTGACCAAAAAAGAGCTGGGATTAGAAACTAAATAGTATGGCTCTAAATCCACACTCTTTTTTTTTTTTTAAGTTGATTTATTTATTTTTAGAGAGAGAGAGAGAGAGAGAGAGAGAGAGAGACAGTGTGAGTGGGGGAGGGGCAGAGAGAAAGGGAGAGAGAGAGAGAGAGAATCCCAAGCAGGTTCCACACTGTCAGTGCAGAGCCTGATGTGGGGCTCAAACTCAGGAACTGTGAGATCATGATCTGAGTCGAAACCAAGAGTCAGACACTTAATCAACTGAGCCACCCAGGTGCCCCTAAATCCATACTCTTAATCATAACCTTCTAAGCTTATATTTTCATAAACCTAAAAAAATATGAGTAGGCCACAGCTCATGAGTTTGAGCCCCGTGTTGGGCTCTGTGCTGACAGCTCGGAGCCTGGAGCCTGCTTCGGATTCTGTGTCTCCCTCTCTCTCTGCCCCTAACCCACTCGCATTCTGTCTCTGTCTCTCTCTCAAAAAAAATAAATAAACATTAAAAAAAATTAAAAAAAATATGAGTAGGCATCAGGCCATGAAAAACAACACTTTTAGTCCTGTTTGCTTGGCCACACACACACACACACACACACACACATGCACACACACGTGCAAATGCACACTGAGAAGAGGCAAGGATTTAGAACATGCCCCCGATGAAATGTATTGCACTTGTCACAACTGAACAAGAATTCCTCAATATTTTAGGCAACAATTTTCCAACAAGAATATTATGATAAAATACTTGGGATATGTCATCACTGAATGAGATAGTTTTTTTTTTTATCACTTTGGCAATGAATCTAATTTTTTTCTAATATATTACAACACCCATCAGTGCAAATTGATCTACACACATCAAATAACTTATGCTTCAGAAAGAAGTTTCTGACACTATTGAATACATCAGTTCCTTGGACAGTTAATTTCAGGTGTTCACAAAACAAGATCCATGTGGTCTCTGTTTCCTACATATTTCATGAAAACACCAAAGGCTGATGGGAGTCTACTTGTCTTAATGGCATGGTTTTAATTCTAAGAATAATTTTATTTAAATCAACTAGTCTGGACCTCAGTTCCTTTATATCACAGGGTTATTATGCAAATCACAGAAATAGTTGTAAAAACATTTTGTAATTGTGAGCTTCATATAGATACTAGTTACTACTATTTTTATAACTGAGGGAAATAAATGTCCTCAGTATATTTTATTTTATTTTATTTTTAAAGATTTATTTTTGAGAGAGAGAGAGAGAGAGAGAGACAGAGCATGCACGCAAGTGGGGGAGGGGCAGGAGAGAGAGTTCAGAAGATCAGAATTGGGCTCTGTGCTGTCAGCACAGAGCTCATCACGGGGCTCAAACTCACAAACTGTGAGATCAAGACCTGAGACAAAGTTGGATGCTTAATTGACTGAGCCACCCAGGCTTGATTATAAAATTGGTTATAAAGTTATTTTTAAAACAGAGGAGAGACAAGGACCCTATAATGCTAACAACCTCAATCAAATATTCAACTCTTTGTGTTATTCATTCTCTGTATTAATAAAGTACCTTTTACAATATGATGAGCTGGTGGTTTTAAAAAGTACCTTATATTTGGCAGTATATCTACTCATCATGATGGATGAAGGTTAAGGATAATTACTTAATAAAGATGATGGGTAATCAACAGGAACCATTCCTCCTAAATATTTTTATAAATGAAAGAACAAACACATCTCTCCTTCCCCAAAGCATAAAATTACATTTCTTGATGACACAGTTTCATCTCAACTGGAGTGTCTTCTTTAGTCCTCCTTTCTGGGGACAGTTCCTCAGTGTTTTTCTCTCTCAAATGTCTGACTCCTGCTGGCCTTTCAATATCTGCCTCTCAGTTCCCCTAGGCAGTGTGGATCCAAATGCTGCTTGAGAGAGACAAAGATCCTAAAAGTTGGCCAGAGGCAGTGGAATTCTACAATAAAATGGAGAAGTTGCATGCAGGTAAATCTAGGAAGTATGCCCTAGATACAAATTAAATATGGAGAGGGAAGATTCTAGATTCCTAACCTACCAAAGAATCTAACGATGGGTATATTAAATTCTGAAGGGCTTCTAAATAGCAGATCCCGAGTTCTGCCCTTTCTGATAATGTTTGTGTTTCAAAAACAAAGCTGGTGCTTTGAATTCCCTCCATTCCCACCACTGACAAGCATCAAGTCCTGTTGATAACTGACAGATTACTGATCTGGTGCTGTTGCCCTCTGCTTGACGCATTTCCTAATCACTTATCACATTCGAATATAATCATTTAAATTGTTTCCAAAGCACCACTTTTTTAATCGAGGTATAACTGACATAGAACATTAATTTCTTTTCTTTTAATTTTGAGAAGGTTTTATTTATTTTTGAGAGAGAGAAGAGAGCGAGCAGGGGAGGGGCAGAGAGAGAGAGGGAGACAAAGAATCCGACGCAGGCTCCAGGCTCTGAGCTGTCAGCACAGAGCCCGATGTGAGGCTCGAACTCGTGAACCACAAGATCATAACCTAAGCTGAAGCTGGACGCTTAGCTGCCTGAGCCACCCAGGCTCCCTGAACACTAGTTTCAAAGTGTGCAGTATAGTGATTCGATATTTGCATATATTGCAAATTTTATTTTTCACATAGAAAGCTTTGAAACCACCCTTTATCGATTATTGGAAGTCATTTCCAATATTCACACAGTATTTTTGTATCTCACTGTGCCTAATTTTGTGATGTGTGTAGTATCTTCATAGCAAAAATATTCACGTAACATTTGAAGCAAAAATCTGAAGTATACTTGTCTTCCTAAATCTTTAAAACTGAGGGTGGTCCTGCTTCCAGGGGTCATTTTGCAGTGTTCAGAGGCATTTTTGATTGACACTAGTGGGTCAGGGGTGCTACTGACATCTAGTGTATAGAGGCCAGGGATGCTACTGAACACCCTATGCAGAAAAGAATGATCTGGCTCAACAGGTCAATAGTGCTGAGGTTGAGAAATGGCTTTATAGCAGAGAGGTTCACTGACGTGCCATGAATGTGCACTGGCTCATCTGCAAAGTGTAAGAAAGTGGCCATCTACTTGCTCCTTTCATCAGAGTCCAGTCTTTAAACACTGGTGCTGGGAAGACCCTCAGGGAAGGATCACTAGAGTCTCATATGACTAACTAACTTTCCTCTTGATAATGAGGGTACCCTATAGAGTCTGGAGTAGGAGTCTTGCTCTGGACTGTATGTAATGTGCTGGTTCACAGAGGATGGCACTCAAAGGAGAGATTTGTTCCGTCCACTGAGCAAAGCAACCACAGGCAGCCTCATCACAACCTCTGGAGACCTGAACAGAGGTCTGGTTCTGCCTTTTAGGTTATTCAGAGCTCCCAGCCTCAGTATCCCTCTCCTCCCTGCATCTCTGCTCCCTAGAAGGAAACACCAAACAGGACAGTCTTGAAGTCTGGTGGCTTGGCTGCTCACGGAGCCCAGAAACTGAGGTTCCATTTTTTTCCCCTAAGACCCATCCTGGCTTTCTCCTCCTGATCTATATCCTAGAGCTTCAACTCTGGTTTATATTGCTGAGCTCCAGAAATATCTCCATCTGCTTATAAGCCCATGCCCTGCCTCGCATTTGCCCTTTTTCTCCAGCTTCTTGTCTCAGGACTAAAGTTGGGTGCCTGGGCACCCTAAGTTTTTAGAAAAGAATGGAACTTCAGCTTCTTCAGTTGGCACATGGGGCTGGCCTAGTTCACGGGGCACCTAGGTTCCTAAGGCAGTCGCTATCCTGCTGTGAAGTCACTGCCAACTCTAGACAATTCTCTCTGTAGGACAGCCTTTAAAATCACATATCTATCCCCACAAACTCCCTGTTTCCTTTTTCTACATTATTTTTCCCCATGGCACTTATCTCCTAATGAACACTATAATTTACTTATTTATTTTGTTTAACGCTTAGTTTCCCCTACTGGAATATAAACTCAATGAGGGCAAATAAATCTCTATTTGGTTCACTAATATGTCCTCAACACCTTAATCAGTGCTTACCATATGGTAGATGCCAGCAAATTATTTGTTGAAGGCTGAATGAATATGATCAGTCCTCCAGTTTATAATTTAATTATAAATACTGAAGGTACATAGAAATGGACTTACTGAATCCAATGACATCTCTTTTCAGATAAAGTACATTTAAATGACTTTCCAAATGGAGAAGGATTTTCTAGTTCTCAAAAAGGCTGACATTAAGCTTGTCTCAGGGTATCAATTCTTATGGCCATAAAACACTGTGACCTTTGAAACTGCATTTAAAATATTCATGCTCCATTTAGATCATAGTTAATTTATGGCAATTAATTAGTGTTACATGAATTAACTGTTTACCATGCTACTTTCTATTCTGTCCAGTGCTACCTCATCCACAGACCTGACCTAAATGGCATAAGACTTGCTTAGTATTTAATTAAATTTTTATTAGAAGTAATAATGGAGCAACTATAGGATCCCAAATGGAAAGCCCATAATAAATAGCTTCTGGGTGACAGGCTATTTTAGTTGCTAATAGACAGTCTAATCTTGACATATTTAGATGAGTTTTTTTCCTTTAACCTCAAACAAATTAGTTATTCAGGAAGATAGTTTAGCTTTCCCTCCACATGGCAAACAACCCCAAAACCCTCACCAAATTCTAATGCTTTTTATTCATTACTTTCCAATATTAAATTAAAAAGTTATTGTTTAATAGTTGATATTTACAAGAATACTTTTACTCAAGTATATTTGTAAATGAAAAGGATATAACTAAATTTATCTTCATGAATTTTTGGGAAAATGTGACTTCCTTATGTTGTCTTTGCTCCTGAAAAAAGAACGCAGTGGTTTATCTCTTTCGAGAACTTAAATCTGGGTGTTGTTGTTGTAGAATTTAATGCAATACCAAAGAGATTGTATAAGAAAAGGACTGGAGAGGAAAATGATGAGGCAAGGGAAAAGTCCAAGTACATGTTACTAATTTAGGTACATCTGTTCTTATAAAATGCTGGTGAAATTTGTTAGTTCAGCCATCCTTTTCCACCCTTCTCACATCATGTAAACAAAACTTGAGAAGTTAAACAACAATTTAGAAAGGGGTGGAACACTTATGAGGGTACATCCCTACATTCATGAGGCTGGGAATCCTTCCTATAAGGATAACTTTGGGAAAACCAATTTACTGTTGGATCTGTGAATCTGAAGAATTCCATCTTCTCTGTGAAGGCCAACACACTTAGCATCTGTCTACTGGTGGAGATGGCTTCATTTGAAGGTTTTCCCTTTGGCTTCACTATTCTTGCCATTTTCTTACTGAAAATTTAAATTTGGATCTGTGGGGTAGAGTGAGGGGATGCTGTGCAAGTCCACACCACCCAGACTAGGGGAGACTGACAGCCAAGGTGCCACGCTCAGTTCTGCTTCCTACACTGAGGACCACATTAAAGGACATGGCCATCCTTCTGGATAGCCTCTATTTTGCCACTCCTTCTCGCTGCCCCTTAAAAAAATAATGTTTAGCTCTCTTTTCTGATTTAAAAATTTTTTTTTTCAATGTTTATTTATTTTTGGGACAGAGAGAGACAGAGCATGAACGGGGGAGGGGCAGAGAGAGAGGGAGACACAGAATCGGAAACAGGCTCCAGGCTCTGAGCCATCAGCCCAGAGCCCGACGCGGGGCTCGAACTCACGGACCGTGAGATCGTGACCTGGCTGAAGTCGGACGCTTAACCGACTGCGCCACCCAGGCGCCCCTCTTTTCTGATTTTAAAATTATACATATTGATGATAAAAATTAAAAATTAGAGCATAGAAAGCAAAAGATAAAAATTATTCAACCATTCTTCTAACACTCAGAAGTGACAAAGGTAACTTCTAGTGTATTTCCCTTCAATCTTTTTTTCTCTGGGACACCCACACACAAATAAACACACACATACACACCTATGATACTGTATCCTTATTTTGAAATATAGATTCATAGTGTCTTGACTTTTTCACATAAAATTATATCGTGAATATTTCCCTTTTCATTAAAAATTTTTAAAAATAATATTTTCTGAGGTTGCAACTTATGGTGGGAGCATTATTTTGAAAAAATTGTATCTTGAGAGATTTCTAATTTAGGTTATAAAAAATAATTTTAGTCCATAAAAATTAATCTATAGCAGTGATCATTTCCGTAGGATAAATTATTTGAAGTAGAATTTTGGGTTAAAAAGGACAGCTGTTTTTAAGATTATTGAAATATACCATCAAACTGCTATGCAGAAAGGGTATATCAGTTTAGCCTTGCCAAAAATGTATTCGAATTCCAACTTTTCCCTCACCTTTGACAGCATACAGCATGATTCTGCTTAAAAATATTTTGCTAATTCACTGGTCATTTTGCAATGCGAAGCTGATCGTATTTGTTGGGAAACACTATTTGTAATGGACTCTAGAATAATTACATAAACGGCAAGAGAAAGTCATGGGATTTCAACTTAATTAGAAGAGTTAGCTGAAACAGTTGCCATCTTCTGATCGTTTTTGGTGGCTACTAGGTCAGAAAAACAGACTGTTAATCTCTTTACAATAACATTTCTAGTATATTTGATTACTGCCTTAGTTTACTTTGATTGTTTTCAAAGGAAGCATCCCTATTTAAAGGATTTTTAAGTAGTATGTTTTTTCCTCTTATAAAAAAACATTAATCCAGGTACTAAAAAAAAATGTTACTCTTCTTAAGATAAATAGCCTTTCCCTACACCTTCAACTCTCCTATATGAAGTTAGGACAGACTTCTCTCACCTCTCTTAGAAACTGCCTAACTTATGTACTTTAATTTCCTGGGACTAAGCTGAAGAGTGGTAATAAAGTTAATTAAACAGCAGGTAAATGAATATTTAAGAACCAGCATTTATGGAAGCAATTTTAGGCAAATCTGTGTCTTAACACAGGTAATCTTTGTTCTTTACTTATCCAAAAAAAAAAAAAATTAATGAAAACCTACTATGTGCCAGGCATTTTGCAATATGCTGTTGATAAAAAGTGAAAAGATACAGTTCCTGCTCTACGAAGGATCACAAGTTAGTAGGAGTAAAAGTCTTACATAATTACAGTGAAATTTTAAGTGCCTATAAAAGATGCAGGTGTAAGGCTCAGTGGGGCCTGGGGAGAGGAGGTAGAGAGCTGTCTGGGTTGGTAAACAGGTAACATGTAAGCTGCGTGTTGGAGAACGAGCAGGACTGTCAGCTGTAAGGGCGAGAGGATGGCAATAGGCAGAAGGAGCAGCACATGAACAGGAACCAGGGCAAAGCATCACACTGTTAAGCACGCTAGGGATTCTTTGAAAGAATTTAAGCAGGGAAATGACCTGGTCATACTTTTGCTCAGGAAACACGTGCAAAGTGGTCAGCGGATGTTATTTTTGCAGGGCTGGGGTACACAGAGCCACGTTGCAAGACAAGATGGAGGGAGACAACTTACAGGGCAAGAAATTTCAATGGCTTAAAGCTGTGGCTCCCAAACTTCAGAGTGCATCAGAATCACCTGGATGACCTATCATGAAACACAGATTATCAGGCTCCATCCCCAGACTTTCTGATTCCGTAGGTATGGAATGGAGCCTAAGAATGTACATTTCTAACAAGTTCTCCTTTGGTTTAATGTGACTTCTAGGTTTTTGATTTAAGCAACTGGGCAGATCCTGGTGCCATAAAACAAAAGATGAAAAGAATGGAGCAGGTGCTTCCTTAGCCAGCAATCTCTCTTCTCTTTTGATGCTGTTCCTCTAATTCTCCAAGGTTTACACGCTACCTGCTGGCTGTCTCCCCACACAAGCATCCCTGTGAGAAGTATCTCTGTCAGCTTATGATAGACCCCAATGGACTAAAGTGTCACTGATTATGGAAATGGGAGTTTGATGTTCCTCTAGGGTGAGACATTTCTATTTAATTGTCCTCCTGAAACCACACCTCAGCTCGATGCACTGACTACAGTAGGGATTTCAGGTACCACCGCTGGCAATCGGCAGGGTTCGTTCCTGGATGGTGGGGGCCTTTTGGCATCCCTCCGTGAACAAAGTCTTGCCCTGACAATGCATACAGGCAGGTCTGTATAAATGACAGATATCAGTTACAATTTCTATTCTTTGGACTCTGCCCCAGCTGGGGTGGATCCCAAATAGGTATAAATTATCTTTGCCAAGGAAAAACAACAGTGACTTTTATAAAGATATCTCTGCTTAATTATAGTTTAATAACTTTCTGCTTTGAATAACTTGCTCTCATTATATGATCAGGCAGTGAACATGAAATCTTCTCCGAATCAAATTATGTAAATGTGTCTATATACATACACAGGCACTCTCATACTCCTTGGGAAAAGTTACTTCATCCCATTTTATATCAGATCTTCACTTGTACAATTAGGATTATCAATTACCTTATTGGGTGTTGGGTGGATTAAATGAAATGTTTATAAAGCATCTACTCCACTCTACTGATAATAAATATTCTCTTTTCTCCTTTTGTTTTCTCCTCGATGATTTGTTACCTCGCCACTCTGGTGGGAAGTGACCGAACTCCAAACATCTTTGAAAGGCACCACTGTTTGGAATGAGTGAACTCATAGACAGAGATGACATTGTATTGATTAGGGGATTACCCAGTGAGCTGATTACAGACTGCCACAGGTCATTCTGCAAATACCATCAGTAGATGCTGAAGACTATTTTAATGTTAAGGGTTGCTTCTTTGAAATTAGATTTTCTTAGACTTCCCGCTGTACTACGTCCCTCATTTCTACTCTGATCATAGAAGTTACTGCATATTTGATTTTAATGTGGTCATTTGCCTATGACTTGAGGAAATTCAACCCTTTTTCCTACAGCGGGGAAAAAACAGGATTAAGGAAAACCAAGAGTTTAGAGCATGCCATATTCTGGACTTCACTTTCCCAGTTGTCAGTTCTGTAGGCTCTCACTAGTATCACAGCTTGTTTCAATACCGGCTATGATCACACTCGGGAGTTTTATCCTGGCTCCCATGAAGATCTAATCAGAGGTAGGAATATATATAGGTATATTCCTACCTATACCCATATACACACTCATCCCCATATCTATAGTCATTATCCACACCACCTCAGACATTTTTACAAAAGTCCTAGAAGGACAGATATAGAACATGCCTTAATTATTTCTTATCATGAATGCTAATAAAACTATTTGTTTTCCAAACTTGGAAAGGCAGAATCAGATGGATTCTGCCTTCCAACCTTGTTTTCCAGAATCTGATGGATTAGATTGCCCATACTTCGTAGAGTTCCCCACATAACAAAATTATACTGGATGGGAAATTTTTGTCAGGAAATTTGATTATTTCTAAATTCGTTTTATTGGTGGCCCCTGCTGGGCCCCCACATGCTCCCCTGACTCAGTTAAAGGGTATATGACAATAGCTGGTGACTATGAAAATATATGTCCAGAGGGAATCTCAGATAAATATTGTGTAGGGGGAAAAATCTAAGTAAGTTGAACTCATTTGTAAGACAATAAGTACTGCTTCACTTTAAGGATGAAAAATTTGACATGGCACTACGATTAGGCTCGGTTTCTGTACTTCCTGGAAAATCCCTAAAGAAACCGTTGCTTTTAAAAGTTGATGCTTTCATAGCTTAGTTTATTTTATCAAGTGTGTCCATCTGTGGTAAGGGTAGTAGGTTTTACCTGCGGGAGAGGGTTCAGTTCAGCATGCTTTTATACTCACCTATGAATCTTATGATCCTTCGGAGTAAGGGGTTCAGGTAACAGCATTCTCCGGTCAGGATTGTTTTCTCCTGGGCAATTAGAGATTCTCTGGTTGACTTTATGAAATACATGGATATCTCACCAATAAAAATCTGGAGAAAGAATGTTTAAGAAATGTCAAGTTGGAAAGCTGTCTGACAAAAGAGACCAGTTGCCTTAAAAAACAAAAACTTCTGAAGCTCCAAATGCTTTTAAAAGATGTCATGTTGCAGAGATGGAGAGTTAAATCATAATTTGTACTTAATTCTTCAAAAGAATTAGAGGTGGCAATAACTGATAATTTCAGCTAGGTTTCAGGCTATAGTATTAAATTCTAAGGTCATAAAAACATAAATGGAAATAGTGAATTGCAGTAGGAACTATGATAAGGCTCACTCATACTGGGACTGAATTTTTTTCATGTTTATTTATTTATTTTGAGAGACAGAGAGAGAGAGAGAGACAGGGAGGGAGCAAGCATGAGTGGGGGAGGGGCAGAGGGTGAGGGAGAGAGAGAGAATCCCAGGCAGGACCCTCACTGTTATCTCTCAAACTACGAGACCATGACCTGAGCTGAAATCAAGCGCCCGATGCTCAATCGACTGAACCACCCAGGTGTCCCTGGGATTGATTTTTTTAACTGAATGTGTGAGTTGCAATGATGAGAAATGACTGGGACAGCCCCATGTGCCTAACAAGGCATTATAGGCACACGTAACAATAAATTATTACCTTGTTACATGGCAACACATTATTCACCTGATAAATCTTTACTTAAATATATTGGCTTGAGCTTTATTTCTCTTACTATGAACTGGTTGACTGTCTCTTTATAACTGGTACCTTGGTACCTCTCTCTCGTTATCTTGAACTAATACATATATATTACTATATACATTATAATGTCTTTGTGTAGGCTGTAAACTCTCTGAGGACAGGGACCACAACCTATGTTTCTTGATTACTCTTGTAGTACTCAGCACAGTATATTCTTATTTAAAATAAGGAACTGATGGGGGAGGGTGGCTGGGTGGCTCAGTTGGTTAAGTGTCTGAGTCTTGATTTTGGCTCAGTTCATGATCTCATGGTTGTGAGATTGAGTCCCCCATCAGGCTCTGTGCTGAGTGTAGAGGCTGCTTGGGACTCTCTCTCTCCCTCGCCCTCTCCCCTTCCCCCACTCAGGCTTGCTCTCTCTCTCTCAAAAAAAAAAAAATAAGGAACTAGCATGAGGTAAGTTGTCACCAACTCTGCCACAAGTGAAGACTGAGAACCACCAACAAAGAATAAAAAGTTACTAATTACCATCATCTATTGAAAACTATGTGTCACACACTTCATCATAGTATTTTTCATGTTTATAAGATTCCTAGTATAAGTATTATTACCCTTGCTTTGCTGGGGAAGATAGAACATTCAGGACCTCCCAAAGCATACAATTGGCATGTGGGGGCACTGGGATTGGTATCCAGGACAACTAAATTCTAAAGTCCACACTTTCCACCACATCACACGCCATTTTTATTTTCCTAATCCCAATTTCAACATTTTCCCAGAAGAATGTGATCCTATAGATGTTCTTCTTTGCTATGTACATGCTTATGGTGTTAGGTAAACTTTATCAATACGTTAAGAATTCCCATTCCTTATATTCCTTCCGTCATTATGGAATAGATGGATAAAGGTGGCAACATCGTGAATGGCACAGGGGTGTGGAAATGAAACTATAAAATTATAAAATTGGAACCATTTACAGATATTTTCCCTTTTATGATCTAGGACGCCAAAGGTCTCAGTGCTTGGCCACACATAGTCAGTGTTGGAGGCAGCACTAGAATGTGGCCTTTACACATAATTCCATGCACAAGTGTTATCCTGATTGTACAAATGTAACACCTGAGGCACAGAGGGATTCAATAATTTGTCTAAGGTCAGAGCTAGTAAGTCACAAACCCTGGCTCTGAAGCCAAGAAGACCTGGCTCCATGGTCTTCATCTCAACTGCTTACACTTTTACTAAGTAGTGACTCAATAAAAATATTTGTTGCATCTGTGTTTAATATTGAGAACATAGAAAACAAAACAAGTTAAGCGTAATATGTTTTAAATACTGAAAAACTCAGATGCTATTAAAGTACAAGACAGAATGGTGTTGTGGAAATAGCACTAGAGGCAAGTCAGAAGGAGGTGGGAAGTTGGCAGGAGTAGACAGTATTTGGGGTCAGACAGGCACACAATGGCATGTATCACTTTGGCAGGTGGCGTCAAAGTATGGTTGTTCTGAGTTAAAAATATTTTGTGCCTAATGTCCCTTGGAATTAACAATGAGATGATGCTCTGTCATGTACAAATATCTGAATAGCTTTAAGAACTCAGCCCTCCTTCTTTTCTAGTAAGACCTATCTCTGCCAAAATAAGGTGCCAAAGGGTTTTGTTTGTCCTTACTGTACGTGATGGAAGCGTATTGTTGGTTTTTTATCTTAGTGAACAGATGGGGATGGATTCATGCATGCTTGGATACATGAAACAGTATTTCCTTGAGGGAGTTTTCTCTGATTCCACTGCTTGTCATTATACAGATCTCTCTCCTGACATCTACCCACTTAACTGCAATTATTGTTTGTGTGTCCCTCTTCATTTGACTACAATATTCTTATGGGAAGGACTTGTGCCATTCCTTGTATGGTGCTTAGAACAAGGTCTGGTAGGCTCAATTAATACTTGTTGAATAAACAAAAGATTGAATCTTTAGAGGACCTACTTCTAGGTAGAATCTGACCTTATAGACTCTGACCTCTGACCTTTATTTCTCTGAAGATGAACACTGCAGGAAATTGACAATATGGACCGGAAAACACACAATTCTTGGTATTTTGCTTAAGAATAAATGAAAACTGTGGACCAAGTAATACAAAGTGAATTATCTCTTCTAAACTAAATTCATCATATCCTCATTTTGCATTCAACAGTTTTGGAGAGGGAGAACCCACTCTGCCAGGAATTGTTTTAGCACTGGAGGCATAGCCGTGAACAGATGTCGTGTGTGTGTGTGTGTGTGTGTGTGTGTGTGTGTGTGTAGGGAGGGCAAAAAAACTGAATAAATACATCATGTAATGTCATTAAATGACATATGATTACAAAGTAAATGAGGGAAATGGGATGGGGGTGATAAACACATAAGGACAAATATGAAAAGAAATAAGCACTGCTTGCCTTAACCATTTCAGAAGCCCAAAGTATTCTTACTCTACAGGAAAGAGATGTGCACATTCTAGAAATTCTCCATTTAGTGAAACTTTCCACTACTCACACCATAGGGAAAAGGAGGCAAAAAATGTGTGTAAACATCTACACACAACCTATTCTTGTTAAAAATACACACGTGCATACCCATATACCCACACAAAAATCTCAACAAAATCACTACAAGTCATGTCAGACCAAACAGAACTTGTCATGCAAAAGGGTATGGGGCCCAAATAAATCCACAAGTAAATCCTAAGACTCTCATATCAAAGGTAATAATTAGTACAAGGTTTGTTATTATTGGCTGGCAATATTCAAATTCCAGTTGAGGTATGAAGCATAAAAGAAAAAGAAGTCAGAGCAAGGATATCTACCAACCTATATACCCAGTTCAGACAATGCTTGGAATATATTAAGTGATGATAAATATTCACATAAGGAAGAGAGGAAGAAAGTGAGGGAGGAAGGGGGTCATTTTATAACTGAAATAGGAAGATATTTCTGGTTGTCAGTAAAGACTGTGATGGGCATAAAGGTTGCTGAAGAAACAATCCAGTTCTCAGACTCCACTGAGTGGGCTGAAGGAAGTGCATTTTTCTGCATTTTACTGACCACACACAGGGTGCTATTTGTCCATTTATTGGGCCCCATAATCTCATATAGGGCCTGATTATGCTTGGAGAGAGAGGGGGGGGGAGAGAGAGAGAGAGAGAGAGAGAGAGAGAGAGAGAGAGAGAGAGAATTCTGCTTGATAAGGGAAGGGGTCTCTCTTCTTTCCTGCCAGGCCTCCAGCCCACATTGAGTGCCATTTTGTACATTGTGGCAGATTTAGGACTCTGGTTTTGGCAATGGCCGGGTTCCCCCATCTGTGTCTTTGCCACACACACTCTGCCTCTATCTACCCCTCTGTTCAGAGAGTAAATGGGACATGTGGGACTCACCATGTGCTTGTCCCTGGCTGCCCTATTACGGTCTTTCTGATTGTTGGCTAACAAACATCGTATCACTCACAGCAAATGAGAACACCCTCTGGTGAGAAATGACCAAGGCCAAACTCTAGATCTGGAAATGAATGAACTGCACGTGAATTCCATTGGTGCATTTCTTATCCCCTAGCTCTGCCAGCTACAACCCCACATGACATAAGACATTTAGATAATAGTAAGTATACTTTAAGTAATGAGGATAACTGTTCTAGCTTGATAAAGTTGGATTTCAGATATGAAAACCCAAATGGCAAAGAAATAAACAAATAATCCTGGAATATGGTGCATCAGTTGGGTGTGTTATCTCTTAGACCTCGTTTCTTCACAATGTTTCACAGAAGATCTGGTAAGTGATAAATAAAGGATATCAACACACAGTATTTAGGGGACAGTTTTCAGATTTCAAAATATAAACAGTTTGCAGAAAAAAGTCACTGGAAGATGTATGACAATCTCATATTGTAAGGGGGTTTCACTGCACGTTATATGTGGTTGTCACTAAAAAGGGCATCTAGAACTCCTGCAATATATGTTTTGGGTGCACACATATGCTAGTTGTAGCTCTGGTACTTGGCAAGATCAAAGCCATTGCTGTTTCTTGAATGTGGGCTGTAGAGCTGAAAACCCAGCTCTCTCCATTTTTGATGTGTAATTGGGGGGCAAGTAATAATTGAAACTTTCTGAGCCCCAGTTTTTCTTTCTTTTTTTTATGATTTTGATTATGAGGGTAATAGCTATGTCAGCAAATAGTTGAGAGTATTAAAAAATGTATGTTAAAGCATCTATAGGTACTCAAGAAATGTTTGTTGTTTTTACTTCCTGGTCTATCTAAGGCCAGAATGTTGAGATTGATTTAGAAAGAATCATTGTCTCTGACTTCGGCTCAGATCATGATCTTGTGGTTCGTGAGTTCGAGCCCCGTGTCGGGCTCTGTGCTGGCAGCTCGGAGCCTGGAGCCTGCTGAGATTCTGTGTCTTCCTCTCTCTCTGGCTCATCCTGGCTTGCACTCTATCTCTCAAAAATAAATAAACATTAAAAAAATAAAAATAAATCATTGTCTCTAGTCCTGGAGTAAGCAAACATGGTATGATTCTATCTCTGCTCTGTCCCTGACCGGGTATTTGATCTTGAACCAGTCGCTTGACCTCTCTGGGCCTCAGTTTCTCATCTCTTGAACAAGAAGACCTCTAACGTGCTTTTCCAGCTCCAACATCTTTGCCTTTACGACAGGAACTAACAAGAGAGGGCTGATTAAGGGAAACTGAAATCACATAGTTGGGCTTCAATCTCAATTCATTTGGTTAAACTCTCCACTTTTAAAATCCTATGGGACTCTGCTCTCACCAAGTAATCTACCCTTAAGCAAAATGGATGCAACCTACTTCAGAGTCATCATGTTGCCTGATATCTCTGTCACTTGGGTTCCTGAAGAATAACAGAGACTGGTGGCCCCCTCTCTGGGATTTCTGTGTAGGACACTCTGAGGAAGAAGAGAGGGTTCTTTGCATGCTTCCCAATATTAGGGTCTAAATAGCTTCAGGGCTTTCACTCCCAGGGATTTTTAAGATGTTCCCAACATTCTCCTGAGAGGCTTCCATAGTCATGAGCATTTCCAAGAAAGGGAGACATGCTTTTGCAGTAGATTTTGTTTAGTGACCCAGGAAATTTAAAATGCACAGATTGTGCTGCCAGCCCTGACTGCCAATGTCTTTACATTCTGCTCTAATCCTCCCCAACAAGGGCCATCTATCGACAACCCAGATCTGTGGAGGCATCCTGGTCCTTTCAAATGCGGAGCCCTGGTTGGTTCAAGAGCTCTAGCTTTCTGCTTTCTTACATCCAAGTGTAAGTTAAGAAATTCAGCCCTAGACACTTCCTATGCCTTTTAAAGATCAAAGCTTCAATAGAATTAAGGTCATTTGCATGATGGCATTTTGAAAATTGTTCAGCAACTGGGATAATAAGTGTTTATAGATTGGAGCCTCCCTACTGGTGTTAATCCAGGGGACGCAACTACCCAACTACCCATTTAGAAGGCAGGCTTCAGTTGACACTTGTTATAAAATACCATGTTATGTTATATGACACGTGTTATAGTATAACAAGGTGGTATGCTATATTTCTAAAGCATAGTAGTCTCTTATGCCTTTTTTCCTAGACAGTGGAAATAAGAGAAACTGGAATTTATAGTGGGTTAGGTAAACCACTGCTCTCAATAAAAAGTAAAATGCATTGTGATAACTAACTGAATTGACCAGCATATATTTTTAGGCAAACAGTCTTTTCAAGAAGCAAATTATCAAAGCTCCTTAACACAATCATCACCAATCATTGGAAGGGACATCTCAAAGAGAGTAAGCAAATTGCTCGCTGGGATGACGTCAGGAGAAGAAATAATCTGTTAAAGAATTGAGAGCACTCACATTCAGCATAGACAGAAGATGGGGAAATGAATTTTTTATTTAAAAAAAATCCACAACAATTAATGGGTATATCCATAAACCTTTCCCAGAAAAAAGTGTAATTGTAAAGACTAAGTACACTAGCTTCAGCAATAACAAAATGAAGGACTCATGGTAAAAAACAAACAAAAAAGAAGTCACATTATAATATACAAAGGGAAAAAGATGTGAATTATAAAGTGTTAAAAGGGGCTTCAACAGACGAGATTGTTCAGAGCCTGGAAGAGGCAGATTATGAGGCACTGCAAGGTCCCACAATGTCTCTTTTGCTTCAGCAGCTGCGTCCCACGCCAGTCAGCCAACAGACTTGTATTTAGTGAGAGCCCACTCTGTTCCACACTGTGCTTCGGGCTTTTATATTCACTCCAAGAGCTTAGGGTCCGGAAACCTCCCAAATGAAGATTCACAATTTCCTCCAAATTGTGCCCTTCTATCAAATTGTGTTTGTCTCTTCCTTTTCCTAGGAAATTCTAGACTAGTCTTATGTATGTGTGCGTGCACACTTGCATGCAAACTGCGAGCTGTTTCCATTCTCTTGGGCTAGGCGTCAAATGTTCTGCAGCTTCAATACTAAATACTCCCCTGTCACTTTGTTGTGAGGCCAAGGAAAGTGTTTAATAGACATTTCCTCATGCCTTGTGGTACTGGGGCTGAGGTAAAATAAAAGTAAATCAGATTCTCCACTGAGTTAAATCCTCTTATCCAAACAGGCTCCCTGCCCTTAACTCTGAGCATACAAGTTTATTTAGGAGGCCAGAGGCAGTAGTCATCCAGGGTTTCCACACTGGTTAGAATGCACCCTGCAGATCTCTTGGAAGCGTGGGCTACCACTTTTGGCTAAACAGTTCTGGACATAATAAATTGCCCAAGCTCTAACCTTTCCTGAAGATCTGAGACAGCACTGGCCTGTCCCTGTACAGTTTATCCCATGTGGCCTCGCCTCAACATGATGCTGATCTCTTCTGACAGCAGAGCACAAAAGGAGAAATAGGAAATGACAGGTCAAACACTCGGCAGAGTCTTTTCCCTTGTGCGTTTCTTGTGTGTCCCTGTAGTCGTGAGTGGGATTGTTAATGTCCAGACACACAGAAGTGTAAGGTGCTAGGTTTTTCTAAGGCTAATGTGCTTCAGAAGGCACAGAAAACCAAGGACAAGTCCAGGTTGAGCTACTTCTTTGAAAATTGCCATTAATGTCACACAAGTCACCCCAGCGGGATCTTGCCTTTTTTCTACTCCAGTGAAAACAGGAAATGGATTTAAGGAGGAATAAACAACAGAAACTCTATGCAGTTCTGTGAAACACCTGACCAGGCACAGAGTATAAAACCAAACTCCAGAAAGAAAGGTGAGATTTGGGGATTGGGAATCTGACTTGTGGAGCTTTCCAATCAGAATGCTTTTTTTTTTTTTTTTAAAGCTTTCATGGAACATTAGATCTAGAAAGATCTCGGAGATCACTAGCCTAACCCCTCCTTTTATTTACAGATGAGAAATCCAACCCATAGAGGGAACATGATGTACCAGAGGCCACACAATTATTGGAGGCAAAGCCATGACTGGGATTCTTGCCTCTCCTGACATATGAAACCTGAGATAGGAGGACTCTGCAGTGTGAAGGGAATGAAGGATGTGCACTCAGAAGCAGGGGCTGTGCTGAGTTTGACACTTGGGATCTTGATCCCAGTGGCCCAACAAAGGCTGCTCTCGGACAAGCCATACCTCCCTAGAATGGGACAGAAGAAATGAACACAGTTCCTTCCTCCCAGAAAAATTTCCTGAACATCAGAAGAGCTCTGTTTCCTAAGGATAGAAACCTTAGAGGACCTTTTTTTCAGGTCTTAGGGGAACACCCAGCACTGTCAGCAGGGTTCTGAGGCCACAGGGCTCTCTGCCATTAACCTGTCAACTGTAATCAGTTTTGGCTCCTAGCAGTGACCCTCATTTGGGAGGAAAATAAAAGTGGAACCAAATGGGTGGCTACCTGTCCAGTAACATACAGAACTAGCTGGAACTTCAGCAAATTAATTTGGCTAAGTCTCAAGTTTCTCAACTCAAAAATGAAGGGAATTTGAACCACACCCTTTCTCTATGTTCTTTGGGATGTCTCTTTTCTATTTCACTGGGATGCTGGGAGGATAATTAGGCAAGGACTACAGAATATAATAAATTAAAAGATGTCATTCTTATAATCATCATTTATGGAATATTCCTCAGCTTGTATCTTAGGGACCTGCTAGCATTACTGGTCACATTTTTCACCCAGAGAAGCAAAGAAATGCAAAGTGTTCCATACTTGAGAGCTAGAATAGAGCTGTAGGTTAGGTTCTCAGTCCTTAGCTCACTGTTTGTTTACCATACCCCTTGACTTTGTCATTTGGGGAAAAGGAACAGTTTCTGCTAAAAACCTTAAAAGCAAAGAGGTATCATTTTTGCCCAGAGAGAGGAGAAAGTTCTCCACAAAGTTCTGTTTTCCTATTTTTGTTTTTCGTTTTTGTTTTTGGCCATGTGTGTTTTTGTTCATTAGAGTTGCCATTTTTAAGTCTTATTAAAAATTGGCCTTTTCATAATTTTTGCCTGAAGAACGGGAGTATATAATGTTTTAAAAAATGTATCTTTTGATTTGAAAATACTATACATTCATGTAGAATTTGGAAAGCAACATATAAAAGTATAAAAGAGAAGAAAAAAATTAACTGTACCATTAGCACTCATAGATAATAGCTGTACATTTTTAGTTTAGTTTATTTAGTAGTTTAGTTTATTTCTTACTAGTCTTTTTGTATATAACTTTGGGATTATACTTGCAACATACACACAAGGTATCTTCTTGGAGTCATTAAATGTTCAGACCCACAGACAACCACATGCTACATTTGGCATTGGTCTACTTGGAAGGAACCACAGCTCGCCAGCAGGGAAACATCACGTGCTCCTTTCCAGCACGTGTCCTCACAGTGGTCCAGCAGAGCAGTATAGCTCAGGTGCAAGAGATCATAGACATATCAGAGGATGAAGGAGCCACTGTGGCTTAAAATCCTCATGCCCTGTAGGAGTCAGCATATGGTGTAGCAACTCCACAGACATAGCTTCCAAGGTCCCAGAGTCATTGCACTTAGAAGTCATAGCATGGCACCTCCTCGGGTAATTATAGTTCTCTGAGTCCAGATGCAATTCACCAATCAGGGGTTAATTTGGCCTAGCAACACAGTTGATACATACCACCTTTTTCCTTTTTCTAGGGAAATAGACCCAGAAAATTAAGATATGGTCAGATTCTCTTATGAAAGGGAGAAAGATTTTATACGCAATAGTATATACAATTTTTTTAGCCCTTAAAAAAAATCTTAACATTAAATCAAAAACATGTTTCATTGCTACTAAAGGTGTTTCAAAAACACGACTGCCTCACAATGTATTTATACAAGCCCCTAGTACTGTGTATTTAGCTAGTTCCAAGTTTTTCACGGAAACTATTGCCTAAATGAACATCCCCAAAACACAAATCCTTGTATTTATATAAAACTGATCATTTCCTTAACATAAATTCAGGGAATGGAATTACTGGCTGAGTCTGAAGTTTATCAACTCTTAATACATCTTTGACAAGCTACTCTTTAAAAAGAAAATAGCAGTCTACACTTCAACTAGAACTGTATGAAAGTATCTACACCTTCAGCAACATGGCTCTCTGTCTTTAAAACATTTGGAAAATTTATAGGGGAAAATGCTGTACTTGTAAAAACTACTTTTCTTTGGATAACTGATGAGTTTAGAAATGTTTACATGCACAGTCATTGTTTTGTTAATTGTCTATTCTTGCCCTTTCCCGTTTTTATTTTGGGAAGCTCATTTTCTTAAGTATTAAGGATATTTACATTTGAGTCCTATAGGCTGTAAACTTTTTGCAGTCTTTACTTTTTCTTTTGTTAGAAATGCTCATTTCTAGGTAGACAAATCTATCAATCTTTTTCTATATGCTTGCATCAATATTTGAAAGTGAGATTGTTTTTGCTATTGGGGGTGCTTTTGTGGGTGTGCATGCACACTTTCTAAGTGTTTAAAATCCATATTTTCTTGCTTTGTAATGTGCACTAAAAAGCTTTTTGTTTATTTTTAGGGCCTGGAACATTTAAAATTTTTTTTTTTCAATGTTTATTTATTTTTGGGACAGAGAGAGACAGAGCATGAACGGGGGAGGGGCAGAGAGAGAGGGAGACACAGAATCAGAAACAGGCTCCAGGCTCCGATATTTTTAGGGCCTGGAACATTTAAAATTTTTTTTTTTCAATGTTTATTTATTTTTGGGACAGAGAGAGACAGAGCATGAACGGGGGAGGGGCAGAGAGAGAGGGAGACACAGAATCAGAAACAGGCTCCAGGCTCTGAGCCATCAGCCCAGAGCCTGACGCGGGGCTCGAACTCACGGACCGCGAGATCGTGACCTGGCTGAAGTCGGACGCTTAACCGACTGCGCCACCCAGGCGCCCCGTGGAACATTTTATAGAATTATGACTTTTCCATTCCTTCAAAGTTTGAAGGAATTTATACTACAGCTATGTGTCCTCAGTATATTTTGTGAGATAAATTTTAGACATGTTTACAAAGTTTATTCTATTTTTATTCACTATTCAGAATTTCTATATCTTTTTAGGGCATTGTTAGTAAATTACCTTTTCATAAAATATTACCAATTTTATTGAGGTGCAAGCACTTACTGGCACAGAATTGTAAATACAATTCAAATAAAAATACCATATAGACTTCTATAGGTTTATGTATTTTTCCTTATATGTATGTGTTTTAACTTTTTTTTTCTTTTTACTCCTGCCTTTCTTATATTAGACTATCTAGGGGGTTGCACATTCTACTTTTCTAAGAATTAGCTCCTGATCTTATTTATTATTCTATTGTTTTCTGATTCACTAATTTTTTTGACCATAATTTTTAATAATAATCTGTCTCCCTTGCTTTACTTAGTTGTTTTTTTTTTTTATGACAAAAACTGTAATTCCAAGAAGTCATTACAGGAGATTCTAGGCAATGGTATATCCTGGGACTAGGGAGAAGAGAGGAAAATAAGTTAAGTCAACGGATCACTTAGCGTCATGTCTGAATACACAAGAACATGACATGCTTCTGAGACAGAAAGAAACCAGGATGTGATTCTAGATGAAGCTGCAGTTCCAGGGTTTCCAAGTGGAATCCCATTCCCTTTATGTAGAGGAAGTTGCTCTGTGATTCTGAAGATGATGAAGAACAGTTTCCAGCCAGGCTCTTTGCTCCCCTACGTCTAAACACTTAGTACGTGCCAGACACTGTGCCGAGTCATTCGTACGAACCGTCTCATTCAAGTCTCATGAAAACTCTATGAAATAGGGAGTCATATTCTCCCTATGTTTCACGGTGGGGGGTGGGGTGGGGTGGCCAATAGAGTGACTCGCCCAAAGTCACATAGACAGGATGTGAATCCAGCTGTGTCAGACTGCAGAGCTTGCGTTTTTAACCACTCTGATACACCACAGTTTTATTACCCCTGACCTTAATTGCAACAGCATGGTCTTATCATTTAAGGGAGGGTTTGCTGAGCCTAGGATCAATGATCAAAACGAACTTAAAGTCTATGACTCATTATACCCATATTATTTCTTCTCAAAATCCCATCCATTTCTCACCTTAAAGCAAGCAGATCACTTGCATAGAAAACAATACTTGAACTGAACGTCTGAGCGGTCAGTATATTTCTCAGCATGCCAGTCAATATTACCAAAAGAAAGGGGAAGGGAGAGAGTTGGGGGAGGCAGCTATTAAAAGAGAAAGGGGGGGGGATGATAACCGAGATTACATCCCAAAGAATCTGACCGTGTATCATGTTCAGACATGCTACACAAAGTCATTTAAAACACAAAGTCATTTTAAAAATTGAAATTAAAATGTCTAAGGATTCAATCAATTTACCAGATGATACAGGTCTGTGAATTTTATACTTTTGAAATGGTTTCCCTTGAGCATAGTCCGGCCATTTTTTTTTTTTTTTCTTGCCCCTTCATGCAAGAGAAGAATGAAATAGAAGGAGGGTAAAGTTGCAACTGAATTGAATGTGATATAATGTGAACGTGGCCAGAGCCACCAAGAGTGAATGACAGCAAACTTCAGGTCAGGTGATTTCTCTCTGGAAGTTCAGTCAGAACAGCAGGAGACACAAGCCCAGGGGATTCCATTCCACTCTGGTCTGATTCTTTCCATCAGTGCCGGCATCTACATTCAAGACCTCTCCTGAATAGACCCAATTCGCTGCATATTTTTTCAAGAGCACAGTAGCTGTTCTTAACATGTTAGCCAATCATGCCTGTCAATTTATGCCATTCACACATACTTTAAAAATGTGTGTGTGTGTGTGTATATATATGTATATATACATACATATACGTATATATATGTATACTTCAGATACCAAAAAGCAAAAGCCACCTATAAAAGACGAGACCCATGTTCATGAGATTTTTATGCAGAACTCCATTCACTGTTTTGGCTGAAACAGGACACCCCCGTTCCCCGCACCCCCCTCCTCCCCCGTTAGACTGCTGGTGAATGCCCAGGAAGGGAGGAAAGAGTAGAAAAGGCAGACAGGAAATGTTATTTAGTATCTGACAGTAAAAAAGGAAGTCGATTCTGTACTTACAATAGCAGTCGGAGTGGCAGCCAGCACACAATAGAGCACCAGAGGGGTGATGAAGCTTTCTTCCTCTGTCCCCGGGTAAGGCTTCATTAAGTCTCCGTCCTGACAGAAGAATCCTTGGATATGCACCTGAAAAGTGTCAGTGCATTCGAAGTAGTAGGCAAGCAGCACTGTCCCAGCCATGATGACAAGCTGAAAATACAGCATGGCCACACAGAGACATTAGCAGGTCTTCGGAGCCGCGTTTGCCCCTCAGAGCACACTCCCTCCATCACCCCAGCAGCTTTCCTCTGTTGGTATTGGCGAGTGTGTGCGTGCCTGGCTCAGCGTGCTCTGGGCTCAGGGAGGGTGTGCTTGCTTGTCTGCCTTGTAACATCTGTTCTAGAAACCTCGCAGAAAATAATTAACGGCTCCCATCTGAAAGGCAGACCACAGCAAGGCTTATAGAGAGACCCAGCTTCTGCTGCCACCCTCTCAGAGGAAGCACGGGAGCCAAGGTAATATTTCCATTCAGGACAGAGGTGAAAAGTCAAAGGGCAGCAGCATAAGAATTGGCAAGATGTAGATGTGAGAGCTGTTCGTGAGAAAGCTCATGAAAGAGTAGAGATAAACTTGCCTTATTATAAAATGTTAGAGGCAGGTAAATCATGAATGAATAAACCAATGCACAGGAAAGCTAAAACCTGGAAAGGTTGAGGCAGGTTTTCAGAACCACACCCTTCATTATTGGCAGGGAGGAACACAGTACAGGCGGCCTGTATCGGTCACGGCTGTTACCTTTTCCAAAAAGGTTTTACGTTTATTCCAAAATGCTTTCCCCCAGTAAATCCAGGACTTTCCTGATAACATCTTATTATAGACACAGATCGTTCCTAAGGTTTAGACATAAAAAGGGACATAATTATCCTTTAATTCTGACTCACGAATGTCCCAGACACTCACTGAGGTTTAGATGTAGCCTTTCGTAGGTATGAGAGGTTGAGCGAACATAGAAATGTCGACATTCATGGTCTCATTCATATTTGGAAACACCAAAGTACCAGGATAAGATGGTTATAAAGGTAGATAGAAAACAGATTTTTGAGGTTATGAGACTACAGAAAATTAAGCTGAAAGGGTTCTTGGAGATATTCCCGTCTCAAACCTTTATATTTCATAGATGAGAAGGCTGAATGGGGAACTGACCACTGCTGAATTATCCAACAAGTAAGCTAAACATGTACTTAGGTTGAGAATCAGCAAAGTAGGGAAACTAAAATGGAGAAAAAATATCTTACAGTGTTGTTTTTTTAAAAAAGTATCAAAACAATCATTATGGAATAAAATCAGAACTTGGGAGGACATGTTTGTACATCGTTTATGGCTTAAAATTGTTTTTACTTGGAAGTACCTATGGGTCAATGAGGGAGAAGGAAAGGTTTAGGAAATCTAAAGGTCTGAATCTAAAGCTGGAATCTTAAAATCTAAAGCTGGAATAGCCCTGGAATGACTAACCTAAGGTCATGATAGCTAGTTTGTGTAAGTCTGGGACTAGAAACCCACATTTTCTGATCCTCAGAGGAAAAAAAAATACCTGTATTATGGCATCAAAATTTCGTTCTACACAAAAACCTGGAGAGTTACGGGGCGGAGGACAGGCTCGACTCTAACGGCAGTCTTACCTATTTCATATCCATTTCTTTAGCTACAACATAGCAGACAAGCCTTACACTCTGCCCACTCTCTGAAACCAGGCACAGCCTCTACTTCCGGGAAATTATTTCTGCAGTTTCTCCTTCTTGTAGCTGAAAGCATTCAGAAACTCCTATCCATTCTGCTATAAAGGTCTTTTACCTTTTGGCCTCATCCATTGCCACCTTCCTTTACCTTCAGGTAGGTCGTAGATCATACTTTCCGTTTGTTGTCCTTCATACACGACTTCTCTCTGGTTGTATATGAATGATATTTTACCATCTGGCATTTTCTGTCCCTCTTCCCCAGAGGACCTGCTGTCACAACTTCTGACCATCTAGTAATCTCTGGACACTCCTGTGTGTTTCTCTGCACCTGAAGTTATTTCTTGGCACCACATGTAAATCACCAGTGCTCAGGCCAGCCATCTCTGCTGTTTCAGCACTTTGTTTCTTTTCTCTTTAGCCACAGAGAGATTTGGATTAGTATGTTTCCCGTAAGAGTGAGAGAGAGGTACTCCAAAGCTGCCCTTGCTAACAGGTGTTCCTGTTGGCTGCTAGTGTATGAAGTCAAGGCCATGAAGTTTCTCTTTTGTGCTTCACTGGTCAACTGAGATGACCTGATGGGAAGGAACCTAGCCAGCTGACCTGAATGTTCTGGAGCTGAGAACACACTATGATTGCAACAGTGTTGGGACTTTACCTCCAGGGCTACCTGTGCCTCCTGCACAGGCCTGATCTGGGATTTCTTTGTATATCCTCCATGTGGCTGGAAACATATTTCTGTCTCTTGGCTTCATCAGCCCTTGGGGAATAACTGCTTGGAGAACAGGCAGGATCTATGGGAGCTTTTGGATAAAACAAAACCCAAAAATGGCAGCTAGCCCCCTCTCTTGAGGACAAGTGTCCTATTTTACTGGGTGCCTCTGTGCTACCACCTCCATTTGAAAAAGGTCAAGATGAAAGTGAAGTAAACAAAAGCAAAAACATACGTAGGTAAAACGACTCATTAGAAAAACGTAGAATAGAAACTTTTAGAACATAGACTGTCCTAACTTCAAATACATCAAAATCAACAATAATGACAACAACAAAAAAGCTAAGGTCAATATGCCCAAATTTGAAATCTATAGAACAAACCTTGAATAACTGCCTGGCCAATTGAATCCTGGAAGCAACATTCAGAGAGAACTGAATTAATGCACAAATCAGTTAATTGCAGGGCATAAAGTAAAGAACAGAGAACCTGGGAGGCTCAGGGGAGTAGAGGTAGGTGGGAACTTTGGAGCCTCCTGGACAGAACGGACCTATCAGCATAAGTCTGTTTACTCTGCTCCGACTCCCTGACCAGCCAGAAACCCCTGCCTGTCATTTTCAAGTAATCCCCAGACTCCCTGGAGAGTCTCCAGTTATGCCAGTTAGAGATGCACAGAAGCAAAAACAGAACAATTCGGATCTTGATTTCTAGGTTTCCTTTCTATTGAACATTCTCTCATGACCACATATCAAAAAGAAGCTTTGCATTTACTGCAGGAACAGAAATGCTGTGCTGGTTCTGCTTCCCTGAACAGAGAGGTCCGCCTTGCAGCTCTGATGACGGTGCACAATTAGCCGTCAGCATCCTCCCTTCTTCCTCTCTGTCCTGGGCCGTGATTCATCGCTGTCTAGGTTTGTGTCACTGGTGCCAGCTGGCACGCTCACCATCTCTGTTGCTTTCTCCAGCCCCATTTAGGGATGCATGGAGGGAGGCCATAATGTTGGTGTCACATGAGCAGATGGCGAGGCTGTGCTGGACCCAAGTGCTGGTGGAGGGCTGATGATATCGGTGTGAAAGGCGCAATTATGGCTGTGGGGGGAAGGAGTTCATGTACCAGGGGTTTTCCTCAGCTTCAGTTCCCAAGAATGACAATCCGATATTCGAAAACGCATCAAATCCTGACCCATCCGCAAGGATTCAGAAGGCAGAAGACAGCAATATCTGAAATTCTGCCTCTCAGGGTTGAGAGACCTGTGTTTCTATCCTCTGCTGATTAGAGAAAAGTGATTATCGGAAAGAATGGTAATGGGGAAGGTCACAAAGCTGGGGGCAAAGGCTGAGATGACAGTACATTTTCCTTTGGTCTGTCAAGTCTGGGGTAATTGTGGACCAGTAGTTTACATGACCTGATACAGGCCGCAAGAGTGGGGGAACATGGGGTGCCTGGGTGGCTCAGTCAGTGTCTGACTTCGGCTCAGGTCATGATCTCGCGGTTCACGGGTTTAAGCCTTGCACTGGGCTCTGTGCTGACAGTGTGGAGCCTGCCTGGCATTGTCTCTCTTTGCTTTTCTCTCTGCCCCACCTCAAAATAAATAAATAAACTTAAAAAAAAAGCAGTGGGGGATCAGGTAATGATGGTATGACTCATGAGAGTGAGTGAATGTGAGTGTGTCTGTTGTGCAGGAGCATGTAGGCAGACATGTGAGGTTGGACAATGAGAGGGCTGGTATCTGGTCTAGAGTGTTTGGGCATATCTGAAACTGGGGAAGCCTAGTCTAGGTGACCAACCATCTCAGTTTGCCCAGGATTGAGGGGTCTCAGGGTGCATGGGACCTTTCAGTGCTAAAACCAAGATAGTCCTAAACTAACTGAGGTGCTAGGTCACTCCACCAGAGGCAACAAATGTTTCCCTCTCCAAACAGGTTTCTCATTCTGGTTTTGCCAGGACCTATCAAGACTACTGCAAATTAATCAGTCAACCCACAACTGTTTGTGGGAGCCGCCCCTATGTTCAGTCCCGAACTAAGTGCTGCGAAGGTGCAGAATTCTCAGACATGCTCTCTAACGTCAAGGAGTTTGTGATCCAGCTGGGGAGCGCTCACCAACACAGGAAACAGACAATGGTCTATAGATCTGTAGGAGGGGGTCAGCTAATCCCGAGGTGGGGTTTGCACATGGCTGCCTGTGCCCGGTGAGCTGGTAGGGAGGGAGTCGGAAGAGGAGTAGGTAAAGGGCTGAGGCCTGGAGAAAAGAGCACAAGGGGATGGACAGGGCAGCATGGTGTCTGCTTAGGGGATTGGTTTTGACTTAGCCCCATGGACATATGTGCAATTCCAAAGAGAGAGGGGATAAAGGAAACTCAGCAGAAGGAACACTGCATCAGAGCTTAGATGATAAGATTCGGCAGGGTTGCAATGCAGAAGCAATGTCTTAGGACCCCAGGAAAGAGTACACTTTAAGGACTCACATGTTTTTCATATTAAGAGGGAGCAAGCCAGGCACAGGTGTCACTAGCGGCACACAAGGGCTGGGGTGGGAAACCCGCAGGTGGCGTGAATGGAAGTGGGAACTGAGGTAGTACACTGGAGGGGAAACGTGACAAAACCGGTCTTGAGCCCTTGTGAGACCTCCTGGGCACCTCTACACGTAGGTGTGATCCTTTGAGAGGGGATGGAAGTTCCCCACAAATAACAGAGGCAAGAGCCAAGAAGGAAGGGGAGGAGATGGTGATGGGAAGGGTGATGATATATATGATGCATATGTCCCAGGAACGGCTCTAAGAACGTCACATAAATTAACTCTTCTTCTGCCCAGACACCCTGTGTGGTAGGCATGTTATTATTTCCATCTTGCAGGTGAGGAAACGGAGGCACAGAGAGATAGCGTGAATTCTATAAGGTCACACAACTCACAGGGGCGAACCCAGGATGATGACTGTAAATATGATGCATCTTTCCACACAACCTTAAGCGGCCAGGGGAAAATGAGGTCATGAGTTTAAGGTGGCATGACATCAAGGGGTAAACTATGTGCTGCACACTTGAGTCCTTTCTTCAAAGGCTTCCTAGTGTCAGTTTCCTCATCTGCAGGAAAGTAAATAACTAACTCATAAATATGCAATGGGACACGTTTACGTATTCTCAGTTTGTTCCAAAAAGGAGTTTCATCAACATCCATCAAATGAAGTGTGCAAGCATCAGTGAGAAGGTGGAACAGAAGAAAGGAAGTAGACAGGAATTTCAGAGACAGGAATTTCATCCTTGAGTATAAGTTGCCTAACAGCACAATAAGGAAATGCTGGTCTGTTACACATTTCACAGTATCTGTAAGATAAAAGCCAACCAATGTTTAAAGGAAATAGAATCTTTCTGATGTAGTAACTGGGCTGGAATTCGTCCTGGGTTCTCATAAAGGGTGTGTTGTGATAAACAGTGATTCAAAGCTGAGGATGATGGCGCTATTTTTTTTTTTTAACGTTTATCTATTTTTGAGAAAGAGAGAGAGAGGGAGGGAGAGGAGCAGGGGAGGGGCAGAGAGAGAGAGGCTGACACAGACACCAAAGCAGGATCCAGGCTCTGAGCGGTCAGCACAGAGCCCAACGTGGGGCTCAAACCCACGAACTGTGAGATCCTGACCTGAGCTGAAGTCCAACGCTTAATTGACTGAGCCACCCAGGCGCCCCAGTGCTGTTTGTTTTTAATATGGGACCCCACATCAAGTCTTAGCATAGGCTGATGACGTAGCATCAAAGCAAAATGCACAAAAACAATATTGTGGGGTAGAATGGAGGTGGTGGGTATTATGACCCAGTCTAGGTAGAACTTGAGAGACACAGCACAATGAAAGGCTAAGAGTGTGGGCCAGGTTTCCTGGGTTGGAAACTCACTCTGCTGCTTACTAGGCATGGGACTTAAATTCTTGTGCTTCAGTTTCTCCATTTGTAAAATGGGGCTAATAATACTTTAGCATGAGAACTATACAGTAAGTATTCAGGGAAGTGTCTGACTTGGCAGAAGGCACAGACTATATTCTTCAAGCACTCCTTCCTAGGTATTGTTTCTCTCAGGTTTAAATTTTTTATTTCTAGTTTATTTTTTGAGAGAGAGAGAAAGAGATGGGGTGAGCAAGGGAGGGGCAGAGAAAGAGGGAGAGAGAGAGAATCCCAAGCAGGCTCCACAGTGTCAATGCAGAGCCTGATGCAGGGCTCAAACTCATGAACCAAAGATCATGACTTGAGCCCAAATCAAGAGTTGGAGGCTTCACCAACTGAGCCACCCAGGTGCCCCTCTCTTAGGTTTTGAAAAACTATTGGGTAGCAGTGAATTGGATACTATTTTCTAGTAAGTAACCTCCTAGTGAAGTACAGAGCTGTGTCTTGTTGTTTTGTTTTTTTTTTTTACTGATTTAATTGTTTAAATTGTTTACTAATTTAATTTAGTTGTTAAGTAATATTTAAATGTCATTATTAGATTAGCAGAAGAAGCCTTTAATCAGGCTCATCTCTGTAGGACAAATCTCTTAACTTCTCCACGTCCCAGTTTTTGTCGGAAAAAATATTGAGTTACTTTTCAAGGCTATAATGAGAACTGAGGATATTATACATAAATATCAACAACAGTACTTTGGCACATAGTAGATGCTTAATAAGTGGTATTCCTAGTTGTTATCTTCATTTAGTATTATTGAATCTTAATATGTCCTCTTATTATGGTGGTTTTCCAGACTACAGGTCTCAAACCATTAATGGACTATGAAATAAATGTACACAGTTTTTGAGTTCAATTAGAATTCTTTTAGTGAAAAAGAACAGAATTGAATATATCAGAGTTTCACACACAGTAAGAGCAAATGTTTTTATGTGAAACTAGTGTATAACATATAGGCAGAGGAAGTATGTATAATACAGTGTGAAATGTGTTTCTTACTATGGATTGTAGTAAAAAAAATCCTTCAATAAAACATGATTTTATTAGATACTTGTCTGATAGTGTACAAGTTCCTTACATTATAGTGATTAAGACACATAGGTTCAAACCCCAAATCCACTTAATTACTACTGTAGGACTTTGAACCAATTATATAACCCGTCTATGCCTTAGTTTCCTCACATGAGAAATGAGTTCTCATTGGAATGGTATAAGAACTATATGATTTAGTATAGCAAAACCACTTAGCAGGTACTCAATAACTATTAGCTGCTATTTTATTAAGACATCAGTAGAATATAATTTTTTTTTTTTCTGTGTGAGCAAATAATACCACATGCACTGAAGTATGTAAGAGAATATAGTCATTCCATTAGCCAGGACCGAATAGCCAGCTAGATTTTCCATCTACAAAATGATGCTTCTTGATGAGCATCATAGTTCCACAATAATGAATTTTCAAGAATCATGTAACTGTTCTTAGTTTTACTATTTACAATCTTATCTCTCAAGATATGAAGACATAAAAATAAAATATTAAACTGTCAATTAATTCTCCTTTGTCAGTATATCTGATCCTTATTTGCCCTTTATAGTTTTATATTTTCTGAAAGAATTTTTTAAAAATTTATTTTATTGTGGTAAGAATAAAAGATGAGATTTACACCCCCCCAACAAATATTTAAGTGTGCTCTGTGGTGTTAGTGACCATAGGTGCAAGGTGCAGCAGACATCTCGAGCTTACTCATCTTACTTAACTGAAACTTTATTCCTTTTGATTACAAATTCTCTATTCCCCCTCACATCTGTGTCTTTTAATTAACAGGCAATTAAGCTGTGCTTAAGAATGACATCCTCTTGTGAAACCTGGACAGTCACAATGGACCAGTGTGTGTCTGAGAATCCATGGCCTTCATTAAAAAAATTTTTTTTTAACATTTACTTATTTCTGAGACAGAGAGAGAGACAGAGCATGAGCAGGGGAGGGGCAGAGAGAGAGGGAGACACAGAATCTGAAGTAGGCTCTAGGCTCTGAGCTGTCTGCACAGAACCCGACGTGGGGCTCGAACTCATGGACCACAAGATCATGACCTGAGCTGAAGTCAGACGCTTAACCAACTGAGCCACCCAGGTGCCCCACATCCCTTCTTTAAAGAGAACAGGTACATCCAGAGGCGAGGACATGTGGATGAAATGGGACTGTTTAGTCAATCAACTAATATTTATCGAATGCCTACAACATGCAGACACTGAGGGTATTCACCTGCTAACAAAACTGAATAGCAAATAACAAGTCTGTTAACAAAGCAGACATGATCTTTAAACATGTTGGGTTTTCTGTGGGGGAGACAGATATCATAAAAGCAATCTCAAATAAATGATAATGAGGGCTCATTTGAGTAAACACATGACAAGCTATATAACTTGAAATGCATTATCTTACATGATATTCATGCTTCCTTGTGAGATAATGAGTTGCTCTCATTTAAAGAAAAGAAACTTTATCCAAGCTCACAGGCCTAGTGAATGGCAGAGCCAGGGTTTGAACCCCTGGTGCCATTTAACCACTCTTTCACACTTCAAACCTGCAGTTAGCATAATGAAATAAGGTTTGTAAAATTCTCAGCATAATGCCTAGCACGTGGTAAGTGCTCAGTTCTTTCTCTTGTTCTTTGGATGCTATTTGCTTGTTCTTTTCTTTCTTTTTTTCTTTTGTGAAAGTTTTTTCTTCTGTGAAAGTTTTTATTTAAATTTCAGTTAGTTAATAGACAGTGTAATATTAGTTTCAGGTGTATAGTATAGTGATTCACTTCGTACAATAGGCTTGTTTTTTTCAATGCTTTTTTGCTTGCCTTGGGGTAAGAGTAGGGATTGACTGAGGGCCCCCACACACAACCACACCCTCCTTTCTTAGTATTTAAAATCACTACTTTCTCTTGCCTCTGACCATTCTTTCCCTGACTCCTTTAAATTTCCCTTTTCTTGTGCCTGGTTTGTAAATGGCAGTGCTCTCCTAGGATCTATCCTTGCCCCTCTTTTCATTTCCTTTCCATGTTCTCTTCTTGGGAGATCTCATCTCTTTCTATGGATTCTACTCTTTTTTTTAAAAAAAATTATTTATTTATTTTTGAGACAGAGATAGAGAACATGAGCAGGGAGGAAAAGAGAGAGAGGGGGACACACAATCCGAAGCAGGCTCCAGGCTCTGAGCTGTCAGCACAGAGCCCGATGCGGGGCTCGAACTCACGGACCGTGAGATCATGACCTGAGCTGAAGTCAGACACTTAACTGACTGAGCCACCCAGACTCCCCTCGATGGATTCTACTCTTATACAGATTCCATTGACTCTTCTATCACCACTCTTGGCCGTGCACGCTCCACTGACCACCAACCTCGTGCTCCACTGATAGTCCAAATACCACAAGCCTGAAATGCAATTCAGCATTTCTCCTCCCCTCAACCTGTCACTTCTTCTTGGAGTTCCCAGTCCTGGTGAATCCAACCAACCTCTTCTCAGTCACCCATGTTCGAATCTTCAATGTCATCTCAGACACATCCTTCTTCCTCCAGATTTCTCACTCCGCCCCATGCCATACTTGGTCAGGTGCCAGGTCTGTCTTACCTCAGTGCCCTTCCTATTTATCTCATTTTTGTTCTGCCAGCCGCCATGTTATTATATAGGCCCCCATATTCTACCATCTACACTTTTGAAATCTTGTTGCCTTTGAGTTCTCAACCCCTTCATGCCGTCCCCCCCGCTGCTGCTAAAGAGTTATGGTCCTAAGACACAGGTGTGATTATGTCTTTTACTCCTCCCAAATCTTCAGTGACAGCTGTTTCAGGTAAACTAAGCAATATTCTCTCTACTGAACACATTGGGCTCTGTCCTACCTGTGTCTTGATAATGGAGAGAAGAAGCCTGTCATCTGAACAGAGAATAAGCCAGTAAACCTCATCAGGTATCACTCCTCAGTTAGCAGACAGTATACAGGTCTACCTCTGAGTCTGGGCTGCTACACTTTCCTACTGGGCTCCTTCTTAAAGAACAAATGCAAATACCACATTCTTGTCTTTCTTTTCCATTTCTTTTTTTTAAGTTTATTTATTTATTTTGAGAGAGAGATAAGGAGAGCGAGTGGGGGAGAAAGAGAGGGAGAGAGAGAATCCCAAGCGGGCTCCACACTGTCAGCACGTAGCCCGATGTGGGGCTCAAAGCCATGAACTGTGAGATCATGACCTGAGCTGAAACCAAGAGTCATACGCTTAACCAACTGAGCCACCCAGGTGCCTGTCCCCCTTTTTTCCATTTCTATCCTCCAGCAGCATGTTGATTATTTATTGTTGAATAATATGGAGAAATGTAAAGTGTATGATAATATTTCAGGTAGATTTACAGCTACACTAAGGAAAGGATAATTATTGAATCTAAGTTAAGCTAAATTGGGCCACAGAATTTTCTCTTTGATCTTCTACCATTAGGGATTAAAAAAATTTTTTTTAATGTTTATTTATTTTTGAGAGAGAGAGAGAAGGAGAGACAGAGTATGAATGGGGGAGGGGCAGAGAGAGAGGGAGACACAGAATCTGAAGCAGGCTCCAGGCTCTGAGTTCTGAGCTGTTAGCCCAGAGCCCGATATGGGGCTTGAACTCATGAACTGTGAGATCATGACCTGAACTGAAGTCAGACACTTAACTGACTGAGGGACCCAGGCACCTACCATTAAGGATTTTTAAAAGTTCAATGATGTGGATGAATACATATAAAGCATATTATAGCTACACAAAACTGGCAAGCACAGCTAATATCAGAGAAAGCAGGATAAAAATTCAAAATGATTTTGGCAATTGAGAACATTCCTTAGTGTTAAATGTAAAGGCCTCCAGCAAGGCCTTTCTATTCAGTGACTTCAGGGGCTAGTAGAGCAGAAGGCCTAGGATTCTGGCCTGAGAAGTTCATGAGGCTTGCCCTGTATTGGCACTGCTCTTCCCAGCACTGCCTCAGGCCTCTGAGGTGGGGAAGGTCAAAGCTCCACTGATGTTAAATGTGTGGGAAAGTGACAGTGATGAGTGATGAGTCAAGAGAAGCCTCTGAGAAGACAGTCCTGGATGACTCTGATGTGCATTTTATTATTACCTACTTATTAGAAGTAGTAAGAGAGGTGGATGGAAAGAATGCATAAATGATCCCTATTGTTTAAAACTCTGCAGTCCTTCTACTTCCTTTGTTAAAATCAACTAAGTTGATTTGGGTGCTAATTTCAGGTTTCTCAGCAGAAGCACTATAAGTCAACAGGCAGCTACAGAGTACCAACTACATGCCAAAACCCCTCCACTAGTTGGTAGGAATGTAGAGGGGAAGGGGCTCTTCATTTTTCCAGGATATGAGCAATTGGCCAAATGATAGGTGTTTAACACTGATTAGTTGTTATAAGTGGATGACGGATGGATGGAAGGAAGGACAGAAGGGTAAATGTGTGGAAGGATGGCAGGGTGGGTGGATGGATGCTATGATGATATCAAGAAGAGAATATTAACCGTGAAGCACAGGTGGTAAGAGAGGGAAGGATTGTGTCAGCAGTGACATCTGAGCTGGTTACATGACATAATACAAGTTTATGGCCTTTGCAGCTTAAAGACCCAGATGCAGTACTAAATGCACCATTTGCTACCTGTGTGGCTTCAGGTTATATACAAAATCTCTTTGAATCTCTGTTTCCTCATACATTAAATGGATGTGATAATATATATAAGACATTTAATTGTAAAAAGTGATCTATGTAAAAAGTACTGTTTTTAGCTCATGGCTTATGGTACTTGCTGATAAGGAGGAGTTCTTTGCCTTCCTCAGCCTCCCCATAACATAATAAATAGCAGAACCTTTCTGGAAAACCTAATATAAAAAGAGTTACATGAAATCAACTGACCAATCAGAAGCTCAACAGAATTTAGGCTGTGACCCAGGATATTGATATGCAGGGGGCCCATTGCCCTGTAGAAGCAGGGTAGGCAAACAAAGTCCTGGTCTGCTTAGTTCTCAAAGGTGACACGGAGGATTGGAGAAAGGGGACAGAAACTGTGCTCAACCTCTGCTCAGTTGAATGCCAATGGGAGGTGGCGCTGGAAGCCATTTCTAAGGGCAGTTAAGTGTGTCCTTGGTCAGGATGTTCCTTATTTATTCATTCATTCATTCATTCATTCATTCAAGACAGAGTGAGAGTAGGGGAGAAGGACAGAGGAAGAGAGAGAGAGAATCTCAAGCAGGCTCCACCCTCAGCACAGAGCCTTATGTTGGGCTCGATCCCACAACCCTGGGATCATGATCTGAGCTGAAATCAAGAGTCAGATGCTCAACCAACTGAGCCACCTGGGCACCCCAGGATGTTCCATATTTAGCCATCATATTCTAATGATACAAAGGAGGATTGAAAAGGAAGGGGGCCATAATTCGGAGATGAAGACCCAACTTTTGGTCTTCGTTCTGTCACTGATTGACTCTGTAATCCTGGGATGCATGATTCTAGCTTTTCTGATCCTCAGACCTGCATTAGGAAAAATACCCTTAATGGGAATGAGATAACATGAGAAGTGGGGTTAAATGAGAAGACTTGGAAAAACTGTTTGCAGATGGTAAAGGACTATCCAATATTTAAATCACCTTATAATATCATACACATTATATAAATATGTATAATCGAATAAACTAACAAAAATAAATCAGGCCAGTATAAGAGATAAACATCCAAAACTAGGCTTAGGAGATACAAATGCTCGTATTACTGAGCTTTCCTTTCATTTATGAACATATTTAGGCCCACAGCCCAATTGTGCTTTATGCCAAAGGATGGTGGCTTTAAGCCTGAGAGAGGTAGAACCAAGATCAATCCTCACTCTTTTTCCTCTTCATTTTATTTGAGTGGGCAGAATTTTGAGCTGGTCCCCAAGACTTCTGCCCCCGAGTGTTCATGCACAGTATGATCCTTCTCTTTGGTGTGAGCAAGACCTATGAATATAATGGAATGCCTCTTCTTTGATTATGTTATATTATGTGGTGAAGGTGTAGGAATTATAATGATGTAATTAAGGTCCTTAATGAGTTAATTTTAAGTTAATGGAAAAGGATATTGTGCTAGGCAGACCTGACCTATTAATCACTTGATACCTTTAAACGAAGTTAAGAGATCTGAAGCAGTAGAGAAACTCTCTGTTGGCCTTGGAGAAGCAAACTGCCATATTTGTGGAGAGGGCCACATGGCCAGGAATGGGTGGGCTGACTCTAGGGCTGAGGCTCTCAGTCTTACAGGAACTGAATTCTGCCAACAACTTGTGAGCTTGGCAGAAGACCCTAGGACTCAAATGACATCACAGTCCTGGCTGGCAGCTTGACTTCCACCTAATACTGAGCAGAAGACCCAACTAACTCATAGACTCCTGACCCACAGAAAGTGTGAGATAACAAGTTTGTGTGGTTTTAAGTGGCTATGTTTGTGGCAGTTTGTTATGTAGCATATAAAACTAAAATAAGGGGAGAAGTTCTCTACGAATCAATGTGAACAGGTTGGCCCCATAGGTTAGCACACTTAACTGCTTATTTTATGCTTTTGCTGACTCTCTTTCATAAGCTCCAGAACCTAGAGTTGGCTTTCTTCTGCTAAGGCAGAAGTTCCTGAGCTTCTCAACATCAAGATCCTCTAATTATTTTCCTCCTATAGTCCCTAAAATTGAAGCATCCCATTTAATTAACAAATTATATGTATTTACTTTGGAATAGTTAAGTTCTTTCTTTTTTTTTTGAAATTTTTATTTATTTTTGAGAAATAAAACAGCAAGCACACATGTGCATGTGTGAGCTGGGGAGGGGAAGACAGAGAAGGGAACAGAGGATCTGAAGCAGGCTCTGTGCTGACAACAGAGAGCCCAATACAGGGCTCAAACTCACAAATCATGAGATCATGACCTCAGCCAAAGTCAGATGCTTAACTGACTGAGCCACCAAGGTGCCCCAGTTAATTTGATTTCTAATTTTAATTAAATAATTGCTCTTGAATTAAATATAAATACAGAAGATTCTGACTGGCATGAGATGAACAAAGTAACCAAACTAACTTGTGATTTTTATCCCAGATCAAAGAAAACAGGTATTTTGGTTATTCCTTTCAGGCTTAACAAGGATAAATGTATATTTTACTTCTATTCAAGCTTTCTGAAAGAAAGAAAATAGCTCACTGACCCTAGGAGTTGACATCATTCGAGATGTTCACCCAGACCATGATTGCCCCTCTTTGGGAATTACACATTTACACCCACACTCATGCTTCTACTGCAAGACTAATCCACTGGCTGGAGATGACTTGATTAAGGGGAGACACCTGGCCCAAACGCAGGCCCACGAGCTTCTTTCCAAGAATTTGAAGAGTCACAGACTCTGTGTGTCTTTATTGGCCACTTGAACTCAGGACATAAAGATCTAGGAGCTATAGACAAATAGGTCCTAGATGTGGCCATCTGAACCAAGGAAAACTGTGAAAGCTAATGGACAGATATATACAGATAAGAATGAAGTGAAAAGTCAAGGGACCATAAGACCTGGAGAGAAGGAGTAATTCTGGTTTTGATGGTTTTTCAGTTCCTTGTTTTAGTTTATGCGGAGGCCAGTCTATGCCTTCTGAGCTTCACAGAGGTCATTTTTATCCTTCTTAAAAAATCCCCTTTGGAATTAAAAGCAAAAATGAACTACTGGGACCTTATGAAGATAAAAAGCTTCTGCACAGCAAAGGAAACAACCAACAAAACTAAAAGGCAACCAACGGAATGGGAAAAGATACTTGCAAATAACATATCAGACAAAGGGCTAGTATCCAAAATCTACAAAGAGCTCACCAAACTCCACACCCGAAAAACAAATAACCCAGTGAAGAAATGGGCAGAAAACATGAATAGACACTTCTCTAAAGAAGACATCCGGATGGCTAACAGGCACATGAAAAGATGCTCAACGTCGCTCCTCATCAGGGAAATACAAATCAAAACCACACTCAGATATCACCCCACGCCAGTCAGAGTGGCCAAAATGAACAAATCAGGAGACTATAGATGCTGGAGAGGATGTGGAGAAACGGGAACCCTCTTGCACTGTTGGTGGGAATGCAAATTGGTGCAGCCACTCTGGAAAACAGTGTGGAGGTTCCTCAGAAAATTAAAAATAGACCTACCCTATGACCCAGCAATAGCACTGCTAGGAATTTACCCAAGGGATACAGGAGTACTGATGCATAGGGGCACTTGTACCCCAATGTTTATAGCAGCACTCTCAGCAATAGCCAAATTATGGAAAGAGCCTAAATGGCCATCAACTGAGGAATGGATAAAGAAATTGTGGTTTATATACACAATGGAGTACTACGTGGCAATGAGAAAGAATGAAATATGGCCCTTTGTAGCAACATGGATGGAACTGGAGAGTGTTATGCTAAGTGAAATAAGCCATACAGAGAAAGACAGATACCATATGGTTTCACTCTTATGTGGATCCTGAGAAACTTAACAGAATCCCATGGGGGAGGGGAAGGAAAAAAAAAGAGGTTAGAGTGGAAGAGAGCCAAAGCATAAGAGACTGTTAAAAACTGAGAACAAACTGAGGGTTGATGGGGGTGGGAGGGAGGGGAGGGTGGGTGATGGGTATTGAGGAGGGCACTTTTGGAATGAGCTCTGGCTGTTGTATGGAAACCAATTTGACAATAAACTTCATATATTGAAAAAAAAATCCCCTTTGTGGCTTCACATAGAGCAATTGGTTTTCTGCTTTATGAATTCAAACAGCCATGGCCAAAACCACCTACCCTGTTCTGAAAGGAATGGAGCCCCTGCTCTAGACCACAAATACTTTTGGATTCAGCTATCTCAATTCCTGACTTCGTCGTAGGAATGAGCACCATTGCATAAGCTATAAGAACAAGAAGTGGGCTATTTGAATGCCAGTCTTTAGACACTGCAACCAAAAGTGTTACTTTCCTCTTGGGGGGAAGGGGAAAAGGGTACAGATGTGAGAAGAGCCTTTGATGTGCCATCCATTTCAGTCAAAAACACAGAAGAAAATCTTTGGAAATATGACGTCCAAGCATCCAGAAGAGTTAGCCCTACTCAGAGGAATGAAGATTTATGTCATTTCTGACAGTGGAGATGTATACAGCAGACTTGTTAAGTGAATAAGTATGTCCAAAGGAGTTTGAGTGGAAGTAGGGGAAGAAAATCTTATTAATCTGTAAAGATGAGACCTTCTCAATGTTTAAAGAGCCAATTGAAGAAACTACATTTACACTATAATTTCAAAAGGAAATGTAATTTTCTTGCCATCTTTAACATTTCTCTCATTAATAATCGAAACAAGTTTTCAGGAAAAGAGATATGGGCTTAATCAGCAGGCAGAGGCTCTGTATGAGCAAGACCGGGTCTCACAAGGGTACGCATGCACCCAGTATTTGAATCACCATCTCTGCAGCCTTTGCTTTCTCACTGGGCACTGACTTGGCCTGGGGGAGACTGAGTTGACTTTCTGCCTAGAGAATGGCTTTCTAATTTGTCCTAACAAATCACTTTGAGTCTTGTGCCTCGTCTGAAGAAAAAAGAGAACTTTGTTCTTACTTCCTTCGGCCCAACCATACCATAATAACATCCACGTTAAAATCCGACCGTATAATGTTCCAAATAAAGGTAACTTATTTAGGGACTTCAATAATCGAATTCATTTAATCTAAGGAAAATAGGGTAGAATAGGGTTTTAGCCCAACAAAAGAAATTTGCCTCATCATTATGGATTCTTCTAGAGTAGGATTAAATCCTATGGCATTTCATGGTACACTTGATCCTGTACTTCTTTATTTGGGGGTGGGGGCATGTAATATGTTTTTCATCATTAGGTCTACTTTGGTATAGAATACTAGGTGTAGATGTCATTATGAAGAACCTAGAAGTGGATGGACATTCCACACCAAAGTTCCTGAAATTGCTCTAGAAGTTCTCCTTGACCACCTTTGCAGTGTGATGTGATGGCTCCCTGTGTAGACCTAACAGTTACGACACTGCATGGTCATCCTCAATTTTCCTGTGTCTTCCACCACCAAGCTATGAGGCCCTAAAGGAAAGGTTTTTCAAATTTGTAACCAAGCTTAGTACAGGTACATAACAAGTATTTAAAAGATATCAGTTGAATGAATGGATGAAACTCTACAATTGGTTTTACTCATAGCAACTTTGCCATCTATTCAAGGAACATATCACCTGAAATTGTTTGGGGTGGCTTATCAGTATATTGGTTAAAACTAAAGTTTTTGATATAAATCAGCATGCTCTGCACAGCGATCTCTGGTATGGAAGATGTTAATAAGAGCTTTAGAAAGAGAGAGAAGGAGGGGGATCTGTGGTCATATAAAGTTGTAATTATTTTGCTCTAAAAAATATAACATATTTTGATAGACCTATTGTTTCCATCATTTTAAGAGGATAGCAGAGATACAATAAGTTGCTATTTAAATATTGAAATCATACTGTAATCTGTAACCTCTTAAATAAAATCACATGGCTTCTTTTTAAATAAAAGAAATTGAGAGTTCCTGTTTATTAAATTACGGATCTACTTGGGAAAAAAAGGCACTGGAAAACGATGTTATGACTCTAAATTAGAATGGAAACATAAAACTAACACTGAATTTTCTGTATACCATGTAGAACAAATAAAGGTAAATTAAGGGTTCCAACCAAAAAAAAAACACCCTAAGGAAAGAAGAGCTTCCTATGTTTGCTTTTTCAAATAATTAAAAAAATTTTTCTTAACATTTATTTATTTTTAAGAGACACAGAGAGACAGAGCATGAGCAGGGGAGGGGCAGAGAGAGAGAGGGAGACACAGAATCTGAAGCAGGCTGCAGGCTCTGAGCAAGTGGTCAGCACAGAGCCTGATGCGGGGCTTGAACCCACAAATTGTGAGATCATGACCCAAGCTGAAGTCAGATGCTCAACCGACTGAGCCACCCAGGCACCCCTGCTTTTCAAATAATTTTAAACCAAAGTACTTAGATACCATGTTAATTTCCCTACCAGAAAGGAACATGATTCTTCTTTCTCCCATATGCATTGCTAAATTACTTGGGAATTAGGCAAATGAGAAGAAAAGGAAAAACATTCTTTTAAATCAACCAGTTTGTTTCTCTTTCTAATTAAAACAGGTAAATCTTAACATTGCAAAAGATGTAGATGTTCTCATTTTCCTTTAAAATCCTACTGGGTAGGGATTTTCCTTGTTTCCCTTAAAATTACTGAATAAATTACCTCTAAGACAGTGCCTCTTCCAAAGACGTTAGAAGATCCTGCATAAATGAACAGACTTGAACCTTCACTCAAACTCCTGCTGGTTGTCAGATCACAGGTGCTCAGGCCCGCACCTGCTTCACTCTGGCTGCATCTAAATGAAGCCACTTATCCTAGTGAAAGCAATCAGGTGAGCATCTAGGTTCATCTAGCTTACCAGATGTTTCCCATCATGGAGAAATGTTCTGCATTGATGGAAATGTTCTATATCTGTACTCTCAATATGTTAAGCCACGTAGTGATATGTGGCTATCAAGCCCTTGAGATAGGCCTACTGCAACTGAAGAATGGAATTTAAAATTTTATATCATTTTAATTTATTTAAATTTAAATACCTACACATGGCCAGTGGCTACACATTGGATGGTGTATCATGGCTTTGCATTAGCAAGGTGTTACCGTTAACCATAAATTTGAACCTTCTAAAAAACTATAAAACGTTCTAATATATAATTATATAAGTTGAAAAATATATCATCAGTTTTGCACTCTAGAGATTAATCATTGTTAACATATGATGTGTATTTATTCTTCTAGACTTTTTCTTTCTCTCCAGGCATATAAACATACACACTCATAGGCATTTAAAAAAATGTATGAAGTAGAATCATACTATATGTGCTGTCCCACAGCTTGTATTTTTCTTAACATGTTTTGGCCACCTTTCTATGTTGGTATACAGAGCTCTTTATAGTTACACAAGCCAGTATATTCCCTTCTTTGCTAAGCCAGTCTCATTTTTGTCATTTGTAATCAAGGAGTTCTGATTAACACAGGTGTGTCCAGGGTCCAAATTCACCTTTTGGATTAGCATGTTGGGGCCCTGAGAAGAAAAGAAGCAGGTGCAAACTCAAATGAGGAGAGTTTCCATGACAGGCAGAGGAGGTTAACATTTTACCATATACTCACAAAGGAAATGACTGAAGGGTTTTGAGCAGGCAAGTGGCACCATCAAACCTGTCATTGAAGACAGTCACCTTGGTAGTGATCTGTCTTAGATGGGAGCACAGATCCTTGACAGAGACCTCAGTGGTACAAAGGTTTGTTTACACTTCAGTTACCAGGTACAGAACACCACCAATACTGCTGTTCTATCATATTTCTACAGCAAGCTCACAAAATCCTGTTCGGCTCTCTTACAACACAGTAGAAGTAAAATATTGTGTGTATGGTAAGTTTAGTTTTCAACCACTATTGTAAAGATATAAAGTAATTCATTCATTAAACTTTTATTGATAAACTGCTATATGTCAGGCATTAAGGAAATAGTGCACAAAATGAAGTTCTGTCCACATGGGGGAGGCTATAAAAGGAGTAGATTTGGGGGCTGAGGAAAATAAGAAGTTTAGGGGCGCCTGGGTGGCGCAGTCGGTTAAGCGTCCGACTTCAGCCAGGTCGCGATCTCGCGGTCCGTGAGTTCGAGCCCTGCGTCCCGCTCTGGGCTGATGGCTCGGAGCCTGGAGCCTGTTTCCGATTCTGTGTCTCCCTCTCTCTCTGCCCCTCCCCCGTTCATGCTCTGTCTCTCTCTGTCCCAAAAATAAATAAAAAACGTTGAAAAAAAAATTAAAAAAAAAAAAGAAAATAAGAAGTTTAATTTTGAACATATAAATTTTGAGACGCTTATTAACCATCTAAGTGAAATGTCAAGGAGGCAGTCAGATGAATGAGTTTGGAGATACATTTTGGGCATTATGAGAGTATGTGATTTCCTAATGAGTGAGCATATATAAAGAAAGAGGAGTCAGGAGATAGGAGGAATGTGCAAAAGAGACCACATAATGTGGTGACAAGAATAGAGCTGGAAAGAAAGTGACAGTGAGCCAAGAACTAGAATCTCCAAAGAATGGGGGACAAGTAGCCCAGGACTCTGTGTAACTGCAACAAGGAAGCAGAGTGAGTGGTATTGATGGACAGCATGAGTTTCCAAGCTGAGTGGTTTTTAAGGTGAGTAGGACAACAGTCTAGAAGAGGCACCGAGGAACAAGGATAACACCTACCCTGTCTCCAACTCCAGTAGCACAAGGGGTGTGGGAGACAAAGCATGGCTACTGGGAGGGCTCTAGAGAAGTCATATAATTAAGAAAGCCAAGTTTATAGTAAAAAGAGGAAGGCACTGTTCAGACAAGGTTGCGAAGATAAGGAACTTTACTGACACACTTGTGTCACACTTGTGAGTTTTAGAGCTCATAGGGCAGCAGTTTAGGGGTCAAGGAAGGTGGGAGATAGGATCAATTAGGGTTGTATGGAGCTGGGTGGACATAAGAGACCACAGGGTGAGAGGTGACTAGAGTCCTTGTTTTTGAATGGTGTTACTATAGACAGGACAAAGAGCATGACAGAAGTAGCACCAATGTTCTGGGAGGCAGGTTAGTGGACATGTACTGAGGAGGGAGGAGGACCCAGAGCTCCTCTATGTTGTGAATTAGCAAAATAGAGTTTGGTGCTAATGCAGGAATGTGACATTTAAAAAATGTTCTTATGGTGAGAAATGTTTCCTAAACCGTGGCAATTTAGCACTACATATCCCTAGGCAGCATGGGTTCCACCCCAATTACAACAAATATGTGTTGAATATCTAGTATTATTCTAGGCATGGAAAAGGATGGAGAGAAAGAAAAGCAGTCATCTCTAGGAAACATGAAGTCTTCCCCCAGTCTTAGGCTAAGTTGGTCCCAAATGTATTTCATTAAGGAGATGTTATTATATTCCTCCTCCCAACAATCCTAAGACCACTTTTCATTTTGAGTGTTGGCCTGGGGGCAGCTTTCTTCACCTTGTCTTTGGAAGGAATGTCCAGCTATGTGGTCAACCACATAACCTCAGAGCTTGGAGTTATTTGAACAGTTTCATTTAGAGAAGACACTGAACAGATACAGCATTTTAGTTCTTATGTTCTCTCTAAATTGAACTAAGATAAGAACAGGCATTAAGCTGCTTAGAGATTTGAATTAGAGGAACAATTATTCTAATACACACGGTAGCAGAAAGGCTCTCAGAGCCCATAATCTCCTGAGTCTTATGAAAAAATGTCACTCGCTGGATATCCATGCTTGATTGGAGGTTCTGCAAAGTAATCTAAGCCTCCTTTTCTCACTTTTATCCTTTTGGATTGATTTTTGTTTCTTTGAAAACAATTGTTCCATTTTGAAACTTTCTGAACACAGCACAATGCATAATCTGTATCATTTAGCACTCTAAATACTCTGCCATTATACTAGGGTTCTTATGACTGAGCATGTCTTGTCAATGGAAATTTATTCAATGAAATGTGAAATTACTTTAGAAGACACATTTAGAGCATTTAAGCCAGGCATGTTGAGCTGAAAAGATTTAGGAAGTAAGTTATATTCTAAATAGCTAATAATTGTTCATCACAGGGTACCTTTTCATTCTTTACTGATGCTTCTGCCTTTCGACCTCTCACAATGGCCACTAGAGGATAGGGAATCGACTATGGGAAAGATCATTTCAATGGTGTCTTCACATTTACGTGACATTTTAATGTTACAACTGTCTAACTAGAGTGTGCAGACGGGGTGCTGGTCCAAGCCCCATCAACTGACACTTTACCTCATATCATTACTCTCTTAGAGTCTCTAAAAGTAGATACTGAAAGCTGTTAGTATTGCTGTTTGAGCCACCCAGGCTGAGCCCTATTCCTTCCTTGGCAGAGGCTCCTTTGTTTCCTAGGAAAGAGGGGAGTAACTCTATTCCCTGGGAATCAGGAAAAATATTTTTAACTGAATACATTGAAGAGAAGGTTATATTGACCCGACATGTTCAGAGACTGAGAGGTATGAGAGACAGATAGCAATAATCAGGCCACTGTAATTCCTAAAGATATTCCAAAGAGCACCCTGGGTCCGGAAAACACATCGTTCCACCTGGGAGACCGTGACAACTCAGTGCACCAGACTAAGAGCCTGGTATGTGGTTGGTGCTTCATGCGTGCTTGCTCAGTGAATGGATGAAAGAGTAGAACTATAAGATCTAGACATCAGCTCAATGGCGCTAATGCACAGACCACTGCACCTCCAGCCCATGTTCTCTCAAGTGCCTCAAGACAACCATACAACAAGGGATACTCTGTAAATTACCCCATAGTAAATCTAAACCCCATTAGAAACTGAAAACACTTTCCTCATAAATATCTCTTTAGTTTCACTTTCTTTCCTTATAGCTATAAAACTCCTCTTCTGAGACATTACAGGTGAAGGAGGAGTTGATGTAAGTAGGTAGTTAGGTTATCTAGATGCCTGAAAGGAAAGGAGATCAAATATTAGAGTTGCCTTTGGGTTGCTTCTTCCCCATGCTTTTCTCTCTCTTGTTAAAGTATATCTAAGAAAGGAAAGGTTGAGTTCGGTTGGACATGAACTCTAGAACTCATGAAAGCAGAATTTAAAAGATCCCAAGATTGAGCAGACGTGGGTCTAAGGCATGAAAACCTAAAAAAGAAATCTGTCTGGGTGGTTAAGCTTCTCAAAAATGAAGTTTTAACAAGAGAGAGGAGGAAAAACACCTTGAAAGAAACTCTTTGGGCTGTATGGGGAGCTCTCTGATGGGACCAAATTTGGCAACCAGATACATAAAGGTGAAAGGGAAGAAAGCTGAGATCACCATAAAACAGTGAATCTCTTTTATAGTGTGTTCACATGTCTAAACTCCAAAGTAAACTGGCTAACAAAAATTCTGCAATTAAATTTGATGCAGCAAGATAGAATGATAATGTGATTTTGATGGAAGATACCGAGAAAGCAGAATTCTTCATTTATTTGCTGTATATCTTCCCTGTCTAGAGAAAAGATCCTTAGATTTATAAAGTTTGAATGGCATTTGTCCCAAATGTAAGCAGTGATTGAAGAAAGAACAGAGTTGCTTTAAGTGAGTTTAAATATGCTTTTAAGAGAAATCACATCCAGGATACCGAAAACTTGCAAATGAGAGTTTTAAGAAACTACTGAGAAGAGAAGGAGGAAGGTTGGAATTGGACAAATATATTTACCAGTTTCAAAAAGGAAAGTATACAGAATTAAAAGCATTACTGATGATGACAACTGAATTTTAGGTTTATTCTGGGCTTGATTGTAGAATGGATGTTATAGGGCAACCTCCTTGCTCTTAGGAGAAGAAGCATTGATCTCTGAGCCAGGATGGGTTCACTAAGCATGAATCAAGTCATCTCAAACCAATCTTATTTCATTTTTTAATGGAGGACGAGATTAGCATAGCAGGGAAATGGGTTATTCGTGGTCTATTTAGACTGCATCCAGGAATCTGGCACAAGGTGACCTTGAGAACCTGGTGGACAAATAGAAATGTAGACTGGATGACAGGTATACTGAATATTGGATGAACTCAAAGTGAGTTTACTAATGTATCAGTAGTAATACTAATAGAGAAATCTAGGTGTGCATTTTTCAGTCTCATGCCAATGAATTAGAAGTCAGCTCTATCAAATCTCTGAATGATGTGAACTTTGAAGGGATAGCATATATACTGAAAGACAAAATCAGAATCCAGAAAATTCTCAACAGTCTGGAATGAAAGACTGAATTCAACTTAAAGAAATTTCATGGAGATAACAGACAGAAACCCCAACACTTGGGTCTAAAATATTCTACTGCTCAAATATTGGCTGATAGTGACCCGAGGGACATAAATGTAAAGGAACAGGATTTAGGGGAAAAGCCTGTTCACTCTCAGATGTTAACTAATTTGTCTTTCTTGGAAATGCTGCTCTCCATTATTTTTCCTCTTTCTGAATCTCGAACCTCTCCATTTTCACTATGTCTGGGCACATCTTAAACATTTAAAATAAACAAAATAAGATAAAGCACAAAACCACAAAACACAAACTAACCCTCCCACCCTGGGTTTTATTACTGCCTTGAGTACACCCTTTTTTACTTTTCTGCACTGCAAAGATGCTCAGGGGTAGCTACATTGGTTCCCTCCACTCTCCTCAAATTGGTCTCATTAAGTCATCAGTGACCTCCTAATTGAAAAATGTATTAAATATTTTTCAGTCCTAAGCTTCTGTGATGTCTCTGCAGCATTTGATATTCCTGGTCACTTTTTTATTCTTGATTTTTTCTCTTCCCTTGGCTTCCTTTCTGTTGCAGTTACTTTCCTAGTCTCAGAATTCCATCTTGTCTCAACTCTCCTCACATACACAATCCATTCTACCATTAGTCTAGGCTTTCTTCTCACCATCTGTGGTGGGGGATCTCACATCCTCCCAGGGTTTCAACTGTCTCCTGTACGTTGAAATCTTTATTTCTTACATGAACCTTTTTCTTGAGCTCTAGACTTTACTTTTTACTGAACTTCTCCAATGGCTTCAATTACCACCTATACTTTGACTATTCACAGGTATATAATTGTAGCCTAGACCTCTCCACTGAACTCCAGACCCTTATTTCTAAATCCATATGCAACACCTTCCTCTAGATGTTTCTTAGGCATCTCATACTCATGATTTTTGATATTGATTATCACCCACCTTTCCTTTTCTGAAGATTATGACCCAACCACCACACTGTTATTTAAGCCAGAAAATGAAGGATTGTTCCTGGTTCTTCCTGCTACTTTCTATTTCACATTCAGGCAGACTCCAAGTCATACCTCAACTAAAGCACTTTTCCTAAAATACAAATCTATTGATTTCCTTTTTCAAGGGGATAAAAAATCCCAACACCCTAGCATGCCACCCAAGATCCTGACGACCTGGAGCTGAGTCTTCCCTAGCTTTCCAGTCTCATCTCATAGCTCTTCCCTAGAAGTATCCAATGGGCTAATTGTACATTCCTTTCTTTTTTTTTTAAATGTTTTATTTATTTTTGAGAGAGAGAGAGAGAGAGGGAGACAGAGAGTGAGTAGGGGAGGGGCAGAGAGAGAGGGAGACACAGAATCTGAAGCAGGCTCCAGGCTCTGAGCTGTCAGCACAGAGCCTGAAGTGGGGCTCAAACCCACGAACCGTGAGGTCATGACCTGAGCCAAAGTTGGGCTCTCAACTGACTGAGACACCCAGGTGCCCCTGGACTAATCATATATTTCTACTAAAAGTAAGGTTACCTACATTTGGCTTGCTATATATATCTCCTTGTGCCTATTCCTATGTTTTTTCCCTTTTGCTTCAGTTGTTCTTTCTCCCATTTCTATGCCTGATCAATTTCCTTAAGGCTTAATTCCTTATTTTCTCTACTATGCAGCATTTGAAACTTTCTCTTTTGTATTCACATTTTTTTTCCCTATTCATTTTCCTATTGTAGTGCATAACACAGAGCAGTAATTACTTGTTTTACATGACAATCTTTACCACTAAACTGTGAGCTCCACGAGGAAGTGACTAAGTTCTATTAAGTTTTGTAGCCCCAGAACTTAGCATAGTTCCTGGTACACAGTGAACACTCAATTCATGTTTATGCAATAAATTGACTCAATGTGCATGAATACTGCAGTGTCACTTACATAAAAGTTTGCTCTCCCCCTGGTCAATAGTTCTGCTTTTCTCTGGGTTGATCAGTCCATATTGAGAATAGTCTGTTCTGATGTGATGCTGCACTTAAATTGAGGCAGATATAAACTAAAAAACATTGGGGTGCCTGGGTAGCTCTGTCGGTCAAGTGACTGACTCTTGGTTTCGGCTCAGGTCATGATCTTGAGGTTCATGAATTCAAACCACACGTTGGGCTCCACATTTACAGTAGGGAGCCTGCTTGGGATTCTCTCTCTCCCTCTCTCTCACTCCTCCCCTGTTTGTGGTCTCTCTTGCTCAAAATACATAAATAAACTTAAAAAACAACATTGAAGAAGAGCAATAAGGAATATAACACCATGTGGAAGGAAAAATGATTGAACAAATGGGAAATATTTGTGTAAGGTGTCATGAATTGAAAAGAAAAGTAACTCCCTATTGTAATAGTAAGGGCCTGAGAACAAGCCACACCTTCTCTAACAAAACACAACTATGGCAGAATTAAGCACAGTAACAGATTATTTGCTGCTTCTCTCATTGAGAGGTGGAGTCGAATTCTCCTCCCTTTGAAGGTGGTTTCTGTGACCAAATGGCATGGAATGAAAGGGACACTGCAGAACTTCTAAAACTAGGTCAGAGGAACCCTTGAAGCTCCACTTTGGTCTTTGAGAACGTTTAATCTTGGGGTGCTCCTGCTGTAAATTCAGTCGCCGTGCTGCGAGAGGCCCAAGGCATAGGTGCTCTATTAGTGCCAGTGCAACTCCTGACGGACAGCCAGCTTCACCTGCCATCAATTAGTGAACTGTTGTGAATGCCCAACACAGAACCTTCGGATAAATGCAGCCTCTGCCAACATCAAACTGCAGCCCACATAAAAAACCCAAGCCAGGACCAGACAGCCAGACCCTTTTCTAATTCCTGATCCACAAATTTAAGTACAAAGTAAAACTTCTTCCTTCCTTCCTTCCTTCCTTCCTTCCTTCCTTCCTTCCTTCCTCCCTCCCTCCCTCCCTCCCTTCCTTCCTTCCTTCCAGGCTTTTTTTTTTTTTAATGATTATTTATTTTTGAAAGAGCTAGAGAGACAGAGTGCCAGCAGGAGAAGGGCAGAGTGAGAGGGAGACACAGAATCCAAAGCAGGCTCCAGGCTCTGAGCTGTCAGCACAGAGCCCAATGCGGCACTAGAACTCACGAACTGTGAGATAGTGACCTGAGCCGAAGTAGGCCGCTTAACCGCTTAACTGCCACCCAGGCGCCCCAAGTAAAATTTCTTTTCACCATTAAATTTGGAGTTTTAAATGATTAAAATGGCACGGTTGGTTACACAGCAATGGAGTCCTAAAGCAACAACTACACGTGTTGATTGATTGAAGAGTGACTTGGTGACAATAAACTGTTGTGGAAAAAACGGATGTCTTACTCAGATCTCCCCCTTCAAGAAAGGACTTGCTGCCCAGCTGCTAGGAACGCAGCTAGCTGGCGGCCTCCAGATGTTCGTGCCTCGAATTCTGAGCTGTGGTCTTGCTCGTTACAGGGCAGGCACCAGCCAATGACTAAACAAGGCAGTGCTAGCCACGCCCATGCCAAAGTTTTTCTTGGAGTGTCCCCAGTCGACAGCTGAACAAGTGGTACTAAGGCCTAGCCATCTTTGTCCAACTGGGGACTCTAAATGAGCAAACTCTGCTCCAGAGCTCTGCACTGGACCAGCAAAGATCTCCTCTGGTCTGTGTCAAGGACTGATACCCACAACCTGCCCAATACTGCCCCTGTCTCTTCACAGGTGTTAACTCCCCAGTGAGCCTTGTACACTCCTATTCCGTTTCAGTGTCTGCTTCCTTGAAAATACAACATATAAAACCAACCGGCATTATCTTAAGAGAATTATAATAGCAAAGAGCAACTCTTAAGACTTGGTGGCCGAACAAGCCCAGCGATACAAATGTGGCTGCTGGGTTTTGGCTTTGGGTCATCGATTGCCTTACTATTGTTTAAGTAAAACATGGCAGTGACCTTGGTTATTGGCTACCTAGACAGCAAAATTGAGACTGCAAATACAAGGAGGGGAGGAGTGGGTTACACAGCGAACACCGGAGTCTTGATTTCGTATCTGTCTGAAGACAAGCGGCAGAACTCAATGGAATGATAAACATCTCATAAAAGACCCAACTGGTCTTGTGAGACATTTGCTGATTAAAAAACCTCAGTCCAGGTTCACTAATTTCTCAACCCTGTCAGAAATCCTCACCTGATGCTCTTTGCCTAAGAATATGTGAGCTGAATAGGAAGGTCTAATGATTTTCAGGCATTTATGAAGAAGCCCTGAGATTGGATCTTCCTTGCAACGGTCAAATCATAGTGTGACAGAAACTGAATTTATCTTCTGTTCCTTTACTAAGTTCAAAGATGGCCAGTTTTATTTTATTTTATTTTATTTTATTTTATTTTATTTTATTTTATTTTATTTTATTTTTATTTTAATTAAATGTTTATTTTTGAGAGAGACAGAGTGTGAGCAGGGGAGGGGCAGAGGGAGAGGGAGAGAGAGAATCCTAGACAGGCTGTGTACCATCAGCACAAAGCCCCATGCGGGGCTCCATCTCAGGAACCATGAGATCATGACCTGACCCAAAGTCAAGAGTCAGATGCTTAACTGATTGACCCACCCAGGCACCCCAAGACGGCCATTTTTAAAGTATATGTGTGGTAACCACGAAAAGTGTGTGTGTGTGTGTGTGTGTGTGTGTGTGTGTGTGTAAGAGGAGAGACAGAGAGAGACTAACAATTAGCACATCATTTGAAAATAGGAATTTTATATCCTACTGGCATTCTGTCCTAAGTCTTTGTACCTTGGCCTCACATTTATAGAACTTTGCCTCTTCTCTGAAAGTTGATATTATCCTTTCTAGGGAAGAGAAGAATGCCAGGAGAAGGGTATGATCTTTCTGTCCAAATATTTGAAGGATTAATAGGAAATAGATTTGTTATAGCAAAACGTTGTTATAGCAGCCAAATGGTAGAAACTGGCCTAATATTTGGAAGCGGAACAGAAAATATTTTGCATGAACTTTTTGTCAGGACCGTTCAAAGGTGCCGTGGGTTGCTTTGATAGGTGCCGTGTTCTCTGTGTTGGGGGAAACCAAGCAATTACTTGACAGACATGACACGAGAGGGGATTCAAGTAAATCTGGAGCATTAAGGTTTTAAAGTCTCTTTATGCCAGAAATTCTATAAACACGGAAGAAACAGAAAGACAAATATAAAGGCATTTTGAGGGACTTTCCCCATTAAATACAAATATAACATAACATAACAGGAATTACACTAGCATAATGAAATGTTAGTTCTGGTTCTCATTTTGTCAGGTATAAAGCTCTGCGGATACCTTTAAAATTGTTTTTCTAATAAAGCCAGTCAAGCATGAAATAACTTCTAGCTGCTTTAGCAAAGACTAATAGAGGAAATTACCCTAATGAGAGGCTAATCAAGCAGACTAAGATGATCCTAGAAGCACATGTCCTTTTCAGACAAGGCTGGTGGGTCCTGTGCTTGTTGCTAAGAGAGGTGCTGATGTTCCTGTTTTTCTAAAGAAAGGTTTGGGCAAACTTATCAGTAGGGGGCATTGGTGTTCTGTCAGCAGGAGAACTTGACTCGGAGAATAAGTGCACTTGGCGATTCCGAGCACTTTACAATGATCAACAAATCAAAGCAGATAGGAAAGTACTTTCCTTAGAAAAATCCACATAGAAATGTCATCTGTTCTAAATGAAACTTAAGGAAATAGAAGTACAGCATGTACATATTTGGTTTTGCCGAGACAAATGAAAGATGCTGGAGGCCTTAAATAAAATCTTTCTTGAGAGAGGAGAAAAAGATCACAGCAGCTGCAGATTCAGCATTCTCCAAGTGCTAGGAAATGAGAGGGGAGCTGAGTGTGCATCACGGGGGGACCGGTGCCACTGATGCTGCCGGCTCCCATGTCGCTGTAATGAGAGTGAAACCAAACAGTTCTCTCTGTGTTAGACACTTCCCTAACACAACAAATACTGGTCTGTTTTTCTCTCTTCCCTTCTGCTGGTATGAGCAAAGGCACACAATCATGAAAGGAATTGGGGAAGAAAGGGAAAATACATAGATTTGGAATGCACAGTATAGGAGATAAAGAGCTGCACTCTGTCACTTGGGAACACATATAAGCCCGCCATTAGTCACGGAGAGAGAGATTATTAAACGCCAGTAAAAACTAATGCAACATTTCCACATCCACCATGATATAAATGCTAGGTGGCAGATAGAATTACTTATGAATTATTACATCTTATAGAAAATTTTGATATCCCAGCTTTTTTACCCTCTTTCCTCAAAAATGATTTTAGAGGTCTATCTTACAAGTTAAAATTCTAGGACTTACAGTTTGAGACCTTAAGGAACAACACAAAGGAAGGATACATCAACACACACATACACACACATATTGATAGGCTTCTCTGATTTGATTCAAGTTTATTTGATGCATAAGAAGCCTGCCTGATTCCCACCTCTTCTTAAGGCTCATCCAGAATTTTACCTTCATTCACTTAACACACACTGATGAAATCCCTCTTAGGTGAGTGTCAAGCATGGGTTAGGTACCACTCTATCAAACCTGCCTTGGCCTCTGAGGCCATACTTAACTCTTGGAACAGGAGTTTCTTTAAAAAAATTTTTTTTAAGTTTATTTACTTATTTTGCACGCACACATGAGACGGGGGGGGAGGGAGGGAGAGAGAGAGTGCACATGTGAGCAGGGGGGAGGGACAGAGAGAGAGGGAGAGAGAGAATCCCAAGCAGACTCCTCTCTGTCAGTTCAGAGCCTGATGCGGGGTTCGATCTCATGAACTGAGATCATAACCTGAGCCAAGATCAAGAGTGGACGCTTAACTGACTGAGCCATCCAGGCACCCCTGGAACATGAGTTTCTAGCTGCATTATATTTTTCTCAACTTAATAAACGCTGATAGTCTCCTTCTCCCTGATGCCGCCTACAGTAACAGGAAGGAAAACAGCACTACCCTATTTACAACATTTAAATCAACAGTAAGCAAAGTTCACTTATAAAAGTAGAATATGCTTAGACATATCTGTACAATATGAGTTTAATTACTGTGGTGACATATGACTCTTAACCTTCTCGGAGGTGAGAATTCCCTGAGTCAAGAAAACTTGACTTTTATACTGACATTTTCAAACCAACTGAACAAATTTGGAAGAAAAAGTCATCAGAATTGTTTTGCAATCACGAAGAATTTTGGTTAGACCAAACCAGAAAAAAACATAACCAAATAAGACATCTTAAAAAACAATGTGGAAGGGGGTGGGCAGGTGGGGGTGTTGGGAAAAATGGATGAAAGGCAGTGGGAGGCACAGGCTTCCAGTTATGGAATGAATAAGTCATGGGAATAAAAGGCACAGCAGAGGGAAGATAGTGATATTGTAATAGTGATGTATCAGGACAGATGGTAGCTACTTGTGAGCCTACAACACATCATTATGTTGTAACCTGAGACTAATGTAACATTGTGTCAACTATACCCCCCAAAATAAAAAAGAGTTAAAGTTTCTTAGGCAAGTGCATTAGTTTCTTATTGCTGTTGAAATAAATAACTACAAAGGTAGTGGCAACACAAAGAAGCAAACAGCAATGTGAAATCCTGTTTGGGGGCAGAAAAAAAAACTAAACTAAAACATAAGTCCCAGTTGATAGCCAGGAGACTTTAGGTTATAGATGGCTCCCCAGCAAACCACTGCCCCTTTCGGCAAGTGTTCTTTGTTGGAGCGCCATTTTCTTTTCCCTTATTCCCTCTTCCTGTTCTCCTAACAGTCTGAACACTGAAAGGATAGGGTGTCAGGGTAGTGGCTGCGGGGAGCCATGTAGTGAAAACTTTCCTGAAGAGTGAGCTCTGGCCTGGGAGCTGGATGGTTCAAATCCCTGCTCTGGGGCTAACTCTGTGAACGTGGGCAAATCACCCAGCCTCACCTGGTCTCAGTAAAATGGGGAAAATAATTCCTAACACAACAGAAGAAAGTATCAATGCATGAAGAATAAAAGCCTCCTGCCAAGGAAAATTATGGCCGTGGACAGCTAGGTCTCTTCCCCAGCCTTCCTTTTTATTAAGTAGATCCAGAATTAGGTAAACACTAAAAAGGCAGAGAGTATAGCAGAGTTTATATGGAATATTTACAACAGAGAGTGACTAATTAAAAAAAAAACTCCCTAAAAAACACGCCTACAAGAGAGTGGTGTTTTGTTTCACGCTGTTTTTGAATCACCAGCCTTTGTGTTTGGTGGTGTTGACTTTTAATGGAGCTGGTAAACAGCACCCCACCAAGTGTTTTGAATCAATTAAGAGAGTGAGAAGGTGTAAGGGAAATCAGGATAGGGCCTTATTCCTTCTGAAGACTGGGCTAGAGGATGTGGCTTAGATGGATCTCCTAGTACTGAACCACAGAATTAAGTGGACTTATCTACTCAGTCATATACAGTGCTAGAAAACCACAGTCCTTCCCCACATAGAAGGAACAGATTAGAATACATGTTTCCTGTGGAGTCTGGCTTCCATGGGGAAGAAAGGAGGAAGAAGCTGAGCCATGCATACCTACGTCTTCCAAACTTGCCAGTGAAAACTTGGCACCCCAGGGGAGGGGCACCTGAAGGGGCGGAGAAATGCCAGCGTGTATGTACCTTCCCTAATATCTCTCCACATGAAAGGAAATACCAGGAGTGTGAAATGTCCTTCTGAGAGCATAGGTCACCTCAATCCATTCTTGTTCAGCAGAATGAATTGGATTTTACAATAATGGAATGTATTATATAAGTAGCAGGACTCTGTACCCATAGCCTGAATGTTTAAATAGACCACATGTCATCACCCTGATGAATACACCCCAGTTTTGTTCTGGAATGGCTTGAAATGAGACATGATATGTCTGGAGTTTCCTTTCCTTTATTAAACCTTTTAATGCATTTAATTTCCAGAGAAGGCTGGATCTTTTCCAGGCGAGGGAGGGGGAGAAGTACGTAGGCATCTGTAATGATCTCTGACAGTGTGACAGGGAGCACTGATTTTTACAACAGTAGCCAAAATTACAGTAATTAGAGAAAATATCCACATCTTTATAAACAGGGTGTTAACTGATTCAAAAGGAACTTAATGAGAACGTACAAGAGGAAGTGTGCTTTTGCCACTGAGTATTAAACATTAATTAAAGTCAGAAGGCAATAGTCAAGTTGCCTCTCTACTTCAGTCAGTTGGCAAGGCACAGAAAGTGGAGAGGTTTCAGAATCTGCTGACTTTGCTGGCTGTGATCCTCCAGTGGGTCCTCTAAATTTATGGCCAGTTTTGATGAATTTTAATTCCTGTTAAAGGTTTTGTTCAGATCTTATTGCAGAAACTGAGCGATGAAAGCTTTCAAATGCTTAGTTAGGCTTCTTATTTTTAAAAAGTATTTTTAAATACTCTTTTTATTATCAGGATAAGTAGAAGAAGCCATGTATGAAAGAATATGATCCCAGCTATGAAATAAAATATGTATAGAAATATTGGAAGGACATACATCAAACTATTAGCAGTGGATTTCTTTGATTGAACAACAGATAATTTTTTCTTCTTTTCTGCATTTTATAGGCATTGCTTTTATAAATGGAAAAAATGAGTTTTAACTTCTAAAGGTCTGTTGATTCTCAGGGAAGAGCTAATCAGTGTCCCCCAAATTGACTATCAGGTACTTATAGTACCTGGAAAATAATAAATACAGATAACATTTAAATCTTACACCTGCACTGTTTTTGACTGAATAATTATAAATACACTTCATCTTCATTTCAATTTAAAATTATGCTTAATTAGTGTATTATTGTGGTTTTGATCCAGTATCAAACTTCTGATCCAATAACCAAGAAGACAAACCTCTGGAGGCAGGCCTAATCATTTTTTTTCATTCTGAGTTAAGAACTTGCTGATTTTGACAAGACAGTTTATGGAAGTGACCAGTTTGGTTATCGGAATCTCCTTGGGGGCTGCAGCACAAGACTCTTTACATTGATTTCTATATAAATGAGACAGTGAGGGGAGGGGAGCAAGCATTCTTCATTTGATTCTTCCGGCTCACATCTTTTGTATTCCTCCCTTGCAAACGTTACTAACTTCCTATTGTGTCTCCCCAGCCAACTAACTCCCGCCAGTCACGGTTTTGCTTACGTTCCCCAATAGTCTGCGAACTCCTTGACTGAGCGTGTGTGTGTGTGTGTGTGTGTGTGTGTGTGTGTGTACACGCTCTCACACAGGTCAGTGCAAAGTGCTGCGAACACACTAGGCATTCTCCTCAAGTTTGCTGAACTGACCAGCGTTGAAAGCAAAGCAGTGACAAAATTGAAAAGCTAGAAACCTCCACCTTTTAAATAACTTTGGGCTCTCCTGTTTCCATTAGGTCAGGTGAAGAATGCACAGATTTTGTGGGGTTTTTTTTCTTTTCACCTTGAAATGAGATTATGTGCAGGCCTGAGCTGCTGAACCACAATTTGTTTTAAAGCTCTTTTGAGGGAAAATGCCCAGGAAAGCCACAGCTCAGACTACAGCATACTACACAGATTTACTGACAGTCTCCCACATGCCTGCATTTGGGCCGGTTCCTGGGGGATGCACTGGAGAGGAAGGTGCAGACCTTACATTTAATGAGCCCGCAGTCTAGCAGGGGAGACAGTCCTGTACACAAATAATTATAATGCAGATGGTCAAGTGCAATTATAGATGCATTTACAAGATACATTGGTAGCCCAGGGGAGGATATGTGGTCAGGAAAGGATCACAGAGCAGACAAAACCTCCACCATACCATAAGCTTTTCCAGGGACAAATCATTAGTTTTGAAGTTGGGCCTTTTTATACACTGAAAAAAATGTTGGTAGGATGCCAGTTGTTAAGGTAAATGTAATACCCACACTTTGATAAAAAAAATTTAAGACAAATGTAGCAGGCAAAAATCTTGCCTACAAATTAGGGTGTTAAAAAAATCCTTTTTATTTTTTAAAAGTTAAAAAAAATTAACTATTTATTTTGAGAGAGAGAGAGAGAGAGAGCGCGCGCACTAGCAGGGGAGGGGCAGAGAGAGGGAGAGAGAGAGAAGGAATCCCAACCAGCACAGAGCCGGATGTGGGGCTTGAACTCACAAACTATGAGATCATGACCTGAGCTGAAATCAAGAGTTGGGTGCTTAACTGACTGAGCCACCCAGGCACCCTCCCTTTTATTTTTTTTTTTAAAGTCAATTTCTAGCTGAGTTTGAGCCACCATCATACTGGGCCACAAGAAGTTTATTCTGTCGTAATTATAGGGACTCTCCTACAGGATCCTAACGGGGCCTCAAAGAGGCCTTCGAGTGTTGTCTTTACTGGGTGGTCCTGAAGCCCTTGGTATCCAGCTCACAGACTTTCTCTGGTTCCAGGGGCTCTGCTGCTTCTGTGCCACAGTCACCGCACAGGCATCTTCGCTAGGGCTCAGAGCCCCAGGGACCTTCTTTGGTGTCCTATGTGGTTGTCACCTCTGAGGTCTTGCCATATCACAGAAGTTCTGCTACCCAGCAGGACATATGTCTCATTAATGGAAAGACCCACCCATTTTGTTCCTCTTCTTTAGTCTTTGGGGAATAGCCTCCTTCTCTCTCTCTCCTGGTCCCCAGGGGCACTCCCATGATCCCCCTGTCCCCAGGTCTCCTAGCATAATCACGTTTTAGGAGTATAAGCTGTCATAAAGGACAGGAAAAGTCCATAAATTTAGGTAACTTTTGCTGTTTTACCTGACATGTATCCCTGTGATTAAAAAGCACACTGAGCCCCTGACCCCGTGTTTGGTGTTGAAATGGAATGGGGATTGTGTGGGAAGAAGGAATAAACACCCACGCATAGGAACAAATTCATATCTCAGTATACTGTTCTGATACATAAGCAACAGTGTTCCAGGAAGCTCATCTTTAGAAGAAGCCACTATGACACCAACCCAGAGTACAAGCAGTTGAACCATCAGGTCAGAGAGTAAACTGGGGAAAGGAGGTCATAAAAGATGGAAAGCAGCCATGGGCTCTAAGCTCTTAGAGAAGAAACACTGAACTGGGGTTCAGGTTCTAGTTCTCTCACTAAGTTTACCAAATGACCCTGGACAAGTGGCTTTATCTCTCTGGGCCTCAGTTTCTCCAGTTCCAAATTAAGTGGTATCGATGGGTTGATTCTAGGGGTCCTCCAAGCACCGATATTTGTATCTGGTTTGGTATAACAGGGGTGGACCTCTCATTTTTACCAAAGCATCTTAATAATCACCAAGCCATCAGCTCTAAAAATTTAACATTTTTAAGTCCCATTGTTCAGCCAGACGGGTGCAGGGGACAACAGGAGAGTCATGCTGAGTGGGGATATATGAACCCTCCCAAGCCGAATGCAGCATGTAAGATGGGGTGGGACAGATAGCTGTGTCTGAGCGTCTCACTCCCACTGACTGCTGTGGGCCCTCCTATATGGCTCAATTTGAGCTATCTCCACTGCATGCTCCTTCATGTTCAGCTGTACAGACAGATTTTGCAATTGGGATGAGCAGTTCTGGGAATGCGGGGGAGTGTGGGTGAATCCCCGTGTGGTAGTGGTCCGGCTCTTGCTTTGGTTGATCTGGGTGGGACCAGAATGAGCCAGTCAGCCCTGCACAGAGAGGTGAGGCATGGCCAACCTTAACTGCATCTGCAGTGCTTTCTATTTTCGGGAGGCTATGCTACGAGCAGTGACCATGTATCTCTCCACAAATGGCCCGTAAGAAACATTAAAGATGTCATGTGCTCTAAAGGAATTGACTTACTGACTCTTTTCACTTAAGGAGGGATTGCTGGTAAAATTCGTTCCTCAAATGACAGGTTCCTGAATAGGGACACATTCAGGTCTGACATGCTAACACAGTTTTTTATATTCACCAATCTTCTCCATGGTGTCTACAAAGACCACCCTAGACCATCTATAGATAGAAAGAACCTACACTGCATTTTCTCCCCCAGGTAAAATTGCCACCAGGATGCCCTCTTCTTTAAAAAAAAAATTTAATGTTTATTTATTTTTGAGGGGGGCAGGACGAGCAGGAGAGGGGCAGAGAGAGAAGGGGACAGAGGATCTAAAGTGGGCTCTGAGTTGACAGTCTGATAAGGGGCTCGAACTCATGAACGGTGAGATCGTGACCTGAGCTGAAGTTGGATGCTTAACCTAACTGAGCCACCCAGACAGCCCCAGTATGCCCTCTTTATAAGGAAGAAAAAAACCCACTTCCTCAAAGACTCCATGACGGAGGCGTGAACACTAATAGTAACTTTGGGTTCAGTGAGCAAGGAAAAAACAATTCAGTCATCAAAAGGAAAACTTGTAATTACATTCCCCACCATAAACTGAAAGGAATGTTCCAAATGCAACACTGGATGGTATCTTTTTTGGATACGGTCCTGGAACCCTCATGGTTTTTCTAGTGGAACATTTCCCACCATTGTTAGTGTGTGACCATCAACAACAGCAAAGACATTCACCACCTGACTTGTAAGGAAAATTCTTTGTGCAGAATGTTTCCATTTTACTCAGCTGCTTGCACTGTTAATTGTCAGAGGCAATTAACCCCCACAATGGCGGGTCCTCCTTTGGCTCTTCCAGGGAGGTGAGAGGCTTTGCTGTTCCATCTTCTTACGGTGGGGGAGATCCAGGGCGGGAAAGTCAGACCCAGCCATGGATTCCAGCACATTAAGAGAAGGAAACAGGAGAGGAATTCGGATAGGGGTTTCATCTTGAACATAACTTGTTGAAAAGTTTTAAAAATACAATCTAAAAACTGACAACCTGTTTTCTACAAAGATGAAATACTGGTTTGGTTTATTTACATTTAGATATTATATGTCTAGGTCTCACATACATATTCATATGTCGTTTCCTGTTTTTCTTTTTTAAAGTCTTTTTTTAAATGTTTATTTTTGAGAGCGCGCACGTGGGTGGGGGAGGGGCAGAGAGAGAGGAAGACCCAGAATCTGAAGCAGGCTCCAGGCTCTGAGCTGTCTGTCAGCACAGAGCCTGACACAGGGCTCTAACTCACAAACCATGAGATCATAACCTGAGCTGAAGTCAGATGCTTAACTGAGTCACCGAGGCACCCCCATGCGTCATTTTCTTTTACTGGACCTTAACTAACTGGGCATTTCATTTTACACCAGAAGTGTGGTGTCATCATTTCCCACAGGACTTTAAGTTACCTCAGAGCACAGCATAGTCTTCCCAATCCGGTCCTCAGTGCATTTTCTAAAACTCCAAATTGGCAAGTTAGGTGGAAAATAGTCCGCAGCCTTCCATGGCCCCACTAGCTGGGATGGACATCCCAAGTCCTAAGGCCCTGTGGCTTTACTGAGAACTTACCGTCATAGGTCTTTGTTGGCTGAGGGAGAAGGGTTCTGCAGAGAGCTAGGCTTCTGACAGAGTCAAATTCAAGGGCTCCTGCTCTAGGCTATCTGCAGAACAAGCCAAATCATGTATGACTGCCGAAACTCTCAGAGACATAGACTGGGGAAATGGCTATTTATGTGTGTGCCTTCCTACCTGTAGGGTATGAATCACAGCAAAGGAGTAAGTTTACAACCCTTCAAAGGTTTCCATGGGCTTAGGGTGGCAGGTACGAGGTACATAGAGACTGAGTAAGGGGGGGGGGGTTGTTTTGATGCATTTTGGTGTAGCCAAAAGCCATATTCCTCCCAGGGCTGAAAGACATCCACATACTACCCTATCAGGTGAAGAGCATGCACAACTTTTTTGCCTAAGTTGGCTTTTCAAGGCAAACACTCTTCCTGTTGGTTCTATTCCAAACTGCAGAGTTTGAATTTTAGCACAGCCCACGCCCATGTGTATTGGCCTACCGTCTTTCTCTAACAGGAATTCCCTTAGGGCACACCAACCTGGGGGCAGGGCCAAAATACTTTCTATAATGGGACTGTATACACACACCTGCTTGCCCTCTTTCTCAATGCTGCTTCGATCCCCACATCACTGCGAGGCTGCCACGGCTGCTGCTAATTTCTCTGGGGACTTAGTGTCACTGCTTACTGTCACTCACTGCACTTCAGCTGAAGGAACGGCTTCACTATTGCTGGAGATGCTCTTGTTGTTACAGGACGATGCGGAATTTCTAGGCACTGTCTGTACTACTGTGGTGGCTATGGATGTGCACATCACACAAGGGCTCCGTCTTTATTTCATCTTCATTTTTCTTTCTTTCCCTCTTCCAATCATTTTACTCATGGGGAGAAAAGAAAGGCTTTATATTCACTTTCTAGAAACAGTATTGAATGCACTTCTTGATAAATGGATTCTCAATGAAATATATATTCATTGATTGATCTTCTCCTAGGGGGTTCACTTTTGGTGACACAAAGCACAGGCTCTGGAATTAAAGACATGCCAGTCTGAGTCCATGTTTTGCTTTTTATAGGTGATAGGACTCTGGGCAAGCTACACTACCTCTCCGAGTTCCATTTCCTCATCTTTAAAGTTGGATAATAGTGCTTCCTCACAGGGAGGTTGTAGGAAGACATGATACAGTGTATGTGACTTCTGTGGTATCCAGTAGGTGCTCAGAAGCTCTAAGTCCCTTCCCTTTGCACTTGAAGAATTAACTGCTATCCCACTTGCAGTGGCAGCAGTCTGCCACTAGAGTTCCCACGATTGAGGGAGGTTCTGATGGAATGATAGGGGCTGCTTGGGAGGCCTGCCTGTCCAAGAAGCAGTGGTCTGCCCTTCAGTCTGGCTCTTTTTTAGGCTAAGATCTGCTCTGTGGGTGTCGGTTCACCATACTTACCCACTGACTATACCTGGGCACTTGTCAAGGAGTTTCCAGCAACACCAGCTAAAGCAAACAGGTCTGTGGTAAAAACTCTGTGATAGAACAAGGCGGGGGGATGTTAAATAATGAACACTAACAACTGTAGGAAGCAAGTTAACAGGATTGGGGCGGAAAAATGTTATTTGCCATCATTAGCACCCATTCCCCCCATCTTCTGGGATCATATTCCTAACTTACCTTGAGAAATCACTTCTCCTGAATTTTGGCTCATAATTGGAAGGCTTACCCCACTCATAGTCCAGAGTTTTGCCTTCATCAGCTAAAGGGAATCACACATCCAACCCTCTGGCTTCAATGATTGGTTCATGGATGGGCATATGACTCAGTGATTGTCAAATGGAATATTCTCTGGGGCTTATGAGAGAAAGGAGTTAGTTCTCTCTTTTGTGGGGCTACCACAAAAAAAAAACCACCTGTTTTTTTTTTGATGGTGTGAGTGATGGCTCATAGTGCTAAATCTGGGGATAAAGTTGGTATTAATACAGGCAGTTGAAAGATGGAGGGGAAAAAGTCCTTGGTGAAAGTCTTTGAACTTCTGGATCAAGCTAGTGCTGAAGCCAGTCATATATCAAACCTTTTCAGTTATGTGAACCAATAAGTTTGAAGTCTGTTTTGTAAAGCTTCAAATAGAGACCCAGTATACTTGGGGAAAAGAAAATCCTGTGAATCTAATTAGTTTCAAAGATAAATTACTTTTCATTTCGCTAGAAGACAAAATTGTTGGAGGATTTGTGTTCTGCAAGATATTGGCACTTTAATCATGTAATGACAGCTGAACTGATGTAGGTCTTTGATGTTTTTCTTTGCTATTTTACTGTTACTTTGTTGCTCCATGTGCAATATGGATATTGTTATGAACTGAAGCTTTTTTTTTTTGTCTTCTTCAAATTCATATGTTGGAATCCCAACCCCCAGTATAATGATATTAGGAGGTGAGGGCTTCAGGAGGTAATTAGGTCATGAGGGTGGAGGCCTGATGAATGGGATTAGTGCCTTTAGAAAAGAGACCCCAGGGGGCACCTGGATGGCTCAGTTGGTTAAGCTCTTGGTTTTGGCTCAGGTCATGAATTCACAGTTTGTGAGTTCAGGTCATGATCTAGTGGTTAGTGAGTTTGAGCCCTGCATTTGTGCTGTCAGCACAGAGCCTGCTTGAAATTCTCTCTCTCTCTCTGCTCCTCCCTCTCTTTCTTTCTCTCAAAATAAAAAATAAAATTAAAAAAAAAGAAAAAAGAAAAGAGATCCCAGAGAGCTCTCTTGCTCTTTCTGCCATGTGAAGACACAGGGAGAAGACAGGCCATCATCTATGAACCAGAAGTGGTCCCCCACCAGACACTGAATCTGTTAGTGCTTTGATCTTGAACTTCCCACACCACAGAACTGTGAGAAATAAATATTTGTTGCTTAAGACACCAAATCTATGGTATTTTTATCAGAGCAGCCTGAACACATATATAGTTAAATAATACTCTAGTTTATAAAAAAGTAGAAACGAAGATGAGTTGTAGTCAGAGAAATCTAGGTTCAAATCTAGATATTACCACTTATTAGCTGTGTGACATTTGGCCAACAGAACCTCAATTTTCTCATCTGAAAGATGGGTTTAATCATAGCTCCCTTTTAAATTTGAGGTGATGAAAAGCAATATATTTAAATCATTGTATGCATTTAAATGGACTTTTTTACATAAAAGTCATTAGGAGGTCCTTTTGAAGTGCCATCTAGAAGAGTAGTTCTTAACTGGGAGTGACTTTGCCCCCCAGTGGACATTTGACAATGCTGGAAACATTTCTGGTTGTCACAACTGGAGGGAAAGTGCTGCTGGCCTTTAGTGGGTAGAGGCCAAGGATAATCCTCAAAATCTTATGTTCACAGCATGACACTCACAACAAAGAATCATCCAAAATGTCACTGGTACCAAGCTTAAGAAACACAGATCTGCAGTCCCTATCAAAATAACACCAGCATTCTTCACAGAGCTAGAACAAACAATCCTAAAATTTGTATGGAACCAGAAAAGACTCTGAAGAGCCAAAGCAATCTTGAAAAGAAAATCGAAGCTGGAGGCATCACAATCCCTGACTTCAAGATGTATTACAAAGCTGTAATCATTGGGGCGCCTGGGTGGCTCAGTTGGTTAAGCGGCCGACTTCGGCTCAGGTCATGATCTCACGGTCCGTGGGTTCGAGCCCCGCGTCGGGCTCTGTGCTGACAGCTCAGAGCCTGGAGCCTGTTTCAGATTCTGTGTCTCCCTCTCTCTGACCCTCCCCCGTTCATGCTCTGTCTCTCTCTGTCTCAAAAATCAATAAATGTTAAAAAAAAAATTAAAAACAAAAACAAAGCTGTAATCATCAAGACAGTAAGGTACTGGCACAAAAACAGACACTCAGATCAATGGAACAGAATTAAGAACTCAGAAATGGACCCACAAACTATGGCCAACTAATCTTTGACAAAGCAGGAAAGAATATCCAATGGCATAAAGAGAGTCTCTTCAGCAAATGATGCTGGGAAAACTGGACAGCGACATGCAGAAGAATGAACCTGGACCACTTTCTTACACCATACACAAAAATAAACTCAAAATGGATGAAAGACCTCAATGTAAGACAGGAAGCCATCAAAATTCTTGAGGAGAAAGCAGGCAAAAACCTATTTGATCTTGGCCACAGCAACTTCTTACTCAACACATCTCCAGAGGGAAGGGAAACAAAAGCAAAAATGAACTTTTGGAACCTCATCAAAATAAAAAGCTTCTGTACAGTGAATGAAACAATCAGCAAAACTAAAAGGCAACCAACAGAATGGGAGAAGATATTTGCAAATGACATATCAGATAAAGGGTTAGTATCCAAAATCTATAAAAGAACTACCAAAATCAACACCCCAAAAAACAAATAATCCAGTGAAGAAATGGGCAAAAGACATGAACAGACACTTCTCCAAAGAAGACATCCAGATGGCCAAACCGACACATGAAAAAATGCTCAACATCACTCATCATCATGGAAATACAAATCAAAACCACAATGAGATACCACCTCACACCTGTCAGAATGGCTAACATTAACAACTCAGGCAACACCAGACGTTGGTGAGGATACAGAGAAAGAGGCTCTCTTTTGCATTGTTGGTGGGAATGCAAGCTGGTGCAGCAACTCTGGAAAATAGTATGGAGTTTCCTCAAAAAAATAGAAATAGAACTACCCTATGACCCAGCAATTGCACTACTAGGTATTTATCCAAGGGATACAGGTGTGCTGTTTCAAAGGGGCACATGCACCCCAGTGTTGATAGCAGTACTATCAACAATAGTCAAAGTATGGAAAGAGCCCAAATGTCCATCGACAGATGAATGGATAAAGAAGATTGTGTGGATAATACACAACGGAGTATTACTCAGCAATCAAAAAGAACGAAGTCTTGCCATTTGCAACTACATGGATGGAACTAGAGGGTATTATGCTAAGCAAAATTAGTCAGAGAAAGGCAAATACCGTATGACTTCACTCACATAGAACTTAAAGAGACAAAACAGATGAACATAAGGGAAGGGAAGCAAAAATAACATAAAAACAGGGAAGGGGACAAAACATAAGAGACTCTTTAATATGGAGAACTGAGGGTTACTGAAGGGGTTTTGGGAGGGGGGATGGGCTAGATGGGTAAGGGGCATTAAGGGATCTACTCCTGAAATCATTGTTGCACTATATGCTAACTAACTTGGATCTAAATTAAAAAAAAAAAAAAAAGAAACACAGATCTAGGGTCTATTGGCATGTTAGTGGAGTGCTGAAACTGGATGATTTCTGCAAAAACACTAAGGGAAAATGAAGAAGGCAAAATAAGAAATGAGTGAGCACACAAGATGGCACCAAGAGAAAAATCAGAGAGATTCTCTGTCCCTCCACCAAAGCTTGGGGTCTTCACCCTGAGACACGTGCATTTTAGAGTAAGAGAGAGAGAAGAGCCCAGCTGAGGGAACGTTGAGATTAGGGAGCACTGGAGAGTGCAAATCTGAGTGCCCAGCTAGGGGCCCAGCTGCAGGAACTGAACTAATGTATCCTGCTGGGTACAGGGCGTGACACAGCTCTGGCCCGGAGCACTCTCTGCATCTGTAAGTACTAGGAGGCGAAGCACCATCAAAATGTTGAGAACTTGGAGGCAGGAGGAGTAGGACGTCTTAATTTCATTAACCAACTACTGGTCTCCTTCAGGTTTTTTTTGGGGTGTTTTTGGTTTTTTTTGTTTTTTTTTTTTTACTGCTCTTCTACTCCTATCTATTCTATCCTTCCCTACTTGGCTCTGTTCCATTCTGTGTGTGCAGATGCTGAGGGCGTTTTGCGAGTTCTGGTATGGTTAGGAAACAGAACACTGCCTCTTTCAGTCCAACAGATAATCCCAAGTGTAACACAGAGAGAAGAGGTGGGATGATCCTACAAGTCATCAGCTGGTTTCCGTGGCAGTGAGAAGCATCAGGAGGCTGCAGAACATGTCCAGGGTTCTACATTTAGTGTTTCTTTTCTCACAAACCTTCTTGGCACCAAAGGGTTAAAATAAATTCCGTGCTGTGCACCCAACCTGCCAGCGCTGGGGCAGAGTTGTTGAGACTAACCCAACTGGGAATCCTTACCCTCCAGCTACACGGTGTCCAGGGGCCCTGTTCATCTACAGTGAGAGGTAAAGACAAGGACAAGGACAAGGACCAGGCCCGAACAGCAAAGCTTCCTGGCAATCATGCTGATGATGTGGCTTCTCCTCCCCTTTTACCACAGGGAGGAAGCTGGGTGAGGGCGAGTGTTCACTACATGACCAGTTTAATAACCACCCTTTCCTCTGTCATGCTGCTGACTTAATCAACCTCCCTAAAAGACACAGAGATGTGTGTGAATTTGTGTGAGTGTATCTGGTGGCAGCTTTAATTATCGCCACTCATTACCCTTCTCTGTGCTCACTCTAATTGTCTTTTTGGCTTTGCTTAGCAACTTATGTTAAGGCATTTCAGCAATTCTTTTCTCTTTTCTATTGGTGAGATCTTTAAAATAGTCTTTTTATTATCCCGGCTTTAATAGTTCTAGTTTGCTACCTGCTGAGATTGGTAATCATTACATTTTAAAAGACAGCTGTTGAAAGTTTCTTTAACTGCACAAATAACATCATAGCAACTGAACTAAAAATGAAATAAACTGTTTTAATTTCCCATCCTTTGCTAATACTAATAATACTACTGTTAATAAATAGGTAACATTTAAAAGCTTATCATGTGTTGCATAGGGGCACTTGTACCCCAATGTTTATAGCAGCACTCTCAACAATAGCCAAATTATGGAAAGAGCCTAAATGACCATCAACTGAGGAATGGATAAAGAAATTGTGGTTTATATACACAATGGAGTACTACATGGCAATGAGAAAGAATGAAATATGGCCCTTTGTAGCAACGTGGATGGAACTGGAGAGTGTGATGCTAAGTGAAATAAGCCATACAGAGAAAGACAGATACCATATGTTTTCACTCTTATGTGGATCCTGAGAAACTTAACAGAAACCCATGGGGGAGGGGAAGGGGAAAAAAAAAAAGAGGTTAGAGTGGAAGAGAGCCAAAGCATAAGAGACTCTTAAAAACTGAGAACAGGGGCGCCTGGGTGGCGCAGTCGGTTAAGCGTCCGACTTCAGCCAGGTCACGATCTCGCGGTCCGTGAGTTCGAGCCCCGCGTCGGGCTCTGGGCTGATGGCTTGGAGCCTGGAGCCTGTTTCCGATTCTGTGTCTCCCTCTCTCTCTGCCCCTCCCCCGTTCATGCTCTGTCTCTCTCTGTCCCAAAAATAAATAAACGTTGAAAAAAAAATATTAAAAAAAAAAAACAACTGAGAACAAACTGAGGGTTGATGGGGGTGGGAGGGAGGGTAGGGTAGGTGGTGAGCATTGAAGAGGGCACCTTTTTGGATGAGCTCTGGCTGTTGTATGGAAACCAATTTGACAATAAACTTCATATATTGAAAAAACATAAAATAAAATAAAAAATAAAAGCTTACCATGTGCAAAGCATTGTGCTACAGTGTATGTATTTTTTCATTTATATCTCACAACACCCTTATGAGATAACAGAATAATGTTACTTATATCTGCTTTGTAGAAGGAAATGGGAGTCTTAGAGAGGTTAAGCCACTTGCTCACCGTCATGCCAACAGGCCAGGGCCAGGACTCCAGCTCAGGCTTCGACTGACGCCGGAGCTGGAACTCAAAAAAGCATGTTCCAATGCTTCTTCTTTGGTTCCTTCCAGTGTTTACCCTTATGCATGCATAATTTTTACATTTCTGCAAACATAGCACCGATAGACCTTATCTGCTGTTTTCACTTAGCAGAATGCTAAAAACACTTCCGCAGTTATTATAGCATAGCCACAAAAGAGATGACTTTTATTGATGGTATATTCTTTCGTAAAATGGATAGATCAGTTGACTTCAGCGTACTTCCAATGTAGCACGTTTATATAATTTTCAGTTTCTCATCTAACAATAAATCTCTAGTGAACATCTTCATGCATGTAGCATTTTCTAATTTTGACCTATTTCTTGGGATACATTTCTAGGAAAGAAGATATTGATTCAAAGGGGAGATGCTGTTTTATAATTCTTCAAACATATTCTTCAAAAAGTTTTCTGAGTTATGCCCCTGTGAATGCTTGTTGAAACTACCAGGTTTACCATGATTTCATCAGTATGGAAGTTCATCATTACTTTAAGTTTGTATTAATTCAACACTTGCTTTCTTTGAAAATTATTGAAGTAGGGCACTTATTTGTATATAGTTCTTTTTAATCAGTTTCTATAAACTTTCTATATGGTACAGACAAGGGCAAACTAAGGCTCATGGGCCAAATGTGGCCCACTGCCTGTTTTTATAGTTTGATTCAAACACAACCACGTTCATCCATTCATTTATGTACTGTGTATGGCTGCTTTTATGCTACAACTGGAGAGATGAGTAGATTCAACAGAGATTGTGTGGCCCACAAATAGAACTGGCTACATAATTTGCAGAGTCCAGTAAAAAAAAAAAATGTGGGGCACCTTGTTAAACAATGACTAAGAATTTCAAGATGGCAACACCAGAGCATGGAACCAAGTGAAACTCACATGTCCATGATGCTAGTCTGGCCCACACAGCCTAAAACAGCTATTATCTAGTCCTTTGCTTACCCCTGGTATACATATCAATCCCAAACCTGCCCAAATAGGTTTAAATATTTTTCCTTGCCTGTAATTCTTTTTTCTAAAAAAAAATGCCATTTATGTCAAAATGCTGATATTTGTTTTTATGTGTGATAGGATCTTTAGTTTCCTTCAACAATCACTGATGCAAAGATCAGATACATAGTTAAATCTATTTTTAGCTAGTTCCTTTCAATGATAGGATTTCTTCTATTTAAAACTTTTTTTTTTTATTTTAAAAAAAAAATTTTTTTTTTATGTTTATTTATTTTTGAGACCGAGAGAGACAGAGGATGAATGGGGGAGGGTCAGAGAGAGAGGGAGACACAGAATCTGAAACAGGCTCCAGGCTCTGAGCTGTCAGCACAGAGCCTGACGCGGGGCTCAAACTCACGGACCACGAGATCATGACCTGAGCTGAAGTCGGACGCCTAACCGACTGAGCCACCCAGGTGCCCCTATTTAAAACTTTTTTTAATGTTTACTTATTTTTGAGAGAGACAGAGAGAGAGCAGGAGTGGGGAAGGGGCAGAGAGAGACAGGGAGACCCAGAATCCAAAGCAGGCTCCAGGCTCCGAGCTGTCAGCACATAGCCCAATGTGGGGCTCGAACTCCCAAACTGGAAGATCATGACCTGAGCCAAAGTCAGACACTTTACCAACTGAGCCACCCAGGAGCCCCTCTGCTTCTTTTCAAAACATTAATTTGTCTTCTTGAAAGTTTATTTTTATGAATGAATTTTGGAATAACTTCTGTCAAAAAAAATTCTTGTCAGATTTTGACGGGAATTGATCTAGTGCTACAACATTTTAAAAAAATTTAATTTTTGTATTACGGAAGGAGAGAGAGAGAGAGAGAGAGAGCGAGCAGGAGAGGGGTAGAGGGAGACAGAATCTTAAGCAGGCTCCACACTCAGTGCAGAGCCCAACACGGGTCAATCCCACAAGGCTGGGATCATGACCTGAGCCGAAATCGAGAGTCAGCCGTTCAAGCAACGGAACCACCCAGGAGCCTCACTAGTCCTGCAACTGAACTCCCAGTCCTGGTCAGCCTTCTGCTTCAAACTTCTCAAATTTCCAGCTCCAGTTTGTAAGTCGATCTCTACTAAGTAAAATTCCCAAATTTTCTACTTTGCTTACTTGTCATAAACACCTCCCAGGTTTATTCCCAAGTATTCTACAAGTGTCTTGCTCTAAAATAGGATCTCTTTATTATTAAATGACTATTTCTGGATACTAGTTTTTATTTCAAACAACTTTACTAAAACTGATGATTTGAGTGGCGATTGGCTGGTTTCTTTAGCTCGTCAAGCCATAAGGTAATATAATTTGTAGATTCTTCCCAATGTTTATTTTATTAAAACGTTTTTCATCTATTTTTTAATTCAAGTACAATCAACATACAGTGCTATATTGCTTTCTGGCATACAACATAGTGACCTTATAACTTCACCCATTACTCCATGCTCATCACGGTAAGTGTACTCACAATCCCCGCCACCCATTTCGCCCAATATTTATCTTATTTCTCTTCAGTCTTAACAACACAGGCTTGGACTTCCAATTAATCTTAATAGGTAATGTTGATAGAATTAAAATGTAAAATATTTCTCAGCTAAAAAGTTCTTGACTTTGAATATTTATCGTTTTAAGTTAAAAATAACAACTTGAGGGGGTGCCAGAGTGGCTCAGTCAGTTAAGTGTCAGACTCTTGATTTCAGCTCAGGTCATGATGTCAGTTCGTGAGTTTGAGCCCCACATCATGCTCTGCACTGACAGTGTGGAGCCTGCTTGGGATTCTCTCTCTCCCTCTCTCTGTTCCTCCCCTGTTTGTGTTCTCTCTCTCAAAATAGATATAAATAAATAAATAAACAAACGAACAACTTGAAATGATCCTCTATATGAAAAATTTAAGCTACAGATTTTTTTTAAGTTTATTTATTTTGAGAGAGAGAGAGAGCACATGTGGATGAGCAGGGGAGAGACAGAAAGAAAGAGAAAGATAGAATCCCATGCAGAGCCTGACATAGGGCTTGAACTCACAGACTGGACTGTGAGATCATGACCTGAGCCAAAAGCAAGAGTCAGATGTTCAACTGACAGAGATACCCAGCCGCCCCCAGACCTTTTTTAAAAGTTGTTATTACTGTTTCTTTTTTAAATTTTTTTAAAGTTTATTTATTTTTTGAGAGACAGAGCATGAGTAGGGGAAGGGCAGAGAGAGGGAGACGCAGAATCTGAAGCAGGCTCCAGACTCTGAGCTGTCAGCACAGAGCCCGATGCGACATTCGATCTCATGAACTGTGAGATCATGACCTGAGCTGAAGTCAGACACTCAAATGACTGAGCCACCCAGGCGCCCCAAAGCTGTTGCTACTGTTCTTTATTTTTATCACACAGTGTGTGTATAAATGTGCATGCATGTGTGTACATACGTACACATACATATGCACATATACACAAGTACACATACCTATGCACATATACATACATACAATAGACCTCTAAAAAATGAATGTGACACGGCGAAGTGCTGACGTGCCAGCTAGGTCAGGATGTGTTAGCAATGCAATGATGTGCTTAAGCTCCTTGAAGTACAAGGAGTTATTCAGAAGCCATCAAGGGTAAAAAGGTACCTTTGTAGCAGGTCAAATTGTAATTTCTTCCAGCATCCCTACAGAATAACATGATTGATTCTTGAATGGAGTTGAACAAAAATATTTCTGACCTAATCTTTACTACTTCAATGATGGCAATCCCTAAACCCCTCTTTACCAGGATCTGTGTTGTCACCTCATCCATCTCTTCACAGATTTTTCTGGAGGCCTCACGGGGCAGTCAAGAGTGACTGAGCTGCACGTTCTCTTCTCAGACCAAAACTGCAGGCAAATATTTCTTTCCAAACTGACCCGCATTTCTGGTTCTCTTCATGAATATATGGACTCACAGAAGTTTGGAGAAAGACATATAATGCTGATGAAATACATTATTTAGTCAAAGTATCACACACTTTTTTTCTGCCAGTATTTAACCTCCTGTGCATACCATTAAAACAGCGGTACATTTGTGTATGAGGAGCTCATGACTACACTAACTCTCCTTCATTTTTCAGTGTGTTTCCTTTTTTAGGGACAAGGCATTATTAGACTCAGAATCTGATTGGGAGAAGAGCAGTGGAAGGTTGTGAAAATGAATTGCAACCAAAACAGCTTAAGGTAAAAATGGATATAGAACATTTTTTTTGATAAAGAACATTCTATATACAAAATGCTAAGTAGTATTTCCCCAAGCTTCAGGAGAATATAGATTTCCCCATGGTTGCTTCAGATAATGAACAGGAAAGCACACTGTAATCATGTCTGAACCATGACTTTTAATTTATAAAGTTGACATTGATAAGTGTTAGGAAGATAGTATCTGTTTATAAATTTTAAGTTCCTGTACATTTACTATTTTAATATTAACTTTAAAAAAATTTTTTTTTCAACGTTTATTTATTTTTGGGACAGAGAGAGACAGAGCACGAACGGGGGAGGGGCAGAGAGAGAGGGAGACACAGAATCGGAAACAGGCTCCAGGCTCCGAGCCATCAGCCCAGAGCCTGACGCGGGGCTCGAACTCACAGACCGCAAGATCGTGACCTGGCTGAAGTCGGACGCTTAACCGACTGCGCCACCCAGGCACCCCTATTTTAATATTAACTTTAAAATTGCTACAACGTATATATAACAGAGGGGAGGGGGGGATGGGTGAAATACGAGATAGGGATTAAGAGTACACTTATCATAGTAAGCACTGAGTAATGTATAGAATTGTTGAATCAGTATATTGTACACCTGAAACTGATATAACACTGTATGTTAACTACACTGGAATTAAAATGAAATGAAATGAAAAAAAATTTCTACAATGTATACAGAATGTCAAACACATGCCTTATTTTAAATTTCCTATAGTGCTTATTAAAAGCACTTGTAAGGGGTGCCTCGGAGGCAGTTAAGCGTCTGACTTCAGCTCAGTCCATGACTTCACAGTTCGTGAGTTCGAGCTCCACGTGGGGCTCTATGATGACAGTTCAGAGCCCGGAGCCTCCTTCACATTCTGTGTCTCCTTGTCTCTCTGCCCCTCCCCCTGCTCACACTCTGTCTCTGTCTCTGTCTCTGTCTCTCAAAAATAAACATTAAAAAAAAATTTTTAAGGCATTTGTAAGAATTATATCTTTCTCTGAGTGCTAACTCAAAATATTTTATGGATTTTTGGTATTCCAATAAGCTCCTGATTTATTAACTAGCATTATTAATACATTTACAGGTTTGAAGAGGTATAAAAGTGGCTAAACCATTATAGAAATTCTGACAAACTGTAGGAAAAAATGGCAAGTTAGCCTTCAGGAGTGATCAAGTAGACCATGAAAGGAAATACCCACTGTGACAAAGATGGACAGAGAACACAGAAGACTGAGAATAATGATTGGAGAAAAGAGAAACATCCTAAGAAATCTAATAGCACTCTCAGGTATAAATACCTAACAAGTTGTTATCAGGAAGGAAGAGAGTTACGGGGAAACATGCATTACACCGGACAAGACCATAACGCACTTGTAATCAGTCCTTATCACGCACATCTCTCATTCATCCTGCTACAGATAGGTCATTCGTATTCAAAGAAGACAGTTTCCTATGTTTGTACTTCAAATGATCCCTGATAACTCAAGGAAATATACTTTTGACAATATTTGCATATACAATCTGAAACCTGTCATTATATTCTGATACTAGTATATGGCTCTCTTAAGAGTTTGATCACTGTACTCATTAACTGTTGAAACTGAGAAGAATGGGGTTGGTAATTACATTTATTCTAAAATAAAATACACAAACATTTTAATAACTATTATTACACTTTCCTGGATTTACCTATATTACTCTGAGTATAGTTGGTATTCTGAATTATCACCATTTAGATTATAGGAAATACAGGAGGTATCTCAAAGGCAGTAGAATGTAAGAGCTAAGGGCAAAGGATATAGAGTTAGACTTGAATTTGAACTCTAGCTGTGTAATCTTGGGTAAGTTAATTCACTTCTCTGTGTTTTGGTTTCTTCATCTGTAAAATGGGGGTGATAATATCTACCTCATAGGCTTGTCACAAGGATTAAAACAATTTAACTATGTAAAGCACTTAGCACAGTTCCTGGCATGCAATAAATATTCGGTATTTAATAGAATAATATCTACCTCATGTATTTACCCACCTATCCATCCACCCCCACTCCCTCCCTATTGGTTTTGTTTTTCTAGGGAACCCTAAGGCACCTTTTCAGTTTAGATTCTAAGGTGACTCTTTCTGTCCAAAAGACTAAAATCCTGCAGCATATGAACCCGTGAGGAGCTGAAGTCAGAGAGGGACAGAAGTGCTCCATCAGCAAGCCACGCCCAGGGTTAAGGAGGAGGGTATAACTAGCACAGTTTCGATGTTTTATCCGGAGTGGGTATGCCAAATAAGCAATCCACTCACAGAATATTCTCTAGCCAAAGGCCACCAGAAACACACCTGTAGTTGAACATGCTGGGTCTGTTGCCTGTCGCAGAGAGGGAGAATGCACAGCAATGGGGAACTGTGGGGTGTCTAAGGAAAAGGGTTTGAACAAGGGCTTGTAGGACTGGGGCTTTGATTGAGTGATTTGAGGAGTGTCTGAGGAAGCAGGCTTCTCTCTGGAGTGGGTACTTTCAGAAAGCACAGGAAGGGTTATGATGGCCTCAATGAAGCTCATCTAAGGGCAGGGCAGAGCAGAGAGAGACTGAAGCTGTAATTGGCAAAGAAACAGCAATCCCTCTTAGCTGAAAGAGGGGATATTTGGGATTTTGTGGCTTGGACAAAGTTCATGTGTTACCTGTGTTTAGATGTGATTTCAGAGTGGTCTTGTTTTTGTCTCAATCCAAAATAGCCACAGAATGGCCTTGCCTGATGTTGATGTCCTGTGAAATTGTGTGTGTTCAACAGGAGAACACCAAGGCCTAGCTGACAGTACTGTGCTAGCTCCTGGGAGTCAGGGCGCTTTCTCCTTCTGTCTTAATGAAGCTCATTTCTGGCTGAGTGGGTGACCCCTTGTGAAATCTCCAGTCCTATCTTTTCGATTATTATTCTCAGCAGCAACATCAGAATTCTGAAATTAACCAGGGGCTCATAAAGTTATAATTATAATTATAGGATGAGTATCAAATTAAATTTAATTAAGATTAAAAATGGAAGGATGCCTAACTTCCACTGTGAAGATGTAGAAGAAAATTTCATTCTTCTTCCAAATTCTAGGTTTTAAATGCCTTTGTTTTTTACAAACAACAATGACCAACAGCAATGGGTAAATTTCATAACAATAATACGATACAAGGTTAATGTGGGGAAAAACTGATGAGAGATTATAAATCCTTGTATACTTAAAACCCATTATAAAGAACAGGAGGAGAAAAAGAAAGCAAGTTCAGCCCCCTGCAAAGGGCTTCAGAGAGAAGGGTGGGGGGGTGGAGTTCACAGACTGTCTGTTCCTAACCACTGGTTATTTTCTACACAAACCCCACCGAGCCCAGGGATCTCCTGTGCCCCCTGGATTAAGGAGCTAGAGGCCTCTGAGCAGCTGGTGTCATTATCTACACATGTCTGTATCTTTTCCCAGATGATCCCCTTAGTGCTCTGAAGAAGTAGTGCGGGCAGGTTCCATGAATTTCTGTGAGGTGCATACAATTCGTAGCTTCTCCCCCCAAGCAAGTGGCACTTCTGCCTGTGCAGAATGCTGCTGTATGCTTCACTGCAGCACTAACCATTGTTTATGGTGTTAGTAAAGCATAGCTAATGATCACAACTCAGAACAATTATCAGGACATAGCAAATGTACATAACATTTGGTTGTTTAATTCTAAAAACCATTCTACATCCAAAGGAAACTCCAGAGGTTATGGCACGAATCCATATACTTCCAGGAAGTACCACTCATTTTTCACATCTAAGGCTCCGTTATCCCTGGCCTCATACCTGGGTTAACAATCACAGCACAATCAAACTGTCTGCAGGAATCAGTGTTAATCTCGAAGACAGAGCAAGTGATTAGATCAGCAAGGCCATGATCCAGAATAGAATTGATGTTCTATTTTTAAAACTTCTCACTGGTAAAACAATCACATTTGTAGAAATTCCTTAGAGGGACTATCTCAGTAGCTGAAAGATGGACAAATCTGGAACGGTCAGATTCCTTTATATTCATTTGATGTGGAAATCAAGACAATTGCACTGTCAACTGCTCACAGTATGTTGCTGATTTTACCTATGTGTCTTTATAATCTGGACCAAACCTATGTCCTTCATTGTCAGTTGTTTGATCTTATCTTTCCGATCAACAGACGATGGAAAGGAGATTGTGTAAAGGGAAGCAGCAGCAGATTATTGGGCTGTGGAGGTGCTTGCTGGTGGACAGAATATGCCCAAGAAATCTGAGAAAGAAGCCTAAACAGAGAGATAAATAACAGGTATTTCTTCCACTCCACAATAACCTTAAAAATTCGTCTTGTCTATCACATATTCTGCTGAGACACCCACAAAGCACACATATCTACCAGACAGGAAAAACTCACAGAGGAAAAAAGTCTGACTCTTTGAACCTCATGCCTTAGCTTATTTGTTTAGCTTCAGAGGAAGCTTTGTAAAGAAACTCACAACATAGTTGTTGTAAATGAAATGCAGAATATGGGCTCTCAAACTTTTATGTACCAGAATCACCTGAGGGCTTGCTAAACACTGATCACAAGGCCCACCCCCTAGATTTTCTGACTCATTATATCTGGAGTGGGAGTTGTAAATTTGCATTTCTAATAGGTTCCAACGTGATGCTGACGCTATAGGCTGGAGACTTACCTTTGAGAACCATAAGCCTAGTTATTACTTTCTAAGCTAAGGGCAGCCTCTTCCCTGGTCCAAGGTTCTCACAGGTATGCTCAATAAATGAGAAAAACAAGGCAAAAAGAGACTAAATGGCATAATGGCATGCCCAACTTGGATGTTCCCTTTTTATTTATTTATTTATTTATTTATTTATTTATTTATTTATTTATTTATTTATTTATTTATTTTTAACTTCGCCAAAGCGGGAGCTGCTAAAGGGAGTGGTAGTGGTCAGAGAGATCCATCATTGTAAATGTGAAAGCCAAATTACAGTTTACAACTAATTAGAATTTGTGGGGGTCTTTTAGAAAACCACTCCAAAGGAGTCATTAGAAATGTTCTATATCCTTTTTCTGACTGTGGTGGAAAAATACTTAATGGAATTACCTTTACAAATGTATTAATTTATTCTACCCCGAGGATTTTATATCCAGTGATTTGGCAAAACTAATCTGAACTAATAACAGACACGCATTTACTGAGACTAAGCAAATTTTCCAGTAGAGAGATACTTAGCCACTTGGAACAAATGAAGTTGAGGTATAAAGATGAAAGAATAGCTGTAATGTCCAAAAGAGGTACTAATGTTTACAGAGAGAGCAGCACAGATTGACTAAAATGCAAAGCAGAAAGGCGTGCTGACAGAGAAAACCATCACAAAGGGGGTAGAAAACCCAGTACTACCACTACCAAGAAATGTTCAACCACTGCCAGATGCTTAGGCTCAAGGGGCATTCTCCACACATGTGTCTCTTAAGGAAGCCTGAGTGCCGGCCACACCTTCTCTGAGTCCCTGGTTCCCTTTGGTGGAGTCAGGCAGACAATGACTGCCTGTTCATTTCCATCCTGTCGGCCCTTTAAAAATCCTAAATTGATTCCACAGACCAGAGTTGGAATCTTGCAGCTTGCAGGGACCAATGTAAGTGAGTGAAATTGGAAGAACATAAGGTAATAAGTAGTCAACAGAGCTTGGTAACCAAAAACTCCACGCTCTATTTAAAGGGGAAGCTGTCTCCCAGCTCCAGGAGATTGATGCATTATGGGATGTGATCCCAGTATCACCAAATCTGTGGGGAAATAGGTTCTACTTACATAAATGGGTTAGAAAAAAGCTTAGGGTGGAAAACCGCCACCACGGGGCGAAAACGCCCGAGGTTAGCTAGCCATATATCGTAATGGAATCACGAGTAACTTGTTCTATCACCTGCAGGAAATTACTTTCCATATGGCACCAATGTACGTTGATCACAACTCCGCTTGCTCCCGAGACACTTTGCTTCTTACACACACGAGTTAATGATTACTGTCTGATTGTTTTCTCCATGTTCACATATGTAAGATCTTGTTTTCTTCACATTCACCTCAATAAATACGGAGATGAAACCCCTGTTCTGGGCTCTTGTCTCCTCCTGGACATTAGCCTCTCTCGTGTTCAATTCTGTATCCTCTCTCTTGCTGGACAAGAGAGAACTCCAGACTCATAGTCTGCGACACAGATCTTCCAATTTTTCGAGAGGTATCAGAACTTGGATTTTCATGTAAAGTTTCTTGACTGTTAAAATAGTGTGTGACCCAAACAAAATATGTTTGTAGGTAGAACAGGGCCATTAGCCTTCTAATCTGGGACCTCTCCTTAGGCTTCAGTAAGTCCTTCCCTGGTCCTCACTCTTTTCCTAGTTCTCTCACTGCTTACTTCTTGATATGTATTTTGGCTCCCCCCCCCCCCGCCCCGCCTTTGAAGTACTCCTTCCGTTTTCAAACTCACAGGCTCAGAATTTTTCTTCTAATTCCTGAAGGATAAGCCAGATTCATCATGGTTTCTTCAGGAATTCTTTGATTACTTCATATGCTAAAATACAGTCCATTTGTGATGAATTGCCATTGGTGGTGAGTGGTAGTGGCCTCATGTCACATAGGCTGAAGCTGGCATAAGGTTCTACCCCCCCCCCCAAATTTACCCTCACTTTCTCCTCACCTCCCACCATTCCATCTCAGGCCCCTGGAAAAACACTTTGAAAATGCAGTGCGGGTTCCAAGAAAAGCACTCTACCCAACTGTTCAGAGTATGAAGACTGTCACAACACAGCTGGCAGAAACCACATCGCTGGAAAAAACCTGAATCAAAGAATTAGAGGGTATGAAGACAGTTCTCTTCAATTCCCAATTCAGATACCGATAAAGCACAGAGGGAAGCCCTTGTAATAATCCTGCAGGTCAGTGTGGTCCAATGCTTCTAGTTCCTTCTCTGTTCCATTCTTCTTCATTTCTTGTAAGAGGAGCAAGTGAGAGGAAGGGAAGGGGGTCGGATATTTAGATTTTTCTTGAGAGTTTAATCATTCACTGAACCAATATTTATTACCTTGTATTTGTTATACATGGAGGTTACAGTCAATTGAGACATAATAAAAAAAGCAAACAAAAAATTAAGATAATTATAGATTATAAAAAGCATAACTTTGCAAATAATTGAGATAAAGCAAATAATCACAGAGGAAAAATCTCTTAGCACCCATGCATTTGTTGCCTGTCCATACTTCTGACCTAGGTAGAGGTGATGTCCCTTTTGGAGGGATTCGAATGGGGAGGGGCTATGTTCACTCTAAGTCCTGGGTAGGCAATGGAGGGGTTGCTATGGTGGTCCACTTTATGCCTTTACTGAGGATGTCAAATCCTAAGTTACTATAGACCTGGTGATGCTAGGACCCTCTTCTTCCCAAGTGAGTTCCTGGAGCAGCTCTGAGTTCTTAGAGGAAAGGGTAGCTCCAGGTATTAGTGGTAGTCACAGGGGAAATATAATTAGCCCATATACAGTTAGACATATACCAGTTTAGCAGGAAAACCTGGGTGTCATAGCTGGAGGTGGAATCAGTGTTCATATTCAATCCCTTTATTATTTTATTTTATTTATTTGTGGGGGAGTGGGGCAGACAGAAAGGGAGAGAGAGAATACCAAGCAGGCTCCATGCTCGGCACGGAGCCCAATGCAGGGCTCGATCTCACAACTGTTGTAGAGATCACAACATGAGCTGATATTAAGAGTCAGATGCTTAACTGATTGAGCCTCCCAGGCACCCCCATATTCAATCCCTTCCAAGAAGATAATCTGCTGGCAAAGAGTCCAAGTTTACACCTATCTTTTTCCTGTCCCCACTTTCAGCCCTTTGCCATAGCGCAAGAGAACCATGGGCAACCTGCTTGCATCACAAAAGTACTAAGCAAAAATGGTACCTGATCAGAGAGTTCAGACTCCAGGAGAAAGCTCAGGCTGCAGAAGGGAGCAAATGGAATCTCAGGTTAATACGTCAAAGCAGCAGCTACTTGACTAAACACCCTCAGATATCCTTCCTCAAGAACCACTGGATAAGGACTGTACTCAAAGTGAACTCGTAGGAAGTTAATCAGAAGGCCAAGGGTGTGGGCCTTGAAATCACAGGATGTGTGTGTGTGTGTGTGTGTGTGTGTGTGTGTGTGTGTTTGATGTACAACCGAGTCTGGTCCACTACCTTCCTTTCCAGAGTATGGGTTCAGACATTTACACATAGTCTTTGTTGTATTACAAAAGACTAAGTTAAAAAGGCCTCCAGATAATCATAAATCAGTAGTTGTTAAACCTTTTTCCACCTTATCACGTTTGAGAAATAGCCCAGCTCCTGTACATCTTTAGTCACTGTGACCTTAATTCTCACATTCTCCAGAATTCCTGGGGAAACATGTTGGTATAATTTGTGGGGACACTCCTCTTACCCCCATGACTCTCTTACCCACTTCCAGTCATCAGTTGAGATTCTGAACATTTCTCTAGGTCTTGCTCACAATGATAATAAAGTTTATGATTCCTAAACTGAGTAAAACTAAGCAAACAACACCTCTTTGTTTAAGCAAAACTTCTTTTTGTTTGAGCCTGTGTATTTCACACAAGCACAGAAGTTCAGGACACTCAGGTAACATTTATGGGACAGTTTACATGTGTATCACTTCAGTGCAGGCAGAGGTCCCAGTACAAAGAAAAATGTCAATAAATATGTATTTAATAAATGCTAGTTAAGTAAAATATCTAACATTTCTAAGGTCAAAGGCTAGTCCATGATATTTTAGACTTTTTAAGTAGCTATATTTGTCATGTCCAAAGGGAACTGTCAACACGAATTTAAACATAAAAAAATAGGTGAAAATACAAAACAAAATGCTTAAATGCATATATGCCCTAAATAACAATGACCTTCAAGTGTGTATCACATATCTATTGGCTATTTTCTTGTAGATGACAAAAAATTATCCATGATTTACTTCTATTTAGAAACACTCAATTTCTGGCATCGACAAGACCTCTTTTTAGAAGAGGTTTTTCAAAAAAATTTATCAGATGAGCTTCTCTAAAATAGTTTTTCTCAAAATAAGATCCACCTGCCAACTGCATTTAGAATCACAGGGGGTAACTGTTTAAAGTGTAGACTCCTAATTAACTATTTTCTCCACATCTAATCTTCGAGGAGCTAGGAATCTACATTTCCAATCCTTCTAGTGAGAAGTTTTAGAGCCCTTGCACAAAGACCTTGAGGGTAAGGAAAATAATTTCCAAAAAAGAAACAATAATAAAACTATGGGAATACGAATATATGTGTATACATATACACATACACATATATACATACACACACATACTATTGGGTAATAAAGCTATGGACAACATAAGTACCTTAAAGGTTACAAATCTGTCACTGTAATTATTAAAATAAAATCCATAAGAAACTGTAGAAAGCTGTTCACCACACTTTTCCCCACCCCAGCACACGCACGCACGCACACGCACACACAGACACACAGGCCTTCTCTCCAAGAGACAGAACTTAAACTTCTTTCAGAGACCTAATAAAACTGAACATTACCTACTTCATGATTCATTCTAGACTGGACTGAACTGGGGGTGAGCACAGGCTCCTCTCCCTAGATGTCCCCAGTTGTTAAAAAGTTCCAAAGTTGAATTTGACTCAAAGGTCTACTGGGATCTCAGACATTCCTATTAGCCCAATAAGAACATGTAGATACCTTTAGAGAAGGCAGAGAGCCTCAGAAACCCACTCACTGCTTCCAGGGTCCTAAAGACCCAGTCCGGAGTGGGGTTGGTCTCCAGGGAGATGAACAGTTACACACAGTGGCAACGCACTAGCAGAAGGGCCTGGCTGTGGCTTTGCTTTCTCAATACTTGGGGGCAGCAGCTGCTGAGTGCCCATAAACTTGGCTGGAACTCAAAACCAGAGCTAATAACAGTCTTTATCGTCAGCTGAGTATCAGCCAAGCCTAGGCATTTCCCACCCAAGTGGGAAGATCAGAGCCAGGATGAATAGGGGTAGTGCTACCCTAGAATGTGAATCTTTCTTCTCTTTGACATATCTTTCACAATATGATTTTTATCCTTATCTTGAAGCACCTGAATTTCCTTATTTGTAGTGTGATGTAAATTCCTTAAAGATAGGGGTTGGGGCAGGTGAGCCCACAAATCCCCAATGGGTTTGATCTAGTTGCTACTACCCCTTAACACAACATCCTAACTCTTGGGAACAAATGATAAAACCTTACATTTAGTAGGGTATAAGACCAACATTCAGGCTAAACCAGAAAAAAAAAACCTGCAAGTGTGATTTTTTTTAATATTAAGAGATAGGGAGTCTTTTTATACTAGCACAATCCTGCTCAGTTTATGAAGACCAATGGGAAATTAAGAGAAACTTGCATCACATGGGGAAGCAACCTTAGGTTATTTTCACACATCTTCAGCTGACATTCATCTCTATAGACCACTTAATCATGCCAGTCACAAGAAAAACAAGATATAATTTTCTTTATCAAATTTCTTTCCCTGTTCTGATCCTACTCGGAAAATATACTCTCATTTGTAAGTGGGAGAAGAAAACATGTGCTTTCAGGGGAGTACAATCATTTGTAAAGGATATATTCTGAATGCCATAAAATTTTGTGTTTTCATTTCTGGAGTAAAAATAACTATAGAATAAATAGAGACCTACAAATGTTACAGAAATAAATATGTATATTTGCACTTACATGTAAGTCTGTATTTTTTCTCGTCACCCCTTACTTGATCCCTGTAACGAATACAAGTCCCATTGCTTTATTTCAGCGGTGAATCCTGCTCAAAGTGGGAAGAAACCTTAGTGTTCAATCTGTACATTTTACAGATCAGCAAAGTGGGGCCTAGAAGGTTTAGAGGGATTTCTGCAAGGCTACACAGCTACAGAGGCACATTGGAAAGAAGAAAACCTAAACTCCTTGACTTCTGGCCCAGTACTGTTTCCAAAGGACCATGGAATCTTTTTTGCTCAAAGTCTCTACTGTGATCCCATATTGCTTGGTTTAAAAAGCATAAAAAGTACTTTTTTTGCTCCATCTGTAACATGGCTTGTGTCTGGAAGACATACCAGTAGAGTGACTAAGTTAGAAGAAAAATTTCCCTGCTACTGGTTTTAGAAATGACACTGTCGCCAAATCATTCAGTCCTGACAAAGCTGATGCTATTGAAGATCTGTAACTGCAGGAGATGAACAAAAAATCAAGGATTTCAGTTTCCAGGGCCATTTAGGACATTTCTTAGAACTCTTGGGAAATTCCTTTCAATTCTGTACGATAAGGGTTTGTTGAGCATTATAGCAGCGGTGGTCAATGTCCTGCTCATGGTCCTTTAGCCCTCACTGTTTTCTTACAATTTTTTTTTAACGTTTATTTATTATTGAGAGACAGACACAGGGCATGAGCAGGGGAGGGGTAGAGAGAGGGGGAGACATAGAATCTGAAGTAGGCTCCAGGCTCTGAGCTGTCAGCACAGAGCCCGACACAGGGCTCGAACTCACAAACTGGGAGATCATTACCTGAGCCGAAGTCGGACGCTTAACCCACTGAACCACCCAGGCGCCCCCTGGGTTTTCTTATAAAGTCACTCTCTGACTGAGGGTTTTCTGAGGAGCGGGAATGCACCGGCTGCTTGCAGAGCTGGTCGAAGTGCCCAGGAGTCAATGCCCCTTGGAGTAAATGTCAAACAACAATGCAGCTATAATTGCTACCATTGTTCCCATAAGCAACAATACATATTCACCATAGGATGAATTCTGCGACTTTCTCACTCCTTATGGGGAACCCTGAGGCATATTCCAGGCAACCTTCCAGAAGTTTCCAACTGCACTGAGCCCTGGGTCTCCACAATGGCACCTGCATTTCAGTGCGCCCTGTATGAGCTTCATTCTTTTTCTATTTACTTGCTCTCTACAGGTACTTTCAAACTACTTGTGCTCAAATCCTTGTTTTAGAGTCTGTTTCTGGAGGAATCAAAATGAGGACCAGCATATACTCTGTACAAATCATTTTGCCATAATAGGTACCAAGAAATATGAAGATAAAAAAGATATCATCCTAGCCCTCAAAAGGTTTAGGTCAGACAGCAGTAAGACTTTTACATATATAACCCCATAGGGAAGACAAGAGAAGACAGTACTTTGGGAGGGGACTAGAAATATATACAATAAAAATATGTTCAGTAATAAAACATTCGCACAATGAAAAGTGGAACTGCCATTAAGAACTCAACATAAAATTCTCTGTAGTGGGAAGGAGTCAACAGCCTAAGTAGTAACATTACACACATCAAATAAAGGTCCTGAGGTACCGAGGTCCTGAGTTCACTTGGAAATCTGTGTCAGAGAACCCGTCACAGCTCATTCATGCAAGCTTGAAGGACCAATCCAAAAGGAAAAATTCCATACAACCCAGCCTGTTTTTTAGTGGCAAGGGTAGACACATAAACCTCCAAACTGGTTGGACAAGATTCATTGGCTATTTTCCATCTTGTGTGTGTTTTTTTTTAACATTTATGAGAGAGAGAGAGAGAGAGAGAGAGAGAGAGAGAGAGAACGCACGCACAAGTAGGGGAGGGACAGAGAGAGAGAGAGAGAAGGAGACACAGAATCCAAAGCAGTCTCCAGGCTCCAAGCTGTCAGTTCAGAGCCTGATGTGGGGCTTGAACCCATGAACCATGAGATCATGATCTGAGCTGAAGCCAGACACTCAACTGACTGAACCACCCAGGCGCCGTGCATCTTGTGTTTAAAGAATGTCAAAACGATCTGTTTTTTCATTCAGTTCTGTCAAAACAGACTAATTTCTGTGGAAAGCAAACAAGTTAAACAGTTGAATTTTGTGTATGTCATTAGGTTGACAAGCCAGTCATTTGAGTTTTCACTGGAGCTAGTGGCCATGCCAAAGTCGGCCAAATGTTCATGGGTCAGGGACATCGGCTACACAGAATTCTATAAATAATGCTCCTTCAGCCCAAGACAGTTACGGGACAGAAATGACAGAACAGAGCAAGTTAAACAAGAGTATATGAAAAGAAACCTCAAGGGCATTCCTGAGCTGATAAAAGCTGGCTTTGTCATAGTGTGTGCTTCTAGCTGGGGTGTCGTGTGAGCCTATGGGTAGGGAGTATCCACCTGCCATGTGCCAGGCACCTTAAAAAACTCTATTTAATCCCCAAAACAACCTAGTGAAGCAAGCATTATTATTATCATTACCCTTTAATGAATGAGAAAATTGAAATCTGGAGATGTTCAGTAATTTGCTGAAGGTGATACAGCTGTTTTGCCAAACCCTTAAATCCAAACTTTTCCCCAAAATATCATGCTGTCTTCCTTTAGAACTGACAAGAAAGACACCAAATTTTATTTTCAAAGTGTTTTGTCTTAGAAGATGCTAAAGATGCATTTGAACAACCGTCAGCTGAGAGGAACTTAGATTTTAGTAATATACAGTTGAAATTCTTAGTCAAATAACATGTAGTCCCTGGGAAAACACATGTTTAAAATTCCCCCCTCCCCTTTTTTGGCTAACCATTCTTTTGTCTATTATCAAAGGAAAATTAATTCCTAAGTTATCCAAATTCCATGTTGCATATATAAAATTAATATTCATCTCCTGAAAACCTGAATTTTTTTCTCAAGGAAAAGCTGCAGGATTTAATATCAAGTGATTAGCATACTTTGAGAAGGATGTTGAGCACATTAGATTTTATAGAAGGATGAACACCCACACAGAAATGACAGCAGACAATAGAAAAAAAATTGCCCAAATTGGCTCAGTTTTAATTGGACAGATTTAATAAAATTTCCTACATCAAATCTCTTTAAAAAATTTTTAGGGGCACCAGGGTGGCTTAGTCGGTTAAGCATGTGACTCTTGGTTTCAGCTCAGTTCATGATCTCACATTTCATGAGTTCAAGCCCCACATTGGGCTCTGTGCTGACAGTGAGGAGCCTGCTTGGGATATTCATTCTCATTCTCTCTCCCTCCCTCCCTCCCTCCCTCCCTCCCCCCCCTTCTCAAAATAAATAAACTTAAAAAAAATTTTTTTAGCCCTCCATTCTTCAAGTCTTATCCTCTAATTCGGTTGCAATAAAGTTTTTCTACTTCATACAAATTTTCTCTGCCTTAATTTGCATTCCCCCCAAAGTGGACCTTGAGACAATGATGTGAGTCCAAGCAGATTATTTGAGAAATGATCCCAGGAAGCAGGTGAGGGGGTGAGGAAGGGAAGGGTAGGGTGGAGGGAGGGCACAGGGCAAGGGAGCTAGGGAAGGGAGGAAAGCCAATAAAGATACATTGATGGTTAGGTTATTTCCAGGGCAACTGGCATTATACCTTGCTGGGGACCTCTCAGAGACTATACCAAACTCCCTTCCAAATGGTCCCACTGAGGATTGTTTATCCACCATCACTCCTCCTTCAAGAGTAACTTGGTCAAGAGTAACTGGGAGTAACTCCCCAACAATCACAGTCTACTCAACTTGTCAGGCCTAGCATGCGTCTACTGCCAGATGACAGACAACAGGGAAACTGCATGCTTGTTCAGGACTATTTGCAAATGCCCTTGGGATGGATCAAGAGAAAATGGGCAGTGCACTGCCAGCATCTGCCTAAATTGGGTCTGTTGGTGTGTCTATGAGCCAACTTTACATAAGAATGACCTGAAAAACTTAGAAAAATGCGTCTCTCTCACCTCCCTCCCCCATTCTGATTAAGATCAGTGGTTGGGTTCAGGGATCTGAATTTTTTTTTTATTTTATTGATTTATTTTTTGAGAGAGAGAGTGCATGCATGGGGGAGGGACAGAGAGAGAGAGGAAACAGAGAGAGAGAAAATGAGAGTCTTAAGCAGGCTCCACGCTCAGGGCAGAGCCTGACACAGGGCTCTATCCCATGATCCTGATCCAAAATCAAAGACCTGAGCAGAAATCAAAAGTCAGATGCTCAACTGACTGAGCCACCCAGGTGCCCCAGGAATCTGAATTTTAACTGGCACCCCAATCATTTCAAAGCAGGCGGTCCTCAGGCTACACTGTGAAAACTCTGTGTCAGTGAAGCCATCCTCATGTAGGCTAACTGGTGTCTCAGAGAGAAAAATCTCTAACTTGGCTTTAGATGGACTTTACTTTCCTACATCCCATTTTTTTTTTCAAATATAAGCTGTTGTTCATAAAGAGACTATAACAAGAGTATGGATGCTAGCATTTTGCAGGTCAAATTCTGGAAAATCACTTTAAATATGGATACCACCAACTGATCATGGGTCAGGAACAAAATGATCAGATACCCTTATGCTAGAGTGACCATACTTTTCCAACACATGGTGTGATGAGCAGGAGTGAACTTAAGAGGAAAGTAGGACAGAAGAGTGGACACAGGGACAGAAAATGAAGTCATTGTGTTTATATATCCTGGTCAGTAATCCTAGGGAAAAACTATCTTCAGACCTCTGCTATAAGAAACCAGCACGTAACCTAGTGCAGCTTGGGGAAACTTGAAAGATAGACCCAACTGTTGAGATGGTCTTTTTCAAAGTTTCCTTGGTTATGATAAAGGGTGATGATACAGCAGTTCTAAAAGATACTTTCTATGCTCAGAAATTTTTCAGTAGCATAGTCCCTGGTCCCTTTCACATTTTTCTTTTTTTTTTTTTTTTAATTTTTTTTTCAACGTTTTTTTAATTTATTTTTTGGGACAGAGAGAGACAGCATGAACGGGGGAGGGGCAGAGAGAGAGGGAGACACAGAATCAGAAACAGGCTCCAGGCTCTGAGCCATCAGCCCAGAGCCCGACGCGGGGCTCGAACTCACGGACCGCGAGATCATGACCTGGCTGAAGTCGGACGCTTAACCGACTGCGCCCCCCAGGCGCCCCCCTTTCACATTTTTCATAGCTATTATGTAGTAGGGAGAGTGGGCACGGAAGAAGACCCCATCACCATGACACTTGTTCTTTACTAAGAAGGATCATCTGGAGAAGGATGCCTGGGTGGCTCAGTTGGTTAAGTGTCTGACTCTTAGTTTTGACTCAGGTCATGATGACCTCATGGTTCGTGAGTTTGAGCCCTGAGTCAGGCTCTGTGCTGCTGGTGTGTAGTCTGCTTGGGATTCTCTTTCTTTCCCTTTCTCTCTCTGCCCCTCTCCTGCTCACGCACGTGCACACACACACACACACACACACACACTCTCTCTCTCTCTCTCTCTCTCTCAGTAAATAAATAAACTTAAGAAAAAAAGGATAGTCTGGGGAGAGAAGGTATCTATTGTAAATCGTGAAACCTGAGCTCATGGCTCTTCTCCTTGGCACCAGGATCTCATCACACTTCCCTGCCATTTCATATTACCAGGTAAGGCATAAATTTAAAATATCCTTACCGGAGTGCTCCGGTTTCCACCAAACCCTTAAGATTAACTGCTTCCTGGGGCCTGCAAGATCTGGCCTCCGCCTGCCTCCCCAGTGTCCCATCACTACTCCCTGTCTTCTCCTCTAAGCTCTAGCCTTAATAAAACTCTTGCAGCTCTTCAAATTTGGGGGACCTTCTCAGCTCTTGGCCCACACCAAGGTGTCCCTTCCTCCTGCAGCACTCCTCCCTGGAGCCTACTCCTACACTTGAGTAGCGTCTCACTAGTCTTTAGGTATTGGACTAAATGTGACTTCTTCTGGGATGTTTTCTTGACCCCTTCCCAGCTGGAGCAATTACAGAATCTTTGTAGGCTTTGGGCTCTACTACACTTGATGGTTCCTCCTCACATCATATTAAGTATATTAAGATAGACCATATTTTATATAATTTCTCTTGTATAGAAATTATTTCCAAGTGTTTATAGCTTCTGCTTTGGAATCATTTGGCTGTGAATAACTAATTTAATTTGCTATTGATTATGAGAGGGTCAGGGTTACAGGTTTGGTTGCCAACTCAGTTAATAGCCAGGTGTGTGGCCTCAGACAAGTTGCTTACCCTCTCTGAATCTCCGTTATCTTAACTGAGACAAGAGAGATTTTGCCTAAGTGATCTAAATTCCCATTTAGCACTAAGAGGTGATGCCTTTATCATTAACTGTGGGGAGAAATGTTTTAGGTAGTGGTGCATGGGGGTGGGAAGGGGCCATATGTTTACTCCACTGATAGAACATGCACCAAAGATCCTGAGTATAATGGGTAGATACTCTGGCCAGAGCTTCCAGTTAAGTAGAAAAAGACAGGTCCACAAGTATGTGTAGAAAAGACCCTTTTAAAACTGAAAAAAAGGGGGCACTTGAGTGGCTCAGCCAGTTAAGTGTCTGATTTCGGCTCAGGTCATGATCTCATGGTTGGGGAGTTTGAGCCCCCCATCAAGCTCTGTGCTGACCTTGTGGAGCCTGCTTGCAATTTTCTCTCACTCTCTGCCCTTCCCCCACTCGCATTTTCTCTGTCTCAAAATAAACTTAAAAAAAAACTGAAAATAAGAACAATCATTATTTTATATAATAAACAATTTAATATATCAACCTACCAGAGAGGAGAAAATTCAGAGCACTCAAATATATTTTCCTAAACAAGACCAACAATTAAAGCATGATTATAATTATTTATAGAAATGCCCCCTAAGGCTTGGTGTTGGTGACAACCATGTTATAAAACAATCAAGTTATGTTATAAAAACAATCAAGTGTTAGAAAGAGCAACTCTCACTATTGTTTCAATTAATTCCCCTCTGAGAAATGATGTAAGACATTGGACTTTTTGTGAATATAATGAGTTTTCAAATTACAGAAGTAGTGACCAGTTTCTACCTTTGTAAAGAGAATTATGTACGTTATACTACACACATCAACTAACTTAGTGCAATTTTAAAAAGAAAAAAATAAATAGCTGCTTTTTAAAAAATTTTTCAATGTTTATTTTTGAGAGAGAAAGGGGCGGGGAGAGAGAGAGAGAGAGGGAGAGAGAGAATGAGATGGGGAGGGGCAGAGAGGGGACAGAGGATCAAAGGCAGGCTTTGCACTGACAGCAGAGAGCCTGATGCGGGGCTCAAACCCCCGCATCTGTGAGATTATGACCCGAGCTGAAGTCAGACACTTAACTGACTGAGCAACCCAGTTGCCCCTAATTTTTTCTGATGAAAAAACTAAGTAGGCTCCATGCAAAAAATATACATTTAATCCCAACACCCAGAGATAAACACTGATTTTTATGCATACCTCTTTTTTCTGGGCATTTAGTTGTATAGGCACATACATATATTTCTAAAAAGGTATTACGTTTTACCTCTGCACTGCAGAATTTGAATGGAGAGATTATCTGGCTTTGAAGCTGCAATGTCTATTGACATGACCCTAACACAACTTGGTAAGTCTGAGAAATTGGTGACGCTGATGGTCCTCCAAAAACATTTTCTATGAATTAATCTGCATGTATAAAACAGAAGAAAAATTAGGGTAGAGGAGACAAGTGTGTCTGCCTTAGGTATTGGTCCTTCCACAAGTCCATGGATTCATGTGTGAGTCCTGTGAACAGAAGGGCTATAGATGTAACCCTAAGACCCAGCAGCACCCCACTAATGCTCAGGTGATGAAGTGAGATGCTGAGTTTGAGAGCAGAGCTTCTGCCCACCCTCTGTGGAGAGAACCTAACAGTGGCTCAGATATTAGCATCCCCACTGTGAACAATGTTAATAATGGCAGGGCGAGGCACCTTTATGTGCCTTCTTTGATTGAGGAAATAGATGTGCACTGGCTGGAGTGGATGTAAATTCTCAGTCCTCTGGGTAGCAACCCAAAACACTGCTGCCTGAGCATGGGTGGTAATTCCAGGCTTAACCAGGGAAGACTGGGGCTGCTAGAATCCGCTGTGAATGGGTGTGAGCACTAGACAGTGAGATTTTGGTTCTTACAGATAATGTCACTGTCGTCTATACTCACAGTCTGGTGAAGCCTGGGTAGACTCAGATTACGTACTCTTTTGAACTCATTCCCTCTCACCCATCTCCTTATCTAATTTGAGTATTTCTTCATGGTATTAAGTATTTTTCTACAATATCTTTTTTGTGGATGCATAGTATTGTACTTTTTTGAATGGACAAGAATTTTTACCCCCCACCCTGTAGTTTAATATTAGGGGCTTTCCTTTTTCATCACTAACAATTTAATGATAAATCATCTTTTACCCAAATCTGTCACATCCATGATTATTTCTGGAGCATAGATTAAGAGTGTGCTTTTGGGGTCCCAAGGGGAATACAAAATCTTAAAGATCTGGTACAGGGTACCAAGTTGCTCTCCCTACAGACTGCCATTTTATACTTCCTCCTCCTCTAAGTGAGGATGACTATAAATTATATTTTTAGGGACACTTGGGTGGCTCAGTCAGTTAAGCGTCTGACTTTGGCTCAGGTCATGATCTCGCAGTTCATGAGTTTGAGCCCCACATCGGGCTCTGTGCTGACAGCTCAGAGCCCGAAGCCTACTTCAGATTCTGTGTCTCCCTCTCTCTCTGTGTCCCTCCCCTGCTCATCCTCTGTCTCTCTCTGTCTTTCAAAAATAAATAAACATTACAAAAATAAAAAATATTTAAATTATATTTTCATATGCTATGAGATAGGATCATCTCGCATTTTGATCTAAGTCAAACCATTGTAAATCAGGGACCGTCTGTAATACACTTTAAGCTCGTAAAGAATGGCAGATTACAGAAAGGGAAATTCACATTTCAACATTTCTACATATTTGAATTCTGGTCTCTGAACTTATCAGAAAGAATTTCCCTAACCTAAGTCAGTTCTCCACTACAGAAAGTTCACTTCTTCAATGATACTATGAAAGCAATCATGGGGCGCCTGGGTGGCGCAGTCGGTTAAGCGTCCGACTTCAGCCAGGTCACGATCTCGCGGTCCGGGAGTTCGAGCCCCGCGTCAGGCTCTGGGCTGATGGCTCGGAGCCTGGAGCCTGTTTCCGATTCTGTGTCTCCCTCTCTCTCTGCCCCTCCCCCGTTCATGCTCTGTCTCTCTCTGTCCCAAAAATAAATAAACGTTGAAAGCAATCATTATGCCTCCTACATATATGTAGTGAAGGAACATAAGTCTAAATTTATGTTGTTGAAAATCCAACTTTAACACCTATTGGCTGTGCAGTCTTGAGCAAAACAGTTAACCTCTCTGTACCTCAGTTTCTTCATTGGAAATTTAAAATGTGAAGACATATTCCTATTGCATAGGGTCAATGTTATCCTACTGATATTTTTAAGTACTCCAGTTCTATAATAGAACACCAAACAAATGTCAAATATGGTGTATTTAATGGTGTAATATCAGTATTTTCAGATTTAAAGAACTGTGAAATCTGTATAACTTACATTCTGAGATATGTGCAGAGAGCTATGTATTTCTTCAGAATGCTGACAAGAGCAAAGTTGCTCTCATTCTGGCTGTACCCCTGACCTATTCAAAATCCTTCCATGGTATTTTATAGTTACCAGCATTACCATTTTTAGATTTAGATTACCAGTGAGATTGCACATCTGTTCTTACACTTATAAGAGATATGTATGTTCCCTCAAAGTCGGGTTGGGCATTGTATTATCTTTGAAAGGGTAGGCGGGTGAAGGAGTAGAACCAGTAAGGAAAACAGGAGGAGGGTGAGGTGGGAATGATTTCCCAGGCCCAACTCCTAGTCCTTCCCTTGGAGCCCAAACATCTGATTTCGCCTGGAACCATATTTCCTCTTCTTTTGATCTTTTGTCCTCGAGGGCCAGACTGAGTCTCTTAGTTTTGACTTATTTTCTCTGGATAGCAGTCTATTTTAACTGGGCCCTTGATCTCAGAACATCCAACTTGAACAGACTCAATGCTGAAGAACAGAGGAACCCTCACTCAGTTGGAAGAGTACCTGAGGACAAGGATAGAGGGTGATGGCAACCATATCTCATTTTTAAAATCAACACTGCTATCTTGATACTGTGAAAAATAATAGATACCTAGGGATGCCTCGGGGGCTCAGTTGACTCTTGATTTCAGTTCAGGTCATGATCTCATTCTCATTGTTTATGGGATTGAGCACCGTGACGGGCTCTGCACTGGCAGCACGGAGCCTGCTTGGGATTCTCTCTCTCCCTCTCTTTCTGCCCTTCCCAGCTTCGGCTCTTTCCCCACCCTCTCAATAAATAAACATAAACAATAATAGCTACCTAAATGTTGGCATTGTCCTTTGGCTCCATACTGCAAACATGAGTCAAAGAGATGATTAAATAGGAAAAGGCATAGGAAAGTACTTTATAATTTGCACGTATCATTGCAATCTAAAAGACCAACAGATTTTTTTTAAACGTTTATTTATTTTTGAGACAGAGAGAGACAGAGCATGAACAGGGGAGGGTCAGAGAGAGAGAGGGAGACACAGAATCGGAAACAGGCTCCAGGCTCTGAGCTGTCAGCACAGAGCCCGACGCGGGGCTCGAACTCACGAACCGCGAGATCATGACCTGAGCCGAAGTCGGACGCCCAACCGACTGAGCCACCCAGGCGCCCCAGGACCAACAGATTTTTCATTGCTTTGTTTTAAACCTTTCCAACAACATCTTAATATATATTCTAAAAACATTATCCCCTTAAGCCCAGCAACGTGATGTATCTGGGGATTAAACTGCTATATTAAACTCTCTAAGGGTCAGGGTTTTGGTGTCTATGTTGAAATGTCTGTGTAGTTAGTTTTACTTTTCATCTTTGTTGGTTTTGTATCTGTTTTCTATTGGGTAGAAGCTGTTACTTTAATTATTTTTGTTAACATCAACCACTTGCTACTTGGCAAGTACTTTTAGGTGCCTTACCCTCATTTATTTCTCAGAAGTGCCCAAGAGGAAGTTTTTTTGTTTTTTGTTTTTTGTTGTTCCATTTCACAGATGAAGCAACTGAAGTGCAAAGTAGTTATCCAAGTTTATAGCAGCAGTGGATGGCAGAGCCAAGGTTCAAACCCCAGGCTTTTCACATCACCTTATTTTCTCTTTGTATCCCACTACACATGAGGATGAGATTTTGATACTTTCTCCTTGGAAAGTTCTGGATGTGACTTAAATACAAAGATCTAAGGTAGCTGCAATCTAAGTCTCAGGAACAAGGTGGTCAGATCTGCTAAACCTTAACATCTGCAAGGAAAGAGCAGACAGCAAGGCCAAGACTCACTCTTCTTTTTACGTTGAAGGCACACAAACTGACAGAGGCCTAGAAATGTCATTGTCCCCAAACGATAATGTGCAATGCCTTGTGGCCCAAGAGAAGAAAGACACTCAGAACCATCAAGTTCTTGCAGAACTTCATGAGATTATTTATCTTCAGGCTGGCATTTATAACAATCACCTGGTAGGTTCCAGCTGAGAAAAATGAGTTGTCAAAAACAGGCAATAAAAATTGCAAGTACAAGTAACCGTCAAGATGATAAAACTGTCACATCTGTACACATCAAGCAACAATTGTGTTCATTATGTCCAAACTCCTGGTACTTAATATTATCTGCCAAGGAAGCTAAGCTCCATTTAGAGTTTTGCTGTTAGCATGAATATATTTGAAAGAGACTTGACTGAGTTGTTCATGATTTTACAGAGAATGCAATGACATCGTCTTGAAAGAATCCACTGGTATCTGGAAAGATTTGTCAAAAGGGGTATCTCCGTCCCAAAATATCTCTCTATTTTGAGAAAATACACTGGCAATGATTTGGGGCGGGTAGGGGGGATCTTAGCGCATGTTCTCATTTTTAGGGGAAAAATTCTACTTTAATTTGGGTGTGTTTTCCCTCAGGGAAACCCTCCTTTTGTTGATCCTCAAGTGTGAGAGGTGTTTCTGAAATGACAGAGAAGAGGAAAGAGAAAGAAAGTGGAAAGACAGGAGAGGGGATCAGGAGTACAGAGGGGAGAGTAGTACATGGGAAAGGAGGAGGTAGGGAACGAGGAAGCTGAGAAGGAGAAAAAAGGACTGAGGATGGAAAACACAGAAAGAGGATATTTGATTATTTTGATCACTCTTTTTACTTTATAGCTAGTTTATTGTAAGAACCTTTATCCTCACCAAAAACTAATATAATTGATTTCAAGTAGCAAAACCGAGGATAAGAAAGTAGATGTCCTCACGTTCACTTAAAAGTTGTTAATTTTCTACTCCTCCTGCTGCCTCTTTCTTCAGCTTTTGTCTAGTTCAGCATTTGCTATTTTTCATTGCTTGAGTAGAACCAGATCCAGGAAGGGCTGAAAGCTGTTGGTTAGAAATGTCGTGTGGCACAAAAACAGACACTCAGATCAATGGAACAGAATAGAGAACCCAGAAATGGACCCACACACATATGGCCAACTAATCTTTGACAAAGCAGGAAAGAATATCCAGTGGAATAAAGACAGTCTCTTCAGCAAGTGGTGCTGGGAAAACTGGACAGCAACATGCAGAAGAATGAACCTGGACCACTTTCTTGCACCATACACAAAAGTAAACTCAAAATAGATGACAGACCTCAATGTAAGACAGGAAGCCATCAAAATCCTTGAGGAGACAGTAGGCAAAAACCTCTTTGATCCTGGCCACAGCAACTTCTTACTCAACATGTCTCCAGAGGGAAGGGAAACAAAAGCAAAAATGAACTATTGGGACCTTATCAAAATAAAAAACTTCTGCACAGCAAAGGAAACAATCAGCAAAACTAAAAGGCAACGGATGGAGTGGGAGAAGACATTTGCAAATGACATATCAGATAAAGGGTTAGTATCCAAAATCTATAAAGAACTTATCAAACTCAACACCCTAAAAACAAATAATCCAGTGAAGAAATGGGCAAAAGGCACGAATAGACACTTCTCCCAAGAAGACATTCCGATGGCCAACTTACACATGAAAAAATGCTCCACATCACTCATCATCAGGGACGTACAAATCAAAACCACAATGAGATACCACCTCCCACCTGTCAGAATGGCTAACATTAACAACTCAGGCAACAACAGATGTTGGCGAGGATGTGGAGAAAGAGGATCTCTTTTGCATTGCTGGTGGGAATGCAAACTGGTGAAGCCACTCTGGAAAACAGTATGGAGGTCCCTTAAAAAACTAGAAATAGAACTACCCTAAGACCCCACAATTGCACTACTAGGTGTTTATCCAAGGGATACAGGTGTGCTGTTTTGAAGGGGCACATGCACCCCAACGTTTATAGCAGCACTACTGACAATAGTCAAAGTATGGAAAGAGCCCAAATGTCCATCAATGAATGGATGAATAAAGAAGATGTGGTATATCTATACAATGGAGTATTACTCAGCAATCAAAAAGAATGAAATCTTGCCATTTGTAACTACATGAATAGAACTAGAGGGTATTATGCTGAGCGAAATTAGCCAGTCACAGAAAGACAAATATCATATGACTTCACTCATATGAAGACTTTAAGATACAAAACAGATGAACATAAGGGAAGGGAAGCAAAAATAATATAAAAACAGGGAGGGGAACAAAGCATAAGAGACTCTTAAATATGGAGAACAAACAGAGGTTTACTGAAGGGGTTGTGGGAAGGGGTATGGGCTAAATGGGTAAGGGGCATTAAGGAATCTACTCCTGAAATCATTGTTGCAGTATATGCTAATTTGTATGTAAATTAAAAAAAAAAAAAAGAAAGAAATGTTGTCATGGACCATCTTGGAATTTTAGTGATTCTGGATTTCACTCTTATTAGCAAAAGAAAAGTTTATATTCTAGTCCTTAAAAATCACTATTTGTTTGGGGTACCTGGGTGGGGCAGTTGGTTGAGTATCCAATTTTGGCTTAGGTCATGATCTCACAGCTTGTGAGTTCAAGCCCTGCGTCGTGTACTGTGCTGAAGCTCAGAGCCTGGAGCCTGCTTCAGATTCTGTGTCTCCCTCCCTCTCTGCCCCTTCCCCAATCACACTCTGTCTCTGTCTCTGTCTCTCTCAAAATAAACATTAAAAAAATCACTATTCACTTGTCAAAGGCTTTTCATTTAAGAGGCTCCAGCCAGCATGGCAAGTACACTTTCAGGATTAGCTGACATGGGGAAATGTCCAAAGGAGACGTTTTTCTGAATACCTAACATTCAAGGGCATGATTTCTGGAAGCACCTGGGTTGCCCATTACAGGTCATACTTCTCAATCCATTCTGTGTTGATCCCCTCCCTTTCAGCCCACTACCTTCTGTGTCTACTCTCTTTATCTACAAACTTTGTTCTCTCTCCAGTGACATCTTCTCATTTTGGTAGCATCCAAGGATTACTCGGAACTGTGCTTTCCTGACTTGTTATCACCATGAGACCTTTTGTGCTATGTACTCCTTTGCCAGACAGCTTCTCCACCACTGGTTCGGCCTTCTGGGTGGGTCCCAGGCAGGCTTCCACTTTGTCCTCACTTTTGAATTTTTAGGTGCTGGCTTGTATCTACTCACCTCACCAACTGCCACAAGTAAAACATCCCTCAGTCAAAATTTTATGCTTGCAGAATTAAAATATCACTAAGAAAATGCACATCAGTGCTCCACTGTGGGCACTGTTTGGCTCTCATTTCCACCCTCCATCCTTCACACACATTTCAAGCATGGCCCAATAATCCTGGCTCTATGAAAAACTTGATGAGATTCAAGTTACAGAAGCCTGGTTAGCAACTGAAGTATGCAAAAAGGGCAAAACACATAATGACTTTGGGGGGAAAATAGGTACTGAATAGATAAGTGTTTAATAAATGAATGCATTCACGGAACAAAGATGGCCTGAAAACATCCCACTGCAAACATCTACAAACAATGGCTTGTCTTTTTTATCATTCATAGATGAGCTGAATCAAAAAGGGTACTGAAAAGAAGAGTGGTAACCCAATAAACTGACGATACAGTGGATCCAGATGGGAGTAGAGAAAGGGGTACAGGTCAAACTCCATAACAAGATTTGGGGTTTAATGTCCATGAGGACCAGGTGTGAGGACCTGAGTGTGAATGGAGACTGCTGTGTAAAAGCCAGCATTCCTGAACCTTGCTTTTTCACTCAGAGAAAGAATGTTCTACATAAATCCACCTACTGTCATAGGAAGACTACAAGGAAGATGAACTTTGATCTAAGTATACTTTGGGATTGTCACATGTGGGTTCTGAATATAGAAGCCTAAGCCCAAAAGAAACATGCAAAATCCCCCCAAAGACTTAAAATCTAAGGCCTGCATGAATCCTACAGAAGAAGCAAGCCCTGCTAAAAAATGAGCTAAAAAGTACAAAAATAAATAAGGAAACAATCCACCATGAGCTAGAGATGTCAGATACAACATACAGGAGGATTAGCATACCAATAATTTCAGAAAACAGAATAATCTGAAAGAATATAAAAGAAAAACTGTAAGCATGGGGACACTATACAAACAAAAAGATTTCTGCACATAGAACTTCCAGAAATTAAAAAACAAGATGGGTTAAGAGACATGGAATACAGAAAGACGGAGAAGAAGATCCAACATATCAAATGGAGAAAGAAAATAGAATGGAGGAGAGAGAATATTTGAGGATGTGGTGCCTGAGACTTTTACAGAATTGGTACAAATGTGACTTTTCACACTCAAGATATAAAATAAATTCTAGCCAGTATAAAACTCACACCTAAAAATTATTATATGAAATTACAGACCACCAAAGCAAAGAGAAAAATGGCAAAGCCACTGGAGAGAAATGTGGATTACCTATAAAGTATGACTTCAACTCAGCTCAGGATCTCATGGTTCATGGGTTTGAGCCCTGCGTGGGGCTCTGTGCTGACAGCTCAGAGCCTGGAGCCTGCTTCGGATTCTGTGTGGGTGTGTCTCTCTCTGCTCCTCCCCAACTCATGCTCTATCTCTCAAAAATAAACATAAAAAATTTTTTTTTTAAAAAAAGAACAGTAATAAGAGGAGAGTGTTCACAGCAAAAATAAAGGTAGGCTGCATGGTGCAGGAGAGGGAAATGGTTTAATACTCTGGAAGTTCAGAAGGTAGAATAAACTATTCAATCCAGAATTCAGTACTAAGCTAGACTGCCCTTCTAGATTAATTGTATTATAAAGAGAAAGTCAGATAAATATTGCAACTGTTTACAATTCATCAGGTCCATGCTGAAAGAACTACTAAAGGCTCAGTTTCATGAGGAAATTAAACCCTGACAGGAGAGGAATAAAGGGAGGAAGGGTGAGCAAAGAAAATGAATATGCAGGTAAATTCAGAGAAGCCAGGACTGAAAAATTAGTGAAAAAATTTAAAGAAGATATAAAATCAAGAATGACACCCAAGATTTCAAAGTGACTTAAGAACATCACTGTTTACAAGAAGCGAAGAGCTACTGGTTAAGCTTATTGTTTATTAACTTTAAATATTTAAAATTGAAGAGTAATGGGGCGACTGGATGGCTCAGTCGGTTAAGTGTCCGACTTAGGCTCAGGTCATGATCTCACAGTTCGTGGTTCAAGCCCCATGACGGGCTCTGTGCTGACAGCTCAGAGCCTGGAGCCTGCTTCAGATTCTGTGTCTCCCTCTCTCGCTGCCCCTCCCTGCTCATGCTCTGTCTCTCTCTGTCTCAAAAACAAATAAAAACATTAAAAAAAATTTTTAATTGAAGAGTAAGGTTTAAAAGAAGAGAAATAGAATCTATAATTTAAAACCGAAAGGGAGATTAAAACAAAAGTAATCTAATCTAGAAGGCAGAAAACGGAAAAAAAGGAAAAAGAAAAAGGAACAAAAGTCCATATTTACAACTTCATGCCAGAACGCCTGAAATATTCTCTTTAAAGTCAGCAATGAGGCATGGATGGCTTCTACTGCTGCCTCTATCTAACACTGCGCCGGAGGTCTTAAGCAAAGCAAAAAGATAAGAAAAAGTTGTAAAAACTAGAAAAGAAACAAATCTGCTACTACTTGCAGACGATATAACTGTCTGAAAAAAAATCTAAGAAATATACAGACGCAGTCTAGAGTTTAGAAAGTTTCCTCAAGGAAACGGATAAAAATTTCAATATTGGTCTTACACTGAAGCAAACCACAGGGAAATGTAATCATGTCCTGGCAATTCCACGGCTAGGAGTGAATCCAAGGGAAGCTCTTGGACACATGGACATGGAGACAGAAATAAGAACGTTTTCTGCCAAAGAAAGCTGTAAGAGTAAAATAAGAGTCAGGAAAACAAAAAAGAATCAACCAAACTGTCCCTCAGTGGGCGTATTCATGCAATGAGATAAAATGCCACAATTTAAAAGGAATGGATTGCCAATCTGGATAAATGTCAGAAACATAATGTTGAATGAAAAGGCAAGTTGCAAAAGGAAAGTTCAATATGGTATCATTTATGTAAAATCTCCCTAAGATATTGTTTACGAATATGTAGATATATAGGAAAAATATGAAAATATGAATGAGAATCATACAGGGGAATAAAGCCTCCAACTTCACGGATAGTTACTTCCAGGTCCAGGACAGTAGGACTTCAGCCATATTTGTAATATTTTATTTTCCTTGAAAAAATATTTTTTTTCCTTGAGAAAACATTTGAAGCACATATGGAAAGATTTGGTTTTGGTGTATCTGTTATATTTCCTCTGTTTGAATTCTTTCATAATTAAGAAGTAATAGTGAAAAGATATTCATTGATCAAATTGACATTTTAACTGTTATTTTTAAATTTTTTTTTCAACGTTTTTTTTAATTTATTTTTGGGACAGAGAGAGACAGAGCATGAACGGGGGAGGGGCAGAGACAGAGGAAGACACAGAATCGGAAACAGGCTCCAGGCTCTGAGCCATCAGCCCAGAGCCTGACGCGGGGCTCGAACTCACGGACCGCGAGATCGTGACCTGGCTGAAGTCGGACGCTTAACCGACTGCGCCACCCAGGCGCCCTTTTAACTAAGTTATTTTTGACCAAGCTTTCTGATATCCCTGGCATAATGTACGTAAACGGTAAGTGTTTTTTCATTTTATACCCCATTCCACCCCCAACTGGGTCTTATTCAAAGTTTTCTTGCTCAATCCCAGAAGAGCATTATTAAGAGAAAATATTTAAAAAAATTTTTTCTTCATTAACGAAAGATTTTTTTAACTTTTGACCCCATTCATCTATTTCTCCCCCTCTCCCCTCCAACAGCCACTAATCTGTTTTCTGTATCTATGAACTTGGTGTTTTTTTAATTTAATTCCACACGTAGGAGAGATCATACAGTATTTGTCTTCTCTGACTGACTTATTTCACTTAGCATAATGCCTTTAAGGTTCATCCATATTGTTGTATTTTGCAAGATTTCATTCCTTTTTATAGTCAAATAATATTCCATTATGTGTCCATTCCACAATTTCTTTACCTATTCATCCATGGACGGACATTTAGGTTGTTACCATATCATGGCTATTGTAAATAATGCTGCAAAGAACATTGGGGTCCATACAATTATAGGTATTTGACAGCTAAAATACAGGAGAATCATGACAGCCACTTTGAGATATACCTCTTCCCCTCTCAATTTCTACTTTATTTCACTTCACTTCCTCTTTTTCTTTCTCCTGCTTATTTCTGAGAGAAGTCACTGATGTACCGTATTTTTTTAAGTTTTTACTTAAATTCCAGTTAGTTAACATAGTGTACTATTAGCAAGTGCACTTGTGATGAGCAGCAGGTGTTGTGTGTATGTGTTGAATCACTAAATTGTACACCTGATGTACTTTAAACTTCCGTGCAAAATAAGGACAATACAACAAGAAAAAGAATAAACTGTCTTTCCTTTCTCAGATTTTTAGACTTATATTTATGTTTGTTAAGGTTAAGGCAGAGAAAGACTGATTTATATCTCTTGTTGCTTGCTCCACCCGTCAGCTCATTGTTCATACATCAGAGGACCAAAAATCTTCAGAGATATACCTTCCGGCAATAAATTAAACCTCTTACTTTGAGGTTTAGATCCTATTTGATTTTTAAGAAAACTTAAAGTAAAATTGCTACCAGGAAGATAAAGATAGTATCAGATGACTCATTGTCCGATTTCCCCCAGCTTACTTTACAAATTTATTTCTCTTACAACAAAGAATTTTAACATTGAAAGAACGACAAAGTGCTATAGTCTTCTACATTTTCCCCATGAGCAGCATGAGAAAGGACTCTTTTTCCTTCGTTAAAATTTCAATATGAACAATGGTAACTAGAACCCACAATATACATAAGGTATAGTTATTGTCCGAATGGAGTTATTCTAGGCCTTCTACAGTAAGTTAAAGGAAGAGTATTAAGAAGATGTGTTTATGTTGAGAGAAAAGTTCTTTGTTTACCCTTTCAGACATTCAGCATAGCGTGAGTCTGTAGGTCTCCTGACTTATATGAACACCTCTGTCCCAAGTTAATGTTCTATTTCCCCCTAATTCTGCAATACAAACAGATTCACAAACATCACCAGAAAAGAAATCAAATATTATTTGTTCATCTAAACTACCAAGGGATGTCTGCAAGTGAAACTCAAGGATCAGCCAAACCCATGTTTATTGGCCCCAAATCAGAATGTTCAAAATTATTCAACAGACTATATAGACAGCCAAAGTTATTTCAAGAGGTAGAAGGTAAAAATACTTCTTGCATTGATGCACAGAAGATGTTTAAGCAACGTATGTATTGAAAGTACAGTTTTGAATATAAGTAGTGGTTTAACTCAAGTGTTGTCTGTCTTCACATGGATAGTTAAATGGATCAACATGCATGTTCCTCCCACACTCAGCCAAAAAGATCCCATAATATAAGAATATGCTACAGCTGGGCCTTGGGATGTAAAGACTATCCTGGCAGTTACCCAGAAAGGAATCTCAGGACACTTACTCTTCAGCAATTTACATGGTCATATTTTAAAGCCAATCTTTAGGATAAAAAACAACCCATTAGATGCTCTACCTATGTCTTTGAGAAGGCAGAAATAATATCTTTGGCAAATCGACATCTTATTTTGAGGTAACCTGGGGTAGCTAGCTTTTTCTTTTTTGCATCGTATGATTACAAATTTCTTAAAATTTCCAGGTCTCTGCCTCCTCCATAAAAACATTATAAAGAGTGAGGTACAGTGGGGGAGTGTAAGGAGTTTAACCAAGAAGATGCTGGAGAAGCGTTTGTTGGTACAGGCTTAGAGCAACTCAACAAAATCATTCACGACCAAAATAAATTGCACATTACACAAGCTCTCAATACTCTACTTTAAAAAAAAATGCCCAGTGGAAACAGTCAATTCTAAGATTTTTTTTTCTTTATTTGGGCTGTAAGGCAAAATCTGTCAACTAACATCATCTGTACACAATCTGGTTTATTAACTCCTGAAATATGATATTTATTTTTTAATTGAAATTTTAGTTAACATATAGTGCAATATTGGTTTCAAGAGCAGAATCAGTGATGCTTCACTTATATACAACATTTATTTTTTAAAAACTACCTACTTAAAATGCTGCATTCATAATTCATACACTCAAGTCACTACTGGAAATAAAAGGAATAAATTATTTTGTATCCCATAGATGAACCTTCTTGTTGTATGGCTTCAAATTCAAGGAACGCTTTGAATAATTTATTCCTTACCAATATTTGTGCTACCAAAATTTGTCAATGAGAAGATTAATTTTGTAAAATAATCGAAGTTCTCAGCATAAAAACTACTATTATTCCGATTTGTCCATAAAGGCAAAAAATACACGTACCTCAACAAATATAAAACACGGGATGATGGAATAACTTCGTTGAGTGTTGTTTCCTACAGCCATTTCTTACACCATGTAGCAAGGCTGCACCGTCTAAAACTGGCCAGGCTGAAATAGAAACAGGTAGCATGGTATAAGAACCATAAGTTTAGCAGTCCCTTAGGGATTTACATGAAAATATCAGCTACCCTCTAGATAAACAAGCTGTGTACAAACAATGCAAACAGTGATCTATAACATAATCAAGTCAGACTAATCATCATTTCAGAGAAAAGACATGTATATACTAGCCATGAGCAATCTAGAGTTTAAATGACAGGTAGTGAACCCCCCACCCCTGCAAAAAAAGCTACAGTGAATCGAATTCTAATTGCCTAGACCTGCACCTTGCTTTACCTGAGTAGACTGCCCTCATGCCATGAAAGGCAGTTTCTGCTGCAATACATTTGTTGTTTTCCATACTGCTCAGATCTCCTCTCTCTAGGCCTGATTCTCCCAGTTTGCAAGGTTTGTTTCTACCCTTGCCTATACCTTTGGAGCTGACATTTAGTACTGAGGCACTAACCCCTGACTTCTTACCCTGACCACTCTTTGCCCTTGCTCCTTTGATTATTAATTATTTTGGATTAATACATCACTGATCCCTCTCTCTGAGTTCTCTCAGCCCCGTGTGTGTGTGTGTGTGTGTGTGTGTGTGTGTGTGTGTGTGTGTGTATGTGTACCAAACACAAAAACACCATAATAAAATCTCTCAATTTTCAAAAATGGAGTATCTAGGCAACCGTAGATTATTTTCAGTATTTGATAGAATATCTCTGACCTTGAACCAAAAATATTCCTGTATTAGATTTGTTTTTTTAAGAAGAATAAAAATTAACCAAACAACCAAGTTGAGGTTTTAGACTTTTATAAAACTTCCAAGGCCAGATGAAAAGAATTTTCCACTACACCTTTATTTTCTATCCAAAGCAACACATAATATGTTCCAGGTACCTGTTCTTGATAGTTATTATTTTTTGCCTGTTATGTTTCTGTGTTACCCTTCCTAATAGTTGTCATGGGTTATTGCATGAAGAGTGACACAGGACTGCACTATCCTTAAAGGTCATGAATTAATATTTTTAACTTAATTCTATCTTTGTAAAGTCCTCCTTACCTTTTCTAGAAAGAAATTTTACATTTCATTCTCTTTTTGAGATACCAGCTTCTCACTTGATTAAAACTTTCTCTGATCAAATTTAACATTTACATGTGGTATTAAGTCCACATCAATCACAGCGCTTAAATTACTTAGGTTTTAGGCAACTTAAGTTTTCAATTAAAATCAGATATTATCTGTTATAAAGTAATACCCATAATAAATCTATTTCACCATTCTTTTTTGGGACTTAGGAAGAACTAATTTTTTTACAATTACAAAAGAATCCATATGTAGGGTACAGGTTGAGTTAATCTGGCAACCACATATTCTTTACATTTTACCCTTAATCCAAATATCTTAGAATACACGTATCTATGATTTAGAGGAGTCTGTACTTCTTTCACAGTGCCATATATTTGAAAAGAAAATTAACTTTTAGGGGCGCCTGGGTGGCGCAGTCGGTTGAGCGTCCGACTTCAGCCAGGTCACGATCTCGCGGTCCGGGAGTTCGAGCCCCGCGTCGGGCTCTGGGCTGATGGCTCAGAGCCTGGAGCCTGTTTCCCTCTGTGTCTCCCTCTCTCTCTCTGCCCCTCCCCCGTTCATGCTCTGTCTCTCTCTGTCCCAAAAATAAATAAACGTTGAAAAAAAAAATTTTTTTAAAAAAAAGAAAATTAACTTTTAATCACCCCAAAGCAAGCATGGGCACCAGAAAAAGCAAAGGCATCAGACACCTAGTATTTTAGATGGTTTCTCCAGATGGTTAATAAAAAAATAGCAATGAAAAGGAGACTATAAGACAAGACTTGGAGTATCATATAAAATCTCCTTTATCTTCAGTCTTTTAGCTCAAAATACAACCTAGCTTTTTATGTGTACAGAGATTTTACACACACACACACACACACACACACACACACACAATTAACTACATTGAGGCATATTTTACACATATATAATTCACCCATTTCAAGTATTCAATGATATTTTAGTAAATTTACCATGTTGTGCAACTGTCACTATAAAACAATTTTAGCACTTTTTGCTCACCCCAAAAAGAATCCTCTTCCTCACCAGCACCTCCCTGACCACCCTACCACTTCTCCAGCCAAGTCACCCACTAATCTACTTTCTGTCTCTATAGAGACTTTCTGTATTCAAGTAAATCGAATTATACAATATATGGTTTCTTGACCTGGATTCTTTTATTTAGCACTGTTTTTGAGGTTTATTCATGTCATAATGCACATATCAGTAATTTTTTCCTTTTTATTGCTGAATAGTATTCCATTGTATATCTATAGCACCTTCACCAACTGGTAGAAACATAGGTTGTTTCTAATTTTTGCTGTATCCAATCTTAGGTTGCATCTAGTATTGTGGGTAATGATGCTAAGAACATCTGTGCATAAGTCGTGTGTAGATACATGTTTTCATTTCTCATTGTTAGATACCTAAGGGTATAATTGCTGGGTCATATGCTACATTATATTTAAGAGAACTGTGGACGTGTTTTCCAAATTGGTTGTGTCATTTTACATGGATACCAGCAATGTAAACGAATTCCCATTTGCCACATCCTAACATTTTTATTGCTTATCTTTTTTTAAATTATAGTCATTCTAGTGGTTATGAGATGATAGCTCATTGTGATTTTCATTTAATAACAAATGATATTGAGCATCTTTTGATGTGCTTATCAGCTGTTATATCTTCTTTTGTGAAATATCTACTCAAATCTTTCCGTTTTTTTGACTGGGTTGTTTATCTTATTGCTTTCAAGGTGTAAGTGTTGTTTTACATTCCAAATACAAGTTTCTTATTGGATATGTATTTTGTCTTTTGACTATTACTGTATCTTGGCATAGATTCCTTTAGGTTTTTTTGCTTGGAGATTTCTCACTACTTGAATCTGTGGGTTTATGGTGTTTTTTTGCCCAGATTTAGGAAAATTTTCAGCATTATTCCTGGAATACTTTTCAACATGATTTCTCATCTCCTGGGACTCCAATGACATGAATATTAGATCTTTTGCTTTAGTCTATCATGTCCCTGAGACTAATTTTCCACCTCGGTCTATTTTCTCTGTTGTTCAGATTAGGTATTTTCTATTATTCTGTCTTCAAGTTCACTGATTCTTTCCTCTTTCATCTTTATTACGGTGTTGAGTTATATCCATCCACTGAGTTTTTAATTTCAGTTGTATTTTTTAATTCTAGAATTTCCATTTGCTTTTTCTTTATACTTTCTCTTTCTTTACTGAGATTACTTTTTTCATTTGCTTCAGCATGTTTGTAATTGTTTATTGAAGCATTTTTATGAAGACCACTTAAAAATTCTTGTCAGATGCTTGTGACATCTATGTCATCTGGGTATTGGTATTTCTTGGTCTTAATTCAGTTTGAGATCATCCCTGTTCTTGGGATGAAGAATGATTTTTGATTGAAACCTTGGGTTATTACATGATAAGGCTCAAGATTTTGTTTAATCCTTGTGTTTTATCATACCTCCTCTGATACTCCTCCAGTAGGTTTGTGTTATAGCCATGTGAAGTTGCCACAGGTTCTCCACTTGGCCTTCTATAACACCTGGTTGGGGAGGGGCCCCTTTGCTAGGCAAAAGTAGAATTCAAGGTCTCTACTGACATCCTGGCTGGAAGGGGGAGAGGTACCTCATTTTTATTGCTCCCCATGTGGCCTCCACAGACACTGTGGGAAGGTGGCCTCATGATTGCTGAGTAGTGGTAAAATTCCTGACTTTCCACTAGCCCCCCCTCTGATGCCACCCCAGTGAAAAGGAAGTAGGGGTTCCTCAGCACTTTCTGGTAGGGGTGAGAGGCGAGGCTCCCCACATATTTCCCTCTGATACTGGGAGGTAGGGAGACAACTCATTACTGCCCTGCATGAAATAAAGTTCTGGCTCCCCCTTGACTTTTTCTGACATGACCTCAGCAGGAATCTGAGGGAGTCTTATTGCCTAGCAAAGGTAGAAATCCAGGGTCTCCACTTGGCCTTCACTAGTTCAGCAGAAGAGATGGAACTATAGTGTTTTCTGTGGTGTTTGGCTGGAGTCAAGAGGTTCTTTTCTAAAAGTTTTCTGTTTTCCTCGGCTGCCTTTTCCCTACCCTTTGGCTGAGCTTTTCTTGGGGCTATTTTGTCTGTGAGTATTATTCTTACCCGGGTATCCAGATTCTCCATCTAGTCTGAGAGAAGCAGCAAAAAGAAAATCGTGGGAACTCACTATTGTGTTGTTTCTTGTGTGCTAAGGTCCTTAGATAGTCTACTTTTCCTTCGATCTCTCAATTTCCTTATGTTTATAGAACATTTAAGATTTTTAGTTGTTTTCAGTCAAAGGCACAGGGAAAAGTACATCTTACTCCATGCTCCCAGAAACAGAAGTCATCAGAATCTTTTTGAAGAAGTACCACATAGTCCAGTCACCAAGATTCTAGTACAGCCCAGCCCAGCTTTGTTCTCATGAACTTGAGTTTCTCAGTGCCCAAGGTTTCAAAATAAGAGAACATATCTTATCATTCATTCATTCATTCATTCATGAGTCCCTAAGTCATGCCACATATCCCATTAGGCAAAACCAGAAGCAATGAACTGGTCAAATACCCTGTGGGTATAACAGGAAGAAGGATAGGAAGGATAGGAAGAAGGAAGAAGGATAATGATAGCACAAATAAATAATCAATTCTAATTCTTGTGGTCAGGGATCTCTTTATCCATCAGTTATATTGTACATTAATCTTTTATGCATTAGGCACAGTAGACATAGTGCCTAGGATCCATAATACTTTTAGGGGCCTATGCAAAGATTTTAATTTCTTCTGAAACCAGAAAATGGACTTTGAGGCAGAAGAAAATTTTAATATATATTATTAAATTTAGTTTTATGCCAATTGTAAAATATAAATTTTAATTTTTTTTTAACTAGAGAAAGGGGTCCCCAAAGGCAAAGTTGCTTAGAGTCCACAAAAGTAATATTGCAGCTCTAGTTGAAGAGAAAGTTGAGGAAAGGTTTCTTAGAAGAGACGGCTATTTAAGTTGATCAAAATAAAAGCAGAGGAGGATGAGAGAGGCATTTCAACTAAAGGGAGCAGCAGGAGCAAACGTTCCGAAGACATGAATATGAAGCAGCCTAACATGTGTGAGAAACTAAAAACAAAGAGCAGGTCAAATGTAGGAGAACCAGGATGAGCAACAGAAGTACCAAAATTTATGTACATGTAGCTCTTTGTGCACAAACTCTCACAATCAGAGTATCTCAAGAATAAGAAATATTCGTGGTCTATTTCCATATCAGATAGTAACATAGGGAAAAAAGAGAATATGGACAGACAATGCTGTTTCTTGGTAATAAACTCAGACAGAGCTCTTATTTCTAAGCAGCTAAGTATATTATAAATCAGAATTGTCTAATGGAGCGATCACTGCCATCTCCTATATTTCCATTGATTTTTCCACATAATTTCCTCTTATTTATGAGAATTGTTATAATTCCTAATCAACCCATGATAGATACAAAAATAATTACTGATTACAAAGTATCTGTTTTTGTGATTCTGAAAATTGATGGTGATGAAGCATGGTAACAGCTAGACTTCATTTTTAAGTTTTGCATAGTTGGCTCCAGCTGGTCAGTCAAGGAAGCTGCAAAGAAGAAAAATGTCTATGAAAAATAGTCACCATAATCCAGTGGGCCTTTCTGCCCAACTTTGATGTGAATCTAAAATTGCCAGTGGCCAAAGTCATAGCCTATGGTCATTCTCAGTAGCCTAGAGTCTATTATGTTAGGGAAGCTAGAGTTTTCTCCTTTTACAGAGACAATTTTGAGCTAATTTTGCCAAAAAATGCCATGGTTCCTTTCCAAGTTAGGATGATATGAATTAATAGACCTCACTAAAACAAAAATCTAAAAACCACATAGGCAACAACAACAAGGACACCAAAAATGGTACCCTTCCAAGGAAGTCAAAAATTCTTCACTCTGAGGCCACAGTTAGGACAGTGTTTTTGAACCCCATCACATTGATATAGTGGGCTGGATAATTATTTCTTGTGAGGGGCTTTCCTGAACATTGTTAGATGTTTAGTTATATCCCTGGCTTCTAGCCATGAGATGCCAACAGTAGCAACCCCCTTCCCAAATCATTGACATCTAAAAGTTTACAGACATTGCCAGATGTCCCCTTCAAGAGGGGAGGTGGTGGGGGTAGAGATGGACTCTAGGGGAGAACCACTAATTTAGGAGGATTGAAAGTAGAGCTCCTAGAAAATGAGAATTTTTAAGCTGATGAAGAACTTGCTTCACCTGGGATAAAGGCCACAGTTTTACCCAAGGGGACAAACCTATTCCTGCCTAGTACCCAAGAGAGGGAAATTTGGATTTTTTGTTTGTTTTTTACCATATGGCGTGGGATCTCAAAAAGGGAGTGTTGAAAACAAGCTTAAACAACCTTAAAATAGCTCTGAAGGGATTTTGCTTCCAGCTAAAAGAAAGTAACTGAGACTGGATTTCATGCCTGACAACTCAAACATACAAACAAAAATAAAAAAGACAATGGTATTTGAGGCATGGGACATGAGGCAGCAAAGGGTGGTGATCCCTGAAAGATGAGAACACACTAAGGTGAGCCCCAGGACTGCCCTAGCTTATTGGCTGGAGGGTCTTCAGGACATGGTAGGGAAAGGAGAACCCAGAAGAATGGCTAGTGGTCTCCCTGAGTAGATAGAGATGAGAATGTGGAGAAAGCCTACACAACTGAAGTTCCCAAGGCAGAGTACAAAGAAGAGAATAATGCAGAGACACAGTTGGGTGTGCTGCAGAGGGTCCCTTGTGTGTTTTTAGCACAGTACTGATGAGCATGAATGGAAAGTACCCAAGGCCTGAAAAAACCACCCAGAGGGATTAAAGCAAATAATCACCAGGGCTCACACATGGGCAAGAATAGTTTCTGTTCCCACCACCAAAACAGACTCCCAGTTTGCCAGACAACAGGTAGAGGGACTTCAGTGTTGGTTAATTAATAACCACTATGAAAACATTTCTCATCCAGGAACCACAAATGGCACTGAGAAGTACTCCTTGTAGACTATTACTGGGTTTTTGTCTTTCTTTCATTTGTGTGTTGCAGAATACTAAATATTTATTGAGATTCTGGGCCACTGAGTGGTATGCTTTTCCCAGGTGTTAGGGGGAACCACAGAAGCAAGAATATGTACCAGCACAATCCATAACCCAGGTCATGTCAAAAGCATCTCTGACATGAGTTTTACAACACTTGAACATGGTGGAACTTTCTAGAAATTCCACAAAACTTAGGTTTATGTAAGATTAAACTGAGATTAGGCCTACAATTAGTTTAAGATGAGATTATGTCTACAAAGGGGGAAAATAGGGCGTATTTCTATGTGACTCAAATCTTTTTTAAAATTTTTTAATATTTATTTATTTTTGAGATGGGGGGAGACAGAGAGAGAGAGAGAGAGGGAGAATGAATCTGAAGCAGGCTCTAGGCTCCGTGCTGTCAGCACAGAGCCCGACACAGGGCTCCAACTCGTGAACTGTGAGATCATGACTTAAGTCAAAGTCTGATGCTTAACCAACTGAACTGCCCAGGCGCCCCAAAATCTTCTTTTTTAATGTTTATTTGAAAGAGAGAGAATGAGTGTGTGTGAGGGGAGGGAGGAGAGAGAGAGGGAGAGAATCCCAAGCAGGCTCTTCACTGTCAACACAGAGACTGTTTCATGAACCATGACTGATCTCATGAAATCAAGAGTTGGATGCTTAACTAACTGAGCCACACAGGCAACCCATGACCAAAATCTTAACTGGAGGTAAAGGAAATTGTAGAAAAGGAGAAATTAAAAGGTAAGGAAAAATGAGTTTTAAGAATTTCATTTTATTCACTAGTACTCAGGGTGAGCCATAATCCCCCAATCCAGCTTCTTTCACACATGTTAAATAGGCATTAACTTCCTTGGTAGTGCTGAGATACCCCTCACTGTTCTGGATCATTTCTATTCAGTACATTATCTCCAACCAGGATCACACTTTGCATTTAATTTCCCAAAGCTGGAAAACCTATTTCTTTTTTTCTTTATTTCTTTTTCTTTTCTTCTTCTTCTTCTTTTTTTTTTTTACAGCAACAAAGACATGAAAGGATAGGAATGCACTGAATGGGTTGTAGGTGAGCGCTAAACAGATTTTATCATCAGATGGTGTGGGATTTAGGAAAGAACTACTTAGGCTCTCAAGACAAATTCTTTACTCTGTTTTCAAAGCTTGTGAAGAATGATGAGTGAAGACCCTATATAATAGGAGAATGGCTTTGGCACTCCCTTTTCCTTCCAGTTTCTTCCCTGCACAGTCTCACAATTAGATCCACAGTCCAGCCCTTGAACTAGTTCAGACTAAGGCAGGGAGATATACAGAGCAAAAAACCCCACAATCTAGGGAAATCTAGAATGGAGGCAAACCTTTACAAAATACCCACAACTCAGGGGCCTTTTGAGGATACCTGGGCCCCCACATTGTTTTTGAGAGGGTTTTCAGACCCAGGAATGATTCCAGGTTTCCCTAGGGCTCCAAGACAGCCACTGCCCTTTGTCACCAGAGTATCATTTGCATTTAGGGTCCCTCCTGCTGGACCTCTCACAACCGAAGCAGAGGTTGCCTGGCTAATGTCTAAGCTTGCTGTAGCTTTCTGCCCTGGTTCAGTTTCTTACTTAGCTCCTAGTCCTAACTAGGTCTTGAGTCAATCATTTCTAGGTTTTGCATGAACTCAACAATATGATACTAACGTAGGTCTTGGCTCAATCCCTTTTGCCTATTCCAGCTAGCTAAGACCACTATACTTTGGACCCAAAGGACAATGAGAAATAAAGTGTTTTTGAAGTCCTAGAAATCAAAATGTAAAACCGAAAACATTCCAAAATGTAAAATTGAAAGGTGGGGGGAATTATTCCACTGAATTCTACTTCTGAGTCTTTGATCATTTAAAAAAATCACTTTAGATTGCTGCTTTAAAAGGTATATGCCTTGGGCACCTAGGTGCTCAGTCCTTAAGCTTCTGACATCGGCTCAGGTCACGATCTCATAGTTGGTAAGTACGAGCCCCACTTTGGGTGACCTCTACTTCCCTTTCTCTGTCTCCCTCCCTCCCTCTCTTTCTTACTGCCCCTTGTGGGATTCTTTCTCTCTCTCTCTGCCCCTCGCTCACTTGTATCCTTTCTCTAAGTAAATAAATAGATAGATAGATAAATAAAATGTATATGCCTTAAATAACAAAAGTTAAAAGTTAAAAAAAAAGAGAGCCAAAGTCCACCTAAACGTGAGCCATCTCTGTAGAGATTAATCTTTTAACAATAAGGAGAACAAGGATGAGGTCAAGCACCAAGCTCAGCAGGTGACCTGAAGCAATTGGGAGGAAAGGGTCTGAGCGTCTGAGCGTCTAAATGGCTGATTGGAAGGGCTGCCCAAGACTGCCTTATGGGTCACAACCAGGAGAACTGCTTAATAGGAAAACAGTGCCCAGACAAGCAGGGTGTTGCTCTCATTTCTTTTAAAAAATTGTTCATATTGTTTACCCCTAATTTTCCACACACACAAAACACACACACACACACACACACACACACACACACACACACAAAACCTAGCTGAAAAAGGTAGCAGGGCATAAAGGGCTTTCCTTATTTATAAAGTAGTGAGTTAATGTTTCCTTCAATAAAGTCAAAGGGTGAGGGAAATGAGGTTTGATGCTCAGTTAAACTGAAATCTTGAAACAGTGGAGCAAGAACAAGAAGTATGTCCACACAGGGACGGATAGACAGACACACATACACACACACACACACACATACACAGGCTTGGACATTAGGAGAGTTTCAGCAGAAGTTGTGTTCAGCTTAAAGTCTGGGGAAAAAATAGGCAGAGAATATGTTGCCATTGCTCTTAACCGAAAAGCAGTGAATGTGATTCTTAAACAAAGTATTTGTATTCTTTTACATCTGGCTCCGGTTATAAAATTTCAAATATAATTTCCAAAGCAATCGCAGTTATTAATAACAAAATTTATAATGATGCCACCATCGTGATCTATGTTATAGGACTGACTTGTTAGGGGTAAAGAATTGTTTTATTGTGGTCTCTCACATCCTTCCAGGGAAAAATGCCCAGTGGTAAGGTTTAAGATGAACTTGTACTTGATTAAAGTCTATTAAAAAATGGGCCATATTTTAGAAAAGATCTGGTATTCCTAGTATTAAAATGCCTTTTACAAACTATTTGGAAGACAGACTTTGAGAAGATGGTACCATTTTGTCCATTCACCCATCAAAAGCCTTTATAAGTACCTACTAACTACAAGGCCTTAGGCCTTGAGTGATGTAAATATGAGTCAAACAGCCATTGACAGCAGGCAGCTCTCAACCTAGTAGGAACATAAATACAGACAAATTCAGAGTCCTTTAAAAATGTGGATGATGAGAATTCATAGGAAGAAGAAATTATTTCCATGGAGGACATCTGAGGTGTGTCTGTGAGGACAGGTAAGGAGGAGATGTATGAATAGGCCAAGGAGAGGTATTTCCAGACATTAGAATGAGCAAAGTATGGAGCAGAACAGCCCAGACAATATCTAAGGTATATGGAATTATGGTTAAACAAGTTTGGCCAGCACACAGGAGACACCAAGAAAATGGATCTGGGTATAGCCAGAGGATTGGGACTGGGTTGTAGAATGCCAAGCTAAAGATTTTAGAGTCTCTGCATTTCCTATGGCTCATAGGATGGAAGTTAGATGGCGGTAGGTGAACTGTGGATTTAGGAAGACCTATTAGAGACCATGGTCATCTAGTTGAGATGGGATTAGAACCATGCAAGACCTGGATTCAATCCAGGTTTTATATTTTTGAAATGAACAGGGAGTAGAAGTAGATAGGAGTCCCTGTTTGCATATGGGCCTCTCTCAGTAGCCTAGAAGTGAATTTGTTCAATATTAAGTTCAGAGGGACCAGAGTACCCTTTTGGACTTCCTGCTCATTGGTTCCTCAACATTCCCCTCTGAATTCTGTTCTGGTTTGCATCTCCAGGGTCATAGTGGTTTCTAATGATCCAAGAGATGGGATCACTAATTAAGTGGAAAGAAAAACAGCAAAAGATCAAGTCCAAGCTGGAGAAGGGAGGAAATGCCCCATAGATGATAATTTTAAAGAAGCTACACAGGAAAGTCTTTTTGGGGTGTGGTGTTTCCAGGATATTAGACAGCCCTTTACGGTCTTGCCTGCAGGGATGTATGTCACAAGCTGTTCTGAGCAGTGGGGAGTCTGTGAAACTGTTGTTCTGCCAAGCAAGGCTGCATTTTCCAATTTAAAGCTAAGCTGCCCAGGAGCCAAGCTGTTTGTTTTTCAGAAGACAGGAAGAGAGAGAGACAGAGAGAGAGAGAAAATATAAACATGTGTGTGTGAGAGAGACAGACAGACAGAAAGCACAGAGAGACGGAGGGATCCATGAGTTAAGATACCAAATCTATCCTGATGGCAACTCTCTGGAACAGAGTGGTTTTATTTTTGTCATTAGATTCTTGATCCTTGGGCACCCTCAGAAATCATTGCCAGAAGTCCCAATGGCCTCATGACAGGTTAATTAATTAGCTCTGTTGGACCCTGTTGGGTTCTCACAGGAGACAGGAAATAGAATCAAGAGGAAATCCCTTTCACCACGGGAGGTTACAGAGGAGGGTTAGACAACACTGGTGTGAGCCTTGGTTTGCCCACAGTCAGGGGAGGATTGCATTTAATCAGTGACTGAACCAAACTTAGGATTTTGAATGAGTATAATAATAATGATAATATGGCCCGCTAGTCTCCTTGATAAACATCCATTGAGGACTTACTATTCCATGACAGGCTTTATACAAGTTAATACCTTTATAGTTTTACTTTTTACAATAAACACTACAATGCTTTTTGGGTAATTTGCATATGAGATGGAAGATACGCTGACTGTTCTTGAATATTGCAGCCTGCCTGCCTCATCTAGTATTCCTGCTCCTTACCCTGCGTCTACTTTCTCTTTTATCTATACCACCTGACACCTAACATATGATATCATTTATTTATTGTGTTTATTTATTATTTCTCCAACTTCCAGAATGGAAGTGTCACAACTCCTTGTCTATTTTGTTCCCCAGTTGTACTCCAAGTGTCTTTTGGAAAGATGACATGAAATAATAACAACTAAGATGAAAAAACATGGTCTCTCTGGAGGAAAATCCAAAGAAAATCCATGGCCAGGAAAATCTCCCCTGAAGAAGGGATCTTTGGATGCAGAGGAGTGAGGAGGGTGGGTGGGAACCATCCTCCTTTTGAAGGCAATAGCGTATGGGAAGTTCCCAAGATGAGAGAAGGCACGGCCATATGGCTAAAACATAAAGAGCATGGTCAAGGGGACAAGTAGTGAGGTGAGGGAAGAGAAGGCCCAAGATGACACAGGGTAGGCCATATTAAAGACTTTGGAATTAGTTCTAAGAATAATAGTAAACTATTGAAAAAAATTTTTTTTTAATGTTTAGAGAGAGAGAAAGAAAGAGAGGATCCTAAGCAGGCTCCTCGCTGTAAGCACAGAGCCTGACATGGGGCTTGATCTCATGAACCTGAGCTGAAGTCAAGAGTTGGATGCTTAACCTACTGAGCCCCCAGGCACCCCAGCTACTGAAAGGCTTTAAGGGAGAAAGCTGTCATACCCTGATTTGTGTTCACTAAAGATTGTTTGGGGTACAGATGATGGTTTGGGAGAACAGGACAAGAATGGATACAGTGAGGTGGCCAGCTAAAAGACTGTGCTATCATCTAGACAAGAGGAGAAGGTGGCCTGGGTTAAGGCAAGGGCACTAGACACACACAGGTGAGTGAATTCAAATTCACTTTGAATTTGAGCATCTAAGATTTAGTCATTGGTCAAAGTATGAGTGATGGAAATGTTAAAATGCTTTTTCCTATTTATTTAAATCCCTCAAACTAAAATACTCATCTTTCTGGTGCTGTCTGCAGTAGTGACGAACAACTTTCTGTTTACCCTCCCATGAGATCACCTGCAGCCTACTCCTCAGTCTTTCCTCATGAATCCCAGTTGTGTCTTCTCAGCTTTCATGTGGCCCAGAAATAGACAGACTGTTCTGGAGAACTGCCTCACAGGATCTCCTTGTAAAATACCATGCTTAAAGAACAACAAAACCAATACCTTACCATAAATGTATTCTCCAAATAAGTTGGGATTCCCAAATATTAACAAATGCCCTTCCTTATTTTTTCTGCCTTTCCAACTCCTACATATCCTTCAAGGCACAATTCAATGTCAGCCTCTTCCAGGAAGTCTTCTTAGTTTAGTCAGTCAGCCATTCACGACACTCAGGCTTTGATCCACCAATAAGCTATGCATGTGTACTATCTGAGCATTTGTTTGGTTTAATCACAGGCAAGGCCAAATCATCATCAATGATAGGCTGGAGCGAGGCAATCTCTTAGACCCCTTTTGTGTTCTCATTTTGTCTCTCAAACTCTAAAGTTCTCAGTTAACTTTCTGTTGCACATGGGTTATCTTTATTCCAGATTACCAACTACAAGAGTGATCTGACTTGTAAATCTTAGTGGCTCCCATAGCATCTGGCACAGTGCCAAATGACAACACATGGTGACAGTTGCAGTTACAGTTGTTCCAAAGAGAAGGCAGGGGTGACTGAGTCTGCCTCCCTCCACCTCCCTCCTCACTTCCCCACTCTCTACATCAATGCCCCAGGGAATCAAGTAGACAGCAAAAACTGGTCATGGTAGACTTCTCATATCTTTAAAAGACCCTCTAATTAAAGCACAGCCAATTCATTAACAGTAATACTAGAAGGGAAATGAATGAAATCAAACTATTAGCCCCAATTTTTTTTTTGAGAGAGAGAGAGAGCACGTGCATGTGCACACGTGTGAGTCAGGGACAGGCAGAGAGAGGAGAGAGAGAATCCCAAGCAGGCTCCACACTATCAGTGCAGAGCCCGATTTGTAGCTCAAACTCATGAATTGTGAGATCATGACCTAAGCTGAAATCAAGAGTCGGACACTTAACTGAGCCATCCAGACACCCCCAAACTATTAACCCAATTTTGGATCAAAAGTTTTCACCTGTTCTTGCGCTAAAATTACTAAAAAAACAAAAACAAAACACCACAAAACAAAACAAACAAATAACCCCAAACACAAAGTACTTTGAGTTTTCCTTCCTTTTTCTATTTTTAGTGGAACCATTTATAAAGGCATCAAAAGGCCAGGATAGAAGGGATGAGGGCAAAAGCAAAAATTTACATAGGATATGTACCCATTTAGCACTCACAACAACCCTGTGAAATAGATTTCATTATGAACTATATTTTGATAACAGAACAGTTACAGAAAATTTAAACAGAGTGCCCAGGATCACGTAGGTGGTATCAAAGCTGAGATTTATAGCCTAGGTGCCTGACCCCAAAGTCTGTGTACTTAGTCACTACATCAGTTTCTTCTCCAGAAAAATGAAAAAGGAAGCAAAGGGCTTAATCCATATCCCTGGTCCTCAGCCTTCTGGCTAATGGTCAGTTCACTGTCTGATGCACTGGTGCTTTTTAAAGTCCAATAAGCACCCAGGGATTGTGATTCCCTGATATGAGGGATTCCCTCAGTTTTTCCTAATTTAATTTCTAATTTTTTTAAATGTTTATTTGTTTTTGAGAGAGAGAGAGACAGAGCACTAGTGGGGGAGGGGCAGAGAGAGAGGGAGACACAGAATCCGAAGCAGGCTCCAGGCTCTGAGCTGTTAGCACAGAGCCTGACGCGGGGCTTGAACCCACAATCCATGAGATCATGACCTGAGCTGAAGTCATGGGACGGTCTCATGTCTCAACTGGCTGAGACACCCAGGTGTCCCAGTTTTTCCTGATTTTAAAAGAACTTCCACAACTCGCGAATCAAGATACATACAGTGACTGTATTTGGGGGACCTTATTCTTTTCTCTATCCCACTGACACTCCACACTTCATAAGACTATAAAATCATTCCAGGGATTTGATGTTATTTTGTAGTCCGATCTGGAATTGGTTAAGATAGCCCTGCAAAAGGCACATGTTTGCTGACCGCCCATGCTGTTATCTAAGAACAAACTTTGAGATGCAGTTAACACCTGTTCCAATGTTCTAACGCATCCTCCTTTCTCTCTGTGCTTTGCTAGCTTGTAACCCACAGAGTCTGAACAGGTTCACTATCAACCTCATGCATCAGCCTGAGGTCACTACAATGCCACCAGAATGTCAGGATTTCCTCCTGAGGTCAGTATCAACCCTCATCCCATAAGTAAATGTAACTTTATATCTAGATGAAGAAGCCCCATCTCCATGGACTTGAGTGCTAGTTTTAGAGTCTGACAGGTATGGATCTGGACCCAGGTCATTACTGGAACCAAGTAAGTAGATTAAGTCCTTGTGACTTGCTGTGTTTATTCTTTTGTACTGTTGTGGGTGTATTGGGGTAATTGCTGTGAGGGATAAATTACACGATGTGTACAGTGTTCAGCATGTGCCAGGTGTTCTGAAAACATTTGTTGAATGAAAGTTTTCCGCTCAGCACTTACAGTTCCAGTTTCTATCTTTGTCTTCCAGTGTCCAGACACCACTGGTTAGAGGGAAGCCATACGACTCAGGTTAACAAGAAGGGACCGTTTGTAGAGAACATGAGCAATACTTATTAAACATCTTCCTTACTCATATAGAGAAAAAGATTATGAATCACTGAGCTGTGGCTATTTCTCAGGACATCTAATTTGTTCACATCAGTTTTCAGAGAAGCCTTAGATTCAAATAGGAGTTGACTTCACATTTCCCCCCCTCACAGAGAAACCACAAGGCAGTCAGGCAGGTAGCAGGCTACATCTCGGCTGTCAGGGTTTTAGAAGGAGGAAATTTATTCTTAAGATTGGAGGAGAAATGTGGATAATGAGATAAGGGAAGCGATGAACAAAACAGCAAGAAAAATTAAAAAGCACTTGTGGGTTCTCCCGGAAACCCTTAATTAACCACATTCTTCACAACACAGAGCTAAGCCCTTTGGGCAACCAGGAAATACCCTGTAGAGCTCGGTGATGGGTCAATGCTGCCAAAGTGTTAGGTCAAGCCCCAAAGATTCTAGAAGCCCCCAAAAGCAAAATTCAAAAGCCAGGGTGAGGTTGAAGCTAGAATGCCCTAAACTTAATAAACAAATGAATCCAGGGTGCCTGGGTGGCTCACTTGGTTAGGCATCTGGCTTTTGATTTTAGCTCAGGTCATGATCTCAAGGTTGGGTTCCTGAGATCAAGCCCCGTGTCAGGCTCCACACTGGGTATAGAGCCTACTGAAAATTCTCTTTCCCTCCCTCTGCTCCACACCCTCCCCCACACTCTCTCAAAATAAGTAAACTTTTAAAAAAATTTCAATTAAAAAAATAAAATAAACCAATGAATCCAATTCTTTCAAGTTTAGTACATCGGGCTAAGAGGACTTTGCCACCACAGCTCTAAAAGAGGGGAAGAGACAGGTGCAGAAATGTGTACCTATGCTGTTAGCACAAAACTCTCAAATCATTCCTGAAGTAAGTAAAGCCAGCCACAAAATTATTTACTTTGCCCTCCTGGAAGCCAGGCACCTTTGTCACTGATCTGCAGATGAGCCCAAATAATTTCTAACCAAAGCATTTTATTTAAGGCCTTTATATCAGCACTTCTGGGTGCAATCCAAAATCTTACATCAACTTCGTGTTAGCACAAAGGCAAGGCAGAAGATATTCCTGCTGCTGGGAGCAGAGAAAACTCTGTCAGTCTGTGTTTATTCATACAGATACACCTGGTTGAAAAATGAAAATTGCAACCAAAACAAAGATTGGTTACTGGATACCCAGTACATTATGATTCAACACAGACTTAACTGGTTACATCCTCATTCCAGTTCTTTAAGGAAGATATTCTTTTAACCTTGTTTTATAGTCATGGATACTGAGACCGAAAGGGGTTACGTAATTTGCTTCAGGATGGTTCAAGCCTAACAGGTACTAACACTAGGACATAAACTAGGTCCATCGAACTCCATGCCACCATGCTAACTCCCCATCCTACACAATGCTTACCCAGGAGAGGCAGGCTACTGCTATTTTAGGAGGATAAATATTTACTGTAATAAACTATTTACCCTAAATGATTAGTATGAATTAAATGTTCATAATAATGGGGTCTCAGGCTAGGAAGCTATTCCATGAGCTATCTAGTCCAAGGACCCATTCTATACTTAAAGTTTCAGAAAAGGACTTCTATACAGTTTTGAAATAAGGTAATCATTTCCCAGAGAGACAGACGGTCTTGTCATCTGGGAAAATCCCTTTATCAGATACTCTTTTCTCTTCCATTCAATAAGTGACTTATATTTTCGAATGTGAAGGACAGAATTTGCCACCCCAAAACATGCTTTTTTGGCATAAGGATTATCATGAGCTGGTTATTCTCAAGAAACAGTAGACATGGGAGAATATTTGAAGACCAAGTATAAGTTACCCTTTTGTAAGGGACATTTACATTTGTAATGTAAATGTTTGTAAGGGTCTCTCTGTCTCTGTCTCTGTCTCTCTCTCTCTCTCTAGCAAGAAGGAAGACTACATTTATAGAAACTCTTATCAGTGGAGAAGGCAATGACTTAAAAGTGCTTAACAACTTTACCCTTGTTTCCTGAGGTGTTCCTGGTTACCTCCCATACCTGCTCCCTTCCTCACCCGCTATGTCTTTCTTTTGTTTTTAACTGGAGATGGTATTTAAGGTGGTGGCTTGGGGTGCCTAGGTGGCTCAGTCACTTAAGCACCTGACTTTGGCTCACAGTTCCTGAGTTCAAGCCCTGCATCAGGCTCTGTGCTGACAGCTCAGAGCCTGGAGTCTGCTTCAGATTCTGTGTCTCCCTTTCTCCCTGCCCCTCCCCTGCTCGTGCTCTTTCTCTCTCTTAAAAATAAATAAACATTAAGACAAAATTAAGGTGGTGGCTTGGGACATTTCAGGGAGTTACTCAGTTTTCTTGAGTCTCTCCCATGTATATAGAAGGTATATAGGTTATTAAACTTCTGTGTTTTTCCTGTTAATCTTTTATTATGGTGGGGGGCGGGTGGGGAGGGATATCTAGCCAAGAACCTAGAAAGTTAAGGGGAACATTATTTTTCCTCCTTTACAGATGCTTCCCACGTGCTAGGCCATGCTAAGTTCTCCAGCATTGCCTAAGAATCCCCATGATCATATAAGGCAGGCACTATTAATATCGCCATTTTATAGATAAATTGAGGTTTTTTTTTAATTTTTGTTTTTGAGAGAGAAGGGGGGGAGAAAAAGGTCACAAGTGAGTGAGGGGCAGAGAAAGAGAGAGAGAAGGGGGGCTCACCTGAAGTAGGGCTCATGCTCACCCGATGTGGGACTCAAACTCACAAACTGTGAGATCATGACCTGAGCCGAAGTCAGATGCTGAACAACTGAGCCACCCAGGTACCCAAGGAAATTGAGGTTTAGAATGGCTACATAACTTGTCAGAGATCACACAAGTGAGCTTTAGTGCAAGGGCATAAACACAGTGATCTTCAAGGTACGTGGAGACACATAGTAAAATATAATTAAAAAAAACTAAGAAGTTACTACTATTCTTTGGTTTGACATCAGTGGACATTTGTGCTTATTTGCAAGTTTGTGGAAAAGTTATCTAATATCAATATTTTCTTTAATCTAAGGCATGCCCAAATCCTTCTCTTTGATTTCCCAGAGTCAGAACATCTTGGGGCAACTGAGGTAACATGCTAACTACCATGTATTGAGCCTATATTTGAACATCTGTATGAAAGAAAACACTCTTACAGCTTATTCCATTTGTGGGCAATGCTGATGATCAGAAAATCATACTTATAGGCAGCTGATGATGCAATTCCGTTAGAAACCTCTCACTTGTATCTCTTGTAGGTCAAGGGCAAAAAATCATGCTGATGAAGTGACATTACCAAAAACAAAGTGGTTCAATGCTATTTGTCTGAACACAAGTGATCTTGAAGGAAATTGAGAGACATTCTTTTTCAAGGACAGCTTTAATAGCTGAAGGGGAATGTTTTATATCCAGTCAACCATTTAGCTACAGACAACCTGTCACAGTAAAGTGGTTAAATTTTTTTTTAAAGATATTTCAATGACACTTTGAAAGCATGTAAGAGGTTAGGGTGGACAAGGAATTAAGGACTTTTTGTTTTTAGAAATCACATTTGCATTTAACTTGAAAAATTTTTCCAGTCCTATGATTTCTGCATAAATATTTATGGAATCCTGTTGGCTAATTAGATTATAAGCTTTTTATCCAGGAATTTGTCCAATTTTATGCTCTCCATGAAACCTGAGCTCTTTGCTGATCTTGGTTTAGTCCATGTTAAATAAGCAATTGTTTTAACAGCCTTAAAGGCTATATTTTAAATTCTCACTTTTGTTATGCATACTGAGTCATAGAATTTATAATCCTTAATTTTGGACAAAAGTTTAAAGACTCCAATCCTGTGATAAAATGGATTTCTTATATGAAAGCTTTTATTCTGATCAAAGAGTAAGACAGTACCAAATGTACCCAAAACAAAGAGCAAAAAACACAAATCAGCACGTGGTATCATCAGCCAGGCAATCTTTTCCACAGATGTCTTCACATGGTCCCTACAACCACCCTTGGATGTGGAGATAACCATCCTATTTTACTGTGAAAGAGTACTGTACAAGGAGTACAGAGGCTAAGTAACCTGTTCAGTATCTCATAACAACTAAGCAAAAGTAGTTCCCCAGCCAGGTCCTCAGATGCAACAGCACTTCTTTAGTTACAGACGAAGGCTAGCTCACAACTACCCAGAGGGGAATAAACTATTCTGTCCTTGTTCTGCCCATTTCTAGAAGGCTCAATCTCTCCCCACATAGGAATTTTAGGAACCTCATAGGTACCCTGGAGGCCTTTCCACTTACACTTAGCATTACCTTGAAGGATAAGAAGTTGGAACAAGGGTGCTATCACTACCACCAGATTTTTTTTTGGCACAGAAAAACCTGCATTTGTTATGGTACCATCATATTCATGTCACAAAACGCAAAATAATTCTCTATGGAATTTGCTTAGTCTTGAGGGTCTAGCTCTCCGTCCCCAGAAAGGAAGATGGAAAGGCTCAACTAACAACACACAGCTTAGAACATGATCATCACATGTTCATGTCAGCTCAGTCCTTAACAATGCCCCCTTCCCATTGTAGATGAGTTCCATGCAATATTCCCCATGAGCTTATTCACGGAAGTGGCCACTTAATCATCCTCACCCCCCCCCCCCGAACTCTTTGCTTTTTTGCACACTGCATTGCAGACTCACCACCTTTACCCATCTGTCTCTCGTTCAGCCTCTCTTTTCTATTCCACAAACCATTATTTCTTCACAGAAACTTCAAAAATATATAAAGTAACATATGTGCTGAGGTCAAATACAACTATGAGCTTATGACCCCAATAGCAGGCTGCCAGCTCACCTCTCCTCACCATCATGTCCCTCCCACTCATCAGAGGCAATCACTTTTAGTAACCAGATTCACACATTAAAGGGAAAATAAACTGATCAGTGTCATTATGGAGGGGGAAATAAGTCATTTTCAGTTTGGTCAAAATCCTGGAGAAGTCCACCCAGAAAAAACTTATGTTAGCACAGCCTGAACTACCACTCAGATCTTTCACACCAAGACAACTCAAAATGGGAGGAATAGGAAATCAATGCCTATATTTAAGTTTTTATAATAAGAGAGTCTAAATATTGTATGACTTATATTGAGGATACGAATTCCCAGGGGCGGGGGGGGGGGTTGGTTAATGCATTTAATTTCATTCCTTAGTTACCTAGACTATCCCATTAATGATTTTGAATCTCTATGTACTTAGCTCTATACACTTGATTTTTCATAGTGAAATTCCATTTCCAGTTTTTCTTAACAAAACGAATTATGAAAAGACAAAGAAGACCTTCTACTTCTATTGAAAATCATCAAGATTTTCAATTATATATGTAAGATGGGGGAAATGAGATTTTTATCGTATAGATTCCCATTTAGATACATTTTTAACTCTTAAGTTGAGGCTATATGACAAAGATATGAACCAAGTTTAGCACACACACACCTATCGCACGAAAGGCAATGGAGAGTCCATTCAATCCCATGCTTCCATTCACTCAACAGGAGAGTCAGTCTTCCAAGCTAAAGAAGCTGTTCCTGCCCAGCTCATGTCCCTTGAGCCTTATTGCTTCAACTGACCTAGCTGAACTCCCAACTCTGTAGCACCTACAACATCTATTTACCTGGGGACATTTTAGTTGAAACAGAGAATAACAGCTCAGCTACCTGCAATGCAGGCTGGAAGTACTGGGAAATCAAAATTCTTGGCCCCTACCTTTTACCTTAACTCCTCCTCACAGACTTCCTGTGGTGCACTAGGTATTTTGCTGCAGTGTCATTTACAGCTGGAGATTCTTTATATTAGATTCTGACTTTGTCCTTTGGGAGTAGAGCTCCCAGATATTTTTGATCATCGGCTAGGTTTGAGAACCACTGCTTTTTCCAAAATCAAAGGTATTTAATATAAATATATTGACTGTATTTCTAGGTTACAGCAAGATGAATGGTGTGGTGACTGTCAACATCAATGCCTTGAAGCTAAAATCAAAACCCTTCAATACTCTTGAGGGTGCTGTTTACTCAGTTATTCAACGTTTACGCATCACCTACTATATTTCTGACCTGTGTGCTGAGAATACAAAGATGAATAATGATCATCCAAGTCCTGGAGGAGCTTTGGCTGAAGGGGAGGCAGACAAACAGATAAATCATAATACAATATGAAATATGCTATTAAAACATTTTTATCACATGTCATGATAGCACACATTGTTAAGAGTAGTTTTTTATGTTCATTTATTATTTTTGAGAGAGAGAGATAGAGAGAGAGAGAGAGAATGTACTGGGAAGGAGCAGAGAAAGGGGGAGACAGAGGATCCAAAGCAGGCTCTATGCTGACAGCAGAGAGCCTGATGTGGGACTTGAACTCACACACCATGAGATCATGACCTGAGCAGAAGTTGGACTCTTAACAGACTGAGCCACCCAAGTACTCTGATAGCACATATTGTTATGTGGGGAAAATTGGACATTAACCTTTAGTTCATACATTTGTTTCCATAATACTTAGTAGAGACAGGACCTTTACTTTCATTCTCAAATAACATTGTTTTTATTATAATAAAGCAATATATATTCATTTCAAAACAAACAAAAAATGAGTCTCAGAAGCAGCCCTCAATTAGTGTCTGATGGTAGCAGGGGTAAAATAGCCTAGCTTCCCCACCCCTTGGATGAGAAAACTCTGAGGCATACATTTTACAGTTTGCCAGACTTTCCCTATAGGGTTAAGCTCCAGTCACCTAGTGGTAGCTGGCTTGAGTTTATCCTTTATTGGCTCTCATCCTCCCCTGTCCCACTTTCCCACTCCCCTACTAGTATTTTCTGTGCTTCCCAAAGAAACTAGTTGTGCTTGCCTTCTTGTCTCACAACATGTTTCTAGAGACCTCCAAACTAAGATGAAGGCCAGTTCCTTCACTTGACTTCTGGTCCTATAGTCTCCCACTTCCGTCTCCTCCACTGGTTCCTAGGAGTCAACCTTCTCTCATTCTATGAAGAAACTCTCTTTCTAGTTATTTTCCTAACTCTCCCTTCCCCTATACAATTGAAAGAGTGCTCTGTATGTTTTAATTTTCTCATTTTTATCAAGCGTAACCTGGCTTCTTCATCCATTTCATCTCTGTTGAAGCTCTTTTCACCAAATGTCAACAGTGACTTTCTAAATGCCAAACCTAACAAATTTCTGTCCCTACTTTTATTTCTCTACATTGCAGAAACCACCTTCTTTAAATTTCATTTACCTTGACTTTTGGGACATGAGTCTCTTGATTTTCCTCTTATATTTCTGACTATCCCTTTGCAGCCTGCTTTCCTGATTTCTATTATTCTATAAAACTTCTACTTAAATGCTGATGCTTTCCAGGATTCTCTTCTCAGACTTCTATTTCCACCATACATGCTTTTCCTGAGTAATTTCATTTATCCTCATGGTTTTAACCATCATAATATGCTAACAATGCTCCAACCCACATCTCCAAATTGACCACTCTTCTGAATTTAGACACATATCCTCCACCCCATCGGACATTTACTGAATGTTCACAGTCCTCTAAATTTCATACATCTAAGACGGAACTCATGAATTTTAACCAAATCTCCTATAATCTATATCTTAGTGAAAGCTTCATATGCTCAGCCACCCCAACCTTTTTCTCAGGGATTATGACCCAGCAATTACAAGTCCTGGGAACTATGCCTCCTAAATATTTCTCAACTGCATTCTCTCCTTTCCTTCTTCATTATCACAGGAAGAAAATCAAGTAAGCTGAAGACCAAAAGTGTAAATTGGATTAGGTATTTAGATTTTTGGCATTTCAACTTTATCATTGATTTCCTTATCTCCAGGCTTTATTTCATTCACCAATCCATCCTTAAGACTGCTGCCAAATGATCTTTCTGTAATAAGTGGGACCATGTCAACGTTAGGCTCATCAGTGCATAAAAAATAAAGCTTAAGCTTATTGAGGTGTCTTTAAAGGAACTTTATTATCTTTTTTTAAAAAAATTTTTAATGTGTATTTATTTTTGAGAGAGAGTGAGCGAGGAGGGGAGGGGCAGAGAGAGAGGGAGACCCAGAATCCGAAGCAGGCTCCAGGCTCTGAGCTGCCAGCACAGAGCCCAATGCGGCACTTGAACCCATGAACCGTGAGATCATGACCTGGGCTGAAGTCAGATGCTAAACTGACTGAGCCACCCAGGCACCCCAAGGACCTTTATTATCTTAAAGGCTATTGCTTGCCATTCAGAATCACTGACAGTTGTCTACAAATATTAGGCTGTGGTCCTTCGTTTTTTGAAATCCAGCTATTTGCTCTGTCTGGAAAGTCTTACTCTCTCTTAACCTGCCCACTGAGAGCCTATTCATTCAATAAAATCTCCATTAGGTGTCCCCTATGTTTATTTCCCAAACTCTACAAGACAGAATTAATCATTAAGTCTTTGGCATGACTTCTGTTCCTTGACATAACTCTTCTGTCATGTGTGTCATACCAAGTTCTATTTGTTTACTTCTGTGATTATTTCTATTACTAGATGACAAACCCATCCACCCACAACAAACTCAGAGCTTCCATCAAATGCTAATAGTAGGGCCTGTCTACCATTTTTAAGCACCTTATGTACTTGTAATTAGTTAACCATTATGTTTTGAATTCTCATCTTCCCTTCTAGACTATATGTCACATGAGGGCAAGGTCAGTGTCCATTTTTCTCACTGCTATAACCCTAGTACCAAGCATTGTGTCTATCAGAGCAAGTGTTCAACAAATATTTTATGGACTAATTGGCTTACTCCTTGAAAACAGTGCCCACACTTGAGTCATCTCCTTACCCGGGTTCATAACAGTATCCAGAAAAGACATCAATAAACGTTAAACTGAACGTCAGTCATAGTACCTAAACAGCATGGAAAATAAGCAAATAGAGTGTTTTCTGACAGTTAGGAAATCTCATTATCTTGGCATAGTTTTACATTTCTGCCTGTCCATCATTAGTTTGGAAATATCAAATCAAGAAGTCCAGTGGTGAGTTAAATGGGGTTGGCAAGCATATTGCTTTTGTTGTGCCATTGCAAATACATTTATAGCAGATGCTTTAAGTTTTATTTTGGGAAAGATCCTGAGGCCATGTGTGATCTCACTGTAATGCGTTCAAAGGTGAATTAGTATTCAATCATGGACTCAGCAAGAAAGGAGAGAAGCATATGTGCTACATAGTTAGCACCCTCTGTAAACCAAGCAGGGAGCTGACAAATAGTATAGACACACAAAAAGGCTTCACTGGTACATGGTCAAGCATTCACCCACAGTGTCCATGAACCTGACGATTAACTGATTACTTATAAGGATGTTGCTCTGCTATGCAGTCTGACTACAATATTTTAAAGCAACAAGTCCTTAACTCTTATTTCTGCAATAGTTAATATCTTCCCTTGATTAAAGAATGCTAACATATTTTCCTTTTAAAGTAAGTACAAATATTTGAAACAAAATAAATAAAAAAGAACTTTGGGTATTCCAGCCAGTACATTTCTTAGGATGTCTCAGATTCATATAAATTCTGTTCTATAGTGAATATTACCGCCTTGTACTTAAATACAGTCTTATATTCTTAAAGTTGTTCCACATCCATTATTCCATCTGAGAAGGGTTCCAAAGAATTACACAGCCAACTCATAATGGTAACAAATACCTATTACTTGGATATTATCTTCTTTTAAAATTTATTTTAGAGGGTCGCCTTGGTGGTTCACTCGGTTAAGCATCCAACTTCGGCTCAGGTCTTGAATGCATTTTCGTGAGTTTAGGCTCCCAGTCAGGCTCTGTGCTGACAGAATTTGAGCCTGCTTCAAATTCTGTGTCTCCCTCTCTCTCTCTCTGCCCCTTCCCTACTTGTACTCTGTCTCTCTCTCTCTCTCAAAAATAAATAAAGATTAAAAAATTTTTTTAATAAAATTTATTTTAGAGAGAGAGAGAGAGCATGAACTGGGAAGAGGGACAGAGGGACAGAGGGACAGAGGGACAGAGGGAGAGAGGGAGAGAGAGAGAGAGAGAGAGAGAGAGAATCTTAAGCAGTTTCCATGTTCAGCTTGGAGCCTGATGTGGGGCTTGATCTCACAACACTGGGATCATGACCTGAGCCAAAATCAAGAGTTGAACGCTCAACTGAATGAGCCACTCAAGCACCCCTGATGTTATCTAATCCATAGAATATTTTCTATTAGCCACACATGGCTTTCTTTTCATCTGATTTGACCTTTCAAAACATACTATCCAGACCTTTGCTCGAAGATATAAAGGTATTTACACTTTATTCTCTCAAATACTACACATAAAAAAAACTATTAAAGAAAAAAAATCCATTTATTTGGAAATGGCAATGCTGTGCCAACTATGAAACATAGCTGGCCAATAGTGTGAAATCCTCAGAACTGAAGTGGGAGGCAGATTTTACCAAGAACAAGAGCCATTGCCCTTAAGATCTGTTGAAAAGTTATCTTGTTTGAAATGAGATCTAGGGGTACAGGCACGACATAAAAAAAAGCATATTATGTCCCTACAGATCTGCAGGCATGGGGATCTGAAGAGGAACCAAAGGTGAGTGGCTCTTGCTATGGTATCAACCGCTGAGTTGATAGAGATGGTCAGAAGGACAGGGTGAGATGGACAGGAGGCAGTAGTCCTCAGATCATGACTACAACAACCTCTGATGTAAAGGTTTTGCTGAGAACCATACCAGCTTTCTGAACGACAAAAATAGAAGTCCAGTGCTTGAGTTTAAGATAAACACAACACAGATTTTGTGAAAATGTGTTGGACACAACAAAGCTCAACCAACACCTGTGGAATGTTTCAACTTCATAGCTTTCACTCCATTCTGAAATATTCTTCTGAAACTAGTGGTCTAAGTCAAGGATAACCAATAATCAAAAAGGCATCATCTGGCAGTCTATGCATAAAAGTTACAAAACCAAAGCAAGCAAATCAAACAAAACCAAACCCCACAAAACAAAAAACTAGATTAAAAAAAAACATTTAACAGAAAAGAACAACCCAATAAAAAAGGGAGGGTTCAGACAAATCAATCTCAATAGATGTGCAAATTTCACAGAGAGCTGTAGAAAGAACTCAAAGAAGAGATACAGGATTTCAAATAGGCGATTATTACTGGGAATATAGGAGGTAAAAAGAGTTGGCAGAACTCCAGAAAGAAATGCAAAGGAAAAATAAAAGCATGGCAAATGAAAGCTTTATTAAAAGCACAAATAGAAAATAAACACAGCTGAAAACAGAGCCAGAGATACAGTAGAGAGGCTGGAAATAAGACGAGATAAGAAAGAACAAAGATCCTAACATGACTGTAGGAAAATGACAGACGTCAGGCAAAGGACATCTGACACACCTATAGTTGGTATTCCTGAAAAAGAAAGCAGAAAAAAAATGGAACAAAAATAGTCAAAGATCTAACAGAAGAAAACAATCCTGGATTAAAGATTTGAAGCCGCAGATAAAAAAGACCTACCTTTTCCTAAGAAAGCCTGAGAAAGTATTGATGAAGCTGCTCAACTCCAAAGATAAAAAGTCCTATGGATATCCAGTTATGAAAAAGAGAATTAAAAAATTATGTTGACCTCTCACTTATTTCTAGCAACTTTAAATATAGAAAATACAGTGAAATAATATGAATTCTAAATAGAAAATATGACCTAAGAATTTCATAACCACCCAAATTGTTTTTGTTTTCCTAGTTGCCTTTAGTGCAAGCCAGGTGGGGACTCATTGTGGAGAAAGCAAGGCCATCATGGGTCTGAGATAGAATACACAAAAAGATATCTCCAGACAACCGGAAGACTGTTTGGCCTTACAGAATTCCGAAATTCTCATAACTGAGCCCAGGAAGTGTATAAAGTGGTAATGGTTATGAGTAACTCAAGGTTTTTGTTTGTTTGTTTTTAAGGCTAAGCTCTCAAGAAATTTTAATTTGCTTATTTATTCATTCATTTATTGAAATATTTGTGGAGTCCCTGTTGTATTCCAGCGTTTATGCTTTACACACTTGTTTTTGGATGTATATACTTTTTAAAACTTATTATTTATTTTGAGAGAGAGAGAGAGAGAGAGAGAATGAGCAGGCACAGAGAGAGAGAGGGAAAGAGAATTCCAAGCAGGCTCCACACTGTCAGCACAGAGTCCAACGCAGGTCTTGAACACACGAACTGGGAGATCGTGACCTGAGCCGAAATCCAGAGTCTGGCGCTCAACCGACTGAGCCACCCTGGTGCCCAGAACATATGTACTTCTTTTAGCCATTAACTCTAATTAATGTTTTACCGTTATCTCAGAAGTAGGGAGGAAATGTGCATAGCAACATGTCAACTGGTCATAATTCTGTGAAACAAATTCCTGGAAGAATATATGATACAAGTATTATTATTACCTAAATATTTCTAACACAAATTTTAAAATGTAAAGGTCTTTAAAAGAGTTTTCAATACAGTGTGATAGGAATTCAGTGGTGGGAGATAATCACTTCAGGCAGAAGGTTTTTGTGGTAACTGGCACTTGAGCCAGACTTCGAGTTACAGATAGATTTGGACATTTGGGCTGAAGACAAAATGACTGCCAAGCACAGGGAATTGTGGGGATGCAGGCACAGAGTAGGGAAAGTTATGGATATGTCCTGGGATACAGAATGTTGGGTATGGCGTCTAAAAAGTAAGGTAGGAGGAGTCTCTGTGGGACCCAATGGACGGCTGGATAAAGGCAGTGGGGTTTCATTCTGTGATCAGTGAGGTGCTATTTAGTCAACATATAGAAAAACCAACATTGTGTTTAGGGAAGATTAATCTGGCAGAAAATCTGTGAGTAATAGAGAGGCCACAGGCAGGGGGACGTTTACAAGGCTAATCGAGGGTTTAGCAAAAGACTGAGAGGGCTTGGCTTGACATAATAGAAGCAGAAAAGGGGAGTTAGAAAGAATCCATTCCAGGAGTAGCAGCAGCAGAGAACTGAGTTTGGCAAATGGCTAAAAATGAAAATGACTGAGGCAAAGTGGAGGTGGAGGGGTGGAATCCTAACCTCAGGTGGTTACTGGGTTGCTGCTAGAAAGTTCCTCATTCTTTAAGGGCTTTTTAGCATTGCAGACGCAAGCAGTTTCATTGATGAGGCAAGTGAGCCCAGGGTAGGGCTTAAAGCCAGATAACCAGGAGCACCTGAGAATCTTTTAATCTCGAGCAGAGTCCTTAGGCAGTAAAATATGTCTAGAACCCTCTCTTAACACCCACTGTCAGGTTAACAGGCATCCAAACCTGACTGCTGAATGTTCTGAGCCAGTAAAAAGATGATGCTTCAGATTTGGTCATCTTAAGAATGGGCTTCGGGGTCAAAACATATCTGGGCTTAAATTCCATTTCTGCTACTTACTGAGTGACACTAAGCAAGGGATTTAACTTCCCTGAGCCAGGCTTGGACATTAATGTCTTACAGAGTTCTGGTAGGGAGTTCACGAGGTAATGAGCAAAATGGTAACAAGGAGCCTGAGACACAAACGCTCAGCAAATGGGCGCCTGGTACTCCTCACCCCACACTCCCAGCGTACCTGTTGTACCAGCTGCTGGTTTCCTGCAAAATCACTCCAATTTCTGAAGCTACATCTTCGGTCTGCTCCCCAATGTCCTCCTTTCTCCCTTGCCTTCTCTGGATCTCCTCTCTTTTTGTCCTGTTTCCTGGGAATTAGGGCTTGTCTCCTCCTCCTCAGTTTTGCTTTTTGTTCATGTCTTAGTTGTAGAGTGTTGTTTTCTTTTTTCTTCTTTCTATTCTGCTCCACCCCCCTCACTAGTTAGAACTAAAAAGACTCAGAAGGAGGCAAAAAGGCGCTTAGTACGAAACCTCCTCTCCTTCTTGATTTGTAGATATTTCACCCTAGTATTACAAGGCAATGGGTGCCAAAAGTGACTATTTCTCTAAAGCCCACCCAAAGACAGAAAACTGTGGTAATCCCCACAGAAAGCCCTCACTGTGGGCGAATACAAGCCATTCCTCACAAATTATAAATATACAGACATTGGAAATATACTAGACCACTAGGCACTGGGTAAGATCCTGCTTGGAGCCACAGAGAACAACTTTTGAGTGAAGTTCACATGAGGCCATTGAATCAACCAGTAGGTAATCCCAAGCACAGCGCCTCTTTTGTGGGGTAAGGAAGGAAGCCACTCCCAGCCACACAGGCAGCTCCCATTTAGATCTAAAGGTATCAGGTGGCTGGGCTGTGACCACCCTGTGTCAGAAATGCTGAAGCCCAACAGCTTGATCTCACAACATCCAGTCCTTTCTTAAGCAACATAAATCAGAAACAGAAGTCTTTTTAAAAATCCTAATGCCTTGTGGAACTGAAACAAGAGTTGAAAATCACAAAATATCAATGTCAACAAACAAAGCATCTCTGTCTCCTTCACATGCTAATGTCATGTTTTGGAAGCATTTTAAGTTTCTTGGAGGCAGAGACCTTTCCTGCTGACCCTGGGTCTGTCATCACTGGGGGCTCAGGGCTCACAATATGCTGGCTTGGGGGAGGGAAGGATTCGGGTGAGATCATTTTGTTAATGGCTCTCCAGGACCCTTCTAGGGTATAAGGGAACTCATTCCTTCTGAGCCTTACGCTTGGAAACGTTCACCAGGTTATTTAGCTACACTTTTACTGGCAATGCTTCCCTGGTTTCTAAAACTACCAGGCAATTCAAGAGAAGACAGGATATGGAACACTGTCCCTTTCTGCAGAATTAACAGATCTCTCCTCTTAAATTGGTCTGGGTTGGTGGATGGGGTAGCTGGGGGGCTCTTGTGAGGGATTTTCACTTTCTGCCCCATGGGCTCCTGTCCAGCAAGACTTAATGCTGGCACATTATCAGGTATTCTTCCTACTCCTACTCCTTCCTACTCTGCCCTGAGGGGTCTTCTCTGGCCACCCTCAGCATCCAGGAACCTAACTAGTCATTTGTCAATAAGCATCTGTTACATGCCACACCCTGTGCTTGTCACTGGGGTACAGAGATGAACAAACCATAGTTCCTCCAAGCAAGGGACAAAGATTTATGTTATGCTGTGAGAAATCAAGAGGTATAAAGACAGTGCTATGGGAGCTCAGAGGAAGCAGTAACTAATTTTTCCCAAATTGTGGGATGAGGGAAGGATTGTAAGAGGCAGTTGTGTTTGGGCAGGGACTCAAAGGAACAGGATGTCATTGTGGAGAGAAAGGAAGAGTATTCAAGGCAAAGAAAAGAGCATGAGCAGACGTAACAGATGAGAAGGTACTTGGCATGTTGAAAATGCTGCAGGTAGTTTGATTGGCTAGAGCACTGTTTATATAAATGCTTCATGAGAGGGTAGAAAAGTGAAATTGGAAATAGTTTAGTTTATGAAGGAGTTTGAAGCACATGTTCTTTAGGCCAATGGTTTTCAAAGTGTGGTCTCCAGACCATCAGCATCAACTGGAAACTTGCTAGAAATGCAAATTCTCTGCCCCATCCCCACCTACTGCATCAGAAACTGGGAGTAGCTAGTTGACGAGAATGAGGGAAGGAATAAGCCTCTGGTAAGTTCTCCAGGTGATTTTGATAGACTAAGGTTTGAGAACCACTGCTGTAGGCAACAAGGGTATTAGAGATAATCTAGTCAGAGCAACAATATAACACACCTCATTTTATAGAGACTATTCTGGCATCAATATGGAGTTGTAGACAGGTGGGTACTGAAGGTAAGGGGACCAACCACTTAGCAAGCTTTTGCGGTGACCTGTATAAGAGGTAATGAAGAAAGTCACCCATCCACCTTTTCCTTGACTTGTCCTAAGCAGACAAAAGTTATAGGATAAAAAAAAAAATCACCCAATTAGGATATCCGGTTTCATAATAAATTCATGAGCACCCACTTCACAAAAGCTTTCTATACCATCAGGTCATCCCACTATGTCCGCACAACCTCAGGTTTGCTCTTCCCATTTATACTTGATTCTCTTCACTTATCACATTCTGGATCTCTGTTAAGAGTCTGTATCCTCCCTTCCAATGGGAATTTGAGGATAGGATCCTTGTCTGTCTTGTTTCTCACTGAATTCTTAATCCCAAAAATGTGCTATGTGAAAGAATTAAGGAAGTGACAATAGAAAATTAGAGAAAGAGATTCAAGAGATAAAGTTTTGGGGGAGTATGGGATGTATTCTAGACTATTCCTGGATTCTTATCTGGGAAATTGTTCTTCAGTACAAAAGGGAATATAGGAGAAGAGCTAGCTGGGACTAGGGAAGGGTTGGTGGATCAACTATTCTGGCCATATAGGATGCTGAGGCAAAGGGAAATTAAGTCATGGAGGAAGTTCCTGTGGTCCCTGGGAAAGGAATCGACCAAGTAAAACCAAGTCCTAAGGCATGTGGATTTGTCTACTGTCAAATGACAAAGTTAAAACAACTTAGTAAGGAGTTAGACGTCCTTTATGCAAGGGAAAACAGTCTGTGGATTAGGGAGTACAGTGCCTCACAAGCAGTGCAACACTCTTTCCAGTGGATTTTGTGCAAGAGCGAGTTTTATAAAATGTTAGAAGAGGCAATGCAGAAACAGAGCATTGGAGGTAGAAGGGCTATGAGGTAGATGATTTCCTTATAAGGCTACCAGGTCCTATTTTCTAGGGTAAGGCAAACTAGCTGAAGAGGAGTTGGAAGATAGGGATTGGTGTAGGCTAGGTTTCTTTGACAGGTGTTTCCCATAAGTGCAGGCTGACTTAGGTTTACTTTTGTGACCTGCGCTAGGCCACTGGGGCAGCCTTCATTTTGTGGGTCCTGATATAGGAGTTAACTTTCTCACTAGCTTCAGAAGTATAAGCAGAGCAGACATGGGTCAGGAGCACCCCAAGTTTCAAGTTCTAGTCTTTAACCCATCCATTCATTTATTAACTCATTCAAAATGTATGACCAGAGAGGCAATATGGCATAGTGATTAATAGGGCAAAGTCTATAGCCAGATTGACAAGGTTTGAATCCCAGCTCTACCATTATTAGCAGTGAAACTCTGGGGAAGTTACTTAACCTTTCTGTGCCTCAGTTTACTTATATGTAAGAAACTCTAATGAGGTATTTTATTGGTAAAGGAGGAAGCTTGGATCATCTAGTGAGAGGGATGTTCAGATGGAATTGGATTGAGAAACATGGTAAAGATTTAGTATAGCCACTGCAGGGTAGAGAACAGAATTGCTGACCAATAGAGAGAATCAAATTGGGGCTGGGAATGATAAATATGCAGTGATGTGGCCAAATAGTAGGGTTATGCTTTTTTCTCCCTGTACTGTTAGGCATCCAAGGAACAGCAACAGAGAAAGTCAACAATGGGATTGATCTGGCATGGGGCATCACCAAACGGGTAAAGGGACTAAAATTCCAGAGAGCATAGGAATGGAGGGTGCTGACGACAGAAGCTCAAGAATCAGATGAGGATATGTGTCCTCATGCAGTTTCCCAACTTGCTATTTGCATACTCATTTGTGGTTTTCCCACTTTCATCCTGTGGCTAGGAAATTCTTTAATTATATCTATTGAATGAGGACTAGAAAAGAATAAGTTTTAACATGCTCATCCACATACAACCTACAGTCCTCTTGCTCATTCTGTGCTATGAAAAATCCATCACTGTTAAGAACTTGGGCTTCAACCTGAGTTCAACTCCATCTAACAAAGAGTAGGGAGATTTGCCACTTAGTGCCATTTTTGGCAAGTACTTAATCTCTCTAATCCTCAATTTTCTATTCTGAAAACTGGCAATAATATCTATTTCATAAGCCACGAGAAGTAAATTATGTAATTTACACAAAAGGTTTACCCCAATGGTTGGCACAGAGCAAATGCTCCATACATGATGGCTGTATTGGTTATATCAACTCCCATAGTGCCTAAGAGTTTATGATGCTAATAATTTAAATAACATGAGACAGGATAGCCAATACTTTCACACTAGAGTCTTCCCTGTTGCCTGAGGAAATTCCCATAGGTTTTTCTAGGACACCCATCTTTCCTCACAACATCTAAGAGAATGCCATGTCCTTTGTAGTTGGTAATTAATGCTTATTTTCTATTCAAAGAATTCTTAATTCCTTATGACACTCCTGCACAGGGATACAGGCACGTTATTTTCTTTCAGACTAAAACTTCCACATCTGAATCCTTTTCTCAAGAGATTCCTGTCAGGTGTCATTATCATTATGACACCTCTTTGCAGAGAGTGTTACCTACTGACAGACCTGGAGGTCACTCATCTGTGGAGCCCACTCTCCACCTCTTTCTCACCTCTGCCTTGTGTCTTGTTGTTGCTGCCTGTTTTAGTCTTTCAACCTAAATGTTGTTATTCTTCCTGTTAGCTAGGAAGAGTACCTATCAAATTGTAGGGGCTCTAGAAGTCGTATGACACAGTCCACCAAAACAATCCTCCCCACCACACACTGGCCAAATTCTGCTGCAGGTGACTGGCTGCTATCTTCTTGCTCCATCCTCCCTTGCTGTGTCTAAGGGGTACAACAGTCTTGTTGGCTTCTTCTATTAAGTCATCTTATTATGTGTCATTAAACAGCCGCCATATTGTACCCTCTAGAAGGGGCTGTTCCTCCTCCAACAGATGAGATGATGGGGAGCTATTTAAATGGGGGGAGAAGCCCCTGGAGAAAGAGGCTTTTCGGTAAATATGTAGGGCACACTCTCTTGCCAACCACTCTTTCTAACGACTTGCCAATGCATGTAAAATGCAAAGGGCATTTTACACACCTAATGATTTCCACCCTAACAGTTTTAATGTGGTTTAATTCATGCTGGCATTTCAAATACCTGTATCTCTCCTGGGCAATACCAAACAGATCGCTTTATATGTATATAGTATATAGTAGATCTCAACAAACACTTGAATAAATGAGACTTAAACTTCTCTTCAGTCCATAAAGTGAATGTATTTTTCTACTTACTAAACTTGTTTTCTGTGTCTCCAGGAAAAGCCAAACCCATTCATCAAGAGTAATTTTTATGAGAACACTAACCCAGCCTTAGCCCTCTACGTAGTAAAAGGAGGAAAGTGGGAAGGGGGGCAGGCGCACCTTTCTAGCTCCTTTTGTACTCACATTATCTCTCTCATTTGAAGATACTACAGATTCACAAGTTTCGTCTAATTCTATCAAGCGGCAAGTGTATGGTAGAGGTTTTTTCGGGGAGCAATTGAGGCACAGAGTAGGGAAAAGCTCTCCAGCTGATTCAGATCAGGATCAATTCTCAGCCCTTGACTCTGGTCCCACACACATTTGTGTCTTCTACTTCAAAACAGCCAATCTGTTGGTCAATTATGATTATATATAACTGTGGTTTTACATTACCATGCCTGCAAAAATGACACCACTCCTACTGTGAGCCCAACACCCTGACTCTGCATTCTCTTTGCAATCACCTCCTGCATCTTATCTCTCAACCTGCCACACCATCAGTCCTGAAGGAAACAGGTGCAGGGAGCTCCCATTGTGCCAGGCATTCTGCTAGGTCTGCTCCATCAGTTAGTCCTCACCAATGCAGAGCAGGAATCATCACCCTCATGAGAGAGAGGGTGGCTAAGGCATAGAGGGAGAAGACCTCGCCTAGGAGGGCAAAACTAGGAAATGGCAGAACCAGGATCCAAACCCAAGCATTTATTTTTATTTCAAAGTTCTTGTTTTCCATGCTAGCTCTGTAGATGGAGTTTCGGACAAGTGGATCTCTCTCTTTATCTGAACAGAGGTCACTTCCGTGTGCCTGTTCTGTTGCTGGTTCCACAGTTGTCGTTAATATTAAGGTGGGGGAGGGGAGGTGTGCTCCAGCAACTGTTTTTATTAGAACTCATTATAACTATTTACTTAATGTTTTCTAAGTGCCATTTTTTCCTGTTTCCAAAAGGTGAAGAAATATAGCTTATTTCACAACAAATACATGGGGAAAAAAACCTTACCAATTGCAGTATTAATTGCTTCACCATGAGGCCTCTTGAGATGAATACATTATAAAGACAGAACTGTGTTTACTACCATATGGGATGTTAGTCACTTTTGGCTGCTCCTCTACATCCCTGGAAAGAAGCCAGTGCCATTGTCTCCCGTGTTGTGAGACCCGTGAGAAAATGCATTGCCAGGGCTAATGAGGAATATGTGTTTAAAGGAGAAAAAGTCATCAATTGGTACCCCAAAAAATTACCATAGAAAGCCTTATGGGGAGAGAGAGTTTGGCTAGTCAGGCTTTAGAAATTGGGCTTCCAGATATTTACCAGCTAAAACATTTATATATTTATTTATTCTTCCGGCATTTTGAAAGTGATCATAAATTTTGGGTTTAGATGGGAAAAGTGATTCTCATTAATGAAGCATCTCTGTGCTCCATGCTGTGCTAGGTCCAGTACCTAATTTTATGTAACCCTTGTAAAAATCCTAGCACCTAAGAGAATAAACTTGAGGGTCAGTCAATCTTGTGCTTGAATCCCAGCCCTGCCTCTTACTAGCTGTGTGACCTCTGATGAGTCACTTCACTCTCTGGGTCCCAATTTCCTCATATATAAAATGGAAGTTCTCATACCCAGCCTGCAGCTATCTGCTGAGGAATAAATAAAATGCTTGTAAAGTATTCAGCCCAGCACCCAGCATGCAGTAAACATTCAAATCCATTAATTCTTTCCACAAATATGTATGAGCAACTATTTGTGCCAAATATTGTTCTTGTTTTTGGAGATATGGTAGTGGAGGAAACAAAGAAGCCCTGTCCTGTGGAGTTTAAAAAGATGATGATTATTAACAGTGAGTTATGAGGAAGGTATCACTGGCTGCAGTGGACATATGAGGAAATTGAGGCACAGAAATTCATTTCTCCAAATTGCCTTGGTGGCAGAAACCCACCAGTTATACGGGTACAGACAAGATGGCACGGTTGTCTTAATTATCACATATACATAGCTTAATTATGCATATGCATGAGGAGTGGTGATGGCAATTCACAAGCACCACCTCATTTATTCCGTGTGCTGTCAATGTGAGTAGACTGATAGAGCAGAAAACTCAGGATTTATAATCAGAGGATCTGGATTTATAATCCTGACTGTCATTTACCTGATCTCCTGTACCGTCTGTGAGCAACTTGATCTCTTGACCTGCTCTGTTCATCTACACAGTGGGGATAGACAGTAAACTCATGGGCTTCTTGGGGATTATGCGAGGTCTGGATATTTAGGAACTTTGTAAATCCTACTACGTTATGGAAAGGAATGTTATAACATGAACGTTTCAGAGGTAGACTTTTTTCCCCCAGAGGTAAGACATGCAAAAAGTGACATCACCACTCTTTAGAGCGTATTCTTGGTCAGTACGCATGGAGCCACCATGCACAGTACACAGCCTATGCCTTATACTAGGGCACCAAACCAGGATGCAGAAGTAGCTAAAATACAGCCTACTTTCTGCTTTCTGCTCATCAAGCTGTGCACCCAAACACAGGACCACCTCCCCCAGAGCAACTGGCGTGTTTTTCTAACTTGCCCAAAGGCAGTATGGGCTGGCAATGTCCCCGCTTATACTTCGTGTGCTTCCTTAATCTTGCATGTATTTCTGTCCAATGAATTCTTAGTTCTTATCTCTCCCACTTCCGTTCCTTCTGGCCCCTGCTCCTCTGGCTTCTCCCTGACTTTTCTCACCTGGTAGCTCTTCCAACAGCTTGTTTAAACCAACACGGTGCCTCTCCCTGCCAGTCGCTTCTCTTCTTGCCCATATGCACTTCCCAAGCCCAACATGCACGACATCCTTCCATCCAGATCTGCCACCTCGTCTGCCCAAAGAATGCTCCCCTTAGGTTGCCCTTATGTTCTAAAGGCACAGGTGCTGTCAGGAGAGCATCTGGACTGTAAGTCAGAGGAGCCAGATGCTGCCACTAGGAAACCAGGTAACCACAATCAAGTCCCCACCATCCAGTTATGATTTATCGTAACTATGCAACATATTTTGACATAAGTACATAAGGCGTTTAAAAGCAAGCATAATAGGGTAAGTGTGGTTCATAAAGACACATACACCTAGGTGATCAGAAACTGAATAGGGAGGATGAGATTTATGAAAGATTCAAAAGTAACAAGGCAAGTAAAAGAGAAGTTGAAGCTTCATTAGAGTGACAAAAACAGCTTCAAGTCAGAGGAAAAGAGAACATGGTCCTGCAAACCATGTGCTGAACAGCATCAAATAGGATCAAAAGAGAACCCAGAAGTCTGTTTTGTGACCAGATTTTAACACGTCCAGTGCAAGGGTCTCTGATTTGATGACCAGACCTGCACTAATTCTCTCGGCTCTAACGCTGACAGCATGAGCAGGATATGTTTCTTCAGGGCCCGCTGGGCACTTCACAACATGCAAGCAGGATCTCGCGTTCTAAAGGGAAGTGGGCTGGTGATAAATGGTGAAAAATAAAAAGATGGGATAATTATCCCTCCCCCCTCACCTAATTCTGATTCACCTGCCACTCAGGGCTGTGAAAGGAAACGGAGGGAAGGGAGAGGAAGAGGAGGAGGAAGAGGAGGAGGAGGTGAGGGTGGGGAAAAGAACTCCGAAGTAATTTACACCCACTCACAGGTAAAGGACAGGAATCAAAGCTGGTGAAAAAAATAGAGAAACTTCACTAAATCCCTGTAACCTCAATCACAGCACATACTGTGTGCTTTCGCATTTTATCTGCAGTTTCTGGCCTGCCTCCTGTCCCCCGCACAGCTGTCTAAAATCAGCCACGTCTGTGTGTTAATGTACAGGATTTACCAGACTCCCCTGCTGCTCTCTCCTCATCGAGAACCTGCCGGTACAGAGCAGCAGGTGGGGAGAACTGAAAAATGAAGGTGAAAACTGCGCCAGAAGGAATGGCAAACAGGGATCTCCAAAGGATGCACGCGAAGGTCCAGCTTTTATCAAGAAAGGTCTCTTGCGGCAGGGCCTGTGACCCGTGAGCCAGAGGGGACTCAGAGGAGGAGGGATGCACCTTTCTCATCTAATGACTTCTACGATTCAGGAACACAGTCCAACAGAATCAGATGAAAACTGCAGATCAGCAGATCTTAGGGAGCAATAGCGAGAGCAATCCTAGAAGCCGCGTTTAAGTAGATGATGACCTTTCACTGATCTTGAGGGAGTTGGTAAAAGTGAGCGAGAAGAAGAAACAGACACCGTAGGGGGGAAAAACCAGAGTCATTTAGCCTGGCAGGGATGGACAGAAGATCCTTCAGGGAAGAGTTTGAAATCATAATGAAGGGGCGCCTGGGTGGCGCAGTCGGTTAAGCGTCCGACTTCAGCCAGGTCACGATCTTGCGGTCCGTGAGTTCGAGCCCCGTGTCAGGCTCTGGGCTGATGGCTCAGAGCCTGGAGCCTGTTTCCGATTCTGTGTCTCTCTCTCTCTCTGCCCCTCCCCCATTCATGCTCTGTCTCTCTCTGTCCCAAAAAATAAATAAACGTTGAAAAAAAAAAAAAAGAAATCATAGTGAATAAGTACGAGTGGTGTGATATAGTGGAAAGCACTTTGCCCTGGGAATCAGAACTGAGTTCTAAGTCTGTGCCCCAACAATCAAGCTTCATATTTACAGCTGGGTGCTCCCAAATGGATAATCCCTATGAATTAATATTTGTTTCTTTCACTTTAGGAAGTATGGATCAAAAAGGGCATTAACTTACAAAATTCAAGTCATGACCATGCAGGAGGCAAAGGAATTTTTCTAGTCCTGATGTTCTAATCTAACTCCACAAAGTTCACTAGCCAAGGAGTCAGGGCTGATGGAGTCTTACACCAACCAGATGACTCTAATTAGTAAGTGTGACTTAAAGTAGCTCTTGATATGCGTCACCTCATGTATAGAATGAAGAGTGTGAGTTAAGTCCTAAACTTGGCTCTTCAGAGGTCTTCTGTTACTTTGTATGTCATTCAGAGTTTTAATTCCTACTATTTGCTCAAGATACTCTTTGATTAATCCCGGGGTTTATCCTCTGCTTCTCTTCTCCGCAAACACCATGCCTACCACCTCCCCTTTGCTTTTTCTGGTCTCTTGAACTAGAGTTTAAATCCATCCCTACTCCTTTCCAAACTCTGAGTCATGTACTATACTGCCCATAAGATACTCCTACTCATGACACTGGTCATTCTTTGCATTTTTTTTTTTTTTTTTGAGAGAGAGAGAGAAGAGAGAACAACACTCTCAGAGGGGCAGAGAAAAAGGGAGACAGAGAATCCCAAACAGGCTCTGCATTGTTAGCACAGAGCCGGATACAGGATTAGAACCCACGAACCATGAGATTATGATCCGAGCAGAAACCAAGAGTCAGAAGCTTATTAGCTGCCTGAGCCACCCAGGTGCCCCTTTGCAATTTTTTTTTTTTTTTTTTTTACAGGCCACAACATATCACTTAGAACTTGACTGCATGATCTAATGGTGTCCTCAAATTATTTTCTATGACTTAGGCTGGTCTCTTTAACTTAAAAACAAACTCAAGTCTTAAACTTCTATATTCTATATGGTGCATAAACAATCACTAAAGGCTTAATACATAGCAATGTAGTCTATTTGGCTTGAGGACAAGTAGAAACTATTAACGGATGCAACCTTATTTTCATACAGAACAAAACTGCACATTTCCTAGAACTCAAAACCTAAACTGGATTTTAGTTGTTTACAATCTGTGATTTCCTTGACTATTCTTGCATGTTAGCAATTCAAATACTTGAATGCTTTCAGTGTGCCATTTTATGTACCAAGTGCCTTTTAAGTATCAGCTCTCTTAATTCTCATAGCTACCCAGTAGATGGTATTATTGCCCTAATTTTGTAGATGGAGAAAATGAGGCACAGCCAAGTTAAACAACTTACCCAAGCTCACCTAGTAGTAAAAGAGAGAGCTGGGACTTGAACCCAGGTTGTCTAAATTCGGAGCCTGGGTCTATAAATACCATACAATCCTACTATATGGCTTAAGTAGGATTATGGCTTAAGTTTGCTGTAGTTTCCTGCACTTCCCTACAGGGATGAACTCAGGAACAGCAGGCATACAATAGAGTCATCCTTCTCCTAGTATGGAATTTCCATATTTTGGGGGTCGAAACATTAAATAACAGTGATATTTAGTGCTCACTATGCTCAGCACTATTTTAAGCATTTGCATAGGTTATATCAGTTAACCCTCATGATCACCTAAAACTAGTCATGTAAATATCATAGATACAAGTTATTCCTTTTTTAAAAAACAGATAAAGTGATTGGATCTAAAGTTAAATAATTTATCCCAAGTCACAAATTTTTAAATGGTGAAGCTAGAATTCAAATTATGTTTCATCTGATACTAGAGGCCAAACTCAACATGCATGCTATCCTGCTTTCTCATACTATTATAGTGCTTATATGTTTTAATTATAGCAAATGTTCTTTTATAATAAACATAAAATCAGGGGGAAATAATTAAATCTGTTCTACCCAGCAGTTGAATACTATACTTACTAAAAGGAAAATGGTATTAAAGCATATGTTATATAAGGTGTTATATAAGGGGACAGTAAAGGGGGTTCAGAAGTGGATCAAAGAAGAAAAATGTATAGGAAAAGAAAACTTTCTATAAGTTTTTCTAATTGAAGCCTGATCCCAAGGGATTTATATCACAGCTAAACACTAGTTCAGTTGCACAGTTTTGTAGCATGACTGTGTCTACTGGGTGGCCAAAGTTAGAGACAGGAGATAACATGTACTGTAGTCCTTGGGCAATCATTCAAGACAGAAAAAAGTTCCAGAGACTTAGGAGAAAAAAACAAAACCCAAAACCAACCCCCCCCAAAAAAAACCACAAAACACCCACCTAAGTACTATAATTCCCTAGTGCATTCGTTAGAAACTTGTATCCTGCTCAGTTTTAGGAATTTGGCAGTTGATTAATCTTTATCGGTTTTAAAAGTCACTACAATGTTATAAGACACTACTAGACAAATAGTCTAGAAGGAATATAGTTATGTAGATCCTGAGTAATCCTAATACACCAAATCTTTTCATTTAAAAAATTTTTTAAATGTTTCTGAGAGAGAGACAGAGACAGAGACAGCACAAGCCGGGGAGGGCAGAGAGAGGGAGACAGAATCCGAAGCAGGCTCCATGCTCGGAGCTGTCTGTACCGAGCCTGACACAGGGTTGAAACTCACAAGCCAGGAGATCATGACCTGAGCCGAAGTCAGACACTTAACCGACTTAATGACCCAGGTGCCCCCATCAAATCTTTTCTTGTGGAACCTCCCAAGAAAAGGTTCAGAACCAATAACCACATGCACATAGCACTTCCTATAAAGTACTGTTCTTTAGGCACTTTGCTTTAATTCCTGTCATTCTGTCAACAACCTTATGAGGTAGGTACTGTTATTATCACTATTTTACAGATGGGAAAACTAAGACAAAGTGAGGTTTGTAATTTAACCCAGATCACACAGCTAGGAAGTGGCAGATAAAAGTTGAGCCGAGGAAATAGGAGTACTGAATCAACAGTTTTAATCTTTTTGCTAACAGTTTCTTACACAATCAAGTTTTTCACTACCTGCTTCTCTAGGACTCAGCTCCCCATCTACAAAATCAGGTTAGAATGTGTACCTTTCTCAAACTTTCAAGAGTCCATGAAAGTGAGCTAAGAGAAAGAAGGCAAGTAGTGGCAAAGCTTTCATACCCATGAGCTGATGCCAGCATCTGAGAGAAAGGGAAAGAACATTCAACAGTGCCAGTCAAGTGGCTTCTTGTCTGGAGAAAAGTTCACAGCCTTATTCCCACAAGCCTGCTCTCTACCCTCACCTCTCTAACAGAGCGTCTGAGTCCAGCTACCCCTCAGGTGGTCCCTTTAAACTTGGTGCTCCAAACAGATACACGTGGGCCAGGGAACGGGGCTTGCCTTGGGAATTAGAAAGCTTGGTTTCAACACCTGCCTTCACTGTTCTGGAGCAAAGATATTGCTTTGGCTGCCTTCCTGCACTTAGGTTTTTTTTTTTTTTTATTTAAATCCAAGTTAGTTAACATACAGTGTAATAATCATTTCAGGAATAGAATTTAGTGACTCATCACTTATATATAACACCCAGTGCTCCCCAACCAGTGTCTTCCTTGATGCCCCTCACCCATCTAGCCCATCCCCCCACCTACCACCTCTCTAGCAACCCTCAGTTTGTCCTCTGTATTTGAGTCTCTTATGGTTTGTCTCCCTCTCTGTTTTAATCTTATTTTTTCCTTCCTTTCCCTTATGTTCATCTGCTTTGTTTCTTAAATTCCACATATGAATGAAATCATATATTTGTCTTTCTCTTATTTCACTTAGTATAATACACTCTAGTTCTGTCCACGCTGTTGCAAAGAGCAAGATTTCATTCTTTTTGATTGCTGAGTAATATTCCATTGTATATATATACCACATCTTTATCCATTTGTCAGTCAGTGGGCATTTGGCTCTTTCCATACTTTGGCTGTTGTCAATAGTGCTGCTATAAACATTGGGGTGTACATGCCCCTTTGAAACAGCACACCTGTATCCTTTGGACAAATACTTCATAGTGCAAATGCTGGGTCATAGGGTAGTACTATTTTTAATTTTTTGAGGAACCTCCATACTGTTTTCCAGAGTGCACCAGTTTGCATTCTTCCCACCAGCAGCTGCACTTAGCTGTTTTGTTTTGTTTTGTTTTGTTTTGTTTTGTTTTGTTTTGTTTTGTTTTAAAGAGAGAGAGATTGGGGCGCCTGGGTGGCGCAGTCGGTTAAGCGTCCGGCTTCAGCCAGGTCACGATCTCGCGGCCCGTGAGTTCGAGCCCCGCGTCAGGCTCTGGGCTGATGGCTCAGAGCCTGGAGCCTGTTTCCAATTCTGTGTCTCCCTCTCTCTCTGCCCCTCCCCCATTCATGCTCTGTCTCTCTCTGTCCCAAAAATAAATAAATGTTGAAAAAAAAATTAAAAAAAAAATAAAGAGAGAGAGATATCTTTTCCCATTCCATTGGTTGTTTGCAAATGACATATCGGACAAAGGGCTAGTATCCAAAATCTATAAAGAGCTCACCAAACTCCACACCCGAAAAACAAATAACCCAGTGAAGAAATGGGCAGAAAACATGAATAGACACTTCTCTAAAGAAGACATCCGGATGGCCAACAGGCACATGAAAAGATGCTCAACGTCGCTCCTCATCAGGGAAATACAAATCAAAACCACACTCAGATATCACCTCACGCCAGTCAGAGTGGCCACAATGAACAAATCAGGAGACTGTAGATGCTGGCGAGGATGTGGAGAAACGGGAACCCTCTTGCACTGTTGGTGGGAATGCAAACTGGTGCAGCCACTCTGGAAAACAGTGTGCAGGTTCCTCAGAAAATTAAAAATAGACCTACCCTATGACCTAGCAATAGCACTGCTAGGAATTTACCCAAGGGATACAGGAGTACTGATGCATAGGGGCACTTGTACCCTAATGTTTATAGCAGCACTCTCAACAATAGCCAAGTTGTGGAAAGAGCCTAAATTTTCATCAACTGATGAATGGATAAAGAAATTGTGGTTTATATACACAATGGAGTACTACGTGGCAATGAGAAAGAACGAAATATGGCCCTTTGTAGCAACGTGGATGGAACTGGAGAGTGTAATGCTAAGTGAAATAAGCCATACAGAGAAAGACAGATAGCATATGTTTTCACTCTTATGTGGATCCTGAGAAACTTAACAGAAACCCTTGGGAGAGGGGAAGAAAAAAAAAAAAAGAGGTTACAGTGGGAGAGAGCCAAAGCATAAGAGACTCTTAAAAACTGAGAACAAACTGAGGGTTGATAGGGGGTGGGAGGGAGGGGAGGGTGGGTGATGGGTATTGAGGAGGGCACCTTTTGGGATGAGCACTGGGTGTTGTATGGAAACCAATTTGACAATAAATTTCACATATTGAAAAAATAAAATAAAATAAAAAATAAAGAGAGAAAGAGAGAGAGAGGGAGGGAGACACAGAATGCACTTAGTTTTTAATGTGACAAAATACTCTTCTTAAAATATCAATGGGAGGATTCAAGAGATCAGGGGGTCTCATTTACACACTCACACACATACACACACACACACACACACACACACACACACACACACAAAATTATTCCAGAATGAGTTTACAAAGGCATTTTAATCGTTTTTAAAAAATAAATACCATGAAGCTCAGGTTAAATAATGTGTTTATCTTAGTACACACACAGTTGACCTTACCCAGAATTAGAGAATAGGAACCGTTACACATATATAATCCTTGAAATTATTTCTAAAATTAATATAAATAGTTGTCATAATTATTTATGATTTGTAAAGTGTTATCTGCATTTTACAGTATGTAAACAGAGGACCTTAGAGGTTTAACCTGTCCAGGGCTTCACATATACATAGTTAAGAGGCTAAACTCACATTTAAAGTCAGACTGTCTAAACCAAAATTCACACTCTTTCAAGTACCTTTCAGTGCCATTTAGTTTATCAATTCCCACTTTGCCCCTGATACACATTCTCTGTATTGACCTATTCTCTGCTTAGAACATCTGAACACACACATGTGCTGCTAATTCGATTTAGCACAAATGATGGAGAATTAAGTGGATAGGTGCCAAGAAGTGATTTTGTATTATTTATATTTTCAAGCATAGTCTGCTCTCTCTTTGCTAATTGCTTTATTTTCAGTAATTGGTTGAGAATCAGCAAGAATTAAATCAAGCTGAGAAAGTTTTCAATAAATGTGCGCCTGTCTCGTTAAAACAAAAACAGGTCCTTAACAATATGGAACGTGTAATGGCTACCATTTATGCTGGCCTTTTATCTAACTTAATTTTTATGCCATTCCTGTGAGTTTGGTATATTATTAGTTCCATTTATTAGAGGAGGAAACCGAGGTCTAGAGACACAGAGTAACTCGCCCAAGGGTTATGTAGCTGGCAAGCAGCAAATCTTGGATCACACCAGCTCTGTCTGACTTAAGCGCCCCCAATCTGCTCAGTGTCCTCCCGCATGCTGGTCTCAAAGAGGAAGCTTCTTGCCATGGAAGCATGGAGGCAGTGGCATACGGACAGAAAAATGGTGCACGTGGAATAGGTTGGGTATTTTTTTGTGATTTTTTTCAGCTTTGTGAGGTATAATTGACAATAAACCAAACATACTTAAAATGTAAATCTGATGACTTTTGATGTATGTATATATCCATGAAACCATCACCATAATCAAGATAATGAGCATATATCCATCACCCCAAACACTTTCCTCATGACTTTTAAAATCTATCCCCCTTGCCTTCCCGTCCCCAGGCAACCTGACATGTTGTCACTATACGTTAGTTTGCATTACCTAGACTTTTATATAAATGGAACCATACAGTATGCACACCTTTTTCTGTTTGGCTTTGCATTCAGTATAGTTACTTTGAAATTTATCCATGCTGTGTGTATCGATAGTTTGTTCTTTTTAATGGGAAGTGTATGGATATACCATGATTTGCTTATCAATTCACCTGTAAATATTTTGGGCTATAACAAACAAAGCTGCTGTGAATGCTTTTGTTCAAGTCTTTGTGTGAATATATGCTTTCAGTTCTCTTGGATAAATAATTAGAAATGGAATGGTTGGATCAAATGGTAGATGTATGTTTAACCTAAAACAAAACTAAAAAAACTTCCAAACTGTTTTATAAAGTGGCTTGTACTATTTTACATTCTCACCAGAAGCAAATGAGAGTTTCAGCTGCTCTATATCTTGGCCAACATTTAGTATAGTCAGTCTTTTTAATTTCCAGCAAAGATTCTTGGGCTCCCACAGCACACACTGCTCTGTGCAAGAGGATATGGGACACTGAAGAGTTGGAGGACGAGGGTCTCTACCCTAGAGATATCCAAGTCTCCCTGGGGGAACAGTGAAATAGTTACAGCTAGTACAGTATTTCCCTTTAGCACGGCTGTGTCTCTATATGTATTAGATATGAAAACATGATAAATATTGATAAGATAGGCCTAGATACCCAATTATGATAAAAATAGTTTAAAGGAGGAATATAAAAGTATAACATTATTAAGTATAGTCAGATTCAGCTTCGGGGAACAGATAAATTTTGTACCAACCTTGAAAGAATAGAATTTGTAGTGTCAGAAGTGTTTCAGAATCCTCTACTGATTAGGTTAGCTTGGGTCAGTTATTTAACCTCTCTGTTCCTAATAACAGGGGGTTATAATGTAAAATGGCCATATCAAAGTATAAGATAGAGTACTATGAAATCATTTTCCAAAGTTCTCATCAGAGAAGTATATAAACACTGCAAATGGCATGATTTAAAGAAACGAATCATTATGTACATATTTTGAAAGATAGCACCAATTAGCTTGGGTACATCAACAGAACAAATGCCACCCTTGTGCTCTGCTGAGTGCCAGATGCAATATCCAATTGCCACTTTCAAGGAAGTGTGGGTTTACCATGCTTTCAAAGCTGCGATTGGAAACTGAGTTTGGCACTTGGTAAACTGTCTGCCATAGACTGACTCAAATGATATAAAGATTTGGCAAGAGTAGATCGTCATTACATCTCAAAGGAAACATTTCTATTCGCTTAAAAAAACATTCACCCTTTTTAAAAAAAAGAACTTCTCTGACTTTAAACAAAAAAAGCTATAAGGATAGGCTGGGAAGAATCATGATTCCAGTGAGCTTTTTCTTCTTTGGAATTTCCCTACAACTGATTGTTGTTCCATGAAAGCCACAGACCTTTTGGTTCCTCAATACTAGAGGTCTCAGTTTGTCTTTAAATGTATCTCCAGACATAGCACCCGGGTTCTCAAAGAAACTTCCCGCTATCCCAAAGTACTTATTCTTTTCTAGATCCCAATAAAAATCCCTGAGCTACTCTTTCCAGACGTTCTGTCAACCTTAACCACCATCTGAACCCCAGCCCATCCCCTGCATCATGTCTGATGTGTTTCCATTCTTCTTTCTCCCTCTCCCTACTTCTTGCTGACCTTGAAATGATCCCCCAACTACCAACTTGCTCTCACTCCGCTCATACCCACCACTCCTCATGGACTCCCTGCTATCCTGTGAGCACCCAGCCATCACTGGGCACGTTACATGTATGGTAATCCTTCTTAGCAGGACCCTCCTGGCAGGACCAGTCTGAGGCTGTCTGATCTCAAAGCTTGGAGGCCTCACTGTGAAGATGTTGTACTTCTTAGTGTCTTAAAAAGCCTGGAACAGACTTAAAGATTCCTAGTTTGGAAGAACTTTCAGATTTACAATGTTTGGTCGCAATTTTAGAGCATGGAACCCTATTCAGAGTTTTGAAAATATACAGATACATTGATTTTGTTTATAGGCCTTACAGGGGGAACCGTCCCTAACAAAGTCTTTCAGGGGCTTCAGGAAGACCAATTCCTTGACATAAGCCCAGGTGAATCTACCAGCTTGAAACTAAATTCAGGCCTAAGCAAAAGAATGCTATTATGAGGCACTAAAACACTGCACTTAAAACAAAGCCAATCATATCAAATGTCACTGTTTGCAATTCTGAAGACAGATACAGAAGAATACTTATCTAGCACCTGTGGACAGACCTGGAAGCCAGCAGTTTTTGAGAGTAACCAGGTGCTAACTAGGTATTAGAAGGAAGGTGAATTATGCGTTCATGGAGATAGAAACAGCACAAAAAAGGCAACAACTCTAACAACTCTAAAAAGGCACAAAAGGTCAGAGAATTGACCCTGAGTGAGTTTTCAAACAGGTTATTTTTTCATAGGGATACCAACTGTCTCACAATATATTTAATTAAGGAGATCTATTGATTCTGATTAGGTACAGAAATTGTTTAAAAAAAAAAAGATTGAAACTATGGTGAACAGAAGATATGATTCTGCAAATAACTTATAGAATATATTTCTTTGAAACTGTTTTGTGTGTGTGTGTGTGTGTGTGTGTGTGTTGTGTTTTAAATTGAATATTCACTTTAAAGCTTGCAGGGATTTTTATTTCAACTTTTTATTTCTTTTTCCTAGCCTATTAAGGAAAAAAAAGCTTGATATAGATTCTACCTCTGTGAAATGAGAATCATCACAAAGTTGTTTTGAAATGAAAAACTCTTAGAACAGTGCTGTGCACATAGTGAGGGCAATTAACTGATTGTTAGTAATATTATGAAAACCAACAGTTGTAGACAATGTCAGTGTTTGTGCAACAAAGGGAAGACGAACAGGTTTTAAAACGCCTGGAAAGGGTGTACATCTTTATGATGTACGACAGTGTTCCTGTGGTGAGATTAGCCTTCAGTGACAGATCAGGGAAGGCTGCCAGATAAGATTCCTTGTTATGGCTCAGATGCTACTTCTGAAAAATCCCTCTCTGCACATTCAAAGCAAATTGCAAGAGCTAACCTGGAAAACAAATGAATACAAAGCAAGTTTCAATGTCTGTTTTCATATAAAGGTAATAAATATCAAAAGGCTGACTGTTCGGATGTGTGCTCCAGCTTTCCAGCTAGCATTGGGAAATGCTATTCCATGTTCCCTGGGATGACTCTGGGCTCTTGGCTCTTTAAAGACCAAATTAGTGGAATTAGTTAGTCACACTGTTGTGGTCACATTTGTGATCAGTCCTCAAGCAGCTTGCTTCATACATTTCTAAGGCAATATCCAAGGAAGAAGAGATAGACTTAGCTTACATCAGCAAGGGTAAGAGTCGCTACCTTCTGGAAGAATTCATTGTTCTCACTTGCCCACACTCAGTTCTCCCAGCATATCCAGTTATAAAAATCTGTGACTCCTATAAATCTAAGGTAGTCAATTATTTTTCACCTTCCCTGAGCACCACATCCACTCTGCTTGCTGACACAGACTGAGAACTGGCGGGCTGTACACATGTTCAGAGGTGAATGTAAAATGAGCTGAGCTGTGTGTGCCCTGCAGTCATGTATAAAAAAATTACAAACTGTTCCTTGATCATAAATTACTATTGTAAATGTTGTTACTTGTGACTGAAATGCATGGTGTACTCAGAAGGCCAGAACTTTGGCAAGCATAGCTTTCAATTCTTTATTAAAGGTGGCCTGGTGTGTTGAAAAGACAGACCTTCAGACAGATCTGGCTCCAAATTTGGGCTCAGCTATGATGTGGACTTAAACCCTTGGGGTTTCAGTTGCCTTACCTATGGAATGAAAAGAATACACCTTGCCCAGCAGGGTTGTTGTGAGGGTTAAAAGACATAAAATGCTTGGCACAGTACCTGGTATATAGGACTTCAACAAATGCAAATTTATTCTTTGTCAGGTAAAAAGAAGCTAGATACTGTTTCTAACGTGTATTACACTATTCCTCCGGCTAAGGCTCAGGCATCAGTCAGGATGTGTAAGAAACCCATTCTAGAAGGTCACAATCATTATGTGTCCTGAATGCTATAAAAGACTTTAAAAACAATCTGAGTATCAGAGAGAACCAGTGGTGATAAGTGACCTTCCAGCCTCTGCCTAAACTCCAATGATTGGAGTTCACCCCCTCGTGAACTGCCTCATCTGTCTTTGGGCAGGTTCAACTGTTAGAAAATGCCTCTTTAAACTGATTCCAAAATTGTCTCCCTGTAATAATCGCCAACTAATGAATTGTGATTCTGTCCTATAAGCCACTAAGAATAATTCCAGTATGCCCAACACAAAGGATGTGATTGGGATGATGAAATGAAACAGCCACTAAATCCTGGATATAACAGAATATAAAGGGACTCACTGGGTCATATTCTCTCCCAGGACACAGAGATTCTGAAGCCAAGTGGGTTGGTAGCTGAGCTAAGTGATCCTCAAACCTTTCCTTTGGTGATGACCCCACACTTAACTACTGGAAGAGGGAAGAATATGATGGTAACTCGTTTGTTCAGCTGGAGAAATGGAGTGGTCCTAGGATAAAAGAAGGAATGGTGCTTATTATACAATAGGTATGCACCCCTCCATACATTCAATAGCACCTGCTGCTAACCAACTACAGAAAGAGGGGCAAGGATAAGTCATTTAGAAAGATAACTTACCAGGCAATGGGGCTCTGGCCAATAAGGATATTCATGACACTTGTTTGAGGAACAGTACACTTAGATGATAAAAACACAAAGACACTGATATGGTACACTAACCAACAAACTTGGGAAAAAATAAATAGAACATTCAAACATTCTCTCTTTTTAAAAAGTCACAAATTCTGTCAGTAATCCTAAGTATCAAGGCCAACAATAGAAAATCACAACTAAAACAAATTGTAAGAAATTGAGTACATCTCATTCCGTATCTCTTTTTTGCACATTGCAGATGATTAATTTTATTATTGTATGCGTAAAGATAGTCTTTTGTCCTGGGAAACCATAGTAAGAAGAGGCTGGAATACTACTTTAGGTGTGAAGGTGTGGAACTTAAATTTGCCACCAGAACTCAGAGATCCCTCTCAGCCAGTAAGTGAAAACTCAATAAAGCACAGAGAGGGACAACTCCTAAATTCTGTTAGTCATGACGGTAAACTGAGGGTAGATGGCCACTAGTGAGGCTGTTCAGTTGCCAATGAGAACCTGAGTTTATTACTCCACCGCTGGCTGTAGAACAAATAGATGAGACAGAAGTGGGTGGTTGAGATGGAGAGGGATGTGAGGATGAGGATGGAGAGGGGATTTTTCCAGAGCAGAGCCACTGCATTGTGTAAGCAAGTTAAAGGCCTAGAGACTAACTCCCTTTGAGGTCCTCTAGACACTGTGTCTCATCCAGCTCACCAAAGACTCTAAAGGTCTGCAGAAGGCAAGGGTTTTTGTAATAGTGCTGGGCTGCTCCTTTCTCCACATGCTCAGCCAAATTTCCTAGTTTCCCATCGGTGGTCCCCAAACTATTTCAGGGTTGTCAGGGGGGCAACTCCTCCATTTCTCTACAACCCAATCTTTCCCTAAGGAGATACTGGCTCTTCTTCTTGTCTGTCTCTGAATATTTCCCTGTCGACTCTGCACTCTAAGTTCTCCTTCCAGGGACATCTCCTGATAATTCAATGACCTCCAGAAGGAAGTTCCTTTTGGAGAAGTTGACCTTGCTCTGCAGCCCTCTGCTACCCTCTGCTGGCCAGGGTCTGCTCTGCAGCTCTGGGCTGTGCAGTATGAAATGGTTTTACTACAAACATCTTCCTGGAGACCAGGTGGGCTTCCACATTGCCATAGCAGGATACCACCAACGGTACCCTAACATGGAGGAATGCACCACTCTGAAACGCCCCAGCTAAGGTCATCCTTCAAAGAAGAGGTACCAGCCTTTTCTTTACTAAACACATACTGAGTGCTATGTGCAAACATGTGGCGAGCCTGGGAAGACAGAGATGAAAAAGGTCAGAGAAAAAGAACTTTCAGAAAGCTTCCATGCCTCATGCCAAATTATAGCTGACTCATTCCCAGGGGCACAAGTCTAATGTAGAAGACAAGTAACTCACTACCTGAGCCCCAAGCCCTTCAGGAGTTTCTGGAAACAAACTTTTCAGGGGATGTCATCCAAATCTTCACTTTATCTTTATGTCCTTACCACCCCCTCTTTTTTTTAAGACAAAGTCTAAGACACAGGGTCTGCCTTCAAGGGATTTCACAATTGGAAGGTGAAGACAGTAATGGGAAAAAATAACTATAATATAAATCATGATGTGATGAGCGCCAAGCTGTGTGGGAATGAGGAGGAAGCAGTAATTAAGACTGTAGGGATAAGAAGAATTTAAGGGTGGTCTTCCTAAGACAGAAATCTCATCATGCTACTTATTTAAAAAGAAAAAGAAAATGAGAATTTTATGGCTTTCCATTGTCTACAGGCTTGAAGCCCTTTGCATGGTCTGGAGTGGGCTTCATGGTCTTTCCCCTACCTTCCTTATGGCCTCATTCATCGCCCTCTATCATCAGCTGGTCTAGCTGAAGTGCACCTTTATCTCAAAGAATGTATAGTCAGAACCCAGAGAGAGAAAGAGATAGAGAGAGAGAATTCCAGGCCTCTCTTCCCAGTTCACAGGACAAATTCTGGGTATTCTTCACTGCATTCCATTTACTCCACTCTCTCTTTAAACCCTGTTTCCAAGAAAATTGGCCTCTAAAATGTGACTTCAGGCACATTCTCTCTCTAGGATAGTTATGAGCTTTTTCTTTAGTTGCCTCATATCCACCTCACTAAACTCAGATCCCCTGAACCCAACCAGTAGGATCTATGTCCCATCTGTGAAGTGGCATTTAAGATTCTCAAACGTTATTGCCCAGGGCAGGTCATGCTTGTCCTTATTGGCTTCCTGCCCATCCATGTCCCAGGATGCTAGTAACATAGCAAAACTGTTACAGCTACACTGTGAAATTACTTGGGCAATTTCTCTGGATAAGCCTCTACTTTCTACTCTAACATTTGATCTTATCTTCTTTTGCCTGTTGGAGGCCATCTAGATTGCTCCTCTATGCTTTTCCCTGGAAACCAGTGCTGACAAAACACCTGTTTCAACAACATTGGACAAATAGGCTTTGCACAGAAAAACCCCAATATTCCAGGGCCCCACTTACTTAAGAAGAGGGAATCAGACATAACTAATGTGGGGATGAGGATCCTGGTAAGGTTAGGTAATGTTTATTGGTGCTCATGATGGGCCAGGTTCCGTGCAGGTACATGACGTCTTTTGGTCCTCAAAACTACCTAGTGAAGGAGGTGTTCATATCATCTCCATTTAAAGACAAGGAAACTGATACTTTAGAGATTAAATAACCTGCCTAAGGTTTTCACACATCTGATTTCAGAACCTTGACTCTTAAGCACATTGTTTTCCTGCCTGTCTGCCTTACAGACAGAAAGTGGATTTACTGGATTGTCTAGATGATATTGACATTTAGCCACAAAGCCCTATTGGGATTTGTGGTCACTCCTCGAGCATCTTCAAAGTTTTATACGTCTACAGAAACTTCCTTCTTGTTCTCTGGAAAACTAGTACTTGAATAAAGTCCAAGAGTGACTGTTAAGTGGCAAGAGGAACTCAGCAAAAAGTGAACATCCTTAATGGAGTGGCTTACGTTATTGTTGCCGTTAGGATCTCTCCTAGGTAAATCTGAGGGAATTTTTCAAGGATACAGAAAGCAAGAAATTCCTCTCATTAGGATGAGATGCAGCTAAGTGTATATTCAAGGTATATGATGAAAAGCATAATGTACACATACCATATGGCATAAACACATATTTCACCATCAGGTGCTAAGTAATGGCTATTAAAACGGCTATGATGCAATATGGATTTTTATGTCTCTCATGTCTATGATTTTTTTAGGCTGGATTTCTTGCCTGAAGGGAGGAAAAGACACATCCTTCAACCTCAATGGACCATTTGTTTTAAAAGTATAATATGAAAATATGATGAGACCATGTCTACTTTGTTTATCATGGTAGCCCCCAGTGTTCGACCCACAGAAAAGCATTTGATAAACAATTGCATAATTGAGGTCAGTCACCAGTCCCACAACTATCACAAGCGCCCTCGTAGGCTAAATTGATGTGGGGTGTTAAGCATGTGTGTGAATCAGCCTTGAAGCCTAGGTATATGTAAATGTTTACATTCCTGAAGCTGCACTGGGAAAGAAGAAAGCCACCCTCTCCAAGTGAGCAAGGCACTTCATTTCACAGGGGCTCTGCTGTGAGCACGCAATGCGGTGTCCTAAATGAAGGTGCTTCCTGTACTATGGAAATTGGATAGAACGTGACAAGGCAGCCGAATCAAAGGCAGGCTGGCCCCGGAGTGTGATGCAAAAGTTACCTGGGGAGTCATCTCCAGCAGCTGCAAGGCTCAGACTACTGTGGAAAACCTAATTAGCTACAAGAGGTAATAAAATAAAAAGGAGACTTCTCCTCCACCTCTAGAAAGTACTGAGGAAGTTAATAAATCATCCTTAGCTCTCCTCTATAGAGAAGCATGTTTAGCATCACCCACCTACTATGCTTTGTAGGGAGCACAGGAAAAACAGTAACCCCTCGCTGACCCTCAGGTCTATGATTAAATAGGAAGCAGCCCTAGCTAAGCACTTTGTACCAGAGAGGCAGACATGTGTCGTTGTTAACAGCATCCGTCCTGGAACCAGATTAAGTTCGAATCCCTGTTCCACTGCTGCTTGCCCCACAGATCTACCTGTCTCACCCTGTTCTGTGCCCTTAGGGCTGACCTGAGTGGATCACATCACCAGCTCCCTTACCTTCCTGCTTCCCGATGGGGAGCACTAGCTGGATACTGAGGGAGAAAGAAGAGTGTGGCCTGATTTCCCTCACCTGGCCTCCCTCTCTCCAGGGCCACTTTGGTCCAGCCACATCCCTTACCCAAAGGTTTCAGTCTTTTGCAGGTGATCCTCTCCACACAGCCCTATTTCCTAGATCTTCAGGATTAAGGTCTCCTTAAATCAGGCAAATCCGAGCATACTGTTGTTCCCTGTGTATGTATCCTGACCGATACACTTTTTTACTCGAGTGTGATTTGGGCCAGTTATTTGACCTCTCTTGGTCTCAGACTGCTGTTTATGTTGGGGATGGTGGTAGGACCTAGATCACATGGGAGACAGGTAGAGGGTTCAAGAAGACTGTGACAGAGTGTAACTGGGCAGGGGTTATACCTGGATAAATTAGAAGGTCAAGAAAGATGTCTCTGAAGATTACATTAGAGCTGAGACTTGAAGGAGAAGAAAGATCTGGGGCCAGTGGATGGGAGGTGGCAGGGGGTGGAGAGCAGGAAGATAGGATTCCGGGCAGAGGAAACAGCATGTAGAAAGGTTCTGAGTCAGAAAAAAAGCTCAAAATGTTGGAAGAACCAGAGACAGGTGAATTTGCTGGAATATACAAGCAATGGGGTATATATAGAGAGATGGGACTAAAGGGGAAAGCCAGAGCCAGATCTTGTAGGACTTTGCAGGCCTTGGTAAGGATCTGGATTGCATCCTCTGTACATAGGAAGCCATTGCCAGACTCGGAGCCCTGGGTCTTGATGCTGCTGTTTGTCTTACTGATTTTGTCAAAATTCCTATTTTCAGACTCCTGTCTACTTTTCAGGACATCTCCATCGCTCCTTACCTGATCCCCTGTGGGACCACCCAAACTGTCCCCTGTTGTCTGTCCTTTCACCATCCTCCCTGCCACTGCCGCTCCCTCTTCCTCCAGCTGGGCCTCCTCCCCACTTCTGTTAAGAGATCTGCTCCAGGCTCCAGGCCTTCCTCTCCCCCACAGCCTCTGCAGCACTGGGCAGGGACCTCTCTGCAATTCTGCCATGGAACCACAAGAGCCACAGAGGCTTGAGTTTCTAAAGAAATATGCAAATTAATTTTTTTTACATTTCTTGTGAAAAAAAAGTGCATTTGTCTATCAACAGTCAGGGGGTTTGGTTGTTTTTCTTCATTTTTTTTTGTTGGTTTTTTGTTTTTTGCTTTTTTTTGCACGTGAAAAAGCTTCAGTGTCAGCATAAAATGGAGGCTGATTTTTTTGCTGTTCTCTCTTAATACTACCAAATCTCCCCACAAGCATACTGAATACTGACATACTTAAGGAGTTATAAAAAATTCCCATTAGGAATGCAAATTGGGATTCCAGGGGTACATCTGAATCCTAATTTATAAAGATCTTGGGATGATAAATTTTCTAGTTCATCTTATAGGAAAGTCAGTGATCCATTTCCTGAAGAAAAATAAAAACCATAAATAATAGTCATATATCCCTTAATCATATCACTTTCTTGTTGCTTCTCTAAAGACCCAACATCATTTACAGAATATGAAGGCAAAAATGTACAAAAACACTGACCTGGTTTCCTTATGTTTTGCTTAGGTTTGGTTTGAAGTATAGTTTTGATTTGAAGAAATCAGAACAATACTCAGGATTCTCACTGGAGGCTACTAAAACATCCTCCAGGCTAAGAAGCATTAAAATGATGAAGGATTTGGCAAAAGAATAAAATTCTTCTCCCATTTCTTTATTTTTTCATTTAAGTTTATTTATTTATTTTTTGGTGGGGGGAGAGGGCAAGAGAGAGGGAGAGAAGAATCCCAAGCAGGCTCCATGCACATGGATGCATTGCTCAATCCCACAAACCGTGAGATCATGAGCTGAGCTGAAATAGTCAGACGCTTAACTGACTAAGCCACCCAGGCGTCCCACCTCCTCTCCCACTTCTTTTTTTTTAAATTTTTTTTAATGTTTATTTATTTCTGAGACAGAGAGAGAGACAGAGCATGAGAGGGGGAAGGGCAGAGAGAGAGGGAGGCACAGAATCTGAAGCAGGCTCCAAGCTCTGAGCTGTCAGCACAGAGCCCGACGCGGGGCTCAAACTCACAAACCATGAGATCATGACCTGAGCCGAAGTCGGTCGCTCAACCGGCTGAGCCACCCAGGTGCCCCAACCTCCTCTCCCATTTCTGATCATCATTCTAGCACCTCCAACACTTGAACATCCCTATCTAAAGGAACAAGACAGTCACGTTTGAGGTTCCCAGGGCATATACAATTATCCTAACAAATATTTAGTTCTATCTCTCAGGATTTGTCAGCTCCCAAAAGAAGAAGTACAAATCTGGAGAAAAAGGATCCATCTTTCAAGCCCCAAACCATGTTCATTGCAGATACCCAAATATTTGAGGCAGACATCTCAATGGTGAGGTCAGTTTTCTGCACCATTCCATGTGAACTGACACAGACTTGTTTCTGCTGAATTTATTTCAGCACGAACGACAAACAAGCAAGCAAGCACCAGCACCTGGCATCTGACAGTGTGAGGATAAAGTTTTAACACACCCGCTCAGATGTTCCGCAGTTAGACAGCTGCGGGCACCACTTCCTGCCTCGATGAGGAGGAATAAAAGCGCACTGTCAGCATTTCTGGCTCCTACATTTCCCCCACAGTGTGAAGCGCCATACGGAAACCCTCAAGCTCAGCTCTGCACTGCTTGGGGTAACCAAGCAGCGATTCACAGGTTCTGCATGCCAGGGGCAGACAATGATTAAATGCAGGAAGAGAGTATCTGTACTAAAAGCACTCAAATTACTGCTAACAAGACTGTTTGCATTTGAAGCTGTTAATCTGGGATATTTTTAGATGGGAACAGTAGCCAAACTCCTAACATCCAAAATTGCATCTATGTGAACATGAACCCAAGATGAAATGGGTAAGAACTGCATACACGGGCAATTTCAGTAAACTGTGTTATTCAAAAAGGTGGGCTTTTACTTCAGTCTGCACTCATTTTTGAATTCTATGTCTGAAGTAACTGTTGCCTGTATGTGTAAATATGAATAAAGACATATATGTGTGTGCGTGTGTATACACATACATGCTTCATATATACTATAAAGATGACAGCATCTGAAAAGTTTTATCACCCTGAATGCTTTTGTGGTATGACAGATAAACTAGGTGTTAAGCTAACAAACAGGAAGGGTGTTGAAACAGGACTCTAAAATGGTATTGTCTTTAGGTATGAGTGTCCATCAACATGTATGCCTGCTGACAGAATGTACAGGAAAGAGAAATGCTAAATGATCCTGAGCTCAAATTTGCTTAAATAATGTCCACATTTGGGAGCTAGGGAAGGACAAGCTATGGTTGAAGCAAAGCTGTATTTATTTTAAAGTACTGGTATCTGAGAGAACAAATTCCATTCTTTTTACTACAAAGACTTTTAATATTTGGGCCCTGCTAAATGTCCCCTTATCAGTGATGGGTCGGGTTGGTGAATGCCTTAAATGATATGGTTCAATCAAGTCACACACAGAGCTCAAGCATCAGCACTACTCTGGTGGTGAGACTCAGAAAGTCACAATGCACAGTTTTTGTGATTATGTTATTAAGGCTTTACCACCTGGTATCTGAAATTTTCACAAAGTAACTGACATTGCTTCATAGTTTATCTGTTTTACCAAAATAAGTAAAATCTATTTATAAAATGCCAAACTAACACTGACAGAATATAGACAAACTATATCAAATTGCATTGATCATTGTTTAGGTACGAATACAGGTAAAACAGAAAAATATTGTCCCTCAAATTTTCAAACAAGTTCCAAAATATTTTTATTAAAGGAACTGACTGCTAAATATATGGGTCTTACAAATGCATCAATTATATAGGAATTTTATTATGTGCAAGCCAAGAAATAGTAGCATTACTGAACCAAGAAAATAGAATTGGGTTATGAATATATGGAATCAGATGTTGTAATAATACTAAGAGAAGAGTGATTTACCCATAGCAGGAATATTTTTTTCAATATATGAAGTTTATTGTCAAATTGGTTTCCATACAACACCCAGTGCTTATCCCAAAAGGTGCCCTCCTCAATACCCATCACCCACCCTCCCCTCCCACCCACCCCCCGTCAACCCTCAGTTTGTTCTCAGTTTTTAAGAGTCTCTTATGCTTTGGCTCTCTCCCACTCTAACCTCTTTCTTTTTTCCTTCTCCTCCCCCATGGGTTTCTGTTAAGTTTCTCAGGATCCACATAATATAGCAGGAATATTTAAATGTCTTAGGTTTTCTTTTTATTTTCTTAACATGATCTGGAATGCATGCATGCATTCATTCATTCATTCTAAATGACAGTAATACCTGTTCTTTAGAGAACACTTAGGAAATACAGATTTTAAAAAGGAGAAAATAAAATTCACCTATTATCCCACCACTAGTCATGTTTTGTTATATCACATTTCAGATATTTGAGTTACACTACATCCACTTTTCAAGGGCCATTATCTGACAATATAGCATGAATATTCTCTCATCACTTGATTTAAAAATATAAACCGTGAAATTTATTAAACAATTAACTTGAACAGAATTATGGGTAGATATGCTAAAATATGTATACTTTTACAAAACAAATAATATACAGTTATAAACACAATATGGTTTCTTTACTGGGATTTGTATAAAAACCTTGAGCCAAGAAACTGCCACATGATTTTTAATAACCACTGTAATTTGTCTAACCCATCTTCTGTGGCCAATCACTTATGTTGCATCTAAATCTTCACAATTGTTAACAATGCTAAAGGAACATCTTAGATCCAGGGCTTTGCAAACATACATAATTATTTCCAGAAAATTAATTCAGCTTTATTGCTGAATTAAAAAACATTTGAGGGGCGCCTGGGTGGCTCAGTCAATTAAGTGTCTGGCTCTTGATTTTGGCTCAGGTCATGATCTCAGGGCTCATGAGATCGAGACCTGCATTGTGCTCTGCACTGACAGCATAGAGACTGCTTGGGATTCTCTCTCTCTCTCTCTCTCTCTCTCTCTCTCTCTCTCTCTTTCCCCCTCTCTCTTTGCCCCTCCCCCAATTGCACGTGTGCTCTTTCTCTCTCAAAATAAATAAACATTTTTTTAAAAAAGCATTTGGATTTTAAAGCTTTTTATTAAAACATTTTAAATCACAGAAGTAACTCATGAACATAATCTATCAAAATGCAAGTCTCTTGGGGCACATGGGTGACTCAGTCAGCTAAGCATCAAACTTTGGCTCACAGCATGATCTCACAGTTTGTGGGTTTGAGCCCTATATCAGGCCCTGTACTGACAGTTCTGAGCCTGGAGCCTGCTTCAGATTCTGTGGCTCCCTCGCTCTCTGCCCCTCCCCCACTCATACTCTGTCTCTCTCTCTCTGAAAAATAAACGTTAAAAAAAATTTTTAAATAAAGGAAGTCTCTTTTTCCTTCTTCCAACCTACAGTCCACTCTTCAGATGTAACCCCTGTTAACAGTATCTCATTTATTCTTCTGGAAATTTTCTATGAATACACAGACATATATGCAATTTATACATGTCTCCTGTACGTTTATACAAATGCCGGCATGCTATGTCTTAGCATAATATATCTTAGCAATATATCTTGGAGAATATTCAACATCAGTGCATCCATATCTCAATCTTTCTAATGATTTCATCAGATTTAGTTGCCTGGATATAGCAGAGCATATAAAAATGGTCTATTGCTAGATCGTAGATTTCACCCAATTTTTGCTATTACAATGACATAATATTCTTCCACATATATTTTTCTTTTTTTTTTTTTAACGTTTATTTATTTTTGTGACAGAGACAGAACATGAACGGGGGAGGGGCAGAGAGAGAGGGAGACACAGAATTGGAAGCAGGCTCCAGGCTCTGAGCCATCAGCCCAGAGCCCGACGCGGGGCTCGAACCCACGGACCGTGAGATCGTGACCTGAGCTGAAGTCGGACGTGCAACCAACTGAGCCACCCAGGCGCCCCCACATATATTTTTCAAACTTGCATAAACATATCAGTATAAAGGGTCTATGCTAAGTAAATGGATATATACTTTTTAATTGTTAGGCATTACCATATTGCATTCTACATGGTTAAATTTACTTACATTTATTTTTTAAATTTTTTTTAGAGACAGAGAGAGAGCACAAGTGGGGGAGAAGGGCAGAGGGAGAGAGAGGAAATTTTAAGCAGGCTCTACTAGGCTCAGTACAGAGCCCAAAGCACAGCTGGATCCTACAATCCTGGGATCATGACCTGAGTTGAAATCAGAGTCAGAGGCTCAACCAGCTGAGCCACCCAGGCGCCTCTCTATTTACATTTCTTAACAATAATATTATTTTAATGTTGCCACTCTGAAATTAAAACATCGTATTATTTTTGTTTGTTTAATTTGCATTTCTTCAATTACCAGTGAGACTGATCACCTACTCAATTTGGACTTTAATTCAGACCTCCAAGTGAACCATCCCATGCATTCTGAAGACTGGGGAGAATCTTGCCTCTGTCAGGCAAGATTCTTCAGCTATTTATTGGCTAAAAATTTGTCTTGTGATTTATCGCCTTCACTTCACATTCATACTCTCTTGCTTTTCTAGATGCTAATTTAAAACAATAAAAAGAGCTGTTCTGTTTTGGCACTGTTAACATGGCCAAATTGATTACATCTTTGGAATACTTTTCTGGGAGCATTATTAAACATAAAGTCTTTCTACCTTTTCCACCTAAACCAGAGTCACTCAGAGCCACATAATGAGCCATCTGTATGTGCTAAGAATTCAAAGTAACTTTGAAAGTGCTGAGTCATGAATAAAGCACACAGTGACAGGTATTACATATGGCTAGTTAACAATGATTAAAATTCATTAAAAAATACAGTAGTACTCACATACTCAAAACCATATTTTTTTTGCAGGCCACTAAATTACTCTTGTTCTTTCTTTGGGAATGCTACAAAATCAACATCAAGTGCCTTGTGCAGGAACCTGCTATCTACACCCCTTGAAGAATACACTAGAAAGATTCTGTAAGATTCATAACAATAATACCAATTCACGTAATGAGTATATTTGAATACTTTCTGGGTAGCTATGAGTGTGCTCAGGACAGAAGTATAGCACACTGTCCTAGCTCTCTAGGATCCCACAGAACTGGACGTACACAAGAAATGATTGGCAGGGGCGCCTGAGTGGCTCAGTAGGTTAAGCGTCGGACTTCAGCTCAGGTCATGATCTCACAGTCTGTGAGTTCGAGCCCTGCATCAGGCTCTTTGCTGACAGCTCAGAGCCTGGAGCCTGTTTCAGATTCTGTGTTTCCCTCTCTCTCTGCCTCTCCCCTGATCATGCTCTCTTTCTCTCCGTCTCAAAAATAAATAAAAACATTAAAACAAATTTTTAAAGAAATGATTGGCAAGGCCAAAAGAGAGAAAGAAGAGAAATGTGAGTTAATGCATCAACTATCCCCTTGGGAAGTCTAAGTCTCAGTTTCTTTACTGCAGAATGATGCAGTTAAACTCAAGTAGATGAGAAGTTCTCAAATTTTTTTGTCTTGGGAACCCATTGCACTGAGTTACTGAGGACCAAAAGAGTGTTTCTTTATATGGGTTTTATCAATCAATCTTCACTGTATTAGTAATTAAAACTGTGAAAATTGAAAAATATTTATTAATTCAAGGATACCATTAATAAACCCATTGTCGGTTAAGATAAAAAACGTGTTTATGAAAAATAACAATATTTTCCAAAACAGCAATTAGAAGAAGAGTAGCACTCTTAAATTTTGTATGTCGTTATCATGTCTAGGAAATAGAAGACAGCTGGATTCTCCTGTCTATGTCTACATTCAATCTGTTGTGATAACACATGTCGTGTAGCCTCTGGGAAGCTCACTGCACACTAGTGAGAAGGTAAGAAGAAGAGAAAGGTAGCATCTGATTATTATTATGAAGATAATTTTGACCTTGTGGACCTCTTGCAATAGTCTTGCAGATCCTTGAACTACACTTTGAGCATCTCTCAACTGTCTAAGGTCTCATTCAGTTCTGACATGTTATGAATTAAAAAAAAAGAAAATGCCAGAATGGAAAATACAAAAGAACACAGCAAACTAATGTCTAACAGGGAAAATGTAGCAAAAAAGGAAAAGTTTCTCTAAGCTTTGTTCTGCTGGAATTTACTTGCTCACAAAGGTCAGGCTGGCCTTCTAGGAAAAAAAGAAAATTTAAACAAAAATTTTAAGAATTTAAAAGAATTTCTGGGGCACCTGGATGGCTCAGTTAGTTAAGTGTCTGACTCTTGATTTTGGCTCAGGTCATGATCTCATGGTTGGTGGGATGGAGCCCTGCATTGGGGTCTGTGCTGACAGCATGGAGCTTGCTTGGGATTCTCTCTCCCCCTCTCTTTCTGTCCCACCCCCACTCTCTCTCTCTCTTTCTCTCAAAATAAATAAGCATAAAAAAAGAATTTAAAAGAATTTGTTAGCAGAAGTTAATTTTTGTAATTAGATTGCATAGAAAACATTACTTTGGAAGTTTTAAGAACTGATGATTTTCTCAGAGAATTCTTATTTTCAATTTATCAGCCAGATATTATTTTATTTTTGCATATGTTGCAAATCTCCAACTTAATAGCCAATTAAGATTTAGTTGTATTCTACATATTTTTATGGGTGGGGTAAGGTGTATAAAAGGTACAAGAAAATTTTAATTAGTCCTAATAATTGAACCAGAGACAGGAATTGTGTGTGTGCATGTGTGTGTGCACATGTGTGTATGTGTGTGTATGGAAGTATGAATATTCAGATTTTAATTATAAGGCACAGTCATTTCATAAAGAGGTGAGATCTCTCTGTAGACTAGAAAATAATCTTAGTGTTCTGGCACTTCCTCTATAGCTGGAATTTCTATAATAAAGGAATTCTGGTATCCAGTGGGGTTTTTAGATGTAGGCAAAATTGAATATATTAGCCATAGGCTGAAATGAATACATTAAATACTTTTTAATCTTTGCCTAGGTTAAAAATAATAGGAAGGCCCTATAAAGCTGACCCAAATGCAGGCATTAAGAAGCACATTCATCTAATGTGTCTGTGATTAATAATAGTTTTGGGGCGCCTGGGTGGCTCAGTCGGTTAAGCGGCTGACTTCACCTCAGGTCATGATCTCGCGGTCCAGTCCCTGAGTTCGAGCCCCGTGTCGGGCTCTGTGCTGACAGCTCAGAGCCTGGAGCCTGTTTCAGATTCTGTGTCTCCCTTCTCTGACCCTCCCCCGTTCATGCTCTGTCTCTCTCTGTCTCAAAAATAAATAAATGATAAAAAAAAATTGTTTTTTTAAATAATAGTTTTACTTCATTCCTTATATGAATTTACATCAGAGAACTGTCTCTGTTTACACAGTGGGGTGAACTCTTTAATCCTTATTAAATAAGGAGATTCTGACAAAACACTCTATAAAACGCTTTCATATATGACATGGTAAGAGGGGGGGAGGGCAGGAAGTTTGCTTACATCCATTTTCCCAACTGAAAATGTATTCGAAATAAACTTTAAAGCTTTTAAAAAGCATTTAAAAAGCATTTAAAACCTCATGGTTTTAAGGATACATTCTGATTTCTCAAGCCAAAATGATGTCTTGTAAAATAAGCATATCTTTAACACAGAGTTCATTGCTCATCTCCACCTCTCATTAAGAAAAAATTGAATACTTACTTTACCTAATTCATACATTTGATTCAGCTTACTCACCAGTAAAATGGAGAGAAAATGAATAATATCCACCAATTTCAACAGGATTATCTGAGGGTTAAACAAAACAATGCATACAAATTGTTTAGCTTAGATCCTAGCCCAAATTAAGCCCGCTATAAATGACAGCTGCAAGGATGCTGCTGCTTCTCTTTTTAAAACGTTGCTTGGAATACAGACCCACACATACTGGCAAACCTGATGTATGACTGAGCTGACACCACAAATCAACAGCAAAGGATGGCCTTCCCCCAAAGTGGCACTGGGACAACTGGTTATTTATAGAAAAAAAAATAAAACAAAATTTGCCCCATCTCATATCATACATCAAAATTAATTTCAAGTAGATGAAAGACTAAAATACAAAAGGCAACATTCCACAGCTTTTAGAAGACAATATAGGAGAATATTTTGTAAACCCAGGGTAGTAAACTCCTTCTTTTCTGTGATTTTTTAAAATGTTTATTTATTTTTGAGAGAGAGAGAGAGAGGCAGAGAGAGAGGGAGACATAGAATTTGAAGCAGCCTCCAGGCTCTGAGCTGTCAGCACATAGCCCGACATGGGGCTTGAACTCACAAGCCTTGAGATCATGATCTGAGCTGAAGTTGGACACTTAACAGACTGAGCCACCCAGGCACCCCAAACTACTTCTTGAACAAGACACAAAAGAGTTAACCATTAAAAGAAATCGTTACATTTGAGCACAGTAAAATAAAAACTTCTTCCAACATAAACAAATAAACAATGGAAACTCAAATAGTACCTTGGGAGAGGATATCTGCCACACATATGACATAATTCATTAGTATCCAAAAACTATAAACAGTATCAACAAATCAATAAGAAAAAAAAAACCAAGTCGAAAACAGGCAAAAGACAGGACTAGGCACTTCAGACTAGGCACTCCAAATAGTGGGAAAACTTATTAAATAATAATTAGCCTCTTTTGTAACATATAGGAAAACACAAATTTAAACTATAATGCAATACAACCACCAGATTGGCAAATATTAAAAACTTTAACAATATCAAATGTTGGCCAGGATGGGCAGGAAGGAAACTCATATGCTACTAGTGAATATATAAATTCATTGTACCCATTGAAGAAAATAGACATAAATTAGGTTGTGAATTATTTGTAACTCAAAACCTTCCCTGAAACTCTTGTGCTTTTACATAAGGACACACGTACAAAAGTGTTCACAGAAATGTTGTTTGCAGTAACAAAGAAATGAAAACAAAGCAACGGAGTACTAAATAGCACTGAAAAAGGGTGAATTTTTGGCTCCACACAGCAATATGGAACATACTAAAATTGCAGGAACACTATAGTCAGAAGAAATAAAATCTAAGAATATGTACAATATAATTCCACTTACATCAAGTTCAAAAAGAAACAAAATTAACTTACGGTTATTGGACTTCACTGACATTATGAACTCTTTTTTTTTTAAGTTTATTTATTTATTTTGAAAGAGAAAGAGTGCATGCGAGCGAGGGAGGGATGGAGAGAAAGGGAGAGAGAGAATCCCAAGTAGGCTCCATGCTGTCAGCTCAGAGGCCAACATGGGGCTTGAACTCACACCGTGAGATCATGACCTGAGCCAAAACCAAGAGTCAGACACTCAACCAACTGAGCCACCCTGGTACCCCTGAACCCTTTTCCAAAGAGAAGGACAAACAGTAGCTTAACCCCGGTAGCATCCTAATGTTATCCATCATTAGTGATGTCCAGAGCAGCTACAAGATGCTTGTCTGTTTAGTCCTTTATAGATTTTCTGTATTGTCCCTTATAGTTTATGGAGTACCTTCACATTAAGTGATCTTCACAAGACCCATGTTACTAGGCATGTTACCTCTTTACAGAAGGATCACAGGAGACCAGAAAGGTTACATGAATCTAAGGTTCACACAGCCATCTGAGTGATAGAGTCTCTCTTCTAACTCTGAAGTCCACTCCTCTATGCTGCCAGAATGTTAGTTTGACCAAAGGATTTTACAATCCACAAACAGGAGATGAGGCCCTTAAACCGGAATGCAATGGGAGTCTCTGTTCTCTCCCAACACCACTGGCTCTGGAGACCAGCTAGTTCTCATCTGACCTAAGTGAGTGGATCTAGCCCTGTGGTGGACAGAGATGAAGGCTATGCTCTGATCCAGAGAAGCTCTAAGAAGAATCTTTAGACCAAAGCAGTCTGGGAACATTTTAAGTAAGCAAGAGTATGGGGGCAGTGTTCCCAGGGGGATGTTTATTTCCTTTCCCTATGTCAGAGAAACAGAAATGGAAATCATTACAGTTTATTTCTCAGGCCACCAGACAGATGTGCAATTGCCCTCTGGGATATTTTCAGCCTGCCTCCCAGTCTTCAGGACCTCTCAGACACAGGAAGGATCTTGGGACTTCCAAAGTAAACAATAGGTGTAGCTTAATTGTTTAGAGTTATTTTATGGCATGGTGGAATTAAAAAAAAAATGTTAGGGGGAACTACAGTACAATGAAATTGACTTTTATGTTCCCTAAACAAAAATCTACTTCTTTTGGGATCATCTTTATCCAAAGGGTGATCCAATTTCCCAATGTGTCCTGGGAAGTTCTGGTCTATTCTTGCTATCCTGGCATAATTACTAATGGTGCCTACTTCACAAAGAGGCCCAAATTGGACAATAGATTATCTAATCACACTACTTACCCAAGATAATAATTTAAGTGTGTATTTATTTCCTTCAGTAAACATCTACTGAACACCTACTACATGCCAGAATTTATGTTGTAGGTCAAGACTACAAGGGGGAAAAGCCTTTGTAAAATATTCATAATCTAAAATAACCCACAATCCATAGACAGATCAACTGATTTAATCATTCATTCATTGATGCATTGGTCTCCTTTAACAAAGTTTATTACATCCACTTAAAACCTGGGAATACAATGCTATGCAGATTAAAAATGTTTCCTGTCATCATGGAGTTTATAAGCTTACAGACTAATGGAAAAGATAGACAATTACATAAAATTAGCTAGAAATGTGGTAAGTGGGAAAGGGTATATTCTATAAACAGACTGGAAGAGGTGATGGTAGAATTCTCTTTTAGGGGAATATTGCTCTTGTATTTGGAAATACTTTTTAAAGGGCTTCTAGTCTTTTAAGGGAAGTTTTTTAAAAAAAGGAGCTACTCTTCTCTGTCGTGCACCTATATCCGAGGGCTTTCTTGGAGCCATGGATTTATTCTTTAAATATATTCAAACAAATAGTGTTTGAGCATCAGCTTCTAGGTATAGAATGGCGAAGAATGCAAAAAAGAAGTCTTTGCCTGTAATGAGTTTACAGTCTTATATAGGGTTTAAGCTACCTGGTTCATTGATATCTAAAAGGGTCTACAGATTTATTCTTTCATTCATCCATTTATTCAACAAAATAGCCACCTACTGGGTAAAGTGTCTGATATGAAATTTTAGGGAGAGTTACATCTGATGCCCAATTGTTAGCTTTTTCTTTTTTCCCTCTTGAGTTACCTCAAGTTATCCTTAGATCCTAAGTGTGTCAACCACTTCCCAGAACCGGTTTAGGATGTGCACCTGGACTAAGAGGACACATATGGAAACAAAGACTCAGAAGCATTTATAGCAGTCAGATATTTTCGGAAGGAGACTGAGCTTCCTTTAGGAAGTATTATGATACTACATAAGTATTAAGATACTACATAAAGGAGTGATCTGGGGCACCAGGGTGTCTCAGTTGGCTAAGTGTCCACTTGGTTTCAGCTCAGGTTATGATCTCATAGTCTTGTGAGTTCAAGCCCTAGGTTGGGCCCTGCACTGGCAGCACAGAGCTTACTTGAGATTGTCTCTCTCCATCTCTCTCTGCCCCTCCCCCACTCATGCTGTCTCTGCCAGTTGATTGAGCTCAGGTTTGTGAGTTCAAGCCCTGCATCAGGCTCTGTGCTGACAGCTCAGAGCCTGGAGCCTACTTCAGATTCTGTGTCTCCCTCTCTCTCTGCCCCTCCCCCACTCATGCTGTCTCTGCCAGTTGATTGAGCTCAGGTTTGTGAGTTCAAGCCCCGCATCAGGCTCTGTGCTGACAGCTCAGAGCCTGGAGCCTACTTCGGATTCTGTGTCTCCCTCTCTCTCTGCCCCTCTCCACTCACACTCTGTCTCTCTCTCGCTCTCTCTCAAAAAATAAAAACATTAAAAAAAAGGAGTGATCTCACAGGTCTGGAAAATCTAAGGACACTCAAATTATATTTTGATTGGGGGAAATGTATGACATTATGTAAGTAATTACTGGAGCATTAACCCAATTTAAATGCATGCACAATTTTCTTGAGAGAGGTCCTAACTTTGATAAATCCTCAAAGGAGTTCACGACTGCCTCCACCATCCTGCACTACACTAAAAAGTCATGAACCACTGGTAAAGAATAAAAAAAACCCTATAAGACAAATCAGTAACTATTACAATGAAGGAATGCACAAAGTTCCAACAACAAGCTAAGTGAAACAAAAGTGGCAATGGATTTCTTAAGGTTTCATTTAAGTGCATTTCTTAAGGTTTCATTTACTTACATATACTTTTTTTGTACATACAACTATTGCCAAGTGGCTCAAAACATGGGTTTGGGGATCAGGCAAACCTGTGCTGAGATCCTACTCCACCAGTATTTAGCTATGTTACTCTGAGTGAATCACTCGGCATCACTCATCACAATTCTCTCAGCTATAGAATGGGGGCAGTAATAGTCTTCACTGTGGGCTCTAACCCTTGCAGTCCTAATGGTGTGGTCCTAACTGTGAGAATTAAACGATAAAAAACTTAGAAAAGCACCTGGCTATTCAAAGTGCTCAATAAACGTGAGCTACCATCACAACTACACACACACACACACACACACATACACACACACACGGAACAGAGAGTAAATTATTTCTAGCAAGCTGTCTTTGCATTTATCTTATATAGTATCAGAGTACAATTCCTTAAAATTTCTTAATGCTAGCACATAAAAATGTGTGCTCCAATATGCATTTCCATAACAGTGGTTGTATTTCCAGTGGGTGAGAGTGATGGTGTGTATTTCAAGCAGATGAGCTGAGTAAAGTGTGAAGAGTTCAGGGTGGAAGATTTACACGGGGTGAGCAGCGCAATAATCCCTAGAAAATGCGATCCTAGGTGTTTTTCACAAACAACAAAAAAATAAGTGACTACAAGGTAAAACCTAATTCTTATTTCTTTCTCAGGTCCAGCCTTTTATCTACTTGGTCTCATTAGCCTGCTGTGGCATGGAGATGAGAACGGTTTTGCACTGCAAAACTGTCACTGTCACCATGAAAGTGGGATGTCATCTTTTCACTTTCCGTGTACATCATGATTTAAGTCAGACTTCTTTACCTCTCCGCGTTGCTGGGTCCTAAATGCAGTTAGGGACCAATTTAATACATCACTTTTTATAAATCTAATGTTTCTAGATATTGCACATATGAAAAAATACCTACAATGTAATGAGGAAGTAATGAGACCCTCTGACCATGTGTGGGAGGTCAGAGGAGAGGAAGGGAGAGGAATCACCATCCACATTTCCCCCAAATCCATAACTTTTTCTTATTTTACTGCAATGTTATGAGAAACAAATAATCACCAGTCCCATCACTGAGTCAAGGAAATAATTTATTATGGTTCATTAGTGGAAGATGCTCTGTATTCTGTGCAGCCAGACTCCTCAACTGCATCAAGGAAGAGGAGGGGATCGCTTTCTGGCGAGCCATATTTTTTAGTGTATTTGCATTTAATCCTGTTTCATTTTCTCCCATCAGAATTACTTTCTCTTGACTGTGTAATATATGTCAGAAATTAGAAACCAAATCCTTCTTCCTAGTCAATATTTAGGCCAGAAATGTCTACTGAGCAGCCCATCACAGGGTCACAGACAAGAAGAGAAATGAATGTAAAGGGTGTTAGCCTAGAAGGGACTTTAGATGATCTAATTGAACTTCCACCTCGTCATAAATTTCACAGGGTTTTGTTGTTGCTGTCAATGGTTTTTTTGTGTGTTTGAATACCTGCTCTGTTCCAGGCATTGTGCTAATCATTTTATATGGTTTGTCTCTTTACTCACAAAAAACCCACAAGACTACTGTTAGGCTTATTTTAGAGGAAACTGAGGCATGGAGAGATTAGGTAACTTGCCCAGGATCAAAGAACTAGTGAATGATGCCTTTGGGATTTTAACCCATGACTGAGCAATGCCAGGTTCTGCCCTTGTAGAAGAAACTGGCACAGCCAAGATTGAGTGCAGGTCTCCCTCTCGAACCACAGGACCATCTGTAAGTCATTTATTTATTTTTTTTAAAGTTTACTGATATTTTTAATATGAAATTTATTGTAAATTAAATGGATTTCCTTTTCCTTTAGAAGGGACTCACTGTTTCGAGAGGTCACATTCTTCTGTATCCCCCCTAACCTACTGATGGTCCCAACTAATTGCCCTTTGTATGAGTCTCTTCTTCTGCCCATCCCTCAAATATTGATTCCTGGGGTTCTTTATCCTCTTCCTCTTTGCCTTTCCTCTTCTCAGCAAAGTCTGCCCCATTACCATGAGTCTAGTTATCATTGACAAACCATCTCCAAATTTCTACCTTTGGCCTGAGCGGTCCCAGAGCTCCAGACACAAGTATACCACATCCCCCTCTGAATGTTGCAGAAGTGCCTGCATTGATGGTGTCTGATACCAGGCACCTCTTCCCTGCTTTTTAAAAAAAACACTTTTTTAATCTTTATTTTTGAGAGAGAGAGAGAGAGAGACAGAGACAGAGACAGAGTGTGAGTGGGGGAGGTACACAGAGAGTGGGAAACCCAGAATCCGAAGCAGGCTCCAGGCTCTGAGCTGTCAGCACAGAGCCCGATATGGGGCTCGTGCTCATGAACTGTGAGATCATGACCTGAGCTGAAGTGGGATGCCCAACCGACTGAGCCACCCAGGCGCCCCTCTTCTCTTCTAATCCATTATTTCCTCCTTCTCTGTCTCTCCCAGTCATCCCGCCTGGTGCTCATGACCTACCAGTGCACAGGCCCATAAGTCCTGTTGATTTTCATCCCCTACAATAGCTCCTAAATTTGTCCCTTACTTTCTACTGCATTGGTTAGAGTTAAGACCTCATTATCTGTCATAAATCGCTGTTGCAGTAGACTTCCTGCTCCATTTCCGATCTATCTTCCACTCAGGCCCCAGAGCGATATTTCTAAAAATGAACTGATCACATTACTTTCCTGCTTTAAACCATGTATTGATTCTCTATTCTGACTGGGAGGGGGAAAAACCCCCACCATATTCTGTATCGTGGCCCAAAAGGATCTCTATGATCTTGATCTCTGGGAACACTCCAGTCTCAGCCCTCTGCTCCCACTTCATATTTTATCCTAGAAATCCCAAACTATTTGTGTTCCTCCAAACATGCCAAGCTATTTTATGTTTTATGCCTTTGCCTATGCTGGGCCCTCTTACAGAAACACATCTTCCATCTACCTCTTCCTGTCATCTTAGAGAGTTCCTCATCAGCTTTTAAAACAGACCTCACATGTCGTCTCTTCCACCCATACACCCTCCTCTGGGAGCATCTGCTCCCAATGTAGCTGTTGTTTCTCATGCACCTTTGTTCCCTGGACATCCATTTCCGCACTTCCCACGATGTATGGTAATTACTTGTAAAGATGTCTGTGTAGTCCTAAAGACAATGAGTGCCTTCAGATAAACTACACGTACACACCTACTAGACGTTGTATCTATTCAGGTGGTGCTCACACTCATTCAGCTATTTCACATAGCCTCAGATTTTACACGTGCGTGTTCAGTTGTTTTCACAAAGAGGATCTGAGGTGCACTTACATTCTACACACATCATTCAAATGTTATATATACTTGTGTAGATGTCATAATACTTGTTCAGGTGATATGTATGTTCCTTAAATGTTTCATGTTCACTTAGATCAAACATGTATTCATGTAGATGTTAACAAGTGCACTTAAATGTTACACATGGGTGTTACTCATACTTAAAACAGTGGTTCTCAAAATGTGGCTCCTAGACCAGTAACGTCAGGATCACGTGAATTCATATTCTTGAGCCCAACCCCAGATCTTCTAATTCAGAAACACCGGGGATAAGTTCCCAACAATCTGTGTTTTAACAAGTCCCGCAGGTGATCCTGATACACACTCAAGTTTGAGATCCACTGACTTAAATGTTACACATCCTCATTCAGCTGTTCTACGTTTCAGCTCAGATCATATCCCAGCTAATGCAGGTGATACACATGTTCACTAAAATGCGACACCTATTACCTTTTTTAAAAAATATCTTCACTTAGCAAACAGCTCAAACATGACACACTGATATTTAGATATGCTTGCGCTTATTCAAAAGTCATACTTGGGGCGCCTGGGTGGCGCAGTCGGTTAAGCGTCCGACTTCAGCCAGGTCACGATCTCGCGGTCCGGGAGTTCGAGCCCCGCGTCGGGCTCTGGGCTGATGGCTCAGAGCCTGGAGCCTGTTTCCGATTCTGTGTCTCCCTCTCTCTCTGCCCCTCCCCCGTTCATGCTCTGTCTCTCTCTGTCCCAAAAATAAATAAACGTTGAAAAAAAAAAAAAACAACAAAAGTCATACTTGAGACAGTACAAACCCTCAGACAATACACATGCGTGCTGAGATGATACACATACTCCCTGTCTTATTAAAAATGTTCACTTATATCTTATATGTGTTAACTCTGCACTTTGATCTTCCACAGCCATGTTTCTTTAGATGTGACGTGCCCTTTTTCAGAAAATACACATGCTCACTGGGATCTTACACATGCTTATCTGTGTTTCACAGCACACAAAGGTGTTTCATAAACTCATTCTGATGTTACATGTGCTTACTCAGATCACACATGCTGAATTAGATGTCTATGGGATTCGCCAGCTGCACACTCACTCATTCAGATTCAGCCTTCCATGCCCTGTATGCACTGCTAACCAACCCATGCTACAGATGAAGGGGCATCCACTGTTCTCCTTCCCATCTTGATTATGGTGTTTTTCTTTGGAAAGATTCCTCTTTATCTGATCTTCTATCTGATCCCCTGATGCTGTTGGGTGTGCCACTCCCTTTGCAGAATGTGCTGGCCCATGAGCGGCCTCAATGCTTTTTGTGATCTTCAGGGTAGCCCAAGAATCCCATTGTTTACACAGAATTTATATCAGTTTGCCAAATTAAAATACCCCCATCTATTTGGGGAAAGTTGTTCCAGTAACTATAAGTCTTTCACTGGGTTTGAATATGCTTTTAACCACATCTTCTGTTGTCTCTAGAAACCCACAGTTATATACCTACAAGGCACTCCATACTCATTCATTTCAGGGACACTTTTGATTGGTTTTACTTCATAATTTTACAATTGCCTTGGCCACAATCAATAAGAGAGGCCTGTACAGTGATACTGGGTCAACATCCAAGGCAAGAAGTATTGATTGAGAACTTATTATGAACTCAACTTCCTTCAGTGGCCAGAAATACTTCTCTCCTTGTCCCTATTGTTTTCCTTGTTTCCTCCCCTAATTTGCAGAGGAAGAGCTCAGTTTTTGGAGTCAGACTGATACTAATTTGAATCTTGGTCACGTGACCTTGAAAAAATCATTTAATATTTCACAGGCGTTGTTTCCTCATCTGTATAATGAAGATAATGATGTTCATCCTGCAGCTTTATGTGAAAGTTTTATGTCTGGCACACAGCATGTGATCAAGGTAAGCTAACTTTTAAAAAGATTGTGTTGGGGCGCCTGGGTGGCTCCGTTGGTTAAGCGTCCAACTTCAGCTCAGGTCATGATCTCACGGTTCATGGGTTCGAGCCCTGCATTGAGCTCTGTGCTGACAGCTCAGAGCCTGGAGCCTGCTTCGGATTCTGTGTCTCCCTCTCTCTCTGACCCTCCCCCACTCACACTCTGTCTCTCTCTCTCAAAAATAAATAAAAAATGCTTAAAAAATAAATACATAAATGAACAAATGAAAATACTGTGTTAATGGGGCTCCTGGGTGGCTCAGTCAGTTAAGCAGCCAAGTTCGGCTCAGGTCATGATCTTGCAGTTCGTGAGTTCGGGCCCCACGTAGGGCTCTGTGCTGACAGCTCCCTCTCTCTCTGTCCTTCCCCCACTCACATTGTCTCTCTCTGTCTCTCAAAAAATGGATAAATGTTTAAAAAAAATTTTTTAAAAGGTTGTGTCACAAGCCAAATAAAGGCAAGAATTATTTTTTTCCCACACTTGGAGCTACCGTAACACATGGAAGTAAGTTTGGAATTGATAAGCAAGCTCCACTTATATAGGCAAACCCATCACAATCTCAGGAAACATCCAGACTGAGGGCCCCCAGGGCAGAAGTCAGGACAATGGTTGGAGGTCCAGCATCCAAGCAAACCATCAGCTATGAATCCATCCATAGATATTAGGGAACCCTCAGACGGACCATAGGAGCAGTGAGAAATGCAAGAGTCCCAGTTATCTCAAATGTTACTGAAATAAAATCTTGGGATAGGGGTTATATCAGAAGTCCAGTCCTATTGACTGAGGCACATGAGGAGAGAGGAAGAAGGAATACTGATTTTAGAAAACAGGGCACAAGAAAACAATTCAAGAATGGGCAATTCAAGGTCTAAGAAAGGGATGGAGAGCTAGCTAAACACAGATTACAGGGTCAATGCTCAGATACCACACTCCATGTCCACCAGGCTGCAAGGCCACTAACAATAGGAACTGGAACCCGTGGTCAGCACTTAGGTTTGACACTACCACTCACTACATAGGGGCAGGGGCTTCTTGAAACTTCTTGCCTTAAGAAAGTATTGTTTGTAGAACTGAGATAGACTGAAGCCTGCTGGGAGGTCATTAGTGAACTGAAAAAGGTAGAACTGAAAAAGGTAGTGAACTGAAAAAGGTGACAGAGTGGCTGTTAGAGTGGGCTTCACATTTCTGTGACACTTAAGTCACAAGGCAGTGCCTACTGACCACAAGTGTCACCTGGCTGTGTATATTTACTCCTTAAATAGGTAACATACATGGAGTGCTTAGAATAGTGCCCCTGACATAGAATAAGGATCAAATGTTTCCTAGTGTGGTGATACTCATGAATTAATTCAGCAACTATATAATGTGCACCTGCTGTGTTTTAGTAGTTAGGAATAAGGAAATCTCAAGGGATCAATAGTCTATTGGTAAAATCTAATTTAAACAATCCTAAAAATGTAAGAGAAAGAATGTCCAATTCTACCTGGGTTTGGTGAGGCAAAGGTGTTCCAGAGAGCTTCTCTGATGTGTTTAAGTGGGCTCGGGTATTTGGCAAGAAGACAGAGAAGGGTGGGCAGGGGGAGGGGGGGTCAGTATTCAGACAGAACACTAGCAATGACAAAGGCACAACATGGTTATACGTTTAAGGAAATGGAGGGAACCAAAGGTACTACACAGGGAATGGGGAAGGGTCAGTCTACAGAGGAAGGTTAGAAAAAAAACACAAATGGCCTTAAATGTCTTCACAGGAGATTAGTCCTAAATATATAGGCAATAGGGAGTCACTGAAGGTTTCCAAGCAAGAGAATGACTTGAGCTGATTAATCATGTAGGAGCATCACTCTGGCTACAGTGTGGACAGTATCTGGAGAAAGGCAAGGCAGAAAAAACCGGAGCCATGCTAGAACTGCATTGTGGCTGCAATTCAATTGGAAGATGATGATGGTCTGGATGAAGTAGTAGCAGGAAGGATGAAGATGGGAGGAAAAATTCCAGAGAGAGTTGAGAAGTAGAAATGACAGGATTTGGTGATCAAAGAGGAATATGTTCTGGCCCACCTTCAGAAAAACTGCAAGTTTTAAGCCAAGTATCCCAGTGTGATTGGGAATGATGATCTGCTCTGCTATCTGGCACTCATACAGGGCCACCCCCTTTGTGAAGGATCCTGGAACAATGGCAGTGATTCACAGATACCTGGTCAGTCACGCATTCTGGGGCCTTGACTGGAATGATAAAGCAGTGTAGCTGATCTCATGAAAAGAGATAGTCACAATCTCCATTTCATTTAGTAAAGAAGACAGAAGCAGCTGCCATAGTGATGCACTTACGTGTCAGTTGAGCCAATGAATGGGGATTCTAAAGTTAAAACAGAAGGACTGATTGAATGTGAAATTGGTCAGTGACTATGGTATATTTGCTGGATGCATCAAAACAGACAGGAAACTAATTATATGACTTCTGAGTGGACAGAAGTTTGACAGTCTGAAATTTCAGAGCTCTGGTACAGCTGCCTCAACCAAAATATTCAGTTAAAAATGTCAGGGCTACATATTAAGTGGGCACTCAATTGAAGTGAATAAATGAGTGAATGGATTTCTGTGAAATATTAAATCTAGCTTTCATGATTCCCTGGTGATTATATTATCGTTCACATTTCCCACATGAGCTTGGTGATGGCATATTAATAACTGAGAGTGTTGATTAATGGATCAGTATTAACTGAAGGGAAGTTTTAGTAGCATTCCCAGGTTTCTGTAAATAGCTCAATTCTGTTCAACATTTTTGTCTATGGTTTGGATGAAAGTGCAACTGTCACTCTTAAATCAAAATGACTCAAAGCTGGTGAAATCCTTCACTCCTTCCTTCCCTGCCTTCTGTGATGATCAGGGAAGTTCTGATCTTTAAGAGGAAAATAAGAGCTAGAAGAAAATAAGAGCTTGCTTTATACTCTTTGGGAAACTAAGCAGGGAAAGGGATGGGGATAAGGTAAGGGCAGGGCAGAGGGAAATAAAAGGTCAAGGGAACAGGAAGCAGGAGAAAGAAAGAAAGGAAAGAAGATAGAAAGTGAGAGCCGGGAGGAAGGAGGGTGAGTGGGAAGGAGATAAGTAGGAGATCAAGAAAAGAAAGACAGAACAAACAGGATAGTGACACTGAAATGAATGGAACTGAGGAAAGAGTCTTGCTCAAGGAAGAAATGTCTCTAATAATGGCTTTAAATACTTTAAGGAGGTCATGTAGAAGAGAAAATACTTCTATCTTGATTTGCTACAGGGCCAGGAGGTGCTAGTTTAAAGGAACCAAAATAAATGGAAGGCATTTAAGAAGATGATTGTTATTTTGGTAAATGCTGAGTTTTCAAACAAATGGAACTACTGAAAAAAGTAATGAGTCGACGTGTCATGAGCTACCAGTAACTGAAAAAGTTGCTAAGTTGTCTGCTGAAGCCTCAAAATTGGTGAATGAACTTCTGCTTGGTATGGAGATTGGTCCAAGTGATCTCATGATCCTTACCACAGTTATTCTAATGTAGACCAAAACACACACACTCCATGTTCTGTGCTCAAGTGTTTGTGATAAGTTGCCCTAGCTACACAGTGGAGAGTAGAGGAAAGGAGGAAGGGAGAGAAAGAGAAAAATTCAGAGGATAAAAGGAAAGGAATTCATTTATTTATTCATTCTTTCTTTTTTTTTTTAATCCAGCAAATATTTATTTGTGGTCAAAATAGATAGACTGGAATTTATAGTCTATTAGTGAGACAAATATTAATTAAATATTCCCTCTAATGAATGCATAAATAACTGAGATAATGGCTCTAATACAAGTGTTTTTTGATTTTTTTTCAACTTTTATTTATTTTTGGGACAGAGAGAGACAGAGCATGAATGGGGGAGGGGCAGAGAGAGAGGGAGACACAGAATCGGAAACAGGCTCCAGGCTCTGAGCCATCAGCCCAGAGCCTGACGCGGGGCTCGAACTCCCGGACCGCGAGATCGTGACCTGGCTGAAGTCGGACGCTTAACCGACTGCGCCACCCAGCCTCCCCATCTAATACAAGTGTTTTTTGAAAATATGTAACAAAAGAGCTTGATTGGGAAAGGGGATGGAGTGTGTCTTAGCTTAGGCTGCCATAATAAAATACCATAGACTAGGTAGCTTAAACAACAGACATTTATTTCTTACAGTTCTGGAGGCTGGGAAGTCTAAGATCAAAGTAACCAGCCAATTCTGTGTCTGGTGAGAGGCCTCTTTCTGGCTGCAGATACTGTCTTCTCACTCTGTCTTCACATGAAGGAGAGAGAGAGAGAGAGAGAGAGAGAGAGAGACTGACTGAGGGATCTTATCTCTTCCTCTTCCTCTAAGGACCATAATCCCATCAGGGGGGCCCTATCCTCATTACTTCATTCAAATGTAATTACCTCCCAAAGGCCCAATCTCCATGTATCATCACACTGGAGTTTAGCTGGGTGGGTGGGGAGACAAACTCCCATTCCATAACAGGAGGAGAGCCAAGGAAAATTTCCCTGAAAAGGGGAACCCCTGGGCTGGGATCTAGAGGATAGGTATGAGCATGGGAATTCATTCCAGAGAGAGGGTGAAGCATGAACAATGCTCCTGGGGCATGAGGGAACAGGGGTTCTTGGCAGCACTGAGAGTCCAGTGTGTGTAGAGTACAGAGAACAAAAGTGAGAGAGAGTTAGGGTGAAGCTCAAGAGTAAGTAGGGTTTCACCAAGCTGGGCCACTTTATTTGATAAAGGGTTTCAACTATAATGATCTTTTCTCTTACTCCACAAATTCATGCTAATAATTTACCATGTGTCAATTACCAGCCAGTATATGGTAAGCAAGACAGATAGGAGTCCTTGTGTCATGGAATTTAGGGTCAAGATGACTAGAAAAACACTTAAACACATCATCATGCAAAAGTAGTAAGCGCTAACGTAGGGACATCAGGACATCTAACATATTCTAGAGATGGGGATCAGCAAAGTCTTCCTAAAGAAAGTGATCTTTAAGTGAGACCTGAAAGAGAAATAAACTTTAGAAAAATAAAGATTGAAACAAAATGTATTATAGTTTTAAGGAGAAGGTATGTAGGCCCAGAGGTAAGAGAGAGTACTTTGTGTTAGAGGAAGATGAAAGAAGTTTGGAAGTGGCTTGGAAGATTGTACACCCTCTGTTAGGGGTTGAATTGTGTCCTCCACAAAAAAGATAAGTTGAGGTCCTAACGCCTAGTTCCTCAGAATGTCACCTTACTTGGAAAGAGGGTCTTTGCAGATTTCGGCAAGAAGTAAGTTATTAGGGTGGGCTGTAATCCAATGACTGGTGTCCTTATAAAAAGAAGAGAGTTGCACACATGGGGCGCCTGGGTGGCGCAGTCGGTTAGGCGTCCGACTTCAGCCAGGTCACGATCTCGCGGTCCGGGAGTTCGAGCCCCGCGTTGGGCTCTGGGCTGATGGCTCAGAGCCTGGAGCCTGTTTCCGATTCTGTGTCCCCCTCTCTCTCTGCCCCTCGCCCGTTCATGCTCTGTCTCTCTCTGTCCCAAAAATAAATAAACGTTGAAAAAAAAAATTAAAAAAAAAAAAAATAAAAATAAAAAGAAGAGAGTTGCACACAGACATATACAGAAGGAAGACTAGGTAATAGGGACAATGCCATGTAAAGATTGGAATTATGCAGCTACAAACCAAGGAATGTCTGGGGTTATCAGAAGCCAAAAGAGTCAAGGAAGGGATCTTTCTACAGGTTTAAGAGGGAACATGGCCCTGCCAACACCTTGATTTAGCCTTCAGAACTATGAGACCATAAATTTCTCCTGTTCTAAACCAACCAGTTTGTGGCACTTTGTTACAGGATCTCTAGCAAACTAATACATCTTGTAACAACATTTTCCAAGGGCATTTTAGAAATACGTATCAAGTACTTTTAATATATTGATTTTTGACTCAATTTCTAGTAATTTTATTAATAAAATAGCAAAAGACTGTTTAAGCAGGAAGGTTCATTGCCATAAACTCATAATAATGGAAAATTAGTAACAAATTAAATAAAAAAATAAGAAATTGGCTGACTAAATCATAGGTTCATAACCTGGAATAGGATGTCATGGAATAAGCACTATTAAAATGCTTTTTTAAAAAAAAAATTTTTTTTAACGTTTATTTACTTTTGAGACAGGGAGAGACAGCATGAATGGGGCAGGGTCAGAGAGAGAGGGAGACACAGAATCTGAAACAGGCTCCAGGCTCTGAGCTGTCAGCACAGAGCCTGATGTGGGGCTCGAACCCACAGACCATGAGATCATGACCTGAGCCGAAGTCGGATGCCTAACCGACTGAGCTACCCAGGCGCCCCTAAAATGCTTTTTTAGAAGTAAACTAATGACATGGAGATAATGTCCGCACTACATTTTAATGTGAAAAAGCAGGTTGCATTCTGCCCAATCCTATTTCAACTTGGTATTTCATATGTCTGAATGATAATGGTGAGGATCAGAGAACAGTGAAGGGGAAAAGACTTTTCACCCCAAAATATGCCTCTTCCATATAAGGACTATTTTAGACTGATTATTTTTAAGAAACAGCAGGGAAAGTTAAGAAAACTGAGAAGTTACCCTTCTGTAAGATACTCTTACATTTATAAGGAAAATCTCCATTTGTAAGGGTGTATCCCTCTCTTTTCCAGGAAGAGAAGGAAGACTTAAGTCTCTGGAAACTCTTCCCAATGGAGAAGACAATGACTTTGATCTGCATAGCAACCTTATACTTGTTTAGTGTGCTTTTCCTGTTAACCTCCTATTGGCAGGCCTTCCTCCACCCCAACAGTTTTCTTTCACCATTAGCTGAAGATGATATTTAAGGTGATGGCTTGGGATTTTTCAGGGAGTTACTCAGTTTTTCTGAGTATCTCCCATGTAGACAAGAGGTATTCATGTTATTCAACTTCTGTTTGTTTTTTCTACTGTTAATCTGTCTTTTATCGGGGGCAGGGCATAGGGAGTTTCAGCGAAGAACCTAGAAAGGTAGAGGGAAAATTATTGTTCCTCCCCTACAGGAGCATTGGTGATTTTCATTTTAATACTTTTCTGTTTTTTGGATCATTCTACAGTAAACATAATCATGAAAATACTATTACTATCTTTCAAAATACATATAATTAAGCTAATTTAGTTAATAATAATTTGGGTAATGATTAATAATATTCTATCTATCTGTCTTTCAGCTCCATCACTTACTATGTGTTCTTGGATAAGTCCCTTGATGTTTTAAGACTCAGTTTAACCATCTGTAAAAGAGGAATAGTAACTTTCTCATTTGTTGTTGTGAGGATTGAAGAGATAATGGATATCATGCATATTATCACAATGCTTGGCAAATACTAAGTAGTCAATAAAAGTTACATGCCTGTCTCTTCGGATTAATGTATTAAGAATTAGAGATCCATGCCAGCTTGCAAGGAAAAGCAGATCTCTGTGGGTTTTACATGTTCACCATTTGGAATCACTGTAAGGTGTCAAAATATTTATTTAATTATCTGAGTACTAACATTCAGGGATCAGTGATCCAGCAGAGCAAAGAGCAGCTCTTTTATGTTCATACTATGACTTTCCTACAAAGGTTATAATTGAAGTATAAAGAAATTTCTAGAGAAGGAATAAAAGGCTAAAGAGGTTAAAAATGTTTGGTTACCACAAGATAAAAGCAGAAATATCACTGCGACAATTTCCCGTTGTAACCCTTGCTGTAATTTCCTCAAAGCATTTTACAGGGTGAGAGCAATGCAAAATGTCTTTTTGCTCATATAGAGCTCAACAATGGTAAATTGTTCTGCTGATTATTTAAGATGGTATGATACAATCATTGTGAAAAGTAGCAGTTGTTCAATGTTTTAGACCGAAATGCTGTGTTTTATAAAAATGGGGGTGGCAGGGGAGGCAATGAAACACAGTAAGTAGGTATCTGGATTATTTTCAGTTTTACTCTATCTTTCTGGTCATTTCATTTGTCTAACATATGGCCTATGTGATTCCTGCAAGTAGGGAGCAGAACAGTAATTTCACAAGCAAATAAACCCTTTACTGGTTCTCAAAGTCACCTGCTTTAACTGGCTGCACCTGCAGTATTCTCGCACAAAGTTCTTGAAGTTCCTTGCCATCTCTGAATTCTATTAGTCCTTTCCACAGGGACTTTCCCGTGGGGATGGTAGGATTGAAGGTAGAGGAAACTTGCATGCTTCTGTTCACATTCCAAACTTTACCACTAAGGGCCCTCTTCTAATTTTTACTTGAAAATGCCTAAGCATTTTATTTATTCAGTGTTGACAGAACCTCTGACATGTGCTGTTCTCTCTGCTTCATGCCGGCATTTCAGAGAGGCAGAGATGAATCAGACACCTGTTACTGATGACTCAAATTTCAGATTAAAAGAGTGACAAGTTATTTAATTTATGGAAGAACCATTTGCCTCAAAGAACAATAAGTAGAAAATTCTGAAGAAAATAGTACCAAATGGTTACTCTTTCAGAAAAGATTACAGTCAATGTTTTGGAACATTGAATGGATTAATTTTCCCCTTCCCATTTCCCATGTAATCTAGTATGTAAGACCTTAGATAATTATTTACATAATATTTATTGACACTCCACATTACTGTAAATGTTGTTTCCTGTTCATTATACCACATTTTCTGAAAACAAAAAACAACTATATTCAACCCAGTATAAGTTGACTTTAGAGGGCCACTGAAGTGAGACAAAAGTAACAAAGCCAGAGTCAATAAAAAAATGAAACCTGGATTAAAACAAATATTTACCCTAGATACAAGCAGCACTTCTTTTCATACAAATAGATGTGACTTTTTAATCTCTTTTTCTTTCTTTCTAACTCTTTTCTCAGGGTTTCTGTGGTTATTGGGCCACCTGAGTCACATGTATGGATATTTTCAGTAGGAAAGTAAAGACATGGATGAGAAAAGAATGGCAGAATGAATAAATATAAAACAGGCATATCAAAGTACCTTTGCAATTATAACTTCCTTTTCCCAAATGAAGGGAAAACTCACTTCCTAGATTTCACAAGTATTATTTGGCATCATAAATAATAAGAACCTATTCTTGAATGTTTTTTGATTTGGGGAAGCTCATGAGATAATATTTAGATTAGTCATCAAAGCTCCTGAACACTGTGAGTATAGACTTTTGTGTGCTGCTAAGTAATTCAAGAAAGAGTTTGGTACTCTGCTTGTAGCTTTGTGGCTATTGGCCTAGTGTGCATGATTCTGACCAAGGTGTGTGAGTGCTACCCACACACTTCTGTTCTACTCTATAACTCAATCTTTGGATAACAGCGACAAAACTTAGGTCAGAGTCTAAGATTTCTATGAGTGATGATATGGCTGACAAGCTGATGTATGGCCCAGATCACCCTTCAGGGTAGGATTTATTGCCCAAGTGATCTGCAGGCAATCTCCAGACGTAAGCATCTTCAGCTCTGTTTCTTAAGCTATAGAGAGTTCCTTGGCTCTGAGGCATACCCTTCGTGAAGTAACCAACATCTGGATACTGAGAAAGAGGGGGCAAAAAGGCCTGGGCATTTTGACCTACCACAGGACAACTTGATGGGAAATATCTGTCCAAGAGCTTCCTTAGGATTGGCTAAGACTGTGTCAAATATTTATGGCAGTTCAACTTCTTCCTCTGCTCAATCTTGCTTTCTCTCAACTCTTTCACAGGTGTTGATCCCTAATAAATGTCTTGTACCCCAAATCCTATCTTTTTAAATTGAAGTATAGTTGACATACTATATTACATTAGTTCTAGGTGTGTAACATAGTGATCCAACAATTATATACATTATGAAATGCTCATAATAAGTAGAATTACTACCCATCACCATAAGAAGTTATTATAATATTATTGACTATATTTCCTATGCTGTACTTTTCATCCCCATGACTTACTTATTTTATAACTAGAAGTTTGTACCTCATAATCTCCTTCACCTATTTCACCAATTGGCCTACCCTCACTCCTCTCTGGCAACCATCAGAAACCATAACATAAAAATGGAATTATAACTACAGAGAACAAATTGGTGGCTCCAAATCTATCTTAATGTATAATATATATATAAATATAAATAATATATATTATTAATATATAATTATTAATACATAACTAATATCTATTTATAAATATATATTATTTAAAATATATTAAATATTTTAAATATATTAATAATATACCAATTGATTAAAATACAAAAGCCACATAATCAGAGTTTCAAAAAATCTAACACCATTTCATAACAAAGATACTCAACAAAAAGGAAATAGAAGCAAATTTCCTCAACTCAATTATTGAGTGACATCATACCCAATGGTGACAAAGTTTTCTCCCTAAGATCAGGAACACAACAAAGATGTCCAGTCCCACTACTTTTATTTAATATTGTATTGGAGGTTCTAGCCAGGACAATTAGAAAAGAAAATTAAATAAATGGCACTGAGATTAGAAAGAAAGAAGTAAAACCATCTCTATTTGCAGATGGCATGGTCTTGTACACAGAAAATCCTAAGAGATCAACAAAAATACCATAACTACTGATCAATAAATTCAGCAAGGTTGCAGAATACAAGATCAATATACAAAAATAAATTGTTTCTATATACTAGAAATGAACTATCCAAAATTACAATTATGAAAATAATTCAATTTTCCATAGCATCAAAAATATATTTAGGAATAAATTTAACAAAATAAGTGAGAAACGTACACTCTAGAAATTAAAAAAAAAAAGGCACTGTTGAAAGAAATTAAAGAAGATCTAAATGAATGGAAAGATATTCCCATATTTATCATCAGACAACTTAATATTGTTAAGATGGCAATAGTCCCCAAACTGATTCAATGCAATCACTATCAAATACTATCAAAATTCAATCACTAAGCAAAATAACTCAATGCAATCACTACCAAAATCCTAGGTGGCTTCTTCACAGAAATGTACAAGCTGATCCTAAATTCAAATGGAAATTTAAGGGGCGTGGAATATCCAAAACAATCTTGAAAACAAAAAAAGTTGGAGGACACACACACTTCCTGATTTTTAAACTTACTACAAAGCTACAGAAATCAAGATAGCATGATACTGGCATGAGGATGAACACATAGATCAATAGAATAAAATGAAGAGTCCAGTTATAAACCCTTACATTTATGGTCAGTTGATTTTGACCAAGGATACCAAGACTATTTAATGAAAAAAGACTAGTATTTTCAACAAATGCTGCTGGGACAGCTCAATATCCACACACAAAGACTGAAACTGGACTGCTTCCTCACACAATACCAAAAAACTTAGATCTAAATGCAGGAGCTAAATTTATAAAACTCTTAGAAGAAAATATGGAGTAAATCTTTATCACCTTGGTCTTGGCAATGTTTTCTTTGATACAATACCCAAAGCACAAGCAACAACAAAAATAAATAATTAATTATTTAAATTAAATAGGGCATTACCAAAATCTAAAGTTTGTGCTTTAAAGAATGAGAAAGGGGCGCCTGGGTGGCGCAGTCGGTTAAGCGTCCGACTTCAGCCAGGTCACGATCTCGCGGTCCGGGAGTTCGAGCCCTGTGTCAGGCTCTGGGCTGATGGCTCAGAGCCTGGAGCCTGTTTCCGATTCTGTGTCTCCCTCTCTCTCTTCCCCTCACCCGTTCATGCTCTGTCTCTCTCTGTCCCAAAAATAAATAAACGTTGAAAAAAAAATTTTTTTTAATAAAAAAATAAATAAATAAATAAAGAATGAGAAAATTAGGGGTGCCTGGGCGGCTTAGTCGGTTAAGCATCTGACTTCGCCTCAGGTCATGATCTCACTATCCGTGGGTTTGAGCCCCATGTCAGGCTCTGTGCTGACAGCTCAGAGCCTGGAGCTTGCTTCGGGTTCTGTGTCTCCCTCTCTCTCTGCCCCTCCCCCACTCGCACTCTGTCTCTCTCTCCTTCAAAAATAAATAAACATTAAAAAAAAAGAATGAGAAAATTAAAAGACAATGCACAGAATGGGAGAAAAATTTGCAAATCATTATAACTGATTAGGGACTTGTATTTAGAATGTATAAAGAACACTTAATAAAAATACCACGCAATTTAAAAATGGACAAATGATCTGAATAGATATCACCACAAAGAAGATGTATAAATAGCCAATAAGCACATTAAAAGATACAAAACATTATTAGCCATTAGGGAAATGCAGATCAAAAACAAAATAAGATACATCTTCATAACCATTAGGAAGCCTACAGTCACAAACCATTTAATAAAATAAGTATTGGTGGGGATATGGAGAAATTGGAACCTAGGAACTTTGCTACTGGGAATGTAAAGAGGGATGGCTTCTTTGGAAAACACTTTGGCAGCTCCTCAAAAGGTTAAATATGAAGTTCCCATATGACCCAGCAATCCTATTCCTAGGTATATATGCAAAAGAAATGAAAACATGTATCTATACAAAAATTATACGTGAATGTGCTTAGCACCATTACTCATAATAGCCCAAAAAGTAAAAACAATCCAAATGTCCATCACTCAATGAATTGAAAAATAAAATGTGGTATATCCATATAATGGGCTATTATTTGGCAATAAAGAGAAATGAAGTATTCATATATCTGCAACATAAATGGTCCTTGAAAACATTACCCTAGGTGAAAAAAAAGTCACAAAAGACACATATTATATGATGTCATTTATGTGAGATGACCAGAATAGGCAAATTGAGATAGAATCAGACTAGTGGTTTCTGGGGCTGAGGAGTGGGACATCTGGTTGGGGGGGGGGGGGTGGGAATGAGAAGTAACTGCTAATGGGGACAGGGTTTCTTTTGGGGTTAGTGATGATGTTCTACAATACATTGTGGTGAAAGCTGCACAACTCTGTTAATGAATACACTAAAAGTCATTGAATTATATTACTTTAAATGAGTGAACTGTTTGGCATGTGAATTATATCTCAATATAGCTTTTTTTTTTTTTTTAACAGCACGGGTACAATAAAGCATAGAAAATGTTCACAAAATATGTTCAGGACATTATATGTTCCCTGACACTAGGTAGTAATACTTTTAGAGTTCATATTCAGATAAAGACGGATCAGTAGAGCCGTCCTGGTCCACCTCCAGTGACAGAAGAGGACTCCTATGAAGCCAGAGTAAGTTCTGGGGGCAATCTGAAGAACTGAGTCCACCTTATAGATTGCCTCATTGTCTCTAGCACCATCTCCTCCTTCTGGAAACTAGTCCCAGCACCCCCTCCTTTAAGGGTCCTGTCTTTGACCTACTGCAGACCACCAGAATCCAGTTTCTAGTAGCTTTCTGGGAAAAGTTCATTAATTATGACTTTGGTTTTATTTCCAACAGGAACTGAATTTTTTTACCCAATTCCCCCCCCGCCACCCATCTCCATAGTCTCCTTTTGTCTTCTAATATTGACCCCAACTATTTGGTTTTTAGTACTCATGTCTATATTTAGGTTTATGGATATAGATGGCTCCATATGGCCCTGTCCTTTGTGGGTGGATCCCATCCTCTCCTCTATCTCCTTCATCCCCTTTACTGGCCTCCTAGGCAGCCCTGTGAATTAATCAAGTCACTTTTAGCTACAAGTGGCAGAAAAACAATTTAAACTAGTTCTGGCTAAAAGATAAAGAGAAATATCTTAGAAGGATATGCTAGAGTATCATTTTCTATAACTGAAGAAATAGTTGAACAACCAAATTGCAGGAAAGGTACTGTTGGGCCTTAAAGACAATTGGATATGAATATCATCTGGACTTTCACTCACCCCATCTCTTATCTCTGCTTCTTTCTCACAGTGGCATTCTTCAAAGCAGGTGATGATGGCCATCAGGAGTTCCTAAGCCTCCGTATCAAAGGCTTCCATATCACAGAGGTAAAGATCCTACATCTTGCATAGGGGCACTTGTACCCCAATGTTTATAGCAGCACTCTCAACAATAGCCAAATTATGGAAAGAGCCTAAATGGCCATCAACTGATGAATGGATAAAGAAATTGTGGTTTATATACACAATGGAGTACTACATGGCAATGAGAAAGAATGAAATATGGCCCTTTGTAGCAACGTGGATGGAACTGGAGAGTGTGATGCTAAGTGAAATAAGCCACACAGAGAAAGACAGATACCATATGGTTTCACTCTTATGTGGATCCTGAGAAACTTAACAGGAACCCATGGGGGAGGGGAAGGAAAGAAAAAGAAAAGAGGTTAGAGTGGGAGAGAGAGCCAAAGCACAAGAGACTCTTAAAAACTGAGAACAAACTGAGGGTTGATGGGGGGTGGGAGGGAGGGGAGGGTAGATGGTGAGCATTGAAGAGGACATCTTTTGGGATGAGCACTGGGTGTTGTATGGAAACTAATTTGACAATAAATTTCATATAATAAATAAATAAATAAATAAATAAATAGCAACGCTATTTGCAAACCTTTCAGTTTTTCTCCCTAGGAGACTAACTAGTAACTCTGTTGATGAGTAGAAAAACATGACTTTCTGTGAGATTTACCAGGTCACTATATGCCGTCGAGTGGGGAGTTTCCAATAGTGACCTGAGTTCCGGTGTCCGTGAAACTGTGTGGCTGCATTGCCAGCGTGCTACGCAGCCTGGGTGGTGAGCTGCACCCCACACACCCCACAGCTCCTTTCCTCCACCATCTCTACACGTGGGACAGTGGGACAGTCCCCATGCTGAGAACAATGACGGGTAACCTGGAGGACTCCGAGCAGAGGTTGGCAATCATGGTCCACAGACCGAATCTGGCCGCCTCCTGTTTTTGTCCAGTCTACCCCAAGAAGCATTTTTACATTTTTAAATAAATGGTGGGGGAAAAACTCGAAGAATAATAATATCTCTTGACATGTGAAAATTACATGAAATTCAAGTTTTATTGTCCATAAATAAAACATTATTGAAAGAAAGAAACAAAGATCCTACATCTTAATTTTAACGTGAAAAACCACACAGAAACATCTTATTGACCAAGAAATTAGAATATCTAATTTGCATGAATTGCAAAGTAATGCCAGACCTAATCTAGCCCTGTGAGTTCTGCGTATATGGCAGGATTCTTGCTGTTACTGATGTTCACTCAGACCATCCCTAGATAGGGTATGCATTCTCCATTCCATCCTAGGCCATCTCTTGCTCACTGATTTTGTGCTGCATAGCTGTCCCTGAAGGTATTTGAGTTTGTAGCCCAATCCAGACTGAATTTCTTAACGATAGGCACTTGGCCATTTACATTTCCCTATACTCAGTGCCTAGTCCAATACCTGCACAGTGTTTCAAAGAAATCCTTGAATCAAAAATTGAATTGAATTGTATTAAGGCCAATGGAGCATTGCAGAGTGAATCACCATATCCTGCATTAGAAAAAAAATGACTCTCTGAAGCTCTGATTCTCCACTTTTTTCTTTACTAACAAAAGTCAGATACTTTACTTTCTCCCCTGTAAACTGAGTACAGTAATGATACCAACCTCATGGGGTCTTGCATTGATTAAAGAAAATGAAGTAAATAAAACACTTGGCACAGAGTGATGTTCAATAAAATAATCATTGTCACTGTCATCAATGCCACTCCGCTTTCACTCTTATGTGCCCTATCCACATGTATCAAGTGATGTACAACAAAGTTTTAGTCCTTCTCTTCCATTGGTAGGAACTGTCACCATGTACCTTGCTCGGCACAGCATCCCAACCCGTCTAGATCCTAGAATTTAGAAAAGAGAATAGGCCCTAGTGGGTCCCAAAGACATACCACAGACTGCGCTGCTCCTGGGACTGAGACCACCTGAACATTTCTAACAGATCTTCCCTGTTTAAACAGCCTCCGGGCACTCCATACAGGAGGCTCTGCATCAAAGTCTCCTTGTGTACAAAGTGTAGAATAGGCTCCATTATTTTGACTGTAGAAAACCCCTTTAAAGCCAGCTAGCTAGTTAAGGCAAACACAATTTATCTTCTATGTTCCTCAGTTACTAGATCTACAGATTGGGGGACATTCAAACTGCATCCTCCTTATGAACAAACTATAAAGATTAATTAGGCATTATCAGCCAAGTGGAATTCTCTTGAGATATACACATAAATATTCTCACTCTTATTACAAGGCTTGGAAATGTCCTTTCCTTGTTATTTAAGATACTGTATCTGATCATTAATAAGTAAACAGATGAAGGAATAGACCTTTGTATTCAACATGGCGTTCTTCAAACTTTCTCCTTTAAAATAGATAACGGAACCTCTACTGAAGAGGCTTGTGTGGTGGGCAATCACCTGTCTTACGGGGCCACTTCTTTATAGTGCAGATGCAGTTTTCAATACCATTTTGATTCAATCTTTTATTAAAGATCCACCCTGAATAGGCAATTGATTTTTGTTAGTCCCTGGAGTACACATTTAAAGGAGGCTTCATCACATTTATTTGAAGAGGTTCCTGCTCCTTTATGAAATGCATTTGATTTGATACACAGGAAAAAGAAAAGGTTTCATTCACTAAGTGTTCATTCTTTTCACAATTTTGCATTACCCTTTTTTTTCTTTTTAAATGCCAGAAACCCAGTTGTGAATCATAGGTCCTTTAAATCCTGTTTATTTTCCTAGCTCAATTTTTTTTAATACTCACTTTAGATCTGAAAAATGTATCAGGTAGAAGGTTTGAAAATTCTGATAATGTTCCTTATGTTTATTACTTTGTCCAACTATTCTTGTGAATAGTTGGACATTTTAAAATATTTTAGTTAAAAATGACATATTTTATAAGCCAATCAGAGAAAGACAAATACCATATGATTTCAGTCATATGAGGAATTTAAGAAACAAAACAGGTGAACATAGGGGAAGGGGAAAAAAAAGAGAGGGAAGAAAACCATAAGAGACTTGTAACTATAGAGACCAAACTGAGGGTTGATGGAGGGAAGGGTGGGGGATGTGCTAGATAGGTGATGGGGATTAAGAAGGACATTTGTTGGGATGAGCACTGGGTGTTACATGTAAGTGATGAATCACTAAATTCTACTCCTGAAACCAACGTTACACTATACATCAACTAACTAGAATTTAACTAAAAACTTGAAGAGAAAATAAAAAGATGTATTTCATGTGTTTTATTGTTCTGTTGGAATTCTCTCAATAGTATTGATGTTCATTGACCACTGAGATGGACACAGGTAAGGAAGAAGTGTTCTTGTGAATGAAACTAACACCTACACCTATCAGGGATGTCTTGTGTGTAATAAGAGAAATTCTAGAGAGACCCAGTGCACATTCCATAAAGCAGGATTCGTTTTCTAGTCTGTGCTGTCAAACCAAGTTCATGCAGGTCTTCCAGTGGATTCTGCTGGGTGAGCAGGCTGGGCTCACTCATCTTTGCTCACTCCCAAGCCACTTCTAAAATGCCTCTTCCATCCTTTTCTCCATTCTGACAATCCTGCTCTTTCTTTGAATAGTAATAGCTGTGCTAATAATCATGGTGTTGACGGTAGCTGCCCCTCATTGATTTGTCCTGGACCATTTTCTTATATTTGCTCATTTATCTTCACAGCAGTCCTTAAAGGAGTGCTAGCATCATTCTCATTTTATAAATAAGGAGGCTGAGATTTAGAGAGGTTAACCGTTGGATCAAAATCACTCACACACATTTGGCCCCGGGTCTGTCTCACTCCAAAACCCATATCCTGTACTCCTGTGCAACACCGCCTCTAGCGGGGTCAGAACACCCTGGCCAAATAAATAAGCATTTTATCTTATCTGTATGTATGTGAGATCTATCTATCACAATATCTTGCAATATTTAAAGATAATAGCAGAAAGAAAGTAAACTTGAAGCAACTTAGAAAACCCTTTAGTAGCACATAAAAAGTTCCCCTTTTGCCCTTACAAGTAAAACATTGACTAATGTTTGAATTTATGTGTTATTTCTAAATCTCTTCATAGGTTCCATTGATACTTCAGATTTAATGACCTCCTGGTAGTGGTTATTAGGCTCTTTTTAATGGCTCCAAGTTTGTAGTGATTCACTGTGCTTATAAACTTTGTACCACAGGTAGAGTGTAGCACCCACTTTACAATGCCATGCACACAGGAGGAAGACACTGCATGTTTGTTCTTGATGAGGATGAAGAAGAAATAAAAGCACTGTCTTTCCAAATCAAAACCCAGAGAAGGCCAGGAGTGGCCAAGCTTCCAGTGCAAAGGAGTAAATGACAATTTTGTTTCCTTGAGTTTGATTTTGCAGTTGAACAGGAATCCACCCCAGTTTCCCAGCATGGCAAGGACAGCTTTCTCCCTGCAGCATGGCCTCACAACACACAGTAACACACACACACACACACACACACACACACACACACACACACACAGGGGAAGTCGCATGGGCAAACCCCACTAAAAAAATTGTAGTCTCCTCCTTGAAAAAACAAAAGCTTTCCTACTCATTCCAACACTCCAGCCCTCAACATAAAAAAGAAAAAAAAAAAATCTCCAGATGAAATTATGTTGTAACTAAACATGAAAAGTAACAGAGAAGAAAAAATGGAAGGTAGAGCAGGTAAACCTAAGGACTCTGTGAAAGTAGAGGAGTGATCAGCCACCACTTTTCTGACAAGAAATTGGAAGATACATTATTAATGGGTAGGTTGCTACGTGCTAAGTGTTTTTCCTAGCAGCTGCTGGAGCCCCCCTCCTCCCCTCCACAGTCTTTACAGAGTCACTGCCCATCTGGCAGCAGCCACTCACGCCACCATCATAAATGATGCCCAGGCACTAATTGGATATAAGTGACTTGATCTTGGGGACAATTCTGCAATATGCAAACAAGCATCAATGGGAGCATTGCATTTGCTTAAAACTGCAGATATTTCTTAATCCAGACAAAGAGGAGAGTGTCCCTGCTCCTGCACTAATCGCTGTGCCTTACAAAGGCAATGCCAGCCAAGTTAAAACCCATGCTGAGGCTCCTAGCTCTTTGTCAGTTCAGCTACTCACAAGCTTCAGCGGATTCCCCTGATAACGCACTTCAACATCCCACGCAGTCAGGAGATTTCTGCCATTACCTAATCTCCATTCCTCTTTCTTAAATTTAAAAACATCCCTGCTCATCTTATCTTACACAGAAACAGAATTGGACCATGTCCATATGTAACACAGAGGGGAAAAAATTAAACCAGAACTTACTGTAGCTATTTCTGCTTTCTAATGGGGAAGTATAAGGATAGAGATGCCATAATTCATAAAATTCTCCATTCCTTCCAACCCAATTCAGAGACCAGAGGGGAGGAAATAAGTTCAAAATCACTTCTGATTTCAAATGGTGAATTTAGTTCTGCTCTCTCTCAAACCCCACTAAATCTCAAGTAAGGAATTATTTTTTAATGGATGAACTTACAGAGCAAAATGGGAGAGCAGACAATAAACCAAAAGGTTGAGGGCTAGAAAGTGTATGGATGGGTGGTGAGCGACTTAGTAGACTTGAAAACGCAAAATTCTAAATCAGCAGTGGGGAAAGGCAAGAAGTAATCTGCCTTAGGTTGCAGAACTCCCAGCAGGCTCGGGTATCAATGGCACCAAATACTTCTAGAAGGGGTAGAGAAGATGAAGCGAACAACAGCAAGATCTGTAAAAGGAATGTTTAAGAAGCAGTTGGCTCCCCTAAAGTCTTTCCCCCTTGTTCCTCCTCCATCCTGGCAGAAGCTTGGAGCTTTATTCTGGGGGAAAGGAAAAGGAAGATCTCTGAACTGAAGGACACCAGGCACAGGAGAGTTGGGCCCCACACTGCAAACAATGTAATTAAGAGCATTTATATACTGAATGTTCAGACCTCAGTCCTTTTTCACATCCTCTCAGCTTGCAGAGGTTGGGAGAGAATGAGAAGAGTCTTATCCAGGGATTGTAACCAAAAAACAAAAAACAAAAAAGAAAATTCTTTTTTTTTTAATGTTTATTTATTTTTGAGAGCGAGACAGATAGAATGTGAGCAGGAGAAGGCCAGAGAGAGACAGAATACGAAGCAGGCTCCAGGCTCTGAGCTGTCAGCACAGAGCCTGACGCAGGGCTTAAACCCACAAACTACAAGATCATGACCTGAGCTGAAGTCAGGCACTTAACCAACTGAGCCACCCAGGTGCCCCAAAAGAAAATTCTAAATATATTGATATCACAAATTTCCCAAGAAATGAGTCCATCCAATAACCCTACAGCGAAGAGTCAACAAACCTCTAGTACCCAGAGATTCCAAGTTGTGTCACATTAAAAAAAGTTTTTTGAACAACCACACAGAATAGAGAAAATGGAGGAGAAGGAATCATCAGTAAAAGAGTTCAATAAAATTCCCTACACATGAGACGTGAACCTCAGATTTTAAGCTCTGCCCAGCATAATGGTTTGGCAAAATGGGTGAAAATAAACCAACACCAAGGCATTTCACAGTGAAATCTCAGAATTCCAGGGAGAAAGGAAAGATGCTAGAGACTTCCGGAGGGAAAAAAAATGCTTTCACGCAAAGAATGAATGGCATTGAAAATGAGATGACAATGGAGCAATGCCTTAGAATCTTAAGGAAAAAGTGATTTTTAATCTGGAAGGCTTTACCCTTCCAACTCTCATTATTTAATGTGAGGATAAAAGAGAGACAATTTCAGACATAAAAATTCTAAAAAATAATACCAAAAATACCTTACCTCTCATGCACCTTTCCTTGGGAGGTGAGGGATGTGCTCCAGCAAAACAAAGGAGTAAAGCAACAAAGAGGGACAACTTGATCAAAGTCACTCACACAGGTCTGTCTCACTCATACTCTTTATTCCCATGCAACACTGCCTCTAGAAACATTGGATTAGAAAGTCCTGGCCAAAATAAGCACTGTAAGCACTGTATCAGTGCTGTCCTTCCAAATTTAGGACCCCAAAAAAGCAAGAAGTGGCCAAACTTCAAGTTTCCTAAAATTCAGGCAACAGAAGATCTCACACAGGAGAGAAAAGAATCCTCAGGATGACAGTGAAGAGTGAGAATAAGATAAAATGAATACAGCCAGACCAGACTGCAATGGGTGAGAAGACTCTAGAAGAGAGTTCTACAAGAACATAAGATGTAAAGCTTTCCTAATGAAAAAGAAAGTGTGGAGAGGAAATTTACTTCAAAGCATGTTAAGGGGATGCCTTCGGGAAGCAGAAGTGGCAGGCACTCTGAGTCCCAAGAAGAGAAGGTGCATACGCAGGGATGGAGTTGGTCTGTCTCACAATATCTGTAAGATCTGGAGAAGCAGAAGCAGCACTTTCTTGGGCTTAGTCTATCTGACTGTGGCACCAACTGTGCCTCTTCAACAGAGCAGCCTTAGCACTAGCCTACTGGGATGTTGCAGAGAGCCAGAGGGCATATAACAAAAGGCAATACTTCTAGAAATGGGAGGTGATATAGGTATACCTATGGTAGTTAGGGCACAAATAACACACTCTCATATAACTTTACTAGGCATATTACAGGAAGAGAAAGAAGTAGCAAAGGGAAAATGGCAGATATAAGGGGTGGCTGAGAAGATCTGTTCTAGAACACTCTTGGATCATCTTTGGAGACTCCATAAATATCCAGATGGGATTTTATGGTAGATAAGTTAAGTTCTCCCTCTAGGTAGTATGTTTTATACACACACACACACACACACACACACACACTCCCTTCCAAATTTGGGCTGATATTCAGACTAAAACAGACAAGTAACATTAATTTATAAATGTCTTAATTATATTTCATTCCTAAAGCCAATTGTTTCTTTCAACTAAAAAATCTGCCCTACTTAAGACATTAGTACCCAAAACCGATTGATAATGGGTTTGTATTTCCACAAGTGTGTTTGAATTTCAGTTATCTGACATAGCACAGTAGGGAATTACTATTTGTATTTTCAGGTACTGACATCTGGAATTCAGGCATGAGACTGAACACAATTATCCCTCATAATAAAAGTAAACAGAGCTCAGCATGAATCTACTAATTGTTCCTTCCCACTGAGCTACAATTTTTAGTCAGAATACATACATAAAAGAGTAAGTACCAATCTGTCTGGCCTCCTCACCAAGGCCAAACTTTGCTTCTCAAAGCCTAAATCACCTTGTTTCACTTTTCTGCTTCAGACTCTCCGGCGAAGAATAAAACTCAAAACTCCTATCATGGCAAACAAGGCTGTTTGCTCAGTGGGTCTCACTGAGCAAGTGGGACCCACTGTAGTTCAGTGGGTCTCAAACTTAAGCACACATCACTGGGAGTGCTGGTTGAAACTCAAGACTGCCAGGCTGCACCCCTGAGACTCTGATTCAGTAGGTCTGGGATGGGGATCTGAGAATCTGCATCACTCACAGATTCCCTAATGGTGCTGCTGCTGCTGGTCTGGGGACCCCACTTTGAGAATGACTGCTATATGTGCTCAGGTCCCGGTCAAATCTCTAGCTTCATCTCCTAATACCTTCTTACCCAAAATACTTCACTACACTGCCTTCTTTTGTTCCAGGTCAAAGGCTGCATTAATTGTTCCCACTGCCTAAATCTGTTCTCCCCCTGATCTTCATCTTCTCAAAAGGGCCTTCTTAACCAACCTAGCTGAAAGAACTCTGTACCACGTCCAGTCTATACCATTGTCCTATTTCATTTTCTTATCACCGGCACTTAGAGATCTGAAGGTATGCTGTAATGATTTGCTCATTATCTGTCTCCCCTACAGAGAGCAACTTCCATGTGGGCAGGGATGCCTTCTGCCTCTCTGGTTCATTTGTAGTACTTGGGGGCCAAGGGTAAATAATTTTTGGATGAACAAACAAATCTTTGGAGGAGACCAGGTCTGTGGTTTGAGTTTTTCTAGTCACGAGAGAACTTACATCACTAGGCAGACAGGCACCTAACAGCCCCACATCAATGTTCTCTTTCCATGACTCTCATCCAAGAACCTTTTGTTCCCCATGTCATCTGCAATTGGAAAATTTATTCCACATGTCATTTGTAATTAAAAAATTAGACCAGGAGGTATAATTTACCACAAACTTGGTGGACTGTCAGTTCTGCTAAGCAGGGATATAGTAATATTAGCCTTATTCTAACAAAGAAAATCAAGCTATTTTACAAAAAGGGGAATGATGCTGTAAGCAAATTATATTTTAAAATGAAGCAGAATTAAAATTTATTTGGATGAAAAGCTGTGATCCCATCTATGATCTCAGGCATATGCCCTTGACAAACCACCAAAATTGCAAATGTGTAAAAGAAAATGCTGAATTTCAAGATTTTTTAAAAACGTTGTTAGAGTCCTTTGAATAACTCAGATTTGAAACCAAACATAAACATTTAAAAATCACTTCTCTTAGATAATGGGTTATTTAACAACTGTCTGTTCTCTAGCTCTTACAAAAATCTTAATTTTTATACTATTCATTTGAGCGGTTTCTCACAATTGTTGGCCATGAAAGTTTATTTTCAGGAAAGGCTGAAAATGGTTCATATTCTGTGGCTCACAGTAAGTGATCTCCTTAATTTCTTTGGGTTGGGAAGGGAAGTAAACACTGCACTTCAGAATCAGATCACTGCCTGGGGGGGGGGATTCAATGGCACTTCATAAACTTGTATCTGTAATTCTCCACCCCCATAGTCATTGTACTGAATGCATTTCTATTATAAGGACTGTTTTCTGTAAAAAAATCACTTGATCAGTAGCTCGATACTTGTCCCCACACAGTAGGCCTCTCTCACCCTTTTCTTGCTGTCCTGTTAACCTTTCAGAAAACCCACCTCATGGTGATGTTCAGCAGTGAATGAATGATCAGCATAGGAAACAAAGAGATCAGGAACAAAAGTCATATTTAAAGAAAGGAAACCTGTTTTTACATGGTCTGTACTGCCCCATGACCTCTGAGAAAATATTTTCTTTAGAAATAGGCAGAGCCTTGATGTTTATTCAAAGAAAGGAGCATTTATGGACCTGTTATTACAAATGGTCTACCATATGATACATGGCAAAATAGTCATTAATTGGCTGTGCTACTTAGGCAAGCTGCTTCATCTCTCTGGACCTCGCTTTTGGGGGAAAATTAGGAAGTTAAGACGATTAATGGGATCCAAAATCCCATGCTCAAATACTGGATCCATTTCAAATAACTCTTTATAGGAAAAAGAAAAGAAAATGCTACATCCCAAGATCATACTTAGTATGGTTTCTATAATACCTAATCACCTAAAAGAAATTATAAGTGAGCATTCACAAACCATCAAGCTAATATCTTGCATTTTACTGACCTAAAAACACATAGGATGCCATGTTTGCTTTTCTGACACCACTTAGGATTTCACAATTTAACTAAGACTTGAAGCCTCAGAACATGTTACTATGGAAAGGCCTGGAATCATATTTTGCTTTCATGCTCTTTTCTAGCTTCATTTCTTTGGGACAGAAATTATACAGGTGACCCTGTGATCCTTTCCTTTCAAATTTTGAGATTTTTACGGTGTATGTGTTTAGAATATCATCACACGATAATAGGATATTAATATTCATGGTTTCATTTTCTTTCTCCATAAAATAGATTCACATAGATTAGCACCGTCTGTTTCAGTGCAGATTCACAAACATGAGCTGGGTATGGAAATCTGTGTAAGGAACAACTTAACTGAGAGGCAGTAAAACAGATCAGTCTACTTTTATTCTTCAAGCTGAACACATTGTAAAAATTAAGCAAAACAAAAGTCAAGTGTGACAAGGATTTTAATTGGAGAATATGGTAGATTGCCATCATCAAAGCCCATAGGAAAAGACAAGGCTAATCTTATTAAGGTTATCTGGGTACGCAGCAACAACCAGCCCCAAGAAACCCACGGCTCTACAATCAATTTCTCCGCCAAGGGAACTTAGTTTATTCAGGCTAATGAACTGAGGGAAGACATGGAATTGGAAATAACCATCTGAGCATGAAAGAAAGAAAGAAAGAAAGAAAGAAAGAAAGAAAGAAAGAAAGAAAGAAAGAAAGAAAATGTAAATGATCTAGGTTGTACACAAACCAATAGGTTGGTTCATTCTTAATGAAACATGCAAATTTTCCTTTGCATGTGGCCCTGAGAAGTTGCCAATTGAAGAGAGCCTTTTCCCTGATTAGTGGCCTTTTGCATAACACCCTTCAAGATATAGTCATTGAAATGAAACACATGCTGTGCACAGCTGCCTCAATTTGTGCAACAGATCTGCTGCAAAACAAATTTAGCTGAGAATCCTGTATTGGTGAGCTGCTATTGAATTGGAGATTCCTTTGAGAAATAACCCAGCAAAATTAGACTTTTAAAGTATCACCATGCTATACAAACATGCCATGATTTATTACTTTGTGCCTAGCTCACCTGACCTAGACACATTCCTCCATAATTGTCTTCGTTATATTCACATAATAATAGTAGCTACTTTTTATTTTCTAGGAGCTAAACATTGTGCTGGGTACGTTAGCTATATTTTCTGCACAATCCTCAGAACAATCTGTGAAGCTAAATACATATAAGCAAAGACTAGGTTTTTCCCATTGTGTTCATGCATTCTTGATCCCTTAGAAAACCAATAAGTATTCCTAAGCCTCACAGATTTAGATGCATGCTTTCTTAAACTTTTAACTAAGAGAATACATGAATGGTGAAGTTATTTTCTTTAATAAAACATAGATTAAAAGGCTTTTATATCGATGCAAGAGCTTCGGAACTTCTTTGCGAATCTTCTCATGAGTTGCTACAATACTCTTTGTCTCTTTCTCAAATAGAAAGTGTCTGGGAAATATTAACACATAATTTCAATGGCCTGTGATGTAAACATCTTTTTTTTGATGGCAATTACATTTGGAAAATGTATCCTTTGCCCACACTCCCCCATCTCATGCCCATTTACTGTCCATTCTATATTCCCAATATTTATCGAATGCATATCTTACTCTCTATTCCCTCAGTTCATCTTTATTATCTCTCACCTCCATTCCTGTAGCAGAACCTAACTAGTTACACACCACCAGTTCCCTTTTTATCTGGCCACACAGCTAGACTACATTTCCCAGCCTCCCTTACAGTTAGCTGAAGCCATGTGATTGTATTCTGGCTAATGAAATGGGTGGGAAAGCGCTCCTTCTGGATGGCCCTTAGAACCTTCGATAGTACCTTCTCTCTCTCTTCTGCAATGTGTGAGCTGAATAGAGACTCCATTGAGGATGGCTAAGCCAGATATAGAAGGAGGCTGGGGCTTGAGTTACCATCTGGAGGAGAGCTATTCGTCTAGATGAGCTGCCTAACCAGAACTCCTGCAGTGGACTATTGCAAAAGCTAGATGCATACTTTTACAGTGCTGACCCTAAAATAGGGATTATTTGACAGGAGATAGCCTCTCTGACTAATATACTACTAAAATAGCATTGTTTCCCAGATTCTCCCCTCAATAATCCATCATCTCTACTGAAATCATGTTTATCTTCCCCAAACAGCACTTTGTAACCATCACCCACATTAAAAAATTTAGTACATACTCCCAGATGTATTAAATGGACATATACTGGGCACCTATTATGTTTTGGGCTAATTTCTTTTTTTTTTTAAAGTATACTTATTTATTTGAGAGAGATAGAGTGTGAGAAGGGGAGGGGTAGAGAGAGAGGGAGAGAGAGAATCCCAAGCAGTGCAGAGCCTGACATGGGGCTCAATCCCATGAGCCATGAAATCATGACCTGAGCTGAAATCAAGAGTTGGACGCTTAACCAACTGAGCCATGCAGGCACTCCCGTTTTGGGCTAATTTCTTACAGAATCTTATAGTTAAAATTTTTTCACCTGCCTTTCAGGAATTTCTATATTTGCCTCTTATTACACATTCCTGCCCCATGTCTCCGAATTCCCAACAATCTAGATTACTTGATATTCCTGACATAGGATTTAGATTTTTTTTTTTGCCTCCTTTGATTCCTTTGTCCTCTCAAGGTTTCTAAACCTTATGTTTCCTTTAAGCTGTAGTGTAAATGCTACTATTACCAGAAAGTTTCATTGCCTTGAATTCCCAGCTGAAAGAAATCTCTTTGGTGTCTCATTCATTCTTCTTCTAATTCCCACAGAGTTTTGTTTCTTTATAAATTCTGCAACCATCTGATAGATGTTTCCATATCTGCCTGTTCATTGTATCTCTAGCACATACGTGGCACCTAGTAGGTACTTTTTGGAATGAATATTACGCATTGGGACTTAGCATAGTGCCAGCATTTAAATATATATCGCTGGGGTTTTTTTAACATTAATTATTTTTGAGAGAGAGTGTGAGTGGGGGAGGGGCAGAGAGACGGAGACACAGAATCTGCAACAGGCTCCAGGCTCTGAGCTGTCAGCACAGAGCCCGATGTAGGGCTCGAACCCACGAACTGGGAGATCATGACCTGAGCTGAAGTCAGATGCTTAACTGACTGGGCCACCCAGGCACCCCTGTATCGTTTAATGAATGCGAAATTCAAATTCCCTCTAGGTTATATCAGTTCAGAGTTGCTTTTTAAAAAATTTTTAATATTTATTTATTTTTGAGAGAGAGAGACAGAGTGTGAGCAGGGGAGGGGCAGAAAGAGAGGGAGACACAAAATCTGAAGCAGGTCAGCTGTCAGCACAGAGCCTGACGCAGGTCTCGAACTTGCAAACCGTGAGATCATGACCTGAGCTGAAGTCACCACTAAACCGGCTGAGCCACCCAGGTGTCCCTCAGTTCAGAGTTTAATACATCAGAGCAGCTTCACTCTTTCCTTCCAAATATCTGTTCTTCTTCAGTCCTCTTTATCTCAGTGATGACTTTCCATCCTTCTAGTTGCCTAAACCAGAATGACTCTTTTCTCTTCCTCACCCCCTCAACTAATCCCTGCTGATGCTGCTTCCTAAGTGGGCCTTTAATCCATCCCATCTTTTCCAGCTCCTATTCCCTTAGTGCAGGCTGCCATTGTCACCCAACTGGCTTTCCTGTCTTTTACCTCTTTTTTTTTTTTTTTGTCTACCTCCTAACCTGCCCACACCCAAAGTCCACTAGCTAAACAGCAGCTAGATGGTCTTTCTAAAATAAATGCAAATCTCATCTTAAAGTCCTGAAAAGGCTCTTGATGGACTTCACAGTTCTAAGTAAAGCAACCATGACTTACTCAGCTCGTTATGACTTGATTAATTCAACAGCTCAACAAATACATAGGAAGCATCCTTTCTAAGTGCCAGATACTGTTCTCAGTGCTGGAAGATGCATGGATAGATTACAAACCAAATCTGGGAACGCCCTGAGCTTGCACTCTAGTGTGGAGGCATGCAGAAAAAAAAAAAAAAAAAGACAAAAAGGAAGTACATCATATAGCATGTTAGAAGGCAACAAGCTTTGTGGGGAAAAAAATAGAGCAAATAATGGAGTCTGCAAGTGCAGATTTGGAGGAAAGATTACATTTTAAAGGAAGTCATTAGGGTAGGCCCTTACTGAGAAGGTATCATTTGAAATGAAAGAGTATAGAAATTGTGGTTTATATACACAATGGAATACTACGTGGCAATGAGAAAAAATGAAATATGGCCTTTTGTAGCAACGTGGATGGAACTGGAGAGTGTGATGCTAAGTGAAATAAGCCATACAGAGAAAGACAGATACCATATGGTTTCACTCTTATGTGGATCCTGAGAAACTTAACAGGAACCCATGGGGGAGGGGAAGGAAAAAAAAAAAAAAAAAAGAGAGGTTAGAGTGGGAGAGAGCCAAAGCATAAGAGACTGTTAAAAACTGAGAACAAACTGAGGGTTGATGGGGGGTGGGAGGGAGGGGAGGGTGGGTGATGGGTATTGAGGAGGGCACCTTTTGGGATGAGCACTGGGTGTTGTATGGAAACCAATTTGTCAATAAATTTCATATATAAAAAAAAAAAAAGAAAAAAAAAATTAAAAAAAATTCTTAGAAAATGTTATGTGATTTATAAAACTACAATAAACACTTGTATATTTTTTGTAAAAAAAAAAAAAAAGAAATGAAAGAGTATAAACTTTGCAGATAGAGGAAGTAGCCAGTGCTAAGTCCTGGGGCAGAAGCATGTCTAGCTTGTACGAAAAGTTGGATCTTATAATCCTTTAGTAAACTTTGCTTTAGTCACAAAGACCTATTTCTAGTTCCTGAATAATTCCTTCTCTTCTGAGCATTTGTGTATTAACCCATCTATCTAGAATGCCCATCCCTTCCTTCTTTTGCTGGGTAACTCTTCCATATCCTTTAGGGGTTAGCTGGACACTGCCGCTATTTCAAACTGCAGCATGCATACAAATCATAGGAGGTGGACCTAGCAGTCTGCCGTTCTAACAAATTCCCAGGTGATGCTGATACTGGACAGTCCATGGTCCACAGGAGTAGCCAATCAGGGAGAGTTGGTCTAAGTCAGTGGTTCTCATCCTTGGATCATACTGGAACCACCTGGGGAACTTACAAATACCTCCCCACACCACAACAATGACACATCAGACCAATCAACTCAGAGGTTATGAGAGTGGGGTTCAGGTATCAAGCATATTTTCTTTTTTGTAAAATTTATTTATTTTGAGGGAGAGAAAGCACACAAGCAGGGAAGGGGCAGAGAGAGAGAGAAAGAGAATCCCAAGCAGGCTCCACACTGTCAGTGCAGAGCTCAACATAGGGCTGGAACTCACGAACTGCGAGATCATGACCTGAGCCAAAATCAAGAGTTGGACTCTTAACCGACAAGGTCACTGACTAGGTGCCCCTCGAGTACGTTTTCAAGTCTTCAGGAGATTCCAATGTGCAGACAGGTTGAGAACCTGTGGCGTCTCTAAAATCCCTTCTAACTCAGAAAATTATCACTGGGATGGCTAGGACTTTCCAGACAGGACGTCAGTGACACTGCTTGTGCATGACATGGACATTTCCATTCAGAACACAGATCTGCAGCACATGGGCTCTGATCATGGACTCTAGAAATGACAGATGTGGGTTCACATCCTACTGTGTTGGGCAGATTTACCTCTCTCGGCCTCAATTTCTTCATCTCTAAAATGAAAATCATTGTATCTAACATTTTGGTCTATTTAAGAATTCATAAGGGTAATTATGCCCAGCACTTTGCAGATAACCAGTAGTTTGAGGCTGCTGTTGATATTAAGTATGAGATTTTCCAGCACTGCAGTTTGTTTTTTTTTTAAACAAAGATACTAGTCTGTTCTCTTGCTTTCCTCCTGAAGAGCATCCACATGGAAAATAACAACAGCCACTTGGGAAGCCTGGATCAGCTTAAGCACCATCAGGGGAACTCTTTCCAATAGTTAATTTCCTCCTCTGTCCTCAGCTCCCAAAGCTATCCTGGGAGGAAGCCACTGTTTTGCTTTATGAAACATTTGCCTGTGATAACAGACAATAATTCTAAGTAGCCTTTTGGCCAACAGACCCTTTTTCCTATCTCCACCCCCCTTGTACATAGTAAGCAAAGTTGATGTACTCAACTAGGACTAACACTCTTGTCTGTCTTCATTTGCTAGTACTGGATTATCCTTCGGATTGCCTCACATGAATCAAACACTCTCTTGGTAGAAGCTGCAACAGCAATAAAATCATTAGGGTGGTTCCACCTAATTAGTAAGTCACAAGCACATTTTTCTCTTGGTATTTGCGGAAGGGATCATGGAGCCAATGAGACCAGTTTCCATTTCCTCTCAGCCACTGGCACCCTGAGAAGCAAGAGAATTTTCCATACTCTTTGTTGATGAATTTTTAAATTTTTTTTTAACGTTTATTTATTTTTGAGACAGAGAGAGACAGAGCATGAACGGGGGGAGGGGCAGAGAGAGAGGGAGACACAGAATCAGAAACAGGCTCCAGGCTCTGAGCCATCAGCCCAGAGCCCGACGCGGGGCTCGAACTCACGGACCGCGAGATCGTGACCTGGCTGAAGTCGGACGCTTAACCAACTGCGCCACCCAGGCGCCCCTGTTGATGAATTTTTACCCACACCAAAATTTTGAGCATTAGAGCAGTCCTCAAATCATGCCTCTGCCACTCTCCAGGTCTGGGTAGCAAGTCTTGAGAAAGAAGATATACAAAAATTTTATCATGAATTCAGTGATGGTTGAAAATCCTGCTCTAAGATACCTCTATTTAAAACCCACACCCAGGGGCGCCTGGATGGCTCATTCAGTTGAACGTCTGACTCTGGATTTAAGCTCAGGTCATGACTTCAGGGTCGCAGGATCAAGTCCTGTGCCAGGCATGGAGCCTGCTTGAGATTCTCTCTCCCTCTCCTTCTGCCCCTCCCGGTGGTACATGCATGCATCTCTCTCTCTCTCTCTTAAAAAAACCAAAAACCCTACACCCAGACTGTGTTAATTTCCCTCAGTTTCAATTAATATGCTGAATTATATTTTTACTCTACTCCCATGAATTTACTCACACTGGAATGTTCTCTTTCTTCTCTTCTACATCTAAAATTTGAGAAGTATTTTCCCTATAAATAATATAAAGACTGGTTGGATTTAGTAATGTTATCAGTACAAGTGTCTCCTAAGCATTAAGTATTATGTTAAGGGCAGTATATGTCTTACCTCAATTAATCCACAACAGCTCTATGAAGATACTATTATTCCTCGCTTAAACACTAAAGAAACTGAAGCTCAGGTAGGTTAAGGAACTTAGTCAAAGTCATACATCTAGTAAGTGCCAGCACTAGGATTCAAACACACGGCTATTCTGTCTTTAAGTTGTTATCTTAGTCGTGACATTCAACTTCCTAACAGAATATTTGGTCCTCCCTGTCCATCTTTGCTGTTTTCAACTCAAAATTATTAAAGTCATCTGAAACAAGTAAAGTTTGTAACAGTCTAGAAGATCTAAGGAAACATGACAACTAAATGTAATATGGTATCCTGGAACAGAAAACAGACAGTAGGTTAAAACTAAAGAAATCTAATAAAATATGGAGTTTAGTTAATAATCAGGTATCAGTATTGGCTCACCAATTTTGACAAATGACAGTACCATAGTAATGTTAACAATATGAGAAATTGAGTGCAAGTTATACAAGAACTCTGCCATATTCTCACAATTTTTCTATAAATATAAAACTCTTCTTAAATAGTTTGCTTTTTAAAAGTCAATGAGTCCTCACTCAAGGTCATACATGGAATAGTATAATATTTCCAACTATAACATCTCATAGTAAAAAAAAAAAAATGGAGGACTGCATTGATTAATGTGCATTTGGAGTTTGGAACAATATGGCTGTTTGTGAGAGTTTTTTAACCCAAACTATCCACATTCTAAAATGCCCCATTAAATAAACTTAGTAAAATAATGATACAGCAGGATCCTAGAATTTGTGGTAATCTCTTCCTCTGAAATTCTGACTAGAGTAAAGAATATTTGAGCCATTGTTAAAAAAAAAAACCCTACTTTAATGAAAACAGAGAGCGTTATGCAGAATGTTAAGGCTGGAAATCCAAAACCAATTATTCTGCAAAAAGCTCTTTTCTACAAATGTGCCAAAGCAATGTTAAGGATCAATGCAGCCTAATTCCAATGGTATGAAAAGGAGTGAGTGCTCAATTCAATGTCAGTGAGTTCATAATATGATATCTACAATACCCTGTCAAGGAGGCACCTTTCAAATAGGAAGTCCTGAATACATACATATCTGGGCTACTTAGAGAGGTCTGTGCAGGGAGAAAATTAAATGTCATGGAATTCCTTGGTGGCTTGTGTAAAAAGTAGGGGAGAGAGAGTCTGGTAATATCAATTCCTTCAAATACTCTGCAAAATTCAAGGATTCATTCCCTTCTGGTCAATGTGATAGTTTAAAGATATGTCCACAAATTTTCTGACACTCTTCCTATCCACATCTATGTCATCTATGCTTGAAACTGTGTGCTTCAACCAATAGCATACAGCAGAAGTGACACAATGCTTCCAAAGATAGGTCATAAAAATCAATGTGCTTCTCTTTTGCTCACAGGAATACTTGCTCTGGAAACCTACAGAGTCTGCGTCTGCTCTCGTCCCATTGTTGGCCGAGCGCTAGCCACTGTTTGACCATACTATGTGAAAAACTCTGAGACAGGATAAGTTAGTCAAATACTTATTGAATTATTGGCCCACAAAATCTATGAAAGATGATAAAATTATTGTTGTTGTTTTTAAAAACAGTTTCCTGTCTATTCATTGCTGTATGTACAAATTCTGTTTCAATTATTCAATTTATTTTTTTTAAAGAAAATAATTCTTTTTCTTTTCTTTTTATTTTTTATTTTTTATTTTATTTATTTTTGGGACAGAGAGAGACAGAGCATGAACGGGGGAGGGGCAGAGAGAGAGGGAGACACAGAATCGGAAACAGGCTCCAGGCTCCGAGCCATCAGCCCAGAGCCTGACGCGGGGCTCGAACTCACGGACCGCGAGATCGTGACCTGGCTGAAGTCGGACGCTCAACCGACTGCGCCACCCAGGCGCCCCTTTCTTTTCTTTTTAAAGAAAATAATTCTTCTTTTTAAAGAAAATAATTCTTATTTATTTTCTTATTCAATTTATTGCATTAGTGAGAGAATTTGATTTCATTATTGATGAGAAATTGATTTTATTAAGTTTGTTTTTGTTTTGTTTATAGACATATAGTTGACACACAATGTTACATCAGTTTTAGGTGTATATTGTTGCTGTTGTAATTCACTAAAATTTGAGGCAAGGTATTGTGCAACAATAGCTAACTGGAATAGTCTGTTTATAATTGTTCAAAAAAGCATTGGGTTATTATGAAGTGTCAGCACAGAGTAATCATGATTCATTGGCTGTACTGTTTTAAACTTGGTCACAGAGGAATTTATATCATGGTAAGTAATAGTACTTTAGTTTTATACCATAATTATTTACTCTCTACCCATAGCCTCTACCTTAATTTAGAAAACAAGCATTATTAATCACCTACTATGTGTCAGGCAGGCACTCAGACATCAGGAATTCAATGGTGTAAAAGACAAATATATATCCAGTTCCGGGGAGCTTACACTCTAGTGGGAGAAACAGACAAAAACAAATAAACAATTCAAATGATTACTAATTATGGTAAGTGCCATAAAGGAAACCAACAAGTTTCTTGGGAAAATCTTACTTTTAAAAAAATTATTTATTTATTTTGAGAGAGAGCATGAGTGGGGGAGAGGGGCAGAGGGAGAGAGAGAATCTTTAGCAGGCTCCACACTCAGCACAGAGCCCCATGTGGGGCTCAGTCTTATGACCCTGAGATCATGACCTGAGCTGAAATCAAGAGTCAGATGCTTAATCAACTGAGCCACGCAGGTGCCCCAGGAAAATTCTACTTTTGACAGATGGTTAAAAAAGCTTGTATGGTACAATGGAGTACTACGCGGCAATGAGAAAGAATGAAATATGGCCCTTTGTAGCAACGTGGATGGAATTGGAGAGTGTGATGCTAAGTGAAATAAGCCATACAGAGAAAGACAGATACCATATGGTTTCACTCTTATGTGGATCCTGAGAAACTTAACAGAAACCCATGGGGGAGGGGAAGAAAAAAAAAAAAAGAGGTTAGAATGGGAGAGAGCCAAAGCATAAGAGACTCTTAAAAACTGAGAACAAACTGAGGGTTGATGGGCAGTGGGAAGGAGGGGAGGGTGGGTGATGGGTATTGAAGAGGGCATCTTTTGGGATGAGCACTGGGTGTTGTATGGAAACCAATTTGACAATAAATTTCATATATTGAAAAAAAAGGTTGTATGGTGACAGATAGTAACTATACTTACTATAGTGAGCATAATGTATAGAATTGTCAAATTACTATGTTATATACCTAAAACTAATATAACATTGTCAACTAAATGTCAATTAAAATAAATTTAAAAATTATAGAAAACATTTTGAGGAAGGAAAGAAGGAAGGAAGGAAGGAAGGAAGGAAGGAAGGAAGGAAGGCAGGCAGGCAGGCAGGCAGGCAGGCTTCCTTGAAGAGATGACATTTAAGACAGGACCAAAAAGTAAAGAAATAACCAGTCATGTTAAGAGCAGCATAAATATTCCCAGAAGAGTAATAACATGGTACCTCCTCTAACCTGGAGGTAGAAATATGCCAGAGCAAAGTCAGTGTGGCTGAAGCTTAATGCGTCAGAGTAGTGTGGAATAGACAGTGTTCCATCAAAGGATGTCTCTTCTGTGTTGTAGTGTTGTTTGGGGGGGATGCCTTTCCAAGAAAAGATTTTATTTCTCAAACTACCCCCTTGCATACAAGCACAGTCATGTGCCTGAATCCCCATCAAAAGAATGTCGGTGGAAGCAGCACACCAGACTGGCACAACCTGAGCCCATGAATGACTGCATGGAGCAAAGGCCCATTCTCTCTCCATCTTTCTACCAACACAATTAAGAAATAAACCTCTACTGGTGTTAAGGGTTCCTGGGATTTCAGGGTTTTGCTGTGACGTCAGTTAGTATCACCTTAATTGAAACAAGGGAGAGTGATACAATATTCAGCTAGAATTTGTAATGAGGCACTGGATCAAATGGTGAGGAATTTGATTTTACTCTAAGAGCACTGAGAACCCACTATTGCGTGCAGGGAAGTAAGATGATCTGATTGACATTTCAAAATCACTCCAGTCTCTGTAGAGACTGGATTGGAAGTCAAAAGAGTGAAGTATTGGGTTGGATTATTACAAAAGGTCAACATGAAGTAAAGAAATGGAAGTCCCGCATTCCATCATCTGGGAACTTTCAGCTTGGTCCAGAAGAGCAAAGTTCATAGAATTCAGAATTTCTTTGAAATGAAAAGGAATAATCACCTGGTTCAAGAGAGTGATTTGTATATTATCCTTAAGTTTTTAGATTTTCTGAAACTCTTAATAAACACTTCATATATTTTGGAAAACATAATCCATTTATACATCACTTCACCCTGGCTATGTCAAGGAAGGTTTCTGTCAAGCTCCTCACCACTTGAGATATATATAGAACAGTGGACTGAGACCCTATAAAGACAGTATTATCTGTATCAAGCCAAGCACCATCTTCTTGCTTCAAAAACCAAGTTCTGAACATGACTTAAAACCCTAGCAAATTAAGATACCATCACTATGAGGATTGAAATAATCTGGTGGACACAAATGATGAATAAATACTCCAAAGTAAACCATACTTCCAAACACAAGCCCAGGGGGAACACAGGGGACAGAACACTTCACTGGGCCAGAAGGATGTGTAATGGGGCCAGGAGTGGGGTAGGAAGAGTCAGAGGATGAAATGTTTGAGCACAAGTTTATCCAAGGAAAGAAGCATTATGTCATGTGATAATATAGGGTCTATTGCTTCTTCGCTTTATTTTACAATTGCTATTACTAATTTAACTTTCATTAGAGAGTCTTTTACTGAGGAAGAATCTTTAGCTAAACACAAAGTTCAGGTGATTTTAGTTATCTTTCATAAGTTAGTATTTTCAATGCACTGTTACAATTTGTTAAAGGATGTTCTAAATATGTTCCCCAAAATGTAATGGGTTAAATCAGAATCTGAAAGAATAGGGTCTAAAATATGTAAAATATATAATGCATTAATATATATTAATATGCATTAATATATAATGCATATTTATAATATGTAAAATATAATATATATAATATATATATAATGTAAAATATATAATCTAGTATTATATGGGTGTTTGTTGTTTTTTATGTTTATATAAAGTCTATCAAAAGGCTTCTTATTCTACAAAACTCAGGGCTACCAATATAAAAAGAATATAAGCCTGTAAGTGGCCTCAGGAATGCTGAACTGAAAAACATCTACCTGTCCACAAGCCCCATTTACACATTTATTCTGTGGGAAAAAAAGAAAATATACACATATATATATATATTTAATTATCTTCTTTCAGAGAACATCTATCAGTTTCAAGTTTTTGTTGTTATATTGTGATGGTTAATGCTGTTTTAGTATGGTCTTTGACATCTGCATGAAATCCTCAGGTTTTATGAAGGAAATCACATACAACACACATCAAAAACTGTCATAACTGTGAATGCCCCAGAAATACTTGCAGAAGGCAAAAAATGATTGAAAACTGGAAACTGTATACATTAACATTTTTTAGCTTTTATCCACTCTTTAGTTTTGACCCATGCAATTGCATGACCTGAAAGACAAAATGTAGCTCTTCACAAAGATTCAAAGTGATTCCCAAATGGCATGATACTTCTTGTCTCTTCTGAAGATTCTAAACTCAAGCCAGCCAGATAGTATTTCTTGCTTTTCTCACCTGAAGATTTTGTTCAGATTTGAGTTATCACTCTAAAGTAGTTTAAACTGATTCTAAAGACCCTGGCCAATCATCTATTCATCCATTCCACAAACAGTAATAAGCCTTTACTAGGTGACAGATACAACACTACATTGAAGGCCCTACATAAATATGACATCACCCTTACCCTTGAGAACAGAACAGAATAATCTCTAATGTCATGTGATACGTTTGGGGACCATAGACAAGGGACAATGAACTCTGCCCAAATGCCCCCAGCCTCAGTAGTCAATGAGTTCATCTTAACATAAATTCATATGTGTTGCTTGTTCAGTAGATTCCCTTCAAGACCTCAGTCTTGAGGAAAGGAAAGCTTTCCTTTAATATTTCAAAGAGGCTCTAGGCAGCATCTCAAATAATCTTTCCATTTTCCCACCAGGCCTCTATGTCCGTAAGTCATCACAGTCGCCTTTATATTCTGTCACCAATAAATAGGCAAGGACAGTTCACTGTTGGTATAATATTGAGTGGAGTGGCTTCCTGTCTCATAATTAGTACCATATTTTGCTTTCTTGTCATCTGGGCAGCTATAAGCCTCTGCCCCAAATCTCTTGCTCCATAGGGCTCACACTTAGCAGTGGGGACCAGAACTGTCACCCACTGCTATTACATTCTATCCATTTCCTTATGTTTTATTTGTATCCAAATGATATCATATATATTCTTCTGCAAGTTGTTTTTTCCCATTACTGGTATTTTTTAACGTAGTGTATTAACATATAAGTACTAAGCCATGTGCTAGCCTTTGCATTCCACTGTATGAGTAAACTTCCTACTCTCCAAAGCGGGTGTCCAGCTGCTCTCTGTGAGAGTACCAGTTTTCCCACAAATCTTCTCAATGCTAGATATTATCACTTTAGCTTCTACTAATCTGATAGGTGAAAAATGGAATCTCATATTTATCCCCTGAGGAGTAGTGAGGTTGAGCATTATAACTGGACACATCTTATCTGTCTCCCTATATCTCTTGGTTTACATTTGCTTCCCAGGCTCTCAGTTGCTTACTTTGCTTCTGTTGTAGCAGCAACTGAGGGGCCTCACACATACCTGTGATTCTACTGCCTGGATCCAAGTAGTTACTTTCTCAGGAATATAGGACTCCATCTTGGCCATTAACATGTAGTCAGGCCAACCACCATTCTGATTCTCCTCACACTTGAAGGGAGACGAAACATCATACCACAGGTTCAGGATCCTTCTTCAGAGTGAATGTCACCATATAGAGGAGTCAAAATCCATCAGACTAGCTTTGAACAAGGGAGAACCAACAGATGATAAGGAGAATAAATTTCATCCACTCCCTGTCTTCCAAAGCTGGCTCTGAGGTATAATATCTATGAAGAAGCTATTCCAAAGATAACCCATGTGGACAAGTAGACAGACATACCATTCAACTGACTATCTCTTGGCTTTTTGTGAAGCAGTGGCCAGAGTATAATACATCATCCTGCATTGTTTCCTTCCTTCCCTTTCCCCTCACAATCCTGCAGCAGATTGTACTTTTTTTTTTTTTTTTGGAGGTAACAAGGTTCACTAACAATTTCTGAAGAATGTAATGCTTTAGACTGAATCTATGTTTCAGAAAGATGACTCTGGAGACATAATGGAAACTGAATAGGAATTAGGGAGAAACTAAGACAGAAGACATGTTTTTAGGAGTTTATTCCATTGGAGCAGGTTCCAGCTGGGGTAACAATAGTGGAAATAAAGGAGAGTCATATTGAAGAGAGGTTGGGGAATTAAGTGTTGATTTGATTATTCATGAGAAGAATATAGAGGCAGGAAGGGTAAAGCATGGGGTAGCAACAGTTATCAAAGACTGGATAAAGAAGATGGACTGGGAAGACTGAGAAAGGCCAGGAGGTAAGAGAATTTGGAACAGATAGAATTTCAAGGAGAAACTGACTAATGATGTTACATAATGCAGAAATGTCAAATAGCCTAAGAATGAAGAAGGAGCTATGAATGCAGCCATTAGGCATTAGTAGAACATCAGTATCAAAGGAGGGCTGGAGTCCATAAGAGATAGTGGATTTCAAATAAAAATAAGTTGGTAGAATAAGATGATTGAACAATAGTCTGAAGTAGCAGTGGGAACCCAGGGGAAAATCCAGGGTACAGGCAATCAGAGGGCCTGGGAGCCTCAAACTAAGAGAGGCCAGTACAGCAATTTCAATGTAAGCCTGGGAAAAAGTGTCAAGATTTCTCAGGCAAGAAGGTAGAAGTATATTGGGGAAAAGCTAGAAAATGGTATTTATTGGTAACTGAAAAGGGGTTCCAGAGAATTCAGAGGAATGGGATCAAAGGAGATCAGTGGAGGAGGGGGTGAGGTAGTTTTCATTTCCAAGTAAAGGTCCCACCTTTAATGATTCAGTTTTGTTGTCAATTTAGCCTCCATTTTGTAGGTGGCCCCAGGGTTTACAGTAATCAAGGTATTTGGATTTGTGGTTTCTTGGGAAGCCACTCTGTTCCCTGAAATACCACCAATACAAATCTATCAACCTATTTGCAAATGCTTCTGGGACAATCATCTCTAATATGGTGGTGAAGATTAGATGAGAGCAATGCCCTGTGGGCATTAGACACTGGGAACATCAGGGCCTCCAGGAAGTAGGAGAGAGTTTCTGCAAGTTTGAAGAGTAAGATAAGATTTACCTACTTCATTATTAAAGATAAAATTTACCTACTTCATTATTTTTATTAAGGGTAATGCCTCTTTCTAAAATCTATAACACAAACTGTTCCCTTACATAAGTTACTGTGTCTCCTACAAACACACACACACACACACACACACACACACACACACACTCCCCTTCCTTTTAAAAGTAAACTTCAGAGAATGCAAAAAGAAACTTTAAACCAGTCTGCGTGAATTATTGCAACTACAAAAGAGAAACCCAAAATAATAAGTATCACAACTACTTAAAATGTGACTTGTTTAAAATGTGACTTTGGCTATTTCAAGATAGCCAAAGCAATCTTGAGAAAGAAAAACAAAGCTGAAGATAACACAATCCCAGATTTCAATATGTACTACAAAGTCATAATGAAAACTGGCACACATAGATCACTGGAACAGAATAGAGAGCCCAGAAATGAATGTACACGTATATGGTCAATTAATCTACAAGAAAGGAGGCAAGAATATATTATGGGGAAAAGACAGTCTCTTCAACAAATGGTGCTGGGAAAACTGGACAGCAAAAGAATGAAACTGGACCAGTTTCTTGTACCATATAAAAAAATAAAGTCAAAATGGACTTAAATGAGAGACCTGAAACCATAAAAATACTACTAGTAAATATAGTCAGTAAACGCTCTGACATCGGACTTAGCAACATTTTTCTAGATACGTCTCTTCAGGCAAGGGAAACAAAAGCAAAAATAAACTACTAGGACTAAACCAAAATAAAAAACTTTTGTACAGTGAAGGAAACCATCAATAAAATGAAAAGACAACCTACTTAATTGGAGAAGATATTTGCAAATGACAAATCTGATAAGGGGTTAATATCCAAAATATTAAAAGAATTCACACAACTCAACACCAAAAAAGAAAAAAAAAAACCAATCTGAGTAAAAGATGAGTAGAGGACCTAAAATAGACATTCTTCCAAAGAACACATACACATATCCAGCAGACACATGAAAAAATGCTCACCATTACTAATCATTAGAGAAATGCAAATCAAAACCACAATGAGATATCACCTCATACCTGGCAGAATGGCTAAAATCAAAAACACAAGAAATAACAAATATTAGCAAGGATGTGTAGAAAAAGGAAACTTTGTGTGTTATTGTTGGGAATGTAAATTGGTGCAGCCACTAAGGAAAACAGTATGGAGGTTTCTCGGAAAATTAAAAATAAACTACCATATAATCCAGTATTTCCACTACTGGGTAACAAAGGAAACAAAAACACTAATCCAAAAAGATATATATACCCCTATATCTATTGTAGCATTATTTACAATAGCCAAGATATGGATGCAACTGAAATACCCATTGATAGATGAATGGATAAAGAAGATGTGGTATAGGGGCGCCTGGGTGGCGCAGTCGGTTAAGCGTCCGACTTCAGCCAGGTCACGATCTCGCGGTCTGTGAGTTGGAGCCCCGCGTCAGGCTCTGGGCTGATGGCTCAGAGCCTGGAGCCTGTTTCTGATTCTGTGTCTCCCTCTCTCTCTGCCCTTCCCCCATTCATGCTCTGTCTCTCTCTGTCCCAAAAAAAAAAAAAAAAAAAAAAAAGATGTGGTATATATACACAAAATGGAATATTATTCAGCCACAAAAAAGATGACCTCTTGCCATTTGCAACAACATGGATGGACACAGAGAATACTATGCTAAGTGAAAGAGTAAGATAGAAAAAGACACATATCATATAATTTCACTTTTATGTGGAATCTAAAAAACAAAACAAATAAACAAACAAATACACTCTTAAACAGAGAGAACAAACTGGTGGTTTCCAGAGGGGAATCTAAAAAACAAAACAAATAAACAAACAAATAAATACATTCTTAAACAGAGAGAACAAACTGGTGGTTTCCAGAGGGGAGGTAGGTGAGGACTTGGCTGAAATAGATAAAAGGGATTAAGAGGTACAAACTTCCAGTTATAAAATAAATAAGTCAAAGAGATGAAAGTTACAGCACAGTCAATAATATTGTAATGATGTTATATGGTGAAGATGGTGACTATACTTAGCCACGAGCACAGCAATATATAGAATCGTTGAATCAATATGTTGTACACCTGATGTCAATATAATATTGTAGGTTAATTATACTTCCATAAAAAAGAAAATTAAGCAACTATACTTCTAAAAAAGAAAGAAATGGCAAATATATTAGTTTATGAGGTTGAGTGAATTATTGAAAGAGTGATTTTAAGAGGAGAAATATAGAGATAGGATCTATCCTAACAAAATTAGATAACCAATAACGAACATAAGCTACATTTGTCTTTTTCATGAAAAAACTATTTCTATTATTATCTGCAATCAGTTTCCTTAATAAGAGTTCGGGACAATTTTCAATATTTTGCAAAACAATATTTATGATATGACTTACTTCTACATAAGTTTCACCTCAAATTAAAATTACTTTTTTTTTTTATATATATGAAGTTTATTGACAAATTGGTTTCCATACAACACCCAGTGCTCATCCCAAAAGGTGCCCTCCTCAATACCCATCACCCACTCTCCCCTCCCTCCCACCCCCCATCAACCCTCAGTTTGTTCTCAGTTTTTAACAGTCTCTTATGCTTTGGCTCTCTCCCACTCTAACCTCTTTTTTTTTTTTTCCTTCCCCTCCCCCATGGGTTCCTGTTAAGTTTCTCAGGATCCACATAAGAGTGAAACCATATGGTATCTGTCTTTCTCTGTATGGCTTATTTCACTTAGCATCACACTCTCCAGTTCCATCCACGTTGCTACAAAAGGCCATATTTCATTTTTTCTCATTGCCACGTAGTATTCCATTGTGTATATAAACCACAATTTCTTTATCCATTCATCAGGATGTGGAGAAACGGGAACCCTCTTGCACTGTTGGTGGGAATGCAAATTGGTGCAGCCGCTCTGGAAAGCAGTGTGGAGGTTCCTCAGAAAATTAAAAATAGACCTACCCTATGACCCAGTAAAATTACTTTTAACCTCACACTCACTTCCATCTTACCTAAGGTAGATGAGATACTAAAATCTAAGTCAGGCAGAGAGATCTCTTCCATCAAGAGTCTCAGATGAGGGCATATGGCCGCTCTTGACAGTACACAGCACCTCCTCCTTGTCTCCACGTTGCTTATCATGTTGACGATTATGAATACTTTTATATTTTTTACCTTTTTTCAAGTTTATTTATTTATTTTTGAGAGAGATAGAGACAGTGCCAGCCAGCAGTGGAGGGGCAGAGAGAGGGAGAGGGGGAGAATCCCAAGACAGAGAATCAGTGCAGAGCCCAGTGTGTGGCTCGATCTCACGAACCATGAGATCATGACCCGAGCCGAAACCAAGAGTCAGACACTTAACCGACTGAGTCACCCAGGTGCCCCAATTATGAACACTTTTAAAAGTCAATGGTATTTAGATACATATTTCCAGTTATGGAATAATAAGCCACAGGAATAAAAGGCACAGCACAAGGAATACACAAAAAAATATGTAATTGCTTAGTTATAAATATTTTTTAAAAAAGTCAATGGTATTTATTTCTATCCCGCTAAACAAAAATAAAGCACCAAAAGCAGAGACAAAAAAAAAAAAAGTGACTTGTGCTTCATAATCAAGCTGTCTGGCTGAGCTGTTTTTTAATCAGGTGTCAGAAGTATATCCTGCAGCCAAAATCTTCAATTATTGAAAACGTCCCTCAGAAAAAATTGTAAAGTGCATTGCAAGTTACATACCAATTAACATGTTATTTTAAAAATGATATCATAAAATTAAAGTGAATAGGAAGATCTCAAAAGAATGTCTCATATTGGCTAGAAATTAGCTTCTGGTTTCATTGAAGAATCAAGATATTAGAATGGCAAAATGAGGGGCGTCTGGGTGACTCAGTCGGTTGGGTGTTCGACTTCAGCTCAGGTCATGATCTCACAGCTCATGGGTTTGAGCTCCGCATCAGGCTCTGTGCTGACAGCTCGGAGCCTGGAGCCTGCTTTAGATTCTGTCTCTCTCTCTCTGTTCCTCTCCTGCTCACACTCTGTGTGTGTGTCTCTCCCTCAAAAATAAATAAACATTAAAAAAAATTTTTTTAGAATGGCAAAATGAGATCACAGAGCTAAAAATGTACAAATGTATATACAAAGCAATGCTATTTTGTTTTTAAGGGCAGACCTGAATCTGTCCACTCAAAGGCATGCAGGCCTAGTCAGGGTATTATCCACCTTGGGAAGTAACTAAATTAATCCCAGCATTTTGGGGACTTCCTACACAATCCTTTGGATTTGTTCAGTGGTGACACTGAGACATTGGGTTTGGTTTTGGGAAATAGTCAAAAGCAGTTTGGAGTTTGGTTTGGTAAATCAGATGGATTATATGATGGAGAAACACCACTTTTTGTTAAAGAAGGGAAGGTGGTTATAAATTGATGAAAATTATTTTTCTGCACCTAATAAACTGGCTCTGGGGGAAATTCACCCCGGGAATTTCTGGAAGTGTTTTAAGAAATGGCAGTATTATTGAAATAAATATAAACTCTAAAATGACTACTTCAGAGAGGAAAACATACATTGAGATATATAAAGTCCCTCCAACCTTGCTATAGAGTGGGGAGCTTACACTCAATATATTATTTTTAATGCATTTTAAAGAAACAAATTGTGATAAGGATTATCTAAATTCTTGTACATGTTAAATCTCATTACTTTGTAGCCATACTGTGTATTCCCTCCATGTGATTATAGGAAGCATTTTATATACACTGAATTCAAAAGTCTTTTGCAGACAGGTGGCTGATGAATTACCAGATCTTTAATTCATAAATTTAACTTGCTACACTCATTTGGTTTATTGTGCATAATACACACAAACCCTGAATGATTCATACAAACTATTTTTTACTCATAAAAACATGCCAAAACCTTTTCAGAGAGTTGCTTTTGTCTCTTTTCAGAGTGCTCATTCTTCAGTGTGTATAAACAAGCAAATGCTTTGATATTCAAATTAATAAAAGCAGTCAAAACGAGAAATGAATCCATCTGAAAATCATATGCTTCCATTTGATGCATATTAATGAAAAGCTCTCACACACAAATTATTTGAGAGGGTATTTACCTTACATGCAATGAAAAACTCCCTTACAGGTAAAGCAGATAGAAAGGTTATTTTATAGTTAATCACGAAATCTGAGTTCTAGTTCTGCCTCCCCCAGAACAGCAAGTGGCTGGGAGCATGGACTTTGAGCTTGGTGGGATGTGAATTTAAACCTAACTCGGCTATTTGTTAGTTGTATGACCTTGAGCAAGTTACTTGACTTCTCTGAGCCTTAATTTATTCACCAACAATATGGAAATAATAACTATACCCATTTCAGAAAGTAATTTTAAGAATTAACTAAAAGAATGCATGTAACTTTCTTAGCTTAGTACCTGAGACTTAATTAGTTGTACTTATTAATAGGATTATTAAGTTGAACAACTCTTTTTTCTGTGTTATCACTTTTCTTTCCATAAAATGAGAACGTTACCTAATTAATCAGTGAGAAATAAATGAGGGGACAGAAAATAATTTAAATGCTATGCAATGCTGGAAATTGTCACGAAATACAAAATACTACTCTGGCTCCATTACAAAGAACAATAAAATGCCTTATTCCCCCCAGCTAATTCAAATTGGACACACCTTCTCAAGTGCTTACATCTCCTCTGTTAGCAATAGGAATGTGATCATTTCAGTCTGAGCTGATTGAGTTTCTCTGGGCTTCACAAACAGATGGGATCATCGTAGGTATAATAAATCAAATTTCACTGGTTCCCGCCCCATCAGGCAGGATGTGCAAGCAAATTGCTTTTTAAATACCTTCCAACGCTCTCAGAATCTCACTTGGGTATGCCTGGGGGTCCCCACAAGGTATCTCAAGTGTGCTCACAAACATCTCTTTGGGCTCTTGTCATCATATGGTGATGGTTAGGTTCTTCCTCTCCTTGCCCAGCTCTTCTGTAACAATCAGACTGATGGAACTGATGAGGGTGGAGGAAACCAATATAAATCGCAAGGGTTAGTGGTCCAGAAGTATCCAGGATCACCCTTATGCTGGATGTCAACACACAGTCACCCTTGCTGAGGGGAACTTCCCAAAAGTTTCACCCAAAGCCTGAACCAATTCTTGAGAGCCCATGGAGAAATACTGAAATCAAGCTCTTTGCCACGTTCTAAGACAAGAGGTGAGTCCCTTTGATCTTATATCTCTAAACCTATCTTTTCTTCATCATCCTCCACTCAGTCTCTGCTTGGGGAAGTAAGATAAGGTCTTGGTTAAGCACTCCTGGTTCCCCTCCAACTCTCTCCATCACAAGATATTTGTGAAATATAAAACAAAAATGGTGCTGAGAAAGTAAGATGTATCCTCTACCTTCTGTCCCTTCAGGGCCTGGGGACTCTGGCTAGATGGATGAGAGGGTTATAACTTTGGAGAGGTAAAGGCTTTTGTAATGTAATAGAGGAGTTCATTACTGCTCTACTGAGCATTTTTAAAAATTGTTTTCATGTTTATTTATTTTGAGAGAGAGAACAAGAGCAGGGGAGGGGCAGAGAGAGAATCCCAGGCAGTCTCTGCACTCTCACTCAGCACAGAGCCCAATGCGGGGCTTGATCTCATAAACTGTGAGATTGTGCCCTGAGCCAAAATCAAGAGTCAGTTGCTCAACTGACTGAGCCACCCAGGCGCCCCTATACAGAGCATTTTTAATGTATCTGGAATCTTTCGTCTTCTTTTTCTTATTCTAGCTGAGAGGAAATTCTGTTTCTTCTCTTTCTTTACTTCCTCAGTTAAATGGGCAAGGGTGTGTGTGGCCCAAAGGAGAAGGAGCACCTGAGATCTGGGACTTTCAGATTTCTTTCTAAACACTCTGAAAAGTCACCAGAAATGAAAAGGAAGACACTGTGTCCAGGATTAACCTGGACACAAGAGACTAAGCACAAAAAAGTCCTGTGATCTAATAACATTTACCAGAAGCTGTTTCCTCGTTTTTTTTTTTAATTTAATACTTTATTTAATCATGTACAATATATTCATAGTTCTTTTTTTTCCTCGTTTTTATTTTTAATGTGTATTTATTTTTGAGAGAGAGCACACAAGAGAGAGTGTGAGCGCGGTAGGGGCAGAGAGAGAGGGAGACACAGAATCCGAAGCAGGCTCCAGGCTCTGAGCTGTCAGCACAGAGCCCGATGCAGGGCTCAAACCCACAAGCCCTGAGATCATGACCTGAGCCGAAGTCAGATGCTTAACTGACTGAGCCACCCAGGCACCCCTGGATCACTTAAGATCTCTTAATGTAGTCGTGAGTGATCATTCATCTCTTGGTTGTGTGATTCAGTACCCAGCTGTAGAAGTCACAGACAGTGATGACCTCTGTTACTTTCTGGGCTCAGTTACCCCTAGGATTTTATGTCAGATAAGAGGAAACAGTTTCTTAGGGGTGCCTGGGTTGATCTGTCAGTTAAGCATCCGACTTCGGCTTAGGCCATGATCTCAGGGCTCATGGGTTTGAGCCCTGTATCGGGCTCTGAGATGACAGTTCAGAGCCTGGATCCTGCTTCGGATTCTGTGTCTCCCTTTCTCTCTGCCCCTCCCTCGCTTACGCTCTCTCTCTCTCTCTCTCTCTCTGTCTCTGTCTCTCTGTCTCTCTCTTAAAAATAAACATAAAAGGGGCGCCTGGGTGGCTCAGTCAATTAATGTCTGACTTCAGCTCAGATCATGATCTCACGTCTGTGGGTTCGAGCCCCGCATCAGGCTCTGTGCTGACAGCTCAGAGCATGGAGCCTGCTTCGGATTCTGTGTCTCCCTCTCGCTCTGCCTCTCCCCAGCTCACACTCTGTCTTTCTCTCTCTCCCTCTCAAAAAGAAATAAAACATAAAAAAAATCAAAAATTAAAAGAAAAACATAAAAAATTTTTAAAAAAGAGATCTTAAATGATCCTGAAGCATCTGTCAAAATAAAATTTTACCAGCCTTAGAAATCTTCAGAATCAAAAGGAGACTAGAGACATATAAGAATCTATCACAGAATGCAAAAGGTAGATTTTTTTTTTATCATGGGTTACGCTTAAGTAGTCCTTAGGGCCAAGGACTGAAATTCTGACTTGATGTTAATTTAATCTTGGTTGGGCAGTTCAGGTATATATGCATATATGGGTAGGTAGGTATAATGTCTTGGCTCCACTTGGCAGTGAGGGGACCTGATTTCTCAAATAAAACTGGATCCCGTGCCCCTTCACTGAGTTGTCCAGACTCCATAAAATGACCTCAGAATCTTCAGATGACCTGGGAATGACTGAAACTTGAAGGTACCTTTGTCTTAGTAGGAGAGGATTTTGTGGGTGCAGCCTGGTCCAAATATCACACAGATTTGTGACCAGATAAAGGAACCAGGGGACAGAAAAAAACCCAAGACAGGGTTATTGAAATACCAGGATGAAGGAGAGACATCAAGAAAGAGTCTCTATATATGTGGTTCTGAGGAATGAATGACACTTTCATGGGAATATATAATCCTATGGTTCATGTGCCCAATACACACTTCCAGAAGGAATTAGCCATGTTTCTCCTATAAAAAATAACACATATGGAGAAGTGAAAGCCACTTTACAGACAAAATTGTCAAAATAAGGCAATGAATAAAAGCTATAGGAAGAGACATTTCAAAGACATTCAATATAAAATGTTTTAACAACTGAAAGATGGAACAGGTTACCTTTGGAGCTTGTATAATAAAATAATTAAGAGCATAGATTTGAGACTCAGAAAACTATGGATTTGAATCCTGATGTTTAACATCTACTCACCATGTTACTCAACTTCTTTGGACCTCTCTTTTCTCACCTGAAGACTATGGATAATAACTTCTCTAGAATATTGAAGGATTCATGATATAATACATATAAAGCACTTATATAGAATCTGACACTTAAAAAGACTGAATAAATGAAAGCTGTTGTCATTATCGTTTTTGTGTTAATAACTGGCATGAACTACAGATAGAGGAGATAGTTAGTTTTGGGAGTTTATATCGTGTAAACAAAAAATGTTTCTAAGCAAATGTATTCTAAGCAAACAATGACTTTAAACTGACAGCTCAAAGGAGATGAAATTAATTGTGTCCGCTGGCAAGAGAAGACTCAAAAATGTGTAAGTCTGTTCACTGTACCTCTCCATCATACCCATGTGATGTGGACTGTATGGTCCAGCACAATAAACCAGACAGATCAATAAAGTTTAAACAAGAATTCCCACATGAGGTAATGCAGGGGAAAAAAAACCCATCAAATTGGATTATGACATAAAGGGCCTCTGTGTGCATGTTGAAAATATCTGTAAGTGTTTTTATATGACCTGAAGCTGAACACCAACAGCTAGTGATTACATAAATAATAGAGCAGGAAGATAGCAACAATATTTAAGGTTATTCAAGACAATGAGTAAGCATAAAGCTGCCATTTGAAATGAGAGCATCTAACCCAATTCTATAAGGAATTAATTAGCTGATCTTTTATTTACTTGAAACACTTACCAAATTGCTTTCAGAAAGACAAATACAACTGTCTCCACTGGTGAACTAAAGGTAAGCCCTATATTGAATGAAATAAGAACTTATAACACATTTCAAATCTATTATTTGGTTTTAGAGATTGTCTTTATTAGATGGGTATCAAAAGGATGCTTCCTGGATTAGCACAGGAGAGGAAGGACTAATATATTTAGATGTTTTTCATTGTTAGCATAAGAATTCAAAAACAAATTAATGTTAGAGAGGATCCTGTACAGAACACAGACCCTTCAAGGGACACAGAACTTGATCTTATTCAAAGTGTGAAAATAAAAAAAAACAACATTCCAATGATAGCTTCTTTATCCAATCATTGGTTCCAACTAAAAGGGACTCCCAGTCCTAGACACCGAACTGATGAGCTCAGGTTAAGCAGTCCACATGGAGCCTTTTGTTTATGAAATGGCCATGCTGTTACCAAGGAGCACAGAAAAAAGTGCCTCTGTTCCGCTCCTGCCACAGACCATGCCTGCCTTCACACTCACAGCAGGGCCAGGGGCCCTCCTTATCAGGTTCCTGCTGGTTCAGCTCCTAATGGCCTTCCTCAATTCCCATTCTGTCTGCTTTACTTTGGGCTGACACAGCAAATGCACACAGAGGAGGTTTGCAGCGTGGCAGAAGTCAAAGAGTGGAAACAAAGAAGGCTCCTTTAATTAATTAATTTTTTCTTGTTTATTTGTCTGCAGTTCTCTCAATTGATGATCAAGGATTTCAGTGACTGGCACCAGGAGAAGGCACTAGAAGAAATCAATTTTCTATAACCTCAGAGATCACAAGGCACTGGATAATAATCCTGTCTAAAAGAGAGCTACTGGAGGAGCGCCTGGGTGGCTCAGTTAGTTGAGCGCCTGACTCTTGATGCTGGCTAGGGTCATGATCTTGTGGTTGTGAGACTGAAACCCGTGTTGGGCTCTGTGCTGAGTTTGGAGCCTGCTTGTGATTCTCTCTCTTCCTCTCTCTCTCTGTCTCTAAATAAATAAATAAATAAATAAATAAATAAATAAATAAGCATTTAAAAAATTAAAATAAAATAAAAGAGAACTTCTAGGTTTGTGCAAAGCACAGCTGAAGACAAGTGGGAAAGCCTAATAGAAACATTACACCTTGACTCCAGTACTTCACAGCCATTTTGGATTCTGTTTCAATCGACTATGTCATCAACACGCTTCAGAAATGTTGTTGGGACTATTTTCTGATATAGGTCAAAGGTTGTGTCCAAAGAAATGAATGCATGAAAGAAGCTTCTTGGAAATTATCTTGTGAATTGGAAGACTTGGTGAAAGTCAGGTTATAGAAGTTAGGCTATCAGGAGGATTGAGCTTCATCAGGAAATTGTGATTCAACATGGACAAGAATATTCAAACTAATAATTTGTTGACATTGAAATATCCTATAGCATTTGTATTTCCCTTTCTAGAGATTATTTGAAGTAGCATAGGCTATCATAGGCTTCTGGCTTCTCACAGAATAAAACCCTTCCTTCTTAGCCTCATACATAAAGCCATTTATAATCTGGTGCCAGACCAGCCTTCAAGCTATATCTATCTATTCCCTACAAATCCTTTACTCCAAATCCTTTACTCCAAACCACACACTTTTGTACTTCTTTTGTATCCATTGACTCATTTGTTGATTCATATGCACATCTATTCAAAATACACAGAGCATCTCATTTATTTATCTAAACAACTGTATAAGATGGGTAGAGTGTTATGATTTTTCCTAAAGTAGGAACGTGAATGCTTTGCCAAGGCATTTGAACTTAATCTCTCAAGGACATGGAGATCCTACAAAGTACATGAAGATTCAAAGGATTTTTTTTTTGTCATGGAATTGACTCGGTCTGATTTTTATTTTGGAAAGATAATTCTGGAAATATTAGATAGGTGTGGGGTGGTGGGGGAATTGATAGTGGACAGAGGATATTGTAATGATCCAAGAAAGGTATTAATTAATTGTATGGTGATGTGAATGGGGAAACATGGAGTCACTATGAGAGACATTTAGGAGGTAAAGTAATGGAAGCCTAGGTGACTGACTAAAAAATTACATGAGGAAGAGGGAGGTTCCCAGAGGAACCCCGGGTTTCTGAATCAAGTGGTTAGATTATGGTGGTGTCATTAACTAAAATGGAAAGTGTGGGAAAAGCAGGTTTGTGGGAGAAAAATCCTTTTATGTCTTCTGGTTTAAGTACTATGTGGCATCCAAGTTGAGATGCTATTAGGCTCTTTAACACGTGAATCTGGGCTCTTCTGAGTGGAAACATAAAAAAAAGAATTAATGTAGAGTTTCTATTTTGTTCTATTTCTGTTTGCCCTTTTATTTTCACCTGAGTGATCAAAGACTCTAAGTGCTAATGTATTTTTAACACTGACTTAGAAGTGTTTGTGAGATAATGAAACACAGGCAACTGTTGGGTGAGTAAATTGGTATGGTCTTCCTGGAGGGCACCTTACCAGACTGAATCAGCTAAATATGTTTCCTCTTTGTATGGTAGATTAAAAAAAAAGCTACAGTGATTTGTAGCTCCTCCCATCAAAAAGTTGAGTCCAATTTTATACCCCTTGAATCTGCGTTTGGCCATAGAACTTGCTTTGGTCAATGGGACATTAGAAAACATGACTGAAAAGGACTGGAAATTATTTACACATTGGAGTTTGCCTTCTCTTACCATTGGTAACCACCATGCGAACAGGCCCAGGGTAGCTTACTACAGGAAGAAAGACAATGTAGAGAGAAGCCACAGCCACCCACTCACTTCACCCCAGCTGAATCATCTGAGACCTTGAACACCCTAGATCATGGTTTTTCAACCTTGCTGGTACTGACATCTGGGCTGAGATCATTCTTCGTTGTGCAAGATTATCTTCTGCATTGCAAGATATTTAGCAGGAGCTCTAGCCTCTACCCATTAGAAGCTAGTAGCACCCTTCTCTGCTACACTGAGTTAGCCAAAAATGTCTACAGACCTTGCCAAATGTCTCCTGGAAGACAAAATCACCACCATTTGAAAAGCACTGGTCAAGACCATATTTACTGTCATATTCATGGTATAGTTTTTATAATAATAGCAAGCACCATTTATTATATGCTTATTATGTCATATACACTATGGTACATATTTTACATGGATTATGTCATTTAATCCTCACTGTAAACTTAAGAAATAGATTTATTTTCTTTAATTTTTTAAAATGTGTATTTATTTTTGAGAGAGCAAGAGGAACAGAGTATGAGCAAACGAGGGGCAGAGAGAGACGGATACACAGAATCCAAAGCAGGCTCCAGGTTCTGAGCTGTCAGCACACAGCCCAATGCAGGGCTCAAACCCATGAGCCATGAGATAATACCCTGAGCTGAAGTCAGACGCTCAACTGACTGAGCCACCCAGGTGCCCCTATTATTTTGTTTAATTAATTAATTAATTGTTTGTTTGTTTGTTTAGAGACAAAGAGAGGCGGGGGGGGGGAGAGAGAGAGAGAGACAGAGAGACAGAGAGAGACAATGCCAAGTAGGCTCTGCACTGCCAGCACAGGGCCTGACGTGGGGCTTGATCTCACAAACTGTGAGATCATGACCTGAGCCTAAATCAAGGGTTGGATGCTTAGCCAACTAAGTCACCCAGGCACCCCAGAAGTAGGTATTATTCATATCTGTATTTTGCAGATTAGGAAACTGAAGTTAAAAAAGTTTAAATATTGTGCCCAAGTTCACCCAGCTAATAAGTAGTAAAGCAGGATTTGAACACAGGCAGTATGCTCGTAGCACAATTCCTTAACTACCATTTGGAGCCAATCCATTTAAATATGGCTTCTCTTTAGATACTAAAACAGAATAGTTCTAGTTTGTCTAAGATCAACCAAAACTGCCATTAATAGGCATCAACTCGGGCCAATTGTGACTTATAAATACTATGTTTTTTTATTGACTTGGTACTATCAATAGAGAGACAAGACCTACTGAGTACTCTCTCATCATCCTCTGGGATCCTACCTCTTCTGGGATCCTTCTTCTATCCTACTCCACAATAGTATTCTTACAGTACCCCCATCTCAGGTGCTATTCCTTCACACTTGGTTCTTCCAGTAACAACATAGACAACAAAGCACCTATTCATTTGAGATATCTTCCTCATATATATCAGGATATAAAATATGAGACCCAAGCCCTACTCAGAGAGCTCAAATACACTTAGTTTTCATTGTTTTTCTGTCTTTTACATTCATAACTTCATGACATTCACAACCTGCTCTGTGACTCCCCTCCACGTCTCAGAGTAGGCAGCAAATTCTCTCAGGACATGGTCTTTTGCCAAAAAAACACATTTATGAGGATTCAAATCAATCTAGAGATCACAGAATCAGAGATTGTAGAATCTCCTGGAATTTTTAAGGAGGCTCTTGTTTTTGGTTGTTTGGGTATGATAAACTTAAAGGAAAACTAATCTCACTATTTTGTTTTTTAAAATAAGTCTCTTGGGGCGCCTGGGTGGCTCAGTTGGTTGAGTGTCCAACTTCGGCTCAGGTCACGATCTCACAGTTCGTGGGTTTGAGTCCCGCATCGGGCTCTGTGCTGACAGCTCAGAGCCCAGAGCCTGCTTCCGATTCTGTGTCTCCCTCTCTCTCTGCCCCTCCCCCACTCACACTCTGTCTCTCTCTCTCCTTCAAATATAAACATTAAAAAAAATTTTTTTAATAAGTCTCTTATTAGAAGCATCCATTTTTATCATATATGCACATAGATATGTACATATGTACATATACATATAATTATTTTGGGTTTTAATACAAAAATGGATTTTATAATACCCATCACTTAAGAAAAAGTACAGTGTGGTCATGAGAGTGCCAACTTTGGCCTTTCCACAATGTGAGGACACAGGGAGAAACTGATCATCTATGGACCAGGAAGTGTCCTCACCATACACCAAAACTGTTGGTGAACCTTGATCTTGGATTTCCAGCCTCCACAACGAGAAGAGACAGACCCAAAGAAATTGAAGACCAAGCTAAGGGAGTTCTTTCATCAAATATTGGCTACAAATTACAAGTGAGGTGAAGGAAGGCAACTTTTGCCTGGATCACCACAAATAATGGATTTTTAATAAAGTCAGGAGCACAAATGAAGAGTGAAAGGAAAAAGAAGAATAAGAAAGCCTATACTGCGGTCAGGAAACTTAAACATATAGGGAGCCATATAATTTATATTTTAAAGCTACAAATATAGTAATTATTTCTATTCATTAATTAAATGACACAGTAGTATTTAGCATTATATAAAAACTCCATTCATTTAACATTCACTCTATTGTTTGGGCAATGTATTATTTAACTAACACATTGCACTCTGCTTATTATATAAAATTATGTTTACCCCCAAACTGTAATTTTCGTGGAGATACAAATGTCAGTCTATTCAGCAGATTGATTGTAAATGAGAAACATCTCAACAGACAGGAGGGAGGGAGAGAGGGAAGGAGGGAAGGATGGAAGGAAGAAGGTGGGAGGGAAAGAAAAATGGGTTAGGTTTTGACTTGTTTTTAGAAGAAAACAAATAGAAAAAAACCTCACCAAGAAGAGTGGAGAAGACCTAAGAAAGTGGAAGTGTAAAAAGCAGAATGGAATGTGACACTCAAGACTCTTTCCCTACCTACCATATTTATTTTCATGATTTGCATTCTACATTATAACCTACAGCTGTGATTTCACATTTCACATTTCTTTGTCAGAGTATTGATGGATTTATGTAGCACTGTAGTTCTTATCTCACCTATAAAGAGGCACTTCTACAATTCTGGACACACATACCTCAGAAAGAGTATCTTAAATGTATGCAAATTTCTTATTTATTTCTGGCATTTAGATTATTTGTTTCTGCTACAACATTTAGTCATTTTACTAACAAATGTAAGTTTACAAAGGTAAATTACGTCTAACAAAAAACATTCGAGATGAGTTGAATTCATTGTATATTTTCTTAAGTTCTAACTATGAAGTTTTAAAAACAATTTTTATTATAATATTGATTAAAGAGTTTGGTATTCTTAGTTTTATGTCTGTATAAATACCTAATAAATAATTTGTTTGGGAATTCAAAACTGATTAATGCATTTAGCAGACAAAATGTCCAAATCTATGTTATTACTGAGTTTTTTTTTCATTAAAATGTAATAACTATTTCCACTCAATAAAATTAAAATGGCATATTCATGAAAAAAAAGAAAAAGAGTATCAGAGCATCTGGCTGGCTCAGTTGAAAGAGCACATGATGCTTGATTTCGGGGTCATGAGTTGGAGCCCCACATTGGGTTTAGAGATTACTTAAATAAAAACTTAAAAAAAAAAAAGAATGTCAACTTTGGAGCCAACCCACAGGGTTTAAATCCTAGTTCTACCACTAAGCATTTATATGGCCTTGGAAGTCATTTGGCCTCTCTCTGCTTTATTTTCTCAATTGTAAATTGCTACTGTGATATTTGAACGAAGTAATATATGCAACTTAGAATAATACCTGACACATGGTAAGCAATATACATATTTTCACTACAATTACTAATTTTCTTTTCTACTTCCCAAAGAAGAATGGACATCCAGGTAAGTAAACATAAAGCCAAATTTTTCTAAGTGGCACAATATTACAATTTATTTAGTATTCCATAATTTATTCAGTATCCTATCGATAAGCTATTCAGATATTTTTTCCATGTTTGAACTACTAAATGCTGCATTATTGGATATATATATGTCCTTAAAAACTCATGCCCTTATTTCCTCAGGATATCTTACCCAAAGGCAGAGCACTGAATGAAAAGGTATGTCCATTTTCAGTTTTGGAAATATTTGCCAATTAAGTGATGAAACCATTGTAGTAATTCACATAGCCATCAGCAGTGTACAAAGTGTCTATTTTCAGATATACATACATATATGTACACATACACACACCTGCCGCCACCAAATAAAAACAATATTTACATTTTTTTTACCAATCCGATGGCTGCAAAATAGTATTTTGAGCTTTTATTCGCTTTTCTCTATTAGTGAATTTGAATTTCCCTTAATATAGTTACTGGCCATTTGCATTTTACCTTTTAGGAGTTTCTTATTTGTACTCTTTGCTCATTTTATTATTGTCTATTTCTTTTCATTTTGTAGTGTTCTTTGATAGTATTTTTATTAACCCACTATATGTCACATATACTGCTAGTATTTTCCTATCTTTCAAGTCTTCATCATCCATATATTAGTGAATAACCACTCTTTAGACAATAGCTCTGAACCAAAATCTTTCCTGGCCTCTGAGGATTTGTGGCTATTGAAGTATGAGCATTCAATGCAAATGCATTAGGAGATGTGCATGTTTCCTATTATAAAATCAATGCTTCTAAGAATCTCCCTCAAGTGATACAGCATCACATCAATCTTCATACTTTACCTTAAGAAAAATAAACCTTTTTCTGGAAAGAGATGTCTAGTTCATTCACTGACTCATTGTGAGCCCCATTTCTCCAGGACAGTTTTTCATCCCAAAGACTTATGTTCTTCTCTCAGACTTTGTAAGAATATATGAGTCTCAGTATGAAGTTTACACTAAGGGCTCCAGGATCTCTGTGGTTTTCAATTAGCTCAGGGAAGGCCTAGTGCATCTTACCTCAAACATTCACTAGATCAAGTATCACGCCGTCTTATGTCTGTGTCTTTTGTCTTCCCAATGAAATGGTAAGCTCAGTTGTGATTTTTCACTTTGCTTTTCAGGAGCCCTGATGTTTTCTTGGACACAGAACAAGGCTATTTGGAATTTCTCCCTGTAAATAATGATCTATTTATGGACCTGTTTCTCTGACACATTTCTCCTGACATAGTTCTCAAGACACAGAGAAAAAAAAGGAATGAAGTGGGGCCAAATGGCTCTTGAGCATGGCAAATGGGATAAAGGAGCAGATGATTCACTCAGTCAGTCAACTGGCAAAAATTAATCGAGCCTCTTCTATGGAACAGGCTGGGTGCCCACCTACCAATATGGTACAATTTGAGGAAAATCACAAGACTTACCTAGGCTAAAACACCTCTATCAGCAATAAAGATTCACTTCCTTAAAATATTAGTAATATCTTACACAAAATCAGCAGCCCCCCCCCCAAAAAAAAGAAACACATGACAATAATCAAAATGGGCCAGAAGTAAAAGAAATGGAAGGGCTGCTCAAAGATGGGATACTGTTCAAAATAAACCATAGTCACAGATGTACTTGGAGGAAGAAATTACCTACAGCATGACCATTATAAACATGTATTTTTCAAGCACAAATACTAATGATGAGGAAATCACATGGCTCAGACCTGAAGATAAATTCAAGCTGGTTACAATCTACAGTGGGGGTTAAAAATGAAAGGAAAGAGAAACCAAAGTCAATGTAGTGGAGATTTCTTGGGCTGATGAAGGAAAGGAATGGTGTGTTCCTGATACAAACTACAGAATGGTGAGGAAGAGCAGGGATAAAAGACAAATATTCACCTACTGGCTAAAAGACAACATGATTGACCCAGTGCTCAGATACATGCTTAATATTGTTTTTGTGATTTCACTTCTCAGAGTGGATGGGGTCATTAGGTAGACTACTATTCTGTAACCTATTCTCATCAACAATTATGTGGAATGAGGGAAACATCCTTAAAACAGGAACATGAGAGTTCATGATAGCCAGCCAGGAGTATTTCAAGGACTCCAGAGAATAAAGGAACAAACCCCCCAATCTAAAGCTGCAGAAATGGTTAAAAGGATTAGATGTATGTATATGAGAGAAGGAGAGTCTCAAGAGTAAAAATATGGCTGAAAAACAACAACAACAACAACAAAATGATCAATGACTCTGCTGGGAAAGGAAAGGTAAGTTATCTAGAAAGACCAGTGTGACTACACAAGGCTGGATTTCAATAAGCTTCACTTTAAAGACTGTTTGCTAACATGGACACATAACCAAGATAAACACATTAAGATAATTTCAAGATTTGTAATAACAGTAACACAAAGAATAAACTAAAGGAACTAATGGTTGAGGAAAAGTTAAAAGAGGAAAAAGGGGATTTTATTGGCATTGGTAAGAGTAAGAGACATGTTGAATCAGGGCAGATGATGGAAAAGAAAAATGTGAAACTTGGTAATTCTCCTGTTGCCCTGGGTGGGAGTATGGATTTCAAAGCTGTCTAAGGGAGGGGGTGGGAGTCATTCATTAGGAATCGGCAGCAAGAGCTGTCTAAAATGGGCAAGAGAGAAAATAAAAAGAAATGCAAGGGAAAGGTAGCTCAGAGAAAAGGGGCAGGAGCCTGGGAAAATGTCACAACAAAAACTATCTTGGGGAAGTCCATATGGAGCAACTGATACAGTGAAATTTGTGTTCAACAGGCCCTCATTGTACTGCACTTATAAACACAAACATGCCTAAGAATGTATATGTATATTCTCCACTGCAGGAGAAAACCAGCGTTGGTTAGTTGATATGAATTTCTAAATTTCTTTATTTTTAACATGCCTATATCTGAAGGGTGTTGCTGATATTTTGTACAAGAGTAAGGAAAGGAGAAATCAATTGACATTTATTGGGAATGAGCAACACGCTGGGAAATTTACACACAGCTTAAATACTCCTTACAATAATCATATGAGGTACGTGTTATTAGTCCATTTTTAGATAAGGAAATTGAAGGCCGGACAGGTTAAATATATTGCCTATGTCAAAGCCAGTAAAGCAGAACTGAAAATCATCTGTTGTACTCTAGAGCCCACACTTATCTCATTATTCTATACTGTCTCCGGGGCAGGTCAAGGATATCATAAAACTCTTCAAACCTCAGGTGGCATAATTGCTTACCATGTACACAGCTTTAGGTCAAGCATCTTATCTGACCCTTGCTAAAATAAGCTTCTTAAGAGCAATCATTTGGAATCTCTAACCCAGAACATTTTTAGCTCACCCTCTCCCTACCCATTGCCCAACCAAGTTGTTCCATTAGACATCAAAAGTTCAGGGTAATCCCATTCATCCTTGACTCTTTGGGTTCACTTACTTATCCACTCTTCTATTTATTCATCCATTTAACAAATATTTACCGCATACTCAAATATTCTAATAATCAAAGAAAAGGAATGTGTCCAGTTTCAACTTTAGCTTGTCATTAAAACCTCAATCCATCTGTCCAGGTCTTGCCTATTCATCCAGTTGAATTTTCCCAGTGATTTTCATCAAAAGAGTTTTGGTTTCTCCAACTCTACAGAGGTAAAGGGCATGAGACCCTTATTTGTTACTGAGTTTAATGCCTTCAGACCTCACAGCCCTATATGGGAAGACTTCTCCTTCTATTTTAGGTTCATCTGAAATAGCTGACCCCTTCTGGATCAGCTCAGGTTCCTCCTTCCTTCCCTCCTCCCTTTGTCCTCTCCATTTTCCTCTTCTGCAAGCAGCCCCCTTCTCCACTCACCTACAGTTTTATTTTTTTAAGTTTATTTATTTGACGGAGAGAGAGTGTGTGTGTGTTCATGAGTTGGGGAGTGGCAGAGAGAGAGAGAGAGAGAGAGAGAGAGAGAGAGAGAGTCCCAAGCAGGCTCCTCACTGTCCCAAGCAGGCTCTGTGCTGATGCGGGGCTCCATCTCACAAACTGTGAGATCATGACTTGAGTCGAAATCAAGAGTTGGCTGGCTGCTTAACCAACCAAGCCACCCAGGTGACCTGTCACTTATAGTTTTAAAAACAAGGCTGAAAATCTTCTCACCCCTTTTAAGTAATCTCAGACACACTTCATATTAAAACAGGAACATAGTAAGCAAAAAACTTAATAGCTTTAGGTAAGTAATAAATGATCCCCTGTATGAATGCCAAACATATACTCTGTTTACCACAGAACACTTCCAAGTCATATCAAAGAGAAACACATCTGGCCTAGGGTGATTTATATCCTCATCCAGCATGTATGTTTCCATCTGATTCACACTACATGCTTTGGTTTTCAAATGCCAAATGAACAGTAAAAAATTGAGTCCTGCATTCCTGGAAGAGTTACATTTTCTCCCTTCATTCTCTATAAAATGATGGTGCTGAATTAGTTAACAGTGTATTAGTAAATGAGCACTTTTGCAGAATTTTAGTTTACCCTCTCATATATTATCCCCAAACAATTCTTTATGAGTTACCCTTGTCTTCATTTTATAAATGAAGCAATGAAATCTAGAGAGGTTGAGAAAACTCTCAGGTCACATAGTGAGTGAGAGATGTATCAAGGCTCAAACTCAGATTTTTTTTTTTTAGAGAGAGAGAGAACATGAGTGCACATGTTTAGGGAGGGGCAGAGGGAGAGGGAGGAGGGGAGAGAGAGAGAGAGAGAGAGAGAGAGAGAGAGAGAGAGAGAGAGAGAGAGACTGAGTCTTAAGCAGGCTCCACACTCAGCTCGGAGCCCACAACCATGTGATCATGACACAAGTCAAGAGCCAAAATCAAGAGTCGGATACTCAACTGACTGAGCCACCCAAGCACCCCAAACTCAGATCTTTTGATTGAAATCTCATACTTCCCAGTATATTCCACCATTTACAAATAATCTTTATGTTGTCTTTCAGGGACTGGGATGGGTATGGGCTGTGAAGTTGTCTGGGGGAGAGGGTGGGAGACATGCATTAAAGATTAGCAGCAAGAGCTGTCTAAAATGGGCAAGAGCATAGATGAAGACAAATGCAAGGAACAGGTAGCTCTGTAGAAAAGAGGCTGAAGACTGGGAAATGTCAGACAAGAAACTATGCTGGGTGAAGTCCATATGGAACAATTGTTAAGGTGAATGCTGTGTTTCATCTCATATAATAATGGAACCATTTTCTTTTTAATTCACATTTTAACAATATTTAAATCATGTTCATTTATAAAATATCACCCAGAAAAAATAAATAAATAATAAAATATCACCCAGGCAATTATAATTCAATAGAATTTCCTTTCGATCACTTAAGTTATAGCCATTCCCTAAACTCAAATCAAGAAATAAATCAAAATTACTTTTGAAGAAAAAGAAAAGTTGTCAAGTTTCTTTCTGTGGTTCTATATGTTCAAAAGCATGTTTACTTGGAAGCTGAACCTACCGTAGAGGTGACTTACCATTCGTTTTAGGAAAAAGTTGGGGAGATCTAGCACCTGGAAGGGGAAAATGAGGGAAAGTCTTGGTGGGTAGAGATTTCTCTTTGCTACTAAAAAGCCAGAAAAAAATCTTGATGTAAAGTATCCTTGGGATGGCCCCTACAGACTTTCTGGAGGAACAAGAGAAAAAAGAAACCCTAATTTCATGAATTGTTCCCTTGAATCCACTAGCAACAAAGAATCTTGAATTTGAGGAAAAGGTAGAAGAACAAGAATTTATAGCAAAAGTGAGAGCTGGGAGGAGGAGAGGAGGAAGAGTCCCTCTTTGATGAAGAGTCACCCTTTGGTGAAAGACAATGGGGCATTCTATCTGCCAGATGCCTTACTAGAAAAGGCACTAGTGACCTGATAAATTCTGACTTATTCTCTAGTGACTTTACCCATCTTGTAACACCAGGCAATCAATTCACCTCGTTCTGAATGTTTAGATTCCTCTTCTTTCAGTTCTTTTCCTATAAATTCTATTTTCTCCATGTATAAAGATAAAGCTTAGTTTTTTCATCTTTTGCTTCCAAATTGGCTTTTCCTTATGACTCTTACAAAGACTGATCTCTTATAAAAAGGACTATTTTTGCTATAGAATAGCATACTCTCTTTTAACATAGCTCAACTCCAAAAATTTTACATTTCCCTTTGATTAGTTTTGGTAAGCTTCTATGTAGTTGGTGTTCAAGGGAGTGAAAACTTACACTTAAAGCAAAAGACCACACACACAAAAAAAATGTAATCATGGATCTCCAAGGAAATTCACAGGAATCAAGACCTGGGTTCATGTGTTCAGGCAATGCTGCCACACCTTGAACAGCTTCTCCAGGAGAAACTCTGGGACAACTTCAGGGCAGTCCAGTCCCTCACAGAGCTGCCTTGGTCACTGTATCCCTGATCACACAAATACAACAAACCACACAGAACACCTGTCAACATTTTACCCTGAGCCAAATATAGTAACCAGGTGTAACCTCATATTTAAAGATCCCATGATAGCTAGATTTCCTATATAAATATACATTTCTCCCATAGTGGGTGATACACAAAAGAAGTGTTTTAGGTTTTCCAAAGGTATTTTCCTTATGGGTTCTTAATCTGTGAATCTGTGACTAATTTGCTCATTTCATTGGAGCACTACATAAATAAGTCTTTATAAAATGAAATTTGGCTTCTTTGCTCACTATTTAATTTTATCTTCTTCATATGAGTTGTGCCCCTAAATCTGGCCATCTGGCCCCATATAGCTAGAGAAGAGGCCAAATGTGGCTCAATCTGGAAGAATGTTTTAAAGTTTCAAGTTGTCCACTGTAAAATGGACTCTTCTGCAGAAGTAAGTTTGCTGGTATGTGTCCTACCCACCAGCACCCCATGTGTCTGAGAGTCGCTTAACTGAGACACCTCTGCCTCATTTAGAGCAATCCTCAGTGACCACCACCACCCCACCTTGGGTCTTGTTACCAACATGCATTCCCAGATCTGCCCAGCAGATCTCTGGAGCTATCTCACATTTTTAGATTTTTTTGTCTCATCTTCTGCCTTTTGGATTTAGTGATTTCCACAGGTTTCCTAGATCCACTCTCAAGATGCCAATTATTCTTTACATTTTAATTAACTCATTTATTCAATAAATTTCAATTAAAGTTATAGAGTGTGACAGGCACTCTTCTAGGCCTTGGGAATGTAAAAAGGGAAAAGACATATAGATTCTATCATCTTGCTTACATTTTAGTAAAAGGAGGCAGATCACAAAGCAGACTAAAGACTTAAAGATGGACCAGGGAGGTCCTATATGATGAAGACATGATGTATAAAGTGGTAAGGGTGAGAGATGTAGATTTTTGCAAAGCAGGCACTCTAGACTGAGCTAACAGCAAGTACAAAATCCTGAGGTAAAAGTATGTTTGAGTTTTTTTTTTTTTAATTTTTTTTTCAACGTTTTTTATTTATTTTTGGGACAGAGAGAGACAGAGCATGAACGGGGGAGGGGCAGAGAGAGAGGGAGACACAGAATCGGAAACAGGCTCCAGGCTCTGAGCCATCAGCCCAGAGCCTGACGCGGGGCTCGAACTCACGGACCGCGAGATCGTGACCTGGCTGAAGTCGGACGCTTAACCGACTGCGCCACCCAGGCGCCCCTGTTTGAGTTTTTTAATGCACATCAAGGTTACTTTCTCTGCACCAGCTCTCTGAATCCTGGCCAACACAGACTCCGATCCCATCAGCCTTAATCTTGAGTACATCCATTATGGTCACTCTCAAGGAGAAGGAATGCTGAAAGGGAGAGGCCAGGTAGCTTCTTGTCATGTGGTGTGAAAGGGGAGACCCCAGCACCGAGTGAGTGACTGGGATTCTATATACATGTCTATATCTAGGTAACCTAGCAGTAAACGAGGGAAAATGAGACTTATAGTATGTATTTAACCAGTAGTGTTTAATAATGTTATCTTCATGTTTGAGAAAGGCATACATTTTCATCAATTCCCAAGCATTTCTATCAAAGTAGAAAGATGCAGAGAACGAGGGCTGAGATTTATTCTTTAAAGCAGAGCTTTGATGTATTGATCAAACCCTTCTATTTTCCCACCCCTTGCTATGCTTCTGAATTCCATGGTTCTTGGGGCAGGAGTGACTGAAGGTGATATTCTGATGAAGACCTAACAAAGTTTAGGGGTTATCTAATGATGTATATTTTCAGCTTCTTGGTTTAAGTCTTAATTTCCAAACAAACAAACAAACAAACGGAGGTTAAAGTGTTGTGGAAGAAAATGGGACAACCCAGGATTTTAAAGCTTGATATCCAGGTGGTTCTGAGGACTATTCAATCATGTATGTGTAATAAATAATGAATAATAGTAGCTACAATGTCCTTAGCCCTTATTATGTTCTAAACTCTATGTTAGTGGCAAGTAATTTATTTATTCCTTACAAAATCTCTTCCAGGGCGGCAAGGTGCTTTTATTGCCTCCATCTCACAGAGGAGAGACCTGAGTCTTTGAAGGACAAAGGGAGGGGCCTGACATCACAATGCCAGTGAATGGCAGAGCTGGGACTGGAACCCAGCTCCCTCTGTCTGCACAGCCCAAGCTATTGGCCCACCACAGGAGCCTGCCTCCATAGCAATGAAAAATAATTGGAGTATTTAAGAATCAGAGTTTTACTGATGCTCCCATTATGAAGAAAAAATCATCACTTACTATAAGGAAGAGTTCCTGCCTTGATTAAAGTTGGCAGGTAAAATTTACTTATTTTGGAACTCATTCGTTAAGGTTCAAGATGGCAAGAAATGAAACTGAAAAATTAATCTCTGCTAAAATGTTTATAGAAGAATACCCTCCCTAGGAACATGGTACCATCTCACCTCAATGTTAGGGTCAGATGTTGCCTAACTTCAAAGTGTTAGTAAAGTGGGAGAATATCAGGCCAGGGAGGAGAAGGTAGAGTTTAAGCAGTGGTTACATGGGCAGAGGGGAGTGAGGATGGGGATACAGTCTCAGCAGCAGCTTGTAGGTGAGAACATTTACATAAAGCATGAGGCACAATTTGCTAGGGATTCATTGCTCAAGCTAGTGTTTATGAGGTGAGTTCCCTTGTTCCCTCTTCCAGATGTGAGGGTTGTTTTGCAGTCAGGTATAATGGAAGCAGCACTGCCTTTCTAGGCTAGAAACCAGCCTGTCATGCCAGCCTCTCCAATCGCTGTGGGACCCTGGAGAAGTCGGTGAACCTCAACAGACCCTTTTCTCATCTAAAAATAAAAATAAGACAATTGGAGTAGACTATCCCTTCCAGCAATTGCGTGAATCAAGGAGAATTTACAGCTGTTGCCATTCATTAAGTTCAAATTAAGTCACCTCATTATTTTATCTCTTGCTAGATGGAAGGAAAGCTCATGGTAGAGTAGGTGGCTCCTAGAAGGAGCTAAGAAAATATCTGCTCACTGACTGTATCTACAAAATATACATGCAGACAAATGGCCAAAGAACCCTAGGCTATGTCAGAGGAGCTCTATTTTAGGATGGAAAGTGGCACTCATCCTTCTCGTACAACAGTACTATTTACCAGATGCTTACTAACCTAAAATTTGCTTTTGTTTAGAATCATAACTAAAATTAAATGGCAAAATAGTATGTAAAGTATAATCTCACCTTTAAAAAAATGAGAAAAAAAGAACAACATATGTAAATGTTAATGGACCAAAAATGTTGGGGGCTCATACACTAAACAATTGACAGTGTTTTTCTGGAAAAGAGATTGGAGTAGAAATAAGACTGATTTTTACTTTCCATGCCATGCACTTCATTACATCTGCATTTTGTATAACATTATAGTACGTATATAATTGTTTACGTTTTAGACTGCTAAAATACTCTAATTGTTCCAAACTAATCTGGCCAGGAACTGCTTGTGTCACATTTTACATGTCAGCCTATGTTAAAAACTAAACCCAAAAGATTTTCTCAAACCTAGAGATGCTGCCTTGCTTTTCACACTGCAGGAAAACACACACACACACACACACACACACACACACACACACACACACACAGAATGTTTTTTTCCAGTTAACACAAGTGTGAATGAAAAGGTCTTACTTTTTTTTTTTCTTTCAGTTCCTGTGACCCCCAGGAGAGAAGGCTGTGGGCTGATTATTAGAGCATTTTAGTGTGTGGGTTTGCCTGGAAGCAATAGCCAGCAAAGGCTGGAAGATGGGAATAACGATAAAGCATGCTCAGCTTGTAGAGCTCTGAGCTGAACAGCATTACTCTCGACCAGATTTCATTTCTTGTTAATTATATCCGATTCCACTTGAGTATGGATTTCATTGAATTTAAAATGTTGGGAGTGGGGGTCACTGCTCCATGCCATTCATCAGAAACATCAATAAAAAGAGCACCCCAGAAACCCTTGACCATCAGCTGTGCAAATACATTACCCCTCATTGTGACGGATTTGCTCCAGTAATTATGATCGCCTTTTCTTCAGTCTGTGTCTGTGAGCATTTCTAGAACACTTGATGCCATAATGCCCAAAGAAAAAGCCCCTTCTGACATAATGGAGGCAATATGAAATATGTGTTTTCACGTCATGTAAAAATTTATGACATTCACACAAAGAGGAGAATTTATTTCCTGTGCATATGCATCTCTGCTTTCTGTTGCTATTGATGAACGGAAAAAGATAAATGTACCATAGACGGAGGAAATAACGGCAGGGAGGGGCTGACTGCTGACTTCTATCCAGTGAATCCAGACAAGCTGCCGAAGGCCTGCGCCCCGAGGCCCTGATGATGGCGGAAGGGGGTGGGGTGATCTCTCACCCCAAGTCTTTGAGAATCAGAAGGATGAAGTGAATGAGCACAGGCCTTGAACTCAGACCTATGTTTGGATCCAGCTATCGCTTTGAAAGCTTAGGAAAGCTAACTGGCCTTTGCTCAGCTGTCAAATGAGATACTAATATCTAGTCCTGCATGAAGAAACTAATGAAATAATATATGTAAAGCCTCTTCTATACTCCATGGTAGTGCCTTGCATGGTACTTAGTAGATATCTCCTCAAAATTTCCTCCCTTTAATTCTTTTTCTCATCTCTATTAATAGTTCTTTTCCTTCCTTTCCTAATTTTTTGGCAGAAATGGCCAAGGGGTTTTTTTTTGTTTTTTGTTTTTAACCTTCTGACCTCAAATCTTCAAAACAGGCCAGCAGTACCATAAGCCAAAACCAGCCAAGCTAATGGGTAGAATAATTTTCTTTTTTCCAACTTCGGTCTTTGAAAAATTCAAAAATATAGACATATATTAACAACAACATAAACTTATAAATGAAGATAATCTTTACATTGCCCTTAGCCCTGAGATAGACAGATGATAGGTAGATAGAGCTTTTATTCAAACTTCATTTTTTCCTTTTGGCCGAGCTTTATACTGTGAATGTAATGCTTACTAATTAGCAGATCAGCCAGGTCATAAAATGTTTATTAACAGCTCCCACCACCATGTTGAGTGGTGTTTCCTTTGATATTTTCAATTAGGGCCCATGCCATACAAAGTGTAACTGCATTCTTACACTAGTGTTGGAAGGCTATAAAATATTCTCTCTCTTACTTTGTGGAAGGGCAGAGCTGAAACCAGGGTGAGGCCAGTAGGGCACTTGCATTGAGGACAAAATTGAGAGGGGAGCCAAAAAATTCAGTAATGAAGATAAACAATATTTTAATGCAATTTAAAAAAAAATATGGGGTGCCTGGGTGGCTCAGTCGGTTGAGCGTCCAACTTTGGCTCAGGTCATGATCTCATGGTTCATGAGTTTGAGCCCCACGTTAGGATCTGTGCTGACATCTCAGAGTCTGGAGCCTGCTTCAGATTCTGTGTCTCCCTCTCTCTCTTCCCTCTCCCACACTTGCAGTCTGTCTCTCTCTAAAAAATAAATAAACACTAATAAAAGTTTTTAATTGCAATATATGCAAAAAAATCCATGATGAACAAAACATCAACATTTTAAACAAAGATAGGAATAAACCATGCACTTGCATAACCCTGTCCCCCTCAGCTCACCCTAATCCAGGCCCTGGGTAGGCCCTGTATCTGAAATCAGTAACTGGTGTTCTGGTCCCAGTCCTCACATTACTTAGCTACATGGCCTCAGATGAGTCACTGAACCTCTCTGGTTCTCAGTTTCCTCATCTTGTTTCACTTGGAAGTCTGATTAGAAACCTTCCAGCAATGCTGGGAACTTGCAAATTCTATGGTTTTCTATAACATGAAGCTTCATTATTGGAGCATCAGCAATGACTCACAAGGACAAGATTCATTCACTGCGCCAGCCATCCAATCCAAAATGTTTACTGAGCAATTACTATGTAACAAGTGCTATGTTAGGTGATGAAAATACAAAGTTAAGGGCTACAGAAACACATGGAAAGGGAAGCCAACCCTAGTGCTAAAAGGCCAGGACCACCTTCCCTAGGAAGAGATTCTGTCCTAAAGGACTAAAGGAGTTAGGCAGGGAAGGCAAGGATGGAGTTGCAGAAAAGGAGAACAACATAGCCAAAGACCTGAAGGTAACAAAGAAAAATTTGGCTGGAGAACCATAAGTGTAGTATGGGTGGTATTTAGTATAAATGGGGTGGATGAAACAAACAAAAACCAGTCTTTGATTACAGAGCAGTAATGAAAGTACAAGCCAGTATAGGACAGTGTAAGAATATAATGGAGGGTGTAAGGCAAAGAGTGCTGGGTTATGGTCAGACCTGGGTTCCAGGCACTGCTCTGTTGCAAATTAGCTAGATGGCAGGGCTTCCATTTCCACTGGGATGCTGTTTTAGAACACACCACAAACTTTTCCATAAAGAAGGGAGGCTTTTAATTCCCAAGGATTATTGGAAATCTCACATCTGAGATATTTAGAGTTTACACCCTCAGTACCAAAGAGGTGCTATAATTAATATACGTAGTCACTTCCTTGCAAACAATTTGCTAAACAGCTACGTAGCTGTTGTGTGATGCCTGTGAGCCTGAAGAAGGCTGGGATCGGCCTGAGGCAAACAAACTTTCATCTTTCCCAGACAGGCACGAGAACGAGGCAAGTAGGCAAATGTGCTGGGCAGACACCCCCAGCACGCAGCTACTCCACCTAGGCTTATGACAGGTGGAGCTGCTCTGCTGTTGCCAAATTTGTGTCTGCTGATTTAATTCTGGCACTTAGGAAGACAGGATTAGAGCCAACTACTTTATAACCCAACCCAAATACTTTTTTTTTTAATGAGCGCCAAAGCACACCATCGCTAATAACGTCAAAGCTTTATGTTTGTAACCTCACTGTAGTCACACACAATACCTACTATATGTTGAGCACTTACTCTATGCCTGGCTTTACAAATATTAACTAATTCCCGCAATTCTATGTGATGGGTCAAGATGGTTATAGACACCTTACAGACAAGCGTAATTTGAAGCACCAAGAAGTAAACTATGTGCCCAAAGTCACACAGTTGAGGGGCTGAGCCAAAATTCAAAACAGCCTGTCTGACTCCAGAGTCTGTACTCTCAGCCACCTTGCTACCTAAACAAGTTCATCATCCTGTGCGGCCAAGTGACACCCTTAGAGTACGACACTCAAGGATCTGGATTCTCTGGGCTGTAGCAAGCACCTCAGTCATTTAGTTATGGGGAAGGAGAGCACACTCTACATCCCTCCTCAAATCCATCCTCTTATGTTCTTAGAAAGAGGCGTCCTTCCTTCTCCTCTCTCTTGCTCTCATTTCCCACACCTTTTGTTCTCATTGGACACCAGCTCCCCTCGCCAGCTCCCCCTCGATAAAAACTGCATTTGAGATTCACTGCTCCTTCTCCCTTTGGCCCCATAATTCTTCCCCCACCAGACTTCATAAATGACTGATAGGTTCGCCTTGCCCGGATCTTCTTACCTCCCGTTCCCCACTCAAGCCCAGAAATATGGCTTCTGAGCACACTGCTGTACTAACACTGCTTTCCTAATGGTCACAGTGAACCCCTTTTCACTGTCTTTTTTGTTCCCTACTTTCAATCTTTTCAACGTCTCTGCACTTAAAATCATCCTGGTAATTTACATACTTGATGAGGAGAGACACTGTAGGATTATTAAAATTTAGGGCACCTGGGTGGCTCAGTCGTAAAGCATCTGACTTTGGCTCAGGTCATGATCTCACAGTTTGTGAGTTTGAGTCCTACATCGGGTGAGCTCGAGCCCTGCTTCAGGTGAACGTGAACCCCGTTTTGGGTAAAACACGAGCGCTGCTTCAGATGAGCCCCACTTCCCTCTCTCTCTCCCTCTCTCTCTCTCTCTCTCTCCCCCCCTCACTCACTTGTGCCCTCTCTCTCTCTCTTTCAAAAGAAAAAAATTAGACCTGATTCTGCCACTTACTAGCTTGGTAACTTTGGACAAGCTACAGAACTGTCTATGGTACTTGTAGCTCTCCTGCATCCCTAAATTTTGCTAAATGCGGAGACTTACTCTGGCTCTATGATCTCCTGCTCTCTCCATCCTCCCTTAATAAAAATAATAGCTGGGAGGCCAGGGTGACTCTGTTGGTTGCACATCTGACTCTTGATTTCGGCTCGGGCCAGGATCCCAGGGTTGTGGGATCGGTCCTCGCATTGGGCTCTGGGCTGAGGATGGAGCATACTTGAAATTCTCTCTCTCTCTCTCTCTCTCTCTCTCTCTCTCTCTCTCTCCCTCTGCCCCTCTCCCCCGCTCATGCTCTCTCTCTCTCCAACAAAATAAAATAAAATAATAAAAAACAAATAAAAACAATAGTTGGCATTTACTGTGAAATCACTACACCCTGGGATCTGTACTATGTGCTTTCCAGGATGTTCCAGTGCCACCCCAAAATCAATTTCCACAACATGGCATTACGCCTTTCACTTTTCTGAGCTAACCTCTCTCCCCATTCTTCTGCCACCACCCACCCAAAGGTCAAACAAAAATGCTATCTTTGATACTCCTTCTCTTTCACCTCCTACAGTCAACTGAAAACAAACTGTCACGTTTTTATCTGTTCTGATATCTCTTATTGGGATTTTAAGATTGGCGCTCAATATGCTTGGGTTTGGTTCAGTAAGGGACCCATTTCCTAGGGCTGCATGGTTAGAACATGGGTTGTCTGGTCCTCCTCCCAGGATGCCAAGATGCTATGAGCTCTTTAAATGAGACCCTGTGCCTTACAAACTCCCTAGCTCCAGACTATCTGAAAAGTTTGAGCAAACCACATGAAGTCAGGAAATTCTGACAAGGGGTAAGGAAAGGGGAATTCACATTCACCGCCAGCCTACTATGAATCAGGAACTAAGCTAAGTGCCATTGCTTCCAAGATGGGCTGATGCTATACTATCTTAAACATAAAAAGTGTGATGTCACAATGCCTGCTTTTTATTGGCACTTCATAGGAAAGTTCTTTAGAGAGGTAGTTTCCCTGGATCATTTTGTCACTGACCTCCCAAAGGATGATCACCTTGGGGAAATGGAAGTCATGATTTAGCTTCTACTATTCTAATGCAAAAAAAAAAAAAAAAAAAAATCACCTCATGACCGGCTTTCTCATTCACTGATTTAATCTTTCATTCAACAAATATTTAATGACCCCTACTCTGTACCAAGACTGTGATGAATGCTGGAGATGCAGCTGTGAATACCTTTCCCTCAAAATACAGGAAGGAGAGCCACACAAGTGAGTGCTGGGGAAGTGAAGGGGAGCATGGGTGCACGCGGCAGGAGGCTCTTCCTCAGATGAGCAGGATTTACTTTTTTCACTTGTTTCCCAGACAGCATCTCCTCCTCTCCACCCCCACTGCCACCATCCTCATCATTTCCACAATACTCTCCCTGCCTCCAGTCTCACCGCCTCCAATCCATCCTCCATATTATGGTCACAAGCATCTTTCTCGCATGTAAATCTGATCATGTCTCAAACTTTCCTTCGAACTCTCTCCTAGCCTTTTGGATAAAACTGAAGCTCTTTGGCTTGGGATATTTCCATTCACACTTGATGTCTGGCCTGCTGGTTGGCCACTCCATGGAGCCAAGAACCCACTTCTCTTGCTGCAGCCACACAGAACTACTTCCAGTTCTCACATAGTTTTTTCGGCCTGGAAAGCCCTTCTTTTCTCCTTGTCCTTCAAGACTCGGCTCACCTCAACCTCCCAAAGAAACCTTCTTGATCTTCTCAGCCTCCTTAGGTGGATGCCCTCCTTTTGTGCTTTCATAGCATCCTGGGCATATCTGTATCCAAACACAGAATTAGCTGTCAATTAATGTCACCCAGCTGCTGTTCATCTCTGTATTCATACTCCAGCACCCTGTGCTCTAGCCACATGGGAGGTTTACAGTTACCCTAACTCATCAGGCACTTTCACACATTTCCTCTGCCTGGAATGTCCTTCCTATCCTTTCCTACCTGGTAGAAGACCATTCATTTTCAAAAATATCTCAAGTCACCCAGGGGAAAAAACAAACAAACAAACACTGTACTACTGGTACTCTATTTACCCTATAATTATAACAGTTAAACAGACTGCACCATAGTTAGCTAATTACCTATTTCCCCTGCCTTGAAAGCTGGGACTATTTTTTACTTCCTTGTAGTCTTTTTTGCCCCCAGCCTCCAGTACATAAGAAGTGCTGATGTGTATTTTCTAAATGTTGAGAAAATCCAGGAGGGAGGATACAGTATACAGCATACATGTTAAGAACTCACTGTGTAGTAGTATAGAGGTATCCTACTCCCTCATTATTTCATGTGTGTTAATCTTAACAACTAGATCATAAACCCTTTGAGGCCCAGAACTATGTTATATATTTTTATATGACTTCCAATGCTAAATATGGGATAGGTGGTCAATAAATGCTTGTAAATAAAATCTGAATATAATCAAAATGAACTGAGATTGCAGACGTAGGAAGAGGAAATATATCATAAAGAGAGAAAATAGAACCCTAGTAAAAAAGCAAAAAAAATTTTTTTTTAATCTTTCCTTGCCAAGTTTTGCAAAGAAAATGATGAGAATGTTCACCGTGAAATAAAAAGGACATATGCTGATAATTACATTTAAACCCCCTTCATGCCAATATCAACTTGAAAATATTTCTGGAGAGGTCTTTTCTTCACTAGTTGTTTTGGAAATAAAAAAAAGCTTTCAGATTTTTATCTCACTAAATGCTTTTTAAAAATCATAAAAGCTGTATGGAAGTGTTGAATCACTATATTGTACACCCTAAATTAATATTACACTGTATGTTAACTGACTGGGATTGGAATAAAAACTTTTAAAAAAATCATAAAAGCAAAACTTTTTTAATAATATGTATGCATCCCTTTCCCAATCCCCGTTTTTTGTTTTTTTGTTTTTTTTTTTTTTGCTTTCTCAAAAACTTCTTCACCTTTGGCTATGTTGACTTGTGAGTCAAAATCTCTTTTATCTGTGAATTTGCTCAATTAGTTTCATGTATATTATGCTCTCTTCCACTTCAGAGAAGCTACAAAATGTTAAAAATAAAAACTTAAAAAGGTCCCCAGAGCAGCAGAGACATGGCCTCCACCAGAACTCTCTGACAACTCATAGTCTCAAGTTCTGGATCTGAGCTTCTAGTGTTTTCTTCTGTCAGCATCAGCTTGGCTTCCAGGTTCCCCACATTCTCCTCTTTCAACGCTTTTGGAGTACAGAGGAATAAAAACTATACCTGTCCACACCTCCCACCTCCCACATAGAAACAAAAGGTCAAGATGGAGAAACTTTCACACATGGCACTCTCTAGATTCAAAGACCTAATTTGTGATTGTGCTAAAGGTCAGCGCAGGAATAACCAAGTCTTTTTTACTCCAGATGTGACATTCGAGAAATCTCCATATTAGAGTCCCATCCATGAGGGGGCTGGGGGAAGCCACCATCCATAGAAGTAGAAGGGGTATATGAATTCAGTGAAGCCGGCAGAGTACCTTGCCTCACACTGGACCTCTTCCTGCCTTAATTAGCTTCTAGTCACTCCTCTCCTAAATAGCCATCGTCTGTCCCTCTTCCAGTCCCCTTTGTCCCAGTCCTGGACTCCTCAAACGCTGACTCAGTCTCTGCTGTTTCAAAGGGCCATTAGATTTGAGGCGATTCCCAGGTGCCGGCCCGCGCTCTGCGCTCTGAGGCCCCGCCCCAACCGGGCTGGCATTTTTAGGAAATCCTTTTTCCGAGGACCTCTTCCCCGGGACCTAAGAGATACTCAGAACGGTGTCTTTCCACCAGCCAGATTACCAGGCTGCAAAGAATCTCTCCCACGAAAGAGGTTAAAAGGGAAAACGATAGCCCCACAAAGAAAAATAACCCAGAATCCTCCACATATTCCACCTGTGTGTGTGTCATAAAACCCCAGGGCAAAAATAAAGCCCCAGCTTCCTCCAGCTGCAGCAGCCGCCACCGCAGCCCCAACCCAGCTCCCAGTGCCGCCGCCTTGGTGTGCGTGAAGACAGCACCTTCCCGGGGGAGGAGAGATCCCGGCGCCCGGCGTTTCCAGGAGGTGATTATGGCGAGCCTTTCAGTAACTCATCATTCAATCCCGCACTGACCCGAGCCTCACCCCGGCGCCTCTGGCACTGGCGCTGAGTGGGAAAGGCAAAGGCTACCCCTGCAGTTCTCCAGGTGTACACCCGCCACACATACACTACGATGCGCCTAGGGTGCGTGGTTGGGGCGGGATGACAGGTGCCCACGCCTGAGGGGAAATCAAAGGCGACGCTTACAGCCGGGGTGAGAAATCCCAACCCCCGCCCGGGCTGGAGGACTTGGCACCAGCTACCTGCAGGGCGCCCCCGCCCGCACGCCGGCTCCCGTCGCAGCCACGAAGGCAGCCAGGAGGGTGGAACCGGACGGAGGGAGCCTCCACGCCCCCTTTGTCTCCACGTTTCCCAAATGACAGGGGAGGAAAGTTTACGAGCAGGGAGGGTGTAGCTTTCTGCTGGGTCCATCTGACACCTCGCAGGAGGCGACCCTTCCCGGGGTCGCCCTCTCCCCCTGCACGTCCCGGGCGCCGCCTTCTTCTGCACCTGGAAACCCGCAAGCCGGGTTTGGGCCACCTGCTCCGCCGAGTCCGGCCAGGAGCCTGGCCCCCGCCGCCCCGGCGTCCCGGAGCCGCCCGAGGCTGCGGGCGCCCCACTCACCTCTCGTGGCGGAGCGTCCTCCCGCGCGCCCTACTGGGCAGTCCCGCTGCTGGAGGCGAGGTGCATTCAGTCGGCGGCCGGAGACACGCTCCCCAGGCTCTGCTGCATTCCGCCTGCGTGGGAGAGAGAGCGCGCGGCGCGGGCGTGTACGAGTGTGTGTTTGTGCGAGTGTGTGTGTATGTGTGAGTGCGGGTGTGTGAGTGTGTGCGCGCACGCGTGGGGGGGGGGGGCGCGGGATCACAGATCCTCCTCTGCGCACATCCCGCGCTCTGCCTCCTCCTCCGCCTCCTCTTCGCGCTGCCGCTAGCAGAGGGTCCAGGTTTCAGGATCTCCTGTTTGTTTAATGAAAGGAAGGAGCAAAAGGCTGGCGGGGAGGGGGTAGCGGGGGGGGGGGGAGGAGGGCACCGGGCTGCGCATGCTCAGAGAGGGACATCGAGCGCTCACTCCGGAGCGCAGGCAGAGGGAGGCGAGCGAGCTGCGGGTTGAAGCGGGCAAGACTGCGCCCACCCGAGCAGCAGGGGGCTCGGCGGGGTTCCCGGAAGGCAGCCGGGAAACCCGACCGCAAAGGTGCGCCGTGCGCGGGAACTCCCTGCGCCTGCGGTGCGGGAAGCCGGTGGCGGGATCCCGACCCATCCTCGGAGACCGCTTCAGGAACCGCTAACGCCGGGTTCTCGTCACCGAGTGTGTGCAGTGCTTGCGCCGGGGTTCCTGGCAGCGCTCTCCTGCCTCTGTGCCGCGGGGGACCGTGGTGGTCTCCCCCGAGGTCCAGAAGGAACCACAGGCAGTAGGTCGCACCCTGAACTGAAATGAGTTTCCAGGTCTGTGCTTCTTCCTTCCCCTCCCAACTTCACTCTGAAGAGGAGAAAAAGGCAACTGTCTATTCGAGTCCCAAAACAGGTTTGATGGGGCCAGGGCGGGGAAGGTACACAAAAACCCTCTTCCAAAGAACAAAGCATGGGGTAGGAGGAGGATGAGTCTCCTAGGGCTCCATATTCAGCCTCCGTTGGTGATAAGGCTAGAAGGAGGAGACATTTGCCCTATTCAAGAAGGCCAAAAGAACAATAGATCCATTGTCCCCCTTGCCTCCAGTGCCAAAGCATTCTTCCAGAGTGGGAATTCTGGCTACTTGGTAAAGTGGAAGAAGTGTCAACACGAAGAGAGTCCAGTGAGAGAACCTGAGCCCTCTAGGGCCATGGCACGGTAACCTGAGGCCAGGGGAGAGGCTGGGCGAGAGGCTTTGTGGGTGGAGTGGAAACTCTTCTTGGGTGAGACTGTTCTAAGAGGAAAACAAGCCAGTTGGTTAGGACCCATTCAAGAGCTTCCATTTTCAACCTCCTTCCTGTTTAATCCCCCCCCTTTTCTCTCCTACAGAAGAAAAGACATCCCAAGCAGGGAACTCCTTATAAATATATTATTACCTCCTGTTTATTCATTTTTGGTCTCTCCAGAAAAGGACTACATTTTGGTCATCCCAGCTTTGGAGGGACAGAAGACAGTCTACTCTGTGCAAGTCTTTTCCAAGCTTTCATTAAAGATCACCTCTGAGCATTTCTATGAAGCCTGAGTGAGCAGATGCCTACTTGCTGAACTCTGACCCCTATCTCATTCATCTTCCCAAAAATAATGCCAAGTGACACTAGAACAGCAGGACAATTAGATCTAACCCTAGAGCACACTCAGAGGAGAGAAAACAGCATGTCTAAATACCACCAACAAAAGCAAAGTTTAGGAGAAGACAGGAAGGAAGGAAGGAAGGAAGGAAGGAAGGAAGGAAGGAAGGAAGGAAGGAGAGAAAGGGAAAGTTCTTTAAAAGTGAAAGTGCCCTGAGTGTTAGTGGCTGATTCCTTCTCTCAATAGCTCTTTCAAAGGAATAGAATTGCAGCATCTCTTTGCTAAAAGACCAGTGAGTCTGAGTCTCTATCCACTAGGTAGGGGAAGAGATCGGGTTATCCTGAAAAGCAGCAGTCTTTATAATGAACCACCCACAATATTTGGGGCTCCTACTTCTATGCCTGCTTTTCTCAGGCCTTCCCCCTTGGCACCAGGCTTCTTGGAAGACATTTAAGACAGATCTGTCTTGTTACCACATTCCCAGCAGAGCACTGAACACAGTCCCCTGGAATTTCAGGGTGTTAGCACTGGCAAAGCCCTGAGGCAGGAAGGCTATTCTCCCTACGCTGGCACTATATAAGCACCAGGTGAGTGAGGGCTCTGAATCCAAGAAGTGGGTGGGACCTGGAACAGAGAGGCTGGGCTGGAGCAGGTGGAGGTCTCAACTTTGCCGTTCTCTCAGTAGAGATGGTACTAGAAACTTCCTCCTACGATGGTAAAATGTCCAGGGCTGCTTGGCCAAGAAGCACACTCTCCTTTATCTAAGGCTGGCCTTGGGTGAGGAGGATAGGGACACTACTCCCTTTGATGCTCAGGGACACTGTGTCACAATCTCAAAGCTCCAACGAAGTCAAGAGTGAAGGAGACTTTATAAGTTGGAATTGCAAATAAAGTGGAATCCATTCATGGTGCTGCTATCTAAGAGGGTGAACCAGCAGTTCTAGAAGAGATTTTTACTGTTTGGAGAGGTTAGGGGAAGCACAGGGAACAATGAATGCATGATGTACATAAAACACTTAACAGTGTTTAGTGCTTAGCGAGCTCTCCGTAACTTGCAGCTATTATTATTTTTGTTTTAACATTTTCATTATTATGGTTTTTTTTTAAAGGCTGAGGAAAATTTTTCCCCTAAGCTTAAACAAATAAAACAGATAAAAGCCAAACTGCCTTCCAATTTTCCTTCTGGCTTCCTCCATCACCCCCTCACACATCACCCTGCTCACTTATGTATTCAAATCCATGAAATGAAAAGCATGCTGTAAAACTGTGTGGCAGTGGGAATGGTGACTAACCCCAACCCTCACCCCTCCACACTCAGATCTAGACAGCAAGTGTGGGGCAGCACTGTTTTTCAGTAATATGCCTCAAGCACTTTTTGCCACTCACATCTCTCAGAGATGAAGGACTCTTCCCACTTAGCAGTCAGGGGCTCCTGCTGCAACACCCCACCTACACTGGCTCATCAAGCTTTGCATTTTTCACTTTTTTTTTTTTGCCTTCCTTCTAATTTTAGCAATCTAATGTGTTACTCCTCCTAGGTAACAGAATGCCCGAAGCCAATTAATATGCACACATCTGCAGATGGTTTTGAGAGAAATTAATGGTAAGATTGTCAGTGGCTCCTGTATTCAGGTATTTTCAGTGTTCCTTAAATTCAGATTTTAGATGTAGCTTTCATCCCCCTACCTAGTGGACAACCCCTAAACTGTGCACCTCTATCCACCAACAAACAAACACATCTAATGGCCTTACCTCATATCAACAAAATAACCCAGTATTGTTGCCCAACTATGTATAACATTATATTTTTTAAAAAGAGCTAGCTATTAAATAGAACTGGCTGTTCAAAACATGGTTTCAATACAAAAAATTTTAAAATTAATAAAAACCAGTAACAGATACAATGTTTGAGCACAAAAGTCTCCAAAGTTATAGATGCTATAGGGATGTCTTGGTTCTTTTTCTTAAAAAAACAAAAAACAAAAAAAAAACTTCCTTTAATGTTTTAGTTATTTTTGAGAGAGAGACAGAGTGTGAGTGCGGGAGGGGACAGAGAGAGAGGGAGACTCAGAATCCAAAGCAGGTTCCAGGCTCTGATGTGTCAGCACAGAGCCTGATGTGGGGCTCCAAGTCACAAACTGTGAGATCATGACCTGAGCTGAAGTCAGACACTTAGCCAACTGAGTCACCCAGGTGCCCCTATGATGTCTCAGTTCTTAAAAAATTATATGAAAGTTAATTCCATGAGGTTATATATTGCTGAAATTACGTAACAACTCTGCGGTGATGCAGTATATGCATAAATTCTGCTCTTAATATTTTCTAATACTTACAAAACACACCATTTCCACTTGAATTGTTCTACCTATAATTTTAATTTTTTAAAATACCACCTTAATAAGACAAACAGATTTATCATTTTTTCTTCTTGGAGAAATTTCATATACATAGCAATCTTTTCTTGTTCAGTAAAAATGCCAAGCATTTTTGGTAGGGGCTAAACTAGTGATTTATCATTATAAGCATCAAAATGTTTCCATGAATATCAAAAACTATGGCAAAACTTAATGATTCAACAAGTCCATACATTATGCTGTGCTCACAAGTGTAGCTACCATTTACCACCACACAAGGCGATTACAATATGTCATGCCTATGCTGTACCTTTTATTCCCATGATTTCTTCATTCCATAACTGGAAGCCTTGTATCTCCCTCTCCTTATCACTCATTTTTCCCATATGCCCACCCCTACCCCTCTGGCCACCATCAACTTGTTCTCTATATTTATGGGCCTGTTTCTGCTTTTTGTTTATTTGTTTTGTTTTTTAGATTCCACATATAAGTGAAATAATATGATATTTGTCTTTCTCTGTTTGACTTATTTCACTTAGCATAATGCTCTGTAGGTCCATCGAGGTTGTCACAAATGGCAAGATCTCATTCTTTTTCATGACTGAGTAATATTCCGCTGTATATGTGGTACACCTGAAACTAATATACCTTGTGTGTCAACTATACTAAAAAAAAAAAAAGTGGGGGGGGGAAGAAGCCAATGTTTATTTGACTTTATTGGGGGTATAATTTAAATTTAGAAATTGTATATTTTTAAGGTTGAGAAAAAACTATCATAAAACCATCCCCATAATCTTATTGTCACTGTTGACACGTTAAGTCCTCTTTTTATGTCTGACTTGCCCCCACTTAGGTTGGTTGTGAGCCATTCGAGGGCAGAGGTTTATTTCTTTTTATGGTCCTGGTAACTCATGAAAGTAAGCAAGTGGTATATGTTCAGTAAATGTTTAAAGAGTGAGTGAATAAATACATAGCCAAAAATAAATTTCTGCTGCTGACAGGTTGACTTTGAAAAAGACTCCCAAGTACCATGACACTTGGTATTCCTCATAAATGATGAAGTCAATAGATACTATTTTTTAAGGTTTTGTATATGTGATTATCTAAAACTGGAAGTTGGATGAGAAAGACAAAACAGGTTTCTACAGAGAGTTTTTATCTCCTTGGAAATATATAAATCAAGCCCATTCTGATTTTTCTGGTTCAGAAAAAGGATGCATTTTGGCTCAAAGTGCAGTCTGATTCAGAGGATAGCATCGTCCTGGCCAACCTAATCTAGCCAGAATAATGTTCTAATTTATTTAACTTTTCACCTAAGTAAGATGAATAGTTGAGACAATAATGGTTAGAGTTCTTTTTCTCTTCAAAAGACATCATCCAAAAAGTAAACAAGGACTGCCCCCAGGCTCCCTCTCCAGCACTTCTATTATTACTGTCTTGAGTGAGAGGGGCCAGTAAGAAGTTGACTCTGCTTTCATGGATGGGAATTTGGGGATAGGGAGCAGGGGTGGTGGTGGTAGATGAAACTATAAAAGGTCTCAGCTCCAATCACAACTACCCCAATCCAGAGGTAGAAGAATGGAAGGGCCAGGTGATTGGTGTCATGTTTATGTTTCCTGTTTCATTCATGCACCCAGTACAAGAGTTTCTTGAGAATGATCTCCGCGAATGATCTCCGCGAGAAGGAGAGATCCCAAGACAGAAGCTGCAGTCTTTTATAACCTAGTCTCAGAAGACCGTACCATCACTTGTGCTACATTCTAACAATCACACAGACCAGCCCAGGTGTTCTGCTCAGATGATCTTCATTTGAGGGTACCCTGTGTTTCTTGCTGAGACCCTGCCTGATACAGATTTCAGGAATCTTTTCTTAATTGTGGACTCCTCTTACCCACACTGAACCTAATGCTTGTTGCTACTTCATCTGCTGTGATTTCTGGGTTCCCCCATGTAACATGTATTCTAGGCTACTACCTCATATGGCCCAGCCCCAAGGATCTATGCACATTTGTGACTGGAAATCCTGCCTAGTTCTCCACATCCCCACAAGTGAGACCCAGACACCTATCACTGATTCCCCTTCTCTTTGGTTCCACCCCTGGTGCCACACTTGTTATCTCTTCTTAGAAACATCACCAGGAATTGTTAGACTCGTGACTCCACCTGCCTCGTACTTCACATGTTGTAAATATTCCACTGCTGGGATCTTCTGTCTGCTGACTCTACTCAATCCAGGAAGGGCCAGTCTGCCAGAGCCCATCTATTTCTCTTCCTCAGTCTGTCCCATGTTGCCAACATGGAACCCTTCACTCTCAATAATATTAATCTTTAAAATTACTTTTAGATTACTCAAACATCACTTATTAATAGTCTAGCCCTGGGACCAACAAGCTGATTCCATAAAGAACCAGAGAGCATATATTTTAGGCTTTGTGGGCCATGCAGTCTCTGTCACAACTACTCAACTCTGCAGCCACAGACAATGCATAAAAGGAGAATGGCTGTGTTCCAATTTCTTTCTCTCTTTTACAAAAACAGGTGGTGTGCTGGATTTGGCCCACTAGCTATAGTTTGCCAGCCCTGAATCTAATTCTTCATTTTCTGCCCTTCACCTCTGTCACCACCAATGTGTTTGTTAGAAAGAACCTGAAGAATCCTGCCTTCTGTTCTGCCCATAGGAAAATAATGAAAACCATTAAATTGGTGCAGGAAATCTTAATCATTGTCAGTTTAGGGACTCCTTGTCAGTGTGGCTTTCCCACTATTTTAAGAATTAAGAAAATTATTTTTCAGAAAATTATTTTTTCCTTTTCTGTAAAAAGAGTTGGCTATGTTTTTTCCACATGGAACTGTGGCAGCAATAGCAACTATACTATTTTTAGCCTAACACTGACTTGTGTAGCCCTAGAAGTTTAATGAGAGGAATATTTTAAAGGAAAATGAGTAAAAAAAAAATAGTGTGAGCACAATATTCCTGCCTGTTAAAATAGGGCAGGTAAATATATTCTAATTATAACTAGCACCTTAAGAAAACTGCCACTCTAAAGATAAACTCAACCCCAATAAAAAAAAGAACACATTCTTACATAGGTCCCAATATAGGAGCAATGCCTCTACTGAGTTGAACTCACAAATTTGGCTGCTGGCTGAGCATTTTTACACATTCAGCCCAAAGTTATGAAATTCAGCCTAACTAAAATTTCACTTCCTCAAAGAAATCTACAAATTCAATGTAATTCCTATCTGTATTAGTTTGCTGGGGCCACAGGCAAGGATGTGGAGAAATTAGAACCCTTGTGCACTACTGGTGGGAACATAAAATGGTGCAGCCACTATAGAAAGCAGTATGGCAAAAAATTAAAAATAAAATTACCATACTATCCAGCAATTCCACTTTGGGGTATACACATGGGTAACATATCAGGTAAGATATATTCATTCTTTATTTTATTTAAGCAATATGTGTTAAGTGTTTGGTGCCAATGTAATTGGAGAATTTGAGGTCGAGAATTCGAGATAGGACTCTGAGGAACTTATGCCTATAGTCTGATTGTGTATTTATGTTATTTTTTTAAATTTTTAAATTTTTTAAATTTATTATTTGGGAGAGAGAGACAGAGAGAGAGAGAGAATCCCAGGCAGGCTCCACGCTCAGCACAGAGCCTGACACAGGGCTCAATCCCACAACCCTGGGATCATGACCTGAGCCGAAATCAAGAGTTGGATGCTCAACTGACCTGGGTGAATGAGCCACCCAGGTGCCCCAATGTAAGTTATTTTTAATTTATTAAGTGCATTTGATAAAATAATAATTCCATGAAAAGTATAAAGGAAATGCCTTGAGGGCTTGGCTAGAAACAATGTTAAGGTGTTAATGGAATAGTACAGTATAATCATGGAAATTTTATTTCAACCATCTAACTTTGATGTTGATATGAGTTATGACATGAAGTTGTTTGAGGAAACTTTTTAAGAGTATGTCTCTCAGGCCTTGGAATCCATCCCATCCCTCTTGTAACTGGTAAATGATACATTAACCCAGCAAAGTGCCTAAACCACTCTTCTGACTAGGAAAACTCAGAAAAACTACTGAACTACATACAAAATTATACAACTATACTATATTATCTTTTCATAAAATACCAATGATAATTAACATCACCATCATTGTCATCAGCACATAATTTTCATCAGAATCCATCGCCTTTAGTCTACATAGCTTGTTATTTTGGCTTGCAGTATTCTCTCTTTTACCAGTAATGGTATCCCTATTTCCTCTAACAAACCACCATTCTTCAACCACTAATCCTTGTACTTTAGGGATATGAAAGCTCTCCCACTTCCAAGCACGGGCATAGATCCAACCCTGTTAATCAGAATCTCCCATTGCCCTAGACTTGTGGGGTCTCAGAGATGGAAAAAGATCCAAACAAGGAAAATTAGATTAAAATCCAGGACTTTTGCTAACAGGAAAGAAAATGTCTCCTTTTACTGGGATTGTAAGCATTTAAAATGCTCTAATCCTAGGAATGCCAGGAGAGAGGACTTTATATGATTTTGAACTGCTGAACCTAGCCATGCCTTGAAGTATCACTTTTCAAGGGCTTTTCAGTTACTTGAGCAAATAATTCATTTTTGCTTAAGTCATTTTGAATTAGGTTTTCATTCCCTGGCCCCATTGCAAATGTCTTTATAGATACATTAATTTTTGAATCTCTTTAAGGATAATAATGACAGACAAAAGGGAAAGCTAGCAAAGGATAGAACAGTGTTTAAAGGATATATGTGGTCACACTATGACTGATTTCTAGCCCTGAACATTTTAGGCAGTCTTCCACCCATGAGCATACATCTTGTATGTCCTCTTCCCCTTTTCTGAATTGCCAGATTCAAAGGCTGGCACCCTTCAAGGCTGACATCCACTGTTAGACAGATGGAGCTGAAGGGGGCAAGGCAGAGGCCAGGCAGACCCTGCCAACTCATTTGGCCTCAGGCCCAGCCCTACTCTATAACCACCACGGCTGTCAATATCCAACTAAGGCTGGTCTGAGTTCTCCTTACTGTCAGCTTCTCTAGGTTCCTGAAGATGATAGTGGTGTTGGAAGCTCCTTGCTCCGCCCAGGTCTGGTGGGTACATGTGCCAATCACAGCTTGTGTAGTCAGATAGGTGTCCACTGGCACTAAGGCAGGATGAAGCTGCCTCCCACCCTAGAGGCTCCTGCACCACAGGGTAGTCAGGAAAAGTGCCTGGAACAGCTGTCATCCCTCTGACTGCCAGTCTGATCTGACTGGCTTGGTGGGTGTTCCCTCCTTCCTCACAGCTCCCAAAGTTGTTCAGTTCATAAGCAACCCCTTCCCAGAGAAAATGGAATGTTCTTGTTTGTCCCCCTCCCGAGGTCCATCTTCTACTCTGCATCTAGAAGTGATCTAAAATGTAAGCTGACCATGTCACTCACTGGTTTAAGCGTTCATTGCCTTTCCGTGGACTGGTACTTAAGGTCCTTCAATGAGCTTGACAAAGACTTCGTATATATCAGTCCCACATCTTATCACAACCCACCCAAACCTTGTCTACTCCCATCCATTCCCAGAGTGTCAAGTATTCTGGCCCTGGTACCTCTTACATAGCACTCTAACTTTCCCCATCATGTCTTCCTGACTCTTATTTGTCCTTCAAGTGTCAGCTCAGACACCCCTCATCCAAAAAGCCGCCTTTGAATCCCCCAAGGTGGGAGGGAGGAAGTAAAGCACCCTCCTCTGTGTTCTCATAGTGCCCACACTTTACCTCTAGACTAGCACTCCTCATACTATATTGTAATTACACTTGTGACTCCCTCTATAACCTGGGAGCAAACTGAAGATAGAGGGAGTTATGTCTTTTTCCTGGTATATAATAGGTACTTAGCTTGTGTTTGTTGAATTAATAAATGGCATGTGACTACCTGTGCTTCTCTAATAGAATTAGGGCATAAAACATGGTAGTAAATCCCTGATTCTTTTTTTTTAATGTTTATTTTTTTAAAATGCAATTTATTGTCAAGTTAGCTAACATACAGTATATACAGTGTGCTCTTTGCTTTGGGAGTAGATTCCCATGATTCATCACTTACAACACCCAGTGCTCTTCCCAACAAATGCCCTCCTCAATGCCCATCACCCATTCCCCCCACCCCCTGCCCATCAACCCTTAGTTCACTCTCTGTATTTAAGAGTCTCTTACGGTTTGCCTCCCTGTCGGTTTGAAATGATTTCCCTCCTCCTTTCCCCTATGGTTCTCTGTTAAGTTTCTCAAATTCCACATATGAGTGAAAACATATGATATCTGTCTTTCTCTGACTGACTTATTTCATTTAGCATAATACCTCCAGTTCCATCCACATCGTTGCAAATGGCAAGATTTCATTCTTTCTCACTGCCAAGTAGTATTCCAGTGTATATATAAACCACATTTTCTTTATCTGTTCATCAGTTGATGGACATAAGTTGGGCTCCTTCCATAATTTGGCTATTGTTGAAAGTGCTGCTGTAAACATTGGGGTACATGTTCCTCCATGTACCTATACAGCACTCCTGTATCCTTTGGATAAATTCCTAGTGTTGCTATTGCTGGTCATAGGTAATTCTATTTTTAATTTTTTGAGGAACCTCCACACTGTTTTCCAGAGAGGCTGCACCAGTTTGCATTCCCACCAACCATGTAAGAGGATTCCCATTTCTCCATATCCTCGCCAGCATCTGTAGTTTCCTGATTTGTTCATTTTAGCCACTCTGACCGGTGTGAAGTGGTTTCTCAGTGTGGTTTTGATTTGTATTTCCCTGATGATAAGTGATGTTGAGCATCTTTTCATGTGTCTGTTGGTCATCTGAAAATATTCTTTGGAAAAGTGTCTATTCATGTCTTCTGCCCATTCTTCACTGGATTATTTGTTTTTCAGGTGTTGACTTTGATAAGTTCTTTATAGATTTTGGATACTAACCCTTTATCTGATGTGTCATTTGCAAATATCTTCTCCCATTCCCTTGGTTGCCTTTTAGTTTTGTTAATTGTTTCCTTTGCTGTGCAGAAGCTTTTTATCTTGATGAGGTCCCAACAGTTCATTTTTGCTTTTATTTATTTTGCTTTTATTTTATTTATTTTATTTACTTGGAGATGGGTCAAGTAAGAAGTTGCTGCGGCTGAGGTCAAAGAGGTTGTTGCCTGTTTTCTCCTGTAGGGTTTTGATGATTTCCTGTCTCACATGTAGGTCCTTCATCCATTTGAGTCTATTTTTTTGTGTATGGTGTAAGAGAGTGGTCCAGTTTCATTCTTCTGCATGTTACTGGCCAGCTATCCCTGCACCAATTGCTAAAGAGACTGTCTTTTTTCCGTTGGATATTCTTTCCTGCTTTGTCAAAGATTAGTTGGCCATACACTTGTGGGTCCAATTCTGGGTTCTCTATGCTATTCCATTGGTCTATGTGTCTGTTTTTGTGCCACTACCATGCTGTCTTGATGATTATAGCTTTGTAGTAGAGGCTGAAGTCCGGGATTGTGATGCCTCCCACTTTGGTTTTCTTTTCCAACATTATTTTGGCTATGCGGGGTCTTTTGTGGGATTCATTCCTGGGCTGCAGGGCTGGTTCAATATTCACAAATCAATCAATGTGATATATCACATTAATAGAAGAAAGGATAAGAACTATATGATACTGTCAATAGATGCAGAAAACACATTTGACAAAATACAGCATACTTTCTTAATAAAAACCCTCAAGAAAGTCATGTTAGAAGGAACCTTAACATCATAAAAGCCATATATGAAAGGCCTATAGCTAATATCATCCTCAATGGGCAAAAACTGAGAGCTTTCCCTCTGAGATTAGGAACACGGCAGGGATGTCCACTCTCACCATTGTTGTTTAACATAGTGTTGGAAGTCCTAGCCCCAGCAATCAGACAACAAGATGAAATAAAAGGCATCCAGATTGGCCAAGAAGAAGTCGTCAAACTTTTACTTTTTGCAGATGATAGTATACTCTACATGGAAAACCCAAAAGACTCCACCAAAAATCTGGTAAATGCCTGATTCTTAACGGGTGTTTCATCTCAGGAAGAATGTTACTACCTCCTGCTCATCCATTAGAGTACCTGATTCAAAGTGAATGTGGCTTATGTGTGCCCAGATGTACAGAAAGTAGGAAGATTCTCTCTACTTTTTCTCCACCTGTTACTAGGTCTAATAGAAAAAAAAATCTCTTGGCTCTGGAGCACCCCATCAGCACTTCTACTGAACTAAACCACTTTTAACTCTGTGCCCACTCCCCAAACAGCAGTTTATCATGCATGTGTACGGAGCACCAGGGAACACAGCTCTGCTTTGGCACATCAGTGGTGCCAATACCCTCACATATTCAGTGTCTGCTGTGCCACCTCATGCCTGCATTAACGAGTGTCAGCAGTATTGAGGGCAGTGGGACTTCAGCACCACCTGCAATGCTGGCTGAATATATTGGTTCTGTCATAAAGATCAGCATCTGTGCCAGTAATGGTGGACATCAGCAGCAGTTGCTATACTGAGGCTCCCTCTTCCAGTATAATGGTTTTCCTTTGCCAGGAGCCAGAATAAAATAGGAAAATCATTGTTTCTATATGGTAGAGAAGATGTTTTCATCTATACTTGTGATCCCATTTGATATACCAGAGGAATGCAGTTTGTTTTCAATGAGACCATTTCCTCTAAATTGGTATGGCCTAAAATAACATTACAAACTCTATGGACTGCACTGAAATAGAGTCCCAAACCCTAAGTTTAAATCTTGGTTGTGCTCTTTATTTCTCACACTGGCATTGGGTACAGTCCTTCTCAGCCTGAGAGTCATATCATCTACAAAACTGATAAAGTCCCCCTTACTGGATTAGATAGCATCATCTGTATCAGCGCTCTGCAAAAGCGGAGTGTGATCAGCAGCCGCTCTCCACAACATGGTGCTTTATATGTAGAAGGTGCTCAATAAATATTTGTTGAATCAAAGTACAAGAGAGCTATCTCTAGCTCTGAACACAGCACTAAAATGTTGCCAGGATAAATTGATAAATCCTTGCTTTCTCCACTTCATGTCATTCTCAGTTTGAGGGAAAGGAGTGACATTTTCTAGATGGTTTGTAGCTGGGTGGGAAAATATACAGGACCCGAGTCTTCATTTCAGTGAAAAAGGTGCCCTCGAGTTTCTGAAGCATTAATCACACTTCCTGGATATCCTTAGAAATTCCCACGGTCCCATAAAGTTCTGCTTCACACACCCTGAGGAAGTTGAGGGGTGAAGAAGCTGCAGCAAGGGGTTAGCTGGATTCTCCCTTGATTGCTTTGCTAGTTGTGGGTGATGGAAGCATTCAGCATCATCAAGAGTTACCAAATAAAAGCCACACACAGCTTCAAGACCCACTATGAACAGAAAAGGGCAGTCTTGGCTAATTAGCCCTCAACAGATGCCTCGCTAGCAGTGCCTCAAATGATGGTAGTCATGATTCAAGTAAAACAGGAATTGGCAAACTCAAAAAGTCTGTCAAGTAAGCAATAAGAATAATTGGGGAAATTTGGGTATAGATGCAGATATAGACTCCAAAGTGGAAGGGCCTAGTGTGGACCAGAATGTGTGCCCTTTTAAAGGAAGCAGATGATGGCTGTCATTTAGGAAAGGGGTAAAGTGTTATCAGTTCTCTGTTTTTCAAGAGAAGCTGAAAATCAGGTTTTATGTGGAATCTTTGATTTTTTTTAAGTCAAAACCTTTTTGGAAATGCAAATAAAGAAACCCTGCATTGACCAAGAAATGACATCTATGAGCAGGATTCAATCCCTGGCCAGCCAGTGTGCATCTTCTAACCTAGAGCTTCTCTATTACTCCTCAGAGATTTCTTACTTTAATGCGGGTCACAGGCTACACAAGGGCACATCCTACAGCATGTAATGACTGGATTATGCTATAGTCACTAGGAAAATATGAGGTGCATTAGGACCTAAAGAAAGGAGCAGTGATATTATAGAGTATGATTTCTTGTGAAGCAGGGGCAGTAAGGTGAGTGAGGGGGTAAAGGCTTTCCTATGCAGCTCAAAAATCTCAGAAGCATGTACACACACACACACACACACACACACACACACACACACATTAGACCTAGATGACATTACATAGGTAAAAATATATGCAGTGAATTCAATAGAGAAGTACTGTAGATGAATGGAAAGAGCATCACGCTAGGAAACAGACTACTTAATAACTGCAATTCACCTAGCTTGGCTTTCTCATCTATAAAATGGTGGTGAAAATAATGCTCTCTCTTTCTAAGAAATTCAGTGGATTCAATGAGATATGTTTGGCATCTGGCATAGTGTCTAGCAGATTCTTATTGTTATTATTATTATTATTATTGAAGCTAAGCACCATGAAGACATAGACTTTCCCTTCAATACACATTTCATACCACCTAACAGACCCAAAGTGTATCCTCACAAATGACATCTATGGTGGGTTGGTTCTGTGGGTTTTGCACATTGCTAATAAAGACAAGTTTATTGGGATTAGTCTGAGAGGACTGGTTTGGAAAATTCAGTTGTACTTCTGCGTCCCGCAGCTTCTCTCATAATTCTCCACTGGGATGGGGGTGAGGAGCAGCAGGGCACCTCCTCAGTAGCAGAACTCTTTGCCAATAATGAAGTCCTTTCCATAGTGAAAAATTCAGCAGAAAAATGAGGCTATCACCATTTTTTACTGTAGTTGACATATTTCACTTCACCATTGCCTGAACAAGATCTTTGTAAAAATGGAGAAACAAACACTTAATGACATTCTCCAAAGGAGTCTGATGTATATCTGGGGTCTGATTGGCTCCAGTTGAGTAGATGGAGGCTGCTTGGGAGCAGCTCTGAATTTGTCAGCCTGCCCACCTGTCAATTTCAATGTGCATTTACTCAGACTTCCTGTCAGTCTTCAAGGCTGGTCTATTTGAATGACTGGTGTATACAGATGAGCTATCATCAAATGGGCAACACATATAAATGTCTGCAAGTAAAAAATTAAAACAAAAGACTGGCCACCAGCCATGTATATTCATCAAGGGGAATAAACGAGCCTCATAGGCAACGTTTGATGAGGTGCTTATTTCTTACTGCTTCACTTCAGACATTTGGATGATTGTGTTAAGAACTATAGGAGTTATCAATGAGAAGACAGGGTATTTTAGTGGGGAGAAATAGATTTCTTCCCACCTATGTTTTGACAAATATTGAAATTTAGCTTTCCATTCTAGGGGCTACAACTTCCAATTTAACATATTAATAGAAGGCTTATTTTGGAAAATAGATAGAAACCTATTGTTACAGATTGAATTGAGTCCTCCAAAAGTTCCTATGTGGAAGTTCTAACCCCCAGTCCCTCAGAATGTGACTTTATTTGGAAATAGGATCATTGCAAATGTAATTAGTTCCCATAAGGTCATACTAGAGTAGGGTGGACCCCTAGTCCAATATGACTAATGTCCTTATACAAAGAGAAAACAGATGCAGAAAAGTCCACGCAGAAAGAATGCAATATGAAAATCGGAGTTACGCTGTTACAAGCCTAGGAACTACCAAAAGCTAGGAGAGATGTCTAAAACAGGTCCTTCCCTAGTGGCTCTCAGAGGAAGTATGGCCCTTCTGGCATCTTGTTTTCAGACTTCTAGATTTAGAACTGTGAAACAATAAATTTCTGTTGTTCTAAGGCATTCAGTTTATGGTACTTGGTTATGACAGCCTTAGCAAACTAACACATCACTAAACCAATAAATTAGATTTTGGCCAATGGACTATAATTGGGAATCTGGATAAATAAAAGAAGTTATTTGAGTTGTACTATAAAGTTTCTCCCATAATGCCATAATTTGTATTATTTTGTTATACATTTATATGTGATGTTCATGTTGAAAGACAGTTATTAAAAGTGTTAATAAAATACAAATGGAAAGAGAGTGCCAATATCATAGAAGATAGAGAAAAGGCCATATATTACCTACAAGAATTAATGAAATTTCTGTAGCTGAGTCTCAGACTTTTTCAGTTATTTTCTAATAGCCTGAGAAAAATGCAAAAGATGGAAGGATCATACCACAGAAAAGAGAGAAAATTTACCAGTTTCTCAGAGACACAAAGTTTTGGTTGATATTTTATTATTTTGTAATTTATTACTATTACTTCTATTACTAAAATGATTAGATGAGCTCTAAAATAAAGCCAAACAGTAGTTTTTACTTACTAGGGGAAGCATAGCTCATGCCATTCATTAGTAAAGAAATTCCAGGGTGGATTATATATACCTCTTGAGGACTTTCTGCCCACTTAGCTATTTCTCAGTAAACTTCTAATTTAAATTTTTTGGTGGGTGGGGGAGAGCATGCACAAGAGTGGGAGAGGGGAGAGGGAGAGAGAGAATCCTAACCATCCTAACCAGGCTCCACACCCAGAGCTGAGCTCGAGGAGAGGCTCAACGCAAGGGTTGGTCTCACAACTGTGGGATCATGAGCCAAAACCAAGAGTTGGTTGCTCAACTGACTCTGAGTAAACTTTTATTTCTTTTATTTATTTATTTATTTTTAAGTAGGCTCCGTGCCCAGCCTGGGGCCCAATGGAGGGCTTGAACTCATAACCATGAGATCAAGACCTGAGCTGAGATAAAGAGCCAGACATTTAACCAACTGAGCCACCTAGGTATCCCACTCAGCAAACTTTTATTAATCCATGTCCTACTTAGTTCCTATTCACTTTCAACAATATTAATTTAATTTAGTAATTAAATTAATACAAATGCTTTAAATACAACTGCCTTTAAAATGTGGGGAAAATACATGTATTTTTATTTATTTACTTTTGACGGTACATATTTTATTTTATTATTTTTAATTTTAATCCCAGCATAACTAACATACAATGTTATTTTAGTTTTAGATGTACAATATAGTGTTTCACCAATTCTATACATTACTCAGTGTTCATCACAATAAGTATACTCTTAGTCCCCTTCACCTACATTACCCATCCCCCCAGGCAAAATACATTTTATACACAGTGTTAGCATATAAAATCAGAAATTAATTTTTAAACAATTATCACCATAATCTCCTTCTGTGATAATGTTTAAAAAATTATCACTTTGCCTTAGCGCCAATCTGTGGAAAATGGGAAGAATAAGACTTCATTTGAGTATGTATTTGGATGAATGTTTCCTCTCTCTTGTTCCAGTCAAGGCTTATATAACTCTGTCTGGACCTACACTGACATCAGCATGTATGATACAGGAGAGACAGGCAGGGAATGGTTAATGTCCAATGTGTAACAGGCATGATAGGGAAGTTTCCTAAATGTATTCTAAAAGGAAATGTAAAGAAAAGGACCTTCAATTTTCCACTGTATCAGACCATACTTGGTTTCACAGGACACATAGCTCCCCTCCTGGAGCTGCTATGTGCCCAAATAAAGGAGATAATGTCAGACAATTCATTTCTAAACAAACATTACCCCTAAAGAAAGCAATAAAAAGACAATTTATACTTTCTACTTCTTATTGTGTCAATTTTAGCTAAGATGAATTTTTAAAGTGAATTTTCATTTCACTGAAGTTTTAAATTTATTGGCATAAAAGTGTCCATACTATCTCAATTCATAGCTCAAAATCACGTTTTCTAAGAATTTTTAAGGCTTACTCCACTGGCTTCTAGAATCTAGAAAAGTCTGATAAAAATCCAATTGCTATTCCTCTGTAGGAAATACATTTCCCTACTATTAAATGAAATTAAACTTTTCTTTTAATTATTGTCCTGAAACTTGGTGTGGTTCTTTTTTATACTAATATTACTTGTCTCTTTGAGAGACTTTTCTACTTAAAATTTTGTTTTTGTTCAGCTGTATAGAATGCTCTCTTATCCTTCTTTTGATAATTGATCTCCATTCTATTGTCTCATTTAGGTATATAGAAATTCTATATAATATTCCTTTTAACTTAACTTTCTCATGCTTTCTATTTTTTTTTTGTCTTTTGATAATAAATTCTAGGAGAATTTCTCAGCTAATTCTTTTAGTTCTATACTTCACTCTAGCTAAATCCATTCTCCTAGTCCAGTGATTCTACGTTTTGATTGATTTTACTTTTTAAATTTTGACCATGTCATTTATTTTTAAAATCTCTAATTGGGTCCTTTTAATAACTGCTTATCTTCATAAGTCTACCTATGAAAATATTATGTATATAGATATATTTATATATATATATTTATAAAATATATATATATGTGTATATATATGTGTGTGTCTGTATATATTTATATATTGTTTCTATATATATATATAGAAACAATACACACAAACACACACACATAAAAGTATTTTCTCCATTGTTCTTGTTTCTTTGGTATTCTTCTTTCAGTTGAATTTAATGCTTATCTTTTATGGTACTGTTTTTTCTCAAACATTTGGTGATTCTTGGTTGTGTGCTTTCTACATAATTTATCATCTTTATTCATTTATTTGCGGATACTCTTGGGATATAGTGCCTGCTTCTTGTAAAGATGTTGAAGGGGAAGGCTATACTACAGGATACAGTGTGTCAATAGTGTTTCTTCTGGGTTTCCCTAGCTAAAGGAGTGATGCTGTGTCTCTAGCTCAGCTAACCACATTTCCTAATTGATCCCACAAATACATCTGCTTCCCTTGCTCAACATAAATTGGTAGTGGAACAAGAACCAACCTGCTAAGTAGCTCTGAACGCTGTTCCCCGATCACCTAGGACTCCTCCAATTCCTTTTGCCCATTGTTTCTAAGTTTGAAGTACCCCCAGAGGCACACAAATCTTCCTTCTCTTGTGTGTTTTCTCCATCTATTCAGGGCCATATTTCTTATTATTTAATTATCTCTAGTCTAGAGACACATTTTCCTGTTTGTTAGCATTCTGTGGATTTATTTTTTTATACATATTTTTCATTTCAATCATTCTATAGATTTGGGTAGGGAATGCATGCCTATGACTGAGCTTAGTCCAGTGTCATGGTGCAGGTCCCCAAAAACCTTTTTTTTTAATTTTTTTAATCTTTATTTATTTTTGAGGGAGAGACAGTGTGTGAGCAGGGGAGGAGCAAAGAGACAGGGAGGCACAGAATCTGAAGCAGGCTCCAGGCTCTGAGCTGTCAGCACAGAGCCCGATGCAGGGCTCAAACCCACGAACTGTGAGATCATGACCTGAGCCGAAGTTGGACGCTTAACCGACTGAGCCACCCAGGTGCCCCCAAAAACCTATCTTTTAGTGATTCTAACTGTTCTACTCTCACAGTAGAGCTGAAAATGTAATACTGGCAAATAAAAATTCCAACATCTAAGGGAAATAAAACACTCACTTTCATTTTTGTACATTGTTTTTGAATGGTTCCTTCACATTATAGCAATATGTTAAACACTAAGTTTCTATTATAGAAGGAAAAAGAATTTGCGTGTTTCAATATGTATTTCTTAAATATTTCACCCTTCTCTCTGTGGAAGCATAACAACATGGAATCATTGTATTTTTGTGAAAATTTTAAAAGCCCACACCCAGTAAATATTTGGTTTTTATATTTTTATTTAGGTGTAATTGAAGTAAAAATGCACAGATATTAAAGGTTTGGTTCAATATATTATGACAAATGTATACACCCACATAACCATCACCCCAAATCAGATATATTGCCATCATGCTCATGACATTCCTGCAATCAACCCCAACCCCCCACCACACTTCTACAGATTAGTTTCACCAGTTTTTGGATGTCATATAAATGGAATCATTCATTATATACTTTTATGTGACTTTTGCTTAATGTGATGATTTGGGGATTTATCTAAATTGTTGTATGTCTTATAGTTTGTTATTTTTAATTGCTAAATACTAGTCAATTGAATGAATATACTGTAATGTGTTTGTCCATTCTCTTAGATGGGCAGTTGGATTGTGTCTGGTTTGGAACTATTAAAAAATATATTTCTATGAATAATCTTGTACAAGTCTTTTGTGAGCATTTATTTTCTTTTCTCTTGAATAAATTCCTACAAATGAAGTTGCTGAATCCTAGGACATATATATGTTTAACTTTAGTATAAACTTTCAAACAATTCTCCAAAATAATTGTACTGTTTTATATTCTTACTAGCAAATATTTTTGCTGCTCCATATTGTCACCAACATTTGAAGTTGTCAGTCTTTCTTATTAAGGCATTTTAATGGATACGAATGATACAAGCCCTTCATTGTACATATATGCTGTGGGTTTTTTTTCCCAATTAGTGGTTGGTGTACTTTATTTCCTTAATGGTATCTTTTGATGAGCAGCAATTTTTGATTAGGCAAAATAAAATTCATCAAAAATTTTTTATATCAGTGCTTTTGTGTTTTTACCAAAAAATGTTGCCTACTTGGCAATTGTAAAGATATTTTCTTGTGCTTTCTTTTAGAAGATTTAGGAGTTTGGGTTTTACTTTTAAATAAATAAATAAATAAATAAATAATCTCCATTAAATTGACTTGGCACCTTGGTCAAACATCAATGACTGAGGCACCTGCGTGGCTCAGTGGTTGAGTATCCGACTTCAGCTCAGGTAATGATCTGCAGTTTGTGAGTTCAAGCCCCACATGAGGCTTGCTGCTGTCAGCCTGTCAGCATAGAGCCTACTTTGGATCCTCTGTCCCCACCCCACCCCTGCTCTCTGCCTCTCCCCCACCTGCGCTCTCTCAAAAATAAACAAATATTTTAAAAAATCAATGAACTATTCACGTGTAAGGTTATTTTTAGACTCTCTCTTTATACCAATATCATGTTGTTTTAATTATTCTTACTTTCTGGTAATGGTAAGTCTTAAAGTCAAGAAATATAAGTTCTCTAATTTTTCACTCCTGAAATATAAAAACATACTTATTTCATATTGATATCGTATTCTTTAGTCTTGCTAAATTTATTAATTTTAGTTAGTTGTTTTTTCTACAAAGACCAGTTTTATTTATTTATTTTTATCTATGCCATTCATTTCTTTTAATTGCCTTGTTGCACTGGCTAGTATCTCTTGTACAATGCTGAATAGATGTGGGTAGAGTGAACATCCTTTTCTTGTTTCAGTTTTAGAAGAAAGAAGGGCTTAATGTTTCACAATTAAGTACAGTGTTATCTGCAAAATGTTAAAAGATACCCTTTATCAGCTTGAGAATTTTTTTTATTCCTAGTTTGCTAAGAATTTTAGCCTGGAGAATGTTAAGTTTTGTCAAATAGTTTTTCTACTATATCTACTGTGATAATTTTAAGGTACCTTTTTATTTATCTTTTTTATCTTTTATTCTTTCCATGAGGTATATTACATTGGTTGAATTTTTAATATAAAACCAACTTTGCATTCCCAGAATAAGCAGCACAATCTCCTGGTATATTATCTTTTTTTTTTTTTTTTTTTTTTTTTACGAGACAGAGAGAGACAGAGCATGAGCAGGGGAGGGGCAGAGAGAGGGAGACACAGAATCAGAAGCAGGTTCCAGGGTCCGAGCTGTCAGCACAGAGCCCGAAGCGGGGCTAGAACCCAGGACCGTGAGATCATGACCTGAGCCGAAGTCGGATGCTCAACCAACTGAGCCACCCAGGTGCCCCTGTATTATCTTTTAAGAAATATTTCGAAATTGAATTTGCTAGTATTTTATGATTGTTCTCATCTATATTCATAGCAAATGTTAATTTAGAAAACTCAAACTTACCTAAATAGGGTTTCAAAAGAGTCATTCCTTTTCATTTTTCTTTTTCCGCCTTTTCCTATAAATCTTACAAGTATAACATATCAAGATAATTTTATTACTTTTTCTATTTTTAAAAATAGGTTCATACTATCACCATACTATTTTGCCTCCCAGCATCATCCAGGAACTTAGGAAAAGTACCTATTGAATATATTACCTCCCAGGTAAGAGTGAATAACAGGTATATTGACTTTGTATGGTTTCCTTAAAAAAAAAAATACCACAAATTTGGTAGATTAAAAGAATAGAAACTTATTCTCTCACATTTCTGTAGACCAGAAGTCCAAAATCAAAGTGTTAGGGGGGCCACACTCCATTTGGAGGCTTCAGGATAGAATCTACTCCTTGTGTCTTCTGGTGCCTGGTGGCTATCAGCTTTCCTTAGCTTGTGGCAGCATTTCTCTCTGGTCCACCTTCACATCATCCTCTCTGTATGTGTCTTCCACATTCTGTCTCAAATCTCCCTCTGCCTCTCTTTTGTAAAAATGTGTGTGACTACATTTAGGACCAGGTAATCCAGGATAAACTCTTGCCTCTCGATATCCTTCACTTAACCATATCTTTTGTCACCTAAGGTAATATTCAATCTTTTGCCCAATAAGGTAATATTCACAGGTTCTGGGAAATAGAAAGTGAATTTATTTTTTTAGGGGGAGGACATTTTTTTCATCCTGCTACAACAGGGCAGTCATAGTTCAAAATACCACACTTTCCAGATTAAACACATTGACTCATTGGATTACCTAGGCCGGTTCTTATGCTCAGTTCTACAAATGCTGAGTCTGTAAAATCAGGATTGTATCATTTAATTTTTTCCTACTTCATGGGCATTTGAATAAATAAAGTGAGATATGATGTGTAAAGCACTTTCTGAATGGTATTATGGAAATAATATAGACCTAATTCCACATTCTAGGCCCTGGAATCTAACACAGGGATTATAACCTGAACCCTGCTGCTTATTAACTTAGTGACCTTGGTCTTTTCATTTATAAAGGGAAGGTAAGACACCTATTTGACAAGTCTTTTGTCACAATGAAATGAGATAATGTATGTAAAAATGACTGGCATGCTGCCTGGCTCATAGTAAAATTCATCCTTCTTGTTTTTCTCTACTAAAAAAAAAATGCTATACACACTCTCTGTATTGCTACAAGATTTTATGCAGATAAGCTTATATCAGCAGTTTTCATTTCAAGCAAGAAGGACAAACATAGATAATAACTATTTAAATAATTAATAGGCTGGAACAAACCATTCACTGATGCTATGCATGGGAAATAAGAATTCTCTGCCATGACCTAATTCGCGTCCTTGGTCAATACATTTTCCCTTCTTTGTTCCAGGGAAGATTAACAATATTGTGCAATATAAGTCAGGGCTTGGAAAAGTGTAGCCCAGTAAACTGTAGTTATTGCTACTAAAGTTATTATCATTTACTTGCATTCTAGAAGACACTACTGGCAGTATTACTCTTCACATATAAGAGCAAATAAGAGTGTGATTCAAAGGACTAATAAATAATCCTAAATTCATTCCATTGTAGTTCTAGTCCCTTTTACATCTCTGGCTAAATGGCTCCTTTCATTACTTCTACAGACTGGTAACATCAAGCATATGGATTTAATTCCTAGGTGACCTTTTACTCATGACCTCTTATATCACAGACTAAAGCCCTGATGTTAGGAAGATATCTCATAAATGGGGGCCTTTGACCAAAAGAAGAGCTTGGTTAAGAGCTATTTTTACTATTTAAAACAAACTCTTACTCTACTTCCCACTATTTAATTGGTGGTTTTTCCCACAGATTCATTCTCCATATTCCTATTCCTATTGAGGGGAGAGGGAGAAGTTTCCCTGGGGAATTTTGCACAGTGCCATGCATTTGGCTATGTTCCATGACCTTCAAATATGTAACTCCAACTCCAGCCCAGCCTTTTACTCTCTACCTCTCCTCTTCTCGCTTCAGGCCAGTAGCCATAGTCTCTCACTTTTTAAAAAAAATTTTTTTTAATGTTTTTATTTATTTTTGAAGGAGAGAGAGAGACAGAGCATGAGCAGGGTAGGAACAGAGAGAGAGGGAGACAGAATCCGAAGCAGGCTTCAGGCCCTGAGCTGTCAGCACAGAGCCCGATGCGGGGCTCGAACCCACAAACTGTGAGATCATGACCTGAGCTGAAGTCAGACATTTAAAAGACTGAGCCACCCAGGTGCCCCAACTCACTTACATTACTCAGGAAAGGAACCATATGTCACTAACAGTCACCCTGAAGACTCTCTCAGCAGACTTAAAGAGCAGCCACCATTCCTTTTCCTGGCCTTCTGAGTTCAGAGCAGAGAGAGGAAAGAGAAGCAGTCTGGGGCTGGGGAGGAGGAAGGTAGTGAAGCTCTCACTTAACTGCTGATACAAAATCTCTCTCAGAGCTGGCAGATGTTTAAAAATGAGTCCATTCCATCAGGAATGGGAAAAGATATTTGCAATGACATATCAGACAAAGGGCTAGTATCCAAAATCTATAAAAAACTCACCAAACTCCACACCCGAAAAACAAATGAAGAAATGGGCAGAAAACATGAATAGACACTTCTCTAAAGAAGACATCCAGATGGCCAACAGGCACATGAAAAGATGCTCAACATCGCTCCTCATCAGGGAAATACAAATCAAAACCACACCCAGATACTACCTCACGCCAGTCAGAGTGGCTAAAATGAACAAATCAGGAGACTATAGACGCTGGTGAGGATGTGGAGAAACGGGAACCTTCTTGCACTGTTGGTGGGAATGCAAACTGGTGCAGCCACTCTGGAAAACAGTGTGCAGGTTCCTCAAAATTTAAAAATAGATCTACCCTATGACCCGGCAATAGCAGTGCTAGGAATTTACCCAAGGGATACAGGAGTACTGATGCATAGGGGCACTTATACCCCAATGTTTATAGCAGCACTCTCCACAATAGCCAAATTGTGGAAAGAGCCTAAATTTCCATCAACTGATGAATGGATAAAGAAACTGTGGTTTACATACACAATGGAGTACTACATGGCAATGAGAAAGAATGAAATATGGCCCTTTGTAGCAACGTGGATGGAACTGGAGAATGTTATGCTAAGTGAAATAAGCCATACAGAGAAAGACAGATACCATATGTTTTCACTCTTATGTGGATCCTGAGAAACTTAACAGAAACCCATGGGGGAGAGGAAGAAAAAAAAAAAGAGGTTAGAGTGGAAGAAAGCCAAAGTATAAGAGACTCTTAAAAACTGAGAACAAACTGAGGGTTGATGGGGGATGGGAGGGAGGGGAAGGTGGGTGATGGGTATTGAGGAGGGCACCTTTTGGGATGAGCACTGGGTGTTGTATGGAAACCAATTTGACAATAAATTTCATATCAAAAATAATAAATAAATAAATAAATAAATAAATAAATAAATAAATAAATAACTCCCTCCAGATCTTGGGGTCCTTTTATGCTCTATGATGACTTCCTGTTGCATTTTCCTGGCCACAATTCTTCTGACCTGGTAGGGATTCTCCTTCAGCAGGCCATCACAAATATTCTTCAATTTCAGTACCATCAATTTCTCCACTGAAATTCCCCTTGCACTCTGGCAGATACCCTTTTGAGCAGAATATAGTCTTAAATGACCCCAGGCCAACATTCTTATGATGGACATGAACTCCATGCTTGTTCCTCAGGATCGAGGTACCTTTGGCCTACTGTTGGACGGAGATGCATTGTTCTTCAGACGCAGCCTGTCTCTGCTTCCATGAGCAGCTTCAGACAGCATCTCCCTCTTTGGTATTCTCAGGCATGGTCAGGCATCAGTCCACAGTGCCTGCCAAATGAAGGAGAGAACCTTCTCCTTCACTGGACCTGAGCTGAAGGAGATATACTCCTCCCATGTTCTCCACCTTCCTTGAATGGGTTAAGCATTACAGTTAGCTCTATACAAAGGTATTTTCACAAAATCCTCTCTAGTCTCCAAAAACCTTACCCTTGTCTAGTCACAATATGTGTGAGTTGTTTAGCTCTATAAAACCACTCACTTTAGAACATTCTATCTTCCATCTTTATGCCTTGGTCAAAAGCTAAGATAATGCATCCCATGTTAATATCCTTTTTTAAATTATTATTAAAGGAATTTTACAAGGTAACCTTCATCTTTCTGCCTCTTGTCCTTCACGTCACCATCTTATACCTGCAAAGGTAAAGTCCTTCCACTATTGCCTTTTATGAATTTATAGGTAATGAGACTTATTTAGCTTCAGGTCATGCAGAGAGATTCATTTGTGAATTTTGTAAGTCACAATCTCATCAGTTGTGCTCTAATCAAACAAACAGCAGGGATGGAAATAACCGGGGCTAGATAAATAAATAACTGAGTTAATTATGAACTTGCTCATTTTAAAGAAACATTAAATCATGAAGGATTATGAATAGCTGGGTAATTGTTCCTGATCTTAATTCCCAGAGTATAGAGTTTAGAGAACTGATACCTAGTTAGTTTGCAAAGCTCAGCTGCAAAGGAAGGGAGTGGCTGGCCTCAGCCTCATTCTCCAACTCTGAACACCTCTGTATCCTGGTGCACAGGGTTCCTTCACCCCACCTGCTCTGTCAGCCCCACTCCCACGTAGGAGGAATGTATTTGTTTCCTATAGTTGCTGTTACTAATTGCCACAAGTTTAGTGGCTTAAAACAACACAAATTTAATCTTTCCTAAGTCTGGAGGTCAGAAGTCCAAAATTGGTCTCAATGCATAAAATCAAGGCTATATTCCTTTCTGGAAGCTCTAAGGGAGAATCCAATTTGTTGCATCTTCCAACTTCTAGAGGCTGCCTGCATTCCTTGTCTCATGGCCTCCTTCCATGTTCAAAGCCAAAATGGCCCATCAAGTCTTTCTTATATCATATAACATCATATAATACTGATTTCTGCTTCCCTAGTCACATCCCCTTTTCTGACTCTGACCCTCCCACCTGTCTGCTTCCTCTTTTAAAGATCCTCGTGATTACACTGGACAGTCCTGAGTCATTCAAGATACTCTCCTTATGTTCAGGTGAGCTGGTTAGCAACCTTAATTCCATTAACAACCTTAATTCCCCTTTGCTATGTAAGCTAACGTATTCACAGGTTCTAGGGATTAGAACTGGGACATCTTTGGGTGGGGCATTATTCTGCCTTCCACACAAAGACTAATTCAAAACTACAACAGAGGTTGCCTGAATCCCTCCTTGTCTCCCCCTCCCACTCAGGAAGCCACTATCACTCTGGCTGCCTGTTTGACCCTGGCATTATAACCAGTATCTACTCCATAATCCGAGATGCTAATGAAGAACAGGAGTCTCGGCCTATTTTTGTGAATGCAAAACATTTTACTGGAACACGCAGTCATGCCCATTCAGTTTACTTATTGTCTGTGTCTATTCTCATGCTACAACAGCAGAGTTAAGTAGTTAACAACAGAGACAATAGGCCTGAAAAATTCTAAAATATTTTTCATCTGGCCCTGAAAAGAAGTTTACTGACCTGCAGTATAGAGAGCTGCTCTTTCTCCCTCTGCTTTGTTCTTACTCCTAGATCATAGCCTTTCATGGTCCCTACTGAAAGCCAAGTGTGTGGACTAGAGCCTCCCCACTTTGGTGGACTCTGAACTTCATTTTTCACACCACTGGCCCTGTTAGTCTGCCATAAACTCTAACCAATTTCTCAACCTCAAGGTTGACTGGATCAGCAGCTTTTTTGAGAGAAAAGCAGTGCCAAATATAAGGTTTACTTCTTTTCCTGCATCTGGTTTCCTGAAAATTCTTTCTATGTTAGTATCTCTCCTGTGCCTTCAAAGAAATATTGTTTATTTTTTGTCTAGCTTTTCTAGTTGTTCTCAGCAAGAAGACTGATGTAAGCAATCTGGTTCACCATTACTAGAAGTGTATTTTTAGCACTGTTATTTAATTTTTGTTGCCTCCAAATATTTGTTGTATTATCCATACTCTTTTAAATTTTGTTCTGCTTTTTGTAGTTAGCTTGTGATTTCTTTACAGTTTAAAATTTATTTATAGCTTTCTTTATAGTACTCTGTCTCTTAAGGATTATGCTTCCTTGCTTTCTGATAAAGAAGTCAGGTTTTATGAAACATTCTTGTTAATCCTATAGTTAATTATTTTCTTAGACAAACTTATCCTTGACCCTTCAGAATAAAATTTCTTCTCCTTGTTTTGTATTAATTAATTACAGCCCTTATTTGTTTAGTTTTATTTTGCTCTCTTCGTCTATCTTCCAACTAGGTAAATTCTATCCAGACTTGATAGTAAATTGCTTGCTCTTAACCCTTCATATCAGATAAACAACAAATCTGCTAATTAGATTTGTCCTCAAATAGATGGCACATTGATGCATAATTTGCACTCCAAGTCAAGTTTTCCAGCAGTTTCTTCCATCTTCTAGTGTATCTTTGCTCTATTTATATGAAATACTCTATCCTCACTGTTTCATTGTTTCTTATTCTGAACTGAAAGAATTCTTTAAAAATTCCTTTTAGAGCATTTACTGCAATTAAAGTTCTTATGTCTTTCACTTCCTACATTTATCAAGTTACTTTTTCTGAATAAATATACAAAAATGAGGTAGAGTATTTTAGTCATCTCATGGAGAAGCACCTATAATCAGAGCAAGTGGTAACTTTTGTGATTGATTGATAACTGCTGGTCCTCTAGTTTAGGAGACAGCTGGAAGGAGAAGTACAAAGTTCCTTCTGAACTTCTCAGATTGGATCTGTTTCAAGAGGTGAAGCCTAAGTACATTCTTTCTCAATCTGCTCTCTCTGCCTTAGAGGAACTTTCTCTCATATTCTTGCATTATATTCCCCATGAATCTTAGTTTTTTGTATTGCCTTGAAACTTATTTTTTATATTTATATTCCTGTTTGGGGATCCTATTTAGGAACTGTGAATTAAAGATCAGAGTCTACCCAGTAGTAGTTCTGCAGAACTGAATCCTACAGTTATTCAGGGATTGGGCAATTCCCTTGATTCCACACAGTTACATGTTTTCATATTCTTCTTAGGCTTTCCATATTCAAAGGGATGAAATGGCTTATAAAATGAGTCACAAAAATGCAAATTGATATCAACATAATTACTTGGCATAAATTAAGCTTTTCTTAAAAATTACTGATTTGGTATTAAGGGATTTGGTACAAAGATTTCTTCTTCTTTTATAAGAGCTACTAATAAGTTACAAAAGAAGCCACACTGGACATTTTCTACTTTGTGCAATTACATTTGGATGTTTTGGTGTCTAACAAATAAACAATGAAAACCTGAATTTGAATTGTTTCCTGTAGGATTCAAATGTGTGACCTTGAGTGATGCATCTATCTCTGAACCTCTCCTCTTCCATAAAATGGGACTGATGGTAATGATACAACCTTACCTACTTCACTTGTTTATTAAGAAGATGAACAGATAGAAGATGTAGAAGAACTTAGTACATTTTGAAGCCCTGTTTAAGTTCTTCTCATTTTTTAAACCATTTCAGAATGAAAACTGAGAGCTACTCTTTGCCATTTCATTCCAAAATTGACATAGAAAATCTATGTTTCTTTTCTATATGATGACAAGTGTTCCAGGGTAAACAGAACAGCCTAGGAATGATAAAGCTAGTTTAAGTTTTTTTTTTTTTAATGTTTACTTATTTTTTGAGAGGGAGAGAGAGAGATCAGGGGAGGGACAGAGGGACAGGGGGAATAGGGGACAGAGGATCCAAAGCAGGCTCCTTGCTGACAGCAAAGAGCCCGATGTGGGGCTAGAACTCACAAACCCAGAGATCATGACCTGACCAAAGCAGAAGCTGGATGCTTAACTGACTGAGCCACCCAGGCGCCCCAAAGCTAGTTTAAGCTTTAAAGGTAAATGCCTCCTCCCTTCCCCTTGTGACATGTCTGACGTAACAGCAAGCACATCTCTCGGCTTCAAGTACTTTAGGTCCATTCTCTGAACTTTCAAGCAACTTGGAGGAAGCTCAGACCAAGGCATTAAGGTTACAAACAAAAACACAGATCACCTGGTGGCTCAGTTGGTTGAGCATCTGACTGACTCTTGATTTCAGCTCAGGTTTGTGATATTGATCCCCGCTTCTGGCTCTGCGCTGACAGCATGGAGCCTGCTTGGGATTCTGTCTCTCCTCTCTCTGCCCCTCCCCTGATCATGTTCTTTCTCGCTCTGTCTCTCTCTCTGTCTCTCTCTCTGTCAATATATAAATAAACAAACATACATACATACATTTAAAAACAAAAACAGAAAAAAAAAACTAACAAGAGCAATACCATAAGAAATCAGTTTCAGATTTTCACTTTCAATTGTATTCAAGGGAATTTCAGGCCAGGCACCATGGTATGTCAGGAATTTCTTTCCTTTTTTTTTTTTTTTTTTTCTTTTTCCTAGAGGATAATTGAAAACATATATTCTTAGTGCCAATGAAAAAGACTCAACTCTGAGAATACAGTGGCTCATAAAACAGCAGAAGAACAGACTACAGAGGAAGATTAGCTCACTAGAATTAAAGATTTTTCTGTATGTGTTTCAGAAAGAAATATCACTGACTCAGGAGCAAGACTTCGATAATTTGCATACTCTGATAAAGTGGGGAGGGTAATCCTGAAAGAGCTTCTGTTGTACTGTTTGATAGCATCAAAACTGAAAGATACTGCATTGATTTCTTCTCAGAACATTGTGAAATTGATAGTAAATGGATTATTTAAAATATGAATTCATTTATAATATGCTTTTAAAAATGTAGTGTAACCCCATTCTGTCAAAAGAATGTGAGAAATTGTCTTTAATTAGAAAGAGATTTGTAAATCTTTACTCAGTTTTTACTAGCATTTGTGATTATAAACTTGCTTAGCTGGAGTGTTACAGTTATGAAAATTAGCAATAAAAACTTATGATTTCTCTATTTCCTCTTAAATTTCACCACGTACACAAGGAATACTCATTAGAGCCAACAAATAAAGTGATTACTGTTGCAAAATCCTTATTGTTATCCATTTTTATTTTTTGTTATTTGTTACTGAATGACTTTCCTGGACACCAAAGAATTTTGATAAAGATTTAAATAATTAGAAAGTACAAAAGATTATGACAAGAGAAAAAATAATCATAATCTTAATATCCAGAAATAATTGTTGTTTAATTAATATTTTTAACTTTTTTATGTATACATCCACCCATATGTATGTTTTGCAAAATTTGGTCATATTGTATATTTGGTTTTATTTAACGATTCTCTCCTTTTTACTTGAAATTTTGCAAACATCAATAATATAGTTAAGTATTCTTCAGAAATAAATTTAATTTATGATAAACAGGTACTAATTTCCATTTATACAACAACATATTAGAGAACTCATCAGTTAAACAGTCTATAATTACTTTTAGAAATAATTATCATGAAACTTTATATGTGGGGCTCGAACTCCGAACCATGAGATCATGACCTGAGCTGAGATCGAGTTGGACACTTAACCAACTGAGCCAGCAAGACACCCTCTGCCCATTTCTTAAATGGGTTATTTGTGTTTTGGGTGTTGAGCTTAGTAAGTACTTTATAGATTTTGGATTCTAAAAAATCAGATGTTCCATTTGCAAATTATTTTCTCCCATTCCATAGGCTGCTTTTTTAGTTTTGTTGATTGTTTCCTTTGCTGTGCAGAAGCTTTTTATCTCAGTTAAGTCCTAATGGTTCCTGTTTGCTTTTGCTTCCCTGGCCTTTGGCGACTTGACTAATAAGAAGTGGGTCTGGCCAGATCAAAGAGGTTTCTGCCTGTGTTCTCCTCTAGAATTTTGATGGTTTCCTGTCTCACATTTAGGTCTTTCGTACATTTTGAATTTGTTTTTGTGTATGGTGTAAGAACATGATCTGGTTTCATTCTTCTGCATGTCACCGTCCTGTTTTCCCAACAACATTTGTTGAAGAGACTGTCTTTTTTCCATTGGATATTCTTCCTGCTTTGTTGAAAATTAGTTGACCATATAGTTGTGGGTTCATTTCTGGATTTTCTATTCTGTTCCAGTGATCTATGTGTCTGTTTTTGGGTCAGTACCATACTATCTTGATGACTACGACTTTGTAATATAGCTTGAACATCGGAATCATGATGCCTCCAGATTTATTTTTCTTTTTCAGGATTATTTTGGCTATTTGGGGTCTCTTGTGGTTCCATACACATTTGGGGATTGTTTGTTCTAGCTCTGCAAAAAATGCTGGTGGTATTTTGATAGGGATTGCATTAAATGTGTAGATTGCTTTGGGTAGTATACACATTTTAACAATTTTCATTCTTCCAATCCATGAGCATAGAATGCTTTTCCATTTCTTTGTGTCCTCTTCAATTTCTTTCATAAGTGTTCTATAGTTTTCAGAGTACAGATCTTTTACCTCTTTAGTTAGGTTTATTCCTAGGCATCTTACTGTTTTTGGTGCAAATGGGATCAATTCTTTTATTTCTTTTCCTGCTGCTTCGTTATTGGTGTATAGAAATACAACAGATCTCTGCATGTTGATTTTATATCCTGCGACTTTGCTGAATTCATGTACTAGTTCTAGCAATTTTTTCATGAGTCTTTTGGGTTTCTACATAAAGTATCATGTCATACACAAATATTGAAGGTTTGACTTCTTTCTTGCCAATCTGGATGCCTTTATTTTTGTTGTCTGATTGCTGAGGCTAAGATTTCCAGTACTATGTTTAATTGTAATGGTGAGAATGGGCATCCTTGTCTTGTTCCTGACTGGGAAAAGGCTCTCAGTTTTTCCCCCTTGAGGATGATATTAGCTGTGAGCCTTTCATATATGGCCTTTATGATGTTGAGGTATGTCACACCTCTTCCTACTTTGTTGAGGGTTTTTATCAAGAATAGATGCTGGGGGCGCCTGGGTGGCTCAGTTGGTTAGGCGTCCGACTTCAGCTCTAGTCATGATCTCACAACTCATGAGTTCAAGCCCCGCGTCGGGCTCTGTGCTGACAGCTCAGAGTCTGGAGCCTGCTTCAGATTCTGTGTCTCCCTCTCTCTCTGCCCCTCCCCTGCTTGTGCGCACTCTCTCTCTCTCTCTCAAAAATAAATAAACTTTAAAAAAAAGAATAGATGCTGTATTTTGTCAAATGCTTTTTCTGCATCTATTGACAGGATCATATGGTTCTTCTTTTTTTTAGAGAGAGATTCATTTTTTTTAAGTTTATTTATTTTGAGAGAGAAAAAACAAGTGGTGGAGGGGCAGAGAAAGAGGGAGAGAGAGAATCCCATACATGCTTTCTGCTGACAGTGCAGAGTCTAATGTGGGGCTCAATCTCATGAATTGTGAAATCTAACCTGAACCTAAACCAAGAGTCAGATGCTTAACAGACTGAGCCACCCAGGCACCCCAGGATCATATGGTTCTTATCCTTTCCTTTATTAATGTAGTGTATCACATTGATTAATTTGCAAATACTGAACCAGCCCTGAAGCCCAGGAATAAATCCCACTTGATCATAGTGAATAATTCTTTTAATGTACTGTCAAATTTGATTTGCTAATATCTTGTTGAGAATTTCTGCATCCATGTTCATCAGGGCTATTGGCCTGTAATTCTCCTTTTTAGTGGGGTCTTTGTCTGGTTTTAGAATCAAGGTAATGCTGGCTTCGTAGAATAAGTTTGGTAATTTTCCTTCTATATCTAGTTTTTTGGAACAGTTTGAGAAGAAAAGGTATTAATTCTTCTTTAAATGTCTGGTAGAATTCCACTGGGATGCCATCTGGGCCAAAACTCTTGTTTGTTGGGAGATTTTTGATTACTGAATCAATTTCTTTGCTGGTTATGGGTCTGTCTAAATTTTTTATTTCTTCCTATTTCAGTTTTGGTAGTGCGTGAGTTTCTAGGAATTTGTGCATTTCTTCCAGATTGCCCAGTTTGTTGGCACATAATTTTTCATAGTATTCTCTTATAATTGTTTGTATTTCTGTAGTGTTGGTTGTGATTTATCCTTTTTTATTCATGATTTTATCTATTTGAGTCCTTTCTCTTTTCTTTTTGATAAGTCTGGCTAGGGGGCTATCAATTTTGTTAACTCTTTCAAAGACCAATTCTTATTTCGTTGATCTGTTCTACTGTTTTTTTAGATTCTATATAATTTATTTCTGCTCCAATCTTTAATATTTCCCTTCTTCTGCTGGATTTAGGCTTTATTTGCTGTTCCTTTTCTAGCTCCTTTAGGTGTAAGATTAGGTTGTGCATTTGGGACCTTTCTTGTTTCTTGAGATAGGCCTGAATTACAATATACTTCCCTCTTAGGACTACCTTTGTGATTCCCAAAGGTTTTGGACTGTTGTGTTTTCATTTTCATTGGCTTCCATGTATTTTTTTTTTATGTCTTTTTACATTTCCTGGTTAACCCATTCATTCTTTAGTAGCATGTTCTTTAACCTCCATATATTTGAGGACTTGACAAATTTTTTTTTTTTGTGGTTGATAAGTTTCATAGCGTTGTGATCTGAAAATATGCATGGTATGATCTCAATCTTTTTGTACTTGTTGAGGGCTCATTTGTGAGCCAGTATGTGATCTGTTCTGGAGAGTGTTCCGTGTGCACTCGAGAAGGATGTGAATTCTGCTGCTTTAGAATGAAATGTTCTGGATATATCTGCTAAGTCCATCTGGTCCAGTGTCTCATTCAAAGCCACTGTTTCCTTGTAGATTTTCTGCTTAGGTGATCTGTCCATTGGTGTAAGTGTGGTGTTGGAATCCCCTACTATTATTGTATTATTATCAATGAGTTTATGTTTATGATTAATTGATTTATATATTTGGATGGTCCAAGTTGGGGCCATAAATAATTACAATTGTTAGGTTTTCTTGATGCATAGACCCCTTAATTATGATGTAATGCCTTCTTCATCTCTTGTTACGGTCTTTGTTTTAAAATCTAGTTTGTCTGACATAACTATGGCTATTCCAGCTTTCTTTTGACATCTATTAGCATGGTAGATGGTTCTCCATCCCCTCACTTTCAATCTGCAGGTATCTTTAGGTCTAAAATGAGTCTCTTATAGGCAGCATATAGATAGATCTTGGGTTTTTTTATACATTATGATACCCTATGTCTTTTGATTGGAGCATTTAGTCCATTTACATTCAGAGTGATTATTGAAAGGTATGAATTTAGTACCATTGTGTTACCTTTACCTGCACAGTTGGTGTTGCTGGTTGATGCTCTCTGGTCCTTTCTAGTCTTTGTTGCTTTTGGTCTTTTTTTTTTTTTCTCCAGTTAAAGAGTCCCCCTTAAAATTTCTAGTAGGGCTGATTTAGTAGTCATAAACTCCTTTAGTTTTTGTTTGTCTGGGAAACTCTTCAGCTGTCCTTCCATTTTGAATGACAGCCTTGTTGGATAGAATATTCTTGGCTGCATATGTTTTCCATTCCATATATGGCTGCATATATATTCCATTCAGCATGTTGAATATATCTTGCCACTCTTTTCTGGCCTGCCAAGTTTCTGTGGACAGATCTGCTGTGGACCTGATTTGCCTTCCCTTGTAGGTTAAAGTCTTCTTTCCCTTGCTGCTTCCAGGATTCTATCCTTGTCTGTTTATTTGTGAACCTGACTATGATATGTCTTGACAATGGCCAGCGTCTGTTGGATTTAATGGTATTTCTTTATGCTTCTTGGATTTTGATATCTGTGTCCTTCCCCAGATTAGGGAAGTTTTCAGCTATAATTTGCTCACATAAACCTACTTCCCCTTTTTCTCTCTCTTCATCTTCTGGAATTCCTTTGTACTAATGTGATGTTTTAATAAATCACTGAGTTCCTTAATTCTTCCATTGTTATCCTTGATCTTTGTTTCCTTCTTCTTTTCAGCTTCATTATTTTCCATAATTTTATCTTCTATACTGCTAATTCACTCCTCTGCCTTGTCCATCCTCATTTTTTATGGTCTGTATTTGAGTTTGCATCTCAGTTATAGAATTTTTTATTTCAGCTTGGCTAAATTTTAGTTCTTTTATCTCTGCATAAAGAGATTCTCTGGTGTCTTCTATGCTTTTTTCAAGCCCAGCTAATATCCTTACAATTGTTGTTTAAAATTCTAGTTCAGATATCTTATATCTGCATTAACTAAATCCCTGGCTGTCATTTCTTCCTATTCTTTTGAGGTGAATTCCTCCATTTTGGAGGAAAAAACACAACAATAATAATAATCGAATGGAATAAAAGTTCAAAAATTTAAAAATATTGGGGTGCTTGGGTGGCTCAGTTGGTTAAGTGTCCAGCTTCAGCTCAGGTCATGATCTCACAGTTTGTGGGTTTGAGCCCCGCATTGGGTTCTGTGCTGACAGCTCAGAGCCTGGGGCCTGCTTCAGAATCTGTGTCTCTCTTTCTCTCTGACCCTTCCCCACTCACACTGTCTCTCTCTCCCTCTCTCAAAAATAAGTAAACATTAAAAATTTTTTTTTAATTTTTAAATCAAATAAAGGAAGCTAGATCACAGTTGTGTTTCTCTGTTTTTCAAGAGAAGCTTGATAGAAAAAGGAGAAAAGAGAAAAAAGAGAGAAAAAGAAAAATTAAAAATTAATGAAACAATTTAAAAATAAACATTTTTCTCCTTCTGTATCCAAGAAACAAAAGAAAACAAAAGAAAAGAAAAACAACAACAGAAGCAATAACAAAAAAAAAAAAAAAAAAAACGAAAATACAAATGAACAAACCAAAAAACCCAAATGAAGCTAGATCCAGTTTCCCCTAGAGGTGAGACCTTGCAGCAGTCTATGGTCAGTAGACTAAGCTCCTGGAAGGGGTTTGCGCTGATCTTCTGAGGGAGGGGCCTGCTGCTCTGATTCCCAGGCTGACTTGCCCTAGAGGAAATGAGCCTCAAAAGCACAGAGGGGCGGGGCTTGGTGTAACGGCTCCATTCTCCACTTGGTGGCGCTGTTTAGCTCACTAGGGCCAATCAGTGTTGGTGGGCTAACGTTGAAAATGGCTTCACCTGCTCAATACTCTGTAGAGTGGGAAGTTCGGGCCATCACAGATGCGAGATCAGTCATCTCTCCTGTGTCCCCCACTTCCATCAGCTCCCCACCTTCCCCCTGTCTGTGTCTGAGCTGTCTGCCTACCAGGTGGCACCTCTCTCCAGTGTTTTATCTCAGGTACAGCTATGTTTCAAAACCCTACACTTTGAAGACCCCCAAAGTTTGGACTTACAGTGATCTTCTGGGAGAGGAACTCACTGTGCTATAGCCAGGGCCAGCTTGTCCCAGGAAATGGTCACTCCACTGTGCAGTGGCTCAGAGTTTATGGTAAGTCCCAATGCATAGCCAGCGCCAGGGTTTGCTGCCCTCAACTGGTGTCTCTGTTCCTATATGGGTGAACATGGCCGCTTGATGGAAGCTGCCAGGTCTTTTGCCCACGGAGAGGTCATATCACCTGGACCAAATGCACTCCAAGCAGGGAAACCTCTTCTTCCTGTATGACCCAAGGAATCCTCAGACCACACTGCCCACTCCTGAGGCTCCACCCCGCTTCCTCACTGGAGCACCAGGGGTTGACCTCTGAAACTTCAGACTCCACTCTGCTGTTCATAAAAAACTGGTGTATTGAAACCCTCTCCTTTTTACCCCATCAATAGTTTTGGGGAACAGTTTTGTTGTACAGTCCCTTGTATGTGTTTTCACTCTTTCTCTCTAGCTACTTTCAGGGGGAGTGTTTTCTTGTACAAACCCAATGCACTTCTCTCTCTCCCCCTTTATCTTCTGTGTGAAAAGGGCTCCCTCCCCTCTGCAGCACTACAGCTCTTCTCTCTCCCAATTCACGTCTCCATACCACATACCTGCCACATTACCTCCCTCAAATTATGCAGAATGTTCTGTTAATCCTCAGATCAATTCCCTAGGTGTTCAAAATGGTTTGATGTTGATCTAGCTATGTTTGAGGACAAGACAAGCCCAGGGTCCTTTTACTCTATATCACATGTTTTAAATGAAGTGTTGATTTTTGATGTTTCCCCTGACTATAGATACTCTCATACCAAGATCTAATAAGTCCTGATTCTTATGACATTTACTGAGAACCTAATAATGTCTGCAGAGGACTTTGAACAAGCTTTTTTTTTTTAATGTTTATTTATTTATTTTGAGAGGGAGAGCATGATGTAGGGAGGGGCAGAGAGAGAGGGAGAGAAGGATCCCAAGCAGGCTCCATGCTGCCAGAACAGGGCCTAAGGCAGGGCTCGATCTCACAAACCATGAACCCATGATCTGAGCCAAAATCAAGAGTCAGATGCCCAACCAACTGAGCCACCCAGGAGCTCCTGAACAAGCTTCTTGTACTTTATATGATAGGTCACTGAGAACAGGATATCTTGGGCCCTTCCAACTACATCATCACTAACACTGAAACACCTCCAGCTTTTTCCTGCCTCAGTTTGGATATTATAGAGTATTTTAGTAACTACAATGTGTTTGTACCAGAGTATATGTGTTTGTGAATAAAATATTGTCATTAATAAAAGTTATTAAAAATAACTTCTATGTCCACTTGTGATTTATCCTCCTCAGACCTAAAATATCTATAATTTGTATTTATTCTCGCTAGAATTCAATATTTTATGTAATTGTTGGAATGTAAATGTTCATGAGGCGGCTGGGTGGCTCAGTTGGTTAAGCGTCCAACTTCAGCTCAGATCATGATCTCACGGTTTGTGAGTTCAAGCCCCATGTCAGGCTCTGTGCTGACAGCTTGGAGCCTGGAGCCTGCTTCAGATTCTGTGTCTCCTTCTCTCTCTCTTCCCCTCCCCCACTTGTGCTCTGTCTCTCAAAAATAAATAAATGTAAAAAAAAAAAATTAAAGAAAAGAAATGTAAATGTTCAAGGATAGAAAGAATGAGAAGGAAAAAGGAGAGAACATGATAGTGATATGGTTGATCACTGGTTGAATTAGTAGATGCCAGGAGGCTATGCCAAAAAAAATGCTTAAAAGATATTTGACAAAGTACAACATCCATCCATGATAAAAACCCTCCACAAAGTAGTTTTAAAAGGAACATACCCCAATATAATAAAGTCCATATGTGAAAAACACACAGTTGACATCATACTCAATGGTGAAAAAACTGAGATCTTACCCCTAAGATCAGGAACAAGACAAGGATGCCCACTCTCACCACTTTTATTCAACATAGTACTAGAAGTCCACAGCAATCATGCAACAAAAAGAAACAAAAGCCATCCAAATTGATAAGAAAAAAGTAACACTTTCACTATTTGTAGATGACATGTACTATATATAGAAAACCCTAAAGACTCCATGAAAAAACTACCAGAATTGATAAATGAATTCAGTAAAGTTGCAGGATACAAAATCAACATGCAGAAATCTGTTGCATTTCTATACACTAATAATGAAACATCAGCAGAGAAATTAAGAAAAGATTCCCATTTACAACTGTGCCAAAAATAATAAAATACCTTGGAATAAACTAAACCAAAAAAAAAGGAAGGAACTGTACTCTAAAACTATAAAACACTGATGGAAAAAAACTGAATATGACACAAACAAATGGGAAGATATTCCATGTTCATGGATTGGGGGAAACAATATTGTTAAAATGTCCATAGTAACAAAAGCAATCTACATATTTAATGCAATCCTTATCAAAATACCGACAGCATTTTTCACAGAGCTAGAACAAACAATCCTAAAATTTGTATGGAAACATAAAGGACACTGAATAGCCAAAGCAATCTTGAAAAAGAAAAAAAGAAAAAAGAAAGAAAGAAAAAACCTGGAGGTATCACAATCCCAGATTTCAAGATACACTATAAAACTATATGTATGTAGTAATCAAAACAGTATGGTACTGGCACAAAAACAGAAACACAGGTTGATGGAATAGAATAGAGAGCCCAGAAATAAACCCACAATTATATGGTCAATTAATCTTTGACAAAGGAGGCAAGAATATGCAATGGGAAAAAGACAGTCTCTATAACAAATGATGTTGGGAAAACTGGACAGCTACATGCAAAAAAATAAAATTGGACCACTTCCTTACATCATACACAAAAATAAACTCAAAATAGATTAAGGACCTAAATGTGAGACCTGAAACCATAAAAATCCTAGAAGAGAGTACACTCAGTAATTTCTCTGACACAGCTGCAGCAATATTTTTCTAGATACATTTTCTGAGGTAAGGGAAACAAAAGCAAAAATAAACTACTGGGAAAACATCAAAAGTAATAAAAAACAAAATTAAAAGGCAACCTACAGAATGGGAGAAGATATTTGCAAATGATATATCTCATAAAGAGTTAGTATCCAAAATATATAAAGAACTTCTATAATTCGACACCATAACACTACTAATAATAATCCTATTAAAAATGGGCAGAAGACATGAACAGACATTTCTCCAAAGAAGACATACAGATGGCCAACAGACACAGGAAAAGATGCTCAACATCACTCATCATCAGGGAAATGCAAATCAAAACTACAATGCACCTCACATCTGTCAGAATGGCTAAAATCAAAAGCACAAGAAACAGCAAGTGTTGGCAAGGCTATAGAGAAAAAGGAACCCTCATGCTCTGTTGGTGGGAATGCAAACTGGTGCAGTCACTGTGGAAAACAGTATGATGGAATTTCCTCAAAACATTAAAAATAGAACCACCATATGATCCAGCAATTCTACTTCTGGGTATTTATCCTTTTCTTTGGAAAGTATCCTTTTCTTGGATAAATACCCAAAAGTAGAATTGCTGGATCATACGGTGGATGGAGTCCATCAGGCTCTCGCTCTCTCTCTCTCTCTCTCTCCCCCTCCCCCGCTCATGCTCACTCTCCTCCTCTCTCTCTCTCTCTCTCTCTTGCTCTCTCTCAAAATAAATAAATAAACATTAAAAAAAAAGCTTGTTCAAAGCTCTCTGCAGACATTATTGGATTCTCAGTAAATGTCATTAGCATCAGGACTTATTAGATCTTGGCATGAGAGTATCTATAGTCAGGGAAAACATCAAAAATCTCTTTAGAGGAATATAGGACTATTTAAAACTTTGCTTTAAATAAGTTTTGTCCTTTCTCATTTTTGATCATGTTTTGAGAATAAGGTCCTGACCTACCATCTAATTTCCCATGCTAGATCTGTGATAAAGTCTAGAAGGTAATGCTGCTTACCTGGGTATTTAATTTTTCCAATACAAACACAGAGAAATAGAGAAACAGAATGAAGCAGACAGTTGTGGGGTGTGTAACAGAGAGAAAGAAAGAAACAATTTCCAGTTAGGTCAGGTTCCTTTTGAAGACAGCTATACTTTTCTGCCCTTAAATTCTATGAGAAAAACATACATTTTTTTGAACAAAATATCCCTCAACATATATTATCTCTGAAGTTTCTGCCAGTTGCAATCAAAACAACATTGAGTAAAACACTAGCCAGAAATAATTAATCTCATATCTACCTATTGGACCACAGGTATGATTCAAATATTCTCCTTTGCTAACATTAGATCTCTGAATATCCTGGTTTCCCCTAAAAAGACCTCATGCTCTAACATTACTTTTCTAACTTTCTTTGCTAAAACAAACAAGCAAGCACAAAACACCACTAAACAACTTTTTATTATATGTATACAATGTTCAAAACTAGAGTTCCTTTTTTATGAGATAATAGTGGTCATATTAAGGTATTACACATTGAAGTATGAATGCCCAATAGGTTAAGCCCCCCCAGAGATATTTCTCTTAGATATACAGTTTTAATTTCTAATTGTTGAATTTTATGTAGTGGGAAGGACTGATAATGACATTGTGATTCCTCTCAAATTTAACTTAACCCAACAGACAAGAAATTACTGGTTTTGGAACCATATTTGCATTCAATGCAGTAAGAACCTGAATTTCCCTGTAAGTTAATTTCCTCAGCCATGAAATAAGACAAATGTCTCCCTTTCAGATTTGTAGAAACAAATAAGGTAGCATTTGTAAATCACAGAGCCAAGTTTGTGGTGTTCAAATCATATACGTGACTAGTTATCTTAGTTAATTTATTTGGAAAGGTGTGGGATTTGCCTTACATTAGAAGTCACCTGCTCCACCTTTTATTAAAGACAGCCCTCAAGTCATCAGGGAATGTCTTGGCTTAGGGCGGTCTCACAGCAGCATGAGGAAATGAAAGCCTACATTAAGGAATGGTAAACACTTAGCATAACCGCCATCAATCCTAGCTTCTGTGTCTACAGCAGATACTACTAACTGATGGAGCACTCGTTCTCACTGGCCAGAGACACAGTTTCAGAGTTTCAAAAAAGTAGTTCAGGCAACCACTCCTAAGTAATCAGAGCAGGCACTGAGATTAAAGCATTTTGCCATTAACAGTACAAGACAAAGATCAGCAAATTTTTCTGTATAGAGCCAGAAAGTATTCTTTTATTTTTCTGCCATATGGTCTCTACTGCAGATACTCAATGTTGCCTTCCTAGTATGAAAGCAACCATAGACAGTATATAAACAAAGGGGAGTGGCTGTGTTCCAATAAAACTGCATTTACAATAATAGGCAGTGGGCTAAATTTGGCCCACAGGCATGATGTTTGTCAACTCCAGGTCTAGAGCCTCTCCTAAATTCAAGGGGAGGGAGCCTGGGTGGCTCAGTCAGTTAAGCATCAGACTTCAACTCAGGTCATGATCTCAGGGCTCCTGAGTTCCTAGGGCTCTGAGCTGTCAGCACAGCCTGCTTCGGATTCTGTGTCTCCCTCTCTCTCTCTGCCCCTCCCCCACTCATGTTCTGTCTCTCTCTCAAAAATAAATAAACATTAAAAAATTTTTTTAAATCAAGGGGAGTCACTATAATGACAAATGCTGCTGAAATAATTTCAGGAGTTTGCAAAGGAAGTATTTTGGCAGCCTGGCAAGGTGAGGGATGTGAAAATAGCCCTGAGACCTGAGAACTTCCTCTTCTTAATTTTACCTGAAATCCTGCTGAGTCCATTATTCTCCCAATTCTCAGAGATTGTAGAGGTCAGTGTGCCCCATTTCTCTTGGACCTCAGCTGATTCAGTATGTCTGTTCCAGGTGTTTACATCAATGTTAAAATACACCAGCTGAACTCTCAACAATAGCCAAATTATGGAAAGAGCCTAAATGTCCATCAACTGACGAATGGATAAAGAAATTGTGGTTTATATACACAATGGAGTACTACATGGCAATGAGAAAGAACGAAATATGGCCCTTTGTAGCAACGTGGATGGAACTGGAAAGTGTGATGCTAAGTGAAATAAGCCATACAGAGAAAGACAGATACCATATGTTTCCACTCTTATGTGGATCCTGAGAAACTTAACAGAAACCCATGGGGGAGGGGAAGGAAAAAAAAAAAAAGAGGTTAGATTGGGAGAGAGCCAAAGCATAAGAGACTCTTAAAAACTGAGAACAAACTGAGGGTTGACGGGGGGTGGGAGGCAGGGGAGGGTGGGTGATGGGTATTGAGGAGGGCACCTTTTGGGATGAGCACTGGGTGTTGTATGGAAACCAATTTGACAATAAATTTCATATATTGAAAAAAAAAATACACCAGCTGATGTCTCCTACCCAGGCCACTTACTATTAATGTTAGATTACCACTGGGCTTTAACCTTGAGTTTGAGGTTCCTTCCCACTTAACTCATAATCCAAAATATCACTGGAGATTCCCATTGCCTCATCAATTAAAGAAACCCTTTAATAAAATGGTATTGCCTCCCCCATAACCATGCAACGAACTGAGTTACAGAAAAGTACTACCAAAACCTTCAACTTTCTCTTGGAGAATCCTCACACTGAGTCCAATGTTATACTTTCTTCAACAGGGAGAAATATGGATAGTCGGCTGTATGACATTGGGCAAGTCATACTGACCCACAATTTCTTCATCCATAAAATAGAGATAATAACTTCCCTACTTATTTCACACAGTTGTGTGAGACTCAAAGGATACCTTTTTTACTTAGGTTTATATGTGTCATGAAAGCCACATCAGCCATTAAAACATTTTTTAGTCTGCCATTCACCTCCACACACATCACCATAGTTACTCACAACCATCAAACTTCAGGGCTCTTATTGAAGGAATATATCTGCTAATGCAATGTTCCTTCCCAAATCAGAGATGTTTGTCCTGATCAATGTCCTACCTTCTTCATTCATCACATGACAGAGTATGTAATGGTCTGCAGATGGATCCTGGCTTTCATTGCCTTTTGGTGCCAAGACTCTTTCAACTATCCAGCATAAATATAAACTATAAAGTTACTTAAATCCTACAGGTCTATGCCAAGGAAGGTGATGATAAAAAGTTCTAAAGACATAAAGGACTGAAGCAGTAACTATTGCTTGGAAGTGATAGGTAAGAATTATTTACCATAATACCTTTGACTTGGGCAAAAGAGTCCTTTAAATTCCAATTGAAGTCCCCTTCAAGAAAAATGAGTAACTAATAGTTTTATTATAAAATCAAAGCTGCTAGGGCACCTAGGTGGCTTAGTCACTTAAGTGTCCCACTCTTGATTTCAGCTCAGCTCATGATTTCATGGTTCATGGGATTGAGCCCCACATTGGGCTCTGCACTGGCAGCATGTAACCTGCTTGGGATTTTCTCTCTCCCTACCTCTCTCTCTGCATCCCTTCCCTGCCCACACTCTCATTCTCTCTCAATAAATAAATAAACAAACAAACAAACAAACTTAAAAAAAATCAAATCAAATCAAATCAAAGCTGCTGTTCTCCTTCCAAAGTTCCTAAATTGCATGAGAATAGTATATTCAATTTCCTGGAGAAATTCAGATTCGGCAACATTCCCAGATACTTTGAAACCATTCATTTCAGAACAATCTACATTCTTCACACATGCATTTATCAAATGATTATAAATACCACCCTTTTGGTGTCAAAAGGGATCCGTGGCAATAGTTTCTGCCAAGGTCATTTAGTTCCTTTGTTCCTCAGTTTCCCCACCATACAAACACTACTTCGGCCTTTGTAAAGTAGGATTTATAAATATATGCTTTCTTCCTCATGAGGGTATAAAAAGGAATAAATGGAACAATACCTCTGAAAGTACTTGGGAGCTGAAGGATCCATGCAGCCAAGTCCAGCAAACCTTCTAAATGATCTCCTACAAGTTAAGTAGGAAGGATGATCTCTTTGCAAGCAGAATTTTGCACAGACTGACTTCTGCAATGGAAAATCAAATAACACACCCTTTATTACCTTTGTTTTTCCTCTCACTTAAGAGTTAGCTGCCTTTTATTAAACATAGTCTCTGCCATTCAACGGTTTTCCTACTATTTACTCATAAACGAACAAGGTGACTAACTTGACTGTGAAAAACAGGATATAAATTATTCTTACAAAGTACATCATGTTTGCTCTTCACAGGGCATGATGGTTATAATTTGTACATTCAAAAACTTGCAGTATGTTTGGCTATTTTCCAAAATGGGGAAAAATAAAGCTCTTTCTGTTCAGCTGCTTAGGTCTAGATGTTGGGAAGGCCTTTCATTTTGCATAACACTCAAGGTGATAAATCCAAGACCCTACTCTTTTCATCATAAGGGGCTATGAGTGTCCTGTGCTGTCAAAGTGGAAGATCAGCCACACAAGTTACTTCAGATGGGCCAAGTGAAGTGTCAAGGCACACACAGCATTACTCCTGCTGGAGGGTCGAAGGCCATGTCTGTAGGGAGCCTTCATAGACATATGGGTGAGCTAAAACAGAACCTCAGCAGTAGCCATCACTCAACTTGTGATGGACAGTCTGCCGGTTAAGTTGATGTCCCGCAACTCATGGTTCTGGCCTTAGAAGGTGCTCAATTCAGCAGAGACTGGGTATTCCATCAGACCTTCTCCTACAGTGAAGACTCTCCAAGCATGGAGCCCACTGGCCTCCTCCCCAGGCTCCTTTCTCTCTTTACTCTCTGGGTTTCCCCATTCCCAGGTTGGGGACTTCTGACTGGTCAACTTTCCTCTTAATTTCTACTGTGTATTGATTAACTTTGTGCACTGTTCCCTCAGGACTTAACGTCTGGATTTCTGAAATGCTTTTTTTCTTCTCAAACAGCCTGGATCTTGCACATCAGAAGACTGGCCTTTCACAAGCGTTTCTCTGAATTGGGCCACAAGAGCTAAATTTAGAAGACAAAAATTAAATATTTTCTCTTTTATAATAATCCAATCATTCTTAAAGTAATGAGTGTCTTTAGCTGAACTGGGGAAAGGTGGTATATTATCTCCTTACATCAGTTAGTGCTCTTCGGAGTCTTTCCGGACAGGCGGCAGGCCCAAACAAGGTGATCCTGTTCGGATTTTCATCTCTTATGCCCAAGGACTTGCCCACAGACTAAGCAGCTACTTCCCATTCATAAAGAGACCCAGAGAGAGCCAGGACACTCTTTGGCATGGAGCCATTTCCCCTATTACCCAATGTGTCACATTAAGCAATATATTTCTGTGAGATACAGCTTTAAGAGCTTTTCTGAAACATGTCAAAGTGCTCCTTGGAAGTCATAACAAATATATGTAACATATACATGTATTTCTTCTTGAATTAATGAGAAAGCATAATTTGAAAGTAGGCTCCAAACAAAAAGCTATATACCACAAAAACCACCCTATACCCGCCAAAGAATGTTTCTCAAAGAGTGTTACTTGAGCATAAACAGATCTGGTAAACTCTCCAGAATAATAATACCTCTTCTTATTAAAAATGTACTCTGTACCAGTGCTTCACATATGATAACTCATTTAATTCACCCAGAACTCCGAAGTAAATATCTCCCCATTTCATTTGTAAGGAAATTGAGACAAAAAGATTAAATAACTTCCCTAACTACATACAGCCAGTAAAAAAGTCAGAATTCAAACACTAGTTTATTTGACTCAGAAACACACATCAGAATCAACTACAGAGCTGGTTAACAATACAGAAGTCCACCCACCTCCAGTGGTTGTCACTGAGTCCTAGGGTGAAGGTCACTATATAGATTAAGCCCCCACTCAGGTTCTAGACTACCTCAGTTTAACATTCTGAGCACTGCTCTTGGTAGTTTCCTGATCCTGGGACATTTACTTAACTTTTCTGTGCTCCCTTTTTTCATCTTTAAAATAGAGAGGAAGAGAATTGTAATAGTGTCTTCCCAATAAGGTCATTCTGAGAACTAAATGTATTAGCATATGTAAGCCACTTACATAGATCACATGGTAAACACAGTATTGATCAAACGCACAGTATGTCACATGAAACAGTATATTTGTGTGAGATATCAGATCAGATTTGAGAATGACTGTGCTGCATTCTTCTCTGACTTTAGAAGAATTCATGGGGATAAACATCTAATCACAAGCAAAAATTTCAGGACATTCTCACCTTTTTATACCACAAATTTGATGTAAGAAAATCATACGTACTAGTCATAAGACACTTGAAGAATATATTTTTAGATGTGCTATAATATAGAGTAACAAAGAACAATTACTCTTTTTAAGAAAAAGCAATACTTTTATTGTCATAGTAAAAATATTGACTGAGGTAATAGGGAGCATAAAACCAGAACATGGGGGTGAGAATGGGAATAAAATTATAATGTGTTTTTTTAAAGACTTTTTTAGAGCAGTTTTAAGTTCACAGCAAAATTAAGAGGAATATATAGAGATTTCCTATATCCACCTTCCCCATTCTCAATATCCCCAACTAAAATGTTACACTTGTTATAACTCATGAACCAATACTGACACATCATGATCACCCAAAGTCCATAGTTTACCTTGGGGTTCACTCTTGATGTTGTACATTCTTTGGGTTTGGACAAATGTATAATGACAAATATCCATCCTTACAGTATCATATGGAGTGTTTTCACTAATCTAAAGTCCTCTGTGTTCTGCCTGTTCATCCCTCCCCAACTCCCAATCACTGACAACCAGGGATCTTTTTACTGTCTCCATAGTTTTGCCTTTTCCAGCATGTGATGTCGTTGGAATAATACAATGCATAGCCTTTTAGGTTGGCTTCTTTCATTTAGTAATATGTATTTAAGATTCCTCCACGTCTTTTCATGGCATGATACTTCATTTGTCTTTGGTACCCAATTGTATTCCATGGTCTGGATGTAACAGTTTATTTATTTATCTGCTACTGAACTTTGACTGCTTCCAGGTATTGGTAATTATGAATAAAGCTGCTACAAACATCCATGTGCAGGTTTTTGTATGGACATAAATTTTCAACTCCTTTGGATAGACACCAAGGAACATGATTGCTGGATTTTATGTATGGTAAGAATATGTTTAGTTTTGTAAGAAACCACCAAACTATCTTCCAAAGTGGCTGTACCATTTTTCATTCTCACCAGCAGTGAATGAGAGTTTCTGTCACTTGGCGTTGTCAGTGTTCCAGATTTCGGCCATTCTAATGGGTGTGTAGTGCTATCTTGTTTTAATCTCATTACCTTGATGACATATAAAGTGGAGCATCTTTTCATATTTGCCACCTGTATATCTTCTTTGGTAAGGTGTCTGTTAAGGTCTTTGGCCCATTTTGGAGGTTGTTTTCTTATTGTGGAGTTTTGTGGGTTTTTTTTTAAGATTATTTATTGGGGTGCATGGGTGGCTCAGTCAGTTAAGCATTTGACTTTGGCTCAGGTCACGATCTCATGGTTCATGGGTTTGAGCCCTGCACCGAGCTCTGTGCTGACAGCTCAGAACCTGGAGCCTACTTAGGATTCTGTGTCTCCCTCTCTCTGTCCCTCCCCTACTTGCACTCTGTCTCTCTCTCTCTCTCTCAAAAACACAATGAATAAACATTAAAAAATAAAATTAAAAAATGAATGTTAGGATTGCATCTTAATTATATATTTCTTTCTGGACTTAACTACTTTTCCCACAATTTGTAAATTAATATGAATCATTTTAAAAATCAGAATTAAAGCCCATGGAAACATTGTTTTTATAAAATATTTTAGAGAGAAATTATAAAATGATAGAAATTTCTTATATATCCTATTAAATACTAAAATATTAAGTATACATTTGTAACCTATTTGAAGTACTTTTCTGGTTGGATTATCCACCTCTTTATCCAGGGGTAATTACTCACAAAAATTTAGATTTTTCATTCTTAATACACTTCTTTAGGGTTTTATTACATATTTATAGAACTCTAAAAAAATATTACTTATTTATTTTGAGAGAGCATGTGGGGGGGGGAGGGGCAGAGAGAGAATGAGAATCACAAGCAGGCTCCACACTGTCAGCACAGAGCCCAATGTGGGGCTGAATCTCACGAACGTTGAGATCATGACCTAAGCCCAAATCAAGGATCAGATGCTTAACTGAGTAGGCCACCCAGGTGCCCCTCTTATTGCGGAGTTTCAAGAGTTCTTTTTATATTTTGGGTAACAGTTCTTTATCAAATACACCTTTTGCAAATATTTTCTCCCAGAGTATGGCTTATCTTCTCCATCTTTTGACACTCTTTCACAGAAGTTTTTAATTTTAACGAAATCCAGCCTATTTATCAATTCATTCTTTCATGGATCAAGCTTTTGGTGTTGTATCTAAAAAGTCATCACCAAACCTTGGGTCATCTAGGTTTCTGCTATTTTATCTTCTAGGGGTTTTATAGTTTTGCATTTTACATTTAGTTCTGTGATCCATTTTGAGTTAATTTCTGTGAAGGGCATAAAGTCTGTGTCTAGATTCAGTTTTGCGTGTGTGGATGTTCCAGCACCATTTGTTGAAAAGACTGTCTGCTCCATTGTATTTCCTTTGCTCCTTTGTCAAAGATCAGTCAGCTCTATTTATGTGTGTCTATTTCTGGGCTCTCTATTCTGTTTCATTGATCTATTTACCTAGAACAACTATATTTTTCACCTGACTATAAGATATAAAGTAATTTTAAAATATAATGATTGAAATTTGTTAAATTTTAAGTTTCATGCATGTTTAAGGCTGATCAGTGACTTTTTTCAAGTTATTACATTAGAATGCAAACTGCTGGTTACATGGGAAAATATTAGTATAGTTCCAACAACTAAGGGTATTCTTACACAAAGCAACCTATCCCAGTTGTGCTTAATGAATATATTTTGTTCACAAAACTCTACCCCTTTTATCAAACACTTTCCTCATTCTGGTGGCCAGAAGCATGTGTGTTTTTAATTTCTAAAATAAAAATTTTCCAGATAATCTTCTTTACTGTAATATACAGAATTCAACAGTGATTCAGAAAAAAATATATATATATAAATGAAAAAAAAGAACATCCCTTAATTAGGTTTGTTTGTACTTCTTTTGAAAGGAAGATCATTTCAGGTATGCTGAAATAAAAAAAGAAAAATCTAAAAAGAATATATATTTACATGTTGATTTATTCATTTATCAAGTCCTTATTGAAAGCTACCAGAACCTCCACCTCTGCAAGATGCTCAAGGGCAGGTGATTCTCAAAATTATGTAGGTTCAAGTCTAGTAAATATATTCTTTTTCATATTCTAAGTCCTAGTCACAGTTACAATTGTTACGGTATTTTGCCATTAAACTCTGGTTAATTTTAATTTTTTTTAAGTTGATTTATTTATTTTGAGAGCGGCAGAGACAGCGCAAGTTGGGGAGGGGCACAGAGAGACAAGCAAGCTCCACACTGTCCGTGCAGAACCCAATGTGAGGCTCGAACCCACAAAACCATGAGACCATGACCTGAGCCTAAACCAAGAGTTGGACACTTAGCTGACTGAGCTACCCAGGTGCCCCTCTAGTCAGTTTTAAAACCACACTGATTTAATGTATTTTATAAAAGAATATAATACATTTCTTGATTAATTTGAATTAGCACACAAATATTAAACATAACCAAAACTACTTACTTTTAAATTCACATATAGAATACTTACATCTTATTTGAACTATACTTTTATCTGTTCAATCCTTGTTATCAAATGCATTCTTAAATTCACAACCTAGAATTAATATTTTTATCCCAAACATTTTAAACTAAATCATTTACATTTTTATTGGGAACCAAATCCACTGTAGCACTAATTATGTTTGTATTCAGTTTTAAGCATCCAATTATATTTGTGCTCTATTTCAAGCATTCAGCTCTTTCGGTGAGAATTTTATAGCTAAAAATATATACGTGCTCTTTCAGTGTCTCTATTTTCTGCCTCCTCGGTACCATTAGTCAACATTAGGGTAGGATTTTGATCAAGGAAAACAGCATGTAGATAATGGAAATACAAATATAAAAATTAGTGTGATAGAAAATATCGTGTTTAGGGGCGCCTGGGTGGCGCAGTCGGTTAAGCGTCCGACTTCAGCCAGGTCACGATCTCGCGGTCCGTGAGTTCGAGCCCCGCGTCAGGCTCTGGGCTGATGGCTCAGAGCCTGGAGCCTGTTTCCGATTCTGTGTCTCCCTCTCTCTCTGCCCCTCCCCCATTCATGCTCTGTCTCTCTCTGTCCCAAAAATAAATAAACGTTGAAAAAAAAAAAAGAAAATATCGTGTTTAAAAATTATTTCCAGCTAACACTCTGAATTGAATGCTGAAGATCTTACACATTATCAAAGAACATGGATGTCAGCTGAAATCCTCCACGTTTGGGGAATGCTTCCTTTAGAAACCATACTATACTATGGATGGAACTAGAAGGTATTACACTAAGCGAAATGAGTCAGTCAGAGAAAGACAAATATCATATGACTTCACTCATATGAGGACTTTAAGACACAGAACAGACGAACATAAGGGAAGGGAAGCAAAAATAATATAAAAACAGGGAGGAGGACAAAATATAAGAGACTCTTAAATATGGAGAACAAACAGGGGGTTACTGAAAGGGCTGCGGAAGGGGGGATGGGCTAAATGGGTAAGGGGCATTAAGGGATCTACTCCCGAAATCATTGTTGCACTATATGCTAACTAATTTGGATGTAAATTAAAAAAATAAATCAATAAAAAAAATTTTTAAAAAAGAAAGAAAGAAAGAAACCACACTATACTATTAAGTTTTTGTTAAATGTACTGATATACAATCATCTAGATTATGTACAAGGTAACATAAATTTTGCATACTGTAAAACTGAAGAGATCTAAAGCATGTGATTCAGGTACATACCAGTTTATATTACAACAAAAATCAAGGAATTACTGTTGGGGTATGAACTGTTTCTACATCTATGATGTAGTATGTGAAATCTGAACTGCAAAAAATAAAATAAAATAAGATCTATCCACTGAGATATTATAAAGCCAATTCCAATATGACGACACATATGGTGTGTGTTAGGAACCAAATATTTGTGTCCCCCAAAATTCATATGTTGGACTTCTGCCCCTCAGTGTGATGGTATTAGGAGGTGGGGCCTTTGGGAGGTAATTGGATTTAGATGAGATCATGCACATAGAACCCCCATGATGAGATTAATGGCTTTACAAGAAGATGAAGAGACCTCAGAGCTTCCTCTGTCCACCAGGTGAGGACACAGTCCACAGTCCTTCCTCTCTACGGCTATGTTCCCAGCAGCCAGCATAGAACCTGGCACACAGGCTTTTGATAAATACAAACATGGGGTGGGGTGGGACTCAGAATAACCTGTTTGTTGGCTCTATAGCCACCCAATCAGCTGCATTCAAAGAAGCCAACCAGAAGTTTCTTTTTTTTTTTTTTTTTAATTTTTTTTTTCAACGTTTATTTATTTTTGGGACAGAGAGAGACAGAGCATGAACGGGGGAGGGGCAGAGAGAGAGGGAGACACAGAATCGGAAACAGGCTCCAGGCTCTGAGCCATCAGCCCAGAGCCTGACGCGGGGCTCAAACTCACGGACCGCGAGATCGTGACCTGGCTGAAGTCGGACGCTTAACCGACTGCGCCACCCAGGCGCCCCCAGAAGTTTCTAATAAACAGTCTATGAGGTTAAACCTTTGCATGTTTTCTTGAAGCCCTAGGCTAGTTATTTTCTGTTCCCAAAGTTTGATGGTAGATGTTCTTTTAGGGACCTATAAGTAACAATGGCTAAACTTACAGAATATTGGTCAAACTAACTTTTTTCTTTCAATACATAATTGCAATTATTAATTTATTATTTTATTACCTAATTCAAAATGTCCCATACAAAATCATCTGGTCTACCTGAATTTATAGTCTTCTTGCAGAAAGACTGATGTGATCTTCAGGAAAGAGAACAGGATGTGGGAACATATGATCCAGGTCTACTTATGGCTCTGCCTCTTAATGGTTCTGTGATCACAAATAAATTATAACTTTCCTGAGTTTAAATTTTCTCACTAGCAAAATGAGCACAGTGATATCTAACTCATGTAGTTAAATGATACAATGTATACACTAAGTATTTTGTACAATTGATGGAAATATAAAAATATGTCATTGAAGTTATAAAACTAGCTTGGAAAATCATTGTACTTTATGTTTATTAGAACCAACAAGGCGGGGGGGGGGGGCCTGGGTGTCTCAGTTGGTTAAGCATCTGACTCTTGATTTCATCTCAGGTCATGATCTCAAGGTTTGTGTGTTCGGGCCCCACTCTGGGCTCTGCACTGACAGCTCGGAGCCTGCTTGGGATTCTCTCTTTCTCTCTCTTTCTCTGCCTCTCTCTCTCTCCTTTCAAAATAAATAAATAAACTTAAAAAATTTAAAATAAAAAAAAAGGACCGACATGGCCCTGTTTCTTGATAATGTGCATAGAACGTTTTTGTCAGTAGCATGGTTTACCCAGAATCATAGATTTACTTAAATTCAGACTCTAAAGAGGTGACCTAATAGACTCACAGTGAGACACAAGAACTGTGAATTCACCAATTTCACACTCCCCAGGTCTAATTTGGCCAAACCAGGAGGACGATCAATAAGATGCTTGCCTGAGGCAAGAATGCAGCATCAGGTCCACGGAGAACAGAAAATGTCATTGACTATGTAGAAGAATTACACCCCAGAAAACACGAGGAAGCCTAGATGGGAGTGAACTCACTTATTAAAATTAGAGGAGATCCTTCACTGCTAAATTGAGAATGACAAAAATGTGAAAAACCATTATTATTTACCTGAGAGCCACCTCTAGTTTATATAGTCCACATATACACGTATGTATATATCAATGCTACATGCTGCAAACACGAGAGAGGAATGCATGTGAGCCAGGATGCTTTGGGGAAACAAAGGAAAAGAGCCCGCAAAAACAAAAAGAAATTTTCACATTCATAGCCAAATTCTGCATCCATTTCTAATCATAACAATTTACATTTTCATGCAATTTGCACATATTATTGCCAAATCCATTATGTTTATTGCTACAAGTGGACTGAATCTGTATAACTGACACTCTTTGCAATAGCTCTCATCCACTTCTCTGAACACAATAGCTAAGAAAGACAGTCAAACGTTTCTGGAGAAGCTGTTGCTGATTCGTTAATGCTGTCTTGAGAGATGCATATGCCCCTAGTCTCCCATTATATATAAATATATTTATGTAAAAAAAAATATATATATATATAATACTTACTCTATAGTGCTATTTTCCATAATTAAATACCCCTCTTAGTCTACCCCTCAAGAGAGACATTTAATGATTCATCCCTTAGGAAGGCATATTTTTGGCTGAGGAAAACCCACATTTAGCCACTACTGCATGCCAGTTCTAAGCACAGGGCCTGGTGCAGAGAAAGCCTCAATAATGTAAGCTATTATTATTATTATTGCTTGCACTCTTCTTTAAAAATTTTTTAATGTTTATTTATTTTTTGAGAGAGAGAGAGAGCAAGTGCACGTGTGAGGTGGGAAGGGGCAGAGAGAGAGAGAGGGAGACACAGAATCTGAAGCAGGCTCCAGGCTCCAAGCTGTCAGCACAGAGCCTGATGAGGGACTCAAACTCATGAACCCTGGGATCACGACCTGAGCTAAAGACAGATGCTTAACTGAGCCACCTCAGTGCTCCAGTTTGCACCCTTCTTAAGTGTCAAGTAGAAATCTACATTTGGGTGTTCCTGGGTGGCTCAGTAAGTTAAGCATCCAACTTCAGCTCAGGTAATGATCTCACGGCTTCTGAGTTCAAGCCCCATGTCAGAGCCTGGAGTCTGCTTCGGACTCTGTGTCTCCTTCTCTCTCTGCCCCTCCCCCATTCATGCTCTGTCTCTTTCTCTCAAAAGTAAACATTAAAAAATTTTTTTTAAAGAAATCTATGTTTGAGAAAAATATGATGCTTTCCCAAGCATCTCATAAAGGTCACCCTCACCTTCTTAATGCTGGACTATCTCCGGGTGCTACAAGCCTGTAACACCTCCCCACACCACACACACACACACAGAATCAGGTGGAAGTATTTTATTCTGACAAAATTTCCTTTGTGTGATGCACCAATTCTAAGACTCCCAAAATGGAAAACAAAAAGCTCTTTCCCAAAAGTCAAGAATGAATCTTGTGAGAATTACACTGCATGGAGTCTGACAGCAAGCTCCAGCTGTGGAAAACTGGATTCAAATTCCAGCATCATTTGCTAAAAATAATATTTGGCAACCTATTATTTATCTCTATGATCTGGGGCGCCTGGGTGGCTCAGTCAGTTGCGTGTCTGACTTCGGCTCAGGTCATGATCTCATGGTTCATGAGTTCGAGCCCCGTGTCAGGCTCTGTGCTGACAGCTCAGAGCCTGGAGCCTGCTTTGGATTCTGTGTCTCCCTCTGCCCCTCTCCCACTCATGCTCTATCTCTCAAAAATAAATAAATGCTATTTATCTCTATGACCTTAGGCTCATCTTCTGTAAAGTAAGGATATTAATATATTTTTGCTATGAAAATTAAATAAATATTACGTATTTGATAAATCTATATCTATTATGTCTTACCTGGAATATGGTAGGTACCCACCAAATGGTACCCAACAATTCATAGACTTCTTTTTCCTATTTGTTTCTTGGAACTATGGGGGTAAAGGTGAAGACCTTCTCACAGGTCATAAAACAGTTTTATTTGCTGTATACTAGAAGTCAAGCCAGCAGTCAGTGACTCGAAGTGTCCCCTAAAGCTGTGGTTATGTTAAGGTCTGAGGGATTCGATGAGATGTGCCAACTGATATTTTAGCTGACATTCTGGAGTTTGTGGGTACTGGTTGTCTTACTCTTCCAGTGGAAAACTCGTTCCAAGAAACCTGTCATGACCCAGCATAAGTAATCTCTGCATCTCCTCTATGGATCTTGACTCAAGAGCCTGTTGGAGATTTTAAAGGGTAGCTTCTATGCCCTCTGAGGGTCGACCAATAATTTAGAAACAACCAAAAGTCATTTTGAATTTGAACAATAAGGCAGGTGATCAAGCTAATAAGACAAACTCAAGAATGTTTTTGGCAATGGCCAGAGGATTGCCCTCCAGCATGATTACTTTAAAAAAAAAAACAACATACACAGCTAGGTGCATTCATGGGTATGTTTATAAAACAAACAAACTGGTCTCTGCACCTTTTCAAAAGTTATGCTCCCATTGTGAAAATGAACACATGCCATTATCAGTATATTAGGATGATATTAAAGTGTTTTCTTAAGAATTTAGAAATAGGGGTGCCTGGGTGGCTCAGTTAATTAAGCGTCCGACTTCAACTCAGGTCACAGTATTGTGGTTCGTGAGTTCAAGCCCTGCGTTGGTCTCTGTGCTGAGAGCTCAGACCTGGAGCCTGCTTCGGATTCTGTGTGTCCGTCTCTCTCTCTGCCCCTCCCCCCCTCACATGGTCTCTGTCTCTGTCTCTGTCTCAAAAATAAACATTAAAAATATAAAAAATAAAAGAATTTAGAAATAAAATTTACACACAATGGATATTACTGATCAATAATGGAAGTGAACCAGAAATGTCTGTGAAAGAAACAGATGTGATTTAGGATTAAACCAGGGAAGCAGACTGGATTGTGATACTATTTGGTAAGCAGAAACCTAATTAGTTACATGCAAAGAGGAGGGTTAGCATAATGCATGGAAAAGGGAAAGGCAGAGCCATAGTCTGTGTTTCATTCAGCACTGTTCAGAGGGAGGAGCACAAGCTTTCCCATCATTGGAGAGGTGATTTCTGCTGTGGGTAGGGATGATTTATTATGTTTAGCCTTAGCCTTGATAAAATATCTCTCCAGACTAACCACCTTCATTTGCTCTGATTACAGGCTAGGCAAGTGACCTTCTGATAACACTGGAAGGTGACTGCCTGAGGGCTGACCCTGGGCCATGGCAAACTCTCCAAGATAATGCAAGGTTTTAAAACCCCTCATAAAACCCCAGTCTTCAGGCAAAAGCCACCCTTTCTGCCTACAAAATATGGCCAAGATTGGAGATCTGAAAGTACAGAAAATTATTCAGAAAACTGAAATCATCTCAAACTCAGAACCCAGAGACAATCATCGCTAACATGTTGGTGTATTTCCTCTGAACTGTTTTGTTTTTTTTTTACAAAATTATTTTACATAACTGAGATCAAATTGTATATTGAGTTATTTCATTTTGCTTTCTTATTAAGCATTACAATTTAGATATTTTCTGAATTACCTAAAGTATCAATAATGATAACCACTGAAATTGCGTAGCACCCCACCAAGTGATTTTTTTCAGTGCATTTAACTAATCCTTTATTACTGAATGTCTGGGTGGCCTAATTTTTTTCTTTTTCTTTCTTTCTTTCTTTTTTTTTTTTTTGTGAAGAATGCTATAATAGGCCTAAAAATACAAAAGGTTTATTCTCTATTTGAGATTATTTCTTTGGTTCAAGTCCTCACTGTTGATTTTTAAGCTTACTTGAGCTCCTTGTTTCTAAATCTAACTGCCCACTGGACTCTCCCACTTGAAAATCAACCTGCCCCAGGCAGGGCAGTGCCAAGGGCGAGCCCACCACTGGCCTCGGCTGAGGCACTCTGATGTGTTTTCTGTTTCAGAGAAACCTGTCCTCAAGACTGAGCCAGGGAATTGCTGGTGGAGGAAAGTGACAGCCACTCATGGGAGTGATGACTGGGGAAGGGAGGGCAAGGCCAGCCCTCACCACCAGCCTTTAAGATCTGGGCCTATGGATCTTGTAAACTTTGACACACGTTCAAGCATTGTAACACTTCACTCTGTTTCAAAAACTCTCGTTTACTGGCTCCTTCACATCAAAGTTCACCATAGTCCTGGCTCTGAGGTAGTTTCTAAGATAAACCCCATTTTCCTGAGACTCAGAAAAGTTAAGTGCCTCGTCCAAAGTCATGCATGTAATAAGAAGGAAAACCGTATTCCATCGAGATCCGTTGACTCGGAGTTTGTAATATTTCCACTTCACCGTTATGTTTCCTCTCCAATAGTTATGTTGGGGTGGGAGGGAAAATAAACCAGGCTGCTAGAGCTTTTATGATTCCTTTTGAACATTTTCGAGAGGCGGTGGTGGCAAGCATCAATCTGTAATTCTAAACAAACACAGTTTAAAATCCCATGTGGACTATCACACACACTGACCCACCTGAGACCCCCAGTTTGAGCGATGATAGAAGCAGCTGGAGATCTGCGGCAGTTAAGGGAGATTATATATGTTCTGGGAGCTCAGGAGGTCTAGGCACTCCACTATCTATAATTGAAAATGTACTGAAGCAAATGGAAGCTTGTGATCCCATGTGTATTCTATCAGATGCTTCGGACATTAAAGGAATTCCTAGAAAATTACAAATTGAAACACTTGTCACGTAGTGGTAACAGGAAAAAAAAAACCATACTTAGACTTTGGAAAGAGAAGAATAAATTGCCCATAAAATAATTCATAATAGATTTGCAGCTAGAACTGGTTATGAGAGAGTAATGTGGTATAAAAGATAAGACACAGAATTCCAAAAATGCATGGGAACTATTGCTAATTCTTCATACAAGAGCAAGAATAATCATACAGACAATTGTACAGTTAATTGTTCTGCCTACAGTGTAAGAGGAAGACAAATACAAGTAATAACAGCATCACTTGAGGCATGTGAAGAAGAAATAGAGGAAATATATTTTTTCCTTATTTCTAATTTTGTAAGAAGGAAATTATGCTCAAAATAAATTCAACAAATCGCTTTCACACGAAAACATACTATGAAAACAAATAAGTGTGCCCTTATTTTCTCATTTCCTGGTAAGAGGGACTCTTCCAAGAATCTAAGATTCAGTTTTAGTAAAATGTACGGTATATTATTTAATTAAGTACTGGAAAGATACTTCCAGGCAAGATGATGGTAAAGGCTGCCCTTCCCCAAATTCCCAAGAAAATGACCAACAAAATGTACAAACGGGATCCACACATAAGAAATTGGGAATGAGTGGGGCACCTGGGTGACTCAGTTGGTTAAGCATCTGACTTTGGTCATGATCTCATGGCTTGTGGGTTTGAGCCCCACATCGGGCTCTGTGCTGATGGCTTGGAGGCTGGAGCCTGCTTCAGATTCTGTCTCCCTCTCTCTGCCCCTCCCCTGCTCATGCTCTCTCTCTCTCTCTCTCTCTCTCTCTCAAACATAAAGATTTTTAAAAAAATTAAGAACTTGGGAATGGGTGCCTGAAAGAATAGTACTAACTGGACCGGATGAAATGGAACCCATTGAAAACTGACATGAGATGTGTTACTGAGAAAGAATAGCTTCCCTGGAAAGCAAACCACAGAAGCTTCTAGCTTGGAAGGTAAGAGTTGGAGGACAAGAGCAGGTTGAGGAGTTGAGGGAAATGTACCACCTGAAACAGTTTGTGGGCTGACAGCAATGGGCACAACCAAAGATCACTACAGAGATGTATACAGGTAGAAATGAATAAAACAATGGAGAAGTGGGTTGTGTGTAGTGTGATGTGCATGTGTGTGTGTGTTGTGTGCGTATATACATGTGTTCATGCATGTCTGTATTACAGGGAAGACTTCTATGGGGATCTAGTTGGTAACAGAAGTAAATAATAGCAAGTCTGATCTTCGGTTTGAGCTGATAATATATTCCCTCCCCTCTTTGTCCTTCCTTCCTACCTACATTTAAAGTTTCATCTATAAAATCTTTAGACAAGAACACACAGCATACCTCTGACAGACCCTTCTGAATTTCATTCCCAATAGTGGGCAAGTGTGGATTAGGACAATGAAACTATGAAAAACTGCTGCTGTTCAAAGAAAAGGGGAAATTGGGAGGTATTTTTCTTTTTTTATGCTGCCTTTATCAGGTTTTGATGTCAGTTATTCTTTAAAATGGATCAAAGAGCAACTTTTTCCATGAACAGGAAGAGTTTAGCATAGAAATAACTCATTTAAAAGGTTGGCTAAAACCCTGTGCTATTTTAGGAGAGAATTCTTAGACCATCTTTCACAATTTTGCTGCTTTTTATTGGGTTATTTAATCTTTTATATTTCTTGAATCTAATTTGTATGGGGCTTCCCTCAAAAATTCAGTAGAAATAATGACATAACTGTTTTTAAAACTTTTGCTCTGCTACTGCCACTCAGTTTTGAAGGTCCCACCACATATCACATCACACATTAACTTTTTGGCAGGGGAGTATAAAGTAATTGGCAGAAAATATTTTGGAAAGTTTTTAAAATGTTTATTTTTATTCTAATTTAAAGTATATAATATATTCACAGAACTCAAAATTCAAAAGATCTGTAAGTGTTTGCATGAAAAGTCCCCATACTTTTCTCCCTAAGCTATTTGGATCCATTACGAGGACATAACTGATTTATTGTGTATCTTTAAATGATCTGTAAAATTTTCTTTTTTGGCATTAATAATTAGAGTTTCTATCTCATTACTTGTACTTTGGTATTTTTGTGTAGTTGTGATTCTACATTTACAGGCTTTTGGAATGCCATGCTCCCTAGATCTGAGTGCTGTGCCCATAGCGCCCAATCTGTAACGGGGTCATGGCTCAGGCTTTTCCCAACAACCCTGCATTACATTTACACACCTCCCCAGCAACTCCACTACCATTACACCGTCCCTATGCCTGGGCAGAAAATGAGCCAGAAAAGTTCCAAACTGGATGAATCATTTACTCAGATTTTTTTTAAAAATTTTTTTAGTATTTATTTATATTTGAGAGAGAGAGAGAGCACGCGTGCAAACGAGCACACCAGTGGAGGAGGGGTAGAGAGAGACAGAGACAGAATCTGAAGCAGGCTCCAGGCTCTGAGCTCCAGGCTGTCAGCACAGAGACCAATGCAGGGCTTGAACTCACCAGCCATGGACCAGAGCCGAAGTCAGACTCTTAACCGACTGAGCCACCCAGGTGACCCTACGCAGATTTTTTTTTTTTAATCCCAAAGGCTATTTCTTAAAGAAGGATACCTTAAGCCTGCTGTTCTTGGCTCAAAGTCGTATCACCCTTACTTCACCTTTTCCATGGAAGAATGTTGGAAGGCTGTAGAGCCAGGCATTTGGGGCTGTGTGAGGCTACACAGATTTGTAGGATTTTTAGGATTTACATTCTTCCCGGAGTGCTAGTTAACCATACAGAAACTCCCTTGAAGAGCATTCCAAGGAGAGTGCATTTTATGGTTTAATTACTCAAAGATAATACGAGTGTGGTTTCATACATACACAGGCTGCCACTTTTAAGATACTATTGGCTATAATTCCAGACCTCTTTCAATGTGTTTACATATATGCTACATATTTAAGGATATGTATATATATCCCTATATATATATATATATATATATATATATATATATATATCCCTATATACATAATAACACATAGATTCCTTTTCCAGGACTTTGAGCACTGCCTGCTGAAATGGAACCAAAGGTTCCATCCATCTTGGGAGAGGGGGGAATCAGTAGAGTCTGTCTAAAATTGGAATAAAGATCATTGAAGTCTATTAGAAGGCCAGTCACCTCCTAAGCTTCTGCAGCTCAGCTGTACAAGTGCTGCCCCAATGAAGAGAAACAAGCTCGTCTGTGTCAAGAGTCACAGTGCATTCCAAAGGCAGCTGAGATCTGGAGGCAGAGTTGTGACTTCTGTATTTCAGTGTTTGAAGACAACCTGACAGAGGTCGCTGGTCACCTGCTCCCTCTGCCAGTGTGTGAACTGGACACACTGCTGTGCCTGGTGCCACGTCCACTGCCCCTTACTCCAAAGGGGCAGCTCTTTCTCCCTCACTCATAAAGCAAGTCTCCTAATAAAGTCTTGGTTATTATACGGGATTTTGTGACTTTAAAGCACTTGCTAAGTATTCAATGCTAAGACTTGTGGAGTGGTAGAAGAAAAGGAGTGGAACGTCAAGAGCCCTGTATTCAGCCATGCTTCTGACAGCAGTGGCAACCCTGGCACAAAGATGAATTCCCTGTGCACAAAATTCAAGTCAAACTGTAAATCCAATCATGTTCATCGAAGTTCAAATAGTTTTCTATTTACCTAGAACTATTAATATTCTTATCTAATAACTACAGATGAAAGCTGGCATTTATGTAAAGACAAAATAATTAATTTACAGGAATAAAGAAGTTTGAGTATCTTGAAAATGGTGACGATTTTTTTCCTTCAACTGTAACTTTTTTTTTTAATTTTTCTTTTAGAGAGAGAGAGAGAGAGAGAGGGCAAGTGGGATAGAAGGGCAGAAGGAGAGGAAGAGAGAGAATCTTAAGCAGGTTCCACACTCAGTGCAGAGTCCAATGCGGGGCTCAATCTCACAACCCTGGGATCAAGACTCGAGCTAAAATCAAGAGTCGGATGCTCAACCAACAAGAGCCCTCCAGGCTCCCCACCAACTGTAACTTTAAATGAGAAACAAATTATACCAATAATATTACAGGGATGAAAAACCAGTAGAAGCTAAAGTTGAACAATCCCCAGAAAGAGAGTGCTCCTTGAGAAAACCAGCAGAAGGAAAACTTAAGGTGACAAATACCACCAAAGGCTTTTAGAACCAACTGTTGCATTTTTAGGAGTCTTCAGCAATCATCACTAAAATGCAGTAATCACAAGGGGAAAAAAGACATTAGAAAAACATAAAACTCCCAAATCAGAATCAAGAACTAAGTCTCTGTGATTGCAATGTAGTTAGTATTCACTTACATATAGAATGATCCTGACAGAGGTGAGGTGATCGTAACAGTGAAAAACAGTATGTACTAGTTAACGCCATGTCTGGAACAGAGTAAATATTCAGTAAGTGATAACTGTCATTATTTTTAAATTTATTATTATAGCCAATAGCAGAGAAAAGCAGAACTAAAGTCAAGGACAACTACTGTAGAAATCCAGCAAACAACAAGTTCTATTTTTAGTGGGTTTACAGATGATGATGATGATGTCACTCTAAAATAGAGAAGAACTACAAAATATAAAACAAAGGGAGTAAAAGAAACATGAGATCCTTTCTAAGTTGGAATTTAATATTAAGTGACTTTGACCATCTCTACTGTGGCAATTATCATGGTAAGAGTTCTGTCCATTCTAAAGACACACCAAAAAGCCACATATACTTTCAGTCCACAGTTGCAACCTAGAGGCCCCAGCGCATAGGCTCTGTCTTCAGGTGTCCTGCTTATCAAGAGTTAACCTTTGCATCCACATGCTGTCCCTAACTAAGAGAATGAAAAAGAAATCTTCCCTGATTAAGAAAACTATAGGTGTTGAAGTATGTTGATGTTTGAAAAGGATATGGTAATATAATACAGTTCTTTAAAATTTTATGTAAATATCCCTAAATTACCCTGTTATTACTTTCTTTGAAAATTGAGAGACAATGATGAGGATTATAAGAAATGTCTCCTAATTTCCTTTGCTTTTAAGTAACACAAATTTTCTCATTTTCCATCAGTGATGTCACAAATACATGTCTCTATGTGGTACACCAGTTGACTTCTAAGAAATCCTCATACATGGTCATTGCAATCCAAAGTTGTACTTCCTCATTTGAGCTAAGTTTTCACTTTTTCAAGTTCATGTCAAACTAATAATACAGCATTTATCTGGAAAAGTAAAAATTACTTTTTCCATTTTTATTTTCATAGATTTTTATAATCTTTTGTAAAACAAACAAAAAAAGGTATGGAAAATATTGAAGCTTCCAAAATGCTCCTAGATTTCCTTACTGTACAATATACACACTATTGCTAAGTAGGAAATATATCCTGTCCAATAACTATTCTAGATAAATAAAATAAATTTGAACTCCTCTTACTATAAAAAAATATTGGCCTGATGAAAATATAAAAAACTTTCTCAGAAGAACTATAATCAAGCTTAAGGACCCCTAGAAGTCCTTAAGTGACCTAGAAATGGACAGTGATGAAATACAGAAGGCTGATCCCTTGATCTCTCTGAACCAACTCATGATAAACATTTACTATCTGACTTCTAGAGATTCAGAAATTCAGAACAGAGTTAGACACAGGCCCTGGTCTCAAGGAGCTCACAGCATACTATGTAAAGTAAGAATAATGATAACTCTTATACTACTTGGCACTGTCCAAAATACCATGGTTTCCTTAACGTTTCTTTACAAACCAAGAGCTTCATCTAGCACTTTCCTGAAAGGCTCCTCTCATTCTGGAGAGTTGTCTGGAAATGTTTTTCAGGTAATTGTGGTATTTATCTGAGAACTCAGGTGGATAATACTTTGTTATTGCCTCTAGGACACATTCAGTCTGCGTTGCCTATGCCCTGTTTCCAAAACTTTGCTTCATGCACTGCTTTGTCTCTTCATTCCCACATTGGTCTTGACTCTTTGGAGCTTCTCTTCCTACCTGAGCTCATCCTTGCCTAGGATTCAGAACTTGGTTTCTCTTCACACCACACCTCATGGGTGCCTCCTATTCTCACTCATTCCCTGATTGTTACGGATCTTGGAACTCCAACTGGGCCCGAGCTCTGGGCATTTTCTCTCATTCCTGTTGGAGTCAGGGAATCTTCTCAATGAACTCAATGTAATGAAGTGAGAAATTAGAAAAATGCAGAAACACTTAAATTGATCCCACAAGGACATTAAATTGCCAAGTACTTGAGCAATTCAAAGTTAATAGCAATGATGACAACCATCATTTATCCTTAGGTACTCTATCCCTATTTACAGGTAAGGAAATGAGTTCGCATGGATTAAATAACTTGCCCAAATTCACACAGCTTGTAAATGTGAGAGATGGAGCTAACATTCAATCCCAAATTCATTGAGCTCCAAAGCCTACTCCATGTAAGATCACATAGTTTTTGTTTTGTTTTATTTTTAAGGACAGTATCACCAGTATCACCAGATTTAATTAAGATGGAAAATACTATAACAGAGGTGCTCAAGGCCACTGCCATTCAAGATAATAACTATTCTAGATAAATCAAAGCTAATATCAAATGCTTACTATATGCCAGGTATGAGGCTATATTCTTTACAAAACCATCTCATTTAAACCTCAAAAATAACCCTATAGTATACACACTACTATTATGCTCATTTTACAAATGAAAAGAAAAGCCAAGACTCAGAGAAGTTAAGTAACTTGCTGAGTCCCAAAGCTATTAAGTAGTAGGGCCGAAATACCTTAAATCGGGAGCCTAGCCTAGTCATCATGTTTCCTCATCCTACCAGCCAATCTGCCCATTTGTCCGCTTGACAGATGTGAGGAAATCCAACCTCAAAAGAGACTCAACCAATCACCCTGCTTCAGTGGCATCCCTACCCTCCTCACCATTCCTGCAGCTTCCAACTCAATATACAAGATCAGTCCTTGATGACATAAGAAGATCTTACCCATAAATGCAACTAGTAAAATGAGTCCTCAGGCAAAGTCTGAGTTAGACTTTTCCTTACTCCTTTCTATGCAGAGGTTGTCAATATCCTTGTAAAGACATAAATCTCTATATCATAATTTAGGAGTGCTATAATTTGTTTCCAAGCTGGAGGAGATATAAAATATAAAGTGCCTAAAAGGTATGAACTGGCAAGAGAGAGAAACTCTCACTAGAAAAGCCATATACATTTGACCATTATAATGATATATTTTGATGTTGTTTATGGGAGTATCACTCAGACTGTCATCCATTGACCTAATTGCTTTGCAATCATTTGGGGAAGCTTTAAATGCAGATACCTAGGCCTCCCTATGTCTGTCTCCAGAAACTCTGGAGAGGAATGAATGTATACATTCAAATATTTATGTACTCAATTATCAAGGCCCAGCACCTGCATGCACGCATGGGCTCATATTCACACCCCCCCAGAATACCACTAAAAGTAGCAAAATAAATCAGGTCGAGCATTTTTTTTTTGCTTTTTATATCACACTGATTTTTAAATGCATTAATCCAAGTACTGCAGAGAGATGCTAATCAGTACTCTGAGAACAAAGGGTTTTATACTCAAAAAAAGCTTGGGAAACGGCTCTGCTAAATCCTTCTCCTGAGGATTCACAAAACATACTAAAGATTTGAGATGCTCTAGAGTGAAAAAGAAACTTGCTAACTTCATTTAATATTTAACAAACAAACTTACTTCGGTAGAGGATAATCTTTTTCTTCTTTTCAGTTCATTCTTTACCACCAATTTACTTAGCTCTGAATTCATTTCCTCAATAAATGTATGTTACAAATATATGCAGCAGCCATAAGCTAGGCAGTGTGTTAGATTCAAGGATAAAATGGTGAATAAGCTAGACAGCCTATTCAATATCCACATTCATTACCATGTGAAACTTGTCAAATCACAAAGTTTCCTCATACCCCAAGGGGCCCTGATGCAATGCAATCCGCTTTATTGCCTCAGTTCCACCACTGACCTTACTTCGGTTACAGTTTACAAGAGATTGAGTATCTCCAAACAAACTTAGAGCAGCTCCTGAGCTGGGCATGACAAGCAGAGGGAGTCCCCAGATAGTTGCATACCCACATTAGCTCAACAACAAGTACAGTATTATAGGATCTGTCTTGGTGCGCTTGAATGCACAATGGCTACTTTAAACCAGGCATTTGATGGGGCGCCTGGGTGGCGCAGTCGGTTAAGCGTCCGACTTCAGCCAGGTCACGATCTCGCACTCCGTGAGTTCGAGCCCCGCGTCAGGCTCTGGGCTGATGGTTCAGAGCCTGTTTCTGATTCTGTGTCTCCCTCTCTCTCTGCCCCTCCCCCGTTCATGCTCTGTCTCTCTCTGTCCCAAAAATAAATAAACGTTGAAAAAAAAAAAAAAAAAAAAACCAGGCATTTGAAGTAGTTGTTGCAACAAAATTTAATCCATAAATTTTATGCTGGACAGTAGTTTTTTCATAGCATGGAATTCTGCCAATGGTCTGTAAGGCTTTTTCAAATATCCACTGTCAAATGAAGTAGGTAATTGCGGTATTTATCTGAGAACTCAGGTGGACAATGCTTTGTTATATACTTTTGTTGTTGTTGGATTATTTTCCTCCTGAAATAAGGAACACTGAACAAGTCCACTAAAGGAGCAGGTCTTCAAATTATTTACCTCATTGCATTGAGAGTGACTGATATAATGTTAAATCATTGGCTCATGTAAGACTTGATTTGGGGGTTTTATCTATTTCAGTGATCATCCCAATGATAGGTACTCCAAGCTGTAAATTCTACATATGTCCTCATATGTAAATTCTTTGTATGTCCTCACGCGTGCTACAATTCAGGTGATTATGATTTTGTTTTTGCAAAAGACGCCTTCTTCAAACATGGAGAATCTGTACCCTGTAAGATGCTTTATGACTGTGAAACATTAGACTCTCCCTTCGTTCTTTCCTATGGCAGAGGAGAGTATAGCAGGAATTTAAGAACTGAAAAGGGATCAAAACCCAGGTCATTTACCTATTTGTGTAGCGATCTTTCTCCACGGTTACGTATTCTATGTTGCCCAGGTATAATTTAACCACGTGTAACTAAACTTGTGACAACATAAGACCCTTGTAATCCTCAGGAAGAATAAGTTGACTCACTTTGGCACCCTGAATTCCAGACATCAGCTATATCTGTCCTGCTCATCAACACAGTGACACATATTGCTGCCCTATCATCCACACATCTACATTATGGCTATTAGCTTTGAATCCTCAGGTGTTGCTCCCATTTTTATCTGGCCAAATAATGCAATGCTTTGTCTTGAAATGTAAACAAAATGGACAAAATCACCTAGACTAAACTGAATATGCTTGCTTCTTTGAAAATGTTTATTTGAAGCAACAGCATTATTCTCCATCTATTTATTCAAGAATTTTTTGGTGAAAGTCTCCTATCTCCCAGATATTTCTGCTAGGGGCTAGAGATACAGCAGGGAAAATAAGACAATGCCCAGAATTAAAAGTATATTTTATGTAGCCATATGAGGTTCAATTCTGAAGGTGCAAAAATAGAGAGCACCTTAGTTTTGAAGTTGCCCAGTAGTTTGGGTCACGTAGGCCTATCAAACTCTCCAAAGTTCACTCCTACTCCAGCCCAATTTGGGGATATTTATGGAACCCTAACTCCCAGCTGAAGGACTTGCAAAAGGAATCCTGTGTAGAAAATATAAAGGGAAAAAATGAGACTCGTTTGGAAGGAAGGTTTTTTTAAAGAGATATTTGAAATGGAAATGGACTTAGGTGACCTAATTCCCTCATGCAAGGGAATGTGGTGCACACGGTCATGTCTAATGGTTGAGAAGTCTCTACCATAAGCTGGCCATCAGAGGTACCACTCTGCCAATGTAAAGTTCACCATTTAACACAAAAATGGAAAAAAAAGTGCAAGTTGTGCTTTGCCTTTTATACTCTGAATTTTGAGAGCTACCATCTGGTTTTTAAAGAGAGAAAACAACATGAGTAGGAAATCAGAATTCCATTACCAAATGGCTAGATTTCAGTCTTTTAGTAGAAAGACTTGAAATTTTTATATCCATCATTTATTTATCTTTTAACATGTGGGTTTCTTATTTGTATTTATTATTTTTCATTTAAAAAGATCATAAAAACCATTTTGAGTCTTCTAAAGTGCTCTTAGAGAGTATGGTCTAAAATATAAATGCAGTATGTGTATGTATTTGCACACAGAAAACTTTATAGCACTAAACAATTCATCCTTGTAACTTGTTTGTGATAATACTTTATGAGGTGGCTTTAAACAAGAGGTAGAAGAAACTGGAGCTATTTGTGTTTTTCTCAAGAGAATAAAAGCTTTTTCCTTGAGTTCTCTGATGCATGTAATGCTTGAGATTTACAGAAATAGCACCCATTTCCCCTGAGAATAAAATCACCCCCAGGCAGAAAAATAACTCTGCAACAGGTAACTAGCAGAAAGTCTTTTTCATCAGCTCCTCAAGAGCTACAGAAATTTGAAAAAAAAACTATTTCAAATTACGTTGCAAAAGCACATGTTTCCTTAACAGAGCTGACAGTTTGTTGTGTTTCACCACTAGAAATGGCCCTGAATTACTGAAGTCGCCTCTCTACCTTGCCCTCTGCTCTCCATGGTCCATTCCTCTACCACATTGAAATCCTACAGTTCCCAAGGAGGCTCTTCAATAAGGATGACTGTTCACAGTCTCACCAGTCAGCTTTCCTGTTGTTTACATCACTGGGAATCCCACCAAATGCTCCAGGTATTCAGGAACATTGACACGTAGGTAGGGAATGAAATCCTCCCTCCTTTCCAAGACAAAGCTGCCTCCTCAGAAAACTCTGGAGTTTCCTTCCAACCTCTCTTCAACTCCTTCAGCCCGGTTTTCCCCCACCGGACATTAGCATCCCAAGGTCTGTCCAAAGCATCTTTTCCCCTCTCACAGCATTGGACTCTCAGCCACTCCCTTGTTTCTGACACTCCCCACTTCTGCGGCTTCCCCATCACTTCTCAAAGTGTTTCCTCGAAAATGCCTGACTTTCCTTCTCAGCTTATCTTGGTTTCATGTCTTTTAAATGTTCCTGTTCCTGTTCCTGCTGTTTCATCCCCAGTCTTCTTTCCTGTATCCTCTCCTTATGCTGGGATTCCTTGGGCAGGTCACCTCTCCTCTCTCATCCTGTTTACACATTCATGGAGGGAAAAAAGATACTGGACTAGATAAACTTTGAGATTTAATCCCACCCTCACATTCTATGATGATAATTCAGAGGGAAGAAATGACAGTAGAGGAAGAGAACTACATGTCCTGGATAGGAAAAATGTGGACTCAGAAGAAGGAGCCTCAGGAAGCACATCATGAGAAAATTGGGTTCCACAGCTCAGAACAGGGCCTAGGAAGGGACTTACAGTGAGGCCCAGCAGCCCTGTGGATCCCCATCCCCTTTGGGCCCAATTTAAGTTCTCCAAGAAATATCACAGGCAGTTTGGAAAGCAGAAATAAGTCACAAAAGGGAGGCCTCAGTGTCTGGAGAAAGGATCTGAATATACTGACCCCTTGTCCTTCCTTCTTGATCCAGAAAAAGAAAAGCAAGGTAGAAGCAACACTCTCGAGAAGGCTGTTCACAGCTCACCTGGTTTTGCTCCGGGAATCCTATGCATCAGACACCAGACTCCAATATTCAATTAGGGCTCACCCATGATTTAAAACTGGATAAAGTATTCTTTAATCAAGGACTCTATAAGGAAAACAAGAGGCTGCTTGATAATGCAAGTGTTCTGGAATGAAAACTACTCACACATGGTTTATGGGTGACTTACACATAAAAATTAAAAAAGAATATTCATTTGGGAGTTGATATAAATGTCCAGCTGTTCCCCATTAGAGACCTGGTAAAAAACTTCAGCAGATGTGACCAAAGGCTTCTGCCTGTGTCCCCCAAATTCAACCTTGCCTGCACTGGATGTTTCTGTCTGGGGACCCTTAATACTATCCTCGATCACTGCTGAAGAAGTTTGCCTGTGCCAATCAATCTGTAAAATGCCTGCAGCACATAACTTGTTATGTAAGGGTTAATAATTACAAGGCTATTACAAGACCTGTTCTACAAGATTCAGGTTCCAATAATGTCTTCTTTCTTTTTTCCCATTTTTTCATATTTATTTAGAATGGTGGTTCTCAACCGGGGAACCCCAAGAGACATTTGGCAGTGTCTGGAGGCAGTTTTGACTGTCACACTGGCAGGATGAGTTGGTACTGGCATCTAGCAGGTAGAGGTCCAAGACGCTGCTAAACACTCGACAATGCACAAAACAGTGCCTGTGAAAAAACAATTATCTGACCCAAAATGTCAATAGTGCCAAGGCTGAGAAACTGATTGATAACCAACTCAGAGAACCATCTGTCAAGATCCATGGGAAGTCCAGTATCAGTCACCCAAGAACTCTCCCCCCTCCTTCCCCTCCTTTTGGGGGTTTACAGTAAGCCTGAAAAGAGATCCACAGAACTTCCAGTCAGGATGGCAGGCTCTGCCTCTGTCTGTGGTTACTTGATTTGCTCAGGTGGCCACATAGTACCACTGGTCTGAAACACAAGGGGTTGGCCTTTACCTCTAGTCTTCCCACAACAGCCCCTGATTATCACCAGAAATATCTTGGTGTTGCTGTCAGGATCTGCAGCCACCTAAATTTTTTTTTTTTTTTTTTTTTTTTTGCCTTTTCTAGAAGTGAGGAGAGTCAGGGCTTTAGGTATGTTATGCCTTCATTAACCTCCTATGGGGTAACTCTACATGCCTTTCAATTCTTGCTGATGAGGCCACGGCAGTGAAAAAACAAAGCACAAGGTAATCTCCCAGAAGGCCCATCTGCTATGTTAAATTCTCAGTAACTTCCCTGATTCTGGTAATGACTTGTCTCACTCTTCCTGCCTGGCACTGTCTTGGACTCTGCCTGTCTTCTCCCAAACTAAGGCCCCTGAGTCCTGAATTCTGCCCATGGAAATACTGCACACGTTTACCAGCCGAGTGGGAATGAGGAAAGTGAGAAGATCAGCCCCCTTTGACAAGAAGGGTAACCCTGATACAAGCCGAGCTGAGCATGGCTCTTCCCATGGCTTACCTGCCACTACACATCCTCACCATTGGTGATGGTTTGAGATTTTTCCCATTTAGCCATTCAGTATACAATGTGTGTCAACTCCAAGTCTTTGTCAAAATACTTCTATCATGGAATTGCAATGATCTGTATACCCACCCGTTTGTCTTCCCCAAGGGCTTCTGGGCTCTTTGATGAAAATCTGTATCTTAGTCATCTACAAAGTCAAGATAAGACACAGTGCTGAGCATATAGGAAGCACTTAGAATTACAGAGTTAAAAAAAAAAAAAAAAAAGGAGCGACTGAATAAAATATTTCCAAGTGAAATGTTTGTGAGGGTTTGTAAAGAAAAAGCAGGATGGAAACAGCTATCCAGAATTCACAAGGTGATATTTTTTATAGGCACCTTAAAAAATCAGCACATATTCTTCTGAAGCTTTTAGAACAATGAAATAAAAATTAGAAACATATTTTTTTCTTTTGTTATCTCATGTGGAAATTGTAACAGCAAATAAACTCCTCTGTCTTTTATTTTTGGAAGACGGTAAGAAAATGTCACATGTCATCATTTGAATTATTTGTCTCACAAGGTTAGTTGAAAAGCTTAGCTGTAAGTTCAACAGTAGAGACACTGGGGTAGGCTTTCGGTGGCTTGTCAGCTCTCTCCGAACTCAAGGAGAAAACAACGGGCATCAAAGTGTTCTATGGACCTGTAAACACAGCTTCTCTCCAAATAACCCACTTTGATGCAAAGGCAGCTTAAAAGCTGTCTGCTTTTAAAGATGGTTTTCAGTCATACAAACGATCTTTCTACTGGTCTCATTTAGCCCAAGGTCAGGGAACTAGCCTGCAAGGGTGTTTCATTAAAAGGAATTCTGATTTTCCACCCTTCAGTATACTTGACTCATAAGAGTGAGAAATGGATGAAGTCATATTTGCACAAATATTTTTACTGATTCTTGGGTCCTTGTCACCAAACTGTTGAACCACCTGAATTAAGTCTCTAGATTAAGTTCGAAGGCTTTATTTTAGCAGATTATAATCTATGTTGGAATCTCCAGTTATATCGGAAAGTGGCATAAAATTATCAATAGAATTTATTTTTATTTATGTTAAAAGATCACCCTTTAAAACAATGGACCCAAGGGAAAGTAATAATATGAAAGTTATCATTATAGCCAATGTAATTATTATTTACCTGTTTACATCTAAGATGTACAAATAAATACAACTTTATATTAATTATTAATAACTCGACCTAATGTCTATTTCTTATTCTACTAAAATGGCAGAAACTTAATCTCAGGTACTTTGGGATCCCCTCCCCTTGCCTTAGAGACGAGTCTAAGTTCTGAGTGACTTATGCAGTGCCATGGCATTTGAGGCAAGGAATGGGACTCTCATCAGGTCTTCAATATCACATGTCCATGCAGATTTCTTCTGAGGTGGCTATTTCCTCTTCTGGTTCTCTGTCATTTATCTGCACAGGTCACCAGTGAAAAAAAAATACCACTAGCTTTTCTCTACCTACCCCCTTCTGGTCTAATGGTTCTTTCTCCTAATTTTCTATCATTTTATGGGCACAAAATACACTCTCATCTTTCCATGTCATGCTGGGACACCAGAATCTCTGCCGCACTAGCCAAGACCCATTCTTTCTAAACTTACCACATCCATTTCTTATCTGAACCCCAGGCCTCCTCCAGAAAGCAGGATACAGGGTCCATCTCTCTGAAACAATCCATCCCCTTTTCTCCAGTTGGGGTATAAAGGGAAAGCTCTTTTTTCATCAACCCTAAAACATTTCTCCCATGCTAAAGTCTTCTCCAGTCACCTTAGAATTTAGGCTTTGGAAGATAATGTCAGTAATATTCCTTCTATCCTGTCCCATCCCTGCCTGTGCAAGGAGCAAAGAACTTCCCAGCTCCTTGAATGGGGAAATGGTAAGAGGTACAGGAAAAAAGGAAGCATCAGGAAGGAAAAAACTGGTTAGCATCTCAAAAGGTTATCTCACCACATTCACCATTTACAAGTGTCCTTCCCTTGTCAGTATTTTTTTTAATTGCCTCCTTTGGTTAGTGCATTTTTGTTATTGTTTTTTATGTTTACTTATCTTTCAATCCAAGTGCAATGTTTGTCATAAAATAGCCTTTTTGGATTATCACTGTGCCTCCTTACAATCCATTCAGATGCTGCCACTTCCCTTCATATATCTAAATATAGTGTTTGGATGTTTGTGCACAGCTTCATTTATGATTCCTACAGATATTCATCTAGTGATGGTACACTGGCCTGGATCTTCCCTTTAATCTGGTTGCTTCTCTCACCCTCTGTATTCATTACTCAGGGTTCCACCTGTCTCCACCTCTGTTTTCAGTTCTTTGGCTGACAAAACATCCATACAAGTGACTTCTCTCACAGCACAGCATATAATGCGCTGTTTTTCCAGGCTTCTCTCCCTCCTGCAATGCTGTGCTGTGCCTTTGGAATTGTGTTCATCATGTGGATTAGAGGAAGATTTGCCATTTAAGGGTTGACAGACTGGGAAACTGTTTCAGAGCTGGGGAAGAGATGATTCCAGCTCCATCTAGCTTAGAGGTTATTTCATGAATAACTATAGAATGCCTCCAAATTTTTCTGTTTTTCTGACTTTTCATTATCCCAAGGTAGGTATATAAGAAGGAGATCAATTACAGTTTTTCAATACCTTCCAGAGGGACTATTTCAGGTGCAGCACATGGTACACTGTCCAGAAAGTGCTTCTCAGTTCTTTGTCTTCAATGATGCAATGAAAAATCAGACCAGATTTTGAACTAGTCTCTTTGTCATTGCCATCAATTTTGTTACTGTTTCATATTCTTTAGGATTTTCAATGGAGTTTTGGTGGCATATCTATTAGGCACATCTAATCTGCCACTCTATAAACCCAAAAGTCCTACAGTTGGAAATTTTAGCCATGTCTAACTCCAAACAGCCACACTCTCTGCTACTCTGTGTTGCCATGTAAGGCAGGCCTTAAATATGGTGCATTCAATTCTGCTCCTTAAATACTTGGGTCTATTTCAAAATAGATTCTAATCCTTTATTATAACTTTGAATTGTATTTCCTGAATCCTATCAGAGATCCAGTAGCAAAAAATGTGCTTTGTACACTGTGCAGCCCATACCTCAAAAACATGGGTGGTTGGAAGCAGTTCCGGAGAAAAGTCAGCAAAAATCACACGACACACTGAACAAAGAACTTTAATGAAATATCCAACCTGGGACTCCACAATTGGGATATAATATGGTAAAGGAGGAAAGAATCCAGGCTTCGGCTCTTAACAGACCCAGATATGAATCCCTGCTCTGCCATCTTGAGCAACAGTTCTGAGCTCTGGCTTTCTGATTTGTGAAGTGGAGATGATGATATTCACTTTCCAGGGTGATATGGAGACTGAGTGGGTTTATGTGGAAAGGCTTAGACATCCACAGAAGGTACACAAAATATAGTAGTTGTCTTACCACATAAGATAACACTCATTCCAAGTAACAGAATACCTAATTCCAACTGGCTTAATTAATAATAAAGGAGATATATTATGCAGATGGAAAGTTCAAAGATAGAGTGAACTTCACATGCAATTTAATACAGCAGTTATTTTATTTTATTTTTTAAATTCCAGTATGGTTAACATCCAGTGTTATATTCGTTTCAGGTGTACAATATAGTGATTCAATAATTCTATACATTACTCAGTGCTCATCATGACAAATGTACTCTTAATCTCCTTCACCTATTTTACCCACCCTCCACCCACCTCCTCTCTGGCAACCACCAGTTTGTTCTCTACATTTAGAAATCTTGTTTTTTTGTTTACCTCTTTTTTTATTCTTTGTTTTGTTTCTTTAAAATGTCTTTCTTGTGTTTTTTAGACAGAGAGAGAGATTATGAGTGGGGAAGACAGGGAGAGGGAGAGAGGGGGAGGGGGGAACAGAGAGAGAAAATGGGATAGAGAGAGAGAGAGAGAGAGAGAGAGTCTTAAGCAGGCTCTGAGCTCAGCACGGAGGACCTCAGGGCTCGATACCACAACCCTGGGATCAGGATCTGAGCCAAAATGAAGAGTGAGACGTTCAACTGACTGAGCCACCCAGGTGCCCCTCGCTTGTTTTATTTCTTAAATTCCACGTATAATACAGCAGTTCTTGATGTTGATCAGAAGACCAACTGTTCACTAAACTTGCTTTGGGTTCCTTCTTCTAGTCAGCTTTGTGTTTTCCCTTGTGCTGACAAAAATAGTTCATCACCTTTTCAAAGGGAGAGATTGAGCATTTGTTCCAGAATTACTAGCAGGAGTCTTGAGATTCACTCTGATTTGTCTGGCCAAGGAGATAAAGTCCAGTGATTGGCTCAGCTTTAGGACTCTGCCCAGGAGTAGGATACAAGACCACTCTTTGCAAACCTTCAGTATCTCTACTCTTTCATTTCCCTTCCATTTCTCCTCCACAACATTCCTTCTAAGGAAACCTTTTCTTGCCTGGGTTTGGGAAATGAAGAAAGGGACCCCTCTCTCTTCAAACTCTCAAATATTTTATCTGTGTCTAGAGTTCTTTACAGATTTCCAAAAATTTAGGTCTTGGGAACCAAAGCCAGAAAATTCTCTTTGTTTCTAGATCTTACCCCAGCATATTCCTCCTTGGTGACAATGATCACCTGATTTAATTTTTCCTTTCCTAAAGTCAAGGAGGTAGAAAGTCTTGCAATTATTTAAGTCAAACACATTTGTCCGTGGAGACAAGATACACTACACACATAATACTTGTTTCAGTAATGATCAGCATTTTCATCTTTATGTGATTTTTCTTACAGCAGTCTCAGTATTAGCAATAAACTCTTAAGTACCACTTTGCTGATACTGTTGAACAAATAAAAAAGGACATTTCTAATCCCCAGCCAACAGGTACAAGGACTTGAGCATGCACAAAATCTTGATATACTCCTCAAGGAGTCCTTGTGGGAGCCCCACTAACTCTTGGTTCAGATTCCTATTAGCTAGTGTGGCTGAATCTAGATATTATAGTTTTTATAAACTGTTTGGGATTTGATAGCTGAACCCAACAACCTTTGTTTGGGATTCTCCCTTTGTTCTTGTAGTTAAAAAAGAAAACCAGTAACAACAGCAAATGACTGAGAGATTAAAAAGGACATATTTTTCAATTCCTGGTCAGTGGAACCAGAACTATATTTAGTTGCTTATCTTGAGATATTTTGGCTATTGTTTGTCCAAACACAACACTGCTTCAGCAGATCTATGTGTAACCATCAAACACATCTACACACAGAAAGACAAATAAGCAAAACTTCCCGGCATCTAAAATGGCTCATTTTTCTTCCCCAAATTTGAAAGACTGGCAACATCATAATTTATGTACGGCACTTAGCATATACTCAAGACGTGGTACCATCCTTTTGAGTATTAGTATGTGAAGAAAGCTGTATATTCTTCCTAAACTCCTGGTCTGGGCCTTCAAATCTATGTCTCAATACAGCCCCAGTGGGTGGTGGTAAGAATTTGTAGTGGAGGCCCTAACTGCAATTGGATACATGGGGCTTTTCAGTGCTGCAAATAGGAGAACTGTGTTTGCCAGATCATTTTAAACATTGTTCTATGCTGCTCAAGCTGTATTATCTATGTGTTAATGTTGGTTTTGGCTGCAATTTAAAGGTAGGGCCCCTTATTCAAAATCACCATATTCAAGAAGTTTAATAAATGATAAACCAAAGGAAAATATATAAAACTTTGAAAAATAAGTAATCTGATAGCTCTAACTATAGTCCTCAAGCATCCTTGAAGATGATGAACCATCCCTAGAAGTTGCCAAATCTTAGATGGGAAGTCGGGTCCAGGCATATAAGTGAATATGTGGACAACCCACAAAGGTAACAAAGGTAACAAAGATTAGATTCATCTTCTGTACACAGAACCCTTTTAACCAAGCTTTTTTCTTTAAGAGTTTGCCTATAGCAGTGGTTGGCACAAAATGGATACTTTATATGTGTTGAGTGAATAAATAAGTGAATTTTGCTCTGTTCTCACCTTCCAATCACCTTCAGCCCAAGCAATGGCCTTCAACATTACAGATTTTCAGACAGATATGCAAAGATCCTAAAATGAAAACAGATGTCCACTAAGTCACATGCTAAAAGAATCCATCTTTTCACCCATAACACATTAACCCAGAAGAGATTAAGTACAAACATGCTGCCAAAACCAGTCCCAATCTATTTATCAATTTAGAATAGTTAAAAGTTAAGTGTAAAAATGGGAGTCATGGGGGGGGGCGGAATGCAACATGAATGTCTCATGTTTTTTCATTAGATTTTCCAACCTGGGACAGTCAAATGCAAATTACAAATAGGAGAAAACAAGTCGTGAGCAGACCAAAAAGTTACTCCAACCTCATCCATCAATCTACTGCTGTAAACCCCTGGAATAGAAAGACAAGCCCAATCCTCCTTAGCCTACCGGCTGCATTCATCTGCCCCAAGTCTAAGGGTCTGCACTCTGGCCTCTCCCTAAGACTTGTACCCTAGCCCTACAGCCACCAGAGACATGATAAAACTGTAGACCAACAGTTGAGAATATGAGTAAAATATTAAGTGGTCCAACAAAATAAACCATTTTCCCAAGGAGTGCATTAAACCAACCGTATATTTCACAAATCAGCTTTTCTAATAGGGTTCAGTAGTTATAAATTCACCAAAACAACAGACTTAATAACAGGAACAAAGGAAGAACAAGAAACAGGAAGGAAGAAAGGAAGGGAGGGAAAGACAGAATGAGGGAGAGGGGAAAGAATTTAATTTTTGTTTTCTTTTCCAGTTTAAAAACATCATAGGTGATAACCATTCACCCCTTTCTAAGAGGCTGAGTAATGTAAATAACCCTTGAATTCTAAGTTATAATTTGGAAATAAAGAAACCTTCATTTCTTAAAAACTAAGTAAACAGATCCCTCAAAGTAAACCAAATCGTGAGCTGAATTATTCACAAAACTCAAATGGACTGTTTATTTTTATATAAACAGTTTTTAATTTCATTTTCAACTCATCTCATTTATGTCCCCTAAAATCCCTCTTCCTTGATAATAATCATTACTTGGCTAGGTTGTAGCCTTGTGAAAACATTACCAGCCAATTTACCCGCTGATGGGAAATTGGGGGCATGATTGCCTTATGAGATTTCAAGGAAATAAGTAGACTAACTTTTGAAGCCTTTCCTTATGTTTCCTTTCAGAATAGTACTAACTGTAGAATAAATGCATTAAAAAGAAAAGAAGAAAGAAAGAAAGAAAGAAAGAAAGAAAGAAAGAAAGAAAGAAAAAGAAAGAAAAGAATTTTTCCACCTCTTCTTTATTTATTCAAATATAGCTTGAATTCAACAGGCTCCATTTGAAAAATCATTGATTCCCTGGATTGAAGAGATTATTGCCTGTGGGACTTTTAATTTCTCTTTGAAGGAAAAAAAAGATACTTTGATTCAGGATTTAGGCAGTAAAAGAGCAACTTATCTGATTTTAATACTTTATTTTTTAGGAGCAGTTTTAGGTTCACAGCAAAATTAAGAGAAAAGGACAGGACCCCTGTCCTCTCACACACATATCCTCTCCCATTGTCAACATCCGCACCAGAATAAGACATTTGTTACAACTGATGAACCAACACTGACACATCATAATCTCCCAACTCCTATTTTCTCCTAGTCTGTGGCTTGTCTTCTCATTCTCTTGACATTGTTGTCCACAAAGCAGAAGATTATTTTTTTGTTTTTAGTCAGGTCTAGCCTATCAATTGTTTCTTTCATGCATCAAGCCTTTGGTGTTGTATCTAAAAAGTCATCAGCATACCCAAGGCCATCTAGGTTTTCTCCTCTATTATCTTTTAGGAGTTTTATAGTTTGCATTTTACATTTAGTTCTGTGATCCATTTTGAATTAATGTTGATGAAGTTTCATGTCCATGTTTTGTTTTGTTTTTTTGCATGTGGATGTTTAGTCCAGCACCATTTGTTGAAAAGACCATCTTCCAAATGTTACAATCCACGTGACCTACTCATTTCAGCCACCCTTTCTCACTCTCAAACAAGCTTTACTGAGGGTGGGCCTGCACTATATGAACACGACAGGGACAAACAGACCAACCTACATAAAATCTCACTCTTGTCTTTCCAAGCATGCTTATATTCATCCTTTTCTTTCCTTCCTATATTCTTTATTTAAATTTTCCCATTATTTATTTATATTTTTGTTTTAAGCTTCTTATTAAATCAACACCAAACCAACCAACCTACAAGATATTTAGGTTTCTTTTTTTTTTTTTTAACTTTTTAATGTTTACTTTTGAGAGAAACAGAGACAGAGTGTGAGCAGGGGTGAGGTAGAGAGAGAGGGAGGTACAGAATCTGAAGCAGGCTCCAGGCTCTGAGCTGTCAGCACAGAGCCTGACGCGGGGCTTGAACTCACGAGCTGTGAGATTATGACCTGAGCCAAAGTCGGACCCTCAACCGACTGAGCCACCCAGGTGCCCCAAGATATTTAGGTTTCTTATAGCTCAAAAGACATGTTTATTTTTTTTTTAATATTTATTTATTATTGAGAGATGGAGAGACACAGAGCATGAGCAGGGGAGGGGTAGAGAGAGGGAGAGACACAGAATCCGAAGCAGGCTCCAGGCTCTGAGCTGTCAGCATGGAGCCCAACGCGGGGCTCGAACTCACAAACTGAAAGATCATGACCTGAGCCGCAGTCGGTTGCTTAACCGACTGAGCCACCCAGGCGCCCCTCAAAAGACTTGTTTAAAGACTAATTTTCTGAAGGTATAATCCTCATCAGCCCTATTAGGAGTTGCACATGCTTAAGGTAGGAATGAAACATTTTACATCTTTAGCTCATTTCACTTTCCTTTGAGGGATGGCACTGTGGGTGTGGCTGTCACCCATGATTCATTACCACTTTTTAAGACTGTGTTTGTTTTGGGGGCACCTGGGTGACTCAGTCGCTCTTGGTTTTGGGTCAGGTCATGATCTCACAGTTCATGGGTTTGAGTCCCATGTCAGACTTCACGCTGACAGTGTGGAGTCTGCTTGGAGTTCTCTCTCCCCACCCTCTCTCTCTCTTTCTTACTCTGCCCCTCCCTTGCTCACTCTCTCAAAAAAAAAAAAAAAAAAAAAAGACCGTGTTTGTTTTGTAAAAACAATGCAGTTTTCAGAGCCTTCTCTCAGCCTTCTGAATTCTCCCATATTTATCCAAAGTGACCTGGTTTGAGGTTATAATTTAGAATGATACTATAAGTTTATATCTTGTCTTTGCTCTTGGGTTAGCCCTATTTGAGCTCATCTAGAAGCTGGTTTATTATCTCATGCAATCTATTCTCCACATATGACCTTGTTGCATTTGTTCCGTCCCTGCAGCCCTGATAAACTTCACCAAAATTGACTGCACTTTAGTTGTGGCCTCACATTTGGGTTGATGAAACAACTCAAAAACCCTCAGTGTGGCATCTTGGAGTTGATCTGAGTTTCCCAATCACCTAGGAGATAGGAAATTGCCCCTACTTGGCATATTTGTGTTTGGCATTGAATTTGATGACACATTTACCATACTCTCAGAGGACATTCTTCAATGTTTAATCATTTTACAAATCCTTGGGTCTTCAACACATTGCTGGCAAGAGTGTTATTTATGTAGTAGATTAAGTAATAGCTTTCAGCAGTCTCAACCAGTCTAAAGAAGGCTGCTACACAACCTCTTTTTGTTTTTCCAGTTTATGTTCATAACACTGTATCAATTTTCTAAAAATTAGCCCTTTGTGCTTTGGGGTTTTTTCCCACTCCCCTTCACCCATTTTGCCCATCCTCCCACCCCCTTCCCATCTGGCAACATGAGTTTACTCTCTGTATTTACGGATCTGTTTCTGCTTTGTTTGTTCATTTGCTTTATTGTTTAGGATCCACAAAGTGAAATCATATGACATTTGTCTTCCTCTGAGTTATTTCACCCAGCATAATACCTTCTATGGTCCATCCATATTGTCACAACCTTTCTGTTTTATATCAGCAGTACTGGCATGGTATACATTAATAACAATTAATGGACTAATGTTATTAAAAGTTGCATTTATTTTTTAATTACCACCTTTATTGTTGCCAAAAAATAATTTCTGAACTTAACAATCATGCTCTTGGGAGAGCAACACCCACTTGTTTGTATATTACCTCATACTGATATTCCAAAGATAAAATAAACTCATAAAGTGAAGCACCTAGAATAGTATATGATCTAGAGTAAATTTCCAGGAATGTTAGCTATTATATGCATTTTAAAATACTTTGTTGCTTCCTCGATTTTTAGTTTGGTTTGCTCTTTTCAGAGTATTGATTGGTTGAAGTAATCACACCAAAATCATGCTCCACTGACCCTCGAGAAAACATCAACCAATAGTACCTGAAGGCAGCCTAACAAAGTTATCCTCAATTGTACCTTGGGAAAATACATTGACAACCACGCCTAGCTGAGCCTTGGAGAAACATACCTAAGCCTTTTTTATGGAGAGGTATCTTATTTTGTGGGTGCTTCAAACTCTGAGTCATAAGAGAATTCCTTTAAGCAATGACATATTTTGTTTAGTTGAATCTGGAAAGACTGGGACTTGTCTAAAATACCTGACAGAGATATTTAATAAATACTCATCAACAATCACTTCTTGAAACAGGAAATTCATTTTTAAAAAGTTTTTTTATTGTATACCTGCTCCGTGCTAAGTTGCGGTGGAACCCAGGAGAATAATATGACATTGTTTCTGATTTTAAGAGTTTCAGTGTTTTTGGAGATGCAATTTTTTCAAAAGACAAATGGCAGAAACATGGAGTAGGATAAGCGCTGTTGAGTGTTTATAAGAAAGGAGCTCAATTTTCACTGAAATGTTTGAGGGAGCTTTACAAAAGGAGATGCACATCAGATCATAGAGCCCAACAAAAGAGCACTGCTTATCTTCCAGGTCTGAAGAGGTTAGTATGGTAGGGATCATTTCTCAAAGCAGGTATTTGTGATAGGCATTGTTTAAATTGTGCAGACTGGCATGCAAGTTACGTATATGAGTTTCCTTTGGATTCAATTCAATCAGCAAATATTTTTTGAGCATCTAATATGTGTCTAGCAAGGACTCATCATAGGAGCTTAGGGTTTGCTCAGACCTGTATAGTTGAAAACTTCATGTGGGTGAGGGATCCACCTAATGCATGGCAACTTCATATCCCCATATTCATATACCAGAATGCCCTAGCACATGAAGATGTAAAATTACATGATTATCATGACAATTCTTACACAAATACCCTTGTCTAATTGTTCACTTTAAATCATCATGGGTGAGTTTTATGTTTTATGTTTTTTTCACTTTCAATGTCCTTTATTATTATAATGAATATTTTCTACAAAGATTCCTACTGAGTAGATCAAAATCTTCAAGATAAAAAGCTTCTGCACTGCAAAGGAAACAATCAACAAAACCAAAAGGCAACCGCTGGAATGGGATAAGGTGTTTGCAAGTGACATATCAAATAAAGAATCAGTATCCAAAATCTATAAAGAATTTGCCAAACTGAACACTTGAAAAACAAACAATCCAGTGAAGAAATGGGCAGAAGACATGAATAGACACTTTTCCAAAATCCTATCAGTTTAAAACAGCCACAAATATAGGCCTATTGGGGCTTTCATACCTCATGTTCAAAGCAGCAACTTTGAAATGGAAATTCTAAAATCACATAATCATATAATTCTCTCCTAAGAGTATAAACTTCCATCTTTGGCAAGATATCTAAAATAAGCAGGGAATTTCTTTAATGTCAGTGGCCAGTAAACTACTTACCTCCAGAAAGGTATTTTAAATCTTCATAAGTTAAAAGAAAGAAAGAAGGAAGGACAGAAGGAAAGAAAGAAGGAAGGAAAGTAAGGGAGGTAGACAGATTAGATTAAAAAGAGAAAACTAGCCTACTGTTCCCCTACTTTTCATTCAGAAATACTGACACTTCCATGCAAGCCAGAAGAAAGGGCATGTGACACGTCCCCAGAGTGAGCACCATGGACCGGAAACACCCCAGCAGCAGAGGGAAACTTGTTAGGAATGCAGAACTTCAGGCCCTGCCTCAGACTAACTGAAGTAGACTTTTCTGAATCTGCTTTCAACAAGATTGCCAGGTGATAGATATGCATATGATTCATTGAGAAGTACTTCTTTATGGAACATTAAAATATTTCTGAATTAACTTGAAAATATGGTGCCAGTTAACTCAGCCCTGTGTCCTCAGTTCTTTTCACAGCTAACCACATGTAAATTGGTCCTGCAAAATAGACAGGAATGGTACTTTCATGTTGAAACAACAAAGGATTCTTAACAGATGCTGACATTCCCTCTTATTCAAATAAATATTGAAGATGCACTTTTAAAATATCAGTTTAAAGAGATGACAAATTGCTTTCTTACCTAGGTAACCTACATGACCATATAGTTGGCTTTCCCATCAATTGTTTCTTTTTTTTTTTTAAGTTTCTTTATTTATTTTGAGGGAGTGCATGCATGTGAGTAGGGGAGGGCTGAGAGGGAGGGAGAGAGAGAATCCCAAGCAGGCTCTGTGCTGTCAGATCTCACAAGATCATGACCTGGGCTGAGTCCAACACTTAACCGACTGAGCCACCCAGATGCCCCTCAACTGTTTCATTTTTAAAATTAAAGCCTGAGATATAAATGAAACCTAATAAATACAATAAACAATCAACTACATCATGATGAAAGGAGAACTGGAAAGACTGAGGAAGAAAGAAATACCAAGGAGGTTGAGAGAAATGGAGGGAGCAGCAGAGTCAAAGCCAGCAAGTTTCCTGGAACCCCTGCTTCCTTTCTTCTCAGGTGTTCCTCTCAGACAACCTGCCCCCATGCTTCAGGATGATGGAGCAGAGCTGGATGCAGGACTCTAAGCCAGGTATGCTCATTTACAAGACACTCTCTAGGGCAAATGAAATTAAGTCCTTTATTATTATAACTGGAGGCATCCAGCCTCTAATTGATGTTAAAGCTTTAAAAAACCTAGAAGTGCCTCTTTTAGTTTGGAAAGATTAATGACAAAAAAGAAGTCAAAGATCTAGCTTACAGTTGTTGTCTTTTTGCAGTTATTAGCACTAACAATTCCCTATGAGAAAGGCGCAAACCACTACTTGAATATGGGATTCACCTCTTGTGTAAAAGCAAATTTATAAAAATTCAAATCCAATATCACTTGCTGACTCAGCCACTATGATGAAGGCTGGGGAGTTTAATATAAATAAACAACAACCATATAAATCATCAAGAAAGAAAGTATAAAAAGAGCCCTAAAAATAGTGATGTCTTGATAAATGTTTAACGACTGGATGTCTGTAAGGAAAAGCCCTAAATGTATCATTTGCCAATTTCTACGACATAAACATTCCCAACAAGGTGGGTTTTAAGCTACCATTGTGATGTCACGGAACACAGAATTCAGGAAGAGACTCACACAATTAATTGGTTCTCAGAAACCCATAAAAGATGCTCTGGTACACTCCTCAAAATAACTAAATGTGTGGTTTCTCTACTCATCGATGATAAGCAATATTTGATCTCTGGTCTACAGATGTATTTATTTATACCAGGAAAAGTCTGGTGGCTCTACTGTTAATCAAAGGTGGCCAGGGGTAAAGTTTAAACTTCAGAAGACCAAGAACATGAATTTTGAAGTCTAGCTTCCCATTTTAGTTTCAGCATATCCGAAAAGGCCTTCAAAAGCCTGCACTTTTATGATATCCTCCTGCATTTCAATCACTCCCAAGCTGATGTTTTTAATACCTGTTAAAGATGGGGAAGTACTTTGCATGGCTTATGTTTTGCTTTCTTGAATCTCTTCCCCTGAGTTCCTGTCACTATATTGGATGTAATCATGAATTCTGAGGATAGACATGAAGCAATGGCCATGAATATCTACATTTTGGGGTACTTCATCATAACTTTTGACAGTAATATTCCTCAGGATCAGCAGATAGATTGAAGTTGAGGTAGTTGCCTCAAAAATAATTTTAAAGTCGACATTTATAGCATATATAAAGCAGGTGTATAAAGTTATTTGTCATAGACTATATTTTAATCCTGTAATAGAAAATAATGTCACTTATAAGTAAAGTTTAAAACACAAGAAACCACAAAGCCTTATTGCTATACATTGAATTCAACTCATTAGACAAAATCTATTATGCATTTACTGTAGTATACATGAAGAGGAGATTTCTCATTGGAAAGAGTATCTCAGTAACATTTACTTACCCAGTATCTCCCCATCTTTCACAGAAATATTAACGATAACAGATAAAGAAAACAATTCACAAGGCCACTAAAAACTGTCTGTCATGTAACCTAATGCCACAATCTGAGATAAACTAGTAAAGTTATAAGAAATATGCACATGGATTTAGCATATTGACCCAAGCATCAGCTCGTGGCATTAATCAGCTTTGCTCTATAAAAAAAGGACCACATGAAATAAACAGGAAAAATCTACTATAACCCTTGCCACATAATGTGTTTCTTAGACAAACATGTAGGGCCTGCTCCGAGAAATCATCCCTCTATATAGTACCTTGGAAAGTGGCAATCTCTGAACTTCTGAAACTACTTTCTGCCTCTACTGGTATTGTGCTACATCCAGGCAGAGTCTATAAATCCTAGTGAATAACTAGGCAGAATATAGATGGGGGGATTAAGAGTAGGCACAATTAGAAATGGCATAGAACATCCTAAGAAATTTAATGATGTTTTCAATGTCCCTGAATATTAGGCAATGAAAGAGAAGCTTTCACTGGGTTCATGCCTGCTAGAAAATGGAAATTTATCTAGGACCTGGGTACACGAATCTTTCCTCTTCCAACAAGGGAACTGAGGAAGAGATTTGATCTCTGCACAAATAGAGACAACAACATAGGCCAAAGTAATCGCCCTATTTGTTGATAAACACTAAGTCTACATAGATGTTATCTTTAGCAAGGACAAGTAGAGAGGAAATGTCAATATGAAACAAAATAAATATAAAACTACAGAACAAGAGGGGAAAGTAGCATCCAGAAGACACAGAGAGGGGCATAGCTCTATAATATCTTTAAGTGTAGGATCTATAAGAAAATTTCAGGGGCACTTGGGTGGCTCAGTCGGTTAAGCATCTGACTTCGGCTCAGGTCATGATCTCAGAGTTCGTGAGTTCAAGCTCCACATTGGCCTCTCTGCTGTCAGCACAGAACCCGCTTCAGATCCTCTGTCCCGCCCTCCTCTCTCTGCCCCTGCCCTGCTCTCATTCTCCCTCCCTCCCTTTCTCTCTTCTCAAAAATAAATAAACACTTAAAAAGAAGAAAACTTCAGAAAATTTCAGGACAGTATAAAAGATATGTCATACATAAAACAAAACAAGTCATCTTAAAAGCTGAGATGAGAAGAAAGGGGAAAATGGGTAAGATAAGAACAAAGTGGGAAAACACAATAGCAGAATTTAAGACCACACTGAAGTAGAGAGCAGAACTGATGCTGCAGAAAACTGAAGGAGTAATCTGGGTAACAAACTTGAAAAGCCTTTTTAGAATGCAGGAAATAAGGATAAATACATGTAAGTAATGAGAGAGGTACTGATACAGAAGAAGAGAACAGAGAAAGAATATTCAGACATTTAGTGATGTTTTGTGATTTTAAAAGAGAGACCAGAAGGGCACCTGGGTGGCTCAGTCAGTTGAGCATCTGACTTAGGCTCAGGTTACAATCTCACTGTTGTGAGTTCAAGCCTCACATCAGGCTTACTGCTGTCAGCACAGAGCCCGCTTTGGATCCTCTGCCTTGCCATCTCTCTGCCCCTCCCCTGCTCTCACTCTCTCCCTCAAAAATCAACAAACATTAAACAGAGAGAGAGAGACCAGAACAAATTAAACTTCATGAAAAAGAAATCAGAGTAAATTGAAAATGAAGAAATAACTGAACTATATTTTGATCAAATCATTGAGCTGAGGAAAGCTGAGCATATATTTTTTATTTTTTTTTTAATTTTTTTTTCAACGTTTATTTATTTTTTTTGGGACAGAGAGAGACACACAGCATGAACGGGGGAGGGGCAGAGAGAGAGGGAGACACAGAATCGGAAACAGGCTCCAGGCTCCGAGCCATCAGCCCAGAGCCCGACGCGGGGCTCGAACTCACGGACCGCGAGATCGTGACCTGGCTGAAGTCGGACGCTTAACCGACTGCGCCACCCAGGCGCCCCGAGCATATATTTTTTTAAAGGGTTTCTAAGTCCAGGAAAAATGAGTTAAAGAAACACAATTTCTTGTTTCTTGGGTTGTTGATTTTAGCCATTCTGACAGGTGTGAGGTGATATTTCATTGCGGTTTTGATTTGCACTTCTCTGATGATGAGTGATGTTGAGCATCTTTTTACGTGTCTGTAGGCCATCTGTACATCTTCTTTGAAAAAATGTCTATTCATGTCTTCTGCCCATTTTTAAATTCGATTATTCATTTTGGGAACATTGAGTTTAATAGGTCTTTATATATTTTGTATACTAACCCTTTATCAGATATGTCATTTGCAAATATCTTCTCCCATTCCATAGGTTGCCTTTTAGTTTTGTTTATTGTTTCCTTTGCTCTGCAGAGGTTTTTATTTTGATGTTTTCCCAATAGTTTATTTTTGCTTTTGTTTCCTTGCCTCAGGAGACATCTCTAGAAAGAAGTTGTTATGGCCAAGGTCAAAGAGGTTACTTCCTGTGTTCTCCTCTAAGATGTTTATGGTTTCGTGACTCACATTTAGGTCTTTAGTCCATTTTTTTATTAAATCCATTTATTTTTGTGTAATGGTTGCTAAGACTCACCCATACAAAAGACTGTAAAGCCTATGAAGGTTTCTGCATCCCAGGTTAGTGGAAAATGCTAACTTGGTGGATCAGATTTTCAAATAAACATCTAACTATAACTAACAAAAAGAAAGAAAGAAAGAAAGAAAGAAAGAAAGAAAGAAAGAAAGAAAGAAAGAAAGAAAGAAAGAAAGAGAAAGAAAAGAAAAAAAGTTTTAAAAATCTTGTAAACATCTGAACAAAGTTACTTATACCTGAACAAATACACCTATAAAAAATGTCTTCCAATGGGTTCCCCCAAAAGCATATTCTGAGACAATGGTTTGATGCTTCCAGGAAGCACCTACAGGGTCTTGGGAAACTGAGACAAGGAAGAAAAAGGACTGATCAAAGGGCTCTTTATTGAGCTGGTTTCAGGTATGGACATCCAAGACTCAATCCTAATGGAGAAATCTAGGAAATAGAGCACACCTCAGTATTATCCACCAAAGAGTCAAGAAGCTGGGATATTTATCCTGAATTGCCATCCATCCTCAGCCCATATGCTGGGAGAAGTCCTCAGACAGAAAGTCACAAATGATTGTAACAGGACACTATTACCACATACTAAAATGGTGAATTCTTAGGCAATATGAGGAGAGCACTGAAAATATCTGCTAACAATGACCAAAAGCCTAATTAGCCTCAGACGTCCCCTCTACAACAGTAACAAAGATGATAGAGGTAGTGAATTAATGTCAGCAAAGTTTTAAGGAAAAATGAGTATGTATATTTCATATCCATACATCTCTTTTATGGATAAACACCAATAATAATACATCTTTATATGCAAGATCTCAAATCTGTACTGCCCATGCATCTATATTTCAGAGAAAATCAGTCCATTTCATATAAAATAATATTTGATTCTACATATTCAAATCCCTTTCCTCCAAAATTCCCTTTGAAATTTCAAAGCAGAAAAAAATTTCATCCTCAGTATAACCCAGAAAATAAATCCATTAATCAGCAAGAAGTTTCAAGGAATCTCTATAAGATATAACAAAAATAGGATCTGGCTTAGGAAAGTACCACTCCCAAGGTCCAACGCATGAATATTTAAAATATGTTGAGTAAATACTGAAGAAGAAATCCAATGTTTTAGGCAGCATCTGAAATGACTCCCAATAATCCCTGCCTTTTGGTATTCACACCCTTATGTAAACCCCTCCCCATGTGTACATGTGCTGGACCTAGTGATTTGTTTCTCACTAACAGAATACAGTAAATTGGTGGGATATCACTTCTGAGATTAGGTACAAAAACTGAGACTTCTGTCTTGCTAGTCCTGTCTCTCTTGCTGGTGTTCTTTCTTGTCCTCTAACTTGCTCACTCTATCATGTCGTGAGATGTTCTAGAAAGAGGCCCACATGGCAAGGAACTGAGAGCAGCTTGTGGCTAACAGCCAGTGAGAAACTGAAGCCTTCAGTCCAACAACTCTTGACGAAGGGAGGCTAGCCCACAACCATGAGTGACCTTGGAAGTGGGTGTTTTTCCAGTTGAACCTTGAGATAAGACCACAGCTCCTGCCTACACCTTGACTGAAGACTGAGAGGCCCTGAAGCAGAGGATCCCATTAACCTGCCTGGATTCCCAGCATTCAGAAACTGAGATAATAAATGTGGCCTTAAAGCCATTACCTTTTGGACTTATCTGTTCCAAAGCAAGAGATACACCCTATAATACACCCAGAAACGTCTCCCCTCCCCACCCTGAATTTCCGTGTTAGAAATTCAGGATTTGGAAATAAGGATGAGTCATCAGGAAACAGTACACAAATTGAACAAATTCAAGATCTGTGTCAATGCCTGCACTAACCCTCCTTGCAGTGGTGGGGGTACTACCACTGTGAACTCTCAATCACTGTGGTCACACCAGCTAGAGGTCAGCCACAGATCCTCAGCCACCTTTGTGCTTCTATCGTAGTATACCAAGGTAGAGCAGTGGGAGTGGTCCACTTCCCGTGAAGAAAATAAGCGGCTGCATTTTCTATAAAAGACTACAAATAAAAACAACTAAAAGTGAGTCTACTTTGTATTATAACTATGCACTGGCAATTCTAAATAATGTCAGTGATTAAATACTCCTCCCCACCAGGGCAGAGAGCCCCTGCTGCCTCCCGTTTGGTGCATCACTGACTGCCCCAACAAAGATCATACAAATGCTTGGCAGAGTGAAGCTCCCTGCTGTGCAGAAGCTTCCTGATAACTCCATCTGCATTTTTTTTTTTTATGGAGAATTGGATCTCTTACCCAAAACAGATGCCCTTGCAGATCAGAGGGGCAAGAAAGAACAGAAGTAAAGGCAAGTAATGACAGGCTCTGGGTCAAAACAAATGAGATTCTCATGATTGACTTTCAGGAGCACACTGGTGCCCCATGCATAGTCACCACCCATGGTCACCTGTCAGGGGCAATATTTATTCTCATCCATTCAAGAAATATTTATTGAGTGCCAGATATGTTCCTGGACTAGAGAACCAGTAATTAAAAGAAAGAAATAATTGCCTTTGAGGAGCTTATATTCTAGTGGAAGTAGATTGATAGAAATTAAAAAATAAAATATATATCAGATGGTGATGAGTGCTGTGAAAAAAACTGAAGCCAGGAATGGGGAGGACTGCAACAGAATCAATTTTGCAATTTTAAATAAAATGTTCAAAGCAGACTTCAGTGAGCAGGAGACATCTGAACAAAGACCTAAAAGTGGTGATGGATTCAGGTGATGGAGAAAACCATGGGGATATCTAAGGAAAGAACAGTCTAGATAAAAAAAATAATCAAGTGCAAAATCCCTAACAGTGTAGTATTCTTGGAATGTTTGACAAACAGCAAAGAGGTCAAGAGGGCTAGAATGGAGTGAATTCTAGGGGCAGTAGTAGGAAATGGGATGGAGGAGAATGACTTCTGCTGTCTCCTCCTTCCTCAAATTTTCTGCAAATTCCTTTTATCTGTGGAATCTGAAGTTGAACCCTTCTGTCAAAGGATTCTGGGAAATGTAGTTCCAGGCTCCAACACTTGTGATACCTGGGAGAGAACATAAGTGGGCAGGAAAAGTACTAAATACCATTGACAATCGGGCACATTACCTTTCTCCTACCTTCTCTTCTAGGACCTGAAGTAATATTGCCAAAAATACATTCCAAGACTTTAAGACATTGACATAACCTGAAAGAGTTAAAGGAACACTTTTTAGTCCAATTTTATTGCTTGACTTTGAATAAGCCCCTTACCCTTTCTGAATCTCAGTTTCCTAATCTGTCTAGTGGAGATAACAGTATCTCTCAGTCATGAAGGTTTGATGATTTCATGCATGTGAAGGGTTATTCCCAGTGTCTGGTACACTCTATAATAAATAGCAACTAATATTAGAGATGTAAAAATTAAGGGTCCTATCAGTCTTAACTCTGGCTCCACCAGCCACTAGTTCTAGCATATCAAGTAATTTATTTCACTTCTCTGAACGTCAATTTGCTCATCCTTAAAATGAGAATACTAAGACCTACCTCTCTGAGTTATTTTGAGGATTAAGTGAGATGAAAAAAAAAAAGATAATACATATGCTGGTATATGGTAAATTCTTGAGCAATGCTAATTATTATGATTATCTAAGGAATCAAGGGGTTGGGTTTTCTTCAAATTTCCTTCTCATGCTAACAGCCCTTGGTGCTATCAGTGAGTCTACAATGTAGGACTTTCATAACCTGCCTCTTTTTGAATTTGTGGGATTACAAATCTTATTTCCTCTTAAGTGTATTTCTTTCTAATACACTGTGGAAAAAACACAAGAAAATCAGAAATGTTTGGCTGTCCAATCACCTGCATGTCCACTGCCCAGATTCCTGTGTGGGTACTGGAATCAAGAAGCAGGAGGTGACCCTGACATCATGGGTCTCATGGGTCATTTAAATTAACTCACATCATCACTTTCTCGTTTACCTACCACTTGGCATCTTGATCTACCCTAACAGGGCAAATGCTCAGTTGAGGCAGGTGACCGCATATTCTGGGGCTGATTTTAGCAGGGAGTAAACTCAGGACTCAGGGATTGGCTGTCCCAGAGAAACCTGAGAGGCCAAAGTGTGTGTCAAGCAGAGAAGGAGAGAAGAGAACAGGCAGCAGCCAATCAGTCAGCAACTACAACACTTCCCAGAGCCCCAGTCATGGCCCTGGGGGCAGTGAGAGCACACACCAGGAACCCACTCTTGCCACTTCAGCTATCTTAGCAATTTTCTGAAAGCAGTCAAAAGTGGTACAAAAAGAACAGTGAAGGAACATGGGAGTGAGTGAACGAGAAGGCTCCAGATAGGAGTACCCTGAACTCTTAGCCAGAACAGTCATGATTAAAGGCCTATTGATGTAAGCAGGCATAAGAATGTGAAACAATTCTCCCAGCACCCCACACGTACAGATACAGCGATGAAACAAGCTTCAGGTTCATTCCACCTGAGGGTGTTCTCCACAGCAGCTAACTAGTTAAGCTGCATATAAATAATGCTCAAATTCTTACCTCCCCACTGACCACTCCCAAACTATTTTTCTTAGAGGAACAGCCTGGCATGTGGAAACCACTTCTTCACTTGCCCCTATGAAATTTTTAGTGTCCATTTAATTATTTATATATTCATTCATCCAACATGTGATTATTGAACACACACTATGCTTCAGGCACTGGGCTAAGGGACTGAAAATATAATAAGAACATGACCTGATTGGTCCTGACCTTTTGAGGAGACAAATTAATTAATCAATTAATCAAACAATCTGTGCTGTAGGAAAGAAGAAGTGGCGGGGGATGCTAGAGAAAGGGCATAAAAATCAGAAAGAGACGTGAGGGCGACTTTTAGGAAGAACTACGTTTGAAAGGAATCTAGACAGATCTGAAGGAGTTAGCAAGTTAGGAAGGCAGTGAGGCGGGGGTGTTGGTGGTTAGTGCCCAACATGGAATTCCATGCAAAGAGAAGAGCAAGTGGAAAAGCAGGGTATGAGGGTATGTTCCAAGTCCCACAAACAGTTCAGGGTGACTGGGGGTGTGATGAGAGAGAGGGTCTGAGTCTGCCGCTCAGGAAAGAGCTCTGTGCTAGAGCCAGAGCCTGCAACTCCTCACCTCAAGGGCCTGGCTGAAGCCATGGAAGACAACTGTGCCATCTTGGTGTGTAGTGTGAGAAATCTAGTCTGTTAAAGTAAACAAGGAGGCCATTAGGCTGATATGACTCTAACGCCTTTGCAGCCTACCAAGGAAACCAAAATCTAATCCTGTAAGTGCCTCAAGGTTATTAAATCTAAACACTAAGGACAACTGATCACAACCAGGCTTTAAGCTACAGCCAATCAAATAATTTCCTTTCTTTGCTTCCACACTTTCTATGTCTTCCCTCCACACCATCCTGTCCATAGAATACTCCTAACCACTTCCAGTTTGGCGCTGCCAGATTTGAATCAATTTTTGTTCAAATAAACTCCTAAAATTTTTAACATGCCTCAGCTTATTTTTTAACAAGTCTAAGGACCAAGATCTGTGATGGACCTTGTTAGTTCTTTTTTTTTTTTTAATGTTTATTTATTTATTTTGAGATAGAGAGTGTGAGCAGGGGAGGGGCAGAGAGAGAAGGAGAGAGAGAATCCCAAGCAGGCTCCACACTCAGCATAGAGCTCAACCTCAGGAACGGTGAGATCATGACCTGAGCCACAATTAAGAGTCAGAAGCTTAACCGACTGAGCCACCCAGGTACCCCAGCCCTGGTTATTTCTTAACACCCTGTTCAACTCTAGACAAGCTTCACCACATGAGAGCCCCTCCTGCTTTCATCCTCCCAGGTATCCAAACTCTCACTCAGACAGTTACCACTTCCTGTCTCACATTTTCTAGCACTCTCCTCAATTGTCATTCATATCTATGTAGAAAAATAAGAACTGTCAACTCTACATTTTTTAGTAACAGTAGGACTTTTGACACAATTCTGCTCCGGAGAATCCTTTCACAGTAGGAACCATCATTCCCAGTAGATCTGTGTAACACATTGGTCATAAGAGGATGTTGACATGTTTTTTAAAGACAGTCTAAACTGTGTTTTATCATCTAGATGTTGCTAATTAAGCATTTTTCACCAAGTCAGCAGCCAGTTTCACAGATTTTATAGTCTTTTATTTTAGTGCTGCCTTTGTAGGAAACCTGGCAGAAAGTGAGTTTGTTGTTGTTGTTGTTTGCTTAGTCGTTCTTGTTTACCAAGTGGACTACATAGATTGTTCTGACTGAACCTTCTTGACTTAAGGTTTCTTGCTCATTTGGGCCAGGGAAGCCCCAAGTTCAACCCTCTGGACTTTATATTGTGGCAATTTCTTTTTCATTGTATTTCTTCTGACTGATCATTCCACTGCAGTATATTTTAATTGTCTGCCCAGGGTATCTTCTGGAAGGAAATGCCAACTCCCATTTTTCATTTAAGGACTGGAAACCTTCTTGCCCATGTTGACAGAAGCTTCCCATGACCCAGGTATATCCTGTCCCTATTGAAGCTCTCCAGCTCTATCATCATGGCAACTCCACGAAATGGCAAGAAGATGCAGAGGACCCATGGTGACATCTAGTACTGATTTCACGGGCTTGCAACCCATGCAGTCATTTAGAGCCCTGTATTTGGAAAGGCCCCACACTTGGTTTAATACTCTGCTGTCACCACTTTGAAATTACTAATAATTTTTAATAAGGGGCCTCACATTTTCATTTTGTACTGGGTCCTGAAACCAGGTAGCTAGCCCTATTGACATTGTAATGTCTCTTGATAATAAAAATAAGCCTCAATGTTCCATTAGGTCCAGTTTTTCAGTGGAGCAAAGCCAGTTCATTTCCTCCTGCTATCACACCAATGGCTGTATATCTGGTAAACTGAATTTCAGAGAAGTCCAAAGACATCATTGCACTGGGATATGATGGACACAGAACTGCACCCAGCTGACTACCACTACATACCATGCACAACTTCTTTGTCATTCAGAATAATAAAAACAGTCAGAATTGTCAAGACACTCCATGAAAACTGTAGTGTCCAGCCTAACCCCAATCAGCCCAAGAGAAGTTCCCTGGAGAGTGGTATTTGAATGACGCCCCCCACCCCAAAAAAAAGGAACAGAAGAAGAAAAGAAAATCACAATTTACAGCAATCTGGGTCTGTTTTCAGGAAGTGTAAAGGGAGATGCCACTTTGATTAGACCTTTTATTCATTTAAATACAGTTAAACTAAAAACCAGGTTAATGGAACAATGCTGTTTTCTTCTTTTTAATCTAAGAACACCTGGCTTAGAAAAGCAACCTGAGAAGAAGGCACCTAATTGTGGAGAGTTTTTATACTTAATCTCTTCATTCATTTAGATTTTATCCAAAGGAATAAAGCTGTTATACTGGATTTCATTTGCAATCACATGATGTTCGGTTGCTAAGGAAATCAAAATGCCTAAAATTCTAGCTACAAAAGGAAAGGAGATATAGATATACAGATCTATCTATCTATCTACATAGATAGATATCAAATATATCCTGTAGATACATACATATATATATATGCACACATATATACACACATTTATTTATACACACACATATAGTACGTCTTTCAACTAGTGTAGAATAACTTGGGAATAGTGATTCATCTTCTTGGGTAAAATATGCTGTTAATTATAGAGGTAGTGGTGTACTGGAGCTGCCTCATTAGCTCTTCAGCACCAAATGTACACCTCGCTTCCCAACTTCACATTCAGTGATACTATATCTGTAGCTTGAAATCAGTCATGATGGGAGCATTTTTTTAATGTGTATTTATTTATTTTTGAGGAAGAGAGAGAGAGAGAGAGAGAGCATGAGCAGTGGGTACAGGGGGAGGAGAGAGAGAATCCCAAGCAGGCTCTATGCTGTTAGCATAGAGCCAGATGCAGGGCTCAAACTCACAAATGACAAGATCATGACCTGAGCCAAATCAAGAGTCAGTTGCTTAACCGACTGAGCCCCCCACATGCCCCTTGATGAGAGCATTTATATCATGAAGGCATATGCTACAATGTAGGGCATTCCGTGCCCCACCCCCCGACCTGCCAGAGACTCATTTACTAGTGCACCACTGTATACAGCTTACTGTAAGGGATTCTAAATCAAACTTGGAAGTTGTGGAAATGAAGGCCTTGTAGATTCAAATTATTAAAACTAAATAAAACTGATGAATAATGATTAGAGTCTTAATTCCACATAAAATAAGAGAGAACTGGAAGATTAACATTTAATTCCATTGGCTCCAACCTGTGGCTGTGGACCATCTTCCAGGGAAAGCACATGATAGCCTAAGACACAACAGTTAAATCCTTCCCCTGATCCTGAACAATACTGCGCCTGAAAATGCGATTAGTGAGTATGTGTGAGTCTGTAGGGGTTAGATCTACCTATGTCATAATTATAAATCATAAAAATAGCTACATAACAACATAAAATATATGCCTTCATTCTCTCAAACTCAATACAATTAAGAGAAACAATTTCATAAAGACAGGGAGAATTAAAACCATTAAAACTCTATTTAATTATCCCATTATGCTTAAGTATATAAAAATAACCTAAGCATTATATATATCACTGAGAGAAACAAACTGATTAAAACTTAATAGGAACATTGTCTTTTTTTTTTTTCCACATCAAGTATAATCATGTGAAGGAAGCCCCTTTCCAACAGGGGACTATGAAAAATTAAACACAGAATTTATTGCTCAGCTGTCTGTGGCTGCAGAAATTTATGGCCAAAGGGGAAATTGCACCAGATGTGTTCTATAGAGGAAAATGGGTCTACTGCATTTCGTTAGGGTTGGTAAAGTTCTTACAGGAATAATCCAGCCAATTTCATTCTATCATTCCAGCTTTTAGATATATCACTAGCCACCCTCCACAGACCACCAAGTATCCAACATTATTTTCTATTCACTTATTTTTTCCAGCAATTCTTAATAGTGAGGAGCTAGAGAGGGGAATAGGGATGGTATATAGGAATCTCAAGATCAGGTGTATAATTTAGAAGGGAGTATTCCATATACTCTTGTTTTATAATGCAAATTAAAGGAAGTAAATCTGGACAAAATCTTCTGAACCAGTGAGAATACAAAAAGATGCTGTGTGATCATGGGTTAAAGACACTGCTTTACAGTGCTATTAATATTCCAGGAGTAAATATTAATACTCTAGGGCTGTCTGCTCAGCACTGTTCTGAATGCTTTACATATATTAGCCCATTTAATCCTCATAACAACCCTATCACGCAATTTTCTGTTCTAGACCCCATGAGCAAACTGAGGCACAGACAGGCTAAATTACTTGCTCATGGTCATATAACCAGTAAGCAACTAAGCCTGAATTATAAAACCAGTAAATCTAGTTCTAGACTAGAGTCTATGTGTCTGTGCTCACAATTTCTACAACCTACTGTCTATAGCATGAAGACACCCACCTTGAGAAAGACAAAGAGATAGTAATATAAAACTACCAAACAAATCATTTGGGGTAGGATTTTATTATTGCTGTTATACAGAAAGCTAGTTTTAGATAAATTTCCATACATGTATAGCACATTTCTCTTTTAAAGAAAATTTTCTACCTTCCCAGACTTAACTCTTTTATCTCCTTGAAAAGACTTCCTCTTCCCCATCTCCTGAAAGAGCCAGCATCCAGAATACAGTGCTGTTTATGAGATAATTTTTCAATGAATGAATCAATCCACCAACTAGTCAATAAATCACATAATAGCTATAGAGTTAATCTGGCCTGGAGTTGAACAGTGCTTGATGCAGTTGATTATTTTAACAACCCAGGGTGTTCTCAGAGCATCCAAACAAGCTTTGAAGCCTTGTAGGCTAGAGCTCTGAAGTCCTAGTGTGAATAAAATAGAAAAATCATACTGGGAAGGATAAAGGAATTAGTGCTTATGATATGCCAACAATGGACCAGGTGCAAAACTGTATCATTTAACTCATTATTTCCTTCTCACAACAACCCATTTGGTAGATGAGAAAATGGAGGATCAACAAATAAAGCAATCTGCCCACAGTCACACAAGCTGATAAGCAGAAAATTGGGGGAATGAGCCAAATCTTTCTAATGCCAAAGCTGTTTTCACTCCCATCCAATATTTCAGGTGAGTGAAGGAGCAGAGCAGGGGAGGGAGGAGGAGAAAGAAAGAGAATGAAGTGAGAATAAGACAAGAGTTAGCTGAGAGATCAGCTTTACCCATGAACCTCAGTTGCTACTCTTGATTGCCCTAGAAATATCCAGGCAATTATTTTAATCCCCCAATTTCCTTAGCTGGGATTAAAATAAGAATGACCCAGTTATCACAGTCCTTCTGACAGCAAAATCAGGGCTGACATCCAATTAATTCGGGGGCTTCACAGTGTGCTGGCAGTCCCTCCCAGTAAGGGAGAAAGCCTCAACAGTTCTTTTTCACCTTCTGAGTTGGAGATAATTGCCCCTGCATGAGAAATTCTAAACCTTGGCGCCCTCAGGCAGCAATCTGGCCATTCATTTGCCGAGGCTTGGCGCTAACCTGGCAGCTGCAGATGCCTCCTCAGCATTTACAGCTGTCTGGTGGGACACCTGTTCCCCCTAATTGAAGGCAATGGGCAAGGGGCTGGTGGGGAAGTATCGGCTGCAGCTCCTCTAATGCCTTGTGACTGGACAAAAACTCACAAGTAATGTAAAGGAAATTCTACCTGCAGTAGTATTTCTCCAGAGAAGATCCAACTTGAGGTGCATGCAGTTAAGTTAGAGACATCCAACACTCTGATGATGGGTAGTAGAGAAATGCCTTTAGGAAAGAATTCCTAAGGAGGAACTATAAAGAAATGACGAATGCAATGAATGCCCTTTCCTCTTCACTAATACTATACATTCAAAACTCTGCAGCATTCACATTCTCTTTCTCCACCCAACCCCCTCTCACTTTTTTGGTAATTGGTTAATGGATGATAAAAGCATGATGAGGAATGTAGCATACCCAATTTATTACTACAGCTCATTTCATAGATAGCAAGCCCACACCCTGCATGCTGCCTTGAATATATAGGTTACATTTAAAGATCGATATCACTTGGCTGCAATTTGATAAGTGCTTCTAATTTAATTTCTAGCTATGGCATTTACTTAATCAAAACTTTGGCAATGAAAGCCAATTCAAACACACTATGCAATAAGCAGATTTAGAAAACAGAAATCATAGGGTGAAGAGTCAGAACCTTTAAATGCATGATTTCAGTTCAGTACAGCTTTAATAAAAACTCAGTCTTTTAAAAAAACATTCACAAACATTGTCCCAGCTCGAGAGAAAAACAGAATGATAATAATGCATTCTAGATGGAGAAGTCTGGGTAGAAGATATGATCAAATCAGAAATGGCACTATAAATGTCTGCAAGGCAAGTAATAACGTCTAATGGGAAGTCCCTGGTTAACTAGTATAAAAATGATGTCTTGGTATTACATTATGATCTGATGCTTTTAATCACTTCAAATATATATTAAAGTGTGATATTCTTTTTTTATTCTTAAAAATTTTTTTAATGTTTTATTTTATTTTTTGAGAGAGAGACAGTGTGAGCAGAGGAGGAGCAGAGAGAGAGTGAGACAAAATCTGAAGCACACTCCAGGCTCTGAGCTGTCAGCACAGAGCCTGATACAGGGCTCCAGCTCATGAACGGCAAGATCATGACCTGAGCCAAAATCAGATGCTTAACCGACTGAGGCACCCAGGTGCCCCTTGAGTGTAATACTCGTAATTATAAAAATAAGCTCTACTCAGTACATTTTAAAGGCCACTTGGGCACTGTTCTCAATATATCTAAAAATTACTTTTAAAAAATAAATAAATAAAAATTACTGTCTACTCTAATTTATTTATTCAAGCCCGCAAGTAAAACTATTTTGCTATAAATGATCAAAATTATTTCTGTCCCATTAGAGCTCTTGAATACAGCATGATTTTCCTCATTTTATATTTTAAATGCATTGTATCCTCAAGTAAGAGTTACACAACCACACATGAAATCATTGACATCTGCCCTTTTGTTTGAAACTTTGGGCATTTAGGAGAATATGGTTAAACTAAGAAGAAAGGAAACAACTTTCAAGTTGATGATGAAAGATGAAAGACCCACAGAGAACATACCAAATTTCAACTCAAATTTTTAAATGACTAACAAAGAAATGTCTCCTTCACCTAAAAGACGGAGACAAAAGCATAGTTTTGCCCTGCTGAGTACAGGAGATTCCAGTTGCTTTCCTGATGCTCCTTCTCTTGAATCTGGTCTCTCCCTCCTGCCCCTCTCTCCAACATCCCAGGGTATCGGCAAGTTTCATAAGAGATGTTATGGAGTTAAAATGTTGTATAGGGTGGACAGTTCAGGCATGCCAGAACTTTGCAAATCATTTCCTTATGGACTCTTTTTCTCAGATTCAGTAAAAGGACACCTTTCCCCACCCCCCACAACACACACACACACACACACACACACACACACACTCACACACAGGTGAGAAGAGAGCTTCTCTTTGTGAACATGGTATTCCCCAAGAGGCCACTTCCTCCTCTCCCCTACACCTCTTCTTATATCCAGTTGGGAGAGACAAGCCCTGCAGAGGGGCAGGTGGCACCTGTGGCTGATGGTTCTGTCCACATAGAATATGGAGGATTTAGTGCCTTTTGTCCTTAGATTTAGGTTCAGGCTGATTTCTGTGCATTTCTGGACCAACTGGAAACACCTAACTCAACGGCTAGTGCCAGGCTGTTATATTAGCATTGGAAATAGCCTAAATGCCCATCTATGGGGAAACAGAAAAATATAATTGCCATATTCAAATTACATAACAGTGTGCCCTCTGTGAAGAATTCATTAGGTCTGTGTATATCAACATAGATCTCAGAAACAATGATGAACACGAAATAGAATGAGAGAATAATCTCTAACCTCGGTTTCCTCATCAGTAAAATAGGCAATTGTTCATTTAAGGAATATCAGTTGAGTGCCTACTTAGTACCAGGACCTATTTTAGGCAATAGAGATATAGCAATAGAAAATGAAAGAAAAAAAAAAGTCTTCCTTTACAGAGGTTATGTTCTAGAGGTGCAAAACAGGAAGACAGACAAGAAACAAATAATAAAGCTAAGTTTATAGTATGGCAATGATTGTTTTTAAACCCATGGAGAAAAATTAAGTAAGGAAGGAAAATAAAGTAGCATCAGAGGAAAAGGGCTACAAAATACAGAGTATAAGATCTCATTTCAGCAAAGACTTAAAGGAAGGGAGGAGTGGGGAATAAATCTTTGTTGTGACAGACATGCAGACAAGATTGAGAGAAACCTTCTCAAGCCTATGCTAATACACGTCCTTTCCTAATTTCCAGGGTAAATATAAAATGTTCTCAATTTTTATACCCTTTAGGGCATTTCACTGGGAGTCTATTTGCTGGGGCCGAGAGGAGGAGCATTAAATACCAGCATTTGAGACACTTTTTAATCTGGAACCAATTTTATTTAAATCAATATATACCTTTTAAGGGATTGGATAGAAAAAAACTTTAATTGTTATTGAGTTATTCAGAACAAATTGTGCCTAATATGCCTGGTGCTTAAGCAAGAGAGTCAATACTCAAAACTCTGATGTTTAGAATTTTTAGGAGACTGAATGAAAGGATTTGGCAGATTTCCTAAAGAACAATCCAATATAAGACAAAATCTCACAAGCTTGCCTCTGAAATTTATTGTTTAAGTAATGCTAGCTACAAAGCTAACCATCAAGTTAATGGCAGAAGAGATTCTGTGACAAATAGAAGGATATGAAAATTAATGTCTAGAAATAACTGGGCCTGAAACTCTGCTTCTTAACTTAATGGACCTGCGACATGAAGCAAGATATGTCTTTTCTCTGGGCCCCAAGTTCCACATTGGTAAATGGAAATACATTCCTGGTTCTCAGGCATTGAGGAAAAGAATATACAAAATATCTGCCCTACACCTTCCCTCTGCTAAACCTAAGCTCCATGAAGGCAAGGAACATGTCTATGAAATGAATCCCAGAACCCCTGGCACATAATAAGTGCTCATCAAATTTTTATTGACTGAATTAATTAATATAAGACAATGTGTGGAACAGTGTCTGGCACAGAGAAGAAACTTCTTTTCTTTCCTCCCGCATTCTCGGGATCTTTTTCTGCCTAAACCATTTTCCCTGGTCCTGTGTTAGTAATTACAAACGCCAAAGATTTTTTCCTGTTTGAGAACTGACTAGTCAGGAGTATAATAGAAATCTTCTAGCCATGAATATGATCCATGTACTGAAAATGGACTCCTTTCACCAGAGGGTGATCCCCACATGGGCACTGGGACTCTTAGCTAGCTCTGCACCTTTTTGGAAGCCTTTTTTGTGATATGAAAAAAAAATGCACATCTCTGCTACCCTCAGTGAGGGCCTTAGTCCAGGAATCCTATTCCTGAGAGATTTATACTCTCCGCCCAAACCAGGAGTGTTCAACCCAAGTGTTTAGAGGAGGGGTCAACAGAGGATGATCACAGACTCCTGGAAGGAGTGACTAGAGGCACAAACTAGGGTCAGCTTCTCCCTCTTCATGGCATCTCAGAGCAGAAGAAGGGCAGCTACTAACAGCCCTCTGGAGATCTAAGCTATTCCTTAAAGGACAGAGATTGAGTTGGAGGGGGCGCGGCAGGCTTCAGGTATAAATGGTATAAAAAGAAGCCACATTGCAGAAGAGTTGGGTGCATTCTGACGTCAGATTTGGTTCAAACTCCAACTTCACTAACCAGTTACAGCAACTTGACAATTGCTTAACCTGTCTGTGCCTCAGCGTCTCCTTCTATATGATATGACACTAACAGCCACATGCACTGAGCACGCCTTCTAGGTCAGGTGTTGTTAATATGTGTCTGCATTAAATCCTTGCAATAACTCAATGGGGTGGATACTAGTAGTAGTATCTGCATTTTACAGATGAGGAAACAAGCACATGGAAACAAACACAGTACCTGCCCAAGTTCATACAATGAATTATATTACTTGCCCAAGTTCAATACCCAATGAAACTAGGAAGCACTCTTATTCACTATACCATTGTGAGGACTGAATTAAAAGGTGTGTTAAAAGTGCTTTAAATCGTGCCTGGAATAGCATCACATTTTGGGAGAGCCATGAATAGAACCAGGTAGCCAGAAATGGGGAATTATGAAGTTCCATAAGCAGTGGGGTTGGTAAATGAAAATTTTTTGTATCTCCTACTGTAAGCCATGGGAAACAATGAAAATTGGGTCAGATGACGGAAATCAATTAAGGGACCATGGCACTGATTTATGTGTGAAACCAAAATGGCCTGAAAGAGCACAATGGCTTGGAGAATGAGAAGGCAAGACCACATGCAAGAAAGGTGGCTATTGAGAAGAGGGACTATTTGAAGAGGCGATCTGACAGAAAAGGGGACCTCAGGATGGCTCCTTGGCGGTGGGTAAGGATGCCATTCCTTTAAAAATGGGTGGAGATCCAAGAGTGAGAGTGGGCTTTCAGAGAAGGTGGATGCATTCCATTTCAGTCATGTTAAACTTAAAAAGAAAACAAGGCTTGGTGTCCAGACAAAAGATGAGCAGAAAATGTTTCTCGTGAATACATGAGCATAAGACATGAGAAACAGTGCCATTAAAAAGGAAGCTCTCAAAAGGAACCACCTAGAGTAAACCTCAGCTTTTATATTTTTCTCCCAATAGTCACAATTTGTTGGGCTCCAGCTCCTTATTATCACACTTTAATACTTCCTTTTATATGGGAATAGGAGAGCTTTGTGGAAGATTAAGAAATTTTCACATGTGCTTCTTTTCTGAATAAATTGTTATGTGAAATAATTTATTTTGGCAGATTCTTGGCGCTTGAGCCTTTATCTTGAAAAGAGGAAAAAAAGTGGCTTCTCAACAGTAATAACGAAAGGAGACAACAGGGGGAGAAAAGCTTTCACAACCTTTTATATGAACATTCTGTTGAACTGTTCAAATTATAAGAACTTATGTCCGAGTTCTTAAATTTGAAAAGTGCACAAAATAAACTTTTTGCTTCCCTCAGAATTGACGTGATATTATCTCTGCAGGAGAAGAGATTGGGAAGGTTTAGAACATTCTTTAGGCTTTTCAATTGATGTCAAATCAAATGGGAAACCTTCATATGTCAGGAGGCTCATTTTCTGTACTCTATGCCTGCCAAAGTCCAATATGCTGAAATTCTCACTCAGTTGTTCACCTCCATGGGATGCTTTATGCCACCAGGCATTAACTGTTGAACTGCCAGTCTCAACTACCACTGTTAAATCTTCCTGATCTTAGCCACCCACAGGAGTTATATGAGAAGTGGCTCCCTTTTCAGGAAGTGGTCTTGTGCCTGAAACAGTCTAATATATAGTGAATATTTCAACAAAAGTGGAAACAGATGGAGGCAAAGGTGAGAAATCATCTCAAGTGCAAAACTGTTTTCTTCCTGGAGAATCCTCACCACACCACATCTGAAAGGGATGATGCCAGCAGGTTTGTATTCATATTTTTCTGTTATTTCATGAAATTTCATGGTCTTTAGCATCTGTTCATAAAGATATTTACTAGAGCATGTTGGTTGTGGGTCCCTCCCATCCAGCATCTTTGGGTCAACAGGAAAATATCCAGATTGCATAGATTCTACCCACCAACACACAGAAAGGTAGACAAGTGGAATCACTGGGGAACACTGTATACAAGATAAGGAAATTCAAGATGGTAGATTTTACCCAATCACAGAGCTTCTAGAACTCAAGACCCCTAATACTTATCTAAATAACACAAATACTTCCCCAACCCCACTGAAGTCTTCCTAAATTTCTAACCTCCAGACGCATCACATAAACCCATTTGAATGGGCCGTTGTTCTAACAATGCCATGCTTTGTCTTTAGATTAGCTGTGGAATCCTAATTAGTCAGACATTTCAGAAGATTGCACACAACACAAAGGGTTTTGGGGTAACACCATCGAGATGCATACAGATCACTTTTACCAATTTTTCCAAAAGAAACTAGATTAAAATAGGACTTGTAAAAACGTATCACACAGACATCAGTAAGAGATTTTGTCAGAAAGTACCCATGTAATCATTTATATTACATTTTCCTCTTGGTTCCAAGTCAAAGAGGCTTCCAGACTCGTGTTATAAAAAATATAATAATATAACACATTTCCAGTGATAATTCTAAAATATCTTAGCATTAGACCATTATGCTCAAGAGAAACCAAAAAAGCACAGAACTGAATTAGTCCAATTTATTCCTTAAACAACTAAATGGAGCACCACTGCTCCATACAGGCACCATTCTACATGCCAGAAATAGAGAAAAATAAGACAACCTTCCTGTCCTCAAGGAGATTGCAGTGTTAAGGGAGACTGGCCCACCATTACATGTATACAAAATAGCATGCCATGTGCTTTAGTAGTAGTGGAGGTGCCAGTTGCCCTGAGGGCCCAGAGATGTTGGCAATTGAACTGGACCTTTAAGAATTATGGAGAATGGATAAACATTCCAAGCAGAATATGCACAAAACATGGGAGTAACATGGAAGTATGGAAGAGTGTGGTGGATTGAGGAATGACAATGTTTTAGCATGGGTCTTCTAGAAAGTAGAACCTGAAGAATTAAAGAGGTATAACACTTCATTTGGGAGGTTCAAGCTCAAGGCCTTAAAGGTGACGAAAAAGAAAAGAGGCAAGGGAAGATGTGTTACAAGGTGATATAACACATTGCAATAGTGATATAACACATTGTAATAGCTACCGCTTCACAGGTGAAGACACAGAACAGTCACTCAGCAGATATGTTTGCTCAGTGCCTTTCGAGATAGGCCACACCTGGGAGGGTCCACAAGCTAAAGAAAGGGAAAAAAAATTTCCCAACCACAAAGACTCTCCCCATGATGAGTCAGCTGGCTCTCTGAGAGGTAGTCAAGAATCTAGATCCCACACTAGAATGGGATGTTCATCCAAGTCTGACCAAATGCAGGTGATGCAACAACTAAGAAAGAAAGAAGGAAAAAGTTAGGGACTCTGGGAAGCCATTGTGACTAGAAATTAGAAAGCATGGAGGGCAGAAATACCAGGGATTAACTTGTGAAGATCTTTAAAGAGCTCAGATTTTACTCGGGGGTCCAGAACTTTTTAGGAAGGCAAAGATCAGCCAGATATAGTACAAGGTTAATTAAGTATCCAGGTAAAAGTGAATCTGTTTTTTCTACTGTCTTTTTTCAATATTTTGCCAAGGTTAAAGAAATTGATTTGGGACTATTTCAAGCTAGGATGTAGAGATAATCAACTGAGATGCTACAATTATACAGGGAGCAGACAAATCATCAATGAATAAGCAATTGTAGATGCTACTGTCTATTTTGTTTAACTGCAAATAGGAATTAAATTATGATTTTCCCAAACAACAGATGGATATCAGGTCCACATGGTGTCTTCAATTGGTCTAGAATTTCATGTGCTGGCTGATATGACTGCTGAAACTCTCTGGTGAAGTGCCTCCTTTTCACACCTGGTTTACAAAGCAATCACCCTTAGGATGCAACCACATTTAGTGCTCTTTGAAACATAACCAAGAATAACATCTGGCATTTTTTTGGAAGAATGATTTTTTCACTGTATAGTAATAGTTGTTTAACAACAGTCAACATTTCTACACAGACTTTTCATAATCCATAATCTCATTTAGTTAGTACTGCAAGTTTATGAGAAAGGAATGATTAACCCCTTATACAGATGTCAAAATTCAAAGACTCAGCAATATTAATGTGCCCTACAGATAGCTAATGATGCTGTTGAAATTTGGACCTCAATCCCTTTGTCTCCAAGGCCCACACTTTCTGGTCTACCTTATCTCCTCACAGGGTTGTTTTGTGAGAATACAAAAACTTTCTTCCCCAAAAAATAAAAAGCCTTGAAAGTTAAAATGTATCCAAACATCCACAATTTTCATATGGCAAATTTCTGAAAATCTTTCTTGAACAAGTTTTCTTCTTAGATGACTCCAAATCTTGAGGAAATGAGTTTCACATATCTGCTGTGAAGTTGTTCTTCACATCATAGGATTTTGTTCACAACCTTAAAACCATTTAATATTCCAGAATTCATCTGAATGATTTCAAAGATTTTTAAAAATCCTACACCATCCTTCAGGGTCAACAGACCTGATTTCAAATCTGGGCATCTTCATTATATTAAACTGGAACTATTATATTAAACTTCATTATATTAAACTCAAACACATGATTTAACTTCTCTAAACCTCCTCTTCTTTAGAAGTAAAATGGGGCTCAGAGTAGCTCCCTCATGGGATTTCTAGTTTATTAGATGAAGTATTAATATAAAAGAAGAAATAGGCAATTTTGCCTGAGAGCTTCAAGAGCACTGAATACCAATCATCCCAGTGGTGCACACACCACCTCCACCTAATCCTGGCTAGAAGTTTGACTTTTCTTGACCATTCAGAATAATGAAACTTTGTCTTCAGAACTAAAGACACTGTAGAGATGAGGAGTGATTACACACAGTATTTGCACTTTAATCTGTACAGTGAAAGAGCACAGTGACAGTCTGTCTCTTGTGTTCTCTTTTGCAGTTAATGTCAAAGAGGATAGGATAAAAGAAAAGATGTAAGATCCGTTAGACTCCCTTATCTTTCTGGGATCTGCTTTTCTGGCCCTTCCTGTTCCAGCCGATGGGGCTCACACCTTTGTGTCTCCCCTTCCTTCCTGCTTCTGACTCTCCTGATTCTTACATTAGCCAACCTGACTCCCCACCAGTATTCCCAGCTTTCATGTGGCAACTGAATTCTAGTTCCTTCTCATTCTCAACTCATTTTTCAAAAACTGTTGTGGAAGGTTTCTGAATAAAATGCTAGGATAATACATGTTTTATCCCTTTTCCCCAGCTTCCATTGAAGCAACCAATGAACATAAAATTTAAGCTGCAGGAATACTTTTAATATTTGAACTTACAGGTTCATATTGTTATGTAACAATATCTTCAGGTTACTTCCTTTAAATTAATGTCTTTTCACATAGAAAAAAAGAGCTGAAACAAAATATAAAATAATATATAAAATAACAAAGTGTTGAGTCGTGAGATTATAAGAGATTTTTATTTATTTTGTTTTGTTCCTATTTGTTTTCAAAATGTTAAATAATTACCCTTCATCACTTCTGTAATAAAAACAAGATAAATGTTCTTTCTTTTAAGAGAAAACAAAAGAATAGAAATATAAAATATAATGCTGTCTAAATTTTACAAGTAATAGAGACTGTAGTTCATTTTTATTTTGTCTACTTTGGATCATAAATAGCAATACTAAGTACTTTGAAACATACCCCAAGGCTAATAAATAAGAAGTGGTATATAATTCCCACAGGGGAAGGACAATGTACATTTTAATGATCTTGTGGTTATGGTAAAATTTAGATATTTGAAATATTATACAATGAGTTTGGTACTAAAATTTGAAATATGCTGTTAAAATGCCACAAAATACTTGAACAACATGACTATTAAGCTGATTTTAATTTTCCATTTAATCATAAAGAATACAGATTAAATTCTGATTTCTTTTTAGCATCTTTATATAGTCATATCTCTTTACAGCATTATTATTATATTCCCTGAAGCATTATTCATCAGCATTCTGGCAAAGGGAATTTAACATTTCTATTTACTTGCTCAACTTTCTCTTTTCCAAGGAACATTGTGATCCAATAGTCTGTGTGTAAGAAATTAACCCAATTATGGCATTCCCATCTTAAGACATGACATAATAGTTACTTTGGTAGCAAACATGGAAGGAGTAGGGAAAGAGAAGGAATGGGCAGAGAATAACAAAATTGTATTGAAGAGCTTAAGAAATTATTAATGTATTAATATTCAGTCTCCAAAAATTCCTCCAGTTCAATCTATGACACTACACCATGATTTATGAATTTATGGTGTCTGAGATTTTCTCAATTTTCACACCTGCCTCTGTTATATCTAAATTCTTGAAACAGAGATATTTTTGGAGACTGCTTTCAATCATACTTTTAAAGTGGGCTTAGAAATACTATCTACTTCTCTCCACATTTCTTTCTTCCTTTTTTCCTTCCAACAAAATGAGCACCTATTGTGTTCCCAGACATACCTCTGTGAAGCCAGAGGTGCAAATGAAGTAAGGCACAGACCTTGCCCTCAAAGAGTTTATAGTCTAAAGTATAGTTGAACTTGTAAATAGCTATGAGCTCCATAACAATTTTTACAAAGTCCCAAGCAGCACAGAGTAAAAAGGGAGAAATTGCTGTTGCAGAGAGCTGTCAGGGAAGGCCCAGTGAAGGGAGATTAGTTAAAAGGTTTCTGCAATTTTCTCCCAAAGAGAGAATGAGGTCTTCAATTATGTTTTGTTCAAGAGATAAGGTGAAGAGAAGTTAACTTGATGATATGGAGCTGGGGGCAAGGACTGCTAGGACCAGGTTACTCCCAAAGATAATGCAATCCATGGATGGAGAACCAAACAAAGAACTTTCAGAACGACAGCACAGTGTGATAAAGATTATAACTTGTTGCATCCACACGACTCCTGAAACAGAATGCTACAGGCACCAGCGATCAGGACCGACACTCTTGACCAGAGTGCGGTCTCGAACAGCCGGGGTACAGAGTTTTTATAGCCGACCACATCGTCTTATCATCACTTGGGGACAGAACAAAGAAATAGTTCCCAGATGGGGGTGGAAACAGTTCAGACATGCCCTTGCCCCAATTCAGTCAAACACTAAACCAGTTGATTTTCCTTAAACTTTTGTTCCCTTGATTGATAGGACAAGGCTGTTATCTCTTAATCTACAGTGTTAAAACAAAGCTGTTATTTCTTAAGGCTACAGGTTAGCCCTACACTACAATTCAACCCTTACAAACTGAGTTAATTTTTAATTTAAAAAATAACTGGGGTGCCTGGGTGGCTCAGCTGGTTGACTAATCAACTCTTGATTTTGGATCAGGTCAGGATCTCACAGTTCATGAGCTTGAGCCCCACACTGGGCTCTGTGCTGACAGCATGGAGCCTACCTGGGATTGTTTCTCTCCCTCTCTCTCTGGCCCTCCCCTGCGCTCTCTCTCTCTCTCAAAAAACAAATAAACTGGGGCGCCTGGGTGGCGCAGTCGGTTAAGCGTCGGACTTCAGCCAGGTCACGATCTCGCGGTCCGTGAGTTCAAGCCCCGCATCAGGCTCTGGGCTGATGGCTCAGAGCCTGGAGCCTGTTTCCGATTCTGTGTCTCCCTCTCTCTCTGCCCCTCCCCCGTTCATGCTCTGTCTCTCTCTGTCCCAAAAATAAATAAACGTTGAAAAAAAAAAATTAAAAAAAAAAAAACAAAAAAAAACCAAATAAACTAATAATTTTTTTTAAAATAATTATAAATAATAAATGTCAGGGGCACCTGATGGCTCAATCGGTTAAGTGTCCTACTTTGGCTCAGGTCACGATCTCACAGTTCATGGGTTTGAGCCCCGCGACAGGCTCTGTGCTGACAGCTTGGAGCATGGAGCCTGCTTCGGATTCTGTGTCTTCCTCTCTCTCTGCCCTTCCCCCACTCGTGCTCTGTCTGTCTCTCTCTCTCTCTCAGAAATAAATAAACATTAAAAAAATTAAGATTAAAAAAATAATAAATGTCAAGACCCAGAGGGAATAACTAAGTTGCCTATTGATAGTGGCTAATATTTTTTGTGTCAGGTTTTAGGTTAAGCTCTTTGCCTGCATTATCTATCTAACCTTACATTCACAACAATCCTAAAAATTAAATGATTATTTTCTCAATTTTACACGTGAGAAAAACTGAGAAGTAACACAATGGTATAGTCACGATTCAAGTCTGATACAGTCTGAAACAGCCTCTGGGCTCTGAATCATACTAGCAGGGGGTCTACTAGACTGTATGTTACATTCACCTTGCTACCTTTTAAGAAAATATTGATGCCCAGGCTGTACCCTGGACCAACTAAATCAGAATCTCTGGGTATGGGGCCCAGAAATTGCTCTTTCTTTCTTTTCTTTCTTTTCTTCTTTCTTTCTTTCTTTCTTTCTTTCTTTCTTTCTTTCTAAGTTACCTACTTTGAGAACCATGTCATTTTTCTATTCTTGAAGAAGAGAAAAGGTGATGTTGAGTTGGCAGTTGAGGGATTAACTAAAACTTGTCACGTGGGAAAGCAGAAAGCACTCCAGGAAGAAGGAGGAACATGAGCCAAAGTATGAGATGTTAATATAAAGGATATTCAATGTGTCTAAACCCAAAGCTAGATCTGAATGGCCTTGAATTCCCTAATAATATGTTATTTTATTCATTATGCAATAGAGAGCTTTTAAATGTTTTTAAACATAGGAGTGAATGAGAATCTGATCTACTTTAGAGTAACAGCTCTCTGGGAGAAGAGATAGCATAAACATTAGTAAATGGTTTAGGATTAATTAAAATAATCTGAAAATTCACATTGGTCAGTGTTTATTCTGTGGCATTCTACTAGAAAGTAGATCATAGTGTTCAGTATTTATAATTTAATTCAAAGTTAATTCCCTGTGGTACTTTTACACCACAGCTGTTATCCCAAAGTACATAACCTTGAGATATTTAAAATAAATGTAATGATCATTTAGGTATTAATAGAACTGAAATGGCCCACTAGTCTTTAGTGTCAGCAAGATTTTGCCTCACAAAGAGTGAAGACAGGAAAAGGTAGCAGTGAAAACTCGCATTTTTTTTTAAATTAGACTCAATTCTTTTTCCTTCAGTCAAAACTGTCCTTGAGTCATGGAAACAAATGAATTTTTTTTAAATCATGGCTTATTGAGAAAATCATGTTCTTTTTTCTGAACTGTTGCATATTTTCGGTCACTCTACCATTTAGAGATGGGATATAGAAGGCACTGAAATACCATAATGAATTACAGTAAATGGCCTTCTCTTTTCTTCCCTTTTTTTGTAATCCCTCTAAAAATGCTAGGCTCCTTGTTTCCTTTGGAACTGGAGTCAGCTGATGGGTCCCCTGATGGATGACAGGTGGAAGAGAAATGTTTAGCAGCCCTTCTCATGTGAGGTTCCAAGAAAGAATTAAGCCTTAATGTTAGCCTAAGTTAACCCATCGTATATAATGAATTAACTTATTTCCTGTGTTAGGATGGTACTAATATTTACCATCCTTGGGAAAACTGAGAAAATCAACACTCAAATCATTTTCTAAATGGCTAAATCTTCTGGTAGAACCCAAGTGTTAAACCAGAGGTCTGGAAGAATCATGGGTTGTTCAAAGAAGAAGGAGAAATATATCAAATCTCCTTTTACCTTAAGGATAATCCATCCCAAATTCATACAAACAATGAGATTGGAATTTGGGGACATGCACACATCAAGACTACTTTCCTTCATTTATTATCCTATGTTTCCTGAAAACAGCCTGGATGAGAAAAGCTGGAAATATGCTAATTAGCCATGTTTATAAATGGTAACAAAATATCAGCCTATGGAGAAACATGTTCTAAAAGCAGGAAATTTGTGAATCAGTCTAAATAACATTATCTGGTCTTAAATAAACCTTTAAGTAGCCATTTGAATAACATTGTGTTCTTCAAATAACATTGTGTTCTTTGAAAGGCAGTCTTTAGTTTCTGAAGTTAAACAATATGACTTGAAAGCACAAATTCTTCTCCCTTCTGAGACCTCACTAACATGGTAGTGAAGAAATTTTAAAAGGAGAATTCTGTTCATGGGTGTGTGACATACTAGATATACAAATGACCCTCATAATTAAATGCTGACACAATATTTTTTTTATAAATGCATTTGCAGAACAGGTACAAAGAAATCCACACAGGTCATGTGAAGGAGTAAGAGGAAAACAAACACAAAAACTTCCTTTTTCTTAAGTTTCTGTGAAGAAGTTAACCTTCTCTTTTAATGGCTACCCAAGTTGTAGAAGAGACTGAAAAAGTTACAAGGTTGTCTAAGAGAGGCAGCTGGGATCTCTAAGAGCTGGACCATAAGAACAGTGCTGAATAAAAGTAAATCCACCTTCTAAAATGATGCAGAAATCAAACTGCCTTGGCCTTAATGCTTGGTAAAGGAAAAAAAAGATACCCTCCCTAAGAACTCATACCTAAAACGACTACTTATGTTACTAGTGTGATCTAAAAAACCTCAGGCAGATAATTTAATATAAATATAAAATCGTTGGCTATGCTCCATGCAGAAGTAAACACATATCCTCTCTGAAGGAATTCAACTTCAATGCTGGATTCAAAGAATTCCCACAAAGTTCAAATAACATGAGCTCATAGTCAAAAATCCCAAAATACACAAGAATGTAAAGAACAATCACTGAGACATCAAAAGCAACAGAGAGCAGATCAGATATGCAAATACTCCAGATAATGTTATTACTAGACACAGAATATAAAAAAATAACTATGTCTAATATGTTGAAAGAAATAAAATAAAAACTTTAAAATGTGAGCAGGATACCGACAGATTTAGAAATAGCCAAAGAGAATGTGGAAAGAACCAAAGAATCCTTCTAGATATTAAAAATATCTCCCACCTAGGATGTAGAAAGTAAGCAAAAAAAAAAAAAAAAGAAAAAGAAAAAGGTAGTTCCTACCCTAACAATGAGAACAATCCAGATAGCCTTTAAAAATCATGTTTGAGCTCCTCAGAGAGCTGAGGTTACAAGGTAACCTACTGAACTAAAATCCAAAAAGACGGCAATGCTGCCCAAGGAGAAACGGATCCCACAACGATCTGTCTTTGGCAGAGCAATAGAGAGGAGGTAGCCATCACAGAAATGGACAAAAAGAAAACATCTGAAATTTACATAAAATGTGAAGAGACAAGTGTGAGCTGATGCGAATGCGTAGGAGCCCAGTCACGAGAGAAGTCTGTGCCTATCCACTAACTCTTTTCCACTGATCTCCACTGAATATTTATGAAAAAGATCAGTAGCAAGAGAAGACAGCTGAAAGAGATTACCTCCATGGTAAAGACGTGCAAGGCCTGTGTAAGTGTGAAAGTGGAGAGAAGAATGAGAGCAAGCCTCCCTTGCTCAGGACCCAGACCCCACATGAGGGAGAGACATGCACTGGGAGAAGGCAAGGAGCTTGCTGTGTTCATCCGAGCAGAAGCCCCAACTTTCAATGTGATTTAAGGTCACTGCTCTTTTTAAGTTGTAAGAAGTTTGATGTGAAGTTTTTATCACTCTCACCAGATCCTCAAATATAGGGAAAAGAAATGATAGCATCTAACAGTCTCAAGGTTACTTTCTAGGCACACATGTAGGATAACTCTATTAAACATAAAAACAGTTCACTGATTCTTACACTTGAGTCAACTTACTTTGTTACCTAAAACTCTTTGGGAAAAACTGAGAATCTTTTGTCTAGAGTAAGCATCAGCAGATAAATGCAGTAGAAATAGGGGCCATCTCACCAGAGGTAGAACAGGCAGCTCTTCATTATGACACAGGCATGGTCCTTTGCCACCTGTCAACACCACAAAAACACCTAAGCCAACTTTCAAAGGCTTCTAGATATCTGGAACTAACCCAGTTCCCTTAATTAAATAAATAAATGAGAAAGACATTTAGAATGCAAAATGCCTGTGTGAGATATAATTATATTAAGAAGATTTTACTCTTTCATATGAGTGTGTGATCTATCAGAGTAGGTGATAACTATAACTATATATAGAGGTAGACAGAGAAGTGGGTGACAGGGAGACAGAACTCCATGAAGAGGGAGGGGATAATTTAATTTTATAACCTAAGAAATTTGTTACAAATTATATCCAAAAAGTAACCATGAAAGGTGCAGTTTTATGCTTCTGGTTTGGTATGCCTTCACTGATATCCACATTTCTTAAGTCACTTTAATTTCATTCAACAAATATTCATTGAATTACTACTATGTACTACACAGTGTTCTGGTCACTTAGGGATACATCATAACAGAACAAAGAACCATGTCCTCATGGAGCTCAAAGCCAGTGAAAGGAGACAATAAAGAGTAAACATGATAAATGAGTTAATTATTTAACATATTAGGAGGTAAGTACTATGGCCAAAAGAAGGGGTAAGGGGAATAAGAGATCAGAAATGTAGAGGGCTGAAGTTATTGTATTAGATAGAATGGTCAGCATGGATATCATTGGGAAGGCCAGATATGAGGAAAGACGGGAAAGAAGGAAGCCAAATGGCTAGCTAGGAAGAGCACTCCTGCAGAAGGAACAACTGGTATACCAGATGTGTTCAAGGAGAGGAAGTCAAGGTGGCTGAAATGGAGCAAACAAGAAGTGATGTAGTAGGAGAGAATGTCATCTCTTCATTCTTATTCACTTTGATTTCCATTTCCTAACAATTAAATTCCATAAAAGAAGTCACATAAATGTTGGACTTCTGTTTGAGATAAATTACCCAATGTCAGCTGCTTTAGTCTAGTCATAATTATTTCCCCCTTCCCTAAATATCTCCCACAGTAGAACTTCCAAGAATTCTATTCTTGGAGGTGGTGGTAATTCTGCCCCTGAACCCTTCACTCTCCACAGATGCCTTGACTCCTACTTTGTTCAGAGAGGAGAGAGGACAGTGTCTGTACTGACTTCAAGCAACCCTGCTCCATCCCACCTAACTCAAAGGGAGAATGCCTTCTGCTACTCAAGGCCAGGCTCTACACCTGGCCAAGGCACTTGACCCTTTAATTACCACTCTCTTAGTAACTCCCTCTGAATCTCCTCTAAGGTCTCCTTTCGTAAATGTTTCCTCTCAATCTACACTCTCCCTGATCAGTTTCATTCATGCCAATGCCTTAAATTTCCACCTATATTTTGATGATTTTCTAATCTACATTTCTAGTTCTAAGTTGTTCCTGTGGTCTAAGCAGAAACTTCCAACCTTGTACTGGACATGGATATTCGAATGATACATCAAATGCAGTGGGTTAAAACTCAAGCATATCTCCACCCCTGAATTCTTCCTCTGATTCCTATCTCAACTAATGACACCATTATTATCACAGTCACCTGGACTTCACAGTTACCTTACTTTTTTTCTTTATCTTCCATTTACATTCATTCAAATTCTATAGAATTTTGTGTGTCATTACAGGAAGGCCCATCTGACACCCTTTACCAAATACCTACATTTACAACTCTCACTAGCCATATTCATTCAAAGAAGAAACTCAAATCATGAATATCTTCTATGTTGAGAGTAGGCTAAGTAACATTTACCATGTCCATCCTTTTTGATAAATGAACTTCTGGATTTTTGTTGTTGTTTTTCATTGACTAACACATAGTAAGGTAAGTGCTCAATTACATCGAATCACTCATATGAACAAGGAAGAACTAACTGGATTCCATGTAAATTAAATTAATGTTAAACCCATACCATAAGAAAAAAATTTCACAAGAAGCACTTGAGCCGAGATTGGGGGGAAAAAGGTAAAATTTGAAAAACAAGTAAGAGAGGTGGGAGACAATTTCAAAGACAGAACACACTGTAGAACATAGAATTTTCAAAGTCTAGAATTTAAGGTGCCATGAGAAGGAGAATGAGAAATGCAGCTAAAAAGTAGGCAAGAGCCAGATTCTATATCTACCAGGGAGCCACTGAGGAGTTTTTAGCAAGGGAGTGACCTAAGAAACATAAATGTTAGGAAGAACCCACTGTATGTTGGTTGAAGGACTTAGCTTAATGCATTTTTTTTTTTATCTCCCACAGAGTTTAGTAAAGTGCTTTCAGAGAATGTTTTAAAGTCAGAAATGAATTGTATTAGATTGAAGTAAATGATAGACACTCTGTGGAGAGCAACAGATAACTATGTTGTTTGCAAAGCACAGTTCTGAGCTGTCTAGTTTGAAAGGGGACATGTCGGGCGGTTGTGAAGTTGAGACCAGCCATGTGAGCCCCATCTCTTCATTTGAAGGCTGGTGGTTGCCATGGCTACAATTGCATGGATAGGCTTATTTATAGCTATATACTATCTTTAGTGAATTCCACAACAGATGAGAGAAAATTTCAACTGTGAAGCCATCTAAGTGTATTGGAAGCACTTAAGAAGAGCAATGGAATTAAATATACACCAGAGAATCTCAAAAACACTATGGAGAGCCCCATTTTAAACAATTGCTTTATGAACAGTGTTCTGAGTAAGTTGAAAAACTAAACCCAGGCTTTTGCAGGCCCTCTGCTAGTTCTGCCTTTACAACTTACAACCATAAGTTCCAAGATAGGTTTTGGGAAATAAATAAATGCATGAATTAATTAATTAACTAATTAACTAAATTAATTAATTAAATGTTTTTACCACCTATCATAAGGAAAACATCTATAGACATTCTAAGCCTTACAATAAAAGTACAAGGTAGGTACTATTTTTATCTTCATTTTTGCACATTAGAAAACTGAGGTGCAATAAGGTTGGATTTCCCAATGCCATTGAGTTGGTAAGGAAGAGCTGGCCAAGAGCGCAGGCAGCCTCCTTCCAGTGATCTTAACTACTATGATATACTCACTTCTTTTAATATGTATAACATAGAGGTCTGGGGAACAGAATCCACTGGGAGACCAGAAGCCATATTTATTTCAATTTAAAGTGAAAACTAATTTAAAATTATTGTTTGCTAATGGAAATTAACTAAGAATTTGTACTGCAAAACCATGTATACCCAACCAAACCTGAAATCTCAAAACTAGGGACATCCTACTCCCATTTCAAAAAGAATTAAATCAAGATTACTTTAATAAGGAAAAAGTCTCTGTTCATAACAAGTACAATTCACAAAAAATTGATTGTGTGCACACATACAAATTTTTGGAACATATCCATTATGCACCATAAAGTATGGTATGAATGAATGGTATGAATATTTTTAAAAGGAATGGATATTGACACTATTGAGTGTTTTCTTTCATTTACCTGGATAAGTCAATGGGCAAGTATTATTTAGCCCTAGTTAACAGATGAAAAACCCGAGGCTCACACTGGATAAAAAACTTTCTGAACCACACATCTCTAGTAAGCAGAATTGGACCTAAAACCTAAGTCTATCTATTGTTAAAGTGTGGCAATTTCCTCTTATATCCTTCTGTATGATACTGACTTAAAGGAGACCAAAATTTGACTAGCTTCTAACAGAGGCTCTCTCCAAGACCAAAGAAACTATCTTTGAGCAACCATGGCTCACTGTAGGGGGTGCAATTTGCCTGAACAAGTTCTAATTCAATGCAAGAATTGCTCACTTCTTTAACAAACATGTATTATAATACCATGACTTATGGAGGAATAATACAATGATGGGTGGAAATACATGTAAGTCTTTTGCAAATGCCCTTCACTGAGAAAGGTTTTGAATAAAAGTAATATGGTAAGGCTTTGGGAGTCATGTTGTTGTTAGTGATCATATAATCTAAGAATCCTATATAATATTTTTCATGCTTTTTAAAAAATTTTTTAATGTTTATTTTTGAGAGAGAGAGAGAGAGAGAGAGACAGAGTGTGAGAGAGGCAGAGAAAGAGTGGGAGACACAGAATCCAAAGCAAGCTCTAGGCTCTGAGCTGTCAGCACAGAGCCCAATGTGGGGTTTGAACTCATGAACCGTGTGATCATGACCTGAGCTGATGTCAGATGCTCAACCGACTGAGCCAACTAGGCACCCCTGTTCATGCTTTTATCAAATAATTACTTACTAAGTATTTATATTGTACCTCCCGTTATGGTAGGTTCTCGGGATATAGTGACAAATAAGACAAGCATATATTATAATTTTGAGTATTTATGAAAATGTGATTTTAGACTCACAAAACATTCAGGATATTCATTCATTCAACAGATTTTATCAAGTGCCTACTATGCATCACACAGCATAGGAGGTACTGGGACCATAAAAGTGAAGGATTCATATTGCTAGAGGTAACTAGAGATAAATCATATGACACTACCAAGAGCCTAAGCACTTGTCCAGGATCACACAACAAAACTGAAGTTAAAACCAAGGACTGATAACCATATTTTGACCCTTGTACTTTTCCTAAGGACTCAAAATACCACAAAGTCTTCTGCCATCCCTGATACTCCATGGGTATGATATAATTGGTACATGGTGTCTTTTCTCCTGTATTGGGGGAGATGCTTTTTTATAGAAAAAAGGGTTAAGATCACATATAGGTGTTGGAGCCACAACCTCAACAACAAAGACTTATCTGGCCCAAAAGGTCAACAACGCCAGGGTGAGAAACCCTGACCTGGCTTCTCTTTTTTCATAAAGAGGGCTATGAAATATTTATTATAAAATAAAGAATTTGTCTCAGCCTGAAAAAAAAAATATGAGCTTTTACAAGGCCCTAGGAAGTCATCTGACATCACTCAGAAAAAAAGAGATTATTTTCAAACACTATTATCTCCACTAATACTATATAATATTACCTTCAAACTGAAAGAGAATCTTGGAAGGTATATTGCCAATACCAGCTTCAATGAAATGTTCATATCCAACTGGACAATAATTATAGACTTAGATAGACATTGACTTGCACATCCAACTCATTTCTTAGTCTGTATACTTACCAAATAATTCTCAGACCTTTGTTTGGTTTCATATGTAGATTATTTTCAAAGTTGAAAAAGCTCCACTTACAGAGTAGCAAAAACCATGGGATAAGTGGTCTACTTGGCTTTCAGGCTAAAAATACTCCCATTTGGTCTTAAACCAAACATAGCCCTCATCTGTAAGGTCCCAGTTCTGAAGAATATTATAATTCAGACATATAACTACAGAGTCTACACAAGCCCTCACCTGCTTCTACTGCAGCCACTACCAACTCCTCACCTCCCCATTCCTGTCTCTTAGCTAACTAGCTTACCTAAAAGGCCCTGGCTCTGGAGATTTAGAAGATTTTTAATAATGATATGAATTGAATTAATTCCCTAGAAGTATCTGAAATTAGACATGAACACAATAAGAAGCTCTTTCTAGTAGTAACAAAATATTAAATTAGAACAAATTATTAATTATTAAATTGACTCTCTGCCTCAACAATTCTTCTAATCAAAAACAACAAAAATAAAGGGTTAAAGGCAAGCAAATTGGCAAAACTCAAAACATCTTTCAAGCAATTTTAGAAGAGAAGGAAGGAACGAATGAAGGAAGGAAGGAAGGAAAGAAGGAAGACTAGCATAAGATAAAAATAAAGTTCAAAGTCCTGAAGGGGAAACTATGGCCTTTTTAGGTTGATAAAAAGATATAAACCATAAACATTTATGCATTAAGTAACATAGCATGGAAAAAACAAGAGTGTGGAAAAAATATTTATTGTTTATTTCTTTCACTTTAGCCTTCACAACAACTCAGTGAGATAAGTATTGGTAAAGGGTGAGATCATATCGCAATACCTGAAAGAAAACAGTACAGAGCTGATTTTATCGCTTTCCTAAATAAGGAAGAGCTATGCTGGTCAGGCACAACCTCTTCAAAATGCTGATACAAGGAGAAAATTATATATCCATAATCAAAATTTATGTGCCAAATAACGCTGCCTCAAAATATTTTTATTTTTTTTCAATATCTGAAGTTTATTGTCAAATTGGTTTCCATACAACACCCAGTGCTCATCCCAAAATGTGCCCTCCTCAATACCCATCATCCACCCTCCCCTCCCTCCCACCCCCCATCAACCCTCAGTTTGTTCTCAGTTTTTAAGAGTCTCTTATGCTTTGGCTCTCTTCCACTCTAACCTCTTTTTTTCCCCTTCCCCTCCCCCATGGGTTTCTGTTAAGTTTCTCAGGATCCACCTAAGAGTGAAAACATATGGTATCTGTCTTTCTCTGTATGGCTTATTTCACTTAGCATAACACTCTCCAGTTCCATCCATGTTGCTACAAAGGGCCATATTTCATTCTTTCTCATTGCCACATAGTACTCCATTGTGTATATAAACCACAATTTCTTTATCCATTCATCTGTTGATGGACATTTAGGCTCTTTCCATAATTTGGCTATTGTTGAGAGTGCTGCTATAAACATTGGGGTACAAGTGCCCCTATGCATCAGTACTCCTGTATCCCTTGGGTAAATTCCTAGCAGTGCTATTGCTGGGTCATAGGGTAGGTCTATTTTTAATTTTTTGAGGACCCTCCACACTGTTTTCCAGAGTGGCTGCACCAATTTGCATTCCCACCAACAGTGCAAGAGGGTTCCCGTTTCTCCACATCCTCGCCAGCATCTATAGTCTCCTGATGTGTTCATTTTGGCCACTCTGACTGGAGTGAGGTGATATCTGAGTGTGGTTTTGATTTGCATTTCCCTGATGAGGAGCGACGTTGAGCATCTTTTCATGTGCCTGTTGGCCATCCGGATGTCTTCTTTAGAGAAGTGTCTATTCATGTTTTCTGCCCATTTCTTCACTGGATTATTTGTTTTTCGTGTGTGGAGTTTGGTGAGCTCTTTATAGATTTTGGATACTAACCCTTTGTCTGATATGTCATTTGCAAATATCTTTTCCCATTCTGTTGGTTGCCTTTTAGTTTTGTTGGTTGTTTCCTTTGCTGGGCAGAAGCTTTTTATCTTCATAAGGTCCCAGTAGTTCATTTTTGCTCTTAATTCCCTTGCCTTTGGGGATGTGTCAAGTAAGAAATTGCTACGGCTGAGGTCAGAAAGGTCTTTTCCTGCTTTCTCCTCTAGGGTTTTGATGGTTTCCTGTCTCACATTCAGGTCCTTTATCCATTTTGAGTTTATTTTTGTGAATGGTGTGAGAAAGTGGTCTAGTTTCAATCTTCTGCATGTGGCTGTCCAGTTCTCCCAGCACCATTTGTTAAAGAGACTGTCTTTTTTCCACGGGATGTTCTTTCCTGCTTTGTCAAAGATTAGTTGGCCATACGTTTGTGGGTCTAGTTCTGGGGTTTCTATTCTATTCCATTGGTCTATATGTCTGTTTTTGTGCCATCAAAATATTTTTAAAGAGAACTGTTGGAAATGTATTGAGAAAAAGACAAGAAGACACTAGTAAAAGATTTCTACAGATCAAGCAAGCAAAAAAAGGAGCAAAGAGGTAGAAGAGCTGAATTTTAGAATTAATAAGGTTTATACAGATGCCCTGGTACATCTTGTCTAAAGTCTGTATCCCCTTTATTTAGCATATGGTCCTTTTTCTCCCTTAGCAGACCCAGCCATTCCCTAGTTGTGTGCAGAGAACTGGTCCTAACTACAAGTCTGGTGGCCAGGAGAGGAGTGGTGGGTATGTCCCTATAGGGAAATGTACTGACCTGCCAGGAAGAGGTCTCCACCTTGTCTTTAAGCAAAAAAAAAAAAAAAAAAAAAAAAAAAAATCACTGGCATTCACAGAAAGGAGTGGGTCACTTATGCAGGCCCAGAAGATGCAGTGGGATCTGAGGTCTTAAATTTCTAGAGTGCAGTGACCCATATGTCCTCCTTCCAAATCTCAGAGTCCCACATCTTTCCCATCAGGTCCTTGACTTCGGTCAGCATAGCCAACTTATTGGAGTAGACAATTCAAATTTCTCTAGAGTTCTGCTTCTCTTATAATTCTTACCTCTGATTTTCAGATTTTTCTGCCCTTTCAGCTGCAAGAGAAGAGTCTCTTTATATACTGCCAAGGAGGCCCTTTGATTTTCTTATTTTGCCTTAATTAACCTTCAGCCTTTCATTATCCTCTCCAATGCATCAATATTACTCAACAACAGACATCCAGTGTCATAATTCTTACAGTAGCTACTTCTCTCATAACTCTCAAATGCCTATTATACCGTACCAGCCAATACATTCCCTTCCAATGTTACCCTGTCTCACTTCACCAATAGTGAAAATTTTAACAAGTATAGAATTCCAGCATGCCCAAGGCTGTAGGTATTCTACCCACCACAGATGATGAGGTCCTCTAACCCCAAAATTACATTATAGAATTGGCTCCCTAAAACCATTTTTTGTACCATCACAGGTTTGGTTACCCAGAAACACACTCCAGAGTGAAGATTTTCATGTGGGTGGTTTATTAGATAGGGATTCCATGAATGCCATCTGTGACGATGGGGCAGAGGGAGAAGCTGAACTGTGATGCAAAATGCAGCTGCAGCAGAAGCTTCTGCTAATCCCACAGGAAACTCTGGAGAGAGGGTGGCCCTTCAGAGCTGGCTGAAATTGACACAAGGGTCAGGCCTCCATATTGACCCTTTACTGAATGCTGGCTGCCCCAGCAGGGGCATAACCTTAGGAAAGACATCTCCCTTTGACTGAAAGGAGCTTCTGTAGAGAGACAGGTGTGAGCTATCAGCACACAACATTTCCAGTAGCTGGGGAAGCATGTGCTGGGGTGATGTGGGTAGTTGGTACTCTGCAAACAAGAAATAAACAAACCTTCTTTTCCATGTAATATTGTATTCTCTACATAATATTTTACCTTATAAACAGAAAGAGACTTTAATATCCCCAGTAGTATGAGGGTTTTTTTTACCATATTTTTCAGTGTGCTCTGACTCCCTGAACTTGAAAACCAGCCAAGTATTTGTTTTAAATCGGTATAGAATTGCTTCAGATTACCCTTTAACACTCCCACCCCCCACTCACTTACTTTATATAAAACTATCTGTTTTCCCAAAATATTTTTAAACCCATCCTATAGACACAGATGTCCAACTTATTTGAGGTTTCCTCACAAAATTGCTCTTAACTGACTTTTGGTTAGTAATCACTTGTGGTTAAGAAATGAAAAATCATTAATAATATATTTGAAGTTCCAACCATGGTCCCAGTGCTTCTACAAAAAAATAATAAATTTTAATGTAGCTGGTGATACAGCCAAGGGTTCTGACTTTCCAGTTACCATATAATGGAAAGAGATGAGGCTTGGGAATATATATTGTTTAAAACAGAAAAAAAATTAATGATATGTTAATTCATGTATGCTTTTAATTTACTAGATTTATAAATTACTTATACCTTCTTTTTCCCAGAAACAAAGCTTACATGTGATAGCTCAGCAAAATGTCTTTGATTCTATGGCATTTCTCACTCTTTCAGTCACTCCTTGCAGTGGAACCCATCTTTAAGGCAGCAACTCAGTTCCTAAGACTAGTTCTTAGAATACTGAAGACCAATGACCTGACACCTGAAAAGAAGATAATTTAAACAAAAGGTCTGGCTCTCTGGTCCATATTTTTCCCCCTTCAGTACAAAGAAAGAAATAATAGCCTCACTACTTGTGGCCAATAGTACAATGATGCTGAATGACATTTTGAAAATATTAAAACTACTTGGCCCAATTAACATGAATAAAACCAAAATGAATGAATAAATCATAAGATAACAGCAGTTGCATTATATCACCCTACATCTCCTAGCATGGATACACTATATTCATGGATACTGAACTGCATAATCAGCTCATTTCAGTAATCTTTGATGAGTCACAGAAGTGAAAAGGATGCCAGGACACAGGAGATGGAAGAGATATAATCCAAGTATTCAATTAAGAATACCACAATACAAAACTGATCATTGTGATCACTAGGGACAAACACCAGTTCTCTAGAGGTAAAAAATAATCCTGACCAGTTAGTAGAATGGGTAGATGAGGAAAATGTCAACCATGGTCTATCTGGAGGTAGGCAGGACATTTGATAAAGCTTCTCATAGTATCCCTAAGAATAGAATAGAGAAATCTTAGATGGTTTCCAATTAACTGGATGCATTTGTTGCTGGTTGAATTATCACACTGCCAAAGAACACCTACAAACCCTCTAGAGAAGTGAGGGCAGAAGGGGTTGTACTGTACCACATGTGGATGAAATGCATATTTTAAAAACAGCTGAGATGAAGTCCTAGTTCCAGCAGCATCCTGGCTGGCTCTGTGGGAAAGTCCATCTCTGCTCTGAAGGCCTGCAGCACATCTCCAACAGGACCCCTATCATATTTGTTCTGCTAATCCCTGACTTCGGCTTTCAACACAGCTTGCTAATTGAACTGTCCTTTCAGATTCTGCCTGTGCCCCTACGGAGTATCCATTGAACTAATACTTCTCTGATTGTAAAACTTGGTTTGTGATACAAACTTTCTCTCCCTCCACTGTCCCTTCATTTCCTATCAGTTCTCAATGCCTCTTCTCTAAATTTTGAGGTTAGTATCTTTAGATTTTGCCCCTTAATCTCTCTGCCTTTCACTAGCCTTAGAATAGCCTTTAGATGAAAAGAACGAATACCATAAGGTTGTTAATAAATTTCAAAGGCTGCTGTCTACCAAGAAGGACAGTGCTAGTGGCATGCCACAAGGCATTGAAAAGAATGAAAAGAATGGAACCAGAGAGACAGTTGTGCTATTAGACCCATGGTTGGAAAGTGAAACACAGGTCAAAAGGCTAGTGGCTGGATTAGCTCATAAACAGAGCAGCTGGAAAGGAGCAGAGGTAGAAACCAAGGAGTCATTCCAGAACATTCTTTATGTAAGGAAATGGAGGCCCTGAGGGGTTTTGTTTTATACTGTTTTATAAGTTTTTTATATACATATGTGGTAATAGCTTAGGGTCAAAGTGGAAAGGATGCTGTTGTCAGTCTTTGGAGGTGCTTAATAGTCATGTGGTGATCCCATGGAATGCTGCCTAAGAAAACTACGACCCCACCTTCTGGAAGACACCCCTGCTTTATCAACTCACCATTTTGGATACCAAATTTTGCACACTAGCAACTTCCTCTCACTGTAAATCCAGGATAATTTGTGGAGAACAGCATTCAAAAGCAATAGAAAGGAATGCAGAAGGTCATAATGGTATGATCTTTTCATAGGAATAGTTATAAAGAAATTTTTAAAAACCTAGAATTCTATGGCTGTGCACTCTGAAACTCTAGCTATTTTCTTTAATAATAAATTGTGTATTTTAGAGGAGTGAACATTATTTCATTCTAATTCAATAACCTAAATCATAGCATGATATGAATTCCTTTTCCAATGAGCCCTAGTTCTGGATGCTGTTGATTTCTGAAATAAGATCCTATATTGAAAATCTCTCAAGGTTTTATGATTGCCATTTGAAAGAAGCATGATGCAGAATAAAGCTGTAGTAGCTCTTACAATCATATCAAAGTTCACATTTCAAGCACAATTAGCATGACATTTTATGAATTTAGTTTGAAGAATGCCACAAAATAATTATTTATTCTGTAAAAGAGTTCCCTATTTTGCAGAGACTCGAAGTAAATTAGACATTTAGATTACCATCAGCTATTCGCTCATATTTTATTATTATTTTTTTAATTTTTGTAACGTTTATTTATTTTTGAGAGACAGAGAGAAATAGAGCACAAGCAGGGGAGGGGCAGGGAGAGAGAGACAGAATCTGAAGCAGGCTCCAGGTTCTGAGCTGTAGCACAGAGCCTGTCACAAGGCTCAAACCCATGAACTGTAAGATCACAACCTGAGCCAAAGTCAGATGCCTAACCAACTGAGCCACCCACACTCCCCGCTAATATTTTATTACTAAAAGTGAAACCAGGGGCGCCTGGGTGGCTCAGTCGGTTGGGCAGCTGACTTCGGCTCAGGTCATGATCTCGCAGTCTTTGAGCTTGAGCCCCACATTGGGCTCTGTGCTGAGTGCTCAGAGCCTGGAGCCTGCTTCCGATTCTGTGTCTCCCTCCCTCTGCCCCTTCCCTGCTTGCTCTGTCTCTCTCTCTCTGTCAAAAATAATAAACATTAAAAAAAAAAATTAAAAGTGAATTCTAATTACATCCACCAAGAATTACTTTTTTATTTTGAAAAATAATCGAACTTTGTTCTCATGAGCTCAATCACCGAAAGACCATGGAAATCAAATAAAATAAGTCACATTTATTAGCTAAGGATCACTGACCTAGTTTTATTTCATTAGCAAACATCTGGAATATTTTACCAAAATAAATCAAATTATTTTAAGAGCATGAAATGATACAGAAAAACTAATTAGGATTTTACTTATATATTCATCCAATAGTCAACAAATACTTATTGAAATCTATTGAACATCCAGGCCTTATGCTAATATTATCAAAGTTAGTTATTTTATTATATTTTAAGTAATTTGTGCACAAAAATGAGTAATTTACTTTAGTATTTGCTAGTGTATGTGAATTCATAAAAAACATTTGAATTTCATATCTAGCACTTCTCAACAGCAACCCAAGATCAGTCAGTCACTAACTTCTTTTATTTTTTTTTAATTTAATGTTTATTTATTTTGAGAGAGAGAGACAGAGCGCAAGAGGGGTAGGGGCAGAGAGAGAGAGAGACACACAGAATCTGAAGCAGGCTCCAGGCTCTGAGCTGTCAGCACAGAGCCTGACACAGGACTCGAATTCATGAGCTGTGATATCATGACCTGAGCCAAAGTCAGACACTCAACAGACTGAGCCACCCAGGCACCCCAGTCACTAACTTCTTAAGTTATAAGCTGTAGCTAAGCATAAACTTTCTAAACTAACAAAAGATAAGATTTATGACAAAATTATAAATGGTATTTAAATAGGATCTCATCAGTCATTGATGAACTTTAGCTATTGTTTGGTCTTAACATAACACACACACACATACACAGAGTGAACATCGGTTTATTTATCTGCTATCAGAAACCCACTTCTCATTTCAGAAGCACCCCTTGCCTACTTCTCAGACTATACGATTTGAGCAAGGTGGTTTCTACCTTGTCTTTCCAGAGGTGAGCACATGACTGAGCCTGGTCAGCTCAATGTCCGTCCTTCTAGTCACAGTGAGTGGTTCAGAGATGGTCAGATGGCCTAAGTCAGACTAATCAGAGCTCTCCATGCAACCTCTGGAACCATTAAGAAAGAAATGCTTCTTCTAAGATTATAGAGGCTAAGAACCAGTTAAGCTGATGTAGTTAAGGACAGCTTTGTGGATATATGAAAAGAGCCTTCCTGAGAACGAATCCAAAAGAGAAATGTAGATTTGGGAGATGGAGAAAATGAAAGCTTTTTAATGACATCCATCTAACTTCACAACCCAGCCAGGCCTACAGATAGCTTGACTCCTTGAAAATCTGTTATAACAGCCTGTTGATTTCAATTTGTGTCTCAGGCCTGAATTGAATTTCTGACTTTTCCAACTGACAGAGTACAGCTATATACATACATACCCAAAGACTCATTTCATTGTTTTCTATTTGTGAAATTTCTTTTTCTTATACCATTATGTCTCTCTCTCTCTCTCTCTCTCTCTCTCTCTCTCTCACACACACACACACACACACACACACACACACATACACACACAGTGCTACAGAAGCTAGTATTTGTCTTGTAGATAATGACAAAAATCTCTGACAATATGGTTTTCACTTTCATGGCCAGCAGAATTTTGCTGAAACTCAGAAATTTTTTATCTGACTGATGTGCAAAAACATGTTCTGACTGCTTGCAAAAACTTTTTTAGCCATTGACACAAACGTGACAATACTTCAAATTGTGCACCAACCCTCCATCTGTGTAGCATCATTTCTGCCCCAGCTCTGAGACTCAGAAAACTTACATTTGTTACAGAGCTGGAGTCACACGAATAACCCAGCCTCCAAAATGTTGGACTGAAAATGATGCAAACACCTGAAGGTCCTTACTCATGACTACACAGGCATCTGGTTTTGGCTGGAGCTTTATTCCTTATTAATGCCAAGTTAAGACTGGCTTAATTGTGCAATTTCTAAATCTCCGGCTGACAGCATATTGCCAGTTTGCTCAACTCATAATTATTTTCAGCTGCAAACAAATTCAAGGCTGACTCTATAGAGGTACGTGTCTTTTGTTCCTTTGATAAACAGCTTTGATCTGTCTCATCAAGATGCCATCAGTGCACAGCATTTCAAGGTTGGCCATGTACAATAAATAATGTATATTGTTGGGTTATTTGACACGCATGCTAGTTAACTCTTAAATTTTCTTTCCTTACAAGATGGTTGAATTGGGACCACGAAGTTACCAAGTGGGCCCATGTTTAGTTTGAGATTTCATGGGCCGAAACTAGGGCAGAGGAAAAGCCATAGTATGAATCTAAGCCAACATATAAGCATAATAAACTTTCTGAGTTCAAATCCATCTTTTGAGCAAGTTGCCTTGCTCAAATGATCAATAAATATTACCTATGAATATTATTGCTGTTATCATCTATAAAAGCCCTTTCATTTCTCTGAATTTCAGCCTTCTCAACTGTAAAATGGGACTAATAATCCCTGTCAATTTTCTGAAACTGTTTTTAAATTCAAATGAATTTAAATTATAAATTCCATTTAAATGTAATCTTCAGGGGCGCCTGGGTGGCTCAGTCGGTTAAGCGTCCGACTTCAGCTCAGGTCACGATCTCGCGGTCCGCGAGTTCGAGCCCCGCGTCGGGCTCTGGGCTGATGGCTCAGAGCCTGGAGCCTGCTTCCGATTCTGTGTCTCCCTCTCTCTCTGCCCCTCCCCCGTTCATGCTGTGTCTCTCTCTGTCTCAAAAATAAATAAACGTTAAAAAAAAAAATTTTAAATGTAATCTTCAACAAATTGTACATTTACATACAATACATATTTATTATGCAACAAAAACAAGTTTTGACTTTTTTCTGTTAGTAATGATATATGCTATTTAATGTAAGTTAATTATACAAGAAAAAGCATAATTTTATTTTTTTTTAATTTTTTTTAACGTTTATTTATTTTTGAGACAGAGAGAGACAGAGCATGAACGGGGGAGGGGCAGAGAGAGAGGGAGACACAGAATCTGAAACAGGCTCCAGGCTCTGAGCAGTCAGCACAGAGCCCGACACGGGGCTCAACTCACGGACCGCGAGATCATGACCTGAGCCGAAGTCGGACGCTTAACTGACTGAGCCACCCAGGCGCCCCTGAAAAAGCATAATTTTAAAAGCATACTATATTGATACTTGGAAGCCAAGAGTATAATAAAATTTAAATTTAATTATGAATTATAGCATAAAATAGTTTAAAAACTAATTATGGATGTTTGGAATTCTTATATTTTACAGGCAAGACTACAAATAGTATTTTCAGATTTTGTTTAATTTGCCTGCTGGTGTACACTCTCATAGTAACCATGTGGTTAAAAATAGTCTTTATTGCCACACATATGAAAAATCATTCTGACATCCTCCATTTAATAATGGTTTTTAATAATTCTTAAATCTCCTGATGTACTACATGAGAGTTTTGATCAAATGGATGCAGCTTACAGATTTGGTGAAATTCATAATGAAGCAAATTTTAGAATTATTAACATTTTATAATCCTCATTAACTTGGTGTATATCAGTTTCTGTGTTCCCTATGTCTTGGTGTTAAATAATTGTCTAGCACTAAAAATAATTTTATTCTTATGACTACAAATAAAAATAATTTACATTTGTACAATGGCCAAAGTCTATCATGGCCGGTGATTGATGTTCAATTAAGTGTCTGGCTAAGTCACTGAGTTATAAGCACATTCATTTAATTTCCACAATGTGCAATAGTTACATATTCAAGAACTGTATGTTCTCCTTTAAAGGGAGTTTTTAAAACAATTGCTTTATTTGTTGACCTTTAATATAAATTTAAACAGGTACTATTATTGCTTTTGATACCACAAACCCCTTGGGAAACTTTCTCTTGCTCTCAGAATTTATCAAACCGCTTGTTGGGAAAGATTATCAAATAATATTGGGGGTAAAAGAACAAATATTGCTAAAATGTTCATACTACCCAAAGCAATTACACATTTAATACAATCCCTATCAAAATACCAACAACATTTTTCACGAAACTAGAACAAAGAATCATAAAATTTGTATGGAAACACAGAAGACCCCAAATAGCCAAAACAATATTGTAAAAGGAAAATAAAACTGAAGACAACACAATTCCAGACTTCAAGTTATATTTACAAAGCTGTAGTAATCAAAACAGTATGACGCTGGCACAAAAAGAGACACATAGATCAACAGAACAGAATAGAAAGCCCAGAAATAAACCCACAATTACATAGTCAATTAATATTCAACAAAGGAGGCAAAAATACGCAATGGGAAAAAAACAGTCTCTTCAACAAATGGTGTTGAGAAAACTGGACATCTACATGCAAAAGAATAAAACTGGATGCTTTCTTACAACATACATAAAAATAAACACAAAACTGACTAAAGACCTACATGTGAAACATGACACCATAAATATCCTAGAAAAGAGAACAAGCAATAATTCCTCTGACATCAGCCATAGCAATATCTTTCTAGGTATGTCTCCTGAGGCAAGGGAAATAAAAGCAAAAATAAACAACTGGGACTACCCCAAAATAAAAAGTTCATGTACAGCGAAGGAAACAATCAACAAAACTAAAAGGCAATCTACTGAATGGGAGAAGATATTTGCAAATGACATATCCAATAAAGGGTTAGTATCCAAAATATATAAAGAACTTATACGTATAACTCAACACCAAAACCACAAATAATCTAATTTTAAAAATGGCAGAAGACAGGAACAGACATTTTTCAAAAGAAGACATCTAGATGGCCAACAGATACATGAGAAGATATTCAACATCACTCATCATCAGGGAAATTTAAATCAAAACCACAATGAGATACCACCTCATACTTGCCAGAGAGCTAAAGTAAAAAACACAAGAAATAACAAGTGTTGGTGAGGATGTGGAAAAACAGGAACCTTCTTGCACTGTTGGTGAGAATGCAAACTAGTAGCCACTATGGAAAACTGTATGGGGTTTCCTCGAAAAATTAAAAATAGAACTACTCTACAATCCAGTAACCACACTACTGGGTATTTACCCAAAGAATAAAAAACACTAAGATATATGCACCCCTATGTTTATTGCCACATTATTTACAATCAGCAAATTTTGGAAGCAGCCCACGTGTCCATTGATAGACAAATGGCTAAAGACATGGTATACAATGGAACATTACTCAGCCATAAAAAGAATGAACTCTTGCCATTTACAACAACATGGATGGATCTAGAGAGTATAATGCTAAGCAAAATAAGCTAATCAGAGAAAGACAAATACCATATGACTTCATTTATATACAAATTTAAGAAAGAAAACAAATGAATAAAGGGAAAAAAAAAGAGACAAACCAAAAAACAGACTCTTAACTGTAGAGAATAGACTGATGGTTACCAGAATGGAGATGGGTGAAGATGGGTGAAATGGGTGATGAGGATTAAAAAAAAAAAAAAAAAAAGAAAAAAAAAAAGTACACCTATCATGATGAGCACTGAGTAATGTGTAGAATTACTGAATCACTCTATTATATAGCCAAAATGAATATAATACTGTATGTTAACTATATTGGAATTAAAATTTTAGAAGGACACTGGGGAACTGCTTAACCTTCACAGAAAGTTCAGATACCCTCAGCAGGTCCCCTGCTCTTGTTTGGGCCCATAGAAACAATTGCCACCCTGTCCACAATTGGGCATCAGACATGTAAGCATAAATGAGAGAGGATCTATGAACAGGGGAGCCCTGAGAAGAGTCAGACCAGACTCAACATAAGGAAGAAGGTGGAGACTCAGGAGTAAATCAACACAAAGGAAGAAATCTGGCATGTTACAGCAGAAATAGCAGCAGGTCCTAGGGATTAGAAGAGGTAATGGAAGAAGGAAGGGTAGGAGGGTGAGCTTAGCTGCTCCTGGCCTCACTCCCATTCATTTCCCCCAGTCTTGCCCAAAACCCTCTAGAACGCCGAGGGCCGTGGTAGAAGTAAAAGATATATATCATCGGGGATCTAAACAACTCTGCTACAGGGATGGCACTCTGAAAAGTGTTGAACACAAGAAAGAAAATAAAGGCATCATCACCCTCCTGGCTGGTGAGAGAAGTGAGCAGTGGAAATCAGGGGACAACAGGTTTGGTGGAGCTGTAGAGACCGGTGGTGGCTAGAGAAGACCAAGGGTGAAGACAACAATCTCCGGAAGCCCAGATTCACTTAGTCTGGAGGAAGTGGCAGCAGTGCTAACAACCCAAGCTGGCAAGGAAGTCAGTGGTCAGAGGCCTGGTGAGAGGCAAGCAGTGAGGAAAATGATCCCAGAGCAGTGGAGCAAGGGTCTGGGTACAGCAAAGGGACAAACAACACCTACAGAAGCTATAGTGAAAAGAAAGCAGAGAGCTCCCGTCAGAAGCTCTGATTACCTGTAAGAAAATATTTTCCCTTCTGTCAAGGAATCCCGGAGGGAAAGTGACACCAATGAGAGCGCCCAGCAGACAGTTGTTCTACAAGTATCAATAATCTTGGGGTTCTTAGAAACACTTAGGGAGAGAAACCACTTCATATATAAGCCGATAAGGAGCAGGACTCAGAGCCATTGAGACCTGAAGATAATTTTAAATATGACCAGACATCATCTTTTAATAGAGCTTAGAATATGGATATATACCATAAATTTTCTCTAGGTATGGGATTACGGGTGGGTTTTTTTTTTCTTCTTTGTTTCATCTCTGTTTTTCTAAGTTTTCTTCAACACACATGTAACAGTTTGGGTATTAAAAATAATCAAATTTATTTCAAAAACAAAATACAATTTTCCATTTACTAAATTACAAAGATTGAAAAAAAAATCTAACAGCCAGCATTGGCAAATGGGTAGAGAAGCAGGCACTCACTCTGCTCACGAGGACTAAAGGACTATGATATTTCTGCAGGACAATTTGAAAATAAAATCAAAATTCTTAAACAATTTTTATATATTTTATCCAGACATTCTGCTTCTAAAAACTTACAGTGCATAGAAAATTATCCTATTTTTATAAAAACTACTATGTAGGGGCGCCTGGGTGGCGCAGTCAGTTAAGCGTCCGACTTCAGCCAGGTCACGATCTCGCGGTCCGTGAGTTCGAGCCCCGCGTCAGGCTCTTGGCTGATGGCTCAGAGCCTGGAGCCTGTTTCCGATTCTGTGTCTCCCTCTCTCTCTGCCCCTCCCCCGTTCATGCTCTGTCTCTCTCTGTCCCAAAAATAAAAATAAACGTTGAAAAAAAAATTTTTTTTTAAAAACTACTATGTACAGATAGATAAATAAGGAGATAAGTAGTAAATTATACTTACAAAAACATACACCACATTAATGATAGTTATTACTAACAGGATCATGAGTGATTTTCATTTTAAGTATTCTCTTCCACATATTTCTGCAATGCAAATTGTTACTTAATCAGGGGAAATAAATGCTGTTTTAAATACATTTATGGAAAAGTTAACATGGCATTAAATTTACATCTTTTTCTCCTATATTTTGTGTCTTCTCTTTATCTGTGGTTATATCCTATTTTAATTCCTAGTGTCACTTGATTTCTTCAGGAGTAGGGCAGCAATTATTTCATAGTTTTCTCAATAATTATTTTTGTGAATTATTAATTAAATCTTCTCATTCCTGTTTTCTAACCCACTAAAATCTCCTTTTATCTTTATTAATTTCTTCTTCCTGGTCTCCTTTGATTTATTTTATTATTCTCTTTACAACTGCTGAATTGAAATCTTAGATACATTTATTTTTATTTTTTCTGATTTAGTGATATTAAAAATACAACATGTAAACTCTGATTTTGAACCCAGCTTCTTATTTCAAATGATTAATATTACCTATCTAGATATTTATCCTTTTTATATGAATTATTTATTACTCTCAGTATGATATTGGAACCAAATCTGCAACTAGTATTTAGACTTGATTTTATGTTTATTTCTTTATTCCTCACTCCTTTTTTTAAAATTTACATACAGTAAAACTCATCTTTTTTACATATGCATCTTTGGTGCATTGTGACAAATATATATAGTTTTGTAACTATCTTCACAATCAAAATACAGATTATTTCCATCAAAATGTTCCCTCTTGCCCCTTTGGAATCAATTCCCTCCTCCTACTCCCAACACCCAACAACCATTGATATATAATTTATATATTTATATAATTTCTATAATTGTACTCTTTCCATGATGGCGTGTTGCTGCATGTATCAGTAGTTTGTTCCTTTTTATCGGTAAGTATTTTTCCGTTATATAGGTGTGCCAAAATTTGCTTATCCATTCACCAGCTGATGGACATTTGGGTTGCTATAAATATTTTCATACAAGTCACTACTTGGACATGTTTTTGTTTCTCTTGGATGAATACCCAAGAATGGGACTGCTAGCCCTATGATAAGTATATGTTTATTTTTATAAGAAACTGCCTAACTGTTTTCCAGAGTGGCTGTATTATTTTGCATGTCCACTAGCAGTGTATAAAAGCTCCAGATGTTCCATATTCTCATACACTCACGAACACTTGGAGGTGTCACATTAGGGCTGGGATAAGAGAAGAGTGAAGGAGCAGGGTTATTTTTTTCTCTCTCTTTCCTTTTTTGTTGTTCTAATAAATGTGTAGTAGTATCTCATAGCTTTAATTTATATTTCCATAAATTACCATAATAATGTAAAATATATTTTCATGTGTTTATTTACAGTCAGTCATCAGTATCTCTTCCGTGATGAAGTATCTGTTTAAATTTTTTGCTAATATTTTAAATTGGCTTTTATTTTACTATTGAGTTTCAAAATTCTTTACATATTCTGAATACAAATCCTGACATGTGTTTTGCAAGTATTTTCTTTCAGTGTATGGCTTGGCTTTCTTTTTTTTTAATAGTATCTCTCAGGGCACCTGGGTGGCCCAGTCAGTTAAGTGTCCAGCTCTTGATTTCAGCTCAGGTCATGATCTCACTAGGTTCATGAGTTCGAGCCCCACGTTGGGCTCCACACTGACAGCACAGAGCCTACTGTGGAGCCTACTGTGAGGGAGAATTCTCTCCCTCTCTCTCTCTGCCCCTCCCCCCGCTCACATGCAACTCTCTCTGTCTCAAAAAAATAAGTAAACTTAAAAAAAAAGTATCTCTCAAAGAGCAGAAGTTTTTAATTTTGATGAACTCCAATGTATCAATTTTCTCTTTTATGTGTGTGTCTTTTGTGTTTTGCAGTTTGTATGTCCTAGTTAAGAAATCTTGGCCTACCCAAGGTCACAAAAATGTTGTCCTGAGTTTTCTTCTAGAAGTTTTATAGCTTCAGATTGTACATTTAAGCCTGTGATCCATGTTGCATTCATTTTTAAGTATGATACGAGATATGGATCATTTCAATTTTTTGCATATGAATGCACTTATTACAGCACTACCTATTGAAAAGACTATCCTACTGAATTACCTTGGCACCTTTGTTGAAAAGTAATTGATCATATTTGTGTAGATCTATTTCTAGTCTCTCTATTCAGGTCTATTGATCTATATAACTATCCTTTCACCAATATTATCTTGATTACTATATTTTTATAGTAAGTTTTGAGTCGTCCTCCAATTTTATTCTTTAATTACAAAACTCTACGTCCTTCATATTTCCATAATATTTTAGAATCAGCTTGTCAATTTTAACAAAAAAGTCTGTTGGGACATTGGTGGATATTGTATTAAATTTATAGATGAATTTGAGGAGAACTAACATTTTTACAATGCTGAGACTTCCAATCCATGAAGAGTATCTCCCTCCATTTGTGTAGGTCTTTAATTTCTCATCACTGTTTCTAGCTTTTTCATATTCAAATGTTCCACATTTTTAGTTAGATTTATTTCTAAGTATTTTATACATTGTGATGCTATTGTAAATGACACTTTTTTACTTGAATATAACTTTTCACTGTTACCTTCTTTTTTTTTTTTAAATGTTTATTTATTTTTGAGAGAGAGAGAGAGAGCACGAGCAGGGGAGGGGCAGAGAGAGAGGGAGACAGAGGGTCTGAAGACGACTCTGTGCTGACAGCACGGAGCCCGACGCGGGGCTCGAACTCACGGACCGTGAGATCATGACCTGAGCCAAAGTCAGACGCGTTACCGACTGAGCCACCCAGGCGCCCCTCACTGTTACCTTCTTATAGAAATTCAACTGATTTTTGTACACATTGCTCTTATAAGCTCTTTGCAACCTTGCTAAAAGGCATGCGGTTAGTAGCATTTTTTTGAGGGATTGTTTATGCTGGCAATCCACGCTGTCAAATAAAGACATTTTTACTTTCTTCTTTCCAATCTGCATGACTTTTATTTCTTTGTTTTTCTTTATTAAACAGACTGGAACCTAGAGTACACTATTGACTAGTAGTGGCAGGAATGAACATTTCTTTGTTTCCATTCTCTGGAGGAATGCACAGAGTCTTTCATCATTAAATGTATTTGCTGTATTTATGCCAGTACCATACTCTTTTGATTACTATAGTTTTGCAATATAATTTGAAATCAGGAAATGTGATGACCCCAGGTTTGTTCTTCTTTCTCAAGATTTCTTTATATTAGGAGTTTTTTGGGGTGCTATATAAATTCTAGGACTGTTTTTTCTATTTCTGTGAAAAATGCCATTGGAATTTTGATAGGGATTGTAGTGAATCTATAGATCACTTTGGGTAAAATGAACATTTTAACAGTATCAATTCTTCCAATCCATAAATATGGTATATCTATTTGTCATCTTAAATTTTCTTCATTAATGTTTTATAGTTTTCAGTGAGTAGAAAATGGTGGTTACTAGAAAATGGGAGTGGGGGAGAGGGGGAATATTTATGAAAGTATAACATTCAGTTATAAAATAAGTTTTGTAGATCTATTGTATAACATGGTGACTATGGTTGACGATAATGTACTATATACTTGAAATTTGCCAAAAGAGTAGATTTCAAGTATTCTCATCAGATCAAAAGTAAATAAATAAGTAAAACATAACTATGTGAGGTGATAAATATGTTAACTAGCTTGACTGGGGTAATCATTTCACAATGTATATGGATATCAAAACATCATGTTGTACATCTTAAATATATGCAACTTTTATTTGTCAATCATACTTGAGTAAAGCTGGGTGAAAACATAACTTTAAAAAACCAAAGTATATTTCCTTGGAGATCTTCCACTGATGCCCTTTACCAGGATGAGGAATTTCCTTTCAAGGTCCAATTTGGTGAGAGTTTTTATCAAGAATGGATGTTTAATTTTATCAAATAATTTTCTGCATCTATTATGATGATCATATAATTTTTCTTTGTTTTTAAATCTGTTGATATGGTATATTGCATTGATTCTGAATGTTAAACCAACTTTGCATTCCTGGTATATGAAACATGTGGTTATCACTACTCCTTTTAAGCCACAATTATCATGTTTAATTCCCTATCTTTGTTTTATCACTTCAATATTTCAGCAAATATTTTTGAGATCTTTTCTATTTTAGGCATTGGTCTAGGTAATAAGAAGGGAATAGTATGAGTAAGACCAGAAAAACCTCTACCCATCTGGAACTTATATGGGCAGGATGGGGGAGAGACAGTAAAAAGTAAACAAATGATTTCAAATGATATAATAGAGTTTCAGATAATATGCTTAAACAATGAGGTATTCACTATTTTTTTTTATATAAAACTTCAAGTTCAGAAACAGAACAGGCTCCAAGCAAGTTTTGTCATTGGCTCAATGATGTGCTCAAAAACCCAAATACCTTTCCTTACTCCACTGTTTGCTCCAATGTCATCTTTACCTACAATTGATCCTCCCTTGTGGTCATGATTAGGCTGCCAGTGAGCTTGTTCTTATCAATTCGCCTGTTAGGTTAGAAATTAAGAAGCTAAAAATCACCTCCCAGACTCGCTTACAGCTACATTTCTGTATATAAATTCAGTTCTGACAATTAGAAACGCTTGCTGAGGTTTGGAAGGCGGAATCTATTTTCCTATACCTTATTTGGCTGATTCAGCTGGCTAGCAGTCATCAGAATATGACTTCCCTTCCCTGCAGCAGTGTCTATTCTCCCTTCCCTGGTTGCTGAGTGGTTGTGAGGGTAGTTGAAGGGGCAGCAGCTGTTGTCATACTTTGGTTCACTAATCAACAAATCAAAGCTATGATGTCCATGTTCTAGCTCCCCAGGCTTCCAAAGACAGTTGCAGTGATCAATAGCAGCAGTGGTTGCTTAATTCTGCCCTAACTCCAGTAGTAGTCTCAGAGGAAGGAGCCCTCCTGGTGGATCAGTTCTGTATTTTCCTCATTAAAAAAAAAAAAAAATTCTAGGGGCTCCTGAGTAGCTCAGTCGGTTAAGTGTCCAACTTTAGTTCAGGTCATGATGTCACAGTTCATGGGTTCAAGCCCCGCATAGGGTTCTGTGACAGCTAAGAGCCTGGACCCTGCTTCGATTCTGGGTCTCCCTCTCTCTCTGCCCCTCCCCTGCTCACACTCTGTCTCTTTCTCTCAAAAATAAATAAACATAAAAAAAATTCTATTTTAATTCCAGTAGAGTTAACATACAATGTTATATTAGTGTACAATATAGTGATTTGACAATTCTATACATTACTCAGTGCTTATCATGATAAGTGTACCCTTAATCCCCTTCACCTATTTGACCCATCCTCTCACCTACCTCCCCTCTGGTAACTACCAGTTTGTTCTCTAGTTAAGAGTCTGTTTTGGGGTTGTCTATTTCTTTGTTGATTTGTTTTGTTTCTTAAATTCCACATGTGAGTGAGATCAGATGGTATTTGTCTTTTTCTGAACGACTTATTTCACTTAGCATTATATCCTCTAGATCCATCCACATTGTTACAAATGGCAAGATTCCATTCTTTTTCATGGCTGAGTAATATTCCATTATATTTTTTTACATTGATTTATTTTTGAGGGACAGAGCATGAGTGGGGAAGGGGCAGAGAGAGAGGGAGACAGAATCCAAATCAGGCTCCAGGCTCTGAGCTGTCAGCACAGAGCCCGACACAGGGCTCGAACTCGACCATAAGATTGTGACCTGAGCTGAAGTTGGACACTTAACCAACTGAGCCACCCAGGCATCCCTCCATTATTCATATATTATATTTTATATATATGTACATGTGTGTGTATGTGTATATGTATATATCACATCTTCTGTATCCATTTGTCTATCGATGGACACTTAGGCTGCTTTCATAGTTTGGCTATTGTAAATAATACTGCAATAAACATAGAGGTGCATATATATTTCTGATTTTGTGTTTTTATGTTCTTTGGGTAAATACTGGGTAGGGGAATTACTGGATCATACGGTAATTCTATAGTTCTATATTTTTCTGAGTCATTCTTGAAAGTCAAGCCTGGAACCTGCTCCCTTGGCCCTTGCAACAATTTTTAAAGCAATAATTCCTTAAATTAAACCACTTTCTGTTCAAAATACTTAATGTGGTTGCCTTCATCAAAACCTGGCTGATATATAAGATCTAGGTATCACCAGATTCCTAAGTACCAAAACAGTAAGCTATCAGCCATAGCAGGGATGCATCTGCCTTCCTCATGGGGATCATAGGGAAGAAATTCCTTAAAAGTGGGAAGATGAGTCATCAAATAACCCATGAAAGTGCCCATGAGAGTAAGAGGCAACTTTAGACACCTAGCACGTCTACAGAGTTCTGATAATAGATCATCACAACAGTGCCAGTTAATAAAATCTTCATTGTTCCCCTTACCTAATGTCCCTCTTTGTGGTCCAATCTTCAATGCTCTGAAACTAAGGTCAGCAAAATAAAAGAGGAGTAGATGTTCTGGTGGAGAAAGAGAGAAACAGAATATCTCTCTATTCCCCAACTGCAGTTCTGCTGCTCTAAATAGGCCCAGTTGGGGGAGGAGAAAAGTCACAACTTTAAATCAAAATGGAAGTTTTGACTATCACAGGAGACTAGACATTTTAATTACTGAACTGTGTTTTATGGCTTAAACTGACTTTAGGATTAGATTATTACTGAAGAGTAAATAGAAAAGTGATGGGCCCTGCTAGGGTCTTCAGGCCATGAGTGGGAAAAAAAAAAACTATCTTCATATATTAAACTTAAAGATACACTAAGACTCTAAAATAAAGTTGATTTATTTTTATAGGCCATGCACTGTGCTTGCTCAGTATCATAGTTACATTGTTTTTACATTCCATTGGTAATTTCAGCCAAATGGCAACAACTAACTAGGATGCTCTACACAGTCTGTTATCTTTTCCCATAATCTCTACTTCCTACCTTCCCTTGTTCTCCAATGTATGAGAATTCCCCAACCCTATAGACACTGTTTGTAATAGCCATAATATTTATGGACTGCTGTTAATATCAGGTCATCAGTTTTCTTAATCTCTTTTACTCATTTTGACAAAGTATCAATGAATGCCAGTTACATGGTTCTCCACTGAGAAGTTCCAGATGGTCATAAGGACTTAGGGGAATAATGTTGGTGTGATAAAATGATAACATATTCTATCTATCCTCATGATCAATTGTAACATTGGGATTAATAATCTTTTCTCCAAAGAGTGCTGTACAGATTAAACTGAGTAATACTTGAGAAACCACCTCCCAGAGATCAAGATACACAGAAGTCACTTAATGATGAACTCTGAATCTTATCTAAACGTCACTCAGTGCAGTTGTATCTCAATGTCATTAACTATAAATGCCAAAGATTCTTATGCTCCAATAGCATAAGGCACAATCTTACCCCTTAAGCTTCAAAACTCTTTTAAATTAACTAAAATTTAAAGCAAAAAGGAAGAATGGAGGCTAGAAAAAATTTTTAAGAAAGTTAAATCATATTGCTAATCGATGGTAATCATTTCCCATGAAAGAAATTTATTTTTGACTGAAAATGAACAAGTTGTAGTTAATGGTGGGATCTATTGCTGTATTAATATAACTTCCATGAAATACCATTAACTTTCTCTGCTTCACTTCTTCTATCTTTAAAATGGTGGTTATAGTTATAGTTGATGACTTTTACGACTGTCAAATTAAAAGTTATGTTCACAGTGGGAGAAATGGATTTGTGGATTTTAATAACATCTTCTCCTCCATGCAACATTGCCAGCAACAGAAAGTCCCTAGGACCCAAGCACTGGTATCAATGTGTACTCATATAATCAAGGTTATATTTATGAGTTTATAAAATAACACTAATAATGTCCCTTGTCTACTATATTTCCCAAAGTCTTTTCCTTCCACAGTTTGTGGAAAATCATTCTTATAACTTTGTGAACAACCTTCGAAACTAACTTCAGTGGTAGCAGGGAGGCTTACAAAGATAATAATGGACATCTAAGGAGTGTTTTAAAAAATCAGGCATGAGGTTTCACAGTTTTGAATATCAAGAGAAGTCCCAAATACAACCAGATCATCTGCTCAAGGAGACCTCATACATGTGAAGCAAAATGTGTCTAGAGCCCTCAAGAAAGTTGTTTCCTTTAATGTCTGGTTTCAGAGCAAGAAATACAACTGATAAAACTGATATTCTGTCCAATAAGCATGCATGGGTAGTTTTTTTTCCTAATTATGCTTTTCTGGGGGACTTCCTTCATGTGCCATTCAATATAATTGACCCTATGTCCAGAAAAGCAGAAATTTACTTGAATTCAGGGTGTACTGTCATTTACAAAGCTTCCTGCTAGAGGTTGGAGACTCATAACTGAAAATACATGTTTGCAATTCTCAGACAGTTTTTGGAGAACTTTGGGTTCTTCATTTTAAAGTTCTCCTACAGTATCAAGGTGACCATACCTTTTGTGGGACTTCCTGAAACTATACACATGGATGGCTTTGTCCTATTCCCAGTACCACTTCTGCCAATGCCTTACTAGTTTCTCCTGGGAACACTTCCTTAATCAGTCACTTACACACAAATCCTCTTTTTCAAGTCTTACTGACAGAGATCAAAATACGGTAAATCTAGTCTCTTAGGAACTGCTATGGATAAAAAAGAAGCAAACCTAAAGCAAAAGAGAATACATGGTGTAAAGATACAGCATGTTCATGGCAGAATTATTCACAGTAGCTGAAACATGAAGTAACCCAACAGTCTACCAATGGATGAATAGATAAATGAAATGTGGTCTACACACACAGTGGAATATTACTCAGCCTTAAGAAGGAAGGAAATTCCAATTTATGCTACAACATGGATGAACCTTGAGGACATTATACTAAGTGAAATAAGCCAGCCATGAGAAAACAAATATTGTATGATTCCATTTATATGAGGTACTTAGAGTAGTTGAATACATAGAGACAGAAAGTAGAATGCTGGTTGCCAGGAGATAGGGTGAGGGGTGGGGGCATAGGAAATTATTGTTTGAGTGATGCAGAGTTTCAGTTTCACAAGATGAAAAGAACTCTGGAAGTGGACAGTGGTGATGGGTGTACAACAATGTGAATGTATTTAACATCATTGAACCATACGTTCAAAACTGGTTAAAATGGTCAATTTTATATTATATATGTATTTTGCCACATTAAAAAAATGGGGAGAAAAACGGAATTGTAAGGATCTGGAAGTCACTTGTGAGACACAGGACACTACACTTGGGAGAGAGCTGATGTGGTTTGAAGCGTTGGGGTTCAGAGCCAATGGCCAAGAAAGAATTCTTGAGAGGTCTTAGGTGCAAAAAGTTTTCATTAAAGCATAGGGACAGGACCCATGGACAGAAAGAGTTGCACTTGGATTGTGAGGAGTGACTGATTATATATGGAGGAGAAAGTGGCATCAGGTTCCCAAGAAATTGAATCTGTAGGATTCTGGAAGTTTGGCTATTGTTAAAATTGCCTTTTTTTACTTGTAAATCATTAAGACAGTTGCAAACTGATGGAGACTTATGTCTTGCATAACTGTGATCTCTCTCAGTTAACCATTTATTTTTCCCTTTCCTTTGTTCTTGGCCAGCCAAGAGTGCCTGAGGAATGTCACACATATCCCACGGGAGGGGGGAGGGGGAGTCGTTAGTTCAGGCTTTGCCTTCAGCTTACCTTTGTTTCCCACATCAAAAACTACTAGAGGTAAGATACTATATGGTGCCAATGGAATACCTCTCAGTGCTGGCTCAAGAAAACAAGCCATACATTCCAGACATCCAAAGGCAGTTATCAAAAGCTGAGAGAGTCAAATGGCCCTCCCCAGAATACATAGGCTTACTAAGATTGGCTAGGTTAATATTAGAGCAAAAGAAGGAGAATATCAAGACCGCCACATAGTGCAATGGAGATCAGATGCCAGCAGCTACAAGACTTTAATAATAGCCAGTGGGAATTTATGAGCCACCCAGAGATAGACTCCCAGTGATTCGTCCGGGTGTGGGCTCAGTGTCTGACAGTTGTAACATCTCCTAGGGGAGATGATATGCATAGAAATCACCCCCATCACAAAAGGCAAGGCACGATGTACACCACAAGGAATATCCAAGTTGAATACTATGAAAATGCAGTGTAGAAGGAAATTTCTTCCAGATGAGAAAATTTGCAGCAGCTGAGACCATGTGAACAAAAGCATGGAAATGGTGTGTTGGGGGTCATAATCATCTAGAGATTTAGGAGGAGCTGTGATACAAATTATAAATACCACGGTATATTGATTAAAGCATTTATTGACTCCAGCAAACTCTGGGACTTACTCAAGTGTTCCTCACATTTAAATGTCACACACAGACACTCAAGCATTGCAAATGTTCCCAAGATATACACAGTCATTTGTTACACATGCTCATAGGTCACACACCAATTCAAATGTTTCTATTCTGCCTGCTTAGCCAGAATGCTAAAGGGAAGCTTTCAGCAGAGCAGTCAGAGTACTTCCCTCATGGAATGTTCCCTCTTCAAGGATTCTAAGGCCTTTTGATCTCAAAGGGAGGGCCCAGTCCCACCTTGGTTTTTCACTTTTACTCTCACAGAGTTCATGCTAACCTGCTATTCAGATCTCCAGAAACTCACAAGGTGATGAAAGCTTCCCCCAAAAGAAGTTTTTACTGGCCTTCATAGCATTAATAATGATAACTATGGTCACTTTCTATCACATACAAACTTAGAACATTAACAAACTCACAAGCTTTTTATTGATCATAATCCACATAGAGTCTTGTTAAGCAATTTGAAAATAAAAGCTGCTGGGGGTGAAACTCTTTACACTCACATTCTTCCCAACTAAACCTAATCTTTCCTAGAAACATGTAATTTCCCAAAACTGTATTAGGAGGAAATAGGACATTTGAACAGACAAATTACCAGCAATGAAGTTGAACTGGTCATCAAAAAACTCCCAAAAAACAAAATTCCAGGACCAGATGGCTTCTCGGGTGAATTCTACCAAACATTTAAAGAAGAGTTAATACTTGGGGCACCTGGGTGGCTCAGTCGGTTAGGATCCAACTTTGGCTCAGGTCATGATCTTGCAGTTCGTGAGATTGAGTCCCTTGCTGGGCTCTCTGATGTCAACACAGAGCCTGCTTCAGATCCTCTGTCTCCCTCTCTCTCTGCCCTTCCCTGGTCTCTTGCTCTCTCGCAAAAATAAACAAACATTTAAAAAAATTAAAATAAAGAAGAGTTAATACCGATTCTTCTCAAACTGTTCCAAAAAATAAAAGAGGAAGGAAATCTTCCAAATTCACTCTATGAGGGCACCATTACCCTTATACCAAAACCAGATAAAGACACTACAAAAATAGAGAACTATAGGCCAATATCTCTGATGAACATAGATGCAAAACTTCTCAACAAAATATTTGCAAACCAAATCCAATAATACATTTCAAAAGTTGTTCACCTCGATCAAGTGTGATTTATTCCTGGGAGGCAAGGGTGTTTCAATATTTGCAAATTAAGCAACGTGATACATCACAACAATAAGAGAAAGGATAAAAACTATATAATCATTTCAATAGATGCAGAAAAAGCATTTGACAAAGTACAACCTCCATTCATGATAAAAAGTCTCTAGAATTTGTCTCAGTGAGTGGCACCACAATCTACCCAAGTGTCCCAGCAATAGCTTCTATGTCATCCTTGCCTCTGCCCTACCTCTATTCACCTACATCTAATTAATTACCATATCCTGTGATACCTGCCTTACTTACCGTTCTCAGTTCTCCCCCTCTCTTTCCATCTTCATTTCTACTGCCTTAGTTTGGGCACAACCATGGCTTACTGATCACTCTGACAACTTTTTGTCTCCCTACGTTCACTCTGGCTCCCTTCACTTGGTTCTCCATATTACAGCCAGGTCTTTCTAATGTGTAGTGATAAGAATAAACTCCAAATACTTTACATGACAAACAGCTTTGTGAGGGTCCCAACAGGAAACTCATGACATACTCAAACTGGGAAATTGAGAATATAAGGAAGGAAAATTAATTTCAAAGCAGTGGGCAGAATTTAGAGTAACAGTGGGGTTACAAACTGCCTCTTTTTGGCCAGGACTTAGGGGTTTCCTGGGATTCAGGACTTCCAGTGTTAAAACCCAGAAGTCCCAAGCAAACCCAGGATGAGTTACTCAGATTCAAGCACAACCAGGATGTTAGGGTATGAGAAAGGAGTAGTCACCAGAACCCAGAAAGGAAAGGTGTTGGGAGACTACAAGAGTTGTGGTATTTGGAAGGGGAGCAACAACCAACTGATAGACACCCAGCAGAAAGGAAGCCAGAAAAACAGAGACCCAAAGCTCATGCTCATCATGCCTTCCCAATTCCTGTTGGTGCCTCCCATTGACCTAACCAAGAGGAAAGGGCAAGGGAGATTATTTGATGTTGTCATATGAATCAGTCTAGGGGAGGCAGAAGAGGGAAAAATAGAAAGATGGTGATAGAAGGAGTCAGTGTGACATTTCAGGCTTTGAAGATAAAGGAAGAGGGCCACAATCCAAGGAATACAGGTGGTCCTTAAAAAGCTGGACAAGTCAAGAAAATGAATTATCTCCTGGAGCTTCCCGAAGAACACAGCCCTGCCAATACCTTGATTTTAGTTCAGTGAGACCAATTTCAGGATTCTCATCTTCAGAACTATAAGAAAATAAATTTGTGTTGCTTTAAGCCATGATAATTGTGGTAATTTGCTACAGCAAGGATGGAAACTAACCCAGAAGGAAACTTAGAGGGCATCTGGGCCAACTTCTCAGCCAATACATAAGTTGAACCAGGGCTTAGACTGCTGTGGGAACTGAGTTCACTCTGCTGTTAGTGTGGAGTTTGTGAAGGTCTTTGACCTGGTAAGTGATATAGAGTTACGCTTCAGGAAGAATTATTCAGCTCCCTCCCACCTCAGGAATAGGTGAGATGGGAAGGAGGAATGACTGAATGAAAGATACAATCAGTCATAAAGCTACTACGAAAGTCTGGTTAAGAAGTGTGGGTTTAGGGGTGCCTGGGTGGCTCAGTCAGTTGAGTATCCACTCTTGATTTTGGCTCAGGTCATTATCTCATGGTTTGTGAGACAGAGCCCCATGTCAGGCTCTGGGCTCTCAGCACTTGGGATTCTCTCTCTCCCTCTCTCTCTCTCTCTCAAAATAAATAAATAAACTTAAAAAAAAAACTATGGGTTTAAAATGGGGGTGGATCCAGCAGAGAAGTGTAAGAAGACAAATTTGACAGAGATGTTGCCATCATGTAAAGAATGAGACTGTTGGGAATAAGAGCACACCTGGAGCCAGTGTGCTTGGAGAAGGTAAAGAATCCAAGAGAATGTGGCCACAGGGCAAATAGTATCTGTGACCAAATATTACATAAAATTACAAAATTTTGTCTGACCCTTTGAACAAGGAATTGAATTAAATGGTTCCATGGGATTTCATATCCACCAGGCTAACAAATTCCATCTTAAGAAGACCAGCAATGATGTCACTTGTTACCACATCTAATGAAGATATTTTGTCCTCACCTCACACTCACTCTTAGCTGAGCCATGTTCTCCTCATTGAAACATCTCCAAGTTTCTCCCGCTCAGTCTCTTTTGAGGGCTCCTCCTACTTCTTCCTCAATCTAAAATGTCGGAGTTGACTTCCAGGGCTTTCTCTTGTCCACATTCTCCTCCTTCATCTCATCTATTCCCACAACTTTAAATACCCTAACACTGCCGTCTCCTCATTTTACATCTCCATCCCAGAACTCTCTTCCAAGCTTAAGCCTCATACATTCAACTGCTTAACTGGTAACTTTACTTAAATATTTTTAAATCCATCTCAATTTTAAAGTACCAAAATTAGAACACTTAATTCCCCACCACACTCACAAAAAGCTCTGTTCGTCTGCCAATCTACCCATCCTATACTTCATCCCCAGATGGTCAAGCCAGCGATTGGGACTCAAATTGATTTTTTTTTTTAAATTCCTATATCCAGTCCCACAGCATTCCTGTGGGCTATGCTTCCAAAATATATCCGGGGTCTCTCCACTTCTGTCCATCTCTACTGCTAACACCATGCTCCAAGCCTAGTCTTTCATCTGGATGACTAAAAGTGCCTTCTGACTAGTATTCCTACTTTTACCTCGGTTCCCCTTGAGATTCAATCTCAAAATAGCAAGAATGATCATTTAAAATTGGATTCTGCTATTTTACTATTAAAAATACTTTATTGGCTTTGATATTTTAGATCCTGTCATCCCCTGATTAAAATATTTCAGATGCTTCCTGTGCCATTTAAAATTAAATACTACAATGTGATCTGGTCTCTGTGTATCTTTCCTGCTTCGTCTCACATTTCCACTGCTCATTGCTTGATCACACAGGATTTGACATTTCCTAGACATCACTGACCTGGGAATGGATACCTTTAATCCTGGCTCCTCTCCTGGCTTCTTCTCTTTTAGGTCTCAGTCTAACTGTCATGTCCTTGAAGAAGTCTTCCCTTATCACTTTGTCTGTTGCTCCTTACCCTGTTAGTATTTATGGAAATATTTTCTCTCCAGCACTTTTGTGTTCCCTCCACTAGAAAGTAAGCTCCTTGTGGATAAGCATCATGGGTCCTATTCACCATTGCATCTCCAGTACCCAACAGTGCCTGATTCATATTAGGTGCTGAATAAAGATTTCACAAGTAGGGGGCACCTGGGTGGCTCAGTCAGTTGAGCATCCAACTTTGGCTCAGGTCATGATCTCGCAGTTCATGAGTTCGAGCCCCGCGTTAGGCTCTGTGCTGACAGCTCAGAGCCTGGAGCCTGCTTCAGATTCTATGTCTCGTTCTCTCTCTTCCCCTTCCCCACTCATGCTCTCTGTCTCTCAAAAATGAATAAATGTTAAAAAAATTTTTTAAAAATATTTCACAAGTAGTAAATAAATGAAACACAGGGCTACTACATCTCATTTCACTTTGGCTCCTAACAATTTGACTACCTGAGGTCATTTAAAGTATCATCACTTTGACATGACCAAATGTTAGGATAGCCAAAAACAAATTTGCACTCAGGAGGAAAAAACTGACACTTTTTTTCCCATGTTGAACTGATCAGTTTAAACAAGGCTAATATATGATAGAGCATGGCTCAAAATAGGCAAGACTATAACAGATCTTTCCAGAGCCATAATGTCTCTACTGCAAATGGCAATGCAGATAGTTTTACTGTGATATTTTTCAAACTGTTTTATAGCCAGTCCTTTTCCTCAACTGCCCTTTTTAATGTCTGGTAGATTCAGGAAGACTAACCCGCTGGCAACCATTTCTTGAAACTAGGCAGTTTTACTTGATTTTTTAAAATTATTTTTCTCCTTATTTGAACACTTTTATTTTAGAATCTTAAAAGAAGATCCAATTTGGATTGTGTTTTTTGGCCTGATTTCTTCATTATTCAGTTAAGCTAACTGGATGTGTTAAATGTGTGAATATTTTGAGAGCATGCAAGCTGACACTCTTGTTTCTAGGAAATTTGTTCTTTATAGTCTGCATAGTTTATCATCTTTTGTCAAAGCTAATTGAGATTAATAATCTAACATTTAGATGCTATTGTTTAATAAAACATGGCTTCTACTAAATACTATTTAGTTATAATTCTGACAAAGTAATAGACACTCATTTTAGAAAATTTGGAAAAGATTTTTAAAAAAGAAAAATTTAATTATCAATAAAATTCCAACTATAAATAACATTTTCTTGCTTATTATGTATCCTTCCAAGGTTTTTATATACACATATACATAGTCATTCATTAACTCACTCATTTGACATTTATTGAACAGTTATTATTTTCAAAAAGAAGTCTAAATGCTGCTGACCAAGACAGATGAGGTCCATACATTCAGGTACTTTACTTTCTAGGCAACACATGAGAACACTAACGAATAAGATGATTTCCATTAGTGATGACAGCTATGAAGAACATAAAATAAGTAATGTGACGTAGTAAAGTTCATAAGGGGTGAGACAGTGAGGGCTGGCTACTTCAGAGAAGGTTCACAGGGAAGACATCTCTAAGAGTATATTTGATCTGAGACCTAAAGAACTAGGAAACACCAGTCATGGGAGGGTGTACAGGAAGGACATTCCACACAGAGGGAACAGAACATGCAAAGGAAGAGTCTTACTGTTTCTAGTAACTGCCACAGGTAAGTGTGGCTAAGTGTGGCTAAGACCAGAATATAAAAAGGCACAAACAGGGATCTCTCACATACATTATGCATTTTGACCAGCTTCATGCACACTTTTTAATTTGTGATATTTTTCACCCAGAGAATTTAAATTTTTATGTTGTCAAATCCATCAGTTTTTCTCTTTGTTGTTTCTTCCATTAGAAAGTCCTTTACCTTAACCTTCAATTAGAAAGATAATCACCTGTATCTTCTTCAAGCGCTTCTATTGTTTCACTAATACATCCAGTTTATTATGACCTATGATGAAGATTTAAGTGGTGTTTTTCCCTAAGTAAATAACTCATGTCTGAGTATAACTTTTTGAATAATCTTTTTTTCCCCTGCTAATTTTGATGGCACCATTATCATATCCTTATTTCTTATTCTGAAGACTAATGATAAGAAGAGTGATATGAGTGGAGTGACCTAAACAGTCTTTTAGGACATTTATTCTGGCAACAATTTGAAGAAAGAATTAACTGGTCAAGAGCCTGAAAGGTGGAAAATCAATCGGAAAGCTGCAGTCATCATTCAGACACAAGATACCAAAGGGCTTGAATTAGGGCCATGACACTCAGAATGGAAGAGAAAGTCAATAGGTAAGGAAAACACTGAAGATATTAAGCAAGCAAAACTCATCAAATGACTGGATATGTGGCTGAAAAAAATAAGGAGAGAAAATCCAAGATGACTCTGAGTGTAACTCAAAGTGTAATTCCTCCCTATTGATTCATGCTGCTTCTTCATACTTAAACAATCACATTTACTTATTATTCAAAACTCAAATTAAATATTGGAGCAAGGCAAAATCCAGCAGGCTTTTCTCGTAGCACATGAGAAGCAAAAATTTAGGAGCCAAATCTACAAATTGAGTCCTGATCTCATCTATCCCATATCCCTGTCTGAAAACATTGCTTATCTGGAATTTACTCTCAATGGGCTGAATTACACTTGTTTCACCTCCAGCTTCCCAAATCTTGACTTCTGCTTCTTTTTCCTTCAGGGAAACCAGTGTGGCTTCCCTCTCTTCCTCATGTTGGATTAGTCTCACCAAGAGGAGGAATTAAGGTGACCCTTAGGGCTGTGATAATTACTCAGATGGCTGTAAGTCACTCCTCAACAAACTTGATCCAAGCCTTTCTTATTCTCCAAAATAGCCTCCATGGTATCCTAGTGAATGTTCCTCTGTAGAAATTCTTCCAACCCAATCACTTAGGTAGAACAATTCTCCCAGGTATTCTTCCTCATGGTTTCAGAGGTAAGGGAGGCCATCCATCCTCCCTTATGCCAGTCAGTATTTCTAGACAGTCAACATTTACAGAAGATTTGAACACAAATATGAAAATTATATGCTACCACCTACTTCTATCCATGGCACTATAATGCATAGGGTTATGAAAGCATTTACCATGTTTACCTTAAGAATATTAAGACAGAAAGGAGAATGGTGGTTACCAGGGAAGTGACTACTCAGTGGATAGGAGGTTTCTGTTTTATGAAAAATTCTGGAATTAGATAGTGGTGATGGTTGCACAACAGTGTGAATGTGGTTAATGCCACTGAACTGTACACTTCAAAATGGTTAAAGTGGTAAATTTTATGGTTGTGTATTTTATCACAAATTTTTTAATTACATTTGCTTATTTTGTTGTTGAGGATGTCTTTACCAGATTTCAAGACGCCCTCTCTATAAATATCCATGGGAGAAATGTCTGACTATATTACTAATATTCTCAATTGCAAAGTGGATCATGTTTCCCTTTAACACTGGCCAACAGGAAGCTTTGGGCCAACTTTAGCCTTTCCCTGGCAAGTGCATAGTATTTCACAGCTTGTCTTTTTGCACTAATTCCAGGCTCCACTGTACTTTCCTATCTTTATTTTTCCTTTGCTTCATTTTTCATTCCTACTTTCAATTTATTTTATCTTGCTACCATATATAAATCTTTGTGAGATACCTTAAATCATTTTAATAATCTGGCAGAATATAAATAACCTAAACATCAAAGTATGACCAGATATGGCATTTGCTTATTTTGTCTCTCATAATGTCGTTTCTTTTCTTGGTATAAACTCCAAGACGGTCCTTGCATTGAGATCTCTGAGAAATCCTACTAGACTTGAGACACATTTTTATTAGGTAATTAGCTTCCTCATAGTGAACTTCTTTTTTCTGACTTTATTCACACCTGGTACTTTCTTTGGTTAACTGAACACTGTCAAGCACCATATTACAAATGCAGTGATAATGATGAAGTGTCCTTAACTCTGAGTAACAGCCACTGTTGAAAAAACAAATCACACTTCCTCTCTGTCATGTTTTTACTGCTTTCCATGATTACAAGGAACAAGAAGCTTAGCAGTGCCTTTTTGTCCAAAGTGCAAAAAAAATGGTACATTTTAGAAAAAAACAATAGACTGCTATGATACACATTTTTCTTATGTTTGTGGCAAACTGGAAAGAACATAAATAACTCCTCAAAGCAATGATGCAGAGGCTTTTTTTTTTAGAGGAGTCCCATAAAACAGAGACTGGTTACAATGGCAGAGAATATTTTTAAATGAAATTTCCACAGCTGGTTTGGAACAAAGACTGAATAAATGAACATTTAGAATATGGCTTAGAGATTAGACTGGTCATTAAGGCTTTATTGCTGACTAATATGGTGGCAATAGTAATGAGTTTATTTGCTCAACAAATGCAGGGTCCATCTGAAAGCCTCCAATGTCGGTCACTGAGACTCACTGTGGACCCCAAGAATTTGGGGCAGAGAGGGCAGACAAACTGTAAATAAAAAAAAAAAAGAGGACCAGAACCACATGCATAGACTTTAAACCCTACCTTAAAGATATTTAACTGATCTCTTCTGAATTCTCTCTTGAGCCAGAAAGGTAGTGATTTAAAGATTAATGTCAGATGCATTACCAAGTATTATCTTATGTTGAAAGAGCATCAAGATTTATAATTATCAAAAAACGAGTTGTTGTTGCTTTGGAAGATGTTGCTTTTCCGGTACAGACATGTTCTCATTTGAAGCTCACAACAGCCATATTCAAGCAAATGAGGAAACATTCTCTGAGAGGCAAAGCAATTTCTTAACAGTTATACAGAGAGTAAATGGCAAGATCAGGATTCAAAACAGGATCTGTTTGGGTTCAGCACCAGGGATCAGCACCATTACACCACAATGCCTCACAGACTCACTCAGCAAACTGACAAAATGCTCTCACAGACTTCTGAGGAACACAAAGAAAATGCTGCTGCAACAAAATTTAACAGTTCAAAGATGCTGTGATTTTCACTAAATCGCCTGGGTTATGAGTGCAGGAAGCAAAATATAACCTGGGTTTCCCAGCACTCGGTCCAGAACTTAGGCACTGCAGCACATGCATTAGTGTGCACATGTATATACACATATATACACACACACATACACATATGCATGCACACACAGAGAGTGACGGGAGATCGACTTTACAACTGCACACTACTGATAATGCCAAAGAAGAAATGCATCACCTTATGCTGAAGAAGCTGTGAAAGCAGAAAAATCAATCTACTGTTTTAATAAAAAATGTGGAAACTGAGAAGATGAGCTATGGTGCAATCACTTTGGGCGGACCTGGCTGTTTTGCTATTAATCATTTCTCTACTGTGCAGTCAGCAGAACTTTATTTAAGTCTATTCGGTGCTTTGTTGGGTCCACTTCAGAGGCACTGTAACCAAGTGGGATGAGATTATGAAACCCTTATTGTATCCTCAGGATTGGAAACTGTGCCCATAATTGCAATCTTCAAGTAGAAAAGATTAACCCTGAAAAAAAGACAATCATTTTCCACAAGACCAGAATATCAAAAGTTCCGGACATGACAACTTACATTCTAGCAATTACAAACCTCAGATTGGAGATAAAATCTTATAGTGTATCTGGAATCAGTCTTCAATCACTAACTTTCTGTTTTAAGAAACAGTTCAAATAAGATTAATTTCTTACAAGTAGGGTCTTAAATTTCCTTATAGATTCGGTTAGTTTTGTCTTCTACTCCCAAACTAATTTGTGGATGTCAGTAACTGCCTCAGAGGCCTTCAGACTGTTCCCTCCCGATGTCTAATTCTACTAGTTACTGAGTTACCTAGAGAGAATAGGGAGCATTTTTTTACCAAGCCTCTTAAATTAACATACATGAGTGAACTGAATACCTAAAATATCCAAGATCTTGAAGAATCAGCCTATATATGGGAAGACGCTAGTCCAAAAAAAAAAAAAAAAAAAAAAAGGAACAATGCCTTCAAGGACCCATCACCACTAATCCCTCAGCAGTACACTCTTTAGGTCTAAGCATCCTCCCTGGGAATGGATGTAGCTATCGTGCATCCAATATTGATGACCATTTTTGAACCAAGCTTGACTACCATTAGGTTCCCAACATCAAGAGCTGTCCGAGGCAGAGGTGTTAAGTCTCAGCATCAACCCAGAAAACATGAGTAGGGTCCCTTTTCTAAATATCATATTCCCTTCTGAGACAGAGCTACCTGAGCCAAGGGTTTTCTTTGTATTAGATCAATTGTTTTCTATTGCTTTGTGAAGGAAAAACCCCAAACACAAAAACAAAAGGATGCATTTGCTGAGGAGTAGAATATTTTATCTTCTTATTTTCATTCCAATACTAAACATCTTTAACTCTTTATGACTCCCTCCCCTTACACTCTGCCCCAAGGATAACAACACTCTATAAGACTTTTTGTGTCCTACAAGTTTGCTATCCCGACACTTCAGTGGCCCTGGCTGTGGATTTTGCTGGCCTCTGCACATTTGCATGCTGTGCTATCCTACCTTGAGTTCGGTCTTCCTCATTCCTCCCCAAAAGGCTCCTCTTTCCAATGTGTTACCTGCTTTCTCCTCAACTGTAGCACCAAAAAGACCTCATGACTCTCTAAGGCCCTCAGTGGCCTCACCTTTGGCAAAATCATCCCAGGAAAAGACCTCACTAACCAAACTCCAGGTCCCATAAGAGGCCCATCCTTGCCCACTGGTCACAAAACCTAAGACTTCATTTGTCCTAGATCCCTCTCGTTTTTCAGTGTCAAATCCACCAACAAGTCTAGTCTCAGGACAAGTAGTGTCAGTCAGCAAGCTAACTATTAAATATTTCTGGCCAAAGAAACACATGTAGCATTAATATGAATGCATTTCCCTATCAGCATCATCTAAGTCTGTTGGGCAATATTCAGGTCCTTAAGCATGCAGATTAATGCTGTTTATCTCAGTTCTGTTGTTTGGGGGTACAAATAAATTTCTTTGGGATAAAAAAATGAGAAAGATTATTCTCTAAAGAGGTATCCTTCTTTGTATCGCTTTCTTCTTTTCTCCCCCTTTCAAAGTGTCTATCGTGTGTGTATACCCAGGTAAAATTCTAACTTCCTATTTAGAACAGGTGAGTGGGGCTTAAAAAGAATATTTTCACATAAATTAAATCTTCTGGGGGGTGCTTGGGTGGCTCAGTTAATTAAACATCCAACTTCAGCTCAGGTCATGACCTCACGGTTCGTGAGTTTAAGCCCTGCATTAGGCTCTCTGCTGTCAGCATGGATCCTGCTTCAGATCCTCTGTCCCCATCTCTCTCTGTCCCTCCCCCACTCTCTCTCCCTCAAAAATAAATAAAAACATTAAAAAATCTTCTAATTCCTTTCATCATCCCTTTCCAAGACATGAATTACATATGCATAGACCAAACGATGAGTTTCTACACAATACAGTCATCAATTTTATATAGATTACTAAAAGCATATTCATTCAGATTCCATTAATTTGATATTTCTCATGAAGTAGGTTTAGCTGTATTCTGTGAAAAATTACTGTCCTAAACAAATGAAGACGAAGTACGAAGTGGGCTTTATATGACATCAATCTTCAATCTCTTCTAAACTACATTTTTCTCAAGAATTCTAGAACTATCTGTATACACATGTCACAAAGTTCTTCATTCATCAAATCATTGTTATTTTGTTTGTGCCAAACATCTACCCTCAAGGAATTTACAATCTGGTAACTACAAACTATGAATTTCCCTAGGTAGAAATCATTCTTATGGTTGGATTTTTAAAGTATCTAAGACTTTTGTATGTAAGAAAGTCACTATACATAAGTTGTGCAACAGAACAATAAATACATTATGACTTTATGACTTAGCCTCAGAACTAGATCATCCTGATATCTGTGTATTAACCTACATGTACCTTTCTTATCCCCTCATCTGGCTCTACCACACCCTCACCAGTACTAACAACTATCCTGAAATTTGTAGCTATTATTCTTTTGCTTTCCTTATAGCACTGCTCCATGTATGTGTATTCTTAAACATTAACTTAAGTTTTGCTACTTTATAAACATTTTAAAAATCAAGTTGTATTAAGTTGTATGGACTCTTTTGTAACCTGCTCTTTTTTGTTCACTGTTTTTAAGATTCGTCTATCCTACAGCTGTGTAGTTATGATCTGTTCATCTTCACTACCATACAATATTCCATTTATTAATCTATTCTCATGGTGATGGACATTTGGCTGTTTCCAATAATTTTCTATTACGAGTAACAGTGTTGACACTGCTATGAATATCCTTGCATGTGTATGGTATTTATATTCAAGAGTTTATCTAAAATATACCTAGGAAAGTGCTGGAGTACATTCAAGTTTACAATATAATGCTAAAGATCATTTCAAAAATGGCTGTGCCAATTTATACCTTCCTCAGCAAGGTATAATTTTCCATTGATCCATATCCACTCCAACAGTTGATATTGGCACATCTGCCTTTTAAATTTTGCCAATTTAGTGAATATGTAATGTCATACCTTTGTGAATTTAACTCACATTTCCTTGATCATCAATAAAATTGAGTACATTATTATATGTTTCCTGGCCATTTGGATTTCCTTTTTAAATGTCTATCCAAGCCTTTTTGTTCATTTTGCATCAGTTTGTCTTTTTCTTATTGATTTGTAGGTATTATTTATTGATAAAATCTTACTGATTTGCAGGTAATTCTGTGTCAGTTACATATGTTGCAAATTACATCTCCTGATTTGTGATTTGTCTTTTCATCCTCTTTATGGTGACTTTTGTTGAACCAAAGTTCTTCCTCTTAATGTAATTGAATTTATTGGTCTTTTTTTTTTATTTTTTTTTTAACATTTATTTATTTTTGAGACAGAGAGAGACAGAGCATGAATGGGGGAGGGGCAGAGAGAGAGGGAGACACAGAATCTGAAACAGGCTCCAGGCTCTGAGCTGTCAGCACAGAGCCCGACACGGGGCTCAAACTCACGGACCGTGAGATCATGACCTGAGCTGAAGTCGGACGCTTAACCGACCGAGCCACCCAGGCGCCCCTATTGGTCTTTTCTTTCATGATTAATGCTTTTTATGTTTTAAGAAATTATACTCACCTCTGAAGCAAAAGAGATAATAAATCATGCCTTTGATCTATTAACTATTTGTCTTTAAAAATTATATAATTTAATTTCCTTGAAGTATTCTACAATTTTAACCAGTATTTGGGATTCATAGGACCACCTGTATCACAATCACCTAAGTAATTAAAAAAATTTTTTTTAACATTTATTCATTTTTGAGATTGAGAGAGGCAGAGCATGAGCAGGGGAGGGGCAGAGAGAGAGAGACACAGAATCTCAAGCAGGCTCCAGGCTCTGAGTTGTCAGCACAGAGCCCGACGTGGGGCTTGAACTCACAGACTATGAAATCATGACTTGAGCTGAAGTCAGCCACCCAACTAACCGAGCCACCCAGGTGCCAACCCTAACTCACAGGTGGATGGGTAATGGGTTAAATAGGTGATGCAGTTTAAGGAGTGCACCTGCTGTGATGAGCACCAGGTGATGTATGGAATCGTTGAATCACTATATTGTACACCTGAAACTAATATTACTGTATGTTAACTAGAATTTAAATAAAAACATTTAAAAATAAAATAAAATGCTAATTTACAGTCCTCATTTTTTTCAACAAACATTTATTACATAACTTTTACATGACAAGTCTGTTCTAAGCCTGAGAATACAGAAATAGACAAGACAAACAAAATACCTCTGATAGTCTGTAGTTTACATGTATGGGAGAGAAAGAAAATAAGCAATAAATGGGTAAAATTCATAGCATACCTTCTTTTTATTTGTCTTCCTCCTTTTGTTTCTCTACTATGGGGCCCCTAGTCTCTTCTGACTGTTCTGCTATGGCAATGACATCTTTACAGATGCTATCAGAAAAGCGAAGCTATGACATGTTTAGCCTTGAATATTTAATTCTAGGGACAGCTGATAGCATACAACAATAAGCAGGATGCTAGTGAGTCATAAAAACTCACTTCTAATAGAGAGCAAATTGTTTCAAATTGAGTATTTCTCTAAACTTGGCAGAAGCACACCATCTTGACTGATGTTTCAATACCTGATCATACTAATAAATGCACCAAGGCCCTTGCTTTTATTTAAAAATAATACGCTTTTTTCTTATTTGAAAAACTTTATTGCTTCAATGGCAAATTTAGATCTTACATTTTGGATTTACAATAAAATATTTAACTATATTATCTTCGAATAACTATGGACACTGCACTCTGGGAAAGTTCAAAGTTGAAATTAAGATAGAAAAAGAGATTTCACAGCTAATCTTGCTTAAGGCTTCTGTGCAAATTGTCTGTTTGCAATTTAAATATTTATTTATTTGAGAGAGACAAAGAGTGTGAGTGGAGGTGGGGCAGAGAGGGAGAGAGAATGCCAAGCAGACTCCACATGGTCAACAAGGAGCCCAACACAGGGCTCAATCCCACGAACCTCAAGATCATGACCTGAGCTGAAACCAAGAGCCAGACGCTTAACTTAATGAACCACCCAGGTACTCCTGTCTGTTTGCAATTTGGCCCCCAAATCTCCTTATGCTCTCACCTGCATTTTAGGGGATGACAGCCTGAGAACCAGATTTTCCCTAATCTCTACAACAGAGTTCTGGGTTAGAGAATGCCAATGAGAGGCATCATGCATGATTCGACGGTAGGAAAGAGGAAAGCCAATTCATTGTTCCCCAGCTACAGCAGACATGGGACCCTGCAAATGCAGGATTTTGCAAGCACCTCTATACATTTCCTCATGCATCTCCTAACTTGGTGCTGCAGGTTTGTGAAGTGGCTGCAACTTACTGATTTCCTGAAAGCTGGTGGTGAACCTGAGATCTAGCAATGGCCTTCCTTCACCTTCTATACTTGCAGTTTCTCTAATGATTGTAAAAGCACCTAATTACTTATATTAAAACCCTATCTTGGTTGAAATACGTGGAGTGGATTCTGTTTTCTAAACTAAATTCTGAGTAATGTACCATCCCATTCCATTTTCTTTTGCCTTTCTTGTTTTCTAAATCCCCAAATCATGATTATTTGATTGGTAGCCTTCAAACACAGAAGACACTCCCCCCACCCAGATTACTGAACTGGAGACCTGAAACCCCAGAAAATCTAACCTTTAAGTTAATTGATTGGGAGCCCAACAGATCCTTTGAACCATAGGAAAAACAAACCTCAACAAGAGATGTTGTATTTCATGAGTATTATGGCCATAAAATTTTCACAATATGCAGGAAATTCTATTTATTAATATGTATGTACAAGTACTAAAATGGCCTTTTTGAGAATTATGTATTTTGAACATCTGATCAGGTAATTGAATCTACTAAACTTTAAAGGTCATATCACTACTAAAGGCCAATTTACTGAACATTCAAAGTATGCCTTACAATTTAGCATCTGTGGTAGTTTGCTAGGGCTGTCAGAACAAAGTACCACAAAATGAGTGACTTACACAGAAGAAATTTATTGTCTCACAGAAGTCTGAGATCAAGGTGTCGGTAGGGCCATGCTCCCTCTGATGGGAGTGTGAAGGCACTAGGAAAAGATCTTCTCTTGGCCTCTCTCCTAATTTCTGCTGGTTTGCTGGCAACCTTTGTTGTTACTTGGCTTGTGAGTTATTACCCCAATCTCTGCCTTGTCTTCACGTGGTGCTTTTCCTAGTGTGTGTCTCTGTGAGCAAATTTCCCCTTATTTTAAGAACACCAGTCATATTGGATTATGGCCCACCTTAATTACCTCATCTTAGCTTGATTAACCCTCTAAAGACCCTATTTCCAAGTAAGGTTACGTTCTGAGGTACCAGCAATTAGAACTCAAACCTATCTTTGGGGAGGGACACAATTCACACCAGCATCCTTTAGAATTGTTTTTCACTAATGTCCTCAAGGCAAAATGTCAAGAATACATCACAAGCCACATTCTGAATCTAATAAAATTCTAACAATTAAAAATAAGTAGAGCTTAGTCCTTAAGTTTTCTTCCCATATGTCACTCAAATGAAAAGAGTGTCTGCCAATTCTAAATGACCTTGATCTTTTTTCATGCTGTGTATTTAGATCTTTAATTATAACAATAATATATGATTATAAAAAGCCATTTAGAGGTGCACAAACCAGGTATCTTTTCCATCCTCCTCTCCTCCCCACCCTCAAGTCCAATGTCACGGAGAAGTTCCATTCAGAGTACTGGATTCAGATCCATCCAGATCTTTTTAATACATGCACATATAAACATTGTTCTCTTTTTTGCTTACTTGAATTTCCTAACATGTCTGAATAAACACATATACAGCTTACCTAAAACAGAAAAAATAAAAGCTTTAAGGAAATGAAATGGAAATTTTATTCCAAGTTATGTTAAGTGTATCTCTAGAATTTTAGAGGAAAAGCAGGACATAAATATCTTTAGTGGGGAAAAAGGCAACTTATTTGCAAAATGCAATAGAAATACCTCTTAAGTTCATTATTAGTTCAGTTACTATTCAATTGGGAAGGAACCAACTAGTGTAGTTTCTGGCACACAATAGTTGTTCAATAAATATTAATTAATTAATAAGATTAAAAAGTATTCTCCAGGAAACATCTTTTGGGGCTGGAAAGTCTGGATTAGGACTCTGAGGGGGCACAGGTGGTGTTGTCATTGCTTCTTCCAACGAACAGTTGGGAGTTTCAAAGAGAAAGGAGGCTATGGGAGGTTAAAGGCTGGCTATGCAGATGGTGTTAAAGAAAGAAATTTAGATTTCTGGACTGCAATCTAAAACACCAAAATGATACGCTCTGGGCTAGAAATGCAGCACATGTTAATAGTACAGGGAAGCATATGTTTGTACAAAAATGAACTACTAATCTGAGTAAAAGGTCCTGAAAATGGAGAAGATCTAGACACTGGCTGAAACTTTGCTTCAATTAAGTATCATTAAACCAAATCATTGAGCCACTTTCATCCAAGTTACTTTTTAAATGATAACACAATGTCCACAAGCCCTTCTAATCTTAATATTCAACATATCTATAAAAGAGAGAGAAAAATTAAAAAGTGACATATGGATCCACCAACTAAGGAGACCTAGCAGGCATGACATGGAAGAAATTACAATAATGCCCAAGGTACCCAGTGGTGTCCAGGAGATATTATTAACAACAGATTCACAAATAATAGTCATAGTTCCCATATGATTATACACCAACATGTAGAGTGTGGGTAGAGAACAAAGAAATCTTGATATTCTTTTTAAAAAGACAAAGGCAACATTATGGTTGTCCTCAGACTTGGTAGGCAGCTGCACAGAAATGGAATATTGTGGTTTATATAAACAAAGAAGAGGCAGAATTTTGTTTAGTGTAAATAAGACCTACACTTGCTCAGAGATTCTTAAATGTGAGGGTAAAAATACCCAGAAGAATATAAGGGTAAGGACAAGAGAAGAAATCAATTCTTTTTTTATTTAAAAAAAATTTTTTTTCAACGTTTTTATTTATTTTTGGGACAGAGAGAGACAGAGCATGAACGGGGGAGGGGCAGAGAGAGAGGGAGACACAGAATCGGAAACAGGCTCCAGGCTTCGAGCCATCAGCCCAGAGCCTGACGCGGAGCTCGAACTCACGGACCGCGAGATCGTGACCTGGCTGAAGTCGGACGCTTAACCGACTGCACCACCCAGGCGCCCCATGAGAAGAAATCAATTCTGATAATTCATTTGTTCATCCATTCATTCAACCTAGAAGATATTCAAAATATTTAACAATGGGTATGGTACAACCAATCAGAATGTACACTCTGGCCAATCAGAAGAGATACCAGCTGTAAACAAATGGTATAAAGGCATGAGGCCCCTGGTGCACATATGCTGACCACCTACCATCTCTCCATTCAGCAACTGAATAAATACATAAGAACAGTGGTATTCCCTGCTCATGGATTGGAAAAATAAATATTGTCAAAATGTCAATACTACCCAAAGCTATCTACACATTCAATGCAATCCCAATCAAAATTGCACCAGCATTCTTCGTGAAACTAGAACAAGCAATCCTAAAATTCATATGGAACCACAAAAGGCCCCGAATAGCCAAAGGAATTTTGAAGAAGAAGACCAAAGCAGGAGGCATCACAATCCCAGACTTTAGCCTCTACTACAAAGCTGTCATCATCAAGACAGCATGGTATTGGCACAAAAACAGACACACAGACCAATGGAATAGAATAGAAACCCCAGAACTAGACCCACAAACGTACGGCCAACTCATCTTTGACAAAGCAGGAAAGAACATCCAATGGAAAAAAGACAGCATCTTTAACAAATGGTGCTGGGAGAACTGGACAGCAACATGCAGAAGGTTGAAACTAGACCACTTTCTCACACCATTTACAAAAATAAACTCAAAATGGATAAAGGACCTAAATGTGAGACAGGAAACCATCAAAACCTTAGAGGAGAAAGCAGGAAAAGACCTCTCTGACCTCAGCCGTAGCAATCTCTTACTCGACACATCCCCAAAGGCAAGGGAATTAAAAGCAAAAGTGAATTACTGGGACCTTATGAAGATAAAAAGCTTCTGCACAGCCAAGGAAACAACCAACAAAACTAAAAGGCAACCAACGGAATGGGAAAAGATATTTGCAAATGACATATCGGACAAAGGGCTAGTATCTAAAATCTATAAAGAGCTCACCAAACTCCACACCCGAAAAACAAATAACCCAGTGAAGAAATGGGCAGAAAACATGAATAGACACTTCTCTAAAGAAGACATCCAGATGGCCAACAGGCACATGAAAAGATGTTCAGCGTCGCTCCTTATCAGAGAAATACAAATCAAAACCACACTCAGGTATCACCTCACGCCAGTCAGAGTGGCCAAAATGAACAAATCAGGAGACTATAGATGCTGGAGAGGATGTGGAGAAACGGGAACCCTCTTGCACTGTTGGTGGGAATGCAAATTGGTGCAGCCGCTCTGGAAAGCAGTGTGGAGGTTCCTCAGAAAATTAAAAATAGACCTACCCTATGACCCAGCAATAGCACTGCTAGGAATTTACCCAACGGATACAGGAGTACTGATGCATAGGGGCACTTGTACCCCAATGTTCATAGCAGCACTCTCAACAATAGCCAAATTATGGAAAGAGCCTAAATGCCCATCAACTGATGAATGGATAAAGAAATTGTGGTTTATATACACAATGGAGTACTACGTGGCAATGAGAAAGAACGAAATATGGCCCTTTGTAGCAACGTGGATGGAACTGGAGAGTGTGATGCTAAGTGAAATAAGCCATACAGAGAAAGACAGATACCATATGGTTTCACTCTTATGTGGATCCTGAGAAACTTAACAGGAACCCATGGGGGAGGGGAAGGAAAAAAAAAAAAAAAAGGACGTTAGAGTGGGAGAGAGCCAAAGCATAAGAGACTGTTAAAAACTGAGAACAGGGGCGCCTGGGTGGCGCAGTCGATTAAGCGTCCGACTTCAGCCAGGTCGCGATCTTGCGGTCCGTGAGTTCGAGCCCCGCGTCAGGCTCTGGGCTGACGGCTCAGAGCCTGGAGCCTGTTTCCGATTCTGTGTCTCCCTCCCTGTGTCTGCCCCTCCCCCGTTCATGCTCTGTCTCTCTCTGTCCCAAAAATAAATAAACGTTGAAAAAAAAAAAAGTGAGAACAAACTGAGGGTTGATGGGGGGTGGGAGGGAGGGGAGGGTGGGTGATGGGTATTGAGGAGGGCACCTTTTGGGATGAGCACTGGGTGTTGTATGGAAACCAATTTGTCAATAAATTTCATAAAAAAAAAAAAAAGAACAGTGGTGTGTGCGTGTGCATGTGTGTGTGTGTGTGTGTGTGTGTGTGTAAAAACTTATGGGACACTTTTAGTCACCTATACTCCCACCTTGCATGACACCTTTGCTCCAAATTATTGTTAATAAAATTGTTAAGACCACATATTTTCTCTTTCAAGAAAAAGTTTTGAAATTTGCATTTAATTTAAAAACTCATTCTACATAAATATATGGCTTAATCCTATATTTTTCTGGTCTCAAATATCTTTTAAACCATGTTTTGCTCATTCTTGGGTCAGTGAAGTAAAGCATCCAATAGTTTTAAGTGTTTCTCTATACTTTGCATATTTGAGAATGTGTTTCTCTTGCTTTTACATATGAAATCTAACTTAAATAGGTATTAAATTAAATAGGTATGTCTGAAAAGTTACCTCATAGAAATTTGAAATTAATGCCCCATTGTTCTCCAGTATTTATCATTCCTAAGAATTCTAAGCCAAACAGATTTTTATTCCTTTGCAGGAAAACATTATATGCATTGAGATGTTTCTCTTCATCTGAGTATATTTTGCCAGTATATATCCAAGTGTGATTTTTTAAAATATTTTTATTCTTTTTTCATTTTTATAGATTCCCTTCAGGAAACATTTCTGCTTTTATGTCTCTATTATTGTTTCTGTTTCTCTGTCTATCCTTATGCTATTCTTTTCTTTTTCAAAAGAGCTATAACTCTAATAGTTTTCTGAAATATATATATTTTATATATTTCATTGGTTTTCATGTTATATATATTTGTGTATTTATATATATATATTATATGTATATATACACATAATATATAGACATAATTTTTAGCCCCATAACTCACATATGCACATAATTTTTAGCCTCTGCCTCTGAATCAGACTATTTCTTTTCTTCCTTTCCCTGGCTCTGCCACAATTTTTCTGTTGGTTTCATGTTGCGTGACAGATGTTGCTGAGGTGGTTGGTGCTGTTGTTTTCATCATCAAATGAGGAGCAGGCTGATCAGACATCATGTTTGTCAACAGACAGCTTTTTATGGTTCTCTTTGACTTTGTTCAGGATACATTTGTGTGATGATCAAATCCCCTCTCAGGATCTAAAATGACGGGCAGGTTGATGTACCCTGTCATCGCTGGCAAGTGGCAGATTCAGGATGAAAACACAGTTCTTTTGACTTCATATTTTTCCTTAATGCTACAGTATAAGAGACAGTTGTACTCAGATATGATAGATGAAGCAGTGATGGTGGTATTTACAAATGTATGTCTCTATATGTGCATATGTAAATAATTTATATAATTCATGATAACAGTATATTCTATAACTACTATTCTGTAACAAAAGAGGATTCAAAATAACACGAAAACCAAAGATGATACAGTAAAATAGATTGTTGCTGGAGGTATAAGCAGAAAGCTCAGTTCAGCCTATCTAGAGTAATCCGAAGGGCACTATATGTTGAAAGAAATTGAAGGACTTCTTTCATATTCATAACAGATGCATGATAATCCTCCTCCTTTGGCTTTCTTATTTGCCCTAAAAGAGCCTGTAGAGTTATGTAATTGCAAAATGAAATGCAGCATGAAGAATGACTTTCCATTTTATGCTACCCACTGATTAACTGATCCAGTTTACAGCAATGTCAACAGTCATTAAGAAAAGTCAGAGATTAGATACTGTATAAAAACAGACTAGGCAAATGAATAAGTAGCTTAAATAGCTTTTAGAACTTGCTGATACTTAATAATGAGATTTTATAATGAAATTAAAAACTAATTCACCTGTAAATAATGATATTAGTAATGCACAAACTATGGCACTGCCATGCATTTCCTGTATGCCTTCTATGGTCCTTCAGTGACAAGTCCTCTATATTACATATATTTACCATCTTGACTCTGGGGGATCATTTTCATATAGGATCATCCTGAACTCTTCAACTTTATGGAGAAATGTCTGTAAGCCGCTCTTATGATACCATAGCCCTGCTTACCAGCATCTCACTAAATATTTAATAAGCAAAAAATTGTTAAAAAGCCATTTAGCATGACCTCACAATCCCTTTAGACATTTAAACCCAAGTTTAAATCCAAGTTTCTGTCATTTAATTGTAGAAAGATAACTACATTTTTATATGATTCAGTCACCTAACAGCCCATCAATAATTTGCTTCTCAATTCTTTATTATTATTATTATTTAGAGAGAGAGAGTGGGGGTGGGGGGCAGAGCAGGGGAGAGAAAGAGAGAGAGAGAGGGAGAGAGAATCCCAAGCAGGCTCCATACTCAGTGTGGAGCCCAATGCAGGGCTCAATCCCACAACCCTGGGATCATGACCTGTGCTGAAATCAAGAGTGGGGCACTCAACCAACTGAGCCACCCACGTTCCCCATTTGCTATTCAATTCTAAAGCAGATTATTTAGTTTATGCTTTTACATTTTGAATAAAAACAAAATAATTCAAAGAAATCACCCCCTGCCAAGATTATGTAGGCAAAAATCACTTGGATTCAGACCCAATGATTTTAATTACCTTTTTTAGTAATTTTTTTATTTGCATATAGTTGACACACAATGTTATATTAGCATGTTATATTAGTTTCAGATGGACAACAACTCTATATGTTATGCAGTGCTCCCAACAAGTGTAGCTACGAGCTGCCAACTTACAACACTATTACAATATCATTGACTATATTCCCTATACTGTACCTTTCATTCCTGTGCCTGGAAGCCTGATTCATTCTATAACTGGAAGCCTGTATCTCCCACTTCACCTATTTTGCCCATCCCCTACTACCCTTCCCTCTGAGGACCATCAGTCTGTTCTCTGATTTTATAGGTCTGATTCTCCTTTTTATTTGTTTATTCATTTGTTTTATAAGTGGGATCATATGGTATTTGCCTTTCTCTGTCTGACTTATTTCACTTAGGATAGTACTCTCTAGGTCCATCCACAGTGTTGCAAATGGCAAGATCTCATCCTTCATTATGGCTGTATAGTATTCCTGTGTGTGTGTGTGTGTGTGTGTGTGTGTGTGTGTGTGTACTCGCGCATGTGCACACATGCACTCACATACCACATCTTCTTTATCCATTCATTTATCAGTTAACATTTAGGCTGCTCTCATATCTTGACTACTGTAAATACTGCTGCTATAAACATAGGAGTAGGTATACCTTTTCGAATTAGTGTTTCCCTTTTCTTTGCATAAATAACCAGTAGTGGAATTATTGGATCATATGGTAATTCCATTTTTAACTTTTTGAGGAAACTCCATATTGTTTTCCACAGTGGCTATAACAATTTGCATTCCCATTAACAGTGCATGAGAGTTCCTTTTTCTGCACATCCTCGACCATGCTTATTTCTTGTTTCTTTGGAGGGGCTTTTTTTGTTTTTGTTTTTACTTTAGCCATTCTGACAGGCGTAAGGTCATGTCTCATTGTGGTTTTGACTTCCATTTCTCTGATAACTAGTGATGTTAAGCATCTTTTCATGTGTCTGTTGGCCATCTTTATGTCTTCTTCGGAAAAATGTCTATCCAGGTCCTCTGCTCATTTTTTAATCAGATTATTTTGAGGTCTTTGGTGTTGAGTTGTGTAAGTCTTTATATTTTTTGAACATTAACTATCAGATATATCATTTACAAATATCTTCTTCCATTCAGTAGGTTGCCTTTTATTTTGTTGATGGTTTCCTTTGCTATACAAAATTCCTCTTAAATTTTTTTTAATGTTTATTATTTTGGGGAGAGAGAGAGAGACACAGAGAGCAATCAGGGGAGGGGCAGAGACAGAGGGAGACACAGAATCTGAAGCAGACTCCAGGCTCTGAGCTGTTAGCACAGAGCCTGACACAGGGCTCAAACCCATAGATTGAGAGATCATGACCTGAGCCGAAGTCGGCTGCCCAACTGACTGAGCCACCCAGTTGCTCCCACAAAATTCCTCTTAAATCATGAAACGAAGGAAAGTTTCATAATCTAGCAACATGAAGAAAGGGTCTGGAACTGTGGGAAATCTCAGCAGTTGTCTTTTGATAACCACTTCTTTGTTGAGAAGCCATAGCCATTTTTCTGTATTTGATTCTCTGCTCCTTGAAATCAGTATGACTGAAGGACTCCTTCCTGACATTACTACCCATCATCTGGGTGGTGACCCCATCTTATTAGTGAGAAGTCTTGTCAAGCAAAAGCCTGATAACCTGACTTCCTATTTGTATAACCATATTACTCTTTGAGCGTCATCAGAACCACTTCCAAATATTATTTTTTTTTTCAACGTTTATTTATTTTTGGGACAGAGAGAGACAGAGCATGAACGGGGGAGGGGCAGAGAGAGAGGGAGACACAGCATCGGAAACAGGCTCCAGGCTCTGAGCCATCAGCCCAGAGCCTGACGCGGGGCTCGAACTCGCGGACCGCGAGATCGTGACCTGGCTGAAGTCGGACGCTTAACCAACTGTGCCACCCAGGCGCCCCCAAATATTATTGATTTATAGCGATAAAAAGAAGCTCTAAGTGGCATGGCCCTCTCTATTGATTCTTCCTTTATCCATGAAATTTATTCATCTTACCAGGATTTGCACCTTAGGCGCAGTGGTCCTTTCACCTACAAATTCAGGTGGTTTTCCAGTGAGTAAAAAAAAATGTAAGTAACTTACTTTCCATTTTTCCTGATCTCTTTAAATAGTATTTATTCACATTTTTAATATCTTCTTTTTCTTTTCTATCATTTTTCTATCATCTTTACATTTTCATGCCCTTTTTTTCTATATTCCAAGAAAGAACTTCAAAATTGTGTTCTGCATATCTTACATAATTTCCTAAAATCTCTTTTGCTTGCTGCACTCCTAATTCTGATTTTAAGTCTGAAACTATGTTTCTAATTTAATTAAACTTTAATCCACATCTTTATTTCTGCATGCCTTTCAAAAGGCTTTTTTGTTCATCTCAGTGGACTTTCTCATTATATTATTTTGACTTTTCATCAAAAAGTTGACAAAATGCTACAAATTTAGTTAATCCCATAAGCAGATGTTACCAAAATACTTTATAAATCCTATAGCAAATCTTATCCTAAAACAAATCTTTAAAAGTTTGTACTCCTGGAGAACCTGGGTGGCTCATTTGGTTGAGCGTGGGACTCTTGGTTTTGGCTCAGGTCATTATCTCACGGTTCATAGGTTCAAACCCCGCATTGGGCTCTGCAGCTGGCCAGCATGGAGCCTACTTGGGATTCTCTCTCTCTCTCTCTCTCTCTCTCTCTCTCTAGCTCTCTCTGTCACTCCCTGCTTGTGCTGTCTCTCTCAAAATAAATAAACTTTTAAAAAAATTTATAAAAAAGAAAAGTTTGTACTCTTTAATTTTTCATGTCTTTGTTTTGCCATCCTATTTTTTGAAGAATTCCATATTGGTTTTCCTTTATCTGCTCCACACTGGAATTGCAAGAGGTCTACTAAGGCCTAGGTTTTCCCTCATTGCACATCTGGTTGCTGTCAGAATTTTTTCAATCTTAAACATGAATGCGGTTTTACAGACCTTTACATCACAGTTCAGTGAACCAATTACACCCATAGCAAGGAAACTTCATGCATCATTTCTTCCTTGTGTTTGATTACACAGCTGTGATAGAAGCCAGCTTTCTCTTCTTGAGAACTTTATTCTTGGCCTAGCCTCTGCACCAGTCACATGGTTTGGCCCTCACTGGCCTCCCTCCTGGAGGGTGTAAAAGCCCTGCTGTGCTACCAGGCTTTGCTTGGTTTAGCTACTACACAGATCCTGGGGCTGCTCTCAAGTGTTGTTGCCCCAATACAGTGAGAAGTTTGTTTCCTATCTAGATCTGGGCTCAACCTTTTCTCTCCAATAAATGGCATATAAATGAATTTCTACCAGCTGCTACTGTCTTAGAAAAAGTACTGGTGAGTCAGTTGTTAGTTTTCCCTCACCTTTAATCCTCTCTTCCCTCCTCAAAACTGGAACAACTCATCTGTTCTGAATTTATTCCCTCCCCTAATCTTTATTGATGGTTACTTATCCCACCCTACTAACCAATCACAGACTCTCAGGACTCTTTTCATGTAATACCATAAATGCTGACACACATAAACCACATGCACGCATACACACTCATACACATAATTACATACAATCCCACTAAAGTCAAGAACATGATAAGCATATTTTATCACAGTTTTCATTGTTATGGAAAGTCAATGCAATTAGGTAGGAAAACAAGACCAGCAGTATAAATATTTTCAAAAATGAAGTCAAAATATTTTATGTAATAGATCTATAGGTCTACAAATGCAAGCAAATCATCAATGGTAAAACTATAGGAACTGATAATAATTAATTAAAATCACAACTTATTGCTGAGTGGAATACATTTTAAAAACCAGATGAATATTTTGACTTTAATTATGTGAAATGATGTCTGTGCATGTGTGTGTGTGTGTGCGCACACGCACACGCATGTGGGTATATATGTAAGGATGAGAATATTAAAATGTCAATATTAGTCATCTCTTTAGATGATAAGATGCTTGCTTTTTCCTTATCTATATTTTCCAAATTTCCTATAGTGACTATGCATTGTTTTTATAATAAAAAGATAAGATGTAAAGTGATGAAATGACATAATGAATGCTATAGTGCCCAACTATATTAGTTGCTCTTTTCCTATGATTCACCTTAGTGAATATTTGGGAATGTTAAGAAAGTCTTTCTTGAAATTATAATTCATGTCAAAATGATTATTTCTTATGATATAGGGCCTTTAACAAAGCACATCTGAAGAATAAATCCAGCCAAGCATAAATACAACCTGGAAAATGAAAACAAGAGCAAAGGCCTAAAATCCTTCACAAAGACCTTGTAGGTTGGTATACAATGAGATTCAGTTTTTAATAATAGAAAACGATTTCAGTGCAAAATGTGTATATTAATGTCAAGCTGGGATGAAGTGCAAATAAGACCAGCAGCTGTATAGTATTATCTCTTCTGTCTCCTAGATTCCCTTTCTCACTTGTCCCTCAATAGCCTGGGAAATGCCACACATCCTGAGTGTTCAACAAATATTTATGAAGATAAATGGTAAAGTAACTTTCCAAGGGTCATTCAGCTATTGTCCATGGCTAATGCGAGAACAGACACCTAGTAGAAAGTTCTCCAAATACAGATTCCAATTTTAAGTTAACAAATATTTGTCAGAGTATACCAAGTGCTCTAGGTACTTACACATACTTGAATTAATTTAATTTCATAACATGCTAAGAGATAAATATCTTTTTCTCTGGTTAGATATGAGGACACTTGGGCTTTTTAAAGTGAAAGGACTTGCTCATAGGAAAGAACAAGGTGGGAAATGTAGTGCCATCTAACAAATGAACAAATAGAGGCAGGTGGCAGGACTGCTACAGACACCAGATGAGAGGTTTTATTTGAGGTTGGAATGAAAATGGTGAGTATCTTTATTAAGCAAGGCCCAAGCACTATGCTGGGCACCAGGGACACACTGGTTTTTAAAAAGTACAAGTCCTGTGTTTAGCTTCATAGTACTTACAGTCTAGTTGGACAAAAACAAAGATTAGATGAACAATCTCATTAGAACCTATTTTAAATAGGGGGAAAAGACTATAACAGAGAAGCATAGGTGAATAGGAGGTGTCCAGGGGAAGAAAGTAGCTAAGACTATTCCAGGTAGATGGCAAAGCATATCTGAAGGCTCGCTGAGACAAGAAAAAGCCCTGATAATCCAAGAGAATGAACAAGAGCCAGCCAGGTGAGTGGACAGGGACCAAAAGCAGGTTATAGCAACAGATGAGGTTGGAAGGTAGGCAGGGGCAGAAGGAACTTGTGAGGAGTGTTAAGGATTACTTTTATCTTTATCCAAGGAGCAAAATGAAGCCAAAGAGTGATGTTAAATAAAGGAGTAGCACCACACAATTTCTCTTTGTAAAAAACTCTATTGCTATGCCTTGGAGACAAGATTGGAGAGAGGCAAAAGTGAATATGGTGTAGTAGATAATAACTCAACGTGTACTGTCTCGTACTTTCCTTCCCAGTTAACAAGTCCCCAGAATGCCTTCAAGTTATTTTCCCCGTGACATTCTTAGTCATGTATTGTGAGTGGGATCTATCTCCCCTCAATTCTAAGGGTGAGTCTCCAATCAGCAAAATCCATCCCTCTGACTACGGTGCCTAGTTCAGGAAAGGACAACTGGCCCAAACTGGGTAAATGAAAACAAACAAACAAACAAACAAACAAACAAAAGACTACTGGGAAATAAGCTTTGTCACCATTCTATGAGAACTTCTGGAAGAAATGTTTTCTCTTCCTGAAGATCATGAACAAGGAAGCATGAGGACCTAGAAGCTCCAGCAGCCCCCTTATTTGACAGGATGATCTAGTTTTAGCAGGAAGACAACACCATAGAAAGTAAAGAGGAGAAATTGAAAAAAACCAAAATTTTGGCAACATTGGTGACATTCTCAATCAAGTCTTGCCTGAAACTGACCCTAACTTTGGCCTTTTCAATTCTGTAAACCAATAAATGTCTTTTATTGCTTAAGATGTTTTTTATTATTTGTACCAAAAAGAGAAATACCTTATGGAGATATCTCTTAGGAAGCTGTACTCCAGGGTAGAGATACCATTAGCAAGGGCTAGAGTTGTAACAGTAAACATGGATAAACGTGATAAACTTGAGATTTATATAAGAGATATACTTAACAGAACTGGTAAGAAGTTTGAGAGAGAGGGGCACCTGGGTGGCTCAGTAGGCTAAATGTCCAACTCTTGATTTCAGCTTGTCATAATATCACGGTTTGTGAGATCGAGCCCAGCTCGGGCTCTGTACTAACAGCATGGAGCTGGCATGGGATTCTCTCTCTCCCACTCTCTCTGCCCCTCCCCTACACTCTCTCTCTCTCTCTCTCTCTCTCTCTCTCTCTTTCTCTCTCTCAAAAATAAATAAATAAACTTAAAAAAAAGAAGTTTGAAAGAGAAAGGTATCAAGGATGACTGCTAGGTTTCTGGGTGATAAACAGTGGTAAACAATTCAGAACCATTGCAGAGGGAGCAAATTTCAAGCTGGGTTCAGAGGGGTGTTGGGGGTGGGGGAGGCAAGCATAGTTTTGCACACTTTAAGGCTGAGGATCCCAAGTAGAAATGCCACAGACAGTTGGACATACAAAGCACATGAGAAAGGAGTAATACAATACTACATACAAGCTTTGTCTGCCTCCATTTCTCACTTTCCTTCAAACAAATCCAAAAGAGCAAGTCTATACAATATCAGCATATTCTCAGCCTCTGAAATCATAGTCAGAAGAATGAAAAAAAAAAAAAAAAAAAAAACAACCAGGGCAAGATATTCTTTAGGGAGCAAAGGAAAGTCTTTCCTAGTCTGTAGAAAATGATAGAAATGCTAAGGAAAGTGGGAATTGGGTATGTGCCATACATTTCCAGAGAATGGAATACAACTTGAAAGGCAAAAAAACAAAACAAAACAAAAAAAAAAAAAAAAAACAGGAACACATTAGTAAATTGATGATTCAGGAAAGAGAAGTCTTTCAGCTAGTAACAATATTAAAAAGTCTATCCCATTAAAATACTATGATGTACATGAGGTCTGAACATGCTCAGGCTTGGGTAAAAATGTGCTGTGATGAGCCTTGCTTGTTAAGAAATGGTCTTTGTGAAATATTATATGACTTCACTCATATGAGGATGTTAAGATACAAAACAGATGAACATAAGGGAAGAGAAGCAAAAATAATATAAAAACAGGGAGGGGGACAAAACATAAGAGACTCTTAAATATGGAGAACAAACAGAGGGTTGATGAAGGGGTTGTGGGAGGGGGGATGGGCTAAATGGGTAAGGAGCATTAAGGAATCTACTCCTGAAATCATTGTTACACTATATGCTAAGTTGGATGTAAATTAAATAGATAGATAGATAGATAGATAGATAGATAAATGCATACATAAATAAATTCATGTTTCCATTCCAAAAAAAAGAAGAAAAAAAAAAAGGAATGGTCTTTGTGAATCCTAGGGAAGTAGACTCCACAATACAATGGGGGCGGGGGGGGAGGATTAAACACACAAATTGACAGCCATAGATGGAGCGGTATCTATGTGTTTTTCTTTTTTGTATCTGAAGCCACAACATTTTGATATGGAAAATGGGAAGGAACGTACAAGTTTCAAGGTGATACAATCTCCAAAGCAGCATTTCTGGGCCCTGGGCTTTCTCCCTAATAATGTAACTTATTTAAGGATTTAAATAATTTTTCTACATTCAAAGAAAGAAGGTATTATTTCTGTGGTCAGAAAATTTTTGATATTTGGTATTTGATAGAAATAAATGTTTTGGCAATCTTAATTGCATGACAGAAGGCAAATTCCCTGTGAAAGAGAAAAAGACATCGATATGAAGAGAACAATCTAAAAGTAAAACAATAGGAATAAGATTTCAATGGAAAAAAATATAAAAGAAGCACAGTGCAACTGAGGAATTAAAATCAAGTTTGGAGGCAATTAAGGGCAGGAAAACTGAACCAATGCTGAAGACAAACTTGAAAAGTTGCATAATAATAGAAAGGAGAAAAAAAAAAGATATGAAAACTGAGAATACAAGCACATGGGAAAGGCCAAGGAAACCAAGTTTTATATAAGGAAAAGGGTATGATTTCAAAGGACCTCTAAGGGTACACAAAATCAACAAGAAGCTGGAAAACCAGGTTTGAAAATAGAAAGGAACCAAGGGAGTTCCAGAAGGTAAAGATGTAAAAACTTTGGCCAATCTGTGGATAGAAGAGACTCTAGGGCACAGATGACAAGGGACCACCACCTGTTGGTTCTGTGCCACTTGCTCAAGCTTCAACTCAGGAGATAGCCTCCAATTGTCCAAGTTTGTACACAAGACTCAAGAATAAAATAATATTTCCAGGATCTTTAAATAAGTTCTACTAAACTATAAGCTCTTTAAAGGTCAAGACCAAATAGGTATATAGTATATGTATAATACACATAGTCTCACTATGCTTAAAACATTGGGTTTTTTTAAGGCAGCTATTAAATAAATGCTTGTTAAATGAATGAAAATTTAACCATGTGAACACTAAATAGACTAATACTTACGTAGATATATTGTGTGATAAATTAATGACACAAAATCAAGAATCATTCCTTCACCACTGTCTCTATTCACTCATAAATGCCCATTGCTTTTATTTCTTAGACTTGTCTCAACTCCATCCTTTTTATTTCCATTTCCATTTCAAAAACCTCAGTTTAGGCTTTTAAGCCCTACTCCCCTTAACTACAGAAATGAATCTGGTAATTGATCCTCAGGTATGCACATCTGGTCAATTAACCTATGATAAAGTAGCCAAGAATATACAGTGGGAAAAGGACAGTCTCTTCAATAACTGGTACTGAGAAAACTGGATATCCACATGCAAAGAACAAAATAGGACTACTATATTATACTATACACAAAAATTAACTCAAAATGAAAAAGACTTGAATGTAATACCTAAAACCATAAAACTCTTAGAAGACATAGATCCTTGACATTGGTCTTGACAATGATTTTTTGGATCTGACACCAAAAGCAAAGGTAACTAAAGCACAAATGAACAAGTGGGACTATATCAAACTAAAAAGCTTCTGCACAGCAAAGGAAATCATCAACAAAATGAAAAACAACCTAAAGAATGGAAGAAAATATTTGCAAATCATACATCTCATAAGATGTTAAAAATCCCAAATACATAAAGAACTCATACAACTCAAAGCAAAAAATCAATCTAATTTAAAAATGTACAGAAGATCTGAAGAGACATTTTTCCCAAAGAAGACATACAGATTGGCAGCAGGTACATAAAAAGATACTCAACATCACTAATCATTAGGAAAATGCACATCAAAACCACAAAATCACCTCACACTTGTTATTGTTAGAATGGCAGTTACCAAAAAAGACAAGAAATAAGGAGCACTGGCAAGGATGTGAAGAAAAAGGAACGCTTGTACACTGTTGTTGAAATGTAAATTGGTGCAGCCACTATGAAAAACAGTATGGAGATTCCTTAAGAAATAAATAATAGAACTACCATATGATCTGGTAGTTTCACTTCTATGTATATATCCAAAGAAAAGAAAAGCACTAACTGAAAAAGATATCTGTATTCCCATGTTCACTGCAGCATTATTTACAATAGCCAAGATATGGAAACAACCTAAGGGTACACAAACAGACGAATAAGAAAAGAAAATGTGGCATAAATATTTAATGGAATATTATCCAAACATAAAAAAGAATGAAATCTTGCCATTTGCAATGGATGAATCTTGAGAGCATTACGCTAGGTAAAATAATGTAAAATAGACAGAAAAAGACAAATACCATATGATCTCACTTGTATGTGGAATTAAAAAAAACAAACAAGTCCATTTATGCAGAAACAGATTGGTGGTTGCCAGATGTGGGCGGATGGCGGTGGGGTGAAATGGGTGAAGGGGGTCAAAAGGTACAAACTTTCACTTACAAAATCTATGGCCCAATCAGGAGACTATAGATGCTGGAGAGGATATGGAGAAACGGGAACCCTCTTGCACTGTTGGTGGGAATGCAAATTGGTGCAGCCACTCTGGAAAACAGTGTGGAGGTTCCTCAGAAAATTAAAAATAGACCTAACCTATGACCCAGCAATAACACTGCTAGGAATTTACCCAAGGGATACAGGAGTACTGATGCATAGGGGCACTTGTACCCCAATGTTTATAGCAGCACTCTCAACAATAGCCAAATTATGGAAAGAGCCTAAATGTCTATCAACTGATGAATGGATAAAGAAATTGTGGTTTATATACACAATGGAGTACTACATGGCAATGAGAAAGAATGAAATATGGCCCTTTGTAGCAATGTGGATGGAACTGGAGAGTGTGATGCTAAGTGAAATAAGCCATACAGAGAAAGACAGATACCATATGTTTTCACTCTTATGTGGATCCTGAGAAACTTAACAGGAACCCATGGGGGAGGAGAATGAAAAAAAAAAAAAGAGGTTAGAGTGGGAGAGAGCCAAAGCATAAGAGACTCTTAAAAACTGAGAACAAACTGAGGGTTGACGGGGGGTGGGAGGGGGGGGGGGGGTGGGTGATGGGTATTGAGGAGGGCACATTTTGGGATGAGCACTGGGTGTTGTATGGAAACCAATTTGACAATAAATTTCATATACTGGAAAAAAATTTTTAAAAAATAAAAAAAAATCTATGGCCCAAAGCTAAATACTGAATCCCAACTGATTATGAATTCACACAGCAAAACTATGTTTTATTTCTTTTTCTAGCCAAAGTAATGTTGGTTGAGCACACAAATTAATCAGAGAGCTGCTACTTATGGTTCAGAATTAGTTTTACAATGCTATTTTACAAGTATTATTCCCTTCATAAATGCTCAAAAGGAAAATATAAACCATAATCTTAACAACCATATGTAATCACATTTAGTTTTCAGACATTGTCTTTTCACTCTTTCAGAAGCAATGTTAGTTATAGTTAAAAGCTCTGACTTTGGAGCAAAGTTTTTCCCCAACTCAATCCCTGTTCTGCCCAATGACCTTAAGCAAGTTATCTATGCTTTCTGTGCCTCGGTTTCCTCGGATCTGTAAAATGGGGACAATAATAGTACCTCACAGAATTTTGTAAGGATCAAATAAATTAATACATGTAAAACATACAAATTTTAATATTGTTTGTTCTAGCTCTGTGAAAAGTGACGTTGGCATTTTTAATAGGGATTGTACTGTAGATTGCTTTGGGCAGTATAGACATTTCAACCATACTTGTTCTTCCAATCCATGAGCACAGACTGTCTTTCCATTTCTTTGTGTCATTTTCAAAAGTCTCTCATGTGTTTTACAGTTTTCAGAGTACAAGTCTTTCACCTCTTTGGTTAGGTTTATTCCTAGTTACCTTACTGGTTTTGGTGCAATTGTAAATGGGACGGATTCCTTAATTTCTCTACCTCATTATTGGTATGTAAAAATGCAACAGATTTCTGTACATTGATTTTATATCCTGCAACTTTACTGAACTTGTGTATCACTTCTAGCAGCTTTTGGTGGGGTATTTCAGGTTTTCTTTTTTTTTTTTTTTTGTAATATTTATTTATTTATTTGAGAGAGAGAAAGAAAGAGAGCGGGGGGGGGCAGATAGAGAGAGGGAGATAGAGAATCCCAAGCAGGCTCTGCACTGTCAGCACAGAGCCCAACATGGCGCTCAATCTCACAAACCATGAGATCATGAGCTGATCTGAAATCCAGAGTCAGACGCTTAACGGACTGAGCCACCCAGGGGCCCCAGTCTTTCAGGTTTTCAATATAGAGTATCATGTCATCTGCAAATAGTGAAAGTTTCACTTCTTCCTTACTGATTTGGGTGCCTTTTACTTCTTTTGCCTGATTGCCATGGCTAGGATTTCCAGCACTATATTAAATAACAGTAGTGAGAGTGGACATCCTATCTTATTTTTGACCATAGAGGAAAAGCTATCAGTTTTTCCCCATTGAGGATGATGTTAACTGCAGGTTTTTCATATACAGACTTTATTTTGTTGAGGTATGTTCCTTCTAAACCTACTTTGTTGAGGGTTTTTATCATGAATGAATGTTGTACTTTGCCAAATGCTTTTTTTGCATCTATTGAAATGATCATATAGTTTTTAAACTTTCTTTTACTAATGTGTTGTACACATTGATTGATTTGCAAATATTGCAAAAGATCCCAAATAGTCAAAGCAACCCTGAAAAAGAAAAGAAAAGCTGGAGGCATCACAATTCCACACTTAAAGTTATACTACAAAGCTGTAGTGATCAAAACAGTATGATACTGGCACGAAAACAAACACACAGATCAATAGAACAGAAAAGAAAACCCAGAAATGAACCCACAACTATATGATCAATTAATCTTTGAGAAAGTAGTAAAGAATATTCAATGGGAAAAAAGCAGTCCCTTCATAAAACGGTATTGGGAAAACTGGACAGCAACATGCAAAAGAATGAGACTGGACCATTTTCTTACATCATACACAAAAATAAATTCAAAATGGATTAAAGACCTAAATATGAAACCTGAAATCATAAAAAATCCTAGAGGAGTACACAAGCAGTAACCTCTTTGACATCGGCCATAATAACTTCTTTCTAGATTTGTCTCCTGAGGCAAGGGAAACAAATGCAAAAATAAACTATTGGGACTACATCAAAATAACAACTTCACAGCAAAGGAAACATCAACAAAACTGAAAGGCAGCCTATGGAATAGGAGAAGATATTTACAAATGACATATCTAATAAAGAGTTAGTATCCAAAATATATAAAGAACTTATAAAACTCAACACCCAAAAATGAATAGCCCAATTAAAAAATGGGCAGAACACATCAACAGACATTGTTCCAAAGAAGACAGCCAGATGGCCAACAGGCACATGAAAAGATGCTCAACATCACTCATCATCAGGGAAATGCAACTCAAAACTACAATGAGATATACCTCACACCTGTCAGGATGGCTAAAATAAAAAACACAAGAAACAACTGGTGTTATCAAGGATGCAGAGAAAGGGGGACACTCTTGGACTGTTGGTGGGAATGCAAACTGGTGCAGTCATTCTGGAAAACAGTCTGAAGGTTCCTCAAAAGTTAAAAATGGGGGCACCTAGGTGGTTCATTCAGTTAAGCATTTGACTTTTGACTTCAACTCAGGTCATGATTTTGTGGTTCAGGAGTTTGAGCCCCTCATTAGGCTATGTGCTAGTGGTACAGAACCTTCTGGGATTCTCTCTCTTTCCCTCTGTCTCTGCCCTTCCCCTGTTTGCTCTCTCTCACTCAAAATAAATAAACTTTTTTAAGAAGTTAAAAATAGAACTACCCTATGATCCAGCAATTGCACAGCTAGGTATTTACCCAAAGAATACAAAAATACTAATTCAAATGGATACATGCACTCCAATGGTTATAGCAGCATTATCTACCATAGCCAAATTATCAGTGTTCAACTGATAACTGGATAAAAAAGTGGTATACATATACAATAGAATATTACTCAGTCATAAAAAAGAATGAAATCCTAGGGCACCTGGATGGCTCAGTCGGTTAAGCATCTCACTCTTGATTTTGGCTCAGGTCACAGTTTGTAAGATTGAGGCCAGCGTTGGGCTCTGCACTGACAGCATGGAGCCTACTTGGGATTCTCTCTCTCCCTCTCTCTCTCTGTCCCTCCCCTGCTTGCACTCTTTCTCAAAAAATAAAAAATAAAATAAAAACTAAAAAAAAAAATGAAATCTTGCCATTTGCAACAACATGGATGGAGCTAGAGTATTACAGTAGGTGAAATAATAAAGACAAATACCATATGGTTTCACTCATGTGGAATCTAAGAAACAAATGAGCAAAGGAGGAAAAAAGAGAGAGGGGCAAACCAAGAAACAGACTCCTTTTTAAAAGTATTTATTCATTTATTTTGAGAGAGAGGGCATGGGGGAGAGAGAGAGAGAGAGGACAGAGTGAATCCCAAGCAGGCTCCACGCTGTCAGTGTAGAGCCCGATGTGGGGCTCAAATTCACTAACTGTGAGATCATGACCTGAGCTGGTATCAAAAGTCAAACATTCAACTGACTGAACCACCCAGGTGCCCCAAGAAACAGATTCTTAACTATAGTTAAGAGAACAAACTGATGGGTACCAGAGGGAGGTGGGGGGGGGGGATAGGTTAAATAGGTGATGGGGATTAAGAAGTACACTTGTTTGATGAGCACTGGGTGTTGCATAGAAGTGTTGAATCATCATACTGTATACCTGAAACTAATATTATACTGTATATTAACTAATTGGAATTTAAATGAAAACTTAAAAAAAATACATGCAAAGCAAATTGGACAGTGCCTGACACATAGTATGCACTCAATAAACATTAATTCATGATTATATCTATATCACATTCTTCTAAGTAGTCAACTTTTTTCAAAGTCGTTTTCTATTTTATTTTTTTACATTAATTCTAGTTGGTTAACATACAGTGTTATATTAGTTTCAGGTGTATAATATAGTAGCCTAATTCTTCTACTGAGTTATGTATCATAAACATCTCCATACATCTAAATTATTTTCTACAACATGATTCTTAATAGTATGGATGCACCTTATTTTAACATAGTTTCCTATTGGGAGACATTTAGGAGAGTTTCAGATTTTAGTCATTAGAAAGTGTTATGAGTGGGCATGCTTGCACATCTCTTTCATGATTTCCTCAGAAGTAAAGTTGCTGGGATACAAGGCATATTCACTTTTAAGCCTTTTTGATATATTTTAGGTCCCAGGATTTATATCACCCACAGTTTCTTATATTTTACATTTGGCTTATTATGAAAGGGGCCTCAGAGACTGTTACTGAGCAGAGGAATAATGAAGTTAGGGTAGTGTGCTCCTTAGCCACTCTGAACAGCAAAATAATGTTGAAATGAAAGTTTTGGATGACATGAGTGTCCAATGAAGGTGACATGTGCTGACTACCATACCAGCATCTCCAAGCCCAGGCTATTTGAGCTATCAGCACTCTTCCGGTACAACTAACTCCAGATACGAAAAACATCATCAAGCCCCGGGTGTCAGGAATCCTCAGCCTCAAACTGTTGCGTTGGGGAAAGTCAGAGCAGCTGCACTGACACACATTTCACAGGCTTTCTCTCTTAATTTACTCTATTCATGGAGAATTTCTCTTGACAAAGTGTTATGGCCCTTGTGTCAGCAAGACCTTGTATAATTTAGAAGTATGTTCCTAAAATAGTGAAAGGGCTGAAATGTCTCAGAGGCAAAAAATTACCTGAAGAGGTTCCATTGTAAGGAACCTTGCCAGAGGGAGCTAATCACATTGAATCACAGGTGAGGAAGGAGCATGACATGGGTGTCCAGCCCATTGGCCCAACACTTTATGCCTGCATGCTATTAAAAAGAGAGGTCTTAAAAATAAATCATCAGTAAATAAATATTCTAATATTTAGAGAAAGTGGAAATCATGGATTCAGGGATTCTCATGATTATAGAGATCATCAAGGTCATCTGTTCTAGCTCAATGGTCGGCTGTTGCTTGGATTCCATTTACAATTGTCCTGAAAAGTGACCTTCTGCCTCTGCTTAGACATGTCCAATAGCAGAGAACTGTTACTCTCTCCTTAGGACAACTAATATAACTAGAGAGTTCACCCTTATGAAAATCCTGAAATCCATTAGCCTAAATAAACACATAAGTAAATAGATATTTTCCAGATATTGGTGAGTCCTATAGAACGTTGAAAATGTTATTTTTTACAGCTGGCTCCAGAGCTTTTCTTAGGAAGGGAACTAAGTTTGTTTAGGAAAATACTCTGATACGCCATATGGGGTAAGAAAGATAAAGGGTTATAAGGTAAGCAGAGAGCAAAACCAAACTGTTGTGCCTTAGAAATTAAGGGAACATTGAAGTGGGGTAAGCAGTGAAAAGCTGGAAATGGGACTGAAACAGGAAGAGGAGTTGCTGAACAACACATCCAGATGCTGGAGCCTGTAGGGAAAGGTGGCCAGTTAGGAATTCCCTGTGCTTAAAGTTCTATTAAGAACAAAAAAAAAAAAAAAAAAAAGAGAGAGAGAGAGAGAGAGAGAGAGGTTAGACTGGGAGAGATCCAAAGCATAAGAGACTCTTAAAAACTGAGAACTGAGGGCTGCTGGGGGGTGGGAGGGAGGGGAGGGTGGGTGATGGGTATTGAAGAGGGCATCTTTTGGGATGAGCACTGGGTGTTGTATGGAAACCAATTTGACAATAAATTTCATATATTTTTTAAAAATCACAAAAAAAAGAACAAGATTCCATTTTAAGATGATTTCATTTCTACAATACAAAAGATAGATTGGTAAAACACTTTTAGAAAGCAATTTAGCAATATATATCCAATGTGCTTTAGCCTTATAATCCCAATTCCTGACATACATCTTGAAAAATTAAATCAAAATGTAAAAATGCTGAATGAAAAAAGATGTGGTACAGATATATAATGGAGTATTACTCAGCCATAAAAAAGAATGAAATCTTGCCATTGGCAATGACATGGATGGATCTAGAGAGTATTATGCTAAGTGAAATAAGTCAGAGAAAGACAAATACCATATGATTTCACTCATATGTGGAATTTAAGAAACAAAACAAACAAGCAAAGGTGGGAGGGCGCAAAAAAAGAGAGAGAAGCAAACCAAGAAACAGACTCTCTAACTATAGAGAAAAAACTGATGGTTACCAGAGGGGAGGTAGGCAAGGGGATGGCTTAAATAGGTGATGGGCATTAAGGAGTGTACTTGATGTGATGAGAACTGGGTGATGTATGTAAGTGTTGAATCATTATACTGTATACCTGAAACTGGTATTACACTGCATGTTAACTACCTGGAATTTAGATAAAATTTTTTTAAAAAATGTGAAAATGCAAAAACTTAGAACCAACTCAGATCCTAAAACAGAGACTGCTAAATAAATTATGGCACAGTCCCAAGAATATTTTGCAACTCTTAAATATGATGTTAATGATAATATAACATAAGAAAATGTATGACAAGATGTTTTTGATAGAAATAAGAAAATTATAATTTAATATTAACCTACTAAGGAAACAAATAAAATAACAAAGAACTTCTTTGCGTAGAAAATATTTTAAAGAAATACAGCAAAACTGTTAATAATAGTCCTCTCTAAGGATAATTTTCTCCTATTTTTTCCAAGTTTTTAAAATTTTACATAGCAAATATGTTTAACACTTAGAATGTAAAATTTTTTTACACAATCTATATTTAAATGTCAATTTTAAACTTCATTTAAAATGTGTTTATGGCTGTTAATTCTTCAGCAACTATACAAGAGAAACAGCTTCATGGTTATAGAAAGGTCAACTATCCTTTCTTTATACCCAAGTCTGACTTTGGTCAGTTCATGTCACCTTTCTGAATGTCAGCTGTGGTACAAAAATAAAGATCTCTCCCTGACTCTATCACAGGCTTGTTGGGGTGCACAATACATTGGTGAATATGGAAGCCCTCTGAATTCTGCATCCTTATAAAATTATAAAGGATTCTTACTGTTAGATTAGAATCTACAGGTAGTCACTTCATTCTTCTACCTTCTGATCCATTCTTCTTTTGCAATGACCACTTCATACAATCTGGGGAAATGTGACTGTATATAAGTCACATTTCTATATAACGCATGTTGGGATAAAATGCATAAAATTCAGTATATTACTTTGAAACAAAATAAACAAAAGGTCCTGAAACCAGTGGTGTCATAATGGTCTTTAACAGTATGTTTTCATGTGTGGCATGTATGTGTGATGGGAGTTGTGAGTGTGAGTGGGTTATGAGTGTACATGTGCATATGTATGGTGTGTGTGAGGTATGTGTTTGCAAATGTGCACACTGAAGAGGCCTAGGGAGCCAGAGGTGAATTTAGAATTGCTGTTTCCTTATAAAGAGATTTACTTTGTTTTCTTTTGCTTTGTTGTGCCTGACTATCCATAGCAAGTCTAGATATTAAAGAAGAAACTTTCAGGACCAAAGATTACAGATTCAAATTCTGGGCATGGGAGCCTGTCACATCCTGTTGGAGATCATTCATTGGAATCTGACTGCAATACCTTAATCTTTAAGCAGAATTCAAAATAAGTCCATCTTGAGTTCCTTCCAAAAGTTAGGGGAGGAATCACTAAAAGACCCATTTACAAGGCAGTTTCCTCTCTTCCTCCCACAAAACAAACAAACAAACAAACAAACAAACAAAATAGTATAGTGGGAAGAACACAAGACTCTAGTCAGATGCTCAAAGTTAAATTCCTACTTACACTAACTAGAAAGGCCATCTTTACCCACCAGCTCAGCACAGTGCCACTTCCTTCCACTCTGCCTGGTTACTTCCCCAAATTCCCAGGGAAACCTCTCCCATTGCCAATCCATCCCAGTTCATCACCAGTTCTTATAAATGGATCCCTGTGCCTTCATGTCTTACATTTCTTGTATCGCTCCCGACCCCCGGCCTATGCCCTTCAAGTGAGATCAAGTTTCCAGCCTGGTTCATCTTCCAGTGATTACCCAGGCCACATCGGAGACTGGACACAAGGGAGCCAGGAGAACATTTTTAAGTTATTGGACCTCTCTTGGCCTGAGTTTCAAGGCTACTGGATTAAATGATCTCTAGTGTCCATTCTTGATCTAATACTCTACAGTTCTATCACAACATAAACATTACAATAACAAATATAATAATTAAACCAGAAAATTTGTGTAATGGTCCAGTTATCAATGCGTCTTTATTCACATCATCTCCTTGGCCCACCCAATGGATAGATAAACCAGGTGGTATCATCTCCATGATTTACTCTCCCAGGATTACAGGACTCAAACCCAAATCTTCTGACTCTAATTTTTAAGTTCTTTAATCCATAGAATGATAAGGCATAGAAAAACCCTGTTGCTATCTATTCAGAGAGGAAACAAGGATTTGAGCAATTGTGGGAATTCCAAAATTTAAAATATAAGCAATGTGACTTTTTCAGACTAGATTCAAATCCTTTAGGGCATAACAAGGCATTCATTTCAGTTCTTATGAAGCAAAGCACATCTCCTACCCAAAAGAGAAACTGGTAGGATTTCAAACATTCTTACCAAGCTCAAGGGGTCTAGAATTTAGCACATACCATAGTAGCTTATCCAAATATAAAGCATCATGAGCCTCACTCTTGTATAATTGTACATAACCATTACATTGTCTTTTTTAATGTTTGTTTATTTTGAGAGAGAGAGAAAGAGAAAGAGAGAATGCAAGCAGGGGAGGGGCAGAGAGAGAGAAGGAGAGACAGAATCCCAACCAGGTTCCAAGCAGTCAGAGCAGAGCCCAATGAGGGGCTTGATCCCACAAACTGTGAGATCATGACCTGAGCTGAAATCAAGAGTCAGACGCTTAACTGACTGAGCTACCCGGGTGCCCCAGCCCTTACAATGTCTTTGATCATGTATTGGTTTTCCATTGTTACTATACAAGAAATTATCACAAACGTAGTGGTTTAAAACAACACAAATTTATTGTTTCACGATCCTGTAGGTCAGAAGTCTAACATGGATCTCACTGAGCTAAAGTAAGGTGTTGGGAAGGCTGGTTCCTTCTAGAGCCTCCAGGAGAGAATCTGTTTCCTTGCCTTCTCTAGCTTCTAGAAGCTGCCTGCATTCCTTGGCTGGTGGCTCCTCTCTTTGTCTTCAAATCCAGTGATGTAGCATGTCTCTGACCCTGCTTCTGTTTTCCCATCTTTTTCTCTGACCACAGCAGGATAAGGGTCCTTTTATTTATTTTTGTTTATTTTTTAGAGACAGAGAGCACAAGTGGGAGAGAGGGACAGAGAGAGAGAGAGGGAAAGAAGCTCAAGCAGGCTCCAAGCTCAGTGCGGACCCCGACTCATGGGGTTGATTGACATGGGGCTCAATCTCATGACCCTGGCATCATGACCTGAGCCAAAATCAAGAGTTGGACACTTAGCCAACTGAGCCACCCAGGTGCCCCAGTAAAGCCAGATATGATTAGATTATACTCACTCAGATGATCCAGGTAACCTCCCCATCTCAAGATCCTTAATCATATTTGCAAAGCCACTTTTCCCATGAAAGGTTAACACAGTCCCAGGTTCCATGGATTAGGATGTGGATATCTCTGGAGGGCCATTATTCCACGTACCACCATGATTGTCATTAGTTCATTCAAAAAATAATAGCCAAAATGCATCAATGTACCTTCTATATGTTAAATATCTGATGTAGGAACTTTATACCCATTCCAACAAATATTTGTAAAAATATGTCAAGGTTGGTATCACTATCCCCATCTGACAGACAGTGAAAATGAAACTTATTGGTTAAGTAACTCTACAAGGTCATCTAGCTAGTCAGAGGCAGAGCAGACTTTTAAACCACTATAAAACAACCATGCACAGGAGAAGCCACTACTTTTCAGTGCGAGCACTGATTCCCAGGCATAAAGCTATCATGTAGTTAAGCTCAGCTGGGAGCCTCACAGATATCTCTGCTTGGAGGAGCCCTCCCCATGCACACAGCCCCAGCATGCAGTCTGAGGTTCCTTTGCTTGTGGCACGTTCCATCCACAGCAAAAGGGAAATCTAGAGAGTAAGAAACGGCAAAAGCTTCCTAAGAGAAAAACTCTTCTAAAACCTCTGCAGACTCTTGAGATTTTGGGTAACACATGGCAAATGTGACAGGTTTCCTGGGCGTCTGCTAGTACTTGGCATCATCACGCTCCACAGTCAATTTCAAAATTGTCATTTTGGGCCCACTGAGGCTTTAAATAGCACCTCCAAACAGCCGGGCAAGTTTTGTAGCTTTCTCTTTCTATTAAGAGCATGTGAGGGCTCAGAGACTATTGAAAATAAATGTCACAAAGTAAATGCTTTTATGCATTTGTTTGTTTAAATTGTTTTGAGGGCACTGAGAATGAAGACACATGCTTCAAAAAGAGATATTCCAGAATAATGATGCCATATCTCAAAGCACCCAAAATATCAATTGCTACCCAAAACAAGATGCTGAGATAGAAATGTACATGTCACATTAATGCAAAGGCCAAAAAGTGAGAGAATAAAAGAAAACAAAATTTCAAAACACTATTGTTTATTAAGCACCTGTTGTTTGCCAGAAGTTTTTGAAAATTAATTTCATTTAATCCATACAATACTTACAAGTAACCTAATTTCACTGGTGAAGACAGAGCCTTAGAGAGGTTAAGCAACAGGTCCAAGGTCACCCTGCTGGATGCCGATGAGGCTGGGGCTATCTGGCATAAAAAGAATCTATTTCACCACACACCCAACCAAGCAGGCTAGGCTCAGGGTATTAGGAAAGTGTCAGCCCTGACTCACCAGAAGGCAGCCTGACTTGGAAAATAATATTTATTTGCTTCTAGGCTACGGGGGAGACAGAAAGAAGCTTTAAAGCTGAAGATAAAAGACAGGCAGGTGCAGCTGATTTAGTTCCAGTCATCACATTCTCAATGTTCCTAACAGGAGTGGTGATAGTAACACCTCGTAATTACACAACGCCCTCCTCAGGGAAGCTCAGAGCTCTTTAAAGACACATTCACATTTGTCTTCCCAACAGCTCTGGAATGGAGGAGACAGCACAATCATTTTCCTTTTACAGAGGGAGAAGCTGGTGCATTTGCCCAAGGTCACAGAGGGACACAGAGGCTTGGAGAGATGGTAGCCCTGGGACTCTTATCCAGATGGCTTAACCACCAGCCCTGGGCTCAGAGACCCATGGGTGAAATATCCATTTAGTCAGCCATGCTATGCTTTGTAAAATCCCTGTCAAAATGACCCATACCCCGAGAAACATGTGACAGGAAGGCCCTCTATTTCCTTCATACTTCCAGATATTCACTCCTGGTGGAGAGGGGATCTTTCTCTTTTGTTCAACAGCACATGTGCATTATTGAAAAAGGATCAGTCTTAACCAGAGAAAGGTTTGTCAAATTGACAGTCTACTCCAAAGAGCCTCAAACTCTGGAGCCAGGAGGATCCCTGATCCTCTCCCAGAATGGAACCTAGAATTAGAATTTCTTGCCTTGACTACAAGGTGCATCAACTGAAGAGAGCAGGACCCGAGGGATGGCGAAAAGAAAAAAGAGGAAAAGGAGGGAGACCCAGCAGAGAAAGGACCCACAAGTGGAACATCCACTGTATGGGCCATCCCCAAAGTGAACTGTACAGATGGTAAAGTGTTTTTTAGCACAAGCTCTGCACATCCTTAGTGTCTGCAATTGGCTACTGGTATGGCTATAGTTTGTATGAGGATTATACGTGCGCATTCTTCCAGATATTTCAGGGCTTAGTAACAAGCATATGCAAGATTCAGAATGTGTCTCCTACAGCACAATACTTCACATCATAAAAACAGGTAGAACACTATAGGTCTTAAACAAAAGTGTGAGTCATTCTAATTACCAGATTTAATAAAAGGTTCTATTGTACCAACATAAAAAGAGGTCTTCATAATTTAAAATACTCTCAAGGCACAAGGCTTAGCACTTGACACTTGGAATGCCAGCTTCCTCATTTGCGATCTTGGGCCAAACACTGAGATATTTGCACTCCTAGAAAAGTAGTTCAGTTACCTCCTCCCTAAGGCAGAGACTTTACCATCATGAAACTTTTGAGAGCTAATACCTGATTTTTAATGCTATATGATTTATGTTATGATTTAAATGCTATAGTCTCAAATGTGAATTCAATGAAAATACTATGTAACTTTGCTTTGCTTGTTGCTCCTAGATTTGAATCAGCATAAGATCAGAAGCTTTTAAATTAAAACAATAAGTTTTGCCTACCCCACTCATTCTCAATTTCTGATGAATAAAAACCAAAAGGAAACCGGGGAATCTAGCTGGGTCAATCATTAGAGTGTAAAACTTTTGATCTCAGGATCATGAGTTCAAGCCCAAGCTGAGCATAAAGCTTCCTTTAAAAAACAAAGGGAATAGAAAAGAAGGGGGAAGGGGAGTAATCTGAATTAAGAGAAATCAAGAAAGAAGATTGAAGAAAAGTCTGCTACATAGACAATAGATGAAGACAAAATGAAGAAAGAATAAGAGTATATTCTGTCTGGGAAGAAAGTGACCAGAACCCAAGGAAGAAGTCACAAACAGCCTCCCCACCCCAGCTCAGAGCTACAGGGTTTGAAGCAAGAGTTGGCTATGGAGTAGTAGCTATGAGGCAAATTCACAGTCTCCTAGGCAATCTCAATTATAACTATAAATACATATATCATTAATAAAACATTAGAAAAATCAAGTCTGTCAAGATATTTAAAGACTAATACATCATGACAAAGTAGGATTTATTCCAGGAATGAATGCAATTATGGGCCAATATTAGGAAATCTATAATTCATCATATTACTAGGTCAAAGGAGAAAAGCTATCTGATTGCCTCAATAGATATTTTTTAAAAAGCAATTGACAAAATTTTAAATCTATGACCTAGAAATATAAATAGAAGAAATTAAAGATTATTTATTAATTGATATGGAATATCTATGATCCAATTAATTGGCAACATAATACTTAAATATAAAACATTATGGAGATTTTTACTAACTGAAGGAGTGAGACAAAAATGACCATTATCAAAACTAATATTTTAATATCTTTCTGGTAGTTCTAGGCAATTAAGTAAGACCAACAGAAGTAAAAAGAAGTATAAATATTAGGAAAGAGAGGAAATTTTATCTTTGCTTGCATATAATATCTATATGAAAAATATCTAAGACAATCAAATGAAATAAATACTGAAACTAATAGGAGAGTTCATTAATGTGGCTATGTAAATAACAAATATATATTTAAAATGAGAAATTTTGTATATGTCAGTTATATCCATTTTCTCCCCAATTAAAACCCACTCATGTTGAGAAACCCAAAGAAAATGAGGGTAAAACTAGACACATGAAGATTTCAGGAAATGTAAAGATACAAAAAGCACCAGTTCTCTATTCTATAACTTTCCAAACTACAATGGGATTGTTGAGAAAAGATGAGAATTTTTTTTTAAGATGAGAAATATTTGAAGAATTAATAAAAGTACTTACATACAAATGGAAACCAGCAGTATTCCTTTCCCTTTTTGTCAAAATATTCTAAAGTTACATAACAAATTGAGTTTTTACCATGGTGTCTCCTATCCATGCACCAACCCACTGAAAAGAGCACAACTATATTTAAATTTGAGGTTACAGAAGCCACTCCTAAATCATATTCCAGACCCCAAGTCACAAATCGGTAACCTCACTACCAGTGGGCTCCTCTTACCTATATAGTAATGGTTGTCTTCCTCTCACCCTAAACCTCTGGGTTTATTTCTTCACTTACTTTTCAAACCCCAGCCCCTCATCAATCCATGAACAAGAAAAACGTTGTCTTACTACTTTTACTTGGGAATTAAAAACCTGCTACCACCTGAGGTCTGCTCTGTGCATTTATTCTTTCATACATTTATCCCACAAACAAACGTCTATTCAGTGCCAACTATAGACTAGTTGCTGGTGCTGTAAAATGAGTAAATTAGATACAGTAAGGGCCTCACAGTGCTTATAGTCTAGTGGGAGATTCAAACAAATTGAGAGGCAATGACAATATCATCAGTAAATGTGTGCTAGGGGAAGCACAAGGTGATGATGTAACAAAACATAGGGTCATCCAACCCTATTGGGGAGGTGCCCTAAAGTATGAATAAAAGCTGAAAGGCAAAGTATAAGGTGGGGGTGGAGAGAGGAAAGAGCACATCTCATTTTACTTATTTCTGGCATAAAAGACAGCCACACATTCAATTAACATTCTCAGACCCACTAGGCAAGCTTCTAGGAGCTGGAACAGTTTTAGCTGGTACAGACACCATGTTACATGCCGTGTTTTATAGCTCCTTGGTGATGTCTGACAGCACTCTAAATAATCCTTTTGGAACTAACAGAAGTTCCGAGTGGATAGGATGAATTCTGAGCACAGTGTTTTTAAGAGTTTCTTTATCCTCTGGGGCTAAAACCCCTTTCAAGGACTGCTTGAGCAATCCTAGTTGTTAGATGACAACCCGCATGGTTACCAAGGATGAGAAAGGCATATGAAGAAAATACTGTTTTGGTCTTCAGTAAATGTTTGAACTCTGCTGGGTCTGACAGCAAAGCCCCAAGGACAAAGATGAATTTTATGATGTAGGCTTTTCCCATCAGGGCTCATGACTGACTAAGTTTTTCAAGGCTCAAGTGAGGGTCTGCTACCATGGTCAGCATTTAAAGTATGTAGCCTAGAAAAGTGCAGCTTTATAGATTTGGAAAATCTTACTAACTTTTGTCCGGGAGAATCAGAACGTTAAAAAGCAAATATTTTTGCTTATCTCCCAAAAACCAGTACTCCTGCCCAACTCTAGGTGCTCCTCAGCTACTACAAACACCACTTTATTAGTATATTGCTAGTAGCCCTTTCACATATTATTTACATTTAAACAGGAAAGACATGTTTATTATTGGAAAGTCATTACTATGACACTTTCCTAATCTTAAATATTTACATGTATTCTGTTCATCCTAAAAGAGAACTCTAACATTCACTCATATAAATCATAGTAAATTGGTTTGAAAACTAATTTTTCACTAAACAAAATGTATTTATTGTTTAAAATGTGACCCCTAGGAATTACTGACCTCTAAGAATAACCAATTTTTATAAATTTCAAGACAAGGAAAACATCATTACTTTCCCTCTAAAATCAGGGATTAAATGATGATGTCTGTTTTTACCCCCATCTATTAACATTGTACTAGAGGTTCTAAGCAAAGAAGTGTCATTATCCAAAGACAATATGATTGCCTATGTAGGAAATCCTAATGTATCTACAAAAGAAGAAAGAAACAAAAAAGAGAGTGAGAGCTACTGCTAAGTGAATTTATCAAGATCAGTATACAAAAACCAACTGCATGTGTATATATATAAAATACTTAGGGATGGAAGATGTACAAGACTTGAATACTGAAAACTACAAACCACTGCTAAAAGCTAAAAAATACATAAGTAAATAGACATAGACCAAACAACTCAATATTGTTAAGATGTTAATTCTCTTCAAATTGATCTATAGATGTAATACAATCCAAATCAAAATTCCAGGAGGCTTGTTAGTAGAACTTGACAAGCCAATCATACAATTCATATGGAAATACAAATGGCCTATAAAAGCCAAAACAAGTTTTTTTAAATAACCAAGTTAGAGGACTTAACATTACCTGACTTCAGGACTTATGATCAAGTAATAGTAATCAAAACAGTGTGATATGGGTGCAAATTAAACAAGCAGATGAAACAGAATAGAAAGCCCAATAATAAATGCACACATACATGGTCAGTTGACCTTTGACAAAGATGCAAAGGCAATCCAGAAAAGAAATATACAGACTTAACAAACGGCACTAGAACAATATCCATAAAAAAAAAAGGTAAGCTTCAATCCATAACTCACATCACATGGAAAAATTAACTCAGAACAAATGTAAATATAAAACCTAACACTATAAAATTTGTATAAAAGGGAGACCTGGGTGGTTCAGTCAGTTGAGCGCCCAATTCTTGATTCCGGCTCAGGTCATATCTCACGGTTTAGGAGATAGAGAACCGCATCGGGCTCCGTGCTAGCAGAGTCTGCTTGGGATTCTCTGTCTCCCCTCTTTCTGCCCCTTCCCTGCTTTCTCTCTCTCTCTCTCTCTCTCTCTCTCTCTCTCTCTCTCTATCTCTATCTCTCTCAAAAAAAAATTAAACAAACATTGAAAAAATTGTACAGGAATTTCTCTGGGTTAAATGAAAATAAAATCAAAAGCATGATCCATACAAGAATAAACTGATAAACTGAACTTCATCAAAGTTAAGGCTTTGGCTCTTCTAAAGATACTGATAAGAGAATGAAAAGACAAACCACAGAGACGATATCTGCATATCACATATCCAATAAAGGATTTGTTTCCAGAATGTATAAAGAACTCTCAGAACTCAATAAGAAATAATGTTTATAAAAGATTTGAATAGACACATCCTCAAAAAAGACAGATGGCAAATAAACACAGGAAAATATTTGCACACCAGTAGTCACTTGGGAAATGCAAATTAAAACCACAATGTCTATTACACCTTAATAAAAAAAAAATGTTTTTAACTGTAAAAAAAACTCCTTAATGAGATAAGCACTACATGCCTATTTGGATGACTACAATTTAAAAGACTGAACATTCGACATTTTCATAGAGATGGGGTGGAGTTAGAACTCTGATACACTGCTCATGGGAATGTGAAATAGTAGGACCGCTTTGGAAAATATTTTGGCAATTTCTTAAAAAGTTAAACACACACCGACTATATGATCCGCTCTTTCATTTCCAAATATTTGCCCAAGAAAATGAAAGCATATGCCCACACAAAGACTTAACACAAAAGTTGAGAGCAAATTTTTTATGGAACATTTCTAGGATAGGTGTAGATCTTTTTCTCTCTTTGGTGCTGGAAAATTCTCTTCTATTATTCCTTTAATAATTTTCCCTTAAATCTTCTCATTTCTCTTATCCTGAGATTTCTATTATTTGTACATTTGGCCTCTAGGATAGGTCTTTATATGTCTTATCTTTTCATTCACATTTTCCACTCTGTTTTTCCCCCACCTTCTTGGAAATTTCTGTCTCTATCACACCTTTCTAGCCCCCCAACTGCATTATGTGTTGAGATCATCTGAAACTTGGGGTATTTAAAAAAATAACTATTTTTTTAAAATTCTGCATAAATAATTATTTAAAATTAACTAAAAGTTTTACGCGTTTCTTTGGATTGAACGTTTGCTTGTCTATTTGTTTGCTTTGCGTATCTCATGGGTTTGCTGTATGTGTGTGTGTGTGTATATATATATATATATATATGTGTGTGTGTGTGTGTGTGTATTTATTTATTCATGATGGTCTTTTTTCTAACCATTCTTTCAGAGTACATTTTTTGAGACATTTTTAAATTCTAAAATGTCTTTGGTAGGCCTTTAAAATTGAATGTCACTGTCACTGGGTATGGAATTTTAAGTTCAAAATAATTTTCCTTCAGAATAGCAAACATTTTGTTCCAAAGTTTTTGTAATACGTTGTTTATGACAAGAAGTGTGATGTCAATTTGACTTTTATTTATTTGTAAAAAAACTATTTTTATCTTTCTGGAAACTTTGAATTTTCTCATTATCCTCAATGTCTTAAAATTTTCACCCATAAAGTTAAATTATTGCACACATTATGCTTGATACAAAGTATATCTCAAAAACTGAAAAATCATTTCTTTCTTCAGCTTTGAAATTATTTTCTACCTTTTTTCCTTAAAAATTTCCTCTCCTCCATTCTTTCTTTCCTCTTCTATTTTCAACGTTTAATTGGAATTTCTCTTGAAATTTTTGAACTTCTATTCCATGACTTATATGACTTTTCTGACATATATACCTTTTGTCATTTTGAAAAATTTGGGGGGAGAATTACTCTGTTCAATTACCCTGAACATAGATCTCTCTCCAGCAGTAGCACAGGGGTGGGAATAGGATATACTTCTGGTTGAGATTCCTGGAATTGGTATTCTGCTGGTGGAAGATTCTAAAGTCCTCCCAAAAATTGCCATATAAGTTGATAAGTTGGGATACTTATCAGCATTTCCCAATAATTGAAACTTTCAACTTTTTTTTTGGTAATATCCAGACTGTAAGTAATCCAAATGTCCATCAGCAGATAAATGAATAAATGAATTGTGGTAAATTTACACAATGGAATACTATTCAGCAATAAAAAGGATGAATTCCAAAATAATTATACTGATTGAAATAAGCCAGACAAAATAAGGGTTCATATATTATTTCATCTATATAAAATTCTAGAAAATTTAAACCAATCTACAGTGACAATAATCAATGATTGCCTCTAAAAGATGAGATAAGAGAAAGCAATTATAGAAGGAGAGATGACAGTTTTGGGAAGGACAGAATATGTTCATCATCTTGATTGTGTTGATATGTATAGCATTTGTGGAGATACATATCAAAAGTTATGAAACTGTACACGATTTAAATATGTACAGTTTATTTAATTATATCTCAATAAAACTGTAACAAAAGAATATAATACACATATGTATCAAAGTGTTGAAAGCGGTTTATTTTGAGGTGGTAGAATTAAACCTGGCTTTTATCTTACTCTATGTACTTCATTTTATTTCACTATTTTTATAAATAAACATATAACATTTAAAATAAAAAACAGTAACTCTTACTTTATATTACATTTCAAATCAGAAAAATAGTAACTATCTGGTTTTGGTCTGTAATTTTGGATAATTTGTAAAAGTATAAAAATGTAATTGAATATTCTGACATTTTCACTAAGCATTGTATTATAATCTTTCTAACATATAACAGACTTTTTTGTTGTTATTTTTAATAAACCCATAGTAATTTCATTGTGTTGCTGGACCACAATTTAGCTAATCATGCTCTTTCGTGGGGTATTTAAATTTTCCCCCTTCTTTTCTTTCCCCTCTTGCTGTTATAGTTAATTTTCAAAACTACCTTCATGCACAAAACTTATGTTTTTTCAAAATATATGTCACCCAACTGCAAAAGCAAAAATGAACTATTGGGACTTCATCAACATAAGAAGCTTCTGCATAGCGAAGGATACAATCAACAGAACTAAAAGTCAGCCTACAGAATGGGAGAAGATACTTGCAAATAACATATCTGATAAACGGTTAGTATCCAAAATTTGTAAAGAACTTATCAAACTCAACACACAAAATACAAATAATCCAGTTAAGAAACAGGCAGAAGATATGAATAGACACTCTTCCAAAGAAAACATATAGATGGTCAACAGACACATGAAAAGATGCTCAACATCACTCATCATCAGGGAAATACAAATCAAAACCACAATGAAATACCACCTCACACCTGTCATAATGGCAAAAATTAATAACACAAGAAACAACAGGTGTTGACAAGGATGCAGAGAGAAGGGAACCCTCTTGCACTGTTGGTGGGAATGCAAACTGGTCCAGCCACCCTGAAAAACAATATAGAGTTTCTTCAAAAAGTTAAAAATAGAACTACCCTATGACCCAGCAATTGCACTACTATTTATCCAAAGGATACAAAAATACTGTGGCACACACCCCCAATGTTTACAGCAGCACTATCAACAATAGCCAAATTATGGAAAGAGCCCAAATGTCCATTGACTGATAAATGGATAAAGAAGATGTGGTGTATATATATACAATGGAATATCACTCAGCCATCAAGAAGAATGAAATCTCACCTTTTGCAACAACGTGGATGGAGGTACAGTGTATTAAACTAAGCACAGTAAGTCAGAGAAAGATAAATGCCATTTGATTTCACTCAGATGTGGAATTTAAGCAATAAAACAGGTGAACATATGGGAGGGGGAAAAGACAGAGGGAGAGAAAGAGAGAGAGAGAGAGAGAGAGAGAAACAAACCATAAGAGACTCTTAGAGAAAAAACTGAGGGTTGATGGACGGAGGTTGGTGGGAGATGGGCTAGATGGATGATGGGTATTAAGGAGGGCACTTGTTATGATGAGCACTGGATGCTGTATGTAAGTGATAAATCACTGAATTCTACTTCTAAAACCAATATTGCACTGTATGTTAACTAACCAGAATTCAAATTAGAATTTGAAAAGAAAATAAAACAAAATAAAAGTTACCCAATTGTTTTCCCAAAAGGAGGCATCACTTTATATCTCCTTCGACAACAAGTGAGTGTATTAGTTTTACTATAATCTTACCAGTATTACACTTACTTTTTGTTTTGTTATTCTTTTGGCTTTTAGGGGGAGGAAGTGTCTAATTTAATAAGGCACAAAATGATACTTCATTGATTATTAACATGGTTAAGCATTTTCTATGACTTTGTTTATTATTTATATTCTGTCTTCTGTAAATGGTATTATCATTGTGTTAGTACAAGAAAATAGTCAATTATTTCAAGGGAAGGTAAAGGAAAGAATGAAAATGTATCCGTATAAAATAAATGAGATAGAAAATGATATACTTTACTAAAACGAGTTAGGGATGACTTTTTTCAGCAGACAGAAGATAACACCACAAATGTAGAACATGTCATGAATTACCTAAATCCAGGAAACACTCTTCTAAGGTGGGAGCAGCGCAAAATCAAATCAGAGCTATGAATGGAGCCAAACTGCAGATGACTGTGGAAAACCAGTGAGCAAACACCCAATCATCCCTATCCAGCCCCAGCCGATTGCTACCATGCAAGAACACCACCAGATCTTCGGGTTTTGTTTAAAGATATTGGACTTCTTGATTATAATGTGAACTCTCCCCTATTTTTAAAATAGTATTAATTAAAAAACAAACTTTGTTTATTCAAATAAAACATATCTGAAGACTGTTGTGGACCTCTAGACTGCCAATTTTCTACTTCTGGGCTGAGCCTAAGCCTGAACATCTTTCACTTGAGTTCCAATATTTCATAAGCATCCCTCACCAGGTTGAACTATTCCTCAACAAGAAAGGGATTAAGAGTTTCAGTGAAGGACATCTAGTTAATCACAGCATGTTGAACACATATGCTTATTACTATTCCTTCCTGAAACTCCACTAACAATGAGAATGAAGAAATAAAGAAGTAGAATTCCATCAGAACTAAGAGAACAGTACAGAAAACCAGAATAATACAGATAAGAGGAACAGAGACAACACAGATGAGAGATGTCAACAAACTTTTGGAAGATGGAAAATAAATGGGGGATTTCTCATAGCTGAGAAAGCTGAATACCAAAAACCTTCAATAGAGAGTGATAAGGAGGAGACAAGTAAACCAATTTATACCATAAGCCCCATAAAAACTTAGGAGTTGGTGGCACCAGGTATAGAAAGTCGCATATAAAATGTGGCACTGAAAATATGATCATTGGCTAAATGTCCATATAGGAGCAGTCAGACCGGGAATTAAATCGGTGAATAAATTAGACCAGGGTTTCTCCAAACCCAAAGACACTAAACACAGTGAAAGGTGGAGAAGAGGTGCCAGGCTAAAACTATGGGTAGTAGGTGAAAATCTACATTCTTAATAGTGAGGTTCTTGTCCAGTTTCCTTGCAGTGCTTAAATCCAAGAGTACTGGAAGTCAAGCATATAAACCTCAATCTCTAGGCAGAAATATGTAGAGCCCTGAACAGTCCCAAGTCAAAACACAAGAGACTGATATATGAGGATCCCTAACAAAAGAAAGGTCCCAAGCAACAATTCTGCACAGAAATCTGCTGGAGAATTGACTTCAAAGAGCCAATAAATACCTATACACATTATATCTTAAAGAATCTTATGGTTTTACGAGTATCCCTAAGGGCTCTGTGAAAGATCATGATTCAAAAAATAATAATAAACATCAGTCATGAATTTCACATGCCTTGTGATGAAATGCACAGTAACCCAACAGGCCCACTAGCAATTTAGTAAGAAATCTTTTGGCAGTGCACTGTAGAATGATGTTTATTGCCTAAGACCATTCTCGGTTCTTGACATGAAATAAAGGAAAGCTGTTGATAATTGATGACTGCTACATGGCATGGAGGGAGGCTATGGTAGGCTGATGACATCAGTCTCTACCCCAAATTACTTCATCCAACCTCTATTTATGGGCTGCTTGTGTGAATACATAAGTTCTGCTGGTGTAATTTTAAAAACTGCAGGGAAATTTTCATTCTAAAGAATGAATTTTTATGTGCTGCAATTTAATTGCTTCCATGCCATTTTGATATTATTTTAAACATCACAAATGTGAACTATAGAAGTTAGAAGTAAATAGCATTATGAAATTTTCATTTTTTTGTGATATTCTGTGTAGTTATATATTAGGTCTTTCTGTTTTATATTTTGCTAGCATTATATTTTATAAAGAGGTCTGATAGCCCAAAACGGTTATTTTTAAAGATAATGTATGAGTTAGAAAAGGAAAATTCCAAATCTAAGTTAATGAACAATTCCAATAAGGTCAAGGATGAAGAATTACAACCTCAAGAGTCATTCACTGCACTTGTGCAACAGATGATCAAAATAAAAGTCCAATCACTCACAGAAGGACAGTGAATTTTACCGCACTGTTCAACCTTCAACACATCTGAGCAAACTCTTCTTATTTAGCAATCATCAAGAGAAATCATCTCATCTTGATTGAAAATGACATACACATGTGCATACCTCAAATTTGACCTAGACTTGAAGATCTGTGCAGGAAAAAAGAAGCATAGGTTTCAAAATAATGGCATATATATCATTTTTTATTTTTAGTTTTAAAAATAATACTCTTGGGGCGCCTGGGTGGCGCAGTCGGTTAAGCGTCCGACTTCAGCCAGGTCACGATCTCGCGGTCCGTGAGTTCGAGCCCCGCGTCGGGCTCTGGGCTGATGGCTCAGAGGCTGGAGCCTGTTTCCGATTCTGTGTCTCCCTCTCTCTCTGCCCCTCCCGCGTTCATGCTCTGTCTCTCTCTGTCCCAAAAATAAATAAACGTTGAAAGAAAAAAATTAAAAATTAAAAAAAAAATAAAAAAAAATAATACTCTTTATGTCTTATATACTCCTATAAGAGCAACAGAGAAGCCAACACATATTTATGATACTTTGCAACTGCTAAACTTAAAATTAATTTTGGGCATGAATGTAGTAAGAAAATATTTCTTCAAAGTCTTGTATAAAATTATATCTTACAATCCACTTTATTCATATTGCTTTTGCTTATGGTTGTAATAGCATTACTATTCAACATTGTCAATAAATTTTCATGTTATAAATAACATTAATTAAAATCTATTTATGACCTCTTCTTAAATCTACCAAGCTCATATTTAGAAAAATCAAATCCCATGTTGACTTAAATCAGTCATCGGAAAAAAAATTTATTATGTTTGTTTTATGAGCTTAAAATTTATAAAAAATACAATAAGATTGATTTCAGGAAGGCTAAGCTCAGCTTAACTATCTGGTTGTTTTAAGAAAGGTTGGAAGGGCATCTAGGTGGCTCAGTTGGTTAAACATCTGACTTCAGCTCAGGTCATGGTCTCGCGGTCCATGAGTTCGAGCCCCATGTCGGGCTCTATGCTGACAGCTCTGAGCCTGGAGCCTGTTTCAGATTCTGTGTCTCCCCCTCTCTCTGACCCTACCCTGTTCATGCTCTGTCTCTCTCTGTCTCAAAAATTAATAAACATTAAAAAAAAAAGAAAGGTTGGATAAGTAGTCTCTTTTTTTCATTTAGGGGGGAAATACTCTTACACACACATTATACCACATATCAACTCATTAACATTTCATATAGTAGAAATTCATTATAAAACATCAGGCTACTTGGATAAGGTTTTAAAAATCAAATAGGACATAAAAAAAGAATAAAAATCAAATAGGAAATGTTGGAAGAAAAATATCGAAATTACCACAAACTATATTACTGACCTACATTACCATTGATATCCTCTCTGGAAAAGGGGAACTGCTCACAGAGAGTAAGCTAATGTGTTGCACAAAATAAGCAGACCTATAGAAAAATATTATTCTCTACTCAAAAAAGCACTGGAAATTATTATTAAATTTTTACATCTAAAACTTAGTGGTCATGTTATGTACCTTGAGCCAAAGATGTACTAATTTTATGCGTAAGTTCCCTGAGACATGAAAATTATTTCAAGGGTTCCACCAGAGAAAAAAAGATCGCAAAAAGTTGTTCTCAAAAGACAGAAAAGATCACGAGCAGATTTTAAAAACCTGGAAGAAACATAAACAATTCAGGATCTATAAAAACCCTTGGAAAAAACCATAACTAATATCCTAAAGTATATTAGAGAGGTTAAATTATTACATCCATGAACAGGATGATGTAACCAAAAAAAAAAAAAAAAAGGAACAGGCAGAGAACCAAAAAGAACTCTGAAAACTTGAAAATATAATGGCAGAAATGAAAAATGCAATGGAATATTTGGAAGATGAAGTCAAGGAGATCTCCCAGAAAATAGTGGAGGAGGAGGAAACGGGTATCAGGAAAAAAATAAAAGGAAAATATTATTCTAGGAAGTACAACCTTGGACATTGTTCCAGGGAAAAGGGAAAAACAGAAAATTAAGGACAGGTTAGAACGCTGACTAGAGAAAAAATAGGTCAGATGCAACACTTCAAAACTCAGCATGCATTCTCTAGAGCAATACTGGCAACCAGGCATTTATGAAGCAGTGCCTTCCAAATTCTGAGGGAAAGTTATTTCCAAATTAAAATTCTATATGTAGCCAAAATACCATTTAAGTGTGATGGTAGGGTATAAACATTTCCAAACAAGCAAAAATATATTTGAATTCACCTTCTAATCAATTTTTCCCAAGAAGTTACTGGTGAGATTATTCCAAGAAAACAAGGAAGTTGTCCCAAAGATAAGAATACAAAGAATACAGAAAATAGGGACTCTAATACAATGACAAAGAAATGTCCCACATTGAGATGTGTCCATGGGCTAAAGCCTGCTGAAAGATTACTGGGGTCTCCAAGAAAGGAGAAAGCAATGGAGACTAGGGAAAATTATGGGAATTCAAGACCTAATAGTAACTTGTATTTTCTCAACTCATTTTCTTAGGATAATTTAAAGGCTGAGGCATAGTTTGTCTTTATCACATGCAATGCTGGGGCATTTCGTGGATTTCCCTCTCAAATGGGTGGATGTTAGAGTGCATAATCCCAAGTGTGTTCTTTCAACATTTAAGAAAACAATATATTTCAAGGAATTCAGTAATTTCAACTCAATATAATGTTCAATTTCAAGAAAATAATGTAAACAGGTGAGTCATATTCTTTATTAAGCAAATAATTTTTCAAGCATTCAGTATTTCTGGAGATTTTAGTCTGAACCTCCTGGCTGAATTCAACCCAAATAAAGGTCTTATTTGAGCACTGCTCTAAATTTTTCTTTTAATTTGAATTCTAAATGAACATTCCAATTAGCCACAAGCCACACAACCACTCCATTGTGTTAAACAAAATCTATTATGCTGGATAACACTGCCTCAGCCCTATAAGCATTTGAGTTGTTGAACCTTGGTTTAAACAAAACAAAAAGCTATGAGGTTACAAGTGCATCCTATCTTTTACAGTGATTCCATGGGGACTGAAACTAGAGTGTGACTGGATAGACAAAGATAACTGAAAGCTACACCCTGGATAAGCCATTCAAAATTAACATAAGCAATGAATATTTACACTCAAGGAGTCCTGGTTGGGAACAAGGGAACAAGAAAAATCCTAACAGTATGGCCCCAAGTTCAAGATACAGAAAACACTAATTATGGTTGTAACTCTGTCTTATCTGCTCACATCATCTACATTTACTGCTTCAGCATCTCTGTCTGGGAAGCAGAGATAAGGCTTACATTTATCTTAGTGGAATTAGGAAAGCTTAGTTTGGAAGAGTATGGGAAACTTCCTTGAAAAGGATACATGAACACTCTTATTACATATTATAGTTCTAGTACTAATGTATTTAGGAAATCCAATTAAGCATTAAGGCTCTGCTATAGAAAATCCATTTCTCTTTTCTTAATCAAAGGACAATTTTCAAAGGAAAATTACTTTCATCCCTAAATAATCCTTCTAGGTCCCTCTGTTTTGCAAGTTGTCAGGTCTCATCAGCTTTCAACGTGAGCTCCTCTAAGGGTAAGAACGAGAGATAGAGGCATTCTGTAGAGCTTCTCAGACGCCATAGATGACAATAAGAATTCTTAAAGAATGCCTTTTTCAAAAATACACTGATGTCAGTAGAGCCACGAACCCACAAAACAGAACATTTTTAAATGTATGAAGGGATAAAAGAAGTTTTATACTTTGTAACTACCTGCCAACTATTTCTTTTTTCCCCTCTCATATTGCCTTGGCAGCAAAGTGACTTAATTACCAGTTAATAAATAGGTGAAAAAACACCACCAGGCAACTATTTACTTCATAGATGTATAGGCCCTTAGCCCATTGGATATACTGGCAGCACTGGGCACTTGTTGACACTGATTCTGTTTCCCTAAATTCCAAGCAGTTCCAGAATATCGGCGTATCAGGGAGCTGAAGCCACTTCCTGTCACATGCATTTTTCATGACTTTTCCTACTGTCTCAGATGAGGAGATTCTGGGGGAAAAATCAACTGGAAGAGATACGTACCTTGCTCAAAGGCTTTCCACATATGTAATTATTGGTCAAACAAAGGTGGAGCCATCAGCCTTTCTCAATCCCACATTAAATGTTAGGCTAATAAAATTCATAGGAAAAATATAAAAACAGACACAGAAATCAAAATACTTGGAATTTTTTTTCAATTTAATTCAAATATACTAATGAATAAAAACCTGAGGACTCCCATTTAAAAAGTTGTCCTAAATTAAGAATGTGGAGAACTGTACATTTCTGGTGGAAGATTCACAAAATGGAAATGTAAAATGGAACAGCCAGTTTGGAAAACAGTTTGGTAGCTTTCGAAAGGTTACACATAGAGTTACAATATGAGCCAGAAATTCTACACCCAGGTATATACACAAAAGAAATGGAAAGGCATGTCCACACAAAAACTTGTATATGAATATTCAGAGCAGCATTATTCATAAATGACAAATAGTAGAAACATTCAAACATCAATTAACTGATGAATGGATAAACAAAATGTGGTATGCACTCAGTTGTATACTATTCAACAATAAGGAGGAATAAAATACTGATATATGCTACAACCTGGATGAACCTTGAAAACATTATGTTCCATGAAAGAAGCCCCATGCAGAAGAACACATATTGTATCATTCCATTTATTTGAAATGTCCAGATTGGCCAAATCTATAGAGACAGAAAGTAGATTAATGAATGGTTGCCTAGGGATGGAGATGGAGACCAAAATGTGTGGGGTGGAGGGTGACATTCTTTGGGAGGTGATGAAATGTTCTTAAATGGATTGCAGTGATGGCTGCATAACTGTGAACACACTAAAAAATATTTTAATTTAAATTATATACTTCATATGGGTGAACTGAATGGTATGTTAATTACATCTTAATAAAGCTGTTACAAAAAATTTTTTTAAAGAATTTTTAAAAAGCTGTCCTAAAGAAGGCTGAGATGAATCTCAATTTGACCACAGGTCAAACTATGAAGCTGATTCAGTGGGAGAAGAGAGTATTTTGTCTCTGTAGAGTGAGTCTTTCAACCAGCCTTTTTCTTTTTTTTTTTAATGTTCATTTGTTTGACAGAGTGTGAGCAGGGGAGGGGCAGAGAGAAGAGGGGACAGGGGATCCAAAGAGGGCCCCACGCTGACAGCAGCAAGCCTGATGTGGGTCTCACACTGACAAACTGTGAGATCATGACCAGAGCTGAAGTCCAACGCTCAACCGACTGAGCCACATAGGCGCCCCTCAATCAGTCTTTCAACTTACCTCTAGGTAAAGGAAGAATTCTAAGAAAGAAGTTTAATGTCAGAATATCTAAAATTGTAATAAAACATGTTGGAGCTTTCCAATGAACTCAGAAAGAAGTTGGATAAAAACTTAACTAGCTTTTGAGAGAGTTCCTTGTTAATTGCTCCATTCAGGAGGGGGGAAAACTTTTTTTCCCAAGGATTTACAAAATTAGCAGTTGCTACAGATTCCTTGTTCTCTTTTTTACTTGCACCAATATAGAATATGAGTTTATGAGTCACATTTACTCATTAATAGAGCAATGAATTTTCTCTTCAACTACAGATCATGGCACTTTTATAAGCCTACAGCAAAAGGAAACCTCCCACATAGAGAAATCACAAAGCAGAAGGCTGACAGGTTCTGCTCCAGTGTTCCTGAGCAGGGAGCTTTCCAGACAGAATTAAACAACTATGCAAAGTTCATATCATGCTTGTCTACTCCAGTAAAACACTGAAGATTCACAAAAATAACAAATGCTGAGGATTGAAATATATGTGTCAAGTATATTGGGGGTCAACGAAATGAATTGAGGCAATCTCCACAGGTGTGAGAGCATTTTGATAAGTCCTACCCCATAGTATTGGCTAGGAAAACCTCTTCTGTCAAAAAGCTCTGCTTCCCTTTGAGCACCAGCTGGTTATAAAAATAGTCTGTCAGGGAGCAGAATATGGAGGTAGGAGACAAAGCCCCTTTTAAAAAGGAAGGAAGCCACTGATCAGTGTCAAGATGTGATAAGACAACTAGTGTGTTCCAAAGGACTCACGAGCTGAGAAAGGCCTTCAGAGCTGATTCTGGGAGAAGATGTCTGCTAACTGCAAAAGCATATTATATTCCACCTAGATTATTAAATGTTTTTAAAAGCCAAATAGATGATGAAGAAAAGTTCCTCTTCATAGTATAATTCCTGCTAATAATGCAAAAGAATAAGAGAATTAGGAAAATCACCAGGTCTGTAGAACCTAATGAATGAAGGATCTGGACCTCAATTACCAACAGAAGCTAAAACCATAAAGTGACAAGCTGATGGTGAACTTTATAATACACAATCTGGCTTACACCAAGCCAAACCCACTAACCAACCTTAAAATAGCATAAAAAGTGGAACAGTCATTCTGTGTTTCACCACCTGTGAATTATTCTTGCTAAAATTGAGTCTAAATCTAGTTGAGCCTAGATCAAGTTACCAGTCTACAAGAAACATATAACATTGAAGATGATGTTAAAAGACACCATGAGGATGCTATCAGCCAACTTCAAAATGAGAAGAACTGTCCCAGTTTCAAGAAATAAATAGCATGAAAAAGTGGGGTAGGAGAGCTGTTTCAGATCAAAAAAGACTTCATAAAGATGGCAGACAAATGCTATGTGTGGACCTTGCTTGGATGCTAATTCAAACACAACAATTTAAAAAAGCATTTTGGGGGCAAATGTAAAATTCTTCAAAAAGATCATTTAATCAGAGGATATGAGATCTTTGTTAATGTATAGTGGTATTCTTAAGTCCTCATCTATCATAAACATACTGATATATTTATGGATGAAATAATATCATGTCATGGATTTGCTTTAAACATGCCATCAGCAATCCCTATCAAAATAAAACCAGCATTCTTCACAGAGCTAGAACAAATAATCCTAAAATTTGTATGGAACCAGACAAGACCACAAATAGACAAAGCAATCTTGAAAAAGAAAACCAAAGCTGGAGGCATCACAATCCCGGACTTCAAGATGTATTACAAAGCTGTAATCATCAAAATAGTATGTACTGGCACAAAAACAGACACTCAGATCAATGGAACAGAATAGAGAACCCAGAAATAGACCCACAAATTTATGGCCAGCTAATCTTTGACAAAGCAGGAAAGACTATCCAATGGAATAAAGACATTTTCCTCAGCAAATGGTGCTGGAAAAACTGGACAGTTATATGCAGAAAAGTGAACATGGACCACTTTCTTATACCATACACAAAAATAAACTCAAAATGGATGAAAGACCTAAATGTAAGTAAGATAGAAAACCATCAAAATCCTCAAGGAGAAAGCAGGCAAAAACCTCTTTGACCTCAGCTGCAGCAACTTCTTACTCAACACATCTCCAATGGCAAGGAAACAAAAGCAAAAATGAACTATTGGGACCTCATCAAAATAAAAAGCTTCTGCACAGCGAAGGAAACAATCAACAAAACTAAAAGGCAACCGACAGAATGGGAAAGGATACTTGCAAATGACATATCAGATAAAGGGTTAGTATCCAAAATCTATAAAGAACTTATCAAACTCAACACCCAAAAAACACATAATCCAGTGAAAAAATGGGCAAAAGACATGAATAGACACTTCTCCAAAGAAGACATCAAGATGGTGAACAGACACATGAAAAAATGCTCAACATCACTCATCATCAGGGAAGTACAAATCAAAACCACAATGAGATACCACCTCACACCTGTCAGAATGGCTAACGTTAACAACTCAGGCAACAACAGATGTTGGCAAAGATGCGGAGAAAGAGGATCTCTTTTGCACTGCTGGTGGGAATGTAAACTGGTGCAGCCACTCTGGACAAACAGTATGGAAGTTCCTCAAAAAATTAAAAATAGAACTACCCTACACCCAGCAATTGCACTACTAGGTATTTAGCCAAGGGATACAGGTGTGCTGTTTCAAAGGGGCACATGTTGGGGCGCCTGGGTGGCGCAGTCGGTTAAGCGTCCGACTTCAGCCAGGTCACGATCTCGCGGTCCGGGAGTTCGAGCCCCGCGTCGGGCTCTGGGCTGATGGCTCAGAGCCTGGAGCCTGTTTCCGATTCTGTGGCTCCCTCTCTCTCTGCCCCTCCCCCGTTCATGCTCTCTCTCTGTCCCAAAAATAAATAAACGTTGAAAAAAAAAAAAATTCAAAGGGGCACATGCAACCCAATGTTTAATCACTATCGACAGTAGCCAAAGAGCCCAAATGTCCATCAACAGATGAATGGATAAAGAAGATATGGTATGTGTGTGTGTGTGTGTGTGTGTGTATATATATATATATATATATATATATATATATATATATATACAATGGAGTATTACTCAGTGATCAAAAAGAATGAAATCTTGCCATTTGCAACTATGTGGATGGAAATGGGAGGGTATTATGCTAAGCGAAATCAGAGAAGACAAATATTATATGACTTCACTCATATGAGCAATATAAGACACTAAACAGATGAACATAAGGGAAGGAAAGCAAAAATAATATAAAAACAGGGAGGGGGACAAAACATAAGAGACTCTTAAATACAGAACAGAACGCTGCTGGAGAGGTGGTGGGAGGGGAGATGGGTTAAATGGTAAGGGGCATTAAGGAACCTACTCCTGAAATCATTGTTGCACTATATGCTAACTTGGATGTAAATTAAAATATTAATTAATTTTTTTAAATATGCCACCAAAACCCAAAGATGTAGGGAAGGAACAGACTGGCAAACTGTTGATAACTATTGAAGCTGGTTAATGGGTACATGAAAGTGTACTTTCTACTATTCTGCTATTGTGTATGTTTGAAACATTTCATAATAAAGAGATTAGAAGAGAAAGAATTGCTGTAGCAAGTTTTCCCCTTGGTTTTGTCCTTATTAACACAATCCATGGACAGACAGAAAGTTCACAGAAGAGAAAGTGGACAAAAAGAGAAAGAAGCAAGAAGGAAGAAGGAAAACACAATTGCTGGTCAAATAACTGCAGGTCATTTTGGTCCCTCTAAAAGAGAAGGCTTGACAGTTAAGCGTCCAACTCTTGATTTTGGCTCAGGTCATCTCATGGTTCATGAGTTCAAGCCCCACATTGAGCTTAGCACTGTAAGAAAGCACAGAGATTCTCTTTCTCTTCTTGGGATTCTCTTTCTCCCTCTCTCTCTATCCCTCCCCCGCTTGCACATGCTCTCTTTCTCAAAAATAAATAAACATTAAAAAATTAAAAAATTAAGGGGCGCCTGGGTGGCTCAGTCGGTTAAGCAGCCGACTTTGGCTCAGGTTATGATCTCACGGTCCGTGAGTTCGAGCCCCGCATCGGGCTCTGTGCTGACAGCTCAGAGCCTGGAGCCCATTTCAGATTCTGTGTCTCCCTCTCTCTCTGCCCCTCCCCTGTTCATGCTCTGTCTCTCTCTGTCTCAAAAATAAATAAACGTTAAAAAAAATTTTTTTAATTAAAAAATAAAGAAGATTTGATCTTTATGACTGAATCTACCTTTTTTAAAGAAAAATAATCTCAGATGAGTCCTTTATCAATCAAATGTTCTTATCAGTTTTTGGGAAAATGGTGAAATAACACAAATGGAGATGTTTAACTTGAGAAGCTATAATTTCTATTAATGATAGAGATTATTGTAATTAAGTCTTTGCCAGGATTATATCTCTAAAGCCTTATTAGTTATCTTTAGTGTACTATTTATTTTCCATGCATGGATTTAAATAATACCATCATTTTTCCCATAGGAATAGGTGGCTTCAGGGATAGGAAAAGGCAGGTGTATTGAGAGTTGCCTGTGTAAAGATATAAAACCCCCAGGATGGCAGGAAGACAAGCAGACATGATCTTCAACTGCTTTAAAAGCAAGTGAAACTAGCTCAGCACAGCTCAATCTGGGCAGAAATACTGCCATCTTCCTCTGATATGCCCTGTTACTTAAACCTGAAAACTCCTAAGTGTGCAATGTTTGATTATTTTAATTTGGTATAACTGCCCCAGTGGGAACCACTGGTCAAGATCACCTGCCTGTGGGATTTCTTTAAAAGAAGCAAAGATTTCTGCTGCCAACTACTCTGAGAAAGAGTAGATCTTGGGGAAGAAAATGAGGATTAAGAAGGCAGACATAGACTAAAGGAAGAGACACATTCCCTCCTCTCTCTAGAAATTGAATCTGGTCTCCAGTATCATCAGCCTTGAGGACACCATCCAGGACCCACCATCATGGATCCCAGCCTACAGGAGTTAAGAAGCCCTCGTCTACAAGTGGTTTTATTTTATTTTAATTTTGTTGTTGTTACTGTTGTTTACAATTTATTTTCTTTTAAGATGTTATCTTTTTATGTAATTTCCACACCCAGTGTGGGGCTCCAACTCACAACCCTGAGATCAAGAGTTGCATGCTCTACAGACTGGCACCCCTTAGAAGTGGTTTCAGGTTATGCTCCATGTTGTATACTTATCTCCCACTTTCCTTGAATCTTCATCAGAATTTTGTCAATGTTGTGGTCTGGTCTCAGCCATCTTATGGGACACACTCTAGGAAAGACTTGTGCCTACACTCCTTCACAGAAGTAAAAAATAAGTTGCCAGTCAGGAATCTCACATTGACCTAAAGCAGCGTCACAAATGCTCACGCACAGAGGAATAAATAGATCAAAATTCAAAAACATGATGGCTTGACACCAAGACAGATCTTTTAGTACAGGTAAACTTCTAGATTTTCCAAAGAACCTGGTGAAAACTGTACTTATTGTTGGAAGCCAGAGTGGAAGCTAACAATTTTGTAATATGGGGTATTAATGCAAATGCCTTCTCACAAATTAATGAGGCATCCAAGAAGTTAAAAAAAATACAAAAAGAAATTTATTTTTAATTTTAAAAAGACAAAAAATAGAAGTGCATTCAATTACATGCTGGAGCTGAAGTTCTGACAAAACAGCAGCACAAAAAAAATAAATTTGTTGGATTTGTTTCTATGCCATGTGTCTGTCTGTGCATGTGTGATACAGAATCCCATCAGCCTTCAATATATCCACATCTTCTGACACCAAAGAAATGGGAAAGGATTTTGTTAGACATTAAAATTAGTATCAGATTCTTGTTTTGCTGGTGAGCAACTGCTCTAAATACGATAGTTTGATTCAGTTTGGAAAACTATGATGTCCATCAGTTGGTGTCTTCAGGCTCCAGGACACATTAACTTATGGTTAACATATGATAGTGAGAATTAAACTCTTCCAAAATAGATGATGGTATGAGCACAAGTGACCAACCTCCCCAGCTGATGCCAACTAGAATGACCCTAGCCAGGTCTATCTCTGCCTTCACTACTGAGACTATATTTGGGGGTCTTCTCAGGCATCTGGTCCTCGTCTGCTCTGCATTAGATTCCTTACCCCCGTCAACCAGGCAATTAGAGAAGAAATTTAAAAATATATGGAAACAAATGAAAATGAAAATACAACAATCCAAACGCTTTGGGATGCAGCGAAGGCAGTCCTGAGAGGAAAATACATTGCAATCCAGGCCTATCTCAAGAAACAAGAAAAATGCCAAATACAAAATCTAACAGCACACCTAAAGGAAACAGAAGCAGAACTGCAAAGGCAGCCTAAACCCAGCAAAGAAGAGAAATAATAAAGAACAAAGCAGAAATAAACAATATAGAATCTAAAAAAACTGTAGAGCAGATCAATGAAACCAAGAGTTGGTTTTTTGAAAAATAAACAAAATTGATAAACCTCTAGCCAGGCTTCTCAAAAAGAAAAGGGAAATGATCCAAAGAGATAAAATCATGAATGAAAATGGAATTATTACAACCAATCCCTCAGAGATACAAGCAATTATCAGGGAATACTATGAAAAATTGTATGCCAACAAACTGGACAACCTGGAAGAAATGGACAAATTCCTAAACACCCACACACTTCCAAAACTCAATCAGGAGGAAATAGAAAGCTTGAACAGACCCATAACCAGCGAAGACATTGAATCAGTCATCAAAAATTCCCAACAAATAAGAGTCCAGGACCAGATGGTTTCCCAGGGGAGTTCTACCAGATGTTTAAAGCAGAGATAATACCTATCCTTCTCAAGCTATTCCAAAAAATAGAAAGGGAAGGAAAACTTCCAGACTCATTCTAGGAAGCCAGTATTACTTTGATTCCTAAACCAGACAGAGACCCAGTAATAAAAGAGAACTACAGACCAATATCCCTGATGAATATGGATGCAAAAATTCTCAATAAGATACCAGCAAATGGAATTCAACAGCATATACAAAGAATTATTCACCACGATCAAGTGGGATTCATTCCTGCGATGCAGGGCTGGTTCAACATTCGCAAATCAATCAATGTGATACATCACATTAATAAAAGAAAAGATAAGAACCATATGATCCTGTCAATCGATGCAGAAAAGGCATTTGACAAAATTCAGCAAACTTCTTAATAAAAACCCTCGAGAAAGTCGGGATAGAAGGAACATACTTAAAGATCATAAAAGCCATTTATGAAAAGCCCACAGCTAACATCATCCTCAATGGGGAAAAACTGAGAGCCTTTTCCCTGAGATCAGGAACACAACAGGGATGTCCACTCTCACTGCTGTTGTTTAACATAGTGTTGGAAGTTCTAGCATCAGCAATCAGACAACAAAAGGAAATCAAAGGCATCAAAATTGGCAAAGATGAAGTTAAGCTTTCGCTTTTTGCAGATGACATGATATTATACATGGAAAATCTGACAGACTCCACCAGAAGTCTGCTAGAACTGATACATGAATTTAGCAAAGTTGCAGGATACAAAATCAATGTACAGAAATCAGTTGCATTCTTATACACTAATAATGAAGCAACAGAAAGACAAATAAACTGATCCCATTCACAATTGCACCAACAAGCATAAAATACCTAGGAATAAATCTAACCAAAGATGTAAAAGATCTGTATGCTGAAAACTATAGAAAGCTTATGAAGGTAATTGAAGAAGATATAAAGAAATGCAAAAACATTCCGTGCTCATGGATTGGAAGAATAAATATTGTCAAAATGTCAATACTACCCAAAGCTATCTACACATTCAATGCAATCCCAATCAAAATTGCACCAGCATTCTTCTCGAAACTAGAACAAGCAATCCTAAAATTCATATGGAACCACAAAAGGCCCCGAATAGCCAAAGGAATTTTGAAGAAGAAGACCAAAGCAGGAGGCATCACAATCCCAGACTTTAGCCTCTACTACAAAGCTGTCATCATCAAGACAACATGGTATTGGCACAAAAACAGACACATAGACCAATGGAATAGAATAGAAACCCCAGAACTAGACCCACAAACGTATGGCCAACTCATCTTTGACAAAGCAGGAAAGAACATCCAGTGGAAAAAAGACAGTCTCTTTAACAAATGGTGCTGGGAGAACTGGACAGCAACATGCAGAAGGTTGAAACTAGACCACTTTCTCACACCATTCACAAAAATAAACTCCAAATGGATAAAGGACCTGAATGTGAGACAGGAAACCATCAAAACCCTACAGGAGAAAGCAGGAAAAGACCTCTCTGACCTCAGCCGTAGCAATCTCTTACTCGACACATCCCCAAAGGCAAGGGAATTAAAAGCAAAAATGAACTACTGGGACCTTATGAAGATAAAAAGCTTCTACACAGCAAAGGAAACAACCAACAAAACTAAAAGGCAACCAACGGAATGGGAAAAGATATTTGCAAATGACATATCAGACAAAGGGCTAGTATCCAAAATCTATAAAGAGCTCACCAAACTCCACACCCAAAAAACAAATAACCCCGTGAAGAAATGGGCAGAAAACATGAATAGACACTTCTCTAAAGAAGACATCCAGATGGCCAAGAGGCAGATGAAAAGATGCTCAACGTCGCTCCTCATCAGGGAAATACAATCAAAACCACACTCAGATATCACCTCACGCCAGTCAGAGTGGCCAAAATGAACACATCAGGAGACTATAGATGCTGGAGAGGATGTGGAGAAATGGGAACTCTCTTGCACTGTTGGTGGGAATGCAAATTGGTGCAGCCACTCTGGAAAACAGTGTGGAGGTTCCTCAGAAAATTAAAAATAGACCTACCCTATGACCCAGCAATAGCACTGCTAGGAATTTATCCAAGGGATACAGGAGTACTGATGCATAGGGGCACTTGTACCCCAATGTTTATAGCAGCACTCTCAACAATAGCCAAATTATGGAAAGAGCCTAAATGTCCATCAACTGATGAATGGATAAAGAAATTGTGGTTTATATACACAATGGAGTACTACATGGCAATGAGAAAGAATGAAATATGGCCCTTTGTAGCAACGTGGATGGAACTGGAGAGTGTGATGCTGAGTGAAATAAGCCATACAGAGAAAGACAGATACCATATGGTTTCACTCTTATGTGGATCCTGAGAAACTTAACAGAAACCCATGGGGGAGGGGAAGGAAAAAAAAAAAAAGGACGTTAGAGTGGAAGAGAGCCAAAGCATAAGAGACTCTTAAAAACTGAGAACAAACTGAGGGTTGACGGGGGGTGGGAGGCAGGGGAGGGTGGGTGATGGGTATTGAGGAGGGCACCTTATGGGATGAGCACTGGGTGTTGTATGGAAACCAATTTGACAATAAACTTCATATATTGAAAAAAAAAAAAAGATTCCTTACCCCCATCCCTACCACATCAGCTGAGTGTCACTTCCTTGACAGAATCTAAGATTGAACATGATGAGCAGAACTGCACTCCCACCCATCACTTGATTCTACACCCACCTACCCACCTGCTCGAACCAGGAGGGAAACCCATTCCTTACCTCTACTTCATTCCAATGTCCTGCACTGTTATCAACACATGCTCCGCCAAGGGCAAATTATCCTTTACCTTAACACCTTCTTTTTTTTTAGTTTCAACTTTTTTTAATGTTTATTTATTTTTGAGAGAGCGTGAGTGAGCGTGAGCAGGGGGAGGAACAGAGAGGGAGGGAGACACAGAATCCAAAGCAGGCTCCAGACTCAGAGCGGTCAGCACAGAGGCTGATGCAGGGCTCGAACTCACGAACCATGAGATCATGACCTGAGGCGAAGTTGGACGCTTAACTGACTGAGCCACCCAGGTGCCTCTATCCTAACACCTTCTAATTAAACCCCACTATACTTTTTCTTCTGCCCATATATTTCTATTAAGAGACTGTGGCCATATCTAGTTGACACCAAACAGATCTCACCTCAGCGAAATTACCACAATATAGATTTATATGAATCATCTATTGGATCATTTGCCAAACATATTGTCCCCTTCTTTGCGCCCAGCACCCTGTTAGGCTCTAACTACACTTCCTAAAATATACCAATCTTAGGATTTGGTGGGGTTTTTTTAATTTACTCTGTTAATTTAATAATTTTATTTTTATTTACCCATCACATGTTACTTAATGTCTCTGTAGGTGCCACTACACAGATTAATTCATTTAATCTAATGAGCTAATATTTATTGACAGCCTACTGTGTACCTTTAATAGACACTATAAAAGAAAGAGAACTATAATTCCCTAAACTTCAAGACAGTGAAATGTAGTAAAGTAGGTAAGAATTACACACTTACACACACACACACACACACACACACACACACACACACACACCCCGTAATACATCAATCAGTGCCATATAAGTGGTTCAGACAGCAAGTTATATAGGAGCTTAGAAGAGAGAGAAAGATATAACTGACACACAGTAAATGTGCAATCAATGTTTGATTGAATTAAATTGAACCAGGGCACTTAATACTGAAAATAAAGACAGATGGAATGACACGAAAATCTGATAATGTGGAAATTTGCACGAAAATACTGAGACATTACATGCATGTTTTCTTTTAAATAGGTTTTTACTTAAAGTAATATAAAAACATGTTAAAGTGACATTTTATTATCATCACTACACATGGGAATCCCTACAGGTGACATCTCTACTAATGTGCTAAAAATAAATTATTTTAAATTCATTCTATTTTTTTGAGACAACATCAGTATATTTGGTACATACCTACAGGGTTTTGGTTAATTTGAATCTTCTGGAAGTCATTTGATTAATAGTTTCTTTTCTACTGCCTAACTGGTTTTCTTTTTTATGTTACATAGAAAAAAAAGCAGAACGTGACATCATTCTGAAAGTTCACAATGAGAATTTAAAAAATCATATTAGGAGGGAACACTACTCAGCAGGTACTCTAGGCATGAAGAAATGGAGACAGGAATCTGTCTTTCTTCTCCAGTGACATCAATTCATAAATCAAAATTACCATGACTAAAACATCACAAACAGATTAGCACACTGGTATGATTTTCAAAGTAGAATCTCGGAACTAAAATATCCATATTAAAATGGCAGCCCCATCAAGTGAACCAAAACATTCCTACTGAAATGGGAGCCTCATAAATTAAGACTCCAGGTAGCAAGGCCCATATCACAATCTGAATTAGGTCTTGGAATTCCAATTTGCAGTCAGTATGTAAAAGACAAAAAGAAAAAAAAATTCCCCCCCAAAAAAGTAAATAAGGACACCTTCTGAAAAAGAAACTAGTAAGAACATAATAAGTATACTGAAGCACATCAGACCACCTGGATGAAGAGGGGGCTACTCTAAAGGGCAGGCAGCATGGATCAGTCAGAAAGCCAGGGCACGTCCTAGTGTCAACTGCAATGAATGAATGAGGGGCCCTGGAGACGCAAGTAGAGTTGAAGAGGGCTGGATAATACTGTTCATCAAGATCCTGTTTACACTTCCTGCTGTGGACTCGTCTCCAAGGAGCCTCCCGTTTTACTGAGATTCCCCTGAAGTTGCTGCATTGACTCAGCAAATGAGGTTGTCAATTTTCCTGGTGGAGGGGTTCTCTTTGAGATCAATAATTTGAAATGAAGAAATAAATGTAGGAACTACATTTTAGGAACTACATTTAGGAACTACTACTACAGATTTCCTTCTTGAAATCTGATTATCCTGTGTCTAGTCCCCTGAGATATAGTCACATTGTAACTGACATTGTTGGTCTGTGCACCCCCTTCCAAGGAATTACTTTAATAATAATAACCCCAAGTAGTATTTATGGAGTTTCTACCATGCACCAGACATTATTCTAATAACGTCTGCCTATCCCTAGCAGCAAGAAAACTGCATGGGTACCAGTTCCAAGCCCCATGGCCACGCGGCAGATGCTCAATACCTATTTGTGGAATAGGTGAGCAAATTAACTCAACAAACCTTGGAATTCCTAGCTTTACCCTTTCTGGAGAAAAGGGGAAAAGTGGGAGATGGAGAGTATGTGCCCCTCTATAGTGCTTTAATTATAACAAGTTAATGACAAATACATGTCCCTTTTCCTTGACAGCATCTCTACCTTGGCTCTCTTTAACTTCAACCACTTCTTTGTCCATCAGTTTCAAGACATGCTTAGAATACTCTAATTCTTATCCTTTTTATGTCTCAGGGTAGAAGATTCAGTGACCCATGCATGACAAATATATGTAGTATCAAAGGGGCAGTTAAAAACTCAAAGCAAGAATCAAGATTCATCACATAAAAGAAACTTCTAAAATCTCCCTGTACAGTGGCCTTAATTACATCATGACAGCCCAACTCCTTTTTCACCATATAAGTGAGGAATCGGATGTGGTTCTACTTCTACATGTTACAAAAGCTAAATATAAATGTGAGTATAAAGTCAAAAGCCAGTTTCCAAAAAATAAGCACTACTTTGAATTTGAAACCCCCTTTTGGCCAGTAAATCCATGCTGAAAATGATGAAGGATTTCTCTAGATTTAGCTTCCTTTAGGGATAATTCTGAGATAACAGTGACAGAGAGCCAAAGGGATGATTATAGGAAACTCACTCCAAACAGCTCAAACATTCATACACTTCTGTATTTCATAGGCACTTACTGCACACCTATGATGTGCATGACACCTTGCAGGACACAAGACCTGGTGTCCAGGGAAAGAGACACATAGATATCAGGATTGTGTGCCCCAGGCTTCTTACAGGAAGCAACAGAGCAGAGGAAAATCACTTAATCTAGCTGGAGCACCACAATCTAGACTAGATTACATGCAGAACAAAAAGATCTCCCTACAAATAAATATTTCAGCTGCCTCTCCAAAGCAAAGGTGGCATTTTGAAATATTTTAAGCAATGCCAAGTCAATGTTGAAAATCTTTGGGTGAAAATCACAGGCATGTAGAGAAAACATGGAAGTTTGTGCTAAACTAACCTAATGTATCAGAGCAGTAAGAAATCTAAACTGGAAGTTTGTGCTAAACTAACCTAATGTATCAGAGCAGTAAGAAATCTAAACTTTAAAATGCTCTTCAGTTTATAGCAATGTACTTAGTAATACAATGATGTTCTTGACTACCAAACAAAGATGTACTCCTCTGAAAATTTAGCTAACCTAAGCATAAAACAACCTGATGATTTTGGGGGGGAGAGATCAAATATACCTTCTCCCAGTGTGACCTGAAAAAGATTTCTTGAGAAAAAGAATCTCATCAGCTTTGTTTCTTTCTAATCTCCTATCTTAGACTATCTTTAATATGCTGTCAAATGCAGATAGTTCTTTATACCACGGTATGACAGGAATACAAGTAATATAAAAGCAGTTTTGCACACTTATAGACAATATCAAGTATTTTACATAATAATGATGCTAGAGAATACAAGACAATGATATTGTAATAGCGATGTGTGATGGCAGCAGCTACACTGTGGTGAACATAGCATAATTTATAAAATTGTCAATATGTTGTACACCTGAAACTAATATAATTGTGTGTCAAATATACTCAAATTAAAAAAAATAATGATGATGATGCTATAATACAGATTCTCACCTGCTGGGGAAGAAAGAACTAAAGTAGGGTAAAAAACAAAGATTTTATAATTTAATTGTGTCTTCCTATCAAACTCTACAGATTCCAATAGTTTAACTGGCATAATATACTCATTTTCTTTTTTTTTTTATTCACTTAGCCTATGATTGCATTAAGTAGATTACTAATGCGTTCATTAAATGAGGTCTTTCCAAGGGAACTGGTGATTTTAATGCTCCTGGCTAAATGATAAATATCACTAGCTTTACAGCCTTAAGTATGACTTGTGGCAGAGCAAACAAAAGTTCATCAATGATTGAGGTAGGAGAGAATGGATGGCTCTCTATCTTTAATTAAAAATAACCTGTTAACATTACAAAAGAAGGAATAGAAAGTTAACATGGAAATAAATGAATATTTAGAAGTCAACATTATGCCAAATTTAGCAACAGTACTAGGGAAGCTAGAAACTCATCTATATTACAAATACAAAATAGAAATGCATCTATATTAAAAAAATCATCAGAGTTCATATATGAAGTTATTTCTATAATATTCAAATTTTCCCTTTAAACATTCAAACACTAAAACGTTTCATTTTATAGTTGCACTAAAGTTTCTTATTATCAAAATGAATGCCAAAAGACGGGGGGGGGGGGAAGATTAGAGAGGAAATAAAGATTACCAGGATTTCCACTTATGGCAGCATGATGGATAAAAGTGGATGGACAACTCTCAAGGATGAAACAATAACATGTTGGATAAAATAGCAAAAAAAAAAAAAAATATGTTAATGCAATTAAGTGCAAAACTGAGCAGGAAGGAAAACAAAATACACACAGAGCCCAAAAATAAAGTGAAAACAGGCACCCATACAGGTAAGCACACACCAAAGCTGGCTTCTACCCTGAAGTTTCTGCTGAACTCTAGGGACCTTAACTTTCTACTTCGATGACTGCATAGACCTTAATAGAGAGATCATTCCTAGGATCTCATTTTGAGAAGTCAAAATAAGTAAACTAATAAATTACACATAAAGCTGGAGCACCCCACTCTCAGATGCAAAATTAACTCCACTGCACAAAAAGGGATGGCAAATAAAGAGTGAAATCTTGCCATTTGCAATGACATGCATAAAGCTAGAGAATATTATACTAAGCGAAATAACTCGGTCAGAGAAAGACAAATACCATATGATTTCACTCATATGTGGAATTTAAGAAACAAAACAAATGATAAGAGGGGGATGAAAAAGAGAGAGAGAGAGAGAGAGAGAGAGAGAAGCAAACCAAGAAACAGACTCTTAACTACAGAGAACAAACTGATGGTTACCAGAAGGGAGGTGGGCGGTGGGATGGGATAAATAGGTGATGGGGACTAAGGAGGGCACTTAATATGATGAGCACCGGATGTTATAGGGAAGTGTTGCATCACTATATTGTATACCTGAAACTAATATTATACTGTATATTAACTAACCAGAATTTAAGCAAAAACTTTTAAAAAGGGAATGATGGAAAAATCTTAACTGTTTTTACTTTGGCACTAAATTGAGACAGAGGGAAATCCCCTGAAAATTAATAACAAGCTAGGTTACCCATGATTTTGTAGTCCAAATTTACTCTACCTGTGGGAATAAAATCCTCAAGCAGAGAATTCAATTCAACATGGTCCCAATTTGGTAGTTCCACTAAGCAATTAACAGAAGCCAATGCTAATCCTGTCTAGGGGAACTCAGCTTCAATCCAGAGCTCAAATGTTTCCCAGAGACAGAACCCCAAATAAAATAGTCCACAGTTTAAAAAAAAAGTTACTAAACACAAGAAAAATAAGGCAATACGACTGAAACATAGACCCACAAAAAGATCTGCAAATGGAATTCTTAGGCAACAAAAATAATATAACCATATTGACTATGATTTAAAGAAATAAAAGAGAGGCTTAAAAATCTAAGAAACAAGAACTCATAATTAAGCACTTGGAATTGGAACCAAGTAGAATTTAGAAATAGATACTAAAATAAATGAAATTAAAGTCTTAATGGAAAGATAAAATAGACAAGACACAGCTAAAAAGAGAATTGGTGGATTATAAAATAGATATTTTTAAATTACCCAAAATTAAATCCAGACAAATAGAGATGAAAATGATGAAAAACAGGTTAATGACATCACCAATATGGCAACATAGGTTGTCTCTGACCTCAGTCCCCCTCACAAGACCAGTTAGCAACTATCCATAGAAAAGACACCATTGTGAAAAATCACAGAACTCTGGGTAAGGCTGAAATACCCTTGAACCACAGAAACAAAGGAGGACCACATTAGAAGGGTAAGAGGAGAGGTTTTGCTTTGAATGCGTTACCCATCCCCCAGGCCAGCACAGCACTGCACTGAGATGCTCCCCTCCCCAGGCCTTAGTTTGTCTGGTAGTTAAGAGATCCCAAGATGGACATTCAGCTTCCCTAGCTTTATGGAGCATTTTCCAAGAGGCCTACTCAGGTCTTATGCCATGGAGATCACTGGGGGATTCTACTGGGCCAAACCACTGGAGATCAGATAGAGATACACAAGGGTTTAGAACTTATAGCAACCAGCACTCAGATCTGATAGTACAAAAATACAAAGGATCATAGGATACTATGAACAATCATAGACCAAAAAATTGGACAACCTAGAAAAAATGAGAAAACTCCTGGAAACATATAGCCTACCAAGAATAAATCATGAAGAAACAGAAAAACTGAACAGACCAATAACAATAAAGAGCTGAAACAGTAATCAAAAATCTCCCAACAAAGAAAATCCTAGGACCAGAACATTCCACGGTGAATTCTAAACATTTAAAGAAGAATGATTGCCAATCTTTCTCAACTTCTTATAAAAATATGAAGAGGAGGGAATACTCCCAAACTCATTTTCGAAAACCAACAATACCCTGAGAGCAAAGCTAGATAAGGACACTACAAGAAAAGAAAATTACAGGACAACACACCCAGTGAATACAGATGTATGGGCTGATGTATGGATCTGCTGAATTTTATGTTGTATACCTGAAACTAATAAAACACTGTATGTTAACTAATTGGAACTAAAATAAAAACTAAAAAGTTCTCTCCACAAAAAAGAAAAACTGGTACCATGAGGTGATAAATGTGTTAACTAACTTTATTATGGTAATCATTTTGCAATATATACATATATGATATCATCACATTGTATAACTTAAACGTACACAATGTTATATGTCAAATATATCTCAACAAAGTTGGGAAACAAAAAAACAACAAAGGAATATTTCCAACAAAATAAAAATTAAAAAGGTCAAGAGCCATGGAGTACAGAGTTAGAGGCTCTCATAGGGCTGTCCAATCACAGCTCCACTCTGAACAGGCAATCACCAATATTTTTCCAGAGTTGATAAAAGATTCCACTTCTCAGATTCAAAAATCTCAGTGCATTCCATGCTCACATACTCTCCCAAAATAATACACTCAGACACGTCACAATAAAACTGCAGAACATGAAGAGGGAAAATAACTTAAGTACAGCCAGAAAGAAAGGACAAAGCACTAACAGAGGAATGATAATTAGATTGACAAGTGACTTTTCAATAACAATGGTGGGAAACAGAAAATAATTACAATGTGCTAAGAGAAAATAGCTGCCAGTCTGAAGTAATATAAAACCAGTGAGACTAGCTTTCTAGCACAAAGAATTTATACATAGAACAAAACCTGTAGTTTACCCTCAAAAAATGAAAACGTTTTTTAAAACTCTAAACTTAACCAGAAGGAAAACAATCCAGTTAAAAAGTCTGAGAAAATATATTGGTAACTATGTGGTTACAACCAAACAAATATTTACTATATAAACCTATTGAGAATATATTAAGTAACAAAATGTAATTTAAATTAGTGAGGAGAAATGATGTGTTATTCAGTAAATGATATTGGGAAAACTAGCCAGACACTAATTAAAAATAGATTCAGAAATCTTGCCATTTGCAACTTTGTGGATGGAACTAGAGGGTATTATGCTAAGCAAAATTAGTCAGTCAGAGAAAGACAAATATCATATGACTTCACTCATATGAGGAATTTAAGATACAAAACAGATGAACATAAGAGAAGGGAAGCAAAAATAATATAAAAACAGGGAGGGGGACAAAACCTAAGAGACTCTTAAATACAGAGAACAAACTGAGGTTTGCTGGAGGGGCTGTGAGGTGGGGGATGGGCTAAATGGGAAAGGGGCGTTAAGGAAGACACTTGCTGCGATGAGCACTGGGTGTTATACACAGGGACTGAATCACTGGAATCTACTCCTGAAATCATTATTCCACTATATGCTAACTAACTTAGATGTAAATAAATAAATAAATATATATATAAAATAGATTCGTATCTTTCATCTTATATTTTTTTCATTCCTGATTTATTAAAATTTAAATATAAAACTAAAATGAAACCATTAAAATGTATGTAAAATTTTGGAAATTTTAAATAGCAAAGATATTTCTAACATAATAGCAAAGCCTGAAAACACAAAGGAAAATACTAATTTATTTTTTTTTTAATTTTTTTTTTTTCAACGTTTATTTATTTTTGGGACAGAGAGAGACAGAGCATGAACGGGGGAGGGGGCAGAGAGAGGGAGACACAGAATCGGAAACAGGCTCCAGGCTCTGAGCCATCAGCCCAGAGCCTGACGCGGGGCTCGAACTCATGGACTGAGAGATCGTGACCTGGCTGAAGTCGGACGCTTAACCGACTGCGCCACCCAGGCGCCCCAAGGAAAATACTAATTTAATGCTAATTTGAAAATGGCAAAAATATAAGAAAGGCATCATAAAAATGAAACACTTAGGAAATACTTACAATATGAATGATCAAGAGATAGTTTAAAAATTCATACAAATCAAAATGAAAAGTACAATGACTCCGGTTTAAAGATAAGCAAAACATATGATCAGACATCCTATAAAAGAGTGAAAACAAATTCTTAATAAACATTAAAATTAAAGGCAAGGAAACCCCTTATTAATGAAGATCACAGATATAATAGTTATGAACTATCAATTTTTCTTGTAACACAGTTAAGATCAAACTGAGTAAAGGGCACCTGGGTGGCTCAGTTGGTTCAGCGTCCAACTTCAGCTCAGGTCATGATCTCTCGGTTTGTGAGTTTGAGCCCCACGTCGGGCTCTGTGCTGACAGCTCAGAGCCTGGGGCCTGCTTCAGATTCTGTGTCTCCCCATCTCTCGGCCCCTCCCATGTTCATGCTCTGTCTCTCTCTGTCTCTCAATAATAAATAAACGTTACAAAATTAAAAAAAAAAACTGAGAAACACCCATTGTCTAAGAGAGTGTATAGGCACATTTGACAAAATGTATTATATCCTTTGGCTTTATTCCCCAACTTAATGGGAATCTAGCTTAATAAATTGTACAAGAATACATATATAACAGCTCCACTTGTTTGTGAATACAAGACTGGTTAAATAAGATAAAGTTACAGTGGAATATTATACTATCTCTATAAATGTTAGTTCATAAATTAGCCCTGTACATGGAAGGCCAGGAAAGACCAAGGAAAGAGGCAGACTACCCCAGATTAAAACAAAGCAGTTTTAAGGGAACTTAGAAGACTTGTCTTGGGTAGCTACAAGATAAGTAGATCTCTGCACCTGTCTACCAGAATCTATAAAGTTCATATAGAGGCCTTAACTGGGTTCAGTCATTTATTCAGTCCAGATGGTCTCAACAGCACCATATTCTCTCTTAAAGCAGGCTAAAAATTTGCAGGTATAGTGTGATGTCAACATGTTTATTTAAAAAATAAATAAACTTATAACATATATTAATATAATCTGAATAACTAATGAATATTTTTATCACTGCAGCTACACCATTAAAAGATACTCATATGTAAATCTTTAACTCTAAACCACATTTTTGACAATGTAATTATCCATAGTTTTATACATTTTAGAATTCATTATGTTTGATGGCAACTAAGCTGAAAAAATATGCTAATTCTTCCTTCCTATCACCATCATGTGCAAATTACACATATACTTGATGAATGCACATGTTGCTAAATTCCGCATGTAAATGATATTTAAGTTTTGATAGTTTCACTGCTTCTTTAGCCAGTATATCTCCACAAATTATACACTGCATATCCAGAACCTGCAAAACAAATTCACAATGCCTAGAATTCAATCAAAGTTTATCAAATCTACAAAAAATCAGCAAACTATGATCTATAGTTAGGAGAAAAATCAGAACTGACACGTTAGCATTAACAGGTTATCATTAGTAGACAAGGACATTAAAAGAGTTATAACTGTAACCCATAAATTCAGAAAGTTAAGTAGAGATATAGAAGATATTTAAAAGCCCCAAATGAAATTTCTAAAAAAATTCTATTTTATACACATTAATAGCATGTATTGTGTGTAATCCCACACTGATGGGATTAATGGAAGAAGAAGAGAAACTGCAGAATAAAACATCAGTGAACTTGAAGACATAGTAATATTCAAAAGAAAAACAAAGAGAAAAGAGAATTTTAACAACATAGTATCAGTGAGCTGTGAGACAAATTCAAGTGGCTTAATACATGTATTTCAGGGGGCCCTGAAAAAGAGGGGGAATAAAAAAAGGACAAAAAATATCTGAAAGAATTGTAGCTGAAAGTTTTCCAAGTTTGGTAAAAAGCTATCAACCCACAGATCCAAGAAACTCAACAAACTCCAAATAAAAGAAATTAGAGGGGCACCTGGTTGGCTCAGTGGGTTGAGTGTCTGACATCAGCTCAAGTCATGATCTCACAGTTTGTGAGTTCAAGCCTCGCATCGGGCTCTGTGCTGACAGCTCAGAGCCTGGAGCCTGCTTCCAATTCTGTGTCTCCCCCTCTCTCAGTTCCTCTCCCCCTCATGCTCTGTCTCTTTGTCTCAAAAATAAACAAATGTTAAAAAAAAATTAATAAAAATAAATAAAAGAAATGAGAAAAAATTACACCAAGGAACAACAAAATCAAATTTAAAAAAAAGGACAAATTATCTTAAAAGATAAATTTATCTTAAAAGATAAATTTATCTTTAAAAGATAAATTTATCTTAAAAGATAAATTTATCTTAAAAGATAAATTTTAAGAGTATCCAGTAATAAAAATCACATTATAATTTAATGTTTATTTACTTTTGAGAAAGAGAGAGGCAGAGTGAAAATGGGGAGGGTAATGCCTTTCTCTGACTGACTTCTTTCACTTAGCATTATACTCTCTAGCTCCATCCATATTGTTGCAAATGGCAAGATTTCACTCTTTTTTATGGCTGAGTGATATTCCATGGTACATCTAGACTACATCTTTTTTTTTTTTTTTTTTTTTTTTTTTTCTTTTTAACATTTATTTATTTTTGGGACAGAGAGAGACAGAGCATGAACGGGCAAGGGGCAGAGAGAGAGGGAGACACAGAATCGGAAACAGGCTCCAGGCTCTGAGCCATCATCCCAGAGTCTGACGCGGGGCTCGAACTCACGGGCCGCGAGATCGTGACCTGGCTGAAGTCGGACGCTTAACCGACTGCGCCACCCAGGCGCCCCGACTACATCTTTATCCATTCATCTATCAATGGACACTTGTGCTTATTCCATATCTTGGCTATTGTAAGTAATGCTGCAATAAACACAGGGGTGCATCTTTTCGAATTAGTGTTTTCATATTTTTGGGTAAATACCCACTAGTGGAATTACTGTATCCTATGGTAATTCTATTTTTAATTTTTTGAGGAACCTTCATACTGTTTTCCACTGTGGCTGCACCAGTTTGCATTCCCACTAACAGTGCATAAGGATTCCTTTTTCTCCACATCCTTGCCAGCACTTGTTTCTTGTGTTTTTTTTTTTATTTTAGCCATTCTGACAGGTGTGATTTTGATTCATATTTCCCTGATGATCAATTAAGCTGTTTTTAAAAGAGCAAGTCAAAGACAAGAACATAGCTCTTTATCTCTGTCTCAAATCTCAAGATCCTTTTTCATTTTGTTTTATTCTGCCTTTGCTTTTATGTACTTCCTAAATAAAATAGTTTTTTCTGTAGCATGGTATAATGAAAAGAGCACTGGGTTAGAAATCAGAACCAACTTTTAATTTTGGCACTAAATATCGCTGTGACCCTGAGCACATTACTCAAATTGAACTCTACTTTTCATCCAAAAAACAAGGAGGTTACACTGGATACTCTCTTAAATTTCTTCAGCATCCATAATTTACTGTGAATCAGATTAGAGATAAAACAGAAAGACTCCTCCCCTCAAAACTTACTCCAGAGCAGCAATAGAACATACATCTGGACATAATTAAATCACTCACCATTCAAATGGATACAGAGAAGCAATGAAAGCAGAAAGATTATCTGGCACTCCATAAGTTTCCATCTGCTGTACATTTGAGGGTTCCCAGGAAAGGGAAAATAGTGACCTACATACTGGATATCAACTCAGGGAAGTCATTAAGGAAATAATAACAAAGCAGGAAGCTCTGTCCAATCATCCTGGGTAAGACACAGACACCTTCTCACAGGACTGGCACAATCAGGCCCATTTTGAATCACAAATGAGGGCTTTGGACCAAAAGGTCTATGAAGGCCCTCCTACTTGCTCCAACATTCTGTGATTTGCATTTTTATTGTAGATTGAGGATTAAAATGGGAACAGATGAACGTTTTTCACACCCAGTCCCAGTTTCATGTGAAATGTTTCTGCACAAAATGTTTAATTGCTTTGCAGAAGTCACAAAGATGATTCAATGCCTCTTTCCTCTCCAAATGCATATAACTACTAGCTATGCTTATACAATATAGAAAACATGATGCTTTGGGATAATTTGGAAATGAATGGACAATATTCTCTGAAATAGTTATCACTAATATCTAAGTCAGCAGGTGCTTGCTGAATCACTTCCCCTTTTGGCTTTGGCCCTTTAGAATATCTGTGTCTTTTTAAAGTGTATTTAAACAAACAAAAAGATGGAGTGATTGTTCTCAAAAAATGTTTCCACAGTTGGTTATTTACATTTATTGGAGGATGCAGCAGATACCCCCAAAAGCCATTCCCACTTGCCTGCCTTCATTAAAGTTTGAATACATTCCCACTCCCAGCTTTAAGAAGAATAGAATTCACTCCTAGCTTTAAGAAGAATAGAATTCACTCCTAGCCTTAAGAAGAATAGAATTCTTAAAGCTAGGAGTGGCCACATGACACAATTCCAGCCATTGGGATATAAACAGATCTGACAGCAACTTCTGGGAACTTTTAGTTATTCTGATTAGGTTTATACATTCCCCATGATACTTTCTTTCTTCCCTGAACATAGGTGTTATGTCTAGCCCCGCAGCAGCCCTAGTGCAACCATGAAATTACAAAGCAACATACCAAACAGTAAAGGGGAAAGATAGACAAGGCTTAGGTCGCTAACAACACAGTTAAGTTAAAAGATAAACAAATACCTCTTTGCTTAAGCCTCTGTATGCCAGGCTGTCCATCCACTAGTTGCAGCAAAATATATTCCTTGTTGATACAACAGATTTGAGGAAAAGAACTAATTGCCTTTTAGTCTGAGAATATATGTATTGCTTACAAAACACATGAAATTGATTCTTGACTGTTTCTTAATACTAATAACACCATGATTATTTAATAGGGCAATTACACATAGTCTAGGTTTCCATCAACATTTCAAAGAGGAAATATTAGCATATCATCATCTCTGATAAACAGCATAAGGATATATTACTTGTATACATATCATAATCCAGTTTCTATCATGGTCATAGCCTCTTTCCTATTATGAAAAACCATAGTTAAGTATTTTAGCATAAGCATGTTATCTGCCTCAAAAGCCACAGTCATTTTATTCATTCATAAGTCAAAAGATCTGTGTGTCAGAAACTGTCATTTCACATTTTCTCAATTGATAAGTGTAGATACTTGTCAATCCTTTTCATCCAGTGTGCTTCAAACTCTAAAGATCTACATATTTTTATACCTGGGAGTAATATAGTTATGTTTTGTTATATTATTTTAGCTATACTGAAATGTAGAGCAAGGATTAGCAAACTTGCTCAGTAAACAAACAGATAGTGGGGGTCCTGGGTGGCTCAGTCGGTTAGGCGTCTGACTTTGGCTCAGGTCATGATCTCACAGCTCGTGAGTTCGAGCCCTGCATCAGGCTCTGCGCTGACAGCTCGAAGTCTGGAGCCTGCTTCAGATTCTGTGTCTCCCTCGCTCTCTGCCCCTCCCCCGCTCACGCTCTGTCTCTGTCTCTCAAAAATGAATAAATGTAAAAAAAAAAAAAAAAGAAAAAGAAAAAAGAAAGAACCAGATAGTAAATATTTTAAGCTTTAGGCTTTACAGTAAATATTTAGGCTTTACCATAAGGTCTCTGTTACAACCACTCAGTTTTGTCAAGTAGCACAAAAATAGCCATAGACAACATGAAAATGAATTAATGTAACTGTGTTACAATATAACTTTATTTACTGACATTGAACATTGCAGTTCATAAGGTTTTCAGGTGTCATGAAATATTATTCTTTCCAATTTGTTTTCAACCATATAACAATGTAAAAACCATTCTCAGTTCTTGGGCAATACAGAAACAGGTAGCAAGCCCTATTTGGCCCACAAGCTATTACTAAATAAAACCTGCTATTTTGCCCTGAATGCTTCAGTCACCTGATTATGCCTTACAGAATAAGCAAATGGAAACTTTCAAAACTTCACTAATGTTTCAGGTGTAGTTTTTTCTAATAAAGCGTTCAACAGACATTCTAATGTGTACTGCTTTACAAATAAATGATTCTAGATTTCTTAATTCCTGCATTCATTTATATAGGAAAAGGCAGCCTTTTTGTATAGCAATAGGCAGCATTACCACGAACGCATTATGATCTGAGATCACGTTTCCACTGATAACTGATAATCCCTGTGAGGGCTGCATCCATAGCCCAGGGGAGTACCCCATTCATTTCTGTGCTCATCCCTGTTATCTTCCCCCTGAGATCACCCCATCGTGGCTGTTCTCTCAAGTCACATAAGCACTCTGCCAGGGAAATAAAGGAAGGCATTCTTTGGTTGTCCTGATTTTAACTGTCTCCCTTAAGTTTAGCCTGGCCACTAGACTTTAGTCCTCTTTCATATAGAGGTTAATGTATACTATTTAACATAGTACTGGAAATCTTAGCCTCAGCAGACAACAAAAAGAAATCAAAGGCATCCAAAGTGGCAAGGAAGAAGTAAAACTTTCACTATTTTCAGATGACATGATACTCTATGTAGAAAACCCAAAAGACTCCACCATAAAATTGCTAGAACTAATACAAGCATTCATCAAAGTCACAGGAAATAAAATTCAATGTGCAGATGTCTATCACATTACTACACACCAATAACGAAGCAGCAGAAAAAGAAATCAAGGAATCAGTCCCATCTGCAGTTGCACTAAAACATACCTAAGAATAAACCTAACTAGAAGAGATAAAATATCTGTACTCTAAAAATTATAGTACACTTATGAAAGAAATTGAAGAGGACACAAACAAATGGAAAAGCATTCCATGCTCATGGACTGAAAGAACAAACATTGTTAAAGTGCCTATACTACTCAAATAAATCAACACATTCAGTGGAATCTTCATCAAAGTAACACCAGCATTTGTCACAGAACTAGAAAAAAAATCCTAAAATTTGTATGGAACCACAGAAGATCCCAAATAGCCAAAGAAATCCTGAAAAAGAAAAACAAAACTGGAGGCATCACAATTCCAGATTTCAAGCTATATTACAAAGCTGTAATCATTAATACAGTATGGTACTGGCACAAAAACAGACAAATAGATCAGTGTAATAGAATAGAGAACCCAGAAATGGACCCACAAATGTATGGCTGACTAATCTTTTGACAAAGCAGGAAAGAATATCCAATGGAAAAAAGTCTCTTCAGCAAATGGTGCTGGGAAAACTGGACAGTGAGTGACATGCAGAAGAATGAAATTGGACCACTTTCTTATGCCATACACAAAAAATAAATTCAAAATGAATGAAAGACCTAAATATGAGACAGGAAACCATCAAAATCGTGGAGGAGAACACAGGCAGCAAACTCTTTGACCTCGGTCGGAGCAACTTCTTACTAGACATGTCCCTGTAGGCAAGGGAAACAAAAACAAAAATGAACTATTGGGACCTCACAAGATAAAAGTCTTCTGCACAGTGAAGGAAACAATCAATAAAACTAAAAGGCAACTGACAGAATGAGAGAAGATATTTGCAAATCACACATCTGGTAAAGGGTTAGTATCCAAGATCTATGAAGAACTTATCAAACTCAACATCTAAGAAACAAACAACCTAGTTAAGAAATGGGCAAAAGACATGAACAGACATTTTTATAAAGACATCCAGATGGCTAACAGACATGAAAAGATGCTCAACATTACTCATCATCAGGGAAATGCAAATCAAAACCATGATGAGATACCACCTCACACCTGTCAGAATGGCTAAAATTCACAAGAAACAACAGGTGTTGGCAAGGATGCAGAGAAAGAGGAACGCTCTTGCACTGTCAGTGGGAATGCAAACTGGTGTAACCACTGGAGAACAGACTAGAAGTTCCTCAAAAAACTAAAAACAGAACCACCCTATGGCCCAGAAATTGCATTACTAGGTATTTACCCAAAGGATACAAAAACACTTATTTGAAGGGCTATATGCACCCCAGTGTTTATAGCAGCACTATCAACAACAGCCAAACTATGGAGAGAGCCCAAATATCCATCAACTAATGAATGGATAAAGAAAATGTGGTGTATATATACATGTATGTATATACACATACATACACATATGCATACATATATGTACATATATACATATATGTACATATATACACATATACACATATATACATACATGCAATGGAATATCACTCAGCCATCAAAAGAATGAAATCTTTCCATTTGTGATGACAGATTGGAGCCAGAATGTGTTATGGTAAGCAAAATAAGTCAATCAGAGAAAGACAAATACCATATGACTTCATTCATATGTGGAATTTAAGAAACAAAACAGATGAACATGAGAAGAGGAAAAAAGAGAGAGAGAGAGGGAGAGAAGCAAGCCACAAGAGACTCTTAACGATAGAGAACAAACTGAGGTTTGATCTAGATGGGCTAGATGGGTGATGGGTATTAAGGAGGGCACTTGTGAGGAGTATTGGGTGTTGTATGTATGTTAAGTGATGAATCACTGAATTCTACTCCTGAAACCAGTATTTCCCTGTATTTTAACTAAAATTTAAATTGAAAATGAAAAGAAGCTAATGGGACATGAGGTTGCCAAAAATAGTAATAGCATTAAACAGAAGAAAGATGCTTTATCATTCCTGGCAAGAAGAACAAGACAATATTACTTATGGGGTATAAAATGATAGTTCTCCCCACTCTAGGGCTAAGAAATATAACCTCCAAGAATGACTTGGCAATTTGTGACAATTGTTGTTTTTGTTAAGATCATTGCCTATGCACATTGGCATTAATAAGTTATATGAATTATCTTTTTATGGTGAAATATTTTCTGATTCCTTCATTTTGCTAACCAGAAACAAAAATCAGTAGTACACCATGAAAGCCTTAGGCAACTGCAGCCCACATACGTCTGTCCCATTCATTCTTATTCTACTTTCTGTAACTGTAGCTCTTTTTCTAGGACTGGAGCTCTGCCCACATTTCCATTATTTTTGGCTAGAGTCATATTAAATGAAGGTGACTTTGAATTCCAGGCTCAATAAAAAGACCTCAGGATGGCTAGGTGATGTGAATAGTGAATGATTTACTGAGAATCTACCATTAACAAGGCACTGTTCTAAGTTCTTCATATATTTAATACATGATCTTTAGATAAGGTGCTATTATCATCATCTTATAGATAAGAAAACTGATGCTTAGGGAGTTTAAAAAACTTACCCAAGGGGCACCTGCACAGCTCAGTCAGTTGAGCATCCAACCCTTGATTTCTACTCGGGTCATGATCCCAAGGTTGTGGGATCGAGCCCTATGTCAGGCTCCATGCTGAAGGTGTAGCCTGCTTGGGATTCTCTCTCTCTCTTCTTCTGCCCCTCTCTCCAGGTTACACGTGCATGCACTCTAAAATAAAATAAAATACTTTAAAAAAAAACTTACTCAAGGTCACACTGCAGGTAAGAAACAGTTCTCCTTCCACTGCACCAACCTGCCTCTTAGATTCTAGTTCATTATAGGCTCTTCCCTTAGGGTCTGAATTTATCTCCAATTTCTCCATGTAGATATGGGAGGATTTCCCAAAACAGTGATCATTTGGAAGTGGTCACTTTGCATTGATTTTGGATCACACAGAGTTCTACCCACCTTTTCCTCCCAGAATGAACTTGAGAATATTGTATTTGAGTAGCCCAGGTGTTTACTCCAGGCCAGCCCTCTATCACTGGACAACTTCTTCCCAGCCCCTAGCCTGTGCCCTGCTGAACAGATTTTATTGCTTCCCTGAAAACCCAGTATTTCTGGATATCTAGGATACCAAAACCATGCCTACCTGAGTTTCATCATTTCACTGTAAATCTTTGAATGCTTAATCCTACCACTATAAAGGAAGGACACTGTCCCACTGTAAACAACACTTCAATAATAAATTGCATAATGATGAATTTATGCAATTAAATTTGAATTTTTCTGTGAAATGGAACATTTCAATGAAATCTTTTTTTTTTTCAATAATAGTTTTCAATGTGAGGTCCTGGAAGGTGTAATGCTATGTGCAAAGAGATATACTGGGCTTCTGTTGTGTATTTAAATTATTAGACCTAGTCCCAGCTTAAAAAGGTTGAATTTATATGTACCACAGTTATAAGACAGTCTTGTTTTCTTTTCATAATGAAGACATATACAGCTAGAACTCAGTCCAGGCCTACACCAAATGCTGAAATAGTTGAAGTTGTCTTTGCTGATTCTTTACCTCTTCTGTGGTACCTCACCCTAGATATCCTACTATTGTCATGTGTCACCCACACATGCCCACAGAAAGTTCCCTAAACTCTAAACCTTTCCCATTTCCATTTTTGTGCCCACCAAAAGTGTCCAGGATTTTATTTTCTCAGTCATATTCTCTATTTCCAATCTCCCCAAAGCAAAAACAAAAACAAATCCACAATATATTCTAATTATAAGTGCTTTAGTATATTCCCCCTCAAAGATAACAAATTATCAGTTTGGTTCCCAAGATTGGAAGCTAGAGGTCCCTGGTCAGAATAAGGAGGGTTAAGGTGAAGAATTTCAGATGACCACAAAAGCACAGAAGGTTGGACAGTTTGGCACATAGCCAAAGGATGTGGCAGGTACAGATGGCAGCAGTCCAGTACCCAGGGATTCAGATGGCAGCTAATTGACAGGAGAAAACAACTAGGCAGGTGGCTAACAGCACAGGTTCAGCTATCTAATGTCAGGTCAGGCACAGGGTCAGAAAACCAGTAACATTAAATCTGAGAAATAAGGAATTCATAGAAACTGAGTAATTTTGCCTGAGGAGCCTGGATTACTGAACCATTTCCTTCCCCAGCTTTGGCATAGTTTTATCCAGGCTATAGTGGTTAACTACAGGAGTCTGAGAATGAAAGCGATGTGACAGATTCAGATAAGGAGAAACCAGACAGCATCTGAGCGGCTAAGGTTAATAAGACCATTGACCAAGCCTCATGAACAAACATTGATTATTTCCCTCCTTCAGGAGAGGACACATTTATAGTATAAGGAGAACTGCAATGACTGAATCCATTCTAAATGCAATACTTAAGTCCATTCTACAGCAGGGGGGAAAAACTCACAAAGATTAATTCCACCTGAGAGCAAATGGTTGCACAGGTAATTGAGAAGGAACAGTCAAGAGAGGTTTCACAAGGGAGATGACATTTGAGCTTGATTGTAGAGCATAAAGAGAACATTATCATACAGGATGAAGGACCTTCCAAACAGGGGGTACAGCATGAGCAAAGACAAGCAGGCTTGAAAATACACATTGTACTTGAGGACTTTTGGGTTGTCCAGTGTGTTCAGATATAGGCAATATGGTAGGAAATAGCAAAAACGAAGCTAGCCTATAAGCATGTATACATACACAAGTGCTCACATACATATGCCTGTATATACATATATTCACATATGTATACATATTTGTATATTATATATAAATACAAATGAGTGCATAAATATAAATGTATATAGTTGTCAAACTGTAATCAGATAGTGAAGTCTTTGACTATAACCCTTAGGGAATGTGACCTTAAAGAAACACATTCAAAGGTTTTAATCAAGCAGAGAGGCATGATCAGTTTTATAAAATCAGTGATAATGATGCATAGGATGGACTGGAAGGAGAGAACTACAGCACAGATAACCGACCCATCAAAGATCAGTTACAACAATCCACACAGAAGATCATGATGAGCTAAAGCAGGGCAGTGGTCACAGGGATAGAGAGGAAAAGGCAGTTTCTGGAGTTTTTGAGGGGAGAAATCAGCACAACTTACTAACCTATTTTACACAGAGGAAAAGAAACAAAGAGGTTCCTAACTTATGCAACAGAGGGTGATGAGATGGGAGTGCCATTAATGAAGACAAAGAAACAAGATTTGGGGAACAAGATTACAAATTGGATTCAAATTTGAAAAAACAAAAAACCAAAAAGCCTAGAACATAAGAATGAGCTTGTGCTATACATTGAGGGTCCAGTATACTAGTAATGTTTGAATACTTGGGAATGTACAAAATCACCGAGGGAAAATGTCTAAAAGGAAACCTGGAGAAGACTACATTTGTCTGCACATGAAAAGATGTGTCACTGACTACAAAAGTAACTGTAGAGACTTTAACCAAATGAATAATACCCAAGAGAGCAAGTCTTATATTTGAAATAGGTAAGAGAGAAGGGGACAGAACATGCTTAAAGGAGAGATACTGAAAAGTAGGAAAGGTTTTCTGTACTCAAATACACCATACTGACAACCAGCTACTCTATTCAAGTCTTCTTGGAAGAACAAGAAAGTGATAATGGTCTTTCCAAGCTCTCTTGTCCTATAATGCTTTCCTCTCAGATGTACTTGCTTAACTTCTATCTTGTTTACAGAATCCTGGCCTTTTTATGGGCTGATGCTGGCCTGGCAATGGCACAGTTGTCAAATAAAATGCATCTGAGTTCATGGAAACCAAATCTATCGTTGATATTATGCAGCCAACCTGTATGACAAGGTTCTGGAAACACACTAAACCTGTTGTGGCCAAAATCACCCTATGCAAATTAAGTCTTTACATTCATCCTTATTTCCTGGTAACAATTTAGATGTAATTCTTCAAGTTATTCAGTGACATATAGTAAATGGCCTCTTCTATTACACTGATCAGCAGCAAACATCCATGTTAATTACCCTGACTATAGCAATCATTTCACAAAGTACATGTATATCAAATCATCACATGTACACTTTACATTCAATATTATCTGTAAGTTACACCTCAACAAAGCTGGAAAAGAAAAAATAAATATCCAGTTTATTATATGCTTGGAAACCTCCGTATTCTCAACAGGAAAGCTGGAATTACAAATGCACCTTACAGAGTTGTGAGGATCAAATATTTGTAAAAGTGTTTTATCAACTTTCAGTCACTTCATAATTGTTAGTTGCTATTAGTAGTATCAGACCCTGGGGTTTAATGTACAGTTAATGACACATAGAATTAAGCGATAAAGTGATTTTTGTTTAATTTTTACTACAGCTTATAAAAACAGTAAGACATTAACCCAAATATGTGACATTTTAACAGACAAAATTTGTATTCTGATGATCTAGCTGAAAAATAATCATAGAATTATACACATTCAATCAGCACCTACATAAATACAAAAAGAAACTCTAGCCCTTTCATTGTGAATAAGGAAATACAGTAAAGAAACCTGCCCACAAGAGCCTAAACAGATGTGTTTAATCAAATCAATAATATTGTGTGAATGATAAAAGTACCAAACATCAGTGAATCAATTTCATGTTATATTCTTGGAGTGATATTGTATAGGCATTATTTTAGCAGAAAACTTTGTCCAAAAATGCTTAATCAACACTAGATAAAATACATACAAGCACTGTTGTTCTACGAGGCTTCATAAAGAATCCATTCATCCTAAGGGAATACATTCTGGTTTCCACATCTCTCCACAATATTTTATATCTATGCTCAAGAAAAGCCTGGGGTGAAGAAAAAGATATGACTAAATGGTTGAATATTTTAGCAGCAAAATCCTTAAACTCATAGTAGAACAATGATGAGATTAGCTGCTCCAGAAGAAAATCAAAACTATGGAAAGTAAAGAAAAATTTATAGTCAGGGTAAGCAAAGTAAATGCAGGCTCCTACATTTCACAAGAATATACCTATTTGGTTTGTTTTTTTTTTTTTTTCAACGTTTATTTATTTTTGGGACAGAGAGAGACAGAGCATGAACGGGGGAGGGGCAGAGAGAGAGGGAGACACAGAATCGGAAACAGGCTCCAGGCTCTGAGCCATCAGCCCAGAGCCTGACGCGGGGCTCGAACTCACGGACCGCGAGATCGTGACCTGGCTGAAGTCGGACGCTTAACCGACTGCGCCACCCAGGCGCCCCAAGAATATACCTATTTGTAAGGGCAAAAAAATATATATGTTGACAATGAAGTTTATTAACTCTCTGTTCTCCCAAGCAATTGAGGGCATCAGGAAATACAATGTTTCTAAAAAAATACTTCTGTTCAAGAAATAAGAATTATCTATAAATGGGGCCTTTGTCTGAAAACACAGAACACAGAGATAAGAATCATTTCTATTGTAAAAGAAAGCTGCAGGTTGATAACAGTGGTGATCTATTTGGGAATACAGATCCAATTCTACTGCTCACAGTGCTTAATGTCTCCAGCATTTTCCAGCCATTTCCTTCTACGGAGGCCCAGGTACGATAGCATATGCTGCATGGGATGGCCATTAACAAAGAAATGTGGGCTTAGGACAAGAATCAATACCAGCTGTCATCTTATGTGATCACAAGATAATTTTTAAAGCCCAAATAATCTCCTTGATTTGGCGTATAGCAATTGAGCTCATTTTTCAGTAGCTAAAATGCATGACTACATATTTACCCCTAAACACATAAAAGGGAAACAGAACGCTGTATTTCTCAAGAAAAGCAGACTTGGCTTGCCTAGACTATAGATCAAATTAAGTGGGGCCATGAGGCAAATGAGCTCAGATTTGGGACAACAAATTCTGTCGATGAATTTGGTTCCATTAGACTTGGGTTACAAACTACACCAAAATAATGGGATTTGGTTCCATGTGAGAAAATTATGGAGCTTAAAAAAAAAATTAAAAAAAAAAACTCTTTCCCATTACAATCAACCACTAAAGGATTCTGCAAGGGAAATGCACTCAAATGAATTAGTTGTATAACTGTTACTCTTTCATTAAAATGATTTAATAGTTCTACAAATGTCATGGCATTAGCATTTTATGCAAAGCTATAAAACAGTAGCAAGTAAAAAATCAACTGCCTTTAAAAGTCAGCACTTTTGGACTATGTTTATGAGACTACACGGTCACTTTGTGATATGAAATGGCTGCATTGCTAAGATAAATATTGCTTGCTGGCCAGTTTTATTTTGGGCAGAAGGCCATTAAAGGAAGGAGGCTGCCGAATTCATATTTCATTTGGATGGGCTTCAACAATTCATGTACATTGGCTTAATTCATCTAAGGAAAAGAGAAGCTTTTTGGAGTATCTCCTTAAGAGATTATTTAATTACATATTCCTACAAAGTTTAAACTACTCCTTTCAGGGCAGGCAATCTAAAAACATATTTATAGGCAGGTGATAGGCAGACATGTGATGGCAAAACAAACGACTTCCAGAAAGACAATAGTGCTGACTCTGTTCACAGTCTATCCTTAATCCACTGTATCTCTAAATAGGTATTAGATGTTTTCCATCCTCATTAGAGTATGGTAGATGATGTTCATATTTTTCATTAGTTGTTTCCAAAACTATTCCTTAAGCAAAATTTTGATAACAATTGTCAACACACTTAGGCTGGATAGTAGCCCATGAAGTTTAACTTATTAACTGCACATTAGCCACAGTCTAAAGTTTAATAGTAACAAGTACCTAGTGGTATGGCTGGCATTCAGATTAAAAATAAAGGTTTGGAAAAAATATATAGGAAGGAAGGAAGGGAGGGGTGGTAGGGAGAGACAGAAAGAAAAAGGTAGGTAGGTTTGGACTGTCATAATTTTGAGTGTCAGTGGGTAAGATTTAAGTGGTTAGAACACTGTCAATGGTCCTTCAGTAGCTGATGCCACATGAGAGACTAGCTAACAAAAATGAGCAGGTAACAAAATAAGTCTCTTTTCTGTGTTATTGGCCTTCTTTGGCTAACATGTTCAATAACACGTAATGAAAGGAGACAGCATGATGCAGTGGGAGAACACTGAATTTGGAATATTAAGGTCTGGGTTAAAATCCTAGCTTGATCTTAGGAATTCAAATAGCTTGTTTTTAAACTAGGAGCCTGGATTGGATGACATCTAAGATGGTGGACCAAATGGTATGGGGAAGGAGAGCACCCTATTACCACACAACAACGACAGGCCACTAGTGGCTTACCAACAATTATCAAGAGTAGGGGCGCCTGGGTGGCTCAGTCGGTTGGGCGTCCGACTTCAGCTCAGGTCATGATCTCGCGGTTCGTGAGTTCGAGCCCTGCATCCAGCTCTGTGCTGCCAGCTCGGAGCCTGGAGCCTGCTTCGGGTTCTGTGTCTCCCTCTCTCTGCCCCATTCCCACTCATGCTCTGTCTCTCTCTGTCTTAAAAATAAATAAAGCATTAAAAAAAAGAGTAGTCAGAGGGTATAGGTAAACTCTGTGTGGCTCCTTAATATCTACCTAATTGAACTGATGTGGAAGTTTGGTCACAATGGATTGGAAGTGGGCTTTTCAAGCTCCTGTATGATCTCATTCCAATAGTAAGACAGTTTCATTTATTATCTTAAACTTCTAAATGTTATGTTAGCCTAATCACTTTTAAACTTTTTCTTTAATATTTATTTATTTTCGAGAGAGAAAGCAGGAGCGGGGTGGGGGGCAGAAAAAGAGGGGGACAGAGGGGCGCCTGGGTGGCGCAGTCGGTTAAGCGTCCGACTTCAGCCAGGTCACGATCTCGCGCTCCGTGAGTTCGAGCCCCGCGTCGGGCTCTGGGCTGATGGCTCAGAGCCTGGAGCCTGTTTCCGATTCTGTGTCTCCCTCTCTCTCTGCCCCTCCCCCGTTCATGCTCTGTCTCTCTCTGTCCCAAAAATAAATAAACGTTGAAAAAAAAAATTTTTTTAAAAAAGAGGGGGACAGAGAATCCGAAGCAGGCTGCACACTGACAGCAGAGAGCCCAATGCAGTGCTCACACTTACAAACCATGAGATCACGACCAGAGTTAAAGTCACACACTTAACCAACTGAGCCACCCAGGCACCCCAGTCTTTTAAAATTCTATATTCTAATTATAATTATTAACTCCCACCAATATCTCTGTTTTTTATTATTAAAGTCTCCTCAAATTTAAAGGCAGGCAAACTGAAGCAGGAAATAAGGATGCAGTGAGTGAGTGTGAGAAACTGAGAAGTCTTCATGAGATCGACCCTAACTCTGGGTTCTAACTCTGTGGGACCTTTGATTATTACTGGATGCTTTATTTATTTATTTATTTTTATTTTAGAGAGAGAAAGCACACAAGCTGAGGAGAGAGGCAGAGGGAAGGAGACAGGGAGAGGGAGAGGGAGAGGGGGAGGGGGAGGGGGAGGGGGAGGGAGGGAGAGAGAGAGACAGAGAGAGAGACAGAGAGAGAGAGACAGAGAGAGAGAGAGAGAGAGAGAGAGAGAGAGAGAGAGAGACTCTTAAGCAGGCTCCATGCTCAGCACAGACCCTGACACAGGGCTCAATCCCACGACCCTGGGATCATGACCAAGCTGAAATCAAGAGTTGGACGCTCAACTGATTGAGTTACCCAGGTGCCTCTGATTTTTACTCGAAGCTTTAATTGGAAGTCCCACCATATTGAGTCTTTCCCACTCCTATATGAATACATTTAATTTTGCTTTCTAAATCAAAAATGCAAGTAGTGAGAAAGCATATAGTAAATGTCTAAATATCTATTGCAGACTTTGGATTCAGAAGGTAGTAGATAACATAATCCCTGACCTCAAGAAGTTTACAGTCTGTACTGGATATTTACCCAAAAAATATAAAAACACTAATTCAAAGGGATACATGCACCCCTCTGTTTATAGAAGCATTATATACAGTAGCCAAATTATGGTAGCAGCCCAAGTGTCCATCGATAGATGAATCGATAAGAAAGATGTGGTGGATAGACAGATAGATACAGAGACATAGATAGATACAGATATAGATGGCCACAAAAAAAGAATGAAATCTTACCATTTGCAACAACCTGGATGGAGCTAGAGAGTGTAAAGCTAAGCAAAATAAGTCAGAGAAAGACAAATACCATATGATTTCACTCATATGTGGAATTTAAGAAGCAAAACAAATGAGCCAAAGGAAGAAAAAAAGGGAGAGAGACAAACCAAGAAACAGACTCTAACTATAGAGAACAAACTGGTAGTTGCCAGAAAGGAGGTGGGTGGGGATGGGTGAAAGAGGTGAAGGGGGTTAAGAGTACACTTATCATGATGAGCAATGAGTAATGTATGGAATTGTCGAAGCACTATATTGTACACCTGAAACTAATATAACACTGTATGTTAACCATACTGAAATTAAAATTTTTAAAATAAAAAGTTTACAGTCTGATTAGAGAGATAAAAATGAAAAGTCAGTTATGTGCAGTGGTTTTCAAAATACAGTTTGTAAAAATTATTCAGGAACTTTAAGGATGCAGATTTCCAGGCTGCAGACCTAGACCCAGGGACTCCAACAAGACAGTATTTCTGGGGTGTGTTCAGTAACTGAACTGAGTAACTTTAGGAACTGAGTGCTGCATTTTTAACAGTATCCAAATAGGTGATTCTAACTAATCCACATGGTCAGGCAACCACACACTGAAAAACACCACTGAGTAGAAGCTCAGGCTCCAGAGTCAAATAGTCTGGGTCTTACCAGTTTCCAGCTGTGCGACCTTGATTAAGTTACTCAGTTCTCCATGCTTTAACGTTCTCATCTACAAAATGAAGATAATAATAGCACCTGTGTCTTTAGAGGGTGGTAACACTGGCACCCAGTAAGCACTTAGTAAAAGTTGTTCTTGTTTTTGTTATCATTAATATTATTATAACACTAGAAACTGATCAAGTGCTAATTGGCCTGACATTGTTCCCAGAATTCAATGATTAAAAAAAGAGTTCTGACTAAGGGTAGGAAACACTTTAAGGAAGAAGAGAGTTGAATCACATCTTAAAATCAGTGAAACGTTTGGATTATCAGAGAAAATAAGAAATTCTGGGTATAAGGAACATACTCAGCAAATTACCAAGGAAGGTGAGAATAAGGTGTGTGAAAACAGGGAGGGGAAGTAGCCCCTGAAACGGAGGGTTGAAATGGGGAAAAGTGGGAGGTAAGTAGCCAGAATACTTAAAGCTCAGCAAGCCTCAAGTCCCCCCTTCTTTTTATTTTAGACACCTGTTTTAAGAGGCAGCTACATTAGAGACAGGCCCTCGCTTTAAGAAACAGAATATAAAAGATCCATTTATAATAAGTTTCCTTTTTACAAAAATAATCCCTATTTACAAAATAAGTTATCACACAGAACCTTAATTCACTGTCTGCATTAAGGTTTAAGACACATTTCATTCACTAAAAATAAACAATTCAACATTCCAATAAAGGGCAATGAGCTTTTTCTGAAATCAAGAGACTATTTTATTTAATATGATATAAAATAGGATACACATTTTTAAAAAGTTTCTTTCCTTTTGAAAGCTGCCACATCCATTTATTGTTCATATTCCCACGTGAGGCTACTGCTTTAAAAATGCAACCAGATTCATTGTTTTCATTTATACTGAGTGTCCATAACTATGTAAGGAGCAATAAATTAAATTAAATATTGTACATATCAATAGTCAATCTGGATAATTCAATTGAAAATACACTGAACTCTTATTTGACTTCACAGGAATTTAAGTAACTTCATTAAATTTGTAATTTAGTGGATGAAAAGAAAAGCACAGTGCACTGAGGCACTAACAGCCTCCCCTTGTTTCTTCTTTCCTCTTCTTTCCTCTTCTTTTCTGTGTACACAGATCCTTAGAGGTTTACTTACAGGTACAACTTGATCCTCCAGGAAATGTCCATCAAACATCTCTAAACCCCCAGAATGGAAGTATCCCCTACTGGTTCCTATTGCCCAAGAACTTCTTTTCTGATTTAGGATATTCCAACTTTTCTGTTTTTATCTTAGGAAAACATCAATGGAGCATACGGGATAGTTCATTTTTTTTCTTTGACTCCTCAAATGATGTCTTGAAACTTATGACCATACCGCACTCAAAACATATCCACCACAAAGGATACAAAAATACTGATTCAAAGGGGCACATGCACCCCAATGTTTATAACAGCATTATCATCAACAGCCAAACTATGGAAAGAGCCCAAATGTTCACTGACTGATGAACGAATAAAAAAGATGTGATATGTATGTATGTATGTATGTATGAATACACACACACACACACACACACACACACACACACACACTGGACTATTACTCAGCCATCAAAAAGAATGAAATCTTGCCATTTGCAATGACATGGATGGAGCTAGAGTGTATTGTTAAACAAAATAAGTCAGAGAAAGAAAACTAACATGATTTCACTGATATGTGGAATTTAGGGAACAAAACAGATCAACATAGGTGAAAGAAAAAAGAGAGGGAGGCAAACCATGAGAGAGACTCTTAACTACAGAGAACAAACTGAGGGCTCCTGGAGGGGAAATGGGCAGGGGGATGGGCTAAATGCATGATGGGTATTAAGGACATTGGTTGTGATGAGCACTGGGTGTTATATGTAAATGATGAATCACTAAGTTCTACTCCTGAAACTAATATTAAACTATATGTTAAATAACTAGAATTTAAATAAAAACTTGAAACATTAGGGGAAAAAAAAACCATATGGGCCAGAAGTTCACGAGGGTGTCACACTTCACTTTCATAGATGCTATCCATGTCCTGCAGACAGGGCAGCTGTGTTTATCACCTATAAAGCACAAACTAAATGTAGATTATGGAACTATGTCACTGAGGAATCAGTAACCAAGGCAAGGAGAGATGTCCATGTCGGTTATTAAGATATCCATTACAGTGGAAAGACTTGCTTTACAAAAGAACCACAACAGAAAAATGGGAATTTATCAGAAGTGATACTTTTACATTGCTATGCCCATAATTCCTACAATGAAAATACCCCACTAATACAATTTGTAATCTTTGATGAACTAGAAAATGTCTTTGTTCCCACTACCATTCACTTCCTGTTTTTGTGAACTGGGGATAAAATGACCAACTTAAGCTTCACTTCACTAATTTGATTCCAGTTAATGCCCCAAGGGGAGCTATCAGCATGTCTCTTCCAATTGCCTCCTAGGGAACAAGAGAGAAATATTTGGCCTATTAAAAACAATGGACGCATTCACTTCTGTACTGGCCTGATGGGGACCCTGTGCTTCCGTTTACAACTGCCAGGTTCATTCAGCTCTTTGATTACCTTCTATCAGTGTGTTCACAACCAATTCAAACCAATAGTGGGAGACAATTAAATTCACTGAAAGAGCAGTTTTTATGGTCACACCTGCCTAATGTCACCCAGTCTTTTTTCATGCACATGTAATTAATACTGTTCAATGCCAGTAATTCAGACTTCCAGCAATATAGAGTATGGTGGTAAGAACTCCGTTACTACCAGGGAGTGAGCCAGGCCTGGGTTTGTGTTCCAGCTGATACACTTAGTACCTGTCTGCCATTTCAAATACTGTGACTCAATATACCTTCAATAGTCATGCTCTCTTCTAAAATAAACAGAATGATGAAAGAATAGCAAGAAATATAATGATTACACTTGCTTTTGTATTAATAGTTACTGTCACTTGAAGCACTGTCACTGAAAGTCACTGCTTTTCAATATAGGCAGGGGCAGAGTAGCACTTTGAACTAGATATCTGTTCTTCAAAGACTCATTTGAGTCATCTCTCTTATAAAAGATGAGCATGTACCTCTGCTCTGGCAGAAGAATATAATAGAAACATTTGTGCCTTACTAAGTCAGACCCCTTATAATACCCATTGGCAACTGGGCTGGTTTCTAGGAGAAAAGGTGAACCAATCTGCAGAAGGGTCTGATACACTCAAACCCTGTTCCCTGATTCAAAGTCAGGAAGATCAATGATGGCAGACCAGGGTGGTCCAGAATAAGACCCACAGGGAAAAAAAGGCAAGCCCTCTAGAATAAAACTGTCTGTGGAAAGGTTAGCAATCCAAGCTCAAAGGCCTGAGATTCAGAAGTCAGGGGGCATGGAAATAACAATGCAGACCTAGAAGTCTCTCAGGACCCAGACATCCAAGCACAATGTTGTGTTTAGAGGACATTTGACTATAGACTAAAGAACATATGAGTATGGACTTAAGTATGATCTTGGAGCTCAACCGTAAGGCACCACAGTGGTTGGCACATGAGTCTGGACCACTGTCATATTGCAAAGGGAAACATCAATATTCATGGGATACTAGAGCACCCAGCTTCAACAGCAGTGCTAGCAGTTAATAGAAAGCAATGACCAAGACTTCTCGTTTCCCTCTAATTCTGGCATTAGAAGAAGAAATAACCTTAATTTCAAGAAGGTAAGCCTTTGGTAAGCCTTTGGAAAAACACTGGACATCTTTCTACTAGAATATCTGGGGTCTGAAATAATTAACCTGACAAAATTAAGGTGATATGACCATATTTGTACCCTAAATTAATAAAGTAAGTTACAATGGTTACACTGCTACAAAGGCAGGATCTACACAGCCCAACTGGAGAAAGGACCAAGCACTGGCCTGTTGAAGAAGTTATGCCAGCAACAAACATACAACAATCTCCCAGCAGCATAGAACTGCCACCTTCTAAACCCATACATTTAGTTTATTATCTCCTTTGTTAGATTGCCAGTTAAGGTGGAAATCTGGGCATATCCCATTCCCAATGCCAATGTAGATTACTTAAAAATTTTTAATAGTATGAAAAGTATATGACATCTTCACACAAGAAACACTGATGTATGCAAAGGGAACTAGACGAAAGGGAAGGCTGACCATTCCCATGACTTCTCTCATGTGCTGGATGAATTTACTTAACAAGTAAGTGGAAGGGGCGCCTGGGTGGCGCAGTCGGTTAAGCGTCCGACTTCAGCCAGGTCACGATCTCGCGGTCCGTGAGTTCGAGCCCCGCGTCGGGCTCTGGGCTGATGGCTCAGAGCCTGGAGCCTGTTTCCGATTCTGTGTCTCCCTCTCTCTCTGCCCCTCCCCCGTTCATGCTCTGTCTCTCTCTGTCCCAAAAATAAATAAACGTTGAAAAAAAAAAATTAAAAAAAAAAAAAAAAACAAGTAAGTGGAAGAGAGCTCAACAGAACCCACTGAAAAGGATAAGCAATTGAGGGAGGCCAAAGTTGTCTTGTGGGGTCATCATACATCACATTTAACTCCCATCTGAGCCTTTAGAAAAAGCATGGGTGCTAGAGACCACATCAAGACAGGACTCTGGGAGGGACTTACTCCTCCTAGCTCTCATCTAGGGGACTATTATGCTTGCCCTTGTACAGGGGCACTGCCATGACTAGCTCATTTTGCCACACATAAAAATATGGAATTGCCCATATTGAAGTCTGATTGCCACAACAAACATGGAAAAAAATGCTGGTTCTAGCTTTGATTCTTTCCCTACTAGAATGCTAAATCTTTAAATTAATTGGTAGTTTAAAGCTCCAGACAACCTAACATTTTCATTTTCTCTTTCTTCTTTATTTATGTCTGAAATATTTAAACAAGGATCCATATTCCCTCCATTAGACCCACTTCAACTCCCAGCAGATCACAGGTATTGACATTCTTCTGTAGGAAAAGCAAACAGGGGGAAAAAATCAGCAAACATGTAAAGTTATAAAATAAATCAAATTAAGGAGAAGGAACCACCTGAGGAATCAGAGCAAGTATGAAATATGTTTGAAATATGTGACCACCAGAAACAAGAGAGAATTTTAGGCATTTCCCAATACACATTCTCAAAAGATGAGTTGAGAAAAATGTTCACACATACATGAAACCACAACAGACCCTTAAGAAGTCATGGGGCACCTGGGTGGTTCACTCGGTTAAGTGTCCAACTTTTGATTTTGGCTCAGGTTATAATCTCACAATCTTGAGATCAAGCCCCGAGTTGGGTGTGGAGCCTGCTTAAGATATTTTCTCTCTCTCTCTCTCTCTCTCTCTCCCTCCCTCCCTCCCTCCAACTCTTCTCCCCTCTTGTGCACGTGTGCGTGCTATCTCAAAAAAAAAAAAATTTTTTTTTAAAAAGTCACAATAGCCTGATGTCAAAAAAAAGAAGAAAACAACACACACTGTAATAAAAACATGCAGTGAAAACACCACGATGGATATAAGGAGTAACTGATCAGATCCTTCTAAAATGTATTACAGGGCACCTGGGTGGCTCAGACCAACTCTTGATTTCAGCTCAGGTCATATCTCGAGGTTTGTGAGCTCACACCTCACATGGGGCTCTGCACTGGTGGTACAGAGCCTGCTTGGGATTCTGTCTCCCTCTCTCTCGCTTCCCCTCCCCACTCACTTCCCCTCTCTCTCTCTCTCTCTTAAAATAAATAAACTTAAAAAAATGTAATCAGGATTATAGAAATAAGATTGTAGAATTCAAAATATTCTCCCACAAATTCAGGAGAAATTGATTAACAGGCTAATTTAATGAAAGAAAGGGTAAGATATATGGAGAGATTAGAATTTTATCTATGTCAGATGTAAAAACGGAGAAGAGAGAGAAGAAATAACTGTTTAAAATTAGAAGCAAATGTCTTAAGATGAAGAATTCATTTTGCAAATCCCAAAGCCTAAAAGAGTACTAGGCAAAATTATTTAGATGTAACCTAGATAAAATTTTGAAGTTCAAGACTTGTGAAAAAATATGCAAGAAAACAATCAGAAATAAAAGTGATGTGCGAAAGAGCAAATATCAGATTGGTCTCAATCTTTATGAACCGAATTTTGAGGGAAAAAAGTATATCACATCTATTCAAGTAGTTATCTTCAAAGACAAAAAGAAATTTCAGAAATTTAAATATTCTGAAATTAAAACACTTATGTACTCTTCATGAAAAAAACATCTAGAGTATATATATAACTGAAAATGAAAGCAAAAATTCAAGAAAAGAAAAATTGATATTATAAAAGAAAGTAGCTAGTGAAATACAGTCTAGTTAACATTTGGACAAAAAATTAATGTAAATGTCAAATTCTCATTAAAGGGCTGTATGTTGTCCAATGTAAAAATGATAATTGTTTAATAATCTGGATTTAAAACTCCAATTTACAACAAAGAGCAGCAAGTGGAGAGAGGAAGCAGGAAGTAAAGGCATAGTAAGTTTCCCAAAGAAAGGAGTGGGCTCAGAAGAGCCAATGTTGCTTTTCTCTTTGAACTCCAAGTTCAGGGGCGCCTGGGTGGCGCAGTCGGTTAAGCGTCCGACTTCAGCCAGGTCACGATCTCGCGCTCCGTGAGTTCGAGCCCCGCGTCGGGCTCTGGGCGGATGGCTCGGAGCCTGGAGCCTGTTTCCGATTCTGTGTCTCCCTCTGTCTCTGCCCCTCCCCCGTTCATGCTCTGTCTCTCTCTGTCCCAAAAATAAATAAAAAAAAAAAAAAAACAAAAAAACGTTGAACTCCAAGTTCAAAGTCATGTCAATAGCTTGAAATTGGCCTGGGGGGAAGCATTTACACCACCGAAATCAGCAAATATTACCAATAAGGCTTTTCTTTTTTCCTCAGAGAGCCACTATTGTCCCACAGGGTATAGTCAAATACCTAGTCTTTTTTTTTATTTTATAGTGTGGTAAAACACACATAACATAAAATTCACAATTTTAACCATTTTTAAGCATGCAATTCAGTGGCATTAAGTACTTTCACAATGCTGTACAACCACCATCACACCATTTAAGAAAGTCTTAAAGTAGTCAAGTAACTTAAACTTACCAATCCGGCCAAAAGGACATGAAGTAAAAGGCAATTTCATCAGGAACTGAAAACCCAGTGTCTAGAGAATCAGACAACAGGATGGACTCAAGGCTGTGGGCAGTAAACAAATATCATGGAGCTGCATGGCTTTCCATTACAATGGCCATGGTCAGGAGCTGGGGTGGGAATTTTGCCTCCTTAATGTACCTAGCTAGGGATAGGGGTTGTAGAGGAGAAGATGTGGTCTCAAGAGATTCAGGCTGACTCTACATTTCAAACAGTCCCCTAACTTAGCCCTTTTATCTTTTGAATCAAACAAACCAGAAAGGTGCAAGAGTAGTTTCCAACATGGGCAATATACTGGAATCACCAGATCAACTCTTAAAAAGCACTGATACCCAGGCCCACCCAGACCAATTGCAACAGAATCTGTGGGAATGTAGCCAGGACTGAGAACCACCAGTGTAAAGCCACAACTTTCAGTAAGGGACTGCAAACCTGCATGAGTCTGCATCAGGTAAGGGACTCCCCCCTCAACTGTAACTTACCTTGTGAACATCATTCCAGGGAGTCAGAAACCACAGAGGGAAAGAACATGAAATGGAAGGACACACAGTTCGTAAACTGAGCGTCAAATTGAAAAGGAAAGCAATGGAGGCACCTCCCGAAGCACCACCTCAGCCAAGATTAAGCCAGTAATTTAAATCCAAATTAGAAATTGGCTAAATCTTCCACCGGTTTCATTTCTTCCACTCAGTTCTTTCTGCTGTTTTTGGCTTTGTTTTCTCCCTAGAGGTGATCCCTGTGGATTGTGCCAAACAAGTCTATTCTGATCAATTCACTGCTATTAAGATATTTTCTAAGATTACCCAGCCTCTGTGGGATTATTCAGAGAATTTCCAATCCATTCAGAGGTAGCAAACCTATAAAATGCTGGAATGCATTATCAGAAGGCTGCTGTAAGATACCAGTTAATAATACATTGTCTTCCCACAAATGGGCTAGAAGGACAGAAGCCCTGAATAGCCCAGGATGTTACTGAAGTTGGTTTCAGCTGGCTGCCAATGCTTCTCAAAATAAACGTACAGCCCAGTCCACTTGAAAGATGAAACATTAGAAACAGGTCCTAGTCTGAGCTCTGTACTCTCCTTGAGAAGGTGGAAAAGGAAAGTGAACCAGCAATAACTCTCCTAGAAAACAGAAGCCAATATGGGAAGCTTTGGCCAAACCTAGGCCAGCTGTGTAGCACCAACTACCCTTGAAGTATTTATTACCAGATGAGACACTTGTTAGGGGTTGGACTGTGTCTCCCAAAATGATGTTGAAGTCTTAATCCCTGGTACCTGTAAATGTGATCTTATTTGCAACTAGGGTCTTTGCAGATGATCAAGTTAAGGCAAGGTCATTAGGATGGGCCCTAATCCAATATGACTGGTGTCCTTATAAACCAGGGAAATTCTGATAAAGAGACAAACATTTACAGAGGGAGGATGACGTGAAGACACAGAGAGAACATCATCAGCAAGCTAAGGACCACCTGAGGCCACCAAAAGCTAAGAGAGCAGGCACTGAACAGAGACTCCCTCCTAGCTCTCAGAAGGAACCAACCCAGCTGACACCCTGATTTCTGACTTCTGGCCTCCAGAACGAAGATAATAAACCCCCGGGTCTAAGTGACCGGGTTTGTTGTACTTTGTTACAGCAGCCCCGGGAAACTAATACAATCATCAAAATACAGTATTGGTTTAAAACCTGGTGGACCATTCAAAACCAGACCACTAATCCAGAGGACTAGGTAAAAAGAGGCATTCAACATGTAATTTGAAGAAGGCAGGCACCAAACAGAAGTGATTAGAGAAAGCTAACAGGGTGGAGGAAACAGAACCAGGAGCAATCACAACACTGAAGAGGAAATTAGTTTCACTTCCTGAACATGGATTTAGAGGCCAGGTACTGCCCTAGGTGCTGGGGATTCGAGAGCAAATAAGGAGTTACTCATCATCTGCCCTGCTAGCCTTTTGCAGATATGGTGTGCCAAGACAGTAAGCAAAGCACTTTGGGATCAAAGGGGTGGGGAGGCTCACAGAGCAACCTGGGATTTGGGGAAGACTTCCTGGAAAATAGGATATCCAAGCTCAATCTTGAAGGATGAGAAATTGGCAGGATGGGCCAAAAGATGCCCATTTTCATAAAGAATCCAAGGGCCTCTTGATAGAGTGTCTAACAAGATGTGATTTTTTTTTTTTTAAGAGGAAAGAGGCACAATCTTCACATACACATTTGAACATAAAACACCACAAGTTTGTCACCTTCAGAGCTGCAAAACACCAAAAGTAATAACCAGCAGAAACAGTCACCACATTATAGAGCAGAGGAAACTGTGACCAGTGGGAGAAACCGACCTCAGCATGTGGGGGTATGAGGGCAGGAGGAATAAAAGTACATGTGCCATGCTGTATTTGTTCATGATACACATGAGACACCCCACCTTTGAGAACTACCAGAAAAACATAGAGAACTTTGCAGGGACTCATGACAGCAAGTGAGAGCAAGTCAGAGAAACTACAGCAAAAATGAAAATAATAAGGATCCCATAGGGGTTGCTGTAAGAAATGAAGAAAGAATAAGAAATATTTCTTTTTTTTTATTTTTTTTAACGTTTATTTATTTTTGAGACAGAGAGAGACACAGCATGAACGGGGGAGGGATAGAGAGAGAGGGAGACACAGAGTCGGAAGCAAGCTCCAGGCTCTGAGCCATCAGCCCAGAGCCCGACGCGGGGCTCAAACTCGCGGACCACGAGATCGTGACCTGAGCCGAAGTCGGATGCTTAACCGACTGAGCCACCCAGGCGCCCCAGAATAAGTAATATTTCAAAGCAATTGGGATATATCACCCCCACTCCATCTATCAATGTTTGATCCTATCTGCATCTGTGTTTATCATCTTATGTTGTCATCATTATCACTTACCAATATTCATTCCTTGAAAGCAACCTATTTTGGGAATGATGGCTCTGTAACACGAATGAGACTGATTTAATGACTGGCGAGTAGCAATCTAATGGGGATCATGGTGGCTGCAAGCCTGAGCACAGACAGGAATGGCATGGACCTCCTTTGTGCTGCAGCGCTCGGCTAATTGGGTCTAATGGAGGAGCTGGAGGTATTCTCCTTACGTTTTCCTAATGATATTAATGTCTTCATGAGGTTAATGAAACTGCTAACATGGGCCGGCTGTGAATGGTTTTGTGTATAATATAAAACCATGTATTCTGAGTCTTATCCAAACACTAGGGATTATTACTGTTGTGGCTCATTTTCTCTATAAAATCAAGGATGGTTGGGGGGTGGGGGGGGGGCTTATTTTTCCTTCTAAGAGCCAGAATCAAAGACCACTAAGGATCTGATCTGATTCAGAAATTCCTAGACTGCTAGGTGGACACCATCTGGGCAGGGGGGGTGGGGGGGGGCGGGGGGGAGAGACGGTGGTTAAAACTATAGCCCTGGTTTGGTCATATCCTTTATGGTCTCTACTGCCCCCTGCTGGCCTGAAGAGGGAGGAGCGGATCTCCAGCACCCCCATGGGAGATGGAAAGCACCTGAAGACAAGATAAAATATAAACAGCTATTATTTAGTATCACTTACTACGTGCTTTCTACTTTAATACTCACAACATTCCTGTGGGGTAGGTCTTGTTACTGCCATTTTACAGATGAAGAAACCTAGGTTCAACTAGTAAGCCAAGTTACCCAAGGACACAGAGCTTGTAAGTGGCAGAACCAGGACAAGGTATAAATCTGTCTGGCTCACAACTGTCGTTACACTCCCACCAGGGCATATAGTACAGTAAAAGTACCCATACTTCAAAACCAGATAAATTTGAGTTTTGGTATTTTTTATTTTTTTTTAACATTTATTTATTTTTGAGAGAGAGACAGAACGTGAGTGGGGTTGGGGCAGAGAGAGAGAGAGAGAGAGAGAGAGAGAGAGACCGACCGAATCTGAAGCAGGCTCCAGGCTCTGAACTCTGAGCTGTCAGCACAGAGCCTGATGCGGGGCTCGAACTCATGAACCATGAGATCATGACCTGAGCTGAAGTCCAATGCTTAACCAACTGAGCCACCCAGGCGCCCGAAGTTTTGATTTTAATCCCCCAACTTAAGAGCTGTTTAACATAAACTTTCAATAAGTTATTAAATCTATTTAAATTTGCTGAACTTGTTTTCTTTATCTGTATAATGTGAATCATACCTACCTTGGAGGATTGTTGTGAGGGTTAATAATAAAGTAAGCAAAAGACAGGACCTAGAGTACAGTGGCTGCCCAACAGACGGTGGGTCCTATTTGGGGCTAGAGATAGAAGGTGGACAAGCATCAGCCTTCCTGTGGCTCGGTGGCTGCTTCACTCAGGTCCCCAGGAGGTTTGTAACTCAAAGCTCAAAAAGTACCAGAATGCTCAAGTAATGATGCCAATATATCTGAATGGCTCGTTAACACTTACAAACAAACCACTTTTGTGTATATTTTATTTGATCTTCACAAATATGTAACTACAGATGCATAAATATGCCACAATTAATTGAAGAAATTCACAATATGCCCAGCATTACTCTAAGCATATAAAATACATTGCTGAATTTCACCTTCATAACAATCCCACAGGTTGGTATTATTTTTCCCTTTGTCTAGATGCAGAAACTGAGGATCAGAAAGGTCAAGTAACCACCCCAGAATCACACTGTACTAAGTAGCTGAGCTAAGACTTGAACACTGGCCAATCTGACCACAGAGCTCATTTCTCATAACCTTCAAGATACACTGCCTTCTTCTGAAGCAGGCAGGGCAAGTATTACATTTTTACTATACACATGGAGATATTCTGATTCGCATTAAGGTAAACAACTTGTTTTAGTACTCACAAGTTGTATTAGTGAAAACTAAGCCTGAATGGTGACCAGCGGTGTCATTTAGACATTGGCACAAGAAGGTTCCAGGTGTGTCAGGTTTGCAATGTGACATCTGGAGAAGAACCTTATGAAACTACTCATTATCCAAAAGTATTAACATCCAAAGATAAATTCATAATAATGGAAAAAACCAATTATTCACTGAAATTGGAATGAGGAATGAGGCATGAAAAAAATATATTATCTCTTTGCAAATATGGCCCAGTACTTTTACTATAAATTAAAATCTATGATAAATGGCAAATAAATTAGATGGACATCTGCAGCAGAGATTAAATAACCAAAGAAAAACTACACATTTGGGGAATTTTAAGAACATGGAAACCACCTAAGAGAGATGGCTTTCCTTGCAGATTGTTTAGTGAATCCATTTCTTATCTAAAATCTTTTAAAGAACAATTGTGATGGCTCCCACTCACTAGCTCCTTTTGAATATGAAGGATTTTCTAAGAACTAGACGGTGACGACAGGTACCTCCAGCAGTTAATACAGAAAATGCCATTGTCATAATGTCAGATACATAAGGACACCGCAACTCAGGGACTATAATACAGATATATAATGTCTACACACAAATTTATCAAGTTGTGAATACAAGTCTGAAACTTGTAACCATAACATATAGCAAATCAGAATGGAAAGGGAGGCCTTCATAAATATTAATTTCCTCATCTTTAAAAATGGCTTAGGTGTCTATATACCTCAAGATCAGCTTCGTATTTAAAACGAACAGTGAAAAGAGGGGCACCTTGGTGGCTCAGTCGGTTAAGCATCCGACTTTGGCTCAGGTCATGATTTCACAAAGACCTTGAGTTCAAGCCCTGCATTGGGCTCTGTGCTGACAGCTCAGAGCCTGGAGCCTGCTTCAGATTGATTCTGTGTCTCTCTGGAGCCTGCTTCAGATTCTGTGTCTCCCTTTCTCTCTGCCCCTCCCCTGCTCATGCTCTGTTTCTCTCTCTCTCAAAAATGAATAAACATCAAAAAAAATTTTAATGAACAGTGAAAAGACTGTAAATAATATATAAATATAAATAAATTAACATTTTGTTTCTTAAAAATTGTATATAAAGGAAAACACTTGTTAAATTACTGGAGATCTTGCTATTTAAAATAAACCTGTGGCTTCTCCCTTCCCTTTTATAAAGTGAAAATAACTTAATGTTCTTCAGTCCCTGTTGTTTTATTTTTAATTTTAACTTACGTTTTTCTTTTATTTTAAATATTTCTATTTCTTCAACAAAGGCTTTGAAGTCCAATAAATAAAGTGTATTAACTGAGAAAAGTCTTCCTGAAACACAAACTTTCCTGCTTTGCAAGGGGAGTTACCCTTTCTGTGACCACAGCATGAATAAAGACACACTTGGACATTCAGCAACACTGAGCCAGGAAGTTGCCTACATCTCATAAACCACTATGAGTCACCACAACTTCAGAACAAGACAGAGAAATAGCAAGTGTCCACAGTTAAGAAGGAAATCTCCTATCTATGGTGAGAGATGCTTTCATGTAGGGAGCAAAGGCAGTCTTGCCAACCAATGGACATCCCAAATTCCCAGCCTCTCCTCTCCACACCTGTAGCATCTCCTGACCAATGGAGAAGCATAATTTTATCCTATACACCTCCCTTCACAGGTTATTATTTCTGCTCTTTCCCATTCCTGTTGATTGTATCATGTATGTAAGACTTTCTTCTATCCCCAATAGTGAGTCTCTTGGCAAAGCTAAAGGCTTTACTTTAGTTGTCTCTTGAGACGTATAGAAACTGGGAGTTGGGAAAGCTCTGTTTAGAAGAGCCAAAGCAGACCTAGGTGCTCTCCATACCTTGGGTTGGACCATGGCCCCTGAAGCAGGCAAATGGGCCCAGAGTGTCCATGTGTCAGAACAAAGCCTTATCTTCCTTCCAGCAAGGAAGCTTTCAAAACCCAGCCAGTACAGTAGCTGTTCACCAGACCAAAGTAAATGTCCAGCTTCAACTTCATATGTATGAATGTAGGAGGATAATTTTCACATTTTACTGTATACTTTCATCTGGGTGAATAAAATCTCTTCTAGAAAAGAAGGTTGGGGGAAAGGCTTTTATTTTCAGAAATTCTTAAAGGGTAAAATCTACCCACACAGCCTAGAGAAGGAAATCAATCAATCCGACACCAGAGCTAAGATTTCACTATATAGTAAGTGTGAGCTGGGAGGGAAGCATGGCAGGGATTCACTTGCCTCCTACATGGTCTCACTGGGAGCCAAGACTGCATTTCATAGTAGGACACTCCAGGCAGTCCTCTGTTCTGCCTCTGAACACAAGAAGTCTAACCCAGGAAGCAAGACACATCATTCTACAGCACCTTCCTGAGCTGCAGTTTATAAAATGGAATTAGTGTTTTTTTCCAACTGTATAACATTGACTAAATGTTAATGAGTATTATTATTATCTGGAATAAATACACTAGAACTTAAAAAGGAAATGTGCCAAGTTGTATGGTACATTGTGAAGACTGGACCTAAATTTAGAAGACCTGGGCTCTTGCACTGCTATATACTACCATGTTCCCAGTGTTCTCTCTGGTTCTCAGTTTCCTCGTCTGTAAAACAAAGTGATTCAAGGTTGTGAATTGGCAGTCCCTGGAATGACTGCCCTGTTTCTCAAAAGTTTAATTTAATCATATTTAAATGGAGGACATGCTGTCCAGGCGGCCAGAGCCCCATCACTTTTTTTTCTCATAACTGATCCTCCTTTACACATTTATGAAACCAACCTAGCCCTGAAAAATTTGGGCTAGAAATGCTAAAATCTCAAAGAATATTTCCCAGTCTTAAAAAAAAAGAAAAAAAAAACCTACAGTGTTTTCACCCAAGCAGCCACAGCTAGTATTTCCTTGTTCCCTCCCTATTTGAATATCTCAGCTTGAGCTACATTTTGAAAATGAAGAGATAAAGGCAGTCCAGCACGAGGAAGGAAAGTATTGTAAAGTATGCCACTGGGACGTGTCATGCCACATCATGGAGATGTAAGCAGTCGTGCATGACTATACAGAAGAGTGTAGGGGGAGAAGTAAAGGGAATAGAAAAATTGAGGTGCGATGCTTAGCAAGAGGCCAACACTGAAAAGAGTTGTGAGGTAGGCTGAAAACCCTGAACTCTGTCCCAAAAACTGAAAAGACATGGTGGGGGGAAGGGGAGAGGGAGGTCACTGAAGGTTTTTAACCTGTTGGATTTCTATTTTAAGCCTCTCTACTCGAGAGGCTGCATGGAAGACAGACAAGTACTTTCCCCCACCAGCATAAAGTACTTTCCCCATTAGTAAAATAAGTTGTGTAGAACAAGGGTTCACACTGCTGGCTGCATATTAGAATCACCTGAGAAACTTGTAAAAGCACTGCTAACCTAGCCTGATGCTAAGAGATTTTTATTTAGTTGAGGGGGTAGAAACAGGTACGATATTTTTTCTTAAATGCTAAAACCTTAAAGATTCTTCTCGCTCTGAAATTCTATCAACTGTGTCAAAGGAGGTTCTTACCATTCAAAGTGAAGCGTGGTAAAAGCCACTTCCTTTATATCCTCAGACCCCAAATCTGGAACAACGTTTGGAAAGTACCTCCAAACAACTTATATCACTCTTCTTCTTTAAATTGGTTTAATCCTTGAGCGTATCAAGCTTCTCTCTGAAAAAGCACAGGATTATTTCAGAGAATGATTTCAAACTCCTATTTTAGAATTTCACACTGTTAAATCATTTAGAAGTGAAAGAATACCAGCACCTCCCAAATAAATGGAAAACTAAAATGAAATATAACAAAGTCTATTCACATCTTATAAGGGATTGTTTTTAATCAATCAGTCAATGAGAATATACAGAAAACCTGAGTCTGTGTAATATTTCCCAAAATGAGTTACTCCAGCCTGGTAGGAAAGCAGCTCTCTACTCATTTTCTGCCTCTCTCTTCCCCTAGCTTGAACCTGAAGACATTTGCTTGTTTGCTTGCTTGCCAGTTTTCAAAGCTATTGAGCACTTCCTATGAGCCAAGCATTGTGCCAAGGACTTTACAAATATACATCACCATTTTATTAATGTAGAAACTGAAAAGAGGAAAAATAACTCCCTCAACAACACAGAGCTGGTAAGAAGCAATGCTAGAATTTGAACCCAAGTTCATCCTCCCAAACCCATGTGCTTCACCATCACCCTGCAGGGTACGGCCATTCCTCCCTACTCTCTAATGACATCTTGCCATCTACCCACACCCCCACACCCTCCCTGACCTGTGGATGATTCCACTTTGAGTTCACTCAAAGGATGTGAAGAGGTAAATTAAGAATAGACACACATATAACCCAGATCATCTGATCCTCTCAGGGGGTGATCCCTCAGAATGCTGAAGCAGGGTGCCCTCTGCTGTTAAAGATAATGTAGATGTGGGTTAAGAACCGAGGGCCAGGAAGATTCAGAGGGCCTCCTTATAATAAGGAGACCAAAGCTTGAGATGAATTTGTCCCTTATAAACAAACAACTGTACCTCCTGCTCACAAAGAAAACGCTTCTGCTCCATGGGTCTATCCCAAAAAAAGCCTTCAACTAAAAGAAGCAAGACTTCCATGTCAGTTTTCAAAATTTTGTCCAAATTCAAGGCACAGAATCATTACAGTGGTCCTGAAATCAGCCTCCAGTCCTCTGGTTTGATGTTATTTTCCTGTGTTCAGGCTGTTCACATTAAACAGAAGCTGTGACCTCTATGGCTACCGCCCTCTTCTAAGTGCGATTGTGAGAAGGAATGTCTCCTTGTATTAGGCATTAAAATGATGCTGAACTTGCTGCTAAAAATCCACAGCCTTGGATGCTTTCTTTCTTTACTCAGAAATTATAAAACATTTAGGGACCCCTGGGGCAAGTTAATCATAAAATATTCAGCAACATCTGTGCCCTATTATTTACTGACAGACTAAACCCAGAAAATATGGCGCCTGTATCGCTGGCTGCCCTTCATCACGTGGGCGCGCACACAGTGGCTGGAGGCGCTGTTCTGCAGTCCTTTGCCTCTTTCTCACTCAGCCCTTCTCCCCAGCACCTCAGTCATGGGCTACCAGTACAAGCCGAAGATTAGAGTCTCCCCAGGCAAAGCAATTTCTAACAAATGGCTCCCGGTCCTGCGGGGATAGGGCTGTGTGCCTCGCCTCAGGAATTTACCCAGGTGAGTGGCAGGAAGATTCGGTCACAGCCTGTGGAGGGAACTGCAGTGACCCCGGTGAGAGCGCCCCCTGGAGTCTGTGCACACGCACGCACATGCGCAAGCTTCAGGCTGCTCTGCCCCAAAAACAGAATCCCATAGGAAGGGTTACAGACTAGAGGTTAAGGCACTTGCATTCTGTCAAGCAGTCAATAAACGCACAATCAACACCTTCTCTGTGCCGGGTGCAGTGCTGGGCTCTGGCTTCTGGTCCTGACTGTGCTGCCTTGTGACCCTAATACCGTGATCCTCAGTGTGGGTTTCAGGATGGAGGGTGAGGGGAACAAGATAGCCACGTGGAGCGCTGTTGTAAACTACACGGCCCTTCTTATTACCAAATTCTGATAAACAGCTCCCCTCTCCACCACACTCCCCTCCCATTCCCAGCTGCATTTTTATTTTGGAAAAAGTTCCTCACAGTATATAGCTGGTCCCTTCAAGAACTATGAATTAGATCCTTTGTAAGCAGAGTGACCATACATACACCCAATTTGTCCAGGACAGTTCCAATTGACATCTGTTCTCCTATTTTATTAATAACATCCTTTTTCCCTCTCAGAGGTGTCCCAGTTTAGGAATGTACTTTATATGGTCACCCTTTATAAGGGCCTTTCCAGATTTAATGTGACTTTCACACACCCATACCAAAGATTTCAGTGCTTCTAGAAACTTCCCCACAAAAATCTCCCTAACTATATTTTAAGAGTCCCAACTGAGAAGTCTCATCACATTGTGTTTCTATCAGACAACATTGCTATAGACCCTTGCTGCTTAAAGTGTCCTTCACAGACCAACAACTTGAATATCACCTGGAAGCTATTAGAAAACAGGATCTCAGGCCCCATCACAGGTCCACTGAATTAGAATCTGCAGTTAAACAATATCCCCAGGTGATTCATCTCTACACTGAAGTTTGAAAAGTACATAGGACTGGAATAGACATTTTTCCAAAGAAGACATACAGATGGTAAACAGACACTTGAAGAGATGCTCAACATCACTCATCATCATGGAAATACAAGTCAAAACCACAATGAGATATCACCTTACACCTGTCAGAATGGATAGACTCAAAAAGAAATAACACGTGTTGGTGAGAAAGGAGAAAAAAGAAAATGGGAGAAAAAGGAACCCTCATGCACTGCTGGTGGGAATGTAAACTGGTGCAGCTACTGTGGAAAATAATATGGAAGTTCCTCAAAAAATAAAAATAGAAATACCATATGATCCAGAAGTACTATATAATACCAATTCTACTATTTACCCAAAGAAAACAAAAACACTAATTCAAAAAGATATATGCACCCCTATATGTATTGCAGCATTATTTACAATAGCCAAGACCTGGAAGCAACCCAAGTGTCCACTGATAGATGAATGGATAAAGAAAATGTAATATATGTGTACACACACACACACACACGTATATATTACTCAGTCATTTAAAAAAAAATGAGATCTTGCCATTTGCAACAACATGGATGGACCTAGAGAATATTATGCTAAGTGAAATAAGTGTGACAAATACCATATGATTTCACTTATATGTGGAACCTAAAAAACAACATGAACAAACAAAGCAGAAATAGACCCATAAATACAGAGAACTGATGGCTGCCAGAGGGGAGTGGGATGGGGAGTGGGGGATGGGGAAAATGGGTGAAGGTGAGTGGGAGATACAGGCTTCCAGTTATGGAATGAAAAAGTCGTGAGGATGAAGGGTACAGCATAGAGAATATAGTTAGTGGTACTATAATAGCTTTGAATGTTGACAGATGGTAGCTACATTTCTGGTGAGCACAGGATAATGTTTAGAATTGTCAAATCACTGTGCTGTACACCGGAAACTAATGTAACATTGTGTGTCAACTACAATTTTAAAAATCTCATTACATTAAAAAATTTTTGAAAAGCACAGTTCAGGGGTCAAATTTTTTTCTTTAAAAGGCTGGATCATGTGGTGCTGAGTGGTTCAGTCAGTTAAGTGGTCGATTCTGGATTTCCACTCAGGTCTGAGCTCACAATTCCTGAGTGTCGGGCTCTGCGCTCAAGGAGCCTGCTTCAGATCCTCTGACTCCCTCTTATGGCTCTCCCCCACTTGTGCACACGTGCGCATGCGCGCTCTCTCAAAAATAAACGTTAAAAAAATTTTTTTTAATAAAAGGCTGGATCGTAAATAATTCAGGCTTTATGGGTGATACAGTCTCTATCACAACTACTAAACTCTGTCATTGTATTATATATAAGTGAATGTGTGTGGCTGTGTTCCCTTGAAACTATTTACTGGAGCACCTGGGTGGCTCAGTCGGTTGAGCCACCGGCTTCGGCTCAGGTCATGATCTCACGGTTTGAGTTCAAGCCCCACGTTGGGCTCTGTGCTGACAGCACAGAGCCTGCCTCCGATTCTGTGTCTCCCTCTCTCTCTGTTCCTCCCCCACTTGTGCTCTGTCTCTCTGTCTCTGTCTCTCTCTCTCTCTCAAAAATAAATAAACATTAGGGGTGCCTGGGTGGCGCAGTCGGTTAAGCGTCCGACTTCAGCCAGGTCACGATCTCGCGGTCCGTGAGTTCGAGCCCCGCGTCGGGCTCTGGGCTGATGGCTCAGAGCCTGGAGCCTGTTTCCGATTCTGTGTCTCCCTCTCTCTCTGCCCCTCCCCCGTTCATGCTCTGTCTCTCTCTGTCCCAAAAATAAATAAACATTGAAAAAAAAAAAATTTAAAATAAATAAATAAATAAATAAATAAATACACATTAAAAAAAAATTTTTTTAAAGAAACTATTTCCTGAAACAGGCCATATATTTACTATGGGCTAGACCAGTGGTTTCTCAAATGTTAGTATTCATTAGCATCACTCTGGGAACCTGTTAAAACTTGCTTGCTCATCCTTGCCCTCAGTTTCTGATCAGGTTTAAGCAAGGGTCTGGGAATTTGCATTTCAAGCAAGTTTCCAGGTGATGCCAAAGCTGCTGGACCAGAGACCACAACTTGAGAATCACGACTCTAGAGTTGTGATTTTCAACTCTAGCTGTACGTTAGAGTTATTCAGGAGTCTTTTGAAAAATACCCAAGCCTGGGTCTCACTCCAGACCAATCAAATCACAGTCTCTAAGGGTGGGCCCTGGCAGCATTGATACTTTTTAAAAGCTCCCTAGGTAATTTGAAAGTGCATCCCAGTATGTGCACATTACAAAATTACCTTCTATTCCCTAAATGACAATGGCAAAGCATTAGGAAGACAGAAATGTTAATGAACCAATTTACAATTATCTGTGAAAAACCTGCACCTTAACACACAAAGACAAGAATTTTACAAGGGGATTTCTTCTTAAGACTCTCAAATTGGTAAAACCTACAATGTGACTAAGCACAATTTAACACTTTCAGGTTGTTTGGGGAGGTTTTTTTTTTATTATTTATTTTGAGGGGGGAGGGACAGAGAGAGGGAGACAGAGAATCCCAAGCAGGCTTTGTGCTGCAGGGCTCAATCTCACAAAGCTTGAGATCATGACCTGAGCAGAAATGAAAAGTTGTATGCTCAATGGACTGAGCCACTCAGGCACCCCTGGGGAGTTATTTTTAAGTGAACAGAAAGAAACATAGGTTATCAGGATTTCCTTCCTATGCTGTTTTGGTATTCCATTTCACAAACAACTCAACAGCAAGTACCAAGACTTGACTCCTAGTTCTGAGCTTGCAAGTCAACCAGCTGTGTGACCTTGGATAAGTCTCTTGAGTGTGTGCTTTCTTGACTGTAAAATGAGAGGGTTTGGCTTGTGTCCCCTCCTGCTCTACATGTTTTTGCTAAAGCAAAAAACATGATTTGCATTTTATGAATCACGACTTTCTGTAAACATTTCAAGATTTTTCTCTCTGGCAGTAGCAGCGGGTATTGTGTCCATAGGATCAGGCCAAGAGTGAAAGCAACTGCTTATACAGAGATGCCCTGCATGTGATTTTTGTTTATGGGGTAGCAAATCCTGAGCACCATGGAACTTGCCATCTTGGTGGACCACCCTTAGAAATCAGAATCATGGCCAGGGTCAGTATCAGGTGGAGATTTCACCTACTGTGCCAAGCTCTCACCTACTTTGAATAGTGATATTGATGCATGGGAAGAAAGGAGAATGAATAATCTTAACCATGGACAAAGAGAATAAAAACTGTCTTAGGATATAGGAGGCTTTATCCTTGGGCTGAGGAAAGAACAGAACAGATGCAAGAGAAGTCAACAGAGATATCTCAGCAACTGTATGAGAATAGAGGTCACGTGGGAAATGACAATTGCTACATTCAGTGGGAGAGGGAATAACAACACTCATGTGAACCAGAGGAAAATAGAAAGAAAGGTGGTAGTCATATGTATGACTTCCTGCATTATGTTTCAGGGCTAAGTCTCTTGAAAATAGTCCAAATGCCCTTAGAAAGTCCTATAAACGCACAGTAATAAGATCAATTCTGATGCTTTGGGAAAACCCAGTGAACAAAGGTGTCCCTGCTACTAGACAGACAGACTTTGGACATTAGGAGTCATAATTTCTATATGGGCTTTTAAGGAAGACATTTTATTAACTTACTTCACTAGATGTCCTTTCAACTGAATAGTCTTTTCTGTATCATACACGATGGGAACCAGTTTTCCAATTAGATATTTAACTTTTACTACTCTAAATAATCTCAATTTAACAAGGAATTAATTAAATGGATATAGTGAAAAAGCAAGTGGAATGATCACTAACAGCAATCTTGTAATTCCATCTTTTATCAACAATGTGTGAATCAGTGTAGGTTAAGCCAGTCTCTTTCTTCCCATGAAGTCCTCTCTGGATTCATAAAGTAGAAACTTTCACCAACACATCCACCCTCTTGAGGAACTTCCATCAACAACTCCACCCTCTTGCTCTTCGGGAAGAGAGGAGAAGCAACTTATCTGATTGTTGAAATTGGGATAAAATGCATAGCTCATGCATATCTTTGGTTGAGTCTCGAGAACTAAAATAAGATTCTAAAAACTGAAAAGTTATGGATTTGGCTGAATATTACTAAGCATTCCTATTACAGTAGGGAGAAAATCTGAAAAAGATATGAAAGTGACAGTTACTGAAGAAAACAAGCATTACACGTTTATTCTCCAATAAAGTACATATTAGATTAGCACTTCTTTTTCTTTTTAATCTGAAATGTGATACTATCTTGTACATTAATCTCCCACTTTTTTTTCCACATAATATTATATCATTGGAATCCATACAGTTCAAAATATGTAAATCTGGTTTACTCTTTTTAATTTTGGTATAACAGTTTGTAGTAAAGATTATTATAATCAATCCAACTATTCTCCTATTAATGTTCATTCAAGTTGTTTCCAGCTTTTTTTTTTTGCCAGTACAAACAACACTAAATAAATATCCTTATTCATATATCCTTAAACACTTGCACTTCTGTTCTTTATTATAAATTACAAAAAGGGATTACAAGATCAGATGATATCATGTATTTTACATCTTCACAGATATTGCCAGACGCTTTCCCATCAACTTCTAGCAATTCAAATTTCACCCAGCAATGTACAACTACCCATTTTGTATTTTCACCAACACTTAGTGTTTCCAAAGTTTCCCATTTTTACCACACTAACTGTTTCTTATTTCCCTGAGTACAGGTGAAATAAGCATCTTTTCATGTCTTTACTAGCTATCTGTATTCTTCTGTGAATTATCTGTGCATATACTTTGCCCATTTTTATTAGGTCATTTGCCTTATTCTTATCCATTTATAGGAAGCCTTTGTTTTTCAAGCTTCTTAAATTTTGTCCATCATAGATGTTGAAATATTTTTTTCCTTTTTGTCTTCTATCCTTTGCTTTCATTTATGTTATACTTAAACATACAAATGTTGATGTTTTTTGAAATTTATTAGTCTCTTATTGCAATTGGGTTTCCTGTTAGGAAGTTCTCTCTACCCATGGTTATGAAAATATGCTCCTAAATTTCATTATTCTATATTTCTACACTGAAATCTTTATTTATATTTATATATATATATATATATATATGTGTGTGTGTGTGTGTGTGTGTACACGTGTGTGTGTACACGTGTGTGTGTGTGTAAATCATAAATTTATAGTACCTGACTTCAGAGCAATTTGGCAAGGTATCAAGTTCTTTTAAATATATATAAACTATGGGGTGCCTGTGTGGCTCAGTCGGTTAAGCAACATGGCTCAGGTCAGGATCTCACCATTCATAGTTTGAAATCTGCGTCGGGCTCTGTGCTGACAGCTTGGAGCCTGGAGCCCGCTTCAGATTCTGTGTCTCCCTCTCTCTCTACCTGCCCATGCTTGCACTGTGTGTGTGTCTCTCTCTCTCAAAAATAAACATTTAAAAAAAAAGCATAGGGGCGCCTGGGTGGCGCAGTCGGTTAAGCGTCCGACTTCAGCCAGGTCACGATCTCATGGTCCGTGAGTTCGAGCCCCGTGTCAGGCTCTGGGCTGATGGCTCGGAGCCTGGAACCTGTTTCCGATTCTGTGTCTCCCTCTCTCTCTGCCCCTCCCCCATTCATGCTCTGTCTCTCTCTGTCCCAAAAATAAATAAACGTTGAAAAAAAAATTAAAAAAAAAAAGCATATATAAATATATATATATATATATATATATATATGCAATTTAATTTCTAAGAATTTGTGCTAAGGAAATAACTCATGTGCCCAAATATTTCTGTACCACAATAGTCACAGGAAAGAGGTAATCTAAAATGTCCAAAATCAGGAGATAGGTAAAATAAACTGTGCTATTTATAATAGATTTTATAATAGAATTTTATACAGATATTAAAATTTGGTTCATAAATATTTTACAACTCCTTTGTAATATATAGCAAATATATATTAAGTGAAACGAAGTATAAAATACCAAATATCATTTGACTACATTTTTGCACAAAGATAAAGTAAAAGATCAGAGGGATATATACCAAAATGTTCTATTCTTAAAAGAGTGGTTTGCTCCTTGTCCACATTCATTATTTAATCCTCTGCAAGATTTGGGGTTGAGATTGTAGGTCATGTTATTTTTATTGTCTCTGTTTCCTTTTTTCTCTACAATTAGCATATGTTGCTTTTGTACTTAAAAAAAGAATACCAAAAAAAAAAAAAAGATTACAATAATTTCAAAAGTAAAAAGAGTGAGCCTCCAAACCCAGTATGTAATTTGGTCATATGTTTCTTCTCAATCTGCTTCAAAACAGTCGTATTTCAGTTGATTGCTACTTCTCTTCTCTTTTCCCTGGTGCAGATATCATGTGGACACACGGCAGATTTATAATTACTCATCCTCTGTTCAACACGTCTATTATTTTCATCATGGCTCTAGTAGGTGTGTGTCATCTGGGCAACCATGGAAAAACAATGAAGCAGCTCATCAACACTGCTGCAGAGTCAAACAGGAAATAAAAGGCTAAGTTGAGAAGAGGCATCATTTGTAGCCGGTATATCCAGAATTTCAGCTTTTGTGTAGAGAGAAAAATTAGGGGAAAATTGGAATTGCATTTACTGTCCATATGTTAGAATAAACAAAGAGAGCTTGTCTGCTCACCTACTCCCTCCCACCGCAATACAATTTGTGCTATCATTTTATACATTTGCTTTGCTTATGCAGAAAATAAAAGAGACATGCTGTTTCTTGTTCTGTTTCCTCTTCTATCTCAGTAATGTAACTTCAGCCCTATCAACTGGCCCTATTTGACCAGTGCCTAGAACCACAGGCTTCTCTTAAACCTTGAGGCAAAAGCACAATTCATTAGGCTCTGTTGTCCTCTCCTGAAGTCAATTATTCTACTGGGAAAGAGCAGTTTGCTCCTAGATCCCATTCACTCTTTAGTCATCCATAGAATCAAAGTATGTTGGAACTCAAAAGGTCTTAGATAATAATAGCTATCATTTAGAGTGCTTACTACATATTCAGTATTCTGAGAGTCATGCATAAAAATTAACACACTTAATCCTGACCACTCTCAAGTAGGTTCTATCTTCATTACAAAGATCAGAGAAATGAGGCACAGAGAGGTTAGATTAAATTGCCTGTGTCACACAAAAAAATATTCTAGGATTGGAACACATGTTGTCTGGCACCGAAGTCCCCTTAACCCCCATACTCTGCTTCCCCATCATCATTTGTACATCAGGTCCTCATGGAGACTACCAAGTAGCATTCTCACTGTGGAAAAATTAGAAAGCACAGAATACAGAAGCAATCCATCATTCATGTATATGTCTTTTATTTTCATTTATGGTGTTTCTGACATAAGGGAAAAATTTACTCTTTATGTACCATACCTTTCCATTGTATATTTTCTGCCTGTGGTGGCATACTTAGATTTCATGCCTCTAGATGATAGATGGATATAGATAGTCACCTATATGTACTTCAGTTTTTCTACATTTATTTACTTATTCTATATCCTATTTATTTCACTGCTTTTGAAACATTTATATCTCTAACTCAAGTAGAATTTATTTTGATGTGGTATGATGTAACATTTCCAAAATTGTTTAATCAATGTCTAGCCTGATTTATGACACATTCAATCTTTTCTTGCTGATTTTAAATGTAACCTTTATCACATGAATATATTTCAGGACTCTTCCTCCTATTCCATCAATATGTGTCTCATTAGGACTTTTTATTTTCCATATTCTAACTTTTAATGCATTTTAATATTTTATTGGGGGACAACCATGTAAATTATCATTCCTTTATAAAATTTTCCTCAATATTTGGAAAATAATTGTTATCACTTAATATAACTTCTCATTCAAGCAATCCCTATCAAAATAACACCAGCATTCTTCACAGAGCTAGAAAAAACAATCCTAAAATTTGTATGGAACCAGAAAAGATCCCAAATAGCCAAAACAATCTTGAAAAAGAAAACCAAAGCTAGAGGCATCACAATCCCAAACTTCAAGATGTATTACAAAGCTGTAATCATCAAGATAGTATGGTACTGGCACAAAAACAGACTCAGATCAATGAAACATAATAGAGAACCCAGAAATGGACCCACAGACATATGGCCAACTAATCTTTGACAAAGCAGGAAAGAATATACAATGGAATAAAGACAGTCTCTTCAGCAAATGGTGCTGGGAAAACTGGACAGCAACATGAAGAAAAATGAACCTAGACCACTTTCTTACACCATACACAAAAATAAACTCAAAATGGATGTAGGACCTAAATGTAAGACAGGAAGCCATCAAAATCCTAGAGGAGAAAGCAGGCAAAAACCTCTTTGACCTCAGCCGCAGCAACTTCTTACTCAACACATCTCTGGAGGCAAAGGAAACAAAAGCAAAAATGAACTATTGGGACCTCATCAAAATAAAAACCTTCTGCACAGCGAAGGAAAAAATCAACAAAACTCAAAGGCAACCAATGGAATGGGAGAAGATATTTGCAAACTACCTATGAGATAAAGGGTTAGTATACAAAATCTACAAAGAAACTATCAAACTCAACACCCCCAAAACACATAATCCAGTGAAGAAATGGGCAAAAGACATGAATAGACACCTCCAAAGAAGACATCCAGGTGGCAAACAGACACATGAAAAATGCTCAACATCACTCATCATCAGGGAAATACAAATCAAAACCACAATGAGATATCTCACACATGTCAAAATGGCTAACATTAACAACTAAGGCAACAACAGATGTTGGCAAGGATGCAGAGAAAGAGGATCCCTTTTACACTGCTGGTGGGAATGCAAACTGGTACAGCCACTCTGGAAAACTGTATGGAGGTTCCTCAGAAAACTGAAAATAGAACTACCCTACAACCCAGCAATTGCACTACTAGGTATTTACCCAAGGGATACAGGTGTGCTGTTTCGAAGGGGCACATGCACTCCAATGCTTATAGCAGCACTATCGACAATAGCCAAAGTATGGAAAGAGCCCAAATGTCCATCAATGGATGAATGGATAAAGAAGATGTGAATTATATATACAATGGAGCTAAATGGGTAAGAGGCTTAAGGAGTCTACTCCTGAAATCATTGTTGCACTATATGCTAACTTAAACAATTTAAACTAACTCAAACAATTGTAAATTAAACAATAAATTAATTTAAACACACACACACACACACACACACATATGACTTCTCATTCAAGAATCTGGTGTGTCTGTGCATGTTTTCAAGCCTCCATTTCATGACCTTCAGAAAGAGCTTATTTAAAGGAAATGGTTTTAGGGGAGCCTGGGTGACTCAGTTGGTTGAGCATCTGAGTCAATTTCAGCTCAGGTCGTGATCTCAAGGTTTGTGGAACTGAGCCATGCATCATGCTTTGTGCTGACAGCTTGAAGCCTACTTAGGATTCTCTCTCTCCCTGTCTTTCTGCCCCTCCCCTGCTTGCACACATGTGCACTCTCTCTCAAAATAAATAAACTTAATAAAGGACATGGCTTTATAGTGTTTTACAGATTATTAAACCATTCTTACTATGTTAAAAATCATATACTATATTGAATAAAAGTGGTGAAAGTGGGCATCCTTGTCTCATACCTGACTGTAGGGGAAAAGCTCTCAGTTTTTCACCATAGAGCATGATGTTGGCTGTGGATTTATCATATAAGGCCTTTATTATGTTAAGGTATGTTCCCTCTAGACCTACTTTTCAGAGGCTTTTTATCATCAATGGATGTTGTAGTTTGTCAAGTGCTTTTTTGCCTCTATTAAAATGATCATATGGTTTTTATCCTTTCTCTTATTGATGTGACACACCATATTGATTGTTTTGCAAATATTTTCTAAATGTTTATTTATTTATTTTGAGAAAGAGAGAAAGCACAAGCAGGGGAGGGACAAAGAGAGGAGAAGAGAGAGAATCACAAGCAAGCTCCACACTGTCAGCGCAGACCCTGATCCGGGGCTCGATCTCATGAACCATGAGCAGAAATCAAGAAATCAACCAACTGAGACACCCAGGTGCCCCAGATTGTTTTCCAAATATTAAACTACTTTGTAACCTGGGAATAACTCCCATCTCATTGCGGTATATGATTTTCTTTTTTTTAATTTTCTTTAATATACTGTTAGATGTCCATTCTCACCACTGTTATTTAACGTAGAACTGAAAGTCCTAGCCACAGCAATCTGACAACAAAAAGAAAGAAAAAGCATCCAAATCAGCATGGAAGAAGCAAAACTTCCACTATTTGCAGATGACATGATACTATATATGGAACACCCTAAGGACTCCACCAAAAAAATACTAGAACTGATAAATGAATTCAGTAAAGTCACAGGATACAAAACCAATGTGCAGAAATCCGCTGCATTCCTCTACACTAATAATGAAGCAGCAGAAAATGAAATTAAGAAAACAATCCCATTTACAATTGCACCAAAAACAATAAAACATCTAGGAATAAAGTTAGCCAGAGAAGTGAAAGACCTGTACTCTGAAAACTATAAAACATTGATGAAAGAAATTCAAGACAACACAAAGAAATGGAAAGACATTCCATGTTCATGGGTTAAAAGAACAAATATTGTTATAAGTCTATACTATGCAAAGCAATCTACAGACTTAATGCAATTCCTATCAAAACACAAACAGCATTTTCACAGAATTAGACCAAACAATCCTAAAATTTGTACAGAACCACAAAAGACCTCAAATCGCCAAAGCAACCTTGAGAAAGAAAAACAAAACTAGAAGTATCACACTTCTAGATTTCAAGTTATATTACAAAGCAGTAGTAAATAAAACAGTATGATATTGGAATAAATACTGTCACATAGATCAATGGAATAGAACCTAAAACCCAGAAATAAATTCATAATTATATGGTCAATTAATCTTTGACAAAGGAGGAATGAATATACAATGGGAAAAAGACAGTCTCTTCAACAAATGATGTTGGAAAAAATGGACAGCCATATGCAAAAGAATGAAACTGGACCACTTTCTTACCCATACACAAAAATAAACTCAAAATGGATTAAAGACCTAAATGTAAGACCTGAAATCATAAGAATCCTTGAAGAGGGGCATCTGGGTGGCTCAGTTGGTTAAGTGTCTGACTTCAACTCAGGTCATAATCCCACAGTTCATGAGTTCAAGCCCCATGTTGGGCTCTGTGCTGACAGCTTGGAGCCTGGAGCCTGCTTTGGATTCTATGTCTCCCTCTCTCTCTCTCTGTCCCTCCCCCACTTGTGCTCTGTCTCTCTCTCAAAAATAAATAGACATTAAAAAATAAAAAAAATAAATCCTTGAAAAGAGCACAGGCAATAATCTCTGACATTGGCTGTAGCAACATTTTTCTACGTGTCTCCTGAGGCAAGGGAAACAAAAGCAAAAATAAACTATTGGGCCCACATCAAAATAAAAAGCTTCTGCACAGCAAAGGAAACAATCAACAAAACTAAAAAGCAACCTACTAAATGGGAGATGATATTTGCAAATGATATATCCAATAAAGGGTTAGGATCCAAAATATATAAAAAACTGATACAACTCAACACCCAAAAAATGAATAATCTGATTAAAAATGGCAGAAGACATGAACAGACATTTCACCAAAGAAGATATATAGGTGGCCAAAAGACACATGAAAAGATGGCCAACATCACTCATAACCAGGGAAATGCAGACCAAAACTACAATGAGATATCACCACCTCACAACACCTGTCGAATAACTAAACTCAACAACACAAGAAACAAGTAGATGTGCAGAAAAAGAAACCCTCTTGTACTGTTGGGGGAATACAAATTAGTACAGCTACTGTGGGAAACTGTATGGAGGTTCCTCAAAAAATGAAAAATAGAAGTACCCTAAAATCCATCAATCACACTACTGGGTATTTACCCCAAAACACAAAAACACTAATTCAAAGGGATACATGCACCTCTATGTTTATAGTAGCATTATTTACAATAGCCAAACTATGAAAGCAGCCCAAGTATCTATTGATAGATGAATGGATAAAGAAGAGGTGGTACACACATGCACACACACACACATACACACATACACACACACACACACACACACACACACACACACTTGAATATTATTCAGCCATCAAAAAAGAATGAAATCTTGCCATTTGCAATAACATGGATAGATCTAGAGAGTATAAGGCTGAGCAAAACAAGTCAGTCAGAGAAAGACAAATACCGTATGATTTCACTCACATGTGGAACTTAGGAAACAAAATCAAACAAACAAAGGAAAAGAGTGAGAAAGAGAGAGAGACAAACCAAGAAACAGACTCATAACTATAGAGAACAAACTGATGGTTACCAGAGGGAATTTAGGTCAGGGGATGGAAGAAATAGGGGATGGGTATTAAAGAGTATACTTACCATGATGAAAAAAAATAATTTTGAAAATGATATACTATAAGAAGCATATAGAAGACAGAGAGCCACCCTGGTCTCCCTATGCAAAGATATCCACTGCTTTAATTTTGACAGATATCCTTCCATTTCTCCTTTCTATGTACATATACATACCTGAAATTACGTATTTTATATAGTGTGAAATTTATTTTCATTTCATAATATATTATGAGTTTGTTATTTTAAAAAAAATTGGATTTATCAAGGTCCAACTTCTAAACAATTAAGTCCTGGTTCTACTGCCCACTGTCTAAGGCACACATTCTATATTAGCAATAATATAATGACTACATTCTATTCCATTGTATGGATATTCTACACTTTATTTAACCAATTCCCTATACTGGAGAGTACAATGGTTATCCATTTTTATTACCATATATTACTTTGCAATATATATCCTGTACCTTCATCTTCAAAGAGTTCTCCAATTACTTGCTTTGAATAAATTTGTTAAATGTGGAATTAATGGGTATATATAGTATAGTGTATACATACTGTTCAGGTTCTTTGTAGATATTGCAGGACAAGCCTGTAAAAGCTGATTCCAAGTTCTACTATGACATAAATATCTAGAGTTCCCATCTCTTTGCAGTCACATCACTAGGCATTAACACAAAGTATTGAGAATCTTTTAAATCTTTGCCAATCTAATGGGGAAAACCAAATTTCACTGTTGCTTTAGTCATTTCTTTCCAGCACATAAAATTCCATGATAGTTAAGGCTTTATTAGAAATACTCTTTATTAACAAAATTAACATTTTTCATCAAATATTTAAATTATCTGATAATATCACAAAGTATTTTTTAATTTTTACTTACAAAATATTTTTTCCCATCTTCCTTCTTTTAACTTTAATAAGTCAATTTTTAATTGGGTATGTCTGTTGTAGATAGACACAAATAATTAGATTATATTTTTACATGCAATTTGACAGTCTTGGTCTTTTAAATTTTTTTTAATTTTTTAATATATTTTATTTTATTTTTGAGAGAGAGAGACAGAGTGTGAACAGGGGAGGGGCAGAGAGAGAGGGAGATACAGAATCCAAAGCAGCTTCCAGGCTCTGGGTTATCAGTACAGAGCCCAATGCGGGGCTTGAACTCACAAACCATGAGATCATGACCTGAGCCAAAGTGAGATGCTTAACTGACTGAGCCACCCAGACACCCCAAGAATCTTCGTCTTTTAATAAGGAGACTTTACTCATTTTTATTTACTGGCATGTGGCTTTACTAGATATTCACTGGTATCTTGGAAGCATATAGTTCCATTAAGTTATATTTACTTTCCAAAAATATTTTAAACTGACACTTCTCTAGCTATAAACATTAAAATGAAAAATTATATTTAGAGTCCACCATAATTAAAACTAAAATTTTAGCATAATTGTACATACTACTACTTTTCTAATAATCTAACTTTCCATTCTTTATATTTTTCATCTGTTATCATTTTTACCTTAATTTTGTTCTCATGAAAACTATTTTGGGATTTGCATTCAGTTTTATAATCTGATTTGCTGTGTTTAATATATTCCAGTGCTCACTACCAGCCTTCCCATACTCCACAGACACGAGGGAGGCATGTTGATCATACAAAGCTGGGTTTTATTAAACGTGCTCAGCAGAACAGAGCATCACCTAAAAGAGGTCTCAGAAGGGTCTGCTAAAGGGAAGACGAGCCTAGGAAGGAAAGTTTCAAGGTTTCAGAAGCTGGTGTTAGTTATAGAGTTTCAAGTGGAAGTAAGTATGGTCCAGGCAGGAATTGGTCACGATTTATAACTGGGCCAGTTGCTGGAATAATCACTGGTCTTATCTTTGGAATACAAGTCTATGTGGAGTTACTGTGAAGACAGTTTGTCTGTGGTCTTATCAGCTTAGCTGTGGGTCTGAATGAACTGGTGTTAAAACACTCTGGGATCAGTCTTACACTTGGCGGTATTATAGTCTGTTTTGCCAGCCAATTATGTTTTCTGTTTCATCTATCACTGCAAATCACTATTTTTGCTTCATCTACTTGTTATTTAAAATACACCTTCAAATCTTATTTTAAAAAGTATGGGGCACCTGGGTGGTTCAGTCAGTTGGGCTCTGACTTCACCTCAGGTCATGATCTCACAGTTCATGGGTTTGAGCCTCTCATCAGGTTCTGTGGTAACAGCTCAGAGCCTGGAGCCTGCTTCAGATTCTGTGTCTCCCTCTCGCTCTGTCCCTCTCCTGCTCGAGCTCTATCTCTATCTCTCAAAAATAAATAATAATATTAAAAATAAATAAAAGTAAAACATTTTCTAAGTTCATGAATACCTGAGTTTTGTTCTCTTTTGTTTTTTTCTGTTGACTCCACCACTTGAAAGATTGTTTATTTGGGTACAAATTTCTTGGTCACAACCTCTTTCCCTCAGAATTCTGTAAATATTATCCCATTGTCTTCTGACATTTAATGACACAGAAAAAGGAACTCTGATGCCAGGATTTTTCTTTTTTCTTTTTTCTTTTTCCTTGAATATTTGAGAGTTTATTTTCCTTTCATTCAGAAACTTTGTTGGTATATATTTACGTGTGGATTTCTTTTTAGACCTTGTCTGGAGTACAGGAGCCCTATTTTGTCTATAGACACAGACATCTTTTCAACCTAGGAACAGTTTTATCAATTATAGCTCTGATAATTGTTTTTGTTCTATGTATTTATTTTTCCTTTCAGGAATACCTATAATTCCTAGGTTTGCTCATCAATCTCTGTTTTCTACACCTTTCCTTTCTATTGTTTCTTTCATCTATTCCTCTTTTTCTTGATATTCTGTGAATATTCCTAGGTTTGTCTTCTCATAACCATTTTAGTTTTCAGTAGTGCTAATTCTGCTCTCACTCTCTCTTAGCAGTAAGGCACACTAGTTGAGAGCACACCCCCTGCATCCCCTGGATTAGAAATCTGGGTTTTTCTCATAACCAACTTTGTGACTTGAGCTGCATTTCTAATCCTCTCCATACTTTGGTTTTTTCATCTGTAAAATAGAGATAAAAATAGGTACTATCTCAGAGTTGAATACAATGAGTTAATACATTTAAAGCAAAGCTGACACTCAAAAACGATTAACTATTATAATCAATTCTTCTACTGCATTTTCTTTTTTTACAATTATATCTTTTTTTTTTTAATTTTTTTTTTCAATGTTTATTTATTTTTGGGACAGAGAGAGACAGAGCATGAACAGGGGAGGGGCAGAGAGAGAGGGAGACACAGAATCGGAAGCAGGCTCCAGGCTCTGAGCCATCAGCCCAGAGCCTGACGCGGGGCTCGAACTCCCGGACCGAGAGATCGTGACCTGGCTGAAGTCGGACGCTTAACCGACTGCGCCACCCAGGCGCCCCATTATATCTTAATCAATGTGGTATATATATGCAATGGAGTATTACTCGGCAATCAAAAAGAATGAAATCTTGCCATTTGCAACTACGTGGATGGAACTGGAGGATATTACGCTAAGTGAAATTAGTCAGAGAAAGACAAATATCATATGACTTCACTCATATGAGGACTTTAAGAGACAAAACAGATGAACATAGGGAAGGGAAACAAAAATAATATAAAAACAGGAAAGACTCATAAATATGGAGAACAGAGGGTTGCTGGAGGGGTTTTGGCAGGGGGGATGGGTAAGGGGCACTAAGGAATCTATTCCTGAAATCATTGTTGCACTATATGCCAACTAATTTGAATGTAAATTTTTAAAACAATTAAATTTAAAAAATAAATAAATAAAAATTAAAAAAAATGTAAAAAACAATTATATCTTAATCAGATCTATTTTCCTCTTCATTTGTCCTCCTATCCTTTCATATCAATCTGTTTTCTATGATTTCTTTTTTTTTTTTTTTTTGGTTCACAAATCTTCTTAAATTCTACAAAACATATAAAATAAATACCTGAAATCTTCTTCTGAACTCCACACTATTTCATTTTCACGGATGTGCTCTTCTTCTGAGTCTTTACCAATCATATTTACTCTCCTCTGTTTTACAATCTTTTTCCAAACGTCCTATGTTGAGTTTTGGGATTTTGTCATTAGATGCAGTGAGATTTTTTTTTATGGTTTTTATTTAAGGTTGTTCCACTTAGGTCAAATACCAGGGCTGATTGGATCTTCTGTGCTTTTGTTTGTTTTGATTTGGTTTTTTTAGTGTTTATTTTTGAGAGAGAGAGGGAGAGACAGAGCGTGAGCCAGGGGAGGGGGAGATAGAGAGGGAGACCCAGAATCCAAAGCAGGCTCCAGGCTCTGAGCTGTCAGCACAGAGCCCAACACGGGGCTTGAACTCACAGACTGTGAGATCATGACCTGAACTCAAGTCGGACACTCAATCGACTGAGCCACCCAGGCACCCCTTTTGGGCTTTTGCTTTAAAGGGATAATGGAAGAGGAAGAATATGAAGGGCACAATTAAGGCAACGTGCTGCTTCTGATGTGTCTGTTTCTTCATTATATGTTTTGTTAGAGGTCCCATAAATACATTTTCTCTCAGGTGTTTTCAAGGACTTTTAACATTGTTAACTATCTGGGCAAATTACCATCCTATTTAAATTAAGCATCCTTAAAGAGATTAATTCACTGTCTCCAAGCTAAATTCCATGCAACAATTATTGCCTGAGAGATTTCATGAGAGCTCCCAGGTTTGTCAGTGCTTCGTACTAATGATCTGCTTCTAGGACTCAGCATCCAACTCGTATCACATAGCCTGCTGGTTGCAGTTTGAGTTAAAAGAACAAAGATGACATTAAAGGTCATGTTTGAACTGTCACTGTGAGTATCTCTGTTCTGCAATGCATTTGTATTTAAGGCTTTGGATCCTGAGATAACACATTTGTTTAGAAAACCAATGTTTCTTCTCAGACTTCTGTATCAATGCCTCTCTCAAACTAATTTTGTGTGTGTGAGAGAGAAAGAATATAGTGAAATAGCCTTTATATTTCATTAAGTCTTTTCAATACAATGCTCTTTCATGTAGTTGGAGGCCTGCCTCTGAAATGAAGGTGCCATTGGACATGATCAATCATTACCCTTAGTTAAATTTATCCATAATAATCTTTCAGTTAGCAGGTGTTTTCAATATTACTGACTGTTAAAAGTCATTGGAGGGATATTATGGCAGGATGTGGTGTTAAACTAAGAATGATACAACCTGGAAAGATAAATTTCCCATGTACTTTTCCATCCAAACTAACCTCTTTAATTTCCAAGGGGCATGCCCACCCTACTAGAATCCTAATGCATGGAGGTTAAAGAACATCCTACTAAAGAATGAATGGGTCAACCAGGCAATTAAGGAAGAAATTAAAAAATACATGGAAGCAAATGAAAATGAAAACATGATAGTCCAAACCCTTTGGGATGCAGCAAAGACAGTCCTAAGAGGAAAATACATTGCAATCCAGGCCTGTCTCAAGAAACAAGACAAATCCCGAATACAAAATCTAACAACACACCTAAAGGAACTAGAAAGAACCCCCAAAGCCAGAAGTAGAAGAGAAATAATAAAGATTAGAGCATAAATAAACAATATAAAATAAAAAAAAACAAACAGTAGAACAGATCAATGAATCTAAGAGCTGGTTTTTTGAAAAAATAAACAATATTGATAAATCCATAGCCAGACTTCACAAAAAGAAAAGAGAGAGGACCCAGATAGATAAAATCACGAATGAAAGAGGACAGATAACAACCAACACCACAGAAATACAAACAATTATCAGAGAATACTATGAAAAATTATATACCAACAAACTGGGCAATCTGGGAGAAATGGACAAATTCCTAGACACCCACACACTACCAAAACTCAAACGGGAAGAAATAGAAAATTTGAACAGACTCATAACCAGTGAAGAAATTGAATCAGTTATCAAAAATCTTCCCATAAATAAGAGTTCTGGGCCAGATACTTCCCAGGAGAATTCTACCAGACATTTAAAGCAGAGCTAATACCTATCCTTCTCAAGCTGTTCCAAAAAATAGAAACGGAAGGAAAGCTTCCAGACTCATTCTATGAAGCCAGCGTTACCTTGATTCCCAAACCAGACAGAGACCCCACAAAAAAGGAAAAATACAGGCCAATATCCCTGATGAATATGGATGCAAAAATTCTTAATAAGATACTAGCAAATCGAATTCAACAGTGTATCAAAAGAATTATTCACCATGATCAAGCGGGATTCATTCCTGGGCTGCAGGACTGGTTCAATATTTGCAAATCAATCAACATGATACATCAGATTAATAGAAGAAAGGATAAGAATCACATGATCCTGTCAATAGATGCAGAAAAAGCGTTTGACAAAATACAGCATTCTTTCTTAATAAAAACCCTCAAGTCGGGATAGAAGGAACATACCTAAACATCATAAAAGCCATATATGAAAAGCCCACAGCTAATATCATCCTCAAGGGGGAAAAACTGAGAGCTTTCTCCCTGAGATCAGGAATATGACAGGGATGTCCACTCTCACCACTGTTATTTAACATAGTGTTGGAAGTCCTGCCTCAGCAATCAGAAACAAGATGAAATAAAAGGCATCTAAATTGGCCAAGAAGAAGTCAAACTTTCACTTTTTGCAAATGACATGATACTCTACATGGAAAACCTGAAAGACTCCACCAAAAAGCTGCTAGAACTGATAAATGAATTTAGCAAAGTCACAGGATACAGAAAATCAATGTACAGAAATCAGTTGCATTTCTATACACTAGAACAGAAAGAGAAATCAAGAAATCAATCCCATTTACAATTGCACCAAGAACCATAAAGTACCTAGAATAAACCTAACCAAAAATGTAAAAGATCTATATGCTGAAAACTATAGAAAACTTATAACAGAAATTGAAGAAGACACAAAGAAATGGAAAAACATTCCATGCTCATGGATTGGAAGAACAAATAATGTTAAAATGTCAATACTACCCAAAGTAATCTACACATCCAATGCAGTGAGATTTTTTAAGTGACGTATTTGCCAAAACTCAGGTAAGTCAATTTCTTTTGCCCACTTTTTACTTGCTGGAGAATAGATTATATACAATGGAATACTACTTGGCAATGAGAAAGAAGGAAATCTGGCCATTTGCAGCAAGCAACGTGGATGGAACTGGAAGGTATTAAGCTAAGTGAAATAAGTCAGGCAGAGAAAGACAGATACCATATGTTTTCACTCATATGTGGATCCTGAGAAACTTAACAGAAGACCATGGGGGAGGGGAAGGGGGGAAATAAGAAAAAAAGTTACAGAGAGGGAGGGAGGCAAACCATAAGAGACTCTTAAATACTGAGAACAAACTGAGGGTTGACGCAGAGTGGGGGAAAGGGGAAAGTGGATGATGGACACTGAGGAAGGCACCTGTTGGGATGAGCACTGGGTGCTATATGGAAACCAATTTGACAATAAAGTATATTTAATATAAAAAAAAGATTATAGGTTAGCAGTGGGTTATACTGTCTCCATCCTGGCTTCTAACAGACAGCTCCACTATTCTGAGATGAGGGGTTCTCCTTGCCCGGATCTCTGACATACTAAACCAATCCAATGAATAAAAACCATTTCCCCCAGCATGAGCTCCAACAAGCATCTATCTTCAAGTCTCCTCCTTTAACCATAATGTTTTATCTATTGGAATCTACACATCATCATCAACAACAACTACTACTGCTACTACCATGTCTTGAATGCTAACCATGTGCCAACGCTGTATAAGATACTTTATATATCAAATCTATAAAATAATTCTGTAAGCTAAATATTATTTTCTCCATGTTACAGATGAGGAAACAAGCTCCAGAAGAGTAAGTCACATTGCCAATGCCTCTCAGGTATCAAGTGGAAGAGGTAAGATTCTAACCCTGCCCCCTCTGTTCATTCATTCCTCTATACCAAGCCATATCCCTGCCAGCACCTACTCCCTTCTTCAAATTCTGGTATTTTCTAGTAACCTTTTGTGCTAATGAATATAGAAGGATAGAGAGGTGTAATTTTGTCCTTTTGTCATCTTAAAAAAATCATTGATTCTGAAGAAAAGAAAATCAGACCTTAGGTCCTGAAGACAGGACAAATGGTTGGTAGGAAAAATCAGTATTTGTCTATCCTCCTTTTTTTTTTTTTTCAAATGGGTCTGTTCCATAAGGTAAAGTATGGGTGTGTCAGAAGGGAAGATGAGGAGGTTATTTCTTAATCCACCTTCTGCCAATAAACTTTCTTTCTTAAATCTTCTTAGATAGTATAATATAGTTTCAGGATTTTCTTTGCACCTCATAGACATTTCCAACCAAAGTTAGGAAAGGCTATGTCAGAGACAGCTAACCTCACACTATTTTAAACATTGCAATTTTCTATCATTAGGCCCAATTAGAGAGTCTATGAGAGCCAGTGAAATGTGTGGTGCACAGTGACCTTCCCACTCTTCTCCTACACATGAGCCCATTCCAGCATGATAGAAACACGAACCTGGGTACTCACACAGGTTAAATGGGGAAAATTGGCTAAAGGCACGCAGCCACAATTTTTAAAATACCCCATGCATTAATTTGAGGTTAATTAGGAAAATGAGTTTTGTCATAAGGCCAAACACCTCCTCTAACCTGAAGGAATGATTATTCAAAGCATGTCATTCAAGGTGACAGAGAAGACCTAGTGTCACTCAGTTCCTTTCTGGTTGCTGATTGTAATTATCTTTACATGAGCTTTTTATAATTTTCTACCTGAATCAAGAGAATTTAAAGAAAAACAGAATAACTAGTATCCATGTTCAGCATTCCTTTTCATATGTGAATCTGTTCCCTAAATATTTTTCCTAGAGAAAATATTAATTAAACTAAAAAGAATGCTGGGAGAGCAGGATATGATCTGGGTTACAAATTAACAATTCATACTATTAAATGATGAGGATAATTTATTAATGAACTAAATGCAATGGACAAAAAAATGCATTTTACTTCTTCCAGGTCATTTGGTGAAATATTAGAGATTAAGTGTAGCCTAAGAAAGAACATTCTCTAAAAAATTTTTGACTTGATTGTTCAATAACTGAAGCACACTAGTTTCCAGTCATCATAAATCTGTCCTTTATGCTCTTGCTATTAACAATTTAGTACTTGTAACTACAAGTTACTAAAAATATTGAAGGAATTAGCACAGGGTTACAACAGGCGCTGAGAGCTGAAATCCTACGCCCAGAAACTGCTGTTGATTTTGAAACCACCCATCATGGCTGAGTCAGTTGTTCATGTGTATCTCTGCTGGGGCGCAATGATCATTTTGTGCCAAATTTGGCAGGTGTTGTCCTCATATTCCAAAATAGGGAGATCAGCTCTCTAAAAATATCTTTCTTCCTTTTTCACACAGGCACCGTATTATTCTGGGAATGAACGCATTACTATCAACAATTGGGTATGTATGTATTCATTTAGCTTTTGTACCGTTCCTTGTTCCAAAAAAAGATTTGTGTTTATATTTTAGGATGGAGCATCTAACCTGATGCCTGGAACACAGTACCCAACAGATGCTGAAGGAATGAATGTTCCAGCAAAGCAACTCAAAGTCTCTTTCCCAGGAATTATATTGCAAAATACTCAAAGCCCAAAGCAATTGGCTTATTTTTAAGTATCGTATATTTCTTGTAAATTTCTATTTGTTTCCATATTGCTCATCTTTATGTAGATATTTGACAGTAGTTTATAAAAGTACAGCCTTCTTTGCCATCATAGCCCCTCAGCTTCTGTCCTTCCGACCTTTGTTCTGTATGTATTTCCCTAGGATTCTTCTACCTTTGTTCAAGACATTACCTTCTCCTCAGATGACCTCCTTATTACTCACAACAATCTGAATCATTTATGTCCCAGCTCAAAATTCGCCTCTTATGAGAATCTCTCCCCAGGACCCCACACCCCTCCTCACTGATCTTCACCCTTCAGCACATACACACTAGGTCTGCTCTAGTTGCCCTGATATCTCTAGGGTCCCCTTCAGTTTTCTCAAGCTATTCATGGTTAACATATATTTTATCTCTCCTTAATGATGAATGCCTTCAGGAAAGCACTTGTTCCACTTTTTGAGTACACTTCCTTCCACTGACCCACTGTTGATTTCCCTATGACACATCATGTCATAGACAGTAAGAATTCAATTCACGATTCACTGTTCACACTGTTCACACTAAGTTTTGTTCTTAGCAGTTCTTTGGCCAATCCACACAGTCCTTGGATTCTCAGCACTTCGCATCTGGCACATTTTACTAAGTCATAAGCCACACTTCGGTGATATATTCTAAGTGTGGATCTTCTATAAAGCCATCCTAACAGGCCTCACAAGTAATTTTATGTCAAAGAAATGTGTATGTGGGTTACTTTCTATGTCTAGCACTTCCTTCTGCTTGTCCAGTATAACAATAGACCCTTCAAGAGAAAAGGTGTCACTCCATAAAACCATCCATACTCTGGGAGAAAAATAAACCTTTGTATTTTGTTATTGTACACGGTAGAAAATCAACCACTGTCCTCCTCCAAGTTTTCAAATGATCATGCCATAAGAACTCAGTAAGAGCTCTGTAAGTGAGAGTAGAGTGTTCAGATTTTCTTCTAGTGCATGGGAAGCCACTGGAATGCTTTAAGCAGGGTGGGACTTTCTTAAAGGTCACTCAGGCTACAGGATGGAGAACAGCTTGTAGGGGAAGAGGAGGATTGCAAAAGGAAGCCCTAGTGTTGTCCCCGTGAGGATGGCTTGGACCATGTCAATCTTTCCTAAGAGCAGATTGAAAACTGACTGTAAAAAAAAAAGGTGAATAATTACAAATAGGAAATCAAATACATCTTTTTACAATACAGCCTTGGGGAAAAAAACAATAGAAGTTGAGTCCACAAGCACAGAAAGCTGGAGCATCCCTTGATTGCTTGTGTGTGAGAGAGCAGAGGGGTGTGCGTACAACTCTAACAGAGCAGGCATGATCATCTATCTGTGCCCTGATGTTTGTCATATGTCACTGCCTTGCTTAGGGTTCAGGAGAGTCCTCCATGTACTGGGAAAAGTTGTTAAGTGCTCCTGGCTACATGCCAACATTTCTCCCAGAGCTATACAAGCTGAGAAGGCTAATTATAATCTACATACAATATTTTCATCTCAAGAACCTGCTTACCATCCATCCGGAAACCAGAGGCACCAAGCATGTACAAGGACAAGTTCGTGTGTGGCCATGAAGCTGTGCTCTCAACATTCTTCAACCACGTAAGTTAACTAAGATTTAACCCAATATATGTGGGAAAACTATTTTTACAAACGTGAGGGGGATGCAAAATAATATTTACTGATCCCCTCTGTGCCAAGCTCCAATAGCTATTATATATTTTATATTCATTGTCTCATTTATATTTCTCCCATCAAGCCAGTAGAGTAGTTATAACTATCTCCAAGTTATAGAAAAGTAGACTGAAACCCAGAAAAGGCAGGGACATACAGCCAATGAGTGTAAGTGCTTGGATTTGTTTTCAAAGCTCACATTTTAGGGAAGCCAAGTACATAATATAGCTTTGATTTCTCTAAAGGAACAGAGACAAGTTGTTTTTAAAAGTGAACAAATGTGCCTTAAAATAAAATAGCTTTATTTTTGGTTTTGTAAAAGAAATACATCTTCGATGTAAAAAGTTTAAATAATACAGAAATTTTTGCTCCTACTTCATGGCAAGAGCTTCAGTTCAGGGGGAATCCCCAAAGCTTCGGACCCACTGGAGGTCTCACTACACTTCTGTGCCCTCTGCACCCTCAGCTGGAATCCCCATCCAGACTCATCCACACTCCCTTCCCTCTCTGGTAAATCTATAAGCATCCTAAAATTCTTATCCAAATTTCCTTCAAGGCCTTCCTTGCATCCTTCACTTTATCCCCCACCTTCCTCTAACCTTCCCCTAACCAGACAGAATCACTCCCACCTCTGCCTCCGTCACTATTCCTTTGAAAGCACTCCTACTATGGTTTGCTGATTTTGTATCTCTCTCCTCCCCCCGAACTGGGGGCTCCAAGAAGGTAGGGGCAAATCATATTCATCTTCATGCCAAGAGCATAAATGTCATGGCACGACTGCAGTGTAACTTGGAAGCAGGGAAAAATATATCATGTCCATCGTTCCATGGAAAGAGAGCATAATGCAGCAGGGAGGAGCAGGGACTCTGGAGCCAGACTGCCTGGGTTCAAAATCTGGCTCTGCCTTTGCCAGTTACAACTTTGTACAAGTCAATTAACCTCTCCATGCATCAGTTTTCTCATCTGTAGAATGGGGATTACAATAGCACCCACCTCACAGCAAGACCATGAGGATTAAATGAGGTAGTATTTGTAAAGAACTTAGAAGAGGACCTGGAACTAAATAAACACTTGTTTTAAATATTTGTTTGAGAAATAAATATTATTCCAGACCTATACCTGTGCCACGTCATTCAAAAGAGAAGAAAATACAGCTCAAATTCAGACTCTTGAGCCTGCTTTTTTCCCCTCCAGTTGTCTTCACCAAGTCTGTGTACAGTCAGTGCATAGGGAGTAGTTAACATTGCTCCCTACGTGAAAAATGGGGATTTAGTACCTGGAATTGATTTTAGAGATGACTGAGCTTAAGCTTCTCATTTTATGGGTGAGGAAACCAAGGTGAAGTGGCTGTCCCAGGGCACAAGGCTCATCATAACGGTGCTTCCTTTGCCAACCCAGTGTTCTTTCCACATATTCTCAGATAATACCAGAAAGCCTGAGCATGGTTAAAATTATCTGGGAGAAAGAAAATGTCAGCAAAACTTGCGTGAGCACAGGGCCCATGCTGATTAAGCCGCTGTTCTTATTCCAAACAGATCTCATTGTCTTCTGACCAAAGTTGGATTCTACTCCTTCCAGAGAACTACTGGGCCCTTCTCCTTGGATAAAATCACCATGAATTTGAGAAAATGCCCCTAATTGCTTACTGAGTGGCAGGAAGAATTACAGAATGTCAAATTGCCTTGGTGTCATCTGGGGAGAATTTTCTAAATTTTATGCTTCTAGTAGGAGAGTACAGATGACTGTTACTATTACAACAAATGAGAGCATATCAGGGAATAGAATGCAAAATGCACTTCGGGTTTTTTTTTTAGTGTTCCAATGACATTGCAAAGAATTTCTCACCCCTAGGGGGATGCTTCAGGCTACACCTCCACCCTCTAAAGATCAAATCCACTCTCTTCCACTCTATCCTCTACTTCAGGAAGATATTTTGAGATGCAGTGAAATGGCAGAGTCAAGGATAGGAACCACTCAGTGGGTTCACATTCAAATCCTCGCACATGCCGTCTAGCCCAAAAGATACAAACAAACAAAATCAAAGCCAGCATGGCCTCTCTTCAGAGACGATTCCTGCTCCTTTGCCTTCTTCCCTTTGACAAACATGATATGCAGCTGGGAAAGTGCCATTTTCATAAATGTTTCATTTCCCCCTCCCCCAGGCATAGCGCTGCTGGAGCATGAATTATGACCAGCCTGGCGGGCAAGCATCTTTCCACAAGCACATCTTTTCTCATTTGCGGTCACGGTCGTACCTCCAATGGAGTTGCCGGGGTGAAAGAGCTCAGTATTGGAAAACACTGGCAGCTTCTGCGTCTGCTGACCAATCCCTTGCCGGACAGTTTACCAGGCAGTTAATTTATGTTCTTTTCTCAAAGCCAAGATGAACAGGGGTTTTCTCTCCTTCCTGCTTGGTTGCAAACATAGGGAAGTCCTGCTGCTGCTGACTTAACCCACTTAGGATTCCGCTTTCAAGCACTATTTCCATTGTGCTATATTTGAACAATAAATTATTGTTCATCCTTTTTAAAAATGGTGAACAACTTCCGTGCTTGCTGAGTGATAATATTTATAATTGTTGCCAACCAGGAGAATCTGTTTGTGGGCGTTTCCTACTGTCACTGTAACCACAGCACTGCAGGGGACAAGCAAGGAGAAAAGAATATGATGTAGCCCCAAACACACACCCTCTGACAGCCTCATTCATCTCTCCATGAATTCCTCTCCCTTACACATGCCTGCTTGGTAACATAAAACCATTCATGGAAGCCACTTAATTTACTGAAAGGCCCTCATAAAAATACTCAGAAAAGTAGAAGTCGCTGAAGTGGAAAAATGCAGTCATCTTTAAAAGGAAGCCCTCAATGTGAGGTACAGCAAAATGCATTAACCCTAAGACTACTGTACTTTTAAAGATGCTGTTTCTTTTTGATTCCCCCAGCTTATTGATGGCCCCTCTGCCCACCCAGTTACCCAGTTCAAAACCTTTCTCTTCCTTACTTCCCTCCACTAATCACCAACACAGTCAAGTTCTATGTCTTAAATAGTTCTTAAAAGTATCTTTGCATCCCTAACCTCACCATTACATCAAATCACCATTGTTTCCCTGCAACAGTTGTTCTCGTGGTTCTCAGTATGGGGTTCCCACACCAGTAACATCACTATCACCTGAGAACTCAGAAATGCAAATTCTCAGGCTCCACCCAGACTCACTGTATCAGACACTCTGGGGTAGGCTCCCAGGAGTCTGTGTTTTAATAAGCGCTCTGGCAGGTTCTAATGCCTACTCATTTGAGGACTACCACTCCTTCCCTATTAATGACCTTCCTAAATGCAAATATGCTTATGTCAATTGTCCTGCTTACAACTTGTCAGTGGTTCCCTCTTGCCCTCTAGATAAAATCATAACTTCCGAGAATAAACATGCAAGGTCCTCTCTTATCAATAAGTTTCCTCCTTTTCTGCTGATACCCTTCCCCAAGCATCCTATTGTCTAGGTATACCAGAGAGCCACCCTGAATGTGCCTGTCCAAGTGCATGCTGCCACCCTGGCTGGGGAAGATATGAAGAGGTCAGAGAAGGTTTTACAGAGGCAGAGTTCCTCATCTGGGTCTTAAAAGAAAGGAGATGAAAGCCATTCCAAGTATGGTCATGGTGCGTATAGAGGCCACTGAGGCATTACTGTGCACATAGGCCTATCTATTCTTGTAGGACCCAGTAACTTTTGGGTTCTAGAACTGGAGATGTTTTTGCAGGGGCAAAAGCTCATGTCAACAGATACTCTTTGTAGTATCTATACTCTACACTTTGTAGAACATGACCTGGCACCAATGGCTCTATTCAGGCTGTGGCTGTCATCCACAACTGTTAGCGATCCACATGTGACAATAATAAAGCAAAGATACAATATATTTTAGAAGACCTCTTGGGTGACTAGGAGCCACCACAAGTTGTAGTTACTATTCAAGAGATTTACTAAAGAGCAATCAAGGCTGAAAAAAAGGGATATAAAACACTGTTAATAGCTTGTCAATGTGATATAGCACTGGTTGTAAGACCTTGAGTAATGAGTAAACTTTCTGCGTCTCAGTTTTCTCACTTGTAAAATGGAGGTAGTAATGGTACCTACCTTACAGAATAGGAACTGAGATTTTTAATGTGGAATACTTAGCACAGTTTGGCATACAATAGGCACTCAAAAAATGTAATCATTATTATCACCAATATTGCAATGCTTGATATTTTATGAGCCTGTCAATGCCACACAGTATGTATTTTCATAGAAAGCATATATATGGGAATAAAACATGTTCCAGAAATTCTGAAAGCATAATAAGATTCAAATTGCTTATATCAATTAAGTCTTTCACTTGTCTCTCTCCAATTCATTCTAGAGAGTAGGTCCACTGGAGGACCTCACCAGTGAAGTTAGTTACCCAAGTTCCAAATAATGTGTTCCAAGAATTTGAGATGATCATGGGCCAAGCTTCCCTAAGCTTTATACTATTTACCAAGAATTCCAGCTGTTGAGATGGAGCCAGAGGTGGGAATATTATCTGATGAGATCTAACTCACAAAATGAAACTCATGTAGGGCACCTGCATGGCTCAGGTCATGATCTCACAGTTCGTGAGTTCAAGTCCCACATCAGTTGAGCTCGTGACACACTGTGGGTGAGCACAAGCCCCCTCAACACAAGCCCGGCTTCAGATGAGCCCCACTTCTCTCTCTCTTCCTCTCTCCCTCTCTCACTCCGTCCCTTTCCCTCTGCCCTTCATGGGATTCTCTCTCTCTCTCCCTGCCCCTTGCTTACACACACACACACTCTCTCTCTCAAAAATAATAATAATAACACTCATGCATAAAGTTATCTGAATAGCTTGGTTTGCTTTTGACCAGGGACGGTATTACTCAACAGTTTTTGATGATGACTTCCATACCTGGAGGCTGAGTTGTTACTAACAAAACTGGAAGTGCTTCGACAAGAGAAAAAGACATTGTTCTCACATCAAATGCCTGGCACAAGTGCCTTGTTTGAAAAGGTATTTATGATATAATCAAAATCAAAGAACATCACCTCATGTTGTTCTAACAGCATATCTTAGGAAAAGATATGAGAAGCAATTACTTACAGTGGGGATTCTTAGTTTCTCCCAGGCTTCCTAAATATACTCTATTCATTTTAGAATGTGAGTTTCCAATTTTGGGATCTATGATTTTGTGACTGAGAGACCTGGGTAATGAAAAGTGAACTGAAGCCACTAATTCCAATAGATGGGACTATCAACAAGAGAACTCATGACTGTATTTAGTCAGAGTTATAAGAGCGATAATGAAAGTAATGACCTAGAAGCAATTTTGTCCCCTTCATCTCAGTAACTGCTTAGGGGTCTTTGCATGAATAGCAAATGTTTATTATGAGATTCCATCTAGCCCTAATTGGTTCAAATAATACATTTGGCTTCTCAGTAGGATTTGGAGTGCCATAAACAAAGTTACCGAGTTACAGGCTCAAGGATCCTGGCTTTAAATGAAGGGGTTGCTAACACACTCATGCACCTTTCCCATGTCCATGGTAACAACTAACGTTTATGGAATGCCAAATCTGTTGTCAACACCATATTAAATACTTCCATGGATCTTCTCCTTTACAGCAAACCTACATGGAGTCTACTATTAATATAAATACTTTATAAATGAAGTAAGTGATGTCTAGAGAGTTTTAACTTGCCCAAGGTACAACAGCTGGTCAGTGTGGAGCTCCAACAGTCAAATCAAGCAGTCTAACTGATGGAGCCCATGCTTTGAATCCCAGGGCTCTACTGCTACCATACTGACTCTGAAAGCCTGGGTTTCTGAGCTAGTTCCTGAGATATTACAGTTCTTCTCATTGATCATCTTTTTCTCCTTTCTTTGGTTGCTAAGAAAGTCAGGACCAATTTTTAGTACTTCCTGGGGAAAGGGCACTTAGCACAGTGGCAAATGGCTTAGCTCTGATCAGTCAGATACAGGCCCATATCTCAGTTCCTCCCCTTAACTGCCATGTGAACACAGGCCAGTGATTTCACTTCCTGAAGCCCTATTTCCTTATCTAGAAAACAACATAATACCTGCTTAGGGTTATCATGAGGATGAGATCTGGTAAATTAATGCATGTCATCTTGTCAGTAGACTAGTGGTGATGTGTTTGATGAAAAGAGATCAGTGAGGATAAGCACTGTTTCAAAAACTGCTTGTCTAGTGTTGTGTGCTTATGCACACACTGGGTCACCATGTAAAATGTGTTTGTTCTTGTGAGTTGGAGCCAAAGTTTGAAGGCCACTGTTCTAACCCTCCTCCCTCCTAACATTTCCTCTGAGATCTCTGGGGTTCCTTTACGCCCTCTTTTTTCCCTCTTGCAATGAGAAGAATCCCCTTTTCTTCAGAATTTAAGCTTCCTTGCAGAGACATTAGGAATATACTCACCACAAGAAAATAAACTGTTCTTAACTGGTCCTTTCTGATTTGGGAAAAAGAAACCAAGAACTTTTTCCCTTCGAAGGAAAGCAGCAGATATTTAGTCTGATTCTCAAATGCTGCCCCACAGGCATCCCTGGACACAGAAGCCCAACACAGTCCTCTGACCAAGTGGCTTATTAATAACCCTAAGTATGTAAAAAATTTCCCGAGTGTGTCTGATGATTGGTTCTATGATCTTATCCTATTTCTTTCTGGCTTTCTTGTTTTGTTTGGTTTTTTTTAATTTTTTTTTATGTTTTTTTTAATTTTATTTTGAGAGAAAGACAGAGTGTGAGCGGGTAAGGGGCAGAGGGAGAGGGAGACACAGAATCCGAAGCAGGCTTCAGGCTCCAAGTTGTCAGCACAGAGCCTGACATGGGGCTTGAACTCACGGACTGTGAGATCATGACCTGAGCCAAAGCCAGACGCCCAACCGACTGAGCCACCCAGGTGCCCCATCTGGCTTTCTTATTTTAATCTCATTCTCTCAACCCTTTCTTGCTTATTCCTTTCCCTCCTCAAATCCTTCTATTTTTCCTTCTAGCCAAATAGCCTATTGGAATGCAAAATGCTAATTTATAATTCTTCATTAAGTATTTTTAACCACAATTACACAAAACCATCTTTTAGTTGATTTGAATCAGTACAACTCTTTAGTAATTGAATGGTCATGGAAACTGTAGTTTTGGTAAAAATTGTTTCCACTTTCAATCTGTCATCAACTCATCATCAGAGCATTAAGCTTGCACTGAATTTCCCAAATTCAAGCAGCACCTCTACAAGTGACTTACAGGCTGCCCTTTGATGTGCTAATCATGCAGGCTGATAGAATAGTCATACTTTCAGAAGGCATCTTCATGGAAGCAAACAGCTCTATTAACAACCTGAAACACTGAAAGTCATTCTGAGCCAGGAGTACCATTACGTACACAAAACAAGATGAATGGTACAGTACATGAGGCCAAGCAGAATCCCTTCCAATACCGGATGGAAAAGACACCTGATTTAGCATGAATTCAAGAGACAATTGTCATCCTGTGGTATACGGCTACTATTCTTCACTGCAGACTATGAGGGAATGTTTCAGTCATGTTAGCTGGGTTTTTTACTTTTACCATAAAAATTATTATTGACAGATTCATTTGAGGTAAGAAATGGTCTTCCAGAAAAGCACGAGGGGATTCAGCAGAGCCCAGGAGCAGATGTGCATTATAAAGCAATATGAGGCATAATGAGAAAAGCACTCGTCCCTATCCCATTAATCATTGGCACTACCTGATAATCAAGAATTACTGACCTCTCCCACCCTCCAGCTAGCAGATATTTGTGTATTGTAATGCACCATGGCCCCAACACAAGCTCAATTCTATGTAATGCTGAGAATCAGCATTTCAGTAACATTAATCTGAACCCTACCTATTCCCTCTTGCATTGCTTATAACACAACTTGTGAATAATATATAAATTCCTTCCAATAGGCAAATGACTGAGTAAATGATACAATCCAATTGACGGACTACTGCATAAAAATTTTAATTGCCAATTATGAAGATTTTAAAATATGGAAAATGCTTTGGAATTAAGATTTAATGATAAAAGCAAAATGCAAAACTGTCAGAATACTCAGCTTACAGACACATAATAATGCGGTTAGATGGAAAGAAAAGGCAAGCTGTTGATAGGGAGAATGATAAGCAATTTCTTTTTTTTCTTTTGAAAATACACTCTAATGTTCCTATGATATTCTAATTATAAAAGTTACTTTTTTTATTTTTAAAGATTTTATTTGTAAGCAATTTGAACACCCAGTGTGGGGCTCGAACTCACGACCCTGAGATCAAGAGTTGCATGCTCCACTGACTGAGCCAGCCAGGGGTCCCTAATAATAAAAGCTATTTTAAAATCAAAGCCGACCTCTTAGGAAAGTTGGTTACCCCTTACCATGCTTCCATACAATGAAAACTTCATGTGATAAATGCTTAAATGGTTTTTTTGGAGGTTTCTTTTTTTTTTTTTTTTTTGGTTCAAAAATAGGTTGGAATCTGCCAAGGAATCAGCTCACATTATTCAATGTCAGGCACATTTACACTCATATGTATTAGTAATTCCTTTGGTTGACTTTTCCTTGCCGTTGTCATGGCAACCGTTTCCACTGCCATTAGTACCTCTAGGGCCCTGCCTTGTTCACATATTTTTAGGCCGTTTCTCTTGTAACAAAGCAATTAATACTTATGGCGTATCTGTATCGAAGCCCTGGTGACCTGTTCTGTCTCTTGGAACTGCTGAGCATTCGGTTTCCTTCCTTTTTGCTTCTGTAGGTGCTTCTGTTTCTCTTTGTGGTGCTCCTTCTTTTCGCTAACTCTTGCAAGCAAGCCTCTTGACTATTTCTAATTATATCCTATTTGGATTATTTAAAGTTTTGTTTTTTCACGTGTCCTCCATGTTTCCCTATCCATTGACACTCATTCCAAAACCAACAAAATAGCACATTTTGATTAATGATCACTTTGGACTACCATCATAGAAGAGAATAAAAATGCCATGCAATAATTGAGACTTTAGAATGATTCTAGACGGAAGATCACATTGGCTGTGTAGTCGGGATTGCACACCTCCAGTCACAAGGCATCCACAAAAGCACAAGGTTATCACCTTGCATTTTCTGACAGCTGGAATGAGTCATCTCATAGTCTTCTCTAATGAAGATTAAGGATATTGGCTACCTTTTTTCATGCCAAATTAATTTTCTCTATGCAATGACCAATGTGGTGAGGTTGCTATAAGATGGACTGATTCTTACATTGCTACACAGAGAATAAATGTGGGCACTGTTTGTTAACCAATAACTACTATCAAATGCCTTTGGCCCTGTAATTCTTGTAGAAATCTCTTCTAAGAAAATTATCTAAAGTGTAGGGAAAAAATAGGTATTTGTTTATTAAAATTGTTTACAATAGCAAAAACACTGGGAGCCATCTAAATGTTTAACAGTAGGAAAAAAACATGGTGTATGCACAAGGTAAAATATTTACAGATGATGCATCTATAAAGGCATTGCAAGTGCACGTGGTGTGATACTTTAAATCGTTAATGTGAAAAATCAGGAGGTGAATATGCAAGTATAACTTTGTAAAAAGAATAAACTAAACCACAAACCCCATGAGAACAGGAACCATGTTTATCTTATTTATCTTGTATCTATATAACCTACCATAATATCTGTAAATATTTGTTGTATAAGTGGGTGAATGGATAGACAGATGAATATGTGTGCCAAAAGAATGGAAGATAATACACCAGATTTCTAAGAATGACTGTCTTTGGGAGATAACTTTTTGTGCTTTCTAAGTTGTTCCTTACTTAATTGTGTTTTCCATCTTATTAACTTTTAAAGACTTTTTGGAGGAGTTGGATTAATCTTCTCAGCTTTATGCCTTGCATACGGAGACAATACAGAACAAATCTATACCCTTTCTACATAGAACCCTCCAAATAGTGAGAGTCAGTTCGAACAATTTCAAACAAGTTCTGTATGACATGAATTCCCAACCCCATGTAGGGCTTTATCTACTTCATTCTATAAGATTAAATGTTTTTCTTTTTTTTTTTAATTTTTTTTTCTCAACGTTTTTTTTTTTTTTATTTATTTTTGGGACAGAGAGAGACAGAGCATGAACAGGGGAGGGGCAGAGAGAGAGGGAGACACAGAATCGGAAACAGGCTCCAGGCTCTGAGCCATCAGCCCAGAGCCCGACGCGGGGCTCGAACTCACGGACCGCGAGATCGTGACCTGGCTGAAGTCGGACGCTTTAACCGACTGCGCCACCCAGGCGCCCCAAAATTAAATGTTTTTCAAGTAGGTAGAAAAGCTATGTAAACTCTAGAACTCTGTACACATATGAGAATTCTGTACACTAAAATTACCTTTATTGTTTTATAAATTCTCTTCCTAATGCATAGTTCAGATCATTTCCATCATCAAAAATCTTCTTGCCTAATGAATAAAATTCAACCCCTTAGTCTGACATTCAAGGCCTTCCAAAATCCAGTTCCAAAGTATATCTCCACTTTTATGTTCCATCCCAATGTTACCCAAACTCTGTGCACCAGCCTTGCCAGAGTATTTGCTATTTGTTGTGTATGCAATACAATGTCTTGCCTTCCTACCAGTGCTGACACTGTGCTCTTAGCTTGAACTGCTCTTTTTTTTTCCCCTTTCCTCTTGACAAAATCTTTCAACACCAATTCAAACACCACCTTTTCTGGCCATGAAGATGTAATCAATGATGACAATCAGTCTATAGAATGATTACGGTTAAAACCTTTTTACATTTTCAAATACTCAGGGGTTTGATTTCTGCTATCAAATCAATCAAAAATTAAAGTGTCTAATATTCATTGGCATTCTAGTTAGGATCTACTATGAGCAAATCTCATTAATGAGAACAGCCATTTTACCTGGGAAAGTTACACTCAACTTCATCCTGACAGGAGAGTAAGAGTGTGTATGTGTGTTACATACGGGTTTAGACTCAGGATAAATGTAACCAGCACTCTACAGAGTGTGTGTGTGTGTGTGTGTGTGTGTGTGTGTGTGTGTGTGTGTGTGTTGGGAGTGAAGGAGAGTAGCACATACTGACTAGACAGAATTTCCGGGATTGTGGAACCCTTTTATAACATTCTGAAAAGTTACAGTTTAAGTCTGGATCACTGATGGTGAGGGAAGGAGAGAACAACAATTTTCCAGCCTCGTGGATAGGCCAAAAAATAGCATGGGGGGGGGGGGTGTAGGGAAGAACTTCAAAGGACATTTATTTCCACCTTTTAAGGCAAACTTGAAAAATTCACCAAAAGATGACATTTTAAAATGTTTCTCTTTTATAATGATTGCCCAAACTAGCCTTCACCCTGCCAATGAGAGCAAATAGGAGATAAAACCACCAACCCAGAAAAACACCAGCTGTCAGAAGAGACTGGCACATGGCAACTTCACTTAATACAGGCACAGAAATGCCTTCACTGGAGTGCCGTGCTCTCTTCTCTCGCTCCTCCTGTGGGGGACACTTCAACACAGCCAAACCATTTTCTCTCACTTTGCAGTCATCTGTCTGTAGTCTTTTAGAATATTTATTTAATTTCCATTTTTTATAAGTGTTCAAATTTACTTCCTCATCAATAAAAACCATATATAACACCCCCTTCAATTTGTATGAAAATTCATTCAACCAGCTCTTTCCCAATAAAAATGAAGTGCACTTTTCCTCACTTTGTATTTCACTAATTCCCTCAGTAAGTTCTAACAAAATTACACCTATATTTCATCTCCCAATGCCTTTTTTCCACTAATTGATTGGAGGATTGCTAGTTCAAACTATTTCAAGGGCCCAGATGATTGATTGATGCTGACTGGTGTTACTCCATCTCTCCAGAAGATTGAACAAAAAGAAATGGAATTAAATCACATCTGAAAGGAAATTCTGAGACAGAAGGAAAAAGCTTCTTAAGTGTATAAATCAAATGTTACAAGAGTTTCTATGAAGGCTATAGAACACCAATCATCAATATTCTTTTAAAAAAGAGTTAAGTGTATTTTTAAAGCCCAACCTCCTTGGAAGAAGTGATCCTGAATGAAAGACTTCTTGATGCCTTATCCTTCACAAAAATTCTATGATTAACAAATACTGTAGTACAGCAGCAGATGATATTTGCCTGCCCAATATCCACGCTTCCCTCTTCCTGACCAACAGACTCCTCTTATGCTTCTAGAGATGGCCATGTAACCTGGCTAATGAAATGTATGCTGAAGTGATTGGGAAAGAACTTCTAAGGAAGATTTACAGAAAGGAACCAGACTCAGCAGTCATCTTCCTTTTACCCTTTGCCCTTTGCTCTTTACCCTTTCCCATTCTTCTGACTCTAGAGATGTAGCCACCATCTTGGAAATGTGATAAAAAGGAAGTCACTCACTAAACACAGCAAAGGAGGAAGACATAGGTACCTTGCACTACTACCCCATCCAAAGATAGCTCCTTCTAGACTTACTGTTACAGGACAAAAGTAAAGCCCTTCTTTGGTTAAACCACTGTAATAGGGTTTCCTATTATCTACAGCCAAACCCAAAGCTAACTGATACAATTACATTCCTCTTTTTTTTTTTAATGATTATTCATTTTTTGAGAGCAAGACAGAGCAGGAGTAGGTGAGGGGCAGAGAGAAAGAGAGACACAAAATCTGAATCAGGCTCCAGGCTCTGAGCTGTCAGCACAGAGCCTGACACAGGGCTTGACTCATGAACCACTAAATCATGACCTGAGCCAAAGTCCAACACTTAACCGACAGAACCACCCAGGCGCCCCAACATTCCCTTTCTTAAAACTGCCTACCCTTGGCTTCTGCAACACTACATTTTCCTGGTTTTATTCCTCTCTCACTATCCATTCCTCCTTTTCCTCTTTGCTGCATCTTCTCTTTTCAGCCCCCTCAGACCACTCCAGGGATCAGTTTGGGCTCTTTGGTAGGCAAAATAACGGTCTCCAAAGTTGCTCACATCCTAATCCTCAGATTATGTGAATATTCTACTTTACATGGCAAAAGGGTCTTTGCAGGTATAATTAAGGATCCTGACATGAGGAAATTATCCCAGATTATCCAGGTGGGCCCAATGAAATCACAAGGATCTTTATAAGGGAAAGAGGGAGGCGGGAAAGTCAGAGTCAGAAAATGCTATGAGAATGGAAACAGGGATTGAGTGATACACTATAAACACTGAAGATGGGGCCACAAACCAATGAACACAGGTAGCCTCTAGAAGGTAGAGAAGGTGAAAAAACAGATCCTGCCCTGGAGTCTCCAAAGAGAATTCAGCCCTGCCAACACCTTGATTTCAGCCCAGTGAGACCCATGTTGGACTTCTGACCTTTAGAACTGTAAAATAATAAATTTGTGGGGTGCGTGACTGGCTCAGTCAATTAAGCATCCAACTCTTGATTTCAGCTCAGGTCATGGTCTCACGCTTGTGATATCGAGCCCTGTGTCAGGCTCTGCACTGGGCATGGAGCCTGCCTGAGACTCTCTCTGTCTCCCTCTACCCCTTCCCCACTTGCAAACATGTACTCTCTTTCAAAAAAAAAAAAGAAAAAATATTTTTAAAAAAAATTTTTTTAATAGAATAATAAATCTGTGTTGTTGCTTTAAGCTACTACTTTTGTAGTAATTTGTTATAGCCTCAACTGGGCACTAATACAGATCCCATTCCTTTCTCTATTGATAATGTTCTTCTTAAGAGACCTCAAGCCAATCCTGTGGTTTTAAAAAAACATCTATATTCCACAATTTCCAAATCCTTCTCAGCAAATCTCACCTCACCCCAGGATTTCAGATTTGTATATTCAAATTAATACTTGTGGGGAACAAAAACAAATAGTAGTCCTTTACAAATGCAGACTTATCTAAGCCTAATTTTGTCTGAATGTGTTACTTTTTGAATTAGTCTTTCTGTGCTCCCACATGTGATGATGAGGCAGCACCTGACAAGAGTGCAGATGTAGTGACAGAGTAGGCTACCCTCTACTTGCTTCCCCCCATCCCCATCAAAACACACTCTGCTCCTTTCCCAAACTTCCTCATCTCAGTAAAATGCACCTTCATTCACCCAGTTGCTCATGCCAAAAACCTAAGAGCTTACCTTGCACCTATTCCTCTTCCCTCACTCCACACATCCAACCTATAAGCAAATCCTGTCAGCTCTACCTTCAAAACACACCCAAATGCATTGACATCTCCCCTCTCTAGACTGTTTGCCTTGCAATCCAAGCCACTGCCCTCCTTCATGTGGAATACTGCAACCACCTCCAACAATCTAGTCCCCACACAGCAGCCAGAAGTACACTTTTTAAATGTAAATTAGACCACATCATCCCCCTATTTAAAACCCATCAATGATACCTTGTTGCTCTTAGAATAAAAGTCAACCTGGCTTTCAAAGACTTTCTTCCTGCTTCCTAACTCTTGACCTTGTCCCATACCTGGCTTGAATGGTAAAAGAGGACAGTAGCATCACTGTATCCTCAGATGTTGCCCCACCACACATGAGAGGCATATACAAGGTACAAACTAAATTAACTGGTAGCAAATTCAGATAAATATAGACTCAGTTAAGCCCACATTCTGTAAGGGGGCTGCTTATATGACTAGTGTTCACTCTCATCGGTCCAATAGTCAGGTGGGGTCCACCCGAACTAGTGTCAATGTAGAATAACACCCTAAGGATTCTCTGCTTTGAAACACTATGAAGAGGGGTATCTGGGTGGCTCAGTCGGTGGAGCCACTGACTTTGGCTCAGGTCATGATCTCATGGTTCAAGAGTTCGAGCCCCACATCGGGCTCTGTGCTGACTGCTCAGAGCCTGGAGCCTGCTTCAGATTGTGTGTGTGTCTCTCTCTCAAAAGTAAATAAACATCAAAAAAATATGTATTTAAAAAAACTCTATGAAGAATATAAAAGGATTGATGGGGGATTCCTAAACCCTTATTTTATTTTTTTTTTTAATTTTTTTTTTCAACGTTTATTTATTTTTGGGACAGAGAGAGACAGAGCATGAACGGGGGAGGGGCAGAGAGAGAGGGAGACACAGAATCAGAAACAGGCTCCAGGCTCTGAGCCATCAGCCCAGAGCCTGACGCGGGGCTCGAACTCCCGGACCGCGAGATCGTGACCTGGCTGAAGTCGGACGCTTAACCGACTGCGCCACCCAGGCGCCCCAACCCTTATTTTATAATGGGAACAAAACACAGTTCACTAAGTACACTAACACACTAAAAGCCATAAAAAATGCCGAGGGGATTCTGATATGTCTCATTTCACTATGGAACTAATAATAATATAATTGCATTGGTATTTGTACAGCTAACGTTTGTAGAGAATTTACTTGGATCCAGAAACTTTGCTAAGAGCTCTCCATGAGGTGTGCTATAATTATTCTTATTTCACAGATAACATGACTGAGTTTGAGAAACACAAGGTCACATAGTTATTTCATGGCAGATTCAGACTATCAACCTGGTGACCTAACTCCTGAGCCCACACACTTAACCATAGCCCTAGCCTCAATTAACCAGCAGGGTCAGAGAGACTAGTCAGACTTTCTAAGATGGTTCTCTCTGGGTCTTTTTCTGATTAGCTCAGCATATGTGCCTCCCATCCCACTTAGTCCTCTGCTGGGATGCCTGGAGGTCTTATGTTTGTTTCAGGACTCTTGTTATAAAGTCTTGAATCTCTGCTTAAGTACTTATTCAAAGAAGTGATTTAATCATTTCCTAATCCCTACCCATCTGGATTTGCTTCCCTCCCACAGATTCTGGATAATGTTATAATGTCTGCTTGGTGCTAGAGCTCCCGGCTCTCCAACTTGAGTGCTCTACAGCTGGCTCTCTTGGCCCCAGTGTTCCCTGCTGCATAGCTGAGCACTGGCAGCAGGATTAGTATATCTCAAAGTCCCTCTGACGTGGTGTATGTATCTGCTTGAAGTAGAAAGTTAAAATGACTTCCTCATCAGACAGAAACCTGGAGGGAACGACATTCCTTATGAAATACCATTTGACAACTCCACATTAAATGTTTAATTATTTCATGCCCAATTTTATATAGGTTATTCTAAAATACTCTAGCAGGGAGCAGGACTTTTTAATCACATTTTGGTAGATTCTAAATTGAAAACTCATTAATAAACAAAACCTCCAGGGACTTTGATTTCTACAGCATTTCCACCCTGCAGCGCACAACAAGAGTGTCAGGTGGACCTTTTCTCCAAATGATATTCCCTTGGCACTTGGGACATACGATAATGTGTCTGTCTTTCTATAATTCTTTTTTGTGTTGGCATTTGGTCATTTGCCACAAAAGAAGTGAAGATGACCGCGATAAAAGACAGAAGTGTGTAGTTCTGTTACCTATTTTTCCCACAAAAAAAAAAATTAAGGCACATGCTCTCTATATCATGTGTCTTTGCTTTGGGTTCATAGCATGAGGATATTTAGAAGAGCCTGGGAATATTCTGGCCAAACCGAAAAGGAAAAGGCACGAGTATAGTTATCAGTCATGTTTTCAAGCAGGTATCAGCACATTTTTAAATGCTGAATAATATAAGGAGTATGTCGAAAAGCTGAAATAAATGCATCTACGTTGTAACCAGTAACATCTCCTGCCTCACTAAATGCAATAGGTAAACTTCCAAATGGGAGTCATGTAGCTTTAAGAAAATGAAGGCCCTAAACATAGTAGAAACATAGCCAATTACAGTCACCAAAAATAATTCATGTCTATGTTGCTCAGTGCACGAGACTGCTTACACCCAAAAAGAGATAGGGCTTTGCGGCATGGTAGTTCCTCACAGCTGTCAGAAGCCAGTTTTCTTATCAGTCCAGCAGGAGTGTAATTAAAGACAATAGCCAGAGCAGCTGTATTGAAAAAACAATTCATTTGTCTTCCCCTTCCCCCACCCCTTCTGCTCACATAGCTAATCTGAACATAACATCAGCTCCATCGTCAAGGCTTCTTCAAAAGGCAGAATAATAGGAAACATCTATCTGTTTCCCACTGTGGATTGTGAAGATTGAAGAAATACTTGCTCTTATCTTGCTATTACATTATATTAAATGCAAGTAATTTAAGTCTGGAAATTCAAAAGCTCCTGAGATACGGCAAGTTTTTGGAGAATGAGAAAAATTATTCGCAGGAATAGAGAGAATCTGGGGAAATAACCTAAACTCACTGGTGTCCTGGAAAGTGTTTAACAATAGGCTGATTAGGAGGAAAGCCCCAGCCTGGGTGTTCAGTGGTAAAGCTTCCGACTTTGGCTCAGGTCATGATCTTGCAGTTTGTGGGTTTGAGCCCACATTGGGCTCTGTGCTGACAGAGCCTGGAGCCTGCTTCGGATTCTGTGTCTCCCCCTCTCTCTCTGCCCCACCCCACTCGCGCTCTGTCTCTCTCTCTCTCTCAAAAATAAATATTGTTTAAAAATTAAAAAAAAAAAAAAAGGAAGAAAGTCCCAACTTGTAACATTTCCAATCTCTGTAAATACCCTCACTGTGGATGAGGTCAGGCTACTAAGGTGACACCACTGAACACAGAATTGGAAGGAGATGCACAGGAGGATGCCAACACACAGTATTTATCCCGCACACACAAGAACATAGTTAGTAAAATAATATGGACACAATCTCAAGAATGTAGATTTTAAAAAACTAGGAAGTGGCAAATTTTGAATATTTGTTACCTTTGTTTTTCATGTAATTTACTGAAATTTTACATAATTTTATTTTTTAACGTTTATTTATTTATTTTGAGACAGAGAGAGACAGAGAGAGAGAGAGAGAAGAGAATCCCAAGCAGGCTCTATGCTCAGCATGGAAACTGATGCGGGGCTCGACCCCACGATTCAGAGATCACGAGCTGAGCCTATACAAAGAGTCGGATGCTTAACCAACTGAGCCACCCAGGCACCCCTAATTTAATTGTTAATAATGACTATGTTTATTGCCTTGTAGAATTCCTGAAAACAATTGCCTTTTACAAGCCAGTACAAACTGACCCCATTCCACCACTATCTATACTATATACTGCAGCTGCCATGTTATAAGAAGTCATAAACAGTCCTCAAGTTGTAACAGGGGAAGAGAACACAAAATAACAACATTCTTTTTTTTCACCAATGGAATTTGGTCACTTCCTTCATCATTTTCCTAAGACCTATCTTTCTAGAATAATCTCCCTGAAGCCAGAAGAAAGAAAAATCTAGGAACATGTGTATGTGTTGTTACTAAAGCAGTGAAAACACAGGTACTTTTCATAATCATGATTGCTAACAATGCATTTTGTAACCCTTTCTTCATCACATGTACATAACTAAATGCTAGTAGGAAATTTTGGCTGAGGCACCAAGACATAAAAGCCATACTCCAAGGAAGAGCAATGCTTTGCTGAGAACCTACAAAAGAGGTGATTAAAAAACAGTTACGTAGAATTCTACTTCTCGGAAGATGGAGCTGACATATTTTCCCCTGTCTCTCCCACTAAGTACAACTAAAAACCCTGGACATTATACATTAAACAAATAAAAGACTCTGAAAGGCAGGGAGATGAGACAGACTAGCCAGAGAATAACATGCTGGTGAGTTTCCTGGCTTATATTTCTTGCCTCATAAATCCCAGAGTAGATATGAAGAAGCCAACAACCAAGAAACACCAATGGAGGTGATGAAAAAGCCCCCCCAAAAGTCTGCATTCTCTAGCCAAAGGACGTTGTGAGGATGGAACCATTCTGTATCTTGACTAGACTGAAACCAGTGTCCTGGCTGTGATACTGAACTTTAGTTTTGCAAGATGTTACCACTGAGGGAAACTGAGTAAAGGGTACACAAGATCTGTCTGAATTTCTTACAACTGCATGTGAGTTTATAACTATGTCAAAATCAAAAATGTAATTAAAAAAGAAAACCAGTTACATGTCTCCTACTCCCTCAGCTATATCAGGATATAAAAGGGTCAGAAGTCAGAGATTAGGATGTTGGAGAAAGTTAACAGTGTACCAAGAGACCCAACCTCCCTCCCAAGGTAGTGAACTAAGGGGCTGTTTCCCCATCCCTGCAAATAATAGAAGACGACGTGCAAATCAAATTAAGAAGACCGCTTAGAGACTTTGATATACGGCCCCTAAAGATGAGGCCCCTATAGACTGACTCCCACCTGAAAAATCTAAAAGGCAAGAAACCAGTTAGCTAGAGGCTTTAACAGAAAAGCAAATAAGATGCAGCTTCTTGGGGCAGCCTGCATTCCTGGAGCTTGTGGAACAAAAGATATGTGAGTATTTGCTGTAGACCAGGTGGAGACCACGCGCAAGAGAGCTAGCATGGGTCTTCTTAGATCTTGTCCAAAAGAGTCCCTGGAGGGACAGAAAGAGCTCAGTGGGAAGAAACTAGGATACTGCTGAGTTCCTATGGGATGAGGAAGCTTTCCTAGACCTCCATTCAGAGGAGAAATGTCCACGTCAATGGAATGGTGCCTTTTCTCTTCTGAGGGATCAATTACCAAGGTCAGCAACATGGGGGAAGAGGAGCAGAAACCCTCTGTGGGTAAAGAACACATAGCAGCAAATGCAGTATTAATGTTCACATGTGGAACTTTCTTGTGTTGCCTCAAGATGGCAAGCAATCATTATTGGTTCTCAAACTGAGCAATCCTGAGGGACTTTGGAAAACAGTGGCTTGTACATCATTTCATTTTTAATCATCACCTAAATAGGTCAGGGTCTTCACTGCTGACATGCACTTTGAATGTTTTTTTTTTAACATTTATTCATTTTTTAATAGAGAGAGACCGAGCATGAGTAGGATAGAGGCAGAGAGAGAGAGGGAGACAAGAATCCGAAGCAAGCTCCAGGCTCCGAACTGACAGCACAGAGCCCAACGTGGGGCTTGAACTCAAGGACCATGAGATCATGACCTGAGCTGAAGTCAGACGCTTAACCGACTGAGCCACCCAGGCACCCCTGAATGGTTTTTTAATTAACATAATTACAACATAAACAGCAGGAGTAAATTCATTACAATTAAGGAATTCAATGGAATCATTTTTTCCCTTAAATATATCCTCTGATATTATAGTCTTCTATGAAAAGACACACTTTTTTGGGCTCCTTTCTAACCTCCCCTGCCCACTTTACACCCCTGCTCTGAACCCCACCCTCACCCCATTCTCTTCTCCAAGGAGGGAAAATCCTAATTATAAATCATATTCCAGGGCACAGATCATACAACATAAGCTAGTGGGTGGAGCCACCATGCAGAAAAGGTCAGCATATAATGGTGCTTTTTTCTTTCTCTTGATTGTTTACTGCTGAAGTGAGAGTTGATCCATGTCCTGGATATGTGCTGTCTTAGGACAATAAAATTATTCTCAAGGGATGTTAAGAAGAACAAAAGGAGGTTACAAGAAATAGAGTATATAAGATTTTGTTTCTGGTGTTTTTTATTTAAGTTTTTATTTATTTATTTTGAGAGAGACAGAGACAGTGCAAGTGGGGGAGGGACAGAGAGAGAGGAAGAGAGAGAGAATCCCAAGCAGGCTTCTTCTCAATGCCACGCAGAGCCCAACATGGGGCTCAACCTCACCCACTGCAAGACCATGACCTGAGCTGAAACCAGGAGTGGATGTTTAATCGGCTGAGCTACCTAGGAGCACGCCCCCCCACCTACGATTCTTTTTTTTTAAAGCATCTTAACATACTTATTTTGCACCCAATAACTGTATCATTCAAAATTCTTGAAATTCTAATTCTGTTACTTGTGTCTAGTGAGTCTAACTCAAGGGGGATCACTTTTTTTTATGTGCTTTGTACTTTTAGATTAAGAGCTCATGTTTAGTAGAGCTATGGGCATCCTTTGGGGCTGAGTTGAGGATGTGCATTTGCTTCTTTCAGACACCTTGGGGCTCTTTCCAAATTAGGACTTTCATATTAACTTCTTGGCTTGAGGATTACTTTGATATGAATTCAAATGCCCAATGTGAGTAAAAGAAGCACTGTGATTACACATTCTCAGAGAATACCTTTTTCCTGCCCAGAGCTCAGACTGAGACACACAAATTACAACTTCATCTCCCTCTGTATGTGGGTTGATTTTTTTCTAGTTTGCCCTTTCCTGGCCATTTGGCCTTTGAGAACCATGGCCTTAGACTGGGGCTCCATTCTATGGGTCCCACATCTTCAGCACAAGCTCTCATCCCCATCCCCAGAGCCACTCAAACCTAAGCTCCCTGACTACCAGCAAACCCACTCAGGGTAACTCATACTTCAGCATCCACTTGTTCCTGTCTTTAGTTTTTGTTTTGCTCCTGAACAATTTCTCTTTCTCTTGCACTCTGTTATCCTTCAAAGAGATATCTGTTAGATTTCACCTAGTTTCCCAGACATTCTGCGGCAGGAAAGTTTTCAGGTTATCTAATCTCTAAATTGCCAAAAGAGAAATGCAGTATGTAGAGAATTAATTCAATTTGGTATATATTATACAGTCCACCAGATCAATGCTTCCCAGACTTTCATTTACATAAAATCAGCTAAGGATCTTGATAAAAGACATATTCTGCTTCTAGCTCTTGGATAGGGTTGAAGGGTATGCCTTTCTAACAAGCTCCCAGGTGAGGCCAATACTGTTAAGACACTGAATGGCAAGTTTCTAGACGACCGTATTTTTTTAAGTAGTAGTTATCTACAGATACTCAAGTTACAATCTTTTCTGAATTTGTTTCAATAATCTGACAAACAATGATGCTGTTTTCATTTTTAAGAAAACATACTCAGTTTGTAATCACTTTATGATTTAGAAAATCATAATCCTACTAGATCTGCCTTATTCCTTCTGTGTTTATTTTGTCTATGGCTATGCTGTCATATAGAAGAATGTGATGAAGAATATGACTTCCCTAGAGGGAGAAAACTTTACCTTATTGTATCACTAATGAGATCTTACATACAGAAAGCAATTAAAAATATTTCTAGAGAACAAACGACTCTGGTCCTATTTTCAATCTCTATCTTGAAAACTATATAACAAGGGCATTCCCATCATTTACTCATTTAATGAACATTAATTAATATGCCAGTCTTTACCCATAAGGAGCTTTAGAGTTATATCCACCTCTACTGGTTGAGTCAAATAGTCAACATCTCAGTCATAATAATAATAATAATAGCTAACACTTATTGAACCATTGGATCTGACATGTATTACTTCACTGAAACCTTCAACATTTCTCTAAGGGAGTTACTATTCTTATCCTCATTTTTTTTTTTTTTGAGAGAGAGAGTGTATGTGCATGCACACACGCACACATAAGTGGAGGATGACGGACAGAGGGAGAGAGAGGGAGAGAATCCCAATCAGACTCTGTGTTGTCAGCGCAGAGCCCAACTCAAGGCTCAATCCCATGACCATGAGATCACAATCTGAGCAGAAATCAAGAGCCAGACACTCAACCAACTAAGCTGCCCAGGCGCCCCTATCCATTTTATGGAGGAGAAAAGTTGAAGCTTGCAGAGAGGTAGATAACTTTCCCATGGTCATGCCACTAGTAAATTGTAGAACAAGAATTTAAAATCACGTCATCCTGACTCCAGAATCCAAACTCTTACCCCCTAGGCTATACTATAGTCACACATAAGTTTCAAAGCACTCTGGCTCAGGTATGAAGCAAAGGTAACCATGTGAGGCCAACAGGAGAGGGACTACACTGAGATCCAGGGGGTTCTCATTCACGTGGACATAAAATATGGGCTGAGGGTAAATAACCTACTGCAAACACCTCAGGGAACGACGTATCCAAGGTCTGGTCTGAAGCAAAGTTTAATTCTAACTTGGATGAAATATGGAGGCTGAGGCTGCTGCTCCCCTTGCCAGCATTGGAACAGCTCCTGCTGCAACAGTCCTGAGATTTGGGAAGTCCGGCTGCAGGCATTTGAGGGAGAAAATAAAGTAGGGGACTCTAGGGTACAGACAGGCATAAAAGCACAGAAGCCAGCATGGTTATGCCAAAGTTCACTGATATGTTGAAGAAAGCCCACCATTTAGTAAATACTCTATTAGGATGAAGAAATCAGGATTTTCACAATGTGCTATGGTATCTGAAAATGCCACTGCATGGGTCTGGAAGACACAGCTCTGTACAATTTATATTTTCTGGACTTTAAACAGAAGACAAGTTCAGAAGAGGATTTGTCGAGTTGAAAGCATGAAAAGCTAAGGGTAAAGGGTTTGAGGAGTGAGCTCCCGAGTGGTACTTTCAAGTCGTTAGGTAGACAGATGATCAGTGCCAACAAACATCGAGAATGCTTGTGCCCACTGACTAGCAGATGCAACCTCTCCTAAAGAAAGGTATTTTTTATGTTTATTTTTGAGAGAGAGAGAGAGAGAGAGAGAGAGAGAGCGAGCGAGCAGGGGAGGGTCAGAGAGGGAGAGAGACACAGAATCTGAAGCAGGCTCCAGGCTCCGAGCTGTCAGCACAGAGCCCGACACAGGGCTCAAACTCACAAACTGTGGGATCACGACCTGAGCTGAAGTTGGACAATTAACCGACTGAGCCACCCAGGTGCCCCAATAAAAGGTATTTTTTAAAAACTCAGACTAAATGGGATATAGTAAAATTCTTCCATCCGAATAGATCGTTACAGATCCTCATTTTAGCTGTTTATATCACTGTTTGCCATCTATAAAAAATTCAATCTAGAAAAACTAAGAGAAAAAAAACTGTACACATTCTTTAATAATAACTCATGGTCTTGTGTATTATGAGAATAAGCATTATGTAATTATAAAACTATTGTATTATTGCCTGAGACTGATTAATCTCAGAACACCAGACAAGGTGTAAATGAAGCCATGGCCAAGGGTCAGTTCTTATGAAGGCTATTCAGGATCACTGTGTTTCGTGACAGCCACCTGACCCCTCACTCCAGCTGGTGGCAAGGGGGACAAAGCAAGACAGAGGAGAAACGGTCCTAGTGATAGCAGTGAGTGGCACAGCTTTTCCATATAAAGGAAAACATATTATTAGGTCATGGCTGACATTTAGTAGGTAATTCACTCAAATGACTTACCACTTCATACCCTGTAATTTGGTATGATTCTTCTTTTAATAGCACACTGAACAGATGCAGATTTCCCATTTACATTCAAAATGACAGCAAATTCTCTTTCCACCAATATGGCTCTTGTGAAGGATAAGGAAAGAAAAGGCGAGTGTTCTAGGGGACCACACAGATCTCTGGCCCTGGTTCTGTCTCATCATTCATTCCTCTGCCTCCATCTGCACTCTATGCCTCTAAGAGCCCCTTCCCTACAGTCCCTTTATATCACTTGAAGTTCTATTCTTTCCTCTCTCAGCCCCTAAAAATGTGAATGTGCTTATCACTTAATAGATACAGATGGATACATGTGAAATAGACAAATTTTAATATGAAGAATCTGAAGAGATCATCCAATTCTCAGGCATGAGAAAGATGACCCTTCTCCCTTTCTATCACTGTAACTCATGTCTTCATGCATCCATCCATTTAAGGTTTGCTGTGATGTTTAAATGTATTTTTAAAGTATAAAAGAAATATAATAGACCCTAGATAACTAATTCCCATTTCCCCCCTATTCCTTTCCCCCAACTTACCCCCACTTTACCCAGAGTTCTCCTCTCCTTGAAAACAAATTTTGAAGAATGCCCTTGAGGGATGTGTAATACCCTACTGATTGCTAAATTGACCTTGAAACATTTTTTAAAGACTATGTGGACACATACCCTTTGTTCTCATGGCTTTTCATCTTCATATGAGTATGACCAGTAATACTTAACCATCTAAAGTTTAAACCTTCTCTGAGGATTAAGTTGAAGCCTTGAAAGTCTTCTTTTAGAAGATAAAAGACAACAGTCTCCTTCATATAATGTCCCTCTTCCATCAAGCATTTTTTATAAGAACATTAACATCCTCAAGTTTAGTAGAAACAATTTGATTCAAAGGAGAATTGATTTCTGCAGATGGTCCTCAAATTCTGTTGCAGCTTTGGAAACATTCTTCCCAAGTAACCAAAATGACTAGTCTAATGTGAAAAAATTAGAATTCAGTTTTGTCATAGAAAAATGTAGCAAGAGCCAAGATCTTACATTTCTGCAGAACTGGAATTGAGAAAGAATAGCAGGTCAAATTAGGGCGCCACATTAAAATATTTCTCAATTGTGTTGTAGCTCATGTAATTGTTGGCAACTATTTGCTCCCTACCCTGTGAGAGAATTACACATCTTTGTTGTTTGCCCTGATTCCTGTAAGACGGAGCAAATCTCACTGCCCATAGTCAGACTTGGCCATGGACTTGATTGGCCAGTGAACATCAGCAGAAATGACAGTGTGCTTACTCCATGCAGGAGCTTGTTTAAGAGGCCTGCTCTTGCTTTTTAATCTCTACCTAAAGAATAGCATATCCTTGATGGAATGCTCCATTAGCCTGGATTCCAAAAGGAAGACTCATGGAAAAGAGCCATATGGAACCTAGCCTTGGCCACAGCTGCAGCTGCAGGCAACCAACAACAACAGGGGCAAGCTTCAACCTGTGCACGGAGGACATGCATGTTATTTGCCACTGAGATTTGGGGGTTGCTTTTCATCACAGAACAGATGATTAATACAACAAACAAATCATGATGTGTTTATCCCAAGAATGGGGAGACTAGGTTTCTGTGTTCTACAAAAAGAAAAAAGAAATGAACATTTATGGAAACTTTGTTCAAGGCCAACTAATGTTCTAGGAGTTTCGCAAAATTATCCACCAACCAGATGCCCAGAAAAACCTCTTGGGTCTCATCTGTGACCTCTAAGTAAGTTTCCAGAGCTGGCATTCTATTATGAGTTGCTTACTGAAGCCATTCAGAAAAGTAAGATTCACTACATAATTTACAGTCACTACATTTCAAGAGAGTAGATATCTGGCCAAGATTAATCCCTATGTTTTTTTCATATGACTGATGTTTTAATGTACCACCAATTATTAGCATGATTTTCAGAGAAAATCCAGTTCACTAATGTTTGAAACTTTTTATTTCAAACCCATTTTTATTTCCTATATTCACCTACTTGTTACCTAACTACCAAAAATATTAGATTCTTTCATTTTTAAGGGCCATCTCCACTTAAATTTTAGCTTCCTTTTATACTGCCATCAATTTCATTAAGATGCCTATAAACATAATGATAATAATGTGAATCTCACCAATAGTTTATCTGTGCCAAAAGTTTGTAAGTGATAATCGAGATATCACCAAAAGATTTCAAGTCATCAGAGTCTAGTATTATTAAAGATCAATACCATCACCATTAATGAGACACAGGCACTGTTCTGGGAAAGGATATATATCCAGAGTTTGATAAATGGACTTCAAACAAACAGCGGAAATAATTTATCCAGGCTAAAAGAAAGCTTTTAAAGGCTGGCAAAGTCTATTCTAAAACAAAATTTTCCTATGCCTCTTCTGATTTGAAAAAAAAATTGTAGAGAGATACCATATACATCCTCTAGTGATGTTAATATTTTTAACCATTTTTATTCAACATTTTAACTAGATGCCTGTTGGATAAAAAATATATCTATAAACGTGTCAATCTTTTTAGTTCTAGGCAAAGAATAAGATGTTGGGTGAAAATTAGAAACACAATATTAGAAAAAATATATGAAGGCTATTTTTTTCCCAAAGTACCTTACTAAAATTCACTATGAACACTCATGCACTGTTATATCTGCATATAAAATAAAGGCACAGACTAGAAAATAAAAGAGGTAAGTTTAGGTAAGGGGATTATGGGTGATTTGGTTTATTTACCTTTTATTTTTATAATAATATTTTTAAACAGTTACAAATAAATGCTGCTACTAGAATCTTATTATATGTTAATTTTAATATCCTATCTATATATGTTAATTTTAGTAAATCTAAGCAATCCATGCTTTTTTCAGAAAACATATACATCACAAGGAAATAAAAAAGAAAACAAAAAGCATCCATAATCCTACAAAAATTCTAAATTCTTTGAGTCTTTTGTGTCTGTGCACATTTATATGAATAGAAGAAAGAAACAAGAGTTCCACTTCAAGGAAAGAATGATGCATAGTGTCAGAACACCCATCCTGTTGAGAACAGCTAAAAGATGGACAGTGTTTTAAAATATATACTTGAGGGGCACCTGAATGACTCAGTCGGCTGAGCGTCCATCTGACTCTTGTTTTCAGCTCAGATCATAATCTCACAGTTCGTGAGTTTGAGCCCCGTGTCAGGCTCTATGCTGACATTGAGGAGCCTGCTTGGGATTCTTTCTCTCTCCCTCTCTCTCTACTTCTCCCCCACTAATGCTCACCTCTTTCTCTCCCTTGCTCTCTCCCTCTCAAAATAAATAAATAAACTCTAAAAAAAATAAAATATATATGTGACAAATATGTTGGCCTCAAAGAACTACCAAGACAGTGAGAAGAGGTGAGACAAGATTTAAGAGAAGAGGGAAACCAAGAGGGGTAATCCAGAACTTAGGGCACTTTTCCCCTTGAGGCAAAATGCCAGTTCTGAAAATGAAAACAACAAATGAGAGGCTAAGAAAGTGAGCACAATAAAATAAAAACTTGAGTACACAGCATCAGAACAAGGAGGGACTTAGTAAATACCCTGTACTTTCAGTGAGATTCTGAAAGGGCTTAAGAGGAATTAGGAACAGAACAGCCCTCACAAGAACTGAAGCTCAGATTTGAATCTGGTCTCAGTTTCTGATGGGATGAAATTGATTCTGTTCAAATGAACTGTATACAAGAGCCGGAGGAAATCTTCCCAGGACAAAAAACATTACCTAGAGCCCAAAATTATCTCTAAAATTTTTCTTTTTTTTTCCCAATATATGAAATTTATTGTCAAATTGGTTTCCATACAACACCCAGTGCTCATCCCATAAGGTGCCCTCCTCAATACCCATCACCCACCCTCCCCTCCCTCCCACCCCCCATCAACCCTCAGTTCGTTCTCAGTTTTTAACAGTCTCTTATGCTTTGGCTCTCTCCCACTCTAACCTCTTTTTTTTTTCTTTCCTTCCCCTCCCCCATGGGTTTCTGTTAAGTTTCTCAGTATCCACATATGAGTGAAAACATATGTTATCTGTCTTTCTCTGTATGGCTTATTTCACTTAGCATAACACTCTCCAGTTCCATCCACGTTGCTACAAAGGGCCATATTTCATTCTTTCTCATTGCCACGTAGTACTCCATTGTGTATATAAACCACAATTTCTTTATCTATAATTTTTCATAAACAATGCCTGGCCTTCAGTAGAAAGAAAGAGAAAGAAAGAAAGAAAGAAAGAGAGAGAGAGAGAGAGAGAGAAAGAAAGAAAGAAAGAAAGAAAGAAAGAAAGAAAGAAAGAAAGAAAGAGCAAGCAAGCACGGGGCACTTGGGTGGGTCAGTCAGTTAAGCATCCAAACTCTTGGTTTTGGCTCGGGTCATGATCTCACGGTTCATGGGTTCAAACTCCACGTTGGTTGGGCTCTGTGCTGACAGCTCAGAGCCCGGAGACTGTTTCAGATTCTCTGTCTCCCTCTCTCTCTGCCACTCCCCTGCTTGTCTCTCTCTCTCTCAAAAATGAATAAACATTTTTTAAAAAGGAAGAAAGCATGTGGGGCGCCTGGGTGGCGCAGTCAGTTAGGCGTCCGACTTCAGCCAGGTCACGATCTCGCGGTCCGTGAGTTCGAGCCCCGCGTCAGGCTCTGGGCTGATGGCTCAGAGCCTGGAGCCTGTTTCCGATTCTGTGTCTCCCTCTCTCTCTGCCCCTCCCCTGTTCATGCTCTGTCTCTCTCTGTCCCAAAAATAAATAAACGTTGAAAAAAAAAATTTTTAAAAAAGGAAGAAAGCACGTAAGAGGGTACGATTTATCTGCAAATCAACAAAAAAACACAATGGAAATAAACTCACAAGTGATACAAATATTGAAGTATCAAAGATCAGATAAACTATTATTATGTTCAATCAATAACTGATGGATAAAGATGGAGAATTTCAGAGAACTGGAAACCAGAAAATAAATCAAACAGAGTCTAAAATTAGAAAATAAAACATGGTAAATTGACAACAGGAAATTACATGCAACTGAAAAAACAATTAGTGAAGAGGTCATCAGAGGGGAATATATACCCTGAAGCATGGAAAATCAAAATGAAAGAATTGAGAAATGATCCTAAAAGACGTAAGGGATAAGGAGAAAGTGTCCGAGCATAAGAGAAAATAAAGCAGAAAGGATATTTGAAGAAATAATGGTAAAACTTTTCCCCCCAAAAATGTCAAAACACCAATAAGTGCTACAAACTCCAAGAAGAGTAAACACAAAAAAAAACACACCTGAGCACACCATCGTCAGACTACTGAAAAACAAAGAGAAAGAGAAAAAGCTTCAAATCCATTGGAGGAAAAGAGATGTATTACCTTTAGAAGAACAACTGAGGCACCTGGATGGCGTTGAACTCTTGATTTCAGCTCAGGTTATGATCTCATGGTTTGTGAGTTCAAGCACCGCATCTAACTCTGTGCTGACAGTGTGGAGACTGCTTGGGATTCTCTCTCTCCCTCTCTCTCTCCCCTGCTCGTGCTCTCTCTCTCAAAAAAAAAATAAATAAATAAAAGAACAACACTAAAACCATCAGCTGATTGTTCAACAAGGGAAAAAAAAACAAGAAGACAATGTAATGATATCCTCAAAGTGCTAAAAACAAAACAACAAAACACCTGCCTACACAGAATTATTTATCCACCAAAAATATCCTTCAAAGTTTAAGACAAATACATTTAATACAAAAACTGAGAGGATGTGTGACTGGCACAAATGCACTCATGGAAATACAAAAGGGAGTGCTTCAAGAGAAAGAAAAATCATCCCAGAAAGAAGAACTAAGATACAGAACAGAATGCAGAACAATGGAAAGGGTAAAGTATGTCAGCACATTTAAGTAAATACTGACTAGAAAATAACAGGAACAATATCATCTGGAGTTTAAAAGATATCATTAATAACCTTGACATTAGTAGCACATAAGACATGAGGGGGTTACTCTGCCCTCTTTGCATTTCCCAGAACTAGTAAAGGTAGTACTACATACAATACTTGAATAAATATTTTATCAACAGAAAGATGGTAAGATAAAAGAACATAGACTAGTAGGACAAATAAGTATTAAGATAGCTTTATACCAAATATATAATTAATACACTGAATGTGAATAGATCAAACACATAATTTTAGAAAAACTGTCAAACTATCATCACAAATAAGCAACTCAATTACATAGAAAAGATACACCATCAATAGGTGAGGTTGGGAACAAAAGGATGGAAAATCATATATGCCATGCAAACACTCACTAAAAGAAGGCTGGTATATCTTCACTACTGTAAGATACAGCAGATTTAAAGGCAAGAAACATTACTCTTCATATTACAAATTTTATCATCAATTTTTTTGGATGTTTTATGATGGCAAAAGCATAGATCTAAAGGGAAAATACAATGCCTAAATTTGTATGATGAATCTAAAAATACTACGTAAAGCCAAAAACTGGCAGAAATAGAAGAATAGAAAAATCCACATCATGGTTAGAGACTTTAACACATTCTTCTCAGTTACTGAGAGAAAAAGCAAATATATCATCAGTAAGGATACAGAGCAAGATTAACAAAGGACTTAGTGGACAGACAGACAACAGAGCACCAACTAGTGTCAACTACACATTCTTCTCAAATACCACAGGATATTTACCAAATAATCTCAGATCTGGGTCAAAAATCAAGTTCCAACCAATTTTAGAAGATTTAAGTAACACATGTCATGTCCTGACTAACCACAGTGGAATTAAAACTAATAATTAATACCAAAAAGATAACTAAAAAATCCCCATATGTTTGGACATTAACCAATGCTGTTCTAAATAGTTCATGGGTTAAAGAAGATAATTAAAATGAGAACTATTTGAGATGAATGACAATTTTTTTAATTGCATATTCATTTTTTCCAGATGAAGAATTAATGTCACACTTAGAAGGACATTTACGGCCTTATGTGCATATAGGAAAATTGAGAAAGGCTAAAAGAAGAGGAAGAGGAAGAGGAAGAAAAAGGACATCAACTACAGTGCCTACAGACATTAAAACATAAGGAAATATTAACAACTTTATGCCAAAAAATTTGACATAATAAATTAAGTGGACTAATTCCTAGAAAAATATAACTTAGCAAAAGTATCAGAAAATCTGGTAAGTCCTATAACTATTAGAGAAACTGAATACAGCTTGGTATTTTTTCCATACAGCAATATATTATAAACATTTCCTTATGTCATTAAGTATCCTTGTTCAGTGACAGAGGACATTTATTACAATATAGTTATAAGATTGGGGTTTCATTTAAGCTTTATTAATTCTTAACCATGTGACCTTTGATAAGTTATTTAACCTCTTTATACTACAATTTTCTTTTTTAAATTTTTTTTTTCAACGTTTATTTATTTTTGGGACAGAGAGAGACAGAGCATGAACAGGGGAGGGGCAGAGAGAGAGGGAGACACAGAATCGGAAACAGGCTCCAGGCTCCGAGCCATCAGCCCAGAGCCTGACGCGGGGCTCGAACTCATGGACCACGAGATCGTGACCTGGTTGAAGTCGGACGCTTAACCGACTGCGCCACCCAGGCGCCCCAACAATTTTTAAAACTATGACCTAATAGGTGAGACATTACATTTACTTAGTACAATGTCTTGAATCTAGTAAATGTTTGATAATGATAGCAATGAATATGTTTAATGACTGCATGGTAGCCTTTTTTTCCCTCTTACAAATGTTGCAAGAAATCCTTATCTACTTTTACACACATCCCTAATTTCCTTAGAGTAAAATCCTGGACATGAAATTAATGGATCAAGAGATTCATGACACATAGGGTCCAACTGTCCTTCAGAAAAGCTGAATCCGCTTACACTTCCATAAACAGTAAAAAAAAAAAAAAAAAAAGTACTCATTTTCCTACACCCTTGGCCACGTGGATATTATCCTTTTTTACTTTTGCCAATTTGGTAGGACAAAGTGGCTGATCAGTATTAGATTCATTTTGGATTATATTTATTATTTAGTAAGGATGAACACTTATTAGATCTATTGACATCTGAAACTGTCCCTGCATAAATGGCCATTTCATACCTTTTACCAAGGCAGAAGGAAAAAAGGAAAACTGGGGCACATCACACAGTAATGGCTGTCAAGCGGTTCCAAAGCAAATACCTGTTGGTTTTCACACGGAGGGTAAGGAGAGACAGGAGAGACAGGCCACTGCAGCTTGGCAGATGGCATGTTTAAAAAGCAAGGGAACTTACTTAGGAGGCTTGTCTTGGCTAGCTGCAAGACAGAGAGAGCTCCACACCTGCCCACCAGATTCTTAAATTTACATAGAGGTTTTAATGGGGTTCTGTCCCGTATAACACTTGATGTTCCCAACAGCACCTTACTCTCTCAAGCCTGCAGCCTTGAAAAGGGCTCCTGCTGTGGGAAGTACGGGCAGAATGTACATGCCAGGGAAAGGGGAGGGAAGGAGTGAGGAGCCTAAGATAGCCCACATCCAGCTCCAGGGTCAGCCAGCAGTCATGATGACCTTCTCCAACAATACCATCCAAAATATTTTAGATAGTGTTTCCTTTCTAGGGACCCTAAAAGTTTTTGCACGTAGGTCGCCTTCTTGACAGCCCTTCTTTCTTCCATTTTTCCTCTGGGATATTTGTAGTATTTCAGACTGACATTACAAGAGTTTGTTGCTCACCTTTTAATTCTGTTTAGGTTTATTTACTTTCATTGTCATTTAATAAGGAAAGTAATAAGGCCATGGATTTGTCTCGGCAGTTTTGGTCATATCCTGTGGGTTCTTACAGGGAGTTTTTTCACTGTCAATTTTTTTGCATCTGCAATGTATTTTTCTTAGTATCTGGATTTAGTACATAAATATAGAAGAGAAAACAAAATCAGGACAGCACAATTACCAACTCACATTATCTGTTAGGTTTTGTTTCTTGGATTAATTATAGAATATTAAACAAAGAACATAAAAACCATACCACAAGGATATTCTCAACTAGAATAACTGAGTTTTTTCCAATTCAAAGGTTAAAGAAAAAATAAGGGAGCAGGGAGGGTATACAGATTCTACAAGGCAAAGATTATACATATTCACTGTCAGAAGGGGTATGTAGTTGAAATGATATTGCACCCATGATCAGATAATGCTTTAACATGCCAGATGTAATCCATAACACACAGGTCTCAGGAAATGAGATGCCAGGCTGCAAACACACAGCTTGTACTTGAGTCGTCCGCGATTGCAGGCAAAAAACGTATCACCACAACAAACTTCCCTGAGGTCTGTTTTACTAGGACCAGAAATTACCTTCATTATTAACAGTATATGCAGCATTGTTTATACTGTAGCATTGACAGTTTAGAAATTATTGACATTTCCAAAAGAGCCATCTAAGAAGAGATTTTGAAATCATTTGAATTGAGGACAGCCCATGGCTTCTTGTCAAATGAAGCTCCTATTAAATACAAGAAAACCCAAAACAAGGCTTGTAAGGATGCAAAACTTACTGAACTGATGCTGAGGCACTGACTGAACCAAGGTACTTATTGGAATTTTACATTAAACATTTTCAGGTGAAAGCTGCATATAAAATCTGTGCAAAATATGAGAAAAACAGGCAACCCTGATTTTGCTCAATCATATTTGTCAATGTTTATCAAAAAGATTGAAGTTATGGGGCGCCTGGGTGGCTCAGTCGGTTAAGCGTCCGACTTCAGCTCAGGTCACGATCTCATGGTCTGTGGGTTGGAGCCCCACATCAGGCTCTGGGCTGATGGCTCAGAGCCTGGAGCCTGCTTCCGATTCTGTGTCTCCTTCTCTCTCTGCCCCTCCCCCATTCATGTTCTGTCTCTCTCTGTCTCAAAAATAAATAAAAATGTTAAAAAAGAAAAAAAATTTAAAAAAAAAAAAGATTGAAGTTATGCCCCACCCAAGGGGGTACAGTATTCTTTCTTTTCCGTGGCGGATACGTTCTGAGACCCCCACTGGATTCTTGAAACCCCCAATAGTACCAAATCCTATATATATTGTGTTTTTTCCTATACAAACATACCTATGATAGAGTTAAATTTACAAATTAGGCATAGTCAGAGACTAACAATAACTAACGACAAAATATAACACCCATAACAACATACTGTTGGGTCTCCTGGGTGGCTCAGTCGGTTAAATGTCAGACTCTCCATTTCCGCTCACGTCACTCACCATCTCACGTTTCCTGAACTGGAGCCCCACATCGGGCTCTGCACTGAGAGCACCGAGACTGCTTGGGATTCTCTCTCTCTCTCTCTCTCTCTCTCTCTCTCTCTCTCTCTCTCTCTCCGCTCCTCCCCCTCTCTCACACACACACAAAATAAACATTTAAAAAAAACCAATATCCTGTTACACTATACGCTTAAAATATACACTTAAAACAATAAAAGTTATGTGAATGTGGTCTCTCTTTCTCTCTCTCTCTCTCAAAATACCTTATTGTACTTTACTCACCCTTCTTGCGATGACGTGGAGATGATAAAAAGCCCGAGTGACGAGACGAAGCGCTGAAATGCCGTGAGTGACGCCGTAATTGTGACGTCACTTGACGCTACGTCAGAAGGAGGAGCATCTGCTTCCAGACCAGGGAGGAGGGCCAAACCGAGCGGAAAACCTTGGAAGGCGAAACCATGGATAAGGGGGACCACTGTAGAGTGCAGCTGTAAGAGCTTGGCAAAGCAAAGCACCAAACAACAGACAAAATACACAGCTGCAAAAGGGAGATTGATTCTAGCCTCTGTTTTGGCACAAGTGACCCTGTTCCCATCAAAAGCATCACTAGAAGAGTCTGAGTCACTGGTTTTTTTTTCAAATGCCACAGAGAATTTTTTTTTTTTTTATTTTTTAACGTTTCTTTGTTTGTTTATTTATTTTTGAGAGAGACAGAGACAGAGACAGAGCACGAGCAGGGAAGGGGCAGAGAGAGAGGGAGACACAGAATCCGAAGCAGGCTCCAGGCCCTGAGCTGTCAGCACAGAGCCTGATGCGGGACTTGAACTCACGTACCGTGAGATCATGCCCTGAGCTGAAGTCGGATTTTCAACCAACTGAGCCACCCAGGAGCCCCAAGAATTTCTTAACATCAGCATTTTCCAAACTGACTTCCCAAAGAATCCTTATAACCCAGTGCACATTTAACATTGGCCCGGAAAACACCATTTGGTATATATTTTATAGAAGAATGTTTATTGACATGCATACATTTCCAAGTAGTCCAACACTATGTATAAGATAGTAACAATTGTGTTATTATATATTGATACATTATTTATCTAATTATTTATATATCTAAATATATGTAAGATATATAGTATATATTTTGTTATACACACATACATAATTTCTTCATTATTCTTAGATTCCATATATGCAAATTTGTCTATTTGCCAAAATGTACGTGTAACACCAAAATTAATACTAAGGGAAATCTTGCAGTCATTCACTGACCTTCAAAAAGGGAGGAAAATCTTGAGTTGCCCAACATTTATGTTGTCAATTGAGGTTAAACAGGCGATCATGGTTTACTTAGTGCCATCTTTTTCACATTTCTGTGCTTTTCACATTTTTCACATTTTTGTTGGTGATTTTACATGGATCCCAGACATAGGGCTAAAGTGCTGTCTAGTGTTCCTAAGTGCAAGAAGGCTGTGATGTGCCTGATGCAGAAAAGCATGTATTAAACAAGCTTCATTCAGGCATTAGTTATAATGCTGCTAGCTATGAGTTCAATATTAATAAACCAGCAATGATATTAGTGTCTCTAAATAGAAACACATATAAAACAAGGTTATATATTGATCAGTTGACAAAAAAATGTGACCAGAGGCTCATAGGAACCTAACCCTGAATCTGCCCTAGGGGCAATGATGCAGTATTCTGTTCAAAGCAAGTTTATAGAATATAACTACCAGCAGATAACAAGAATGATATAGATACATACATACATACCTAGATAACAAACTTTAGGAAATTTTTTAAAATGTTTATTTTAGAGAGAGACAGAGCACAAGCAGGGGAGGGGCAGAGAGAGAGAGGGAGACACGGAATCCAAAGCAGGCTCCAGGCTCTGAGCTGTTAGCACATAGCCCCACATGGGGCTTGAACTCATAAACCGTGATATCAAGACCTGAGCCGAAGTCAGACACTTAAACAACTGAGCCACCCAGGTGCTCCTGGAACTTTAATCCTTTAAGCTAGAGAAATGAGCCTGAATAAGATCCATGTCTGATAGCTATTCATTTTTTCAATGAATGAATATTGGAGATAAAAGTGGTGCACAAATATGGACATTGCCATGACTTTCTAGACATTTGTGGTCTAGCAGGGAAGGGCCACCATTCATATATGTTATATGATGCACAACCTGACTAGAAAATACAAATGTAACCAAACAATCACATTAATGAATTAATAATCACAGACTTAGCTAAGTGCTCTATGAGAGAAGAATATGGTTCTCTAACAAAGAAGTCACTCATGGAGTGCCTGGGTGGCTCACTTAGGTTAAGCATCCGACTCTTGATTTCAGCTCAGGGAATGATCTCACTGTTCGCGAATTCGAGCCCCATGTTGGGCTGTGCGCTGACTGTGCCAATCCTGCTTGAGATTCTCTCCCTCTCTCTTTCTCTGCCCCTGCCCTGCTCGTGCTCTCTCTCTCAAAAGTAAATATTTAAAAATATATATACATAAATAAAATTTTTAAGGAAGTCACCCAACTTAGATGGAAGGTAGGGGATGAGGAGAATATTCCAATCAGAAAACATGGCCTGGACAAAGCCTGATAGCAGGAGGAAGCATGACATTCTGTAGAAACTGTAAGAAGGACATTGTGCCCAAATCAAAAGAAAGACAAGTGGTCCAAAATAAAACTTGAGAGTCAGGCAGGGGGTGAACCATCCAAGGCCTTGTAAGCCAAGCTACAAAATGTTGGTTTTACTCTGAGTGCAACGGGAAACCACTAATGGGGGATGATTAGATTATTTGCCTTAAAAAGTCACCCTGGCTACAGTGCAGCCACGGTGGAAGGGGGTGGTCAAAATCAATGTGGGGAGAACAGTCAAATTATCATAACCTCCCTCAAGTGTCTCCTACAGTATAATTACAGCCTAGCAAATATATAGCTCTAAGTGTGTGGATTAGACCTTACACAGAGGGAAGAATAATAAGATCAGCAAAACAAAAGAGCTTCGTATCACTTATTCTAAAATTTATAAACCATGGGAATACTGTGACTTCTTTTCATTCCAAATATATATCTGAATTTCCTTTCAGAGGCACATTTAATCTTCTTTACTATGACTTCTCTTATTTTTCAAGAGGTACATTTGTGTCTCCATGCAAATGTATACTTCATCTTGTCATTACTCTCCTAATTGTGCAACGTCTGCTTCAGTCACTTTTTGAATGTGTGATATAAGTATTCTTATGAATACAAAGACTGCCTCCTCTGTGGGTCCCAAAACAACTTCTGAAAATGAAGGAGGTGGCAGGGAACCTTAAGTTATACTCAGTAATTATAGGTAACCCAGAAAACTCATGATATAAAACATCTAGCTCTTTGCTGTGGATGCTCCCCTCACTTTTTCCTGTTTGCAGATTTTTAAATACATGGTAAAAGTTGTGTTCCAAAAGTGTAAGGGATGAAGGAGAGAGAAAAAAGGAGGAGAAGCAGGAACAGGTGAAGGGAAAAGATGAGACGTTATCTCCTACCCATGTGAACTTGTCTGGTCCTCGTTGAACCAATGACTTTAAGCAGATCATTCAAGTCTAGTGGGGAATAAGGACTGTGCATCAGATAACATGGGGACATTTTGTGTGATGATGCGATAGTGGCATGTAAAAGATATATTTAAATGCCATTATTTATTAGTGATGTATAATGAAGCATTTTTGAGTAAAATGACATGATGTCTAGGACTTGCTTTTTAATGATCTAGAAAGGGAATAAGATAAATGAAATGTGGTTGACAAAAGATGAGTAAGTTACAGAGAGGGAGGGAGGCAAACCATAAGAGATTCTTAAATGCAGAGAACAAACTGAGGGTTTATGGGAGTGGGGGAGAGGGGAAAGCGGGTGATGGGCATTGAGGAGGGCATTTGTTGGGATGAGCACTGGATGTTGTATAGAAGCCAATTCGACAATAAATTATATTTTTAAAAAACACGACAGATTAGTAAATGTTGAGTCTAGGAAATAGGTACATAGGAATTCATTACACTTTTCTCTTAACTTTGGTATATTCTTTAAAACTGAGGGAAAGCAGACAGAGGCCAAATTGCAGTGGGCTGAGGAGAGACACGGAGATATTTTGTTTCCTCTGTCTCAAAGCCTTTAGTACATTTTTACAAAATGTTTCGCTTTGTTTTAATTAGCATTCAAGAAATTAAGAGAGTGAATTCTTAACTGGGAAGAGATATTATGCAGCCTCATTTCTCAGGAGACAATGGTCTGGGTACCATAGAAGGTGGCCAGTAACACAGCAGTCCCTGGTGGAACTTTGGGCACCAGCCAGAAGCCCTGCAACCCTGGAGAGGCAGACAAAGGTGATAAACAACAGCCAAGATGGATTTGTGGAACTTGCAACAATTCCTTCCAAGCCCCAGAAAGGACTTGGGGAGGTGAACCTGATAAATGACTGCAGTTGCAGTGTTCAGCAGAATAAGTGCACAGACTCAATATTTGGGCTTCAAAGGGAAAAGCCATGCCTTGAGGCTGGACAACTGGGGAGCAGAGAACACACACACACACACACACACACACACACACACACACACACAGAAACGCTGACACAAAGCACTTACCTTGAGCTGTGTACTGTTCTTTATGTATACTCATTTCATCCTCTGAACAACTGTGAAGAGGTATTGTTATATAGAAATGCAGAAACCAAAGGACAACAAGGTTCTCTAATTTGCCCTCTCCAGCTAGTGAGCAGAAGATCTGGAATTCTAACCCAGGCAATCTGACTCCAAAGTCTATGCTCTTTACATCTTTTCTATACCACTGCTTGTGCCTCTCTCTCCCTCTCTCTCTCTAAGGGAAAACAACCAGACAGACATTCACTAGTATGTTTGTGGTTGAATATTTTTTTTCCTTTGCACTCAATCTATGTTCTAGATTTTGTGAGTTAACATGTATTACTCACATCTTTATTTTTAAAATCCATAAATATATTAATATTTTTAATGTTTATTTATTTCCAAAGGAGAGAGACAGAGCGTGAGTGGAGGAGAGGCAGAATGAGAGAGAGAGAGAGAGCGAGCAAGAGAGAGAGAGAGAGAGAGACAGAATCTGAAGCAGGCTCCAGGCTCTGAGGTGTTACCACAGAGCCCGATGTGGGGCTCAAACTCACAAACTGCGAGATCATGATCGGAGCCAAAGTCAGACGCTCAACCGACTGAGCCACCCAGGCGCCCCCATAAATATATATTTTAAATAAGGATCTTCCTTCTTAGAAAATCCTCTAAATATTAATATGAGATTTTGCTCAGATTAAGTGAAAGAAAAAAGTGACTTCTGGGAAGCATTTTTGCTTGATGTTCATGAAAATGTGTTCCCTAAGAATGAAAAGGACTATGAGGTAGAAAACGTGACTGTTAACATGGAAAAAATGTCAGGAAAACCCTCCCATGACAGAAAATACCTCCTGACACTACAAGAGAGAAATATGGGATGAACAGAATGTGGTGAATTGCAAAACTGGCCACAAATTTTTCTACCCCAGTATCCATAGTGCTTTGCAATGGGACATTGCTCTTCCCATCAAGACCTGGAGATTGTGGGAATCTAATGCACAGCATGGTGAGTACAGTTAACAATACTATATTCTACACTTGAAAGTTGCTAAAAGAGTGGATCTTAAAAGTTCTTATCACACACACACACACACACAAATGGTAACTGTATAAGATAATAGACATGTTAACTAACCTAACTGTGGTCATCATTCCTGAATATACACATATATTAAATCATCACATCGTCACCTTAAACTTACAAAATGCTACATATCAATCATATCTCAATTAAGCTGGGGGAGGGGAGAAAGAGGTCTGCTTTTTCATCACCTTGTATCTGGGCTTGGCCACAGACGTTCATTGAGCCAACGGACATTGGCAGATGTAATATAAGCAGAGACCTGAGAAACACTTCTTCTCTGTGGTTTGCTTCTTGCTGATCCTAAAACCTTGAGATAGCATGTAAATGAACCCGAGCTAACCGACTAGAAGATGAAAAGCCAGACAGAGAAAATCATGGCTCTCTGGCTTATCACCTGCCAACCACCAAACATGTGGGTGAGGCCCACCAGCTGACCAGAGTTGCATGCCTCAGTTTCTTTATCTGTAAAATAAAGCTAATTTTGTAAGAGTTTATTGAGTCGGGTATAATAATGTATTTATAACTACGCCAAGCATAATGAACATTACCAAATGTTATTATTTTAGGGAAAAATTGAGAAAGACATTGAAATGGACCAATTACCGAGTGTAATCCCATATAGCACGCCCATCCAGGTTATATCAACCTTTCATTGTCATTGAGCTACTTCACAACTCTGTAGAAAATGGGGAATAATGTAAATTATCCTTGTCCATAAAAATGCAAAATAATTGTATCTAGTGGAATATAATTGATTATTGCCTCATAGATAGACCTATCTTGATTCTATTGGTAAATCTATTCCAGCATTCCTTATTTGCCTGTATAATATGTGGTTCTTCAAATTTCCATTGGAAACAACCATAGCATCTTACTGGTTCTCTAACTAATGAGTTAAATAAAATCTTTGATACATGTTCATTGTATGTATGTGAGTCAAAATTCCCCATTTTAAAGTATCTTTTAACACTATAATTATAGTGTTTAAAAAAAACTCTTGTGAGTCAAAAATATTGTGCCCACTTTCTTTTATATAAGAAAAAAACACAAAGGTATTCTCACACATGCAAGGGCACAGGTATACATATAAAATATAGAACACACACACCTTCATTTAAAAAAGTGCTTGAAGAAATCAGCATACTGAAACATAAATCAACATTAAGAGGTTACAGAAATAGGAAAAACATGGTTTGAAAACAACACAATAGTTTTAAAATAAATTAAACTACAATAATCTAGGGAGGATTCTGGGGAAATGTGGTGAAAATATAACATTCTGACACCCTCCCATGCCCAATTCCCTTCTTTTATTTTTTAAGATTTTTTTTAAGTAATCTCTACACCCAACGTGGGGCTCGAACCCACAACTCCAAGATCAAGGGTCATTTGCTCTACCAACTGAGCCAGCCAGGCACTCTACCCCACCCCCAATTCCCTTAAGTAGATGAGGAAATCCTATTCCATAACCACCTTGCCATACTGAAGGGTTTCCCCTACATACCTGAAAAAGTTTCTGCAAATAAAGTGCAGTGCTGAGGAGGGTGGAGAGCCTACCTGTCGTGTTCTCCCCCAATACTCATAAACAGAATTTTCCCTTCTGGCAGCTCCTTTCTGCAGACCCTCCCACTGGGCCACATCAATGATCTGCCTATGTAAAGGGATCTAAAAGGGGACAGATAATCTCGTGTCTATGTACACTTAAAACTAATTACCTTTGCTCTGATTTGCCAGTTTTTGTAAGTATAACAACACTAAGAAACTGTAAGGACTACCACTATCTTTACCCAAAATGTTTTGTTAGGAAGAGGATCTGTAGAAAGTGTATTTTACTATTCAAAACTTGTAATTCAAAATGAATTACCATGATTCTGACTTAGCAATAGCTGAGCACTTACAAACTCATAAATAAGTGTAGGGGCCAAAATTTGCTATCCCAACATATGCCTCTTTGGCATGTGGATTATTTTAGTTTTATTATTTAAAATTTTTTTTTAATGTTTATTTATTTTTGAGAGAGACAGAGCACAAGTGGGGGAGGAGCAGAGAGAGAAAGAGGGAGACACAGAATCTGAAGCAGGCTCCATGCTCTGAGCTGTCAGCACAGAGTCCCACGTGTGGCTCGAACCCACACGTGGTGAGATCGTGACCTGAGCCAAAGTTCAATGCTTAACTGACTGAGCCACCCAGGTGCCACCTAGGTTGGTTATTTTTAAAAAACAGAAGACTCAAGGAGTTTTTCTTTTTTGCCTCCCTTGTAACCACCTAAAAGAATTTAGATAGAGGACCTATTCCAGGAAGGGAGATATCACTATAGATACCTATAGTGTAACATGACGTAGGTATGCTAGACAGGGAGGAAACTAGCAATACCCCCTTGACCTAAATTGTCTCTATGTCCCATTGTTTCTGTATGGCCCAACAAACATATTTACCCAACATTTACTCTTTCTATTCTTTTTGTGAATTGCATTCCTTCCCTTCAAGCCTCAGGCCCCTACCCTCTTCTCCTTAATCCATAATGACATATATACCTCATTTCTCCTTTCTTTGTAATCTCATTTTTATGTGGTTTCCCCCATATATATGTAATTAAATTTCATTTTTCCTATTAAACTATCTCATGTCAATTTAATTCTTAGACCAGCTAAAAGAACTTGAAGTGCAGTAGAAAAATTTTCCCCTCCAACATAAGCCACACCATCCGTCACAAGACTATTTGTTGAATGAAAGGTAATCACAAGAATATTTATTGAATGAAAGGTAAATAGCCACAGAGCCTTTTGTTGATATCTTGACAAATGAAATAATTAGTATAACAGTGACTTATTAGTCCTCCTACAGGAAAGTGTGCTAAGAAACTACAAAAAATTTACATCACATATGCCAATATTTTCTACTTAAAAAAAGATATAGCACACTTAAATGTATAATTCCTGAAAAGAATTAATAAATATAATTCTGACTTACATGAGTACAACTTTTTTTTTTTCAGTTTATTTATTTACTTTGAGAGACAGAAAGAGTGAGTGGGGGAGGGGCAGAGAGAGAGAATCCCAGGCAGGCTCTGCACTGTCAGTGCAGAGCCCAATGCAGGGCTGGAATTCACCAACTGTGAGATCATGACCCAAGACAAAATCAAAAGTCAGATACTTAACCGACTGAGCCACCCAGGTGCTCCACATGGGTACAACTTCTAAGAAACCTCAGGGAATATATCATCCTCAACCAGAATATTTGCTTTTTGGAAAGAAAGATAGATCTTTCCCCCAAAAGACCAAATTACTATTTTTTATGAAAAGTCAGCTAAATGCTAACCAGATATTAAGGCTTCTAAATGTTTACATCCTTCTAGACCAAATGTTCCCCCATTTTTGTCTTAAAGGGGCAGATAGTAAATATTTTTGCCTTGCAAAAATATGGTCTCTGTCACAACTATTCATAGTTGTGCAAAAGGCTGCCAATATGTCAACAAATGGATATGGCTGGGGTCCAATTAAATGTATTTACAAAAACAGGCAGAGAGCCAGATTTAGCCATAGGCCATAATTTGCTGGCCTTTCCTCTAGAACTCAGTTACTGCAAAATAAAGTGTGAGAGGGGCAGGAAACATCTCCGACCCTATTTTCCCACGCGAATCAGAGTTCAGCCTTCTTGTTTTCAAGAACTGCTTTCTAAATAGCACCTCAGGCAAGCAGACAAGATTCTCTCCTTTGTCTTCCTTGTTCGTATTCCTGATTGTTCCACAGACTCAGCAGAAGAAGTGAAGATGCAGAGGACATTTTCAGAGAAATCTGCTGCAATATGTGACTCAATCTCACTTCAAAGGGATCCTCTTCTGGCCCAGAAAGTCATTTTAAACTGAAGCACCACTTCTTATCCCAAAGGAAATCAAGTACCAGAGGGTCTTATCCTGCCATCTTGTGGCAGATTGGAGTATGGAAAGGGAAATGGTTGCACAGGTGGAATGCCTACTTTGTAACAGGCACTCTACTCTGTTCACGCGCTGGATGCAGGAGCTATATAGGCAGCCAAAAAGCCACAATCCGTTGTCCTCAAGGAGCTTAAAATCTATAGGACAGGAGGTATTAATCAAAAAAAATTCGCACAAACACATGTAAAGTGGTCTGAAGGAGCTTACATGATCTGAAAATGAATATAAGGGACTCAACCTGGACACGGAAGGTGGAGAAAGCTTCCCTGAAGATGAGATGATTAACATGAGGCCTGGATATGGGCAGGGATGTTTCAGGGGAGAAACTGAGGGAAGTTGATTTCAGAGAAAGGGAACAGTGGCCATAAAAACTCTGCAGCAGGAGGAAAGCAAGGGGGGGCTCTGGTATGAGATAAGGCCAGGGAGGTAAAGACAGGATTGTGCAGAGCCTCAGAAACCAGGAAAATAAGGGAGTTTTCTTTATCGTATAAGCAGAGTGAAACCATAACATGGTTTAAAGCAAGGAGGAGAGACAAAATCAGATCTGCATTTCAAAAAGACTGAACTGTGTACCAGTCAGGGTCCAGTCACGACACAGAAACTACACAGTAATTTGAACAGGGAAAGTTTAAATCAAGAATTACTAACTCTTTAACAGGAGATTGAAGTAATGAGGGACTGGTCTACAAGATAGAAGCAAAATTCTAAAAAATATACACATATCACATATAAGGAGCAGCCACTCCCCAAGAAAGGGCCTCCCACTCCCAGGGCTGAGACCCAGACCTTATTGGAGAGGAAACTTCCATGGCCCCCTGGTTGGCAGAGACGTCACAGTGTTGCAACTTGCTGCAAATGTCCCCTCTAGGGTGCCAGGGGAAGCCCTTCAAAGGGAGGTAACCCTCTGGAGGCACTCCACTAGGAAACCACGTAAGGGGAGCATCCACAAGAAGTTTCTGACTGCTGGGTGCTGCTGGCCACAGTGCACTGCAGAAGCTGGGCTCAGGAACCTAGTTCTGGAGAAGCTGGGCACTGAAAATCCGTGCACACTGCAGGAGCCTGCATGGAGCAGTACGTCCCAAATAGGAAAGAAAACCCCTTCCTCCTCCAGTGTCTCTCCAGTGCCCTCTACTGACAAAGGTTAGCATCGTGCCTTCTGGCAAAGGAAAATTATTTAAAGGCCCCAGCAGAGCAGGCAGTTTGAAGCCAGCACCCATCTTGTTAGTTTGGATGAAAAAACACAAGAGGTTATATCGTCCCCAGGCAGGGACAGAAAGGACACAGACCCAGGCCCAAGAGACATAGAAGTAGTTGGTAGAGTGCTGACAGGCAGCTAATCAGCACTATCCTGAACACATAAGCACCAGATGCACCTAATGAAATCTCAAACAGAATATTTTTCAGAGTCCAAGTCTCTTGAGACAGAACAGGCCTCCGTGGGACTGGAAGTAACTAAGTAACATCTATTAACATGACTCTACGGGACCTTCAATCAACAACATCCACCTTCTCAGGAGACCCCTGCCTCAAATTTTGCCCTTAAAAATCCTCACTTCTGGGGCACCTGGGTGGCTCAGTCAGTTGAGCTTCTGACTTTGGCTCAGGCACTGATCTCACAGATTGTGAGTTTGAGCCCCATGTTGGGCTCTCTGCTATCAGGGTGGAGCCTGCTTCAGATCCTCTGCCCCCCTTTCTACCAAAAAATATTTTTTTAAAAGAAGGAAAAAAAAAACCCTCACTTGTAAGCCACTGGGGAGTTCAGGACTTTGATCATTAATTCCGCATTCTCCACACCAATAAATAGCCTATCTTTCTTCACTCCAAAAGCTCAGTGTCAGTCTTTTATTGGCTCGCTGTTCATGGAGCTGACAAACTCTCATTTGGTTCAGTTTCACATGTACAATGGATTTGAAACTGAGATTGGTCTCTATGTGGAGAGCCTCCTGAGAGAGGAGCAAATAGACCAGTTAGGAGGTACTAAGTAGTCCAGGAGAGAGAGGAGAACATGATATTAACCTATAAGGTGCTGGACAGTATACATTAATAAGTTCCACCGTGGATTACAGAAAAGACACCAAATAGCGTGGTTTATGTTGCTGTGCTCACTGGATTTGCATACATGCTGCCTTGGAAGGCGTAGCTAAGAAAGCAAAGAGGGTCAGCTGTCATGGGTCCTTAGATAAGAAATTGATAGCATCAGCTGCACTGAAGCACAGGAGAGCTTCATAAGGCACAGGAGTGGTATTGCTCCCAAGAGACATTACCCTACACACCAGGTGCAATCAAAACTACATCTAATCCATGCAAACACTACCACAGTCAGGCTTGCAAAAGTAGGCCTTTGGGTCTAAAAAGTTACTAGAGAAAAATGAGCACAATTTGTAACAAAACATCATTCCTATTTTTAAAAAGCTTTTAAATGAATGACCTTTTTTTTTTTTTTTTTTTTAACAGCCAGTACGTCTGGCCTTCATACAGGCTTTCAATTCACCCAATGTCTCAAGATCATCAGGGGGGCAGGGTCCAGGTGAAGGGGGTAAAGTGCCATAGCTTATCTGTAAGGAGTCATCCCTCATTCCTCCAAAGCATTAATATCACCAGCTGGTAGATCTTGAATACTGCCTGAGAAGCCAGGGTTTGAAGTAAATTTGTCAACAACCAAAATTTACTAAACACAAAAACAAACAGAAGTTATAATGGCTCCTTCTGAGTAGTGGAACTAAGGGTGGGGAGAGGAGGGGGGCAGTGATTTTTTAAATACACCCTTTTATGTGGTTTGATATTCTTTTAACCAGCCCTGAAATAAAGGTGGAGAGAAGCATTCAAATGAGTAAAGTCATTATATCATTACAACACTGGACTGGAATTTTAATTACTCAAAGATTACTCTTGGGTCTGAAAGTGATTCAAGGACTTTTTATTATCTGAGAGTGGCTGAAAAAGATATAGGACATGGCTGAGATGGTCTGTGGGGAAAGAACACAGTGTCCCTCTGCTAGCACTTCTTTGATCTCAGCTCTCTCAATATAAGGGCATCCACAGCAAGTGCGCCAAAAAAAGAACTGTTTAGAATTGAGCTCTGCTATTAAGGAGGGCACTTGTGATCAGCACGGGGTGTTGTATTTAAGTGATAACGAATCACTAAATTCTACACATGAAACTAAAACGAGTATTATGCTGTATGTTAACCAGAATTTAAATTAAAACTTGGGAGAAAAAAAAAAGAAATAATTGAGCTCTGCTTGTTCAGTGGAACTAAGATTTGGACAAGTCTGAATCTAGGCTTGGTTTCTGAGATAGAGTTGAACAAGCTCCTTTATTCCATGAAAGTTTTCCTTGCTTCCTGCAGACGGAGTGTGATAATGCTGTCTCATCAAAACAAAACTCTTGTTTTGGTGGCATTAATCAATATATAAAAATCTCTGGAGGCACGAATCAGTAGTGAAACAGATCATCCTGGTGGTTGAGTTTGCAAAGGAGGACTTGGCTGAAAACCTTGAATCCATCATCATGCCCATAAAGAAGATATAAAAGGGTAAGGATACAGTTTGGAAGAGGAGTTGGAGGATGTCTTTGGAGAACGCTGCTGATCTTCCAACCAAAGATGGTGGGTATGAGAGGCCTGCCTCTAACTTCAAGGTTAGACCTCCCCAGGATCCGCCAGCGAGCCTGCAGTGAGGAGCCACAGTGGACTGCCGTCTGACTCCCATCTAGGAAATATGGAGAATAATGGTGCCTTCCAGGTGTGGCAATTTATCAGGGCTGATTCTTTTATTTGTGGAGCACTTTCAGAGATTCCTCCTGCAAAGCCTCTCCTCCAGCAAGCCACTCAACATCTGCATCTAGCAGTACAACTCCAGCCCCCTCTGCTGAGGTCCCCTCACCTTGGAGAAAGGCCCTTTAGGAGAGTTCCTCTCCAAGTGACCACCACACCAGCTCCCTACCACAGACCCACCTCGCACAGACAGAACTCATTCATTATTGCCCTCCTCTCATAAGTGCAACTGGTTCCTAAATCTAATTCTACCCATGGGAAAGTAACGCATTTGCTCCACCTCCAAAGCTTTGAAGTAACAGCCTGGCTGCCAGCCATAATTAACGGTTCAAGAAAAAAATATTAGTACTTAGACTATAAACAGACCAACACACACACTCTAAATTTCTGGGTTGCATGGGTGGGACCGCAAAATATTCCACCACATGTACATAACTATATTTTAAATGATGAATTGCCTATTGGTAGACGGTTAGATCGCCATCAATTTTTTTATTAACACAATTCCTACAAATCAAACTGCGGGGTCACGTGGGGCTCCAGCCAGGCGCACCACCCAGATTCTGACTCTCCGGAGACAAACGCCAGGTCCCTGCGGCCTCGGCACTGCGCACTCTCCGTCGCTCCCGCAACGCGCATGCGTCACTCAGTCCCGTTTTCCGCAACCATCTTTCTGGGTCGTGTTGCCCTCTTCGGAAAATACAGTCTTTCCTCCTTGTGGAAGTTGCCTCAAGATAGCTAAGGGTGGCTTCCAGAATAAACTCCATCCTAGAGAGCACGCCCCTCCACGAATCACCTGCCCCAAAGCGTGTGCTTACCGGCCTGCTTGGGGGACTGGGCAGGGCTCCAAGGAGGCAGGAAGCCTATCAGAACCGAGGCCCCGCCCCCTTCGCACCACCTGCTCCAGACTGGTAGGGTGGTATTCTTGAAGATTTGTTGTGAGGGTTAAATTATTAAAACTTCTGATGCTTAAAGAGCATAGATAATTTGTAGCTACTATTAACTGCCTCCATGTCTACTTATTTTCCTTCCGGTGTTAGTAGTAATTTGGCTTCACTTCGCCAAGATTAATCTTGTGTGTTCGATCATGTATCACTTTCTCAAGAACTTATTAGTTCTCACTCCTATGGCCTCCACTTTATACTTTTCTAACTGGACTTTCTCCTTCAGCCCATCTCCGGAATCATTTATACACAAATATCCTCCTGTTGTCTTGGATCCTCAATGCTATCTCGTTCTTCCTAACTCATGAAAACTGTAAAAAGGTTACCACATCCATTTCTTCATCCCCCCCCCACCCCATTTACTTCACTGGAATCTGGCTCCACTAAAACTATCCCCAGCAAGTGACATTAGATCTAGTGAACGAACACTTACATGCTATACTATCTACACCTGACACATCTATGCCTGTAATCCCTGTAAACCCCTCTGCACACCCACTGGTATTCCTAATGCTCACACTCATTTTCCTACCTCTCTGATCACTCTTTATCTGCCACAAGTTTGTCTCATTTGTCCTGTCTCCCTCTGTTGGCTCCCAGGCCACCCTAGTACTGTTTCTTTCACTCTCCGTTCATAGGCAAGCTTTTTCATGTCGTTTTGGAGTGCCAGTGACCCCAAGTCTACATCCACCTCTAGCCTAGACCTTTCTTCTGAGCTTCAGACTCTTGGTTATCCCACAGGAACGTCAGACTTAACACCTCTAAAACTTACCTTTTCCAGCAAACCTGCTTCAGTTCCTGTACATTATCACCTTCCTGTGCTCATCTCAGTGCATGGCATCATGTGCTGTCTCAAAACAGAAATTGAGGAGCTACCTTAGGATCCTCCCTCTCCCTCGCCCACAGTTCTCAGTCTGTTCCCTGGGAAACAGACTCTTGAGACTTGTGTGCAGGTGGTTTATTGGGGGGAGAGGGAGGAGACAAGCTCTCAGGAACAGCATGTGAGGCCTGAGGGAGGAAAGGTGAAGTGGGAGGGGGTTGAACAGTTGATGCAGTTCAAACAGTGGCCTCAGTCAATCCTACCACGACCTGGAATGGCCCTTCACTGAGGCAATGAGTGGAGCACATGCCCCCCAATTAACCTGTCACTGCAAGTGACCTTTCAGGAAGGGGCGTGACCTTAGGTAAGGTGGCTCTCTTTCCTGTGGGCAATTCCTATAGAGGGTCTAGGGTGAGAAGCATTGGCCATCAAAACTCCTAGCATGTGGGGCACCTGGGTGGTTCAGTCAAGTGTTTGACTCTTGGTTTTGGTTCAAGTCATGATCTCACCATTCATGGGATTGAGCCCCGCGCTGGGCTCTGCACTGACAGCATGGAGCCTGCTTGGGATTCTGTCTCTCTCCCTCTCTCAGACCCTCCCTCACTCACATGCACATGAGTGTGCTTTCTCTCTCTCAAAAGTAAACATTTTTTAAAAAATTCTCAGCATCTGGAGGGATGAGTAGTCTACAAGAGGAAAACTGGGCATCACACCACAGTACCCACTACATCCCCATACTCCATTAGTTACCAAGTGTTTTACTGATTTCTATATTTTAATTTAAAATAAGATCCCTCGGGGCGCCTGGGTGGCGCAGTCGGTTAAGCGTCCAACTTCAGCCAGGTCACGATCTCGCGGTCTGTGAGTTCGAGCCCCGCGTCAGGCTCTGGGCTGATGGCTCAGAGCCTGGAGCCTGTTTCCGATTCTGTGTCTCCTTCTCTCTCTGCCCCTCCCCCGTTCATGCTCTGTCTCTCTCTGTCCCAAAAATAAATAAACGTTGAAAAAAAAATAAATAAATAAATAAAATAAGATCCCTCATCCTTCAGACTAGTTTCTTCACTATTCAAAAAATATGAGTCTAAATTTTTTTAATTAAAAAAATTTTTTAACGTTTAATTTTGAGAGACACAGCGTTGAGCAAGGGAGGAGCAGAAAGGGAGACACAGAATCCGAAGCAGGCTCCAGGCTCTAAGCTGTCGGCACAGAGCCCATCACGGGGCTTGAACTCACAGACTGTGAGATCATGACCTGAGCCAAAGTTGGATGCTTGACCAACTGAACCACCCAGGCTCCCCCCAAAAATAGGAATCTAAATGCACCAAGCACTGTGGCAGGAACAAAGTAATGGGTGAAATAGACATCGTTCTTGCTTCCAAGATACTTACAGTCTAGTTGGGAAGTGAATAATCATCCAAATATATACTTTAAAACTATGGTAAGTGTTCTGAAGGAAAATTAAAAGTGCAGAATGCTATGAGATCTTACCAAGAAGGGAGGCTTGCCCAGCAGAGTGAGGGTGGGGGTGGGGTGGGGGTGGAGGCAGGGAAAGTTTCCCCACAGAAGTGTCAGAGACAAGGGGCGCCTCGGTGGCTCAGTCTGTTAAGCGTCTGACTTCAGCTCAGGTCATGATTTCACAGTTTGTGAATTCAAGCCCTGCATTGGGCTCTGTGCCAACAGCTCAGAGCCTGGAGCCTGCTTCAGATTCTGTGTCTCCTTCTCTCTCTGCCCCTCCCCACTCACCCTCTGTCTCTCTCTGTCTCTCAAAAATAAATAAACATTAAAATTAAAAAAAAATTTTTAAGTGTCAAAGATGAGTGGGCATTAACTAGGTATGAGCTTGGTTGTGAGGCTGGGGTGGGAGTGGAACAGTGTGGACAAGGTAACGAAATTGCAAAGTCTTGTGACAGATGGAACAAGGAGCTGGAGGACCCAAAAGGCCAGCAAATCTGAAATGCAGAAACTGAGAGGGAGGAGCAGTAAGAGACGAAAATGAAGAGGCAAGCAGGAGCCAGGTGATGCAGAGCTAAATATTTGGGTCTTTTTTCCTAAAAGTAATGAAAGCCACTAAACAGTTTTAATCTGTCAGGCATAAATGATATACCTCAACAGAATATTCAACTACCCCAATCGATGTAGATAAAATGGATCATATAAATATACAAAATGGCTAAAACCTAAATTCTGTTAATGCTAAGTGCTGGGGGCAAAATATATCTATATATTCAAAGCAGGTGGTATTACTACAACAACCTGCTTCTCTACCTCTGATGCCTACCTGTGGTTCCTGTGAACAGTAACACTTAGCTCTTATTGACTGTATACTAAATGCTAGTGTGTTAAGTGCTTTGCATAAATTAAATGACTTAATAAAACATCTTTGCAAAGTGGGCACTATTTCGACACTGAGATACAGAGTGCAACCTGTAAAAGTTCTCGCAGGCAGTAAATGGCAGAATAAGACATGAAGCCAGACGTCCAATTATAAAGCTAAAGCTTGAACTAATACACCGAAACATCCCGCCTAAGCTTCAGAAACACCCAATCTCACCTGACTTGGGTTTTTTCACACTGTTTTGGACTTTCTCCCATCGTGCCCAACTCATGAGATCACACCTGTTTTGTAAATTGATTGTCAACCAAACTCCATACAATAAACCACAGGCCACCCCTAGAACCAGAGCATTGATTCCATTGGTTCTGGCTCATTCTCTCCTCACCAGCCCAAGATTTTGATGTCCCAGTCATCTGGTAGCTAAACCCAACAGTTTTTAAAAAATATTTGCTAGAAAAATACAAACTTACCTGAATATGAGCCAAAGAGAAACAAGGAGGCAAATCAGTCTTCTCCTAATAATTGTTTTATTATCCTGCTTTTGATTTTCTACCCTCTATTCCTAATCAAGAGCTAGGATGTTCCAAATTGTAGGTTTATAAAGTTAGGAAAGTACCCACTAGATGTCAGCCTTGAGCTGCAATGGGGTTTACTGGGACGTGGCCAGGGAGGTAAGCTGTTATGGAGAGAGCAAGAAATGGAAAAAAAAGGTTTAGAGTTTGGGGGATTTCTTTTGTACTCTAAACTAAGACTGGAATTGTAGTTAGCTCTTTGTACCAACACAGTAGTTTGATTTCTCAACAAGTATAATTGGGCCAATACATTAGATGATGTCACTTCTCTGCTCAACAATCTCCAATATGTTCCCTTCTCATTCAGAGTAAAAACTGAACTCCTTACCACAGCCTATTAATACCCCACTCTACCATCCCCATTCTCACCCACTTCAGCCACACTCTCCCCTGAACACACCTGGACACTGTGGCCATCTTCTCAGGAGAGGTCCTCGTGGACACCTTTTGTAAAATGGCACCCAGCCTGCACCACACCACCCATAGCGACTTATTTTTTGTCTAATACTTATCACCACCTGACACACTACATTTACTTACTGTCAGTGTCTCTCTGGGATAGACTTCCAAGAGTCATTTGTTTTCATTCAGTGAATGCTTATTAAAAACCTAATATAGGGGAGCCTGGGTGGCGCAGTCGGTTAAGCGTCCGACTTCGGCCAGGTCACGATCTCGCGGTCCGTGAGTTCGAGCCCCGCGTCGGGCTCTGGGCTGATGGCTCAGAGCCTGGAGCCTGTTTCTGATTCTGCGTCTCCCTCTCTCTCTGCCCCTCCCCCGTTCATGCTCTGTCTCTCTCTGTCCCAAAAATAAATAAACGTTGAAAAAAAAAATTAAAAAAAAAAAAACCTAATATAAAGAAGGCACTGAATTATGGGAAGTATGAGAGACATTATCTTATTGATGAGAAGCACAGTCTCTTGCTCTTAACTCATATAACATCTCAGAGAGAATGCATGCACAATATTTTAAAAGGTTTTACAAAAAGAACTATTTGACAATCATGGCTGCCCACTGTGGAAAACTATGGGAACAACAAAAACGTGATGCATGCATTCACCTCTAGGCCTATTTACTACCCTGCCTCCAAATAGAAGATTGTTCAATTCTTAAACCCTCCTTGGAAGATGTTTTCTGCAGAGTAGGAGCCTTTCTTCGTGGTAACCCATTCCCGTCCCCTGCATTTGAAACCCATTTATTTTGGTTTGTCCTCAATGCAAATGAAAACCACCCAGTTACCTTTCTCCAGATTATTCAATATGCACTATTTAAAGGTGTTCTTTGCTTTGATCTTTAATTCGAAGCTGAGTTGTATTTTTGCCCAGAAGACTCAATTAAGTTTCATTATCTCCATGTCCATTCTCCCATTCCTATACCTCATGCCCCTGGGGAAAAAATAACCATTGTCCTTTCTGCGAAAGAAAAACAAAAAGTGAAAGTCAAGAAAAATAATCCACCATATGCATATGGCCTGGGTTCCACCAAACTACTAGGAGTAAATTCAGGCTCCTCTGGACCGAAATCAATATTTAGCCTCTTTCCAACCCCTCCACCCTCACAGACACTGTCATTCTAATGGAAGGAAGGAAGGAAGGAAGGAAGGAAGGAAGGAAGGAAGGAAGGAAATAAATAAGGGAGGGGGGAGGGAGATGTTTGAGCAGATTATCACTCGAAGATTATTTTTTAAGAATATGGAAGAATGACTAGTAAATTTTAAACAGCTTTACTCTCCAACACAGATTTGTCTGTAATGCTGCTGATGTTTAATATAAGAACATGTATGAGTTCCAATAGAGAACATTTTGGTGCACTTTCCTTGGATCTACAACCTATGATCTATTTGGATATTTTCTCTCCTTTTAAAGAAAATTTGCTCCTATTTCTTTAAAGTAGAGAAGCATATGACTGTTTCCCTCTGAAATCTTTTCCGTTGCTTTGAAGTACAGCCAAACATATCCCATGCATAATCCTGTTAATTTATTTCTTCTCCTTATGGAAACATTCCAAATAAATGTGGCCACTTGAAAGGTGCTAATACAATTAAAATGACAAACTCATTTCAATGGATTTTATTTTACTTTAAAACAAGATATTTACATCACCAGTTTGTTGAGAATTTAAAGCTTATTTAGATAAAAGGCCTAATGAGACTCTGCTAAGTTATGAATATTACTAGCCCTTAAGATTTTAAGGATAATTTGGCTGCTTTATAACATTATGCTGTAGACAAACTTCAGCCAGGAGTTGGACTCACAGCAAGAAATTGAACCAAACTCCCCAGACTGTGGTGCTCATTGTAGTTCTAAATCTAAGCTTAGGACAATATTTATTGTCTCTCCTATTTTAAAGTGAATTATATCAGGTAGGTTTGGAAACTAGCCAATGTTTGAGGGTAGGGAATTTCTGCTCTCACAAAGGTAATGGTCAGACTGATCAGAACAAATTGTTCTTGAGACGAGAGTCCAAGAATTGTTCGGAAAAATAGCTTAATTTAGAAGTCAGCCAACTTCTTTACCCACCCCTTCCTTCAAAGTCCAACTGCCCCAATTTTCTCATAAAAATACACAATTTCACTTATCTGTACTTTATCTGACAATTGTGTTCCTCCAGCCCTCTCCTCCTCTGGGCTGGGTTCTATAATATCCTACCCTCCTACCCTCCACTTGGTTCTACCAAGGAGATGAGCACCTCAATTCAGTGTGTCCAAATTAGGCCTCCAAGGAGTAGTAACTACCTTCACTGGGCTGTTTAACTCTGCACACTGGGATCGCTTCTCGGTCTTTTGGCTAAGATCAAGTGTAGTAACTCTGCACATTAGGCCCCAATAGCACAAACCAGGCTGTGTGGCTCCTAGCCCAGGAGCTCCAATTTCTCTGCCTCCAGTCTCCTTGCTATCTGCTCACCTGAGGAGAGGTCTTCCATTTCCACTGCTCCCTCTGGGTAAGCATGTGAGGCAGGCCTGTGGGCTTCACTACTAGCTGATACAATGAACTCTGCTTCTACTCCACAAACCTTGCTGCTCTCTCCCACTGCCACTCTAGAGCAGGCAGGGAGACAGGAGAGCCTATCTCCTGTCTTAGGTCTAAGCCTATTTTCCAACAGAATTTACCAGATGTTCTACATTTGGGAGATTTACTGGACCTCTGCCCAGCCAGTAATAAAGATGGTCTCCATTTTGCTGGCAGTTCTTATATAAACTCTATCAGCCAGAACCTTGGAGAAAAGAAAATGGGTTGCCATCAAACCTCATCTTCAAACCCCTATTACATTTGTGATGCCCTAACTCAGATCTAACACTTACAGACACCAGGGAATTAGAACCAAAGTACCCACAATGAGATTGAGGCTCATGCCACAACCATGGCAGCTGATAGGAGTAGCTACATAAAACTGGGCAATTGGCCTTGGTCAGTGTACCAAGTTATAGCAGCTTTCACTGTAATGTCAGCTGCTTTGACACTGGAGTGTCAATCACAGCTCTAGCTGGAATCTTCAGGTGCCAAACGATTGCAGAAAAAAAAATACATTCTAAGAATCAGGAGTAGTTTTTCTTTGTAGCATACAATGAGCAAGCAGAAATCTGGCCTTAAGCAGATACAGGTGGGAGAGAAACTGTGTGTCCTTAAAACTAAAAGGCAATGCTACCTCTCAAGGACTTTGGAGTCCCAGTAGATAGGACAACATGCTTGCTAGAGCCAAGAAAGGATCCCTTCAAATCAGGCTTTTCTTCTTCAAGCATGGATGAGAACCGTAATGGCTAGATTAGGCAGACCTCTAGTGTGGGAACTTATGGAGTATGGGCATGGCTCTCCTTTGGTATACAGGATATGTCAAGGGACTAGCAACCAAGGCTATCAGAGCAGAGAGTAAAAGGAGCAGCAGGCGAATGGAGTCTTAGAATCCCTGGACAGAATATCATGTTTCCTATCTCAATGAATGGCATAGCTTGCCCAAGCTCTAGCTATCATTTGCTCTCCATCACAACCCACATCCAAGTTTATCCCATTCATAATTCTGTTGATACTGTAGGTTAGGTGCTACTCTCCCATCTAGAAATATTCAAGGGCGCTAGAAACTTGTGTGTCTCTGCCTCTGGTATGCTAACAACAGCATCCTTTCATAAACATAAATCATGCACTCCATGGCTTAAGATTGATCAGTGGGTCTCTAATGGCCTTTGACATAAAACCCAAAACACTTCACACAACCTCTCTAGCTGAATCTTGCTTTGAATTGTTATTTAGCTGACTCTTCATTAGTCTTCAAATGGCAACTGAAATATCTTCTTTAGCTTTCTCTGGCAGCTCCTCACCAGCTTGTTAGATGCTCTTCCTCTATGCTCCCATCCTTTTTTTTTTTTTTTTACATCTGTGGATCCTATCACAATAATGTTGGGTTACCTAGCTCCTCCACCCAGGGAAAAGCTCGGTAAGTGGAGGAACCATGTCTTTCATGATATCTAATGATAGCTGCTAGCACATGGGAGGCTCTCCAAGTGCTAGTGACCCAAAGATGAATAAAATACATCTCCTGCCCTTGAGAAGCATAGTCTAGCCTAGAAGGCAGTTAAACAAATAAACTAGAACAAATTAACTAGAACAATGTAAGTGCTATGACAGATGTATCATCAAAATTCTATATAAGCAACTTCCATCCCTACAGTGCCATCATCTTATACATACCACTAGTCACACTGCTGAAATTTTGCTTGACTGTCTCCCAGAATGCTGTAAGCCCAAGATAAGGGTTGGGAAAGGGGAGGGGAAGGAGAGACACAGACTGTATCCTATTCATCTTTGAATCCTCAGTGCCTCACACAGAAGAAGCTGGCATATAAAGGTGCTGTATATACTGAATATACGGAGAAATTAATCATACCTTTCCTAGGGGGTGGGAGGTGACCAAAGCAAGCTAAAATGAGAAAATCGACACTATCATTGAACCTGAAAGTCATCTCCCAGAATGAAAGGAAGACAAATGACATGAGCAAAGGCATCAAGAGGCAGAGCCGGGGGTGGGGGGAGGGGGGGGCGGGGAAACAAGCACAGCTGATTTTAGGAAGATGCCCAAAGTAAATTCAAAGCCTGAGTATATTCTGCCACTCTGCTCCATCCTCTCAGGGATTCTTGGATGTCCTAAGAGACTCACAGTGAAGAGGTACTTATCCTAGGTCCCCTATTCACTTATGAAATACACTGAAGAATTCTGACCTCACATCACATAACTCAGAGGTAGTCAGTCACAAGAATGGCACACAAAATTCAGCATTTTTCATTCACTACAGACCAAGTACTAGCATGCCCAAAATTCAAATAGAACTGAGACCATAGTTGTCATTCCCCATAGTCTTGTCTCAAATATGCCAAAACAACTTATTTTGGTAATGTAAGCTGTAACTTTTTAGTAGGGTTCAATAAAAGGAGCTATAGAAAACATGTATCAAAAGAGAAAAAGGCCTAGTAATTTCACGTAATGGACAGTTACATGAACAGTTAACAATGATTCTGTGAAATTATTTTATGTAACATAACCCATGCTCTTTAGCTGGCGGAGTGACAGTGAACTTCAGGCTTTGTTCTAAACCAAACCCTTAAATGTGCATCAATGGCAAAGAATGAAGTCAAAATGAAAATACTGTATTCCGGTTTATATTTTTAATTTATGAAAACTTGTTGAAGGAAGTTCACACACACACCAATACACTCTCTAAATTTCCATGCTCCTCATCACTATTTCACATTTGGCCTGTTTTTTAACGAATGAGCCAGAACCAGACCACCATAAACTCTTAGAGGAAAGCCCCTAAATCCATCATGCGTATAAGACAGAGCTGTACTTACGAGGCTCCATGGCCTCAGTGCCTATAGATGTTGCATGGTTTTGCCTCGTAAAAGGAAAAAAAAAGGATAAATCCCACTCATGGTTTTATTGAATACATTATTTAGAATCTAACATGTATAATTTCAAAAACGCAGAAGAATGGGGCACCTGGGTGCCTCAGTTGGCTAAGTGTCTGGCTCCTGATCTCAGCTCATCATTATCTGGTGGTTCACAAGTTCAAGCTCCGCATCGGGCTCTGCGCTGATGGTGCGGAGCCTGCTTGGGATTCTGTCTATCCTTCTCTCTGCCCCTCCCCTGCTTGTGCTCTCTCTCTCAACACAAATCAACATTAAAAAAATTTTTTTTAACACACAGAAGAGTAAAATAAACAGAAAATCTATTTTGTGTTGTCTGAAACTTTTGAAATAAGGAATGTTGACTAGAATACTCTGCATTAAATGGCAGTGTGTGGTTTTGCAGCCTATAAAAAATGACATTCTTGGGGCGCCTGGGTGGCTCAGTTGGTTGAGCGTCTGACTCTTGGTTTCAGCTCAGGTCATGATCTCGCGGTTCGTGAGTTCGAGCCCCACATCGGGCTCTGCTCTGACAGCATGGAGCCTGCCTGGGATTCTCTCCCTCTCTCTCTGCCCCTCCTCTGCTCTGTCTCTCAAAATAAACTTAAAAAAAAATTTTTTTTTTTAAATGACATTCTTTACATTAAGAAAACAGGGTGAAAAGAGAAAAAATTAGGAATGTGGAATTGAGAAATACCCTAAATATGGTGGAAAATGTTAAGAGACATAAGCGACATGGAGGGGAAAATCCTAGTACCAAGAAAGCAGTATAAGATTTCAGTGATCCTCTGGCAACATAAAATTGTGTTTCTAGCATTGTACAAAGTCTACCATGATGAACAGCCTATCAGATTATAATGCCTTCCACATCAAAATTCAAATGTATCTATATGGGAAATGTTCCATAATGTCAGGTCTGGTTATACAATGGGTCAGTAAGCAATCTTTACAAAAATTCCTTGACAGCAATATTTGCAGAAAAATATTTTAGCCCAATTGATATTTATTCTGTGTAGGGCTAGAAAAAAACAAAGAGATTCTAACTTTCTATATTCGTGTTAACTTAGAAACATATCTATTATAAGAAGGCTTACTGTATCAGGGGTGCCTGGGTGGCTTAGTTGGTTGAGCGTCCAACTTTGGCTCAGATCACGGATCTCACAGTTCATAAGATTGAGCCCCACACTGGGCTCTCTGGTCAGCACAGAGCCCACTTCAGATCCTCTGACTCCCTCTCCCCTCTGTCCTCCCCTGCCCCCCTCATGCTCTCTCTCTTAAAAATAAACAAATATTAAAAAAAATAAATAAAAGGGTTACTATATCAAATTCATGCCATATTATCTGTCTTCGTTATTAGTAAAAATATTTACAAATAGGATACCAACATCAAACTCTGTAATAGTATCTTTTTAAAATTCAATTTTATTATGGCTTTAAGGAAATATAGGCATCTAAGCTCTTTCTAAACTATAACATTTTTTTAAATTATTCTTTTCAAAGAATGTTGTAAACACTTTAGTTTTCAATATAAAAAGATACTTGGGATGAACAATTCGTGATTTTATATAATCATACAGAGTGAAGAGGAAATGATATTAAATCAAACTCCCAAACCCAAATATCTGGGTAACATAGTCAAATACTTTAAAGCTGGTGTGTGTGTGTGTGTGTGTGTGTGTGTGTGTGTGTGTGTACATTTATAACAATTTTTAACTACCATAGGAGCATCCAAAATCGATCTGAAAGCTGCTTGTCTAAACTTTTCAAATTCAACAATTTCATCATTTCTTCCTCATTAAAAAACCAGAAGATTTAAACATAGCAGAAGTGCAGGACCAGTATGACCATTCCTCTCGATAGCAATAATATCTACTTTGGGATTGGCTAGATCTAAGGCTAATGGTTAAATGGAATCTGGAATCCTCCCAAACCAGCTATGATGAATTCCTTTGAACACCGTTTTGGACAGACAGCCCTTGAGGGGTTCACTCTGGAAAACAGAAACACGAGGTCATTTCCAAATCCACTGCATCAGGGAAGAATTTAGAAAAACCTCTTGAAGACACAGCCATAGTTTTATGCTTCATGCTGCTCAAAGATAGCTCTAGTCTACCATAGATTTAAATAAAAAGAAAATTAGGAAAGGAATTTCCAGGGGCGCCTGGGTGCCTCAGTCAGTTAAGCTTCCGACTTCAGCTCAAGTCATGATCTCACAGTTCATGAGTTCAAGCCCCGCGTCGGGCTCTGTGCTGACAGCTCAGAGCCTGGAGCCTACTTCAGATTCTGTGTCTCCCTCTCTCTCCGCCCCTCCCCCACTCATGCTCTGTGTCTCTCCCTCTCAAAAGTAAATAAACATTAAAAAAAGGAGTTTCCAGGAAACATTTTAAGACCCTACTGAAACCCAAGATCTGATTTTAGTCTTTGACGAAAAGATGTCACTCAAACATTTATTTTTCATTCCTGATTCTGTGAAAAGGCTTCTGAAGACCAACTTTAGCTTCCGTCCAACCTAGGTCCTCAATGCTTAGAGCTCAAGTCTTTTTCATAAGGTGTAATTATTTCAATTCTATTCCTAAGGAACCAGTAGGGTTTGTTTTCTATGGATGTGCTCCCTGTTCCCCCAGAATGTGTCACATTTCCTCTGATCTTCACACAACAGTCCTCTGAGATAGGATAGACAAACTCTCTCCATTTTACTAATGACTTGCCAAATAACTTGCTGTAAGCAAAGCTAAAATGCCAGAACCAAATGCTCAAGTCCAGAACTTCATTTTTTATGCAAAAACATCAAAAAGAGGTATGACTACTAATTTACTAATGACTCTATTTGAACATATGGATGATATAATCCACACATGGGTTATTCCCCTTGGAGCTTGGCCACAACATCAATCTAGGCCAAAACTGAGAGTTTACTTGCAAATGATGGCCAGAAATTTACCTTCATTTGTTTTAGACACCAAATACCTAATTGGCCCTCACTAGGAGACTACTTTTCTGTTGGGCAATAGAAAGGAACTTAAAAATCCACAGCTGCCATGAGAATGACATAAAAGGGAAAGTTGTTAGCCCAGGGGAGAAAAAAAGAATTCCCAAGGAAGTTATAAGGAAATGTATACAATACTCATGTTACTTTTTAAGATTTTAAACATCAGAAATGAATCCAGCTATATCACTCATGTTTTCCCATAAATAAATGTAAATGACTTCACTATTTTATAAATTTAAATGACTATACTATCAATGTAAGTGACTATGCTATTAAACTAGAACCTTGTGATTAAAGACTTTTATACCTATAATATACTTAGTTCTTCTTCATGATTACTGCTTTAAATCTAACAAAAGAGATTCATCATCTTCCACTTTCACCTGGGGTTTAAAAGTAACTTTTAAAGCCTCGGGGGTTGAGATTTCCCCTCCTTCTGTGGGAGGATATACAGCCCTGGCCTCCTCATGGTCTGTTTCACTGAGCTCATCAGTGTAGAGCTCAGTGATGGGGCCCAGAGACTCGCTCCTGGCAATGATGTCCACACCCATCTCCCTGACCTCTTCTGCATCTTCAGCCACAGTTTGGTCTTTAGCTTTCCGAAGGCTACGCATCTTAAAAGCTTCCTTTGAGGGAGCTGCGTTAGAAATGGATTTCTTAAACCTTTCCCCTGACTGTTTCAGCCTCTCTCCCGACTGCCTTAACCTTTCTCCCGACTGCCTTAGCCTTTCTCTCCTCTCCGGGGTCACTATTCTAGTTCTAATTCTGTTCACTTTCTTGTCAAAATTCTGCCGTGTCTTCTGCATGTTTTCTTTGGAAAATGCCTTTTTGATATTATCAATGCGCTCCTTGCCTGACTTTCTAAGTCTGGCAGATCTGCTTTCTTCAACATAATACTCTTCATCCGAAGACAGATCTATTGGAGGGTCAAAGACATCGTCTTCAGCCTCTTGATTCTCAGTTAGGTTTCTGTCTTTAACAATAGACAGGGATGTCGGGCACCGAACCTCCTCCTGAAGGAGAGAAAAAGAAAGCATGTTAGACATCAGCTCTTTTACCTTCTGGCCATGCCTTTTCAATCTCCTCCATGGGTTGTTCACCTTCTGCCTGCTCCTTAACTATTAATATTTCTCAGGGTTTCTCTCTCTGTGTCCTGTTTTATCTCCCAAGTTCAATCAGAGCAAACTGATCCACTCTTCTGTATTCAGATCCAATTGTAAGCAAACTCACAAATATTTTATCTTCACCTCTCCTCTTCTCCTAAGATGAAGATGCAATTCTAAATGATAGACTTCACCTGGATGTAACAGGGACACACCTCAAACTTAACATGTCCAAAAATTAAGGTCGACCCAGCATCCTCTCCACATCTTCTTTTCCTGGGTTTCTCAGCACCAGCACCCATCCAGGTGCCACCCAAATAGAAATCTGAGAATTTTCAACCCCAATATTTCCCCTCCTTGTCATCCCATGTCCAACAGGTCACCAAGCACTCTCAAGAACACTGCTTAGTAACTCCTGTCCCCTCCTCCTTACCACTACCAATGTCCTAATTCAGGCCCCTGTCACCTCAGACCTGAGCTTGTACAATAATATGTCTACCTCCAAAGCATCACCTAAGTATTTCCCAGGAAATATTTCTAAAGCATAGCTCTTATCACATCCTTTCTCTACTTTAAAACTTTTGGGAACTCATAAATACTCAAAGGAGAGAGTTTAGTTCTTTAGTATGATCAGAAGGCTCTTCAGTTTGAGCTAAACCTACTTTCCAGCCCAGCAACACACAACCACTCTCTACTCCTCAAACAGTGTTTTCATCCCTTCATGCCTGTGTGTATCTTTCTTTTTCATTATTCTTTTTTTTTTTTTTTGCTCACTTTAATCCCTTTCACCTCTTTTCAGCTCTGTCAACAAAATCTTCAAGAATCAATTAAAAAGTCCCCAACTTTCCTCAAGAAGCTAATTCTTTCCCCAATTTATACCAGAATGACATGTGCATACCTCTACTTATAATACCACTAATACCACTGTTTGAATGAATTGGAACTCTGCTCATTTATATACTGAGGCCTTCACTAAATAATAGGTTCGATGAAAGCAGAGATGTGTCTTATTTATGTTTTATGCCCAGTATCAGAGAGCCTTGTGCATAGTAGTTATACTCAATAAATAACTATTCAATCAAAAAGGGCACAGACCTTCATTCAACAAATAGTTTCTAAGCACCTACCATGCACCAGTCAATGTTCTAGGAACTGAGAAACTCCTGTGGAGAAAGCAGAGTAAAAGAGCTTATATTCTTGTAGAGAGAGAAATAAACAAGTTAAATATGTAGTCTGTTGGATGGTGGTAAATGCTAAAGTGAAAAATAAGGTAGGGAAGGGAGATATACAGTGACTGAGGAGGATGCTTGGAAAGGCTTCACTGATAAGATGACATCCTAGCCTAGACCTGAAGGTAATGCATATATCTGAGAGGAAAACCAAAACAGCAAGAAGGCAGCATGGCAGGAGCAGAGAGATCAAGGGGCAAAAAGAGGAAAGAGGGTAAGAGAGGTAGCGAGAGGGCCAGCTTATGTAGGGGTTCTATATCTAATAATAAGGACCATGGCTCTTATTCTGAGTCTGATAGGAAGCCTTTTAAAAAGTTTTGAGAACAGCAACATGATTTGACCCATGCGGTAAGAGTATTGCTCTACTGAAAACAGGCTCTAGGGGGCGAGATAAGAAGCAAGAAGACCAGTTGGAGACCACTGAGGTAAGTCAGGTGAGAGATGAATGAGGGTGTTGGCAGAGGCGGTGGTAAGAAGCAGTCTGATTCCAGATCTACTGGGAAGGTAGATGCTGACAGGACTTACTGCTAGATTTGGATGTGGAGTGTTAGTGTCAAGGATGATTTTCAAGCACAAGGTTAGATTTCCCATTAACTGACATGGGGAAGAAAGCAGGTGGAAGAAACTGGAAGGGAAAGATGAGATCTGAGATGTCAAGTAGGCAGCTGAGTATACAAACTTGGAATTCAGGAAACAGGTCTGGACTGGAGATAGATATAAATTCTGGAGTCATTAATGTCAAGAATTAAAAATCATGAGACCAGATGGAGGAGACTATTAAGAGACTGACTGAATGGGACAACACTTAATGTTATTCTAACTCCTTGGGGCCAAGGTACATTTCAGAATTCAGAACATTTCAGATTTGAGGAAAATAACTTTTACATTACCTCTCCAGTCAGATCTTGTGAAGAAACAATTTTGTGACATGAATATGAATGAATGTTCACTATAAGGTACAATAAAGAGTATAAACAGGGGCACCCTGGGTGGTTCAGTCAATTAAGCATCCAACTCTTGATTTCAGCTCAGGTCATGATCTCACAGTTTTGGGGATAGAACCCTGCATCAGGCTCTGTGCTGACAGTGTGGCACCTGCTTGGGATTCCTTCTCCCTCTCTCTGCCCCTCCCCCACTCATGCACACACTCTCTAAATAAATAAATAAATAAACATAAAAAAAAAGGAAAAGAAAGAGTAGGGGGCACTTGGGTGGCTCTGTCAGTTAAGCATCCGACTTCGGCTCAGGTCATGATCTCATGGTTCATGGATTCAAGCCCCACGTCGGGCTCTGTGCTGACAGCTCAGAGCCTGGAGCCTGCTTTGGATTCTGTGTTTCCCTCTGTCTCTGCCCCTCCCCTGCTCATACTCTGTTTCTCTCTCTCTCAAAAATAAATAAACATCCGAAGAGGAGGAGGAGGAGGAGGAGGAGGAGGAGGAGGAGGAGGAGGAAGAAGAAGAAGAAGAAGAAGAAGAAGAGGAGGAAGGAGAAGAAGAAGGTGGCAGTTGCCTTTAAAAAAAAAAGGAAAGATGGGGCGCCTGGGTGGCGCAGTCGGTTAAGCGTCCGACTTCAGCCAGGTCACGATCTCGCGGTCTGTGAGTTCGAGCCCCGCGTCAGGCTCTGGGCTGATGGCTCAGAGCCTGGAGCCTGTTTCCGATTCTGTGTCTCCCTCTCTCTCTGCCCCTCCCCCGTTCATGCTCTGTCTTTCTCTGTCCCAAAAATAAATAAACGTTGAAAAAAAAAAATTTTTTTTTTAAAAATAAAAAAAAAAAGGAAAGAAAAAAGAGTATGTAAACATCCTTGTGCTATTTCAGGTCAGGTTTTGCCACCAAATGGGTTCAGGTCAACCCTAGGTAGCAAGCTACCCAGTATGTTATGAGAAAATTTTAATTTTTAGAAATTTTTGGATTTTGGATTTCTAAGATAGATTTCGAAACTGTAGAAGGAAAAGATGAGAAAGAACCAAAAAAGGAGAAGTATCAGCTATTGAGGCACGAAGAAATCCAAGAGAGTAGCACCCTCAGAAGCCAAGGGAAAACAAGTTTCAAGATGAGAGGGAGGGACCAACTATGTCATATGTGTCAAAGGATAAGGATGAAGATTGGGTTTGGGAACAAAGCAGACACTGGGGACCCTTGAGAACCAGCCCAGAAACACAGCTGCTAAAGAATCCCAACTTACTATTTAGGGATTATTTCCAAAACTAAACAGGCAAGACTTTAAGGATCATGAGACTCTTAAGGGAATCCATGAGTTAAAATTTCTATTTTGAATTTCCAGTATAATGCCTTTGCATATATCATTTTCTTAATGTTTACTATTTTTTGAGAGAGAGAGAGAGTACAAAGAGATGAGGGGCACAGAGAGAGCACGAATGGGGGAAGGGTAGAGAAAAAGAGAAACACAGAATCCAAAGCAGGCCTCAGGCTCTGGAGCTGTCAGTACAGAGCCTGACACGGGGTTCTAGAAACCACTAGATCATGACCTGAGCCAAAGTTAGACACTTAACCAATTGAGTCACATAGGCACCCCTCATGAGTTACAATTTCTAAAAGAAACTGTGCTCCTACTTGAGATCTAAATTAAATCTGTTCAATAAGGGCCACCTGGGTGGCTCAGTTGGTTGAGCATCTGACTTCGGCTCAAGTCATGATCTTGAGGTTCGTGGGTCCGAGCCCCATGTTGGGCTCTGTGCTAACAGCTCAGAACCTGGGGCCTGCTTTGCATTCTGTGTCTCCCTCTCTCTCTCTACCTCTCCCCCACTCACACTGTCTCTCTCTCTCTCTCTCTCTCTCAAAAATAAATAAACATAAAAACATTTTTTAATCTGTTCAATAAAATAAATAAATATGTAAGAAACAGGTTTATTCCAAAAACCTATCAGCCTGATAGTCAAGAAGGTCCTTGGAACCTGATTTCTTTGGACACTTGCCTAAAATTAAATTCTTTGGCTACAGGATTGGAGAGTCTATCTAGCAGCTTTGAAAAAAAGAAGAAAAGGCAGGTGGGCGTGTCATAGCTCTCAGATGAATCAGTGAAAGCGGCAAAATTATTCCTCTCCTTTCCTGACACCTGCTACAGGGAGTAGCTTCAGCAACACCAAGTGGGTTGGTATGGCCTGAGAAGGTATAATTAGAATAGGAAGGAGCCAAAGAATAATTACTGCTTAGTAGGGGGAAAAACCCTCACAGTCTTGCTGTGAAGGAATCAGATATAGCTTAACTCAGGAATCACACACCCTTCTCTTCAATGCACAAATTATACAAAATCAGGCTTAAAAAACAAAACAGAGGTAGAGTAAGAGAAAGTACTTGTTACACGGATCTATTTGTTGCAATTCCTATGAGTCAGAGATACCATGAGTTAATGATGAATACGCTGTAATAATAATTAAAGATTATAGGCTGGGTTACGGTTGATTTCCAAATAATTATTATCCCTTTTTATGTAAAAGACCAGATAAAACGATGATTTTTGTAACAAAACGAGTACTATGATAAGAGTAAAGTGGGCCCTATCAAAGTAACATAGCCAGGGGACTTCCGAATACACAGAAGTCTGGGATTTGTCACTAGGGAATAACCAAATATCTCATTTGGTAACTGTAGACATGTGGTTTGTAAGCAAAATTGTTAAAAGAGATGGTAAGACTGCCGGCTTTCATGAGAAGGTCATCAAAGTGGACGTATGTTAAGGAGAAATGATAATTAATGAAAACTAGCAGATAGTTTTTTAAATGCAAATGTCCAGGATTAGGTGAAAGCTCAGCCATACACAACTGTGGGAAATAAAATGCCAATAAAGATTGCCACCAAGGGGCGCTTGGGTGGCTCAGTCGGTTGAGCGTCCAACTTCAGCTCAGGTCATTATCTTGCAGTCCGTGAGCTCGAGCCCCGCATCAGGCTTGCTGCTGTCAGCACGCAGCCCACTTCGGCTCCTCTGTCCGCGCCTCTCTGCCCCCTCCCCCACTCACACTCTCTCTCAAAAATAAATAAATAAAACATTAAAAAAAAAAGATTGCCACCAAAAGATGTAACTAGGGAAAACTTTTTGAGGAAAAACCCAAATGGAAATGAAAGTATACTACAGCTGAATTACTCCAGCTTTAAGTTCATTTTAGAAGGACAGGTGATCTCAAAATAACCACTTACACATATTAACTATGAGAATGAAGTGTAGAAACTAATTTTAACTAAGAATAACCATGTGAATACTATATAGTGTTCTAACAGCTAAAGAATCATCAAATCCATTCTTAATTGCCTTTATCTTTTCTCTAGAAGCTCTGCCATCATAAAAGAGCAACTGCTTACTGACAAACCATTGCTGACCCTGAGCAACTTAATTTCATAGAACCTTCACAGCATTATATCTTACCAGGACTAAGATCTGACTTAAATTAGTGCCTCTCAGTTGTTTTTTACATACTAATCTTTGACTTGTTCAAGTAACTATAGGAGTTCAAAGAGAAAAAAATAGCAAGCGTCAGGTAATAAATAGGTGAATAAAGAAAATAATCTTAACTATAATAAACAAATTAGGTCAACAGACCAACTGACAAAAGTTCAATTAGAACTTTTCAGAAACTTCTTTCCTCTAGCTTTTGTAGATCTTGATTGGTACATGGCCCACTCTCCATAAAGGTTCTCAGGAGAAATGCTAGATGCCAAGAATGTTGCCGGGCATGCCCCATGCAAGTGAAGGGTGCAACACAACCCCTTCCTGCTGATGCCCTTGGAAGGTGAACTGAAGAATGGATCCTACATTCTCTAGTACCAAATCTAGATCCCTATTACATGCACTAACACTGGGACTGGTCTCTTCTTAAATAAAACACGTTCTTAAAAACAGACCCAAAATACTACTCTTTCATGCCAGTGTAACTGTATCAGTCAATAGAGTGCTATGGAGAACTGCCTAATGTGTAAAGAATGCTGTGGAGAGTTGTGGCCCACATCCTTAGTGTCTTACAAATATCTGCCTACAAACATAATCCAACTGTGTTCTTATTTCATTTTGGTTTTGCTCTTCTAGGGTTTTTTCCTATGCATAGGGATAGCCATCTATTTTTAAAATACACTGCGATAACACTGTATGTTATATATACACTGGTGAACATCCCTACACACATTCCTGATTTTATGCTTAGAAAAATTCTTTGATGTAAAATTTTGGTGCCCGAAGGTTTGTGAAGGTTCTTAATAACATACTACAAAAACTTCCCTCCAGAAATGTTGTACCAGTTAATACTCCTAACCAGCAGAATATGAAAGTACCCTTAAACTCTGGGTATATGTTTTAATAACTGAAAATATTTAAATGGGTGAAAATGGAATTCTTCTCATTTATCTTTTGTGAACAGTCTGATAATGACTCTCAGTTTTCCTACCACAGGATGAGAGTTCAACTTTTTCCTTTTGATTTGTAAGAGTTATAAAACATATTATAAATATTATGCATCTTGCCATGGATGTGTTCCTATTTCAAAAAATATGAGTGCCAAGTGCAGAGTAATATAAGAACTTAGCACAATACACAATGCCACACAAAAACTACTATATTAAATAGGCTAAGTCAAAAGACTATAAGCATTTATAAGCAATTACTTATATAATTGACTCCTATGCTTGTAAAACTGTAACAAAACTATATTATAAGAAACATAAAAACAACTGCCTGATTGTTAAGTAATAGTTTTGCTTATTGTAATTATTTTACATATTCTCACATGTAAAAATTCCAACAGAGAAACAACATTCTGAAAAGTTTACATTTTACTGTTTAGAACTTTCCAGGGTCTCCATAGAAGGGGGAAAACCACATTGTGGGATTACTATCCTCCATTTCTCTTTTTAGGTGTTTTAAACTACAGGCTTCTTAGATCTCTTCTAGAACTAACACTCTCAATGTATGAAAGGGCATCATGCTGATATGGCTAATATGCTGGAGGAGTCTTACCAATATTAAGTTTCAAAGGCAAGAAATAGCCTCAGCTCTGATCCACAGTTCATATTACACAAAATGGTTGAGAGGCTCAAAATACTGATAGGATAGTACATTAGTCAACACAGTAATGGCTTTATCCTGAGATTCTTGCTGATACAGAATGCCACTCCGTGAATAAATACAATAGTAATGACGAGATGCTGGAAACTTCTGATAGGACTGGTTGGCAATTCAAGGATGTTAAGATTTTTCAGTAATCAAGCAAAACACAAGTGGCAATCTTACCTGGAATATTACCACACGGAATTTGTTTTTCTTCATTATTTCCTCTTGCTTGGATTCAACTTTTCTCACGTGAGTTTGCTGCCTCTCCACCCGGGCCTTCACATCTTTAATGTGAGCACTGACTTTTCGAGTTTTCTCAAACAACTTGTTAATGACGTAGCCTGTATTGCTGTGTGACTGTGAAAGCTTCAACAGGTCAATCTGGACAGATTTTATGGCATTTTCCATTTCCCTGTGTCTCTCCTCTAGTCTCTTCTGGCTTGCCTGCACACTGTCCACGATGGTGGCTACTTTGTCCAGCACAGTCACAATGGTAAGAGCAGCGTCTTGGTCTTCATCTTCTATAACACTTGACAGGCGATTCTGATGGGTTTTATCAGCATTTGAAGCAGACCCATTATGTTCCATTTTACTTATTTCTCAGTGAAAGATGTCCCACCACAATCAATTCTGGCACTAAGAGCAAAAAGTTAGCTTGATAACAGGCAACAGGGTTGTATAAAGGGTTGGAAACCCCACCCCTGGAGACTGGTCAAGTATTTATAACTACAAATACCCACACGTGACTGGTCTGCAATATGAATCCTTGCAGAGCACTGGGTACTGTTCCAAACATGCTTGGTGACTGACTAATGGACTCAAATAAGACTGTGTGGAGAGAAGAGGAAAGCTTTAAAAAAAAAAGTTCCCTGAAGCCACCATGTTACTAATATTAAGCCTAGAAACCAAATGATCAAAAAAAGCAAACACTAAATATTGGGGGAAGCTTTTGCCTTTAAATAATTTGAAGCAGTATTTGAAAAAGCAAAGGGGAATTCTGAACTGAAATCTTTTTGTACTTACTTCACACATTAAATGTACCGATTTATCAATATCAAAGAGTGTAGTAAAATAAACACACCAAAACAGAGGCCATATAGTGAAAACATTATATTATAACATGCTTTTCCAAACCAAATATTAAAATTAATATTTAATTTTTAACATATTCTTAAATTCTACATGCATACTTCTGATTATCTAAACTACATGTTAAACAGCTGGATACATTCTACTCACACTTCAGATCTTTAAACACCAACAATCTATTAATATAACTATTACTACAGGACAAATTTGGATAGAGGTCTTAGATAATTTTTAAGCTCACTTTAAGAGCACCCATCATTAACAATCATTTTTGCATTTTATTCACAAACACTGATACAATTTATTTATGTTAAAACAAATATTTTTTTAAAAATGAATGTGTATTAAAGTAGTTTAACTAATAGAGAAGGCTTTATTCCAATCTGTTTGTTAAACAGACCATTTTCACGATACCTAAACCTACTTTTCAGTGATCTGTTCCATCTTGGCTACCAGATATCTTTCCGAATTATCAGAATTATTTTTTCAAAGAGAGGAATAATCAAATTCCAATCCATACAGCTTATAAATATTTTACATCTAACACACAGCTCTACAGTTCATGCGATAGGCAGGGTCTAAAAAATCAGTTACTAAATCTCAAAAAACATTTAAATGTCTATTTAAACACAGTGTCTTCTAGATTTTTTATCTTTTTTTGTAAGAAAAGTAATCTGTAAACATCTTTACCTTTAGTTCATGCTTGGTCATTTGTTGTGGTCACTGTGGAAGAAGTGGGTATGACTTTGTAACCATTTGTGAAGTGGTCCATCTTTGCAAAAATATTACATTCCATGGGTAAAGAACAAGTCTTAGAATTACCATGTGGTATAAATTTGTGAAATCAATTTCTGTATTTAAAAACATAAAACAAAGACTACGAAACAGTCCAAAACTGTTGTAGCTGAATATTCTAAATACGAGCCAACAGTACTACACTAAAAATGTCCAAAAATAAGGCCTCTGAAATAAATATTTCCATTCTTTAAAAAAAGACATAATAAATGTACATCACATGGTCAGTGTACATATAAAAGTCATCAGTTTAAACCATTCTGGATGATGTATCTGAAGTAAAATGACCTAGGTTTTGCTTCTGTCGCCGTCCTCTGTTGTTTTTAGGGCATTTTCTGTTGAATTAAAAAAATAAAGAAAAGAAAAAGGTCATTTTGTTTAAGATATTTCAAATGTTTCCAAAGTAATACACATTTCACCCATAAAGCCTTAATGAGAAACAGGATGCTGTTTGATGCAAGTCAAGCTGAGGACCAACGTGTCAGACTGCTATCTTCCCTACACAGCTGGGGACTAGAGGTTAGGTACTGAATGCAGGTCTAAGCACAAGCAAAACTCACTCCTGGGTCTCTACTGCTGCAGATGCACTTCCCCGCCCTTCTTCTGGCCTGACAACTCCCTAGCTGCGGTGACCAATAACATATAAACCTAGGATAGTAGAAAGGATCCTAATCCATGTACTTCCTCTGAGCATTATGACACCCTCAAAGTGACAAGAACAGCTTGGACGAGGGAGTAATCGGGAAGAAGTGTGCTTATTAACCTCAGATATGAATAGACAGGAAATGCTTAGCGATTTTAGACAAGGAGTCGAAAGAAGTTTTTCTGCACCCTGCTTGGGCAAATCACAGAACCCAATAAAGAACTGTCATCCTGGGGATAAGGGATAGTCTTGGACTCTGCTTTCCCTTTAGTGTACATGTTTCTCCGTGGTGGTATCAATCTCATTGTGCTGTAATTGCTCTTGTGCCTGCCCACCAGAATGCAAACATACGAGCTCTTACTATGCACAAAGTGCTGTGGTATGCAGTGTGGAACAAAGGCACTGGGATGAATTCTGGGAATTCTGAGTTTGGACTCTGCTAAAAACTAGCTGTGCAATCTCCTTTTCCTACATATGAAATATTAAAAGTTGTGCCAACCTCTAAAATCTCTGCCAGCAAGGTATTTATAATCTAATGGAAAGAAAGTCTTGTGACAAGGAATATTCCTAAAGTTCTCTGTTTCTAGTTCAGTTTCAAAGAGCACTGCTTTGCCTTGACTTAAAAGCCTTGGTGTTAACACTTTCATCTTATATGCTGTTTTTTGCAAATTTTATCTCACTAATCCTCATAAAAACACTTTGAGGTAGACAGTGATGAAATCACGTCCATTTCATGGTTAAGAAGCCAAGCAAACCTCTTTAACTGTCACCAACTCACCATGACCTTGGAAAAATTCCAACTTCCTGGGGCCATGGTTTTGTCATCTATAAAATAAAGGTGTTTGGCTAAGATGATGTTTGAGGTCCCTGCTATTGTCATTCTAGGGGTCTCAAAACATAAAAGAAGATTCCAAGTATAGAAGAAGAAAATTTTACTCATGCAGTCTTGCTCAGTGAGTCAGTGGGAACATCCTTTTAATGGAAGATTCCTCACATGTAACAGCCACCATGGGATAAGTGAACAGCTGTCCCATAATGGACCGTGTGGGAGAGGCACTCCTTAAAAATTCAGTGGAGCTAAGTCCAAGTCCATAATTATAATATTCTAAATTCAAGAGAGCAAAACATTTGAGGGGAGACAACACCACAATAAAAAGACAGGCCTCAATAAGGAGACATGTAAGATAAATTCAATGAGATGAGCCTTCAGTCACGGAGACAGTGGGCAGCAAAAGACGGCTGCAACACAGTTATAAAAACACTGTGATGTCTAAAGTCTGTGAAGGCAGCACATGGATTTGGGATATAAATTTGAGGGCACAAACTTGAAAACTACTTGTCAGGTAATTTTAATTTAGTAGAATTAGAATTTTGAAGATTGTAGCACACTGAAAACAGAAGTGTAGAACAAGATAAAAGGCTGGATTGGGATTTGTAAAGGGCTTAAGTATCTTGAGTAAGGTATTCCCCCATCTAAGCCTTCAGTCTCCTCACCTCTCTAGAATAGAAGGCATTGACTCAAAGCTGCTTCCTGCTAACTCTAACATCCTTTGATCTTCTTAAACATGACATCGTCACCAGGCCTCAAAAGCTTCCCTCATCTTTACCTTCTTTCTTTCACCCTCCAAATAATTCATTACTCCGCTCCTGCTTTACTCGAATAACGTCCTAAATAGTTCCCCTGACCTCACATTTTCTCTCCTCCAGTGAAATTTTGCAGATGACACCCAGATTAATGCTCTGAAGAAATGATTCATACCAAGTCGTTCCCCCCAACTCTATTCAAAAGCCCTGTCCCTCTAACAAAATTAAGTTTGAACCTTGCTAGCAAGCAATGGTCATACTTGGCAAATGTATTTCCTGAGGTGACTCAACATAGACCCTCCTCTTGATGGTTCAGTGGAAAGAGGAATGGTTTGGAAACCAGGCAGCACTGAATCCAAATCCAGCACTTCCACTTACTAGTGGGATGACCACAGGCAAACTACTTAACCTCTAAGCCGATATTAAATGGCCACAGGCAGCTCTGCTGTTACGTGGGTTTTTTTTTTCTCTATTTTCCCTTTCTGCTGTCATTTTTTATATTATTATCCCAATTTTAATCTACTGCCCATTTTTTTTTTCCTACTGCCCAATTTTATACTCAGTAGTCTTGCCTAAGGGCAGATCATCTGTTCAGTGGAATAAAGTCCACTGATTTTAGCACTTGAATTTTATGAAAAATACCTGTTATTCAGAGAACATTTTTTATCATTTCTAGATTTATCATTTCAGCTCCAGATGGCTGAGACTAGTGAAGGTCTGGCTTCTATCCAGACCTTGGATAGAAGAGCTATAAATCCATTATGGCCTGCCAATATCTGTACTTGATATGCTCCGATCCTCTGCCCAGAATAATGCAGACAAGTACAGAAATGATGTTTATGGGACTTCTGAACCAAATCTTAAAGGAGACAGGAATAGCCAAGCAAGACAAAAAAAAAAAAAAAAAGAAAAAAAGAAAACAGGACACTGGGAAGCAGAAAGACAATATGAACTGGATTTAGCTGGACTTTTCTTGGGTCCACTTCATTTCTGACTTCTACATTTCCACTAAGTTTGGAAAATACCTATTTTTTCCCTGTTGCAATCCAAGAATGTCCCTTAATTTTGAGTTTAATTACGATAAATGCCAATGGTTTTAGTTATGATGGAGAATTTTAAAGATTACTTATAACTGTGTTCCAGAAAATGAAGTAATGAAATGTTAAGACAATGATATACAAAGAAAAGCCATTTTCTTTGAGCTCTGATTTCTTCCTTTCTTATTATATTTACTATGGATAAAGTATATCCTTAGGGCAAAAAACACCTTGCAGTTCATCAGAGCCTTAAAAATTGGGGCAGGCCCTTCTGTGCATGTGCAGGCCATTCTGCTACTACAATCATCATTCCAGAATGCAGTTCTAAGATCCCTACATTCTTTATGCCACTGAATATTATCCATGCTCCCTTTGCCAGCTGCCCAGCTACACCTGTAACCCTGAGAATGAGTTCTTGTCAATACTCTAAGGAAGCAAGATAAGGACAGGTCAGACCTACTTAGAAATCTTAGGAACTGATCCTATGATTTTTTCCTAATAGACAGGAAGACTTAAAGCCCCTATCATTTTGAGTGTGCTTCAAGGTTCTTCTTTACTTTAACAGCTATCCAACTCTAATTTAAGGTTGGTATTTCTTAGGCCATTACCTACCTCGTTATGCACATGACAATCGCTACTATAATGGCAATCTGTACAGCTCCAATAATTGCTGCAATAAGAACATGAGTGAGCTTTTGCCTACTTGGCACAACATAGAGAATACTAAAGTCCGTCTTTTCACAGTGCTGTCCAGTGTAACCAGATTCACATCTGAAAAGGGGAGGAAAAAAGATTCCTATGAGAATTACAGATTCTAATAATTCTAGGTTTTAGAAGAACATACAAAAGAATAATAAATTTATACAAAAATAGCAAATCAGGTGCTTTCCCACTATCTGAAAAAAAACCCCAAAACTTCCATCTGTGTATTTCCTTAAACGCTACTCAATGTCTATTTCACAGTGCATCTTTCACCTATCATTATAGGACATTAATTTTACAGTTGCTAAATGGTCTTTATTACACCTCCTTTAAAAAAACAGATACATAAGGGGCGCCTGGTGGTTCAGTCAGTTAAGAGTCTAATTCTTGACTTTAGCTCAGGTCATGACCTCAGAGTCGTGGGATTAAACCCCACGTCAGGCTCTGCGCTGGGTGTGGAGCCCACTTGGGTTTCTCTCTCTCTCTCTCTCTCTCTCTCTCTCTCTCTGCCCCTCTCCCACTCAAACAAGTACATGCTCTCTCTCTCTCAAAAAAAAAAAGGTACATAATAGTACCTTCACTGGCTATCATATAGCTAACATCTATTCCTCAGCCTAAGAGACATCCCAGCTATTTCCTTTTTTTTTTTAAGTTTATTTAATTATTTTGAGGGGGGGGGGGAGAGAGAGAGAGAGAGAGAGAGAGAGAGAGAGAGAGAAAGAATCCCAAACAGGTTCCATGCTCTGCATGGAGCCCCATAAGGAACTCAATCCCATGATCTTGAGATCATGACCTGAGCTGATACCAAGAGTTGGATGCTTAACTGACTGAGTCATCTAAGCGCCCCTATTTTCCATTTTTCACAACTATGAATTAGGTGTAACAAATATTGGTGAGTGTGCACATTTCTATATTTAGTGTTATTCAAAAGGCTAGGTACTTGGAAATGGGATGACTAAATAAATAGATATAAACATTTACAGTTCTCTGAAAATTGCACTTTTTATATTATATCCAACACACTTTAGTATACATAAATATAATCATTTAAGATGCAGGGGGAAAAGTAAAATAAGTTATTGACAAAAGCAGAGTCAAGCAGACAGGAGCTAATCTTAGAAATTATCTGAATTCCAAGTAAATAAAAAGGCAACATCAGCTGATGATAATAATTTGACAGGGGGAAACATTTAAGATATTTAACAAATTTCACACTTTGTAGCTGACAGAAGTAAAATGTATAATTAGCCAGCCTTCAGTTAGAACTCATTAATAAAACCTCTGAAGTGTGAGGATAGTTGAGTTATTAACATCCCACACTTCATTAGAAAAAAAGATTTTTTAATAGAGCACACATAAAGAATAAGAAGAAATAGGAATAGGGAAATAGGAAGCCAGGGGTGATGTGAGTCCACTCCTCCCATCCCTGAGGTTCCTATACACCTATCAGAAAATTTCACACTGGGTCTAAGTCTACTAGCAGACAAAAAAAAAACAAAAAAAAAAAAACAAAGTAGTAAGGCAGATTTATAGATCATGGAATAGAACCTGAGAGCCCTGAAATACGCCCATACATCTATGGTCCAACTGATCTTTGACAAGGGTGCTAAGACAATTCAATAAGAAAAAATAACCTCTTCAACAAAGCTGCTGCGAGTAGATGTCCACATGCAAAAGAATGAAGTTGAACCTCTTCTTTACAACATACACAAAAAATAATTCAAAATGGATCACAGATCTAAAGGTAACAGCTAAAACTATAGGGGCGCCTGGGTGGCTCAGTCAGTCAGTCGTCGGACTTAGGCTCAGGTCATGATCTTGCAGTCAGGGAGTTCCAGGCCCGCATCAGGCTCTATGCTGACAGCTCAGAGCCTGGAGCCTACTTCAGATTCTGTGTCTCCTTTTCTCTCTGCCCCTCCCCAACTCACACTCTGTCTTTCTCTCTTTCTCTCTCTCTCTTTCTCTCAAAAAATAAACATTAAAGGTAACAGCTAAAACTATAAAACTCTTAGAAAAAAAAGTGAATCTTCATGATCTGGATTAGGCAAAGATTTCCTTAGATATGATACTAAAAGCATAAACAACAACAAAAAAGTTAAACTGGATTAAATCAAAATTAAAACCTTTTGTGTTTAAAGGCACTATCAAGAAAGTAAAAAGATAACCAAAAGAATAGAATATTTTTGCAAATTATATTTTTGATAAGAGACTTGTATCTAGAATATATTTAAAAAACTATTACAAACTCCAACCAAAAGAAAAAAAAATTACAAAATGGGCAAAAAGATCTGAATAGACATTTTTCCAAACAAGATAAACAAATGGCAAATAAGCACATGAAACGATACCAATATCATTAGTCATCACGGAAATGCAAATGAAAACAACAATAAGAGATCACTTCATACCCACTGGAATGGCCAGAATCAAAAAGTCAGATAATAACTGTTGATGAAGATGCTGTAGGGAATGAAAAATGGCAAAGCCACTTTTGAAAACAGTCTGGCAGTTCCTCAAAAGTTAAACACAAGAGTTACCATTTGGCCTAGCAATTCCACTCCGGACACTTACCCAACTGAAATTAACACAAGTCCACACAAAAACCTGCCAACAATTATTTAGGGCAGCATTATTCATTAATAGCCAAAAAGTGGGAACAATCCAAATATTCATCAATTGGTAAGCAGATTCAAAATGTGGTATTATAAGGAGCAAAGTACTGACATATGCTACAACATGGATAAACCTTGAAAACATTATGCTAAGTGAAAGAAACCAGACACAGAAGACCACGTTATACAAGCCCACTTAAATGAAATGTCCAAAACAGGTAGATCTATAGAGACAAAACAGACCAGTGATTGTCTAAGACTAAGGGCGGTGGGCAGCGAGATTTGAGAGTAACAGCTAAAGAACACAGAGTTTCTTCTGGGGGCGATGAAACGTTCTAAAATTGATTGTGGTACTACAAAACTGTGAAAAAAAAATACTAAATACTAAAAATCACTGGTTTAAAAAAAAAGAATAAGTGGGATAAAAATGGTAAGATTATTAACATAAAATGCAATCTCCATAAAATAAAATCAAACCAGTTGCTCAAAAGAACCACAGTTACTACTAATATTAGATTCAAGGGGATTTTACCTCATTGGTCCTGATTTAAAGAGGGCACTTTTTGATGCAGAGAACATCATCCTCAATAATATAGTTGTAATAAATTCAACAATATAATGAAATCTTATAGGATTTTTAAAATAATGTCTTTTGTGGTAAGCTAATGGCAAAAAGTCAAAGCTCAGTAAAATAAAAACAGGTCCATAGGGAGCTATAACAGTGTCCTAGATATGCAGCTCTCCGACAGTTTAGCTTAATCCAAAGATTAAAATCAGAGTATCAAAAAGAATGTATAGGCCATATATCATTCAGGCAATCCTCCTTGGATATTATTTTCTGCAACTGACTTTTGGGTTACACTCTCCAAATATCTGGATAATAACTTCTAGGTTATTACTACTTCTGCTGTTTTTGATTAAAGGCAGATCCAGGCATTTGGTCTTCTACACTCTCCATTCTTTCATCCTACACACGTCCATAGTAATCTCGTTCACTACCATGCCCTCATGTGCTGATTCTTCCATTTGTCCATTTACTAAACATCTGACATGTGTCAAGTACTGTGGATATTTGGGATACATCAGTGAGCAAAACAAATAAAGATCGCTGGTCTGGTTAACCTCTAGCTGGAGGAGGGAGGGTCAATAAACATGAATTAAATGGTTATGTTAGAAGGTGATATGCACTACACGAAGAGAAAGAAAAGAGTTAGTTAAAGGAAATTACAGGTCAGGAAGAGAGGGTTGCAACTTTAAACAAGATGGTCAGGGTAGGCTTCACTAAGAAGCTGACATGTAAGTGAGGATGTGAAGGAGGTGAGGGAATCTGCCATGTGGACAACAGGAAGGAGAACATATCAGATAAAGGAAGAGTCAGTGCAAAGACCCTGAGGAGGGAGCATTATTAGCACATGGCCATGTCCAAGAATAGCAAGCATGGCTGGAGTGGAGTGGGCAAGCAGAAGGGATACAGAGAATTAAGACAGAGAGGTGAAGGGGTCAACTGTGTAGGGTTTCTGCACTCGATGAGATAGAGGAGCCACTGGGAGGGTTTTAGCAGAGAAATGACATGAACTTTCATTTGAAGTCTCCATCTCGGGGTGCAAGGGTGGCTCAGTTAGTTAAGTGCCCAACTTCAGCTCAGGTCATGAACAGCCAACTCATGTTTCATGAGTTCAAGCCCCACATCAGGCTCTCTGCTGTCAGCACAGAGCCTACTTTGGATCTTCTATCTCCCTCTCTCTGCCCCTCCCCAACTTGCAAGCATGCTCACTCTCTCCCTCGCCCTCTCAAAAATAAACATTAAAAAAAAAAAAAATGAAAAGTCTCTATCTGGCTTCTAAGTTGAATATGGACTGTAGGATACAGGGAGGCTGTTGCAATAATGCCAGAGAGAAGAAACGGTGATCTGAACCAGGAATAGCAGTGGCAATGGGGAGAAGAACTCCGATTCTGGACATATTCTGAAACAGAGGTAATAGGATTTCTCAACTGACTGGGTATGGATTACGAGGGAACTCGAAGATGTATCAGAGGTGTTTTCTCTGAGCAAAGGAAAACATGGAGTTGGCATCAACTAAGATGAAGAAGGCAGCAGATGGAACAGGTTTAGAGGAGGGAAGGCAGATCAGGAGATAGGCTTAGATCCTATTGAAATGGAGGAGTCAAGACATCCACAGGAAAATATCAAGGAGGGAGAGGGATCTATGAGTCTCAAGTTGAGGAGAGGGGTCTGGGATTTATGCAAAGTAGGAGTCATCAGCATATGTCATGGAAAGCTCTAAGGCTGGGTGGCATCACTAAGGAAGAGGACCAGGACTGGACCCTTGGACATTCCAACAATGAGAGGTCAGGAGCAAAAGGTGAACCAGCCAAGAAGATGTAAAGGAATGGCCAGTGAGGCAGCAGAAAAGAGAGAGAGAATGCAATCCCTAAAGCCAACTGTATTATTATGCATATTGCACAGGAGTCAAATGCTACTGACTGTTCAAAAGTAATTTAAGACTAAGAATTGATCACTGAATTTAGCAACAAGAACAGCCTCAGGGAAGTGTTGGAGCAAAAGCTCATTGGGGTGGGTTCATGAGATACAGGAAGTGAGAAGCTGGAGAGAGCACAGACAACTCTTTTGCGTTCTTCTACAAAGGAAATAAATGGGACAGCAGCTGATGAGAGAGTGAGAATTTTTTTCAAAGACAGAAGAAATGAAAATATATTTAAATTATATATATATATATATATATATATATATATATATATATATATAAACATATCTATACAAGAACATATGAAACACAGAAAAGCAGGGAGAATTTCTGGTTGGTGCGGGTGAAAAATCTGTGAGAGTCCTCCTCATAATGCTTCAATGTTCTCAGTGAACTCAGAAACAAGATGATCAGCTAAGGAGGAGAAGGAGGTACGGACAATCTGAAGAGAAGGGTGACAACAGAAAGCCAGCATCTGGGACAAGAGGAGGATGAATGGACTGAAGCTCAGAAAGACAACCTGGCAGCTCGTAGGGCCCATTTTGAGTACAAACATCGGTGAGATGCATTAGCCTGGTGGTGTGCTTTTCATCAACAGTCATGTTCAGCTGGATGGGTATACAGAATAGCTGTATAGGTACACATTAGGCAGGAAGGAATGAACCAGGATTATAGTTTTGTCAAGTGAGTATGATGAAACGAGAGGGACGACCATGACTGACCATGAATTTAAGCTGGATAAGGAGGGGATGAAGACATTCAAGGGGCTAGGGACACGGAAAAAAGGTGAAAGGATGGACAAACTGGAGGCCTAGAGGGACAGAAGCAGGGCTGGGTAGGAACTACAAGGGATATGCTAGAGTAGAACGATTCCCAAACGTATGCCTCCAACCTGCATCTGTCTCCTGAGTTCTCAAACCAACATACATCCATCAGCCTGCTAGACTTCCATAGGTGGATCCCCCACAGGCACCTGAGACCAAGCATATTACACTGAATACATCATTTCCACCCAAACCTCCTCCGTCTTCCCGTTCCCTGTCCCCACTCACTTCTGCCTTACCCAGAAACCCGGGAGACTCTCTTGACTCTTCCTTCCCACCACCCTCTACCAACTCCCACATTCCATCTTCAAACAACTGGTCACCAAAACCTAGGGGTTGAACTACCTTATCTTCTCTCTGCAATTCATCTGCTGATCTCAGTGTCACTACAACTCCTTTACTTAGTTCAGGCTCTAATTTCTTACTAACGCACAGTCTCCTAACATTCAGTCTCCTGATCCATTTTCCACAAAACCAGCGGCTTTCAGATCTGATCATAACTTTCTTAACTTAAATCCTTCAGTGGCTTCTCAAGCATCCTTTAAAATAAAGGGCAAGTTCCTGGAGTGACACAAATGCTCCTGTAAGACCTGCCCCTCTTCCCACAATGTCCCTCATCCTCATCAAGGTGAAGTGCCTTGTCTGAAGTCCCAAATCATCTTGAGTATATCTATCTCTGTGTGGCAGCATTTTTCATATTATATTTTAATTGTTTATTATTATTGTCTTCAACCAGACATTAGGTTTTTTGGAACCTATAGACGGTAGGTTTTTTGGAAGGCAAGATGCCTGGATCCCTGTCATACCTGAATTTGAGACGCCAGGGGCAGGCAGAATTTGGTACAAAGTAAGTAATAAACAAACAAACAAATTAACGGTGGGATAATACTAAAAGATTTTAACCTAATAATAGGACTGTGGCTAGCGATTGTTCATCCCTGCCTGCTTACTGTTACCCAAACATACCCACCTATTAGTTGAAGTGCATGTGATATTATGGCCTGATTCTTATAGACTTTGTAAATGCTTAGACAAAAGAAAAAGATCTGCTGCTTTTTAGGATTATACGTATGCAGAAAAGAGATTCTCTGGCATTTAAGAAACAACTCTGGTCTGGAGAAGAAGGTGGAGTTGATCATCATCACATGGCATTCAAAAGATAGTTAACTGGGGCACCTGGGTTGCTCAGTTGGTTAAGCATCCGACTCTTGGTTTCAGCTCAGGTCATGATCTCACAGTTCATGAGTTTGAGCCCCACATGGGGCCCTGCGTTGACAGTGCAGGGCCTGCTTGGGATTCTCTCCTTCTCTCTCTGCCCGCCCCTCCTCCTCTCTCTCTCCCTCTCTCTCTCTCAAAATAAATGAATAAACATTTTTTTAAAGTTACCTAAGTAGCTACTGGAATAGGCCCCCTGCGAGGCAATGGGAAGACAGGTTTAGCAAAACAGTCTCAAACCTAAAGGCAATTATAATCTAATAATGTCAACTCCTATTGATTAAATACATACTAAGTACCAGGTATTGTGCTAAGCACTTTGCATATATTATCTCATTTAATTTTAGCAACAATTTAAATTTAAATTTAGTAAGTTTTAGGAGATAGGTACCATTATTATTTTAATTTTTGAAATGAGAAAATGAGGCTTAGAAATTTAAGTAACTTCAGAAGAGCACAGTCAGTAACTGGCCAGTCTGGCGTACCTGCTTCCAAAGCCTTTAACCACTATACCACTGAATCCTCTCACTGTCAATTACTCACAGTAAATACTGTAAAGTGACTTGGTATCACTTGATTATCAGGACACCGTCCTCTCTCATCCCTCACTTTTAGATATCTTGAAAGATGCCCTATCCTAAGAACAACATAATCTGAATTTCTATCAAGATTATGTATGCCACTTGGGACAAATAGGAGGAATCCATTGAATGATTTTGTTTTAAAACTGCCTTGTTGGGGCGCCTGGGTGGCTCAGTTGGTTGGGCATCCGACTTCAGCTCAGGTCATGATCTCACAGCTTGTGGGTTTGAGCCCCGCGTCAGGCTCTGTGCTGACAGATCAGAGCCTGGAGCCTGCTACGGATTCTGTGTCTCCCTCTCTCTGTGCCCCTCCCCCACCCTCTCTCAAAAATAAAGATAAAAAAATTTTAAACTGGCTTGTTCCCCTTTGCACAGCTGTATTTTTTTAACATTTAGGAAAGAGGGGTGGGAAAGGAGCGATAGCACTTTCGAACGGGAAAAAGCCAAAAGCTTAACAAAGAATTATTTAATCATTAACAGTTTATAGTGTTTTGTTCTGTTTTTAAAGCAGAAGGAGAAGAGGAAAAAGAGAGCCTGGAGAAGGGAGCTAAGGGTAGAGGGACCAGGATACCTGCTTTCAAACAGCTTTCTTTTACTTTCTGGAGAGAAAGATTCACTGGCCTACTAGGCTGACAGAACAAAGGAAAAGTGTAGTATTTCTCCATCTTTTGATGTTTTGACTAAGAAAGGAAAAAAAGGACTCTGGCCAAACTGCAAGAGGCAGGAACGTGCAGAATGACAGCAATCTCCCCTTGTCTAAGGAAATACTGTACCCTGGCTAACCAGACCAGTCTGAGATAGAGGATGAGCTCCCAGCACCAGCAAGAAGTGTTACTGGTAAACAGACACAGAACAGCAAAACGCATCACGATCATTAGGCTGAGTGTCAGGAAATCCGAGATCTAGTTTTGCTGCTGCTGACCTTGAACAAGTTTCATAACCTCTCCTGCTTCAGACAGTAGAAGATTTACACCTTTCCCATTTCTACTTCTCTCTTCACACCTGGTTCTACATCCCCATTCCCTTATTTTTAGAAATCTATTTCAGTATATGTTTTGAGTTACAAATTCTCTGTTCTTAACACATTCTTTAGTCCCTAAATCACCTTGTGACAGATTGCCTGAAAACCAAAATAGTGCTGAAATATGGCATATTTATTTCTTATATAAAAAATGGACATCATATTAAAAATGTTAAGCCCATACTCTTAAAATCCTAATATGACATCTGTTTTTGGTTTTGCATATTATACATGTCAGCTTTTTCCAAATGATACTGCTAATTTATTTATTTATTTTTTTTTTTTTTAATTTTTTTTTTCAACGTTTATTTATTTTTGGGACAGAGAGAGACAGAGCATGAACGGGGGAGGGGCAGAGAGAGAGGGAGACACAGAATCAGAAACAGGCTCCAGGCTCTGAGCCATCAGCCCAGAGCCTGACGCGGGGCTCGAACTCCCGGACCGCGAGATCGTGACCTGGCTGAAGTCGGACGCTTAACCGACTGCGCCACCCAGGTGCCCCACTGCTAATTTATTTTTGACTCAACTGCAAATAAATAATACTTTTTGGTAATATTTAATCTATATTTCACTATAACTTTCTATAGAGCAGTGACTGCAGGAAAAAGTTCCTCACCTCTGATCTGGAGATGCTGACTTACCTACAAGAAGCCTTCTGAGTGGAATAGATGAATTCACATTTCCCATGGATGCAGTAACCATTGAGGTTTTCAGGGCAAGGCATGTGGTTTCCAATATAAACATCTTCTCTTTGATCACTAGCATCTTAAAAGAACATAAACCAGGGCAATAAACAGTGAAAAGCAATTGAAAAATATGGACTTTTCAAAGATTCTAACAACAAATAAATTGGCTGGTAATTTGGAAAAGAAAATTATCAGATAGGGGGCTGGATAAGAACCAAGGTCTCATTATGACATAAACACAATAAGTAGGCTGTTTAGATTCAAAGCATTTAAAAATATTTGCAAAACATGACCACTATGAGTTACTGTTGTTTACAAACAATCTGCCCCCAAAACATAAACATCTTGGTTAAAGAAATAAATACTAGCTCGATAAGAAAGCTCATCTCTATGAACCAGAGATGGTGTACTACAGCTCTGGGTTTTGAAAAACTGACTTAGTCTAGTCATTAACCTGGGGACTATGAAATTGAAGTAAAAAAACCTGGAATGGCAGAGAGCAAGGTATGGCACTTTGAAATTTTAGGGTGAAATATTTTGGGAATGAAAACTATTATGCATGTTGATTTTTTCTTCCAAATGCTGATTTTTTATCTGGCTGTTCTTAGTATATGTTATTGTATAAAAAATTCAATAACATAGAGAACAAATAAAAAAAATTTTTAATCACCCGAAACCCCTCTAACCAAACAGAACCATTGAAAACATGTTGATGAACATCTGTTCAATTAGGTATATTGATTTGAACTGACCTGAGCTGAAGTGAAGAAAATGAGAGTATGGTGAGTAATTTCAATGTCATAAATAGGAAGAGAATCAGGAAAGAAGGACAGAAAGGAGCAGGAGGGAGGGAGGCATAAGGACTCGGTCTTCAAAATATATCATTTCATCCATTCATTCTCTCTATCCCTCTCTATTTCTCCCTATCCCCTCTCTCATGTACTTACATAAGCATATACCTAATACCCACACATTCTGCAATGGACTTTTAAACTTTTTTTCCTGGCGTATACATTAATATATTCATCCTTAGTCTATGGACTCAAGAGTTCCTACACAGGCCTGTGCTTATGTAGGAAAAATTCCCAGGCTTCCTGTCAGTTTCTCACATTTCTAGCTTACAAATTCTGTGATCAGCTGTGTGACCTTGAGAGTACCATCCTCTCTAAGACTGAGATTTCATAACTGTAAAGTCAGGATCTTAACAGGATCTATACTTCATGTAGTTCTGAGAGGATTATGTGAGATAATTGATGTATGCACAAGACCACTAGAACAACCAGCTCTCAATCTATATACCACACCATGTTACAGCAAAGGCTATCTCCCCCAAATACAAATAAAGGTATTGCTATAATGTGGAAATTATTAATGGAACCAAATTAAGAAGGAATAAAATAGAAGACTGTGTGTATAAATATGTATGTGTAGGAAAGGGGAAGAGCAAGGGAGAAAAAGGAATGGAGGTACTAAGTAGGAAAAGAAACCTGAGTACTAAAAATGCAGATTTTCTGGAGACTGAAATTCACATACAAAAGGAAAAATGCGTAATGATTATTAGGCTCAATAATAGGATACCTAAAAGCAGAGAAATCATGTCATCCCTCACAAGATGAAACTGATGCTATTTTACCTCAAAATTTATGTATTTACATTGTACTAACTTATGCCTGTAAAGAAAACTGAACCAGAAATCAAGAAATCCAACATGGAAATTCTCAAGGTATCTCTGCTGTTTTGCTCTGTTTAAGTATTTATTTATTTTGAGAGAGAGAGCGCGCATGAGCAGTGGAGGGGCAGAGAGAAAGAGAGAGGGAGAGAATCCCAAGCAGGCTCCATACCGACAGCTCAGAGCCTGAAGTAGAGCTTGAACTTATGAACTGTGAGATCACGACCTGAGCCAAAACCAAGAGTCAGATACTTAACCAACTGAGTTACCCAGGCGCCCCTCTCCTATTTTGTGACCTTGGTCAAATCACACTGTCTCTCTAAAGCAGCTGAATAAGATCAGCATTGTCCAACATAATATGAGACGTGTAATTTTTAGTTTTCTAGTAGCCATATTTTTTAAGTAAAAAGAAATAGGAAAATTAATTTTAATCCTATATTTATTTAATCTATCAAATAAGTATCACTTCAACATATAATCAGTATTACAAAATTGTGATTTTTTTTTTACACACATTTTCTTAAATACATCTTTAAAATCTGGTGACCACTTAACACTCACTCACAGCACATCTCAATTCTGACTAATCTTGTTTCAAGTACTCAATAACCACATACTGCTAATACCCACCATATAAGATAGCACAGTATAGATGACTATTCATTTATCATTTATTGATCATCTTTCATATGCCAGGTACTCTGTAGGTGCTGGGGACAGAAAAATATCCTGTCCTCAAAGGGCTTATATGGTCTCCTCCAGGTCCCAAACCATAATTTTGCCATGACAGAAGAAATCCCTTGGGGCTGCTATAATCCTAAGCACCCACTTCTCCACTACAATACTCATGATATTGTCTTACAACCATTTGGGTTTTTTAACTCAGTCTCTACTATGAGACTGTGAGCTCCTTAAGAATCTAGACATTTGTATTATTTATTTCTGTATAACTCCTAACACTTAGAATATAGTACTTTTCTTGCTATGGTTTCAAATTAAAAGTGCTATTCCACATTTGCAATCAAACCATAAGTGACTTGAGCAATACAACTGTCTCCCGTAGCACTCATCACCCTGCAACTTCTCAGAACATGATACTGTCATGGTGTGTTACACCATGAAGTATATAATAATGGGACTACAGAGACTACGGTTATGTACCAACCTATAATAATAAGATCTTGTAATGTGTATCATAATGGTACTCTATAGGTCTACAGAGGCTGTGGTAATGTACTAATCTACCATAAGAAAAGTCCTATCAACAGCAGGAAGTCTCAAGAATAATGCAGAACTGAATGCTATCAGAGAATTCAGCTACATCACAGCAATAAGAAAAAGTTAACTAAATCAAGAACAGGGTTTTGAGAAATTAGTAAACAAAGCATAGCACCAGTGGCATTTACTGAATGAATTAATGAAAGAATGTGGTATCAGGCTGTAGACAAGGCAAAGCCATCTAAAAACACAGACATGTCCAGTAAGACTTTGAAATCTGTGGCTGTCACAGAGCCCAAATTTCGCATTCTGCTCAGTGCCAGCTCTATTCATTCCATTATACATAAACACACTATTTCTGTGCATAGCCATATACTCAGCTAAGCTACAGAAGATATAAAGAAAAAGTATACATGGTCCCTGCCCTTGAGAAGCTTATAATCAACTTAGGGAATTAAGGTATACACATGAAAAGCTGAATAACACAAGAGAAGGGTTTCCACATGACAGTTTACAATTAAATGCCAAAAAAAAAAAAAGTTGTACAATACTGGGTGCTAAGGGAAGTTCAAGCTTTTTTTTTTTTTTTTATGTTTATTTATTCTTGAGAAATAGAGATAAAGCACGAGCAGGGGAGGGGCAGAGAGAGAGGGAGACACAGAATCCGAAGCAGGCTCCAGGCTCTGAGCTGTCAGCACAGAGCCTGAGGCGAGGCTTAAACGCAGGAACCACAAGATCATTACACACTTCGACCAAGTGCCCAAGGAAGTTCAAGTTTAAAGGAGAACTCATTGTAGGTGATATTACTCAGGGAAGTATTCATGGAAAGGGCAGGACTCAAGTTAGGTCTCAAAGCATATCCAGATTTATTTAGAGGAAGAGTGGAAACCAAAAGGAAGGTATAATGCACACAGCATTCTTAAGAACGAGAAGTAGATGAGCCTTAGCAAGAGTTGTATATTCAAACCAGGGAAGGGTTTAAGTCAAAATTGGAAAAATAAGCTGAAATCAGATTATGGAAAAATATGGACCACCCAGGTGAGAAATGCTTTCTTAATCATATGGACAAGGAAGACACTGACAGTCTTCTAGCTAAAGAACAGCCCAATGAAAGCCATGTTTTGCATAATTAAGAGTGATTGCCTAGAGCTGGTGGTTAGGGAGAATGGGGAGTGAATGCTAATGCATGTGAAGTTTCTTTTTCGGCTAAGTAAAATGGCCTAAAATTTGATTTTGATGTGATAGTTGTACAATCCTAAATATATTTTTTAAAAAATTGAACTGAAGGTGCCTCGCTGGCTCAGTCGGTAGAACATGCAACTCTTGATCTCGGGGTTTGAGTTCAAGCCCCATGTTGGGTATAGAGATTACTTTAAAAATGTTTTTTGGTTTTTTATTTTAAAACATTGAATTGCATACTTTAAAGAGGTGAACTTAGTGGTATGTAAATTGTACGCCAAAAAGTTGTTAAAATTTTCAATTGGATAACAGCATGCAAGATAAAGGGGCAGGGGAAGTAGGAAGACCAGGTGACCAATTAGGAATTCACTACATAATCCAAACTTGTGGCAATGAAAAACTAAGCTAGGGCTTAGCAGTAGGAATAAATATTAGAGATACAGAAAAAAATACATACAGCTTGAAGTTGCTGTGGGATAAGCTCTCAGAAACTCAGAGCTGAAAGGGTCTTTGGGGCCTGTCTGGTCTGATGAAGGAATCTCTTTATAAAGTTACAACCCCAAGGTCCTGTTTCTACTTGACCACTTCTAGAAGTTTAAAAAAGAAAAAAAAAAAAATCAACCCAGTTAATTCCAGTATTATCAAATGTTCCTTATGTCGAACGAAATCTCTTTATTGATTTCTCCATGTCTGTTTACCCCATAGCCCACTGTCCAACAATTTTTTTTCTTAAGGTCAAACTTCCCCAGTCCCACCCTTTAGATAACTTGTAACAACCATCTTCACAAGTAGTGCCCAGCACTAACCCATTAAATGTACCTTAAGCATTTGGTAGAACAGAACTGTCTTTATTAAAGATGCTTTCAATACAGAATTATGCTCCAAAGAAAATATGCATGAATTCAAAAAAACTATGATCAATAAACACATGAAAAATGTTCAACATCACTAATCATTAGGGCAATGCAAATCAAAACTACAAGACAGCATCCCACACCCATTAGGATGACTACTATCCAAGAAAGAAAAAAAAGAAAATAGTTAAGTGTTGGCATGCATGTGGAGAAATTAGAACCCTGTGCACTGCTGATGAGAATGTATGATATAGCCACTGTGGAAAACAGTACGGTGATTTCTCAAAAAATTAAACACATAATTACTATTTGATCTAGCAAGTCCACTTCTTTTTTTTTAAATTTTTTTTAAATGTTTATTTATTACTGAGAGACAGAGAGACAGAGCATGGGAGAGGCAGAGAGACGGGGAGACACAGAATCCGAAGCAGGCTCCAGGCTCCGAGCTGTAAGCACAGAGCCCCACGCGGGGCTTGAACTCACAAACTGCAAGATTATGACCTGAGCCGAAGTCAGACGCCCAAACAACTGAGCCACCCAGGTGCCCCTAGCAATTCCACTTTTGGGGATATATTCAGAAGAACTGAAAGCAGGGTCTCAAAGAGACAGCTATAAACCCATATTCAAAGCAACATTCATAATAGCTCAAATGTGGAAGCAATACAAGTGTCCATCATTGAATGAATGGATAAACAAAACACGGTACGTATATACAATGGAACACTATTCAGCCTCAAAAAGGAAGGAAATTCTGACTTATGCTACAACACAGATTAACCTTGAGGACATTATGTGCACCGAAATAAGCCAGTCATAAAAAGACAAACACTGTAGGTTTCCATTTGTATGGGGCACTTAGAGTGGACAAAATTATAGAAACAAAAAGAATGATAGTTGCCAGGGCTGAGTGAAGAAGTGGGAAGTTATTGTTTATTGGGTATAGTTCCAGTTTTACAAGCTGCAAGACTTTTAGAAATGGATAGTAGTGGTGATTGCACAACTTCATGAATATATTTAATACCACTGAACTGTGCATTTAAGAATGATTAAAATGGTAAATTTTGTTATATGCATTTCACCATAATTAAAAAATTAGGGAAAAAAAGACTCTAAATGTGAACCTAATGACAGGAGGTTCAGTAGAATGAACATAGTAAATGAAGTTCAAATTTAGACCTCTAGGTATCCAAAAGTATTTACTGAGCACCTATTATGTTCCAGGCTCTACATATGAATATATGAAACTGGAGCTTAAGATTAAGCTCTAAGGGCATCTGGGTGGCTCAGTCAGTTAAGCGGCCAACTCTTGATCTCAGTTCGGGTCATGACCTCACAGTTCATGAGACCAAGCGCTACATCGGGCTCTGCATTGACAGCACGGAGCCTGCTTGGGATTCTCTTTCTCCCTCTCTCTCTGCCCCTCTCCCTCTTGCACACTCTCTCTCCCTCTTTCTTTCTCAAAATAAATAAACTTAAAAAAAAAAGATTAAGCTCTTAATTAAAGCTAGAGAACAAATGTTCACCAAGGTGATGGCTGAAAGTATATTAAAGTTCTGAAGCAAATTAAGAAAGAAAGCAAAGCAGCAGTAGAGAACTCTGGAATAGTTGTGATACAAAAAAAAAGAGCACCAGGGCTTAGGGTCAGAAAGCCTAAATTCCAGTCTTTGCTATTCTACATGAGCCACCAATTCACTGTTTCAGCTTCTTTGTCCACAAAATGAGGATAACTTGGTTGTGATAAGGATCGAATAATAACACAAATATGTGAAAGCACCCGACACACAGAAGGGCACACAAGAATAATTGTTGAATGAATGAATATCACACTGATGTCACTCATGAACCACATTAAACATGATGCAGATAGGTAGACTCACCAATGGTGAGACCTTTGACCGCAGTCAAGTACCAACAATGAAAACAGAAAACACAAGTATTAACAATCACCCTAATAACCTCCATAAGGAATTTAGTGATACAGCATTTAATAATCAGAGTAATCCTAGGCTGTAGATAGTAGTATCCCCACTATATAGATAATATCATTAAGGATCAGAAAAAGGAGGCCACACAGCCTTTAAGTGTAGACCAAGTCTGATTCCACAGAGCAAGCTCTTAACCATCACACTATTATTTCACCAGCCACTCTGGGAGATGTGAAGGGAATAGACAAAAGCAGAATGTCCAAGCACCTGCTCTCTGGGCCAAGTAAATTAGATTAACTTCAAAAAGGAAATATAAAAAGGCTTTAAAGATGGAATAAAGCACAGTTTCAGAAACCACAGCAGAGATGCAGCCTCGCACAGCAAGAACTGGGCACAGAATGGTCCTCTCCAAACAATGCCCTCAGGCAAGTGGTGACAGGCTCCACGAACAACAGCTGCAACTGTTAGTCTCTGAACAATGTTGGTGTGTGTGCGATATAAAAAGTATACTTGGTCACTCAGTGGCTCCTTCCACCCACAGAGGCATTCAGAAACAAATCTACCACCAGCGGCAGTGTTTTCAAATACAAAGGAGAGTATGGTTCTAAGCGATGATGTTATAAGAAAATCCAGTACCAGATGGCCTATCTGCAAAGGCATCTTCCACTGGCTGGCTGTCCTGGTCCATCAACATACAACCCAAATAAAGCATAAGGAGTTGCTATTAACAACCAAGACACGCACCTGGTAGGTCATCTGCTGAGGCCACAACAACACATCAACACTGCCTCAGTAACTCTGGCTCATTTCTACAAATCCCTACACTTAAAAAATTTAATATATTCTTTCTTGTTTCCCCTATACTATCCTGCACCTCATCTTCATTACTAAATATCCCTCCATACATACTTTCCCTACACCAGTCTCCTCATACCCCATCAAAGAATACGTAGGTATAAAAAGCTACCTACTCTCCAACACCTCTAACTCTCACATTTCTAAATCCCATTTTCCATACTAACCCTAACTCTTCCTTTCCTAGCCTTTCCACTCTTCCCAACAAAACACATTTTCTAATGTGAACAAACTCATCCACTTCCTCAGCCGTTCCCTTAGAAAGTATTCCTTTCATCTCCCTGACATACCAAGATCACGTTACTTCCTACATCCCCTTTCCTTCCACCTTCCCCTGCTGTGCTTCCTACCCATCACCTCCAGATCAGTATTCCACTCTCATCTCCCAGTGACCTTCATCTCTTAGGGGTCTGTGCCATCCACCCAGACAGCCTTCTAAAACTCATCAGGACTCTCTCCCACACTCCACAGCACACACACTCAGACTTCTCTCAAAGATTTTAGCAACTGTCTCAGTCTTACCTTTCAATGAGGGGAATTTATCAAGACTTTAAAAATGGAGCATATCAAAAGAGCTGTATTAAAATATGTAAGTGACAGTCGCCAAGTAATGGAAAAAATAGTACCAATATCTCAGTATCTCTGGTATCATCACTGGTTAGCAGGAAGAGAGAATATTGAGAGAAGGAGGTCAAAGATGGGATGAGGGATGGGGTGGTGAAGCTCAGGAACTAAGACAAGCGAGAATGTCTTAGAAATAAAGAAGGTGTTACAGTTAGATTGTAGGCTGTACGAAAATATCTTTGGACAAAAATGGTCACGTTGAAATGTCATATGCCACAAAGGAACTTCCTGGATAGATGGAAATATTAGAGACTGTGGGTATACGTGGGTATATTGGGGTGCATTCATTTTTGAAAACTGATAGCTTAACATTCATGTATCTCACTGTATGTAAATTATACCTCAAAGAAACACCTGTAAAATAAGAATAATGATAATCAAGAGGGTAGAGGTATACAGGCAAAATAAAAATGACAGGATGCTGTAAACTGTTGAAGGTGGGTACTGGGGAAAGGAGGGTTCATTATACAATTCTGTTTACATACGTTTGAAATTTTCTATAATCAAGCTTTTAAAATGTCACATACCCATCTGCCATACCTCATGTTCAACCATCATACCCTGTACGGCATAAACATCTACAACAATGCTTCCAACACTACAATCTCAGCATTTACCACAGGTTTTCTAACAGCCCAAGACAAGCACTAATTCAGCCACCGTGCTGGACACTGAAATGTTCCATTTCATGAGCACTACTTTCTAAGAGCTCAACTTTAAAAAAATCTTCCCTACTGAGCACTACCTTCCAATCTGTCCAGCTACCTGCCGATGCTGTGTTGCTGCTTTTCACTTTGTAGCCTCCATCCCTAGAGCCCTATCTACCTAGCGAGTCTTGTGTCCTGGGGACACAAATATTTACTAAGGTCCTCCTATAAACGCCTGTGAGGACAAAAAATAGAAGCAAATGGAAAAATACAAAATAGTACCTTTTGGCCTCTACTCCTCCCTACTAGAACATTTCTTAACTCTTTCAACAATTTGATTTCACATTTATAACTCTAGAGAAACTCTTTGGTCCAAGATTACCAATGACTCCCTTGTCTTCAAATTCAATACTCATCCTCTCAAATGTTTATGCAGCTTCTCCCTTTTGGCTTCTGTGCCACTGTAGTTTTCTTGGTTTTCTCTGGATCTGGATAACTGTGCCATCTAATGGAACTTTTTACAACTCTCGATATGTTCTATGTGTGTGCTGTCCAAAACGATAGCCACTGGCCACATGTGGCTGTTTAAATTTAAATGAATTAAAATGAAATGAAATTAAAGGTTTTGTTTCTCAATCATGCTAGCCCTATTTCAAGTGTGCAATAGTCTACACAATGCAGCTCTTTAATCTCTTACTCTTCTCATGACTTCAGTTATCTATCACCTCTGTCTCAAAGGACTGACTTGCAAATTTATGCTAAACAAGTAACATGGACTTATTTAGTCCCACAAGAAACTCAAACTCCAAAATTAATCACCTCCACAATCAACTCCTCCCTTACCTTAAACACCTTGCCTCTTCCAACATCCTTAGTTGTGTAAATAGAATCTATCGTCCAAGTCATCTCAACTCTATCCCTCTGATCTAAGCAGAAGTCTATCCCCTTTGAGTCAACCTAACTGATCTCCCTGCCTCTAGTCCAATATATATAATAATAAGCACAAGGTACCTACCACATACCATTCATTCAACTGGTTAACTCTGCAGCCTTGTCTTTTTCAAATATATTAATAATTCTACAAATAAAGTTTAAATGTCTTAGGATAATACAGCATTTAAGACACTACATAGTCTGGCCCCAACCTTTCTAGTCTCTTCTTTCATTTTCTACCTCTTAAGCCCCTACTCTCCAGCCAAAAGAGGACTCCTTACCACTGTCCAATACATTCTATCATAACGTTTGCATCCACACCTCTGCTCATGCCCTTGCATTCTCCTTAAATATCTTTTTGATCTCTGTTAAAATCCTAACCATCCTTCAAGGTTCAGCCCTAATTTCACCTCTTCCATTAAGCTTCTCAGATCCTCACTATACTCCACCAAATAGCAATCTTTTCTTTTCTGAATGTCCATTGCACTTTTCAACCACACTACATGTATAACAATAGCCAATTTCTACTTTGTTAGGAGTAGGTTATATTCATTTCTTATTATGAAGAAACTCTTTAAAGAAGGAGGTCATGTGTTAGTTATCTTTCTATCCACCAACAATGTCTGATAAAACAACCAGTATAGAATAGGCACATAATAACTTATATCTACTGATTATGGTAATTTCATTTGAGTTATAGACCAGTTCTTATGTGTAAAGAATTTTCAGTATCTCAAAAGTGGCCTAGGCACTAAATTATCCCTGTAGTTTTATCAAAGGCAGGCAAGTATTTGGGGCATACATAATTCCCCAAATTACCTTAAGTATGAGCCTCTAGCTACTGAAAAATAGCCTTCCTATTCAGGTCATGTACTAACAGTATAAAGAAATAAAACTGGGGCTGATCTATTATGTCTCCTATGGGAATACAGGAGATTTTCTATTTTAAATACAGCACTTGTATCAACATAGCAAACTAGTATTTCAGGAGCTCATGGAATATAAATGATTCAGGTATGATATGATTCTATTGAGGGAATAACAAATTCAGTGATAATAACAGCTATCATTTATTGAGCACTTATGAGTATGTCAGATACTATTCTCAGCACTTGACATATATTATTTAATTTTTATAAAGCTATGAGATAGGTACGATTACTATTCTCATTTTACATATTTTTTGGAAATTAGGCATAAAAGGTAGATCACACATCTAAAAACAATTGTTCATTAGTATAACCTAATAAATGGATAGAAGATGCATGTGTGAAAGAGCACTTAGTGCCAAACTAGGAGTCCCAAGATCTAGACCTATTTCAGTTCACTAGACAGAACCTCATGGAGTCTCAACATTCCCCTTGATCCTTAGCAGCCCTCAGAGTAGTTGAAGAATCAAATTAAATCAAAGAGCACTGGACTTAAGGTCAAGGAATCCAGTCTCTGCAGCTCTGACCTTTACTATATCTAAGACTCTGTACAAACAAATCCTACAGTTTCTTTGAGCTGCATCCATTCTCTGCAAGTACAAAGCACCTACATATGTGCCAAACATTTTGCCAGGAATTAGGAATACAAAAGTGAACATGATAGATACAGTCTTCTGTCCCTACAAAACTCAGAGCCTACAAGGGGATACAGATGAATAAAAGAGACAACTATAATTAAAGTTGGTTAAGTGATCAAGTAGGAGAGTATAATAGAGAGGCACCTAATCTAGACTTATGGGTCAAGGAGTATTTCCTAAGAGGAAATGACTTCTAAGCTAAGACTGAAAGGATGAATATTAATTAGAGAAAAGTTCCAGGCAGAGGGAACAAGACCTGTACACAGAGGGCAAGCATTAATAGTAGATTCTAGAGAAGTAAAGAGGATTTAAAAAGCAAATATGAAGGAATCTGTGTAATTTGTTACAACTACATGTGAATCTGCAATTATCTCAATAAAAATTTCAATTGCAAAAACACAGCATATGTGAGAGTACTCTGCAAATTCAGAATAAGTGCCTTAGCCATTTCAGTTCATATTATTACTAATAATACATTCTACAACATACTGCTACAGACAGCAAAGTTGGAAGGGTCATTATAATGGAAATAGAACTACTACAGACAGATACTGACCATATTTCAATAGTTGGCCAAAATTTGGAAAATCGTGATTCAATACCTTTCACATCCGGTCGATACTGTAGTCCATCATCTTTTTTTCCCAACAAACTAGTGTCATCTGTGTCTATAAAAGAAAAGTTTTCAAATTAAGACACATATGATATTTAACTCATACCATGAAACTTCCAAATATTCCAAATGCTCCAGGTCCTTCCCAACTTCATCCACTTATCCTGCTTACATTTCCCTCCAATCTCTTGACTATTGTGCCATTTCTATCTTAGGCTTCAAGACATCCCAAATATATACACGCTCTGCTCTGCATGATGAACAGCCTAATTTCATCTAGACTTCGGCTCAAATGTCCTCTACTGAAAAAGTCTTTCCTGTGCAAACTAAAATAACAGATACCCTGACATGAAAAGATTAACCCTGTCTCCAAGGGACAATGGTCTCAAGTTTTACCTTCTCCTACCACTGTTTCCCTAGAAACATATCAGATTAAGATAAATGTGGAATCTCAGTTATGTTATCAGACAAAATTTATGATAGAAATGACCTCAGACTGGCGAATTGTATTTGGACTGGGAAGACTATAAATGAGCCACAAATGCCTGTTGGAAACACAAGCTTCAGCTTCCCAGTACATAGTGAGGGAGGAAAGGGAAAGTATCATTAGGGATGAATGGAAATATTATCAAGAGGACCAAGATAAAAATTAAGGACCAACTACTCCAAAGGATTCTAAATCTGCATGAACTTCAATTATCAAAATTCTCAAGTTTGACCAATTTGAAGTTTGAAATTCTGGTAGTACCATTCAATCATGAGCCAGTTCCTCATAAAAGATATTATTTCTCTAAGCTACTGTTTCAACTTAGGCTCTAAACACCATTCTAGGAAAGAAAAACAAACCCGGGCACCTGGGTGGCTCAGTCGGTTAAGTGTCTGACTTGGGCTCAGGTCATGATCTCACAGTTTGTGAGTTGGAGCTCTGTGTCAGGCTGACAGCTCAGAATCTGGATCCTGCTTTGGATTCTATGTCTCCCTCTCTCTCTCTCTGCCCCTCCCTGCCCGCGCTCTGTCTCCCTCTCTCTCTCAAAAAATAAACAAACATTAAAAAAATAAAAATTAAAAAAACAAACAGAAAAACAAACCATAATACTTCTTTAAGATCAAGGGACCTAAGAAGGGCCTCTACCAGCAAATGGTTTGCTCTCCTGCCCATTAAAAAAAAATTTTTTTTAATGTTTGTTTATTTTTGAGAGAGAGAAAGAGAGAGAGAGAGAGAGAATGGGAGAGGGACAGAGAGAGAGGGAGACACAGAATCTGAAGCAGGCTCCAGGCTCTGAGCTGTGAGCACAGAGCCTGACGCGGGGCTCGAACCCACGAACCATGAAATCATGACCTGAGCTTAAGTCAGACACTTAACCGACTGAGCCACCCAGGGGCCACTCTCCTGCCCATTTTTGACCCCCAACTGGAAATCCTCTTATGAGCTCCTTGGGCATTCTCTCGTAGCTTAGACCAGAGGTATTGCAATCCCTGGTGCAGTATTCCACAAATAATTTGTTACCAACATAAAGTACCAAACTTTGCCTTACCACTTTTTTCTCTTAGCTTAGATAAAAAATATATCCCTTTAATAAATCCAAAACAGGTAGGAGGGATGGACTTCCTAAGCAGGACTACTAGGACCACAATCCTAGTCCATGACAATGTGCCTGGCTCTTGTATGTTACTAGGAATGATACATTATCCTCACCCATACGTGTATTACTAGGGAAAGAAGATTGAGAACCTCTGCCTTTAGTGACTGGATATTTCTAGTTGTAATAAAAAACAAAAATAAATTCTTAGCTGGTATCATGGCTTCCAAACTATGACATAAAGCAAAAAGAGAAAAAAGAATTTTAAACTGAAGGTGATAATTTTTCCTTATATTCTGTAACTTCACACCAAAATCTCTTAACAGTATATAATATGTAGGGGCAAAAACTGCAGAGAGAATGTGAAAACATAGTATGTGAAATGTGAATGTGAACATAGAATGTGAAAACTTTTCTGCTGTAGAAAAAAAGATGAAGAAATACATGGCAATGCTTATAGTTTTATTATAATTGAAATAAGTTGACTAATTCTTAAACAGCTATATTTGTTACTATAAATTCGAGACAACCTTTAAGAACGATAAATGTATCTATAAGTCCATGTAAGGAATAGCTTAGTAACTATATGAACAACAAAAAAGCATGGTTTGAATTTTAAGATGAAAATAAATGGAAAAAATTCTAAATTAGTAACAGAACAAAGAAATTCTAAAACATAAAGTAATTAAAAAAATAAATAAAGCAAAGATTTCTCATTTTACAAGTATGGAACACTACCAAAATGACAAATAAGAATTCAGACACACAATATAATAAAGACAGGTCTCTGGGTGAGTAGAATAGCTGTTACCTGTGCAATGACCAAGATGCCTTATATCAATTTGTTCTTGCTTTATACAAGATGCTTCTCGAACAAAACAAGGATTGTTGTAGGAACTCCCATCAGAAGCACACACAGGATTAAAACTGTATCCACTGCAATCTATATTACATACACACCTGTTGGAAAAGATATAAATTACCTATATTTTAACACAACAAAATTTCACAATGCTGCATTTCATTTTCTTTTCTGCTTTCTGTTAACAGAAGTCAATATATTATTCTAAGTAATAAAAGTTTAACAACTGTAAAACAAAAGTTTAACAATAACAAGCTAACAATTTCTTTTTTTTAATGTTTTTATTTATTTTTGAGAGAGTAAGAGACAGAGCATGAGTGGGGGAGAGGCAGAGACAGACAGACAGACAGACAGACACAGAATCTGAAGTAGGCTCCAGGTTCTGAGATGCCAGCACAGAGCCTGACACAGGGTTTAAACTGGTAAACCGTGAGATCATGACCTGGGCCAAAGTCAGACACTTAACCGACTGAGGCACCCAGGTACCCCTAACAATTTCTTTCAAGTGAGAGTTTAGGGATAATTTCATCTAGATATTGTTAATCCGGTGGTTTCCCTGAAATTTTCATATCTAGATATAATAATCAAAAGATGTCAAACGTCAACATTAATTAAAAAGCAACATGGTGTAGTGGAAAGAACACAGAATTATGAATCAAAAGTCATGAATCTAAATCCTAGCCCAACTAATTACCAAATTTTTGTCCAGATTCTTCCCCTAAGTTTTAGTTTACTTACCTGCAAAATAGAGGTTATAATAATATACCTATATCGCCAAATAACTGGAAAGATTAAAAAACCTAATTGATATAAAACATGTAATTTGAAAGCCCTCAAAAGTGTTACGAGCTGCATATCTACCTATACCACTGAGTGTCCACTCAATACTAAGATTGCATAAGGAAATCTAAGACATGGCCACTCCTCTCAAGAACAATAAAATTTAACTGGGAATATAAAAGTAAAAAAAAAACAGATTTCTCCTTCTAGCATCGCTGTAGTCTTAGAAGCTAAACTAATATTCCTGATGAAAACAACAAAAAATATAGGAAAGGTATTTTAAAATATCCTCTCAAATGCATTCATAAGTTGACAAGAAATCAGGGAATATTCTGACAAAAGTTAAATGAAGACAGGAAGAGAGAAAGGTCAATTGAGTTTGCTAAAGCTGATTTTCACCTTGAAAGTGGTTGCCAAATTGTGTAAACTCAATTATCAACTTTTGTGGCTTTGCAGGCCTCTGGGAACAAAAGACAAAGAATACTGACCTACCTAAATGGGGAGCCTGAAGACCCTAGATAAGTGGGTATGTCAAAAAGTAACAACTCTCAGCATGAGGGTAAACTAGAAATGAGTTGTCATGTTCCACAGGGACTATTTAAAGGGGGGGAAATGCTGTCCTGAGCCATGGCATTGAAGAGAGGGAAGAAAAACATCTCCCCTGAGAATTAAAAACCATAAGCCAGCCCTCACATGGGTAATTACAACTTAAAATACTACTTGGGTGTTCTGAAAAACCTCAAACCCAGAGTTTATTTTAAGAGCCAAGGACTAGAAGGGGCCCTAGGCAACTGACAGAAGCAAATGCAATCTTCTCTGGAGAAACCCAACTTTATTACCTTCAGCCTCACACATTTTCCAAGATACAGTTGTGAGAAAAATAAGTAGATCACACACACTCACTCAGTCATATATCTACAAGAAATAAGGAAATAAAACACCATGAGTGGAACAAGCTGATCTGAAAATGAACCAAGCAGGGCATCTTGCTGGCTCAACCAGTGGAACATGAGACTCTTGATCCTGGCATCCTAAATTTGAGCCCCACAACAGAGTAGAGCTCACTTTAAAAAAAAAGGAGGAGAGGGGTGCCTGGGTGGCTCAGTTAGTCAAGCTCTGACTTCAGCTCAGGTCATGATCTCACAGTTTGTGGGTGTGAGCCCTGTGTTGGGCTCTGTGCCGACAGCTTGGAGCCTGGAGCCTGCTTCAGATTCTGTGTCTCCCTCTCTCTGCCCCTGCCCCGCTCACACTATTTCTTTTTCAAAAATAAATAAACATTAAAAAAAAAAAAATGAGGGGAGCGGAGAGGAAGAGGGAAAGGAGAGGAAATGAACCAAATTGCATTTTTAATAGATAAAAAATGTATGATTAGAAATAAAAAACTATTTAGATTTGACAGCAGATTAGATAAACTAAACGTGAGTTAGGGAAGCAGAAGACAGGTTAAAGGAAATTACCCAGACCACAGCAAAGAGAGATGGAACATGAAAAAAAGATTAAGAGACACGGAAGACTGGGGCGCATGGGTGGCTCAGTCAGTTAAGCGTCTGACCTCAGTTCGTGTCACAATCTCACAGTTTCATGAGTTTGAGCCCCGTATCAGGCTCTCCGTTGACAGTGCAGATACTGCTTCAGATCCTCTCTCTCCCTCTCTGCCTCTCCCACACTCATTCACCCTCTCTTAAAAATAAAAAACATGTTTAAAAATGGTAAAAGGCCTTCAAAAAAAAATAGAGAGAGAGATATGGAAGACAAGAGCAACAGAATCTAGAAAAAATCTGATTGGACCTCAAAAAGGAGTAAAAGGAATGAGGCAAGGGCAATATTCTCAGCAATTTCTTGTCAAACTTTCTAAAACTAAAAAAGATACTCATCTAAATGCCCAAGAAGACTAATATATTCCAAACAGGATTATTAAAAAGGAATGTAGACACGGAGATGTCACAGTGGAATTTTATAAAAACATCAAAAAAGAGTATTTTAAAAGCAGCCAGAAAGAAGACAGAGGCAAAAATAAGGGGGACAAGTGTTTTCAAAAGCAATACTGAAGCCAAATTGTTTATTTATAGCAAAAGACAGTGAAATAATACCTGCAATGTGCTGAAATTAAAAGAAATGTATATGAAGAGAAATAACTTTCATGAATGAAAGTAAAATAAAAGAAATTTGGAAGAAGTTAAAACTTAGAGTTTGTTACCCGCTGGCTGTCAGTAAAGGTAATCATAAAGGCAGTTGAAAACCAATCTTATAAAGAAAATCTGAAATGCAAATGAAGAACAAAAGTGTAAATCTGTACATAATGTTACCAAAGCTAGCCTTGCAAGGACCTGACAATTTCACTAGTAGGTAAGGCCTTTGGTAGGTAAGCTCCTTGCGCATCAGGAGACATAAGAAAGAATGTTCACAGCAGCATTATTCATGAGAACAAAAGACTGGAAACAATCCAAATGTCCATCAACAGTAAAATGGACTGCAAAAGGATGTGGTATAGTCAAAAAATTCAATAGGGGCGCCTGGGTGGCTCAGTCAGTTACGCGTCTGACTTCAGCTCAGGTCATGATCTCACAATTCGTGAATTCAAGCCCCGCGTTGGGCTCTGTGCTGCTGGCTCAGAGCCTGGAGCTTGCTTCGGATTCTGTGTCTTCCTCTCTCTCTCTCTCTCTGCTCCTCCCCCGCTCGAACACACACTCTCTCTCCCTCAAAAATAAACATTAAAAAATTTTTTTTAATTAAATTCAATAAACACTGAAATTGAATGAACTATGGCTATGTGCATTAACATGAATGAATCCCAAAAACATAACTGCTGAGCAAAAGAAGGTACATATAGTGATGATTCCATTTATACAAAACTAAGTATCAATCAAAAGCCAAATCATATATTAAGTGATTTACCATCTGTGGTGAAGCTATTTTAAAAACCAAAGAAATGATTTCCACAAAATGCAGTATACCAGATGTATTCAGGGAGGAACATGGGAGGGCAGCTCTGAGGTTTTGGTAATATTCTATTCCTGGCTTGGGAGGTAGGATTCACAAAATTTTGTTTCATTTTTATGCACTAAACCAAGTATGTAAGTTTTCATGCACTTTTAAATATATATGCTATTTCACAATTTAAAAATCAAGGCACCAGAAAAAAAATTAAGAATTCCTATTTACTAAAATCAAAAATGGCTTTTACATTTTAGGGGGGAGAGAGGGGGCAAAAAGAACGGGACAGAGAGCATATCTGGTCTGCAAACTGTAAAATATTTATCAGCTGGCCCTTTACAGAACATCCTTGCGGACCTCAGGTTGACAGGATACGAGTGGGCAAAAGTAGAATGGCAATAAAAGAGAAAGGTGGGCTGATGAAAGATTAAAGTACTGTTCTAGGAATCAGAAACAGCTCAACAACAAAGGCAAGATACCACACCAATCCAGTGAGGAGAAACAAGCGATGGAGCAGGGGGCACTGAGCACAACTGTGACTAAGTGTAGGAGAAAGTCAGCGCTCCTCGGTGGGATGGCACCACTGCTTGTCAGACTGCAAACTGTGAGAACACACCAGGCTGCTCTTCTCAATGGCACAGGCAGAAAGAAAATCAAATTACCATGTCAAGGAAAGTCCAGGGAAACAATGAGCAGAGGAGGAAAATATTAGACTCCAAAGGCTGCTGATACTACTGATTACAGTGATTACAGCTGTTTGCACACGGCAACCATAGCAGAGGGCAGGATGCCCAAAGCTTAGGAGTGTGCACTAACGGGGAAAGAAATCACTTCAGTAAATATGCCAAATTCAAGACATCTAACAACCATTTACTCTGTACCTACTGTGCAGGAATACTCACATTTGCCTTATTAATCCCGACAACAAATAATTATGAAAAGGGAAGATGAATATGAACAAAGTTAAAAAGCCCAAGATCAGTAATAAGCGGCTGGGACGGTGTTCTCTCTACTCATAGCTGTTATGTAAAATAGATATCTCAGTATGGAAAGTAACAAATGAAAGGAGGTAAGTATTTTCCACATGATTTTCATGATTTATCATGAAAAATCTTTCACTAAACTGGCCTTGCTTTTCCCTCAAACACACCAGCGACACTCTTGCCTCAGGGCTTTCCCTCTCCCTGAACACTTTTCCCTCAGACACCCACCAGGTTCAATCCATCACTTCCTTCAAGTTTTTTCTCAAGTCTTAAAAAAATGGCTGAAAATTAAATCACTAAGCATCCATTTAAGAAGCTAGGGAAAAAAAACAATAAAATAAATCCAATGAAAACAAAAAAGAAGGGAAAAACAGATGATATGGATATAGATACATGGAGATAGAGATATGGATATACAAATATATCTCAGCAGAAATAGAAGACATGGTTACAACAGAAAAGATCAATAAAGCCAAAACTGATCCTTCGAAAAAACTTTCAAATCAACAAAGGAGGATTAATCCAGAAAGAAAGAAAAAGAACAAGAGAAAAACATATCAGCAGTGAAAAAGACTAGATTCAATGGGGATTATGGTTTAATCAATAATGAAAAGTTACTATAAAGCACTTTAAGATAGCAAGTTTGAAAACATGTGAAATGAGTAACTTTTTAAAAATGTTAACTATTGAATTTAACCAAAAAAGAAACAGAAGCTAAATGGTATTATAATCATTAAATAAATTAAATCATCTGTTTGAAAAAATGTGTCCTTCAAAGACAGCTTCAGAGCCAGGTGTCTTTTAAAAAGAAAATTCATGAACACATTCACTCCAATCATTCAATAAATAGGTCATTCTATTCTTGCACAAAGTTGTCCAGAGAATAGAAGGAACACTCCCTAACTCACCAAGGCCATATAAACTTTAAAAAATACACAAAAGTTAACAGAATAGCACTCACTGAGTAAAAATGAATAAAAGAAAATCTATCCTTACAGCAGACAGAATACCAACCAATAACGCACAGGCACAAAAAGATACTGCAATCATAAAACAACAATAGGATGCAATGAAAAAGGAGCACCATGACAATAAAGGTAAGCTCTTAGAAATCAAAATTACAGCAAACAGAAACAAAAAACTCAAAAGAGGACCGAAAGATAAAGCTGAAGAAACCTCTCAGAAGGTACAGCAAAAATTTTAAAACATAGAAAATGGGAGAAAAGAAAATTAAAGGACTAGTCCAGGCTGCCCAACAACCAAATAACAGAAATACTAGAGAGAAAAGAGAGGAAAGGAAATCATCAGAGAACTAATTGAAGAAAATTTCTCAAGTCAGAAATAAGTAACTTTTGGGGTGCCTGAGTGGCTCAATCAGTTAAGCATCCAACTTCAACTCAGATCATGGTCTCATGGTTCGTGAGTTCAAGCCCCACATCGGGCTCTGTGCTGGTGGTGTGGAGCCTGCTAGAGATTCTCTCTCTCTCCCTCTCCCCTGCTCGCTCTCTAACTCAAAATAAATAAATAAACTTAAAAAGAAAAAAAAAAGGAAGTAACTTTCTAAGAAGGGGTGCAACATTGTGAAATTTCACTACACTGGGGACCAAAAGATCCTACATGCCTCAATACAGAGAAAAAAAATCATACGCAAAGGTTCTAGAATCAGAATGGCTTCAGGCTTCAACAGCAATACTGAAAGCTAGAAGACAGTAGAGCAATGCTTTCTCAAGGGAAAATTATTTCCCACCTAGAATTATGTACTTGACAAGTTATAAGTCAGGTATTAGGCGTAGGATAAAACACTTTCAAACATTAGGTCTAAAAAGTTTTTTGGCTTTTTTTTTTTTTTAACATCTTGTACCCTTTTTCAAGAAGGTACTGAAAAATATGCTAAAATGGGAGACTAAAACCAAGAAATTAAAGGCAAAAAAATGCAAGAAACAGACTATCCTATATAGGAGAGAGGTAAATGAATTTCTAGGATACTCATGGTATAACGCCCTGTTCCTGACACCGAGCTCCTAAAAACCCTCAAAACTGTCTAAGGAGAGTCTAAGGAAATGCTAAGGAAATGCATCATTGGGTGAGGGGAGAGAGGGGCCACTTAGACACCAGAAAAACCAACCATGGTAATTAGAGAATCAGAACTTCCATTTCCCCACCCCACCAACCCACCTGACCTCTGGGAAGGGGAGAAGGAGAGAAGGGTTGGAGATGGAGTTTATCACCAATGCCAATAATTTAACCAATAATGAAACCTCAGTAGAAAACTTCAAACAGAAACATTCTAGGTTGGTGAACACATTCACGTGCTGGGAAGGTGGTATACCTGACATCATGGAAAGAAAACAGAAACTCCAGTGCTCAAGACCCTTCCAGACTTCATCCTATGTACTTCTTCATCTGCCTGCCTATTTACATCCTTTATAATAAACAGTAAGCACAGCACTTTCCTAAATTCTGTGAGCCATATTAGCAAACTACCAAACCTGAGGGAAGGTTGCAGGAGATCTTCAAATTAGTAGTATGCTCGGCCAAAATGCAGGGAACCTCACTTGCAGGTGGTGTCTTGTGGGTTTGTGCCTTCAATCTGTGGGCTCTATGCAAACTCCAAGCAGAGTGTCAGAACTGAATTAAATCGTAAGACACCTGGTTGGTGTAGGAAACTGAAGAATTGGTTGTTGTTGAAAAAGATACAACACTAAAGGAAGATCCCAGGGTGATAGCTATATACAAGATGTACAGGGCAACCAGTCCACATTCAAAGTTTCACTCTGTAGACAGTTCTGTTGATGGCTGCAATTATTAAGAGGCCCAGTGCCGCTGTGCCCTTTTTAGCCAGGGGACAGAATGCCCAGGTAAGCCTGATCCAGATTCTGGTTCATACTTGGCTTAACTGTATGGTGGTGAATTTCCCACTCTCCCCTCCAATGTCCTACTGCCTGACTCAAATGAGCATACTCCTTTGACTCCTGAGAGCTGGAGGTCAGCTATGGCAGGAGGAGAAGTAGAAAACACAGGGCAGGCCCTTCCCTGACCACATTCCTGCCAGTCATCTGTACCTGGCAACACTAGAATCCTGCCAGATGTCTCAACTGTGGTGAGCCCTATGTTCCCCATGACTCACTCATGTTCTTGCCCACTGACGTCCCCAGAAGGGAATCTTGTAAACTCTCTGGGAAACTAAAAGCCAGACTCTGATTCAGAGACTGTTCAATGTATCTTCTTCTGGAAGGTTTCACGTAATAGTGGCACTATTGCCCCTTCCATCCATGGCTGGATTAATGCTCCATATTGGTAATATGGCAATATTTTATTTTGTACCCTAGATGTTAGGTACACAGATGTAGTATTCCTTAAATTGCATGCATATGTTTTAAGCACTTCTGTATGTAAATATTCATTTTACAATAAAAGTCTTAAATAAAGCATAGACCAGTATGTATAGTGTGCTGCCATTAGTTTTTTAAAAAAGGAAAGAAAGAGAATATGTGTATATATTTGCTTGTACATGCATAAAATAATCGCTGAGAGATTAAATAAACATCACAGTGACTGCCTCTAGTGAAGACAACTGAGTGGCTGGGGAACAGAGGTAGGAAAAAGACTTTTTACAGTAAAGTCTTTTAAAGCTTTTGCATTTCTAACACTGCAAATTTCAAAGGCATGAATGCATACATACATAAATAAATGAATTCAATGACTTCTATGATTTCTGCAAATCACAACTCTTAAGTCTTTAAAATAGGGATGATACCTCCTAATACTGATGAAAGAACCAAATAAGCTTTTGTAAAAAAAACGCTTTGAAATCAAATACTATATACATCTGAAAGTAGTAGTATTTTTATTGAAAAAAATCTATCCTTTTCCTTCTTTCTCCTTACTTTACACAGAAAGTGTTATTCCTTCTTGATATGGTAAGTTTATTTAGCAGTTAAGAAAACACTGGCTTTAAACTAATTCATGTGAAGTTATTTATATTTAGATTTAACAAACACCTATGAAGCCTTCAACAAGTTTAATACCAGTCTTTTTCACATATATTAAATCCTTACAACAACCCCATGTGCAGCTCTAAGTGAATAATAAAGATCTAATGTGAACAGCCATGAGTTCAACAAAGACCTATAGAGGGACCCTACAACCCAACCTTATGGCAAGTTCATCCAGTATAGAAATCCGCAAGACAAAGTCCCTGCTCTTAGGGAGCCCACATTCTGCTAGTGATCCCAAGAGAAGAGGTTATTTCTCAAGAACAAGGAGTAACAGGGAATAAAGTCACCTAACTCATAGGGACTATGGAAGACAGCAAGGGAGTCTTCCAGAAGAGGTGTTATCCTGTGATCTGAGTTAAATTTCATTCAAGTCAAGAAGGAAGAGTAGGTATTAAACAAGTACATAAATAGGGATGCGAGTCCAGAAGAGGGAATAACAGACAAACTATCAAAGAGTAACAGAGCATTCAAAAAACTGCCAAAGGTCATGGAGATACGGTGTTCTGCACTTTAATTTTTTTTTATTTGATGGCAGGGAGCACACAAATGGAAGAGAGGGGCAGAGAGAGAGAGAAAGAGCTCCACACTTAGTGCAGAGCCCAATGCAGGGTCAATCCCAGGACCTGAGCCGAGATCAAGAGTCAGATGCTCAACAAACTGAACCACACGGGCGCCCCTGTTCTGCATTTTAAAAACAAACCTCTCATAGGAAAACTTTACTGGCAGCTGTGTAGCACTACAGGAAGATACTTCTGGACAAAGGAGCCTGTCATTGCTAATATCCAATTTGTACTTTGTACAAAATTATGTTTAATAGTGTTGTTTCCTGTTATCAGAAGAAAAAGAACAGCATACAATTATTTTTCCATTATAATCTAAGGAATCATCATAGGAATGTACTAAACCTAAATAGTTTTAAGTCTATATTCTATGTATCCAGAGTAAGGCAATGTTAAATGACAAAAAATATTGTCTGATTAGAGGAAATAAGAGTAGAAGATAATGGTAGGAAAGGTACTTCTTTGGTTCTTTACTAAGAAGTATATGTGGCCTCCAGAAAGGAGAACATGACAGAGGACACACATATATAAGCATCATTCTCTTTGCTTAAACAAGAAAAAAGATTTCATCATACCTTCTAAGGGGGAGACTCATCAGATTGTGACACTGACCAGCTGTGTCAAACAGAAAATGGTCCCACAAATGACAAAGATGTCCAGCAGGTAGATTAACTTTATCAATGTTGTCTGTCATACTGCATACCTACAATGATTCTCTGAGCAACTCTAAGATCTCCTATCATTCAAGGAAAGAGCATCTCCAAAGAGACTGACATCAAAGAGGCAGAACAGGAGCTATTTCCATAAACTGCACCATACACAAAGTTCAAAAGAAATAATTAAAGGATTTTTATAACTTACCTGTATTGACATTATGCCTGATGACTCTACAGATTCCACAAACCATTTGTGGGCCAAGATTTAGGTCAGGAATATAAAAGGTACTAATGTAAAGGAGTTCTAGGATTATTCAGCCCCAATGTCCAGACAAACAGCTGATGGCTATCTTGCAACAATAACTTCAGCTTTGGTCAGATTAGAAATACCATTTAGAAAAAGAGGGGGTGTGGTTTCTAAGATCCCTATGGTTTAAGAAATATAACGTGCTGTAAAGCAGGTGCCGTTTCTGAGTTTTAAGACTAAGCAGAAGGGGTGCCTGGCTGGCTTAGAGGAGTATGCAACTCTTGATCTCGGGGGTTGTGAGTTTGAGCCCCACGTTGGGTGTAGAGACTACTTAAACACATAAATAAATAAATAAAAATTTTAAAAAGACTAAGCACAAGGTCTATCCACTGTACTTCACAATGGTCACAATGAAATACTGAAATCTATCTCACCTAGGTGGAAGTTAAATTTCTTAGAACCTCACTACCTAGCTCTAGGTATAAATTAAAAGGTAAGCATCAATGAAAATAGCCATCACTAACCCATGCAAACACCAGAGTGTCATTGGAGAGGCATACTATACATCAGGAAGAAAAGGGGGAAAAACCTTTCAAAAGCTAAAAATAATTTAAATTATAAATAAATTAGCCACTGAGCAGACAAGAGAGAAAACATATGTAATAAATACAGTTCACACACTTCACTCAGGAGAACCTATTTACCGGGCACCTGGGTGGCTCAATCAGTTAAGTGTCCAACTTTTGGCTTCAGCTCAAGTCATGATCTCAAGGTGCGCGGGTTCCAGGCCTGCATCAGGCTCTGTGCTAACAACACAGAGCCTGCTTGGGATTCATTCTCTCTCTCTCTCTCTCTCTCTCTCTCTCTCTCTCTCTCTCTCAAAATAAATAAACCTTAAAAAACAAAAAGAACCTAATTACTCTGGTTTATGTTTAGAATTTATTCTAAATTATTTATTCTGTAATTGTATTATCTCCTATTCCAGAAAAGAAGAGAAGCAAATTTAAAAGCTGGGGTTATCTACACCCAGGCTCATTGTCAAGGCACACTGACAAAACCCAGAAGCAACAGCTAAGAGCCTGAGAGAAGTAAAACTTATTTTTAAAGAATCCAAAACACAAGACAGAATGGAGCTTTCAGCTTAGGGATAAAACCACCACCACTGAGAACATCATGGTATTACACATGTGTATGCACAACACAATAGATAAATCCATTATTATTAGACCTGTGTTCTGGTTCTGCTGCTTAACTGCAAGCCATTCAGCCTCTTCTGAGCTCAGCTTCACCTGTAAAATCAGGATAATACTTCCTTGCTACCAGACAAAACTGCCATAAAGAGCTAAAAAAATAGTTCATGTAACATTATCTGAAAAACATAACACACTATACGATATGTAACATACTATACAATATATAACATGAACATAATATATTTAAATAAATTCCCATTTAAATGGCTAAATAAAAAATTAGTAGTTTTCTTAATAGCAAAAAAATAAATTACATGATAGTGCTGATCCCCTCCCCCAAAATGCCAGGGTTTTTTAAAAACTATTAACAAGAGGGGCGCCTGGGTGGCTCAGTCGGTTGGGCGTCCAACTTCGGCTCAGGTCATGATCTCGTGGTCTGTGAGTTCAAGCCCCGCATCAGGCTCTGGGCTGACAGCTCAGAGCCTGGAGCCTGTTTCGGATTCTGTGTCTCCCTCTCTCTCTGACCCTCCCCTGCTCATGCTCTGTCTCTGTCTCAAAAATAAATAAATGTTAAAAAAAAAAAAAAAAACTATTAACAAGAAAGAGAGCTTTAAAGCAAGAGAAAGATTTTAGCTGCCCTTTGGAAACCAGATAGCTTATAAGCATTTCTTGTAACGAAATGACATTTCAAAATGAGAAAAGATAAAATATTTTTAAATGAATACCCATACCTAAAAATATAACATAAAATACAATATCCATTACAGATATATTATAAAGGAATATTTTTCAAACTGTAGGTCATAATCACCAGTGGATATTGAAGCCAATTCCAGCATTTTTTAAGAAAATAGGACAGAAAATATTTGAGTACCTTACATTTAATAAAGGTAGGTATATATTTCATAGACTTTTGTTATACTTAATATGTATTATCATAATGTATACACATACACAGTGCTGGGTCACAGTGTATATCTATTTCTTATATGGAGTTGAGTTTAAAAAAAGTCTGAAAGTCACTAATACAAAACAGACAGATAGGTATGGGGCATTCTAGATGGCAGCTAAGGCATAAATAAGGAATGTAAAAGCAGCTAGTACTCAGAGTAACTAGGAGAAGACAAGGAAAGTAAAGAAATGTCATGTGGGACCAGACTGAAGAGGGCAGTGTTTTGTTTTGTTTTGTTTTGTTTTGTTTTGTTTTGTTTTGTTTAAGTCATCAAGCAGCAGTCCTTGAAGTAGGGAGGGGAAGGAAAAAAAAAAAAAAAAAAAAAGAGGTTAGAGTGGGAGAGATCCAAAGCATAAGAGACTCTTAAAAACTGAGAACAAACTGAAGGTTGATGGGGGGTGGGAGGGAGAGGAGGGTGGGTGATGGGTATTGAGGGGGGCACCTTTTGGGATGAACACTGGGTGTTGTATGGAAACCAATTTGACAATAAATTTCATGTATTGAAAAAAAAAAAAGAAAAAGATAACAGCATTCCTTCTAGGAATAAAAAAGGCCAATACAGAAAAAACACTCTACTGGAACTTAGGAGAATCTGCCCCCTAAAACTCTCTGAATTTAATCCTTAATTTTCACAACTGTAAAATGAGAGGACTAGAATAGAAGATAAATTTTAAGATCCTAGGGGCACCTGGATGGCTCAGTCGGTTAAGTGTCTGACCCTGATTTCTGCTCAGCTCATGATTTCATGGTTCATGAGAATGAGCCCCAAGTCGGGCTCTTCACGAACAGCATGAAGCCTGCTTGGGATCTCTCTCTCCCTCTCTCTCTCTCTCTGTCCCTCCCCTGCTCACACTCTCTCTATTTCTCTCAAAAATAAATAAATAAACTTAAAAAAAAATTTTAAGATCCTACTCAACATTCTCTGATTCTGGTAGAGTTTATAATAATTAAAACATGACATGAGTACTTGTTCTGTAAGTAAGACCTTTTGTATTTAATAACTACAATATTATCTTTTAATTTAAAAATTATATTACATCTTCCTAATCAAGGCTTGATGGCTACTACCACATCTGGGCATCTCTCAAATTTCCTTACTGAAAAGGTCTGGTTGGCTAGGCCAAAACTACCCTTAGGCAAACATGTCAGTATTCACCTGGAAGTAACCACGAAAAGACACAGAAGGTGCTCTGAAGGAGTTAAATAACCTCCGTATAACTTTCTTGATACCATGCCCATTTAACAGTTTTTTTAAAAAAATTACAATTGGGGCGCCTGGGTGGCGCAGTCGGTTAAGCGTCCGACTTCAGCCAGGTCACGATCTCGCGGTCCGTGAGTTCGAGCCCCGCGTCAGGCTCTGGGCTGATGGCTCGGAGCCTGGAGCCTGTTTCCGATTCTGTGTCTCCCTCTCTCTCTGCCCCTCCCCCGTTCATGCTCTGTCTCTCTCTGTCCCAAAAATAAATAAACGTTAAAAAAAAAAAATTTAAAAAAAAAAAAAAATTACAATAACCATTGAGATACATCTAAATTGTTAAGCTCAACTGCAATCAGTAAGAAGTATTTTATACACTCAAAGATTAATGTTCCTAAAATTTCCTTCTGTCTCCTTTCCTAGTAGGATCAACCATTTTAGTTTAATGACTTTTCTAGGTAAAGCTTTCAATTGCTTCCTTAATGTTTTCCTATTCTTTGCATTGATTTCCTGGCCTGGACTTGGCTGCCTGTCCCAGTCTATGTGCTCCTTGGCTGTCTCCTCGGATTGCATGCTCCTTTCTACTGGTAAGCTCTTCCGTGGTCTGTACCCACTTTCTTATGCTTATAGCCTGTATCTGCAAAAACAGTGGTTCCAAGCTCTCAAATAGACACACAAAATGAATTTAGTACATACAAGGGAGTTGCCCTAATTGGGCATAGGGTATATGTCATATCATGAGGTGGTGTACATAGAAAGATGTGTATTTTACCATAGATGTCATATTTGGGGCTGCCTCTGAGACTAAATGGAATCTGTTCTACTTCTAAGCAAAAGATCTCTATCTCTTTCAATTAAGGGATGAAAAATCAGAGCAGATAAATGACTAAAGCAGGACTGACTGAACAGAGGTACCATCAAAGGAATAGAAACAGATCAATGGACCAAGCCAATCAATCACTAACAACTATTTTCACTCTGAATACTTTTATGTAACAGTCCTGAGAGAAAACACTAAAAAGAACTAAATCTCTACAAACACACACACACACCCAACAGTGTTTCATCGTGCCATATCATTAGCACAAAGTGAGAAGAAGAGAACATAACATCTATTATCTCTTCTCTAAGTCCATATCTCTCATTGCTCTATAGACCCACATCTACTTTGCAAAACATGTTCTTCCTAATCAAATCACTCTTACTGAAATGAATGGACACATGTCAATCCAAGTGACCAACATGTAGAAACAGAGCAAATTGAAGTTATACAGAATTTTTTACTGAACTTGTGCCAATTTTCACCAACTCTGATATATCAAGTAAATTATCACACTTTAATTTTACCACATACCCAAATAGCTGATTTTGAACCATAATCCTGAAAATGGTGTCATCTTGACTTATAAAACTCACTTTGGGTTGTTAATTAAACCATATTACTCCTATTCAGTGAGAGACCTGAATATGTTTAGGGCTGAATAAAACATGGGACCAGAAAACACACAGTGAAAATATGTGTAAGGAAGAAAGTGCAAATCTCTACAAAATAAATGTTTTAAAACATGCGCTAAGGAGTAATTGGGGAAGTGAAGATCAATTTGTGCTATAAGGTCCTGAAGTCAGCATTAAAGCTTTTAGAATCAACTATGGAAAAAGCAGGGGCGCCTGGGTGGCTCAGTCAGTTGAGCATCATATTCTTGGTATTGGGTCAGGTCATAACCTTGTGGTGGTGGGACTGAGCCCTGGGATTGAGCCCTGCATCATCATGGAGCCTGCTTGAGATGCTCTCTCTGCCCCTCCTCTGCACACTCATGCTCTCTCTCCCCCTCCCTCTCAAAACAAATATACTTAAAAAAAAAAAAAAACTATGCAAAAAGCAAACACCACAGGGAAATGAAAGTCTGAGACTGGAATAAACAAACAGGAATCTGATGAAAAGAAGAAACAAACATGGCTATGTTGATGATGTCAGTATCATTACTATTCGACCAAACCCATGTGGAAATTGGATAGACAATGCTGTCCAACTACCAAACCCACAATCCTGAAGGCTGAACATTAGTGAGAAAATAAAACAATATAATGTCAGTCTGTACAACTAGGATTTATAAAAATATTTTTTACTTATGTATAATAATTACTGTATCTAAAATTTTGAAGCAATTTTGGATTTTTCTTAACACATTGAAATATATGAAAAATTCTGTGTAAAAATGCAAGTTAAGCAAAAGAAAAACTTATTGATACTGTTAGAAAGTATAATGGTAGGATAATTCAGAATAAGGGTATTTTTGATGAATAAAATTAGCACAGCATAAAATATATAAAACGATCAAAAATAAAGACAGGTAAAACTGAAAATATTATATGTGGAGTCTCATTCTAAAATATAACACTTTAATTTAAAGAGCTATGATATTATATCAACATAAGAAAGTCAACAGACCAGCAGTAAACAAAAAAATAAAGAAGGCACACACGAAATGTCTAGAACCAGGTTAAAAGATACCTCTCTACAATAGAACAGTACTGATTAACCTCCACATAAGTGCATCCCTTTCCCTCAATCAACTCACCCAACATTTTCTGCATCTTCATCACACTCAGCTTTATATTTGCAAGGTCCACACTTGGAGTGTTTTCTGTGAACTTCTGCCCCTGACCCTTCCTCTTCTGCTTAAAAAGAAAAATTAAATTTTCAACCAAAAGTTGGTTTCCTTTCCAGATAAGCTTCATGTTTTCAGCAGCCATTATCCCATTTCTGCGGAAAATGTACCTGCGCTCTTGAAAACAATCAGTTCCAAAATCTATCAATGCTTGCATCCAAAAGTGTTGCCAATACTGAGTACAACATACTGTATGAGGAAAACAAGTATTGGTGCTAGCAAAATAATCCCTTAATCTATGTACGAAAGAACACTACAGGTTTTGATAATTAATTGCCTTTAAAAGAATTACCATATAACATTAAATAAGAGAGAGAGAAAATAAAACATGAGCAATAAATTTGGTACAGTGATTACCTTACCCTATGCAATGCCAGTTAACAAATAAATGATTAAATGCAATAGAGTATAACCACTTGTTCCTCACATCAGTTTCATACCTGCCTTTCTTATTAAATTTGTAAAAGGAAAGGGGTCTCTTTACAAAGGACTTGCCTCCTTTTCTGTTTGCCCACTTAGCACACCAAAAATACCCAGAATGCAGAAGTGTGTGGATCTCCTATGATCTGGCACAAAAAACCAGTGGTTACCAGTAAGTCTCCAACTCATATCCCACATTCAAGGGATTCTACATTTCTGGGCTCAACTAGAATGAATCCTACCCTGATAATCTCAAACTGGGCAGGGAGATCTGTTCTGAAGCCAATTTAGGGATTACAGTTTACTCAAAGGATCTCTCATTCTGGTTTAGGAAATAACACCTTCTTCAGGGGGTGTCTATCAGTAAAGAAGACATTACAAGGCAAGTCCAAAAACCTAATATACCTATTTGGTAATACTTCCAAACTTTCCATTTTTAGTGTCTGCATGCACTTTAAGTAGAAATCTTTCCCAAATTCTCATGAACACTCCCAGATTCCAGGGATCATAATCCTATTATTTCCGAGGCTTCAGAAACATCAGGAAATCGTATGGCCACCACAAGCTCACTTAAGTTTGTACGCTAATCTGAGCAAACGACTTAGCCTTTCTAAACTCATACTCCCTGAAAAGAAATAGTCAACCTACATTCTCAGAGCAAGACATCCAGTATTTACATGACATAAAAAAAATCATGACATCAACTTCTACTTCTTTAGTATGGAAACATGACTGTTTCCTTACTGAATATCTGACCACAAAGACTAGACTACATGATCTCTCTTAAAATCCTTTCCAGCTCTAAGATCTAGAATTGATGGTCTGATCCTTCACATGTGATCATGAAGCTTCTGCTTGAACATGTCCCTTTAAATCACATTCTATTGTAGGATAACTTTAATCTTTTTTTTTTCCCCTGAAACTTTCATCCCCAAACTTCTTCCTCAGGATGGTTCTTCTATTCTCTAAGTGACCTTTGAAGTGCCTTCCAACTCTGATATTTTAGGATTCTACGAAATGTGGAAATCTGGAATAAGGTTTCAGATAGTATTGAAAGGATCATAACTGTAGTTTTCATTTGTATGAGTGTGAATTTTACTAGAGTAAGTTTTCTTTCAGTGTAGGTATCCCCACAGTACCTCCAGCATTACTTTGTATACAGTAGATACTCACTAAGTCCTACAGCTTCATTAGACTATGAAATAAATGAGTCATTCTTAATTCTGACAATTTAAACTCTTGCTATACACTATTACCAGATACTACTTTTTTAAACAGCAGAAATAATTTATATATTTGTAAAATAAAATCAAAAACATACACAGGAGAATTTTAATGGCATAAAGTCTAGATTCCACTACAATTATTCTGTAAGCCTTCTCTTTGCCATGCACAATTCACTCCAGAGTTTTACAACCCAGCACCTTGAAAATTCCTTAGGAGCAAAAATTTGTAAGCAAGGGGTGGGAGAGTTACAAATACTCTGGTCCAACCCAAAATCACTTGTGTGGATGATCCCAAGGAGAAGGCACTTTGGTGCAATCTCAATTTAACAGGAGCTACATTTCTGCTTTGTTTGTCAACAAAGCTTTAGTGAGACATAATTGTATGAAACAAAATGCCTAGGGCTAAAAGGGACAGAAGGGTTGGGTGTAATGGCTAAAGGCTTCTTTCTGGAGTAACGAAAATGTTCTAAAATGGACTGTGGTGATGAATGCACAACTCTGTACTATACTAAAAGGCACACTTTAAATGAGCAAATTGTACACTGTGTGAATTTTAACTCAATAAAGCTGTAAAAATCAGAAAATGACAGAAAACAAATGTCCTTTAAGGGGTACTTGAAACTTACCTCCTTCTCCAGATCCAGAGCCATTATCTAAGAAGAAAAACAAACAGTGACTAGAAATACTTTTGCTGGAAATGTCATCTTATCCAATAGTCAAATTTCTCATCAAAAATCAAACTGCAATAACAATTCTCATTTTTTGACATCAAACCATTTATTCTTATGTACCTATTCCATGTTTTTCCCCAAATGTTAATTCCCTGGACACACAATCATCTATAACTCACACATCTCTGTAGCATATTCAGGAAGTATCCAGGTGCCCTGCACCGAGTAAAGACGAATAAATACTGTAAAATAAATGGCTATATAAAAATAATTTTAATTAACTCACTTAAAAGGTAAAAAAAGAAAAAATTTAATTTTGTAAAAGCTTAAGAGGAATAATGAATAAGTTGCTTTTATTAGAAAGGGAGGAAAAGAGCTTTGGGTCTTGCTCCAAAAATCTTAATGAAATCTGTGGATAAAGGCCAAAAGCCAAAAGGTAAGAAAAAGCCTCAAGGCTTAAAAGGAAAGAACTTCTGAGCTGAGGTTTTCATATTACTGATGAAATTAGCTTCCTCTAGGAAACCTCACCAGAAGGACTCACACCAAGGTGTAGGTGGGACACTTGTTACTAGTGAAATTAAAAAGCCTCCCTCAAAGTTACCAGCAAAAAGTCGGCCTAAAATGTAATTAATATAAAATGTTTATTTTATAAATCCCAAAAGGCCAACATATGATGCAGAGCATGTTGAAGAGAGGGTAGTGCTATAATATCAGCATGATGCAGTAAAAAAGCAGAGATGGCAAAAGAGCTTGACACACTTTATCCAGCACTTTCAAGGGTTGGGGGGGAGACACATCCTCAGGAACCTGCTCCAGTTCTTCAAATGGTTCCCCAGAGTGGGAGATAACAGCCTTCACAATATTGTCCCTTTCCCTTTAATCTCCTTCAGACAATAATCAAATTCTCAAACATAGTGGAAATAGGAGGAACCGGAACAATACATGTTTTTTGTAATATCCACTGCAAAATCTTCAAGGGATTTTATAAAGTCTAAAACTGTGCTCGATTCTGATTAACCAACCACAAATAATTAGATCTGAGTACACAAAGGAAAAGAAAAAGAAAGAGTAGAAGAGCACAAAAAAGACAAAGAAGGGAACTCAATTAAAAAATTGTTCTATGACCAAACTTTTTTTAGAAAAACACTCCTTTTTGGGGCGCCTGGGGGGCTCAGTCGGTTAAGCATCCGACTTCGGCTCAGGTCATGATCTTATGGTCCGTGAGTCAGAGACCCACATTAGGCTCTGTGCTGACAGCTCAGAACCTGGAGCCTGCTTTAGATTCTGTGTCTCCCTCTCTCTCTGCCCCTCTCCCGCTCATGCTCTGTTTCACTCTCAAAAATGAATAAATGTTAACAACAAAAAAATTCTTTTTTGAAAAAATTAAAAAAAAAAAAGGAAAACACTCCTTTTTTCCTTCCATTCTACATACATTGACTAGGTACATATCATGTGGTAGGCAACATAGTAAATGGTAGGAATAAATTGAATAAGATAGCCCCAGTGCATGAAATGCTCTCAATCTGTTTTCAACCCATGCTAAATTTTAATGAATATAATACCTCAAACTTTCCTTTAGTGTCCTTTAGAAATCTGAAATAGGAGCACCTGGGTGGCTCAGTCAGTTGAGCGTCCGACTTCGGCTCAGGTCCTAACCTGGCGGTACGTAAATTCGAGCTCTATATCGGGCTCACTGCTGTCAGCACAGAGTCCACCTTGGATCCTCTGTATCCCTCTCTCTGCCCCTCCCTGCTTGCGCTCCCTCAAAAATAAATAAACATTAAAAAATAAAATAAATAAAATAAAGTAAGATAAAAATTCTGAAATATTGTGACTACTCTGATAATGAGTTGAGTTCTTCTTGTAGATTGTATTTTCATTGTTCATATGCCTTTCCCCATCCACACAACTCCACCCAAACCCTGGGACTATAATATACCTCCCCAGATAGGGCATCCTGCCCTCCTGTTGAGAAGCAACTGATCCAGCTGAAGACAGATGTGTCAGATAAATGAAATACAGTATGATATATACATAGAGATACGCACAAAGTGTGAAAAAAACTCTGTCAGGAGATGCCACAGGAGAAAAATTTCACAGAGGAAAAAAGGCTAAAGCTCTAAGTAAGCATTTTGCAAGTAAACAAAAGACTTATTTCTAGCAATGTCCCACCAAGCATCTAACAAGATCAATATAGCACCTTACAGCTTAGCTTATTCAATCCTCACTTAACAATCCCAAGAGATGGTATCCATTTAACACTTTAAATAACTGGGGCTCAGAGTAACTAAGTGACTTGTCCAAGGTCATATAGTAAATAAGTAAACAAGAGCTGGAGGGGGGCGTCCTGGGTGGCTCAGTCAGTTAAGCATCTGACTTCAGCTCAGGTCATGATCTCCTAGTTTGTGAGTTCAAGCCCAACATTGGGCTCTGAGTGACAGCTCAGAGCCTGGAGCTTGCTTCAGATTCTGTCTCTGTCTCTCTGTGCCCCTCCCCCGCCCATGCACACTCTCTCTCTTTCTCTCTCTCTCTCAAATATAAACATAAAAAAAATTTTTAATAAAAAATAAATAAGAGCTGGAGTTAAAATTAGGTCTTTCAACCCCAGTGCAGGGCTCTTTCCAATCTACCACCCTGATTCTAATGTTTACCATTCACTGCCTATCAAAGCACTTTGTGTCTTAAACACACGCTCCTCATAAGAGACACATAATTAATTTGGGATTGTAAAGAGCTCCATATTCTTTTTTACTTTTTTTTTTTTTTACATTTTATTTATTTTTGAGAGAGAGAGAGAGAGAGAGACAGAGTGCGAGAGGGGGAGGAACAGAGAGTATGGGAGACACAGAATCCGAAGCAGGCTCCAGGCTCTGAGCTGTCAACACAGAGCTCGACATGGGGCTCAAACTCACAAACCGTTGGATCATGACCTGAGCCGAAGTCGAACACTTAACCGACTGAGCCACCCAGGTGCCCCTCTTTTTTAGTTTCTAAACCAAGTCTGTGAAATACAATGTACTTAGAGAAGTATACAAGAATCACAACAAATGATAGTCTATTGGCCTGAGAACATAATCGTTTCACGAAGCACATAATTATTTGATGTAGGGAAAAGAATTTGGTATTGTCCAAAGAAAGGCCTGGTCTTTGCCCACAGCTTTTTTGTATTTTCTTTTTAATTTTTTTAAATGTTTACTTATTTTTGAGAGAGAGACAGAGCGCAAGCCAGGGAGAGGGAGAAAGAGAGAGAGACACAGAATCCAAAGCTGAGCTGTCAGCACAGAGCCCCGAGAGCCATGAATGAGATCATGACCTGAGCCAAAGTCAGAGGTTTAACCGACTGAGCCACGCAGGCACCCCTGCCCTCAGCTCCTTTAAGGTAATCTACATCATACCTGCCAGAAGTGTCTCGTTTCAGGAGGGTGCTAACCACATCAGATGTTAGGGTGGGGCTGGCCACACTCTACAGTCTTAGGGTAGAGGGTTGGCCAACCACAAAGACCAGCCACCTAATTTAGAGTGGGGGCTTTCAATCATATGGTATTAGTGGACCTGGAGTTTGAGATCAACCACATGGACAATGGATCATTCATGCTTATGAAATGGAGCCCCAGTAAAAATTGTGGACACAGGCACTATAATACATAGGAAAATAAATAAATAAATAAAGTATATCATATAGGAAGTGTCTACACCTATACTGCTAACCTTCATACGATAATTCTAATTACAACACTTCACTTGCATCCCTGTCCCCAAATACAAATGCAAGTAAGAAACTTACATTAGTGCCTTCCAAAATTAACTACTACTGATTCAGGAAGGAAAAGAGAAATAAATACAAAAAACCTGGGGGAAGATAGGTGACAAGGACTGGCAGACAGAATAGAGAAGATATAAAAAGAGACAAGCTTGGAAAGAGACACATCCTGGGATGCCACTAATGACTTTCTATAAATATGCTCCACCTCTTTCCCCTGCCATGAAAATAAAACCCAACAAAATGGATCCCATGTAATTTCCACCCCAAATCTCGTTCTAATATTCAAACCATAAGGCAAAAGACAGGCAAAGACCCCACGAAAGCAACAACACAAGGGGTGCTTGGGTGGCTCAGTCGGTTAAGCATCTGACTTCGGCTCAGGTCATGATCTCACAGTTCATTAGTTTGAGCCCTGCATCAGGCTCTGTGCTGACAGTTCAGAGCCCGGAGCCTGCTTCAGATTCTGTGTCTCCCTCTCTCTCTCCCCCTCCCCTGCTCACATTATCTCTCTCTATCTCTATCTCTTGCAAAAATAAACAAACATTAAAAAACAAATTTAAAGCAACGACATGAAATGCAGACAAAAAAGAGCCCCTCCACTCCCCAAACAACTAATCCATAGAGCAGTTCTGGGAATACATCTCTGACTGGAAATTGCCTTTTAGAAACTATGATGGAATCATCTCTAACATTTATTCAGAAGAGTATCACACATACCAGAGTAGCATGGTCCTCTTGCTACTACTGTTATCTCTTTCTGGTGCTTACAAGCAGCCCTTCTGAGAAAGCATTCATTTTGATAAGTGTCCCCATTTGATCCACAGACAGGAATGTAATTTGTATGGCACTGCAAAAGAAACAAAAATAAACTTTCAAAACTAAGCAGGAATATTAATAGTTCACTTCATATTTATGAATGTAATACCATAGTACTGTGACATACTTCTACAGAATAGTTTGTTCTTTTGTTTGGTTTAAATAAGAGAGTTATACCATTTTCTCACACCTTTTTTCACATTTATAATGAAAATAACTATCAACTATCCATAAAGATAAGAAAATCCCTGTGCTATCTAGTGCATTTGCTTGCTATAAAAATCCAATGAGGTAAGAGAGAAATTCTTGGCTATGTTTATAATAAGCTAATAAGCACTAATTATATAATGTCATTTTATTAAAATCAAAATTCATTTATTCAATACCACTGGAATGCAAAGTCCCAAGATAAATGCTATAGAAAACACAAAGAAATACATGATCTCTGGGTCTACCATCCACGTAACTATAGGCTAGCATCATTGCCATTTCCTCCACCTAATGCATCTACCTAATAAAGTTGTTGTGAAGATTAAATAAGAGAAATCCATCTTTAGCATTTATATCTGGCCATGGTAAATTCTCAGTAAATATTAGCTGGTTTTGCTATGCTATCATCACTTCTGAGTCTTACGTAGTTGCCCACGGTCATAGCTAGTAAGTGGGAGACCCACAATTTCTCACAAGTGATGTATTCTAACCACTACACAGTTGAGTTATTCAGCAGGGTGTTACCATGTGTCATTTGGTGGTAGTGAACAGGGAGCTTAAAATCATGCCTGAAATTCAACCTAACAAGCACATACCCAGGAGTGAGCATGAGATGGAAGGAGAAGACCTGCTGTTCTTTGGTCAGTCTGTTTCCAGGGGTCTCTCTTAGGAGCCTCTCATTATGCTCTAGGCAAATGAAAGGATTTGGCGATTTTAACAACATGCAACTTCTGACGTGGGCACTGACTCTAACCTAAGGTCCGCCTCCTCCATACTGCCACCCTTGCTGGGGGAAACAATTCTCCCTATACCTTCTATTTAGCTAGAAGAATGTAATTTGAAGTAGTTTAGAAAGGTGCGGAGTGTACAATTCTGAGCCACATCCATTCAAGCATGTATTGTGTGCCTACTGTATGTCAAGAACTTTGCTGAATATAATAAGTAAGAAAATAGCAACAAGATTGTGATGGTCAATATTATGTGTCAACCTGACTAGGCCCCAGGGTGCCCAGATTAAACATTATCTCTGGATGCTCTCTGAGGGTGTTTCTGATTGAATTTCCATTAGAATCAACTGACTAAGTGCCCTCCCCAATGTTGGTGGGATCATCCAATCGATCTGAGGGCCTGAATAGAACAAAAAAGTAGAGGAAAGGAGAACTGGGTCTCCCTGCCTGACTGCTGGATTTGGGACAAGGCTATTCTCCTGGTTTTCAGGACTTCAGTCTTAGACTGGGACTTACACCTTCATCTCCCCGGATTCTCAGGCATTCAGACTTGGACTGGAACTACACTATCAGCTTTCCTGGACATCCAGCTTGCAGACAACAGATCACGAGACTTGTCAGCCTCCATAATCAAGCAAACCAATTCCTTAAAATATATCGTCCCCTCCCTTTTCCCCTCATTCTGTGTGTGTGTATTTCCTATTGGTTCTGTTTCTCTGGAGAACTCTAATACAAAGGTCTAATAAGAGGGCATGCAACACCTAGCAATAGCAGACATTGATAAATTCAGGAAAAAAAAAAAAACACAGTCTGGAGTATTCCAGGGAGAAGGAGAAGGACAAAGAGGAAAAAAGAAAATAGGAGGAAAGTCGTAGGCACTCCTCTTTGGATATAATCCAAGTATTCACAGAAAGATGCAATACTGATCATTTTTCTTGGTACAAAATAAAAGTAGCTTTGTGTATATAATGTCACAAGATATAATAGCTCTTACTAGCAGACTGAAAAAAACAATTTTAGACTTTATTTAAACTCCTGTTATTATCTGTTAAAATGTATTTAAATTATAAGCCAGAAATTATAATATGGTTAATAAACAATATTAACACTAAAAGCATGCTGAATCATAAGCAAGTTTTTTAAATTAATTGAAAGATACTGCTAAAGAAACCAGCAAATAAGTGTTTAATGGACATAGGAGGTGATTTTTCTTCAACTGGCAATCACCTAGGTCTAAATTGAACGGATTTATAAATTATAAGAAGGCAGAATAGTCAAAGGAAGGTTTGTTCAGCAGCAGGATCAAATCATGCTGTAAGCCCTGAGGCAGTTTGCTCCTACAGGGCAAGCAACTTGTCTTTAAACATCTTTATATCCTCAGCATCTGGCACCAAGCACAAAGCAAGCCTTGGATAAAGGCTTGGATAAATATCTAGTGATCTCAACTCCTAACTTTTATTTCTCTTTCTTGCTTTGCCACCAGGTAAGAATGCAAAGGATTCAGACAGATCATACAAGGATTTTCTAGCTGTCCAAATATGTGACAAAGGTCAAAGAGGCTATTTCTTTGTAATCTTAAAGTTGCAAGGAAAGACTTTCAATTAATGAAAAGCAGAATCATAAAGACAAAAATAAAATAAATATGATACAAAAATTTAAACTTCTTTATATCACACACATATAACATATATATTAACATGAATTTAAATTAAAAAAATTATTTATATTAAAAATTATAAACAAAATGAAAATGACACTAGAATAACTTCTTCAAAACTTTTGTACTCTCAATTAAAAAGGAACACTCTCGGGGCGCCTGGGTGGCGCAGTCGGTTAAGCGTCCGACTTCAGCCAGGTCACGATCTCGCGGTCCGTGAGTTCAAGCCCCGCGTCAGGCTCTGGGCTGATGGCTCAGAGCCTGAAGCCTGTTTCCAATTCTGTGTCTCCCTCTCTCTCTGCCCCTCCCCCATTCATGCTCTGTCTCTCTCTGTCCCAAAAATAAATAAACGTTGAAAAAAAAAATTTTTTTTTAAATAAAAATAAAAATAAAAAATAAAAAGGAACACTCTAAGGTAAATACTACTGAGTGGTTTAAAACTTAAAAGAGAAACTAAAATACCTACAATTGACCCTTAAACAACATGGGTGTTAGGGGTACCAATCCCCCGCACATCAAAAACCCATGCATAACTTTTGACACCCCAAAATCTTAGCTACTAATAACCTGCTATTGACAAGAAGCCTTACCAATAACATAAACAATTAACACATATTTGGTATGTTACATGTATTATATATTGTACTTTTACAATGAAGTAGGCTAGAGAAAAGAAAATGCTATGAAAAAAATCACATAAAAGAGAAAATACATTTACAGGACTGTACTATAAAAAATCCATGTATAAGTGGATCCACACAGGTCAAGCCTGTGTTGTTCAAGGGTCAATCGCATATGCCTATAGAATGTACAATATTTCTAGAAGGAAATACAAGTAACAGATGTTGCCTTTAAGAAGAGCAATTGAGGGGCACCTGGGTGGCTCAGTCGGTTGAGCATCCAACTTCGGCTCAGGTCATGATCTCACAGTCTCTGAGTTCGAGCCCTGCATCGGGCTCTGTGCTGATGGCTCAGAGCCTGGAGCCTGCTTCCGATTCTGTATCTCCCTCTCTCTCTCTGCCCCTTCCCTGCTCATGCTCTGTCTCTCTCTGTCTCAAAAATAAATAAAAACATTAAAAAAAAAAAAAAAAAGAAGAGCAATTGGTAGTCTGGAGTGAAAGACATTTTTCATTGTATTATACATCTTTTTTTTTTTAAATGTTTATTTTTTTTTAATTTTTTTTAAGTTTATTTATTTTTGAGACAGAGAGAGACAGAGCATGAATGGGGAGGGTCAGAGAGAGAGGGAGACACAGAATCAGAAGCAGCCTCCAGGCTCTGAGCCATCAGCCCAGAGCCCAACGCGGGGCTCGAACTCACGGACCGCGAGATCGTGACCTGAGCTGAAGTCGGACGCTTAACCGACTGAGCCACCCAGGTGCCCCATATACATCTTCTTATATAATGTTCAAGTTGTTGTCAATCCTTCAATGTATGTAAATGGGCATACATTACTCTTTTAAAAAACATAAAAACGGTACCTATATCACAGGTTCTCATGGGAGTTTATGAGTTATAGAGGCTTTTATATATATGGATATATATATATATATATATATATATATACACACACACATGTGTATATATATGTCCATATGTATATACACATTTAGAACTATTAATGGATAATGCTCAGCATAGTAAGCAATATATAAGTACTCAAATAGTATACTATATATAGAGTATGCATATGTCTTCACATATCAACACAAGGAGAAAAGAAAATACTCCAAAAAATGGGCAAAGAATATGAAATATGAATTCACAAAAAAATGGTCAATAAACACATGGCAAATTTTCAATTTCTCTAACAATCAAATGAAAATTTAAAAAAAAAATTTTTTTTGGCCATACAGATTTACAATTTAAAAGGACTGAAGGGTGACTGGTGGCTCAGTTAGTTGAGAGTCCAACTCTTGGCTTTAGCTCAGGTCATGATCTTGCAGTTCATGAGATCTGTACTTTCAGCGCAGAACCTGCTTGGAATTCCCTCTCTCCCTTTCTCTCTACTTCTCCTCTCATGATCACTCTCTCTCAAAATAAGTAAACAGTAAAATAAAAAAAATTTTTAAAGGATTGACAAAACCCATTACCAAGAGGCTAAGAGGAAATCAGCACTCAAATGTACTGTTATTGATGAGAATGTTATCTGTACATAAGCATCCACTGGCTCAACATTTCCACATCAAGGAATGTAACCTAAAGAAATATAAGACAGCTGGAAGAGGGAACAGCTTCAGTCTTCCCAATACAGGAGTGGCTAAAACACCAGTAAGAAACCTCCAATCTTTCTGGCTCAATGAACCAAAGAATAGCGTTCAGGGCAATCAGAGCCACTAAAAAGAGAGAAACTCAGAAAGGAAAGAGTCAGAAGGGCCTTCCAGATTCTGTATATAAACTCAGATCAAATTTCTGGCTGATTCCCAAACCACTCATGAGGCAGATTCTAAGTAGCCCAGGCAAAGACTAAAAGAAATGAACTGATATTTGTGTTGCTTCCCACAACAGGGAAGAGAATGTGCAGTTTGAGTTCAGCCAACTTAATTGCTTCCAAGTGACAGTACTCTTCAGAGGAACATAACAAAATTCAAACACTCTAAAACATATCATTCACACTGTGTACAATAAATTCAAAATTACTCTAATACAAAGAAAAAGGAAAACACAATCCATTTTCAAATAAAAAGACAATCAACAGAGATGATCCCTGAGATGTCCCAGATGCTGAAATTAGCAAAGACTTTGAAGCAGCAATAGGATCTAAGCTAGAGGAAAATATGCTTGTGATGAATGAAAAGACAGGAAATCTCAGTCAAGAAATCAAAACTATAAATTCTAGAAATAAAATATCTGAAAATAAAAACTCACTGGATGTAATGAATGGAGAAGAGAAGAAAAGATTAGGGAATCTGAAGGCAGATCATAAAAAACTATCTAAGGTGAAGAACAGAAAGAGGTAAAAGTTCATGAGGGCTTAGTAACACTATATACACCAATACCTTCTTTTAAGGAAAGAAGCCCACTTTAGTTGCTATCCCTTTCAAGAGTGTTTAGGGAGCAGGCAGGGAAGCCAAACATAACACATTGAAGAGAACATTCATTGCATAAGTAACCAGGTAGGTGCGGGCACAAGGTCAGCTAAACCACATCAAAGATAGCTACTGTGGGGCGCCTGGGTGGCGCAGTCGGTTAAGCGTCCGACTTCAGCCAGGTCACGATCTCGCGGTCCGTGAGTTCGAGCCCCGCGTCAGGCTCTGGGCTGATGGCTCGGAGCCTGGAGCCTGTTTCCGATTCTGTGTCTCCCTCTCTCTCTGCCCCTCCCCCGTTCATGCTCTGTCTCTCTCTGTCCCAAAAATAAATAAACGTTGAAAAAAAAAATTAAAAAAAAAAAAAAAAAAAAGATAGCTACTGTGAATAAATAGTGCATTATAAAGTCCCTTTTGACTATGAAGGGTCTGTGTAGCTGGACAATAGTATATCTCCCTCCCTACTCTTCCTCCAATAGTTTAAAGTTTTCAGAGATTTCATATGCAGCCTCTCTGATTTTGATTCTCATTACAGTATCATAAAAAAGGGTAGAAAACATAAAAAAGGGTAGAAAAAAAGGTAGAAAACATCTCTTTTCAGATGGAACATATAGGAACTTGTTGAGGTTATAGGGTTACTGGAAATACTGACTGTCCTATGCTTTTGTCTCTAATCTCTGTACCCTTTCCTTCCTTTAAAATCCAAAATGATGGGTCCAATTAGAATAAAATGATAAGTGAAAAAAATTCCAGTTTTGTCTTTGTTTCATCTCAAATCCTAAATCAGGGACCATCTTCTGAGCAACTTTTTGAAGCCAGATTATAATTTAATCCCAGCAAATAAAAAGAATTGAATGTAACAGCCTTTGCATTCCTTCTTTTTAGCTTTTTTTTAGACAACACAATCACAACCTAAAAGAGCATCTGAAAAGCAAAGATGTTAGTCTGAGGTTCCTCTGTCTAGTTTACCTCTAACCCTGACCTACCCTGAGGCACTGAGTCAGCCATGTTCTTTGGCATAAAGAGATGAGACAGTAGCAAATAAAAATGGAAGGGAAGAGCATACCATATAAAGAAGCTGAATCACTATGTTGTACACCTGAAACTAACGTTAACACTGTGGGTCAACTACACTCAAATTAAAAAAAAAAATTAATGGAAAGCAAAAAAACTAGAAAGAGAAGGAAAGGGGGAAAATTGCCAACGTTTTAAATAAGAAACTCATTTCTTTTCAGTGACAAGTAGAACTTACATTTGAATAGAACTTTTAATATTTTTTCAAAGCATCTTCACATCTATTATTGCCAGTCTGCCCTCTTAACTCAAAGAAAGAAGCAAAGAATGTACAAATAATAGTATTTCATCTGACAAAAAAAATCAGTGGGCTGGGAAGTCCAACTTCTTTATGGGATTCAAGGTGCTTTAAGCTTTTTAATTTGAAAAATGTAGAATGATAAAATGTTAAAAATGTAAAATTCTTCAAAATAGGATTGGTTTCCTCACCTGAAACTGACATGCACATTTCAAACCATCTCCATCTTCTTTACAGACTCCTCCATATTTACATGACGATTCATCACAAACTCTTACATCAGACTCCCTCACATTTAATTCTGAAAAAGAGAAAAAAATGTTTCATATGTCTTTTTGTATCCAAATGTCCATATATAAAAGAAAAAAAAAACCTTAAAATGTGTTCATCTTCTCATTCACAGTGTAACAAGATATAACATACGAAAAGCAAGGACACAAAATGTTCAAAATTCCCCAAAGAGAACCTTGCATAATAATATGCCTAATAAGCAACCCAAACCAAAATAAAACTCAAAATTTCAGGATTTCACAGAATTCCCAAAGGTAAATCTCAGAATTTTTCTAGTTGGCTACCAACAGCTTAAGACAGTTTTCTTACCACTGTCTTAATATCTTAGATTATTTTTTAATAGGTTTTTAAAAACTAATCTCTACACCCAATGTGGGGCTTAAACTCATGACCCCCAGATCAAGAGTAGCATGCCCTAACGGCTAAGCCAGCCAGGCACTCCCTTAGATCATTTTTCTAGTGATTAAGTTACTTTTAAGGAGAATAAGAATAATTAGAAGAAATCTTAATTCTTTTGGTACCTAAATAAATTTCAGGTGAACATAATTCATTCTAGACCAACTAATTTAATTAGAAAAGAATTCTAAAGTAAACCTGAATATCATACAATTGATATATATGGAGCATTTATGTGCACAGAATTAAAAAGACTAAAAATCTCACTCTTAAAATTTTTTAATGACTTAATTTCACTCTACCACAGGAAGTAGCTCCAATCAACAATACTAGCATTCTGTGGCCATTTTGCTCCTGCTCCAAGACCATCGGTCTTGCTCTGGAACTATCAAATTAAGCTACCTAGAATCATATGGAAGTAAGTAAAAACCATTATAATGCAATTTTTATATTCTATTAGGAATGAGACATACAACAACAAACAACAAACAATAAAATTACAGCAACAATAACAAATAATAAATAAATGATTATTTTGAAAACCCATTCCATTGTACAGGTAAAGAAAGAAGTCTGGGAGCAGGATGGCCTAAAGTAGCTTCTGACTCTGTCACTCAGTAACTGAGGGACCCTGGGAAGGGCACAAGGTCTCCTGAACCTCTAGATCATGATGAAGTCTTGGCAAACAGATCGCAGGGAGCATTTCTTCAGCATTCCCCCTTCCTCCATTGTTTTCTATTCTAGATTTCAAAGCAGGACTCAGTGGACTCAGAGACACAGAGTCCAGTGTCTCTGTATCTAATGGCATCTGTCCTGGTGACATTTCATTGGATCTCTCTGCCCCGTTTGTTCTCACTGCTCTGCAATGGTGTCTTGGGCGTCCTACTCCTCAGAACTGACCCTCCAAGGAACTGGCAGTCAAGTACCTAAATACCCAAGGAGTCCACAGTACTTATCTGAATAACCACTCTCAACCAAGCACTGCACACTAGGTTAACTATACATCTATGTAACTATAGGTTACAAAACTTTTTTCTTTTCCTTAAATGAAACTCACATTTTAAAAAAGACATGAGCTGAAACTTAAAACAACAGGAAACTACTAGAGCTATTTTGTTGTTCTCACTGTTTCACAAACTATTTCAGGCACAGATGATCATCTTTTAACTCCTTTCACCTTGGCTATCTGGCTATGGAGGCTCTATGTTCTTGGTTCCCCTCATCTCCCAATTTTTGCTTACTCATCCTTCTCCTCCTTGATGACTTGCATTAGTACTTGAGACTCAATCCTAAGTGTGGGGCTTGCTTTTTTTCTATATACCCTCATTCCTACTGGGAATTTGCACAAGGTGCCGCTCCAAATACACTCTAATGTACATCTTGAAACCCAAGGAAGATTAACTAAATATTAATAAAGAACCGCTTTGGAGAAGAGGATAACAATGCATAATATTTTTGTTCAACTACATGCTTAGTCAATTTTACGGGCCATAGAAATAAAAAGAATTGTACAATTTGAGAAATAAAATTGAGTGCATTTCTCCTCCTTTTCTTTGTAGCCTTAAAGTTCACACTGGGTTCCAATACAATCAGACATATAAAACAGGGATAAATTTTTTTTTGGGGGGGGGGGGGATCAAGATCATGGTTGAGTAGCTCTGACTTGCTACTTGGGCTTGAGAATCTTTGAGGTATGTTTTACTTATTGTATTTTAAAAGTACAATGGCAGTGGGGTGCCTGGGTGGCTCAGTCAGTTGAGCATCCACCTCTTGATTTCAGCTCAGGTCATGATCCCAGGGTTGTGGGATGCAGCCCCGCACCAGGTTCTACACTGAGCATGGAGCCTGCGTGAGATTCTCTTTCTCTTTTACTCTGCCCCTCTCCCCACCCACCCCACAAATAAATAAATAAAATTATACAATGGCCTTGAAATCTAGAACCTAAACAATCCCTGATACTAAGATTCACACATCTCTGGAGACTGAGGATTGTTCAAAGCATATATTTGTTTGGGCACCTGGGTGGCTCAGTCGGTTTAGTGCCCGACTTCGACTCAGGTCATGCTCTCACAGTTAGTGAGTTTGAGCCCCACGACCGGCTCTGTGCAGACAGCTGGAGCCTGGAGCCTGCTTCAGATTCTGTGTCTTCCTCTCTTTCTGCTCCTCCCCCTCTCATGCTCTGTCTCTTTCTCTCAAAAAAAATAAATAAACATTAAAAAAATTTTTTTTCAAAGCATCTATTTGCATGAAGGACTAAGAAACATTTTAGGACAATAATCATCCTTACTAAAGACAGGCAGAAAAGCTTGGTTCAATAAACAGAGCTTGAACAGGAGGAGTGGTCCTGTGCACAAGATGGTGTCTATCACTTGGACTACTCCCCCAGCCCAGCCCCAAGAACTCAACATAACAGAGGAGCTACAGTGAGAAACTAAATAGCAGCTTTCGCTAAAAGCTCTGAAACAACAAGGTATAAAGAGTTCTGCTTTGATGTCCACACAACAAGACAGAATAGCGGGGGAGAAAAAAGGCTGGGACACCTCAAAAGCCCCAGCATCAGCACCACACCTGGCAGAATGGCACAAAGCCAAGGAGATAATCAGGCGTACAGATACACCTCTGATATCTAGGGGCAGCAAACATGGCAGGAGGAAAAAGATGTGCCATGTGGCAGTGGCCAGAATACATTAGTGAGCCCACATGAAACACCCTTTGGTGATTCCAAGAATAAACCTGGAGGGAGAGCAATCTGGGGAAGCTAGAGGTTCCACATTAATAGGTGAGGGCAAAAGTCATGAAATTCTGATTACACTGGCTATTAGTCATGTTTCATTTTATGCCTACCCTGTTATTAAATTCATGATATTTTTGTGTGTATTAATGCGTTAAATGTGATTATTTAGTTGATCCAGGAAACAAGTATCTACTATATATCTATTACTATGCTAAGAAATTGGGGCACACAGAAAAATATTAACAGGGAGCCTGTGATCTTGCTAACATATGGAACAATTACTAATGCATTCAATATAGTCTATAAGGAGAAAATGCTGTTGTACAAGCTATAATTGCTCTAGGAGTTTCAAGAAATAGGAGATAAAGGGCTGCCTGACTGGCTCAGTCAGAAGAGCATCTAACTCTTGATATCGGGGTTTTGAGTTCAAGCTTCACATGGGGTATAGAGATCACTTAAATAAAAATATAAAAAATAAACTTCTACAAAAAGAAGTGGATAAAAATGGATTTGAGGCAGAGGATGCAGGGTCAAAGATGTCAAGACTTGCACTGACTTTGAAAAATTAGTAAGACTTTTTTGCTGATTATAAAACACAGGATTTAGGGGCGCCTGGGTGGCTCAGTTGGTTAGGCGTCCGACTTCGGCTCAGGTCACAATCTCGCGGTCCGTGAGTTCGAGCCCCACGTCGGGCTCTGTGCTGACTGCTCAGAGCCTGGAGCCTGTTTCAGATTCTGTGTCTCCCTTTCTCTCTGACCCTCCCCCATTCATGCTCTGTCTCTCTCTGTCTCAAAAATAAATAAACGTTAAAAAAAAAATTAAAAAAAAAAAAAAACCACAGGATTTAAAAAAAAAAAAAAACAGGGGTACCTGCGTGGCTCAGTCAGTTAAGCATCTGATTTCAGTTCAGGTCATGAGCTTGTGGTTCATGAGTTTGAGCCCCGCATTGGGCTCTGTGCTGACAGTGCAGAGCCTGCTTGGGATATTCTCTCTGTCTTTCTTTCTCTCTCTCTCTCTCTCTCTCTCTCCCCCCCCCTTTCTTTCTGTCCCTCCCCCACTAGTGTGTGCACTCTCTCTCTCAAGATAAATAAATAAACTTAAAAAAAAAAAATACAGGATCATTACACAGAATTTAGAAACAACATTTAAAAATAAAGAATGTTTTCGGGGCGCCTAGGTGGCTCAGTCAATTTGAGCATCTGATTGAGCATCTGACTTAGGCTCAGGTCATGATCTTGCAGTTTGTGAGTTCGAGCCCCATGTCAGGCTCTGTGCTGACAGCTCGGAGCCTGGAGCCTCCTGTGGATTCTGTGTCTCCCTCTCTCTCTCTGCCCTTCCCCCACTTGCACTCTGTGTGTGTCTCTCTCCATCTCAAAAATAAACATTTAAAAAAAAATGTTTTTAATAAATAATGTCTTAATTGCCCACACCATACAATACTGAAAGAGAATGTTCTTATCTAGGAAAACAATATAAGTGAAAGTAGAGACACAAATAAATAAACCGTACACATAAATATGAATACCAGTGGTTCCCAAACCATGGTCCTTATGAAAACTGCTCTCTTAGATTACATTGTACCTTAAATATACATTTAATGTACATTAAAATCAAGTAAGAGTTTCATTTTCTCATTTGCAAGGGGAAAAAAGTCAATGGAAAGAATTTTCTCATTTTAAGTTTTTCACATATTTCTTAAACCTTCAATATCTGAGATTACTTCCTTGATACTTGTCAACAAAACCAATGTTCCTCAAATAAAGAATATTAATAAACAAAACTCCAACAGTGTTTTATGAGAACACAAGCTCATGAATGTACATTTTAAGTTGTTTTGTTATTGTGGCAGTCACAGCTAATTGCCTACCCTGGATCTACACTTACTTTGTAAAAGAACCCCAAGGAAGCTTCCTTTGTTCAAGGAAGCAAGATGCTCAGCTAAATAATCTGTATATCCCAGACCCCCTTGCAATGTACCATAGTTCCATATGTAAGCACTGTCCCTTCCTCCTTCATTCTTCCATTCTTTGTCCTGCCTGGAGAGTAAAACCCTTGCCTAAGATTGTAGCAGCCATCTTACATATATGATGATGAAAGCTACAAGCTAAAGATGGTAGACCAGAAGGACAGGAGCAAGAGTGTGGAAAGAGAGAATTATAAAATCACCACACCTCCCCTGGATTTCACCCATCCAGACTTACTGTCATAGGAAATAAACACATAAATAAATAAAGCCCTTATCATTTAAGCCACCATTGGTCAGGTCACTGATACATGTAGTAAAACATAATCCTGACATAATGACTGCATATAAATTTAATTAAGATAGATATTTCTAAGCCAAAACCTTAAATAATTTGGTGGTACATTCCAGTCCACATGATAAAATTAATTTATCATGAACATGACTTCCTGCTATTCCAATTTCTATCACAAATTTGAGAACCAATGCCTTAGCTCAAACTCAGTACAGAAGGAATTCTATTTTGGGATCATCTTCTGAATGTTACTTCTTTTCAAGTATTCTGTACAATACCAGGCATCAAGAGGGCACTCTACTACCTGTCAATGATGATGATGATTACATAGCTGCCTTCCTGAACCCAAAATGGAAATTCAGCAAAATAGATGAGCCATTACTAAGGCCCTCAAAAATCAATTCTCCAAACAGAAATATTTTACACAAAGAAGCACTCAGAAAAGTGGCTCAAAACAAAAATATTTTGCTCTGGTTGCAAATGTGCCCATCACACAATTCTCTAAATGTAAAACTTCTCTCAGAAAAACAAAGAAAGAAACAAAAAGTCTGTCTCAATTTTCATTAAGATCTCAAAGCTGGGAAACCATAAACACTAGAAAAAGGAACCCTACTCACTCTGAACCTGAGCAGCCCAAATCCCCAACTTTTGGCAGCGCTAACTAGGTTCAGGTTACAGTTCAAAATGGACCCCTTAGAGGGCACCTGGGTAGCTCAGTTGGTTGAGCATCCAACTTCAGCTCAGGTCATGATCTCACAGCTCGTGGGCTCCCTGTCAGGCTCTGTGCTGACAGCTCAGAGCCTGGAGCCTGCTTCAGATTCTGTGTCTCCCCCTCTCTCTGCCCCTCCCCTACTCATGCTCTATCTCTCTCTGTCTCTCAAAAATAAATAAATGTAAAAAAAATTTTTTTAATTAAAAAATGGACCCCCTTAGCCCTCCAGAATGATAGGACTTTTCTACCACCACTCCATTAAACAGAAGGGAATCTTATAAGATAGCTAACACCAATGGAGAGCCAAAAGTGAACAAACCTTGCAAGATGTTACAATAGAATTCAGGGCTTCTCAACCTCAGCACTACTGACATCTTGGGGAAGATAATTCTTTGATGCATGGGGCTATCCTGTTCACTGGAGGATGTTTAGCAACATTTCTGCCCTCTACCCACTAGATACCAGCAGGACTATCCCAGCTGTAACAACCAAAAATGTCTTCAGACATTATCAAATGTCCACTGGGGAGAAAATTACCATCCACTGAGAACCACTATCAAAGATGACCAAAGCCTTGATTAAAGGCTTTATGTTTCATTCTCTTCACTATAAAGAAAATTAAGTCAAATAAGCAGCAATCTCCAAGACCTCTGCACATTACCATGGGTATTTTTTTTATATTAAATATATTGTCAAATTGGTTTCCATACAACATTCAGTGCTCATCCCAACAAGTGTCCTCCTCAGTGCCTATCACCCACTTTCCGCTCTCCCCCACTCCCACCAACCCTCAGTTTGTTCTCAGTACTTAACAGTCTCTTATGGTTTGCCTCCCTCCCTCTCTGTAACTTTTTCCCCCTTCCCCTCCCCCCATAGTCTTCTGTTATATTTCTCAGGATCTACATATGAGTGAAAACATATGGTTATCTGTCTTTCTCTGCCTGACTTATTTCACTTAGCTGAATACCCTCCAGTTCCATCCACGCTGCTGCAAATGGTCAGATTTCATTCTTTCTCATTGACCATGGCTATTTTTCATTTCAATAGAGGGACCTAAATATATTGCCTCCAGGGACACCGGGTGGCTCAGTCAGTTTAGCGTCCAACTTTGGCTCAGGTCATGATATCATGATTCGTGGATTCAAGCCCCGCATCCAGCTCTATGCTGTCAATGCAAAGCCCGCTTCAGATCCTCTTATCCCACTCTCCCTTGGCCCCTCCCCTGCTGCATACACTCTCTCAAAAATAAATAAAACATTAATAAAATTAAAATTTAAAAAGTGATAAATGTATGTATATTTTTAGGTTCACATAAAATGCTACACACATTTATAAATCATTTTTGTGACTCCCATCTTAAATGACTTTCTTTTTTTTTTTTTTTAACTTTGATTTATTATTGAGAGACAGAGCATGAGCATGAGCATGGGAGGGGCAGAGAGAGAGGGAGACACAGAATCTGAAGCAGGCTCCAGGCTCTGAGCTGTCAGCACACAGCCCAACGCAGGGCTCGAACCCACGAACTGTGAGATCATGACCTGAGCTGAAGTCGGACACTTAACCAACTGGGCCACCCAGGCGCCCCTTAAATGACTTTCTTGATTAACCAACTAACTTACAAGAATCTTAAGGCACCAGGACAAGAGGATTCCTACTATGTATAAAAATGTCCTGCCCTTAGCCATCCCACTGTGTCCTGTCTTGCTTCTTTTCTCTGAGCATTCTCATCTCACTTACACCACTTCAAGTCTTCAAACCTGCTTTTCCCCAACCTTATTAAAGTCATCTCACCTGTCACTGCCAGTCCTCAGAGCACTGCAGGGGGAACGTCCTATAATGAATGCAAAGTACTCATCAACATGTGGGAATCTTTAGTTCATCTCCAGTTAATTTCTTATTGACTCCCTACAGGACATGCTGAAACTCTTTACCTTGTTCTTCTTTTTTTTTTAATTTTTTTTTCAACGTTTTTTTTTTACTTATTTTTGGGACAGAGAGAGACAGAGCATGAACGGGGGAGGGGCAGAGAGAGAGGGAGACACAGAATCGGAAACAGGCTCCAGGCTCTGAGCCATCAGCCCAGAGCCTGACGCGGGGCTCGAACTCACGGACCGCGAGATCGTGACCTGGCTGAAGTCGGACGCTTAACCGACTGCGCCACCCAGGCGCCCCTTTACCTTGTTCTTCTTAAGAATAACCTCATTTCAAGGGGTTTATACACATGTCTATATGTTAACAGTGTTCGAGAAAACCTTCCCCCCCCTTTTTTTTTTTTTTAGAAAAACACACCAATCCAATCTGACTAGACATCCTGCTGGATGGTTTCACTCCCAAAACAAGGCAGGCATGTTCCTGACCCTGTACCCAACTGTTGATGAGAAAGTCTCTGACAAAGTCCACAATATCCACACTGAAAACAGCAGAAATATTTGAAATATTTAAATATTTAAAACACCCTACACCAGGAAGTGGTGTGGTACAGCCATGGAATATTATAGAGCTATTTAAAAGGCTGCATATATTATGTGGCACTATGGAAATATGCTTATAAATGTCAAGTGAAAAAGCAGAAGACAACACGTGGACCATAATTGTGTAAAAAACACATATAGGAAAACCCAGCCAGAAAAAAACAAAATGGTAAAGGTACTGTCTTTATACCAGTTGAGCAATAGATTATTTTCCCTTCTTTTTAAGTTTCTATATTGGTTATACTTAATAGGGGAAAAAACTCAATGTGATTCCAAACACAGCCCCAAAGAGAGGTTGCCTATATAATGGACAAAGCACTAGTTTATATGTCAACAAGGGCCAGGTTCACATGCTAGCTCTTCACCTCTTAGAATAATAACACCTTCTCTTTCCTAGATATTATAATGATAGATATGTACTAAAAAGCAACAATGCCTAGAACAAGTAGGTAAACAACAAAAAATGTTGTGTCTTTCTTTCTCCAGACCAATCTAAGGAACACCTTTAATGACACAAATCACTGAAAATACATTTCAGGGTGAAAATCAAACAGTAAGTTTAGTAAATGATGGCTTTTGTCCAAGCAAATAAGATGAACTAGGAATTAAACTCTCTTCAATTTGTTTATTAAATTAACCATATTATATTAGTTATCCCCTATGATAAAGATATAAGAGGGAAAATAAACTTAGTATTTCATGATACAAATCCAAAAGTAGTTTACATTAATATTAAAAAGCACTAACGGTAGAGATGACTAAAACTTTTCTAAGCTATATTTAACAAAAAAAATTTTACATATGCCACCCAATTAATTGACTCTGATATTTTTCATCCCGTTCTACATACTACTGCCAAACTACCCTTTGTTAAGCACCACTTTGAAAGTGTCAATCCTCCACCCAACACCTAAAATCATTCCCTGCTGCCTCAATTCTAAATGCCTCTGCTTCTGGCAATGATGGGAAGGACTGTCTATTGCAGGATCAGAAAGAACAAAAAATCCAGATCTCAAGCTGGGTATTAGATACTCAGGGTCTTCCCAGCCCTACCCAGTACTAACCACAGATCCCAAACTGCAATACTCTCCCCTATTCCTTTTTCTGACTAGCTTGGCAAACTTGTGTGAGTTTTCCCTCTTGTGGATCTAAAAACTATTACATTGTAGTTATTAAAAAGAATGATGAAGAATCTCCCTATTTCCTGACATAACACAGTAAATTTTTCTTAAAGGCAGACTTTTTTAAATGTATGTCACAAACTAATTTATAATGCCTACATACAAAAATCTAAAGGTATATACATGTAAATACAAGCCACAGTTATCACTTGGTGGAATTTGAACTTTCTTCTTTATTCTGTATTTTTCTGAATTGTCTGAGTTTCAGAATGAACTTGTATTACTTTTTAAATCAGACAAAAGAGGGGCATCTGGGTGGCACAGTTGGTTAAGCGTCCCACTCTTGACGTCGGCTCAGGTCATGATCTCACTGTTGGTGAGTTTGAGCCTCACATCGGGCTCTGCGCTGACAGCATGGAGCGACAGTGTGGAGCCTGCTTAGGATTCTCTGTCTCCTTTCTCTCTGCCCCTCCCCCACTCGTACTCATGTGTGCTTGAGCGCTCACTCTCTCTCTCTCAAAATAAACTTTAAAAAAATTAATCAGATAAAACAAATATGTGCATGTAAGACTCTTGAAAAATTATGTTAAGTGAACAAAGCCAGGCACATAGGGCCACATGTTGTATGATTCCATTTATATGAAATGTCCAGAATAAGTAAATCCATACAGACACGAAGTCTCTACATGGTTGCAGAGGATGGGGGCAGAGAGGTGTTAGGGTTGACTGTTAATAGGCATGGAAATTCTTTTTGGGGTGATGGAAATGTTCTATAATTACAGAGTAGATAGTAGTGATGGTTACACAACATATTAAATATGTTAAAAACCACTGAATTGGGGCACCTGGGTGGCTCAGTCAGTTAAGCCTCCGACTTCGGCTCAGGTCATGATCCCACGGTTCATGGGTTCAAGCCCCATGTCGGGCTCTGTGCTGACGGCATGGAACCTGGAGCCTGCTTCGGATTCTGTGTCTCCCTCTCTCTCCACCTCTCCCTCATTCAATCTGTCTCTCTCTCTCTCTCAAAAAAAAAAAAAAAAAAAAAAACCACTGAATTGTATACTTCAAAACTTTAAGTTTTGTGAACTATATTTCAATAAAAAACAAAAATAATTTTTATAATCAGATGAAACAATCTTATTAAATTGTGAAAAAAAAATGAAACAAACAGAAATGAACAGGGATTATAATTTGATGTTTAAGAAACGGACCCTAGGACCCACCGCCAAGATCAGTACCCTGGCTCTACACTTATCAGCTCTGTAACCTTAGTAATTTACCACTCTCTACCTCTATTCTCTCATCTGTAAAATGGGGATAATAAAAGTACCTATCTCATAATGTTGGCAAAGAATTAAATAAAGATATGGAAAGCACCCAAAGCAGTGCATGACACATCATAAGTGCTATACTGTTAGCTTTTTTTTGTTTGTTTTTTAATTTTTTACACCATTGCTGGAGAAGGTATGGAAAATGAGCGCTCAAACCAACTATAAGAGTATAAATTGGGGGCACCTGGGTGGCTCAGTTGGTTGAGCGTCCGACTTTGGCTCAGGTCATGATCTCATGGTTCATGGGTTCGAGGCCCGCGTGGGGCTCTGTGCTGACAGCTCAGAGCCTGGAGCCTGCTACAGATTCTGTGTCTCCCTCTCTCTCCCCCTGCCCTGCTTGTGTGCGCTCTCTCTCTCTCTCTCTCTCTCAAAGGTAAACGTTAAAAAAAAAATTTTTTTTAAGTGTGAATTGGTAGAACCTCTCACAGAATAATGCGGCAATAAACAATGAAGTTTTAATAATCTTTACCCTTTAACTAAACAATTCTATTTCTAGGAAATTATAACAGGGATAGAAGAAAAACATACAAAAATGAACGCATAGGTGATTGTTAACAGCAGCATTTTTTATAACAGCAAAGTAGAAAACCGCCTAAGCATCCATCTGTTGGAAATTAGTTAAATAAACTATTAATGAAATACTACGTGGCCATTAAGGTAGATACTAGAAACATATACACTGATATCCAAAGACCAAGATCCACTGTGAAGTGAAGAAAAGCAGGTTGTAAAACTATACAGAGCTATAATCCAATTTAGATTTTACAACATGTACATGTTTACATATGTATTTTAAGATTTTTGTAGGTACAATTAACACATTTCCTGCATCAAAGTTTTTTTACCAATAAATATCAATAAATAAATCTAAACACAACAATATCCCCCTCTGGCTCAATTTTCAACCACTATTCCTTAGTGTCTACAACACTAAGTGGAATAGGCAGTAGCCAGAATCCAGGGAAGTCACCCACAAAGACAAAAATCTATAAAACAAGCTAAAAGTTGGCACTTGGGAATCTGACATTATTTTAAAAGTGCATTTAAAAAAGACTTCACAAAACTCTGCTGCATTAAGAAGAGTTCCAGACTTGGAGTTCCAATTATTTGATAAAATAACTGTATGATATTGGCCTAGCACTAAATAAATCTCGCTCACAAATCTCGGTTCCCTTAAGTAAAAATGGGTATTAACAATCCCTCATTGGATTGCAAGGAGTAAATGAGATCTTTACAAAAGAGAAATGGAAACTATACAGGATACTTTTCCTCTTTAGGTGAAACAACCAAAACCAAAACTTTTTTTTTTAAACATTTTTTTAGCTTTTATTTTAGAGAAAGAGAGTGGGGGGGGCGGGGGGGAGAGGGGCAGAGGGAAAGAATCTTAAGCAGGCTCTGCGCTCAGCATCACCCTGGGATCACGACCTGAGTCAAAATCACGAGTCAGATGCTCAACAGACTGAGATACCCAAGTGCTGAACCAAAACTTTAAAACGACACAATCACAACCTTAAAATTCAAAAAACTGTTGTAAAATAGTGAAGAATTAAACACACACACACACACACACACACACACACAGGGGCACGTGGGAGGCTCAGTCGGTTAAGTGTCCAACTTCGGCTCAAATCATGATCTCACGAGTTCATGAGTTTGAGCCCTGCATTGGGTGGTCAGCACAGAGCCCGCTTTGGATCCTCTGTCCCCCTATCCCTGCACTCTCTCTTTCAAAAGTAAATTAAAAATAAATATATTTTAAAAAAAAATGATAACAATTTAAAAAATAAATAAATAATTTACAAAATTAAAAAACACACACACACAACTAGGTCTAATTGTAATTAGGAAATGCTTATGATCTGAACCTGAAGAAGGGAACAATAATGGTAAACAACAGCACCACCTAAAAAAATACCTTAAACCACTTCAAAGAAAAAAAGTATGAAAAACCAAACACAGGACACTAAACACAGACTAAAGTGTCTTGTGAACAATGGGGAATCTAAACGTATCATTTAGGCTATAAACCGAACTGATAAAGAAATATCAGCAGTTTAGACATGGATAGATATCTATTTAGATAATACTTGCAAAGCAGTATTAGATGAAAGCTGACCATGCAAAATAAACTGAACTTAAAAATTCGAAAAGGTGATCCGACCTGTGAACAAGATCTCCAGGTTAACATAAAAATGGCAAAGCAAATAGGGGAAATCAAGATGAAAGTTCAAATTTTTTCTGGTATAAAATGAAACAATTTCAGTATAAACATTAAAATATTATACAGGAGAATGGCAATCATCACAGATTTCTCCTTTATATCTTTCCGTATTCCTCATGTGTTTAACATCCAATAAATGCTGCCTTTGTAACAACAACAGCAACAAAAAGATGGGTTTTTCTTTCTTTTTAACCATGGAAAAGAAAACTCAGAATATCTGCACAAAAATAAGAGAAATGGAGCTATGGTTGAAAACATAATACCTGTCAAAGTTTCTGAAGGCAGAAGAATGTATTAAGAACTTCAGAACCTGAAATGACTTTTCAAAAAATGATGAAACAGCTGAGCCATGAAAAATACATGACACCTGTAAAAAAGAAATATATTCAAATAGTAACAAAGGATTAACAGTAAAGCATCTAATAAACTAAAAGCAAATACTGAGGGAATTTTAAGATTCAAACAGAATTTCAAAGTGCATGAGAAGAGAATGTATGCCAACTCCTAAATGCCTCATTTATCCCATGAGAGAAGCTAATAATGGAACTAATTGTAGGAATAACGAAAATAGCTCTGTTAAAACAATGTTTCCAACAAGGAAAAAAAGGGGGAGGAGGGGGAGGAGGGGGAGGAAGAGGATAAATGGGTTGACATTATCTCCCAATCCAGCTTAAAAGAAACTGAGAATTTAAAATTCCATTAAAGAAACTACATATACAGGGGAAATGAGGGATTAAAGAAATGAACTAAAAAGAAAATGGTAGGGTATAATAAAAACAGACAGTAACAAGTGTTGAGCAGGATATGGAGAAACTGGAACCCTCACACATTGCTGGAGAAAATGTAAAACGGCACAGCCACTTTGGAAAACAATTTGTCAGGTCCTCAAATGTTCAACATAGGGTTTACCAAATGACTCAGCAATTCTACTCCTAGTTATAAACCCAAGAGAACTGAAAACATATGTCCACACATAAATCTGTATATGAATGTTCACAGTATTCATAATAGCCAAAAAGAAGGCTATATGATGATGATGGAGGGTAACACAAATATCATAATTACTTCATTTAATTACACCCATTTAAGTGGGTGAATATTTATAAAAACAAATAGTCCAGGGGCACCTCGGTGGTTCAGTTGATTAAGCTTCAGACTCTTGGTTTCAGCTAAGGACATGATCTTAAGGTTTGTGAGTTCCAGCCCGGAGTCGGGCTCTACACTGATAGCTTGAAGCCTGCATGGATTCTCTCTCTCTCTCCCTCTCTCTCAGCCCCTCCCCCACTCACACGTGCTCACGCTCTCTCAAAATAAATAAATAAACTTTAAAAAATAAATAAAGTAAAACCACGATGTCGCTCAAATCCTGTAAGTTTCCCTCTGTCTTCAAGGCAAGTGCCAAACCTTCAGCTCAGCCTTCAAGGCCTTCCACTAATGTGGCAATGTGCAACTCATCTCCTGCCTTAATCCCCACACTTCAGTATCTCAAAATATTCCCTTTGCTTCCCCATCTTTTCTATCACCATTCCCACGGCCTAGAACACCTACCCTTCCCAGATTTCCTCAGTTTCTGTGTTATTCAGTTATTAATTCATTCTACAAGTAAATATATAAGGGGCCCTTAACTAGGTACGGTCAATATAACAGTGAACAAAACAAAGAAAAACCCCTGCCCTCATGGAGCTACACAGAGCAGACAGATAATAACATGTATAGTTAAGTCACACAGGAAAGGGTGCCTTGGCACAAGAAAAAAACATTAAGAAAGATTAAGGTGGGAAAGGGGCAGAGGGGAGGGAAGGTGGAAAAAGATTCAATTTTAACGCATCATTTTGAAAGTGACATTAAAAACCTGAAGGAGCTGAGGGGATAAATAATTGGGACAAGAAGTTTCCAAGCAAAGAATATCAACAGCAAAGGCCTCAGGCAAAAGGGTGCCTAGTGTTTCAAGCTGACATTCTACTCAGCTTGGGACTATAGGGCCCAACTGCGTGCCATGTACTTGGGAAGACTGTTTTTTGATTCCTTCAAATCAGAATTATTCACGCCCTCAACACTGTACTACTATCTTTCTTAGAACACTTGTACAGTGAAAACTCCTTTCAAACATATATGAGTGGTTGCTGATCAATTAATCAAAAGTCTTGTAAAGGAGAAAATCATTTAAAAATAAGACATACTTTGTTAAAAATTAAACATTTTAACTGTTTTTAACTTCACACATATAAACATATATTCATTTTCCTATGTAGCACCAAAACCTTTGGGTCTACAAAATGCTGTTCCCTCCTTTCTTGGATAAGCCACACCCATAATCTACTATCTACAATGTCCACTTTCCCTTCCTTTAAAGTAAAAGGGAGACTTAAAAATACCTGCAAAATTTTGTAGGAGCAGAATCCTTCCAGAGATTTGTAAGATTTCCCCAATCTGTTTCAGTTGTCTTGACCACAGTCAAATTCACTGAAAGGCAATTCTCTCAGCCTCTCACCTTTATCAACTCTTTCTGAAGTATTTCATAAAAAACAACATTTTACATTTATATTGCACCAATCTGAGCGATTTTTATTAATTTATACTCAAAGGACCACTGGTATAAATAAATTTGAAAACAAACACAACTGACTCTTTCTTGGTAAGCAAAGAAATAAATGATACATGGGCAAACTAGAGTTAATCTACCAGCCTGAGCATCTGTGTGCTGTGGGAATCGATTAGAATGGTTTACTAAGGGAATGTCTAATCCAGAAAGTTAAAATCAAGACCGGCAAAGTATCTGAATAGACATTTCTCCAAACAAGATATATAAATAGCCAATAAGTACATGAAAATGTGCTCAACGTCATTAGTTGTTAGGGAAATGTAAATCAAAACCACGTTGATATACAACTTCACACCCACAAGGTTGACTATAATCAAAAAGACAGTAACAAATGTTGGCCAGGATATGGGCAAACTGGTACATTCACACATTGCTGGTGAAAATGTAAAATGGTACAGCTGCTTTAGAAAACAGGTTGGGAGTTCCTCAAAATGTTAAACATGGAGTTATCAGGTGATTCAGAAATTCTATTTCTAAGTATACACTCAAGAGAGTTGAAAACATATGTCCACACAAAAACTTCTACATGAATGTTCATAGCAGCATTGTCCATAATTGATGAAAAGTGGTAACAGCTCAAGTGTCCCTCAACTGATGAACGGATAAACAAAATGTGGTATGTATCCATACAATGGAATATTACTCAACCATAAAAAGCATTTAAGTTCCGAAAGACAAATATCATATGACTTCACTCATGTGAGGACTTTAAGATACAAAACAGATGAACACATGGGAAGGGAAGCAAAAATAATATAAAAACACAGAAGGGGGGGCGCCTGGGTGGCGCAGTCGGTTAAGCGTCCGACTTCAGCCAGGTCACGATCTCGCGGTCCGTGAGTTCGAGCCCCGCGTCAGGCTCTGGGCTGATGGCTCGGAGCCTGGAGCCTGTTTCCGATTCTGTGTCTCCCTCTCTCTCTGCCCCTCCCCCGTTCATGCTCTGTCTCTCTCTGTCCCAAAAATAAATAAACGTTGAAAAAAAAAATTAAAAAAAAAAAAAAACACAGAAGGGGACAAAACATAAAAGACTCTTAAGTACAGAGAACAAACAGAGGGTTACTGGAGGGGTTGTCAGGGAGGGAATGGGCTCAACGGGTAAGGGGCATTAAGGAATCTACTCCTGAAATAATTGTTGCACTATATGCTAACTAACTAGGATGTAAATTAAAAAAAAAAAAATGCTATGAAAGACTCAAAGATTTTGTAAAAAAAAGAAAAAAAAAGCACTGAAGTTCTGATACATGCTACAACACGGATGAACCTTGAAAATATTATCCTAAGTGAAAGAAGACAATCACAAAAGGCCATATATTATATAATTCCATTTAAATGCAATGTCCAAAACAGGCAAATCCATAGAGACGGAGTAAATTAGCATTCGTCAGGGGTTGTGGAAAGAAAGGAACATGGAGTAAAGGTTTTCTTTTTGAGGTGATGAATATGTTCTGTCATTAGATAATCATGATGGTTGTACAACTTTGTGAATATATTTAATTGTGTATCTTTTAAAAAATCCCATTGCTGTCAGTGTTCAATAAACAGCTGATTAACTGGGGTAGGAGAGAAAGCCCGGATGTATTAAATAGAAATTTCTTCACATAGATTTATAAGAGGCTAACTAACTACCTCTGTTAGAATATAAAGCCCCTGAAGGCAGAGATGGCCTCTCATTTATTTCCCTTAACATCTAGCATAGTAGAGTACCTTAAGCTGGTATTCAATCAAGTTCAATAAATAAATTATTAAATACCCACATATTACATACCAGAGATCTAGAAGATTCCAAACAGATTGAAAAAACTCACTTTTTGGCCCCAAAATCCTGAATTGCCACTAACAAGGCATGTCTCTTAATATGAAGTTTACACCATCCATTCATACCATCCTTACCACCATATCACAATCCAGAGGACCCACTTCTAACTTCTGTGACATTTTTTAAATCCAATCCAAATTCTCTACCTTATATCTATCACCAAATGCCACTTATTGGTCTCTCAGTATGTTTTTCCACTCCTTTAACCACGTTCCTTAAGACAAAAATGCTCATATTTAGCCTCATCTGTTCTTCTCAAACACCCTAGAGTCAAAAAGAACCATCATTATCTTCATGTTGCAAATAAGAAAAGAATGCCATGTCTAAGGTCACCTGGTCTCTCAAGTTCAAAATTCATCTTTCTTCACATAAATCATGTATTTCCCAACTTTCTTCTCTTTGGATGAACAGGGAAATTTCTGATTAAGTTAAATTTTCAAAGAATAAGTACAAATAAAAAAATAGAAGACCAAAGCAACAATTATAAAGTCCAGAATGATTGAAGACTCGAGGCATGAGAACAATAAAAAAAGGTGTGTTTAGAACAAGAAGAAATAAACAAAAGGCCCACTGCTTTGGAAAGATGTTGTAATAGTCAAGAGATGACAAGGACAAATACAGACCCATTCAGTTTCTTCTTTGCTTTGGTAATCTTCATCAAGGACCATGATCTTCAAACTGGGAAGGGCAGAACTCTGATAAAAGGAAGCTAACATCTCAGGTAAGTGCAATGAAGAAAGGACAGTAACAGAATATGGAGCTAGTTCAAAAGAATTTGCATCCTGACATAAACAAATTACACTCTACGACACTGAAAAACTTTTAGATGACAAGATGCCAGAAGACCAGAAACGAAGAAAACTCTCAGTTTTCAAAAAAAGAGAAATGCCGATCTAGGAAAACATCAGTGGGTAAACTTGCCATGTATCCCCTGAAAAAGTCTAGAATGTGTAGGTAAGTTTTTGAACACAATAAAAAGTAAAAAGCCACTATGGGCTCTTTATTAAGGCAGGCTATACAACATTTGCTTTTTGATAGGATCACTAAAATGGGAAAAACAGAGGATGATACATATACATAACTGATTCTAACAAGATGATCTGACAGAATCTTTAAATAATAGGCTAGTGAACAAAATGAGAAAATGTTGAACAGCAGAAGTTCAAAAATCTGTTCAACCCTACCAGGAGCGTGCATAGCCGATTGAACATCTGGTTGATTAATGTATCAACATCAACCCATTTGAAAGGAAGTCTCGAGTAAAAAATCGCAGAGTGGTATCTTTTCCCATGATCTAGACATCTTCTATTAATTTAATAAAGCACAGACCTGGTCTTCAGACGTGCAAGGGCCACGATGCTGAGTGACCCAAAAGACAAACAACCTGACAGAATCAGGCTCCAAAAGGTCAGAGTAGGCTGAAATGATCCAAAATTCAAAATGAAAATTAACAGGGAGTCAAGACCAGCATTTAGATTTTGAAACTCAAATCTATGAAGGACTAAACTTCGGTTTATGTGGGGAAATACCTGGGTAACAAAAGCAACTAGGAAAAAAAACTATGTAAAATCTCAAGATGCATTCATTCATTAATAGATGCAGAAAACCACACTGGATTTCTATACTCCTTAAAAAAATTATCTTTTTCCATATGAATCACTCCCAGATTTTCATCCTAGAAATAGTTATAACAAGAATCTACAAATATCACTTAGTTAAAACTCTAGCTTTAGACCCAGAGTCATTCAAATGCATCTTAGCATTAGAAAACATTTCATTTGATAAGCCTAATTTATTGACATATCAATAAATCCTTGAAAGAAGGCTAGATATTAAATCCAAGTCCGTCTTTTAATAGAAGAGGAAATTTTTAAAAATTAAGTAACTTGGCTCCAAATAGCACAGCTGCTTAGCAAGGGTCAGGATCTCCAAATCTGTCTCCTTTTCCTACACCATGTGGGTTTTCAGCCCTCTGCTTCCTTTCTTAAAAGTTGTACTTTGCACTAAAGAGTTAGAAAACATACATACACAAAAACATCCGTCAACACACTATTTTGCTAAGGACAAATTAGCTTAGCAAGAACAAATAATCACTGCACATTAGCCAGTGAAATATTTTGACATGGTGTGATCACTTACAAGTTTGATAACAAATATTTACTACAAAAAGGCACTCTAATATACAAATGGTTTTTATTCTTAACCATGAATGCGTGATTATTTATTAAACATTATCCCATATCCCACTTAACATTAGAAGAATAAAGTTAAAGTTATTACACGATGGAAAGGCTTTTAACGGACATGCCATTGTTTACTGTGCTCAAAATCCCATCCCCAACATAAAACACACCATTATGAAAATTACTGAAAGATTTTAGACCCTGAAATCTAAACAGCAAGCCAAAGGTTTTCTTCATCGAGGGCAGCATCTGTGCTGAGGCCCTCTTACTCCCTCCTCACTCCCCCAGAAACAATGCCCCTTCCATTGCCCAAAGGTACAAAGGTTGTCAGGCAGACAGACCAGTAGATCCCAGGTGGCCTGAAGTCCTTCCTCCTTTCCCCTCCTCCCCCTTCCCCACCCCCACCACGCCTCCTCTTCCGCCCCCGTGGTTTAAAGAAGACAAGTGGAGAATTGAGAATTGATAAAAGGGTAAGTTAGAAAGGCATGGCTGAGGACCACTACCATCTGCTAGCCCAGCTCCAGGAAGACCCACCCACTCCTAAATGAGACCTGGAAGCTTCTCCTTGCCCCAGGGCTCCTCTGGGACCCCTTTTGAAAGGAAGAAGGAACTTTACTGCTCAGATACCTCCTCCCCATTCTTATCCATTAGAGCCCCAGCAAGCTCTTTGTTTCCAAGAGCTGGGGGGGGGAGGGGGGGAGGGTCGGGACAGGCGGCCTTGGAGAAGGGGAGAGGTCACTCCCTTGCTCCCGTAGCTGCCAATCTCCAGGCCCTCCAGCAGAACACAAACACTCGCACAGGACCATGCCGGTTCCCTCTTTCCACACCACCTTAAAAACCCAGGGTCACACAGAGGCACTTCCTGAGATCTAATTACCTCTTTCAATACCCAAACCCTGCACAGGATGACTCCCTAGCTCCCTCCCTCTGGAAGGATACTAACGGGGTTCAATCCGGGACTCCCATCCTTTCTCCTCAATGCATACCCCAGGGTATACCCCTGAGCCCCACGCAAGACGCATAAAAACATAGGGTCACTTCCTGGGCCCCAGGACTTTTCCCTGCTCACATCCACAGACCCGCCGTCACTCCTGGCCCCCAGAGCCCACCTCTAAACCCAAAGGACATACGCGCGCGCGCGCGCACACACACACACATACACACACACACACAGTCACTTCTACAAACCACGTCCTCTGGGACACCCGTTACCTTTACCCACACGACCACTCCCCAGTGTCCTAAGAACCTCCAAAGCACATGGTCACTCCCCTGGCCCTCAGGCTCGGCACCCCCAGTCCTTCACTGTCTCTGTCTCTGTCTCTCTCTCTCTCTCTCACACACACACACACACACACACACACACACACACACACACACGCTCGTTGCCTCCCCTGTGCCTTCACAACACAGACACGCGCTCCCGCGTGCACACCTACAGTCACACCAGGAACCGCGGCCGGCTTCCCCCGCCTCGCCGGGTCCCGTCCCCACCACCTCAGAGCACGCCGGGCCGGGCCGCTCTCTCCCAGACACTCGACACACATGGTCGCACTCACGGCCACTCCCCATGCCCAACGCCGGGCCCCGAGCCCGCGCCTCACGCTCGCGCCCTGCCCTCCGCCCTCGCTCACCCTCCGGCCACACTCTCCGGGAAGCCCGGGCCCGGGCCTTTCCCAGCGCGGCCGCCGGGACGGGGAGGGCAGCAGCGGCGGCGAGGGAGGGAGGGGCCGCAGAGGCGGGCTCCGGCCGCTCCTACCTGAGCAGTTGATGCTCTTGCCTTTGCCGCCGGGACAGTCCCCGCCGCCGCCGCTGCCGCCACCCGGGGGCTGGTTGGACGCGCGGCTCCCGGGCAGAGAGAAGGCGAAGAGCAGAAGCACCGACGTGTAGCAGCAGAAGGCGAGCGGGGGCGCGGCAGGCAGCCGGAGCGGCGCCTCAGCGGCCGCGGCGCCCATGACTGGCGCCCCTGGACGGCGGGAAGCGCAGGGAGCCGCAGGCCCGGGGCATCCAGCCGCGCACCGGGAGCCCCGCCGCTGCCTCGGCGCCTCCTAGCAGCCGCGCCGCTGCGCCTGGGAGCAGCCCCTCAGCATCCCGGTCCCACCCGCAGCGCCCGCCAGGCCCCGGCCCGCCGCGCTCGGGACGGAGTCAGAGGGTCCGGGCGCGTGCGAGGGTCGCGGGCGCGCGAGGGTGCGCGCGAGGGTGCGAGCCCGCGTTGGGGAGACCGAGGCTGGGGGCGTGAACGGGCGCGCGCGCGGCGGGCGGGGGTCGCGGGGCGGGGGCAGACCCAGCCCCTCACTCGCCGCTCGCCTTCCCTTTGTGTCCGCGGCCGTCGCCACCGCGTCACAAAGACCCCGGCCCGCCCGGTGAGGGGCGCGTGACAGAGCCGCGGGCGGGAGGGGTGGCTGCGACCCCGCCCCGCGCACACCCCCAGCGCTCGCGTCGGCAGCTCCGCCCCCGCCCGCGGCCGGCGCCGCCTCCGGGGGAGCTATTGTTCCTGCGGCGGGGCGGGAGCGCCGAGGGCGGGGGTCGTAGGCGCTCCTCCGCCCGGCCGCGGGGAGCTGGCGGGCGCGGGGATGCTCCGTAGGCATTACCCTGACAGACATTTTTGCCGCCCTTTGCAAGTGGTTTTGAAGCATTTCCTTCGCTCAGCAGCCAGGCTGGGAAAGAAGGGCAGGTGGTCTATTATACATCTATTTTCTAGGTGAAGCAACTGAGCCACAGGGAGGTGAAGGTGACTTGTCCAAGGTCACAAACCAAGAAATGGCCAGGACGCGAATTGGAACCCAAGTTCCGACCCCCAACTCTGCAGTTCCTAGAGATGGGCTAAATTTCTAGGCTCCTCACCCCCACCCTTTCCCACAGACACCAACTGAATTTAAAAATCTGTTTTGCCCTCTCCCACTCATAGTAGCCAACGTAGAGAGCAGATATGCCATATTCAAGACCTGGACGAAGCCCTTTACGAGCAGAGCATTCTCTCCAATTCTTTTTTACAGCCCTACAAGGGAGTTTTCATTCTCATCCCCATTCCACAGATGAGGAAGTTGGGACCCAGAGAGGTAAAGTGATCTGACTCCCAATCCAGTGCTCTCCCTATCACATCATGATAGATGAGATTTAGCCTCAGGTAGTAAGATTATGGAGTGAATTGTTCGAAGGTGTCTGACTTTTTTCATAGACTATGCTGCTTCTCCCCTAAGAAGAAATTTCTTAGTCTCACTGAAAAACTGATAAATATGACTCAAAAATTTTAGCGTGTGGGACAAGCCACCACAAGCAAAAACACATCAGGGGAAATGTTTTCAATGTGAATAGGAGACAATGTACTTAATAGAAAGAACATAAATCAAGAAGAAACAGTTGACACAACAGAAAAATGAGAAGAGGAGCTGACTTGTCTTATTCACATAAAATACAGTAAATATATGAAAAGATATTTAAACCCACTAGTAATGAAAGGCAGATTAAAACCACAAGATTTTTTTCCTGAAGATGATTAACAATAGTTAAAAGAATTGACAGGGGCGCCTGGGTGGCGCAGTCGGTTAAGCGTCCGACTTCAGCCAGGTCACGATCTCGCGGTCCGGGAGTTGGAGCCCCGCGTCAGGCTCTGGGCTGATGGCTCAGAGCCTGGAGCCTGTTTCCGATTCTGTGTCTCCCTCTCTCTCTGCCCCTCCCCCGTTCATGCTCTGTCTCTCTCTGTCCCAAAAATAAATAAACGTTGGAAAAAAAAATAGAAAATATTAAAAAAAAATTGACAAAACCTAGCATTATTAATTTATACATTTGGGGAGGACAATTAGACTATATATATCAAAAACCTTTAAAATATGTGTACCCTTTAAACCTAGGAATTCTGTGTATTGGAATTTATCCAAAAGAAATAATTGTACATGGGGCACCTAGGTGGCTCAGTAGGTTAAGCACCCCACTCTTGATTTCCACTCAGGTCATGATCTCATGGTTCATGACATCAAGCCCGAGCGGGGCTCTGCACTGACAGTGTGAATGAACCCTGCTTGGAATTCTCTCTCTCCTCTCCCTCTGCCCCTCCCCCACTCGCACACACATGTTCTCTCTCTCAAAATAAACATTTTTTTAAAGAAATAATTGTACAAGCACCCAAAAATGTGCATATGGATGTTCATCAGAGCTTTTTTATAATAGTAAATATAATCTAAATGTCCATCTGGAAAACAAAGTATCCTGCCTCTTTGTACACAGGAGTATTTTGCAGTTTTAACTATGATGATTAACTGACATCATAGTTTACTGACATGGAAAACAGCAGGCTACTGATGAGTATAATAAAATCCTGTATTTCTAAAATATACGTGTGTGTGCGCATATCCATAAGAAAGAAGTCAAGAAGAATATACAGCTATATATTAACTGTGACTATTGGGCTTATGAGTGGCCCTTGTCTTTTATATTTTTCTGTTTTGTCTGAATTTTTTTTCAATGAAAATTTTTGTTATAATTTAAAACTCTCTTTTCTTTCAAATTGTATTTTCAACATACTTTTTATATAAATTCATATTGTTAACATTTTGTTAAGACTTGCCTCAAACCTCTGAACTGTTAGCAGTGGCATAGCAATTGTTACAATGAAAATTCAGCTTCTGGCTTCCAGTTCAGGTATGATCCCAGGTTCCTGACTGCTAAGCCACAGCTAGCTAAAGGCTCCTTCTCAGACCATTCCCTCAATAGCTTCTCTGCTAATCTTGACCTCTTCTATGCTTCTTTTTTGCCCTCTGTCTTGGCTCTTTCACCCCCTGTATTCTGCCTTTAATTTTCATTTGACTGCTAACCATAGCTCAGGCATAAAAACTAAGAGGAGACAACCCTTAAATAAAAAGCAAAAACACTGTGGCCATAAATCACAAATTAATTTACATCTGCACCTTCCTCCAAATTAGGTAGGAAAAATTAAGCATAGATTTCTCAAAAGTTGTCAAATTGAAAAGGACTCTACTTCAGAAATAGGATTTCTCTGACCTTAATTATCCAATCTCAGGAAAAAAAGATCTTAGTGGTCATCTAATACAAACGTCACGTGCTTTAGTATTGGTGACCCCAAAATGTCAGGTAACAAAAGAGTATGGGACTCACTACATGAAAACCACCCAGAGAGTTTTAAAAGAAAGTAGATTTCTGAACACCACTCCAGACATGCTGGGAGTCAGGGGGTGGGGGGGTATTCAAGTATCCCTTATTTATATTAAAGTTCTCTAGAACCTCACATGCACTGCCAGTTTGGAAACCCCTGATCTAACCTTGATCAGTTATGGCTCCAAAACAAACAACCATAAAACCTTAGCAGTGTGCCACAATAAACATTCATTTCTCATAAATCTGGGGGTTGATTAATCTAGACTGGGCTTGGCTGAATGGCTCTGCTTCAAGCTGCAGGTCTAGCTGAACTTGACTCTGATCTTCTCCAATATTACTCTTTTGGGGGTCCCAGCTGAAGGAGCAGCAAGCAGCTACCCGGAGGAACTCTTATGGAGTTGGCAGTGGTGCAGGAGGGGAAGCCCAACTGTGCAAGCTTTTTTCACACCCCTGCTTACACTTGTCTATTAAAATTCCACTGGCTCAGTTGAGTCTCCTAGCTGAACCCAAAGACAACAAGTAAGGAACTCTACTCTGTGGAGGTGAGTGAGAGGGAGTGAATACGGGGTGAATATTTTTGAAAAAAAATCTATCAGAAATCCTGTACTTGAATGTCATTATTTATGATCTGTCAGAATATTTTCAGCTCCCAGTAACAGAAAAACCAACCCAAATTAACTTAAAAAAGGATTTATGGGCTCAAATTAAAAAAAAAAAAAAAAGGCAAAAAGTAGTGCCCTCTCCTATGAGTTGGCTTTGTCCTCAATAAGGCTTCACTCATGGAAAACATCGCATTCCTTCAAGAATTCTTTGTGAGCATCTGCTGTGTGCTAGGCACCACAGTAGCCTTGAGGGGTGAGAGATAATTCTGCCTCACTGTCTCAGGAGGAGGAGGGGAGGACATCTGAAAATTAGCAATTACAACTCAGTGTGATAAACACTAGATTGAAATGGAGCATGAGGGCGGGGGTAGGAGTAAATGGCAAATCCTACTCCACACTCCCAGCCTGGCCAAAATTTGGGCTTTTCTGGACCTCCCGCTGCAGGGTCTAGCTGCATAATGAAGGCCTGATAAATGGTAATGAGACAATTTGGGACTGACAAATTGGCCCTAGTAGGAGAGAGTCCCAGCACTTGAGCTCAGTCCAGAAACACTGAAATGATTTATGGTACAGCACTGACACAAGCCTGGGGCTGACCTCTGGCCTTCTTGAGAAATTGGACTCCCCTTCCTAGAGAAAGCAACCCTTTTTAAAAAAAAAAAGTAGGGGTGCCTGGGTGGCTCAGTCGGTTAAGCATCCGACTTTGGCTCAGGTCATGATCTTGTGGTTTGTGAGTTCGAGCCCCGCGTCGGGCTCTGTGCTGACAGCTCAGAGCCTAGAGCCTGCTTCAGATTCTGTGTTTCCTTCTCTTTCTGCCCCTCCCCTGCTCATGCTCTGTCTCTCTCTGTCTCAAAAATAAATAAAACATTTAAAAAAAAATGTTTTTAAAGAGGGAAATCATTCATTCATTCATTAAGTCTGTACTAAAGACCTACTTCTCATTCCTGAAAATACAATGGTGAGCACAACAGACCTGGTCCCTGTCTTAATGAAGTTTACAGTCAAATATTAAACAATTATGCAAATAAAAGTGAAATTGCGGAGCACCTGGGTGACTCAATCAGTTAAGCATCCGACTTTCAATTTCAGCTCAGGTTGTGATCTCGCTCTTGGTGAGATCAAGCCTGGCATCAAGCTCTGTGCTGACAGAGCCGATGGAACTGGCTTGGGATTCTCTCTCTCTCTCTCTCTCTGCCCCTGCCCTGCTTGCTCTCTCTCTTTCTGTCCCTCAAGATAAATAAAAAAACATTTTTAAGTGAAATTGCAACAATGTTGATAAATACTATGAAGGGGAAGTTCAGAGGTTTACAAAAAGGGTGAGTAAAGTTAACCAAGTGAAGAGGGAGTGTTCCAGGCAGAGGGAACATCATGAGCAAATGCCTGTGAGTAAAAAGGGTCTGAATGTCAGCCAGTGTAGTAAAGACAGCAAGGTCAGCTTGTTTTAAACCTCATTCATTGATTCAACAAATATTTACTGAGTATCTACTATGATGTAGGCACTGTTCTAGATGCCAAGAAATAGCAGTGAACAAAACAAAGTCCCTGCTTCTTATAAAACTTCTAGTCTAGTGAGGAGACCTCATAACAATAATACCAGTGGGAGAGAATAATTGTTGGATCAGGCCATAACAAAAGCAACTATAATTCACAGAAGACCTACTACATCCCAGGTACTGCCAGCCACTTTGTATTTGTTGTCACTAATCTTCCCACCCACCTGTTGGTAGGTATTATTTCCATTTTATAAATGAGGAAATTGAGGTTTATGAGGGTAAGTGACTACTCAAACTACAAAACTAGGAAGTTGGAGTCACCTGACTCTGGTTCCAGAGCCCCGCCACATCACTAAGGTGAGCGAGCTGGTGGAGAAGCATCATCATCTAATACAAAATGGAGCAAAGATTGTCACCACTGAGACTGCAGCCACCAAGGAGTGTGCACAAACAGTCCTGAGCCCCCTGCCAGCATGTCAGGAGACTTTAGTTGGGGCTTCTTGTGATCATGCAGGGATTACAGTAATGTGATTACACTGCTTGTAATTACAACTCCAGTTGAAAGCACTATGATTGTTACCCACATCCCCTTAATGGTCCTCAATTACATAGATGGGCAGAAGCCAAGGAGGCAAGGGTTACAGATATCTGAACAAAAAAGTGCTATGGGAATCCAGAGAAGTAGCCTCACTCCGCCTGGAGAACAGGCTTCACCACTATAATTCTGTCAATTTGAAAGGCTTCTCACCCAAACAGTCTCTATGAGTGGGTAGGGAGACGGAGGCGGCATCTCTGGGTTTCTCCTGCAGGTCTTCTTGTCGTTCAGTTGTGCAGTATTGCCCTGAATACAGAATTAAGATTTTTCCTCATCTTTCAGCAAATGGAAATTTTCAGCTGCAATTCAAAAATTTCTCCCAGGGTTTAACTCATAAAGGATTGTACCAAAGAAATAGCTTCTCTGACAATCACACATAAATGGTAGTAAGAGGTATAGCATCGTAATTAAGAGTGTAAGCTTTGGAACCAAACCATCTAGTTTTGCATCTTAACTCTGCCACTTGCTACCTCTATGACCTTGGGCAAGTTATTGAACTTCTCTATGCCTCAGTTGCATAATCTGTAACGTGGAAATCAAACTTCTATCTGCCTCACAGTGTTGTTTTAAGAAGAAAATGGGTTTGTATGGGCAAAATGCTTAGATTCATGCTTAGTACATTGTAAGTACTCAATAAATAATTGGCTAGGAGTAGTCGTGGCAAAGTAAGCACATAATAAGTGATAGTTCTTATTAGTGGCAGTAGCCGTTAACTGCATTTATATACTAGGCTAAGAGCTTCATGTGTATTATCTAATATAATGTTTCCAAAAACCTAATGGGGAAGGTGATATTATTATCCTCATTCTGTAGATGAGAAAACTGAGATTTGGAGAGGTTAAGTCATTTGCCTGAGGTTACACAGTGAGCGGTCAGCAGGACTGATGCTGAAATCAAGGTCTGTCTGACTCGAAAGCCTATGGTCTAAAAAAAAAAAACTCAAAAGAGATAAAGTCAGCAGTCAAAACAGTTCATATGAGCTGGCTGGTTGCCGGAGAGACCTGCAGGAGGGCAGCCTCCTGACTGGCGGAGGCAGCCAAACAAGGAGGAGGAAAGTGGTGACAAATAGCCAGGTGGGTCAAAGGGAAGGACACGAGGTTACAGCCAAGAGTCTGGGAACTTGAGAATGGCATCCACTGAGCTAAGAATCATGAAAAAGAGAGAAAGCAAGGAGCTAACTACGTGGAGGGATTAAAGTGAGCCCAGTGGAGTTAAATAACTACATTTTGCCACTGTGTGTATTTAAGTATGTCAGCTTGCCTCTGTATGTATACATATGTATGGAACATATGTCATTTGCCTGTGTGTGTACATATGTAATGAGTATATCAGCTTGCCTCTGTACATATGCAAAAGTGCCAAGCATATGCCATTTTATTCTCTGTGTACATATGTGGGGAATGAGTATATATCAGGTTGCCTCTCTGAGAGGGTGTATGTATGCAAATCTAAGTGTAACAGCTGGGCTCTGTGTTTGTACATGCACATTTACATGTGTGTATCCATGCACACATCACCATATATAGCAAATCATCGGTACATGTACATGTGAGCTTAAATTGAGTCAGCCGTTTTTTAATTCTCCTCCTTTGGTTCTAAGTTGAAAATTATTTCCTACAGTCTGATGGCCTTAGGACTCAACATCAGGGTCAATACAGTTAGACTCGGCACTTAGTCTGGGTTCCTAATTAAGGAAGTTATAAAGGTGAAACAAAGACTGCGTGCTAGAGCTGTTTCTCTCAACACAGAACAATCATAATAAGACTCAGGGCAGCTCTGGTAGTGGTGGTTTCAACAACAGTGGGAGCAGGGGTCAGGGTAGGGTATGGAGAGTGGTGACAGTAGTGCCATTCATCCGACATCCATCTAACAGTGTTTGTTATGTGCCAGTGTTAGGCACTGAAGATGCACAAGTGAACAAGATAGACACAGTCCCTGTCCTAGAGTCCAATAGGGAGTCAGACTTTAAACAATCCATTACAATTGTGAAGGGTTTTGCAAAGTATGTGTGAAAGCATCAGACAGGGACCCCTTACATACCAGGGGCTAAGAGTATCAAGGAAAACTTCTCCAGAGAAGTGACATTTAAGCTAAGGCTGGAAGACTGATGAAGAGTTAGAAGGAGATAGAAAGAGAACAGTATTCCATGAAGAAAGTTTGACATAAAAAAAAACGAAAGAATATGGCAAGGTTAGAAACAGAGAAGACAGCTGTGGCCGAAGTTTTAGAAAGTGAGGAGGTGAATGACATAAAGAATGAAGTTGAAAAAAAAAAAAAAAAGAATGAAGTTGGAGACTTCAGGAAGCACAGGCCAGATCACACAGAGCCTTTAAAACCAGAATAAGGATTCAAACTCCATCCTAAGATTATAAACAGGAAATAGCCTGCTCAGATTTGTGTTTTTAAAAGATTACTTGGGGGGCACCTGGGTGGCGCAGTCGGTTAAGCGTCCGACTTCAGCCAGGTCACGATCTCGCGGTCCGTGAGTTCGAGCCCCGCGTCGGGCTCTGGGCTGATGGCTCGGAGCCTGGAGCCTGTTTCCGATTCTGTGTCTCCCTCTCTCTGCCCCTCGCCCGTTCATGCTCTGTCTCTCTCTGTCCCAAAAATAAATAAACGTTGAAAAAAAAAAAAAAGTTTAAAAAAAAAAAAAATAAATAAATAAATAAATAAAAGATTACTTGGTTAAAGGCATGAACTGTAAAGTATGTTAATTATATCTCAGTGATGCTATTGAAAAAATCACTTGGGCTGCAGTGTACAGAGTGGACTGGAAAGGCACAGTGTACCCAAGAAAACCATGGGAGAGCTATTGCAGTGGTAAGTGATGATGGTAGCTTGGACTAGAGAAGATGTGGACAAGTAAATGAATTAGATTAAGGGAGGGGGGAATCAACAGAATCTGGTGACTAACTAGATATATAGGGGCTGATGGAGAGAAAGTGTCAAGCCAGGGTTAGCCCTACCTTCAGTGGCATTCACTAAAATAGCCATTTTCAGAGATGAAGCAGGTTTGGAGAGAGGATGATGAGTTCAGTTGTAGGCACACTGAGTCTGAGGGGCCAGTGAGGTATCTGTATGAAGCCATCAGTAGCAGTTGGATTTATAAGTCTGGTGTTCTTAAGAGATTTACACTGGGCATAGAGTGTGGGAGTCATCAAAGGATCAATTAATTGAAGTCATGGAAGTGGATGTGATGACTTGAAAGTGTAGGAGATTCTACAAAATGAGAAGAGGGCCTAGGCTGAAGCCCTGAGGAACTCCAATGGAGGGGACTAGAAAAGAATTGCCAGAAAATTAGGAGGAAAATGAGGAAAGAACAATGTCATAGTGACCAAAAGGTATTTCAAGAAGCAGGACGTGGTCAACTAGTCAAATGTTGCTGAAAGATCAAGCAGATGAGTCCTGAATAGTGTCCAATGGCTATATCCACTTGAAGTCATCGGTGATTTTAGCAAAAGCCATCAATAAAGTGGTAGGGGCAGAATCCAGATTAGAGCATGTTGAGACATGAGTAATAAGTGGAAAATGGAGAAGAACGTTTAAACAGCTTGGCTGTGAAGAGAAGGTGACTGTAGGTAGAAGAGGGACTTTTTAAGAGATGAGACTGTACAGTATTTAAATAATGATGATAAAGATCCAGTGGGGTGGGGGGAGTTGAGTATACAAACAGGATAAAGGATAACCAGTAGTGGGATAAGGATAATTTCAAGATACTTGAGAAGACAGGAAGGGGTGGAATTCAAAGCACAGATGGAGGGATTGACTTGAGAGAAGACACTTTCTTTGTAACAAGAGGGAAGATAGAATAGAGGCTGACTCATGTGGGTATTACACATATGGTATTGAGATATCGAAGAAATTCCTGGATCCTGGCTTTGATGTTCTCTGACAAGAAAGGGAAATAGGGGTGGAGTGGGCATGGTGGGTGGGGGAAGTGGCTGGATCAAAAGGCAGGTGAAGGCAGCTTTGGCCCCACTGTAATCCCATAAACTCCCTCCTTAGACTTTCTACCCCAGTCTTCATCAACCATCATTGATGTGGACAATCTCATTCTCCCTATCTTTTATGCAAAGTTCCTTTTTTTTAAAAAACTGACCTAAAACATGCAATGTATGTACTAGACACCACTTCAAATCAGGTACCTAGCCCTCTCTCTTAGCCAGATTACTGCTCTACTACAGAGAAACATGGGGTCAGATTTGAGAAGAGTGGTCATTGATGTTAAGGGGAAAGAAAACGTGATTTTCCCAGCACAGCTCAGGAGAGATCCACAGCACCAGAGGCACAGACCAGAAAGGTACCCAGAAGCAGGAGTGCTTAGGAAAAGGAAGTTAGGAGCCTTTTATCTCAGGTGTGCACTTATTAACATGGGTGGGGGGAGAGGAAAAACCTACCCCTCTTCCTACTCACCTCCAGAAGAGGAGTTCTAAGGGAGATAGCTTCTTTTTCTTTTTTTTAACATTTATTCATTTTTGAGGGACAGAGCACAAGCAGGGGAGAGGCAGAGAGAGAGAGACAGAGGCAGAGACACTGAATCTGAAGCGGGCTCCAGGCTCCAAGCTGTCAGCACAGAGCCCGATGTAGGGCTTGAACTCATGAACCACGAGATCATGACCTAAGCCAAGGTCAGACACTTAACTGACACTTAAGGCCACCCAGGCGCCCTTAAGGAAGACAGCTTCTTAAGGGGCAAAGGGGACCCTTTGCTTTCTGAACTAAATTCAGATTTTTCTCAGATCTGGCATACCTTCTTTCCATATGAATGCTGGCAAATAGTCAAGACTAATTTAATAATGATTTTGTAATCCCCATGAAATAACATCAGAGTGATGATCATTGATGGATGCTAAAACCATTGGGTGGAAGTTTGTTGGGGACAGAATATTCAGAGTCTTAAAGTATTACCCCACAGATAACTTATTACCTATGAGTGAAAAACACAACTTTATAATGGAGAGAATTAGCAGATAGTGCCTTCACCAGGTGATCAAATTTAGCCTCACCAATGTAACTCCCCACGTTATGTAATGAGAATATAACATAATATACATGCTAGTCTTGCCAAAGAGGTTTAACCTGAATCAAATCTAATCATGAGGAAGAAATCAAATAAATCCAGCATATGGGGCACATTGACAAGGCCTGGACTTTAAATGTAATGTCATGAAAAACAAAAAAGGAGAGAAGAGAGGTTTGTTCTACATTAAAATAGACTAAAAAGACAAAACCAACCAAATGCAATAAGCCTTGATTGAATCTGAGAAAATCAATAGCAATAAAAGACATTCTTAAGGCAACTTGAGAAATTTGAATGTAGATTACACATAGATATTATTGAGTTAATATCAGTTTTCTTAGGTGTGATAATGGGATCATGGTAATGTAGGAACATGTTCTTAGTGCATGCATGCTGAAGAATTTAGGGGCAAAGTGTCATAATATCTGCAGCTTTCAAGTGCTTGAGAGAGAGAAAAGCCATTAACAATTGGTAAATCTAGGTGGAGGGTAAAAAAAAAAGATTTTAAAATACTCAATGCAGTCTATTTCTTCATCAAACATTTTTTTTTTGCCATGACCTTGGGTAGCTTTATGCTTATAAGCATAAACTGTGCTTCTTAATGTGCTAAATTAAATTAGATTGAAATCTTTAAAAGCATCATAGCAAGAAAATTGCTCTGCAAAGCTTTTTAGACATAAAAGAACTTCTAATTTGTGTAGGAGTATAAGTGAAGATATGGTAAAGTGGGAGAGAGAGCCACAAAATAATAAAAAGAACACTTTCCTAGGAGTCAGAAGACCTTTGAGTCCAGCACTTAACCACAGGAGATGTTAGATTCTCTGTCAGCAAAGTGGGGCTAATGGTATTGCCTTCATCATCTTGCTGTAGGTACAGGAGAAACAGAATGTGAAAAGGCTTTATCAACTGGAAAGGAGTATGCAAGTGAAGTGATTTTTATTATCATGCCATGCTGATGTCCTATTAGCAGTGGTTCCAGAACTGTATTATACCTAACAAGCAACTGGAAAGCTTGTTAAAAGTGTAGATCTACAGGGGCACCTGAGTGGCTCAGTCAGGTAAGTGTCCAACTCTTGATCTGGGCTCGGGCCATGATCTCACCTTATGGTTCATGGGTTTGAGCCCTGACCTGGGCTCTGGGCTAACAGCGTGGAGCCTGCTTGGGATTTTGTCTCTCCCTCTCTCTGAGGCCCCCCTTCTCAAATAAGTGAATAAACTTAAAAAAAAAAAGTATAGGGGCATCTGGGTGGCTCAGTTGAGCGGTCGACTTCAGCTCGGGTTATGATCTCACAGTTTGTGAGTTTGAGCCCCATGTCAGGCTCTGTGCTGACAGTTTAGAGCCTGGAGCCTATTTGGGATTCTGGGTCTCCCTCTCTCTGCCCCTCCCCTGCTTGCGCTCTCTCTCTCAAAAATAAATAAACATTAAAAAAATTTATTAAAAAAAAAAAAAAGTGTGGATTTCCAGTCCGGCCTTCAGGGATTCTGATTCAGTAGGTCTGGGTTGGGCCCAGAATTTGCTTTGTGAAAGCACCCTCACTTTCTCTGGTGAGAGGGATCTGAAAACCACACTTCACTGCCGTGGAGGTTACCGTGATCTAAAATCCTTGGACTCAATGTTTGGTTCGTGGATCAGCAACATCACCAGCACCTTGGGAGCTTGTTAGGAATGCAAAATCTGGCTCCACCCCAGATTTACTGGACCAGAATCTGCAATTTCAACAAGATGCTCAGGTGACTCCCATGCACACTAATGTTTGAGAAACACTAATCTACATGCCAAAACTGATCGGTGGCCTCTCTTCTTCGTCTTGGTCCTGATTCTCCGCTTGTTGTCAGACAGAATTGAGCTACTAGCTTTGCTGTTGCTGACACCCTTAACCTCATTTAGCTCTTCTTTCGGCTTCTCTTTGTTTCTGGCTCCTCAGTGGTGGAAGATATTCGATAAACATAACCAAAGTTGCTTATCTTCTCACGTGCTGTAAACGGACAATCAAAGCAAACTGAGTTGGTATCTAAATCTAGTTAAGCTATTTACCAGGTATGTGATTTTTTTTCTTATAGTGACATAAAATTTACCATTTTAACAATTTTTTAAGCATACAGTTCAGATATGTGATACTGAACAAGTCACTTAACCTCTCTAATCTTCCATTTCATTAACTTTAAAATATAGGTGATATTACCTACTGCTGCAGAGTATTTTAAGCATTAAACGAGATTTAAAAAAAGAATTAAATGATACACATACATGCCTAGAACCCACAGAAGATGTTCAATAAATGCCAACTCCCTTCCTTTCATTCTAAGTAGATTTCAGACAGCGCTGATTTTACAACAGATGCCATCTACTGAAATCAACTGATAAGAATTTCAAAGCATATATAAAAATGTACATATTATTGCCTTAGAACAGGGCAATTTGTAAAATAAAACTATTCTATAATCTATAGCATTGGCCAGTTTGAAATAGCTAAAGGAAAGAGTACCCAATTGCATTTTGTTGGGAAAATTACATTTTGGGAAGCAGCAACCCTTTTGTACCCATTATATAGAAGTTCTTGCACTGACTGTACTTAGATTGCTTTAGAAACAATTCAAGTACAATCATTATCCTAACATCAATAACTTTTACAAGTGGAGCTTTCAACCTTGGGGCTGATCCACTTGGATGCAGTATTTGAATTCCATTCATGTGCACATAATCTTTTAAAGAGATGCTAAATTGAAAACTTGGGTTACATGCAGTAAATTGAAAAGATTAGTTTACCTTGAGAATTAGACTAATTAGAACAGGGGAAGGGAATTTAGAGATTCTCTCCTCCAACAGCCTTATTTTACAAATAAGGAAATTAATATCAAGAAAGACCTAGTAACTTGCCCTCACTCACATGATGAGTTACTAGCAAACCTGGGACCAGAGCCCAGGTTCCAGGAGTGTGTCCTGGTGTCACTTGACTTTGAAGAATGGGTGACACTTCAGCAGCATAGGTGATGGGAAGGGGTTATGGAGAGGCCGACAGCACTCCTGGTAGAGGGATCAATGGAAGTAATTTCACAGAGCCAGGCTCTGAAATGGAGAGACTGATGAATGTACCCAGGAAGTGTCAGAGTGGGGAGGCTGGAAGGAGAGATTAAGATGAAGTTTTGTGACGTTAGAAGAAAGTCCTGGATTCTCTTGTAACACAGAATATCAGAAGAGAGTTTTAGGGACTCTTTTTTATAGTTTATATGGCTCTTCCATATTTGTAGTCTCGTTATAGCAATCTTGGGAAATAGATATTATACAGATGATGATCTAATATTCAGAAGGTCATGTTCTTTGCAAAACTAAGATTTGAACTAGGGCTCTGAATAGCAAGGCGGTGTATTATGATCCTTTTTTTGTCTGTTTGCTTGTCTTTGTTTTTTGTTTTTAAGTAATCTCTGCACTCAATGTGGGACTCAAACTCACAACCCTGATATCAAGAGTCGCATGCTTTACTGACTAAGCCAGCCAGGTGCCCCATGTGTATTATGATTCTTAAAAGCATAAGCTCCAGGGGCGCCTGGGTGGTGCAGTCGGTTAAGCGTCCGACTTCAGCCAGGTCACGATCTCGCGGTCCGGGAGTTCAAGCCCCGCGTCGGGCTCTGGGCTGATGGCTCAGAGCCTGGAGCCTGTTTCCGATTCTGTCTCCCTCTCTCTCTGCCCCTCCCCCGTTCATGCTCTGTCTCTCTCTGTCCCAAAAATAAATAAACGTTGAAAAAAAAATTAAAAAAAAAAAAAAGCATAAGCTCCAGAGCCAGGCCACTTGGGTTTAAATCTGTCTGGCCCCATTTAGAAGCCATATAAACTTGAGAGAAAAAAATAATGGCTAAAACTTAGTGTTTATTATGTGCCAGGCTCTGTTCTAAATGCATAGAACTAAATACATATTACTCATTTAATCCAACATCCCTATTATCTATTATCATCACTACTTTAAAAGCTCTCCTCCAGGAGAAAGAGGAGTGAAAGAAGTAAGGAAGGAGTGCCTCAGTAGAAGATGAAAAACAGGGAAGCATTTCCTCCTAGATTCTCTGTTATTATATGGTCTCAAGTCTGGTATTCCACTGGTTCCCTTCGACTTGGGATACTGTGGTAGATTAAATTATTGTTCAAAATATTCACCTCTTCACTTCACCTTCTTAGGAGGACTCTACTTCCCTCTGCTTGACTTTGCGCCCAGCCATATGACTTGCTCTGGCCAAGGAAATATTAGCAGATTTAACACCAAAATTTGAAATAAAAATGCTTCTACAGTTGGGCTTGTCCTCTTGTACTTCTGCTATCACACTGAGAAGAGCTTCCCCTGAATAGCTTCTGCCCTGCTACTCCCTAGACTTCTCAGTGGTTAAGTGTGAAGTAACCACCCTCCAATCCTACAGAAGATCTAATACTAGCCCATCCAAAGACACTCTTCGAGATTCAAGTATAAGAGGGGCGCCTGGGTGGCTCAGTTGGTTGAATGTCTGACTTCAGCTCAGGTCATGATCTTGGGGTTCATGGGTTCGAGCCTCACCTCAGGCTCTGTACTGACAGCTCAGAGCCTGGAGCCTGCTTCAGATTCTGTGTCTCCCTTTCTCTCTGCCCATCCCCTGCTCATGCTGTCTCTCTCAAAAATAAATAAATGTTAAAAAAAATTAAGAGGTGCCTGGGTGGCTTGGTGACTCTTGATTTCAGTTCAGGACATGCTCTCACGATTCGTGAGTTCAAACCCCATGTCAGGCTCTGCGCTGACATGTGGAGCCTGCTTGGATTCTCTCTCTCTCTTCCTCTCTCTGCCCCTCCCTTCCTCTCTCTCTCTGTCTCTCACTCAAAATAAATAAATTTAAAAAATTTTTAATTAAAAAAAAAGACTCAAGGGTAAGAATTTTGAGGCACCTGGGTGGTTCAGTCAGTTAAGCATCTGGCTCTTGGTTTCAGCTCAGGTCATGATTTCAGGGTTCACGGGATCAACCCCCACATTGGGCTCTGTGCTTACAGCACAGAGCCTGCTTGGTGTTCTCTCTCTCCCTCTCTGCCCCTTTCCACACATGAATGCTTGTGCTTTCTTTCTCTTTCTCAAAATAAAGAAACTTAAACAAACAAACAAATACTCATGGATAAGAATCTAGATCCATATGTATTTCACCAGCAGAGCAACAACCACTGAGCTTCCTTCTTGGTGACTCTGGAAGCTGAACCAGAAGAATGGGACAAAACCTGACACCTTCTACTTCTACTGACTTCTGCTACTTACAGTACTTTCTCTATTAACAAGCATTCTTTTTATCAAAAGTAACCTATCTCTTAAGTAACAGGGTTTGGAATCTCCCCCCCACCTCAATAAACCCACAAAAAGAAAACTCAGAACAGAACCCAATTAAATCTCTTGGCAGTCACCAGGAGAAGGAAGCCCATATTTATGGATGGAGAACCTCCCGCCCTGAGCCCTTTAATAAAGGTACAGGTTAATCTTACACACACATGCGCGCGCGCGCACACACACACACACACACACACACACACACACACACAGTGGCAGTGCTGTCAAGGCATCTTGCAAGCAGAACTAGAGTTTCTGATCCTCTCATTCAGAAGTAGTGGATCACCATTCCGTCCATTCCAATGAGTGGCAACAGTGAGGGAACCCTCACACAGAATCTGGGTATCTGGATAATGTAGGAATATAAGTTTTCCACCTAATGATGATAAACTGCACTGTTAGGGTAACAGTCAGCTTGCAATCCTGACAGTTACAGTGGGTTATGGAGGTTCAATAGGTATGTTCTTTAAAAAATTTACTTAAATCACCCTTCTATAAATTGAACCTCATTCTAAATGCACCAAAGGGCTGTTTTAGGAAATGTCATGTTGAAATTTTTCACAAAGAAAATAATCTCACTCTTGTAACTTTATGTAAGTTTTCTACGCTGGGTGTTCCTGAACCATAGTGCACCTGGGTACTTCCCCTATAAAGGAGTTTCTCTACAGGAGGGCATCCATTCCACAATGACAACAATAATGTTAAAATGCTTTACATCACTCTTTATTTCAAAAGTGCTTTACTAACATAGACTAATCTTCACAACATTTAAGGGAGGTAGATAAGTATTACACCACTTTCACAGATGGAGAAACGGAGGCAAAGATTAGTAAATTGTGTTGAAGGGCATAATATATGGCACGATTAGGAAAATAATTTGTTGCAGTCACGGATCACTGGTGATCTTGCCCCATGACTTCTGAGTCCCACCAACACAAAAGTAGCAGATGCAGCATGGAAGCAGGTTGTCCTCAGTTTGGCTAGTCTAAGGCTACGCTTCTCCTTGTTGACCCCAGATGTTGAATGTGCTGCCCTTTGGCCAGTATTTCCCTCACACACATTCTCACATGACTCCACCTCTAAAACAGGGGAGAGTAGGAGCTATGGTGGGTACAGGAGGAGGGGCTGGAGGAACAGGGCTGGGAAGGTGGAAGACAGAAAACACGAACTGGTATCAAAGCAAGGGCGAGGAAGAACAGGAGGAGCCACGGGAGGCAGCCCAACGAAGAAAGCCAGAGCAGAAAAGAAGTGTCACTCCATGTGAAAAGCTCAGACATCCAGAAATGCTATTAAAAGGGTAATTCTTCACAATGACATTACAGAGCCATTCCTCGTGGCTTTGCCAAATATAATTATCAGGTCCTTCTGACATTCCCAGGGGGCAGAGCCATTCCTCTCCCCTGGTCCAAACCAAGTGCTGATGTAATTGACCTGACACTGCAGAGGCTGTTGACAACTCAAATGCACTCTCCCACCATGCTGCCTCTTCTTCTAGTCTCTTTCTTCCAACAACAACAACTACAAAACAACAACAAAGTCAATGCCTTTCAAGATTCTCTCTGCAAAATTCCTAAAACGTTCCCTAAAACTTTGATGAGTAGGGTAGAATTCCATGTTTGACTTTTATAAAGGGGCTGTAATAGGCATACATGGGCATGAACAGCCCCTCTCGGCCAATGCCCCTTTCTACAACGTGGGACACTAAAGAAAGGACCTTTTCTGATCTTTCTAGGGCAAAGCCATTGTAAGTGATGGTGACATGCACCACCACCTGCATTGGAGGTACTGGTGGCCGAGGCAGCACCAAATGAGGGGGCTGACGAAGACCCTGGGCTAAAGTGTCATCGGAGGGACAGGCGGAAGAAGAAGTCAGAGCAAAGAGAGGCCAGCCACGGCAGAGATGGGTAGAGGTGCTCCCTCCCATTCCATGTTCGAGGCTGCATGGAGGCAACAATGTTAGTTCATCTCTCGGCACTTCCTAGGTTGGGTCAGAGCCAGAAATGCATCCTTTCTTCATTTCAATCGGCAGCATGGTTCTTTCTGGCACATAGCTTTAACACCTCACCCCTCCTCTCCAACAAGAGCAATCAACTGCCAAGCCTGACTGATTCCACCTCTGCAGTGCCCTTCATATTGGTCTCCCTGTCTGATGACAGCCTCCTCTAGATCCTATCATCTCATCCTGACCAGGGCAAGACCCTCCTACCTAATCTCCTGCACTCCAATCTTCCCTAAACTCAGTTGCACCTTCTCATCTTCCTCCTGGAGCACAGCGTTCATGCTGCTGCCCAATTTGGAAATTCACCATGTTCTCACTGCCTCCCAATTATGTGTCTCATCATCTTGAATCTTCAACAGATTGCATCTGTTGCATCTAGCAAAGGTTCTCTTCTTTCTGAACCTCCACCTGTCCAAATGCCAACTCTAAAGACTTAGCTCAGATACCACCTCTCCCAAGAGGTCTTCCTTCCCCGAGGAGGTGGCATTTCCTCTGAGCTACAAATGCACTTGAAGACATGCACTAATGGAGTACATGACAACTGCGCGTAAGTCTTACCTCCCCGACTGGGTGTGTCCACGATTTGGCAGGATGGTGAACTGTCTTAAAATTTGTCTATTCCCTACAGCACCTACCAAGAATTGGTTATTGCATATCCAACTCAGTAAGGAACTGCTCAATGGTGAAATGAACATATACCTGCCCATGAATGAAGACACCAAAGTACACTGCAGGTGTGATCTGACTCTCAGGATAAAACAAATCCATGATATAATTTTGAGGGATGGGATAGGGGCAGGCAGGTGGGACTATCTGTTTTGGAGTCGAGAGACCTAGGACTGAAGTTCTGCTTTGCCATCTACCAGCCACTGGTCTGGTACCAGATGATTCTTCTCTGAGCATCATTTCCTGACTTCTGCATGACCTCACAGGATTAAGGATCAAATGAGACATAACTGTGAACTCTACACCACTGGTTCTCAATCCCAGTGATGTATCATAACCTCCAATAAACCTTCTGAAAAATGTAGAGGACAAGGCCCCAACCCAAGTCAACTGAACCAGAATCCTCTGGGATTGGGACCAGGTGGGACTAATTATTTATAAAATACTATTTTTATGCATAGCCAAGGTTGAAAACTACCGTTATAAACTCATAAATACCGTTAACAGTAGAGCATGGTACTTTAGGCTTCGGTTTAATTATCCTTTATGTGGTTAGGAATTCATTCTGTTTTCATAATTTCATTATGTGTGTGAGCATGTTTTGGGTTGTTCTGCATTGCTGTTTGTGTGCCTAAGTGATAAATTCTGAGAGAGGATAATGTCCAGCACACTGCTATACACAAAGTGTACCTAACCCAATTTGGGAGAGTCTGGGGAGGATGATAAGTAAAAACTTCACAAAGGCCTCTAAAAAACCTTGCTACGTGGAAGTGTGGGGACCAGACAAGCAGAACTGGCAAAACTGGGGAGCTTGTAAGAAATGCAAAATCTCAGGCCCCACTCCAGAAGCTGCATATTAACAAGATTTCCAGATGGATCAGTAGGTGAAACAAAGGGAAACTTCACTCTGTTCACATCTGTGTTGAGGGCCTGCCATTCCCTGCCCTAATCCTGAGCGGGTAGGAGGGCATGGAGAGTCAAGTTCTGTCTTCCATAAACCATTTAAGCTTGGGACTTTACCTAGATGTGTCTTCTCTAAAGGGTCCATTTTGTAAACATGAAATTAAGAATACAAATCCTTACAAAAGGATCCTTTCTTTCAAATCTAGTCTTTATAGCTTTCCTTCAAATAACCAGTGCTTCTAAGATATTTAAAATATGATCAGAGTATAAATTGATATCCATTTAAGTTTTATGTAGTACGTAAATTAAATAACAAGTATATGTTTATCTTACTCAACTTATAGTCCCCAGGACCCAAATTCAAAACTTAGGAAGGCGGGAAGCTTAGCCAAAGCAGTAATCAATTGTTCCCTAATGACCCATACCTTCTGGACAATTCAGATGTTAGCAGTACCCATTCAAGACTATGCAGACCACACCACAGTCAAGGAGTTGCAGAAGATTCTAAACATTATCTAAACCAATGCCTTACTTTATTACAGGCACTGATTAAAAGGAGGTACCCCAGCACTCTGAGGCAGAGCCAAGATCAGAATTCAGGCCATGGCTTCTCACCCTACACCCCCCTACATAGCCTCTGCCACACATACTTTTCTTTCCCCAGCACGTGGCCTTGAAATTTCATGCTCAGAAATTGCTGACCTGCCTTGACACATGTCACTTTTCTTGTTCCAGCTACTGCTGTGCCCAACATCCCAGAACTGGTTTTAACACTAGGCTACAGGAGAAGCTATCTCACAACTAAATCAAAATATCCATTTGCCAATCCATAGTTCCAAATATGCTGGTAACGGGTTCTTAAAAAGCCAATGCTAACCGTGTGATGCAAACTCCACAGCATTACTAATAGCTAGCACCATGAGCATGGTGAGGGAAGGGCCTTTCCCTAGGTGGCCGATGATTAAAAACAGGGCACCCATTAACTCAGTAGCACAAAGTTGGGAGGAAACTACAGAGGGAAAGCAAAAATGAGCACAGTGGGGTTGGCAGCACCTTTAAAAAACATACACAGTGTGACTATAAAATTGCAAGTCTTATCTTTTAATAAAACAAACATGATAGGTTATAGAAATCTAAATGAACATTTGTCCCTCAAAGCAGTTACATCCTTAGTTCCAACAAAGCTACTGCTTTTGGAGCCATTATTTGGAACCCCTCTTTGGGGAAAGGCCTTCAAAGGCAGTTCATGAGCCACATGAGAAAATATCCTTCCAAATGTTGGGTGTTTAAAATCAGAAAAGCCACTCAAAGAATGACACTGGGGGTGGGGGGAAGGAAAAAGGCTCTCATGGAGGTTTCCCTAAAGACCTCCAGCGAGTTCTGAGCAATAGCATCACCCCTGGAGAAACATGTGGCCTCCAGGGACTTTCAGCCACTTTCAACGGGAACGTGTTCACTTGGATAGAAAAGTTCCGCTATTAAAAAAAAAAAAAAAAAAAAAAAAATCAGCCACACTCCTTTATAGTCACACTTGCATCTGATTAAAAAAATACAACAACAACACTCACACGTGGTTCTTGTATGAATTCTAATTAAGAGACATTACATTCAGAATCATAGCACTCATAGTGATAGTTTTCAGGAGACTGGATCAGCTTCTTTGCCACTGAAGGGGTACATGGGGTGCAGCAGTTTACCTGAATGTATTCTTAAATACGTGACTACTACCGCTCTAATTTTCCTAGTTGTAGCTCTGTTACAAGTTACTGACCGCAAGTTCATGTTCCAGGCTTTCTTTGCCGACACAGATTGGTTACAAGGGAGCCGCCCCCACAGTCTTAGGGTGAATTGGGAAAGGGCCGGTTAAATGAGGAGACAGGCCACTCCTTGGTGAAAGTTTGTAGCTTCCTTTCCCAATACATCTTCTTTTTATTGAGAACTTCCATTTTTATCCTGTGTTCCTCCTCTGCCATCTCACACTCCCGCTCTATCTGCTGGATTTTGGCCACATGCACCTCATTCATCTGTATCAGCTGCAGCTGTAAGATGGACATTTGTTGATGGTGTTCTTCCTCATGCATCTTTTTTAAAGCACCTTCCTGAGAGGTTTTGCTCCTGTAGTGTTTATTGGCTGTTATTCTGACAGCTGAACACGAGGGTTCAGGTTGAGAGGTCCCCTCACACACAGGAAAATGTATGAACTCTTTCTCATCATCGCACAGTTCTCTATTTGAAACAGCAAATGATTCTGAAAAACAGTAGCAGAAAACATACGTTCAAAGATTTTACAGGCAGAGAGTGTATCAATCCTATTCCAAATGACAGGTCCCCCATCACAGGATGTAGTGGAAACAGTGTCTGCTTTGGCCTGCTTTGTCTATGGGTACTCTTGCTACACCTGACTTTTCAAAACCCACAAGTCAAAACCAGTGTTCCCTCCAGAAGCAATGATAAAGGGTTTTGTCATGTGGTTTCTAGAACTGTGAACTATAGGAACAGTGGTCCGAGACTGTGCTTATCAAGAACTGTTGACCTAAGTTCTAAACCGAAGTGTGCACAACTCCGAATAAGCAGAACACCATGGTACGAGCACAATGGTGGGTTTTCAGATTAAGTTCTCCATCAGTTTGACCTCTCTGTCTCAGTTTCTCATCTGGCCGTGAACACTTTCCCTAGCCCTTGACAATCCTTCCTGAAATCTCTTTCCTCTGTTAGCTTCCACACCATGGCTCTCTCCTCAGTTTTCGACACCTCCTCTCTGACTGCTACTTCTCAAGCTTCCTTCCAGGACTCAGACTCTTACTGCACCTGCAACTCACCTCTTAATATTCCTCTGGGGTTCCCATTTTTGGCTCAGTTTTCACTGCAGCCTAGTAACCCTCATAATCTGGTTTCTGACCTTGCTTTTTCTCGCCTTACTCCAAAATACCCTGGGTGCCCTTCAATCGTACCAAAAACTTCACATTCCTTAAAGACCATGCTCTTTTTTATAATTCTGTCTCTGTTCCTTCAGCCTGAAGTTGGGCCAGCTATTCATCCCTCTTCCCTCCCCACCCAGGACCCCACACTCACTCAAGCATGCACTCTTATTCCAGACTCTCCTTTCCAACCTCCCCACAACCCCCACTTTGTTCAGCATCTGCGAAACCCCAGATCGCTCCTTTCTCTATGAGTACTCCTCTGTAATAGCACTTACCATGTTCTAGTATTACTTTGGGACCATGCCTTATTCATTTCTTTTATCCTTGGGCACCAATTATTTTGCTTGGTACATAGAGGATGCCTAGTAAATATTTATTGACTGAAGCTTTGAACACAGGGGAGAAGAGCTTATGGATACAAAAGGATGCCAGTTTTGCTGGTGCCACATTCATACTAGTATTTTTATAGGGCAATGACATTTTATCAATTAAGGAGTTTCAATATGGAAGACACTAACTCCACTAACCCATGGAGTCTTCCAGCTGTGACTCCAAGGCTTTCTTGGGAAGCTTTATGTTCCCAATAATGAGAATTGTCTCCTTAGAGAAAAATAATATCAATTTATTAACAGAGTTGATTACATTATTACGTCCACTCCATTATTCCAGAAGATGGGATGCCGGGAATGTTAATGGCTACTGGGGGAAACCTAACTCGTAATACTCTGTTAATAAAAGGAAAATGGCTACTGTTTAGATTATTTCACTCCAAGGGGTTAGGTAACAACCATAACTGGTCCCTAATTAAGATTAAAGAGAAAGAAGGTAGAAGTCTCACTTTTGAAAGAGAAGGTTAAAAGTACTTCTGTGTCATCCAGAGATAATGAAAATATCTCCCTAGGAATCTTTCCCAACTCCAAGGGCTATGCCTTAATTAGATGTCCTTCCTTCATGCTCCTGCTGCCTCCTGAGCGTACCTCTGGCAGAGCACTTGTTAAAACTGGTGGCTTAACTACCTCCCCATCCAGTCTCTGAATACTCTGAAGACAGAAAGTGTCTCTTATTCATCCTCGTGGAGAACGCATTCCAGGGCCTGGACGATGCTGGCCACGTCAGAAATGTGTGGGAATGAACTGGTTGCGGTGGGTCACATCCCTCCCAACACAGCACAACTGTGTAGACAGGACAGTGTTCTGAGTGGAGCCAAGGCACAGGACAAGGAAATGGGAAAGGCTTCACCCCGGGAATAAGATCCCTCGGGTGTGAACAACGGCAAAGAGGTTACCTCATCTGCGTCCCATCTAGCCTTAGATCTGAAAGTATCTTCTTTGAAGACTGGACACATAGACATTTTTTGGCACTTTTGGCCTCTGTTTTCTTTGATTCCATTCCAGAAGATAGTTCTGTATGCTCCTCTAAGTCTTTAAAGTTCATGCCCTTACAATGCTGCTCATCTCTTCCCATTTCTAAATGTTCATTTTTGTCTAAACGATTCCAAGTTTTAGGGGCCTGATGATGATGATGATGGTGAAGGCAGCTACCATTTTCTGAGTAGCTAACCAGGCACTAGGCTAGTGCTTTGCAGCATCACCTCATTTAATCCTTAAACAACCTTCTGAGGGAGGTATTATTAGAGAAAACCAAATACAATATCCAAAGTCATTTGGCTAGCTAAAAGAGCCAGCACTCTAATCCAGGTCTGCACGACTCCAAAATCCAAGCTCAACCACTACAACGCCCAGCCTCTCCCTCCTTCCTTGCTCAGCTGACCACTTATGCATCTTAAAATGCTGCCTCCAAGTTGTATCCACTACAAACCCCTTTATTATTAAGAATATGGGTGCATATTCCAAATTTTGATCTCCAAATTTGTCTCTATAGAGCTGGGAACATGAAGTCAAGTACGGTCATGTCTGGGAGCAGAGAAATAAATGACTCTACTTTCAAACTGTTCTTTTGTAGTTTAAATGTGTACTAATATATAAATATTTTTAAAAATCCAGGCCTCTTAAGAGGCAGAAGCTGGAGCTTAAAACTAGAGGAGCCTGATGGAGTAGTTACTTAACTTTCACACAAATATTAGCTCCAATGAATGGAAGCTAGTGTTCAGATGGGGAGAATCTTCTCCTAATTATTAGGAAAAAGACTATGCTGGGAATGGCAACCTGCTAAAAACACACACCATGTAATCTGTCTCCCAGGTAAAACAAAGCCACCCAACATAGAAGACAACTCAGTCTTGTGCAAAATGGATAGGATGGCCTAAGGGCTTTCCTGGGGGCAGAGGACACTGCAAGGAGGTATTCTTCCACTTGGGCAATTTGAGTAAGTTTAATATCAGCAGGAAAATACCTATTATGGCAATAAATGGATGGAAAGGAAACTGTGCACAGGCCAAACCCCAGCTCTTCTCCCCTGTAGAACAAAGGGAATAGACCTGACTAGAAAAATGGATTAATAAGATGCAGTGAGTGCATACTACAGAATGTCATGCATCAACTAAAAGAAACAAATTTATGGGAACAGATCTTAAAAACATTCTAAATGAAAAAAGCAAAAAAAAAAAAAAAAAAGAAAAGGAATGTTATCTAAAGCACAATTTTCAATCTATGTAAATTTAAAATATATGCACACAGGAGCCCCTGGGTGGCTCAGTCGATTGAGCATCTGGCTTCGGCTCAGGTCATGATCTCATGGTTTGTGAGTTCGAGCCCCACGTAGGGCTTGCTGCTGTCAGCAGATCCTCTGTCTCCCTCTATCTGCCCCTCCCCCACGCACATACTCTCAAAAAAAAAAAAAATAAAAACATTAAAAAAATTTTAATAATAAAATAAATGTACACCAAACACCAACACCTGCTCTCAAGAACATGTGAGAGAACGCACGAGCACATTGTTATGATTAGGGGGCAGAAGAAAAGAATAAATGAGGTGAATGGTGACAAATGACAAGGGAATCAACACATAAGGAACACAAAATAGGGACTTTTCACAGACCAATGATTGTTAATGTGCCATGACTGGATACGTAACTCAGTCTCTGTACTGGAGTTCCCATCCCCAAAAGAAGGGGATTGGATTAAAAAGTGATAGTAGTGGAATTTATTTGCTTATTTTTAGTGTTTCTTTTTGAGAGAGAAAGACAGAGTGTGAACAGGGGTGGGGGAGGGACAGAGACAGGGAGACCTAGAATCCAAAGCAGGCTCCGGGCTCTGTGCTGTCAGCACAGAGCCCAACACAGGGCTGTAACTCACGAACCGTGAGGTCATGACCTGAGCCAAAGTCTGACGCTTAACTGACTGAGCCACCCAGATACCCCAATAATAATGGAATTTATTAATAAACATTTGCATTATTTAATTATAGCTTTGTGTACCCATGTTTGCATTATTTGCTTATATAGCTTTACAGTAAATAATAGAACATGAAATTAAGTGGAAGTTCTCTTAAGATAGTTGAGTACTTGAGAGCTTAGTTTTCTTAAATGTATTTGATGTTTAGTCATCCTACCCCCCTGACCACCCCTATAGCACATTTTGTTGGCTCCCTTACTTTGTTCTGCAAACCTGTTCCCGCAAGGTAACGGGAGATAGGTGTCACAGCCAAATGAGCCATATTATAAATCTATAGGGTACAAATTGTTTGAATGTATTGAAGGGGAAAATACTGTTTGTTTGTTTTGTATAAGAAAATACATTCCTTAGTGTTAAATCTTAAGACTACTGTGTTCAAATACAGATGTAGATTTCAAGAAAGTTGTGGACAAAGCTAAGAACATCCAGGGAATGGCGATCAAGATGACACAGCTGAAAGCACTTCGCACAAGAGATAGTTGGAGGGAGGCCTCTAGTGGAATCCTGCCAGGTTCCGTCCTGTTCAATGAATTTCCACAAATCTCTAATCACCTAACTCTGTAATAGGCAATGTGTAAGGTGTTAGAACAGCACTGTCCAATGGAAATATAATACTAGCTACATGTGTAATTTAAAATTTTAAAAAGTAAAAGGAGATAAAATTAAACTATTTTAATAACATTTTTATCAATATATTTAAAGCATTATCATTTGACATGTAATCAAAATATAAATTATTAGTAAGATATTTTACATTCTCTTTTTGGTATAAAGTCTTCTCGAGGGGTGCCTTGGGTGGCTCAGTTGGTTGAGTGTCCGACTCTTGATTTTGGCTTAGGTCAGGATCCCAGGGTCGTGGGATCAAGCCCTGTGCCAGGTTCCACACTGAGAATGAAGCCTGCTTGGGATTCTCTCTCTCTGTCTCTGTCTCTGTCTCTCTCTCCCTCTGCCCCTCTCCCCCACTTGTGCTCTCTCTCCCTCTCTAAAAATAAAAAAATTAAGTTAAATAAAATTTAAAAACAGCATTTCTATTTCAGTGTGAATAGTTAGAGCATATCTCAATTCAGTCTACCTATGTTTCAAGTGCTAAAGAGCCTCCTGTGGTTTGTGACTACTGTATTGGACAGCCCAGGGTTAGAGACAATAACTAAACTAACACACACACACACACACACACACACACACACACACACACACCACAGAGTCCACATGTCAAATGAAATACAACAAAATGAAAGCCATACCCTACAGCAAGTTTTCAACTTATTCCCCCAAGACCCTGAAGGGATGACTGACAATTATAGCTTTCTTCTTCTTTCTTGAAAGTAATTTGAAATAAAAAATGAGTAAGGTAACCTCAAGGCTGTTTTAATGTATAAAGAGAGTTCTAGCACCTTAACTACTAGTGTTAACAGATTACTTTGGACACACTCCCCAATTGACAAAGCACCCTGGTTCTCCACGGTGTGGCCCAGAAACAAAAATAGTCAGCACAGGCTATACTTTAATAATCACTAGCAAAAAGAGAAGTCTCCTGTGTCATATAAGTACAAACACTGAATTCTAAAATAAATCCCTTTTACAAGTGAGTCTCTAGAAATGTCACTACAGACACTGAGAATCCACATTCATTCCCTTCTTGCCGGAAATTTAGAAGTTGTGTTTTTTTTTTTTTTTAAATTAGATTCACAACATGCTTTTTCTTTTTTTTTTTTTTTTTTCAACGTTTATTTATTTTTGGGACAGAGAGAGACAGAGCATGAACGGGGGAGGGGCAGAGAGAGAGGGAGACACAGAATCGGAAACAGGCTCCAGGCTCCGAGCCATCAGCCCAGAGCCTGACGCGGGGCTCGAACTCACGGACCGCAAGATCGTGACCTGGCTGAAGTCGGATGCTTAACCGACTGCGCCACCCAGGCGCCCCTAGAAGTTGTGTTTTAAGAGTAAATGAATTACATCAGTTCCTCTGAAAAGAAAGAGAAAGGGTTTTTTGAAGTGAACTTTCTAGATCCTACTCTAGAATTTGAAAATGGGGAAATAAGACTGTCCCCTTAGAATAACCCTATGAAATCAATACCCAGTAATCCAGATCAAAGATCTGCAAAGTTAACTGAAAGTGGTCTACATCAGCATCTTCCTCGGCAACATCTCCCAGGGAATGAAGCTATTTGACAAGCAGCCCTGCTGATTCACCTGCCTCCCTCCCTCAGCACCCACTCCCCTCACCGCCTGCAGAGAATGAATGGCTCTGAGGCCAACAAGATGGAGAGTAACTGGCTAACGCTAGGGATATCTCCAAAGCATGGACACTGTCAGTTAGCAGTGGGCCCCATCCACCACAGAAGTAACATGGAAGGGAGGAAAGAGAGAATTGGCCGTGTCCATATAAATGCTGTCTGCTGGGAGATACCCAGCTTGGGAACTCAAGAATCAAAACTCACATAAGGTTTCTACACTGGAAAACAGTACGTGAGGTTCATGACACTATGGTCATCTAACTGGTTCCCTGGACTTAATCTTGGTAAATGATCAGCAAACTTTTGATCACAATGCAGCTTGCCAGGATGATTTGCCTACAGGGCGAAAAAACGTGCTAATCAAAAACATGTATTCAATTCACTTGGTTATTATCTTTTTCACTCTACGTGGATAACGTTCTTGGTTTCAGATAGTTTCTTGTGACTTTTAATTAACCACTGCCTCAGAGCTCAATCTACTCTGGGGACGCTAATAAGTGAATTTCTCATCCTGCAAGCCAAGGATCACAGCTTTCCTAGACAAGTGCTTGCTGGGTCCTTGGAGCAGCCCTCTGGCCTCACCAGGAATATTCCTCTGCTTCAAGATGTGCCTTCTGCAAACTGCAATGAATCTTTATATAAATTGGCCATTTCAATCTTAAAGGAGGCAAGAATTATTGGCAATTTATCTATATGCATTCCCATCCTCCCCTTGCTGAGTCATTTCAATAGCCTTTCCAAGCTATGACACACTATCATAATATCCTCGATTCCATGACAGTCTTTTCCTTCCCTAAGAATTACGTATAACCTATTTTTCTTTTTCAATGAAAGTATATTAAATCTAAGATGAAAAAAAGCTAAAATGAATTTTTCCCAGAATTTCTCAAGTTAGCTGGAGTACCACAAACCAAAACTGTGCATCACAATACTATAATGGGTAGGAAGGCTGGTTTTTAACCCAGATGAATGTTAAATAGGTATTTGCTATACTGTTTTCTACTTAATTCTTAAGTCTGAAATAGTTCACTTATTTTAATGTGGCCTCTGAGTGACTTAATGCAGTGCTCTGCACCTAATAGGTCCTAAAAAAATCATTTTCACAAAAAATAAGATTGAGTGAATAAATACAGATTCTCAAAGAAATTCCCTTTAATATACATGACATAGGCTGAGATAGGCAACAGGGGTCCTTCATTCATAACTATACGACTAGAGCCTCTTATTTTTCCTTATTCTTCAGAATAAAGATGAGAGATCTCAGAGAGAGCGAGAACAAGGATATTAACAAGTCCTTTTGTTTTTTATGTGCTACACGACTAGAATGTTCCATATAATCTGGAGGTTTTGACTTGGGAAAATCAAGTTTGCCGTGAAAGTTTCTCTTTACTAAACTGCCTCAAAATTAAAGATTTTAAAATCACCAAGTCCAGCAGGTACCCAGGGAGGACACGCACGCCGGCCTCAAGAACCAGTACCTTGGGCTGCGCTGTCGGGGTGGTATTCGGGCTCCTCTTCCGGGGGGCTCTGCAGGAAGTAGAGCTGCTCTGGCAGCATGTTGGCAATCTTCTCCTTCCCTAGGACGTGGGTGCTCAGAAGAGGGCTGACACTCCGTTTCACCTTCTCTCTCCTCTCATGGGCCATAATCTTTTTGGTCCGAGCCTTGATGTTCTCCCAGCACTTCTTTAGCTGTTTGAAATCCCGCAGTGACACACTTGGCTGAGAGTTGTATTCATGGGCAAGCGCCTGCCAGGTACGCTGCTTGAGGGCAATCGTTCGCGCGTCGCTTTTCTTACATTCCAGCACATATTTGTACTTTTCTACCAAAGCAAGCAGGATGCTCTTTTCCAATTCCGAAAAGTATTTGGCAGGTTTTATAATTTCGTTGTTTTGCATTTTCCACTATATTTCTCCTGGCTGCTAGCTATCCTGTAAAAGGAAGTTCAAAACAATAATTACTAACCCCAGCAATAAAAATGTCAGCAAATCACATAATCTTAATCCCTGACTTGATTCCCTTGCCTGAAATACAGTACTTTCTTTCCCATTAGTATTGAATTATGATATTCTCAGGAAAACATTCAGAAGTTCACTAGGAGTGGGGTTTTACTTCAAAGAAGGTTTTCAAGTAGGTCCTTTGTTGTATTTCTTGGCCATTTTGTGAATATCTTGTATGCCACGGCAAAAAAAGAAAAAAAGAAAAAAGAAAAGAAAGCTTGAACATCTAGGCAGAACTCTTAATTTGTTAATTCATTTCTGCTCAATATCAGGGAACTGATCATCCCCCAAACTCATGTTAGGCAGCTTTTCAACTAAACAGCTTTCTCAGAGTTTTGTCACAGCTGAAAACAAGAAATGCCACCGAGTAACCAAATAGAATGGATAATATAAACATCGAGATTTCAGAATCATCAGGAAATCACCTGAAAAAGAACTGACATTTCCATCACTTCCATCTGTGACCTTGGATAGGGCCATGCTCCCAATAGGAACCTCAGTTTCTCTTCACCTTTAAAATGAGGGCTTGGAGTCTATGATCCCTAAGGTCTGAGGCCACTTTTAAGTATACAGTCCTATGTAAATAATTCACATAATTTCAGAGGTGAAAGGGCCAGTACCCTTCTTTTCTTTCCTTTTTTTAAAAAATTTTTAATGGTTATTTATTTTTGAGGGAGAGAGAGACAGAGACAGAGAGTGAGTGAGCAGGGGAGGGGCAGAGAGAGAGGGAGACAGAGGATCCAAAGCGTACTCTGTGCTGACAGCAGAGAGCCTGAGGTGGGGTTTGAACTCACGAACCGTGAGCTGCCTGACCTGAGCCGAACTCAGACACTTTTTTTTTTAGTTTTTTTTTTAATTTTTTAAATGTTTTTATTTATTTTTGAAGGAGAGAGAGAGAGAGAGAGACAGAGCATGAGTGGGGGAGGAGCAGAGAAAGAGGGAGACACAGAATCCTAAGCAGGCTCCAGGCTCTGAGCTGTCAGCACAGAGCCCGACGCGGGGCTCAAATTCACAAACTGTGAGATCATGACCTGAGCCAAAGTCGGATGCTTAACCGACTGAGCCACCCAGGCACCCCTTTTTAATTTTTTTTAAGCTTTATTTATTTTTGAGAGAGAAAGAGAGAGACAGAGCATGACTGGGGGAGGAGCAGAGAGAGAGGGAGACAGAATCTGAAGCAAGCTCCAGGCTCTGAACTGTCAGCACAGAGCCCAACATGGGGCTCAAACTCACAAACTACGGGATTATGACCTCAGCTGAAATCAGATGCCCAAATGACTGAGCCACCCAGGTGCCCCCAAAGTCAGACACTTAATTGACTAAGTCACTCAGGGGCCCCTACCACTCTTTTCAAGTGAAGGAACTAAGGGCGAGTGAACTGGACTGCCCAAGATCACAAAGATGGTACCTTGGGAGGTCAAGAACCTGGACTGTCCTAATAATCTGGTATCCTTTTTTTTTTTTTTTTTGAACACACCAAATATCCATTTTATTATGCATATTCCTTTAAAGTCTTTGTTCCATATTATAATTAGTTACAATTATATATTATTTATAATTTTTGAAATATACATTTTCTCCATTATCTTTTAAGAATAAGTCTACATACCTTTTTATGTTTAGTTAAAAAATAGATATTTAACATACATAAATTTTATTTGACAGCCATATACATAATGAAATAATTACAAGCTAATTAACGTATCTCACACGGTTACCTTTTTAAAGATCTTATGTATTATATATTTATTTATTTTTAAGTGTTTATTTATTTTGAAGGAGAGAAGAGAGCAAGTGAGTGGGGAAGAGGGGAAAAGAGAGAGAGGGAGAGAGAGAATCACAACCAGTGCAGAGCATGACACAGGGCTTGATCACACAACCCTGAGATCATGACCTGAGCCAAAGTCAGGAGTTGGATACTTAACTGAGCCACCCAGGTGCACCAAGATTTTATTTTTTAAGTAATCCCTACACCCAACATGGGGTTTGACATTAACAACCCTGACATCAAAAGTCACATGTTCTACAACTGAACCAGCCCAGGTGCCCCAAAATAGCTACCATTTTTGTGTGTATGTCAAGAGCCCTGGAATCTACTCTCTCACGTATCTCCAGTATTCAATACAGTATTAGTAACTTTTGTCATAGACTTATTCATCCTACATAACTGCAACTTTGTTCCCTTTGTCTATTATCTTCCCATTTCTCCCACCACATCCTCAATCCCTGGTAAGGTGTGTTTAAATAGTCTGGTATTGTTTGTGTCATTTCACAACTATCTCTTGGACTCTCACGTTGGATGATTCCAAATTTCTCAACAACCATGATTACCTTAGGTCATCTTACCATCCTCCCCATTACTGAGCCAGGATCTTTCAAACAAAAGGTGCTTAGTAAATGTCTTATTCCCCTGAACCTATGTGTGTTTTGTGACCCCACACTTTTTCCACTTAAGCTTCCTACAAACTTAATCTCTCAAATACATTATGGGAAGAATGTTCCTAAGTAACACTGAATACAGCAATTGAGCATTGCATATTTCCCTTTGTGGAAAGAGCCAAGACACCTCAGTCCTTTTATTTTCCAAGCCTCTGATTTTTTCAGAATAACAGGCAAGCATCAAGATTCTGATGATGTAGTCCATTTAAAACTGATCGACTCAAATCAAAAGAATTAGGAATCACTTGAAAAGAGTCCCACCAGCCAAAAAATGGAATATCTGAACATCAACAAGGATGATGGGTACACAAATATTCATTAAATTATTATATCTGTGTATGTTTGAAAAGTTCCACAATAAAAAGTTAGGGGGATGTGCCTGGGTGGTTAACCATCTGACTCTTGGTCTCAGCTTAGGTCATGATCTCATGGTTCATGAGTTCAAGCCCCACATAGGGCCCTGCACTGACAGCGTGGAGCCTACTTGGGATTCTCTCCCTCTCTCTCTCTCTCGCTCTCTTTCTCCCTCTCCTGCTCATGCTCTCTCTCTCTCTCCCTCTCAAAATAAACTTAAAAAAATTTTTTAAACGTTTATTCATTTTTGAGAGACAGAGCACAAGCATGGGAGGGGCAGAGAGTGAGGGAAACACAGGATCTGAAGCAGGCTCCAGGCTCTAAGCTGTTAGCACAGAGCCCAACGTGGGGCTCAAACTCACAAACTGCAAGATCATGACCTGAGCCGAGGTTGGATGCTTAACCAACTGAGCCACCCAGGCACCCCTCTCAAAATAAACTTTAAAAAAAATTTTTTTTTAAGTTAAGGAACAAAGGCAGTGACTTTTAAATACATGGTATACTAATTTAAAATCACATTATTACAAGCTAGCTATTCACATACTATGCCTGGGGAGAGGTTACTAAGAGAGTTGTGAAGAGCTGAAATCTTAGACCTGAGGCTGGAGGAGATCCTGCCATATCAGAGAGCCTTAAGATTGAGGCCAAGGAGCGTGGGCTTTACATGAAGGCAATAGAACCTGATCAGGGTCTCTCACTATGCACCACCTCATCCCAAAAGGTAAGATTAGAATGAAGGACTAGTGTGACTGGCATCTCCACATACCAGATACCCTGCCTCACATTCACTGTGGACATATCAGTATCACAGATCAAGAGATTCAGATACATGTCAAAGTGCTTTGACCCTCAGGTCTTGGACAAAGCTAAACAAGGAGAAATGTATCTTTGGGGATGTATCACTGAACCCTTAACTTCCCAGGCCTGTATTTTAATGATGTTGTTCAGGGCGCGTGGGTGGCTCAGTCAGTTAAGCATCCAGCTTCGGTTTGGGTCATGATCTTACAGTTGGTGAGTTTAAGTCCCACATCGGGCTCTGTGCTGACAGCTCAGAGCCTGGAGCATGCTTCGGATTCTGTGTCTCCCACTCTGTCTGCCCCTCCCCCACTCACGTTCTGTCTCTCTCAGAAAATAAACATTAAAAAAATTTTTTTTGAAAATCGTGTTGTTCTAATGTCCCTATAATAACCAGTCCCCTTCCTCCCCAAAGGTCCAAAACTTTTTGCCTACATCAATATTCCTATTCCCTATTAACCAACATTCCCCAAACGGAAATTTATTAATACACACCTGCTACAATATAACTCTTCTGTAGTATCTCTAACTGTAGTATCTCTAACTGTAGTATCTCTAACAAGATATCTATATCCAACTTTATGTAGTTTTTATTACAAAATTAATAGGCATACTGAATGTTCTTAAACTGCACAGCTCCTAGAGCAGACTCTGATTCCCCCCCCATCCCAGCTTTTCTGCACCAGATGTCAATATGCCTACCTTCCATCACACTCCCACTTTTTTTATTTTAATTTTTTTAATGTTTATTTATTTTTGAGAGAAAGAGAGAGAGACAGCATGAGCAGGGAGGGACAGAGAGATAGAGGGAGACACAGAATCCAAGGCAGGCTCCAGGCTCTAGCTGTCAGCACAGAGCCCGATACGGAGCTGGAACTCACAAATGGTGAAATCACGAACTGAGCCGAAACCGGACACTCAACCAACTGAGCCACTCAGGTGCCCCCACACTCCCACTCTTTTTAAGAATCACTGCTCTTGGGGAGCCTCGGTGGCTCTGTCGGTTGGGAGACCGACTTGAGGTCAGGTCATGATCTCGCGGTTCATGAGTTTGAGCCCCACGTCGGGCTCTGTGCTGACAGCTCAAGAGTCTGGAGCCTGCTTCAGATTCTGTCTCCCTCTCTCTCTGCCCCTCCCCGCTCGCGCTCTGTCTCTCTCTGTCTCTCAAAAAATAAATGTTAAAAAAATTAAAAAAAAAAAGAATCATTGCTCTAAGGATTAAGAAGTCTGATTCACAAATGAAAAAAGAGATTGTTCCCTATTTTTTTCTAACATAGGTAATGCTATCTTACTTATATGTATCTATATTTTTTCTAAGAAAACATTTTTTAAAATAACTTTATTTCTTCAAGATAAATTCCTAAAAGAGGAATGGCTGCCACAAAAGATGAAAACACTTAAGACTTTTGTTACATTGGGGCGCCTGAGTTGCTCAGTCCATTAAGCATCCGACTCTTGGTTTCCACTCAGGTCATGATCTCATGGTTTGTGAACCTGAGCCCTGAATCAGGCTCTGCATTGGCAGCTGGCAGCACAGTGCCTGCTTGGGATCCTCTCTCTCCTTCTCTCTCTGCTCCTCCCCTGTTCGTGCTCTCTCTCAAAATAAATAAACTTAAAAAAAAAAAAAAGGACTTTTGTTACATCACCAGCTGTCCTCCAGCAATGGTGTACCAATTTACATTCCTACTAATAGCACATGAGCACTTCTGTTTCCCCACTCCATTTACTCTTGCTGTTAACATTTTTTTTATTCTATCCCAGCTGTGGAGGTGCAAAATGTCGCTTCACTGTTTAATGAAATATGAATGCCTGCTCTTAGGCAAATAAGCCACACTCTAAACAAAGTCTCTGAGGTAGTTGGTGGAACTGAAACCCCAGAGAATTAATTTCAAGCAATTAAACGGTTCCACCTTACAATGTATGCAGTACCGCAAGGTACCACCAGGTGGTGGTGCGTTTGTGGGAAGTCTACTGATGTGTGTGACCACTTGAGTCTCTAATAACTACAATAACAGTGGCAGATAACCATTATTGAGTCCTTACTGTGGGTTAGACACTATACTAAGTGCTTAATATGCACTCTATCATTTAATACTCCCAAAAATAGCCCCTGAGACTACCATTTGTTACACTACAGTATTTTCTGTTAAAAAAAAAAAAAGACTTTATTAAAGTACCAGAAGAAATTATACAACTGCTCTCAAAAGCAAACTCAGAATTACCAACACCTGGGGACCATTAATAGCCTATTAACTAAACTGTTATTTAATCACTAGCTAAGTAAATCCAGAGTTACCAATTTACTTTGCTTAATTTTGTAGAACAGCAGGCCTCCCTGGGCCATGTGGTTGCATTCTGCAGGGCTGTAAAGGATTCTGGTATGAGATGGTGTACCCCAAAGGTCCCCTATGGATTCCCAATAGCTTCATGAAGGAGGCTGTTTATTCCCAGTAACCACTTCCATTTCCCAGATCAGAAAAGTGAGGCTCAGTAACTTGCCTGTGGCCACACAAAGAGTAAGTGGCAGAACCAGGATTCTGCACTCCACCCTGCTTAGCTCTCCTCTTCAGACCTAGTGACTGCTTGTGTCCCTGCTCGAATTACATGTCAATTAGCAATGTTAGCAGGGAAAGGTCCTAGGGTAAAGCTACTCAGGAGATGTTCCCGCCTCTGTCCATCTCCTTTTGGGGCCTCTTCCCCTCCCTCCCATCACCTCTACCTCTATGTCTCAGACCTAGGGCCCACAGCCACCCCGCCCCAGTGTACGGTTCTCTAACCAGAGCTCTGAAATAAGTTCTGCTGTTGATCTGATGGGAACGTATGTTTGAAACGTAACTGTAGAGATGATATGGAGCTTGCTTTTTAAAATTTTTTTAAAATGTTTATTTATTTTTGAGAAAGACAGAGACAGAGCATAAGCAGAGGAGGGGGAGGGAGAGGGAGAGGGAGAGGGAGAGGGAGAGAGAGAGAGAGAGAGAGAGAGAGAGAGAGAGAACAAAGCAGGCTCCAGGCTCTGAGCTGTCAGCACAGAGCCCGATTGGGGCTCGAACTCAAGAGATGATATGGAGCTTTAAAATTGTCTAAGCCCCAGGGGAACATTAATATTTAGCTTAAGCATCTGACAGTCCCAAGTAAACAAACTTCCCAAAGTAAGAAATCTCCAGGCAAAGCTTGTTAATAGAAACGTCAAGGCTAGAAAATACATTCTAGCTTAAAACTACTCAGCAATGTCCATAATTAGTTATAGACGACAACATAACAAGCCTTCTCTGCTGCATCAGCTTTTATTAGAGAAAGATGGGCCTTCCCTGCCCCCCAACTCTGCTCAATATAGATCACCTTTTCTGTCTGCTGTTCTGGAGACAACAGTGCTACTGGTCCTGATGCGTGGTTGTGGTTCAACTAGCAGCCCAGTGACCCTCACAGAGTGGGCCTTCATTAAACATTTAATGAATGAGGGGCACCTCGGTGGCTCAGTTGGTTGAGCATCCAACTCTTGATTTGGCTCAGGTCATGATCTCATGGTTCATGGGTTTGAGCCCCACACTGGGCTCTGCGCTGACAATGCGGAGCCTGCTTGGGATCTTTCTCTCCCCCTCTCTCTGCCCCTTCCCCGCTCAAGCTTGTGCTCTCTCTCTCAAAATAAATAAATAAACTTAAAAACCATTTAATGGATGAATACATTTTGATATAGGCATAAAACTGCCTATGATGATGCACAGAATGAGTATCATACATAATAGTCTGTACATCAAAAGCTGCATTCAAGTAAAAGTGGTCAAAAAAATAGCAAAATCCAAATGCAATGAAAGTTGCCCTTGGGCCAGGCAAAGACTCATAGACAGGACTAAATAAGAGCATGAATCCAATACCAAAAAAACAAAAACTAAAAAAAAAAAAACAAAAAAAAACAGAGAATACAGCACAATTCTCCAAACACTACCATTGACTAAACCACCAGAAGATTATAAGTACATTTAATATCACTTTAAAACAAAAATCCATCTGTTATGGACTGAATGTTTGTAGCCCCCAAATTCATGTGGTGAAGCTCTAACTCCCACAGTGACTGTATTTAGAGATTGGGCCTTTAAGGAAGTAATTAAGGTTAAATAAGGTGATAAACGGGGGGCCCTGGTTCAAGGGGATTTAGTGTCCTTACAAGAGACATCAACATTCTCTTTCCCTTTGCCTTCGTCTCTCCCTCCTTCCCTGTCCCCTTTCTCCCTGTCTTCTCAGGGGCTCACAAAGAGGTCACGTGAGCACACAGAGCGATGGCAGCAGCCTACAAGCCTAGAGAAGAAGGTTCACTCAGAATGAAACTTACTTTGCTGGCACCTTAATCTTGGACTTCCCAGCCTCCAGAACTATGAGAAATACATTTCTGATATTTAAGCCACCTAGCCTGTGGTATTTTCATTATGACAGTCCAAACTAACACACCATCTAATGATATTTTAAGTCCACCAAGGGTCAATCTAAGTCCTAAAATTTGAGCCAAGACGAGAGAAACTTGACCAGATTTTAGTATTACCTTTCATGGAAAAGGGAGTTCTTTGAAGTCAGTACTCAGAATAGGAACCGTGGCTGAAGATCTGTGTAGAGCTGAGACCTGGGAGAGATGTCAGGACCTTTTAAACCTTAATGAGTTATTGCTCGTGAAGTGACATGAACCAAGACATTGAACGCAGAAAACCTGGGCTCAAATCCTGACTTGAGCACTCGCTTAGCTGTGTGGCTCTGGCCAAGTCAATTAATCTCCAGTGTTTCACTGTAAAATGAGGCTAAACCCCTACTCTGTCTCACTCCCTCTGCACAGCTACCCTTCAATGGGTGTAAAGAAGAAACACAGACTAAAGCTGCAATAAATTTTAGTTTCTTCCACCCCTCCCACTCATATTAAGCTGCTTCCAAAAATAGAATAGTGGTCTATATACAAGATATACTCGAATACTTATTGGCTCTTTTATTGCACAGACACACAATTCAACAAATGTAATGAATTCCTGCCAAAGGCTATGTACTGTCCTAGAGCATGCAGGAGACACAAAAACAAGCTGAAGCCTACAGCCTGGAAAGAACGCTGGCATGCCTAAACTGATAACAGAGAAGCACAATGACACAGACACCACAGAAGAGGACAAAGCACCTTGGGCAGTCAGAGAAGGGAAGAGGTTAATTTGCATTCTTCATGAACAAGAGGACTTTGGAGCTAGATCTTTAAGAATGTAGAGGATATGAACACAGAGAGTTGAAGGAGATCATTCAGATAAATAATTGGTAAGGGCCTAGACTCTGAGTGGTGACCATGTTAATGGGAAGGAGAAGGTGCACACCAGAGGCTGTTTCAAAGTGAGAAATTACCAAGGCATGTGTGTGTGTCTGCACGAGGGTGGGGGGATCAAGAGGAGGCAGAAGCAACGAGGGTACAGGAACCCCCACTCTGTGCAGGCACCAGAAAGAGAAGTATTGTTTAGGATCGAGGAGGTCATACATATTTCAATGAAGACCTAACATAGTACAGCTTATTGTGTGGGGCAGGCTGGTGACAGTGATAAGCACAATGACAGAGATGTGCCTAGGGACCCTACTCCAGGACTGGGGGGATCTAGATTAAGAACCTTAATTCCTACTAGAATAGACTGGAATTAGAGTTAGCATTGGAGCAAAGGAGGGCCACGACTTGGGAGACACTGAAGGAATGCATACAGATGTGTGGGTGAGTGGAGGGGAGGCAGATGTGGCACCCATTCCCTTAAGAGAGGCTTGGCAACACGTTATGCATGATTATTTGGCTCTGAAGGAGACAGATGACAGGCTATTTCCTAACCTGGTCTGTTGCCTCGGTGTCTTCACTCGGCATCCCCACGACACTGATCCTGACATGTTAAAACTAAGTCCAATCCTCTCATTTTACAGATGAGGAAACTGGGGCTCATAGCAAAATAGGGGGTTTCCTGGGATTCTAGCAACAGAGGAGACTAGAAGCAAAGCTTCCTCGTTTGTTTTCAACCCCTCCCCCCCACATCTCCTCTTTGGGACCCTCTCATGGTCAAGATGTCCTTTTGTGAGGTGCCCTCAAGCCTTCCCCGCTATCCATCCTATCCGGGAACTTGAAGGAAACTGCTCTCAGCTCTGACATTAAATTTGTGACAATTAGGGCAAGTCCACTTCCCTCCTTGTCAATTCCTCATCTTGAACTTATGAAGCTAAAGTGGGTGTTCTCTAAAGCCCCATCCAGTCCTGGCAGTCCGTAGTAACTCTGAGGCTATGATGGGTTTTCTGCAACCTAATTTCCACAGTTCTCTGCCAAATACACATCAACGGTATCTTCTGGTTATTTATGAAGCTGGTGGTGCTACTGGCCAATGAAAGAGGACACTGAAACAACAGTGTAAAGCGATTTCAGCACTTTATGAACACGGGCCAGTGAAGGCCCGTACACAGGTTTAACCTAGATGTTAAGTAGTTCCAGGTGAAACAGGTGATTGGACCTCATCACTACAGTAGCCCCAGCAACTAGAATGTAGCTGGCGCACAGAAGGCGCCAAATATTAATAAATATTGATAAATATTTGTGGGATATATGTTGAAACTAACCTGCTCGCCATTTGCATTTTTTTTACTAATTATATCTAATTGTTCTACTACCTAAAATTTGTCCTTTTATAGAGCATTTATAATAGAAATTACTTCTTTGCTTCTCCCTGTAAATGCTATTGTACTGTATGCCAAATTTCTAAGAGCTGCACTATGACGGTGATGGCTTCATGATTTCATTCTATCCAGAGGTAGGAGTGATCAGACCTTATGGTGCCTGTGCCCACCTCCCCGTATACCTGCTCTCACAAGTCCAGACCTGACCACCCCAGATGGCCACTCACCTGGGCCCTCTCCGCCTCCTTCCTTCAGAGGGCTTTACGGTCTTATACGTTGCCATGAACTTGCTTCCTCTAATGCTCCCCCTCGTCTTCCCCTTCACTACCCACCCCAGGCGGCCATGTAACTTGGAAGTGTTTATTTTTACCATCTGTGTCTGAGTGTGACTGTGACCAGAACCAGCCTTGTGTTTAAGGCATGAACTTACACCTCCTGTCTTTCCACCCTCACACTTTCCTCTATAGACCAGATGAAGGTTCCTAAAAGTCCCTACCCGTACCTTCCCTCCCTCACAGCTCCAACCTAAACCGTCTCCCCACCCCAACCCCAAGCTCCCTGAAATTCCCCGCAAATCATTTTTTAAAGTATCGTCTACACAAAGCGCTTTTATAATACAGTAAGTTCCCATTCCAGCCCACTTCTTGCCTGTGGGTACTCGCTCCTCTCCCCCCACTACTTCAAAACAACCAGGGGCTCTCAGATCTCTGGGACAAGGATCCCAAGTATTTACCCCTCTGCAGCACTCAGAATTACTCAGTACTATGATCTATCCATGTTCTCAAGGGTCACCAATATCTGAGGGTGAACTCTTGAGGCTTGGAACTACGTTTTATTTGTATTTTTTTTTAATTTTTTTTCAACATTTATTTATTTTTGGGACAGAGAGAGACAGAGCATGAACCGGGGAGGGGCAGAGAGAGAGGGAGACACAGAATCGGAAACAGGCTCCAGGCTCTGAGCCATCAGCCCAGAGCCTGACGCGGGGCTCGAACTCCCGGACCGCGAGATCGTGACCTGGCTGAAGTCGGACGCTTAACCGACTGCGCCACCCAGGCGCCCCTTATTTGTATTTTTAGCATACCGCAGATTCTCAGTGTTTGTTCAAAAGAAAGTAAGGGTGTCAGGGAGATCCTCTCTCCCCAGCTCCATTCTCTCACCTCAGCACCACACACGTCTCCACTTGTCCACCAGCTACCTCTGTCTAGCTGTCCATTGTGGGCACCTCAGAAATCTCCAATTCTCCGTGCACAAAAAGCAATGAACTATTCCCCTACTCCTAAACCTCCTGATTGCCGATGACTTCAGCCACATTAACTTGGGTCAAAGCAGAAAACTCAGCATGTTCTTCCATCACAGGTAACCAATCACTAAGACCTAGTGTACATTTTACCTTAATGTTTATTATCTCCTCTCTCATCCTTATTGCCTTATATTCCTGAGGTCAGGCCCCAGTTCTCAAAATCATCTCCCACCTTCCAGCCCCTCTTCCACACAGCTGCCAGAGGGCTCTTCCTAAAACTCAGTGATCATGCCGTAACTCCTGCGCGTAAACCTCTTACATCTAACCCTAACCCTAACCCTAACCCTAACCCTAACCCTAACCCTAACCCTCACTCCTCAGTGATCAAGTCCAAACTCCACATATAGCATTCAAGGCCTTTTCAGATCTGGTCCCGATTACAGTACCCCCTCCACCCCACCCCTGTTTCCCTATATTTTTCAACCCAGCAGACCAAACTCACCTTCATGCCCTTGAATATGCTGTATTCTCATGACTCTGTACATGGGGCTTCCTCTGGCTGGAATCCAAGGTCCACCAAGAGTTCATTTTCTTTCTTCCCTTTTCTTTTTTAAAGATTTTAGTTTTAAGTAATCTCTACACCCAACATGGAGTTCGAACCCACAACCCTGAGATCAAGAGTCAGATGCTCTACCAACTGAGCCAGCAGGTGCCCCACCAAGGGCTAATTTTCATCCCTCAAGATCCAACTCTCATGGCATTTTTATGACATCTTCTTCAACTAAAGTCCAGGCTGTCATGTTAATTTACAATAGTTTCCTACTAAAAGGAGTTTGAGGTGGCTGACAAACCATGCACACACTGCAAATATGTATGTGTATATATTTATATATTTGTGTGTATGTATATATATATATATATATATATATTTTTTTTTTTTTTAAGGGAGAGAATATCAGGGCAAAGATAAGGCAAGGGTTAAAAAAAGCCCAGAAGCTAGGGAGTGGTGTAGCATTCAAAACTTCTATCATAATGTCTCATACTCCCCTTGTTAGAGATAATTTGACCCTGAGTTTTCTATCCAAAATGAATTAGTTACTCCTCTGTGAGCTCACTGCCAGTTGTATATGACTATACTGTAGCACTTCCCATATTTTTTTTGTAATTTGCTCTTTGTGTCCATCTCCCTCACTGGACTGAGAAATTCATAAGGGAATACATAATTTCTGACTCATCTCTGTATCCCCAGCAGGAAGCATATGACTCAGCAGACAACTGGTACTCAGCAGACATTTGTTGAATGAATGTCACCATGGACAGGGAAGAGGGTACTAGTGTTGGGTGAGCTCCCTACCAGGCATTTGAAAAAACATTGTTTTATCCTCATAAAAAAAAAAATTACATGGCTGAGAAATGGCAGAGCCAGGATTTGAACCCCAAACTATCTCTCCAAAGCAAATGCTCTTTCCATTAGCACACTGCTCCCTACCTTCACCATCACTATCTACTCAAATATCCACTCCTTCAAGGTCTGGTTTAAAAAAAACCCTTCTCCAAGAAGTCTTTCCTACTCATTCAGGTCCAGCCCAGACCTTCCACAACACTCAAGTAAGAAACAGCCACAATTCAGGAGAGGAAAGGGCACCTTCTCAGTAGGGGTAGGTGAGAACTGAGCAGGCTGCATAGGTATTCTGCAGATGGTGTTGTGAGGTCCTGGGCTCCCCCTACCAGTCCCTTTCCCTGGGGTACAGTCACTAGGCCTTCGTGCCTTTCTCTCCAGTCTTCAGGGTCCAAAACCTTCAAGTTCTCCCCATTTCAAACTGAACCCCAAGTGAACTGTGTTCAAAACACACTCCTTCATTACATCGGTCGGACCTTTGTATTTTAAGTGTCTTATCAACCTTTAGCATCTGTGAGTACCCCAATCTCTTGAAACACATGAAAATAATTTCAGGAATCACAAGAAGGGACAATGACATTTTAGGAAGCCCAATCATCTGGCTCTCAACCCATCTGAATATTTTTGGGGTGGCCTGGGTGTAAGAAAAGACAACCTGTGATCTCATCCCAGCATCCCTTTCCCCTCCCTGGGAGCAGGATGCCTGGTCTCTAAGGGCAGGATGGAATCTTGGTCCAGAATGCTTCTGGGGTAGTGAACTCTGGTCCCTTCCTCAACATCTTCCAGAGCTTCAGAATTCTTCTCTCTCCCCCTCCCCAGTCCACCCCTTTCTCTCCCTGGTCCCAAACTCCCATAACAGCCCTCAATCTTAACTTAGGAACGATGGTTTTGAATTCATATTCAACAATTCCCTTGGTAACACAAACTCTCATCTGACATGCTGAAATCCACATCACTGGCTCTTGTATTTTTCCACCTGGTTTTAAGTGTGTGACAAATAGAGCTCTGCATCCAACCCCTCTCCTGTACTGCAGGAACGTTTGTAATCTTAAGTGTTACCACATCTAAGAAACAACCAATCTCTCCGATCAGAAGAGGTAGGCTAAATAAATTCTTCATGGTTTCCTACTCCTAAATAAAGATTATTCGTGCAATTTACAATAGCTACCTCATAGCACTGGTGTGATGATTTAGATAACTCATACCAACTGTTTAGTACCTGGGGCCTGGTACACAAAAAGTACTCAAAATTTGGCTATGATCATTTATGTACACTATCTCTCACAATAGTACCAGGGGGTGGGTATTATATCACGCATTCCCCAAACCCCAGCACCCCCTCCTCCTTACCCCATTCACAGTAGCAGCAGCCCAGGCTCGGAGTAAAGAAGCTTTCCCAAGGTCAGGCGGGCACCGATATGATGATGCTCGGCCCTCGGCCTCTGACTGAGGGACCCCTCCCATTATACCCTCGGACGGGGCACCGGGGGGCCTTAAAGGAGACAAGTATGGAAAAGCGCTGAGCACAGTGTCTGGCAAAGAGCAGGGACCCTGGGATGAGAAGACCGCGGCACTGCGGTCGCCTGGACTCCTCCCTAGCTGCTCCCCCGGCCCGGGGGAACCAGAGTCCTCCCACCCCCACCCCCGGGTGCGCCGCCGAATCACCCCGAGGTCCGCGCCCTGGGGCTTTGTACGCCGCAGGCCGGCCCCACTCACCGAGTCCCAATCGCGGCGCGCGGAAGCGGCCGCCTGGCCTGCGGGGCTGGGGTCGCGGTGGCTCGGCCCGGAAACCCGCCATGCCGGCCCGCGGCCCCCGCACGCCGGGCCCGCGCCCCCGCCCCCGCCCCGCTGCGGCCCGCCCGGCGGGGGAGCCTCCTACCTGCAGCGGCGGCGCGGCGGCCGAGGCGACCGGGGGAGGGGCCGGCGAGGCGCGAGCGCGGGCGGCCTCGGCTCCTCTCGCAGGCGGGGCGGCCGGGAGGGCCGCGGGCTCCGGAGCACCGGGCAGCGGCGGCGCGCCCCCGGCCGGCCAGGCCCCGCCGCGCGCGCCGCGGCCACAAAGCCCGGGAGCCGCCGCCCCCTCGCGGGCCGGCCACCGGCTGCGGGTCCGTCGGCGCGGAGCAGGGCGGGAGCGCGGCCCCGCGCAGTCCCCACCTCCCTGAGCTGCGGCCGCCGGGCTCCCCCGAGGCGCGGGGCGGGGCGCGGGGTGTCCCCCGCCCACCCGACCGTCTTCCTCCGTGCCGACATCCCAGTGCTGATTGAGTTCCCTCTTCCCACCTCTGCGGAGGGGCTCCTGGAGGCCCCGAGAAACTGTGTTTCATCTCCTTGAACAACAAAAGAATCCATTTGTCACAAGGGATTTGGCGGCCATGGACACGAGTTAGCTCAGTCCAAGTCCTCTGTCTGAAAAGGGCCCCCTTTTCCCCTTTTCTTTTGGGACTCCCTGCTACTCGAAACAGCCGGCCCTCGCGTGCTTGGTTCATCACGGAGTTTTGTTTTGTTTTGTTTTTTTATTTGCGGGATGTGTCTCCCCCTAGGCTGCGCGTTCCTAGGGCAAGGACTGTGTGTGCCGTCTAGAGCCCAGGACCTGGGTCAGACACTTTGTGCTGAGTAAGTGGAAATTCACGCGCAGATCAATGAATGCACAACATATCAAAGTGTAGAACAAGGCACGTTTTATTGCACCTCCCACAAGGATGGTGGCTAGGTGTTTCTTATGTCCTGTGTCCGTCGAGAAGATTCCAAGCTCAGAAGGGCGGAAAGGGCTGTTGAACTTTTTGTTTTAATTAAGGTGAAATTCACATAACCTAAAATTAACTACTTTAAAATGAATAATTCAGTGGCATTTATTACATTTACAATGTTGAGCAACCAACATCTCTGTCTGGTTCTGAAAATTTTTTATTACCCATCAGTGACTCCCCATTCCCTCCTCACTCCCCTCCCCCCCCCCCCCAATCTCTGGGCAACCACTAATCTATTTTCTGTCTCTCTGGATTTGCCTATTCTGGACATTTCATATACATGGAATCACAATATGTGGCCTTTTATGTTTGGTTTCTTTCACTTAGCTTGATATTTTTAGGGTCATCCATCTTGTAGCATGTATCTATTTCATTCCTTTTTAAGGACAAATAATATTCCGCTGTATGTATACCACAATTAGTTTATACATCATCCATTGATGGATATTTCCGTTATTTCCATCCTTTGTGAATAGTGCTGCCCCGAACATGCCTGTAATTGTATTTGACTGGGTGCCCGTTTTCAATTCTTTGAGATATACATACCTAGGATTTCCCAGGATCAAAAGCGCCAGTAAAAATGAAGATATTATAAGAGTTTTACTGCTTCTTGTTTATTATCATAACAATAATTTGTCTAGTATCCAAGTGGCTTTGAAATTTTCCAGAGAACCTGGAAACTAAGACCAGCCTGAGGGAGTTGCTTTTGATAAACAAACTTTATGACAATCACGTCCCTGGAACCCAAGGCAAGATACCATTTCTACTATAGTTTTCCACCCCAGTGCCACATTAGACATCCATGAATATTTCCTTCTTAAAGAGGGATATGGTCCAGAGAAAACAACTGGGGTGTGAAAATAAGAGTGTCAACTGGGATTAGAAATGTGATTGACAGATGGCACAGAATGGGAAAAACGGTGGATTTAACAGATAGATTCTGGGTTTGAATCCTGACTTTACTGCCTATATCTTTGTGAACTAAGTTAAACTCCTTGAATCTCAGTTTTCTCATTTCTAAGGTAGGAATAATAATACCTAACTTGGCAGGGTAGATTAACCTACTTGACTTCAGTAAATGACCAGTATCATTATTGTTATTTTTGTTTATTTAAAGTAATGATGATTGACATGAGTCACATGCTGAAATGCTGTTAAGGAAACACAGAAAACTCATATTTAAATTAAAAAATATTTTTGAATGTTTGTTTATTTTTAAGAGAGAGAGAGAGCGTGAGTGGGGTAGGGACAAAGAGAGACAGAGACACAGAATTTGAAGCAGGCTCCAGGCTCCGAGCTGTCAGCACAGAGCCGTGAGATCATGACCTGAGCCGAAGTTGGACACTTAACCAACTGAGCCACCCAGGTGCCCCAGAAAACTCATATTTAATCATGTGTCTCCTCCTCGAATCAAGAGAGCAAACGTTCTCCAAAACAAACATGACCAGGGAATCTACTCAGACCTGTAATGTGGTCACTGCCCTCCCAGTTCTCTCCGTGTCCTGAGTTTCTCTTCATGTTCCTTTCCCTTGAACAAACTTCTTTAATCTGTCTGAAACTTCTCTGGAAAGTAGAGTAGCAATACCCACTTAACAAGATTGTTTGATGACTCAGTACTGTATCTGTCTCTAAAGGGCTTAGCACAATGCAAGTTTCATAGAAAATACTTAATCAATGTTAGCTGTTATTTCATTATTAATAATAAAGCTGTTATTGGGGTGCCTGGGTGGCTCAGTCTGTTAAGCGTCAGACTTCGGTTCATGAGTTCAAGCCCCACATGGGGCTCTGTGCTGACAGTGCAGAGCCTGGAGCCTGCTTTGGATTCTGTGACTCCCTCTCTCTCTCTCTGCCCCTCCCCTGCTCGCTCGTGCTCTCTCTCTCTCTCAAAAATAAACATTAAAAAAATGTTAATAATAATAATACAGCTGTTATAACTTCTCTGTAGAAAATGTTAACAGAAGGGTAGGGTCCACATATCTAGTAAAAGGAAGTCCTACAGAAAGAACACATCCAGGTGACTCGTCTCTTCCCCAAGACCATGGGGCTTGCCTCAGATGGTCCATCCCCATGCTGGAGGCACACGATGCACTGCGCTCTGACAGCACGTGGAGAACAACTCTGCAAATGGTCTCCTCTACACTCAGGTCCAGTCTCACCAAGCAGTCGACATAGGAGTTGGTTTCTACACAAGTTTCCTTACAGGAGGAAAAGTAGACGGATCATCTAAACTGAACACTCTAGAGTTCTGAGAAAGTACAGTTCTCTTTGAAAATTAATGCACTGGTATTTCATTTATCCATGTGCCTGTTTTGATTTTGACCGGCCAGATCCAGTCTTCCTAAAATCTAATGAAGTATAGACATTAGAGACTTCTTTCATCTGGCTCTTTGGGGGGTAAGGAGTAGATTCATTCAAATTTGCTAAAGAAAAAGATGTTTATTGAATTACGGGTGAATTGGAAGACAAGAACCCAAGTTGAGCAGGGCCTCACAGGCACCTAAGAGCCAATAGGAACATTTCTCTCTCTTATTTGAGGTGTATCTTTCTGTCTCTGCCTCTCTGACTTTTTCTTCTTGTCTCTCAGTCCCCTCTCTTTGTCTTGGCCTGCCTTTGTCTCCCTCTGTCCATGTACTCCCCTATCTCCCAGCCTGTTCCTTCTGCTTACTTACCTGCACTTGACCATCATGGGTACCTTGGCCTAGGGTAGAAACCTCCTCCTTGTCTCTTGGTTCATATTTACCCACACAAAAAATGTGATTGGTCTAGCTTATCATTTCACGCCAGGACACAAGCTGGCAGCTTATGAATTGACTAGTTTGGGACTAGAAGTCCATTTCTGACTCAATCGGCAGTTGTGGGATATAAGGGAGGTATCATCCAGTACAAAAATAACCACCCAGCACAACGGACACTGGGAGTGGGGGTATTCACTGGATATGGGCATGGGTGGATAGATGCACTAAAATCATACTTTCTGAGCCAAATATCAGGATAAGTTGTACTAAGAGTATTTGCAATCCATTCTCTGATGGTAGAGGTAATCTAGGAGATATAGTTCTGATGCTAAAATATCAAAACTTCTGAAGCATTTTGAAAGCTAATGACAATAATAAACACAGATTTTTGAACTTGAGACTTTTCTGGAGAATATTAGTTACTCTAAGATGGTGAGTGATTTTATAAAGCAGCATACGTACATCACAGAATTGTTAAGAGGACTGAGGTTTGTATATAAAAATCACTTAAGTAGTTCCCATATAATACAAGCTATTATCACATAGTGGAAGACCTATCTGTAGTGATCCTACTAAGGTGCAACTATACTATCAGGCAATCCCTGACTGTTGGTCCATCTGTCTCTTGGCACATTTCTCTTTAAATACAATATTAAGCACAGATAAGCAGGAAGATAGTTTTTAGGAAGCCTCAGGGATTCCTCCTAGGATCTTACCACTGAGGGCATTGAGTTAATATTCTATCTGAACATCTCCTTGCCTAAGTTAGAGAAAGGTAGGCTATTATTCTTCAATGGCCACATATATCCAAATATCTTTCATAAGACGTGGGCACTGAGATCAACAAAAATGCCTCAGTTTACAGGACCTATCTGTCGAGGGAAGGAATGAGGGGCACAGAGCATGGAGCGCTGAACAAGAGGCTACAGGTGAAGCTGTTAAGAACAAAAACCAGTGTTGATGGAACAATCTAGAGGAGTGTCAGATCAGAAAGTGATGGGGGGAGAGGCCAACGTGAAATCCAGGCTGCCTGAAACTTCCAGGACTCAGGGAGTTCAACCTGAGTTGAACACTGCCCTCTACCTTTCCCTGAGACCCACCTTATCTATTTTACTTTATTTGTTAAAAAAATTTTTTTAATGTTTGTTTATTTTTGAGAAAGAAAGAGACCGAGCAGGGGAGGGGCAGAGAGAGAGAGAGAGAAAGAGAAACAGAATCCAAAGCAGGCTCCAGGCTCTGAGCTGTCAGCACAGAGCCTGATGTGGGGCTCAAACTCACAACCCACAAGACTATGACCTGAGCCAAAGTTGGACACTTAATTGTCTGAGCCACCCAGGCACCGACTCCCTCCCCCGCCCTATTTTATTTATTTATTTATTTATTTATTTATTTATTTACTTTAATGTTTATTTATTTTTGAGAGACAGAGAGAGAGAGAGGGCTAGGGCAGAGAGAGAGGGAGACACAGAATCTGAAGCAGGTTCCAGACTCTGAGCTGTCTGCACAAAGCCCAATCTAGGTCTTGAACCCACGAACCATGAGAACATGGCCTGAGCTGAAGTAGGGTACTTAACTGTATGAGCCACCCAGGTGCCCCACCTTGTCTATTTTAAAGTGGCTGGATTCACAAGCTGCTGGCCACTAAAATTGCTGGTGCCATAGTAATTTGACGTTAACATTGAAGTGGTTTTGGGGAACATGTTGTTGGTACCTAGGTGTATTAGTTATTTATTGCTGTGTAACAAATCACTCCAAAATTTAGAGGCGGAAGCCAACAAACATTTATTATCTCACAGTTTCAGTGGGGCAGGAAGCAGCTTAGCTGAACAGTTCTTCCAGGTCTGTCAGATGGTTTCAGTCAAGATGTCAGCTGGGTCAAGAGGCAGATTCCAATGTTCTTTGTAGACCCGAATTTGTCCTCACAGGTGCTCGTCTGTCCTTCATCCCATCTACATCCAGGCTCAACACTAGACTCGAGGCAACAGCAGCCTGAACACACTGTTCCACAAGCTGTCACAATTACGTCAGGCCTAACCCCTTGAAACTGTCCAAAGACACTGGGGCAAGCCTGCATTACTTTTCATAAAACTGCTTGACACTGTTTTGTATTTCTAGACCTCCTCTGCCACTAATAGGCTGTGAAACCTTGGGAGGGAGGTTTAGTGCCTGAAAAATGAAGAGTTTGGTTTACATCCTCGATGGCTGTTTTGGCATTATTCGCCACTCCTGTCTTCCTTTCACTATCCAATTTCTAACACAGCAATTCCACTGCTAGGTGTCTCTTCTGGAAAAATATTTACCTGTGGTTACCAAGAGGCATGTTCACTGCAGCTTTGATGATGGAACGTAAAGGAAGGCATGAGGGAGAGAGGCAGAGAGAGAGAGAGAGATGCAGAAAGGAAGAAGAACAAGGAGGAGGAGAGGAGGAAAGGATGAGGAAAGAAAAGGATAAAGGGAGAAGGAAATTTTGGAAAATACCTAAGGGTCCATCAATAGGAGAATACTTCAATAAACTATGATTTTTTTTTATAGGACAACAAAGCATTCTATTGATGTGGGGTTTTTTGTTTGCTTAATTTTGGTTTTGTTTGGTTTTGCCCAGTCATTTTGACTCCACAATTTTAAACTGGTACATATTTTAGTCTTGGGCATATTTTCACCCAGGACATTGTGATCTAAGGATGTTGTGATCCATTTTGATGCAACTAAAAAGTTAGCTTGCTCTTAACTCTACAGCGAATATGAATAGCTGGTCCTGTAAGCAAAGGTAAAAAAGCAATAGACCTACAGAAGATGACAAGGAGATTTTACTCCTCTGGAACACCTGAAAGGGTTTCCTTACATATTCTCACAAATTAAGAATTAGTATAAACTGTCAGTATTTTATCCAATTCATAATAAATATTTCTGGTGGACACAATACAAAATTAAGTTGACAGTGGCTAAAAGTGCACATGGCAGATGTCAGATCTGCCAACTTTGACTTGCAAAAACAGAATTTACTAGAAATGCTAATTATAAACTAGAACTCAAATAGCAGAAAAGCTAACCAATTAAATAGAAAATAGAAACTTTTCATAAAGGAATTGATTTTATTAATCCTCTCAGTTACAATTTCAGTAAAATAAAAATGTAAAAATTTGGACAAGGTCAAAAATTTGATGACCAAGTCATTAAAAGAAGGAATATATGAGAAACTTTCATAGCCAAGAGGAGTTGAAGGGGACATGACAATTAAATATAATGTGCTGTGTGGATGAAACCGGGAACTAAAAGGGGGCATTAGGCAAAGGAAATCTGAATAGAGTATAAGCTTTTGTTAATAATAATGTATCAGTGTTCCTTTTCCCAACCTCAGGCTGGACAGTGGGGAGAATGCTGACTGCAAGATAGAAAACAGATTGGGTTAAAAAAAATAATGATGATAATGATAATAATCAATAATCAATAATCAAATAATGATGATGATGATGATGATGATGATGATGATGATGATATTGATGATGATGTATCAACACTGGTTCATTCATTGTGACAAAGGCCCCATGCTAATATCAAAGGTTAACAATAGGAAAAATTGGGTGTGGGGGGTATATGCAAACACTGTACTATCTTTAGTTTGGAATGACTTTCACAGTTTCAGGAAGTATTAGGTATTTTATAGGATGTCCCTCAGTTTTTCTCAATATTAGATGGGGGTTATGGATTTGGGGGAGGGAAGTAACTATTAGAATTTTTAATTGTGAAATTCTGCACATCTAGAGAAATACTACTTGCACATATGGGAAAAGGGTACAGACAAGGGTTTTTGGAGCATTATTTGAAAAAAAGTAAAAAACATCTATTGATAGGGAAATGATTAAATAAACTATGGAATAGCCATAGTGTAGAACACCACATTTCATTGACTACAGGCATCATCAATTATAGACATCATTATTTTATGTATCACTAAGAAAAATGCTCCTAATTATGACACACTTATCACTCATATTTTTTTCATACTTATTCAGAAAGCCAACTAAGACTTAAGGCATGGATTTTTTCAAAATTTCATATCATCCTTGTGCATACACTAAAAGGAAAGTATTCACAAAATAAAGACACATCTAAATCTTCTTCTCAGAGCCTGAACCTTCTGAATCATGTTTAGACTCCGAATCATCAATATTCCAGGCTGCTAACATCCATTCTGCAAGTTTTGAAGCATATCCAGCAGGCAATGACGGCTACATCACTATTGCTGCCTAGCTGACAGCAATTGTAAGGTGCATACCAATTTTAAAGATCATAAAATGTGAATGAAAATGTGTGCCTTAGAATAATGAAACAAGGATATCAGGCCACAGCTAAAGGGACCGAGGCAGTTTCATATATGCTACCATGCAAAGCTCTAATTCATATTGCAAAGGAAAAACAGCTAGTTGCAAGAAATATATACACTATGAGCTCATTTATGGAAAAAGCAGAATCAGCCTCTATATTTCTGTAGCAGACACTGAAAAGTTGGTTACCTAAAAGATATTCACAACTTGCTTTTACTGTGCCATTCTATACTTCAGATCCTTGCAAGGTAAATTACTTTCCTAGACTCCCTTGTTGATAGACGGGTCATGTGATACAGCTCTGGCCAATGAATTATAGGCAGATGTTCTGGTAGGCTTCCTTTCCTGATAAAAATAAAAAACTTCGCAAGAAGATGACTTTTGTCCTTTCCTGCCTAGTGTGTGGACACATTCTTAGAGGCGCAGCAATCACCTTGTGGCTTGTGAGGACAAAAGCCAAATGCTGTGGATGGTGGAAATGAAAGAAAGAGCCTGGGCTCCTGATGATATCACAGTGCTGTCCTGCATTGCTGGCTCTGCCCTGTCTACCCCTGAGCTTCTTTCTGAAGACACCAGTGAACTGCCTTCTTTTGTTGGGTATTCAGTTGGCTGAATAGAGTCCTAACTGCCACGAGTCATACAAGTGTGGAGATAGATTTAAAAATATCTGAACAAAGTGTAGACTAAACTGATAAAAGACAACTGGAGGTGGGTGTGGAATGGGGAGGAGATGTTGGGAGGCTTTAGCTTCATTTTCACTTTTTGAATCTCTTACAACATAAAGGTATACACATATTACCTATGTAAGTAAAAAAACATTTTTTGTATAAGACTGATGTCAAATGGAAAGGGACTTGCTGACAGGGAAGGAGCTTACAATGGGGTAGCACCTCAGGCTTTTTTTTCAGATGACTTAAACCCAGGAAGACAAAAGATTTTCTGCTGAGCTATCAGATTACTCTCCATTCAAAAAGGTTAGTATGGATTGATTTATTCTTTTTTTTTAATGTTTATTTATTTTTGAGAGACTGAGAGAGCACGCTTGCACCTGGGAGAGAGGCAGAGAGAGAGAGAGAGGGAGAGAGAGAGAGAGAGAGAGAGAGAGAGAGAGAGAGAATCCCAAGCAGGCTCTGCACTGTCAGCATAGAGGCACAGGGCAGGACTCCATGTGAGATCATGACCTGAGCTGATAGCTTACTTGACTGAGCCACGCACGCACACCTGGATTGATTTATTCTTACTGCAGACTGCTGCATAATGAACACCAGTTCTTTTTCTAAATGCCTACAAATTACCTTTGATATGATCCATTCTGGGTGTGTATGGGTGCTCAGTAAAAGTCAAGATTACTAGATGGCATTTTTCAAGATTACTTTTTTCTCCTTTTTAAAATCAGAACATGTTCCAGTCTTGAATTTCCTGTTACTACACACATACTCTGACATTTTCCAAGGATTACTAGCATAGCAATGGCAAACAAAAGATCCTGGCACAAAAACCACAATATGATGACTATTATGCTATTAATAATGATAATGATAATAATAGTACTTACCACTTATCGGGGGTTTTCTGTGTGCCAGGCAGAGTGCTAAGCAATTTACACACAGTCTCATTTAATCTTCACAAAAGCCTGTTGCAGTCCATGACTATTATCGGTTCCATTTTATCTTATTTTTTAAATGTTTATTTACTTATTTTTGAGAGAGAGAGAGGGGCAGAGAGAGAGGGAGACAGACAATTCCAAGCAGGCTCCGCACCCTCAGCGCAGAGCCCAACCCAGGACTCAAACCTACCAACTGACATCACAGCCTGAGCCAAAATCCAAAGTAGGATGCTCACCTGATTGAGCCAGGTAGTCTCAGGCGATTAACTTGCCCAAAGCCACAGTCACACTAAGTCATAAATGGATTGGAACCCACAAAGCATGAGCTCTTGACCATTAAATTTAACTGAAAGGCAAAATCAACAGACTTCTACAGTTAGCGGTAAAAGGCGCATCGTGTGCAAACTGAGGTCAGTCTCCAACAGGTTCCCTTTGAGTATCCGCCGACACCCCCTACCCGGCCCCACCTTCACTAACTCCGAGGAGCCAGAGCCGACTCCTTTTCGGATCCTATCCGTATTTTCCTTATGACCGCAGGCTGAGTTCCGCAGGCCCCGCCCCCCTCCGGGGGGGGCGGGGGGGGCGCCTCCAACGCAAGCGCACTATAGCCTGGAATTTGACTAAGGTTCCGCGCATCCTCAAGTGCAAGGGACAGGTGCTGAGGGGCGCTTGGTGCGGGGCCACGCCTGGAGGTGGGTGGGGCCTCTGTGTAAACTGCGAGAGGCCCGGGCTTTGGGCTTGCGGAAATAAATGGTGGGGATTGGGCTTCTTCCCGGGAAGGAACCTCAAGATGTTTCCATGCACAAGAGTTTCATCATCCATCCATTTATTCCAGAAATAAGTCTTAGTGACTACTGTGTGCAGAAGCCCACCTGGCATGAATACTGTCCTCCCTCGGCTCCGGCATTTGACAGATAAAACATGCGAGAGGGACAGACTAGGAAATGTGAAAGATGTTCCTTGAAATCCCCCTCCCCCCTCCCTCCCAACACCCATGCATGACAATATCTAACGCAGTAGGAGGAAATATAGGCCTAAGTCAGGGTTCATATCCACACCTACGAGGGAGATGGTAGTCAAGATTGCTTCTAAAGCCTCCATTACACTCTCTTCTGTTCTCCATGGCACTTGTACTTACTCCGCACTTAACGTCAATCTTGCTTTCTAGAAGCTTACACTCTAGTGGGCTTAGAACACTCCACCACAATATAAGATGAGGAAAGCCTGCACTCAACGGAGGGGCAAACAGCTGGAGAGGGTTTGTAGAAGACACACAATCCTCACAATGGTCCCCAGGATTATCACTGTGGTTCAAAGTAAGTAGGTAAAGACAGGCCTGACATATTCAAAATACTTGAGAAAGTGAGGCGCCTCCCTCAGGAAGCTCACTATCTTTGACAAAAAGAAAAATTAAAGAATGGAAACAGCATGCTGTGCTGTTAACTAGGAGAAAGCAAAATAAATAATGGATAGAAAAATATGATTTCCCTTGCTTATTTGTATTTTTGTGAAAAACTATTTTTATTGCAGTTCTATTTTGTCCAAAGTTTTAGTTTCTCAAATCTGCAGCAACTTGAGCCATTTTTGCATAAATTCCTATTTTTTCACTGTCTACTTCATGTCACCCCTCTGCCCTCCCTTCCAGTTCTTCCTCCTCAGGCTTATCACATTCCCCTAGTAATTAACAAACCTAAATTGTAGAAATAGTTTCTGCTCCCATTGTTCAGCTCCTAAACTGCCTTCCTTTCCAGAATATAGAGGCTTTCACTCATTAAAAAAAGCAGCCAAATCTTTTTTTTTTTTTTTACTTATATTGACTTAAAAAAATTTTTTTTTCAGTGAGCTCTGCACTCAATGTGGGGCTGAAACTCACCATCTGAGATCAAGAGTTGCATACTCTACCTAACCAGTCAGCGGCCCATATTGACTATTTTATAATGTCCCAGTTCCAGAAAGCTTTCCATCTTTCCGGTCTTACAATCAAGAAATCTCAGAATTTTTGTAATTGTCCCCACTCCCACACCACCATGTCAGGTATATTACAAAGTCTTCTCAATTTTATGTCCCCCCATATTTCTCAAACTTTTCTTTGTCTCTCCATCACCATCACCACCTTAGTCTAACTTCCCACCTGGATTACTGCTATCTCCACCTCCATTTCATTTTTGGCCTCCCTGACAATCCATTCTCCCCTGAGGAATTTTCTTTCTTTCTTTCTTTCTTTCTTTCTTTCTTTCTTTCTTTCTTTCTCCCTAATGTTTATGTATTTTGAGGGGGGGGGGGAGCAGAGGGAGAAGAAGGGAAAGAATCCCAAGCAGGCTCCACAATCATCTCCCAGCTGTTGTGGGGCTCAATCCCACATCCTGAGATCATGACCTGAGCCTAAACCAAGAGTCAGATGCTCAGTTCACTGAGCCACCATGGTACCCCTCCCCTGAAGAATTTTCTTAATTCACAAATCTAATTTGTCATTGAATGCCTAATACCTATCAATGGTTTACTTTATTTTTTAAGGATAAAAACCCAAATCCTTAATGGAACCTACAATGTGCTCCTGCCAAAATCTTCACTCTCTTTGACTCTGTTCTCCCCTTTTGTCTTTCTGTTTCATCCATTGTCCTTCCAATACCTTAAACATACTCTCCTACCACAGGAACTTTGTACAAGCTATTCCTTCTGTTTAGTATGTTCTTTTTCTTATTCATTACATTCTTTAAAAAAATTTTTTTAGTTTTATAACTTCATTGAAGAATTAACAAATATGTATACTTTTAAAGTGTACAACATGATGGTTTGATATACATTGTGGAATGATTACCAAGATAAAGATAACACATCCATCACCTCACAAAGTTAACTCTTTTGTACACACTCTTTGTGTGTATGTGTGTGTGTGTGTGTGTGTGAGAATACTTAAGATCTACTTAGTAACTTTCAAGTGTACAATACCATGTTAAGTGTAGTTGCCATGCTTGCTCCACATTAGATCCTCAGAACTTATTCTTCTTGTAACTGAAAGTTGTACCTTTTGACCTACATTTCCCCATTTCCTCTTCCCCCACAGCCTCTGGCACGACCATCATTCTATTCTCTGATTCTATGAAACTGGCTTTTTTTTCTAGATTCCACACATGAGTGATTCCATACAGTATTTATCTTTCTCTGTCTGGCTTATTTGACTTAGCATAGCACCTTCACCTATGTTGTTGCACATGAAAAGATTTTCTTCTTTTTATGACTGAAAAGTATTTATTTTTATATTTATTATGAGAAATAAATGTTTATATTTATTATGAGAAATATATATCTCATATTTTATATATATTTATATCTCTGTCACATTTATCTTTTATTACATATTACACATTATTACCTATTATCATATATTTCATTTACTTGTATATGAGGTATATATATACACATTTTCTTTATCCATTCATCCACCAGCAACATGTAGGTTTTTTCCATGTCTTGGCTACAGTCAATAATATTGCAATGAATGTGGGAATGCATATATCTCTTTGAGATACTGATTTTATTTCCTTTGAATATATATCCAGAAGTGGCGTTGTTAGATCATATAGTAGTTTTATTGTTAATTTTTTGAGGAACCTCCATATTGTTTTCCATGATGGCTATACCAATTTACATTCCCATCAACATAGTATAAGAATTCCTTTTTCTCCACATCCTTGCCGACATGTTACCTTTTGTCTTGATAACAGCTATCCTAACAGGTGTGAGGTGACTTCCCATTATGGTTTCAATTTGCATTTCCCTGATGATTAGTGATGTTGAGCACCTTTCCATATACCCATTTGCCATTTGAATGTCTTCTTTGGACTCATCACATTCTTAACACCTACACATCCTTTAGATCTCAGATTCAACATAACTTCTTAAGAGAAAACTTCTCTTGGGGTGCTTGGGTGGTTCGGTGGGTTAAGCATCTGACTTCAGCTCAGGTCATGATCTCACGGCTCATGAGTCTGAGCCCAGCGTCCGGCTCTGTACTGACAGCACAGAGCCTGGGGCCTGCTTTGGATTCTCTGTCTCCCTCTCTCTCCACGCTCTGTCTATGTCTCTCTCTCAGAAATAAACAAACATTAAAAATTTTTTTAATTTATTATTATTATTATTTTTTAAACATTTATTTATTACTGAGAGACAGAGAGACACAGAGTGTGAGCAGGGGAGGGGTAGAGAGAGGGAGACACAGAATCCAAAGCAGGCTCCAGGCTCCGAGCTGTCAGCACAGAGTCCGACGCGGGGCTCAAACTCACAAACTGTGAGATCATGACCTGAGCCGAAGTCGGTCGCCCAACCAACTGAGCCACCCAGGCACCCCCCCCAAAAATTTTTTTTGAACAGAAAATTTCTCTGACTCACAGACCAGGCCATTACAGAGAGATTTCCATTTACCCCTCCAGATACATTCTCCACCTTTTCTACCATGCTTTGTTATCTAAGGAGGCCAACCTGTAAGGACCACACCAAAGACTCCCTGGCCCTCTGGTTTATGACTGGGGAAAACAATCTGAGCGGGGAGCACAGACAGGCGTTCAGAGCCAGGTGGGGTATTTTGGCATTTATTCCTCTGATCTCTCTTTCAGGATTGCTGCGGGCAGTCTGTTCCCTTAACCAAGTGCCTACTACAGCTTAGACCAGGCAGGGGTCTCCACCAAGTGTTCTTTGTTTCCACATTCCAGTAACTGCCCACTCCTCCCTCCTCTTGCCCAGTGTGTTGCATACTGCATTATTACTTGTGATTTCCCTAATCCCTACCCACTCCTTTCTGAATAGATCTTGTGTTAAACACTCGTCAAATTACTCTCTTGAAGTGTGCCATCTGTTTCCCCCTGGGACCCCGATTGAGACATTGCCCCAGGGAATTTTTCGTGTAACTAAAATTTACATCACTGGTGTCAAGACTTTTCTTATAGCCAACAACAATGGATTTTCTAATCAGTTATATTTACAGAAATTGAATGCTATTTGTTTATTGAAAAATTACGTTTTTTAAAAAAAGAAAAAGGATACAAAATATATGTTGAATTTGATCTTAATTTTATAAAACAAAACAAATTAAAAACAGATGTGTATATATACAAAAGATTCAACATATTAATGCTCCAAAATGGTGACAGTCAATTCTGAAGTGACAGGATTATTTTTTTGTTATAATTTTCTATGTTTTCCTTGCTTTTGGCAAAAATGCTATATTATTTTTACAATGGAAAAATATATATAAATGTTATTTTAAAACATTTTATTTGATCCAATCATACAAATTATAAAAATTGCTAATTAATTAAAATGGAAGTTAAATAAGACAATGAAAGTGTATTACCTAGGACATTACTTGGCACAGTAATGTAGACATTCAATATGTCAATAGTAATTTTTTGTTACGAATCAATGTGTTACATACTTTACCTAATGAAACAAAATACAGAGAATAGAAATTAACCTTTTCTGGATGACTCAGGAACATTAATTATTATATTGTACTTTAATAACATGATGCTCTGAGCTCAGTTCAATCCTATCATTTAAAATGCAAGAAAATCTGTAAAATGGAAGCATCCCTAGAGAGACTAAGTGACTTCCCTGAGGTCATATACAGCTAATTAGTGCTCTGGGCTCACCTTTTCTCTCTAAAGACTTCCTTCAAGATATCCCTCCTTCTCTCTGGAGAAATACTTCTTTCCCTGTATTTGTCACTACCTACAATTTAGTTAATTCTATTAGAGCCTTTTCATTAAGTAATTAAATCTATTTCTATCTTTATCATAGTACATCATGTACAACTTTTTCTTCTCTCTCCTTGTCTCAGTTCTATTTTCTTTCTGGAAACGGAACTAACCAGGTGAAATGAGTACTAGTTATAGACACAGGGAAAGGAAATAAAAGAGTTTCTGAGTAAAATTAAATAAAGAGTAAATACCATCAACTTTTAGAGCCCATTGACATGTCCTGTATTCCTCTTCAGAAAACATACAAATGTCCATTCTCCAACTCTTTATCCTAACAGTACTTTAGTGGTGTATGACTTCGGTATTAAAAGATGGACAAGTTGGGGCGCCTGGGTGGCGCAGTCGGTTAAGCGTCCGACTTCAGCCAGGTCACGATCTCGCGGTCCGTGAGTTCGAGCCCCGCGTCAGGCTCTGGGCTGATGGCTCGGAGCCTGGAGCCTGTTTCCGATTCTGTGTCTCCCTCTCTCTCTGCCCCTCCCCCGTTCATGCTCTGTCTCTCTCTGTCCCAAAAATAAATAAAAACGTTGAAAAAAAAATTAAAAAAAAAAAAAAAAGATGGACAAGTTAATCAGGTGGTTCAGTCAGTTGAGCGTCCGACTTCCGCTGTGGTCATGATCTCACAGTTCGTGAGTTTGGGCCCCGCATCAGGCTCTGTGCTGACAGCTCAGAGCCTGGAGCCTGCTTCAAATTCTGTGTCCCCCTCTCTCTCTGCCTCTCCCCTGCTCATGCTCTGTCTGTCTCTCCCTCTCTGTCAAAAATAAATAAACATTAAAAAAAATTTTTTTTTAAGATGGGTAAGTTTAGGGGCACCTGGTGGCTCAGTTGGTCAAGCATCCAACTCTTGATTTCGGTTCAGGTCATGATCTCATGGTTCGTGTGATGGAACCCCAAGTCTGGCTCTGCACTGGCAGTGTGGATCCTGCTTGAGATTCTCTCTCTCTGTCTCCCTGTAGCCTTCCCCTGCTTGTGCTTGAGCTCTCTCTGTCTCAAAAATAAATAAATAAGCATTAAAAAAAAAAAGATGGACAAGTTTTGTGTAAAGCTTTATGAATTTCGACAAACATGTATACTTGTGTGACCATTGTCTAGGTCAAGATAAAGAAATTTCCTTCTCCTCAGAAAATTCCTTCATGTCTCCTCATCCCATGCCCTACAGCCCCCATGCCCTTCCCCTGGCACATTACAACCACTGTTTTTTTGGTTTTTGGTTTTTTTTAAGTAGGCTTCACACTCAGCATGGAGCCCAGTGCGGGGCTTGAACTCACAGCCCTGAGATCAAGGCCTGAGCTGAAATCAAGAATGGTTGCTTAACCAACTGAGCCACCCAGGTGCCCCTGTTCTTGAACTTCTTATAAATGGAATCACACAGTGTTTACTAATATCATTCCTCTATACGGCTGTGCGATATACTACGGTATTCCATTCTTTATTTATTCTTCCTTTGATGGACAGCTGTGTTGTTTCCATTTTGGGCTTCTATGAATAAAACTGCTATGAATATTCCTGTACAATTTTTTTTGGACATGTGCACTCGTTTCTTCTGGGTACATGCCTAGAAGCAGAATTCTTCTATCATGGAAATTGCTTTATTATGGTGGACATTTTACTGTAAGAAACTAATGGAAGGAAGAAAAATTTCTTCCTCCACCCCTCAAGGTCTTCTAGCGAGACGAAGAATTAAATTTGCATGAAACAGATTAACAGGAGAAAAAAGCCACAGTTTTATTTGGTGAGCACAGAGGCCCAATAATGAAATTGAAACGTAAAGAAATGACCGAGTCAGGCAGTTTTTATACTCTTTAGACAAAGAGACAATAAACCTATGAAGAATTGACAGGACAAAGAAAACCTAGCTTTGGGAGCTACAATTACTTAAAAAGAAACAAGCATTGTTGATACAGCCTTCCTGGCTCTAAATTTCCCATCTCTGGTGATAAGGATATTGCTTTACCTCCTACTCCAGGGAGGGTAGCTTTCACAGAGGAGACTGATTTCCTGATTTCAGGGGGACAGAGGAGGGTCTGAATGTCCTTGCACAGCTGTCTCTTAAGTAACTTTTATTTAACATAATCAACATGTTAAAGTGGCACATTTTGAGGCAGCCTGCCTTAGGCCCTTACACTAGGAAACAGTTTTCTAAAGTGGTTATTCTCTTTCATATTCTCTCCCATTACCCCACACCCATACCAATACTTTGATTTCCTAGTCTTTTAAATTGTAGCCATTTTGTGAGTATGTTTTTTGTTTGTTTATAGTTTTTAAATATTTTTTTAAATTTTATTTAAATCCAAGTTAGAGTATACAGGTGTCTTACATTATGATTTTAATTTGTTGAGCACATTTTCATGAGTTTAGTAGGTCATTCAGAAATCTTCTGTGAGGCTTTACCTCAAGAAGCCCATCACCTAAGTATAAAAAAATCAACTGAGATTGTGCTACAGAAAGCTGTACTATGTTGTTGAAGCCTCATTAACTGCAGATGATATTCAGAATATCGATCTTTCCAGCCAGGCAGGGTAGGGGAGTAGGGAGACACGTCCCAGAGGAAACAAGAATGACCCTCTATTACAGGAAGGAAAGCAGCATTTTTGTAAGGTTGTAGTTCCCACTGAAGGTTTCAAGGACTGTCAGAGGGAAATGGGGACCAGTTCTAGATTGGCTGTTGTTTCTGAGGCTGAATCAAATGTGCGATCGATGAACCAGGGATTGGATGCTATCTGTTGACAGAGTATCCTTCCTGGTCAGTCATTTGAGCACACTGCAAAATGACCAGACATGGAGGGGGTGGGACCAGACGATAGGAAACAACAAAAAGAAACATCCCACAAGGAGTGCCTGGGTGGCTCAGTCCATTAAATGCCTGACTCTTGGTTTTGGCCCAGGTCAAGATCTCTGGGTTCATGGGATTAGCCCCACAACATTGGGCTCTGTGCTGACAGCAGGGAGCCTGCTTGGGATTCTGTCCCTTTCTCTCTCTTTGTTTCTCTCTGCCTCTCTCTTCCTGTCTCTCTGCCCTTCTCTCTCTCTCAAAAAAAAAAAAAAATCCACATTAAGAGCTTGCAAACTAAAGTTCAAAGTACAAATGGCAGGGTGGCTGGTTCAATTGATTGAGCATGTGACTCTTGATCTCAGGGTCATGAGTTCAAGCCCCACACTGGGGGCAGAGATTACTTAAATAAATAAACTAAAGAAAAAAGTACAAATGGAAAATGTACTCCTGAGGAAACAGATGACAAAGAAAAAAGTTTATAATTCTCAAAGAAGTAAATGAAGGACATCCAGAAGAGAACAAAATCATGAAACACTACTGCTGAAAAGGAAAACTGCAGTGAAACAAAAATCTCAGCAAACAAGATAAAGCCTAGAATGAATACTATTTAAAAAAAAAAACAATTTGAGAAATAGCGCTGATGAATTCATCTAGGAGCACCACAGAGATGAAAAGATTATTTTGAAAATATGAAAAAGCAGTTAACAAACATGGAGGATAGTTTGAGACATTGCAAAATATATTTCACAGTAGATGAATGATTATGTGCGTTATGGGAATTATATGTAAATAAAGCTATTTTAAAATCTATCTAGATCTAGGGCGCCTGGGTGGCTCAGTCGGTTGAGTGTCCGACTTCAGCTCAGGTCATGATCTCGCGGTCTGTGAGTTCGAGCCCCATGTTGGGCTCTGTGCTGACAGCTCAGAGCCTGGAGCCTGTTTCAGATTCTGTCTCCCTTGCTCTCTGCCCCTCCCCTCCTCATGCTCTGTCTCTCTCTCTCTCTGTCAAAAATAAATAAACATAAAAAAAATTTTTTTAAATAAATAAAATCTATCTAGATCTAAATCTATGAGGAATTGACAGGACAGGATATAGATATATCGGAGTTCCAGAAGAGAATAGAGGGAAGCATGGTAAAGAGAGAGCAGCTGATAGTTTTCTAGAACTGAATAAAGTCTTGAGTTCTTAGAAAGCCCTAGGTACAATAATAAATCTGTAAAGCTGTAATAAATAAGAAAAACTTAAAAAACTACAGTACAGAAGTATAAAGTGTATGCATTTGAAGTCCCTCATCGCTCACCACAGTATCACTTCTCTCTCCGTGAATCATCCCTATTTTTCCTCTTTAAAAATTTTAAAATTTGTTTATTTAGCTATTTATTTATTTTCAAGCAATCTCCATGCCAAACATGGGGCTCCAACTCACAACCCCAAGGTCAAGAGTCACATGCTCCACCAACTGAGCCAGCCAGGTGTCCCTAATCATCCCTGTTAACCAGCTTGGTGCATCAGTGTACATCTATATCTGTATCTATATCCTTCTGTATATCTGTATTATACAAGTATTTAGTTCAGTGTGTGTGTTTGTTTTTAATTAATAAAGAGGATCTTATAATACATTTGCTGTATAGCTTTCTCTTCTCAAGTGATAAGTCATAGGGATCTTTGCATACAACTATCAGATTTATTTTTTATTATGAAGTTTTTCTTCCTTTAAATGTTATTTTAAAATAAGTTTTGTTGGGGTACCTGGAAGGATCAGTCAGTTTAGCATCCAACTCTTGATTTCAGCTCAGGCCATGATCTCATGGTTCGTGGGATTGAGTCCTACCTCAGGCTCTGTGCTGACAGCATGGAGCCTACTTGAGATTCTCTCTCTCCCTCTCTCTCTCTGCTCCTTTCTCTCTCTGTCTCTCAAAATAAATAAATAAACTTAATAAAAAAATAAAAAATAAATAAAATAACATCTGTTATTTTCTTTTCAAATTCAGAGAAAAATAAAGAGGAGCCCATAATCTCACTTCCCATCTATTGACATTTTTAAAATAATGAAAGAAATAAATATTCATGGCTAGAAAATGAACACTCCAGAAAAGAACAAACAATGTGATAGCATGTGACTCTTCCCAAAAAATTATGTTTATTAACATATGTCATTTATATAGATTTTTTAAAAAGTTAAAACAAAAGGAATCATTATAATCGTATGATATATAATGATCATATATCAATGTTGTTCCACACATTGATTTTTCACCTAGTAATATACCTTGATCTACCCATTAACATATATAAAACTATAGTATTATTTCCTTTTTAATGGATTCATAATATTCTATAAAACATAACATATTATACATAAGTACAGTATATATGGAATATATTGCATATACATTCTCTAATGTGCCCTTACTATTCCTTTAATGATAATCATTTAGGTTTTTTTTTACAATGTTTTGCTTTTGCTAAACATCCTTGTTTATACCTCTTTGTGCATGTGTGTGAATATACTGTTCCATAGATTTCTAGATTTGGAACTCTGATCTAAGGCACGCGGGCACTTAAAATTTTGCTGACTACCATCCACTTTCCCTCCCCCAAATCTACACAAGTTTACACTTCCTTTAACAAAGTATCTGAGTGATTTTTTTCTCCACTTCTTGTTAATACCAAGTGTAACCAATTAAAAACAATCTTAGTCTGCATGGAAACTAAAAATGCTATCTCATTATTTTACATGGCATTTTCCTAATTACTAGTAAGAAGGACAATGTTTCATAGGGTTAATGATCATTTGAATTTCTTTTTCAAGCCCATTTTTTGGTTAGAGTGAGTGTGTGTGTGTGTGTGTGTGTGTGTGTGTGCTGAAATAATCTTGCTTGTCTTTTATCTGTCATGATATCTTTTTACTATATCAAAGCTTGAAATTTTAATGTTTGTTTATTTTTGAGAGAGAGAGCACGAACAGGGGAGGGGCAAAGGATCCAAAGCAAGCTCTGTGCTGGCAGCAGAGAGCCCAATGTGTGGCTCAAATTCAACAAACCATGAGATCATGACCCAACCCAAAGTTGGCCACTTAACCGACTAAGCCACCCAGGCGGCCCTCAAAGCTTGAAATTTTAATAAAACCTAATGGTCAATCTTTTCCTTATGGATTTCAGTTTTAGTTATTTTCTTGTAAAGGCCTTCTACATGCTCAAGATATTTTCTTTTAAGGTTTTAAAAAAAAATATTTAGGGGCACCTGGGTGGCTCAGTTGGTTAAGCGTCTGACTTTGGCTCAGGTCAGGATCTCATAGTTTGTGGGTTCAGGCCCTGCATTGGGTCCTCTGCTGACAGCTCAGATCCTGGAGCCTGCTTTGGATTCTGTGTGTCCCTCTCTCTCTACCCCTCTCTTGCTTGCACTCTGTTTCTCTCTGTCTCAAAAATAAATAAACACTAAAAAATTATACAAAAGTATTTAGATGTTAGGTTGGGATATAAATAAAACTTTGCTTTTCAAATCCATAGCCAATCATCCCAGCATTATTACATCATCTTTTTCTTCATTGGCTTGAAATATCATGTTCATCATATACTTCATATATATATATATATATATATATATATATACCTCATATATAATTGTGTGTGTGTGTGTATGGATGCCATATACGGAGACCTCAGATCTCTACTGCACCAGAATAATTACCAGTGGCTCCAGGTCTTACACTCTGAAATCCATCACTGTTTTTGCTCTGAGGTCTCCCCTTACATGGACTGCTCCCAATTAGTGATGAAGATCTGAACTAAAGCACTGATACAATAATTGAGAGGAAGGCATAGCTATGAGAGATATTAAGTTGATAGACTCTAGAATCTACCTGTAGTCCCTGATTGGAGGTGAAGAGTGAATGAGAGTTAGGGATGTGGAATCATTTTGGATTTCTGGCATTGGTCACAGGTGAGGGGTAGGATCATTCAGGGACTATTGGAAGAGATTCAGCTTTGTATATGCTAAAATGCAGGGGAAAATCATGACAAAGATCAAGAGATGTGTTGGAGAAGCAGCAATGGAAAGTGCTGGAAAAGTAGGTTGGAGCAAGCCTGTGAAAGACCCTGATACTATGCTTTGTAGGTCAGTTCTTACTTTTCAGTCAATGGAGAATTTATTAAAGGACAGCTCCACTCCACTGGCAGCATGCATGATAGACATTTACAGTAAAATTTTTATGATCATAACCACCAGCAAATATTTATTAGGCCCTTGCTATGTATATAAGATTCAGACCCAAGATTCAGAATATTTACATTCTTTTTGGAGGGTGACAGGAAAAGTGAGAGGTAAACATGATGTAAAGGGAAAATTAGAAGTACAGAAAATCAATGCCACAGAATCCAAAGGAGAACGAGAACATTATAGGCTGGAGTAGCTGAAGAAACTTATCTTGAAGAATTAAGGTTTGAACTTGATCTTGAAGGACAGGTAGGTCTTAAGTGTGGAACAGGTGGGATGAATTCTGGGAAAAGGGGTTTAGCAAAGTGGAAAATCACATCAGGACACCAAAGGAAGAATTAGTAAGAGGTAAGTTAGTTGAATAGGTGGATTGAAACCAATCTATATTATTTTGTAGACAGGTGAAAACACTCAAAGTTTAAAAAATATTTTTTTTTAGATAACACTGGATACTACAAAGTCGTATTTAACATGATCTTAATTCAACATTGCTTCTGAGAGGCTGCAGATTGGTGGCAGAGAGAACAGTCTGGCCTGAGTGAGCAATTCATTAAGGAACTATGATTGACCAAATTATTAACTAGGAGTGAGGGTTTGTGTTATTGTACCATCTAACAGAAAAGTCAAGTAATATTGGCTTAAATAACATAGTCTAGAAGAAGTTTCATCTGGGCTGGTGAGCAGCTCAAGGATTTCAAGGCCAACGTCTTTTAGTTCTCTTACCTAAATTTGTTGTTTAAGCCAACTAATCTATTGTTTTTTGCTATGGCAGCCCAAGCTAATTAATACACCATGTTTGTTCCCAAGTTAATTCCCATGATTTGTTGTAAATGGATGCTGTAGCTCTAGGTATCATGCCTATATATCAGACAAAAAAAGAAGAAAACATACCAGTGGAGTCTGTTTCCCTTTAAAGATGCCTTTCTGGAAGTTCCACCCAATGACACACACTTAGATCTGATATACAGCCACCCTTATCTGCAAAGAAGGCTGATGAATGTACTTTTTTAGCTAGGCATATCACTGTACCTAATAAAACTGGGATTTCTGTTAATGACAAAGAAAGGAGAATGGATACTGGGTAGGCAACTAGCTATCTCTGACATAGCCAACAAATATATGGGGGGAAAGTACAATCTTGATAAATAAATTCAAATTAAAACAACAATAATTTTTTTTTAATCCACTAGGGTAGAAAGGATTTTTATTTTATTTTTATTTTTTTTTTTTAAATTTTTTTTTCAACGTTTATTTATTTTTGGGACAGAGAGAGACAGAGCATGAACGGGGGAGGGGCAGAGAGAGAGGGAGACACAGAATCGGAAACAGGCTCCAGGCTCTGAGCCATCAGCCCAGAGCCTGACGCGGGGCTCGAACTCACGGACCGCGAGATCGTGACCTGGCTGAAGTCGGACGCTTAACCGACTGCACCACCCAGGCGCCCCTAGAAAGGATTTTTAAAAGTTTGTACCTAGTTTTGTCAAGGGCACAGAGGAGGCGCATCATTATTGCTGGTGGAGGGGCGAATCTACTCAATGTTACTAGGCATATCTTGAAATGTGTATATCCTTTGGCCCATTAGTTTCAATTTCCAGAAATTTATCCAAAATTAATACAAATCTGCATAGAGATTTTTTTCAAAGAAGATATGCAAATGGCCAATAAGCACTCAAAGAGATGCTTATCATTATTAGTGATCAGGGAAATGCAAATCAAAACTGCATTGAGATACCACATCACACCTGTGAGAATAGCTATAATAAAGAAGACAGATGATAACAAGTATTAGTAAGGATGTAGAGAAATTGAAATTTTCAAACACTCCTGGTGGGAATGTAAAATGATTCCGTGTCTTTGGAAAATAGTTTGGCAATGCCTCAAAAAGTTAAACATAGAGTTACCGTCTGATCTAGCATTCTACTCATAGGTATATTCCCAAGAGAAATGAAAACATTTCCACACGAAAACTCATACATAAATGCTCATAGCAGCATTTCTCATAATAGCCAAAAGTGTAAACAATCTAACGTCCATCAGTTGATAAATGGATAAACAAAGTGGATATTATCTATATGATGGAATATTATCAGCCATGAAAAGGAATTAAGTTCTGATACATGCTACAACATGGGTGAACCTAAAAAAAATTATACTAAGTGGGAGAAGTAAGTCACAAAAGTTACATATTATATTATTGCATTTATATGCGGTGACTAGAACAGACAACTCTATAGAGACAGAAAGTAGATTAGTGGGTGCCTAGGGCTGGGAAGATAGGGGAATTAAGGGTCATAAATAAAGGGCATAGGGTTTCTTTTTTTTTAATGTGTATTTATTTTTGAGAGAGAGAGATAGAGCATGAGTGGAGAAGGGGCAGAGAGAGAGGGAGACACAATCTGAAGCAGTCTCTAGGCTCTGAGCTGCCAGCACAGAGCCTGACGTGGGGCTCGAACACACGAACTGTGAGATCATGACCTGAGCTGAAGTGGGCACTTAACCAAGAGCCACCCAGGTGCCTCTAGGGCATAGGGTTTCTATGAGGTATGGAAATGTTCTAAAATTGATTATGGTGATGGTTGCAAAACTCTGTGAGTATCCTAAAAACCACTCTATTTTTACACTTTAAATGAATGAATTATATTATGTGTAAATTATATCTCAATATAGTTGTTACAGGAAGAAGAAGGAGAAGGAGAATAAGGAGAAGAAAGAATTATCCTTAAAAAGGAGAAAGAATTCATTAAATTGTGGCCACATTAAAAAAATTAATGTTTATTTATTTGGAGAGAGAGAGGGAGATAGCGGGCAAAGGCATACACAGGGGAGGGGCAGAGAGAGAGGGAGAGAAGGAGAGAGAATCTTCAGCTGGCTCCACACTGTCAACACAGAGCCTGATGGGGGCTTAAACTCACGTACCGTGAGATCATGACCTGAGTTGAAATCAAGAGTTGGACGCTTAACCAACTGATCCACTGAGGTGTCCAAATTGCAGCTACATTTGATACAAATATCCCTAAGGTCATGTTTCTCCTCTGTACTCCCATGGACCTTCTTACACATAATTTAGTTTCAACTTTCTTCTATGTCAGCTAGAGTCTTGTTATTTTTTATGATAATACTTTCATCTCTGTGAGTCTAGTGTACTTGCTGGAAGCACAGAGTTTGAATTCCAGCTTACATTCTAAGCCTCAGTTTCCTTGGCTGCAAAATGGTTTTGTCTGCAGAATAGCTAAACTCTTTTATGCTATGTGAATTTTTACTGGCTTCAGTTCAGAGGTATTGCTTTTCTTTTCTTTTCTAAAAATGTTTTTATTTATTTTTGAGAGAGAGTGTGTGCACAGGGGAGGGGCAGAAAGAGAGGGAGACAGAGGATCTGAAGGGGGCTCTGTGCTGACAGCAGAGAGCCCGATGTGGGGCTCAAACTCAGGAACCATGAGATCATGACCTGAGCCAGTCAGAGACACTTAACTGACTGAGCCACCTAGTTGCCCCAAGACATTGCTTTTCTAAACTTGTTTCTAATTTATAGAATTGTATTACCTTGAGGACCGCTACAGCCACCATTGAGAGTGCATAAAAAAATAATTGGCAGGGTGCCTGGCTAGCTCAGTTGGAAGAGCATACGACTCTTGATCTTGGGTTTGTGAGTTCAAGCCCCACGATGGTTGTAGAGATTATCTAAATAAGTGAAACTTGTTTTTTAAAAAAAGATAACTGGCAGATAAAAGAATAAAACAGAATTAATTTCTTAAAGAATAGAAAAGTGTCATGAAGAATATGTACTTTACCATGCCTATCCAGACTTGCATCTTTCTTTAGAACTTTGTGGCTTGGCAAGATGCCTGGCTGTCTCAGTCCGTAGAATATGCGATTTTTTAATCCTGGGCTTGTGAGTTCAAGCCCTGCATTGATTACTTAAAAAATTAAAAAAGATTACTTAAAAATGAAAAAAACCTTTAAAAACTTCGTGGTTTGGAAAGGAAATGGAAAGGGAAACAGTAAGGATGTTCCAGAACTGGAGATTGGGTCTGAGATAAAACAGCAGTACGCTAAAGGCATGCCAGATGCCAGAGGAGGCAGAACTCAGGCAGTTGCCATAGCAGTAGTCAGCACTGAGCAATTGATCACGTTAAATGTGGGTGTTGCTAGATGGAGGCTTTGATAGGTGAAGAACCTTTGTGTTGGCGGTTATGAAAACCTTGCAGGTAAGGAAGACTGTGATTAAATGAAGCAATCTCAGAGTCTGAGAAAGGCAGGATATTGATGCATGGCTCTTAGGGAAAGAGAGCTCATGGAATCAAGGATTTCACATGGAACAAGTTTTATTACTCGTTTGAGGTAAGTCCATTTCATGTATATTCTTGCTTCACTTTACACGAGGAGCTCTGAGACAGGACTGGTTAAGAATCTCGTATTATGTGATCGTTTTAGAATAGAAACTAAAATTGGAATCTGTTTCTCATCCTAGCCATTGTCCCCAAAGCATGACCTGTCTTTCTTTGCTGATATCTGGTCCCTCTCTGTGCACCACAAATGACTTCCTTCCATAGTGGGTTAGAGAGAGGAGTAGCTCCTAAATGTCAGTCATTCTTCTTCCACCTTCATAGGGAAGATCCAAAGATTTTGTAAGATCCCAGTATAAAAGTAGGATGTAAATAAAGAAACTATTCAATACCTCTGCTGGGTTATCTGTTGGCAAGAGGAGACCAGATCTTCAGCAGGGCTGTGCGGAAATCACTATGTTCCTGAATGCAGTAACTGGGTAGAACAGAATGTTAGAATGTCCTCTTTGGTTAAGTGTTGAGTGTGTTCTGTGTTGTCAGGGAGACATGATATTTGAAAGAGACCGAGGCTAGCTGGTTGTTTATCAAACTGAAGGGATTAACAGCGTATGAAAATTACTCTAACCTGGAAACATCTCAACAGTCAGCAGCCACAGAAAGAAACATCTAAGCTTAAGCAGAGCCTCCCCAAAATACGGTTGCCATTGACCCTTCTTGAAGAGAGTTTCCCACTTGGAAGAAGACGGACTCTTAGCTCGAGGAAGTATTAATTCAGCTGCCCATAAGTATAAAAAAAAAAAAAGCAGGAGAACCTTCCTTCCATACTTTCCCATTGCAGCCCTAAACCACTCTCTTTTATTTATTTATTTTTATTTATTTTTATCTTTTAATTTTTGAGAGAGACAGAGAGCATGAGTGAGTAAGGGGCAGAGAGAGAGAGAGAGAGAGAGAGAGAGAGAGAGGGAGAGAGAGAGAATCCCACGAGGTACAGAGAAGGAGGGAGAAAATGCATTGGGATTCTCTTTCTCTCCCTCTCTCTCTACCCTCCCCTCCCTCTCCCTCTCTCTCTGTCTCTCCTTCACTCTTGCTCTCTTTCTGAAAAGAAAAGAAAAGAAAAGAAAAGAAAAGAAAAGAAAAAAAACAGTGCCTTACTTAGCTGGACACACAGATGAATTATGTTTCCTGTATTACCCCTGTAGCTGTGGCCATGTGACTGAATATAAGCCATGGAATATGAGTTTTGAGGAAATACTTAAAAATAAATTTCCTGCCAACCCAGAAAACACCTCCACAAAGGTAGATAAGAAAGAAAAAAAAAAGTTTTATTATTGAATACATATTAAACAATAGTGTGATGCCCATCACAGGTAATGGCTAAAGAAAAAAGAAATCTCATCCTTTTATATATGCATGTTAATTGTCCTTATCCAATGGGAAAATAAAACTTCTCATACCTTTTCAACAACCGGGAAGTCACATCTCAGAGTCAAGCATCTGGGCTAGAACAGGTAGACGGGGTGTCAGGCTCCTTGAGGCTCATATTTCAGAAAGGTGGCTGTGAGAAAGAGGTTCCTTAAATGCAAAACTGGCAAGAGGCTCATTTAGCTTTTAAAGAGATTACATACATTTCCGGGAGAAGGGAAAGCATTCCGTTTCAAGTTTTCTAAAGGAAATGCTAAAGAAGAGGGAAATGGGGAAAGTTCTGTCTGTTTCCCATTTAAAATTTAACATTAAAAAAATTTTTTTATTTTCCATCTATTGACCCTTATATGAGCAGAGGTGATGTGCATCTCCTCTAGGCCTTGCCCGTGAGGATGTCCCACAAGTGATTCTCCATACCCTCTCTTTCTAACATCTTGATATAATGAAGCTCAGACGCCATATTTACACAGCTCTTCCCGTTGTTTGATGCTAATATATGTAACATTTCTTGTTTATATACAGGTTCTATACACACATGGACAAAATTTCAAATATTAAAGGACTCTGTAGTCAACACCATTGGTGCCCACGCAGGTCCTCCGCCTGGCCAGCACACCCATTCGAGGCTGCTGAGTCTTGGCTGTTAGGGCTCACAGCTGCAACCTTCTCCAGAGAATTGCTCTTGGCCAAGTGGGATCTGCTTCCCGGAGTGATTGCCTCCCACCCCCAGGTGCAACCCACAGCCAATAATTGACCCAATGCATGGGTACAAAAAGCTGGCTCTTCTGCCTCAAGGTGGGATCAATACTTGGTGGCAATTTGTGCTCCTGCTTCCGCGGTGTGAACAGGAAGAGACAACATCCTTGCTTAGCTACTTCTCCAGCTTTATCCTGCTTTTCTTACTCCCTGACTCCTGGGAGCACTCCCTCAATCAACCACATGCATGCCATTTCCTGTTTCAGTCTCTGCTTCCAGAGAATTTGACCCCAAGCAGTAATGTGGCTGACCCTTGTTCAACCCAAGTTTGAACTGTGAGGGTCCACTTATACGTGATATATATATATTTTTTTTTTTTGAAAAATACAGTAGAGTACTGCAAATGTATTTTCTCTTCCTTATGATTTTCTTTCTTTCTTAAAAAGTATTTTTGTTCTAGAGACAGAGACCGTGAGCAGAGACAGGAGCAGACGGACAGAGAGAGAATCTAAAGCAGACTCCATGCTCAGCACCGAGCCTCAAGTGGGGCTCATTCCCATGACCTGGGATCATGACCTGAGCTGAAATCAAGCTGGACACACTACCAACTGAGCCACCCAGGTACCCCCTTATGATTTTCTTAATAGCTTTTTCTTAATAGCTTTTTCTTAATAGATTTTCTTTTCTCTAGCTTACTTTATTTTAAGAATACAGTATTTAATACATGTAACATACAGGGGGGCCTGAGTGGCTCAGTTGGTTAAACGTCTGACTTCACTTAGGTCATAATCTCACAATTCGTGGGTTTGAGCCCCACAATGGAGGCTCTGTGCTGACTGTGTGGAGCTTGCTATTTGAGATTCTCTCTCTCACTCGCTTTCTCTGCCCCTGTCCTGCTTGCTCGCTCTCTCAAAGTAAATAAATAATGTTTAAGAAAATGCATGTAACATACAAAATGTGTCAGTTGACTGTTTATGTTATCGGTAAGGCTTCTGGTCCACAGTAGGCTGGTTTTGAGAATCAAAAGTTATATGCAGAGCTTTGGGGAGGGGCAGATTGGCGCCCCTAACCCCTGCATTGTTCAATGGTCAACTGTACAATTAAATGGGGATGTCAGTAATGGAAGCAGTGACCTCTCAACTTGTTTTGGACTGGCAAATTTTCTCTAAGATACACTGTGGAAAAAAAGGAAAAAGACTGGAAAGTCACATACACTTGTGTTATATGAAACTGCCTGTTTTAGTGTATTGCTAGACATAGCATACAGGTTTCCTCTTGTGTCCCAACTACCACATATGTTGTACTGAGAGGACCCTGAAGCCTAACCTGGGCTTAGTGTAAAAGAGTGCTGACTGATATTTTTGCTGTAGGCAAGAGATAAGGGTGTTCAGGAGGAGATGATGAGAGATAATTTTGGTGTTTTGCTGTTAAAACAAATTCTTCTCTTTTCTTAACATGATTACATTTTCAGTCCTAATTTTGGTGCCAAACTGAATGTTGTAAATTCCTCAGTAATTCAGTTTCAAAACAAGTGTGTAAATGCTATTTGAAAGGCGTGTTACAATACTGGTTAAGAACACAGGCTCAAACACAAATGGCCAGGGATGAAATTCTGACTCCTCCACTTACAAACTATGTAATTGAAAGAGGACTTCAACTACCTACCTCTATTTTGACCTCAGTCTTTGATGAGGGGTCATGGAGCCCAACAGTCAAGAAAGAATTCCTAAGACGTTTTTATAGAGCAAAAAGGTGTTTTTACAGGACCCATGGGCAGAAAGAGCCACACTGTGATTGTGAGGAGTGACTGATTTTATGGGGTTTTCTATCCTATGGGGGTGACAGTGACATTAGGGCTCCAGGAAATGGAGTCTGGGGGTCTATTATTAAGTTTGTGTTTTTCCAGTAAATCATTAAGACAGTTACAAACTATAGTGCAGTTTCATGTCCTACGTGACTTCGATCTTTATCGATTCACCATTTGTTTCCCCTCGCCTTTGTTCTTAGGCAGTCACTAGTGTCTGAGGAATGTTACACGTGTCCCACCTTAAGTGTGTGTGGTGGAGGAGGTTTCCAGGGGTGTCAGCTTGCGTTTTGCCCTCAGCCTTTGGTCCTCTCCTCAGTCAGTACTTTCTGATTAAGTTCTTTCCAGCTTATCTCTTAATTCAGGCAAAAGACCCTGCAGGCAAAGGATCCTGAGAGGCAAAACTACCCCTCAAGCAATAGGGACCACCGTGGGCCAGCAAGACCCTACTGTGAATGACCCCAAGACACTGATCTGACCAGACCTTTTCTGCCCACCTGCACGTACCCAACGACCCTTGCCCCACATTTCCCTTACATAAACCTGGAAGTATTTTCAGCACTTCGGAGGCAGTCTGAGCCTAGTCCCGCTGTCTTCCCAGGTGTTGGCCTCACAGAAAGAAATTCCTTACCACTGCTGGTATCTCTGCCTTTGGATTTTGTCAGCAGGGAGTGGTGGAACCTGGGACTGTATGGAACCCCAGAGCCAAGTGCTGTTGCACCCTTGAGTCCCAGTTATATAACTTTGACCAAGTTACTTGACTTCAGTTTGAGTCTGTGAAACAACAATAATAAAGCTTCCTCAAATAATTTTTATCAGAATGATTAAGTTGATTCATGTGAAACTCTTAGAATGGTGCCTGGTACATGTGAAGTGCTCAAAAATTGTAAGCTTTTGTTATTATTTATCAGGAATCTCTACACCCAGCATGGGGCTCAAACTCACAACCCTGAGGTCAAGCATCAGTCGGTCCTCTACCAACTGAGCCAGCCAGGCACCCCGCAACTTTTGTTATTTTCACTTAATGATTCCAACGTAGTACAGGCTTCATCAGTGAGTGATCATTCTTTACTTAAAATATGTGTGTGTGTTTTAATGACATAACTAGTCATTCATGCTAATTTTAAAAATATCTTGTACCCTAGAATTATAATTTCTAGGTAATGGAATACAACTACTTAAGCTTTTAAAAGAATAAACTGTTTAATAAGGCTGGTTATTATTTTTTTTTTAATTTTTTTAAATGTTTATTTATTTTTGAGACAGAGAGAGACAGAGCATGAATGGGGGGAGAGTCAGAGAGAGGGAGACACAGAATCTGAAACAGACTCCAGGCTCTGAGCTGTCAGCACAGAGCCCGACGCGGAGCTCGAACTCACGGACCGCGAGATCATGACCTAAGCCGAAGTCGGACACTTAACCGACTGAGCCACCCAGGCGCCCCAATAAGGCTGGTTATTGACCTTATTATCTATGAGTGGTCAGTTTAAGGTTGGGGAACGTGATTACTTCTGTCAGTTACAGATGCTAATCCCCTTAAGGGAAGGCAGTGAAAGAGAAGGTCAAAATGGAAGAGATGTAAAATTAGAGGTAGAAGCTCTTAGAAATATTGATTCGAAAAAGAACTTTTTAACAAGTTCCTTTTTCACCTTTGGAAGTTACTTTGAATGTTGATTTCTTTAATTCACTATTTTGGGCTGCCATTTGAATAATATGTATTCATCAGAAAGTATTTCCTAGAGGCCTTGAAATCAGGTATTGATAAATATACCAAATATGAATGTTTTGTGAAGATCAAAATCCTACGATTTAGGATAGGTGTCCTCTATTCATTTCATGAACATGTTTGCGCAACGTGCAAGAAACTGGAAATAATGATGACAATGTGAAAATACTGTAATGTAGGTGGGTTAATGGGTTCCTAAGTGAAACACGAAACTGTAATCCCCAAGAGAAATCAGAAAGAACTAAGGATGCTTCTGTCTCAGAGATGTGCTAATGTGGCTATTATTAGTCTGAGGAGGGAGGCACTGGAAAATTATTGCAGGAATAGTTTACGGTTAGGGGTGGTTGTTTTTCAAGCTACATTTAAATTTTAAATATGGTGAATATTTTAATTGTACCTCGTCCTTTGCAAAAAAAAAAAAAAAAAGGGCTACATTTACATTAGCATAGCTCAGGTAACACTTGACCCAGAAATTTCATTGAAAGGCAACATTCCTAATTTATTAACATGCTTGCCATGAGGATTCTGTGATGAAATAATTAAACCCATTTCAAACAAGAGTTAGGGGCAGCTGGGTGACTCGGTCAGTTAAGTGACTGACTTTTGATTTTGACTCCGGTCATGATCTCACAGTTTGTGAGTTGGAGCCCCTTGCTGGGCTGCTCTGTGCTGACAGGGCAGAGCCTGCTTAGGATTCTCTCTCTCCCTCTTTCTCTGCCCTCTTTCCCCCCCCCCCACCTCTCTCTCTTTCTCTCAAAAATAAATAAGCATTAAAATTTTTTCAAATAAGAGTTAATAGATAAGTTTATTGTGCTGGGAGAATTGTGGGTTCAGGAAACAGTCACAGAAAAGTCAAGTTCTATAATGTGCCATTTATTAAAAAAATTTTTTTTAATATTTATTTTTGAGAGAGAGACAGAGTGTGAGTGGAAGAGGGGCAGAGAGAGAGAGAGAGAGAGAGAGGGAGACATAGAATCTGAAGCAGGCCCCAGGCTCTGAGCTGTCAGCACAGAGCCAGACTCGGGGCTCAGACCAACGCACCATGAGATCATGATCTGAGCCAAAGTCAGGTGCTTAACCGACTGAGCCACCTGGGCACCTCATGTGCCATTTATTTTTATGTGCATCATTACTGATTTAAAAAGGAATATAAGTGCCTTTTTCCTTAACTGAAGATAGTCTAAATAGTCCTTTATATTGATTGAGTTAATTATAACCAGATCTATAAAGTCATAGTAGCTAAACATTGCAAGATTAATGAGTAAATTTAAGTTTAATTCCCCTTAACATGCACAGGGAACAGATAAAATTTCCTACACCAAACAAGGAAATATGAATTATAATCTTAAGGTTAAGAATTACTTAACAAACAACTCTCGATATTAAAGTAGACTCCCACATGGGGTTTGGCATGTAATCACTCTTAGCAAATGTCTATTTTTTTCTTTTTGTCTTCTATTATATTGAGTTCTTCTTATTAAATATCCTATGTTTTCAGCTTATATTTAGATAAGAAGTAAAATTCCAGCAAACACTGGGCATACCTATAAATATCAGCCAGTCTTCTAACCCTCCTGGATGACCCAGGCTGAAGAGAACACAATTTAATGCTTGGGAAAGAGGGAAATAAACCATAGAGTAATAGGTGCAGGCAATTGTCTCAGGTAAATTGCAGGCAAAAGTCAAAAGATCTAAACCCTCCCTCCTGCGCCATTTTAATGTAATTTTATTATTCACACTAGTTGATAGTGTGAGGAGGGAAGAGAAAATAGAGCTAAAATTTTACTTTTTTTTTTGTTGGATTCAGTATCGTTTATTGATAGTGCCTGATAAGGTAGGACTCCCCAAGACCCTCCCCTTCTTCAGGGGGTCTGGGATGGAAACTGGAGGTCAGGGGATTCTCAGTGTGTTTGGGGATGAGTTGGGACAAGGATTCCCCAGCTGCTGAGGGCCTCTCTCTTCCTCTTGCTGAGGCTGGTAGTCCAGGGGGCTCTTACTCTTTGGAGGCCACGTGGACCATAAAGTCCACTACCCAGTTGCTGTAGCCAAATTCATTGTCATACCAGGAAATGAGCTTGACAAGGTGGTCATTGAGAGCAATGCCAGCCCCAGCATCAAAGGTGGAAATAGAAGATGACCCGGTCCTCAGTGTAGTCCAGGATGCCCTTGAGGGGGCATCCCGATGCCTGCTTCACCACTTTCTCGATGTCATTGTATTTGGCAGCTTTCTCCAAGCAGCAGGTCAGATCCATGACTGATACGTTAAGGGTGGGGACACAGAAGGCCATGCCAGTAAGCTTCCCATTCAGTTCAGGGGTGACCTTGCCGGCAGCCTTGGCAGCTCCAATAGAAGCAGGGATGATGTTCTGGGAAGCCTGTTGGCCATCACACGACAGCTTCCCAGAGTGGTTGTCCACAGTAGAAGACTGTGGCAGTGATGGCATGAACTGTGGTCCTGAGCCCCTCCACAATGCCAAAGTTGTCATGGATGACCTTGGCCAGAGTAGCCAGGCAGTTGGTAGAAGGCATTGCTGACAATCTTGAAGGAGTTGTCATATTTCTCATGGTTCATGACCATCACAAACATGAGTGAATCAGCAGAAGGGGCAGAGATGATGGCCCTCTTGGCCTCACCCTTAAGGTGAACCACAGTCTTCTCCATGGTGGTGAAGACCCCAGCGGACTCCACAACATACTCTGCACTAGCATTGCTCCCACCCTGCATTAATAAGGATGGCTACATTGACAGAAAAAAGTAGACCGCTGAAAGAACAATAAGTTCATTTCTCATCTCATTTCAGAGTAGGTTTCTAAGCCAGCAGGTAACTCTCCTCTATGTAGTGATTCAGGGATCCAAACTCCTCCCATCTTGCGTTTCTGTCAACTGCTAGGACCTTTTCTTTATTTGTGCAGTAGAGGCAGGGTCACCATGTGCATATTGCAGCTGCTGGAAAGAGAAAGTAGAAAAAGGTTCAGCCTAATGTGTACTGATGTGGGTTTGATGCATCTCACATTGCTTTGGATAGAGCATGCTTGCATAACTGTACCTAACTTAATAGCGGCTGGGAACTCTAGTATAGCTGTATTCTCAGGAAGAAAAGGAGACTGGATTTTGATAGATACCTCTCAGCCTTGTTCATCCTCTCCCCTATCAATGCTAGCTATCTAAATCCTAAATATGATCATGTTAGTCCCTCAGTTAAAACAAAAATAGGGGCGCCTGAGTGGCTCAGTCAGTTGAGCATCAGACTCTTGATTTTGGTTCAGGTCGTGGTCCCGGGGTCATAGGATCGAGCCCTGCATTGGGCTACATGCTGAGCATAGAGCTTGCTTAAGATTCTTTCTCTCTCTCTCTCTCTCCCACCCTACCCCTCTCCCCTGCTTGTGAGTGTGCCCTTACTCTCTCTAAAATTAAAAACAATTCTAGTAAAAAAATACGTAGTGGTTTTCTATCAGTGAACAACAAATATCTCACACTAAACTATGTGTTGAATACTGTAGATACAAGGATAAGGAAAATAAAGATTTGGTATTTATCTTCTTGGAGCTTATGGAGGAGCTAATACCCTAGGACTCTCGTGTGGTTTTTTTTCTCTCTCACCCCTACACCGCATCCGTCATGAAGACCTGTGAATTCTACTTCCATCCAAGGTACTACACATCCTTTCTCCTCTGGTTCCCACCAGCATCACCATGCTAAATCTTTTTTAAAAGCTTGAATTGCATAGCTCCTATATAACCAAATTTATAGAGGGTTTTATATCAAATGAGCCATGAATGTGCAGAGTATAGAAAGAAAGGAAGCATTTAATTTTAACTAATTTGTTGACATTATTTTATACTTATTCTCACTCTACTCTTGCTTGAAGCTATGAGGGAAACCTTTTCCAGAAATGCTATTCGATCCCTTTTCTTTTATGTAATGACTAGTTTCATTACCTGTGGTGGTGGTCCATGAGATTTCCTCTGATATTCTTAAAAAAAATTTTTAAGGTTTATTTATTTTTGAGACAGAGACAGAGCATGAATGGGAGGGAAGGGTCAGAGAGAGAGAGGGAGACATAGAATCTGAAGTAAGCTCCAGGCTCTGAGCTATCAGCACAGAGCTCTACAAGGGGCTTGAACTCACAGACCGTGATATAATGACCTGAGCCAAAGTCGGATGCTTAACCGACTGAGCCACCCAGTGCCCCTCCTCTGATATTCTTACAACAAACTCCCTTCAATTTGGATTGCTTGAGAGGTGCCTGCGTGACTCAGTTGGTTGAGCATCCAGCTCTTGGTTTCGGCTTAGGTCATGATCTCACTGTTTGTGGGTTTGAACCCTGTGTTGGGCTCTGCACTGACAGTGCAGAGCCTGCTTGGGATTCTCTCTCTCCATCTCTCTATGCCCCTCCCCTGCTCACTCTCTCTATTTATTTTTGAGAGAGAGAGAGAATCCCAAGCAGGCTCTGTGTTGTCAGTGCAAAGCCCCATGTGGGGCTTGGACCCACGAACCACGAGATCATGACCTGAGCCAAAGTCAGATGCTCAACTGACCGAACTATCCAGGTGCCCCAATATATAAAGGTTGAAAGCATTTGGATTGCTTGAATGGCTTTGTGCTTCTAGGTACCAAAAGATCCTTTAGTAAAATATTTTTTTTATTTTTCAAAAAGTGTATTTAACATTTAGTGGGGATATTGCATGGCACTAGCTGTTTGAGGGTTACCATATCATCCTGAATGGAAGGGCTTTGGCGGTGGCTGATGCCCAGGCTGAAGAAGAGCCAGACGTCTGTATTATTTTTCTATTGCTGCCGTAAGAAAACCACAAACATAGTGGTTTAGTACAATGCCCATTTGTTATCTCATAGTTCTTTAGGTCAGAAGTCTGAAATTATGTCAAGATTAAAAAAATAATTCTTAAAAGTACATGTAATAGTGAACTACAATTAAAACAATTTGTTCTAGGGGCTCTGGATAGCTCAGTCATTTAGACGGGCAACTTCAGCTCAGGTCATGATCTTGTGGCCTGTGGGTTGGAGCCCCGTGTCAGGCTCTGTGCTGGCAGCTCAGAGCCTGGAGCCTGCTTCGGATTCTGTGTCTCCCTCTCTCTCTGCCCCTCCTCTGCTTGCTCTCTGTCTCTTTCCCAAATAATAAACATTAAAAAAAAATTTTTTTTTTAAATGATTTGTTCTAGTTATGGGATTGAATCATAAGCTCGTTCTGAAGTAAGGAAGAGAGGAGAGCATTGTAAGTGATAAGACATCTGACCCTAGCAGCATCTCTTAGTAGCTGTGGGAGTTAGGTTAAGTTACTTAAGCTTTCCCAGCAATATATAATATATTTCTATATAATAATAACACCTAAATCTTAGACTCATTATAAAGTTATAGGAGAATACTTGTAACAAAGCATATGTAAAACTGTTTGGCATAAAATAAATGATCAATAAATGTCAAATAAAAAATTTTTTAAATAAAGGAGATGATGTAAAATGGAACTCTTCTTAGCTTTTACAACTGTGAAATGCTTAGATCTTAAGAATATAGTTTGATGAGGGGCACCTGGGTGGCTTAGTCACTTAAGTATCCAACTCTTGGTTTCAGCTCAGGTCATGAACTTGCAGTTTGTGGGATCAAGCCCTGAATCAGGCTCTGTGCTGACAGTGCAAAGCCTTCTTGGGATTCTGTCTCTCTGCCCCTCCCCTGCTCCTGCTCTTTCTCTCTCTCTCTCAAAATAAATAAATACACTGAAAAAAAAAAAGAATATGGTTTGACGAACGTTGATAGATATTTATGTCCCTGTGTAACTCACATCCCAATTAAGCTGTAGACCTTTGCTGTCACCTGTCACCCCTGAAGCTTCCCTGTGGCCCTTTCAGGTCCCTTTTTCCTACTCTACAAGAGGTAACTTCTGTTTTAGCTCTAAAAAGTAGCTTGGCCTGTTCTTGAAAGTTATATAAATAGAACTTTACAGTATGTACTTTTCTAGTATCTGGCTTCTTTTTTAATCAGAATAATGTCTGTGGGATTATCTATGCTATTGTGTGCTCCAGGTATTCGTTCCTTCATCTTGCTGAGTAGTATGAACATATCACAATTTATTTATTCCACTCTTGATGGATATTCGGGTTGTTTTCAGCTAAGAATAAAGCTGCTTGGGTTGGTTGAGTGACCAACTTTGGCTCAGGCCGTGATCTCACGGTTCATGGGTTTGAGCCCCCGGTCAGGCTCTATGCTGACAGCTCAGAGCCTGGAGCCTGCAGTTTCTCTCTCTCTCTCTCTCTCTCTCTCTCTCTCTCCCTCTCTCTCTTTCTCTCAAAAATAAATAAACATTAAAAAAAAAAAAAGAATAAAGCTGCTTGGGGTGCCTGGGTTGCTCAGTCAGTTAAACTTCAGCTCAGGTCGTGATCTCAGTTTGTGGGTTTGACCTCCACATCGTGCTCTGTGCTGACAGCTCAGAGCCTGGAGCCTGCTTCCGATTCTGTGTCTCCCTCTCTCCCTGCTCCTCTCCCACTCATGCTCTCTCAAAAATAAATAAACATTAAAAAAATTAAAAAGAATAAAGCTGCTCTAAACAGTAATGAAAACATTTCTGGTGGATAGGAGTTTTCATTTCTCTCAATACCTGGGAGTAGAATTTCTGGGTCATGTAGTAAGTATGTGTTAAATTTAGTAAGAACAGTTTTCAAAAGTGGGCACACCAGCTTATAGTCCTACCAGTAAAAGATAAGAATCTCGTTACTCTACTTCCTTGCCAGCACTTAATCCTGTCCTATTGTATGACAGTGAAGGAAACCAGAATATGTCACCCAAAATATGCCACTTTGGCATATTTGATTATTTTGAATTAAGAGCACTTAAGAGTAGGTGCAAGGACAGTCTGACCCTTCTTTTTCTTGCTGAAAGCAGGAGATAAAACTCTCGTGTGAACCATACCTTCCCTGTACCAGGAGGATAGAAGACCTTCTTGTCAGATCAGAGACTGGAGGAATCTGTGAACAAATCTTACTCAGTTGTTCTTCTCTCATATGTTTGTCTTTCCTCAGTTTGCTGACTTGGGAAATCAAAAACTGATTTTCTTTGCCTTTCAGTTATTACCTTTTTTGAAAAAAATTTTTAATGTTTATTTATTTTTGAGAGAGAGAGACAGAGACAGAGACAGAGTGTGAGCAGGGTAGGGGCAGAGAGAGAGGGAGACACAGACTCTGAAACAGGCTCCAGGCTCTGAGCTGTCAGCACAGAGCAAGATGCTGCGTTTAGACTTGGGAAGGGCAAGATCATGACCTGAGCTGAAGTCATAGCTTAACCGAGTGAGCCACCCAGGCGCCCCAGTTATTGCCGTTTGTTGAAGGTGCTACCTAAGCTGGAAGTCTAAGCTGCCATTTTCAGTTACTTTCCAGTAGAGTTTCTGGAAAGTATGGTAGGCACCATGCTCGTCCATGTTTTTCTCTTGTTAATCTGTCTTTTTATTAGAGTCTCAGCCAGAAACTTAAGATGGGTAAAATTTTTCCTCCTTTACAACAGGGACTATGCCCAATTCTCTCTCTGTCGCCCCGTGTCAGCCTCACAATGACCCAATAAAACAGGTGCTAATATCACCCAAATTATATAAGATAAGGAAATTGAAGTACAAAAATAAGAACTAATTTGCCCCAAATCACACAACTTTCAAATGGTGGTGCAGGAAATTTCACAGGGTAGCCTGCCTCCAGCACTGCTCTCATTCAGATACTGCCTCTCCAGATACAGCTTAAAGAGAGAGAGCTATAATGTATATCATTCTCATATTTTATACATAATAGATTACATTTCATTCTTATGTACAAATGAAAAGAGTTAGCCTAAGTAGATGATGTTGTGAGTTTATCACTTGTGCCCCTACTCTTACTAAATTTCCTGGTTATTTTTCAAAGCTTCGATGTTAAGGTGTATTTTTTTCATCCTGGGTCGTGCAAATGATTCCAAGGAGGAAGTCAGGACTAAATTATAGCTGTTGTATGAGAATGACTATATGGTTAGGCAACAATACTCTTAGGTCTTCTTTCAACATCAAACATCTATTTTACAAAGAAAGTACCTGCTGTATCCATAGGAAATATCTGTAAATCATTTGCTAAGAAGTTAGCTTTTTATTTTGTAATTTTTAGTCCCTGTAATCACATTTCATGCAAAAAGAATAAGTGGTAGAGAAAAGAAAAAACATTAATTTGAAATATTTTTTCCAGTTTTAGGATGCAACTGTTATAAATATAAATGTGTGTATATTTGTAAGTGTATGAATATGTGTGTATTTACTTAAACATATTTTACTCAAAGATTTTTTTAGTCCTTTCCTACACTCTGTGAAGACAAAGGAGAGCATTTCTATTTTCTATTATATGAGGTCCACACTGCAAACAATCAAAATTTAGGATTTAGATATAGTGGTAGTAAAACTTAAAAATCTATTAAAATTCATAAATTATAAAGATGGTATTCTTACAAGTCCTCAGCAGTTCTGAGAATATCTTTTCTTACAATAAAATCAACATTTTTGCCTGAGTATTCAAAAAGAAGCTTTTACAGTCCCAATCCTAATTTTATTTAATTGTAAAATTAACAGTGATGATCATATAACAGGGGCAGATTTATATATGTGTGGGCATGATAGGGATGGGGAAACCCAAATACTAATTATAAATAAAGGAAATAAAATTCCATCTTTTGGAGTTAATTAAAAAAACGATATATCCTGATTTCAAATAGGGATGTCACTTAAAAAAAAAAAGCTTTCAAGGATTGTAAGACAGAAGCTAAACTGAATTCATTAGCTAAAGAACAAATGTCAATCAGAAGCGGAATTGATTATCCTTTAAAACAAGAAAAAGGAAATTCCTAAAGAAAATTTTAGCTGTGCTCATTCGACATTGCTCAGAGAAGAAACTTACTTGCAACGCGTGAGAAATCCCTTCTCTGAGGCAAATCTAACCCATGTTTGAAAGTTGGCTCATCAAGCTCTCTTACTAGCAATCATTCAGCATATTTAACTTATTCCCTTTGTTCCATTTCCCTGTCCACTATTCAATCTTGTGATCATGATTTTTCTTTCTTCCCATGGAGGTGTGCCCATTGGAAAAGAATGTTCAGGCATGTTAACTTGAGTATCTAGTCTCTGTACAGGTGTATTTTTAAATGTTTATTTATTTTTGAGAGAGAAAGAGTGTGAGCAGGGGAGGGGCAGAGTGAAAGGGAGAGAGAATCCGAATCAGGCTCCAGGCTGTGAGCCTTTAGCATAGAGCTGGATGCAGGGCTCGAACTCACAGACTGTGAGATCACGACCTAAGCCAAAGTTGGATGCTCAACCGACTGAGCCACCCAGGTGCCCCAGTGTATTTTTTATTATAAATCCAAACGTTGACACTTGGTCTTTATGCACTAGCCCCCTTGAACTGATTAATCTGAACCTGCTTAAGCTAACCTTGAAGTTTTCAGGGCATAAGAGTCAGATTCTGCAGGCACTTGAGTGAAATTATCAAGGTAATGGCACACATTACCAGCATTTTCCCCCAAAGAACTCTGCGTCACTGAGCGCTGTTTTCTTTCCAAAAAGTTGCAGCTCATCTCAAGAATCCACTGAGGCATTGTAAGATAATTGACAGCTTTTCTCTCCTAGAAAAAAAGAAAAGATTGACGTTTGTTAATTTACAGAATGGAATTAATAGGAGCACAAATTGTTTTGTTCTGCTGTTTATAAAATACTTTTCTGTCTTGCAGATGGAATGACCTCTAATGATGAAAAGGGAAACCTTATCTCCAAAATGGTCTTAAAATTAGATGAAGACAAGGGTGGGTGGGTGGTTCAGTTGGTAGAGCATCTAACTTTGGCTCAGGTCATGATCTTGCAGTTGGTGAGTTTGAGCCCCGCAGCGGACTCTGTGTTGACAGCTCGGAGCCTGGAGCCTGCTTTAGATTCTGTGTCTCCTCCTCTCTCTGCCCCTCCCCTGCTCCTGCTCCTCTCTCTCTCTCTCTCAAAATTAAAAGCATTAAAAAAATTTTTTAAATTAGATTAAGACAAAACTGACAAAATATTCAATGTCTTAACTATTTAAATTGATTTCTTTGTGGGCTACTAAAAAAACCCAAAGAAATCAGTTATTTGGGAGGTAAGTTTTTGAAAACATTTAAGTATTTTGAAAGGAACAGATGAGAAATACCAAAATCAAACTATTTTGCAGTTGCTTAATAGAATTTTTAAAAAATATATTATAAATATCCCTAAGGTTAATATAAGAAGCTGAGTCTTAAAGAACAATCCTATTCTGTGTGAGAACCTATAATAGGTTTGTTCTTGGGAGAAAAAGTAAATTTGTCAGAAGTTACTTGGAAGTGCCATGCTAATTTCAGGTAAGATGAAAGAGGTAATGGTAATGTTAATTAACATTTAAAATTAATGCTCTCTCTGTGTCTCAGAAATGTGATCTTGGGGCGCCTGGGTGGCTCAGTTGGTTAAGCGTCCAACTTCGGCTCAGGTCATGATCTCACGGTCTGTGAGTTAGAGCCCTGTGTCGGGCTCTGCGCTGACCGCTCAGAGCCTGGAGCCTGTTACAGATTCTGTGTCTCCCTCTCTCTCTGCCCCTCCCCTGTTCGCACTTTGTCTCTCTCTGTCTCAAAAATAAATAAACGTTAAAAAAAAATTAAAAATTAAAAAAAAAAAGAAATGTGATCTTTCTAATAGTCTTTATCTGTAGATGAGATACCTACTCAAAACTGGTGGAACCACCCGGAGAGCTTAACTCCAGAGCTTTGTTCTCTGATCACTACAGTGTGTCCTGGAACAATTGATATTTACCTTAAAATGCAATCATTTGGGGGCACCTGGGTGGCATCTGACTCTTGATTTTGGTTCAGGTCATGATGTCACGGTTGTGAGATCGAGCCCAGAGTTGCACCAAAGTTGGGTTCGGGCTGGGTGTGGAGGCTGCTTAAGATTCTCTCTGATTCTCTCTGTCTCCCTCTCCCTCTGCCCCTCCCCCTGCTCACACTCACATGTGCTCTCTCTCTCAAAAAAAAATGCAGTCGTTTGAACCTATGTTTCGGTAGTGTTACATAAGAGAATTCTAGGTAAAGAATTGTTGACTGAGCTGTTAAGTAGAGCTAAAATTTCAAGTAGGAACTTGAATACTCTGACAATCCTTATGACTGTTGGTGAATCAATTCAATTCAATTCTTTACATTTAATAATACAAATAAATATGTATTTTTTAATGTTTGTTTATTTTTGAGAGAGACAAAGACAGAATGTGAGTGGGTTAGGGCAGAGAGAGAGGAAGACACAGAATCCAAAGCAGGCCCCAGGCTCCAAGCTGTCAGCACAGAGCCCGACGCAGGGCTCAAACTCACAAGCTATGAGATCATTACCTGAGCCGAAGTCAGATGCTCAACTGACTGAGCCACCCAGGCACCCCTACAAATAAATATTTTAAAAAAGTTTGAAGTCAGGGCCACCTGGGTGGCTCAGTTGGTTGAGCACCTGATTCTTGATTTGGTCTCCGGTCATGATCCCAGAGTCATGGGATTGAACTCTGCATGAGGCTGCATGCTGAGCCTGGAGCCTGCTTAAGATTCTCTCTTTGTCGGGTGGCATCTGGGTGGCTTACTTAGATGACCGTCTGACTCTTGATTTCGGCTCAGGTCATAATCTCATGATTTGCTGTCAGCACGGAGCCTGCTTCTGCCTTCTCTCTCTCTCTCAAAATAAAAATTCTTTCTCTCTCTCTGCCCCACTCATGCTCTCTCTTAAAAAAACAAAACAAAACAATCCATACTCATGGATTAGAAGAACAAATATTGTTAAAATGTCAATGCTACCCAAAGCAATCTACATATTTAATGCAACCCCTATCAAAATAACACCAGCATTCTTCACAGAGTTAAAACAAACAATCCTAAATTTGTATTGAACCAGAGAAAATCCTGAATAGCCAAAGCAATCCTGAAAAAGAAAACCAAAGCTGGAGGCATCACAATTCCAGACTTCAAGATGTATTACAAAGCTGTAATCATCAAGATAGTGGTACAGGCACAAAAAACAGGCACATAGATCAAAGGAACTGAATAGAGAACCCAGAAATGGACCCACAAACGTATGGTCAACTAATCTTTGACAAAGCAGGAAAGAATACCCAATGGAAAAAAGACAGTCTCTTCAGCAAATAGTGCTGGGAAAACTGGACAGTGACATGCAGAAGAATGAACCTGGACCACTTTATTATACCATACACAAAAATAAACTCAAAATGGATGAAAGACCTAAACGTAAGGCAGGAAGCCATCAAAATCCTGGAGGAGAAAACAGGTAACAACGTCTTTGATCTCGTCTGCAGCAACTTTTTACTAGACATGTCTCTGGGGGCAAGGGAAACAAAAGCAAAAATGAACTATTGGGACCTCATCAAGATAAAAAGCGTCTGGTTAATGAAGGAAACAATCAGCAAAACTAAAAGGCAACCAACAGAATGGGAGAAGATATTTGCAAATGATGTATCAGACAAAGGGTTTGTATCCAAAATCTATAAAGAAGTTACCAAACTCAACATCCAAAAAACAAATAATCCAGTGAAAAAATGGGCAAAAGACATAGACATTTTTCCAAAGAAAACATCCAGATGGCTAACAGACACATGAAAAAATGCTCAACATCATTCATCATCAGAGAAATACAAGTCAAGACCACAATGAGATACCACCTCACACCTGTCAGAATGGCTCACATTAACAACTCAGACAGTAACAGATGCTGGTGGGGATGTGGATAAAGAGGAACCCTTTTGCTCTGCTGGTGGGAATACAAAGTGGTGCAGCCACTCTGGAAAACAGTAAAATAATTAAAAATAGAGCTACCCTATGACCCAGCAACTGCACTACTAGCTGTTTATCCAAGGGATACAGATGTGCTGTTTTGAAGGGGCACATGCACCCCTATGTTTATAGCAGCACTATCAACAATAGCCAAAGTATGGAAAGAGCCCAAATGTCCATCGACAGATGAATGGATAAAGAAAATATATATGTATCTATGTATGTATGTATATATACACAATGGAATATTACTTGGTGATCAAAAATAATGAATTCTTGCCATTTGCACTAACATGGATGGAACTAGAGTGTATTATGCTAAGCGAAATAAGTCAATCAGAGAAAGACAAATATCATGATTTCACTCTTACATGGAATTTAAGATATTAAAAAGATGAACATAAGGGAAGGGAAGGAAAAATAGTATAAAAACAGAGGAGACAAACCATAAGAGACTCTTAAATATAGAGAACAAACTGAGAGATGCTGGAGGGGTGTTGGGTGGGGAATGGGCTAAATGGGAAAGGGGCATTAGAGGGGACACTGGTTGGGATGAGCATTGGGTGTTATAAGTAAGTGATGAATTACTAGATTCTATTCTTGAAATCATTATTACACCATTTGTTAACTAACTTGGATTTAAATTAAAAAAAAAAAAGTTTGAAGTCAGAAATCCCAAATGTATTTGCCTACTTTCCTTATTTTCCCCTTGACAGTTAGATTTTTGCCAGAGTATTGGGAATTTTTTTTTAATACAATGTCTTTTTTTTTTTTTAATTTTTATTTTTGAGAGAGAGACAGCAGGAACAGGGGAGGGGCAGAGGGAGAGGGAAAGAGAGAATTGAGCCTGACCCTCGGGCTCTGTCTCATGACTGTGAGATCATGACCTGAGCCAAACTCCAGAGTTGGATGCCCAGCTGACTGAGCCACCCAGGCACCCCAAAAGGCATAAAGGTTTTAGAGAAAAAAATATCCTTTCACCCATTTCCTAACCTCCTAATCCTCCTCCTTGAAAGAAATGTTTCTAGCTTTGTGTGAATTCCTCCAGAGATATTTTAAGCATATAGGGGCAAAAATGTAAAAACATTATCTTCTACTGCCTACCCACCCTCCCAGTACAAATGCTTAAGCTTCCTTATGGAAGGTAGTAAGAGCCTCATAATAGGAAAGAGTCTCCTAGTGCTTTTAATTTCTGGGTGTTTGCTGAATCTACTGACACCCACACCAACAGTAAAAAACAAAATAAAACAGGGGCGCCTGGGTGGCTCAGTCGGTTGAGCGTCCGACTTCAGCTCAGGTCACGATCTCGCGGTCCGTGGGTTCGAGCCCCGCGTCGGGCTCTGGGCTGATGATGGCCCAGAGCCTGGAGCCTGCTTCCGATTCTGTGTCTCCCTCTCTCTCTGACCGTCCCCCGTTCATGCTCTGTCTCTCTCTGTCTCAAAAATAAACGTTAAAAAAAAAATTAAAAAAAAAAAAAAAAAACAAAATAAAACAAAAAAAACCCAAAAAAAACCAAAAAACCCTTTATCTCCATTTTTTGAGTTGATTTTATGCCTCAAAATTTTCCTTCCAACCCTAGTTGATTTCAGAATTAACTATTTTCAGGCTAACTACTCCTCACTGCCAGCTCCCATTCTATTTACTCTAGGGATTTTTCTACTGAAAAGAAAAATAAACCGTAGTGACTCCCAAAGTAGGAATTTATAACTATTTCCCTAATTGGCTGTGTATGTATACCATTTTTTTTTTCGTTCCCATAATCTGCTAGCTATTGTTTGCCCAACACTTAAGGAGTAGGAGGTAGTTGTGTTTTAAAGCAATTAGGTAAGCTGGCAATGACTAGAAAACGATTATTGTAAACCAGTTTCCTCCTTCAAATTAAATTGAATTTATCCAGATTAAATAATTATTTGCTGGGTGTCTGGGTGGCTCCGACTTTGGCTCAGGTCATGATCTCGAGGTTCGTGGGTTTGAGCCCCGCGTTGGTCTATGGGTTGACAGCTCAGAGCTTGGAGCCTGCTTCAGATTCTGTGTCTTTGTCTCTCTCTGCCCCTTTCCTGCTCATGCTCTGTCTCTCTCTCTCAAGAACAAACTTTAAAAAAATTATTTGTGCTACTTGCCTCTGTACTTTTCTGTCTTCCCTAGCAGATAATTAATGGACAGGACTGTGCCCCCAAGACCTATCACAGAAGCCTGTCACATTTTAGGGCTTTGTAAGTGTGCATGAAATGAAAGAATAAACAACTCTATCTACCCAGGTGATTCTAAACAGATCCAGAAAATCTGCATTTTTCTTCTTAAACTTGAGTTACTTGGGAGAAAGATTCTAGAGTGAACTAAATGAGGATCATACTTAATTTCTAGAGGAAGACCTTGTTTAAGGCTCTGGACTAGGAACGTTTGGGGTTAGTGCCAATGATTTGGGAAAGATTTGCCTTATATCCTGAGAATGGCAAAGTTTCACAGGCATTAGTCTTTAGTCTTTTCACTTGATCATGGGCATGATTTCTATATTGATGTATTTTTTAAATCCAAATTCATGATATATAACCTGAAAAGGCAATTTTCCCAGTATGTGAATTTGTTTATATCAAAATTTACAGTAGCATAAGAGTTAAATATAGCTATTTATAGGTTGTTTATTTATTACAAGCTATAAAAAATATGGTCCAGGAAATCTCCTTACTCTCTCGCAAGTCTACTGGCCTTTTTTAAACTATGAGTCTATAGTACTAGTTTTTTTTAATAACTGTATTATAGAAAATTACATGTACAAAAAGACAATGAATCCTCATATTCCTATCCTCCAGCTTCGATAGTTATCAGCTTGCAGATAAACTTGTTTTATCTCTGCCCCACTCATTCCCCCTTTCTACAGGGATATTGGAAGCAAATCCCAAACCATCACTTCATATCATCATTTTATCCATAAATATTTCAGTATTTTTCTCTAAATAATAGGAATTAAAAAAATAATTGACAATGATACATTAGTTTTAAGTGTACAACATAGTGATTCAACTTCTCTATACGTTATGCTACGCTTGCCACAAATGTAGCTACCATCTGTCACCATAGGGTGCTATTACAATGTCATTGACCATATTCCCTATGCTGTGACTTTTATTCCCGTGACTTACTCATTTCATAACTGAAAACCTGTACCTCCCACTCTTCACCCATTTTGCCCATTTCTCCACCCCCTTTTTCTCTGGCAACCATCAGTTTGTTCTCTGTATGTATAGGTCTGATTCTATTTGTTTTGTTTTGTTTATTCTTTGTTTTTTAGACTCCACATATGAGTAAAATTATATGATATATGTTTGTCTTTCTCAGTGTCACTTATTTCACTTAGCATAATACCTTCTAGGTCCATCCATATTGTTGGAAATGGCAAGATCTCATCTTGTTTTATGGCTGTGCAAGATTATATCATATATACATATATCACATTTTCCTTATTCATTCATCTATCAGTGGACACTTGGATTGCTTCTATACCTTGGCTATTGTAAATAATGTTGCAATAAATATACAGGTGCATGTAACTTTTTTTTTAAAGTTTATTTATTTTTAGAGAGAGCAGAGACATGAGAGCATGAGGGACAGACAGCGCATGAATGGGGGAGGGTCAGAGAGAGAAGGAGACACAGAATCTGAAACAGGCTCCAGGCTCCGAGCTGTCAGCACAGAGCCCGACGCGAGGCTCGAACTCACGGACCGCGAGATCATGACCTGAGCCGAAGTCGGACGCTCAACCAACTGAGCCACCTGGGTGCCCCACATGTAACTTTTTTAAATTGGTGTTTTTATTTCTTTGGGTAAATACCCACTGGTGAAACTATTGGATTATATGGTATTTCTATTTTTATGAAAAATGTTTATTTATTTATTTTTGAGAGAGAGAGAGAGAGTGTGCATGTGTGCGTGTGTGAGCAGAGCAGGGGCAGAGAGAGAGAGAGAGGGAGAGAGAGAGACTCTCAAGCAGGCTCCATGCTCACCATGGAGCCCGAGGAGGGGCTCTGTCCCACGACAGTGAGATCACGACCTAAGCCAAAATCCAGAGTTGGACACTTAACTGACTGAGCCACCCAGGTGCGCCAATATTTCTATTTTTAATTTTTTGAGAAATCTCTGTAGTGTTTTCCACAGTGGCTATATCAATTTACATTGCCACCAATAGTGCATGACGTTTCCTTTTTCTCTATATCCTTGCCAATACTTGTCATTTCTTGTCTTTTTTGTTTGTTTGTTATTGTTTTAGCCATTCTAACAGGTGTGAGGTGATAGCTCATTGTAGTTTTGATTTGCATTTCTCTGATGATGAGATGATTAGATGATTGCATTCTCTGATTTTGAGCATCTTTTCATGTGTGTGTTGGCCATGTGCATATCTTCTTTTGAAAAATGTCTATTCAGGTCCTCTGCCCATTTTTTAATTGGATTTTGCTTTTTTGCTGTTGAGTTGTATAAGTTCTTTATATTTTGAATATTAACCCCTTATCAGATATATCATTTGCAAATATATTCTCTCATTCAGTTGGTTACCTTTTTGTTTTGTTGATGATTTTTTCACTGTGCAAAAGCTTTTTAGTTTGATGTAGTCCCAGGAGTTTATTTTTGCCTTTGTTTCATTACCTTGGGAGACATACCTAGAAAAGTGTTGCTGTATATGGCCAACGTCAGAGAAATTATTGCCCGTGTTCTCTTCTAAGACTTTTAGGTTTCAGGTCTCATATTTTAGTCTTTAAAATCCAGTTTGAGTTTATTTTTGTGTATGGTGTAACAAAGTGTTCCAGTTTCATTGTTTTGCATGTAGCTGTCCAGTTTTCCCAGCACCATTTGTTGAAGAGACTGCCTCCTTTGTCATGGATAAATTTACCATATAAACCTGGATTTATTTCTGGGCTCTCTATTCTATTAATCTATGTGTCTATTTTTGGGCCAATACCATCCTGTTTTAATTACTACAGGTTTGTAGTGTATCTTGAAATCTGGAATTTTTATAATTACAGCTTTGTTTTTCTTTATCAAGATGGCTTTGCCTAGGGGCGCCTGGTTGGCTCAGTTAAGCGTCCTACTCTTGGTTTTGACTCAGGTCATGATCTCATGTTTCATGAGTTCGAGCCCCATGTTAGGCTCTGTGCTGACAGTGCAGAGCCTTCTTGGGATTCTTATCTTCCCCTCTCTCTGCTTCTTCCCTGTTCGTGCTTGCTCATGCACTCTGTCTCATTCTCTCTCTCAAAATAAATAAATCAACTTAAAAAAATTTTTTTAAAATTTTGACTACTTGGGGTCCTTTGTGGTTCCACACAAATTTTAATATTACTTCTGTTTCTGTGAAAAATGCTGTTGGTATTGTGGTGGGGATTGCACTGAATTTGTAGATTGCTTTGGGTAGTATGGACATTTAAAAACTATTAATTCCTCCAATCAATAAACATGGACTATGTTTCCGTTTTTTTGGTATCATCTTCAATTTCTTTCATCAGTGTTTTATAATTTTCAAAAAGTACAAGTCTTTCACCTCCTTGGTTAAGTTTATTCCTAAGTATTTTATTCTTTTTGGTGCAATTGTAAATGGAATTGCTTTCTTAATTTCTCTGTTAATTTGTTATTAGTGTATAGAAATGCTATCAGTTTCTGGATATTAATTTTGCATCCTACAGCTTTACTAAATTCATTTATTGCTTCTAGTAGCTTTTTTTTTTTTTTTGGTGGAGTCTTTAGGGTTTTCTATGTATAGTATCGTGTCATCTGCAAATAATCAGTTTTATCTCTTCTTTACCAGTAGAGATGTCTCTTATTTCTTTTTCTCTCTGACTTCTATCCCTAAAACTACCAACACTATGTTGAATACAAGTGACAAGAGTGGAAATTCTTGTCTTATTCCTATTCCTAGAGGAAAAGCACTCAGTTTTTCACCATTGAGTGTGATGTTAGCTGTGGTTTTGTTTTTTTTTTTTAATGACCTTTATTATGTTGAGGTATGGTCCCTCTAAACCCATTTTGTTGAAAGTTTTTATCATGAATGGGCGTTGATTTTGTCAACTGCTTTTTCTGCAACGATTGACTTGATCATATGATTTTTATCCTTTATTTTGTTGAATTGGTATATCATACTGGTTGATTTATAAATTGAGCCATTCTTGCATTCCTGGAATAAATCCCACTTAATTGTGGTGAATGATCCTTTTAATGTATTGTTGAATGTGGTTTGCTAATATTTTGTTGAGGATTTTTGAATCTATGTTCAGCAGGGATATTGTCCTGTAGTTTTCTCTTTTTGTGATGTCTTGTCTGGTTTTAGTATAAGGATAACATTGGCCCTTAGAATGTATTTGGAAGCTTTCCTTCCTCTTCTATTTTTGTGGAATAGTTTGAAGAGAATTGCTATTAAATCTTCTTTAAATGTTTGGTAGCATTCATCTGTGAATCTATCTGTTCTTGGACTTTTATTTTTTGGTGACCAAAAAAATCTTATCTTTTTATGACCAATTCAATTTCTTTACTCATTGGTCTCTTCAGATTTTCTATTTCTTCCTGATTCAGTTTTGGAAGGTTGTATGTTTTTAGGGATTTATTCATGTCTTCTATGTTGTCCAATTTGTTTGCATACAATTGTTCATGCTATTCTCTTATAATCCTTTGTATGTCTGTGGTGTCAGTTACTTCTCCTCTTTCATTTCTGATTTTATTTATTTGGGTTCTTTCTCTTTTTTTCTTGATGAGTCTGGCTAACAGTTTATCAATTTTGTTTATCTTTCAAAAGAACCAGCTCTTGGTTTCTGTGATTTTCTTTCTTTCTTTCTTTCTTTTTTTTTTTTTTTAGCCTCTAAGTCATTTATTTCTGCTCTGATCTTTATTATTTCCTTCCTTCTACTCACCTTGGACTTTGTTTGTTCTTTTTCTAGTTCATCTAGGCCTAAGGTTAGATTGTTTATTTGAGCCTTTTTTCTCTTTGTTTCTTGAGGTAGGCCTGTATTGTTATATACTTCCCTCTTAGAACTGCTTTCTCTGATTTTGGACCATTTTCATTGGTCAAGATAGACTTTCCCCCTCCCCCAAAATAATTAAAATTCCTTTTTTATTATTCATGATTTCTTAATATTATAAAATATCTACTTTTCATATTTCCCTGATTGCCATATGTATATTTTACAGTTTCTTTATTTGAATCAAGATCCTTGGGAAGTCCACACATTACAATTGATTGATCTATCACTTAAAATTCTCTTAATCTATAGCTTTCTATTTAGTCTCCTTTTATTCTTTCAAAATGACCTTTTTTAAAAACAGAAACCAGGTTGTTTGTCCCACTGTTTTTCACATCTAGATTGTGCTGATTGCGTTGCCATGGTGGAGTTAATATGCTCCTCTGCTTTTTTTTTTTTAATTTAAAATGTTGTAATGTTTATTATTTTTGAGAGAGAGCGAGACAAAGCACCATTGTTGGGAGAGGGAGACATAGAATCTGAAGTAGGCTCCAAGCTCTGAGCTGTCAGCACAGAGCCCCACATGGAGCTTGAACCCACAAACTGTGAGATTATGACCTGAGCTGAAGTTGGACACTTAACCAACTGAGCCACCCAGGCACCCCAATTTTTTTTTTTTTTTATTTTAGAGAGAGACTGTGAAAGCAGGGGAAAGGGGCAGGGGTGGGGAGAGAGAGAGAGAGAGAGAGAGAGAGAGAGAGAGAGAATCCCAAGCAGGCTCCACACTTAGTGGAGAGGCCCACACAGGGCTCAATCCTACAACCCTGGGATTGACCTGGGATCATGACCCCAAGCTAAAATCAAGAGTCAGATCAACCAACTGAGCCATCCAGACACCCCTCCTCTACTTCTGGTTTCCCTAAATTGTTAGATCTAGGTTTGTTTTTTTTAAGTTTGTTTGTTTATTTGTTTATTTAGAGTGCAAGAGTATGAGCGGGGGGGGGTGGGGGGGGAGGAAAGAGAGAGAGAAACCCAAGCAGGTAACACGTTGTCAGTGTAGAGCCCAATGCAAGGCTCTATTCCATGAGCCCCAAGATCATGATCTGAGCCGAAATCAAGAGTTGGAGGCTTAATGGGCTGAGCCATCTTGATAACAGATTCACTTTTGAATTTTTTCTGCAAGACTTTATTTATTTATTTATTTATTTATTTATTTATTTGGAGAGTGCACACGAACTGGGGGAGGGGTAGAGGGAGAGAGAGACAGAAGATTCCAAGCAGGCTCTGCACTGATAGCAGTGTGTCCAATGCGGGGCTTGAACTCACAAACCATGAAATCATGACCTGATCCAAAGTTCGACGCTCAACCGACTGAGTCACCTAGGTGCCTCAGGAGAGAGAGAATCTTAAGCAGGCTCCAAGCCCAGCACAGAGCCTGAAGCGGGGCTCGACTCAGGACCCTGAGATCATGACCTGAGATGAAATTAAGAGTCAGATGTTTAACCAACTGAACCACCCGGTCACCCTGGCAAGACGTTTTAAAAGATATTATTGTGGACTTTCATATGAAGGTACATAATGTCTGTTTCACTTTCTGTGATTTAAGCAGCTATTGATAATCAATATGCCTAGATCCATTTGTTTACTAAGCGTTGCAAAATGGTGATTTTTCCACTGAAGATTTCCCCTGATCCTTAAAAAAATTTTTTTAATGTTTATTTATTTTTGAGAGAGAGAGAAAGAGAGAGAGAGCATGGCAGAGGGGCAGAGAGATGGAAACACAGAATCCTAAGCAGGCTCCAGGCTCCGAGTTGTCAGCGCAGACACGAGCACACGGGGGCTTGAACTCATAGACCACAATATCATGACCTGAGCCACCCAGGTGCCCCTCCCCCAATCCTTAAATATTCTTTAAAAATAGTGTTGTTGTTGTTGTTGTTGTTTTTAAAGGTTTTAGTGTATTGTTTCTTAAATATTTGCCATACTTATATACACATTCCCTGACTGCTGGCCATGTAGACTTTCTGAGTTTTCACTCTATAAACACTGATGGGATCACCATTCTTGTACATTTCCTATGCATAACTCATTATTTCTATATCTGGTTATTTCTTCAGAACAGTCTTAGTAGGGGAGGTCCAAGGCATAAACAGCTTTATGGCTTCTTCCTACGTACTTAAGTGTCTTCCTCAAAAGCAGCAGTTCATTCCCTCCACTGATAAGAATGCCTAGTTCCTGTATATCTTTACCATTCTCACATATTTAATGTGTTTGTATTCCATGTTTTTTATTAAATGTAAATCGTAATGTGTGCATTAGGAATGTATCTACTATAAATACACTAAGAAAATTCAAGGTTTGTTATTTCATAAAATGCATAGAAGTTAGAAAAAACAGTTGTTCACATATAAGAAAATAAAAAATTAATCTGTAGAAATTTCAAAACTGTGAAAAATTTTTGAACTCCTTGGTGGGCCTCATGTTTATTCACATATTTTTTTTCAGGAATTAATTGTAACTATAGACTAGCTTTGTGTGTGTGTGCAATTTAATGTTCTAAAATTTTTGAAGTAATGTTTTTTAAATAAAAGTAAATTTCTGACTATAAATATAATATGCTAATTGCAAAATGCTGTTCTGTGGAATACTATCTTAGAAATAATGCCTTGGGTTTTGTGACTCCTATTTTATAATTAAAAAAAAATTTTTATGTTTATTTTTTTTTTTTTAATTTTTTTTTTCAACGTTTATTTATTTTTTGGGGGACAGAGAGAGACAGAGCATGAACGGGGGAGGGGCAGAGAGAGAGGGAGACACAGAATCGGAAACAGGCTCCAGGCTCTGAGCCATCAGCCCAGAGCCCGACGCGGGGCTCGAACTCATGGACCGCGAGATTGTGACCTGGCTGAAGTCGGACGCTTAACCGACTGCGCCACCCAGGCGCCCCTATGTTTATTTATTTTTGAGAGAGAGAGAGAGAGAGAGAGAGAGAGAGAGAGAGAGAGAGAGAGAACAGCATGAGCAGAGGAGGGGCAGAGAGAGAGGGAGACAGAATTCAAAGCAGGCTGCAAGCTCTGAGCTGTCAGCACAGAGCCCGACGTGGGGCTCGAAGTCAGCAACCGTGAGATCATGACCTGAGCTGAAGTTGGTTGCTCAACCGACTGAGCCACCAGGCACCTTGAACCATTTTATAATTTTAAAGTTTCCTTTAACTGCCTATTATAAGGAAAATTGTCTGATCTCCTCCCCTATAAACAAACTTAGGGGTTTTAAGATGTGGATTCAGAGTTTACCTTTATGATTTACCATATATGTATATCCTTGTGCCTTAGTTTCTTTAGGGCTGATATTCAACTGGGAGGCATTAGGATGGCTATTTCAGTAGGTGAAAGCTGTACCAGTTGTGAAACGTTCTGAACATCATCCCCGAGGATATGAATGTCAACCTGGTAGTTACACCTTCTGACTTTCATTGTGGTCTCAAAGATCCTCATCTGAAATCACAACAGAACCTTTTTTTAACTCTGTACCTATGGAAATTGTCAAACTTTTCCTGCTTAGCAAAATTGCTGAGAGGTGCAAAGTGATAGATACCCTGTGTGGGAAAGTGTCTGCAGTGACTGTGGATATGTGTCAGATCTGCAAGGTGGCAATTTAACCTCTGCAATGGTCATGTGACTTTTAGCAAACAATTTCTTCAAGGATGTACTTCCTTGCATACATGGTCTGGTGTTTTTTAGTCTTTAAGGAAACAAAATTAGTAAGTTCACTGCTTAAGATGAGTCTTCCTCAGGGGGCACCTGGGTGGCTCTGTTGGTTAAGTGTCTAACTTCTGCTCAGGTCAGGAGCTCACAGTTTGTGAGTTTGAACTCTGCATCAGGCTGTCTGCTTTCAGCACAGAGTCTGCTTTGGATTTTCTGTTTTCCTCTCTCTGCACTCCTCCCCTGCTCACACATGCTCTCTCTCAAAAATAAATAAACATGAAAAAGATTTTAAAAAAAGATTAGTCTTCCTCAGAACTTTGTAATGGGACTTATAGGTATGTTATTATAGGGTTTATTAAAGTCTAAAGTTTGAGGAAATGGTGAAGCATGCATTTCAAAATCAATACTTGGACAAATGTATGATTCTGCTTATCCGAGGTCTCCAAAATAGTCAAACTTAGAGAAGCAGAAAAGAGAATGGTGATTGCCAGGGGACGGGGAGATGGAAGTGGATGTTCAATGGGCATAAAGTTATAGTTATACAACATCTGTGAGTTCTAGAGATCTTCTGTGGGATGTATTGTGTGTAATTAGCAATATGGTGTTGTGCACTTAAAAACTTAAGAGGGTAAGAGTGCCTGGGTACCTCAGCCAGTTGAGCGTGTAACCTCGGCTCAGCTCATGATCTCATCGTTGGTGGGTTTGAGCCCCACACTGGGATCTGCATGATTGCTCAGAGCCTGGAGCCTGCTTCAGATTCTGTGTCTCCCTCTCTCTGTCCCTCCCCAGCTTGTGCTCTCTTTCTCTATCAATAATGAAAAAAAAAACAAAACCTAAAAAAATTTGTAAAAAAAACCTTAAGAGGGCAGTTTTCATGTTAAATATTCTATAACAGAAATTTTCTTCTTTTTCTTTTAAAAAAAAATTTTTTTTTCAACGTTTATTTATTTTTGGGACAGAGAGAGACAGAGCATGAACGGGCGAGGGGCAGAGAGAGAGGGAGACACAGAATCGGAAACAGGCTCCAGGCTCCGAGCCATCAGCCCAGAGCCTGACGCGGGGCTCGAACTCACAGACCGCAAGATCGTGACCTGGCTGAAGTCGGACGCTTAACCGACTGCGCCACCCAGGCGCCCCATCTTTTTTTAAAAATTTTTAAAAAATATTTATTCATTTTTTGAGAGACAGAGAGAGACAGAGCATAAGTAGGGGAGGGGCAGAGAGAGAAGAAGGCACAATCCAAAGCAGCCTTCAGGCTCTGAGCTTTAAGCACAGAGCCCGATGTGGGGCTTAAACTCATGAACTGCAAGATCATGACCTGAGCTGAAGTCAGACGCTTAACCGACTGAGTCACTGAGGTACCCATCTTTTTTCTTTTTTTTAAGTTAAAAAAAAAAAGTTTTTTCTTTTTAGTGAGAGAGAGTGAGATCACAGGGGCAGAGACAGAGAGAGAGAATCTTAGGCAGGCTCCACTCTCAGCATGGAGCCCCACACCCTGGGTTCATGACCTAGGCCGAAATTAAGAGTCAGACACTCAACCAACTGAACCACCCAGGTACCCTTATGTTTTTTGGGTTTTTTTTGTTTTTTGTTTTTTGTTTTTTTTTTAAAAATTTTTTTTTTCAACGTTTATTTATTTTTGGGACAGAGAGAGACAGAGCATGAACGGGGGAGGGGGAGAGAGAGAGAGAGGGAGACACAGAATCGGAAACAGGCTCCAGGCTCTGAGCCATCAGCCCAGAGCCCGACGCGGGGCTCGAACTCACGGACCGCGAGATCGTGACCTGGCTGAAGTCGGACGCTCAACCGACTGCGCCACCCAGGCGCCCCTGTTTTTGTTTTTTTTAAAGCAAAGGGGCACTGGGAAACTTTTAGAGGTGATGGATGTGTTTATTACCTTGATTTATGGTGATGGTATCATAGGTGCATACATATGTCCAAACATCACGTTGTATACATCAAATATGTACAGTTTTTTTGTGTATCAATTATACATTAATAAACCTATGAAAAAATCAGTGCTTGTTATAAAAACTGATCAAACCCAAATGTGATCAGCACCTGAGTAAATAGTATTGTACCAAATTCAATTTCCTGGTTGTGAAAATATACAATATTAAGGGGTGCCTGGGTGGCTCAGTCAGTTGAGCCTCTGACTCTTGATTTTGCCTCAGGTCATGATCTCATGGTACATGGGTTCAAGCCCCACATCGGGCTCTACACTGTTAGCAGAGCCTGTTTGGGATTTCCTTTCTCCCTCTCTCTCTGCCCCTCATGTGTGCTCTCTCTCAAAATAAATAAATAAAACTTAAAAAGAAAAAGAAAATGTACTATGTTAAAATAAAAAAAAAGTTTGACATTAAAGCATTAAATATTTTATTTTAATTTTGATAACCATCCTTTCAATCATCTCTTTATGCTATTTACACATCCCTCTTTGCTTCTGTTCCTTTCAGGTAATTAATAACTTTCTGACCTGTGTTTACATATTTCTCCGTGTTTACATGGTTGGATACAATACATGGATTTTTGGTTTATTTCATAAATGTGATTAGATTATGTTTACTCTCATGAGGGTTGTTATTTTTACTTGAAAATACGTTGGGAAAGAAGTCTCTTCAAACAAACTAACTGATATAGAGGGAACTCAGTCCTTTTTTCTTCTTTCTTTTTGTTTTCTTTTTTTTTTTTTTTTTGAGAGAGAGAGAGAGCCCTTGCGTGTGAGTGGGGGGAGGGGCAGGGAGAGAGAGAGAGACAGACAGACAGAAGGAAGAGAGAGAGACATAGTCTTAAGCAAGTTTTAACTTGATGGGGACTCCGCCGAGAGGCTCAATCTCACAACCCTGGTATCATGACCTGAGCCGAAATCAAGAGTTGGATCCTCAACAAACTGAGCCACCCAGGTGCCCTAGAACTCAGTCCTTTTAGTGGCTTCACAATAGTCAATGTATCGCAGTTTATTAAACTGTCCCCCTACTGATTGATATCCCGTTGTTTTGCTACTCAAATATTGTTGAAATAAATATCTTACAAATACAGTATATACTTTGGACTGATGCTTTTATGTCTATGGGGTAAATTCTTAGGGGATGGGATTACTAGATTTAAAGAATATGAATTTAAAGAAAACTTTGGGGGCGCCTGTCTCTGCACTCAATGTGGAGCCTCCTTGAGATTCTCTCTTTCTCTCTGACTCTCCCCTGTTTTCATCCTCTCTCTCTCTCTAAAAAATAAAAAATAAATAAAACTTTGTTTAGATATTTCCAGACTTCTTTCCAAAATGGCTGCATTATTTTACATTTTCAGCAGCAAAGGATGAGAATACACTTTTCCTTATATCCCTACCAGCAGTAGGTGTTCGATTGGTTTATAACTGTTGTGAATTTGATAAATTAGAAGTTTTATCCCATTGTTATATTAATTTACATTTCCCTGACAGTTGTCTGCTTGAGCAGGCTTATAAAAGTTTATTGATCATTTGGATTTTTGTGTGTTTGAATTGCTACTCATAGCTGTAGGCCTCTTTCTCCATTGGATTGTTTTTGTCATTTTCTCAATAATTTGAAAAAGCTTCTCGTATATTGCAGATATTAATCACTTATCTTTCATATGTGTTACAATTCTTTCCCCTGAGCTACTTTTTTTGCCTTTTGTCTATGTTTATTGTATTTGCCATATCGCATTACATTTTTTTAATGTTGTGAACTCTATATTTTTCTTCAATGGCTTCTAGGTTTCCTAACTTTTCAAAGAAAAGTCTCCTTAACCCCTAAATTACACATGCATTGTACTCTATTCTTTCTGATGCTTTTGTTACTTTGTTTAGTTGTTTACAATTTTTTAAAGTTGTAGTGCTGATTATTAAGTAATCCCCTCTTTCTTCAAACTCACCCTTCTATATTCTGCTCTGTGCTTCTGCATCTGGGACTCTGCAAATCTTGTTTGAGCTTTGATAGCTGGCTCCCTGCTAGGCTCTGCCAATGGGAGGCAGGACAGGGAGACTGGAAGGATCCAGGAAGAAGAAGGGACTCCCTTATTCTTGTTTGTTTTTGTTCTTGTCAACAGGACTACAACAATGAGTATTCACCCAGGAGCAACTTGCTTCCAGAGCAATATTCCAGTTTGCAGTTTTTCCAAAATGGACACCAGAAGACTTATTGCACCACCTCAAAGGCATCAGCCAGTTGGTACCCCCTAGTTCTCTGGAGGTCTCACTTATAGCTCTGAGGGCCCCATCTACAACCTTCTAAATTGTACTAATCCCCACTCCTTCCTTTGTTCTTCCAGCCTTTGGGGATAGTGGCTGCTTCCTTCAGTTTTCCCTCTGATATCTCACATCCTCTTTCTGTGCTCTTATTTCTTGAGTATGTAGTTAATAATTCTTTCTATTAAATTCTCTCTATAAAAACAACTGACATGGTTTCTGTCTCCTGACTGGACCCCAGAGGTTGCTGTGGAATATTTCAATTTTTTCCTTCTTTTTTTTTTTTGTATGTCATGCTTCTGATGTTAGGAATTTTATGGAGGCCAGTTTCTCATCCCTTCAAATGGCTCACCAATTGTCCTAACAGCATTTATTACCTAATCTATCTTTTTCCTACTGGTTTTGTTTAAAATATTTTTTGATATAAAAATTTAAAAATGTTTACCAATTCATCCCACCAGATCATTCTTCTTTGTTCTTATGCTTTGAAAAGTCCTTTCCATGTGGGTCAGAAGAATAATCATGTCTATTTTCTTCCCGTGTTCTGGTAATATATCACCTCATTTAGTTTTCAAAGTTTAAAAAATTGAGACCCACTAGAAGAATATTTTTGGCTTTGTCAATGAATATACATATACATGTTTATATAAAATTGAAACAAAAATTTCACAAAATCATCTTTGTGGCAGTGATTTTCAGTACTCACAAAAAGTCTCTTCTGTTTCTCAGTTCTTACAGTTAGTTAGATACAGTCTGTGTTCTGCCAGAAGGATGTAAGCAGAAGTGGCGTATGTAACTTCTAAGAAGTCTCCCCAGATAGAGAGACCATGTCCTCCTCGTTCATTTCTTTTTGCTTGCTGGCTAAAATGTGGGCATGATGGCTGGAGCTACAGCATTCTTGAACCATGAGGTGACTTTGGGAATGGAGCAATGACAGAGAAGCAGCCTGAATGAGAACTTCCTGGAACAGACACCTCATGCTTAGCCTGCCTACACCTTGATTTTAATGTGAGTAACTTCTCGACTTTAATGTAAGAAATTATTTTTTGTGTGTTTTACTGTGACTCCCAGCCAAACTTAATTCTTGCAAATACACCTTCCATAGTTTACACTTCTACCAACAGTATGTGAGAGTGCTGCGTCTCCAGTGTCACCAACAGGTATGTTGTCAAACTTCTGAGTTTTGATAATCTTAAAAATAAGAAAAATAATCTGACTTTTAATTTGCATTTCTCTTATTGTATATCAGGTTTGAAATCTTTTATTTAAGGTGATTTATATTTCTTTTTCTATAAACTCTTTGGAAATAAATATTTTCTTATTAAGTACATGATGTTTTTTATTTGTTTCTAGGAGTTCTTTATATATTAAGAAAATTAATCTTGGGGCGCCTGGGTGGCTTAGTCAGTTGGGTGTCCGACTTCGGCTCAGGTTATGATCTCTCAGTCTGTGAGTTCAAGCCCCACGTCAAGCTCTGTGCTGACAGCTCAGAGCCTGGAGCCTGCTTCGGATTCTGTCTCTGTCTCTCTCTGCCCCTCCCCTGCTCTCACTGTGTTTCTCAAAAATAAAATAAAAACATAAAAAAATTAAAAAAAAAAAAAGAAAATCCTTTACTTCCTTGTCCTGTGATATGAGTTGCAAATATTTTTCCAAATTTGTTATTTGCCTTGTAACTTTACTTTTTATTTCCTTTTTTGTTTTTGTTTTTGTTTTTGTTTTTGTCTTGTTTTGTTTTGTTTTGTTTTGGTCTTGCAGAAGATTTCTGAAAGTTTTGGGAAAAGCCTATAATCAAATTTTTGAAACTTTCTCCCCTGGTGTTTAGATTTTAAGTCCTAGGACAAGGTCAAAATCATAAAATAATTTTGTTTTCTGAGACTTTAATGGATTTTTAAAATTTATATCTTTGAAGATAGTATGTAAAGTATGAACCCAACTTTATCTTTTTCCAAATGGCTTCCTATTTGTGCAAACCATTTATCTTTATACTATTGATAGGAGATATTGACCTTATAAGTACTAAATTCTTGTTTTTATTTGGGTTTATTTCTGGACTTTGTATTTTGTTCCATTGATTTGTCTATTCATATGCCAAAATCCATATTTTAAATTATTGAGGTTTTAGAATATGTTTCTATATTTAATAGGGCTGCTCCCTTCTTGCTGCTTTTTTTTTTTCAAAATTTTCTTGCTATTCTTAGTTGTTGGTTTTTGTTTTTTTTTTTTCATATTCAGATATTAACCAGCCTGTGTAGGTCTAGAAAAAAAAAAAAAACAATTCTGTTGACATATTTATTGGGATCTCATTCAATTTACCAATAAATTTTGGGAAAATTGACACCTGTAGGATATTGTATATTTTAATCTGATTTCTTATTCAGTATTAGGAATTTTTTATTAAAAATATTTAAAGTTTATTTATTTGTTTTTTAAAGTTTATTGATTTGAGAGAGAGAGCAGGAGAGGGACAGAGAGAGAGAGAGAGAGAGAGGGAGAATCCCAAGCAGCCTCCTTGCTGTCAACACAGAGCCGGATTCAGAGCTCGAACCCATGAATGGTGAGATCATGACCTGAGCCAAAATCAAGAGTAGGACACTTAACCGGCTGAGCCACCCAGGCGCCTGGGTACTAGGAATTTTTTTTAAGTTTATTTATTTATTTTGAGAGAGAGAGAGAGAGAGAGAGAGAGAGCAAGTGCACACACAGGTGAAAGGGGGAGGAGCAGAGAGTGAGAGGGAGAATCTCAAGCAGGTTCTGCACTATCAATGCACAGCTGAAACCAAGAGTCAGAGGCTCAACTGATTGAGCCACCCAGGTGCCACTCAGTACTAGGAATTTTATCTGTTTTGATTGCTATTGTAAATGGGACTTCCTTTTCCATTCTATTGTCTAACTGGTTATTGTTTGTATATGTGAAATCTATGGATTTCTGAATGTTAATTTTATACTGACTCACTTTTTCTGAATTCTTGTTTGTAGTAGCTTTACAATTGATTTTTTTTTTCCAGGTATACAATCACATCAGTAAATGGAGATGATTTTATTTCCTCATTTCCAATTCTCATGTCTTGAACTGATTTTTGTGGTACAATGGTGGTCATATTCTGAGCTCTTAGCTTGTGTTCCTCCTTCCTGTCTTTTTCCAAGCTGTCAGCAGTCTTCCTGGCCATCCTATGTGTTGCCCAGTATCTCAATCAATTCCTTTTAAAGTAAGAACTGGTTTCTTGTTACTTTCCTACCTAGGAGACCTAACTAAAAGTTTCATTTTGCACAATGATACATTGTCAATAACAACATTTGTTGCCATTTATTGCCCTTTAAAATATACCAGGCAAGGACACCTGGGTGGCTCAGGTCATGATCTCACAGTTGGTGACTTTGAGCCCCGCATGGAGCTCTGTGCTGACAGCTCAGAGCCTGGAGCCTGCTTCAGATGCTGTGTCTCCCTCTCTCTCTGCCCCTCCCCTGCTCACGCTCTGTCTCTCTCTCTCTCCTTCAAAAATAAATACACATTAAAAAAAATTAAAAATATATATACCAGGTAGTTACCTGAGTAATTTGCATATATCCTATAAGTCAATTCCTAGAGAATGTATTTTGAATTTTTGTCTCTGGTTTAGCACCAGATTTGAAGTTCTCCTTTTCAGCTTTCTTCAAAAAGTCTCTGATTTTTGTGTGTTAGCAGTAGCTTTAGGTAAGAGTTTAAGAGCATCAGGTAAGAGTTTAATATGTTTATGCTTTTATTATTTGCCTCAACATTATAAAGTCAAGTTTATTAAACTTTTTTTTTTTAAGGAGTGGTACCCTATTTGAAAGCAAACATTAACTGGAAGTCTGGTATAAAAAACAGAGAACCTGAAACGGTTATACAAATTGTGTAGAAGTTACTTAATCTCGGCTTTTGTGATGTGTCTGAGCATAGACAAAAAAAGAGAGGTTGTTCAGATTAAATACAGATATTTCTGGACACAGATCTTCGTGTCCCATATGAGTTGAATTGTGTCCCTCCGAAAAGACATGTTGAAGTCCTAACCCCCAAGCAACCCAGAAGGTGATCTTATTTGGAAACAGGGTCTTTACAGAAGTAATCAAGTTAAAAATGAGGTCATCAGAGAGGGCCCTAATCCAATATGATTGGTGTCCTTATAAAAGAGGAAATTTGGACACAGACACAGATACACATAGAAGGAAGATAGTGTGAAGACACAGAGAAATCATCTACAACCCACTTAGAATTCATCTAAGACCACTAGAAGCTAGGAGAGAGGCATGGAGCAGTCTCCCTCAGAGCCCTCGGGAAGAACCGGCCCTGCCAAACCATGATGTCAGACTTCTAGCCTCCCAAATTAATACATTTCTGTTGTTTAAGCCATCGAATTTGTGGCACTTGGTTACAGAAGCCCCAGGAAACTAATACTGTAGTTTCTGTGGCCAATTGGACAGAATTTTGAAAATGAAATATACCACGGATTCTAGAATGCGTGTTCACTGTATGTGTTTTTTGGCGTGGGTCCAAGACCTTGATTAGTTATATTACTGTTATTTATCAAAGGTCTGTTCTGGCTGGGCTAAGCAGATGATCCTTGCAGTTGCTGAGTTCATCACTTAGAGTTGGAAAAAGCTAAAATACATTAAAATACATATGGATAAAATAAATACAATGCATAAAATACATTATCCTAATGTATATATTTTTCATGTCTTTAACCAGGGGTTGGAAACTGGCAACTGGCTTGTAAGTATTTTGTTTGGCCTACACAGTGTTTCGCTGTTGTTGTTGTTGTTTTAGGTTTTATTTTTAAGTAATCTCCACACCCAACATGGGGCTCAGATTCACAACCCCAAAATCAAGAGTTGCATGCTCTACTGACTGGGCCAGCCAGACACCCCAGTGTTTTAAAAACAGGAAACAATGTTCTTGTTCACCAGTATTTAAAGATCATACTTCTTACAGGGGCACCTGGGTGGCTCAGTCAGTTAAGTGTCTGACTTCAGCTCAGGTCATCTTACAGTTTGTGGGTTTGAGCCCCACATCATGCTCTGTGTTGACAGCTCAGAGCCTGGAGCCTGCTTCGGATTCTGTGTCTCTCTCTGTCTTTGCCCCTCTCCTGCTTGTGGTCTGTCTCTCTCTCTCTCAAAAATAAATAAAAACATGGGGCGCCTGGGTGGCGCAGTCGGTTAAGCGTCCGACTTCAGCCAGGTCACGATCTCGCGGTCCGTGAGTTCGAGCCCCGCGTCGGGCTCTGGGCTGATGGCTCGGAGCCTGGAGCCTGTTTCCGATTCTGTGTCTCCCTCTCTCCCTGACCCTCCCCTGTTCATGCTGTCTCTCTCTGTCCCAAAAATAAATAAACATTGAAAAAAAATTAAAAAAAAATAAATAAAAACATTAAACATTTTCAAAAAAAGGTAATATTTCTCATAAAAATTTCTGGATTTCTGTTTTCCTTTATTCTTGAACATGAGATTTGCATTTCCCCATGGTAATAGTTGGCTGAAGACTGGCTACTTCCCTTAGCCAGGCCAAGCACTTCCATCAGCTACATCACCACCAGCGCCACTTTGCTACAGGCAAAGAAGCAAGGGTGGCTGGAGTAGAGTGAAAAAGGAAAGTCATTGGAGTGCCCAGAGGTTCAGTAATAAGTCAGAATATGGCAGATCTTGAGGCCATGATAAGGACTCTGGATTTATTCCAAGTGAAGTGGGGAATTAATGAGGGGTTTTGAGCAAAAGAGTGACCTGATCTGAGATTTGAAATTAATCACACAGCTACTCTGCTGATATTAGAATGTAAGGGAAAAACATGAGAATGCAATGGTGGAAATGGTAAACCTGTTCAGAGGTTTTCTATAATGATCATGAGATGCCTTGGACCATAATGATAGCAAGGGAGGTGATGTTAAGTGGTGGAAACACTTGATGTCAACAGAATCACCTGATGAATTACATGTGTGATGTGGGAGAAAGAAGACTTTCTTTGGGTTTTTGGTCTGAGTAACTAGAGGGGTGAAGTTGCTATTTGAGATGAAGAAGCTGTAATAGGAATAAATTTCAGGGGGAAAATAGGGAGATCCATTTTGGACATGTTCACCTTGAGATGTATATAGGATGTTCAAAGGAAATGTTGAAAAAGCTGTTAGCCAGGAATCTGAAGTTTAGGGGACATGTCTGGCTAGCAATAAATCTTTCCTCTTCTGATCCAGTCTCATAACTTTTAATGTCATGTAGTACCATATAATGCTGCTGACTCCCAAGTGTTTATGATGGATTCAAGGCAGATTGTGGTAGTATGACTCTGCTGCCAGGGAAGGGAAAGGTGGGTATTTGAGTCAGCTTTGTCTCTGATCATAGAACAGGAATGGTTTTAGTCCCTGCGTTTGGGTCTCTGCTCATAAACTGAGGCTCATATGATTGTCAGTTTTACTGTTTTATATCTGGTAAGCTGTAGAGGCAAATTTGGATCAAGGTCTCAGGTCCACACCTGGGGTTCTTTTCTCCACTCCACCAGCCAGTCTTTGGCAAGGGTATCTTTCAAAGAACCACTCTCCTTGCTTTCTCAACCCTTTCTAGGCATTCAATTTCTCCCTTAGCTTCCCTGGGCCCACTTAATTTCAGCAGTAGGAATCTTAGTGCTGAGCTATTGAAATATGAGGGAAAATCCTCGACTAAGACTGTTAGGTTCCAGCTACTAGGTGTACTTTGCCCTTGGTCAAGTGATTCTTAACTTCCATCCAGGTTAACGTCCTCAGGAATTGTGGTTCTAGCAGCTTGAAACTTTTCCCTTTCCCAGTTCAGTTCAACTTCTGTTCTTTGAATGTGGCTGCAGGTCTGGGGAATCGTGGTCTAGCGAAGGGAGAAAAGGCATGCTCTCAGGCAGCTGTAACTAGGATGACACCCCCCAACATGCACGCCCAGCAAGTTCAGAGCTGGACTTAGGGCCAAGCTTTGTCCCCGGATCCTGCGCTTTCCTCCCTAGGCTTCCCGGAGAGCGGGGGGCTTCCGGCGGGCCCCCTCCTCCCGGGGGCGGGGCCTACCTCTCCCACTCCCGCCTCCCCGGCTGCGCGCGGCTGCGGGCCGCGGTCACGTGAGCGCGGCGCGGCGGGGGAGGGGCCCTGATTTCCGGGCGGCGGAAGGAGACGCGGCCGCGTGAGGACGAGGCGATTTGAAAACACGCTCCGGGAGCTAGAGGCTGAGGCCGGTGGCGCACGCCGTCGCCTCGTGGGCTTCTGTTCGGACGCTCCTCTCCTCTGTCTCCGCGCCCCGGTCCCGGCGGGCCTTCAGGTGAGCGGCCGCCGCCCGTCGGGCCGGGCCCTCCCGGGGCGTGGGACGGCGCGCGGGGCCGTCGCCCCCCGGTCCGCGGCCCAGGCGGGCCGGGCCGGCTGTGGCCGGTCTGCGCGTCCGGAGGCTGTCCCGCGGCGCCGCGGCGGAGCGGGGCCTGGGTGCGGAGCTGGGCTGTGCGGGGGCGGGGCACCCCGCGGGCGTTTGAAGCGCCTCAAGTGACTGGGCGGGTTCGCGCGGTTTCGCGTCCCGGAGACTTTTTAGGCCGGGGTGTGTAGGTTGGGCCCCACTTCCCCGACTGTGGCCCTGATCGCCGTCCGTGGGAGTAGAAGGCACGGTAGTTTTACATCCCGCCGGCTCTTCACTTGTGGGATGCTGGACCGAAGTGGGGCGGTGGGGATGAGTGGGCGTCTCCTACTCGGCCCCGTCGCCGTCCAGGTGTGGGGGTTTAGCAGTCTTGGCGGAGCAGAGTGGGTTCGGCGGCTGTCTGGAGGCGCCCCTGTGTGGGGCATTTACTTTCTGGGAAGTCTGGTGTCTCCGATTGTCCCCCTCAGGAGAGTTGGGAGGAACTCGTGAGAGTAAGGGGTTGGCGGGGAAATTACCAAAGGTCGACTGCAGTGTGCATTTTTATTTATCTATCTTTTGGAAAAGATGCTGGAAATTAAGGTGGTAGACAAAGTAGCTGAAATTCGATTAGGTCGAAATTCTGACACGCTGGAATCTTCCTTTTGTTGAAATTAGAAGACCTGCGACTGGAATGTATGAAATTCACTTCTAAAACTTTAGGGGCTCACCTGCGTAGGAGGTCCAGTGATGTGAGATTTCAACCCCTGACGCCTGAGTTTTCTAGCTACTATTCAGTGTTGGCTGCTGTAAAAGTGGCTTATTCAGAATATTTGCTGTGCTATGAAAATCTTTATTTTTGTTTTATTTACTTATTTTTAAAGATTTAATTTTATGTAATCTTCACACCCATGATGGGGCTTGAAATTGGAACCCTGAGATCCAGGATCCAGAGTTATATGCTCTACTGACTGAGCCAGCCAGGTGTCCTTGAAAATCTTTATTTAACTTATTTAAAAAAAAAAGTTTTTTAAAAAGTTTATTTACTTTGAGAGAGGGAGAGATAGCGTAAGCAGGTGTGGGGCCGAGAGAGAGAGAGAGAGAGAGAGAGAGAGAGAGAGAGAATGAGAATTTCAAGCAGACTCCCTGCTGATAGTGAAGCTTGAACTCACAAACCTGAGATCATTACCTAAGTGGAAATCAAGAGTCAGAGGCTTAACTGACTGGGCCACCCAGGCATCCCCTTTATTATTTTTTTAAGTTTATTTATTTTGAGAGAGAGAGAGACAGAATCCCAAGCATTCTCCGAGCTGCCAGTGTGAGCCCATTGTGGGACTTGATCCCATGAGCAGCCAAAATCCAGAGTCTGAGCTTAACTGACTGAGCCAGCCAGGTGCCCCTGAAAATCTTTATTATTTTATTTTATTTTATTTTATTTTATTTTATTTTATTTTATTTTATTTTATTTTATTTTATTTTATTTTTAAATTTTTTTTAACGTTTATTTATTTTTGAGACAGAGAGAGACAGAGCATGAACGGGGGAGGGTCAGAGAGAGAGAGGGAGACACAGAATCTGAAACAGGCTCCAGGCTCTGAGCTGTCAGCACAGAGCCCGACGTGGGGCTCGAACTCACGAACCTCGAGATCATGACCTGAGCCGAAGTCGGATGCTTAACCGACTGAGCCACCCAGGTGCCCCTGAAAATCTTTATTTTAATGTGAAAGTAACAAATTGGTAATAGGACTTTAAAAATTCCTAGTATATAAATGGTCTTTGTGTACCATGAAATAATATTATTAGCTTTAAAAGTCCAGGAAGGGCCATCAGCCCTCTTAGTTTCTAATAGGGAAATTACTGTGACTGATATAAAGTGATGCATAATATGGTATAAGCTTGACCGACTGTATGTTGGACACAGGTCAGGTAGTTAGTGGCTAAAGATAGCCCAGAGGATTGGTGAGTGGGGGTTAATTCATTTTTTGTCTCATACCGTTTATTTTCATCTCTAGTTCTAGCTAATAATAAAATTGTAGGGAAAGTTCACAAAGAGTGCTTGCTTAATTAAAAACTTTTTGTATTAAAAGAGGCCAGGTGAGGGGCACCTGGGTGGCTCAGTTATTTGAGCGCCCGACTTCAGCTCAGGTCATGATCTCTTGGTCCATGAGTTCAAGCCCCACTTTGGGCTCTGTGCTGACAGCCTGGAGCCTGCTTCGGATTTTGTTTCTCTCTCTCTGCCCCTCCCCACTTGTGCGTGTCCCCTCTCTCTCTCTCCCTCCCTCCCTCCTTCCCTCCCTCCCTCTCTGTCTCTCCCTCCCCTCCTTCTCCCCCTCAAAAAAGTAAATATTTAAAAAAAATTTTTTTTAAATAAAAAGGCCAGGTGAGTATTCTTTTTAGGTTTTGCTTATCTGTTTTTTAAAACTAGAATAACTAGAGGTGTGGGTGGGGTGAAAACTTGGAATTGGTATAAATGAAATAAGTTAAGGCATTTTGCCACTCAGGTTTCCAGTCCTCACCTTAATTCCAGTATGTGTAACATAAAGCTGATTTTGCAGAGCTCTGTTTTGTAAGTCCCTCTTCAACTCCCTAACACAGGACTGACAAATCTTTCTGAGGCTCATCTTTAATTTAGTGCCACCTTCCTCACTTGGTTTTGTGAGAATTGAATGCCAGTGTACATAATGTGTCTCATATTGTGCTTGATAATGTTCTGGTCCTAAGAGTTTGAGGAAAATGTACGTGTTGTTATACGTATTGAACAGTGCCAGGTGCAGTTCTCAGTGTTTTACAAATAGGAACTCATTTGCTCCTTATTAATCCTATTCTGTAACAGTTATATAAGGTAAGTATTATTATCATCATCCCTGTTTTGATAAAACAGATAAAAACTGAGGCACAGTTTTAACTACAGCTAGAAAGTGGCAGTCTGAATAAGAACTGAATCAGTCTGGCTCTAGAATCTGCTTTTAACCTATGTTGCCAAATCCTACCTAGCTTAAGGGGCTCTAATGTGGTAAAACCTTGCAATCATGTGAATTTGGATGTAATGTTATAGGGGATTGGCTTCTGGATTCCTGGAACTTGAGCTGCTTGGTCTTGCACAAGCCATTTTATTTCACAATAATGTAAACCTTCATTTTATTCACATTTTTTGTGAAGTCACATTGTTGTGACTTCTAAAAAAATTTCTGGACATAGCATAGTTATGATAGACGAGATGTTTTATTTCAGAGGTACTTACTTGTTCTAGTGGGTGTATAGTGGTGAGCAGAATTCATTATTTTTGTAGCATGTGGAAAAGTTTTCAAGAAGGGTTGAGCTGATTCCAGGTATAGGAGGCTATATTTTAGATAGATGTTAGCTTATGAGAAGATAAAGCTGGAGGGGAAGTTAGGAAGGACGTGAAATGTCAAGCTATGGAGTTTTTACTGTAAGGGAGTGGAGGAACAGCTGAAAACTCCTGAGCCAGATCTGTGTTTAGAAAGAGCTCTCTCGTGATTCTAGCAAATGGACTGGGGAGTAGACACTAGAAACGAGGCAAGCATACTGATGGGGAAACTAATAACAGTCTGGGGTAGAAGTAAAGGATTTAAGAGGTGGCCTGGGAATGGGTAGGAGGCACAGATCAGAATTTTTGTGTGGGAAGTTTTGGATGTAAACTGAAAGAATGATGAAGAGGGGGAAGTACAAAATGACATATTTGTGCCCAGGTTATGTATTACAACAGTGGCCTAGCTGGTCTTTGTTCCTTACTCCTCTGTTATACTATACTCCCTTTTATACGGCTTTTATTTCCTGGTTTGGATACTGTTTTCTGTTTAGTCTGAACCTATCCTGGTGTTCAAAATGCTGATACTTCATTTTTGCCCATAGCAGGCTTATTCTCTACCCCTGAATCATACAGTGTTTTCCTATCTCTGAATCTTACACATTTTTCAAGCACCAGTTTAGATTCATGAAACCTTTTCTGGCTGTTAAAGGCTGCGTTAGATAAAAACATTAGTCTTCAGACTTAGTTTTGTTTCATTAGTAGAGGTTCCTCAGGGACTTTGGGGGGCCAGGAACAGATATAAGGTATATTTAGCAATCTGTGTGCCACCCCCTCCCCCAGCCACCCACCCCAAACCTGGACCTGGTTATTTCAGAAGGTTTCCATTCCACAGCTAAAAATGCTTGACAGATTTGTGGCAGGGTTGTTGCCTTATTGTTGATGACTTCTCTTTATATGTGTCTTGACTAAGGTGTACCTGTTGGTAAAGGTATTCTCCATTTAATACTTTGATCCTTTGGCACAGTCACTGTTGGGCTTGATTCTTGATTAGCTTTGAAATAAATTTTAGAGTAATATAAATGTTGGAAAATACCTTCTTTATTCTTTTATAGGTTATTTTCTTTATCCATTTTTAAAATTCTTTTCATTATAGCACTCAAGAATGACTAAAAAAAGAAAACGCCAAGATGATTTTCAAAAAGTAAAACTAAAAGTGGGTAAAAAGAAACCCAAATTAGAAAATGCTACCGTTACAAACTTTAAAACGAAGACTATACATCTGCCTGAGCAACTCAAAGAAGATGGAACTCTTCCAACGAACAATAGAAAACTTAATATAAAGGTAAATCATAAATACTGTTTTGATAAAGTAAGATTTTTCTTTGAAATCATCTAGAATGTTTTTTGTGAAAAGTAGTATTGATTCTCAGGGTTTATTGACAGCTTAAGTTCGGAGTTTGTCCATTAATCAAATCTGAGTTGCCACTGCAGCTTTCCCATCTCCTCCAGAAAGACTTGCTCAACTAAATGCACAGTGATTTCTGTTATATACCTATTTGATGTGTTAATATATGATCTGGAAGAAATTCTGTTTAACTTTTCAATGTAACAAGTTTTTGATGTGACAATTTTCTAGCTGTTTTTATAGTTCATGAAGATCTTTTCTTACTGATTTTTTTTTTTTTTTTTTAAGAGAGAAAGTATACGAACTGGGGGGAGGGAGGGAGAATCTTAAGCAGGCTCCTCACCCAGTGCAGAGCCCGAAGATCTTGTCTTACTCATTTTGAACCCACATAACTTACAGGTTCTCAGTAAATGTGTGAAGTTAATTCAAGTTTGAGCAATAGTTTTGTTTAAAATTTTAACAGCTTTATTGAAATGTAATTTATGCATAATAAAATCAACCCATTTAAAGTGTGCAATTCTGTAACTTTTAATGTATTTATAGTTATGCTATTATCCCCACAATCTAATTTTAGAACAGTTTTATCATGCCAGAAAGAAACCCTATATCTATTACAGGTCACTCCCCATTCTTCTCCCCTAGCTCTAGGCAGCCATTAATCTGCTTTTTGTCTGTGTAGATATGCTTATTCTGGTCATTTCATATAAATGGAATAATATGATATGTGGTCTTTCGTTACTGGTCTTTTAGTTAATATGTTTTTGAGGTTCATCTGTGTTACAGTGTATCTGTGAGAACAGTACTTCATTTCTCTGTACTGTTGAATAGAGTTTCAGTGCATGGTTAATATCACATTTTATCACTCATCAGTCGATGGACATTTGGTTGCCACTTTTTGACTCCCATGTGTAAAGCTGTTATGAGCATTTGTGAACCAGTTTTTGTGAAGATCAACATTTTCTAGTTTTGCTTTTAAGTTCTGAAGTTAAATAAAATTGAAAAGGTACTTGAAGTTACTTTTTTTCCCCCACAGATGGTATAAAGTATTCCACAAATAAAATTGTCAAATGTTATACTCAGAATACACACATATCCTGAAAGACTATTTAAAATAAGGAGAATGCATTTGTTAAATTAAGAGTATATAAACGTACCTACCATATGTTTGGTACATAGTAGGTTTTTCAGTAGTGATGGTGATTGTTGTCACTTTAAATGATAGCCTACATGCAGGTTAATTTCAGAAAGAAGATTCTGACCAAGAGTTATGTAATGTTTTTATTAAGCTAAATATATTTTAAAGATAAAACAATCTTAGTAAAAGCTAAATAACATTTCAAAAATACTTACTGAAGTAGTTTCCTCAAGGAGAGTTAATTTATTAGCATAGTTTTAGTTAGCATGTTTACTTGAAAATGTTATAATATAGCTAAATCCTGTATTTTTATTTTTAGGATTTGCTGTCACAGATGCATCACTACAATGCTGGGGTTAAACAAAGTGCTCTTCTTGGACTTAAAGACCTTTTGTCTCAATACCCATTTATAATTGATGCACACCTTTCAAACATATTAAGTGAAGTGACTGCTGTGTTTACAGATAAAGATGCTAATGTACGATTAGCAGCAGTTCAACTTCTTCAATTCCTGGCCCCCAAAATACGAGCTGAACAAATTTCTCCATTTTTTCCTTTGGTAAGTGCCCATCTCTCTAGTGCCATGACTCACATTACTGAAGGAATTCAGGAGGACTCTTTAAAAGTTTTGGACATTCTGCTGGAACAGTACCCAGCCTTAATTACTGGCCGTAGCAGTATATTGCTTAAGAATTTTGTAGAACTTATTTCTCATCAGCAGCTGTCCAAAGGACTGGTAAATAGAGACAGATCCCAGTCCTGGATACTTTCTGTAAATCCTAATCGGAGACTCACTTCTCAGCAGTGGAGGCTGAAAGTCTTAGTGAGACTCAGTAAATTCCTTCAGGCCTTGGCAGATGGATCCAGTAGGTTGAGAGAAAGTGAAGGACTTCAGGAACAAAAAGAAAATCCCCATGCCACTAGCAACTCCATTTTTATCAACTGGAAGGAACATGCCAACGACCAGCAGCACATCCAGGTTTATGAAAATGGGGGTTCACAGCCAAATGTCAGTTCACAGTTCAGGCTACGGTAAGAAGGATTTCAGTTATGTCCACACTCAGTTTTCCTATATTGAATTTTAACTGCTGATCATTGATGGCTAATTGTGGGGAGACATGAAGTTGTCTTTTATAGTTTTCATATAGTTACTCATGATTTGATTTTATTTACTGATGGGAGGAGTCATCTGAAAGTATTAATTTGTTCATTTCTTACAAAGCCTAATGAGAAATAAAACTTGATGGTCTTTTTTGGCTTTGTCATCTTAGAATTTTATTTTCTTACTAGTCTTGATCAATGTAATTGTCAATTCAGGGAACTTCATTTTACTGGTACTTTACATTTAAGATTTAAATTAAACAGCGAGTGATATTTTTTAATCATTAATTTTTATTTTTCATTCTTACCTTTCCTTATTAGGTACCTGGTTGGAGGACTAAGCAGTGTGGATGAAGGCCTGTCATCTACTGAAAACTTGAAAGGATTTATTGAGATAATAATTCCATTGCTAATTGAATGCTGGATTGAAGCTGTGCCTCCACAGCTAGCTGCTTCTGTTGGAAATGGTATAGAAAGAGAACCTCTGCAGGTTATGCAGCAAGTTCTTAATATTATTTCCCTTCTGTGGAAACTCTCCAAACAACATGATGAAACTCATAAATTGGTGAGAACTTAATGGATTCTTTATTTTCTAAGTAATGCCTTTTATCATAAATGGGCAGGTTAGAAATTTACTAATTGATTGCTACTAATTGATTATGCATTTTCCAAAATAATTCTAGTGGTGTAACTATAAGCTTGTTTCTTATTTTAGCCCCAAAATGCAAGTTAAGATAGTCTTGTGAGATGATTCTGAAATTTGTTTGTTTATTTAAGACAGCACAAGTAGGAGAGAGGGGCAGAAAGATTTTTTTTTTGCGCGCACACGAGGGGTGGGGGGAGGGAGGGAGAATATCTTAAATAGGCTCCATGCTCAGCTTGATCCTGTGTGTGGCCCTGGGATCCTGACCTGAGCCGAAATCAAGAGGCAAGATGCTCAACTGACTGAGCCACTCGTGTGCCCCACTCTGAATATTTTTAATTTAAGTGAAATGTGTAACTGAATGAGCTTGTTTTCATTTGCTTTTATTAGATGTAATTACAGTAGTGTTACCATGTATTGTTTATGGCAGATTGATTACGTAGGAGCATTCTAGTTTCTGGAGGCCTCTTACGGGATTAAAAAAGTTGCTTATTAAGGAGTTTCTTCCAGTGTATGCCACATTGTCAATTTTAGCAGAAATGGACCACAGTGAAGATCTTATAACTAACCTACTGTGATTTAGAGAAGAAATTACTTACAGACTTGATTAGTGCATGCTGTTTTGTTTTCTCTTGGCAAGGGATATAAGATCAGAACACATTTCTAAAAGTCACCTTTCACTGTAGGTAAGCTGTAGTTCTAGGTATGGTCTGCGTGAAATTAACCTAAGATTCTAAGTTTTGTAGTAGTTTTTTACTAGAAAAGATGATAGTAAAGACGAGTTTCGTGATGATTTATCTGCTGTGTGGGGGAGAGTTGAATATTGGCAGCCTTTTTGAAGTGCTGTGGTATAGAGAATATAATGTATAGTCCATGGTGTAAGGAAGAACAAGATCTAAGATTAATTGGTATTAAATTAATATGATAGCACACTTAAAGGGCAGCTGCAGGAACAATACTTTAAAGCTTAAAGTATCTGGTTTATAGAATTTCTGCAAGGATTTTTGACTAGGCAGGTGTGAATCCTTGAAGTTGCCTGCATGTGTACAAAACTGACAAAGCAGTTTTTTGGTTTTGTTCAATTTTTATTTCAAGCTGGAATTTAGAATGAGTTAATAGACTCCATAAAATAAGATGAAGGATAAACTAAAAAGAGTAATCAATGATCCTGAAAAGCATTGTGGAATCATACTAAGGTGTGTGTTTCTTGTAAGAGCTTGCTCTAGCACTATTAACCCATTATCCATCATCTGTAGGGTTGTTACATGAATTGCTTTTTCAAATAGGATGGTATTTTATTGACTACAGTTTTGAGCCTGTCTCATGATTCATTGCATACATTGGCAAGAAATTGATCAGGGTTGGGGGTAGAGTGTATAATTTTATGAAAGCAGAGCTTACTGTCCTTTATGGCAATTAACCTATGGTGTAAGTTAGTGACTAACAATGCATACAGGTTTTTGGAAAAGCATGTTATTTGCATTCTTGAATGGATTTATCTGAAGCTGGGATAGAAAGTAAAAGTCACGATATCAACATAAACCTTAAGTACCAGTCTTTCCTTCATTTTTAGAAAACTAAGAAAAATTCTAAGCATTTTGGTGTTTGGTGACACACAGGCACTAATTGTTAATCCTTTAGTAATAGTGTTTGTAACCAGATAGAGTGGTAAGACCAAATGCAAATTCATTAATTATGCTAATTTTATATTATGCACTATTGTTCAGATAATACTGTGAAAAGATCTAAACACTGCTTTAATTTTATGGATATTTCAAGTTGTATGCCTTAGAACTATTCTGTGCTATTACAATACGACTGTTTATTAACAGTTCATTAACGTAGGACACTATATTCAGAAGACTGTTTTGTATAGATTGTTGAACGCTATGTAGAATACTGAACCGGAATACTATTTAAAATTCAAATAAATTGAAGAAAGTTTAATTCGAATAGAAATAGTATTTAAAAGCATACACTGGGGGCGCCTGGGTGGCGCAGTCGGTTAAGCGTCCGACTTCAGCCAGGTCACGATCTCGCGGTCCGGGAGTTCGAGCCCCGCGTCAGGCTCTGGGCTGATGGCTCGGAGCCTGGAGCCTGTTTCCGATTCTGTGTCTCCCTCTCTCTCTGCCCCTCCCCCGTTCATGCTCTGTCTCTCTCTGTCCCAAAAAAATAAATAAACGTTGAAAAAAAAAAAATTAAAAGCATACACTGGTAGAATTCTCTAATTTACCTTGGCAAATTGGTTATGTTGAATTGTAATAACTGGATAAGATAAGATCTATTATTTTGTTAAAAAAATTTTTTTTAATGTTTATTTTTGAGAGAAAGAGCATGAGCGGGGGAGGGGCAGAGAGGGAGACACAGAATCTGAAGCAGGCTCCAGGCTCTGAGCTATCAGCACAGAGCCCGGTGGGGAGCTTGAACCCATGGACCACAAGATCGTGACATGAGCTGAAGTCAGAGCTTAACTGACTGAGCCATTCCAGGTGCCCCAAGATTCATTATTTTAGAGACAAAGCATGAATATGTATGCGAGCTGTACAAGGTGACATTAAAATGCATTAATTTATTTTTTGTTACCATTATGTTTGTCTCACTCATCTTCAGTTATAGCTTAGTAGTTAAGATACTGGATAACCTATAACAGCTCAAACTTTAAATTTTTTTTTTTTTTCAATGTTTATTTTTCTTGGGACAGAGAGAGACAGAGCATGAACGGGGGAGGGGCAGAGAGAGAGGGAGACACAGAATCGGAAACAGGCTCCAGGCTCCGAGCCATCAGCCCAGAGCCCGACGCGGGGCTCGAACTCACGGACCGCGAGATCGTGACCTGGCTGAAGTCGGACGCTTAACCGACTGCGCCACCCAGGCGCCCCTAACAGCTCAAACTTTAAAAGAGGAATGAAATGGCATTCCTTGGTCTTAAATGCAAATTGTGTCCCACAACCTAAATTGTAGCTCTTTTCTCTCAGAAAATGTGAAGGTCTTCTGGAGCACCTGGGTGGTTCAGTTGGTTTAGCATCTGACTCTTGATTTCGGCTCAGGTCATGATCCTAGGGTCATGAGATCGAGCCCCGCATTGGGCTCCATGTTGAGCGTGGAGCCTGCTTAAGATTCTTTATCTTTCCCTCTGCCCTTCTACCCTGCTTGTGCGTGTACTGGCTTGCTCTATAAAATTAAAGAAAAGGCGGGGGAGAGGGGGCACCTGGGTGGCTCAGTTGGCTGAGGATCCTTCTTTGGTTCAGGTCATGATCTCACGGTTCGTGGGTTCGAACCCCATGTCGGGCTCTGTGCTGACAGCTCAGAGCCAGGAGCCTGCTTTGGATTCTGTGTCTTCCTGTCTCTCTGCCCCTCCCCTACTCACGCTCTGACTCTCACTCAAAAATAAATATACATTAAAAAAAATTTAACAGAAAAAATGTATAGGGCTTCTATTGATAAATTGGCATCTAGATTAGGTGCAGCCTTGGGACACTTGCTTGCTTTTAGGTTTTGCTAAATGTGTTTATTTGCTGCATAGTTGAGAAACTTCATTTTAATCCAGGTTTTATTATTTATTAAAGTTTATTTATTTAGAGACAGTGTGCACACATGCATGAGCAGGGAAAGGGCAGAGTGAGAGGGAGAGAGAGAATCCCAATCAGACTCCATGCTCAGCATGGAGCCTGACATGGGGCTTGACTGTGAGATCGTGTCCTGAGCTGAAATCACAAATCGGATGTTCAACCAGCTGAGCCACCCAGGTGCCCCATAGCTTTGTATTTTAATGCTTGCTATTTTTAGTTTATATACTTCATTGCCCACGTCTTTTTTCCCATGAAGATTGGAATTTTACAACGTGATGCAATTATGCATCAGGATTTGTTGAGCATCTATAAATATGGCTGTGTAAGTTAATTAAGATTCAGTTCCTCAGTCACACTGATGCATTTCAAGTGCTCAATAGCTACATGTGGCTAGTGGCTGTGGTATTAGAAAACACAGATGAGTAATAATTCCATCACTGCAGAAAGGTCTGTTGAATAATGTTGCTGTACAGAGTCTCAGGTGTTGTTCTAGGCTCGGGGAATATAGAGATGAACATGACTGACAAGGTTGCTTGCCCTCCCAGTACTTAACTTTTGGTGGGATTGGTGGATGGTAAACAAATATATACTGTCAATACTAAGAAGAAAGATGAAAGTAAAGCAGGGTAAAGAGAACATGTGCTGGAACAGAGTGAGTGGGAGCTGTATTATTATTATTATTATTATTATTATTATGAAGGTTACTTATTTATTTTGAGAGTGAGAGAAAGAAAGAATCCCAAGGCTATGCACTGTCAGTATAGAGCCCAATGCGGGGCAAACTCATGAACTGTGAGATGACCTGAGCTGAAATCAAGAGTCAGAGGCTTAACAACTGGGCCACCCAGGTGCCTCAAGGGGGAGCTATTCTAAATAGATAGTCAGGAAACGCTTTCATGGCTTTTAAATGTCACTGAATAAAGTTAAAGGAGCAAGTCTTAGACCTGTGGGAAGAACCTTCCAGGCATAGGGAACAGCAAGTGCAAAGCCCCTGAAGTGAGAACCAATTTGGCATATCTGAGGAATGACAGGAAAGCCTGTGCAAGTGAGGTACTAACAGAATGGTAGAAGATAAGGGAAAAAAGTGACAGTGGCCAGATCATGTAGCACCCTATTGTCCATGGTAAGAAGTTTGGATTTTAACCCAAGTGTGGTGAAAAGACATTGGAGAATTTTCAACAGGGAAGTGGCATGATCTGAATTATGTTTATTTAACTTTAATATGATGAATTGGTACATAGAACACTAGTGAACTTCTCTGTGATCAGCATCCAGGTCTAGCAAAACTGTGGAACCCAAACTCACACCATCTTTCCTATGAATGACCAGTCCTGCCCTACATACATACTTACTCCCTTTCTTCTTTCCTGTGTTATTTGGAAGTATGGTTTATGCTTTAAAAGGTCACCGTAGGGGCGCCTGGGTGGCTCAGTCTCTTAAGCATCCGACTTCAGCTCAGGTCATGTTCTTGCAGTCTGTGGGTTCGAGCCCCACATCAGGCTCTGTGCTGACAGCTCAGAGCCTCGAGCCTGCTTCGGATTCTGTGTCTCCCTCTCTCTCTGGCCCTGCCCTGCTTGCATTCTGTCTCTCTCTCAAAAATAAACATTTCTTTAAAAAAATAAAAAGATCACCCTGGCTACTATGTAGAGAATTGACTTTTGAGAAGGGCAAGAGGAAAAGTAGGGAGACCAGTTGGGAGGCTATTGCAGTAATCTTGGTAAGAGTGGTGGATTAGAATAGAATGGTAGCTAGAGTTGAAGTGATGAGAAGCAGCTGGGTTCTGATAAAGTCAGTGGGACTGCTGATGTGTATAGTGAAGGAAAGAGGAGCAAGAATGGTGCCTGCGTTATGATCCAAATGGCAGTGTGACTGCCGGTGGGGAGATCAGTTTATTCATGTTAAATTTAACATGCCTGTTAGAAGTTCAAGAAGACATGTTGAGCATACAGTGATAAATTAGCACAAAGAGAAGACTACAGTAAAGGATACTAAGGAGCTGTAGGGTAACCAGCTAGTCCTACATCCCAAGAAACCTTTTAGTCCCTGGAAAAATGGAATGATTGGTTCTCTGGATAGGAGAAAATAAGAGTGTTGTAATTTGGAAAAAGTGTTTCAGGTAGGAGAGAAAGATTCATGAGTACTGCAAGAACTTTAGAGAATTGCATTGCTTTTTGACAAATATTTTTAATGGGAAATAATAGAATTGCTGGGAAATAGAGTTATTGTGTAACGGAACACTAGTACAAAGACTTTCTGGTATATTTTACAAATATTGCACTAGTGGTTCAAATTCAGAATTTTCTTAATTAGTTTCTCCCTTTTTCTTTTAAACAGTAAATAAAATACAAGTAATGATAATTATTAAACACCAGAAAGATCTGTGGGTGACATTTGGGTGCTGTAATTTATTTTGATTTTAAAATTTATTTGTATCTTCTGTCATAAGCAAAAGATGTATTATAATGGTAAATATATAGTTGAATATTAATAAGTGGTCCCATTTCTGCTTAAAGTTTAATTAGTTATTTTAAATTGTTTCTTGTAGATTTTCTAATTTTTATTTATTTTAATAGGAGTCGTGGCTTCGAAAGAATTATCTTATTGATTTCAAACACCATTTTATGAGTCATTTTCCGTATGCCTTAAAAGAAATAACCAAGCACAAAAGGAAAGAGACAAATAAAAGGTATTGTGATTCCTTCCACTGTATAGACTTGAAAAAGTTTTTAACCTGAAATTACCAGAAGATAATTAGCCTTAAACTGAAACGTTCTAAACTGTGAGGGGTTTGTATCTAAATTTTGTGAGATAAAAGTAAAAGTAGCAGTAGCATGGCTGATCTTGAATAAGTAAGTCACTTTAAGCCTTGAGACTTCCGTTTCTTTTAATGTTTAAAAATCTAAAGTGAATATTTTTCACAGAGTAGCAAGTTATATAAATAAGAATATAATAAAATTTGTTGAGGGGCTGATTTATTTGGGAAAGAGGTACTATGTAATCCCTAAGCAAGAAAGTATCTTAAAGGTCATGTAGTTGTGTCATTTATATATGAGGAAACTGGTAATGAAACTATTATCAGTATCAGGAAGAAGGATAATTGGAGAGAAATAACTTTCTAAAACAGAATTTATGGATTAGAAGATGGAATTTAAAATTGTAAGCCTGAAAACGGTTTAAATGTTCACCTCAAGTGAGAGCAAGTAAGCGTAGAAACAAGTTATCTAATAAAATTTGAGAAGCAGGTGCAAGCTAGAACCCCAAAAGTGGCAGTTCCTCAAATGAGTAAATGCCTGAAGGGGTCTTAGTCTGTCAGATGATTGTTGTATTTGTCAAAGGGAAGAAACTACCTGGAGAATCAATGAGGCTCTTTGAGCAGGGTTTAGAGGATATGCTTAGAAGTGACAAGGCTGTTGGAGGCCGATAAGGTTTTCATTTCTTCATTAAATATTTTGGTTGCTTACTATAAAAGTATCATAATAGAGATCATCAGATGTTTTCTTGTTCTAAGCAATTCATAAAGTTGTTTAAATCAGTCAAAATACAAAATTGGTAAAAATATGTCGGGGAAGAGTTAGGAGACAGAAACCACTCTAGTGATTTTAACAGCATTTAAAAAAAAAAATTTAGTGCACTCAAACAGGGGAGGGGCAGGGGTGGTGCAGAGGATCCAAAGGGGGCTCTGTGCTGATAGCAGTGAGACTGCTGTGGGGCTCAAACTCAGAAACCGTGAGATTGTGACCTGAGCTGAAGTTGGACGTTGAACTGACTGAACTACCCAGGTGCCCCAAAGAACTGAAAAGGCAAAAGAAAACATAATATGGAGATAGCCACTCAGGAAAGTAGGTACTATCTCTAGAAGTGGGAGAAAGAAGAGAGCAAGAAGCTTGGAGGAAATGCTTTTTGGCACCAAAACTCTGACCCCTGGGAAAGTGGTTTTTCCTTAGTGGGCATGAATGTTTTTGAGATCTGAAGAGGGGCCTCGAGCTGGGGCTCAAAACTTTGCTAAGGGAATTTTGGCTGGCTGGTGCTTCTTCGGGTCATGATGATGCTGGTTTTGTGTCACAAAAACTGCAAACTGGATTCAACTGTGGCTACTAGAATAAACTGCTTCTGGCCTGAGGAAGAGTTGTTGAGTTGAATTGGCAGCAAAAGGAACCAAAAACAGGACTGGGAAGCAAACAGAAAGGAGAGTATATCCCATCTTTCTCCTACAGCTTTCTAGTCTCTTACTAGGACCCCTTCATTGGCAGAGCTTAACAAGAAGCCAGCTGCAAAGGAAAAATGTGGCCTAGAGTCCCAGCTGTAGGATGACAAAGCAGAGTATAGAAGGGTGGGTTTGAAGCTTAAAAACAATAGTCCAGTAACTGGCAGGAGGAAAATTGAATTGTATGTAGCAGAAGGCAGTTTATTTAAGGGTTATTAGAATTGTATAATTAACAAGCGCTATAGGAATTTATAAGAAGAGAAAGATCCTTGATGGGATGAACAGATAAAGCTATATTGAAGAGTAGTATTTGAGCATGGATATGACTTTAGCAGGCATAAATGAAGCAAGGGATGAGAGATTATACTAACTAGAAGAGGTAGCATGTAAGAAAACCATAGGATTAGGTAATGGAGAGCATGGGACAGATCTGGGTCAAATCTGATTTCTGCTGTTTACCAGCCTTGATGCTGAGAGACGTTCCTTGTCTGTGAAATTTAGTGCCAAAGGGTCAAAGCTGAAAGATAAATGAAGACTTTTGGTTGGATCAGAACTACCTCTTTGGAAGATTAATTTAGTGAGTTTCTGGAGTTGGAGGGGACAGTCAAATAGGTAGCTACTTTCTTGAGTAAGGTATTAGGTTCCCCACCTCCCATCCCTCAACAAACATGATTTTTTATTAGAGCAAAACTTTTAAATCTGGTCCATGGATAAGCTTCAGAAAGTCCTAGAACTCTTGAAGAGTTTTATGTGTGTGTATTTTTCTTGATAAGAGCTTCCATACATAATTTTCATCAAAATGAGATTAAGTAGTGGTTAGGAAGTTTGGCATTTAGTAGACCATTAAATGCAAGTAAATTATCCAAGAGTGTGTGGGTGTGCTGTCATTATTCAAAACATTTATTGAACACTTAACATGTGGAAGGCAGTTACTGTACTGTGTGCTGAGCATTTTGAGGTAAAGGGGTGATGCTTTGGAGTACAAGCTAATGGGGGAGATGTTTATTTCTGATTGTTTAATCTGTGACCAACTGTGATAAAGTTAAGGAACAGTTTAGGGTAATATGAGAGTATGTAATAAGGAGCTTGTCCTGATCTTTTAAGAGGGAATAGAATTGTAGGGAAGGCTGCCCTGATGAAGTGATTTGTACCAAGATATAAAAGGTAAAAAGGGGTTAACTTTATGAAGATGTTGAGGTAATGAAATTGTGGAATTTTTTAAAAAGATTTTATTTTATTAAAAAAAAAATTGTAACATCTATTTTAGAGAGACAGAGAGCGCGAGCAGGGGAGGGGCAGAGAGAGAGGGAGACACAGGATCTGAAGCAAGCTCCAGGCTCTGAACTGGAGCCTGATGCGGGGCTTGAACTCATGAACTGTGAGATCATGCCCTGTGTTGAAGTCGTACGCTTAACCGACTGAGCTACCCAGGTGCCCCCATGTGGAATTTTGAAAATTAAATTGAATTTTATTTCATTACAGTAAGTGTACTCTTTAATCCGCATCCCCTATTTAACCCATACCTCTACCCAACTCCTCACTGGGAACCATCAGTTTGTTCTCTATAGTTAAGAGTCTGTTTCTTGGTTTTTCTCTCCCTCCTTTTTTTTTTTTTTTTGTTTTGTTGTTCTTTTTTGTTTTTTGAATTTCCCGTAAGTTTCCACATTTGAGTGAAGTCATATGGTATTTGTCTTTCTCTGACCTATTTCGCTTAGCACTGTCCTCTTCAGGTCCATCCATGTTGTTGCAAATGGCAAGATTTCATTCTTTTTTATGGCTAAATATTCGTGTGTGTGTGTGTGTGTGTATGTACAAACATAATGCAGTACCTTCTTTATCCATTCATCTTTCGATGGATACTTGGACTGCTTCCATAGTATGGCTATTATAAGTAATGCTGCAATAAACATGTGTACATGTATCCCTTTGAATTAATGTTTTTGTATTTTTGGGTAGATACCCAGTAGTGTGATTCTTGGATCATAGGGTAGTTCTATTTTTAACTTTTGTTTTAAAAATTTTTTTTTTTTCAACGTTTTTTATTTATTTTTGGGACAGAGAGAGACAGAGCATGAACGGGGGAGGGGCAGAGAGAGAGGGAGACACAGAATCGGAAACAGGCTCCAGGCTCTGAGCCATCAGCCCAGAGCCTGACGCGGGGCTCGAACTCCCGGACCGCGAGATCGTGACCTGGCTGAAGTCGGACACTTAGCCAACTGCGCCACCCAGGCGCCCCTAACTTTTGTTTTTAAGTAGGCTTCACACCCAATGTGGAGCCCAACGTGGGGCTTGAACTCACAACCCCAAGATCAAGACCTGAGCTGAGATCAAGAGTCTGACACTGACTGAGCCCACCCAGGCACCCCTGTTTTTAATTTTTTGAGGAACCTCCATGCTGTTTTCCACAATGGCTATACCAATTTGCATTCCCATCAGCAGTGCATGAGTGTTCCTTTTTCTTCACATCCTTGCAGCACTTGTGTCTTCTGTTTTTGATTTTAGCCATTCTGACAGGTGGGAAGTGATACCACATTGTAGTTTTGATTTGCGTTTCCTTGATCACGAGTGATGTTGAGCATCTTTTCATGTGTCTGTTGGCCATTGGCCATCTGTATGTCGTCTTTGGAGAAATGTCAGTTCACATGTTCTTGTTTTAAATTGGATTATTTGTTTTTTAGGTATTGGGTTGTGTCAGTCTTTTATATATTTTAGCTACTAACCCTTTATTGGATATGTCATTTGCAAATATTTTCTCCCATTCTGTAGGGTGGTATTATTTAGTTTTGATGATTGTTTCCTCTCTGTGCAGAAGTCTTTTATTTTGATGAAGTCCTAGTAGTTTACTTTTGTTTTTATTTCCCTTGTCTCAGGAGAACTATCTAGAAAAATGTTGCTATGGCCAGTGTCAGATTATTGCCTGTGCTCTTGTCAAGGATTTTTATGGTTTGAGGTCTCACATTTAGGTCTTGAATACATTTTGAATTTGTTTTTGTATATAGTATGAGAAAGTGGTCCATTTTCATTCTTTTTTGTGTGTAGCTGTCCAGTTTTCCCAACACCATTTGTTGATACATTTTTCCGTTGTATATTCATTTCTCCTTTGTCCAAGATTAATTGACCATATAATAGTAGGTTTATTTCTGGACTTTCTATCCTACCCCTGTCTGATCTACATGTCTATGCCAGTAGCATATGTTTTAATTGCCACCACTTTGTAATATAACTTGAAATCTGGAATTGTGATACCTCCAGTTTTGTTTTCCTTTTTCATGATTGATTTGGCTATTGAGGGCTTTTGTGGTTCTATACACATTTTAGGATTGTTCTGTGAAAAATGCTGTTGGCATTTTGATAGGGGTTGCATTAAATGTATAGATTGATTTTGGGTAATATAGACATTTTAACAATATTTATTCTTCCAACCCATGAGCATGGAATGTTTTTCCATTTGTTTGTGTCATCTTCATTTTCTTTCATCAGTTTTTAAAAATTTTTCAGAGTGTAGGTTGTTCACCTCTGGTTAAGTTTATTCCTAGATCTTTTATTGTTTTTGGTGCATTTGTAAATGGGATTGTTGTCTTAATTTCACTTTTTGCTTGTTTCATTATTAGTGTATAAGAATGCAACAGATTTTTGTACATTGATTTTGTATCCTGTGACGTTACTGAATTCATTTATCAGTTCTAGTATTTTGGTGGAGAATTTTGGGTTTTCTGTGTATAGTCTCCTGTTATCTGTAAATAGAGTTTTACTTCTTCCTTACCAATTTGGATGCCTTTTATTTCTTTATGTTGCTAATTGCTGGGACTTCCAACATTATGTTGAATAAACGTGGTGAGAATGGACGTCCTTGTCTTGTTCCTGACCTCAAGGGAAAAGCTCTCAGTTTTTCACCACTGAGTAAGATGTTGGCTGTGGGTTTTATTATATTGAGCTATGTTCCTTCTAGACCTACTCTGCAAAGGGTTTTTATCATGAATGGATGCTGTACTTTGTCAAATGCTTTTTTGCATCTGTGGGACAGAATGCATCATCTATATGGTTTGTATTCTTTTTCTTACTGATGTAATGTATCACATTGATTGTTTTGCGAATATTATTTTTTTGATGTTTATTTTTGAGATAGATCCTGAGTAGGGGAGGGACAGAGAGAGGGAGACACAAAATCCAAAGCAGGTTCGAACCCATGAACCAGGAGATATGACCTGAGTTGAAGTCTGACACTGAAACCAACTGAGCCACCCAGGCGCCCTGTTTTGCAAATATTAAGCCACCTTTGCATCCTAGAAGTAAATCCCACTTGATCATAGTATATGCTTTTTTAAATATATTGTTGGATTTGGTTTGCTAATATTTTGTTGAGGATATTTGCATCTGTAAGAGATAATGGCCTGTAGTTCTCTTTTTTGTGTCTTTATCTGGTTTTGGTATCAGGGTGGTAATTGGCCTCATTGAATGAATTTGGAAGTTTACCTTTTTTATTTTTTGTAATAGTTGGAGAAGGAGTATTAACTCTTCTCTAAATGTTTGCTAGAATCTGTCTGTGAAGCCGTCTGGTTCTGGACTTTTGTTTGTTGGGAGTTTTTTGATTACTGATTCAGTTTCATTGCTGGTAATTGATGTGATCAGATTTTCTATTTCTTCCTGCTTTAGTTTTGGTAGGTTATGTTTCTAGGAATTTATCCATTTCTTCCAAGTTGTCCAATTTGTTGGCATAGATATTTTCATAATATCCTGTTACAGTTGTTTGTATTTCTAGGGTGTTGGTTATTATTTCTCCTTTTTCATTATTTTTCATTAATTGCATTTGGGTCTTTCTCTCCCTCTCTTAGGTATTTATTTTATTTTTTAATTTTTCTTTATTTAGTTTTTTGTTGAGTCTTGCTAGAGGTTTATCAGTTTTTGTTGATAGAAGAACCAGTTTCTGGTTTCATTGATATGTTCAATTATTTTTTCTAAATTTCTGTATCATTTCTGCTCTAATCTTTTATTATTTTTTTCCTTTTGATGGCTTTGGGTTTTGTTCTTTTTGTGGCTTCTTTAGGTGTAAGGTTAGTTTGCTTATTTGAGGTTTTATTGAGGTTTTTTATTTTTTACATTTATTTATTTTTGAGAGACAGAGACAGACAGCATGAGCAGGGGAGGGGCAGAGAGAGGGAGGGAGACACAGAATCAGAAGCAGGCTTCAGGCTCCCTGGTGTCAGCTCAGAGCCCAATGCGGGGCTTGAACCCACGAACCATGGGATCATGACCTGAGCCGAAGTCGGACGCTTAACCGACTGAGCCACCCAGGCGCCCCTTGAGGCTTTTCTTCTTGAGGTAGACCTGTGTTACTATAAACTTCTTTCTTAAAATTTTTTTTAAACCATTTGAAAGAAATTTTTTTAATGCCTGTTAATTTTTTGAGAGAGAGAATATGAGTGGGGGAAGGGGCAGAGAGAGAGGGCAACACATGAAGCAGGCTCCAGGCTCTGAGCTGTCAGCGCAGAGCCCAATGTGGGGCTTGAACTCACGATCCACGTGATTATGACCTGAGCCCAAGTCAGATGCTTAACCAACTGAGCCATCTATATAAACTTCTTTCTTAAACCACTTTGCTACAGCCCAAAGATTTTGGACTGTTGTGTTTTCATTTTCATGTAATTTTTGATGTTCTCTGATTTCTTGGTTGACCCATTCATTGTTTAATGGCATGTTATTTAACTTAACCTCCATGTATTTGTGCTCTTTTCAGATTTTTTTCTTGTGGTTTAGTTGTAGTTTGATGGCATTGTGGTCAGAAAAGATGTATATAGAACATTGATTTTTTTTTTTTTTTTTAATTTGTTGAGACTTGTTTTGTGGCCTAATACGTGATCTATTCTGGAAAATGTTCTGTGTGCACTTGAAAAGAATTTGTACTCTGCTGTTTTAAAAAAAATCTTTCTTTCAACGTTTTTTATTTATTTTTGGGACAGAGAGAGACAGAGCATGAACGGGGGAGGGGCAGAGAGAGAGGGAGACACAGAATCGGAAACAGGCTCCAGGCTCCGAGCCATCAGCCCAGAGCCTGACGGACTGAGAGATCGTGACCTGGCTGAAGTCGGACGCTTAACCGACTGTGCCACCCAGGCGCCCCTGTACTCTGCTGTTTTAAGATAAAATGTTCTGAATATGTTCAATCCATGTGGTCCAGGATTTCATTCAAAGCCACTATTTCTTTGTTGATTTTCTGTTTGGATGACCTGTCCATTGATATAAGTGGACTTTTAAAGTCCCCTATTATTATTGTATTACTATCAGTTATTTCTTTTATGTTTGTTATTAACTGTTTTTTGTATTTGGGTGCTCCCATGTTGGATGTGCAAGTACTTACAATTTTTATATCCTCTTGTTTGGAATGCCCCCTTTATTATTACATAGTGCCCCTTTTTGTCTTTTCTTATAGTCTATAACAAGTCTTTTTAAAGTCTATTTTGTCCAGTGTAAGTATTGCCGCCTTGGTTTTCTTTTAACATCCATTTGCATGATAAATATTTTTTCATCCCCTCACTTTCAATCTGCACATGTCGTTAGGTCAGAAACGAGTCTTTTGTAGGCAGCATATAGTTGGGTCTTGTTTTTTTAATCCACTCTGTCACCCTGTGTCTTTTGATTGGATCATTTAGTCCATTTACATTCAAAGTAAATATTGAATAGATATGTATTTACTGCCATTTTGTTACTTGTTTTATGGTTGTTCCTGTAGATTTTCTCTGATCCTTTCTCTTCTCTTGCTCTCTTTCATAGTTAGTTTGCTTTCTCTAGTGATATACTTGGATTCTTTTCTCTTTATTCTTTGCATATCTATTACTGATGTTTGATATGTGGTTATCATTAGGTTTGCACATAACATCTTCTACATGCATATAGTAGTCTATATTAAGTTGATGATCATTTAAGTTTATACCGTTATTTACTCCTGTCCCTCCCATGTTTTAGGTACATGGTTTCATATTTTACATCCTTCTATTTTATGAATCCCTTAACTGAATATTTACAAATACATTTATTCTTATTGCTTATGTGTTTTCTACTTTTTGTACTCTCACTTATGGTCTTCCTTTTCATTCAGAGTCCCCTTTAGACATTTCTTGTAGGGCTGGTTTAGTGGTCATGCGCTCCTTTAGTTTTTGTCTGAGAAACTCTTTTATCTCTCCTTCTATTCTGGATATTCTTGGCCACAGATTTTTTCCCTTTCAGTGTGTTGAATATATCCTGCTGTACTCCTTTCTGGCCTGCAAAGTTTCTGCTGAAAAATCCACTGATACCCCTGTAGGGTTCACTTGTATGTAACTGTCTCACTTTCTCATGGTCCTTTAAAAATTTTTTCTTTATCACTACTTTTTGCCATTTTAATTACTATGTTTGTTGGTGTGGATGGCCATGGTTTGAATTGGGAGTGGGGGGAGGGTCTCTTTTTCCTGAATCTGGATCTCTGTTCCTTCCCCAGACTAGGGAAGTTTTCAGGTATTATTTCTTCAAATAAATTTTCTTCCCTCTTATCTCCTCTTCTGAGATCCCTATAATGCAGATTGTTACTATGCTGGATGGAGTCACTGAGTACCCTAAGACTATTCTCAGTGTGCATAAATTTCTTTCCTCTTATTTACTCAGCTTGGTTACCTTCCATTACTCTGTCTTCCAGGTCATTAATTCATTCTTTGCTTTGTCTAGCCTGATATTTATTCCATCCAGTGTATCTTAAATTTCATTTTCTGTGTTCTTGATCTCTGATTAGTTCTTTTTATTCTTTGACAGTCTTACTGATGTTCTCCATTCTTTTCTCCAATCCAATGTCTTTTTTTTTTTTTTTTTTTTTTTTTTTTAAGTAAGCTTCGTTTTCAGTGCAGAGCCCAACATGGGGCGTGAACTCAGGACCTTGAGATCAAGGCCCGAGCTGAGATCAAGCGTCAGATGCTTAACCAACTGAGTCACCCAGGTGCGCCTCTCCTGTATCTTAAATTCTCTATCAGGCATATTACTTATTTTCACTTTGGTCTCTTGCTGTGGTTTGGTACTGGTCTTTCATTTGGGAGATGTTTCTCTGTCTCCTCATTTTGTCTGACTTCCTGTGTCTGTTTCTGTGTGTTAGGGAAGTCAGCTGTTTCTTTTGCTCTTAACAATAATAGTCTCTTAAAGAAGAGGTCCTGTAGTGCCCGGCAATGCAGTGTCCCGTTTCCCAAGGCCTGATGCTTCAAGAGAGTGTCTCCTGTGTGTTTTGTGTGTGCTCTCCATTTGCGTCTTGGCCTCTTTTTCCTTTAGTGTAGTTTACAGAAGCTCTCTTTGCTCATTGTGTACAGTGTTTGATCCTTGGCAGGGGTGGGACACTGTTTATTTGTTTAAATGTTTATTTGTTTGGCGGGGGGCGGGGGATGAGTTAGGGACAGAGAGAGAGGGAGACACAGAATCCGAAGCAGGCTCCAGGCTCTGAGCTGTTAGCAAGAGCCTGACATGGGGCTCGAATACATGAACTGTGAGATCATGACCTGAGCCAAAGTTGGACGCACAGCTGGCTGAGCCACCTAGGTGCCCCCAGGTGGAACACATTTTAATACGGGGTGTAGTGGTCTGCTTATGAAAGGAGACCTGCCACTACTGCTGCCAGAACTGAGGTCCTGCAAAACATGAGTGTCAGGAGATGTGGCATTGGCAGAGTTTGTGCTGGGTTTCTTGGGGAGGGGCCTGCAGCGCTAGGACTCAGGCCTGCATGTGACTGGGAAGGGCATATCTGCTGAATTGTCATGGGTTGGGGGGTGTTGGGTATGGTGGAGGGTGTGAGATGTTTTGGCAGGGGTGGGATGTAAGGAGGCTTGGCAGGTTAGGTTAGGAGTGGTAGCACGGGGCTGTTTCCTGTTGGTGGCTATTTATGCTGAAGGGAGAAGAGGGAAATGACCCTTGCCAGGTCCTTTGTTCCTAGAGGGGTCTCCCTGTGACCTCTGCCTCTCGGGGCCATGCTTTCAGATGAGCAAATCGCAAATCACTCTCCCTCTTGTCTGCTCTTGAGTTTTCCAGTTGCTGATACTATGCTGTATTTGCACGGGCTGTTTGTCCTGCTCTCTTTAATTGTGGGAACTCTGCTTCCTAATGTCTTCTGGGCTTTCTCAGAGCCAAGTCTGCCAATTTTTAAAATTTCAGGCTTTAAGTCCCGCTGGTTTTTGAGAACTACAAAATTCAGCCCCTCTCATTTTCAAAGGCAAATATTCCAGGGATTCATCCTCCCTGTTCAAGGGCTCCCCTATGTGAAGTTTGTTTTCTGCCCTTCTCTATGCCACCATCTCCTTCTCCATTGTGTCAAATAGCCATGGTCCATTTTGCTTCCAGACTGTCTTTGCCCTTCCTACCTTCTTTAATATGTCCCCTTCCCTGCTTTTAGTTGTGGAATTTGTTCTGCCAGTTTCTGGATGGTTTCCTAGGTAATTTACACTGATATGGGTGTTATCTAGTTGTATCCGTGGGAGGAGGCAAGCTTAGGGTCCTCCTACTAGTACTGCCATTTTCCCAGACAACTTTGCAGTTGTGGGATTTTTAGCAAAAATAGATTGGCAATATAACTGGCTTATTTTTTACAAGATTCCCTAGGGATTCATTTTTAGGGATTTTGGGCTGCTCTTTTACTTCATAAGGAGCTGCATCGAATACTTAGATAACCTGTGGAGGGCAACAAAAGTTAAAGTTGGGGGGACAACGTTGGCTTTGGCCAGTGGTCTTCATTCTTATTCATATAACCTCAGTTAATTTTTTACCTGATGTCTAAATTTGTTCATCTTTGGTTCAAATACAAAGCGTAGTATTGATTTTTATTGTGGTAAAATATATATAACATGAAATTTGAGCTTTTTAAAAAAATGTTTATTTTGAGAGAGACAAGCATGCGTGCAAGTCAGAGAGGGGCAGGGAGAGAAGAAGGTAGAGAATCCCAAGCAGCCTCTGTGCTATCAGCACAGAGGCCCTTGTGAGGCTTGATTTCATGAATCATGAGGTCATGACCTGAGCCAAAGTTGGACGCTTACCTGACTGAGCCTCCCAGGTGTCCCTTTACCTTTTTAACTTAATCACTTGTATGTGTTCGGTTCAGTAGTATTAAGTATATTTACATTGTTACGCAACCATCACTACCATCCATTTCCAGAAATATTTTCATTTTCCCAACTTGAAAGTGTATTGGTTAAAAAATAACTCACCATTGTCCCCTACCACCAGCTCTTGGGAACCACTGCTCTACTTTTTATCTCTAATTTGACTCTTCTAGGCATCTCATAGAAGTAGAATCATAAAATACTTTTCCTTTTGTATCTGGTGTAATTTCACTTAGGAAAATGTCTTCAAGGTTCATCCGTATTGTAGCATGTACCAGCATTTCATTTCTTGTTTTTTTAAATAGGTTTTATTTTTTGGAGCAGTTTTAGTTTCAAAGTAAAATTGAACAGAAAGTACATACAGAACTGTCGTGTACTCCTCCCAGAAATGCATAGCCTTTCTTCTATCGTGCACCATAGTTTTACATTTGTTAGAATCTACGTACCTGCATGGACACATCTCAAATCTGTCGTTTACCTTAGGGTTCCCTGGTGGTAGTAACATTCTGTGAGTTTTGACAAATGTAAAATGATGTGTATCTGCCTTGTTGGTATCATATAGGATAGTTTCACTGCCCTAAAAATCCTGTTCTCTGCCTATTCATCCCTCCCCGTGTTTTTTTCATGACTTGATAGCTCTTTTTATGTTTGTTTATTTTTGAGAGAGTGTGTGAGCATGCACAAGTGAGGGGTGGGGCAGAGAGAGGAAGATGCAGAATCTTAAGCAGGCTCCAGGCTGTCAGCGTGGGGCTTGAACCCATGAACCTGGGAGATCTTGACCTGAGTCAGATGCTCGATGAGCCACCCAGGCACCCTGATAGCTCTCTTAAGTGCTAAGTAATGTTTCATTATATGGGTAGGTCACAGTTTATGTACGCACTCGCCTACTTCCTGAAGGATCTCTTGGTTGCTTCCATGTTTTCCTTCCTTTTTAAGGCTAAATAATACTCCACTGTATGTATATACCATATTTTGTTTATCCATTCATCTGTCAATGCACTTTTGGTTGGTTTCCACCTTTTGGTTATTGGGAATGATGCTGTTGTAAACATTGGTCTTCAAATATCCATTTGAGTTCCTGCTTTCAGTTCTTCCCTGTATATCAAAGGATATAATTTGTCATTGAAAATACAGACATTTAAAAATGCATTGTAGTCATCTGTAAGAAAACTCTTTTTTTGCTCAAAATGTATGAACCTATGTGGTGATGGTCTTTAACAAGATAATTCTAATATGTACTGGGAGCAGATACTGTAACTGAACTAACATAAGTTCATTCCTTGGTGAGTTCTAGAGATGCAGTGGTCACACAAAGAAAACCTTTTGCTACAAATAAGGAGATCATGGGGAATAGCTTCCAAATCCATGACTCCCTGGATATGGGTGAGCAGGTTCTTTTTATTTGGGGTTTAGGATGAATATTCAGAAAGGGGGGCTTTGTCATCGCATGTACAGGCAGGCATAAATTTGCACAGACATACTTAGACTGTTTTTGCATTCCTTTTGTTCCCTTAAAATCCTTAACTACTAAAGTTTTTGCATTTCTTTGTACTTCTGCTAGGAAGTTTTGTAAAAAGTGTCCTTAGGCTTAGTAGAACCAGTGGGGCATAGATCACAGAAACTAGCTGGGGCCTTAATGACTTCTCTTGTGTCCTGAAAACTGTGTCTTTCTTTTACTTGGGACTCCAAATCTTTCTGTTCACAACAGCTAAGTCTTGCCTTTGGTGTATGAATCGGCTTGTGAGAGCAAGCTGACTGGAGTCATCCACTAGTTGGGATGATTTTCTAGTATGCTGGGAAAATTAGTTTCTTTTTTGAGTGGGAATGGAGAGCTTTGATTTGGCAAGTTGTCATTAAGTGGTGGTTTGGTTGTTGGGAATTTAGTGCAAAGGGTATTAGAAAAATTGATTTTCTGCTTATGGCAGTGACAAAGTTTTTTAGAAATTTTATTTTATTTTATTTTATTTTTTTTTAATTTTTTTTTTCAACGTTTATTTATTTTTGGGACAGAGAGAGACAGAGCATGAACGGGGAAGGGGCAGAGAGAGAGGGAGACACAGAATCGGAAACAGGCTCCAGGCTCTGAGCCATCAGCCCAGAGCCTGACGCGGGGCTCGAACCCACGGACCGCGAGATCGTGACCTGGCTGAAGTCGGACGCTTAACCGACTGCGCCACCCAGGCGCCCCGAAATTTTATTTTTTTTAATGGGTGTACTTTTCCTTTCTCCTTTTTTTTTTTTTTTGTTTAAATTTTATTTATTTTTGAGCGGGGGGCATAGAGGGAGAGAGAGAGAATCCCAAGCAGTCTCCACACTGTCAACACAGAGCCCGACACAGGGCTTGAACTCCTGAACCATGAGATCATGACCTGAGCCGAAATCAAGAGTTGGATGCTTAACCTACTGAGCCACCCAGGCGCCCTTATTTGTTTTAAAAAAAGTGAGCTATGTTAAAGAAACATAATAAATACTAGTTCAGACTGTATATGAATGATTAAATTTTAGAAAAAGTTACTGGCAAATAAATTTATTTGTGGGACCCTGAAGACAGAATAGAGCCCAGAGAAAGAGTGCAGCAGGAATTGAGTACTTAAAGAAGCAGAATTCAAAAGGAAATTGACTTGCAGTTACATGTATAGAAGAAATCTGAGCTTCCTATAATTAAAATTGAGTAGCAATGCCTGTTAAGGCCAAAAGAAAAGATATTTGGAAGAGTATAAAGTTTATTTGGTAAAAAGGAAGTTTATTGGATGTATTATATGTAGAAAGTTTTCCTAACTAGCTTGTTTGTTTGTTTAAGTTCATCTTTATTTATTTTGTGAGAGAGAGCAAGCGGTATAGGGGAAGAGAGAGAGGGAGACAGAATCCCAAGCAGGCTCTGCACTGACAGTGCAGAGCCTGATACATGGCGCAAACTCAGAACTGCAAGATCAAGAACCCAACTGAAGTCAGATGCTTAACTGACTGAGCCACCCAGGTACCCCTTCTAAATAGTTTAAATAAGGACTCCCATTGAATATCCAGAATCTGAAATTTTTAGGGGCAGATACTACTCTGGGAGAACCTTAAGATAACAGATTAGTTTGGGAGTGGGAAAGAAGCTTACGGGGATATCCTATAAACAGTAGATCATAGTTGCTATTGTGAGACAGTTTGTTATAGTTAGCTGGCTTACTCTTATGTCAGTTATCTAAGACAGCGGTTCTCAAAGTGTAGTCTGTGATCTCTGGGGTCTCCAAGGCCAGAACTATTTTCACAGTTATATCATTAAGACATTGTTTGCCTTTTTGATTGTTCTGACATTTGCACTGATGGTACAAAAGCAGTGGTGGATAGGACTGCCGGTGTCTTAGCATGAACTAGGGCAATGGCGCCAACTGTACTAGTAAAACCTCGTATTCTTCACCACCATGCACTCACTTAAAAATGTCCTTAATGAAGTAGTAAAAACTAATTTTGTTAAGTCATGACCCTTGAGAACACATTTTTTTTATATTCAGTGTGACAAAGTGTGTGTAAAGTAATTTGAATGCATACCATGGGATGATGGTTGTCTCAAGGAAGTACACTTTTGTGATTATTCTACTTGAGAGTATTTTTCTGTGATGGACATAATTTTAACTTGAAAGAATGACTACCAGACGAACTGTGGATTCAGACTTGGATATTTGGCAGTTATTTTCTCAAAATGAACAAAGAGCCTATCAATTCCAAGAAAACGGCTGACAGTATTTATGCCAGTGACAAAATTTGAGCTTGTTTCAAACCAAAATCAGTATTTTGGAGAACTTGTATCCATCACCTAAGTTCTGTCCATGTATTTCCTATGTTTATGCTCTTCATTTTTTCATATGTCTGTTTCCATCTATCTGGGACCATTCAGAATCTGCTGGAGGTTATTTTTGCTTAATTGTTTTGTCTAAAATATATATATACATATTTTTCATTTCTAAAGAGTGTTCGAGCAGAGCATAGTACTCTAGGTTTGGCAGTTTTCTTTAAGCACACTGACAATAACACTTTACTGTCTGCAGATTTTCATTTTCTGTTAAGAAGTCAGTTATGAGTCTGTTGTTACTTTAAAAGCTTCCTATTCACACTCCCCATGAATTTTCTTTTTGTTTTTTGCAGTTTTCACAGTGATGTATCCAGGTGGGGTTTTTGTTTTATTTTTTTTTTTATTCTCCTTGGGATTCAGTGAACTTAAATCTGAGATCTTAAATCTTGATTGGAATATCTTTAAACAGATCTGATAAATTCTCATTATCTTAAAAAAAATTGCAGTCACATTTCTCTCCTGTAAAGAGTGATTAAACATGTTACATTTACTTACTGCATCTTCTTTCTTTTTCTTTCTCCTTCCTTCCTTCCTTCCTTCCTTCCTTCCTTCCTTCCTTCAATCTCCTATGTTCTAGCTTTCAATTCTTCAGTTTTGTTCAACTGAGCTCAGACACAAATACATTGAATTTTTGTTTTTCATTTGTAGAATTTTTGTCCATTTGCTCCTAGCACCTTTTGTTGAAAAGACTTCATTCTCCATTGAGTTGCTTTTGGTCTTTTGTCAGAGATGAGTTGATTATATTTTTACGGGTCTATTTTGGAGCTCTTTGTTCCATTAACCTACGTGTGTCTGTTCTTTCACCAATTCCATGCTGTCTTTGTTACTGTAGTTGTATATGGTAACTCTTGAAATTGGGTAGAATAAGTCCTCCAGCTTTGTTCTACTTCTATCTTGGGTGTTTTAGGTCTTTTGCCTTTCTGTATAAACTTCGGAATCAATTTATTGATAACTACAAGTAGCTTGCTGGGATTTTGATTTGAATTGTGTTGACTCTGTAGAGCTAATTGGGAAGAATTGTTACTCAAACCAGTGGTAGAAAGCAAAATTGGGATTACGTTTTATCTGAGAGCTGTTTTTATTTCTGGTTTACCTTTACCCTGGATAACATGAAAGTTCTGGTGTTTGGCAGGCCCTGGGCTTTGACTTTTCCCTGTGAGGCCACTAAAAGGTTACTTCAGTTTTGCAGTTTTTTCTTTGGAATTGGCAGCTGCCCTAAGGACAGAGCCTTGAGTGCTAGTATCTTGCTTTTTTCCTAGGTTTTTGGGCCCAGTAAATGTTTATTATCTTAGCTCTTGAGCTTTTGAGTTTTTTTTTAATGTTTTTTTATTTTGAGAGAGAGAGAGAGAGAGCACAAGTGGGAGAGAGGGTCAGAGAGAGAGAGAGAGAGAGAGAGAGAGAGAGAGAATCCCAAGCAGGCTCTGTGCTGTCAGCATGGAGCCCGACACTGGGTTCGATTCCATGACCACGAGATCACAATGTGAGCCAATATCAGGAGTTGGGCACTTAACTGAGCCATCCAGGTGCCCCTGCTTTTGAGGTTTTTAAAAAATTTCATCTAGTTTTAAAGTTGTTTCCAGGAAGGGGATTACCTACATTTATCATTATTGAAAATTGGAGTATCCCCAGTGGCCTGCCTCCCTCATAGAATTGATGGTTGGTATATTTACTCTTAAAAATTTGTGTAAATTATTGGAGGAGCAGAATGAATTCTCCCAAATTTGTAGTGTCCATTGAGACCTTCCAGACAGTAATAAATTCTGCTTGAGATAAACTTATGGTAGATCTTGGAAAGCTCTACTTGTGAAGAAATGTGGCAGTTGAGTTTTGAGTGGTCTAATTAATGTTAAAATGTGCCTTGGTTTTGGGCACTGGGCCGTTTGCGAAAAACCTTGTAGAAATTTTGGGTTTGTGGTACAGACTGCTAGTTGTCTGTCCCAGTTCTCATTCCTTTCTTAATTTCCAGTGTTTAGGAATATGACCGTGCAAAATAAAAACTAGATTTCTCATCTTCTTTTGCAGCTAGGAGTGGTTATGTGAGTAATCTGTTAAATAGTTTGGACTTTTCTCTCTGTTGTCAAACTTGTACATTGAGCTGTCTGTTGGCCATCTCTGCCTGGATTTATACCAGAAACACTGCAAGCCCAACATAATCAAAAGTAATATTTATTTTCTGGATCTCTGCTACTTCATTTATCCAGTCACCAATGCTGCAACTTTTGACTCCTCCAAATCCCACTGTCCCCAAACTCACACACATATATATACTTCAGACTTCAAATCCAGCTAATTTTTATTCTTTCTAAATGTCCTGCCTTCTCCCAGTCTATACCCAGCATTGACCCTGGTTCTTGAACTTGTCATCTCTTGCCTAGATTGCTACAAGAGCCATACAATTGCTTCTTTGTTTATAGTTTTTTAAAATTTATTTTTGTTAATGTTTATTTATTTTGAGAGAGAGCACGTGCACATGCACCCAGGAGAGGGGCAGAGAGAGAGGGAGAGAATCTCAAGCAGACTCTGTGCCATCAGCACAGAGCCTGACACAAGGCTCCATCTCATGAAGTGTGGGATCATGACCTGAGCCAAAATCAAGAGTAAGATGCTGAACCGACAGCCACCCAGGCGCCCTGTTTATTTTTTTTTTTTATTTTTATTTTTTTTTAATTTTTAAAAAAATTTTTTTTTAACATTTATTTATTTTTGAGACAGAGAGAGACAGAGAATGAACAGGGGAGGGGCAGAGAGAGAGGGAGACACAGAATCTGAAACAGGCTCCAGGCTCTGAGCCATCAGCACAGAGCCCGATGCGGGGCTCGATCTCACGGACCGCGAGATCATGACCTGAGCCGAAGTCGGACACTTAACCGACTGAGCCACCCAGGCGCCCCAGGCGCCCTGTTTATAGTTTTGTAACTCTCATTTTTCCTTTTCCATCCACAGAATCGCCCATCTGAAATAAGTTTTCAGTCATGCTTGCGTAATTAATTTTAGTGCCCTTAGCCTCCCAGACTCTTTGTAATGTGGTTCCATTTTACCTTTCCAGCTCATTTGTCATTCCTAACCCTACATTTGATGCTCTACTAGCACCAGATTTCTTTTTTTTTTTTTTAATTTTTTTTAATGTTTGTTTATTTCTGAGACAGAGACAGAGCACGAGTGGGGGAGGGGCAGAGAGAGAGAGACAGACAGACAGACAGACACACAGAATCAGAAGCAGGATCCAGGCTCTGAGCTGTCAGCACAGAGCCCGACGCAGGGCTTGAACCCATGAACCGCGAGATCATGACCTAAGCTGAAGTCAGACACTTAACCTACTGAGCCACCCAGGCACCCCTAGAGAGATTTTTTTACTTTAATTAACTTTACATTTTTCTAAACATGAAATAAATAGGGCCTGCTGTTGAATATACCATATTCTGAAATAGGGATTTATAGTCTAAGTCACAAGTTTTCTTTTTGAAGTACTGTATTTGAGATATCTTTTTTGAAATTTTTTTCAAAGTCTGAAATAAATGTTTTATTTGGCTGGGAAAAATGATTTTCATATGTGTATCATATACGTTGTTTCAGAACATTGCTTATCTGGACCAGTCTCCTTCTGTCACACATACGGAAATTGTGGCCAGGAGAAATTAGTGATTATGTTGATGAGGTAGAAGCAGAGTCAGGATCTGCCGTGACCTACATCCAAATACAAGTATCTGCTTTAAAAAAATCTTCAAGCATGTTGAGGTTCTCAAGTCTTATCTCCAAATTGCATTTAGGATTACCAAGCATTGTTACAAAGACCTTGACCTTTTGTGTAAAGAGTAACTTGAGTAATTAACTGAGCAGGATACATTGTAATTCGTGTCTTATTAACAACCTTGATTCTATAAGGAATGGTTTATTTACAAAACAGTGGCCTAAACCTTGCCTCCATACCTGTCTTGGCAATTTATTTTAGAAGGAAATATTTTTTGACCCATTGATAGATTATTTTTAAGTATTCTAAGTGAAGCAGGCGTGGTAGATATAACATGTTATAGATGTATTTGTCTTTGTTTGTTTTTAGCATCAAGCATTGCACAATTCTCTCCAATAATGTAGATCATCTCTTACTGAATTTAACGCTGTCTGATATCATGGTCTCCTTGGCAAATGCCTCAACTTTACAGAAGGATTCCAACTGGATAGAAATGATAAGGAAATTTGTGACAAAGACCCTTGAAGATGGCTTTAGGCTAAATAGTAAGCAGCTAAACAGATTGCTTGGAGTATCATGGAGATTAATGCAGATACAACCTAACAGAGGTAGGTGTTCTTGCTTTGTCCTTATTTAAGAGAGGAGCTCTTATGCATGCTATTAGGGTCTAGCTTTGAATTGATGACTTTCACACATTTCATGTAGACAAGTTAATTACATTCAAACCTTAAAAGTTAGCTAGTATAATTATAAATGGACTATCTGCTTGAACACTGAAATGGTTATTACTCAGGGCATCTCTTTCTCAGGTGAGTAGGTCCACTGTGAAGCAATATGATTAAATTTCTAGTAGATTACAGACTTGAGTAAAAGGAGGTAGGTATTACTTCAGAATGGTATTGAGCCTAATGATAAAGAAATACACTTTTCTGGTCTAGTTTGATTAGAAATTGAGCACTTTCCCCTTTTATCCATATAGAATGAGTTGAATCCTGCCTGTCTCTACCTTTCTGCTAGCCTGAAGTTATGTCACATAAAGTCTATTTTTAGTGTGATTTATGAATTCTTTTCATTCAAAAACAAAGCTTTCCTGTTTGGTTCCCATCTTATTCATCTTTCTAATATCTTGGTTTTTGTCATCATTACATAGGTTTGTTGTCCCTTACAAAAATTACACTGTAGTCTCAGGTTGCAATCTGACTTTTATATTAACTCATTACTATTGGACTTCAGTGGTAGTATCAGTTTGTGACTAAGATCTGCTTTGTCATAGGAACAAAGTAAAGTGCTTCTGTGCTTTTAGAGGAATTTGGGAGCTGGTGAAGAAACATTTTTGATTAATATACAGTTGTTTTTGTATTTAGAGGCTACAGAGTCTCTCATCAAGGCAGTTTATACATTGTATCAGCAGAGAGGCCTTCTCCTTCCAGTTCGAACTTTGTTACTAAAGTTTTTCAGTAAAATCTATCAGAAAGAAGAACTGAGATCTTACAGAGTCAGGTAAGGTTTCATTTATTTTACCTTTCTTTTTTGGTGGAGTTATTTTGTAGTCTAATTAAGATACTAGAGTGGTAAAAATCTTTGGAGATGTTCATTCTTTTTATTTTGTTTGGCTGCATATAAGAAAAGATATAAAATTGCATATAGAAACATGCATAGTAGTGCCAGTAATCTTTATATGCACCACCAGCAGATAAAAGCCTCTTTGAACTTATATTTCCACTTGTCCACTTACAACTTAAGGTCAGTTGGAGTAACCTATAGCAGCCTCAGCTTTTTCTTTTGCTTTCTGTAAAAACTATGGAGGTTGAACTATTAGCTATTAGTGGCATATTGGGGCATATGGTGTAAGAATGAAGACGATAGAAGATGAAAAAGTTTCGGGCTTAGTTTGGTGCTATCAGTTGAGATGGATAACACAAAGAGTAGAACTAAGGAATTAATTTTTTGATATGGTGAATTTGAGATATAGTTTGGAAGTCAGGAAGATATGTTTAGGTGGAAGATAAGGTTTGGGGATACCTGAGCATATGTAGGTAGTTGTTGAAACATATTTGAGTCTTTAGTAGAAGCCGGGTGCTTTTCATAATTTATCTAAATCTCATATTCCTACTTTGAGGTGTAGATACTGTTACTTTCGTTTTGTAGGAGGAAACTGAAGCTTAGTTTAATAAGTTGGTGAGTGTCCTATAATTAATGGGAAACAGAGCTGAGACTTAAGTTTAGGTCTGACAGCAAAGGTCATGCTTAATTCACTAAGCTCTTGGGGTACAGCAAAAGTGATTGCCGTTGCCTGAGTGAAGAGACATTGGAGCTTTAGCAAGTGTAAGTACAGTTGATCCTTGAACAGTGTGGGGATTAGGGACACTGACCCCCCTCCCCATTACAGTTGAAAAACTGTATGTAACTTTTGACTCCCTCAGAACTTAACTGCTAATAGCCTACTGTTGACTAGAAGCCTTACCGATAAGTTGATAAACATATTTTGTATGTTATATATATTATATATTGTATTCTTACAATAATACCTAGCTTAATGTTTTCAGTGTTTCTAGGGTGTGCAGTTTGTGAGGTTTTCACAAAAAAATTTCCAGTATATTTATTGAAAAAAACCTGCATGTAAGCAGACCCATGCAGTTCAAAACCATATTGTTCAAAGGTCAACTGTATACTGAAGAACTAAAATAACACAGGTTTGAAACCATTTAGTGTGAGAGCACCCTACATTGAATGCATTATTGAGTTAGTATAACAGCTAATACTGTAAGGATAAATAGAACACAAAGAGCAGTAGTAGTGTCTGTTTTTGAAGATAAACATGCAATTTAGATAGTGCCCCAAATTGCATGCTCTTTTTAAGTGAGTGGTTAAAACCTTGGAAAATGCTACAGCTGAATAAATGATGCTTCTGGTCTTATAAACTCTAAAATGTTTAAATGAGTACATGTTGGGGCGCCTGGGTGGCTCAGTCGGTTGAGTGTCTGACTTCGGCTCAGGTCATGATCTCGCGGTCCGTGAGTTCAAGCCCCACGTTGGGCTCTGGGCTGATGGCTCAGAGCCTGGAGCCTGCTTCCGATTCTGTGTCTCCCTCTCTCTCTGACCCTCCCCCGTTCATGCTCTGTCTCTCTCTGTCTCAAAAATAAATAAATGTTAAAAAAAAAAAATTTTAAATGAGTACATGTTGTGTTCTTGGTAGATAATAATGTCACTCTGTGGTATATTTAAGTTAAAAATTTTTTTTGTTTGTTTAAACTTATTTCTCTTGTCTTTATACTTTATTTTGTTCTTCCTTGGTGTTTCTTAGATATCGTAGTAAGGTGTTATCCCGTTGGCTGGCTGGTTTACCATTGCAGCTTGCTCATCTTGGCTCCCGAAATCCTGAGCTCTCAACACAGCTTATTGATATCATCCATACTGCAGCAGCACGAGCAAATAAAGAATTACTAAAAAGTTTACAAGCTTCTGCTCTCCGAATCTATGGTAAGAGTTTAACTGTGTAGGTAACCATTGATCTACCCTGCATTAGGAAAGAAGTTTCTTTAAAAAAAAAAATTTTTTTTAATGTTTATTTATTTTTGAAGGAGAGAGAGACAGAGTGTGAGTGGGGGTGGGGCAGAGAGAGAGGGAGACAGAATCTGAAGCAGGCTCCAGGCTCTGAGCTTTCAGTACGAAGCCATGTGGGGCTCAAACACACAAGCTGTGAGATCATGACCTGAGCCGAAGTCGGCTGCTTAACTGACTGAGCCACCCAGGCACCCCTAGGAAAGAAGTTTCTAAGTGGAACTCTTTAGGTTTGCCTTTCCTTTGAATTATTATAAATTATTCACACCATGGTTAAAGTGCCAGAACAAAATATCAGATAGTAAATTCATTTTCAATAGTAAGTATTTTTTATTAGGATACTTTTAGAAGGTTAATGGTTGTAGATGCTTCTTGGATTCTTAAATTGTCTTTTCAGCCACATGCTGTTTACAAATTCAAAACTGATCAGGTATTTAAAAAAAATTCCTTTGAAGCTTTGGCAGCAAATTAATCATAAAGGATATTTTGTATGACTTCTATATATTTATACTTTTTTATTCACCCTTGGAACTATTTTATATGTTAAGCAAAAATACCAATAAAAGCATATTGGGAGGTATTACATGTATGTAATATGTATTTATTATTGAGATGTAATTCACAAACCATAAAATTTGCCCTTTTACAATGTATATTTCAGTGTTTTTAACATTCCCAAAGTTGTGCAGTCACCACTGTCTGATTCCAGAATATTTTTATCGCCCCAAAAAGAAATTAAACCCATTAGTAGTCCTTCCCCAGCTCCTGGCAACCACCAATCTACTTTCCTGTCTCTATGGATTTGCCTGTTCCGGACATTTGTTACAAATGGAATTATATAATGTAGAGCCTTTTGAATCTGGCTACTTTCACTTAATGTACTGTTGGCAGTATACATGCATATTGTAGTGTGCATGTATCTGTACTTTTTTTTTTTTTTTTTTTTTTGCTGAGTACTAGTATTCCACTCTATGAATCTGTCACTTATATTTACCCATTCATTAAGTGATGGACATTTGGTTTGCTTCCATCCTTTTTGGGTTATATTTTTAAGTCTTTTTTTTTTCAGTACTGCTTATATGTAGATGTCTTCTGCTTTAAATTAGGTTGGTATTGTAATTGTCACTGTTTAGCAAAAGCGCTTGTTTTTTACCGTTTTACTTTGGTTCAATCCCTTTACCCCATCAAAGTTATTATTTCAGACATTGACACTTGGATGTTGTGGAATTATTACAGTGTTAAATAAATATATCTTTAATAATGTTCATTGTTTTACTTTAGAAAATAGTTTAAGTCCTACATATACTTTATGATAAAACTTTTTTATGTAGATGATAAGTTGAAATTCGGTTTAATACAGTAAAAAGTAAGCAAGCACTCAATTTGCTTTACTAATTTAATCTCTGTATATCTTTTATAGTTGACTTTAATATGTGTTACCTACCCCACTAGATCCACAAGAAGGCACTGTGGTGGTTCTTCCAGCAGACTCTCAGCAGCGTTTGGTCCAGCTTGTATATTTTCTACCAAGTCTGCCTGCTGATTTACTTTCTCGGTTAAGTCGTTGCTGTATTATGGGAAGACTCAGTTCAAGTTTGGCTGCCATGCTTATCGGGATACTGCACATGAGGTAGCATCCTCAAGTGAGCTATATTTTAAGTATATAGTCTTTTCTCCCATGCCTTTTACTGGCAGTGTGTAAATTACAGAAGGCTTATACTGCTACTGACTTCATTTGCTTCATTTGCTCTTAATGCAACATTTAAAACTCTTCATCCTATTATTGCTAGATAAAGTTCACTGGAGTAAGACTGTTTCAAGTTTTTTAGTGATTTGTATAGATAGAAATTATCTATAATTTGTACATAATTTACAGATTTTAAATTCTCAAAAGCCTGTAGTAAGGGTTCAGTGGCAGGTGAGAGTACTATGCTTAAATAAAACCTTTGGTGTTAATGGGATTGTGATACAGACCTTTTCAGGGACCTCCAAATTTAACGTAGCTGGTGAAATAAATATGTTTGTGACTCAGGTGAGGAATCAGTTGAAATCTCTTTTTGTGTGTGTGTGGTTAAATGTAGATAACATAAAACTTAACCATTTTAACCGGTTTTAAGTATATAGTTAAAACTGTGCAGTGGCATTAAGTACTTTCACATTGTTGTGCAGCCAGCACCGCTGTCCATCTCCACAACTTTTTTATCATTCCAAACTGAAACTCTGCATGCGTTAAACAGTAACTCCTCATCCCCCTCTCCCCCGGCCCTTAGTAACCACTGTTCTATCTTCATGATAAAAAAAATAAATGTTTATTTTTGAGAGAGAGAGAGAGAGAGAGAGAGAAAGAGATCACGCGATGGGGAGGGGCAGAGAGAGGGAGATACAGAATCCAAAGCAGGCTCCAGGCTTCAATCTGTCAGCACAGAGTCCAGCGTGGGGCTTGAATTCACAAACTGAACTGTGAGATCATGATCTGAGCCAAAGTCAGACTCTTAACCGACTAAGCCACCCAGACACCCCTTCATGATTTAGAGTATTCTAAATACCTCATATAAATGGAATCATACTATATATGACCTTTTGTGTCTTGCTTATTTCACTCAGCATAACTCTTCAAGGTACATCCACATCATATCATGTATCAGAATTTCCTTTTTAAGGTTGACTTAATGTTCGAGTATATGTATATACTACATTTTGTTTATTTTTCCCTTGATGGAAACTTGGTTGTTTCCATCTTCTAGCTTTTGTGAATAATGCTGCTGTGATCATTGGTGTACAGATATCTGTTTGAGTCCTTGCTTTAAATTCTTTTGGCTATATACCCAGAAGTGGAATTGTTGGGTCACATGGTAATTCTCTAATTCTTCGAGGAACTGCTGTAACGTGTTCCACAGTGGCTGCATCATTTTACTCTTAAATGTTTTATAACAGTGTTTCATATTGTGGGTATTCAAAGTATCCTTAAACACCTTATGTTTGTATCATTAGGCATAATATTTTTAGTGTTCAGTAAGATTTATTATTGATTGTGGCTCATAGGGTCTAATATGGTTTTAGGGAGAAATTGAAATCTAGGTGGTACCTGAAAAGTTTAAAGACTAATAACTTCCTTGTGACTTGTACAATACTGATCCTCTATCCTGGTTAAATAGGAGTAGCTCACTTTATTGGTAGACTTCCTATAGCTTGTTTGACAGTCACCTCTTACCATTATAAGACATATCTTGGAATCAGTCACCTAAACTGATTTACCTTTCTTTTTAGCTAGCAGAAGAGAGCTATCGGCAATGTGTTTGTTTATATGTGAAATTCACTCTTACTTCTTCTGTGTGCATGTGCATTAGAGAGACTTGGTCTTACCTTTAAGTGTTTTAAGCATATATTAGTTTCAGTGTTTTTCTTTCTAAGGGAAAAAAATCCTCGTCTAGTAAGCAGTTATTTAGCAGGCCTTTAAAAAAATGAAATGTGGTTTCTTTTTGTTACTGAAGTGGTTTTGTTTATTAACTTCCAGTAGAGGGCACTCTGTTCCTTTGATATAACTGGTGAAGGATCTGTTTTCACGTTGACTTAAAATCAGTTTTTGAAGACTTCTCGAAACTAATTCTCTTTGGAAGCTATGTTTATATCTTTATCAATATCAGTTATGATTGACTTGATAACTTTTGCCAAGGATGTTTTCAATTTTTTTTTCTTTCTGTGGAGATTTGTGGTAACTATTGAGAAAATATATTTACAAATAGTCGGGATTCATAATCACCAAATTAAAAGCATATTGTCAATATAGTTAAAAATCCACCAAGTTAAATTCTGTTTTTTAGCAGAGTCTGTTAGTAGACTTCTCTCTCTGTAGATGTATTGTTCCCATTCAGATGAATCTCTTTTTTTTTTTTTTCAGATGAATCTCTTTTTAAAAAAATAATACAAAATTAGGACTTCTGAACTTTCTTAGGCCAGTGACATCATTATATCACTTCCTAGATTCAGAATTTAACAATAATGTTTGTTTCCCTCAGACATACACTGGGTTATTTCATATCTGGTTTTCTTTTCAAAATACCCCCTTCTGTTCTTAACTATGACTATACACAAGCCAGTTGCTTTTCACAATCTTCCACCTGTACTGTTATAATATTCCATCTAACTTTTGCACTTTTGCCAGGTTAATTTTCCTTAAATATTGCTTTAATTCTGATTTTTGTCTGTTACACTAAGTGTATTATGAGATCAGGTTCTTTTAGGTTTTGTAGTTCTGATGTCCTGTTTGTCTTTATCCGAGAGAGTTAACCCCAAAGAATAGTTTGTTCCATATGTGAAAAACCCATCAGCTAAAAACTGTTAGTATTCATCTTTTTATTTATTTATTTTTGTTTAATTTTTTTTTCCAACGTTTTTATTTATTTTGGGGACAGAGAGAGACAGAGCATGAACGGGGGAGGGGCAGAGAGAGAGGGAGACACAGAATCGGAAACAGGCTCCAGGCTCCGAGCCATCAGCCCAGAGCCTGACGCGGGGCTCGAACTCACGGACCGCGAGATCGTGACCTGGCTGAAGTCGGACGCCTAACCGACTGCGCCACCCAGGCGCCCCTGTATTCATCTTTTTAAAAGTGCAATTAGAGTTGTTGCCCCTATCTAATTTTTATCACCCACTTAAAGTCTTTTAGAGTTTGACTCCCCCTCCCCCCCCATACCATTCTCCTTGTGTTTTCCCCCTTACCTTTGCTCATTCCTTATCCTTTCTGTCCCTAGTTTATTTACAGCTGGATTGGGAAACATAAGACATAAATGTGGAGAGAATCCACACTGTTAGAGAAAAATCTGACAAGGGAGAAATTTGGGACTAAGAAATTTGGCCTGGTTTTTAAGTAGGGTAAATACATGACCTCCTCTGTCAGGAACAGTTTCAGTTTAGTTCTTTTGTCCCAGCTTACCTCAGAAGTGTTCTGGCTTTGACAGTATATATGGTCATCATAATTTTAAGGGCAGTATGATATATTGCTTGTCATTTGTTGAAAGCAGTCTCTTAAATGGATTTTGCTACCTTTTTTAGCCACTGGATGGCACAGTTGCTTTCTGTTTTCACCGGGTTCAAAAGCATATTAGTTTGTTTTCTCATTACCATTTTGTACTCTTTCCCATTGTGCATTTCTGGCTTTTTAAAATAACCTCTCAGTTTTTGTTACTCCTTCCATAAGTCTTTTGCTTATTGTGGGAATAATACTCACAAAAGGGTGTTTCCATTATTTTAACTGCCCAAATTTAAAGAATGGTAATAAATATTAGCTATTTTAACAGTAAATTAAGTGCTTCTAGTTGAATTAGAAACGCCTAATTTTGTCTGACATTTATTCAGATAACTGAAAAAATTTGTAGCCTCAGCTTGTTGGATCTGATGATTCTCAGCAGCCCCCCCCCCCTTTTTTTGGCCATATCTGAGACTAACATTTGTTGTCTTTTCCCTTAGCCTTAACTTGAAGAGAGTTTTTAAAGGAATCACTGGAAACTGATCCCCTACCAGGAACCACATAATCCTCATTTAATGAGAAGCTGCTTTACATTTAACTATTTCCCTAAGTATACCATGAATACTTAGCTGTGCTATTATGACGTAGACCCAGTTACAGCTTTGCACAGTATAGGAACACATGATTATCCTAGAATGACTTTACATGGAATATTCTTTGCCTAACCTAAGATACTTTTTGCTTAGTTAGGAAACGAGCTTGTTTAAACTTAGCTCATTTAAGTAAGCAAGGTAAGACTTTATGAAAATCAAGTAGCAGCCAAACCTGCTACTGAAAAGCAAAGCTTCATCTTGGCTCCTTGGAATCTGATTTTCGAATGGCATGGAAATTTTCTAATTTATACCATATATATGGATCAGTTATGCTTTTTCATGGATATTTTGCATAAGTATGTTAGAAGTTGAACTTCCTATATTCTGGTACTTGAGCCCTTATATTTAAAGTGAATATATACTATGGGTTTTTAAGTTATTAGTGCAGATTTGTTTTGAGTAAAGAAAAATAGTTATGTATTGTGCTGTTTTTCAAAGTCTTCCAAGTTGGTCACCTCTGGTAATAATTCTCCTATTGTTTGTTATAGATCATCATTTTCTGGATGGAAGTATTCAGCTAAAGACTGGTTGATGAGTGATGTGGACTATTTCAGCTTCTTATTTTCAACACTTACAGGTAAAGACATTCACCTGACAGATTAAGGAAAGGAAAAATCTGGTATAAAAGTTCCCCTAAGATTTACTGTCTTATCTGTTTGGTTCTAAGTTTTGAAGATGGTAAATAATCTATTTACCTTGAAATGATTTTTATGGCTAATAAGTGGGGATCTTTGAAGGAATATTTGTATTCTCCAGTGTCAGGCTTTTGAGGCAGGGATATACATTGTTCATGTTTAAATCTCTCAGAGTACAAATACTCTGGAGATGATTTGAATGTCACATGATTATATTCTCATTTATTTCTAAGTCTAATTTCTCAACTTGATTATCTTGCTTTACAGTGAGTTGGACATACTTGACTCTTTCAGATAGGTGCAAACCTCATTGCATACTTTAAAAAGTTGATGAGCAGAATATCCATTTTAAAAATGTTTAAAATGTTCAACTTGATAGCAAGTACATCAGATTTCAATTAGCCATTTTCTACATTCCATTGCTCAAAAGCAAAGTTAGTAAAATGAATCTACAAATAAGTTAGATGTGTAAGTATTATTACTTTTGTTTTAAATGATTGTACTGTTTCAACATTTCTGTTGTATATTTGGAGGATAAAGATGACATTCTTTGACATTTTCTGAAGGCTTAAAATTTAGGAGATTTAATGAATAGGTTAAGATACTCCAGAAAAAACTTGACAAGTGCTGATAATGAGCTGAATCCAAGATACATACTACATACGCGGATAAATGAGTGTTTATATGATAGTTTTGGATGTACCCATTTGAGATAGAAGGCAGGGATTTTATGTTTTAATAGTGGTACGAGTCAAAAGGGTTAGTGGTTTTAGAAAGCTCATTAGGAGTCAGTACTGTGATGTGGCCATCAAACTAGATGGTGACTCTTTAGGCTTAATGTCATGGAAATACAGTGATTTGAACATCAGAGCAGGCCACATCGCTGGTATTCTGATCCTTCTGAGCACTGTCAGGAGATACTGTCAAGTTGTCTATGTAGGTCAGACCAAGTGTATGTGATAGGGGTGGTAAGAGGATCAGAAATTTTGCTGTATAAAGTGTAGTTGGAAGAACTACACATGTATTATCCAAAAAAAAAAAAAAAAAATCCAGAAGGGTTTAGGAGGGAGAGTTTTAAAACATTTGAAGGGCTATTAGAGCTCCTGGGTGGCTCAGTTGGTTAAAACATTTGAAGGGCTAATATACAAAAAAATATATAGATAGTATACATATGAAGGAGTATATCATTTTACTTGTTGATCTGCTTTTTTAAACCTGCCATTAATGGAAAAGCTTATGCCTTTCACATTTTTTAAAGTAAAAGTGGTATGGTTCCCAGTATAAGGGGTAAAACTTAACTTGTTGCTGCATCATATATTAGGTCAGATCACATCCTTTGTGTACATAATTAATAGGAATTTTACTGCCTCCATTGCTAGCAATTCGTTTTTTAAAATATGTGAAAAGCAGAAACTCAGAGAAAGCACAGTAGCTAAAGAATTTAAACTTGAAGGTACATGTCTATTTTTTAAAAATAAGAATGTCATTTGTTTTGTGATTTATTTTTTTAAATTAACTTTCTTTGTACCTAAATTAGGGTTTTCAAAAGAGGAGTTGACTTGGCTTCAGAGCCTTCGAGGAGTTCCTCACGTCATCCAGACACAGCTTTCCCCTGTGCTTCTTTACCTTACTGACTTGGATCAGTTTTTACATCATTGGGATGTTACAGAGGTAATAGTGCATTTAAAAAGAAACTTATGATTATTAAAATTCTGTTCATCAACTACCAATAGTTACTATATGTTAGGATTGCCTTGTAGGAAATCCTTTCAGAGATAAAGAGTAGTATAAGAAATGATCCACATTTTGAGAGCACTTATCTTGGATAGGAGATATATGTTTCTAAAAGAGGAGTGTTTTTCATTACTGGTTGCACTACTAGAACAGAATAAATTAGCAGTCTGAATGGTGGAGATAAATTTATTTTCTTTTATCTAGTATAGAATGGATAGGATAGATGCTTCTATGAAAAGGGAAAATTTGACTTAAGTCTTGAAGGATGTGTAAAACTACTTGGATTTGGTATCTTTGAAGGTGACGTTTTTTAAAAATTATTCTGCAATTCTTTTGGTTTTGAGAATTAGTACATAGTATATTAAAGATAATTTAAAGCCCTGTTTTTCACTAAGTTTTAAAGTTCAATCTACAAATCTTATTTTTAAGATAAATACAATAACTTTAAGCAGTCTTTTAAAATGGGACTTTGATTATCCTTTTATAAACTTAGTTAAAATTTTAAACCATTTAACCTTTGTTTAAAGTTTGTTTATTTTGAGAGAGAGAGAGCATGAGCACGAGCGGGTGAGGGGCAGAGAGAGAGGGAAAGAGAGAATCCCAAGAGGTTCCGCATCATTGGCACAGAGCCCAGTGTGGGGCTCGAACTGTGCGCTGTGAGATTGTTACCTGAGCGAAATCAAGAGTTAGATGCTTAACCAACTGAGCCACTCCGGTGCCCCATCAAGTAATTCAGTTTTCTGATAAACCTTCACAAATGTTAAAATATTAAATATAGACTAAATTAAGCTTTATAGAATATGATAAACCTTAAAAAAGTTATTTTAATACTTTATTTATTTTGAGAAAGAATGAGTAGGGGCAGGGCAGAGAGAGAAGGAGACAGAGAATTCCAAGCAGGCTGTGCACTGATGGCACAGAGCCTGCCATGGAGCTTGAACTCCTGAACCATGAGATTGAGACCTGTGCCAAAGTCAAGAGTTGGATGCTCAACTGACTGAGCCACCCAGGCGCCCCTATAAATATAATAAATCTTAATAACTTAGGCTTTGGTACTGCTTATAGTAAAAATCAAATTAAAATCATAAGTTTTAAATTGGAATTATTAGGCTGATCTTTTACTGTAACGGAATAAATTGTGTTACATGTTACAGATATGTAAGCTAAATATGCAAAAACATAAACATTGATATAAGGTTTTGATTCTCTAAAACATTTCTATAATAATTTCTATTATTTATTTTTTCATTTTTTTATTTCCTACATGAAAAATGCTTATGCAGTAAGAATGTACTAATATCATCCCAAGTAATTTTGGTTTGAACCTTTTTTGCAAATTCTCAGGTTATGTTCTCTGCTAGCTAGTTTCTTTTAATGATTTGGAAGGCCCTTGGTGAGAACACTGACCAATACAGTCTTTCCTTAAAGCTTATAATAGCTAGTCCAAAAGCTTTTTTTTTTTTTTTTTTTAAACCTCTTTGTCATTATTCTCAACAGGGTAGTCTCTAGATTCAAGTTACATCCTACTTTTCTATTTTGTTGCTATAACAATTGATTTTACTCAGCTGATCTATTACTTACTTCTTTTATTCTGTTCTCAATATGCTTAATATTTTCCCATCTGTTAGGACAGTACCTTTTATAGATTTATAATACACTTTTCACTTTGCATTGTTTGACTCTGATCACAATTCTTAGGTATGCCAGTGAATTTATCTTCACTTTATTGCCCTAATGCCTGGTACTATGTTTATATGTATGTTCTCCAACAATACTGGACTTTAAAAAAGTGAAAAGAAATAATGAATTGGTTTAACATCTTAAATTTTATCTTACTTCATAGTAAATGAAGAGAGCTAAGATAGATCTCTTGAGGTTAAGGCCTTGAATATTAGATTGGAGGGATTGGGCTTGCCAACAGTAGTGAGAGTAGTTTTAAAGGACAGACTGTAATTAATGTATGTAAACCATCATGATGTATTGGAGAAAACACTGTATGGGATTATTGGGCTCCAGATTCCAGGCATAGATTTACCAGTGTCTAGTTTGGTAACTTGGACAAGTCATATAGCCTTTATCTGATTATTTAAATTTTTCATAAGCACGTCATCTGTGTAAAGCCAAAATAAAATTGTCATGAAAATGTTATCAGCTGTATTTCTGAAGTGAACATTTCTCAAGGACATGTATTAAACTTCAAGGTTGCTGTCTTTGAAATGTTAAGTCATAATTAGGAAAAATCTGAAAGTCTCATTTTTAGTTTGTGAACTTAAGTGAAGATTCCAGTTTTCTTTTGGATAAATTTTATTATTTAAGTTGGCCTTTTCATGTGAAAATATTTGACATACACATAGTTTTGACATCCTTAATGTAAACATTTATTTTTCTAATTATTTCATTTGAACAAGTTATTAGGACTGGGATTGCTCAGTTGTTTTGTAGTTTCATCTGTTTAAGCCAAAGTGATTCTTTTTCAAATCAGACTTTTTGTTTTTGTTTTTGTTTTTTTGAGTAGGTATTCACAAAATACAATTCAGAACAGAGGATAATATTAAAAAAGTCTTCTTCCACTCCCTCTCAACTACCCATTTTTCCTCCCCGGTTTCTAAGTAAACGTGTTCTTTCAGATATCTTCTGTCTTCACAAATGACTAAATATATTGTCATTTTTTTTTTTTTTACAGAAGTAATATCCTTTATACGCTAACCTAGACCTTGTCATTTTCACTTGTATCTTTGTTATTATTTCTGAGCACTAAAGGAAGAGTTGTATGACCTTCCTGTTAATGATGGAAACTGTAGTTAACAGGGAACGAGCAAAAAGAGAACAGGAATCTCTGTGCAGAGATACCTTTTAGAAATGGAGATTTCTACTCCAGAGCCAATGAAAGGTTTTAAGGTTAATGTTAATTGTCATTTACAAAATATTGATTAGTTGTAAAAGAATGTTTTTTAACATGGATAAGCTCAGAATAATAATAATTATAATATATAAATTCAGCTTAAGAAATAAGAACATTTTTGTTTTTTTTATTAAAAAAATTTTTTTTTCAACGTTTATTTATTTTTGGGACAGAGAGAGACAGAGCATGAACGGGGGAGGGGCAGAGAGAGAGGGAGACACAGAATCGGAAACAGGCTCCAGGCTCTGAGCCATCAGCCCAGAGCCCGATGTGGGGCTCGAACTCACGGACCGCGAGATCGTGACCTGGCTGAAGTCGGACGCTTAACCGACTGCGCCACCCAGGCGCCCCAACATTTTTGTTTTTGAAACCCGTGTCCCTTTCCCTTCAGAGTAACACTGTCTTTAATTTTATCATATTTTTGTTTCTTTACAGTTTTATCATAATTAGCATGTAACTCCAAACTATATTGTTGAGTTTTACGTGTTTACAAGTGAAACATTTTTTAGTAATTTTCTTTTTATTCAGTATATTCTTAAAGGTATCTATGTTAATGTGTAAGCAGTAATTCATTGTTTTCGTTGCTGTATAGTATTCCATTGCAGTAAGATACCATGATTCATTGCTTTTGTAGTTTGAGTATTTTTAGCATTCCATTTTACCTCTACTTTGGCATATTAGCTATGCCTGCAGTAAGATACCATGATTCATTGCTTTTGTAGTTTGAGTATTTTTAGCATTCCATTTTACCTCTACTTTGGCATATTAGCTATGCCTCTTTGTTTTGTTTTTAGGTGTTTGTTCTTTAACTTAATACAGCCTACCTTCAAACTATACTACTTTATACCATAATATAATGTGTAATGATATGTGAGGTCATTCTTATGTTTTTCTGTATGTAATGTTTTTTTTTCCTCTATATGCTTTTTTCTTCCTACATGTTGTCAAGATAATCTTTTTTATCACTTTCTTCAGCAGTTTGATTGTATTAATTAATGTCTTGGTGTTACTTTCTTAATTTTTTTTTTTTTTAAACTTTGATATTTGCTGAATGTTTTACTAGGTTTATAGTTTATTGTTTTGGGGAAAAAAATGTCATTCATTCCTTCAAAAGATGTTTTGGTTCCCTTCTTTGGGACTTAATTTACTTGTATGTTAGACCACTTGACATTGTCCTGTAGACCTTTGAGACTCTTTAACCTTTTTTTGCCATCTCTTGAGAAAGTATGCTGTATCTTCAAGTTCACTGATCTTTCCTGCATTATCTAATGTGCTATTTAAATCTTAAAGATTTTTTTAAAATTAAGATTTCTTTTAGAGCAGTTCTAATTTGACCGAAAAATTGAAGGGAAGGAAAAGGTATCTCCCTGTATAATCCCTTCCCCCACATTTGCATAACCTTCTCCCTTATCAACATCCCCCACCAGAGTGGTATATTTGTTATAATTAATGATTCTATATTGATATAATTACCCAAAGTCCACAATATACATTATGGTTTACTCTTGGTGTTACACATTTTATGGATCTGGACAAATGTATAATGCCACATATCCATCATTATGATCTCATACGAGTGTCTTTACTACCCTGATATCCTCTGTGCTCTGACTGTTCATTCTCCATGTCCCCCAACCCCTGACAACCACAGGTGTGTGTTTGTTTTCACTGTCTGTAGTTTTACCTTTTCCAAAATGTCATACATTTGGGAGTATGCAGTATATTGCCTTTTTTAGATTGGCTTCTTTCACTTCATAATACTCATTTAAGATTCCTCCTTGTTTTTTCGTGGCTTCATAGCTCATTTCTTTTTATTGCTGAATAATATTACATTGGATGTACCAGTTTATCTGTTCACCTGCTGAAGGACATCTTTGTTGCTTCCAAATTTTGATAATTATGCATAAAACTGTGTATATAGGTTTATAAACATCTGTGTGTAGTTTTTGTGTGGACATGTTTTTAACTGCTTTGGGTGAATACCAGGGAGAGCCATTGCTGGATTATATGGTCAGAGTGTGTTTAATTTGTAAGAAATTGTCTTCCAAAGTGGTTATACCATTTTGCAATCTTATCAGCAGTGGATGAGTTTCTGTTGCTCCAGATCCTTGCCAGCATTTGGTGTCAGTGTTTTGAATTCAGGCTATTGTAATAGGTATGTAGCATCTCATTATTTAATTTTGATTTCCTTGATAACCTGTGATGTGGAGCATCTTTTCATATGTTTATTTGCCATGTCTTCTTTGGTGAGGTATCTATTATGGTCTTTGGCTCATTTGTTAATTGGGTTGTTTTCTTTTCGAGTTTTAAGTGCTCTTTGAATATTTTGGTTAACAATCCTTTATCAGATATATTTTTGCAAAGATTTTCTCCCAGTCTATGGCTTGTCTTTTCATATTTTTGGCATCTTTTGCAGAGAAAAATTTTTTAATTTTAATGAAGTCCAGCTTCTTTGTTTCTTTCCTGAATTGTGCCTTCAGTATTGTATCTATAATGTCATCACCATTTGTAGGTCGTTTAGGTTTTTCTTCTAAGTCATTACAGTTTTGCATTTTGTATTTTACATTTAGGTCTGTTATCCACTCTGAGTTAATTTTTGTGAAGAGTCTAGATTCATTTATTTGTAGATGGATTGTTAAAGCACCATTTGTTGAAAAGACTCCATTGTCAAAGATCACTTGACTACGTGGGTCTGTCTTGCTGGGCTCTCTGTTTTGTTCCATTCATCTATTTGTCTATTCTTTAACCAATATTGCAGTGTCTTGATTAGTATAGCTTTAGTGTAATTTATGAAGCTGTGTAATATCAGTCCTTTAACTTTATTCTTTTCCTTTAATATTGTGTTGGCTATTTTGGGTCTTTTTCCTGTTTAAATAAACTTCAAGATCAATTTGTTGATATCCACAAAATGACTTACTGTTTTTTTGTTTTTTATTTTTAATGTTTGTTTATTTTTGAGAGAGCGAGAGCAAGCAGTGGAGGGACAGAGAAGAGGGAGACAGAGAATCCCAAACAGGCCTCACACTGTCAGCACAGAGCCTAATGCAGGGCTCAAGTCCATGAACCGTGAGATCATGACCTGAGCCAAAATCAAGAGTCGGATGCTTAAGTGACTGAGCCACTCAGGCCCCCCTAACTTACTCATGACACTGATAGCAAGAGTAGTATGCACTGGGGCGCCTGCGTGGTTCAGTCATTTGAGTGTCTGACTCATGTGGCTCAGGTCATGATCTCACAGTTCATGGGTTTGAGCCCTGCATCGGGCTGTGTGCTGACAGTTCAGAGCCTGGAGCCTGCTTGGGATTTTGTGTCTCCCTCTCTCTGTCCCTCCCCTGCTTGTTTGTTTTCTCTCTCTCTCTCTCTCTCTCTCTCTCTCTCTCTCTCTCTCAAAAATAAATAAAATTAAAAAACAAAATAGCATGCACTACCAACTCAACCAGCCAGGTGCCCCCTCAACAGTGTTCTTTTTTAAATTAATTGATTTTTAATTTTAGAGCAGGGGAGAGGGGCAGAGAGAGAATCCTAAGCAGCTGACGCAGGGCTTGATTCCACGACCCTGGAATCATGACCTGAGCTGAAATCAAGAGTCAGACCTTCAACTGACTAAGCCACCCAGTACCTCTCAGTAATGTTCTATACACCCCAAATTGTTCATTGTATTTACTTGTAATATCTGTTTTGTTTCCTTCAATTTGGTAAAGTTCCTCAGTCTTTCTTTGTCTTTCATTGACGTCGACACTTTGAAGTACATTGGGACAGTTATTGTGTAAAATTTTCCTCCCATTTGGATTTATGTTTCCCTATGGTTAGATTCAGGCTATATGAATTTGGTAGGAATATGACACAAGTGATGCTGTGGTTTTCTGACTGCATCCTGTCAGGTGGTGCATGGTTTTGATTTGTCCCATTAGATACTCACTTTGATTACTTGATTAAGTGCTGTCTGTCTACTTTTCCACTGTTTACTTTTTCCCCTTTGTAATTAGTAATGATTTATGAGGAGATACTTTGAAACAGTGTTAATGTCCCAGTCATTTTTATTAGTCTATTTATTAGTTTGTGTTAATATGGTTTCCTATTTTATTCAGTGGGTCACTATAGAATATAGTGGTTTCTTTGTTCTTCTGACATGTACTCATTTTTTTCTGAGTACGTCTTTACTTCCTTGTACCACAGATTGTTCTAGATTCATACGTGATTTTCACTGTCCCAGCCCTGCAATCAGGTATTTTTCGAAGAGGCCAATTTTCCTTTAAGTGGAGAATGGTATCTTGAAACCAACTTCAGGACTCTGGGTGTGGTCATTGCTTTTGGACCCTGGTGCTCCCAGACTGTCGGTGGACAGAAATCAGGAATTTAACACTACAGGGTTCATTCTAGTTGTCTTCTTTTCCTCTTGTACCTGCCTTTTCTGAAGGTTAAGAACCCTGGTTTCCGTTATACTTAATTTACTTGATCAATTTCTTTGTCCATAGTTGATCTTTTGGTGCTATCCCTCTCCCATGCAGGTATCTTCTTTTTTTTGTTTTTGTTTTTTTTCCCCCATGCTGGCATCTTCACTCCATTTGAACTCCCAACTCTGTGGGGACAGTCTACTTCTATTTATTCATGAATGGCCTTCTCTGGGCCACTGCAGCTCTCCTACCCATTCCAGTGCTGTCTACCTAACTCAGCCCCACCCAGTGGCTTTAGAACTGAATTGTTCAGGAAGGGAAGGGGTGGTGGAAGGGAAGGGATTAAATGGTTATTTATTGGGAATGAGCCCTTATTTTGTTGTTGTTGTTGTTGTTGTTTTAGTTAGTGCTCGTTCATGCATCCATGAGCAGGGTGGGCAGGCCAGAGAGAGAGCTTGCTTGCAAGCAAGCAGAGGACAGTCAGCAGGGGAGAGAGAATCGAAAGCAGGATTTGCTCTGTCAGTGTGGGGCCTGACGTGGGGCTCGAACTCAGGAACCATGAGCTTATGACTTGAGCCGAAACCAAGAGTCAGATGCTCGAGCCACCCAGGCACCCTGAATGGGCCTTCTCAATTGCAATTTACCTTTTATTAATGAAAATATTCACTGCTTGTTTTTGAGTAGGAAGACGGTATTAGAAATACGTTGTTTACATTGTTACTTATAAGCATAGAAGAGAAGAAAAATTGCCATGTGTAAACTCTGGGTGGTATTAATTTACAAGAGGTTTTCCAGGGAAATAATGCATAGAGCTGTTGATTTTTTTCAGAGTTGACTGACCATTCCCTTAAATTTAGCTGGACTGTCCTCTTTCTAGATTGATATTCTTCTTTTCCACCAGTCTTTTCTTTGTCTTTCCAATGTGATTCTTTTCACATATTTCACTTTTGGCACTCCCCTCAGCTTCTGGAATGGTGTAATGAAGTCTCTGAAGGACTTGATGTTGGCTTCCCTCCTCGTGTTTCCTTGAGAACTTAGAAAATTAAAAATACTAAGGATTTGACTCTCACTTCCCTTATATTTTTCTTCTTTTCCTGTGGACTGTTCTCTTCCTTTTACTTTTGGGGAATAGGAGGCAGTGTTCTATTAATTTGAACAGGGTATTAGTATTTTCTGGATCATAAGTGTTTTTCTATTGTATGTTTTCTCACCAAATGGAAAAAAGGCTTTTCAGTCCTTTGTTCACATCATTCAGATTTTTCTGTTGTAGCACTTATTAATAGAAATAGTCTTTACTTTGGTAGATTGAAGCTACTCTTTTAGGGCTGTGAGAAGAGTTTCTCAGTCTTTCATTCCTGTACCTGGTACCTAATAGGACTAGTTCAGTGCTTAGTAAATGTTTAAATAATGAGTTGTTTGGAAAATTAGCCCATATATGAGATGTGATTGAGTGACCTTTGATACTTGCATCTTCAAAGTCATTATTTTCAAGAAACTAAAATTAGAACTATGTTATGATCCAGTAATTGCACTATTAGGTATTTATCTAAAGGATACAGAAATACAAATTTGAAGGGTTACATGCACCCCAATGTTTATAGCAGCATTATCAATAGCCAAACTATGGAGAGAGCCCAAAAATGTCCATTGACTGGTGAACAGATAAAGAAGATAGGGAAGAGGTGGTATAGATAAACAATGGAATATTACTCAGCCATTAAAAAGAATGGAATCTTTCCATTTGCAACGATGTGGATGGAGCTAGAATGTATTATGCTGAGTGAAATAATCAGAGAAAGACCAATACCATATGATTTCACTCATGTGTGGAATTTAAGAAACAAAACAGATGAACATATGGGAAGGGGGAAGAAAGAGAAGAAAACAAACTGCAGGAGATTCTTTAATGATAGAGAACAAACTGTGGGTTGTCAGAGGGAGCGTTAGATGTTGTATGTAAGTGATGAATCACTGAATTCTATTCCTGAAACCAGTGTTGCTCTTGTAAACTAAAATTTAAATTAGGAAAAAAAAAGTCATTTTTTTTAAGTGTCCTGTTGTATATAGGGTGAGTAGGTTAAAAAAAAGTCTATAGAACTGATTTCATCCTGATTTGGTTACTGGTTTTCTCCTTTTCTGACAGACAGTTTGTCACAGTTTATTGGTTATCCCTGCCCGAAGCCAGAGTTTTGACATCCTGCAGAGTGCCATCAGTAAGCATTTGGTAAATATACTTAAAAATTTTTTTTTGTTGCTACTTAAAAAAGCGTAGAGAATCCTTGGTTAAAAGTGGGTTTGCCATAGGCAAGGAGAGAGTGTCTAGACTGAGAAGTCTTGATGTTTTTCTTGGCTGTTACTAATTAATTCTGACCTTGGGAAAATCCCCCTTTTCCAGGACCCTACTTTCTACATCTGCAATGAAGGGCCTTTAAAAAAAAAAAAAAGTTTATTTGGGAGAGAGCACGCACAAGGGAGGGGCAGAGAGAGAATCCCAAGCAAGCCCCGTGCTGTCAGTTCAGAGCCCGACAAGGGGCTTGATCTTACAAACCACAGGATCATGACCTGAGCCAAAATTGAGTCAGATGTTTAACCAATTGAGCCACCCAGGCACCCCTGCAATGAAGGGCTTTAAAATTATACCTCAGGTTCTTCTGACACATAGTGCTTTAATGAACACAAACCTGGTGTTTGTGTATTGGGAATCCAGCATCCAGACTGGGGTCTGATTTCCACCTTGAATATTTGGGTTCTAAACGAGGTATATAGCCTAACAGGTTCAAGGCCTGGCCACTAGAAGCAGCAAGCTAAGCCTTGCGACTGTTTGGTCTTCTGGCTAGTCGGTGTCTCTTGTTCCCAAAAACCTGGGATTTTGCTTTTTAGCTTCCTCCAATGTTTATGTTTAGATTTTTGGCTTATTATAATTATCCTTAGTGCAGAGGAAACTCCCACAGTTTTATCTTTCAGGCACTGTCACTTTTTTGGGTAATTTTATAGGTACATTCCAACCCCCTTTTCTCCTTTAAAATGTTACTTCCCTTGAGTTGGAAGAGTACTGCTTTGAATTTCCAGTGCTCTTTTCTCTCTGTGGTCAAACTTCTAATCTTTATCCTGTGTGTCTCTAAAGATCTCTACCACTTTTCTTTTCACCTCCACTCCAGATATTTATGCCCTCCTTTGACTACATTCATTATTCTAGTAAAAGATTAACATGCCAGTCTTGGGCACTATTTTCAAACAGCCTGATCAGAGCCTGCAGACTTTTTCATGATGACTTAACAGTAGTTTCCAGGAGATTTAAACCATGCATACATAACAGTTGTAAGTTAGAGTCCACCTTAATGACAGATAGTAGAGTCCAGATGAATACACAAACCATGATGTCCCTTATCGGGGTTTTGAGGCAGTGAAGCAGTCAAGTGTTAAGTATAGTAATGTCTTACTCCAGGGTGTTTTACTTAGCCATGTCTGAATGACTAGCTAAATTAAAGGGCAGGGGTAGGCTAATTGTAAAATGAACTTCGGTTTGTACATTTAATTACCTGGGATGGAGGTGGTGCCAGAAATGAGAGTTTTCTAGTCTGAAGAATCTAAAAATCATGGAAATGTGGTTGGTTGTATCAGGATTTGGGGCGGGGGGAGGGTGCATAAAGTAATCCTTTCAAATGATATTTCTGACCATCAGAAATTGTAATATCTTAAATTTTAGTAGACTCATGGAGGGAAGGCAGTAGATTAGGTTAATAGTATTTCTTGAGTTGGCATGTTTTCAAAGTTATTTAACGTAGTAATTAAATTCTTTTCTTTTTTAAGTTTATTTTGAGAAAGAGAGTGCGTGTGCGCATGCAGGAGAGGGGCAGAGAAGTGGAGGAGAGAAATGCAAGCAGGCTCCATGCTATAAGTGACACAGAGCTCAATCTTACGGTTTGTGAGATCATGACCTGAGCCGAAATCAAGAGTTGGATGCCTACTTGACTGAGCCACCCAGGCACCCCTAGTAATTAAATTCTTAAGGGAAAACAGGACCTTAAGTTGTGGCAGGTTGTGTGTATAATGTATGCACTGTTTTTCAGTAGAAGTGATGTTAGGTTAACTCTCCAGTTAATGGGATTTGTTTTTTTCATGGAGAGAAGGACGGTTGTGAAGAGGTCATTAATCTAATTTTTCTCTTCCTAGGTTGGGCTGACTGTAATTCCTGACAGTACAGCTGGCTGTGTTTTGGGTGTTATCTGTAAGCTCCTGGATCATACGTGTGTACTTAGTGAGACTCTACTACCGTTTCTGGCTTCTTGTTGCTACAGTCTTCTTTATTTTCTGCTCACTTTAGAGAAGGGAGAAGCAGAACATCTAAGAAAAAGGTAATAGTTTTTGTATTCTTCAACTTTAATTTTTTTCTACCTATTCCAGTTTTCCCCACCAAATAAGTAAATAAGAATAAATAAAATCAAAAAATTTTTTAAAGAGGAAAGAGTGAAAGAAAATTAGATTTAATAAATACCCTGAATTGTCTTTCAGAATTTGTATAAACCTTAACTGGATTTCTCTTTATTGTTTCATAAATTCCCTTTGTATTGTAAGAGGATTTTTAGTTTTTGTTTTTCTTTTAAACTACAAATTTGAAAAGTTAGATGGCATTTTAAAATTTCTTGGGAGCTTTCATTATTAATGTTGCTGTAGGTCTAGCAAGGAAAAAAAAAATCTACCTTTACAAGAATGCAATCACTAATAAATACAAGCCTTTATTAAAACTAGCCAGAGTAAAAATCTTTAAATTCTTGGATTTAAGGAAATTTCTAAGATATTGGTGTTTATATTAGTACTTTAGCTCTTACATACTATTCATACTAAAGTTTCTAGCATAGTTTGGAACATTTCACTTTAGTTTAAAAAAGTATTCTCATGCTTATGTTCTTATTGGTAATGCCTGTTAAAATTTTGGGGCGCCTGGATGGCTCAGTCAGTTAAGTGTCTGCCTTGGGCTCAGGTCATGATCTCGTGATTTGTGAGTTCAAGCCCCACCTCATGCTCTGTGCTGACAGCTCGGAGCCTGGAGCCTGCTTCGGATTCTGTGACTCCCTCTCTCTCTGTGTCCCCTCCCCTGCTCATGCTCTGTGTCTGTGTCTCAAAAAATAAATAAACGTTAAAATTTTTTGTAGGAGGTTTTTAAAAAAAATCTAACAGATGAACAAAGATCAGAAAATAAAAATTATTCTATTGCCTGTTAACATTTTAATATTTGTCTTTCTAGTTTTTTTAACTTTTATATATCATAAGAATAAACACGTATATAAAGAGTAAGTTTAAACTGAATATCCATTTAACCAACTTCCACGTTCAGAAATAGAACATCATCAACACACACTCTGTGTAATCTCTAGTTAGATTTCTCTTCTGTACCCCCCAGAGATCACTTTTGCATGTTAAATAACAAAAATTCAGCCTGGTACATTTTAAACATCTAATTGGGTTTATTAATTGATTAATTAATTGGGCAGCATCCCATTTAGCAAGTAGAGGGGAGCTCTAAAGGACTACAGAATAGGAAAGTTGTTTTTTTTTAAATTTTTTTTTAACGTTTATTTATTTTTGAGACAGAGAAAGAGCATGAATGGGGGAGGGTCAGAGAGAGAGAAGGAAACACAGAATCCGAAACGGGCTCCAGGCTCTGAGCTGTCAGCACAGAGCCCGATGCGGGGCTCGAACCCATGAACTGCGAGATCGTGACCTGAGCCGAAGTCGGACGCTTAACCGACTGAGCCACCCAGGCGCCCCTAGGATAGTTTTTTAAAGGTAGACAGGGAGTTGAAAGAAGGAAATTATTAGTAAAGAATCCATTGTTGAGGCAGGGAGACTCTCCGGAATCGTAAGGATCTGTCAGTACGTTTTTCCTAGTGCTGATCAAGAAGTTCCCATGTTGACTGGTTAAAGTTTTTTGGGGGTTTGAAACTGCAGTTAGGTTAGGTATTAAATCTTGGTTTACTGACTTAGGGCCTTCACCTGAGTGATGCCATTTTGAGTCTATAGGTTTTTTGTTTTTGTTTTTTTTCTTAATGTTTGTTTATTTTTGAGAGAGAGAGGAGAGAGAGAGAGAGACAGAGACAGAGACAGAGTGTGAGTGGGGGAAAGGCAGAGAGAGAGGGAGACAATCTGAAGTAGGCTCCAGGTTCTGAACTGTCAACCCAGAGCTCGATGTGGGTGGAACGTAACCAACTGTGATACCATGACCTGAGCTGAAGTCAGATGCTTAACTGACTAAGCCACCCAGGTGCCCCTGTAGTTTTCTTGTTAAGTTGCCTTCTAACTAAAAATTTTGTGTGTATCTGTAAACAATATAATTTTTGTTTGGCATATTTTAAGAATATCCTACTGTATGTTTTTGTGATTTGATTGTAACCATTGTTGTCATTCATGTTGATTGAAAAACTGATTTCATTTTTGTTTCTCCATACCAGGGCTAAGCAAACTTTTCTGTAAAGAGTCAGATAATAAAATATTTTAGGTTTTTCGTGCCAGTAAGTCTCTTGTCAGAGCTGTTCAACACTGCCCTGGTAACACAAAAGCAGCAACAGATTACATGTAAATGAATGCATGTGACTGTGTTTCAATAAAACTATTTACAAATATGGGCTCTGAGCACAACTGGCTCCAGTACAGGTGCTCTACAGTATTTTGTCATGTGAATGTATCCCAACTTACCAGTTTTGCTGTCAAAGATCTTTTATATACACACACACACACATATACACACACATATATACACATATAAATAGGTATATATATACACATATATAAATATGTATTTATATATATACACACATATGCACATATAAATATAAATATTCATATGTAATATATAATTATAATATATTAATATAATTGATGATTAACAATTATGTAATTATAACCAATATTAATATTTATATAATATATATAATTATATATATAAATATATACACACATACACATATATATACACTCTTAGGAAAACCTAGGAATGGCTGTTCGTACGGTATTTCTTCTGTTGCTTGTGGTACCCAGGTCTCTTGTATTTCTCTTTGGCTTGACAGTTTTCTTAATTGTGTTGTGTGAAGGTGGAATACTAAACTTTATTGATCCATTCACTGTACTTATATTTGGTATTATGTAGAATCCATGAGCCTTTTTAGCACAGTTTTGATCAGCAGTCCACTCAAGTTAAAGTAGACAATGGATATATTGGGTCATTACAGGAGTAACTCATAAAATAAAACCCAAGGGCTAGGAATTTTGGAGGCAGGAATTGAAACCCATCAGGAACCAAAGTGGTTTTCTCTACTTTTTCTTCTGGATTGTGTAGTCTTTATCTCTGTGCCTTTGCCTCATTATTAGCTATGTCTGCAGACTGGCTTTTTTCTCCTTGTACGTGGCTATCCTAGCCTGGCTGTGCATGAGTCAATACTCCAAATAAAGTCTCCAAAAAGAGGATCTGGTTGGCTTAGAATGGAGTCAGTATCCACCTTTGATGGAGATGCTGCATGATGGAGTTGGGGAGGTTGATCAGATTGTGAAAGGGTTGCTGCTTCCACATCTAGAGGTAGTCAGATTCTCTTTGAACGATCTGGGGACCACTCCTAATACGAAAACTATAACAGACTAAGGTCAGAGCCTTTAGCAGTCAGAGGATTCTTTGTCCAAAGGGTATTGCTCCATTTAATGTGGTTGGCTACAAGTCCATTTACCTTCATCATAAAACGTTTTTGTTCTGCCCTATAGTGAAACCAAGGGAATGGTGCTTACTAAAATTAGGATTTACCGTTTCTGGCCTTTCATAATCTAGTAACATGGTAGTCCACTGACTGGCTTCTTTTCTGAAATCCATTTTGGTTCCTTGTGAATACATCTTTCTCTGCATATCTGCCCTGTTTAAAACATTGAAGAGGCTCAGAATCCAGGGCACAGCATTAAAATTTCATGAAGTTTGTTTTTGTTTTTAAATAAACTACTTTCAAAGTGGGGCTTGAATTCATGACCCCAAGATCAAGAGTCGCATGCCCTACTGACTGAGCCAGGCATCCCAAGTTTTTTTTCTTTCTACCAGTGGGATATTCTGATTTTACCAGTGGGATTTTTGATGGTATGATAGTTGAATAATGTTCAGTGGTAGAAAACAGTATGCATATGTAGATTATTGTGTTCTTTGGCTAATTCTGTGTTATATATGATCACCAGAGCTTTAAGAATGTCCTGGTAAGCCCAGGAAAGTGTTGATTGCTAGGCTTCCTGGAACTTACCGAGTAGGGGAGAACAGCTGATTCTTCATTGGATTTGCTTATTCAGCTGTGACGAAACCCAGTTGTTAGTTTTGATTTGTGGGGTTTTATCAGAAAACACCACATTTCTTAAAAGGACATTTTCAGTTTTGGAAAATACAGAAAGGGTACTTCTGTGTGTGTTGGCTCACTGGCTCATTTTTGTCTGTTACTGTAGGGACAAGCTGTGGGGGGTCTGTGTCTCCATCCTGGCTCTCCTGCCTCGAGTCCTCAGGTTGATGCTGCAGAGCCTGCGGGTGAACAGAGCTGGACCTGAGGAGCTGCCTGTTGTGGGCCAGCTGCTTCGCCTGCTGCTTCAGCATGCACCCCTCAGGACTCATATGTTAACCAATGCCATCTTGGTGCAGCAGATCATCAAGAATATCACCGTAAGCATGGAACAGGGCTTTGTATTATTACTAGAAAAGGGATTCATGAGGAGGGCATGGGTGGGGTTCTCTGGGGAGGCTAGGCCTCCAGTGCATTGACTGACTCCTGGAATGAAGCCCACTGTGGTGATTTCCCAGGTTTTCCCCTGCTGACTAGCACCTGTCACTTAGCCAGAGGGAGGTCTTTGATCCAGAGTCAGTAATAAAAGGCTTAAAATATTCAAATTGAATTGGTCACAGGCAGCTTAGAAAAGGTACAGAGCATCAGAATCACTCCTACCAGGATTCTGGTACAGACTCTTGATTAACTGTGCTTATTCAGCATGTTTTTAAACCTGAGTTGTTTAAAAAAAAATTTTTTTTTGATGTTTATTCATTTTTGAAAGACAGAAACAGAGCACAAGCAGGGGTGGGGCAGAGAGAGGGGGACACAGAATCTGAAGCAGGCTCCAGGCTCAGAGCTGTCAGCACAGAGCCCGACGCGGGGCTTGAACTCAAGAACTGTGAGATCGTGACCAGAGCCAAAGCCCGATGTGCAACCGACTGAGCCACCCAGGGGCCCCTAAGCTAAGTTGTTTTACTTAGCTGTAGGAATAGCAACTTCATTGAGTTTTGGTAACCATAAAGTGAGATCATTCAGGTAAAGTTTTTAGTGAAACTGACATTAAGTGCTCAACAAATGTTAGTTGTCACTGAAAACATTTAGCAGGAATAGGCTTATGGCCAGTTCCTAGTCACTTAGTTCACTGGAGAATAAGAGGAAGTTAAGAAGTTGCAGGCTTCTGCTTTGTGTAATGGCTGGTTCTGCATTCATCTGTATCTGTTTTGCAGGGGCAGCTCTGTCTAGGATTCCTTTGGTGTTTTTGGTTTGGAAGAGTTAGAGGTTTTTTCTGTAGGTATTTGGGGGTTTATTAGTTGATACCTGTAGTAGTACTTCAGAGTAATAGAGCTTATACGTGTATATAACACAAGTTCACGTTCTGAATATTCTCAGTAGGCTTGTAGAAATAATGAAAGAAGCAGCAGAATAATTCAGAAATAGAAGGGAAGAAAAGGCAAGAATTTGGATTGTTCAGAGGTTAGAGAATCAGCTCACCTCTATAAGGAAGAGAATGACAGATTGTCAGTCGGCCTTGCAGAATTATTCTCAGTTGATGTTAATGCAAAGATTGTGAGACTCGAGCATACCAAGGGAAGTCCAGAGTGTGGAGATGGTTGATGGTGAAATGTCATTAGTTCCTGGCAATACTTGAGAAGGAACAGATGAAACGAGAAACTGGTAGCACTTGTACTTGAGGTTGTACCCGGGAATTTTCACTACCTGTGGTAATGCCCAATTAACAAATATCCTGTGGTGATTGATAAATGGAGGAGATAGGATTGAGGTGGTTCTGAGATCTCGTTTGGGTGTGAAAAATACTGTCAGGTAGCATAACAACTTTGATATAATTCTCAAATTACTTTTGTTTTTCTCTGCAGACATTGAAGACTGGAGGTATTCAAGAACAGTGGCTCACAGACTTACATTATTGCTTCAATGTGTATATCACTGGGCATCCCCAGGGGCCTACTGCATTGAGTACAGTGTATTGAGTACAGTAAGAGGCACCATGGTACCTCCTGTTTGAAATTGTTTATTCACGTCTATCTAATTTTGAAGAGAAACTGATGTAATGTTTGTCATTAAAGCTGAACTTTTAAAGAAGTTGTTTATGAACCTTCCTTTGCACTAAAGTAGAAAAATAACACAGGCTGGCTTCTTGGACCAGGACATTATACTTGGTCACAGGTGGGTAGAGTATTTTGCATTTCATAGAAACTAAATATTTACAAAATATGGAATGATACAGTACCTTCTGTTATTTACCAAGAACGAATCTTTGTGGTCTCAGTTCTAGTTCATTCAGACAGCAACAGAAACCAATTTTTTATTTGGGAATGGTTGCCTTTATCCATCATGACATTCAGCTCCTCACTGTGGAGTTCTGTTATTTACAGAGGTTTTCTAGCTCCTTCTGCAGGAGCAAGATTTCAAGATAGTACTACAGTTGTTTGAGGTTTTCCTCAAATGGTACTTGGTTTGATTTAGATAATTCTTCTTTCAAAATTACTTTCTACTAATGACCATTATTTCTTTTAAAATTATAAGCCATATATAGTGATTTATGCTGACACCCACACCCCCAGTCAAAAAATCCATGTATAACATTTGACTACCCCAAAATTTTACTACTAATAGCCTACTGTTGACCAGAGGCCTTACTGATAATCAATTTACACATATTTTTTTCTGAGTGAGAGCGGGGAAAGGGAAGAGGGAGAGAGAGAATCTTCTAAGCATGCTCCACGCTCAGCGTGGAGCCCAACACGAGGCTCAATCTCATGACTGGGAGATCATGACCTGAGCTGAAGTCAAGACTCAGACGCTTAACCAACTGAGCCACCCAGTCACCTCTACACCTATTTTGTATACGTATTATATACGTAATTCTTAAAGCAAGCTAGAGAAAAGAACACATTTGCAGTACCATGGCTATATTTATTGATACTATATACATTTATTGGAAAAAAATCCATGTTAAGAGGACCCACACAAACCTGGTTGTTCAAGGATTAACTATTTTCATAATTATGAAATAATTAGCAAATTGTAACAAAAATCAAGGTAACTAACACTTTATTGCTACTTATCTCTACCTGTCAGGACGGGTGGCAATAATCTTAAGAAAATGGAAATGCTCCTACTACAAATATTTGGGCCTAACATGCCACTGTTTATGCCTTCTGTCTACATTCCTATGGTAGCTTTGCTCTTAAAAATATGAAAAAACTGGGGCACTTGGGTGGCTCAGTTGGTTGAGTATCCGACTTCGGCTAAGGTCATGATCTTGGAGCTTGTGAGGTTAAGCCCCGAATCAAGCTTGCTGTCTGCGCAGAGCCTGCTTCCAATCCTCTGTCCCTTCCTCCCACTCCACTCCCACCCCTTTCCCTGCTTACGCTCTCTCTCAAAAACAATTTTTTATTTTTGAGAAGAGAGAGAGAGAATCCAAAGGGGAGGAACAGAGAGGGGGACACACAGAATCCAAAGCAGGCTCCAGGCTCTGAGCTGTCAGAACAGGGGGCTCAAACCCATGAACCATGAGTTCATGACCTGAGCTGAAGTTGGATGCTTAATCGACTGAGCCACCCAGGCACCCCAAATATAAATAAAACTTTTTAAAAAATGTGAAAAAGCCTATAACACTGAAATTTATGCCAGGTGTTCTTATAGTTTGAATGTATGTAGGTTTAGCAGTTTTCCCTGCCAATAGGAATGGCATTTTGACAAGCTTGCTCACCTATAGGTCAGGCAGAAAATACAAGTGAATTGGTAGGTTATGCATGAATGGTCTGGTCCAACTGATAAAAATGGCTGCTATAGGACAGGCTCTTCCTCCTCTCATGTAGGTTCTTCCCTGGAGCCAAAAAACCAGGCTTGCATCAGCTGGCTGGCAGAAATCTCATGTTAGTGCTCATGTTCTTAGTTTGGCTTAGACGTTACTGTTAATTATGTGTTCTACTTTATAGCTGTACTGACTGAAGTGAGGGCAGACAGCTAGGAAGTTTTGCACGGGTATAGTCTACTGTGGTGGTTGTAGCACAGGCTAACAGTGCTGTATAAGAGCAGAAAGAAAACATCCTGACATTGTCATTCAGTTGTTACCATGTTTTCAGGCTAATAAGGCTTGAGGCATGAATATTAAAGTTTCCTCAAGATGGAAAAGTTAATCAGCAGAGAATTAGAACTCTGCACTAGCTATTCCAGTTCCCCCGGACGCGGTCTTCCTCCACAGGTGGTCGAAGCTTTGTTTTGGTTTTTGATTGAGTAGCTGATTGCAGGTTGTAAGAAAAATTCTTTGATCTTCCACTATTCTCAAGGAGGTGTATACACTGCAAGTTGCTCACTGTTAAAAGCAAATACCAGAGAGATATTTGTTATTTTTAATACTGAAAAGTTCATTGCTAGTGAGGTAAAGAGCTTAGATATGGACTATCCAGGGAGCTAGGAAGGTGACAGCCAGTTTGTTGTAGAGACAGGTGACTTACCAGCCTTGCATTTTACGTCATCCTCCAAGATATAGGACATTTTTAAAATTTTTTTTTTCAACGTTTATTTATCTTCGGGACAGAGAGAGACAGAGCATGAACCGGGGAGGGGCAGAGAGAGAGGGAGACACAGAATCGGAAACAGGCTCCAGGCTCTGAGCCATCAGCCCAGAGCCCGACGCGGGGCTCGAACTCACGGACCGCGAGATCGTGACCTGGCTGAAGTTGGACGCTTAACCGACTGCGCCACCCAGGCGCCCCATATATAGGACATTTTTAAAGATTGAGAGCGAAAGCACAAGTGGGGAAGGTGCAGACAGAGGAAGAGAGAGAATCCCAAGCAGGCTCTGCACTATCAGTGCAGAGACTGACTCAGAGCTTGGACTCATGAACCATGAGGCAGTGACCTGAGCCGAAGTTGGACACTTCCACCCAGGTGCCCTGATACCTGACAGCTCTTGAAGAACCTTGACTGGGAGAGGCCAGGTACTTGAGCTGGGACTGGGACCTAGGTCTTCAGTCTGTCTAGAATAACTGGTATAGCTTTCTTTATGTAGGTCATACATAACACAAACACATATACACATGTATTTCTCAACTTGCCATGTACCACACACTAGGCTATATAGTACATTCTAGAAAACCATTTCATTTGAAAATTTACTATCTTCAAGGATGACAGACTGATAGGCATATCAACCTTGAAATGGGTATTTTTAGGCCTTTTTATGACTTTGAAGTTACTTATAGGATGAAAACTTTTAAGATGTCACAGTTGGAAAACAGTGATGTATTCAACCCTCTTGCTGAGGCCAAATTGTTCTGTTTTTCCTCTCTCTGTGGAGCAAAGGAGCAAACATGAAAGGTGAGTAGTTTCAGAAAGTTACAAACATGTCTTACTTTTTCTCTCCTGGTTTTATTATGGTTATTTAAAGTGAACTATTGATACTGAATTCTGTTTCTGGCTGCCTTTACTGTATCAAGTCTTGAGTTATCTGTATACCCATCTGTAGATGGGCAGGAATATTCTGCATTCATACAAAGGGGTTATCATTAGTAGTAATCACTTGAGCCATGGTTATTCCATTCATTGGAATGGGCTTTTTAAAGGTAGTTCTTTTATATTTAAAAAGAAGGGCTCCCAAATTTAGGAGTGTGAGCCCAAGCAAGGGAGAGAGGCAGAAGGGAGTGGTTGGGGGTGGGGTGGGGGTAGAGAATGAATAAATCTCAAGCAGGCTTCCATGCTCATCACAGAGCTTAACACAGGGCTTGATCTCACTACCATGAGATCATGACCTGAGCCGAAATCCAGAGTCAGATGCTTAACTGACTGAACCACCCAGGTGCACCCTGGAGGTTATATATTTATATATGTATATAAGTTCTATGTATATGCTCTCTGACCAATACTATGCTGCTATTTTGTGGGTGGTATACGGGGGTTGCTGTTGAAGGACTAGAGAAAACAGGGATTGTGGAGTCTCTCAAATGCATGTAGAGAAACACAGGCCAAGGAGGTTATATACTTTGCTATATCCAGCTCACTTTCTGCTTCCTCTTTAAAGAGGTAAAGGCACTACTAAAGCCTCTCCTATGCTGGAATTTGGGAGCAACAATCCTTGCTTAAGTATTTGAGCACCTACTGTGTGCCAGATAATTTCCTAAAAGTGAATAGGACAGTGAGCAAATCAGAAGATCCTTAACCCCATGGAATTCTCAAAGCAAAAAAATGAACTAACATTTTTATTCATGGAGAAGACCAAAATTAATGTTCTCTTTTTGGTTCAGTTGGGCACAACTGACACAGAAATTTCTGCAATGTGGAATCACAGATGCCCATTTCCATGGAAACTATTTATAGGTGCTTTCTGTATGAAACATATATGGGCTCCAGCTACACTAATTAGCAGCTCTGATAATCAGCTCACTGGATAGTGCCTTAATGTACATGTGTAGACTTAACAAAACCTTGTGTTCCCCCATTTAGGGTTAGGAAAAGATTCTCTTAAGACCTTGTCTGTTCTCAAGCCACTTAGAATTACATGTGTAGGACAAACAAGCTACTTGTTCATGTGAAATCCCAAAAAACCACTAAGTATATTTGAGTTTGTTTATTCGTCCCTTAACTGTGAACCCTTTGACTAAAAACCTTTTGTATTTCTAAACACCTCATTTTTATGATTTCTGATGGTCTCAAGAGAAAAATCCAGGACTAAGTAAAAAAAAAAATGTTTTATTTAAATGCTACTTTTCTGGTAGTTCTGTCTGACCATTGTTTTTGAAACTAATTTTCAATTCATTCAAGTAGAACAAAAGCTTTTTTTTTTTTTTTTTAAACATGGAAAGTTTCAAAGGAATTAAGGCCCACAGTTGTAACTACCCTATCCGCTACTCCCTGATCAGCCTGCCTATATTACATGAGTTGCCCAACCCATATTAAAGATTGGGCAGTAATTACACTGTCCCCTACCTCCAGGTTCTCCCCCCCCCCCCCCCAACCAATCAAAAACTAAATGAATGTTAAAGTTCACGCTGACAGTCATTGTTCACCTTCCAGCTGCACTCTATTCCTGCAGGATGACTGGATCAGCAAGGGTGGGGTGGGGGGAGCGTGTTGCCATAGCCACCCATGAACAACACTGGATCTGGCATTAACTGCTGACAGCACTGAACTTATCACCCAGATTTAATGCTGGTGTGAATGAAGGGGGCCCAGAGTAAAATACTCTTGTCTTGCGGCTGAAAAGAAAGTTCCCTGAGCATGAGTGAAATTGTGCACGGTGAAGCCTGAGCAGGACGTGTTATTAAATATTACATGTCCCCTTCATGGGCCGTGAAAGGCAAAGGCCAGAATTTCTGGTTAAGGAACCTCTCAAGTTTGGGAAGGAGATGAAGAATCTTAATGTGAAATCAATACAGAACAAGAATTCCCAAGGTATTACTTTGAAGAATGACAGTATTTTCATTTTCCCCCCTTCATGTGAACAAGTATGTAAAAGTACCATTTATTGTCTCTACTGGAGGTAATGTTAACAATAACTTGTGGTTGTGAAAATAACTTGCCTTTTAGGGAGGCATGTTGATTGCAGTAATAATTCCACGAAAGGGGAATGAAAAACATGTACACCTCAAAGGAAATGACCATTGGAAATCCCTAGCAATCTCTGTCCTCATGTCTTCCATCTTTGAGGATGAAACAAAAAAGGCAAATGCTTCCCCACATTGTCTTCCCAATCTGCTTTGCCAGTGCAGTGGCTGCCTTACCTGAATTGAGACGCAGCACAGGATGGGCTTTGGAAGATCTTGTGGGATGAGGAACTTTCCCTTCTTGAGAACAACCTGAAATCAACCAACAGTGATTATTCCTCTCTGACCAAGGTTAGCTGTGGCCTCACCAAGTTCTAAGTTCCTTTTTGAGGTAAAAGCTTGAGCTTGTTGATATCTGCCAAGAGAAATTAGGTATGGTGTGGAAATACCATGTAGGCCCAGAGTAAAGTCCTGAGATTTTGCTGCCTGGGCTGCAGATCTATTTCTCAAGTGCCTTGGCTCAACTTTTTTCTTTTGGGGAGCTATCTAGGCCTCTTCTCTGCTGAGTTTATTTGAATGGGTTCTTTCCAGAGCTGAAAATGTTCCAATTTAAAGCAATTCATCTGCTGAGCAAGTATTTACTATTGTGCGTGGGTCTGGGGCATTCCCACAGATGGGCAGCCCTGTACTATTTTAGCATAAGGAAGGTCAAAGTGAGGCAGGCAAGGTGTTCCTGCTTCTGGAGCCCTCCAAATGGGTAATATAAGGGGAGGACCCAAGCAGTGGTCTGGAGGGGTTTAAAGGGTAATGAAGGCCAGCAGAAGACCTCTTGATTGAGATGCCAGAATGCATCATCAAACCAGTTCTGAGCTAGAATTGCTGGAGGGGAGGCATTAAATGTGTGTTGAAAATTCTCTTGGTTCTTGGAAGTAAAGTTCCTATCTGAATGGAGGTTTGCCCAGTGTAATTAAATCCCATTTCAGATTCTGATGCAACACTCTGGGGGTGCTTGTTGTCAACTACAACGTGCCCAGAAGGACATTTACCGTAGATTTGCTTGAGTACTAAGTGTCTGGTGGACTTTGTGCCTGAGCTGCCCTTGGATGGACTCTTCGTGGTCCTGCTTACTGCAGTGGTCTTTGGGGGGGTTAGTTCCAGTTCTTTCCTCCAAACTTGGAGCAGCAATGCCAGGCACTCTCGGTTCCATCTGTCCACATCTCTGGTTCCAAGCTGCTTCATGTGCAGAAGGTGGGACAGGTGCTTCCTAAGCTGGTAGCTGGTGAGGTCAGAAGAGAGGAGAGACTTTAAGATCACAGTACTGAGAAAAGAAAGTTTCCTTAGGGTTCCTAGAAGCTATAGGTATAGTTTGCTGAACTGGGAGATTAATTTAAGCTCCCATTCCTAATTTACAGTGGCAGCAGGTTTAATGTCGAAAAAAAAAATCATTATTTTTTTAAATCAAACAGTTCCTGAACTAGGAATCAGATGAATCTGCCCTCGGGGTGGGTTGGGCTAATGTGTAAGTAAATGAGAAGTACTATGTAAAACCGAGGAGCTAGACTGCATGAGATCATGTGAGACTGATAATTCCTGGTGGTCTGATAAGGCTTTATAAGGCTGATACTTGTGCTGGGCTTTAAAGGATGCATAGGAGCTTACTGGGCAGAGAAGGGTACTCTAGGCAGAACTGGCATAAGTGGAGATATGGACATTTGTGCCAGGAAAGTAATGAGAGGTGTACGAAGCATTGTGTATTTTGTGAAGAAGGATGGAAGGCTAGGCTACACTGGAAGGAGCCAACATTTGTTCAGAGCCTGTTACATGTCAGGCACATTCCTCACGATTAAGGTGAAAATCCATCAAGTAGACAGGGCTGAGTAGATGGCACATCACACCAGGATGACAACATAGGTTGTTCCTTATTCCCTTTACCAAAACAACAACTAACAACTATTCACGGATAAGACACCACTGAGAAAGTCCTAGAACATGGGAGAGAGGCTGCAGCCCCATGCACCACAGGGGCCAAGACAGACTACAATGGGATATGAGGAACAGCTACATGCAGACTGCACTGCCCCTCCATCAGGCTGGTGTAACACCACACCAAAATGACTTTAGCCTATGGTTCCTCAAATGGGAAAAAGGAACCCAGGGTGGAATCCGGCACCCCCAGCATTGTAGGTCACTTCTTGGGAGCCCCCACTCTGGTCTCATCCCATGGGGATTGCCAGGGAATCTGTGGGACTTGGCCACTGGGAGTCTGTGATGGGGAAGGTAGGGGCTTGCAACAACCAGTATGTGGGTCTTTGCAGACCAAGTTCCTACCTGCAGTGTCCAAGTAGTAGTCCCAATCTTTAATTTTGCTCATCTGCAGAGCCAAAACAGAGGTGCGGTCTGACCAGGGAACTCAGCAGGGTGCCTGAGTGGTTCTTAAAGAGCCTTGTCAACCCTGGAAGTCTGGTCTGCTTCAACTCAGGCAGGGGAGCTGAGGCATAACCTGGCCCACACATGAGTGTTGCTCCTGGCCCTGCCTGACCAAAGCCTGGACAGACCACCTGGAGAGGTATAGCAGGTAGAGCTGGTTATCTGCAAAGCAAAAACCGTGGCCCTGTATAGCCAGGGACCTTGGGGTGCAGGTCAGCTTGAGTCAGCCACAAAACTTTAGGCCTTGGAGCTGGTTCTCATGCTCTCCATGAACAGGGAAAGTGATTCATAGCCCTAGCCATTGCTGAATAGAGCCTTCAGCCCATCTGACCAGGAAACCTAGCCAGATCACACAGGAAGCTGTGTAGCCCATCCAAAGACCTTCTTATAGTGGCACTTGAAGAGAAAGCACAACCTGGTACTATCCCTGTCTGCACTGCAAAACTGCTGGCCCCACCTGGTCAGGAAACTCCATGCACAATCTTGTCCGACTTGAGTCCCCAAACAACCTGTGCAGGCCCTACGGCCTGTCCTGTTGCTGTCAGTTCAGGGAAGTGACTTCATAGCCCCACCTACTAGTAAGCCTGACTAGAAAACCCAGGCACCTGCAGAGCCCATCCTAAAGCCTTGCTTGGGCAGAGAACCAACTCAGCAGTCCTATTCAACTATTCCCAGCTAGCAGCACACCCCACCCCTTGCCCCACCCCAACCTCAGAGCTTGCCCTGCCCAAAAACAGACTGCCTTAAAAGCAACCTTCATCTGCCCAAGAATGTTACTAGTAGACATGTCCAGAAACCCAAACTGAGCTGACTGGTGAAGAACTCTTGGTTAAAGCAAACCTATGAAGTATGGAAGAGTAGACCACTTCTTCAAATGTTGAGATAGCAGCATCAGAAATTAGGAATCACAAAAGAATCAGGTAGACATGACCATGCCAAAGGAAACTAATAAAGTTCTGGTAACTGACTCTAAAATAGAGATCTGTGAGGGGCACCTGGGTGGCTCACTTGGTTAAACATCTGACTTTGGCTTAGGTCGTGATCTCATGGTTCGTGAGTTCGAGCCGCATACCAGGCTGTGTGCCGACAGTGCAGAGCCTGGAGCCTGCTTCATATTGTGTCTCCCTCCCACTCTGCCCCTCCGCCACCTGTGCACGCACGTGTGCTCTCTCTCAAAAAGACAACATTAAAAATTTTAAAAAAGGACATGGAGATCTGTAAACTGTTCTACAAACAATTCATAATTCTTTAAAAAAGTTTAGTGAATTATAAGAATGCACAGACAACTAAATAAAATTAGCAAAATAATGCATGAACAAAAAGAAATTCAACAAAGAAAAATGGGGGGGGGGGTGGCGCAGAAAAGAAATCCTAGAGCTGAAAAATACAACGTCTGAACTGAAGAATTCAATAGAGAACTTGAAAATCAGACTCAACCATGTAGAAGAAAGAATCTGTGACCTAGAAAACAGGGCATTTAAAATTATGTAGTCAGAGGAGCGAAGGAGAAAAGAATGAAAAAGTGAAGAAGGTATATGGGACTTATATAGGACATGCTAAAATGAATTGCATTATGGGAATTTGAGAAGAGAAAAAGAATGGGACAGAAAATATATTTAGGGCAGTAATAGCTGCAAGTTTCTCAAACTTGGAGAGAGAAATGGACATTGAGATCCATGAAGCTGAGACACACTATATTGAGACACACTATATTGTCATGAGTCTAATGTTGAAATAAGCAAAAGAAAAATTATATATAACTATGAATGCACTTCTCAACAAAAAATTTTCAGGCCAGGAGAGAATAGGATGATATATTCAAAATATTAAAGGAAAAAACTGTCAAGAATTCTATAGTTGGCAAAACTGTCCTTTAGAAATGAAAGAGAGAAAAAACAAACTAAAACCGAAGTAGCTCATAATCTTACTAGACCTTCCTTGTAAGAAATGCTAACGGGAATTCTTTGAAAGTAAAAGGATGCTAGTTAACATCATAAATACTTAAGGTAGCCTAAAACTCACTGGTAATAGTAAACATATAGTCAAAATTAGAATTTGTAATATGATAATGGTTGTGCATTATGTACTTTTAAAAGTTTAAAAACTTAAGGGGCACCTGGGTGGCTTAGTTGGTTAAGTGTCTGACTCTTGATTTCAGCTCAGGTTATGATCTCATGGTTTGTAAGACAGAGGCCTGCATCCAGCTCTGTGCTAACAACATGGATCCTCCTTGGGATTCTCTTTCTCCCTCTCTCTGACCCTCCCCCGCTTGTGATCTCTCCACCTCTCTCAAAATAAACTTAAAAAAAAAACGTTAAAAAAGGTAATAAAAGTAACCATAACTACAATGGCATGAAACTAGAAATCAGTTCTAGGAAAACTGGGAAATTCACAAATAAATGGAAGTTAACATTTTTCCTGAGCAACCAATGGATCAAAGAATGAATAAAAGGAAAACAAAGTATCTTGAGACCAAAATGAAATACAACACACCAAAACTTATAGAATGCAGCAACAACAGTTTTAAGAGGGAAGTTCAGAGTAATAAATGCCTACATTAAGAATCAAGAAAGATCTGATAACCTACTCTTTAAGAAAGTAGGAAAAGAACAAACTAAGTCCAAAGTTAGCAGAAGGAAGGAAATAATAAAGATTAGAGCAGAAATAAGAGCAGGAAAACAACAGAAGATTAACAAAACTAAGACTTGGTTCTTTGAAAAGAAACAAAATTGACAAAACTTTAGCCTAGACTAACCAAGGCAAAAAGAGAGATGATCCAAATCAAAATTATGACTGAAAAAGGAGACATTACAACTGATCCCCAATAGAAAGGCAAAGGACCATAAGATACTACTATGCACTGGAACAACCATAAGATGCTATATGACAAACTGGACAACCTAGAAGTAATGGAAGTTATTAGAAACCTGTAAGACTGAATCAAGAAGAAACAAAATATATAGTCAATGTTCTACGTCACGTTAATAAAATCATACGATTATCACAATAGAAGCAGAAAAAGCATTTTTACAAAATTTGACATCTGTTCATGGTAAAAATTTAACAAATTAGGTATATAAGAAATGTACCTCTACATAATAACGGCAACATGACAAGTCCACAGTTAACATCAGTGGTGAAAAGTTGAGAACTTTTCCTCTGAGAATAGGAACAAGACCAGGGTGCCCACTCACAACTCCTATTCAACACAGTACTGGAAGTCCTAGCTAGAGCAGTCAGGCAAGAAAAAGAAATAAAAGGCATCACATAAAGAAAGGAAGAAGTGACTCTGTCTCTATTTGCAGATGATTTTACATATAGAAAAACTTCAGGACTCCAGAAAGTGTTAGAGCTAATGAACAAATTCAGTAGAGTTGTAGGATACAAAGTTAACATACAAAAATAAGTGACATTTCCATACACTAAAAAATTATCTGCAAAACTAATAAAATGACCCCCATTTACAACAGCACTAAAAACAGTAAGATAGGAATAAATTCAACTGAAGAAGTGAAAGATCTCTACTGAAAACTACAAAACACTGATGAAATAAATTGAAGACACAAATAAATAGAAAGATATTCTGTCTTCTCGGATTGCAGGAATATTATAACATCCATAGTACCCAAAGTCATCTATAGATTCAGTGAAATCCCTATTAAGATTGCAGTGGCATTTTTTATAGAAGTAGGAAAAACAATTATAAAATTTATATGGAACCATAAAAGTACCCAAATAGCCAAAGCAATCCTGAGAAAGAAGAACAAAGAGAGAAGTATCATACTTCCTGATTTCAAGCTTTATTATAAACTCATAGTAATCAAAACAGTATGGTACCAGCATAAAAATAGATGCATAGACCAATGGAAGAGAACTAAAATCCCAGAAATAAACCCGTGCGTATATGGTCAATTATATTTGACAAGGGAGCCAAGCACACTCCATGGAGGAAAGACCATTTGTTTTATAGATGGTGCTGGAAAAACTGGATATTCACACGTAAAAGAATGAAACTAGACCCCTATCTTACACCACTCACAAAAATAGACTTGATATGGATTAAAAAGCCTTAAATGTAAGACCAGAAATTCCTAAAAGAAAACCCAGGAAAAAAGCTCCTTGACAGATACGTTGCCAGATTTGTTTTGTTTTTGTTTGTTTGTTTGTTTTGGATAGGACATTGAAAGCACACACAAACAAGCAGGGCTACAAAGTAAAAAGATTCAGCACAGCAAAATAATCAACAAAATTAAAAGACAACTATGGAAGAGGAAAAATATTTACAACTCATGTATCTGATAAGAGGTTATTATCTAAAATATATAAGGAACTCCTACAACTAAATAGCAAAAAACCCCAAATAATCCATTGATAAAAATGGGCAAAGGACCTGAATAGACATTTTTCCAAAGAAGATACATGAATGGACAACAGGTACACAAGAAGGTGCTCAACATCATTAATAATAGGGGAAATACAAATCAAAATCACAATGATATACCACATCATGTCTGTTAGGATGGCAATTATCAAAAGACAAGAGGTAACAAATGTTGGTGAGGGTGTGCAGAAAATGGAAGTCTTGTGCACTGTTGATGGGACAGTAAATTGGTTTGGCCACTATGGAAAGCAGTATGGATTTCCCTCAAAGAGTTAAAAATAGAGCTACCATATGATGCATCAATTCCACTTCTGGGGATTTATATAGAAGGAGATGAAAAACTGTTGATCTCCACGTTCTCCTTTTAAAAAGGACGGCAAAAGTAAGAGCTGTATTTTACTGTGATCTCCACGTTCACATTAGCATTATTTACAATAGGCAAGACATGGAAGTGTCCACCCATGGGTGAATCAATAAAGAAATGGTGGTGTGTATATACAGTAGAATATTATTCAGCCATAAAAAGAAGGAAATGCTGCCATTTGTGGCAACACGGATGGCCCTTGAGGGCATTATGCTAAGTGAAGTCAGAAAGAAATACTGTATGGTTTTACTCTTACGTGTAATCTTAAAAGATCAAGTTTGTGGTTACCAGAGGCAAGGGGTGAGGGGAGGAGGAACTGGGTGTAGATGATCCAAAAGATACACACTTACAGTTATGAGATAAATAAGTGCTGGGGATATAATGGACAACATGATAACTATAGTTAACACTGCTTTATGGTCTATATGAAAGTTGATGAGAGTAAATCCTAAAAGTTCTCATCACAAGGGGAAAAAAAACCAATTTAAGTATCTCCCTGAGATAATGGATGTTAACTAAACTTATTGTGGTAATCATTTCATATGAATCATATATGTAAGCCAAGTCATTATGCTGTACACCTTATACTTATACAAGGCTGTAGGTCAGTTACAGCTCCATGAAACTGGTGGGGAAAGAGGCTGAGTAACTTGCAGAAGGTCTCACAGCTAGAGCCAGGAGAGACCAACTTTCAAACTCGGTGCCGTCTGGTCTAACAGCCAAATACTGCTAAGGACTTTGATCTGTACTATGTACTTAGTGGGCATCGGCAAAGGGTTTTAAAAAGGACGGCAAAAGTAAGAGCTGTATTTTACTAGGTTCATTCTGTTGCAGGGTGGGGCCTGGAGTGGGAGAAAGGTATGGGACATGGGGATGATGGCTGTCTTTACATCTAACATTGGGTTGATGGGGTCTATCCCACATGCACTCTAAAACTTACTGAACACAGCTGTTTTGGAGCCTCTCAAGGAAACCTGCATCACTGTTCATTATCGGGTTGGTAGCTGATGAGTTACTAGTGAGCTTATAAGGTGCTGCAGAAAGCAACAGGCCCCATGCCTGATTTTACCATACACCAAATGGGAAATGACGTCTTCCTGAAGTCTGCTGAGAAGTCTTTGTGGTACTAGGCGCAGGTACTAGGTACTTCTCTCTTGCCCTAAAGGCCGATTTCACTCAAACTGCATGACTCTTCTTTTTCCTGTAGCATGCCAAACCAGGCACCTCTCTACTAGACTATAGATCACACTTCCAAAAAGCCAACTATGGAGAAAAGCTGGAGATAACGGGGCAACACTGCTCCATAGTTCGGCTTCTTTGGTTTGTAGGCAGAAAACTCACTGGGAAGCCCAGGTGTTGGCTTTCACTGTGTACAGTTTCCACCTAATCGATAGCGGAATGCAGACTTTTGAGTCTCTGTCCAGATGATAGGATGGTGCCAGGGGTTAGAGTAACAGCCTTTGTTCTTCTATTTTCAAGGAAAATAGCACTTCTGGTTTGTTGAGAGTCCTAAGATGCCCAGTCATCCCTATCAGCCCAGGGTTCACGGCTCTCCTTATGGTCCAGCCCGGCCTTGCTTACTGACCTCACACCATGCTAGAGAAGAGCTGATAGGAAGGTAGTTTACAAATGTTTAGATGAAGACGGAAGTGTTTAACACAACAACTGCTCTCAGCCACAGCAACTCTCCAGCCTCACTGAGGTCATCCAGTATCCAGTTTCAACACTGAAAATAAAGTCTTGATTGGTAATAAGATTCACACGTTAAGACTAAGCCTCACTCACCGCCTCAGGGCCCAAGGTTCACGCTGCTCGCCCTACCCCTGCCCGTTTCCCAGTCGGCCCGTCTCTGTCCTCAACATGTCTCCTACGATAGTCTGCATTTGTGGAGCACGCGTGTGCCAAGCCCTGTGCTCTACCCCACCCGTCGTGGCTCCTTAGGTTTCGTGTCAGACACCATACCCTGCTCCAGGACAATGCTGTGAGCTCCCGTACTTAAAACAGAAGATGCACAGGCTGTATAACAGAATCAATGGGACTGTTTCTACTGTCACCAGAGATGCGACTTCCCACAATGCGCAGCATCCCACAATCCCTCTGGGAGTCAAAGTCCCATCTCAGAATTGTACAATGGTGCAGCCAGAGGACCTGTGTAATTGCCTCCCCAGATGGGCCTACAGACTATGAGCCCACTGTTCCTGGGGGGATGACTGAAGGCTCATTTGCTGCTATGCACACTTACGGACAGGACCTGTCAGCTTCTGACTCTTCAAAGGAGTCAAAGAAACAGCTTGACTGGAAGGCATTTCAGCTAGGGAGCAGCTGTGGGGCCTGATATGGTACACCTTGTTGGCTTGTTTCGATCCCAAGTTTCAGCTGAAATACTTAAAAAGTTCCTCTGGGACGGTAGCCAGTGCACATCCTGGCAGAACTCCCCAAGGAGGGAGAGCAAGGACCATCCCCATCTATGGCTTCAGAGTCAGACTATCTCTGCTTCAAGCCAGTACAGCACTTATTAGCTCTGCAACCTTGGTGGGTTGATTAAGTTCTCTGTGCTTCAGTTTCCTCATCTGTGAAATGGGGGATAAGAACAGTGCCTCACACGGTTATTGGGAAGGATTAAATCCATTAACACAGTGCTTGCTTCGGCAGCACATATACTAAAATTGGAACGACACAGAGAAGATTAGCGTGGCCCCTGCACAAGGATGACACACAAATTCATGAAGCGTTCCATATTAAAAAAAAAAAAACAGTTAACACACATAAAACTACTTAGAACAGCATCTGGCACAAGTGCCTAATAATGCCAAGTACCAGTATTAATGACAGTAATAAAACATCCCCCCGTAACAACATTACCTTGATGAGCGGGAGCACCACCCAGGCAGCCCTTTTCCCCCAGCCTGTTCTAAGGTGAGGAGCGTGAGGCCGGCCTCCGCTGCCGTTATCTTGACCGCTGCAAACACTGCCTTTACTGAGAACATATGGGAAAGGCCCTTGAGTCCGAGCTTCAAGTGCCTGATCTGTATCACCAGGACAAGTCATGTTTCCTGAGACCATTTGCTTGCCTGAAAAATGGGAACACTGATCCCTATCGTGATGGCTTCCTGGGATGGCTGGGAGAGCAAAGGGGTTCAGGCAGGAGGTGACTTTATAAGACCAGCAGCTTGAACGGACACGAGGACCCACTGTAGCAAAGGCCGTGCCAGCATGGAGCAGATCACCCGGCTTCCGGCCAGGCAGTCCTTGGCACCACAGTCCCTGAGGCCTCTCCCTGGATCTCACAAGAACCTCTCCCGCTCTCTCCTCTTTCTCTGCCAACGTTAGGGTCTCTCTGCCCTTTTATCTCCTGACAAGGGTGTTGACATGCGGCACACCTGTGCTCGCAGTGATTTGCTTGCTTTGTTCCCCCCCGTTAACCTTCCTCTCTGGCGATGGAGGCCACCTGACCCCCAGCTGTGGGCAGTGGCTCCAGCCCTCCCCCAGACGCTGGTCATTACTAAGGCCTAATGTAGATTTAGGCCCTAGTGGGGCCTGCAGATAGATGGAGGAGACTATGAAATATGTGAAAAACTGGTCGCAAAGGACTCCTCCAGTCCTCCAGAGATTCCTGCCTGGAGAGATCTGTCTCCGTATTTCAGGGAGCCTCCACCACTACTCCTAGCACCTACCCAACATTCCGAGCTTGGCAGGTGCTCTCACAGGTTGTTGCAATATGTTTAATACTCAGCCCCTCAACCGCACCCTGGCTTAGGTACTTGGGGTGTGACTAATTTGTGGGTAGTAAAAACATAAAAAGAAAAATAAAATATCTTCCACGGGTAGTACTTTAGAAATTACGAAGTGCACATTATCTCAGCAGCCTGCCGTATAAACAGGATGGGTGCAGCGATTACTAAATCCTATTTTACAGGTGAGGAAACTGAGGGTCAGGGAGGCCACGTGATTTGTCCGAGGTCAGATAACTTGTCAGAAACCCGAAACTCAGGCTTCCTGGTTACACACTGAGGCTTTTTTCCTTGACTCCAGGCTATCCTGGGTGCTTCCTACCTTTCCTGGCAAAAACATCTTCCAAATAGCTCATCCAATGTAAATAACTAGGACCTACACGTGAGTGAATTTTATGGGTGGGTTCAGTAAAATTGGCCTTGTGCCAGCACGTGGAATTCACTAGAAAATGCCACTTGAGCACAGGGTGTGTCATGTTAGGAGCATCAGGACGACCACAGAATCAGAGACTCATGGCACCCCCATCGTCCTACCTTCTCCAGGCCCGCTGGATGACCGCGGCCGCCTTGTTCTTCTTGCGAAACAGCTCTTTCCTGCTCCTTTCTCTCTGGATTATCTGCAGCCGCAGTTCTACGGGGAGAAGGTCAATATTGACACTCTGCCCAGAGAGGGGACCAGGTGCTGGATCAGTCTCCTTGGATAGCTGGGTGTCCTCAGACAGGGCAGATGTTCCCAGCTTCCTGACTCCCGACCTCAACACCTCTGTGCTCTGTGGCAAATCTGAGTAGATCCCTCCTGCGAGCTTGTCCTGTGTCACTTTGTTTCTTGGTGTCCGATGGTGGAGAGGATGCTGCCCAGCGTGGACCACCTCCCCCTTGGCACTGCCAGGCCGGCTAGAACCAGCCGGGGAGCCCCTTCCTCCTCTGAGCTCTTGAATGCGCCTTTTCTGGGAAGCACACCTGGCCTTGGGTGCTGGGTCCTGCCGCCTGCCGGGCTTCCGGTGGCCATCCTGCTGTGGAAGGCTTGCAGCTGCCCAACCGGGGTCCTCTCCTTCCTCATCAGGCCCAGCCGCCCTGATACAGGAGGGCTGCTTCAAGAAGCCTTTCCCCTTGTCACACCGCCGCTCACCAACTGTCTCACCTCCGGACTTCTCAACAGAGGAGACTCCCGGATGCCTGTTTCCATCCTTGCCTTTACTGGGGCTGAAGTGGACACAGGCAGATCGGCCTTTAGAGTGTTCTCTGGATGATTCTTGGGGAGATAAGGAAAAAAGGAAAGAATATTTATTGTCCCAAACTTACATAGTAGGGCAATTCTGCCCATTTTTTCACATAAAATACTCACACTCGTCCGATAGCTTCACCATGATAGTAGTGACTCTAATCAGAAAAAAACCGTTCAACTTCTATTTCTAGCAATGGAATGTTAGATAACCTGAAATCCTTCCCATTACAAGAACCTAGAAATGCTGGGGCGCCTGGGTGGCTCAGTCGGTTGAGCGTCCGACTTCAGCTCAGGTCACGATCTCGCGGTCTGTGAGTTTGAGCCCCACGTCGGGCTCTGGGCTGATGGCTCGGAGCCTGGAGCCTGCTTCCGATTCTGTGTCTCCCTCTCTCTCTGCCCCTCCCCATTCATGCTTTGTCTCTCTCTGTCTCAAAAATAAATAAACGTTAAAAAAAATTAAAAAAAAAAAGAACCTACAAATGCTGACTAAAGTACAATAAACACTCTCTTACAAGCACCATAGTGCCTTCAAGAAAATAAAGGAAATCCTTGGGAGGCCAAAAATAAAGAGAAAACTGAAAATCTGGGTGTTAAGCGTGTGAGCTGATCCAGCAGCCGTCTGGGCAGATAGTAGCGGTGGAGTGGGCAACAGTTGGTCTTATTAAATATCTGGCTGTGCACATCCTGACAAGGACAGAAAATGAGGGCTTGCAGGCAGATAGTTAGCTAGAACCATGACCCTGCATGAAGCCAGGACTCCTGAGGGGGTAAATCCTTTGGGAAATGATAGTCCAGGTTAAAAAAAAAAAATCTAACTGCCAGCACTGGGAAACAACAAGCAAGGTTGTCTTAGCCTGGGTTCTGGATGGGGGAAAGAGTCTCCTTTGAAAATTCAAAACCCAAGTTCTCTGCCTCATGTGGTTTCATTTTCATTTATTCTTAACCCACAGGAAAAATTCATATAAGAACCAAGATGGTGGTGCAAGATGCTTTGTAGAAGCAAACACAATATTGCTTTAACATGGCATTCCCTCAACTCAGGCCACACAGAGGGGTCCTTCTGAAAATGACTTCATAATCCGAAATTATAAAATGCATGAGGGAACAATCTACCATGAATGAGTTAACAGACACAATAGCATTATTGGACTGGCAAGAACTTAGCTAATAGAATAGTGCGCACACACGCACACACACACACACACACACACACACACACATGAACTGATTAAACACACAAAAGAATTTAAAAATAAGAGGAAAGAACACACCTACTTGAAAAATCAATAAATACAACATCTAAAATGAAACATTTTAGACTCAATGTAAAAAGGAATGCAGGAACTTCTATGATGGCAGAATTGAGGCATACTCACCACTGAGGACAATAGAAAAGCCTAACAAAATATTACAAACCACCTGTCTGAAGACATCAAAAGGCTAACAAGTCAGGAAAAATAGGGGGCCAAGACACAGGAGAAGCAGGTAACCAACAGAGATGAGCAAGGCATTTGGGGCCATATGTTCCTAGGGGAATCATTTCCTCAAGGTCTAGAGGACAACACTTGGGAGTACAGAACCTTGCAAGAAGCATTCTTTTGGACTGGAACCCTGGAGGGCTCTATTTTAGGAGAAAAGGGGAATGCGTGGTAAATTGACCCTTGCAGCGACTGAGTGCAGCTTTGCATCATCTCAGTTCTGGAGACTGGGTTAAGGTGATCTCGGGTTGTTCATTCTGGAAACCGGATTAAGGTGATCTTGGATTGTTCACACTCCTAAATGCCTGCTGGGAGCCAATGCAAATCCTTTCTGGAGGAATTAGTATCATCTTAGGTCTCAAGTTATTTCTATAGTTCTTTATATTAAATGTCTACCACTCAATCAAAGATATGCAGGCAGATAAGAAGACAAGACAGTAAAAATGGACACACAGGGTATCCAGATAATGTGTTTTCAGAAACAGACTTTCAAATAACTATTTTGCAGTGCAAAAAAGTATCCAAACTAGCTACTCTTCATGTAAGACAAAAGGGGATATAAGAAAATATCCTTGTATCTCCTCATTTGTGTTTTTTTAAATGTTTAAATATTTATTTTTGAGAGAAAGAGAGAGACAGAACACAAGTGGAGGAGGGGCAGAAAGAGAGGGAGACACAGGATCCGAAGCAGGCTTCAGGCTCTGAGCTGTCAGCACAGAGCCCCATGTGGGGCTCGAACTCACGAGCCCTGAGATCATAATCTGAGCAGAAGTCGGATGCTTAACCAACGGAGCCACCCGGGCGCCCCTTTGTATCTGATATAGAAAGGATAAACCAGAAACTGAAGAGATTGGGTACTAACTGGGATGGGTCAGGAAAGGGATAGAAAGAAGAGGGAAATGGGAACTGGGTAGTGGGCCTGGGGGAGAGCAATGCTTCTCTGTTCATATCTTTTTGTACAGCTCTGACTTTTAGAACCATTATAATGGTTCACATACACCAAAAAAAGCCCCAATTAATTAACAATGTAGATGCCACTACACACCTATTAGAATGGTTGAAAACCCAAAAACACAGAAAACACCAAATGCTGAAGAGGCTGTAGAACAACAGGAACTCTTCACTCATTGCTGGTGGGAATGCAAAATGGTGCAACCACTTTGGAAATAGTGTGGCGGTTCCATACACAACCATTCTTACCATACAATCACGTAATTGTGCTCTGTCATTTACCCAAATGAATTTAAAACTTATGTCCACCCAAAAAACCTGCACGTGGATGTTGAGAATAGCTTTATTCATAATTTACAAAACTTGGAAGCAACCAAGATGTACTTCAGTAGCTGAATAGATGGTTAAACTGTGATACATTCAGACAATGGAATATTATTCAGCACTTAACAGAAATGAATGGAAAGGAAATAAGTGCTAAACAGGAATGAGCTATCAAGCCATGGAGGATATTCCCAAGTGAAATATTACTAGTGCATCGAATATCACTAGTGCATATTAGTAGGCGAATATCACTAGTGCGTATTAGTAGGCGAAAAAGAAGCCAATCTGAAAAGACTACCTATTGTGTGATCCCAACTAAATGACCTTTTGGAAACAGGCAAAACTATGGAGATAGTAAATGGATCAGTGGTTGCCAAGGGCTCAAGGGAGGGAAGGATACTTAGGCAGAGCACCGGGGATTCATAGGGCAGTGTGATAGTTAATTCTGTGTGTGAACTTGACTGGGATAAGGGACATCCAGACAGCTGGGAAAACATTATTTCTGCATGTGTCTGTGAGCGTGTCCCCAAAAGAAATTAGCATTTGAATTTGCAGACTGAGTAAAGGAGATTGCCCCCACCAATGCAGGTGGGCAACATCTAGTCTACCGAGGGCCTTAATAGAACAGGAAGTTGGAGGAAGGGGAAATTTGCTCTCTTTGCTTGAGCTGGGACAGCGTCACCTGCCCTTAGACACAGGAGTTCCTGGTTTTCCAGCTTTCAGACTTGCATCAGGACTTCTACCATCAGCCCACTCATCCCCTTGATTCTCAAGCCTGGGGACTCGGCCTCACACCATCTGCTCCCCTGGTTCTCAAGCTTTCAGATTCACTGAATCATACCGCCCGCTTTCCTGGTTCTCCAGTTTGGAGGTAGCAGATCGTGGGACTTTTCAGCCTCCATAATCAAGCGAGCCAATTTCTATAACAAACCTCCTCTTTTATATATATCCTATTGGTTCTGTTTTTCTGGAGAATCCTGACTAACACAGGCAGTGAAACTATTCTGTATGACACTGTAATTAATGGTGGATACATTATACATTTGTCAAAGCCTACACCAGGCATGAAGTCTGATGTAATTTGTGGGCTTCATGTGATAAGAATGTATCAATGTAGGTTTATAACTTTTAACAAATGTACCACTCTGGTATAGGATGTTGATAGTGGGGGCGTATGCATGTGTTGGGGGCCAGGAGTGTATGGCCTTTCTGTTTCAATTTTGCTGTAACCTAAAACTGCTCTAAAAAGTAAACTCTATTTTTTAAAAACATTTTTAGTTATTTTATTTATTTTAGTTTTTAAGCTTATTTATTTATTTTGAGAGACAGAGACAGAGAGCAAGCAGGGGAGGGGCAGAGAGAAAGGTAGAGAGAGAATTCCAAGTAGGCTCCATACTGTCAGCACAGAGTCCGATGTGGGACTCGATCTCATGAACTATGAGATCATGACCTGAGCTGAAATCAAGAGTCAGACGCTTAAGCGACTGAGCCACCCAGGTGCCCCTAAAAAGTAAACTCTATTAAAAGGAAAAAAATTAAGAGGTACAAACTTCCAGTTCTAAAATGAATAAGTCACAGGATGAAAAGTACAGCAGAGGAAATATAGTCAATAATATTATAATAGGGTTGTATGGTGACAGATGATAGCTACCCTTGTGACCAGCATTGCATAATGTACAGAACTGTCCAATCACTGGGTTGTTAACTCTGAAACTAATGTAACATTGTATGTCAACCACACCTTAATAAAGAAAAGGAAAAATAATGGAGACAGATGCTATTAGATACTATTAACTAGTAATAAAATAATGTGATTTGGGTATTAATATAGATAGATTAGTGAGAAAAAAGACAAAGCTAAAAATATACCCATTTGTAAAAGTATATAATAAACATAGTATTAACATTTTTTAAATGTTTATTTATTTATTTTTGAGAGAGAGGAGAGAGAGAACAAGTGGGGAAGGGTCAGAGAGAGAGGGAGACATAGAATCTGAAGCAGGCTCCAGGCTCCGAGCTGTCAGCACAGAGCCCGACGCAGGGCTAGAACTCACAAACCGTGAGATCATGACCTGAGCCTAAGTCGGACGCTCAACTGACTGAGCCACCCATGCACCCTTGATAGCATTTTCAATTTGTGGGTGTGGACCCAGAGAGGGATGCTGTACCCCTCCTGAAGCCGTCATTCACAAAGCCCGCTGCCAATTTTGCAGCTCCATGTATATATGGCTCCATGAAGATTATTCCATGTATATGGCTAGAACAACTGCCTATTATCTAAAAAGAAGTCATTAGATTCCATCCCTATATAAAAAATTAAATTTGAGATAATAAAAACTGCTGTGTTTGTTAGATCTTGAAGTTGGAAAAACCTTTTCTTTTCTTTTTTTTCTTTTTTAATGTTTATTTATTCGAGGGAGAGAGAGAGAGACAGAGTGTGAGAAAGGGAGGGGCAGAGAGAGAGGGAGACACGGAATCCGAAGAAGGCTCCAGCCTCCAGCACAGAGCCCGATGTGGGGCTCGAACTTGCCAACCACGAGATCATGACCTGAGCCAAAGACAGACACTTAACTGACTGAGCCACCCAGGAGCCCCACGGGAAAATCCTTTCTTAGCATAAAATCACAAGAAGAAAAATCTCAAAAGAAAAAATTAAACAGAATTAAAAGGTAAAATGAAAAAAGACATTCACTATCTATGATAGACAAAGGTTACTATTTTTATTATGTAACAAACTTTTGGAAATATTTTTTTTTTAATTTTTTTTTTCAACGTTTATTTATTTTTGGGACAGAGAGAGACAGAGCATGAACGGGGGAGGGGCAGAGAGAGAGGGAGACACAGAATCAGAAACAGGCTCCAGGCTCCGAGCCATCAGCCCAGAGCCTGACGCGGGGCTCGAACTCACGGACCGCGAGATCGTGACCTGGCTGAAGTCGGACGCTTAACCGACTGCGCCACCCAGGCGCCCCCAAACTTTTGGAAATATTAAGAAAATTGGGGCTCCTGGGTGGCTCAGTCGGTTAAGCATCCGACTTCGGCACAGTTCATGATCTCGTGGTTTGTGAGTTCGAGCCCCGCATTGGGCTCTGCGCTGACAGCTCAGAGCCTGGAGCCTGCTTTGGATTCTGTCTCCCTCTCTCTCTGCCCCTCCCCTGCTCACGCTCTGTCTCTCTCTGTCTCAAAAATAAATAAACATTAAAAAAAAAAGGAATATTAAGAAAATGAAAACCAATATAAAAATTGACAGAGGACATCTGTGAACAGTCCAGAAAATAAATACACAAAGCCAATGAAAATATGACAAAATTCTATCCTGCTAACTAGGATTCAATAAAATCATTATTTGCCTAAATGTTTGGAGAGAGTTTGGTTGTTTTTGTTGTTGTTGTTTCTTTGCTTTTAAAAGGGTATGACTTGGGAATGCAAACTGGTGTAGCCACTCTGGAAAACAGTATGGAGTCTCCTCAAAAAATTAAAAACAGAACTACTCTACGATCCAGCAATTGTACTACTAGGTATTTATTCAAGGGATACAGGTGTGCTGTTTTGAAGGGACACATGCACCCCCAATGTTTATAGCAGCACTATCAACAATAGCCAAAGTATGGAAAGAGCCCAAATGTCCATCGATGGATGAATGGATAAAGAAGATGTGGTGTATATATATATATATATATATATATATATATATATACACACACACATATATATGTATATATATATATATATGTATACATATACACACACACACACACACACACACACACACACACACACACACACACACACTGGAGTATTACTCGGCAATCAAAAAGAATGAAATCTTGCCATTTGCAACTACGTGGGTGGAACTGGAGGGTATTATGCTAAGTGAAATCGGTCAGTCAGAGAAAGACAAATATCATTATTACTTCACTCATATGAGGACTTTAAGAGACAAAACAGATGAACATACAGGAAGGGAAGCAAAAATAATATAAAAACAGGGAGGGGGACAAAACATAAGAGACTCTTAAAATACAGAACAGAGGATTGCTGGAGGGGTTGTGGGAGGGCGGGATGGGCTAAATGGGTAAGGGGCTTAAGGAAACTACTCCTGAAATCATTGTTGCACCATGTGCTAACTAACTTGGATGTAAATTATAAAAAATAAATAAATTATAGGAAAAAAAAAGGGTACGACAACCTTCTGCAACCTTCCCGGAATGAAATTTGACAGGATGTTTAAAGAGCCATAAAAATTAGAGATGTACACAAAAATTTATATGAAAGTCTATTTAGCTTATATGTCCTACAACACAGACATGAATAAACAAGTCATGTTGTATTCATAATCTGATATAATACTAAGCAGCTAGTAACATTTTTGTTGAAAATAAGGAGACAATGTAAGAAGATCTCAAAACAGGATGCCCACAGTTTTCTGAATTAAAAAAAGGAAAGTTCTAGGGGTGCCTGGGTGGCTCAGTTGGGTAAGTGACTGACTTCAGCTCAGGTCATGATCTCACAGTCCTTCGTTCGAGCCCCACATCAGGCTCTGTGCTGACAGCTCAGATCCTGGATCCTGCTTCTGATTCTGTGTCTCCCTCTCTCTCTGCCCCTCCTCTGCTCATGCTCTGTCTCTCTTTATCTCTGAAAAGTGAATACATGTTAAAAAAATTAAAAAAAAAAAAGGAAAGTTGTAGTAGATGGAATGGAACCAAAGTTATAAGAGTTGTTAAGATTAAGGAAGATTTTTATTTATTTTTTGTTCTTTTATCTTTCAAAAATTGTTTTGTAATGGACATTAACTAATTTTGTAATTAGGAAAAACATCATTTCCTGTTTAAATAAAAAGTACCCAACTACAAAAAAAAAGGCCCAACAATTAAAATCAACTAGAATGTGGAAAAGAACTCAAAATGGAATATAAATAATAACAAACAAACCTAACTATCTTACAAATGAATTAGGTAACCACACTAAAAGGTGAAGAAGAAAACTGACCTAAGTAACTTCACAAAAACAGATTTTGGCTGAATACTGTAAAGACAAAAAGGACAAAAAGTAATGTCTGTAAATACCATGCTCTAGGTAGTAAGTCTGTCTCTTGCAGGGGTATGGGTTAGCAATTCTGAAACTGCTGTGCTATATACTAGGATTGAACAAATAAACGTATATATCATAGATGAAGGGAGCTGATCTTTCACTGCTGGAGGGAGCACTTCAAATAGAAAAGAATAAACTCTGTGGTGTTGAATAGAATTGGAGGTATCATAAATATGAACTCATGGAGTGTGTGTGTGTGTGTGTGTGTGTGTGTGTGTGTGTGTGTGTGTAATACACATACACACAGCTAGATGCAGAAACAAATGTAAATAATTTTTAGCTCTGTCTGCTGAAAGGGCTTAGGAGCAATGGTACTCCAGTAGTAATATGCCTACCTAGCACTCAGATCTTGATTTCTTTAAAAAGATTTTTTTTAGTGTGTATTTATTTTTTAGAGACAGAGAGACAGAGGCAAGCGGGGGAGGGGCAGAGAGAGAGGGAGACACAGAATCAGAAGCAGGCTCCAAGTTCTGACCTGTCAGCAGAGCCCCATGTGGGGCTCGAACTCACAGGCCATGAGATAATGACCAGAGCTGAAGTCAGCTGCTTAACCCACTGAACCACCGAGGCACCCCCCAGATCTTGATTTCTAATACCATTCTTCAACAAAGGGAACCAGGATTCACTGGAGAAGTGGTTAATTCCAAGGCTTTAAGGCGGGGGTAGAGATATGATGAGGTTTCATTTTTGAAGAGACCAATCTGTTCACAGAGAGGAAAATGGATTAGGGGAGCCAGAGCAGATAAGTAAAACCAGTTAGGAAGCTACTATAATAGTCCAAGTTAGAGATGAAGGTAAGAAGATGCCAGGCAGAATATATGGTGGTAGATGAGAGCGAGAAAATGGGTTTGAAAGATATTTAGGAAGTAAATGAGATAAGACCTGGTGACAGATGGGGCATGGGTGGTAAAGGAAAAGGAGATAAGGATTACTCCTGGACTGAACGTACAGATGGATGAGTATATCGTTAACCAGTATACAGAGCAGGTTTGCATAAAATTTTCATCTGTCCTGTCTTGGATAGGTTGGGTTTGCGACGCCTTTGAGACATCCAAGTGAAGACATAAGTCAATCGGAACAAGGAGAAGAGGTCAGGGAGTCTTTGGCATATAGGTGGTAACTGACATTTCTGCCTTACCCATTGTACACGTGCCGAATGTAAGGGCCCACGTACTCCCACCAGTCATACCCACTAGCTCGGCAGCCCATATGGTGAGAAATAAGATAACACCAGGGATGGCCCTTAAAACAGTGAGTTTCTCCTCCACTAGACTCTCCTGAAAACCACACTGACTCAAAGACAACTTTATCTTACCACCTCCCACAGGCCATCTGCTGTCAAGTCCTCTCAATTCTACTCTCCAGACCATCCTCTACTCTTCACCCTTCTGCTACTGTGTCTTAGTTAGGCCCTCTAAACCCAGCCTCCGGCTCAGTGATCTTCCTAAATATTATGTCTCCTTCCTTCCCTACCTTTTATTTGAAATAATAATGAGGTTAATTATAATAACAGCTCATATTTATAGAGTGCTTTAGGCACTGTGTTTAAATCTTTTCATGGGTTATCTCATCAATGTTCACAAATTTCTAAGACAGGCAGTATTACCATCTATTATTATTATTATTTTTACAAATAAAGAAATGGATGCTTCAAGAGGTTAAGTAACTTGATTAAGATTATATAGCTAGTAAGTGGTAGGGTCTAAATGTGAACCTAGTTTATTTGGTTCTAAAGCTCATGCACTTAGCCATGATGCTCTACACACTCTGTAAACAAGAGAGGAAGAATTACTATGTGAGAGAAGAAAGAAATCACTTACTAAGAGACCTTGGGCAAACTCCTCTTCCATGGCCTCAGTTTCCTGACTTGTGTTGAGAAGGCTGTACTAGATGCTTTCTAATGACCCTCAAGCTCTAACATCGTCTATTTCTATGAGACAGGATGAAGGAGAAAAAGAAGTGGCCCACATTTCCCATCTCTGGGCTCCTAGTGGGATGCCCACCTCTCAAGGTCTACACTGTGTGAGTACTGATTGGCTGAAGCAGCTGAGACCCTTCTTCATGACCCCTCTTAGCCAAACACAAAGTAGCTCGGGGTGCCATCTGCCCAATTATGTTGGGGTTTCCCAGGAATACTGTGCTAGAGAAGCTCCAGTCCAACGGCTGGATTCCTAGGTGTATCTCCCAATTTTCCTTTGCACTCTGGCCGCTTAGGCAGGTAAAGGAGGGCAAAGGCTGCCCGTGAAACTGCAGCTCCCTCTCCTTACACCTGAATCAGGCTCACTAGCCTCCATTCCTCTTACTTTTCCCCCAAGTTTGGATGCTGGGCTTCTCTGAGGCACTGTCCATATATTTGAATCTGGCTCTTCCCAAAGGTTCTTTATTCAGGACACCAGTTCCTGCCCTCAGATAAATGAGGAGCTCCCCTGCTTCAGAAGTGCTAGGTACACAGAAATAAGAGACACATTGCTCCTTGTGGCCAAAGGTTCTTTCCATCCCAGTGTAGAATGTGATTTTGCAACATCGTCAAACCAGAGGTGGAGTCTATGCCTCCATCCCCTTGAATGTGGACTGGCCTTGTGAGTTGATTAACAGAAGGTGGCAGAAGTGATGCGAAAGTTTTGGAACCCAGGCCTCAAGAGAGCTTGTCACTTCTGGCTTTCTCTCTCTTAGAGCACGGCCCTGAGAACGATATGCAAGGAAGATGGTCTAACCTCCTGGAGGCTGAAAGGGCATGAGAAGGGAACTGAGACACCTTAGCCAACAGCCAGCACCAATGTGAAGGACGCCATCTTGGACTTTCTGGCCCAGCCAACCTTCCACCAGCCACATGAGTGAGCCATAGCAATCTAGGAGAGGAACTGCTCAGACAACCCACAGAATTGTGACAAATAATAAATCGTTGTTTTAAGTCACTCAGTTTTTGGGGTCTTGTTATGTCACTAGAGATAACGAACACAGAAACCAACAGCCTAACAAGAAAGAACCCATACATGGACTCGGACCGGTTAGTGAACAGAAGATGGAAAGGCAGTGAAGAGACTATTAGCACAGGCTGAAAGAGCAAAGAGGAAATCACTACTGGCGTCTGGAGAATGGTCCATTGTATTATTCAGTGGCAGAATAAAGGGCAAAATTGGCATAAGTTACCTGTAGTAACTTAGAAGACAGAAAACATACCTAATGAATTTATAAACATGGTTTAGGAGATTTCCAGTTTCAATCACCAAAGAAAATATCAACTGGCCTTTTTAGCTGCATATGATAAGGTGTGGGGAGAAAGAAAGAAAATTAGGAAAGAACTTATCAGTTTGCATGTGGAATCTAGAGGAAATATACAGAGCCTAAAATGTGCCGGGTTAGAAACTGTTTCCCATTTTCATTCTTTCCAGCCAGTGAAAGAGTCTCGTAGTAAAATACAACTTATGGGTAAAGATCAAATCAAGAGAATTACTGTGCAACCCTGTATTAAGACCTCAAAAATATCTAAGATGGTGTGTTGTAGGTACTTCTAAACTAAACAAAAGAACTTTAAGAACTTCAAGGGCATTTTACTACAGCAGCCTGAGCCACCCAAAATAGAGAGAGGCCTGTCTGGGAAATAATTATGGATGTAGTTTTTTTTTAATTAAAAAAATTTTTTGTAATATTTATTTATTTGTTCGTTCGTTCATTCATTCATTTATTCTGAGAGAGTGCATGAGCGAGAGGGGTGCAGAGAGAGAGGGAGAGACAGAGAGAGAGAGAATCTGAAGCAGGCTCCACACGGTCAGTGTGTGGAGCCCTACATGGGGCTCAAACTCACAAACTGTGAGATTATGACCTGGGTCAAAACCAAGAGTCATATGCTTAACCGACTAAGCCACCCAGGCACCCCTGGATGTAGTTTTAGAACATGGAGTGAACCCAATCAGATTCATAGGAAACCCAGAAAGTTTCTCGGGTAATTGCATCACAAAGAGTATCACCAGCTTGAACTGCTGAGGCAGTTCAAAACAAACGGGAGCCTCTGGAACCTCAAATTCCTATTGATCGGAAATAGGCTGAGAAAGCTATTTAACTGCAAGGAAGATGTCTCAGAGAGCAGAACTGAAAGCCCAGGTGGAAGAGCCAAGTGACAAGGAGAATAATGGACTAGGAAACCACACACAGGGGTAAAACCATAGCCTAATCAAGGAACATTCCATACTTCAGAGTCGGGGACCTGCTAAGGTATAGCCAGCTGGCTTTCAGAATTGCTATGGGTTAGTGACTGTTATGTGCCTCTCATTTCTCCCCTTGTGCAGCAAGGGTGTCTACTATGGTTATTTTGTCCCTGCCTCACCATTGCTTGTTGGGTGTGTTTGGGGTTGATAATGTGTGTGTTTGGTTGACTAGTCCCTGAACTGGAATGATTCACACCTGGGGAAACTTGACAACATCTGGACATGACATATGCCTCAAGAGCCCAAACTTCAAGCTTCATGTGGTGACTGAGATGACATTTTTGGGTCCTGAGAAAACAGTGAGAATATTGTGCCTGCGGGAGGAATGTGAATAATCTGTGGCCATAAAGGACCTGTGCTAGAGTGTTCAATAGTCGAAAACTGCTTCCATCTTAGTGTGCACAAAAGTAGAGTATATTTCTAAATCACATTTAGTGTCAGGCTGGTCATATAACTTGCTTTGATCAATAGAATGCAGCATGCAAATTTTAGAGCCTATTCCTGAAGAGGTCCTGTAGCTTCTGCCTTTGCTTTCTTAGAATGATGCCCTGTGACCACTGTGTGAGGAGGCCAGTCTAGCCTAATGGAGGATGAAAGACCATGTAAAGCAGAGTCAAGGAATCCCAGCTGATAGCCAGCATCAACTGCCAGACATTCAAGTCAGTCTATCGTAGACTGCCCAATTCAAGTGACCCTCCGCCTGTATGTAGTCACATGAGTGACACCAGGTGAAACTGTAGAGGACCTGCAGTTCCAACCCACAGAGTCATGACAAATAATAAATTGTGGTCCTAAGCCACTTAATTTTAGTGTAGTTTTTGTTTGTTTGTTTTTTTTTTACATAGCAGCGGATGAATGAAACAACCCTGATCTTAAGATTTTATAATCTATAGGAAAAAATAGACAAATAAGCCAGTAATAATCACAATAAAAGGTGGCGATCTTTCTAACATGGAGGTGCAGAAGGCCTATGGGAGCATATAGCAGGAAAATGAAGGCTTGTTTAGTGGGGAGGTATGGCTGTCTAGAGGGAGGAACATTCATCCTGAGATCTGAAAAATAAGAGGCATTTTTATCCATAGGGATGGAGGGAATGTAATATGCAGTGACCTCAAGCTAAGAAGGCATTTACTCAAATTCAGCATGGTTGTTACATCATGGGAGTCTAGTTAACACTACCTGAATGAATATATAACAAGGCATCAGACCTCCTTAAAGTATACCTTGCTGATGCATTATCACTACAACGTGGGTTATGGAATTATATTCTGGGTATGTTTATGATAATTCATGTGCGCTTTTATGTAGTTGTTTTTGGCTAGATCATCAGTGTGGTTTAATAATAGTAGTTACTGAAGACCTACGATGAGTCGTGGGCTATGATACGTTTTCTACATTAATTATTTTATTTCCATTTATAACTGCCTTGCAGGGTAGAGTATGCCCTCATTTTCTTTCTTTTTCAAAATTGAAGTATAGCTGATACACAACGTTACCTTAGTTTCAGGTGTACAACACAGTAATTCTGTCATGCTATGCTCACCACAAATAGCTGCCATCTGTCACCATACAGCACTATGACAATACCATTGAGTATATTCCTTATGTTGTACTTTTCTTTCCCATGACTTACTCATTCCGTAACTGGAAACCTGTACCTTCCACTCCCCTTCACCCGTTTTGCCCATTGTCCCACTCCCCTCCTCTCTGGCAACTATCAGTTTGTTCTCTGTATTTATGAGTTTATTTCTGCTTTTTTTGTTTATTCGTTTGCTGGTTTTTGAGTATGCCTCCCCACTTTATAGCTAAGGAATTAAGGTTCAGAGAGATAGAATGAATTGTCCAAGCCCTGAATCGGGTCACCATGAGATCTAATAGACTTGTTTCTGGGGTCCACAAAGTCAGAACTATGTTTATAATAATACTAAGACATTAATTGCCTTTTTCACTATGTTGGCATTTGCACTTAGATTCCTGGAGGGCTCTCACTGTTCCCTAATTTATAAGAATGGCTCAATATACTTAAATTGCTTCGTGTAAATATTATAATATACACTGAATACCTGTCTTCCTTCTGGGAAGTTGGAGTCGTAGTATATGCTAGAGATGTATGGTACCTATATCCCTGACCCGATAAAATTCCTGGAGTCCTAAGTTTAGGTTTGCTTTCCTGGTAGATAAAAGGCTCACTGGTTGTCACAATTCATTGCTGGAGGAAGAACTGAGCATGTCTTATGTGTGATTCCACTGGGAGAAGACTCTTGGAAGTTTGCACCTGGTTTCTTCCAGACTTTGCTCCATGTGCCTTTTCCCTTTGTTGATCTTGATTTGTAGCCCTTTGTTATGATAGATCCCACCTGTGAGTACAAACACATGCTGAGTCTTGTGAGTGCTCTTAGCAAATTACTAAACCGGGTGGGGGCAGGGCGGGGTCTTGGGGACGCCCAACACACTAAGTGAAATCTAAACAGGACAAACTCCCCAAAATCCATCTCAAGATACATCATATTAAACTACTCAAAACTAAAGATAAAGAAAAATCTTGAAAGCAGCCAGAGAGCAGGGACATGTTACCTGGAAACATTACCGAGGAACACCCATTCGAACGACTGGATTTCTCATCTGACACCATGGGGGCCAGAAGAAGGGGCACGGCCCCTTTCAAGTGTACATTCTGGATCTGGCTCACCAACTTGTCAGGAATGAGACAAAAACCTCCTCAAAGGAAAACTCAAAGAATTTGTTGGTAACAGAGCTATCCTTAAATACTGACTAAAGAAGTTTCTTCAGACAGAAAAGAAATGATAAAAGAAGGAATCTGGAGCACGAGGAAGGAAGATGAAGCAAGAGGAAAACAGAACTCTGGGTACAAAGAAGAGAGTGTCCTTTTCCTCATGACTTCTTTAAATTATATTTGATGATTGAGACAAAAATTAGAATGCCATCTGATAATCAATGATATTTAAAAGTGGGGAAGGTAAAGGTACCTAAATGGATGTAAGGTTTCCACATTTCACTCAAAGTGGTAAAATGTCGGGGCGCCTGGGTGGCTCAGGTGGGTGAGCATGCGACTTTGGCTCAGGTCATGATCTTGTGGTTTGTGGGTTTGAGCCCTGTGTTGGGCTCCACACTGACAGTGCAGACCCTGCTTGGGATTCTATCTCTCCCCCCTCTCTCTCCCCCTCTCCCACTTGCACACACATGTGCTCGCTCTCTCTCTCTCGCTCAAATTAAATAAAAAAATAAACTTTAAAAAATGGTGAAGTGTTATTAGTTATAAGCCATATATATATATATATAGTTATAAGCCATATATATATATATATAGTTATAAGCCATATATATATATATATATATACATATGTATATATATGACACATGTAAGTATATGGTAATACTCAGAGCAACCACCACAAAAACTGTAGAAAGAAATACACTCAAAAACACTATAAATTAATCAAGATGGAATCCTAAATGATGTTCAAGTAGTCCACAGGAAGGGGAAAAAAGAAACACAGGAATGAGAATCAGAGGAAATAAATGGAAAATATATAATAAAATTGCAGTCTTAGGTGCTGCCATAATTACCTTAAATGAATTGGAATAAATACATCAATCAAGAGAGCCCACAGTCCACGGGTTGGCATCAGATAACAAGGGTACCTACCATTTGGCTTTCTGGGGTCTGTTCTCTGCACATCTGGGGGGCTGTTCCCAGCCTCCCTCTGGGGGGCTCTGCCTGGAGATCCTCGACAGGCTCTCCCCTCAGGGTCCTGGGCTGCGCTGCTGGTGGGATGCTGATTGCTGGGGGTCCAGCTCTGCCTGTGGGGCTCAGCCTGGGTGCTGGGCACACAGGGAGGGGCTTGGGATCTGCAGGAATCTGGGCTCAGCCTTCCCTTCTGCTGTTCTGCCTCTCTTCGTTTGTTTTCTTCCTCTCGCTTCCTGGAAGCAAAGCCAAGGGGAAAGAGGAAAAAATTAGAAGAGCGTGACCCATTCAAATATTCCTGAGTGAGATTTAAATTTTATGAGGAGCTACCACATCACAGGAGGGATTTGGAAATTCATGATTACCACAATGTCACAATTTTCAGTCTTTTCTGCAGACCTTAAGAGCTCAACAGAAGATGAAGCAGAGAAGAATCTTATAGATCAGCCTTTGCCCAGCTGGGGCACGCATGACGGAAAACTATGTTTGTGAGATATGACAATCCTAAGGTGTGTGCGCCCAAGCTTGTGTGGGATCCCCGCCTGTGACTCCACGCCTTTTTCTCCTATTCCAGAAAGCACATCAGAATGCTGCTGACAGTGCCAGTCACAGGGATGACTTTTAATCTTCTCTATTTCTTAAAAAAGACCATCGGCAAACCTTAGGATTATATGAAACGATTACTTGCAAAGCACCTCACAACTGATTATAATACACCTGTGAGTTGCCACATGGCTATCCAGAGCTCCAGCTAAGGAGGCAAAGCCACTCATTTTGCAGATGAGGCCCAGAAGGCAGGAGGATTTTCAAAAAGTCACACACAAGTCGTGGTGGCGAGGCTGGCACCTGTGGATAGCAACGGACTACAAGAGGGCTGGCCAGGAGAGGCCGGGAGGAGAAACGAGAGGCAATGGGAAGAGGATGGGTCTGTGACAGCCCAGTTCCAGAAAGGGGCAAGTTGCCTGAGGATGAAGGAGCTGAGTTAAGGACAAGGTTTGTGTGACCAATAGCATCAACTGGTAGGGATTTCCAGGGGAAAGAAAGGGGGAAGAAAACTAACATTTATTGAGCATCTTCTGTACTGGGTACTGAGGACCATGGGGTTCGAGCCTCCCTAGAGGAAACTTCGATTCAGAAGGGACACTGAGGAAACAAAGACCTAACAAATAATGGAGGAAGTGCTCTGCTAGTGTGCTTGCACAGAGCAAGTAGTGATTAGTTTTGTCTGGAGGATTCCGGAAGCTCCCGGCTGGGGCTTCTCAAAGATGAGAAGTCTGCTGGGGCAGATTGGATGGGAATGAGGAGTTTGGTGGGAGGGAGCAGTTTGGGCGAAGACAAGTAGTGTGGAAAACTGGGTCTGTTTTGCCCCTTCTCATCTTTGAACGATGTTTGCTATACCCAGCAGGCACTCAATGCAGATTTGCTGCCCAGATGACTCAGTTATTGCTCAGGAAGAGAATTAGGTGGCCACATAAGGTTCAGGTTCAAGTAGAATGAATGATTCGGTATAGTGGAGAGAAGCCCACGCTGGGAAGTATGAGAAATTTTCTAGTCCTGCCCCTGCCAATAACTACATTGAGCCGGTCACTTTCCTGTTCCTGAGACTCAGTTTCCCCAGGTCTGACACTTGTGTGATAGTTTATAACCTGGAATTGATTTAGGGGTCTGTTTAGAAGCCAGATGTCTTTACAAAACCTGGGATATCTTTTGTAACCAGAGAGATGTCTTTTATTGTTATAGTTGGTATCAGACTCCCTCTTGGGGGAGGGAGGACCTTGTTTAGACAAATATTGTAATCAGCTTCAGAACGGACCTGAGGGCTGGCAGCAGGTGAGACATTTGGGACCTAGGTGGTGAGTGGCCCTGAGGCTCCAGGGTAGGGCTATTCTGTGGTGACAAAAAAAAAAAAAAAAAAAAAAAAAAAAGAATGTTTGAAGCTCCTGACAGGAGGGAGGAGATGAAAGAACCAGAGAGAGAGAGAAAGGAGGGGGAAGAAAGAGAAGATGGAAGTCTTAGCATTGTGTAGAGCAAGGGCCAGGCCAAAGAGAATCCTCCATGGTGAGATGATGGAGAAGGACTTTACATCTGTGCTCGTCACACTTTAACCCACAGAGTCTCCTGACATCTCATTAAAATCTAGGTTCTGATTTAGCAAGCCTGGAGTGGGGCTCAAGATTCTGCATTTCTAGGGGCATCTGGGTGGCTCAGTTGGTTGAACTTCTGATTCTTGGTTTCAACTCAGGTCATATATCCTGGTTTGTGAGTTCAAGCCCCGCATCAGGCTCTGCATTGACAGTGCAGAGCCTGTTTGCGATTCTCTCTCTCTCTCCCTCTCTCTCTGCCCCTCCCCTGCTCACATGTTCTGTCTCTCTCTCAAAATAAATAAATAAACTTTAAAAGAACAAAAAAAGGCTCTGCATTTCCAACAAGCACGCAGGTTATACAGGTGCTGCGGGTCCCTTGAACCACACCTTGTGTAACAAGGCTTAAGAGAATGGAAAAGTGTCATATGGACTGTGAACTATATCAAGATGGGCTAGGAAGTGCGATTCTCCTCAGTGATGCAACTTTTTGTAAGGTCTACTAGGCTCATACCACTTTTTTATAAGCACCCTGACAAGCTGCAGAGCTAAGATACCAGACGTGGAAGCAAGAAGCAAGAGTGAGGCAGAGGCACTAAGCCTCTGCAAAGTCACAGAATTCAGATTTCCATAGGCTGTGGGATTTGAAGCAATGCTTGTTTAGATCTCAAGGGACAGAGAAGACCCAGATGTAACCCGCTATCTGGGTTACACTCTGATATAAAGCCCTGTCCACTTAACTTCCCCTTCTGAAGGTTTTTTGTCCTGTGGTGAAAGCTCCCGATCTGGGGTCCACGCCTGCTTATCTAATGGGTTCCCACCGGCTCCCATCTGAGCAGAAGTGGCCAGATGGGTTGTGCTAACTCCTGTGTCGCTCTGATGTTTTCATGTGACTCTGGTTTTGTTCCACGCTTTGCCAACTGCTGACGCCCGAGTGTGCGGCCCTGCAATCGACAGGCTGGCTGGACGGCCTGTCATCATCAGCGCCTGAGATTCGTATGGATGCTAGCAGGTGCCAGTTCAGTGTGAGCTGTGCGGGAGAAGGCTGCTTTTCACAAGGTGGAAGCATCTGGGTGGCTGAAGTGCCGCTAATTGATCTAACAGCCTTGCTCCTGGCAGGCAGGGGGACGGCCTCTCTGTTTATGAGCCCCGATGAAGAGAACTGCTCTAGGAGAATATTGGTCATTTCGACAGACACACACGTGCGGTTGTCTGGCTTGGCAGCCACATGGATCTCACTGCCATTAAGAAGGGCTGTGAGGTGATAAATTAGACTTTGTTGTTTGAGCGGTCATTTCTCTTTCTTTGGGGAAAGCAAACAGCTTTCCTTTTCAATTCCAAGAAGCCACTTACAATCAGCCCCTGGGCAACCCTTGTTACTGCACACCTTTCTGGGCCTCCAACAGAGACAGCCACAGGGCACACAGGGGATCCGGCCTTTTAGAGTGATCAGGATGTCCAGAAAGCAGGGGCGCTCGGCCTTCTGAAGACTTCTTTGGAAGGGGAGGTTTGCAGGAGGGTGTTGTTATTTTGTTTTGTTTTTTGTTTTTGTTTTTATTTTTCATTTTGGTAGAACCAAGTAAAGCAGATTTGGAAGAGAGAATGCAATTATCAGAATATATCATTAGACCCTCAGTCTGTGAATAGAAATAAATTAATGTTTAAAAAATTTGACTCATTAACAAAAAAAAAATCTTCTGGGCGGCACACCGCCCACAACTGTGCAGTTCTTCAGAGCTGTGGCTCTTGATGTAAAAGTAGTGATCGCTGGGGAAAAGGGGGGCGGTGGGATTAGAGCTGGGAACGATGCATAACCTGCATCCTATTTATATACCTGCTGCCTTAAAACAAAAGCAACAACATGGGGTGCCTGGGTGGCTCGGTCAGTTAAGCGGCTGACTTCAGCTCAGGTTATGATCTCACGGTTCGTGAGCTTGAGCCCCACGTGGGGCTCTGTGCTGACAGCTCAGAGCCTGGAGCCTGTTTCAGATTCTGTGTCTCCCTCTCTCTCTGCCCCTCCCCCTACTCACATTCCATCTCCCTCTCCAAAAAGATTAAAACAAACAAACAGAAGCAACGACAGCAACACACATGCACACACAGGATACAGTCCGAGAGGAGAACATGAGCCTATGCATATCCCTGGGGAATAAGGTCCAGTGCCACTGTTCATGGCCCAAGCTCAAAGGAATTTCAGGTGATTCATTTTTATTTGGCAGATAAGGAAAATAAGGCAGAGAGGTAAGTGATTTACCTATGACTACATGGCAAACTACATACAGCTGAGCTGGAACTCAGCTTTTCACCCCTCCCTGTACAATTTACCTCTGTGACTGAGTCGTTTTTTTAACATTTCACTTCATCTTTTTCTATCATTTAAAAAATGAACTGGGTCATAAGAAGAAACTGCTAATATTGCATCAGAGTGGCCATCAACAGCATTTCAACCTAGCCCCGGATATAGCCTTTCATCCTAAAACTCTCAGATGCAGTAACTGTCCTGAAATTTAAGTGTTTTTTCTCCAACTAATTTGTTACAGAATGTGTAAATTCTAGTAATCTTCGTGGGGATTATGTTATAAACTCGACCTATTTTGGTCCAATTTAGCAAACAAACACTAGAAAAAGAATCAGTTTATTCTAGTTTATATGAAAAACTGAAGAGAAAAAAAATCCTGTCTATGACACAGCAAGTAACATTTTAGCAGGAGATTTATTAATATGGCGGAATGTTCACGCACAAAATAGTCCTACCTTGTCCTCTCCTTTTTTCTATTATCTTAAGGGAAACTGACCAGACAGCAGTTTTCGAAGGACTGCCAATTAGTCTGGTTTGTACAGTCTTTTCTAGAGCAATGCTTATAGCTCCCCAGAGGCTCAGAGTATAAAAAAGGGAGAAAGTCAACTGAAGATGACATCATTGGCAATGTCCACTTTGGGTCCTGTGCACCACAGAGCAAAGAAAGTCTCCCAACTGTAGGCTGAAGGACCTGGGGCTGTTTCCCCCAGGGCAGAAAAGATTTAAGGGACACATTGCTGCTGCAGATCTCTGAGGTGCTACTGTGAGGCACTGGCGTGCCCTGCAAACCCTCCAGATCAGACCTAAGTCCCAAGGATGGGGATTTCTCCAAATTAGTGGCCTAGATGGCAACTTCAGAAATGGGCCAATAAGAAACTCAGTAATCAAAAGATTGCCTGATGTGCAGAGAATCAGATCAAGGGCAATCATTTAAATGACTTGGCCATCCAATGGCTTAGCATCTCAGGACTGGGACTGTTTGTTTGCAGTGTGGCACAGATCTGCCTCTGGACCTGGACAGTTTGAGTCCTGGGAGGAGATGATTTTTTTCTACCCTCCTATGTGGCTTCCATAGAGAGCTGCATTTGCCCAGTTTTGACAAGAAGAAACTAGTGCTGTCAGACACCGCAGAAAGAAGCAGGGTCTTTCCCATTCGAGTGGAGTATTCAAGTTTCCATTGCCATGGATGTAGGGCCTATGAGGGGTTTGAAAGATGTGATTAGAATGGCTTCACAAAAAGGGACATCTAGTTTGTTTCGACGTCCTGTTGTTGGACCAATTTAACTGGGCTTTGCCCTAATGACATTCTTGATTATAGTCTTGGTGTAGGCTTGCAACCAACTAATCTTCTTAATTTTCTCAAAAATTTAGGAAGAATTTGATGTGCTCTGCCATGGTAGTTAGCTTTGAGAGTAATAGGAAGAATTTTTTTATTAAACTATGTTGCAGAATTGTGATGGTGGCTAGGCACCACTCTTTTTTTTTTTTTTTTTGAGAGAGAGTGAGAGTGGGGTAGGGTAGAGAGAGAGAGAGGGACAGAGGGAGAATCCCAAGCAGGCTCCATGCTGTCAGCCCAGAGCCCGATGCCGGGCTCGAACCCATGAAGTGTGAGATCATGACCTGAGACAAAATCAAGAGTTGGACGCTTACCAACTGAGCTACCAAGTTACCCTAATACCATTATTTTTTTAGTTTTTAATTTTTAAAAAATGTTTATTTATTCTTGAGAGACAGCGAGAGCAGGGGAGAGGCAGAGAGAGAGAGGGGGGGGAGACACAGAATCCAAAGCAGGCTCCAGGCTCTGAGCTGTCAGCACAGAGCCCAACACGGGGCTTGAACCCACGAGCTGGGAGATCATGACCTGAGCCAAAGTCAGACGCTTAACCGACTGAGCCACCCAGGTGCCCCACAACACCATTCTTTTAACAACAACACTGGAACAACTGAACAAATACTGGGTTAAGAGAAAAACTGATTTAGGGCCTGATTCTGGTTACACTTGTAAGTATAAGAAGAAAGAAAAAAGAAAGAAAAGAAAGAAAAGAAAGAAAGAAAGAAAGAAAGAAAGAAAGAAAGAAAGAAAAAGAAAAGGAAAGGAAAGGAAAGGAAAGGAAAGAAAAGAAAAGAAAAGAAAAGAAAAGAAAAGAAAAGAAAAGAAAAGAAAAGAAAGGAGAAAGGGTGGGAGGGAGGGAGGAAGGGAAGGAGGAAGGGAGGGAGAGAGGGAGGAAGGAGGGGAAGGAAGGGAGGGCGGGAGGGGGGGTGGGGGGCAGCAGGGCTGATGCACGCTGGCCTGTCCAAACGGATGCTGGCACCTGGAGACAGCCTGCAGCCTAAGTGTGGTTGGTAGGAGTCCTGGCTTAGGGCAGGACTGAGATTCCTGTGCCATCTTTCTCCTTTACTAGCTGTGTAATTTCAGGACAGTTAACCTCTATGTGGTATTTTCCTTATCTATGAAATGAGATTAAAGATAGTTGCCCTGTGTCTACCTTACTGAATGATTGGATGGACTTAATGAACCAATATATAAGAACTTTGTAAGCTGTAAAGTACTATATAAACGTAATTGGCCATTACTGCTTTTTAGGTAGAGCTGTTAAGATAAAGCTGCCCCGTGACAGGATCTGGTTAGAAGTGAAGAAATCAGTGTCTGTCATGGGTTCCTTGCAGTCTAAGAGCCACAGGGCTTTGCCTGATGATACTTTCAGAGATGCTCATTGATGAAACCACACAACTCCCTTTCCTACAAGAGCCGCTTTAATCATCTCTCTCCAACCTCTTGTGGGTCCTGCATTCATGGCAATGGAAATCTAAATACTCCACTGGAATGGGAAGGAGCCTGTTCACTGTTCTGCAGTGTCTGACAGAATTTTCCTTTCTTCAGCACTGGGCAAACACAACCCTCTGTGGAAGCGACACAGTGGTTTCATGTTCAAATACATGCAGTGGTGACCCCCTTTGCTCTTACGTTTCTTTTAAGAATCAGAATAAAGAACTGTCATAAACCTGTCAAATGGTAATTTGCTTATGAGAAATATCGAGGGAGCTAGGAAGCCAAAGGCACAGATACAGAAGCACCAGTGTGTGTTGTGAGGATAAATGGTATAGTTCCTGCCTGAGTAGGGCAAACAATTAAAGTGGTACTCTTACAGAGATCCACAGAATTGAAGGAGACCTAAGAGAGTATCTGGCCCAAGCTTCCCACTTGGCTGAGGGGGACACTAAGGCCGAGAATGAAAAATGATACATGTAAGGTTTCAGACCCACTGTAGGGGCAGCTATTAAACATTTAGGATTTTATGATTAAATGCTTATTAAATCTCAGGTATTTTAAGAGACTGGACATATGGAGACACACAATATAATCCCTGTTCCCAAGGAGTTGACAGTCTAGTGGGGGAATGAGGCCCATTCACTTCTGCAGATGGTTCTGCGTATAATGGCTTCTGGATGTGATGAGGGCCAACATGGAGGGATCTACATGGAACTATGGGGGATGTGGGAGGCAGTGACTACACTGGAAGAAAAAAAAAAAAAACACCTAGAAAGGGTGTCAAATGAGAAAGAGGGAAGGAACTGAGAGGTTATAAGAGCGTGAGCGAGGACATGCCACCCAGGTCTCAGAGAATCTTTGACTCAGAAGAAATCTCAAAGACTGGCTCTTCATACAGCTGAAAGAAATTCCTTGTATATCACCCCGGCGAGATGATAATTCAGTTTCTGCTGGAATATTTCCAGGGAGAGGAAGCTGATTACCTCACAAGGCATAAAAGGTTCCGCTCTAACCTTTTCAGTTGGTGTTGTGTGGTATGTAATGGGGTCTTCTGTACGATTCTGTCTCTTCATTGTCACTGAATAACAGTCTGAGTAATATCTGGTCTCTGACTTCCTCTCAAGGGAAGAAGAAAATGTCACGTGTCTTAGGACCTTTGACTTATAGAATGTTAGAGCTGAGGAGCGGGGAGCTCAGATATCATTTAGTCTAATGGTTTTTAAAAGTCTCTTTGTGACTCATGGACTTTTTTGACATTGTGATAAAAATATGTAGGTCTCCTCCCCCAAAATGTCCATATGCTCATGATATACAAACCGTTGCATACAGTTTCAGGGCATTCATGGAGCCCCAGAGCCCATCCTGGATTAAGAAATCTTTTCATTTCTTGGGAAATGGGAAACTGAGGCTCAGAGAAGTGGGATGAAATGGAGTGGAACCATAGGAGTGATTTCCCATGGGTCAGACGACAATGTGAGCAGAGGAGTCGGGCTTATGGATCAACCTTGGAGAAACTCATTGCCAGACTGAAGATGTTCAGGGAAGCAGGCAGTAAGCGGATCTATTATAAATTGAAAAGGAGACTTGGGGTAGGAGTGGGGGTGCCAGGAGCACTTTCTTTATCTGAAAGTTGGTTTATGGAAAAGGGTGTAGACTTCTCTCTTTTGCTTTAAGGGGTATCTCAAGACCAAAAGGTAGAAAAGAACTTCTGACAGAATTGCGCTCTACTGGAATGTGCTGTTTGAATTCTTTGTCACTTGACTTTTTTGAGGACACAGAACAACCTCCTTAGAAGGGACTTCAGCATCACAAGAGTTTGAACTGGATGACTCAAACTGGACTTGATTATGTTAACTCTAGGAGACATATGCAATCTCATAGAGTAGCCAGAAGGCAGCTCAGGTCTCCCAAAGAGTATGGTAAGTTAAGGAAAGGGAAATGTGAGGAAGTGAGGGAAGTTCAGGATGGCGGAGCCCTCAAGTGTGAGGGTGTGGGAGGGAGGCAGTCATGGAGAGAAATGGGACTTGGAGATAGAAGCGGAAGCAGAATGATGAAGGGTCTTATGTGGGACCATGGATGGTATTCAAGAACAATGGCCCGTGTAGCATGGTGGGACATGAGAATGGAGGCAAGAGGACATTTCAAGAGGAATTAACAGAATCAATGGTGGCATCACTAGCAGGGAAATCAGGAGGCAAGAAGAAAGGCTGTGCTGATGAGGTGTAGGTTTCACAGTGAGTCTGAAGTGACAGTGACAAGACACAAAAATGGAAAGTGTTGGCAAGTCACAAAAGGACAGCAAAGTGGAAATGCCCACTAGGCAACTGATGATGTGGAATCAGAGTTCCAGGAGGTCAGGATGTGAGACAGATTAATGGGCTATCTACAGAGATGAAGTCACTGAGGTTTCATGAGTAGACACCTTTCCAATGGAAAAAATGTATAGCATGAGTAGAAGTCTAAGGAGCGAGTCTGCAGAGCTGACCTCAGTGTGGAGATGGTATAATTAAAAAGCTGTGAGAAGGAAGAGATGGAGAGATAGAAGAGAGCTGGGATTAGAGAGTGAAATAAAAACCCAGCAAAATGGAAGCTTCAGGGGACAAGAGTGATCAACATAAATACAGTCTTGTCTAGTGTGCATTCAACTGTGTGCTATGGCAGGTAAATTATAGCAATGTTCCTTTTGGCAACAACATAGGTGGTGCAGTGTGAATTATAAAGTGCTTTTAAGTGGATTATAGGTATTTCTTAAATAGTATTTTCTGAAAGACATGCCTTGGAAAGCATGACTAAAACTTTGCTCTCTCCCAATTTCTCTATCAGTAAGTGAGAAGTCATTTGAAGTTTAATAAGTTCTTTTCACATCGTTGCTTTAAGGATGGTGATCTGTGCCATCCCGATGTGCTATGCTGGGAAAGGTAGACCAAGGCGGTGCCATGTGCCTGGGTCACCTTGGCCAGCGAGGCGGTAGCAGTGAGGACTGAAGTCAGCATTCTGATTTTTGTTCCCTAAAGCCCAAACCACATCCAAAGTTAAACACTGACTCAGATCTTAAGAAATAACTTTTGAGAAATAAAATTAAAACAAATGAAATCAGTTTCTTCTCCCTTTAAATATTTCTCTTGGAGTCCTATGCCCACAAGCACCGTAGGAGGTGATGGTTAGACTGTAAGAAATTTATTTACTTCCAATAATGACACCTAATAGAGGAAAGATTGTGACTGAGAAAAAGGAAAGAGGTTACTTTCCCAGTTTGGGCCATTTCAGATATTATCTCAGTAAGCACAGCTCCCACATAACAGGTTTTTAAAAATGACCTTCAGGGGTGCTGGGGGGCTTAGCTGGTTGAGCATATGACTCTTGATTTCAGGTCAGGTCATGATCCCAGGGGCGTGAGATTGAGCCCTACGTCAGGCTCTGTGCTAAGCGTGGAGCCTGCTTAAGATTCTCTCTTTCCCTCCGCCCCTCCCCCACTTGCTCTCCCTCTCTCTCTCTCAAAAAAAGTAATAAAAAAGTTTTTTAAATGAACTTCAGAAACTAAGAACTAAGAACAAAGAGGACCCATTGTCCATAGCCGTGAAACCAACCAGGATAACAACGAAGGGGGGGGGTTGGGCTAGATGGTCCCTTAATCCCCCTACCTTTTCAAACCCTCAGGACTTGGAGTCACAAAAGGCCTGGTTAGGAAAAAAAAATATTCTAAGGCTCTATTTATGCATGACCTGAAGTGAAAGCCCTTCCTCTCTATAGGAGATCTTCTGACAAATGGATTCTTGGTTCTCGGCTCTATGCTGACTCAGCAGTGCCTGTCCAAACTCTTGGCCCCCGGGGTATATGGCCACTAGGCAGCACTGCAGGCAAAGGAGAGAAGGAAGAGGCTGAGATCATTAACAGAGAAGACTGGGGCGGAGGTTCCACAGAACTGGAGAGTGCCTACAAGTCAGCTGGTCTAGTTTGTCATGTTTCATAGATGAAAAAACTGAGGCTCAGAGGACGGATGCTGTGTTACCCTACAACCCCTCTATTCTGCTGGAAAGGGAGTTTGGGGACTCCAGGGCCCCCTCTCTATGCTAATGAAGTAGAATGTGTTTGGACTAATGCACTCCTTTTTCTTTTTAATTTTTTTGGTGGGGGGGCGGTGTGCAGGGTGGGGAGGATATACAAAGTCATTGCCTTTGTACAGTCCCACCAACATATTCAGGTAGGTGTGACTTCAGATTCTGAAAACAGATTCTCACCCATAAAAACCTGAGTTTATGGAAACATCAGATGGAAGGAAATATAGCATTCCATCCCTTACAGAGAATATTTAACTTACAACTCAGAATAATTTGCCATGTGTATTAAGTAATACCTACTTAGCAGTTGTCATTCTCATGCAAGGAAATTTCCTAATAAGGATGGAAGAAGAGGCACATGGAGAGGCCTCAGGTTAAACTGGATTCTTTGGCAAAAGTGAAGAGAAGAGAACCTCATAAAGAGAACCGTGCAAGATAGTATTTCCTAGGATGCCACCACTGCGGTAGCTTCAGTCACAGAAAATGATGTCTTCCTGTCAATCTCATCTACCAAAGGCCACCATTATGGTTAGCATCCCAGTTCACAGTGGCATTTAACTTCTCACTAAAATGGCTTATCCTGCCTTTTATTATTATTTCAAATTATTATTTATTTATTTATTTATTTATTTATTTATTTAAATTTTTTTTTCAACGTTTTTTATTTATTTTTGGGACAGAGAGAGACAGAGCATGAACGGGGGAGGGGCAGAGAGAGAGAGGGAGACACAGAATCGGAAACAGGCTCCAGGCTCTGAGCCATCAGCCCAGAGCCTGACGCGGGGCTCGAACTCACGGACCGCGAGATCGTGACCTGGCTGAAGTCGGACGCTTAACCGACTGCGCCACCCAGGCGCCTCTCAAATTATTATTTATTACACACCTGCTTCCCCCTTGTGGGCAAGAAATGGAAGGATTCAAGATTTAGAAACATTCACGATCCAGCCAGGAAGTTAAGATTCTGCCCGTTATCTTCCGCATCAGAGGTTTGGGGACCTATACCTCCTGATGCAATAGTCCCCTGCTAAATAAAGCACCCCAACAAAGGCATCCAAGAAAAGGTAAACCAAGGCATAATCTAAAATCAATCACTTTTGGTAAAATAATCACACTGTGTATGTAATAGGCACACATGACTATTTTACATAGTCTATAAAAATAGTGTGAGGTCCTTGAGGCAAAATCACTATTTTCTCTAAAGGCTCTAGCCAAGAGTTTTGTATGTACAGTAAGAACCCGGTCAATATTTCGTGAACACATCACATGAGTTAGTACAGATTTGATAAGGAATAGGTGGGGAGAGCAAGTTATTCACACAACTTGGTCGCTTTAATCAAATCAAAACTAGACGCTTCTCATGAAGTAGGTTAGATACTGGTGTTGGTTTCCTGTGGAAAGGCAGGAAAGGAAGGAGGAGGAGCAGTTATCTCTATGTAGCTTCCTGTAGGTAAGCTCCTGCCCCCCACTCCTTGCCATCGTGGCTGTGGCAGTGGTTTGTCCCTGGGTTCGAACCAGAGGGGCTAACCTAGACGAACAGCCAGCCACCAAGTAGAGACTGGGCCTTGGTCCTTTCCTGTAGCCTCAGTGCCCCGCAGGCCTGGTGGGCAAAAGGGGGTGGGGTGTGACACGGGGACAGGGATCAAAATTATTTCTTTCTGATCCTCTTTGGATTCCTCTTCCTGGCCACTGCCCCCCTTCGCCCCACCCCCCCTGCCCCGTGCCCCCTTCCACCCTGATTCTGGGCTGTGAGAACATAATGTCCACAGCTCTCACTTACTTGGCAGCAGCATCTTTTCTCAACTGTTCGTGCTTCATGAGGAGATTTTTCCGATCTCGAAAAGCTTTTCTGACCTTGTACCCTTTGTAGACCGCCTGGATTTTGAAGGCAGCGATGTCTTGTATGGCTGCAATGGACAGGGCGCCGTGCTCCAACATGAACTGGATCACTTCATGGCGCTCACCGAGCAAGGCATAGTCAAGGGGAGTGTACCTGAAGAAGGAAGGTATTTTGTAAGTGTTGGCATGTAACCTGAGGTACAGTTCAGCTGCCAATATTATGCAGCAAAGGAAACTTCATTCTGACATGTGGACTCTTCCTCAGGCAAAGCTATCTTGTGTACTCCAGGGCTGTTCCTTTTTTTTCTGAGGGGACAAAACAAGGCAGGAGCTGGGGTCAGGTGCTTTGTGTCACTGACCATGATGGTTCCTGGGTCTTGCTTGCTGGCTCACAAACCGGGGGCTATAGGAACACATGATCACTTTTCTTCTTCCCCATGTGCCAAATAATACCCTGCTCCTATCTGAAAAAGTACTGCAGATAATTTCCTGTGGGACTCATAAGTTTAAGCCTGGGACTACTGATAGTTAATGCTTGTGAAATAAAAAATACATCTCCAAATGGACAGATTTAGTATATGAAGAGGATGGCCCTTTAAATCAGAAAGCATTTATTAAGTAGTTTTGGGACAGCTGCATAGCCATCTGGAAAAAAAAAGGAAGATTCTTATATCAGATTTTACATGAAAATGAGTTCTGGATGAAGCAAAGACCTAAATATAGAAAAAGAAACTGTGGAAGTACTAGAAGAAACCAGGGAAGACTTTTTAAAAAATTAGAGTGGGAAGGTCTTTTCTAATAAAAATAGTACAAAACTCAAAACTGTAAGAGAAGATTGACAAATCCAACTACATAAAAATAACAAAATTTTGCAGGGCAAAAAACACCAAAAACAAAGATAAAAGAGAGTCCTCAGAACAGGAAACACTGATGGCTCCTAAATATATAAAAATATGTGCAGCTTCACTCATTTAAGAGAAATATAAATTAAGACTAACAAGGAGAGTTAGGTTAGCTAACCAATGAGCAGGTTAGCAAAGATTAGAAAGTTTAATAACACACTGTGCTGGTAAGGATGCAAAGACAGGCTCCCTATGTACTACTTTAATCTTCAGAAAGACCAATTGGGCAGTATCTATCAAAATTGTTCCCACATCTGTCCTCTGGCATTTCACTTGCAGGCATATATCCCAGAGACCTGCTCTCGTGCGTGCGTGTGTGTGTGTGTGTGTGTGTGTGTGTGTGTGTGATGCTTTCTATGTAAGGATATTCATAGAGGCACAGTTTGAAATAGTTAAAGAATGGAAACAACCTCAGGATCCATCAACAGAATACTGCTTACATAAAGTACAGGCCATTTGTGTAACGAAGTCATCTCTATAATGCAGCCATTACTGTGGCATATGAATAAAATAAGGAACAATGTCCAGGATGTCTTGTTAAATGAAGAAAAAGAAAAACAATTAAGCAACAGAACAGTATTATGGCATGCTCCTTTTGAATAAAAAAAGAGAACATATCCCTGTATTCTTATTGATGTAAAATATATCTCTAGAAGTTTACCAAGAAACTGGTTGACAGCGACATCTCTGGGGAGGAAACTGGTTGTCTCAGAGGCAGGGGTAGGAGGGACATTTAGTTTTAACTGAATGCTTTTTTATGCCTTTTATTTATTTATTTTTAATGTTTATTTATTTTTGAGAGAGAGAGAGAGAGAGACAGAGTGTGAGTGGGGAGGGGCAGAGAGAGAGGGAGACACAGAATCTGAAACAGGTTCCAGGCTCTGAGCTGTCAGCACAGAGCCCAACACGGGGATCGAACCCACAAACCATGGGATCATGACCTGAGCCGAAATCAAGAGTTGGATGCTTAACCAACTGAGCCACCCAGGTGCCCCTTTTATGCCTTTTTATACCTTTTAAATTCTGTACACTGTGCGTACCTTTTTGATAAATATATTATTTAGAAAAGATGGGTTTTATTGTCATATAGCTATATATTTGAATCTCAACTGGCTACTTTCTAGATGTATAATTTTGGGCAAATTCCTTTCTTAAAATATATCCTTTCTATTTCTGGAAATATAAAATAATTGGATAAATACACAGAAGAAAATAACAGTCATCTATATTCCCCCCCTTAGAATTAATCAGTGTTATTATCTCTGCAGGTATGTTTTTTAAATGATTACTTTTTAATAGTGACACATATTTTAAGTATTAAAATAATGCAAAAAAATACAAAAATTGAAGTAAAATAAAATCCCAACTCTACCTTCCAACAATGGTAATGCTGACTGTCACTTCTTAACCAACTCACCTCTCCTCACTACAGATTTGGCATGAAGAATAAATGAAATGATAAATCCAAAGAAGATAACACTGTGCCTGGCATAAAAGAAGCAATTAATAAATGTCAGCTGTTGTCGTTATTATTATAGGACATGCACTGCATCAGGGTTTGTGATACCATGGTCACATGTCATCGATATTGTTCCCACAGGACCCAAGCTAGGAGTTATGGCCACCTAACGACTGCTACTGATCTGATTCCTCTCTGGGAGACTGTTACTAATCCAACACAATCAGAGGTGTTAGGAAGAAATGATCAGCTGATTTATGAGGTGGAAAAACTGATGATTATATGGATGCATGATTAGACACAGAAAATCATCCAGTGATTATAGAGATTTTCTCTCTTCAAAATTTACCTGACAGTCATAGTCAGACGTCAATGGAGGAGATTTTTCAGTATAAGCAAAGGGTGGTTTGGTCACTTCTATAAGGAAACTGAATTCAGAAGGAAGTCTGTATGTTAGAATTAAGAAACTCTCATTTTTAGGACATCTTGATCTGTCTTCGCTGTTCAGGGACCAGAAGGCCCTATGGTAGAGGTGCCAACATAAACTTTAAAAACATTATCTATAAGTAGGTAGCATCTTGTAAATTCAGAAGAACTTTAAAATTTTTTAAAAATTTTTTTTTTCAACGTTTATTTATTTTTGGGACAGAGAGAGACAGAGCATGAACGGGGGAGGGGCAGAGAGAGAGGGAGACACAGAATTGGAAACAGGCTCCAGGCTCCGAGCCATCAGCCCAGAGCCTGACGCGGGGCTCGAACTCACGGACCGCGAGATCGTGACCTGGCTGAATTCGGACGCTTAACCGACTGCGCCACCCAGGCACCCCATAAAATTTTTCACTGTATATTCTATTTAAAAATTTTATTATTTTAAAAAATTTTAATTCTAGTATAGTTAACATACTGTACTGACTCAGTTTCAGGTGCACAATACAGTGATGAAGTGATCAAGATAAGTGTAATCACTATGTATTCTAAAATATCTTTCATGACCATACTCTCTCCCAATGGAAAAAATTATCAGAGTCACAGAACTCTATGACAGTAGAGCTAAACTGAATTTTGGAGGTCTTTTGGCTTAACAGCTTCATTTCATAAATGAGTAAATAGATTCAGAAAGTTTAAGCAACTTGCTGAAGGTTATGTAACTAGTTCCCTGCAGAACCCAGACCTGAACTAAGACTGTAGGACTGCCTGTTCAGTAATCCTTCCACAGCACATCTATCAGTCCTGGAATATAATCCTCGTACAGAATGAAGCTGCTTCTCAAATCAACGTGCAAATTACGTATGCATTTAGTAGGTTTGATCATCTTTTCTAGAATTACTAATAGGAGTGTCTTTTTCACACAGTATACAAGCAGGATTATCAAAATCTGGTGTGTGAAAGTAAGGCCCAACCTCTGCCTTTGCTGTATCTCTCAGGCCACTTGTGGATGGAAAATTGTATTTTAAATATCTTTAGCATGAAAAACTGTATTTTTATTTTGAGAAACTTCAAGCATAAAAATAGCATAATAACCATTTATATGCTCATTACCCAAATTTAACAATTAGCAAGATTTCTGCCACATTTGCTTCCTCCAACTCCTTTCTTATTATTTTTGCTGAAGTGTTTTAAAGCAAATCCTAGACCTCCTATTATTTAATCATTCTGCACTGCGGTATTGATCCATAAATAATGTGGACATGAGCACGTCATTACGGTATTCAGCAAAATTAACAGGAATTCCTTAGCAAAATCTAGTACCCACTCCAAACACAGATTTCCCCAATTTTCTAAAAAAATGCCTTCTTTATAATTGGCTTATTCAAATTAGGATTCTTGGTCAATATTTGATTCATGGAAACACAGTCCAAACATCCAGAAATATTTTAAGACCGAAGTCTATGCCTAGTGTTTGGGCACTGACCATATTGCAAATTACTACTATTGAATCTTTCTTCACCCCAAATTCAATTTAGAAACACTCAAGTGCTGTGAATATTCCCATCGATGCCGGAGGGTGGCTGTCAGATAGTTATTGACTGAAGGCCAGCGGTAGTTGGCAAAAATTATGTCTATACAGTGCACATCAAGTGCTTGGTGTCAGTGCATGAGAAGTAAAAATTAGCACCACGTTGATGGTAACCAGTCAAGAAACAATGTAGATAAAGCCAAGAGACAAGATACAATTGGCCTTGCCTGTGCAGGAATGGTCTGATGGGATGAGTGGAAGGCCTAAACTGGAATGTCAATAAACATCAAAGGCAGAGCCGGGTTCTGACATTTGCACGTCAAGGTGCACTGCTGATGAAACATTAAAGGAGACTGGGATATTGCCACTGTCTCTTTTCATCTAAAGATTGGCAAGTACAGTTAGGAGGATTTTTCCTTCGGTCTTTTGGTCTGTAATTAACATATGTTTACTCTAGGAGGCAGTAAGCACCTTAATTCATACTCTTACTTAGGCCTGAAATTTAAGGCTTCCCCTAAAAATGGGAACTGAATTACAACAACAAATGTTTTTACTGTTTCCTAAGAAAACAGCAGTCAGGCAGTAAATACTGTTATAGAATAAATCCTTTCTAATAGACCTAATAAATCACCACAAATTCCTTAGGATTCTTAACCTTTCCCTTTTGCCTTTATGGGATTTCTAAGAGCGAAATCTTCTCTCTCACATATCTGCTTTCATGTCAAAACCTCAGCCTTGAGGATTCTGCTTGGCTTTCCAGCTTCCTTCAATGTCCAAACCCCTAAATCTTCGAGTCTTCTTGGTTTTGCAGTTGTCATTTGACTATAATAGAGACAGTGAGTCCTTCCAAAGTAAGACATACTAGTCTGATTTACCTAATACTGTATGTACTCGAAGAATTCCAGAGTTTCTTTCTTTCTTTCTTTTTTTTTTTTTTAAAGTTCATTTATTTTGAGAGAGACTGAGACAGCACAAGTAGGGGAGGGGCAGAGAGAGAGGGAGAGAGAATCTCAAGCAGGCTGCACACCGCTAGCGCAGAGCCTGATGTGAGGCTTGAATCCACGAAGCCGAGAGATCATGACCTGAGCCAAAACCAAGAGTTGGATGCTTAACTAACTGAGCCACCCGGGCGCCCTAAAGAATTCCAGAAATTTCTAATGCAGGTGTGAGGCAGGGGAAGCTACTGGGAGCCTGAAAGCATCAACTCAACAATGCAACAGTTATTTACTGAGCACTTACTTCCTGAAAAGTACTGTGAGCAACACAGAGATGACGATTCTCTTCAGGAGTTCTCTGCTAACACGGAAAAAGGATTACATAAAATTATCAGATAAAGTGAAGTGTGCTAAGTGCTATACAAACCCACAGTGTGGGGGAGAGCTTTGTTTGGAACACCTGCCTCGGGGATCAGAACAATCTTCTTAGATGGGACTGCATTTGAATGGAGGAATGACGTGACTAACAATTATATTAGAAATATGATTTAGGGAGGCTACTTGGGAAGCAAATGAACTGAAGGAGGGAAATTTCAAAGGGTGCAGAACAGCAAGGAGGCATTGCGATAGTCCCGGGAATGAGTCAAAGAGGGCAAGATTTAGACAATGGTGCTGGTAATAAAAAGGAAATGACAGTGTGAACCAAGGAGAGACACTGAGTCTGAAAGACAGATTTAGAACTCACCGGCACCCAGGTGATTACTGAAGCCTCTGTGGAGATGGGCTGAGAGGAAAGATCTAATCCTTGAAGAATGTTTACATTTAAAAAATAAAAAAATGGAAAAGGAGCCAAGATAAATGGAGAAGGAGCAGACACAATTGCAAGAGAATCAGGAAACTAAACTGTCACAGAAGCTTGGAGAAGATAGTCTCAGTAAAGGTAAAAAAGAGGGGTCAGCAGAACCAGGCGATGCAGAAAGGCCAATGAGAGTAGACAGGGGGACCAACATATGATTTCTCAATGAGGAGTCTGTCAGAGACCACTCAGACACTGTTTCAGTGTAAATGTGAGGATAGAAGGCAGACAGCAAAGGCGGGAACTGTGAGTAAGGGTAAACGGAACAGTGCAGGCACGCTGAGAGCAGGAGGGCTTTATAGGCAGAGAAGACAAACTTCAGAAAAGAAATAAATTGGAAAATAATAGGCGGAGGCTATCTTTAATGGGGAGGGGTTCTGAAAGTAGTGGGAGGGATGAAGGGGTTCACCCCAGAAAGGAGGAGCAGTTTTCCTGACACAAACAGGTGGCCTAGAAAAAGTCCCCCCTTCTCCACAAAATCTCCCACAGAACTGGCAGTGGTTATGGGGGTGGGGCTGGTGTCATGGCAGGAAGCACTGCAGTTACAGCATCCGTGAACAATGGTTCCAAAACACAGACCTGGCCAGGCAGAGCTCAGGTGTGGAAGTCACATGTTCAGAATCTTCCCAGATCCAAGATGGCCAACACTGTCTCCTGCTTAGCCTTCACTGTGTCTGCTCCTTTTTATTGGGCCTGGGCCCTGGGGCATAACTCCAGCCTAACTCTGTGAATCTTACATTATTCAATCCTCTCACCTTCTCCTTATTTTTCATGCCACATGATGGCACCTCTGTCCACTAACTGATAATAACCTCTTTATCAGGAGAAATTTCTTGAACATAAGACACATTCTACTGTCCTGACCAAATTCCTAGGTCTGGTCAGTCAGGACTCCCCTGACTTTATGCCAGCTACAAGCCGCAAGAACTTAAGTGTCCTCATCTGTAGAATGTGAGCTTGCCAGAAGTAATATCTAAAGTTCTGAATAATTTTAAAATCCCATAATTCTAAATCAACACTTTTCTTTAGGTTTAGGATTTCTTAGTGTAGTGTGGTGTTTCTTTATGAGTATACTTATTACTTCTGAACTAGTATCTAAATTTTTTTTATATAAATTTTTTTAATATATTTTTTTATATAGAGATTTTTTCATATAGCAGAAAGGATGTGAGTTGAACAACAATACATTCTTTTCATCAACAGCTTACCTTTCTTCATTATTTTCCATCTGATTAGGAAAAGCAGCAAAGTCTAGCAGTAATTTAATGGCATCAAGATATCCGTTGTTACAGGACCAGTGCAAAGCTGTTCTTCCCTATAAGCATAAACAAAAATCAGGTATATCTGGAGTAGGTATTTTTGGACACATAATTATGAAAAGGGAAAATATTAAATATACAGTGGAGAAAATGGATGGTATCTTAACCAAGTGATCAAAATTAATACTAAGTTAAAAGGAATGATATGTTTCTACAGGTGATACCCCGAGAAGGATTCAGTATCACTTGTATAATATTCTAACCAAAAATGTAAAACTTAAGTCTAATTATGAGGAATCATAAGGCAAACTCCAATTGAGTGAGATTCTGCAAAATAAATGACCTGTATTCTTAAAAAAAAATTTAATACCATGAAAAATAAAGAAGGCATGAAGCATTGCCAGAGATACAAGGGGGATATTTCACAGTTTTAAAGAAGTCAAAGAGGAAGATATCACAACCCTAAATCTGTATGCCACAGCTATTAAATATACAGAACAAAAAATGACAAAATTAAAAGGGGAGATGGTCAAATCCATAATCACGGTGAGAGATTTTTAACCCATCCTTTATAATAGCTCATAGAACAAGTAAATAAAAGAGCAGTAAAGATATAGAAGACCTGAACTATACAGTAAAAAACTTTGATCTAAGTGATATATAACATTGCATCCAACTATGACACAATTAGTATTCTTTTCAAGTGTACATAGAACAGTTACCAAAATCGATCATAGGCTGGGCCACAAAGAAAGCCTCAAAGGACTTTGAAGGATTAAAATAATTCTGAAATAAAGTAAAGTAAAATAAAATAAAATAAAATAAAATAAAATAAAATAAAATAATAAAATAAAATAAAATAATTGTGTTATTCTGATTGCTTTCTGACCACAGTAGAACTGAAGTTACAAATCAGTGTGGTAGACAGAATAAATGCGTGCTTTTGCAAAGATGTCTACATCCTAATCTCTGGAATCTGTAACTATGTTATGATATTGGAGAGGGGGAATTGAGGTTGTAGATGGAATTAAGGTTGCTAATCAGCTGAACTTGAGATGGGGAGATTATCCTGGATGATCTGAGCAGGCCCAATGTAATCATACGGGTCCTTGTAACTGAAGGAGGGAGATGGGGGGGTGAGTGTCAGAGTGATGCAGTGTGAGGGTGACTCAGCTAGTCATTGCTAGCTTTGAGGATGGAGGAAGGGGGCCACAAGCCAATGAAGGAGGGCAGCATCTAGAAGCTGGAAAAATTAAGGAAACAGATTCTTTTCTAGAGCCTTCAAAAGGAATGCAATCTTGCCCACACTTTGATTTTTACCTCATGAGACCCATTTTGGACTTCTGACATCCAGAACAGTAAGATAATACATTTGCGCTGTTCTAAGCCATTAAGTTTGTGGTAATTTTTTTTTAGCAGCCAGGAGGAAACCAACATAATCAATAATCAAAAGATAATGAGAAAATGCCAAACTGCCTAGATATTAAACAATATGCTTCTAAATGATCTATGGGCCAAACAATAATCAAAATAGAAATTAGAAAATGTTTGAACCCAATTATAGTGATGGTGCAACTTTGTGTGTGTGTGTGTGTGAGACAGAGAGAGAGAGAGAGAGAGAGAGAGAGAGAGAGAGAGAGAATCCAAAGCAGGCTCCATGCTCAGAGTGGAGCCGGACGCAGGGCTCAATCCCACGCTGTGATCATGATCTAAGCCAAAAATCAAGAGTTGGATGCTCAATTGACTGAGCCACCCAGGTGCCCCAGTGATGGTACAACTTATCCAAACTTTCAGGATAAAGCTAACTCAGGCTTAGAATAAGAATCATGCATAAATACATATATTGGAAGTGAATACTAAAAAAAAAAAAAAAACAATGATTTAAACTTTCACCAAAAGAATCTTTAAAAAAATAGTAAATCAAACCTGAGGAAAGTAGATGGCAGGAAATAATAAAGATAAGAGTAAACACCAATGAAATAGTAAATAACTCCAAATATGGAAAATTAACAAAAACAGTAAGTCCTTTGAAAAGATGAATAAGATGGAAAAATTTTTTTAAAAAGAAAAGAGACAACACACATTACCAATATATGAAATGAATAAGAGGAAATTACTATAGGTCCTATAGTCATAAAAAAGGTAAGAGAATATGTGACCAACCTTATGCAAAACATTTGATATTTTTAATAAAATGGATCAATTTCTCAAAAAATGCAACTTACCGTGGCTGAAAAGAAAATAATTAGAAATCTGTATAGTCTTGTATTTATCAGCGATGCTGAGTCAGTTATTAACACCTTTTACACAAAGAATACCTCTAGATAAGATGGCTTCACCAGGGAATTTTTCTGAACATTTAAAAGGAAGTAATATCAGTATTACACAAATTCTTTAGGAGAATAAGAGGAACTACTTCCTAACTCTTTTTAATTCACCATGTAAACAGCAAAGAGGTAAAAAAAAATGTTGAAAGATGCAGAAATAGTATCTAACAAAAATTAAATGGCTAATTGTGAATAAAAAACCCCAATTCTTGGCAACTAGAAATACAAGGAAACCTATAGCAAACACCATATTCAATGGTGAAATAGTTAAAGCTTTCCCCTTGAGAAGCCAGAATGAATTAAGGGTGCTAACTATCACCAATTCTATTCAACATTGTATTGGAGGTCACAGTTCAATAAGGCATGATATTCACAGATGATATGGCTGTATATGCACATAATCCAAAATAGTACATAAGACCTAAAAACACCAGAAAGTAGCTTGGTACACTACTTATGTAAGAAACCAGCAACTTGTAAAAAAAAATGTAGAAGATACTACAGATTGCAAAAGATGCATTTCTAATAACATAGGTACAAGAACCATTTTTTACATATTTTTCATTATGTCACTTTCACATATAGGAACAATCCTGATAAATATATATTGAGTGAATTAATAGATATTATATTTTCTGGCTTGGAAAAACATAATATGCCAGTATTTTTGAAGACTTAATGCAATTAAACTAGCAAAAAAAGTCCATAGTGGCAAAACTGAGAGAAGTCAATACAATCCTATATGGCTAGGGAAGTGGATATTAACCCACATGGGTTAGAAAGCAGTTCGGCAGTACTATATAAGAGCTGAATCATATTCATATACCAATAATAAATAATCTCACTTAGGGGAAATTATTCTAAGGATACAATTAAAAAAAAGTTAAATGCACTTTGATGATTAATGAAATGTGATTTATACTATCACGAAAAACTATCCAGCAATAGGAAGTTACTTATTTAATTTTAAAATTGGGGTTACAAACATAGTTTGGATCCTGACTCTCCACAACAACCCTGGCCCTGTTGTCACCTTAGGGTAATTATTTAAGCTCTATGAGCTTCGATTTTCTACCCTGCAAATGGGAATAATAATAGCAACTCCTTTAGAAAGTTGCTGTGAAAGAGAGCCAAAGCATAAGAGACTCTTAAAAACTAAGAACAAACTGAGGGTTGATGGGGGGTGGGAGGGAGGGGAGGGTGGGTGATGGGTTTGAGGAGGGCACCTTTTGGGATGAGCACTGGGTGTTGTATGGAAACCAATTTGACAGTAAACTTCATATATTGAAAAAAAAAAAAGAAAGTTGCTGTGAGAATTGAATGAGTTATGAAACATAAAGCTCTTAGAACTTTGGAATATTCAGCATCTATGATTATGTGGAAAATTATATACCAAAGGAGAAAATGCTGGTGATAATTTTAAGTGAACAAAACAAAAATGTGGTTTATGAAGTATCATATATGTATGTATACACATACATACACATATACCATGTATGTTTATTTTAAGAAGTTATGGAATTATTCCCATTCTGTATTATGACTTTGTTAAATTATATATGGCTATAGAGACAAGAACTAGAAGGAAAACAGGGAAAAATAAGACTCATTTTTAATTAACACATAAATTTATAAGTGATCTCTTTACTTGGTAAAATGTTGTTTTACTTTATTTTAGTTAATGAAGAATAAATAAACACCTTGGAGGAAACAATACAGAAAAGACTTAGAATTTCTACCTCTTTGTCTTGAATGTTAGGGTCTGCATTGTTTTCCATGAGCACTGCCATGCAGTTGATGTAGCCGCCATAGGCAGCGCACTGCAGAGGAGTTCTTCCCGCGTAATCTTGTACATTTGGATTGATCTTATTTTCTATCAAGATCTGGCAAACATCAGCATTTCCTCCCAGTGCTGCCCAATGTAGGAGAGAGTGTCCATCTTGATCCACTAGATCTACCCTTGCTCCACCTGAAAAAGCAAAAATATCAGTAAAACGTTGAACATAGAGAGCACTGATCAAAAAGGAGTCTGAAAACAGCAGTCCCTTAAATGCTTTGCTCTTAGCATTGTATACTATCTGCTTTGGATTTTTTACAACAAGCCTGTAAGTTGGTCAGGGTAGGAGTCATTTTCCGTTTACATGAAATCAAACTGAGGATCAGGCAGGTGAAGTGGTTCTTCCAAAATCACACAACTACCAACAGGTGGAACTAGGAGTGGCCCTCAGGTTTCCTGATGCTTGTGTGTGCATGCGTGCGTGCACGCCTGTGTGTGTGTGTGTGTGTGTGTGTGTGTGTGTGTGTAGGTGCGCATGCATGTGTGCATGCATGCGTGTATGCGTACGTGTGGGCACTCCTCCCTCCATCTGTCCACCCGGGTGGCCCTCTGCCTGTAAGCTGTTTCAGCGAATGCAACAATTCCTACCTTCTGAGAGAGTCTTAGTAGGAGCACTCTCAATAACTAACCTTTAATAAGCGTCTGGATCACATCTTTGTGTCCCATCTCACAGGCTCGGAAAAGTGGAGTGTGCTTCATGACATCAGTGGCATCTACTTGAGCGTTATTTTCCAACAATAACTTCACGGTGCTGACGTGGCCAGAAAGGGCCGCGGCATGTAATGCTGGAAAGGGAGCAAAAGAAAGCAAAGAACTCTTTGATAACAAAGTCACCTTTTTTCTTATTCTGTGTGTCTTTTGTTCTTTTGATGTCTTCATTTTGGCTAAATGCAATTTAATCTTAAGGATTCTCTATTGTTCACTTCTACAGATTTGAATCTTCCTTTCTATTCATATGTACTACTCACATTTCCCCCCTTCCTGTCTATCTTTCTTTTTTTTTTTTTTTTTTTTTTTTTTTTAAATTTTTTTTTCAACGTCTATTCATCTTTGGGACAGAGAGAGACAGAGCATGAACGGGGGAGGAGCAGAGAGAGAGGGAGACACAGAATCGGAAACAGGCTCCAGGCTCTGAGCCATCAGCCCAGAGCCTGACGCGGGGCTCGAACTCCCAGACCGCGAGATCGTGACCTGGCTGAAGTCGGACGCTTAACCGACTGCGCCACCCAGGCGCCCCTCTATCTTTCTTATCTCATGGTTTCTTCCTTTCCATCCTGTTGCTCTGAAATGCTTTCCTTTCCTCAGTTACTACTTTATTATCTTTTCCTCCCTCTTAGAGGGGAAGGGAACAAAAACATGACAAAAGAGAAATGATTTAAACGAGGCAGGCAATTCTGCCCACCAACCCACTCAATAAACATCTGCCCCTGAGGGTTGGTGTGATGGGAGGTGTCAATCTACCAGCCCTTCAGTGGCTTAGCCGTGCTATTCCTGCCATCGGTCTGCATACCCATGTGGTACAGAGGGTATGTGCATCCCACTGTATTCAGTGCATTTTTCATACAACATGGCTCCAAATGCAAGCCGTTGATTTCCTCAGGGCCCAATTTAAGAAGCAGCAACTTGTTTCAACATTGGAGAAAACACCTGAGAAGGAATGGGGTCTGCCTTCAAATGGGATTTGAAAGAGTCATTTTGACTATATATGAGTTTCATGTTATGCTGACCTGTGCCTATGTTACTTCATTCTAGCACTTGACTTATGTCATTACTCTTTGGATTACTCTTTAAATTCTATTTAAATACACCACTGCTTAAGTTCTGAGTTTGCCAGCATAAGTGCCTAGAGGTCTGGGCCAGTTCTTCCTAAGTATCATGGCTCTATAATGCCTAGAACAATGTTTCTTTCATAAGGAGTGATCCATGGACCAAACCTAGGATGCCTATAAAAACACAGATTCCCAGGCATTTACTGAGAACCTGCTATGGGCTGGGTATTAACATAAGGGTGGGAATTCAGCAGAGAACAAAATACATAAGGTTATGTTCTAGTAGGAGAAGCAAAATAAAAATGGAATGGATAAGCAAGAAAGTGTCAGATGGTGACAGATGGTATAACGGGAGTATTAAAAGGTACCTTGATATGCAGAGTGACTAGGAGACCACTTTAACGGATGGTGATGGAAAGCCTTGCTAAGGAGCTGATATTGAAGTTGAGACCTGAATCATAAAGAAAGAGGGAGCAATGTAGAGATCTCGAGAGGGAGGAGTTTGGGCAAAGAGAACAGTTGGTCCAAGGGCAGGAGTGAATCTATGTGTTTAAGGAAGGCTAGGAAGCTGCAGCACAACGAATAAAGGCAAGTAAGTCGGAAAGGTAGAGAAGGCCAGGTATAAGTGGCCACATAGGGCCCAGTGATGAAGACACTGACGGACTTTACATAGGTGAGTAATAGTATTTGACTTGTGCTTTAATCAGATTGCTCTAGCTGCTCTGAAGAGAAGGCACTGTAGTAGGTTAGAATGAAAGCAGGGAGACCAGCTAACACTACTGAAGAAGACTTAGTAAAAAATGATGGTGGCTTGAGCTAGGGTGGCAGGAGTGGAGATGAAGAGAAGCAGAAAGATTTAAAATATAATTTAGGGACACTTGGGTGGCTCACTTGGCTGAGCATTGGACTCGATTTTGGCTCAGATTATGATCTCACGGTTTGTGAGGTCGAGACCTGCTTCCAGCTCTGCGCTTACAATGCCTAGCCTGCTTGGGATTCTCTCTCTCCCTCTCTCTGCGCCCCCGCCCCCCCCCCCCCCCCCCGGCTTGTGAGCACATGTGTTAGCTATGGATTGAAGAATTGAAAAAGCAAAAAGGAAACACTGAGGTATCACAGAGGTAGTAAATGCAGAAGACAGCCAGCAATTCTAGGACTAGGGGAACATAAAGAAGAAGATGGAATTGTTAAAACCTAAAAGCCTAGAAGAGGAGCCCTGTGGAGTGGAAACTCAGACCTCTGAGCAGGGCTCTGCTTGACTGGTGTTGGTGCTCTGGGGCTGGTACTGTGAGTGTTGGAGAAATTGCAAGAAATTAACCATCACCACTGGAACAAACTATCACTGCTGTGTTGAAGAAGACTGACTAGGGTGATGCTGACAGGAACAGGAAACCAAAACAAGAATAGTAAGCAAACAGGAAGGTGTAATCCCATTCTTCTAGCTTCCAGTTTCTCTCTACTGCACCCTATGGGTGGATTCTAGCAGGGCACCTGCTGGCAAAGGGGAAAATGTGGTCTGCAGAGCCCCGGCCCTGGCATGTCAAAGACAGGAGAGTCCCGTTATCATATCTAAAAAACATTAGCAAAAATTCCGCCATATTGAATACACAGATAATGCCCATATTTTCCTGATGGTTTTATATATTTTTTTTCAGTTTATTTGAGTGAAGATCCAAATAATGTCTGTATGTGGCTGTTGATGAGAACTCTTCTTTCATGGGAAGCAAAAACAACCCTGTAGAGGGATGATGGAGACAAACTCACTCTCGTAGAAGAGAAATGGCAGGAAGGCATGTCTGACATATAATAAAATCCCCTTAGGAGAAAGAGCCAGGGAACTGACGAATCTGAGAAGAAGTTATGTCTGAACTCCAACCATGGGGCACATCAGAAAGACACCTTTGGTCAAAAGGATGGAAGCATCCTTGCCCATACTTTATTAAAATACACGACAAAGTTAAACTAAAAGCAAAGCTAGTGATGGAGTGAAAGCCTGCATACTAATGGGAGTCTGACAAAAAATGAAACGTTCAGACCATTTATAAACTCAATGTCCCACATATCATGTCTGCAATATACCCTTCTTTAAGAAGCTTAAGGTCAAGAGACTCATAAATATGGAGAACAAACTGAGGGTTACGGGAGGGGCTGTGGGAGGGGGGAGGGGCTAAATGGGTCAGGGGCACTAAGGAATCTACTCCTGAAATCATTGTTGCACTAGATGCTAACTCATTTGGATGGAAATTTAAAAAAGTAAAAAATAAAACAAGTTAAAAAGTAAAAAAAGAAGAAGCTTAAGGTCTACTGTGAAGCGCTGATAAAGAAATACTCTTGACAGTTCAAGTCTTTATTAAAATTGGTATTACCTAAAACTCTTTAAAAAACAGTTTAGAAGGGGTGGTGGCATAGGGATTGAGAGGGAGATTGTTAGGTATAACCCTGCCTCCCCACCAAATGCCACATCAGTAGTTCTGGTGGGTGCAAACAGCTCTACTGTGTTTCCACAAGTAAGAAAACACTGAGAAGCTTGTAGCTGAGTTTTTATTCTGGTCTGTGTTGTGCTAATGTGTGATTTTCTTTCTTTTTCTGACTTGTAATTAGGATATAGTACCCAAGGTAGAGACTTCCAAGTTGAAAACGAAAGCTAAAAAATTCATACCTTTCTTATTAGCCAACCATCACACAGTTAAAGGGGCCTCTTCTTAGAAAAAGAGAGCGAAAGAAGGATCTACTGAAAGCTTTGGATGCAAATCTAACGTGAAGCTCTGAAGCTTCAAGAGTCATGTGGGGGTTATCTCTAAAATGGGAGATTTGGGAGGAGGTGATGCTCTTCAAATCTGAGAAAAGAGCACATTAAATGAGACATACATAGATATGTGCATTCCTTAAAATATAATCCTGTATTTTTGAAGTATGATCGATAACTACTAAATATGCATAGTTTAAGTACAGGTTTATTTATTTATTTTTGTATACCAAGATAAACGACATGAAGAGTTCTCATAATCATGTTTAAGGGGCAACCCGGTTTTTATTTATTTATTTATTTATTTATTTATTTATTTATTTTTTTTTTTTTTTAAATTTTTTTTTTCAACGTTTATTTATTTTTGGGACAGAGAGAGACAGAGCATGAACGGGGGAGGGGCAGAGAGAGAGGGAGACACAGAATCGGAAACAGGCTCCAGGCTCTGAGCCATCAGCCCAGAGCCCGACGCGGGGCTCGAACTCACGGACCGCGAGATCGTGACCTGGCTGAAGTCGGACGCTTAACCGACTGCGCCACCCAGGCGCCCCTATTTATTTATTTTTTAATGTTTAGTTTTGAGACAGAGAGAGACAGAGCATGAACGGGGGAGGGTCAGAGAGAGGGAGACACAGAATCTGAAACAGGCTCCAGGCTCCGAGCTGTCAGCACAGAGCCCGACACGGGGCTCAAACTCACGGACCGCGAGATCATGACCTGAGCTGAAGTTGGCCGCTTAACCGACTGAGCCACCCAGGCGCCCCAACCAGGCTTTTAAACCAAATGCCACCATTCACCTGGTAGAAACATAGGCTAATTTGAGCCATCAAACTTGGAGGAAATAAAGCTTTTGGAGTGATATCCTGGTAACCTAAACTTAAAATGTGCCAATGGAAGTCAAACAATATTAGATTAGGAACAATGATTTCAGGCATTACTGTACAACTTGTAGGGCACCTATACACTTTGGAACCCTAAAGAAAGCAAATGGAACAAGTCTCCCAGTTCTTACCTGTACCTCCGTATTTGTCTGCCATGTTAATATCAATGTCAGATTTTAAACTCAGCATAGTCCTAAGGACATCATCACTGCCTTTTCCAGCAGCCCACATGAAGGATGTTCTTCCTTCCAGGTCTGAATCATCTTTCACTGAAGGATGTTTTAAAAATACTTTAACTGTTTCCTGTAAGAAAACTTGATTAAAAAAAATTGAGACAAGAGGGTAGCATTTTCTATGGTAATAAAGCCAGTGTTATATGTGACTTCCTCTAAGATGCGAAGTATTTTTTCCCTGCTTTCGAATCAAATGAAATTATCTTTTTTATGAATAATGAAACTACAATTTCCATTGAAAGTAACAATCCTCTTTCTTTATATATTAGTTTTAGTTTCCATGCATTTCAAACACACAACCTAACTCCCTCATTCAACATCCTCATAATTGAGGATGAACATCCACAATCAAGTTTGAAAACTTTATAGGTCACTCTTTGAGAGATGAAGTGATGGTTAAAAGACTCATGGGGTGCCTGGGTGGCTCAGTCAGTTAAGCGTCTCACTTCAGCTCAGGTCATGATCTCACAGTTCATGCGTTCGAGCCCCACGTCGGGCTCTGTGCTCCAGCTCAGAGCCTGGAGCCTGCTTTGGATTCTGTGTCTTCCTCTCTCTCTCTGTTCCTCCTCCACTCATGCTCTGTCTCACTGTCTCTCAAAAAATGAACAAATGTTAAAAAAAAAAAATTAAAACACTCAAATATTCAGTGTCATGACCAACATTAAAACATAGGTTTTTCTTAGACATTTTACATGCAGAGACCTGTATACTCAGCCATGCCTCATACATTCTCTTGTTGTGTGTTTTGCCACTATAATTAAAAAAATATTTAATGCACTTACTGAATAATGATGTGTAACTACTGACAAATGCAGTATTCAGTTCATTTAAACAGATATTTATTTATCAAGTCCTATATTCCAGGTCCTTCCTCTATGGAATCACACTAAAATTAGGACCTGCAATAATCCTAACAGGGCCTGACAATTGTAATGGGGGTTGATATTCACAGCTTTCTAAATTGCCTCTTTCCTTAAGCCTCAGATGCTTACACACATTTAGGGAGATCATAGAAACTTTAGCTTGAATGGAAGTAAAATAGTTTCAGGAAAGAAAAAAAATTCTGAAGGTTATGAGCTGGCCAAAAGTGTCTAAGTGTTGATGCTCAATATTCTAAAGCAAGATGAAATTCAAGGGCAGCCCTTCATTCCCAGATGAAGAAATTTAGGTTCAAGGTCATACAAAGGTGGTAGATATAGGAGTGGAGTCCAGAGCTAAATCACAGCACCCTTTCCACTGTATACACCGTATGCCACTGTATATACCACTTCCTAGTGTTAAAACTCATTGAGCTACTGAGGTGTTAGAGTGGAGTGCTCTTAGGATCTACTGTGTATGCTTAGTACACACACGATTGGAATAAACAAATGGATTTTAAAACATGGTAATTTTTTGGTCTGTTTTCTTTTACTAATTTGTAAACATTTCCTTGTTGAGTATGTTTTCTTAATGATGAATGTTCACAGAGGTTTGTGGATTTTTGTTATTATTTTCTAAAAAGGGACTTATAGCCTCCTGTGGGTTAACAGAGTCCAAGGAGATCAAGGGGCTTGAAACTGAGCTTAGAAGATTTGCATAATTATTAAAAAATCATCTCTGTAATTGGCAGATTATCCAGAGCAAGTATTTCTTTGGATAAACACCCATAATGTTCTGCCATTCTTCCTTATTCCCAGTAGCTTAGTCACTTAATTGCTGGTATCTGTGCACATGTTAAATTTGGAGTCTAAGATGTGGGTTCAAGATCTTGGGCAAGTCATTTAAGCTCTTGAAACCTTGGTTTCTTCCTCTTTAAGTTAGGGATACCACGTCCTCTCACAGGCTTGTGTTGAAATATGAATCGAGTTCTGATTTCCATAGGTTTAATAGGCTGGGCCAATGAATTTCTTATCTATCTGTAACAAGAAAGAGCTCCTCTTCAAAATATACTTTGTCTTTTTCTGAGACAATAGAATAATGGGAGACAATAGAAGATAATGGTTTGCCAAAAGTCTAGGTGATACATTTATAGAAATGCCAGGAAGGAGAGACCATAGCTATAGTTGCTCTAGGTACCAGAGACAAAGAACAATGGGAAAATAAGATATTTTAGGAATCTGAGCATTAAATTTATTCAGTGGTGCATTTGGGAAGGTCAGGAAGATGGGATTACACTATGCTGATGATGGCATTCTTATAACGTTTTTTTTTTTTTTTTATTTTTTATTTTTGGGACAGAGAGAGACAGAGCATGAACGGGGGAGGGGCAGAGAGAGAGGGAGACACAGAATCGGAAACAGGCTCCAGGCTCTGAGCCATCAGCCCAGAGCCTGACGCGGGGCTCGAACTCACGGACCGCGAGATCGTGACCTGGCTGAATGAAGTCAGACGCTTAACCGACTGCGCCACCCAGGCGCCCCTCTTATAACGTTTTTAAGTTTGTTTATTTATTTTGAGAGAGAGAAAAAGAGAGAGAGAGAGAGAGAGAGAGAGAAAGCAGGGGAGGGGCAGAGAGAGAGGGAGAGAGAATCCGAAGTAGGTTCTGCACCATCAGTGCAGAGCCTAATGTGGGGCTCGAACCCACCAACTGTGAGATCATGACCTGAGCCGAAATCAGGAGTCGGACACTTAAGTGACTGAGCCACTCAGATGCCCACATTCTTATAATTGAATGTAACCAAAGTTTCCACTACACACACCCACACAGAATACAGTAAAATAAACTCTGACTGCTTTGACATGTGCCTTTTTGGATAAGTCTCTAGTTCTTGGAGGCCACTTACTCAGGAAGCTGAAACAGCCTAGCTGCTATGTTACTGGCTGGACTGAGGGACATAAAGGATGCAAAAGTGCTTTGTAAAACTGTAAAGGGTGGCAAGGGAAGAATTATTAAAAATATTCAATACCTTTAGAAATAATTCACATTTTTGCTTTCTCAGCTATATAATACACAAAATTATTAGCACTAGCAATAGAAGGAATGCATTGCATTTCTTGAGTCCCTGCTCTGTACCAAGAACTACACTAGGCACTGGGCACAAATTTTCTCTGATTCTTACAACAATCCTGAAAGGAAAGGTATAATTATCCTCATTTTACATGTGAAGAAACTAAGGCTTAGGAAGCTAAGAAACTTGTTCCAGGTCATACAGCCAGCCGATGGCAGAGTCAGGATCCCAGCCAAGGTTAGACCAGTTCTAAGGCCTTGCCACACAAAGAAAATACTTGAACACTAAATGCATATAAAACCTTAGTGCCATAAAATTAACGAGAAGATGAAACATACTTACATAGAACAAAATGTTACACTGAACAGTTAATATAAAAACTGTGTTAAAATTTCACATGACTTACAACTATCCCTCGCTTTACAGAGTTAATAGTCTGAGCAATTGTTAAAATATAATTGCTACACAAACACAAACACTAGTACGTGTAAAACTGAAATGTGAATAAGGTGAGTGGATTGTAGGAATGTCAATTTCCTGTTTATGATACTGTTTCATACTTTTGTAAGCTGTTACCATTGGGGTAAATGTGGCTGAAGGGTACATGGGATCTGGCTGTTTTATTTCTTATGACTGCATATGAATTTGTAATTATGTCAAAATAAACATGTAATTACGCAAAAAGATAACTGGAATTTGTAATTATGTCAAAATAAACATGTAATTACGCAAAAAGATAACTGTCACATTTTACTTACGGCAAAGTTACTCTGAGCTGCATAGTGCAAGGGTGTTGCTCCTTGGCTGTCGGATGGGATGGTTCCAGATTTATTTCTTTCTAAAAGGAGATGGACAATCTGTGCATGGCCTGAAAGTAGACACAAGGCAGTTATCACGTAAAAGGACTAGTTAATTTGTAATCTATTTTAAGGAAAGTTTTCTAAATAGTGGCCCCCAGTATAGCTTCTTCTAACTTCTCTCTAAAATACTATGATCACGTAGAACAAAGGCGAACACTTACAACACTGAAATCTTAATGATTCAGTCAGAAAGGAAATGATATGAATTACAATTGCTAGATTGAGAAAGAGTATATTAGGTATCAGCCCACTGCATTCCCTCGCTCTGTTTTATAAAACCGTCCATTAAAAACAGGAGGGAAGCCAGCCCCTGTCAGCCATCAGGGTCCCTAGTATCCAGGTACCACTGTACAGCTGATCAGAACCGCACAGCTTTTCGGGAGGACAAAGTATAATAGAGCCTCTTGTAACCTCTGAGGCCTCCTATCAGTCTGCTGTACCCTCCCACCTCCACTTTTTTCACAGTAGGTGGTGATTTCAAATCCCAGAAAATGTGTGGCAGGAATGATGAGGTGGTGGCAGAGAAAATACTCCGCAGCGCATTCTGGGGGATGTGGTTTCCGCAAGTGAAGAGCTGTAGAAAGGATCAAAGAATGAACAAACATGGTAGTGGCATATTTGGGAGGCCTGAATATCATGCATTCTATTGCTTCCGTGTTCTGGGGACCTGGGCAGCAGAAGAACATGGACACACCGCAGGAGAAAAGCAGGCAGAAAAGGGGAATGTGGGTGGGAGTTGTGCTCACAGACCTGCTCCCAGGTATGATGCAGATCGAGTTCTCTGAGGTGGGCAAAGTGAGATCACAGGCAGACTACTGAGACATGTCATCTTGTTTGAAAGATAAGGAGAAAAATTCTGTAAAGGCAGTATGAAAATACACTATAGGACAGGGAACTAGGAACACCATCAGGAGACGAAACGCATACCTCAGAACATGATCTAGAGAAGGGTCCAGAGGAAAAGCTCAGGAAACTGTTTGGCATCCTTGACTTGGGCAAAGAGATGTCCTCTATGGAATGAAACAGAATATCCTAAGAAGGAAATAATCTGAAACGCAAAGGTGATGGAAGGAGGCGAAAAGGAAAAAAGCTGAGATACAAAGAAATTGGGATGTGGGAAGGGAATCAAAATACAGCCTAAAATACAATCTATGAGAGTCAGAAAGAAAACAGAACTAGGGAACAAAAAGTCACTTTAGTGACCTGGAGACGAATTTGCGAAGTCCTCCCAGAACGCACCAGATAAAGAGAGAGGGATGAAACTGCACATTGAAGTGAAATCTAAATAATAATTATAAATCTGATAATAAGACGGAATGCAAATGCAAAAAGTATTCTGAAAAGACACAACGTGTAATTTAAAAACTAAGCCTGCAATAATAACTGGGGAAAACTTCAGATCATGTTAACAAATACTAAAAAAGCGATAAGTAAAGGCGTGCTAAACTCCTCATTTTAAATTCAGTGGAAATCAATAGATGCAGTTTTGCTTTTAACTCTTGACTTATGTTTTAAGAAGTTTTCGATTGGGGCGCCTGGGTGGCGCAGTCGGTTAAGCGTCCGACTTCAGCCAGGTCACGATCTCGTGGTCCGGGAGTTCGAGCCCCGCGTCAGGCTCTGGGCTGATGGCTCAGAGCCTGGAGCCTGTTTCCGATTCTGTGTCTCCCTCTCTCTGCCTCTCCCCCGTTCATGCTCTGTCTCTCTCTCTGTCCCAAAAATAAATAAGTGTTGAAAAAAAAATTTTTAAAAGTTTTCGATAAATTTAAAAGTGAACACTAATAGAACCTAAAACTCTCCTAAAACACTAGGCAATTCAAAACCAAATAACAACAAACCTAATCTAGATACCAAAAGGCAGGGGAAAAAAAAAAAAACCCAAAACATCAATAATGCTCAAAGAACAGAATAGCAGAAAAAAGACCAAATCATATATCTTATAATAGTGACTATGAATGGGTAAAACTCCTTCACTGAAAGAGAAAGACTCTCAGATTACACACCCTCCAAAGCCAGACACAGACACATTTTTGCACTCTCTCATCTAACAAAGTGATCCCCAAAAAGGTTAAGTAAAAGGCATATCAGGAAAATATGAAGAAAAAAAAATCACATATCATAGTATTGGCACAAACATAAAATTAAAGCCCTCCTCCCCAAATACACAAGCATTGAATGTGAAGATTATTTTATATTTACATTTGTCAATGAATGTACATTACTCTTAAAATAAAAACGTGTTAAGATACGATGTTGAAATTAAAACCGATATATAACAGAGAATACATTTATATTACTAAAATTTAAGCATACAACAGAGGGATAGAAGATGCCACATATCAACTAAAAATTAAATTAAGGGCACCTGGGTGGCTCAGTCAGTTAAACACACAACTCTTGATTTCAGCTCAGGTCATGATTTCAGGGTTCAGGGATTCGAGCCCAGGAGACTGCTGGAGATGGTCTCTGCTCCTCCCGTTTGTGCGCATGTGCAAGTGCGCACGTGCAGATGCGCATGCGTGCGTGTGCCCGCGCGCTCTCTCAAAAGAAATAAATGAACTTAAAAGTTAAAAAAAAAAACCCTTAAATTAATTAAACAGGAGGTGGAAGCTGACAGGTGAAGGGAAGCCATGGAAAGTTTCTGGTACTCATTGCAGTTCCTCCTACCGTTGATCCTTTGACTGACAGCTTACCTAGCAAAGCTGCCCAGTGAAGTGGGGTTCGAAATAAGTTGTCGTAAGACGTTATATTGCAGCTTTCATATGAGGTCAAGACATCAACCACTGTCACATTCCCATCAGCGACCGCAAAGTGAAGAGGTGTCCGACCCTCGTAGTCTTGCCAGTTCAGTAAGGACTCCGTGGGAGCAGCGTCCTATTTTGAAGAAACCAGAGACTTCAGACACACGTGGAATTCTCAGTAAATCACATTTGACATAAGCATGAGCTGAGCCATTTTCTAAACCTGTATATTCATTCTCTCTTAGCACAAGTGATAAAACTCAGAAAAAAAGTATACGTTCTAAACCTTTAAAAATATCTTGTCATGTTTAACTATAAAAAATGCAGAAAAGATATAGTAAGTACCATTACTGACTATCCAGATTTAAATAGGTGTCAATATATTGCCTAATGCGCTTTTGTACCTGTTATGGATTCGGCTAAAGCTGTATGTTTTATACTTTCGTTCCATATGTATGCATCCATAAACAATATGTAAATTATATATGTGTGCTTTCAATATTTATACCTCTGAGTTTATACTATGTATATCCTTTGGCAGTTTTTTTCCTTCAACACTATACTTTTGGGTGTCCATGTTGATACTGGTTCATTTGTTAAGCCACAATTTACTTATCCATTCTCCTTGTGAGGGACAGTTAGGTTATTTACAGTTGTTCCATTATTAACAATAATGCTGCAATGAACATGCTTCCTTTACATGTCCCTTTGTAGCACATGTGTGAGATTTTCCTCTAGCCCAGACACCTAGAAGGGGAATTTCTGGGTACAAGGATATTTACATTATCAATTATGTATTATCAAACTGCTCTCCAAATGGTTACACTAATTAACACATCCAGGACAATGTGTAAAAGTTTTTATTTCCCCACATGCTGGCACAAATTAACCCTTTGGTATTATCAGGCTTACTACATTTTTTCCCCCCTTACAGGAATGAAAGCATTTTGCTGATGTTTTAATTTTATTTATTTTATGAATGAGGTTGTGTTTTATCATATGCTTATTGGCTGCTCTGTTTGAATTGACAGTTCACATTTACTCATTTTTCTCCTAGGTCTTTGTATCTACTGCGAGGTCCCCTTTCAAGAATAAAGGATTTATTTCCCTAGCTGCTGTGAGTGCTGCCAGCAGATGACCCTCAACTGTCAGACTTTTACAATTGCTTCAGCTAAAGACAGTTGCTTCACTCAAGGTCATATCCCTTCTTAGATTAGGTCACAGCCAAAGAAAGCCAAGCCTTCCTGCCCCAACCTGAGAACTCTCTGAAAGGCCACACAAGTTTAGAGTTGCCTGTGTGGTCATCCTATTTTATATATAAAAAAAAGTATGAAAGGTATTTTAAACACTTCAAAAAAAGTAGTAGAATTTTACCATGGTGGCATTTTAGGCCTTTGAGTCTCCAAAGGACTAAGATGTGTTTACAAGGAAAAAAAAAAAAAAAAGCCAAATCTGTGAGGAAACAAGATACGATGAGTGACAAGTATCCTCCAAGTACTCCAGATATTGGAGTTGACACATAAAGAATATAAAATAACTATCTATGAACATGTAAAAAAATTAAAAATGAAATAAAAGGTGAATAAGGTAAAAAAACTATCAAAATGACGAGGCAGACTTAAAAAACAAGAAACAACAAAAAGAACTTTTAGATGTAAAAATATCGGATTGAGCAATGAATAGGGCAAATGAGAGAGTGGACTCAGGTGAAGAAAGGCTGAGTAAACTGGAAGGCGTGTTTGATGTAATTACCCAGAACATGGCAAGAAGATGGAAGGTAAAACAGATGAGACATGGAGAATAAAATAAAAATGTCTAAAATATGTGTAACTGGGACCATAAAGGCAAGAGTGTAGAGAATGAAAGAGAGGTAATATTTAATTTTTTTTAATGTTCATCCATTTTTTCAGAGTGAGAGCATGAGTGGGGGAAGGGCAGAGAGAGAGGGAGACACAGAATCCGAAGCAGCTCCAGGCTCTGAGCTGTCAGCACAGAGCCCGATGTGGGGCTCGAACTCACGAACCACGAGATCATGACCTGGCTGAAGTCGGATGCTTAACCATCTGAGCCACTGAGGTGCCCCAAGAGAAGTAATATTGGAAGAGATAATAGCTATATATTTTCCGGAATGGACATGAATTGATAGTATACACCAAACATGACAAAAAACACCCCAAAACCAAAAACCAAAATAATGCACCAAAAAACAAACAAAAAAACCACCCCCCAAACAAAAGAACCTCCCCCCGTCCCCACCGGACACACTGTAGTGAAACTGCAGAATGCCACACAGACAAGAATGTAAAAGCAGCCTGTGAGAAAAGATACATCATCTCTAAAGCAATGACATTTACACCAATACAGAATGCTCCACAGGAACAATGAAAGGCAGAAAGCAGCAGAAAAGCCTGAAAGAGTAGAGAAAAAGAAGTACTTAGAAGTGTGTATACAGAAAAACTATATATTCAAGAGCGTGGTAGAAATGTAGACATTCCTTTTTTAAAAATGTTTATTTGTTTTGAGAGAGAGAGAGAGAGCATGCGTACAAGCAAGGGAGAGGCAGGAAGAGAGGGAGAGAGAGAATCCTAAGCAGGCTTTCTCTCTCAGCGCAGAGCCTGACATGGGGCTCAATCTTACGAACCCTGAGATCATGACCTGAGCCCAAATCAAGATGCTTAAACTACTGAGCCACCCAGACGCACTGAAATGTAGATATTCTTAAGAGCAGAGAGCATTCACCACCAATACATCTACCCTAAAGGTAGATCCCTAAAGGGAGTTCTTAGAATTATATTTCAGGAAGTAAGATATTAACTCCAGAAGGAAAACTTGAGATTCAAGGAGAAATGCAGAGCAAAGGAATCAGTTAACATGCAGGTAGAAATAACTATTGCATATACAAAAGAATATTATCTTTTAAAGTCTAATTTGTGTGTTACAAGCAAATAGGACTAAATATTAGACTATCATAGCTTATAAGCTGGAATTTGAGAAGCACTGATTAGAAACCTCAAAGAATCCACTGATAAATATTCAAAATTAATAAGAAAGTAATAAAAATTAATAAGCAAGTTGGTTAGATTCATATTCAATGAACAAAAATATCAACTGCATTTCCATGTGCCTTCAACTACCAGTTAAACATACATCTTAGGTACACTAACAAAAAATAATAAAAGTTCAGGGGCACCTGACTGCTCAGTCAATAGAGCACTCGACCCTTGATCTCCCTTGAACTCACGTTCAAGCCCCATGCTGGCTATAGAAATCACTTTAAATAAAAGCAGTACTATTTTTATTTGTTTAAGTTTATTTATTTATTTTGAGAGAAAAAGAGACAGCATGAGTCAGAGAAGACCAGAGAGAGAGGAAGAGAGAGATAATCCCGAGCAGGCTCTGCACTGCCGGCACAGAGCCAGACATGGGGCTTGAACTCACGAAACTGTGAGATCATGACCTGAACTGAAACCAAGAGTTGGACGCTCAACTGACTGAGTCACCCACACACCCCATAAAGCAGCACTATTTTTAAGTAGCAAAAAAAAATAGAAATAGTTCCAAACGTCTGTGAATAACTGAATAATGTATGGCTTGTTCAGAAAATATAGAATACTACATAATGGCAAACAATAATATATTACAGGTATACACAGCAACATAGATAAAATCACCAGCATAATATTGAGCAAGAAAAGCATGTTGCAAAAGAATACATTCAATGTGATTCCATGTATACAGAATTCAAAAGCATCAAAAATGAAACAATGTAGTGTTTAGGGATACGAATATATGTGGTAAAACTATAATGAAAATCAGGAATATAAACACATCATTGAGGATAATGGCTGCCTCTCAGAAAGGGGAAGAACAGAATGGTGTTGGGAGGTACCCAGGGAACTTCAAAGGTAACGGTTAATGTACTTGTTCTTATGCTCAGAGATGAGTACGTGAATATTTGTGGTTTCTATATTCTTTACAACTTTTTTGTTTTTTAAAGTAGGCTCCATGCCCAACACAGGGCTTGAACTCACGACCCTGAGATCAAGAGTTGGGCGCTCCATGGACTGAGCTACCCAGGTGCCCCTTGTATTCTTTATGTCTTATAAGCATTTTACAGATATCTCTACACAGTGTTTAACAGGCGCAAGTATAAAACAGAGCCAGGGAAGGATAAATACCAATTCAGGAAAGTAGTTGATGGGGGACAGGGCAAGTGTGGCTTAAGTAGAGAGGATGTGTTTGGAAACCGACATGTCGGAAATTCTGTGTGGTCTTAAATAGCAGCATAGCAGCACTACCGTGTTCTATTTCTTGAGTGATGGGTTCACGTGCCTGTTTTGTTTCTTCTGGTTCATAATTTGTTTGTGTATCGTATATACGCTTTCGTATACTGGCTATTTCATAACAAAAAAGTTGTTTGTCAGCAAGGCCGCCCAGGGCCAGCAGCACCACCGTACTCACCAGGATGCATCGCACCGTATGAACAGCACTGGGATCTTTGTGGTTAGCTGCCCAGTGAAGTGGGATCTTGCCTTCGACGTCAGGGATCCCGATGTTGGAATCGTGCTTGATGAGCAGCTTCACGTGCTCCGGGTTATTGTAATAGGCACTCCAATGCAGAGCCGTTTGCTGCAAAATCGCGAGAGGCTCAGAAACACAGCAACAGTAACACAACAGATTTCCCCCAAGCTTTTTTTCAACGTTTATTTATTTTTGGGACAGAGAGAGACAGAGCATGAACAGGGGAGGGGCAGAGAGAGAGGGAGACACAGAATCGGAAACAGGCTCCAGGCTCTGAGCCATCAGCCCAGAGCCTGACGCGGGGCTCGAACTCCCGGACCGCGAGATCGTGACCTGGCTGAAGTCGGACGCTTAACCGACTGCGCCACCCAGGCGCCCCTCCCCCAAGCTTTAATTGTGTGACGGGCACTGTTGTAAGAGCTTTCTGTATTTTACCTCATATAGTCATCGTGATAACTCTAGGCAATGAGTACTCTTGATTCTGCATGTGATTGATGAGGAAAGGGAGCACAAGGTGGATGAGTGCTCTGCTCAGGGGTATGAAGGTAGTTAAGCGGCCGGATTGAGATTTAAATCCAGGCAGTCTGAAGAGGCAGTCTGACCTCTTAATCATGACAGGCATTTAGGTCATCAGGTACTAATCAGTGGTAATACTGAGAAAAAGAAAAGCAGGCCGGTGGTTTATGAATAATTATCAACAAAGTAAGTAACAATCTTGATATCGCACCAAGCATTTTAAGAATTTGATAGAATGTTTTGAATTTCAGTATCTACCAAAAAGAAGATCCATGCATAGGAAATCATGGATTTGGAATCCATTTCTTATATCAAAGTACAAATTTAAATTTAACTATGATTTTATAGGATAAATTGTTAGTCTTACTACTGATGTTAAGATACATGTTGCAAATACAGCGATATTGGCTTTATTTTGGATAAAAGTTAAAAGTGAACATCCTGTTGGGGCACCTGGCGGGCTCAGCAGGAAGAGCACGCAACTCTTGATCTTGGGTCATGACCTCGAGCTCCGCACTGGGCGTGGAGCTTCCTTAGAGAAAGAAATAAGGGCACCTGGGTGGCTCAGTTGGTTGGGCTTATGTCATGATCTCACGGTTTGTGGGTTCAAGCCCTGCGTCAGGCTCTGTGCTGACAGCTCAGAGCCTGGAGCCTGCTGCGGATTCTGACTCCCCCTCTCTCTGCCCCTCCTCCACTCATGCACTCACACACACTCTCTCTCTCAAAAATAAATAAACGTGGAAAAAAAAATTTTTAAATGAACATCCTGAACTTGTTGGCATTGCTTTAAAATCCCCTCTGCCGTTCTCATCAACAAACCACAGTAAGACTGGTCTCTGTATTAAAAGAGTCACTGAGCAAACACAAAGAAATGGTTGGGCTGTACATTATCTCTTATGAACAGCAGTATCATCAATCCAGTCTAGAATCAGATCATTCGCCAGTAGGAACCAAGCTCACTTGCTACACTAAAAACTTTAACTGTTGACATATGTGGAATTTACGTACAGTGCACCTACAGGCATTGAATACGAAGAGTCACTCATTACTTTTTATTTAGTAATGACTGTAGAACAAAACCAGTCACAAGTATAATAGAAAATAATTTCCTATAGCTACATTTTCTTCCTTCTTCCTCTTCTTCTTCTTCTTTTTCTTCTTCTTCTTTTTAATTGTTTTAAATGCTTATTTATTTTTGAGAGAGAGACAGAGCGTGAGCGGGAGAGGGGCAGACAGAGAGGGAGACACAGAACCAGAAGCGGGCTCCAGGCTCTGAGCTGTCAGCACAGAGCCTGACACAGGGCTCAAATTCACGAACTGTGAGATCATGACTTGAGCTGAAGTTGGACGCTCAACCGACTGAGCCACTCAGGTGCCCCTCTTCTTTTTTTAAAGTAGGCTCTATGCCCAATGTGGGGCTTGAACTCACAACCCCAAGACCAAAAGTCTCATGCTCTACTCACTGAGCCAGGCAGGTGTCCCTACAGCCACATTTTCAATAAACAACATATACAGTTTCAGTAATTCTTTTGTTATATTATGTTTGCTCTGAATATGTTTACTGAAAGGTAACACTAGATCTGTTGGATCTAATAGTACAAAGTTTGGGATTGTACTTTCTACATCTTTAAGCAATTTTTTCTAGTAACGATTATTATTTTTTTACTGTGATAAAATGTACATAACACAATTTATCATTTTAACTGTTTTTAAATGTACAGTGCAATGGCATTAAGCACATTCCCACAGCTGTGCAACTTCGGCGCCTTCCACCCCCAGAACCTTTTCATCTTCCTAAACTACACTCCATACCCATTTAACAGTAATTCCCAATTTCCACCTGTTCCCAGCCCTTCACTTAGCATAATGTCTTCAAAATTCATCCATGTTGTAGCGTGTGTCAGAATTTTGTTCCTTTTTAAGGCTGAATAATATTCCCTTGCATGGACTGCATTTTGTTTCTCTAACCGTCCATCAACGGACATTGGGATTGTGGTCATCATTCTCCTACTGTGAATAATGCTGCTATGAACATGGGTGTATAAATATCTGCTCACATTTTTGATTTCAGCTCTGCTGGGTTGATACCCAGAAGTGGAACTGTTGGATCATGGGGTAGTTCCATGTTTAATTTTTTGAGAAATTGCCATCCTTTTTTCCATGGTGGCTGCACCATCTTACATTCCTACCAGCACTGCACAGGGTTCAAATTTCTCCACATCCTCACCAACGCTCGTTATGTTCTGTTCTGGTAATGACAGTCCATCCGAAAGCGTGTGAAGTGTTATCTCATGGGGGTTTTACGTTGTTCAGTTTAAATACATGATACAAAACTTTGGGTCTGTGAAGAGTGTAAATTAGAAAAGCAAACAAACAATGGATCCTTCCTGTCAGTTTGAGAATCGTTGCTTTGGGCTTTTGTCCTGTTCTCGTCTCTTGTGCCTGCCTGGGCCTTGCAGATCTGTTTTCCATCTGTCTGGCCGGATAACCTCCCATCCCTGTTCAGTAACAGAACAGAAAAGTACTGGACAATAGCAGGGAGTTCCTAGAAGATTCTGAGGAAGACATCATGGTGCCTGAAGACATCTGTGCCTTGGTAAGTGATTCATGGGGCTTTGTGGACTGATCAAAGTGCTTTTTCTGTGAAATATTAGCACTACAAACATGGTATGAGTTAGGAATAATACTGGTTTACAGTAGTTGTAAAATAAGGTCAGAGTTGATTTCAGAATGCAGGGTTATGTGAGTCATGGGTAAACAGATTCTGAAAACTACAGGAAGAGCCTGTGAAGGGCAGTGTAAGGGTCACTGGACATGAGCCCAGCGGGTTTAATCCCAAGAGTTTTAGTCACATATGGGCGTGCTGAAGGTAGCAAGAACTCCATGATTCGGTGCCTTGTGGAAAGGAAGAGGATTTTTGCACTTGTCTGAACACCACATTTTTATTTCCTGTAAAGAACGATCAAAGCATTGGTCAAAACAGTGGCTGGCGTGTTCAGTATGTTAAAATTCAAGATCCGGGAGGATAACTGATCCTGGCAACAAGTGCCAGAGCAGATGTCAGAGCCAAAATGAAACGAATAATATTTATTGTATAGCTAACATTTATTGAGAGTTATTTTATGACGATGCTATGGGAATTGTGTTAAACCCTATTTACATGGGTTTGACCCTATTTATATACCTCATTTTATCTTCAACAACCCTATCATCCCCTTTTCACATATGAGAAAATGGAAGAGCAGAGGAGTTAAGAAAATTTGCCCAAAGGCACAGAACAAGTAAGTAGTGGCTTCTAGACTGAAACCCAAGAAGTCTGATGCTAAAGCCCAGACCATTATACCACTGTGCACTTACTACATTGCCCCAGGCATTTGGCCACAAGGAAACTCACCCTTGGTAACTATCGCTACTAGCTGTCAAATATTGGGGTTTGGAGATAGGCCTGGGTTGAATTCTAGTCTTGCCTCTTGGATCTCGAACAGAATTTTAATCTTCCTGAGCTTCAGTTTCCCCATCTGTGAAAAGGAGATGATACTACCTACCACACACGGTTGGTAGGAGGATAAAATGGCAGAATTTAAATGAAATTTTTCACTGGGGAGTATGAAGACTAGAACACATTCCACCATGTGTAGGAGCAGTGGTTCTTCCTTGAGCTTTCACATCATAAAAGGATGTGAATTTGCTTTTGCTCTTAATTTGCCTCCTGATTTTGGCAGTCCCTTACCTTTTTTTTTTTTTTAATTTAAGTTTATTTATTTACTTTGAGAGAGGGAGAGACAGAGAGGGAGGGAGGAAGAAACTCCTGAGCAGGTGCCGCACCATCAGCACAGAGCCCGATGCGGGGCTTGAACTCATGCAATCATTAGATCATGACCGAAGCTGAAACCAAGAGTTGGGCCCTTAACCGAATGAGGCAGCCAGGCGCACCCCCTCCCCCTTACCTTGTTTTTATCCTGTGTATCTACTTCTCCTGGTGCCATAAACTTCAGCAGAAGCGCCAAACACTTCGGGCTCTTGTGCCGAGTGGTCAAGTGCAAAGGGGTCATCTCTTCCAGATCCTTTTGCATCCAGTTTGCTCTGCGTGTAAGTAAGAGTTTCATGAAACGATAATTTCCCTAAATAAATAAATAAATAAATAAATAAATAAATAAATAAATAAATAAAAAGAAACAGTAAGAAGAAATTTAGTTTGGGGCCAAGGCATTTTCTAAATTTTAAAATGTTTTAAGTAGTTTAATTATTCTGCTAGAGTAAAAATATTCAGATATATCAATTGATCAAAGGAAAAATACTTAAAATCCCACTACTCTATCAATTGTTTTACTATGAAAGTTCCCTTCCAACCACTTCCTATATGCATATAATTTACACTGCATGCATATAGTTTACAATAGTTTAAATAGCTGGTCAACGTTTCATTTATTGAACCATTCTAATTTCCAGTATTTTCTTTTATAGAATATGATACAATATACATTTATTTCCACATAGTTTTCCTTAATTTTTTCATAAGAATAAATGATCAGGAATCAATTTAGTGTGCCAAAGGAGTTTATACAGTTTTTGGTGTATTTTCCAAATTGCTATCCAGTAGCAGCAAAGAATATACTAGCACATTCTGACCCATACAGCACCTATTATTTATATTCAAAGTATAATAACCTTGCGAAATGATCAGAGATTTAAAATCCCAATTTACAGGTGAGGGAGGTGAGATTCACAGTGGTTGAACATTTTGTTCACGGTCATCTGGTTACTAAAGTATAAAGTAGGTGGTTAGTTTTCTTGCAGAGCTACGCAGAGGTACAACTGAGAGAGATGAATCTTGTTCGGAGTTTGAGTCCCAGATGCATCTGGTCACCTAAACACCAACCTAGAAGTCACTGGAGGCCATCCACTTGCAGGCAGTACTCTCCACAGCAGTTAAACCCTCCAATCTGGTAGAATCAACCCATTCAGAGAAAGCAGCTTAGCTACAGGGGTTAGAGCAATCCACTGGTGGGGATCCAGGTCAACCGTGTGTGTGTGTAATATGGTAGCTTTGAAACCAAACAAAACCCTCAAAAAATTGTTCTTTGGAGCTCCTTCCTGAGATATAGGTCCATATTTCCAATTCTGGTTGGAGCCTTCAGTTTGCTTGGTACCACAGATATTTGAAAGTCAATATAACGAAACTGTACGACATAGTCAAGTTCTCTGCCTGCTTCATGCCTGTTTATCTCTCCCTATTCAAAGCAGAATGGCAGTCAGGGTTATCTGTCCTTTTCATCTTCTGAGATCCTCTACATCCTTAATATTGTTGGAAATGTGGTTTTTTTAGCATTATAATGTATTGATATTCTACCGTGAGTGGCTATGAGTATTAGTAAGAAAATATTTATGAGTTAAGCAGCCCCTCCCCCCATTGTGATGAATGTGAGGCTCTAAGGCAAAGGGACCAGCTAGGGAGACAATGAGGTGCAGAAGGATGATGGTTCCCTGCTCATACCCACAGGGACAGAGACAGGAGTCAACTCAGCTCAAGGGCTGGGCCACAGATAAGAATCAGAGGCTAAAAAAGTGTCCATCAGGCTGTGTATATTAGATGGGCAGACTTGGAATGGACCAAAAAGCAAAGTGACTCAGCTCAATTATTTCCTCTCAGAGAGGCTTTCCTTGACCACCCTAATGGAACTTATTTTGTTGTGCTTCATTCTAGTACCTTTCCATTTCCTTCATAGTACTTTGCTAAGTTTTTAGTTACTTATATTTGTTTATTTCCCTTCCCTGTGATCTCCTTCACGAGCTGTAAGCTTCATGAAGGCAGAGACTGTGTTTTACTGGGCACGGTGTTTGGCTAGCTGCTGGCACAACATAGGTGATTACTTGAAGGACTGAGTAAATGAGAGGAAATAAAGTGGGTGGGGGGATGGGCTAAATGGGTAAGGGGCATTAAGGAAGACACTTGTTGGGATGAGTACTGGGTGTTATACCTAGGTGATGAATCACTGGAATCTACTGCTGAAATCATTATTGCACTATATGCTAACTAACTTGGATGTAAATTAAAAAATTAATTAATTAATTAAAAAAATACCTTCCAGAGGTTTCTCTTTTTGTTTACAAATTCTTAATGTTGCTATACTAGATCATAACAGTTAAGAATCTTAATTCTCAGATGTCTGGTATTTGGTTACTCTTCCTTTTTAATGTTTTGTTTATTTGAGCATCATTCATCTGGCTTTCTCATGTCATCCAGTGCCAGCTTTTGAGAAGTAAGGTGCTAAAACTTCCTCAAGAGGGCACCCTGCTCTAAATCTCTTGCCATCTTTTCTTTGAAAAAAGAAATGGTGCCCAGGAGAAACAAATCTATGTGGTACTTCTTACCAAAAAATAAAGCATGACCTTTCTGAGTATAACATTTCAAATATTACAGAATAATTCATCACGACCTTTTAAAGATATTCAATCAGACAATCATCTTGATTCTGGAATCCAGAGGAAAGGGGAAGGAAAAAGAAAGAAACAAGAATATATTGGTGGGGGTGACTACTGACTTACAGACACAGTGCTTCGTGTATTCACACCTTACATTGTTCTGGGGATTCTACCTATAGAAAACATGATGCACTAGGTAATAACATTTATTTATTCACCCCTCAAAAAACATTCATTGAGTCTTGTTATAAAGCAGGCAAGAGTGAAACGTTTACACTAAGCCTTATTTATGACAAAGCTCTAGGATGTATTTGCTCCTCACAGAAGTATAATGGAAAGGTTTTACAGATGAAATAAAGTATCTTCCTGTGCCTCTATTTCCTCATCTGCAAAACAGGGATGGAGTACCTGAGATTATTGTGCATATGAAATGATAAAGATCATATTTGTACTCAGTGCACAAAGTAAATGCTTAGTAAATGTTTGCTGGTTTTATTATGAACAGTTTTCCAATGTGGAGGAGGCAACAAAATGTAGCTAATCAAGTAGAAACAAGAATGGCCCATGATTGACAGCATATAGATAGAAAGATCTGACCACACATAGCATATACACTTCAGCTAGAGAAGTGTGGAGAAAACCAAGGTTAGGGACAAGTAAAAGTGGAAATAATTGGGATGTCATAAATAGTGATCTTCTGATTTTTTTTTTTTTTTTACATTGAGAAAGATGCCTGTACTCTGCCTACAGAAAATGATGACACAGGACCAATAAGGGTGTACCCAGTAGGAAATCTGTGGGAACCCTGGGGAGATGTCAGCTTCTCTTCCCAAAGGCAGGGACACAACAGATATTATCTATAAATGCTGGGACTGGAAACACTATAATCCATTTGGACCACCATCAACTTCCTGGTCTCATGAACAAGCATTTATTAGATGCCCAGGGCATGCAAACTCAATTCTGAGGATGAGCAGAGGCGGCAGAGAACTCTAAGAACTAAAATCAGGAGAATATTTCTAGTGTCAGTGGAAAAGGGGAAGATACCAGTTCGAAACAGGAAGCTAATTTGATAACCTTCTGAAGGTTGTTATGACTGGGGACCCCTATCCTAGACAACTTTGCTTCCTATAAAGCCCTCTCAATAAAAAACAAACAAACACAATGTTTAAATGTTTCCTTAATATTGCTTAAAATTCAGGCTTCTTAAGTTTTCAGGTTTATTCTTAAATGCAAGAATAAGGAGGATTTGGAGTTAATCATTTAGCACCATCTCTTAGGGGCACACAGAACTTAATCCTCAGGTGAACACTGTTTTGGGATCTGTTTTTATAATTTCTGACTGAATAGGAAATAGTATAAGAGTACAGGAGATAATAGAGTATATGTTCCTAAGAAAACTCATGGTAGGGGGGCGCCTGGGTGGCTCAGTCAGTTAAGTATCCAACTTGATTTTGGCTCAGGTCATGATCTCATGGTTCGTGAGATCGAGCCCCATGTCGGGCTCTGTGCTGACAGTGCGGAACCTGCTTGGAATTCTCTCTATCCTCTCTTTCTGCCCCTTCCCTTTGCTTGTGTGCGCGTTCTTTCTCTCTCTCTCTCAAAATAAATAAATATTAAAAAAAAAACTGATGGTAGTGAGCACAAGTTGAGAGAGCTGAAGTTAGAGAATGTCCTGATTTAGTCACCAAAAGGACATTAGCCCTGATCTGATCTGATGTTATGCCACCGAAGTGAGAAAACATTTACTAATGTCTCTGAAACATTGAATAAGATATTTTGTTTTGCTATGTAGCCATAATCCTCATCTTAATCTTCCCATAATTAACAGGAGCTTCTTTTGTCTGTGATGTAAATGATTATGACATTTGGATTTCCCCCAAATGCAGGAAAAGGACTACAATATCTAAAAGGGTAAAAGAGGATAAAAAAAGTTCTCTGACCTGGAGAACACACTTAAAAGGAATCTGGGAAATAAATCAATACAAAATGTGACTTTTAACCTTATATATTTTTTTGTCTGTCCAGTTCTCTAAAATAGGCTCCATTTTTAGAAAAAGCATATAATCAGTTAATCTTAATAACAATAATATGGGAGTTTTGAGTGAAATGCCTTGATATTTTCCTTCAGATTCTTAATTTATTATTATTTTTAAGGTTCACATTTGAGAGAGAGAGAGAGAGAGAGAATGAACGGGGGAGGGGGCAGGGAGAGAGGGGAGAGTTTCCAAAGTGGGCTCCGTACTGACAGCAGAGAGCCTGATATGAGGCTTGAACTCATGAACTGTGAGATCATGGCCTGAGCCAAAGTTGCATGCTCTCCTACTGAGCCACCCAGGTATCCCTAGATTTTTTATTTTTAAGAAATAAAACAGAACCAATACGGTTCATGATCCCTCTGTGGCCCTCTCCAATTCTCCCTCTTTAGAGACTACTATCCTGAATTTGGACTTTTTCATTCCAATGAATGCTTTAATATATTTGTTTCTTACACATATATGTACCCATAAGCTACATAGTATTGTTTTACATATTTTTAGTCTTTATATAAATAGTACTGTATGATCGCTTGCCACCTTTTTACTCAAAGCAATGCTTTTTTGAGATCTATCCAAGTGGCTCCAGTTCATACATTTTCACCGGAGAAAGTATTTTGTCATATGAAAATAACTGTATTTCTTTATTCTCTAGAGGAATATTTAGCATGTTTCCCATTTTTCACTATTGTGGACAATACTGTCTGGACAATTTTCTTCTACATGTCTCCTGGTAAATGTGCAAGAATTTCTGTAATGCTGGGTTGAAAGTGCTCTTTAAAGCAGCTAGTCCAATTTGTATTCCCACCAGGAATGTATGAGAATTTTTATTTCTTCACATCCTCGCCACACTTGGTTTTGTCACACTTGCTAACTTTTGCTAGTAAAATGGATACGCAATTGTGTTTTGCCATGGATTTAATTTTCATTTCCCTGACTGAGGTGGAATGTTTTTATATGTTTATTGGCCATTTGCTTCTTTTTCTGTGAATAGCCTTTTTGTGTTGTTTACTCATTCCCCAATTTAGCTCTTTGTCTTTTTCTTAATGATCTGTAGGAGTTATTTACATATTCTGTATACTAATTCTTGGTTGGTTTTGCAAATATCTTCTCTTTGTGTGGATTGTCTTTTTGCTTTGTTTATGCTCTTCAGCTAGGAATGAATTCATGATCTGAATAATGATATTGCTAGCTTTCTTAGCATTAGAGTGCTTCATTTATTTTGGAATTTTTGTTTGCAGGCTCATTCATTCATTCATTCAATCATTAAAAATGTTTAGGGTTTCCCGGGTGGTTCAGCCAGTTAAGTGTCTGACTTCAGCTCAGGTCATGATCTTGTGGTTCGTGAGTCCAGGCCCCACATCAGGCTCTGTACTGACAGCTCAGACCCTGAAACCTGCTTTGGATTCTGTGTCTCCCTCTCTCTCTGCCCCACCCCTGCTTGTGTGCTGTCTCTCTCTATGTCTCAAAAAGGAATAAACATTAAAAAAAAATTTTTTTTTAATGTTTGTTTAAGAGAGAGAGAGCATGTGCACTAGCAGGGGAGGGGCAGAGAGCGAAGGAGTGAGAACCCCAAGCAGGCTCTGTGCTGTCAGCACATAGCCCAGCAGGGGGCTCCATCTCATGGTTGGTGAGATCATGACCTGAGCCAAAATCAAGAGTTAAACACTTAACCAAACTGCACCACCCAGGTGCCCCTGCAGGTTCATTTTAAAGAGAAGATTGTTTACTATGTTTTTCTTTTTTCTCCCTCTCTCTTCCTCTCTCCTTTCTCACCCTTACAGCTGCTAACATCCGCTCCTAACGCACTAAGAATCTGTTCTTAGAATGCTCTTTTGCAGCCTCATCTCCAGCGATATGAGGGATGTCTTCCTGGTCCTGAGGCTTGATCTTTGTCCTGCTCCTGCCACTTCTCTAGACTAAGAGCTTCCTCTAAAGCCATAGCTTCATATTAAGGTAAAGAATACCCCCCAATTCTAAGTACTTTCTTGGCTTTAATGTGACCACTTTTCACTCACTTAGTGGGGAAAAAAGGGAGTACCTTCCTGAGCCAGAAGTATTTGAAATATTCTCCAAGATGGCTCCCTGTTCCTGGTAAGTGCCTTAATCGTTAACTTCTAGACTACTGGCAGCTGAGCTTCAAAACATTCTGAATCCCTACCTCTACATTTCTTCTCCAAATGGCTACCATATTTTCTATATCTGGCTCCTTGGAACCTTTGCTATTTGCTTCCTCTTCAGTTGAAACAATTACTTTAATAGACTCCAATGCTTAAGACTTGGCTAACCCTGCCTGTAGCTGCCTCTTTCCCTACTGAAACACCAAAGAGAACAGATAATTTCCCCAAACCAATACAGTAGTTTGGGACCTACATGTTTCTCGATTATGATCTTTGCATTCTTGTTCCATGTCCTTAGCATTTATATTTACTTTCAGTGTAGTTGAATCGAAAACAATTGTTCACTATATATACAAATGTTCACTACATTTTTCTGTTCATTTATAGGTTTGTATATAATTTTGTCCTGGAAAATATTACAACCATATATGTGTATATAAAATAGCACATACAGATGCAAGGTAGGCATTCTGCCATATTTCATTCTAAATCTAATCATATTATGTACCAAAATATACATTATTTACAACCGAAATGGAAATAATAGAAACATGAGTTGTTATTAAGTCCAATGATGTCTCTATAATTATATATTTATAAACCCTCAAGGCATTTAAAATATTAATTTTTAAAAAGAGTCACTATCCTTGGGAAGTATTTAGGTCACAAATATCACTGATCTCATTACATCAAACTTTTCTGTAATGGTTGCAGACACAAATGAGTCTTGGAAATACCACAAGAGTGCTGGGAGAAGCAATCTGCCATGGGTCCTGAGTGTCCCTGCATGTATTTACTGGGTATGCCAAGAATGCAAAGTCTTGACTCCTCTTTACTTAGGCTGTCCCTCAGAGTTGGGTTTGCAGCAAGCAATCTTAAAGGACATTAATGTCCTCCAAGACATTAGACAAGGAGCAGGCTTCTTAGCACACACTGCAGTCTGGGGATTCCCAAAACTCAGCATTTCTCAGGTGTCATGCAAACCCACTGTGCACCCAGGATCCACCTAGGTCCTCTGTGTTGCTCCCACAGTCCTTGGGGGCAAGGGAAACTGATGTAAGCATGCAAATGCTCATGTTACTGTGGCATCAGTAATAAAGCTTTTTTGTCTCTTTTGGTAGTCTTGTGTCTTCTGCTGGTACGTATGGGCAACTTACTGCCTTGTAATGAGTTAGGGCACATTAAAGGAAAAAGTACGGCAAAATTAAATCCAAGCCTCAACAGTACAGGCAATGAGGAAGGGATGCTGACAAAGATACATTTTGCTTGAAAAGTAAGGACAAGGGCCCTGCAGGCCAGGTTCAGGGACAAGAAGACTCTCTGAGATGGTACCCAAGTGATGGGCAAGGTGGAGGAGGTAAGAGATCCCACTGTCCTATCTGTTAACAAATCTCAGTGGTGGCAAGTAGAACTAAAACAAGCTGCCCAAATGGTGCCTTGGTCTCTGGTCACTGTCCTCTGGGCAGGCAGAGGAAGAGATGTTAGCATGACAATGCGACACTGAGCTGAAGGCAACATGGTTGTGGCTGCTGAGCCAAGGACTCCCTAAAGTGGAAACTAATGGTGAGAACAACGAGGAATGAGCAGCTGTTCAAAAGTGAAAGTAAATGCAAAGACTTGTCTAATAGCACAGAGCCAAGTGCACCATGTACCTGATCCTGGCTGTAGCTGTATTTATCTGGCAATGAGGATAAAGCACTAGGTATAGAGGTAGTCACTGTCTGAAGCAAAGCTCCTGGCTTAATGGTGCCCTTGATGCATGGAGGTTCCTCTGAATGCCTTGGCCTGGTTTACTGATAATTTGGCTAAGTTAAAACCTGATGGTGTCCATTGGGACAGTCCAACCTCAATGCTGACTCTGGAAGACTGACTATGGTAAGGGCAAGTCAGCCCAGTGGGCTGAAATGAAAGCCGTCGTTCTTACCTGAGACAATACTCCTAAGGAAGGGGCATGTTTTTACTACCCTTTGGGTTGTTGCCAATGTTCCAGTCATCTGATCTGCCACTTGGAAGCTATATATGGAGGTGGATTAAAAACACCCCTCTTTGTGGCTACAAATTATGGAAACAACTGGGGCTGCCGACTAAACAGCTTGCGTCACTCATGTAGATGCCCATAGTAAGGGCTCATTCTCTTATAAGACCAACTGGAATCAGGTTGCTGAATAAGGCTGCTTTGCCCAGGTTATTGGCCATTTACCATCTGTATCCATCACCGCACTAAACATGGCGATGAATCCATCATCATAGACTAGGCTCAAAGTAAAAGGTAGGTGTTTGATGTAGAAACTACCACTGCATACCAGACTTGTATATTCCCCTATGTAGGCCTACTTTTGTGTGTGTGATGAAGGAGGCCACGTTAACAGGGCATTGCTCCTGCCTATTCCTTGCAAGGACTTTTGATAACTCCTTCTCATGGTCACCTCATGCTTCACCATTGCTGACATTTTTCAGTTTATAGTATTGTTGTTCCAGTCTGATCAGCTTATACCAGCCACACCACTGAGGCACTGAAACTAAATTATTTCATGTTTTGGTATTTCCAGACCATCTGACTGTCATAGTCTCGTTACGGTGTACCTTTTGTTACAAAGACTACCCAACAATGTGCCACTAGTTAAGGTATTTGATGGGCATTCTACGCTCTCTACCACCCTTAAGAATTTGAAATTGTTGACAGCAGGCATGGCCTCCTTCAAAATAAACTCTAAAAGATTTCTGACTCTACCTGTTACCTCCTCCTGGTCCACACACCTAAGAGGCAATTAGGCTACTGAATGTGGCCACCCCTAGAAAGAGCTCATATCCTCAGGACAGTCACCTGGTAAATAATCAGAACAAAAGGAGTGGGGGCTATATACACCTATTTTGAATATTTGGTTTTCTTCCTTGCCCCTCCTGGTTATGATGCTTATTTCTTTTCCCTAAGAGCTATCTCAGGCTGGCTTTGGTACAGCCCCTGGATGGCAGTCCACCCAAAAGGGGGCTTGGAGATTCAAATTTAATTCTAGCTCAGCCACCTAGATTTGTTTGATGGACAACATTGATAGATCATCAACATACAAAATGACCACTTGATTGAGTACACTGTTTACCAAGTCTTCCTTACAGTGCCCACGTGGGCCAAGATGGGGGATATAATGAGTCTCTGTAAATTTGTTCCGTACCTACCCTTCTAGATGAAGGACATGAGTGCAAGTAGTAGATAATTAGATAAAAGGTGAAGGGTTACAGATATTTGAATGGGGTACCCTAATTTTACAGCTATTTGGATGAGATAACACTTCAGCACCTGGGAAGGGGATACGTTAGATCTTGGTAGATGCAAGGAGGGAGAGGATAATTAATGCTTTTTTTGTCCTCTGGATCCAGTACTGCATCCTGGATATTGTTTGCTGCCTGAATCAAAGAGCAGCTGAAGATAGCAATCTGACCTGCTTCTTGTGTTTGTCATTGCCATTCATGTGCTATGAAATAGAAAAATCCAAGTGGACATGGATGGTCCTGAAGTCTTTTGCTGTGCTTGACACCATCAATGGCAGCTCCTGAATGTGGATCCCCTTGTACATGTAGAAACACAGGGACTGGCTCAACCTTATTTTAACCTAATGGATACAAATTCATAGGTCTCTCCTGATGTGTGAGAAGCTTTGGGTTATGCCATGTATGACAATCAACTACTTGGTGATACTGCCCATGTGGCTTAGCCAAGTCATAGTAATGGTGATCCAAGTTTAACAGCAAATCCTAACCTAAAGTGACTTGTGTCTTTTCAGGTTTTATGTTTGTATGTAGTGGGAGAAAGGGCCATGAAATATTCCTCCCTTAGTCCGTCTGGTGCTTCCTATACTTATTGGTAATCACACCAAAGATCAGCAGGTCAAACTCCCTTGCTTAAGTCATAATAGATAATAGACTAGTCTTAGAGTACATCCTGGTTGTATAAGGTAAGACCTATTGTTTCCCCTGGTCCTTACTAACAGTTGACTTAATCCAGGACACTGAGGGGGCATAGTTGAATTAATACTGCAGGCTGTTCTCATACTGCTGTTTTGAGTCCTATTAATTAAATGTCATATGAGACATATTAAACAGATTTGTTTTCAGGCTCTGTTGGTCAGATTAATCAGAGTAACTGATGGAATAGCATGCTTATGTCAAGAACATGTAGGACTAAGTGATGGATTGTTGGGAGAGGCAATTCACCATGGACCCTAATCATCTCTGCATGTTCTTATGCCAAAAGTCCAAAGTCCTGATCATTTTTGACTTACACAAGTTCTCAGGGGTGTGTTAGCAACAATCAACTTGAGAGATGAGGTCATTTATTTTCCTTTGTGCTTAATTACTGCTTACTATAAAAGCAGTAGATCCCTCAGTTCTGATGGAAACCTACTATGTGTATATCATCCATCTGGGCCTTCTGAAACTCCCTCATTATTCTTAGGGGTAAGGGAAATCAATGTAAATGTATAGGTGCTGATGCTTTTTGCTATGCTGTGAATAACAAACTTCTTTGTCTCTGGCCCTGGAATCTCTTGTCTATTGTCAGCATCCATGAAACAGTAATAGACCAACTTCTTACCTTGTGTAAAATTTCAGGCACTGAAAATAATTCTATGTTATTGTAATATGAAATGAGGTATAAGAAGGACTGAAACAGGATTGGAGAGGTGGGCAGGGGATAGAAAATGGAAAGTCTAATACAGCAGGAGAAAGAGTCTAAAACTTCTTGTGTAGGTGATGGGGAGCCAATGAAGAGTTTAAGAAAGAAATGACATGAGTGGATTTGTGTTTTTTAAAAAATACTCTGGAGGCCATGTGAAGCATCAATTTGAGGGGGGCAGATCTTTAATGATACCAGTCAGAAGGTTACTACACCAATTCAGAATAGAAATGTTGAGAGCTAAATGAAAATAGGAGGACAGATTAGTGAAATATATAAGGACTCATGCATAGGTACAAGATGGAGAGTAGTGTCAGCAATGGAAAAGATGGAAAGAAAAATAGGGTTAGGAATGAAGATTTTGAGTTCCATTTTTCTTTAACATGTGGGGTTTGGGGCTTCTGAGGGATAGCTACATAAAGATGTCTAGCAAAAAAATGAAAAGGATATATATGGCTCTAAATATTGGAAGAGATGGTTAGATTCAAGATATAGGGTTATGAATCATCCATATTAATAGCTGCTTCCACTGTTCTCCAAAGCAATAATTCCTGGCATAAACTAAAGTACATAAAATTAGAAAAATGAACCTCTACATATAACTGAAATGTAAACATAATTTAAATATCCACATAAATAGCTCAGTACAATGCAATCCAATACTGTTCTTTTTTCTAGACGATAAAAAACAACTACCACATCAAATATAGAGTATAAGTGGATTGGAAAAGAATGGCCTTTCCATATTATTCTTGTTCGCTTGGCTCATTTTCTAATTTCAGTTGATGTAGGTGTCTTGTTGTACTCTGGTTTCTTGGTCTTTCATTTAACCTGACTCTATAGGAAAGCAAACAGTTACAAAAACCAAGTTTTTGAATGACATGAATTCACTGAGTGTTAGAACTGAAATTAAACCTGCAACTGCTTTTGTCCAGTTTCGGATATTCTCCCTCTTTCCGTAAATTTCTGATAGTCCAGTCTAAACACTGCGCTTTATAGCTAAGAATTTCTAATTATTCAACAACTATGATGGTAACATCACTAACCTGCCACCTTCAGCAAAACTTTAAAACATTTTTAAAAAGCTATTTGAGAATTCTCTGAGCAAAGTCTAAGAATGGCACTTCGAAGACAGAATGGGAGCTGTATTTGTTGTTTTTCCAGTTTAAGATGTTCATCCATCTGGCAGAGCAGCTAGACAATACATCAGCCAAGAACATCTCCCTGGCTTGAAACAGATTCTGGCTCTCAAAGAGGATTTGACTGAAGGAAAGGCAACATCTTTAGTTGCTCTGTGGCTGAACTCTTCTAATATTTCTCCCCAGTGCCTCCTCCAAGCTTGGCTCCATCCACTAACTTGGTTTCCATAGGAATAGACAGAGCTATCAAGTGGCACACAGTCAAACAGCATAACAGAAAGAGAAAACGTTGCTGTCAAACACACACACACACACACACACACACACACACACACACACACACACACACACACTTCTCTAAGAGAAGAAATGATGCAAAGGTATCCTTGACTCTGAGGCTTCCTTATCCAATGCCGGATTCATCAGGTGCTTCTTCTGTCTATTATAGCCTATTTTTTAAATGAGTCCCTTCAGTACTGAGCATGTCATACCAAAAATAAATGTTAAAAAACAGTTATAAAAAGTTGTGATGCGTGATTCCACAAGTACAATTCTGTTGGGCTTGTGAGGTACCCTTCTGTATTTAGAGTGGTGCTTTAAATTAGCACAACCTTTTGGGATGATTGTAAAATGCATTTTGTTTCCCATAATTGATATTGTTTGTAGGAAAACATTAGTTTTTTCATAAATCAGTAGTTCTAACTCTAGCATGTACCAGGATCACTGGAGAACTTGAAAACACAGATTGCTAAGGTCTTCCCTCAGAGTTTTCATTTACTAGGTCTGGTGTGCGGCCTAAGAATTTGCATTTCAGACAAGTTTCTGGGAGATACTGGTGTTGCCAGTCTAGAATTCCACACTTTAAACCATCGTTTAAAAGAAGAATGTAATGTTGAAGTTCTCAACTCTGAGAAGCTTAAACGACAAACAATAGAAAAACCCAAATGAAAACAGAACATCTGTTCTATCCCAGATCAATGCAACCAGAATTTCTGGGACTTTGGAATTATTACTTCTTCAATACTTTGCAGGTGATTAAAAAAATGATATCAAGATTAAGAAATGCTGACCTGATTCAATCATTTATTCAATATTAGTTATGTACTATAGGAATATTTTGTATCCAACACTGAGTAAGAGGTTTGGAAGTTTTAATTTTTGTGTTTTTTTGAATCATATTTGGTACACAATACTACATTAGTTTCAGGTGTACAACATGGTGGTCCAACAACTCTATGTATTATGCTGTGCTCACCATGGGTACCTACCACATGTCACCCTACAACCCAACCTCAATACCAGGGACTTTATTCCCTAGGCTGTACCTTTTACTTCCATGACTTATTCATTCCATAACTGGAAGACTGTATCTGCCACTTCCCTTCGTTTGGTCCATTTGTCCATTCCTCCACCTCCTTCCACTCTGGCAACCATCAGTTTATTCTCTGTATTTGTAGGTTTCATTCTGCTTTTTGTTTGTTTATTCACTTGTTTTTTAGATTCCACATATGAGTGAAATCGTATGATGTTTGTCTTTCTCTGAACTACTTCACTTAGCCTAACACCCTCTAGGTCCACCCATGTTGTGGTAAATGGCAAGATCTCACCATTTTTTATGGTTGTGCAATATTCCATTGTGTGTATATGTGTCTGTGTACCACTTCTTTATCCATTCATCTATCAATGGGCACTTGTGTTGTTTCAGTATCTTGGCTGTTGTGAACACTTTTTATTTCTTGCCTGTTTGATTTTAGCCAATCTAACAAGTATAAGGTGATATCTCATTGTGGTTTTGATTTGCATTTCCCTGATAATGAGTGATGTTGAGCATCTTTTCATGTGTCTGTTGGCCATCTGTATGTCTTCTTTGGAAAACTGTCTATTCAGGTCCTCTGTCCATTTTTTAAAAAGATTGTTTGTTTTTTTGTGTTGAGGTATAAAAGTTCTTTATATATTTTAGATATTAACCCCTTATCAGATATATCATTTGCAAATATCTTCTCGCATTCAGTAGGTTGCCTTTTTGTTTTGTTGATGGTTTTCTTCACCATGCAAAAGTTTTTTATTTTGAAGTCTCAATAGCTTATTTTTGCTTTTGTTTCCCTTACCTCAGGAGACATATCTAGAAAAATGCTGCTATAGCTGATGTCAGAGATATTACGGTCTGTGCTCTCTTCTAAGAGTTTTATGGTTTCAGGTAGAGTTTTGGAAGTTTAAAAAAATAATTAAAACACACATGTACACTCATATACAATATAAAAAGTATAAGCAAGGAAGGGTAAGTACATATAGAGTAATAAAACAGACCACAGAAGCAGGCTGGATAGAGGATGTACTTTCAGCCCTTTGTGGGGAGGGGGAAGGGTTAGATCAGGAAAGACTTCATGAAGGAGATGACAGTTGAGCTGGATCTTGACTTAGGAACATCAATACTTTAGCACTTCTCCGTGTCTCCATTTCATTCCCCTTGCCCATTTCTTTGATGTGGACAATAGGTATTTTCTTTTTCCCTTTTTTAAATTTAAATTTTACTTAGTTAACAGAGAATGCCATATTGGTTTCAGGAGTAGAATTCAGTGATTCATCACTTACATACAATACCCACTGCTCATCACAAGTGCCCTCCTTACTACCCATTACCCATCTGGCCCATCTCCCAACCACATCCTTCTGTCAAACCATAGTTTGTTCTCTATCGTTAAGAGTCTCTTGTGGTTTGTTTCCCTCTCTTCTCTTCCCCCCCACCCTTCCCACGAGTTCATCTGTTTTGTTTCTTAAGTTCCACATATGAGTAAAATCATATGGTATTTTTCTTTCTCTGCTTGACTTATTTCACTTAGCTTAATATATTCTAGCTCCATCCACATCATTGCAAATGGCAAGATTTCATTCTTTTTAATGGCTGAGTAATATTCCATTAAATATATATATATTTATATAAAATATATATATATATATATATTTATATAAAATGATATATATAATGATATGTGTCCATTCTCAGTCAATGGACATTTGGGCTCTCTCCATAGTTTGGCTATTGTTGATAGTGCTGCTATAAACACTGGGGTGCATGTACCCTTTCAAATCTGTATTTTTTTGTATCCTTTGGATAAATAATAGTGAAATTGCTGAATTGTAGGGTAATTCTATTTTTAGTTTTTTGAGGAGCCTCCATATTGCTGTCCACAGTGGCTGCACCAGTTTGCATTCCCATCAACAGTGCAAGAGGGTTTCCCCTTCTCTATATCCTCACTACCACCTGTGGTTTCTTGTGTTGTTGATTTTAGCCATTCTGACAGGTGTGAAGTGGCATCTCATCATGGTATTGATTTGTATTTCCCTGATGATGAGTGATGTTGAGAGCATCTTTTCATGTTTCTGTTGGCCATCTGGATATCTTCTTTGGAAAAGTGTCTATTCATGTCTTCTGCCTATTTCTTAACTGGGTTGTTTTTTGGGTATTGAGTTGGATAAGTTCTTTATAGATTTTGGATACTAACCCTTTATCAGATATGTCATTTGCAAATATCTTCTCCCATCTGTAGACTGACTTTTAGTTTTGTTGATTGTTTCCTTCACTGTGCAGTTTTTGATCTTTTTTAAAAAAATGTTTATTTATTTTGAGAGAGAAAGAGGCCAACAGAGAGAGAGGGAGAGAATCCCAAGCAGACTCCAGGCTGAGCATGAGATCAATATGGGGTTTGATCTCATTACCACAAGATCATGACCCAAGCTGAAATCAGGAGTTGGATGCTTAACTGACTGAGCCACCTAGGTGCTCCCAGAAGTTTTTATCTTGATGAAGTCTCAATGATTCATGTTTGCTTTTGTTTCTCTTGCCTTCAGTGACATGCCTAGTAAGAAGTTGCTCTGGCTGAGGTCAAAAAGGTTGCTGCCAGTGTTCTCTTCTAGGATTTTGAGGTTTCCTGTCTCCCATTCAGGTCTTTCATCCATTTTGAATTTATTTTCTGTATGGTGTGAGAAAGTGGTCCAGTTTCATTCTTCTGCATGTTGCTGTCCAGTTTTCCCAACACCATTTGCTGAAGAGACTGTCTTTTTTCCACTGGATATTCTTTACTGCTTTGTCAAAGATTAGTTGACCATACAGCTGTGGGTTCATTTCTAGGACTTCTCTTCTGTCCCATTGATCTATGTGTCTGTTTTTGTGCCAGTACCATACTGTCTTGATGACTACAGCTTTGTAATATAACTTGAAATCTGAAATTGTGACGCCTCCAGTTTTTTCTTTTTCATGATTGCTTTGGCTATTTGGGGTCTTTTGTGGTTCCATACAAATTTTAGGATTGTTTGTTCTAGCTCTGTGAAAAATGCTGGTGGTATTTTGATAGGGATTGCATTAAATGTGTAGATTGCTTTGGGTACGATAGACATTTTAACAATGTTTGTTCTTTCAATCCACGTGTAGGGAATGCTTTTCCATTTCTTTGTGTCCCTTCAATTTCTTTCTTACGTGTTCTGTGGTTTTCAGAGTACGCATCTTTTACCTCTTTAGTTAGGTTTCTTCCTAGGTATCTTAGTGTTTTTGGTGAAATTGTAAATGGGATCAATTCCTTGATTTCTTTTTCTGTTGCTTCGTTATTGGTATATAGAAAAGCAACAGATTTCTGTACATTAATTTTATATCACGTGACTTTGCTGAATTCATGTAATAGTTCTAGCAATTTTTTAGTGGAGTCTTTTGGGTTTTCTACATGGAGTATCATGTCATCTGCAAATAGTGAAGTTTCACTTGCTGATTTGGATGCAGTTTATTTCTTTTTGTTGTCTGACAGCTGAGACTAAGACTTCCAGTACTATGTTAAATAGTAATGGTGAGGGGCGCCTGGGTGGCTTTGTCGGTTAAGCGTCCGACTTCGGCTCAGGTCATGATCTCACGGTCCGTGAGTTCGAGCCCTGCGTTGGGCTCTGTGCTGACCGCTCAGAGCCTGGAGCCTGTTTCTGATTCTGTGTCTCCCTCTCTCTCTGCCCCTCCCCTGTTCACGCTCTGTCTCTCTCTGTCTCAAAAATAAATAAACGTTAAAAAAAATTAAAAAAAAATAAATAGTAATGGTGAGAGTGGACATTCTCATCTTGTTCTTGACCATAGGGGAAAGGTTCTCATTTTTTCCCACTGAGGATGATATTAGCTGTGGGTCTTTTGTATATGGCCTTCCTGATGTTAAGGTATGTTCCATCTATCCCTATTTTGTTGAGGGTTTTTATCAAGAATGGATGCTGTATTTTGTCAAATGCTTTTTCTGCATCTATTGATAGGATCATATGGCTCTTATCTTTTCTTTTAATAATGTTGTGTATCACGTTGATTGATTTGTGAATATTGAACCAGCTCTGCAGCATAGGAATAAATCTCACTTGATCATGGTGAATATCTTTTAATGTACTGTTGAATTCAATTTGCTAGTATCTTGTTGAGAGTTTTTGCATCCATGTTCATGAGGGATATTGACCTGTAATTCTCCTTTTTGTGCGGTCTTGTCTGGTTTTAGAATCAAGGTAATGCTGGCTTCATAGAATGAATTTGGAAGTTTCCCTTCTGTTTCTGTTTTTTGTTTTTTTTTGTTTTTGGAACAGTTTGAGAAGAATAGGTAGTAAATCTTCTTTAAATGTCTGGTAGAAATCCCCTGGGAAGCAATCTGGCCCTGGACTCTTGTTTTTTGGAAGATTTTTGATTACTAATTCAATTTCTTTACTGGTTATGGCTTTGTTCAAATTTTCTATTTCTTCCCATTTCAGTGTTGGTAGTTTGTGAGTTTCTAGGAATTTGTCCATTTCTTCCAGATTGCCCAGCTGGTTGGCATATAATTTTTCATAGTATTCTCTTATAATTGTTTGTATTTCTGTGGTGTTGGTTGTGATCTCTCCTCTTTCAATCATGATTTTATCTATTTGGGTCCTTTCTTTTCCTTTTGATAAGTCTGGCTAGGGGTTTATCAATTTTGTTAATTCTTTTGAAGAACCAGCTGTTAGTTTTGTTGATCTGTTCTACTATTTGTTTGTTTCTACATCCCTTATATCTGCTCTAATCTGTATTATTTCGCTTCTGCTGGCTTTGGCTTTATTTGCTGTTCCTTTTCTAGCTCCTTTAGGGGTAAGGTTAGGTTGTACATTTGAGACCTTTCTTGCTTCTTGACATAGGCCTGAATTGCAATATACTTAGGACTGCTTTTGCTGCATCCTAAAGGTTTTGGACTATTGTGTCTTCATTTTCATTGGCTTCCATATATATTTTTTTAAATTTCTTCTTTAATTTCCTGGTTAACTCATTCATTCTTTAATAGGATGTTCCTTAACCTCCATGTATTTGAGGGCTATCTAAATTTCTTCTTGTGGTTGACTTCAAGTTTCATAGTGGTGTGATCTGAAAATATGCATGGTATGATCTTGATCTTTTTGTACTTATTGAGGGCTAATTTGTGACCCCATATGTGATCTATTCTGGAGAATGTTCCATGTGCACTGGAGAAGAATGTATATTCCACTGCTTTAGGATGAAATGTTCTGAATATATCTGTTAAGTCCATCTGGTCCAGTGTATCATTCAAAACCATTGTTTCCTTGATGATTTTCTGCTTAGGTGATCCATCCATTGCTGTAAGTGAGGTGTTAAAGTCCCCTACTGTTATGGTATTATTATCAATAAGTTTATGTTTGTGATTAATTGATTTATATATTTGGGTGTCTCAAGTTGGGGCCATAAATATTTACAAACTTCAGATTCTGCACTCTAATTTTCATAGAAAACTGGTGGTATTGAAACCCTCTCCTCCCCCCCTCCCCATCAATGGTTTTGGGGAACAGGTTTCTAGTGCAGTCCCCTGTGTGTGTTTTCACTCTTTCTCTCTAGCTGCTTTCAGGAGGAGTGCTTTCTCGTGCAAATCCAGTGCTCTCCTGCTCTGTCTTTCTCCTCTCCATGAAAACAGCTCCCTTCTCTTTGGCACCATGGCTCTTCTCTCCCTTAATTCACCTTTCTGCAACATATGCCTTCTGCCTTCTCTCCCTCTAATTATGCAGATCATTTTGTTAATCCTCATATCAATTTCCTAGGTGTTCAAAATGGTTTGATGTTGATGTAGCTTTCTTCAAGGGATGAGACAAGCCCAGGGTCCCCTTACTACTCTGCCATCTTAAATCCTCCTCCACAATGGGTATTTTCTGAATTTTATGTAGTCTTACATAAAAATAATAGCTTTCGGGGCGCCTGGGTGGCGCAGTCGGTTAAGCGTCCGACTTCAGCCAGGTCACGATCTCGCGGTCCGTGAGTTCGAGCCCCGCGTCAGGCTCTGGGCTGATGGCTCGGAGCCTGGAACCTGTTTCCGATTCTGTGTCTCCCTCTCTCTCTGCCCCTCCCCCGTTCATGCTCTGTCTCTCTCTGTCCCAAAAATAAATAAAGACGTTGAAAAAAAAATAAAAAAAAAATAATAGCTTTCGATCTTACTCCCACCCCTTCCAATCTGACTCAGAAGCTCCTCCTATGCTGAACTTTTGAAGCCAACATTAGTTAACTTGCATAGATCATGTCTTTTGTATTTGCTTATTACATGGTGCAGTAATTCCCACACTATCCCTTACTCTGTTCATAATAGTGAAGTCATATGTATATGTTATTTACTACTGTAATATGGCAAATGAGATCAGTCCCATATAAGGCCAGACAATAGTAAGAACTCTAAAAAGGGGCACCTAACTTGGCCTTGAGGGGCCAGTAAAGCCTTCTTGGAGAAATGGTACCTGAGCTGCATATATACAATTAAACTTGTTTAAGTGGTAAGGAAGCTGAATGCAAGGGCACTATGCATGCAGAATGAGGGTGAGGAAAAAGTAACTAGAATAAAAGTTTTAAGTAGTTCATATGCCTGAGGATACAGTAGACAGGGGGACGTAGGAAGCAGAAGCCAGAAAGGTGAGTAAGGCCTAGAAAGATGATGAAAAGTGTCAGACCAAGGCATTTGGACTTTTCCCGTTGGGTTTCTGAAGCAGTACCAAAGGATTTAAGTAAGGCAAATCAACTTCACATCTGAAGGCAAATCAGTGAATTTCTCCTAGACTCCGTTTCCTCCCAAATGAAAAATACGAAGGTCAAATAATAATCTACGGGCTCATCCAGCTTCATATTCTTTGGCTATGATTCTAAGAAGCAGAAAACCCACACTGCATAGCTACTTCAAAACTCAAGTGTTTGGTTTTTTTTTTTTTTATTCAAGCTGCCTCAATAACAACTTAATTTCTAATAAGGTCTATTTTTCCTGGCCACAGGGTAATAATTTTTGAGTCTATTTCCTTTTTCCTGATATGAAAATTAATGTTCCTAGCATACTGAAGCTTTAGGGAACCCTCTGGGAGTCAGCATGGTATAATTAAATGAGAATATATTTTGGAGCCAGTCAAATCTGGGTAATTCACTGGTTATATTAACTGTGAGCATGTTGCTTCTCAAAACCTCAGATTTCCCATTGGTATAAGAGAAAACAACAACAACAACAACAACAACAACAACAACAACATAGTGACCAGGTCACAGAAACTGCCCAATAAATACTGGTTTCTTTCTCAGATACCATTATTGTTCTCTTCTCATCATAAAAGTAGTCTTTGAAAACAAAACATATTTTATTTGGCCATGTTTGTTTTGAATACAGGAAAATAAGAAAGTATTTGCTTCTAGTGTTGTCATTGTTTGATGTCCATTATAACCTGCCTGGCCTGTTCTCACTGTTCCTTCAGCTTTCTGAGTTATACTGCAAGTAGTTACCTAAAAAATCATATTTTAATATTAAATTCAAAAGCTAAATGCAACAAATCTTATTTACCTCCTGGTTCCTTTGAAGCACCCCAGGTCTTGTGGTAGCCTCTATCTTTAGTTTTCCAAGAATGTACCTTAGTTTTATTGATTCTAACATGCAGTTTAAAAAAATCAATTCATCTACTCGGCTAAGATATGTGCCTTGGGGGAAACTGTTTCAAACAACTGATTGAATCCATCTGTTGCCTTTTTTACTTTAGTCCCACCCTATGAATGGGATTTCTTGACAGTGGAAAAAGCAAATGTGCAGATAAATGTATAACAAATTCAATTAAACTCAAAAATCTTTAATGAACCTACACATTAAAGGTTTTCATTAAATGTACTAACTAGTAATCTGACTCAGGAACTATGACCCATGTTCAAAATGGTAGCCAAGGTCCTCACAGTGATGATGCTTGGATTCAAGCCTGTATCCTCTACCCTCAACTACAGCCATCTCTTAAAAATCATATCACAACCTACCCTCTATCTGCTAATCAATCCCTTAACTCTGTACTGTTCCTTACCTTTCTGCCACTATTCTAGACCTTTTCTCTTTGAAACTAAGACAGAGGAAATGGAATTGGTAAAGACGAGTGCCCCAGTTTAGTGGTAGAAGTAGGGAAGAAAGGTTGGGAGATCAAAGGCTAGTTTAGAGGCACCATTTTATAACTGAGCTCAGGTAGGTGTCCTGTTTGCCACAGCTCTGTTTTTAATTCTAACCTAAAGTTTTTCTTTTTCTTTTTTATTTTTTAAATGTTTATTTTTTTTGAGAGAGAGACTGTGAGCAGGGGAGGGGAGGGACAGAGAGAATCCCAAGCAGTCTCCAAGCTGTCAACAAGGAGTCTGATGCGGAGCTTGGATCTCCAACTGTGAGATCATGACTTGAGCCTGAATTAAGAGGCAAAGGCTTAGCTGACTGAGCCAAGCAGGTGCCCTCCTAACAGTTTTTCTAATTCAAGAATATCACAATTCTTAAATCAACATTTTAGTATTTCCTGCAAGCCCTTTGTGGATAATTCAGAAATAATCATCCATTATAGAAAGCCATTCAAAAAGTATGAAATATATATTTTAGATGCATTGAGAAATTTGGAAAATTATTGAAAATTGTGAAAATAAAGTATAAATTACCCAAAGCCTAAGATAAACTCTGTTAGCATTTTGGCACAATCTCTTCTACTTCCTTTTAGCTTATTTGTTTAACATGGGAGGTGATTTTTACAGTTTCCATCAACCTATATACATTTAATTTTATATGAGGAAGAAGCAATGATTTAAAAAATTTTTTCATCTTATTTATTTTAGAGAGAGAGAGAATGCGAGAGGGGGAGAAGGGTAGAGGGAGAGAGAAAGAAAATCCTAAGCAGGCTCCACGCTCAGTGCAAAGGGCTCCATCCCACAACCCTGGGATCGTGACCTGAGATGAAATCAAGAGTCGGGCGCTCAGACAGTTGAGCCACTCAGGCACTCCTGGAAGCAGCAATGATTTTAAAAATAACTTCTACCATTTGGCATCCATCATAATAATAAGTAATTCAGGTGGGAGTGGTCAAAGGATGCTAACAATAGTGGGTGAAAGTTTGAGGAGCAACAGGATATTTACATAGTTTAAAATTAGTTTTCCACAAAATGCTTACCAATTACAAAGGAGAAAAATAACATTATAGTGAAGCAACCTGGCAGTTGCCACTTTATCCAAGTGATCAATGTGACTATCACCAGTAATGGGACAAATCAACAGCATGTGCTTTCTGATAGGACGTACTGAGAACAGCACAACACTACTGCTGTGGTATTCTTACCGAAAGTGCATAATCTGAATCTAATTATGAGCAAACATCAGACAAATCCAAAGTAAAAGACGATATAGCTCACCTCTTCAAAAATGTAAATGTCATGACATGTGCAAGTGTGTGCACACACAAACTGAGGAACTACCGCAGTGATGGAAGACTAAAAAGACGGAATTGGATACAAGGGTTGAGCCTGGGGTTTTTATATGGATGACATCAATGGGACAACTGGGACATCTAAATAAGGTTCGGGGATTAGATAATAATATTTACGTTAATTGCTTGGTTTTGCTCATTGAACTGTGGTTATATAATGTCCTTGTTTTTAGGAAATTACACTAGAGATTTGGGGGCAAAGGAGTATCATGTCTGCAATTTACTTCAGATGGTTCAGAACACAGTATCTACACACATATACGAGAGACGAGGGTAAAGCACAATGTGATTAAAAGTGCACATTTGGGGAATTTGGGTGAAGGATACATTCTTGCAACTTTTCTGTAAATCTAAAATTATGCCAACATATAAAGTTAGAAGAAAAAGAAAAAAACCCTTATTACTTTTCATTATAAAAGTAATAATATATTCATTAAAGAAATTTCAAAAATAGGGGCACCTGGCTAGCTCAGTGGGTAGAGCATGAGACTCTTGATCTCAGGGTCATGAGTCTAAGCCCCAAGTTGGGTGTAGAGCTTACTTAAAAAAAAAAAAAGACATTTCCAAAACAAAAAAATATATAAAGAAGAAAACAATAACCAGCTTTCAATGCACAAATGTGAGGTAACCATGTTGACATTTTGATATACTCTCTTTCTGTCTCTTATCTATCAGGAATGTTTCTTATCCTCAGATTGCACTTAAATTTTGAATTTCTCTGTAATTATGCCTTAGTTAATATTCACAATACCCCTGTTGTAAAAGCTGGAATTACTGTCACTTCACAGAGGAGAAAACACAAATTCAACAAGATTAAACTATGGGTTTACTTTAAAAAGATTATCAGATAACATATATAGCAGGAAAAAAAAAGTCACTATATAGCTGGTTGACTTAGATTCATGAACTGTCAGTTAGTTTCCTATAAAAAGATAAGTGTGAAGATGATTTCTGGAATTCTTTCTAATACTAAAATGTTATAATTCTAACCTTTTCTATTATCATCAACATTTTCTTTTGTATACAGACTGCAGTGCTTAGTGAAGTACCTCATATATAGCAGGCATTAGATAAATATTTTTAAATGAATAACAAATGCATTACAAATTATAAAATGGATAGCTATGTCATGGAGGCTATGAAGTTAAAAATATAAAGTGGTTTGTAAAGTATCACACAATTATAATTGTTATCGGTTACTTGTAATAGAAAACAATATAAAAGTAACTATTCATTCTAAAATAGAGATTAAAGTTAAGAGATGCCAGCTTTAAAAAAAAAGATGTCACCTTTTTGTAGGAATCTAAGAAATTTACTATGAAGTTTATTTCTGTATTACTCTTTGTTCAAGTATAATTCACCTGATTCGCATCAATAACCAATTTAACTGACTGTTTACAGACAGATGGAGAGACAAATGACAAATTAGTACTCCCCGGGTTTGTGGCATGGACATAAAAAGTGAATTTATTTTTCAAATACCTTTTATAGCCATAGCCTTGCAAGTAGAAGACATCTTATCTGGTTTACTATTGATCCAGATGACAAGGCTGAGCATCAGATTAAGGATATGTCAGAAACCTGAAAGAAGGACTACCAACGGATGCAGCAGGATATGGTAGCTTCTTTCAAAATGATCTATTAAGGCGACGGTGTTTACAAAGGCAGTTGAGAAAACACAGCACAATACACTGGGTCATACCAAGGAACCAGCAGAGTGCCCATAAAAATTTCAGATACGAATGTGAACCCCCACACACCAATCATGACACATGTTTATTTCCAGCAATAAAAACTATGCACAGATTTCTGATGGCAAAAGATACCAGGCTTTTCCTTCACTCCACATCCTTTTTCTGTTGCCACTGTTTCTTTCTTGACAAAGCGTGGCATTCCTAAGAGATGATATCTGTTTTAAGATAAGGGTAGATATTATCTAACTTAAACTGTCTACCAACTAGAGAGGTTAAACGCAATTCAAGAATTTAATTCTGGGGCGCGTGGGTGGCTCGGTCAGTTAAGCCCCAACTTAGGCTCAGCTCATGATCTCACAGCTCGTGGGTTTGAGCCCCACGTCGGGCTCTGTGCTGACAGCTCAGAGCCTGGAGCCTGCTTCGGATTCTGTGTCTCCCTCTCTTTCTGCCCCCGCCTCAAAAAGAAATAAACATTAAAAACATTTTTAAAAAATAATTTAATTCTAAGGTATCTTTGGTGATAGTGAAGTATGACTTAGCTAAATGCGGTAATGACCAAAAAATATCATGCTAAAATGGAGTCCTGAAAAATAAAAATTCCAAGAGTGTTTCTTATATATAATATGATATTTTGTGTAAAAAGAAATGTCCTGAGGATAAAATACCAAGCACGCTAAAAACCAATGTAGCAAAACAAAAAAAGAAATCTGATCAGAGGTGGGAAAATCTGTCTTTTATGATCACCTTGGGATTAGCACTTCTTTAAGGAAGATCCATTACTTTCTAGACTAGAATGAATTGAAGAATTTTGTGAGAATCATGGGAATAGAAAAAGCTTCAGAAAATTCCCCTTTCAGATGACTTTAGACAGACTTGAACTGGTTTTTCAAAACCCAGAGTGCTCTAACCAATTTCAAGAGACCAACATTTGACATTGTTATAGACTAAAGACAGAGCGAGCTCTGGCCTAAATATTTAAAACATCAGCAAATCACTCAACTTTTTAGTTAGCATGTAAGACTTTTGTAACAATAATAAAATATGTTTGTATTTATCACCAGATTAAAAAGTAGTGAATATGAGTTTCACTGCATTATCATTATTAAATGTTATAGATTATTAAATGTTATAGTTGTCACTCTAAGAACAACTGCATTTTGGTCCTGGCTCTAACTAGTTACCTAAACATGAGCATATCATTACTAAGCAACTACTCTGTGTAATATAAGGCATTGTTTTTATTTTTTAATTTTTATTTTTTTAAAGATTTTAGTTTTAAGTAATATTTACACCCAGTATGGGGCTTGAATTTACAATCCCAAGATCAAGAGTCTCAGGCTCTACTGACTGAGCCAGCCAAGTGCCCCACGGTATTGTTTTTAGATGTGATGGAAACAACTTTCCAATTTCCAAAGTGTGTTTTTTTTTTTCTTTTCAAATTTTTATTTAAATTCTAGTTACTTAACATACAATGCAATATTGGTTTCAGGATCCAAAGTGTTTTACCAATCACCAGTTCCTTATGATGTTACTAGTTAATGCTTAAAAAAAAAGTATTGAGATCAAACAGTTATGAGAAATCCTGACTTAAACAAAACAAAAAAAAACAGTCTTCATTGTATGTCTTCTCAGAGCCTTTAAGATGCTAATATGCATTGTCAATTTCCAAGAAGGAGCACGCAGTATTTCCCAAACTTATTTGGAACCCACGGGACCCATTTGTCACACAACATTTCATGAGAATATTGTTCTAAGGAAGAAGCTTTGGGAAATGCTACACAGAATGATTTTCAAGGTCCTGTTAAGCTTTTATAATTTTTATTTATTTTTTTAATAAGAAACATAAAGCTGCTTAATACCTAACTTCATTTTTCTTGTGTAGAATAAACTTGGGAAAATATGCTTGGAAAAAAAAAATCTCACAAAGCCAAGGAGAAAGTTACATGAGACTATAGCTATCCAAAAAAAAAAAAAAAAAAACAAAAAACAACAAGCTAGGGTAATAGGTAATATAAAACACTGAGAATGGATGCCAGAAAATGTGGCAGGATAACAAAATTGCAAAAAATTACAAAACAAAACAAAACAAAACAAAAATACCTCCAGCCACGATTCTTTCCAATCAAGCCTTCTTTCAATCTACCTTATCAAGAGTAACCAGTATATACTTCGCAATGGCTAACCAAATGCTATAGGTGCTAAACATCAACTATATATTGGACTTTATGTTTTGCACCTTAGGATATATGATTTGCTTATAGCTATGTTTCACCATAGCTTATTACCTCCCACATGCCTTGCATTTAGCCTCTTCAAGCCCACCACATTACTTTTATGCTCAAACTCCCAATCACATCCTTAACTCTCCTCTGCCAATGGATAAGAAATATTGCTCTGGTTAGTACCAGGTGACAGTAAAAGCTCAGAGCTTCCAAGTGCAGTCATGCACAACTGAGGAGGATTTCTGGTAGCCTACAATAAATCTAGTTAGTCCAAGGAGACTAGATTTATGAATGACTCTGCTCAGTAATAGAGCCGAGTTCAAGAATGACTCTGCTGGCCCAATAGTGGAATAGTCAATAGAAAGGACAAAACTTTAGAGATGTAGCAACTTCTTTAACTCTGAAGGCCACCCAAATAAGTAAGCAATGTCTGTAGATGGGACTGTGAGAAACTGAAAGATCTAAGCTATAGACAAGTTACATGGGGAGAGAAAGGACAGGGAAGAGAAAGATAGGAAGTGAAATAGGAAAGGAGAAATGAAAAGAATTAGGATTGGACAGGAAAGAAAAGTTTGTATGAGGGAAACACTAATCCATCTCTCATTCTTTTCTGTAATGAACTTCTTCAGTGTTTCTAAAAAACGCCATGGCCATTCCGCCTTTCAACCCTTGCTCACTCTATTCCCTCTGCCGGAAATTCTATCTCCCATTCCCATTCTTTGTCTAAATTTGACCATTTCATTAGAGCCCACCTGAAATTTCAATTCCACCATGTATTAGGCAGGTTTAACAGGGAATATTAGCTATTTTAGGTATTCTAGGCAGGAAGAATTGTAATACAGGGAATTATATGCTTATAAAATAATCAGAAGCATTCTAGCTAGGCTTTGAGGAATGACTCCCTGAAAAATGCAAAGTCACCATTGTGATTACAATATAAGTTCAATGCAGGTCAGTAGCTGCGTCAGGAAGTTAGAATTTAAGCTGCTGTAGTAACTGCCCCTCAGCACCTAGGAGGAAGAAGAATAGACACTAGAATGGTCCATAAAAGCTTCCCTTGATGACTGTTCCCACCTGAGAAGCACTTACAAGCCCAACTTTCTTGTAAAGGACACTCAGCATACTAACACTGTCTTGTAAGATTAAAACATAGGCCCATTCTTGTTATCTTGGGTATAATACCCTTGCAGCAAGAATAACAGTGTATATCTCTAGTCTCTTTCTCCTCTGATCAAATCTAACTCAATTTCTTTGGATAGTTGTTCAAGGTATCAATAAGTTGCTAATTATGACAGATAATGCCTTTGCAGACCAGACCTTTCCAGTTTAGTGTAAAGGAGTATAAGTCCAAGACTTTCAATTATGATTTTCAGCCTTATGTCTGGTTGTGGGCTGAAAGGTTTAAAATCTATTATAGAAAATTAAGACTATAATTAGCTTGTAGTTTTTCCTTTGTAGATGGAAAGGAGAAGCACAAAATGACATTTCTGGTATCTCTAAAATCACTCTCAAAGCTTGACCAAAGGTAAATTTGATTTTATCTTTTACTTCTTTGGAGGGATTCTCTGTAGTGTTTCTTTTTTTTTTTTTTCTTTTTAAAAATAGGTGTTTTATTAAATAAACACAATGTCATTATTATAACAAAACTAAAATAATCACCAATGTCATATAATCCAATTTCATAGTCACTTTTCCCCAGCTGTGTGTTTTGTTTTTTTATTTTTTTTAATTTTATTTATTTATTTATTTATTTTTATATATATGAAATTTATTGACAAATGGTTTCCATACAACACCCAGTGCTCATCCCAAAAGGTGCCCTCCTCAATACCCATCACCCACCCTCCCCTCCCTCCCACCCCCCATCAACCCTCAGTTTGTTCTCAGTTTTTAACAGTCTCTTATGCTTTGGCTCTCTCCCACTCTAACCTCTTTTTTTTTTTTTTTCCTTCCCCTCCCCTATGGGTTCCTGTTAAGTTTCTCAGGATCCACATAAGAGTGAAACCATATGGTATCTGTCTTTCTCTGTGTGGCTTATTTCACTTAGCATAACACTCTCCAGTTCCATCCACGTTGCTACAAAAGGCCATATTTCATTTTTTCTCATTGCCACGTAGTATTCCATTGTGTATATAAACCACAATTTCTTTATCCATTCATCAGTTGATGGACATTTAGGCTCTTTCCATAATTTGGCTATTGTTGAGAGTGCTGCTATGAACATTGGGGTACAAGTGCCCCTATGCATCAGTACTCCTGTATCCCTTGGATAAATTCCTAGCAGTGCTATTGCTGGGTCATAGGGTAGGTCTATTTTTAATTTTCTGAGGAACCTCCACACTGCTTTCCAGAGCGGCTGCACCAATTTGCATTCCCACCAACAGTGCAAGAGGGTTCCCGTTTCTCCACATCCTCTCCAGCATCTATAGTCTCCTGATTTGTTCATTTTGGCCACTCTGACTGGCGTGAGGTGATACCTGAGTGTGGTTTTGATTTGTATTTCCCTGATAAGGAGCGACGCTGAACATCTTTTCATGTGCCTGTTGGCCATCTGGATGTCTTCTTTAGAGAAGTGTCTATTCATGTTTTCTGCCCATTTCTTCACTGGGTTATTTGTTTTTCGGGTGTGGAGTTTGGTGAGCTCTTTATAGATTTTAGATACTAGCCCTTTGTCCGATATGTCATTTGCAAATATCTTTTCCCATTCCGTTGGTTGCCTTTTAGTTTTGTTGGTTGTTTCCTTTGCTGTGCAGAAGCTTTTTATCTTCATAAGGTCCCAGTCACTTTTGCTTTTAATTCCCTTGCCTTTGGGGATGTGTCGAGTAAGAGATTGCTACGGCTGAGGTCAGAGAGGTCTTTTCCTGCTTTCTCCTCTAAGGTTTTGATGGTTTCCTGTCTCACATTTAGGTCCTTTATCCATTTTGAGTTTATTTTTGTAAATGGTGTGAGAAAGTGGTCTAGTTTCAACCTTCTGCATGTTGCTGTCCAGTTCTCCCAGCACCATTTGTTAAAGAGGCTGTCTTTTTTCCATTGGATGTTCTTTCCTGCTTTGTCAAAGATGAGTTGGCCATACGTTTGTGGGTCTAGTTCTGGGGTTTCTATTCTATTCCATTGGTCTGTGTGTCTGTTTTTGTGCCACTCTGTAGTGTTTCTACATGTCTATTAACTTGGACATCTTTTCAAGGAAATCTGCAAAGTAAGTGGCCTTGGAAGCTAAGGATATTATCTCCCTTCAGGTTGGAGGATAGATTTGTTTGCTGGCCAGGATGATAAAGATAATAGGGCCAAAGTTTGGGCCAGTTTGCTCAAAGTCCTGATGTAAGATTGGGGGTTTTTGAAGTTCAGGTTTCCTCAGGTGTGACACAGCTCTACTTCCTGTGCAGAATCTCCCTGGACCTGTCTCTACAACACCCCTATAGGGCTTGGGGGCAGGGAGAACCAATGCAAACATAAAGCTCATGCTGCCTGCTGTACCACAAGTAACGCACTACCTAAATAAATTGGGTCTTGTGGTCTCTTTACCAGCTGAATTCATGTGGCAAGCCAAACTAATAGCTACAACAGCTTGACTGCTTGACAGGATTGCCTTTTGGGCGAGTACTCATCAACTATTTGCCAAATGAATAAATGAGTGAATGAAATCTGGCTGTGGCATGGAGAATGGTTTGAAGAGAAAAAGACTTGAATCAGGAAGACTGATAAACTAGTTCAATTCTTTAGAAAATAGATTATGATGGACTGGGTTAGAATAATGCAATAATAAAGATGGAAAAAAGAGCGAGAGCAGGAGACCTCAACTATGCATATAGACTCCTCTAAAACCCTCAGCTGACTCATGAACTGCAAACACATGGGAGACTCCAAAAAATCTGCAGAAACCAATAAATGGAAGGTTGAAAAAACTGGTAAGATATTGCAGCTACTACCCAACACAGAGGAGACAAAATTTGGAGTTTGAGTCCCACCTAGAGGACTTGACACTTTTGGTTGAAATCTCAGAAGAGCCGGGGTGCCTGGGTGGCTCAGTTGGTTAAGCGGCCAACTTCGGCTCGGGTTATGATCTCAAGATGAGTTTGAGCCCCGCGTCGGGCTCTGTGCTGACAGCTCAGAGCCTGGAGCCTGTTTCGGATTCTGTGTCTCCCTCTCTCTGACCCTCCCCCGTTCATGCTCTGTCTCTCTCTGTCTCAAAAATAAATAAACGTTAAAAAAAAAAAAATCTCAGAAGAGCCATTCCTTAAAAGAATAGACAAACAAGGTATAACAGATTCAACTAAAGACTATGGGAAAAACTGAAACATTCAACAAATTCAGTGTGATTAACCAGTTTTAATTGCCTGATAAAACAACAACACCAAAAAAATCAACATTCATGAGAGGAAGATAACAAAATGAAGACTCTCTATGATATATAATCTGAAATTATGAGTCTCCAATAAAAAATGACTACATGTGGAAAAAAATAGAAAAATTAGAGTCAGTATTATGAGAAATACAATTAATATAAACAGACCTCAAGGTGACTCAATGTTGGAATTAGCACACAAGGACTTTAGAGCAGCTATCATAACAGCTTAACTGAAAAGATGACTATAATGATCAAACAGATGAGGGAACCTCAGAAGAGAAAATGAACATATAAAAAGAACCAAGTAAAATTCTAGAACTGGAAAGTACATCTGAAATGTAAAAATCACAGACTACACTTAATATTAGCCTAGACAGCAAAAAAAAAAAAAGTCAGTTAATTTCAACACAGATCACAGAAATTATCTAATTTGAAGAATAAAAGTAAAAGATTTTTTAAAAAAAAAAAAACAAAAGAACTGTACTGACCTAGAGGACAATGTAAAAAAATCTAATGTATGTATATTTGTCCCATGTGAAGACAAGAATGAGATAAAGTATTTCTCAAAGGCATGATTGATAAAGTTAATATAAGGAAATATTAGGCAAATTTAGTTGACAGTGGTGTTCAAATCTTTTATGGACAAATTGACTTTAACAATTTTTTTGAAACATGTCACACTTACAGAAAAATCGCAAGTTTGGTACAACTAACATATTTTCCTGAACCACTTAAGAGTGAATTGCTGACTTGATCCCTTACCACCTCTAAGTATTTTTGTGTGTATTTTCTAAAAATTAAGGACATTCTTCAGCACTATCATAAGTGCATATATAAACATCAAAATCAGATAATTGACACTGATACAGTACTATCATCAAATTTTCAGATTCCATTATTTTCCAATAATATCCTTAAGGATTAAGTTCAGAATCATACATTGCATTTAATACACAGAAAACTACTGCTAGGCACATAATAGGCAAACTGCTGAAAACCCAAAATTAAAAGTAAAATACTGAAAGAAAAAAGAACAACAATAAAAGCCATTACACACATGAGAAGAACAGGAATGATGGTAGATCAGAAACAGTGGAGGCCAGAAGACAATGGAATGACATATCTAACTTACGTCTTATGAGAAATAGTATACTATACCAATGTGATAAGTAAAGGATGCATAAGGTCAACCCTAGAGCAACTTCTTAAAAATAATACATAGATGTGGTTAAAAATCTAATGAAGGAACTAAAATGAAATATTAAAAAAATATTTGATTCCAAAAAACTACAAGAAAACAGGTTGAGAGGAACAAAACCATGTGGCTTAATCATAAAATGAAAATAATAAAATGGAAGACTGAAACTCAGCCATATCAATAATTCATTAAATGTAAATGGACTAACATTACAACTAAAATACAGGTATTGTGTGAGTAGATTAAAAAAAGCAAGAAACAACTTTATGGTGTCTATAAGTAGTGTATGTTAAATCTAAAGACACAGATAGGGTCAAAGTAATAGGATGGAAAAACTTATGCCTGAAACAATAATCATAACAAAGTTGGAGTGGTTACTTTAATATCAGATATAGTACACAATAAGATACATGGTTTAAAAATATCCCCCCACAAAATATTCATTAATTACAAAGATAAAAGAGTACATCTAGAGTGGAGAAAAAGCAAACGCTACCTTAACCAACAATAAGTGAATATCATCAGGAATGGGCAAATTAAAAATTGTGTGATACCTGATAGAATTCAATGAGAATCACTTCTATAGTATCTCTGCCAAGATGAATAACACAAATTTAATTATGAGAACATATCTAACATATCCAAATTGAGGAATAAAATAAAATATCTATCCATAAATTTTCAAATGTATCAGTACCATTAAAGTTGAGAAAAGATTGGGAATTTTTCCAGATTGAAGGAGATTAAAGAAACTTGACAACTAAATGCAATGTGTGATTCTGAACTTAATCTTTACGGATATTATTGGAACAATAATGGAAACTGAAAATTTGATGGTAGTACTATATTAATGTCAATTATCTGATTTTATGTTTATATTAAGATATATATATATAGGTATATATATACACACGAATGTATAAGGTACGAATGTCCTTGTTTTTAGAAAATACACACAAAAACACCTAGAAGTGGTGAGGGATCAAGTCAGCAATTCACTCTCAAGTGGCTCAGGAAAATACAAGTTTGTTGTACCAAACTTGCAATTTTTCTGTAAGTGTGACACATTTCAAATAAAATTATTAAAATCAATTTGTTCATAAAATTTGTGAACACCAGTGTCAACGACATTTGACTAATATTTTATAGAATACCACACCCAACAACTGCAGAATACAATTGCACATGAAATGTTCACAGAATAGAACATATCCTGGGCTGAAAAATAAATCTTAACAAATTTAGAAAGATTGAAATCTTACAGCACATTCATCACAACAGAGTAAAATTAGATAATACAATATCTATAGAAAAGCTCAAAATATTTGTAAATTGAAAAAGTGTTTATTTATTTTGAGAAAGACAGAAAGAGAAATCATGAGTGGGGGAAGTACAGAGAGAGAGGGAGAGAGGGAATCCCAAACAGGCTCCATGCTGTCAGTGCAGAGCTGACGCAGGACTCAAGTCTCAAGAATCGTGAGATCCCGACCTGAGCTGAAATCTAGAGTTGGATGCTTAACCGTCTGAGCCACCCAGGCACCCCAAAATATTTGTATATTAAATAGTACTTTAGAAAATAATCATTGGTTCAGAGAAGAAATCATTATGGAAATTAGAAAGTATTTCAGATTTAAGGACAACAAAAATACAAAACATCAAAATTTGTGAGTTGTAGCTAAAGCAGTACTTGGGGAAATTTCATAGCCTTAAATAAGTATATTTATATATTTAATTAAATCACATATATACATGCTTAAGTAATTATATATATCATATATAAATACTTAATAATATTTTACTATAATTTGGCAGTAATTATTATCCTATAAAATCATTGGCCTAAGATTCCAGGATAAAATGTTAGAAAAAGATGAAAAATTAAACCCAAAGCAAGTAAAAGTAAGGAAAAGTGAATAGAAATGAAGAAAATTAATTGGAATAGGAAACTGACAAATTATGGAGACAACAAACATTGCCAAAGTTGGCTTTTTGCAAAGATTAACAAAATTAATGTCTACTTAATCGATGATGAAAGAGAAAAACCCCACAAGTTGCTAATATCAGCTATATTCATTTTCGACTGCTGCTGTAACAAATTATAACAAATTTGGGGGCTTAAAATGACACAAATTTATAATAATTACAGTTTTGTAGATCAGAAGTCTAACAAGGGTCTCAAGGGCCTAAAATTAAAGGTTCTCTGATAAATTAGAGGTTCTAAGGGAGAAACTGTTTTCCTGCCTTTTCCAGCTTCTACAGGATGCCCATATTCCTTGGCATGTGGCCCTCTTGCAGCCATCAATATCCTCATTCCAAGCTTCTGTCATCACATACCCTTTGGTGAGTCTCCTGCCTTCTTCTTTCCCTTGTAAGTACCCTTTTGGTTATACAGGCCCCACCCAAATAACCCAGGATGATCTTCCAATAACAACAATATTAACTTAATTACATTTGCCAAGTCCTTTCTGCCAAGTAAGGAAACAGATTCACAGGATCTGAGGATTAGGAAATAGACATCTTTGGGGAGTCAATAATCTGCCTACCATATCAGGAATGAAAAGAGGGGATATCACTACAAACATTAAAAGGATAATAGGAATAAATGGAGAACAACTACATTTTAATAAATTTGTCTGACTACTCAGATAAAATGGACAAATCACTGAAAAAGACAAGGTACCAAAATGGACATGAGAAGAAATATAAAATCTGAATAGCCTAAATCTATTAAAGAAATTAGAACTTTCCCACCAAAATTAGGAAGTTAAAAACCATGAGGTCTAAGTGGGTTTACTGGTGAATTCTATACAAAACTTGATAAAGAAAAAAATACCACTTTCTCAACTCTTCAAATAGAAGAGAATGAAACAGTTCCCAACTTATTTAAATTTTTTTTTCTTAAGTTTATTTATTTTTGAGACAGAGCATGAACGGGGGAGGGTCAGAGAGAGAGGGAGACACAGAATCGGAAGCAGGCTCCAGGCTCTGAGCCATCAGCCCAGAGCCCGACGCGGGGCTCGAACTCACGGACCGAGAGATCGTGACCTGAGCTGAAGTCGGTCGCTTAACCGACTGAGCCACCCAGGCACCCCAGTTCCCAACTTATTTTATAAACACTACATAATCCTGATGCCCAAACCTGACAAAGACATCAGAAGAAAAAAAAAAACCAACTAAGCTATAGATCAAAAATTTGTAGGGGCATCTGGGTGGCCCAGTCAGGTAATTGTTTGACTTCTGTTCATGCCATGATCTCATGATTTGTGAGTACAAGCCCTACATTGGGCTCTCTGCTGTCACTGGGGATCCCACTTCAGATCCTCTGTCTCCCCATCTCTGCATCTCCCCTGCTTCTGCACACTCTTTTTCTCTCTCAAAAATAAACATTAAAAAATTATACATATAAAAATTCTTTAACGTTGTTACAAAAATCCTCAAAATATTAACAAATTAAATTGACCAATATATAAAAAGCATAATACTTCATGACCAAGTGGGACTTAACCCCTGGAATGCAAAGTTGGTTTCACACTTACAAATCAATTGATGTAATGAGTAAAATTGATCAAAAATAAGGGGAAAATCATATGATCATCCCAACAGATGTAGAAAATGCATTTGACAATGTTTAATGCTTACTCTTGGTATACATTTTCAGCAAACTAGAATCAAAAGAATATTTTCTTTATCAGTGTACCAATTATCAATTATTTGACTTTCAACTTCAAATCAATCCTTTTTTACCCTGTTTTGTGGTGCTGGAGTTAGTAACCATTTCTCCTTTACCAGCGGCCCCCAAATTTGGCTTTATCAGTACAAGGTGCAGCAGGAACACTGTAAGTTTCCATCTGGTATGATTTCCTTTCAGCCTGAGGAAGTTTCTCTGGTTTTTCTTATAATGTAGGATTTTTTTGAGATAACTTATCTTAGTTTTATTTGTCCTTATTTTAATTTCATTATGGAAAGATAGTTTTACTAAATATAGAATTGTAGGTTGTTTCTTTTAGCATTTCAAATTCTACTGTCTATTGTTTTTGTGAAGTATGTAGTCCTCTGAATTCATGGTTTATCTTATTAGATTGTGTCTTTTTCTTTGGCTGCTTTCAAGATTTTCTCTTTTATTTTTGGTCTTCAATAATTTGACTACGGTATTTCTAAGTGGAGTTTTATGTCTCTTTATCTTTTTGGGGATCGCCAAGTCTCTTGAATCTTTAAATTTAGGTCTTTACCAAGTTTGGGCAACTTTTGGTCATTATTTTCTCAACTGTTTTTCTGCTCCATTGCCTCTTGTTTCTCCTGATAATCTCATTGCAAGTATTTTGCCTCTTTCAATATTGTCCCACAAACCAGTTTTGAGCAAGTCCCTGGCTGTGATTTCGTTTTGACCTTTCTTTTAAGGAGAATTCTTCCATCTTGTCATTTTGGCTAAGTTTCTGTCTTTTGTGTATTTTGTTTTTTTAAAAAAAAATTTTTTTTAACGTTTATTTATTTTTGAGACAGAGAGAGACAGAGCATGAACGGGGGAGGGTCAGAGAGAGAGAGGGAGACACAGAATCTGAAACAGGCTCCGGGCTCTGAGCTGTCAGCACAGAGCCCGACGTGGGGCTTGAACTCACGGACCGCAAGATCATGACCTGAGCCAAAGTTGGCCACCTAACCGACTGAGCCACCCAGCTGCCCCTGTCTTTTGTGTATTTTGAAAGCTTACTATGTTTCCTGCACCTGGGAGTAATGCTGTATTTGAAAGGGGTTATACACTGTCCAGGGTCTGGCACTTCAGGAAATGTTTCTGGTATATGCTGGGTATGCTCTGCTGTTGAGTTTTGGCTGCTCTTTCCCCCAGGTCAGTCCTCTGTAGAGCTCCTCCTTGCTTGCAGTGGGGAGTGTTTGGACCTATATCTAGGTGCACTTCGATTTGTTTGTTAAAATAAGCCTTGCAGCACTTGCCACATTGTCTCCCTCCAACCTTGAAGATCCTTCTGCTAATCAGCCCTCAGATCGATTTCCTGGGCATTCCAAGTGATCTGACCTGAAAACAGCTGTGTTTGAGGAACAAGGAAAGCCCAGGGTTCCTCTACTCTTCTCTGCCATTTGAACTCCTCTAATGTCCCACAAATCAGTGAAACATCATTCTTTTTTTTTTCCTCTTAATACATTCTTTTCTTTTTTTAGGTTGGATAATTTCTATTAGTCTGTCCTTTAAATTCATGCACTCTTTTGTCATCTCCAGTCTGCCAATAAGCCCTTCCAATGAAATTTTTATTTAGATATTCTACTTTTCAGTTCTAGAATTTCCATTTAGTTTTTTTATAGTTTCTATTTTTCTGTGAGACTTTCTATTGGTTTATTCATTAAATCATGTTTTTCTTTGTATCATTGAGCAGAGTTAAAATCACTGCTTTAAAATCTTTGTCTGCTAATTATAACATCGGGATAACCTTGAAAGTTGTTCTCCAAGATTTCCTTTTCTCTTGAGTATGCATCACAGTTCCCTGTTTGTCCACATGTCCAATAATTTTGGATAATATTTTGGACATTGTAAACAAGAGTCTGGATTCTGTATGTTACACTGAAGAGTAATTTGTTTGTTTGTTTGTTTTAGAAGGTAGTTCATTTGGCCGAACTCAGATTCCAAAATTTGTTTCCCTCACATAGTCAGGCAGCTGCTAAAATCTCTGCCTAAAAACTTTGATGAGTTATTTTAGCTTTAGCTTGGCTCCCTTAAGTTTTCTGTATGTACGTTTGGGTAAGGGATCAGGCAGAGATTTTGGCAATTTATATGTAGAATTTGGGGCTTCCCTTCTGTGGGTCCTTCTATTTGGGAATATCTCTCTTGACTTTTGGCCATTGGCCAAAATGCTGTTCTCTGACTTTTCAACTAGTGAGTATAGATTTCTCTTCAATTTTCCTCCCCCTTGAAGAACTGACTAGACTCTACCATAAAAGCAGAAATTCAACCAATGCCATTTCTTTTCTTTTTTTCTTCTAAGAAGTGATTACTCCCTAATTTCTGCCTGCCGTTGGTTACTCTTCAGTTCCTCTAGATAGCTGTTTTTATATTTTGCCCAGAGTTGAAAATGTCATTTGTTGGAGGTTGATCCAATATGAGCTAGTTCGCCATTACCAAAAGGCATTGTTATTTTTAGAAAGCTCTCTAGATAGTTAAGAACCATTGTACTAATCCTGGTGATGGAAGGAGTATTTAGGTAGTCTCCACCATCCTCATAAGTACCACTTGACTGTCTATTTTGGATGTCATGCTGCCAATAGCTGTCCTTAATTAGTGACCAACTATAATCTTTTACACAATTCAACATTCCTTCCTACTGAGCTCCTATAACCAGCTGGGGAACATATATTCTCTCAGAGTTTTCCTTGTCGAAGCAGGTGGGACCAGTATCAAGCTTCTGTCCTTTTTCACCATTAGTCAAATGCTATAGTTCACTAATAAATCCTAAAATTAGAATAAAAGGTTTTCTACAATGAGTGGTGTTTCTCTGCAGAACTGAAAAGAATAGATTGATTCAAGAATGTTATTAATTCAGAGCTAATTGTGACAATACCAGCCTAAGAATTCACTGTTTCATGTCCCCAAACACACAAATATTTACTTAGCACCTATTATTTATATTTGTACTTAGCAATGAATTACAAGGGGATACAAAAATAAATTTGAAGGGACTCTGCACTCTTGGAGCTCACAGAACACCAGGAGCGGATTTGTTCATGAATAGCCATAATATAAGATAAAAAGTGCTAAGATCCATAACAGAGAGTCTAACGGTATTCTCAGAACTGTTACCTGATTGCCTTGGTCCCTGAGGCATTACAAAGCGTTACAAACACTGTACAAAGTGTTACAAGAGCAAAGATTTTGATTATAGGTTATAGACAGTATGTTCTATTCAAAGACCTCAATGCAAATCCAGCTATTTAAACTTTGAACTTCTTTTCCCAGGATATCAAGTTTGTCTCTATCATTTCCTGTGAACAATTTTGCTTAAGAAAATGTGGTCATAATTTCACAGATATAGTTCTAGAAGAATTTCATGAAATCTGAGAGAAGATTTCTGCAACCGTGGATAGGTGTTTTGAAACTTTAAATTTTTCTTGTTTAGATCAAGCAAAACAAGTACTTTAAATAACCACAATATAAACGTTTAGTCTGCAGTACTGAGACTTGTGTGTATCTTCACTGTGGCCTACAAAGTGAAAAAGATCATAGAATCTTCAAACCAGCTGTGAAATAGGGAGAACTTAATGAAATATTTGTAATGGTAATGAATCTTAGAATTTGAAGGGCGCAAGGTCACTGGACTCATCCATCCAGTATCTAGTTTGTACATCCATTCAGTTCTTTTGGAGTACTTTTTTGAGTCATTTCAAATTGGTTGGCTGGGTTTTTCTAAATGGCTATAGAAAGGAGACCATATGGATATAGAGATGGGCTGAATGCATAATCCATAACCTAGGAATGCTTATTCACACACTCTGAACATTACTGTCAACTCACCTTTATTCAAAGTATTCATTAAAATATACTTACCTAGCTATACATAGATGATGCTTATAAGTGCTCTCTGTGCCTGGTATATTTTTATGCATTTTTTTTTAAGTATGTTTTTTTTTTTGAGAGAAAGAGAGAATGCGTGTGTGTGTGAGCATGAGTGGGGGAGGGGCAGAGAGAGAGTGAGAGAGAGAATCCCAAGCAGGCTCCATACCATCAGCACAGGGCCTGACTTGGGGCTCAAACCAAGAGATCATGACCTGAGCTGAAATTGAGAGCCAGACCCTTAACCAACTGAGCCATCCAGGTGCCCCTGTACCTAGAGTATTTTAACAGCATGTCAAAAATTATATATGCTTTTGGATAACAGCAATGCATTAAATTAAATTAAATTAAATTAAATTAGTACATAGAGACCGGATATATAAGGGAAATCATGAATGTTGCTTATAACATCATATTTAGCATTTATAATTGTTAACTTTGTTCCATAGAATTTAGTGGAATTTAAAACCATATACTTGGCCATGAAGAGGTGGTATTAAGAGCTCTGAACACTGGAGAATAAGTCAGTTGAGTTTTTCCAAATATCTTCTCCATTCATACTCCAAATGATCGCATTGTAATATAAGTATATACAGGAGTACATAGAGAATAGCGTAAGTATGTGTGGGGATGGAGGAAGAGATTTTGAGACTGCATTGGATATGATAGCACTGGTATAATTTAAATCCAATCCTGTTACTTGCTCTAATTTGCTAAAGAAAAAAAATTAAGGCATTCCTTGGAAGAAACAACTTAGCCAATGTATAATAATTCTTTAGGTTAGCAGGAATAAGTGAAAGATTTTGTTTTATAAGGAACCATATTTCTAAATGGGTATGGGAGAAAAATATCATCAAATATCCACACTTCATTATTAATTCATCTATCCTTTTAATTTAATGTCTCACTATTTTTTTTCTAATAATAGTATTAAAGATGCTTTCCACTTGTTAATTGTGACAACGAGATGGCAACTTAGGCCATTTCTCCCCTACAGTTTCATTTTTAATCTCCATTTAAGTGGTTTACCTTCTAGCATAACCAGAGACAAAAGGAACCAATCTGGATTTGCACTGTGTGTATATACGTGTGTGTGTTTTGCACATCCAGGCTTGAAGATACCATTTAGAGTTACACAGATTTATTATCCAAAGGGGTATCTAATTAAATAAAGAAGGGAGCATATGTTAGCTGCGTTGACTTCAGGATCTGTTCCTTTGTATAAAAGGGCTCTCGCATGCCTTCCTCCTCAATTCTGAAAGCACACGGTTCCTTATTCCCTTCACCATGAATAAGGCCGACACTTGACAGCTTCACAAGGCTGACAGGGTTACCCAACAGCCCACCCTCCCTATTCTCAATCCAATTAGACCTCTAATCCTCCAGATGAAAGGCCCAACTGCTCACGTTCCTCATGACAACGACAGCTATTGATTATTTGTCACTGCAGCTAACACCTTCCCTGTCGAGGCTGCTCTGACAGAAGCAAACCTACCAAATTAGACAGCACTTTATCTGCCCTGGAGGCCAAATGGCACAACAAGTAAAGGCTAATAAATGGTATAAAAATGAACAAATCATAACATTATGACAGGCTGATCGTTGCCAGCAGCCTCCCAGCTCAAGTTTGATGTTCTGTTAGACTTGCTCCTTCTCTTTCCCCTCTGCTCTAGCTCCAACTTTGACTGAATTAAAGGCCAGAACAATTAAGGCATTTGACCAGCAAAGATAAGCCAATTGAAGTATCACCAAGGGACATAAATGTCAATAACTGACTGCCATTTGTCAATACAAACATTCTGGAGATGCAAATGCTCAGGCCTCTGCTCTCCACTAGCCTGCACTGACTCGCTTTCCAACGAGAGTCAGCTCAAATGGCCAGTCTGTGGCTATTTAACCAGAAGGGGGGAAAAATAGAAAAGAAAAAGAAAAATACAGTCCCAAGTGAGGAAGGATTCTATGAAGAACAAGCAGGAGTCATTGGGTAGGGGTGGAGAGTTGCATGAGAAAAAGAGAGATAGCAAAGCAGAGCTATTCTTCCTTAAAAATACATCTAATATTAGAATATCATCATGTTTTTAGGCAAGAATACATGCAGAATGTGAGAAGTGCTAGACCACCTGGGAGATTTAATAAAGCTGTAACTTCAGAAGTAGACTCATTAATTTAATGAATATATATATTTTTTATTAATTTTTTTTTAATTTGAGAGAGAGAGAGAGAGCGTGAGCAGGGGAGAGGGAGAGGGGCAGAGGGAGAGAGAGGCAGAATCTTAAGCAGACTCCACACTTAGTGTGGAGTCTGATGTGGGGCTTGATTCCATGACCCTGGGATCATGACCTGAGCTGAAATCAAGAGTCAGATGCTCAACTGACTGAGCTACCCAGGCACATCAATTTAATGAATATTTTTTGAGCACCAACTGTGCACCAGGCACTGTTCTAAGCAATGGGGAGAAATATTGGGGGGAAGGACCCCCAAATCCCTGACTTTATGAAGTTTACATTGTAGTGGGGTAAAAGACAATAAGCAAGGCAAACAAGTAAAACATAAAGTATTTTGGATGGTGTTAAGTGCTAAGGAAAAAAAGAAAGTAGAGTAGGGGGAATAAAACGTGTGAAATGAGGGACTATCAGGAGAGCCAGGGAAGGCTTCACTGCGACAATAACTTTTAAGTAAGAACTGAGGAAAGTGAGGGAGTTCAACACAGAGATAGCTAATGGAACAGTATTCCTAGCAAAGGGAAAAGCAAATGCAAAATAACCTTGAGGCAAGACCATTCTTTTCCTTTTAGAGGAACAGCACAGAGGCTAGAGCAGGCTTATACTGGGAAAACAAGGCTAAGATTAAAGATAAGGTCATATAGGTAACTGGAGATTTAAAACATATGGGGCTTTATAAGGCATAAGAAGTGCTTGGGCTTTTACTCTGAGATAAAGAAAAAAAAAAACAACCCTTAGAGGCTGTGGCGCGGAGAGTGACATGATCTGACTTGAGTTTAAAAGGCTCATGCTAGCTGATGTCATGAGCACAGACTTCAGGGGGCAAGAGTAGAAGCCAGAAGGCCACTTTGGAGGCCACTGCAATAATCCAAACAAGGCTCCCACATGAATCCAAGATGCTGGTTGTTATGACCAGGGTAGTAGCAAAGGGGGGTGTTGAGAAATGAGTATGTAGAGTTGACAAGACTTGCTGATGGACATCAGTCTCACACGAGACAACAGGACTTTGAATAAAAATGGGTGCCCGATACGTGTTAGTTAAACTGAATTCTCCACCTGGCAGTTCAATGTAAAATTCTATGCTTTGAAGCAAGGGAACTGTGTCAAGTCAAAATTTTAAAAACCAGTGTAAGCAAAGACTTTGGAATCAGACAGATCTATGTATTGCCTTCTTCTTCTGACACTTAATGAAAAATTACTCAAGCTCTTTGAGTCTTGGTTTCTTCATCTAGATGATCTGGTATTCTATTATTCTCAGCTGGGTGAGAAAAAGGAGTAGAGATGTAAGATAGAGGAGGTTAAGTTAAAAACAACAATATCTTAGTCCTGAATTAGAATAGGAAGTGACAAAATGACATTTTTATTAAAAAATGATTCCAAGCAGTGACCACAGTAAAGACTTAGAAACAATCACCAACCCTGTAAAGGTGAGCATCCCTAGACTCTAGACTGTGGCCTCCAAATACTTTTTCCTGCTATCAAGCACCATGGGTCCTTGGAGGAAAGGTGGATGCCAGGTCTGGAGTAAAAAATACAGAAGTTATGAAACTAATGTAACACTGTATGTTAACTATACTGGAATTGAAAAACTTAATAAAAATGCTGAAATGAACCTGGAATATTTAGTCACAGCAGAGAGCAAGGAAGGTATCAAATAATAGGATCATGTCAAAAGGATCCAGGAACCAACTTGAAGGACTTCTCACAACCAAAGATGGAGTAATTTGAATATCAATTAGGGATAATAATGTCAATGAACGGATACAGTAAATATAAAGTGATAGCAAAAATCCTATGCCTTGTTCATAATGATACCAATAAGGAAAAAAGGAAAATATTAATTGGTCATCATGGGAGGACACAGGAAACCAACTCCTTAATTTGAAAACTGGTAAAGAAAGAATTAAGGATTAATTTTCTTTTTCTGTATCTGTGAGTAATCAAATAGTAGATAAGTGGAAATTTCTCTTTAATCAATTATTCCAGCAAATAATTGTAGAAGGGATGGCAGAATTCGAATATTACTATTTTGCAACTCCCAATAACAAACTGGCTTTAGGCCCTGGATGGCAATAACTTTGAACGTTAAAAAAAAAAAAAAAAAGGAGACAATGGAACGTTACGTATCTTCTGATGAGAAATATAGCAAACCAATGAAGTAGTTTAGCCAAAAAAAAAAAAAAAAAAAAGGAACCTGAATCAGATCAAGTCTATAGATCCAATAACTAACTTACAGGAAATTACAGAAGACAGAGAAACAAGTTAATTATACTCAGAGAGAGAATCAACGTAATTTATAGACTGAGACCATTAGTTTGGACTGAGACAGCAAATTGGTTTAGAAGTTAAGCCACAATTACAAAAAATTGCAAGAAAAAAAGAGAGACGGGGGAGGAATCTATAGATTTATAAAGGCTTAAAAGACATAAACCAATGTCATATATAGCCCTTATTTGGATCCTGATTCCTGATTCAAACAAATGTAAATAACCAAACAAAAACATTAAGGAGGCAATTTATAATTTGAACATCGATGGGCTATTTTATGAGGTCATATTAAGTAATTCTTGTAAATTTTTACAATAAGTTACAATTGCTATATTTTAAAGGAGTCATCTTCTTTTTCTTTTTCTTTCTTTCTAAAGGTTTTATTTTTAAGTAATCTCTGCATCCATTGTGGGGCTCAAACTCACAACCCAGAGATCAAAAGTTGCATGCTCTACCGACTGAGCCAGCCAGGCGTTCCACGAGTCATTTTTTTTTTTTTTTTTAAGAAATAAATATTGATGTGATGGTATAATATCTGGGATTTCCTTCAACATGGGAAGGAGAGAAGTTCTCCCTAATAAAATGTTTAAAAAGATATGAGCTTTAAAAAAATCTAGTGTCAGATTCATTGGCTTCTCTTCTTTTCATAACTCTAATCCAACAGGAAATTCAAAATACCTTTAAAATTGGACCCCATCTTACCACCACCACCACCACCACCACCACTCTGGTCCAACCCAACAGTGTCTCTCAGCTTCCTAATTAGTCTTCCTCCTTCTGCCCTCACCCTTTTGACAGTCTCTCAGCACGGCAGTTAAAATGAGCCTTTCGAAATATAAACCAGATCATATTTTCTGTGCTTAAACCCTTCAACAACCTTGTCCTCTTGTGCACAGTAAAAGCTGAATCGTTCAAAATCCTGTATGCCCTACACGATCTCTGATCTCATCCTCACCCCAGAGTTACAGGGGCCTTCCTGCTGACTGTTCCTTGTAAATACCATGCATGCTCCCGTCTCAGAGTCTTTGCACTTGGCATTCTGTCACCCTGCAAGCTTTGTTCTCTCATTGCCTTTAGGTCAAATGTTAAATGTTAGCTCAGTTTTACTTCTTTAAGTGAGACTTATCAGGATCACTCTATAACGTGCAACCCCTCGGCTCCCCATCTCTTTCACCTGCTTTATTTTTTCCACAGTGTGTATCCTCATCTGACATAATACTATATATATTTTATAATCTTTTTCATTTGTTGGTTTGTTTTCTACCAAAATGTAAGCTCTGTGAAGGCAGGGATTTTTGTCTCATTTTGTCATTGTTATATCCCAAACATAGGACAGTGCCTTAGGATTTGTAGGTACTCCATAAATAAGTATCTGTTGACTAAATGAATTTTTTGATTTTCAGACCAGTGCTCTTTACAACTATACTTCTCAATTAAGTTTGAAGGGTGAAGGGTGGGGTAACATCCCACATTTGTGATTGACAAAACCAAGTGATTTGACCATTCCCTTATTTAAAGGCATTCGGAAGGAGATGTCCGTATTTGCTAAAAAATAGAAAGAACACGCAGGTAGGTTAAGTGTTAGGCTGTCCTGTCAACCACTGTCAACAGTGTTGACAACAGTATTGACTCTGTCAACAGAGTTGGTATATCTGACTTTTTTGTAGGCTCGAGCTGCAGGGCAGTGCCACAGGAGGTGGCCTATGGTCATTGATTTAGATAGTAGTTACCAAGCTCTGTAAGTGTCCAAAGGACACAGTGGCCAACACTACAGAGTGCCTACCTAACATCTATGGCCATCTACTTCTGTCTGGGCTAACAGAACCCTGATTTTTGTTGATCTTCCTTTAAGTGATTATGTCCTTCAGGGAAGGCTGGGCTGTCGCCAAATCCAGTGGCTTTGACTGATCTGAACAATCATGGTGGTTTCATTTTTGCCAAGAGAGTGGATTAGGTCTGGGAGTCCAAGAGATGGAAGGAAAGTCTGCCACAGAGCTTCTAGGAAGGTTTTTCTTGCTATTCAGAAGGTAAACAAGATAAGGGTATCCAATTTTTCTGCTTCCAGATACTGTGGTCTGCATGCTATCCTTCCCCCAGCTTGGGACTTACCTTGACCCTAATTAAGGAAAGATTTAAGTCTAGCTTGTTACGGAGATCAGTGAGGGTTAAGTCAACCTGGATGCCTTCATGTTGTGATCCAGACAGTGTAACTCAGTTTTCTGCCTTGCTCCTATAATCTAGTCTCAATCTTGTACCTTAATGTCTAGCAAATTGATGCCTATTTATCCATCCATCCATCCATCCATCCATCCATTCATCTCTCCACTCAACAGTATAATGGTCTTAGGCATTGAGGCCCTAATTCTGTTCTTTCAGTGCTAACTTAAAAACCCACCTAGTATCCAAATTTCTTCCAGCTTGTCTTTTGTGATTCTCCCATGGAATGGTGTCCTGTCATTCCTTACCTGCTCTTTCAACTTTGTGGCTGAGGTCTCACTGACAGATTACCTCCTTCCCTCATCCCCACAGCTCAGCATGTTTTGTACTCCAGGTTGCCTTTAGCTCCAGTGGCTGGGATACCTCCCATGATTTCTGGCTGGGCTTTCTTTCATTTTCTGCCCATCGTAGGGATGTTCTCAGCCCCAGGCACTCCAAGTCTAGCTTGTCCACTGTCACCTGCATTGTAAGTTCCACTTCTGATGGACCGTACATAAAATTCCATGCTTTTCACTCCAGGAGGTTGTTTTAAAATATTATATAGAGGGGCACCTGGGTGGCTCACTTGGTTAAATGCCTGACTCTTTGATTTCAGCTCAGGTCATGATCTCACAGTTTGTGAGATTGAACCCCACGTCGGACTCTGTGCTGACAGTGTGGAGCCTGCTTGGGATTCTCTTTCTCTCCCCGCCTCTCTACCCTTCCCCCACTCGCTCTCTCTCCCAAAATAAATAAATAAAATTACAAAATATATTATATAGAAATATTTTTCATTACTCTTTACAGCTGCATAGCATTACATTGTGTGGTCCTCCTCTTTTTTCCCTTCATGCGTTCTCTATTACAAATAACGCTGCAATTAAATAGCCTTGTGCAGACATCACTTCTTATTTTTACCGGTGTATTTTTCTAGAAGTGGAAATGTTGGGTCAAAGGTAAGTGCATACTCTAGTTACTTTTGCTGGATATTGTTACCTTTCCCTTCACAGAGGTTGTACTGTTTTGTTCCCTCCAGGAACAGCTTTCATCAGAGTACTCTGTCAAACTTTTCCACTTTTGCCAACCTGACACATGAAAAACACCTCATTATAATTTTAACTTGCGTTTCCCTTAGGATGAACAACGTTGAGCATCTTTTCACATATGTAAGGGCTACTCAAACTCTTTTTCTTGTGAACTATCTATACATATCTCTTGCTCATTTTTTATAGAGTCATTGGTCTTTTTTCCCCATTGTATATATGAGGGATATTAACCCTCTGTTAGTGACATAACTTGCAAATATTGTTTCCCGGTTTGTCTTTCTCCTTTTTCTTTGCTTACGATATTTTCTGGGAGAGAAAAGTCTTTCTTATTTCTATGTGGCCATATTTATTCATCCTTTCCTATCACTTCTGTGTTTTGATTTACAGATAGAAGCTTTGCCCTGCTCTTAGATTATGCACTGTAAATCTTCATGGTATATTTAATTTTGTAATACGTATACACATTACCATTCAATGAAATAACAATGTAAAGCATGCACCTCTGTGCACATATACATGTACACACACAAACTCCCACAGATTGTATTAGTTTACAATCTGCACAACATTGAAAATGACCAGTTACATACAGAGTTAGAAATTTACAGTCAGTACTTCAAAGTATAGTCTGAATTTTCCTCCAATTCCTAACAAATGCTTTGCAAAGAATCAGTCTGATAAATGACAGAGATTGAAAGGGTTTGAAAAAGAAATTTTACAAAATACAATGTCTTCTAAAATCTAAAATTGTTTGAGATAAATGGAGTATACTCAATAAATTTCTTAAAAATGAGTTTTATTGGTGAAATGTTAACTTTATGATGATTCAGAATCTGAAAGACTTTAAATATTTAGACACAAGTTGAATTTAAATATTTCAAGACATATAATGCAACACGATACAGATTAAACACTCAAACTGTATTTGTTGAACAAATGAATGAGTGAATTATTCATCAGAATTGGAATGGCGAACAAGTAGACTCTGATAGAGTAAATAAAATTTTTCAAGAAGCCTAATTACCACAGATGACACAATTTAGACAAGTAGAAAGAAAGAATACAACAAGCCTTTACACTGAAGTTAATTTTAGTAGTAGTGTTTCAGTGATTAAGCTTTTCCGCACACAGGATCTATTTTGATATCAAAGATTAGGATGAGACTTCTGGTGACTCATTTGGAGCAGAAATGGCAACTATACTGAATGACAGACTCAAGAATCAAGAGGACCTCAACAAGTTGTATGATGAACCCAATTCAATTCACCAGCCATTAACTGAGTATTTATTAAGTACGAGGCACTGGTAATAAAAAATATGACTATCACACTCTTGCTGATATGAAGATGTGCATTGTTGGTGAGGAAATAAAATGTGTAAACAAATAAATATCTTTCGGTGGGATAGGTGACATAACAGTGGGTGAGTATACAAGGTACTGGAGGAACAGAGAAAGGAATGGTAAACTCTACCTAAATAAGTCTGGGAAGTTCCAAGGAATGATTAAATATGGATACAATAAAATGCTACATTTGGGTCCAAAAACCACAGGATTAGTTTATGCAATAGTAAGCATAAAGCAAAGTTAGAGGTTTTGAGACATCGACTGCATTTGGTTGTTAAAATGTCAATGATGAAAATCATGGCATACTCTGTGCTCATCAGACTGGCATTGTATTCTATTCTAGGTGTCTTATTTTCAGGGGGATTTAGGCACCTGTGTGCATATATGGTAAAAGGGATCAGGATGGGAAGGAGACTTGAGAGCATATATGAAGAAGGACTAAAGGAATGGATAATAGTAAGTCTGCAGAAAATTATTTGGGCCAGGATGATTATTTCATTAATATATAAGTCAGATCAGGTCACTCCTTTCCCCAAAATCCTCCAATGCCTCCTCATCTCATCCAGAGTAAAAACATATTCCTGACAATGGTCCAAAGGCCCTGTAAGATCTGGCTACCATTTCTCCATGTCCTCATTACCTACTGCTTTCCCACCTAGCTCACTCATTACAATCATGCTAGCCCCCATGGTATTCCTTAAACATCCCAGGCATATTCCTGTTTTAAGGCTTTGTTCCTTCTGCCAGGAACAAAAGAAAGTTCCCTCAGCCATTCACATGGCTAACTTCCTCACCTCCTTCAAGTCTGGTTTCAAATGTCACCACGTTAATGATAACTATTTTGATTACCTTACTTAGATTTACACCCTACTCTCCCCAGTCATCTCCTCCTTGGCTTTCCTGATCCCCCTTACTTTGGCATTTTGGTTATATATCTGTTATCATATTAGTAAGTGATTATTTGGACTTTGTAAAAGCTTAACAGTCAAATGAGGTATAAAGAGCCCTATAATTGGTTATAGGGAAAATGCTGTGCCCAGGGGCTGACAATATTCATACTGTAGGAATAACAGACCCCCTGATTCCCTCTCATTCTCTTCTGAACAGTACAATATAAGAAGGAAAAAAACAAAAAGAGAAAATTATATGAGCAAATATAATCCTATGGCATAAGGAGGCAATTATCAAATTAATGCTCAAATTTTCTTTGGAATTGATGTTATATACAAAATTAATTTTTAAAAGTTTAAATGAAAGTACATGGATCTGAAGTTCCTTTTTATCAGCTGTAAAAATATTCACTGGCCCTGTGCCCAGAGTTTAAAAGAAATCAGCATGAGTCTAATGAAAAACAAGCTGTAGGTCTCAGGGAAATTCAATATATACTCTTTCTTTTCCTTTTAGTTTTTGATTGGTTTCCATGGGAATCTAGGCTTGTGGGGATCTCTAATCTATTCATAGAAAGCAGATGCTTGCATTTTCATGACTTAGTAAAACTGGGGGTCAGTGAAGAGATAAAGATGATTAGAAAATGACCATGGTTGTAGGAGACAGGAACATGTTCAAAACAAAATTCGGCAAGCCACATAGATTTAAAATACAATCTGCAAGGCTGCCCTGCTGTGTTTGAGGGGTGTCATAACATTGAGGGAAAATGCTGCACTGAAAAGTGGAAGTTCTGGGTTAAATTCTGAATCTGGCCCATGAGAGGGAAAACCTTAGGCACTTCTTTGGGGGTTTGACTGGGAAACTAGATTTGGAAATGACTCTAGGTCAGAAGAACCAGAAGTCTGAGAAAGTAAGCTTCAGAAAAGTACGTAAGTTATCTTCCCATGGAACATTATCAGGAACACGAAGCTGGGAATCAGAAAAACAAAGTAATTCCTGACTCTACAAGTATCAGAGTGAACTAGAAGAATTCAATCAAACTATACCTCAGTTTACTTATATAGAAAAATAGAGGGGTGCCTGGGTGGCTCAGTCAGTTGAGCGTCTGACTCTTGATATTGGCTCAGGTCATGATCTCGTGGTTTATGAGTTTAAGACCTGCATCGGGCTCTGTGCTGAGCGTGGAGCCTGCTCGGAATTCTTTCTCTGCCCGTCCCTGTTTGTGTGCATGCTTTCTCTCTCAAAATAAATTTTTAAAAACCTTAAAAAAAAGAAAAATAGATAATATTTAACTATTCTGACTGCTATAAAGCCACCATGAAACTAAATGAATTTTTTTTCTCATTAGAATTATGTTAGAAAAATTCAAAGTAGTGATTTCAATCAAGATTTGTTGATGTGCTGTTCCTTATGACTACAAATATCATCCATGCAAGGAGACGTACATTAAGGATAGTCAAAGTATTAAAGGACAGATAGGTTTTAATTTCAGTTCTCAGATTTGTTTAAAAGCAGACCAACTCTGAATTTGGTTGGAATGCTCTTGAGTGTATGATCCTAAATATCTAAAATCAGTTTCTAAACTGGAACACCAGAAGGCAGGTTCAGAGATAGTGTCTAAATACTCCGAGGAAGATGAGCTTGAAGTGTGTTTGGAAACCTCAGAAGTTGGAATATACTGAAGCAAAGATTCTTCAGACTGGGACTTTCTGCCTGCCCGGAAAAGGCCGCCTAGCTAGGGGTGAAGTCAAATGGGGTAAACTACGAGAGTTGTCTAACATCACTCATCTCAGCCCAGAGATCTTGAGAGATCATTAGGATTCCAGAATATAAGGGCTTCATACACTCAGACTTACTACATTCCTAAGTAATGCGGGCATCACAGATGTCTTTTGGTGCCTTCTTCCAGAAGCATCCCAATGGCCAAAACCTCATTTGCTTACTCTTCAGGTATCTACTGACTACATAATGTGTGGTAGAGTGGGCACTTAGTAAATTATGTTAAGATGAGCTAATGAGTGAATACAACTACAGAGAAGCATCCAGGTCATTTCGATACATGTTCAAATTTGAGAACCACTGGGTTAGAGTCTAGATACAGGGCTTTCACAGAGCTTCTGAAGCTAAGGCTGGGGAAATGTGGCCAGAGTGCTTCAAAGTTTATATCAGGAACTATTCTTGATTCCATTCTTCTTTATCCCACATAATATATGCTATAAATAATACATGCTGTAAATAACACTCATCAAGTTCTGGACATCTTTCCATTTTCAAAAATAATTTTTAAATCGAGGCAGAACATATAAACAATAAAGTAGATAAATCTTAAGTATACAGACTGAGAACTTTTTATGTAATGAACACACAGATCAAGATATAGATCATTTCCAGTATCCCTGGAAGCTTCCTTTATGCCCCTTTTCAGTCAATATCTATATCCTGGGTAACCATGAATCTGATTTGAATCACCATAAAGTATTGCCTGTTCTTAAAATTCATAAAAATACATGACTTCTTTCACTCAACATGATATCTGTGAAATTTATTCACATGGTGCAATGTATCAGTAGTTCATTATTTTTGTTGTGTAGTACTCCATTGTAGGAATACGTCAGTTTATTTACCCATTCGTCTGTTGCTAGGCATTTGGGAGGTTTGTACTACTAAGAATGTTTGCTATTGTATATAAAGCTGTCACATACATTCTCATACATGCCTTCTCGTAGAATGAGGCACTTATTTCTCTTCGGTATTACTGGGATTGGAACGTGAATTGCGGTGATTGTGTGTGTGTGTGTGTGTGTGTGTGTGTTCAGGTTTATCAAACCATTTTCTAGGGTAGATTAATCAATTTGCATTCTCACTAAAAATGTTTGTGAGTTCCACTTGTTCCATATCCTCTCCACCAACTGGTATTATCAGACTGTTTCATTTTAGACATTCAATGATTGTGTAGTATCTCACAGTGGCTCTAATTTGCGCTTATCTAATTAGTAATGATGTTGGACACCTTTTCACGTGTCTTTCAGAATCTGCATATAATCTTTTGCGAACAGAGCTACGTGTTTCAACATATACCTCAAAATCATTAGCATAAATGTTAAAAGAGCAAGTTGGGGAATGACACATATCATATAATACCACTTACATAAAGATTTTAAACATGTGAAATAATATTGATTATGGGTATATCCCTATAAAGAAAAGGTAGAAAAATATGCATGGGGATTGAAACCACCAAAATTAAGATAGACCGAGGAGACATGAAAAGAGGGGAATGGGATTTGGGTGGATAAACAGAAAACCTCAAGTGAATCTATAATGTTTTATTTCATTAAAGAAAATCTGGAGCAAAAACAAAAAATATTCAGTTTTATCTCTTCTGGGTATTAGGCTACCTGAGTATTTTTATATGATTCTCTATTCTTATCTGTAAGTTTAAAATAATTAATTTGGGGCACCTGGGTGGCTCAGTCAGTTAACCGTCCGACTTCGGCTCAGGTCACGATCTTGTGGTTCGTGAGTTCAAGGCCTGCATCGGGACTCTGTGCTGACAGCGCAGAGCTTGGAGCCTGCTTCAGATTCTGTGTCTCCCTCTCTCATTCTCTCTGCCCCTCCCCTCCCCTTCCTTCTCTCAAAAGTAAAATACATTAAAAATTTTTTTAAATAATTAATTTACACATTGGGGTACATGTATCCCTTTGAATTAGTATTTTTTTATTCTTTGGGTAAATACCTAGTAGTGCAATTGCTGGGTCATAGGGTAGTTCTAACTTTTTGAAGAACCTCCACACTGTTCTCCAGAGTGGCTGTACCAGTTTGCATTCCCACCAACAGTAGAAGAGGGTTCTCCTTTCTCCACATCCTTGCCAACATCTGTTTTTCTTGTGTTGTCAATTTTAGCTATTTTGACAGGTGTGAGGTGATAACTCACTGTAATTTTGATTTGCATTTCCCTGATGATGAGTGATGTTGAGCATCTTTTCATGAGTCTGTTGGCACCTTGACGTTTATAACAGCATTATCTATAACAGTCAAACTATGGAAACAGCCCAAATATCCACTGACTGATGAATGGATAAAGAAGATATCACGAAAAAAAAAAAAGAAAAAAAATATATAATGGAATATTACTCAGCCATAATATATGATGGTTACAGTCATAATATATAACTGATGGTTACCAGAGGGAGGTGGGTGGGGGGATGGGTGAAATAGGTATGGGGATTAAGGAGTGCACTTGTGATGAGCACCAGGTGATGTATGGAAGTGTTGAATCACTATATTGTACACCTGAAACTAGTATTACACTGTATGTCAACTATATTGTAATTTAAATAAAAACTTTTAAAAAGTAGCTTAAAAATAAGACAAAAAACATTCGGGTATATGCAAAGGCAAAGAGAATGATGAGTAATTTGTTAAAAAAGAGAACTGAAAGGAGAATTGACCCGATTTCTTCGTCCAATAACAGATTGGGACTAGAAGATACTGAAGGACCTTTTTATCTCTGACATCTACTGATTCCTAAAGAGTACTATGAAGTTTATACCTATATTGCAGTATGACCAATAGCGATAATATTGATAACCTACAGTCTTAGTATATTTCTCTACCAACCAAAATGCTTTCTATCTAAGAACACATCATTCCTATAAAGCAGACAGGGAGAAGTATATTATCCCATTTTATAGATGAAGAAATTGAGGCATACCAGAGTGATATTTGATGGGAAGTTAAGCTCACAGAGTCTTGTAAAATACCACTAACAAAATTATATGGGGCTGGGGTGGACAATGAAAAGGAATAAACATAACAACCAGTTTAAATTTCAACAGTTTTGGAGACCATACCATTCATAATAAATTTATCTGGTGTTCGAATTTATCGATTCATTCCTTCATTCATAAATTCATTAAACAAACATTAGCTGAATATTTTTTAAATGGCAGGAATTGTGCTAAGACAGGAACTAACAGCATTAGTTGGGTGGAAATAGGTAAGTGAAATTTATGATGATCGGTGGTAGGCATGGAGTTAAGCAGAAGTATGTATATGTATGTGTATGTACACGCACACACAGGGATACGGAGTTCCGGGAGACTGGGAGATGGACTGTTTGGTGTGTTTGTGTATTAAATGAGTGTGTATAAAGTAAGGGAATCTAATATCTTAATATTGTTACTTGGTATTAAGTTTTCCTGAAAAGTTTCAGAGGTATTCTATTCTTCTCCTTTAATTATTTTAAGTCATTAACCTGGAAACAGCCTATCTTGAAAACAGAAAATTAATATTCAGTTTTCAAGGATGAATTGAGAATTATGTGGTGAATTAAAAAAACACATATATACGTACACAACACAACCACAGTGTGAAGCTTCTTTAGTTTTTGTGTTTAACATGATATATTTTTCAGTGGGTAGTCTTAATCTTCTCGAAACAAAACTAATAACCTCCTGGAAGATTAAAAATGCATAACTATTAACATTTAATAAGATTGCCAAGACTTTTTTTATCCTTATTAACAAACAAATGTATCTGTGGAAGTGAGAGAAATAGCAGATTCCCTGGAGGAAAACATTTCTAACAATTAGGTATCTTTTGTGAGAAACCCAGAAAAGGTATGACTGATTGCCTTCTTGGATTAAACTGAGGGTACAAATGAAAAATAAATTAGGTACAGATGTTCAGTATATTGAGATTAATTTTATTCTTGTGGGTACCATTTTCTTAGCTGCTTGGACAAACAGCAATTTGTTTCCAGAGAAGTGAGTATGTGTCAAAGTAAGTAAGCCAATCAGCACGGTTCAATAAGTTTTTCCCACATATGTGTTCTGAAACCGGATAAATGTTTCTAATAAACAAAATGTCTGGCATTTGTATTAATAATGACTTTCTATATAAGTAATCCAAAGTATATTCATTCATTCGGCCAAGACAGGTCAGACACTGTGTTAGGTTCTAGGGGATTCAAAAATAAAGAAAACAAAGTTCTTGCCTGGAGATCCAGTCCAGTGGGAAAGAGACAAGTGAGCAATTATTACAGTACAAGATAATGGGGCTCTAATGGAGACATGAACAACATGCTATGGGAACAAGAGTTTTTCCTACTAATCAACCTAATGAAAGATACATAATTAGGTCACTATCACAAAAAAAGCAAAAAGATAGTAAATAACATATGAGAATGGTTGATCTTCAGGTCAGTAGTAATAAATGACTATTTACATGGTATGGCTGTTGATACTTTATAAAATGCTTAGATATAAAAGGTAGATACCTTTATATCTATATCTAAGGCTTTATATCTAAGGCCAGCTTTAATTATCACTTGGTATCTTTATTAACGATCTTTGTAGACAACTTATGAGCAGGAATCATGTCTTTCATCTTTGTATTCCAAAGCCTTAGCACAGCACCTGTTACACAGTAACAGTTTGAATATATTTTGAATGAATGCATTCATGCACATATACATGAATACTGATGATTATGCAAATAGCACACTTCTGAGTTCACAGATAACAGAACCGAATGGGATAGACAAGCCTTGAGAAGAATATTTGATATCTGATAGATCAGAGAGGGTGACTAAACAAAGACAAATGAAGTTTAATAGGTATCAGTATGGAGAGTACTTTTTCACCAAGACATATGTGATTCATTTTTTTATATTCTCTCTAGGTGCATAATCATGACTACATAGTAGACATTTGGCAACTATGGAATGGATGAACAGTTCTACCTCCACAATATATCTCTTAGACCAAACTCCTCCTCTCTATTGGCCTGAACTGTAATAACTTTCTATGTACCTCCTCTCTCTTCCTCTTCCAAAAGAGCTTTAGTTGTCGTATTTGTCTCCCTAAAGTACTATTATGGTGTAACTTTCATTTTTAAATTTTCTAAGTAGCTCCCTCGTATTCAGGACCCTTTATTTATTTATTTATTCATTTATTTATTTAAGTTTTGAGAGAGGGAGAGAGAGGACGTGAGCAGGGGAAGAGCAGAGAGAGAGAGAGAGAGGGAGACAGAGAATCCCAAGTGGGCTTCATGCTGTCAGTGCAGAGCCTGATGTGGGGCTTGCTCCTGTGAACCATGAGATCATGACCTGAGCCAAAATCAAGAGTTGGATGTTCAACTGACTGAGCCACCCAGGTGCCCTAGGACTCTTTATTTAAAAACCATAATTAAAAACAAAACAAAAAAAGGATTGGAGGTACACAGTATAAAAGCCTGGCACTGGAACACAGCAGACACTAATTGGCTAAAAATTAATGAGCTAGGTCATCCTGGGACAATTAGTTATTCATATGTTTTAAAATGAGAATAGATCCCTATACAAAAATCAACTTGTTATGTACCAAAGACTTACACAGGAAAGAAAACATAGGACAGTTTTAAAACAATCTCTGCTTAGCTCTTTGGTCTCCCAGCTGCTGTTTACTGCTGGGTTTCTTTGAGCCTCGCCCAGCACAAGCACAGATTAGGAATCTGCTAACAATTAGCAAAAAATCTGTACCCAGATTTTCAAGTTCTTTCTCTGCGGTTCCCTCCTCTCCAGGATTTTGCCCTTTCACCTTCTAGCAACTGCTAACTCCAGACTCTACCTGTGGTTTCTCAGCCTCATAAGATAATCACTTCCTGCTAGGGTTGTATTCTTTTGTGTCCTACTTTGGAAGATGCCTTGAAGGAGATAAATGTGGTGTTCATTTCCCATGATTCTCTTCTCCGAATGATTGTAATTTCTTAGATCCTGCTTATGCTGACTGCTCACAATGCCTTCAAACTATGTACATATATTTTGTTCAGTTTTTATAAATGTTTTTGGTGGATAGGTTATTCTAAAATAAGTGGTCATGGCAAGAACTGATGCCTAGTCATGAGAGTCTCTTACTGATTGTTCATTTTTCTGATTTCTTCTATCTTTAACCATTCCATCAATGGTTATTTTACATGGTGTTTCTAATGATACCAATATCGGTTTCTGAGGGAATAAATCTGTTTATCATTTCTTTTGACTCTCATTCGTGGTAGATTCCTTCCTCAAATGTTTGGTGATCTTTCACTGTGAGATCTTGTTTGGTCTATGCAATATGGGAGAATCCTGGTTTGGGGTGAAGATGTTTGCTCTAAAGAAAATTTGTGTTTGTATCTGCTCAGAGGCAGGGTGTCCCAGGTGTGACCTGGGTCATGTCATCTCCAACTATTCTTTGAAAATTATTTCTAGATCCTTCACATTCTTATTCCTGCCTGATCTATACTAGCTCTGATTTTGAAAAATAATGGTGCTTTTGCATAAAGCACAAAATCAAACACAAAACCCAGTTTTGATCTGGACAGAGCAGAATATTAAAGAATTATGACCACTCTTGTTCTGGAAATTCTACTAGTGTTAGTATAGCCTAAAGATACACTTCCGCTTTTGACAAATATGCAAAAACAAACCGCAACACAGAGAAAGGGGGAAAAGGAGGAAATGTATAATTATCAGATAGTCAAAAGACCACGAAACTGGCTATTTCTGAAATCAGCTATGTAAATTGTGACATGTAAATATAGTTCTATTTATTCTTTGATGCTGTAGAAAGTCACAATTTAAAAAATAAAGGAGTGGGGTGCCTGGCTGGCTCAGTTTGGCATCCGACTCTTGATTTCAGCTCATGTCACGATCTCACAGTTGTGAAATTGAGCCCCACCTCTGGCTCCGCACTAGGCATGGAGCCTGCTTAAGATTCTCTCTTCCTGTCCCTCTGCCTCTCCCCCGTGCTCGCTCTTTCCCTCTCTCTGTCAAAATAAACAAAGAAAAAATAAAGGAGAAACAAAAAGCAAAAGAAAACAATGCACTGTACCTTGTGAAGACTTATAACTAACCCAATTTCTCAGCCTTTTTTGTCACGCTACACCTCTACAAAGATGACATGGCTGTAGGCTCATTGACTCAAACCCCCAGTTTTTTCACATGACCCACTTGATGTGAAGCTACCTACATTTTTGAAGTTGGGTTTTAAATCTACATGAACCACAATGAAAAATCTAAAGTGTATCAAATTCTTAATACTAGGGCTATTTCCAATCTGAAATGTTTACTTTTTTATGATAACAAGTTAAATGGAGTCACCTCTCCTGAGTGAATAATTTTTACAGCTGACAAGCCTAGGTGAAAGGTTACAAATACCTGAACAGTAGTTAAAACAGAAATTGAAAATGAGGGAGATTTTTTAAAAAATTACTATAATGAAAAGCAAATTCAAGAGCAATAACTTTGGGAATAACCTGACAGACCTAACTGATCACAGCATATAACTAGCATATTCAGTAGTATCTCTTAATGTCAGTCTCTTTTTATGTAGTCAACTAATGAAAAAGGTATTTTTCTAACCCCTCAATTAATCAGCTATATCTGGTTCACATTTTTTAATGGGAAATAACTCTAATAGTTTCTGCTGGATCTAGCTAATTTTTATTGCTTTTTATTCCAAAAATATATGTCTAAAATAACAAAAAGAAAAATATCAGGCACTGGAAATATATCTTATACACCATAATTTTACAGAGGGAAAAATCATTTTCAGATAAAGAAGTCTTTAAATAAATTTATAAGCTTCCCATTTTAATTTTTTGATATGTTTAATCTCAAAAATCTCAGCTCTTGACAATGTCTTTAACAAACCTGAAATTATTTATACTGGCAATACAGTTTTAGATTTTTAAAAAGGTGAAATACATTTAGAAAATAAATTTCTTTTATGCTTAATGCCCATACTTTAAGAGAGACTGCAACTTTTTGTTGTAAAAGATAATTAATAGTTGTGAGGGGGAAATTTTTAAACAGTAAAAAGTACCAAAATTCATACATATTACCAATGTTAAAACTCAACCACTGTTAATATCTTAGTGTTTTTTAAAAAATATTTTAATGTTTATTTATTTTTGAGAGAGACAGAGCGTGAGCAGGAGAGAGGCAGAGAGAGAGGGAAACACAGAATCCAAAACAGGCTCCAGGCTCTGAGCTGTCAGCACAGAGCCCATCATGGGGCTCGAACTCACAAACTGCGAGATCATAACTTGAGCTGAAGTTGGTCGCTTAACTGACTGAGCCACCAAGGCACCCTCTTAGTGTTTTTCTTTTTGGTCTTTGCTTTTTGCTTTTTCCCTATGCATAAATCGATTTGTAATGTGGTCTGTCATAGTATACATACAATTTTTATTCCTTTTCCCTGACTTAATCTTAGATCATAAAATGAATTCCATTGCTTAAGGAATGCAGATAAGTGAATAGGGCCACTCATGATTATCTGTGCTTTATTCTCTGCAGTGTAGACTGCTTCCAGAGAGAACAAATGGAACTAAGAGTCACATACTTGTGATTTCTTTACCATCTGTCTATTCCATAGTCCCATTAATCAATGTACAAATATCTCACAAAAGGTTTACACTTCAAAGGAATTTAACTTCTCACCTTTTGAGCTGCAAGATGGAGGGCCGTTCTCTGGCTGTGGTCAGTTTTATTAACATCTGCTCCTGCCTTCAGGAGAGCATCTGCACAATCCAGTCTGTCAGCCAACACACAGTACATGAGTGGTGTCCTCCCAAATTGATCTTCTTTGTCTTTAAGGGCAGAGTTTCCTATGAGTATAAGAAAACAGTGGTCTTTGGTAATTGTTGTTGTTATTACTAGTATAACTAGGAATACATTTGCCAACTTTATTATCAAGCTTTGTGTTAAAAGCATGAAATATATGCCATTTTTACTTACCCGATGAGACAGATATCACTACCCCCATATTATAGGAAACTGAGACTCTGAGAAGTTAAGGAACCAGTTTATATTATACTGAAAGTAGGTAGAGCTAAAACTCAAACTGATAATTGATTCTGAAGGCCATATTCTTGGGGCTTCTGAATAACTCAGCCAGTTAAGCATCCAACTTTTGCTCAGGTCATGATCTCACAGTTTGTGGGTTCAAGCCCTGCGTCGGGCTCTGTGCTGACGGAGCCTGGAGCCTTCTTTGGATTCTGTGTCTCCCTTTCTCTCTGCCCCTCCCCTGCTTGTGCTCACTCTCTCTTTCTCTCTCTCTTTGAGAAATAAAAAAATAAATATTAAAAAAATAAAGACCATATTCTTAACTACCATGTTATGCTGAATTACCACTGTGAGATACGGAGCTACTTATTTTCCCCTCTCACTCCTTTCTTTTGTGTAGACCATACACTACATGTTGTGGTATGCTTTTACAAGGGATACAAAACTGAATCATGGTTGGCTTCCCATTACAATATGGAGCAAGTGCATACTACCCTGATCCTTCCTTTAATGACAACTAAAAACCCAGGCAAAATACATGAAAGATTGAGAAAAGGAGACAAACTAGGGACTGTGGGACTCAGGGAACAACCTAATGGTGAGTTCCCTGTATTCCTTTCCCTTTCTTTCTTTCTTTCTTTCCTTTTTTTTTTTTTTTTCCTTCTAAAGACAGCCTGGGTGCTAAAGTAACCCACAACCAGAAACACCAATGGGTAGATACAAAATTCCCCAGGAAGCCTGCTCTCTCCAGGATTGGGAATAGGGTAGCCCTGGGAGACTCAACCCTGTTGATTATACTTGCTCTACTCAAAGCACATACAGTGAAAGAAACTGTACCTCTTTTCCCCCCTACTAGGCATGGCAGAGACTGTGGAGAGGAGCCCTATAAACCATCATGCCCTGCATTAAGAAAAGGATAGCAATGACGTAGTATCTTAGCCCTTTCCAACTAGATCAGTGGGGAGGATTATGGAGAGGAAGAGGCTGGAGAAAGCAATTTTTTAAATTGGTGCATGAAGTCATAAACAACTCTGGGCAGTCCATGTGTCAAACTAACCAGAATCAAAGTAGCCAAAGTTTTGAGAAGTGAACTCTGGGTAGAATACTGTCGAGGTTCTAAATTAGCTTGGGTAGCACACACGTAGGGCAGACCAGAAGATCCCTGTAAGAGCTATGGAAACTAACATGACATTTGAACCATAGTCCACAATTTTGGAACAGAAAGTTCATTCTAAACCAAAACAGACTGTCAGTCTATTAAAATAGGAGATTATTAAATATGATCCGGAGTCTCATAACAAAATACACAAAATGTCCAGGATATAATCCAAAATTATTAGATAAACCAAGAGCCAGAAAAACATTAAACAAAAAGAGACAATCAATAGGCACAAATACTGTGATGATATAGATACTAGAATTATCGGACAAGGATTTTAAAGTAACTATGATAAAAATGCTCCAACAAGCAATTATGAACATTCTTGAAACAAATGGAAAAATACAAAGTCACAGCAAAGAAAGACAGAATATAAAGATGAACCAAATGAAAATTTCAGAATAATAAACAGTTTAATAAACAAGTAAATAACCAAATAAAATAACTAAAATAAAAACCTCACTGAATGGAGATGACAGAGGAAAGAATCACTGAACTTGATGACAGACCAGTAAATATTATGCAATCTGAAGAAATGACAGAAAAGACAGAAACAAAAACAATCAGTGAATGTCAGGGCTCCATGGGACAATAACAAAGTACCTACCATTCATATCACCAGAGTTCCAGAAAGAGAGGAAAAAGAATGAAGGGCTAAAAACATACTTGAAGGAGTAATGGCTGGAAATAGCCCAAATTTGATGAAAGACACAGACCTACAGATTTAAAAAGCTGAGCAAAACTCAAACAGAATAAACCCCAAGAAATCCATGCTGAGTCAATCATAATCAAAACTTGAAAACTAAAGAAGAAAAAAATCATGACAGCAGCCAGAGAGAAGAACATATTATAAGGGAAAAACTATTCAAGTCACAATGTATTTCTCATGAGAAACTATTGACAGAACATTTTTCAAGTGTTGGGGGTAAGGGTGGAGATGAGCTGTCAAACAAGAATTCTATAGCCAGTGCTTGCTTGGGCTGAGGAATAAATAAGGCAGGCATTTGAGGGGTCATAGCTAAAGGGTATACAGGGTTTCTTTGGGGAGTAATAAAGTTGTTCTAAAATTAATCATGGTGACGTTTGTACAGCTCTGAATATAAAACTCACTGAATTGTACTTTAAATTGGTGAATTGTATGGTATGGATGTATGGCAAATTTCAATAAAGCTGTTACAAATAGCCCCACTACATATAAATTAAAATTGAAAACTAAAAACATTTAAGAAATTCAGAGGAAGACAGGAAAGGGGAAAAAACAGGAATGGAAAACAGTGTTTACAAACAGTAAAGACATAATAAACTAGAAATCTTAAATCTTAACACCAATAATTACATTAAAGGTAAATGACAAAAAATACACCAATAAAAAAGAGGTGGATATAAAACAAAGACCCAACTATATGCTATTTATAAAAAAACTCATTTGAAATATAATAAGTAGATTAAAAGTAAAACAATGAGCACAGATATGCTATATAAGTGCTAATTAAAAGAAAGCTGATTAATATCAGATATTAAATCTGGTAAAATAGACTTCAAAGCAAAGACAATTACCAGGGGCAAACAGAAACATTATATAATGATAAAGGGATCAATTCACCAAGAATACATAACAATCTGTACTAAATGTGTATGTACCAAATCACAGAGCTTCAAAATAGAAGCACCAAAAACTGATAGATGTGAATGAAACATTTGAAAAATTTACAATTATAATGGGTAACTTCAATACCCTTCTCTCTCTCTCAATAATTGGTTGAACTACTAAAATGAAAAGCAGTGATGACAGAAAAAAAACTGAATACCATTAAAGCAGCAGGATATAACTGATATTTATTGATCATGTCACTTAACAACAGCCACATATATAACCTTTTAAAACACCAAAAAAACCCCGCAAAAAAACAAAAAAACAACCCACCGATGGGACCATTCACCAAAATAGACCATATAGTGGGTCATAAAACAAACATTAACAGATTTAAAGAAGTGAAGTCATACAGGGGTGCCTGGGTCACTCAGGACACCAAAGAGTTGGGTGTCCGACTCTTGATTTTGGCTCAGGTCATGATCGAACTCAGGTTCAGGAGTTTGAGCCCCACCCTGGGATTCTCTCTCTCCCTCCGTCTCTCTGCCCCTCCCCCTCTTGTGCTTGCTCGCTCTCTCTCTCTCTCAAAATAAATAAATAAACTTTAAAGAAAGAAGTGAAATCATACAAAGCATATTCTTTGACAATAATGTAATTAAATTACAGATCAATAACAGAAATATAATGGGAAATCACTGAATATTTGGGAATTAAACATCACACAGATAATCCATCACACAGATAATGAAGAGAGTATCTCAAGGGAAATTAAAAAACATAATTAAATGAATGAAAATAAAAGTACTGTTGTAAGGTTCATACTCTACACATGAGGGGACTTAGAAGAAAATATACGGCATTGAATACTTGTATTACAATAGAACAATAGGTTCAAATCAATGATCTATACTTCTACCTTAGGGCACTAAAAAAAGAAGACCAAATTTAATCCAAATCAAGCAGAGGAAGTACATAATAAGATAAGAGCAGAGATCAATGAAATTAAAATTAGAAAAACACTAGAAAAAAATCAATGAAACTAAAAGTTGGCTCTTGCAAAACATTGAAATTGATAAATCTCTGATCAGAGTGATCATTAAAAACAGAGCAGACAGAAATTTCCAATATCAGAAATGAAAGCAGGTACAACACTACAGAGCCTGAAGTCATTAAATGGAAAATAGGGAAATATTATGAACAATTTTATGCCCATAAATTCAAATTTAAGTTAAATGGCCGAAAAAGGACACTTAGATCAATAGGACAGAATTGAGAGTACTGAACAGACTCAGTTCTGTACGTATATGATCAGTTGATTTTTGACAAAGGTGCAAAGGCAAACCAATGGATAATCTTTAATAAATGGTGCTGGGAAAACCTGGACATCCATACACAAAACTAAAAAAATGAACAAACCAAAAACTTTCCCTATATTTTTCACCATATACAAAAATTATCTCAAAGTGAATCATAATCTTAAATGTAACACCTTTATAACTATATAAAACTCTTAGAAGTAAACAAAAATGGCAATCTCTGTGACCTTGAGTTAGACGAAGATTTCTTAGACACGATACTAAAGAACAATCCATTAAAAAAATCAATAAATTGGATTTCACCCAAATTAAAAATGCTGTTTGAAAGGCACTGTTAAGAAAACGGCAAGACAAGCCACAAATTGGGAGAAAATATTTGCAAAACACATATCTGATAAAGTCTTCTACCTAGAATAAACCAACAAAACTGAAAGGCAATCTATGGAAGGGGAGAAGATATTTGCAAATGACATATCTGATAAAGGGTTAGTATCCAAAAAATATAAAGAACTTATAAAATTCAACACCCCCCAAAAAAAGAGTTCTTACAACTGAATAATAAAAAAATACAACTGAATAATAAAAAGGCAGATAATGAAATTAAAAGATGGGTAAAAGTTTTAAAGAAAAATTTCACCGAATACACATGTAGAAAGATGCCAAACATCATTAATACACAGGGAAATATAAATTCAAACCATGATGTGATGCCATTACACATCTATTAGAATGGTTAAAACAAAACCAAAACTATAAACAAACCTGACAATACCAAACACTGGTGAGGATACAGAACAATGAGAACTCTCAGCCATCACTGGTAGGAGTTCAAAATGGTATAGCCACTACAGAAAACTGCCAGTTTCTCATTAAGTTAAACACAGACTTACTACACGGCCCAATAATCTCTTTCCTAGGTGTTTACTCAGGAGAAACAAAAGCATGAAAGCTGATGTTCACATAAAAACTTGTATTTGGACATTTAAGGAAGTCTCATTCATAATTGCTAAAAACTGGAAATATCCCAATTGCCCTTCTAGTGGAGAATGACAAAAGAACTGTAGTCATCCATACAGTAGGATACTGCTCAGTAATAAAAAGGCATGAACTACTGACCTACTCAACCAGGAAAAAATCTCAAATGTATTATACTAAGTGAAAGAACTCTGTTTCAAAGGATGCATATGGTATTCATTTACACCACATACTTGGAAAGATAAAACTGTAGGGAGAGAAAACAGACCAGTGGTTACAAGGGCTGGGATGTGAAGACGGATTGATTATAAAGGGACACAGGGAAATTTTGGGGTGAGATGGAACTTGCCTATATCTTGATGGTGGTGATTACATGACTACATATTTGTTAAAATTAAGTAACTCTAGAGTAGCAAGGATTGGGGTTACTGTATTTAGTGTATTATGCCTCAATAAAGTTTACTTTAAAACAACAACAAAAGATACTTCCTGACATGTACTTTAAGTGAAAAAAAAAATTTCCTACTTTCATCACAGACAACGATCAGGTATTCATATATAAGTTGAGGGTAACCACATACAAGTTGAAAATGAGGGAAGCCAGTTAACTTTAAGGTGCTTTGGCATAAACTCTGCTAAAGCTGTTCAAATGAAATATTTTTGAAGGGAAATATAAATGCTAGGAGAAGAAAGAGAAGGTGTCACACTTCTGTTTTAGTTGGTTTGTGCCTGAGATTAAGCTACTGTGTTAGCTCTAAATATTTCAGTATAGGGGCACCTGGATGGCTCAGTTGGTTAAGTGCCCAATTTCGGCTCAGGTCATGATCTCGTGGTTTGTCAGTTCGAGTCCTGCGTCAGGCTCCGTGCTGAAAGCTCAGAGCCTGGAGCATGCTTCAGATTCTCTGTCTCCCTCTCTGCCCCTCCTCCGCTCGCACTCTGTCTGTCTCTTTCTCTCAAAAATGAATAAAAATAAATAAATAAATAAACAAATAAATAAATAAATATATTTCAATATATATTTAAATCTTGGATGTGTTAGGACCCAGAAGTACTTTATAGTTTTTTAACTTGTTTTGCTGATTCACGTTTCCATGTATCCTGGTAATAAAGCAAGAGAGGTCATCGCTTCTGAGATCTGAAAGAGACTTACAATTTGTGTATAACTCCTAGAGGAGGTAGGTGTTCTTTTTCAGAACCTCAGTTTGGGAGACAGAGGCAACTTCTGCATCTGATTCACCGTATCTGATAATAGAAGCCCCTGTGCTGAGTGGTAACACAGTGCTGGGTGTTATTCCCTCCACAATGTCTAATGTCTAATCCAGAAGTTTCCAGAGATTCTATCACTGCATTTATAGATAAGGACTCACTTAAACCCAAACTCATTAATAAAACTAAACCATATTATAGGTAGAGCATGTTCCTTTTATCATTTGAGCCCTGGTGGAGTTAAAATGATACTTCTAGAGAATACGAAACAAGACCAGTCTCTAGTTGTCTTTCATGATGGAAGGGCACTCTCTGCCACTGTATTGGCTTCCAGTGTTAAGCAAAGACAGCAGTATGTAGGATTAGCAAGATGATGGTAATTCAGGTTTAATTTCTCATTGGACATGTTACTGAGGGAGAAGATTTGGGAACTGTGGTCACAAGAACACATGTTCAGAAATGGAGGCAATCATCATGTACTGGGATAATGCTACCTGACTAGGCTTCTTAGGGCCAAAGTGAAGTCAACACCATGGGGTTAATAGGTAACTGTACCTCCTAGGATATAGAACTTTAGGCCAATTGCTATGCTTTTCCCAAGTCTTCTGTAAGGTACAGGGAAACTTCAAGCCTCCTCTTCAATCCCTGAAATACTTGTTTTTGCGTGACTGGTTATTACACTTGCCGACAGAGAAGATTTAATTGGGTTATGTGGCCACCATCCAGTATGTTGTGCCTGCCTATGTGGCAGAATTTGTGTATTTGAGGAGTCTGAAAGCATGTATCCCCTATTCCTGATTAGAAAAGCAGCATTCAGCTTCATTTAGGTCCTGTTTTGAGTTGCTTTAGGGGACAGCGGCTCTATGGCTAGTTTCTGAGTAACGGGAATCCTATCAGGTTCTGAGCTTCCTGGCTAAAAGGGAATAATAAGCGAGAGAGGCCTGCACCTTTCTTGACCTACCATCCCCCCTTCTTTAGTTCTCTCAATTATAGCATTCAGCCAATACCCGTCCAGTCTGCACAACAGCTTATTTTGATGTTTGAGTGAAATAATTTCCTGTTTGGAAGTGTTTGGTAACTGCAATACGTTGCACACATGTAGGGTTTGGGATGTAAACTCATATTCACTCTACAGCAGCGCACTTAAATTTGAATTGCTGCCAGGAGCAGCTAAGATAGAAAGCAGCTGGCTAGTGTGCTCTGTTGTTTTAATTACTCTGGCAACTGTGGAGATAGCCTCTAATCCATGACCAAATGGTGCTTGCTTACCGGGGGCTGGCATTCTGCATGTGCTCAGCCTGAACATAGCTCAGAAAGCTGAGATGGGACCGTGACTGGAAGGCCACCGTTCCACAGCATGCAGTTATTTTAAGGCTAGCTGAAGCAGAAGAGTCTGGATGGTTAATGGGTTGGTACGTGCAGAAACCAGAGCTCCAACTTAGCAGTTAGAAGATATGACTGTCACTTACAGTGATAGCTGCTACCTAACAGCTACTGTGCCACACTGTCCGACACGAGCAAATCCAGCATTCTTTTTTTTTTAAGTTTATTTATTTTTGACAGAGAGAGAGAGAGAGAGAGAGAGAGAGTGAGTGCAAGCGTGACCTAAGGAGGGGCAGAAAGAGGAGACACAGACTCCGAAGCAGGCTCCAGGCTCTGAGCTATCAGCACAGAGCCTGATGCGGGGCTTGAACTCATGAACCATGAGATCATGACCTGGGCTGAAGTCGAACGCTTAACCGACTGAGCCAACCAGGCGCCCCCAGCATTCTTTATTAACCTTTTATTTGCTTGTTATAAAATGTTACCTGCGTGTGGCATCAAAGATGCGTTTCATCTGCTTTCGCCCACTTCATACATCACACCTTTTGTATTGCCACAATGTTGGGAAGGCGTTTGTGGTCATTTAAAAACCAAGGGCACCTGGGTGGCTCAGTCGGTTAAGCATCCGACTTCAGCTCAGGTCGTGATCTCATGGTTTGTGGGTTTGAGCCCTGCATCGGGTTCTGTGCTGACAGCTCAGAGCCTGGAGCCTGCTTCAGATTCTGTGTCTCCCTCTGTCTCTGCCCCTCCCCAGCTCATGCTCGATCTCTCTCTCAAAAATAAATAAACACTGGGGCACCTGGGTGGCTCAGTCGGTTAGGTGTCTGACTTCAGCTCAGGTCATGATCTCACAGTCTGTGAGTTTGAGCCCCGTGTCAGGCTCTGTGCTGACAGCTCAGAGCCTGGAGCCTGCTTCCAATTCTGTGTCTCCCTCTCTCTCTGCCCCTCCCCTGCTCATACTCTGTCTCAAAAATTAGTAAAAACATCAAAAAAATTTTTTTTAATAAATATTAAAAAAATAAAAAAAACTATTTGCTTAGGGGCACTTGGGTGGCTCAGTTGGTTAAGCGTCTGACTCATGATTTTGGCTCAGGGCATGATCTCACGGTTCATGGGTTCGGGCAATGTGGAGCTTGCTTGGGGTTCTCTCTTTGTCCCTTTTTCTCCCTCTCAAAATAAATAAATGTAAAAAAATAAAAACTATACGCTTATTGTTATAAAGGCAACATGGAAACAATAGAGAGAACATAGGATTCAAAATCAAATAAATTGGTTTGAGTCTCAGCTGTGCAGTTATTAACCTTACAACTAAATTTCTTAACTTCTGAGTCTCAGTGTCCTAACATATAAAATGAGAATTATAATAATAATAAGGGACATATTACATTTTGAGATCACTTGAGATTTTATAAAATATTATCACATATTATCTCATTATAGTTGTTGTGGTATCTTAAAATAGCATTTAAACTCATTGCTATTTTGAAATTATACTTGTTAGATCTTCCATTAGACCTTGCTATTTAATGTATCAATAAAATATGATTGTAGGTATACTGCAATATCATAATTTTAAAATAGTTTGATAACTGTACTTCAACATAGCTACTTTACTTTGGATCCCTATATACCATGCGTAAGCTCTTAAAAACATATTTTTGAGAAGGGGTACATAAGCTTTACCAGATTGCCAAAAAGGTTAGGAAAAGTCCTATTTAGATAACCATTCAGTTCGTCAGTCAAGGTTTAGACCTAATCAGCTCTTCCTGTCTTGTGTTTCTCATTCTCTCTGTATCCATACATATGGATGTGCATGTGTACACAGAGATATCTCTATGCCTGGAGGATCCATAATTTAGTAGTTAAAAGCATGAGCTTTGGAATCAGACTTCCAGGCTCTAATCTAAGTTCTGCTACTTACAGACAAGTCACTAAATCTCTCTACACCTCGGTTTCCTCACCTATAAAAGGAGGGTAATAAGAGTATTCAAAACTCTGTAGTGTTTTGCTGTTAAATGAGTTAATGAGTTGCAAAACACTTATATAGTGTCTGGCACATAGAACATGACTTTATGAAATGCTGGCTAATTTTACTACTATTATGAGTACATACAAATGTAGGCTGATAAACACACACACACACACACACGAGCTAACATTCATAAAACATTTAGTGACCCTAAAGTTTAAGGTCAAGGTTGAGGTAAAGTAAGATGTTAACCTGAAATAATGTCACTGGTCTGCTACTTATGAGTCTCCTTGACATACTAAACTACTGTGCTCTTTTGGGATGAGCACTGGGTGTTGTATGGAAACCAATTTGACAATAAATTTCATATATTAAAAAATAAAATAAAATAAAATAAAATGCCCAATTTAAACAGGCAAAAAAAAATAAACTACTGTGCTGGGAGAGGTCATAGTCAAAAAGAGAAAATAACTCAAGAGGTTTACACTTGTTTAGAACATGGATGGGGCATCAAAAGTTGTGGTATAATCAGAATGGTGTTGCCTTGTCACTTGACCACTCAAACAACCCCAAACGCTATTAGCAGTGATGGTTCGATCAATCATTACGCACTATGCATATCTACAAATTATTCCGTTTAGTCTTCACAAAGAAAACAGTACTATTCTTCATTGCATTTAGTAATTTTTCATTTTGAGACATTTCTAAAACCATGTAAGCCTGGATCATTTTACTGTTAAGTCCAACCTGATAAAATAATAACAGTAACAAGGTCTTTTTATTGTCTACTATGTGTCAAGTATGATGTTGGATTTTTTTTTTTTTGAGACATACTCAGCATATATCATTATGTTAGTTTCAGGTCGACTATATAATAATTTAATATTTGTATCTACTGCAAAATGATCACCACAGTGAGTCTAGTTAACATCTGTCACCACATAGTTACAAGTTTTTCTTGTGATGAGAACTTTTAAGATCTACTCTCTTAAAAACTTTCTTTTTTTCTCTCAGAAATTTTCAAATAAATGATACAGTATTATTAACTATAGTTACCCTTGATGTTTTACAGTCATTACCCCATTGAACGCTCACATAAAGCATTATGGTCTATGGTTTTCAGATGAGGATATTGAGGCTCAAAAAGATTAAGTGGCTTACCCAAGGTAATACAGCGAAGAAATGACAAAGCCAGAACTCAAAACTCAGATTTATGTGACTCTAAAATCCACATCTTTCCTACAATACTACATTGTATAGTATTAATATGAATCTACTAAATTTTATTATCAACTATATCACTGGTATTCATCCAAATTATCTGAATTTAATGTTAAGAGAAAAAGCTACATATCTACAAATGACAACCATAATACATAAGGATTTTGCTATGTATGTTTATGCTTTTAGGGCCCAAGATTGAGCCCTAAATCGTCTGAATCGAGGACATAATGTTATGTTAAGACATTAATCCGTTGTATTAGGTTAAACACTAAAAATCGCTTCTAAAATGATGTCTCATTCAGAGAAAAAGCCTCCTCAATCCTTCTCCAGAACAATGGACAGCATAGAAAGTGTTCGATTTAATTAGTTGTGTATGTAGAAAGAGATGCTCATCTGTTTCCATGGAGTCGAACACATCACTGACATACTTCTCCATGGAAACAGAGAAGGGAAAACAGAAAATGCTAAAGTGAATGAGTTTAGTGAGCAGTTGGTGAGCAAAGATTCAAGAAAAAAAATTATTCATCTGTAGTACTATATTATGAGTTTAGGAAAGAGAAAAAGCAGCTATTCAGAGATCGTCAAAATGCACTAAATAAAAGAATACATAAGATACACTGAAATGTAAGATGAAACAGTTATTACTTTGATAGAGATATACCAATATTGGGAAATGCCAGGAGCACAGGTATGACGGTCTTTTCACAGAAGACATGACAGCAGAATTCTGAAAAGATGAGCAGTGTTAACAGCGCAAACTTGGTAATGAAGCAAGATGATAGAACACAGAAGGAACTCATTTATAAAATATATTTATCAGCTCTATGCTGGTTTCACAGAATTTTGTCCTGCTTTGTTTTTAAGGACTTTTTTTTCTTTGGGATTTAAAGTTATAAGAATATTTCAAGTTTTGTTATGCAACACTTAGTTAATTTGTATGACTGAGTCTGTATAACCGTTTTTAATTTATAAAACACTGTGTTTTGTTTCCTTTGAAGGTTATTTTTCATTAAAATAATAAAGAGTTCCTTTTATTTTATTTTTAAATTTTCTTTAACGTTTTATTTATTTTTGAGACAGGGAGAGACAGCATGAACAGGGGAGGGTCAGAGAGAGGGAGACACAGAATCTGAAACAGGCTCCAGGCTCTGAGCTGTCAGCACAGAGCCCAACACGGGGCTCGAACTCACGGACTGCGAGATCATGACCTGAGCCGAAGTTGGCTGCTTAACCGACTGAGCCACCCAGGCGCCCCAAGAGTTCCTTTGATAAGATATTTTTTTCTTGAGGTATTCTGAGTTACAAAAAAAAATTTCCAATGGAATTTTATCCTAACCTGCCTCTCAAATCAGTTTAATTTAATTCAATTTGATTCAACTTGATTCACCATTAATCCTGGCCCTCAAAATGATTATAGGCCTCTTAGGAGGAAAGGTACTTAAAAGAATGATTGTAACATTTATTCACTCCTTCAACAAATATATCTCATGTCTCTATTATGTGTCCAGAACCGTGCTGGGTTTTGCAAATAAAGTGATAGATTAAACAGACACAGTCTATACTCACGGAGGCTACTAGCTTATGGGAGAGAGATATTAAGATAGTCATATGTATAAATACACAAGTTCAATGAAGAAAACCCTGCAGAGTTCTAAGAGAGAAAACAACAAAAAAATTTCACTGAGACTGGATGTTGACAGCAGGCCTCTTTGAAGAAATGACCTAAAATCTGAGGACTGAAAGATGAGTAAGAGTTGGTCAGATAGAAAATGGGGAGAACAGTATTTCCAGCAAAAGCCGTGAGACCGAAAAGGGCTTGGTGGGTTTGGGAAAATGAAAGAGAGCAAGTTTTTCTCGGAACAGAGTGGATAAAGGTGAAGCTGGAGAGGGAAAGAGGAACAGGTGCACTTTTAAGTTTTATTTCACGTATAACGGGAAGCAAAGAATTTTGAGCAGGAAAATGACAAAACTGTATACGTAACTTTCAGTACAAGAAAACATGGAACACTTAAAAAAAGTTCAAAAAGGCAAAACTAGACTATAGTGTTTAAGATCTATACCTAGGTGGTAAAATTACAATGTAATTATTATTGTAAAAGTCAAGAAAGCAAATTACTCCAAGGAGTAGGGTAGAAGGTATTAGGGGTTTCTAGGGGAACAATGTTCTCTGTCTCTTGACCTAATGGCAGTTACATAGATGTTTGCTTTATATTTATTTATTAACATTACATACAAGTTGCATATACTTCTCTCTATATATACTTCTTTTTATTTATTTATTTGTTTAAAAAAATTTTTTTTAATGTTTATTTATTTTTGAGACAGAGAGAGACAGAGCATGAACAGGGGAGGGGCAGAGAGAGAGGGAGACACAGAATCTGAAACAGGCTCCAGGCTCTGGCTGTCAGCACAGAGCCTGATGCGGGGCTTGAACTCACAGACTATGAGATCATGACCTGAGCCGAAGTCGGACGCTTAACCGATCAAGCCACCTAGGCGCCCCTATATATACTTCTGAATAAGTATGTTTTGTCTTCTTTTAATAAAAGAGTGGATTGAGGTAAAGAAGTGGAGTGCAGATAGCTCAAGAAGCTTGGTTTTGGTGACTGAGAGTGACAGTTGTCACCCCTCACCCATATCCATTCTCTGATTATTTTCTTTCCTAAGAATTGAGCACTCTGAGCTTTAGCTGGGCATGATGTCATCAAAGGAGAGATACCTTAGCCTCCTTTGTCCTAGGTGTGGCTCTGTGTCTAAGTCCAGTCCGCCTCCTAAGTGACAAATGGCTTTTCTGAACTCTCTCCACCCCTGCTGGCTGGGCTATGGCTACAACAGAAGTATCTGCCTTTGACCCAAGATGGAAGCCACATGTTGACGAGACAGCCACGTCCTAGCAGCCTCCCTGGATGGTTTTGTGAAGTGGAAGTGTCTATCCACCATAGACTGCCCACTTATCTTTGTACTATGATGAGAATAAAATATTCTTCTATCTTTCTTAAGTAACTGCCAGAGCAGTTCAGGCTATGACTGATACAGCTATGAGGGAAGTCAAGAGATATGGAGAGCTATGGCAGCTCCTCGAGGGGGGTGAAGGAACAGGGAAAGGATTAAAAAATTTTTTTTTTAATGTTTACCACTTATTTTTAAGAGAGAGAGAGAGAGTGTGTGAGCAAGTGGGGGGGGGGCAGAGAGAGAGGGAGACACAGAATCTGAAGCAGGCTCCAGCATCTATCAGCACAGAGCCTGATGCAGGGCTCGAACTCACCAACTGTGAGATCATGACCTGAGCCAAAGTTGGATGCTTAACCAACTGAGCCAATCAGGCTCCCTGGGAAGGGATTTTTAAGTAATGGAGACATTAGAGCATGTTTACATGTTGATGGGAAGAATATAGAAGAAAAGATTGAAGGGGTAGTAATCAGAAGTTTATACACAAAATGGAGCAAGGTCCCTGAGAAGATAGGAAGGGATGGAATACAGAACATATGTGGATGAACTGACCTTTGACAGAAGGGGATATTTGGTCTGTTTGAGAGAAGAGAAGAGAAGAGAAAGAAAAGAGAAGAGAGAAGAGAAGAGAAGAGAAGAGAAGAGAAAGGAGAAGAGAAAAGAAGATGGATGCAGATGTAGGTTGATTTCTAGATATGCTGGAAGGTGAGGGAGTTCCTTCTTAAAGCTCATTTTCTGTAGGGAACATAAAGCATTGGATGAGAGCGGAGGGAGGGAGGATTGGTGGCCAGAGATTTCAGGAGACTGAGAAGGTATGAAACACTCTTTACGGAGAAATGTGGTATAATGAGTAGAAAGTGTTGGGTGCCTATCTGAGGTAGGTAACCACATTAGGGTGCTACCAATCTTTGTGACCGGTTGAATTGTTCGGGGGTTGGCATTAGGTCCATTTATAGCTGGGGTTGCAACAGCCAGGTGCAACAGAAGGTGAGGAGAAAAGACAATTTTTCTTAGGTACGAATTTGAACAGTAGACTATGGGATCAGGGCTCAATGGCAGGAGGAAGAAAGACAAAAGGAGATAGATGGTTGAAACTGCAGAAGATAATGGACTGCAAGTCTTAATGACTTGAAAAACTATTGTTCTCATTAGTGGGTGAACTGGAAGTAAGCGTTTTAATTGAATGGTGGAATGTCTGAATGAGTGGCTCAGAGGCAGTGGAAGATGTCTCATTCCAGGAAATAACTGTGGATGCGGTAGCTGACATGAAGCTGAGGTATTAGGAGGGAACGTCTCTGATAGAAAAGAGAAGCCTGCACAGGGTATGTAGTAAAAGAATTTTGTCTTTAAAGATAAGCAGGAGTGTAGTAGAAAAGAGAATGAGGAGGTAGAAAAGAGGAGACAGATAAAATTCATGGCATTTAGGGAATGGAACCCCTAGTCAGGGGTTAGGGTGCATGGATAGAAGTTTTTCGAGAAACTGGAAAGGTAGGGCGAAAATAAATTCTGAAGGAACCAGTATGGAAATTGAAGTAGTGTGAACTTTATTTTACAGTCCAAGTCGTCAATCACGTCACTAGACACTGGTGTGTGAAAAGATTTAAAAAATATACATTTGCGGGCACCTGGGTTGCTCAGTCGGTTAAGCATCCGACTTTGGCTCAGGTCATGATCTCACAGTTTGTGGGTTCGAGCCCCGCATCGGGCTCTGTGCTGACAGCTCAGAGCCTGGAGCCTGCTTTGGATTCTGTGTCTCCCTCTCTCTCTGCCCCTCTCCCGCTCAGTCTCTCTCTGTCTTTCAAAAATAAATTAAAATTTTAATTAAAAAATTTTTTTAATATTAAAAAAATTTTTAATATACATTTTTATTTATTTTCTTTAAATAAATAAATGACTTCTGATTAGGTGGAAATGAGGTTTTTACAATATCTGAAAAATCCTTACCCATTTTTGTCCCTGAATACTCTCTCTCTCTCCTACTCACCTTGCTCTCTCCCTCTAGCATTTTTATATGGACCTCTATGTATATGATAGGGAGAACATTGAATCTATTTCAATCAATTGACTCAATGATAGGGAGAACACTTAATCAATTTTAAGTCATTACAATTTAAGTTATTTGCAAGCTTTAGTACTTTGGGTATATACTAAATTTTGAAGATCATTATCCACTATCTCATTCTAGATCTCTGTTATTATAAAGATGAATTAATTCTCTTGGCACCTTTGAGTACATATCCAGATTTAGTGTCAAACATACAGATATTTCTCAAGTACTTTTTACCTAATCCTAAACTTTTTTTTTTTTTTTTAAGTTTTAGGACTTAATTACTTTCTTGTTCAAGTTCTGGTATGAAATATAAATAATGATACATTGCCATTAAAATGTATAAGTACACTGCAACTAAGACTAACACACTCCCCTAGGACAGAGTTATTTTTAAAGGTTCTGTATTTATGGGGACCACTTACCTATGATGAGCCTGTGAAGAGCACCCTTATCTCCATTAATGGCAGCAGCATGAACTTGGGATGCTAATGAGGAGCCAGTAAAGAACAAGTTCTCTGACCTGTTCATAGTCTTCTCCACAACTGGAGCACCCTGAAACAATGATTTAAACCATGAGTATATGCAGGAAACATTTCTGAAAGCTGTCTCATCCGTCCTGAGTGGGTATGTTATAAATATGGCTGAATCGAAATAGTTGACTAAGATTCAAAAAGCCTGCAATCCTGGTCCTAGAATTGCCACAATGTTGGCCAAATAAATGACCCTTTGTACGAGTTGGTCATCTGGAAAATGAGAAGGATGGATGCTTCCAAGACCCTTCTCAGGGGCTACCCGAGGAAAAAAAAAGGGGGGCTCAGTATTTAACCTTAGGCACAGGGCTCAAAAGCCACAGTGACTTTTGTTGTGATTCCACATAATAATAAACATCAGATTTGATACTGGGATTAAAGGTGATGATCAACCACAAAATGGGTATGATGTGAATTTATTGTCAGGTCAGAATCAACTAGATCTAAGTGCTAAATTAGAAAGCACTTAGTTCTTTCTCTCATGCTGCCGAAAGGGACAATTTTGATTTGTCCTTGCCTTCTAGCCATCAAGGAAATATACCTAGCTTGAGATCTCAACCTCAGGATTTTACTTGGAAAAACCACATCATTAGGATCAACCATATTTCATTTAGAAAAATTTTGTTCTGGCTGGTAACCCGATATGTTTTGCTAGAACCTTCTAGAAACTCAGCTGCATAGAAAAATAGTGAGTTCTCTAGCATAAGACTGTTGAAGCAGAGGCTGGATTATGTCAGAAATGCAGCATGAAGAATTCAAGGACAAAGGGGTAGTTGCATCTATGATTTTAAACTTCCTTCCTAAATGTAAGATGCTATATCCAAGTTTGCCAGTTGAATGCCTGCAAGGACCAGGAAAGTAAATAGTGTAAGACCCAGCGGGAGTCATGGTGATCATGGGAAACTGAAGCATACACGCCTATCTAAAGAAAGCAGCTGCTAATCATCCATTTAATAGCTGCCAAAGGGGCAGACAAACCCTCTTCTGATTTCACCAAAGTGTCACTCCAATCTCTGTGACTCCTAAGGATCTGGGAGTTTTGTAGGAGAAATTTATCACTACTGATGAGCTAGTACTTGCATTGTCATTGACAAGGATTATTGGTTCAAATTCTGCCTCAAAGTGAAAGTGTTTTCTTAATTTTGGTAAAGGTCAGCTCTTCATGTCTTTATTTTGCTGACAATTTGAGTTAACATGCTGGCAGAAAATATGGGCTTTGTGAGACACTTCTGTCATGTCTGTCATGTCAGAAAGACCACTGTCATAGACAGGATTATATTAAAATGACTTGAAAGAAGCTACAAAATGGATGGAGGCGGGAACACAGTAAAAGAGGAATTGCACTTGGGCTCTAGGCCTGATTCTGTTAATAATAAATAGCATCTCCTTAGGCTACTTCAGCTCTCTGATTTCCTGTAAAATACGAACAATGAAAAAGGTAGACTGTTGATCCATTCAATAAGTTGAGTGCTATGTACTAGGCACTGCTCTGAACTCTAATATGTATCATTTTAGATTCTAAGTGATCACTTTTAGGCATATCAGAATCACACACACAGACAAGCCTCTTCATATGCTTTTTGAAAAATACACTGTTTAGATCTCAGTTAAATATATATTTTATATATTTCACCTCGTAATTGTTAGCACTTATCATAGTAACAGGTACATAGCTGGTGTTCAGTCAGTGTTTGTTGAATGAAAAGTCATAGGCTGGGTGCTAAGTCCAGAGGGTGAGCAGGATCAAAGTTTAATTTCTTGGACTAAAGAGGTTATACTCATGAGCGTCTGATCTTTTTTTAATTCCTCATTTCTCTTTTGTCAGACAGGTAGGGAGTGGTATAAGGATAAGAACACAGGACTAGGAGAGAGGAGACCTAACTAAAAGTCTTGGCTTTGCCACCATCTAATAATGTCACCCTGGGAAAAGCATTCTCTAGGGTCCTTTTTTAGTTACACACACACACACACACACACGTTTAGTACTCATGTCTTTTGTAAATAATTTTTATAAATGAACATCAAAACTACTTTGTCAGTTATAATGTACAGGTATCATTAACTAATTATAAAACCAGCCAGTGTAATAAATGCTTCTAATAATATAACTGTACAAGACTAGTGGTGCTGCAGTCACAAGCAAAGACTCATTTTGATCAGGACTAAAGGGTTGGTGTTTTGGCAAGTTCTCAGAGATGGTGACATTTGAGATGGCATTCCAGATAGAGAAGGGGCTGAGGCCATTCCAAGGCAGAGGAAAGCTGGAGTACAGGCAAGGAGTAGGGAGAACCACAAAAAAGCAGAATGCCTCCCAGGTACTTAGTACTGATTGTGTAGCTATCAGGTGGGACACGGGGACCTGGCTTGGTATTTACAGGTGAGGCTGGGGAGCTAACTCGGGCCAGGTTAAGATCCTGAACCGCTCGGCTGACGAAATTCGTAACTGTCCTGTAGGTAGGGATCCATGCATTAGTAGCGATCACAGTTACGCTTTTCAGTTTACAACGTGCTTTCCCATTTTGTCCCGGATCTACTCCTTCTACGAGCCCACAGACAATTAGATATGCGGCATCCACTCATTCAACGGAGGCCCTGATAGGCGGCTCCGACTTTATAATGCAGTAATTAGCGCAGAAAGAAAAGGCAGCAGGCGAGGAGGCTAGTGATGAAAGATCAGGCCAGAGCCGAGGCCAGGAGGGCCTTGAGCTTGAGGTAGGGGCCAAGGCGATGCAGATCGATCGGAGCTTCCCCAGCCAGGCCCCTTCCTACTCACCCTCGCCTCCTCCAGGACTCACGTCCCGGGGGCGGCTCCAGGAGGCACGACCCGCAGTGGGCCGCCCCTCCCGCCAGGACAGTACACTACGGTCGACTGGGACAGACCCCACCGCGCTGAAACTAGCAGAACCCCTCCGAAGGCCGCCCGAGGCGTTCCCTCGCACTGCCCTCTGGGAATTGTAGTTCCCATCCTCTAAAAACAGAGGTTCACCGCCCTCGGCTCTTTGTATCCCACAGGGCCCCGCGCGCGAAGAACTCGGTGGACCTAGGCGGAGAGTCTGATGGGAAAGAAGTTCTGGATGCCCAGTGACGTGCTCGATGAGAGTGGTGCAGGACTACATTTCCCAATATGCTCCGAGGTGGGCAGGACCCGGAAGTGAGGGTGTGCGAGGCCTCTCTGGAAGTTGTCCCGGGTGTTCGCCGCTGGAGCTCCGGGTCCAGAGGACGAGGAGCCGCTGCCGGGACGATCGTCCGCTGCCGCCGGCTCCCGGAGCCCAGCCCTTTCCTAACCCAACCCAACCCTGCCCAGTCCCAGCCGCGGACCCCGACGTTACCATGAATCCTGCCGTCTTCCTATCATTACCCGACCTTAGATGCTCCCTGCTGCTCCTGGTGAGTGAAGGAATGACAGACCCTTCGACAGACGCTCGGGCGGCCTCCCGCCCTAGCTAAGGGGGAACACCGCTGCCCCCACCCTTGCCTTCCTGTCTTTTCCTCTGGTGGCGAAGAGTGCACCTTCCCCCGTTGTCTTCACTCTCCGCATGCGTCTTTACGCTTCCCAGGCCCGGGGTACCCGAGGCCTGAGAAACCACAGTCGGAGGTTGGGTTCTGTAAATTGGAGAGTTAGCGGTGGGGGAAGGATACGTGGGAGGGTCACGGGCGAGGAGCTCTCCCTTCCCCCAGGCTAACGGAGGTTGTTTCAGTCTCGAGGGCTTTTGGACCTGGTGGTAGGTGGAATCGAAGAGGACGGGGTTGGGGGGGAAGACCTACTGTTCCCTCCCGTCCCCTCTTGGGAAGGCCGACAGGTGCTGGGGTCGTGTGAATCTCACACTAAGAGCCCTGAAACGGTGCCCGGGTAGGCAGAGCCCTCTGTTGTGGCTTGATGCGATTGGTTGGGAACCCGGAACTGGAGGCAGATTTGGAGTCTTCCAGGAGAATAAATGTTTGAAGGGTGGAGGCAGTGATTATCTGAAAACCTCAGCTCAAGGCCTCCCTCAGATTTTGTCACACACACCCCCACCCCGAAATTTAAGCAGAAGTCTTTTTCAGTGCTCCTAGTTTGAGAATGACCAGGTTTTCTGCATACATTTGCACTCATTCCTAAACTCTCCCTCACCTGCTTGGCTCCATCCCATCGTGTAAAGGAATCTTTCCCCAGTCCGTCTTTCTCCAAAGTACATCTTGAATGTGCAACCTAAGTAATACAGGCTGCAAGTCAAATAGAGACAGAAGTGAAAGCGGACTCCATATGGCAAAATGACGTGCCTTTCATCGAGCCGTTATTACAATACAATATTTGAAAATACTTTAATTGTAGATTTTTAAAAAGCCGAATTTAAGGTAAACATTAAATCAAAAATCACTTTTTTCTTTTCTTTAGCAACTTAAAAAGCATAATTAAGTGACTCAGAGGCGTATAGCTGGTTCCTGGCAAAACTGGGACCTGAAGCAGGTCTCTTGACTTACAGTGCTTACTCCACCATATCACGTTACATTTTTAATATTTGTATTTGAAGTTCGCTTAATTTCTCTTTCCTCTCCCTGTTTTTTCTTTCTGATTTAAAATTCATATTCAAAAGCCATATATTTGGATCTTTTCAGAGAAAAAGCACTATGAAAATCTAAAGGGGATGTTAAAGTACTTTTGAGAACTAAAAGTTGAATATAAACATGTAATATTAAATGATGAAGTATCTTATTGCCACTTCTTATACAGCAGTGAGTGACTTCTGTATAGAGGACAATATTCTGTATAGAGCTTTTTTTAAAATATGAAATTTATTGTCAAATTTCCATTTGTCCATACAACACCCAGTGCTTATCCCAACAGGTGCCCTCCTCAATGCCCATCAACCACCCCTCATCAACACTCAGTTTATTCTCAGTTTTTAAGAGTCTCTTAGGATTTGGCTCCCTCCTTCTCTAACTTTTTTTTTTCCTTCCCCTCCCCCATGGTCTTCTGTTAAGTTTCTCAGGATCCACATAAGAGTGATAACATATGGTATCTGTCCTTCTTTGTATGACTTATTTCACTTAGCATAACACTCTCCAGTTCCATCCACATTGCTGCAAAAGGCCATATTTCTGTATAGAGCTATTTTTGATAATTTCATTATACACTGTGCTTCTTTTTTTCCTTCTAGAAATACTGGATTAAAGCTCATTGTTACTAGAGATTGCTCTCCTAGATACTAACCTTTTCCCTATTCATAAAATGCCTGAATTATGAGTTGTCTGCTAGAAATTACTCTTAGGCTACTAAAAAAACAAGAAACAAACAAAGACCAAAAAGATACAAGTCTTAAGACATTAGAAAGAAAAGTTGAAATACTGAATAGGAAGATTACATCAGATGCACTTTCCTGGAATGTTATGTTTGGTTGTAGGACTAAGTTTAAGAAGGAGAAAGTATTTATTTTGAAATAATTCCTGCTTTTAATGTAAAATCTCCAAGTCCTATTAAGTATAAAAAGACTTTTTTTTCCCCTAATAATACTAAAGTCTAGTTAACATTTTGTATATTTAAGTAAATGTAGAGAAATAGAAACTTAGAAGACATTTTGGAGAATACCTGGAAAATTAATGTGCTGGAAAATAAAGCCCAAGAAAAGGCTTAATAAAACTAGAATTACAAGTCAAGCTAGATTCAGTTTGAACACAGTGTTTACCAAATAGTTTTAATAATCACATACTAGTTAGCAAATATTTATAAAACATCTGTTTAATCACTGCTTGAGTTACTTATCTAATTGGTAGTTCTAGTCTAGTCATGGAACCTGCTTACTCAGCATCCCACCTGTCTAAAAATATGTCCTTTATCTTCCCCAGTGTACTTTCTTCCTCTTCCCTCCAACTTCCCCTCTCAGACTTCAAGTTATTCCCTCCCACATACAGTCATTGAATATCCAAGTTCTCACCTAGCTGAGGTCATCATTTTTCCCTCAAATAGCCTGCCCTAAAAAGCTGTATGTTCCCTTACTACAATATTTTTTTTTTTTTTAAGGAAACTATGTACTTCAGCCCTAAAGAACTAGATCTATTCAGATTTAGTGGTGTTCATAAGGTAATAGCTGAAACATATAAATCTAAGCTTAAAAAAAATTTTTTTTAATATTTATTTTTGAGACACACACACACACACACACACACACACACACACACACACACACACACACACACACACACACAGTGTGAGTGGGGGAGGGGCAGAGAGAGAGGGAGACACAGAATCCGAAGCAGGCTCCAGGCTCTGACCTGTCAGCACAGAGCCCAGTGCCCTGAAATCATGTCCTGGGCCGAAGTCGGATGCTCAACCGACTGAGCCACCCAGGTGACCCTTATAATCCTAAACTTCTGTAGAAAAATATTTTTCTTTTCCCTGATCTCAAAAACATTTTGGAACATCATCACTGTATGCCTAAAAAGCCTTTCTTGGATGGGTAACTTAAAACATAAGCTCAGTGTGATAACTTTTTTCCTGGGCTTTCAGACGTATTTTGCATTTGTATTTATATATTATATATACAACTTTTTAAACATGTATGTGTATATTTAAAATCGAGGTCTTAGAGAATGAATTCTCCCCCCCCCCCAGAGTTGCTTTAGGAAATCTCCCCATTGCCTTTAAATTATTTTTAAACTCCACTGAATTTGCAGTATGCCTTAGACAAAGTGAGGTATTCTAGATGCACCGATTTGGGACAAATCAGAAGAGAAATTTGAGTCACCTGGAAAATGCAGTGAGCGCTTCATCCTCCTGATATCTTCTCTATCCCTCACTGTTTATTTTGTTTCTGTTATGGTTTAGATTGATCCAGTTGGTGTGTATTTATAACTTTAGTTCTGAACTGTATGTAATCTGTGCCCCCGTAACTGTTCATCATATTTTGTGGATGATTTGAATGCTGGAGATAGCAATGATTATCTGCTGCAGACCCATGTATATAATATCTGGATTGGGAAATTGCTTCCAGGTGTGTGTGCTTTTAAGGCGCTCTACTTGAATCAGAGAAAAGCACCTGGCCAGATATAGCATGGCATCATGTTTTCACTTTGTTATGTGACAGTCATTACATAGCAGCTCACAGGATATTATTTCATTTGTCATTCTAGTAAAAAAAGTACCTTTTTTCTGCTTATCTTTCTGTCTGGGATGGATGTATTCAGGACTGAAAGTGATTATTTTCCCCTTAATTATTTCTTAGCAGTTGTTCTTGCTGCCTTGGTTGTGTATGAGTTCTGGAAAGGTGAAATAAGAGAAATAAGACTAAATTGGGATGAAGTTGTTTGATTTATTCTAAGTAGCCTCTTCTGTGGTTCAGAGATTTGTAACACTCCAGTGGCTTTATTGAAGATGTTTTCTCGAGTTTCTTGACAATTGTGTTTATAGATCATAAGTTCTTACTAGTTCTAATTGCATCGTGCCTGGCCATGAAGGCTTTTGACATTGTTCCTGGTTTGTTCAATAGGTATAGGGAGCCAGGAAAAAAAAATATTTTTAAGTTTATTGATTTTGAGAGAGAGGCAGAGAGCAAGTCAGGGAGGGACAGAGAGAGGGAGAGAGAGAATCCCAAGTAGACTCTGTGTTGACAGAACCCCCAGTGACCATGAGATCATGACTTGAATCAAAATCAAGAATTGGATGCTTAACTGACTGAGCCATCCAGGCACCCCAAGAAAAATTTGTTTAAGTTAGAAAGCTAAGTAAATCAGAGAGCTAAGTAAACATTTGTTTAATTATAAGTAATAATTTATAATTTATATATAATAAATAATTGTAATTTATAAGTACCTTAAAAATAGGTACAGTAGAATTCAGAGGTGTCATTATTGCCATTAATACCAATAATAAATACAGATTACAGTCTTCAAGAAGAGTACTTTGGGTACTTGTAGTGTCATTCATAACTAGGTGAGTTATTTATTTGGTTGATATTAGTCTTGCTCTAGATTAGTGGTTTACAAAACCTGGTTGCTGGTTAGAATCACCTGGGGCAGTTTTAATAAAATAATGTCTGGCCCTTTACCCCACCAGTTATATCTGTGGGACTCAAACATTGTTTTGTTAAAGAAAAAAATGTCCCTGGTGATTTTTTTCTTTAGTATGTCTTTTTAAAAGATAAGAACTAAACAACGAAACAAAACCCAGAATAGCATTATCAATCTGGAAAAATAAACAGAAATTTCTTTGTATCATAAAATATATAGTCAATGTTCAGATTTTCCTGATTGCTTCAAAAAAAATTTTAAAACAAACTGAAAGCAGGAGCCAAATAAAGTCCATACATGGCAATTGGTTCATGTGTCTCTTAAAAAATTTTTACAAATCTTTATGTTCTCTCTCCTCATTTTTATCCTTGTAATTTATTGTTGAGGAAACTGGATCCTTTGTCCTGCAGAATTTCCCATATTCAGATACTGCTAATATCCTTGTGCGTGGTTTTATGTTTCTCTATTCCTTGTGTTTCCTATAAATTTGTAATTTATGTGGTACCAGCCACCAACTCTGTTTAGTTAAATTCATTTGTTTCATTTAGCTTTCATTTTTTTAGCTTCTAAAAACCTACCTTCTAGTGTATAATTATGTAAAATTTACTACTTCCAAAAACCAAACCTATAAAGCAAACTATATTTGGACAAATCTAGCTTCTATTCCTGTCTGTGTGCTTTTCTCTCTCCTGATATAAGAAACCTTTAAAAATTTTTCAATTTTTAATTGCTTTTTTTTTTTCAACGTTTATTTATTTTTGGGACAGAGAGAGACAGAGCATGAACGGGGGAGGGGCAGAGAGAGAGGGAGACACAGAATCGGAAACAGGCTCCAGGCTCTGAGCCATCAGCCCAGAGCCCGACGCGGGGCTCGAACTCCCGGACCGCGAGATCGTGACCTGGCTGAAGTCGGACGCTTAACCGACTGCGCCACTCAGGCGCCCCTTAATTGCTTTTTTTTTAAGAGTAGGCAGTCTGAGTCTACGTTTGTGTATATGTTTCTCCCTCCCCTTTGATAAATCATAGCATATACTTTACTTTTTTTTCCCTTTTAAACTTAAAAGTGGATGTAAGTGTTGAATCACTAAACTATACACCTGAAACTAATACATACTACACTGTATGTTAACTAACTGGAATTTAAATAATAATAAAAAAAAGTGTATCCTAGAGATCAGGATAGAGATATCCCTTATTTCTTTTTTTTTTTTTAATTTTTTTTTTCAACGTTTATTTATTTTGGGGACAGAGAGAGACAGAGCATGAACGGGGGAGGGGCAGAGAGAGAGGGAGACACAGAATGGGAAACAGGCTCCAGGCTCTGAGCCATCAGCCCAGAGCCCGACGCGGGGCTCGAACTCACGGACCGTGAGATCGTGACCTGGCTGAAGTCGGACGCTTAACCGACTGCGCCACCCAGGCGCCCCTCCCTTATTTCTTTTTAAACTTACTGTTCCACTTGGTAGATGTGCCACATCCACTCTTGTTTCCATTCTTCTGTTGTAACAAATAGTTCTGCAAAGATTAGTTGGAACATACATATTTTTGCTAGTGTATCTTTGGGGTAGACTCCTGTAATTAAGTTGCTAAGGCCCACAGTAGATGTATATGTAACTTTGTAGCTGTTGCTAGATTCTGTGAAATTCCTCTCCACAGGAGTTTTGCCAGTTTGTGGTCTCACCAGCAGTGTAACAGAATTTCCCTGTATCCTTGTCAACAGAGGTATGATGTTGACAGATTGGGTGTTTGTCCGTCTGATAGGTGAGAAATGGTATCTCAATGCATTTCAATTTGATTCTCCTTCAATGTGTGTGACTGAGCTTTTTTTATGGGTAAAGTCCATTTGCATTCAAGTTCTTAACTCATGATTTCCTTAGGTGATTCTATGATGCAGCTAGAATGAGAGGCACTGGAAAGTACTACCCTCTCTGAATTCAGTAATATTTGTGATGGGTTAAAACTTGAAAAGCCTTGGGGAAGATTTCTGATTGCTGCAGTTATTGAAACCTTTTTCTATACTGTAAACCATGATTTTTAATAGCTTTATGATAATTTAGCTTTTAGATGCACTATAATTTACTTCATCTTTTGTGAAGACATTTGGATCTTGGTATTTCCAATTTTTCACAGAAAAATATGTACAAAAGATACATATATGATGTTTACTGCATATCTCCAAATACATCCTCAGGATACTTTTCTAGAATTATATTTCTTGGGTCATATGGCATGTCTGTTCTTTGGCATATCTGATACATTGTACCAAATTGTCCTTTCAGGGAGTTGTTTACTCTTCCTGTAGTAAATCAATGGAAATACAAGATATAGTCTAGGAATAATGGAACGTGGTATTCCTTTGTCTATTCATTTAATGTCTGTTCCAAAGGTAGCAGAGTGCAAAGAATTCTGGACTTCATGTCAGGGCATTTATGTACAAGTTCTGTCTCTTCCATGTACTTAACATCGTAATCTTGGATAAATCACCTAACTAGATTTTTTAGTGTATAAGGTAAGGACATTGGAATCAGTGATTCAAGGATTCTTTAGTCTCTTTTGTTTTTCAGAAAGGAGTTCAACTCCCCTAATTAGTATACTTACAATGTAATTGGATATCTTCTCAAAAAATCTACCTGTTCAACAAGTTGCGGGCCTGTACCTCCTCTCATCCAGTGCAAGGAAAAGCATGCTTTGGTCACAACTTTTCTGATTTTGACCATTGCTGTGCTCCATTTCATTTAACCAAGGAAGTGATTACAAAGTTTGATTTTTCATAGCATTTATTGATATTTAGCCTATCCTTGATTCCATAGAGAGGAACTATCTGTGGCCCAGGCTGCAGGAACTTTATGGCATTGGTATTATTCTTTCCTTGCTTCCTGTCATTTGAATGCCTTTTGCTATCTGCTGTGGAAGAGAAAAATATAACTCAGATGCATATCATGCTTCCAAGAAATTTATAATTCAGTTGGGAAGAGAAGATGTGTATGTAAATAATTAAAATTCCAAAAGGAAAGTGATAGGTGCCTGTGAGGTATTTGTAGAAGTGGTTCATAGATCTCCTACCCAGAAGTGTGGTTGTAAGCCTAGGCATCTACATCAACTGGGAGTTTCTTCCAATGCCCCAACCCCTGGCTGAATCAATCTGCACTTTAACAGTGTACCCAGCTGATTCATATATGACCATTAAAGTCTGAGAAGTACAGCTGTAGATGTTTGAAAAAAAATTACTTCTCAATGGAAGAATCCGAGAAGTCTTCTTGAAAGATAAGTACGGCCTTGAAGAGTGAAATTGATGGGCTGATTTTCAGTCCTGAATACAATGAATAGAAAGGGTTGTGCCTTTGAATAACTTAATAGATCTTTTACATGAATACCTGTGGTGGTGTTTATTTGTTTGTTTTTGTTTTTAAGAAATCTTGCTGTCTTGCTGACATGGCCAGATGTCAGAATTGGCCCTCAAGAAGTTGGCAAACCCTTTGGTCAGTTTCCTTTAAAACAGCTCATTATTACCTTAGCCAAAGTAAAAATCATGGTCTTCAGTGGATTCTCACTGCATTCCAATTACTCCATTCAAGAGGGAGGGAAAATGCCACTTTGGAAAAGTTTCTTCTGTATTGCTGTGATTCTCAGGTCTTGGTTATGTTATTGTAAAGATTGAACTCAAATTCTAACTGCTTTGATTCCCTCAGTGATACTGTGGTCAAGATCTCTATGATTCCTCCAGACCTGTGATTTTCTCATTATGCAAAACCTTGAGCATTACATTTAAATCTAGGTCATCTGAGTTTGTAGACATGAAAATTGCTAATATAACAGAGAAAAGAGATGAAAGAGAAGAAGGGAATCATCTCGGACAAGCATTCTAGTAGTATATTGAGCTAAAGAAAACTGTTGAATGAATAGAGTATGAATACCTTTTCATTTCTTCCTTAAAATTATCATAGTCTAGTAGTGGGAAATTTGGTGATTGGATTTAAGAGGTTTTAGGAAAAGTTCTTTAGGAATCAGAAGAGTTTTTGACCCTGGAAGAAAGGAATTGGATATCTCTCTTATTTCTGTGGTATATTGTACCGTTAGTGTCTTGCTTGCTTCAGTAGGCGAGAAGGGATGTAAGAACCATGAGTGGATCACATGCAGTAATAATGACTGAAGGTATAGTTGTCTAGAGTTTTGCTGTAGATTTAAGTTCATCAAAATTAAGTAAAATATAAATTCCATTCCTCAGCTGTGGTGGTTCTATTTCAAGTGCACAAAAGACAGAAGTGACTAGTGGCTACTCTGTGGAACAGTGCAGATAATTGAATGTTTCCATTGTTGCAGGAAGTGCTATTGGATAGTGCTGTTCAGGTCTTGTTGTTGCTGTCCACCTCAGAAATCAAGATGAATTGAGATAAAGAATGAGGAAAGTGTCTCAAATAGTGTTTCACAGCTTGTGAGCAACATATGTCTTGCCTGGAGAGCGACAATGGTAACCTGGAAAATGTCAGTAATCTTATCAGTGAGCACAGATTTGGCTTTTGGTTGCTTGCTAACAGATTTCAGTTAAACTAAAAAGTAAGAGTTTATGTGTTAGTATTGATTATTTCACTAGTTCGCAGTCGCTTAGGGCAAGTCATTTTTTTTCTTGATGCCTTAGTTTTTCAACTGAATATTGAGTAGGATTGAATAGCCCGTTCTGGGAATCTAATGGGCATTCTGATGGACTCTAACTGTGATTTTGGAATTTGAGGGCTGTGGTAAAATCCCTTTTGAGGGCTACCTTTTAGAAATCCCTTTTGAGGCCTGTAAAAAGTTGGCCTGTTGATGCCTTTTGTTTGTTTCAGGTATCAGAAGGATACCCTTGCCGGGAGCCTAATGTTCTAATTTGATTAAATCCACAAATTAATGTGAATCTCTTTCTGCCTGTTTCAGAATGGCCAGAAATTATATGAACTCATGAAGATGGACTAATATTTAATACTTATATTAAAAGGAGTTAAAATTTGTCAGTCCTTTGGACAAGATACTCTCATGTTTACATGCCTATTTTTGAGCTGTTTTGTTGTATTTGAAGGTTTGGAAAATGTAGAGGGGAAATGCCAACGTTTAAAAAATTAACACCACATTGAAGTCTATCTCTTTGCTTGAAAGAACAGTTTCAAGTGTCAGATAACTTGTGATTTTAGAGTTATCTTGAGAAAAGAAAATTTGGGCATTCTTAGTTCCTTTGACTTTTATTACTATGGTTTTGGCCCAAGTGCAGTAAAATCTTAGCTAGCTGGTGAGAAGCATACACTTTGTAATGATTTCACATCTGAAAGAGCTAGGAAGAAAGAACTACTTTTTTTTTGTAGTCAGCATAATTTTTTATTTTTTTTTAAGTTTATTTATTTATTTTTAGAGGGAAGGAGGGAGGTACAGAGAGAGAGGGACAGAGAGAAGCCCAAGGAGACTCCATGCTGTCAGCAGGGAGCCCAGTCCTGCTTGATCTCATGAGTAGAGAACTGCAAGATCATGACCTGAGCCGAAATCAAGAGTTGGATACTTAACCAACTGAGCCACCCAGGTTCCCTATAGTCAAAATATTTTTTTAGAAAACAGCTATTCAAATGGACTCATTCCTTAAGCTTTCTTGATAGCACCAGTTTTTACTAAGAATGGATACTGATTCTAATAGGAAGTCTCACGATCTCACAATACTCACAAGTAACAAAAGTACCGCAGTGTTGCAAAAATATTTGGTTCTTTTAATTGTCCCTGTGCTCATATCTTCCAGAAATAATTTGAAGAATTTTTCCCTTAATGGTAACTTGAAAGTATATTGGCTAAGGAGAAAGCTTTTAGAAGAATGTTCAGTTTAGGAGTCAGAGACTTGGGCTCAAATCTTGGAGCTGCTGCTTTATCTTGCCTATTAACTTCTAAGGAATAATATGGGTATTATGTCTGACTCATAGGAGCTGTTATTATTTACATGTTTTCTATTATGACTTTATAGAACAAAAAGTAGTAGAAAGTATCACATTCTCTTATTATTAGATCTCACTTTCTAGTATAATACCTTATACAAGTTGTGCTCAATAATTTTGTTAAGCGTATGGAAAAAGGTAGAGCTAGGGTAGTAAGGAAGCTCATGAATGCATTGAGGACTTGTAGTTGGTAAGCTTCATGAAGGTGAGCCTTAACCTAGGTGAGGGAGTTAGTCATTTGGATTTCTTTTTTTTTTTTTTTTTTTAATGCTTTTATTTATTTTTGAGAGAGAGAGAGAGTGAGAGAGAGACAGACAGACAGAGACAGAGTGTGAGCAGGGGATGGGCAGAGAGAGAGGGAGACACAATCCGAAGCAGGCTCCAGGCTCTGAGCTGTCAACACAGAGCCTAACGTGGGGCTTGAACTCGTGAACTGCAAGATCATGACCTGAGCTGAAGTCAGCTGCTTAACCGACTGAGGTACCCAGGTGCCCCAGTCATTTGGATTTCTTGAGGAAGAAAGCAGGGGTAGAGTCCCAAATGTGGGAGTGTCCCAAGCATATCCAAGGACCAGCCAGGAGGACGGCGTGGTGGTCATACTATGCATAAGATATGATATGTTAGAAGATGAAGTCATGTAGCTAAAACACATTTTGCAAAGTTGTGCTTACTCTTACTGTGTATGTTTACTGATTCTTTCTTTTTTCTGTGCTTTATTTTATTAAAAAAAGAATTGCTGACCTGACCCCAATAAGGTGGAACTTCCTAATAGTGTTGCTGGAAATAGTGATCTCCTCAGCCCTGGCCCAGTTGCTCCTGCTGGGAGTAGCCTAATGTGCCAGTATTTATCCCAGTGGGCCCTCATGCTAAATTAAAAATATTCTCCCTATATGACAGGGTGGGTCACAACCTACAGTTGTAGTAACTTCAAATGTTAAAAGTTTTCCTACCATATTTTTTGATTCCTGAAAGCAGTATGCTGCTTGGTACAGAAAAGTGTAATGAAAATAAAAAGCTCAGATCCTACCCACTGATGGCATTTTAATATATATGTCCTTCCAGTTTCTTCCTTTGCATATTTGGAAGGACTTTTAACAGTAACATGTATGTTTTGAAAAAGTAGGTTTGTGTTGCTCTCTTTTGACCCTGGTGTAGAGTGGTAGAGCACTGTTGATGTGGGACCACAGAAGATGGCCCTGTGTGTGTGCCTCTGCTTGGGTTCATGTAACTTGGAAGTAACTCCTACCTTGACCATTTAACTTTAAGAAGTTATTCAACCTTTCTGAGTTTCCATTTTCTCACCTATCAAAATGGGGATAAAGACCTCTTCTGAAGAGTTCTGAAAAGACAAATAAGACTATTTGTGAATGTGTCCATGGTATATAATAGGCACTCCAACTTTCCTGGTTTCTTTCACATAGTAGGTGCTCAACAAATATTGCTTGATAAGGGAATCCATGAGTGATGAATGATTGAATACATTTCCTTTTTTGGGTAACTTTCAAGTTGTCTGTCCAGTGGTATTAAAATTGTGTGCACTGAAGTAATGAGCTGGCATGACTAGCTTCCAGCTCCTGTGGTCTTCTGATGCTGATAATTACACTGTCATTATTATACTCACAAAAGCGGCTTAAAAGTGTGACTATTAAATGAGTAAGTTATCTGCTTACCTCTTTTTTATAACTGTACTTAGTCTGCATATAAATTCAGTATATAATTATGATAGCAGTTAATGGAGACGGTTGCATTTTGTTGTACAGGCCATTGGTTTTATAACTGAGGTATTAACTTGAACCCTATTCTGCCACTAGTTTGGAGAGGTCACTTAACCTATTCGAGTCTTCATCATTTAACAAGTGTTTGTGTGTAGTGTATACCAGATACTGTAAAGTTTCAGTTCCTCATTTATAGTATATGTGCTGCCGAAGCGAGCACAAGTTCCTCATTTATAAAATAGGAATAATATAATTACTACTTCAGCTTCAGAGTTGTTATAATGATGTAAAAGAGATAATATATGGGTTTGTAAATACAGGTTGTTAGACTGAAATATTTTTGAGTGCTTCAAACATGTTTTCTACTTGGTTTCTCTCCCTAGAAGCCTTGATATGCAATGTATATCCCTTTCAGGGAAAGTTGGTGAATTATGGAAATAGTTCTAGGGGTGGATTTCCAGGATAACTGACAATACCAGAAGGTAGAGTGACTTTGATGCTGGAAAGACCTAGCCCATTCCCAGCTCTAACCCTTTGTAGCTGTGTGATTGATATTAAGCAAAGTTCCTTGACTTTCTGATCCTTACATTTTCTATTTTAAAAAGTAGGGATGATTATTTTGCAAAGTTGTAAGTTATATGGTATATAAAGTACTTTGCATCATGTCTGGCATACAGGCGATATTTTTGTTTTGTAAGGTGATGAATAGAGAGGGAAAGCCTGTCAAGTGGATGGAGTCATTATTATGAAATGGAGAAAGTACCTTGTAGGAGGACAGCACATGTGCTAATCATCTTTCTGTGCTTGTACTACCTTTTTTTTGACCCTCAGAAATGAGTAAATGGATGACCTTTTTATTCTAAAAGTCTAATTCTAAATATTAGTGGTTTCTTAAAGTACTTATCAACTTGTCTCTTTCCCCTGGTGAGTTATGCAGTAGTCTTATCAAAATAGTGACAAATGTAACTGTGATTGATAGAAATAAAAATCTAACCTGATATGCATTTCTGCTTTTAATACAAAAGCAAACAAATTCCTGTAAGTGGTAGAAATGGAAGTGGAGAAACATGCTTTATGCTTTGCGGTTTGAAAGGTATCATTTGCTCCACAAGGAAAGGCATCATTTCTGTTACTTTGTACACTCAAAATCATTAAAAAAATATATCCTTGACTGCTGTAATTGACTAAATATTTGGAAAATGATGATGATTCTTTGGAAATATATAATCTTCTTGTTGAATTCAGTAAGGGAAGAGACGATTATGATAGCATATTTTTGGTCACTGAAAAGATAGAAAAATAAAAATCCTATTTTCTGTAGATGTGGAAGATTCAAATTGCTGGTTATACAGTTTCATTCGTTCCTATAAGCCTAACTTACTTGTATGATAGTTATCCCTTAAATATTGCTTCCAGTGGGAAGTAAAGTTATTTACACATAAGCATGTATAATATCTAATACTCTTAGTAAGTTTTGGCTCAACACTTTTAGTAAGTTATACATATGATGGAAACTGAGGGTATAATAAATATTTTTTAATTTGGATGCTCTGATGAAGGTATTTTCTGAGAACCAGTGGCATATAAGATAGTGTAGGATGGGTATTTCAACTTGGATCAAGAAAAGCTCATCATATAATATTGCTTTTCCTATCTCATTGATACATCTAAAAATCCTTCCAATTGGGAAGATGAGTACTTGGTTAGAAGAGGAGGGCAAATTGTATTTCCTAGTTCTACAACACTTGCGTAAAGACCTCCTTGATATATACCAGTTATTATCTTGAACAAAAGAGTGATTTAAGGTATATAATAAGATGAACCCTCAAGAAATAGCTTTTAATTCTGAGAAGTATCCAATATTCTGTAGGAAAATAGTCAAGAGTTTCAGTCTTTCTCATTTGACCCATGAGGCAAGAGAAGCCACCTGACTAGGTATGACTGAAGCAACTGGTATGTTTGATGCCTTAGTGAAAAGTCTTTCTTGCCTCCTTTATTTGGGGAATTTTGATTTATACAGTAGTACTAATTTCCCTGGACCAATTTTAGCTGTTCTAATACAGAAAGGATGGTGATATTTGAGTTAATTAGCAGACAGCATGTCTGTATGAGAAGATTTTCCAAGTATCACTTATTTTGGAATATTACTTTGAAGTGCTAAGTTAATACCCTTATTGTAAAGATGGGATAGGAAATATTTTCTTAATGGCTTAAAAGGTACCTTTATTCAGGTTGTTGAAAAGAGTTTTAGCTTAAAGAATGAATGAGGGTGTCTTCAGGGCACGTTTTCTTTCTTTTTTTTTTTTTAATTAAAAAAAAATTTTTTTTTTTTTTACCATTTATTTGCTATTGAGAGACAGAGACAGAGCACAAGCATGGGAGGGCAGAGAAAGGAGGAGACACAGAATATGTAGCAGGCTCCAGGTTCTGAGCTATCAGCACAGAACCTGGCACAGGGCTTGAACTCACAAACCACAAGATCTTGACCTGAGCCGAAGTCGGATGCCCAACCGACTGAGCCACCCAGGCGCCCCAGGGCACATTTTCTTCTAAAAGAAATACAGGACACTTGTATTATTAGTAAAGGTTATCCACCCATCATCAGAACTGAGGTAATTCATATCAGTAAGGTATTTTAGTAATTAAAACCAATGCCATGCAAACACTATTTTTTCACTGGAAATTATTCAAAAAACATAAAGAAGCATTTATGTTTAGGTTCTGAAATGATGTTTGTTAGTGGCCTTGTTCATAAGTCCAGAGTGACATACCGTATAAGGCATGACTGATTTATTTCATCTTTTGTTGGCAGGCAGAATCTACGTGGTTTTATTTGATTTGCATCTGTGGAAACTTCTAAATTTGTAGATTGAAAGTTTATAAATAGAGGAGCCGATGTCTGCCTTCCTAGAGGCTAACAAATATGATTTGGCTTTTTAAAACTGGTGATTGTGACGTCTTCCCTAGGTCACACCAGCCCCTTAATTTGGAATTGCCCTACTCTTTGGTAAGTCTGCTGCTCATCACCCTTTGAGCATTTCATACTGTCAACTACCCCATTTCTTCTTGAAGTGCTGTTCTCCCTGCTCGGTCCATGCTCTAGGAGTTCTTTCTTTTTCTCTCTCTACCCCTCCCCTTTCCCCACTCGCCAGGAGTTGGGGAAGGGGGAAGGGCCTACATCCTAGCAACAGCAGGCGATCAGGAAGTAAACGGGGATGTTCTTGAATGTACAAGAGTCGCTTTCCTCCCTTCCCATTACATCTTGTCATCCAGTCATTTTACCTCTCAGCTTTATTACTGCTCTAAAGTTTGCAGTGGCCGAGGAGTCTGTCAGTGTCTTGGTTAGTGCCTTGGGCTCAGTTATTCCCTTAGTGCTTTAGTCCTGGTTATAAAATGTAGTCAAATGCCATTTCTAGCCTCTTTATGCTGGTGGGTAGAAGGCACCTCATCTTCTGTCAGCTGTTTTCTTACTGGCTGAACAAGGCAGGTAAGTAGTGACATTGAGGTAGATCAGTAACTGCACAGAAGTTCTTTCTCTAAGACAGTCTTTCTCTCCTTTGAGTTATGTCAGTCACCTAGGTTTATAGCTTTGGCTCATTGAATGTTTCTACCCTTTAGTGTGTCATCGTGACCAATTTACTTTCTTTTAAAAGTCTCCCAAATTTCCCCCACCCTGGGTTAGGCCTTTGTATCCCTCCCCTATATTATGTGTCACTCTTGAACTGTGTAGTTTTACCTCATAGAATATGGACCTCTAACCTTAGTCTTGATGAAATGGTGCTCCTCACTGACAAGAAGTCTTCCATGCTCCCTTCTTTTCTGCTACAGCAGAGATCAACCCCTCTGTTTGGCTTTCAAGGGTATTATACTTACTCTCCTTACACCCTGTTTTTGTTGTTGTTAACAATCCGGCCCAGCCTAACCTTCCAGCGTATCTATCAATACTGCACTATGTGAAAAGCCAGGCTTTGCTACTCACTCGCTTTACCCATAGAAACTGCTCTGCTCATCTAACCCATGGCAGTGCTCTCTGCCACTTTTCTGCTCTCTCTAAATTTTTCTAGGACACTTGGTGTAAGCCTTGCAGTACTTGCATCATGTGTCTTGTATGCTAACTTTGCACGCATGGTCACGAAGCTCTTGAAGGACAGAATGTGCTTTTCAGTTCCCCACAGGCCATACCTGCTTCAGTGCTTCCGTCCCCACCGGTTCTCATCCAGGGACTGCCAGGAGCTTGTGGGTGTGTTCTTGATGAGCTGTACGTGGTAGAATTGTGAGGAATGTGTAGAAGGGAAAGGTGAGCAGATGTGCCTCCCAGTAAAGGTAAAAGTTTCTAGTGGTGCTATGTCATAATGGGTAGGTTTGCCGTGTCAAAAGCTTTCTCTCAGAGCAGGTGTTCCCGTGGGAGGCCAAATGGCTATTCTGCCAGGGATGCTGTCAGGGAGAGTCCTGCACAAGATGGGAGTGGAGGTATTATGCAGTTAGATAGACGTGGGCCCCTTCGGCTTTGTAATTCTAAATAACTATTATTTTGACCTAGTGAAGTACAGGTTAGAGAGGCTGATTAAGGTGATGCTAAGAAGTAATTTACAGCTGAGTAATTATTATAGTTTATGGTCCTCTTTCAGTGCTGTCTTTATATTGATGTTGAAAACAAAATTCAAAATTATGGAGTATGTTTTGGGGGTGCCTGGGTGGCTCAATTGGTTGAGCGTCCATCTTCGGCTCAGTTCATGATCTCACAGTTTGTGGGTTTGAGCCCCACATCGGCCTCTGCACTGACAGTGTGGAGCCTGCTTGGGATCCTCTGTCCCCTTCTCTCTCTGCTCCTTCCCAGTTGTCTCTCTCTCTCTCTAAAAAATAAATAAACATTAAAAAATTTTTTTTAAAGTATGTTTTCGTGACTTTTGCATATGATCATTTATTTGACTACTGGGGGAGTTTGATTTAGAAGACTGCTTAGCCTACATAGACCCGTTATTGGACAACTTTCTTGATTACTAAAAACAAAATGCTCATTGGGATTGCTGTAGTCACTTTGCTTCCTGGTAAATAGGAGAATTATGCTTATAATTTCCACAGCGATAGAAGATGTAAACTCCAGCTGATTAAAATTTGCTTTTTTCCCCCTCCCTCTTTAAATTAAATCCAAGATGAATGTGGTATTTTTTTGATTTGTCACTTTTTTACTTGCTAGTTTGTCCTGAGGCAGGCCAAGTATTTTTCTTAAAATACTTGAGGGAAGGGAGTCTCTAGAATTCCTGCTTTATGGTGAAGCACATGTGTTTTTTTTTTTTTCCCCTATTTAAAAGTGATCCTTTCACTGTCATAATTGAGTACTAGTCCTCAAACAAAGATTTCAGAAAATGCTTCCTAGTCTGATTGCAAAACAAATGTTATTCATGGCCTCTCCCAGCTTTAAGTAGATAGGTTTCTTTTGTGGTCTTATAGAATTGTAGAATGTCTGAAAATGGAAGAACTTTATTTAGTTCAGTCTGTTCATTTAGCAGGCATTGTGGAGTCTCTACTGTTTGTCAAGCATCATACCAGGTACTAAGGAAACAAATGAATACAAGAGCATAAAACCACCTCCTTGACAAAAGTAAAATAAAGCAAGAAGAGAGGCATTTCCATAGTGAAATAACATTTTCATTATTTTATAACAGTCTTAGGTTTTTAAATGCAAGGTCATTATCATATGAAAGGATTCTAATGACGAAGACTTCTTGCTAGTGGTGTATTTGCTTTGCCAAATACATGTATGAGTGGTCATGACTTATTTGCTTTTTGTACTTAGTTCTTAAATGTAAACTAACATGATTTGCTTTTGTATTGGTTTCCTACGGTTGCTGCAATGAACTAACACAAACTTGATGGCTTAAAACAAATTTATCCTCTCACTGTTCTGGAAACCAGAAGCCTGAAATCAAGGTACTAACTAGTAGGGCCGCTGCCCCTCTCAATCTTCTCTGGGAGAATCCTTCTTTGCCTCTTCTAGCTTCCAGTGGCTCCAGGCATTCCTTGGCTTATAGATGGATCACACCAAGTCTCTACCTCCATCTTTACATCATCTTTTCCTCTCTGTGTCTCTATGGTCTCTTCTCTTCTTGCAAGGACATCAGCCATTTGATACAGGGCCCACCCTAAATCCTAAATCCAGGATGATTTCATCTTGTGATCATCATATCTGCAAGAGTCCTGTTTCTAAGTAAGGTCACAGTCTGAAGCTCTGGGTGACATGAATTTTGGGGGTGCCCTGTTCAACCCACTGCAGCCTCTGTGGTCCTTTTTGACCCCAAATCTATATTTATATAGATCCATAGACAGAAAGAAATAAACTATTCATGTGCATGTATATATATCTCAGATGTTATTCTTTAGGCTTGAAAATAGAAGTAATGGAGCCCCCGGGTGGCTCAGTCGATTAAGTGTCCAACTTTGGCTCAGGTCATGATCTCAGTGTTTGTGGGTTTGAGCCCTGCATTGGGCTGTGTACTGATGGCTCAGAGCCTGGAGCCTGCTTCAGATTTTGTGTCTCCCTCTCCCTCTGCCCCTCCCCTTGCACTCTGTCTCTCTCTCTCTCTCTCTCTCTCTCTCTCAAAAAATAAACAAACATGAAAAAAAAAATTAAAAAAAGATAAAAGTAGTGAATTAAATAGTTTTTCGCATTAAAGATATTTAGGAAAATAACTTTAATTTGCATTAATAATGGAATAAGGGATAACTTTTTCTTTTTAATGTGTATTCATTTTTGAATGAATAGTTTCTTTTTTGAAGAACAGTTTCAGGTTCGCAGCTATATTAAGTAGAAGGTACAGAGATTTCCTGTGTACTCCCTGCCCTCACATGTGCTTAGCCTCCCTCATTATCAACATCCCCCACCAAAGTGGCGTGTTTATTATAGTTGTTGAACCTACCTTGACACATCATTATCATGCAAAGCCTGGAGGTTACATTAGGATTTAGTCTTGGTTTTTGTACATTCTGTGGGTTTGGACAAATGTGTGATGACATGTATCTACCATCATAGTATTATACAAAGTAGTGTCACTGCCCTAAAAATCCTCTGTGCTCTACTGATTTATCCATCTCTCCCTTCTAAACTCTGGCTACTCGGGGCGGCTGGGTGGCGCAGTCGGTTAAGCGTCCGACTTCAGCCAGGTCACGATCTCGCGGTCCGTGAGTTCGAGCCCCGCGTCAGGCTCTGGGCTGACGGCTCAGAGCCTGGAGCCTGTTTCCGATTCTGTGTCTCCCTCTCTCTCTGCCCCTCCCCCATTCATGCTCTGTCTCTCTCTGTCCCAAAAATAAATAAACGTTGAAAAAAAAAAAATTTAAACTCTGGCTACTAATATTTTTACTATCTTGATAGCTTTGCTTTTTCTTGCCTTATACTTGATAATGTCATATGGTGGGAAATAAACATAGTGTAGTTTTTTTTTAGATTGTCTTCTTTCACTTAGTAGTATGCATTTGAGTTTTCTGTATATTCGTTCACAGCTTAATAGCTTATTCCTTTTTTTTTTTTTTTTCTTTTTTTTAGCACCGCATAGTATTCCTTCATCTGGATGTACCACAGTTAATCAGTTCACCTACTGAGGGACATCTTGGTCACTTCCAAGTTTTGACAGTTATAAAATCTTTTGTAAACATCCATGGGTAGGTTTTGAGCGAACATAAGTTCTCACTTCCTTTGAGTAGATACCAAGGAGCAAGGATTGCTGGATTACATGTTAAGGGGATGTTTAGCTTTGCAACAAACAGCCAAACTATCTTCCAAAGTGGCTGTACCATTTTGCATTTTCATCAACAATGAATGAGAATTTCTGTTGCTCCGCATCCTTGCCAACATTTGATATTGTCAGCACTGTGGATTTTGGCCATTCTAATAGGTGTGTAGTGGTATCTCATCCTTTTAATTTGCATTTTCCTGAGGATATATGATGAAAAGCATGTTTTTAAATTTTTTTAATGTTTCTTTAATTTAGAGAGAGAGAGACAGAGACAGAGAGCAAGCAGGGGAGGGGCAGAGAGAGACGGAGACACAGAATCTGAAGCAGGCCCCAGGCTCTTAGCTGTCAGCGCAAAGCCCAAGACAGGGCTCGAACTCATGAACCATGAGCTCATGACCTGAGCCGAAGTTGGACGCTTAACCAGCTGAGCCACCCAGGCGCCCTGCAAAGCATGTTTTTATATGCTTATTCGCCATCTGTATGGCTTGTGTCTGTTAGGGTTTTGGGCCCACTTCTTAAACAGATTGTTTTTTTATTGTTGAGTTTTAAGAATTCTTTGTATATTTTAGATAAAAGTTCTTTGTCAGTTGTGTCTTTTGTAAATACTTTCTCCCAATGTATGGCTTATAATCTTATTCTCTTGACAGTGCCTTTTGCAGAGCAGAAAATCTTAATTTTAATGAAATCCAGCTTATCAATTCATTCTTTTATGGATCATGCCTTTGGTGTTATATCTAAAAAGTCATCACCAAACCCAAGATGATCTAAATTTATTGCCTTTAGGAGTTGTATAGTTTTTTGTTTTACATTTAGGTCTGTGATCCATTTTGAAGTAATTTTTGTGAAAGGTATAAGGTCTGTGTCTAGGTTCATTTTTTTGCATGTGGATGTTCAGGTGTGATAGCATCATTGTTGAAAAGGCTGTCTTTTTTCTATTGTATTGCTTTTGCTTCTTTGTCAGAGATCAGTTGATTCTATTTATGAGTCTATGAGCCTTCTTTTCCATTGGTGTATTTGTGTATTCTTTTGCTAGTGCCACACTGTCTTGTTCATTGTAGCTTTAGAGTGCGTCTTTAAATCAGATAGTGTCAATCTTCCAATTTTGTTCTTGCCCTTCAATTGTTGTCTATTCTGGATCTTTTGCCTTTCTATATGAAATTTAGAAACAGTTTCTTAATATCCACAAAATAAGTTGCTGAGATTTGTATTGAGTTTGCACTGAATCCATAGATCAAGTTGGGAAGAACTGACCTCTTAACAATTTTGAGTTTTCTTATCCATGAACATAGAATAACTCTCCATGTATTTAGTTCTTTGATTTCATTCATCAGAGTTTCATAGTTTTCCTCATGTAGATCTTATACATATTTTGTTAGATTAATACTACGTGTTTCATTTTGGAGGATGCCAATGTAAATGATACTGATAGAAAAGCGATTGACTTTTGTTTATTCATGTCGTATCCTGCAACCTTGCTATAATTGTTTATTAGTTCCAGGAGGTTTCCTTTTTGTTGTTGTTGTTATTGCTTTTGGATTTGCATAGATTACCTATCATCTGCAAACAAAAGCAGTTGTGTTGCTTCCTTCCCAATCTGTGTATGTTTTATTTCCTTTTTTTGTGTCTTATTGCATTAGCTAGGACATCCAGTATGGTCTTGAAAAACAAACATCTTTGCTTTGTACCTGATTTTAATTGGAAAGCTTCAAGTGTCTCACCACTAAGTATGATAGTAGAGGTAGAGGTTCATTAACTAGTTGTGGAAGTTCACTTCTATTCCTAGGTTACTGAGAGTTTTTATCATGAAAGAGTATTATATTTTGTCAGATGCTTTTTCTGCATGTATCAATGTGATCATATGATTTTTCTTCTATAGCCTGTTGATATAATGGATTATATTGAATGATTTTCACATATTGAATTGGCTTTGCATTCCTTGGATAAATCCCCATTTGGTCATGGTATATAATTCTTTTTATCAATTTTGGATTTAGTTTGCTAATATCTTTTTGCATTTATGAGAGAAATTGGTCTATAGTTTTCTCGTAATGTCTTTGTCTGATTTTGGTATTAGAGTAACACTGGCTTCTAGAATGACTTAGGATGTATTTCCTCTGCTTCTGTCTTCTCAAAGAGATTATAAAGAATTATAATTTCTTAAGTGTGTGGTAAAGTTCCCCAGTGAACCCATCTGGGCCTGGTGCTTTCTCTCTTGGAAGGTTGTTGATTTTTTATTGAATTTCTTTAATAGATATAGGCCTATGTAGATAGTCGTCTTCTCCTTGTGTGAGTTTTGGCAGATCGTGTCATTCAAGGAATTGTTCTATTTCCTAGGTTATCAAATTTGTGGACTGAGAGTTGTTCATAGTATTTCTTGATTATCCTTTTAATGTCCATGGGATCTGTAGTGTGATGTCCTCTCTTTCATTTCTGATATTAGTAATTTCTGATTATTGATCAGTAATTACTGATTAGCAATTACTGATTGTTCATTCCTTCCCACCAATATATGGGAAAGGATTTAATATGGGGAACTGGTTACATAGATGTTGGGGGCTGAAAGAGCAAAAAACAAAGACAGTAATAACACTGGGAAGTAGTTCTATGCCTAGATTGAGGGAGATAAGAGATTATCGTCATCAAAAGGTAGGAATTTGAAAGGAAGATCCACAGAGCTGGTGTTCAGAGCTCTGGGGAGGGCAAAGTCAGCTACTGCTTCATGTGAGAAATGTGGAGGAAGGGTCTCCAGAGTTGAGGGAAGTCTAATGCCCATGTTCTCTTCTTGAAAAATCTGCTCATAGACATAATCCACTCAACTGAGATGTAAAGTATGAGTAATCACTGTGTTGAATAAATATGGGTGTTGGAATGTACTCATAAAACACTAAATTCTAGCTATCAAAAATAAGGATAATAGCAAAAACAGGGGGAAGGAATTAGTCAAGACCAAAACATCTGTAGAGAATTATAAAAAACAGAAGGGGCGCTCTGATAAGAATATGGAAATATTTGCTAAAATTGATCCACGTGTGCTTAGACATAGCAATTTAACTCCTAGTTATAGACCCTCAAAAAAATGCTTCTAATATGCATAAAGAAACACATGAATGTTGATGCAGCATCGTTCGTAATAATAAAATCTAGAAGTATCCCAAATGTCTATCAGTAGAAATAGGTAAATAGTAGTGCTATATAGTATGTCCAATAGCAGTTCAATCTATATGTATCACTATGTCTACATAGAAAAGTTACAAAGCGGTACCCTCCCCAGAAGCACCTGGCTCAGACGATTATATGGATGAATGCTTACAAATACGTAAGAACTTATGAACGCTTGCTCTGTGCTGTATATGAATTCTCAAAATAACACTGTGAAATCATATCACCATCATCATCATCACCCCTTTTTTATAGATGAGGAGGACACTGTGGCACAAAATGATTAATTTGCCCAATGTCAACCACTAGGAAGTGACATATCTAGGATGCAAATCCAGGCAGTCTGCCTCCAAAGGCTCTACTCAACCACTCATCCCTGTGTTATCAAAACTATTTCAACTCACTGTGAAAGGTGAAGCTTATCCAATTTTTGTTTGAAGACCTACATATCTAGTAAAATATCTAAATATCTAGTAAAAGCAGTACCCAAAAGGAGAACTACAGAACAATCTCAACCATTATATTAACACAAATATCCTAGTAAAATATTAGCATATAGAATTTAGTAGAATATTAAATAAATCTGCAACTTGAGCAGATGGAGTTATTCTAAGAAGATAAGGATTATTCACTGTTAGGAAATCTGTTTAAAAATCTTACCATACTGGGGCACCTGGATGGCTGAGTCGGTTAAGCATCCAACTTCAGCTCAGGTCATGATCTCATGGTTCGTTCAAGCCCTGCATCGGGCTCTGTGCTGACATCTCAGAGTCTGGAGTCTGCTTTGGATTCTGTGTGTCTCTCTCTCTGTCTGCCCCTCCCCCGCTCACATTCTTTCTCTCTCTCTCTCTCTCTCTCTCTCTCAAGAATAAATAAACATTAAAAAAAATTTTAAAAAAATCTTAACCTCACTGATCAAAGGAGTAAAAACAAATTATATTGCTTAATTAGTAATTTTTCAAATGATATAGGAAAACATTCTAGAGTAAACAATTTAATATAGAAAAAAATAAATATAATAAGTGGAATAAAAAAGAAAACTTGTGTCCCTTTACCTCTTCCCATTCTTAACTTCTTTCCCCCTTTCTAGATGTAACCCCTTTGGTGAATATCTGGTAACTCAGATAAAAATTTTTAATGTATTATGTAGGTCATCTTATAGCCTTACTTAGCTGAAAAGTAAATAAAAGTTATGTTAATATATACATAATGTTTATTGTCCTTTCAGAGGACTGTAAACTATTTAGTATCATGTGGACTTGCTTTTTTGGGTTGGGGTTGTATAGCTGTCACATAATGTTCCATTAGTTTTATGTGTACAACATAGTGATTCAGCATCTCTGTACATTATGCTCTGCTCACCAGAAGTATAGCTACCATCACCATACAACACTATCACAATACCACTGACTATGTTCTCTATGCTGTACCTTTTATTCCGGTGACTTCCTCATTCCATAACTGGAAGCCTGTATCTCCCTCCCACTCCCCTTCACCCATTTTGCCCACCCCCAACCTCCTTTTACTCTGGCAACTATCAGTTTAAACTTCTCTGTGTTTGTAGGTCTGATTGTACTTTTTGTTTGTTTGTTCATTTGTTTTTTAGATTCATTTTTGGGCAAAATCATATGGTATTTGTTTTTCTCTATCTGGTTTATTTCACTTAGCCTCATATCCTCTAGGTCCATCTTTGTTCCTTCTTTATCTCATGGCAACTAAGAAAAGGGAGACAGAAGTGCACAAGTGAGATGGAGTCCTAAATTTGGATTTCCCTTTAATAAACCATGGTCATTCCCTGACTACTTTTGGTCAAATTGCTTAGAAAGCTAAAACACTACATGGTAGTGATGGAGATCATGAAGTAATGACCCTTAATATTTATGAAAGCTTTGAGACTATCATGGGGGGAGGGGGAGGGAATTTAGACCAAAGGGGAAAGGACAAATCCATTTGCTTTGCAGACTTAATTTTTTTTTTAATGTTTATTTATTTTTGAGACAGAGAAAGACAGAGCATGAATGGGGGAGGGTCAGAGAGAGAGGGAGACACAGAATCCAAAGCAGGCTCCAGGCTCTGAGCTGTCAGCACAGAGCCCAACGCAGGGCTTGAACTCACAGACTGTGAGATCACGACCTGAGCTGAAGTTGGATGCTTAACTGACTGAGCCACCCAGGCGCCCCTTTGCAGACTTAATTAAAACAGTATGTGGGCTGTGGGGCAGCCAATGATTCTGGTCATTGAATTACTACAGGTATCCCAGCAATTATGTGGCCTTTCAAAGATTAGTTCTGATTGACATTTAGAATTGGTTTGATCTGAAGGAACAGTACAATTTTGAAGATACAGATTTTTAAGCAGTGGATTAACACATTAGGCCTATATAAAAATGGAATCATTCTTGGGTGGCGCCTGGGTGGCTCAGTCAGTTAAGCATCCGACTCTTGGTTTCCGTTTAGGTCATGATCTTACGGTTGGTGAGTTCAAGCCCCACACCAGGCTCTGTGCTTACAGTGCAGAGCCTGCTTGGGATTCTCTCTCTCCCCTCTCTCTCTGCCCTTACCCCACTTGTGCATGTGCTCTCTCTCTCTCCCCCTCAAAATAAATAAACTTAAAAAAAATGGAATCATTCTTGGATTTGTTAATGAAAATATTTTTTATTGTAGAACATAGTACTCAGGGAAAGGAAACCAAAAAGCCTGAGAGTCATTCCAGAACTAGTAAATATGGAAAACAAGAAACTGAAGGTTTTACCAAAGAACAGTTCTTCATTGAAGGTTGTTGACTCACCAAGAAGGGTCAGGGTCATATGTTTAGTAGTGAAATACAGACATTGTTTGATGTATATAGGAGGCATTTTCTTCACTTTGTGCAGTTTAGAAATAAATATGCCACCAGCAGAAATTGGTAAATAAGACAGTTAAAGGATTTAAATTATACAGTTTAGGATATATCAGGGCCTATATGGTATAAACCTTGAAATTTGTTTAAAAAGTAAAAACATTGGCATTTAGTTCACTGTATTATGTTGTATAGTGGCTATCTTCCCCATCCTTCTTCCCCATTTCTTTATGGGTACTTCCTTTTTCTTCCAAATAAACTGCTTGTATTGGACTACTTGTCTCGGGATCTGCTTTGGGGGAGCCCCGGTGAAGATAAGCTGTCATTTTTCCTATAAAATTTCCTCTCTCTCTCTTTTTTTAAGTAGGCTTCATGCCCAGCGTGGAGCCCAGCATGGGGCTTGAACTCACAATCCTGAGATTAAGACCTGAGTTGAGATCAAGAATGTGAGACGCTTAACTGCCTGAGTCACCCGGGTGCCCTTAAAATTTCCTATCTCTTGACATGGCTTCTTGGATCCCCATGGTGTCATTTTGTGTTTTACTCTGTATTCATTGTTTCCTTGTACTAGTTCTTGGGCTTGATGAGATTGAGGTCAGGTTCAGTTTTTTGGGTTAATACTTCGTAAGTGGTGCTTTTTATTTCCTATTGTATCCTATAAAGAAGCATTAATATCTGGTCGTTCCACTTTTGGTAATGTTAAGATTGTTCAGTAACAGTGTCAGTGTAGTTGTCTGCATTAAGATTAACTCAAAGCTTCTCGAAAGCCTAAGCAAAAAGAGCCTATGACATACTGTGTAATTCTCATTGTTTGGTGCCCAGCAGTTGTCTTTTGAGAATGACTTTGCCAGGAACTATGGATGACTTTTCAATTAAAATACTTCAGACAGAGAGAATCTTCTCTTTCTCTTTTTTCAATGTGAAAGAGAATTTAAGTTTGATGATCTTGCTAGATGTTTGTATATATATGCATATATATAATGTTATTCACAACCCTATCCCTAGTGCCTAGTATGGTGCCTAGCATGTATACAGTAGATGACTCAGTGAAATATTTATGGAGTGAATGATCTAACAAAAAAATATATGTACCAACATGTATGTAGATTCCATTAAGGGAACTTGGTTTCCTGAGGCATCCTGCGTGAGAATTACAATGTAGCACAAGAAGAGTAGTCATAATTTTCTCTCGGCATATATTTGCAAGTATTTGTTCTGGAGACAGTGATGAATGGGATGTTGTCTCACACCACCCTCCCTCCTTCTCCCCCACCCCCCGCCTCTGGTTCCAGACTGTGTACAGAAAAAGAAGACAATTCTCATCTTAACTATTCTCCCAATTCCCATGCTTTGTTAGTACCACCATTGCTAGAATTTTAGGTTTTAGAGGAGGGGTATGGGATGATTTTAAGAGAAAAACCCTTTCCACACATTGAGAAGATCAATCCCATTTCTGAAAAGCTTTGGACTTTTCCATGAAGGTCAGACTACTACATTGTCTATTCTAGGTAAATTAGTTGATCCCCTTCCTTTTTTTGTTTTTTTGTTTTAATTCCAGTACAGTTAACATATCGTCTTGTATTGGGCTCTCATCCCGTTTTTAGAATACAGTGGGGAACCAAACACACAGATGACATCGACTTTTTAATTATTTATTTATTGTTTGTTTGTTTGTTTGTTTAGAGAGTGCGAGTGGGGGAGGGGCAGAGACAAAGGGAGAAGCTCCATCCAGCAGGCTCCGTGCGGTCAGTGCGAGGCTCGAGCTCCCGAAACTGCGAGACCATGCATGACCCGAGCCAAAATCAAGAGTTGGACACTTAACCAACTGAGCCACCAAGGCACCCCATCAATTTTTTAAAAATGTTTATTTATTTATGTTGATAGAGTAGGGGAGGGACAGAGAGAGAGAATCCCAGGGAGGCTCTGCACTGTCAGCACCCCCATTTTTTTTTCTTTTAGTATAGTTGACATAAAATGTTACATTAGTTTCAGGGGTACAACATAGTGGTGGGAAAAGTTCATACATTATGCTGTGTTCACCACAAGTGTAGCCACTACCTGTTACTATACAACGCGATTCCAGTGCCGTTGACTGTGCTCCCTATGCTGCGCCTCTTCTGTGACATTCTCATTCCATAACTGGAAGCTGTGTAGCTCCCACTCTCTCTCCTTCACCCATTTCCCCCATCCACCTACCCCGTCTCTGATGATAACCATCAGTTCTCTATATTTATGGGTCTGTTTCTGCTTTTTATTTGTTTTGATCTTTAGGTTCCACATATAAGTGAAGTCACATGATACTTATCTTTCTCTGACTTATGTCACTTAACATAATACCTTCTAGGTTCATCCATGTTGTCACAAATGGCAAGATCTCATCTTTTTTTTTTTTTTTTTTAATAGCTGAGTAATGTTCCGTTGTGTGTGTGTGTGTGTGTGTGTGTGTACACGTACTGTACCTTCTTTATTCCTTCATCTATGGATGGACACTTGGGTTGCTTCAGTATCGTGGCTATTGTAAATAATGCTGCAATAAACATAGAAATGCATATATTTTTTTGAATTGGTGTTTTTTTTTTTTAATTTTTTTTTTTTAACGTTTATTTATCTTTGAGACAGAGAGAGACAGAGCATGAACAGGGGAGGGGCAGAGTGAGAGGGAGACATGGAATCTGAAACAGGCTCCAGGCTCTGAGCTGTCAGCCCAGAGCCCGACGCGGGGCTCGAACTCATGGACCGCGAGATCATGACCTGAGCCGAAGTCGGCCGCCCAACTGACCGAGCCACCCAGGCGCCCCTGAATTGGTGTTTTGTTTTCTTTGGGTAAATACCCGGTAGTGAAACTAATGGATCATACGGCATTTCTGCTTTTAATTTTTGAGGCAACTCCATACTGTGTTCTACGGGGACCCCAGCAGCATACATGCTCACCAACAGTGCATGAGGGTTCCTTTTTATCCACATCCTCACCAGTACTTGTTATTTCTTGTCTTTTTTATTTTAGGCATTCTGACAGTATGCGGAGATATCTCATTGTTTTGATTTGCATTTTCCTGATCATTAGTGATAGTGAGCATCTTTTCATATGTCTTTTGGAAAATGTCTGTTCAGGTCCTCTGCCCTTTTCTTTTGGGCTGCAGTCAAGAGTTGGACATTTGACTGATTTAGCCACCCAGGCACCCCTGACCATTTTTAATCAGATTATTTGGTGTTGGTTTGTTCTGTTTGTTTGTGGGTGTTTTTTTGTTTGTTTTTGTTTGTTTCTTTTTGGTGTTGAGTTGTATAAATTCTTTATATATTTTGGATATTAACCCCTGACCAGATATATAATTTTTAAATATCTTCTCCTATTTAGTAGGTTGCCTTTTGTTTTGTTGACCGTTTCCTTCCCTGTGCATAAGCTTTTTATTTTGATGTAGTCCCAATAGTTTGTTTTTGTTTCCCTTGCCTTAGGGAAAAATGTTGCAAAGGCCAGTGTGAGAAATTACTGCCTGTGCTCTCTTCTAGGAGTTTTATGGTTTTGGGTCTCACATTTAGGTCTTTAATCCATTTTGAGTTTATTTTTGTGTATATTGTAAGAAAGTGGTTCAATCTCATTATTTTGCATGTAGCTGTCCAATTTTCCCAGCACCGTTTATTGGAGAGACTGTCTTTTCCCCATTGTATACTCTTGTCCCCTTAGTCATAGGTTAATTGGCCATGTACTTGTGGGTTTATTTCTCAGCTCTCTATTCTGTTCCATTGATTTATGTCTATTTTGGTGTCAGTACCATACTGTTTTGATTAGTGAAGCTTTGTAGTACATTGTGAAATGACATCAGTTTTTTTTTTTTTTTAATGTTTATTTATTTTTGAGACACAGAGAGACAGAGCATGAACGGGGGAGGGTCAGAGAGAGGGAGACACAGAATCTGAAGCACCTCCAGGCTCTGAGCTGTCAGCACAGAGTCCAACGTGGGGCTCGAACTCACGGACCACGAGATCATGACCTGAGCCAAAGTCGGACGCTTAACCGACTGAGCCACCCAGGCGCCCCGAAATGACATCAGTTTTAATGGAAACCCATGCTTGATCAAGTAACTAATGTGCAAGAAAAAATACGAATTGCAACAATATATTTTTATTTTCTATCGTTGTTTCTACTGGCAGAATTTGAGTTTAGGGATTATATTACCTACCTACATTTGAATTATTCTTTGGGTATAGAATTTATTTTCCCAAACATGTCTGCACCCACCATATTTTGACTTATTTAATGAGGAGTGGTATAATTTTTCTAATGTTTCTTTATAAAAGCAGACTGGTTCTGACTTGTCCAAAATTTGTGTCATTTGGCCAAAGGTTGTATCACTGAGCAGTTGAGGGTTAAAGTAGCTTGCCAGGGTTATTCTATACTTAGTTCTATTTTTCCCCTCTCTTTGAACTTCTAGTTCATTATAATGCTTCTGGGAATACTAACAGTGAGATGTGCCTCAATTGATACACAGCTTCAAGGCTCTTACAGTGCTTGTCAGCCTCAGTCTTTTCTCTCTGGGGACCTTTCATATCTCTTAGCTCCTTGCAGCCGACTGAAAAATCTCTATGCTTCTGTTGCCTGCCAGCTTAATGCAAAACTGAGAGTCAGAGAAGTGGCCCCAGGGAGGAGAAGCAGCCTGGGTCCCATAGCATCAGGACTTCAGGTAGTAGGCTGGTTTGTCAATTTGGATTAGAATGGAAGAGAGCTGTTGCCTCGTACATTACTTATTTCTTGCTATAGGAGAGACATAGTGTGTAAAGGGCTTTGAGAGTCTCCTAACAGAAAGGCAGGAAAATGAAAGATTTAGCAAAAATACACTGAGCTATTACTGCAGAATGCCTAGCAGATGTAATGTCAATTGAGAACAGTAATGCCACATGGAAGGAAACATTCTCTATTAAAGCTTCCATTTTATGCCAGTAATTTTCATGCAGAAATCTCTATTCAAGCAGAAGGCACTTTAAAAAATTAACATCTTTGTAAATTTCTAATAAGATTACAGATTCCACATTTTTCTAAAATCACAGTAATTTGCATGTCAATACAGACTTTTCATAAATGAGTCTTACTTGTTCTTGTGTTCATATTTGAGGACCATAAACATTGTACAGAGTTTAAAATGGGTTTACATACTTGCTTGGAGAGTTGGAGCCTTTGCTCTCTAAAGCAGTGCTGCTTTGTCCAACTTCAGCTCAGGTCATGGTCTCGTAGTTTGTGAGTTTGAACCCCGCATTGGGCTCTGTGCTGACAGCTCAGAGCCTGGAGCCTGCTTCAGATTCTGTGTGTGTCTCTCTCTCTGCCCCTCCCCCGCTCACTCCCTCCCACCCTCCCCCCTCAAAAATAAAATAAACATTAAAAAAAATTTTTTTTAAAGCTGTGCTTCTTAAACTTTGTGCATAGGAATCACTTGGGGATCTTGTTAAAGTGGAGATTCTGATTCAGTAAGTCTGGGGCCTCATAGTCTGCATTTCTCACAAGCTCCCAACTGATGCCAGTGCTCCTGGTTCAGGAACTATTTGAATAGCAGGGTTTTAAGGTATTCAGCTTTAAAAGAAACACTTCTTGTTTTCTAAACTCATCAAATTATGGTAATAAAACATTTAAGGCAAAGCCTAGCAAATGTTTTGTGACTATAAATCTTGCTAACAGAAATAATACCCAATCACCTCTTCTGCCTGATAGTTTATTAGATTCTGGTCCTAAAATAAGACAATATAAGAAATATTAGAAGTTTATCCACTAATGTAACATGGCTATTCTTGTTTATTTTTGAGAGAGAGAGTGTTCATGCGTGCAAGCATGAGTTGGGGAGGGCGAGGAGAGGGACAGAGAGAATCCCAAGCAGGCTCCATGCTGTCAGCGCAGAGCCCAAGGCAGGGCTCGATCTCATGAACTGTCAGATCATGACCTGAGCTGAAATCAAGAGTCGGACACTTAACCAACTAAGCCACCCAGGTGCCCTTGCTATTCTTTTTTTTTTTTTTTTTTTTTTTTAAATTTTTTTTTTTTCAACGTTTATTTATTTTTGGGACAGAGAGAGACAGAGCATGAACGGGGGAGGGGCAGAGAGAGAGGGAGACACAGAACCGGAAACAGGCTCCAGGCTCTGAGCCATCAGCCCAGAGCCCGACGCGGGGCTCGAACTCACGGACCGTGAGATCGTGACCTGGCTGAAGTCGGACGCTTAACCGACTGCGCCACCCAGGCGCCCCCTCCCTTGCTATTCTTAAATGAGGGTGCTGAAGTGCTATGTGCTGAAGTGTCTAGAAATCACATCAGAGTATACCTGTAGGGGAACCTGAAGAAGGTATGCCTAGGAACTCAGGACAGCACTTAGTGATGCAGAGGGCTTTCTGCAGGAGGCAGGAAGATCACTTCTGAGGTTCACTCTAAATTTGGCTCTAAATAATTACCTAGTAGTGTGCTCTTCACCATTACATAATTAAAAACAAATTTTAATAGGCTTCATTCTTATTTGATAACCTTATTATCCTCAAACATGTTAAAAATGTTGGCTGTTCCCATTTCTGAACTTCTTTCCCTCATTTCTCACCTCCAGCACCCTCCCTCTAAATTCTTAGTGTATTAACATCATCTATCTTCTCATTCACTTTGTATGTATTTGAGTACTCACTGTATACAAATAGGGTGTCGTAGTAAATGGATCTGTGGTATACAAAATTGAATAAGGTGCAGTCTCTTTTTCAAGGTACTCAGTCTCCTGAAGGAGGTATGATAGCATAAGTAATCAGTGTGAATAATAATCTGTTAACACCCTCCAGAAAGTGCTCTGTGGGTTCAGAAGAGAAATGAATCACTGGGTTCTGGGATCATCAGGAAAGCCCTCATAGAAAAGATAGCTTTTGAATTAGGTCTTGAGAACTAGATAGCCCTTCCTAGCTGTTCCAGGCAGGACATTGTAAGAAGAAACTGCACAAGGAAAGTATGGATGAAAGAGAATAAGGAGACACATTTTAGTAATTGCATGTACTATAGACCCCTTGCATTTTGGATTCATAACTTCAGGATTTGTATTGTCCGTTTGTGAGTGACCATTGAAGGGTTTTCCTGAGCTACTGATTTTATTTCCTTGTGAAGAGCCTCGTATATCAAGTCCGTGGGTGAGGTTAGTAATTGGTTCAGCAGCATTCGTATCTGCATCCATCTTTATTCTTTTCTCTTATTTCCTTTTACTGTATTTCGTGTGGGAAGACATTACATACTTATTAATAATTTGGGATTTGCGAGGAGCTTGTTATAATTCCTTTCCACTGCCAAAGGTCTCCTGCCAGTATGGTGACCATATAATTTATTGCCCAAACTGGGACCCACTTGAAAGGAATTGTGCTGTTAGTGATATTCCACAGCAACCAGGCATAAACTGGGTTTGTCTCAAGCAAGCGAGAGTATATGGCCAACTAGAACATTCCTGTTAGTTGGAGGATGGGATATGAATGGGGAGCAGTAGGATGTTATTTAGGAAAGCAAGTTTGTGGATGGTCCTAAATGCCAGGTTCAAGGTTTAGGCTTTTATACTGTAGGCAGAGAAAAACCCTTGGAGGTTTTTTTTGTTTGGTTGGTTTTGTTCTTGTATTCTTTTGGCAGAGGGTTTGATATATGCAAAGCAGCTTTTGGAAGGAGGAGTCTGGCCTCTGTGGGCAGATTAGATTGAAGGGAAATGCTCGATTTAGGGAGTGCCATAGTATTCCCTTTAAGGATATATTTGAACAGTAGCCACTCAAATGGTCTTCATGTATAAGGAAAAATTGGTAATTTATATTTGTATAATTATGAACAGAGAAGCTTTAATAATTCACTTCCAATATATGTTATTACTGATGTTAGCTCATACTTCTGAAGAAGATCCTGTGGGATTAGCGTCTTGTTCAGTTAATGTTTTCTCAAAAGAGGAACAGTACTGGGTTTAGCAGTGAGCGCTAGAACATTTTGTCTGCACTAGTGTTATGCATATATTTACCTTAATATTTTAACAATTAAAATTTTACTTAACACTGAGAGTGCTTAATAAAAATATCTTCACAAAATTTATTTCTGAAAAACTATCTTTTGCCATGTAACCAATCTTTTATTGTATCTTGTTTCAACCTGATATCTAATCCAGAGAAGGTTTTAATTTCCACTAGCATGCATCTCTCCTTTTTCTATCCCCACCCCATGGAATGGGTGAAACTTTTGAGAAAGGAAAGTTTTTTTTTTAAGTTTATTTTATTTTTTAATTTATTTAATTTTGAGAGAGAGTGCAAGCAGGGGAGGGGCAGGGAGAGAGGGAGACAGAAGATCCAAAGCGGGCTCTGCACTGACAGCAGCTAGCCCAGTGAGGGGCTCACATTCACAAGCCGTGAGATCATGACCTGAGCCAAAGTCAGACGCTCACTCTACTGAATCACCAAGGTACCCCGAAAAGGAAAGTTATTTTTTACCAGGAGAATCAGACAGCTATTCATGGAAGAGGAAGTCAGTCTTTGAAGGATTGATTCTGCAGTAGTGGAGAAGAGAACTTTCCAGGTAGAGGAAACTATGTATGCAAAGAAGAGGAAGCAGAAAAATTGTGGGGTGTGCTTGGGGAACAGCAACTGACTGCTGGGTGGCTTCAGAAATGCTATGGAAATAACAGCTGGCACACTGGCATCACTAGCCAGTTACGTGGTCATGGAGGACACAGGGAAATTGAAGAAAAGGAATGCTTTTTTTATTCTTTTTTAAATCTTCTTTAATGTTTATTTTTGAGAGACAGAGACAGAGTGCTGGGCGGGGAGGGGCAAAGGGAGCAGTAGACATGGATTCAAAAACAGGCTCCAGGCTCTGAGCTGTCAGCACAGAGCTGGGTGTGGGGCTCGAACTCACAAGCTGTGAGATCATGACCTGAGCTGAAGTTGGACACTTAACCAACTGAGCCACCCAGGTGCCCCAGGAAAGGAAAGCTTTTTAATTCCCAAGGATTTCTTAACTTTTAGAAACCTTTTTTTTTTTTTTTTTAAGTTTATTTATTTTGAGAGAAAGAGCACAAGTCGGGCAGAGAGATAGGGAGAGAGAGAGAATCTCAAGCAGGCTCCATGCTGTCAGCACAGAGCCGGGCATGGGGCTCTATCTCACGGTGAGATCCTGACCTGCGCGGAAATCAAGAGTCGGATGCTTAACCAACTGTGCCACCCAGACACCTCTTAAAAAACCTGCTAAGGGTAGAAAATACTCTTTACTTGTTGAAGAAGCTTCTATTTAAAGGTAGCCTATCACCCTTTTTTTTTTTTTTGATGAATTAAGGTGCAATACCATTTTTTACCGATGGGCCTTTTATGTAATAAGATCATGTCACTAGACACATCTCAGAGTGAAATGTTTAATATTTGGTACTTATTGCATGTGGATGGAGTTATGTAGTGACTTCTAGATGATTGGAGATTCTTCTCTGTTGGCAAGAAAAAGAGGTAATGAACTGAAGAGAATGACCAACTTGTAAAATATTTCCTAAGTTTATGTCTGTGTATTTACATATGTTGTCTAAATATTTCATCATTAGAGGGTCATATTCTCCATGTCTGTTAAGATCTTCCATATTCAAAATGTCTTTGTAGGTTTTTGCCGTTTCTTTGAAAGAAAATACATTTAAAAGTTTACTTCAAGTCTTAACTTTTAGATGAATGATTACCCTCCTCTCTTCCTGGTTTAGAGCTACTTGTCTTTATTTTACTTAAGCACTATAGAATTTGACACATGAAGATGTTTCCCTGGAAGAATTCTGTTTAGGCTTAGGGCTCACATGAAAAGAAACAATTTGTCAGACTAGTGGAGCTTGCTAACAATTCAAATAAACAGCCTGTCTTTTCCTTTACACTGCATATTAATAAAAATGTTAATGATAAAACACCTCCTTTACACCCTACAGGGTGCAGAGATGATTGGGTCAGAGACTGTTTTCTTGCTTTGGGCCCTTTTAAACACAGCTGCTAGCTGAATGTGGCTTATCAGTTGCATGGTTATTGGTGCCATGTTTCTAAAGTAACAGGTATTTAATGCAGCCAGGTTGAGTGTTGCCTCGATTTTTTTATTATCTGGCATTTAAATACTTTTGCCATGTAAATATTTCAAAGTAGAAAGCGGTTAAATTTAGAATATACTTCTTTATAAACGTACTTTGATGGATAAGTAACTCTTCAAAAATAGGGTTACTTAGATCATACAACTGAAGACTGTTATCTGTATTTAACATTTTTCTCCCCTCCTTACTACCACAATTTTGAGAGCTCCTGATGGTAGAGCATACCATGCCGTATGCATTTGTGCCCTTGGTACCTAGTAGATACTTCATAAATGTCAAGTTATTTAATGATGACTTTGATAAAGACCAACTTTGTTGCTTAATTGTATATTTTTGCTTCACCTTCTTGAATTTTTCTTCAACACACAATTCACTCTAAAATCTTGTATCAGTATATCTGGATTTCTTAAACACAAAACAGGCTCAAATGGAGTTACTTATGCTAAGCCCCATGCTACCAAACTAAGACTTAATTACAGTTTTAGCTCTCCCAGAAATGGAATTTTAAACTAGTCAGCCAAGAAATACCTGATCAGCACTAGTTAGGTAATATGCCTAATAGACTTCTGCCATCCCCAAAAGGAAAGTGACTTTCAATGACCAACCCACTTTTTTTTTTTTTTTTTTGCCTAGTAAAACTTCCTTCTTCCCACTCCTTTTTTTTTTTTTTTTTAACTTTATTTTTGAGAGCGACAGAGAGAGTGAGAGTAGGGGAGGAGCAGAGAAAGAGGGAGAATCTTAAGCAGGCCCCGTGCTGTCAGCGCAGAACCCAACGTGGGGCTCAATCTCACAAACCGTGAGATCACTCAACTGATTGAGGTACCCAGGCACGCCTCTAGTTAATTTTTAAGGTGTTAAAAATGATGCAAGTAGTTATATATGTCAAACATTCAGCGGTTTTAACCTACGTAGCTTACTTTTAGTAGAGTATAATTTATTGGTTGCTAGCAGAAATAGTAGTCTACTGTTGGCTACTCAATTTTGGTAACTTGAGAATAAGGCTAGTGCTGTTTGGCTTTTTCTAAGAAAATAATGAATGTATAGAGATATTTCAGATAATTATCTGGGCTTGTTTGCATATCAGCATCAACATGGCTCTTTGTACCATTCAGAAATTGAATTGTTGGTGAAGTAAAAATTTTTCGAGTGGTAACTGTGGTGATTACTACAGCGTCTGTGAAATGGGTGGGCAGGGGAGTAGCCATCAGTGCCTTACCAGGACCCCTGACATTAGTTGTCATTCAATAGCTGTGGTTCAGTGAATGGATTTCCTTAAACACAAGGTGTATTAAAGATGGAACCTAAAAATAAAATACACTAAGTGTACTGCCTTTTAAACTAAGTGAACAGTTGCTAGTTTAAAGTTGAATCTTGTATTTATTTTGCAGATGGCAAGCTAATACTGTCTTTGATAAACTTGAAATTTGGTTTAATGTTTTGGAAGCAGAAAATTCTTACTCTCTTTTAATAGCCTGTCCCTTGACACATTGTTATCACCAGTATGTGAGATGAGGCAAGAAAGGCTTCTGGTTCACAACTTAAAAGTCTTTCTTGAATTCTTATCTTTATCATTTTGTTTTATCTTAGAAACATGGTAGGGATAGAGTCAGCAAACTTAGCTTTAGTTTGTATTCTTTCAAAATTGATAGTAAGCCAGTACATTTTTTTCTTGTTGCTCCATAAAGTTCTTGAAATATTAATTTAAAAGAATGAAAAAATTCTTAATTTCTCAATTGTTTAGAAACAATTGCTTTTGTGTTTTTGGATGTATAGGAAGTCTTATTTATTTGATCAGTTTCTAGGCTTAAGAAGTTAGTATTTCCCCTGTTTCACTGATCTAGTGAAGGGTTAAAATAAAAATAAAGATAATAAAAATTAAAACCAATTGATCGATGATTTTGTAAATAACAAGTGGAACCAACTTTATGCATAAATTTTCTTTTTATTAGACTTTCTGCAATATTTACCTTTTGTGGAAACATTTATTAATTTCACATTTTTAAAATTTCCAGGTAACTTGGGTTTTTACTCCTGTAACAACTGAAATAACAAGTCTTGATACAGAAAATATAGATGACATTTTAAGTAAGTACCTTGATATTTTTAAAGTACACTTTTCTTCTTTATAAAGAGTTAGTTTATATACAAAAACAAAGTTAAATCCCAATTACTAGAACAGTTTGAGGAGCTGGCATTATGATTATTTCCATGGTTTACTGAATTAACAAAACACTTTTGGTTTTGATTTTCAGTAAAATTTCTTAAAATGTGTATGTCTCCTTTATGTGTTACAAATAAACTTTAATCTCATTTTATTTCTTTGTCTTGTCATAAATGCCACCTTAACAATTCGTATTTTGCTAGAGCCTACTTAGATTAGAGGCCAGGAGTCTCCACTGTGCAGTACTAAAAGTTTGTGGTCTTAGGACACAGTCTAGACATCTTTTGTCTTTTTTAACTTTTGACTAATTCACTGACTCTGATATCTTTTATTGTCATTGCTCCAGTTAAGTTAAGTGTTTTACTGACTGCTTGTTTGCTGACAGTGTGATTGTGGATACAATTAACTTGCAGGGAAAAGATTTCTGTTTTTAAAAGTAGTAGAGGGAAGGTGAACACATGGTTGATGGAAAAATCACAATTTAGGAGATTTAAGAAAATGTACAATGCATAAATGATTTCTACCTTCTTCTTTTTAAAAGCCCTCCACTGGTTTAAGCAGAACAAAACCAAAAATAATAAAAGTGAAAAGAGTTATTCTTGAGCCTCATATGCTGTTTTGTGTTCTTGGAACTGGTTTTAAATGCTAAAATGTCTATTCCTACACTGTGGGATCTCTTTAGAGCAATGGTCTGTAACCTTTAGCATGCATGAGTTACCTGGAGGACTTAATAATATCCGGACTGCTAGGCCTGGCTCCAAGTTTCTAATAGAAACTGCTCGACCCCACCTGAGAATTTGCATTTCTGTAAGTTTCTACATGCTGCAGGTGCTTCTGGTCCAGGGAGTGCAGTTTGTGAACCACTGCTTTAGATGAAGAAGCAAGTGGATAAAAAGTGCTTTGAAGGTAAAAAAGGAAGAAGAGAATTGAAACTTACAAAAAATTCTCCTTTCATTTTTCAAATTCTAGAATAACTTTTATTTTTGTGAGTCAGTGAATTTATCTGAGTTTCTCTGTAGTACGTTTAGTCTCCTGTCTTCACATCCTCATATGCAGATGATACTAAGTTATTTTGGCAACAGAGAAGAGCTGTCAAATGGATTGGAAATAGAACATGTACATGTTTTGCAACTTTATTGGTTGTAGATTTCGTGTTGCAACTAGGTGGGACATCTGAGCTGTACAAGAGCTTTCTTTACACATAGCTTAGTTACACAGGTCTTTTCTGTGAAATAGAATTTTCTTGCAGAGTCACTTCTTGGTTTATTCATGTATATGGGAGATCAAAAACTAGATTGTTAAAGCCCAGATCATTCCACTTCACTTTTTTAAATGTTTATTTATTTTTGAGAGGGAGGGAGGGAGAGAGAGAGACAGATGAAGAGACAGAGAGACAGAGCACAAGTGGGGGAGGGGCAGAGAGAGAGGGGTTACAGAATCCGAAGCAGGCTCCAAGTTCTGAGCTGTCAGTACAGAGCCCGATGTGGGGCTCGAACCCACGAACTGTGAGATCATGACCTGAGCCGAAGTTGGCCACTTAACTGACTGAGTCACCCAGGTGCCCCTCCATTTCACTTTTAATGAGTTAGTGGCTTACTTAGCCTGATCTGGGTTTGATTCTTCTTTTGCTTTATATTCATTCAGTGAAGGTATAAAGATGGAGAATATAGAGAAAAGGATCAGGGATTCCCACAAATTATGTAACCTATCCATGACCCTGTGTGCGGGTTTCTTAATTGTTACTGTGTATTTTTAGTGGGCCTTTACATAAATGGGAAGAAGACCATGAGGAAAACCAAATCTTGGATTATGTCAGTTACAAAGACATAATTAACTTAGGTTGTTTGGTTTTGTTTTTCAATTTCAGACAATGCTGATGTTGCTTTAGTAAATTTTTATGCTGACTGGTAAGTAATAATCTTATTTTTGTTTTTTGCGGGGGGAGGGGTAATGAAGTTGCATCTTTTAGTTTTTTTCTTTCATCTTGCTAAGGGTGTATTTTTCTTTGCTAGAAAGGGGTGAGTGGGGAAGCCTTTTTCATATGTGAGATAGTATTGCATACACAAAGTCAATTAAGGTTCATTCACAAAGGGAACAGCTTAATTTGCTGATCGTTTGTATTTTAAGAGAAAAATATATCTGATTCCATTATCCCACATCTTAAAAGTAGTAGCAAAAACTCAAATCCCTCCCTCCTTTTCTCTCTTTCTCTCTTTCACACCCTGCCCCCCCAACACACACAGTACTGCAGTTCTGTATTTTTCCTGTAGGGCGGTGTTTGGAGGTGAGGGTGTGGGTGTGGCAAGTTTAGAAGGAAAAATCATGTTGACACTTTTTAAACATGTATGGTCTACTACTTCTAGGAAGCCTTTATTCTGCCCCCTGTCTAAATCAGATTCTTGTCTTTTGTGTTTATGTAGTACTGGACACCACTTTTTTTTTCTTACTACATTATTTTGTTTTTTATATTTGTGCGCCAGGAAGAAACATTGAGGATGGAAATAATGTCTTACTCAGCATTTGTGGCATTTAAAACCAGGGCATACTATGTAGTAGATGTTAAAGAATATGTCAAGTGGGGAGCTTGAGCCAGAGAGGTTTGAAACACTCACATAATCTTTATTCCTAGACCATCTGTATTTTATTTGACCCTTTTACGCTTATTACTGCCTACTGGTTGCCACTGCCCTACTTAAGGCCACAGTCCAGTTTACCCAGATTCCTGTGACAGTCTCCTAATTTGTTTTCTGTGCCTCAGGTCCTATGTGTGTCCATTCTGTTCTCTAAAAAGTAAGCCAGAGTGGTCTTTCCTAAAGTACACACTGAATAAGGTTACACTTCATCTTAAAACCTGTAAATGATGTTCCATTAACTCTAGGTCTAAAGTCCTTTACCTTGACCTAGAAAGCCCCCAATGACCTGCTCCCTTCCTACCTCTACATCTGTATATCTTGCCTCTCTCCGCTCCCACATTCTGTACCCGTTATACTGAACGTCTTTCAGTTTCTGTAATATTCTATATTCTTTAGTCACTGGACCTTTAGTCATGGTATTTTTTCTGCCTAGATGGGTCACTCTTCTCTCATTTAATTTAAGTATTATCTTTCGAGTCTTAGATTAAATGCCACTTTCTCCAGGTCACCTTCCTAGATCAATATTCCTACCCTTATCCCAACCCTTTTTTATGTCTTTCCATAATACTACATGCTCACCTCATTGGGAACACTTGTATGCTGTAGTTTATTTGGTGGCACCTACTACAGCCTTAGCTTTAAGTTACTGTATCTGTCTTTTCTCAGTATTCGTCCCCAGGCTCTCTGCATAATACTTGGCAGATAATAAGTACATAATAGATATTTACTGAGTGAATAACATATAGTGTAGTTATTTAAAGAACTTCAGTAAAATGTTGAAGATATACACAGAAAATGCCATTTATAAAATGCATAACCAAGGTAGCATTTTCCAAGGTAAATTAGGATTGTCCACATGTAGCAATAGCTGTAAAATTTGGTATACGATTATCTAGTCCAATCCACTTTAGCAATGAAACTGAGACCCAGAGGAGCAAAGTGTCTTCCCAGGGTTACCTGACAGAGTTGTGGCAGAGTTAAAACTAGAACGCAGTTCTCTTATTTGAGGTATTTTGTGTGTTGTAAGAAAGGGAAATAAAACGTGCCATTGACCTTGTCCTAGAAACTGAATTGGAAATGTGGGCTAATTGCAGTTATTTGGGAAAACATATTACCCAAAGAATACCTTGAGTTGTTCATGAATTAGTACTCTTTTCAATTGAAAAAAACTTGGGCAATTGGCCACAGGACATAGATTTATATTATATGGTCTCACAGGCTCCATTCTGAGTTCTGTCTGGAAGTTATTAATGTGGCACAGTTTAAGGAAGAATTCTCTAATAGAGCTGCCTAAAAATATGGATATGCCTCGGAGGGTAATGAACCATAGTAGGTCCCTGATAATGCTGTTTTGTGCCAGTCTTTTTATATACATTGTTTTTAATGCTAAGAACTACCTTGCAGGTAGGTATTATAATTTCCATTTTAGGTTGAGGAAATTGAGAAAGGTCATACGGCTAGTAAGTGGTGGAACTGGGATTTAAACTCAGGTATGTCTGACTCCAAAGCTTATTTTTCCCCCTACTAGGTCATACTAGTAAGTACCCCCAAATTGTCCCTGCGAGGACTCTTACCCATTCGGTTGATTTGTAAAGGGTTGATTCTAAGCACTAGATTGAAGATTGGATTCAGATGACCCGTAAGGCCTTTGTAATAGATCTGTTGCTTTTGTTATGTTACTTTTATAAATGTAACTTTCCGTGTGAATTGGATACATGTGGATGAAGGTATAATATTGTTGATTGACTTTTATTTCATCTTTCCCTTCCACCTGCTGGTATTAAAATTGATCCTGTTTTAAGCATGAACCTGTGCTTAAATGCTTACTGGGCAGCAAACTGGACAGTCTGGAAAGAAGGAGCCCGTAATGTAGGCCTTTTCCTTGCCCTTAAGCCAGGAGCCTGTCCAGTAATTGTTTACTAGGCCATATCCTAGTTCTTCAAGAAACCATCTATCAGCCTTTGCCTCCTCTGCCCTCCAGCACCATATTTTCAGCAAACTATAAGAAACTACAAACTTGTGGACCTAGCCTTTCCAGTTCCTCCATTCTATCAATTTAATCATTTAACAGACATATTGAAATGCTTACTAGAATACATAGTCAAATAAGACACGGTCCCTGATGTCCACGGACCCCACCCACCTATCCTAGATGGGAGAGATTTAAGAATGCTAAAAGAGGAAAGAGCAACTTGAAAGCAAGAGATTGAAGATACAGATTGTGTCTCCTTGCTATATTCTAGGACATCTCCTTAGGAAGTCAGGTGAGTGGGCCAGAGGAGGTATCTACAGAAAGAAATAGGGAGGAGTATAAGAATTTGCATCCTTTTACAGGCTTTACCAGACTTGCATTGAATTGTAGTTCATATGTATGACCTAATCATGTGGATTAAAGAGTTCACAAGCTTCATTTAAGTAAATCTCTTAGTGGAAAAGGGCTCTGGAAGCAATAGTAATAGCAGTTGTAGTTTTTTTGTTGTTTTTTTTGTTGTTGTTGTTAACAAACACTTAATACCTTTTTCATACAAGAATAACTATTCTAACCCATCTGGCTGTGTGCTCATTTTGATTCTTCTTCTCTTTCTTATCAGGTCCCTTTAATAACCTATAGCATGTTTGTGAAGTAGTTGGCCTGATTAAGGGACAGTCAATTAGAAGAAACAAGTTTCTGAAATACTGTAGGGTTTGTGTCCCTTTGTAAAAGTAAGAACAAAACAAATGACAAAGGAAACATGAATAAGAAATCTTGTTTAGGAATTTAGCACTTTTGCTCCTGAACTTAATATATTTGTTTATAGACATGAAAGCCTATTTTAACCAGGGGTTAATTTTGAGGGTCAAGAGTTTAATATACACTATATATCCTTTTCATGCCACTTGTGTATCTAGTATGCTGACTTGCATATGAGATTTGATTGACCTAGTCAAGCGAATCAGTCTAGTATTTGAAATAAACTTACCATCTTATGGATTTTGTATAGTAGTCTCAAAATATGTTCATTATTTAGAGAAAGCTAATTTCTTCTCTAAATGCCCAAGTCTTAATAGTTATAAGTCCAAGTGGATACATCTTAGAGGGCTTATATCAGACTTGTTTCTGGCCTCTTTGAGAGATCCTTAGCTGTGTGCTTCATTATAGCACATAGCTTCTTAAGCTGCAGAACACCAAAATCTTTAAATTGGAATAGGCTTTGAGTTCAAACTTGCCTTCATCTTTAATGAATGACATTCAGGTCCATGACTAAATTAACTATGTGATTGTCTCAAAAGCTGTTTATTGTACATACACTAAATAACAATAGATGATAACTGAAATAAGATTTTATTGCTTCTGCTTTTCAGTTTTAATTGGTATCCTTCTTTGTGCATAGGTGTCGTTTCAGCCAAATGTTGCATCCAATTTTTGAGGAAGCTTCTAATGTCATTAAGGAAGAATATCCAAATGAAAATCAAGTAGTGTTTGCCAGAGTTGATTGTGATCAGCACTGTAAGTACCTCAATAGGAATTCTGGAACAAATCGTCTCATTCCCTTCTCTACACACACACACACACACACACTCTCTCTCTCTCTCTCTCTCTCTCTCCTTTTTTAATGCTCAAAAAAAATGTTCTACTTTAGATGGAAGGTTCTAGTGACTTTGGTTAAATGTTAATATTTAATCTTTATGTACTTACAATACTAGTTTGTATTTTGCCTGAGAAGTAATTAATTTTCTAATTAAAATATAGTAGAATAAGCATATAGGTAGTAAGTTATAACCAGCAATGTGTTCTGCCAAAGTGAATACCAAAATTATTAATAAATAAAATTGAAATAAAGTTTTAGGAAAAAATGGATTTCTGTTAGTTTTAGAACCTACAAAAATACCATTTGTAGTCATTGCAAATAAAACTCTCAGATTTTTGTGTGTTTTTGTTACTTAAAAGGTTCCACTAAAATTGGCTGAGACTGTCTTCGAGGTGTAATTAACTGTAGTTATGGATTATAAATATTGAAAGTGTTGAGAAACTTAGGTTAGACTCACTTACAGTCCAGCGTCTTGCATTTCACTTCTCCCAGCAGAGCATTCTCTGTAAAAGCCTCTTGGTTTTCTGTGTACACGACCAATCTTGCTAACTTGAACTAGTGAGCCTGCAGTGGTGTTCCCTCCTTAGTGTGTCCAGCAGGTGTGAAGTTCTCCTCTCTCATAGTACTAGACTCACTGTGTTTGTAGCTCTGGTTCATTCTGTCTTAGTTGTCTCAACCGTTGCAGCGTCCGTTCTTCAAAGGCAGGAACTTTTTCTTTTCATGCTTTTTTTTTTTTTAATGTTTATTTTTGAGAGGGAGAGAGAGAGAGAGAAAGAAAGAGAGAGAGAGAGAGAGAAAGAGAGAGAGAGAGAGAGAGAGAGAAAGAAAGAAAGAAAGAAAAAGAAAGAGAGAGAGAAAGAAAGAGCGTGTAAGCGGGGGGGGGTGTGCAGAGAGAGAGCGAGACACAATCTCAAGCAGACTCTGCTGACAGTTAAGCATCTGACTTTGGCTCATGTCATGATCTCACAGTTCATGAGTTCAGGCCCCACATTGAACTTGCTGCTGTCAGCCAAGAGCTCGCTTCAGATCCTCTGTCTCTGCCCCTCTCCCAATTGCGCTCTCTCAAAAATAAACGACACGTTAAAAAAAAAAAAGCTTGTTGCCTCGTGTTACTGGCAAGTTGGTCTGAGTACAGAACGCTCCATTCTGCAAATTTCCTGTCATTTGCTCTTAGCCTGACAATTAGAATTTGTGTGTGTGTGTGTGTGTGTGCACTAACTTTTCATTTTACTGATGAGGAAATGGAAGTCAAGTGACTTACTCAGTATCATAGAGCTTAATGTCTAGTCAGGCCAGATTTAGAATCCAGATCTGACCAAATACTTTTACAGACCTGTTAGCTTTATTAGCGTCTTTCTATTCAGTTTAACAAACACTTTGGGGATTTACTGGTGGAGAAATGGCTAACGGCAAAGTATTTCAGTATTTTATAAACCATACCCCAAATTTCTGTCTTTTGAGATTCATAACTAAATAGGATGAAGGGAGCAGTAAAAGATTGTCAGTACAGGTGTGGACTGCATTTTCACACTGCTTTCTGGATCTTTCCTCTACATTTCGCCGACAGATATGATGTTTTTGGTATGGGTTCTCATTTTAAATCTTTCTATTTTTTATGTATTTATTTAGACATTACAGTACAGACAGTAGTTCCTACTTTCACTGAATTTGGACCATAAAATCTGAACTTGTGTTTTTAAACTTAAAGTCATTGGGAAGAAAAATGAACTATTGTTGAACCATAAATATTATTTATTCTGTTTTTTAAACTAAGATTAACTTACTTTTGAGATAAACCTGGCATTACTACTATTGATCAGGCTCTCTTTTTATGGGAGTAAACAGCCATAATTCAGATGCTTTTTGATCTACCAGATAGAGCTACAAAGTCAATTTTTTACCAATGAAAGTTATATCTGAGACATTGTGTATTCTCTCTAAATATTTTATCTTTTCTGTGCAATTCTTCACTTTTTAAAAGTGATGTTATGAAATCCTTATTGATGATTTATTCACATTTTCCACTTTCTCTTTAGAGATTATAAGACAGACTGTGCCCTGGGTCACTTCTCATGCGCCAGCTATAATGTAGAGTTTCTGAACTGGAAGGACCTTAAGAATCCTGTGGTCTCGGGAGAAATGTCTGTTAGGTAGATTGTTCTTTGGTAGGATTGGTTTTGTTTTTAAGAGATTTATTCAGATATAATTAAGGTAAAATAAACTGCACAAGTTTAAATTATAAAATTTAATGTTTTGACACATGCATACACCTATGAAACCGTCACCACAATCAAAATATCAGCATATCTGTCATTCCCCAAATTTTTCTTGTTTCCTTTTGTGTTGCCTTTCTTCCCCCGTCAATCTCAGGGGACCATGGAACTGCTTTTGTTAATAAGAGATTAGTTTGCATTTTCTGGATTATGTATAAGTGGCATCATACATTGTATTGTGTGTGTGTATGTGTTTGAATGTGTGTGTTGTTGTTGTTTTACTCAGCCTGGTTATTTTGAGATTGTTGCATTTATCATTCATTTTTATTACTGTTATTATTTTTTCATGTTTATTTTTTTTTTGAGAGAGAGAGCATGAGCAGGGGAGGGGCAGAGAGAGAGGGAGACACAGAATCCGAAGCAGGCTTCAGACTCTGATCTGTCAGCACAGAGCCCGATGTGGGGCTCGAACCCACAAACTATGAAATCACGACCTGAGCTAAAAGTCAGACACTTAACCAGCTGAGCCACCCAGGCGCCCCTGGAAGTTACAGATTTTGATGTCAAATTTATCTGTTTTTACATTTGTTGCCTGTGCTTTTGGGGCAATAGCTAAGAAATCATTGCAAACCCAGTGTTCTGGAACTCTTCTTCTACATTTATTTCCAAGAGTATTACAGTGTAGATTGTGTGATTAGGCCTTTATCAGTTTTGAGTTAATTTTTGTATAGAGTGTAAGGTAGGGATCCAATTTCATTTTTTTGCATGTGGACATCCAGTTTCCTAACACCATTTGTTGATGACCCTGTCCTTTCCCCACTGAATGATGTGGTACCCTTCATCAAAAAACATTTGACTGTATGTGTGAGGGTTTGTTTCTGGGCTCTCTGTTCCATCTGTCTATATATCTATCTCTATACCAGTACCACACTTTTTTGATGAGTGTAGCTTTATAATAAGTTTTGAAATCAGGAAGTGTGAGACCTCCAATAATGTTTGAGAGTATCTTTTGAAGGGTATATATTCTTTTTTTTTTTTTAAGTTTATTTATTTATTTTGAGAGAGTACAAGTGGGGAGGAGCAGAGAGAGAGGGAGGGAGAGAGAATCCCAAGCAGACTCTGTGATGTCTGTGCAGAGCCTGATGCAGGGCTTGAACTCACAAACTGAGATCATGATCTGAGTCGAAATCAAGAGTTGGATGCTTAACTGACTGAGCCACCCAGGTGCCCCTGGGTTCATCAAATTCTTAATTTGATGAACTCCAATTTATCCATTTTAAAAATGTATTATACTTTTGAAGCTGTATCTAAGAAGTCTTTGTCTCACCCAGGATAACAGAGATTTTCTGGTATGTTTTCTTTCATAAATTTCATAGCATGAAGTTTTACATTTAGCTCTATGATCCATAGATCATACATTTCCTTTTAGCTCTGTGATCCAAATTTGGAGATAATTTTTACATGTGGCACAATGTGTGGGTTAGAGTTCATTTTTTTGCCTATAGTTATCAAGCTGTTGTGATATTATTTGATGAAAGGACTGTCCTTTCTTCATTGACTTTGCATCTTTGCCAAAATCAACTGACCATATATGTGTGGATCTGTTTCTCATTTGTCAGTTCTGTACTGTTGAGGTGTTTGTCTATGATTTATTTGTCTATGCTTATGCCGGTACCACACTTTCTAGATTACTGTAGTTTTATAATAAGTCTTGAAGTCAGTAGTGTATAAATCTTCCAACTTTGTACTTTTTTTCAAAGTGGTTTTACTATTTTAGTTGCTTTGGATTTCTGTATGACTTTTAAAATCAGCTTGTTAATTTCTAACCAAAGTGAGGGGGAAAAGTTGCCAAGATAATACAGAGAGTTCCCTGATAGTCCTTACCCAGTTTACCCAAATGCTGACATATTACATTAAGATTAAGATTACATTTGTCAAAAGTAAGAAACTAACACTGGTGTATTACCATCAGTAAACTATAGACTTTATTCAGATTTTATCAGTTGTTTTACTCATGTTCTTTTTCTGTTCCAAGATTAAGGATATTGCATTTAGACCTCAGGTCTTCTTGACAGTTGATCATTTTGAGGAGCATTGGTTAGCTGTTTTGTAAAATATCCCTCATTTGGGTTTGTCTGGTGTTTTTTCTTAGGTCTCACACATCTTTATTTTTTGGTGCTATTATAAATGGCATTGATTTTTAAATTTTAATTTCTGATTATTGCTAGAAATACAACTAATTTTTTGTGTATTGATCTTATAAACTGGTACTTAATAGTTCTAATGGGTTTTATGTAGATACAATAGGATTTTCTATTTAGACAATTATTGTATGTGACTAAAAGCAGTTTTACTTTATGTGGTCTGTATGTCCTTCCAGTATTCTTTCTAGCCAGGTGTACCTACTTGCTGCTTCAGGATTAATTTCTGTGAGGCAGAAGATCTCTAGAAAGCTTTTTTAGCAAAGGCAGAAGGTGACCTCAGAATGCAGCTATCATCCCGCCCACGTATGTCTCATTCTCATTAATCACCTTCTGGCATCATGGCAGCCTACTCTGTCCTGCCCTCTGATACTTTAGTCTGTCTGCCTTGCTTCTGATGCACTGTGTCACCCAGACTTCCCAGCCGAAGTAAGAGTGTTATTTCTTGGAAAAGTTCCTGTAAAAAGTTTCTAGTCAAATTGCCGGAAAAAAACAGTTGATGTAGCGTCTACTTGGATTTAGGTGTGCTTTCACATGCGTTATTCCGGTTCTCTTCCCCACAGCCCCTTGAGTCAGATAGTGTTATTCCTTCACCCAGCAGAAATGTTTACATACATACCCTTTGTCATGCGGCATGCGTAGGTTCTAGAGATACAGCAATGAACCACATCTACCCAGAAAGCAAGAGTAGCAAATACACAGTTGCTCGTTGTGATAGCTGCTTTGAGGAGAGGTGTTGGATGCTGTGAGGTAATGCGAATGCTTTCTGAGACAGACCTACAAGACCTGAGGGAAGAGTAGAAATTCTTAAGGGAAATAAGGGAAGAAGAGTATTTCAGACAGAAGGAGGAGCAGGTGTGAGGTTTCTGAGGTGGGAATGAACGTGAGACTTTGAGAGAGCGGGAGTGTGCCATCACTGTACAGATGAAGGCGCTGAAAGACTTGGAGGGGCTGAGCGACTTGCCAGAGGGTTCCACAGTAAGTGGAAGGGCCAGACCGGAGCCCAGGAGCACACAGTGCGTCCCAGGCAACTCTAGTATCCTGAGGTCAAAATAAAGTCAGTTAAATTGGATTTCTCATCGAAGCTGAGAATTCACCCAATTTCTATATAAAAATTACTAAAAATGTCTGTAACAAATTATATCATAGTCTGTTTAAATTCTTTGTAATGGGTCAATGTAGAAACAAAAATGAAATTAATCATATGTGGTATTGTTGTTTCTGTTATTATTGTTTTATACTGTGGGGCCCAGCCCTCCAGTAAGATAAGAATTCTCTGGGGGCATCTGGGTGGCTCAGTCGGTTAAGCATCCTACTCTTGGTTTCCGCTCAGGTCATGATCTCATGGTTCGTGGGCTTGAGCCCTGTGTCAGGCTCTAGTGTGGAGCCTGCTTGGGATTCTCTCTCTCTGTCTCTCTGTCTCTGTCTCTCTCCTCCCCTCCCTCTCTCTCTCTCTCTCCTCTTCTCCCCTCCTCCCCTGGTCCTTCTCTCTCTCTCTCTCAAAATAAATAAATAAATAAATAAAACTTAAAAAAACAAAAAGGTAAGAACTCTGTGTTCTAATACCAGAAGCCCACCACTTATAAAAGTTACACATACATGGACAAGTGACTTAAAAATCACTGAACTTGAGTCAGCATTTGCCATAAAAGGCGTGAGTGCATGTGTGTAGCAAGAGAGAAATGTGGTAACCAAACGTGATAAAATGTTACATCTAGGTTAGGGTATACAGGTGCTCATTCTATTACTTTTTCATATTTTCTGTAAGTTTTAAAATGTTCAGAATAAGAAGTTGGTATAAAAAGTCTCTGGACCTGTAATTTGTCTTTGGTTAAGAAGCAGGAAGGAGGGTCTTGTTGCCTGAGAATTTTTGAGAAAATGTGTTTGGAAGAAGCTTGAAATCTGTTCTGTACAGGTGTATTGTGATATTGTTAATTGCATTTTCTGCTTATTTTCACTGTGATAAATGACCTTCCGGAGGGTCATTGAATGTAAAAAGAATTTTCTTGAATAGACTTTTGCTGACATCTTGAGGGCTACTTAGAGTCACTCGATGACTTTTGGAAACTGACGCACGGTTCTCTCTGTGGCTGTCTGAATTTTTCAGTGAAACCTCCCGTGAGCAGGTATGGCAGTTGAGGCCATTTTATTGGTCCCAAAACTACCTTCTTTCTTAAGTTGCCACCTACTTGACATTAGCATGTCTGCCTTACCACTGGGTATCATGGAAGGTAGATATGCTTTTGTGAATATTCTCCCATTACCAAGTGGCATGTATGCCCATAATACAAAGATGGGTTAATATTAAGAAATAGAAATCCCCACCACTAGCTAAAATTAAAGGAAACCAGCTTATCTTATCAGTTAATTCTGAGAGACTTGATAAAACCCAGTATAGGTTCTTGGAAGAAATTAATGAGGCAGAGTGTATGAATCAGCCGTTGCTTGCACTGAATTTTTTAAATCTTTAATGACTATTCATTGCTTCATAATGTGTTGCAACGTCAAATTGAGGTGTGACCCATGTCTGAATTGAGTTGTGAAATCTGTCTAAGCCATAAATTTTGTATATTGTCTTGCATTTGGGAATTTCCACCATTGCTGTGTTACTGGTGTCTTTCTTTTGTCAGCCCTATTTAAGAATTAAGGATGAGGTGAGACCATAAAGTCAGAAAACAAACAACATAATTATATGACAATATAAAAATGTAATGGCTCTAATTTTCAAAAAAACATTCCAAGTGAGTATTTTCAAAGTAGCTCCTTAGGGAGGCAATGCATGTACTCATTCCTTAGAACGTGTTGGGAATTCCTTGGGAGTTGTCCTCTGCGCCACTTTACTAGTCCACCAGGAAAACCCATCTCCGTGCAGTCACAGGGTAGCCTTCTTCAGTTTGCTGCCTGTATTTTTCCTTCTCTCTCCCTCTTCCACCCATCAGCATCCTGTGGAGTGCTTTCTGCCCTATCTTGACTTCACTTCTTTATATGCCCTTCTTAGGACTTTGTGTTCAAAGGTTCAGCTAACTAGGTTGAGAACTTAGAACTGGAGAAAGGAAGAAGGCAAAAGGTAGGTGTAACAGGCTGATTTCACCCAGTCAGCCCTTTTGTTTCTGTGTGTGAGCTAGATGCGTCAGCTTTGATCTCCTCCAACCTGTCTCCCCACCAAAACAAACAAACAAAAAAATAGGTTGGGGGAGGTTGGGAACTTTGGAAGCAGAATTTTGAACTCAGACTAACACTAAAGTGTCATCAGGAAGTTTCCAACGTTTTAAGTTGAGGTATATTTTTTGAAACCCCAGCGTAAAACTTGTAGCTTAAATGACCCTTATCTAGGGTTAAAATTTAGTTCACTTCCAAAGTCCCTGAATTCTTCACTGTTGCATTTATTTAAAAAAAAATTTTTTTTTTTTAACATTTATTCATTTTTGAGAGAAAGACAGCGTGAGCCAGGAAGGGGTGGAGAGAGAGGGAGACACAGAATCTGAAGCAGGCCCCAGGCTCTGAGCTGTCAGTACAGAGCCCAACGCGGGGTTCAAACCCACAAACCGTGAGATCGTCACCTGAGCTGAAGTTGGACGCCTAACTGACACACAGGCACCCCTCCATGTTGCATTTAACAAAGGGAACAAAGTAGGAGGAAGAGAAAAAAGAAAAGGAAGTCGAGGCAATTAAAGAAACAGAATCAAGGAGTAAAATGTGGAACAACCTCTTCTCTACCCACTGGGCATTTATGTCCTGTGATGGCAGCAGAACAGGTGTCCTCCCTCATCCTGCATAGGACTAAGATGCCAAGTTTCATCCATGTCACAGAGCTCACAATCACCCTTTTAGTTTGTCCCATCTGGAGGGTCCATGAAAGGAATCTCTACATCTCTGGTATACAGTATAAGAGAAGTATGCTAAGTATACTAAGTATACTAAGAACAGTATAAGAGAAACTCTCTATAGTAAGTCACCAATAACTATAGAGGGTTTCTCTTATACTGTACTTACGGAATCCACACATCTTTTTGCTACATGTATTTTGTATTACAAGTTTTTACAAATTTCATTTAAGATTCTAGCCTGTGGAAACAAAGTAGCAGCAATAATAGTAATAGTGATGATAATAATATAAAATAATAATGATAATAATAATAATAAATGTAAATTCTATAAACTCCATAAAATAAAACTCTATAATAATAAATGTAAACTCTATAATAGCAAGGACCTTGTCTTTTTACCCTTGTGTCCCCAGCACTGGAATGATGCCTAGCACATAGGAGGTGCACGATTATAGTTATTGAATAGATGGATGGATAAATGTAATGAGTAGTAGCCAGCTTTTATGAACTCTTAGTTTTGTAGGTATTCCATTAAGTACTTCAAATAAGTTATCTCATTATCTCCCAACAGTACGATTAAGTATTTTCTGCAGTATTTCATCAAATCTAACTTGGCGTTGATTACAAGGCACACTTTTATCTGTAACTGAAAAAAAAAAAAAAACCACCGAAAAATTATACAACACAGTGCTTTCCTATCACTTAGAATTTTTTTATGATAAGAGCTATTTTAGACCTAAAGATTTTTTTGGTCATATCATTAGTGTGTATACCCAAAAAGGAAAATAAATTTGTTCAAGTAATCCTGAAACAATTTCACATTCAGAATCTGACTGTTATACACCACTTTTCAATTCTGAGTCATTGATTTTTGTGTTTTCCACACAATATTGACTTCTGTGCCATTAAGAGTGTTGGTAATGCTCTTGATTAAAGAGTGTTATCCTGCTTTTTCTAGGATTTTCTTCCAAGCTGCTGATACCCATTCTGGAAGTATTCATGCTGGCACTTAACTCTTTGAATACCTTAGAGGTTTTTGTTTTTTTCTTTCCATTGAAACATGTCACTGCTTGTTAAGCAACTTTAATCAAAGTCAGCAAGATATAATCAAAATGTTAACAGTGGTTTTCCTCGGTGGTGGTTGGATTACAAATTGTTCCTGTTTTATTCTTTGTAATTGTCTTTCTTTTCCAAAATTTCTACACATATACACAGTTCAAACTTGCCTTTGCTTCACCTGTCGTTCATGGTCTCCCTTTGTCTCATCTTCTGCATCCTCCTTGTCTGGGGAGTGTGGAAGTTAAATTCATCACTCTCCCTGGTGGTGCTGCTGCTTTAGATGGAGAAAGTCCCATCAATCTGCCCCTGGTGGGACCAGGATCTCTGCTGACCTCCAGTGGCTGTAGGGTGCATGGCACTCAGCAAGAGCCATTTCATACATTATCTGTTGGGAGGTGCAGAACATTCAGACTCTTGCTAGCTAGCATTTTTAGGAAAGTACTTTGTAACTGACCTTGAACTAAGCAGCACATGTTCCCAAATACCAGAGTTATTCTTACCTGTGTGCCTTCCCATACAATTTGAACTTTCCACAATGGAAATTGGGAAGCGTTTGTTAGACCAATATGTAAATGAGTCATTAAGAATAAGAAAATTATTATAAACAGCAATATTGGAATATTAGAAACATCAGACTTGCTAAGATCAGACTAGATCTTAATTCTCACCACAAAAAATGTTAGTTACGTGAAGTGATAGAGGTGCAAGCTAATACTACAGTGACAATCATACTACAGTATATATATTTATTAATGTATCAGATCACCATGTTGTATGCCTTAAGCTACACAGTGTTATATATCAAATATATTTCCATTAAAAAAGTAAAAGGAAGAAGATGAAGAAAATATCCACCGAAGAATTCATGTGCACAAAACAGAATTTGGATGCCCAGTGGCAGCCTGAATCCAGAGTAAGCCTGTAGGCTTTGTTTGTAATCTTTCTGTTTAGGGTTTTATTTTGTTGTGGTGTTTCATTCCTGTTGTTTTTCCCTCCATGTGGGGAGGGCATGGTTTGGGAATGGAAAAAATACAGAGGCAGCAGTGGTCCTCCTCCCTGAACCAGAAGAACAGTAAGACCTTCCTGTTGAAGTCATTGCCAGGGGTAATCACAGCAGGGAGACACATTGCGGAGATAAGAGCTGAGGCACTTTTCCCATGTGGAACCCTGCTGGGCCTGAGTGAGCAAGGTGGTGGGCGGGCAGGCAGGCAGAGCCTTTCAAGGAAAAGTGACCACTGAAGCAAAAATACATGCTAATTTTCTAATCAGCGAGCTGTTAACCTTCTGAAATTTATAATTCCTTTGACATGCATTTTAACATTTGATCCATCCAGTTAATTAAAAAAAACATTTATTATACCCCTTAAATCATTCTTTGTTATATTGTCAAAATGTCACGTTATAATTATCTTAAAATCATTTTTGACCAAAGCTTGTAAAAAGTCACCTTTATGTCTGAGATTATTGATTAATGTAATTTTAAGGTTTTTGCTCCTTAATAATTAAAAGCCACCTCATTATGCAGCGTACCTGCTGCCATGATGTTGTTTGAGAATTAAGCAGGCAAGTGTCTGTTCTTCCAGTAGTCTTCAAGTCTTATTCAATCTTTTTCTATCCATAACTAGAATTTTAAGGCAACCTAGAGGTTGTAATGTTGAAGTTTGTAAACAGACTCTTGGTACACCTGCCAGGTCTGTTGCAGTAGTTTCCTTACTGGTCTCCCTGTTCCTCCCAGATTTACTGCTAGGTGAATATTTTTACAGCCCGCTTCTACTGCTCAGTGGCTGCTTTGTACATGTCAGGTAACACTCAGACTCCATTAGCCTAGAATTTAAGTCTGTCTGGAGTACACCTATAGCCTTATTTATTTTACTTCTGGTTTTTGCATGTTTGCTATCAGCACACTACTTGCCCATTATGCCCACTAATTTAAGAAAGTTAATGACTCCAGCAGTGCCTCTTGGCCGTTTTCATACTGACCTTTAGGCCACAAATAGAAAATGGATGTTTCCAATTAGACTAGTCCCTTTCTTAATAGGTCTATGTCATAAACTTTCTGCCAAATCCTTTGGGGATTAGAAAAATTCCTTGGCTTTCTACTGGCAAATTAGGCACCAGCTAGGCGAGTTTAGCCTTATTAACACTATGTACCTAAATTGGACTTAGAGGGAATATTTTCCCTTTGTGGAGCTTCATATTAATGAATTTAAAAACTTTTAATTATTATTTTGCCAATAGGATGGGCAAAATGTTTTCTGGTGGTTTTCATTTGTAACCTCTTGATTACAGGTGAGCATGTTTTTACATGTTTACTGTGTTTCTTTTATAAATCAACTGATACAGGGGCGCCTGGGTAGCACAGTTGGTTTAGCGTCTGACTTTGGCTCAGGTCATGATCTCACAGTCTGTGAGTTCGAGCCCTGCGTTGGGCTCTGTGCTGACAGCGTAGAGCCTGGAGCCTGCTTCAGATTCTGTCTCCCTCTCTCTCTGCCCCTTCCCCTGCTAACGCTCTCTCTTTCTCTCTCTCAAAAATAAACATTAAAAAAAATTTTTTATAAATCAACTAATACCTTTAGTCCGGTTATCTTTCTGGTGGTCCTTTTGTTGATTTTGTTATGTATTCTGAATATTATTGTCTCTAATATATGTCACAGAAATCTTCCAATTTTTCTTAAAAATTCATGGTGTTCTTCATCATCTAGATGCTTCCTAGCCTACGCAGCTTCAAAATCTGCAAATGTCTTGGTTATATGTTTGATGCTGATGCAGGCCCTCTCCACAAATAGACCTTGTTTCCTAAGCACCACGAGGCCATAGGGATGTTACTCTGCTTTTCTGTTCCAGCCTTCAGCTTCCTGTGCCTCCCACGTGCTCAGTAAATATCCTCTGGGGGAAACTTGCTGTGTGTTTCAGGGTCCTTATCATCCACCATTCCAGCCCAGGTGACTATGAAAAGCTTCACTGAGTTCTCTTGCTGTCTGTGCACGCATAATCCTCGGCCCTAAATCTGCACCAATTGCAGATTTATTTTTTTTACGTAGTTTATTGTCAACTTGGCTAACATACAGTGTGAAAAGTGTGCTCTTGGTTTTTGGGGGTAGATTCCCATGGTTCATCGCTTACATACAACAGCCATTGCTCATCCCAACAGGTGCCCTCCTCAATGCCCATCACCCATTTTCCCCTCTCCCCCGCATCCCCATCCACTCTCAGTTTGTTCTCTGTACTTAAGAGTCTCTTATGGTTTGCCTCTCTCCCTCTCTGTTTGTAACTATTTTTTCCCCTTCTCCTCCCTCATGGTCTTCTGTTAAATTTCTCAAGATCCAAATATGAGTGAAAACATATGATGTTTCCTTCTCTGCCTGACTTATTTCACTCAGCATAATAGCTTCCAGTTCCATCCACATTGCTGCAAATGGCAGATTTAATTTCTAAGAGGAATTGCATAGTAAACGTATAGGAGAGAAAATAGCCAGTGGGTGATTTTTGCTCACTTAGGAATGGTCCCTTCCTTCCTAGAATTTTAATTCATGTAGTCTTCATTGGTTTCATGGTGTCTGATGTCTGTAAAAATGTGATTTTTAAAAAATCGGTTTTTCCCTAGTTGTCACAGCAGGAGCAGTAGATTTCTGCTACCTACTACATCCCACTTGGAAATGGAAATTCTTTAGTAGATTCCCTTTTGAATTTTCTGTGAATCCAATAAGATTGGCTGCAAATAATAACATTTTTATTTCTTTTCCAATATATGTATGCTTTCTTATTAAATGACTGAGAACCCCACTACAGTGTTCTTACAGAAGGGATAGCAGACATCTGTATTTCTTTCTTGATCTCAGCAGGACAGCTTTCAGTATTTTACTGTCAAGTTGTTTGGTAGTTGTTTATTTAGATATCCTTTATCAGATTACGGAAGTTCCCTTCTGTTGCTAGTTTGCCAAAAACCTTTAAGTCTGGATGGATGTTGAATTTTATCCAATGTTTCTCTGCTTCTTTTGAGAGGCACAGTAGTCCCCCTTGTCTGTGGTTTTGCTTTCTGTGGTTTCAGTTCACAGTCAAGTACAGTTCCAAAGCTGATGAATTGTCAGAAGGTCAGTAGTAGCCTAGCATTACATCACAACACCTACGTCATTCATCTCATTTCATCTCATCACATAGTCATGTTATCTCACATCACCACAAGAAGGGTAAATATAGTACAAGAAGATATTTTGAGAGAGAGAGAGACCACATTCATGTAACTTTTATTACAGTGTATTGTTATAATTGTTCCATTTTATTGTTGTTGTTAATCTCCTTACTGTGCCTAACTCATAAATTGAACTTTATCACAGGTCTGTATGTATAGGAAAAGACCATAGTATATAAAGGGTTCGGTATTACCCATGGTTTCAGGCATCCACTGGGGGCCTGAGAACATATCCCTTGTGGATAAGGGCGTGGGGGGGGCACTTAGTGCAATTTTCCTCTTTTATCCTGTTAATGTCATGAATTACATCAATTGATTTTCAAACGTTAAACTGAAGTGCTAGACCAAATCTAGCTTGTGATGTATTATCCTTTGTACACAGTGCCAAATTTAGTTTAATATTTTCAAGTTTTGCATCTGTGTTCTTGAGTAAGACTAACATATACTTTACTTTTCTCATCATTTCCTTGTCAGATTTGGCAGAAGGATTATGCTGACCTCATAAAGTCAGTCAGGAAATGTTCACTCTTTTTGTATTTTCTGGAACATTTGTATAAACAGCATTATTGGCTGCTTAAATGTTTGGTAAAACTTGATGGTGAAGCATTCTAGAAATGGAGTTTTCTTTGTGGGAAGGCTTTGGATTATGGATTCAATTTACCTAATAATTTTAGGACCACTTACGTTTTCTATTTATTCTGGTGTCAGTTTGGTAAGTTGTGCTTTAATGGGAATTTTTTTAATTAAGTTTTTAATTTTAATTCCAGTATAGTTACTATACAGTGTTATATTCATTTCAGGTGGACAGTAAAGTGATTGAACAACTCTATACATTGCTCAGTACTCATGATGATGAGTATGCTCTTAATCTCCATCTGCTATTTCACCCATCTCCACCCCCCCTTGTACCCATCGGTTTGTTCTCTGTAGTTAAGAGTCTGTTTCTTGGTTTGTCTCTCTCTCTTTTTTCCCTTTGCTTGTTGGTTTTGTTTCTTAATTTCCACGTATGTGTGAGATCTTAGCTGACTGACTTATTTCACTTGGTATTATACCCTCTAGCTCCATCCGTGTTGTTGCAAATGGCAAGATTTCATTCTTTTTTTAGTGGCTGAATAATATTCCGTTGTACATATATACCACATCTTTATCCCTTTGTTTGTCAGTGGACACCTGGGCTGATTCCATAATTTGGCTGTTGTAAATAATGCTGCAATAAACATAGGGGTGCATACATCCTTTCAAATTAGTGTTTTTGTATTCTTTGGGTAAATATCCAGTAGTGTGATTACTGGATCATAGAGTAGTTCTGTTGAAAAATTTTTGAGGAACCTCCATATTGTCTTCCACAGTGGCTGCACCAGTTTGCATTCCTGCCAACAGTGCAAGAGGGTTCCCCTTCTTCCACATCCTTGCCAGCACCTGTTGTTTCTTGTGTTGTTGATTTTAGCCATTCTGACAGGTATGGCGTGATATCTCATTGTGGTTTTGATTTGCATTTCTCTGATGGTGAGTAGTGTTGAGCAACTTTCCATGTGTCTGTTGGCCATCTGGATGTCTTTGTAGAAATAATGGAAGTATTAAAACTTTATCTAAATCTCCAAACTTATTGTCATTATGTTATTGATAATATTCTCTTAATATCCAAGTTAAATATTCCTGCTACATTCCTTAAATTAATTGTTTTCTCTCTCATTTTTTTTCTTGATCGGTCTCTCTAGTGGTTTATCAATTTTATTAGTCTTAACAAAAACCAAATTTTGGCTTTTTTGATCTTTTCTATTGTATATTTGTTTTCCACCTCATTAATTTTTGCTTTTATCTTTCTCATTCACTTCTCTATTCCTTGTTTTTAATTTGTTCTCTTTATAAATTTTTAAGATTAATGCTTAGCTCTGTTTTTCAGCCCTTTCCCTCTAACATCCATTTTAATGTCATAAATTTACTCTGTGTATCACTTTGGCTACATGCGGCAAATTCTGATATGTATTTTCATTATCATTCAGTTTCTCTTTGTGGTTTCATCTCTGATCAATGTCTGTATAGTTTTTTAATTCTCATAAGTTGAATCATTTGAAAGTTGTTGAGAATTTTTTCGTGACTCATCGTGTTGATTTTTTACATGGTGTGCACACCTGCAAAGAATTTGTATTCCACAGCCTCGGGGTAGTTTGTCCTCTCTGTGCCAGTTTAGTCAAGTTTCTTGGTTGCATTGTTCAGATTCTCTTTATTTTTATTTATCAGTTGCTGAGAGAAATGTGTTAAAAATTTTATTATAGATTGATCTTTGTAGTTCTGTAAGTTTTTATTTTATATATTTTTAGGCTGTTACTTGATGTATACAAATCAGAATTGTATCTGCCTGTGGAATTGAACTTTTTATTATGAAGGGTCCCTCTTGGTCTGTAGCACTGGTTTTTGCCTTAATATCTGCTTATTTACTATTAGATAGCTATACAAGATTTCTTTTGATCAGTCTTTGCACAGGATATTTTTCCTCAGCCTTTTTCTTTCAAGCTTTGAGCATCCTTATGTTTAGATGTGTATTTTATAACTAGTATATAGTTAGATTTTACTTCTGCACGTTTGTCAAAGATCACTTCTATATGTATATGTAGGTCGATTTCTGGTTTCTATTCCATTAATCTGTTTATCTTTATGCCAGTAACACACTGTCTAGATTCCTGCAGGTGTACAGTAAGTGTTGAAATCCACTGGTTTAAGCTCTCTAGTTTTGTTTATCAGGGATATTGGTAATTTTCTTACAGTGTCTTTGGTTTTAGAGAAAGGGTAATACTGGTATCATAGAATGAATTGGGAAGTAAACCTTTCTATTCAGTTTTTGGGAAAACTTTGTGCAGAAATGGGATTATTTATTCCTTAAATATTTGGTAGCTTTGGCCAGTTCTCATCATGGCTTTTTGCTGGTAGTTCCAATTCAAATTAAATATTACAGGGCTTTTACTTAATTTTCTTAGTTTTCTCTTTGTATCTTTTTTTTCTCTTATGCTGAAAATCTTGACTCTTAGTGGCATTAGCATAATTGCTCGTGTGCTTTATCTATAATATGTGTGTTTATTTCAAAATAACAATGCTAGTATTACAGTTTTTTAAAATGAATTTTATTTTACTATTAAAAACATTTCCATAGTTCCAAAATCAAAAGTATAAATCCAAGGTATAGCCAGGGAAAACTAAATTCCATCTATGACCTTTTCTTGCTTTTTCTCCCATTGATGGTATTTTTGGGGGGGGGGTGGGCCCAAAGATTATATGTACTTGCTTATATCTCGTATACTCATATCTCACATACTTGTTTATATATATCTCATATACTTGTGTTTTTTTACTTAACAGTGTATCTGGGTAATTGCTCTTTAGCAATACAGAGCGATGTTTTTTGTTCCTTTATGTAAGATCCTACTACTTCATTGTATGGGTGTACCATACCTTATTTAAGTAGTCCTTTATTGATGGATATTTAGGGGAAACAGTAACTTTTATTTTTTATTTTATTTAAAAATTTTTTTTAATGTTTATTTATGTTTGAGAGAGAGAAAGAGAGAGACCGAGTGCGAGTGGGGGAGCTCAGAGAGAGGGAGACACAGAATCCGAAGCAGGCTCCAGGCTCTGAGCTGTCAGCACAGAGCCCAATGTGGGACTCAAATTCACGGACCGTGAGATCATGACCTGAGCCAAAGTCAAGACGCTCAACCAACTGAGCCACCCAGGCGCCCCGAAACAGTAACTTTTAAAAAGACATTTTCCATATTCCAGAGCAGAGCATTGTGGCATTGGCCAGTAGAACTATTTAACCTAATTTTAACAACATTTTATATTCTCATTTCTGCATCACTGTAAGCACTCATTTTATGATATGCTAGGTTTCACCATATAGTGCGCTAGGGACTGAATGTGTTTTTTCATTAGGAAGTTAAAGTTTCTTTTTATTATTTCCCTGGGCTGGTTTTCTTGTAAGTAGGGTAACCCTAAGCCTTTGTGGCCTTTGCCTAATAACAAGCGCCTCTGTTTATCTTAAAAGACTTTCGCTTGCTTGTGAAAGCACTCTTACTCTCAATTTGTAGCACCTATTTAAGTAAGTTAATTCCTTGCTCAGGTGATAGAACCCACCATTCTCATGACACCTCAAAGGTGTGTTTTCTCATTATAGCCTATCAGGTTGAAAAAGGGCTGGTAGTGATATATCCACTAGTCTTCTGTTCAAGAAGTACCAGCTTCGAATCCAAACAGATTAGTGTCTATTAAATATGTGTATATTATGATATCTTACTATTATTTCAGATTTCTGTGATCTGGTGAATAAAATACTCTCCTTGGCCTCATATATAACCAGTAGTTCCCTTGTTTGCTTGTATTTGTCTTTGTTCAAAGGATTTTAGTAGTAAAGTGTGATATCCTCCTTTGTAAGTCCTCCATGGAGTTCACCAGAGTGTTATGTGATCTAACGTAGCCTTCTTTCTTTGAGAACCCATATTCCCTACTTAACCTCTAATACATCATTTTAACTTTCTCTGGTGGTTTATCCTAGAGAAAACAGAATACAACCTTGACTGACCAGGTATTATAAGTACTTTCCCCTCTTCCTGGGCAGTGCAAAACCTTAAAATACTTAGAGTCATTAGCCTCCTTCTCACCTCCTCTATCCCAGCTTATATGTTGCCGGTGTCATCGTGTATTTTAGCTTGTGCCAAACCCCACAAGGCATAACTGTTACTGTTTTGTATAGTCAGTATTCATTTAGATTTTTAAAACCGCTTTATTGAGGTATAATTGACATATAGAAAACTTACATATTTAAAATGTACAGATTGGTAAGTTTGAGCTGTGTATACACCCATGAAACGGTCAGCACACATATGTATGTGCATACGCTCTAGTACACTTGTTTCTACCATAGAACCTCTTAGAAAATGAAGGAGGTCGGCACAGCCGTATTGCAGTTCTGTTGGGTTTTATAGTCACTAGAATGGGAGGCGGGGTAAGAGAATTTCCATGGTTTGTTGTGCCACCATTTTAGGATTCTCTCATTTTATGTATTTATTTATTTTAAGTTTATTTATTTGGGGAGAGAGAGAGCACACGTGACTCTGAGTGGGGGAGGGGCAGAGAGAGTGGGAGAGAGAATCCCAAGCAGGTTCCACACTGTCAGCTGGGAGCCAGATGTGGTGCTCAATCCCACAAACTGTGAGATCATGACCTCAGCTGACATCAGGAGTTGGGCACTTAACTGACCGAGCCACCCAGGTGCCCCTGCCTTCAGGCTTTCCGTTAAAAACTCAGTTAATAAAAAAAAAAATGTCACCTGTTTTAGGCCACTTCACTGCCCTCTCAGGTCCCCTTCATTTAAAAAATTCAGTGCATCTTTTATCATTTTCACGTATGTGAGTAGTATGGTATTTGAGCTTCTCTAGTGCCTAGAAGATACTGATTTCTTGTATTTGCCACCTCTTGGAAATAACAACAGAAATACTTTTTTTTACATTCTGATTTGGTCTATATCTTAGTAATTGTGATTTCTGCAAATGAGATCAGTATACCTTTTGATGTAGATTCTTATTTTGAGACTTATAAACACTCATAATTTTAAGGATTTGTGTGTGTGTGTGTGTGTGTGTGTATGTGTGTGTGTGTGTGTGTGTGTGTGTTCTTTTTAAAATCTCCACTGCCTAGGAATATACCCATAGGTCATAATAAAGGGACTTTTCTTTTAGTGTATACTGTTGACTTTGGGGTTTTATTGCATTAGCTAACACAAAATTTGTGGATTTGGGATTGTGAATAATTCTTCTAGCAAAGAATCTAATATTTTTAGCTTTGAAAGTAGTTTAAATTTAAATTTAGTTTTCTTTTGTTAAATGCTGTAAGAGATTCTCACATGTACAAAGTAAGGTGAGTAACTATTTTCAAAATCGGAATTTTGCACATTCTGATTACTTTCTGGAATCTATAATGTTTACTAACACTAAGAGTTTACTGTGTCATGCATTTGTATTATCTCATTTAATCCTTAAAACTACCCTATGTGGTAGAAATTATTATCCTTACGTAACAGATGAGAAACTAAGGCATGGAGAGTTGATACAACTTACAAATTCATACAACCAATAAATAGCAGATTTGGGATTTAAACCAGGCAATATATGTCCAGAGCCTGGCGCTTAATCAATATAAATTTGCCATGATTAATTTTTTTCTCTAACACTGAAAAATAATTATATGAACCAAAATATTCTCACTAAATAATTTTAAGGTTTTTGACTGTTGGGCTAATGCGCTTACCCAGACCAAGTACGAAGGTGAAGTTAATTTTTTTTTTCATTCTTTTAGCTGATATAGCCCAGAGATACAGGATAAGCAAATACCCAACCCTCAAATTATTTCGTAATGGGATGATGATGAAGAGAGAATACAGGGGTCAGCGATCAGTGAAAGCACTTGCAGATTACATCAGGCAACAAAAAAGCGACCCCGTTCAAGAACTTCATGACTTAGCAGAAATCACCACTCTTGATGTAAGTTGTTAACTTTTACTGGATCAAATGAACATTGCCTGTTTAGTTGATGTAAACAGATTCTTATGCAATCAAAGAACCTGAACATTTTCTTATATTTTATTGCAGTGAATTTGACATATACATACTTAGCGAGTTGAATTTTCCTTGAATCAATTCTAGAGGGAAATGCTAATGTTTTACTGAACCTTTGGATAAAATATATAGCATCCAGTAGAGCTGTACTAATTTAAATTAATTGAGGGCAAAGAGTAGCCTGGGTTATGAAACCTAGAAGTTAACCTTAGGTATACGGGTATATGCAACCAGAGTTTCCAGATTTTCCTTAGTGGAGACCCTCAGGCTATCTGCTCTAATTACTTCTGTGTCGGTTCTTTGTATAACTTAGTGTCATCTAAAATAGCCTTCCCTTAATAAAAACCCTTTCCATTATATACTAAGTAGTGTTAAAAAAAAAAAATGAGTTGGGGCTTTGGGCTGTCAGGGTCGGTTTTGAGATTTGACTTTTACGTGCTAGTGAGCTAGGCAGTTAGTTACCCTTTCCTGGATGCTTTCAGAAAACACAAGGCCCCTGCGTCAGAGACAAAGGACATTATTGCTCACATCCCAGGAAACAATGGGACCAGGTTTGCATTTGTGTCCTTGCCCTCCAAGTCCTGTGGAGGGGACAGGGAGGGTCCAGACCGGTGCCTGCACATGCTGTGGGTTCTGTTGCAGGAGAACTCCCGTTTCAGAGCCAGCAGTAAGCCTGCTGCTTGTCCCGGAGGGAGACATTACCTCACATTCCCATGTTGCTTGCTGCAAATGCAAGCCTGAGAAATGGCCTGGATAAAGGGTGGACAGGATCTTGCACGTGGCTGTGCCTAAATTTGTAGGAATATGACAGACCCATGAAGAAGACTCTACCAACTGTAATACGTTGTGAACCGGTGTCCTATTTTAAGAATAGTCACCCTGTTTAGGAATAGATTATCACTGATTAGTTAAAATGAGCTGCTAGAAGGAAATGTTTATGATAACATTAGATGGCAGTTAAGATTGTTTTCAGCCTTCATGTCATCTTCAATAGTTTTGGACTAGGTGTTAAAATCAAAATATGCATTTATAGTCCTACTCCGTTTATACGTAATTGAACAACAGCTGGGTGAATGAAATAATATGTTTATAGCACTATATATGTTTGCAAAATAATCACATACTTTATTTTACAGCGCAGCAAAAGAAATATCATTGGATATTTTGAGCAAAAGGATTCAGAAAACTATAGAGTTTTTGAAAGAGTAGCAAATATTTTGCACGACGATTGTGCCTTTCTTTCTGCATTTGGGTAAGTATCTTAATGGAGAGTGTGTCAGTGGGTCAGCTTGGCTGCCATGTTAGATTCTGGTTGTGTGTGGTCATTTTCGGAAGATGAACTCTCCGGAGATGATCTCAGTTCCCATAAAGTCACCAACCAGTTTTCCTTACACCTGTCTGACCTCTTCAAGCGTTCTGTTTATTCTTCTTTCTGTGCCATCTTCTGCTTCAGAATATGGGTGAGCAGAAAAGAATGGACAAGTTAACGACTACCTCTCGTGCTCATTTACTAACACAAAACGCTAACTTGTGGGGTTTCCAAACTGAAACAACTCCCAGTCTTTCTCATTAAGAAGACTGGGTTTCGTTGTCTTGGTTAATCTCAGGTTCTCCACCACCTTTTCTTCTCCCTTCCCTGTCCCAGAGGAAGAGTCCTCCTTCCCAAGGTTAACTTCTTTACTTGTGTCTTTGTAACCATCCCTTCAGGAACCTCTGTGGCTTTCATCCATCAGTTGTCCTTGCTTTCTCATGTTTTCACCCTGACCCTTTTCATGAACTACTTTCTTTTTCCAAAAAACATGATTCTCTCTTTCCAGACCTTGAGCTATAATCCTGTCTCTTTCTTTTCATTCCCAAATGTTTTCAAAGACTAGTTTATGTTAGGCTACCTTGAATTTCTTAAACTCTAACCAGTGAAAAATCCTTACTCTTTTGGAAGCCGACTTTACCTTCATTACTCTCATGAAACTTCCCTCCACATGGTCACAAAACACTTCTTAATTCCCAAGTCCAGTGGGCTTTTTTTCAATCTTTAATCCTCTTCAGTTTCTCTGAAGGATGTGACACTCAACTACCCTGGTTTTTTCCTGCTATGTCTGAACTGTGTTACCTTGAATCCCCCTGGTTTGCTCCTTATCATTCTGATTTCTCTGACTTTCCTATTTTTTTTTCTTTCTCTCTCAATGGAATCATTCAGTAGTTCTTCCCCTTTATTTTCATTGGGGGTGTTCTCCACCATACTTTGACTTTTTGGAGTACTATTTCTCTTTTCCTTGGCCAATAACTGTTAGACTTAATTTTGGGGCCTATCTTGAGTAGAGCCCAGGTTTCTGGCACAGTGTGTCCTTTCCATTTTGTGACCTTCATCCTTGTTTTAATGCTTCTGTAGATTTTGTGTGCGTGTTTTGTTGTAAACACTATCAGTGATTTTTGGAGATCAATGTAGGAGTAAATAACAAAGGAACTGCTCCCTGCCTTGCTTTTCGCATGACTGCTTTCCAGCTGTACGGGCTGCTTGCTTGCGTCCTCACACACTGAGGGCACACTGAAGGCAGCAGAGCCCTCGCCCTTCCTGTTCTCCTAGACACCAGCTCCCCAGAGCTTTCCTGACAACTTTATATAAAAGAACACTGCCAGGAAGCCTGGGTGGCTCAGTTGGCTAAGCGTCCAACTCTTGATTTCGGCTCAGGTCACCATCTCACGGTTCATGGGTTCGAGCCCCTTGGAGGGCTCTACACTGACCATGCAGAGCCTGCTTGGGATTCTCATTCATTCTCTCTCTCTCTCTCTCTCTCTCTCTCTCTCTCTCTCTCCCGTTACCTGCTTGGGTGTGCTCGCTCGCTCTCTCAAAATAAATAAACATTAAAAAATAAAATAACACTGCCGTCATCCAGCTTATTAGCCTTTATCCACCTAGTTTTCTTCAGATCACTTTTTTTTTTTTTTTTTGGTTTCAATCACCCAAAATAAACGTATCTATTTGCTTGTCTCTCTTCCTACCAAAACGTAAGCTTCGCAAGAGCACAGGCACTGTCAGTTTTGTTCACTGCTGTGTACCCAGTGCCAAGACCATACCTGATACAAAGGAAGCACATAGTGAATAGGGAATGAATGAATGAACGAATGAGTGAGTGAAGTGTGTTCTTCCTTTTTGTTCCATCGGCATCAGTCTCAGCTAGCATCCCTTGCACGTCTCTCCTGTACTACTCTAGTTAGAAAATGGAGATAAATCTGTTCAAGTAATCCAAATATAATTTAGAAAAAAAGTTACCCATTTGACTTGGAATTTGTTGTAGAATTCAATCACCAAATATTGATGGACACATTTTATGTGCCAGAGTATATATGGTACAAGGCATAGGAAAAAACAGTGAACACATAAAAAATTTGGTTGTCGTGGAACTAAATAACTAGGTTATTTCAGTTCATCTACTTTTTTTTTTTTTATAAGTTTTGGTTTTAAAAAGAATTCATGATTGTCTGACTTGCAAGCAAATAATGTGTTTTTGTGATTGATTGATCTATGTGACCACATCAATGACCTTGACCCCAAGTTACTGGAAACAGGCTGGTGTCAAAAATAGCTTTTTAGTGCTAAAACTGCCATTCTACATTTATAAAATATTGAGTCACAAAAACAGCTAACTAAAATTTTCCTTTAAAAAAATGTGCCTTGGATTAAAGTTTTCCTTTAAATATATGGTTTTGTTGGTATTGCACAGTCTTATAAGTAGGAAAGATGATGGACAAGTATATATTTCAAGTCATTATAATACATGGCAAAACAGCTAGCCAATTCTGTTTCATTCAAGTATATTACTGCTATTATTTTTCTTGAGTATCGCTACTTCTCTCTTCCTATCAGAGCTGTTTCAAAACCAGAAAGATATAGTGGAGACAACATAATCTACAAACCACCAGGGGTAAGTTGCTATTTCTTAGTGTGTATAATTTTAAGTGTAATTTAAATGTATAGTATGATCTATATTTTTTATAATCTATAATTCATATTTTTTAATTCACAGAATCACAGACTTTGAGTATAAAAGGAACCTTAAGGCATCTTCTATTAATCCAAACTTTTTAAAGATGGGGACATAGAGGCTGAAAGTCAGATAGGGATTTAGTAGCCGAGCTGAGACTAGAGATCTCCTATCCCCAGGCCAGATCTACCTCTCTGTTTTGCATACGTTTTAAGACCCAAATGCAAAACAATGTTTCAGTGGTCTGTGATCACCACTCCTACCTGAGTCAGACCAGCCAAGCTCCTAGGTCTTCTGGGGTGTAAATTAACCTGATACTTGCCAGATAATAAGGAGCGTCTAGGTGGCTCTTAGCCCTTGGCTCAGAAGTTAAGTGTCTAAACTTAGAAGTAGCTGCTTAAGTCCAGATGATGGTAACCACAACCAAGAGGCAAAAATCACAGTCTGTGTCATCTTGTGTCCTTTCGTTTGACTTACCAGTATGTCACTGCCGTTTTCACACGCGTGCAAATAGAAAATTGTTGGTATTTTTTTTGGTTCATGGTTTTTATTTTAATGTTGTTTGTAGTGTCTTGATACAGTGAAGTTTTTAATTTTCATGTAGTCATATGAATGAAATTTTTGCTTAGAAAGATCATTTCCTCTTCCAAATTCAGAGAAGTATTTGCCTGTTATTTCATTAATAGTAGGTTCCATAGTGTGACCATCTCTAGGTTATCAGAATCCAGTGCAGTGTCTCACTGTGTATTTTGGTTGTTAAGCGCACAGGCTCTGGAATGAGATTCAGGTTTAACGTGTCAAATCTGCCACCTTCCTAGGTGTATAACTCTGGGAAAGTTCCTTAGCTTCTCTGACCTTCAGTTTGTTCATTAATAAAAATAGCCATGATAATAATAGTCCTTGCCTTTGGGGGATGTTTCAAGGATTAAATGAGTCAACACATATAAGGTGCTTACGACAAACAGTGCTTTGACACAGTAAGTTTACTCAGTTAATGGTAGCTACTGTTTTTGTCATCATTTTAAACACGTCATAAATATGGATTTTGAGTGAATGTGGAAAGAGATATTGTAGGTAATATTAGAGATAGCTATGCCTTAGATTTATATAGTATCTTGTATTTCTTAAGGCCTTTTTCCTGGAAGTTTCCACATTTTCTTCTAACATTTTCAACTCTAAGGGATAGCTAAATCAATTCATTTGGGTGATTCTTTTTCACAATGCCTGCCTGCCATTGGTAAAAATAAATAGTTAATTGACTCAAATCGGAGGAAAAGCAGAAGGCTTAGACATCACAGGTTGGGTAATTAGGTCTCTGATAAATTCAGACTTACCAGCTTTTTTACACAGCTCTCTTCCTTGGAAGTTTCATGATTTTTCATTTTTGGGTTTTTTTTGTTTTGTTTTGTTTTTCTTTTTTGTATACCCTGTAGATTTTCTGGGTCATAGATGGCTTAGAGAGTGCATTTTTACTAACACAGGTTAGATTCATTTAATTTTTTTCCCCCTGCTTTTGTAACAGCATTCTGCTCCAGATATGGTCTACTTGGGATCTATGACAAATTTCGATGGGACTTACAATTGGATTCAAGATAAATGCGTTCCTCTTGTTCGAGAAATAACGTTTGAAAATGGAGAGGTATGGCTTTCTAATGTGTGTTATCTTGAATTCAGATTTCTGAAAGAGCCAAGGTTCCTCCAGACATCTTACTGTTTTACTACAGACTTACCAATTGTAAAAAATCGTACAGTGAACAGAACTATATCGTAGCCGTTTCCGAAAAGAGGCCAGTGGTTCTTTGCCTTTACTGTCCCAGAACCCCTCTGTTGCATTTCCTGCCGTAGCAATGGTTGACTACAGCCTTGAAAATAAGTTTGACCATGGCCTCTCAGGTGATTCTGATACTCCCTCTTGGTTAAGGGGGTGCCTTTAGAAGCAGTGCGCTGCAGATTTCGGTTACAATTAATTATATACAGTGAGTAATCCTTTGCCATAAAGGATTTTTTGATTTTTCTGATTCCTGTCTACCCTAAAAGAATGAACTTGTGTCCTCTTTCATCATAATCATGACAGCGGTTATCAGTTATCATGTAACTGACCTCAGTGATCCCATGCTCCTGATCTAAGTCCATCTAAAGTCTTATAACTCTCACAGAAACAAAACACAAAAGCCTAAGATTGGAGGAGCAAATAACAAAGGCCTAGGTGTGTGACGTACATAGAGAGCTGTGCATTGCATGTTAAAGAATTAGAATTGTACAGGTCAGATTTTAAATATACAGCTCAAGAAATTATCAAGTGTGAACACACCCATACAACCACCACTTAGAGATTGGCAATTCTGTAAAGGCTCAGCTGGTAAATATTTTAGGCTTTGCAGTTTGTACGCTGTCTTGTCCCAAGTGCTTCAGCTCTGCAGTGGTGGCACAGAAGCAGCCTCAGACAAGACCTGCCCCAGGGAAGTGACGTTCAGTAAAGCTCGCTCGCGCTCTTTCCTAGTTTATCCTATGAGCACCTCTGCTACTTTGCTCAGTTCTCTAGGCTTCGGGTTTGTTTAGCTGAATACAATTTTTTATTGCATTAGTTTATTTACTCCTCAGAGGCTTAGAAAGAGTTAGTAACTTGTCCCGATTATTCACCTGCTCTCGTTGTTCTTGTAGGAATTGTTTCCAAAAGAGTTGAAAGGTGTAGACCTGGAAAACCTTAAACAACAAATAGGGGTTCCTCTCCCCACCTCCACAGTAGTTGACACATTTAAAAGTCTTTAGATTTTTATTACATGTTGTAACCAACCACCCCAAATTATTTAAACTATGAGGAAAGATTTGTTAGCCTCTAAAGCTGGTTGTCTTGATATCCCTCTCCTGAATCTTTTGATACCTATTTCATAAAGAATGTGTTGGTGGGGACACAAGTGAACAGGGAAGCCTAGGCAGCATAAACTACCGGCTACTATGTTAATGTATGTAAATGGGCATAGCAACCTAAGTGACATGGATGTATTCAAACTGCTTGTCTATTCATTATATCTCTCCTCATGGTCGTTGGTACATCCACCTCTTGCTTAGTGTTACAAAGCCGCATGTTATATTTGTTTTTACTTTTAACCTCCTCGCTCTTAACTTTTCTAAAAGGTGACCGCTGAGTCTTATTTCACTAGTACTTATTCAACAACGTGTGTCTTCATTTATGCAGTCATAGGCTGATCGCACGTTACTGTGTACAGTAATCTGTGAGCAAAAGAAAAGCAAAATGAGAGTCTCTGTTTTTAAGATGTTTTCAGTCCAGGAGCTAGCACATACAGCTAATGTAACATTAAAGACATGCCGCATGCCGCATGAGGGGCACTGGGAGATGTTCTGGGAATTCAGAGGACAGTGTTCATTTCTACCTTTGGCGGAAATGGAGTAGAAATCCAGGATGACTTTCTAGAAGAGGCTTTTCAGTTCTGTAACAAAAGGGCTAAAAGAGAAATAGAAGGGCCCACGGAAATGGTGAAGTAAGAGGAGGGGCCTGTGCATTAATGTTGAGTGTTGAGGGCACTGGTTAGACTTTACAGTGTAGATAATAAAGAGGTGGGTGGGAATCCAGACTTGGATGGAGGACTGGAACTGGGCTTGGAAATAAAAGGGACCAAATATAGTGGTGCTTTGAGGTTGTTAAACTAGTTGAAGTGGCCAGGCTAGAGCAGAGAAGTCCAAAGATGGAACTGTGGGAGTAGTAGAAGCAATGAATGGGTTGGGGAAAGAAAGAAAGAAAGAGAGAGAGAGAGAGAGAGAGAGAGAGAGAGAGAAAGAAAGAAAAGAAAAGAAAGAAAAGAAAGAAAGAGGACCAAAAAAATGTGAGCTAAAGAGATAAAAAGTGAGGAAGAAATTGTAAATCAGCTTGCTGAAAGATCACTGCAGTGCCCGGGGCCAGGGGCTGGGGGGCAAGAGAAGTAGACAGGGACTGCCAGTGATTGATTGAGTGTGCAGTTTCTTCTTGGAGCGATGCAAACGTTCTGGAATCAGGTACTGTCGATGTTTGAAAACCTTGTAATAAAATAAAACCTACCAAATTGTACACTTTAAAATGATGAACTTTTATGGTATGTGAATTACATCTCAATTTTTAAAAGGTAAACATAGGGCTCCTGGGTGGCTCAGGCAGTTGAGTGACTTTGGCTCAGGTCACGATCTCGCAGTCTGTGAGTTCGAGCCCCATGTCTGGCTCTGTGGTGACAGCTCAGAGCCTGGAGCCTGCTTCAGAATTTGTGTCTCCCTCTCTCTCTTTTCCTCCCCTGCTCGTGTTCTGTCTCTGTCTCAAAAATAAATAAACATTAAAAAAAATGTTTTTAAATATAAAGGTAAATGTGACAGGAAGCTTAATTATTCTGTGTACAAGTGTAACGGGCTTAAACACGGAAATAGAAACCACGAGCAAGCTCTTGTCCTGGAAGATAGGTTCCAGTTTCACTGTTTTAGGATAAAGGATGTTTGTGTTTTCTACTGTTGCAGTTTCTAAATGACAGAGAGACACGCAAAAGGATAGTTGATAGAAATAATTTTATTATAATAATTTTATTATGAGGCCCTTTCTGGACTTATCAGTCCAAACTTAGCATTTGTCAGAGAGAATAAATGATGAAAATATGCTGTCTACTTATCACATTTCTCTTGATTATTCTCAATAACAATAATAAACGTTCTTCAAGCACTCAGTAATTTTCAAGGCGTTTTTGCATACGTGCGTATACAAGGTACAAAACATACACATACATAGCGGTGTTAATGTCGATACATTGTGTATTGAAAACTGGCTGTCTTGTGGGGGTTTTTGTCTTTTGCTCTGAATCAAACACTTTTCAGCTTAGGGTCGTTCTCTTGTGAGTGGAGTGGATTTTGCAACAGACCTTAAAATGTGTGTTTGCCAATTAGATTTGTTGCTGGTATACGCACTTAGTTTTTCAGTGTTATTTTTGAAGACTGAAAATACTAATCCTGTTTCCTCCACCCTAAAGTCCACATCTTGTTGAAGAACCAGCATAGTTCCTCCTTTGGTCGGCTCATTGTTAAAATGTCCTGGTTTCAGCCAAAGGGAACTGATAGACCAGCCCAGTGGTTACTTTAAGTCAGATGAGTTCCAGCACTAGAGCAGGACATGTTTGTCCTCTGAGTGCCTGGGAACTTCAGGTAGAAGGGAGAAGGCTTCCTTCCTCCATCGAGGCTAATGTTTCTTTACACCACTGGACCCTCTTTTCCTGGGAAGTTGCAGCTGTTACACGTGTTACTTGGGTTGGGTTCAAATTGTTCCTACCTAGAACAATGGAGAGGCCTGATCATTCTTATTGAATACTTCTGTATACAGGAATTGACAGAAGAAGGACTGCCTTTTCTCATACTCTTCCACATGAAAGAAGATACGGAAAGTTTAGAAATATTCCAGAATGAAGTAGCCCGACAATTAATAAGTGAAAAAGGTAGACAGATTAAGGTGTTTATTTTCAGCCTTTCTTCTATCCCTCCCCTCCCCCATTACATTCATATCAATGTAAATGTATTTGGGTTAAGAGTTTAATAAGTAATGTTAACTCTACTTACCCCCTGAATTTACATGTAAACATGGGGGTGGGAGGCATTAGTGGAGCTAATATGAAGCGGTGGCTTTTTTTTTTAAACCATGACTCTATTAGCTCCCTAAAATAGCATGAAAAGTGGGGTCATGGGTGGACAACATTAGTTTTATGTACTTTATTCCAGCATCTTGATACTTTTCTGGTCCCTTTCTAATGGATAGTTCCAGAGATGTAAGTTCGAGACTTACACGGTCTAACATTTATTTCTAAATGAAAGAGAATTGAGTAGTTCTCTGTGGACTTCTTCAAACCATCAGAAAAGAGTATGAAATTATCACCTACTTTCCCTCTGTAGTTAGAGAAGAAAGAACAAAATAAAGTTAGGGCATTGTATACAGCCACGCCCTTACTGGTCACATAGTAAATATTTTGGGGTTGAATTACATTAAATGTCAACCAGTAGGGACTGGAAGGGCATCCTTGATGAAATGAAGATGGCCCCTTGAGAAGGGCTTGTATGTCAATTTCATGAACTTGCTGAAAACCCAGATGGGTAGGTGATTGCCCATTCAAGGGACAAAAAAAAAGGTCACCATAGCATTTATATTCAGGTTGAGTTCATATAATTTCTAAGGAAATTCTACTCTGCCCTAAGCACTACAATTCTACCTTTTTAAAATGTTGTAATATTTAGGTTGTAGTTTTGGTGATCTATAATACTCTAAAGCATATTGATTTTTCATTTCATTATTTATTTATTTGTCACTTTTCATGAACTTGTAATCTTATGAGAATATGATCAAGAAAATTCTAATCTGTCTCCAAATTCTATTTCTTATAAAGGTACCATAAACTTTTTACATGCTGACTGTGACAAATTTAGACATCCTCTTCTGCACATACAGAAAACTCCAGCTGATTGCCCTGTCATAGCTATTGACAGCTTTAGGCATATGTATGTGTTTGGAGACTTCAGGGATGTATTGTAAGTATTCTCTTTTCCCCCCTTTTTTTAATTACTGATCTGTGTCTCAAAAATGAACTTAAAACCATTGTTTGAATATTTTAAATAATCCTGTGTTGAACCAGTAATACTTTGTTATTTGGATAGCTGGGGTTTTATTTTTCACTCTAGAATGTAGTATGATTGACTGAGAATTATGATATATTCCTATAGAAATGCAGCATTACATGATCCTAATGCTTGGGAAAAGAAAATTTTTGCTTTTCCAGAAATTAGTTCTGAATGTTGTTTGGTGTTTGTCAGCATGTCAAAGAAAGTAGATTATAATCCTAGGTCATCTTAAAGGTACTTGGTAATATTGCTGCTCGTTTGTGGTATTTAAAGACCTTGAAGATGGCTATGACTAGGCATTTCTATGGGTATACGGCTATGAAACTTTCCAAGAACAGATAAGCTTTCTGAATCCATTCTCAGCTATTCATAGTATTAATAAACATATAAACCTGTAACTACCATAGATTTTAAATTTTTATGAGCTTTCTGAGATGTTAAATATAGTGGTTAAAAATGGAGACGTTTCTTCATATTTGAAAATTTTAAGCAACACAGGTATTAATTCAAATTAGACCTTTTCTTTTAAATTTATTTAAATACCCTTTTTTTTATGTCCAAAGATTAAAATTGCATAGTTAGAGGATGATCTGAAATCCTCTATTTATTGCAGAATAAACTACCTCACTCACTACTAAATATTTCATTAGAGATGTGGTTGTTTGATAGAAGATTCTCAGCCTTACCATATAGCCTAGATTTGAGTCCTGACTTGAGCAAGTCCCTTAACTTCTCTGTTCTTGTTTCTTTACACTTAAAATATGGTTGGTGGTACAACCTACCTGTTGAGATTGTTATGAAAATTAACGAGAGGGGATGGTTGTGTTATGAAGCATAAAGTACTAATAAATATTTGTCGTTTTTATTTTACCTACACTCAAAAGGATACCATTTAGCCTATTAACTCATTACATATTTATCCATGTCTTGTATATGACAATCTTTGTGTAATACAAACCAAGTCATATAAACCAGTGGTTTAAGGTTTACTAAGTCTGGGCCCTTGCCCTCAAAAGAACTCACACCCGAGTAGAGAAAGGAGACAATAGGGTAATAGGCAGTTGTGTTTTATGGTATGATAAGGACTCTGACAGAGTTCAACAGAGAGGTACTTGATCCAAGATCTAGAGGTGTGGATGCCTAAGGCAGGCCCTAAAGTTCTGGAGAAGCTTATCCTGGAGGGAAAAGGAGACAGGGCTTGGAGAAGGGGGACATTGGTAGAACCAAGCACGAGACTATGGCTGAATAAGTGGGAGTCGGGATGCTGAGGGCTGAGGCCATGAGAAGCAAGCAGCAGCTAGCTCGTGAAATCTCTGTGATGTGTTAGGGAAATTTGACATTATCTTCAAAACTCTGAAGTCAATGAAGGGTTTGAATCAGGAGGTTTTTAAATGTTTTCATTTTTTATTTTTTAAAGCTTATTATTTGAGAGAGAGAGGAAGTGCATGCACACGCACAGGATGGGCAGAGAGAGGAGAGAGGAGAGAGGGGAGAGAGAGAGAGAGAGAGAGAGAGAGAGAGAGAGAGAGAATATCCCAAGCAGGTTCTGTACTGTCAGAACAGAGTCTGATGCGGGGCTCGAACTCATGAAATGTGAGATCATGACCTGAGCAAAATCAAGAGGTGGAGCCACCCAGGTGCCCCCAGGAGGTTGTTTTTTAAAAATCACTCATGCAAACTGGAGAATAAATTAGAGTGAGTAGAAACAGAATCCAGGAGACTATTCAGTAATCCGGGCAAGAGTTGATGACAGACAACAAGTTGATTCCTGAATGAACAAATTGCCTAAATAAATTTCAGCAGTAGCACTAAGGCAAGACAGAAGCAGGAATCTTGAGATATTTTGTAGGTGGAATAGGAGGACTCGGTATCTTAATAAATGGGGGAAGGGAGCTGTGAGTGATGGCCAGGAATCTGACTGGCACTGCTAAGTGGGTTAGCCATTAACTGAGCTGGGAGCTCAGTAGAGGAGCAGCCTTGTGGCAAAGGTATTGGGTTCTCTTTCTTGGCATATTGATTTTGAGGTGCCTGTGGGCCACAAAGGAGGAGATTCCAGTAGGGAGTTTGCGTGGCTCCAGGATTCAAGAGGGAGGTAAGGGTGGGGTCTTGAACACATGAGGATATAGCTGAACTTATTGAAACAGATGAGATGACTTAGCACAGGATTGAAAATGGAACCCTGAGGAGTAGCAACACTGAAGGGGAGGACAGATGAAGGAACATGTGTAAAAGACTAAGGGGGAGGAGGAATCACAGAAGTGAAAGAAAACCAGAAAGGAGTATTATGGTAATTGAGGGAGGAGCACTTTCAGCAGGAAGGAATGCTCAATCCAAAGATAAGGATGAAGGATCCGTTAGATTTGCCCCCCAAATAGGCAGTATTGTAGTGCATCGAAGAGTACCGTTTGGTGAGGAAATGAAGATTTGACAATGAAAGTTGTTGCAAGAAGCCAGCCTCTAAAGGGAAAGAGAAATAGGGGGACAGATCCAGAGACACATAAGAGGAAGTGAGGTTTTAGCTTTTCTTTTCTTTTTTAACCCCTTTAGGGTACAAGAACTAATCATGACTAAATGCTTGTGGGAAGGGGGGCGCCTGGGTGGCTCAGTCGGTTAAGCGTCCGACTTCGGCTCAGGTCATGATCTCGCAGTCCGTGAGTTCGAGCCCTGCGTCGGGCTCTGTGCTGACAGCTCAGAGCCTGGAGCCTGTTTCAGATTCTGTGTCTCCCTCTCTCTCTCACCCTCCCCTATTCATGCTCTGTCTCTCTCTGTCTCAAAAATAAATAAAACGTTAAAAAAAATTAAAAAAAATGCTTGTGGGAAGGAATCAATGGATTGAAGGGTTATTGAACAGATAGGAGACAGAGGGGCTAATTGATCAAGCAGAGCCATAGGAGCACAGAGGGAATGAGAAGCATCCTTCTTCCTTTCCCGTGAGAAAGAGGGGAAAGGGGGTGTTTAGCGATTATGGTGGTAGTGACAGCAGCAGAAGACTGCAGAGGTTCCTGTCCAGTTCTTGTTTTTAACTATGACTAAGGAAGCAAGATCATTTACTGAGAGTGGGAGGTAGCGGAGAATGAGAGGGTAGGACTATGCTGGATTTTGAAAGGAGGAGTAGTTGTACGCAGAAATCCACCTGAAAGGTCCAGATCTTCCTAGCATCTCAGCATTTATTTAGAAATCGGAACTCATAGTGGCGCCTGGGTGGCTCAGTCGGTTGAGCGTCCAACTCTTGATTTTGGCTCAGGTCATGATCCTAGGGTTGTGGGATCGAGCCCCATGTAGGGCTCTATGCTGAGTGAGCATGGAGCCTGCTTAAGATTCTCTCTCTCTCTCTCTCTCTCTCTCTCTCTCTCTCTCTCTCTTTCTCTCTCTCTCATAAGTAATAAAATAAAAATTGGAACTTGTGTAGTCCCCTTAGCAAGCGTGTGAACATTGACGGTTAGGCTAGATGGAAATGTCTTACCTGGTTGGGTGTCCTCTTCCTCTCACTCCTTAGGCTTGCTCCCGGAAGCTATTAGCTCAAGCTAAAGTGAGATTTTTAAGAGAGGGTAGTTCTGGTGTCTGGGCTCGCGGCAAGCGCCTCCAGCAGAGAGACGGTGCTCGGCATTACAAATACTGCCTTCTTCGTGGGTTGTTTATGTGAAGTTTTTATCAGCACATTTCCCTACTTCTCATAGCGGATAAATCTCCAGTTTATTGACCTCTTCGTTTTCACTGCAGACTTACAGCCCTAATTATAAAGTCTCAAATTAGTGGAAGTCGACAGGACACTGACTCGGATTAGGTTTACTACCTGTCAGCAGCCAAACTATGCCCAACTTCGGCTTTTATTCCTAGGAAATTGTGTTACACATCAAGAGACATCTGTGAGGAATTCTGTCTTGGCTATCTTAAGTTTTCTCTTCCAGTTCTGAAGACAGATTTTAAGCACTTCTGATCCCACCTCTGTTGGTCAGAGAACCCAAACTAACACAAGTAGGTGTATTCTTTATCACGTGACCTAGCACCTCTATTCCCCAGCCATGGTTTACTGTACCAAGGGGTGGGCACCTGACCAAGAAAGACTAATCTCTTAGTTGGCATTATTCTACTTATGCCCTGGTGCAAAAAGAAACCGCACCAGTGAGGTGGTTTCCGAAGAAATCTGGAAATAGGAAATAGTCCTCTCCCATCCTTCAAGTGTTCAGTCCTGTGAGGAGGGAGGGAGATAAGAGAAGTGACTATACTTGAAAGTCTTTGAAATAAATTACTTCTTTAATTTCTCCCTTAGGTGCCTGATTTTCCCTCCTAGGCACCGTTCGCTCTAATAGTTTTTTAATTGTAAGGAGGCACATGCTGCGTGAGCTACAGACTGAGCCTATGTGAATAGATGTTAGTGTTAAAAATCAAATAAAATATGTGGCAAAATGAATCTGACACACTTAATGGCTTGCATAATTGTTATTGTGCTGCATGGTAAGTAAGGCTTCAATGATAAACAGTTTCCATAAATTACTGTAATTATTACTTTCAGTAACTCAGCATTTCTGGGGTCAGTTGGAGGAAGTGTGGTTGTGGTAAGGGCAAGAATGCAGATTTATAATGCACAGTCTCCCCTGCCACGCCCCCCATGCCAGAGGTAGGCATGGGGTTGTGGGAGGAGGGTATGCTACCAGTGTTCTAGTCACCTCTCCCTTATTTCAGAGAAACCGGGGCTAAGGGAGGTGATGTAACCAGCAAGGGCACACGGCTAATTAGCAGCAGGCCTAGGATTCACATCCGAGCATACTGAACCCGAAGTCTCAAACTCATAACACTTAATATCAAAGCAGTTACATTTTCAGTACATATAAAAAGCAATGTAAGTGTGAATGCGAAAGATGTTTGGAGAAAGGTACTTACTTGTATCTGAAACTAAATCACAGATCTGAGTCTTTCTTTTTTTCCTATAGGTTGACCAGATTGGTTTCTTGCCAAATGTAAAAGAATAGATTTTATATGTGGAGGAAAAGAATGGGGTGGGGGGGTAATTTAGGAACCTAAGAGCACCTAAGGGCAGGTCTAGGAAATGTTCTGTAATCTACAGGAGAAGAAAGTAGGCGGTGGCATAGGGCATAGGGCTGTTGAAGGACTTTCCAGAAAGACTTGCCTTCCAAAAACTATGGCCAGGAAATACCATAGCATCTGTGCCCCTGCTGGAGTGTGCTTAGGTACTGCTGCGGGGGCCCCGGTGATGGGGAGAAGCCGGACAGGCTCCAGGGCACTTAGGAAAATGGAACAGGCTATGCTAATGCACAGTGCCCTGACTGTGGGCACCAGGTCTTTTACCCCAGATCACTAAATCATGGAAAGTGATCGTAATTCCTTAAACTGCTAGGGCTGATTGGCTGCATTGGTGTCAGGGGAGGGGCGGCTGTGGCGTGGAGATGAGAGGCAGGGCCAAACTAAAACTGGGAGGCGGGTGTCGCACTAATTTAGCAGTTTGGTAGCCTGCTGACCAATTAGCCTGTCTCCTCGAGCTTGGAGGGGCAAACCAGGAATTGGGTGAAATGATAAAGAACGTGGAAAGATAGGTACAAGAAAAAATTTAAAACCAGGTCACCATTAGGTCCCTTTAAAGTCTGAGAATTTGGGGCGCCTGGGTGGCGCAGTCGGTTAAGCGTCCGACTTCAGCCAGGTCACGATCTCGCGGTCCGTGAGTTCGAGCCCCGCGTCGGGCTCTGGGCTGATGGCTCAGAGCCTGGAGCCTGTTTCCGATTCTGTGTCTCCCTCTCTCTCTGCCCCTCCCCCATTCATGCTCTGTCTCTCTCTGTCCCAAAAATAAATAAACGTTGAAAAAAAAAAAATTTAAAGTCTGAGAATTTGTTTTGTTCTTCATTATCTGGGGCTCTATTTTTAAAAAACCCAAATGAGGCTTTTTTTTTTTTAAGTGGAAAAAATTGGTACTGGGAAAGCTTCTTAAAAGGCAGATTTAGTTTTTATTATCTCTTGCTATAGCAGCTTTGCGGCAGCATTAGTAGATGTTCAAGAAGTGTTTTGATTAACTTGCTCTTAGTTTTAACCTTTCTGTTATACATTTAAGAGTTTGACTACTTTGGATATATATCTTCACATCTGGGATATAGCCTGGTATTTACCAACTAGCCGTTCGCCCTGTTGTTCCCCTCCTCCCTGAGTCACCTCTGTGGTTGTGATTTCTCTCTGTGTGTCCCTCCTGTCCGCCACTGGGCAGTGTACACACTGGCCTGGATCCCTGAACACCACTGTCATTGTCACTCTCATGTAATGTACTTACCATATAACTGACATTGGTTATCTCCTTATAAGCACTTTATATTGTACAAATCATTGCACTGTATTTTGCCTTATTTGGTCCTGCCAGCAAAATAGACATGAAACTCTGGCAGAGGCAGGCTCTGTACCCGCTCCATTTTATACTTTATGTATGTTCTCAGTTTCTGTAACAGGCTTCTAAGACCGGTATGATTTCTACTTTTACAATAAAGAAGTTAAGCTCCAAGAGATTTAGTAACCTTACCAAATTAAAGTCATATCACTAAGGAGGCAAATAGTTAGCAGTTAGGTGCTCAGACTCTAGTTTCTAATCCCAGTCTGTTACCTACTAGTTGTAACACTCTGGGCAGTTTCTTACCACCTCTCTGTCTCAGTTTCCTCATCTGTAAAACGGGAAATGATAGTATCTGCTTCGTAGGGTTGTTGTGGGCATTAAATGAATGTGTGTATCTATAGCTCTTAGAACAGTATCTGATACATGAGTATGATAAGGCTATGTTGCCTGTTATAGGAAATCATATATTCACATTCAAATCTAAGTCATTAGACTATAAAAACAATACAATTAAGTTAAATAAGCGGTGTTTTCATTTTACATATTAGAAAGCTGAAGCTCAAAGAGGTTAAGTAATTTAAATGGCAAAATACAGTTTTCTTAATACTATAATACATTAAATCAGTTTGTACTACATTATTGTATAAGTTAAGTTAAAGAGTAGTTACAAGGGACGTTTGGGTGGCTCAGTTGGTTGAGCGTCCTACTTCGGCTCAGGTCATGATCTCACAATTCGTGAGTTTGAGCCCCGCATCCAGCTCTGTGCTGACAGCGCAGTCTGCTTCAGATCCTCTCCTCTCCTGCTACTCCTCCTTCTCCTCCTTCTCCTCTCCTGCCACTCCCCATGCACACGCATGCTTGAGCACGCGTGCTCTCTCTCTCTCAAAAATAAACATTTAAAAAATAAAGAGTAGTAAACAATATTAGGAAATTGAATCCAGCAATATAGAAAAAAAGAATAATGTACAACTAAGTGGGCTTTATCCCAAGTGTGCAACGCTAATTTAGCACTCAAAAACCAGTCAGTGTAGGGGCACCTGGGTGGCCCAGTCCGTTGAGCATCTGACTCTTGATTTCAACTCAGGTCATGATCCCAGGGTTGCTGGGTTGAGCCCAGTATCAGGCTCCATGCCGAGCGTAGAGCCTGCTTAAGATTCTCCTCTCTTTCCCCCGCCCCACCCCGCCTCCCTCTTTCCCTTGCACTCTTTCTCTAAAATGAAAACAAAAACCAAAAAAACCCCAGTGTAATTTAGCATATTAATGAATAAACAACAACAAAAAAACTGATCCCAATTATCCATGCAGAAGCATTTGACAAAATTCAACATCCTTTCATGACAAAAATGCTTAACAAACTAGCATATGTGGAAACTTCCTCAATCTGATAAAGGACATTTATAAAGAACCTACAGCTAGTATCATGTTTAATGGTGAAAGATTGACTACTTTCTCCTTAAGATCAGGAACCAGGCAAAGATATTTACTGTTTTTATGCATATGTGCATTAAACATATCATTTGTTCCTTTATTTCTGATTATAAAAAATTTATGTTCTTTGTGGATAATTCTGAAAGTTAACAAAGTGCCAAAGAATTAAAAATGACTCATAAATCCACAAGCCAGATATCTAGACACACGTGTGTTATAAATGTAATCAGGGCCATGCCAGTTTATGAATTTTCTTTTTAATTTATCCACACATTGTAAGCATCTTCCCGTATGATTAAATTTTTTCCTTTTACTTTTAATGGCTAGTGTGCCTTTGGCTTGTTCCATGATTTAACCCGCTGTCTGAATCCAGGTTTTCCCGTGACAAAATTCATAACACACTGCTACTAACGGGGCTTTACCAAACTCGTCCTTTAGGACGAACACCTTCTACTTGAGTTCTAGGATGTCATCGTGGTCTTCTTTTTTCTGGCTCTTTCATTAGCTTTTACTGATTGTGCGTCTTGTCTTTGACCCCTTGTGATAATCGTAAAGCTGTGCTAATATGATAGCTACTAGCCATGTATGAATACTGAAGTTTTAATTAAAATGACGTACAAGTTAAACGTCCGTTTCTTAGGTGCTCTCAATGCTCGGTGGCCACATGTGGGTAGTGGCTACTGTATTTGGCAGCACAGATACAGCGTTTTCCATTTTCACAGAAAGGTCTGTTGGATAGTTCTGTTGCTGTCAGAGGACATGCCGTTGTAAGGAACAGAAACTCCACGGAGCTCAAAACAAGGGGCTTGTGCTGAAAAACTGCAGGAAAAGGACAAGGACGAGAACTGCAGGAGGTGCAGCTACTCTCTGCCCTTCTTCGGGCCCAAAAACTCTTCTCTTGCTCCTTCACATCTGCTCCATCCTTCTCTCTGGATACCAGCTTCTTCCTCTGCCCTGCCATGACTTCTGCATGGAGGTGGTTCTGATTTATCATGACAAATGTGGCCTCAACTCTGACTTTATAACTCTAATCAACTGACTGGTCTCCTTATATCTCTTAGTACACATTCCCCAGGTATCTGGCTCAAACCACATAGATTGGTTCCTCGTCTACCCCAGGTTCTATGTCTGTCTTCTCTTTTGTCTTCCCTCTCCTTTTTTTCAGCTTTATTAAGGTATAGCGGACAAAAATTGCTTACATTTGAGGTGTGCAACATGATAATTTTGATATATTTATACACTGAAATAACTACCATAATCAAGCAAATTAATGTATCCATTTCTTCACATACTTTTTTTTGAGAACAATTAAGATTTACTTACTCTTAGAAAATTTCAAGTATATAATACAGTATTAGTAACTGTAGTCACCATGCTGTACATTTGATCTCTAGAACATACTCTTCCTGTAGCTGAAACTTTGTATCCTTTGACCAACATTTCCCCGTTCTCTCCCAGTCCCGCTCCAGTCCCCCTTAACTACCTGTCTACCCTCTGCTTCTATGAGTTCTGCTTTTTTAGATTCTACGTATAAATGAGATCGTGCAGTGTTTGTCTTTCTGTGTCTGGCTTATTTCACTTAGCATAATGTCCTTCAGGTTCATCACTGTTGTTGTAAATGACAGGATTTCCTTCTTTATTAAGGCTGAATAATATTCCTGTGTGTGTGTGTGTGTACACCACATTTTCCTTATCCATTCATCAACTGATGGATGCTGGTTGTTTCTCTATCTTGGCTTTTAAGAATAGTGCTACATTGAACATGGGAGTGCAGATAACCATTCAAGACAATGCTTTGATCTCCTTTGAGTAAATACCCATAAGCAGGATTGTTGGGTCATATAGTTCTATTTTTAGTTTTTTGGGTAACCTTCATACCTTTTTCTGTAATGGCTATACCAGTTTACATTCCCAGGGAGAAGGGTTCCCTCTTCTCCACATCCTTGCCAACACTTATTTTTTGTCTTTTTGATAAAAGCCATTCTAACAGCTGTGAGGCGATGGCACATTCTGGTTTTGATTTCCATTTTCCTGATGATTAGTGATATGAGCATCTTTTCATGTACCTGTTGGCTGTTTGTATGTTTTCTTTTCAGAAATGTCTTTTCAAGTCCTTTGCCCTTTTTAAAATCAGGTTGTTTTCTTGCTCTTGAATTGTTTTAGTTCCTTATATTTTTTGGATATTAATCCCTTATCTGATATATGGTTTACGTACCCATTTTGTAGGTTGTCTCTTCACTCTGTTGATTGTTTCCTTTGCTGTGCACAAGCTTTTTAGTTTGATGCAGTCACATTCGTCTGTCTTTGCTTTTGTTGCCTGTGCTTTTGGAATTATATCCAAAAATTTACTGCCCAGACCAAGATCAAGAAGCTTTTCTCCTATGTTTTCTTCTAGGAGTTTTACAGTTTGTCAGGTCTTATATTGAAGTCTTGAATCCATTTTGCATTGAATTTATATATGATGTGAAATAATGATCCAATTTAATTTTTCTGCCAATGGCTATCCAGTTTTCCCAGCACCATTTAAAAGGCCATCCTTGGGGCGCCTGGGTGGCGCAGTCGGTTAAGCGTCCGACTTCAGCCAGGTCACGATCTTGCGGTCCGTGAGTTCGAGCCCCGCGTCAGGCTCTGGGCTGATGGCTCAGAGCCTGGAGCCTGTTTCCGATTCTGTGTCTCCCTCTCTCTCTGCCCCTCCCCCGTTCATGCTCTGTCTCCCTCTGTCTCAAAAAAAATAAATAAATAAACGTTGAAAAAAAAATTTAAAAAAAAAATAAAAGGCCATCCTTTCTGCATTATGTATCTTGGTACCTTTGTCAAACATCAGTTGACTGTGAGTGTGTGGATTTATTTCTGGGTGCTCTATTATGATCCATTGGTCTGTGTCTTTTTATACCAGTACTATACTGTTTTGATTACTAAAGCTTTGTAGTATATTCTAAAATCACACAGTGTGAGGGGCCTGGGTGGCTCAGTCGGTTAAGCATCCAACTTCAGCTCAAGTCATGATCTTATGGTTTGTGAGTTTGAGCCCTTCGTTGGGCTCTGTGCTGACAGCTCAGAGCCTAGAGCCTGCTTCAGATTCTTTATCTCCTTCTCTCTCTGCCCCCTCCCCTGCTCACACACACTCTCTCTCTCTCTCTCAAAAATAATAAACATTAAAAAAAAAAAAATTCCTGGAGGGGCGCCTGGGTGGCTCAGTCGGTTGAGCGTCCGACTTCAGCTCAGGTCATGATCTCGTGGTTTGTGAGTTCAAGCCCTATGTCGGGCTCTGTGCTGACAGCTTGGAGCCTGGAACCTGCTTCGGATTCTGTGTCTCCTTCTCTCTCTGCCCCTCCCCCACTTGTGCGCTCTCTCTCGCTCTGTCAAAAATAAATAAATGTAAAAAAAAAAAAAAGAAAAATTAAAAAAATTCCTGGGGCGCATGGGTGGCTCAGTTGGTTAAGCTTCCAACTCTGGCTTAGGTCACAATCTCACGGTTCATGGGTTTGAGTCCCGTGTTGGGCTCTGTGCTGACAGCTCAGAGCCTGGAGCCTGCTTTGGATCCTGGGTCTCCCTATCTGCCCTCTCCCCTGGTTGTGCTCTCTTAAAAATAAACGTTAAAATTGTGTTGTTGTTTTTTTTAAATAACACAGTGATGCCTTCATCTTTTTTCTTCTTGCTGGAGATTGATTTTGCTTTGGCTATGTAGGGTCCTTTGTGATTCCATATGAATTTTAGGGTTTTTTCTGTTTCTATGAAAAATGCCATTGGAATTTTGATAGGGATTGCACTGAATATGTAGATTTCTATAGATAGTATGGACATTTTAACAATATTAATTCTTCCAACCTATGAATTCAGGATATCTTTCCATTTATTTGTGTCTTCTTCCATCAGTGTTGTATAGTTTTCAATATACAGATATTTTCCCTCCTTGGCTAAATTTATTCTGAAGTATTTTATTGTCTTTGATAAAGATGTCCATTCTCACCAGTTGTATTTAGTATGGTACTAGAAGTCCTAGCAAGTTCCATATACCAAAAAATAAACATGAAATGTTTGGACTAGAAAGAAACTTTCTTCATAGATGGCATGATTATCTATCTATGTAGAAATGCCCAATATATGTACAAGAAAGCTCCTAGAACTAATGGATGATTTCAGCAGGACACAAAGTCACCTTTTAAAAAATCACTTTTATTTCTATATATATATATGTTAACAATGAACATTAGGAAATCACAAAACGTTTTAAAGTACCATTCATAATAGCTCCAAAAGCAAAAACAAATAAAAATAAAAATAAAAACTGCCTAAATATACACCTAGCAAAATATATGTAGGATCTGTTTGCTGAAAACTACAAAACACTGATCAAAGATGACCAAAATAAATGAAGAAATACTGTGTGGATTAGAAGACTTAATACTGTTTAGATGTGAATTCTCCTCAAATTGACCTATGGATTTAATGCAATTTCAATCAAAATCTAACTAGATTTTTTTATAGATGTAGCTGATTCCAAAATTTACATCGAAAGCTAAAATGAGAATAACTGAAACAAAATTCAAAAAGAAACAAAGCTAAAGGACTCAAAATACCCGACTTTGAGACCTAATTACTATATAGCTAAAATATTTAAAACAGCCTCATATTTGGTGAAAAAAATAGGCATGTATTGCTGTAGAATAGAATGGAAAGTCTAGAAATAGGCACACAGTGATTTTCTTTCAGATGCAAAGATAATTTAGTGGAAAGGCTAATCTTTTCAATAAATGGTGCTGTTCCACCTGAACGTCTCCATACCATAAAAAACTAACTTCTATAAAAAAATTAACTCAGGGACACCTGGGTAGTTCAGTCAGTTAAGTGTCCGCCTCTTGATTTCAGCTCAGGTCATAATCTCATGATTGGTGAGATCAAGCCCTGCATCAGGCTCTGCACGGACAGCATGAAGCCTGCTTGGGATTCTCTATCTCTGCCCCTCCTCTCTCTCTTTTTCTCTCTCTCTCAAAATAAATAATAAACTTTAAAAAAATTAACTCAGAATTGATTGTAGACCTGAATGTGAAAGGTAAAACTATGGAACTCTTAGAAGTAAATGTAGAAGAAACTCTTTCTGTCCTAAGGTTAGATAAAGAGCTCTTAGTACACCCAAAGCACCATGCCCCCCCCACCAAAAAAATTCATAAATTGGCTTTCATCAAATTAAACACTTTTGCTCCATAAAGGATATTGTTTGAATGTAAAGAAGGTAAACAAATGGCAAATAAGCACACGAAGGGGTGCTCAACACCATTATCCATTAGAGAACTGGAAATTAAAACCACATTGAGATCCTATGACACATTTTTTAGAATGGCTGAATTTAAATACTGATATACCAGATGTTTGTGAGGATATGGAGCAGGTGGAACTCAAAAAAATGTTTACTTTGAGAGAGAGCGTGCATGCGAGGTCGGGGGATGATGCTGCAGAGAGAGAGGGAGAGACAGTGGGTCCCAAGCAGGCTCGATGATTGGGGAGAGCAGAGCCCAAGGCAGGGCTCGATCTCATGAACCTTAAGGTCATGACCTGAGAGCCAGAATTAGAATTGGACACTTAACCAGCTGAGCCACCCGTGTGCCCTTGGAGCAAGCGAACTCTTACACATTGCAGTTAGGACACTGGACAATTAGGCAGTTTTTTTAAAAAAGTAAACATTTTACACCTTGCATGTAATATACCAGTATTTTTCCTGGAGAAACAAACTCACGTTCACACAAAAACCTGTGTACAAATGTTTGTAGTAGCATTGTTCAGAATAACCAAAATCTTCAAAGAACCCAAATGCTCTTCAGTGGGTAAAAGGATAAGTATGGTATATCCACTCATTGGAGTAGATATTCAATAAAGGAACAAATAGTTGTATACATGCAACAGAATGGAGGAATCTCAAAAGAAGTAAGCGAAATAAAAGAAGCCAGTCTCATGGTTACATGCTGCATGATTCCAAGTACAAGACATTTCAGAAAAGGCAAATTATAGGAACAGAGAACAGATCAGTGGTTGGCAGGAGTTAGGGGGAAGTGGAAGGTCTGACCAAAAAAAGCATGTTGGAATTGTTATGTATCCTATTTGTGGAGATAGTAACTAGATGCTATATGCATATGTTAAAACTCATAGAACTGTAAGCCTAGAAGAGTGAATTCTACTGTATGTAAGGTTTTAAAAAATAAAAATGCTTCTCACTGTTATACATATGTCAAAGTTCATTTAGTGATACTTACCATTTGTGCATTTCCCAGTTTCTAAATTTTGCATCACCTAAAAATAAAAATTGAAAACAAACAGAAAACTGTTTGGAAGGTGGGAAAGAAACACTTAGGTGTTCTAATTAGAAAAACTGTACCCTAAAGTGTGAAAATATAATTGAATTTATTATGGCAAGAATCCGTTTATTTTCCTTTTTAGCACATAACCATGTTGTCTGTTTTCTTGACAATATTCTGTTGATTCAGTGTTTCTTACTTAATAATGATGGGTAGTTTCTAGCCACAAGCTAGATAAGAGCTCTTTTGTAATCTTTTTTTCCTCCCACATCAGTTCAGGTTCATCGTATCTCCCTTGTCTTTGCCTTTTACTCACAATTCTTTCTCTCATCTGTTGACAAGGGGAATCAAGTTAGGAAAAAATCTGTTTTGAGTGTTCTCTATGAATTTGTTATATTTAAGATTTAATTATAAATTATTTTTTGACAAGCAGAAGCTAGTCACATTATATTGGTTGTGATCATCTTTGGACTTTATAAAATAACAAACTTAACGGGGTTTTGTCTTAAACATTAGAGACCATTTGTGATTCTTTGATTTGAATGGATATATTTTAGCACTTTGCTGTGCATGACAGCATAGTAGATGATGTCATATTAAATTTAAATTGATCTCCTCTCAGTGTTTATCTTTAGCGCCTGTGCAATTTCTTCAGCACCAGAGAACCTTTCAGAGGCATTCTGTCAATACAGCTACCTGACAGTCATTTGTATTTGTAAACTGTGCATTTGACACCTGCTGGTCTCTGTTGCATTGGAGCTAGTGGGGAGCCAAAATGGGTGTACAATGAAGTTATTGGTTGGTACATCTCAGTGGGAGTTATTGAAGGGAAGAAACAACACTTGCAGGACCTCGGGAGAGAATAAAAAGAAACTAACAGCTATTCTTGGCTACCAAAAAATTGAGTCAATTCTACTGAAGTAAAGTGTTTATGGACCTGCATTGCAATTCTTGTAAGGGATATGAAGAAAGATTTCTGTTTAAAATATGTAATGAATTTTTAAAACACCAATATTTCAGTAAAAGACTGACAATTCATATAAGGAGAAATATTAATGAAAACAAGGAAAATGCTTAATTTCTGAAAAAATAGAAATTAAAATGCAGGTGTCTTTTATTTGTCAAAGTAGCAAAACAAATTTTAATAAAAAAACACATTGGCAAGCCTTCAAAAAACAGGTAGGCAAGTAGCAAAAATTGATGTTTTGTAGGTATAATTTGCCTACACTTTATCAAAAGTTCTTATTAACTCAACAGATTGTCCTCAACTTATGATGGTTTGACTTGGTTTTTTGCGTTACAGTGGTGCAAAATCAATACATTAAGTAGAAAGTGTACTTTGAATTTGGTCTTTTCTCAGGCTAGCGATCTGCACTAAGATACTCTTACGGTGCTGGCAATCAGCAGTGAGCTACACCTCCCAGTAAGCCTTGTGATCCCAGATGTCAACAACTGACACACTTATAGACATTCTGTACCCGTACAACCATTGTTTATCACTTTCAGTATAGAATTCAATAAGTTATATGAGATTTAAATACTTTGGTACAAAACAGGCTTTGTGTTAGATGATTTTGCTCAAGTAGGGTAATTTAAGTGTTCTGAACACATTTAAGGTAGGCTGGGTATTATTAAATGTGTTCTCCATTTAGGATTTTTCAATTTAGGATAGGTTTATTGTGCTGTATCCCCCTTGTAAGTCAAGGAAGATCTGTATTCCTGCTTTACTTGCTACAACCCAAGGAAATAATTACAAAGGAAAAAGGGGCGCCTGGATGGCTCAATCAGTTAAGCCTCTGACTCTTGGTTTCGGCTTAGGTCATGATCTTGTGGTTTCATGAGTTCAAGCCCCACATCAGGCTCTGTGCCAACAGTGCAGGGCCTGCTTGGGATTCTCTCTCCCCCCCTTCTCACCTCCCTTCTCCCCCTCTCCACGCTGTCTCCGTGTCTCTTAAAAAATTTTTAAAAACAGGAAAAAGGTGGATACATGAATCTGCTTAGCCTTGTAATCTGTTTTGCTACAATGCATGTTTTTGTACTGCAAATTTGCTTATAGCGTGACTGGTAATTAGGAAAAGGATGTTAATATAAGTAAGTTGTGTTCACATTATTTTCCTCCGAATGTTTTGAAGCCATCAAAGTTTTATTTTTTATTTTTTTTACCATTAAATATAATGTTTTAGTGGTATACAAAGACGTCCGCCCAACCCAAAAAGAGGAGAGGGGACAGTTTTATGACCTTGAGAAGTACTTTGCTTTTCACAATGTTAAGCTATCCAGTGAAGCTGCTGGTGTGGTTGAAGAAGTTGTGAAATTTTCCTTTGTGCTTAAGGAAGAAAAAACTCGAAAAAACTATACCCTGATTTAGATTATTTTGATAAAGTTGGTTCTACTGGCAGTGAATGCCTTCAAGGACTCAGTTAATATCTCAAAAAAGGACTTATAAGTTCCAGGTTAAAGCTACAGAGGATCCACCTGGCCGACACAGTGATAGAGGCTGAACAGTACTAGTAATTTTCTTTTTGAGGGAGAGCATACTCTCTGGATTGGGCAGGGGACGGGAAGGGGCAAAGGGAGGGAGAGAGAGCATCCTAAGCGTAAGGAGGCTCCATGCCCAGTCCAATAATGCCAGCCTCTATGTCACCACTATGAGATCATGACCTGAACCGAAATCAAGAGTCAGACACTTAACTGAGCCACCCAGGCGCCCCAATACAAAACTACGTAGTTGTAAGTGGTTAGCACCTAACACTATTTTTCCCTTAAGACTTGTTATTTTTAGTGATTCTGCAGAACATGAGTTTTAGTTACATAGATTAAGGAAAATATATAAATGTCCAACAATAAGGGATGGTTAAGTAAGTTTTAGGACAGCATCTTGATAGACTAATGCATCTGTTAAAATAAGCATCGGGAAATTTCTGTGCAACAAGTACAAGAATTAGAACACAAAACAGAGTATCCATATTTCATGATTACACTGTATAAAAATGTTTTCAGTATACCTGGCTTCTGATAGTTATGGTAAAATGATGGGGTTGTAGGTAAAATTTAAATAAAAAATGGGGAAGTTGGTAAAATATAGGTAAGTCCATTTTAACAGTTTAAGCTAAATTTTTATTTTACTTTGGTTTTAGAATTCCTGGAAAACTCAAGCAGTTTGTATTTGACTTACATTCTGGAAAATTGCACAGAGAATTCCATCATGGTCCGGATCCAACCGATATTGCCCCAGGACAGGTAGGACTCTTGTTTCTCAGTGGGAACTCTTTTTTTCTTTTTCAGTTAGCCTTGAAGAGGAACTAACCCTCTTGCACAGGCTTGAGTGTGTGCTTCTGAAAATCTTTATAAAGAAATTCTGAACAGACTGTAGATAATATATAAATTATATTCCTTTCAAAATTAATTTTTAAAATTGTGAAACTTCAGAAAAGTTGCAACGTGGACGGAACTGGAGAGTGTTATGCTAAGTGAAATAAGCCATACAGAGAAAGACAGATACCATATGTTTTCACTCTTATGTGGGTCCTGAGAAACTTAACAGGAACCCATGGGGGAGGGGAGGGAAAAAAAAAAAAAAAGAGAGGTTACAGTGGGAGAGAGCCGAAGCATAAGAGACTCTTAAAAACTGAGGGCTGCTGGGGGGTGGGAGGGAGGGGAGGGTGGGTGATGGGTATTGAAGAGGGCATCTTATGGGATGAGCACTGGGTGTTATATGGAAACCAATTTGACAATAAATTTCATATATTTAAAAAAAACAACTTAAAAAAAAAAGAAAAGTTGCAAGAATGGTACAATATAATTTCTTGATAAAGTGGTCTAGAGTACCTCCTTTATGGAATAGGAGTAAAAGGGTTAAATACAGTTGGCTTCAAATACAGAAGTTGGAGGTAAGAATTGGAAGTAGGTGGATCAGTGAAGAAATCAGTGGATTCCATTAACTGGTTAAGTCTTCCTCTGTGGCCAGGAGATTGACCACAATACAAAGAAAATAATGATTTGGTATTCTTGCTAAACCATCCTAAGCACCCTCACCAATATAGTATTCATAATTGCTCAAAACGTAAGGTTTAATGCAGCTTCTCATTTGAGATTTAGAATGCTTGACAGCTATTTATGAAAGTTTTTTATTTGCTTTTTATTGTGAAAATTTGACTATTTCTATGTTTCTGCTTTGTTAGGCACCCCTAAAATTGCATTTTTGATTCATTATTGATTTATATCATGTCTATTACCACAATGATACATAACAAAACTCACATTTCATATGCCCAGAACTTCACTATTTTGCCCAAGGAACCTCCACATAGAAAAATAAAAGCTAAGTCAATTTTTCTTAAAGAGTCAAATTACGTTCAGTGTCAAGAGTTCCCTGTAAGAATCCAATGATACGCTTTTTCCTTGAAGTCTGAGGTCAGATTTTATTTTGATAATTAAACAACTGTAGAAGCAAACGGTTTGTTGGCAATAACCCAAAGGCAATTATTTTCCTCAGGAAAGTAAGCCTGCTTAATATTTTATCAGATTAGGAAAAGATGTTACTTACCATTATTGTATACTTCTCCATTAGACAGTAAACCTACATTTTATAGTAATGTAAGTATGGCTTAAACCAAACATATATCTCAGTAAAAATATAAATAAAAAAGGTATTGGAGAAGGGGAACATGACAAAATAAAATGGGAACTTTGCAGATGTTGCTTTCCCAATTTAACGGGAATGAGTCTGTATCCAGAGTGTGTAACACAGGCATTATATGCCTCTGTTAACTACAGGGGATATTAAAACAAGGACTACATGTTTGTTCTTGAGGAGCTCATAATGTGGAGATAAAGGATAGTGTTAGATATCTGAAATTCTTAGAAGTCACACTTACAGTTCCACTGTGTATTTTTGTCTACTGTTGGTGCACAAGTATGGAGTATTTTCCTTCTTATGTCAACTAATTTCTGGCATCCAGGTAATTGTTAAAAGCTCTGTGAACAGAGTGGGTGCCTTTAATCCTCTTAGTGGTCATTTGTAGGACAGAAGGGTTTGGGACATAGTCACAGCCATGCGGCCTCTCCAGAATATTCTAGGAAAGCCCCTAGGTGGCAGGTATTGTGTTTCCTTCCAGTACACCCCAAGAACTGTCAACAGGTCCACAGTTAAGGGCTGTGTGGCACCCTTGCCCTGGGGAATCTGATGAGTAAGGGCATTTGAAATGGGGAAAGTAAGATTTCAAGCTTAACTCTGGTCTTTGGTACATAGTGATTATTGAGCAAATAATTATAAAACAACTACCATTCATCTACTCTTATTAAAATAGTGTAATTCCATAAAATATATTGCTATAAAATGTTTTATTCTTTCTCTTGTAGCAAGTCCAAGATGTAGCAAGCAGTCCACCTGAGAGCTCCTTCCAGAAATTAGCACCCAGCGAATATAGGTATACTTTATTGAGGGATCGAGATGAGCTTTAAAAACTTGAAAAACGATTTGCAAGCCTTTCAAACAGCAGCATCAACTTACGTGGTGGAAATAGTAAACCTATATTTTCATAATTCTATGTGTATTTTTATTTTGAATAAACTGAAAGAAGTTTTGGGTTTTTAATTTTTTTTTCTCCCCCTGACTCAAAATGCATTGTCATTTAATATAGCCTCTTTTTAAAAATCTGTTAGGGATAAAAAAAAATAATAAAAATAAAAACCAGAGGCCTATCTTTGCTTTAAATCTGTCCTGTAAAATTTTTATAAATCAAGTGAAAGGTGACATCGCCAGAAACATACCGTGAACTCGCACTGCTAGGTTAGGGAGGACTTAGGGATGTTTCCTGTGTGGTATGTGCTTTTCTTTACATATGATCAGTTCTGTTGGTATTTCATTATCACATTTCTCAAAGCTAAGAGGGTCTATATTCTGGATACGGGGAGGGGAATAAATGAAAATTTTCACACTGTGTACTGTGTTTTACTGATTGGTCGGATATTGCTTATGAAAATTCCATAGTGGTATTTTTTGGATTCTTAATATGTAACTTAAACATACTATGAAGAGGAGGAGAGCCATAAGCCAGAACATTTGGCAGGAACTGTCCTTACAAATTAAGAAAAAGAAAATGAAAAGTGTTATTAAATTTCTATGTGTTTGTCTAACAAAATGGCATATGGATGGCATTTAAAACTTTGAATTATACCTAAATCTGAGCTACTAGTGGAGCAGGCAGGTTACCACTGTTGAACCAGATCCCTTTTAAGGCTCCTCCTATCGTGACATGTTCATTTCCAAAGACAAAAACCAGCAGAGAAATTGTACTTCAATAATTCTAACCACCTTCTATCTTGTAGAGTCTTGTTCTGGATGTATAGATCAAAAACAAAGACAATAAGGCACATATGTTTTTAATTTTTTCCATTGTAAAATTGTTAGAGGACCTCCCCACTCTAGATTCCCTGATTTCCCAGGCCTGCAGTGTATAGTCAAATGGGTCCCTGTGCCAGGCCTCAATACTGCTAGGGAACAAAACCAGAGGGAGAGGCCCCTCAGTGTCATATCAGGAAGCCCAATGCCAGAGGACAGACAGGTTCAAAATTGGCTTTCCTCTGGGCCTGGGTTGGTGCTATAGGCCAAGAGTCATTTTATACTTGGAGTCTAAGTCAATCCCAGTTTGGGGAAAGATTATTTTTAAGCTTACAAGGCTGACATGTGCCATTATATGTAGTGTGTAATATATGTAACATCTTCCAATTCTTTTAAAATAAAGTGAATATTTATAATGCATATTTAATGATTGTTATTTTAAAAAAGCCTAGAGTTCCTAGTTATGCATGACTTATCCATCATTTCATTCAGAATAGTAAATGTTAATAAGCTGATAAGGGGCATGTTTAGTATATCTTACCAGGTTGTTAACTAGAAAAGCAGGACAGAGCTTCCTCAAGGTCGGGTCTTAGTTCTGTTCAATTCCTTGCTTTTAATCAGTACCTTTGAAATCAAATTTGTACCCCTCAGGTCAGAGAACAGACCAAATTTAAGGCAGTGAGAATGAAAATTCATAAACATTCAACAAGGCAGCACACAACACTGAAAGCAGCATATGCAGCTAACTGGAATAAATTTATAATCCTGTAATTAGCTTTAAAAATATTGTAAATAAAAGATAACACTCAAATATTGGATTGCAGAGAGCTGACTTGAGAGTAGTTCTTAGGAGAAAGGCCTCAAGGAACACATGTTCAATGTGATCGAATATAACTGAATGGCTGTTAAAAAAGATTTGAGGCTGCATTATTTACCTTTTATGTGTATTGGGACTCAAATGTCTATTGAATGAGGGAGATGCAAAGTGATGTTGGATAAGTTTTGTACCCCTTAAGGGCTGAACATTCATCAGGACTTGGTGCCCAATTTTATTTAAAAGGAAAAAAAAAATGCAAAACACCAAAATGCATTAGGGAAAATAAGTTTTTGCCATAGGGCTAGTGCATGGGGTGGGGAAGGGGGGAGTGCTGTGGCTAAGAAAATGAGAAAGGAAGTTCAAGAATGGGAGCTGATTGTGCGGGGCCTTGAATGCCAAGCTAAAGGGTTTGTACTAGATCTTATGGGCAGTAGAGATGCACTAACAAATTTTAAGCCAGAAGTATGCTCATATTCAAGTTTGAGAGGGAATACTGTGGCAGCAGGTCTAGATACAATAAAATGGGCCACCGCAGGAGAGAGAATAGCCTGAACTAAGAGTGATGGCAGAGATAGGAACAGATCTAATAGATGGCAAACATGTAGATTCCACAGGGATTTGTCACCAGCTGGATGTACAGAGAGAACTTGCAGGAATCTAGAACTCACAACTTACCCATCTTCCCATCTGAACTCTGCGTCAGAGGATATTACATTTATCGAATCGACTTTGGGCCTGAGGCTCCTCAGCTGGGGAAGGGAGGGGGGAGGATCCAAGACTATAGAACGGCTGAGTCGCAAAACCAGAAAACTAGAAGCAGTCCCTTCTTCTTGTCAACCTGCTACCTTTTCAAGTTTTTCAAAAATTGGTCTAGTACTGAGGGGGACCATAAAAGGATGAAAATTTCCTTTAGAGGAAATTCTAAACATTTTTTAAATAGTTAAATGAACGTAGAGAGGAAGATAGAGAATAGGCATCTAAGCATCTCCTAGAGCTCCAGGATGAAGTTGCCAAAGGTCACATACAAAAGAAGGAAAAACTGGCATGATAGAGGCCAAAAAGAGTGAAATATAAAAGTGTTTTGAAATATTAAATCTCAGGATGAGCTTAAATTTGCAGAAAGTGCTAAAGTTGCCAAGAAGCCATTAAAAAAAAGAGAAAAACCTGGGGGCAAAAAGAATAGATGAGTTTAATGGATTAATAATCTGGAAAAGCAGAATAACTCACTATTTTTTCTCTGATGAGATATAGGCTAGCGGGGCCAAACTAAAATGACATAAACAAAAAAGCAAAAATGAGAAATAAAAACAATCTTGCCACCTTAACTAAAAATGTCAGGGCTGTTAAGACCAAACTTCAGTGTCCCAAAGAGCTGCCGGAAGTTACAAGTGCTTTCTTTTAGCAACTACTGGAGATTTTTGAGAAATCATGCAGAATGTATAGGTGACAGAAGACTGGAAATGAATAGTATTACAGTTTTCAAAATAATTGTAGTTAAATGGCTTTAGCTATTTTTCTAAATAAAACATCTCATTGAACCAAACAAATGTTTAAATAGTCTATATTTGGAGAAAAGATTTAAATAGGTGATAAGAAAACAGTAGTCAATTTTTAAGCCCAATATTTACAGACCCTGAAGACAGTAAGTTGTTTCAGAACTTAAATTGTTTTATGCTGATGACAACTGTTTTATGTGTTCATTAAAACAGGTTGGATAGGACCTCTGCTTGGCCACTGTTTTTTAGCTGTGTTTGAATTTTTGTATGTATTTCCAAGTAATAAAACTATATTTATAAAATATTTCTATATTTTAGACTTCTTACTAATTCAATTTGTCATAAATATCATAGTGTGAACATTTTACTCTGAATCCAGATGACCAGTAACAAGCTTTTCCAGTTTTAATGTTATTTTTTATGTTACTTAATTGTACTTGAATCAGAATGAGAAGATACATGAATCCATATGCTGACAGCTCAAGCCTGGCCTTTAGTTGAAGTGTCAAAGCTCCCTCACAGAGCACACTGGGGAGGACTGGCCTGCCCTTAGGCTTTGGAGAGGAAGAGGAAAAGCGCAGCTTACAAATTGCTTTTCTAAAATGTCCTCGTCTCTCCTCCTCCCCCCTACCTTGCCTAATAAGTTCTTTCTATGCATCCTCCAATGCCCAGGACAGTTCTCACCCACTGTGGTCCCACAGCCCTTTGTTTATGTATTTTAGAATACCCAGTCTAGTACACACTGTTGGAAGTACATGTATCCCTTTGTCTTATCACCATGTGAATGCCATGAAGGCAGGAACTCATGTCTTTGTATTCCCAGCAACCTGGAGCACTGTAAGATCAGTAATTCTATGATGAAAAAAAAAAAGCCAAATTCCATAATAAATGAACAAAGGACAAGAAAACATCATAACTAGAATGCACTCTGCCAAGAGAATTAATAGCAGCTGTCCTTTTTCTCTGTTAATATCTTACTGTAATAGCAAAGCATTGCTAGGTATTGCTAACCTGTTGTTTCCCAGGTCTGGGCCACTCAGGTAAAAGACCATGTACTTGCCTATCTTGTGCTGTGTCTCATATTACTTACTGGGGTGGGTGATAGGAAGCTGTATGGCCACTCTTGATGCCATGTGTAAAGTTGCACATGCCATAGGGAGGATCAGATCAGTCTTGGAAGCCTGGTACTGTGACTGTTTTCTTGCCGTAACCACTGCCCAAGAGGGCATCCCTAGCTGTCACACAGAGAGGGAAATAGAACAGGGCATTTATTCTGACTTATCAATTCTTCCTATCTTCATAATGAGCATGACTTTCTGATTTAACACACTGCTTAACAGTCTATTTCAGAATTTTTCTAGATTATAAAGTAAATTACCTGGTCTGTGGCTTCTGAAATAGAACTTTACCTCTTAAATTTTAGAATTTTGCCTAAGTTCAGTGTTCTGGCACCTTTTCTATTTTCTGGTTCCCCCAAGATTACTGGTAGTACTTTATAATCACATCCACAGTTCCCACAAACCTTAGGAGGATGTTTTTTAAAATCTAAGCCTAGAGGGGCGCCTGGGTGGCGCAGTCGGTTGAGCGTCCGACTTCAGCCAGGTCACGATCTCGCGGTCCGGGAGTTCGAGCCCCGCATCAGGCTCTGGGCTGATGGCTCAGAGCCTGGAGCCTGTTTCTGATTCTGTGTCTCCCTCTCTCTCTGCCCCTCCCCCGTTCATGCTCTGTCTCTCTCTGTCCCGAAAATAAATAAACGTTGAAAAAAAAAATAAAATAAAATCTAAGCCTAGAAACAACAAATTATTTTAAAAGTTTTTTTTTTTTTGAGGGGGAGGAAGGGAATAACCTTGCACTTATTTTCATTGCCTTTATTAATAGGGTGACCATGTAAGTTTATCATCCAAACCAGGACATGTGAGAGTGAAAGGAAGGACTAGTAATAATTTTACCATGACAACAGATGCAAATCAAGACTGTCCCAGGTAAACTGGGATGTATCATCACCCTATCATGTTTGGATATCATTCTTATCAGAGATGAAAAAGATTTATTCCCAACCAGTCACCTGTCATCATTATGCCACATTCTTTTTTTTTTTTTTTTTTTTTTAGTATTTATTTTTGAGAGAGAGAGTGAGAGCAGGGGAGGGGCAGAGAGAGAGGGAGACACAGAATCTGAAGCAGGCTCCAGGCTCTGAGCTGTCAGCACAGAGCCTGATGCGAGGCTCCGAGCTGTCAGCACAGAGCCTGATGCGAGGCTCCAACTCATAAACCGTGAGATCATGACCTGAACCGAAGTCAGACGCTTAACCAACTGACTGAGCCACCCAGGTGCCCACACCATATTCTTTTTTTAGAAAGTCCTTTTAAGAATTCCTGGTATTTCCATCAAGTTTCCACTCATTTTAGGTGGCTCCCTAACACTGTTCTTACAGGTCCATGATACTTTTTCATTCATGTGTTGTTCCTTTAAACTTTGGTTAAAAATAACAATTACAATAACACTTGCCACTTACATTTGTGCAGTTATGATGAGCCAAGCTCCATTCTAGGCACTTAAGGTGTACTAATACTTTTAATCTTCATGACCACCCTGTAGGATAGGCAAGGTATCAACAGGGAAGGGGAGATTCAAGAAGGGAAGGCTAAAGAAGTCCCAAGTTGTTGACCTTCACTCTAACCCAAATAACAGGCCACTGTTATGAACAATAAAACCTAGGGAGGAAAGAAAGGGAATTAATGTCCATGGGGAATTAGTAAGTGCCAAGCACTTTATTCCTTTTCTTCCCTATCAACTCACTGAGAGGCTGTTTGGTGGGTAAAGTACAAGAACTTGGGTATTAGAGACCTTGGTCAAAATCCTGTCACATGCCTACCTCTTTTCAGTTCTGCCCTTTTTGAATTCCAATCTCTGCCTCACAGCAATTAAAGTCTTGCTTCTACTTTGTCTCAATACTAGGCCATCAGATTATAAATCCTTCTTGGGTGCCTACTATTCTGACCCCATCAATCCTACGGTAAGAAAGAAGATAAACCCAACTTTTCTACACCATTTCTTCAGTGATTCAGGTCCTATATCCTAAGTCATGACTTTTAATTAGAAAAATAGAAACACCTTTACCTCCAAATTCTGAAATTTTCAGTTCATGGCTCCCACGTGCTGGAGGTATTTTCCAGATTTCTTCTGTTGCATCCCTCATTCCTATGTTAATATACAAAAGTGGTACTGAGCAAAGGTTTGAAAGGTCTTAGAAGGCTTTTTCACATTTCCATACATATCCCTGAAAGATGGAGCAGCACACGTACTATGAGCCCATCATTTGTCATCTGGAAGTCACTACTGGTGTGTGTGTGTGTATCATTTCTTCCTTCTCATCACTGTATTTCATGCCATGAAATACTCCAAGAAGCAGGTGACAAAGTCCCTGCCCTGAAAGCAGCTTACAGTCTAGTTGGGGAGATCCAACAACCACGGACAATAGATGTTTACGACTATGAAGTTGTAGAACATCGCAGAATTAGCCCCAAGTGAAAATGGGAGCCAATGAACTGCAGTGATCAAGAAATAGAGATGGAAAACCGGACCATGAAAGTCTTGGACAGTCAAAGGTAAATTTCGTGACTATTTCTCAGTGGGTTTTCAATAAATATTTATGGAATGAATAGCAGGACAGGAAGAAAGCAGGCATTCAATATGAAGCAGGGGATCTCACAGCAGAGAGGCAAGAAAGCACAAATCACTTCTTGCATGTGGGAAAGAAAAGCAAATAGGCTGCATACACTGAGAACCCTGGCAAAGGTGAGGTTTATTACCAACTTCACTGGCCAGGAAGGCAAAACGAGGAACTCTGAGGGTTGTAACAGTCTTGATCTGAATCAAGGCAACCCATTGATTCCTTTAAACAAAGAATTATTAAGTTAAAAACACATATAATACCACTCTCTCTGTATTTCCATCCTACCAGCTTCATCGCTCACATTTAACTCCTTGGTTTTCTGTAAGCACACTATGCTCTTTCATGTTTTCAGCCTTACGTACATGCAATTCCTCTGCCACCTCAAAGGCCACAACTCTGTCTTCAGTCAGGCATATCTTTCCTGCAGGTACTGTTCAGGTAACACATGTCCCACCAAGCCTTTCCTGTTTCCAGGCAGAGCAAATCACTCTGTCTTAACTTTGTTCATTCCTCTTTTAAGGTACCTACCATGTGTTACTGTGACTTCTTGCTTTATGTATCTGAATTCATTAGCCAGAATGGTTCACAAGGGTAGATTCTACAGGTCTAATATTTTTCTATATATGGCCCTGGTACTCAACACATAACAGGCATTCAGTCCAATCTTTGTTGAATGAATTTTATTGCATGTTTCCTTATACAAGCACCACTCAACAACATAATGAATTCAGTAAGCTTTACAGAATTTGTAGAAATTCTCACCATTGGGCCTTTTCTTGTGCTGACCCTTGCTAACATCAAGGGTTTAACAATAAAATGGAAACTATGTTTAGGAGATTTAATAAAACCCAGGTAAACATCTTTTTAATGATTAACCATAATACAAGAAAATCTCAAGTACTTGAGAAATGTATGAATAACATGTACTCTTGAGTTGTTTTTCTCAAATATTTATTAGTCAAGTTTCTCAAAGGAGCTGGACGATGGTCCATTCAAGCCTGGAGTATCTATGTTGCTGAAGAAAAACCCCCCGCTTTGGCTATGACATACACAGGCAACAGGACTGACATTGTTTTGGAGGTTAAGAAACTGAATATAATTCCTTCTGGGGGGACAAAAGGTTTTCCTTAAGAAACAACTTTTGGGCTAACTAGTTCTGTAAAATGTAGTATTACAGAAATTATTTCCGTCTGGACAAATGTAAACAGTTTATTGCCAGTTTGTAACTTCACAGAAAAACTTTAAAATCATTTTTGTGGAATGTCTGATTCTCAGTGGCATTGTCAGATGGGGAGTAGTTGAGTTTGAAGAGATAAAGCTGGGGCCGGAATATGGCAAGCTGTGAATGCCAACCGAAGGGGTCTGAACTTTATCAAGTATTCAGTGGAGCCACTGACAATCAGCAGAAAAATGGAAGACGGACCTAGTTCTCACTCTTGTGGCAGTGATGTGAGGAATGGCTTAAAGTTGGGGAAAATGAGGTAGGGGGTGTATGGAAATACAGTTTTTACTAGAGTGATGACCATGAATATATTTATAAGTAGATGCAACTGACATTCAAAGTAGAATTGACAAGACTCAGTAAGTGGCTATATATAAAGAATGCAGAGAGTCAAGTTACTAACCCCTAAGGTTTATGGTTGGCGAATCCCTGGCTGGAGCAGGAGAAGGCAGGCACCCCTGAGAAAAAGCTTACTATGCAAGAGACAAAGCCAAAACTAGCCTCTGATCTCCTGATTCCCCACCCAATTTCCTTTTCACTATTGCTATTGCCTGATTTGGAATGTTAAAGCTGGTCTGAAAGTCCATAAGCCTCAGCAGGCAACTTAATATGACATAACAAAACCTCAGTTAAATTACTTTGAGGATTTTTTTTCTTAGACCTTGGTTATAATTCTAGCTGTGGTGCTAACTAGCTTTGATCTTGGGTAAATCATTTGCCTCTGACACCTTTTTACATTTTTATTCAATTTATTTTTGTTAAATTTGCACATAAATATTTTTTATCTCCAAAAAATAAATAATTTCTTCGAGGGTGGCAATGTGGATAACATATGGACATTTTGCCACTGATTGTTTATAATACCCAAGAAGTTTCTCTGTAAAATGGTGTCAAATTAATGAATATAAATAGTGAGAACCACTTGCTAGAAACAAAACGAAGTGTTGTTTAAAAACACAAACAGAACCTCAATTGTTTACATTATCTTAGGCTACTGGGGAAGCTTTCCTACCTTTTATGAGTCCTCTGACTACTTACGAACATTGTCTAACATTCATAAGTACCTGAGAGCCAAAGCCATGTTATGCTTGATTACAAGAGAAGAACATGTCCATTTCACAGGAGAACCTTTTTCCCAAGCTTTTCATCATTCTTCCTCCCAGATTTCAAGTGGCAGCAATGAAGGGCAAAGGGGGCCCTGAGAAAGACCTTTCAGTTTTAAGTTAACACAAAGCATAGGTTGGTTTGGTTTCTGTTTTTCACTGGAGGAAAATGTTGTACATGATTTATGTATATTTCAGGCTTCCTCAACTTCCTGTGATTGATATTACCAGTATTGAGTCCTTACTCCTGTGCAAACTACGTAGGACACTTACAGGCAGGCAGGCAGCCCACAGAGAAAGGTTTTTGGACTCATAGGATTCTCCCTTTGCAGCATTCAGCATCAATAAAAACTACAAGTTCTTGCTCCAGGAACTCTGGCCAGCACACCCCCTTTCTGGGCATCCTTAGGTTACTAGCTCCAGAATAGGTGGGTAGGAGAGCTAAGCCAGTAGAAGAAAAGCAAAACTGAGAAAGGGAGAGAGGAAAGGTCATAAGGACAAGGGAGTGTAATTTGTGACTAATAAACACCGAGGTGGCTTTTCTATGTGTTTGATAAAATGTCTTTGGAGATGATTTCAAAAGAAAAGTTTCAAAAATGTTCTAAGTAATACTAGCGTCACTATAGTAAGTGCGTGGCCTCCCAAGGGTACCATTTTAAAGGAGAGTAATCATTTGATCCTATGAGTTATGATAGATTTTGCAGTAGAGTTCATTGTTAATATCAAAAAGCACTGCTTAAGAGATGGCTCTAACCCATGGAATACAAGAAAATTTGTAGGATGTGCAGGTGGAATGGAAACATTTTTAATTTCATAGTCTAAGGACCAAATTCAGCACTGGGTACTTCTGCATCAGCCACTATAGAAAACTCTGAGGATGTGGGACACTTTGTGACAAAAGATTAGGAAAAAAAAAAACCCCACTCCAAACGAATGGCATATGTAAATTCACAGCAAGCCTGCCTTACAGAATAAATTGGGGTTTGGCTGAAGCAGGACGAATGGCCTACCTCAATTTTATATACAGAAGTAGCATAGTAGGAGAGTAATAGAAATTTTTGTAGTTCAAGAGACCTAGTGAACATCCTGGCTTCAACTTTTTACACCTGAATACCCCCCTGCAAATCATGTAACATCTCTGAGACTCAGTGTCCTTACCTGTAAAATGCCTAGTGAAGTGCCTGGAAAACAAAAGATATTCAATAAATATCAGTTCCTCCATTAGGTATTTTCTTCTTTTCAAACTAAGGGTCACAATCCATTGGTAGATTATGAAATCAATTTGGTAGGTTGCAACCAGCATATTTTAAAAACTGAAACAATAAAAAGCATCAGAGTACCCTACACACAATGTCGTTCCATTATGTATATGCTGAGTTTTGATATAAATGCATTTTTTACTGTGAGTTACAACCAAAAAGTTTCAAAGTCTCTGCTCTACAGAGAAATTCTCAAATTATTACATCACAAAAATCTTCAGGAAAAACAGTCTTTAGGAGCACTGCCTTTATCCAAATGAGCCTCAGTACATTCTCCCCACCCCCATTCTGTACTTTTCACCAGTGACTTCTTTATTTTATAACTGGAAGTTGGTACCTCTGTAAATTTTAAGAACTTAATCAAAGTGCCCCTTATCTTCTAATGTGATCTAGTAAAAATAAGACATGAATCACAGAGAAGATGAACTTAATCTGATACTGTAGGGCATTAAATTCAGTTTAAGATTGGTTTCTGTGTCATATTGTCTAATTTATACCTCTAAACACTTTATAGGTTGATTAAACACTTCCAAGAAATTTCTACAAAAAGTTAGCTATTAAGTTCTATTATGGGGAAATTAGATACAATTTCTAAATAATTTGAAATTGTAAAACTTTTTAAAAGGGCTGTAACTTGCCTGAACATGAAGACTGCTAGAGTAATGTTCCGATCCTGACGACTACTGAAAACCAAAGGTCTATATGGGAACATGCAGTGGGAGTACAAATGAGATCCCCAGACGAAATGTGAGTTTCAGTTACAGGCCTCCTCCCTCCTCCAGCTCCAGTGTAAAACTAGTCCCTGGTGCTGTTCAGCAGGTGGGCTTAAAACGCATAGCCAAGTGCGGGTTGGCAGATTGGGAGTAATATGTCGAGATGAAGACTGGGCCACAATGAAGGGCAGAATACTAGAAATTACAGAACTCAATGATACAGCTCAATCTTGATGTAACTCTACCTTAAATTTGTAATTTTGGCTGGCCAGGCCAGATTGGCCATTATTAGAAGTACCTATGGGACTGAAGTTTAGCAATCTTGTTTTAAACAAGGACCCTGGGTGATTCTGATCCTCATTCTGGTTTGAATACCCTCTGTTAAAGGGACAGCGAGGATCAGAAAATATTTAAAAAGGTGGAGTTCCAAATATCCCAACCTTACAGGAATCCAATATCAAATACTGGATTAGAATCCAACACTTATTCAAAGCATTTCCTTCTTGGCATTATACTAAAGATACAAGTCAACAGTTAGCAATACTTGATATTTTCCAGTTGTTGAATGACAGTAAGAAATGGTGCTTTCTCTTCATTAGAATTCATTGGTGAGTGGGATGTAAAGTGATGAATCACTAATTCTACTCCTGAACCATTATTACACTATATGTTAATTAACTTGCATTTAAATAAAAGGGAAAAAAAAAGATTCATTAGTGACCGTCAAGAAAGTGGGAGAGAGAAAGGTCTGTTTAGATTAGACAAAGAAGTAAAAGGTAGAATTAATAAAAATTATTAAGAGTAAACTCAACAAGAGAGAAGTGATAAACCATTCAACCACCTGAGGAATCTGGTTCCTGAGCTCACACATTTGGTGGTATAGGTGCCCATTCCTCTGCTCTCAGAAAACAGCAGAAATTAAGGCAAAAGGAAGTTCCTTCCTATTTCAAATGATTTGGGGGTGCAGAATGAGGCTACCTGTGATTTTGAATTCTTTTCTCCCAAATTTAAAATCTCTTTGCTATTTGATAAGACAGACACTAGGTTAGGCTGGGCCATGCTTGCTCTGTTGGGATTAGCACCACAAATCCTTCGTGAGGACTGAGTCTTGGCACCAGGCTTTGTCTATCATCTTGAATGTGAGAAAAGGCAGGCAAGAACGCCATTCTTGGGAAGAAATAGCAGCTGTGAAAAGTAAAGGAAAGCACAGGAGACAGCAGAGCCTGGGGAAAAGGATGGCAGTAACAGAAGTGAGGTAGAAAGCCCTCCTCCAAGGGCCAGCTAGAAAGACTTAGGGTCAGAGAGTCCCTGTGTGGCAGGGACATCAGTCTCTTGAAACGTCCCTAAGAAATGATCTGGTGTCCCGCTACCTTCTGCTTATTTATTTATTTATTTATTTTTTTTACCTCAAACTCTAACAATGTTGGAAATATTTGGAGATTTCTCTTCCCTTTTTTTCTCTCTTTCACCTAGAGGTTACAAGTAAGGATGATTGGAAGGAAACAGAGATGGGAGACAGTACAAGAAAGCAGATTATGAGAAAAGTCCTCATTACACATGGGTAGAATTCACCCCACAAGTCAAAGAACTGTTCAAAATTACAAGGGAGGGAAGGCAGAGGCCACTGGATCTTTGAGGTGTTAAGAGACAGACTAACAGAGCAAGCTCAGTGACTGGCTTAATAGTCTCCTACCACTTGAGATTCTGTGTTCTTTATTTAAAGAGAGACAGAAAGAAGAGTTCAGAGAAGAAGCCAGTGTCACAAATTAAGTTACCTGAAAGAGAAGTTGCACCTCTCTTTCCATTTTCTGACACTATTAGTGTCCGTCACCAGAAAATACAGGTGACCAAACTGCAATAAGGTTCACCAAACGGACTCCACCATGTAGCTCACCTGTTCCCCCTCGTGAGATCCCGACTTCCTTATTTGATAAGAAAGGCTCCTAAACTCCCCATTCTTTTCTTTGTTAATGGGCCAAATAATCTCCTATGTTTGGGAGATAAACAAACATATTTATAAGATACTTAACCTTAGGGTCTCCAAGTCAGGGTTATAGAATAAACTAGTCTTCCATAACCCATCATGTCCATACATCTCAAGTCCTTATCAGAGTTGTAAGCTCAATTTTCACATTTCCAGGCAGAAAATCTGCTCCTTGGCAGTCTTTAAACTTTACCCGACAACACTACACACCCTCATCCCAGGCTCCTCAATCTCTAACATCTCCATTAACACTCCAGCAAACAACAAAATATATCCACTTATCACAGTTCAATCCCACTTGAACATCTACAGCCACTATCTTGATATAATCATGTTCCAAAACTGACTGAGTGTCCAACAGCAGCAAAGGTCCTCATTAGGATAGACATGTTGGCGCCAATAAGACTGAAGTTGGGTTTTAACTGCATTTTTTGTCAGTTTGGCTGGGGAGATCTGGACAGCTGGAAGTGAGCTTCTCCATCATTTTCTGTTTCTTTCTTTGTATCAGTTTTCCACCTGTGAAGCCCAACACCCCACCACCAAGTGCAGCTGCAATTCCTGCCACTTTGAAGCCTGCAAGGAGGCCAATCGGACCCCCCACCACTCCTCCGATGAGTGCACCTGCCACAGGCAGAGCTGCCAGCTTGTATTTTGCAGCCTGTAAAAAAAAAAAAAAAAAAAAAAAAAAAAAAATTCAATTTAGAAATTGAGTTGAGAATATCTGCCTGTGGTGATGTGCATTTTCCTCTCATTACTCCTGGCAATGCCTCTTTAACTCCTGGTACATAATTAACCCTAGAGATTGGGGAGTGGGGGGAAGTATTCCACAGGTACTACAATTGCTCCTGATCTCAGAACTCAGAGAGATGAGCTACAAAAAGTGGACTGCTACAAATTGATTTTACTTGCAAAACAATCAATCCACTAACTATCTAGCAGGCTTATTTCAACAGTTTCAGCTGCTATAGATACCCCCAAAGCTTTTATGCTGCACAGAGATTATTCCATGCTGTATACCTGGGGTTAAAAGCAATGTTCTATGGAAAACAGATGGTCCCATTCTACCCGTACGGTCACATCCTTACACTTTTGCCCCTACCAGATTCTGGCAACCCTCTACTTCATTCCCTGCACTTCTGCAAATATGTCCTTGTAACACCAAAATGCCTTCTAGTGGGGCTTTGGTTTATTCTCTGAAAAATTTCTCTCCCGACAGAATGAATCTTGAGAGTAAAATATTACAACAGTCATTGATTTCTTGCACTACCTATGTGTCATTTGTTCCTTATTTCCTTAATTGCTGGTTCCCTCCACATTAAAGAGAGCAGATCAATTGGGTTAATACTGGAGATTCCTGGGAGCCAGAGTACCATTGATTTGTCAGCAGGAGCAGAATCTTACCTTCCCCAAGTTTTTGGTTCCCTCTTCAACATTCACAGCAGCTCTGTTGACATGGTCTTCAATGCTGTCAATCTTCTCCTGCTGAGACTAGATGCAAAGGAATTATGAGTGAGCAGTCCTGCTGGGGAGCAGCAGTCAGCCAATACACAGTACTTTAATTCCTGTAATCAGGGTCCCGTGTACTGCAGCCTTGCTGTCTGAATAGTGGTTCATTAATAGTGTCCGATAAACTATGCTGAAAGTACAAATTCACTTGTATTTAAAAAAAAAAAAAGGGCGACTTAATTATTAGGTAATAAAAGGGTGGCACCTTTATAGGAAAAAGGATCTCACACTAAAATCCATTCAAACATACAAACATATTATTCTCCAAATGAACTACTTTGTAAGAGAAGAAAAATCCAAATAAGCATTTACGTGTCATGTGGAGGTTGATGAAAAACAAAACAAAACAAAATGAAACAAAAAACCTTCCTCCTAAGTTACCTTTTTTGAAGATTCAAAGATTTAAAACAGGAAAATTTCCCTTAGGAGTAAAACATGCTTAGATCCAATGAATACAAATTATTACATTTTAGGAACGAGAAGACAATATGGTTTGATCTGTCATGAAATCTTTCCACTTGTGATATGCAGTAGGGGGCTGCGGATGAATTCACTGTCCTGAGTCTCACACCTGTACACTTTAATACATTTTAAAATCATGACAAGTTAAAATATTTCCGATCAAATATATTAATAAGGCATTCTATGAAACACGGCAGCACCTGCTCTGACACGGCAACCTTGTGACTCATGGAATCTCTGGGCACAAGGAATGATTTTTCCCTGAGAGGTGTGAAGCCCCACTACATTTCTCACAAGTGGTTACTGAACTTCAGCTCAAACACCTCCAGTGACAGGAACTCATTACCTGCCACAGGAGCACATGCCCACTTTTAAAAAAGCTTTATTTAGACAATTCACCTACAATATGTGCCCATTTTAAGGGTATAGGATGATGAGTTCTGACGAATGTATAAACACCTGTAACCACCATCACATCAATATAGACTGTTCAGGTGCTTTTTCAATTCACTGAAAAAAAGAAGAGAATCCCTCTTTGATCCCAGGTAAATCCTACTTCTACAATGACTGTGAAATAATTCAACTTTAATCCTGAAGTATTTGCCCGCTTAACTTACACCGAATCAGATGTAACACTCTTCTAACTCCAATTGTCATTCAAGAACATGAAATGCAATCAGCTGATTTTTCCCCACAGTTGCTTCCTGTCAGCATTACTGACATTCCTTCCCTTCCCATACACCAAGTGGGTACCTTTTCACTGTCAGACCTTTCATGGTATCCATCCCTTCATTCCTGTGTTCTCCACTGCTATCTTGACATCTCTAACACAATCCCTGAAAAAGTCCCTTATCAGTTTTCCTTTTCACATTTCTGTCGGACACAAGTACAGCAATGGTTCTCATGTGTTCGAGAGCATGCCTGAGTCACCTGGAAGACTTCTGAAGGCACGGACTGATGGGGCCGCTCCCTGAGTTTCTGATTCAGTAGACTTCGGGTGAAGCCTGAGAATTTGCATTTCTCATGAGTGCTGCAAGTCCATGATTCTCACACTTTAAAACCCACTAATGTATGTACATAACTGGTAAGGGCACAACCTTTGGCCAGATGTCCTGTGTTCAAATCACAGCACTGTGTGCCCATGGACAGATTACTCTAGCTATCCAAGGTGTCAATATTCTCATCTCTCAAGAAGGATAATGATATACCCCATGGAGTTGAAGTGAGGATAAATGAGATAGTGACTGTGTGAGGAGAAAAATTTACAAAGTCATTCTCATCTTCTCAAGAAAGCTTAACTCCCATCTTTCTTTTCTAAAAAGCATATTAAACTCTTTTCTATGAAGCTTAAAAATTCTTGGGCATGAAAACCTTAGATCTCTCCTAGCCATTCATTCATTTTTTATTTTCCTCAGACAAAACTTTTTTAATGTTAGCTTTCTTCTTCCAACCCATAGAAGCATAAGTGCCAGCATTCATAATATCCAACCTGTAGGGATTTCTGACACTGGATTTCTAACACTGTTTCTGTTTGGGACATCCTCAACACTTTCCATTCTTGCCTGAAAGTCTGGGCCAGCAGATAAATCACATGTGTGATCATCAATCTCCACATCCTGATAAGCTGATGGGGTAGAGGGAAAACAGCCAACATGTCTCCTTTCTCTCAGTCTCCAAATGATTCCATCAAGGTGATGGAGCCTGCTAGGACTACTGTCATTTCTATACCCCAAGTGTGATCCCAAATCTTCAGGGAAACATTTTTTTAATGCTCCTTCCAAAAAAGGTTGGACACTGCAGCTCTATGATTGTTTTCTTTTAAAATAAAGTAAAATTTAAAAATTAAAAATACTTTAAAAAAACTGGGGCACCTGGGTGGTTCAGTCAGTTAAGTGCCTGACTCTTGATTTAGGGTCAGGTTATGATCTCACGGTTTGTGGGATTGAGCTCTGCCTCTGGCTCTGTGCTAACGCTGCGGAGCCTGCTTGGGATTCTCTCTCTCCCTCTCTCTCTCTCCCTGACCCTCCCCTGCTTGAGTGCTCATGCACACTTTCTCTCTCTCCAAATAAGATAAAATTTAAAAAATTTTAAACATAATTTTAGTATTTTTTCACAAAAATATTTTGGTATAATTGGAGAAAAGACCACAAGACAGAACTAAGCGTGAGACCACTGATGCTCCCCTATCACTGCAATCGCCAGTACTCGAAGAGGTCTGTCTGACCCTGGGGAGTAGCCCAAACCTGTGAGTACTTATTCACTACATCAGGAAGCTTGCTTAAATATGGACATGGAGATAAGGCAGAGGGTGATCAGCAACTATCCTGGAATCAACAACTGTCCCTCAGTTGTACAGACCTGCCTCTCCCCTTTTCTTCTTAGTTTGAATCCCAAACTTCTCCTGTATCTTCAAATTCTGCTTCGTAAGTAAAGAGGACTCAATGACACCATCACAATTAGGCAGCAAATTAGTGTCAGTTGTCAATCACTGTCTATACACAATGCCAAACTAGATCCCATCAGAGCTGAATTTGGTCACTAGTCCACCATGCCCTTGGCTCTTTATGTTGGGCCAAACGATACAACTACACAACCTTACCCCAGTACAGGAAATCAAGCTCCTAATAATGATGGCTTAGAAGTCTCCTCACCTCTACCTACCGACCTCCCCGTTTTGCTTCTGATTTGCTTATGTCTGCTTTCATCTGCCTGGGCCTCCCACATTTAACAATCTTGAAACTCCTTTCTTGACATTTTATACTTTGGCCCCTCATATAAGTTCTTGGCATCCCTTTAAAAGGAGTTAGACTCCTCTTTTTTTTTTTTTTAATTTTTTTTTTTTTCCCAACGTTTATTTATTTTTGGGACAGAGAGAGGCAGAGCATGAACGGGAGAGGGGCAGAGAGACAGGGAGACACAGAATCGGAAACAGGTTCCAGGCTCTGAGCCATCAGCCCAGAGCCCGACGCGGGGCTCGAACTCACGGACCGCGAGATCGTGACCTGGCTGAAGTCGGACGCTTAACCGACTGCGCCACCCAGGCGCCCCTAGACTCCTCTTTTTAAAGGGAAAGACGTCTCAAAATACTCTGAGAATGTGTCTGTGGATTTCATTTTAAGAAACACTGAATTAGGTCTCCTTATTTACCTGAAAAAAATAACTGAATCTTAGTGAGCAGTTAGAGGAGCACTTAAGAGTCTTAAAAAAAAAAAGTGATTAAGTGAATATTTGTCACTTGTACACTCAGCATCCTCTATATCCACCAATAGTAATACATTCAACAAATCCATCGCCAAATCTATTTACATCAATAAAAATGCCCTGCCTTGGACAGCCTTGCTAGTAGTTGTGCAGTTTTATTAATGTGCTAAAAGCTATGGGTTTAAGAAACTATTGTCAAAACTGTGGTTATTTTCCTTTATTCCTGACTCAATTCCAGGCATCTTTCAAGGCTAGTTCTAGTCTTAGATATTGGTTAATCCAGGGAACACTGAGCTATCCTGGTTCTGAATTCCAAAAGTATATAATCTATAATTCTTTTTTTTTTTGTAGTCTATAATTCTTAACCATATGCAATAAATAATACACAGAAAAGCTCAGAAACATACAAAGACTACTATATACAGAACTTCAGGATTATATTGGCCTAGATAGAGTAGGCAATAAACAGAGCAGAAGTAGGATGTTGATATCATGGGATTCAGCAATTAGGAAAGAGGTGGTGGCAAAAATGTAACTCTAAGGAAGGAGCCAACAAGGGAATCATGTAAGCAGGGACAAAAGCAGGAATGCAGTTGGGGTCAGTAGAAGGGAAGGGGATATTACTTCAGTTAGTCCTCCCATCAATTTTACAAAACTCACTATTGTCAAACAACACCCTGAAGGCCAAACAGGTAATAAATCTGATTAATCTGATATAATTCATTACATCCCAGTTTTTATGCATCCAGAGTAAAAGCCATAGGGAATAAAGTAGAAGGTAGAGACAATATTGGACCAGCAGCAAGGGTGACATGCCATTGTGTGACAGGCCCAGAGTTCTTTAAATTTCCCTTGACAAGAACTAGGGCAAGTTCCACAGTTATAGGAACAGAAGGCACTTGAGCAATTAAATGCTGAAGAAAAATGAAGGGTGCTTAGTAGATACTAATTTATTATTGGAACACACCTGGATTTCTCAATGGTTTTGTAGGTTCATTTTTCATTATGGTAAAAAAAATGTATGTATGTGTGTGTATGTGTATACACACACACACACACACACAAAAACACACACATATATATAATATATACTCATATATTATATATATATGTATACATAAAGCTTACAATTTTAACCATTTTTAAGCGTGAAATTCAGTGGCATTTAGTACATTCACAATGTTGTGCAATTATCATGACTATCCTATAGGGTTTTTTCTTTTTTTTAACTATTCTCTATTCTTCATTGAGCTTAGCACAGTACTATGCACATAGAAAATGCTCCAAAAACACATGGTTTATTTGTCTAGATACTATCATGTCCATGTGATGATAATGAAAGGGATGTGGTCACTCTGCTTATGTTCCTAAGTCATTAGGTGCCTAAATGGAGCTTCTGTGAGTCCCTGACCATGTGGTCATGAGAACTCAACCACCCTGGGAAGAGTCATCAGGGGTTCTCCTTTGAGCTTGTGCCTAATAGCATTTTGTCCCATGTCCTCACACAGATTATTATAAATAGGACATTTGTATAGAACTATGGCTATAGCCAAAGTCTTTCTACACGAACCTTCCTTGATTATGGGTTAGGAGCTTCTTACGTAACCTAATCGGATATATAATTGTTAAATGGCCACAAACTCTCAATTTTCCTTTCATGTGCCTATTCCACTGGAAGGGAAATATATTTGTCTGGAATGAGAAGACTTTGTACATGTTTAGTTTGTTTTTTAAATCAACTGTATTGAGGTATAATTTATATAATAACAGATTTTAATGTGTAGATACCAATGACTTTTGGCAAATGTATATTTGTGTAACCATACATGCACAGATTTTAGAAACTGCATTAGATCAGATATTATGAGTTACAATAATTGAATTAATTCTGAAACAACAAATATTTTGGGATTCTTGTCGTATCATTACCTTTGATATGCAAGTATATCGATAGATTGTACAGATATCTAATCAAAAAACTTCAAGCATTTTGCTTCTTCTGATTTAGAAGCATCAAAAAAGGAAAATGCTTTAAACAATCTACTGACGTTCAATTTGAGGCATTAGATGCCAAGAAAAAAATACAAAAACTAGAAAACAAGCAAAGGAAGGGACTAGCACTAAAAAGCCCAGAAATCATATTCTAGAAGGAGCATATTAGAGAATCAAGAACTCTTAAAAGAAAAAAATATGATGAGGTGGGATAGGGTGAGGAAGGAGAGTATTGGTCTCAAGAAGATGAATAATTTTATATGGAAAAATTACCAAAGTTGTTCAGTCTATGGCTCCAAGAGGGCAAAAGTACCAGAGGGAAGTTATTATAGGGCAGAGCTTACACAGGGAAGAACTTCTAAGAGGTAGTCTTCAAATAGAATGGCTGAAATAGAAAGTATCCCCACGCTGTAATTGTTCAAAAAAAGCGAAAAACCATCTATATGGGAAGCTGGAGCAAGAACAGAATTGGATTAGCTGACCTTGTAAATCCTTTCCAATTCCAGTTCTGAGACTGTGTAATCTAGCGACTTTTATCCTTAAAAAGCCAGGCATCAGGGAAACCATAACTCACAGATGTAAAACCCCCAAATCACAGTTTGATCAAAAACAAAGAACTAGGGGTGCCTACGTGGCTAGTTGGTTAAGCGTCCAACTCTTGATTTCAGTTCAAGTCATGATCTCATGGTTCATGGTTCGTGGTTCGTGAGATAGAGTCCCACACAGGACTCTGCGTTGACAGCACTGTGCCTGCTTGAGATTCTCTCTCCCTCTGTGTCCCTCCCCTGTATGCATGCTCTCTCATTAAAAAAACAAAAAAACAAAAAAACAAAAAACTAAACCTAGACAAAAGCATAAGCAGACACTGGTTTGTTCCTCTGTGTGCACACAGACATATACACACATACTCATATAGCCAACCTTCCCATACTTCCTGGGAAGGAAAAATAAGAATAATTAGAAAAATAATGACAGAATCTATTGTCTTTCCCACCAAATCCACTTTATGTTCCCTGATCTGTGTTAACAATGTCACTGGCTACTCAATTATGCACAATAAAGCCTGATGTTTTGAGTCTTCCATCTTCCTTCAATTTCTGCTAAGCCTACCCCAGAAATACCTCTCAGCTGGCCTTTACCTTTATATTGTATTGCCATTGCTCTTGGTAAAACTCTTGCTATTGATCCTTAACTAGTCATCCGCCTATTATACCCCCCCTTCCTGAGGTCATTATTCACACTGCTAATGGTAATCTTAACCGTTAGCAGTGTGAACCTGCTTATCACTCTAACCTGCTTAAACATTTATATTTGCCAGGGGAGAGGGGAAAATGGGCAAAGGGCATTGAGGAGGGCACTTGTTGGGATGAGCACTGGGTGTTGTATGGAAGCGATGAATCACGGGAATCTACCCCCAAAACCAAGAGCACACTGTATACATTGTATGTTAGCCAACTTGACAGTAAATTGTATTTAAAAATTTTTTTTTAATATCGGCTCCTTAATGCCTACAAATTAAAGTTAAAATTCTTTGGTGTGGCCCGCAAAACCATCTCAATCTGGCTCTCACACTCCCTGCTTTGCTTGCCCATAGTATCTCATCCTTTGGTTTTACTGCAATCCTGGTCATTCTTGAAAGGCCACACACTTCTCTATTCCATGTCTTCAGCTGTTTTCAAAGGCACCCCTCCCCACTCCCATCTATGGACATTGTACTCAATTTTCAAGGCTCAAGCAAATGCTACCTATCTTGTGAAGATATCCTTAATACTTCTACCTCACAACCCCTGCCTCCCTCCCTTGGAATTAAATGCTTCTCTTAGAGCTGATAACACTTCCCTTCAATCTCATTTTTGCACTTAACAATCATGTTTGAAATTTCAGTTTTTGGGGTCCAAGCTTATCTCCACCCACTGTAAATCCTTGAAAGCAGAGAACAGGTTTCATCTATTTCTATAGCTAACCTTGTCAGACCCCTGGTGCCAAGGATCTAACACAATACCTTCTATATAACAAATCTCTGACAAATGCTTATTAAGTTGATTTGGAAGCTGAGGACTGTTAGACTTCTACCCAGGGCTCAATACCAGTCTTGAAAATTGTAACTTCTATTAAAATTCTAATAAAAAGCCTAGTAATTGATAAAAAGCCTCTTATCATACTAATCTAACATTTCTAAGACAAAAACTATTATACTTACATTCACTAGGAGAGAGAAATCAGTGACCAGTTGGCTAAGTTCAATTAAGTCCTTAAAAAGAGAGAGAGAAAAAAAAAGTTACTTATTTTTATGCCTCACAGCTACCAAAATGAAAATAATTTTTTACATACCGCTTCTAAGCTTTCCCATGATTCTGCAGCATTTTGATCTCGAGGAATTTCAGGCAACGCATATACCTGAGTCATATTCTGAGGATCATCTTCAGCCTCAGCAGTATGAAATGTTCCTGAATGAACATAGCCTCATGTTTAGGGTTTATGTGCTTTGGTAGAAAGTGGATAGCATAAATCAATTTCATAAAACAATTTCCATGTAAAATGCTAACTGAATTCAGACTAAAAGTAAATTGATTGTTCTATAAAAATAGATTTATCTATGGCAGATTGTTCAAAAGTTAACTTTTTTCTTTAATTGTTCTACAAAATCACCTCGAAAAAAAATGGCTACAACAAATGCCATCTACCCAATCTGAATAATTAGAGCTAGATGTGGAAGAAGCACTGAAGAAGAACTATTCTATTTGGCCAACATTCCACACAGAGATACTCAGTAGAAATAGGTTTCACATTTTCAATGCTAAATCATTAACCCTTTCTTTGGGTATTTTAGTAATAAATACCAGATTCATAAGGTGTTAAAAGTAGGAAAGTGATGTGTTTTTTTGCAATGAAAATCATTTTGGGTAACAAATTTGTCATCAAATGAACACCACGTGGATCTTTTCATACATATTGTCTATCCTTCTCCTCAATTTTCTAGGCCATGTCCTAGAAAGACATTGCTTTTGTCTTTTCTGAGTCTTAAAAAGTCACCAGGGCACTTTGGGTGGCTCAACTGCTTAAGCAACTGACTCTTGGTTTCAGCTGGGTCATGATCTCACATTCGTGAGTTCAAGCCCCACATCAGGATCCATGCTAACAGCGTGGAGATTTCTTTTTCCCTCTCTCTCTGCCCTTCCCCAGCTTTCTCTCTCTCTTTTCCTAATCTCTCTCTCTCTCTCTCTCAAAAAATAAACATAAAAAGTCATCGACCCACTAAGGCCTTCCTCATTAAAACTGCTATGATGATGAATTAATTTACACTCCAAACTCTACCATCAAGTCTTTATTTCCTTGTATTGGTTTTACCAATCATTCATGCGTTAAACTGATACGTACAGAATGTCTACTAAATGCCAATCAGTGTGCTAGGGTACTACAGACACAATGGTAAACAATAAAAACAGTTCCAGGGAGTCAACATAGTATAGTGGTTAAGAGCATGGACCTAGTCAAAAAGACCTAGTTTAGAATCCAGGTTTGGCTATTTATTAGCTCTTTGACTCATTTTCCTGATTTTAATTTTTTTTTAATTTATATATTTTTGAGAGACAGAGCATGCATGTGCATGCATGCAGGGGAGGGGCAGAGAGAGAGGGAAAGAGAGAATCCCAAGCAGGCTCCACACTGTCAGCATGGACCCCAACGTAGGGCCTGAACCCACAAACCATGAGATCATAACCTGAGCCTAAATCAAGAGTCGGACGCTTAACTGATTGAGCCACCCAGGAGCCCCTCCTCATTTTTAAAATGAGGTGAATGAAAGGGGTGCCTGGCTGGCTCAGTTCAAGAGCATGCGACTCTTCATCTTGGAGTTGTGAGTTTGAGCCCCACGCTGGGTATAGAGGTTACTTAAATGAATAAATAAAAACTTCAAAATATTAAACAATAAAAATAAAAATATGGTGATAGATATTTACTTTGTGCACTGCGCCTGGCTTAAATATTCAGTACAGATGGGTTAATAAATAGTTACTACTAAAATAAATAGCCATTGCTACTGCTGCTATTATTAATGGAGCTTACCATATTATGTACAATACAGACATGTTAACAGGCAAGTTCAGTATAGTCTGATAAGACCTATGGTACGAGTAAATATGGAATGCTATGTGAGCACAAAAGAGAGGTACTTAACCTAGACTTAGGGAGGGGAGACTAGTTGGAGGTTTTGAAGCTGAAGGCTGAGGATGAACAGAAATGACATAGGTGAACCCAGGCAAAGGTGGAGGGAGAAGCAGAGACTATTCAGGTCAGGGAGAATAATATGTGCATAGGTTTGGGAACTGAAAAGAATTCAACTGAAGGGCAGACTATTAAAGAGAAAAGCGAAGGATGAGGAAAAAAATCTAAGGTGACATTATTCATGGCATTATAAATTATGTTAAAGAATTTTGTTTATCTCACAAGATCAATATGGAACTATTAAAAGGAGTTGGAGACTACTGGGAAGCTGGAGGATGCCATAATCAGATTTCAGATTTAGAAAGCGAACCATAGCTATAGCGTGAAGAATAGATTAAGGATGAAGTTGAAAGGTAAAAAAAATTAGAGAGCAGAAAAACCAATTGGGAGACTTTGCAGTAAGTCCAGTGCAAAATGATGATGCTCTAGGACAGTGGCAGTGGAAATGGAAAGAAGAGATCTGAAGGTCTAATTTCCTTTTGTCCCCCTTACTTCAAGCTCAAAATATCTACCACTTTAATGTTATCTGACCACCTACTGTGTTGGGTACCAGAGATAAAAAAGTAATACAAAGTAGATGCTCTTAAGGAACATATTCTAGAAGAGTTACACATACAAAGAGATAATCCTAAAACAATAAAAGAGTACAATGGCATTTAGATAGAGGGATATAGATACATACAGTATTTTGAGAGTTCCAAGTCTGGGATGACATCTGACCCAGCTTGGTGTGGGTGTGCAGTTTATGAAATAGCTTCCTAAAAAAGGTGATCTTACAAGACAAAGAAAAAAGGTCTTCAAAAGAACAAACAATATAGCTTAACATAAAAATCAGCAGGTTGGTCTTGCCAAAGGATAAAGCAGAAGGCACAGAGTTACAAACACAGAACATTAAGTAGATGTTTAGGAGGGGGCTTGCAGGCCAGTTAAAGGCTTTGGACTTTATCTGACAGACAGTGGAGAGCTACTGAAGTGTTATAAGCAAGGACATGACATAGTGACACGTGATACCCGATCCACTCCTAAAAGTCATTATAACTCTTTAAATTCACCTTCTCGATTTCTTTTTTCATCTTAGTCAATAATTGATGGCATGTTATAAAACAGCATTACTATTTTACTTTTGAAACTTATGAATGTTTTACCTCTTGAGGAAAATAATCTGAATTGTTTAGGAAGGGCATAGTAGTTGATTAAAAAATATTTTGTAGGCTTATCAGAATTGACAGTGTTCTTTAAAAAAAAATTTTTTTTAAATGTTTATTTATTTTTGAGACAGAGACAGAGTGTGAACAGGGGAGGGGCAGAGAGAGAGGGAGACACAGAGTCCGAAACAGGCTCCAGGCTCCGAGCTGTTAGCACAGAGCCCAACGCGGGGCTCGAACCCATGAACTGTGAGATCATGACCTGAGCCGAAGTCGGACACTTAACCGACTGAGCCACCCAGGCGCCCCACAGTGTTCTTTTAATTTTGAATTTTAACTTCTCTGAATACATTTCCTTATCTTACAGGAAGAGCAAAAACATCAGATACGGAGTAGATTTTACATTACAACATTATGACAAGTATCCAATATTTTAAAAGCTCTCTGATTTTTACAAATGTTTAAAAGAGTTACTTACCCTATGTCCTAACATAGCACATAAAGACACTTTCATTTTCATGTCAATCAAGATAAATGAATTACTCTAAGACCGCTCTTCCACTTAATATTTCTATTGTAATAAGAACTCCACTTCTTTAATAAGATGATGAATAATGATAACTTTGTTATCATTAACAGGCCAAACGTAAAGCAGAACTTTATAAATAGAACATCCACTCTAAGGATTTTTATAAGCCATAACCCTTATTCTATTACAGAGGATTTAAATGAAACTGCCAGGGTATACAACAAAATGAGGGGAGATTGTCATACATAAATTCTTGACCTAAAAATTGAAGGGGTGGGAAATGTTTGGTATTTTAAGCAAACATAAAAGATTCCCCTTTGTAAAAAATAAGAAATGTTTAAGTCACTTACGTCTCACTTGAAACCAAACTGCGTATGCATCTTAGTTCAAATGGAGTCTGAGAACAAAGAAATCTGTTCTATTCCGGGGAAAATCCTGCTGTAAACTTACAACTCTGAACATCACTAATCAATGTGAGGCATAACTAACAATTAAGAAAGAAACCCTTTAATATCTACAACTTCTGTAATTCATTTATTCCAGCTTATATTAGAAATCAGTACCTCAGTGAATATTTATTGACTTTGAACTTTCAGAAATTACTACAGACATGATGAGGGAAAACACTGAGACAGATTATAGCTGCAGGAAAGAAGGATGAAGAATTTATCCTGTCCACAGAAGTGAAAATTGCTATTGTTTTATATGATGAAATAATCTAAGATAGTTCCATCCACATGACAACTCCAAGTGTAAAGGGCAGGTAGAATACATACACGTCGCACCACTGTTTTTCAAACTCCAGTTTTAAGACCATATTATTTACTACAAAACCTTATTATTTACTACATTATTATTTGTAGTAAAAATATTAACATATTTTTAGTTGTTAATAACACAGACATAAGATTTTTCCCTTCTCTTTATACGTCCAAACATTCTTTGTCTCTCTCCATATTTCATTGAAAGGCAATGATTCTACTAAGAATTACAACACAACATATAAAAAGTTTCCACTAAACTTCACTATGTTTGGGAAAGTTTCATTATAAATCTAAATTAATTTAAAAGCATTTCCTGAATTTTTCACTTTCTGACAGATTAAAAATAGTGAAATTAATCTACTGATCATCTATATCAACTTATCTATCAAAATAAAATGACTTCTAAGTCATGGCTTAACTTAGTGGTAAAGGAGGATTTTTAAGAAAATTAAAGCCAATAGAAAATATATCTTCTGAATAATATACAAAACTATTCACGTGTTTCGCAAAACTGTTCACCACATGTATATATACCTGTGATAAAATCTGATATTTCATCAAATTCAATATGCAGTCTGAAGTTCCCAGCAGTTTTAAGATTGGATTCTTTTCTTTTGTGAATATTTGTTAAAATGTAATAAGATTCTGTTCCTATTGCACTGGTGAGCTGCATGTGCCGGATGGGGAGTAAGAAAGACAATGATTGAGAGAAGCACTGATTCACTCTGTATGACCTGATACACCTTTCTAAATACAAATCAAATTTGTAGGCTCATCACTTCTCTTGGTGGGAAGCAATGCTAAAAATGAAACTAGACACACAAGTGAAACAGAAGGGAGTTTCTCAGATCAAGCAAGATTGGCAGAGAAGATTTGCTTTAGGAACTCTCAGAATCTGGACAAAAGAAACAGCAAAATCATCACAGCTTCCTCCTAAACTTAATAAGCTTCTTTTACTCTCCAGAGAACATAAAACATCCTATTCTACTTGTTATTTCTATCTGTAAATGAAAAAACTATTTTTGTATTTCGATCTCACTCATGGAAATGTGGCAACATTGCTCCTGAATCTCTGCTGATATTTCCAACCAATTTATTTAGAATCAGATTGAATTTTTAAAGGAAGAAGTATTTTAAGGCACTTAACTTCTATGCAAATCACATTTTTCTGTATAGGCTGTCACTACTATAATGAGTATCTAAAGCAAAAACAAAGAAAAACCAGAAAGCACAGATAAAAACATGCAGGATGACAGAAAAGAGTCCACAGCCAGAAGACCACACATGGAGTGAACCGAGTTCCTACCCCACTATTAAGGTCTTATGTAAATTAGTTCCTTTGTTTTCATTATTCTCCACCTTTCCCATTCTCTCAATTATTTGTTAATAATATTTCTGGATTTAAGGCAACCTAGTACAAACTCTCACAGTTGGTGAAATACTCAGGCACTTGGTGAGATAGTTCATTTAACTGCTTAATGTTGGCAATGGATTCAAAGTCAAAGCGCAATCTGACCATTTGGAATTTGACATTCTACTATTGTTTTAGGCACAAATTAGGTATTTTTTTTTATATAAATGGGTTGTCTCAATTTTTTTTTTTTTATAAATGCTACAGAGGTTTAATTGTGTAGTTTCTCCTGGTGGCAAGTGATTAGGTCTTTAGCTAATTTGATGTTCCATGAAATGAGAAGTTTGAGAATCATTACAGATGGAAAATCCTCTGTCTCTGCCCCAATCTTTTTCATTTTCTCTGTACACATGTTTCCTCAAATTTTGCCAATATATAATATATAGTTTTAACACCAGTTTCATACAGAGATATTTAATTGCCAGCAAACTGGGTAAACTGCCTTTTTCTAATAACCACCCAGTTTCTCTGATGATATTTAAATCCAAGTCTGTCGAGCCCAAACAGTCCTGACAGAAACCCAAATAATGCAATAAAAAAATGCAAATGAAAGCAAGTATTAGAATAGTATCATATTGTGAGAAACTGTCAGAACACAAAATTTTTGTTTCCTAGGTAATTGCTAGTGATGGGCAACTCAAAACTAAATAGCAAAAGAAACTGATGTCAGCAACTCTTTCCAGAAAATCCAACATATCTTCACTGTTGTTACCGCCATCACAACTGTCACAATGTCTAAGTGGGTAAGCTAGCTGCTTAATCACATGGAAGCCCAATTTCTCTAAGGCAAATAAAGTATCAGTTCACACTAAATGATATGAACAGCATTTAGCCTCATCAATACAGTGGTGATAAATATATATGGACAGAATAATGTAAACAGTAACTGGTTAAAAACTATCAAAAAGCACTCTTCCCAAATACTCTTCAAGCAAGGGGCTGAGTGTTAACACTTCCTTCTCTCCAAAACAACACTTTAGGTACTGGTTATCACATAGTGTAGTGAGTATGGCACATCTGAAATTATAAAATTGTCTCCAAAAACACATTTATTTATTCACATTTATGAAACATTTATTAATGGCCCGCTATGTGCCAAGCACTACTATATGCTACGTACTGAGGATACAATAAAAGTAAGATTACCAAGAAAGTCTGGATGATGGCCTAAATGTTTCCTCCAATTTCTAAATTTGGACTTCCCTGTAAATTATTGGGTCATTAGTACTGAAAATATAACATTAAAAATAATCTAATTTTGGAGACAGGGAATGGTACAGGAGCCTCCTACATAAATGAAAAGGGGAAAACTCAGCAGGTATAATATCCTTCAGATTCTATTCTGATTTGTAATTTATTTATATTCCACTTTTTCCACTAAGATTTAAGGCAACTTAGAACATATGTAAAATGTAACAAGATAGCATAATTAAAGGGAAACAAAGAAGGAAAAATGAAGGAAGCAATTATAAAACAAAGGCAGGAGCTAAAAAATTGGCTTTTGGTAGTTAAAAAAAATTCAGATTTAAGCTTTCCAGTAAATAACTCAAGTAGAGAAACCTTATCAGTTATGCCATCCAGTACCCATAGGATTAAAAAAAAAAAAAAGACCAACTGCTTTCAAGTACTACTACATATTAAACCAAGATTTTTTTTTTAGTGGTCTTTATAAAGGTACTACTATCATGCAATTAACGATCATCAATTACATCCTTAAAAGAGATATAATGACAAGTTTTACCGGACTGTTTCTTAAAGTATCACCTCATAAAAGCTGATAGCATGACCCCCAATGCAGATTTTCTTTAATGTCATTAAACTCAGAAAACTGAGCTGGGAGATAGATCTAACATCCACTATGAAAGAAAGTCAGAACGCCAAAGAAAGAGGTGTGCCTGATCAGCCTACTCCTGCACCAGGAGATGGAAGGGGCATACTCTGCAATCCAGGATGACATTCTCCTTAGGAAATATTATAACATTTATTTTCATTATATAGACAAATAGGTACTTGAAGCCTCGAAGTTCCACTGTATACAGCACAGTCTTAAAATCTTTATCCTGCAAAACTTCTAGGGCATGCATTTCTAGGCACACTCAGGGTTCAACAATTCAGCAGACTGAAATAGAAGGTGATCCCTGGAGACTCACATATCTGCAACAGCTATACAAGATGGTGAACTTTAACTAAATGCATTACTATGATCAAAAATAAGACTTAGTACATTACCACCAACAGTCATGGATCTGGTCAAAGAAGGTTGTAATAAAGTTTCTTCATCATTAAATTGTTTCTTAAGTTCTTCTACAGATTCCAGATGGAGTTGAAGAAATTCTGCTGTTGCTGTTGATGCTTCTTCTTTAACAGGGTCTATCATTCTCTTCAGAAGTACTAGGTCATCCTTTCGGACTTTCAAACAAAGTTTCTCCATTTCTCGGATATTGGAACGGAGTTGCTACAAAAGAAAAAAAAATCATTAAAGCCACCATCTATTAATATGAAATATCTTTATTGTCAAAAGAAATCTGTGATAATGCTTGCAAATGGAAATAATACAAGTATTCTCTACTGCAGAAAGTATACCTTTTTTAAAATTTTTTGTATCTCTAGCCAAATTGAACTTCATGAGAACTCACATCCAGGTACTTTGAGTTTGTTTAGCGTTCTTTTCCTTCATTAAATGTGATTATTGTAAAGATAACACATGCTCTTCATAATAAATCAAACACTGTAGAACATATCTAGACAAACTTAATGATGCCCGCCTTCACTGATCCCACCACCTCTCTTTACCCAGTCCTTCCACACATTTCCCACTGCTCATGCAAACATTAACATATATAGCCTTTCTTTTCACAAAAAAAAAAAAGGATTACACTGTGCATAATAATCCATAATTTGTTATTCCTTACCCCAATAATATAACAATACCACCATGGATATCCTTCCATGGGTGTACCATATTCCACAGTATAGATGGAAAATAATGTATTCAATGACTCCTCCAAGTGATCAATAGTCATTCATGTTGTTTCCAAAACAGAAGTCCTTGAATATAATCCTAATATACCATAACAGTATATATCACTATTATAGTATATTCTATTATACTATATTTTGTAGGAATGATTTCCTGGGTGCCTGGGTAGCTCAGTTGGTTAAGCATCCGACTTCGGCTCAGATCATGATCTCACAGTTCTTGAGTTTGAGTCCTGCTCTGGGCTCTGTGCTGACAGCTCAGAGCCTGGAGCCTGCTTCAGATTCTGTGTCTCCCTCTCTCTGCTCCTCCCCCACTTGTGCTCTGTCGCTGTCTCTCAAAAATAAATGTTAAAAAAATGATTCCCAAAAGTGAGAGTACTTAAAGGATAATGTGCATTCTTATTTCAATAACTATTAACAGTGTTTTCCTACCAGTAACAAATTATACTACCACCAAAGTATGAATGCCCATTTCCCTACATACTGCCAGTTGTACATGTTATCTCACTGTTGTTTTAATTCGCATTTCTGAGTGATGCCAGATTTTTATCCAATGATTTCCCTCTCTTTTTAAAACCATCTACTGACATAATCATGGGGCACCTGGGTGGCTCAGTCGGTTAAGCATCTGGCTGTTGATTTTGTCTCAGGTCATGAACTCACGGTTATGAGACTGAACCCCACATCTGGCTCTGTGCTGTGAGTGTGTGGAGCCTGCTTAAGATTCTCTCTCTCTCCCTATGACCCTCTCACATGCTCGCTCTCAAAAAAAAAAAATCATCTACTGACATAATCATAAATTTTCCCCTAAGGTGCTGATATAACGAGCTACGGGCAGGTTTCATGGTATAGAGCCATCTTTATACTTCTGAAATAAACTCTTTCTAATCACATATATAATTTTTTTGATTCAATTTGCTAATAATTTATTTGGACTTTTAACATATCTGTTTGTGTGTGCATGCATGTGCACACATGAACGGTGTGTCTATATTATCTCTCTCAGACTTAAGGTCACTTTAACAAATTTAAGGTTGTGCTAGTTTCACAGAATGAACTGTGGAGCTTTCCATTTTTTCCAATAGTCTATACTCCTGAAAAACATAAAATCCAACTATTCTTTGACAATTAAATACAACTAACTTGCAAGAATGATCTGAGTATGATGCTTTTAAAAATTATAGATCTCTATATTATATAATTTATAATATATATTAATATAACAATTTTCATATAACATTTTAAATTCTTCTCCCCTGTTGTACTTCCACAGATACTAATGCAAATTCTGTATAATAGGACAAAATGTACTAATTTCTTTAATTTCTCAAGTACTTACTCTGAGTGAAGTGTTACATTCCATATTACTACATTCCCCATTATTACATTATAGGAAAATCAGAACAAAGATCACTTGTTTAGGATTTACTTAATTATCTAGCAGCAAAGTGCAGTTAAAACCGAGGTTTTTTTTAATGTGTTAGTTTCAGGTAAACAATACAGTGATTCAACATTTCCATATTACACCCAGCACTCATCACAACAACTGCACTCTTTAATCCCCATCACCTTTTTCACCCATCCTCCCAACCCACCTCCCCTCTGGTAACTATCAGTTTGTTCTCTATAGTTAATAGTCTGTTTCTCGGTTTCTCTTTCTCTCTTTTTCCTTTGACCATTTGTTTTGTTTCTTAAATTCCACATGAGTGAGATTATATGGTATTTGTCTTTCTCTAACTTATTTCACTCATCATTAATCTCTCTAACTCCATCCATGTTGCTGCAAATGACAAGATTTCATTCTTTTTTATGGGTGAATAATATTCCTCTGTGTGTGTGTGTGTATCACACCTTCTTTATTCATCTATCCATGGATACCTGGGTTGGTTCCATAATTTGGCTATTGTAAATAATACTGGTATAAACACAGAGGTAAATGTATCCCTTTGAAATAGTGGGTTTTTAAAATTTTTTTTCTAATGTTTGTTTATTTTTAGGAGAGAACAAGCATGAGTGGGGGAGGGGCAGAGAGAGGGAGGCAAAGGATCCAAAGTGGGCTCTGCACTGACAGAGAGCCCGATGTGGGACACAAACTCATGAACCATGAGATCGTGACCTGAGCCAAAGTTGGATGCTCGATGGACTGAGCCACCCAGGTGCCCCTGAATTTGCATTTTTGTATTTTGGGGTAAATACCCAGTTTGCATTCCCACCAACAGTGCACAAGGCTTCCCTTTCCTCTACATCCACATCGACACTTGTCGTTTCTTGTGTTTTGATTTTAGTCATTCTGACAAGTATGAGGTGATATCTCACTGTTGTTTTGATTTCCATTTCCCTGAGGATGAGTGACATTCAGCATCTTTTCATGTGTCTGTTAGCCATCTGGAGATCTTCTTTAGACAAATGTCTGTTCATGTCTTCTGCCCATTTTTTAATTGGATCATTTGTTTTTTGGGGTGTTAAGTTGTATCAGTTCTTTATATTTTGGATATGTCATTTGCAAATACCTTCTTGTATTCAGTAGGTTGCCTTTTAGTTTTGATGACTGTTTCTTTTGCTGTGCAGAAGCTTTTTATTTTGATGTAGTCCCAACAGTTCATGTCTTTTATTTCCCTTGCCTCAGGAGACATATCTAGAAAAATGTTGCTCTGGCCAATGTCAGAAAAATTACTGCCTGTGCTCTCTTCTAGGATTCAATGAAAACCTCGGTATTCTTAAAAGTCCAGCAATCTTTCCATTAAACTATAACCACAATTCCTATCTATATGGTACCTTAATATAATCTAAACTATCCATTTTATTCTAGTAAAATGAAAAACAATTCTGAAGGGGCGCTGGGGTGGCTCAGTTGGTTGAGTGTCTGACTCTTGATTTCATCTTAGGTCATGATCCCGGGGTCATGGGATCCAGCCCTGTGTCAAGCTCCTCTCTGAATGTGGAACCTGCTTAAGAGTCTCTCTCTCTTCCTCCCTCCCTCCCTCCCTCTCGCTCCCTCCCTCCCCCCCTTGCCCCTTTCCCCCCACTCATGCTCTTCCTCTCTAAAATAAATTAAATTTTTTAACAAGTTAAAAAAAGCAGGGGCACTTGGGTGGCTCAGTCGGTTAAGTATCTGACTTCAGCTCAGGTCATGATCTCGCAGTTCGTGGATTCAAGCCCAGTGTTGGGCTATGTGCTAACAGCTCAGAGCCTGGAGCCTGGTTCCAATTCTTGTCTCCCTTTCTCTCTGCCCCCCTCTCACTCCAGCTCTGTCTCTCTCTCAAAAATAAATAAACGTTAAAAAAAAATTTTTAATTCAAAAAAAATCCGGAAAAAATAGTTTAGCTGCAACCTAATGTATCTTGTAAGATTTTCTGGGTGAATCAAAAAGTTGTGTCTCTATCCTGTCATGATTCTATACTTCCTTTAACTTTATGTCACTCTTACCATCCCAATGTGAACTGCAAAACCTAAGGATAACTGAACTATAAATTAAAAGTATGTGACCTGCAATCATTAACATGGAGAAATCATAGAACATACAGGCCTATGTTATCATCTAGTACAACCTTATGATTTTACAAGAGAGAAACTGGACTCCAGATGAGCACAGTGGCAGAATTAGGTCTAGAGCAAGTCCTGGAGCAATATTATTGCTAACACACCACCATCTCTTGGCAATACCTTTTTTTTTTTTTTTTTTTTTTTTTTAATTTTAGAGAGAGAGCACAAGCAGGGGAGAGGGGCAGAAAGAGGGAGAGAGAATCTTAAGCAGGCTCCACACTAAGCACAGAGGCCAATGCAGGGCTCGATCCCACAACCCTGGGGATCATGACCTGAGCCAAAATCAAGAATGGTATGTGCAACCCACTGAGCCACCCAGACAACAACGGCTGTACAATTCTCTTCTGAACTACAGTTGTAAAGCTTGGTTACATACTTGCCACATAGTCCATAAAAATATTTTAGGCAATATTATCTTGGAGAAGCATTAAAAAGTTTCTGCAGCTAATGACTATTTGCCTATGACATAGTCTTACTCTCTTACAGAATTTGTGCATCTGTTTATGCCCCAAATTATAGTGTCCAGAATTCTATTACTATGGGTGGAGGAGAAAATGTTAAGAGAAAGAAAGAAAATATCCATTGAACTATATTTCTGATACTACACTAACAAAAACACAATGGCTGAATTTTTATCAACACTTACTATAAGTTGTCTGTTGTACTAAGTATTTACCTTCTTCATCTTGTTTTACCTTCACAACTTACTTTTGAAACAGGTATTACTATCATTCTCATTTTAAAGAAGAGGAAATTAAAGCAAGAAAAAATTTTTGAAAGCTCAGGATTACACTTCTAATAAAAAGTACAGCCAGGAATCAAATCCAGGCTGCAGAGCATGTGTTCTCAACAACTTTTCTACATAGCTATAATATCCAACAGAAATATAATGCAAACCACAAATGTAAGCCATATATGTAATTTAAAATTTTCTGACAGTCACATTAAAAAGTAAAAAGAAACAGTTGAAGTTAATTTTAATGTTTGTATTTAACTCAATATATCCAAAATATTATCAACATGTAATCAATATAAAAATTATTAATGAAATATTTTACATTTACAGCACGTCTCAATTCAAACTAGCCACATTTTAAGTGCCCAACAATTACATGTGGCTAGGAGCTAACATATTGGACAATATAGCTATAGAGTCTCTCCAAAATCAAATAAAAGTAACAGGATGGCAAAACCATATGTGAAAAATATAAAATGGGTCTTTCTGCTTCTGGGTATAGCAAACTAGATAATTCAAAGTAACCCTCCCACCAATGACTAGTTAAAAAGCTGAAAATCACAAACAAAATTCAAAGGCATCAAAAAGCAAAGAAGACAGTAAGAAATGTACAGGTCTAGAATTAGACAAAAGTGGAAATCCAGAGAGGTGAGTCCTAAACTCAAGGCCACATTTGCTTGGGGGTACTTGCTTACCAGAGTGTTTGACAGGCTCACAAATTTCTTTTTTTTTTTTTTTAATTTTATTTTTTATTTTTTAAAATTTACATCCAAATTAGTTAGCATATAGTGCAACAATGATTTCAGGAGTAGATTCCTTAGTGTCCCTTACCCCATCCCCCTTTCCACAACCCCTCCAGTAACCCTCAGTTTGTTCTCCATATTTATGAGTCTCTTCTGTTTTGTCCCCCTCCCTGGTTTTATATTAGTTTTGTTTCCTTCCCTTATGTTCATCTGTTTTCTCTCTTAAAGTCCTCATATGAGTGAAGTCATAGGATTTCTGTCTTTCTCTGACTAATTTCACTTAGCAAATACCCTCTAGTTCCATCCACGTAGTTGCACATGGCAAGATTTCATTCTTTTTGATTGCCAAGTAATACTCCATTGCATATATACACCACATCTTCTTTATCCATTCATCCATCGATGGACATTTGGGCTCTTTCCATACTTTGGCTATTGTTGATAGTGCTATAAATATAGGGGTGCATGTGTCCCTTTGAAACAGCACACCTGTATCCCATGGATAAATGCCTAGTAGTGCAATTGCTGGGTCGTAGGGTAGTTCTATTTTTAGTTTTTTGAGGAGCCTCCATACCGTTTTCCAGAGTGGCTGCACCAACTTGCATTCCCATCACAAATTTCTGAGTAAAATACTCAGTGCTGGGGCCTGCTAAGTATAAGCACTATGGTGCTTTGAGCTGGGATCTGAAAGAGCTGTACCCTGAGAGTACAGGTGATCCTAAAATCAATCAGCCCTCAGGTGAGCTACAGTTTGGCTTCCAGTCTTTTGGGTAGTGTATAAAAACTTCAATGCCTGAAACCATATACAGACAAGCATGGAAAATTAGTACCCTACTCTCACTCTCAAAATAAACTTTAAGAAAAAAATAAACTTTTTATTTAAGTAAAAATAAATAAATAAATAAATAAATAAATAAATAAATAAATAAAAGTGTGGGTAAATCTAGATGACCAGTAACTATTCTAAAACAGTAATAATCATAATGGTAATAATAGTAACTTGAGGATTTTAAATATATGTATAAAATTAAAATATATAAAAATAGCATTTAATTTGGGGGGCACACAAACAACTAAAATATTCCAAGGTACCTATATAATCTATATTGTTTATGGATGTTGTTGTAATTTCCAGTAAAAGAGTATATAATTCCAAAACCAACAAGAACAGCTGGATCAATAAAAAATACAAGAAAGTGAAAATGGAGATGAAAAAGAACACAAAATACATGGGAGAAGTAGAAAGCAAACAAGAGAGTATAAGTTTTAAACCTAAATACATCAATAATTACATAAAACATAAGTGGAATAAATGTTCCAGTTAAAAGATAAAAATTTTCAGACTGGAAAATATATTTAAATACATCTAAAACATATAGGCAGTTCAAAGTAAAAGGATAAAAAAATAAACCCTGTATAGCTGAACAACCTTGAACAATATAGGTTTGAATCTATAGATTCAATAAATTAGAATAAATTTGAAAAAGATTTTTTGTTTTGGTGGAGCTTGACAAGCGGATTCTCAAATGTATGTGGAATTGCAAGGGAGCCTGGGTGGCTCAGTCAGTTGAGCATCCAACTCCTGACTTCAGCTTAGGTCATGATCTTGCGGTTCGTGAGATCCAGCCCCACACAAGGCTCTGCGTTGACAGCATGGAGCCTGCTTGGGATTCTTTCTCCCCACCCCCCCACTCCCCTGCCCTCCCCCAGCTCGCAGGCGCACACACACTGTTTCTCAAAATAAATAAACTTTTAAAAGAATGTATATGAAATTGTATGTGCACGGCTGAGACTAGCCTTGAAGAAGGTAGGAGAACTTCCTCTATTATATACTGACTGATTATAAAGCCACAGTAACTAAGACAGTGTGCTATTAGTTCAAGAATAGAGACAAATACACCAATGAAACAGACAGCCAAGAAGCAACCCAAACACATATGCACTGAATTCATAACAAAGGCTCCACCGCAGGGAAGCATGATCTTTCCAAAACTCAGTGCTTGGTCATTTGGGTATGCCTGTGGGAAAAAGATAAAACTGGACACACCACTTCACACCATACACAATAATCAACCAAATGGACTGCAGACCTAAATGTGAAAGGCAAAACAATAGAATATCTTTATGATATTAGGGTAGGAAATACTTCTTAAATGTGGCATAAGAAAGCAACAAGAAAAAAATTGATAACCTTGACTATATTAAATTAAATGAACTTCTAAGTCATTGAAGAACACAACTAAGACAATGAAAAGGTTAACCACTGAGTGAAAGAAGATAATTGCAACAAATATATTGATAAAGTGGTCACAGGCAGAATAAAGAGCTCTTATAGAGAGTAAGAAAAAGACAAAAAACCCATAGAAATGTGGGCAAGAACCCAAAATGGGCACTTCTCATAAACAATAAGTTACTCAATCTCATTTATAGTCAGGTAAATGTAAATTAAACCATAATTAACTACCCTCTAGAAAGCTAAAATTAAACTCTGACTTTACTGAATAGTGGTGAGGATGTGTAGACCACAGGAACTCACATTCATTGCTGGAAGGAGTGTAAAATTAGTACAACTATTTTGGAAAATAGTTTGGTACTATACTACAGTGAAAATAAGGATGCCCAATGTCCTAAAAATATACTCAACAGAAATGTATGCACATGTGTATCAGTAAAAATATACAAGAATGCTAATCACATTTGTAATAGAAACTGAAAACCCAAATGACCATCAACATATCATAGTATATATTTACCATACACTATGGTAAACTCATACAATGGACTACACACAATAATCAAAATGACTGAATACTGCTATAGGCAAGAACACAGATAAGTCTCAAGCTAGACACAAAAGACATATTCTGTTTAATTCAATTTATACAATGTTCAAGAATAGACTAAATTAATTTATAACTTAATGATACATTCTGGTGGTAAAATTATACAGAGAGACTAAGAAACAGTTACCATATAAATCAAGATAGTAATTACTTTTGGTGGGAGAAAGGTGATTGTTATAGGGAAGAGACTATGAGGGGTTTCTAGGATGCTGGCAATTTTCTATTTTTGATCTGAGTAGTAGTTACTTGAGTGTTCCCAGTATAACAATTTGTTTAGGTGTATATTTATGTTGTATGCATGGCACACATGTTATATTTCACAGTAAAAAGTTTTAGTAACATTTTTAGAAAAGCACATTATATTAACCTGATGGTCAATTAAGTTAAGGATAGAAACAAGTCAAGTTTGAAAGCATTTGGGTAGGGGTAAAAATGAGTATCAATCTCACTGTGGAACTATATTGCCAACCATCTTCCTGGATAAAAGATAAATTCATTCATTTGACTAGATTGTGATTTACCTAATTTCTTTACCATTGTATCCTCAAGGCTATATGTGATCCCTCATATACGCTTTGATTCAGTAAACATAGTAAATGAATGAATTCTTTCTTAATATTTTCCACAAAGGGCAAAGTCCAACAACAACAGAGATCTCCAACTATCAAGAATGTAACTAAATTAGTTCCCTAGGAATGCATAATATAAGTCACTAAGCATATGAAACGTATCATCTTTCATTAGCTGGAAGAAATAATGAACGGAACCACTTTTTTGGAATTAATTCTGACATACAAGGATAAAATAGTGAAATGGGAATGAAACGCATGAGAAAAAGCAACCATGCCATCTTGGAGCTCTTAATAGTTAAAAAAGAATAATGGAAACACTGATACTTTAGGGAACTGAATCAAGTTTTTCTGGAGAAAATAGTTGTGTGATGCCACAGAAATTATATTGTGATAGGAAGATCTTTTTTGAAAGAGAGAGTTTCTAAAAGGTGATACACTGACACTAGAAACAAACTAATCTGATAAGAAAGAAAAGAGGTATCTGAAGAATCCAATATGGTTGTATATGGTGTGCTATGGTAAGTTCAGAATTTTAAGAGACCTGTTTTTAAAAAAAAAGAAAAAGAAAGGCATGTGAACAAGGATGAATACAAAAGAGTGATCTGAAACAAGGAGAATCATGTAAGTAAAGTAGGAGCCCAGAATGAGCGGAGGCTGATGAAAAATGTTAAGAACAATAAAAAGGATTTAAAAAATACATGTAGAGCAAGAACAAGAAAGGAGGATTAGGTCTACCGCTTAGGGCAGATGGTATAATGTTAACAGATGATGCAGAAAAAGCAGAGCTACCAAACTCCTATTTTGCTTTTGATTCTCTATTAAGAAGATATATTCAAAATTGAAAGGGGCATAAGAAACATGCTCAAAGGAAACTTGAAACATCTTACTATAAGAATCTAGACAGGCTTCATGAAGGAAGTGAGATTTGAGTTTACCCTAAAGAACACTAGGAAAACAGAACATACTAAATAGACTAGACTGGGGAAAGACAGAGATGGAGGACAAGGATAGAAGTCTTCTAAATACCACACTTCATCAATTTTAAGACACAATATCTTTCCCACATTCTAACATCTCTGAAATTGGAATGCACCTTAAAATAGATTCAAAAAAGCACAATGTGCCATTCTCTGGCAGCACTTTTTCTTTCTTGGAGGTACACAAAACAATGGTGTGTCTTACAACAGATGGTACCTTAGATTTAATTTCCTCCTTCGGGTTCTATAGGACCTATGCTAATCAGAGTAGAGGTCAAAAATCCTAAATCCTGATTATTAAGCTCATAAATATTTCAAGGCAAAACTAAAATTTAAATTCAATTGAAGCTCAAAATAATCTGCAATAATTTACCTTCTAATAGCATTCATTTTGGAATCTACTGTATCCTCTTTTCCATTCCCTACCAGGCCTTGACTCTCTTTAATCTTTTCTTCTCTAAGTTCTGTCTACTATCCTCACTTCCCTTTCTTCCCCCCTCATCCCCTCTTTTCTATTGCTTCTCCCTTTCAAAATCTCTTAAAAATTTAAAAAGTACATAGCTCAAGTGTTCCATATTTCTGACAGTAAAATTATGAAAGTCAAGTTTTACTCCTAGAAGTTCCATGGCTGATTTTATTTATTTATTTATTTATTTATTTATTTATTTATTTATTTATTTTCATCACCTATAGAACTAGCATAGACTCTCTGTAGAGCAGTATCTTTCTAAATGTGGTCTGAAATCTACTATCTCAGAATCTCTAAAGTGAGTCCCAGAAATCTGTGTTCTCAACAAGTTCTGTATCACCACTGCTATGGAGACTAGGCTGATCAAGTTTCTTCTACAGAATCCAAGTTAATGTTCTTCAGTGAATTATTACAGTAGTAATAATTTCCGACTTCTTAACTTAATTCCAAAATTTGATCACAAAATCTTTCTTAATGCTAATGTTTTCTTATCCCACAGAAGAAAACTAGTAAACTTATTCCACTTGCAGTTTCAAAACATAATAATAGACTTCTGCTTCTGCAGAGTGTGTAGAACAGAGCACTGAAGTACTAGAGAGAGCTGCATAGAAAGAGAATCCTGAACATATGCAGGGGTACAATCCTCAAGTATGTAGCAGAGAAATGATCAGAACATGTATGTGGGAAAACTACTTGAGGCTAGGGGAAAAAAATCATCCAAAAAGATTAGAGGGAACAGTGCCTAGTACTCAAAGCTTTAAACAGTGTCTGTTCCCACCAGCTAAACTGGAAAAACTCTGAATTCCCTAGGCAGTGGGTAGAGCACTCAGAAAGGTTTTACTGCAATAGTGGGGAAATAATTAGCCCAAGACTGAGCACTGTTCCAATGAAGCCTAATAAATCATAAAAGTTAGACCCAAAAGAATCAAACTGTTTCCAAGTATTTTAACTGTATTCCAGAACAAAGCTCAGTAAGATTTATAGGAACATAAAAATATCTAGCACTCAAAAAAAAAAAAAAAAATCTAGCACTCCGCCAAGTAAAGACCTCCCAATCAAATATCACCAGACACACAAAGAAATAGGAAAATATGACCCAAAATGAGGAGAATAATCACTTGATTGAAACTGACCCAGAATTGACATAGATATTAGAATTAGCAGAGAAGGATATTAAAAGTTATTATAACTGTATTTAATATGTTTAAAAAGTTAAGGAGAGACATGAAAAATATAAAGAGAGACCCAAACCAGGGTGCCTGTCTGGCTCAGTTGGTAGAACATGTGACTCTTGATCTCAGGGTCATGAATTCAAGCCCCATGTAGGGTGTGGAGCCTACTTAAAAAAAAAAAAAAAAAAAAAAAGGAAGGAAGGAAGGAAGGAAGGAAGGAAGGAAGAAGGGGGTTAGGAAGGAACCCAAATCAAAGTTCTAGAGTTGAAAACTACAATGTGTGTGATGAAAAATGCACTGAATGTATTAACAGCAGATTGGACACTGCTGCTGCTCAGACTAGTAAACACGAAGCATGAAGGCACAGAAATAAAACTATCCAAAATGAAACACAAAGAGAAAGAGGAATCCAAAAAATTGTAAGATAACTTCAAGAAGCCTAACATACGTGTAATTGGAGTCTCTGAAGAAGAGAGATGGGAGGGGACAGAAAACATATGAAGAAATATGGCCCCAAATTTTTCAAATTGGATGCAAACTATAAACCTAGAGATCCAAGACACTCTACAAATTGAGAGCACAAGAAATGTGAAGAAAATGTCACACAAGCTCATCATGATCAAAGTATTCAGAGCCACTGATAAAGGGAAAATTGTAAAAGCAGCCAGAGAATAAAGACATACTACATACTGAGAACAAAAATAAGAATGAAACAGATTTCTTATTGCAAAAAAATGGAAGTGAAAAAAAGTTGAAAACACCTCTAAGGTACTGAAAGAAAAAAGTTAGTATAGAATCTTATATACAGCAAAATTCCTTTTAAAAACAAAGGCCAAATAAAGGCTTTTTATATATACAAAAGCAGAACTCTTCATCACCAGCAGAACTGTGCTCCAAAAAATGTTCAAGGAAATCTTTTAGGCAAAAGGAAAATTATACCAGATGGAAATATGGTTATATAAAAATGCATTAAGCACACAAGAAATAGAAATGCCATTATATAAGTTTTTTTCCCCTTAATATCTAAATCACTTGAAAAAGATAATTGAGAGTTTACATTATGGAGTATATAACATATATATAAGTAAACATACAACAACAATTATATAAAGACTGGAGGGGAGAAATAAAGGTATATTTAAGTTTCTTAAACATGTGAAATAGTATAATATCACTTAAAGATAAACTGTAATAAGATGTATACTATAAACCCTAAAGCAACCACTAAAATAACAAAACCAAAAGGTATAGTTAGCATGACAAAGACATACAATGAAATAAAAAATAATTCAAAATAAAACAGAAACATCATTAATCAAATGAAAATTAAAATCACAGTGAGATACCACTAGAGATCTATTATAATGGCTAAAATTAATAAGACTAACCATATCAAGTGTTGACAATGATATGGAAGAATATGAAATGGTACAACCATCTCATAAAACAGCTTGGCAGTTTCATATAATTAAGGAATAAAAACTATATGATCCAGCTATTCCCATTCATAAGTATTTATCCAAGAGAAACGAAATCCTTTGTTCATACAAAGTCCTGTACGCAAATGTTCACAGCAGCTTTATTTGTAATAACCTCAAACTGGAAATAACCCAAATGTCCATCACAAATGAACAGATAAACAAGCTGCGGTATATTTATACAACAGAATACCTACTCAACAGTGAAGAGGAATGAAATACTGATACACATTGTAACAATGAATGAACCCCCAAAATATTTATGCAGAGTGAAGGAAGCTGGACAGAAAAACAAGTTCATATTTTATGATTCTATTTATATAAAATTCTAGGAAATCCAAACTACTGCACAGTGGCAGAAAGCAGGTCAGTGGTTGCTGGGGTATCCAGGATGTGTGTATGTGTGTGTGTGTGTGTGTGTGTGTGTGTGTGTGGAATGGGAAGGGGTGCAAAGGGATGTGGGAGGGAGAATCCAGAAGGAGAGTTATAATGGGGTTTGAAGGAACTTTTTGGGGCAATGGATATATTCACTATTTTGACTGTAGTGACAGTGTCATGGTATACACATATGTCAAAACTTATCAAATTATGTACTTTATTGTATATCAATTAACACCTCAAGAAAATTGTTTAGGGCGAAAAAGCAGAAAGAAAATGCAAAACAATGGATTATTTATGTATAGCCACATGCACAGAAATGATAAATACTTGGTGCCTGGCTGGCTTGGTCAGGGGAGTGTACAACTCTTGACCTTGGGGGGTTGGAGTTCAGGCCCCATGCTGGGTGTAGAGCTTACTTAAAAAAATAAAAAAGAATGAAAAACTAAAAAGAAAAAAGAAACGATAAATACTTAAATCAGGAGAAAAGATTTCCTTCAGATGAAGATAGGAACAAGGAAAATGCAACCAAGGAAAATGGAACCAAGGAAAGGTACACAAGGGATTTCAATGGTATTTCTAAAATTTTCTTTTAAAAAAGTAACAGGGGCACCTGGGTAGCTCAGTCGGTTAAGTGACCAACTCTTGATTCAGATCAGGTCATGATCTCATGGTTCACGAGTTCAAGCCTCACATGAGGCTCTGCACTGACAGTACAGAACTTGCTTAGGATTCTCTCTCTCCCTCTCTGCCTCTCTGCCCTACTCCCTCCCTCCCCCTCTCTCAAAATAAATAAACTTTAAAAAATTTTTAAAAAGAAGAAATAGCGACAAAATGTTACTATGTTACTTTGACAAAGTAGTGACAAAATGTTACTTTGACAAAGTTGGGTGATGAGTACATAAGTGTTACACCATTTTTAGTATTTTCTATATTTCATATGTTTGAAGTTGTGTGTGTGTGTGTGTGTGTGTGTGTGTGTGTGTGTGTGTGATTTGTCAAAAAGTTATTTCATCATTAGGTTGATGTCAGGTAGTTCCTAATTCCTATGTCAAGCATGTAAGTTCAGAATCATTTACTAGGGCTACAAAGAGAGTAGGTAAAAAGCTAACATATTAGGTCTCTACACAAAATTGTTTACACATGTATCTGCATTTTTCTAAAAAGTAAACCCACGGTATCTTGATTATTACATTAGCCATCTAACTGGTACTCTTATATCCATTCTTGCTCCCTTAGAATCTATCCTTTTCATGATAGTTAAGGTGATCTTTTAAAGTTGTATCAGGTCATCATCTGCTCAGATCCTTCCAAACACTTTCTACCCAACTTCAAATTATCATATTCTGCAAGGCCTTCCATCATCAGACTGAGCTGATCTCCCTGATCTCACCTCCTATATTCTTCTCACACCAGCCACACTGACCTCCTCACTACCCCCTTGAATATTCCACACATCCTCTCATCTCCGTCTTCCCACTTGATTTCCTATTACCCAAGGTTTATATTTTAACTTCCTTCAAGTCTCTGTTCAGATGTCATCAGAATCTTTCCACAACCACCGTATATATAAGTTCATGACCTTCTGTGATTTTTTGTTCCCTTTAAACTGCTTTACTTTTATTTCACGGTACTTATAACCATCTTTTTTTTTTTTTAACGTTTATTTATTTTTGAGACAGAGAGAGACAGAGCATGAACAGGGGAGGGTCAGAGAGAGAGGGAGACACAGAATCCAAAACAGGCTCCAGGCTCTGAGCTGTCAACACAGAGCCCGACGTGGGGCTCGAACTCACGGACCATGAGATCATGACCTGAGCCGAAGTCGGACGCTTAACCGACTGAGCCACCCAGGCGCCCCAACCATCTAAATATTACAGTTTATTAGAGGTGCCTGGGTGGCTCAGTTGGGTAAGCATCTGACTTCAGCTCAGGTCATGATCCCGTGGTTCAGGAGTTTGAACCCTGCATTGGGCTCTCTGCTGTCAGTGCAGAGCCCACTCAGATCCTCTGTCCACCTCCCTCCTCTTACAAAAATAAATAAATGTTTAGTAAATAGGTAAATATTATATATTTATTTAAAAAAATTATGTCTCTGCTTTTTCCACTCACCATCCCAGAATATAAGTTGAAGGACAACAAGATTTTTCTTGTTTTGCTCACAGCTATATCCTCAGTGTCTAGACTAGTATCTAGAACATAGTGAAAGTTCAAATGTTTCTGCTCTTCTAATAATAATCAGACCAGAAAGGCTATTATTATGCCAAGTTTTGAAAATTTACAGCAATATCCACAAGTTAGACAAATGGGGCTACAGTCAATGAAGTAAGTTTAAAAACAAGAAAGCATGCTAACTCAGTAATTAAGAAGCTTGCGGTATCCAAGAAGTAAACTGAAAACTATGGCCAAACTCTCGGGAAAATGAAGGTGACATATCTCTCTCTTTAGCTCTATAACTAAATTTAATAACTAGTTGTGGCTTTCCCCTCCTTCTTTCAAAAATATCCTGAAGTTTCTGTCTAAAGATTAAAAGATATGTTTAAACATATACTTATCTATACTGATCATTGTAAAAAGTAATTATTCTGAGTTAATTGAAATTCTGAAAAATGGCTAATTATGTATTTAATGATTAAAAGAGTGGCTATGCATATATTTGCCTTTGTCAAATATTGATTTAAGGATTCCTAATGTGTTTTTACGACATGTAATTTTGAGAGCAAATTGTGTACAGCTAAAAACATTTGGTATCATAATAATCTGATTTCCTTACAAACACAGAGCTCAAGTCCACTGGTAAACATTTAAACAACTTAGAGTAAATACATTCTAGACATCTCATTTATTATTAAAGGCTCCAGAGTCATAACTGTTTAATTATAATAAGTCTGGACTATTCTTGTTTTACCTAACTACTACACAACAACTTTACACTTATTTCAACATCAAAAGGCACCAAAAAGAACATATACATAGCTTTAAAAATATTAACTGAAACACCAAAAGCAATAAAACTCAAACAAGAAAAATGTCTCCATTCATTTACTCAACACATATCTAATGAGGATCTACTATACAGGTATTAAGTGCAGCACTCCACTTTCTATCCACCTGAGTTAATATTAATTCCAGATTGGATTCCTGCACTAACACTTATTAAGACCTTGTGCACTTAATACACTAAGTTTCTTTATTCTTCAGCCTTCTTTATCTAAAAAAATGAGGATAACACCCCTTACCCAGCATCCAGACAACTGGCACTGTATCACTTACTGATCTCTATAATATATTTGACAATTAATTATAGATTGACTTACTTCTCTTACTAAAGCCTTAAGCTATTATTTAAATATTTTATTTAATTTTTTATGAATTCCCACCTACGTAAGTTTCTTCAAAGCAGAAACTGTGATACATTTTTCATAATCCTCTATCACCAGCTAGTATTATGTGTTAAGTACTTGGGGAGGGTAGCAGGGAAAACTAAGCTTTTTAAAATACACATTTTGGGGGCACCTGGGTGGCTCAGCTGGTTAAGTGTCCGACTTCAGCTCAGGTCATGATATCATGGTTTGTGAGTTCAAGCCCCACGTCAAGTTCTGTGCTGACAGCTTGGAGCCTGGAGCCTGGAGCCTACTTCTAATTCTGTCTCCCTCTCTCTCTGCCCCTCCCCTGCTCATGCGTGTGCACTCTCTCTCAAGAATAAACATTAAAAATTAAAAAAAAATAAAATAAAATATACATTTTGTACTTTTATATGACAAGCCAAACAAAATGGGGAAAAGTGAAGCAATTACAATGTGTTTTAAATTAAACTAACAAAAAGCCAACACTCATGTTTAGCTTCATCTAGCAGCTAAATGTGAAAGCATGAAATCAAGCTTATTCCAATTCTTCTTACTAACTGAATACCTACTATATGACAGGGGCTGCGTAAGCACTTGGTACACATGATTAACAATCGTTATAATCATCCTGGAATACAGCAGAATGAATGAGATTTTACTTTCTGAAAAAACATTATGTATAAATTAAGAATTATTTTGCAGAGGGATCTGTTGTTATTTATAAGATCTTTTTCTTTTTAAAAAAATTTTTTTTTCCAACATTTATTTATTTTTGGGACAGAGAGAGACAGAGCATGAACGGGGGAGGGGCAGAGAGAGAGGGAGACACAGAATCGGAAACAGGCTCCAGGCTCTGAGCCATCAGCCCAGAGCCCGACGCGGGGCTCGAACTCACGGACCGCGAGATCGTGACCTGGCTGAAGTCGGACGCTTAACCGACTGCGCCACCCAGGCGCCCCTATAAGATCTTTTTCTAAAAAGTAAATTTGAACGAGCTTATTTATAACCATTTCTTGTAATAACTAGAAAGCTGGACTGACTAAAAAACAAAACAAAACAAAACACAAGAAATCAAAACAAGAAAGAAATCAGGAAAAAGGGGTAATCTTACAAGAGAAGAAAAATATTACTCAAAACAATAAACTATAAATAGAAAGCCCAAAGGAATTTAGACTGTTCAAACTGATAAGAGAACTTAAAGATAATCAGCAACAGATCTATGAATGAAAATTAATTATATTCCTATATACACCATCACGGTAGAAAGCATAATTAAAAAGAAGGACAACATTTAAACCTCTCCCAAACACACACACACTGTAAAACTGTAAAGTACTTAAGAATAGATAAGTGAAATAGATAAACAAAATAACTATAAGCCCCGTATTCCAGTCATTTGTTGCTGCATAACAAATTCATCCAAAACTTAAGGATCTAAAACCACCATCTGATTTTGCTAACGATTTTGCAGACCAGAAATTAAGGCCATCCTCAGTCGGGCAGTTCTCACTCGGAGTCACCCATGTGGTTGAGTCAGGCACCTGCTGAGGCTATAGTCATCCGAAAGCTCTAATGTCTGAAATGGCTCACACACGTGTGGCTGGCACTTGAGGCTGCAAGTTCCTAACAGCTCAGCTGTGGCTGTGGCTATCTCCCACAAGGGGATCTCAGGATAGCTGGACATTTCACATGATGCTGAGGTTTCCGCAGAGCAAGCACCCTCAGAGAACCAGGGGAATCTATCTGACCTTTCTGACTTAGCCTCAGAAATCAGGCATTATTTCTGCCTCAGCCCAGATTCAACAGGAAGGGAATCAGACTCTACCTGCTGGTTGGGGAATAGCAAGGTCATTGTGTAAAATTCCAAATAGAATGGAAACATTTTGCAGGTATTTTTTAAAAGTATAATCTATCAGTATCTGTATGCAGAATATTAAAAAAGACATAAAAAGTGCAAGAACCTCCCATATTCATGGGTAGGAAAACTGGACATTGTAAACATGTCAATTTTCTCTAAATACATGGATAAAGCCAATGCAATTCCCAAATTCCCAACAAGATTGTGTATGGACTTTGACAAGCAGATTCCAAATCTTATATGGAAGACTAAAGGTATACGTATAGCCAAATCAGTCCTGAAAAGGAAGAGTAAGATGGAAACACTGTCCTACCAGATATCAAGCCTTATCATAAGGCTGTCATAATTAAGATGGTGTGGAACTTGATGGAGAAATAGACAAACTGACCAGTGGAACAGAAACACCAGAGACAGGGGTGCCTGGGTGGCTCAGTCAGTTGAGTCCCACTTCAGCTCAGGTCATGATCTCAAGGTTCATGGGTTTGAGTCCCACGTTGGACTCTGTGCTGACAGCTCAAAGCCTGGAGCCTGCTTCAGATTCTGTGTCTCCCTCTCTCTCTGCCCCTCCCCCACTCATTCTGTCTGTCTGTCTGTCTCTCTCTCAAAAATAAACATTAAACATTTTTTTTACATAAAAAAACTACCAGAGACAGACCCATACATATATGGAATTGTGATATGTAAATAGCACTGCAGAAATCAGTTAATAGTGAGAGAACTGGTTTTCCAAATGGAATAAAGGAGATTTATTTGTATCTACTTCATAGCACCAATTTCAGATGGATTCAAGACATAAGTGTTAAAAGTAAAACATTGAAAACATTCAATAGAAAATATAAGAAAATATATTCTTGATCTCAGGATAGAGACTATTCCTTGAATAAGACACCCAAAGCAAGACCACAAAAGACTGACAAATTAGACTATGTTTAAATTAAGAATTCCTTTCAACAAAGATACTATAATGAAAGTGAGCAGATAGTTCTTAATATACATAATAATGAGAAACTTATAAACTCTATTATAACTGTTCATGAAATTGTCCCAAAATCAGTTTTATACAAACTAGCCAAGAACTAGTCTATACACAAAATTCAGAGCATATATGAATAAAACTAAGCAAATACTTACATCTAAAAACAGTTTCAATCTCATTCTTTTTATGGCACACATAAATGTTTTGTGCCAGATGGAGGTCATTAATGGAGGTCAATATATTCTTTAATCAGTAAACACTCTGACCATAAGCACTGTCTCAAGAAAATAAGTGATTTTTACTAACATATTAAACAGTGAAGATGGCAAGAAATCCTAGTCATAATAATCTCATTGACATTTACGTGCTTAGCACCATTCAACAAACACTGAATCTTGACGAACAGCAGGTACTGTGATATACACAAATAGCAGAGACACAATCCCTGATCTTCAGGCTTATAATCTAGTTGGCAAGCAGTAAAATACATATATAGAGAGGTAGGTCAAATTTCTACTAGACCTCAAGTCAATCCGTTTTTCTCTATCTCCACTATCTCTGTAATCTCTCCTAAACGATCTCTTGCAATCATTTCATTCTATCCCAATCTATTCACTACACTGCAGCTACAGTAACCTTTTTGAAATCCAAGAAGATCAGAGATGCATTCTTTGGAAAAACAGACTTTAGATTCAGAAACACCAGGCACAGGGCTAAAAGAAGGGATTTATGTGAAAGCGTGTACTGAACAATGAAAGCCCAGCATCCTTCACCTACCCTGCTTTTATGACTGAAAAATAAGTGCCTACTTGCCCTGGGAGGAGGAGGAAGAGGAGAAGGATTCTTCTTTAGAAAACTGAACCAAAGCAAACCTCCAGCTACTGATGTCTGGAGGGTCATCCAAGGAAAATGCCATCATTTGCCAATTCTTGCAATTAAAGATTAAAAAAAAAAAAAAAGCAAAGAAAAAACACAGAGTAATAACATATTGAATAATTTAAATTTCCCAGAACTAAAGAACATAAATTTTTAGACTGAAAGAGTCCAACACAAAGCACATCATCATCAAATTTGAGAACACCAGGGATAAACAGACTACAAAAGCTTCCAAACAGGGGGAAAAAAAAATAGATCTCATACAAAAATTGAGAAATCAGACGATATCAGCTTCATTAAGAGCAACACTAAACTAGAGAACCCTCAAATCTGAAAGAATACCAGCTAGAATTCTATACCTACTGAAATTAGCAGTCACATGTGAGGGGAGAAAAGGGGTATATTTTAGACTCATAATAACTTAAAAATTTAACTCCAACGTAAATTTAGAGAGCTTATTTAGAGAGCTACTGAGAGATGTACTCCAACAAAACAATGGAGTAAACCAAAAATGAGGAAGACATGATACCCAGGAAGACAGGGACCCAACACATAAGAGCAGCTGAAGGAAGTCCCAGAACAGCACCTGTGCAAGAAGCCTAGAAAGGAAGTCCAGATTGGAACTGGGAAGAGGGCTACAGGAGGGAGTGTTCAGGATAAAGAATGGAAGTAGAATATTTGGACATATGAAAATTATTACTGATAGCACATAGCAAAGATGTGGAGCATTTAGAAAAAAATTACAAATACACAGAAAGCTAGGAAATAAAAAAAAAGACAAAAAGCAAAAACTATATTGTATTTCACTATTTGGCTTAGAAGAAAACAGTATTTTTATAATCCAAATAATAAAATAATGATTTATAATTTAACCAAAAATTATAATGTATGTATTTGTATAGGCGGAAAGAAAGTACCAGAGCTGGGCAGAAAGCTAGATCACCACCTATTATGGTAAGAAGAGGTAATGTCTGAACCTGATTAATTAAGAAATAGCATTCTCACATTATATTAAGGAATAAAGAGCTACATACCAGGGAAAATAGCCAAAAGGATTAAAAGTGGTTTCTTCCAAGTAGGACACAGAGATGGAGAAGGGTAAGGTAAAGCTTACCCTTTTAACTATGTAAATATAGGACTTTTAAAAATTAAAAAAATTTTTTTACATTTATATTTATTTATTTTTGATATAGAGACAGAGCACAAGTGGGGAGGGGCAGAGAGAGAGAGAGGGAGACACAGAATCCAAAGCAGGCTCCAAGCTCTGAGCTGTCAGCACAGAGCCCCACGCGGGGCTCAAACTCACAAACCACGAGATCATGACCTGAGCCGAAGTCGGACACTTAACCGACTGAGCCACCCACCCAGGTGCCCCAGGATTTTTAAAAATTTAAATAATTAACATTTATTTATTAAAAAGACAATAACTGCAAAGAATACTTGTAATAAATACTATGTTACTGTAACAGTATCGTTTTGAAGTTCTCTTTTTAAAATTTTTTTTTTAAGTTTATTTATTTTGAGAGACAGAGAGAGAGAAAAAAATGCATGTGTCAGGGAAGGAGCAGAGAGAAAGAGCAGGAGAGAGAACCCTGAGAAAACTCCATGCTGACAGCACAGAGCCTGCTTGGGATTCTCTCTCCCACTCTCTGCCCCTCCCCCACTTGCACATGTGCACACTCTCTTAAGATAAATCAACTTTTTTTTTTTTTTTTTTTTAAAGACAACAACATAATATATGCAGGGGACATGAACAGGTGATTTACAAAAGAAATATTACTATCCAAGACACATATGATAAAAACTTTTACCATTCAAGGCAATAAAAACTCCAGATTAGAACAACAAAAGCAACATTATTTTAACTTACTAGTAGGCAAAATTTTGAGAAACTGATAATACTAATGTTCATAAGGTTTTTGGAAAATGCGTTGATTTTGAGTATAAGTTGATACTTTGTTCGTGGAGGAAATTTTGGTATTATGAATCAAAATCTTAAAAATATGTATGACATTTGATTCAGTGACTCCTGCTAAAAATGCACCCTTAAAGAAATAGTTACAAATATACATAAAAAGATTCAGCCACAAGACTATTTAGTTTAGCAAAATATTCTTAAGACTGTCTTTCATATTGATTTACTAGAAACAATGTAATAGACTTACCTGAACTGTACGGCCTGCGTTGATATGCTCTTCATGCAACTTATCCCAGATTCGGCACCTTTGATACTACATAAAAGAGAGGAAAGGTACTAAATTCTTGTTTAATCACTAAACTGATTATTTCTACTTATCCACAAAAATCCCCCCTCACCTACCCAAACTTAAATATACCAGCTAAAAGTTATGGACTTTATAGTTGCAGTTAATGGTTCAATGACAATACAAGTAGGAAATTTTCAAAAACATTAACACAAAATTCTGGCAAATGGTAAAACAAATAAAAATCACTAGATACAATTCATTTTACTGAAGAAAAAACAAAAAACCAGTATACTTTGTCTTAAAAATTCTTTGGAGATGAAAAAATAAAGAATGAGAATGTAAAAGTGTGAAAAATAAAAGATTAAGGGTACTCATCAGATAGTCTCACTATTCATGAAGAATTTTAAAAGTTTGTCAATGATAGTGTCAACTGTTAAAAACCAAAATCTGACCTTGAGAAAAAGTTACATTGATAGTGCAGACTAGAAAGTATACAAAAATGAGAATGAACATTTAATATACATGCTTCAGTTTTTATCAAGACAATTGTTTAGTTTTCAGAGTTTCACCGAAGAAACTTTATGCGTATGATAATGGCAAATTTTTCATCTGACAGGAACCACAGCAAAATGTGGTAACATTACAGCACAATACTTACATAGCATATAAACATCAACATCAAACATCACATATTATTTTTGGTTGAAATGAAAAATCCTAATAATATGTTAGCAGTTGTGAATAATGACATTAAACATATTTCTGGTATACTACAACACTAAAAGAAAAAAAAATCCAATGTAGAAATACAATGAAAGGACAGAAACATGAAAATGTCCCATATATGCATGAAAGGTGTAACAGATTACAAAAGAGCACTAAAAAAGTTTCTAGGGCACTTTCATATTCCTTCTTCTGCATATTCTTTAAACTTGGCAGTGAATAATGCAGCAAAAAGCTCTTTAGATACTCCTAAATGTTTTTACCTCATCTAAGAACTAAACAATAACTACTAAGCTTAAAAATAATATAGAAAATATATTCACCAAACAAATTTAAAACCACTATCAAACTAATTTCATTTATAAGAAAAATTAAACTGATACCATCAGATCTGGTATGAATGCTCTTCTATTTCTTTCCCCAGGTTTTAAAACTTTTAATTTGTATTAAAGGCTCCTTTTAGATAGTGTTATTGTATTAATAAAAAGACGAGAAGAGAAGCCAAAAATAGGGGTGCCTGGATGGCTCAGTCAGTTAAGTGTCCGACTCCTGGTTCCAGCTCAGATATGATCTCATGGTTCGTGAGTTTGAGCTTCGCATTGGGCTCTGGGCTGGCAGCACAGAGCCTGCTTGGGATCCTCTCTCTCCCTCTTTCTCTCTACCCTCCTCTACTAGTCATGCTGTGTCTGTCTCAAAAATAAATAAACTTAAAAAAAAAAGTCAAAAATACATGTTTGAAAATAAGTCACTTTTATTTATTTTTATGATTATTTTTAACATATATTTATTTTTGAGAGACAGAGTGTGAGCGGGGGAGAGGCAGAGAGAGAGGGAGACAGAATCTGAAGCAGGCTTCAGGCTCTGAGCGGTCAGCACAGAGCTCGATGTGGGGCTTGAACTCACAAGCCATGAGCTCATGACCTGAGCCAACTGAGCCACCCAGGCACCCCTGAAAATAAGACAATTTATTACTATTTTTTAATGTTTGTTTATTTTTGAGAGAGACAGAGACAGAATGTGAGTGGGTTGGGGCAGAGAGGGAGGCACAGAATCCGAAGCAGGCTCCAGGCTCTGAGCTGTCAGCACAGAGCCCGATGCGGGGCTCACACTCACGAGCCGTGAGATCATGGCATGAGCTGAAGTCGCACGCTCAACCGACTGAGCCACCCAGGCACCCCAAAAAATAACCCACTTTTAAATTTATTACTCAACACTAATCTGTCCTGATATTTTAAGAAAAATTAATGTTAAGAAAACAGAGTTAAGAATTTTTGGAGGCCATGGCTGCTAGAATTCATGGACCAGAGTATCAGAGAGGAGAGAGCTGCACGTGAAGAGACAGTTGCAATGGGAGGAGATGACTACACTGAGAGAGACAGCTCCAGAGACCTGCAGGGTTCTCCTTTTGAGTCTTCAGCCAAGTATAAGTCAGCACATTCACGCAAGGAAAACTACCTGAGGTCAGAAAAAGAACCACTGAAAAGTTTCTTTTTCCTTCGGTGGACTAATTTCCAGAGATCACACAGCCAGAAGCAGTGCATGTGAGCCCCAAGTCAGAGTGGAGTGGGAAAACCTTGCAATAAACTGCACATCGGGTATGATACTCCAAAGTGTTGCCCTTCATGGGGAAAAATTCACCCTGGAAGAAAGAATATTTTAATCCTTCATGATAAAGCTTCAAAGAATGACTCAAAAGGGTCAAACTTCCCCCCAAATAACTGTGTCTCACACATCTTAAAGCTCAAAAATACTTGAAGTTTAAAATGTTCAGTATCCAACAAGGTAAAGTTCATCATGTCCAGCATCCAGTAAACAATTACCATGCATACAAAAGAGCAAGAAAAATGAATCAATAGAAACAGACTCATATGATAGAGATAATGAAATTAATAGACAAGGATATTAGAAATTATGATATTAGATAAATGAATAAAGATGTGGTATATATACAGTGGAATATTACTCAGCCATAAAAATAAAATCTTGCCAGTAGCAATGACATGGATGGATCTAGAGGATATAATACCAAGTGAAATAAGTCAGAGAAAGACATACACCATATGATGTCACTCATATGTGGAATTTAAGAAACGAAACAAAGAAAAACAGAGACAAAAAAAAAATCTTAAATATGGAGAACAAACTGGTGGTTTCCAGAGGATGGGTGAAATAGGTGAAGAGGATTAAGAGTATATTTACTGGGATGAACACCGAGTAATGTATAGAATTGTTGAATCATTATTTTGTACAACTGAAACTAATGTAACACTGGAGATTAATCATACTTGAATTAAAAAAAAAAATGACAGGGCACCTTGGTGGCTCAGTCGGTTAAGAGTCAGACTCGATTTCAGTTCAGGTCATGATCTCATGATTCGTGAGACTGAGCCCCACATTGGGCTCTGCACTGAAGCATGGAGACTGCTTGGGATTCTCTCTCTCCCTCTCTCTCTGCCCCTACCCTGTGTGCACATGCTCAATCTCTTTCTGTCTCTCAAAATAAATAAATGAATATTTAAAACAAAAGAATGACTAGTTGTGTGAGGTTTGTAAACTTGGGCAAATCAGTAACTTGGACTTCAGTTCACTATTCTGTAAAAAGAGCAGGTTGAATTAAGTCATCACTAAATTTATTTCAGTTTTAAAATTTTATAGTTTTAGGGTTTATCTGTTCATATATATGAAATATTCATGACCATGTAAAAAATTCATTATAATAATACTTTATGAGTAGAGAGAGGGGAAACTGAGAGAAAGCAACGTTGCTTCCAGGGCCAAAACAAAAATGTGGGCTTAGGCTGTAGAATACTTTCACACCAGAGGAATCCCTTGTAACAGTCCAGGTGGTTATCATTACCTTTTCTCTCTAAGCCTACTCCCATTTTTTGGCTAATATTTTCCACCCACTATTTCACGAAACACTTCCATGGTGCAAGGCATTGGGTTTCTAGGACAAAACAGCAAAAACTTCTTACATTATTCCCTCAAGCCTTTACTAAAACATATATCCAGTAGGCAATGCATTAAGATATTTACCATGAATAACAGGCAATTAAAGTAACTGCAGAAACAGACTCATAAATACAGAGAACAAACTGGTGGTTGCCAGAGGAGAGGGGGTAGGGTAAGGGGCAAAACAGGTGAAGAGGATTAAGAGGTACAAACTCCCAGTTATAAAATAAGTAAGTCATAGGGATGAAAAGTACAGCATACGGAATATAGTAAATAATACTGTAATAGTATTACAGTAACATTGTATGGTAACATTGTATGGTGGCTACACTTAGGGTGAGTGTTGAGTAACATACAAAACTGTTGAATCAATATGTAGCATACCTGAAACTAATATAACATTGTATGTCAATTACACTGCAATAAAAATTTTAATGTTTTTAACTAATACAAATAAGTAACTACAAAAAAAGTTATGTAGCTCCTGTGTTCAAGAAAGAAGAAAATATGAGCACACTAAGACATGAAAGATATTTTTAAAAATTTAATTCCTAGAGTTAAAAAAGTCATCTGAAATGAAAAATGCAGTGGATGGGATTAATAGCAGATAAGACAATGCAAAGAAAAGAATAGCAATAGAAACAATCCAAAATAAAGCACAGGAAGAAAAAAGATGGACAATAATTGAACAGGGCATCAGCAGGTCTTGGGCCAACTGAAAGCATCATAGTATATATGTAATTGCACTCCCAAGAGAAAAGAGAGACGGCAGAAAAAATATTTGAAAAATGAATAACCAAAGCTTTTCAAAACTTGATAAAAACTATAAATCCATAAGATCTGAGAAACTCCAGAAATGCCAGAAATATGAAAAATGAAGAAAACTATAATACACATGACAATAAAATTTCTTAAAATAAATGATAGAAAAGTCATAAAAGCAGCCACAGACAAAAGGCACATAAAGTACAAATGAACAAAGACAAGAATGACAGAAAACTTCTTTTGAGAAACAATGCAAGCCAGAAAACAACGGAGCAACATCTTGAAAACAATCTAAAACGTAACGTGGAATTCTATACCCAGAGAAATATTTTTTTTAATGAAAGCAAAATAGGGGCACCTGGGTGGCTCAGTTGGTTGAGCATCCAACTTTGGCTGAGGTCATGATCTCACATTTCATGAGTTTGAGCCCAGCATGGGGCTCTGTGCTGACAGCTGTCTGTCTGTCTGTCTGTCTGTCTCTCTCTGCCCCTCCCCCACTCACGCTCTGTCTCTCTCTCAAAAACAAAGGGAAAAGAAAAGAAAAGAAAGGAAAATAAAAACCTTTTTTCCAACATAAAAAAATTGACAGTGTTCATCACTAGCAGACCTGTACTGCAATAAAAAGGAAGTCCTTCAGGCTGATGGAAAAATGATACCAGAGAGAAACCTGGCTCTACACAAAGTAATGAGCACTGAAAATGGTAAATATATAGGTAAATATAAAACATTTTTTCTTATGTCTAAAATCTCTTTGGAAGGTAACTGTTTAAAACAAAAATAACAATGTATTGTGGGGCTAATAATATACACAGAAGCAAAATATATGACAATAATACTATAAAGATCATGAGACAGCAAATAGAAGTATATTGTTATGAGGTTCTTATAATATACATGAAGTGATTTATATATATATGTGTATATATACACACACATATATAATTATTTGAAGGTAGACTGTGAAAAGTTAAAGATGGATACTTTGAATTACAAAACAAGCACTAAAACCCAGAAATAAAAACAAAGAGGGATAACTAATAAGCTAACAAAAGAGAAAAATGGAATTTCTAAAAAAACATGCAATTAATCCAAAAGGGAGTAAAAGAAGAAAAAGGGGACAAAGAACAGATGGGGCAAACACACAAAAATAGCAAGATGGTAGATGTAAAGACAACCATTTGACAAATGTCTATTCATTATAAAAACTCTCACCAAACGAAAAATAGAAGTTAATGTCCTCAACCTGATAGAGGCATCTACGTAAACGCTACAGGTAATATCATGCTTAGTGGTAAAAGGCCATTCCTTAATACTGGGAACAAAATAAGGAGGTCTGATCTTACCACTCCTATTCAACATCACACCAGAGGCCCTAGCCAGTGCAGGAAGGAAGGACACAGTCGGAGAAAGAAGAAATAAAATAGTTTGTCTTCACAGGTGACATAATTGTCAACACAGAAAATATCAAACACTGTAACAGAAATGCTGCATAATATTAGCAGACAGCCCAATGATTGAAAGCCATAAACTGAATATTACTCATGTAATGAAGATAAATAATGATACCTACCCCATAGTGAAAAATAATTCATTGTGCCTACAAAATATCAAAAATAACACCCCCCAAAACAAAGCACAAAGCCTACCTCCCAGGAGTGTGAATCTCCTAATGCATTTATTACCATTTGCTCACGTGTCAAGCAAGCTGTAGAAGAGATTAGTGTCTTAGGTGGAGGTTGAACTAAATGACCTTATCTCTTATAACCATAAAATTCTTTAAAATTTTTTTTTAATGTTTATTTATTTTTGAGGGAGGCGGAGACAGAGTGCAAGCGGGGGAGGGGGAGAGAGAGAGAGAGAGAGAGAGAGAGACACAATCCGAAACAGGCTCCAGGCTCTGAGTTGTCAGTACAGGGCCCGACACGGGGCTAGAGCCCACGAACCATGAGATCGTGACCTGAGCTGAAGTCAGATGCTTAACCAACTGAGCCACCCAGGCAACCCAGTAAAATTCTAAGAAAAATAAGGAGTAAGATAGTTCGGATTTCCTATTACTCGCTACAAGCTATACCTAACTTATATTACATTATTAAAATCTATCATTGCAAATTTTTGGAGAAGCGGAAAAAGCTAAAGTAATTTAGTATGTGTGAAAAAAAATTACAAGAAGTAAATCCTTTAAAATTTAGTTGTGAGAACTACTGACAAGCGTTTTTGAACTGTGCTGTTTTTACAAAACATTGTTGTCCATCTACACAGCAGCAGTAGAGAGACCAGTGAGAGCAATGCTGTAACTTGAAGCAATTAGGATGTGTTTGGTTGCAAATAACAGAAAACTCAAAAATCTTAAATTGCTTTAATAAGAACATTTATTATCTCCCCTCAGAAGCAGCCTAGAAGGTAGTTTAGTTCAGAAGCTTACAAGCTCACCAACTGCCTAAGTTCTATCTTTCTTCTTTACCACTCTCAATAGAAAGTTTTTGTCCTCAGATTTGTCCCCTACTAGCTATTGTTCCAGATACAACAGGAAGACACAAGGCCAGGAGAAGCAGAACTATTTCCTCTCATGTGTATCTTTCTACCAGTAGGAAAATCTTTTCCAGAAGTTTCCATATCCCAAACAGGCTTTCCCTCCAGTCTCATTAGCCACAACTCTAGGATACAGTTGCTATTCACACACTGACAAGAATGTAATTACTACCATTAGAAACATTATTCACCACCTGTGCTGAAGATTTCCTACTCTGAAGCACAGGAAGACAGACTGAATCAAGGTTCTGTCAGGAAGAAAAAAATGGGGCAGGGGGTGGGGGGGGGTGAGATTAAAAGACTGAAATAAACATTCTCAGATTAAAAAGAGAAATGGAAAATTTTTGGTTGTAATCACAGGTTTAAAAACAAATCAAAACAAATCAGTAAATAACAAATCAATGAGACTGATGTTTGATTTTGCACCATGTAGTTTGCGCTTCATACTGCCAGGACAGTTCATGCCACTCATTTTCACAATTATATGTCACCTATTATTCTCTGAATATTTCCTATTTTCTTAACTGCACTGTAAACTTCTTCAGGATTAGAAAACTAATTTTTTATGAACTTTTCAGAGCTACCAATAAAAGAAATAGCAAACAGGGGCGCCTGGGTGGCTCAGTCGGTTGAGCGTCCGACTTTGGCTCACGTCATGATCTCACATTTCGTGGGTTCGAGCCCCACATCAGGCTCTGTGCTGACTGCTTGCTCAGGGCCTGGAGCCTGCTTCATATTCTGTGTCTCCTTCTCTATCTGCCCCTCCCCCGCTCATGCTTTGTCTCACTCTGTTTCTCAAAAATAAATAAATGTAAAAAAAATTGAAAAAAAAAAGAAATAGCAAACACCAACACTTATGAAAACCTAACATATATTTATTTCTTGCAATTAATAATTTTTCCTCCTCATTAAACCTGGAAGATTGAACACAAGCATGTATCTCTGCTCTTTTCTAAAACGCAACTAAAATGACAATAAAGGACTTTAAAAGGTATACATTCATAAGAATAATGAGAATATAACAGAAGATACCAGTGGACATGAAATTTTAACCAAATTTGAGAAAATCGAAAGATTACAGACATGTTGCAGACTCAGAAGACCCGAGAAAGCCGAAACATGAGGCTGCAGAAGGGGTGAATGGTGTGGGAGAGGCAGTGAGTGACAAGCCAACGGGCACATCACTACTACCGAAAGGCTCGGTAACCAGATGTACCGGCTACCGGGCAGCCAGGAGGATGTATACGGTAGGGCAGAAGGATTGGTTCAAAGCTTAGGGAAGGAACAGGCAGTCTACCTACCACATGCCCTCTCCGCAGGCCCAAGCGACTACACTGCCCTGGTCACCACAGAAGACAACATTCCACAAGAGTGTCTGGTAGTTCCCCATGAAAACTGATCTTTCACTGGCTCCCCCTCCAAGTTACAAGACCTTTCCTACTCCCTGCTACACACACAAATACCTTCTGATTAGCACTCTTAAATATCAACAGCTGGCCAAGGAAAGCAAAGTCCATAATATTGCAGGCTGACACAGAAAAGAAAGGGAGAGAGTGAGTGAGTTGTGGAGGAGAGAAGAATTAAGTTTTAAAAGAAGAAAGAACAAAGAAACTCAGGAAAAACAGACAAAGAGGCAGATAAAACTTAAATAATAATAATACCCCATGGATGATACTGCATCCATGAAACAAGAACAGGAGGATTCTCTTTAAAAGAAAAAAAAGAGAGAACTGACAGAAAAAAGAACACAATTAGCAACAATATGATTCTCTTTATCTCATCTTAGCTGGAACGTAATAGCTGATGTGATAGCTGAAGCTGGAGCTGCCACTTTACACGCAAGATAGAAACCAGCTGAGGATCCGAGAGCAAGATAAGAAGAGCCAGAGTCTTTAATGACCGCTGAGCTGCCACTGCAGCCCTGGAGCGCTCCCTAACTGTGAGGGGTTCAAAATAAAAGCAAAAACGAAAAACGCCTATCTGATATGATACGCTACTTGGGGCTCTTCTGCCACTTGTACTTTAACCATATACTAACACAGTACGTGCTACGCAGTAAGTTTCCTCCCAACCCTGCAACCTGAAACAAAGAAAATTATGTTCCAAGCATATAATCATGTTGTTTCTATCCGCTGTGCTTAGGTCTATCTTACGTTAGCCAAGAAAGCTGGATGCTAACACTTTGATTTCAGCATCACAATCTAATCACATCTACCACGTGCAATACAGTGTAGTGCTGAAGGACCCGTGGCAGAGCGTCACAGGTGCCCACGGCACACTGCACCCATTGTGTTCAGGTGTTGCAGCGTCACTCCACTAAGGCTGACCTTCAATTTCCCTTCAGTGTGACTTTCTTCTTTTAAATTCATACTGGATGATGGATGGCTAACATAATAAATATGTGATCTGTCTACACCGTTCCCCCAGGAAGAATATGCCTTTTTCAAAATAAGGCACTGTCACACACCTGGAGCCCAAACCTAGCTCTTAACTCTTTTGTCCATGGTGAACATTGCAGCTTTTAAATGTTTTTACGTTACCATAAACTATTAAAATATGCTATTCAATCATACACAGACACACACACACACACAAGTCACTTTCATGCAAAACTAGAAATCCTAGAGACAGTATTATGATCAAGAATATAGAATAAAACACAGAGCAGTAGGAGTTTGCTTAGCTGCAGATATCCCCTACACTGTGAATTATAATTATTCCAACATTGTCTAAAACTTTCACATTAAGTAAAGATTTCACAAGATGCTAAAGTAAAAATGTTATGGTAGACAAAGAGGAATATACCTCTGGAATAATTTTCTTAGCAAGTCTGGCACAACTAATCAAACCGATAATAAATCCTTCCTATCCCTACCTCCCTTGTTCCCAGGGTTCTGGCTTTTCCATTGATGATTGACTGGGTGGTACATGTGGCTAGGACCTGAGGGAATGATGGCAGGCACTTTCATACAGAATAAGTATAAGAAAAGGGAAATCAAAGACACACCGAACCTCAAAGGTAACATAAGACAACAGTCCACCTATTTCTGCCTTTCAGAATCAACTTATCTGCTAAATTCTTGTCATCTTTGTAACTGAGCACTTTGATATGAGCTCAGGACTTTAAAACACACCTTATCAACCTCCCACCCAGGTATGATCAATCAAAAGTAAACAACCCTACTTCTATATTAATATAGTGCTAAAAGAATGAGCTCTTGGGGCGCCTGGGTGGCTTGGTCGGTTAAGCGTCCGACTTCGGCTCAGGTCATGATCTCACCGTCCGTGAGTTCAAGCCCCACGTCGGGCTCTGTGCTGACAGCTCAGAGCCTGGAGCCTGTTTCAAATTCTGTGTCTCCCTCTCTCTCTGCTCCTCCCCTGTTCATGCTCTGTCTCTCTCTGTCTCAAAAATAAAAAAAAAATTAAAAAAAAAAAAAAGAATGAGCTCTCCTCAGGGCGCCTGGGTGGCTCAGTCGGTTAAGTGTCGGACTCTCAGTTTCTGCTCAGGTCATGACCTCACAGTTTCGTGGGTTCAAGCCCTGAATCAGGCTCTGTGCTGGCAGTGAGGAGCCTACTTGAGATTCTCTCTCTCTCTCTCTCTCTCTCTCTCTGTCTCTGCCCCTCCCCTGCTCATGCTGTCTCTCTCTCTCAAAATAAATATATAAACTTAAAAAAAAATTAAAAAGAAAAAAACAATGAGCCCTCCTCATTAATGAAAGCATGGAACCCTATAATTTGTTTTTGCTCATAACAAGAATAACCAGTTTACCAGAAAACTCCTCCACCCTAAAAAGTCACAGTACTTACTGTTTACAGATAAAGAAATTAAAAGATGACAAAATACTAATCTTGAATTCTAGATAGCTTCATATTTGCATTGAAATTTCCATCTTAATATTCTTGGCACTTACTGTCTACACTTTTTAAAAAGATTTAAATACTAGGAAGACAGATGGTATCTACTGGGGAAAAAAACTGACACTCTGCTTAGTTGTATAATGTGCTCAGGTGAGGGTGATAAATATTGTTTACACTGAAAGGCTTAATGACCACTTCCACACCACCCCCCACCACAAAAAATTAACACAAAGTGACACAGCTTAAAATGCGTAGTGGGGGAGGGGCACCTGGGTGGCTCAGTCAGTTCAGCTACGGACTTCGGCTCAGGTCATCATTTCACAGTTGGTGAGTTGAAACCCCACATGGGGCTCTGTGCTGTCAGTGCAGGGCCCACTTCAGATCCTCTGTCCCCTTCTCTCTCTGCTCCTCCCCTGCTCTCTGTCTCTCAAAAAAAAAAACGTTCAAAAAAATAAATAAATAAGGGCACCTGGGTGGCTCAGTTGGTTAAGCATCCAACTTTGGCTCAGGTCATGATCTTGCGGTTCGTGGATTCCAGACTCATATCCGGCTATGTGCTGACAGCTCAGAGCCTGGAGCCTGCTTCGGATTCTGTGTCTCCCTCTCTCTCTGCCCCTCCCCCGCTCGTGCTCTGTCTCTCTCTCTCTCAAAAATAAACATTAGAAAACAAATTAAAAAGATAAGTTAAAAAATAAAAATTAAAAATAAAAAAATTTACACTGGGAGAGATCATTTTTAAGGAGCAAATCCCACTGACCTGTCCCATAGCAAATGAAACCACATAAACTGCCAAATCAATGCTCAGTACTCAGTAAACCTGATGCTCCCATGAATGCCACAACTCTTCCACCAGACACTGACCTGTCCAGGTTCTATGCAACCTTCACCACAGTCCCTGAGACTAGTGCTTCCCTCTACCTATTTCCTAAACTGATCTCTAGGTGCTATTTCTTAATTTGGGGCTTTCCTCAATGGGAAGAAGTCAATTTGGGAAATTCCCTCATATCACACAATGATTTACCTCTTTATGCTACATGCACCTAAAGAGGATAGGAGTTACTGATAGACCCCAAAGTTCAAAAAACTTGCCATGAGGCGAATGAAATTAAGGCAGGCCCCTTAGCCAAAGTTCACTGCCTTTACATTATGGTACACTATCAAACAATTTGTTGTATGTTAATTATTAACTACTTAATATGTCAGCATGTACAACTTAAAAGGCATAGTTTCTATTCTAATATTCCTCCCTAAAAAATGAAGAATATGAGAGGTATATTTGTAAAACAAAACCCAGATAAAAAAAATGAATATTGTTAAATCAATAGGAGATGGATATTTTAGCAAAGCCTCTTATCTAATATTCTAAATTTAGCTGAAATGCACAAGTATAAATCAGAATATGTAACTGTTTCTCCTGGCAGAAAATGAAAAAACTCACCTTTTCAATATTTATCTGGTGTTTTCTTAGCCTCTCCAGGTCTGTTGGGATTACTATCTTAATGAATTTCTGGATAGCTGGTTCAAGACGGCGTAATTTCACTTTTTCTTCATCTTCAGACATTCTAGAAAAATGTTATGTCACTTCTACTTGCAGCAACTGTCTTCCCCACTCACATGGAAAAACCTAAAAGGGAAATATTTAAGAATGTTTTTAACCAGTTTCTATTATTTTCAAAAGCCAACAACGAGGTAATTTTATGATTTATTCTAAATATATATTCAACTTAGTTCTGAACTTGAATGACTTGTTTTTTCTTGAAGAAATCTTTTATTTTAGGGGCACCTGGGTAGCTCAGTTGGTTCAGCGACCAACTCTTGATTTCAATTCAAGTCATAATGTCACAGTTCATGAGATCAAGCCCTGCACTGGGCTGTGTGCTGACAGCATAGAGCCTGCTTGGGATTCTTGCTCTGCGTCTCTCTCTGCCCCTCCCCTGCTCATGCTCTCTTTCTCTCTCTTCAAAATAAGTAAACTTAAAAAAATTTTTATTTTGAAACTCTTTTCTCTCCACAAAAGTAATGTATATTCACTTTAAGAGAATATGAAAAAGAAAAAAGAAAATACAAAAAAGAGAATAAAGTAAAATCAATCGGGGGCGCCTGGGTGGCTCAGTTAAGCATCCGACTTTAGCTCAGGTCATGATCTTGCAGTTCATGGGTTCAAGCCCGTGTCGGGCTCTGTGCTGACAACTCAGAGCCTGGAGCCTGCCTCAGATTCTGTGTCTCCCTCTCTCTGCCCTTCCCCTGCTCATGCTCTGTCTCTCAAAAATACATAAAGATTTTTTAAAAATTTTAAATAAAATAAAATCAATCATCTCCTCACCCATAGTTAACTAAGCTTTCCATTTTCTTTCTCCCGTTCTTTCCATTTTTTTATTTTTTAATGTTTTTATTTATTTTTGAGACAGAGAGACAGAGCATGAGCAGGGGAGGGGCAGAGAGAGAGGGAGACACAGAATCTGAAGCAGGCTCCAGGCTCCGAGCTATCAGCACAGAGCCCAATGTGGGGCTCAAACTCACGGAGTGTGAGATCGTGACCTGAGCTGAGGTCGGACGCTGAACCGACTGAGCCACCCAGGTGCCCCTCTTTCCATTTTGAAGTCTGGTTTTTTCCATATAAGAATGTATATGCTTAAATACCTTTTTTTAAAAAAAGCTATGAATTTACCGCCAAGTTTTCATTTCCCAGTGTATCTTGCACAAGACTAACCTTTTTTAAAAAAGATGTCAAATGGCAAAATTAGAAAAAAATTCATAACATTTCTGCTTGTATCAAACTTCATTTCTTTTTTTAAAAAAATGTTTGTTTATTTACTTATTCTAAGAGAGAGAGTGGGGCCAAAATCAAGAGTCATGACCTAGGCCAAAATCAAGAGTCAGCCTTAACCAACTGAGCCACCCAGGGGCCCCCAAACTCCATTTCTAACCTCATCATAATGTAACTATGTAATTACATACTTTAAATATAACATCATATGCAATTCTTTTTCATTGAAGTCCTTTAAACTGCCTCTTCCCTTTCTTACAATGTAGACAATGATGAGCATTGCCTACAACCAATACAAATAACCAGTAACAGAGCTGGAATAAGAAAGAATTCCTGAGAGTACTATCAAATGTTCTTTCTAATTCACCAGTAGTCTTCTACCAGTGTTGCAGAATGTCAAAGGGTATACTTTTGGCCCCAGGATCCCATGCCTGCTTCAACTGGAGAAAATTTACTTACATGTATTTCATAAATTTGAGCTTATTAGATTTTACATCAGTAAAGGACTCCACAGCTTAACTAAACTTGGGAACCACTGTTGTGCAACCTTGCTTTCATGCCGTCTCATTAGCCCACAACCTCTCCTATATTTAAAAAAATTTTAAGCTATGTTAATCCCAATGGGTTAAGGTGTCTTAAACCAGGGTCCATTATGGACAGAGGTTCCCAAATATACTTTATGGAGTCCCTGAATCTTTATGAATAATTATTAATGTATTTTTTAGTTATTTCAGAGGACAGAGTCCATTGTTTTATGATATTAAAAAAAAAAGAGATCACTCCAGAAGCATTAAGAACTATAAATAATGTTGTTTCTCTCCTTTCCTTCACAGTTGAAAATCCTGAAGTGTTGGTTATATAGACTATCTCATCGACTTAGTAACTTGGTTTTTATGTCTAAGCTTGAAAGCAAAAAAAGGAAAATCTCCACACATCAAAAATAAAGAGAGTTCAACAGCTACAGTAGTTAAGTGGGAATTGGAGATATACGGATAAGTTCATTGCCAAAAGAGTCCACAGAGCCAACAGGAAAATTCATAGCTATGGGACTAGACATAATAATAAAAAGGAAATTAAAGGGCATCTGGGTGGCTCAGTCAGTTAAGTAGCCCACTCCTGATTTCAGCTCAGGTCATGATCTCACAGTTCAAGAGTTTGAACCCCACATCGGGCTCTGCACTCACTGCACAAAGCCTGCTTTGGATACTCTGTCTCCCTCTTTCTGTCCCACCCCGGCTCTCTTGCTCTCTCTCTTTCTCAAAATAAACATTAAATGTTTTTTAAAGAAAATTAAAATAGGTACAGTTAAAAGTATTCAAAGATACAAAGGAAGGAATAAAATATTTTTACAAGTTAGGTAATACTATGAGATCATATCAGGCTAACCTGAAAAACCAAGTACAAATTTGAAAAATAAAAACCTAAAATTAGGTTAAATAGTAAACTATGTAGCTGAAGAGAGAATTATTGATTGGAAGATATCAGTCAGAGGAATAAAGAGATGGAAAACATAAAAGATAAAATGAGAAGCTCAGTAACAAATAGGAGTCCCATAAAGGAAAAATAAAGTGGTGAAAATATTATTCAAAGCGAATATGCTGAAAGAAAACAAAAAGAGAGAATATGTTGAGAATTAAGATGCAAGACCTCAAAATGAAAATGTACATAAGCCCCAAGAAGCATAAATTAAAAAAAAAAAAAAATTGCCCCTTCCTCGCTCGCTCACTCTCTCAAAATAAAAAAATAGTTTGTTTTTTTTTAAAAAGAACTACTAAAAGGCACACTTTAATAATAAACCCAAAGGAGATGAATGGTGAGGAGCTATGATTATGATAAAGTATACTGTTTCTGGGTGGATAAATGAATGAATGAAAGAAAAAAGGATTTATTTTGAATAATAAAAATCTTTGCATGTAAATTATTATTTTTCTATAATGCATCTTTTATAGAAGCATAGTGTTACATTACATAGATGCTCCATAATTTAATCATCTGTTGCTGGCTATTTAGGTTGTTCCAATTTTCCACTAAACTACACTACAGCATAAGTACCCTTCTTACACATAAATCCATACTACCATCTATGATGGTTCTTCAAAATAACTAGAAATAGTATATGTGCACAAATTTTTTTTAAGTTTTGATACCACATGTCCCAAAGGTTGTGCCTATTTACATTCCCATTAGCAACATATCAAAATGCCCATTTATCCATATTCCCACCAATACATGGTATGGTTCTCCTTAGACATTCAAAAATGGTAGGATTCATTTATTAGCCATTTGCACTCTTATGAATTGCCTACTAGTGCTATGTATCTATTTTACTACAGGGGATGTCTTTTTCTTATTATATTTAACATATAATAGACTCATAAATTATCAATTATTTGTCTCACAATGTTCCCAGTTTATCACATTGCTTGTGTTTTTTTCTACCATGCAGATTATATACTATAGGAAGAAATCTTTACATCTACCACCATTCCTATTTTCTTACCATACCTGATACTCAATATATGCTGATGGAATAAAATATTTTTTCACATGTCTCTTCTTCACCATTTCTAGTTCCATCACTCCAACAATGCAATATGCATAGCACCTTACAAGTGTCTTAATTGGCCTGCCTTTAGACTCTTTCCCCTCTTCCAGGTTTTTCCTCAGACTACCACCAATTAATAGAACTCAAACACCAACTGCAACATGCTACTCCTCTGAACAAAAACTTCCAAGAGTTCCCTATTATTTGAACAAAAAAATACAATGTTCATTAAGTAGATAAACCCAATCTAAGTATTATCACCCAACCTCTACTTTTGGCATTGCAGTGATGCTCCCTCTGTCTAGATGTTCTTTTATATTCCACCTGCCTCTAAAATTTATGTATCATTTGATACACAACTCTGTTTCTGCTTTCCCTTCCACTAACCAGCTTATGGTGTACATAACAACCCTAATTATTAAATATTTGACTTGTTGGCATTGTTCCCCGATGCTATGATGATTTTTTTTTTTCAGTTCCAAAAGTGATATTTCCAGGTTAGAGTTGTGCATGATTCTACCCTCAGCTTTCTGTGTCCAAGGAAAATCTGGTGCCTCATTAAAGCCATCTATCAGGGAAGACATTCTGCCCCAAGAACCTCCCGAGAGACTTTTCTAACTCTTGGTCTTCCTCTGGCCAGTCTTTTTTTCCTTCTTGCCACCATTTCCATTTTTATAAAATTATAATAAAATGCTTATATAACACTAAAATGAGAATACAGTATAAACTTGGTTTGCAAGCATAATGCATTCCAGAAACATGCTTGGAGTCCAAAGCACTCCTATCAAAGCAAATTTCAAGAAACATTGGCTCAGTTGTGATCATGTGACATTCGGCACCATATAGAAGTACTACTCCTATGGCACAACACCAATCATTTATCAAGTCAACATTTGTTAGAAATGTTTGCTCATCTTGCAGAACACTCGCAGACCAAGTTACTTGCAATCCAAGGTTTTACTGTATAACATTCAAATAATTGCATAAATCATGATGTTATTAAAACAGAAAGTTGTCCAGCAGTGGCTCCCATCATAAAATAGCTCAAATAATCTTTGTAAGCTGTTAAAGGAAGGTCTTCATCCAATATACAAAATGTGGGTTTATTTATTTTTTATTTTTATTTTATCTCTACGCTCAATGTGGGGCTCAAACTCACAACCCCGAGATCAAGAGTCACAGGCTCTACCAACTAAGCCAGCCAGGTACCCCCAAAATGTGGTTTTAAAATATAATTGAATAATAGGTAAAAGCGTATTTCAACATTTCTTGATGATCTCACAGTTCATGAGTTCAAGTCCCACATCTGGCTCTCTGCTGTCAGCACAGAGCCCACTTGGCATCCTCGGTACCTCCCTCCTCCCTGCCCCTCCCCGGCTTGCTCTCTCTCTCTCTCTCTCAAAAGTAAACACGCGGGATGCTTGGGTGGCTCAGTTAGTTGGGTGTCTGACTTTGGCTCAGGTCATGATCTTGCGGTTCTGTGGGTTCAGCCCCACATCAGGCTCTCTCCTGTCAACATGGAGCCCACTTCAGATCCTCTGTCTCCCTCTCTGCCCTTCCCTTCATCATACATGGCTCTCTCTCTCTCAAAAATAAACAAACAATAAAATAAACACTAAAAATACATTTAAAAAATTGGAACGTATTTCCAATATAATTAAGCCACAAAAATAAAAAATACATTTACATTAACATCACAACTGTGTAAAATATGCCTATAAAAGAGACAAAACACACAAAAATGCCTAACCTCTTAAACTTCTGTACAGTTGATTTCCTTGTAACATTTTTTAAAAAATGTAATGAAATATTTGGGGTGATAGAATTGTTCTGTATCATGAAGGTGGTGGTAGATATACAACTACATGCATTTGTCAAAGTTCACAAAACTATACACTACAAAGAATGAAACTTTGAAAATTAAAAAAAGAACACAAAATGTGGAGGAACACAAAATGGAACACATGCTATAAAACAACAAAACTATTACCAACAAATAGCATAACCACACTGAAAGAAGTGGGGGAAGAAAATAATCTAGGTAACTGGACAACAATTTTTTTAAAGTTTTTATTTATTTATTTATTTGAGACAGAGAGAGAGAGAGAGAGAGAGAGAGAGAGAGAGAGAGAGAGAATCCCAAGCAGGCTCTGTGCTGCCAGTGCAGAGCCTTACGCAGTGCTCAATCCCACAAACCATGAGATCATGACCTGAGCAGAAATCAAGAGTCGGATGCTTAACCAACTGAGCTACCCAGCTGCCCATGGAAAAATATATTTTAAGAGGATACTAAAAGGCTGAAGACAAAAAGAACTACACACAACTATACTGTATGCTAATCAGTAAATTTGTTTTTTTATAGGAGTATGAGTAAGAAATCCTGAAAATCCTTGATGTGTATACTAGGACTGAACAAAGAAGAGAATATTTTGTAGAAGATGAAAGACACATATCTGTCAAAGAAAGAATAGGGGCGCCCGGGCAGCTCAGTCGGTTGAGCGGCCGACTTCAGCTCAGGTCGCGATCTCACGGTCCGTGAGTTCGAGCCCCGCGTCGGGCTCTGGGCTGATGGCTCAGAGCCTGGATCCTACTTCCGATTCTGTGTCTCCCTCTCTCTCTGCCCCTCCCCTGCTCATACTCTGTCTCTCTCTCTCTCTCTCTCTCAAAAATAAGTAAATATTTTTAAAAACGCTTTAAAATAATCACAGTAATAATCAATGAAGGCAACTTCCATCAATGGATGGTAAAGTCAGCAAGTGAAAAGTCTGAGGAGAAACAAGATACCTGCATAGTTTAGAAACTCTCCCATTACAAGGGAAAAGTAGTAAATTTACGTTAGAGAATCATAGCAGTCACCATCTTAACCAAGTGATCAATAATATCAAAAGCAGTGTCTCATAACATGAACCTCTCATATGAGGAACTGAGAAGGTACATCCACTTCCGCGGCATCAACAAAAAATGCACAGCTGTAATCTAATCATAAGAATATATCAGACAAAATCCAATTGAGGGACACTCTACAAAATAACTGACCAGGATTTTTCAAAAGTGTCAAGATGTGGAAAAACAAGAAAAGACTAATGAGCCACTCCGATTAAAAGCAATGTGGGATCTTATACTGGATCCCAGAACAGAAACAAAGTCCATTAGTATAAAAAAATTATGAAATCTGAAAAAAAAAAAAAAGTGGTAGTTTGGTTAATAGAATTGTACTAATGATAACTTTTAAAATTTTGATTACTGTACTATAATTATATAAGGTGTTAACATTTTTTTTTTAAAGCTGTAAAGAACTTTTTTTTTTATTAAAAAAAATTTTTTTTTGAGACAGCACAAGCGGGGTAGGTGCAGAGAGGTGGGGTTGGGGTAGAGGGACAAAGGATCCTAAGCTGGCTCTGTGCTAACAGAGAGCCCCATGCGAGGGCTCGAACTCGCTAACCCTGAGACCACGACCTGAGGCTCAACTGACTGAGCCACCCAGGCGCCCTGAAAACTCTATTCTTTTGAAACTTCTCTGTAATTGTAAAATTATTTCAAAATAAATAGACTTCTTAAAAAATGTATTAACTGATGTTTCACATGGGCCAACTGACATTTATAAGTCAAGAGCTGCCCTAATACTTGTGGAGGCGGGAGTGCCAGGTGCTCTGCAACCGATCCTTGGGTGCTTACAACTATTATTACCTGCGTACCCTTAACACTCAGGTTTCCCGTGAGGAAAGAGTACTGGGAGGTTCACTAAATTACTTAAGAGGTTATTTAAAAGTGAAACAGCCCCAATTATCAAAAAAACTCCAAAACTGCCGGCAACCTTCCGCCCCCCAAAAGCGATGAACACCGTCCTAGAGATCCCACAGGTCTTCCCACTGGTGGCCCCGAATGTTCTCAGGCACGTCCCCCCGAGACGGGGCACTGACTTGGGAAAGAAAAGTCATGGCCCCAAGTCCTCCCATATGGTCTCTTCTCTAAGCCCTCTGATTCTGAATTTATAAAGGAGGGAGTGAGATGCGGGACCTTCCAGAACCACCTTCCGATGTGGCTGACAGGAGGCTCCGATTTCTGGCTCCCCAGTCCTCCCCTCATTGCCCCCGAGCCTGGAGTCGCCTCTCGCTCGCTGTGTCGCCCCCGGCACCCCTGGGCCACAAACACCAGACACCGCCACCTGGGAACGGATGCACGAGCGGTCTCGGGACCAAGGCGCCGGCGACCCTGCGACCCTGACGACCTAGGGCCCACACTGCGTCACGGGCAGATCAGGCGCAGGAAACTTTCCCACCCCGCGACCCCGGGAGGCCGCCAAGCTCGCCCTGTCGGCCGCCTCCCAACACCCGCTTCGAAGAGAGCTTCCAAAAACGAAACCGCCACTTCGTGGAGCCAGGAGGACCCCCAAAGCCCTCGCACTCCGGACCTGATGCCGGGCTTCCCACCCGGCGCCTCTCGCGCGCGCGCGGGTTCAGCGCCCAGCCGGTCAGGGCCTACGCCCCCGAAGCAGCCTCCCGCAAACCCCTTACCTCCCGCCGGGGCGCTCGAGGCCGGTTGGTGTGCACGGCGCAGGCGCGGGCGCGACGGGGCGGGGCGTCGTGATGGGCTGGCTGGGCTGGGCCACGCCCCCTCCCGGCCCTTTTGGGCCCAGTGGGGCGTGGCAAGGTCTCTGTAGCTGCTCCCAGCCGCAGGAATGATTTAAAAGAGTGGTCTTGGTTTACGTTGGAGGTTGTAACATTGGAGCCGGAACGAAAGAGACCCACAGTCGTTTTTTTAAGTCTCTTTGTTGTGTTATCAGTACGAGATAATTCATACTGCACAGCCTTCTACATTTTGCAAAGTTTTTCCGTCCATTTTCCTGTTTTAACACGGATTTTGGTGGGCTAGCCTTGTGTTCTAAGCTTTTTACACATGTAGAAACTGAAGCTCCTCCGAAAGGTTGTGCCTTCTCCCACTCATCCCCAAAACCCCTGTGAGGTGGACAGGACACGGTCTCAAAAAAACTGTAACAGGCACAGAAATTGAAGCTCAGACAAGTTGTGATTCCCTTCCCCCCCAAAGCTGGGGGCGATCCTTATCCCAATTTCACAGATATGACGCTGAGGTTAAAGAGTTTTGAGTGACTCAATTCCAGTTCAGCCAGTTAGTGGCAGAGCTGGGACGCCCAACTTCGTTTCCCAATTACCCTCTCAAGCTCTTCCAGTTACCAGCTGCTACCAATGACCACGCAGATGGCTGGCTTTGAAGCCTGTCCGGGTCACATGTCTGACTTCCAGACCCCGCCTCTTTTATGTGTTTGTGAATGTTCAGATGACTTGTTTAGAATGTATCCGCTGATAATTTCCTTAGAAGACATAAGGATGTTCAAGCCACAGCTCAGGAAACTCAGGTCTTACCGTCTTCCAGAGGAGTGGGAGTAGAGGTAGAATTTGTAGACAAAGGAAGATTAGGGGCCAGTGAGAAAGCCTTGAACTAAACTAGAACAAAAAAAAACTAAGCAATTTAGAGATTCTTTGTGGGTATAATGAATTCTGATGTTTGTTTGCTTTACTCTAGGAATGAAAGGCTTATAAAATTTTAATTCTAAGGAGAAATATTAAAGTATTAAGCAATGCCATGGGAAAATGTTTTTCCAGCAAGGGTCAATTAAACAAGATCTTTTGAAGTAAACGTCGTTCAAAACAAAATAAGTCCTGAAAACCAACCTCAACCAGGGTAGGGAGATGTGGCATTCAAGGATTCTGTATTTGAAACTTATGGGTTATTTTATGTATGTTTGCTAGAACATAGGTGTGTCAAGGTAGCAGGATAAAGCTTTTTAATCTAACAGCTTGTTAGTTTGATTTATAATCTCTAAAAATTTAAACATACAGTGTGTGGAATTCTTTGTGTTCATTTAAAAGACTAAGAAAGTAATATATATTCACAATATGAACTAAGAAATCATTTTTTTAGTATCATAGAGCAAGTATATGGAGAACCTGAGAATCAGATTTGGGGCAACAATATAGACTTCTGAGGTTATCTTCCCAGCCCAGTCCTTTTCTGGGAACTGCCTCTCCACCCCACCCCCACAGATCTACAAGCTGTCACTTATGAGCCTCTGGTAGCCATTTTGTACAAGCCTGAACCCATGCCCCTGACCATAGCGAATTGTTCTAGGAGCAGACATCTGACTCAAGCTGGAGCAGTAAGATACCTTTCCCAGGAATTTGGGTTTGGGACTAGGATTCTAGCTTCAGTCTGACTGGTTTCTAGAAAGGAGAAGATGCTCACAGCAGAGCTCCTGGTGGCTGTGTTTTTCACTCTATAGACTGGTGAATCAGAGGAAGCCATGATGCTCTTAGATACCATTTGTAATTGTGGAGAAATGAGTATAGGTATGTCCTAGTTCGTGGTGTTAAAAAAAAAAAGTTTTTTTGCTTTTTGGTTTTTGTTTTTGTTTTTTCTCAAACCATGAATTATTGAAACATCTGTTGCAGTTTTGAATGCATTCTATTTCTTTGTGCATTCTACATTCCAATATCATTTATGATACCAATGTCATTTGGAACTGAGACAAAGAAAGGTTAAAAATAAAATAATAGTAGTTACCTTTGGGATGGCATTAACTGGGAGAGGGCATAAAGTAGCTTTCTGAAGTACTGGAAATGTTCTATATATTGACATGGTGTGACTACATATGTGAGAATTCAACAAGCTGTACACCTAAGATCTATGTACTTTATGTAAGTTATCCCATAATAAAAAAGGAAAATAAAGAGCTAGCAAGTCTTGATATAAAACAAACAAAACCTCTTACTTAGTAAACAAGGAAATCTATACTTTCTTAATATTATTTCTATTACCTGAGATAGTGGTGAATTAGCAACAGTAATCTCTACCCTTGTTAAAGCCCTTAATCCCTTTGAAAATAAAATAAAAAGCCATGAAAGAGATAGAGAGGGGAGGGAGGGAAAGTGTCTAGATGTACAAAAAAGAAACAGAGTTTGGAGCACTTTCAAATCCCTCGTTCCAGGTGACTTTACTTTCTGTTTTACTGTCACCTGCCACCCCTGCCCCCCCCCCCACCATCACCAGTCTGTTCGCTAGTCTATGATGTGTATTATAGTTATGGAGACCTTGTATCAAACCAAAAGGAGTAAACTCTGCAGGCAAACAGTAACTCTGGAAGTCACTCATCAACTATTCACCATTTAGAAATTTGATAATCATTTTACATGTAGAATATCTTAAATGCCCAGACATCTGCCTAGAAACTTCCCTACCCCACTTTTTGTTCTTTTAAAATTACCTTAATTATTCTCAAAACTTGATGTGCCCAAGAATTATTGCATAAGGTATTATTCATAAAACCACGCTTAATGGACCTTGTGGGCAATTTAAACAATTTTCAAGGGTAATTTTGACTCTAATTTTTGCTTTATTCACTGACTTTCATTCTTCATAGCCATACCCCTCTCTATCCAACTCACTCACCCTCCAAAGATGCAAATTTACATTTGCAATGAAAACTCAGTAAACATACTTAGCATTAGAATCATATTAAATGTTATTTAAACTTCAGCAATTTGCAAGGCACCTTGAATTTTATGGTACCTTACTTATTATTATCATGAATGTCAGTTAAATATCACACGGTAGATACACAGACAAGCAAATTGACACATATTCTGCATGGACCCAACCTTGCTTTCTGTCTCTCATTACTCCCCTTCACACATCCTGTATTCTAACCAAATTAAACTCCTCAGTATTCTTCATCCCAGTCCTTTCCACAGTCCTACAATGTGCCTTTCACCGGAGGTATTCTCCACCAATCGCCCCTCCCTCTTTGCACATCCAAATCCAACTCATCTTTCTACGTTCATCCCAAATGTGATCCCTCTCAATATTTCTAGAATTTTTATTTTTATTTATTTTTTATAAGACTACTTTTTAAAAAGTTTATTTATTTTAAGAGCGAGAGAGAGAAAGAACAGAGGAGGGGCAGAGAGAAAGAGAGAGAGAGACAGAATCCCAAGTAGGCTCTGCACTGTCAGCACATAGCCTGATGCAGGGCTTGATCTCACACATGACCTAAGCCAAAATCGAGAGTTGGACTGAGCCACCCAGGTGCCCCTAGAATTTTTAGATTTAATGCCTGCCTCCTCCAGATATCTATCTTATAATCTGATCCTTTTTTTTTTTGACACATCACTGTCTACCTTTTATTACAGTAATTTAGTATGTGTCTTGTTACCACCTCCAGTGCTTTTCAACCTTTTCCTTATTGTGGCACAAATAGAAAATGGTATTTATAAAGCAAAAATAAGAAAGTTGGTCTTAGCTTCTGCCACTGGCCCAGCTGCAGTGGGAGCTGGGGAAGTTAATGCCTCTACACACCTAAAACACATTTAAGCACAGGGGGTGAGAAGTTGTCTTGTACCATCCCATGTTAGGACATAAGCTCCCTGATTCCACATTTGAGTGAAATCATTTGGTATTTGTCTTTCTCAGTCTGATTTATTTCACTTAGCATAATACCCTCTAGGTCCAAAACAAATGAATGAACAAAGCAAAAGCAGACCTACAAATAGAGAACAAACTGACATTTGCCAGAGGGAAGGGGAAGGTGGAGGAATGGGCAAAATGGGTGAAAAGAAATGTGAGATATAGCTTCTAGTTATGGAATGAGTAGGTCACTGGGATAAGAAGCATAGCATAGGGAATATAGTCAGTGATATTATAACAGTGTTGTGTGGTAATAGATGATTACTATACTGTGGTGAGCAAAGCATAATCTATAGAGATGTTGAATCATTATGTTGTACACCTGAAACTAATATAGCATTGTGTTTTGTGTAATGTAACATTGTGTCAACAATATTCAAATTAAAATTTTTTTTAAATTTTTTAAATTTTTTAAATATTTATTTTTGAGGAAGAGAGAGAGACACAATGCAAGCAGGGGAGGGGCAGAGAGAGAGGGAGACACAGAATCCAAAGCAGGCTTGAGGCTCTGAACTGTCAGCACAGAGCCCAATGCAGGGCACAAACCCACGGACCGCAAGATCATGACCTGAGATAAAGTCAGAACACTTAACTGATTGAGCCACCCAGGTGCCACCAAAACAATCTTTTTTTTTTTTTTTTAAAGAATGTAAGCTCCCCAAGGGGAGGATCCATGTTTGCTTATCTACCCATATCTACCCATGGTATCTACCCATAGTTCCTAGTTCAATGCCTTGTACCTATAAGTGAATAATTGAATAAATAAATGACAATGCTCTTTAAGTTTGCTTTTACAGAGTTCTGAGGGCTTCCAGTTGTGTCAAGAGCTTGAAAGTCATCACTCCTATCCTTAAAATAAGAACAAAGTGGAACAAACATAAACATCAGTGACTTTTCTTGGACTCATCAGAGAACTGAGGTTGCAGGGCATTTGCCTGCCAAAATCTGGAGAGAGACAGGTAAGTACAGAGAATCACAGGCAACATCAGCTTACCTGGGACGGAAGCCTTGGAACATCTGAAGCTGGTAGGAACCTCTAAATGGTAACTTCAACAAAATGTTAGTAGTGACATGTGGACTTGTGTGACAGTGAGAAACTCCTGGGGGCTGCAGTCTTTGGGGAAACCAATACTTTCATGGGTTTTACCTCTATGAACCTCACCAAGTTCTAAAGGGGAAGAGAGAGCCAAGAAAAAAAAATCTTCATGTTTCTGGCAGAAGAGAGGAAAATAAATTATTTTGAAATATACCCAGAGCCTTCTACATAAGAAAGCCCTACTCCGCACAGGAAAAGACTTAGCTAGAGACATATTTATGGGAGGGGTGGGGTGGAGGGGAGGGAAGGAATGAGAAGTTACCTAGCCCCACTTCTCTTAGCCTTCAAGTCTCTCCTAAGGGGGTGGAGGGGTGGGGGAGGGGTTAAGAAACACTTGTGAAAGTCATAGCCCACCAAAAGATGAAACTTAATCATAGGACTATAGGATGTTTCCCTTCCCCGTGCTCCTTACCACCACCCTAACACTCCAATATAATAACAGTGGACTATAGTTGAAAGAACTGCAAGGTACATTCTCTATATAAGAAGTTTTTAGAAAAATCTGAAAAACAAAACTACTGGAAGAAATTGAAGCCTCTGATACCTACTGGTACAGCAGACATTAAACAGAGCTCAGTCCTAGCCAGATTAACACAAAGCCTCACACTAACTGCCTATTCACCTCAGTTCCTATTACCTGATACATTGTGTCTGGCTTTCAACAAAAAATTACAAAGCCTGTTAATAGGCAAAAAGAGAGAGACATAGTCTGAAGAGATAAAGCAAGGATCAGAACCAGACTCAGATATGACATAGATCTTGTAATTATCAGATAGGGAATTTAAAATAAGTATGATTTTTAAAAGTGTATTCATTTATTTATTTTGAGAGAGAGAAAGAAAAAGCATGAGCAGGGGAGGGGCAGAGAGAGAGAGAGAGAGAAACCCAAGCGGGCTCCATGCTGTCAGCTTAACCGGCTGAGCCACCCAGGTTGCCTCTAAAGTAAGTATGATTATTATGGCAAGGGGTTTAATGGTAAAAGCTGACAACATGAAAGAACAGATGGGTAATGTAACCAGGGAGATGGAAACTCTAGGAAAGAATAAAAAGAAAATGCCAGGAATAAAAAACACTGTAATGTAGATGACAAATGCCTTTGATGGGCTTGTCAGTAGACTGGACATGGTCCCGAGGAAAGAATCAGTGAGTATGAAAATGTATCAATAGAAACCTCCCAAACTGAAATGCAAAGAAAAAAAAATGAAAAAAAAAAAAGAACAGAATAAATTTGTGAGTCAATTTGAAAAGATGTAACATATATGTAATTGGAATGGCACAAGGAAAGGAGAAAGAGAATAAAGCAGAAGAAATATTTGAAGTAATAATGGCTTTTCCCAAAATTAGTGACAGACACTAACCCACAGATTTCAAGGAAGCTCAGAGAAAAACAAGCAAAATAAATGCCAAAAAGTTGACACCTAGGTATATCCAATTCCAAAAAAAAAAAAAAAAAAAAAAGGATAATGAGAAAATCTTGAAAGAAACCAGACAGAAAAAAAAACACCAACCTGTAGAGAACTGTTCTGTGAAAGGGAGGTGTATGCAAAATGACCTCCAAAGGCAGAAGGAGCCTAAAACAGAAGAAAGAGACCAAGTCCAACTTTATGAGAAATGTTTTAAGGAGACTTAGAACAGAAGCCTGTATTGAGTGCCCACAAGACAGGTGGATCTCAGCAACTCCACCTCCCTTAAAACTTCTTCTGACTTTGGCTCAGGTCATGATCTCATGGTTTGTGGGTTCGAGTCCCTTATTGGGCTCTGTACTGACAGCTAAGAGCATGGAGCCTGCTTCGGATTCTGTGTCTCCCTCTCTCTCTGCCCCTCCCCCACTCACGCTCTGTCTCTCTCTCTCTCTCTCAAAAATAAATGAACATTAAAAAAATCAAAACAAAACAAGCATCATGAAGGATTTGTGCAAGATGGCATTAGTTTGGTTCACACAAGGACCAAGGAAAAGTTACACCAGAATTCTCAACAAAAACCAAACACGTAAGAAGAGTGGAGTGAAATATCTTAAGTGTGGGAGGGGGAAAAAAAAACAAACACAAACCTAGAATTTGATATTCAGCTAAATTATCCTTTACAAGTGGAGGAAAAATACTTCCTCACGCCAAAAAAAGAAGGAATTCAGTTCTAGCAGACCTGCTCCACAAGAAATGTTAAAAGAAGTTCTCCAGGGAGAAGGAAAATGATATAGATCATAAATTTGGATATATATAAAGAGAGAAGAGCCCAGGAGAAGGAATAAATTAAGTTAAAATAAGATCTTTGATTTTTCTTATTCTTCATGAGCTAATAGTTCAAAGTAATAGTAACAATGTATTGGGTAAAACCAATGGTAGCAATATTTAAAGGGGCAGGAGGGAGGAATTGGGAATACTCTTGTTGGAAGGTACCTGCACTCTTCATAAAATGGTAATGAGGGAGCACAAGGCAAGCTGAGGGCAAAGTACAGGCTAGCATACTGCCCTCTCCCACCCCTCCCAGGTGGGATATGTGTGATATTCCCCAGGTTTTCCTGGCTGCCCAAGAACGAAGGAAAGGAAAGAAAACAAATGGTTAACTGAGAGAGATCACAGTCATCTATCAGTTTACAAATACCTTAGTAAATTACAAGAAAAAGGCAATCTTATGAATAGCCTAATCTCCAGACACCTATACACTCCGTTTCTTGGAGCCCTTAATATTACTCTCCCTTCCATAGTTATGTGGGGAACAAAGGCAAGAAGGAAATGGCAGGTAAAATTAAATTTCCTTATAACCTGCAGCCCATTGACAAATACTTGAGGCAAATACAGAGTATAACATTTCTCCAGGAACCCCTTACCATCTTAAAGTTAATGCCTTACTAGAGGGAAAACAACCTTAGCTTGACAATAGCAAGACCTCAGGTATCTTAAGAGTCCTCTTTAGCATTCCAAAGTCCTTCTGGAGGTCTGCCTTTTGCCTTAACCTCTCCCAACTCCATAGTACATAATCAGTCACTCTTCACACCACCAGTGCAGCTATTCCTTCCGCCAGTCCTGTCCCCATGTTTTAATAAAATCACCTCTTTCCACCAAAGACATATTCAAGAATTCTTTCTCGGCCGTCAGCTCTGAACTCCCACCGTCACCCAAAACCTCATCAGCGGTATAGTGTTATTTGAAAGTATACTTAGATTAGTTGTGAATATACATTATAAACTCTAAACGAATCACTAAAAGAAGTTTAAAAAGAAATATTATTGATATACTAGAGAAGGCAGGAAGGGGTTAGGGGAGAAATAACAAAAGTAACAAATAGAAAATAGTTACAAACATGGGTAAATATCAAATCAACTGTATCAGTAACCACTTTAATATTAATGCTCTGACTACACCATTTTTTTTTTGTCAACGTGATAGTCAAAGTGAACAAAAAACAAGCCCCCACCATATGTTTTCTACACAAAACCCATCTTAAAATAAAGACACAGAAAGGTTAAAAGTAAAGGGATGGAGAAAGATGTACCATGCTAACACTAATGAAAATAAACCAGGAGTAACTATATTAATTTCAGACAAAGCAGATTTTGCAGCAAGGAAAATTAACAGTGATAAAAAGGATCACACTACATAATGATAAAGAGGTTAATTTTCCAAAAAGACATAACAATCCTTAATGTGTGCACAAAACAACACAGCATCGAAATTCACGAGGCAAAAGCTGATAGACTGCAGGGAGAAAAAAGTGCCTCACAAATAGAGTATGAGAACAACATGCGTTAGGTTCATGAAAGTTGCTATTTCTTCCAGGGGCAGCAGGATCGTCATAGAAGAACTAAGAGAATTTAACAATAGGGCAGAATGATTTCCAAGATACCAAATATTTCTAGATTCCTGATAGAGAAACTGCCGGGGCTCTCTTTTACAGGATTATAGAATCTATCTTCAATCCTTTGACAACTGACACTCTCACCAGTAAACCTTTTAATCCTCCAACTAGTGAAATACATTTAAGGAATTGGAAATCAACAAAATTCACAAAGAGCCCCACCCTCCCTCTTCTCTGCCCAGCAAGCCCCCAAATCCCATTGTCACAGCCTGCAGGGGATTTTTTTCCCCTTCTGTAGGCCTCCATGGACTGCAGGGGCTTTTGAATGGTATTTATATTTCCTCCAGCCAAAGACAAATTAACTTTAATATTTCTTTGGCAGATTATTACCAAAGAAAGAAATATTGCTTCCTTCATGGAAACAAATTGATAGGTTCAGCAACTCATTTTGCTTGCATAAGTGAGCACTTCAGAAGAGAAATGTTTAAAACCTGAGTGAAATGGGTTTAAATATGGAAAAAATTTCCTGAGTCCCTGTACTTAAACCTTAAAGGACATGATTGCTAAGTTTAAATCTTTCCAACATCTGGTAAGTGCTTTCCCATTCATTCAATCAGTCAGTCTATATGGCCAGCAAACCAGCTACTATGTCTCATCCTGCTGATTGAAGGTCTAAAGATTCCATTCTTGTCTTCTAGGGACTCACAGTCTGGAGGGAAAGACAGACATGTCAATAAATACAATACGATTGACAAGCACTGTTATTAGCTATCCTTAAAAAGTGCTATAGAAGGAAGTACAGAGAAGATTACTTCAGAGTTTGGTCAATACATAGGAATAATCAGTGAAGGGTTGAAAGAACATTCTGAACAGAAAGAACAATGTAAAAGGCACAAATAATGCAACAGATATATATTCAGGTTTCCAAAGTAGTGTGTTCAGATAAGCAGACAGAAGGTTGCAAAAGCCAAGATGAGTAACTACCTCAGATGTATTTATCAAAGTTCATGTTGGGGCACCTGGGTGGCTTGGTCAGTTAAGGGACTTCAGCTCAGGTCATGATCTCATGGTTCATGAGTTCCAGCCCCGCAATGGGCTCTGTGCTGGCAGCTCAGAGCTTGGAGCCTGCTTCAGATTCTGTGTCTCCCTCTCTCTCTGCTCCTCCCCCACTCCCTCTCTGTCTCTCAAAAAATAAATGTGTTAAAAAAGCAAAGTTCATGTTGATCATGTTCCTATTTGTTTCAGATCTGGTCATGGCACTATTTAATATTAAACCTGTGCTGTGGCCCCCTCCAACTAAGACACACATGGAAATTCACACAACACCTACCAATTCCTTGTGGGAGACTCTGAGGCCCTCCAAGTTTTAATTTAAATGTCCAGCCTCCTAGCCCACATTTTCTGAAGTTCTACCAGAGTTCTTGTAATTCCCTAATATCCCATCCACTTTCTGGCTTCTATGTCTTTGCTGAAGCTGTTCCTCCCTTTGAAATGCTTTCTGCCTCCTTTCCATTGATCAAAATTTTACCCCTCTCTGAAGACCCATCTCAAATCCCCTTCTCTCCCCAAAACACTTCTCTATTTCCCCAGCCTGTGCTCTACAGTACCTCAATTTAATTTTGCTCTGCTGTAGAGTTGTTCACATGTCTGTCTTTCCAACTAGAGCACAACTTGTCAAGGGCAGATGCCTTGTGTTATTTATTGTGTGTTCACAGCTGGTGGCCTGGAATGTAGCACTGGATAAATATTTAGATGATGTTGTGTGTCTCATTGCCTTTGTAATCTCATTGGGTTCTTCTCCAGAGCTTCTCCAGTGGGGCATACCTTCTGAAGCTAAGTTTGTTAGGGTGAGATCAGAGAAATAACCAGAAAACCACCTGATGCACAGATTCCTTGATGGCACAACAAGGCCACTTGGGGACCTTTAAAAATATACAGTTGGGGTGCCTGGGTGACTCAGTCAGCTAAGCCTTTGGCTTCAGCTCAGGTCATGATCTCTCTGCTCATGAGTTCGAGCCCCTCATCTGGCTGGCTGCTGACATCTTGGAGCCTGGAGCCTGCTTTGGATTCTGTGTGTGTGTGTGTGTGTGTGTGTGTGTGTGTCTCTCTGCCCCTACCCAACTCATGTTCTCTCTCTTTCTCTCTCAAAAATAAATAAACATTAAAAAAAAAAAAAGTTGCCTGGGCTCTACCTTTAGAGATCCCAATTTAATTGTTCCTAAGTGGAAACCAGTCATCTTAAAGTTCTGTAGGTAATTCTAAAGTGCAGTCAGTTTTGAAAACCACAGACCTAAAAGGGTAGAAAATAGTATCCAGGCCCCATATATGAATTAGAATAGTTTCAAAATCACTTTCTCAAAAGCTGATGCTTTCCCCCAGGAAAACATAGCTAAAAGAATGGAGGCCACACAGTCTGGGTGAAATTGACCTTTTTCCAGGGAAATCTTTGTTACGAGGAGTCTGAGTTATGCTATGGGAGAAATCACACATTGGCATGATGCTGGCCTTCATGTTCCTACTCAGCATGTCTAGAGAATCCCATTATCTTCCCTGCCCTGCCCCCATCTTTAATAGGAAGTTGTAGGAAGCCATAAAATAAGACTGAAATCAAAACACCAAGTACCAAATCAGCAAATGAGTCATGAAAGCTTGAGAGTTCCCATTCTCTTAAGGGTCTCCCACATGGATATCCCCTATGGCACTCAGTAGAATGGAGGAAAGAGCCAGACACCAAGGGGAAGACCCCATGTTGCACAACTCTACAGGCACTGTGCACATTGTATTCCATGTAAAGAGTGTCCCCTGGAATTGTATAAGGCTGCATCTTGGTACAGGGATTTCCCTGTGCTCAGATGAGGAGATTGCTGGTGGTGGCCTCCATCTTGGTTCTCTTCCCCAGCCATCTTCTGTCTTGAAACTGTCACTCTGAGCCAAGGTGAAGAATGAAGAGCATCCTCACCCAAGCACTTCTGCTGAAGTCTTTCCCTACTTGATGAGGTCTTCGTCAGAAATCCCTCTAACTGGCAGCTCTTGTCAACACATCCTTGATCTGCCCTGTATGTTATACCACTCTGCTGGACTCCAGACAAAACTGGTTCTTCAATCAGTCACTGCAGCAGAGTTTCAGAGAGGGTGTCAGTTCCTTCTCAGCTTCTCCACCCTTTTTCTTTTTCCTCATTAGTCAAAGTATCCACAGAGAAGGAAAGTACATATTTATTTCTAGATTTTGTCTGTTTTTTTTTTGTTCGTTTTGTTTTTGTTTTGTTTTGTTTTGGTGGGGGACAGGGAGAAGGGGAATCAAATTTAACAATCTAAAGGCAAAGAAGAGGTAAATTGAAGCAGTGTTATCTATAAAAAAAGTATCCCAGCCCCTGGCAGAGAGTAGGGAGCTAAAAATGTTAGTTTCCACTGTTCTTGGAGGATGGTAAAGTGAGCGTGGTGGTGGTGATGGCTGGTGAACTACTGAGCAGTTTTCACGTTTTTAGAGAGCGTGAAGAGCGCAACACGGTCTTTAAGATAAGGAACCAATTATTTTTCTTTAATCGGAGTTGTGAGAATGAAAAAGAAACAGGATGTTAGCATGAAAAAGTGTTTTGTAAACTGTAATGCACTATATACAATGTATGGAGTTACTATTAAGTGTCATAGGAAACGTACAAAACATATTCCCCCAGGGTTTGAAGGAGAGGAAGAGACCACGTCCCATTGTGGAAATCGGGAGGAAATGGCACATACCACTTCCTAAAGATGTACAAGATTTGTTTTCTACATCGTAGAGGAAGGACTGCGATCCCTGCTCGGACCACAAAGCAAGCTTGGTTGTGAGAATGGTTTAAAACTTTGTAGAGCACTATACAAATGCAAAGTGATGTTATTGTAGTGTATAATAATAAATACATAATATAATAAGCATATATAATAGGTATATATAATTGTACATTGTTATAATGGTGTGGCTATTGTGGGTGATGGAGATACTATTACCATTATTATTGACTCTGAAGATGTCAGTCAGCACTCAACAGGTGTAGCTGGGAGGGAAGGCATTTCAAGAACAGAATTGAGGCCTGGAGAGGTTTCCACCAACTTTCTTGGCTAACTGTGAGTTCCTCTATATAATATCTTTTTTTTTTAATGTTTATTTATTTTTGAGAGAGAGAGAGAGAGAACGAGAGAGGAGCAGGGGCAGAGACGGGGGACAGAAGATCCAAAGCGGGCTCTGTGCTAACAGCAGACATCCGTACGCGGGGCTCCAACTCACAAACTGTGAAATCATGACCTGAGCCAAAGTCGGGCACTTAACTGACTGAATCACCCAGGTACCCGAAAACTCATTTAACTTATTTATTTATTTTTTTTTTTAAATTTTTTTTTTTCAACGTTTATTTATTTTTGGGACAGAGAGAGACAGAGCATGAACGGGGGAGGGTCAGAGAAAGAGGGAGACACAGAATCGGAAACAGGCTCCAGGCTCTGAGCCATCAGCCCAGAGCCTGACGCGGGGCTCGAACTCACAGACCGCGAGATCGTGACCTGGCTGAAGTCGGACGCTTAACCGACTGCGCCACCCAGGCGCCCCAACTTATTTATTTTTTTAAGTAGGCTCCATGCCCAACGTGAGGCTTGAACTCATGACCTTGAGATCAACAGTTCCATGCTCTACCAATTGAGTGAGCCAGGTGCCCTGTGAAAACTCACTTTAGCCCTGGCTTGTTTTCCCTACATTCATTTTCTTTTTAATCCCTCCCTTGCTTTTAAAAAATCTTGTTGAATTATATATAGTTTTGTAAATCATCTTTAATCCTTTCTGGATGAAGTTAAGTTACTAAAAAAAAATCATTTCTTATTTTTTAACATTTCTTATCAATTAACTTCTGGTGACAATTATTTGGAATGTCCCCTGGGGAAATTGGCATGGATGAGGCACATTTGGAAAGTAACATTACAGGAGTTACTTTCTGATACTACTGCTGATCTCCTAACTTTAAAAATTTGGTTAAAGTCATATATAATATTGTTATGAGTATAATGTGAATCTATTGGTAATGAAAATTTTTGCATTTGCAGTTAAACTTGGGTTTTTTTTCCAAAAGAATTTAAGCAAAGATACAAACTTAAAACTACCTAAATTTTTGTTCCTATGTGTTTTAAAATTTTTATTTAAGTTTAAATAAAAGAACTAAAATGTATAGCCTATGAGAACATTAGAAGATAAAGTCTGTTATCCACTTTAAAAAATCATGCATATAAAAATGCATGGAAATGGAATGAAATCTGTTCTGTTACTAAAAGATATTTGTAATGCTCAGATTACAATGCTGTATCAGAAAAAAGAAAAGTATAGAAAAGTCTGTAGTCTTCCTATATTCAATCTCCCTTATAATTCTAAACATACATTTTCAAACATTTGAAAACAAGATACTCTTTAAGAATTTGAAGGTACTAAGGACATTTTCTTCCATTAAAAAATTCCTGTCTAAAGATTGCTTTCATGTCCAATTTACAAGACCCCCAACTAAGTCAATTTCCTTGGTGTATATGTATACCCTTAATCTTTACCATCTTCACTTCCCTGCCCCCTCATTTAATTGACTAGGTGATCAAAGTCCTTCCTTCTTTGTTTCGAATAGACTTGACTATCTCTGAAAAGGTTAAAAAACCATTCTCTAAATGGCAATGCCTTTATACCTATAAAGAAATAAACTTTAGAAGAGAATTCTGAAAGAGGAATTTGGAGATGTTCTAAATAGAGGCAATAGTATGAGAACAAAATGTTGCCTCTAGGCTGATTACAGGAGATGATGGGCGCACGGTCAGGATGGACTCACTACAGGATTTTACTAAGACTTCTGGTGAACAAATGATTGTTGCTGTTAACTGATTTAGAACATAGAAAGACAAATACCCTCCAGTTGATTTTATGATTTAAATTTGGATTTATTTTGGATGATTTAAATATGATTTAAATTTAAATCTGATATCAACCAATAAACAAATGTCTGCTAATAATGCAGCCTAGAATAGAAATGTTGAACTGGATGAACAACGATGCATGGGTAGTGAACTCATGTTGCTTCCTGGGGATCACTTCATTCTTTTCTATGCTCAATAATGCACCTAAATTTTTCCAGAGGTTTACATTAGACTTACTTGTCCTTTCTTTTCTGGCTCAAGTCATTTCTCTATTTAGAAATGCAAAACATGTACTTGTTTCTAATATTTAGCACCTCTTCTCATTTCTATGATGTCCCAAAATGTCTCAGAGGATGACAGTGTCTGTGTTTCTTTTACATTATGGGATAGAATTTATCTGGGTCTAAAGATTTGAAGTCATGCAGAGTAGTTAAGGGCGCTCTTTCTTCCTCATATATCTTGAGCCATCGTTCTCTACTATTGTGCTTTGTCTGACCCTTTTGAGTTCCTATAATGCTTCCATTTGCACCAGAAGAAAATGGAAATCAGGTTGAAATTGAATGTAAAATGTCAGAACTAGAAAAGCTATTAGATCAAGTCCAGATAAAGGAACAAGTGCAGGATTTAATCTGGCTTGCTCCTTATGGAGATAAGTACATTGGGCTACATCAAAGCTATGCTAGTAAACACTTGTATCATGTGCTAATTCCCCTTGTTCTGAATCTATGCTTATGTGAAGCAGACTTTTGATAATAATTTGGTTTTCTGTGTATATCTGTCTATAAATGAAGAATATGCTAGTCCCTAATTATAAGTTAACAAATGAGCTTTCAAAAACAAAAAATAAAAATAAATAAATAAATGGGCTTCCTGGTTTATACATCAAAGCTTGTTAGTAGGTGTCCACCTGAGAGAGAGGGAGAGGGAGAGAGAGAGAGAGAGAGAGAGAGAGAGAGAGAAATCCACTCTCACCATGCTGCTAAGTCAGGTTCCTGAGGTATAGCTTCTATAACATGGAGATCACACCAGGGTATGGCCCCTTTGAGGCCTCTCTGGGCATCTGGCCACTCTTCACCATGAAGTACTTTGATTCCATCTTGCTGCTAGTTGTCCACAAACGCCTGCTCTGTGAAGACAGTCCACCTCTTAGTTTTCAAGCCCAGAAATAAACATAGCTACTTTTCAAGAGACAGTTACTGACCACAATAGGTCTTTTTTTTCCTAAGAGCAAAAGGTGCAATCCTCCGACCTGTTAAAACATCTTCTGAAATGCTCTATGGAACAAACAGTGTTGTTTTTCCTTTAGACATATGACACAAAAATCTATTTATGTAGCCATTGGGTGAAACATGCAATTGTATGGACACCTTCAGGAATAAAGAAAGATTATAAAATATTCCCTTACAAACCTTATAGAGATCCTTCAAATGATTGTGTCTAATTTGAGAGTTTGATACATATTCCAATGACTGAATTGTGGGCCTTTACAACAAGTAGGAAAAGGATCGAAAATGCCTAAAAGCTCTAACACCTGCTTTTAAAAAATGCTTGCAAAATATAATTACTGAAAAGTACTATTTGGAACTTTTTCAGGATTAAGGAAGCATCTGAAAATAAACTTGCTTAGCAATTTTGAGTTACTCTTCAACTAAAAAAAATCTGGTTAATGGACTTTAAAATGATTTTGTATTTCTGTTTAAAAAGTATGCAACTCTTATCTGGTTTGACAGCTTAAGTGCCAGGTCCCAGCCAGATAAAATCTGAAGTGATGAAGGCAGTGCTTCTTAAATAAGAGCAAATTGGAACTGCCATCCCAAATTACTATCATCTCTTCTGACAAGATTAGATATGCCCTAACTCCCATCTGATGAGGGAATCACCTCAAGCTTGGAGACAACCAGTTTGGATCACCCAAGTACAAGGTAAAGCCAGAAAAGGATCCCAGAACTCTGTTCTTTGGCCAGCCCATTAAGTCAGAGAGTCTTATAGAGGTGAGTTAGTCAACACTTGGATACCTTTAAGAAGAGACTATGGATCTAGTTTCTTCTGTCTCTTTAGGCTAGCTCAAAGTAACAAAACACCTGCCCTCACTGACCTCTCCAGTTTGAGTTATTGTTATGTTTCATACTTGCTCTTGCTTTATATTTCCTCTTTGTCTCATTGAGATACCTGACCTTGGATCTGCTTCTGGCCTTTTGGAATTGGTATTTGAACCTGGTCTCTGTTTTTTTTTTGTTTTTGTTTTTGTTTTGTTTTGTTTTGTTTTTTTTGTTTTTTGGTTTTTTTTTGTTTTAGACCCTGGGTTTTCCCAACAGATTTCAATTTGTTTTATTTTGCTGGCTCTCTATGCTCTGAGCTATTCTAGTCCTTGCCCTTCTGAAGCTAACTTCCAGCATAGTACACTTAGCTGGCTGGCTGTTCTCTGTGTCTGCAGGAGTCTATGTGAGTGTATGGGGGCCAGGGATACAGTGTACATGCAATTGGGATAATCACTCACTGAAATGGGGGTGGGTATCTAAATAGAAACAAGAGGAGTTGGGAAGTAATGCATTTGCTACTCCTGAGGTTTGACGTAAATTCTTAATTAGGTGTTTACTTTTCTGCCAAGAATTTTATCTCAGCTCTCAGATTTTGCTGCCACCTGGTGCTAAAATGTTCCAGGTAGTGATGACTAAATAGTTTGACAGATGCCAGAAAGTATAACCTAGATTCAGAGATAACACAAATTAGGATATTGGATACTAACATTAAAAAACATAACGATATAATAAGAAATGAATGTGGTATACCTGTTACAATAAATTTATAAGGAGCAATCATAGTAAAGTACTGTGCAGTTCTCTTAGAAGTATGGTCCCCATTTGAGCTGTCATTCCTGAATACAACAGAAGGCACATTAACAACAGTTTCTCTTAGTTAATGCCCCCACCTCCCAACTGAAAACAGTTTGCTACCTACTCCTTGTGAGTTAAGATTGGCTAATTCTGTCCAAAATTTCTTTTTTTCTTCCTTTCTTTCTTCCTTTCTTTCTTCCTTTTTTCTTTTAAGATTTTAAAGTAATCTCTACACCCAGTGTGGGGCTTGAACTCACAACTCTGCTATCAAGGGCTGCATGCTCTACTGACTGAGCCAGCCAGGCGCCCCACCCATGGTTTATTTCTACTTCACAGAAAACATTTTTTCCTTTTATGGCCTTCATCGGTCTGTTGTATCTTCCTGTTCTTCATCCCGCCACTATTCTCCATTTCTTCTCCAGACAGAGTATGTTTCTATTGCTCCTGACTTTTCCCAAATTGTGTTTTGCCTGTATTCTTCCACTCACTCTGTTGGAAGGAATTTTTCCTTCCGGGTGATAACACATCATGCAGCCACCATTTCCTAATCTGACTCTTAAAGAAATTCTGTCCTATTGGACTCCCACATGGGGTAATACTTTGGTCATTTAGCTTTTGAGCCCCGTGTAGAGCAATGTAAAAAGAACTCCCCCAAACCCAGGCAAAAGAGCAGTTCAGTGCTGTCCATGTATGGCAGATTTTATTTTCCAAAGATGACCAAAAGAATAACTCTCATCCTACATGTTCTTCTCTACAATGTGACTTTGACACTCCTCCCATGGAGAAGTGAAATCTGTGTTCCCTTCACTAGAAACTGAGTGGGTTTGTGACTTTGGAAGAAGTGACACAATGTGACTTCTAAGATTAGATTGTAAGAAGTGATTAAGTTTCTGCCTGGCCCTCTTGGGATACTCACTTTTGGAACTCAGCCACTGAGAGGAGGGAGTGCAAACTCTCTCATGCAGAGATACGACACAGGGAAGTTGCTTGTACTTTTTTCCAGCTGTCAGCCCTAGCGCGGTTGTAGCCCCATCGAGCATCCACTGTGAAGATACCTCTGGATGATTCCAAACTCCTAGATGAGGCCCCTAGACAACAGAGAGCAGAAACAAGCCATCACTGCTAGGCTCTGTCCCAATTCCTGACCCACAGATAACATGAGTCTAATAAAATTGTTGTTTTCTGCTGCTAAGTTTGTGTGTCAGGTGGGAGGAGTCGTTGCACAGTAATGTGGACAGAAACAGTATCCTATTCAGTGTGTTCCTTACAAATGGCGAGGAAGTCCCCCAGGGTGGGTGTAGAGCCCAATTCCACTCCATCTCTTACGTAAAGTTTCTTGTCATCCTGAGACGTCGCCCTTAGCCACAGCCGGAGCAGCCTTTACCTCTTCTGGTTTTGAAAGTCTCGTTTCTGGTATCCCAGAAGCCTCACCCTTAATGTCAGAGACAGTTTCTCTATTTCTTCCAGGAGATCTGGGACTTCATTGTAAATATTTCTGTCTCACTCATTTCTGGCTCGTTTCTCACATTGTCTATTCTTGGTTTCTCATTCCATCATTCTACCCCTGTAATCCACATTTTCTTGGGATGAGTAGTGGTGGGAATTTTACTCCTGAAGAGACTCCAACCTACTCATAGGAGTGTGGCCTCACCCGCTGGTTCCTACTAGGCAATTGTATCAGTGATGGCGCATTATCAGTATGTCCTTGATTATTCTAAAACTGATTGTGATATGGCTATATTCCAAGCATTGTGCTAAACTCTCCATACACTTCTTTCAGTGATCTCAACGACTTTATAGAGTAACAACTATCATCCCTCCCATTTTAAAATAAAGAAGGGGTGCCTGGGTGGCTCAGTCGGTTAAGTGGCCGACTTCGGCTCAGGTCATGATCTCGCGGTCTGTGAGTTCGAGCCCCGTGTCGGGCTCTGTGCTGACAGCTCAGAGCCTGGAGCCTGTTTCAGATTCTATGTCTCCCTCTCTCTGACCCTCCCCCGTTCATGCTCTGTCTCTCTCTGTCTCAAAAATAAATAAACGTTAAAAATAAAATAAAATAAAGAAAATGAAGAACAGAGAAGTTAGGTAATTTGCTCAGGGTAACACAGACTATAAATGGTTGGGGGGAGGGGATTCAGATGAAGATGGTCTAACTCCAGAGCCCATGCTCTTAACTACATATCCATGTTTCAAACTGAGCCCAACTTGTTAAAAGACTATTCCAGGGTGAGGTGAAGATCTTGCTTACATGTCCCTCCTGCTTTTCTCTTCCTCGCAGCTTCCTATTTCTGCACATAAAGGCACATATATCTCTCCAAGAATAAGCAACTACTTCTAGGTGAAGAACATCCAGTTTAATTCTATACAGAGAAAATAAACATTTCTCCCAAAGAAGCAACAAAGTCTGTGGATGCATAATTTTGGCTGCTAGAAGCTAGCCAGGACAATTTATATTATACCACAGTCACTCAGCTTTTTTGGCTAAAATATCTGGATTCAGGTTACATCACAGATCTTCCCAAGAACAGTAGGTGGAAGCTTGTTTTATAGTTGTGTAACTAAAGGGCCAATTCTCGGCCATATCCCCTGAAGCAAAGAATAATCTGCCTCAAAGTGTCTTTTTGCAGGGTGCAAACTGCTTACAGCAATTTAGTAACAGTGTTTTACATTGTTTTTTCACCAGTGTAACAGGAGTGCAGCAGGCTTCCTGGGAGCAGTCACAGCTCCAGGCCTGCTATTGAGATGGCACTCAGCATTTTGACATATTTCCAGTATAGATCTACCTCTCTCATGCATGGATGAGAAATGGACATTTTGCTGAGAATTCCGTGGGATTAAGGGAAGAGGTTTGGTACTGAAAAATCATATTGTAAGCCTTGATAAAATCCCCTTTCGGGGTACCTGGCTGGCGCAGTCAGAACAGCATGTGACTCTTGATCTCTGGGTTGTGAGTTTGAGCCCCGTGTTGGGTGTAGAGGTTATTTAATAATAAAATACTTTTTATTTTTTATTTTTTATTTTTTAATTTTTTTTTCAACGTTTATTTATTTTTGGGACAGAGAGAGACAGAGCATGAACGGGGGAGGGGCAGAGAGAGAGGGAGACACAGAATCGGAAACAGGCTCCAGGCTCTGAGCCATCAGCCCAGAGCCCGATGCGGGGCTCGAACTCACGGACCACGAGATCGTGACCTGGCTGAAGTCGGACGCTTAACCGACTGCGCCACCCAGGCGCCCCATAAAATACTTTTTAAAAACCCTTTCATGATTTCTATTCTTTTCCCAATTTTCCATAGTGCATAGCAATTTTATTTACTCTTCAAAAATCTGCCCTCTCCCTCTAGAATTATTCTCCAAATTTATCAGTCTCTAATCCCAAACTGTCACCTCACCCCCAACTCATAGTTCTCTCTCCAGTTTGCATCCTTAGACCCACCTCAGCACTCGGAAAAGGAATCTCTTCTTTAAGAGAAGGAAGAGTGTGGTATACAAAAAAAATGTAATTTTTCAGTCACAAATAATTTTTTTTACAAATATCTCTATAAGAAGAGCTTCTGTGCATCAAGTTTTAAATTGGTTTTAACATCTTTTTTTTTAATTATGAACTAAATCACACATGCAAAAGAATAAACATAATGTATGTATACACGCTAAAGAATACAAGATAATGACAATAACAAAACCCAGTGTGCTAGATTATGCTGGGTCAACCTGGTTAAACTGGAACTGTGTTCCTAGTATTCCCTTTACTCTGACTCATGGCTAGAGTTGGCTTAAAGAGGAACTTGCACAAATATGGAAGGTGGAAGCGGAGACGCAGCCATTATTCTCTGAAAGTCATTGTAGTCAGATGTGGTGATAGAGACACACAGGTTCCCAGCAAGTTCTACTTTGCCCTTGAGCTCCTCCATTGTGCCAGTAGCTCTTCTAGCTAGCTGCTTGCTCTGCTACAGTTGCAGATGTGGTTTATTTGCTGAAGCAAAACAACAAACGCTTTGGCAGCTATGGATATGGCAAATGCTTTTTTCTAAATTCCCATTGGTAAAGACCACCAGAAGCAGTTGTCTGACTCAGCAGATCTTGAAGTGTCTAAACAGAGATGCATTGTAGAGCATTTGGCAAGCCTTTGTGTGTGAATCATAGCACAGATCTTTTGAGATTTTTGAGACAAAATTATGTCATCCTCTCCCAATTACTATATATATATATATATATATATATATATATTTTTTTTTTTTTTTTTTTTTTTTTTTTTTTTGAGAAACAACTTCTGGCTTATTACTGGGCCCCAGTGGAGTCTGAACACTTGACTATGGGACACCGAGTTACTGTGCAATCTGAGCTGCTTATCACAAAATGAGTGATGTCTGACCCAATAAGCATCACTTCATCCACAAGTGGGAATGATATGGAAGGGGTCAGGCTCAAGCAGGTCCTGAAGATATAAGAAATCGCATCAGTAAGTGGCACAGATTCCTGTGAAACCCACTTTTGCTACATTGCCTCTCCTCTCTCAGTCGGCATCTATGGCCTCATGGGGTGTTCTTTATGATCAGTTGATTGAGGATAGAAAATAATGCATTGGGTTTACAGATATTTCTACCAGAAATGCTGGCAGAAGTTGAAATTGAGCGACTACAGCATGACAGCCCCACTTAGGTGTGGCCATGGACAGTGTTGAAGAGATTCTCTCAGTGGGCAAAACTCCAAACAGTGTACCTGGTTGGCTAATTTGCCTGGAGGAGAAATGACCAGAGGTATGGATCTGCATTAATTCATGAACAATGGCTAATAGTTTGGTTGATCTGGTAATGGACTTGGGAGGAAGATGATTAAAGAATGAGAGGCAAAGAGTTTTGGAGAAGGGATATGAGGAAAGACCTCTTTGAATGAATACAGAATATGATATGTGTGTCCCAGGTGAATGCTCACCAAAGACCAATCTTACCAGAGAAGGATCTTAATAATCAGGAGGACAAGATGACCTGTTTTATGGATATCAGTAAGTATCTTTCCCCAGTCATTTCTGTCTTTGCCCAGTGCACTCACAAATAAAATGGCCATGGCTGCAGGGATAGAGATCACCCAGCAACATGGACTTTCTCTTACCAAAGCCAGTACGATTATTTCCATTTCTGTGTCACCAACTGCCAACAACAAAGACCAATACCGCCTGGAGATATGGCACTATTTCTCAGGTCACCTGACGTCAGGTTGATTATATTGGACCATTTCCACCATAGAAGAGAAATGCATTGTTCTTACTAGAATAGATACTCATTTCAGATATGGATTTGCCTTCCCTTCCTGCAGTGTTTCTTCCAAAACCATTCATCCATGCACTTACAGAATGCTTTATTTGTCATCATGGTATCCCATCAGCCTTGGTTCTGACCAAGGAACTCATTTTACAGAGAGTGAGTGCAGTGATAGTCTTCCCATCATTTAGAAGCAACTGACCTGATTGAATTATGTAATAGCTTTTTGAAGACTCAGTTTAGTGCCAGATGGGTGGCAAAACTTTGCTCTTCAGGATAGATGAAGTGGACTTCGTGTGCCCTTTTATTAAGAGAAGGCTAACAAGTTTTCAGTTGTATGAAGGGTAACTTAATCACGTTGTACAAAAATACGGTCTTGAAGTTTTTATTTGGAAATTAAATACGGTTAAAGAAGTGTGTGGACCGAGTTGACAAGGGGGGACTGTGCTGGATTGTGATACGCCAACCTGGATAAACTGAGAACTGCATTTCCTAGAATTTCATTTTTTATATGATTCTGAGTTAGATTTGGCTAAGAGAGGAACCTGTGCTATGTTTCCAAGGCGGAAGTGAAGCAGTGACCAATACTCTCTGAGGCTTATTGTGTTCAGGTGTAGCGATGGACAGATACAGAGGTGCTTAGTGGGCCCATCTTGTTCTTTCCAATTGGCATTTAAACATGTCTTTCCCATCTTTAAAAACCTTTACTTTGACCTCATGTCCCCTCCCGCACTACCCTCTCTTCTTTATTCCTGGCTGTGCCCATTTTCACCTTTTGCCTCAATTATCTGCTACTGGTCTGTCACATCCTTCTGCCTAAAACTGCTTTCACTGTTCTCCTTATACCCATTCTTACGGGATTTCTATTATTGTTATGTGCTGATGATGCTCAAGAGTATACCTATCCAGATGTTTCCTCCAAATTTCATATCTGCGTGTCCAGTGGTCTACCCAATACCACACCTGGATGATAGATAGGTACCTACAAGTCAGCATGTTCATAACTAAACTCATCACACTTCCCCTCAAAACTATACCTCCTTCATATCTCAGTGAAAAGTACCATCGTCCACTCAGGTGTCCAAGCCAGAAACCTGGTTTCAAAGCTTCCCACTTCTCTCCCTCCTACTGCCACTCTCCTTGTTTGGGTTTCCTTTATCTTTTGTCTGGATTACTACAGTAGTTATCCTTATTGAAGTCGTGAAGATCTAATTACACAACTAGAATGTACCGTACACATGCTAGGGTTTATCTTCAGTGTAGATCTGTATTAACCCTGAAAATGTGGGGCAATAAATCCACTTATTATTGGTTTCAGTCAGTAGTGGGCTAAGGTGAACAAAAGGAAAACACACTTACACAACAGTGGACATTTTCAGTGTGTTAGATGTGGTGAAAATGCTGTTCATTCCACAAATATTTATTAACTTGCTACCATAGTTAGGAACTGTATCTTCAGGAGAAGTTTCCAAGGTGTTGATTCATTGTGTACTTTTCCTAGGTCCTGTACTATGTGACTTGCAGGGGATACAGAGATGAAAAAGCCACGGTCCCTATTGTTTTTCTTTTTAATATTTTTAATGTTTATTATTTTTGAGAGAAAGAGAGAGAGAGAGAGAGTGCAAGTGGGCAAGGGGCAGAGAGAGACAGAGATACAGAATCCAAAGCAGGCTCTGTTGGCACAGAGCCCGATGTGGGGCTCGAACCCACGAACTATGAGATCCTGACCTGAGCCCAAGTTGGGCACTTAACCAACTGAGCCACCCAGGTGTCCCAGTCATGGTCCCTATTCTTAAGGGATTCTCAACTTCCTTCAGTTACTACTGATGTCAAATGATATCTCAAATGGCCCCATCCACTGCCGAGCTCCTCCCACAGAGAGTGTTGCAATAATTTTCCTTCCAGGGCCTGTTATTGTTCAGAGAATAAATTAAGTCCAGAGGAAAATAAAAAGTCAATCTAGAGACATACATAGACTGTTGTCTAGATGCAAGGACTCTTTTCTGGTGACACACAGGGAACACCTCCTTGGGACCTGAATTAAATTGTGAGTAATCTCAGTAATGAATTCAGCCTTGTGCTCAGCCCATTCCCAGAACCTCTGGCTTAATTATGAGAAGAAAACCTATTTATTGTAGGACATCACCACTTTGGGATAAATTCCTGGAAGTCATCAGAAAAGCAAGGGGAAGCTCTTTCTCAGAGTCTCTTCTCTGGATTTCTCAGAAAGAAATGTTTCATGTTTGGCTTGTCAAGTGCTTTTAATTTCAGTCCATGGATTTGCCCCCTTACTTAACTCTCTTTGATCTTAGGTCTGCCTGTCCATTCTGAGGCCTGGATCTCCTGTGGAAGAGTAAGTCAAGCTTTCTCAGTGTCTTCATCGGATATCATCTTTCCCTGAGCCTGTTCTTCATATTATTAGCTACAAGATAATAATAATAATAATAATAATAATAATAATACTTTTACAGTATTTTACCTTTTACAAAACTTTTGATGTGTTTTCGTTCCTTTAATCCTAGTAGCAACCCAGAGAGGCAGAGCTGTGAGGAACCTGAGGCTAAAAGTCACTTTTTAAAGATCACACATCTGTTAGATGACAGCCCTCACAAGGAATCCAGATATTCTAACTCACATCTTCTTTCCACCCTCTACATCCATCCAGTGGCTGAAGTAGTTTGCACCTACGCTCCATTTCAAAATGATTCTTAAGTTTTAATAAAAATACATTGATATTGGGAGCCAAGAAACACTGATGTCTCTCTTGGGGGATGAACTTTGTTATGGGGATGAATCCAAACCCCCTCGGCCCCCAAGCCAGGTCTCAGTAGGGGCCTACTCAGAGCAAGGAAATGCAGGACAAAGTCTCCTGAGGCAGTAGTTTTCAACCTTGGCTACACATAGTAAACACCTGGGGAGCTTTAAAAAATACTGAAACCTGGGTTTTAGCCCCAGAGACTTTTATTTAATTGGTCTTGGGAGCAGCATGGTAACTGAGATGTTTTAAAAACTCCCCGGTGAAACAAATTTGCAGCCAAGATTGAGAACTATTGCCTGAGAGCTTCCACAGATTTACCTGTTCCTGGTAGGATTTGTGGATGCATTCTCTCCTCTCTCCTTTCTAAATGTTTGTTATACCAATCATATATAGTCATTGGATAAAATCGAGAAACTATGGACTAATCTTTAGATTAATATCATAGTTATTCCAAAGAGCATAAATACTGTTAACAATTTGATGTGTATCTTTCCAGACTTTTGTCTATGTAGAGACACATAAATAAGCCTCACTCTCTTTTAAAATCAAAATGACATACATACATACTGCTGTTTTTGCAATTTTTCCCATATCAATAAGTTCAAATCTATGCCATTTCCATAGGTTTGATAGCATTCTATTGTTTGGAAGTACCTCATTTAGTCTTTAATAACAAGAAGAAATTTTCTTTTTATTTCCATATCCCCTTCCTTTCAGACAATGTGACACTTGAAATCCTAGAATATCATTAAGAATGATCAAATTTTGTTGTTTCTTTTGGCTTCTGAGTCAACTGCAATTTATCTGGAAGAATTACAATTAATCAAATAGTAAGCCAATGTGGAAAAGTTTTTTTGGAGGGAAGTTGGGCAATGATTATTAACACTTAAGCCCCAATAATATTAAAGAGTGAAAGAAACTCTGAGCTCTACAACCCCAAAGTTCTACCATGTCTTCAGTTTGGGGTCTTTTCTCATATTGTTAAAGCCTAGCCAACTACCTGGGTAAGCTCAATGAGGAATCTATGAAATAATGCTAAAAATAATTACAACTAACATTTGCGTAGCACTTTAGAGTGGCTAATTCTAACATAAAAATAAGAACTAATTACCATTTGTTAAAAATCCTTATTGATAATCAATGTGCCAGGCACTGAACTTGGCACTTATTATATATTGCTATTTTATATTTCTTATAAATTCTATATAGTGGCATCAGCATCATCTCCATGTTACAGATGAGACACCTAAGTCTCAATAGATTGCCTGAGTTCACATTTTATTTATTTATTTATTTATTTTTTAATGTTTTTATTTATTTTTGAGAGAGAGACAGAGACAGAGACAGAGACAGAGTACGAGCAGGGGAGGGGCAGAGAGAGAGGGAGACAGAATCCATAAAACAGGCTCCAGGCTCTGAGGTGTCAGCGCAGAGCCTGATGCAGGGCTCGAACCCATGAACCACGAGATCATGACCTGAGCCGAAGTCAGTTGCTTAACCAACTGAGCCACCCGGTTTTAAAAAAAAATTTTTTTTTCAACGTTTATTTATTTTTGGGACAGAGAGAGACAGAGCATGAACGGGGGAGGGGCAGAGAGAGAGGGAGACACAGAATCGGAAACGGGCTCCAGGCTCTGAGCCATCAGCCCAGAGCCTGACGCGGGGCTCGAACTCACGGACCGCGAGATCGTGACCTGGCTGAAGTCGGACGCTTAACCGACTGCGCCACCCAGGCGCCCCGCCACCCGGTTTTTAAAACTTCATTGTATCTGAGATATCACCTCATGCCAGTCAGAATGGCTAAATTAACAACACAGGAAACAACAGATGTTGGCAAGGATGTGGAGAAAGGAAAACCGTCTTACACTGTTGGTGAGAATGCAAACTGGTGCAGCCACTTTGGAGAACAGTATGGAGGTTCCTCAAAAAGTTAAAAACAGAACTACCCTATGATGCAGCAATTACAAATAGATATTTACCCAAAGGATACCAAAATATTAATTCAAAGGGATACATACACCCCGATGTTTATAGCAGCATTATCAACAATAGCCAAAATATGGAAATAGCCCGTGTCCATTGACTGATGATATATATATATGTGTGTGTGTGTGTGTGTGTGTGTGTGTATGAAAAAAAATAATCATATCATGATTTTACCCAGCATTGTATCTCAGAGCCTAGCTCAGTGCTTGCACTATGCCTAGCAGAGAGCAGGCACTCAGTACATAGTTGACAGATAAAGGAATATTAAATCACATGCTATTTCACTAACTCCTACTGCCTCTGGCTGATGCAGAAATGCTCTCTGTAGAGGAGATTTTCTTTTTTTTCTTCCAAGTTGTTATTTAAATTCCAGTTAAGGTTAAAATACATTGTAATATTAGTTTCAGGTGTAGAATTTAGTGATTCATCTCCTACATACAACACCCAGTGCTCATCACGAGTGCCCTCCTTAATACCCATCACCCATTTAACCCATCCCCCTGCCTACCTCCCCCTCCAGTAACCCTCAGTTGGTTCTCTATAGTTAAGAGTCTCTTATGGTTTGCCTCTCTTCCACCAACCCCCACGTTCATCTGTTTTGTTCCTTAAATTCCATATATGAGTGAAATCACAGGGTATTTGTTTTTCTCTGACTTATTTCATTTAGCATAATACTCTCTAGCTCCACCTGTGTCATTGCAAATGGCAAGATTTCATTATTTTGATGGCTGAGTAATATTCCATTATATATATACATATATATATATATATGTACATATATACATATATATATATATCTCTCCATATATATCCATTCATCAATTTGGGTTCTTTCCATACTTTGGCTATTGTTGATAATGCTGCTATAAACATTGGGTGTATGTATCTCTTTGAATCTGTATTGTATCCTTTGAGTAAACAGGGGATTCTTTTCCTGGGCTTTCATTCTCTAGGAATGATTCCTCACATAGTAGTGATTTGGTGAATCATGAAAATGTACTTGCATTCTTGTCATTCTCTAGGGCAATTGTCCCCAAAATGTGGTCCCTAGACCAAGAGCATTGGTGTCACTCATGAGCTTGTTAGAAATGCAAACTCACAGACCCTCACTCCAGACTGCTGAAACAGAATTTCTGGGCATGAGTCTCAGGAAACTGTGTTTAATAAGATTTCCAGATGATTCCAGTGAGCGCTAAAGATGAACATTAAATTTTGAGAACCTCGGGGAGTAAATGAATGCCTTCCTGTTTTGAGACTCACAATAATAGTTTAGCCTGGATGATTGCATGGCATGAAGAGCCATTTACAGAGATTGGGAAGACAGGAGGGGCAAATTTGGTTGGAAATCATGAATTTGGGTTTATTAAATTTGAAGTACCTATGGGATATCCAAGTGAGGGTATCGGGAGGCATCTGGAGCCTCTAGGTCTGGAGCTCAGGGGAAAGGACTGAGTTAGACATGTAGATTTGGGAGTGGTAACTGAGGTAAGAATAGGACTGCTCAAGATAGTGGGAAGCATTAAAGAAGGGGGGGCATTGACATACCCTAAGGAATAGAATTATTTAAGAAGAGTAGGGGAGAGATGCTCAGAGAAAGAAGAATCTGGGGACAGCCATTCTTTTTTGTAAGTGACTTGCATTGGAATGTGTGTCTCATCTTCCCTTCTGAATTATAAGCTCTTTAAAAGCAGGGACTGTGTAAACTTGAATAGGTCCCTCAAACAAAAGTACATTGCTGCACAGGCTGTGAATAATCAGTAAATTCCTACCAGGATTCTGCTTTGCAGTAATCCAATGTGATCAGAGTCACTGGCAAGATGTTTCCCCCCAAAACACTTATATAATTCCCCAATGGACAGTGTGGCAGATTAAAAATAAGTGAATAAATAAATGGCATCTTGTGTAATCCACTGATATCCATGCTAATCACATTAATCAGAGTGAATTAATTACACCTGAAAACAGATGCAAAGTTAAATTCCTTAGAAAATCAATTCATTAAACTCATATTGGAATGCACAGTCAACAACCCCCATGTTTAGAAACTCTTCAGCATGATTTGTGGCAACTTCTGATTTAGTAACAAAACTGCTTAAAACATTTTTAAAGGCAATTACAATTACTGTCTGGTATTTGATGGAAAGAAATCTAGTCAGCATTGTCCCTTGTGTGTCAACTGTCACAATTTTCTAAAAATTTTGGGGCAAAAAATAGGCAGGCTCTACTATTTGCTAGCCTCGATTAGGGTTAATTCAATGTGTGTCTGCAAATAATAGTGTTTAATGTAATCTCTCTAATTACAGATAAAACGCATTTTCAGTCATGCTCATCACTGACAGTATTTTGGGATAAGTTAAACTGACAGCTGCTTTCTAAAGGAAAGGAAAAAACAAACCTTCCTAGGGATTGTGTTGATTTTCTCTCTCTCTCTCTCATTACATTGAAGTTCAGAAAAATATGAAACTAGACCTTTGGCTCTAGTTCCAAACTAACTTTGGAATGACATATGGAATTTGGGAATTTTATCTGTTTTCCATCTCTCACCCCCATCAATGAATATCCAACTTGAATTCACTCAAGAAGCATTTTCTAAGGGTTTCTAGGGAACCAGACATTGTGTTAGGCACTAAGGAGGTCAAGAAGGAATGATTCTACCAAAACTGCCCTACACAATTGGCTCTATGAACCAAGTCAAACTTCCTACTATACCAGACATGACAATCACAGTGTTATGATATTCACAGCCCCTTCAGAGTGAGATATTCAAGTCACAGTATTTTCTGAAGGTTCAATGTCTGTTCTTCAATGATAGCTGATTAGACCAGAGATGACACAAGGGCACCTAATCCACAGATTGTTCAGGGACCTACATTTGGCCTAGAAAGAAAAGTTGAGCTAAACCTATTAGATTTTCTCTTTCAGGAATAGGAATTGGAAAATGCTGAATAAGGCAGTTAGTGGTAAAAGTGAAATTAGAAGATGGTAGGAGAGAAAGCACAAGAAAGAAAGAAGACCATGAAGGGGGCAGCAGCATTAGGTCTATAAGGTTATGAGGAACTACAAACACAGGACCTAGCTCAAATCTGAATGAATCAATGAAATAATAAATAAATAATCGTGGCCTAAGATGTCTTGACTTATTTGGTAGCCTCAAAACATGAATGATTCACATTGAATCACTATCCTTAATACTCCTGACTTTTTTTTTAAACTTATGCTGCAGATGGACTATGTTTCTTGTATCTTATGCGTCTTAGTTGAGATATAGTTCAACTTTGAGTAATGGAAAAACTAAAAAAAAAAAAAAAAGGAGTGGTTTAAACAAGGCATTTATTTCTCTTTTATGGAAAGTTTGGATAGAAGCAATCCAGGGCTGATAGGGTAGCTCTTCTCCAAAAACCCCTCCGAGACTCTGATTTCTTCCAACTTACTTTTCTACAATCCCTAGGAAGTACCCTTATCTCCATAGTCTAAGGTAACATCCACGTTCCAGATGGAAGGTGCAGAGAGGAATAAACAAGGGGCAAAAGACACCAGCTATTGCTTAAGGTAGGTTTCTAGAACCTGGGAATATCCTATACATGTGACGTAAGGAAAACATCTAAGTTCCACTTCTAGAACAACACCAGAACTAGGGATGACACCAGAAGTACAGCAAGATAGTACATTAACAGAGCTAAACAAACAGAAGTGGGACCCCGAAGCTAGTGCTAATGTAAAAACTGGCAGAATTTACATGTATCTTGAGGAAGTCTTTGGATTTTTCTATTTGTGGAAGAAGGAGATCAAAACAATCTTTTCTAGATCCTGAGTGGAGGAGGCCCCAGCTAACATGTGGGTTACAATACACATCAGATATATTCCAAGACCAGTAGTATGTATAAGCCATCCTAAAATATCACCTATCATGATATTATTCTTGATTCTTATCCACCTTGAAATTTCCATCCATAAGGCCACTTTCTGGGGCCAGACAATAATAACGTAGTCTCTAGAAGGCCACTGTCAAATGCCATCTGGAAGCAGAGAGTGACATACAGGAGATAGTAACCAGATGGACAATTTCACTTATGTCCATTGACTTATGTCCACTTAAGTGGGCCAAGACCATGCCTAACTGCAAGGAAGTCTGAGAAATGTGTTTATCCTGAGCAACCATGTGCCTGGTTAAATATTCTATTTCTATATAGAAAGGTTTGGCAGCTTCTTATAAACTTAAACCTACCCAGCAATTCCACTCCTAGGTTTTTACTTTAGAGAAATAAAACATGTTCACACAAAGACCTATAGATAAATGCGTATGGCAACTTTATTCATAATTGTATAAAGTACAACAAGATGCCATTTTATAGCCACTGGATTAGCTAAAACAAAACATTCTGATGAATCCAAGTGTTGGGGAAGATCTAAAACAATAGGAATCCTCCTACCTTGTTGTTCAGAGTATAAACCGGTGCAAATACTTTGGAAGAAAATTGGTATATCTAGCAAAGGAGAAGATTTGTATACCCCATAGCAGTTCTATTTTTTGGTAAGCCTAAGGCAGTGACTCAAACTTTAGTATACATCATGACCACCTGGAGGTCTTGTTAAAACACAAATTGCTAAACCCCACCCCTAGAGTTTCTGATTAAGTAGGTTTGGGGTGGGGGCTGAAAATTTGCATTTTTAGCAAGTTCCCAGGTGATGCTGATGCTTTTGGTCCCGGGACTACACTTTGAAAACCACTAATCTAGAGAGATGTTTGTCTATGTTTATCAGGAGATGTATACAAAAGTGTTCATAATATTATAGCTTGTAATAGCAAGAACATGGAAACAACTTAAATATCCATTGACAGGAAAATTAATTAAGAAATTATAATGTAGGGGTGCCGGGGTGGCTCAGTCGGTTGGGTGGCCAACTTCAGCTCAGGTCATGATCTCACAGTTTGTGAATTCGAGCCCTGCATCAGGCTCTGTGCTGACAGCTCAGAGCCTGGAGCCTGCTTCGGATTCTGTGTCTCCCTCTCTCTCTGCACCCGCCCCCCCAAATAAAATAAACATTGAAAAAAAGAAATTATAATGTATTAAAAGAAGTACTATTGAGCAGTGAAAAGTAATACATTAGAGCTCTATAACATCGTAGATAAATCTCAGATATAATTTTGAGCAAAGAAACAAGTTGCAGAAGAACATATACCTTATGATACCGCTGATATAAAATTTTAAAAATGTAACTCTAAACAATAAGTTGTTTAGGAATGTACACATATCAATGCTAAACCAAAATTCAGGCCAGTGGGGAGAAGAGAGAATACAGCTGGGAAGCACAGGGACTCCAACAGTTCTTGTGTTGGATGGTACGTTCATAGATGTTTGGTTTAGTATTGTTTTATATGTTTAAATCATTTTATGCTTTATAATACTAAGTGAGATAAGTCAGTCAGAGGGAGACAAATACCATATGATCTCATTCACATGTGGAATTTAAGAAACAAAACAAACGAACATAGTGGGGGGAAAAAGGAAAGAGAGAGAGAGAGACAAGTCAAGCAATAGACTCTTGACACTGGAGAACAAAAAGCTGCTGGTTACCAGAGGGGAGGGTGGGGTGGGGGTGGGAGAAATAGGGAATGGAGATTAAAGAAAACACTTAGCATGTTGAAAAAAAAAAAAGAAACAAAATGATAAAAAATAAAAGAGACAAAATAAAATAAAATAAAATAAAATAAAATAAAATAAAATAAAGGCTTTAAAAATCATTTTATCAGGATGTATGGATGCATCAGTGGGTTAAGCGACTGGCTCTTGGTTTCAGCTCAGGTAATGATCTCATGGTTAGTGAGTTTGAGCACTGTGTTGGGCTCTGTGTTCACAGTGCAGAGCCTGCTTGGAATTCTCTCTCTCTCCCTCTCTCTCTGCCCCTACCTCGCTCATGAGTGCACACACACATGTGCTCTCTCTCAAAATAAATAAACTTAAAAAAAGCATTTCATCATAATTTTTTGCTTTTAGATCACTTCTATTTTTTTTGTATATATAAATATTTTCCTTCTTTTTTAAATTTTTTTCTAAATTAAAAAAAATTTTTAAATCACATTTATTTATTTTTGAGAGACAGAGTGAGACAGAGTGCGAGCAGGGAGGGGCAGAGAGAGAGGGAGACACAGAATCCAAAGCAGGCTCCAGGCTCTGAGCTGTCAGCACAGAGCCCGACGTGGGGCTCAAACCCACAAACTGTGAGAGCTGAAGTCGGACACTTAACCGACTGAACCACCCAGGAGCCCCACTTTGTTCTTTTTAATCATATTTTTCTAATTTTATATTATTTTAATTTCCCATAGAATCTTGGTAATGTAAAAAGCAAAAATACAAATGTACAGGATGTATTCTTTAGTTTTTAAAATTAAAAAAATCCCCTAAAGATATATAAATGTACAGTGAAACACATGCAAGTAGCTTTGTTAGGTAGTGTACTTACATGTATGTTTTTTCTATATACTTAAAAACATTTTTGTAAACTTCTGAACAATTGATTAGAAACTGGCAGGAAAATATGAGCAAGGATGAGATGGTGAGGGGGAAGAAATTAGGACTTTAGGTATAAAAGGTGGAAAGTGTGTTATAATTTTATTTATTTTTATTTTTAAATATTTATTTATTTTTGAGAGAGAGAGAGGGAGGGGCAGAGAGAGAGGGAGAGAGAAAATCCCAAGCAGAATCCTCACTTGTGCAGAGCCCAATGCGGGGCTCAAACTCATGAACAGTGAGACCATAACCTGAGCAGAAATCAAGAGTCAGATGCCTAACCAACTGAGCCACCCAAGCGCCCCCTTTTCCTTAAAAAAAAATTTTATTTTATTTTATTTTTAAATGTTTATTTATTTATTGTTGAGAGAGAGAGATGACAGAGAGAGAGGGGGAGAGAGAGAGAGAAGGTGGGACGTGTGTTAGAAGACACATAAATTCAATGGGCAAATGTACTCCAGGCTTCAAGGGAGAGAACAAGTCTGAGATGCTTAAGGAAAGTCTGGTTCTCTGCAATGCTCCAACATCTCTCTCTCTCTGCAGGGACAAAGAAAGTAGATTCTGCATGTGATGAGGCTGGTCTTTGTGGGTTTAGTGAATGTGGCCAGAAAGGAACAGAGGGGCGGTTGTAGACTCCAAAGGAGGACAACTTTGAAGCTGTTGACTATGGAGCCTTAGTGGAAGTTTATTTATTTATTTTTAATTAAAAAAGGGGGTTTTTTAATGTTTATTTTTGAGAGAGAGAGAGAGAGAGAGAGAGAGAGAGAGAATGCACAGGGAAGGAGCAGAGAGAGGGAGACAGAAGATCTGAAGTGGGCTCCACGCTGACAGCAGAGAGCCTGATGTGGGGCTCGAGCTCATGAAGCACAAGATCATGACCTGACCTGAAGTCGGGTGCTTAACCAGCTGAGCCCCTGAGTGGAAGTTTTAAATTACCCAGAAATTGGGAGTTTGGCAGGAGGCAGGAAAGAGTTGTGAGGGTTCAGTAATTGAAGTCTGCTCTCAGGGTAGACAGCATTTGTGTCGAGAGAGGGAAGCACCAGAAATGATCCTAGAAGCGGAGCAGAGCTTCATTATTAGAAGACTCTTCGGGTATAAGGCTCGTGAGGGACAAGGTTAGAGACCTGGAGACAAAACGGTGGGGGCCTTGAGTCCTGAGGGATTAGTAGGACAGGTGGTAAGGTTGACCACAAGGGAAATGAGGTTGAGTCTGTGTATAGGATAGTAGCTCTGGTGCCTGTGTAGAATTCCTCATCACTTGCTGGTGAGCAGGGAACTGAGGGTAAATGATCTCTGTACTGCCGAGAGGAGCAGGAGTCTGAAGACTAAGCTGCAGGAAGGCAGCCAGGAGTCACAGAGCCATATTGAAATGTATTTCAATCTAATAGGACCTTGGTAAGGGACTTAACCCTTCCCAGCTCTTTCCCCATTTTCAGACTGGCGTAACAGTCTGACAATGAGATCACATATGAAAGTATTTACCAGAGTGTCTGGCACACACAATAGATGCCTAATAAATATTAGATCTCTCTTCTCTTCCCCTCAAATCAAATGCCCTTAGAGGCCCAGCATGAGAGACGGCCAGCATCACAGCAGGTAATCAGAGAAGGGGCCATTGATCCTTGGGGTCACCGATGGAACAATGAGATGGGCAGAGACAAAGAAAAAATAACACAAGAATGACACTGCACTTGCAACACTATCAAAACAGAACACACAAACAAAAGATATTATCTGTGTTAGCGTCACAGTGCAACTCAGAGACAGCTCCAAGGAAGAATTTTCTGAAAGATTTTTTGAAGAATTTTGTTCATGGTGAAGGGTGTCAGATAATAGAAGGTGCAAAAACCCTCTTTGAAATTTGATGGGATTTTCAACCCCTTGGGCAAAGTATGGAATTTTTCAAAGAAAAAGTATTTGGACAAGATGACGGACCATTTAATGTTCTTAGATTTTAGTCCTTTCCATTTCAAGCCTGGTCTTAGAGCAAAGGTTTACAAACAGCTTGCTCATGAAATGACCTCAGGTGCCTTCTGAGAGAGAAATGGGGAAGGCCTGAAATCAGTGCCTGAGGCAAAAAAAAAATCACTTATAATCAAGATTATCCTTGCAAAGCACTTATATTATACTAAGCTCAACCATCAACAGTTAGCCAAGAGAATTGAAGGCAGGTCCCGAAAAGTTATTTTTACACCATGTTCCTAGCAGTGTTATTCACAATAGCCAAAAGGAGGAAGCAACCCAAAAGTCCATGGACACATGGATGGATAAACAAAATGTGGTATGTACATACAATGCTATATTACTCAGCCTTAAAAAGGAAGAAAATTCTGACATATACTGTAATATGGATGAACCTTGAGGACATTAGACTAAGTGAAATAAACCAGACACAAAAGGACAAATACTGTATGATTTCACTCACATGCGGTTCCTATAGTAGTCAAATTCATAGAGACAGAAAGAATGGTGGTTACCAGGGCTGCAGAAAGAGTGAATGGGGAGCTATTGTTTAAGGGGTATAGAGTTCAGTTTTGTAAGATGAAAAGAGCTCTGGAGATTGGTTAAATAACAGTGTGAATGTCCTTAACATACCTGAACTGTGCACTTTAAAATGGTTAAGAATGTAAGTTTTATGTGTATTTCACCCCAGTTAAGAAAAGTCAGCAATTAGCTTCTTGTGTTGTCTTTGTGGATTTAACTTGTGGAAATTTCAACTACAAGCACATCCCCCTTATTTAGCCCTGGATTTCCCACCTCCCTTCCCATTCAAACCAGACTTTTGCCTCTGGAGTCCCCAGAGAAGAAGATGAACTCTCTCTTTTTCCCCTGTGGCTGAGCACCTATATTTAAAGTCATATGCAAGATGGAGCTCTACCAACTCTCTCATTCTTTTCTTAGTAATCATACTGTATAGTTTAAGAAATGAAGGTACTGAAGGTACTTCTTAGAAGCAGGAAGAAGGGTTTGGCCCTGGGCTAAACATGGCACTTAGATGTCACGGAAAATACTCTGTGCATGAACTGATTTAGTAGACTGGGAGAGCTCTATATTTCTTTTCTTGAGCCATCAATGCCCACAAAAAATATATATTTGCACTAACTCAGAATATATGATGTTTGGGGCAGAGATGAATGAAAGTTGCATTGGAATTGCCCACAGTGAGGGGTTTCTAGGCAATATAGCGGTAATGACGTCAGCAAAAAGGCAGAGAGTTCTGATCAATCCTGGAGAACTCTAATCCTGATTGTTATAAATTCTGGTTCACAAACAATTAATATCCATCATCTTGATAGAGAAATAAATCCTTTATACCCCTAAAGAATACTTTTAGGCAATAAATTATTAGCTCCATTTAATATACACACAGTTATAGATAGTTGAAAGAAAATAGCTTCAGACATTGTGCATGTTTGTATCTCCTCAAAGCACACAGCAGTGCTTTGCCCACAGGAAGCAGTCAATAAATGGTTATTGAATTCAGAATGTCCTTCCCAATCAGTGAGGTTTAATATATTTCCAATTCAGAATGCCTATTAATTTTTCAGCATTAGTAAGCCTTTTAAAAAAATCTATTTTGGGATGTGTTTAAGAGTTCACAGCAAATACTATTCTAAAAATGATTAAGAGAATACTGTTCAATGAAGCATGCTTATTCAACACACCGGTAGCCATTGATAAAATGTAGTTTAATCATTTAAATTTACATTGTTAATGTACAAGAGCATTTCTTTCAAACCACAGGTTAACACACACTAAAGAGCAATGCTGTTAGAAGAGCAGAGAAACTTTGGAAAACTCTGCTGTCTGAAATGAAAGGCAAGGCACTCTCCATTAACAGCTGGTGGATTCCTGATTTCTGCCCACAGAAGGCGTGTTCACACTGAGAGAGCTCTCCCACAAGGAAGAATCACCTGCTTTAATTCTTGCTGTCCTCTTCTGAGCTAGTTTGGTCATCCACTCTGTATAAACTTGTGTGTCAACATCAGGACAAAAAAAGGGAGTTGAATTGATGGATTATGTGGGAAGCTCTCATAGTTATTACAACTATGGAAGACGGAAGAACACTGGCTATAACCATTATTTTCAGCACTAGCATCTAGACCTATAACTAAAAACCTTCATTCATTTCAACCAATCAATATTACGGCTAAAAAGTCTTTTCCTTAAATCTGATGGGTGTAAAAATAAAAAGTAACAGCATTTCTCCAGGGCTCTGGTTTTTCTGTTTGTTTTGTTTTTCTCTTATGGATATGACAAAAAACAAGGATTAACTTTCCAATACCAATGGTGCACAAAAGGGTTATGTATGCACAGCATTTCTAATTTATTCAAATTCAATTTGAATTTGATCTGAAGCTACCTTGTATGAAATGTTAGCTTTCCTGATATTTAATAATGTTTATTATGTTTGCATATAAGCTCAAAAAATTAATGCAAAAGTACTACTTTCCTCATGGTAAAATGTAAATGGTCGTGGTTATTTTTAAAAGCCTATTTTCCTATAGATGTAGTAAGTTGAGTAATAACACTATGGAAAAGAGAACCAGGTCCTAGTCTTGGTTCTGGTCCAACCAGCCTGTTGGATCTTGGGTAATCTTTACTCTTCGCTGGGCCCCTGTTTTCTCCTGTATGAGTTTCAGAGGGGTGGGGGACCAGTCAACAAGTCAGGCCCCTGCCAAGTCTAACATTCCAAGATCCTAACATTGCAGACCCCATCACCTGGATATAAAAATAATAATCTTTTATAAAAGCTCACACAAACATAATACATGATCAAATATCAGAATGACTGTTGGAAAAAAAAACCATATATGCTTTGCTATCTGGGTTATCCTTTGCAGCAATTAGGCAATTCATTTGGCATTTGTTTGATTGTATAATTTAATGACAATATAAACAGCATAGTTCTGTTCTTTCTTCTTTAAAAAGACTAAAGCAAAATGATTTAAAGCTAACAAAAACTACTGTGACATCAGTTTGACATTCAAAGTTTGTTTCTTAGCAAAATGGCCAAAGATATTTTGACTTGATACAGAGTATATAATATAAAGACTTTTCGACCTAAAAATCTTCAAACATTATTCGAATTTAGCAAAACATAAGCAAAATTTTAATATCAAAGTGCTAAACAGTACTGCCTTAAAAGTCACTGCAAATGAACCATAAAATAACTGCATGGGAAGTAACATTTATTGTACAAATGGTTAATAAAAAGACACATTATAAATATATATATGTAACCTGCTATATTTATATATATATTTGTTTATTTAATTTCTAATAGGTGTATCCAAGTCGCTGTGAACACCCCATTTGAGTACTCTAACTCAGTTTCCAGGAGCTGGTGGTCTTGCAATAAATACAGGCAAAGCTATTACAATATAACGTGCATACAAATGTTTGTACAAATAAGGACACTATGCAACAAATTATCTCGTAGTAATATGGCATTGACAGTATAAACATACAAAAGGGAGTACGAACACGGAATGTTGAAACGCAGCCCACTAATCCTGTCTAGTAGTCACATTCATACTATAATTTTTTTTTAAAATAAGATTCACTTGCTCTCCAAAATTGTCTCTGTAACCAGTAACAAAAATTAAATTATATATATTTAAAAAATCTTATTATCTCTGATGTTTACCCTGTATGATCAGTTCCTACTTATTTGTATGTTCTTATTTACGGATCAGACATGTGAGACTCACTGAATGCTCCTGGGGCTTCTGAACGAATGTGTCAGCTAGTTGCTATCAACTGGAACAAGTTTAGGGAACTCTGTCTGGGTTGATAGAGCACAACCAACACAGTTGTATGCAATCCATTTTATAATCTGAGCCCCCTTTGGGACAGCTGGACAGTTAGGGCAGAGATCTGGATCCATTAAGAGTTGCCCAAAATCTTGGACGGACCATACCTCAGAAGGGTTCTATAGGGCAGGTGGACAAAGCCTCTGCTAGGAAAATTAACATGTGTCACTTGCCAGCACGACTGCTTCCTTTTTATTTCCATATAAAATAAAGGAGAGTTAATAAACAAGACTTAGTAAGACAGCACTTTAAAAATTGCACTTGTATATGGAAGCGAACAGCCATTATCGTTTTGCTATGTCTGATTTATAGGTAATCCTCATCTTTCACCATTTGTTAAAATAAAATAAAGGAAGAAAGAAATTAAGAAGAGAGAATTTCTGCCTTGTTTGCACCACATACATACCCTTGACACAGGAAGTGTATTCTAAAGATCAACCTCAAGACACATCCTACTCTGGCGAACAACCATCGGCTGTTCTTGTTTTTAAATACAAAGCAACTATAATTGTATTCCCCAGAAAGAGTTTTAAAACAGTTATATTATCCTTTTTTTTTTTTTCCTGCTGGGATAGCATCGTCCAAAAGTGCTTTGTTAGCAATTTCTTAGAAAACCCTCATGAACTATACCCTCCCCTCCCGCGCCAACCCCAAAGCCTAAATATAAAACACAACCCCAACACAATACTCTGCAAGTTTTCTGGCTTTAGGTTGTAAGGAAAAGTGCCAGAAAAAAAAAAAAAAGTCTTTTCTACAGGAGCTGCTTTTTTTTTTTTCTCTTAAGCAAGGACAGAAAATGGTAGGTGTCCAGACCCAAATCCTCTGCTGCTTAGCAAGTCGGAGGCACTAGCCAATGAGGCGGCTCCCCCCTCAGGCTGCTCCTGTTCAGAAAGGCAGGGTGTCCAGGAAGAGCTTGTCGATGATGGAAGGTGGAGACACCAAGTCTTCCAGCTTCAGGTAGAAGATGCGCTGGAGGCCCAGGGTACAGATCTTTCTCAGTTCTACCAGAGCGCCCAGGACCTTAGGCTCGCTGGGCTCCACAGCCTGTCCCTTACTCTGGTGGTCTTTCAAGCTGCTTGTGATCTTGTTGCATAGCTCCTCTACTCTCTTTGGTTCTTTTAACCCATGTCGTTCTGCAGAACAATGGAAAAGGGGCAAGTTTGGAAGGCAGTTACATCTTTTATTTAAAAAAAAAAAAAATCTTTTTAAAGTTTGTTTGTCTACAGAGAACACGCACGAGCAGCGGAGGACCAGAAAGAATCCCAAGCAGGCTCTGTAGCCCAATGTGGGGCTCAAACTCAGGAACCGAACCGTGAGATCACGGCCTAAGCCGAAGTCGAGGGTCGGACACTTAGCTGACTGAGCTGCCCAGGTGCCCCAGGAGGCAGTCACATCTTAAGAGACTTTGAATCCCTAATGGAAGCCCGCATCTTGTTCCTCCAGTTGGGATGGCATTTTACAATGCAAGCGCCTCCCTCTTGGAGGGAACTCGTGGCCTTTGGACTCCAATGGCACCAGGGTTTGCATCCCAGTCCTGCCACTTCTTCACTGTGTGCCCCTGAGTTAGCCTCTTGATTTTTAAGCCCCAGTGTCCTTATGAGATGAAGATAATAATCGTCCCTAATTTCGGGTTTCTGGGAGGACCCACTTAGGTGAACTATGCACACAGTTCCTGGCACATAGTCACACTGAGTGAACGACAGAGTGGTTATTATTTTGCATACATACAAAAGCCTTGTCAGGAAGCAACTCTTTAGAGTGACAAAGAAACACGTCCAGGCAAATGAATTAATGTTCTCATCTTGACAGATGGGGAAAGGGGCTCGGTCAGTTCCATTTGCTAATGCAAGGGCTACCCACCCCCAAGACCCAGCATAAAGCACATTCTTCATGTTTTCATGCACGTGCTTTTATGCTAACCAGCACTGAGAAGAACCCAGCTTTTCTTTTCCTTGTTTTTTTTGCACCCCCCCCTTGAAACACCTATTGACCGACACCAGGCACTCTGTACAAAATACACATGTCTTCCTGCTGTGGAGATGGAAAAGTCAAAGAGAAGGGAAAAGGCCCAGAAACAGGCACGGTGGCATTCTACAATGTAGCAATACATGAACACCAGTATCTTATATTTTATAAAACAATACATAAAATGATCCCCATGTTGAATATTATGATCCCCTAATTTATTTTAAGGTTAAGTGATAAACCTTAACTGCTAAACTGATCTGAACTCAGTTTTCTGAGGCAGATTTTGTCCTCTTGCCCCAGAACAACGTTGCATCTCTAATCAGAAAGGAGCCTGCCATCCAGTACAAATCACTTTGCTCTCCCTCAGCATTTAGATACCAGAGCCTCTTTCCTGAGAGAAGGGCTTGGCCCCAGTTATCTCAGTCAGGGCTTGTATCTCTAAGTATATTTACATGTAAAACAATAATTCTTGTGAGATGGAAGGCATCCTTCCAATGGGAAATCAGGCAACACTGTCTAATTTTTCCTAGGTTTATTTTTTCAGTTGGGGATATAGTTCCAGAATAATTAAGGTATAGCATTATATTAGTTTCAGGTGTACAGAAATGTTCAGTGATTCAACATTTCTACACATTACTCAGTGCTCAGAAGATAAGAAGTTACTCTTAATCCTCAGTTGGGGATATTTTTGTTGGGGAAATTATTTCCTTAAAACAAAAGCCAATCAGCAAAAGGAAGCAATGCCCAGACATTGTTTTCTTCTCTTGCTCTAAATCAAAGGAGGCCCAGGGGCCAGAAGATCTGTATTCTTCCTTAGGTTGGCCTTAGGTTGGCTAGTTGTGTACAACTTGGGTGAGCTCCTCTCTCTCCAAGGCTTATCTTAAAAGGAGGAGGTTGAATTTAATGACCTCTCAGGTCCCTTCCAGCCTGGTGGTTGTAATTATATTAAAGTACAGCCATGAAAATTGCTGGTTGGCATCTCAGTTGGATTGTGACTTGTAGGCGTCTCATCTCAGTGCATCATAATATACAGAAAAGGGCACTGGGCGTGCAGTCAGACAGATCTGGATTCTGGTTTTGGTTTTGTTACTTACTAGCCATGTGACCTAATCTCTTTGAAGCTCAATGTCCTTCTAGGAGAATGGGGATTACAGGGCGGTAGACACACAAGTCTTGATTCTATCCTTCATTCCTTTCCATGTGTCTTTTTTTTTTTTAAGATTTTTATTTTTACTGAAAAAATTTTTAAAAATTATTATTTTGGAGACGGAGAGTGTGTGTGTGTGCATGCAAATGGGGGAGAGGGGCAGAGGGAGAGAGAGAATCAATCATGCTTGATGCTCAGTGCTCCACACTCAGCACTGGGATCCCACAACCCTGGGATCATGACCTGAGCGAAAATCAAGAGTCGGACACTCTTGACTAAGCCACCCAGGTGCCTCTGTGATTTCACTTTTAGAGAATCTCTACACCTAACGCAGGGCTGGAACTCAACCCGGAGATCAAGAGTTGCACATTCTACCTACTGAGCCAGCCAGGCTCCCCCTTTTCCGTGTGTCTTAAATATTAAACAATAAATTAGAAGAAGAAGTGCCATTATAATAAAACCTACTTCCGTGGGTCATTGTGAGGCTTAACTGAGATGATGAAACCCAAAAGTGCTCTGACAACTGCAGGGTGCTCCATGCGTGGTACCGTCAGCACCTACGATGCTGCGTGACATGTGGCAAGTGGTTGGCAACCACAGGGTCAGACAAAAGGCAGTAAAGTTCCCTACTTCTCAAGGTTTGCAGTGCATGATTGCAACTGTTAGCTAATCAGCCCAGGTGCAAACCTGTCCTCTACGTTTATCTTTACTACATACACAGAGTCCCTTTGTTTAGTCTCAAAAGATGCACCCGGGAGTGAACTTGAAGAGAAACTCTTCCTGCAATAGTGTTCTGCCTAGAGTTTTATTTTCCCTCCAAAAGTGAAAAGGCAAGCTGCAAGATTGGCAATAAACTTCAAAAGCTATAAGATGTGCATAGCCTCTGACCAAGTAATCCCACTCTTGGGAATTTATCTGAAGGAAAAATTCAGAAGAATGAAACTGTATGCATGAAGACATTTGGGGTAGCAGTATCTATTAGAAAAAAAAAAAACCGGAAAAAGGTAAGGGGTAGAAGAATAGGGAAACTGTTAAGTAAAAAATGGTATATGCATGTAATGGGAGATTCTGTAGACACCGGAAAGGACAAATATGAAGATTATGAAGCAACGTGGACAAATACAGAATATCACATTAAAGAAAAAATAGAATATAAAATGGTATCTAAGCTGCAATGACATCTAAGCGGAAGTTATTTCTGCATATAGAGAAGGGTGAAAGGAAACAAAATAGTGAGAATATTTATGAGATTATCAGATAACTCCTTTCCTTTCTTTTAAAATTTCCAAGTTAGTGGCATTTACGTTTGAAACAGTGTTAACACAGAACAATCTGCGATTTGGTGGCTCTAGTGGCTGTAACATGATCAAACAGTCATCGTGCTGATAGTAAATTCTATGAATACTGAGCTATATCAAATTAGGTTCATAACCCAGGGAGGGACACTATTCCCAGAATAAAATACCAATCCGTTGATTTGAACTTCCCCTTCCTTTCAGTGCCCCATGTCTTGAATTACATTCAAGATCCCATATTCATTTTTAGGATAAAGGAATGGAGCAAGGCGTTGGCTGGATTTTGGGAGGGGGTTGATTATAGAACCTTATAACCAGACTTTCTTATGGCCAAACTCACAGAAGGAGCCTCAGAGTTTTCCCTGCTCTCCAACCAGTTGTGGCTGCTCAATAACTATGGCAACCATTATTTATTCAGTGAACTCAAGTGGAGATCGATACCTCCCTGCCAGCTGGATCAACCCTAGGCCTGGAATTCCTTGAGGAATTCAGAGACACTCCTGTTAGAAGCCAAAGGCACCTTCTTTGTTGTTTTGAACAGCTACTGGATTTGTGGCTTCTTTACTTTTTCAAAAGGGCTGAGATAAAATTCGGTCTCCATGCAAACTACTGCCAGCAGCAAGCAAATTTTCAAATCACTAGGGAGTCACTAGGTGTCTGGAACCTTCCTGGTAATCTGAAATCCCTTAAAACCCCAATAACTGACATTTTAGTTTAAGGAACCTTCTTTCTTTTTGCAGCTTGGTAAACATGGCTGCAGCGCTAATAAACAGAGACTTCAATCCTGGGGGAGACTGGACATTTGGACTTCCCCCTTCCTAGAGAATCACATGCATCTTAGTATAAGATCTTTGTCCCCATTAAACACAACAGGGTCTTCAGCACTTCTTGCTTTTTGATCTACATCATTTTTATCCAATACTCCAGTATTTTAACTCACCTTTATGCATTCAAAGCTTTAAACTGCATCTTACAGAAATGGTTAACTAATAGATTTACATGTTACCGTCATAGTACATATGAGTTGGAAAGGATTTGAATCATTTAGATCACACTCCCACCTAAGACAAGAATCCCCACCACAAGAGATCACAAAGAGAGTGCCCAGAACCAGCTGGGTAATAAAACTAAACCTAGTAGCACTTTATATTATCCTCTTTTACTTAGATTATTTTATCACACCTCTCAGCATCCTTGTGAATCAGGCAGGACAAAGATGATCTTTATTTCATAGTTAAGAAGGCTGAGGCTCAGAGAGTTTCATGACTTACTTACAGTCAAAACTAGCAAATGGCTAATTTCTTTTGTTCCAAGTCCAGATGTGTTTCTACTATACCAGGATGCCTTGAACATCATATTAGAATGTTCTTCCTCATCCTGAGGTGAGCTCAGCCCCCCTGAAACTCCTTCCTACTTTCTGTGTACCTAATGAACTAATTAATGAATTACGTCTTTCAACAAATACGTATTAGGTGCTTATTCTGTGCCTAGCAATGTTATAGCCATTGGGGGTAGAGCAGTGACTAAAACAGACAGACAACAGATCATATACTCCTGACCTGTGTGGTGTTAGTATCTAAAGAAACTGTTGGATTCCCATGCAATTTTAGCTGCCCATGCCATAGACATCTCTGCAGGGAGAGGAAACAGAGGGAATTGGAAGAGGAGAGAGAGGAGGAAGGGAGAGGGGAAAGTGAAGGAATGGGAGAGAGGGAAGGGGGAGAGAGAAAGGGAGAGATTGACTGAAATGATAGAGGTATTTAGGTCTGTGCTCATGTTTTCCCCTTTTTGCCTAGTTAAGACCTATTCATCCTTTATTTCTTAAGCAGCCTCCATGCTCAGCGTGGAGTCCAATGTGAGACTCCAGAGGTGGATGCTTACCTGACTGAGCCACCCATCTTTTAGATTGCAGATCAAATATTTCTTCAAGGGAACATTCCTTTTTACTCCCAGTTTAGACCATGTTCTCCTATGGCATTCTACTTTTCCCCTTTGAAGGATATGACAGGTTGAAATCAGACATTGGTCTGACTCTTGCCTGCCTCCTCCATTAAATATAAGCTCCATGGAGGCATGGACTGTGTTTGCTCACCATTATACCTACAGCACCAAGCTTACTACTTAGGAGACACCCAATAAATGTCTGTTGAATGAATATGTGCATGGAGGAACCATGATCTGTAAAATACGATTCACTGAATACTAAACGTGTAGGTTGCTCAGAATAAATATACAAGTAGGGCATAAGCAGCACCCAATGGTAAAGAACTTCACAACTCTAAAACCTCTTGTATTAGAAGCTTAAGAGCCAGATTTCCTGGATGTACCATCTACCACTCACGAGCCTGATGACTGTTGACCCATCAGTAAAATATGGCTAATAATGGTACCTGCCTTGTGGGTTGTGGTGAGAAGTAAATGAATTGATACATGTGAAGTATTTGGGCCAATGCCAGCATACAGTAAGTAACAGATATTAGCAAGTATCCCCTATGTCTAAGACTCAACTTATTAATGTCCCTTCAAATCAGCCACTTCTCTGAGTTTGCCTTTTAATGATTTCACAGTCCTCCCCATCACTCCCATAACCATCTCTAATGATTGCTTCCCCCGGCCTTCCTAGTTAATCCATCGAAGAACTTTGGTTATTATCTCTGTGATGTTCCTCTCATCTAGCTCCTCCTCTCCAGCTTGCCGCCTCTGGGCTAGGTCTTCCCTATCCGTCACCTATATCGTTTCAATAGCTCCTGGCTGGTCCCTCTGCTTCCCATCTCTGCTGTAATCCATCCCAGGTCCTTCCAAATCTCCTTACTAAACAAACAAAAGAGCACATGTAAAACCCTTGGCACGGTGCCTGGCACTGGGTATTTTAAAATGATGGCTATTCTTAATTTCACGGAATCCTAATTACCAATAGCTTTCATTGTCCCTTGCTACACAGTGTGGTCCCTCCTCCAGCAGCAACAACATCAAAATGCAGAATCTTGGGCCTTACCCCAGACCTCCGTAATCAGAATGTTCAGTTTAACAAGATGCTTAGTGATTTCATGCACGTGAAAGTTAGGGAAACTCTGCTCTAGTCAGTTCTGGTCCCCATGAGATGCCCGGGCCAGTCTGCAACCAGTGGTTGTCTAGCCTCTGTTTGTAAACCTAACTCCCCAGTGCTGCTTGCTCCTGGATCAAGCTTTTCTTATATTGAGCTGAATTTTACAGGGCCCAGTTGTGCTCTTGGACCCATACAAAAAAGAAATTCTCTTCCTCATGTCAAGCAGCAGGGTACGAGGACAGGGGATGAGGACACCCAATAAGGAAAAGCAAATCCTTCTTTTTTTGAGCAGGTCTCAGGGCACAGGCCAGCATGGAGACCACAGTGAGATAGTTCCAGCTGAAGGGGAAAACGAACCCCAACAAACAAACAGGACCTTCCTGCTCTGAGCTCCCCTTCTTTCTTGGGGAAGTCATCTCACTGCTACCTCTTATTGCATACGTAACATCCTTCACTGCTGGGCGGTCCCCAGAGACACCGAGCCCACACTGATCAGGAAGCCACAGGTTGGTCAGCAGTCTGTGCTGAGGCTGTAATAGTGCTTTCCACTCTGCCTGTCTTTGGTTTATTAGAGTATGTGTCTGTCTCCCCAACGACACCACAAACTCTTTGAGGAGGAGGGATTTGTGTGGCTGGCGCAGAGCAGATGCTCAATAAATATTACTGAATTAATCTGAATTGAAATAAGGTAGTCCTCAGGAATTCAGACTATTTTCTAATAACAAAGTAGTAGGCTAAAAATAATTAATTTTCCTAATTTGGGAGACTTTCTGAAATTCACAATTAACCCATTCATTTAACCAATATTTGCCATGTGCCAGACGCCTTTAAATGCCAAAGTAATTATAAAGATGAGTAAGACTCTCCCTGCCCTTAAAGAAACCCACAGTCTATTTAGAAAAGAAGAGACACAAATAAGTTACTTAATATAATGTGTATGTGCAATTATAGGGATGCAGGAAATTGTTCTGGATTCTCAGGAGAATAGCTAGCTCTTCCTGGAGGTAAGAAAATAACACTTAGGATAATAATAATGAAGGTTTGGCTAATATTTTTTTCTCTGCAAAGTACACATTAGCTCACTTAATCTTTATAGGAAACCTGCAAGTAGACATTATCTCTGTGAAAAATGAGAAAACTGAGATTCAGAGAGGGTAAGCAACTTAGCCCAAGACTGCCCAGCTAGGAAGTAGCAGAGTGAAGACTTGAACTCAGATCTCCCATCTCCAAATCTTGAGACAACCCCCACCCCTTTTTAAAAAAAGGATATTGCCTTGCCAAGTTGTACACTTAGTTTTCTTTGCAACGCAGCTGATGGCCATATACGATATAAACACAAGGTAACCCGGTAACCACTTAGAATGAGCTCTGGGAAGACAGGTGGTGGAGGGTGTGGCAGGATCAGCCACCTGCCCGGTCCTCCTATGACACTGTTTCATTGCTTTCTGCCCCTGCTTCAGCCTTCCTTTCTGCTCCTCAATCTTAGAGTTCATGTTCCAACAAGACCAGGAGAAAGATTATAAGGCATAAGAGAAAAGAGTCATTTTCTCACTTGACAGAAGACCTGAGAGAGAAAAGAAAGCTATGGAGAACATCCTTTCAGTGAAGTGATTAGCAAGACGGCATTTGGGCACTCAAGATTCTCTCCACCATCTGGTCCAAAATGGCCTTTCCAATCTTTTCCCCCTTTTCATTATGTGGGAAATGCATTGTACTCTGAGGCTAGATCATAATCCCAGGCCATAAGATAAATATCACATTGAATCAATCTTTTCCCTGAAAATCTTCTAAATTTCCCTAAAGTGCAGCTCTCACCACTAGAAGTAGAGAGCCCAGGGCCCACACTGTGTTCATGTCTTCTCCCTCCTGCTCACTCCAGGATACATAGTCATCGAGTAGAATAGACTGCACTCCTTTGGTTATTCTTTCTACTGAGATTACAGGTGCGATTTAACACATGTGATGCAGTGCCACTGTGTTTGCTCTACCCCAGAGGTGCTCAACTATTCCATGCCAAGCCCTTGCGATGCTGTTTCCTTGGTCTGGAATGTCCTTCTTCTCTATCTTCCCATGGCTACATGCTACCTCCTTGGGAAGTCATTCATGACCAGCACTTCAACCTTTCTCTGCCCTAAAAGAGTGAGCAGTAGTCTGGCCTTACCCTGCACTGAATCTGTCCATTTTAAGGACCTGGGCACTAACCACTGCACATCAAGTTCATGACATGAAAATCACATAGGACTTCCTAGTAGGCTATCCATGGCTTATCTTTGCATCCCAAGAAACTGACACCAGGCCTGGCAATATTTATTTAATGAATGGATACTTATAACAATGGTAATTCCACACTAACTTTATGTTTGGGGAGCTTCTTATTTATTAAATATAATTAACTATAACTAGACATCCCCTCACGGATACCCCATCAGAAGCAAAGCCTGTAGGTTGTTCCCATGTCAGGGATGGGGCACCGGTTAAACAGGGCGGTTAGGGCAGAAAAACTGGGGACTCAAAAACGTTTGACAACCACAACTGTGGGGAATGAGAGCGATCTGAAAGAAACCATTTCCTGCCCCACCTCCCCACCTAGTTTATCACAAGGGGGCCTAGAGAGAGGTGGAAGAAGCAGAAAAAAGAATTAGAAAAGAAAAGCCACATTTGTGCAAACTTCTAATACTGCACGGATTCTTAATAATTTTCCTGGAAAAGAGATTGGTTAAAACTTCTAACATTCTGCTTCCTTTTCAAGAGTTCTTCCCTGTGGTTTAGGGGCAGACAATTATTTTGGGATGAATTTCCTGACGCCAGTAGTCCAACTGGTATTCCACAAACACCCTGTACGATCAGTGGGGCTTATTCAGAAGTGAGGATTTCACGGGAGCCCATATTCAAATGGAAATTAATATCCGCAACAACGCACACTGCTGTTTTCCAGGCACCACCTTTTCTGCCATTTCCTGACGCTTTCACACATTTCAAACACTCTCCCAACCAGCAAATCACAAAGTATTGCAAGGTCCAGAAATGAGACAAGAGGGGCTAACTTTTCTTGTGGGTTATACCCGCAGCACCTGTAACAACTCTGCACAGGTGGGCGGGACTGAGGGCAGTATCCCATAAAGGACGTGGCCCCGCTGTGCCCAAGTGCTTGGTAAGTGCAACCTAATTTCTTCAAAACCAGTGTCATCCTTTGGGCCTCTCAAGCATCCAAGGATGCTTGAGATATTCACCAAACTTCATGCCTCCTAAAGCCACCACCCACTTCCTCATGCCACAGAGTTTGATTTTCGACTACCTAGGGCTTCCAAGGGGAAGGGGCAGGCGTGTGCCTAATATTGGGGCTCCCTGTCACCATCACTCCAGGATGGAATGTGGGTGGATGGAGTGCCTATTCTGAATCCGGTCTGGTTCCATCACAAAGCTACTTTCCTGTAATCCATACTGCTGCCTCATGGAATAGTTGTTGTTATCCCCACTTCACAGACGGGAAGACTGAAGTTCAGAGAAATGAAACGCGTTACTGAATAACACACGCTTGTTAAATACAAGACCCCACATGCAAACCTGGGGGTGCCAGATCCCATCGTCATGCTGTGTCTGCTGTGCCAAACTGCCTCCTCCCCGAGCACATCCCCACAGAAAGGGCAGCGGGCTGAGCGGCTATAGCCGCAGGACACACAGTGGACTGGACGCAGAGACAGCACTAGCAGCACCTTCTCCCAATTCCTTCTCTGCATTCTCTACACTGAGCTGCCCAATATCTCCAGGCGGGGACTGTCTGGCACCCACATGTCCTGGCCTCAGAGTCATCTATTAATTTCTACTTAAAGAGTAAACCAACAACAACAAAAGGTGTAAGCCTCAGTGGCTCTCCTCTTAAACCACAGCTCCTACACCTGAACTGGCCTCTTCCCTCTCATTTGTGCTCAAAGCCAACTGTCAGGGTAGTTCTTTGTAAATGTTTGCTTATTAATATTATTATTATTATCATTTTGAGAGAAAGTGAGAGAGCGAGCACCAGTGAGGTAGGAGCAGAGAGAGAGGGAAAGAGAGAGAGAATCTCAAGCAGGCTCCGCACTGTCAGTGCAGAGCCTGACGTAGGGCTCGATCCCACAAACCATGAGACCATGACCTGAGCCGACACCAAGAGTGGGATGCTTAGCCGACTGAGCTACCCAGGTAGCTCTTTCTAAATCACAAGACTGGCTATGATTCTCCCTTGGTCAAAATTTTCCATGGGTCACCATTGTCCTCCAAATAAACTCTGACCTCCTCACTGATGTCAGGGGCTCTTCTTGCCTTGCTCCACCCTTAGCTCTCATGCCAGCCTCACCGCCCAGCACGCTATTTTTTTTTTTTTTTTTTTGGTCACTTCCTTCCTGAAACTTATGATAGCCATACTTCCAACGGCTTTAGTGAATTTTTATTTATCTCTAGAATTCTCAGTCCTTCCATTTTACCCTGGAGATATCCTGTGCCTTTATCAAGGACCATCCCTGCTTTTAATGTTTATTTATTTTTGAGAGAGAGAGACAGAGCGTGAGTGGGAGAGGGGCAGACAGAGAAGGAGACACAGAATCTGAAGCAGGCTCCAAGCTCTGAACTGTCAGCGCAGAGCCCGACACAGGGCTGGAACTCACCAACTGCAAGATCATGACCTGAGCTGAAGTCGGACGCTTAACCGACAGAGCTACCCAGGCACCCTTAGGACCATTCATGCTTTTAATAGCTTACCTGTTTTGAGAAGACCACTTCCTACCTTCTATCTCTCAGCACTTTGTGCCCACTCCCACATCCCTACTATGCCACAACACCCTGTACCACATGCATTAGTCTGTGCATTCTGTCTCCTCCAGGGATGTGTGCTATCTCTGAAAACGCACTGACACGCTGCAGAGCACGGAGATCAGTGAACACCTGTTGATTAACTAGACTCAACAGTCATTTCCATAGAGATGTGGCAATGTACTGGTTTTGTTTACTGAAAGCCAAGGCTGGCTCTAGTATTTTTTTTTTTTTTTAATTAACTAAACTCTGTACTTTCTAGTTTTGAATGTTGAACAGTCCTAGGAAGAGCTGAATGGTTTTGAAATTGAGCTGAAGAGCTTAGTTCAAAGGTAGCCTTTGAACCAATTTCACTCCAGTCCTGCTGGGAGCAATAAGCTTGTGCCTTGAACATGCTTATTTTCCTCAGGTGCTCCCACAAGCCATTTGAAAGCCCTCTAAATGGAATTCATCCTCTTCAAGATGGCCTTGCTTCTGTTTTTGTTAATGGCTCCCTCAGAAATCTCTGGTAGGCCCCATCAAAAGAAGGACCAAAAACCTGGAAGTGGGGTTCCACTTGGAACACTGAGGGAACAAAGTAGTGTCTGAGTCCTACCGTAGCATGTGCTAATTACTTCTATTTGCCTTCAGATGAAGCATTAATTGCTGAACCAGTCTAGCCTCTTAAGGCACTCAGATGCATCTCACTGTCATTGACAGGAGATGTCACAAGAAGGTGCATGTGAACAACCCACCTGATGCATGAGAAAAATGGGCCCATTTGCACCAAAGGATGGATTTGGTCCTCTGTGAAGCTCATTATGTTCCTAAAACACATGTTTTCTACAGCTAAGAGTGTAGCAAATCTGAACCTTAATTCCTAGTCCGACAGCCTAGCCCATGCTTGGCTCTGATGACAAGGATGGCAGGTGAGCCCCAGGTCTGGCTGACCTCTTCTGAAGCCTCCAACCTCTGTCACTGGTTCACCAGGCCCCAGTCTGATGAGAAGGATGAGACTGAACAGGACACTTTGGAAGTGGAGGGAGGGGGGCAAAGGGAGCTGGGGCCTGGGGCTCTGAGAACAGCTACAAGGAGGTGGTATTTTTTTTCTCACTGATGTGCCTTTCTTTTTCTCTCTCACTCTGTCTTGGGAACCTTTCTCTCCCAAAAGACCAAAAGGGAGAGGGACACCTGCGTGGCTTAGTCGACTGAGTGTCCAACTCTTGGTTTTGGCTCAGGTCACGATCTCACGGTTTGTGAGCCCCAGATCAGGGTCCACGTTCACGGCTCAGAGCCTGCTTGGGATTCTCTCTCCGTCTCTCTCTGCCCCTCCCCAGCTCCCTCTCTCTCTCTCTCTCTCTCTCTCTCTCAAATAAATAAATAAAACTTAAAAAAAAAAAAAAAGAAAGAAAGGGAGAGGCATCTAGGGGGAAGAAGGCATAACACAGAAATTGAATATGTGTTATGCTTCTGGTTCTCAACCTTTAAAAATTATTGAGTTGAGCCATTTTTTGCTTTTCATAAATATCTATTTTTCTCAGCTCTCTGCCAAAGTTGCTAAATAAAGTTGTAAATAAATAAATAAATAAATAAATAAATAAATAAGGTATGTTTCATATTTTTTGGTTTTACTTTGGGTCACCCACCAAGGACTGGGAGAAAGGGAGACTTGCCCCTTCTGCTCCATAGGAACAGGCTGGTTAAGGTAAACTTCCTTCAAAAACCCCACATAAAAATAACCCAGAAGCAGTTGGTCCAACGTCAACAGAGCTTCTGTGGAAATTCAGATTTTTCCTGAAGATTCATGGTAGTAAGTTGCAGATATATGTTTCTTTGTTTAAACAAGGTTAAACTTAGCAGATTTTAGAAAAGTGGCAGTCATTATCCTAATTTGTGTGTGTGTGTGTGTGTGTGTGTGTGTGTGTGTATGACAGCCAAAGCCAGAACCCCTTAACACAGGAAAGGAGAGGAAGGGGGGCCAGGGACACAGTCACTTTGGTGACCAGCTGGTGCTTACCTGTGATCATGCTCAGTGCTGATAGGCATGCTAAGGCTTGGATATCAAGGTTCAGGCTCTGCAAACTTAAGGAAAAGTCTTTAATGGAGTCGAGCCACTCCCCAAATCCACGAAGGCACTGAAGTCGATGCAGGACAAGTCCGTTGCAGAACACAAACTTATCTTCAGCAGTGTTCGACCTATAAGACAAGGTCATGGCGGGTGGGAGAGAGAGACATTAAATGGGTGTGTTCAGTCTGTCCAACACCATAACACAAAGGCACCTGAGTAACCACGCGGCAGTGTTCAGAACCCGGCGGCCTATGCTGTGAAACCTGCCCAGATACTCTTGATGCCCGAGACTGTGCTCCTGGGATAAACAACCACCGCCACTTGTCTGTGCGAACTTTCTTGGTGAGCATCAGCCCTGGGAAGCTGGGGGTGGAGCACTTGTACTCTTATTATGAGAATCAGCTGCCGTCCCACCCGGGACGGGACACAGAGGAGCAGGCACTCCAGGAGCACGGCAGTGAAGCACTGTGCACCGCCTTTTTCTGTAGTGAACACGAGCCTTTTCCCTTCATGGCTCCTTCCCTTCTTATTCTCAAATGTCAAAAACTGAAAAGACCTGAGACTAGACACTACAATTCCACTCTGCAGACTCTAAGAACACCAAGTCCTTGCAACTGCCAGAAGTCAATCACGAAAATAAAAAGTCACTGAAAGTAAAACAGTCATTTTGCATATCCTTCTCTACTTAAAAAAAATTTTTTTTGACGTTTATTCATTTTTGAGAGACCGAGAGAGAGAGAGATGGAGTGTGAGTGGGGGAGGGGCAGAGAGAGAGGAGACACAGAATCTGAAGCAGGCTCCAGGCTCTGAGCTGTCAGCACAGAGCCTACTGCAGGGCTCGCAGAGTTCAAACTCACCAACTGCAAGATCGTGACCTGAGCTGAAGTCAGATGCTTAACCGACTGAACCACCCAGGTGCCCCGGTGCAGGGCTATTTCTACATCTGTCTGGTAGTTTATATTATGTCCATCATCACCTCGTTCGTCTCTCATGACAGGTGCCTTGGAACACCTAGATGTCACCACTTAGCTATGGGGCCTACGCCACTCTTAATTGCTCTTTTCCTTACCTGTAAAACAGGAATCCCGATTGCTACCTCTTAATATTGCTGTGGGAATGAAATAAAGGATCTGAAAGACCACGCACCGGGCCTGGTACACAGGGGAGCTCAAAGAGCAACAGGTGTAACTAATTCTGAATTCTCTGTGGTCCTTACTTGAATCTTTCCTTTCATTTTCCAGTCTCTTGTTACATATTTGTCTCTTTTAGTCTATTGCGGTAAGTTAGTATCTCTTAATTTGTGCTTCTTGGATGAGTAGTTTCATTCATTCATTCACTTAGCAAGTATTTCCTTAGGACCAAGTATATGGCCATTCCTGGAGCCAGGCACTGGAGAAAACTTAGTGAATGGGGCATATATGGCACCTGCCTGTGGGGAGCTTATCCCTTACTTAATCCTTTGCTGTCTGCCTAGCAAGTGACAGTCACATCGCTGGCTTGGCTCCAGTGCACACGGGCTTGGCTGTAATTATGCTAATTACTGACTCCTTAGATGTAACTCCTCCTCTCTCTCACAGATCCCGCCACAGAGGCATACAAAGGACACAATCGTTCAGTCCCAGTATTTAAAACATGGACCTCAGGCCACTGGCTTCAGAATTGCTGAAACATGAGTTAAAAATGCAGATTTCTGAACGTTCTCCAAGGTAGCTCCAAACCCAAATAGCTGGGAATGAGGCACGGGAATCTGCAGTTTAAACAAGAGTTTTTGGTAACACAGTATGAAAAGCTTAGACAGATCCCAGGTTCCAGCTTTTTGAAAATTCACTGCCTTTCTGTCTTTGGTGTCACTGAGTAGGATAGGTTGAACCAAATCTTTTGATCCAGATTCTCCTGCAGTAAACACTGGGGGGTTGAGAAGCTGTGGGAACTCTTTAGAGCCCCAGCTTGGGTACTAGGACAGTAACTTGTCAAATAGAAACCCATGAGGTAAATGCAATGTTCAAAACAAAAACTTGCTGCCAGGAAATACCTTATGCACCAGGAGAGAATCTTCACAGAATCACAGAATGCTGGAACTGCAATGGGCTTCAGAGATCAACAAATCTAACCTCATTTTACAAAGGAAAGTAAACTTCAGGTGAGGCCACTGAACTGCCCAGGGTCTTATAGCAAGTGCATGTTAGAACTGAGACTAGGACCCAGGCGTCCTGGCTACCAGTCCAGTGGTTTACCCACTGCCCGGTTTTTTAATGCCTGACCAAATTTCCTATTTCCTTCCTGAGCAAACTTTTCACCGATGACTCAGTTAACAAACCCAGCAGGTTTCCAACTGCTTCAAAGCAAGGGGAGAACGAAAAAAAGATAAATAGTGATTACCTGATGGAAAGTCTGAGAACAAACAGCTCCAAAAAGGCTGATTCTATAAGTAATGTCTGATCTTCTTTGGGGAGATCAGTAAACCCGGGAATCTTTTCCGCCCAGCTTCTGGATACATCGATGGAGGCTGTCAGGAGATTGTAGAACTGTTGCACATGTTCGGCATCTGTGCCTGCAGCGGCCTGTTCGGTGGGACAGTACTGGAATGCAAACCACACACAGAAGCATTATCTCAGTGCAGCAGAAGCAGCAGCAGTCTTAACAAGCTGGCTCTTCCCAGGCCATCAGTGCCTAAATCCTCACTTTTAGGTCTCAAGGTTATAAACACTTTTTTTTTTTTTTTTTTTGCACTTAGTCTCATCTGATTCTCACAATGTAAACAGAGCAAATTTTGTTACCTCTTCACAGACAAAAGAAATCTGGTTAAGTCCTATTAGTGCAGTGGTTTTCAATCTTGATGCAATCATCTGGGGAGCTTTAAAAAACACTGTGTCTAGCTCCTAGGCACAGAGATTCTACTTTAGCTGGTCTGGGGTGGGGACTGGTCAGCAGGAATTTCAAAGGCTCCCCAGGTGATTCCAAAGAGCAGCCATTGTTAAGAACCATTACCCCTAGAGGTTTGTGTCCAAGTAGGCCTCCAGGGTCTACTGATTCCAGGAGAGCATGGCTGTCTCCAAGCAAGATGCTCATTAAGCCACAGTTCTCAAAGTGTAGTCCCTGAGAATGTGCCAGAATTGAACATCTTGGGCCCCATCCCAGACCTGCAGAAGCAGAAACTCTGAGGGTAGGACCAAGAAACTGTTTTATTAAGATCTCTAGCTGATTCTCGTGGACACTGGAGTCTAGGAATCACAGAATTAACCAATAGGAGAAGAGAATGATTTTTGCTTGCTGTGACATAAACCAAATCAGGAAGGGGATGGGAGGGTGTCTTCTTAGTAGGGCCCAGGCAGTTATGTGCTATCAGACTCAGGACTTGTGGGTACTAAAATGAATGGAAATTAAAAAAAAAAAAAAAAAAAAGAAAATTCAGTTCCTCAGTCACACTAGCCATATTTTAAGTACTCAAAAGCCATGTGTGGCATATAGCATATTTCCATCACTGCAGAATATTCTACTGGATGGCATTGATCTAAAGGATCCCAGGAGAAGAAAGGTACAAGTAGGAATGAAGTTCCTGCCCAGCTTTTGGATATTCTGGTAGAGTCAAGGTTTTGCCTGAGTCACTGGAGGAAAAAAATCTTTCCTGCTTTAGGCAGGAAGATTGATATAGCAAGATAATAATCAAGGGACAACCAACAACACAGAGACTTAAGAGATCTGCAGAAACATTCATGTAAATATGTGCATCATTTCCTTAAGTGTGCATTTGTGTCCTTTCTCTCAGCTCCTCCTGGGATATGGATTTTAATCCTTATTTTGCAGATGAGAAAACTCAGGCTCAGAGGGAATTCAGAGAGGTTAAGAGACTTTCCCAAGGTACACGACCAACAGTGGTCCAGTTAAGACTTAAACATGGCCCTGTGTGTTCCGCTCCTACACTTCCTGGCTGTTAATGTGTCTGATGTTCCCAACTGGTAGCTGTGGGATAGTTTTAAAAAGCATTTTGCTTTGCTCTAATTGGAGGTCTCTGGGTGTGTATTCATTTGGTCCCATGTTTTGTCAGCAGCACAGTGACTGGCACATAATGGACCCCCAATAAAGTGTTGTTGCATATTGTGCAATGAAAGAATAGTCACGGGACTGCCTAGGTTTGCCACAACGCCCTAACCTGACTGGAGGAAGAACCGCCAATAAGCACCAGGTACCGACTGAGAACGTAGACATGAGGAAATGAGACATTTCTCTCAATTGGGTCTCTTTTTTTCCCCTTTCTGCATTCCCAGGAGGCATACGAAATAACAAAAGACACCATCAGCCGGAGGGCCCAGCTGCTTTAATCCTAGATTTGTCCAGGCCCCTAATTTGTAAAGTAATGTAGCTCTGCTGCTTACTTTAGCTACCTGGGGTAAAAGACTTCACTTTTCTGAGCCTCAGTTTTCTCCTCTGTAAAATGGGGATAATAGCCTCCTCAAGATTCTGTTGTAAGGATTATATGTGATAATATTCGTGAAGGGCCCAGGATAAGGAAGATGATTGATGATGACAGTGATGACGATACTGATAACGATTATGATACTTGGAACTAACACTGTCCCTCCACTTCCTTATTTATAAAATGGGGAAAGGGGAAAGTTAGAAAAACTGGAAGATTTCCAATTCTCAGCCCTGACTTTCTAGGATCCATCAGGTCCAGTTTGGAGTCCTGGCTCCTCCGCTCTCAATAATCCCACGCAGGGCCTCGGTTCTCTGAAGCCCTGGATGTTTCTGTGATGTGGTGGGACTCCACGGGAGCAAAGTCCAGGAGAAGGAAGTAGTCCTTCTTCCCACAGATAGTCAAGGATGTCAGAATGATCCTGGTGTCATGACATTTCCCAACACTTTCTTTCAGCACATACACTACTAACTGGAGGAGAGTAGAAAAAGGGATTTTATTTTATTTTTTTGCTTTCTCTTCTTATATGAATCTAATTCCATATGACCTCCAAGGACAGGAGGAAAACGCCCTTTAGGAAGCTGACAGCTCTACATGTGAAACTCCTGAGTGATAACTGGAGTAGAGAAAAGAATGTTGGACCAGGCAGCAGGTCATGGGGTCCTCCCCCAGGCTCTAGTATTGACTTGCTGTGCTGCCCTAGACAAGTCACTTAACTTCTCTGGGGAAGGAAGGGACTGGGCTACCTGATTTTGAAGATTCCATCTGGCTCTTTGCATTCAGCTGTCTTTCTCTTATTGATTTCTAGTTTAATTCCATTGTGGCTTGACAACAGACATTGTCTGTTTTCTATTCTTTGAAATTTGTTAAGGTGTATTTTTATGGCACAGACTATCATCTATCCTGGCAAATGTTCCAAATGTTGGTTCTTGCATTCGATGATTCTAAGTGTTGCTAATCATACCAGGTATGATGTTACTGCCTGGAATTTGACACTGATTCAGCATTATTTTGTTTTAAAATAGTATGTTAAACAATTGTATGTTTGGTTAAAAAGACCAAAGGTTGTAAACTTTTCCCTAGGAATGGCACCTAGCAGCTCCCTCCTGTGCTGACTTCTCTGAAACCATGGCTCACAACTCAATAATCACTCTGCTTTCAATATTTGCTCAGAATCCTCTGGAGTGTTTAGCTTCCACCCAGCATCCTCTGCAGGGCTCTGTCCCTGCTGGGCTCACATTTCATGCATCCTGCACACAGGGAGATGTAGTCCCTGTGTACCCTGCATGGGTAGTTGTCTGTGATGGAGTCCAGCAAGGAGAAAAGCCAGCAGGCCTGGCGTGCCAGACTCCAGCCAGACCCTCTGGGCTTCACCTGCAGTGATTCTGGTCCACATTCCAGAATTCTGGGGCCAAACTGGATTCAGCCTGAGCCACCAGGAACTTGGGGGTGACTGGTGGGTCAGCTTCCAATGCTAGAGGAAAAGACAAACCCAGTGTTGCCTCTACTGAACATAAGATTTAAAGAAACAGAACAAAACATTTTAGATACTTTCTCACCTGGCCTAGCAGTTTTTATCAAACCTCACCAAGGCATACTGGCCCTGGAGTTGGATGAACCAGATCCCCATTCTCTGCTTCTGTTCTCCTCTACATTACTCTGTCTCTGGGCTAGGCAGGTTTGGGGTTCACCAGAGAAAATCTGGAAACATTTGTTTATAGATCATTCCAACTGAATTTTGGTGAAACAGAGAATGACTTTAAAAAAAATGAATCTTTTTTTTCCTGTTTATGCTTTTTATTCCAGCCTGTATGCATAACAGATCCATCAAAAAATCTGTCTTTACTTCTAATCAAAGACACAGTATTACATTTACTAGCCATTTAGAAGAGGATACAGCTAATGTCTGATGGAAGTTTCTCCAAATTACTAGAATGAGAATCTAAAGCTGAAAACAACCACAGAGGTTAGTTTCCATATGGCAATAATATGGCTGTGTAGATCAGACTTCAGAAACAACGCTGGCCTAAAATAAATTATTCGAATGGGAATCCAGTGAGACCCTTGGTGAATGCCAGCCCTACATTAGCAATGTGACATTTTCATAGCAGAATGGAATCTGATATTATTTACTCTCTCACTGCCAGTCCAGGCTAAATATGTAAAATGTCCTAAGAACGTTTTATCTCCCTGTAGAAGATTATTTTTCCCTGAGTCTTTATATTTCTTTATACATTTTAGATGTGATCACTACATATGAGCCAAACTACGTACACATATTCTTAGGTTCTTACACTATAAAAAGTGACACTTTAAAAACTGGCAATGAATATGTTTTCCCCCCAATTTTTTCTTTTCTGATCTAACCGCCTCCCCTGCTAAAAAAAAAAAAATAATAAACAAAAAAGCCTCCTCTCCTCCCACTAATGGCATCACCACAGTTATACATTTGCTTACTTTCTCTATCCTTCATGTCAGCTGCATGAGGGTGGGACTCTTTTGCTCAAAAATGTGTCTGCTGCTCCAGAACAGTGCCTGACACCCAGTAGCCATTCAATAAATATTTGTTAAACGACTTAGTTACTTTCCGGAAAATTTTTATGTCTATTGCCCATCCCTTCTCAGTCTCAAAAAAGGCTGGGAAATAGATTTGAGGTAAAACTGGATTGTTCTTATTAAACTATATTGGTGATTCTCAACCCCTAGTGTGTCAACAGGTCATCTGAGGCACTTGTTAAAAAACAGATTTCTGTCTGCCTCCTCCTCTGCTCCCCATTCTGATTCCATAGGTCTGGGTGTTGCCCAGGAATCTGAATTTTTAAGCAAACACCCTAGGTCCTTTGGCACACCACACTTTGGGAAATGCTGAGCCCTACCCACAGTGGAATTACAGCAAGTGTAATGGTCAGAGGGTCAGGGAAGAAGGCTGGAAGGGATCGTGGCAGTGCATTTAGTCCAATCTCCTCACCATTCAGTTGAGGAAACGAAAGCCCACCGTAGCGCAGGAGCTGGCCTGAAATCATCTAGGGAATTGGTGGCAATTTGAGAGGGTTTTCTGAGTAGCTTCATGAAAACAGTTTTTTTGCAGAGTTTTTATACTGTTTACTTTGTAGTCTAACACGCGTTCGCCCCATTGTTTCTTGTTAACATATTTAAATGCCGTTTGCTGGTGCCTGGTTTTATCCCAGCAGCATCTCTTGTATTTGGAATCTCTTACTACACTGAGTGATACCAATTACCAAGCAACATCCTAGTTTCCTGAAAAATACTTGAAATGACCAACTAATGAGGACCTTAAGTATATTTCCTCATCAGTAATTATGCAGGCTCTGAAGCCAAGCCCAGTATCTATATATACTTGTATTGCTAAATGAAAAGCAACTGTGGGACAGAGAATAGCTACATTTCAAGGAGAAACAAATCAAACATGACATGTTTTGACTGCCCTGATATACAATGATCTGAGCTCACTTTTGAAGGAGAGAAGTTTGGCCCAAAGGAGAAGTGAAGGTCCCAGAGCCAGGAACACTTTCACAGAGCGAGGAGCTCTCTCTCTCTGGCCTCTAAAACATGCATTCCCTCTGTGACCTGGAACGCAACCCCTCAACCTTCCTTTCCCACAAATGAGAAAAACCCGCTCACTTACTACCTTAAAGGCACACATGCCTGAACAAGAAGGTTAGACACACCTGCGGGCAAACATTTTCTCCTTTCTCTATTTACCTGATTCACAGGGAAAACTGGCATAGTCATGTCAATAAGTTGTCTTGGTCAAGTCAACTGTCTGATGCAAGTCTGACAGGGCAAATTCTTATTTAAATGTAGTAAGTTATGGATACACACGAAACTGTTAACATTGGTTAACCGCTGAGGAGTGGGATTAGTCAGGAATAAATGAAGAAGAGACTTTCATTTTTCACTTTATCCTCTTCTAAAAGGGTTACCTTAAAAAACCAATGGGCATATATTACTATTATTGTAATTTCTAAAAACTTAATAAGGGTTCTATTTAAAAAAAGAACTAGTGAGGAGTGAGGAGTACCTGGGTGGCTCAGTCGGTTAAGTGTCCGACTTGACTCTTGGTTTCAGCTCAGGTCATGATCTCACAGTTTTCATCCCAATCCTGCTTGGTTGGGATTCTGTGCCTCTCTCTCACTGCCTGCTCCTCCCCCACTCACGCTGTCTCTGTCTCTCCCAAAATAAATAAATTAAAAAAAAATAAATTAAAAAAACCCTAGTAAATTGTCACTAAATAGAAATGGCAGTATGGTGAAACAGAAACTTAATACTTGCAGTGATAAGATTTGGATCTAGCCCTGGCTCTGCCACTGACCTTAGGCAAGGCACTTAACTCCTTTAAGCCTCTATTTACTCCTCTGAAATTATGGGGGTTGGATTAGATGATCTCAAGGTCACCTCCAGTTCTGTAAATTTGTGTTGAATATATATACACATTAATATACATATACACACATGCGTATATAAGCATAAAGAAAAGATATTAAGCAAACTGAATTTCAATGAATGGCATTCCTAAAAAAATTACTGAAACCATAAATTATAACACATAAGCTGTGGCATAAGTGAAATTGTGTAAGAACATATGAGATAGCGCCTAGCTCAAAGTAGGCAGTCAATAAATTCATTCTACTTCATTTTATGTTAATGCTTTTTAGAGATCAAAGCAAGTTGAATCTTGTTAAATAACAAGTTACTTAACACATATTATTAATATATATGTGTGTGTATATATATATATAAATTCATATAAATGAAAAAACCGTTTGCATTTGGGACAACAAAGTAAACCCCAGAATCACTAAATTTTAGAATTGGAAGGAATTCAACTTCCAAAATAACTTCTCTGCTTGTGAGAAATCCTGTTATGTGTTCTCCTTAGTTACTTCTTGGGTTGTTACTTCTTAGTTACTTCCACGGGAGCTCTTGTGGCTCAGAGAGCTCATCCTTATCTTCAGAATGAGCTGGAAGGGGCCCCCTTCTTCTCCCTCTAGATTTGCCCTTGGGAGCACCAGTCTTCTTTCCACAGGGTAAAGGGGTGACCTAGTCCTGCCAAACTTTTTCCCTTCTCATCCAGTTATCTTCATTTTCTCCAACCATCCCTTACAAGTTTCCAGAAAAGGTGTGTCCACATCCCTCTTAAACTCCAGTTTGGGACTGGACTTAATCCTTGAAGTGTGGTCTCACAGGACAGTCTATGGGACCACCACCAACTTGGTTCTGGTCCTATACTTTTACCACTGCAGCCCAAGGTAACCTAGCATCCCTTCCTTCCACCACACATGTACTTTGTTGTTCATAGTGAGTGTGCATGGAATAAAGCCCCAAGATCTTCTTAACATGAACTACCGATGGGCCGAGGCTCTCCCATGCTTTAAAATTCTAAATACCGAGCTTCATATTTATTTTTGTTAACTCTGTTCATGATGGCTTCAGCCCATCCTGTTCCAACCTGTCGAAATCACTCTGAATGTTGATACTGACATCCATCATATTAGCGATCCCTCCCAGCTTTCTGTCATCTGCAAATGTGATCAGCATGCCTTCTATGCCTTCATCCAAGTTTTTGATGAAAACTCACTGTATTTTTAAAGTCTTTTAATTTAATTGATTTTGGTCCAAGTTTTGATAATTTTGTAAAGCTATCTCAAAGCAGGAGAATCCAAGTTATGAGGTTCAATCTGATTCCAAAACAATGCAATTAAAATAAATATGCTTTACAGAATTGAGCAAGGCTCCCAAGGTAGTATCAATGTGACCCAGACTCAGGCATGGTCAATCTGCTATTTTGGACAAAGCTAACAATTAAATTGGATAAATGTTTGTTGATGAGGATGATGACTCTAGTCTAACACACTGAATAGTGCAGAGGCAAGCAAACACACTGGATTGATTTTTCTGTGTGGAGACAGTTCCCAGCTGGGGCAATTCAAAGTGCTGGAGAGGGTTTGCCACTGAATGACTAATTAGGCCATGTAGACCAATAAATGGATAATTTTGGGCCAAAAAATCACTTTTGGGGCCTAAAATCTCTGCACTGATCATCATTAGTGATTTCCAATACCCTGGAACAACGTCAGACTGTGTGCGACAGCCTCAGTGTTGGCAGTGTGGAACAGCTTCATTAATTCAGACTAATTGCACAAGGGGAGGCCAAAGTTGCTTCAGGGAGGAGACATCTTTATTCCCAAATGTCTTTCTAGCACCCACTCTCATTGAAACCAGAGACACAGGGAAGGAAGCATGGTATGCAGGGGCTCAGATTTTGGGGTCCAACACACTTGGCTTCTAATTGTCTCTCTGATGCATGGCTAGGTGACCTCGGGTAAGTCACTCCTTTCACCTCTCCAGTTTTAATCTCCTCATCTGTGAAACAGATAAGATAACACCTACCTTAATGGTATTGCTGGATGGTGCCTGACATTTGTTGTGTTCACACTTATTAATACATTCAAACAAATGGTAAAGTAGGAAAGGTTGGTCAAGGAGATAATGTACAGCGTACTGTGCTAAAGCTTTGACAAGTACCATCCTATTGAATCTTCTTCACAAACCACCCCAGGAAGTAGATATCATTGTTATTACTCTATCACACAGATGAGGAAACTGAGACATTAAAGGGTTTAGTCAGTTGCTCAAGGTCACCCATCTACTAAATGATGGTTGTTTGGATTTTCTCCTAGGCCTGCATGTTTCCAAAGCCTAAGCCCTTAACCATTGCATTATTCTCTTATACTATTATTTGAGACTTGACTTTAGTTAAGAGATGCTACTTATAATCAGAATAAGAGTCCTCAACCTTTGGTGCTAAGGATCTACCATGATTCTCATGTGAAGTCTTGTGATCAGGTGTGGAGAGGAGGCTTCACCGCCTATAATGAGGCTGAGGAGGAGGGAAGGAGGATCACAGCGGGTTTACGAATCACCCCTTCATTTCTGTCAACACTGCAACCCAAAAGGAGGGCACGAAGCAGATATACGCACATCTTTGCCAGCTCTTCTGTCAAAAACCTGAAATACTTGGGGCACCTGGGTGGCTCAGTCGGTTGAGCGTCCGACTTCGCTCAGGTCACGATCTCACGGTCCGTGAGTTCGAGCCCCGCATCAGGCTCTGTGCTGACAGCTCAGAGCCTGGAGCCTGCTTCAGATTCTGTGTCTCCCTCTCTCTCTGGCCCTCCCCCCGTTCATGCTCTGTCTCTCTCTGTCTCAAAAATAAATAAATGTTAAAAAAAAAAAAATTAGAAAAAAAAAAAAAAAAAACCTGAAATACTGATGAGACCTGGGGAGGGCAATCTGGAAGTAGCTGCTAAGCCAGATCAACCAACTGGAGATCCCTGGACTTGCCTCTCTCTCATCTGTGTGCAAACTGTGTTTATAAGTTTTCTTGTATCAGAGAGGGGGTAACCATCCTCACCGTTCATGGTTTTTTAAATGATGAAATGAGACAACACACCACAATGTCTAGCATGTAGAAATAGCTCAATAACTGTGTTTTTTTCCCCCTTTCTTTCCAACTCTGGTGAGACCCCATCTTATTAGAAGTTTCTCTTCTAAGTCTTTTTCAAAACTGCCTTTCAGTAAAGTTTATACATTTGCTCAGAAAATCCCTTCTCATGGTCCTCCTCTGTGTTATCCAAATTTCCAGGAATTTTCACAGTTCAAGCTGATGACATTTTACTATATCTCATATGAAATAAAAATATTGATATGCCTTGGTTGACTTCAATAACAATATTGGTGCTTATTTTATGTTTTTCAAAACCATCATTTGTGTGTGACTGATGTTCAAAACATCCCGCTGGGGTTAAATATTGTAATCATCTCCACTGTGGGGATGAGAAAGCCAAGAACAGGAGCCAGGTGACACAGGCAGGAAGCAGCAGAGGCAGCATTCCATCCCAGTGTCCCTGACACCTCCCAATGTCAAAGCCAGAGCTTGCTCCTCTCCATCAGTGGTCTAGTCCCTCTATTCAGAGGGCAGGTCAATCAATGCCCATGCAGTTGGGTAAACTGCTTAAGGATAACTTGAGGCCCACCCAGATGGTGTGATCACAATATGAAAAAAATTTGTAGTCATTTCCTCTAAACCGTGAAAGAAATCTACACACTGTAATTCACCTGTGCAGATTTTCGTTGGCACAACCACCAGGAATCCTACAACAATGGTATGACAGGTGCAGCACCGTCAGGGTCATTTGTTAAGGCATTTAGAGATCCAATAAGGCAAAAATGATTTGGTGCAATGGACGCACCGGAATTGCTAAATGAAGTGAGAAATATAGGAGAGGTATGAAAACTGTTTAGTACAGTGCCAGGCACAAAGTCATTCAATCAACTCTCGTTAGTCGTATCATGAATAGAGACTCTGATCATTCATTCGAAAAGCAGGACATCACAAAACTTACTCTGGAGTAATCGAGATCTCTGGGTGTTGAGTCTGTTAAAGCTCGGACAAGGGCATTCATCATACAGATCGGAGGAGAAGGTGGAGAGGGCTGAGAAGGTTCCTGCTGTAATGGGCTCTTTGGTTTGGAAGGCAGCCGACCTCTCCTCCCTTTCAGACTATCTGTACGGACAACTGATACCAAGAGAAAGAAAGAAAAAATGTCTTCAGAGATATCCACAAAGAGCCATAAATCACAAAAAGGAATCAAAACACATTACAGTGGAGCAATCATTAATGGGACCAACCATTTAAAGGTGGCAGTAAGTTTGGAATAATACGCGCACAATGATTTAATGAGAGTTGAAACAAGCAGAATAAAAGCCACCCATACTTACATTTGGTAATGAATTAGCCCTAAAAGTCTCCTTCTTAAATAGAACAGAGATGTATGTACACAAGCTCTCTATTGATTTTGAGAAATTAGAATAAGTGGTCCTCAGCTATTTTTAAATGCTAACATACACCATAAAAATAAAATGTGGGAAAGAAGGGGAAACTAGGAAAATTCATCCATCCCAACGTCAATATTAACATTTTTTTCAGTGATATCTAAGAATATGTGTAAACAAGCTGAACAAAAAGCATTACGTCCATACCTTCTTTAACCATTCCAACACTGAGACACTTCTGAAATCGACAGTACTGACATCGGTTTCGACGTCTCTTGTCTACAGGGCAGTTTTTATTTGCCAGGCAAACATATTTTGCATTTTTCTGAACTGTTCTCTGAGAAAACACAATACAGAGATAGTCAACTAATAGTTTCTGGAAAGAGGTAGGACCTGACAAGATGTATTTTAATTACAATGTGAAAAGCGACAGTGCAATTCGTATAATTAGATAAATTTAATTTCCTAACACGCTAGCCTGCAGGAAAAACAATTTTATTAGTGTTAGCTGCTGACAATGAAAATCATCTCGGATTGTTCTGAAGCAAGTCTCAGGAGACACCCAAGTCTGAATGATAAAATCATATCTGAAATTACCAGGTCAACATATCATACCTTGGAGGATTAGATTATCTCCACTTTTAATATCCCTTTGGGAACAATTTTCTACTTGTTCCACTCCCCTGATTATTGCTGACCTTATTAAAATAAAATCAAAATTATCTGGGATGTACTTTGTTGGCTATCACTATTGTAAGTCAAATATCACAGTAACTGGCTTTGTTCCCCAATAGAGATGAAATCTTAAAAAGCAAAATGAGGACTTGACTAGTTATAACATATAGGAAATGTTTTAATGCAAAAACAAAAAAATCACTCAATCGGCCTATATCATTTATTTAACCTTTAAAATATTAAGATAATACATATTAAAAGAATATTCTCTTAAGAGAATATGTATAGTAAACTGGTCATTTCTGATTTTTCAAAGCAAAATCTTAAAATTGGTTACTAAAAACCACTACCACATAGAAGGAAAAAAAACCCAGAAAAGAGTAAAAGAAAGAAATATGAGAGCCATAAATTTTCAATGAAAATTTCCATTAATAGGTCATTTCAAAAATGACTATTGACATAGACATCAAAATAGCCATATTGTAAAGACACATCATAAAACTTGGACTTGGATATAAGATGATGTTGTACTCTTCAGAATCACATATATTTTTAAATGACACATGGAGAAATAATTAAAGCGTATTTTATGCTCCAGATTTTCAAAATAATGATTTATTTTTTAAAAGTTAAAGACACTTGTGCAAACGGATGTGTATTTACCACTTGGGGGAAATCATTCAGAAATCACCTGAATCTATACAACTCTAGATAGAGCAGAAAGTTGAATTTTATTTGGTAAGCCTGGGCTGCATTTAAAAAAAAAGGAAAAAAAAGAAAGAAATCGAGATAATTTGGGATTGGTGATCTATTTTGAGTCCAAAATTCTAGATTTACTTTCAATCTTTTACTTTTAGCAATCCTCAACCCCCACGTATTAGTTTTCATCCTATTACCTTTTAATTTCATTTCAGGAAATGGTTTCTAAATTGCTTATATAAAACTTAAAAAATCTACCAAAGCCAGATCCATTTAGTTTAAAATTCAAAATTCCAAAACACAAACGTATTTCTGAATTTCCAGCATTTAAATTCTCAACAGTCTTTAAGGGTAGGAAACTTATGTTTTCTGAATGAAGCTCTCTTTCATTGGACATGCAGTAATTTCTAAAACTCTATTTCTTGCCATCATCCTCAAGGCTCTCTGCCAGTTTGAGTGCTGGTGGCATTTTGCTTCAGGTATACATTTTCCCAATAACCTGAAAGCTTCCCCACATTTGTGTGTGCCTGCACAGTTTAAGGACAAGGAGAGATCGTTACGGTTCAATCACTGAATGCCCATCATTAACTGCACTTCGTGTCACATTTTTAAAGAATTCAATTTAATGGTAGAAAGCCACTGGGTCAAACCAGCTCCTGTTCCTTTAATTAACAGATCTGTGGGGTGGTTCTCCCTGATCCTACCCCCACCCTTTCAAGTATAGATTTGTTTTCAAGGCATTGCTGCAGAAAAGGGACGCTGTTGGGGAACACTTAATTGACATTTCTAGACTAGGAATGTATTACCATTCCTGTATTTTGGTTAACTCTCAATTATTCAGAGGTGATTATATTTGTGGGTTAATCGTACTTCTCTTAATTGTTTTTTTCCTTTCTTTTACCCTTTCTGGCTGCCTGTTTCCTTGCCCACCAGCATTTCCACTGAAATACTGTGAAAATGAAATCTGCTAAAGGAAAGTGGTTAACTTGAGAGTAACCCTGGTAAAGCTTGGGTAGTTACGAAAAAAAAAAAAAAAAAGAAGAAGAAGACTAACCTGAGGGTTCTACATTTAACATACCTCCTGTATGGCACTTAGCATAGTGCAAAGTCTTTCCACAAGCATTTTCTCATATATCTGCAGAATTTAATTAAGCACACGAATCCTAACTCCAGATCAAAAATAATTATTGCTTGCTGGTAGGTATACCAATCCACAAACATGTGCATTTTTACAAATACTCTGCAGGTTTCATTTGATAATGAACTAGTGTTCTATGGCCATTTAAAGATTATAAAGTGCATTCATAAATGTCTTATCTAATTTAGTACTCATAGCCCTTCTCTGAATTTTATTCACCTGACTGGAAAACTGAAGCCTAGAAAGGCATATCATGCTCAGCGTCATAGACTGGTAGGTGACAAGATCAAGGACTCCTATTTGAATGTTCTGACTCCAATTTTAGCACACTCCCAGATATATCCTATTGGCCCCCCCATACCAATTACCCAATCAGCATCTAGCTTCCCCTCTCCCTCCACCCTGCCCAGCACTGGAGGCTAGGGAGTGGTTCCTGTGGGAAAACATTTGTGGGTTTGCAAATGCCTGAGATAATGGCCAGGGGAGTAGGGAGGGTGGCACAGAATTAAGTGTCTGAAGAAGTCTGGGAGTCAATAGCAAGAGTAGAGCAGCAAGAGAACAAGGCCTCTTCTTCAGTGGTAGAGAGAGCACTGGCCTCAAGAGTTGAAAGAAACCGGTTGAAACTGCCAAACATGCCACTAAGTCACCATTTCTAGCCTGCACAAGACTTCTCCTAGGCCTCAGCCTCCTCCCAGGTAAACTATGGAGGAGGCTGAAGCCCCTCGAACTGTAAAAGTCCCCTTTGGGGCTGAGCTAATGAACAGCATCTACACCTGGCACTGCATGTGGCACAGAGTTGGAGGGGACTGGTGAGACCCAGCTTCTGTCTTCCACAGAGGGAGCTGCCCCAGAGTGCATCAGCCACTTGCTCCTGTCTATTCTGTTGCTGCAGATCTTGGACGAGGGTGCACACTTTGGGATCATGCAAACGTGACTTGGCATCCTGCCTCCCTCTCGCTCTGAACGTGTGTCTTGGGGTAGCTGAGTAACATCTCCCAGCCTCCATTTCCTCATCTGTGAAACAAGGATAATTAATAACCACCTTCAAGACACTGTTAATAAAAATAGCTACTGGGTGGCCAGAATTCAATCTCAATATGCTGAAGGTTCCCTCTGGAAAAATGTTCATTGAGGTAAAGCCATGTCAGGAGGTTCACTGCCCCCTGGAGTCCATCCGGCTCGGCCTCCTGTAATGGACCTCAAGTTAAAACCCCCTGAGAGAGCGCATGTGAAGGTGCCAGGAAGGGCTACAGGAACGCACCCCTTGGCTGCTCACTTGAGCGGGTGGCACAGGAGGCTGGCCGCAGTGGGGAGGGGGCGCCAGGAGGAGGCGTGCGCTCACCTTGAAGAAGCCCTTGCAGCCCTCGCAGGTGCGCACCCCGTAGTGCTGGCAGGCTGCGTTGTCCCCGCACACGGCGCACGTGCCCTCGCCCGACGACGAGCTCCTGTTGGGCGGCGACGGCAGGCTGGGGCTCTCGCCCAGCAGGCTGGACGCGGTGGGGGAGGCCGTGAGGCCGAGCGGCGGGAAGGCCAGCGCGGCCGCCCTCTTGGCCAGCGGCAGCCCGTACGGGTGGCCCTCGAGCGCGGCGGCCTGGCTGCTGGCGGCGGCGGCGGCGGCGGCGGCTCCCAGTGGCAGGCTGAGCGCGGCGGCGGCCGTCGGGTCGTAGCCCAGGTGGTGGCCGCCGGCCGGGCTGGGCGCGGGCGGGTGCGGCGGCGAGGGCTTGAAGTGGAAGAGCGGGAAGCGCGCGCCGGCCACCGTGGGCACCGCCTTCATCGGCGGGTCAAGCAGCGGGCCGGGAGCGATGCAACCCTGCGCCGAGGGCAGCGCGTCGTCCCACAGCGCCCCCGCCTGCGGAGGGAAGCCCGGCGTGGTGGGTGTGGACGGCGGGGACGGCTTGAAGTACATGGAGGTGCTGGGCAGCACCTCGTCCTCCGGGCCGGAGGGGGGCGGAATGGAAGGTTGCTGCTGCTGCTGCTGCTGCTGCTGGTGGTGGTGGTGGTGATGGTGGTGATGGTGGTGATGGTGGTAGTCGTGCGCGCGGCCCTCCTCCATCTTGATCAAGGGCCGTGGCCCAGACGGCTGCATTTGGTACAGGCAGGAGGGCTTGAGTTCGTAGTTGCTCGAGTAGCCCTCCATGAAGGTACTGAAGCTGGGCAGGGACGTAGTGGCCGTGGCCGTGATCTCAGTGCTGCCAAGGTCCATCGTCAGCTTGGTGTAGTCTGGGTTCATAATCTCCGTGGTGTATTCCGAGCCGTAGGTCTGCACTGCATAACTGGAACCTGGAGGCGAAGGGCTATACTGGGCTTGAACGCAGGGCATATCTGCAGGACAAAGGGACAGGGAAAAGGGTCTTTCAGAAGCAAGTCAGCACTCTCTTCTAGCTGACAGGTAGCACTGGATTCATTGCTCTCTAATCTGGGAAATGGGATAGGAAGTGACATCTTTTCCTCCTTCTGGTAGCATAGATTTAAAGCTCCATGCTTACTTTCTTTCCTGGGAAGAAAGCAGAATCCCTGACAGACTGTCAAAGGGGCACAGGATGCCAAAACCAGGACTCCTGGGGATCTCTGTGCCCACCTTCCTTCCCTTGCCCTTGTCCACCACCAGATCTGGAAAATTTGATTTCTTCCTTCATAAGCCCAGTGGTGTTTTTACAAAGTGGTTTTAAGTCCTATAAACTAATTGGGGGTGGTCTCAGCCACAAGTTGGGAGGACAAAAAGAAAGCCAGTGAATGCTCTATTGGTTTATTTTTGGGGAAAGAGGCCAGGAGTCCCCCAAGTCACACACATTGATTTATACATTTATGAGTTGGTTAAAAAAAAGGGGGGGTGTCCTATGTGGGACTTACTGGCCAAGGGAGACTGACATTCTAACATTTTATGAGTGCCAACTGAGCCTACCCACACACGTTGTGGTCGCTTTCTCCCACCCCCTCCCCATTTCTCCAAACGCAGCCAGCAGCCTACACAAACTGGACCCCTGTTGATGACTTCAGCCAGCTAGGTGGAGAGGTGGGAACACAGGCCCAGGAAATGGACTCGGGGGAGTGTGTGCCATCTGCAAAGAAAAAGATCAGCAGCTGCAACAAAACACCCACCAAACGTGCTCTCTGCCATGTACAGTATATATATATATTTTTTTTCCAATTCTGACTAATAAAATATATCAGTAGCTGTTTTAAGACAACAGTTTATAGCTACTGTAATAGGTGAGTTAGTCTACAAATTTTTTATGACAGAAGAATTAGTACCCTTAGAAAAGAAAGCAGCCGCTTAGTAGGTTTAGTTTCTATGTTGAGCCCCCAAAGAGATGGGTATCCAGGGGGCTTATTATTGTTCAGAGAGGTTGGGCTGGATGAGAAGGCCCTGAGAATTATTGGACCTAGTGGATGTTTATCTAGTTATTTCCCTTTCTTTATGGCTAACTAGAAATGATACAATGGGCAGCTTCTGGTGGTTGGTTTTTCTGAACTGGAGGAAAACCAAGTGCTTAGCCTCTACCTGGAGTCTATGGTATAGAAGTTGTGACTAATAAGAAAAAAGAAAAAAAGTCAATACTTCACACTTCCTTTGACATCTTTCTCTTACCCACATTTCCAAATCTGATTGAGTCATGTGTGTATGGGATGAAATCTTGACTTGGAAAAAGGTGATGAGGGCCTGTTGGAAGAAGCAGTGATAAGGAGAGTCCAGTTCAAGCCTTCATTCTTCAAGAAGGGCCTTCAAAACACTCTCTAGTTTGATGTTAAAAGATTACTTTTCCTACTGTCTTGTTGTTGGGGTGAAATGAAAGACTAATGATTTAAAAGAAAGGCCACTGCCTGATGTTCCTTCAGCACCTCTAGTTTTCTCCATTAGTCTTCTGTCATCCTTCCTTGCCAGTCCCTACCCATTGCTCTTCCTCATGTCTTCCTGAGGTCTCCAGCCAGAAGATGAGTCTGCTTGGGACTAAGTTCTATTTATCTGCATATCTTTGGTGACCACAGCCCAGGGACCTGGCATCTCTTTAACAAATGCAAAAAAAGAGGTGTAAGGAGCCAAAATCTGCAATCCTTTCTTTTGCCCAATTCGAATTTACTCCTTGGTTTCCTGCTTAAATGCTTTTTCCCTTTCCCTCTGAGCTTCAATAATCCAAACTTCTGCACCAAATGATTTGGGTTTTATACAAACATGAGCTCTGTATTGCTCAAAGTGATCCTGTAACTAACTCTTACGTGCATTATAAACTGAATATAAACGGAGAGCAAAAATGAAGACATTAAAATGTATAAAAAGATCCTCATCTTTTATATGCATTACATTTTTCTTAGGAAAAATATTTTTGAGAAATGCAAGGCTTAATTTAATCTGGCTGCTCCACTAGGTAGCAACAGGGTGTGGTATCCAGAGGAGCTTCGTGCGAAGAGGCCACCTGTGCTGTGAAATGCGTCGCCAGCAGTCACTGTCCTGGCGCTGGGCAAGTCGGAACAGCCTGCCTGCTGGACGTGTGGCTCCCCTATCCCCCACCTCTCCAAACCTGGGAGGGATAAAGGGTCGTGCTTTCAGACCTACCTGGAGGATATCTTGCGCGCTGAATGGTGGGGCTGTGGGTCTCTCCAGCAGAGGCTGAGAGGGTAGGAGGCGGGGAAGTCCGGCGAGGCGAAGCGGTCACAGTGCTGCCTGGCTCCGCGGAGGGTCCAGTCTCAGGGCCGGGGCTTGCCGGACTGCGCTCTTCCGCAGTGGGCTCTGCGGGCACCGGGAGAGAGGACAGAGCTCAAAGTGAGACCAATCTGGGTCGTCGCAGTCTGGGCTGGACGTATTGGGAGGGGGCGGGTTGGTAGGGGGTCTCTATGAATGCTATGTTAATTATAAAGAATGGTAAAGGGCTAGAAAGCAGTGCTTAAGATGAACGGAGTCCCTGGGCACTAAGTGTCACATCACCTCGGGGGTAGCCACAGAAAGCTTGTCAGCACACACTGCACTTTCTGGCGTTTTGTGGCACCTAAACCCAGGCTAAAAAAAGTGTATTCTGTCATCGCCCAGAAATTGATCTCTCTGTCCCTACAACCGGTTCTGAGCTCGTTAAGTCAAGGAAACCAAAGAAAGAGCACCTGAGGAAGAGTTTCGCCCGAATTCAAGGGGTCAGTGAGTGTGCACGAGCGGAAAATAGCCATTTTCCAACTCCTGTCCTCCCCCCCTCCCCACCCCTCAAATACAAAATTTACACGTTGCATAGGAAATGCACAAGGTCCGGAACGAATGCGTGAATGCCCCGAGGAATTAAGAAAGTCTGCGCTTTTCATTCTAAATGCTAATGGAGCTTCGCTTCTATTAGCCGCGAGTTTCGGGGGCCAGGGGTCAAGCAAACAAAAGGGCACAGTGGAAATAGGCCCGCGCTGGAAACAAGGGGACGAGGCGGCTGGAGTTCCAGGCTGGTGGGGTGGGCGGAGGGAGGCCCCCTGCACCCAGCAGGCGGTATCCCTGAGGGTGGGCGACTTCGAGGCTCGGGGCCATCCGGCGGCCCAGAGGGGGCACATTCCGGAGGGCGCCAAGCGCGGCTCCCGGGCAAGCGTCTCTGCGCTCAGCCTCATCGAAACTTTGTAGCTGGAAGCGCAGCTCCGCGGGCCTCAGGGGAGGGATCCCCTGCCCCAAATTCTGGCCTACAGCGCCCCCTTTGCCTGGACCCGTTCATTTCTAGAGGGTTGGGAACACAGAACTGAAAAAAACCAAAACACAACCCAAAAAAACCTCGGGGGTGCGCGGGCCGAGAGGGGAGTGTAAGTTTCGTCCCCCGCCGCCCCTGCGCCAGGGGCTTGCCTGAAGGGAGAGAGTGGGTAACAGAACCCCCAGGTCCGGGAAGCCCTGGAAAGCCAGGAAACGGGGGATTCCCTCGCCACCCCCAGCCCCAGCCCCTGCCGTGCCCCAGCTGATCGTACGGAAATCTTGCGCTCGCTCTAGCGCAAGCACGGGCGGATCTTCCCACGGCTGTAGCAGGAGCTTCCCGTCCGCCCCGAATTTTTAATGCGAATCTCCAGCAACCTTCCACCACCTCCTGCAGTAGGTGCCCTCATTCCTGCCCTCCCCTGGGTCCTTTCGAGCAGAGTCTTTCTCCGAGGATCGGCTTCTGACTCGGCTCGGCGAGGGTTGCGTCTCCTCAAGGAATGGGCTCCCCTCGAGCTCCGGGCGTTCGCGGGAAAAAGCCACACCACGTTTCCTACAGCCGAGCCAAGAGCCCCATGGCTCCCCCCCCGCCCACTCCCATGGCCGGTTACCTAGGCAAAGCCTCCGCGCCTGGAAACACGTTCCGTCGCTCTCGCTCGCGGCCGCCGAGGCCGGGAGCACTGAGCCTCGGGGTTGTAAATTAGGTAGAAATAACTACCTCTGTCAAAGCTCCTTTCTTTCTCGTGGGCAGCCGAAAGGAACACCCCCGTGTTCCCCTCCCCGTGGTGAAGTGTGTGGAGGAAACCGTGAAACGCACCATTGTGACCGGGGCTCCTCCGCGGAGTTTCCAACCCTGGGGAGCGGGGGCGGAGGTTGGGCGGGGGCAGTAGGAGTGGAGGAGAGACCGACAGAAAGGGAAAGACAGAGATTCTCAGAAAGACCGAGGGAGAGGAGACAAACCGCGGGGGAGAATTTCTGCGAGCGCGCGTCCGCAGGGAAGGGAGTGGGTGGGTGCGGGGGGAGGGAGCCGGTGTGGAGATTGCCTAGCCAAAGGAGTCTTTGATATTCACGTTAGGAGCGCCGAATACAGGTAAGATAACTCGAATGAACTCTAACTTCATTCATTGTCCCTAAGTAGCCGCGTTGGGCAGCTTTTTTCTTTCCCCAACTCAGTTCTGTAAAATACTTCTCTGTCGTGGGAATAGAAGATTCAGGACAGATTTGTCCTTTACCTCTGTCCTGGCACCCTAAGGCTCTGGGATAACAGCCCGAGATTTCTGATTACTAAACTCCTTGCAGCACTTCCCTCTGAAGAATCCAGAGGCGTAAATAAAAGGCAATCTCCAGGAACGTTCTTTAGAAGCAAGGGACAAATGCTTTCTCTCTTACTACTGACCCAAGCTTCCAACGGGTTCGAGAGGTGCCTTTGGAAGCCAGTCTCCGCAGGCTGTGCTCTCATAACCGCTCTCCTCTCACCACTGAGAACTTTCATTTATTTCTATTAAGAGCAAAACACTCAGAGCAACTTCTCCAAAAGTCAGTTAAGAGTAAAACATTCCCACACCAAGCCAAGGCCCGAAGGAAAGGAACACCATCCCCACGCGTGTCCGGGCTCGGGAGTCGGCAATTACACCCGATTACCTCTGAAGGGAAAAGTGTATACGGGCAAGTAGGCTACGCCAGGCAGACGTGCCTAGGAGAGCCCCAGGCTCATTTCAATACAATAAGCCACATTCCTACAATTACTCCCTGTTTCCAGAGATCACCGGAGCGCCTTTGCAAACTCCAACCACTGCTGCCCAGGCCCCTTCCCTCTCAAGCTTCCTCCCAGCCAACCAGCTGGGAGTCACCATTAGATATATTAACTTGGACCCACTGAAGCCCCTATTTTCAATCCTAGTTAAAAGGCAGGAAAATTACTGCCGTTCATCACCGGAGCTGCAACTCCCTGCCGCTGCCGCTGCCGCCGCCGCCGCCGCCGCCGAGAGCATCATTACCATGACAACTAGAGCCGAAATACCCTGAATTACATCGCTGGAGCTGCTACTGCACAAATCCCGGTCCTCCTCTTTGTTAGAGGCTTTTCGCCTCTTCGGGTGGGGGGAGGAATCCCACGAGCTTCAGAGATCCCCGCGGGCCCGCTACAGGGGAAAAGTTTCAGATCAGAACCCACCGGGCCACTCGGCGGGCAAAGCCAGAGCGAGGAGGCGAGGGGGAAAAACCCCACACTCAAAGTTGTCAATTTCGGGAGCGACGCTTCCCAGCGCGCCAACTTTTTAACAAGTCCCCCAATTAACTGGGCGAATCTCATACGTACTCGAGTGCTGTAGCGGTTCCGTCTTTAGAGCGAGTTTCTAGAGAGCTGCCCCGAAATCTGCACTGGGGGGGAGTCACAGCTGCTGTCCCGGAAGGGCTGCGGTGTACAAGCCCAGCGGCTCCCAGAGGTGGTGCGCGTCTGGCAGGGGATGCTGCGATCCCGACTCATGGGAGAGTGCCGGCGAGGGGTTCCGCGGGCGTCCGGGCTCCGGCCGCGACCAGGGGGGAGGATGCCGCCGCAGTTCCCACCTCCAAGGCCACCGCCGGCGCTGTCAGCGTTGCAAAGTGAGTCCGGGAGGGGCGTCCGGCTGCCGCGCAGCTCTGCACGGGCGAGGGCGCGGGGCGAGAGGGGTGTGAGCGCGCGGGAGAGAGTGGAGAGTGTGTGCGGAGCTTGTGTGCGCGCGTGTCTGTGTGTGCGAGTGAGGGAGCGGGTGTGAGCTCGTCTGTGTGTGGGGAGCGGAGGAGGAGCAGGAGCTGGAGGGGTGGGGGGCGGGAGGCAGGAGACTCCGCTCTCCCGGCTGCGCGTTCGCTCGCTCTCTCGGCACGTCATTTATGCCACAGGAGCCCTAGCGGCCTCTCCATAGAGTGCCTGGAATGCGAGACGTCAATGTGACGCCATGGGACGCTACGTCACCCTCCTCCTCCCTCCCCTGGCCCAGCCGGTTCCGCGTGTGCGAGGGAGGGTGTGTGTGTGTGTGTGTGTGTGTGTGTGTGTGTGTGCATGTGCGCGCGCGCGCGCGTTCCCCGGCCATTCTCAGGGCTGCACAATGGAAACTGCGCGGCACGGCCAGCCCCGGCAGGGGGGCCTTTTGGACCCGCGCCGCCAATCCCTTCGCAGCGGCGCTGCTCTCCTGGGCGCGAGTCTGCGAGAGGGTGCAGCGGCCCGCCCGCGGGTCAGGAGGGACCGCCCAGCTGTCAGGCTCGGGTGGAGTAGAGTTGGAGGAGTGCTGCTGGCGCGCCTCCGAGGCTGCCCCGAGGCATGGAGCCAGGGAGAGGGGGGTAAGGGAGAGGACAGCTCTTCCGAAAGGGAAGGCTCCGCCAGCCAGCTTCTCCGAGTGACCTGGCAGCCGGTGCAGGAGTCAGGCACCGGCCCGAAGACTCCCTGAGGTGCAGCTGCGCTTTCCTCAAGCAACAGTTCCAAAGCTGTTTAAGTCTCTCTGGCCCTCAGCGTGTAGACTAATCCCTCTCCTCCTATAATTTGCTGAGTGCGTGTTTCGCACTGGGATGCAGATGGCTCCGGGAAGATAAGGTTTTATTTCTTTATACTAAGGTGTGGATTTCCTAACTGGACCCACTATAACCCAACTGTGTGCACATCCATCATCCACGTGCGCGCTGCAGAAGAAACTACTTAATGTGTGTAAAAGAAACACACGTGTTGAACAGCTGAGCGGGTCTGACTGTTGCAAATCATTCCCCCCCCCCCCGCAGAAATGGAAATCTCAGCTCGCACTTTCACTTTTTGCTGGTTGCCCCTCTCCCAATCTCCCAAATTAAACATTTCGAAATCAATCAACAAGATTTATTAGTGAGTCCCTCGCCATGGGATTTGCTCTGGTCTTCTGGGACACATTTGTCATGAAACAGTGTGCTGAAAGCCTCAGCGACTGTGTGAGGGAGAGCAATTTCTTCCTGGAAATGTTGAATTTAAGTGTGTATTTCTTGCTGAAAACAAAAACAAAAATTTATCAGAGTTAAAGTCTCCTAGTTTCAACGTGCAGCTGAGTGAAAGCAACCTCTCTAGAAATTAATTTTTGAGGTGGAGAAAATATTTGAGTGAAACAATGCAGACAGGCATGGTCCCCATGTGGTCTGCTTGAATCAGATGTGGCATTCTATTTCTTTGACCTGTCCCAATCTTTGCGTGTGTGTGTGTGTGCGTGTGTGTGTGTGTGTGTGTGTGTGTGTGTGGCGTAGTGGGAGGGGGGGTAGTATCCCACTGTCGACAGCTCAAGGTTCAGAATCGAAGGTTCGAGTTAGCACCAGAAACTTGGAAACAAAACTAGTGTTATGTATATTATATATACTATTATATACATATGTATGACATTGGTTTATTTCTTCGATTCCACTTCCACTTTAGACAGAGTGGTGTGGAGAAGACCGTGGGAGGATGCTCCGAAAGTTGACCCAGCAGAGAGGAATGGAGCCTTTGCACTGCCGCGGGTTCCAATCCAGTCTAGGAAGGAAGGAGGGCGCTGCTACATTGTATCCATTCAAAGGCTGGGGGGTGGGGGGAGCAGGACCTGGAGCAGCGCGGCGCTGACGCACAGGAGGCGCGTGATTGACGCAGGCGATGTTACTAAATTCGGCAGTTGGCCGGGCCCTGCCGCCGGCGCGCGCCGCAGATAGCGGAGTAGGTTCCCCTCGGTCACCCCCGCCCCTTCTCCATTCAGTGCCGCGCGGGGCGGGGCGGAGCGCGCGGGGCGGGGCGGGGCGGGGCGGGGCGGAGCGCGCGGGGCGGGGCGGAGTGCGCGCGGCCGCGTCGGGATCCGGCCGAACCAAATATAGTGGAGCCTGGCTATTTTTAGCCGGGCCTCGGGCGCGAGCCCGCCGCGTGAGGGGGCGCCCTGACCCTGCCAAGAGTGCGGAGGGGGCGGGGGCGGAGTCGCCATCTTGGACCCGGCTCGTCCCCGTCTAGTGACCGGCGGCGCTGGGCAAGGCTCTGCGCAGGGGGTCGGGGTGAGTGGGTGTGAGTCTTGGGAGAGAGGGGGCGCGGGCTGTGACTGGAGAAGAGGGCGAGGCGCGGGCGAGGGAGCGGGGCGCGCGGCCCGTGGGGCGTGCGTGTGTGTCGGACGGCGTAAGCCGTCTGCCAACCTGCTTGGCAGTCCTGCCACCCGGCGGCCCGGCCAGCCCCGAGTCGCGTGGGGGCGGAGCCGCCCGCGGCCACCACTTCCTGAGAGCCGGGGATACCCCTCCCGGACGTCACGGAGGAGCCGAGGCGGCGGTGGCGGCCCGGGGCTCATCCTGCACTTGCATCACGGGTGCAGCAGCAGCTGCTCTGCTCCTTTGTGGCTTTTTCCCCTGTTGAGTAACTGCTTTGTTAACTGAAAATACCATGACGGGCCAGTGTGATCACCAGCTCAAGACCTCAAAGAAAGTGAAGCTGTCAGGCAAGAAGAGGGAGACTCCCCTAGCCGGCTGTGATGGTATCTGGTGGGTGGGTGTGTAGAGAAGCACTTGACAGTTTCCACGTATTACTTCTTGCCTAATTCTTCACCCCCAAGAAGGTTTAAAAATACTTTTATTTCCATGCTGTAAAAATTTCATGTGTTCTGCACCCCACCCGTTCCCCCTTTAGTTTGAAATCTCATGCAGAACTGGAGTCACTGTAGAGCAGAAACCCTAAAATTAGGTACAGTTTTTAGGAAACAGGACATCTTTTAATGAATTTATTGAATAAAGTCCATTTTCTAAGTGTTAATATATAAAAAGGTCTTTGCCCACTCAGGGTTGTTCCAAGGCTACTAAGTTTGTTCATATGAATTGGGCTCCTCCAATGACAGTTTTAAACTCGTGTCTTTGTTTACCTTTAAAAAAAAAAAATCCATCCCTGGCTGAATATCTCCAGGTAAAGGATTTCTCTCTTTTAAGTGGATGTGTTTTTCTGGATGTCTGTGTTGGTTAATTCTGTGCTTTCCTCAACCCCTCTTTTGCATCCTTTCCTTCCTGAGTATCAGGTCACCAATCTTTGTTCCTTGACTGCAGTTGGGCTGAGGGCTGTTGTCTGATTGCACTGAGCCAATCAGCTGGCTTAGTACTCCTCTGGGTAGGAAGTTGGGCTGACTGTTGGAGAAGTTCCAATAGTCACTGATAAGTGGCAACGTCTTTGCACTCAAATGGAAAGTCATGGAAGGAGAGACAAGGAAGGCTCTCTTACAAATTGGGACACCATCCTCTGCTTAATCCTTGGTCTCTAAACCTATGCAATTCCTCAAACAGAATGAATCATTCTCTTTTCTTTTTCAGATTAATATCTGTTGATCTATACCTTTTCATAAATCTGATTTACTAGAAATCACAATATTCTGTAAGGCATGTGTAATATGACTATTTCAGTAGTCTGAATCACCTTTTTGATGACTATTTTGTATTAAATGAAACTTAATACTTTATAATTAAATCTCTTCTTTGGGGAAATCAAATAGAATAAGACTACCTTAATCCGTGCAATGTTGAAAACTTAACTGGTTTGGTCCTTTTTCTAGAAGAGAGACATTCATGTGTGGCCTAGTTTACACACACAAAGCAAAGAAAGCAGTTAGTTTTTGCTTTCATGAAGGGTACGGCAGTCAATCTGTAAAAAACTCTTTCTATGAAGTAACTATTACAGATTCAATGGATATTAACCTTTCATTTTGTTTTGGTTTTGTAGGTGAAGCCTGCAAGAAAAAAAGTGCTCTTGCTCTTGGAAAATAAAATATGAAATTTGGGGGAAATTTATTGTGTGTGATAGAAAACAATCACTTTAACAAAGTGGGGTTTAAAAAATTGCTTTAAATGCTCTTCTGATTAAGCAATGACATATGATGTTGTTGATTTTGCTAATAAACAAAGAATGATAAGTCTTATTAATGCTAAGGTTGGATAAGGAAAAGCGAAAAAAAAAATCCAAGCCAGAAGATGTTACCTGAAATGAAAATAGGAAGGGAAAGTAAAAGAATTGTGTAAGTCCAAGTTTCTAGAATCACTGTAGAAGTTATATATATATATATATATATATATATATATATATATATATATGTAAAGATATATATATAATAGAAGATATATATATATATATGTATGTATATGTAAAATTTGGTAACTGTAGCTGACATTCACTTACAAACTTTAGTGTTCTGGGCTCAGGAATATGGTACTACTGTAGTAGTTTTCTGACTGATCTACCTGCATATCATCTCTTCCATATCAATTCTATCATTGCTCAAAAGGTCTGGATATTCTCTTCAAAGGTCTCCATATTCCGGCCTCTTTATTTCCACAGAATTTCCCCATTCTAGTCAAACTGGTATTTCTACTGCTCTTCAAACATCTTTCCCCCTCCCACATTTGTTCATAGTTTTCCTTTGTATTATGTTCCCTTCTCCTTCTTTTCTGCTTATTGAGATCTTATCTTTCCTGTCAAACTAGCTCAAGAAATGTACTCAGATTGTGCTTTAGTCTTTTATAGAGTTCTTATTTTACAGCTTTTTTTTGGTGCTTTTGTGTTCATAGCTTATTCCCCTGTCAAACTATAAGCTTCAGAAACAAGCTTCACACATCTTTGAAATTTCTGTGGCACCTAAGTTTAACATAGATAGTAAATATCCATAAGATATTTCTCTCTTCTAAATTTGAGTATAGAGACCAGCCATAATATAAATAACAAACTGTATGGATTGGGAGCTTCTTGGCATGCATTAATGGATGTATATGAGATCATACATTAAGCTTTCTTCACCTCAACTTCTGACAGTCCTGATTGAAGATACCTTGTTAGATAATGGCTACAAGCCCAGACAGTTGCATGTTGATACAAGGAAATTGCAGTTCGGCTTGTACCTGTTGTATCTGCGTAGGAAGATTTGTTAATGATTTTTTTTTTTCCTGATAGACTTGATTCTTATTTTACCCTCTTTCTCCCTTTATTTGCACTTTCTCTTATGCTGCTTTTTCTTAGTGATGAACCGGATGCTGTAGGCTAGGTAATGTAGTGTCATATTCTTGTGCAAAAATTTCTTAAGATTTACAAAATTGAGAACTCTGACATCTGTGTATAATGAGTTAAATATAAAAATTTCTTAATTTTCTACCTCTTCTGAAATATATTTAACTAGATGTGTATGACACTATGTATATGTAGAAGTGAGCTAGGCAAAGAGATTTTGGAATTATATTTGTAGGAAGTTTTAGAGAGAGGCTCTTGTGACTTAGAATATTAAAATTTACTTTAAAAGGAAAAAGTAATAGATGAGGGAAGACTTTCTATATTACAGATTTTAGAAAACAGTAAAAACTGAGATAGATTACTTAATAGCATAACTGCTAATAATATTTTAAAATCTCACTAAATGATATATTTTTTTAATTCATTATAAATAACAGGCTTGGAGTGTGGTTAAAAAGAGAGTTTATTTCTTTTTTTTTATTTAAAAAAATCTTTTAATGTTTATTTATTTTTGAGAGAGAGAGAGAGACAGAGTGTGAGTAGGGGAGGGGCAGAGAGAGAGGGAGACAGAACTCAAAGCAGGCTCCAGGCTCTGAGCTGTCAGCACAGAGCCCAACGTGGGGCTTGAACTCACAGAATGTGAGATCAGACCTGAGCCGAAATTGGATGCTCAACTGACTGACCCACCCAGGTGCCCCAAGAGAGTTTATTTCCTAGTCATGTTTTTCCCCAGTTGCTGGTAAACTCTAGAAGACCACAGATTTGGGGGAGAAAAGTTACTACTCTTCTGTGATAAATCAACTTGGGATATTATTTATACCTATAAAATGAGAACTTATTTGAGCTAGAAGTGATAGATGAAGTTAATATCTTTTTCCAGATATAACCACATAACCCTTTTCTTTATCACCCAACTGTGAAATAAAAAAAATTGCCTCACATGAACTTCAGTTGCTTCAGAATGTTCTCCAGGAGTGGGATGCTGTATTTCCCAGAGCACTAGATTCCTTCTCAGAGGCCTGGGTCTGGCTTGGATGCCATGAAACTGCCCTACCTTGGGTAAGTTTATTAAGCTTTTTTTTTGGAGCCTAAATATCATCATCTATAAAATGACAACATTGGGTTGTCTGATCTGAAGGATCTTTCGGGTTCTGGAGTGGAATGCTTTTTTAGGCCAGTTAAATATTGTGAATCACGAGTCAGCTCTGGTCTAGTCTTCTGTCACTACCTGATTGCTGTAGTCCTAGGCTCAATAACTCTTTTGTATCTAACATGTATGCTTATAGTAGTAATCTTACTAGTAATATATTAAACTGCTTTGGCCTGTGTGATAATTAATTGTAGCTATTGAGTGGGATCTTGGTAGCCTGAAGGAGTTAATGTACTGCTAGCATCACAGCTTTCTCTTATCCATAAAGTAGAAACGAGCAGAAACCTGGATAGTCCAAAAGTCATTTTATATTTAGCTATGGAATTTGTTTTTTGTACATTCATCTGAATATGGATGAGTAGCAAATTGACTTCATACAAATTAATAAACTTTCATTGGAATGGATACCGTTGTTTGTTTCAGTTCCTTTCTGATCCTTACTGCATGCTAGGCATAAACCATTTATTTCTTCTTAGATGTAGCAGCCAAGGAATAACTGTCCTTTTTGCTTTTTTCTGGAGAATGATTGGTGATGGTGAGGTTGTAAGTCTTTATATCTCCTTGTAGAGTGTAAGTAGATAGGGTGAAATATTAAGAAGGTTGGTCAAAAGGAAAGTACCAAATAGGTATTAGGTTGAAAAAATATTAGCACATCAAGCAGGAAGAATGCAATAAATTCTGTTTGCAAACTTGTTACATTTTCAGTTGGATACATCTTTATGGATAAATAAGAGCCAACTTTATAGGCATTGAGAAATACCTATTTTAACACATTGCAGGTTTATTTATTATCTGAGGTTTGGAGAGTCAAAACGTGGTTTGTCCATTAACTTAGGGCTGTTTTTTAAATGCCTGTTCTACATATTTAGGTATCTTGTTTCCTGCTTAGATCATGTAATTAGTAACTGATTCTGATTTTTTTACCATAATACATTTTCCAGTATTTATTCCGCATGTTTATAGTTCACTACTGGAAAAATTCCTCCCTGACATCTGTTCTGAATTAGTTCCCTTTTCCAGTTATGTTTTCCTGTTTTATCGATTGTGGTGATGAGAATAGAAAGCTTATATTTTAAAGATTTATCCTATTTAAGCTTAGTGAAATTGAAACATACTACCTCATTATTTCTAATTTCTGAGAATGATTTTCTTATTTTAAATTCACATGTTCAGTTACTATTTTTACTCTTTTAAAACAACAGAATAAACTGGGTAAAAATTGAAATCCATTTACCATAGTTTCATAGCATTTTACAGCTGTCAATTGACTTTTTAGTTTATTTTTCATATTTCAAAATGTTTTTTAAGAGAAGCTTCTGTTATGTCAAAATCTTTTAAAATATCTTTTTTGTTTAAATTACCTTGGACATATTTATTTTGGGGGATGAATTTATTGAGCACTTAGAGCAGTTCTTGGCACAGAGTAGGTGCTCTGTAAACATTTGATGGGTGAATGAAAGTAGTTTTCAAGAAGCTTTATTCCAAATATTCTATTTTCTTTATCCTAACCAGCCTTGTGGCCTTATTAACTTTTCTGAGAGAGTTTTACGTAGAGTTTAGGCCTAAGAGAGCAGCCGAGGAGGCTGGTTGCACATCAGTGTGCTGTCACCATTGCAGCTAGTCTACAGAAGAACTGTGCCTTTAGTTGTACCACTCTGTGACATCTGTGTTTGAACCAAGAACCAATTCAGGTATCCTAAGGAATTGTACCACATTTTGACTTAACTCCCCCTAAGAATTAATCTCTGGCTTATCTCTATTTTGATGTGCTTCTCTTACTATAACACTTTCACAAGATTGTGTTCTTTCCTCTTTTCTTCACTGCCTCTGCCCTGGGAATAAACAACCATCAGTGAGTTCTTCACTTCTAGTCATCAGGTTTCCAACTGTAACCCTCACTTTGCTTCTCATTTCTGGATGCTACTATTTAAGGCAGCTTCCAAGTGCATACTCACTTGTGCACCATCTATCACCCATAGACTGAGGGGTCCAAATGTGGAATATTTAGTAGCTATCACTGGAATTATATCTACTAAACATTTAATATATTAAGCATTTAAAAATTTACCTTTTGAAAAGGTAATGCATTCACTTGATTCAAACAACAAAGTGTTTAGAAATGAGCAGTTTCCTTTCCACCCCTGTTCCCCATCTATTCAATTCCCATCCTTCCAGAGTTTTTAAGTGCATATTCAAGCCAATACAAATATAAATTCTGTTTTTCGTTTTATATAATACATATAATTATATATGTATTATTCTCCCTTTTTCACTTAACAGTGTTTCTTGGAGTTCTTTCCATAACAGTGGGAAAATATCTCAGATATATTTCACTTTAATAATATATATTGGAGCTCTTTTCCACATCATTGTGTGGGTATAGCATCATTTATATCACCAGTCCCATATTGATGGGCATTTGGGAAATTTTCAATCTTTTGCTATTAGAAACAATACTGCAATAAGTACTTTTGTTACATAGATTATTTCATACTTGTGTAAATGTATTTGTAGGGTAAAATTTTAAAAGTGGAATTGCTGACCAAAGAGTGTATGTTATTATAATTTTATAGGTACTACCAAATTGCTCTCTATAGAGGTTGTACAATGTACACCCCCACCAGAAACGCGTGGGAGTGACTGGTTACCCATGTTCTTGCCCACAAAATGTGTTCTTGAACTTTTGGATTTTTTCCAATCTGATGGGTGAAAAATGTTATCTTAGTGTAGTTTTAATTTCTATTTACCTTATGAGTGAGTTTGAATATCTTTTCATATGTTTAGGAGCCATTTATATTTCCTTTTTTGTGAAATGTGTCTTTTATCCCTACCTTTCTGGGTGGGGGGGTGGGAGGGGGAGCGGTTGGTTGTTTAAAATCACCCTGTGGCTGTTGTGTTTAATTTGCCCGTTGTAATGTGAGTTGCAACATGTCCGCCATCCCCGTTTGTTATTGTCTTTCATCTTTGCTTATGGTGGTTTTGCTAAGTAGATTTTTTTTTTAAATGTAGTTGATTTTGTTATACTTTTATGACTTCTGGATTTTGGGTCATAGTTAGAAAAGCCTGTCCCATTACAAAGTTGTAAAAGAATTCTCTCATATTATCTTCTATTATCTTTGTGGTTTCTATTTTACACTTCAGTTTTTACCCATTTTTCTTGGTGTATGGGTGATGGATGGGTCCAACTATATTTTTCTCCGAATGGCTACTCAGTTGCCCCAGAAGCATTTGTGAATAGTCCATCTCTATGTTGTTTTGTTTCTTACAAAAGCAAGACTGATTTATCTATTTTTTTTCACACCTACTTTGCTGTGATTGAATATAAATACTGTTCTCTGTTTTCCTTCCTATAGAACACCTTTCTTAACGACAGTGGCAATAATGTCTTTCACCCTGCTACCTCCTTGCTTGCCTCAGCAACACCCACAGCCTGGCAACCAGTTAATATTTGAGTTGAATATAAGTGCTCAGAAAGCTCTCCAGGATTTTCCACTGAACATTAACTAGCTAAAAAGAAATCCTAACTGTAATCAGGTTCCTTAGAGGACTTCGAGCCAGGGATGTCTTCTGGCTCTCGCTAGCCATATTGACCAGCTATTGTAGAAGCTGAAGTCCACTACCTGAGTTCTTCACTCCTAAAGCAGTCCAGTACGAGTTGCTTCTTCCTCTGCAAGGTCATATCATCTGCCATCTCTGCTTTGTCTGACAATGTGGGAAATTACCTTCTATAGTTGGAGTGGGAACCATAATATGCCAAAAAACTGGTTTGAATCCTCTGTCATGCAGTGGCCAGCTCCAAAACCTCATTTACTGTGAAAGTGATTATGGAATGATTTGGGGAACATTTGTCTTCAACTTGAGACCCAGGCAGATTAGGTTTTTTCATAGGGAACCTGGGGAAAACCCTAGTACTGTTCTACCCAGGGGAGAGAATCCAAGCAGGCTGATGAAACCCAGTTTACTTGGTATCCTTACAAGCACGTACTAAGCTACTTGGGTTCATTTTACAGCTCCTTGCCTTGATAAAAGACTTCCTTCCACTTTTGAACCATTGCCCTAGGTGATTTTTCTTTTTCAGACTTGTCCAGGCTATCTTGCTTGTTCCTTATTACTGAATCTTTTTTGGGAATCCTATTTCTTATCTGTGCCTTCAGACTTTCCCCTGATGCTGATGGTGTGTTCTTTGTCCAATACCAAATTGACTTAAAATTATTTTGGCCAAAACCAATTTTGTGAACACAGACTGGCCAACTGGCAGTTTGGGTAAAAAAATGATTTGACTTAGAGAGAGAGAGAGAGAGAGAGAGAGAATATCCTAAGTTAATTAAATTTTTGAGTAGTGGTAATTTTAGAGTATTATGGGGTGATTAAACACTTTGATTCATTTTTTTAGGGATTTTTCTAACTTTTCTTCTTTTATATTTCAAATCAATTTTCAGCTACAAGAATACTTTGTTGCTTATGATATCAAAAAGTTAAAACAACCTCGTTTCCCAACCTTAGGAATAGTTGGACAAGCTTGATCTTAACTACAAGGCAGTTAAAGGTTAATTGGAACAACGAAAACATAAACATCAAACGATAAGATAAAAACATGTTTCCTTTTTTTCCCCCTTCTTCATTAAAAAGGCAGTGTATGTGCAGTACAGGACACTCAGAAAAATGTAGATAAGAAATAGAAGGACAAAAGAAAAAAAGCCGTAAGTTCATTCCAGAATAACCACTGTTGTCCTTCCCTGTCTTTTCAAATGCATTTTATACACATACACTCTGCATGTTGTTTGTAATCTGCCATTATTTAAGCATTCTTCAGTTACTGATTAGTCACCTTTGTGTAGGATTAGGTTTTGGTTCCATTTTGGTTTTTGTCTGGAAGCTGTGGACTGGGCCATCTTCACTGTGAATAGATGGCCATTCTTTTTTTTCCTTCTGTCCATCAATCTTGCCTAGGCCCACATCCAGACTGGGCCCCAAAGACGCTCTGCTTCCTGTAAGTGAGATAGTTTGTAAATGAAGCCATTCTGCCAAGCTTTTCTATGGATTTAGGAAAGGGGTCAGTTTTCAGAATTCGTGTGGAACTCTGATTATATATAAAATAATTCTTGGAGTTTGTGCTTGATGTATATTATATTTATATATATGTAAATTACATAGGGAGAATAAAGAGGGAAAGACTAGATTGAATTTCCACTAAAATGAAAATAACGGGGCGTTGCATTAGAGAAATCCATGATCATTGGAGGGAAATTATTTAAAGAGACTTTCTCTAAATCAGTGTTGGCAAATATACTCTGTATTGTGCCCAAACCCAAGTCCATGGAAGACATCACTAATGAGTCATGTCACTGTTTTTCACTGATCCAAACTCCGCTTTGGATCATTCTTAAATTGGGGTTCTAGATAGCTGTATCTACTGGAATAGGTGTGGAACACCAATCTCTTTGCCATTCTTGCTCTAAAATGTTGCATTAAAGATTTTTTTTTTTAAATAGTGGATTGAATAGAAAGTTTTAATAAAATGTTTTATATCTGATGAATAAGTTTATGATGGTAAATATGAGATGTGAGCAGGCAGTAATTATCTGAGTCTCACGCAAAGCACATGCCTCATTGTTATGATCATGGAAGAAGCATAATTAAATTACAGTTTTGTTCTGGAGTGAAAACAATGTCACAGTAATACTCATCATTATAAATTGCCCATGGTATGGTCATGGCGATTGACTCTCTCCAGCATTCGTTCTATCCCAGATGATTAGTGTAAGTAATTATGGTTGATCCCATTTCCTTTGCCAGTGAAGGCTTAGGCATGGCCTGTAACCTGTTCTGGCCAATGAGATTTGAAAGGAAGTCTGGAGGAGGGCCAGAGTGCTTCTGGGAAAGAGTTTCTTATTCCTAAAAAGAGATAAAAGAAAGAGATGGTACCTTTTCTTCCTCTAATGATGTTATGAGAGAATGTAATGGCTATAACTGCTCAGGCCATCTTAGAACAATGAGAAAAAGTAGCTTTGGATGAAGTTCATCTAGAAGGTAACAGAACGAGAGAAGAAACCTGAGTCCTTGATGACCTTCTTGAACTGCTGATTGTATTTTTGGTCTGCTCTATCTCTGAACTTCTAGTTCTGTGAGATAATACAGCGTGATTTGGGATTTTGTCACTTGTAGCCAAAAGCATTCTGAGTGGTTATACCTACTTTGTCCCAAGCAGACTCATGTCCGATGGATTTGATTTTATTATGATACATTTACTTTTATCAGGGCTCTTCCTTCTCCTGACTTCTGGCTTCATAGAGTGTGTGCAGATTCTTGGCCAGTTCTTGTCTTGATCTTCTCTAAGGGACGTTGCCTCAGACCAGGGTTCTTCAGAGAAAGCAGTAAAGAACTGGTGTATTTTCTCATCTTGTGTCTTTTACTCATGGCATAGAGTAAGTAGTACCAGGAATGTGTACAGGTCAGGGTATTTGAGTCTTCATTATGGCTTCACTGTTTCGTACCCATGATCTTGGGCAAGTCACTTGAAGACGTTGAGTTTCTTCTTTGAAATTTGTTACTGATGGTCTTTTTTTTCCTTCATGGTATTGTGATTCAAATGAAGTCATGTGAACATGGTAAATTTTAAAAAGTCGAGTTTTTAAAAAATGAATAGTCAGGCTTGGTTGGATTTTCTGATTATTTTCCAGTGAATTAATGTCAAAATCTCTATATTCAGCTCTGTGTAGCGCTTGTTAGCCTGTAAGAAAGGCAAGAAAGTGTGATGTGGGTCATAATAATACAAGTAATTAGGGATTGAAGTTGATATTTTAGTGGCAACTTACAGCCTGAAATAAAGTGAAAGGACCACACAATTATGAAGGAGAAATAAAGGTCAGAATGTTTATCTTGAGGCTTGATTCTAGTTCAACCAGAAATTCTGACGAGCCAAATTTGGGGAAAGAGAAACCAGTAGAAGAAACACCCCCCTCTAGTGGCGAGGGGCCAGGTTCTATACTTTGGTTGCTAAGATGGGTGACTAGGGAATGAATGGCTTCTTAGCATGTTTTTTAAGTTTTGTTTTTTGTTTTTCTTTTAAAGATTTTACTTTTAAGTAATTTCTATATGCCCTGTGGGGTTCAAACTTAAAATGCATGTTCTACCAACTGAGCCAGCCAGGTGCCCCAGGATGTTTTTTAAGTTTCTTAAGAAGAATCCCAAGGATCTAGAGTCAGAACTTTTAAGGAAGATCTTTAGCCCATCTTCCTTATCAAGGGAGTTAACACATTTTACAGAATAAGTAGTATTTTGGCAGTCTCATGTGGAATTGATTGAAAAATATAGATGCTACAGTTGGAAGTGGTTCACAGTTTACTTTTTTTGTAGGTCATTTAAGAGCATGAGAATTAGGAGACTATTGTTGCTAAATTTCTTATTGATCTGAGATAATACAGTATGTACCTTTATAAATCCATTTGTAGGGGGATAAAGCCTATATTTAAAGTTATGGGTATGCCATACAGTAGTATTCACCTATATATACAAAATAATGGGGATGGCTTTCCTAAGTATAATTATTGATTTGAAATTTTTTAGTGGCCATCCTGAGAACTGAATGTTTAACATGCATCTTGGAGGTGATTTAATTGCTTTCTATGGAAAGGTAGTGAAATTAGGTAGATTAAAATAACATATTACCCACAATTCAGTGGTTTGGTGGGAACACCTAATGCATTATTGAAGGACATCTCGTTTTAAGGATGTATGTTGTTGATGGTAATAATTACAAGTGATCTAAGGATGATTTGAGTGCCATTCTACTCTAATACAGAATAGAATGATTAAGGCACAAGAAAATAAATTCTGGTACCAGACTGCATTATCAAAGTGCCATTTTTAAAAATTTTAATGTCAAACTTCCTTGCCCTGAAGGGAAGACATTTGCAGCTTGCAGTAGAACCAACCTCTCAATAACTTAAAATGTGTCTGAAGATGTTTTATGTGAAATAAAAATGGAAACATTCTCTCGGAAATATGAACTTGTACATTGGTAAAGTAAGATTATAGAGTTATGAAGTGAACTTTTGTATGTAACTTGTGGAACTAATATCCTTAGTTTATGGTTATACTTCATAAATATACTTGATTTTAGAAAGAAGAACTAGGTCTGGCAGTAGATCAGGATCTACCTACTGGGGAAAACCAGAAATAGGAGGAAGAGATTATTAATGGTTCATTCTTCACCGAGAAAAATTCAGTATGGAATAATTAAGGTCAGCTACAGAAAGAATTATGATTATGTTAAGTGAGTTCACAGATATTGTTGAAGGCAAATCAGCTAGAACTGATTTGTTAATATATATGGGGGCAATAAACCAATTAGATAGTCTCTTTACTAAATTAGTATGACAGTAGTAGAAGATTATCTGGAGGGAAATAAAATAGACGATAGGGTTAGTGGTAATTAGGCCTTCATTAAATCCTAGCACTAAAGAGGTACTATGTATATTAGTGATAGCTTAATTCTATACATAAAATTGGATATTAAGAATTGATAGAATGTTGGCATTGTTAAAATTAGGCACGTTGATTTTTGTGTAAAGGGTTGCAGCAAGTGGATTTGAATAAAGAGCCTGTGCTCCAAACCTCATTTGAAATTCCAGATAAAGTATAAGAATAATAATAATACATATTCACATAGGATTTTACAGTATTCTGAGTGTTTTCAGATCCATGATTTCAGCTTAGTCTTATCAGAACTCTGGGGGATAGTAGCACAGGTCTGATTATCCCATTTTTACTAATAAGGCAGTGGAGGCTCAGGGAGGCTAATGGACTTGCTAAGCAGCAAATAGGGACAAAACTGTCAGGTGTGGTACTTGAACCCAGGGCTTCTTACCAAAATGCCTTTGTTCACTGTCTCCTGGGGCTGCAGTAACCAATTATCACAGATCCGGGGTATAAACAACAGAAACGTATTTTCCCACAGCTCAGGAAGCCAGAAGTTTGAAATCAAGGTGTTGGCAGGCAGCACCCCTCTGGAACCTCCAGAGGAGAATCCATTCTTTGCCTCTTCTGGCTTCTGGTGGCTGCTGGCATTCCTTGACTTACGGTTGCCTCACTCCAGTCTCTGCCTCTGTGTTCTCATTGCCTCCTTCTTTTCTGCTCCGTGTCTTTTCCTCTTCTGTCTCAAAACACTCTTGGCCTTTCTCTGGAAAGGACTTTCTCTGATAAGGACTGGCTTTAAGACTCCACTTGTGATTAGATTTAGGGCATGCCTAGATAAGCCAGGATGATTTCCTCATCTCAAGATCCTAAATTACATCCCCAAAGGCCCCTTATTCAAAGAAGGTGATAGTCATAGGTCCTAGGTATTAGGGCATGAACATATCTTTTCAGGGGCCACCATTTAACCCCACTACATTTATTATATGCAATTTAATTCTTTATCTTCCTTTTGGATTGAAAAAATAATCAATCTTCCATGTGAAGATAGGTAGTGGACTTAGGGAATTTTTAGCTAGTATCTAGAGAGGAACATTTAAAATATTTCTGGTTGGTGCTAAGTGCTTAGTAAGTAGAATTGACCTAATACAAGAGTTCCACCAAATTGTTATGTTGGCTTTCGCATTCACAGAACTATAAAAGATGGGATTAAAATAAGTTAAAGTAACATTTGACTATTCACGATTAACTATTAAAAGTTGGCTTTTTTGTTTTTGTTTCTTGTGCTAGAAGAGGTGTATGTGTATGTATGTTTTGCATTTTGTTAATGACCTTGGTATGATCAGTTTCTTACATCACATGGGCATTCTAATTTGGGTCATATAAATCAAGATTCATATATGTAACTCTTTGAGGGAAGGGGCTCCATGTGTCTTACTTACGGTTAGAACTCCAGTATACTGCTTGACACATAACATAGATGTGCTCAAGTAATTTGCTGAATGAACGAAATAACTTTTTTATGACATTCAAATCACGTAGCCACAGATCCCATACTAGTTCACTTTTTGGAGGGTCCTGAGTGGCAATAACAATAAGATCTACTCATTGTAGGAGAATCCTCCATGTCTCTCAGAGATTGCACTGTGAGTACATTTGCTCTTTTTTTTTTAATGTTTATTTTTGAGAGAGAGAGACAGAGACAGAGAAAGAGACAGAGAGAGACAGAGTGCGAGCAGGGGAAGGGCAGAGAGGGAGACACAGACTCCGAAGCAGGCTTCAGGCTCCGAGCTGTCAGCACAGAGTCTGACGCGGGGCTCGAATCCATGAACTGTGGGATCATGACATGTGCCAAAGTCGGATGCTTAACTGACTGAGCTACCCAGGTGCCTCAAGTCCATTTACTCTTGACAGAGCTTACAACTTTTTTCATCTATAATAATCTTGAACTCTAGGCCAAAAAAACTGTCATCCTTGCCTTGTTCACATTAATAAAAATTAATCAATGAGATTCCTTCAGCCCATCAGTTCACTACTCACTAGCATGAGCTCAGGTAGCATTAGAGGCAGTAGCATGGGGCCTATTGTACAGCTTTTCAGATCATTAGTGCTAAACATTAAGGTCTGGGGAAGGTTCTGGCTTTTGCCTTCTCAAAGGTCTACAAAGTTTTCACTTTCTGATACAAATTCCAGTGTTAACAGATCGAAGTCCAGTGATTATAATGAACTATGTGCCAGACTCTTCTGGGTATTCTCGCAAATACTGCTTCCAGCCAACCTTAGAAGTGAAGTACTGTCATCATTCCTGTTTTACAGAAGCACAAAGAAGTTAAGTAACTTGCCCAGGTTCACACCAAGATTTGAAGCCAGGTAGTCTTACTGCAGAGCCTATGTGCTTAGCCATCTCCAGTGCTGGCCTCATGCTCATTTGTTTGTAAGTAACCTGTTCTTTCTTTTTGAAAGTTTATATTTTTCTTTATTAAACTTCAGAACTTTTGCCAGGATATATCTAAGCTGTATGCCTTTTTTCATTTATCCTGCCTGGCACACAGTGAGTGCTTTTGATCTAAGAACTCTAGTCTTCTCCTGAGGGAAGTTTTCTTGCACTATGTTTTGATTATTGCTTTCTCCACTGCGGTCCCTCTTGAGTTTCTTTTATTTGCAATGAGGGCTCCTAGATCTGCCCCCCATTTCTCTTTCCTTTTCATTCAGGAATTCCATTTCTTTTATTTTTGATTTGGATATGTGATAACTCATTCACTTGCTTTTCCAGATAACAAGTTTGTTCTTTTAAGGGTTGGTTCTACTGTTTAATTCCTCAGTTGAAATTTGAAGTTTATAAATTGTTCAAAGAATTTCTCAGTCTATTATGTTTATCCATATTAAAATATCATAATCAAGTAAACAAGGTTTATTTGAGATGTGTTAAGGCTGTTTCAACATTAGGAAATATTAATTTAATGTATCACTTTAATAGATCAGAAGAAAAAAAATTAGGATTATTTCCCCAGATATTACAATGGTATTTGATAAATCAGTATTCATTCATAATAAAATGAAGAAATAAAAAACAGTTCTTGGTAACCCAGGAGATGAAAGATATTTTCTAATAGCCATTGTCGTACTTAACATTGAAATAACTTAAGGGATATTTCCTAAGTGTATTCTCTGAACTGTGGGTTTTTAATTTAAAATTTTGTTTTTATTTCATTGATGTATATTTATATCCTTTTACCAATACCACGTTGTCTTAAGTGCTTAGTTTTATATTAAGTACAGAAATCAGGTAATGTGAATTCTCCTTCCTGTTTCTCTTTTTCAGAGTTGTTCCACTCATTCTAGGTCCTCTGCTTTTCCATATAAAGTTTAGAATCAGTCTGCCAAATTCTACCAAAAACTATGCTGGAATTATTTTTGAGATTTCATTGAATATGTAGTTCAATTTGGAGAAGACTTGATATTCTAACAATATTGAGTCTTCCAATCCAAGAACATGTTACATAGTGCCAGTTTTACTTAGGTCTTTTTTATTTATCTCTTTAGTTTTGTTTTTTTTTAAAGCATACATATTTTGCATGTATTTTGTTAGCTCTATCTCATATTCTGTTGCTATTTTACATGATACTTTTTTAAATCAAGCTTTTAATTTTAATTCCAGTATGGTTTAACATATAGTCTTATATTAGTCTCAGGTGTACAATATAGTGATTCAACACTTCTGTACAACACCTAGTGCCTGTCACAAGTGTACTCCTTAATCCCCATTGCCTATTTCACCTGTCCCCCCGCCCATCTTCCCTCTGGTAACTACCAGTATGTTCTCTATAGTTAAGAGTCTATTGCTTGGTTTGCCCCCTTTTCTCTTTTTTTTCCTTAGCTTGTTTGTTTTGTTTCTTAAATTCCACATATGAATGAGATCATATGGTATTTGTCTTTCTCTGACTTATTTTGCTGAGCATTATACTCTGTGGCTTCATCCATGTTGTTGCAAATGGCAAGATTTAATTCGTTTTTATGGCCAAATAATATTCCATTTTATGTATGTATGTGTGCATACACACACACACGTACACACATATATATACACACCATATTTTCTGTATCCATCTTTGAATGGGCACTTGGGCTGCTTCCATAATTTGGCTGTTGTAAATAATGCTGCTATAAATATAGAGGTGCATGTATCTCTTTGAATTAGTGTTTTTGTATTTTTTTTGGTAAATACCCAGTAATGCAATTGTTGAATTGTAGGGTAGTTCTGTTTTTAACTTTTTGAGGAACCTTCATACTGTTTTCCACAGTGGCTGTCCCCGTTCACATTTCTACCAACATGCACAAGGGTTCCCCTTTCCCCACATCCTCACCAATGCTTGTTTTTTCTCATGTTTTTGATTTTAGCCGTTTTGACAGGTGTGAGGTGATATCTCATAGTTTTGATTTGCGTTTCCCTGATGATGAGTGATGTTGAGCATCTTTTCGTGTATGTGTTTGTTGGCCATCTGGATGTCTTCTTTGGAGAAATATCTGTTCATGTCTTCTGCCTATATATAGATTTTTTAAGTTTATGTATTTGAGAGAGACAGAGGTAGCACAAGCAGGGAAGGGGAAGAGAGAGAGGGAGAGAGAATCCCAAGCAGCTCTGTAGCACAGAGCCTGACATGGGGCTCAAACTCATGAAACCTTGAGATCATGACCTGAGCTGGAACCAAGAGTTGGACGCTTAACTGACTGAACCACAAAGGCACCCCTCTGCCCATTTTTTAAATTGGATTGTTTGTTTTTTTGGGTGTTGAGTTGTATCAGTTCTTTATATATTTTGGGTACTAACCTTTTTTTGGATATGTCATTTGCAAATGTCTTCTTGCATTCAGTAGGTTGCCTTTTAGTTTTGTTGATTGTTTCCTTTGTTGTGCAGCTTTTTATTTTGATGCAGTACCTGTAGTTTACTTTTGCTTTTGTTTCCCTTGCCTCAGGAGACATATCTAGAAAAATGTTGCTATGACTGATATCAGAGAAATTACTGCCTGTGTTTTCTTCTAGGATTTTATGGTTTCAGGTTCCACATTTAGGTTTTTAATCCATTTTGAGTTTGTTTATTTATTAAAAAAATTAAAAAAAAAATTTTTTTTTTTCAACGTTTATTTATTTTTGGGACAGAGAGAGACAGAGCATGAATGGGCGAGGGGCAGAGAGAGAGGGAGACACAGAATCGGAAACAGGCTCCAGGCTCTGAGCCATCAGCCCAGAGCCCGACGCGGGGCTCGAACCCACAGACCGCGAGATCGTGACCTGGCTGAAGTCGGACGCTTAACCGACTGCGCCACCCAGGCGCCCTTAAAAAATTTTTTTAACGTTTAATCATTTTTGAGAGACAGAAAGAATGAGTATGAGCAGGGCAGGGGCAGAGAGAGAGGCAGACACAGAATCTGAAGCAGGCTCCAGGCCCTGAGCTGTCAGCACAGAGCACAACGTGGGGCCTGAGCCCGTGAACTGTGAGATCACAGTCTGAGCCGAAGTCAGACACTTAACCGACTGAGCCACCCAGGTGCTCCAGTTTTGAGTTTATTTTTGTGTATGGTATAAGAAAGTGGTCTGGTTTCTTTCTTTTTCATGTAGCTGTCCAGTGTTCCTAACACCATTTGTTGAAGAGATTGTCCTTTTCCCTTTGGATATTTTTTCCTGCTTTATCAAAGATAAATTGATGTTGCAGTTGTGGGTTTATGTTTGTGTTTTCTATCATGTTCCATTGAGCTATGTGTGTATTCTGTTTTGGTTACTACAGATTTGTAATATTTTGTGAAGTCTGGAATAGTGATACCTTCAGTTTTGTTTTTCTTTTTCAGGATTGCTTTGGCTATTTGGGGTCTTTTGTGGTTCCATACAAATTTTAGGATTGTTTGATTTAGTTTTGTGAAAAATACTGTTGGTATTTTGATAGGAATTGCATTAAATGTGTATATTGCCTTGGGTAACATAGACATTTTAATAATATTTGTTTTTTCAATCCATGAGCATGGATGTCTTTCCATTTCTTTGTGTCATCTTCAGTTTCTTTCATCAGTGTTATAAAATTTTCAGACTATAGGTCTTTCACCTCTTTGGTAACTTTACTCCCAAGTATTTTGTTATTTTTGGTGCAATTGTAAATGGGATTGTTTTCTTAATTCCTCTTTCTGCTCTTCGTTATTAGTGTATAGGGATCTGGAGTTTTATTAAAAAAAAGGTATTTTAGTATGTTGGTTACAATAAGGCAACATATTTTAACAAACACCAACATTTCAACACCTTAATACAGTAAGAACTTATTTCTCCTTCATGTAATACTCCCATGTGGATGTTTCTGGTTGATAAACAGTTTTTCTCTGTATGGATTCAGGGACTCAGGTTCCTTGCATCATGTGGCTCTGCCATTTCCTAAGGCCTTGACATCTTCTCTTTCCAACTGGCAGAAAGGCAAGGATATGGTGGAGAATGCACATTCTCTTCTCAATTACTTTGGTCTTGACACAATGCACATCATTTCTGTTCACATTCTTACATTCCATAGGCCAGATAGGTGGTCTCACCTATCTGTAAGGTGTGTTTGTATATTGGTAGTGGGGCGGGGGGCATGGGAGAATGGGAAATAGTATCACCTGGGCAGCCACACGTAAGGGAAAGGAATAGACGTTCTCATTTGTAATTGGCAAGATGACACCTCTGAATAGAAGACACTGTGGTAATTAATATCTTTCAAATTTTAAACTATACATATCCTTTGAACTTAAAACTCCACTTCTAGCAGTTTTTACTGAATATATATTTACAAATGTGTACCTATTTACATTTTAAGGACACATCTAGTAACGTTGTAGTAGCAAAATATTAGAAATATCCTGAATGTCCATCAAAGGGGACTGGATGGGGGCGCCTGGGTGGCTCAGTCAGTTAAGCATCCGACTTCAGCTCAGGTCACGATCTCGAGGTCCGTGAGTTCGAGCCCCGCGTCGGGCTCTGGGCTGACAGCTCAGAGCCTGGAGCCTGCTTCCGATTCTGTGTCTCCCTCTCTCTCTGCCCCTCCCCCGTTCATGCTCTGTCTCTCTCTGTCCCAAAAAAAAATAAATAAACGTTGAAAAAAATTTAAAAAAAAAGGGGACTGGATAATCAAGTGGTTATATTTTCATACAATGGAACATTTTGTAGCTACTAAGAGTAATAAGGCAGTGATAAGTGTATTGCCTGGGAGATTTAAAAAATGAGGTACAGGATTGTGTGTGCATGGCTACCACTTATTTAAAAAGAAATATATACACATACACAAAATATCTGTGGAAGGATCACAAGAAACCAGTAACAGTGGTTGTTTCTGGTTACAACTAAAAGGTGATTGGGGAATGGGATGGGAGAGAGACATGCTTTTACTGTATACTCATCTATACCTTTTGATATGCTCCTTTTTAAATATAAAGAAGTTAGTTGTAGAAGTATAGTAAATGACATGGAAAGATGGTTATAATATATTGTTGCCTGAATAAGCTGTTGACTGAAAGGAATGTACAATAGGGTTTCAGTTTTATAAATAAATAATTTTTAAGTGGCATATACAAAAAATACAGTGTTTTTTTAGTGATTTTTTGCTTATCTGTATTTAAGATCTTGTAAATAATGCGCATCTATCACCTTTGTAATTAAAATATATAAATAAAAATAAAAGAAGAAATACAATGAAAACTTTCCCTAGTACTCCCTGAAGTTAACCCTGCCATGAAATCTTTCCCCATTTCAGCTGAATGCCTCTTATTTGCTTTCATGCTACATTTTTCATACATTCATCACACCTTGAATTGCATTATCACATACACATTTATCTTACCTACTCTGTACATTCTTTTAAAGGCCTGGATCTTACCAGATGCATCCAGATTCCCTGTCTATGCCAAGAACAGTGTCTTTCTCATAACAGGTGTGCAGTAAGTACTGAGTTGGTGCTTGAAGCAGAGAGCACAGTGAGTAAAGTGGTTGTGCATTTTGTTGTTTTGTGATGCAACCTGTATTCAATACTGTACCAGATTCACTCTGTAGTTATGCCGGGGCCCATTAGGTGCAGTGCAAAGCATGTGGGTGAAAGGCTTTCCTTTCTAAAAGGATCTCTTGGTTGTCCCTAGAGATCTCTGTCTCTACATCTTAGATTAGTTAGTGTGGTTTGGTTATAGAAATATATATAGCAAAAATGACATAAAGTTGAAAATAAATTTAAGATTAATCAAATTGCTGATGACATGGTTCTGCTGTTTTACAGGTGAGACACTCCTACCTGCTTATTTTTTAAAGATTTAAAAAAAAATGTTTATTTACTTTTGAGAGAGAGAAACTGCAAGCGGGGGAGGGGCAGAGAGAGAAAGGGGGACAGAAGATCCCAAACAGGCTCTGTACTAACAGCTGCTAGCCCAATGTGGGGCTCGAACTCATGAACCAGGAGATCACGACCTGAGCCAAAGTCTGACGCTTAACCGACTGAGCCACCCAGGTGCCCCTCTGCTTGGTATTTTAATTTAGATCAGTTTGCTCCTATTTTTCTCTCCATATTACTTTCCTTTCCCCATTTGTGTCTTTTTGCTACAACGTCTCCTTGTACACATAACTTTAGTTCTGTTATGGTTATAGGGGCCAGTTATGCATGAGAAGAGATAGAATTGGGAGCTGATAATGTTACTTACAGCAGTTAAGATTTAAAAAAAAAAAATTTTTTTTTCAACGTTTATTTATTTTTGGGACAGAGAGAGACAGAGCATGAACGGGGGAGGGGCAGAGAGAGAGGGAGACACAGAATCGGAAACAGGCTCCAGGCTCCGAGCCATCAGCCCAGAGCCCGACGCGGGGCTCGAACTCCCGGACCGCGAGATCGTGACCTGGCTGAAGTCGGACGCTTAACCGACTGCGCCACCCAGGCGCCCCTTAAGATTTTTTTTTAATTGAAATTGCTTGAGAATTGCTTTGATGGCCTGGCTTCTCTTCATGTCCCAGTTTTATTGCTAGATTTCTTGCCACTTTATTGCCTTATTCTCCATTTTTCTTCCCTATGTTCTAGTCACAGAGATTTACTCAGTATACCCCAAAAGTTCTTTCTAAGGCCTTTCCTCAAAACTTTTCTTACCGGGAGGTTCTCTGCATATGTCCATTAATTTAAGTACTACCTTCCCACAAAGAGCCAGTTCACATGCCACCTCCTCAAAGAAGTCATTACAGATCCTCTTAGTCAATTTCAATATACTCATTCTTCCATTAAATCATTATACCCTCATTAGAGTGCTAATTAAAGTTTATTTATTAATTTTTTCATTGTGTACACATTCATTGAGTGTCTACTGTGCATAAATTGTTCTGGGAGCTAGGGTAAGAGACTGTTAAGACAGTTTTCAAGAAGCTTACAGAATAGTGGGGGAGGCATATGAGCAGGATAGTTTCAGTACAGTGTAATAAGTACAGTGGGTGTGTGCAGGACTCTGTGGGAGCCCAGAGAGGGAGCATCTAATGTAGCAGGGGTTGGGGAATTCCAGAAAGATTTGAGCTGGACATTGGAGAAATGGAGGTAGAGAAAGGAATTTCCCAGACTAATGGAACAGCACATTGTAAGTCACTGAGATGTGAAATGTCTTGCATATCTGAAGAATAAGTAGCTCAGGCTGCAGTGTGGTTGGGGGAAGTGGCAGGAGATGCATTCAAGGAGGCAAGACAATGGAATCGTGATGGACCTTTTGTGCCAAGCTAGGCACACGAGCTTTCTGAAAGCAGTATAGAGCCCTTGAAGGACTTTATGTAGGGGACAACTAAGTAAGCCTTGAGTTGTTTTTCTCGATGGTATGAATCAAGTCTTATACATCATGGTATCACCTTAGCACCTAATACAGAGCTTGATACTAGAGGCCAGTAAAATTGAACTGGGTTTGCTGGGTACTGCTTTAATTCTTTTCAAGAATTAATTTATCTGAAATAATAACAGTAATAGTGTTGAACACTTTTGCACTCTGTCAAATCTATAAGCATTATCTTACCTAATCCTTACTACTCTCTAAGCATAGGGGCTTAGAGCATTTAAGTGAGGGGACCACCATAATAGTTAAGTCTGCTTAGGTTTGAATTTCAGCTCCTCCAGTTACTAGTTTTGGATCTCAAAGTTACATTTGTGCTTCAGTTTCCTCATCTGTAAAATTATAATGATAATAATACCTCATAGGGAATTGTGAGGAGTAGTGATACATGTAAAAACATGTAAAGTGGTTGGCCCTATAGTTGCTAAGTGATTACATGCCCAATAAATAATTAATTTTTAGCTATTATTAAGAAACACACCCCAAAGTCACAGGCACAATTAGTGGTAAAGCCCAAGATGAACAAGGCAATTTGACTTCAGAATCTTTAATTACTATTTATTCTATGTTATAACTGCTTCTGTGGTTATAGTGAGATGAGTAAAGATGGGTTCCAAGCAGTGAAACAAAATGAAGATTTTTAGTCAACATGGGAAATACCATTTGGGGTAGGGAGTTCTTAGGGGCTCTTCAAATTATCCTCACTTAAAGAACTCTTCCTTTGCTACCTTGCCTGCACTTTAGAGACTTATGTGAGAAGTATATCTCTGTAATTTAGGTAGATGATGTTAATTCCAGATTCATAGTTCACATAGCTATTGAACCTAGAGACTATTTTATAAAGGTCTCCCTCTAGGAGTTTGTCTGCTAGTGCTGGCACCCAGTATACAATGTCAAGTCTTGTAGCTCTGTTCCTTTTCTCCATACTCCCTAGATTTTTCCAACTTTAGGACCCAAGTGGGAGTCTTATGTTGGAGGATGTTGTGCAAACCACATGCGTAAAGAAAATAATTTACATTTTTCCTTTCTTAGCTTCTGGAACATCAGTGATTCCATCCTCCCACTTCTATTGGGCAGAAATTGAGGTATTCTCCTTATGCTCCCTCATCTTCTCCAAAAGGCACCACACACACACACACACACACACACACACACACACTCCTTGCCATACATGTCAGAGGGACCCAGCATAACTGCTTTTTTTTCTGATTCGAGATCCTAAGAACATACTAAGTCTTTGGTAATAGAGGCTCCCGCCAGCAATTCACTTTTTCTTCTCTGTTCTTATTCTTTCCAGTCATAACTGTCTTTCAGCTTTCTTTTTTTTTCACCAATTTATCCCATTATCCCTTGCATAGTGCTTGGTATATAGTAGGCATGCAATAAGTAGTTTTTGAAAGAATCAAAGAAAGGCAGGATGCATTGTATATTCAATACTTTAATGATATTAAATTACAGAAAAATGTGCAAAAATCTTGCCTTTAAGTTTCATGGGAACAGATTGGTGTTAGCAAGTAGGCCCCACCGTCACCTCCACTGCCACATTAGAGCTCCCACAACTTCAGGATTTATCCCCCTGAGTATATGTAGTAATGGGACTGAATGGATGCCTCACAAATAGAGATCTCCAGGTTTGGGGCAGGTCTGTCTCATGAGCTTTGTTATTTTTCCAAATTCTTTTGCAATTTCATGACTTCATAATGGAAGAGTTTCCACAAATTTAAGTCCGTATGGAAATTAATAAGTCATAGGAGACATATTGCTTACTGTTAGTAAAGGGTGGGGGAAAATAGAAGATATTCAGGGCCTATGGTTCAGAATAAATAACCTTCATAATTCTGGTGTCTATAAGGACTCAAATTTATGTAGACAGTGGTGCTGAGACAAACCCTCTTTCACTGGTTTCCTAGGAAAACCGTTAGAGATGTGAAAAAAGAGTCTTAAATTTTAGGAGCTTATGCTTGCCTGAAAGTCCAGACTCATGTTTAGTCTGGGCCATGATGACACACCAGTAGACTATCCAGACATGTTCAAGGCTGTGAACCTGGTCATTCAGGACTTTGTTTGACCTTGGATCTCATACAGTGTATTGCAGTATGCAGAAATAGTGTGTCGAAAGATGAAGAACATCTCCTGAAGCCCAAGAATGTCGTGTGTGTGTGTGTGTCTGTATCTATAACCTGGAGGTAATCTCCAAGACTTCAAATGAAAGTGATACCCAGGCTTGAATCTGGTGTGCTTCACGCACAAGTTTTGTTAACTGCTTGCTCTGTCTTCAAACCTCCTTAAAAAGGTTACTTTAAGGTTACTTTTCATACCTCTATAAGCAATTAGAAAAAGAAGACCAAATTAAACCCAAAGCAAGAAGATTAAGATAACAGCGGAAATCAGCTAGATAGAAAAGAGATAGTTAATAGAGAAAATTGACAAAGCCAAAAGTCTGTCCTTTGAAAAGTATAATAAAATTGATGAACCTCTACCATGATTGATAAGGATAGAAAACAGAAATTACCAACCTGAGGAATGAAAGAAATATCACTAGATCATATTGACATTAAAAGAATGATAAAAAAATAATATGGAAAACAACAATGTGGAAATTTTATACCATTAAATTCAACAAATTAGATGTTTTCAAATTACTTTAAATCATAACTTACTAAAACTAATACAAGATGGAATAGAAAATCTGAGTAACCCTTTATCTACTTAAAATTTTGAATTTTTGATTTAAAAAACCTTCCCGTGAAGAAAACTATAGGTTCAGATGATCTCTCTGAGGAGTACTATAAAACATTTAAAGAAAAAACAATATGAATGCTAAGCAAATTTAGAAAATAAAGGAGGAAGGAATATTTCTTAACTCATTTTATGAAGCAAGTATTACCCGGATACCAAACCTGAGAAAATTATTTCAAAAAAATGTTGCTGATCAGTATTTCTGTGATTATAGCCACTGCAATATAGTGAATGTTTGTGTCCCTCCAAGATTCATGTGTTCAAATCCTAACCTCCAATGTGATGGAGAAGTCAACAGTCTGCAACCTGGAAGAGGACTCTTACCAGACACTGAATCTGCTGGTGCCTTGATCTTGGACTTCATACCCTCCAGAATTGTGAGAAATAAATGTTTGTTGTTTAAAGTCACTCAGTCTATGGTATTCTGTTATAGTAGCCTGAAGTAAGACAGAAATCAGAATCCTTAATGAAATATTAACAGGTTGAATCCAGCAATATATGAAAAAGTTAGTACCTCATAATCAACTGGGGTCTATTCCAGGAATACAAAGCTGTTTAATCCAAAAGTTAATTAATGTATTTCACATATTAGTATGATAAAGGAAAAAATGTTTAATTCTCTCAATAAATGCAGAAAAAAACGTTTCACAAAATTCAACAATTCTTGACTTAGCAAATCAGGAATGGAAAGAATTTTATTTAACCTGATGAAGAGCAGCTACAGAACACCTATAGTAACATCATATTTAACATTAAAATATTGAAAGCCTTCCTCATGATTGAGAACAAAGTATGGATGTCCTCTCTTACTACTTCTGTTTCATATGGCACTGGAGCTCCTAGCCATTGCAATAAGGCAAGAAAAAGAAGTAAAAGCTATAAAGTTTGGAAAGGAAAAAGTAAAACCCTCTATTTCTCCCCAACATGATTCTTTACATAGAAAATCTTAAGTAAGCCCCAAAACAACTACTAGAACTTAGAAATGAATTTTAAAAGGCCAAAGTAATTTAGAAAAGCTATAGTGAATTTAATACATGAATTTAGAAAATGTAGAACATAAAGTCAATTGTATTTTTATAGATCAGCAAATAATTGGGAAATGCAATTAACAATATAATTCTGTATTCGATAACACCAAAAAACCATAATATACTTAAGAGATGGATCAGAGATCCAAACATAAGATCAAAACCATAAAACTTCTCGAGGGAAACAAAAACTTGGGTGAGGAAAAGATGTCCTAGAGACAGCATAAATGTCGCTGAACAGAAAGGAAAAAATTGATAAAATGGAACTAAATTTTTTTTAAAAAAATGTTTATTTTTGAGAGAGAATGAGCAGGGGAGGGGCAGAGAGGGAGAGGACAGAGGAACCAAAGTGCGCTCCTCACTGACAGCAGAGAGCCCGATGTGGGGCTAGAACTCACGAACTGTGAGATCATAACCTGAGCTGAAGTTGGACACCTAACTGAGCCACCTAAGCACCTCAGAATAAAAAGTTCTGCTCATCAAGTTATCATAGCAAAAACAAAAAGGGAAGACACAGATTGGAAGAAAATGTTTACAATACACATCTCCTACAAACCAGTAATAACTAGACAAACAGCCCAATATAAAATGGGTGAAAGCCTTGAGCAGGTGATTCATGAAGGAAGATGTATAAATAGTCAATAAGCACATGAAATTTGTCAGTACCATTAGTCTTCAGGGAAAACACAAAGTAAAAGTATAATGAGATACTATTTCATACCCACTACAATTGCTAAAATTAAAAAGACAACACCAGCTGTTGGTGAAGATGTGGAGAAACTGCTGGTAAGAGTATAAAATTACACAGTCACGTTGGAAAAATTTCTGGCAGTGTCTCATAAAATTAATCATACACCTGTGCTGTGGCCAGAAATCCTACTTCTAGGTATTTATCCAAGAGAAATTGCTATTCACACAGCAATTTTATTTACTCCAGTCCCAAAATGAAAAGTACCCAAATATCCATCAACAGAAGGATAAATTTTGGTATAAATCGTTTAAATACTACCCAGTAAGAAAAAAAGAATAATATATGCAGTAACAAGAGCAGATCCCCAAAACATCACGCTGAGTGTAAGAAACCAGACACAAAATAATACATAGTGAATGATTCTATTTATATAGAATTACAGAAGGGGTAAAACTTAGGTTGATAGAAATAAGAACATGGTACATGGTAATTTTCTGGGATGATGGAAATGTTTGATATCCTGATTGCGACCATGGTAGATAACATGGGTATATATATTTGTAAAAACCCATTGAATTGTACACTTATGGTTAGGCATTTCATTGTATGTATATTTTGCCTCTGTCAAAACCAAACTGACAGTTAACTGTATGCTATTGTAACAGTGGCCAAGGGGAGTTAAAGATATGAAGTTGGTCAACAATTATAGTGAAGAACAAAGAAAATGGGTGGTAATATTATTACAAGACAATAGTAGATTTCAAGGCAAAAGCATTATGTGAAACATTAAACAAAGTAATACGTTTTGTATTGATAAAAGGAAGAATTCATAAGAAATATATCTGGAAGGTATAGCCCAGAAATATATAAACCAAAATATGAACACAAGGGGGATTTGAGATGACCACAGCAACACAGTATTGACAAAGTAAGTGGAGAATAAGTAGATAAAGAATGAGGATATATAAAGTTTGAGAAAAATCAGTGATATATATTAACTCTATGCCTTATAAAGAGACAATATGCATTCTTTCCTGATGTCCACATTAGACATTTATAAAATGTGATTACATACTGGACCAGGTAGAAAACTTTAATATTCCAAAGTAGAAAATGTATAAGCCACAGTTGCTGACCAGAATACCATAAGATTTTGAAATTGACTAAAGCAAAACAATGTAGACTCTTGAATAATTTAAGACACTCTCCTAAATTACTTTTTGGGGCAAAGAGAAAATGTATACATTAATGACAATGAAAACCACTCCTAAAACTTAAGGGTATGGCCAAAGCAGAACTTAGACCAGATTTGGTGCCTTAAACATATATTTAATATTCAATATGAAACAAGGGAAGAATAAATGAAGATATTAGAAATAGAACAACGAATACAACTGAGGATATTGGCGATAGAAGCTCACCAAGTTAAATACAGAAATTACAGAATTGGTGGACATAAAGAGAGTGGAATGGTAAATCCATTGAGAATGTTGAGAAAAAACAAACAAAACCTCTAAGTCCAGTCAAGGAAGAGGAAAGGAAAGCCGCGATAGGGTTGGAAATGGGCATGGAATGACAGATATGAGGGAGAAGGAATTGCAAGTGAGAATGATGCCCACGTTCAAGCTAATAGATGATAAAATGGATGATTTTCCAAGGAAAAAAACAATCAAGTGTCCAAAATTAATTAAAGGAGACCTGCATATACTAAGTGGACCCACACAAAGAGTCGTAAAGATTGTTAAAGATCTGTTCCACCCAGAAAGCACCAGACTTTGATGATTTTATGGGTAATTCCTGGAAATGTTCCAGGGGCAGGTATTTCTTTTGATCAGTAAATATGTTGGATATTAGAAATGTAAGAAGTCTTCTCAATTTATTTTTTGAAACAAACATAAGTCTGATAACTAAACCTGACAAAACTGGTATACACACACAACTATGTCAATCTCACCTATGAAAATCAGTGTAAATAGTCTATATTAGAAAATTGACTTTTGTGCTGTGTTACACATATAATACCATAACCATGTTATATAGGGCTTATTTTAGCAATTTGTGGATTGTTCAACATGGAGTTTATTAGCATAGTTGATTACATTAAATAGGCTAAAAGGGGAATGAACATGATACCAGAAAGGCATTTAATACAATTTACCAGTTTTTAGCGATTTAACAGTCTTAGGAGATTTCCTTGACATACTAAAAAGCTCATTCGTGAGCAACTATGAGTAAACCTATTTAATGACAAAACCTTAGAAACATAAAGGTGCCAAATATCACTAAAAATATTTAACTTTATTATACTTTTTAACAGTATGATACTATTCCTAGCCATTGTAAACAGAGAAAAATAAGTATAAATATTGGAAAGGAGGAGACAAAATTATAATTATCTAGAAAATACTTAGAAAATATAAGCGAATCAAGTGAGGAACTTTTATTTTTTTTTATTTTTGAGAGAGTGCACAAGCAGGGCAGAGGCTGATAGAGGAGACAGAGGATCCGAAGGGGGCTTTCACATTGACGGCAGAGAGCCCAAGGTGGGCCTCAAACTCACCAACCATGACATCATGACCTGAGCTGAAGCTGGGGCCTTAACCAGCTGAACCACCCAGGCACCCCTCAAATGAAAACTTTTTAAAGCTAATATGAATTTTTGTGTCTGGTTAGAGTATGTGTGTACACACATATCATTATACCACATGACATACACACATGTATGTATATACACATGTATGTATATACATACACATATGTATGCTGATTTCACGTGTACATATGAACCAACACAAACCAACACAAACTGGCTAGAAAATATAATAGAAAAAAAGATCCCTTTCATAATTATGATAAATATATACAGGCACCTAGGGATTAACTTGGCAAGAAATAGGATTATATGAAGAAAGCAACAGAACTTCCTGGGGAACAAGAGAAGACCTGAATAAGTGGAGACAGACCACATTTCTGGCCAAAAAGACTCCAAATTATAAAAATGTGAATTTCCTCTAACTTACTCTAAATTCTAACCAAAATCCCAATGACACGTTTTGGGGATGTAACAAAATGATTCTAAAGTTTAGGTGGAATTACAAATATTCAAGGGTATCTAAAAAATATTTAAAAAACTTTTAATGTTTTTTTTTGACAGAGAGGCAGAGAGAGAGAGAGAGAGAGAGAGAGAGACAGAGCATGAGTGGGGTAGGGGCAGAGAGAGAGGGAGACCGAGAATCTGAAGCAGGCTCCAGGCTCTGAGCTGTCAGCACAGAGCCCGACGTCGGGCTCGAACTCACGGACCGCGAGATCATGACCTGAGCCAAGGTCAGACGCTCAACCGACTGAGACACCCAGGCACCCCTCTAAAAAATATTTTAAAAAGTAATGAGGGGAGAATTGCCCTGTAAGTTATTAAAATACATTAGGAAGCTGTTGTGTGGAACGAGTTCCAATATAGATCGGCAGGTCATAAGATTAGAATCAAAAGTCTAGAAACAGTCACAAGTGTATATAACATATTAGCATATAATGAAGTTATACATTAGTTTTAAATAAAAAAATATTGTATTATTTAATAAAATAGCGTTGGGTGGGGCACTAGTAAACTTATGTTGGAAAAGGCATTTTGGAGTTTTCCTGCCCCAAGCGCTCTTCACGATTTCAAATTCCCCCAACTCCCAAAGTTTTCCCATCCTTTGTAACTGCTTCCAATTTGCTCCACTACCTCTTTGTCCAAAATTCCTTTTATATTTTTTCTTGGACCCAGATTTATCTTCTTCCTCTCCAACTTTCCCTTTCCTGGATCTGTTTTTTTAGCTGATAATTCTTTCCTTTTCCAGTGTAAGACCTCGCAAGTCTTTTCTTTCTTCATGCACCTATCTCAAAAAGGCCTCATTACTGGGTTGGACTAAGCCATCTTTTTTTTTGAGGGATATTGAGGGTGGAGTGAGTAAATGGACTCAATTAGTGAATGGGGTCATCTGACAACTGCAGAATTTCCTTTGTAGGTCTAAAAGAGAAGAGGCTGTGGATTTTCAGGTCTTGATATTTTTGCCACCATCAGAATTGAACGCACTGTGGGTCATTTGTAAATTGGAATGCATTAATCACAAATGAAAGCAAGTCAGGGGTTTGAGGCTGGGTGGGCACTACTAAGAGGGCTCAGAGGTTCCCAGAGGTGGGTGGAGGAGGTCTAGCAGGCAGGGAATGCCTTCCTAAATAATAGGCTCCCACCAGAGTAATATTTGTATGTTGAGGGTTCCCACAGAGTTTTAAGAACGGTTTCTGCTACAAAAATGTTTGAAGATCACTTCTTAAGAAAACAATTAAATGATAAATATTTTCAATAAAAAATAGCTGCTTTAAAAAACAGTATGAATTGGGGGCACCTGGGTGGCTCAGTCTGTTAAGCCTTCGACTTCAGCTCAGGTCACGGTCTCTTGGTTCAGGAGATCAAGCACTGAGCCTGCCTTAGAACCTCTCTCTCCCTTTCTCTCTGCCCCTCCCCCACTCATTCTCTCTGTCTCTCTTTATTTCTCTCTCTAAAAAATAAATAAATATTAAAGAAAAAAAGCAGTGTGAATTGTAAATTAAATAGATACATGGCTACAAAAGACATCTAACAGTAGTTATATCTGAGTGGTGGGAAGTGAATGATAGATTTATTCCTTTTGCTTATATTTATTTAAAACATTTTATAGTGATAACATATTAATGTTATTTGTTTTTATTTTTATACCTTTGAGGTATAATTTGGATATGGTAAAATGCACAAACTTTAAGTATATCATTTTATGACATTCCACGTATGTATACACCTATGTGACCATCACGCAGATCAATATATAGACTATTTTTATCATCCTAAAGAGTTTCCCCATGGCCCCTGCCATTCAATGGCCCCACTCCCCATATCCCACCAGAGATAACCACTATTTTGACCTAGTTTAGATTAGTTTTGGTCTGTTTTTAAACTTATTTTATATGGAATCACAGAGTGTGTACCTGTTAGGTTTGGATTATTTTGCTCAATATAGTATTTCTGAGATCCATTCACATTGTTTTATATATTAATAAGTTTTCTTTAAATTGCTTGGTGATATTCCATTTAATGGCTGTATCACAATCTGTTTATTCTTTCCTTGTGGGACATTTGATTATTTACATTTTTTGCTATTCAGAATAAAATGGTTCTCAGGGGTGCCTGGCTGGCTCAGTTGGTAGAGCATGTGACTCTTGATCTCAAGGTTATGAGTTTAAGCGCCATGTTGGGCACAGAGTTTACTTAAAAAACAAAACAAAACAAAACAAACACACGAAAATAATGAAGTGGCTCTAAACAATCTTGTATGATTTTTTTTGGTAGACATATCATCCCTTTCTCTTGGACATATACCTAGGAATAGGATTACAGGAGATCTGCATCTTTAACTTTTCAAGACTTTGCCAATCTTTTCATCAAAGTGGTTACATGAATTTACTTCTCAATTAGCACTGCTTGAGAGTTGCTCATTCTGTTTTCCCTCTCCCACTGTAAAGTTCAAACAATACAGACTTTTCCCTATGGGAAGACCAAAACTAAGCCTGGAGGAATGTGGCAAAGCCAACTCTCATGTGGTCCAGTGTCCAATCCAAGAGAAATATGTAGAGAGCAACAACAGGTCTGTAGGTTGACAGTTGTTCTTGCTGTCTGTGTCCAGGTTGCAAGTCCCAGAGGAAAGTGGGAGACAGAGGGATGTGTGTGGAAAGCCAGTCTCAGGAAAGGGCTTACAGACATTAGATAAGATGTCAGGTTCCAGGGATAATTGGTTAGAATTCCATCTCTTCAGGGAACCAGAGGATCTTGGGTACAAGGGGTAGATTCATGAGCCAGCTATATGCTGAGTCCTTAAGTGATTCAGGTTTCATCTGATGTTTACACCAGCATTAGGATTGCTGTTGCTTTGCCTTTCTGGGCACATAGGGTAGGAGGCTTTTAAGATGCCACTAAACCTGGGCTACCTTGAACTTGCAAGTAGAACTTCAGGCAGATATGGCAGAGCTGATATAAACAGGGACACCAATATCCAAGCCCAAGTGTACAATTGAACCTAATCCTGGGACACAGTTTGTACGTTAGTTTTCTAGGCAGGAGGCTAAGGAAGGAAGGCTATGGAGGAAGTGAGATCTATTAACGTGTGAACCCAGTAGGTATTGCTTGCCAAGACAAGTGGAACCATCTGAACTGAGTAGCTGTTGGTGAATCCTAGTAACAACAGCGACAATGAGGCCAAGTTTTCAGGTATAACTTCCATACAGATTACTCACTTTTGGTCTGTTTTATGGTCATAGTCTGGATCCTTAGGTCTCCCTGAATGATGTAGAAATTTGTTACTGATGACCCATATGAGAGTTCAGCCAAGTCTGACTCTACTTCTAAAATATTTTTTGAATTCTTTTGCTTCTTTCCAATTTTATTGCCATCGCTTTAGTTGGAGCCATGATATATATTCCTCAATATATTGCAATGGCCTCATCACCAGTTTCCTCCTATCAACTTCTGGCCCACTCAAATTCATTCCACATAGCATTACTCATCATGTTATCCTCTTTCTTAAAATCATGTTGAAATCTCAGGAGCATGTATTTGCAGCATATATTTGTGGATACTAGAAAATGTGCCAGTTTGAGAGTTAGAAGACTCAGGTTCTAATCCTGGGACAACCACTAACTAGCTGTGTTACTGAGCAGTCTCTCCTCTATGTCCCAGACCTTAGTTTCCTTATGTGTAGGTTAAAGAATAGGACCAAACCATGAAGTCTCTAGGGGCCATTGTAGGCCTAACCTTCTGAGATACTTTGTGGGGCTAATTCAGAGGATTTTTCTTGAATCCTTTCCTGGGATGGAGAGAAAGAAGTGAGACCCTGGGATGGGATTTCAGTTCAGCTCTCCCATTTCTTTTCTGAGAGATGGCTGGCATCCCTGAAGTTTTAAGACAATTCCCACACACTGAGGAAAACCATATGAAAATGAGCATCTCCTCATTTCAGCAGGTGTGTCTCAAGGACTGAGAGTTCCCTGTGGTTTTGCATCGCAGATGTCGGCCCTGGTCGAGTTCTCTGTGCTTTACTGCACAGATCTGTGGATTCTTCTGAGAACCATCTTTGTAGGATTCTGAATGGTGAATGTCGACATATATTCAATTGTCCAGTTATGGTTTTTAAAACATAAGTCTTATGGCAAAGAACTCTACACATGCACTATACAAATGCCAATTTCCTGGTTTTAGTTGTGTACTATATATAGTTCAGTAAGATCCAGTCATTGACAGAACCTGGGTGAAGGGTACATGAGATCTCTTTGTTCTATCTTCGCAGCTTCCTGTGAATCTTTGTTTCAAAAATTTTTTGAAAAAAAGCAAGTCTTTACAAGGTTGTTAATAGGACTCTCTAGGGCTGATTCCATAATGTCTCCCACAGTTGTCTGAGTTGGAGCTTTTTTTCCCCTAAGGTGCAATGTAGATTTCCTCACAATGCAGTGGCTTTTCATAATTTCTACCATGAGGTTTGGTCCCTGGCATCTCTTTTTGAAGGCTCAATCTACACATTCAGTGGCCTATGTGTTTACGTTCTTTTTGACCAGTCTTAGCAATAGCACTGCATGGGCTGTTCTTTCTGGGTCCGTGGATTCTACACTAGCTCCCCCATTTCTCTTCTCCATTTCTAGGCTCAGCCCTCCCTGGCTCTATGTACACAGAGGGCTGGGGAGTGGCCTGGCCAATGTCCTTTCCAGACTTCTACAAGGAGAATCTCCAAATGACCACTGGGGCACATAGGATGAAGCGAGCTCAGTGCTCATTTGGGGATTCAGACAATGGAGAACCATTTTTCTGTAGATAGGGGTGGAGGCTGTCAAGGCATGAGGAGAAGGTGCTGCAGGCAAGAATGATTAATGGCACCCCCAAACATGTCCATGTCCTAATCCCAAGGATCTGTGAATACATTAGATCACATGGCAAAGGCAAATTAAGGTAGCAGATGGAATTCAGGTTGCTGACTTTAATTCAGGTTGTTGACTTTAATATCCTGAGATGTCCTGGTGGGCTCATTGTTATCACAAAGGTCCTTAAAGGTAGAAGGGGGAGGCAGAACAGAAGAGGCAGAGAAAGAGAAGTGGTGAGGAAGCAGGATCAGAGAGATACTACATTGCTGGCTGTGAAGGTAGAAGAAGGGACCATGAGTCAATATATGGGGGTGGCCTCAACAAGCTGGAAAAGGCAAATAAACTAACTCTCTCCGAAGCTTTCAGAAGGGAGTGCATCTTTAGTCCAGTAAGACCTGTATCAGATGTCTGACCCACAGAACTATAAAATAATAGATTTGTGTTGTTTCAAGCTACTGACTTTGTAGCAATTTGTTACAGCCCAGTAGAATACTGATACTGTAGAAGAGCAATGTACTCCGGCAGTATATAAGGTTTCAGGGTAAGAATTAGTTGAGGGAGGACTGGAACTCAGGAATCAGAGAAGAGTTTTGGGGCTGGGTGGAGTGAAATCAGACAGCAGGTAGTGATTGGGAGGCACAAGAAGCCCAAGTTTTAGGGACATAGTCATAGAGAGGACAGTGCTATGCCAGGAGGAACTGAGTTAAGCATTAGGAAAAGAGAGGGTCAGCTCAGGTAGTCAGAGAAGCAGTCTGGGGACTTGAAGTACGTTGGTAATAGTACAAAGGTGAGACTTGGGTGGGGAGAGTATATGTGGGAAGAGTGGGTTTGTATTAGGCTGGGGCACAGAAGAAGGGAATGGAAAGAACGCAGGGCTAGGAATCAAGGAGTCTGTATTTTAACTATTTTGCTAAGCCTCCTGGGCCTCAGTTTTCCCACATGTTAGATGAGGGGCTCAGAGTATGAGTACTGTTTTCCAGATTGAAACAAAATTTACACGATTTGGCGAAAGACTTTATTGAGCTCTTTAGGACTAACCTGACTGTAGGTTGTAGCATTTCAGCTCATTATGTCACTAAGTCAGTGTCTTTGGACACAGCTCAATGTGGTGCATGTCAGTGACAGTGGAATATGGCTTCCCCCTTAGCAGAATAACTTGGCTCCACAGGTGAGTGTTCATTGTATTGCTTCAATGTAGAAATAATGACTATAGCACACACAAGTCCCCCCGTAATTGAAATAATTTCACATTTTCAGAGTTGTACCTACATGGTGCTTTTCATGGCACAAGTTGAAAGTCTTTGCAAATTCAAACCGCCATTTCTGATTTCTTTCAGGATAGGCAGGTAGTAGCCTAAAGTTGGCCAAACAGAGAAACACAGGGCTATGGATCCCCAAATCTCTCTTAATTCTTAAGCATTAAGTATTTCAGAATCCTGAAATACTGAGTTCAGTAAAAATGTCTTTGCATTCTGTTTGATTTTGTACACTTTTCAGTTTCTCACAAACCTTTTACTGACAGAGCATCGTAGCATCTGCCAGTGATAGGGCAACCAGAGGGTTTGGCAGCTTGTGGGTGGGAGTTTCAGGGTTTGGGGACTTGGCAGCAGTTAGATTGGGCTGTCGGTGTGGGAGGATGGAACTGTGTATTGATGATGGTCTTGGCTTTTCCTAAATCACAATTGCATCATATGAGATAGCTGAATTTATGTTGAGCTTTACAAAAGCCTCCTGGGAAAAGGGCAAAACTGGTTTTAGTGCGTAAGAAGTTTATTTATGGCAATTATGGTACCAAGCTGAGACTGGAGACTGTTGAGAATCTGGACCGTTTTCTGGTGGAGGAAAAAAAAAATGATTTTACTTTTGTAAGTAGGGATCCCATAGTAGAATCACTTTGTAGTTGTACTGAGTTTTGAAAGTCTTCTTGTCCTTTCCATAGGGCAGCAGGTAGAATATTCTTGTTATGCGAATTCAAATAAGGGTGGCTTCTGGAAAGAAATATGAGGGAAAAAAAAGAGAATAAGAGTGAATGGAAAGAAAATGGCCAGCTCTTGGGGAGGTGTTTTGAGGATGTCAAGTACGGTTGGCCAGGTTTCTTATGACTCATCTGCACAGCAGAACCGTATGACTGGCCCTCCTGGAAACACAGGGTCACACCTTTCTGTAGTATTGAGATGACTCACAGAGAAGGAGGCTGTAGGTTCCATCGCAGATTTGTCTGATGTGCATAAATGTTACTTGTACCTTTGATTTGATTTTTTAACTTGTGGTGTCTTGATTTCTAGTGATAGAATGCCCTGGAAGGGAAATTGTATTTAATGATTTTTTTTTCCAAAAAAGATTAGAAAACTAGAGCTCATCTCAGTCACCCTTGCACATAGTCCTAGAAATGGGTTACTTTTGGTAAGGTTCTAGCAAGAGTTCTTCCAGTATAGTGTAGTATAATGTAATCTATCATTTGACAACTCAGTGGGATATACTAAGCACTTTAACTTTTTTTCAGTTACTTCTTTCTATTAAAATCTGTAGAATCTTCTTTTCCTTTGCTTTAATAAAATATTAAGTAAGTATCAAAACATACTGGTCATTTTTGATGAGTAAAGTTCAGTCCAACACAGTTTAAAACTTTCCCCCTAACCCATTGCTCGAGGGACCCAAAAGTGTGTTGGAAGGGGAGATTGGAAAAAGAGGGAGGGGGGCGCCTGGGTGGCGCAGTCGGTTAAGCGTCCGACTTCAGCCAGGTCACGATCTCGCAGTCCGTGAGTTCGAGCCCCGCGTCGGGCTCTGGGCTGATGGCTCGGAGCCTGGAGCCTGTTTCCGATTCTGTGTCTCCCTCTCTCTCTGCCCCTCCCCCGTTCATGCTCTGTCTCTCTCTGTCCCAAAAATAAATAAACGTTGAAAAAAAAATTTAAAAAAAAAAAAAAAAAAAAAAAAAGGAAAAAGAGGGAGGAAGGGAGAGAGACAGAGGGAGAGAGAGAAGGTTGGAGGGAGGGAGGGAGGAAGAGAGAGAGGGAGATGTTGAGAAATAGACATAGATAGATGATAGAGATAGGTAGATAGATGGAAAGAAAGGAAGAAAGAAAAGAAAGAAAGAAAGAAAGAAAGAAAGAAAGAAAGAAAGAAAGAAAAAGAAAGAAAGAAAGGAAGAAAGAAAGAAAGAAAGAAAGAAAGAAAGAAAGAAAAAGAAAGAAAGAAAGAAAGATTCTAAGAGATTTCCTCCCCTTCTGTCATGTACATAGTCCCTGACTGGGGCAAAGAGATCTTGGATAGAAGAGGTAACAATAGTTTTACAACTGTGACTACTTGCCAGTTGTAGGAAGGTACCCTATTTACTGTGGTCACTCTAGTTCTATCTGCTTCTAGCAGCCTCTGCTGATGTCATTGTCTCCATGTGATGGTTTCTTGTTCAGGCCAACCTGGCCCACTCTGTCAGTGAGGGCTTTCTTAGGGAGGGGCAACCCTGCTGTGGTTCATGCCTCCTGGCCTCTCTCTGGTAGAGTGTCACCTCATTTGTCCTGGCTCTCTGGGTAGCCCTTTTTGTCTCTCAGTCCCTTGTCTGTTGTGAAGTCCTTTCTGTGGACTGATGGGGTTTTCTGCTATACTTTTGTCATGAAACCAGACTGGAGGTGCCACACATCTTTTCCTTCCCAGGATTACTATTCTATGCTTCCTTGCTGTGCTATAGCAAGATTACTGCAGTAAGCCTCTTGCCTTCAGACATCTGTAGGGAGAAGTGGGCACAAGGCTCTAAGTTCCATTGCATGCCCCCGTCTACAGGCCAGGCCCACCCTAGAACTCACACACCAGGCTTTGCTGTGCTCCACTCATGTCACAGTGAGATCACAGTAGTTCTCCTTTCCTGCAGTTACCCCCAACCCGAAGTTGTTTTTGTGTTTTGTTTTGTTTTATTTTGATTTGAGAGGGAGTGTGAGATGGGAGGGGGGGAGAGAGAGAGAGAGAGAGAGAGAGAGAGAGAGAGAGAATTCCAAGCAGGCTCCAAGCTCAGTGTGAGCCCAGTGTGGCGCTTGATCCCACAACCCTGGTTCCATGACCTGAGCTGAAATCAAGAGTCAGACACTCAACCAACTGAGCTACCTGGGCGCCCCATACCAGGAATTCTTTTAGAGCCGTGCATCCCCTCCCTCTAACAAACTTGGCTTTGTAGGAGAGGGGAAAAGACAGTTTCCTCACAATAAGCAAGGCTGGGGATTCCATTCACGCTCCTCTTCCTGCGTAGGCTCTTACATGGACTGGGAAGAGGTGGGAGGGTTGGGTTGATGGCCTCTAGTCATAGTCTTGGTTGTGACTAGTAGTAGGCCTTCAGGGAAGGTGTCTGTCCCTTTAGATATGGAGACTCAGTGCCTGTAGATTTCATCTATAGCCCCTAGTGCCAGTGCTGGGGCCATAGGGAAAGTTCTACTCGGCATCCTGGCATACTAATATCTGGTTTTACGTATGACTATGTTCTCCTGTCATTTGGTGGCCTTTCATTGTTATGGGATGGTATGATGGGTTTTTGTTTTTTTTGTATCTGTCAATTCATATTTCTAGAAAAATCATAGAAAATAATGATTTATGAAAAATAAATCTCTGTTTACTTTAGTAGTGACTTGTTTCCCAGGAAATATTTGATTTCCCCAGCTAGATGCTATAAATGCAGTAGGACATTATATTTATATTAATATAATAGGAATTTTTTTCTGTAAGTCCAATCATGGTCTTCAAGATGTGTTCAATGTAATAAAAGCCCAGGGAGACAGTAGAGTGCATGGAGGGGTCAAGGTGAGTTGGCTAGGATCAGCAGCTTTATGAGACTGGTGAGTTAATTAACATCTTCCTCATAAGCAAAATAAAAATACTACTACCTATCCAACTCAGAGGGTTATGAAGTCTCAGTTGAATAATGTATGTAAAGCATTCAACATAATGCCTGGATCATAGGATGTATATCATAAAGTTAGCTACTTTTATTATCTTTATGGTATACTTGATTATTGATACTTTTATGTTACTCCACTACAGTTTGAATAAAAACATATCGATTGGGCAGGGGAGGCCAAGACCAGGAATTCTGTTTGATATAAGGAGGGTTAGCATATATCATATTAGCAGAAAAAAGAATCAAGTTCAAGAAAACAGACAGCACAAGTTAGGGATTCCATCCAAAAGATTGGGAGATATAAGATCAGGGATGAAAGTCAGAGTGTGAATAACTAAAAATTAGGCATATCACAGCATGAATAAAGCTTGATAGTTATGGATTTGAAAGATAAAGTCTAGAACACATCTCAGAGGATGGGTGTCCTGGGATTGTGGACTGTATTAAACCAGAGCCTCTGACAGTAGTGCTGCTTGGGGTATGAGAGGGGATAATTCCCTTATGGCATTTTTCTTTTTGCCAGAGGGATCTTTAAATATTTTTCTTTTGTGATCGGCAGGTCTCATTTCCTTCTTTTCTACTAACTCTGGTGGGGTGAAGTAGAACTGAGCATTAGAAAAATTATTGTTAACTGAATAGGTAAAAAATAATCTCATTTAAATTTTTACTTTTTGATCATAAGTGGGGTTTAACATATAACATCACAATGTTAGCTGTTTGCATTTCTCCTTTTGTGAATTATATCCTCATGCTATTTGTAATTGGTTCATTAAAATTTTAGGTTTTTTCTGTTAATCTGTATATGCTCTTGATATATTGACTCTTGGTCAATCATATTTGCTGTATTTCTCTCCACTTCTTTTTACCTTTTAATTTTGACTTTGTGCTTTTAGGGTATATGGAATCAACACAATGAAAAGGTAACCTAAGGCATGGTAGAAAATATTTGCAAACCATAGATCTGATAAGGGATTAATATCCAACATATATAAGGAAGTCTTAAAACTCAATAGTAAAAGAACAAGTAACCTGATTAAAAATTTGGCCATTGAATAGACATTTTTCCAAAGAAGGCATACAAATGACCAGCAGGTACATAAAAAATAAAAGATGCTCAATGTTGCTAATCATCAGGGAAATGCAAATCAAAACCACAATGACATCTTACCTCACACCTGTTAGGATGGCTATTTTCAAAAAGTCAAAAGACAACAAGTGTTGATGAGGACGTGGAGAAAAATCCTTGTGCACTGTTGGTGGGAATGTAAATTGGTATAATCATTATGGAAACAGTATGGAGGTTCCTCAAAAAATTAAAAATAGTACTACCATATGATCTGAGTATATAACCAAAGGAAATGAAATTAGTATCTCTGAGAGATATCTGCACTTCCTTGTTCACTGCCACATTATTCACAATAGTCAGGATATGGAAATAATCTAAATGTTGACTGATAAATGGATAAAGAAATATATATATATATATAGTGGAGTATTAGCTTTAAGAGAGGAGGAAACTGTCATTTGTGACAATATGGATGAAACTGGAGGACATTATGCTAGTGAAAAACAACAAACACAAAAAAACCAACCTCATGGTAACAGAGAATAGAATAGTGGTTACCAATGGCTGGAGCATGAGGGGAAGAGGAGGTTTAAAAAAATTAAATAGTAAAGTGGTAATTCCCAGGGGCTGGGGAGGGGGGCGGGTCATGGGAAGTTATTGTTTAATGAGAACAGAATTTCAGTTTTGCAAGATGAAAGGTTCTGGAGATCGATGGTGGTGATGGTTGCACAATAATATGAATGTACTTAATACCCTTGAACTGCATACTTAAAAATTGTTAAGATAAAAAAATAATTGTGTTATGTGTATTTTACCACTAAAAAATTAAAAAAGGGGGAAAAAGGAAAATATTAATACATTAAAAAGAAAAAATTAAATAAAATAAAGGGACATATGTTCAGCTGGTGCAAAGATTAAACAGGTAACAGGAAGATACTATGGTGGAAAACAGTTTGGTAGTTCCTCAAAAAGTGAAACATCGAATTATTATATGTTCCAGCAATTCCAATCCTAGGTACATGCTGGAAATAATAAAAAGTTGGTATGTGCACACTGATGTTCACAGCAGCATTATTCACAATAGCCAAAAGGTGGAAACAACTCAAGTGTCCATCAACAGATGAATGGATAAACACTCTATGATATGTAGAGAGAATGGAACACTATTTAGCCATAAAAAATAGTGAAACCCTGACACATGCTACAACATGGATTAACCTTGAAAACATTATGCTAAGTGAAATAGGCCAGACAAAATAATTACATGATTCTATATGTGTAAAGTAGATAGAATAGGCAAATTCAGAGAGATAATATAGAGAATTGAGGTTACCAGGGGCTGAGGAGGGGAAGGAAAAAGAAAGTTAATGCTTAATGGGTAGAGTTTCTGTTTGGGATGATGAAAAAGTTCTGGAAATAGTGGTGATGGTTACATAACACTGTAAATTTACTTCATTCCCCTGAATTGTATACTTAAAAATGGTTAAAATGGAAAATTTTGTTATGTATATTTTGCCACAATTACATTTTTTAAAAAGAAAAGAAAAAATATACCAATCTTTTACTTTAAAGCCTCTTTTACAACTTTTAAGATGACTTCCATGACTTTTTTCCAATGTACATTTTTTTACATATAATTCTTTATATTTTCCTTCAGGCATTATAAAGTTCAATTTTTGCATTTAAATCTGTTATCCATCTGAAATTTATTTATGAGATACAGATACAAATTTATCGCAGCATCATTTACTGTCTATTCTCTTCTGCACTAATTAGTGATCTTTCTTCATCATACATTAAACTTATATATAATAAGTATAATAATGTGTAAATTCTGTTGTTGATCTGAAGAATATCAAAGGGATTTTTGCTTCTTTGGTTATGGAAATGTGGATACTGAGCTTCTAATTGTGTATTTACCTTAGGGATTTCTTTTTGTGTATCATGATTATTCCATGTTAGTATAAGCTCAATGTTTTCAGAATGTAAGTTATCAAGTGGTGCTACAGTTCATTTAAATTTATTTATAAACATTATTTTTTCCACATATGGCCAAAGCTCAACACCACTGGTTTTGACAAAAAACAATGCCTATCACGTTCAGTTTCATTAGTAGGGAAAGAAAATCTGCTCCTATACCATTTGTAGAGCCATTAGTGGTTATTACATCATATTTGTTATTATAAGTAATGCCCTTCTACACTATCATTCCAACTGGGCTGGTGGGCTGTTAATTCAGCAGATTTAATTTTCTAAGTGAGAAAAGTTGCCTTGCATCAAGCTCATGAATATAATGCCTGGTTGTGGATATAATTCTTCCATTATCATCTTCATTCATCACAAGGCAAGTGGCCAGAAATGTGGTATTAGATATGGCGAAGACTTAAAGATTTCCCTTGCTTAATTTTACCAATGCATTTTACTTCTTCATTTTAACAATGATATGTCTGTCTACATACAGAACTGAATTTAGAGCATATATATTTTCAGTATTAAGCCACTGCATTTTTTTTAGAATATTTTAACTGGAATCATTCTCTAGATATTATTTATCAAGTGACCTTGCCCATTTGAATGGTCTCTGGTCTCTGGCAAAGTACTGCTTCCCCATTCATTATCTGAGTTTTGTAACTATTAGGTCATTCTGTGGGGCTCAGGCTCATAGATGGGTCTCTAGGACTATCCTGTCTTTCTTGGGATTTGCTCATCCTGGCCAACTTCTGTCTCCATTTGGATTTTTGTTCATTTACATTTAAGGGATCCAAAGGAACATAGTCAATCTATTACTACTGAGTAGATCATCACAACTTAGCTGTGTCTTAAATTTCTCTGAGCTTCTTAGGTTCTTGGCATAGTGTACACTGATTTTTCTGGACTTGACCAACTCATCAAACCATTCTACCTCCTCCTTCATACCAGTGAAAGAAGCAGAACATGAGAGACAGAAGCAGGAATACCAGCCCCAGTGGGTCAGGAAATCTGAAGAAGCTTGATTCATGGATCCTGTGGAGGAAGAATATATTATTGGCCTGCAGATTTGGTGAGGTTATAGGAAAAGTAACAGAAGGTTTCTGTGGAAAACAAATTTTGATGGAGTTTAGGAATCAGACATAACTGATAGCGGAGATAAAGTTGTTTGAGAGTTTGGGGATTTAATGAGAATTAGGCAGATATTCCTGGAGCTTCGGCTATTTTCTAGGATTCATAGAGAAGAGAGGTTTTTATAATTTTGTCTATAAATGACAGGTCTTTTTTGTAGGTTCAGGATAGGATGAGGAACAGAACCTGTGGCACAGCCTAATGACATGAGGATGACAAGTAACAACCTAGCAACCCAGGAAGAATGGTCCCTAGCTCTTGGTGACGTCACTGTGATTAGGTTCCCAGGCTCTGGTAGAGAAACGGCCGAAGGGAGGGTAAGCAAGTAGTAAGAGAGAGGGAGGCACCTGGGTATCATTTTATAAGTTCAAGTCTTGTAACTATATTTGATCTGGTAAAGGAGAGGTTTTTGCTTTGTTTTGTTTTTCCTCCTTTGTTAAGGGTCTGTTCAGTTCTCTATTCCACTGGAAGTGTGATCGGTTGAAGCTGAGAAGATCAGGCCTTAATAGTGTCAAATCCGAAGAGAGAAGGATTGGGATGGGAACTCAGGGTTACAGACTGAAAAATAAAGGGGTTGAAGTAGTAAGGATTGCAGTATTTAGATGGAAGAGGGGCAACCAGATAGTGGAATACCCGAATAGACATAGGGTACTTGCAATAAGAAGGCAGGACTTTGGGAGACAGGGATCTTGTTCAAGATATTAATTTTTTAGAAGAAAGGTATAATATATATTAAATAACATAAAACCGTAAAGATTTCTCTACTGAATAATTTAAAATAAAATTTGGTCTCTAGAAGTTTTAAGTATTAGTAATGCAGATTGAAACCTTAAAAAATACATCACAACATATTTGTGAATATTCCTCACCAAAATTTCTCAAAATTACAAGTATGTATGTATTACACACTTAAAACACAATTATCTATCTATATTTATCTATCTACCTATTACACAAAATTAGCTTGATTCCTTTCCTAATTGTGTGCTTTATTTTTGGCTTGCTATTTGTAATAAGTGACTCAGAAACGGAAGTGAAAAATCATTTTACAGTTTGACCAAGGATTTTTATTTTTTGTTAGGGTTGTTGTAATTCTTACATAATACAAATACAAACCTCTGAATGTTTATGAGATGTCTGGTGCTAGGTTTCTGTGTAAAACAACAATACCAGCCCCCTAACTTCCATGCCTCTCTAATTATATGTAAACTTGTTTAAGATCATCAAGTACAATGATTCATCACTCCAAGGTGCTCTGCGAAAGGCTACATTGTTATAAGACTATTGTTCCCTGCTGAATATATTTATTTTGAGCTTTGGTTAATTTTTTTATTTTTAACATAAGCTCCAGATTTCTATCTGTACTTATTATGTAAGAAATAATAAACACTTGAATATAGTTATCTACTTTAAAAAATGTACTTATGATAAAAACAGAAGGCTACTGCCTTCTGAAAAATTTCTGTTTGGATTTATTTCTGTCATGATGATGATGATGATCGTCATCATCTGTTAATATTGGTTGCGAACCATTAAGTTCAGGGATTATTGTAAGTTCCAGTAGCAATTACAAATAGTATATATCAAATAACAGAGTTCTTGCCCTTATAAAAAAAGAGAGAAAAATGAGTAATGATCAAAATTATAAGCAATTCCTAACTTTCAAATGGGTTGGTTGCCAAATTTTGTCTGTAAGTTAGTTTGTTTCAACTTGGAGAACTTTTTGTTGATTGATTGGTAAACACTGTTATATATGGGGTATAGGTACCCAGTTTTGCTCCAAGAAATCCACTCAAGAGTTGAAACTCTGTGTGTTTAGGCATATGATAGAATGTTTGAATATGGGTCTATTAGTAAAAATTTATCAAGACTCAACACAGAGCCTTCCGCTAGAGTTGGTGGAAAATAATTCTTCCCTTTCTGCTGTCTTCACCTACACTCCCAAGGAAGACATGAAGACACTTTTATGACATCTGTTGTGGGTTGAATTGTGTCCCCCTGGCAAAAATAGGTTGAAATTCTATCCTCAGGTACCTGTGAATGTGACCTTATTTGGAAATCAATTTAAGATGAGGTCATATTGCATTAGAATGGGCTCTACTCCAATGACTGGTGTCCTTATAAGAAGAGAGAAATTTGGACACATAGGAAGAATGCCATGTGATAGTAGAGGCAGAGATTGGGTGATGCATCTATGTGCCATGGAATGACAAGGAGTGCCAACAACCACCAAACACTTGGAAAAAACAAGGAAAGATTCTTTCCTAGAGCCGTCGGAGAGAGCATGGCCCTGCTGACATCTTGATTTTGGACTTCTTACCTCCAGAACTGTGAGACAATAAATTTTGTTTTAAGCCAAGTTTGTGGTAATTTGTTATGTCTACCCTAGGCAACTAATATACCTTCTAAATAATCAAAACTTGACCAATAGAAAATTCTTATGTGTCTGTCTGCTCCACAGTCAATCTAGGAATGGGTTTATTACTAAAACAGAACTTAGCATGTGTTATAGACTGAATGTTTGTAATTTCCCCAAATCCATATGTTGAAATCATAACCTCTAATGTGATGGTGTTAGTAGGTAGGGCCTTCAGGAGGTGATTAGGTCATGAGGGTGGAGCCTTCATGAGTGGGATTAGTGTCCCTATAGAGGGAGCCCAGAGAGCTCCCTCACTGCTTCTTCCATGCGAGGTCTCATGAAAAGGTGGCTGTTTATGAACTAGGAAGAGGGCCTGACCATATAGCAAATCTACCAGCACTTTGATCTTGGACTTCCCAGTCTCCAAAACTGTGGGAAACACATGTTTGTTGTTTTAGCTACTCAATCTGTGGTATTTTTGTTATAGCATCCTGAATAGACTAAGACAGCATGCTTATGTTTGATATGTGGTCTAATCTTAAGATACAATTGTGGTGATAATATTTAAATGATGATATTGATAGTGCTTTTTAAATATAAATCTTTCAGCTCATTAAGAATTTTAAGATATGATACATAGCAAATCCTACAATTTTTAAAATTTCTGTGATAAGACATGAGTATATGAAGAATACTAAAAATTGTGTGTAATGAAATATGTACATATCAATCCTTGCTTTAAATAGAGAACACATATTAAGTAAAGATAGCTCATAGTTAAATATTTTAAAGAAGATTCTTACATTTATTACTCTTCTTTTTTTTTTTTCAATTAAAACCTGCTGAACTCCAGATTTCCAGAGTATCAGATTCCATTATATCTTTATTATTCCCCCTCCCTCCAAAGTGGTCTAATAATCCAGGGATCTTGAATTCAAAGAGATCAATCATTTTTCAAAATACCTCACAGAGAAAGAAAGAGAAAAAAATTGGAAAATTTTACCAGTTTCCTCTTGGGTCCCATTTTTCATCTGTTACTGTTTCTATTGTCCACCAGTTATTGGTAACAATAAATCTTTATTTCTGATGCATCCTTTTCCACTCCTGCGATAATATGACTCCTAGTCAATAGCCCAGTACAGCAGTACTGTGTTTCAGACTTGGACCACAGCTCATCTCTTTAGTTCACACTCATTGGTTAAGAGCATGGGCTTTGAAATCTGACATTCCTGTGTATGTGTCTCAGATCTGCCACTTACTAGCTGTGTGGTCTTGGAAAATTTACGTAAGCTCACTAGGCCTCTATTTGCAGAACCATAAAATGGGTATGCTAGTGGACTTTCCTCATAGACTAGTTTTAAGAATTGAATGACAAAATCTGCATAAAGTACTGAGGAAAATGCCTGGCACATAGCAATGTTTATAATAGCTTTTTTTAAAAAGTTTTTATTTAAATTCCAGCTAACATACAGGGTAATATTAGTTTCAGGTGTACAATATAGTGATTTAACACTTCCATACAACACCTGGTGCTCATCACAAGTGCACTCCTTAATCCTCATCACCTATTTCACCCATCCCCCCACCTGCCTCCCCTCTGGTAACTATCAGTTTGTTGTCTATAGTTAAGAGTCTGTTTTTTGGTTTGTCTCTCTCTTTTTTTCCCCTTTGCTTGTTTGTTTTGCTTCCTAAATTTCACATATAAATGAAATCTTATGGTATTTGTCTTTCTCTGGCTGACTTATTTTGCTAAGCATTATATTCTCTGGCTCCATCCATGGCTTTGCAAATGGCAAAATTCCAATCTTTTCCATGGCTGACTAATATTCCATTGTGTATATATGCACCACTTCTTTGTTTTAAAGCTGTTTGTTTGTTTGTTTGTTTGTTTGTTTATTTATTATCTCCACACCCAGTCTGGGGCTTGAACTCCAAGATCAAGAGTTGTGTGCTCTACTGACTGAGCCAGCTAGGCACTCCTATATACCACTTCTTCTTTAGCCATTTATCAGTTGATGGATGCTTGGACTGTTTCCATAGTTTGGCTATTATAGGTAATGCTGCTATAGACTTAAAGGTGTATGTATCCCTTTGATTTAGTATTTTTGTATTCTTTGGGTAAATACCTAGTAGTGCAATTGCTGGGTCATAGAGAAGTTCTATTTGTAAGTTTTAGAGGAAACTCCATACTGTTTTCCAGAGTGGCTGCACGAGTTTGCATTCCCAGCCACAGTTCAAGAGGGCTCCTGTTTCTCCACATCCTGGACAACACCTGTTGTTTCTTGTGTTGTTGATTTTAGCCATTCTGAAGGTGTGAGGTGATATCTCATTGTAGTTTTGATTTGTATTTCCCTGATGGTGAGTGATGTTGAGCACCTTTCATGTGTCTGTTCGCCACCTGGATGTTTTCTTTGGAAAAATGTCTGTTAATGTCTTCTGCCCATTTTTTAATTGGATTATTCATTTTTTGGGTGTTGAGTTTTATAAGTTCTTTATATACTTTGGATACTAACCCTTTATCAGATATGTCATTTGTAAATATCTTCTATTCCATAGGTTGCCTTTTAGTTTTGTTGTTTCCTTTGCTGCACAGAAGCTATAATAGTGAACCTGACTCAGTAACAAGGAGTGATATCTGTATTTATGAGGAGATTGGATGATGTGGGGAAAAGTTTATGATATAATTTTAAGGGCAAAGAAAGGAATACAAATACATACATACATAAATGTATATAATGTGATAAGGAGGATGGTGGCCACTAAACATTTCATTTTATGTCCTTGTCGTTTCTATCCTTCCACCTATAGTTACATGACTAGTTCTAGACAATGGGCTGTGGGCAAAAGTTGTGTGTCACTTATGGGCCAAAGCATAGCAGAGCTGGTGTGAGATCCTGCAGCTATTGCTTTGTCTTCCAGGGTGATTGATGAGTCACATGTTCCAGGTGCAGCTACAGGACTGTGGAGTTTCCTAATTAGTCTGGGTCCTTGATGGACTAAGATTCTGCTGACCCATGATGGGCAGGTAGTATGAGTGAAAAATAAGCCTTAGTTGAGTTAGGCCACTGGGATTTAGGAGTTAATTTGTTACCACAGCATAATCAGGCCTATCCTGCTCAATACTCATATCTTTGTTAAAATATGTATAGAGGGGTGCCTGGGTAGCTCAGTCAGTTAAGTGTCTGACTCTTGATTTTGGCTCAGGTTTCAGGTTGTGAGATCAAGCCCTGTATCTGGCTCCATGCTGGGCATGGAACCTGCTTAAGATTGTCTCTCTTCCTCTCCCCCCTCCCCCTCTCCCACTTGCATGCACACTCTCTAAAAAAAAAAAAAAAAAGAAAAGAAAGAAAAGAAAATTACGTATAGAAAGACTTGAAGACAACTCACCAAAATTGTAATAGTGGTAATTTTTGAATAGTGATTATGGGTGCTTTTAATTTTCTTTAATTGTTTTTTGTATTTTAAAACCATTAGAAAGTTTTTTTACTTCATTTTAGAAAAATTTTGACCAAAAGTGGTTAAATTAGAATCATTGACTCTTCAAGGGTAAGCTTTAGCTATTTACAGACAATTTATTAATGAGAATTACTTGACTCTCTAACACCGACAACTAGATGAGGATTTAGTGTAGATTAGGGGTTGGCAAACAATAGTCTGTGGGACAGATATGTCCTGCAGCCTGTTTTTGTGAATAAATTTTTATTGGAATATAGCACACTTTTTAATTTAAATATCAGTGATATTTTAGCTTTATAATGGTAGAGTTGAGTAGTTATCAACAAAGACGACACGGCCCACAGAGCCTAAAATATTTACAATCTGGCCCATTTTGTAATGGACTGTGAACTCTAGGCAGGACCAGGAGTAGAATGAGGAGAGTGAGGAACTTGCCTTGGGTGCAAAGTTTAAACGGGCACTGAAAAACTCAATAATCAAGATTAAATAACATTTTAATGCAATATTCAAAAAATAATACAAAAAATCCATGATGAACAAAGTGTCAAAATTTTAAATAAAAATAGAATCAGTAATAGTACTTACTCTACCCCTGTTGAAGCCCAAGGTGATACTAATCCTGCCTTTAGAATTTTGATATTTTGTCCATCATTCAGGCCAGGGAAGTGCCCTAAATTCCCTAACACAATGCTTAGCATATAGTGGGCTTGTAATAGGTTTTTCTTTTCATAAATTGTGAATTCATTAGCCCATGATACTGAAAAAGAAGAATTAGAGTAACTGTTCGAGTGGGAGCAGTTTGTCCCAGTTGTTCTGGTACTTATGCACTTATGTACTAAGTCTATTCAGCAGTTTTGTGTATCAGCAAATATTGGTGATGGGTTTTGCCTTAGTCTTAGACCCATGGGTGCCATCCTTATTTATATGACTGTCTTAACGTGATATTTTTGGGATTTGTTATACTTTAAGCATAGTTTTGAACATACTTTTTGGAAATTTAGATTATCTGTAAAGATTTACTTGTACAATCTAAATACTTGTTGTATTACTTTTTAGTCAACTATTTCTGGCATCCTTTCCCATTTCTTACTTGATGTATTCATCAGATAGACTAACCTCATCCTTTCCTTTCAGGTTCTTCTTGTAACATCTCCATTCTGATTGGAAGATGGAATGTCCATTCCAAAAACCATATTTGTTGGGGTTTGAAGCCACATTTTTCAGAGTTCAAAGGTTCATATAGTACTTACTTGAACTGGAACTTTACTCAATATGATATTTGGATATAGCTGCTCCCAAGGAATGAACATTATATTGTCTACTCTGGCACAGAGACCCATGTTGATTAGTATAGAGGCTTGGATGAAGATAGGGAACATTCAATTTTTTCTTCAAAATACCCACTATATGGGAAAGAGAGATAGATTTGGGTAAAAGTTGGGGAAGGAAGCATGGTGTGAATGGATGCTGACTTTACATAATGGTCATCAGACAAAACAGTTTGAAGGAAGCATATTAACTTTAGAAATAGAGAACACAACTATACATTTAGTTTACCATTGTAAATCAAAATAAATATCCCAAGTGGTAGTTACTCAGATACAAAGAGAAAATTGTTCATGCAGTTCTGATAAACTTACAAATAATTTAGTCTGAACTATACTTAAAATGTTAGCTGGCATTTTGTTAGATGTCTCCATTACTAGACTTGAGTCACCTATAGGTAAAATTTATGGTTCTTCTTTGTGTATGGAAGTAGATGAAGAACAAGAAAGATTATCTCTCCTCATCTCAGGTCTTTGGAGTGGATAGGGTAAGCGTGGGAGAGTGGTAGGGGAAAGAGAGAGAGCGAGAGCGAGAGAGAGAGAGAGAGAGAGAAAGGGAAAACCCAGAAATGAGGTTTGAGGAAGAGAAGTGGAGAGAGAGAGAGAGAAAGTAAATAAAGGAGAAATGCACAGTGAAGAGGGGAAGGAGACAGAGGTTTTGGGGAGGGAGCAGGGACAAGACTCTTGGTCTAATAGCTCCAGTTTGTGTACTAGCAGGAGATAATACAGTGAAGGCAGATACTTAATAACCATCGACAGTGGAGACTCATCTGATTCTTTATTTACTACACACGTGCTCTTCACATCAGTTGAATAAAGAGGGGGCACTGGTCTGGTGCCACTATGATGATTTCTTCTAAAGGTACTAATATTCTGAGGAAATTTCTGACCCAACAATGAAGTGAACAAAGAAGAACTAAACATTTACCAAGGATACATGGCAAGATCTGTGAGGAAGTTGCCTGAGAATTAATGTTTCTAACATTTTATTTCCACTATTCTAGTGTTCCTTTCATTTTCCCAATTTTCTGACATATTTTGGGGAAGGCTGCCTGTAGCATGTGTTTTGGTATGTAGAAAAATGGAAGTGTTTTTCCTGAAGAAAAATTCACAGCTTTCTTGAACTTTACCTCGAGGAATTGGTATCTTAGTTTTTCTCTATTTTTAAACTTTATTGAGAGAAAACTTGAGCTTCTTTTCTGCATAGCAGTTTACTAACATTCCATAGCTGAGTCATGTGGAGACAATACTTCTAGTATTGACAACAATTGTCTCCACTCTGGAGAGAATGAAAAGATGGAGTATTTCTTAATACCTCCCACAGCACCTAGTTGTGCTCTTTGTTTACAGAGTTCTCAATAAGAATTCACAAAACTGTACCTTTCAAGGTTTTTATAGATAATGGTATGTACATAAAAGGATTTTTTCCTACCTAATTATGAGAATCGTGGGCCTGTAAGCCAACTTGTGTGTCTGTTGTACTTTATATCTGAATTATACTATTGGTTTTATGTTTTCAATTTAATTGTATTTTTAGCAAACTAGTATAAATTCATGGTTAAAAAAGTCAAACGGAACAAGACTTATACTGGAAAACAGCAGTGTTCCGTGCCATCTTTTCTTACACCTGATTCCTGTTCACTATTCATTATTAGCTATCTCACCTCCTTATTTCTAGGTCACACCCTTATACTAGTTAAAATTTTTTTTCACTTTGTATACTTACGGCCTCTTACTATGGATGATGGAGCTTTAGCTTCCTTATACCATCTCTCCTTTCCCTCCTCCTCCCTCACTCCCTATACTCCTAATATTGCCATATTACAGTTTTGGTTAAATTGATATTTAGAAGTTTTTTTAATCAAAAAATGTTTTAATGATTATATTCTTTGCCTTATCAAGTATATCTCTGGGAATTTATTTTTAAAAATATCAGATATAATGTGCAAGACATTTATATACATTATATTCATTTTAGTCCATCAGTAATTATGAAAAAGTAGACAAAATATGAAGTCTAGCATTAGGAACTTTTTTTGTTAAAAATCTATTTTTACCTATTCATATGATAGACTACTATGCAACCATTAAAAATAATGTTTTTGAAGACTGTTGACCCAAACTTCTTTTATAAAAAGAAAAAAATGTACATATTGAGAAGGTATGGAAGGATATATATCAAAACATTAAGAGTTTTCCTCTAGTTGATAGTGTTAAAAAACAATTTAGTTTTCCTCTTAAGGTTTTTCTGTATATTCCAAAATGATTTGGTCAGTTGCTTTCTAAATGGGTTTTAGTATTTTTGCAATACCATTAGCCATTTATAAGACCAACCGTTTTACTATATTCTTATCATTACTTGTTCCAGTGCTATTATTTTTAAAAATCTTGATATTAGGTGTGCTTGTCTTCTTTTATTTATATTTGGACATTTTTGTGACATTTTGACAGGAATTAAATGTTTTAGCCATATTTCAGTTGTATTTCACTGGAAGACAAGAAACTGTCATCATAAGGTACATTATTCATTCAAAATATATTTTTGCTAATTCAATTGACCAAAAAATGAACCTTTTTTGGGTATTGTTTCTTTGTGCTCAAATAATTTTTCATCGCTTCCTTTTCTTGGTATGTATTGAATGTCTTGGGAATTACTTTTATGTCTGTTTGTGTCCTTTGGGTGGTAGGTTTTAAGATAGTAACATAGTGGCAGAGATAATTTTAAGTGGAGATAACAGAATGAGCAAAGACATGCAGTTATAAAATTGTGGACTGGGTTTGTGAGATGGCGATTCCTGTTTGATAGAATCATGGCATATATGTAGGGGAACAGGGCAAGAAAAAGTACTGCTTTAGAGATGTTGATCATTGCCTGCCTTTCTAAAGGATTCCTTTCAAGGGAATCTTTTTCTACTTCCAAAGGGTCCATTCTCTGACCCTGTTATCCTGCCCATCCCCTGTGTGATTGGATCTTGGCTGATTGGAATAGAATGGGCATCTGATTCAAGTACAGACAACCCATAGGCTGTCCTGTGGCATTCCTGTGGCATGAAAACGTGTATGGGCTTTTTGAACTCTTCAGAATTTGTAAGTGGGAAATCAAAGACTGAAACAATTAGCAGTGGGGGCAGAAACTGCAAGGAAGTATTGAGAGTCACCGAGGTTTAGAAGGTGTTAGGAGTGGTCATATTTATTGTGCTGTGTGCTAGCTGAAACCATCAGGGAATGGAAACTGAGGGGCGCCTGGGTGGAGTGTGAGTTAAGCGTCTGACTTCAGCCAGGTCACGATCTCGCGGTCCGTGAGTTCGAGCCCCGCGTCAGGCTCTGGGCTGACGGCTCAGAGCCTGGAGCCTGTTTCCGATTCTGTGTCTCCCTCTCTCTCTGCCCCTCCCCCGTTCATGCTCTGTCTCTCTCTGTCCCAAAAATAAATAAACGTTGAAAAAAAAAATAAATAATAAAAAAAAGAAACTGAATAACCAGAGGAAGCAGAGCAATAGAGAGAAGAGAAACTGAAAAGAGAAACAGAGACACAGTAGAAAGAGAGAGTGGTTTATTTTTAGAGCATTCTTGTTTCTGACAGTTATCAGTTGATCAATAAATATCCTTTTTAAAAATGTTTTATTTTTTTCTTTTTTTTATTAATTTTTTAAAAGCTTATTTATTTTGAGAGAGAGAGAGAGAGAGAGAGAATGGGGGAGGGGCTGAGAGAGAGAGAGAGAGAGAGAGAGAGGGAGAGAAAGCAGAGCCTGCCAGTGCAGAGCCTGATGCAGGGCTCAAACTCATGAACCATGAGATTATGATCTGAGTTAAAGTCAGACACTTAACTGATTGAGCTACCCAGGTGCCCCAATGTTTTCTTTTCTTTTTTTTTTTTTTTTTTTAATTTTTTTTTTTTTTTCAACGTTTATTTATTTTTGGGACAGAGAGAGACAGAGCATGAACGGGGGAGGGGCAGAGAGAGAGGGAGACACAGAATCGGAAACAGGCTCCAGGCTCTGAGCCATCAGCCCAGAGCCCGACGCGGGGCTCGAACTCACGGACCGCGAGATCGTGACCTGGCTGAAGTCGGACGCTTAACCGACTGCGCCACCCAGGCGCCCCTCAATGTTTTCTTTTCTTAAAGTAACTTGAGTCATTTGGGGGCCATATTATGAAGAACTTTGGATGCTAGGGCAAGACATTTGTAGTTTGCTAGGCAAAGGATAAATATTAGCTATTTTTGAGATGCAGACTAGTATCATTAGAAGTGTGTTAAATGAAGATTAATCTAGAAGTAGTATGTAGGCAAGATGAGAAAACTGATTTGGAAATCTATTACAGTAAGATCTGTGGGAGGTAATTAAGGCCTCAAATTGAAGATATGACACAAAGAAGGTAAATGAGTAAACAAACGTAAAAACATAACAGAGGAAGAATCAATAACACATGATAATTTATCGGATTTAAGGGATAAAGAAAAAGAACATGTCAGAGTTGGAGCTGAGGTTTTAAGGCTTAGAGGTTAGAAGTTAAGAGAAATAGGGAAGTTAGGAGGCTGGGTTGTTCTGGGTATGGAGGGCCAGAGAGCTGTTCAGTTTGTGTCTGTTCAGTTTTGGGTGCTGGTGGGAAATACAATTTAGTTTAGCTTAAATAACCTTTATTGAGTTTCTACTACCCTGTTCCTGCCCCTCGATGGTGGAGGTGGGAGACTGAAGAACAAAAATAAGTAAAACAGGGTTTATGCCTTTGAGGAGTCCCTAGTGTTATGGATGAAGCTGTCTGCCAGGTAGACATATTTATAGAGTAGCTTGAGAGATAACTTTTGGACTGGAGATCCCGATGCCAAAAGAGTTCCCAAAGAACTGGATTATTAAAGCATAGAGTTAGGGGGTATGAAGAAGAGGATCAAGGGTAAACCTGTCCTGGTGTCACAGGACAGGAGAAGGAAGAACAAGGGGAGTCACGGCCAGGACATGCTTAGGAGAAGCAGGGTACTACAAGGTCACAAAAGCAAGGGAAAGAAGGGTTTAAGGAAATACAAGGTCATCCACGGTGTCAAACACTGCAAGAGCTTGAGAGAATGAAGTTGGATTTGACATGTAGGAGCTCATCATGATCCTAGAAGGAATCTGTGAGTAAGGGCTAGTGAAGAAATGTAGGGAGCAAATGTAGATTCCTTTTCTAATAATTAGGTTGTTGAAGAGATGATAAGAAAACTTGGAGGAAGGGGCAAGATCAAAAGAAGATTTTTGTTTTTTATTTTATTTTATTTTATTTTATTTTATTTTATTTTATTTTATTTTAATGTTTATTTTTAATTTTTGAGAGAGAGAGAGAGAGAGAGAGAGAGAATGAGAGAGAACATGAGCAGGGTACAGACAGAGAGACACACACACAGAATCCGAAGCAGGCTCCAGGCTCCAGGCCCCCAGCTGTCAGCACAGAGCCTGATGTGGCACTCGAACTCACCAACTGCGAGATCATGACCTGAGCTGAAGTTGAACCGACTGAGCCACCCAGGCATCCTGTTTGTTTATTTTAAAGGATTGGGTCTACCTAAGTAGGCAGAAGAGATGATTGGTCAGGAGAGATTAAAAAAAAAATCAAGGAAGAGAATTGAAGGAGCAAGTATGTAAGGAGATGGGAGGGTTTATGATCAAATGTAAAGGCAAAGAGGATGATGTTACCAGAATGAGAGACATTTCATCCTGGAGCCAAAGACTGGAAGGAGGAATACAATTTACAATACAGAGGAATTCAGAGGGGAAGAGAAAGGGAGTAAAAAGAAACATACCTCAGATAGCTTCTATTTTCTCAGAAAAGTAGCAGGCTAGAAGTGAAGTCTTGTGATTGGGGATTTTGGGAACATAGAGGAAGAGAAAGTTTTGAAAGGCCACTTCAGGGAATGGAACAGGGAATTAATAAGAGGTAAGTGAGAGGGTTTTTGAGTGGCAATAGAGACAAACAAGGATGAGGAGGTGAGAGATGAATCAAGAAAATGAAAACTATTTCAAGTAGTAGTACTCAAAGAATTTCACAGGGTTCCTTTTTCCCCCACCCACACAATTTTATAAGAATTCAATTCCAAGCAACTTGCTCATGAATTTGTTGGAGTCCCACCCCTCCACCCCTTCTTTCTGCATGAAAAGAGATATGACAATTGGTTATAAGTTTAATTTAGTGAATTGGTTAAATCTAAAATTTGACTAAATCTGGAAAATATAAAGTTGACCTAACCAAAAGATCAAAGTATGTTGAATTCAAAATATGTTGAATGAATGTGTAGCTGGCCAGTGAGTCACAGGAAATTATTCAGGAATATTATAGTGTGTGTGCTTGATGAGAATATTTTTTCAAATTTTTAAACAATTCTTATTTTGCCTGTAAATATTTGAATGTCTGATTTATACAAAATAACTGCCCATTAACTTATTATCTTAAATACACTCAATTGTCACTGTGCTCATTCTGTAATGAAAGTCCAGTTTTCAGGGTGAAAGCTATAGTTGTGGAAGGTAGTCTGGAAAATTATTACACATTCAGAAATAATCAATCATTTCTAGAAATGGAATGAGAACATTTTTTAAAATGTTTTAAGAAATATTTAATTCGTTTCCAGGTGTCAAGGCTTAGTCCCTTAAGTTTCTACAAATCATTTTAAAGATGGGGCTTTGAATTTCTGAGGATTCATTTTTCAGCAAGGCTCTAAGAAGAGTTGAATTCTCTTAGAAATAGTTAGTAGTGAAGTAATATTCTTATTTATCTTTGTGAACAGGATCAAGTATACACTTTATATTGAATTTCAGTAGTGACCTTTAGGGTCAAATAAAATGATCATAGCCCTTCTGTGTCATTTTCACATGCAGTTTTAGCAGTTGAGACTGAATGGACAGAACTTGCCATAGCAATAGGCAGCATATTATTATTATTATTATTATATTATTATTATCATTATTATTCCTTGTTAGAAATTTCTCTAGAAATTTTTCTTTTTTTTTTGGTTGTTGAAACTAAATAGAAAGTGATTCCAGAAAAAAATGAGTTTTATTAGATATTTTGTGTTTTCAAAGCGTGTTGCAATTGTTGGTTATCCTTTGTCCTGCTGTGACAGCAGATGGGAATGCCATCAGTGATGTCCATAGGCTTCAGCGTGAGGTGAGGGTCAGTGATCATTCTGGCCTCTTGCCCAGGAGATGGAATGGAATGACTCAGTTATCTTGGCTGAATTCCAAGGAGGCCTCAGGAGAGCTCTTCACACTGATATGGTACTGAAACCTTTATTACTTTTCTGAATTGGTAGAACTTGTCCTCTGAGTAGAGGCAATGCTAGTGATATACCTGTCTCTACTGGGATATGTGTGTGTGTGTGTGTGTGTGTGTGTGTGTGTGTGTGTGTGTTCACTGCTGCTGGGGGTCCACACTTAGATGTAACTCCACAAGAAGACAGCTGGCCTCTGACCCTTACTACCTGTTAGGTCTGAGTTTAGGAAAGGATGTTCTGCATTTCAGAGTTATTCCTAGCCAAAGAAGCTAACTTCCATAATGAAGCATTGGCAGTTCTGTGGATGAAGCCTTGGTTTGGCAGGCCAGGCTCTCTGTCTGACTCAAAACCTTGGACATTATCCATGGATTTCCTTATTTGCAAGGTCACATTATAAAGAGAATACCCCCTTTAAATTGTGTCTGAAGAGTATATCAAGAGTTCCTGAGGCTACTTTTCACTGGATGCTCAAACTATTTTAACTTCTCCCTAATCTGTTCCAAATTCGAAGTTTGCTTTGACGTTCACTACCACCAATATTTTCTTGGTACCTGGCTATTTGCTATCCCGTTTGTTACCTCTGCCAGGAATTCTGAATAATTCTACCATGTACAGATAATAATTCTCCAATGGGAAGGCAGAAGAGCTACCCTGGCTCCTATGTTCTGTGCCCATCACCAGGCCGGTGTATTATGGAGCTGGATCCTGGTGTTTCTACTGCTACAAAACGAAAGGCTGAAGTTCTTTTGAAGTAAAACAGTACTTAATGGTGGAGGATGGATCAGTTTCCCACATTTCTTGCAGGGTCTATCTTGGTTCTCTTTAATAAGAAAAAGCTTGGTGTTTACCTTTTCTAGAAAGACAACTGTGACTTTGGTAAGCTCACCATGTATAACCCACACCATCTCTCAGTAGAAGAGGCAATGTAGCATAAAGTGAAGAGTATAGACAATGGAACCAATAATATCTGGGTTTGACTTCTGGCTGTACCAATTTTTAACTATGTGATCTTGTAGAAGTTGCTGTAAGTATTGTTTATGTAGCATAAGATCTGGCACATGATAGGTACTCAATAAATGGTAGCTATCATCATCATTACCACTGATCTTCCTGAACAGGCGCTTAGATCTTTACGAAATTTGACACCCAGGATGCTTATAACTTTGTTCTTGAAAAAGTGGAAAGAAAATACCATCCTTCCAGGCATCTGTTGATGAGTCTGAATATAATGTAATACTGTTTAGCATCTGCACTCCTTGGCCATCTTCCAATACTCGTTCAACAACATCTTAGATGAGTGCTGGGGACTGAGGGATCATGGTTTTCTAGGGTGACATTACATACTTCTATCTCTATGGTCAACTCTAAAAAATTGGTATTTGGGAGTCCAAGGGTAAGACTCATTTTTGTCTTCAGAGATTTGTAAAGTCAAAGAAATGTATCATGTCAGTAAAGGGTTGGTCGGCTTTATGTCCATGCCTAAGTGTTACCACTATGTAGGGTAAAACAATTCTACCTATCATTCAGGCTGTTGATACTCATCCACAAGAAGTTTTAGGCTCCATCTTTCTTACTGCCATAGAATTCTCATGCCACAATTTGCTGCTCAGTTATGGCATTCAGCTCCATACTAGCTGTTATTGATGGCTCTGCTGCTTCTCTTCAACTCACTGCGTCTCTCACATCATGGATGTTTTTCATGACCTGGGAAAAATACAGGTTATTCAGAAGGGCCTTTAAGATATTTTCTAGGTATCAAAGCACTGGTCTACCAGTACAAGAAGTACTCAGGTTAGCAGTTGGCCTTCAAGGAGAATATCTATGTGGGTTATGCCACCTGTCTCTTCCCATACTCACTACCCACTTGAGTTGATAGCAGAAGGTTTCCACTCAAGCTCCTTTGAGGGGCATTGCTCTGTCAGATGTTGAAACCCCCCTTCAAGTGAATCAACCATACCTCCTATTGTAAATGTATTCACTCACACACATATATACATATATATATGCTTAGCTATTTATATTTTTCATGTAACAAATAGTCCCTTTACCACATATGCCAATTTTCAACTAGTCTGCAAGTTTTCTTATAGTTCAAATTTTTATAAACAAATATGTTATAAAATTAAGAAACAGTCTCAAATAAAAATAAGTTGCATACAATCCAGACTTCTGTCCTAAGACCGACTTCCTTCTTTCCTTCCTTCCTTTTCCTTTTCCTTTTCATTTTCCTTTTCCTTTTTCTTTTACTTTTTCTTTTTCTTTTTCTTTTTCTTTTTCTTTCTTTCCTTGGCACACTCCCCTGGATCATCTCATCTAATTGCAGGGCTTGAGTTACCACCTTTTTGCTCATGGCTCCAAATCTCTTTCTCTGGTTCAGACCTCCATCCCACATGATGGACATACAATTTTCACTGCCTTCTGGGAAGCTTCTCCTGGACCTACCACAGGCAGCATACTAGGTACTAAATTGGGCTCATTATTGCCCCCCTTACAAGCTTTCTCCTTCCCTATTATTCATTATGGATTGTGGCACCAACATACATTCAGCTGGGGACTTCTAGTCTCTGCCCTCTCTTTTGTTTCCAAGATTCAAATCCTATTATTACTTCTGATGAAATACTTTTGAAATCTCTCAATTTAGACCTTTCATCATTTACCCCGTGAATTAATATAATACTTGCCTCTAATTGCTCTCCTTAGCTGCTGGCCTAGATCTCTTCAATTTATCTGCTTAATACTTTCAGCATGATTTTATAAATGTGAAAACTGAAGATACGATTTTTTTTCTTCTCCCTCACCCGCTCCCAGCTTAAAAATCTTTAGCAGCTTTCTATCATTTACTGAATGAAGATCTAATTTGTTAGCATGGCTTATAAAGCTCTTTATGATTTGACCTCTGCCAGCTTTTCTTACTGCACCTCTCCCTGCTCTCCCATTTTTAGTTTTCCTCCTTAGTATAGTGAACTAATTGGCTCCTCGTGCTTGTGCAGACCTCTCTTTTTGTACATGTTCTTTCGTTACCTGCCTCGTCCCCTTAGTGAACTCATGAAGATTTTCTTGACCTCTCCCTAAAGGAAAAGTTAAGTTTCTTTATCTCTCTGCTTCCATGGATCCTGTATTACTTATTTAACAAGCATTTACTGAGGATGTACAATACAGGAGGAATAATGTTAAAATGAAGTCATTTTTGGATTTAGTACGTGAATACAGTTTTTTGGATAAACATTAATAAAATAAAATAAAAATGAAAAAAATTATTTTGGATGTTTAGCCTACCCATGTAGACCTGGATAAATTACTAAGCTTTAGCCTAAATGCAACCTAATTCCTGTTTGATTCAACTATTCCTGAATTTTCCCTCCAAATTATTTATGATGTTATAATGGTTATACTGTTATAATGTTTATAATTATGTTACAATTGTGTCATTAAAGAATGAATGCAACATGCCTTAAAGGGAATTATTTTTGTTTTAAGCAAATAGTGAGTCTTAAATTTGGGACTAATTTCCATCTTTTTGCTTACTTATAATTTGTCAAAAAGTGGGAGGTTGAGCTTATTGGACAGGGCAAAATCTTGTGTGGTATTTTGACATATTAGTTGGGAAGGAATAGCACACAAATAGACTGAGGATAGTTGGATTAAGGGGGATAAGATTTGGTCTTTTTTTTTTTTTTTCAACGTTTATTTATTTTTGGGACAGAGAGAGACAGAGCATGAACGGGCGAGGGGCAGAGAGAGAGGGAGACACAGAATCGGAAACAGGCTCCAGGCTCTGAGCCATCAGCCCAGAGCCCGACGCGGGGCTCGAACTCACGGACCGCGAGATCGTGACCTGGCTGAAGTCGGACGCTTAACCGACTGCGCCACCCAGGCGCCCCAAGATTTGGTCTTATTATATCAGAATTTTTTGTTGGATATGGAAAGTGAGAAGCTCAGACATTTTAGGACTAGGATTGCATGTCTATCTAAAAGATCATATGTGAAAAAAAAAAAAAGAGCGTATCTGAAAAAAGGCAGTGGAAAGAAATCTGTCTCCACACAAATAGACTTTTGCTCTCATCATCCCACATTGTTTCCCTTAAATTTTCTCTTCCTTTCATCATCTTGCACTTTCTTCATTGAATAAGTCATTTTGGGTCTCTGTTGTAGTATTTGTAGTAAATCTCTGTTATTTTATTTGTCCATAGTTTTAACTCTTCTTCTGGGAACATCATTTACCCCTTTGGGCAAATATTCCTTCTGGCCCTTTAGGCAATTGATTTGGATATGAGCTGCCATGTTCCTTTTGAGAGACTTTGAACCTGGTCACAGTTGATGGCTAAGAGGTGGTCAGAACTTGTCATTTGGAGTTTTTGACTAGGGACTAGGGAAAGAATGGTCTGTTCTTCTCTGGTGATGAAGCTGAGATGAAGAGTGTTTGCAGCCAATTTCCTTATCACATGATTGCAGCTGGTTTAAAAGAATACAATAAATTTGTAGAGAAAAAATAATGAAGAGACAGAAATCCAGGTGGGACTCGGTTTTCTGGTTCCAAAGTTGCTGATATTCAAGTCTCTGTCCTTGAGGTCTACCTGTAGTCCTTCCCTTCTTGTAGCACCCAAACCAATACATTTCCTCTTTTACCTAATCTAATTCAAGCTGGGTTTCTGTTACCCTGCAACCTAAAGAGTTCCAACCATTCCACTTTTCTCATCTCTCTTTTTTTCTTTTTCTAAATATAATTTATATATATATATACATATATAAATTACATATATATATATATATATAATTTATTGTAAAGTTAGCTAACATACAGTGTGCGCTTGGTTTCAGAAGTAGATTCCCATGATTCATCGCTTACATACGATACCCAGTGCTCATCCCAACAAGTGCCCTCCCCAGAGTCCATCACCCATTTCTCCCCCCCACCCCCCAGGCCCCCATCAACCCTTAGTTTGTTCTCTATATTTAAGAGTCTCTTATGGTTTGCCTCCCTCTCTGTTTGAAACTAGTTTCTTCCCCCTTCCTTCCCCCATGGTCTTCTGTTAAATTTCTCAAATTCCACATATGAGAGAAAACATATGATATCTGTCTTTCTCTGACTGACTTTTTTCACTTAGCATAATACCCTCCAGTTCCATCCATGTTGTTGCAAAATGGCAATATTTCATTCTTTCTCATTGCCAGGTAGTATTCTATTGAATATATAAACCACATATTCTTTATCCATTCATCAGTTGGTGGACATTTGGGCTCTTTCCATAATTTGGCTGTTGTTGATAGTGCTGCTCTAAACATTAGGGTGCATGTGTCCCTATGAATCAGCACTCCTGTGTCCTTTGGATAAATTCCTAGTAGTGCAATTGCTGTGTCATAGGGTATTTCTATTTCTAATTTTTTGATGAACCTCCATACCGTTTTCCAGAGTGGCTGTACCAGTTTGCATTCCCACCAATAGTGCAAGAGGGTTCCCATTTCTCCACATCCTTGCCCACATCTGTTGTTTCCTGAGTTGTTAATTTTAACCACTCTGACTGGTGTGAGGTGATATCTCAATGTAGTTTTGATTTGTATTTCCCTGATGATGAGTGATGTTGAGCATATTTTCATGTGTCTATTGGCAATCTGGATGTCTTCTTTGGAAAAGAGTCTATTCATGTCTTCTGCCCATTTTTTTCACTGGTATTTTTTCGGTTGAGTTTGGTACATTCTTTATAGATTTTGGATACTAACCCTTTATCTGATATGTCATTTACAAATATCTTCTCCCATTCCATCAGTTGGCTTTTAGTTTTGTTGATTGTTTTCTTTGCTGTGCAGAAGATTTTTATCTTGATGAAGTTCCAATAGTTCATGTTTCCTTTTATTCCCCTTTCCTTTGGACGTGGGTCTAGTAAGAAATTGTTGCAGCTGAGATCAAAGAGGTTGTTGCCTGTTTTCTCCTCTAGGGTTTTGATGGTTTCCTGCCTCACATTTAGGTCTTTAATCCATTTTGAGTTTATTTTTGTGAATGGTGTAAGAAAGTGGTCCAGGTTCATTCTTCTGCATGTTGCTGTCCAGTTCTCTCAGTACCATTTGCTAAAGAGACTCTCTTTTTTTCACTGGATACACTTTCCTGCTTTGTCAGGTTAGTTGGCCATACATTTGTGGGTACAATTCTGGGTTCTCTATTCTATTCAATTGGTCTATGTGTCTGTTTTTATGCCAATACCATACCATCTTGATGATTACAACTTTGTAGTACAGGCTAATGTCCAGGATTGTGATGCCTCCTGCCTTGTTTTTCTTTTTCAACATTACTTTGGTTATTTGGAGTCTTTTGTGGTTCCATACAAATTTTACGATTGTTTATTCTAGCTCATCTCTTTCTCTGTATAATCTGTTCCATTCATTTTGCTAATATTTTTTATTAATATCTTTAAGATACTAGATGACATACATTGATAACACTTTTTCTTGAGTGTGAACTGAGTTCAAAGTGAGCAATATCACTAGGAAATAAGGTAGAAAAGTAAGATTATTTAAGAATAACTAGAAGAGTAGTCTGGAAGGACTGATTCACATCTAAGTTTGGTCAAGATTTGTTCTCTAGAAAACAGGAGATAAGAAATGTGTCTAGAAAACTATGCATAGATCTGGGGTTTGAACTCTGAAGTCCAGAGAATCTAGAAAAAAAGATTATAAGCACTGATGTAGAATAGAGAGGGAGAGGTATATATTGTTTTACAGAAACATGTAGCTATACCATGGAATACAACACTTGTATATACCCACTGTGTATATCCCTGTATATTACAGGTTAAATATGAGGAGGAGGAGGAGGTTTTAATATGCTTTTTTTTTGGAAAGAATTTGGTAAAAAATAAGGTTTTAGTTTTTTTTAAGAGAAATTAAAGTTTTTATTAATCTAGGTACTAATATGATGACCAAAAATGTGTTGGGGCAGCATAGTTCATGTATCTTGCTTTATGGGCTTAAAAGAGTTTATTTAACTTGGATCTTATAAAAGACATAATAATAATAATAAAAATAAAAGCACCCTAATAAAAATGAGCAAAATATTTTCACAGATACTTCAAAAGAAAAATGTACAAATGGCCAGTGATTAATAAAAACACATGAAAATGTGCTCAACATCATTAGTCATCAGGGAAATGCAACTTAAAACCACAATGAGCTAACATTTGATACCCACTAGAATGGATAATTTTTAAAAGTCTGCTATCACCAAATGTTGGAGAGGATGTGGAGCAACCAGAACACCCATTTATTGTTGGTAGATGGCTGTGTAAAATGGGTTTCATCACCTTGGAAAATCGTCTGTAAGTTTCTTGAGTGGTCTAAGCATATGACTTTTTTATGAACCAGAAATTCTACTTTTAGGTATTTACCCAAGAAAAATGAAAAATATCTCCATAAAAACACTTATACAAGAATAATGTACAGCATTAAAAAACTTGGAAACAACCTAGGAGTCCATCCATAAGACAAAGTATAAAGATACTATGGTATATTGAAAACAAACAAACAAACTACTACTACTGGGCAATAAAAATGAGAAACTACTCATGTACACAACAACATGAAAAAAATCTAAAACCCCAAAACACCGATATAAAGCTGTACTAAGTGAAAGAAGTATACGAAAGAGCAAATATTTCGTAATTCCATTTAAATAAAATTCCAGAACAAGCAAAACTAAATTATGCTAAAAAAAAATCTGAACACTGGTTGCCTCTAGAGAAGTGTGTGCTAGGATTGAGAGGGAAAGAACAAAAGTGAACTCCTTGGATTAACACTAATATTCTTAAATTGATGGGGTTGGACTTCACAGGTATGCATTTGACAGATTCATCAACTATCACAGTTAATATTTTTGCATTTCACTGTACATAATTTTTATCTTGAAAATAACTGTACACAGATATTAAGCTCTAGTTAATGATGTACATACCAAAGTGTTTTGGGGGAAAGTGTCCTGATATTGCAAGTTACTTTGAAATGCACTAAAAAAATAAGATAGAAGGGGGAGTTAAGAAGATGGCAGCAGAGGGACTGCCTGGGTGGCTCAGTCAGTTAAGCATCCAACTCTTGATCTCAGCTCAGGTCTTGATCTCAGGGTTGTGGATTCAAGCCCCTCATTGGGCTCCACACTTGGCGTGGAGTCTACTTAAAAACAAAGAAGATGGTGGCAGAGTAGGAGGACCCTAGTCTTGCCTTGTCCCATGAATACAACTAGATAACTATCAAACCATCCTAAAAACCCCAGAAATTGACTTGGAGACTGGCAGACTGGAGTCTTCCAGACTGGAGACTTGAAACTGAAGGCAGGGAAGAGGCTACATCAAAGAAAGTAGGAAGTACAGAGATGTAGTTTGGGAGAGAAACAGATTATGGCTGCTGTGGTGGGGAGAGAGCTGTGGTCATGGAGAAGGGTGAGAGACAGACTAACATATAGGTGAGCACATGGAGAAAATGAATCCCCATATCAATTTCTTGGAAGGTGATAGGGGCTGAATTTTGTGACTTCTGGCAACCAGTGGGGCTTAAAGCCTGGAGGTAAGGAATAATATGACAGAGATAAATGGTATAATAAACAAAATGAGAAATATGCTTTATGGAATGAACAGCAGATGGAAGAAGCAGAGGGACAAATTAGTGAATTAGAAGACAGAATAATGAAAAATAATCAAGCTGAACAAAAGAGAAAAAAGAATTGTACAAAACAAGAATAGACTTAGGGAACTCTGACTCCATCAAATGTAGAAACATTTGTATTATAGGAGTCCAGAAGAAGAAGAGAGAGAAAATTTATTTGAAGAAATAATAGCTGAAAACTTTCCTAATCTGGGGAAGGAAATAGATATCCAGATCTAGGAGGCACAAAGAACTCCCATCAGAATCAACAAAAGCAGATCCACATATTATAGTTGAATTGGCAAATTATAGTAATAAAAAAATTTTAAAGCAGCAAGACAAAAGAAGACAGTAGCTTACAAGGGAAAATGTGTAAGACTAGCAGGTGATTTTTCAGCAGAAACTTTCTAAGCTAGAAGGGAGTGGCATGATATATTCAGAGGGCTGAATGGGAAAAATCTGAAGTCAAAAATACTCTATCTAATGTAAGGAGAAATAAAGAGTTTCCCAGAAAAACAAAAACTACAGGAATTCATGACGACAAACCAACCCTGCAAGAAATATTAAAGGGGATTCTGAATGGAAAGGAAAGACCAAAAACGACAGTATGAAGTTGGGAAACACAAAAGCAGTAAAAATTAATATTCTGTTAAAAAAATCCGGTCAAGGATCTCACAAAATAAAGGGTGTAAAATGTAACACATATACCTAAATGTGGGGAGGACAGGAGTAAAGAATGGGTTCAACTTTAAATGACCATCCACTTAATGTAGACTACTATATGTAGAAGAGCTTATATACAACCCTAATGGTAACAATATATCAAAATCCACTAATAAATATGCAGAGAATAAAGAGAAAGAAATTGAAATATATCACTAAAGAAAATTAGCAGGCCACGAAAGAGAGAAAGAAAGGAAGGGATCAGAGAAAAACTTCAGAAACATCCACAAAACAAATAATAAAATGACAATTGATACATATCTACCAATCATTATTTTGAATGTAAATGGACTAAATGCTTCAATTAAAAGACATAGGATGACAGAATGGATTAAAAAAAAACCGACCCAACTATATGCCATCTATAAGAGACTCATTTTAGACCTAAAGACATTTACAGATTGAAAGTGAGGGGATGGAGAAATATCTATCATGTAAATGGATATCGAAAGAAAGCTGGAGTAGCAATACATAGCAATACTTACATTGAACAAAGTAGACTTTAAAACAAAGATTATAATAAGAGACAAAAAAAGGGACCCTATATCATAATAAAGAGGACAATCCAACAAAAAGATACAACAATTGTAAATATTTATGCACCAAACATAGAAGCACCCACATACATAAAGCAGTTAATAACAAACATAAAGGAACTAATTGATGATAATGCAATAATAGTAGGGGACTTTAATATCCCACTTAGATCAATGGACAGATCATTTAAACAGAAAATCAATAAGGAAACAATGATCTGAATGACACATTGGACGAGATGGATTTAACAGATATATTCAGAACATTCCATCCTAAAATAGCAGAACACACATTCTTTTTAAGTGCATGTGGAACATTTTTCAGAATACATCACATAATAGCCCAATAAATTCAAGAAGATTGAAGTCATATCATGCACCTTTTCTGAACACAATGATATGAAACTGAAGTCAACCACGATAAAAAAAATCTAGAAAGAACACAAATACATGGAGTTGAATAACATGCTACTAAACAATGAATGGGTCAGCTATTAAATAAAAGAAGAAACAAAAAAATGCATGGAAACAACTGAAAATTAAAACACAGTGGTCCAAAACTTTTGGTATGCAGCAAAAGCAGTTCTAAGAGGAAAGTGTATAGCAATATGGTTCTACCTCAAGAAGCAAGAAAAATACCAAATAAACAACCTAACCTGACAACTAAAGGAGCTAGAAAAAGAACAACAAACAAAACCTAAAGCTAGCAGAAGGAAGGAAATAATAAATATTGGAACAGAAATAAATTGATATAGAAACTAAAAAACCAAACTAAATCAAACCAAACAAAACCCAATAGAACAGATGAATGAAACCAGGATCTTGTTCTTTGAAAAAAAAATAAAGTTGATACACCTCTAGCCAGACTTATCAAAAAGAAAAGTGAAGGGACCTAAATATTAAAAAATCACAAAATGAGAGAGGAGAAATACAAACAACACCACAGAAATACAAACAATTGTAAGAGAATAGCATGAAAAATGATATGCTGACAAATTGGACAACCTAGAAGAAATGGATAAATTCCTAGAAACACATAAATAACCAAAACTGAAACTGGAAGAATAGAAAATTTGAACAGATTGATAACCAGCAAAGAAATTGAATCAGTAAAAAAAACAAAAAACAAAAAACAAAAACTCCCAAGAAACAGAAAAGTCCAGGATCAAATGGCTTCAGAGTGAATTCTATCAGATATTTAAAGAAGAGTTAATACTTATTCTTCTCAAACTATTCCAAAAAATAGAAAAGGAAGGAAAGCTTCCAAATTAACTTTATGAAGCCAGCATTACCCTGATACCAAAAACAGATAAAGACACAACTAAAAAAGAGAACTACAGGCCAGTATTTCTGATGAACATTGATGCACAAATTCTCAACAAAATAGCAAATTGAATCCAACAATACATAAAAAAATCATTCACCACAATCAAGTGGGATTTATTCCTGGGTTGAAAGGGTGGTTCAATATTTGCAGATCAATCAACATGATACATCACATCAATGAAAGAAAGGATAAAAACCATATGATTATTTCAATAGATGCAGGTTCAAAAACCATTTGACAAAGTACAACATGCATTCATGATAAAAACCCTCAACAAAGTAGGTTTTGAGGTATACTTCAACATAATAAAGGCCATTTGTGAAAAACCCACAGCTAACATAATCCTTAATGGGGAAAAACGGAGAGGTTTTCCCCTTAAGATCAGGAATAAGACCAGGATATCCACTCTCACCATTTTTATTCAACATAGTACTGGAAGTCCCTAGCCACAGCAATGAAACCACTAGAAGAAATAAAAGAAATACCAAATTGGTAAGGAAGAATAAAACTTTGACTATTTGCAGATGGCATTATACTGCATATAGAAACCCTAAAGGTGCTACCAAAAAACTACTAGAACTCATAAATGAATTCAGTAAAGTTGCAGGATACAAAATCAATGTACAGAAATCTGTTGCATTTCTTTTTTTTGTTTGTTTATTTTTGAGAGAGAGATAGCGAATAGGGGAGGAGCAGAGCGAGAGGGAGACCCAGAATCTGAAGCAGGTTCCAGGGTAGGAGCTGTCAGCACAGAGCTTGATGCGGGGCTTGAATCCACAATGGTGGATCATGACCTGAGCCAAAGTCTGATGCTTAACTGACTGAGCCAACCAGGCACCCCATCTGTTGCATTTCTATACACTAATAATGAAGCAGTAAAATGAAAAGTTAAGAAAACAATGCCATTTTTAATTGCACCAAAAATAATAGGGAATAAATCTAACCAAAGAGGTGAAAGACCTGTATTCTGAAAACTTAAAAACACTGATGAAAGAAATTGAAGTTGACACAAAGAAATGGAAAGACATTCTATGATCATGGATAGGAAGAACATTCTTAAAATGTCTATGCTACCCAAAGCAATCTACACATTTTATGCAATTCCTATAGAAATACCAACAGTATTTTTCACAGCCCTAGAGCAAACAACTCTAAAATTTGGAACCATGAGAGACCTTAAATAGCCAAATCAATCTTGAAGAAGAAAACCAAAGCAAGAGGCATCACAATCCTGGACATTACCCTGTACTACAAAGTTGTAATCATCAAGATGGTATGGTATTGGCACAAAAACAGACACATAGAACAATTGAATAGAATAGAGATCCCAGAATTGGACCCATAAATGTATGGCCAGCTAATCTGACAAAGCAGGAAAGTGTATCCAGTGGAAAAAAGAGAGTCTCTTTAGCAAATGGTGCTGGGAGAACTGGACAGCAACATGCAGAAGAATGAACCTGGACCACTTTCTTACACCATTCACAAAAATAAACTCAAGATGGATTAAAGACATAAATGTGAGACCTGAAACCATAAAAATCCCAGAGAAGAACACAGGCAGTAACTTCTTTGACATTGGCCATAGCAGCTTTTTTCTAGATATGTCTCCTGAGGCAAGGGGAACAAAAGCAAAAATAAACTTTGAAACTACATCAAAACAAAAACTTTCTGCACAGTGAAGGAAGCAATCAAGAACCAAAAGGAATGGGGGAAGATATTTGCATATGATATATCCAGTAAAGAGTTAGTATCTGAAAAATATAAAGAACTTATACTACTCAATACCAAAAAACAAATAATCCAATTTAAAAAAATGGGTAGAAGATGTGCACAGACATTTCTCCAAAGAAGACATCCAGATGGCCAACAGACATATGAAAAGATGTTCATCATCCTTTACCATCAGGGAAATGCAAATCAAAACTACAATGAAATATCACCTCAACCTGTCAGAATGGGTAAAATAAAAATACAAGAAGCAACAGGTGTTGGTGAAGATTTGGAGAAAAAGGAACCCTCGTGCACTGTTGATGGGAATGCAAACTGGTGCAGCCACTGTGAGAAACAGTACAGAGCTTCCTCAGAAAGCTAAAAATAGAACTACCCTATGATCCAGCAATTGCACTACTAGGTATTTATCCAAAGAATACAAAAACACTAATTCAAAGAGATACATGCACTTCTATGTTTATAGCAGCATTATTTACAATAGCCAAATTATGGAAGCATCCCAAGTGTCCATCAATTAATGAATGGATGAAGAAAAAGTGATATGTATGCATGCATGTATGTATGTGTGTGTGTGTGTATGTAATGGAATATAATTCAGCCATAAAAAGTAATGTAAACTTGTCATTTGCAACAACGTGGATAGAGCTAGAGAGTGTAATGCGGAGTTAAATAAGTCATTCAGAGAAAGACAAATGGCATATAATTCTATTCATATATGGAATTTAAGAAACAAAAAAAATGAACAGAGGGGGAAAAAGACAGAGAGAGGCAAAGCAAGCAACAGACTCTTAACTATAGAGAGCAAACTGATGGTTACCAGAGGGGAGGTGGGTGGGGGATGGGTGAAATAGGAGATAGGGATTAAGGAGTGCAGTTGTTGTAATGAGCACCGGGTGATGTATGAAAGTGTTGAATCACTGTATTGTACATTTGAAAGTAATATTACACAGTATGTTAACTAACTGAAATTAAAATAAAAACTTTAAAACAAAAAGATAGATTAATGGATGGGTAGAAGGATGCAGAGATAGGTAGATATGTGATAAAGCAAACATGGCAAAATGTTAATTGTAACATCCAGTTGGTATGTGTATGGATGTTCACTGTAGAGTCCCCTTAACTTTTTTCTATGCTTCAAAGGCATCAAAATTGGCAAAGATGAAGTCAAACTTTCACAGTTTGCAGACGACATGATACTCTATCATGGAAAACCCGACAGACTCTACCAAAAGTCTGCTGGAACTGATACATGAATTCAGCAAAGTCGCAGGGTAAAAAATTAACAGAAATAGGTTGCATTTTTATACACCAATAATGAAGCAACAGAAAGAGAAATAAAGAAACTGATCCCATTCACAATTGCACCAAGAATCATAAAATACCTAGGAATAAACCTAACCAAAGATGTAAAAGATCTGTATGCTGAAAACTATAGAAAGCTTATGAAGAAAATTGAAGAAGATACAAAGAAATGGAAAAACATTCCGTGCTCTTGGATTGGAAGAATTAATACTGTTAAAATGTTAATACTACTCAAAGCAATCTACATATTCAATGCAATCCTAATCAAAATTGCGCCAGCATTCTTCTCAACAAGCAATCCTAAAATTTGTTTTTTTTTTTTTTAATTTTTTTTTCAACGTTTATTTATTTTTGGGACAGAGAGAGACAGAGCATGAATGGGGGAAGCACAGAGAGAGAGGGAGACACAGAATCAGAAGCAGGCTCCAGGCTCTGAGCCATCAGCCCAGAGCCTGACGCGGGGCTCGAACTCCTGGACCGCGAGATCGTGACCTGGCTGAAGTCGGACGCTTAACCGACTGCGCCACCCAGGCGCCCCAAGCAATCCTAAAATTTGTATGGAACCACAAAAGACCCCGAATAGCCAAAGTAATATTGAAGAAGGAAACCAAAGTGGGAGGCATCACAATCCCAGACTTTAGCCTCTACTTCAAAACTGTAATCGTCAAGGCAGTATGATTTTGGCACAAAAACAGACACATAGACCAATGGAATAGAATAGAGAACCCAGAATTGGACACACAAATGTATGGCCAACTAATCTTTGGCAAAGCAGGGAAGAGTATCCAATGGAAAAAAATCTCTTTAACAAATGGTGCTGGGAGAACTGGACAGCACCATGCAGAAGAATGAAACTAGACCACTTTATTATACCATTCACAAAAATAAACTCAAAATGGATGAAGGACCTGAATGTGAGACAGGAAACCATTAAAACCCTAGAGGAGAAAGCAGGCAACAACCTCTTTGACCTCAGCCACAGCAATTTCTTTCTTGACACATCTCCAAAGACAAGGGAATTAAAAGCAAAAATGAACTATTGGGATCTCATCAAGATAAAAAGCTTCTGCACTGCAAAGGAAACAAGCAACAAAACTAAAAGGCAACCGACGGAATGGGAAAAGATATTTGCAAATGACATATCGGATAAAGGGCTAATATCCAAAACCTATAAAGAACCCGCCAAACTCCACACCAAAAAAAACAAATAATCCAGTGAAGAAATGGGCAGAAGACATGAATAGATATTTTTCTAAAGAAGACATCCAGATTGCCAATAGACACATGAAAAGATGCTCAACATCACTCCTCATCAGGAAAATGCAAATCAAAACCACACTGAAATATCACCTCATGCCAGTGAGAGTGGCTAAGATGAACAAATCAGGAGACTATAGATGCTGGAGAGGATGTGGAGAAACAGGAACCCTCTTGCACTGCTGGTGGGAATGCAAACTGGTGCAGCTGCTCTGGAAAACAGTGTGGAGGTTCCTCAAAAAATTAAAAATAAAACTACCTTATGACCCAGCAAAAGCACTGCTAGGAATTTACCCAAGGGATACAGGAGTGTAGATGCATAAGGGCACTTGTACCCCAATGTTTATAGCAGCACTTTCAACAATAGCCAAATTATGGAAAGAGCCTAAATGTCCATCAACTGACAAATGGATAAAGAAGATTTGGTTTATATATACAATGGAATACTACTTGGCAATGAAAAAAATGAAATCTGGCCATCTGCAGCAATGTGGATGGAACTGGAGGGTATTATGCTAAGTGAAATAAGTCAAGCAGAGAAAGACAGATACCATATGTTTTCACTCATCTGTGGATCCTGAGAAACTTAACAGATGACCATGGGGGAGGGGAAGGGGGGAAAAATGTTAGAGGGAGGGAGGCAAACCCTAAGAAACTGTTAAGTACTGAGAACAAACAGGATTGATGTGGGGTGGGGAGAGGGGAAATTGGGTGATGGGCATTGAGGAGGGCACCTGTTGGGATGAGCACTGGGTGTTGTATGGAAATAAATTATATTTAATATAAAAAATAAAGTTTTCATGCTAAAGTATTGGAAAAAATAAATAGCAAAATGGAAAAAAGGACAGCAATGAGAACTGATTATATATTACTAAATGGATTATATATAGTTCATTAAACAACCAGCTTAATCATAAATATATTACCACCACATAATAAATCACAAATAATATATAGGCATACTTTATTTAGGGCTGCCCCAAACAGTGCTGATTTGAAATAGTGATGGTTATCTCAGAAATATTTTAATATTAAAATACATATGTATTCAATAATACATATAAATTCACTTAGTTTTAGAAATTAAGTAATACTCCAACAAATGTAATTTAAATATTGAAGCATGAACTGTCCATGATCTGTTTGCTCTTAGGTCCATTCCTTGGCATTCCCTGATTTACTCGGTGTCATAATGGGGCTGACCTGGCAGGATCTTTTCTCAGGCTCCCCTGTCAGCTGGGTTGGGAGGGACTGATAGGAAACAGAAGAGCAGGTAAGAGGAGAGCCTAGGGTGTTTCTCCTCTTCTCTGCCATGGGCAGCATCTTAAGCAGTCGCTGCATCTTCTCTGTGACTCCAGTCTTATCAGACATACCTGCCATGGTCCCTGCTTTGCCCAATAATCCTAAACTCTGGAAGCCCATATCACTACCTCCTTCTTTTGTCCCTCCAGCCACAGAAGTGGTAGTAGCTTCTTGTTGCTAAGCTCTTAAGTTGCTTCACCGTCCTCTGTTTAACTGTGCTCTTCTGTTCCTTCTCTACATTGAATTCCCTCTCCTTCAATACTTAGAATGGTCCTGTTTTCCTGATTGATCCCTGCCTGATATATATAATCTTAATGGAGAGGGTACATGGATGGAATATTTTTATTTTTTTTAAACTGAGGATGGACACTTTCCGAAAGAAGGTAGCAAAGAATCAGAAGCTGAAGTTTGCCTGGGAATTGTGGGCATATGGCAGGGGGATGAGTCTGAGCTTTCCTGGCCCTGAAATGAATAGGTTCAGGGCAGGGACACCCATGCAACAGAGTGCAATGGAAACAAAGAAGTATATACATACATTTATTGCAGCACTGAACACTGTGGTAACACAGTTCTTCTAACTTGCATGGAGTGCAACAAATTGAGATCCATCAAAGGCTCGTAGGTAGAGTTGGTGAGTGTGATTCACCACAGTTTGATTGTTCTTTCTTCTGTGACTTTTCTAATGTTATTATTCTGGTAAATGTATTTGATGCATAGGGGCTGATAAAGTTGTGCAAGTAGAAGTGTTGGTATTATGCTGGGTGTGTAAAATGCTAATTTTCTGTAGCGGTTGATATTATAAAGGAAATATATGGTATACAGCAGCAGTCCAGTGGGGCTTGCTGGAAATTCTCACAAAATGGAGGTGGCGAAGAGGACTGGTTCTGTAGCCAGACTGCCTGGTTCCAGACTTGGTACTGCTGGCTTTCCTGTGATGTGTCCTTGGGTAAATTAAGTAACCTCTCTGCCTCACTTTCTTCATCCATATGCTGAGAGTAATCACAGTACCTACTTCATAGGATTATTGTGAAAATAAAATGACTTAGTACATGTGCCCTTAGCATAGCTCTAGAACACTCAGTAAATGTAACCATCACATTATGAAGGGCTCAGAAGCATCACTGTAACCCAGGAGGAAATAATCAGCAAATGTCTGAACAGGGGTGGTAGGAAATTATGGCCACAGGCATGTCATAACTTCAGGGACTTCAAAGGGAGTGAAACCATAACTGCTTACTTATGATGTAGGAAGTGTGCCTCCCTTCATGGGACCCTTGTGGTAATGTCCCCCTTCAGTGCTGATACAGCTCATGCTCCCTTTTCCGGGAGTGCATTCCATTTGAGAAACAGAGTTCACTTGGAGGTGTGGTTTCCCCTTACTAGATTTTTGGTCTTTTGTATGTCCCCTTACTAGATTTTGGAGACTCCCTTCATCCTAATCTAGTTCTAGATCCCTTTCTCAGACTGTAATTTTGTAGTAAATACATATCTTTTTTTATTGTGGTCACCCACACTCAAATTCACTTCCTGTGTTTGTGGAATCTTATTCAAGACTTGGGGAGAAGCAGAGTCCACTCCATGGTCGAGGCCAAAAAGCCAGTTATTTTTCCTCCCTTACAGCTTGAGTTTAGGCTGCCTAACTTCAGCTATAATAGAGTCTGCCCAAGAATTGGAATCTGTGATGAGTTACCTAAAGAAGCAGGGTCAGTTTAGAATTTCTTGTGGTGGTGGGTAGTGCCTGTGGCATCCAGCATCCACTGGTGGTTGTGTCTGCAGTTTTAGCAGAGTTCCCTAAGCTTCAGGTGGTGGCAGTCCAGCTGTGCCATCCAACGTTCAGTGGTGATGGCTTAGCACCTAACCAGGCTATTCCTGGCATGTGGCTTTAGCAGTGGTTCTGGTTACCTATATTTTCCTGGTTTCTTCTGATATTTTAAGCCTAGTTCTTCAGTCTTTGTGTTGATTCTATGAATTACAAAATAGCTTTCAATGAAGTCATTTTTTCTTAGTAATTAACCAGGCTTGGCTTTATTGTTTGTCCTGTTCTCCTTCTCCTTCTCCTCCACCTCTTCCTCCTCTTCCTCCTTCTCTTCTTCTCCTTCTCCTTCTCCTCGACCTCTTCATCCTCCTCCTCGTCCTCCTCCTTCTACTACTACTACTACTCAATGGCTGCTTGTTTATGTCAGAGCTAATGTATCCGTTGTAGAAAAGTCTGACCTTTATCTGTTATAGTTCCTTAAGCCTCAGTTTCTAAAGTACGGGCTTTGTGTACCCAGACATAATCAAGTATGTTTCTTGTCAGAAAGTTGCCATATTACTGCAATATGCATTATTTCTATCCAGCAGATTTCAACTTATCAGACACCTACTGAATATTGTACAAGACAATGGTCAGACTTTGCAGACACAAAGTCAAAGAAGACATGGTTTCTTCATGCTTGTATTTAGAATTAGAGCTGTTTAATTTGTTTTTTCATGGTGTGATTTGGGCAAACCAACTCAGTCATGCCCAAAGGGGAAAAATGAATAGGTAGGATTAAGGGTGGGGAAGGAAGTATAACATGCTGGTTAAAATCATTTTTTTCTTTTAATGTTCATTTATTTTTGAGAGAGAGAGACAGAGTGCAAGCAGGGGAGGGACAGAGGGAGAGAAGGAGACACAGAATCTGAAACAGGCTCCAGGCTCTGAGCTGTCAGCACAAAGCCCAGTGCGGGGCTTGAACTCAGGAAGCGTGAGAAAAATAATTTATTTTTCTTAATTCATTAATTTAAAATTCCAGTATAATTAACATACAGTGTTATATTAGTTTCAGGTGTACAATGCAACAATTCTATACATTATTCAGTGCTCATGATGATAAGTGTACGCTTAATCCCCATCACCTATTTCAGCCATCCCCCTACCTACCTCTCCCTTGGCAACCACAGTTTTTCTCTATATTTAGGAGTGGTTTTTTGTGTTTGTTTGTTTGCTTATCTTTTTTTCTTTGCTCGTTTGTTTTGTTTCTTAAATTCCACATATGAGCAAAATCATATGGTGTTTGTCTTTCTCTGATTGACTTATTTCACTTAGCATTATATTCTCTAGATCCATTGATGTTGCTGCAATTGGCAATATTTCATTCTTTTTTTACAAAAAAATTATTTTTAGAGAGAGAGAGCAAGCAGGTTGGGGGGAGAGGGGGAGAGAGAGAGAGAATCTTAAGCAGGCTCTGTGCTCAGCATGAAGCATGATGTGGGCCTCGATCCCATGACCTTGGGATCATGATCAGAGCAGAAGTCGAGTTGGATGCTCAACTGACTGAGCCACCCAGGAGTCCCAATTTCATTCTTTTTTTTATGACTGAGTAATATTCCATTGTATATCTACATCACCTCTTCTTTATCCACTCATAAGTCAATGGACACTTGGGCTGCTTCCATATTTTGGTTATTGTAAATAATGCTGCAATAAACAAAGGGATGCACATATCTTTTCAAATTAGTGTTTTCATATTCTTTGGGTAAATACACAACCGTGGAATTACTGGATCATATGTTAATTCTATTTTTAATTTTTTTTTTTTTGAGGAGACTCCATACTGTTTTCCACAGTGGCTGTACCAGTTTGCATTCCCACCAACAGTGCATGAGAGTTTCTTTTTCTCCACATCCTTGCCAACTCTTGTTTTTTCTTGTGTTGTTGATATTAGTCATTCTGACAGGTGTGAGGTGATATCTCATTGTAGTTTTGATTTGCATTTCCCTGATGGTAAATGATGATGAACATGTTTTCATGTGTCTATTGGCCATCTGGATGTCTTCTTTGGAAAAACGTCTATTAATGTCTTCTGCTCATTTTTAAATTGGATTATTAATTTTGGAGTGTTGAGTTCTATAAGTTCTTTATATATTTTGGATACTAACCCAGTATCAGATATATCAGTATCAGATATATCAGTATCAGATATATCATTTGAAAATATCTTCTCTCATCAAGTAGATTGTCTTTTAGTTTTGTTGACTGTTTCCTTTGCTATGCAGAAACTTCTTTTTTTTAATGTTTATTTGAGAGAGACAGAGAGAGAACACAAGCAGGGGAAAGGCAGAGAGAGAGAGAGGGCACAGAGGGTCTGAAGCAGGCTCAGTGCTGAGAGCAGACAGTCCAATGTGGGATTGACTGTGAGATCATGACCTGAGCTGAAGTCAGATGCTTAATTGACTGAGCCACCCAGGTGCCCTGAAGCTTTTTATTTTGATTTAGTACCAATAGTTTATTTTTGCTTTTGTTTTCCTTGCCTCAGAAGACATATTTAGAAAAAAGTTGCTTTGGCCAATGTTGAGGAAGTTATTGCCTGTGCTCTCTTGTGTCATTTTTATGGCTTCAGATTTGACATTCAGGTTTATAATCCATTTTGTATTTATTTTTGTATAAGGTGTTAGAAAGTGGTCCAGTTTCATTCTTTTGCATGTTGCTGTCCAGTTTTCCCAGCACCATTTGTTGAAGAGATTGTCTTTTTCCCATTGCATATTCTTGCCTCCTTTGTAATAGATTAATTGACCATATAATAATGGGTTTATTTCTGGGCTCTATTCTATTGACCTATGTGTCTATTTTTGTGCGAGTACCATACTGTTTTGATTACTACAGTTGTAGTATATCTTGAAATCCAGGCTAGTCGGGATGTGAAGTGATTCCATACAAATTTTAGGATTATTTGTTCTAATTCTGTGACAAATGCTGTTGGTATTTTGATAGGGATTGCATTAAATGTGTAGACTGCTTTGGGTGCTATAGACATTTTAACAATATTTGTTCTTCCAAACTATGAGCATGGAATCTCTTTCCATTTGTTTATGTCTTCTTCAATTTATTTCATCAATGTTTTATAGTTTTCAGAATACAATCTTTTACCTCCTTCGTTGTTTACTACTAGGTATTTTATTATTTTTGGTGCAATTATAAATGGGATTGTTTTCTTATTTCTCTTTCTACTGCTTCGTTATTAATGTATAGAAATGCAACAGATTTCTGTATATTGATTTTGTATCCTGCGACTTTCCTGAATTCATGTATCAGTTGTAGTAGTTTTTTGGTGGAACCATTATGGTTTTCCATATACAATATCATGTCATAGCAAATAGTGAAAGTTTTACTTCTTCCTTACCAATTTGGATGACTTTTATTTCTTCTTGTTGTCTAATTGCTGAGGCTAGGGACTTCCAGTACTGTGTTGAATAAAAGTGGCGAGAGAAGACATCCTTGTCTTGTTCCTGATATTAAGGGAAAAGCTTTCATTTTTTCACCTTTGAGTATAATGTTAGCTGTGGGTGTTTCATAAAGGGCCTTTATTATGTTGAGGTGTGTTCCCTCAAAACCTACTTGGTTGAGGATTTTTATCATGAATGGATGTTGTACTTTGTCAAATGCTTTTTCTGCATCTATTGAAATGAATGCATGGTTTTTATCCTTTAACATTTTTTTTAATGTTTATTTATTTTTGAGAGAGACAGAGTGTGAGTAGGGGAGGGGCAGACACACACACACACACACACACACACACACACACACACACACACAGAATCTGAAGTAGGCTCCAGACTCCCAGCTGTCAGCACAGAGCCCGATGCGCCAATGTGGGGCTTGAACTCATGAACTGTGAGATCATGACCTGAGCTGAAGTCAGATGCTTAACCGAGTGAGCCACTCAGGCACTCTTCTCTTTTTTCTTGCTGATTTGAAGTAACATATTGATTGATTTGCAAATATTGAACCACACTTGCAATCCAGGAATAAATCCCACTTGATTGTGGTGAATGATGTTTTTTTTATGTATTGTTGGTTTCAGTTTGCTAATATTTTGTTGAGAATTTGTGCATCTATGTCCATAAGAGATATTGGCCTGTAGTTCTTTTTCAGTGGTGTCTTTATCTGGTTTTGGTATCAGGGTAATGCTGGCCTCATAAAATGAATTTGGAATAGTTTTTTTTTTGAACTGGTTTGATTAGAATAGGTATTAACTCTTCTTTAAATGTTTGGTAGAATTCACCTGTGAAACCACCTGATCCTGGACATTTGTTTGGGACTTTTTTGATTACTGATTTAATGTCATTGCTGGTAATAACTTTGTTCAAGTTTTCTATTCTTCCTGATTCAGTTTTGGAGGCTATATATTTCTAGGAATTTGTCAATTTCTTCTAGGTTATCCAGTTTGTTGGCATATAGTTTTTCATAATATCCTCTTAAAGTCCTTTTTATTTCTGTGGTGTCAGTTATTATTTCTCTTCTTTCATTTCAGATTTTGTTTGAGTCTTCTTTCTTTCTTTCTTTCTTTCTTTCTTTCTTTCTTTCTTTCTTCATGTGTTTTCGTGCTTTTTTTTAATGAGTCTGGCTAAAAGCTTACCAATTTTGTTGATTTTTTTTTCAAAGAACCAGCTCCTGGTTTTATTGACTTCTACTGTTTTTTAGTTCCTATTTCACTTATTTCTTCTCTAATCTTTATTATTTCCTTCCTTCTGTTTTTGGGCTTTGTTTATTATTCTTTTTGTAGCTCCTTTAGGTGTAAGGTTAGGGCTATTTAAGTGTAAGTTTCTTTGAGATTTTTCTTGCTTTTGAGGTAGGCTTGTATTGCTATAAACTTCCCTCCTGGAACAGCTTTGGCTGCGTCCCAAAGATTTTAGACTTTTGAGTTTTCATTTTCATTTGTCTCCATGTAGTTTTTGATTTACTCTTTAGTTTCATGGTTAACCTATTCATTGTTTGTAGCATGTTATTTAACCTCCATGTATTTGTGTTCTTTCCAGATTTTTTCTTGAGGTTGATTTTTTGTTTCATAGCATTGTGACTGGAAAAGATGCATGGTATGACTTCAATCTTTTTGAGTTTGTTGAGATTTGTTTTTTGGACTAACATGTGATCTATTCTAGAGAACGTTCCGTGTGCACTTGAAAACAATGTGTATTCCACTGTTTTAGGATGGAATGTTCTCAATATATCTGTTAGATTCATCTGGTCCAATGTGTCACTCAAAGCCACTCTTTTCTTGTTGATTTTCTGTTTGAATGATCTATCCATTGATGAAAGGGGAGTGTTAAGTTCTCTACTATTATTGTATTTCTATCAATTATTTTCTTCATATTTGTTAAAAAATGCCTTATGTATTTGGGTGTCACTATGTTGGGTGCATAAATATTTACAATTGTTATATCTTCTTGTTGGATTGTTCCCTTTATGATTATGTAGTGTTCTTCTTTGTCTCTTGTTATAGTCTTTGTTTTAGTCTATTTTGCCTGATATAAGTTTGCTACATTGGCTTTCTATACACTTCCATTTGCATGATAAGTGCTTTTTCCATCCCTTCACTTTCAATCTGCATGTGTCTTTTTTTTTTCAGGTTTTAAAACTTTTTATTTGCACATTCAAAAAATTGTATATTCCAATAATTAAAGTTGTTTGAACAAAAAAATGGTTCTGTGATTAAACTGCAAATTACAGCTTGTAGGACAACTTGGGCCAGCTTGGTTTTTACTCTAGATTTCACTCTTGTACCACCCAGCTTCTCTCTTCACCAGCATGCAAGTTCTTTCCCTTCCCAGCCAGCCAGACAAGCAGAAGGGAGAGGTGGGCACTGCCCTTGTTGTCAGTATTTCTTGATTCTTTGATGTAAAAAGGGGCATCACAGTCATTTAAACTTGATCCAACCTCTTTGCATCTTACAAAGTTAAACAGCTGAAAAAAGTAAAATAAGAAGGCAATGCTTGTGGAATGTACAGTGCATATTGACTGTGCCTGCCTCATTATGATTTGCCTGCTTGCTTTTCCTGTTCAGTTGTTTCTTTTGAAGTCATTGGATTTTTCTTTTGTGTTTCTGTCTTCTTCAGTTGCAACTTATTGAATTTCTCAATCTCAGCCATAATGGGTTTGTCAAACATGGTTTCGGGAGAAAGGAATGAGGTGTGGGAGTGAGCGAAGTCCTGTCTGCACAGTGGCTGCTGCATGAGTACCAGTCTGCATGTGTCTGCATCTCTCGTAGGCAGCATATGGATGGGTCTTTCTTTTTTTATCAATTCCATCACCCCATGTCTCTTGAATGGAGGACTTAGTACATTTATATTCAAAGTAGTCATTGACAGGTATGTACTTATTGCCATTTAGTTACTTTTTAATGGTTGTTTTCGTAGTTCTTTTCTATTCCTTTCTTCTCTTGCTTTCTTCCCTCATGGTTTGCTGGCTTTCTTTAGTGATATACTTGGATTCCTTTTTTTAAAAAAAATTTGCATATCTACTATCAGTTTTTTGATTTGTGATTACCTTTAGGTTTATATGAAACATCTTGTGCATATAATAGCCTATTAGTCCATTCTAAAAGCACTACATTTTTACTTCTACCTCCCCATGTTTTATGTATATAGTGCCATACTTTACATGCTTTCATTTTATGAATCCCTTGACTGGGTCAAGGGATATAGATATACCTAATAGATATATTTAATTTTGCTGCTTTTGTGGTTTCTACTTTTTTTGCTCCTGCTTGTGATCTTTCCTTTTCACTGAAAGAATTCCTTTTAATATTTTTTGTAAGGCTGATTTAATAGTGATAGATTCCTTTAATTTTTGTTTGCCTGAGAAATTCTTTAATTTTTTTTAAGTAGGATTCATACCCAGGGTTGAACCCAACATGGGGTTTCAACTCACAACCATAAGATCAAGGCCTGAGCTGAGATCAAGAGTTTGATGCTTGGGGCGCCTGGGTGGCGCAGTCGGTTAAGCCTCCGACTTCAGCCAGGTCACGATCTCGCGGTCCGTGAATTCGAGCCCCGCGTCGGGCTCTGGGCTGATGGCTCAGAGCCTGGAGCCTGTTTCCGATTCTGTGTCTCCCTCTCTCTCTGCCCCTCCCCTGTTCATGCTCTGTCTCTCTCTGTCCCAAAAATAAATAAACGTTGAAAAAAAAAAAAAAGAGTTTGATGCTTAACCAACTGAGCTACCCAGGAGCACCTGTCTGAGAAATTCTTTATCTCTCTTTCTATTCTGAACGATAGCCTTGTTGGATGAAGCATTATTCATTGCAGGTTTTCTTTCAGCACTTTGAATATATCATGCCACTCCCTTCTGGCCTGCAAAGTTTCTGCTGGAAAATCATCTGACAGCCTTATGTGGTTTCATGTATCTGTAACTGTTTCTTTTCTCTTGCTGCTTTTAAAATTCTCTCTTCTTCACTAATTTTTGCCATTTTAATGACTGTGTGTCTTGGTGTGGGCTTCCTTGGGTTGATTTTGTTGGTGGCTCTCTGTGCTTCCTGGATCTGGATTTCTGTTTTCTCTCCCAGATCTGGGAAGTTTTCAGCTATTATTTCTTCAAATACATTTTCTGCCCCTCTCCTTTCTCTCTCTTCTCCTTCTGGGATTCCTATAATGTGAATGTTGTTACATTTGATGGTGTTGCTGAATTCCCTTAATCTATTCTCTCTCTCTCTCTCTCTTTTTTAATTAAGTTTTTTTCTTTCTCCTATTCAGCTTGATTGCTTTCCATTACTCTGTTCTCCAGGTTGATGATTCATTTTTCCGCTTCCCGTAGTCTACTATTTATTTCCTTTAGTGTATTTTTTTTTTAATTTTTTTTTTCAACGTTTATTTATTTTTGGGACAGAGAGAGACAGAGCATGAACGGTGGAGGGGCAGAGAGAGAGGGAGACACAGAATCGGAAACAGGCTCCAGGCTCTGAGCCATCAGCCCAGAGCCCGACGCGGGGCTCGAACTCACGGACCGTGAGATCGTGACCTGGCTGAAGTCGGACGCTTAACCGACTGCGCCACCCAGGCGCCCCTCCTTTAGTGTATTTTTAATTTCAGCTTCTGTTCTTCATTTCTGATTGGTTCTTTTTCACATTTTCTTTCTCTTTGTTAAGGGTCTCACTGAGGTCCTCCACTCTTCTCAAGTCCAGTGAGTATCTTTATGACCATTACTTTAAATTCTCTATCAGGCATATTACTTATCTCTGTTTCCTTTAGCTTTCTTGCTGTGATTTTTGTCCTGTTCTTTCATTTGGAACATATTCCTCTGTTTCTTCATTTTGTCTAACTCTCTGTGTCTATTTTATGTGTTAGGAAAGTCAGCGACATCTCCTGCTTTTTCAAGTGGTGGCCTTATGAAGAAGAAGTTCTGTGGTGCTCCATAGTGCAGTGTCCTCTGTTCCCCAGAGCCTAGCACTTCAGGGATGTCTTCTATGTGTCTTATACACACCCTACTGTTGTGGCTGAACTGCATTTGCCTTCAGTCCAGTCATCTGCAATGGCTCCCTTTGCCTGTTATGGGTAGTGTTTGGTCCCAGTGTTGTTAATGGCCCAATCTGGGGCCACCTTGGGCTTGAGCTGGGTTAGATCAGGTGTTTTCCAGAACTGTGGTTGCACTAAACTGCAGGATGTTCTCACTGTGTTGTTCCTCGGGAGACTTTCATTGGTGGGTGGGGCCTGTAGTCAGACCAGATGTCTACCCCCAGCCCACTGCTGGGGCTGTGGTCAAATTGGTATGAGTAGTTATCTTCCCCTCTTCCTGAGGCAGGAATAACTGGAGTGGTATTGGCCCATGTTGCTGCTTGCACACTGCCATGCTTGTGGCGCCACTCTGGATGGACTTCAGCCAAGGGCAGCTTGAGTGGGGTGATCTCTAGGAGAGCATGGCGGTGGGCTGCATGATGTTATCAAAGTTTGTGTAGGTCTGCTGTGGGAAAACTGGCACTGCTTTGGAAAACTCCTGCTGAGGGCAGGTTGGATAAAACCTTGATATAGAGGTCTGATCAGCCAAGGTTCACATCCCGACTCTTATCTGTAGTGTCAAAAAGACAAATTATTAACCTCTCTAAACCTCAATCTAGTTATCTGTAAAGTGGGGAAAATAATACTTATATGTTCATGTTATTGTGAAGTTTAAATGAGATAATGGGTATAAAGTGATTAGCACAATGCTTGGTACATGATTAAGTGCTTAGTAAAGTGGTGGCCACATCCACATACTGGAACAGACTGTTCAGAGAGATTGCAGAATTCCTAGGTTAAGTACAACTCTCAAGAGCAGAAACTTTGCCTTGATAGTCTATAGTAGTTTGCATAGTCTCCTTGACCATGAGTCCCTATTTTTTTCCTTTCGTTTTCTAGTTCAATTCTATTATATTATTCTTAAAACCAGTAGTAAGAAATGTATGTTTTCTTCCAGCATGTTTAAACCACAGTTTTAAATAGAAACAGGAAAGTTTTCTTCTACTTGATGCTCTTTAGCAGTATTTTAGTAGAATTTTTGGCTGCAGCATCACATCGAGGCAGTATCCTTCAGGGAACTTCTCTGTCCTTTTTCTAGGTTGGTGTGGTGTCCTGATACAGACTCGAGAATAGTTTTTCTCTTCAGTTGCATAAGTATGTACTTTACATACATTGAAACCTCTTTGCCTTTTTCCTGCTTACTCATGGGCATTTGCCACTATTTGATATGATAGCCCTGAGTTGTCTGTTTCAAAAGATATTTATGATGCATGAACCTCCCTTCTAGCATTTTTTCCCCATGAGGACCAAGAAAAGTGATTCGTTTACCCAATTTGCTATCTGATCTTTTGATGAGTGTACCTTTTTTAGACCTTGATCATTAAATTGTCATTCAGATTCTTCAGCCCACTTTTTTTTTTTTAGTGTGTTGTAAAAAGTGTTTTGTTGCCTTTGGAGTCCTTTTCAAAGCATTTCTCAAATTATATTTGGTCTAGTTTTCAGTTTTATGGTTAACCTGCTCTGTTTGTGGGTTTCCTTTCCTTTTGTGGGCTACTTTTCTATTATTAAAAGCTGATTTTCCTTTAAACCCCTGTAATTGCTGTTTTGGCCATCAGTCAGACAGGTGGAGTTTTTGTTTGTTTGTTTGCTCTTGGAAGAGTTTTTAATTAAAAAACATGTTTTTTAGTACTCCCTTCCCAATGCTAATTACAATTTTATTTTTGGCTTCTAATGAGGTGTTTGACAAAAGTCTCTAGGCTTCTATTTAATTTCACTTTTCATTCATTTCTCTCCCTACCCAACTCCTGAATTTGCTTGTTTCAACCAGTGGAAATGATCCCAAATGAGGGGTGTAGACTGAAGTTCTAGTGCCAGGACAGCTTCAAAGTTATTGTGTGACTTTGGTTGGGTCATTTGACTACTTGGCTCCCAATTTCTTCATCTGTGAAATGAAAAGAGTTTGTTCATTTACTCAACAAGTATTAAGCAAATGTTAAACTGTAGGCAGTATGTTAGATGCTGGACAATCTGCAATGAACAAAAAAGTCAAGATGCTTCCTCTCATGGAAAGTATATTCTAGTGCCATTAAATGATATAAACTCCAAGGCTCTTTGGAATTTGTGGCACTGTATGTGATACTTCCACTTAGTTCCAATTCTCTTTTAAACAGAATAGAAAAAAATATAATATGTCTGAAGTTTGTTTTTGGCTTTTGGGAATTCCTTTGGCTTAAGATAAATACTTTACACTTTGTCCTACGGGGCATTCCATGGAAACCAGTGTGAGATGTTCTTTCTAGAAAAGATTCAAGTCAAAGCTGCATACTATATCCCTCTCTTAAAGTGAATCTTAGAACACCTTTGGAAATACACTTCAGAGCTCTGCTTCTTAAAGTACACTAAAAAAAAGGAATTACCAAGTAATTAACACTGACCTTTATTTAGATGTGGGAGTCAGCATCAGTGAAAGAGGAAATGAAAGTTTTCTTGGTTGCTGCCTGTATGATAATACTTATTGAGTTATAAAATTGAAATTATCTCTGGACTATAAATATCTTTATTGGGTATCAGTAATAATTATAAATAAGTATGAATAGAAAATATATATATTTTATTGTTTGGTTGACAATAAATTATGTGACATATATCTTGGAAAAATATTCAGCTGATAAACTTTTTTTTTTTAATTCTAGTGTAATTAACATGGGCTGGTAAGTTTTAAACTTACTTGCTAATGGAATTTTAGGGCTGCAGGAACTACCACAATAGAAGTTTTTAAAAGAATATTTAAGCCAGGTCTTCTCTCCTTTTCCCTTCATATCCCATTTAAAGTGGGCTATTTGTGGGAATGAATATGTCAGGTAGTAAGAAAAGGTTGGAATCATATTGGGGTAATTTTGGAATTACTATCAGAGTGGAGCTACCTGAAAGGATTGTTTATAATGGATAACAGCTGTCAGGAAAAATAAAATAGAATGAAAGATGTAAGCAAAGTGACAGAAAATAACTGATGAGTTGGTGGAAAATTAAGAAAACATCTTGCATGAAAATCAACTCACAACAGGGATTTGCTTGATTTTATGGGAAAAAATTAAATATAGGGGTGCTTGGGTGGCTCAGCTTGTTAAGCTTCTGACTTCAGCTCAGGTCATGATCTCACTCTTTGTGGGTTTGAGCCCCTTGTTGGGCTCTGTGCTGACAGCTTAGAGCCTGGAGCCTACTTTGGATTCTGTGTCTCCCTCTCTCTCTGCCCCTCTGCTGCTTGCTCTCTGTCTCTGTCTCTGTCTCTCTCTCAAAAAAGTGAATAAACATTTAAAAAATTTAAATTAAGAAAATAGTAAATGTTAATTTTTGTCTGTTTCTCAAATTCTGTCTTATCCAGGGTGATAATTCTTGTTTCAACCCTGAATTATCACTGTTGTATTTTTTCTGTTCATGACTTTATGTTAAATTTTATTAATATTATAGCTCTAATTTAATTTTTTTCCTTAGATTAATCTTCTAAAACTTCAGGAACAATAATCACAGTTACTGAAAGAAAGTAGAACCCAGTATTCTGAAAATGTTCATGCATATACATCATTATACATACACAGAGATAACCATTAAAAAATACAAAGTAGTGCCAAAGGAAAAAGGAGGGAAAGAGATTTTAAGTTTTCAGAGGAGGGTAAGAATACTTCCATACTGGAGGGAAAGGGAAAAATTTGTATGTAAGATTGGTACTGGTCTTAAAAGACAGTAAAATCTGGGCACTCAGAGATGTAGCGAACACTTTCTAGGTGGAAGGAATAGTAGAGCTATAGATAGAAATTATATTGACTTGGAGTTAACTGAAATTTGGTTCAATTTTCTTTAATTCTTAGTTTCATCTGTAAAAATTGGAATAATAACATCAAAACCTTGCTGTGCGGTGGTTGTGAGATACAATCAAGTGGACACTTCTAGCAAAGTTCCTGACAAAGAGTGGATGCTTGGACAAAAACCCTCCCTTCCTTTTAATTTACTAGCTGCATTACCTTGGGCAAGTTATTTAACTTTCCTCAGTCTCCATTTTCTCATCTCTAACATGGGGGTAATAATAATACCAATTTCATAGTTGTTGTAAGGAGTGAAGGAGTTAGTTTATGTAAAGGACTTATAAAATATTTGGACTAAGAATGCCATTGTTAACTATTGTTATTATTTTTCATGGGCTCTGAGGAACAAGTGAACGTTTTTGAGTCGGGGGTGGGGGAGAGTGACTGACTCAATCTTTTCTTTAGAAAAGTCAGTGTGTTGGTTTATGAATAGGAATTTGGTGGTGAAGGATTAGGGAGAGACTGAAAGTGAGGAAGGCTAGTTAGGGGATTATTAAACACTCTGGATCGGAGACACTGAGAACCTGATGAATAATGGTGATAACAGGAATGGAGAGGGGCCACTTAGCCTAGAGACATACTTTCCAAACTTCAATGTGTGCATGAATCACTTGAGAATCTTACAAAAATGCAGGTTCTGGTTCAGTAGGTTCTGGTTCATAGGGACCTGCGATGTTGCATTTGTAACAAGATCCCAAACGGTACCAATGATTCTGGCCCACAGAGCACACTGAATAGCAAAGACTTTGAAGGTAGGATTGATAGGAATTGACAGTAGATTGGTCATGGGGACAGAAGACAAGAGGGATGGTGAGTTTTCAACAGAAGGAGCTAAATTGAGAAGAAAAATGATGAACTCAGGTTCATACACCGAGCTTGATTTCCTGAAATTGGAGGGCACAGAATGGTGTAATGCCAAAAAGGTACATTTATTGTCAAAAGACCTGGATTAAATCCCAGCTCCAACAATTATTAGAAAGATAACTTTGAACTTTAGCTTTTCTTCTTCATCTCTAAATGGGAGACTACTAAAACTACTTCAAAGGATTGTTGCATAGATGAATGGAGATATGTTGTTGTGAAAACTTCACACAGTGGCCAACACATAGAAGGCACTTACTGAGTAAAAATTAAGTGTATAGGGTATGGAATTTATGGACTAATCCAGCTCCTGGTAAGGCTGATTTAGGTTTTAACACATACGTTTTTCCTACAATGTACATACTGATACTTCAAATTGTACGGTAATTTGGCAGCCTTCTGAACTTTATGTTTTCTAAGTATTCATTAACTGACATAATTTCAGAGGACTTGAATGCCAGGATTGGCAGCAGTTCCACCAGAGCTACATCTATCAGAAAACAGCAATTGTCAGCTTCTTCCTTTTAAGGCACTTCTCCAGGAATAACTGTCTGAATCAAATAGGAAAATATCTGGTCAAACTCATTTATAATCATAGTCCAATAATGGTAAATGGCAGGCTGTGGGATAAATCTGTGGGCTTTTACTTACATTTCCAACCAGAGGCAGCATTATTGATGATTGAAGAGTTAGGTCTTCAGAGCTTATCTACAACCTTGAGTTGGAAATTTTAGACTGGTTGAAAGTAAATATTTTTCCCTTAAACTTAATCTGAACTTTCAAAATCATCCTTGTATCTGTCCCTACACATAACTCAATCAGTGAGATTTTAGGGATAATGTTAAACTGAAGTGAACAAGTAAATTTATGGTAACACAGAATTTATAGCACATATTTTATTCTGGAAGTCTTCAAAAATAACTATTTGTAATATTAACAAACTGTGGTTTTAGTACTTATGTTGCCGGACTATTCAAGAGCAAGTTCTTTTATCTCTTGCTTCATAAAAGAGATCATAAAGGAAAAAAAATTCCAGGCCATATTGTCAAGATATTATCTCAAATATAACAAGAGATCAAGCCATCCAAAGACTCATTAAATTACAGTTCTTCTAAAAACAGCTTATCCTTTCCAAAAATTAAATTACATAAAATATTCTGGAATATTTTGTGCTTGACTGCAGGGACACCAACCATGCAGATTTGAGGATTTTATCTTCTTTGGTGTCATTTCAGTATGAGGAAGTTCAGAATCACGTGCATGGATTGATTACTAAACAAATCATCTCAATTTCGACTCTGCATCTCTGCATTTTGTTGTCTCCAGTATTCTCCAAAGCCAGAATCCATTATTTTCATCAACTCTAAAAAAAAGTCCAGTCTTTCAAGGTTGAAACGAGCTCCAGAAGAAAATCTTTGCTGACAGAATTATTTTGGTCTTGCTAGAGTAGTTGGCTGAAGTCCTTGCCAACCTATTTACCTTAATTAACTCCACAGGTATGGTTCCCTCAAGATAAACCCTAAGTGTAGTTGACTCTAGGTTCAAAAAGGGAAACTTTCCATCTCCTGAAATTAGAGAACCATTAAGGCTCTTAGAGACTTCCTCAAAATAACATCAAATTTCTTCTTAAGTTGAAAGACTTAAGGCTCAGTCTAATAGCTTGCTTGCATAAGGAGCTAACCAGCTTTAGTTAGCAACTATTTTCTACAGATAATGGTTATGAAAATATTTGTTGAGTGAATAGATTCTATTACCTATTTTATCTCCTCCAAAGAATAACTTTGTGAAACTTTTATCTGGATACATTATTTTTTTCTTCCATAAATGTTCCCTTCCTGTTATCTAACCATTGTCCATCCAATCATCTAAAAGAAAATATGGGAGTTATCCTGGAATCCTTCCTGCCCACCTCATACCCATTCAGTTCCCAATACCTGCTGAACTTTCACATCCCACATGTGTGCTGACCCTCTCTTCTTTGGTGCCTTCTGGCACTGTGCTATCCTAGGCCCTTACATTTCTCTCTGGGCCTTTATAACAGCATCCTAAGGACTTTCTTTTTCTCCAGTTATGGCCTCCTCCAATTTACCCTTCGGAATGCCTTCAGAGTGATATATTTAAAATCCAAATTCAATCATGTAATTTTCTTTCAGTGGTACTCCATCATTCACAGTAAAAATAAAATAAAATAAAATAAAATAAAATAAAATAAAATAAAATAAAAGTAAAATGGAAAAAAAATAAAGTTCCCTGGCATAAAATTCAAGGTGTCCCATGATCTGGTTTTTATGAGCCTCTCAGGTTTATTTCCTACCTATTGTTCACCACCTCACTCTTCACACTGCAGCAGGTATCTCAACCTCTGCACTGTTGACATTTGGGCCAGATAATTCTTTGTTGTGTTGGGGCTATCCTGTGCCATTTTAAGATGTTTAGCAGCATCCCTGGCCTCTACCCACTAGATGCCAATGGTACTCACTTCTAGGTATGGTGATCAAAAATAACTTCATTCATACGACTTCACTGTAGCTAGGACTTGGGTGGTGAATCACAAACTCTTTGCACACATTAGGGTCTGTAGTACCTCTCTTCCTTGCTTTTTCTGTTATTTGTTCCTGGAAAGCTTTCCTCCTTCTTTGTCTAATGTAGGGAGAGAGGAAAAAATTCTATCTTTCTGCCCTCTAACTTCTTTGTTTACTCTGAAAAGGAGGGACTAGCAATCTGATTGGTCAGATTCCAGGACACTAATTGGGCCACGGGTGAGATCATTTTTTTTTTTTTTTTGAAAAGGCCACATATGGGTATAACCCACTCTTCAGTTAAAAAAAATTAAGTAGTTAATACATGAATCCATGCTTCTAAAAATTAATTTAAAATTGAATTAAAAATGAAAGATTTCTGGAGTCAAAGTATTCTTTTTTTTTCTTACTGTGTAAATGCAGTTTTATTTTGTATTTTAATTTAATTTTATTTGTTTAAATTCAAGTTAGTTAACATACAGTGAACTATTGGTTTTAGAAGTAGAACCCCATGATTCATCGCTTCCATATGACACCCATTCCAACAAGTGCCCTCCTAATGCCCATCACCCATTTAGCCCATCTGCCCACCCACCTCCCCTCCAGCAACCCTTAGTTTGTTCTCTGTATTTAAGAGTCTCTTATGGTTTGCCTCCCTCTCTGTATCTTATTTTCCCTTCCATTCTCTTATATTCATCTGTTTTGTTTCTTAAATTCCACATATGAGTGAAATCAGATATCTGTCTTTCTCTGACTGACTTATTTCACTTAGCATAATACACTGTAGTTCCATCCAAAGTATTCTAATAAAAAAAAAAAAAACCAAGAGAGATTTGATACATGCTTCCCCAACCTTGTCACCAACAGATATCCTCCCCTTTGTGGCCATGGTCCTTGGGGTTCCAGGATTTTGTATAGAAAATTTAGGATAGATTGGCTTACCAAGATGGGAAACTATTGACTTTGGGATTCTTGCTAGAATTGCTGGAGCAGGTAATTCACATTTTAGGCCTATCTAGCTCAAAGAGAAAAATTTCAACAAAGCTTCTATAGGCCACATTCTTCTTCCATATTACCATGCCTTCTCCAAATCCTTATAGCTGTTTTCCCTTTCATCCCCATAAAAATCCAGAACCCATAATAATCAGAGCTATTATTAAGAAAGAGAGACCTTTGACAATTTATGGTATATGATGTTACCAAACATCAGTCCATAGCCAAGCCCCAGAGATTCTGCTTCACAAGGTCAAGGGTGAATCCCAGGATCTATATTTTTTACCAGCTCCTGCCAACATGAGTCTGACGTGCCATTTGGTGTGAAAGCCAGTGACTACAGAGCTGCAAATTAAAATGTAAAAAGATGCATCCAGGTACTCAGCATTTTGACAGCTGAATATTTCACTTCATGTTTATATGGATTCTGTATCTAGTATCCACACTTAACTTCCAAGTTACGTAAATCATTATAGCAGATGGAGGAAAAGATGTCTGTATATGCCTATGTCCTAAATACTAAGCAGGCCTTCAAAACAAACTAGGTAAAGAGGAAATACCTGCAAGGGCTCTTTCTTAAGATAACAAAAACATGCTTGATGGTGGGAAATGTAGCTGTTTTCATAAAGGTTTCCAGCCATGGGAGCAAACAAAGGTTGAGAGAAATACTTTCTACACACGTTTAATTCTAAACCCTCCATCCTTAAACAAGGAATTTAAAAATAGCCCTTTCCCCTAATTCTATTGATTATTATTCTTTTTAAGCCTTCCTCACCATTTAGGATCCCATGAGAGGTCAGTAAGGATGGTGGGGGTGAGGTGTTCCTGGTAGTGAAACCAAGGATGACAGAGTAAACTAGAAAAATGCTTTAAAACTCTAATTGAGACAAACCTGACTACAAAATTGTATCTGTGCTATGCTTACAACTGCAAAAATTCTGTCTGCATATGGACAGGGACTAAAAGGGAGCATGAAAAAAATGTAAACAGTTTGGTTTGTAGGATGGCAGGATTTTGGGTGGATTTTTCTTTCTTTTGAGTTTTGTCAATGTTTTTGTAATGTTTTGTAATAAACAATACTATAAAAGAAGCAGCTGAACCTGCTGACTAATTATTGTTAGAAAGAGCAGCTTAGCATCGACTCTATCAGAGCTAAAATTGCTGCTTTTGGCAGAGGCTCCTCAACATCAGATATACAATGTCAGATAACCTTAATCCAGAAGTCAACTCCCCTGGTCCACAGGAGCATTTCCTCCTCTCTTCTTCCTTCCCTTTCTTTCTCCCTCCCTCCCAACCTACCTCCACCCTCCCTCCTGCCTGCCTTCCTTCCTTCCTTCCTTCCTTCCTTCCTTCCTTCCTTCGCTAACAACTCCTTGTGACAGGCATTCCAGATATTGGTTCAACTGGGTCCACAAGGAGAGTGTTTCATTTTGTTGTTTTTATTTTATTGTTAAAAATAGTTGAAATGATTGATTGGTTACACCTGCCCTAGGAAAAACCTTGGATGAAATCGCCTTCTGCAATATAGTGAAAAACTTGGGATCCTCAAAAGAGTGCGCCTAAGTGTGTGAGTGGATTCAAACTCCGTTTTGAGGGAAATACTGGTGTCACCTGCAGGAACCCCTGCAGCTTATCTTTGTGCAGAAATGGAATGGCAAGAATACAAGTTAGGTTCTTAAAAATTTAACAACAGAATGTCAGCTTCACTTCCTGCACATCTGGTGTTTAAAACTTATGGATAATCAACAGCATAGACTATTGGCACTTCAGGCACTTGTCAGTGAATTCAATCCTGAAGTGACTTGTAACTGTACACTTGCCAAAGGCTCACCTAAGACACATGATATTGGAGAGAGACGATTTAAAATGGGTTGTCTCTCCATTTTTCTTCCAGGAACTCTAATGTCTGTTCTTGGGATTCGTTGTGGTATTGGGAAGCAACGTATCTGGCCTGATATAAATTCCTGATAGAAAAACTCCCACCGTGTTAAAAATTTAGTGGTCTGGTTTGAGCCTTTGTGAGAATCAATATACAAATTGTCCATTGGAACAATGCTTTCGCATTTTTTTTTGCAAATATCATTGCTGAGGGTGTAGTGCCTTATGTCACCTACAAGCTATTATTAAAAAAAATATGTGATAAATTCCTTTTGGATTTAGGACATAACTTTTCTTTGCTTATAACATAGGTTACAGAGTAGGCATTTCTCTTTGTGCTTTAGTTACCAGGAAACTCATATTTTACCCCAAGTACTTCTCCACTGGCAATTTCATACAGATCAGAGGAATTGATGAGCTTGGGTAGCAGAGTTGGGCACAACAGAGAGGATGCCATTTGGTGTCCATTCAGTTGCTGTGCCTGTTATGGCTTAGGTTGGTATAATCCTTCCAACTTTAATGATCTCATTAAGATTTTTTTTCTCCAAGAATCTGTTGTTCCTAAAGTACTAGAGTTTCATAGAGGAAGAAATGCATTTCATTTTCTATAAATATCAAAATTAATTACTCATCGTTATAACTATTCATTAAAATTCAGAATTAGATGAAAATATTCTTCATAGATTTTGTTAAGCCTTGAAGAGATCCATTTTATTGTAGCATGTACAGCTCTACTATTTAAGGAAATTATGACATAAGGTTCATAGTTGAATTAAGTCAATACCTTTTGCCCAAACCCTAAGAAGAAATTAGTAAAAGATGGTGGGTAGAACTATGGTGGTTTATTAGGACAAGTGCAGGCAATTGAGTAGAGTTGTTTTTGTAGGCCTGACCCCAGAGCGTCTAGCTGGGAACATACTCATTCATTCACTCATTCATTCTCAATATATGAGTCTACTGTATTCCAAAGACCATTTTAGGTGCCGAGGATACATCAGTAAACAGAACAGACAGAGCTCCCTGTCTTTACAGAATTTGCATTCTAGTAGGGACAGGGGGAAGATAGTCAATAATAAACAAAAAAATACATGGTGTGACAGTTGGTGATAAGTGCTATGGGAAAAGTCAAGTGTGTAACAGAGAGATAGAGTGCACAGGGTGTGAGTGTGGAGTTGCTATTTCAAATAGTGTGACCAGGTGGCATCTGAGCAGAGATTGGAAGGGGAGAGCTATGTGAGTCCCTCGGGGAAAAGTTTCCATGCAGAGGGAACAGTTTGTGCAAAAATCCCAAAGTAGGTCTGTGCTTGGCATGTTTGATGTGGCAGGAATGGAGCATGGAAAGAGAGTGGTTGAGAGGCCATAGAGGAAGTAGAGAGCCAGATCATGTAGACCATTTTAAGGGGTTTAAAAAATGAGACAGGGAACAACTGGAGGGTTTTGAGCAGAGGAGTAAGGTGATCTGACATGTTTTAAAAGCATCACTTGATTGCTTTGTGGAAAATAGACAGTAGTGAGATGTGGGAAAAGTGGAAGCAGGAAACCTAGCTAGGAGATGATGGCCAGTTGGACTTGGGCTGTACTGGTGAAAGTGGGGAAAAGCTGGACATATTTTGAAGGTAGAGCCACCAGGATTGGTGACCGTTAGGATAGGAGTTGTGAAGAAAGGTGAGTTTTTGGTCTGAATAAGTGCATCAAGGAGTGCAAAGGATGGAATTGCCATGTCTTGGATGAAGAAGACTGTGGAAGGAAGGTCAGGACTTTCGTTTTGGACAGATCCAATTTGAGATGTCCAAGTGCTGATAGTTTGAAAATATAAATATCAACTCAAAATTAATACTACATTTAGTATTATATATAAATAGTATATTATGGTATTAGTAAATATTAATATACTTGTACTATGTTTTAAGAGGGACACTAGCAAGTTATATATATATGTGTGTATATATATATGTATATATATAATATGATATATTATATATCACACATAATAATATATTAATCTGGCCACTTCAGTGTGTGTGTACATATACCTAAAATATGGTATATATACATATTTATATACACATTTACATATGTATACACATACATATAAACCCAGCCACCACAGTGATATTTCTTTTTTTGATTAAAAATTTAAAAAACTGTGGTAAAATGTGCATACCATAAAATTTGCCATTTTAGCCATTTTAACTTGTATGGTTCAGTGGCATTATGCACATTCACAGTGCTATGCAACCATCTCCAGAAGTCTTTTCTTCTTGCAAAATGGAAAGTCTGTACCCATTAAACACTAGCTCCCCATGACCCTTTGCCCCAGCCCCTGCCAGCCACCATTCTTTCTTTTAATTTTTAAAAAATGTTTATTTATTTATTTTGAGAGAGAGATAGAGGGCAAGCAGGGGAGGGGCAGAGAGAGAGGGAGAGGGAGAATCCCAAGCAGACTCTGTGCTGTCAGAGCAGAACCCAACATGGGGCTCCATCTCACCAACCATGAGATCATGACCTGAGCCGAAATCAAGCATCGGATGCTTAACCAGCTGAGCCACCCAGGTGCCCCTGGTAGCCACCATTCTACTTTCTGTGACTACGAATCTGACTGCACTAGAGACCTCATATAAATGGAGTCATACATTATTTGTCCTTGTGTGACTGGCTTACTTCACTTAACATAATGTCCTCAATGTTCATCCATGTTGTAGCATGTGTCAGCCTTTCTGTCCTTTTTAAGGCTGGATAACATTCCATTGTATGTGTATACCACATCTTGTTTGTCTATTCATACATCAAAGGGACCACAGTGGTATTTATTATATATTTTCTCCCTTGGAACCTTATAGTAACTTTCCCCCATTACTCCCAGGATAAACCTAAAAGGCTTTCCTATGGTTTACAACCTGCCCCCACACAACACAGCAGGCTTCATTCTGTTTATCTTCCTTTACACTCTCCCCTTCAGTCAGGCTACCTGACCTTGCCACAGTTCCTTTCACATCTGGATTCTCTGCCCAGCTTCCTCCTCTGCTTACAGTGCCATTCTTCAGAATAAGCTCAGCTTGTACCTCAGGACTCAGCTCAAGACATCAGCTCTTCCAGGAAGCCTTCCCCCTCTCATCCAGGCTGGGTTAGGTGTACACCAGTGCTTCTAGAATCCCCTAGACTTCCGTCTACCAGTCCATTCATCACACTTAGAGCTAAGACCATGTCTTGTTTCCCATTTCATTCCAGGAACCCAGCACAATCTGAGTGAGCAATACAGTGTGCCCTGCTATCGGGGTCACTGTCTGCAAATTCAGTTACCCTCCTGTGGTCAATGGTGATGGAGGTAAGGAAGCAGGCGCATCTCCTTCTGACGTAGCATGAGGTAGCCCACGCTAGGACACAACGCCTGGTTGTTCACCTCATCTCATCACGAGGGCATTTTATCATCTCACACACTCAACAGAAGGGTGAGTACCATGCAATAAGATATTTTAAGAGGGAGACCACATTCGCATAACTTTTATTACAGTATATTGTTATAAGTGTTCTATTTTACTCTTATTGTTGATCTCTTAATGTGCCTGATTTATAAATTAAGCTTTACCACAGGTATATGTGTATATGTATATAAATAAATATAAATAAGTAACTATATATAACTAAATATATATATTTCCATGCTCTGGGTCTCAAGCATCCACTGGGGTTCTCTGAACCAACATCCCCAATAAGGGGGAACTATTGTACATTTTTGCTGAATGAAGGGATAATGGAGTGGTGAGTACCTGGAGTCTTAGAAGAGGTGGGTGTTGAGGCAGTGGACTGTGCAAGTGACTAATTCAAGGCCACCAAATGTGAAAGGCAAGCCTACACAGCCCTCTGAGTGCAGGCTTCTCCCTGCCCATGAAGCCCCTGAATGAGACACTTGGTGCACACAATAGAATGATCCAAGATGTGCTGAGATTCACACCCCCACCGCCAACCCTTATCTGTTAACCCTCATGGTAGGAGTTTAGGTGCCTTCAGCATGGTTTTAATCTTGTGCTGTTTTAGTAGATGATGCTTAAACCTTTCCTGCCTCAATTCTCCACCAATTTCTCCTCCTCACTCGACTCCCCCTGCTCTGAACTTGGAAATAAATTCATATGTTTAGGTCACTTAAACAAAAATGAGACTTTATTCTGTGAAGTAAGTGTTTAGTTTGTAAAAGGATCAATGGGCTATTTTGGATCAAATAACTGTGTTTTCTTTAGCCATTTAAAATGGTCTATTTTCATTTTTTAAGCCACTGCCTTGTGAAAGAACCTAAGAATATCCCCAACTTAGTGTTAGATCCCGTAATTACATTTTCCCATTTTGAAAGCAGTTATGCAGTCCTTACAATAGAGTCAACGCAGCTAAAAATAAACTCCAGGCAGTTCATATTAACTGGGTAATAATAACAGGCAACAAGGAGGCTCGGTGTCCAAATATGATGAAAACAGGAAGTTCATTACACAAGCTGTTCTTTCCTGATAGATCTGAATTCTTAAAGCCTTAACTCAAAAATAATCCCTTCAGGTTATAAATAAAAGCAGAGAATTGTCTCTTACTTGTGGCTTAATGGAGATAACACTGTAGCTAAATAAATCCACACAGTTCGGGATTGAATATAATGCCAGAATGTCTGTTTGGGAAGAGACAGGAGTACGTTTGTGGAGACCCCTCTCCTCCCAGATAGGTGCCGGACACATGTGCCCAGGGGCTTACTCTTTTCTCACACCAGGCACAAGTTGCCAGGGAGATGACGCTTTACTTTGGTATGATGGCAGGAAAGCAGAAAGCCTTCAGGTGTGGAAAGGATTTTTATTTTTTCCTGGGGGAGAAAAGGGATGAAAGACAACAACCCCAGCTCCAAGTGTCTGCCAAGTAGTGTGAATTTCAATCCTGGGTTTCAGGGTAAAGTGCGAATGAAACCCAGAAGAACTTAAACCTCTTTCCCTTAGAACTTCCTTTCTCTAGTGAGTGTTGCTGATTGTAAGGATTCAGATTTTCTTGATTGAAACAAGGTGAGCATGGAGGGAAATTTTAACTTATGTAACTACAATGAACTCCACCATCTTCCCCCCTGAAACCAAATCCCAGCTGTCCAGGGTGTCACTGAGAAGTGTGAGGAGAAGTCCCTGACCCTGCCATCCACCGCTCTTCAAGGATCTCTCACTAGTTGTTACAACAGTCCCAGGATGGTCTCCCTGGCTCAGACAGGTATCCCGTCTCAACTTTCTGTAACAAGGCAGAGAACAGGCTGGGAGGTTCAATCAAGACCTGAATAGGATTGGGATGGGGAAGAGGATGGGGGTAACAAGCAGCCACCAACCACAGAGTGACAAGTGCACGCTGATCTGGCTCCACAGAGGCAGTTTTCTCTCCCTAGGCTGGGTCAGTAATGTCTGCTGGGTTTGCCTCCAGTAAAAGAGCACACTTGGGAGGACTCACCTTGTGAATGTCCCCAAACCTCCCAGCTATTCTTGTTCTACTTCCATGTTGGCTGTACTCACCCTTCCAGCTGAGTGACCTTTGTTTATTTCACCACACAGTAGATCTAGGACTATGTCCCAGGAAGGGGGTTCTTGCCACTTTCGAAGAGACAAGGGATAGGGCGTCACAATGAGCATCAGGAGGGCCATATTGCCAACACCTCACATTTAAGAACAACCTCAAATTTAGACTTTTGATGTTATTTCCAAACAGGGTTAGCATAGCCACAGACATACACTGATCTAATAACAAAACACATAAAAATATCCCAAAACAGCCGTTACGCATGACTTGAAAGTTGTGTTCTATGACCAGATTGCATTAGCTGTGGGGTGCTATAAATTTTATATTTTGTAAACCTGTGAATAGCACAATTATATTGCACTATATATGTTTACTGAGTGCAAACATTTAAAATATGTCAATTTTTGTCATGCTGTTTTGATATTTTTTTCATTTTCTAAGATATCGTCATTCTCAGAAATTGGAAGTGGTGTGGCCTCTAAGAGGCCCTGACCATAGACCATCTCCCCTCTTTGATGCTACCCATGGGGAGGGGTGGGGACTTCTGTGAGATGAGGAGGGAGATTTACAGAGGTACTCCCTTGAGGCACATGAATGCAGTGGTTCTTTAACTTACATGTGCAACAAAATCTCCTAGGAAGCTTGTTAGAAATGACACATGGCACACTGAGAATTTCTGGCCCAGACCCAAGATTTTGTCTCAGGGGATCTGGGACTACTCTTTGAAAAGCCCTGTAACAGGTTGTAGAGGGAGCTGTTGGGGGAAGGTCGAAGGGTAAAAGAGGTGTCTTTGGGAAATAAATAATGATTCCCTTTGGGAACAGTGAAGACCCTGTCATACAGAGAGGTTTATCCCAGTAGGATCAATAAAGAACCAGAGCAAAGCACCTGGTAGCTGAGAGAGCAGAGGGTAGGCAGGGACAGCCACCAAGGATATGGAGAAAAAGAACTCTCGTGCACTGTGGGTGGGAATGCAAGCTGGTGCGTGCGGCCACTGTAGAAACAGTATTGAGGTTCCTCGAACAATTAAAAATAGAATTACCAGATGATCCAGTAATTTCACTACTGGGTATTTACCCAAAGAAAACAAAAAACACTAATTTGAAAAGATACATGCACCCCTATGTTTATTGCAGTGTTATTTACAATAGCCAAGACATGGAAGCCACCCAAGTGTCCATCGATTGATGATTACATAAAAAAGATATAGTATATATACGCAATGGAATATTACCTGGCTATAATGAAGAATGAAATGTTGCCATTTGCAACTTCATGGATGGATCTGCATCATGGATGCAGCATCATAGAGGATACAATGCTAAATGAAATGTCAGTCAGAGAAAGACAAATACCATATGATCTCACTCATATTTGAATTTAAGAAACAAAACAAGTGAAGAAAGAAAAAAAAAAAGAGACAAAAAACCAGACTCTTAACTATAGAGAATAAACTGGTGGTTACCAGAGGGGAGGTGGGTGGGGGGATGGATGGAATAGGTGATGGGGATTAAGAGAACGCTTATTGTGATGAGTGATGTAGAATTGTTGAATCATGGCATTGTACTCCTGAAACTAGTATAACACTGTACATTAATTATACTTCAATTAAAAAAAAAAAAAGAAACAGAGCAAGGGATCTGGTGGCTGAGAGAAAGAAGGCAGGGAGAGCTGTCGAATGTGGCTGCAGAGAGCATGGAGCACACTGGAGAAATGTTCAAATGGGCAGACTATGGGTGTAGGCAGAGGGACATGAGACGTGAGCAGCTTCTGGGGGACCTCACTGGAAGGGAGGGTGGGAAGACCTCAGGATAGAGCAGGCATGTCCCAGAGTGGTCAGGAATCTAACTATGAAGCTGAAGAAGTAGGAGAGGCTCTGTAGGGCTTGGTATAGGGAGAAGCCCAGAGCTAACCTCTCCCTCCACTAACTGCAAACAAGCTAGAAAACTTCCTATAGGTTACTTATCTAATATATACACTTATTTTTATAACATTTTTGATGAACTCATCTGTTTGGAAGAATAAGGGAATATTCAAAGAACTTGGAATAGGGGAGGGAGGTGTTCTAAACTGTGGGTAAGGACAGCTTTTCCTAGATTTTTGAGTTGTGGTTTGAACTAAGCAAAGCATTCCTTCTCATAGATCAACCTGTGCCTCTCATACCATCAGTACTTTTTGCCTCAGCATCGATTTTATACATTTAAAAATTATAGATTAAACACCTCAGTGTCATTTCCATGGTTCAAGTGCTACAAATCCAAAATTCTTTTGTGTTAGTTTTTGTCCATTCCAAGAACCTACCACATAAACCTTTCTATGAGTACTAAGAGAAATATATTCACTCTTTATATGATTAAATAATTATAGGACTTTCTTTGGTTTTAAATATCAATGATCTCTGTTATGTAAGTTTTTCTTAACTTTAAATTTCATTCTTTTAATTTTCATTCCTTTAATTTTCACTAATGATGGCAACTATGCTTCATATTTTGGAGTTACCTGCCTAGCAACTTGACTATAAGCCTTTTGAGCTAACAGTACAATTCTCAAGCTTTCTGGTTTGCAAAGCTCTATTTTTTCTAGACTTCCCCATATTATCCATTTTTTTCTAGTGGAAGAACATTAATAGATTACAGCAGTAAGTCATAACAACTCAACTTCTATTTTTCTTCTGTTGTGGCCATCACAGGTAATGGTTCCCAAGCTATAAAAAAATAGAACAGATAGTGCTAATAGGGCTTTGAAATCAGAGGTAGTTTTTGGATGTGTATGTGTGTTTGTGTGGTTTGTGTATAGGAAGTCAAAAGATAGTCTATTTAAATAATTCAACAAATTTATTTAGTGCCTAATATATGCCAGACACTGTTTGGGTGCTGGGGATATAAGAGTGTACAGAGCAATGCTCCCATTCTCAGGGAATTTACATTCTCTTGGAAAGGGAGTGACAGGAAGTGGGACATGTATGCTGTTTTATAACAGGGTAATTAGAGAAGACCTCAATAATAAGTGACATTTGAACTGAGACTTGAAAGAAGTGAAGACACCTCATGGATACCTCAGGGGAGAGATTTCTTGGTGGAGGAAAGTTGGGTACACAGCCTGAGAGAGGAGATTGCACATCAATCATTATCAATATCAAGGAGGCCAGTGAGAGTGGAGTGAATGAGTGGGGAGAGGGAAAGGAAGCAAGTCAGAAAGATAGCTGGGGAAGACCATGGAGAGTCTTTTAGGTTATGGTAAAGACTTTGGATTTCTTTTCTTTTTTTTTTCTTAGTGAGATGAGAAGCCAATGGAGAGTTTTGAGCAAAGGGATGATGTGAATATTTTAATAGGATCACTGTGGCTGCACTAAGGGGCATGTGTTACATTGAGTTCTCTAGAAGAAGAGCCTGAGGTGAATATGTGCATATGATTTATGAAGAAACTGGTAGGGAGTGAAGGATGCAGGGTAGAAATGAAGAAGGACAGTGGCAAGAAAATGGTTTTAGGTGATGTGAAGCTTCAGCCTGATCCCATGGCAAGCTCTGGAACATAATTTCACTGTAGAGTTTTCCCCACTTGAGTCAAGGGAGAGGGGCTTTTTACCCTCACCTTGGTTACTGGCTAAAGACTCTGAGGAAAGGGATGGAGAATCTAAATCCCAGGCACATCCAGGTACAGTGGCTTCTATTGCTGAAGGGCAGTCCTCATGGATGCATTCACAATGGATTGGAAAGGGCTCACCAACCACATTGGTAGAAGGGGTTCCAGGAGGCATGGCTGAGCATACCAATAGCATCTTCTACGTGGAATAAGGATGGAAGTAAGATACCAATTAGGAGACTAATTCAGTAGTACAGAAGAAAGATGACGGTGGCTTAGATTAGAATGTAACAGTAGAGGTATTGAGAAGTGGTTGGATTCTGGAAAATTTTGGAAGGCAAGGCCCATAGGATTTGCTAATGGATTGTTTATACAATGTAAGAGAAGGAGAAGAATCAAGGATGACTCCAGGATTTGTGGCCTGACCATTTATGGAGAAGGGAAAGACTGTGGGAAGAGCAAGTTTGGGACTCAGGCAACAATTAGAAGCTCCATTTGATACATATTAAATTGGAAATGCTTCATAGACACCTAAGTGAAGATACAACAGAGGCGAGTGGATGAAAGAATCTGAAGCTGTGAAAATACGTTTCAAATCCTAGGTTCAGAAGACCAACTGCTCATGATATTGAAAGAATATCACGTGCATATGTATTTGAGGTAGCACTGCTGGAAACTTTTATTGGGGTTCTGAGGATGGATGCGGAGTGAGTGAGAAAGCCATAGTTCCTACAAGCCTGTAAGAAGGGCAAAAGGTGAATATTAGACACTATAGGTGCTAAGCTTAATGACTTTAGGCCCCATTTCTAAAATAGACCATTAAACAGATGATTTTTAAGTAATTTGCCAAGTTGTAATGCTTTAGAGGTAACATGGATTCACAAAGAACACATCAGACCATGTTAACCTCATTTTCATAAAGATATTCTAGACACAGAGGTTTGGGGGAATTCTATAGTCTTAGTACCCATTTTTATACAGTGTTTGTTAAATTTCTTTACTATATCCTTCTGACAAAATGAAGAAATGTGGGCTAGAAAATAGAGTAGTTATGTAGCTTTCTGATTGGCTAAGCAAGAGGTGTGAAGAAGGGCCAACCCTTAGATTACTTTTTACTGCCAGTCAAGTTTTCATATCATCAGGCCCCTCTGCTAGTTATGATTTTTACCAACAACTTAAATGGAGAGCTGGAAAGCATATTATCAGATTTGAAGATGACACAAACTGAAGGAAAATAGCTAATATATTGAATTATAGAATGAAAGTGGAAAAGGAGAAGCTCAAACTCACAATCTGAAATTTAATAGAGATGGATGCAAATGTAGCAAAATATCCCATTTCATAGGCTGTGAGAGGTCTCCCTTGACAGAAACAAATAGAACTAAGAGTTTTTTAAGTTTAGTTATTTTGTGAGAGAGAGAGAGAGAGAGAGAGAGAGAGAGAGAGAGCAAGGGAGGGTCAGGGAGAGAGAGGATCCCAAACACTTGGCAGTGCAGAGTCCAATGCAGGGCTCGAACCCACAACCGTGAGATCATGACCTGAACTGAAACTAAGAGTTGCATGCTCAACTGACTGAGCCACCTAGGCACCCCAGAATTAACAATTTTTTAAATAAAGAGGCTTATTTTCCTTTAAGTCATGTGTGGCCTTAAGTTAAGAGTGCAGGCTTTGAAGCCATCTGCCTGGGTTAGAATCTGGGTTCTGCTACTCACTGGCTGTATGATCTGGGGTATGTTTTTTAAAGTCTGTGTTTTATTTTCCTTCCTGATAATATTAGTTCTACTAATATTGTTGGAATAATTGTGAGAATAATTGTGAGAATTAAACACATGTGAAGTACTTAGAGGAATGCCTGGGTCGAATTAATACTCAATAGATATCTATTATAACAGACTCAACAACATGACCTGGTTCTAAAAAGGTAAAACAGTCTTTGGGTACAATGATAGAAGTGAGGTGTCAAGGTCAAAGGAATCTCATAGCCCACTGTACTGTTTACTGCTGGGATTTTGTTCAGTTCTGGGTGTCCTTAATTTAGAAAGTGCCTTCAGCCTGTGGGTGATCAAGGGCTGAAGGTGATGAAGAGTGTAGAGTCATTCCAAGTTAAGAAAGATGGAAAGGGCTGGAATAAAGAACATAACTTCTTCTTTTGCAGAAAGACTCAAGAGCCGAAATAAAGCTTTCTTGAAAAATTTGGAGGGCTGTTGTGTGGAAAAGGAATTAGACAGTCTCTGTTGCTCTGGAGATGGAACCCAGAGCAGAGAGTAGGAATAAAAGTGGATGGTGTGGGGTGCAGAAGTGTTTTAACTTTCTGTTATGGGCAGAAGAATTTCTGTTCTGGTTCTGTCTCTAAATTGCTGTGTGATATTAAGTCTCTCCACTCTGTAGGCCTCAGTTTCATAATCTGTGAAATCAGGATTTGGATTAGATGTTCTCTAAAGTGGAATTTATAGTTGGTCTATCAGTAGGCTGTCTTCCTAGACAGCGGGCTTCCTGTCATTGGAGGTGTTTAAGTAGAGGACCATGAGACATATCAGAGTAGACATTATTGTATTTGATTTGGAATTTGATCTAAATGACATCAAAGATCTCTTTCAATTCTAAGATTCTAGGAAAATGTTTTTGTGTGTATTCAGATGGACTATATCCATCCCATCCTCACTCCTTCGGCCTACTTTCTTGATGGAGATATAGACTCTTGAAGGATTATATAAGAGCTCGTTACAGTCTCTATTGATTAGACTGAGTTGTGATTTCCCATTCACATTCTCTGGGGCATAAAGCTCCCAAAGAATTGAATGATCTCAGGAAAGAGCTCTCTGTACTAATTTCCTTGGTACCTAAAGTGTCACAGCAGACTTTCTAGCAATTAACATGCTATCATTGCTCCCATTCTTTGTCCTGAAAATGGAAAAAGTGGTAAGTACCCATAAATCACTAACATCATATTACACAGCCGCTAGCTAAGTTCAAGGCCATGCATTGAGAATTTGGTGCCTGTGGAGGTTGGGATATGCAGGCTTGGGGTGAGTGCAGGAGGAAGGGGACGGATGACTGGATGGCAGCAGGTAGCAACAGAGCTGTGGGACACCATCATCTGCTGCCTGCAGCTGCCAGGCTGACTTCACTCTATACAACAAATATTTAGTGACCACTTATCATTGTGGAGGACCCTCCTAATGGGCACTCTGAGGAACATCCAGGAATGTGACACCCTTGCCCCTCTGGCAAGGGGTTTCTAGTCTGTTTGGAAGATAATTACCAGCTGGTGGCAAACACTTTGCACAATACTTCATTGTTTGCAAAGTGCCTTCAGACAAATCATTCTTCTAGCATCCTTCAAGTACCCTCACACCAACCTGTGAGGTACTGTCCTTCCCATTTCAGATAGGAATCTGTGCCTCTAGGAATTAAGCAGTTTATCCATGATCACCCAACTGTGTTGTCTGAAGTGCCTTTGCTATTGCTGCTACATGAATAGATGGGAGGTGGACACTTAGGGAAATTGGTAAGAGCCTACTGCAGCAATCCAAGAGGGGGATCTTGGTGTATTGGACAATGGAAAGGGTAGTGGAGATTATGAGAGAATTACGAGAGAAGATTTACCAGGACTTGAGGACTGGTAGGATGTGGGTGAAGAAAGGAGAAATAGAAATCAGCAGTCCAGGTTTTGGATATGAGAGTCTTGCAGCCTGGGAGTGCTATCAGGGGATATAGAAGGTGAGGAGTGGTGCTGGCCTGATCTGCAGAGTTGGCAGTATGATGGGTTATCCAAGTGAAAAGTAAACAGTAGGATTAGCATTAAAAAAAAAAGACGGGGGCGCCTGGGTGGCGCAGTCGGTTAAGCGTCCGACTTCAGCCAGGTCACGATCTCGCGGTCCGTGAGTTCAAGCCCCGCGTCAGGCTCTGGGCTGAGGGCTCGGAGCCTGGAGCCTGTTTCTGATTCTGTGTCTCCCTCTCTCTCTGCCCCTCCCCCGTTCATGCTGTGTCTCTCTCTGTCCCAAAAATAAATAAACGTTGAAAAAAAAAAAGACAAAAGAACTGTAGTTGTAAGATTGGGAACTATCATTAAAATCATGGTAGTTAAGATGTTAGTGGAGGAATCTACAAGTAGGGGGATAGTGAAGAAAAATAATGGAGGGCCAAGGAGTTGAATTGTATAGAACAGAACCACTGGGTCAGGCGAGTGGAGAAAGTAGGGTGCAACTGCAAAGATGTAGTCACAGAAATAGAAGGGTATTATTACAAGAAAATAAGAAATTTAACCACTAAGCATAGTTCTTTTTATTGCAACCTCATATACACTTCCCTGAATTAAATAACAATGGACATCTACCAGGAAGAAATTACTCCATGGACTGCAACGCTGTTGTCGCCGTAATGTGATTGCTTTCAGAGTATGTTTAGGGAGGGCTACAAAGCAAACTTAAGGCCAGGGTCTCCCCCCACCCTTGCATTTACTGGTCACAAGCAGACAAAGTACATTTAGGTTGTAGGTTTTTTTTTTTAAGTTTACTTATTTATTTTTGAGAGAGAGGGAGAGTGTATGCACACGTACAGGTGTGGGATTAGGGACAGAGATAGGGAGAGAATCCCAAGCAGGCTCTACGCTGTCAGTACAGAGCCCAACATGGGACTGGATGCCACGAGATCATGACCTGAGCTGAAATCAAGAGCCGGAAACTTAATCGATTGAATCTCTCAAGTGCCCCTAGGTTGTAGTTTTTCCTAGAGAATATTGGGGTCTAGAATCAGATTCTGCAAGACTCATCCATTTCATCCATTTGTAAATAAATAGCCCCCTAAACCATCAAGATGCTTTTGTTTTCTAAAAAAAATAAGTAATCTGTTCTATATTTGAGAAGTCACAGTATGTTCCTGTGACCAAAAACACCAAACTTCCATTCTTATTCCATGTCTCTAAAATCCACTAACACTTGTCTCAGCATTGAATAACCACATTAAAAATAAAGCTAACTTTCTCTGCTGAAATTTTTTCATCCACTTACCAGTATGCCCAAAGACTTCAGTTCTGAAGGATGGTAGCTTGATTTGTGCCAGCTGTTATCAGGAATCACAGACCAAATTGGTTATTTTTTGGCCATGAAACTAACTTGAGGCTGGCACCAATGACTTAAAGCACTTACAAGACAAAACACTTAAGTGCAAGTCAATTGTGTTCTCTTCTATGGAAAGTCTTCTGTGAGATCGAAGTACAGGTGGCGTCATCCAGCCAAGATTATGTTCAAAGTTGAGTACTCTAAAGACAAAATGGAAAAGTTCAAGCCAACAGATTAGGTAATTGGCTTCAATAAATTTTCAGTTTATGTTTATTAAAAAAAATTTTTTAATGTTTATTTATTTTTGAGAGAGAGGCACACACACAGAGGGTAGGCAGGGGAGGGGCAGAGACAGAGGGAGACACACAATCTGAAGCAGACTCCAGGCTCTGAGCTGTCAGCACAGAGCCCGATGCGGGGTTCAAACTCATGAACCGTGAGATCATGACCTGGGCTTAAGTCGGATGCTTAACTGACTGAGCCACCCAAACACCCCTCAGTTTATGTTTAGTTGAAAACATAAGGCAGTACATCCTTATTGTGGCTCTGCATCTATGCACAGAAGGGGCGGGTGTGAAGAATCAGTCCCTGATAACCACCTTACATAGTTTTGTATCTGGTGAGTCAGCTCTTGGTCACTGTCCCATAGTAGGCTGGTAAAGCTCCTGTTCTTCTTGTATTGTCCCTTTGATTTGTCCAACCCTGTTTTCAGTTTCTTCTGAAATGCTACTTTTTTCACTCTTCCAGGATCTGAGGCCAACATTTCAGATGTCTAGCGGTGACCACTCCTCCAACCTGAGTGTAGGAGATTTGTGGAAGTATAGGGAGAATCAAACTTCATGTAAGTCAAAAGAAGGTGCAAAGCCAGGACATTAGGAAAAGTTTACATTTTTATCAATTATGTCTAGGGAGGTATCACCTGAAATCTTTAGCAATATTCATTTTATTTTTTATTTATTTTATTTAATTAATTTTATTTTTTAATTTATTTTTACTTTTTAGTGAGAGAGAAAACATGAGTGGGGAAAGGGTAGAGAGAGATGGAGAGAGGGAGAGAGAGAGAGAGCGAGAGAGAGAGAGAGAAAGAGAATTCCAAGTGGGCTCCACATTGTGACTCAAGGCTTGATCCCATGAACCCTGAGATCATGACTTGAGCCAAAATCAAGAGTCGGACTCTTAACTGACTGAGCCACCCAGGTGCCTGGAGAAAGAGAGAATCTTAAGCAGGCTCCATACCCTGCGTGGAGCCAGACTCGAGGCTTGATCCCATGACCTTGGGGTCATGACCCGAGCTGAAATCAAGAATCAGACATTCAACTGACTGAGACATCCAGGTGCCCCTAGCAACATTTATTAACCTTTTTAAAAAATGGAGGTACAATTTATACATGGTAAAATCGCATCTTCAATCAGTTTTGACAACTGCATATGAAGACATAAAATATTTTCATTAGTCCAGAATGTTCCCTCATGCATCTTGCTGGTCAACCCCCATACCCATTCCTCAACTACTTACTGCTCTGCTTTCTATCACTATAGGTTAGTTTTGTCTATTCTTGAATTTCTTATAAATGGAATCATACAGTATGTGCTCTTTTGTGTTTTGTTTCTTTCACTGAGTGTAATATTTTTGAGATTCATTCATGAATGTATCAGCAGTTCATTTCTTTTTATTTATGAGTAGTATTCAATCTTTGAATATACCACAGTTTTTAAAAACTCCATTCTCCTGTTGATGTATACTTGGATTGTTTCCAGTTTTTGGCTACTATGAATAAAACTGCTATGAACATTCTTATATAAAGCTTTATGTAAACATACATTTTCAATTCTCTTAGGAAAATATCTATGAATAGAATTTCTGGGTCATAGGGTAGATTATGTTTAACTTTTAAAGAAATTGCTAACCCGTTTCCCAAAGTAGAAAGTTTACTCCCACTAGAACCAATGAAAACTTGGGCTGCTCCACATCCTTTCCAACATTTGTGTTGTTAATATTTTTAAAATTACAGGTGTGTGTGTGTGTGTGTGTGTGTGTGTTGTATATACTGGCATGTCATGTATTATACTTTGTGTTAAAGTGATGACTAATGATGTTGAATACTTTACATGTGCTTATTGACCATTTGTATATCTTCATTTGTGAGCTGTTTAAGTCTTATGCTCATTTAAAAATTTTTTTTTTCCAACGTTTATTTATTTTTGGGACAGAGAGAGACACAGCATGAACGGGGGAGGGGCAGAGAGAGAGGGAGACACAGAATCGGAAACAGGCTCCAGGCTCTGAGCCATCAGCCCAGAGCCTGACGCGGGGCTCGAACTCACGGACCGCGAGATCGTGACCTGGTTGAAGTCGGACGCCTAACCGACTGCGCCACCCAGGCGCCCCGTCTTATGCTCATTTAAAACGTTTTGTTCTTTGTCTTTGTATGATTGACTTATAGGATTTCTCTGTACAATCTGGACACAATGTATTTGTCAGGTATATGCACTGTTAATATTTTTTCCCAGCTGTGGCTTGCTTATTTATTTTCTTGATGGTGTCTTTCAATGAGCATTTTATAGTTTGGCACAGTACAGTTTATCAATGTTTTTCTTTTATGGTTCATACTTTCTATGTCCTTCTTGAAAAAGTTTTGTCTACTACAAAGCTATAAAGATTTTCTCCTGTGATTTTTTTTTTCTCTTAGTAACTTTACTGTTTTGCCTTTATATACATTTAAGTCTATGACCCATCTCTAATTGCTTTTTGTGTATGGCGTTAGGTAATTTTTTTCTCTCTCTTTCTCTGTCTCTCTCACTTTTGCTATGGATGTCCAGTTATTCTAACATAGTTTTTGAAGAGGCTTCCTTTCTCCACTGAATTTCTTTGGTGCCTTGTCAAAAGTCTTTTGACTAAATGAGAATGGGTGTATTTCTGGACTCTTTATTCTGATTCTGGTCCTGTTTTCTAAATGTTGGTAAATATTTTGAAATAGGAATGGATTGAGATTCTTAGGTTTCTAGAGGTTTATGAATTAGTGTACAAGTCCCATAATAAGCATCTTTTACCTCCTTAAGATTGTGTGTGTATTCACTGAACCCACGATCATTTATATGATTATCACGTGAGTACTCTAAGAAAGTGGTTACACAGAGCCAGAGTGTTGATGATTTGATAGCAGAAACAGAGGGAATAGAGTCTAGAAATTTAGGACCTGTCAAGGTTGGAAAAACCAACTATTCCTGAATCCAAATAAGTTGTTGCCTTTTTACTCAAGCCTATTATTTCAAATGGTTGCAGAGTAGCTGTGACACGTTGAGAGAGTTAAAAGATAGCCCACACTTGACCTTTTGCAATTGATTAAAATATTTAGCTGAATTATTCTTACTTACCCACTTACCTAGCACCTAGTATCTCTTCCTTCATTTCCGTGGCTCTCATGAGCAAGTGCTCCTGCCCTGCCTCTCCTCGGAAAGGTCCATCTTTTCTTAGAATTCAGGTTACTAGGTTGTCCTATAATTGCAGCTTTCTGATGGTTCAAGAGAAGTTATGATTTGTAGTCCATCCAGCTTTTTACTGTTAGGTTTGGACTGAGCTCTTTCCAGCTTTTTATATTCTAAGTGGAAACAGAATTCCCAAGAGGATGATATATAAAGTTATTTATTTGGTAAAATATCTTTTGTAATATTCCTTTGAATCATACTGCCTATTACCATTCCAGTCCCTATTCCCACTCCAATCTGTTTCTTTATTGGATTCTACTCATCTACCTCCAAACTTCTAGACCACAGCTCTTGGAGGGTATGACTTGGCATTTATTTCTATTCCCGGCAATTTGCACAGATTCTGGCACAACTAAAGGACCCTGTTTGTTGATTAATTGATGCATGAAATGCCATGACCAGTCTCACCTGACAAACACCTGCCTTTCAAGACCAAAAGCAATGCTACTTCCTCTGAGATAACTCTTTTGAGTTCTCTGAGGAAGAGTTAGTTGCTCCTCCTCTGTGTACCTTTCTCCACTGGCATAGTGTCTGATGATGATTTTTATATTTTTTACTCTAGATTGTGAATTTGTTGAGAGCATGAACCAATTCATCTTACTCTATATCTCCAGGTACCTAGAATAATGTGTGGTACATATAATTATGACTCAGTTTGTTAAATGGATACATAAAAATGGGTTTTCTAACTGAACTGTAAAATATCTTTATTGAATGATTATATGAAATAGGTTTACATTTCTGCAATTTCTATATACATAAGCAATAGAATAAAGAAATGCACTTGTCACAGGATGCATATAAGTGTGTATGTTTAACCTCCTAATGATATAGGTAATTGCAGAATTTGCTTGGGGCAAAGATAGCAACCATGTAGTACCTCTGCCACCATTTTCTCCTTGTGTGCTTATGCCAGACAAATCATTTCAGTTCTTTTTCCTATTGATCCTGGGCATGAACTCAGAACTCTACCTTCCAGTAATAACTCCACCAATGGGTTAGATTTGGTGCAGGGAATAAAGATGATTTTCTCTTCCCTAATCTAAGCGGCTTCTAAGACAAGAAGCTGAGAGGTCACCCTTGATGCCCTTGCGGGATAGTACCTAGAGAGAAGATTCTAATAAGCTGCAGACACTTCGCAGATTCCTGTCTCTCAGAACTTAATCACATTTGCATTTGGCTATGCTCAGATGGTGGAAACACAAACTCCAGACTGTCAATCAACTTGGGCTTCCTTTCCAACTTTTCCTAAATCAATTTCTTTAAAAATCTTTGAACACCAAATTGTACAGTTAGTTTCTAAACAATTACAATGTTTTATACCTATATAATACAGTATAGTTGGTAACCTAGAATTGTTCACTACTGAATAGTTTAGGAAATGTGCATGAGAATATGTGTGAGAGTGTGTGCATACGTGTGTGTGAACTGACGTGTTCATGAGATTTGGGGGGAAAAGAGGGAAGATATTTACTGAAAAATATTTTTTATATTGTCCAGTTTTTACCTTTAAATATCAGTAGAAAAATTTCTGAAACATATACATTTCTGGCATGTAATTTATCTTCAAAACAGAAATTAAACCAGTTATAAATTTGAGTTTCTTTCTGAATTAACCATGTTGGCATTACCCCAGCTACCTCCTTATGCTCACATGGTTGCTTCCAGACTCTATGTAGAATTTTATGCCTCTGTAGTATCAAATTTGTTAAATGGCATATTTTTATATCAGTAATTTTTATAGCATATTGTTATTCCAGACTTTTACATGCCTCTAATTTATTCTTAACTTCAATATAGCAGTATTGGCTTTTCTCTTCTAAGTTTGATGGTATGAATGCTTAATTGTGATTTAAAGCGATTTCAATACCATCACTAATTTATACTTCAATTTCTATTCTTTCACAAACTTGAGATATTTGGATGGGTACAAGAGTAAGTATGAAGGCTCCTCAAATTTCCTTTTTATATCTCCTTGAGGAACATTTTGGTTTTTTCTTAATATGATTGAGATGAAGTATTTCTGATGACCTTGGATGATTCATGATACTTAAATTCAGAATAGTAGGAGCAGTTTTCGTTGCAGATCAAATAGAACCTGGTGCAGTTTCCTTAAATCATATTCCCTCTTCCTAGTTCCCTAGTAATAAGGAGTCAATTGGTCATAATCTTTCTCTTCCAATGTCTTTTATAAAATTAGGTCATTGGGTTGCAGAGTTGTCCTTAGGAAAGATTTCTGTGGTAGTGTCCTTTCTCAGCTATCTGGGTACCATGTTTCTATGGCTGTCAGGATTATGGGCAAAGGTAACATAGATGAAGAAGGCTGATGAAGCATGTTTTGGTTGCTATATAAAGCAAGGTTCATAAGTGCAGCAATCAAGACATTGATTTTTTTCCTTGAATACGTTGTTTGCAATTGAGATAAGCTGCCACCAGGTGAATGGTGGTACCTTGGTTATCTGGCCTAGAGACCAAATAGCTTTCATGGAAGACCTGTTCAGAGCATCAGTTTTCTGTTTTAATTATATCATTTTATTGTTGGCACAGAATTATGACCACGTTAATGGAAATAAAAATAAGGAAGGGAAATTAAATTAAGAATCAAGTGTCTTTTCTTTTCCTTTGCTTATATTTAGTTTGTATCCACTTATAACCATAATTTGTGTGTAGTCATAGCCATAGCTTTTGATACATAATTTATTATTCTAATTTTAAATAATATATCAAATTCATGTTTTTATGTTGCTACATAGTGTAATTTGTAATGATCATTTGGACAAATAGGCATTTTCATGTCAGTAGATATTTTTTTTGAAGTGGTAATTCAATGTTGAATACATGCAAAAATTTACAAATTACATATAAGCTATCGTGAATCAATATGTTATCAATACCCATATGACTATCATTCAGTTTAAGATAAGGAACAGTACCATTATCTTTGAAAGTTCCTATGTGCCTTTTTTCTATCTCATCCTTTCTTACTTCCTGGAGGTCACATGACCATTATCCTAAATCTTGTGTTTATTGTACCCTTGATTTTCTGTATAATTTTATTATATATATTTTGTTGTTTCTCCAAACAACACATGGTTTAGTGAATGCTTTTGAATCTATATTTGAATGGATTCGTACTGGGTGTATTCTCGTGTGATTTTTTCAACCAATATTAAATACCTTTATTTTTTTCCATGTCACTGTGTGCTATATATTGCATTCACTCACATGACTATAAAGTGTTCTAATATATGAATATACACAACTTATCGTCCATAATGAACATTTGGGCTTATTCCAGATTGTTTTCCCTATTATAAATGGTAGTGCAAAGAACATTGTAATAAACCATTCCTATTACAGTTACTTAAAACTTCCTTTATACATTTAAGAGTGACTCTTCCTCAAATATTTAGGTAATTCAAAATTGTTTTCCAAAGTGGTTGTACCAAATTATGCTACCAACAGCATGTGAGAATTCTGGTTGTTTTACACCTTTGTCAATGCCTGATATTATGAGACAGTATAGTTTTTGCTAATATGGTGGCTATGAGATGCTTTCTCATTTGGTTTAAATATGTATTTTTCCCACTAGTAATGAGGTAGAACATCTTTTCATATGGTTTATCTTCTAGTGAAGAGGTTGTTCAAATCTTCTGCTTATATTTCTCTTGGGTTTTCTTTTCCTGATTGGTTTGTAGAAGTTCTAGTTATTAATTCTTTGGGTTATATGGGTTCAATTACCTTCTCCTATTCTCTTTTTCATTCTTTATGGTATCTAGTGGTAAGCAGATAATATTAATTTTAATTTAGTCAAATGTGTAAACTTTTCTTTAAAAATTTGTGCCCTTTAAAATTTATTTTTATTTATTTAAAAATTTTTAAATTTATTTATTTAAAAAAAAATTTTTTTTTCAACGTTTATTTATTTTGGGGACAGAGAGAGACAGAGCATGAACGGGCGAGGGGCAGAGAGAGAGGGAGACACAGAATCGGAAACAGGCTCCAGGCTCTGAGCCATCAGCCCAGAGCCCGACGTGGGGCTTGAACTCCCGGACCGCGAGATCGTGACCTGGCTGAAGTCGGACGCTTAACCGACTGCGCCACCCAGACGCCCCTAAATTTATTTTTTTAATGTTTATTCACTTTTGAGTCAGAGAGAGATGGAGCATGAGTGAGGGAGGGGCAGAGAGAGAGGGAGACACACAATCTGAAGCAGGCTCCAAGCTCCAAGCTGTCAGCACAGAGCCTGATGCAGGGCTTGCACCCACGCACCATGAGGTCACAACCTGAGATGAAGTTGGATGCTTAACCAACTGAGCTACCCAGGTGCCCCTATTTTTGTTTTTTTTAATTTAATCCAAGTTAGTTGACATATAGTACAATAATGATTTCAGGAATAGAATTTAGTGACTCATCACTTATTTATAATACTCAGTGTTCATCCCAACAAGTGTCCTCCTTAATGCCCCTTGCCCATTTATCCCATCCCCCCATCCAACATTGCGCCAGCAACCCTCAGTTTGTTCTCTGTATTTAAGAGTCTCTTATGGTTTTTCTCCCTCTCTGTTTTTTGTTTCCCTTCCCTTATGTTCATCTGTCTTCTATCTTAAATTCCACATATGAGTGAAATCATATGATATCTGTCTTTCTCTGACTGACAGATTTTGCTTAGCATTATACACTCTAGTTCCATCCATGTCTTTGCAAAGGACAAGATTTCATTCTTTTTGATTACTGAGTAATATTCCATTGTGTGTATATATACACACACTATATATATATATATATATATATATATATATATATATACACACACACACACACCACATCTTCTTTATCCATTCGTCAGTTAGTTGATGGACATTTGGGCTCTTTCCATACTTTGGCTATTCTCAATAGTGCTGCTATAAGCATTGGGGTGCATGTGTCCCTTCAAATCAGCATTCCTGTATCCTTTGGATAAATACCTAGTAGTGCAATTGCTGGGTTGTAGGGTAGTTATATTTTCAATTTTTTGAGGAACCTCCATACTGTTTTCCAGAGTGGCTGCACCAGTATTCTGATAGGGACTGCACTGAATGTGTAAATTGCTTTGGGTAGTATTGGCATTTTAACAATATTTGTTCTTCCAATCCATGCACATGGAACGTTTTTCCATTTTTTGTGTGTGTCTTCCTCAATTTCCTTCATAAGCTTTCTGTAGTTTTCTTTTTTTTTAATGTCTATTTGTGTGTGTGAGAGAGAGAGACAAAGCATGAGTTGGGGAGAGGCAGAGGGAGAGGGAGATGAATCTAAAGTAGGTTACAGACCGAGCTGTCAGCACAGAGCCTGATGCAGGGCTCAAACTCACAAACCACAAGATCATGACCTGAACTGAAGTCAGACACATAATCAACTGAACCACACAGCTGCCCCTCTATAGTTTTCAGTGTACAGATTTTTCACCTCTTTGGTTAGGTTTATTCCTAGGTATTTTATGGGTTTTGGTGCAATTGTAAATGGGATTGATTCCTTGATTTCTCTTTCTGCTGCTTCATTATTGGTGTATAGAAATGCAACCAATTTCTCTACATTGATTTTTTATTCTGCAACTTTGCTGAATTTATGTATCAGTTCTAGCAGTTTTTTGGTCAAGTCTTTTAGGTTTTCCACATAGAGTATCATGTCATCTGTGAAGAGTGAAAATTTGACTTCCTCCTTGCCGATCTGGATGCCTTTTATTTTTTTGTGTCATCTGATTGCTGAGGCTAGGACTTTCAACACTATGTTGAATAACAGTGGTGAGAGTGGACATCCTTGTCTTATTCCTGACGTAGGGGGAAAGCTCTCAGTTTTTCCCCATTGAGGATGATATTAGCGGTGGGTCTTTCATATGTGGCTTTTATGATCTCGAGGTATGCTCCTTTTATCCCTACTTTCTTGAGCGTTTTTATCAAGAAAGGATGCTGTATTTTGTCAAATGCTTTTTCTGCATCTATTGAGAGGATTGTGTGGTTCTCATCCTTTCTTTTATTGATGTGATATATCACATTGATTTGCAGATATTGAACCAGCCTGCATCCCAGGAATAAATCCCACTTGGTTGTCGTGAATAATTCTTTTAATGTATTGTTGGATACGGTTTGCTAGTATCTTGTTGAGAATTTTTGCCTCCATGTTCATCAGGGAAATTGGTCTGTAGCTCTGTTTAGTGGAATCTTTGTCTGGTTTTGGAATCAGTGTAATGCTGGCCTTGTAGAATGGGTTTGGAAGTTTTTCTTCCATTTCTATTTTTTGGAATGGTTTCAAAAGAATAGGTATTAACTCTTCTTTAAATGTTTGGTAGAATTCCCCTAGAAAGCTATTCAGCCCTGGACTCTTGTTTCTTGGGAGATTTTTGATCAATTCAATTCAATTGATTCAATTTCTTTACTGGTTATAGGTCTGTTCAAATTTTCTATTTCTTCCCGTTGCAGTTTTTGTAGTTTGTGAGTTTCTAGCAATTTGTCCATTTCTTCCAGACTGCCCAATTTGTTGGCATATAATTGCTCATAATATCCTCTTATTACTGTTTGTATTTTTGTGGTGTTGGTTGTGATCTCTCCTCTTTTGTTCCTGATTTTATTTATTTGGGTCCTTTCCTTTTTCTTTTTGATCAGTCTGGCTAGGGGTTTACCAATTTTGTTAATTCTTTCAAAGAACCAGCTCCTGGTTTCATTGATCTGTTCTATTGTTGTTGTTGTTGTTTTGGTTTTGATATAAAATTTGTGCCCTTTGTGTCTAAAGTAAAAATTTTCTCTCTCAGGTATTAAGGATATTCTGTATTTCTTCTGAAAATGTTATAGTTCAGTCTTCCAGTTAGGTTTGTAACCTACCTGGAATTGACTTTGTGTGTGATTCGAGGTACAAGCACATTTTCTTTTTTCCTTTTTTCTTTTAAATAAGGATAGCCAATTGACTCAGTACTATTTATTAAAAATTTACTCTTTCTATACTGGCTTACAATACCAGCCCTGCCATACACCAAATTTCCATATATGAGTGGGTGAATTTCTGTGTTCTCTAATCTGCCCCTTTGGTTAATTTGTTTGTTATTATGCCAATGTCACATTTTCTTAATTATGTCAGCTCTATTTGAAGTTTTGATATGTGGTAAAACAAATGTCCTAGTTTTTCTTTAGGAATGTGTTCATTAATCTTGGCTCTTTTTTCTTCCATGTAAATTTTAAAAACTGCTTGGCAAAGTCAATTTAAAAAAACTGCTGGGATTTTATTTAGAATATTATTGAATTTATAGCTTAAGTTAGAGGAGATGGACATCTCAGTAATACTGAGTCTTCTAGTTCAATGAATGTGGAATATTATTTTGTTTATCTAGGTCTTAATGAATGCTTTTTGTAATTTTTAAAAATATTTTTTCCAGAGAGGATTTATACAACTTTTGTTAAATTTCTTTTTAATGCTATTGAAAATGGCCTCTTTAAAAATATGTATTCTAATTATCTGTTTCTTCGGTAATTGAAATATAATTGATTTTTGTAAATTGACTTTTTATACAGAAAAATACATAAATATTCTTTCTAATTCTAATCATCTATCTGGTAAATTATTTTGAATACTATCTTATGCAAAAGTGACAATTTCAGTGTTTCTTTTTTAGTTGCTGTATCACTTGTTTCTTTTTTTTTCCTTACCACACTAGTTTGAGTTTTTAATATAATATTTTATAAAAGCAGGGATAGTGGGTCTTATTCCCTATGGAATTAGTGTTAAACTAATATTGTATTTCTGGCAATACAGAATTATCCTTTCTGTATACTGATTACTATACCTAGATTATCCTTTCTGTATACTGATAGGTGTTATATGTTGTTAATTTGTTCCTATACTGTTTAGGATTATTGCCTCAGAATTCTTGTCTGAGACTGGTCTGTGCTTTTCCTTTGCCATAGGTCCTTGTCAAGTTTAAAATGAAGACCATGCTAGATTATAAAATGAGAAAATGAATTGAGATGTATTCCCTTACTTTTTGTTCTCTGGAAGAGTTTTTGCAAGTTTGGAAGGATATTTTTCTTAACTGTTTGGTATAACTTGCTAGTGAAGCCATCTGTATTTGGCATTTTCTCCAGATGTGGAAACTATACCTCTGATTCAATTGCTTTAATGGTTATAAGACTATTCCAATTTTAAAAGGTTATGAAACTATTCTGTAAGTCCAAATAAATAGATGCATTTTTACATACTTTTACATACATTTTATGTTTTTTCACCTTCACACTTTCCCTCTGCTTGTCCTTCTGAACTGCATTCTGGATAATTTTCTTAGATCTGACCATTTGTTGATTCTCTTTTCCAGTGTGTCTATTCTGCTGTTAAGCCCCTCCATTGAGATTTTAATTTCAAAGATTATGTTTTTAGCATCTTGATGTTCTTTTTACTCTTTAAATTATTTTTTGATTTTTATTTATTTATGTTTTTAAGAAAGAGAAAGAGGCAAAGGGATAGAGAATCTTAAGCAGGCTCCACGCCCAGTATAGAGCCCAATGTGGAGCTTGATCTTCCCACCATGAGATCATGACCTGACCTGAAATTAAGAGTCCAATGCTTAACCAGCTGAGCCACCCAGGCACCACTCTTTTTATTCTTTTTAAAAATCTCATTACTGTTTACTCACAGTTTCAAGTCAGCTTGATATTTCCTGAAAATATTAAATGTTCTTAGTTTTTGGTCATTAATTCCAGTATTTAATTATTTGCAGCTATAATTCTGCTGTCATTTCATCTCATTTTATTATGCATTTTGTGAATTTTGACTGATTTGTGCCTTGGAACTTTTTCTCGGTAAACTCTCTGAGACCCTGATGAAGGTGGTTTATTTCAGAGAGAATTTGCATTTGTTTCTGTCAGGTGCCTGCTTGGGTGGGGTGGTAACATCAGTGTGTAACTGGGACATTTTAAGCTAAATTCTCAGCTGGAGATTTTAAGTTTATTTCTTTGAAACTATCAAGTTATGGAAGTTTCGTGTGAAAACCCAAATAAATGTTGGTTGTCATTACCAGTTCTCAAGGCAGATTTAGGTTTTGTTACCTTTACTCATAATGAAGGTCCCACACAGGAGATTTTCTATATAAGTTCTTTGGAGGTGAGGTTCAGTTTATTTCTGTTAGTTCATCCTTACCATGGGGGCATAGTCCTTTGAGATCTCAATTTTATGGGAAGAGTTGCCCATTAGTTTTTCCACCTTGAATGATTCTCAAAAGGTTGTGAAAAATTAAACTCAAATTGAGCTGATTTAGCAAATATTCTCATGGTTAAAGCCAGCTTCAGTGTTCTGTTTTCTTCTCTGAGATTTTGCCTTTATTTAATTTTTAGATTGCGTATTTTATTTTCTTATCATATCATATATTAACTTAAGGAGATATAAAAATTTTATCTTTCCATTTTAGGTTTTTTTTCTTAATTGATGGCCAGTTTTGGTAATTAGTGCACCATACTACCAGAAATTATTTTTTTTTAATTTGATTTAAAATGATGACATAATACAATAAAGTACTATGTGAACATACCCCAGTTTATTTTGCTATTAATATTTTAATGTTTCAAATGAATGTATTCATCAAGCTGATATACCACAACTTACTTAACCACTCCGTTTTTATTGGACATTTACTGTGTTTCCAATGTTTTCCTACTATAAGAATATTATGATGAAAGTTAAAAAACACTTTATGAATCCATAGGTCTTGTGTACCATGATGAATTTCCATTTTATCACATAGGCTATGGTGACACATATGCATATTTTTAGCCAGGGAGTGGCATGTTCAGCTCTGCATTTTAGAAAGTGAAAGATGAATTGCAGGCGGTTGAGATTAAGCCAAAATGATTCATATAAAAGCTATTTGATAGTCTAGCTAAGATTTGATGAAGATATAAGTCAGCCCAGAAACAGAGGAGATTAAAAAGAAGGTCTAGAATAGATGCTACTTGGGGTTTTACAATTTAGTGAATGACTGAATGAAAGGGGGTAGGGGAGAAATAACAAGAGGATTCCAGTGTTTCTGATTTGAGCAGCTTTGGATGGTAATGTCCTTCATCAGAACAGGAAATACAAAGAAGGAGCGGATTATGGGTACATGTGTGCCTGTGGAGATATTCACTGGGCCTTTGGATATTTGTATCTTAAGTTGTCTGGGCTGGAGATAAAGACTTGGGAATCGTGAAGAAATATATGGTAGCTGAAATTTCGGTCTTGAATGAGACTTCCTGGGGAGATTGTGAGGAAAAAAAGGCTAAGGGTAAAACTGTGGGAAACACTAAAACTTAAGAGGTCAGAGGTGGAGCCAAGGCAAATGAAATTACAACACCAATTGCTCAAGAAACACAGGAAAAAGTGCTGTTATAGTTATATTACAAAGCTTTTCCTTTCCTTTGTGTTCTCTCCCTTGACATCATGGTGGCTTTTATTCACTGTTTAATATCACTCCAATAAAGAAGAATTGAAACTTTAAAATATTAGCATGAATTTTATCATTCATCTTTAAAGTGTGCAATGCCAGTTTTTTAACAGCTTTATTGAGATATCATTTGCATACAGCAAATTCACCCATTTAAAGTGCACAGTTCAGTGGCTTTTAGTATATTCACAGATTTATGCAGCCATCACCACAACCTAATTTTAGAACATTTTCATCATCTCAGAAAGAAATCCCCCGCACCCATTGGCAGTCCCAATAACTCCCTCCCCCCAGCCTAGGTAACCACTAATTTACTTTCTATCTCTATAGTCTTGTCCGTTCTGGATGTTTCATATCAGTGGAATCATACAATATATTGCCTTTTGTGACTGACTTCTTTCAGCAATGCCAATTTTAAGTGTAAATATCAGAATATTTAAGTAGTATGTGGAATTACTGAAATGACACATTTCATACTTCATGGCTCATTTCTGAAAGGTGCCTCAAGCTGGACAGAAGAGTCAACTTCAAGCCAAACTCAGTAATGTTGGAAAAGGAAGACGGAGGATTCTCCTTCCTGTATCTGGCCTCCCTTCAAACTGGCTGAAGGAACACTTTTGGGCAAGGCCCTGCCCATGTTATGAAACACTCATTTGCTTGGGGCTAAAGGCTCCTAGGTTTTGCCTTCTGTCAACGTAGAATTTCTATACCAAGCCCTGGGCAAAGGTGGGTTTGGGGATGTGGAGCCAGTCATTTCCTCTAACCATGATCTTCTCTCCTATGTCACGGCAGATGGATGGCCCCCTAGGATGTTTAAACCTTTGCACTTTAAACCACAACACACTGAGTACCTGGATGGGGTGGCCAAGAGGTTTGTGCGCCAAGACTCAGCCTCCAGTTGGTCACTTGCCATACATGCCATGGTGTTGCTAATGTGGCACAGTAATGGAGTGTGTACCCAATTCTGATCTTCCCTGTACTTGGCCCAGGCCCTTTCCAGAGGCAGAAAGTGGCTAGATTCATGGGGTAGAGTGAGTGGGGGAGGCCAGGCAGGCCCTGGGATGCAAGGTGGCATGGCAATGGGCAGCAAGAACCCATCTCTGGGAGGTAGGCAGAGGCAGGATGAACATAAGCTGAGACTCCAAGCCCAGTGCATGTTCCTTTGTCCCACTGGACTTAACAAAGTAGAAATTCAAAGGAAAAATTATTAAGAATTTCAAGATAGTCACTGGAGTACATTAAATCCCAAGCAGGGGCCTTTCTGAACTTTGGGTCTTATGCAATTGCACTGGACTCACTTCCATGAAGCTGTTCCTAGCTGGAGAAAAGGAAAACTCAGAAGCCACAGGAAAAAAATATGACAGGAGCTGTAAAGAGTGATGTCAAAGAAGCTGACAGAGGAAGATGTTCTAAGAGAGATGGAGAAGTCAGCAGAGTTATTGCAAGAGAAAAGCGTAGATAAGAAAAGGATTGAAAACTCTCATATGACAGCCCTGGTGACTTTGCTGAGATCCAGTTCAGTGGAGTGGAGTGGGTAGAAGCCAAATTACCAGGATTACAGAGTGAATGGGAAGTGAAAAGGTAGAAACAAAGAGTGTTGACTTGTTTAAGAAACTTGTCTGTAAAAGTTAGGGGTGATGGCAGAACTCTGAGCAGCAAGAGAGTCTAGAGCAGGGGTTGGTAAATGACAGCCTGCAGCCCTGTCCATGGCTTTTTTTTTTCTTTTTTTTTTTTCAATAAATGAAGTTTTATTTTGACACAGCCATATCCATTTATCTACGTATTGTCTTTGGCTGCTCTCATACTGCAACAGCAGAATGAGTAGTTGCAAAAGAGACCGTATGGCCTGCAAAACCCAACCTATTTACTATCTGGCTCTTAACAGAAGGCTTTTGACCTCTGGTCTAGAGCAGTGGTTCCAGTGGATAAGCATCATCAGTATCGCCTGGGAATTTCTAAATACAAATTATTGGGCCACGCCCAGATCTACTGAATCAGAAACTTTGGAGTGGTAATCCAAAATCTATATTAAGCTCTCCAGGTAATTCTGATGCACCTTAGTGTTTAAGAATCATTAGTGTAGAGTTTGGGCGGAAAGATTAGCTTTTGACTAGAGAAGAGAACCCTTCTCTTCCTCTCAGGTGACGGGGAAGGAAGAGATGATGGGTGGGATGCATGAAGCTTAGTTTCACTCCTTAGGTTCCATTTACTCCCTACACTGTCTCAGAGATGTAACATCCTGCCTTCCCAGATCCCATATTAGATGGGAGCAACCAGATCTGATTTCCAAGTGCTGAGCAACACCAGCCAAGTCTAAAGTTCAACTTAAACAAAACGAAATCTTAGCTTAGGGAATGGAAGAAAGCTGTACAGGAGAACTGTATTTCACCCATCCAGAACGCTGTAGAGGCCATTCATGCATTGTATAAGTACTTGGGTCTTAAGATGGCCTTTTAGGTCTTCTCCAATCTAGAAATTTAAGATTTCTGTCTAGGGTGGTCACTTATTTCTAATCCCTGATAACTTATTCTATCTAGAGTCTAAAATCCTTTCTTGGAACACATTCTGGTCTTCAGTGCTCTCTCCTTGTTTCTAAGGGTCAGATCTCCCCCAGTGGTTCTCAGCCACCTGGGATTTAATTAAACTAGCTGGTCAGAGAATCCATTGCCTTGCTGATAGACCAATCAAAGGTCAGGGACAAATTTTGTCTTTTCTAGTGGACCCTCTGTTCTATGCTAAGGATTCCTGTGAATATTTAGTGAATGATTTCTGTGTTCTGAACAATTGTGAAAGTGTGAAAGTCAGGATAGGTCGTAGGTCAGCAGAATCCCTTTTATGCTCCTTGATTGTCTCTTATACTGTGTGAGTTAGTCATTTAAATTCAGCTATATCCTTAGTAAACCAATTAACACAGTTCCAATCTCTTATGCACTTGCTTTCTGCTACACAGTTAGAATTATTTTTTTTTATGAAAGGACCAATATACTTTCAGGTATGAAGTGACTGATCTCCAGACTTTTTTCCCTCTTGCTATGCTCATCATGAAAGAATACCAGAGAAAGAGATAGAAGGCATTCAGTGGTGAAATAAAGCTGATAAATCTGATGTGTCACATAGGCTCTGAGGGGTTCATGTGAGCTTGCTCCTAGGGTGGCCCAAGAGGACAAAGGAAAGCAGATAGTGGTCTAGGGCAGGGGGAGTTCTCCAGAGGGCTTTGGTCGCTGCTCAGTCACTAATCCCCTCTAAGGGAGCACACTCTGGCTCTAAATCCTACTTGTTCTGGGGTTCTTTTGAAGTTCCCATGGTAAATGCTCAGGACCATTGAAATTATAGTTCTGAGGCTTTGAGAAATATCATTAGAAACATTTTGTTGAGAGGCCAAGTGATAAATAAAACGTGCCTTGTTTGAATGAATATTTTTGATGGTCAGCATATGTATGTGTGTGTATTTTATAATAGTTATATTTTCTGTTTGGTTAATTGCCTTTTATGACTTTGTGTTTTTCTTATCAATTAGTTTCTTGAACAACCAAGATATGAATTGTTTATCTTTCATTTTTGCTGCAAATATTTTTCCCAGTTGGTTGTTTGCTTTTTATTTTGGCTATGATTTTATTTACAGAATTAAAAAATATCAAGTAGTCAAATCTGTTAGTATTTCTTAAATGGGAAGGTAGAGAAATGTCATGGTCACCTGAAAGCCAAAGAAATTCCATGTGTGGGGAAACTTTATCTTGTAGGAGTGCTGTAGTGAAGGTACACCATCCTGTCATCTCTGCTTGTGGAGAGTGGAGTAAAAAAAATGAGAGAGGATCATATTAGCTATTATTATTTGGATGTTAATGCCTTTGGTGCCCTGTTTATGAAGAGCACCTTGACAGATCCTTTTAAAATAAGCTAATGTAGATGTCTGTACAATCTTGACTACTGTGTATGGTTATTGGCAGGGGGTGCCTGGGTGGCTCAGTCAGTTAAGTCTCCAACTCTTGGTTTCGGCTCAGGTCATGATCTCACAGTTCATGAGATCAAGCCCCATATCAAGCTCCAAGGTGATAGCAGGAAGCCTGCTTGGGATTCTCTCTCTGACCCTCCCCTGCTTATGCTCTCTCTCCCCTCCTCTCTCTCTCTGTCTCTGCATCTAAATAAATGAATAAATAACTTAAAATAAAAAGCTAATGTGCATATCTGTCCAAGGTTGACTGCTTGTGTATAGTTATTGGTAAAAAGATAGAATGACCACTGCCCACACCAGCTCATCAGACCTACTGGAGTCTGGGCATAGTCTATGCTCATGTATGAAGAACCCCAGGCAGCATGAGGGGTTCTTTCCTACTTACATGCTTAATGCTGGACAACTAGAGTGATGCTCTATCTATGCTATAGTAATCTTAGACTCCATGATCACCTACTTATAGCTATTGGATAATTTTTGAATTGTCCTCTAAATGATGAACTAATAAGGTCTAGCTTTGTGTACTCATTTCTTTTATGGTTGGCAGCCTACTCTAGAGTGTTTCCACTGGCTTTGGAATGATGAGACTCTGCAACTTGCCTGCTGACCATGACTATGATGGACTGTAGAGTATTGAACAGATTTGAAAGATTACCAACAGGGCTTACCAATGTAGCTTCCAAGATGGCTGAAATCCCATGGGAGAAAGTGAATGCATCAGTGGGCAACTAATGCTGGGAAATCTTGTCATGTGGATGACTTTACCCTTGGATGTCCAGGCAGAAGGTCATATGAAATTGTTCATACTTGAATTTCCTACTCCCCATGTTACCTTGGGTATGGGGGCCAGCCTGGCTGGAGGACTCTGGTCTTGGGGTGATTGATTATACTGCCTCCACAACTCAAGTAGGCCTTGAATGTCATTACACAGCCTACCTTCCAAGTGGATTTTGTGTTGGTGTTCTTAGAGCGGGAAGCCAGGCATGGTGTTGCATACCATTATCTGAGAGTGAGAAATTATCCTTGTACTTGGAATTGAATTCCAACCTAAAGAGGTATACTTCCTCTTGAATCCAGGGCCCCAGGCCTCTGAAAACAAATTGGCAAAAATTTGTGGTTAAGGGTCATTCTTCCTGCAATTTCCCCAGCTCTGTGATACTATTCGTAATAAGAAATGGGATAAGTACAATTCTACTGTGACTAATATCTCCTGAATGTGGTAATCAGTCAAAACAAAATTCACTTCCACTCATCCCTGATTTTCTGGGCTAGCTGTGAAAGGCTGGGGTCCTACACCCTGGAGCCCTGCTGTGGGTTGGGTTAAGATGGTTATAATCCCTTGTCTATCCATCTACAAGAGGGATTGATGGGAGACCATCTTCCCGCTTGGGACCTGTCTTAGGCTATTTGGTTCGTACAAATCTCAAATATCATATATAAACACTTAATAAATGATAATTCACGTTCTGCATCCTATAGAGGCTCCTATACCAAGGACTGTTCTTCAAATGTTTATAGTTTATAATCATATCTCACTCAAATCTTTTTCTTAGGTTAAATAAACTTCTTTTCCATCAACTATTCCTTATGTGAAAAATTCCAAGGGAACATGATAATTACATCTTATCGGCCATGAAATCCCAACAGAAAAATGGCCAGAGGATATAACTATCATAAAGAAATAAATAATTAAAAATATTGATAGCCATGTGTGGAAAATTTTAACTCCCTAATAAACAAAGTGTTTCAAGTTAAACAAGTTTCCCTGTAAGTTTGGCAAAAGTTAAGATTATTATACCCCATGTTGGTGGAACTATGGGAAATAGGCAGTCTTACATGGGGCTAATAAGAGAATGAAATATACTTCTGGAGACAGTCTGGCAAAAGTTGCCACAAGTCTTCAATATTTGCATACCAGAAATTCTATTTACAGGAATTTAGCCTGAAGAAATAATCAGACAAGTTGTATATTACAAGGATGTTCACTGTGGCTGTTTATAATAGCCAAGATAACAACAAATAATGCCCAGTACAAGGGAACTGGTTAAATAAATGATGATACAGACCCATGAAATGATGATGTAGCTCTATATTGAAATGGAAAGATATTTGCAATGCATTTTGGGGAGTAAATTGATTATGAAACCAAAAAGAATAACATGATGTTGCTTTTGAAGGGCATACAAATGTGAACAATAGTTGTATTTGACTCATAGAATTGTGGGTAGTAGTGATCTTTCTGTATCACTATTTCTAATTTGCCCCCTGTAAATGAGTATTTCTTGTATATTAAAAAATATTAAAAGTTAAAAGTTGATAATTTGATAGGCAAAGTAGCCTCTTGATTTGTTTTTGATTACTAGTGAGTTTAAACAATTTTTCATGTTTATAACTTACTTAATAAAGTATAGTTAAATAAAGACTGAGTTAAAGTCCCATGTTTTCAGAAGTACTGTTATAGTGAAAGAAAATGAGCACCATCTAGTTTCAATATCTCATTTCATAGATAAGGATCAGTAAGTCTGGGGAGGTTATATAATCTGACTAAATGTGAGACAGAATTATGGCTGGTATCTGCACCACCACCCTCAGGCTATTGAACTTTCTGTTACAGTTTGCTGTCTTTCTCAGATTAGATACGTACTTGGTACCTCATACATGCTTCCTGGTAATACCAAGTATTCTGTTTTATCAATTCAGAGATTAATTTGTGATTCATGATCACTAATGATTAATTTTGGAGGTGATTTGTGGTAGATGTTGCTTTACACAAGCTGGGTTTTCTTGTGTGTGTATGTGTGAGGGGAGTCTAGTTGGAGCATTCATTGTCCAATTAAATCTGTACAATGGAAGGAAGAACCTACAAGTGACTCTAGCAGTACCATTGCCTAGCTGTGGGCCCCTGGCAAGTTACTTAACCCCTTTGGAACTTTGTGCACAAATGGCCAAGGGTATCTGTATCATAAGGTTGTAAAGAGCATTAAATGGGGTTGTAAAGAGAGCTAATGTGTGAAAAAGACCAGTAAAGTGCTAAAGTGAATGTTATATATCTGTTTATCTTCATTTGCTTGTTAAGATCCTATTTTTTCTCCAGAAAGAATTTGAGACAGCAGATGTATGTCGCGCTTGTTGTTGTTGTCATGGTTTCTACTATATACCAACTCTGTGGGAAGGTCAGTTGTCAGGGTGGACTGCAGCAAGAAAGCATAAATATTTACAAAAACCTGTTTCAGAGAACAGGGGCAAGGGAAAACCTCCTTGGGTAGGAAAGTTAAGTTTCTACCAGCCACTTGGGCTAGTCTTGATGAGGCAGGTTGATCATTTGGACCAGGCTTATCATTTACTAAGAGCCAAACTTTGTAGTCTGGGGGAAGATGTGTCTTTTAGAGGAGAAGCTTTTGGGGGATACATGAAGAAATCTAACCTACCACTAGCCTATTAACCTTCCAAGGTCAGGGATTATGTCTCTCCTGTTTGCTCTGCACCACTAGTACCTAGGCCAGATCAATAAAGGTTAGTTGTCTGAGTGACTCCTAACACTTGGGCTATAACTTGGCAAGGTGCTGTGCACATTGTGTAGAGCTCTTATGAACCATTTCAATAAGTAATTTAGTTTCCTTCAGGCCTAGGAAAATTGCCTGTGTTATTTCTTAGAGAATGTCCTCTCTTCTGTTATCTTTATTCTTTCTTTTTGGAATTCTTATTAGTTAAATGTTAGATCTTTTTTATTAATATTCTCATTTTTTTTCTTCTGCTTTCTGGATAACTTCTTCAATTTTATCTTTTAATCTTTCTGTTGACTTTTTTTCTTATTCTATGAATGTCTAAGTATTCTTTTTTTTTCATGACATCTTATTCTTGCTTAAGATATTAATTATATATCTGGAGGGGGAGGGTTTCTTTTTAAATTCCTTGTGTTATTTCTAGTCCTTTAGGCAGTGGTGGCTTCTCCACCTCCTCCTCCTCCTTCTTTTTGCATGTTTATATTGATCTCTGTCTTAAATATTGATTGGTGGTTTTCCTGAAATGCCTGACGATCCTTGGTTGTCTGTTCCTACTATAAAATGAGGCACTAAAAAGCTGATTGAAAACTATTTATGGGCAAAGCTTGATAGTTGCTGGAGTGGACTTCACTGACCACTTGGAAAGAACCCAGCTCATTCGTTGGGGATTCTGAAATACCAGTATCAAATACCAGGCCTGTCTGTTTCTCTATAGCAGAATCCTTTAATTTTTTTTAATGTTTATTTATTTTTGAGAGAGAGAGAAAGAGGGGGGGGGGAGGGGCAGAGAGAGAAGGAGACACAGAATCTGAAGCAGGCTCCGGGCTCTGAGCTTGTCAGTAGAGCCTGATGCAGGGCTTGAACCCATGAACTGTGAGATCATGACCTGAGCCAAAGTTGGGTGCTTAACTGACTGAGCCACCCAGGTGCCCCTAGAGCAGAATCCTTTATCTCTTGCCCTCATGGTAAGTACAAGATTTAAATTTCCCTCTCAGGATTTTGACATCTTATTAAGAAAAAGGAGGTTGGGGTTTTTCATTGTTTAGAATGACAACATTCACTTACTCCTCTTGTTTTAAAACTAAGGTACTTCATCCTCACTCTCTGGAATCAGGATTTCTAGTTGACCTTAAAAGTAATATAAACCAGTACAGCGTGCAGCAACTAAAATGAAATAATTCTGGAAGCATATTGCAAACTAAAAATAAGTTAATGTAACTACCTTTCTTATTTAAAAAAGTGACCATCTTTGGCGATAAAAATTGACTTTTGGCATCCTCTTCATGGTATTTAATAGCCCTATTGTACTTAATACAGATTCTGCCCTTTTTAGAGCAGAGTTTAGCTTCCAGTGACATATTTTACTTATTTTTAAAATTTTTTTTAACGTTTATTCATTTTTTGACAGAGAGGCAGAGTGTGAGCGGGGGAGGGGCAGAGAGAGCGACACAGAATCGGAAGCAGGCTCCAGACTGTCAGCACAGAGCTGGATGTGAGGCTTGAACTCACAGACTACGAGATCATGACCTGAGCTGAAGTCGGACGCCCAACCAACTGAGCCACACAGGCCCCCCTCCACTGACATATTTTAAAAGGAACATTGACAAACTGAAGGCTGGTGGTGAGGATAGGGAAGCATCTAGTGCAGAGGTTAGCAAACTATGGCCTGTGGTCAAATTCAGCTGGCTCTCTGTTTTTATAGGTCAAGTGTTAGTGGATCACAGCCACACCCATTCATTTACATATTTTCTATGGCTGCTTTTGTCTTACAAATACAGAGTTGAGTAGTTGTGACAGAGATATATGGTTTACAAAACCTAAAATATTTATCATCTGGCCCTTTACAGAAAAAAAAGCTTGCTGATTCCTGACTTACAGGCCATTTTATGCTGCGTGCTTGAAGAAAGCGGAGATTCAGTGCAAACACAAGAAAATGGAAGAACTATATAATAGTTAATAAGAATAGTGTCTAGTATTCATTGAGTGTGTACATGTGACTGGACTGGTAGACATACATTATCATATTTAATATTGATTAAGGATCATCTCCCTGACTAGATTATGCATTCCTTATGTTAAGTTTATAGCTCCAGCATCTAGCAAGTTTGGGCTTTGAGTGAATGTGTGTTGAGCTAAATGAGCAGTGTTATCATGTACAAGAGATGAAGGCCCCTTCTTGGGGCTTGGAGATCAGAATAGAAATTTCAGAGAAGCAGATTTCAGGTCATGGAGTCGTATCAGCTCTGACCAAGGTAGTGAGATATCCACCCTTGAGAAGTGGTCCTGAGAGCCTGGCCATCCAGCCAGGTACTCATGGTTATTACATAGAGGTTTCTCACTTTGAGTGGCAGGTTGAACTATATGACTTCTAATGTTCTGTCATTCAAACTAAGAGACCAAAGACTAAACTCAGAACTTATAGTTGATAATACTTCTCTTTTCACTGTAATATACTGCCTCCCTTAGAATTCCCACAAGAATAGCTATGAGGAGGTTGGTAGTGTTGTGGAAGGAACATCACAATGAGTATAGGAGGTTTGGGGTTATAATTCCATTTCTTCAACATATTTATCACATGAGCCCCACAAGTCTTTTAATGCCTTGGGGCCTAAGTGTCCTCAAGTGAGGGGACTGGACTAGATAATCTCTAAATTCTCTTTCAGCTCTAAAATAAATTTATCCAAGGATTAGCAGGGTCCCTCCTATTGGGAGGACAGGACAGACTAGTTCAAACAAGATGTTTCCCTGTTATGTGTTGCCAGAGTACTGAGGCTCTGCTTTTAAAAATATTTTGCCCACCTCCTGATCCCATCCCAGTCTCAGCTGCTCATTTTCCATCTCCTTTCTGTATCCCTGTTCCTGTCTTGCTTTATGGTACTTCTTACTTGGGAAATTAGGTTTAGGCAGGTTGTAGTTTTAGCCTTTCTTTAGCATCGTGAAGGCAAGCCCTTTCTTGTTAAATTCTGCTCATTTGGCTGGCTAAGAACTGGGAGCTGCTCAATGCTTGTTCAGTTGGGGATATTAACATTGACCTCAGAAATGTGATTGGGCTCCTTTATTTAGGGCACTAGCCATGAAGAGCTCATATTTCTCATGGGGGAACATTTTGTTCTTGGTGGAGGCAGTTTTAGCTCTCAGAATGAGCCATCTACCCATTCCTTTATTAAGGTTCTTTAGTTAAGACTGAAGAATTTAACCTGAATTCTTTTAAAAAAGGATGACAAGATTCGGCCTCAAGTGGACCCCATCTAGCAGCACTGTTCCCACATCCCACTCAAGGAGATATCAACTACTATTTCAACAAGGAGATATCAATGGCAACTGCAAGACTGCAGTCTCAAGGCTCTAGGCTTTTGTTTAAACTGTCTTGTTTTAAAAATTTCATTTGATTTAAGTTCTTAGTATTCAATTGTTTTATAGTTGCCCATATTCCACACTATATTTGACCATATAGTTCTTATCTCTGAATAGTCCTAAAAACTGCAGTGTCATGTTAAGAACTCCTTTTAGTCCAAGGCATGTCAATATGTGTTGCCAACTTCCAACTGATTCTCATCCAGAAGATTAGCAAGGCCGCCACATGGTGTTCTTTTTTACGAAACGTTATTGCCTGCATTATAGCTACTCAATGTGGTGACATTAATCCCAAATCTGCAGAATGGTACTCTTAATTCTGCTTGGGTGGAGAGCAACTTGAGCTCTAAGCATAAGCCTTTTATTTTGGGAATACCATTCTTTGTCATCATTTCTGTAAGGAATATTAGTCAGTTATTAGGAATTTTATTTCACTCCTGGAAAATAATATTTCTCTCTTTTCATATTGAGACACCCAGATTTCATATCTTTAATGAATAATTTCTAGCATTGACTTAGTTTCTGAATATCCTCCCCAGACATGTTTTAATTGTTCATTAAGAAGCTATAGGAATTCCAGCTACAAATGAAGCTTGGATAGAAGTCCCTGGGGAAATATTTCCCAAATTTCCTACTAAAATGCCTGTAAAGACAAAGAAAAAACTTTAATAATTTAAATACACAAATAAAAACAATGGATAGCATAGGCTCAAAATTGGAAAGAAGAATCTACACTAGTTACAAAGCAAGATTGAAACAAATCCACTCAAGTCTCTTTCTATGGCACACTGAGTTGGCTTTACTACATAACACAAAAAACCCTTTGAAATGGGGAGGGAGGGCACTGTGTCCTTTCCACTGTCTTGTTCATTATCAACGCAACTGAGCAGGTGAGCTCTTACCCATGTGTGTTGATTTGTGAGGCTGAGAGTATTGTCATATAATTCTTTATCCTGAGAAATTAAAATTCTCAGAAAACAACTTGGATCCTCAGAAAGTGAGGTCAGCTTTGGCTGAGTTGGAGGGCTGGTGGAGGTATATTGCATTTACAGGGGAAAATTTCTTTTTTTAAAAAAAATTTTTTTTTAATGTTTATTTATTTTTAGAGACAGAGAGAGACAGAGCATGAACGGGGGAGGGGCAGAGAGAGAGGGAGACACAGAATCGGAAGCAGGCTCCAGGCTCTGAGCCATCAGCCCAGAGCCCGACGCGGGGCTCGAACTCACAGACTGCGAGATCGTGACCTGAGCTGAAGTCGGACGCTTAACCGACTGAGCCACCCAGGCGCCTACAGGGGAAAATTTCTTAAGGGTAAAGCTCCTTAGGTTTAGGCTGGGTCACAAAGAAACAAAAAGAAACCACCACCACCAAAACTTTGGTAACAGTGTATGCTGGGAATTACAGATTTTTTTTTGAGGAAGCCATGACGAAAACCAGGGCTTAGGCCAGATGCTGCTGTGCACATCTAATAAATGGAGTGGAGCCAAGGGTACTTTAACTTTCCAGTGTTTTGATAAACACCAAATATGAATAGATTTCAAGTTGTTCACAGATAAGTAAGGAGGAGGAAAAAAAACACATTGAGTGGGTGAAAAAGACTTTACTGCAAGGGAAGAAAGAGTATCTAGAAAACCCAAAGGAAGAGCACATCTCTGAAGTGATTTACAAGAGGGTCCAGAAACTTGACGATTTCCGGGAAGTGTTTGACTTCCTCCATAGAATACAAAAAGTATGGATGTTAAAGAGCAGAGAGTAACTATATGGATATTTGGTATTCTTGAAGAAGACACTTAAACTAATGGAAAGGAGCACTAATTAAAGATATAACAGAAAGAGAGAGAGAGAGACAAAGAAACAGACTCTTAACTATAGAGAACCAAGTGATAGTTACCAGAGGTGAGGTGGGTGGGGGAATGAGTCAAATGGGTGATGGGCATTAAGGAGTGCACTTGTGATGAGCACTGGGTGATATATGGAATTGTTGAATCACTGTATTATGCACCTGAAACTAATATAACACTGTATGTTAACTATACAAGAATTAAAGTAAAATAAAAATGAATAAATGAATAAATAAATAATTTCATCCTGCCACCCCAAAGATATAACAGGAAGAGTTCATAAGCAGAAATAAGACCCATATTAAAAAAAGGTCATTATGTTCCAGTTAAGTCAAGTGCACAAAGACACACATAGGAAGTATCCTGGCAAGAATTTTAATCTATAAAGATAAGAAAAAACTTGCACAAGCATCTCAGCAAAAGAAACAGACTACAAAAAAAAAAAAAAAAAAAAAAAAAAAAACAAAAAAAACCACCCACCAAAAGTATGATTGCTCTTTGGCTTTTACTCTGAAAGCCTAAATTTAGAAGTATTTACACAGAGTATTTACATAGATTATTTACACAGACTTTTGAGAACCAAAGTTTGTAACTTATTGCTTTTATACCCAGCCTAACCATCTTTGACTTGTGAATAATAAAAAGACATCTCAGATAAGGAAGGACTTATGAAATATGTATGCTTCTTGAAAACAATTACTTGGAAAAGCCTAAAAATGGAGAACCTAAGCTAGAAAAGGATTTTCCTTAGGTCTGAAACCAGTTAAAACAGGGATATGTCCAATCAGTGTTTATGTATCAAATGATTTTCAGTCATTAAATTATTTATCTAGAGGAAATCTTCCTTGAAAACGCCAAATATAAAACAGCTACAATTGTCATTCTCCAGTTAAAGAGGGTATGAAGAGCTAAGAGACATACCCACAGGCAACCAGTGAGGTACCTCCTCAAAATGTTAGGACTCTATGGAACAAAGTTTGAAAATCACTGCTTAAAAATAACTATTGTAAATATGTTTATAGAACTGATTGCCGGTGTCAAAAGTGATTATCAAAGGAGATGGATAATGGATAAATTAATTTGATAATAATCTAGATGTAGATATTATAATTTCTTTGACTTTGTTCTATTGTTTCAAGATTGTTTTGATTATTCTGGATTTATTGCAATTCCATATAAACTTTAGAATCAGCTCATCAATTTCTTTAAAAAAAAAAAGCCTGCTGGGTTTCTATAGGAATTGTATTAAACCTAGTTATCAATTTGGAGAGAACTGACATCTTTGTATACTTTTAGTTCTTTTAAAATATTTCTTAGGTATTTATTTTACTATTCAGTGTAAAGGTCTTATACATCTTTTGTTAACATTATATGTTTTTGATTCCACTGTAAAAGGTATTGTTTAAATTTCATTTCTAATTGCTGCTATGTAGAAACATTAATTGATTTTGTATATTTAGTTTGTATCTTTTCTTTTTTAAAAAGTTTATTTACTTATTTTGAGAGAGAGAGTCAGACAGAGAGAGAGAGAGAGAGTGTGTGTGATTGGGGGAGAAGCAGAGAGAGAGAGAGAGAGGGAGAACCCTGAGCAGGCTCCATGTTGTCAGGCTCGATCCCATGAACTGCGAGATCATGACCTAAGCCGAAATCAAGAGTAAAGTAGGGCACTCAACCAACTGAGGCATCCAGGTCCCCCTGTATCTTGTTTTTCTAAAATATAATTTCTCAATTACTGTTATATAGAAATGCAATAAATCTCTGTATATTTACTTAGTATATTTTGACCTTGTTCAATTCACTTACTAGTTCTTAGGATTTTCTACACACACAATTCATGTCATCTACAAATAAATAAATATAGTACATATTTACCAACACAATTATATACTTTTTTCTTTTTCAATATTACAACCAATTTTTAGTTTGAGCCTTCTTCATACTCCAAGTCTGACATCCCCCTTATGTCTCTTCTTGCAGTCAATACTTTTGTCTAACATTATGGAGACACACTGCTTTCTATTCCTGTTTTTCTGAACATAACCACTATTCACCTTTAGAGTTGACAGTTTAATTTGAAAGCATACTGCAAGGGGTTCACTTGTTTTTTCTGCTGGGTTAAACTCATAATTTTTCCACCTTAAGTGGAGTACTTATAGCTGGGTGACAATTAGTATCACTAGAAAGTTGGCCAGCATTGGTTACATTTCTGTTCCTAGCTTTGAAAGCTCTATTATCTGTCTGAGAAATTTGTCAATTTTGACTTACTTTAATTGTATTGCCTTGTATGAGACAGAAAATCATCTGCATACCCCAAATGTTTCATTTGCTGCTACATAACATGATATTTTGAATCTCATTTTAGTCTAAAGTTTAATACCATGTTGGGCTATCAATGCAATTAACTCACCCAAGGTAACAACTGATGAACGTACCTTCTATGCCTGTGGCAACTACAACTATGCCTCAACTTACTCCTCTATTTGGCCACTGCCAAATGTCTTTGATGTCTATTGAAAGATATATTCAAAGTTCAGAAAAGTTAAAATTTGAAAATAGACCAATGAATTATAAAATGAAAAAAAAAATGTTGAATTGCTCAATAAATTAAATAGCTGCTCTTAAAGAAACAATCAATAAAGGTATGCATTTTGGGCAAGTGTATTCAAGGAAAAGAAAAATTATATGTAGTTATCACTAAAATAATTATTAAAAAATACCATGACAAGGCTTTTTAAAGACCTGGATAAAACATTATTTTTCTAAGAAATATATATTACCAAAATGACCTCAAATAGAGTTAGAAAACTGAACATTCAGTAACCACTAAAGGAATTATAAAAATTGTCAAAGAACTAACTCCTAGAAAGGCCCTAGTCTAGATGGATTTACAGACAATCTTTTAACAACTTTCAATAAATGGTTAATTCCTAGGTATAAACTACTCCATAATAAACAGATAGTGTACTTTTCAATTAATTTCACAAAGCTAACAGAGCAATTATACCAAAACCTTAGAGACACTATAATAGATATAAACTATTTTTATTAAAAAATTTAAAGAAAATTAAAATTAAGGTGCTAAAGGCAAGCAAACAGCTTTAAAAATTTTTGACTTAGTCTAAGAATTATATTCATTGAACCATAGAATAAAATTGAACATATATGTTAACTAATTTGGATTTAAATAAAATTTAAAAAAAGATTAACTGAAACACCCCCCAAAACAACAACAACAACATCAACAACAACAACAACAAGAACAAAAACCAAAAAGTAAAACAAATATGACTGGATGAAATTCATCTAATATTAGCACAGTTTCTTTCTATGTTGTGATATTTAACTGATACTTAAATCTTTGTGCTTTTCTGCAGTATTTGAATTATTTATAATAAATATACTTAATACTTATAAGGAAATAAGAAAACTGAACATACAGTGGATTGGTGGTAGAATTAGGCTTAGAACTTGAAAAAAAATATTTTTAATGTTTATTTTTGAGTGCAAGAGAGAGACAGAGCATGAGTGGGAGAGGGGCAGAGAGAGAGGGAGACACAGAGTCCAAAGCAGGCTCCAGGCTCTGAACTGTCAGCACAGAGCCCCATGTGGGGCTTGAACCCATGAACTGCGAGATCATGACCTGAGCTGAAGTTGGATGCTCAACTGACTGAGCCACCCAGGTGTCCCCAAAAATATTTTAATCAATCAAAATTTTCTCATATTGAAGTTATATGTCAAAATCACATATAACTAGACTCTATCTATTATCTATCTATCCACTTGTCTATATTTCATCTATTTATTATACTGGCTAAGAACTACTGTACTACAAATTAAGAGTAAAAAAATCCTTGAAGGTTGCTTCCTAGAAAAGGGGTGAAACTTTTAAAATTGGAACCATAATATTAGAAAGCGCCCTACCAGTCCTGGACTCTGTTCTCTGCTGAGTGCTGACTCAGTTCTTTATTTTATTTTATTTTATTTATTAAGTTTATCTGTTTATTTTGAGAGAGAGAGAGAGAGAGCAGGGGAGGGGCAGAAAGAGAGAGGGAAAGAGAGAATCCCAAGCAGGCTCTATGCTGTCACCACAGAGCCCGAAGCAGGGCTTGAACTCACGAACTGTGAGATCATGACCTGAGCTGAAACCAAGAGTCAGATGCTTAACCGACTGAGCCATCCAGGTGTCCCTGGACTCAGTTCCTTCAATAGGTCATCAGTTGCATGGGTTCAGCCTCTGCTTAGTGGCAATGAGATTTTATGATGGTGGTGATTTTGTTTATTCTCAGTCAGGGGTGGTACAGATTTTGTTGGCCCCAAAGTGTATATAATTTTGGACTCCTTCTTAAGAAAAAGAATACAACAGATACCATATGTTTTCGCTCTTATGTGGATCCTGAGAAACTTAACAGAAGACCATGGGGGGAGGGGAAGGAAGAAAAAAGTTCAGAGAGGGAGGGAGGGAGCCAAAACATAAGAGACTCTTAAGAACTGAGAACAAACTGAGGGTTGATGGGGGATGGGAGGGAGGGGAGAGTGGGTGATGGGTATTGAGGAGGGCACCTGTTGGGATGAGCACTGGATGTTGTATGGAAACCAATTTGACAATAAATTTCATATTTCAAAAAAAAGAAAAAGAATACAAAATTATGAATACAAAATTAGGGCCTGGAGGAGTTTGTGCCACAGAGGAGGCCTGAAGTTTAAGCTTCATCAGCCTCATAGAAAATTTCCCTCTGTTCTCAATTTTTTCAGCTTTTTTCAAAACTTAGTCATTTTGAGATTTCTTATAGCTAAGTTGGTTTATCTGCTGTAATTTGGGTTATCAAAAGCTCTTTTTTTTTTTTTAATTTTTTTTTTCAACGTTTATTTATTTTTGGGACAGAGAGAGACAGAGCATGAACGGGCGAGGGGCAGAGAGAGAGGGAGACACAGAATCGGAAACAGGCTCCAGGCTCTGAGCCATCAGCCCAGAGCCCGACGCGGGGCTCGAACTCACGGACCGCGAGATCGTGACCTGGCTGAAGTCGGACGCTTAACCGACTGCGCCACCCAGGCACCCCTCAAAAGCTCTTTTTAAGTGTGCTCAAAAATAGGCACAAGATTACAGGTATATTCTGAGTAGCCCAGGATAGCAAAAGACTATCATCTCTCTTTATTTAACAACTTTATGCTTCTATTACTGCAGTGATAATATTAACTTATTAAAAAACCCATAATACATAGATGATGGAAATTGATCTTAAGTCACCTAAAATATTTGTTTGAGAGAGGTAAATTTTGTTCTTCTCTTCTAGTCTATGAGCTCATATTCAGATGATTTCTCTCATACCACAATCAATCAACAACAGCAAATCATAATTAACACTCTTGAATATTTACTTATTAGATGTGCTAGGCACCATTCTAAGTACTTTACTCACCTTAATTTATTGATTTATAATTTAGCCTCACAAAATCCCATGAGGTAGGTGCTTTTACTATCTTTATTTTATAGGTAAGGAAACTGAGATATAGAGAGGTTAAAACTTGCCCAAGACTCTTACCTCACAGCATATACAAATAATAACTCAAAATAGATTTAAGACCTAAATATAAAAGCTAAAACCAGAAAACTCATAGAAGAAAATATAGGGCTCAATCTTTATGACCTTGGATTTGACAGTGTTTCCTTAGATACAACATTGTAAGGACAAATGGGAAATAGATACATTGAATTTCATCAAAATTAAAAACTTTGTTCATCCAAGGACACTGTTTGTGAAAAGACATCTCACAGAATTTGAGTGAAAAAATATTTGTAAATCATATATCTGATAAGGGTCTAGTATCCAGAATCTATAAAGAACATTTACAATTCAACAGCAAAAAGATAAACAACCAAATTAAAAATGGGCAAAGGATTTGAATAGACATTTCTCCAAAAAAGATATACAAATGACTGACAAGCACATTAAAAGATACTTAATATTATTAATTGTTAAGGAAATGCAAATAAAACGACATGAGAAACTATTCCACATTTACTAGGATGGCTATAATAATATTTAAAAAAAACTCATGAAAAATAGCAAATATTGGCAAGGATGTGGAGGAATTTGAATGCTCTTACAATGCTGTCAAATGTAAAATGATGCGGCCACTGTAGAGAAGTTTGATGATGTCTCAAAAAGTTAGACATAGAGTTAAAATGGGTGTTCAGACAAAAACTTGAGCACAAATCTTTATAGCAGTGCCATTCATAACCATCAAAAGGTGGAAATGACCCCAATGTCCATCAAATAATAAATAAACAAAATGGATAATATCCATACATTCAGCCATAAATATTAGTCAGCCATAAAAAGGAATAAAGGATAGATACATGTTACAACAGGGATGAATCATGAAAATAGCGAAAGAAGTCAAACACAAAAGGCCACATATTATATGATTCCATTTATATGAAAAGTGCAGAATATGCAAATTGATAGAGGCAAAAACAGATTAGTAGTTGCTGGGGGAAAATGGGGAACAATTTCTTGATAGATTTAGGGTTTTCCTTTGGGGTAATAAAAATGCTCTGGAATTAGTGGTGACAGTTACACATCATGAATGTACCAAATGTCACTGAGTTGTACACTTTAAAACAGCTAAAATGGCAATTTTAAATTATGTGTATTTTACTACAATAAAAAAGAAAATTTGCCCAAGATTACACAGCTGGTAGATGGCAAAGCCAAGCTTTTAACCCAAAGTCTGGGTAAATCCACTCTATTCTGTCTTTCATTTATTGAGTGCCTTCTAGTGAATGTTATATACCTAACAACATCTCCAAGTTTTCTACCAAGTCATGTTCTGTCTATGCCATGTTCTTCCAACTCCAGCTTACTATACAATTGTCAACTATAAACAAATCTTGAAAATATTACCATTAACTGGCAAGTTCTAAAAATTCTCCACCTCTTGTGAGGATAGATATAAAAACAGAAGGACCAGTTGAATATTTATTTAAAGAGTATTTAGAGCCCCAAATCCCCTCCTTGACTCAGCTCTGTAGATGGCTGCCATGTCTGTTCTCACCCCAGCAGATGTCTGGGGTTTTTATCTCAGGAGGTCTATGAACTGCAGGATACCAGGCACATACCCTCCCTAACCCCTAACCCTTAACCCTAAAGCTAACCCTAAACCTAAATCTAGAAACAAATAAAAAATAAGAGGGGCGCCTGGATAGCTCAGTTGGTTGAGCCTCCGACCTTGGCTCAGGTCACCATCTCATGGTTTGCGAGTTTGAGCCCCTCATCAATCTCATGGTTTGCGAGTTTGAGCCCCTCATCAGGCTGTCTGCTGTCAACACAGAACCTGCTTCAAATCCTCTGTCCCCCTCTGTCTGCCCCTACTCAACTCTCTCTCTCTCTCAAAAATAAGTAAACAAACAAAAAGCACCAGAAGCTTAAATAAATAAGAAATAAAAATTCTTCACCCTTTATTTGTTCTTCTATAATAGTCAGGCCTCTTGATTGCATGTGACAGATTGCATCTAGTTTACAAGAAAAGAGAAATTTATTGGGAGGATCACAAAACTGCAAGATGGGCTGGGGTAGAGTTGGGCCTTAACGGTCTCTGGAATCTATGGGGTACTCTCTCCTTTTCTTTTTTTTTTTTTTTAATGTTTATTCATTTTTTGAGAGAGAGACAGAGCATGAGTGGGGGAGCGGTAGAGAGAGAGGGAGACACAGAATCCAAAGCAGGCTCCAGGCTCTGAGCTGTCAGCACAGAGCCCAAGGAAGGGCTCAAATTCATCAACTGTGAGATCATTACCTGAGCTGAAGTCAGACACTTAACCTACTGAGCCACTCAGGTGCCCCTCTCTTTTTTCTTTATCAACTATTTTTTGCTTCTCATCTGTATTGGATTTATTCTCTCACTTTTAATGTTTTCCCACTAGGCTTGAAACATAGCTACTAGCAGCTTCCAGGCTTATGTTCCAACTTTACCTCATGAGAGGGACTCAGTCTCTTCCGCTAGCTCCCGTTTGAAATATCTTAGTAAGGACTCTGATCAGCTTGGTTGGTTACATACTCATCACTTGGTCTAACAACTGTGTGTTTTCACACTAAGATTGGTAGTCTTCACTGGAATCATTAGTAGACCAGGTATATTTCATCAAAAAAAGGGGTATGCTTTTCCTCAAGAAGAGCCAGGCAAAGAAAACTATAAAAATCTACAACGCTTACTAAAATTATAAACCTATAACCTAAGTTAACATCCATAAGTTATGCAGTTGTATAATTTACCCATCTTGGCACTCTCTGTTGTAATTCTCTCTCAGACTATAAACCCTAAAAATATGGGAAATCACTTGGTTCAACTAATTTACATTGTGCCTAGCCATTGTTTTCTATTCAAGATGGCATTTGCCCTTCACTTAAAAAAAAAAAAGAACTGCCAAAACTTCCTCACCTCCCTTTCATTTCTTACTGCATTTCATTCAGACTTCACACTCACTTGTTCTACTGAGACTACTCTTATGAAAGTTGACAATGGCTTCTCAATGTCAGATCCTATGGCCTCTTCCTCCCAATGTTGATCCTACATGATGTTTTTTTGTTTTTGTTTTTTCCAGAAGCCCTTTTATGTTGATGTGCTCATAATTCTCTGTTTCCTCTGACCAGTGTTCCTCAGCCCATTTTGCTGGCTTCACTCTTGTCTCTGCCTCAAACTTAGGTGTTCCCCAAGATTACAAGCTCAACCTTCTCTTCCGACTCTCCACTTCTGCCATGTCATATACATCTCCATGGCTTTGCTTATCTCTGTAGGTATGTGGCTTCTTGTGTGTTGTTGCAATCCTGAATTCCAACTACTTCTTGTATATCTTCATATAGACCTCTGCACATACTGCAAGTTGAATATTTATTTTATTTTGTATTCATATCATACCTTATTTCTAAATGAATCTTAGAGGATGCAAACTACAATTTTCACTTCCTATTGAAATTTTAATTCCATCTTCAGGGTTAATCTGAGAGTTGCTTCCTCTAGGAAGCTTCCCCACATTCCTACAATATAATGAATGGAATCATCATTTGAGATCTTATGTTATTTTAATTGTACCATTATCATATTATAAAAAGTTGTGTCTGCATCCCTAATGATTTGGGAGTTACTTGAAGGCCAGGACCAACCTTTTAATCCTTCTCTATTCACCTGCCCAACTTGGAGCATAACATCTTGCAGATAGGAGAGAGATCAGAAACTGTTCTAATTCTGGCCTCTCTGAATTGAACTAGAACAGGAGGGCAGGGCTGGATGCCTGAAATCAGTAGTTTTAAAGCAAATAAAAAGGAAGTGTTCTTTTATAGGCAGAGACTAAACTTATTAATCATCTAGGTAGAATGTAGAAGATGAAAATACACATAGGTACTACAAGGATTTAACCAAACTTAAATTTAAATTTAGAGAGATGCATAAGGTCTTACCAGGGAAAAAGAGGTACATGTCTTATCTTTCAAATGTAGGCCGTGGTTGACAATTACTACGATTTCTCAGGACCGTCCAGGCTCACACAGGACATCTAGTCACCCACAGACTTGGCAACAGTTCAATTATTCTGTTCAATTCAGATCACCAAGCTGGCTAATACATGCTTTCCACTTCACTGCAAGCTCTGGAGACACAAACGCTTGTCCACACCCCAGAGTGAATCCAAGCTGAGGTTCAGCACAATTAGTTATTTGTTTCCTTTAACATCTGAACCTTGTGAGATTCAGCCACCTCCTGGGAACCAGCCGTCTGCCAACGAGGCATGAATAAAACAGAGAAGGTTCCAGCTGGCATCACCTGCTGTGTTTTGCCTTATTTCTCTATGCACATTTCTAGACTTCTGAAATCTAGGGGCCTCTCTCAAGAGGACGCAAGCCACATGGGCTGGGCCTTTGAGACCTTGACTCTGTTGTTGAATTTTTTATTTTTGAGTCTCAGTCTGACTCAGGTATTAGAAGGTAGATCTGGGACCTTGATCCTCAGATTCTCACATGGTTCTGACCCCAGCTACCCTCACATTCACACCCTTTCCTGGCAGCCTCCTGGATATGATTTGTCTTCAGATCATATAAAATCTGTTTAAAAACTCATCTTTTAAGGATTGCCTGTACTCTACCAAGATTTCTCTATTGTCCTATACGGTGGCATTTTTATTTTTATCATGTAGCTGTAAGGCAGGGAATTGTTGAAGTCCGGCTGTTCTTTCCTTTCTAGTAGCTCTCTGTGAATACACAGATGATCCTTTCTCCTCATTTCCATTGCCATCATCTTAGCTTAGTCTCTTGTGACACCTCAAAGTTGTAGCAGTTAAATTCCTGGGTTTTGCAGCCAGATGACTTGGTCTTAAATCCTAGGTTTGCCACTTACTAGCTGTGTGGTTTTGGGTAAGTCACATAGTTTCTCTGTGCCTCGGTTTTCTCATCTGGGAAGCTAGGGATAATACTCATATCCATCTCCTAAGATTATTGGGATGATTAAATGAGTTAATATGTAACGTATGAGGTCCTAAGAGCAGTATCTTGCTTATACAGGAGCTGCAAAAGTGTTAGCTATTAGGATTATTTTTATTGTTGTTATTATCCTTCGTACAATTCAAGACTGCTTTGCACAGAACATCAGCCCAATTTCTAAATGAAAATAGATTATTTTATAGCCATTCTCTATGTTGGCAAAAAGGAAAAAAAAATAAGCAGAGCTTCTTGTATGTAGGATGCATCTGAGAGGAATTTAGTAATAGGTGAGGTCTTCTAAATGCAGGTAATCCTGACAGATGAGCCTGGGGAGGTAGATGAAGAATAAACTATAGAGAACTTTTAAACACACGGCAAAGTTGCCAAAGGTTCGATGAAGTCAGAGGAGAACCCCTGAGAATTTCAAGTGTGTGCGTGGAGGGGACTGACAATGAACACTGAGAGATTAATCTGCAGGAGACGCCTGACTCAAAGGATAATAGGGCTTGTTTGCGAAGTCAGTCCAATGGAGTCTGAGTTTCATTCATTCATGAAAAAGTTCCAGTGGTCATTTACTCCTAGGTGCCCAGTATTTGCTAGGTTCTGGGGATACAGTGATGAGTAATATTGACACAGTTTATGTCATAGTTTATTACATGGAGTTTATGGTCTGGAGGGAAAGAGACACCATTAAAATAAGCAGCTACCACAGGATGGTAAATGTTGTAGAGGGTGTGGAAATAGCCTCTTCCCCCTTTATCTCACCCATTCCACTTCTCCTGGAGGAGCTAGAGTGTGAATGGGATTCACTCCTAACACTAGTGGGGTTTGATTAATATCAACAGGTTACTTCTAACTCTGATGCACATTTCAATTACTGGGGGAATTTAACAAAATACAGACACTAGGGCACCACCCTTAGAGAGGAGTTGATCGGGGTTGGAGCCTGAGACTTGGTAGTGTATATACAGCTCACTAGATGATGCTAATGGCAACCAGGGCTGAGAACCAGTAGTGTAACCAAGCTGGGTACTCTTACCCTTTTGGCTAGGAGGTTTTATTCAGGAATTGTTCTGGAGATGAAGAACACAGACCCAAGGTAGCCACAGTGTATCACTGCCCCTGGCCACTGAGACTGGTTTAAGGTCAGAATGAATCTTAGTACTTTTGTTTAATGGTTCTCTGAAGGGACACTTCCTTTTTCCCATATGTAAGCAATGAAACCGTTGCTTGTAACCATCTTGCAAAGCCAACTCATAGAGTCAAACACAGAGCCAACAGAATGCATGCTTGCTGCTTCCCTACCTCTGGACTTGCTAGTTACAGGCACTAAATAAACCTCCTTGAATGTTTAAGCCAGTTTGAGTTAGGTTTACTAGTACTTGGAAATGTAGTGTGACAATAAAAACATCCCAACTGATTGAAGAGATATGTTATGGCGAATTCAAGGTGCTTACCACTGGGAAAAGGTCAGAGAAAGGAGTGGGTGCTGGAGAGGAAGAGCATACTCTGCTTGTAGTTAGAGGAGCAACGTGACATATTGGGAAGATTGTGGGCTTTAGAGTTGGATGCACCTGGGTTTCAGTTCTAGTTCTGTCACACACTGGCTCTCTGACCTAATTTCCTCATCTTTAAATTGAGGTTATTAACAGACCTTGTAGGTTTGTGATATGGTTTAACTGAGATTAATTATGAAGTTGGCTAAGCCCAGTGCCTACTGGTACATTGTAGATCCTCAAAATATGAGGGCTATTGCTTTTGCAGTGGTAGCTGCTACCAGAAAAAGGTGATGGAAGGTACCATGTCCTCAAGTTATAGACTGAATGGCGTATAGTAGGGTTCCACAGGGACTATAGCCAATGGGATGGGACTGCTGAAGTCTCACCGGGTGCAGATCTGATTGGGCACAGACATTACTATGAATAGCTGGAATAGGAAGGGACAAAAATTGGAACAGGAAGTTGTATGCATAGAGGCACCTGGGTGGCTCAGTGGGTTGAACGTCCGACTTTGGCTCAGGTCATGATCTTGGGGTGCATGGGTTCGGGCCTCACATCAGGCTCTGTGCTGACACATTGGAGCCTGGAGCCTGCTTCAGATTCTGTGTGTGTGTGTGTGTGTGTGTGTGTGTGTGTGTGTGTGTGTGTCTCTCTCTCTCTGCACCCCCACCCCACTAGTGCTCTCTCTCTCTCTTAAAAATAAATAAACATTAAAAAAAAAGTTGTATGCATAAAGGGCTATTTCTGTTAGGCACAATTATCTGGTTGAATTGCCCCTTTTGTTGTAGGTGTGGTTCTATGTATAGAATGTTTCCATCTATTATGGAAACATTTTCTTACTTGTGTACTGCTAGATAAAAAATGATAAATTGGTGTTTGTGATCCAGTTCATTCTTTGGTCCCTTAGCTGACGTAAACTTGTGCAAGGTAAGTTACAAGGCAATTGGATTTATCACCATCTTTACCTCCATTGCTTTCTTGTCACGTCTTCCTAGAAATGTAGTCTAGTCTCCTTGAATGAATTCAGGAAATACTCTGGTGTCTGATGGGAATCGGAATATCACATTATTCTTCTTAGCAATAATTTACAAAACTTTCTTAAGATGGGTTACTTCTATAGAAAGTTATGCAAACTGTTACATAGTAATTAATTACCAAACTCAGGTTTAGAAAGTACCTTTTCTTTGCTTTATTCCTAGATACTAAAACAGCATGCTATACAAAATCACTGACCCAAACTTCTCACCTGGAGTTGGGCACTAGAGTTTGCCAGAAAAAATTCTGAAAGGAGAGATAGTCTGGAATCTGTCCCACCCCATTGGATCAGTTTTTCCTTCTGTACACTCTAATGTAATGGCTTTGGGTGTAATTTATGGCAAATTTAAAGAAATACAAGCAACTTAGTATAGATACCTTTTTCTTAACTCAGCTTTAACTATAATCTGTCATTGCCTGATGTAACCTTTAATTTTTTGTTTCTTCACTGTACTCTAAGGACATTTTCTTATTTTCTCATACTTAGGTACGAGTACTTAACTGTTATTAAGAGCGTTTCTCACTCAGCCTTTGGTATGATTCACTTTGTCAGCTCTTCATACTCTGGCAAAAGAATATTTTCTTTGTGATTTACTTTTCTTAGGAACACAAAATTCCTCTTTCATGTTAGTTTTCTTAGCTCCAGAAGGAACTAGACTGTGCTGAAAGAGCGAGTTTGCCAAGGAAGAGGCACAAACCGCATGGTTGTCATTTTCCAACCAGATAAAGGTTATGACTGGCTAACCATTTAAAAAAAATGTTTATTTATTTATTTTGAGAGAGAGAGTGAGAGAAAGAGGGAGAGTACAGTGAGCGAGGGAGGGGCCAAGAGAGGGTGAGAGAGAATCCCAAGCAGGCTCCCCCTTGTCAGTGAAAAGCCCCACACAAGGCTTGATCTCACAAACTGTGAGATCATGATCTGAGCTGAAATCAGGAGTCAGACGCTCAACCAACTGAGCCGCCCAGGCATCCCATGACAGGGTAATCATTTTTATGTTACTCACAATTCCGCCTGTCTGGGAGAAAGGCATAGGCTTTGGGTTCGAGACCCAGCTTTGCAATTTATCTTTGTGATCTAGGGCAGCTACTTAACTTCTCCGAAACCTAGTTTTCTCGTCTGTAAAATGGACAGTAACCGAAATCATAGGATTATTAAGTATGTGGAATAAGATAATACGCAAACCACCTAGTATGGTACCTGTACATAGTGAGTACTCAATAAATTTTCATTCCTTAATATCTCTTACTCCTATCTTTTGAGGCTTTTAGTTGGGGTAAAATCATTTGCACAAAATACTAATTATTATAATTTAACCACCGTAACAGCTTGTAACATACTTTAAACCTTATTCTCAAAAGAACGATGCCTAATTTTTCTTGGGCTTAAATATAAAGTTCACTGCATTTATTATTTGCCCCAGAATGCTGAGAGAAACTGGCAGTGAAAAATTCACAGCTATTATCAGTGATCTTTGATAAGACATGGAGGATAGGAATTCCAGAAAACTAGGAACGAGCAAATATTCCAAATTTCTAAAGGAAGAACAAAATATGTGCCCTAACTCCCTTCCTCACCAAATGATACAGTAGCCATCTTGATAGCAATCTCTGGAAAAATTCTAAAAATGCAGTATACTTATGATTTGTAAGCATTTAGAAACAAAAGCTGTGATTGTTAGGAGCTAGTGTGGATTCACTAAGACCAGGACATTTCTCTTTTCTACTAAATTGTTGTAAGTCCTATGGATCACATCAATGCTGTAGACATAGTGTATTCTGATGCAGCAAAGCCTCTGACAAAATCCTTATGGTATCCTTGTGGATAAAATATTTAGACAAATGTGGTCTGGATTATCTATCTATCTTCCATCTTTTTCTTTGTTCTAAAAAGACTTTTGGTAGTTTTAGTAATACACAAAACTCAATAAGATGAACCTCTCTCCTCTCCCCACCCCATCCCAAAATAAAGAAGTGAAGAAATTAGAGTAAAGGGAAAAAATGTTAGGGAGAATAAGATGAAACCACAAATGTGTGGTTGGTCCATGAAATGTATACCATGAGATTGTTATTCCATAGTCTGTACACTTTCTAGAGGTGATTTGAAGATTTTGTTGTGGACTTCCTAACAGTTCATGCAAAGAAGAAACATCATAAATAAAAATGTCTATAAGAAAGAAAAACAGTGCTGAGAACAGAGAGAAACTTCTGTGGGTTCTCGTAAAGAGGACATATGTCATATAGTAAACCATCTGCTCAGTACATCCTCACATGAAATACAGTGGTGAGTTTCAAGGGCTGCTTCTTATGGAGTACATTTTTGTGGACCAAAGCACTATTGTGTTAAAAAAAATTCTGTGGGAAATTGGGGGTTAAGGGTCATGAGAATGCCATCAAGATATGCAATTCTCTGGTAGTTGGGTAAACGCTTTTACGGTTTTACCATTAGGTTCTAGTTTAACAGGGTGATTTATTAAAACTTCTTCAAAGATCATTCATTAAAGGATTGATGTCTCTAATGCTCTGCTCTGTCCTTGAATACCCAGAATAATCATCAAGGATGAAGTCATAGAATACACTCCTCACATTTTGGAGAATGAAAATTTGGGAGGGACAGTGGATACAGGCAGTTACATGGTCTTAGTACCTGAAATGTTGGGTTAAAGCCTACAAGATAAAATTTGGTAGCTCTAAATACATATAAAATAGTGGATTTAGGTTAAAAAGCATATCCTTGGGTTATAGAACCAGGAACACCCTGAGAGCAAGGCAGACTATTTGAAAAGGACCCCAGGGGCTTCTGTGACTGCAAACTCAGATGGGCCAATAGTGTGACATGACTTCTAGGAAAGCTAAATTTTCATCTGTAATAGCATTGTGCCCAGAGTGCCGTCATGCTATGCCCTGGCTAGATCACATCCGGAGCCCTATGTTAAATTCTTACACCATTTTCCAAGAGAGATAATCAAAGGTGAGTATCTGGGATGCTGAGGATTCTAAAGGAAAATTAAGAGAAATTACAGATGCTTATCCCAGAAATGAGAAGACAAAGCAAAATATAGTTAAAGAGGTATTATGTGGATAAGAGAATAATTGCTTCCTGGATTAATCTAGAAGAAAACATGAAAAACCAAGGATTCATTATAAAGGAACACATTAAAGAAAATATTCTAATGAGAACTATCTAAAAAAATTAAAATGATCTCTTATGAGTAGTGAGCCTCCTATCATCAGAAGAAATCAAGGAGAGTCTGTATTTTCTGGGAATGTTATAAAGGATAGTTTGATGAAGGTGAGAGATTGTTCTAGGTGACCTCCATGTTCCCTTCCACTTCCAAGATTTTATGCACCTTTCTCTGAAATGGCAGAAATTTCAACAGTTAAAAAAATCCACAAGTTATTTAAAGAAGAAAATCAATCTAGTCTCAGACTATTGTTAGTGCCTCAGAAGATCTGCCCCCAAATGACTAAGTTAAAATAACACAAGCAGAAGATGATGAATCATGCTGCTTTTCCTAATGGTCTCTAACGTGCAAAGCCCAGGATCACAGCTGCCACTCTGAGTGACTACATGGGGAGGGAGAACTAAATTATGGTAGGTATAACACTGTAATGTTCCCAGTTGGTAGCTTGTGTGTATGTGATTACCTAGTATTCCTTACCAGCTGTTTTTTAACATTAGTCATACTGATTTGAAACAACCGCCCTCTTTTCATTTATCTCAATAAGCACTGTTCTTTTAGGAGGAGTAAGACATTTCATTTAAAAGTGGAAGCTTTTCTTAGTTCTTGAGTGCATGTGATATGATTGTATATATATATATATATATATATATATATATATATATATATGTACTTCCCAGGGTCATTGTGAGTCTCAGGTGAGGTAATTATTGAGATTACATTCTCTCTCGCTATTCTTGACCCAGGTCACTGAGGTGGACAGGGTCTCAGGAGTGGGGAACATTAGTATCCTCCTTGCGCCAGAATAAAGAAAGGCTTTAGTGGGTGGACAAGCTTTTGGAAGGGGTCCATGGAGATGAGCAATCAGGACAGATGGTCCCCAAATACCTCCTCCCATCCCATGTGAGGGGACTTAGATGGGTGGGTTTTCTTTCTTGGTGCTCCTGGCACTTGAATGAGGCAAAACTTCGAGGTGTGCTGAACTGATAACAGGAAAATGATTGTACCTCATCTAGAATGGGGAGGGGTTCACCAAAGGTAAGGAAGATCAGGGCCTGGAAGGAACCCTGGAATAATTTAATCAGGGATGGAGAGGGGAGGAGACCCTGAAAGCTCAAGTCCAAGGTCTAAAGCCAGAATAAGAACCAATGGGGTGTCAGATATTAGAAGGTAGAAAAAAATCAGTTGAAGGCTGTCCATACAGATTCTGCTGTTGGATTCACAGGCTGGCTTTATTATATCTCACTCATAAGACACTTATACCCTGTTAGTGGGAATATAAATTGGTGTAAGCTTTATGGATGCTAATCTGAAAATATATATTAACAGTCTTTTTAAAGTGCACACTACCTTTAATATAGTAATTATACTTATGGCAATGTATTCTAAGGAAATAATTGTCTACAAAGAAGCATTTACCAGGATGTTCATTAAAGTGTTATTTAAATAGCTAAGAGATGTAAAAACATAAATGCCCAGAACCTGGAAATTGTTTAAATAAATAAATAATTTAATATTCATATAATGGAATATTATGCAATCATTTACATTATTCATACATTCATACATTACTTATGAATGTTGATTGGTTGGAAGTGGCTTTAATAGGAATTAATGGAGTTCTGAAGTTGCCATTAAGTGATAGGGATCAACTCTGCTCTGGTCAATATTTCTTTTATTCTCCAGATTGGACACTTTTACAGTCCTGTATCATCTTGCATATCTCAGGGTCACCCAGCTGATGATGTATAATTTCTTTTTTCTTAGAGCTTTTCACTTATACCTTTTCTAGAGTTAGCATGAAGGCTTTATGCATCTCGGTATTTATCTGATGCATTTTCCCCCTTGCTGGTTCCTCCACATAGGCTCTGACTTCTAAATATTGGCCCCTGTGTTAAGTTCTCAGACCTATTTGTCTTCTGTCTACACTTACTGGTAAACTCTTCTAGTCTCTGGCTCTTGATACCACCTTTGTGCTGATAACTCCTAAATTCCTAACTTGACCTCTCTCCAAGACTCAGATGAATGTATCCAACTATTTATTTAACTTCTCCACTTTGATGGTCGTTCAACTCAGATGTCCAAAGCTGAATTCCTAAATACCCACCCTGTCAATCTGCTCTTTCCACAGTGCTCCCTCCCCTGTCAGGTAAATAATAATTCTATTCTTTCAGTTTCCAGGGACAAGAACTTTGGTGACATCCTTGACTTTCCTCTTTTTTTCACACGCCATATCAAAACTGTCACCATATCCTGAGGCTGAATCTTCAAAATTTATGTGGAATCTGACTGCCTTTTCCCACCCACACCACTACCGTCTGGTCCCAGCCACTATTTCCTGGATGGTTCTAGACTCCTACTTGGTCTTACTGCTTCCACTCTTGCCCTCTACAATCTATTTTCAACAAGACAATTATCCAAAAACCCAAGTCATGTCATGTCTCTTTTCTTTGGTCAATAATTACGAATGGTTTCCATTTCCCTCAGAAAAAAATTCAAGACTTTCCATGATATATATATACAAGGTCCTATGTGACCACGCCTCTGGCTATCTTTTCTGACCTCATCTTGAATTACTCTTTTCCTCACTCTGTTCCACCCACAATGGTCTCCATACTGTTCCTAGAATATGCCCAAGTACTTTCGCACCTCAGGGCCTCTGCCTGGAATGCTCTTCTCTACTGCCCTCATGGTTCACCCCTCTGCTATGTCAATCTTTTGTGTCAAGGACTTTCCTGACACAATTATGTAAAATCACAATCCTCCTCCTCCCTCATGTTGCTACTTGTCTTCTTCCTTGCTTTCTTTCCCTCTGTAGTGACCTCCACCGTCTAACATACTTATTTCTTACTGTCTGTTTTCTCCAACATGAATGAAAGCTCTACCAGGACGGAGATTTTTCTTCTTTTGTTCACTGGTTTATCCCAAATGTTGTGCATGGTACATATTAGATGCTCAATAAATATTTGTTGTTGAATAAATCTACAAATGCTGTATCTGAGGAAATACCATAGTGTTACTGTTAGTGCTAATGTGATGAATAAAGCCCAGGGTCATTTGGAAACTTTTAAGTGCTCATGGGATGAATTACTGCTTTAATATTGTAAGATGCCCAGAGGTAACAAGGGAAAAGTCAGATGAGACCTCTGAGGCTCAATTAGGATGACAGGTATTCCTTCACTCTCTTCTGGTTATGTTCCTGTCACCTGACATGGGATATAGCTTGTTATATGCTGGAAGGAAGGAAACTGAAACTGGGACAGGATTGAAAAATATTATAATGGAGATGGTTCAAAATATCCCTCTTAAACCTAGGTGGGAGACACTCATGAGGAAGATATTATCTCATCATGAAAATCTCCTACTACTATGTGTCCTCTGCCAGTTTCTGTGTTATTTATATTACCCATTACTTCAAGACTGTTATAGGGGCTATTTATAGGGGGTTTCTGATTCTGGAAGAAAACATAAATTGACAGGGGAAAATATTTACCATTTATTTAATTTTAAAAGAAGATTATAAAAAACCCATAAAGATAGTAATCCCATTTAGTTGAGAAAAAAAATCTGTGCTTCCTATCATCTGGCTACCTAAAGATACATATGCCAAGAAAATGTAATGGAAGGATGCATACCAAGGTTCTAACAGTGAGTATCTCTGGATGCTAAGACTATATTTTTATTTCTTTCTCTTTCATTTACCTGTATCTCTCATCTCTAATTTTCTACAATGAGCATGTTCTGCTTTTATAATAAAATAAATTATGGACACAGTGGTGGTATTATTAGTCTGCCTGAAGTTATGGGTAGATTATGGGCGATGAGCATGGAGTCTCGATGTTACAAATGACTTTTAGGTTATAAGGCCAACCTCTGCAATATCCTTCCCAAGTGGTTTTCTACTTGTATACCTCTGATGGCACACAGCCTTCTGAGTCAGCCCATACCATATGCCTGACTATGCCTTCCACGCAGTGGAGGTTCTACACTTTGGAGTTGTAAATTCTGGATTTTTGCAATAGCTTCCTACCTGGTCTACTTTCTACTCTTGCCTTGTTATAATCTATCTCCACAAAATGATCCTCCAAAAACCTTAGTTCTATCATGTCATTCTTCTGCTCAAAATTCACTTTCCAGTTTCTACAGACAAAAGTCAAGGACTTTCCATGACATACAAGTTCCTGTGTCCTTGAATCCATCCCCTACATGAAAAACCATCTCCCTTGATAATTGCTTATGTTTTTGAGACCCATCGCCTTCCTGGGAATTTCACTATGGACATTATTCTCCTTTTAATTTATGTTTACAGTGTTTGTCTTTGGGCTGAACACAGTCTTCCTAGGATTACTGGACATCCCAAAGCAGAGCATGATGTTTCCTTCCTTGTTCTGGATACTTTATTTATTTCACCCAAGTTTGAATTATCCTGTTTAGATGACTAGTCAAGAGGGCAAAGAAAGAAATATCATGAACTAGTGTCTGATTTATACGTTGTTTATGGCTTTGGGAATTTTCTGGTTCTGATACACGCAAACACATACCTATATATAGTTTCAGTCTACTGTAAGGGGAAAAGAAGGGGAGAAAGAAAGCATAAAGAGGATTTGATACTAGGGAGTGAAACTTAGGGAAAAAAAAATCAAAGCTTTCCTGGTGTTAGGAGAAGTATCACGAACACAAATGTATTCTGGCTCTTTGAATTTTTAAAAGCTACAATCTATTTTGTAATTTAATGAGATTAAATTGTCTTCCATAAAACAAACACAATAGTGGGCACTGTTGGTGAAGATGGAAAACAGAAGATATAAGAGGAATTGCAAGACATGGTTTTCTTTCTCATAGGACATACTTTCTAGTTAGGGGTGGCACACATGCCTGAAACGGAAAAAATAAAACACCCTGAGAATAGACACAATGTACCATAAAATGAACCATAGACACAGGGCTGGAGAGGACTGGTAAATTAAGGGCTGATGAGAGTGCACTGGTGTTCATATTTCCACTCAGCAAGTATTTTTGCACACCTACTGTCCTATAAACGATTGTGCTGAGTTCTGTGGAAGTGTACAAAAAGAATAAAACATTGACCTTACCCTCTATGTCTGTGGTTCGGTAGAATGCAAGATTAAGCAGTTATAGGAATTTGTAAAGACTTGGGCATATGTTCATGAAAATGTTAAATTTAAAAAATGACACACAGGGGAGGCTGGGTGGCTCAGTTGGTTAAGTGTCCTACATTGGCTCAGGTCATGATCTTGTGATTTGTGAGTTCAAGACCCGCATCCGGCTCTCTGCTGTCAGTGCAGAGCCCTCTTTGAATCCTCTGCCCACCCCACCCCCCATTCTCTCTGCCCCTCTCCACTCTCTGTCTCTCAAAAATAAATAAAGTTTCAAAAAATGACATACAAAATTGCATATTCGATATGATTTCATCTATGTAAAAAGTTCCCAGAAGATTAGAAGAAAGTGTGCTAAAATGTTAAAAAATGTTAATCACATCAGGGTGGAATTATGGTGATTCCCCCACCCCCAACACCCCGCCTAGGCCCAATTTCTTTATACTTTTATGTGCTTACCAATTTCCTACCATAAAATGCATCATTATGTTTTATGGTCATTAAAAAAATAAATTCCACCCTTTTACTAACTTTCTTGTCTTACAGGATAATAAAGACTTGGTCCCTAATCCTGAGGTCATCATTTCTCAGCCTTTGTTCTCATTGTCCTAGCTTTTGACTGCCCATTTTTTCTTAACACATACTTGACTTCTATGGATTTGTACTTTTCTAGATCTTTCACATCTTGCATTTCTCTCTCTGCCTCCCTAGCCCCCCAATTAGTGGCTCTAAAACTGCACCCTTTGCTTTTACTGCTCTCTGGGACTACTGTGTGCACAGGCTAAGGAGTCTCAAGGGTACCACCTGTGACCTCGGCGGCATGCCTGATTCCTGAATCATGACACTTGAATTCTAAGGAGTATCGGGAGCCGGGGAGCTTCTCTATAACGCACATATGCTCTAGCCCTCCCACATCAGATCGTTTTCAAAGGCAATGTAAGGCCATGGGGCAAAGAGAAGAGACTGAGTCTTATCTGAGCCTCTGTTTCCTCATTTGTAAAATTGCACCTAGGGTTATTATGAAGCTTCAAAGAGTTAAAATATGTAAAGTGCCCAGCATGGTGCCCACATGCAACAGCCGCTCCAGGAATGTTCTTTCCCTTCTTTCCCCCTTCCTCCACTTCCACCATCTGCCTGAATACAAGAGTGACAATCTTCGGGGCATATTGTCTGCTGTTCTTATTATATACATCTATTAAAGATCCAGTTAATCTATTTTGGTTGCCATCAAAGCAAAGGATTGCCATCAAAATGTCTATTTATGCAAACAGAATGGAGTACTTTATTGATCCACCAATTAGTAGTGTTCTACTATTTTGGTCTAGTCTCAGCTTTTGGGAGTTTCTTCTGCAGTTAGCAGAATGTCAGTGAATAAACAAATAAAATAAATGTATTGTGTGGGATTAAAACAGTAGCAAAAGGGATTATTGAAATTACTTAGTCTCATTTTTATGATTTTCCTAATGTTTGTTTTAGCTGTTTTTCTATCATTTATGAAGTTTGAGGACAGTAGAGTCCTAGGAATCTGCCCCAACAACCTACACTAGAGTATTGAAAATAAGCATGATTTGTTTTGTTAGAGGACATTTTTCTCTTCCCACCCTGAAATCCCTTAGCATTCAAGGGAGAGGCAGTGTGGTAGAGTGGGGAGTGTTTTGGACTTGGAATCAGACTGGTTGGATTTGCATTCTAGTCTCTGAAGAGTGGGAAATATGTCCTACTTTATAAAGCAAGTGTGAAGATTAAATGAATTAACATCTATGGAATAACTTTTAAGAAAATGCTAGGGGGGGTGCCTGGGTGACTCAGTCAGTTGAGCATTCAACTTCGGGTCAGGTCATGATCTCACAGTTTGTGGGTTCAAGCCCCACATTGGGCTCTCTGCTGACAGCTCAGAGCTGGAGCCTGCTTCTGACTCTGTGTCTCCCTCTCTCTTTGCCCCTCCGCTGCTCACACTCTTTCTCTCTCTTTTTCTCAAAAATAAGTAAACATTACAACAACAAGAAAAGAAAATGCTAAGAATGTAATTCATTATTTCTTATGCTGATACACACATCATCAAAGAATGTCTGTCTCTAACCTTCTTGAGATAGTTAAATATTTATTTTGTTTCCCACCATGCTTGCCCTTTAAGCAGTAGCAACAAAAGAAAAAGAAATAATTATTTAAAAAAAATTAGCAGCTGAAGAGCCCCAGCTACTGTATCTTTTGTCACTTAGCAAGTGCATGGCTTAGAGTGAATGCTCAATAAATGTTTATTGAGTGAGTAATGAATGAAAGAGATTTATTCCACTCCTGTGATAGGAATAAAGTCATGGTGACTTTTTAACACAGAGACAACCAAAATCCAGTGACCATTCTTGAAAAGGAACTGTGAAGCTGTGATCACTTACTTAGGGTTGGAGCTCTGTGAACACTGTACAATATATGCCATTAGGTTTCAGGTTGGCTTCTAACTATTAGTTTCCACTAATCTGCATTTTTTAAATTAATGAACTTTAACATTTGTTGAATACTTTGTAGTTAATGAAGCATTTTCATTTCAATATCCCCTTTAACATTCTAGAGTTGTGCCAAACCTTCATTATAGATGAGGAAATAAAATTTGAAGAAATTAAGTAACTTTTTTAAGGTAGCAAGGAAGGTAAGAAACAGAATGTGGCTGTGAACTCGGGTCCTTTGGGTCCAAGCCCAGGGCACCATGACCTAGGACTCCTTCTGCTATGGCTGCTGTTGATGTGGTGCTTGAGTGTTTTGCCTCTGAGTTTCCCCAGGGCCTAGGATGAGACACCGGGAGGCAATTTGGTTTTGGAGGTGCGGAGGGGGAAGCTGGCTGTTCTACAATTGCTTGCTGAGCCATCTGCTCTCTCTTCCTCTTCAGAAATGATGCATTTGTTACTGTGGGCTGCTTTTGCCGAATACTTGGATTATGTCATTTTCCCTGTATGTCACATGTGGGGCATTTGGTGACATGCAACTCAGCCTACAGTAGTTTCCCTATGTAATGTGATAGGTATACGCACATTTGCTTTCATTTCAATGTCTGAACAGTTGTAATGCCATTTAGACAAGAGTCACATGTCTGTGCAACGATAGACATTTTCAACTTCACATTTTCAACTTCCCTTTTTGTATAGTGCTAATAGAAGTCAAGAGAAAAAAATATCAAACACACACATACTCACATACATACACACAACAAAAACAAACCAAAGGCATCTAAGAATTAGATGGGACACTGGTCAACCATGTCACTTAGTTTTGAATCAGTAGCAACAATTGTGTGCACAGGTTGTCTGTTATTTTACAACTTAGTATCCAAACTTATTCATGCTTAGTAACAATTATTAACAATGATCCTGGAACAATTTGTAAGTGAACCAGCGATTGAAAGGCTTATGTGTGGGTGAGAGAATTAAATTTTATTGCTGTAGTAATGTTGGTCAAATGGTTAAGAATCACCAGACTTGGGTTAGCGCTGCTGCTCATCTGCTTTATGACCTTGGGGAGGTAATTTTACCTCCTTAGGCTTCAGTTGTCCCATCTATAAAATGAGAGGAAAAGGTTTTTGGAAGTTCTAACCCTGTGGATCTGTGGCCATGTGATTTTGTGATATGTAGAAATTACAGATGATATGCATGCATGGGATGTATTTTCAGGGATTGGGGAAATGGCACCAAACATTCTGTTTTTCTCTTTGTGAGTATAGGGAAGGATTATAGGAGAGTTGTCAGGCTGTGAAGATCTCTCCAAGCATAGATGGAGTATGGAGTTTATTGTTTAGCTATAAAGCCTATATGAGGCAACATTTTGGCAACAGAAGACTGGAAAAATTCCATTTCTGAGAACGTGTTTATGCCTCCATGGTTTATTAGGATATTCAGAATCTCTGAAAACTTGATGTGTGGCAGCTTATCTCAGACTGGATTTATGAATTAATTATTTCTTCAAGCATATAGTGAGTACTTACTATGTGGCAACCACTGTGTTAGATGCTAGGGATTCAAAGGTGAATTAAATTCATTACTTGACCTCAAGGGAGAAACTATGTGGGGAGGGGTGTATGGGAACTCTCTGTACTTTCTGCTCAACTTTTCTATAAAACTAAAACTGATCTAAGAAAAAAGTTTATTAAATAATGATGGAGACTTATCAAAGGGACACAGGTACCAGCTTGAGGGGGCTCCCATTCTGGGACAATGTGCATATCAAAATAATGATTTCAATTGATTATAATCCCTTGAGTAGATTAGAAATCCATGAGCCCACACTGATTAAATAAATAAATGAATAAATAAGCGAACAGGTGGAGATTGAAAAGTTCTTCCTTATATGCCAAGTAATAAATGTAGAAAGAGTTATGTAATTAAGAGATCACCATTTGGCAATTATCAAAAGGAAAGGAAATGGAAATTCTTGTGCATTACTGGTTGGAATTTACTCTTATCAGTCATTCTGGAAAGGAATATAACAGTGTTTAGTGTGCATACATCCTATGGTCCAGCAATACCACTCCTGGGTATAAATTCCTACAAAGGCACAACGGGGTGCTGTGTAAGTATGTAGTAGAAAGTTGAAAGTCAAGTATGACTCTCTTTCTGCAGAGAATGGATAAATGAGGTATACTGGATGGATATTATAAAATACTATGCAGTAATAAAAATCAGTAAACTTTAATATACACAGCATATAGATTTTACACACACACACACACACACACACACACACACACACCCCACATAAAATGCATAGTGTTGAATGAGAAACTGCCAAACGCTTTATCCACATGGTTGTACTATTTCACATTCCAATCAGCAGGATATATGAGAATTCTAGTCCCTTCACATCCTCACAAATACTTGATGTAGTCAGTTTATTTAATTTTAACCATTCAAATAGGCAAGGAATGATATCCAATTGTGGTTTTGATAAGCATTTTTTAAATGACTAATGTCAAGTGTCTTTTTATGTGCTTATTTTCCCTCGATAGATCTTTATTTGTTCAAAATTTTGCCCATTTTTAAATTGGGTTATTTTATTATTATTGAATTTTGAGTTTTTAAAATATATTCTAGGTTCAAGTCGTATATCAGATATTGTATTCATTCAGACATCTGCATTTAAATATCCTATATATACTTGTGTTTATGTATACTTGTATTTGTGCCCTAAATGTAAGCACTTTGTAAGGGTATTTTGCTGGTCTGTGATTTTGATTTGTTTGTTGTTGTTGTTGTCTTTACAATGTCTTTTAAAGAAGTTTTAAGTTTTGATGAAGTCCAGGTTATTATTTTTCCCTTTTAGGGATTGTGCTTTTGTTGTCCTACATAAGAAATGTTTGTCTAAACCAAGATCACAGAGATTTTCTTATATCTTTTCTTTTCTAAGTTTTACAGATTTAGGTTTTACACTTCTGTATGTGATCCATTTTCAGTTAATTTTTGAATACAATGCAAAATATGGATTGAAGATCATTTTAAAAAGATAAATATTTCATTATTTTACCACTGTTGGTTGAAAAGTGATTCTTTCTCCAGTGAATTGCCTCTGAATCTAATTTGTTAAAAATTAGTTGCCTATACTCAGTCGGTTAAGCGTCCAACTTTGGCTCAGGTCATGAACTCATGGTCTGTGAGTTCGAGCCCTGTGTTGGGCTCTGTGCTGACAGCTCAGAGCCTGAAGCCTGCTTTGGATTCTCTGTCTCCTTCTCTCTCTGCCCCTCCCCTGCTCATGCTCTGTCTCTCAAAAATAAATAAACGTTAAAAAATTAAAAAAAAAATTAGTTGCCTAGATATGTATGGGTCCATTTCTGGACTCTCTTCTATTCCATTTATCTAGTTCTCTATCATTTCACCAGCAATACATTGTTTTGATTGCTATAGCTTTATAATGAGGCTTTAAATCAGGCAAACTTTGTTCCTCAAACTTTGTTCTTTTACGGATTTGTTTTGGCTATTCTAGGTTCTTTGCATTTTTATATGAATTTTAGAATTGGGTTTTTAATACCTAGAAAATGGCATACTAGAATTGTTATTGGGATTGCATGAAATCTATAGATCAATGTAGGAAAAGTTGACCCTTCACCAATATTGAGTCTTCCAACCTATAAACAAAGTATATCTCTCCATTTATTTTGGTTTTCCTTCATTTCTCTCAGCAATGTTTTGTATTAAGTATTACTCATATTTTTAAAGATTTATCCCTAAATAAGAAATTCTGTATTTTATTATAGTAAAATCTAGCAATAGATGTGTGTGTGTGTGTATATATATATATATATATATATATATATATATATATATTTACATTATGGTTTGTGCTTTATGAATCTTACTTAAGAAGACTTTTCATGTCCCTAGGTCACAAAGATATTCCCACATTTTATTCTGTTAGCTTTACAGTTTTACCTTATATAGAAGTGTCTTTAATCCATTCTAAGTTCACCTTTGTAAATGACGTTAGGCAGGGGGGTTCCAACTTTATTTCTATTCATATAGTGAGCCTATCTTTCTAATACCATCTAGACAAATTATTTTCTCCTTATTTTAAAATGCTTCTTTGTCTTATATCAAGTTTTCATACATACATGGGTTTATTTCTGAGTTCTCCAATTGGCTGTATTGACCTATCTGACCTTCATCAGTACCATACTGTTTTAATTCCAGTGACTTTTTAATAAGTCCATAATATTTGGTTAGAGGAAATCACTCCTTCCTTTCTCTTCTTTTTCAAAGTTTTACAAGCTATTTGATGACTTTTACAACTTCTCATAAAGTTTGGATGTTTTTTTTCAAATGCTTTAAAAAAGCTGAAATTTTCTTTGTGATTGCATTGACTTCATAGATAAAGTGGGAAGAGTTGACTAGGTTAATCATCTCTCTGTGACCCTGGCATAGCACTCCATTTACTCATAGTTTCTTTGATGTCTCTTATTGGAGTTTTCCTTTGTTGTTTGTCTTAAATGCTTTGCCAATTCCAAGCCTTCACTAACGGACTCCATTCGTGTGTTGGGCATTCCTTTGGCACTCAGGCAGGTAGTATACAACTCTGCCTTAGCTTTCACTTCCTGCTTGCACAGAGCCTCAAGTTCAGAGGTGATAAATTAATTAGGTCTTTCCTGGGCACTGTTGTGTATGTGGCTTTCTGGATTCCAGGAATATGTTAGAGCTTTTCAAAGCCCCTTAATGGACATCTCATTCCCCATATATATATTTTAATGTTTTTAGATCAGCTTCTTATTGGCCCCAACTCTCATCAACACTATAGGCAGTCATATATTAAATGTTGGCCACTGATTGTTTTAGACAAACACCTCCAGGGGAAATGCTGTTCTCATTGAATTAGTTGTATAAAGATTGGAATCAGGTTGTAGAAAGATAAGCTCTGCAAATGGAGATTACTAGGGAAACTGCCAGACAGATTTAATAGCAACAATTTTCTGGAGATGGGGCTTCTGGGCAAACATGGCAGCCTCTTTTGGTGGTTGCAAGGTTGCTGGTATTCATAGTTGCCATGATTTCGAGGCTGTTGGTTTTCAAGTCTACCATGGAGATGAGAGAGGAAGATGCTGGTAGGGCAAGATGCCACAAAACTCACTGCTTGTATTAAGATTCAGCCATTTTTTTTTTTTCTGAATAACTCCTCCTTAGATTGTTGTGAGTCTTTGGTTAGTCTCCAGAGTTCTGAAAAAGTTGATTTTGGCCTTTTTTTTTGGTGGGGGGGAGGGGGTTGGTGTTTTTACAAAGGAAGAGATTTTCAGAGGTTCTTAATTCATCATTCCAGAAGTCAGTCTCTTTTAGATACTTTTTAAAGTATCTAAAATACTTTTTAAAAAATCCATTGAAATACCCATGATTTTTTTTTTTTAGTTCTTTAGTATCGTGAGTTACAATGATAGATTTCTTTTGCATTCCTAGGGAAAAATCCACAAGATCATGATGTATAATTTTTAAATATATTTTTGAATTCAGTTACTTAATATTTCATTTAGAATTTTTGCATCTATATTTGTAGAGCTACCAGGCCAACATTTAAAAAAAAATTTTTTTTAATGTTTATTCATTTTGGAGAGACAGACAGAGACAGAGTGCAAGTAGGGGAGGGTCAGAGAGAGAGGGAGGCACAGGATTCGAAGTAGGCTCCAGGCTCTGAGCTGTCAGCACAGGGCCAATGCGGGGCTCAAACTCACAAACTGTGAGATCATGACCTAAGTGGAAGTCAGACGCTTAACGGACTGAGCCACCCAGACGCCCCAAGCCAACATTTTTATTTGCTTGTTTCAATCTCATCCAGTTCTGAGAGTTTGATTATATTAGTCTCAGACAATGAGTTAGGTAGTTTTATCTCATTTTCTATATTTTTGAAAAAGCTCGTATAAGATAGAGATGATCTGTTCTTTGAAAGTTTGGCAAAATGTAACTATAAAATCAACTGGGCTGGGCAATATTTGGGAGAATTTTTTGTCAATTTCCTGAATCGCTGTGGTAAGATTTAAGTCCCCCCCCCCTTTTTTGTTACGTTTTACTTTCTCCTCTCTTTTTTTTGTTACTCTCTGATTCTCTTTCATGGAAACCTAGTTTTTGCATCTGAGCAAAATATCACACAAAAATTTCTCATGGTGACTTCTGTTTCTTGCAGAAGATTATTTTTCAGAATTTTTTTTTCTTTTAACTTTAAGGATGATGGACTGCTGTTCTCCTTCTGCATTATTTTTTATAGTGTGTGTGTGTGTGTGTGTGTGTGTGTGTGTGTGTGTGTGTTATTTACTCATTTTCAAACAAGAGAGTTAACATACAGAGATTTTTACAAAAGAAAGATTGCAGGGCTTCTCCCTTCTGTTTTCTATGCCAGATCCCTTCCTTAGATCTACAATTGGTTGCATGAACTTTTGAGCCCAATTCTAAGTATTTGTCCAGTATTCAAGTAGATGATTCTGCTCACCATTGTGCTATCTTCTGCTTTCTCTTTCTGGTTTGTTGATGCTTTTGAAACTATGGAATAAAAGACAAGCTACAGTCTACCAAACGGACTGTAGTGTGTCAGAGCTCTTTCCTGTTTGCACCTGCCTACTGTTCTTTCCTTGGGAAAAATTTCCATTCTAGCATACAATTGCTGTTAGTTTTGCTTTTTTAGTAAAACACCATTCCCCCTTTTAATAATCTTATTCTAGTACCTTCTCTGAATGACTGTAGAAAGAAGAGAGGGTTGAAAGAAAAGTCATAAAAAAGGAATATCATAGTATCAGAGGAATAGATGCTCAACAGTCTGATTGGCCCTGATTGTAGTTTTCTGAGCCAGGGAAGAGATTGTGAATGAGAGACAAGTGCCTTCCTATTTTATTTCATGATGTTTGGACTTTTTATTTTTATTTATTATTATTGGTGTTGTGAAGCAGAAGGAAGCCACCGGTTGTATTTCTCAATCCAGCTCCATAGGTCTTGTAGATACTGAAAATTCCTCCCAGATTCTGGCAACCGGCTTGCTGCATGTCTCAGTTTTCAGACTTGTTTTTAATTTTGGACTTCTCCTCTTTCTTGGTAATTTTACTGGGCTGCTGAAAGTAACTGCATCAGGGATTGCTGATTTGCTTCCATTTTAAAAAGGAATTCCGTTGCAAATGAATTTAAAAATAATTTTTCAAGTTATATTAGGAATAGTTGAGGTTCACTTTCAAGTTGCTTTAATTTATAGATTAACCTGTGGAGGATTTTCATTCTTATAATATTTGTTCTTTTCTTTCCAGAATTTTAATTCACAGTTTAACATAAATTATACTTAAAAAAATCTCTATTTTACATTTTTGTTGTTGGTATGAATAAATTGTTTTTATTTTAATTTCTGACTACTTTTAATGATGTGGAAATAGTACAGAGAAATACTAGGGGTGTACGCGTTTGTCACTGACTACTTTGCTCAACTCTTAATAACTTTGATAATTTTGTGGCTGATTTAAAAATTTTGTATACAGTAATGTCTGAAATTAACATTTTCTTGTTTCTAACATCTCGGATTATTTCGTTAAGTGTCATTGCATTTGTAAGAGACTGAAATGCAGTATTAATAAACAGTGACAATACATTTAAGTTTTGTTTCTGATGTTGATGAGAACACCTCTAATGTTTTCCTCAGTTACACAGGATGCTAGCTGATGGTTTTAAGTATTCCTTTCCCTTGACTATCTTTCCACATAGTAAGGATTTATTTAATAACGTTTTTGTGAAGTCAGAATGAAATAGCTTCTATTCCTATATTTTATGTCTAAAACTTACAAGTAAATTCTAATGTTTTTTGAAAACCCTTTGGGCATATATTTATGGTTCTTATTATTTATGCTATTAACATGGTATATTGTTTTGATTACTTTTCTTATTTCTTATGTGGAATATTCCTTAAATTCCTGTGACAATTCCCACTTGTTCATTGGTGTATTGTTTTTTTAGTGACTAGCTGAATTCTGTTGCTAATATTTTGTTTACCATTTTTGCATGCATATTAATAAATGAAATTGGCCTGTAGCTTTTTTTTATTATCTTTATCAGGTTTTGGAGCCAAAATCATAGTTTACTTATGGTTTTATCATTTTCGCTGTGTTCAAAAATGGTTTATAATACTTTGATATTATTCCCTGATCATTTTAGATAATTTATCTATAAACTCATATAATCCCTCTGCTTCCTTTGATCTTATCTGCAATCTTTTTCAGTTTTTGTTTATCATATTTTGTAAGAGGAAATTATTCATTGCATGAAATTCATTTTCATACAACTGTATATTCACTCATTTTATTTTGTATTTTGATTATGTATTCTTTCTCACTTCTATTTAATTTATTTGCATTTTACCTTTGATTAAGTTTTTGCTGTTGACCTATCTGTTTTTAGCAAGTCAGATCATGATTTTATTTTTCAATTACACTTCTGTTCAATTTTCCAATAGGTTTGTTTAATTTTATTTTTCCCTTTTCTTGTTTTTGTCTGGGTTGTCTTTTTATCCTTTACAATATTCAGCTGATTTTCTTTAATTTTTAAAAAATGAGGTGAATAACATCCTGAAATTTTTCTGTAAGAGTTACTTTGGCTGCACTTAATAGATGCATTGAGTTTTCAGAGACTTCATTTTCTGTATTATCTGTGATTATATTCTTAATTATTGTCCTGTAAATGCATTGGGTTTATAGGATTTTTTTTACATATTCAAAGGTCTTGTTCATACTCTTGTTATTAATATCATAACGACAGTTTTTGTGACTTATTCTATATATACAACTTTGTCAGAGTAACTAAAGTTTGTATGACTTGGGGGATGGTGAATTCTCTTCAAAAACTCTGGAGAGGAATGATGGATGAAGAGCATATTTAGCTTTCTTTTAGCAGGTTTATTAAGGTCAAGGTTATTATAACATTATTAAGGCTAATGTATGAAAAACAGAATGACCAATATGTCTCTGTGGGTTACACAGATGATAAAGAAACTGGTGGACAGCTATATTATGCTATAAAAACTTTAACATAAAGCTCATTTTCTTGTTTATTTGTCCACACCATTTCATGGTTTACAGAGCCATTTTCATAGGTACTTTCATTTGATCCCTGTAAGAATTCTAAGAAACAGATTAAGTAGGCATGTGCTGTTAATCCATTTTATACATGAGGACATTAAGGCTCATGGAAGTCAATGCTTGACTCAAGTCACCAGGTTAATTAGTGGAGTATCAGGAAGTAGAACCCAAGTCCCTTGCCTCCTAGTCCTATGCTTACTGCACAGTGTCACAGTCCTCCGGTTCCTAAACTTAAACACTGCAGTGTAGATTCTTTTCTAGTAGTTGGCTACAAATGATATATAATTTTAATAACATATGCTTATTTCCAGAGAAAGGATTTTACTCCCATTCTATGCCAGTGTTATTTTAATGTGTGACATTACATAGCAGGCTGCATACTCTTACATGAAAAAATTTTAGGAAAAAATGTTTGCATGTATCTATTTTTGCAGATCCATTCTAATTTAAGGAGTCATGATGATTGAAAACCCATATTTCAGAACAAATTAGAATAAAAATTTCTGTTACATCTTGACTTTTACCTCCTTTGAAGCCAATGTAATTGTAATGCAATCTAGGGAAACATTTTAAATTTCTACCCTGAATTTCATGAATGAAGTCACAGGACAGGTGTGTGTTGGGATACGCTACTTGCCTTCCTGATTCACTTTACCAAAGAACTCAGCACTGGAGCTACTTCTTAGGCATGAGACATGGTTCAACAATTGTAGTGATAATAATACCTTCAAATAGGTATTTGAAGTACTTGGTACTTCAAAGTTTATAAAGTCGATTCCCACCTATTTATTTTTAACTCCCATGAAAAAGACAGGCTCAAGGATTAATAGCTTTATTTTATAAATGAGGAAATGGACTAGGGAGTGTGAAGGGTCCTGCCTAGATTCACAATGGGTGGAGTTCTGACTTAAACCCACATCCTTTAGCTTACTGTTTAGGACTCTTTTTACCACTCATGCTCCCTTCCATGTGGTCAGCAGGGAGATCTCTTTGAGAACCGGAATGCTAAAAATTTAAATTGTTTCAGACTACAACAGCAAAGTCACTGAGCACTTTGCAAGACTAAAGAATCAGAAGGAAGCAGTTTTTCACAAAAAGTTATAAAGTACCTCAGGATGAAAATGTAAGATGTGACACAGTTTTCAATATAGGGACTTAAAAAAACAAAACCGAAATGAAACATATACCTATCCAACTTCACTGCAATTATTTTGATAGTGAATAGTCGATTTTGATTTTTTTGTGTGCCATGTTTTTAGGTATCTATTGCATTGCATCATCTAAAATTCTCACATGCATAAAACATGTGAGCACACACATGAGATATATGTACATGCATATATGCTCAGGTATGCATGTACTCATATGTATTGAAACATTTTCTGTTGAGATTCCTCAGCAGCCCAAGAGAATTTGAATTGTCTCTAAGGCACAATCACATACTTTCTTCCAGGTCATGTCCATAGGCAACATGAACACAAAGATTGCCCTCCAGAGTTTTAGAAAAAGATCTGGACAGTTCCCTGGATGGGAAAATAAATCAGGGGATGCTCAGTTTTGTTTGCATGAGAGTGAGGTGATTTGCAGGAACATCTCTTACTTCTTAATGTAGTCCTAGTGCATTTCTTTTCTTTTTAACCTTATTGTGATCCCTAACTGTCTAACAGGGTGCTTTTTTAAAGCATACACTTGGTAACATTCTACTTTAGACTAATAAATAACAGGCAGGAGGCCCTCCATTCTCCAAGTCTTGGTTACACCAGTAGATGAAGCCTGTGTCAGGGATGTGCAAGAGCTTTTGTCATCATTGTCTGTTCTTCTTCTGGTCTTTATTTCCATGACATCACTGATGTGGCAATTGTGACAATTGCTCAGCTGTCCACTCAAACAGTTGATATGGTCACTCTCATGAAGGTCAGTAATGATCCCCTAACCACCAGATCCAATGCCCTATTGTTGCTCTCCATATTCCTAGAAATCTCTGCTTCTCCAGAGGAAGCAAACAGTCAACAGAGGGAGGAAACATGAGTTTGGGAATGATGGAAAGTGAGAAGGAAAGTATATTTTTAAGGAGCCAGTAACCTGAGCTGTAAACATTGTAAGGCAGAGGGGCACCTGGGTGGCTCAGTTGTTTAAGCTTCAGATTCTTGATTTCGGCTCAGGTCATGATCTCATAGTTCATGGGATCGAGCCCCATGTGGGGCTCTGTGCTGACAGTGCAGAGCCTGGTTGGGATTCTCTCTCTCCCTCTTTCTTTGCGTGTGTGTGTGTGTCTCTCTCTCTCAAAATAAGTAAATAAATTTGAAAAAAATGTAAGACAGAAATTAAGGAAGCCAGACTGTGTACCAAGATAGAGAAAGAAGATTGTGACAGGGGCTCTTTATTTCAAATTAGATACCCAGTAATAGGAATGTGAGTGCCAAAGCATAGGGCTTGGAGACGGGGTGGCTTAAACTTCCTATCTCATGCCAGGACTGATCTAAGATTGGAGCATTGCTATCCAGAAGAAAAATATAATGCAGGCCTCAGATTTGAGCTACATATATAGTTTTCAATAGTTATCTAGTAGCTACATTTTTAAAAAGTATACAGAAATAAGTGAAATGAATTTTAATAATAGGCTTTATTTAATGCAATATATACTAAATATTATTGTTTTAACATGTGATCAGTAAAACATTATTAATGAGATTTTTACATATTTTTCTCATACTAAGTCTCTGGAATCTGTGTTTATTTTACATTCATAGCATATCTCAATGTGGGCTAACCACACTTAAGTGCTCAAGAGCCACACGTGGCTAGTGGCTACCCTGTTGGACAGAGCAGGTCTAGAGCCCAAGGAGCAAGACTGAGCTTGTGGGTGGGAGTCCAGGGGCCTTTGCTACAAGGAGGAGTGACTTGGACTTCTGGGGACTGGAAGCAGGAAGCCTGCTAGCTGCCAAATGAATTTCATGGAGGGCAGATCTTAGCTATGTCCTCTGATACACTCAAAAACATTTGCTATCAAATAACAAAACAAAAGCGTTTTAACGTCCCCATATGGCCTATTGCAGTATCCAGATTTCTCATTGTGACGTTGCAGGTCCTTCTCGGTGTCTACTCAACCTGTACTGATGGCATATCCTCCTTCCACTCTCCCCCGTCTGCAATCGTACCATCTTTGTTTTTTAAATACAGCAGGAGCCCTCTTTTGTAACACAGTTAGTTAACCATTTTATTGAGAAAAGTCATTGAAAGAAGGACATTATAAAAATGTATAAAACTTATATACACATTAAACATTTTTATACGTGGAAGGTACACTGTGCATTCATATGAGGAAGGGATAGGGCATCTCTTTAAGCATGGGTCATCTGACTGAAGTTCTTTATAACATTTCTTGAATAAACCTAGCTCATAACATATAGTATGCTTTAAACATATTTAAAAGACAACCTGATTATAGATCTTCTTAGATTTTTACTATTTTCTCCAAAATTTTTGTAGTTGTCTTGGCCATATCTAAATTGTTAGCAAAAGTTTCTAGCATCTTACTTTTAAGGAGTCCGTCCAAAGCATTCAACTTAATTTGCATGGAAACAACTCTCTTTTCACATCATTTTGGTTTATGTACTATTTTTTGAAGCCTTTCAAAAAAATGGTTATTTATTTTTGAGAGAGACAGAGAGAGAGTCGGGGAGGGGCAGAGAGAGGAGACAAAGGATCTAAAGTGGGCTTTGTGCTGACAGCAGAGATCCAGATATGGGGCTCAAACTCATGAACCCCAGATCATAACCTGAGCCAAAGTTGGACACTTAATGGACTGAGCCACCCAGGCACCCCTGGTTTAGGTTCTATTTAATTAAATTATATATTACAATGACAAGTACATCTGGCCTAAATAGGTTTTGCAAGAAACACAGCTGGCTCTTGGTAGGCATACAACTCATTTGGGAGAAGTAGATGTGAACAGGTGTCTCAGGGTAGCTTACCAGCTCTGTGTTACCATAGGGTTTACAGAGGGAAGGGAGAATACTGGTTAATCAGATGAACTGGTTGACAGATTCTAGGGATTCTTTTGTCAATTCTTGTTGGTCTGCTTTTCTCTTGCCCTGCACCTCCTCCTGGAATCCCTTTGTTTTCATCTCCAAGCTCTGGCTGAAGAAAATCTTTGGTAAGCAGAATACTGGCTCCCAAAAGATATCCACAGTCTACTCTCTGGATCCTGTACATATGACAAAAGGGATTTTGCAGATGCGGGTAAGTTAAAGATCTTAAGACGGGGAGATTATCCTATATTATCTGGGTAGACCCAATGTAATCACATGGGTCCTTAAAAGCAGAGAACTTGGGGTGTCTGGGTGGCCCCATTGAGCATCCAACTTTTGAGTTTGGCTCACGTCATGATTTCACAGTGGTGGGACTGAGCCCAGCATGGGGCTCCAAGCTGGGTGTCGAGCCTGCTCAAGATTCTCTCTCTGCTCCTCCCCTGCTCACGTTCTCTTTCTTTCTCTCTCTCTCTGTCTCTTAAAATAAATAAATAAATGAATAAATGAATGAATGAATGAATAAATAAATAAATAAATAAATAAGTAAGTAAATAAGTAAATAAATAAACAAAGCAAGCAGAGAGCCTTTCCTGGTTGTGGTCAGAAGGATATTTCTTCTATGGAAGAAAGAAAGAACTGCAGTTTGGTGCTTCAGCATGGATGAAGGCGCTATGAGCCAAGGAATGTTGGTGGTCTCTAGAAGCTGAAAAAGGGAAGGGAATGGATTTTCCTGAGTTTCCAGAAAGGAATATAGTCCTGCCGACACCCTGATTTTAGCCCAGGGAGACCCATGTTGGGCTTCTAATCTACAGAACTGTGAGATAATAAATTTGTGTTGTTTTAAAGTCACTAAGTGAGTGGTAGTTTGTTAGTAGAAATAGAAAGCTAATACAAAATCTGTTCAGTTGTCCAAGCTCATTTCAGACTCCTCTGTGAAGATTTTCTGGATACCTGTGGTTTGGTGTGAACTTTTCCTCTTTTATACTTTGTATCCTTTTTATTTTGTGGACCTTAATTTCCTCATATTGTAGTCATCATTGCCTTTTGCTTAATCCAATACTGATGGTAGGCTCTTGATCAGCAGGGACTGTACTTATTTTTGTATGATATATTTGGATAGTCTCTAGATTTTGTCCTTGGGTTAGTATAGACCTGTGCTGTGCAGTAGTGTAGCCACTAGCTACATGTGGCTATCTAAATGTAAATTAATTAAAATTAAAGAAAATTAAAAATTCAATGTTTTAGTCTCATTAGCCACATTTCAGAAGCTCAATAGCCACATAGAGTTAATGGCTACTATATTAAGCAACACTGATATAAGGCATTTCCAATGTATCAGAAAGTTCTATTGGATGGTATTGTTCTGGACTATTAGTTTTTGTATACTTGAACAATAATTTCTTGGCTCTTGTAAAGGTGTTTTTATGTAGATGTATTTGAGGGCAATTGTTATGCTCTCACCTTTCTTTTGAGAAGGAGGCTTTTGAAATACACATTTTGTCTGTATCAATCAGGGTCCTGGGTAGGTAAGCCAGGGCATTCCTTCACAGGAAGAGTCTTCAAGGACAGCAAGGTGTGGATAAGAATTTGGAGAACTAGCAAAAAATGTTGAGGCAGCCAGAGTTTAGCAAAGTGGGAAGATCTTACTGTTTTGGGCTGACAGGCTTTTGGAGTCATGGGAAGTATTACCCAACAGGGCTGTGGTCCTAAAGACAGGCAGCCTCTAGCAGAAATGTGGCTGAAGCAGAGAGGAGTGGGGAAGAGCTTCTTCAACCTCTCTTTTCTCTTGACTACCAGTCTCCAGCCAAACCCAACCAGGAGCCAACCAGGAAGAAGCCTGGGAGAGAGAGTCCACAGGGTGAGCCTCCTATGCACATAGCAGAGGGAAAGGCAGGGACCAAATTGGGGCTGGAGGAACAAATAGAAAATAATTAGCACCATGGTTAAGGGAATTACACCACATTCCTCAATTTAGAGATATTTATTTTAGAGGTAATTGATTTTAAAAAGTTTCCTTCTTTAGAGGGATAGCTATATTTCAGCACCACAAATAAGAATAATGCCATTTTGGAGAGCCTGGGTGGCTCTGTTGGTTGAGTGTCAGACTTGATTTTGGCTCAGGTCATGAGCTTCCAGTTCGTGAGATCGAGCCCCACATCGGGCTCTGCACTGATAGTGTGGAGCGTGCTTGGGATTCTCTCTCTCTCTCTCTCTCTCTCTCTCTCTCCCCCTCCCCTATTTGTGTGCTCTCTCTCTCTCTCTCTCTCTCAAAATAAATAAATAAACATTAAAAAAAGAATCAAAAGAATTTCATAAGAAAAAAAAGAACAATGCCCTTTTGCCGTGACATTCTGGAAGATCAGAGTAAACTGTATAGTCCATATGAGGTCATTCGGTTTGCCTATCTGAGCTTTTCTTTCTCTGGGCTATGCCTCTTATTTTTATTTTGCTTTGTCCTGTTTTATTTTTTAATTTATATATATTTTTTCAATTGTACTGCAAGCATTTGTGTTTACATTGTGAAATGAAATGAGAATAAAACAAATAGATAAATGCCTATTTTTAGAAAACCTCAGAATCATCTAGCATTAAGTCTTGCCCACAGTTGGCTTGTTTGGTTAAGTGCAGACAAAGTCAACTAGGCAGATCAATAATTTATATGGTAATTTCTGTTTCTACCCATAGCTAATACTGATTGATCTGTTCAATATCTATTTCTTCTACCTGAGATGTCTGGATAACTTCTAACTTTCTACATCCTCAGAGAGCATAATAATGGGAACTTAATACCGAAACTCTGATAATGCAAGTGAAGTTTTAAGTGTATGAGTCACAAACTCAAAAAAGGAGTTCTTCCATCATGTCCTGACTGTTTTGGTGAGAGTCGGGGACTTTTATGAGACAATTTTACAGAACTCGGCAAGATGAAATAATACCTGCCTAAAATGAACACGTGGCTAGAGATTAACAATGTCATAATTTCAACTATTTTCACATTCCTTTTTTTCCTCCTCACAATGAACTGCTCCACTAAAGTCCTAGGTTCTTAGATACAAAGATGAGAAAAGACAGTTGAAAAGATTTCAGGCTTGGAGAAATCCTCTTTGGTTTCTGTGTTCAAGTTTTTAAAGTCTCATGTCTCAGAGAGATTTTGCTATTTTAAAAACTGTGAACATAGAACATCTAGGAATACACTAGGTATCCACTCACTGCCTGCCATCTTGTCACTCCTAAGTTTTCTACAGATTCATTAAGTTGTGCTTTCATATTTCTTTCAGTTGTCCAGAAACAATGAAAATTATCAAATTCAGAAACTTACTAAAAATGATCAAAATCTCCCTTTAGTCATTTTCTTTTTGGCAACATATTCTCAGTTCCCTTTTCCCAGCTTTCTAATTGGTCATATATTATAAATAGGTTAGCATTTTGGATATTTACATTTTATTCCATCTGGTCATCATTCTTTTTCTTTTTAATTGGGGGCAAATTATATTTGCTATATTTAATAGCAAGGCACTTTCTATAATAATATAGGTCTGTCTTTTGGGAACTCTGATAGAGTGTTGTGATTTATAATTCAGACTTGAGAGATGGAATATTTATAACAACTTGAATCTAGACTTAAGATAAATGTATATTTTTTAAAAATTACAAAAATACTTTTCTTTGAAGCAAAGCAGAGTTCTATTTTTTAATGGACTAATAAATAAAATACTTTTCTAGATTACAAAGTTACTTTTGTTTACAACTATGAAATATTTTATGCATAACCTCACTTATAATACTATTGGCACATCTCATATAATATTTCTTTATTGACAATTTCAAATCAAATGATTAAATTAACTTTTATGTTTTCAGTTTTGCTCTGAATGGAATTTCCTGTTATTAAATTCTAAGAAAAGAGTGTTTCTTTGTTTCAGCCTGTTTATAGGAAGCCTTAAAAAATTGAGGCAGAGAAAATCATCAACATTAGAGTACAGTGTGGTAAATCCTCAAGTTTCCTGGGAAGTAATGTCCTCTACTCTGTCAGGCAGAAAGAGAAAACCTTCATCTTTAGGAATAGAGCTGTAAAGAGAAGGAGAAAGACGTGCTCGAAGCTCATTGACCTTTGTCCAATTATGTTTTTTTCCTGAGCTAACATTAGTAGTGATACCTACTTCAAATGTTTTCCTCTATTATCTTCATAGACTTGTATGAACTAAAATTTCTCCCCCACCCCCCCAGATTGTGATGATTTCCAATGAACTAGCAGAAGACATTGGGTTTGCTGATATATGATGATTTCTTTTGACTTACAAAAGTGGTTCAAACTACTATTATAGAGTATTTCTTACAAAGACTAGGAAAAAAGAGTTTGTTTTTTGTTTTGTTTTGTTTAGGAGACTTACCTACCAAGAGGGATTTTAACTGAATATTGGAGAGGAGAGTAAAAATGCTAAATGTAAGAGCAACACAGATTCCAATAGATGGGGCTTCAAAGATGCCAATGGGAGACAGTGCTCAGTAATTCTCAGGGGAAAAATAACAGGTCAGGTGCTCATTTCCATACCAATGCACATAAAATGTATAACTAATATAGTAACGTTGAAAGACAATACATAGTAATTTTGTAAATACAGGTCCCTGTCCCTCCAGGTTGATATCACATTTGTAGGGTCTGAAAGAGCTGCTGGGAGTTGAAGCTAGTTAAACAATTTTCTACACCAATGGAGATTTCCTTCCTGTTTGACCTTGCTACATTAACCAATTCTTATTGGTCAACTATATGATCAACCAGTCTGTATTTCTCTTTCTGGTACATAAGTATGTTATGAGGCACTTGGTCAGATATAATGCTGAATGAGATACAAAACTTTATATCTGTGGTCTTCTCCTGTATCAGAAAAGTAGATGAGATTTGTTCTATCTTGTTCTTGGTGAACTTATGCTTGCTCATGTTCCACTCTGTTCAAAGTACAATTGCCATCTGCTAATGCCTTCCTGGCTGCTAAGGGATTAAGTCCCAGCCCTAGTATTTGACCAGTTTATTCTCTCCCAAGACCGCTTAAGCTGACTTTTGCTCTTTTGGGGTTTGCAAAATCAAAAAAATTTCCAAAATAATTACACGAGCCAAAGAAGATGCAGTACTTTTAATCAAAAGGACACTACACAGTTAAGGAATGCTATATAAACCAGCAATGCCTCAGTAGACACTCAGGACCTCTTGAGAACTCCATCTCTGGCAGCAAGAGTGCAATCAAGAGAAGGACACCAGGGATGATGCTGTGCTTTGCTGATGGAGTGTTTGTGGATCTATACTACCTAGAGCCAGAAAAGTCAGCAAATTTCTTTTATGTGAGTCAATTTTATAGTTTTTTTTTCACAACTGGAGGGTTGTCATTTCAAGTGGCTTGAGATACAATGGCTCTTCTAATTACTCAAAATGAACAAAGGGGAATAAATGCAGCTGTGGGCTGGCCTCAGACAGCAGGGAAAGTGAACACTACCCACTGCCAATGGAACATTCACTGGAGTCATAATTTGGTGCAAAAGTAAGAGGTAGTTAAGATTATCTATGAATGAAAGGTTTAAGGAAACAGGACATCCTTTTTCTTTATTACTGTTTTTTTCCTGAGATTTATTCTCTACCCAATTATATTTTTGGACTGATATCTATGTTTTTCCTGGTTATGTGGAAAAGAGAAAAGGGTAGAAGAGACATATCCTAGGCATTCAAAATGCCAAATTGCCATACGTGCGTGTGTGTGGGGGGGTGATAGATATGTATGTACTAAATTTTAAACATGCCTTCTGAACTCTTCTGGAATTCTTACTCATTGCTGATGACCACACCTTTATTTTCTAGTACTTTCAAACAAAAATACATGTTGTCATCCTCTGCAGGAGCTGGTTACTTTTACAGTTTCTCTTCCCTTTTTCATTTTAGCCAGTTCATGTACTGAAATGGCTTTAGTTTCTGTCTCCATTTCCTTACAGAAGGGCAGATGCCAATGTTTATAAACTTACATGGTCTTGTATAGCCTTGTTCAATACCTTTCTCCAAACAAGATACCTGTTGTCCTGACTGTCCTTCATTGGAGAAGGTGAATTAGTGCCCTGCTGCCTGGCTGCCATGGGGGAAGCGTAACTTGAACCACCCTTATTTAGCTGTGTTGAGTTCAGTGGGGATCACCAGTATTTCCCAGATAGGATCATTTTATCAGAAATGGTCTATTGGCTGAATGAAAAGGCAACTCTGTTTTCATAGCAGCCAAGACTAGTTTTCTGAAAGTGATTTACTGTTATAAGAACCCTTGATCCATATTTCCCAATAAGCTATGCTGTTTTAAAATATTTGCCTTCAGGGGCGCCTGGGTGGCGCAGTCGGTTAAGCGTCCGACTTCAGCCAGGTCACGATCTCGCGGTCCGTGAGTTCGAGCCCCGCGTCGGGCTCTGGGCTGATGGCTCAGAGCCTGGAGCCTGTTTCCGATTCTGTGTCTCCCTCTCTCTCTGCCCCTCCCCCGTTCATGCTCTGTCTCTCTCTGTCCCAAAAATAAATAAACGTTGAAAAAAAAATTTTTTTTTAAATAAAATATTTGCCTTCAAATTTACCCAAGCTCAAGATAACAGTGTTTTATTTTTAATTCTATCCCCAAATAAATGTGTTTTCCCCCCTCCGCTTTCACATACAGAGTTTTATGAGGTGGAGAAAGGACCCAGTATCTTGACAAAAAGAAGCCCCTCTACAAATAAAAGACACACAAAAAAGGCATTTTAACCAACCAAACAAAAAATGCCATTGCACAACTGTGATTCTCCCAGGGAAACTTGTACTTGTTAGGTGCACTCTCTTGAAAATGACATTAAGGAAGGTTCACACATCCCTGGTAGTTCAAGTGGGGCTTAGCTCTTGGCATGATTAGCAAAATGGGTTTTCCAACACATTTATTTTGGGGACTTTTTTCACCCAGGAGTCTTTAATCTGATTGCCAGATCCTTCCCTAATTTCATTGTTCTGTGTTTTTTCTCTTTTGAGGACGCTAATGTGTAAAATTTACAGGCACATTACTCAGCTTGGCAAGTGTGGGGGGAAAATGACCATTTCCTGACATTCACTTTTTAAGGAGATTTGCCTGTTGTCCTGTTTGACTGCACTGGCATTCTCCCTATATGTTGCTCCATAGCGTAACATCTAAGAAACACTTCATCCTAGAATATAATATTTTATCCAAACACCTTCTTGGTGTAGCTCTATACATAAAACTTCAGGGTCTATGCCATGGTATACTTTTGATATAAGAGCAAACCTGCTACCCTTGTCCTCCCTTATTATGTTAAACCCTTTTTTTCTCCCTAGCAGTGACTTCCTCTTCTGAGACTAAAATTAAAACTCTTCTGTATCTTCCTTCTGAATTCAGGTTGACTTGACTGAATATAGACAGAAAAAGACTCATGGGTTCACACAGAACCTGTGCTGTGTATCACTGAAAACAGTTTTCTCTCCCTAGTGCAGATCCCTTGACTATATCACCGTTCAGTGGTTCCCTCTTTCCCTCAAACTCCCTCATACAAACTAGTCTGGTGTCCTGTCTTTTGGCTCAAGACATTGGCCATTTCTGCTCCTCTCCAAGTCCACATGTCCACCTTGTTATCTTTCCATCCCTAGCTAAGTGCTACTTTATCCACACAACTTCTCATGAGCCTCCTTGTCCCCCAAATGAAAGTAATCTTTTCCTTTTCAAATTCTTTAGCACTTTGTCTATGTTTTTGCCTTAGGCCTCTGAGCATTTTCTCTTTGTTCCTATAGTTATTGTACTGCATGGTTTCCATATTAGAAGATAAGGTATTCAAACAGGAACCATGACTGATTCTCTTTGTATCTGCTCTGGTTTCTGGCACAGATCTGACATATAGGAAGTGCTCTGAATACTGAATGCCCATGAACAAATGAATAAAAGGAGCAAGTCAGCCCTTCCTTGGAGCTTAGCATTAGGCTTGATTAATCAGTAAGAGATGGATTAGGATCAGCTGTCTTTTTTTAATGTTTATTTATTTATTTTGAGAGAGAGAGAAAGAGCTCAAGGGGGAAGCGGGGGGTGGGGGGGTGGGCAGTGAGAGAGGGAGAGAAAAATCCCGAGCAGAGCACATAGCCCGATGTGGGGCTTGAACTCACAAACTGTGAGATCATGACCTGAGCCAAAATCAAGAGTCGGACGCTTAACTAACTGAACCACCCAGGTGCCCCAGATCAACTGTCTTTATTGAGGTCTTATGTAGTAGGAATGAGCTTAAACCAATGCGGGGAGGGATTCTGGCTCGACAAAATTCAAGGTGTGGAAGCCCATCAGTCAAGGTCCAGGATCCTTTCTTTACTAGAGAGGCTTGGAATTTCCTTCCTTAAAGTTTTTAAGGTAGACTTTGGAGCTATACATGTGGGTAGGTGGGACATGAGTAGGGAAATTAGAACTCTCTTCTGGATTTAGTGTTGTTTGTAGGAAAGCAATCTAAAGCAGGAATTTCCACAAGTCAAAAATCATGGCCCAAAAGATGCTAGAGGGCTCCCAGGAACGAATGGGAAGCTTGACTCTACTTTGGAGAGATAGCATGTGCGCTCTCTTAAGCATTGAATAAAGTGAAAAATAAAAATTATTAATGATGCCAGAATAGCAACCCAGTTTTAGTATAATGCTTATGGCCCCAACCCCTGAAACTTCTCAGAACATGCCTTGAAAAACCTCCTATCCAAGAACACATACTTCTCTGGTAGGATGCTCAACTTTGGATTAGGTATGTAAAATCTCTCCCAGTCATTGGTTTTTTGTTTCCAGGAGTCTCCACTATAGTCATATCTTCCAGTAGGCACATTGATCTTTTTTCTCAAATCTATCATGTTGGCGTAATTGTTACTTTCTCCCCAAAAAAGCCCAAATCCTGCTCTTCTTTGAGTCCTCCTCACACTTGTCTCCCAACCAAACATTTCTAGGTTCAGGTCCTACTTCTTTACCACTTTTCTTGAGAGTAGTGACTAGCACTGACTTATTTTTGATTCTCAAAGTGGCTAAGGCAGTGCCCAGCACACAGAAAGTCTTGGACTATGACTTCACTGAGGATACAGACTATGTCTCATTCAGCTTTATGATACCAGCACTCAATGTTGAGCTCTGATAAACATGTGTTGAATTATGAAGGAATTGATAACAATGTACTTTGAGGAAGGAAGGTATAGTGCATACTGCTTCCAGTTTTTTCTTTTCTTTTCTTTTCTTTTCTTTTCTTTTCTTTTCTTTTCTTTTCTTTTCTTTCCTTTCCTTTCCTTTCCTTTCCTTTTCTTTTCTTTTCTTTTCTTTTCTTTTCTTTTCTTGAAGTATAGTTGGCACACAAAGTTACATCAGTTCCAAGTATACAACATAGTGATTCAATAACTCTACACTTTTTGCTGTGCTCACCAAAAGTGTAGCTACCCTCTGTTGCCATACAACACTATCATAATAATTGACTATATTCTTATGCTGTCCCTTTTGTCCCTGTGATTTATTCCATAACTTGCTTCTCATTCCGTTTCAAAAAGAGACAGTATGGAGTCAAATGGATGGTTAAAATGTTGACTCTTCTATTGTCTAGTTAGACCTTGGGCTTATCACTATTTCCTGGATTTCAGTTTTTTGCTTTCATGAGAAGAAAAAGTTAAGTGTTAGATCTAATTGTGTGTGTGTGTGTGTGAGAGAGAGAGAGAGAGAAAGAGAAAGACAGAGAGAGAGAGAGGGAGAGAGAGGGAGAGACAGAGACAGAGAGACATAGACACACAGAGAGAGAGACAGAGAGACAGAAACAGAGAGAAAGAGATGAAGAGAGAGAGAGAGAAAGAGAGAGAATTTCCTTGGGGAAAGAGAAATAATATTTCTTACAATTAGTCTTCATTTATATAAATTACCACAGGGTGATACCAAGGCCAAGAAAAGTTGAAGTTTAGAGTTCAAAGAGGTCCTTTTATCTCCTGAAGCTTGAAGAAGGATTGATTTATGTTTGCAGCTTTAACTTGGCTCCACAATCTTGGGATCTAATAATAATAAATCACATTAACAACTAAACTCATCCTTTATTGTTTACAAAGTACCTTTGTTTCCCAGTTTCTTTCTTTTTGTCTGTCTCTCTGTCTTTCTTTCTTTATTGTTTTGCTACAGATATTTTCCAGGCACTTTCAAATCTTTAATCTTTTCATTGGAACTTTGTAAATAACGTGTGAGGTAGCTTAGGTAGATATGGTTATTATAGTTTTTTTTAATTTTTTTTTCAATGTTTGGGACAGAGAGAGACAGAGCATGAACGGGGGAGGGGCAGAGAGAGAGGGAGACACAGAATCGGAAACAGGCTCCAGGCTCTGAGCCATCAGCCCAGAGCCTGACGCGGGGCTCGAACTCCCGGACCGCGAGATCGTGACCTGGCTGAAGTCGGACGCTTAACCGACTGCGCCACCCAGGCGCCCCTGGTTATTATAGTTTTTAATTGCATTTTAGTTTTAGAATTAAATAGCCTTTTAATTAAAAAAATATTTTTATTATGAAAACACTCTAACCAGCTTTGGTTTAGAATCCTAGTTTGCTTCTTATTGGCTGAATGACCTCTGGCACATCATTCAATCTCTCTGAAACTTGGTCCCTCATCTGTGAAATGGAGTTAAGAGTGGTGGCTACTACACAGGTTTGTTGTGAGCATTAAATTAGAACACATATTGTGCTTAAATCAGGAAATGTGAAAGTAAAATAGCTATTATTTGATGATTTCTCGACAAGGGGAGATAGAACACCCATATTCTTTCCTAAAGTCTTTTAGGTTGCAGGGCAACTTTAGCACCATTCATTTTTTATAATATGGGAAGTAAAAGCTTTCAGTTCTATGAAATTTGGGTTTAATGTTAGTGTTGGATTTGGGAGGTTTAACTGAGGCTCCTTGATTACCATTCCTCCTGGAATTTTTTTGTTCTAGTTTTACTTTTTTCTGCTGTTGAGCTGAAACACGGAGCCAACAAACTTTAAAGAGTTGAATCTCTCATACCATTTTCAAGATTCATGTAGGCTTTCTCTTTGCCCATTTTATATTGCCATCTGTACCCTGGGTCACTCCTGAAACAGGAAGAAGTTCATAAAGGTCCTTTTACTTTTCTATGGATCATGATCTCCTTGATGACATGGTATTTCTTGGCTGGCACAGATCCTGACACATGTCCAAGTACAGTCTTGGTCCAATTACCTTTGTATGATTCCTAAAAAGCAATGATTAAAAAGTTTTAAAAATGCTATTAGCATTGTGTAGAGCAAAGATGGAAGAGGCAAAAGGTGTTGCTACCAAAGTCATTATTGGCTCAGGATGAGATTCTGCCTTTGCTACTTGCTACTCAGAATGTGGCCATTAGACCAGCAGCACCAACAGCACCTGGGAGCTTGTAAGAAATTCAGAGTCTCTACCTGACAACAGACCTACTGATTCAGAATGATCAGATTCTACATTTTAATAAGTTTCTCAGGGGAATCTATGCCCAGTACAGTTTGGAAAATACTGCTCTAAAAGATAGGTCCCCAGTTCAACCCAAGCCATGCCCAAAGGATACAATGGCAGACTGGCTGTGCTCACCAGATTAATTCCCATACTGGCTGTTATTAACTCACCTGATTCTTGAGGTTGTTTCATTTTATTGTTTTGATACCTGTTCAAGTCACAGTCTTTCCATTTATACCATTTTGGCAACCCTCAAATATAACTTTGAGGGGAGCCTGGTTGTCTCAGTTGGTTAAGCATCCAACTTTGGCTCAGATCATGATCTTGCAGTTTGCGAGTTCGGCCCCACATTGGGCTCTGTGCTAACAGCTCAGAGCCTGGAGACTGCTTCGGATTCTGTGTCTCCCTCTCCCTCTACCCTTCCTGTGCTCTCACTCTGTCTCTCTTAAAAATAAATAAATATTTAAAAATTTTTCCAAAAAGAATAACTTTGGGGGTACTTGACTTCTCTGCTTTGCTTCCCACTTAACAATAAGCATAGTTTTCTTGTAGGTTGCTGAATATGAACCACCCCCCCCCCCCCGCCCATGTCTATCTGCTTTCAGGGGCAACTCTCATTAAGCACTCCCTCACTACTTCCTTGCTTAAGCCATAGTCTACAGGACTTTTCAAAAGGTATGGATTAAAATGTGTGTGTGTTTTGGGGCGCCTAGGTGGCTCAGTCAGTTAAGTGTCCAACTTCGGCTCAGGTCATAATCTCACAGTTCATGAGTTCAAGCCTCGCGTCGGGCTCTGTGTTGCCAGCTCAGAGCCTGGAGCCTGCTTCAAGTTCTGTGTCTCCCTTTCTCTGCCCCTCCCCACCCCTGCTCACACTCTGCTTTCTCTCTCTCTCAAAAATAAATAAACATTAAAAAAATTAAAAAAAATTGTGTGTGTGTGTGTGTGCACGTGCAAATATAGCCGGATATACTGAGCCCCAAAGGAAATGTACAATCTATGAATATGGTGATAACTATTTTAAGGAATGGTAGCTCTTCTGTCCTGACTAGACCTTCTTCTTAAATGTGTTTGCTATATTTGCCATACATAATTTTTATGAAATAGGACTTCTACGACTGATGCCCTTACACAGAAGTTTTAACATTCGATTCTGTTTTTCTTAAAACACTCGCCAGGGAGAGACACGATTCTTAAAGATTTTATCTTCTGGGGAGAGAGGAGCTTTTGAATGTGTTCTGCACTAAAATTTTTTGTGTGTACTGCAAAATACCAAAAGGAAATAAATTCAGTGCAAAGAAATGAGGAGCATAAATGACCTTAGATGTTTTCATCATATTTTTGAAATATTCTTCCTCCCTTTTGTAAGGTTTCATAGTGAAATAACACCCTTGTCAAAATGTCTAAGCACTCCAATAATAGGTGATGGAGAAATGGTGACAGAGAGAAAGCAGGTGCTTCTAGCACATGAATATAGCATCCAGGCAAAGCTTTCCACTCTTACCTGCTTCATAAGAGTAAATACTTTACAACCACAGTCTTGATGAAAGTAAGAATGACTGTGAATAATGTCCACTTTCTCTGGGAGAGACTTTTAATTTTAATATTATTAAAAATGAGATTTCACCTATTTTTAACTTTCTCTTTGGTTACCAAGGTTGTTGTTTGAACCCTGGCAGGGGAAAAAAATCCTGTTAATGACTATTTATTTAACATGTGCTGATGAGCTAAGAAATATTTTCTTCCAATTTGGAAACCTTGATGTATATGGGAAAGAAGTTTGTATTGATGCTGGTTCATATCTCTGTCATTTAATTAGAGCTAGGGGATGTCAAGTGATCTGGTGCTCCCATCAAGACTTACTGCTTTCTTGTCCTTTTCTCCCAGTGCAATGATATGTAGTTATATTCAGATTAAATAAGGTAATGATAGAAAAATACTTGCAAACTGTACACTGCCATATAATGTCTTTCTGTCCTGTAAAATTGACTGTATAATCTGATGAAGACATTTAAACTAAAATGCCCTACTAGGTGATCATGGGTTAATACATAAACTGTCTAGGTAAAAGTTGCTTTGTGACTGACACTTGCAATTTATTGCCCTAAGGAATTAGAAGCGAGTAATGTGGAGTTTTCTTTGCACCGAGGTGCTGTATTTGTTCAGGTGCTGTATTTGCTTTTTGTTCAGGGTGGTTTGTCTTCTCACCCCAGGAATCAGGACTCCGGCAGTTGCTTGGCTCTACTCTCTCAGTAGAGTGTCTGGGCATAGGGCATTGCTTGAAAGCACATGGCTTTGACAAAGCCATTTCATACTTTCGATTAAAATTCTTTGATACAGGGGCGCCTGGGTGGCGCAGTCGGTTAAGCGTCCGACTTCAGCCAGGTCACGATCTCGCGGTCAGGGAGTTCGAGCCCCGCGTCAGGCTCTGGGCTGATGGCTCGGAGCCTGGAGCCTGTTTCCGATTCTGTGTCTCCCTCTCTCTCTGCCCCTCCCCCGTTCATGCTCTGTCTCTCTCTGTCCCAAAAATAAATAAACGTTGAAAAAAAAATTAAAAAAAAAATTCTTGATACATTTGATTTCTAAAGTTTTCTAGAGTATAACAGTAAGTTATGGTTTAGAACTGTGCCATCCAGGGTGCTTGGGTGTCTCAGTCAGTTGAGCGTCTGACTTCGGTTCAGGTCATGATCTTGACATCAGGCTTGCTTCTGTCAGCCTGTTAGCACAGAGCCCGCTTTGGATCCTTTGTCCCCTTCTCTTTGCACCTCTCCCACTTCCGCTGTCCCAAAAATAAATAAATATTTTTTTCCAAAAGAGAAAATTTTCATGGGAAATATCTCTCTCCCATTTTTCTCACTTCATAGGGGCAGGGCTGCTTCATCCCTTTGGGCTTCTTTGTTCTTATCTAATCTTGGAGTGAGCAAAATTCCTGCCAATTTTAGCCACTGCTCTTAAATTGGTTCATTGCATTTTTTAGTGAAAACCTGCAGCCCTTTTCAGGAGGCTTCTGTTCTCAGTTACATCCTGTGTATCCTACTATTTTTTCTTGCAGAGATCCAGTGATATGCAGGCCTTGACTCTTGTAGATTTGTCCCACCCACTTGTATTTAAGGGCTCAAGAAGACACCTGTCACCTAGTTTTGCTGTAAATGGTGTCTATAGATTTTGGTTTTGTTGTTTAGTTACTCTGTCTTTATGTGGATATTGAGGAATATCCAAAAATGAACCTGCCACCATCATGTCCATCTTCCCAGAATTCTCCCTTTCTTTCTTAATTATATGTTAGAAGCTTTTTTGCATAATTGCTATGCTCAAAAGACCAGCTTTGGGGTTTATTTACCAATTCTGAGTACTGGCTATATAATATTTTTTATTCTTTTATCTTTGTTATTCTCTTTGATGTTTATTCCTTTTTTTATTTTTAAAAGTTATACTATTGCTATTTTTCTAGATTTTAAATGATAGAGTAGTTTATTTTTTCCCCATCTTTACTGTTACATATTGAAATATTTAAGACTGTGCTCTCTTTTTTTGAAAATTGTTTGGGAATTTCATATAATTTTTTATTTATAGTTTTCTCATCTTTATTTAAAAAATTATCTGAAATTATTCATATTTCTTTTTTAACAATTACTTAATGAAGTGATTTTTAACCTTCTAAGAGGCTGGGCTTTTTTTTTTAAACTTTTGTTATTAATCTATAATTTTGTTAAGTTACATTCAAAAGTACAAGTTGTGAAGCTTTGGTTTTGCAACTTTGAAATTTTCTCTATATCCTAATGTATCATAAATTATTGTAAGTAGTCTATAGGTCTTAGAATACGAAGTATATTTTCTGTTTGTATAATATTAAAGTGTATAATTTATAAAATTGTGTATTACATCGATTTTGATAAATAGATTGATCAGCATCTTTATATCCTTGCTTACTCTTAATTTTATCTGTCAAAGACAGATGCTTTAGCATTTCTGAATATAATCATGTATCTTTCATTTTTCTCTTTGTATTTCTAACAATTTTTGCTTTAACTGTGTCAGTGCAATATTATTTGACATATCAATGTTCATGACAATTATATTTTCATTGTAAGTTAAACCCTCTACCAATATAAAATAATGGTCTCTCTTGCATTTGCCTGATAGTCGATGTTATCTGATAGCGGGGCGCCTGGGTGGCTTAGTTAAGCATACAACTTCAGCTCAGGTCATGATCTCATAGCTCCTGAGACAGAGCGCCTCATTGGGCTCTGTGCTGACAGCTCAGAGCCTAGAGCCTGCTTCGGATTCTGTGTCTCCCTCTCTCTCTGCCCCTCCCCCACTTGTGCTCTGTTTCTGTCTTTCAAAAATAAATAAATATTAAAAAATTTTTTTTCAATGTTATCTGATAGCAATATTGTACTCATGTTTTATGCTTGTGTGCATTTACATAATATTCCTTATATTTTTGTGTTGATTTATTTTAAGATATATTTGGTAAATAGCAATTATTAGATTTTGTTATTTGACCCAATCTGAGTTGAATAAGGGTTGTAAGTCATTTAAATATTTTTGTTAAAGCAGATATATTTTACACATGTTTTTTGTATTTTGTTTCATTAACTTTTTTTTTCTACTTTCTTCTTACATTTTAGAGGGTCATTCTCTATACATGGTACATAGTTTCTTTTAGCTTCTCCATTGTTTTGGGAAGTATATATTTTATTTGAAATTTTACAGTTCAGCACCTTTGATTTCTTCTGGCTTCCTTGTTCTCTAGCAAATCTACAGATATGAAGGAAGGACTCAGAACATTATTTATAATGTACTGTAATTTCATCAGCATTGTTGCCAAGTGCTTTATGTTAGTCATATCTTTTAAAACCCATAAAAACCTTGTGCAAGAGATACTTTGTGCCCATTTCACAGATGAAATAACTGAGACTCAGAAAGTCAGATAATTTGCCTCTGATTGAATGACCTGAAGGTGATCCCATCCAAACCTGGTTGGCTTCAGAACCCTTGATCTTTCCACTGTAGGATGCTGAGACTGAGATTTGAATCTTGGGAGGTTGCTATTTTTGGAAGATACCACCCCCTAGTTTGCTGCATCAGCTGTGGTATAGGAGGAACTTTCTGTTCTCCTGGGAGGGGTGTGTGTATGTGTGTGTGGAGGAGGGAAGGTAACAAGATTCTTCCTATTTCCTAGTGTGTGAGACTCACTCATTTTGTTCTAAGGAATATAAGTTATTGCTTCTTTTAGAAAAATGGGACTTTCCCATGATAGTGAGAACTGGAGGGAGAGCTTCATTCCCGTCTTTACCACTTTTTAGATTACTGACGTTGGTTTTAAGTCCCTGCCTCTTTGGAATGATTTTCTTATTTGTTTCATACTCAAGTATATTCTTGACTATTGTTCTCCTCACAAGCCATGGAAGAGATATTTCTTCAAGAGCCTTTACTGTGACTTCTAGTGGGGAGGGGGCAGGGGAAAATCATTTGTATTATGCACCATTGTTCTCCACCTCCAGTAGGAAGAGAAACAGGACCACAACAGAAACCTTCTCTTCTGGCTGTACAGTGAGCTGGTTGACTTCTGTGGCCCACTACTCCCACCCCCTAGAAATTTCCCTGAATGTTGCCACAGAAAACCGCTTGTCCATTCAGTTCCTCATCCGGCAGACAAGCTGATTTTAACCCTGCCTGGTGACTCTCCTTTCTTTGCTGTTATTCCTGTTAACCTGATGGTTTGCTAGTAAGTAATCCTAATGAGTCGAACAGGGATCTCTTGACCCTTTGGTAAACATGACCTTGGGTGTGAGCATTACACTTCAGTCTCTCTGTCTTTCTCCACTGTAGACCAATACCTTTGCAATGAGCTGATAGGCAGGTGCACTATTACAAGATGAACATGGGCATTCCTATTCCTTCAGGTACTCCTTCAAAAAAGGCCTTCTGGGAGAACTGACCTTTGAGTGCCAACCAGATCTGAAGAATGAATTGAGGAGGCAAAATGGCTGGGGAGTGGGGTGGGCAGCACAGGGAGGCAGACAGGAACGGGGAAGGGTGTGTTGGACCGAGGCAACTCCTGCCCCTCAGGATTGTGGGGATTTTTGAGGAATATGAGACACTCTTGACAGTGGATAGGGCTCCACCTAGGTATTTACTGTAGCTAGTACTCCTGTGTGTTTGTATATCCAGAGGAAATTATGATTGGTATGAAATTTTAGCTCTAGAATTTTTGAAATGAAAAGGCTCTCTTTTTTGAAAGTTTCATTCCTTCCTTTCTTCGTTCCTTCCTCCTTCCTTCCTTCCTCCCTCCCTCTTTCCTTCCTTCCTTCCTTCCTTCCTTCCTTCCTTCCTTCCTTCATCAAAAACCTCCATGAAGCACCTGTCTTGTACTCTCCAGAGTTGGACTTGGCCCTGGTGGGAGGCTGGGCTCTGCTCAATTGCCTACTCCATGCTTGTGTGTTCAGCTTACCAGGTGGACCCTCAGTCCAGAGGTGTCAAAGCAGAGAGAGAGCAAAGTCTCAGAGGCAGGCCTGGCTTCCAGTTCAAGAGCGTGAGACTTCACTGGTAGTAATTTTCTCTACAGACATGTCCTTGCTCACATGGAAGGGGAGGCTTGTTGATAAGAGGCAAGAATTTTCAATTCCTTTTATGAAGGATTTTGTGATGAAGACGGTCACTGGGTCAGTCCCAAAGGAGTAGGCTGTCCAGACATGTCGGGATAGATTTCCATTGCTACCCCTGGAGGGGAGTGAGTGTGAAGGGCTGCTTCTTCAGAGGGTGTACTCTCAGTGCAGCTAGGGGAACCAGTAGATACCAAGGCAGTGTCACAGGTGCCCTGACGAAAGGCTTTGGAAAGTCAATGGGAACACACGAAAGGAGGCCCAGCTCTGCCTGGGGTGGCCAGAGAAGGAACAACTCTTAAGCACAAAACAAGTTTTACACCAATCTGAAATGACACTATGATGTCTCTCCAGTCACCACACTTGACTGTGGTGACACAGCCAGACTTCACTCATGCGGTTAAGGCCCGACAGGGGTTGACAGACTCGTAAACAACTGTACTACACAAGGGCTCCATGCCATGAGAAAGGTGTACAGACTGCAGAAGGGGTGATGCCATGTAGGTCAGGACAGCGAGCGGCTAGCAGCTACATGATAAGCTTGCAACAACACTCAGGATGGGCCCTCCCTCTGGGCGGAAGCACTATTCCTTCTGGGGACCAGGTCTTCCCACCAGCTTCAGCCCACCCTCAAACCCACCCTTCCGCTGACAGCTGGGCAGAGGCTGTGGACTTTGCTCACAGCTGCTCTCCAAGCTCATGAGCGCTAGCCTGCTCAGGTCCCCTATATGTGCTCTGTCTGTCCCTATCCTGGTGGAATATGCTGTTCCTAAAAAGTATCTAGAAGTTCAGGATCTGGCCTTGGGGAAAGTACTTAACCACTCCAGGCTTCCACTCCCTTCTCGATAAGCGGGGGTAGGGGGAGATATTGGTGCTACTTCATGGGATTTAAATGAGATGAGAAACATAAAAGGCTCAGCTCAGAAGCTGGCATATAAATACTCCTCAAACTGAAAATAAAACATTAATGAGTGGGGAGAATTGCAGGCAGAGCATGTTAAAAATACAGGTCCCCAGGCCCACTCTCAGTTACACTGATAGCTAATAATCATCAGGATCTTACTATGTCCCAGGAAGGCACCGCTCCAAGTTCTTTTCGGGAGTTACCTTGTTTCCTCTTCGCAGCAACCCTACCAGGTAGGTCCTATTATGATGTTCATTTTTACATGCCAGGAAACTGAGGCTAAAATAGATGAGGCAAAGTGCCTGTGTTCACAAAGCAAGTAAGTGTGTGAAATCAGGATTTGAAACCAGTTAGTCTGACTTCAGGGCCCGTGTGCTGATGCCTCAGCCCCATGCTACTTATAAGGGCTGTGTGTTTCTGGGGCTGGGGGATCTACATTTGTCACCACACCCTATTTGATTAGGAAACATTAGTTCTGTAGATCATGCTTTAGGAAACACTACGAAGTTATTCCATCTCCCTCCGCCTCCGCCTCCAGCATCCCCTGATACTCCTGGAGCTGGCTTACCGTGACCCCCTTCCTGCTGTTGCCTCTCATGGGGGTAAGCAGTTGCCCCCACAAGTGTTTGAAAACATTTCATACAAAGCCTTCTGGGAGTGTGAGTTGAGAACTTTGTCCATGGCCAGAGCCTGTAGATGTCTTTTTTTTTTTTTCCCCCTGTATTTGCACTCCTTTATAATCTGTAGCCTTCAGGGTCTCCTGCTTATCACTTCCTGTCTTGCTATGGAGTAGGCTCCTTCCTGTTTACTATCCTATTTACATGGTACACTTGAGGGAGGAAAGTAGGAGGGAGGGTAGAAGGATCTCTAAGGTCCCTGTTGGATTTCTTCCTATAGTGAGGATTGTTACCAAAGTGTATTTGTGGATTCATTTTCTTTGGAATACTTAGAATATGCCATTTCCTTTGAACACTGGGACACCCTTTTCTCTCAGAGCTTGGTATACATATGTGGCCCTGAGAGGGAATGGGAGAGGGCTTCCGGGGTCCTGCCAGGACCCTGAATTTAGATACAACAGTTGAGAGAGATTGATACACCCCCTCTGGCTGATCACATTTCTTTCTCATTTAAAATCTATTGACCTTGAAGTCGTGAGTTCAAGAGGGTGTTGAGCCTACTTTAAAAAAAATCTATTAATGTCTTCCAGTTACCTTGGAGCACAGTCCAAAAGTCCTTGCAGGGCCTCCAAAGTCTGACATGAATTGGCCCTACCTACCTCTCCAGCCTGTATTTGTCTGTTCTCTGGTTACGGAGAGTCGTTTGGTCACACTGACTTTCTGGTCATTGGATGTACTGGGCTCTTTGCCCATGGCCTTGAGTACTGTTTCTTCAGTTTGTACACCCCTCCCGCCATGACCAGCCCACTTCTACTTTAGGTTTGAGTGCAAGTGTCACTCAGGACAGCCTTTCCTGACCCTCCTGTCATGGCAACCCATATTTTTGCCACTTAGGGCTTATCACATTGTCACTTGTATAATTATTTGTTTCACATCTGACTTCCCCATTAGATACTTCCATGCTGGAATGCACTATGTTTGCCTTGCAGAATTCTGTGTTCCTACTGTTTGGCATGGTGCCATGCACACAGTGGGTGTGCACAGGGAGGTCACAGGGAGGTCAGAGGTCCTGGAGCCTCTTCAGAGGTCTGAGAAAGACTGAGGAAGCAGCTGGGAGGCCTGTGATATTGGGGTGCTGCTAGGAGGCTTGCTTCTAGGGATCTTCCTTGAGTTCCTCAAAAATTGCCGGGCAGAACCATAGCAGCCAGGGTAGGGGAAAACCTGGGAGCTAGGAAGCCAGGCCCTTTCCAAGAATGTATTTTTGTACGTTGGTTTCGGAACAACAAAGGTTATCCCAAGAAAGAGAAACTGATTTCTCAGTAGAAGAACTAGGTACTTCTTATATACTGGTACTTCTTATCCAACAATGGTCAGAACTGGGAGGAAAATCAGAGATGCGAAATTTCCGCAGATATGAGCCTGAAAGTCAGAGAGGGAAAGCTTGTTCCAGGGCATACAGCTAGCTATGGGCCACAACCAGATCTCTTGGCTTCCACAGCAATTCTTATTTCATGACAACATACTGCACTTTGATTTGGGGCCACTGTTGGAGGTGAAAAGAAATCATTAGAAACTGAATGTTTCCTGAAATATCACCTGCAATTTATTGCACTCAGAATTTCACACTGATAAATAACCTCTTTCTCATTAACATGCAGGCTCCCTACAATTAGCACTCTCATTTGCACTATGTAAACAGCTTCTAACTGTGCCTTTTACCTCTTTGTTCAAACAAAGATTTCTGTTAGCAAAGAAACAAGAAGGAAATTAGTAGCAGGTGAGAGCTTATTTTTAATTATATTGAGATTGACTGTTGTTCTCCAAATCTTCTCTAATTCCCCCAAGATATTTATTTGCAGGCCAGAGTTTTCAATCTATTAAAGCAGCAGCCATTTCTGATCTTTATTTACTAAATGAAAACACAAATGGCAGCAGTGGATTTCTGGCTCGGTGCCAAGGTAGGCACAGTGTAGGGGGATGGTGCTGCATCAAGCTTGGATCTGAGAAGCCTGGCAATCAGAGTGAAGTAGTGAATCCAGGAGATGTTGAAGAGCACCAATTTTGGCAGGGGGTGAGCGGAGAGTCCCAAAGTTGAGCCTTTCTCAGTGATAACTCCCAATTTCTACCACCTGAAGTCAAGTTTGAGTTCTTTAGCCAAAGGATTTCAGTTTGTCTCCAAGAATGAGAAACTTTACGTCTGCCATAGATGAAGGGACAGACTTAGAGCATCTTAGGGTCGGAACTTTTCAAAGATTATCTATTGCAACTTCTTACCAAGGGCAAGAATCCTTTTTGAAACATCTGAAAATTGATGCTGTAGGAGCTCCCCGTTTTAACTTGCTAATGTACTACATTCTGAAATTTGTCTTCCCCTAAATCGACATCTTGTCTCCAGCAACTTTCCTTTGGGAAATCCACGTTCCCCAGATCCTAGTACTCACTGAAAGAAACTCCTCCCTCTTTTTCATGACAATCTTATGTCATTATATACATTTGAAAACAGAGCCATGTCCCCTAAATCTGTTCCAGTCTGCATGTGCCTAGTTCCTTCAACTAGTTTTAATGGGACATGATTTCTAGAGCCTTATATTCTGATTCGTTTCCTTTGGACATCAACAGGTGGTGAAGGCCTGCTGCAGTGTGCTGTCAAAAGATGAACACAAGGCTCCAAGCATTATCTGAATTTAGTGCAAAGTCAACATAAACCTTAACACCCTGACACTCAAAGGCCATCCTCCCAGTTGGGGACCTCACTGTGCTCTTAAGTTTTCATCTGTTCGAGGAGTACATTAGAATCCTCTAGGTTAGTTTTTTAAAACCTACAACCTTTTCCTAGGAACAAGAGAGCCCTCTTTCATTATCACAGTTGAGTATAGCATTTCTGAGCTATTTCCATTAGTTGTTAAATAATTTGCATCTTGTAAAACGTTTCACAATTACCCTGAGACAGGCAAAGTCAAGTTAGTTACCTCCATTTCACCAATGAGGAAACTAGAGGTAATGGCTTATGGAATACCATACAGAGTTGGGATTTGAACGTCAGTTCTCTGACGTGGTTCACACCTTGTTTTCCCTACTGCATAGGTGGCTCTCCTTGGCAGGTCATTGGGTTTAAGAGGGAGCAGCTGAGTTTCTGGACAACTGAATAAGGCCTGGATTCCTCTACTCTGCCAAGTAGAGCAGTCCTTCAGGGACCTTTGTCCTCTGTCATTTGTCCAGTGAGGAAGGTTGATGGGAGCACCATCATTGGTATGAAGCTGTAAAATGCAAGGTTTGCCCACATTTATAAACTGAACAGAGAAAGTGACTTTCTGAAGTTTGAGGTGAAGCTTGAATTAAAATTATTTATATTGCACTAATTTGTAATTTATGCTCCAACCACTTCTAGGTGACTTAATTCAAAGTTACATTTTAAAAGAATACTTAAAGGGCCTAATAATACAAAGGGGAGCAATTGTACCTAGAAATCTAAACCAGGAAGAGTCGTTATCAGTTTACAGTTTCCTGGCACCCATGGCAAGAATAGAAACATAATGGGTTCCCCAACTCTTCTTTTCTTGTAAAAGGAAGCAAACAATTAGAGAAGTGACATCTCTATCAACTGGAATCTCTCACTTTCATTGTTATATAAACAATTCTGAACAGCATAACGATCCATCACTTCAATCATAATTTACAAACTGTTGGAGATTCCATTTAGGAGGTCTGGGGTATGTTTTGAGAATTCACACTTTGAAACTGCTCCAGATGCTTCCAGTGATCAACCAAATTAGGAAACTCGTACCTGGGGATGCTTGTTAGAAATGCAGATTTCTGGCTCTGCCCCAGATCCTTACCTTTCTTTTGGGGCTTTTGGCCAGAGCAGTAGCTTGTTAGCTAATAATTGGAGCTCTCCAGTGAGGTCAGGAAGCCAGGCAGTTCTCTGTAAGGGCAAGGAAGCAGCAGCAATGATGTTTTCTGCCAATAGCTAGGGATTTGGACTTGTAATCTCACCAAGACAGAGGATCAGTCCTCCTTTTCATGAACCAGTCAGGATTACCTACAAGCATGGCCCAGACTTCTCATTTAGGTGGCTGTTTTGGTTCTGATCAGTTGTTCAAGGCATTTGTAGCCCAAGGGTTTGACACCACAAGGCAAAAGAGAAGCACTTTTATCCAGGAAGATTTTGGAGGAGGGTCTTGTCAATCATCCGTCTGTCAACAGAAGAAGCTTAATGTGGCTCCTATGGAGTGTTTGATTCTGCATAATACAGCCGTTATATGGTCCCTCTGTACAACTCAGTGTACCGCTGCATGACTCGATAAATTCACCTGTTAGAGTTATTTAATATTGTGCATCTGAATGCTGAAGAGTGTCTGCACATTAGAATTAATGTCAGTCTTGGACATGATAAATATGATTCTAGTGGCTCCTCGGAGAAGCTTCACTAGGGTACCGTTTTATTGTCTGCTGTCTCAAAGGCTTAAATCTTTTTTTCTGCCTTCAGTTCATAGGATAAAAACATGTGAAATCACTGGGATTTATATAGGCAGATTTGGCAGCTCTTTCATTTTTTACTTGGACTGTCAGATATAAATCAATGTTACAGCACTCTTTCCAAGAATGTGTTAGAATGTGCATGTGTTTGGGGAGCAGACATGGTATTTCTATTATAATTTTGTTTGTTAGGTGTGATCTGAATTGTTTGGTTTTGTTTTATAACATTCACAATTTGTGGTTATTTAATTGGTTTTACTCTGTTATCCCTACCCAGTGACTGTCAGGTTTTTTAATTTTCTTTTTCGTTTTTTGTTTTGGTTTTTCTTTGTTTGTTTTTTTGCCACTATGGCTTTATTCTTGCCCAGAATGCCCACCCCCTCCTGCCCATCCTTTAAGACTTAACTCAGACACCACTTTCTTGATAAAGTCTTTTTTGATATCTCTATTCTATATTGATCTTTCTTTAAACTCCTTCAAAATTTGTTGCCAAGACCATACATATACTTAACATTTTATTGTACATTTTCTAGTTATTAAGCAGCTGTATCACTCCATCTAGTACTTTAATTTAAACTGTTCTGTTGGCCAACAGTTTCACATGGGTATCTTATTTTCCCAATTAGATTTTTTAGCGCATCATGGACATAGCCCATGTTTTATAAATCTTTTTTATACCACTCCGTCCCCAGTAGTGTGTGCCCATGGCTAGGCACCTGTAGATATGTCTTTTTCAGGCTGCTGTAACAAAAATACCCATAGACTAGGTAGCTTAAACAGCAGATATTTACTTCTCGCAGTTTTAGGGATTACAATTCCACAATCAAGGTGTTGGCCAATTTAGTTCCTCCTGAGGGCCTGCTTCCTGGTTTGCAGATGGCTGTCGTTGGGTTGTATCCTCACATGGCAGAGAGCAGAGAGAGAAACCAAGTTTTCTCTTGCCCCTTCTCATGGAGGCACTAATTCATCATGAGTGCTCTACCCTCATGACCTAATTACCTCCCAAAGGCCTTACCTCCTAATACCATCACATTGGGGGTTGGAATTCTAATATATGAATTTTGGGGGAACACAAATATTCAGCCCATAGCAAGATGTTTAGGGCATGATTGTTTTACTCCCTCAACACTACAGTTTGTAAAGACTACTATTTGTAACATCAGTCGAAAGAACAGCAAGGATCATTTGATTATAAACTCCATGACGGCAAAAACCATGTATATATTTATCACTACATCTCCAGTATACATCTTCAACTACTTGGACAGATACTGAATTCATTTCTTGAATGATTTCTTCTGTCTAAACCTTATTTCCTCCGAATATGTCTCACATGAACCTTCTGTGTTGAAATGGAAAGCGAGGTATTTATTTCTGGGAAGATAGAAGCTTCTGGAGTTTGAGATTAGCTGGGGCCTATTCTTTTCTTGCCTCTTTCTTTCTTTCTTTCTTTCTTTCTTTCTTTCTTTCTTCTTTTTTTTTTAAGATTTTATTTTTAAGTATTCCCTACACCCAGCATGGGGCTCAAACTCACAGCCCCAAGATCAAGAGTCGCATGCTCTACTGACTGAGCCAGCCAGGTGTCCCTTCTTCCTACTTTCTAAGCTCATCCCTCCCTGTCATCCCAAAATGAACAAAAGAAGCAAAGTGGAATCTCTGCTTCTATGGCATTATTGGCGGGGTGAGTATCTTCCTAATTGAAAAAACCCTCAGTACATTCACTTTGTTTTTAGAAATCTCTAATCATTTGGACTTTCCTGTATCCCAAAGAATTTTATATCCTCTTATACCCTCACAGTATCTAGGGTCCAACATGATATATTGCAATCTACATAAGTTTCATTTATCAGACAAGGTGAAATCAAAACCTTGTTAAGGATGTCCTAGACACAGAGGAAGGGTTCTAAAGCAATGAGAATGAAGAAAAGTCGTTATATACACATATTGCCCTTCAACTTTGAGGGGTTGGAAAGCAGGATAAAACAGACTTTAAAACCTTCTACTCTGAAGTTTTCATATTAGACATGCAGATTGATTACAAGGAAATATGGGAATGTCCCTTTGTCCACCACTCAGTCACCCAGGCTTCCATTTCTTCAGTACATAAATATTTTCCATCTTGTCTCAACTGCTAAGGTCTGGTGGCCCTTTGCTTTTATTTGGCTCATTTGCCTTCCCAACCAAGAGGATTTGTTTGGGTCAGTTTGCCAAGACTCACTCAGTAAGGAATACCTCCTGGATAGTTCGTTTTTATGGGTCCTGCTCATGTAAGAGTTGAGGAACCTCCACACTGTTTTCCAGAGCGGCTGCACCAGGTTGCATTCCCACCAGCGGTGCAGGAGGGTTCCTGTTTCTCCACATCCTTGCGAGCCTAAACTTCTTTTTTAAAGATCCTCAAAAAATCAATCACAGAAATGCAGGATAGGAGGCATATACATTCCTCATTCACTCATTTATATCAATATTTGAATACTGACCATGTGCCAGCCATTGAGATAAGCACTGTATTAATTTGCTACAGCTTCCATCACAAAATACAACAGACTTAATGGCTTAAACAACAGAAACTTATTTTCTTGCAGTTCTGGAGGCTGGAAGTCCAAGATCAAGGTGTCAGCAGGGTTGGTTTCCTTGGAGGCCTCTTCCTTTCCTTGGAGGCTTGTGGATGGCCACCTTCTTGCTGTGTCCTCATGTGGTTGCCCCTCCATCTGTGTGTTGTCTGTGTCTTAATCCCCTCTTACAACAACACGAGTCATATTGGATCAGGACCCACTCATAGGACCTCATTTTGCCTTAATTACTTCTCTAAAAGCCCTATCTCTTTTTTTTAAATATAGTTTATTGTCAAATTGGCTTCCATACAACACCCAGTGCTCATCCGAACAAGTGCTCTCCTCCATGCCCATCATCCACTTTCCCCTCTCCCCCCAACCCCCATCAACCCTTAGTTTGTTCTCAGTCCTTAAGAGTCTCTTATGGTTTGCCTCCCTCCCTCTCTGTAACTTTTGTTTTCCCTCTCCCACTCCCCCATGGTCTTCTGTTAAGTTTCTCAGGATCCACATATGAGTGAAAACATATGGTATCTGTCTTTCTCTATCTGACTTATTTCACTTAGCATAATACCCTCCAGTTCCATCCACATTGCTACAAAAGGTCATATTTCATTCTTTCTCATTGCCAAGTAGTATTCCATTGTATATATAAACCACATCTTCTTTATCCATTCATCAGTTGATGGACATTTAGGCTCTTTCCATAATTTGGCTATTGTTGAAAGTGCTGCTATAAACATTGGGGTACAAGTGCCCCTGTGCATCAGCACTCCTGCATCCCTTGGATAGATTGCTAGCAGTGCTATTGCTGGGTCATAAGGTAGTTCTATTTTTAATTTTTTGAGGAACCTCCACACTGTTTTCCAGAGTGGCTGCACCAGTTTGCATTCCTACCAGCAGTGCAAGAGGGTTCCCGTTTCTCCACATCCTCTCCAGCATCTATAGTCTCCTGATTTGTTCATTTTAGCCACTCTGGCGTGAGGTGGTATCTCAGTGTGGTTTTGATTTGTATTTTCCTGATGAGGAGTGATGTTGAGCATTTTTTCATGTGTCTGTTGGCCATCTGGATGTCGTCTTTGGAAAAGTGTCTATTCATGTCTTCTGCCCATTTCTTCACTGGATTATTTGGTTTTTTTGGGTGTGGAGTTTGGTGAGTTCTTTATACCTTTTAGATACTAGCCCTTTATCTGATATGTCATTTGCAAATATCTTTTCCCACTCTGTCAGTTGCCTTTTAGTTTTGTTGATTGTTTCTTTTGCAGTGCAGAAGCTTTTTGTCTTGTTGAGGTCCCAATAGTTCATTGTTGTTTTTAATTCCCTTGCTAAAGACCCTATCTCCAAATAAAGTCACATTCTGTGGTACTGGGGTAGGGAGCGGGGATTAGTACTTGAACATATGAATTTTGGGAGGACACAATTCAACAAATAACAAGCACAAAATTATGACTTGGTGGCAGATATAATAATAATGAAAACAAGATTTTAACTGACAGAGAGGTCAATATGATTTAACTGGCTGCCTCATGTTGTAGTAATCTCAAGCTGTATGACTGGAAATGTGACAATATAGGTTCTCTTAATCAATTTTCATTTAGTTGACCTAGTGGATTGATGTATTCTCTTGATTACTTCTGTAAGTTATGCCAACCAGTGTCCTCATGCTGAATGCTGGAAACCAATGGGCTCTTCTTTAGTGTGGTCAGGCACTTGTACCTTTTCCAAAGGGGTACATGCTCAACAAGAATCACTTGTGTTTATTCACATATATGGAAAATGACAGTTATACTTGTTGTTGTAATTGTAGAATTCAATTACAAAGTTATGTAAATCAATGAAATATGAATGCAAAAGAGAGTCATTTCTATGAGAACTTTGAAAGTTTTAGAAACATTTGCACCACTAAACACGTAACCTGCTAAAAGAATTGGTGTCCATATGGGTGTGGAACAGACATGGTTCAAGTCCTGGCTCTGTCCCCTATTTAGCTGGTAATTTGGGGCACCTTACTTTACCCCGACAGGACATGATGGTTGAGAGCAAAGACTTAGTCAATTAGAAAAGGCCAGAAGGATTCTGTACTCAGATTGCTTTACAGTCTTTATATTCTTAGCTTATTCCCCAAACTGTAAGCTATATGAGGGCATCAAATTAAGTCCCTTTTTCTCACCATACATGATGAATAGGCAAAGTCTGGCATACTACAGGTGCTCCATAAATATTTGCTTAATGAAGGACCTCTGTTAACATTTTGGTGCATTTCCCTCTAGTGTCTTTTCTGTGTGTAATATATATGTATATTATGTTTTTTTGGAATACATTATATGTATTTTTTGTTCTCTGCTTTTTTCCCCACTTAATCTGATTACCTCCTTAACATTTTCTCATGCTATTAGATATGCTTAAAAAAAAACTGTGTGTTTTGGAATGACAGCTGGTGCTCTGAAAATTTTGTACAATTGTGTACTACCTGTCTCACTTACCTTGAAGGTTCTACAACATGGTGGATATGGCTAAGGGGATGCTGTGTTTGTGAATGGCATCCCTCATGTATTGCTACAGGAAAGAGGTCACAATTGCTGCTTTATTGGCTAGAATGACTTATAAAGAGCATATTGGTTTATTCAATCCTGAAAGTTACTGAAGAGGGTTTCTCCCAGAGACCAAGAGACTAAATAATTTTTATTTCCTGAAATGACTCTCCCCTGGTAAGCTTCATAGGATTTACAGGCACCAGAAACTCAACATGTCCCCAACTTTCTTATCCCTCCATGTTACCCAGGTCAGTCAAGAGTACCACTATTTTCTCAGTTATTTAAGCTACAGACTCTGGGTTCCTCTTTGAGTTGTCCCTCTCTCTCCACATTGAGTAAGTCCTGCCAAAGCCATTTCTGAAAATTCTCTTGAATATTCCCTCCCACGTTCTCTGTTAATTGTGACCTGTCCTCTCTCAGACCTCATCACTAGGACTTTTACAGAATCCTCCTAACAGGGCTCATTACTTTCTGCCTCACCCACTTCTGACTCATTCTTTACATTCCAGTGAGCTTTCTTTCCTCTTTAGTGCAGATTTAATCATATTGATTTTGAATTTTCTGCTCAAAGTCTTTTGAGAGTTTCCCTTGCCATAGAATAGAATTCTTACTTTTTGCTGTGGCAATCAGGGTATTTTACTTCAACCTATATTTCCAGTCTCTTTTATAGTATAAAATATTTTAAATGTATTTTTTAAGAGCATTGTCTTTATTACAGAAAGGCAGATGTGGGTCAAATCCTGGCTCACTTTTCTAGGTGGTAACTTTGGGTGTCTTACTTTCCCTCTACAGAGCAATAACATGATGGTTGAAAATAAGAACCCCTCTACCTGACTTTACCCCTCCACCTGGCTTAACCTCTTACTGGTGGTAAGACCTTGGGAAAATGACTTAAACACTCTGGAAATCAGGTTCCTCATCTCTAAAATGGGCTCTGCACTTGTATGGTTGAATCATTGTGAGGATTAATACATGTGGATCAATACAGGATTAATACACGTAGTTCTTAGAACAGCATCCAATATGTTATAAGTGCTAGTTAGCTGTTTGCTATTATCATATGAGACATGGTTTCCACATCTGTAAAATGGGGATACTACTACCCACTTATCACACAGGAGTACTTTGTAATTAAATAAATTGATATCAAAGATCACTTATGTGAAAGTTCCTAGAACCACCTTTGATACAGATTATATATTGAGTCTTCTCCATTATCTGGACCTTAGAATTCAGTTCTGCCTTTTGGGAACTTCCATAGTCCCTTTTTAGTAGTGTTAGTATGGCACCAATCACTCTATGTTATATATATGTATACATATATACATATATTCTCTTTCTCTCTGGAATATATATGTATGTGTATGTATATTCTACATTGTTAGTTTCTTCTTGAGGGAGGGGGCTATGTGTCATTAATTTCCATATTACTAACTCATGACTCAATCCCTCACATGGATGGGCAAGGCAGTATGGGTAATGATTATAAATGCATCCTCTTGATTCAGACAAATGTAGATGCAAATCTCCCTGACTCTTGGCAGCTATATATAAGATCTTGGACAAGTTAATATCACCCTGCATGTAGGGCTAGTTGAGGAGTAGATGAAGTAAGCAAACATAGAACACAGAGACCTGATCATAACAAGAGCTCAATAATTGTTGTCTAATAATAATTTATAAACATTTGTTAATTTTAATTATTATTTTAGGAATGCATATATAGCCATACTTTAATTCTTTAAAAATTTTTTTGGTTCTTTTATTTTTTTAGATTATAACATAGATAGATATGATCTATGAATTTACCATTTAAGTTTCAGTTACTGGCATTTATTTCCTCCAGAAAGGTGGGATAAGAGGTAAGGACAGAGGTAAGCTCAATAGTGAAAGGCAGGGAGAAGAGAACCTTCCCTATTTTCATTAATAAATAATAAAAATAGGTCACCCATGTGATAAAGGAGCAACCTTTTCTATAATTTCTTTGCTGAAATTGAAGAAATGAAATGAGCACTGACGGAGATGGGTGACGTCACATTGTCATCTGTCATCCCTGAAATACCACTTCCTCTTTGTGGGGGCATGAGGACCCAACACATAAATATAGCTTGGTCACTCACTGAGGGGGCGTCAGCTCTTCAGATGCTCACTTTGAATGGAAGGGTGTCATTGCCAAACAACTGGCTACTTGTTTTTAGGGAGAAGAATACACATAACATGGAGAAATACATAAGACACCAGCATAAGTGCTATTACTTTTCAGACAAACTATCTAAAGGGCCAGATACACTATGCACTCCCCATCACCACCACCCACACACATTTCAATTTACTTCTACAAAAATAAGTTTTACGTGCCACATTTGTGCTGGCCATCCTTCTAGATTCTGTGGGAAGTCACGTTGCGTTAAATGCAAAGATTTCTTGATATAGTAATGCCTTCAAGGTAGTTTATGGTCTAGTGGGAAGACAGAAGTATTCTGAAGTTATCAATAACATGTAAAATAATACATAATAAACTGGTGAAGAGTAAGCAGAGAGCCATGGGACAGTTTTAAGGGAGGAATTGACCAGATGAAAGGAATTAACATTTGTTAAGTAGCTACCATATGGCATATGCTGGCATAGAAATTTTAGATATATTATTTCTTCTACAGAAAAATCAAATGAGGTTGGTATTATGAACTCTTTTACAATTGGCTAAGTTGAGTCTCAGAGAGATTAAGTAACTCACCTATATCATATAGTCAGTGCATATCATACATTAGTTAGGTGGCATGCAAATTAAAGGCTGTTTGATGCCAGTTTTGGCAGTTCCCTTTCTGCTAGAGATAACAGGAGGTAGCTATTGATTGGGGCTTGAAAAATATTTTGACAGAGGGAAAATGAGGGGTGCGGTGGAGGGGACACAAAGAGAAGGCTTTTGCCCTGAGGAAAGGAGGGCATGCCATAAGAGACCTTAATAGCCATGTTGGAACCCCACCTGTCCCATGCACAGCATCCATTCCATCAAAAAAATCATGCATCCTTCCTACGAGACAGAACCTGTACTAGGTATGAGGAGATACAGGTGTACAAGACAAAAATCCTTGGCTTAACTCATATGTCCTTGAGTGTCAAAATATACTCTGTGAAACGTGCAGACGATGTAGCGTAGTCAATGCCTGATGTGGCAGTGGTGGGTTATGAATCATGGTTATTTTACGTAAGAGAGAACAATGGAAACTGAGAAGAAGTATCATGAAAAGGCACTGGATTAGAACTTGGAGGATCTGAGTGCTGATGTTGACTCTACCACTTCCTGACTTTGTAGCTTTGGATAAGTCACATCCATTCTCTGTGCCTGAATTTCTTCATACGAGAAGTGGAGGTTTAGCTTACATGATTTTGAACATCTTCCTTCCAGCTCAAAGTGTACACCGAGGAGCTTTGCTAAATTTACTTTGTTCTAGCAGGTGCTTTCCCCTTTTTTAAGTTTTCTCCTCCACATCTTCCCTAAGATGGCTGATGCTCCACCCTAGGAGCATTTATTGCAAACCCTCAGCCTACCTCAGAGTGAGGGAGCAGAAGATGAGAAAGGGGGAGAGGAGCAAAACACAGGCTCTGTCTCTGAGAAGGAAGGTGGAGTTGGACACAGGCTCAAGGCAGTAACGCCCTGGAGGTCAGCTGACTGTGGCTGGGAAACCCCAGACTGCAAGGTCTCTGAGGCCCCTTCAGCTCTGACCATCTGTGTCACCATGGACGGAAGTGACACTATGGGCCTGCATTATTCACCCCACCACCAACTGTGTTTACAAACCATGACTGGTAAATTCTGGATAATTAACCACTCCTGGATAAAACAGAAAAGTCAACGTGTCCTGGTGCTTCAGTCCAATGGAGATGACAAAAGGTAGAAAACAGATTCATTTGAGGCCAAGTTTACGCATTTGGGTTATTTATTACCACTGGATCCCTAATTCCTCCTTTCCGTGTTTATGATAAATGTCGGCATATTTGTGGACCTGCTAACTACACAAACTAAATAAATAATCTCTTCTCAGAGAAGAGAAGGCTGTTGGAAGGGTGGTTTCCTAGAAACCCTGTGCTTTTACAGAGTATTTAAAAGCCTTACATTCTGATCTTACCTCTGACACCAACTCTGTGTCATCTTAGACAAGCCTTTTGTGCTTGACTTTTGTCATTTGTAAAATGAAGAGGTTGGGTTTCATTCATTAGCTTTGATTACCTTTTTCTTACTATTGACTCTGCATTTTAGAACATTCTCACTCCCAAAAATTTGCGTAAGTAATAACCTATTTTTTCTAGTGCTATCATTTATCATGGATGTGTATCATTTCTAGTGAGAACTTCTGGTCACAGTGAAGTTCTCAGTGTGACCACACTAAGGGGATGTAATTCCAAATGTTAGAGGAGAAACTTGGCCTTTGACCTCACCTGGGGAGACTTGCCACAGGAAAACTTGTGATTTCTGGAAAGATACTGAAAGGTTGAAAAGAGTTTTTATGCCAAAAGCATAAAAAGACCTGGGTTTAGATCCTTATTTTACCATTCAGTAGCTATGTGACTTTGGGAAAATTACTTAACCTCTCTGAACTTCGTTATTCTCATTTATAAAATGGAGATAATCATAGAATTATAGCTACCCCTCGCCCCACCTCACAAGTTTCTTTTCTAGGAGTTAAATTAAATAATACACTTGGAAATTTGTCAAAAACTGCAAAACTCGATACAAATATAAGTTGTTCTTCCTAGTATTATAAATATTCCAATTCCATATGTTCTTAGAATGTTTGACTGCAACTGACAGTTTTCAGACTTAGATTCCCTCATCCATCCTGTTCAATGTAGGACATGATTTGCCTCATCTTTGTCATCTCTTTCTTTCCCTTATTCACAAAGTGGTTCTTTTTTGAAAAAATTGTGCCAAAAACACACATAACATAAAATGTATGATTTTAGCCATTTCAAAATATACAATTCAGTGGTATTTAGTATACTCACAATATTGTGCAACCATGACCACTGTCTAGCTCCAGGATGTTATCATCACCCTGAAAGAAAATCCCATATCCATTAAGAAATTGCCCCCTGTTCTGCCCTCTGTTCTCCCCTGAGCCCCAGGCAAACACTAAACTATGTTCCGTCCATATAGATTTGCCTACTCTGGACCTTTCATGTAAATGGAATCACAGAATATGTGATCTTTTGTGTCCAGCTTCATTCACTTAGTATAATGTTTCCAGGCTTTGTTCGTGTAGCAAGTATTAGGACTTCATTTCTTTTTTTTTTTTAATGATTATTTATTTATTTTTGAGAGAGAGAGAGAGAGAGAGAAAGAGAGAGAGAGAGAGAGATGGAGGGGCAGAGAAAGAGAGAGAGAGAGAATCCCAAGAAGGCTCTGCACTGTTAGTGCAGAGCCTGACATTAGTGCAGAGCCTGACATGGGGCTTGCTCCCACGAACCATGAGATCATGACCTGAGCTGAAATCAAGAGTCAGATGCTTAGCCAACTGAGTCACCCAGGTGACCTGTGGACTTCATTTCTTTTTACGGCTGAATAAGATTTCATTGTATGGATATACCACACAAGTTGGTTTTTAACCTTTGGGTCATTGACTTCTTTGAGACTGTCTGTACACACACAAATACTCTTATCCCCACACAATTGCATGTAATTTTATGCTTAAGACCATTAATGTACCTCAGATTAAAAACTCTTGCTTAAATAAGAGATCATTCTCTGAATCCTTTCATTCACCCCTCCATTCATTCATTCTGGCCATTCACTCATAGTTACTGATTGAGTATAAGGTTCTTTTCTACACTCTACGGGAAATAAAAGTGATTTTAAAAAAGCAGACAAGAGTTTCCTTCATCCATGGAGTTTACTTTCAAGTGGTAGGTGACATACAGTGAATAAATAAATCATATAGTTTATAAGAATGTCATAAATGCTGTGGGGAGAAACAAAGCCAGAGAAGGAGGTAGGATGTACTGAGGAGGCAGCATTGCAATTTTAAATAGGGTAGTCAGGGGAAAGTTCACTGAGAAGGTGACTTTTGGATGAGTATGCGATGAAGTAGCCATGGGCTCAGTCTTATCTATAGGAAGACCTGATCACTGTTGCAAAGATGTCTAAATAACATTCCTTTTTTCCTGTAACAGAGGCAATTCTATCTTTAAGTTATCAAATAAGAATTCATGTAGATGTGGATTTCCACAAATTTTTCTTCCAAAAGTAGTCTAAAGTTCACTATGTTTCATGACAATTGAGAGCACAGGCTTGGGAGTCAGACTATCTTTGCCACAAAAAACCCTGCATACCTTTCTAGAAAGTCAGTTAACCCTTGTTAGTAGCCTTTTCATTTATAAAATGGTAATAATAATCCTATGTATCTTATCCTTTCTACAACAACCCTATTCAATAAAATGAAGTATCTAAAATACCCAAGACCCTTCATGTAGTATAAATTTCCATCAATAAATGGATAGTTTTATTTATTTACAGAACACTTGCTGATTGCTCTTCTTTCCTCAAGTAAAACACTTTTGCATGTTGTTTAACCTCAGGAAGAAGGAAGTGTTCTGCTGTCTGTGTTTTTTCAGTCAGAAAAAGAAGGAAGTGGGAAGGTGTACTATGGGGCTTGAAGAGAATGAGCCCAACTGTTTTTCAGTCCCACAGATACACACTGTTGGTGCTTTACCCCTCTGTCTCTACTTTAAGAATCATGCTGGATTTTCCTGGGATTTGACTTCTTTGTGTCTTGCTTTGGCCTCAAAGGTAGAATTTCCCTTACTTGGCTCCCTCCCTCAATTCCTCCAGGTCTCATGTTCAGAGAATGCTTTCCTGAACTTACTTTTCACCTCTTCTTCCCCAACCCTATCACTTACCTCCCATTGCTTCACTTTCTTTTTCTTCATAGCACTCAAATTTTTTTTAAATCCCCAGTGCATAGAATAGTGCTTAGCACTAGCAGGCATTCAAGAAAGTATTTGTTGAGTAGGCAAATGTATTGAAAATCATGGAAGCCACAAATTTTGAACTTTCTACCCATTTGATGTTGGGTGTGACTAGATGACTTGCTTTGGCCACTGAGCCATGTGAGTGTAGGTGACAACATATCAGTCTTGGGTAGAAGCTTAAAAAGCCAGGACATGCTCTTTTGCCTTCTCTTTTCCTCTGTCAGGCAACTAGCAACATTTGAAAGAGTGGCTACATTGTCATCCTCGGTCCCAAAATGATTACAATGAATGGAGCTTCTCCTGTCCTCTTGTGATAAGTATGTAATATGAGCAAGAAACAAACCTTTGTTGTTTTAAGTCACAGAACCTTGTACGTTGTTTGTTACCTCAGCATAACCTAGACTATCCTGACTGATAAAAGTGCCAGCCTTATAATTTAGTCTTATTCTCTCTTCCCAAGAGAGAGATCTAGGTATCATTTACCTTCAAATAAAAGTTCATGATTAGAAAAAAAAAAAAAAAAAAAGATGTGGTATGACAATATCATGTGGGTCATATCTGACTTATTCAAAGAAGTCTGCCAGAAAACCCTTCATCAGCTCCTAGTTCATGTGCACTTCAGGCGCTGAAGAATGAGACTAAGTTTCAGAAGTCATTTCCTTCAGGGATCAGAGGTCTCTCGACATGAGACAGCCCTCACCAAGCTCCATTTGTTCTTTTTCAGTTTCTGCTGCACTGACCAAGTCTGTGCTGCTTCTGATAATTTTACCTCTTTTATGTCAATGAGATAGACAATTATCTTAATACTCAGACAATTATCTTAATACTTAATAATATTAATTTCAGTTTAATTGTTTGAAGTTTAGTGTAGTTGGGAAAATAAAACCCCAAAGACTTGGCATCAGAGAATTTTGGTTTAAATATCTATTTACTAGCTCTGTGATTGTGGGTAAATTGCTTAGCTTTACGGAGTCAAAGAATCCTAGTTATAAAAGTGGGATGACAATGTGAACCCATGACATTTGCAACCAAAATTCTTGGGGCAAGATGTGTTTTTTGGATTCTGAATGTTTTAGATTTTAGAAAGGTAATATGTTATATATGATATATAGGTCAAAAAAAGCCTGACAGGACCTAGGAAGTCCTCCAAATGCAAATGTATTAATATTTCTGTAGCAAAATGTATAAATATTTATGTAAGTAGGATAAAGACTATGAAGAGGCTCATTTCAGCTCAAATCAGGCTTTTCATCATATGTGTTTCCCTTAAACTTTTGGTTTTAGAGTTTTAAAAAAATTATGGATAATGTATTGTAGACCCAGTTTTCAAGTTGTCATACAGAATAAATGAAATAACGTGTATGAAAAGAACATTGTGTACAATGTCACCATGAAAATAAGAATTGTTGTATTATCTCAGCACAGAATCAGTGGTTCATTCAACAAAATTCAACAATAACAGTAATATTCAATAAGCATCTACTATGTGTTTGTCATTGTTCATGGTGCCGGATCAAGGATCCATTTAATCCACCCAGCCTCTTGCCCAGAGGATGCATGTGTTTCTATGCAATATTTTCCTAAGTGTGTGCACACACAGAGTCCATGTCTCAATTGTTTCTTAGTCTTATTAAGATACTTCACTATTTGGGGCTTTAAAGAAATACTTCAGATAAATTAAATTTTCTACTTTTCAGAACAAACTAGCCCTAGAAGGTCTTCCGGTGAGTCACATTCTGAGCAGGGAAATCTGGCATTGAGGCATAATTAACATTCTGGGTTGCCCCCAGTTTCTATGGAGATGAGTCTAGCCCCTTGGGGGAGGAGTGATGGATGTGTAATCTCCAAGATAAGTAACTGACAGGTAAGAAAATTTCCTTTCTCAAATGCATTAATTATTCACATTCATTATTCATCAAAGACTGTGAGTTTCCATTTAGAAATTGGACCAAATAGAGCAATTCTCTCCTGTCCACCCCTCATAATCAAATTTTTCCAGGTACTGCTGAGCATTTGAGTAGGTCTGCTGTTTGGTCTGTTTGTCTAATGTTGCTGGGAGATGGAATGAAGATTAAACACCTTGTTGCCTACAATAGCACAGACTTTTGGGGGTTTCAACTTTCCCAACCCCTGATATTTTCTTACTCTCATTTCTTTCTTCTAGAATGTAAGCTTGGTAAGAGCCCAGATTTTACCTGTCTTGTTCACTATCATATTCCCAGCCCCTAGAATAGGATATAGACACTTGATTAAGTATTTATTAAATAAGAGAATGAAAGGAAGAGGTTTGGGTTTGGGTTTGGGGATGGCAGAACCCATGAGAGTAAATGCACATAAGGATTGTAATATGGACAATTAAGCCCTAGTTCTTTAAGGGGGATTGCTATCTTCATCCTCCTCTCCCTCACTAAATGACAACATACAATGAGACACAGAGATAAGGCAGTGGGGGCAAGACCCTTCACCCATTCCAGGATAGGCATCCCTTGGCACATCCTTTAAATCCTTTCTTATTGCAAATGCTTCGTTTTAATCAACTTATTTGAACCTAGACCTGTTTTTCTTTTCTTTTCTCTCTCTCTTTTTTTTTTTTTTTTTTTTTTTACCTGAAGTGTATCCTAGAACCATGATCAGTTAACTATAGATTACTTCCACAGGCCAGGCTGTGAAACACTACAGAGTGCCTAGTACCAGTGTCCAACATTGGTTCAAGGTCAATTCTCCAAAAATTAGTTTGCAAAAAGCAAATTCTCCAAAGGCTGGTTTGTCCTATGGCCAGTTTCCCAAAAGCAGGTTTTCTGTGATCAACTTAAAGAGTGGATAGCCATTGGTATTCGATGGCAGGGTTTCAAAAACTCCCACTGAGTTTTTCAGTGGTATCTTTTTGTTCCATATTACTGTTAGTTTCATCAGAGCTGTGTCTCTATGGCAGGTCAAGGTTTCTTGCTGGTAGGTTTTCTTTTCATTGGATCTGTGACTTTTGGGCATGAGGATTTCTTCATGTATAGTATTTCCAATCAGGCATTGTGCAGGTCTCAAATGTTGAAGATGGTATAAAAGATAGGGCAGTTGTCTGCTGTCTAACACATTCTAACTCCACTTTACTGCCTAAATACTTATGGACTGATTCAAACAAGTGGATATTTTGTTTGGTTTTGAGCATTGGAGAAGCTTCAGGATCTGTGTTATTAAACACAGAAGAAACTGATGTCCAGTCCCCCTGAACTGAAAGGGCCAACATGACTGAAGAGAAGCAGTTTGAGGAAATCTAAAACTAATTGTGCTTCTCAATAGCACATCCTTTCATTAATAAATTATTTCGACATGTACTGAGTCCCTTTTTAGTGCTGGGCCCTATTCTAGGTACTTGGAATAAAAGAAAAATAAGGCAAGGTTCCTACTTTGGAGACTAGTCTGCTATGAGTTTCCTGGTAAGATATAGGGCCCATTCTGTTGAATTCATTTAACTTTTTTTTTTCCTTTCAATTTTGTAGTCATTCTTTTAGCCTGTTCCACCTTCTACTTTGACAGGTATAATAACTTATGTGTCTTAAACATACTGGACATAATCTTCATGGCAGATCTTAATAGTTGTGAGAATGCCCTTACTTATCGTACAAATGCTGACTGCATTGTTAGAAACTATAGTTTCATCCCCTCAGCCTCTTCCTGCCCTCTCTTTCCCTGGCAGCGCTGTCCCTTCAGAGACCATGTGAATCTGAAGATCGGTATTCAAGTCCTGCTCTTCCTTCAGAAACTTGGACTCTGCATTTGTTAAGTGGGCTAATGAAGACTAACTCACAATGTTATTGCAAGTATAATGGAGCTAAGAGGACTTTGTAAGCAATAAAGCATTAATGTGAGAGGTTATAATAGATTAGAGCAAGTCAGGTTCTAATGCACAGATAAGGAAATAGAACAGCATGGAACACAGAGAAGAGACAATTAGGGAGATCAACAAGCTTTTGCAAAGCAGGTATGGTGAACTTGGCCTTGAGATTAGGGAATCTGTAGGTGAAGAAGAACATTCCAGAAAGGAAAACAAACAAACAAAACAGCTGGACAAAGTCTCAGAGACACTAAAAAGTCTTACATGTTTGGCAAAAAAACTAATAAGAGTGATTGTAGATTGGGGTGAAGTCATAGGTAATGATAAATTAGCTATAAGCCAGTTCCTGAAGAGGTCTTAATGCCATGTTAAAGAGTCTGAGCTTTATTTACAGAGCCACTGAAAAGTTTCTTTCTGAAAATAATTTCTTGTGTGAGCCAATATATGCCAAGCCTATTGTAAGCACTTGTGATTTATCAGAAGACTAAAAAGAACATCCATGCACCCAATTTAAGAAATAATTTAAGAGATTACCGATCCCCTACGAAACTCTGTGTTCCTCTCCTCAGTGGAACCCTAATTCCTCAAGAGTAACTCAGACTCTAAATTTTTGTGTCTGTCATTCTCTTGTTTTTCATTACAGTTTTATTTGTATGTGGGGAAAATAGGCTCAATAAATATTTGATGGATAGAGAGGTGAAAATTCATGTCCTGTGTGGGTGGTCTCCAGCAGAAATTGCTCGCATTTGTGCTGCCATCATCATTCCATGCTCTTACCATGTCTTCTCCTCTCAGGTTTCTTCATTTACCTGCTGGTGTGAGTCTTTATCAAATAGTTGTGTTTGTTATCAAAACAACTTTATGCAGATTACTCTCAGAACCCCTTTTAACATAACAAGGACTTATAATCTTTATCTCTTCTTCCCGTCTTTGTCCACATTAAGTGGCGTTATTATAATGGAAGCTATTTTGTTTTTTCTGCTTGAGCTTTTTTGCTTTGTGTTATTCTGTCATTTCTGAATTTCTAGATAGTGTTTGTATTAATTATTTTTATGACTTCCCAATATTCTATCAAGCAAATATATTACAATTTGCTTTATCATAATTAAATTGCTGGATATTCAGGTTGCTTCCAATTTTAAACTATTATAAGTAACATTGCTATAAAACATTGCCTTTCTACTTATAAGATTCTTTTTCTTGTTTTGAATTATTTCCTTAGGATATATTTTCATGAATGAGATTACTCAGTCAAAGGCATGATTAATTTTGTGGTTCTTGTTACCTGAGGGGCTTGCTTGACATGAAAAAAAGTTGTTTATTTTTCTGACTATAAAAGTAATTCATGCTCATTATAGAACACCTGGAAGACACAGAAATGCGTAAAGAGAAAACTAAAAATCTCTCTTAATCTTATCCCACAAAGATAACCATCATTAACATTAAATTTTTGTTTAATCTATCATTAACATTTTGGTATATTTCCTTTAACTTTTATAAATTGGGATCATATATTGTTTCATATCCTGCTTTTTAAACTTGACTGTCAGCTCTTCCCATGTCACTTAATAGTTTTCAAAGAAAGTGGTATTTTTTAATGGCCACATAATGCTATGTTGTGTGGATGGCTATCAATCCCTACTTACTGAACTTTTTACTGGGATAAATAATACTATAAATGAACATCCTGATATAAACCTTCATGAGAATTCTGGTTATTTTCTTAGGACAAATGTGTGGAGGCAAAGTGCTAGAGGAAGGATACAAATATTGTCAGTGCTTGATCCATACAGGAATCATGAGCCTTGATTTATATTCCTTTGCTACTCTGTGTTAGTTTACTATTGCTGCTGTTAAATTACCGCAAAGTTAATGGCTTAAACAAATTTATTATCTTATGGTTCTGGAGGTCAGTGTATCTCACTGGGTTAAAATCAATATATCAGCAGAGGGGCGCCTGGGTGGCTCAATCGGTTAAGCATCCGACTTCAGCTCAGGTCACGATCTTGCAGTTTGTGGGTTCAAGCCCCGCGTCGGGCTCTGTTCTGACAGCTCAGAGCCTAGAGCCTGCTTCAGATTCTGTGTCTCCCTCTCTCTCTGCCCCTCCCCCACTCATGCTCTGTCTCTCTCTGTCTCAAAAATAAATAAACGTTAATATATATATATATATATATATATATATATATATATCAGCAAGGCTGCATTCCTTCAAGAGGTTCTAGGAAAAATCCATTCCCTTGCCTTTCCCAGTTTCTAGAGGTTGCCTTCACTCCTTGACTCATGACCCCCTTCCCCCAGTTTCAGAGCCATCGTGTTGGACCAAGTCCTCACACCACCATCTCTCTGGCTTTTTTTCTCCTGCTTTCCTCTTCCCCTTTGATAGCGGAAAAGTGATTACATTGGGCCCACCTGGATAATTCAGGATACTCGCCCTCTCTTAAAGTCAGCTGTTTTAGCAACCTTAATTCCCCTCCTGCCATGTAACCTAATGTATTCACAGGTTCTGGGATTAGGACATGAATAACATTGGGGTGCCATTATTTTACCTACATTCCTTCCTTTGGGTATTGTCATTCTACCTCCCATTGCTTTGCTTTAGTTAAGAGTCAGCTCCACCAGGATTCAACAGAAAGCCAAAAGTTATTTGCTCCTTAACTACATGTAAGACACTTCACCAGATACAAAGCCCTAAAAAACTTGCTCTGATGGAGGAAACATTTATTTACACAAAGACCTTAGTAAAAGCAGAATATGATTAAGTGACAAATGGTAGTTCCAAGTAACTCAAAGGAGCACAGAGGACAGCCAATTAATATTTATTCAGGAAAGCTTCCTGGAGGAAGTAACATTTGAAGTGAAATTGTAATGATGGCTAGAACGTTCATAGGTAGAGATGGGAAATGACATTTTAGATAGAAGGACTGGAATGACTAAAGGCACAGAGAATGTGTTCAGAGATTGATTAGTCTAGGAGAGTGCTGTCTGATAGAACTTTCTATGATGATGGACATATTCTAGATCTGTGCTTTCAATAGGGTAGCCACTAGCCAAATATGGCCATTGAGCACTTTAAATGTGACTGGTGCAACTGCAGAAGTAAATCTGTAATTTAATTTTAATCTATTTAATTGTAAATAGTCACATGTGGCTAGAGGTTGCCATTTGGATCACACCGATCTAGAGTAACTGCAACAAGGGATCCTTTGGGAAAGGGTTTTTGAAGACTGCATTGGAGGATTTACTGAGGCAATGTAATATAATAGAGGGCCTTGAAAACCATGCATTGGCTAATAGGGAGTCATTATAGTGTTCCGAGCTGGAGAGTGACATGATCACAAGTATGTCAGAGTTAAGAAACTATTCTGATGGACTTTGGAGGATGGGAAGAGGAGGAAGTTTAAACCCAGTTGATACCAGGACTGATACATGAGACCTATTAAGTTCTACATACTTCCTAGTCAGTGTTGACATTTTAGGGTGACTTTGTTTCTCTCTGTGCTCTGGGCATAATTAGTATGCAGGTATCTGAGATATTCACATAGCCCTTCTGATTGGCTTCTTAGCACTACTGGATACTTCCTGTATCTTTTTTTAAAATATAATTTATTGGCTAACATACAGTGTGTACAGTGTGCTCTTGGTTTGGGGGATAGATTCTGTATAAAATGTATTAGGATCTGGTTTAGAATTTTCCTAGCATTTTTATGCCTTTTCTTTCAAATTTTAACTTAAAGCAAGTGATTGTAAGGGCTATGAGGGCACAGGCCACATTACTCACTTTTGTATTTCCAGTTCCTTGAAAAATAGTTGGCATAGTTTAACTGCTCAATAAGTATTGTATAAGATCATGTCTTATTAGGTTGATGAAGAACCTTGTGGTTCTGTTAAGATTTCCTCGTACCTTTCCAAAAGCCCATTGTCAACCACAGTCCCGAACAGACTCTCACACCCCTCCCTCTTATGTAGCCAAATGTTCACCCCCTACAATTGCTTGTCTTTCAGGGTCACACCTTTCAATTGGAATAAGTGGGCCCTCTAGTCTCTTAGTTTTTATCCAGTACTTCAAGGTGACAAGAGAGATATCCGTAGGCTTTTGGATGCTTTATGGATCTATAAACATGTGTAGTAGTTGGTGTATTTGGGAAGCCTTGTCATCTCTGTGACATCTCTTGACCATATACTCCTCACACCCTGTCCATCCAGGCTACCTCCCCCTGACTCAGCAGAGGCAAGTCAACCTTGGGTATGGAATGCTTCTCCTAGGCAGCTATCACTGATATCTTTGTACTGCTAGTACATAAAAATCCTTCTTTTTGGGGGTTGAAAAACTAGTTGACCACTCATTTTGGCACTATTCTATATTATAATTTTATTATTTCCTATGCATATATCTTGTTCTTTCTTCTCTCCTCACTATAGTATAAGTTCCTTAAACACAGATGTAGAAGAAAACAAAGACCACCCAAATGAGAATAAGCAAAGGCTATTTATTCAGAGTTTGCTGTACTAAGGGAGTCAGCCACCATCACTTGGGTTGAGCAGAGATTCAAAGGCAGGCAGCAGAGTGGAAAAGTTTTATTAGTGGGAAATAGGGAATGCTTCAAGTGTGCCCAGATTGGAGGCCATTGGCATAGGGAAGCTGGAGGTAGACTAAAGGCAGAGCATTCTATGTGATTGGTTAGGAGTGTGTATATGGCTTTCTTTGTTTGGTCCTAAATTGGACACCAGAATAAAAAATAGGGAAGCTGTCAGTTATTAGTCAATTTCCACCATGTGGGGCTGATTGCTGTAGAAGTCATTGTTTGGCTTACTTGACTATCGATTATAGATAGTGGATTGCCTTCCTGGATTGATGGCTGCAGACAGTGGGTCAGAGTTCTGTTTTCATATATAGTCTGGCCATTGTCCCTTTGTATATTCAATCTCTCACAGGGACCCTGTCTTATGCTTATGTTACACCTGGCCTTCCCCCATGTTCTTCTGGTTCTCTGGTGTTTATTACATGCCCAGACACAAAACAGGTGTATGGCAAACTTTGGTTGAGTGATGGGGCTGCACATCAGGTAGAAATGAACACTGAACTATGAGTTGGCTTGGGTAAGTCACTCAGTTCTATTCCAGTAGATTCCATCGCATTCACATTTATAGTATCCCTGTGATATGTCAACCCCTAAAAGACATGCTGATGGCTCAAAGAAGGATGAGACAAAATCCCTGCCCTCAAGCAGTCCTTGACACATCCCTCTTAAACTTTAGGTTTTCGTCTATAAAATGGCAACAATAATTGCATTAAGCTGTTGGGAGGGTATAATCAGATAAAGTACATGAAGGCATGCAGTACATTGGAAAGGGTTATATACTGTGAGGAAGTTTTGCTATTTTAAATGTCTAACAATTGTCTTTCTGAAAGGACAAAGTAGCTTCAGAAGATGATACACCTTGGTAAACTTTTCCTCCATTTTCTAGAAGTATAATTTATGATATAACCACTCCATGTACAGAGAACCTCTGCATTTCTTTTTCTAGATTTTTACTGAGGGATCTGGGTATAATTATACCTCTGTCTTTTCGGGGGGTGATACAGTTTCAAAAGCCTGTTTAAAGGATTTCTAGTTGCCAAGCTGTCCTGTGAACTGGCCAATACGATTCCTTGAATCATCGCCCAGTGCGGACCCAATTTATATTTGGAATTTCATGCCATCTTGAAGGAACATCATCCAGTGCCAGGGTCTTCTTTGAGCTAATTGGGCTTTGGCAATGATGTCATTCCACGGTGGGCGTTTGTCGAGACTATGGCAGTGATAACGCAAGTCTCATTTTCGGCAGCGTGTGCCCATGTGTGCAAAAGGCTGCTCCCCTCCCTCACATGCAATCACTCCTCCTGCTGCAGCTTCACTTCTGGTCCCTTTCTGAAGATGAGAGATCAGTAGGCTATTTATACCCCATGGCTAGAAACATTCCTCTCCTTCTAGTCTATGTGCAACTACTTCTCCTGTTATTAGTATGGCTTAAAATGAAATTAGGAAGAGTAACCATCAAACTTACCGAACTTTTGATAAGCAGGAAACAGTCTTAGAATCACAGAGGGAAGTTCTCTCCTAGGGTTAAAATTATAGGTGTTGGAATCAAGCAGCTCTGCTTCGAATGGCTGCCCAGCCACTTGGAGCTGTGTATTGGACAAGGTTGTTAACCTACACCAGCCTCAGTTTCCTCACCAGTAAAAGGAGGGTAATGCTTTTTGTCTCATAAGCTTATGGGTGAAATGTAAGCCAGATTTATGGTTGTTCCCCTATGTCTGCTGACTTTGCTGACCTCAGACTTTCTTTCTATCCTGTGAAATAATCTTCAGGTCCCATGAACAATGGGGAATAGGGAAGAATTTTCTGGTGATTTTCCAAGGAAGATGGAGAAGGTTTCATTACATGCCTCACTGTGGGTTTTCGCAATCCCTAAGATCCTTCCAGAACACTGTCCTTAGCCTCTACTCTAGTATTTCTGAACAATTCAGTTCTGCCCCAGACTTGCACACCATTGCAGCCCACAGCCATCTTGCTACTCAGTGGTTCAAAACCCTGCCGTTAAGTGAACACCTGACTGTCTGTCAGAAGCAACTTTAGCACTCATCCCTTGTTACTTAAGTATGTCTTTTGGGGTCTCATCTCTCACTCACATCATTTATCAAAATATTCCTTGCAGTAATATTCAAGTTTTCCCCTTTAGAGGCATCCTAATGGAGAATATAAAAACAACTTCCCTCATTTTGCTGCCTTAGTTTTATATTACATAATGCATACAAAACACTTAATGCCAGGTAGAAGTACTCACAAACACAGTAGTACTCAGTGAACAGAAGTTCATTGTTTAGGCCAAGTGAAAGCAAGGTAGTGAGATACACAGCTTTGATATATTTGGAACAACTGCTACATTTAAAAATTATATCTTGTAGTTGTTTCTTAATTATTTACATTCTATTAGAAAAGGTATCAGCAATTCTAATTTGAAATGCCCAAGGCATCAAAGGCAATAAGGGTGTGTCCCTGCAGACTTACAGCTTGGTAAGCCATCATCATCATCTTTTTTTTCCTTGTACAGTCAGGTTAAATGACTTTCCTAAGTTTACATCAGCCTCTAAATTGCAAAGGTATGGGCTACGATGTGGTTTTGTTAAATAAAATAAATACTTGACTGCCATTCTGTTTTCTCCTACAGGGAAGTTGCATGGACCCCAACCCACAATGTCCCATGGTCTCTCAGTGTCCCTCAGAGAGTACTCATTGATGTTCCCAGCTGCTTTAGTCTCTTCTTTCTGGCTCTTAGCAAGTCTGTTTGGACTTCTTTCTACCACTGTGTGGTTTGTCAGCTGTTCTGCTCTCCTGGTGACTTTTTATCCATTTAACAACAGAATATGTGCTCTGGGCCAGACACTCAGGCAGAGGCTGGGAAAACAGAGGAGAGAAAACACAGCTCTCAGGTGAACCCAACTATGTCACATGGAGTAGTGAGCCATACAGCACTGGATGAGCTAGCGTTCAAAGCAGGGCAGGATGGGAGAGATTCATTTCGCCTAGGAAGCGGGGAACCAGGGAAGGTTTCAGGAGCTCTGATGTTTGATGTTCCTCTGGGCTTTGAGGAACAAGAAGAGATTTTTCTAGGCCATGAAACAGATGATGACCATCATTCCAGACTTTTTGGGTGTAACAGCCAAAATCAAACTTCAAGGGGTAAAGGAAACTCAAGGGAACGGAAGTAAGACCTTTTATTACATCATCTCTTCCCATGTGGAGACCCCGTTCAGCACCAAAGGGCTTTGTATTTTCCTTTAATAAGGAAGACCATTCCCTTATAAATAAAAGGTTTTTTTCCTTTTATACAGAGAGGTTAAATGACTTGTCCAAGTTTGTATACTGAGTAGGTAACAGAGTCTAAACCCATTGCTACCGCAGGATTTAATCTCTAGTTTGCGGTCAATAGCCAATATTTATTGCATGAACAATGAATGAATGAATGAATGAATGAATGAATGAATGAATGAAAAAACCCAGGTCTCCTGACTCCCATATAGTATGATTTCTGCTACTTGGCATTTATTGCTGTTGTCATTTGGTTACACACTAGCTGATTATTATCACCATCCCAGCAACATCCCAAGGGATATACCTTGAGATCTTTGTGGTTCCCCAAATTCATGAAAACATCTATAACACATAGATTTTTCTTAATATGAACATTTTACATAGGGCAGGGAATCCACCAAACAGTTTTAAAAATTGCTTTCCATTCTTTCTGCCCCCAGTCTTACTACCTTTCAATCTCTCCTGCCCACAGCCATCAGGGGCTTGGCTTAAGTGTACCTTGAACTATGCCCCTCATATGCTTTCCATGTGGCCTGTCTGTGGTTCCAGGCCAAAGTGCTTCTCCAGCCCAGGGTTAGAGCCTCCAACCTGCCTTCTCATCCTTTCCTTTTACTTAATTTATTCTTGCATTAATTCGACAAGTATTTATGGAGCTCTTCTTAAGACTCAGACCCTGTGCACTGACAATCCACGGGTAAAGAGAAAAGACACTGTCTCACCTCATGGTGCCCACTATCCAGTGGAAGAAACAGTAGAAAATGAAAGTTGTATTATGTTATGGTTTATATTATGTCATGGCAGTTTCGCTAAGTGCCACAAAAGGGAAGTATAGGGTGGTGAGGTTGTTTAGCAGGGGAATCTAATTTGTTTAGGAGGGTCAGGAGCACCTTCCCTGAAGTGCCACCTTTGGGGCGGGGTAGGAAATAGCTCAGCAAAGAGACGGGGGACAGTGGGGGCATTCCTGGCAGAGGGCACAGACTGGGTAAAGGCCCCGAAGTAGAACAGAAGTTGATTTTCCCAAAGAGATTTAGAAAGGGCTTGTGTGGCTTGTAACAGCTTGGTTCAGCTACAGCTTTGTGACGGTTTCCTACTACACTGGGAGCAAAATCCAAAGTCCTTATTCTCATAAATCAGACCACACGTGGCCCAGAACCATACAGCAGCTCAGCTCCCTCTCCCACTGGCCTCATTTTTCTATTCTTCAAAAATGACAAACAGTTCATTCTCTGGGCAACTGAGTTTTTTCTCCCTTCTACCTATACCACACGCATAGCACATATCTTCATAGCTCACTCCCTCATTTCATTTGAGTTTGCACTAAAATGTTATCAAAGGGGCCTTCTCTGCTCCCTCTTCCTGTGACAGTGACCCTCCCTTGCTCTCTGTCCCGTTACTCCGCATGTTATTCCTCATCACACCTACCACCACCCGGCATATCTTTTTTATCTGTTAATGATCTGGGTCTCTCCCCTAGCTTGTAAGCGTCATGATGAAAGCTACCTTTTTGGACTGCTATATCCTCAGCATCTAGAACAGTGCCTGACTCACAGTTGGCACTCAGTAAATAAATAAATACGTAAAACAGCTGAAGGGGAAGGGTGATACAGGACCAGATTGGTGAGAAAGCCAGGAGCCAGTCCCTTTGACACATACCATATACTTTCATGCCTCTGACTTGCTCATGCTTTTCCCTCTGCCTGCAATGCTCTTCCCCACCCCCTTCCACCATCATCTGCCCCATTGGAAGTCCCATTGACATAGCCGTTGCCTGAACGTCCACATGGCATTTAATTTCTCTTTGGATTCTAGTGAGTGGGATATATGTTTGACTCCTGTCCTCAAATAGACAGCTCCCTTTGGATAAGACCATACTGGGTTCATACCTGTCCCTGGTCCAGCATAGAGTTTGGCGCAGAGTAGGCACCCAGAAAAGTCTTTGCTTACTTGGATGACAGGTGGGCAATAATCTAGGAGAACTAATAATCCAGGTCAGGAATTATAATAAGGTCAGGTTGTCGGGCCAAAGTCATGGCCGGATTTGAAGGAACATACAGTTAAAAGTATGAACTCAGAGACTTGGTGCCTTGGGTTTTGAATCTAGCTTTGTCAGTTACTAGTGATTTACTTAAACCTTAAAAGCCTTCATTTTCTTATTTGTAGAATGGGCATAATAAGAGTACCTCTCTCATAAAATCATTACAAAATTGACATTAATCACAGTATGGAAGTATTCAGAACAGTACAAGGAATATAGTGAATACTATATACATGTGTTTTTTAAAAACATAAATAAAAAGCCTAGGATACTGTCTACAGGCAAGAGACCTCAAAATCCAGGGGAGGTCTGACCTTGGTAGAGGGGCGGCATTTGGAGATTTACCTGGGAACCCTGGATGGACAGTTGGAGGCAAGGAGCTCTCGGGAGCCAAAGTCCAATGGAGACTGAGTCCAGGAAGCGTCTTCCCCAAGCTCCCACTGTGGCACAGGAATGGTGACAACTCAAGTGATCCCCAGTCCAGTGCTCCCCCTTCTACTTCCCCACCATCAGTGGGAGCTAATAACTGGCATCCTAGGTCCCAGTTTATTATTTATTTTCTTGTTTATTTCCTTGCTTGTTTCTCAGAGCACTTGAGGAAGCTTATAGAAAGGACTAGAAGGCAAACTATCAATTAAAAACAAAATTAGGACTAGGAAACATACATTAAAATAAGAGGCCAGAATGGTGATGAGGAAGAGCGATGATGACAGATTACAAGGGTCTATGCAGTTGTTGTTCTTTTTAAGATTTTTAAAAATCTTTATTTATTTTTGAGAGAGACAGAGACAGAGCGGGGGAGGAGCAGAGAGAGAGGGAGACACAGAATCTAAAGTAGGCTCCAGGCTCCGAGCTGCCAGCACAGAGCCCGATGTAGGGCTCAAACCCATGGACCGTGAGATCATGACCTGAGACAAAGTTGGATGCCCAACCGACAGAGACACCCAGGCGCCCCAATGCGGTTTTTATTTTTATGTGCAAATTAAGTTCTGAGCTTCCTAACGGCCAATGTGAAAAGAGGCACAGGGTCAGTTATATAGAAAAGAAGACCCAAGTGTTTTTCTAGTTCTTAGCCCTGAGAGAAGTCCCTTATTTATGCCAGGCTTTTTAGGATGACATTGCAAACAAACTTTTTCTTCTGATGATCTCCATTCTTCTGCCCTGGAGCTGTCTTGGCTGATGGGTTGTCCAGATTTCTTCCCTAAGGTGGTTATGAATTCTGAATTTGCTTAAAAAATCTTATATCCTCATTCTGACTCTGCTGTGATTATGGGGTTCCCCTGGTCAGCCAAGAACTACATTTGTGATTCAACCTTTTAGAATTTATGGTTCTTGAAAACCTTAAAGGTCATCAAGTCTAACATCCCCATTCCACTCACCTTCTGATGTTTGAATCTTCTCTGCAACAACTCCATCAAGTGGCCATCCCGATTTTTCTTGAATGCCCCCAGTGGCAGGGAGCTCACTACCTTAAAAGGCATCTCATTTCATCTGTCCATGAAGTTTTGTTTCTATTGACTTGACATCTGAATCCTGGCCATACTTACTGAAAGTGACATTTCATTACCGAGGAAAGAAATCAAGTCAAATGGCCAGCAGGAAGAAACTCTGGGAATCCTGAGCTTCCTTAGAAGTAGACTTTTGTTCAAATAAAGTGTTAAAATTAAAGCAGTATATATCTGAGTGGGGCCAATTGGCATTAACTCATCACAGCATATGGTGTGCTTCCTTTTATATGCATGTTTAGCAGCTAGTGGGTACCAAACCTCACACAGCTCTCAATTGCTAGCACTAATGAAGGATCTGTTTGCTTTGGGGGATAAAGATGGTATCACTGATTCACAGTTGTTTTTCCAGGAGTGATGAACAGATTTCGTTTCCTCATCCCCACTCTCTTGCTTGGTCCTTTCTCGTCCCCACTACCGCTACCCTTCTTCAGACCTCACTGTCTCTTGCCAGAACTGTTCACTTGCCTCCGACTGGCCTCCCTGCCTTAGTTCCGGCCCTCTTTGGTCTAAGATCACACTACCAGAGGAATCTTCATCAAGCACAGATTTGCCGTATCACTTCCAGCTTGAAATCCTTCAGTGGCTCCTGTTAGCTCCTTCGCTGAATCCAAGTTTTCTTAGCATATAAGGTAGGCCAGGCAGGGTAGGGGGTCGGCTGAGGCCATAAAATAGGACAGAGTTAACTGTCCTTCATTCAGGGACACTTGTGCCCCCAAAGTAGTATAAGGCCTTCTGGAACAATAGCTTACATTTGTAGAACTTTACAGTATCGACTCTCTTCACTGACAAAAATTAATTTTATCTCCAGTGGGCAGAAGAAGAAACAGATTCTCTCAATGCTACCAGTAGTAGTCATGCTACTACTGATAGCAGTAATAATCGAATATTTTTATGGCTCTTCTTATGTGCCAGGTTCTGCCTCTAAGCACTTTCTTATTTCATTTAGTCCTCACAACAAGACGGCAGCACTTGCACAGCCCCTGAGAGTCCGTGTCTCCTTGAATTTTGTGCCCTGGTGCCTCACTTATCTCTCCCCCACCCCCCACCCACTCCCAGCCCTGGTAGGACTCGTGCGTCAGCGACACATGGAACAGGCTTCTGGGGCAGCTGCTGGGGCAAATCTCAGACGGGAAGTTTGGTTTGAGCGGAGGTTCAGCCTCACTGCTGGTGGTCAGGTAAGAAGGCCCAGCCCAGAGCTTTGCAGTCAGGGTCGGAGACCCATGAGGCCGTTCTCACGGCAAGTAGCATGGTGGAGAGGAAGATGCAGGGCTGGGATCCCACCCATATGTCCCACTGGTGAGGGCCACATGCAGCATTTTGTTTCTGGACTTCAGTTTCCTCCTCTGTGTGGACAGTGTTAATGTTCCCTGTCTCCTTCCCAGGCTCGGTTTGATCGTGGCAGTCAAGGCGTCTGATTAGCAGTAAAGTGAAGTATGGCAGGGAGTGGGGAATCCAAGTGGGTAAGAGGAGCCCGGGGTCAAGCGTAGCCCCACCACTGACTCACTCAGAGAGTGCATGACTTCCCCTTTCTGGGGCAAGACTTCATATCTCACTAAGGTAGTTGAAAGATCTCAGCTTGACAAAGGCAGCTGCGCTTGGTGTCCACAGGATCAGAACAGCTGCCATCCCGCCATCCCAGCCCCATGGGCAGCACGCGGCCAAGAGCGGCCTGGCCTTCCAATCCGAGCCCCAGCTCTGCCCTCTTGGCAGACACTTCTTCCAGCTCAGCCACAGTGAAATGTCTCCTTCCATACAGACCCGGGGCTGTGCCCCTGCCTGCCTGCCTATCCCATCCCCCTCACTTCCTACGTAGCTTAAAACAAGCCACTTCCTCAAGGCTCGGAGGCCCACCTTAGGAAGTGTGAGATCCATGTTGATAACTAGCTAGGAGGCTAATTGAAAATATTTTGGGGTTTGCATGTTAGCTCTGTCAAATCAAGTAAAAAATCATTCTTATCTATCATAACCAGCAGTTATGCAAGTCTGCCAATGGCATTAATTAAAGCACTTTCTTACTTCTCGGAGCATTTATCTTAAATGAGGAACAGGAACATTCAGAGGCCTATTTTATTCTCTCCAGGAGCCATAACCCCATTTGAATTAATGCTGAATGGGAAGAGTCTATCCCGGGGGGCAGGGGGAATTTGGTTCCTTGCAGGCAGATATTTGAGTTCTGTATTTATAGAGCACTGTATGTTTACCAGGTGTCTGCTTAGATGGGATAGGATGTCCCCCAAGTGAGCCTTCCCACTTCCCATATCAACACTTGAGCCTTTGACCCCATGTGGTGGGCAGAGTGAATGCTGTCCGCAGAACAATTTTATATCCATTACCCTTTTTGATCTTCACAACAGTTCTCTGTTCTTGGTTATTATCCCTGTGTTACAGATGAAAAAACTTAAATTTGCTTGCTGTAAGATAGGATCAAACAAAATTTTTGTGAAGGGTCAGATAGTAAATATTTTAGGCCTTGTGGACTGGAAGGTCTCAGTCACAACTCTCAACTTTACCATCGCAGCATGAAAGCAGAGATAAACACTAAATAAACAAAAGCCATGGCTGTGTTCCAATAAAACTTTATTTACAAAAAGAGATGGTGGGCCATACTTTTCTGATCTCTGGTAGAAAGCACTCAGGATGTTGGGGGGGGAGGGTGGGGAGAAGCCACCTTTGGTCAATAGAAAACCTTGATGAGGATATTTGTAATAAACTCCATAAATATTACTGAGCAGCTACTTTGTGTCCAGCCCTGTAAGGAATACATAGATGAATCACAGGATTTACCTATGAGAAGTTCATGGTATGGTGGGGGAACTCACATCACTATCGTGTACGTCCCAGAATGCTTGGGGCCATTACAGAAGGCAGACGGGATTCAGAATTCACAGCACCGGGAATATCAAGGATCTTTCTGGAGGAAAACATGTTAGCTGGGCTTTGAAGAACAACTTGAGTGGAACCTAAAAGCCTTCTTTATGGGGCTGGGGGAGGCACACTTGTTGGAAGGTCAGCGTGATCATGTTCCCCCTCCTCATTCTGCTCTTTTAACCACTAGAGACCAGCCATGTTCAAAGTCAGTGCCCAAACGAGAGCCCTTGTAGGACAGGTGGGGCAGTAAAGGGCCCCTGAAGGTCTGGGATCAGGATGGTGCTCAAGGGCTATGGGAAGGACAGATCCTAATTAGGCCATGCAAGAGCCAGCTGGAGGGAGGCAGGTAGTTATGGGCAGCAGAGAAAGAGAAGTTGGGGTAGAAGACATCCCCATGGCACTGAGTCACAGGGAGGGGCTGAGGCTCTGTGGAAGCTTAGGTTGCAAGTCATAACACTGTGGCTGCATCCCTGACTCTGGGTCCTGTGCCAGGAGGACTTCCCCATGCCACTTATAAGCCAATGACCTCACTTTGGGCTAGTGCCTGGGGTGCTTTGAGATCACAAGGCACATCTATTGCCATTATCTGCTCGTCTTCACAACAAATCCTACAAGGTTCATACTACCACTCCCATTTCATAGGTAGAGAAACTGAGGCTCAGAATGATGCATTGCTGTGCCCATGCATTTGAAGCTAGATCTGTGTGACCTTGAAGCCAGTACTTTTCTCAGTGTTCTGTTCTGTGCCATAGTACATGTGCCAGGTGTTAGAGATGGAAGAGTAAGAGAGTGGGAAAATACAGGTCAGAATTCCAACGAGGAAAACCTCTCGAGGGGACTTAGGGCTCAAGGGACTTAGAGCTATGGCAGGAGACAAATTCCCGCCCGACTGCAAGTGCTGGGCTCCCATGGAGCAAGCTTTTATTCTTGCCCAGTCTGCTGGAGGGACAGAGAGTGTTCAGGCCCAGGCTGTCTCCTTCAACCCTCCAAGCGCGTCCTCCCCCCGCCTCCCCATCCATGTGGCCGCCAGCTGGTGGGCTTGAGAGTGCTTCCCGGCTCTGCCCCCTTTGCTTCCAGCCTTTACTCAGCCTGGTCTCTCTGGCTTCTAGCTCTTTCTAACCATTGGCTTTGGATTAATTATTTCTTTGGGCAGTTTTTCAGAGTTCAGCTGTCAGAGTATCCACAACCAGGCCTCAGTGTTGATTACCGAGGACCGCCTACCCAGGCCTCACATTTGTGTTGAGACCCTGGTGTCTATTTTTAACCTCATCTCGAATCAGGGTTATGCACAGTCTCTGTGAGGCACCGCCAAGCCTTGGAGAAGACTCACGTCGCGCAACTGAAAATTCTGTCTGTTTCTGAGACTGGAGCCCTGATGGCATGGTAAATACGTTGATAATTTCTGTGATTGTCTTTGGAGAGTAAACAAACATGCATGGCATTGTTCACGTGGTTGAAAAGCCATAATTTTTTAAAAACAAATATTTCAGAGATACTGCGGCTTATTTGGCCCCATTTTTGCATTTCCTCCTTTTTAGTTAAAGTTCTGAAATCCTTAAAGATGGAAATGCCCTGGAATTCTCTAGACCCGTGAGGAGCCCTGGTGCCCCAACAGCCCAGTTTTTTGGGAATAGGAATCGGATGGAGAATTCTGCCTCTTGCCTTCTGTCCAGATCTTGGTTAACAGAACAGTTCCCAGCTCAGTCTCTAGTCAGTGCTTCTGCCCACACCGCCACTGCCTTCATCTGTCTTCTTCATCTCTCTTGGACTGTTATTTAAACATTCTGGAACATGATCCTTCTGTCACCAGTTTCTTCCCATGCACTCCATTTTCCACACTGCTCTTACAGTGAAATCTCTATAAAAAGCACATCTGATCATGCCCTCCCTGGCTGAAAACCATCAGTACCTTGGTTTTATTCCCAGCTTAGTTGGGGTGGGAGGGGGGGGGGGTCTTTGCTGCTGTCATTGCCCAACATGACTTCTCTTACATAGGAATGCCCACAGGGGACAGCACCCTTCAGTCCCAGAGAAGAGAGGCACTCAAGGTCACTCCATTCGGGGTGGGGGCGGGGGGCTTCCCCTCCCTTCCCCCTTCCAGTTTCACCAGACCCATCAGCCAGACAGTGGGGTCATTGTACGAGGCTCTTTCCCAGATCCCGGGGGGGGGGGGATGTACAGCATCAAGATACAAAATCCAGATACTTCTTGTTTGATCCCACACAAGAAAAGGCCCGAGGTCCTCCTAGAGAAGATGTCTGACTTTCTGCTGATGGGTTCCTCTCTCTCAGGTTCTCTTTCCCCACCTGGTTTCCTCTTCAGTTCTCTAGTGTGGTGTCCTCACTGCAGACCTTTGCCCAAGGGGCAGTTCTCCCTCTCTGATTTGGCAAACTTGAGTGACACCTCAGGTTTCAGCTTGTCCCAGAGTGAGAGATGAGGGTGGCTATCATCCCCCAGGGTAACTGAGCCCCTTCACATTAGTATATGAGCATATATTGAACTTGCCCATTTTGGAAACCTAGATGTCCTCACTATTGTGTCTGGGTTTTGCCGAGCAAGCCTGGCTTTCATTGAAGAGAAGCCAGGCTAGCTGTAAGTGGCTGCTTTCTTTGCAACTCATGAAGGGTAGAATGGCTTGGATCCGTATCTGATAGAAAGGGGAAACAGAAGGGTGACCGGTTTCCCGACACAGTGAACATCTGGCCATCTTTATTAGCTTCTGAGGGTTGCTATGACAAGTTACCACACACTTGGTGGCTTAAAACACCAGAGACATACTCTCTCACAGTTTGGAAAGCTGGAAGTCTGAAATCAAGGCTGGCAGGGCCATGTTCCCCCTGAGGGCTCTAGGAGAAAACCCTTCCTTGCCTCTTCCAGCTCCTCATGGCTCCACATGTTCCTCGGGCATGGCAGCATCCCTCGGCCTGCTTCTTCACATGGCCTTCTCCTCTGTGGGGCTTTCCCTTCTCTCCTGTCTCACCTCTCCCTTGGCCTTTCCCTCATAAGGGTACCTGCCATTAATAATCCCAGGATAATCCAGGAGGACCTCATTTGGAGGCCCTTAACTTAATTAAATCGGCAAGGACCGCTTTTCTAAATAAGATCATATTCATGGATTCTACGTGTTAGGATGTGGACGTATAGTTTGAGGTGAGGCACCATTCACATACCTTCACAATTGTGCTTTTACTTCGGTATTTGTCCCTCTACCCTTGATCCTCGATGGTCCTTCACAATCATGTTTTCCTCCCTTTGCAAACTTGTTTTGTCCTTAAAGTATGAGCTCAAACATCACCTTGTATGTCAAGCCTGCCTTGACTCCCGAAGGCACCATCACGTGTTCTGGCCTTGGGAACCCTGGGGCGTGTTGCTCACTTGCCTGGAAGGTAATTTCCAGCCTGAGTCTGGGAAGTGAAGCTTGGCAGGCGAGTGCACACTGCTGGGCAGGAGAGAGCCAGAGTGTGAGGGAGGGTGCAGAGGGCAACCAAGGAGATTACTCTACAGGTATCCTCCCCCCCATTTCTAACCCTAGCCAGAGTCTGCTTCGCAAATGTATCAAATGCACCAGAGAAGGATGAGGGAGCTGAAGTTGCAGAGGTCATGAAAAAATCCTACCCTGTCTAAATCTCTCCTTCTTTTCATACAAACTCAGAAATTTCTGATATGGAAACAACCCAATTGTCCATCAGGGGGTGACTGGATAACAAAAATGTGATATATATAAGCACACACACATTTACACACACATACAGTGGAATATTCCATATTCCAGCCATAGAAAAGAAGGAAATCCTGCCATCTGGGACAAGGATGAACCTGGAGGACATTATGCTAAGTCAAATAAGCCAGGCACAGAGAGACAAACAATGTATGATCTCACTTATATGTGGAATCATAAAAGAAAAGTTGAACTCACAGAAACAGAGACTAGAACGGTGATGGCCAGGAGCTGGGGATTGTGGAAAACAGGGAGATGGTGGTCAGTGTTGATTTGCAACCTCAGGAGTTGCTCATGAAATTTGAAACTGGGTGCTGTACACTGAGGGCAAGCAGAGGCCAAAGAAAGAGGCAGGCCACTCCAGTTTGGTAGGTGGAAGTTTTAATGAGCAAGGGAACTTACAAATGAGGCTTCTCTTGGATGACTATGAGATGAGTAGATCTCTACACTGGCCCACAAGAATCTTAAACATTGAAATAGAGGACTTAACAAGGTTTAATCAGGTATACCATCCAGATGGTCTTAACAACTCATCGCTCTCTCAAGGCCGTGTCCTTGAAAATGGTCAATGTGTGGCAACAGTGGGCAGAATGTACAGTGGGAGGGGTCAAGAGCCTCTGATTACCCGTTACAGGTGGTCATATCTTCTCAATGACTTCCTCCAACAGTCAAAGGGTACAAACTTCCAGTTACAAGGTGATTGAGATCCGGGGATTTAATGTGCAGCCTGGTGACTATAGTTAATCATACTGTATGGTATACTTGAAATTTGCTAAGAAAGTAAATCGTAAGTGTTCTTACCACCCATAAAAAAAAATGGCAACAATGTGAGGTGGTGGATGTGTTAATTAGCTTGATCATGGTAATCATCCCACAACATATACATGTTTCATCTCATCACATTATACTCCTTAAATGTATACAGTTTTATTTGCCAGTTGTTTCTCAATAAAGCAAGGGGAAAATAAGAACTTCCTTTACGAGGAATAAGGTCTTTCCCTTCCCACCAAAGGTAAGCCAGAAGAAATAATGGCCCTGTCTCACGTAGTTTCCATCTGTGCCTTCTCCAGCTAGCTATAAGGGAGGTGGGAGGCAGAAAATGGCTGTGGCAAAGGAGCAGACTACAGACACCAAAGATATCCAGAATGATGGTCAGTCCTGCTCACCCTCAACTCTCAGGGCCAAAGGAAAGAAGCAACTTCCTGTTGTAGAATGGACAGTGAATTAGGCAACACTGGTTTTCATGCCCCAGTTGCCCATGACCTTCCCTTCTCTGGGCTTCTCTTCTATCCCTAGTAAAATGAGATGGTGAATTAGGTGAGCTATGAGAACTCAGTGGTTCTAGGAGGAGCTGTCATCAAGGACTGCTTTGTTCTTTCGGGATTGACCAGAACACTTATACAAAGCTGTCTCAGCACATGAATCTATAAGATCACAACAGCGGAAATCTCCACTGTCCACACAATTTTGGTAATCACTGGAGAGTTAACAAACATTTGATGGATGCAAGGACAGCGCCAGCCTTTGAAAGACACTAAGGACAAAGAGACTACTCTGGCTGTCAAAGGCCTTATGATCTAATTTAAGGGTACATATCTTTAAGAGTTATCATAATACTGGTCAGACAGTGATGTACACTATGATAGAGCAAGCTAAGAGAAATCCAGGCAGACTTCAGGGAGGAGGTGACATTGTAGCTGGGTTTAAGTGTGAGTAGGAAGCGGGCATGCAGCAAAGGAGAAAAGGAAGGAAGGGCATCCAGGCAGAGAGACCAGTCTTGACAGAATTCTGGTGGTTTAAAGTAAATGGGCTGATGCACCTAGCTATGAGTGATGCCAAGAAGTGAGCCCCAAGAGATAGATTCGAGTCAGAATCAATTATAATGCATTTCATTGCCACTAACCAAAATCAGTTCAAACTTGCTTAAACATTAAAAGGGATTTATTCATTTAGGTAACTGGGAAGTCCAGGAGTAGGGCAGATCTCAGAATTGGTTTATTTCAGTGGCCCAAGAATGTGCTTTAAAGTCTGTCTTCTTTCTGTCTTTCTCCTCTGCTTCTGCAGGATCAGCTTAATTCCAAGCTGGTGCCTCTCCAGCCAAAAGATGGTTGTCAATGAACTCTTCCCAGGGTTATGTTCTCCCTTGGGGATAAGCCTTCAATCCAGGAATAGAGAGAGAAGATTGTTTCTGGGAGCTCTCTTGGAAGATTAAGGTAGTTTCTTTTACAGAAGCCTCAAGCAAATGTCTAATTTAATTTCACCAACCTGAATTAGGTCATATGTTCATTCCTGAATTTATATCTATGGCTAGAGGTGGGGGCTATGCTCATTGCCATAGGCCAACCAATCACAAGCATGATCCATAGGTTGAGACTAGAGGCAGCATCCTCCAAATCCAGCGTATTACAAGGTTAACAATAATCAGGGTAGTCCAAAAGAAGGGGAAATCGATGTTGGAAGGTGCCATAGACATTGTAGACTCCTCAGACCCCTTTGCAGTTACCTGTTTTACGTGTGGCTAAGGATCTGCCAACAGGAGGATGAAATGAACAACAGAAGGTGTTGACTGTGTGGACAGATTGGCTCCTCTGACAGGCATGATGCTGGGGGCATCTGCTTCTTCTGGGGCAACTGTGGTGGAACTTCTAGGTCCATTTATACTAGAAACGTCCTAGGAAACACTTGTGTGTTTCTCCTCACAGTGTGGCTCCTGTGTTTGTTATTTCTGATTATAGTGGGATCCAAGCCTGGTTCTTGGGCCTTCCTGGAGATTCTGTGAGATACCTAATATCCTTTCACACATCCCTTTCTGCTCATTTGCAACTAAGAATGCGGAATATGATTACTGACTTCCTCTATAGAGTTGGCTGTCAGGAAGTGACTTTTCTGGAAAGGAATGCAGCCTTTACCCTTTAATGTGTAGAACAACCCATCGATGAGTTTCTAATCGGAAAGTAGTGATAGGACAAGATCTTATTCCTCTTTTTTTTTTTTTTAATTTTTTAAATATTTATTTATTTTTGAGAGAGACAGAGACAGAATGTGAGTGGGTTAGGGGCAAAGAGAGAGGGAGACACAGAATCCGAAGCAGGCTCCAGGCTCCGAGCTGTCAGCACAGAGCCTGACTTGGGGCTCAATCTCATGAACTGTGAGATCATGACCTGAGCTGAAGTCAAGAGCTGGATGCCCAACCAACTGAGGCACCCAGGTGCCTCCCCTCTTCTTATTTTTAAAGTAAACTGTTAAGCAAAATCTGACACAGTTAATTGCCTCCTTTTTCTTGATTACTTTCTTCTGGCTCATTATGTGACATTTTCCTTGTGTTCCTCCAACCACAACTGCCCACTCTCCCTTACTATTCTTTGCTGGTCTCTCCTCCACCACTGAACCTCTGGACACTGGGAGTGCCCTATGGCTCTTCTCTGCCCTCTTCATCCCTTCTCCTTAGGAATTCCATGGCTTCAAATAACAGGTATATATGTCCATGACACTTAAATTTATATAGTTACCCCCATTTTCTATTTACCTGTGGATTTGTGTATCTAGCTATTGACTTGACATTTCACTTACATGTGTAATGGATATTTAACATGTAACATATTCAAAGGAAAATACTTGTTTTTCTCCCAACTTAGTTTCCTTCATTGCCCCCATTCAAAATGGCACTGCCATCCACTCTGTTGCTCAAGCCCCAACCCAAGAATCATCCTTGATTATTTTTTCCTGTTTCCACATGTCAAATCTATCAGCAAGTACTGTGAGCTGTGCCTCCAAAATGTGTCCTGAGCCCACCTGTTTATTCTCTTCTCCCACGACCACGCCAGCATCTATTTCACCTCTCTCGCCTCAGCTCTGACCACTTTCCACCCTTCCCCCACTTGTCAGCCTCCTGGGCCTTCTTTGTGTTCTTTGAAAAGCCAGGCTCATTCCTACCTTCTGGATCTCTTCTTTCCTTTGTCTGGAATGCTCTTCTCTTGGATCTTGGCAGAATTCTTCCCCTCTTGTCTCTCAGACCTTGGTTCAGATGTGATGTTTCCACCGACATATCCCCTCACCCATGTCACTTTCTATCCCAAGACCCATTTTGATGTCTTTCTATGATGAAGCAGTTATCTGAAGTAACCCTGTTTACTTTAGTAATGCTGTCTCCCCTGACTGGACAAATGCAGACACTTGCCTGTCTTGATCACTTAACCTACCTAGAAAAGTGCCTGGCACTTAATTGCAACTGAATATGTATATGTGGAATAAATGTGTATGTGTTTTGGGAAAAAAAATCCCTCTGGTGACAGTTTGAAAAATAGACCTGAAGGGAAGAAATCTATGCCAGAAAAGTCCTCTCTGGCTGGAATGTGCAGCATGTATTGGAGTTGGAAACCCCATAGTCTCTTGTAACAACAAACCTTAGAGGATGTTGGGTGAGGTGAATTCACCTAGAATTATAGCCTAGAAATGACTTAGGACATTTCTTCATTGGTTCCAACAGGTGGGCTTCTTTTTCTCTGCCATTGCCTTTAAGTTGAGTAGTTAAAATGTGGCCAAAATAGATTTCTGTATTTGGGTTGCTGACACCACAAGTGTGTGAAAGTGGAATTAGATACTTTTCCTGTGGCAGCTCTTGACCCACAAATCATGGACAATCTCTGCGGGGACAGAGCTATTCTCTGAGAGTGTCGTCTCGACGCGAAGAAGCGAGGGGAACAGGCCTGCAGCAGAGTGCGCTTCGCTCCGCGAGTCAGAGGTCCTTTTGGCTGGCCTAGTGGTGGATAATGTGGGGACAAGTCTTTTCTTTCCATCTCTTCATTAGCGCACAAAAGAGCACACAGATCTTCACAGAAAAGGGGTTAGCCCGGCTCCGTAACTCTGGGATTCTTCTTTCTCTCTTTACCCCAGAGTCTGAGCTCTCTTGCGTTTTTTTTTTCAAAGCATAGTGGAAACAGAAAGGATGCTTAGAAAAGAGGATAAAAAGAAAACAGAATAGAAATCTCCTCAACCTGCCAAATTCTTTCCCTGAATCCCATGTTATGCACAATTCATATTCAGTAAACATTTTTTTGAAGACAAATAAAAAACCATCCCAGTGGCAATTATCCCCTTTCCTTATTATTATTATTAGTATTATTATTTTAAAAAATAGACTTTATGCAGTGATTCAAATTCTTAGGGCCGCCCTTTCATTGTGCAGACTGAGAAATTGTAAACCTCGTAATTGGGAGAGCTGGGGGATCTGAAAGAGTGGGGAAACCAGACGTGAGGAGCTGGCGGAGTCCCCACAGATCCACATGGAAGCCGAGTTTTGCCAGTTTGCACGGACAGTCCCTTCTAAAAGGCATATGATGTTCTACTTGGCAGCACAACATAGTAGAAAAGTGTGGAATTAGAAGACAGGAAATCTGGCCTGCAGTCCTCACTGTGCGGGTGACCTTGGGCTAGCAATTTAGGATTTCTGAGTCCGGGGTTCCCTGTGATGCCTGGGAGCAATGCTACATCCTACTCTGTGTGCAGTGCGCTTCTGAGAATTAAATGCATCTGTGAGAGTGCTCAGGAAATGGGGAAGACCTCTGTGTATCTTAGTCATTATTTTCTAGTTTGTCAAATCAAAGTCTTAATCTAAAATGGATAAATCTATTCACGGTGAATGTTCATTCATTAGACAGGCTGATTGATGATGAGTTGGGATTCTGGATTCAGACCAGAAGACAGAAATAAACCCACTCTTGATGATATGATGATATTTTAGAGTCTCTACAACTTAATATGACTGAATTTGTACATTTAGTATAGAGCTTGAGTATTAGATGGGGCTACATATGTGGCTATTAAGGTTTAGTGAATATAGATGGTTTTATCCATTCAACATTTACTCAGTAAATATTTTTGGGTGCAGGGTGTTTATAACAGTACTTGGCACATATCAAGTGTTCAATAAATTACCACTGTTATTGTTGCTGCTATTTGCCAAGTCCTGGACTGAGCTTTGGGGCTACAAATAGGCAAGGCCCTGGTCTCTGCCCTCTAGGAACTCTTGAATCTAGTGGGGGAGACAGATTTATGACTTGAAAATTATAGGAAAATTAAGCAAGTGGGGACAGACTGACTTGAGTCAGCCTGCATGTATTTGAATTCTCCATTATTTATTAACTGTGTGAACTTATTTCCCTCATCTGTAAAATGGGAGAATCATGGCATTGATGTTAAGGGATCACTGAGTGAGTGAAATTAGATAATCATTAATTCATTTATTTATCATATATTTGTTGAGTGTCGTGGTTGGCAAAATGACAACCCCTCTGCCTGCCACAGGTATCCATGGCCTAATCCCCAGAACCTGTAAGTATGTTAGGTTACTTCACAAAGAGGAGTTAAGGTTGGAATCAAGGTTACTATTCAGCTGATCTTAAAATAGGAAGATTAATGTGGATTAATGGCATAGGCCCAATTTGGTAACCAAAGTCCTCAGAAGAGGAAGAAGGAGGCAGGAGAGGGATCAGAGTCAGAGAGAGATTTGAAGATGCTTTACTTCTGGCTTTGCAGGTGGAGAAACAAGGCCATGAACCAAGGAACGTAGGTGGCTTCTAAAAAATGAAAAATGCAAGGAAACATATTTTTCCCCTAGAGCCTTCAGAAGGAATACAGCCCAGCCTGCTCCTTGATTTTAGCCGTGAGATCCATTTCAAACTTCTGACCTCCAGAGCTGCACAATAATAAATTTGTGCTGTTTAAGCCACTAAATTTATGGTAATTTATTACAGCAGCCATAGGAAACTGATACAAATGTCTGCCATGTGCCACCAGATTCTGTTCTAGATGCTGGGGCCAAGCATTCAGACACACACACACACAAGCACTCACTGGTGCACTCAGATATCCCCTGGTCTTCTGGAGCTTAACTTGTAGGACAATAAACAAATAGACAAAATATATATATGTCAGAGCCTAATAAATGCTATGAGGAAAAATTAAAGCAGGGTAAGGGAGCTGGAGAACAAAGGGGATGTTGTTTGCATAGGAGTGGCTGGAGGTCCTCTGCAGTGAGATGGCATTTGAACAGAAACATGGATGAATAAGGACTTGACCCATGTGGATATTTATGGGGAAGAGAGACCTGGAGTGAGAGCTCCTTTCTGAGGGCTGTTTCTAAGGAGGGATGCAGCTATGAGCCTTCAGCACCTGGGGGAATCAATACCTCAGTCCTGAAGCAGGGAGGGTCTGACTTGTGCATCACAGCACCCATGATAGGGGCTGTTATAGTAGTCTGTTCCAGAGGTGATGATGATGTGTATGAGGATGCTTGCAGAAGGGAAGGCAAGAAATAATAATTAAAATTTTTTAATGTTTATTTATTTCTGAGAGACAGAGAGACAGAGCATGAGCAGAAGAGGGGCAGAGAGAGAGGAAGACAGAATCCAAAGCAGGCTCCAGGCTTTGAGCTGTCAGCACAGAGCCCGACGTGAGGCTCAAACTCACGAACTGTGAGATTATGACCCAGACTGAAGTTGGACAGTTAATCGACTGAGCCACCCAGGTGCCCTGTAATTATTTTAAAGTAGAACTCACAGATAGATTTGCTAGAACAGGAAGAGAGAGGTCAAGGCTGACTCTAAGCAGGTGGAATGGGGTTGCCACTTGCTGAAATGGGGAAGACTGGATGAAGGGAAGGTTGAAGGAGAATAATCAAGAGTTTAGTTTCAAATATATTAAATTCGAGATGCTTTAGCATTTCTAAGTAGGGAGATGTTGAGTTCGGAGCAGAGATTGGATGTAACTTGGGGAGAAACCCATGAAACTGACCTTAATCACTTTGGAGAGTGGATGTAGGCAAAGTAGAGAGCCAAGATTGAGCCCTGGGGCACGCCATCAATGAAAGATTGGAAAGACAAGGGACGGCTTCTGCAAAAGCACAGGACCTGGCACGTGGTAAGTGCCCAGGGTAGGGTAGCTAGCTGCTATGGACTGACTTGTGCTCCCCTAAAATTCATATGTTAAAATCCTAACCCACAATGTGACTATGTTTGGAGAAATAGGGTTTTTAGGAGGAAATTAAAGTTAAATGGGGTGATAAAAGCAGGGTCCTGATCTAATAGGGTTGGTGACCTTATAAGAAGAGGAACAGAAATATCTCTCTCTCTCTCCTCTTCGACCACGTGAGGACTCATGACATGTAACCAAGCCAGGAAGAGGGTTCTCATGGGGAATGACTTGATTGGCTGGCACCTTGATCTTGGATTACCAGTCTCCAGAACTATGAGAAAACGCATTTCCGTTGTTTAAGCCACCCAGCCTATGGTATTGTGTTAGGGCAGCCCGAGCTGGCCAAGATGCTAGCTGTGGAAGTTTGACAAAAGGCAGGGGTGACATAGGCTAGAAAGAACTAAGAAAGCCAGAAAGACATGATTTGTTCCTAACTTTCTGACTGACCCATGTTCATCCACGTTCCTCTCTGGGCCTCAGTTTCCTCCTTTGGGAATTAAGGGCTGCTTTCAGTTCTAGCACTCTATAAACTATGTTTAAGGAATGGAATTGTTAGAAAACATGCGTCATTGGATTCATGTGGATTTAAAATTTTTTAAAATGTTTATTTATTTTTGAGAGAGAGAGAGAGTGAGTAGGGAAGGGGCAGAGAGAAAAGGAGACACAGAATCTGAAGCAGTCTCCAGGCTCTGAGCTGTCAGCACAGAGCCAGATGGGAGACCCGAACTCATGAACCGCGAGATCGTGACCTGAGCCGAAGTCGGATGCTTAACTGACTGAGGCACTCACGCGTCCTGGCTTCATGTGGATTTAAAAAAATTTTTTTTAATGTTACTTTTTATTGTAGTAAAGTATACATAACATAAAACTTATCATTCTAACTCCTATCCCTGTCCAGGACTTCTTCACCTTTCCAACCAAAACTCTGTATGTGTTAAACACTCACTTCCTCCCCTCCCACAGCCCCTGTCTACTGTCCGTCTGACAACCAGCAGTCTACTGTCCGTCTCTGTGAAGTTGACTCCTCTAGGACCTTGTAGAAGTGGAATCCTGCAGTATTTGTGCTTCTGTGTCTGGCTTATTTCACTTAACCTAATGTCTTCATTTCGTCCATGTTGTATTGTGTGTCAGCATTTCATTCCTTTTTAAGGCTAAGTAATATCAGTCGTGTGGATTTAAAGTCCCAGGACCTGTGTCCAAATTCTAATTTTTCTACTCATGAGCTCATGTGACCTTGAGTGTGCCCTCGGCTTCTCATTTCCTCATCCTTAAATAGTGAAAAATAGTACCTACCTCACAGACGTGTTGGGTGGAGAATTTTATATAATGGATGTGAAACCTCTTTAAAAAGATTGTGATGCGGTGGCTATTTTTAGCTAGAAAGAGGCCACTAGGTTGGCTGCCAGGGGTTGATGCTTTTCTCTTGGCCACCCTAATGACATCTTTCCAAGCAGTTCCTTGGCCCAGCTGCACAGCTGATCCAATTCACTTCTCAAGCGGTCAAATAAATGACTTGGTTGTTTTCCTGTCAGCCTCTAGATGTGTCACATCAGCACAGCAGGAGATAAGAAGCCTCTGTCTCTGACCCAGACGCTTTGGACTTGGGTGCCTCCATTGTATGCCAGGGAAAGTACAACCCTGAGGGCTGGAGAAAACCCTCTTCCCTTTGGCTTTTTTTTTTTTTTTCCGACATTCTAAAGTAACATCAGGCTCCCTGTTTCTGGGCCTGGCTCCGGGAGGTCAATCTACCAGACCATAGGAGGTGAATTACTGGAAGTGACATGTGGCAGCATGGCTTGGGAGTCCAGGGCCTGAGGGCTAGGCTGGATGTACTTTGTGACAGGGAGCGACATACTTCCTCAATTAGGGTGGTCACCCTCCTCTGTGTGATGAGGGGTGGGATTTGATGGCCCCCAAGGTCATATCTGGCTCTGGCCTTCTGTGAATCATGAGTTATTTAGGAATGCTGTTCCACTTTTTGTCAATGACCCTTGACCTTTCCTTCACCCCCACTCTTCATGTACTCTGCTTGTCCCCAAGAGCTGCTCATTTCAGGTTCAGATTTAAACTCCATCCTTACCCTTAGCACTGAGCCTGCTGCTTCCCTGCTCCCCTTCATTTCAACTCCTTTCTGGCCCAGTTTTCTGCTGTCTAGAGGAGCTGGCTTTAGAAACCTCTGCTTTTCTAATGCACGTTGAAAGATTAATGGCAGATTGTGGCTTCGATTCTCATTTCATTGGCACTTTGGGAGAAGAGCAATACTTCAACCTCAGAAGAATGGCCCTCTCACAGTACAGTCTAGACTCAGAGTGGGGAGATAGGCTCAAAAAGTAGACAGGGGGCCACATTATGTAGGCTTCCAAAGAGAAGCTAAGAGGTTTGGACTCTATCCAATGGCTGCAGGGGAGCCACTGAGGGTTGTTGAGCTGTATCTGAGCGGTATCTTCTGGAGATCATTCAGGCAGCTCTCTGAAGACTAGATTAAAGTGGAAGAAAGCAGAGGCAGGCAGGAGAGTGAATCCAGCATCTAGGTGAGAGAGGCCAAGAAGAGTGGCAGTGGAGATGGAAAGGAAGAGCCTGGTCTGAGAGGTTACACAAGAATTGACTGGACTTGGCCTCAATGGATGTGGGGATGAGAGAGAGAGGAGTTGAGAATGATACTGAAAAGTGTCTAGCCTAAAAGGCTGAGACACAGTTTGTGGTAAACAGGAAAACACCTGCCCTGCCATTCTCCTTCAGCTCACCATGCTGCAGCCATGGCCACATCTGCTCCTGCCTCAGGGCTTTTGCACTTGGGGACCTCTGTGCCCAATTTTAGCTTAAATGTCACCTCTTTCAAGAGGCTTCCTTGATTGCCCATTCTAAAGCCGTCTCCATGCCCTCTCATTCCCCACCTTGTGTCTTCATTCCCCTCACTCTTTATCTCCAGCTGATGTGAAGTCATTCATCTATGTTTTTCCTTCCACTACAATTTAAGTTCCACATGCATAGGGGTCTTACTTGTCTTGCACATGGGTGTATCCCTGGCACCTAGAATAGGGCTTGGCTCTTAGCAAGTACTTAGTGATTATAAGAATTTAATGAACTGGAAGGGAGGAAGGGAGGAAGAATGGAAGGGAGGGAGGGAAAGAGGGTGGGAAGGAAGGAAGGGAAGAAGGGAGGGAGGAAGTAGGGAAGGAAGGAAGGAGAAAGACTAGAGTCAGATGTGGCAGGTTATTTCCAAAGATGGCTACAACAAAATCTCCCATCTTACAGGCCTTTTATGATGAGACTTGTTGCTCCTCTCAGCAGGTGGAGTCTGTTTCCTCTCTTTTGAACCTGGGCTAACCCCATGCTGGCTTTGACCTGTAGAATGCTCCTGATGTGACACTGCATAGCTTCGGAGCCTTGGCTTTAAGAACCTTTGTGGCTTCCATTTTCACCTTCTCATACTGCTTCTTCTCAATAGTGCCATGAGACCACTGTGCCCGAGAAAGTCCCCTGTGGAGGGAAAGGGAGCACTCCAGTCAACAGCTCCAGCTGAGTCCAGCTCTCAGCAGATCTGCTGGCTGAATGTGGCTGTGGGAGTAATCCCAGGCAAGAAGAGCCCTCCAGCCATGCCACAGAGTTGTAGAAGCAATACATCATTTTCAACCACTAATTTTCTTTCTCCACGCTGAGCTTTGTGTTTAAGGAACTGGAGGACATCCGGATGGAGATGCAACAGCAGGAATTGAATATATATAGTATATGTATGTATATATACACACACATATATGTATATGTATATGTATATGTATATGTATATGTATATGTATATGTATATGTATATGTAAATATATATGTGTGTGTATATATACATATGTATACATATGTGTATATGTGTATAGTTTATGTATTGATATATACACATGCATTTCTGCAGAAGCTGGTTTGATGACCTGTGAACTATATATCTATGAGCCTCTAAGTGAGTAAGAAAAGAACTTCTTTGTTTTTTGACTGGACTGTAAAGAAAATTGTAACAATGGTGTGCTTTCATACTCCCACTCTGAATGATGGATGAACGAGGGCAGGTATAGCCAGATAAAGGAAAGGTTTCTTATCATGTATGGTTTGAGAAGTATTTGCTCTGGACCCTGCCCACCAGAAGCTTCTGTCCCGCTGTATTCTACATCCTGAAGCCATTCTTCTGCCCTACTGTCACTCCTTCAGCCAAGAGTTAAGACAGTAAATGCAGAAGCAGCAATTTTAGGCCACCCTAGCATCAATAAACATGCATCTGGTGCTTTTCTCACCTTATAAAGCAATTTCCCATCATCATCTCATTTAATCTCATAGTAATTCTGTGGCACAGGTTCTGATTTTTTCAAAATGGGGAAACAGAGGATCAAACTGAGTCATATAGTGCATAGGCAGCAGAGTGAGGAGGAATTCAGCAGACTCCATACTCCTGGGTCAGTACCATCACCCTCAGCCCAGTGGAACATTCTATGAGCTTCTTGGAAACTACCTAACAAAGAGAACAACCTTGGTCTTGAAAGCCATTCATTGTCTGTCACAGGAGACAGGGAGATATCATCTTTGGGCAAGGTCTTCACCCATCTCGTAATTTAAGTAAAACTTTCATGCTAATTTCCTCTCCCTCCTAGTGTTAGTCCTGGCTCCTGGGAAAGGAAAGGAAGTGCTTTCACACTTTATAGACAACCTTGGCTTCAATCACATCATTTGCTCCATTTTTTTTTCTCCTGCAAAATATGAAAAAGCAGAAGTACAGGCTTCTCTGTTTCTCTTTAAAGGAAGAAGATAATAGTTGTTTTGCACATTTTAATTTAACATCTTTAAAAAGATTGAGAGTTGATTTTTTTAATTGCAGGATTTATTTTGGATAAAAATTAATGTAGGATGAACTAAGAATACTTTTTTTTTTTTGGAGTATTGGGAGACAAGGAGAAGGCTCTGGAGATTTGTTTGCAAACCTTTGTGGTGTCCTTTGTGGTGTCCTTTGTGGTGTCCCTGAGACCACTCCCTGAAAGTGGGGTGGGGGGTATCTTCTAACCAGACTTCCTATCTCAACAATTTTTTTTATCACAGAAGAAAGGCCACATGTGACTACTCTCCTTTCCCTTGTTAGTGTCCCATTAATTTCTTGACTAATGCAAGCTGCTTCTCACTACTGCCTTCCCACCCCTCTCCACTGTGCCCCTGGATCATTGCTTCATGCTGAGCCACTCCTCACTCACCTTGCTTATTGCTGAGATCTGGATTGCCCTATGTGGACTTCCCCACTGGAAGCTATTCATTCTTCCACTTTCCATGCACCATGGTGCTGGGAAAGGAGTTGACATTTTCTTGGATCTCCTCTTATGTTTACAGACATTACACTTTCACCCTTGTTAAAAATTGCAATGTGTTTTGAGTTTTATTCTATCTGGCTATATGATCCACTGTCTTTTCTATATCACTGTCATCTACTAGCCTTCCAGGCACTGTGGTTGGTTTATTGAAGGCTTTGGCACCTGATTCATGACCTTTCTCTCCATCTCAACTCCTGCCATCATCATCCTAGGACATTTCAATGACAAGAATTGGACCATCCACCATCCTAGTCTCATAACTCTGGTACTCCTTCTTTCTGGAGACCATTACCTTGCCTCAATTTCAGTCACATACTCAACCCCCAGAAGAGTTTCCTTTTTGAAGTCTTCATGTCCCTTCTGGTAGCCTCATGCCTTTGTCGGACCCTTAATTTTCTCTCCATCAGTTGGCCCTCTCCCAACTTTTATTCTTTTATTTTCCTTTTTGGGGTCCATGGTTGATTACCCTTTCCTTCTCTGCAACTCTCTGAACACTTACCACTCTCCTTGAGTTCCATACATAACCCTGCAAACCACACTCTACATTCCTAGCAGAATGTCATGTCTCATACTGCACTGACGAAATTGATCCTTCTAGTCTTGATCCATCTCTCTCAACGTTCAGCAGCTTCCCATCCATTGCTTCTTTTTCTCTCTACCTCAGAGGATTGTATCCTTAATGCCACTTTCTCTCCCTGCACCTTGCTGTGCAGTCATCAACTCTCTATGAAACCTTTTCCCTTCTTTGAAATCCTTTCCCTTGGGATATAAAAATGGTCACATTTTTCCTATCCAAACAAACAAACAAACAAACAAACAAACAAACCATAATTGCTTCTACCCCATGTTTACCTCTAACTCAGTAACATCTTATTCAGCTATCTCAAAAGAGTTGCCTATACTCACTACCTCCAGTTTCCCATCTTCCATTCACTCCCCATCCTGTTTCAGTCTGGCTTCTTGCCCCTGTCATTCCACTGAAACAGCTGTTCACTAAACTTAACACTAACTTTCAAATTGCTAAATCCAGTATGTGTCTTTCCAGTCTTTATCCTACTGAGAACTACTTTCCAATATTTAATATTGTTAATCATTCTTTTCCTTCTTGAGACTCTGGATTTCCTTCCATCCAGAGTATGCATCCTTCCAGTTTTCATAGTGGCTGAAAATTCTGTCTCTGGTTCTTCATGGCTCCTCTTCCTCTTACATATTGGAAATTGTGGAATTGTCCACTGTCTCACACCCTCCCTAAATGATCTCTTTCACGCTTATGACTTCTATTAACACCTGTAAGTTCACTAACCCCTAAGTATTCTTTTTCATTCATACCTTCCCTGAGTCAGGAATTCAACTATCTTCTTGATAGCTCTAGGTGACCTGTCATACCTAGCATGCCCCCAAACCAGCTCCTTCTCCTAAATTCTACAATTCACTCATCCTTGCCTAGGCACCTGGTTAAAACTTGGAAAACACCCTTAACATCTCTTTCTCCTTTGTCAGCCGCATCATATCAGTGGGCATATCCTGCCAAATTAAAACTTCCCCTTTTGCTGTCTCCTGGATTTGTGCAATGGCCTTCATGCAAGGCTCCCTGCTTCCATCTTGTTCCCTTGTGGTCTATTCTCATGCCATAGTCAGCACCATCTAATGAAATATGAATCTGACCAGGCAAGCCCGCCCATGCTTAAAGCATTAAAATAAGCAGGATGTCCAGGGGAATGTCCGAGCTCTTCCCATACGAAGGCTTTCTTGATCGAACATCCGCAGATGTCTTCAGCTCCACTGATCAACCCTCCCTCCATGATCCTTTTTGCCTCAGTAGCAGTTCACTACTCAGAGTCCATACCTGACACCATCCCAACCAGGCAGGCCTTTGCTTGTGTTCCCTTGCCTGGAATTCCTCACTATTCTCGACCTCTCCTTTGCCTGGCTGAGCTGCATTTATTCTTTAAGACTCAGCTCACAAGTCCTTCCTGAGACCTTGGCTAATACATGAGCCTTTCCTCAGAGCTTCCAGAACACCTTGTGCATACCTCCATCAAGTTGCTTTATACCACCTTCTATGTATATCCTTCCACTACAATGTAAGCTTCTTGAAGACTCTTTGAGCCTTCTGTCCCTTTTGCCCAGTCCAGGGCCAAGTATCTAGAAGATGCTTGGAAAAAGCTTTGGGTGTGGAATTAAGAGCCAGGGTTCAAATCTTTTCTTTTTCCATCCATTTTCCCTGTGACAGGTATAGGTCACTTTCCTTGTCTGAGCCATGCTTCCTTATCTACAATTATTCTATTTACCTTTCAAGAAAACATAAATATTCCTTGTAAACTGCAAAGTGCTATGAAAATGTTTTATTACATAGGATATGCAGAAACACACAGAGGGAAAAAAAAGATCTATCACAACATTATGGATCCTGTACAAATTTTAATGAGACTTCATATTCATTCAAAAATCTGCATAAGCATTTTTATATCAGTATGGTGCTCTGTAAAGTGCAGCAAGGGGTTATTTCTTTGTTTTAAAAACCTAGCCAATGTGCCCAGGGCATGAGAGCTGCACTTGTGAAAATAATCAGCTGATGTTACTTAATAGCCGTGACAAGAGCACTAATCCAGTTTCCACATTAGAAGCACATGAATCTACAGAGAATCTTCAGGAATTTATGGCGGTTCATCTTCTTCCCTGGTGCCTTTGGACTGCCCCTTCTACCCAGCTCTTCCAGCGGGGACATTTTACATACCTTTCAGTTCTGTGTGAAAATCAGGCCATGGAGAGGGGAGAATTCAGATAAGATTTCACAAACCAACCCAATTTACCTTAAGTTAACACACGTCATTCATCTAATTCTTTATTGCCTGGCAAGAAAGGAGGAAAAGCAGTCTACTCTGAAGGGACAACTCCCAGTTCAGATAAGTGGAATTAGAAATAAATGAACAAGCAATGAATGGGAGTGACCTGCTTTAACGAGTCAAATCTTTATAGAAAATTGGAGCCAGAAAACTCCTAGTTCCAGGTTGTACAACAGAACACTCCAAGGAACTAAAAGCATGGTGCGAAAGGAGCACGTACATTTCCTCTTCATGGGGAGGAGGGGGCAGTGCAAGTGCTCCCAGAACAGGAGCAGTTGTGGGGGGAGGGCAGAGGCCCACACCTGGGTTTTGGATGACCTTTGGCAGGTTATTTTATCTTTTTGGACCTGATGTCACATGGGGATTAATCATAAAACATGTCTCATAAAGTGGTTGAGAGAGAGAGGGAGAAAAAAAAAAAAAACACCCAGCCTATATTCAATAAATAGTGGATATTATTTTAATCAAAGTTAAATTTGAAGAAAAGTGAAAATTTCAGGGAACTAAAAAAATTATTATAAAGATATGCTGGGGCAGATTATGCAGCTCTTGAATTCCAGTTTACAAAGTCTAGATTTTGCTTAGACAAGGGGGAGCCTCTGAAGGTTTTGAGCAGGAGTGTGACACAATGACAGATGTGCTTTTTGAAGTTGATCTGGAAGTGCTGTGTGGAGGGAGCTTAAAGGGAAATACCAGGAGGCAGAAGAGCCAGCTGGGAAGCTATCATTTGGTCCAGTGAGACCTGAGGATGTCTGACCTAGGGCAGTGGTAATGGGGTTGAAGAAGAGGGATGTTATTGGGATAGAACTGGCAAGAGGTTGTGAAAGATGGTTTCTGTGTGTTTTTACCTTTGTGGCCGGGAGGATGTAGTGCTTATTATTTCTTCAAGGAAGAGACAACCATCATTTGGGCATGATAAGTCTCTAAGCATTCTGTCTGTGATCAAATTCTGGTATACTTCACTGGACTGTTGGTTCTTATATCAAAAGAATTTATGTCTAATTTTTTTTTTTAATGCGATCAGTAAGAATGTAGGATTCACCAATAAGAAACACCCCCCACAGTAGACCTAGCTGGAATGCATCTCTTCTATTAAGTGACTCCTTAAGACTTCCCAGCCCACTGCAGTACTACCCAGGTTAACCACATTTGTTTGCTGTTAGGAAGATGTTTGAATGCAGGCAAGATCCTGTGCCAACGCCTCTGGCTCTTCTTCCTAGAGTGTTTGTGTTCTACTCCCCACCCAAACTGGCTGAAAACATGAGCAAATCTGATCCTAGTACAACCATGTTGAACACTCTATTCCTTCATTCTCCTTATCAAAGAACTCAGCCTGGCCGCAGAGGCACAGCCTCCCCAGGGAAAGCCATGCTGAGACCTAGTATCACATCCACCTTATCTATGTTGTACTATTCTGTCCTTCTTTAAACTCCGCATCTGTTGTCCCGATACCGAGGTGAGGCTTAATGGTCTGTAATCCCCAGGTTCCCAGGGATGCCTCTGAAAAAGATTGAGCCCCACATTAACAACTTCTCAGTTTTCGGCAACAGTGTCTTTTGTAACCCCATTTCTCTGATGACCATTTCATACTTCACATCTATCCATACTCCAGACAAGGGGGTGAGGGTCCCACTGTCCTTGCTGGTCATATCCAACTGGTCATATCCAGCTCCCAAGGGTATATATATATATATATATATATATATATATATATATATATATAACATATTTAGACATAAATATAACATATTTAGACATAAATATACATAAATATAATTTATTTATTTATTTTTGAGAGAGAGAGAGAGCAAGCAGGGGAGGGGCAGAGAGAGAAGGAGTCACAAAACCTGAAGCAGGCTCCAGACTCTGAGCTGTCAGCATAGAGCCTGACATGGGGCTCAAACTCACAACCTGTGAGGTCATGACCTGAGCTGAAGTCAGACACTTAACAGACTGAGTCACCCAGGCACCCCACCCAAATATATATTTTTTGAAAGAGACTCTGATGTATTAATTTATTTTAAAATGTGTATTTAGGTTTATTGTATGCAAATTATTGAAGAGACAGCTCTGGGGGCCTCTTCAAGATGAAAGAGACATATAGTCTTTGTTTTCAAATGAGGTTGGAATCCAGTGGGGAGATTGACATATACACAAATGAGACCAGTGAGGCTGTGTAGGGGTGGGCTTAAGGAGGAGGAGGGTGGAAAGCTAAGCAGGAGTTAAATCTGTGTCTTCTTAGCTACACGACTTAACTTTTATATTGAGGATAGGGTACTTATAAAACCCTTTCTCTGCAGAATGGCTGATGGTAGGATCCAAGAAGGCTCTGGCGACAGGTGGAGGGCCCATCTCAGTGCCATCTCTTGAGGCCTATTAAATGTAGAGTGTCCATTTTGGCCAGAAGTGGGGCCCAGAGTTGTGGTTGAAGGGGCCATTTTGTTTATGTGAAAACAGAAAATACATAAAAAGTAGCCAAAATACCATCTTTAATGATATACAAAGGATATCAAGACAGTGTGCTGCATAAGTAATTATGGTTTTGGTTTAAATCTAGAACTCAAGCAAGGCTTCTGCTAATTAGTTAATTAATTTTTTGCACTTTGATTGTTTTCAGACTAAGGACCTCATTAACACAGCCTCTAATGGAAGACACATTTTATGTAGCATTCCATGTGTGCAGAAATCATACGAATTTATTGCACATGTAGTTTATATTTTTCCATTTGATCCTCATACCAGCCCTGTAAACAGCACTTGTCTTAGTTCAAAAAAAAAATTGTGGGACTTGCTTCAGTTTCTCCCTAACCAGAGAATAATTTTCTGGAAGTCAAGGAGCACCTTGTGTCTCCAAGGCCAGAAAAGAACTGAACTGGAGAGTCTGAGATAGAACTGTGGCAAAACCTTACAAGTTTCCTCAGTTCTGTGCTTTTATTAAAGAACAGAATAACAGCCAATGTTGGGTAACCTGGATCAACTGGGACCACATCCAAAGGAACATCTTTAATGCTGGAGACATTGCTGGAACCCTAAGGTGCTGAGGGCAGGTTTCAGCAAGATCAGAAATTCAGGAATTGTTGGGTTAACACAAAAGGATAAAGACTTAAGTCCACAGGTCCAGGGCTAGTAGGGTCAATGGATTCATAGCTATGAGACCACAGATGTGTGCTCTTCTTTCAAAGGATGTCTTCAGCCTCACCTGCTTTTATCTTTAGATTTCTATTGCCTCTCTCGTTGTCCTAATGGGCAAGGATTCAGGGACCTTATGGTGGCCTCAAGCAGTTAAAACATACCTCGATCTCTAAAGCAGAGACACACCTTTATCATTGTCCATGTCCTTAGTTAAGCCGCAGCTTGATCCTTTAGTGGGACTTGAGGTCCTGTGATAGGGACAATATCCACAGCAATCCTGGTATACTGTATTTCCAAGGTGGCAGTGTGGATTATAATAGAAACATTCTCTTGGGAAGAGTTTTTCTTCTCCAAGGCAGGGTCAGAAAATGTGGCCTCCTATTAATTAAATTTAAGGATGCTAATGTAACACTTAGGGGACACTCGTTTTTAAATCATAGAATGAGACAAAGCAGAGGTACATGAAGCCTGTGATAATCATGGAGTATGATTATCACTCTAATATTTTGGCTTAGGACCCAGGACCCAGGAGAACATAAATTCTGTCTCTGCTTAACCTCTTCTTTTCTTTACGTATTTACAAGTATATGCATTAATAAAGAACAAAGGCAAAGAAAGTTACATTCACATTTTATTGTCCACTGGAATTGAGACCCAGTCCAGCACAGAGAACTTTGGCAGGCTGGGCTGGAGTTATGGAGAACTCAAAAGCTTTAGCCAAGGGTCAATTTAACATGCTCGTTAACACAAGGGCAAAAATACACAGAGAAAAAGAGACTCATCTAGGTGCCAAGTTGGCTTAAACTGCCCAGGCAGTAGCCTCAGGACTATTGTTGTTAAATTTATCAGTTTTTTATTTTATGTTTAATGCCTTTTGTGTCCTGAGTAAAAATTCTTTGTCAACTTCAAAGTCTCAAAGATTTCTCTTATGTTTTCCTCTAGGGGTTTTATAGTTTTAGTTTTCTGTTTTGTTCAATAGTCTATGTCAGGTTAATTTTTGTGTATGATGTGAGGTAAGGTTAAGTTCACCTTTTCCCATACAGATATCCAGTGATTCCTGCAACATTTATTGAAGACTTCCCTTTCCTCATTGAATAACTTTGTCACCTTTGTTGAAAATATATATGTGTGAATTCTCTAATCTGCTTTGTTGATCCATTTGTCTATCCTTATACCAATACCACACTGTCTTGATTACTATAATTTATACTAAGTCTTGAAGTCAGGTAAGTCCTCCAACTTTTTGCTCCTTTTTCAAAATTGTTTTGGATGTTCTCAATCATTTGCAATTCCATATATATTTTAGAATCAGTGTGTCAATTTCTACCAAAAAAGACTGCGGGGGTTTTGATAGGGATAACATTGACTCTATAAATAAATTTATATCTTAACAATATTGAGATTCAATCTATAAATAAATTTATATCTTAACAATATTGAGACTTGAAATTCATGAACATATGTATATCTCTTTCTTTTTTTATATCTTTCAATTTATTTAGTTATTCTCAATTTATCACAGCAACATTTTGTAGTTTACAGTGTACAGGTCTTGCATATATGTGTTAAACATATTCCTAAATGTTTTGTTTTTTATGTTACTGTAATTGGTACTGTTTCTTTGATTTCATTTTCTAATTTTTCACAGATAGTCTATGAAAATGTAACTTATTTTATATAATTACCTTGTAACCTGTGACTTTGCTAAATTCACCTATTAGTTCTTGTTTTATGTAGATTTCTTAGGATTTTCTGCATATATAATTATGTTTTATTTCACATGACTTTTTTTTTTAATTTTACATGCCTTTTATTTTTATTTATTTATTTTTTTTTAAATTTTTTTTAAACGTTTATTTATTTTTGAGACAGAGAGAGACAGAGCATGAACAGGGGAGGAGCAGAGAGAGAGGGAGACACAGAATCGGAAGCAGGCTCCAGGCTCTGGGCCATCAGCCCAGAGCCCAACGTGGGGCTCGAACTCACGGACCATGAGATTGTGACCTGAGCTGAAGTCGGATGCTTAACCGACTGAGCCACCCAGGCACCCCTTTACGTGCCTTTTAAAAACAGTGATACTGTCTGCTTGAAAAAGTGGCTCAATTCTTGTCTTGGGAACTGACCAATACAATCACTATTTCCTCATCTTTGGCAAAGTCATGGAAGACACTGTCCATCGATGATGCCATGTTGATTATACAGAAATCAGTAACCAGCAGTCACTGGAAGACTTCCCTGACTGAGTAGGATAGGAAAGAGGTTGATAAATGCCTCTTGGTATTCCTTCTTAAGAAAGAGGTAGATGGAATGGGAGAAAAAAGGTCAGAGAAAACCAAGGAGTAAAGGATTTCAAAGGACCATGAGTTGGGCCAGTCATCCAATCAGGAAAGGACTGACTTTTTGGAGCAGGTGTCTGGGCTGTGGCAGAGTCTGCTAAGATATCCCACTCTTAACGAATCATTTGTGTGGGCAAATGTTATCAATATCTCCAGGGATTCTAATATGCTCAACAGGACACTGCAGTCCTGGCATGGGTACTGGCATGGCTTTCCTCTGTGTTTCCTTGGGTCATTATTTGGAAGATGACTTAGAAGAAATAAGGTTATCTGGGAAGTTAATGGCTGCCAAAGTCACATGTCTAAGAATGGAATTTGGATTTGGAGATCAAGGTGTTAGAAACTGAAATTATGAGCTCCTAGGTAAGACACTAATTTAAGTATCTAGAATTTAAGACACTGGAATTTTGAGAAAAACAAAAACTTTGGAGTTAGACAAACCAGGGTTCAAATCTCAGTTCTGAGGGATGTTCTCCATTTTCCTCCAGACCCACTTTCCACCATTCTTCATCTTGTTCTGTGTGCTGAGGGCTGATCTAAGATGTGCTCTCTTGCATCCTGTTGGGTTTAGGCAATGGGAGGCATAGGCAGGTAATCAGAGGTGAGAAGGGAGGTCAGGATATTTATTTTCCCAGCTCCCTCTCAGTTGGGTTGCAGTTTGGCCATGGCTTCTCCTGACGGTTGGCCCTTTCCTACAGCTTTCTCTCCAGGTTCAAGTAACCACTGGCTTTTCTTGCCCCTTCATGCCCAAGGATAATAAAAGCTTTCTGCTGTTTCTATTAATGGGCCCCTTTATACCTCTTGCAGGTTTTCTGTAACTCTGAATACCTTACAGTGTCCCCTTCATTCAACTTTCTTCAGTCTTCTCTTTTGAGGATGTCATCTGGACCCTGTTAGACCAGCCCATCTGCCTACTAGCTGCCTACTAGCTTTTGAGCAAGTTATTTCTGTAATTGAGTCTCAGTTTTTTCATCTATGAAGTAGAAATAAAGATATCCCTTGCAAATATAAGGGATAATAGATGTGAACAGCTCATAGTAACTACCCAATAAGTGGTACTTATCCTCATCATTACTAGTAACTATTATCACATGAGGACTGGCAAGATCATAGTGTCCTCGGTGACTATTCAGAAAAAAATTGTAGAGCTGGTTGCTAGTTATCCAGAAGCATAAGACTGGGGGTGGGGGCAGGGAGAATCTCAGATAATGGAAAGTGAAAACTAGGCAAGGGGTTGGAAAGATTTACTAGTACTGTGAAATAGAATAATTTTGATATTTTCATATAAAGAAGGGAGATACAGCTTTAGAAGTCTCAGACACATGATGGGAAGATCCTAAATATGGTAATGGAGGTGTTCACTTTGTTAGGAAAAAGCAGGTATGGTAGTGCTGCATATCACAAGACAAATCCTTGAACAGAAACACATTGATATGTGAGTCAAATCTTGAGAAAGGCAAAAATATAAAAGAAGAGAAGTTATTATTGACATAAGGGCATCCTGAAGATCATCCAGCCAGATGGAAAAAATGAATCCCTGACTCATATTACAGGTCTGGTAAGGAAGCAAGGTGTCTACATATTGTATCTTGATTGTCCCCAGCTTGCTTCTATACCAGCACTTAATACCCACTGCTACTCTGGCTGGCTGGTCCTTTCCCTCCTTCATATCTCAGTTTCTTAGAGGAACCCACAACCAGTTTGGTGGAAACCTCTTTTAGTTCACTCACTGCTGCCTTCTTTCCAGGGCACACATGTCTTTTAGATGGAGGAATTGGAGTAGGTTCAAGCAAAAGCTCCCCATCATGGTTCTTGCAACATCTCTCCCCATAGACTCTCAGGCTTTGTCACTGAGTCTAACTGGTCATGCAGAACCGCTCATCTTTGGATGTAATTTATGTCCAAGGGATTCTGCAGGTCCTCTTGCAATTTACTTTTCTGTTGAATGCCCCTACCTTATCATTTCCTCTCCTATGCCATATATATCTGAGTTCTTTTCCCAGGAGGCTTCCTAACTCCCCCAAAATTCAAAGAATAAAGCTGGAAACCAGAAGGTGTCAGACCTAAGCAAATTTCAGATTCTGCACAGCTTCTAATAAATCCTTACTTGCCACACGATTTATTTTTTCCCAGCAGGTAGATGAAGTGATGAGATCGTCGCCTGTACTTAATTGTAATAGAAAGAAGAGGAAGCTAGAGAGAAAGAGCTTGCGTGAGCCAAGGGGAAAAAAGAAACCCAGAGAAAAGATTGGGTTAGTTTGAAATTCTAAAATGGTAGGTGTCTCAACAGGGGTTGGGAAGGTCCCTATGTGGATATTCAGTCTATGAAATTGCATATAATTCTGATGACAAAGAAACAGAGGTGGTCTCTAAATAGAAGGAATCCTTTGGCTTCTTAGAGATCTCCATGTGAGCTCAGCTCTTCAAAGGACATTACTGGAAACCAAAGAATGAAAACAAAGAATGGTGAAGATTTGTGCAAATGACGTCAGAAAAGCAAAAGCTCAGGATAAATCCTGACTTGTGAACAATGTTCAGGACATAATAAAAGACACAGAATGCTATTTGGAGCAAGTTGAAGAGTGAACAAGGCAAAAGCAAATGTCTTGGGTAAATGCTTTCAAAGCCATTCCAAAACACTTGGCCTTCGTTTGTTCTGCCAAGGTGAATGACCTTATGAATGGAAAGGGTAGAACAATCAAGGGGGGCATGAAAAAGATCAGCAAAGTCCAGACTGGTGAAGAGACTGTGAGTGAGCACAAAGCTTCCAGCCTCCTGCCCAGGAACATTGTATTCTAGGGAACTGTGAGACCTTGCAAATGAGATTACTGGGCCACTTCTGGTTATCTCAGAGGAGCTGTGAAAAATGGGGGATGTGTCAGAAGACTGGAATCAGCTAAGAATAGTCATGATTTTCTAAAAGGGGAAAAAGTGGGTTATATACAAGGTTTGTAAACTTAAACATTGTACGGAGACCAGAAAATAGCTAAAGAGTCAAGTAGGGCAGATAGAGACCCTAGTGAGCTGGAAAAGGAGGCTCCTTCTTAAAAGGGCAGCTGTTACTGAGCTCCAGCTCTGGTGGTAGCCATGCCCAGAATGGTTGGAGCTTCAACATTTTTAAGTTAAATTTTAAAATTTTCAACGTTAAAAAAAATTTTTTTAAAAAAAGGGGGCGCCTGGGTGGCTCAGTCGGTTAAGCGGCCAACTTCGGCTCAGGTCATGATCTCATGGTCCCTGAGTTCGAGCCCCGCGTCGGGCTCTGTGCTGACAGCTCAGAGCCTAGAGCCTGTTTCAGATTCTGTGTCCCCCTCTCTCTGACCCTCCCCCATTCATGCTCTGTCTCTCTCTGTCTCAAAAATAAATAAACGTTAAAAAAAATTAAAAAAAAATAAAATTTTCAAATGGGGATCAAAATTTAAATGTTTTTTTTTTTAATATTATACAGGCTGAATTAAATAGGTTTGTGGATGGATAGGGCTAATAGGCCACCAGTATTTGACTTCTCCCCATAGATTTGCCATCTTGTAGCCCAGAAGCTAGGACAGTCTATTAAATGATCATCAGGACTGATAATCCTTGGGAACTATGTGGGTTCACTAAGGACCAATACTGATATGCCATACTCTAACCTCTCTCAGTTCTTGGATTCTGTGGTAGACTTGGTGGTGTGATTTCAGCAAAATGATGACAAGGATGGCCATGTTCTCCTGGGGGACCAGATGGAGAAGTCCAAATGGAATATGAATACTTCTAGGTAGATTCTTAGCTGAACTGAAAAACCATGTTCAAAGTTGATGGATTAATAAACCAATATTGACTAATAAGTTAGTAGATTAATAAACCAATATTGACCAATAGGAAAATCTCTATTCTCTTGTCTCTGACCAACTATACTTTTAGAGCCCAGAAATAAGCAAGAATTAGCTTATGGCTTGACTATTTTAGAGTGCAGTGAGAATATCAACTCCTTGATCTTGGCTGTGCGTTTTGTAGCCGAGGGGTCAGCAAACTGACCCAGTTTGTATAACTAAAGTTTTATTGGAACATAGCCACACCCATTCTTCTACACTTTGTCTCTGATTGATTTTGATAGATAGGGACAGAGTTGAGTAATTGCAACAGAGACTGTATGGCCTGCAAATTCTAAAATATTTACTACCTGTCCCTTCACTAAACAACTTTGCCAACTTTCTGATGTGACTAAACATTATCCTAGTACTCTTAGTGACCTTATTAGACTGTTGACTAATATTAGATTTGTCAATAATGGTCAATAAAAGCCCAATATCTGTTTCATATGAACTGATATCAAGCTATGTCTTGAATCCTAGATGGAAACAATTGATTTAATGACTAAAACAGCAGAGCTCTAAATTTATTCCTGACAAAATTTCACTTATTGTTTTATAATTCCTTGCCCAATGTCTTGATAATGCCTTTGGCTTTCTGTCCAATGCATCCCACTTTTGAGGTAGGCTGGGATGGGCTCTCATGGTGAGGTAGGATTCAGAGGCCTGGTCAGAAGTAGATCTAATTTGGGGGCAAGTTCAGCATGAAGACCCAGGAAAAGAGTTAAGAGTCAAGGTCAAAGAAGCCATGCCCATCATTACCCTGATGGACAAAGGCAGAGCGAGAGGTCGGGGGTGAGTAAATGCAGAAACAGGACTAGAAGTGAGCTGAATGTAAGAGTAAAGCCAAGAGAGTTCTGGATTTTGTCTTTTAATGGGGAAAAGGTGTCTCTTCTTTGATGCCTACTACAAGAGTCATTAGATAAATTCAAGAGGGTGGGGCCCCATGATGGGATTAGTATCTTTATAAGAAGAGGAAAAAACTAGAGCTTACTCTCTTTGCCTTGCGAGGACACTGCAAGAAGGTGGTCATCTGCAAGCCAGGAAGAGGGATTTTACCAGGAAGGTAATCTTATGGCCCCTTAATCTTAGACTTCTCAGCTTCCAGAACTGTGAGAAATAAATCTGTTGCCCAAGCCCCCCAGTCTGTGGTACTTTGTTATAGCAGCCCGAGCTGACTAAGACAGATGTCATCAATTTTACCCTTTAAAAAAAATTCTGGCTAAAAACGCATAACATAAAATGTGTCATCTTAACCATTTTTAAGTGTATGGTTCAGTAGCATTAAGTTCATTTACATTGTTGTGCAACAGATCTCCAGATCTTTTCATCTTTCAAAACTGAAACTCTGTACCCACTAAACAAGAACTCTCCGTTTCCCCTCAATTTGACTTTTTAAAACAAAAAGTTATCAAAGCAGCTAAGGAGAAACACTACCAGATATTTAAAAGTGTACTTCAAAAGCAAAATAATAAAGAAAAGTAGATGCAATCTGGTATATTTTCACTGCTTGCTAATTAGTATCCTCTTTTCCACTTAATGTCTTCAAAGGGAAAAAAAATGTAATTCCTTCTCCCGTTTACCTCCTTGAGCATCGAGAGCTTTGAGGGCCGGGACCCAGGTTTTTGACTCTTGGTAGAAAAATCCTGGTTAGTGTTCTTCACAGCTTTGACTGGCCTGTGGAAGAAACCTTGAAGGAGGACATGCCTCCTCTCTGCTGGCATGCCCCAAAGGCTTATTTTTAAAAAACCAGTTCCCAGTGCTGCTTTCCTTCTTGCTACTGAAGAAATTCCCTAGGGTTTTAGAATTCCTTCTCTCTAGAGTTCTCTTTTTTCATACTTCTTCCATACAGCTTGACCAAAGCCCAAAGAGATTATAACCACATGCGTTCCACTTTTGTTTTGGTATGAAACATGGTAATTTTCTCTACCCTGATGAGAAAGAGATTTCCAGTGCCTAAAAATGCATTCTCCAGCTTACTTATTAAATAATTTCCCCCTAAATGCAACTGTCCTGCAAATGTTAGTGGCAAGTTTTTCTTTAAATACAGATCACTATTTGAAAGTGTCAGGAGTTATTCATCATTATACAACACAATTTTTTAAAAAATGGAAGTATCTTTACATTTTCTGAAAGTACACGATTATTGTAAAATAATACAAAGGTTAGAATGAAAATGAAAGCCCTCTTGTAGTCACACCCTAAGAGATTACCAATCATGTCTTAAAAAAGAAAACAACAAAATTTAAACAAAATTGCACAAGAGCTTTAACTTATCAGTTCAAAAGAGGCTGTCCTAATCACATCCGAGAGCTGACGCAGAGTGTGGCATCAACACTGAGGTTGTGTAGTCAAGGGTCAGGATTCCAGAGTCAGAGAGACCTGGGCTTGACCATGGTCACTACCAACATACTAGCTGTGTACCCTTGAGTAACTCGCTTTATTTCTCGAAACCTCTGTTTCCTCATCTTCAATGTAAGAATAGTAATCATCTTTAAAGTAGGGATAGCTACCCCTAGGCTTGGGAGATGATGTGACATAGAACATGTATAGTGCCTAGCATCAGTGCCTGGGACGTCGTAGTTCCTCAGTAACAGTAGTATTATAACTATTAGGTTTTTTAAAATTATCTTTAATGTGCTAAAATACACGTGACAAAATTTTAACAGCTTAACAATTTTGTAAGTTACAGTTCAGTGGTATTAAGAACATTCACATTGTTTAATAACCATCCCCACCATCTACCACTATATTAATTATTAATATGGCTCTAATGCCCTGTCCTGGAAAAAAAAAAAAAAAAAGAGTGAATTTACCTCTCTCCTGTGTGAGGCTGTGTCAGAATAGACTCCTTCCTCGTCTCAAAATCTTTCAAATCTGGTCATATATTTGTGGCTAGATTTTGAAAACCCCTTCGTATGAGGTGTTCAAGGCATCAGACTGCTTCTAGTGTTATCTGGTGTTCATAGCTGTAGAGTTGGGGGCTCAACAGACCTGCACAGCTACTCTAGGGTAAAATTAATTCCCAGACGCCCTTGCTGACACTTTGCAGTGTCTTCCTCAGCAGACGTTTCTGCCGGCTGCCGGCCCGGGCTCTGCTAATGGAGGTTTATAAAGGCCTTCACAATTCCTATGGTAACCCAGGAGAAAGGCTGTTGCCATGGGGACTAGTCAAGCCTGTATAAACCTTCCATCTCTATCAGACAGATGAGAACGATATGAGAATGAATCTTTTACTAGTTCACCTTCTGAAATTGCTAACAATTATCTCTGTTTTTGGACAAGGGTTCATCATTTCTTTCAGGTGGAAACTCATTCATGTTTTCAGCTTTAAATAAATATTATTTCAAACCTTGCCTGATGATCTTGGTGTCAACCAAAATCACCCAGAGACTGAAATGGCTGGTGATGGAACCATTTTCAAATTTCTCCAGTGTTACCAGCTGCTAAATAACATTTATCACAAGCATGTGAACTTCGTTTTGTTTTGAAAGAAGCATAGGTTTCTTTGAAATGCATTAGCCCTAAGCACGTGCCTATTAAGGAGCCTTTACATTGTTTTACGTTAACTCAAGGAGAATCTGAGCTCCGTGCAGGCAGGGTCTATGTCCTATTTACCTCCATATCTCCAGCATCTAGTCCACTGCAATATTAGGGATTCAGTAAATGAATCAATCAGTGAATCAACCTACACCCATATGTTGATGATGGCAGATAACAGTATTGGTGTCCAGATGTGTAATAAGTAGAAGTTACCTCTAAAACATTTATTCATTTATTCATTTATTAAAAGACAATTTTTTAATGCCTACCAGCTTCATTCCTTTAGTGAGAGCGCAGTTCCTACTTTTAATTCATGGAGCCAGTCTTTAGGTAATAAAACTGAACAGTACAAGGTCCACATCTTCCTGGAGCTCTTGATCTGTAGGTGAGACAGACAAATACGTCTGCCAGAGTAACATAAGATTGGTATTAGAGTAGAAGTATAGCCTCCAAAGCCATATTTGGTTCTGACTGGGGCTCAGGGAGAGATAAGATGAAGTTTGAGCGGGGCATTGACAGATGAGTAGGAGTTCCACAGGCAGGTGAAAGTCGGTGGTGTGGGGAAGAGGAAATGAGGCATTTAAGGCAGCAGGAACAGCATGTGTCATAGAACATAGTGCACCGAGGGCATGGTAAATATTCTCGGGTGGCTGAAATACAGGTTTTTCTGAAGGCTGAGAAAGGAGGCAGACCTGTGGCCAGATTACTATGTGGAGTAGAGAGGGGGAGCGTCCACGGAAAGCTTCCAGGATGTGAAAGCAGGGCCATGCCCAGAGCTACAGCCTGAGGAGGCCTGCCATTGAAAGGGTCAGGCAGTGAGAGGACCAGATCTGCCTTTAGGACAGCCAGAGGGCATGGCAGTGTTAGGGAAGGTGGCCAGGAGGTCAGGCTGATATGTAGATGCAGATCTTTTAGAAGGTGTTGAGAATTTTATTGTTTGAATTCCAAACATGGGAATTTTTGAGTCATCTTTTTGTGACTGATATCTAACTTAATTCCACTGTGGTCAGAAAACATACCTTAAATGATTTCAATTCTTTGAGATTCGTTAAGGCTCACTTTATGATCTAGCATATGTCAAATTTAGTAACCACTTTTCATGCACTTGAAAAGAACATGTATTTCCTCTTCATCTGCGGTGTTCTATGTGTATCAATTAGGTTAAATTCATTAATTGCATTGTTTAGGTCTTCTTTGTTCTTACTGATTTTTTCCTGTTTATTCTATTTGTTACTATGAGAAGTATGGTCATTTTTTTTTAAATGATGCACATTTAACTATTTCATTTTGTCCTGTAAAATTTTTCTTCATATATTTTGAAACTGTTATTGGAGGAATACAAATTTAGAAACTGTTTTATCTTCCTGGTGAATTGAACCTTTTGTTATTATCAAAAGTATCTCTGTTTCTAGCAATGGTTTTTATCTTAAATTTTACTTTGTCTGATGTTATATGGCTATATCAACTTTCTTTTGGTTAGTGTTTGTATGTATACCTTTTCTATCTTTTTACTTTGAATCTTTTCATGTTCCTATATTTAAGACTCTTACAAGCGCCTCTGACTAGGTTTTATGTTTTGTTTTTATTCAGCTTGACAATCTTTGTCTTTTAATGGGAGTATTTAGTATTTATATTTATGTAAATGATTTATTTATATACTTTGCTATGCTTATAATTTAATTTTTTTGTTTGTTCCACCTGTATTTTTATTTGCTTTTTCTTCTTTCTTCCCTTCTTTTGGGTTAATGAAGTTCTTTTATTGTTACTATTCCATTTTCCCTATTTGCTTGTAGTTATATGCCTTTAATGGCTAGCCCCGCAATTAGAGGATGCTAACTTGAGTTATTAGTGTCTAATATAAGTTAGTACTTTTATCACTTCACTGACAATGCTAGGGCCTTAAAACTTAACTTCTACGTATTCCCCCAACCACCACCCATTTTGTGTTATTCTACACATCCTTTAGACCACACAATATAATATCATTGTTATACTCAGTATTCATGTACATTTAGCCACACTTTTACTTTTTCCATTGTTATTCATTCTTTTTCATATTTCAGTGTTTTAGAGGAACTATTTTCCTTCTGTCTGAGGAACTTCCTTTAGTATCTTTCAGTGTGGGCTTATTTGGGATTAATTCTCTCAGGGTCATTTTGTCTAAAAATCTTTTCACTGTCCTCATTTTTTAGAAAAAACATCTTTTTAATTGATTTTCAAACTTATGGATATTTTCTCTTTTTTTAAGTTTATTATTTATTTTGAGAGAGAGACAAGAGTGCATGAGCAGGGGAGGGCAGAGAGAGAGGGAGAGAGGGAGAGAATCCCAAGCAGGCTTCACATTGCCAGCACAGAGACCGATATGGGACTCAAACCCACAGACCGTGAGATCGTGACCTGAGCCGAAGTCAAGACCCAGAAACTTAACTGACTGAGCCACCCAGGGGCCCCAAGTGCAGATATTTTCAACAATAGTACAAAGAGATCCCATATACCCTCACCCAGATTCCCCAATTATTCATATTTTACCACTTTTGCCTCTCTCTATTAATACATACTTTTTTCCTGAACCATTTGAGAGTAAATTGTAGACAGGATCCCTCATAATTCTTTAATATTTCTGTGTATATTTCCTAAAACACAAACAGAACTCTCCTACATACCCACAAAATAAATATCAAAATCTATCGATGCCATGAGCAATTTTCTAATTGTTCCAATAATGCCTTTTGCAGATCCAGGATACAATCCAGGGTCATGTGTTGCATTTACTCATGGCGCCACTTTAGCCTGGAAGAGTTCTATACTTTTTTCTTACCTTCCATGACATTGATATTTTTGAAGAGTGTAATCCCATAACTTTGTAGAAAGTCTCTCCATTTGGATTTGTCTAATGTTTCCTAATGATCTGATTCAGTTTATGTATATTTGTCAGGAAAACCACAGAAGCAATTATGTGCTCTTTTCAGGGCATCCTGTCAGGTGGTACATGATGTTCACTATGTGTTAGCATTTGGTTAAGACAGTATCTTGGAAGGTTATCCACTCTAAGATTAATAGCTATTTTGTACGTAGGAATGAATAAATATTTTGTATTTATTAATAAGCATTTTGGGGATGATACATTGGGATGTAAATATCCCGTTCCCCATCAACTTTCACCCATTAATTTTAGCATTCATTGACTTTGCCTGAATCAGTTGTTGTGACAGTTGCCAAATACAACTGATGTTAGCATTTATTGTGTATTTATTAGCTGGTATTCTATTTTAAGGTGTAGTTTTTCCCTCTATTAAATTCCCTTTTAAATTCATTTATTTGTGTGTGTGTGTGTGTGTGTGTGTGTCTGTGTGTGCGTGTGTGTGTGTGTGTGTGTGTGTGAGTATGGATTTACAGAATTGGAATTTTATTTAATGGGTTATAATCTATGATCATCATTACTTATTTTGATGCTCAGACTTCCCCTGACTTGGGTGAGCATGGGTATGGGTGTTTGGGAGACCAGATACAGGTGGAGGGAGGGAGTCATTTCCAGCTGCCCTTATGAAATTTAGGCATGTTCTCAAAATTTTAGAGCACTTTTTTACTTTTAAGAACCACAAGATGTTCCTGGCTTGTCTTATATGTTCATTGTCCCCACCCTGGAGTCCTCCACTTTTCCAGTGGATTTTTTGTTCCTTTTAGTGGAAAAAGGCATTTAATAAACCAAGATCTGGGTTACGAGGTGTGATCATTGCTACAGGTATATCATGGATTCTAGACCTTCTTGGTCTTGGTAGAAAGAGCTAGGCAATATTATCCATATACACATTCCACATACCCACATAAATTGTATCTGCCTATGTTAAAAAAACCATGAGTTTACACTGACACCTCCAGTTCCAGCCAGCACCCTTTCCATGCTCAAAACTCCTTTGACAATGAGAAATCTGGGTCTCATTATCCTCAATATATTCACTTATTTATTTAAGCCCCCTGTATGTGACCACCACTAGGCCATATAGTATCTTTGTATGAAATAGAAAAAGCTATCTCTTCTGAGTGAATCCCACCCTGTCCCAGGAAGCACAGCTTTCTGAGTCAGAGGCTGGATTTCAGGCCCCACTAACCCCTCAGCTGGCTGCCTTTGTGCAGAGAACAACATTCATAACCTGCAGCAGCCCTGTCAGTTTCACTCTGTGCTCCTGACAGTTATTCCATAATTCTTCTTTTAGTATAATTAAAATTTATGTGTGACACTGACAGAAATGGCACAAATAAAAAACAGTTTGGGTCGAATAAGCCATTTCATTTTATTTTTGCCTAACTAAAGTCTTGTGTGGCTTCTTCAAAGTTAATCATATTCTTGGGAATCGAAAGCTCAAGGAAAATTTGGTGTGTTAGTCTGCTCTGCTAAGCCTCGGTGTTACTGTGGCTGGCACATGGCATGCCTTTGGGCTCAGAAAGTTTAGAAAAGACAAAGTTAGGGGAAAAGCTCCGAAGGATAAAAGGTATAACAGTAAGGTGGGGAAGATGTGACATACAGGGAGAGAGAAAGAACTAAAGATACCTGTCTGAGAACTACAGAAGGAAGTTGTGAGGGCCCTGGTTGGCCTATAAAGAATTTTAAGAGGATTGTATAATTCCTTAATTTCGCTCTTTCTAATTTTCTGATAAGTGCTAAATAGGGAGGGAGGCATTTTTTAATTGCTAATGTCATTGCCTTCATGGAAGTTTCCCTAATGTCTACTATGGCATGTCTATAGCCCCAACTCCAATTCATGGTAGAAATTTGTGTAAGAGGTGACACAAACTTGAGCCAGAGTAGAGAAGAAGGAAAGAGTCATCTAGGGCTAGAGAAGGCACAGTGACAATAATAATAGTATCTAATGAGTATTGGGCACTTACTCTATGCCAAGCACTGTTCTACATGTTCCCACGGTGTTCACTGATTTTAGCTCACAACTGCAGGATGAGGAAGGCATTATTACTGCTGCATAGACAAGATAATAGGCTCAGAGAAGTTGAGTAACTTGCCCAGGGTCAGATGTTTATTGAGTGGTCACACAGTCATTCTACAGCCAGGAGGCAAACCTGGGTAGCTGGACCCTGTAGACTCAACCAGTGTTCTGTGCCACCTCTGATGGTGGGAAGGAGGATTGAGGCTCCTAATTGAGCCTTTCCCCCTAGGAATTTCTGATTGTCTAGAAGCAAAGTTGGCTTTCAGAGGCTGACCAAGCATGGGTATCCGTGTTTGGGGGACCAGAGGCAGGTAATAGGTGGGTGTTTGTAATAGCAGAGCCAGGGATAGAGATATGTGGGCACTTTTGAAAAGAAAAATCTCTCAAGATTTGCTCAGTATTTTAGTAGGTTCAGGAGAAACTGATTTTCTAGTAATAAAAATGGTGTGCCTCTTTCTTTATGTTAAAAATAAAGAATTTATTATGTCTACTTAATGTATCATAACACTTTACTTAGAAGTGTTGAGGAAATTTGAAACTTTTTCAAAGTTTATTTATTTATTTTGAGAGAGAGAGAGAGAGAGAGAACACACACGTGCATGGGAGAGGGGCAGAGAGAGAGGGAGAGAGAGAAAGAGAGAGAATCCCAAGCAGGCTCCCCATTGCCAGCGTGAAGCCTGATACGGAACTCAGACTCATGAACCATGAGATCATGACCTGAGCTGAACTCAAGAGTCAGACACCTAATCAACTTAGCCACCCAGGCACCCCAAAAATTGTTGAGGAATTTTGATTTTTCAGATAAAGATAGCTTTGGGGGGATATAATATTAAAGGGTTTAAAATTTAAATAATAAAAAGGATCACTCATTCCTTTAAAAAAATTTTTTTAATGTTTATTTATTTTTGAGGGAGAGAGACAGAGCATGAGTGGGGGAGGGGAAGAGACAGAGAGGGAGACACAGAATCTGAAGCAGGCTAAAGGCTCTGAGCTGTTAGCACAGAGCCCGATGTGGGGCTTGAACTCGGGAACCATGAGATCATGACCTGAGCCAAAGTTGGACACTCAACCGACTGAGCCACCCAGGCACCCCTAGATCACTCATTACTAATGAGCAGCCCTATCCTATGTCCTATTTGGTTTTAGAATATTAGCTGGCTAGTCTCAGAGTTGGTGGTATATCCAGGATTTGCACTATACACTTTGCATATGTAAAGAATTAAATACTCACCTTGCATTGGTTAGTGCCAGCTGAGAATATTTTTAAAATTTCTATTCCAATGTGCTATGTCAGTTTCAGCAGGTCCAATTTATATTTTGGTAGTTATCTGAAGGAGTTGTGTGGAAATCTGGGTTAGCAGACACCATATTCTTATTTATTCCAATAATGTCTTATCATCCCTTATAGAGCAGGTTACAGCAGGCTGCAATCCCTTTCTAACAGACTCATGAAAGTTTGAATTCTTTCCTTAAAGTGATCAGTAGGGTGGGGGTGCCTGGGTGGCTCAGTCGGTTATGCATCCAACTTCAGCTCAGGTCATGATCGTGCAGTTCGTGAGTTTGGGCCCTGCATCGGGCTCTATGCCAACAACTCAGAGTCTGGAGCCTGCTTTGGCTTTGGTGTCTCCCTCTCTCTCTGCTCCTCTTCCACTCATGGTCTCTGTCTCTCTCTCTCTCAAAAATAAGTAGACCTTAAAAAAAGTTTTAAATAAAAAAAAGTGATCAGTAGGACGGGCAACCTTAGTAGCTATGGTGAGCAGTGAAGGGAAACACTTCATGAGAGTTTGATGTTATTGACATGTTGTGTCTCTCCTAAACATTGGTGGGTAAGTCTGTGTCTGTGTGTGGTTGCTCCAGAGCCAGAAGAAAGTGCCCCAGGGAAGTTTCTACACCTAGTTCAGTTTCTGAAGTACAGTGATCACATGATGAACCCAAAGAGCTGAGACAAAGAGATGAGCCGGGTAAGCAGTCCCACCTTCATGGAGGTTGCAGTGTATTTCGTAAGTATGTGGGTGTCACAGGCAAAAAGTAGGGAAGGGGATCTCTTCCCAAGGAGTTGCTCTAGAAAGACTGCCCTGTAATTCAATACAAGTACCCTGTAATTCTTGAGATCAATCTTCATTCAGCCCTCATCTTCATCTCCCCATCATCCCCAGCCCCATCACCACCACCATCATGAAAAGAACTGGCCATTTTGGAGACTTCTAATTTTCCAGCTTCTGCTTAAATTTCTGTGATTCCTTTCTTTGATTTTTTAGTACCTGGGGATTTATCTTTCTTTTGAGACCAGATAAGTATTTTTTTAATGTCTATTTATATGTTACCCAACATATATGTGTTGAGAGTGGAGAAGAATCTGCTAATTCCAGTTCAGTCTGCCATGCTGCTGGCAAATACATAGTGATTGACTGCTAATGTAGTGGATACTGCTGTAGGTGTTAGGGATAAAGCAAACAAAAATCCTGGTATTCATGACAATTCCACTCCTGTGGAAATCTACTCAGGACTTACCAGGTGCAGAGTACTATTCTAGGCTATAAATATATTAACTCATTGAACTGTCACAACTACCCTGTGAGAGAGGTGTCATTATTATATCCATTTTATAGATGAGGAAACTGAGACATATGGAGGTTAAGTGACTTGCCCAAGGTCACTCTGGTAGTGAGCAGGGGAGCTAGGATGCGAACCCTGGAAGCATAGATGCCCTGTCCATGGTTTAACCAACACACCATATGGCCTTTCTGTATGCGCATCTATGCCTGGAACATGGCTCTTGATAGTTATTTGTTGAATGATTAAATGAAATGAATGAATGATCACGCTGTCCTATATCATCTGCTGTTCCATGCTATCATCTACCCTCTCCTTGAGGATAAGAACAATGTCTTCTTTGACTTTATAGTGCCAAGAACAGGGCCTGCATGGAGTACCTGCTCAGTAGAATGTTGACCACTGGAATAGATGAACTGCCAGATGGTTCCTAGAATGACAGTGCTTTTCAACTTTAACATGCATGAGTCACCTGGGAGTCTGGGAAAATGGAGACTGCAGAATTGAACCCTCAGGTCTTGGAATCTTCATTTTTAACAGGTGCCACAATGGTCTGTGCACCTCCCTCTGGCCACATTCTGTAGGGGCTGTCAGGGAATAACTAAGAGCCATAGGGCACCAGACGTTGCTGGTAGGTCAGAGGTCTTGACAGTTTGGGAGTTTTGAAGCCACATTTTATTTTATTTTATTATTTTTTAAATATTTCTTTTTGAGAGAGAGACAGAGACAGAGAGAGAGGGAGACAGAATCTCAAGCAGGTGCTGTACTGTCAGTGGGGCTCAAACTCACAAACCATGAAATCATGACCTGAGCCAAAAATCAAGAGGCAGATGCTTAACTGACTGAGCCATCCAGGTGCCCCTGAAGCCCCACTTTAGAGAAAACCCTGGAAACTCAGCAAGGAGTAATTTGCTCCCCAAGGAACCCCAGGAAATTGCCTTCCATACATAGAATGACTCAGACCTGTAGCTTCTCAAGGTTATTGTCTCAGATTTGATGTTCCACAGATTGTCATAAAGAGCTACATTCTACCATCTACCATTGCTGAGCAAGGCACCTATGGGCTTATCTGAATATATCCCGGTTCCTGTTATAACTGATGGTTTGAACAGCAGCATTGACTTTTGGAAGTCTTAGTATAGGTGTTTACATGAAAGCACTTCAGACACAAGAAGTTAAGAAAGTAGAAGGCTATTATATAATCATATGGACATTGGGTAAAGAACCTATCCTCTTAACCTCTTATATCCCCAGTGTTCTTACCTGCTAAGTGAGAAGACTGGAGATGTCCTCCAGTCTTTCCATAATACTTGTAATAATATCTATCATTTATTGCATGCCTACTGTGTACCAAGCAATAGTTGAAACTACCTTTATTGTGTCTGGTAGCTAATTCTCAGAATAATGTGACAGTATGGTCATTATGCTCCCAGAGAGATGTGTTATTTATTTATCTAATATATATTGATAGCTTGCTGTGTGCCAGGCATCAAGATGGACACTGAGTACTTTGTCAGGCACTGGGGCATAAGTTGCCCAAAGTCTCAAAGCTAGTAAGTGGTAGGACAGGAATCAACCTCAGGTATGTTAAACTGATGTCTGAACTCTTTCTTCTTCCTCTCCCACATTTCTTCTAAGATTCTATGTCTAAAAAGTATGTGTGAGGTCATTGACATTTTTTCCTAATTTCTATACCAGTGATTCCCGTTTGCACATTAGAATCATTTATTAAGACTCTACTTCAAACTAATTAGATAAGTATTTCTAGGGGAGGATAAGGGGAAAGGAGAGGCAGGAATCAATGTTTTGTTTTAATAATTGCCCAGGTGATTCAAATAGGTTGCCAGAATTCAAATAGGTTGCCAAACGCCAAAATCCTCTAGATTCTAATTTAAAAAAAAAATTGTTTCTACTTGTGGTGAAGTCCATACAACATAAAATTTACCATCTTAACCATTTTTGAGGTATACTGTTTGGTAGTGTTAAGGATATTCACACTGTTGGGCAACCAATCCCCAGAGTTCTCTTCATCTTCCCAAACGGAAGCTCTGAACCCATTAAACAATAATTCCTTGCTTCCTCCTCCCCACAGTCCTCAGCAACCACCATTCTATGGTTCTATTTTCAGTCTTTATGGATTTGCCTATTGTAGGTACCTGATATAAGTGGAATTATACAGTATTTGTCTTTTTGCGACTGGCTTATTTCACTTACCATAATGTCCTCCAGGTTCATCCATGTTGTAGCATGTGTAAGAATTTATTTCCTTTCTGAGACTGAATAATACTACGTTGTGTGTATATTCCACATTTTATTTATCCATTCATTCATCAATGGACACTTCCAACTTGTGGCCATTGTGAATAATACTGCTATGAACATAGGCATACAAATATCTGTTCAAAACCCTGCTTTCAGTTCTTTGGAGTACATACCCAGAAATGAAACTGCTGGATCCTATGATAATTCTATTTTTAATTTTTTGGAGAACTGCCATGCTGTTTTCCATAGCAACTGTACCATTTTATATTCCCAACAGTGCAAAAGGGTTCCAGTTTCTCCACATCCTCACCAACACTTGTTATTTTCTGTTTTTTGACAGTAGCCATCCTAATGGGTAGGCCGTTGTAGATTATAAATTTTAAATCCAATTATATTTGTGTGTGCGAGTCTATTTTATCACATAGTTTTAGTTATTTGTCTGTGACTCTTTTCATGATTTCGCTTTCATTTTGCATTATTTTTCTTCCCTCATTTGGAGAATCTCTGCAGATTCAGTATTGATCACTCTTCTCAGAATTATGGGGAGGGGGTTGGTGTTGAGGAGGTGTTGGAAAGCACCTCTGCTTTCAAGTTGCTTATGGTTTCTGGCTGGAAGCTTGCTTACAGTCTTGATGGATTTGTGCCCTGGTTCAGGTCATACCCGCTCCTATCTCATGGTTTACTAGTTTGTTCAAGGCCTTGAGAGATGGAGATTGCTAAATATACACTGTAGCCAAGGGAAGAGTGAGTAGGAATTCACATAGAAAGAATAAGTGGACCGCGGAGCTGGGAATGGTCATGGTGTTTTGGAAAGAAGACTGGTTTGATTCAAACTAAAGTTCCTGTTGGAAAACGGTGGGAAAGAATGTCACATTGGTCAAAGCCAGATTTGGGAGGAATTTGAAAGTCAGGTTCAGAAGTGTCAGGGCGGGCTGTAGGGCTGTCCATCAGGGCAGCGCATGGCAGGCCATCGGCAGTGTTTGCGTTGGTGGGATGGGGAAGAGATGCTCTTCCAGGTGAGCAGCCCTCAAGAGAGGAACACCTTCAAGGACATTAGACTGAAAGATGAATCCAAAATGTATCTTTAAGTGAGAAATTGTAAGCTTTAGGGACAGACAGAATATGAGCACTCTGAGAGGGAGAAGAAGCTTCTTTCAAAACTATGCAGTATTCTGGAGATGAAGCAGTTGTCTCTTCGAAAAAGACTGTAGCTGTGGGGAAAACAGAGCCCCAGTATTGGTATTAGTTAGAGTTACATTTGATTGTAATGTACAGAAAAACCCAAAATAACAATGGCTTAAACCAGATGGAAGTTTATATTTCTGTCACTTAAACTAAGTCTAGAAATGAGCAGATCAAAATTCAGGTAACGGGCCAGGGTTCCTGTGGTCACATTGACCTTAGTGTTGCCCAGACCCTACTTATCCCCCTGCCTTCCTTTGCCCTGTCCTTCTTTCTTCATGGACAATCCAGGCTTTATCCCTTTTTGGTTTCCCACCATCACCCAGGAGCAAATGCCATTGTACATCTGCCATGTGTCTTTGACCTGCCCATCACTCGGCCCTTCCTGCTGCAGCCCAGGCCTCAGCTCTCCCTTTTGAACTTTTACCACAACTTTCTCAAATGTCTTCCCGTCTCTTGTCTAATCCACCCTTTTCATGGCTGCCAAGTTAGACTTTCTAGAGAGTGCATCACTTCTGACTCACAGCCCTCTGATGATTTCTCCTATAGCCTCTAAAATGGTCAGGACTCTTCAGCTTGACATTCAAGGCTCTCAGTCAGTTAACTAAAATCTTGCCACCTAAAGCGATTGCTTGATTTCATTTTAACATCCCCATTTTAATCTCATCTAATTTTCAAAGCATTTTAAGGGAGATGACTTTTAGGTAAATTTCTCTTCAGGAGAGTTAACAACAAGGAGAAACCACTTTAGTTGAAGTGTTTTCACTTTCAAGGCCAAACAACAAGCTTACTGCATTCTACCATTGCAAATGTAGTCCAGTTTTGTCTTATTAAATCAAGACTCAAGGATCCATGAGTGTTTGGATTCTCTGTTAGACCCACAAGCCAGAGTTAGAAGTTCGATCTGAGAAGGGTTGACCTGACACCCGGAAACCTCTTTGTTCACAGGAGGGGGTGAAGGGTAGGCCATGGGAAGGGCGTTGGGTTCTTTGGGAGCAACCCCCTGGACCTGACTTAAAATGGGTATGGATTAATCTCAACTCTAAAGCCTGCTTTCACATGACGTTGGCATTTTGCTTGATCTCTCTGGCTTCGGTGGCCTCACCCATGAAATGGAGACTAATCACAGAATTCCCCACCATCCCTGGGCTATTATCAAGATCAAAGGTGCTAGACTTGAAACACTTTCTAGCTTTATCTAGGCTGTGGGAATTTTAATACCTCTTGCATATTTGTTTTCTGGAGCTGCTGTAACAAATTGCCACAAACTGGGTGGCTTATAACAACAGCAATTTATTGTCTCATGCTTCTGGAGGCTAGAAATCCAAAATCAAGGTGTCCACAGACCCATATTCTCTCCAAAGGCTCTAGGGAGCAGTCTTTCCTTGCCTCTTCCTAGCTTCTGGTGTTTGCCAGCAACCCTTGGTGTTCCTTAGCTTATAGATGTACTATTCCAGTCTCTGCCTCCGTGGTCATAGGTGTTCTCTCAGTATGTCTGTGTCTCAGTTTTCATTCTTACAAGGACACCAGTCATTGCATCAGGGCTCTCCCCAATCCAGTATGACCTCATCTTAACTAATTACACCTACAAAAGTCCAATTTCCAAATAAGGCCACATTCTGAGGTTGCAGGTGGACATGAATTTTGTGGGAACATTATTTAACAGAGGCTACCACCTTATTAAGATTGTTTAAGAACTAACTTAGATCCCACAGGCTAAAGGCTTAGCATGTACTGCTAGAGAAAGTGTGGTGATTGGGTTGCACCCTTTGGTCTTCCTCCTTCACACCCCCCCCCCTTTCCCTGTGCCTACCTCAGCTCCACAGACTTGGGCTATAATCTGCTAGACTCTTCTGTCCCTGGATCTGGTAACAATGAATCTGAAATTCTCTTCTGTAGGTGAAAGGTGTATTTACTTTTTTAGGATGAGAATAAGAGGAGATCCTGACAAGGTGCCTCATTAAAATAACCAATGAATGGAAAATTGGACAAGTATTAAGGGTCAGGCTGGCCTGTGAAAAAATATTTCTGGGCCTCTAACAACCAAACATGCAACTAAATTCGTATTTAACAAACACTTCAGCTGGCACCTTCTTGTATCAGTGTTCTGTGCAGTGAAGGTGGAGAATGATTTCAAGATGGGTAGAAGGAACTATCTAGGAGCGTGGAAATTGACTCGAGACACAGAAGGGAGGCAACACAAAAGAGGTGGATGGAAAGGACACCAGATACACAAGGTTCCAGACCTGGCCCTGGCTCAGACTCCATGTTTGATTTTGGGCATGTCCCTTCCGTTTTCTGAGCCATGGTTATAAGATGAAGGGTTAGGTCCTGAGACCTTGGAGACCACAGCCCCTAAAGGAGCTTAGAGAGGAGCAAGGGATAAAGGGAGCCACAAGAGAGCCCTTCTGTAGGGCTTAAGGAAAGTCACCTGCTTCTCATGCTGCTTATAAAAATTGGACATTCATGGTAACATGCTGCATGATAAATAAATATCTCTCATCTATTTTTCACATGTGGTCTTCGCAACAATGCTGTAAGTTAGGTGAATTTGGTGTTTGTATTCCTTTTTGCAGATGGGGAAGCTGAGGTTTGAAGCAGGGTACCCTGCTGCAAACAGTGTTGTTTCTAACATACCACAGTGGCAGCTGCCTCAGATCAGCGTCAGCTCACTCTGGGAGTGGAGGTGACATTCTGGACTCCACATCACCCAACACAATACCACCCACTGTGCATGCTCTGTGGATAGCTTCTGGTGGTGGGTGATTCAGACCTTGTGGAGGAAAGGAAGGAGGTCATGACTAGGGTGTGGTTCGGCCAACACATATTTGTCCAGCATCTACTACTTTGTGCTGGGCACTGCCTTAGGCTCTGCAGGCTCAGTAGTGAACAAAACAGACAGGGTCCCCATCCTCCTGGAGTTCAGAGTCTGTAGGGAAGACAGGTGCTTAACCAATAAGTTCGGGAGTTTAATGGAACAAGGACAAGTGTGCAATACCCTGCAGAGGCAGAGTTTTGGGGGTGGGGGGAGGGCAGAGAGGTGGGGACAAGACCCTTTGGGGAGCCAGGGAGGGCTTCCCTGAGGAGGTGAGGCTACAGCTGACACCTGTCCAAAGAAAGGAGGTGGGGCTGGTGCTGGCACTGAGGCTGGACCCAAGGGTTACAGGAAAGCTGGAAAGAAGACCAAAATAAAGGTTCTGTTTTACTTCCTTTGTTTTAGCTCTAAGTTCCTCAAAGGCACCTTGAAAAAAAAAGAGAAAATGGTTTCAGGAGTTGTTTTGTTTTACCTCGTTGCCCTCAAAGCTGGGCTGAGTGGAGGAAGTTTAATGTGCAAATTTTTTAAAAATTTATTTAAATTCGAGTTAGTTAACATACAGTGTAGTCTTGATTTCAGGAGTAGAACCCAGTGATTCATCTCTTACATATAGCCCCCAGTGCTCATACTGAAAAGTGCCCTCCTTAATGCCCGTCACCCATTTAGCCCATCCCCTACCCACTGCACCTCCAGCAACCCTCTGTTTGTTCTCGGTATTTAAGAGTCTCTTATGGTTTGCCTCCCTCTCTGTTTTCTTTTTTCTTATTTTTTCTTCCTTTCCCTGTGTTCATCTGTTGTGTTTCTTAAATTCCACACGAGTGAAATCTTATGATATTTGTCTTTTCTCTGACTGACGTATTTCGCTTAGCATAATACCCTTTAGTTCCATCCACGTTGTTGCAAATGGCAAGATTTCATTCCTTTTGATAGCTGAGTTATATTCCATTATATATATATACCATATCTTCTTTATCCATTCATCAGTCAATGGACATTTGGGCTCTTTCCATAATTTGGCTATTATTGCTGTACAACTTTTAATGCACTGTGTGTTAATGAACTCACAGTGTATTAAATGTAAAATGCGTTTAATGTTAAAGTGAAGGCTTCAGAATCATCTGGTCCCTTAGGTGGATTCCAGGCCTTTCTGAGGCACATCCATTTGCAATGTCCTCAGAGGCTTGGGATCTGGCCCTGCCCTCACCTTAGGAGCCACACGGTGTAGCTGAGTGGTTAAGAGCGGGAGTAGGCTTGTGTGTTGGGGTGGGTAAACAGTAACCCCACTGCCATTCTTTTCCCTCCCTCCTCACCGTGCCTGGACTTCTTACAGATGTGAGCTCCACTCCCTGTCACTCTTTTTCCTTCTTTGTTGAGGCCGCCTCAGGAAATCATGGTATAGACAGGCACTAAAAACATAATCTGAAAAATCTTACTGTCTCAGTTCTTTTCCTTATGAATTCATGGCCACAGTTTCTTCACTTGTGACATGGGGATGATAATGCCTCCTTCCTAAGGTTAGCCCTTTGAATTTTCCAGACTTTGCATTTTAGAGATAATATCAGCAGGGCTCAGAAATTTAGGTAGTTTGTGCAAAGTTACTCAGCTAGTAGCCACAGTCAGGAATGCAACCCAGGTCTGTCCCTAAATCCAGTGCTCTTTCCACCAGCAAAGCTTCAACCCATGCACCATGGCTTATCAGTGTGCCACCAGTGGGTCCTCAATATGCCAAAATGCCAATCCCCTGGGGTGAGCGAGGAAGAAAAAGCACTCAGAAACCCTGCATATAGGGCACGATAATAATAATTTAAAAAACTCCAACCCCTCAGACATGCTAGTTTTGCTATTATGTGGCATCACTGGTCATAGCTTTAATTTTTCCTATTGTTTTTGTGCCACGTCATTGATTGGATGCAGAATTCTCTATTAGAATATTGGCCTAGGAGTGTCACTTGCTTTGCATATTAAATAACACAGACTACGTCTGTGACACGGTCAGATCTCTACTTCCCTTTGTGCCAGGCAGCAGAAGGTCATGTATCCCTGATAACCCTGGACTCATGAAGTCTCTGTGCAGTCACACTGGCCAGCCTCCTGTCAGCCCTAGATTATGACATGGTCTCAAGGAGTCCCTGCCATCTTTCTTATTTCCACTGGCCCCGATTCCACATTTATCAGGAATGGCCACTTGGCTTCTTCTGTCCTTCTGTGGACTCGTTCTGTTTCATGGGATTTTAGGCCACACTCTCTGTGGTTAGAAAACATGGGTAAGTGAATAGGTATATTCTTTTCTTTTTCCCCTTCACTGTTAATTCCCTTAAAAAAAAAAAAAAGGAAGGATAGGAGAACTTTAAGTATTTTGAAAGAGACAGTTAATCAATACACATTATTCTCCAAACATTCTAGGAAATTCAAGGAAATTATAAAGTGCCTGCTAAAGACCTCTTCAGATATCTGTATGCCTGCCCTTCAGAAGGAAAGTTTCCTCTTGGCACATAAAGAAGTCAAATTAGGCCCAGAAGAGACGATCCTTGTTGGAGCGTGAATGTCAAAGACACAATCTTCAGCAAAATAGCTTTCTCTCTCAGCATGCTCTGGAGAGAATAACTTTGGTTATTGGTAGTGCCTGTGCAGAGCATAGTGAGAGTGTTTGGGGGATCATAAGAACATATACTTGTATGAGATCTGAATGTCTCACTGAGGATTTTCACTTATTCCGTCTTTGGTAATGACAATGCACTTCAGGATGCTCTAGGGTTTGCAAGCGGCATAAAGGACAGCACCCAGCCTCTCACAAGAGAGGAGAGAAGTGCCTTTATCAAGGCTTAGTGATGCCTGCTTGAAGACATCTCCTTCCTTAGACATAGGTCTGTCTCCTCTGCCAACCTCAGAGGACCTGGTAAGCTTCTGGGGTCAGGATGTTGTCTCCAGCTCAAGGACAGGGCCCTGGAAGGACATTTTCCTGGTGACCCGCTTTCATAGCTGAGAGATTTCAAGAGAATTAGAGAAAGAGGCAGTCCCTGGGAACTGAAACCCCAAGAGTTTCACAATCATGAAACAAGTTAAAGTGCACCTTTTCTGTGGGTGAGTCCCATGATGCCAACTCAGGCTGGGCCAGGAAGTCGGAATCTCCTTTTGGAGACCCACCCAAGGCCTGAGAAGAGGCTGCCCCTCTCATGGTCTCCTGAGTGTCCGAGGCAGCAGCCACCAGAGCTTCCTGGAATGGCCATTGTGATCCAGGTTCAATGTCTCTGTTTATCAGCTCTGGAGATTCTATGGTATCCGTTCACACTGCAGGAACTGATCACCTCCTTATTCCTCAGCTTCAGGCAGAACACCTTGGTTGATACATGGTCCTCTCTATACCCTTAATCATACCATTCACCAAACTGGATAAGTATGCCCCCAACTGAAAGACAACTCGGGTCTCCTGATGGGCTCAAGGATGCATGAGACAGCCTCTTAAAGCATCTACAATGGACCAGTTTAATTTAAATGCTGGAGATATGTTGATAAATGAAAAAGACCAATGAATGCCCTTGCGGGGCTTATATTCCTGTGGGGAGACAAAATAAACATGATGTGCTTTGAAGGCAGAGTGACAGTACTGGGGGCTGGACTGGATACTGATGGAGAGTGAATGAAATGAAAGAGTAGAAGATTGACCCCTACTCTTGTGACCTGAGCTACTGGATGAATGGAGTTGCTATTTACCGAAATTCGAGGAAATGGTACAGAGCAGGCTGGAGAGGTTAGAGATCAAGGGTCACGCTTGAGATAACAGTCAGACATCTGGATTAGTTGCTGTGTGGCCTTTTGCATATTAAGAGTGCTGGGAAGACCAGTAGAAAGCCTTGATTTCCTGTCAGGGATTCAGCAAACACTCTCAGGTCTGAGATCACAGAACTGAAGCCTTGGAGTAGGGGGTGCCCGCCGAAGGCACCTGAATGTTTATTCTTAGTAGAGGCACAGAGAGAGTGTGGCTGAGGCTGGGGCTGCTCAAAGTTAGACTGAATTAGTGATGAATAATATTTGAGCACACAGAGATGTTCAACTCTGTATTGGGATTTGAGTTTTTGTGTAAATAGAAAAGGAAAACTTGGATTCATATACTGTTTTACAATTTAATAAGCACTGTCAAATCTGTCATATTTATCCTGTGAGGTAGGAATTATTATCTTCATTTTGGAGACGAGGAAATGGAAGTTCAGAGAAGTTCAGGGTCTTGCCCAAGGTCACACAATGAACAGGTGAGGGAATCCTCAAATCCAGGTTTTCTGAACCTAAAATCATTTTCATCTAATGGCGCTATTTACATTTTATCGTGGTTATTTTAGAGTAGTCCCATATTAATTCTGCCGGTTTTTAAAAAAATAATAGTACCTAAAATGGGTGTAAAAATGTCCTCTGTGTTCCTTCTTGACTGCAAGTGACCCCGTGTGCTTGGTGCCTGCCCCCCAGGCATTCTGCCCCAACCCGACGGGGGCTTTTCTGGCAGCTTTGCTTCCTTGGCAACCAAATGGCTAATGAGCTTCACCCCCCAACTCCTGTCTCTCTTAACAAATTCTTTTTTATCAATGGCTCATTTGCATTGAAAGAGGTTTCCATGCCAAGCAATATTTTTGGGAACATTTTACAACTCCTGTTGCTAAAGTTCTGAGAGAAGCTGCTTCGAAAAGGCCCCAAAACCCTTTCCCCACATTGGATCATTTCAGAACACAATGAGAAGACAAGAGTTTTTCAGTGAGCGTTAGAGTCTTCCCTGGAAAATATTGCTTAGGCTTCACTGAGACCACAGTTGTGTCTACATGGTGCTAAACATCTGGATGGAAAATAAAAATTGAGATGCATTGGGGTGTTAATAGTGAGTCAAAAGCCAGCTTTAATGTCCTCCGACATTATGAGTGGTTGCCCGTGGGTCACCCAAACCTCCTTCGGGTCTCATCTCAATCATGCCAGTGTATGAGGGAGTAGGCAGGGCACTGGACTTGAGGAAAGAAAATTGGGGTGCCATTCTGGACTTTGGCATTTCCAGATGTGTGACCTCATCTAGCCTCAGCTTCCTCAACTGTGAAATGGACATGGCTTATGCCTGCACAGCTTCCTAAGACACTTATAGAGAATAAATAAAGCAAATTTTGAACTATACAGGGTCATGTTGTATTTATCTTTGCACCTCCAGTGCCAAAACCAGGTGCACAGTAGGGACTGGATGCATCTTTTTTGAATAATTTACAAATGAGTATAATACAGGCAGTTCTATAGCTCTAGCACCTATTATTCGTATAGCTCTATTCACATTGCCAATTTCCTCTGGTACTTGAGCAAATTTACCATTCCTAGAAATGAGGGCACATAACCCAGAAAAAAATATTTACTGAAAGCATAAAACGTACTGTACTAGGTGTAAATAATTTTTTCCCCAGTTAGCCCAAATGGTGAATAACCCCAGCTTTTGTTCTGTTTGGAGCACCTGTTTGTAATCCATGTCATAAATATTTTCGTGACTATTGCTTAGTAGTCAATGAGTTTCTTTGTTGGCACAGAATTTAAGATATTTCCCTAATAAGGACACCCAGTGTTAAAGCAATGAATTTCTATAGCTATGCAGTTCAGAGAGTTACCTAGGAGATGAAAAGCTAATCTGTCTGGAATTTCTGCCCTTGAGACCAGAGATACTATAAATTTGCTCGGGAGGAAAATAATCATGGTAAGCATCTTAATTTCTTCCATCTCGTTTCCAAGCAGATGTCGCTGTGTTTTAGCCTGGAATTCATCATCTCTCTGATACATCAACATTGACATATTACATCTTCATCTCTTATTATAGAAAATGGAAATGAAACCAGAATGTGAGCATGTTGAATGAATTGGACTCCCCAGAGATTTGGGGGAGAAGAAAACCTCCCACTCGCCTTTGACTTTTGGATTTCTTGTTTCCTTCATGTTTGGATTGCACTTTGAGAAGTCCATCTGGAAGTTCACTTTTTATATTTTGCAAATGCAAGTAGAGCTTGTTATCAAAAGACAAACCCCTACAGGAAGAAAAACAGTGGATGGGGGCGGGGGGGATGCCAGAGAATCACCTTACAAACCCAACGATGGTATTTAAGGTTAAACTCCAGAGATTAAATTCCATTTATTTCCGGGCTTGACTTTGCCAGTCTGCCATTTGGGGTGAATGCATGGATATGTTTAGTTGCTTGCTTCTATCTATTAAGCTCTCCATTTAGGGGATGAGTTTGGGTAGGTGTCAACACCTGCAAATGTCATCAGTCTTGTAATACCTTTGTAGCCCTGAGTTATCAAAGTAGCACCACACAGTCTGCCTGAGACTTCAGTCACCCCACACTGGGCACCAGTACACTTCTTTCCTTTTTCTGGCCTCAGGAAAACATTCTTAGGATTTCAGGATCCTATTATATGTTGAGTGAATTGCGTTCTTCTTGAATTCCTTACGAAGTCACTCTGGTCCTTGGAGATTAGAAGTTTAAACTTTGAAGGCCATACCTCATCGAGTTGTCTTCACCTTGGCTCCCCAGCCGTTTCTGTCACAGTCAGACTTAATCCTCTTCAGATATATCAAGCCAACCATCAGTCAAGGTGGTCTTTATTTCCTTCCACATGCTACAGAGATTAAGGCTGCCTGATTTTCTCATCTATTCCCTGGCACCCTGACCACAGACTCAGCTGCTGTCTAAGGTTGATGTAAATAATGTTTATAACTTGGCCCAAACTTGTTGGCCATTTGCGGGAAGAATCTATCTTATGCTAGAGTCACAAAGGCTAATGCCATCGTGGTCATAACAGGATAGCTGCATAGAGCATTAACACCCCAGAATCTATTTCTTTGTAAATTTATGGGCCAGGAAAGATAAAGAGCAGTTTGCTTCCATAGGTCTGAATACAACTTTCAGCATTAGGCAGAGAGGCCCATGAAAATAGCTTTGGATTTAGTGTTAGGATCTAAGTTAGAGTTAGCTATACTAACCTCTAGCTATGTGGCCATCGATAAGTAACTTAATCTCCCTGGGCCCATGTTCTCATTGGAAAGATGGAAAAACTATCATCTGCCCTGTACATATCACTGGATGATCAGGATAAGGGATATAAGAGTTTCTTGAAAACAATGAAGTGCCATTACAGTGAAAGCTACCACCATTGTCACCCATGTCACATTATAGGTTGTCTGACAAACATTTGTTACAAGCTTTATGACAAGTCCTCAAATACGTCAGGAAGTTTTTACCTGCCTCTCCGAGCCTCAGGTTTCTTGTTGTAAAATTAGTTGACTTTTAGCTCATAGATTCAGTGAGATGATGGGTGTGAGTGGGCCTGTAATGTGCAGGATGGTGGTGTTACCTCCGTATCTCTTGGCACTAACCTGAGCCCTGGTAGAGTAGCTGTACATTACGTATTTTTGAATCCACGTCTCCCATAATACCTTCCTAAAACCTCTGGCGATAGAGTCAATGACCTTGGAGCTCCACTGCTGAGGGCATCCGAGAACTTAGCAAACACTGAAGCAGGGAGAACTCCTGCCTGTCTCCTTGCCCCCAAATGTGTATTGTCCCTCTGTCTGCCCTGTCATGGCATGTGCTATCATGACTGGGTGGTTCTATGCATTCCATTTCACTAGGAACACTTGAGAGAGAGCGTAGTCAGAGGAGAAAGACCTAAGTAGAGAAGAGACTGGAAAAAAAAACAAACAAAGGAGGCACATTCAAGGGGACTGGGATATTGAATCTGGAAAAGAGAAGGCATAGGGCTCCATGACACAGCCATCTTAAATTATCTGAAGGAATTGGTGTTTCTCAAACTTGTCAGTATAACCCACAGTAAATACATTTTATATCACAACCTAATACACATATTCATAAATCTTAAAACAACTAAAACAAAACTTTGAAAAATAAAACTTGTCTTTCTCACACGCTATGAACTCTGATCTATTCTATTCTATTCTATTCTATTCTATTCTATTCTTCTATCCTATCCTAATTTCATTAAACATAATGCAGAATGTAACCACAAAATTGATTTTATGACCTATTAATGAAAAATATTGATGTGGGAGACATCTACAATCCCAGAGTATGGAATTAGGATTTTGAGGTGAAAATTAAAGCATCTTTCAGCTCAAGACAAGGAAGAAATTACTAGTATTTAGACCCACTCAAATATAGAATGAACCTCTCAAGGTAATGAGACCCCTGCCCTTGGAGATTTTCAAGATTAGACCTAATTTATTATTTTAAAAAAATGTTTACTTATTTTGAGAGAGAGAGAGAGAAAGAGAAAGTGTGAGCATGTGAGCAGGGGAGGGGGAGAGAGAGAGGGAGAAAGAGAACCCCAAGCAGACTCTGCACTGACAGCTGACAGTGCACAGCCCTACACAGGGCTCGATATCACAAACCGTGAGATCATGACCTGAGCTGAATTCAAAAGTCTGATGCTCGGGGCGCCTGGGTGGCTCAGTCGGTTGAGCATCGGACTTCAGCTCAGGTCATGATCTCACGGTTTGTGGGTTTGAGCCCCGCATCAGGCTCTGTGCCGATGACTCAAGGCCTGGAGCCTGCTTTGGATTCTGTGTCTCCCTCTGTCTTTGCTCCTTCCCTGCTCACACTCTGTTTCTCTCTCAAAAATGAATAAAGATTAAAAATTTAAAAAAAAAAAAAAAAAAAAAAAAAAAAAAAAAAACAAAAGTCTGATGCTCAATGGACTGAGCCACCCAGGAGCCCCTAGACCTAATTTATATGCTGTGTCTGTGGACTAAGGGCTCTCCCAGTTCAAAGAGTCCAAAGTCTACAATCCACACACAGCTAAAAGACAAACTCTAGAACATAAAGGGAAGATTTGGGTTCAAAATAACTAAAGAGGCAGGGGGGATAGGTGGGAGAGTTTGGGAGACTGTCTCTGTTTAGCTTCTGTCCAGTTAAACAGAAAACATTCTCTAACTTACATATGTGTTCCCTGCTGAATGATCTCCCTTCCTCAGAAACATTCTTATTGTCTTGAAAGTAGCAAATTTTAAAGCGGTTGCTGCTAAGCTGCTGGAAAGTTCCTTCTTCAAATTTTATGGTCCCTTTAAGCCTTCATCACAGCTTAGGCAGTTGCCTTTTGAATGATCTCACGGTCTGTGTGCCCCTGTACCCTGTGCTTAGCAATGTCAGATGTAGAGTCAGTACCAATAATTGCCTATTGCACACATGAATAAATGTGTGCATGAATGAATAAAGACTCTACTAACATTTAAAAGAAGCGTCTTTGAGTCACTGGTGCATATCTTTTTTTTTTTAAATATACTTTGAGTTCAAGCTCATTTTTTTTTTAATTTTAGAGAGAGAGAGAGAATGAGCAGGGGAGAGGGGCAGAGAGAGAGAGAGAGAGAGAGAGAGAGAGAGAGAGAGAGAATCTTAAGCAGGCCCCATACTCAGTGTGGAGCCCAATGTGGGGCTCGATCCCCTGACTGTGTGATCATGCACAAATAAATAAATGTATGCATGAATGAATAAAGACTCTACTAACATTTAAAAGATGCATCTTTGAGTCACTGATGCATATCTTTTTTTTAATATACTTTGAATTCAAGCTCATTTTTGTTTTTAATTTGAGAGAGAGAGAATGAGCAGGGGAGAGGGGCAGAGAGAGAGAGAGAGAGACAGAATCTTAAGCAGGCCTCACACTCAGTGTGCAGCCCAATGTGGGGCTCAATCCCGTGACTCTGTGATCATGACCTGCATTGAAATCAAGAGTTGGATGCTTAGTCAATGGAGCCACTCAGGCATCCCACTGGTGCATATCTTGATGGGAAAGTAGTGTGTTTACAAACCAGTGAGAATGGTAATGGTTGTTGAAATGTTGACCAGCAGATGATATTTAAGCATTCTGGACATTTTTAGACACCTTTGAGAATCTCGTGAAAGTAATGGCTTTTCTCCTCAGAAAAACAAACATATACATATTTATACAAAATTATGCATACAGTTTCAGGGGTGCAGTTACCTACCCTCTGGCCTAAGATTGAGCTTAACAATTGAATCTGACTCACATGCAAATTTTTGTAAGCAAGTAAGATTATGGAGAGATTGGAAAGGTGCTAACACGAAAGTATCCTTACTATGTACCAGACAGGTGTTCAGTATTTTATTTACATTAGTTCATTTACTTTTTATAATAATTACGTGGGGTAGGTACAGTTACTATCTCCATTATACACACACACAGACACACCACCACCACCACCACCACCCATTTATCCAGTGGAAAGAAAGAGGATCAGTGGGACACTGAGAGGGAGCAACCAGAGTTAAGGTAGGAGGAGAACCAAAAGAGAACATTGTCAAAAGCTAAGGGAGGGGGATTTCAAGAAGCACGGGAAGGTGAGCAATTATTATGCCACGAAGGGAGAAAGTAGGATAAAGTCTGAAATAAGCCAAGGACTTGGTTATCAGGAGTTTGTTGGTGATGTTAGCAAGACCAGTTGCTTGAAATGTTGAGGTGGAAATCAGCATTGTAGGTCATGGAGTAAATGGGAGGTGAAACAGTTGAGAACTGAAATATGTGCCAGTGACTCCCAAATGCTGGACCATGAACTCAGCTACATCAGAATCACTTATGAGACATTAGGGAACATGAATTCCTGGCCTCTGTCCCACGTTTTCTGATTCAGTAAGTCTAGGGTGTGTCCTGAGGATCCATATTTCTAAGAAGCCAGGTTTGGGAACCACTAGAATGTAAAGTCCATGAGAGCAGAGACCTTCCCTGTCTTGTCCATCACAGCACCTGGAGGACCCAGAACAGCCTCTGCCCAGACTAGTTTCTCAGTTACTACGTAGGATAGCCACTCCCTGAACCAAATCACTGCTATCAGCTACTTTTTATAGGGTGGTATTAATAGTAAAGCATTAACCATGTAAATCAGTAAGGATATGTATAATAGACCAATGGTTTGAAGTACAGTCAATCAGAAGTTGGGAGGATAAAATGATAACTAAGCTTAAAAATGATTCCTTCAGTTTCATTACTTCAGCACCAGTAAGTATGACAAAAACCTCTGATTGATATGGGGCAGCTATTAGCAAATCAGAACTGATTCATTGGAAGTGTTCATTTTAACAGAAAAGGTGGTTTCTATGGTTGGTAACAAGACTTAGTGGAAGACAGTATGCTATAATAGAAAGGACACTTGGCACCTGTTAGAGTTAGTAGTATCTCACACCTGGCTTGTGCAGTGATTACATCTATGAGTTCTAGATCCCCATAGGCTGATGTAGTTCACTCTGAGAAGGTGATGCATAGACATGAAGTCATTTTCCACCAACCATTGTCTGAAGACCAAATAAATAACATATCTCCAACAATACATGTTAACATTTTCCCAGGGAACACATATGCTAATATGATTCATGAAATGCAACTTAATCGCAAATTGTTAGCAGATATCTGAGAACTCCCAGAGGTAATAAATTTGGTTGAATCATATGAGATTACTATTTTTGTGGGTCACAAATCATCAAATAGGCAATTTCATGTAGTTTAATCTAATTTTTTTTCAATAAACACATGATACAAAAATTATGATCTTGATTTTGTGAGAGTCAACAAAGATTTTGGAATGATAAAGAAGCCTTATGGCGGCCAGCCTCCAAAATGGCTTTCACGATCCTCATCAGACAGTATTCACATCTTTGTGCAATCCTCTCCCCTTGAGTATGAGCTGGACTCAGTGACATGTTTCTAATGACTAGTGGACTGCAGAAGTGACGGTATATCACCCTTAAGATTAGGTTATAAAACACTTCAGCTCTGTCTTGGGTATACTTTCTCTGTCTCTCTCTTCCTCTTGGATCTCTCAGTTTGAGGGAAGCCAGCTGTCCCATAATGATGACACTCAGGCAGCCTATGGGGAGACTTCCATGGGGAGGAGTAGAGGTCTCCAGCCAACAGCCAGTGAGACACTGCCACCAACCACAGGCAAGAACCTGCAGGAGGGTTCTGGCCCCAGTCAAGTACTGAGATGGTTGCAGCCCTAGCTGACAGCTTGACTGCAACTTGGTGAGGGCCTCCGAGCCACAGTCTCCCAGCTAAGTTGCCCCCATATTCCCGAACTGAGACTGTGTGAGGGCATAAGTGTTTGTTGTTATAAGCTACTAAATTTGGGGGTGGTTTATTCCCCAGCAATGGATAACTAATACAGACCCTCATTTTCAAAATGTCAGGAACCAATAGTTGAGCAGTTTCTAGTTCAAGCATACTTTAACATATACTCTATACATCTTGCGAGACAAGGTTTAATTGTTTCATCACTGAAGAATTTCAGCAATATATATTGGTGGAGAAAATATGATACTTGGAACCAGAACATGCCACTTACTGGTTGGGTAACCTTGCAAATAGCTTAGTTTCTCTGAGCTCCTATTTCCTCTTCACCAGAATGCAGATTAGCACAATGTGTAACCTGTCTTAATGTATATTGTAAGGCTTTGAATGTGAATACAGTTGATTGATCCTAAAGTACTATTGAAATGCTAGCTTTCGTTGATGATACGATTAATGTCTTTCAACAATGATGATTTGACCAAGGTCACAAAGCTAGTTGGTTACAGAACAGGAATTCACACCAAAGTCTCCTAATGCTAAGACCAGGGCTTACATAATTTGGGGTAAGTCACTTTTACTATGTGAGCCTCAGTTTCTCCATATGTAAGAGGAATAGATTAGACTAGGTGATGCGGGGTCTTTTTAAGCTTTAAACAGGCATTGATCAGAACCCAAGGAAAGCGTTCTTGTCTAGGTGACTGAGTTTCCAGAAAGGCAGGGAGAGGTGTGTATCTGACAACCATGGGATTTCAGAGGCCGGCCAGGCTGAGAGCCTCCTCTGGGGCGGGGGTACTTTGTGATGTGCTTGGTGTAGGCAGCAGTCACAGTGTCATGCAGAGGCTGTCGATGCTGCTGCTGGCTCTGTGCTGCCAGCCCCCACAAGCCCCTGCAATAACATCCTATCATTTGTCACTTCAAACCACATGCACTTCAGATTTGTGCTGGGGCCAGGAGAATTCATAATGAATTCACTTTCCCATTCATGCAAGAAAGAAAGTAAAGCTTGGGGGGAAAATAAAATCTGAAAACACTGCCTTAGAGTTTCTATAGATGATGAACATTGTGCATTTTGATTATGGCTAAGAGAGTCATGGTTTTGTTTGGAATAGTACAAACCTGATATTAGCATTGTTAGCTAGTGTTTTTGTATAGCGCTCAACAGTTCATAATACACATTTACATATATTTTCTCATTTAAAGCTAATTCTGCTTATTTTCAGATGAGAAAACTGAACCTCAGGGTGTCGAGTAATCTGTGCCTTGAACTTTTGTCTTCATTTTCCAAATTGCATGCTCTTTCCACCGGGCTATTTAGGCTCTTATTGTAGTAAGGTTCTTGTTTCTGACAGTAGTGATTTTGTTGTTATTTCTGGTCTTGTCCTCCAAGAGTGAGAACTTGTCAAAAGCAGACTAAAAAGAAAGATATGATTGTGGTCACACATCAGGACAGAGAAGATTTATAATCAGAGATAGCTGGTGACCAAGTATCTGCAGAGTATGGCAGGCAGATTTGAGCTCTATCTATATACAACTAAACATCTCCATGAATGTGGAAAACTAGAGCTTGACCTGAAAATACATGGCTTGTGGTAGGAAGGAGAATCAAGGGCCCATTTGTTGGAGCCAGAGAAACAGGGTTTGCTCTTTCCCTGTTAATGCTAATTTGACCATGGTAGCCCCTGGCCTTGGTGGGGGCAGTGTAGAGCAGGCTGAGGAAAGAGAGGAGGTCTGGGAATAGGTTCAGGTTGAGAAAGAGTTGGCCCAGGGCTGAGATCACTGACTGGGGTGTGGTGGCTGGCTACAGCAGACATTGCTTGGAGGCTCAGAGTCAGACAGATCTGGTCAGAATCCGGGGTCCACCCTTGCAGCTGGAAGACTTCTGGCGGGGGGAGGTAGCCTCATTCTCTCTTCCCAGGTCAACTTCTCCTTTCCCTCCTCTGGCTACTCAAGCACCTCTGAGCTTGTCCTTCCTAGACTGTACCAAGAAGGCCAAAGTGACCCCATCACTCCTCAAGAATTATCAGTGGCTCCCCATTGTCCTCAGGATAAACTTAAAAGACTCTCAGAGCTTTAAGACCTGGGTCTTCCCCAGCCCCATGCCTTACCTCTTACTGGCTCAAATCCCCATAGCCTGCTCTTCACATTTCCTTACCTTTGCATGTGCTGCGTCATCCTTGGGAATATTCTCCCCCATCTGGTATATCTTCTTTAAAAAAAAGGCTGAATGGCCTTGGGCAAGTCACTTCACCTGCTTTGTCTTTAGTTTTCACAACTAAATATCAATGAATACTATTGCCTGTTCTGTGTACCTATTTGTTTTCTTTTTTAACATTTATTTTTGAGAGAGAGAGAGAGAGAGAGAGAGAGAGAGAGAGCAAGCTGGGGAAGAGCAGACAGAGGGAGAGACACAGAATCCAAAGCAGGCTCCAGGCTCTGAGCTGTCAGCACAGAGCCTGACACAGGGCTCGGACTCACAAGCCGTGAGATCATGACCTGAGCTGAAGTCAGACGCTCAGCTGACTGAGCCACCTAGGAGTCCCTACTTATTTGTTTTGACCATCCCATGAGATCTTTGCTGGATAGGGCTTTAGAGCAGGGGTTGGCAAACTGGCCCGTAGGTATACACACACACACACATTATATATTATTATAATATGTAATAATATATTATATATAGTAACATATAATATGTTCTTATATATATAAACTTATATAAAAATATATATTAATGCATATTATTATATATCATTATATAGGTTATATTTAATTATATAATATATAAATGTAAGTATATTATTTATGTTACTTGTATAATTATTATATGTTATTATAATATGTTATTGTGTATTTTACCTATATAATTTATATGTAACTATAAAATGTTTATATATAAATATAAAATTAAATTTGAGTATCCAGAAAGAAAGTTTTATTGGACCACAGTCATGCTCATTTCTTTACTGTCATTATCTGTGCTATTTTCATGCCACAATAGCAGAATTGAGTAGTTGTAACAGAGACCATAGGACCTGCAACTCTAAAATATTTACCATGTGGCTCTTTACAGAAAAAGGTAGCTGGCCCTGCTTTTATAGGGTCCAGAGCACTCCTATAACACTGTGGGTAAGTGGTGAGTGGTGTTACTCTTTTCCTAGGTGAGGGAAGAGAGGCCTTGAGAGGAAAAGTGGATCAGATACTGCCACATAATTTTAAAAAACAAAAAATGGTGTATAGTGAAACCCAAACTTCTAATTGTGGATGACGTTCTCTTAATCCATGATTATAAATCCCTATCCAGGTCTGTAGACCTTGGTTAAATGGTAGACAAATGTGGGATCAAGTGGTGTCAGGGAGATTAGCAGATGGGTTCTAAAGCCAGAGGCAGGGAGAACAGGTCACAAATGCAAGAACCCAAATTCTGATGCTGTCAAAACCTGCAAGAGGCAATGTGATTAGTGACAAACATAAGGGAGACCTTCCAATCTCACCAGTGATTAAAGAAGAATAAAAATTTTCTTACTGAGATACCATTATACATTCTAAATTAGCAAACATGTTAGATAATCATGATAGTTAATATAGGTGATATCGTGTTGAAACTGGGATACTTACGTATTTATTGCTCATAGCAAGGTAGACTAACTTTAATATGACAGTGTGTGTTAAGAGTCTTTGCAATGCTCCTCTTCTTTGATTCATTGATTCCATCTCTGGAAATCTTCACTTGAAAATAATTCTGAATCCGGAAAAAGGTGTTAATTGTAGGGTTGTTTAGTATCAGTGTGGAAGTAACTAAGTGTCCAAAAATAGACAGCTGGTTAAGTAAATTGTGATATATCAACCTGAGTGAATATTATACAGCCACTAGGCCACTAGAAACCAGACAACAAGATGGAAACAAATATTTATAATGTGAAGCAAAAAAAAAAAAAAAGAACACAATAAAAATTGTAATTTTTCTCTTGTTTTGCAATGTAGAAGTCATGTCTATAACTGGAACAAGGAGAAAGGAAACCAGGTGATTTATTAAGGCGATAGCACTCCAAATCCATTGCTGTTATAGATTGACTGGATGATAAGAAGATTGGGGATCTTGTCTCCTTGAGATTAAGTCTGAGTCGTTCAGGTGCCATATTGGCTTACACTGAGGACTTATGCTCCCCTTGACCTCAGGCCAGGAAAGGATCCAGAGCTGGAGGTCAGGTGGAGCCCACAGGTAGGGCTGAAGAGGCATTCCTGCCAGAGTTATACAGGGAAGAGGGTGCCAGGAGGTGGGCAGGTCTTGGTCAGCAGATATTCATGGAGGCCTCTTACTTAGCATGCTGGTTGTGTTGCCTTGGAAAGATGCTGGACTGGGAATCAAAACTCAGCAACTCAAGGCCTCACCCTGAGTACAAAGGGCTTGCTCTGGCAGTGTGAGAGAATGTGGGCAGGAGGCATGGTCCAGCACTCAGTTTTGGAGAAGCTGATTCTCTACTGGGTGCCAAGAAGACAGGCAAGAATCAGATTCAGCTTTGTCGCTGTGGAGCCCCGGAAGGAGACAACCGCAATACTTGGAAAGTGAAACACTCTGAAATTGCATAGAGGAGAGAGCCCTCCAGGATAGTTTGAGTACCTCTGCTGTTTGGAGACTCTCCAGGTGGCTTAACTGATGATCATTTCTGCATTGATTGAGCACTACTGTTTATTTTATGTTTACATCTACCTTCTTATTATTTATGGATTTTAATCATGGTCTTACAGAACATAGTATATGGAAAGCCTTGTGAGAATATTTTGCACTCTTCCAGGATAAAGACTCCCCATAGCTCTTCTGTCATTTGATTTCTTACACTAGACAGTGTTCTCCTGTCATGAAAATGCTGTCTGAACATAGGGTGACCCTCGGATTCAAATTTTCCCTGACTTCAGTAATTTATCATTCTTCTTCCTGTATCAGTTACTGGTACCACTTTCTCCACTTCCTCTTCCCCTTAAGTACCACTCTGAATTCCCCCAGTGAGATGGTAGCAAGGTCTCTGCCCTCCAGGAGCTACCAGGGCAGAGAAGGAGGTAAGACATGTTAGCAGAGGATTCTGAACATCAGGGGAAGCAGAGAGCAAGAGACTTGGAAGACAGGTAGGATTTGGGCAACAACATGAGGGGCTTATTTGGGGAACAGTGAGTGATTGTTCGGAATTAATCCAAGAGTTATGTTTGTCTTGTTTCCATTTTCTGGAGATACGGAGCATGGTATAAGAAATGAGATTTATTTTGGAAGATGTCTAGGAGACAAGTAAGTCATCTAGGGGGACTATTAAGGGTTTCCCTCCTTGGACCTATGAATGGCACAGTGGCCCCAGAAAGCCGTGGGACTTAGCTAACAAGTTATTAGGAAATTTTAATCCCAGAAAAGTAGCAGTAAAACTAGATGTTCCTCAAATGAGCTCCCTGCACTTACTGAGTGCCTCTGTGAGGTATTTTTGTCTCCGTTTCATAGAGGAGAAACCTGAGGATCACAGAAGTTCAGAGGCTAACCCAGCATGGCACAGCTAGTAAAAATGGTTGGTGGCAGGACTCGAACCCAGGCCATCGTCCCTCACAGCTGTGTCCTTCTAGTACCACCTTGTTGCCTCCAGACATGTGTAAATGGCAAGGTGATGAGGATGGCTTGGATTAACCACTCACCAGTGCTAACCCCTATTAGTTGAGTGATAATCTCCCTTTTACAAACCAGGAAAGAGGCTCAGAGATGTTATGTGATTTTCCTTAGGTCACACAGCTTGTTAGCAGTGCCATTTGTATTCCAGTTTTCTAAAGCCATCTCTCCCACCCCAGACCTCTTTCTATCATATTTTTAAAAAAATTTTAATGTTTATTTACTTTTGAGAGAGACAGCCAGAAAGAGACAGAGTGCAAGCTGGGGAGGGCAGAGAGAGAGACACACACACACGCACAGAATCTGAAGCAGGCTCCAGGCTCTGAGCTGTCTGCACAGAGGCCAATGTGGGGTTCAAATTCACAAACTGTGAGATCATGACCTGAGCCAAAATCAGACACTTAACCAACTGAGCCACAAGGCACCCCATCTTTCCATCATATTTTTGAAGGGGACCAGTGGGAGAAATCAAGACGGTACTTTTCAAGAGTTGTTGCAAGAAGTGAAAAGAATGAAATGAAGCAAGCAAACAAAATCATTAAGGCTAAACTCGAGACACAGCAAGGAAAGAGCAGGGCCAAAGGAGCTCTTTCGGTATTCAGGCTGTCAGAGTGAGCTCAGACGTGTCAGCTGAATCTGAAGTCCACAGAAGAAGTGAGGAGGAGGGTGAGAGATACGTGGAGAAATGAATGGAGGGCACATCTCGAAAACGAGGTAGCAAGTCTATTTTGGAGGGGAACAATGTTGGAGGGACTAAAGAAGGGAATGGCAGGGTTTTAACGGAGTGGGGAGCTAGAAGGAGAGGCTGCCTGGAGAACAGGGACACTCTCATTCATTTGTGAAGAGATCAAGTTCAGCAAAAGTTTTGAAAGATAGAAATCATTCCCAAAATATTGATGAACCTCAACTATGTCATAAATATAGAAACAGAAAGCAGGATTGTATTCTTAGAGAAGCGCGAGAGCATTGAAACTGGATGCACTCTTAATAGTTAAGAGTAACTTTTTTTTTTTTAAGGGCACTATTGGGAATGAAGAAATTGAATTGTGGGGTCACTTGTACCAGATGACCATCTGCAGAATGCTGTGGGAAGTGCTTACTCTCATGCCCCCTCGAGTCCCATTCCACTCTTTGGTTGGACTGTTGAGGCCACTGATCACACTGCCAGGTTTGGCTATTTCTGTATATCAACAGCCATTAGTCTGTTGGCTGTGCTTTTGGCTGGATGCCATGAACTGTGATAAGTAATATTCATGAATCCTATTCTAAAGATGCTAATTATTCTTTTAAGAGTACTATTGTTGTCTCTATACACAACCCTCTGTATGGAAGTGCCCAAGTAACAATCAGTTACTTGTATCAGTTCCTTAAGCCCCATAACCTGGAAGAGGATGTTTTAAAAGTAAGTTTGCTTCTTATAGTCCATGAGAAGTTTAGCAATTACAGTATCAGGGAGCTTTGCTTGATTCATCTTCAAATTTGTTTTTTAAGGTATCCCAGAGTACATTTCTGACAATTAAAGAATGTAATCATTTAAGGAACTCTAATTCATAACAATATTTGGAAAGAGGATGGTAACTTGGTACAGATTTTTTTTTTTAATTCAGCTTAATTGATGTTTTTACTGAGGGCCCACTTTTACTCAACGGGGGTTCTGTGTACTGTGGACTTTACCAGATAAATGGATGATATCCTTTTTTTGTTTTTTAAAGTGTCCTGTCTAAGGTTGAGGTTACTACAAACTGTGGATACCAAGAAATCTGGGAAGGTGTCGGGACAGATTATAGGAAGCATGTGGCACAGAGCCTAGACCTGGCTGTGGAGGCCAAAAAAGAAACCATTAGTGGTCCCATCCCGGGAGATAACAGATCTGGGGACTTACAGGTCAGTGTGGGAGTTGTAGTCACTGGGTAAAATCCAGCCTCAAAGCTGGGAGGGACTGCTAAGGGGAAAAGGAATAGGAGAAAGGGCAGGAAGGCACTCTGTATGGATGAGGAGCTGGGCAGGACTCTGAGGTTCCCTGTTCTTCTTCGAAGGACTCCCACCCCCAGGACTCTTGGATTGTGATGCTTTGGACACAAAGCCTGGTGGTTACATGTGGCCAGGAGCTGATATCCATCTGCATATAGAAAGCCTTGGAATGCAATTATGTCATGTTTATGGGCCCATGGAAAGGGCCTTAAAAATAAGCTTAATTACAGATAAGTGTTCTATTTTATGGAAATCATAACAATCCTGAGAGTTGGTTAATCCAAAGAAAATAATTTTAGGACAAAATATTTAGCAGGTGTATATCAGTGTGCTGTGGTGCAGAAAGCATAGAACAGAGAATCTGGGTCCAACCCCAGAACAACCTGCTGTTGACAGGGGACAGGTCACTCAACCTCTGTGAAGCTTACATTCTTCACCCCCACCTTGGGAAATTGGAGAATTCACAGAGCTAATGAAATTGATAATCAATGAGCTGCAAAGGGTCCTACATGTATGAGGTAGTGATATTGGTAAAAAATGACAGACCTGGGTTCAAAATCCTGGCTATATAATTTACCAGCTCTATAGCCTTGCGTAAGACAATACCTTCTTGGAGACTCCATTTTCTCAGCTGTTCAGGGGGATAATAATTGAACATCTAACTCCCAGGGTTCCTGTGAGGGTTAAATCAGATAATGTACATGACATTTTTGGTACATGATGTGCTCAGTAAGTGTAACTATGATTATACATATATTTAAAAAATACTTTTTTGGGGTAAGATTAACATATAAAAAGCTGTACCTATGAAACCAATGGCACCATCAAGGCCCTAAACATATCTCTTCCAAAAATTTCCTCCCACTATATTATTATTACTATTACTATTACTATTATTTTGTGGTAAGAACACTTAGCATAAGATCTGTTTTCTTAACAAATTTGAAATATACAATATTGTGAAATGCAGTCACTATACTGCAGATCTCCAGAATCTCCAGAATTTCTTTATCTTATAGATAGATAGTAGATCTCCAGAATTTCTTTATCTTATATAACTAAAACTTTATACCTTCTGACCTTCACATCCCCATTTTCTCCTCTCTCCAGCTCTTGGCAACCACAATTCTACTCTGCTTCTTTGACTATTTTGGATTCTACTTATAAGTGATCATGCAGTATTTGTCTTTCTGTGTCTGGCTTATTTCATGTCTGGCTTATTTCACTTCACCTAGTGTCCTCCAAGTCTACCCATATTATTGCAAATGGCAGGATTTCTTTCTTTTGTAAGGCTGAATAGTATTCCATTGACTGTGTACACCACATTTTCTTTACACATTCATCCTTCAATGGCTATTTCCATATCTTGGCTACTATGAATGATGCTGCAGTGAACACCAAAGTACAGGTATCTCTTTTGAGATTTTTATGTCAATTCCTTTGGGTAAATACCAAAAGTAAAATTGCTGGGTCATATGATAGTTCTATTTTTAACTTTTTGAGAAAGTTCTTCACTGTTTTCCATAATGGATCTACCAATTTACATTCACACAAATAGTGTACCAGGGCTCCCTTTCCTCCATATTCTTGCCAACATTTGTTTCATTTTGTTTTAAATAGCCATCCTAAGGTGTGAGGTGGTATCTCATTGTGATTTTGATTTCCATTTCCCTGATGATTAGTAATATTGAGGATCTTTTCCAGAACTTGCTGATCATTTGTATGTCTTCTTTAGAAAAATATCTATTCAAGCCCTTTGCTCACTTTTAACATCAGATTATTTGGTTGTTTTGTTTTGTTTTGTTTTGCTATTGAGCTGTAGGAGTTCCTTATATATTTTGGATATTAACCTTTTATCAGATACATGGTTTGTGAATATTTTCCCCCATTATGTAAGATGTCTTTTCATTTTGTTGATTGTTTCTTTTGTTATGCAGGAGCTTTTTAGTCTGATGCAATTCCACTTGTTTAGTTTTGCTTTTGTTGCCTGTGCTTTGGGTATCATATCCAAAATCATTGCCAAGACCAGTGGCAATGAGTTTTTTCCCCTATATTTTCTTCCAAAAGTTTTATACTTTCAGGTCTTATGTTTAAGTCTTTAATCCATTTTGAGTTGGCCTTTGTCCACGGTATAAGATATGGTCCAATATTATTCTTTTGTTTGTGAATATCAATTTTTCCTACACCATTTATTAAAGGGACTATCCTTTCCCCATTTTGTATTCTTGTTGTTTTTGTAAAGAATTAGACGATATGTAGGTGGGTTATTTCTGGCTCTTTATTCTATTCCGCTGGTCTATATGTCTGTTTTTATGCCAGTATCCTACTGGTTTAATTACTGTAGTTTTATAATATAATTTGAAATCAAGAAATGTGATGCCTCCAATTTTGTTCTTATTCAAGATTGCTTTGGTTATTGGGAGTGTTTTGTGGTTTCATGTGAGTTTTAGGATTTTTTTATTTCTATGAACAAATGGCACTGGGATTTTGATAGGGATTACAATGAATCTGTAGATTGCTTTGGATAGTATAGACATTTTAACAATATTAATTCTTCCCATCTATGAGCATGGGATATCTTTCTATTTATTCACATCTTCTTCAATTTTTTTCACCTTTACTGAGGTGTAATTGGCAAATAAAAATTATATATATTTAAGTTGTACAATGTGATGTATTGGTATACATATACATTGTAAAATAATTACCACATCAAGCTACTTAACATATTTCATCACCTCACTTAGTTCCCTTTTTTCCCCTGATGAGAACACTTAAGATTTACTCTTAGCAAATTTCAAGTATACAGTACAATATTGATAAGTGTTATCACCATTTTGTACATTAGGTGCCCAGAACTTACTTATCTTATAACTGAAAGTTTATATCCTTTGACCCAAATCCTCTATTTTCTCTAGCCTCAGGCCCCTGGCAATGACTGTTCCACTCTCTGCTTCTATAAGTTTGACTTTTTTATATTCTACATATAAGGGAAATCATACACTGTCTTTCTGTGTTTCTAGCTTATTTTACTTAGCTTAACATCATCCAGTTTCATCCATGTTGTCAAAAATGGCAAAATATGCTGCTTTTTTATGGCTAAATAATGTTCCATTGTATATAATGTGATATATATCATATATATGGTATATATGTCTATGTATATGTACATATATACACATCATAAATACATCTTGGCTACTATAAATAATACTATAATGAACAAGGGAGTGCAGATATCTTAAGATATGGATTTAATACTCAGGAGTGGGATTGCAGGATCTTTCATCAATGTTTTATAATTTTTAGTGTACAGATTTTTCACCTTCTTGGTTAAGTTTATTTCTAAGTATTTTATTTGTGGGGGTGCTACCATAGATGGGATTGTTTTCTTCAATTTTATTTTTGTGGATAGTTTGTTATTAGTGTATAGATACACAACTTGTTTTTCTGTTGGTTTTGTATCCTGTAACTTTACTGAATTTATTGATTCTAACAGCTTTTGGGTGAACTCTGTAGAGTTCTCTATGTATAGAATGATGTCATCTACAAACAGACAACTTTACTTCTTACTTTCTACTTGGGTGCCTTTTATTTCTTTTTCTTGCACAACTGCTCTAACACTTCCATTACTATGTTGAATAGAAGTGGTGAGAGTGGGCATCCTTGTCTTGTGTCTGATCTTAGAGGAAGCTTTTCACCATTGCATGTGATATTTGCTGTGGGCTTGTCACATATGCCCCTTACTATGTCGAGAGGCATTTTTCCCATACCAATTTCTTGAGAGTTTTTGTGATAAAAAGACATCAAATTTTGTCAAATGCTTTTTTTGCATCTATTGAGGTGATCATATGAGTTTTATATTTCACTGTGTTAATGTGATATGTTCCATGTAGTTATTTGCATATGTTGAACTAGTCTTTTATCCCAGGAATAAATTCCACTTGATCCATGTTGTGTAATTCTTTTGATGTGCTTTTTAATGGGTGTGGTATTATTTTGTTGAGAATTTTTGCATCTATGTTTATCAGGGATATTGGCCTGTAATTTTCTTTTCTTATACTGTCCTTGCCTGACTTTGGTATAATACTGGCCTCTAAAATGAGTTTGGAAATGTTCCCTCCTCCTCACATTTTTGAAAGAGTTTGAGAAGGATTGGTGTTAATTCCTTAAGTGTTTGATAGAATTCACCAGTGAAGCTGTCTGGTCCTGGGCTTTTCTTAGTTTGGAGGTTTTTGATTGCTGATTAAATCTCATTACTTGTTATTGGTCTGTTCAAATTTTCTATTTCTTTGTGATTCAATCTTGCTGGTTGTATGTTTCCAGGAATTCAGCTATTTCTTCTAGACTACCCAAGTGTTGGCATATAATTGTTCATAGTAGTGTCTTATGATCCTTTGTATTTCTGTGGAATCAGTTATAATGTCTCATCTTTCAATTGTAATTTTATTGATTTGAGTCTTCTTGCCTTTTCTCTTTCTTAAAAATTTTTTTTCTTTATTTTAGGGGGGACAGAGGGAAAAAGAGAGAGAATCTTAAGCAGGCTCCACACTCAGGACAGAGTTGATGAAGGTCTCAATCTCACAACCTTTAGATCATGATTTGACTCAACCAAAAGCCAGATGCTTAACCTACTGAGCCACCCCAGTGCCCCTTTTCACCTTTTTACTTATTCTAACTAAAGCCTTGTCAATTTTGTTTATCTTTTCAAGAAATTAACTCTTAATTTTGTTTATCTGTTCTAGGGCTTTTAGTGGAGCCTGCAAGCTGGTTAGTATCTGTGAGTTGTTGAGATCCATGTTCCGGGTGCTGTGAATCCTTATCCCTTTTTTCTGCTCCTAGCTGTTCCCAGATGATTTGGCTGTTCCCATCCCTTGAGTGTTCTGGGTGGGATGAGACAAAAGTGGGTCATGAGTAGTGTACTACAAGACTAGGGAAGTTGGGTACTCACTTTGCTCTCACTTTCCCTTTTGGGAAAAATCGTGGGCCTAGGGGGTTTCTCTTAGTCCTGAATTATGCCAACCTGGGGGAGAGTTGGTGCTGGTGAATTAAAATTGCTCTTCTTATACCCATCAGTGCATCTATTCTTGGATTTTTTGCTCCACCTGGGTGCTGAAACCTCTCCACTGTACTCTCGGACTCCACTAAAGGTATTATCGTTCATGAGTGGTTGTTAAAATCAGTGCTTCTATGGGAGTTACATAGGTTAGACCTCATATCCTGCTATTTTTCTGTCATACCATGATTATATTTTATTTTTTTATTATTTTTTAAATGTTTATTTATTTCTGAGAGACAGAGAGAGAGAGGGAAAGAGACAGAGCATGAGCAGGAGAGGGGCAGAGAGAGAGAGAGAGAGACAGAGACAGAGACAGAATCCAAAGCAGGCTCCAGGATCCGAGCTGTCAGCCCAGAGCTTGACACAAGGCTCGAACTCATGAGCAGTGAGATCATGACCTGAGCCAAAGTCAGATGCTTAACCGACTGAGCCACCCATGGCACCCCCCCCCATGATTATATTTTAAGGAAAATAAAAATAAAGGAGAGATTTCCCAAGGTCAGGCTGAGTTCTAAAAGCTTCCAGAAGGCTCTAAACCTAAGTGGATCACATAGAGCTTGGTAGAGAAGGTGAAGGGAGCTAGATGCTTGATAGGGTAAGAAGGCCAGCTTCCAAGTGGATTTATGGTCTGATTTATAAATTACTTCAAGTAACAGTAGGCTTGTTCTGGACAGGAGGAGGGAAAGTGCGCTCAGTGGCTCAAGAGGCCACAAGTAGGCCTAGTGGTAGGTTGCTGCAGAGGAGAGTCCAGCACAGTATGAGAGGGCAGGGTTTTCCAAATACTGAAGGGCTCCTCAGAGAAGCCAAGCCAGCCAGAGTGGTGACTGTGTACAGACACAACCCAAGGCCTGCCTCTGTGGGCTCTTCAGAGCACAAAGGCAGTGACAGGCCTAATTCCCTGAAATGGCCCCTGTCATTTGAATCAGCTAATCCCCTCTTGCAAACTTGCCGTCTTTTTTTCTTTTTCAGGTAGCTTCATAAATTCATAAACTTTTGTCCTTTCTATGGCAGCAAATGATATTAGAAAGCTAATTAGCTACAGAGCTAATTTTCATGTCAGAGCGAAATTATAGGTTTCATGGTATAGAACCAAATTATCTTTCTGTCCCTCCTCATCCTCCACTCCCCATCCACTCCAGTTCCTTCTTCCACCATTTGTGTATACTCCCCTCTCCTGTCTGGTCACAAATGTCAGCAGAGAAGGGTAGCCACTCCGGAGCCCCTTTCTTTTCTGTGTCAGGCATATTTGCATTTGCAAACAGCTTTAATTGAGTAGAGTTTTCATTGCTCTTTTTCCTGCTCTGTTTTTTAAATGCAAATGTTAATGTTTGGTTAGCATGGGTTCAGAATTAAGCTCCTGCTACCTGTGGCTGCCTCCTTCCCTGGGTTCTAAATAAGCACTGTGGAGTATCACAACCTGCTGAGAGCTTGTGAGTCCTGGAAGGCTGGAGTCCAGCTAATTGCCAATCATGCTGAGAGGGCTGGGCAGAGCCTTGTCTCACTTACCAGCTCTCATGGAGTCCTGCTTCCTACCAGTACCAAAGGAGAGAAAATTAGTGTGCTGGGAACAGAAAGGCGGGTAGGGGAAAGGCTGCTCTTTGGAATTAGGTTCTGGACTCTCTTTTGGCATGAAAACTTTGTGGAATTAGGAAAGCTATCAGAGGTCATCAGCTTTGAGTCCCGAAAGTTGTATCCTCTTAAACCATGTTCTTAATGGTTTGCTATCGGACCTCTGACCACTCCCACTGGTGAGGGGCTCCTTCCTTCACAAGGCAACCTCTTCTACTGATAAGCAGCTCTGTTAGAAAAGGTATACTTGGGGCGCCTGGGTGGCGCAGTCGGTTAAGCGTCCGACTTCAGCCATGTCACGATCTCACGGTCTGTGAGTTCGAGCCCCGCGTCAGGCTCTGGGCTGATGGCTCGGAGCCTGGAGCCTGTTTCCGATTCTGTGTCTCCCTCTCTCTCTGCCCCTCCCCCGTTCATGCTCTGTCTCTGTCTGTCCCAAAAATAAATAAAAACGTTGAAAAAAAATAAAAAAAAAAAAAGAAAAGGTATACTTAATGTTGAGCCAAAATTAATTTCAGCCATTGGTTTCAGTTTTCACATAGAATGTGGTTGATCTCATTTCCAAGTGACAACCTTTCAGATATTTGGAAGCAGCTTTTATAGAGCCTAAAATGCCTTTTTCCCTGCAAGCTAAAGATGCCCTGTTTCTTCACATCTGTTACATATCCAACCCTTTATCCATCTTGCTCCGCTTCTCTTTATGGACTCCGGTTGTGTGACTTCTATGAAGAGATTTGTAATCAGGAGTGTGGTAATCCAACTGTGGATTGACTGGCACAAGGTCGAAAGAGGCCCCTGTCTCCCTCCCATTCATCTGAGCTCTTCTCATTTACCAAGACTGCCCAAGATGCTGCAGACTTTGATGAGTGGCCATGTTGTACTGTCCACCCTTGCTGAGCCTACAGCCAGTTCCAGCTCTAAGCTCTTTCTCAAAAAGGTATTTTCTAGCTGAGTAAACAATGCATAATTCGACCTTTACTTAGGGACCACTGAGCTTCTCATTTAGTGACAAAGTATATTCTTCTGAAGTGTCAGAGCCATAACCCAATGAGAGACTCTCACAGGGGATTATAGACCTATCAGAGAGGATACGTGTACAGGGTGTCCAATTTTCTCTTTCAGAAACCAGGGACCTGGGTGCTCAGAAGTCTTAGCCAGAGCAGTATTCCAGGAACCTAGGTGCCTCCCTAGCCTAAGGCTTCCAGTGCATAATTTTAATAGAAGAGGGAGGTCAAATCTAAAATTTGTAGATAATCCTAAGAAGTTATCAGTCTGAAAAGAACTAATCAGTGAAGGAGTATCTGAAAGTGAGCAATTGGGTAGAGATGTGTGTGGTAAGGTTTGCCAGAAGGCACATGGCTGTTAAAGGTTGAGTTGGCAGACTATGGTTGGGAAAGGAGACGTAAAGGAGGCATGGCAGAAGAGAAGAGAACCCATAGCCAATAGCACATTTCCTTTTTCCCTCTAGGTTCACTCCACTCCGCTTCCATCACTATAACAAGTCACATCCCATGAAAAGTAGTATTTGTAGGAGAGGCAGGAGGAGGAACCTGTCACTGTGACCTTTGCCCTCCAGTTCAGAGGTGTTTATTTTGCAAGGTCTCACCCAATAACATTTTCTTCTTCCAGACTCTGGGCATGTTGCATTATACAAGAGCCCCAGAAGAGCCCCACATGGATCTGGCTCTTCTGACATCTTGGCACCAAGGATATTTTTCTTAGACTCATATATGAGCTCTCCCATGTCTAGAATCAAGAGATAAGATGAATTTTCACATTATATAAATATTACATATCAAGGGGCACCTGGGTGGCTCAGTCTGTTGAGTGTCAACTCTTGATTTCGGCCCAGTTCACGATCCCAGGTGGAGAGAATGCTTAAGATTCTCTCTCTCCCTCCTCCTCTGACTCTTTCTCCTGCTTATACACACACACTCTCTCTCTTTATAAAATAAAATTTTTTAAAAGTTAAAAAAAATTCTACATATCGAATAGCGGAAAGATGAAGGATCCATGTTGTACTTATATGATCAGGCCCTATTCACAAAATGAAGGCTGCAGAAATATTCTGAGTTCCCCCAAGTGGCCTTAGCCATGAAAAAGGAAATGTAGGATGCTGATGTGCTGGTACCATTGTGAACAAAGGGAGCTAAACAATGGATCTTTACATAAGATGGCCAGTACCATTTGTAGGAACTCCATTTCCATATACCCTTTTACTGTCACCATCTAGGCATTCCTGCTAACATGAATCCCTCCAGGATATATTGGCTGTCTATAATAATAGGGAGATCATTTGATTTTTATAACTATTTCTGGACCCTCATAGTAGACCCTAGGCATGGCACTGATGATGGTATTCTTAAATGACTCCATTTGCAATTATGAAATTTGAAATTCTAGAAACTGCTGTTTGTTATAGGCAAGGGCATCTTGTGCTGGGATGAATTTTGTGGATAGCAATGTTGCAGATAGGTTAGACATGGATGCAAAAGAAACAAACAAGTAGTGATGCCTGTAAGTGGAGAAGGAAAAAGGTAATGTTCACAGATGCACAAAGTTGCTTTTTTCAGTTTTAACCTGTCTGCAAGCTATTTTGGGTATACTACTTCAATGAATCCTTACAACCTGTGAAGTGCAACAACAATCATTTTGCAGGTGGGGAAAAAAAAAAACTGTTTCTGGAAGAGATGAAATGACTCATTGAATTAGTGGTGGGTGGGATTAGACTTGCACCCAGAACTCCACCAGCCCCACACCCTTTTCTCCTTTTCCTCAAGCCTAAGGCCTTGGCTCCAAAGATCTGTGGATGAGAGATAGAAGCTCTGGGCGAGCTGGGAAAGGAATCTTGGCTCAAATCCCAGAGCAAAGCTGCCCCCGAGGGTTGGATCTTAGACAATCTGATGGAGTCAACAAGAATGTCCTGAGGGCTTAGTGAGTGCGAGTCACTGAAGAAATGGAGACAGATCAGACGCAGTTGTTGCCTTCAGGAAAGCCGTGGTGTGGGGCAACAGCAGGTTCACGTGAAAAATTTTTTAATCACAGCCTAAGGTGTACATGGGAAGTGTAGAAGAGTGGTGCATGCATATCCACCATGAACTAAGAGTCCTGGGGCAGGTGAGAGCAGAGATTTCAGGAATTTCAGGAAGACAGGTAACACCATCGGGTATGGAGGCTGGGCAGAAGAAGCTGTGAGTAAAGATGCCTAGCTAGGTGTGCTCATGCTGTGTTTATGCTGAGGAAGAAATCTAATTCCCCAGAATGTAGCATGCAACAGAGAGACGGAAAACCAAGGGTCCAGTTCCTCCTTGAATTTGTCTGCTTTTTAAAGTCTTTTAAAAAATGACTTGCCTCTCTGTGCCCTCTGCAAGCCCACATAACTGACAGGTAAAGAGGGAAGTGGAAAGAAGAATGAATTCATATATATTTTTTAAATTACCACAAAATGGCCTCCACAATCATGTCAGGAAAAGAAATACATCTGGCAGCCTCACCTTTTATTTTGAAGAGCTCTGCCAGAGGCTTCTTCCTAGAAGACCTATAGACAAATGGCCTTGTCTCCGAATGCTGTGATGTGGTGGCATCTGCAGTGGGCCACTAGGGCTGATTGCATCATTTATTTCCAATGCGCTGGCCAAGGCACCAAACTGAGCCATGCACACAGTGGGATGCATCATTTCTGGACCGGCAGTCTCTCATGGCTGAAAATGAAAACAATCAAAAAATTTTAAAACATCAAAGGCATTTCCTGAAGAATAAAACCAAATCTGATATATCCAGAGCCACATGCTAATCAGTTTAAGCTAATAAACAAACTTAGGATACAAAATCAACATGCAAAAAAATGAGTTTCATTTCTATATACTAACAGTGAATTATCTGAAAAGGAAATTAAGAAAACAATCCCATTTACTATAGCAGCAAAAAGAATAAAACACTTGGGAATAAGTTTAACCAAGGAAATGGAAGACTTGTACTCTAAAAACTATAAAACATTGATGAGAGAAATCAAAGAAGACACAAATAAATGGAAATATAACCCATACTCGTGGTTTGGACATTTCACATTGTTAAAGTGTCCATACTAGCCAAAGTGGTCTAGAGTCACTGAAATCCCTATCAAAATTCCAATGATTCTTTTTCAGATATAGAAAAAAATAATCCTAATATTCATATAGAACCACAAAAGATCTGAATAACCAAAGCAATCCTGAGCAAAAAGAACAAATGAGAGGCATCACAATTCTTGATTTCAAAATATATTACAAAGCTACAGTAATTAAAACAGTAAGGTATTGGCATATAGACCATATAGACATATAGATCAATGGAACAAGATAGAGATCCCAGAAATAAACCCATGCAAACACAGTGATCTGATCTTCAATAAGGGTGCCAGGAAAACACAATGAGAAAAGGATACTCTCTTCAATAAATGCTATTGCAAAAACTGATATACATATGCAAAAGAATGATATTGGACCCATAACTTACACCATACACAAAAATCAACTCAAAATGGATTAAGGAACATCTGGGTGGCTCAGTCGGTTAAGCATCTGACTTCAGCTCAGGTCATGATCTCATGGTTCATGAGTTCAAACCCTACATCAAGCTCCCTGTTGTCAGCGCAGAGCCTGCTTCAGATCTTCTGTCTCCCTCTCTCTGCCCCTCTTCCGCTGGTGCTCTCTCTCTAAAAAATAAATAAACATTAAAAAAATGGATTAAATATTTAAATATAAGACCTGAATCTATAAAACCTAGAAGAAGAGAAAGGGGGAAACCTTCATGATATTGGTCTAGACAATAATTTCTTGGATATGATACCAAAAGCACAAGAAACAAAAAAAAACAAGTGGGATTATGTCAAACTAAAAAACACAACTAAGGAAAAATCAACAGAGTGAGAAGGGAGCCTATAGAGTGGGAGAAAATATTTTTAAACCATGTATCTGATAAGGGGTTAATATCCAAAATGTATAAGGAACTCCTACAACTCAATAGCAATAATAATAATAATAATAATAATAATAATAATTTTAAAATGGAGAAATGGGCAGAGGACTCAAATAGACATTTTTCCAAAGAAGACATAAAAATGGCCAACAGGTATATGAAAAGATGCTCAATATCACTGACCATCAGGGAAATGGCAATCAAAACCAGAGTGATGGGGTGCCTGGGTGGCTCAGTCAGTTAAGCGTCCGACTTTGGCTCAGGTCATGATCTCACAGTTCATGGGTTTGAGCCCCGCGTTGGGCTCTGTGCTGACAGCTCAGAGCCTTGGAGCCTGCTTCAGATTCTGTGTCTCCCTCTCTCTCTGCCCCTTCCCCACTCACACTCTGTCTCTCTCTCCCTCTAGAATAAATAAACATTAAAAAAAAAAAACAGTGAAATATCACTCATACCTGTTAGGATGGCTATTATCCAAACTCCTCACCGCCCCCCCCACCACAAAAACCCCACAAAGGTAACAAGGGCTGGTAAAAATATGGAGATATTGGAACCCTGAAACACTATCAGTGGGGGTATAAAATGATGCAGCTGCTATGGAAAAGAATATGGAGGTTCCTTTAAAAACTAGAAACAGAACTATCACAATATCTAGCAATCCTTCCTCTGGTGATATATCTAAAAGACTTAAAATCAGCATCTCAAAGAGAAATGACTTTACCTATGTTCACTGCAGCATTATTCACAGTAATCAAGATATGAAAACAAGCTAATGTCCTTTATGAATGGGTGCCATTCATTTGCCATTTGCCATTTACAACAACATGGATGGACCTGGAGGACGTTGTGCTAAATGAAATTAGCCAGTCACAGAAGGACAAATACTACATGATTCCTTTTGTATGAGGTATCTAAAATAGTCAAACTCGGAGAAACAGAATAGAGTGGTCCTTGTCAGGGGGAAATGGAGTGTTGCTGTTCAACTGGCATAAAGAGTCAGTGATGCAAGATGAGTAAATTCTAGAGTTCTATTGTACAACATTGTGCCCATAATCAATAACACTATATTGTATAATTTTTAAGTGCATGTATTTTTTAGAAAGACCATATACATGGAGGCCCCTTCTTTTCTCTGGACCTTGATTTTCCCATGTATAAAATGGCCAGGCTGGACTTAGTGATTGCTAACCGTAACTGTTAACCTAAAACAAGTTCATTCTAAGTTGACTCCTTGATGTTTTGAAAGAGCAATGCTCTAAAACAATGTAATGGTCATTTGTTAAGTGAAACCTTTAAAGATCTTAATATGAATTAAAAGGAGCAAAATTTCCATCTTTGTTTTTTATGTTATCTCCCTGCCCCAATTAAAATAATATTGCTAGAAGGAGAAAGTAAGTACCCAGATATCATTGCCTATCAGCAGCAACTGTTAACACTTTGACATATTTCCATTCAGGACTATGTTTATGTTTTTGTTTGTTTTGTTTTTTGTTTTTTGTCTTTTTGGTGGTTTGTCTTTTTGTTTTTGTGTTTTTTTTCATAGTTAAGTTCATACTGTGTGTACACAATTTGGGGGTCCTACTTTTAGTTAATTTTTTTCATTAATCCAACCAGCAAACTTGTATAGATAACCCATTATGCATAAGGCATCATGCCAAACATTGAGGAAACAAAAATAAACAAGATGCAATTCTAGCTCTAAAGAATCTCGTAACCTAGATGGGATGATAGATAAGTGATCAAATAACTAAAATTGAGTGTAATAAGATCTTTAGGAGAGGAAGCACACCATCCTGTGGGATGGAAATGCTTCTCAGTGGTTACAAACTCTTTTTTTTTAATTTTTTTTAACGTTTATTCATTTTTGAGAGATGGAGAGAGACAGAACATGAGTAGGGGAGGGGCAGAGAGAGAGGGAGACACAGAGTCCAAAGCAGGCTCCAGGCCCTGAGCTGTCAGCACAGAGCCCTATGCGGGGCTCAAACCAATGGACCGCAAGATCATGACCTTAGCCGAAGTTGGACGCTTTACCAACTGAGTCACCCAGGCTCCCCTACAAAGTCTTAAATTGAAACAAGTCTGAGTAAGCACAGGGCTGCTCAGCACTCTATTACATAGGTACCCTTGCAGCCATCTGTGGGCAAGTAGCTAAATTATGGCCAATGGGGTGTAATTGGATGTCATATTTTACCTTTTCTGGATCCTTCCCTTGTCTCTCTAGCCCTTCACTGTTGGTTGGCAAGGGAAGCAAAGGTGGGAGCAGGAGAAACCACCTTAGACCATCTTGGATGGAAGCTGCATAGTAAAAATTATAGAACCACAGGATACAAGGAATCAGGGTTCCTCTATCAGTCCTGAACTGCTTTAAGTCCAGAACTGAACTTAGATTGCTATATAAGAGGGGAAAAAAATCATCTACCTTGTTTAAAAGCCACTCTGATATTTGTGTCTTTGTTATAGCAGCTCGAACCTCAATCTTAACTACTACGGATGACAGTAGATGCAGTCTAGAGAAGTAGTCAGAAAGGATGGCATCAGAGACAGAGGAACTTGTAAGACATTCTCAGATGCTTGAACCTTATCCTGAAGGCATTGGTGAGCTATTGAAGAGTTCTTTCTGACTGCTGCATCAAGAATAGATCAAAGCAGGCAAGAATGGAGGCAAAGAGGCCTGATAGAAGGCTGTTGCCACGACCCCGTGAGTGAAGTTAGTACGGTAGCTAATGGATTTGGAGGTTACTGAGGGTACTGAGGAAGAACTGACATGTTTAGGATCGCTAGGTGTGGCAGGAAAGAGGGAGTCAAACATCCTTGGTTCTTGCTTGGATGCATTAACAGGAGACACAAGAGGAAGATCATGATTTGGAGGAGGGTTGACCTTGGGGATAAGAAGTTCAGCTTCTGACATGTTGAGTTTAAATGCCTGTAGGACCTTCAGATGTAGGTGTCCAGTAGGAGACTGGGTTACAGACCTAGAATTCTTTCTAGATACCTGGACTAGAGTTACATATTTGGGAATCATTAGGGTAGAAATGGTCTCCAAAGTCATAGAAGCAAAGGAAACCATCAGGGAAACAGCCAGCCAGAAAACAAGGGGCCTGGGGGTACAGCCAGTATCTTAGGGGAGCACAGAGAAATAGGAAAGAACCTGCACATGAAACCCACAGAGTGTCTGAGAAATGTCTGTCACCAAGACCAAGGGAAGGTGGTGGTGTAGATGACAGAGGCCAGCCATGCTAATTGTTGCAGAGAGGCCAATTAAGCTAGGAGCACTAAGCATGATGTTCTGTGAGCTCGGCATTTACTCAATACATGTTGGAGTGAATTGCTAATTGGTAAACCACTAAATTGATGCTGTTGTTTTTAACTTAATTATTTGCTCTGTTTTGGTTTTCATTAGAAACAGCACATCTAAATTGTGTTTGTTGAGACAAAGTGGTAAACCCTGCCTATGTTAACTCTTGTTTCTTGGGTTAAATAATGGACTTAAAACTTAAAAAAAAAAAGAGAAAGGAACTATGTTGTTTTGAGTGACTATAAAGGTACTATTTATTCACTAAAATATTTTCGACAAATATATATACATAAATGAAATAGGAAAATAAAGATCATGCCAGGCAAAGCAGATAGAGGCTGGTGGCAATTTCCTTTGGTTATGGTTATGGTCCACAGAAACTACCTCCAGGGAATAGGACTTGGAAGAGCATGATTCAGGTGTGGAAGTCAGCATGGCAGTTTAGAATAACCGTTCTTTCCCTTCTGTGAGTCAGGGATGCCTCTGAGAATCTGATTAAAGCTTTGGACTTTCTCCCCAGAAAAATACCTGGAGCATTCATGCATACAATTTTGCATTCAATTTCTGTGGGACCCTGAGATGGGTCTGAGGACTTCCAAGGTCAGAATTGTTTCCACTGAGAGCCATGCCCCTCTTCTCCCTAGTCTGGAAATGTCCCTGACAGAAATTACCCTCAAGGGCCTCTAGTTGCCTGGGATTGGCCTTTTCCTCCACCTGTAGAGCAGCCACAGAGACATTGGGCTCATTCAGGGTTTTTGAGTCACACCCACTGTCAACCCCCAGTGGCCTCACCAGTGAGATTCCTTCCCAGGCAAAAGGAACAGCTTGGAGCTATTAGAATTATCCTTTATTGTAACACCCATTGTACGATGAGAAAACCAAGGCTCAGAGAAGTTAAGCGATCTGGCCAAGGTTGTGTAGTCAGTACATAGCACAGCGGGGCTTGGTATTTGAGTGTCTGGGGACTCAACATTGCATTTTCCACTGCCATGCACTGCCTCCTGTGCAAGGTATGCTGATGTGCTTTTTCCCCAGTTTGTCCCCCTCCCATAATACCCATAGCCCTGAAGTTCCAGGGTTTGTGGCCAGCAGACCTCTAGCCTATAGAACTGCCTGCTACTCCTTTGGATTCACTATGCTGAATTGCCAGATTTGAGAATTGGTATCATCCTGATTAGACATTTATTGGCCGGATTCCTTGTCTGTCAGCATGCCAGCTGATAGGCTGACAGGCACAAGCTCCAGCCCTGGGGACTGTCTGGTTTGAGCAGTAAGCCGGCCTGTTAGAGGCTGGCTGGCCCCACAGCCAAGCCCGGAAGGCTGGAGGGGAGGGTCGGGACGGGGTGGGGGGGTGGTGTTGGATCGCCAGATGAAGGATAGGAGACAGCGAGTCTGCACAGGGCATAGAGAGGCTTTCTCTCTAGCTCTGGTTTTATTTATGCATCATTTAGACCCCAACAACTTCCCAAAATAATTTGATGTGGCTAATGGCTTAGGTTTATCTAGTGTTTCAGTTTACAGAGCACAGCTATTTAGTGATCCGATTTGAATCATGGAAACATCTTTGGAGGTGGGTGATACAATTTCCATTTTACAGATAAAGAACATTGAGGTAGAGGTAGGGAAAATAATCTACCCAAGGTCACTTAAGTGCATAACAGTCAGAACTGAGACCCAAATCCAGGGATTCAGGCTCTAAAATTGCTCTATTTACAACGTGTATGCTGCTTCCCAATGAAGTATGCTTTGGAGGTAGGGGAGGGCAGGGTCCTTAAAAGGAGTTGGAAGGGTTGTGTGAAGCCTGGGGCCAGTGTGGATGCAGGGCAGCTGGGCTGAGAAATTCTAGGATTCTCGCCTGGCATGCTGAGCCCCTAGTGGATTGACCATGGGCTGCTATGTGGGCCTCTGAAGGCCTTTCCTTGGACAAATATCCTCTAAGCAGATAGCTTGTTAGCTGGCCTGGGAAATTTAGCCCATCTAGGGGAGAGCTTCCCCAAGGGCTGTTGGAGTCCCTGGGGGCCACTCTTACCTGCATCCTTCTCTAGCTCAGCATGAAGTCCAGCTTACCATGAACTCTGAAATGCCTTGTCCTCTGTTCCTGCCTGGCCTTGTTTGTGATCAAACCATTTTATCTAAGTTGGGATCAAGAAAGAAGCCTTAGAAATCATTAGTCCTTTTTAAAAAAAAATTTTTATTTATTTATTTCTTTACTTTTGAGAGAGACAGAGACAGCGTGAATGGGGGAGGGGCAGAGAGAGAGAGAGAGGGAGAGAGACAGAGAATCCCAAGCAGGCTCCACATTGTCAGCGCAGAGCCCAGCACAGAGCTTGAACTCACAAAACCATGAGATCATGACCTGAGCCAAAACTGAGAGTTGGACGCTTAAACTGACTAAGCCACCCAGGTGTCTCCGAAATCATTAGTTCTAATGCAAGCATTATCTTTGACAGATAGGGAAACAGAGTCACAGAGATGACAGCACATGTTTTCTATGCCACTCTTCTAAGATACTATGTTCATAAGTGGTGTTGTCAAGGCCCCTAAGCCATGTCCCCGAGCCTTAGCTTGCCAGTATTTGCACCCTGTTCAGACCTCTAATGGTCTGCCTGCATCCCCAGCTCTAGCCAGAACCTTGACTTAACCAGACTCGAACAAGTGTGACAAGGCTGGCAGACCCAGCCTACTGAAGTCTCACTGGAGACGAGGGTTCATCCCAGCTGTTGCCGAAATCCCAGTCTGAAACAGCCAGATGTCTTTGACCTATCTCATTAGCCAGGGAATGAGGTCAGCTTTGGGGAATATAGAATACTGGGGTAGGAAATCCCTTTCTGCAATCCCTTCAGATCCCTTAGTATTTGAGTAAGGCACCTGGGTTTTTACCATAAGCAATAGTCTAGGATTCCACAGCAATGTATCACACGAGTCTGTGGTCTGCCAATATTTCTCTTTGCTTTCGGGTGCATTAGGATAAGCCCCAGCTGAAGTCAAATGCACTTCAGTCCTCTTATCTTACGTATAAGGGACTGCAGGGAAGAATTAGGAATCACACACTGCACAAAGATGTTGCAAGCCTAAAAACTAGAGGAAAATGGACTAACATGAGATACGGGAATGCATCTCGCAAAACATGCTATAAAATGGATTACTGCTGATTGCATCCTCTGAATGTATAAAATTGCTCCCAAATAGTAACAAAATGCTGGAAAAGGGAAACTGATTAATTGTTAAGGAATTATTTTTTTGGAGAAATGCCCCTTGTTCAAACACATAATTAGTGATTTAGTTTGCCTAGTCAGAAAAAAAAATAGTTGTTTAAATTGTTTAAAGTCTACAAATATTTATTGAGTGCTGAATTATCCACCCCACACTATGCTGCTGAGTTCCTTGGATTTAGAAGCAAATAAGAAGACCCGGTATCTACCCTCCAGGAGATCATTTTAATGGGGTGAATCGATACATAATCACAGTCCAGCATCAAAAGAGTGGAGATAGAAATAGGCATCATTTCTATCAGGAGTCAGGGAAGATTTGCCCAGGAAGCTGATGGCTGAGCTAGGTTTTGAAGGGGGAAGGGCTCTCTGGTAGGGCCCCATAGGGAGATGGGGTGGCAGGCGAGGGTGGGGGGAAGTCATTATCAATTAAGAGTTTGTGTCAAGGCACAGGAGCAAGAAACCACCTGCTCCATTTAGGACTGGGAATGTGAAATAAGGGCGAAGAGCAGTGATTGGAGGTGAAACTGCAGAAGCAGGTAGGGACCAGGTGACGATCGGATGCATACGTCCAGCCCTGTATTCGTAACTCCAACTCCAAAGAAACCAGGTGATTTCTACCTTTTCAATGCGAGCTAATGAACCGAGAAGCTAGCATTTATTTTTCCATGTTGTATTATTATTAATGTCAATATTAGAATCTTAAAATGACAAGCACATTTTTGGGGATTCATTTTAAAATTTACAGACAGAAAAATTCAAACTTTTTTTGGCATATAGTTCTGTAGGTTTTGAAACACATAGGGTCATGTATCCACCTCCTCAGTCATGACACAGAATAGTTTCATCTTCCAAAAATGTTCACTCACATGGCCCCGTTGTAGCCAGTCCCTACTCCTGCCAGGGGCCCTGTTCTGTAGCTCAATAGTTTTGCCTTTTCCAGAATGTCATACAAATGGAAATCTATAGTATTCAGACAGGCAACTTGCTAACATAGAAAAGATATGATACAATTTTTACCTTTTCAATTCAGAGATTGGAATGTTTTAATAAAGTGGGAGCAGAAAGAAAATCAGTGTGATGGGTGAAAAGTTAGTGAGTATTGAAAACATGGCTTTCCAGTATTCCTCCAAATCACTGAAAAGTAGGTTCAGCAAGAAAGGGCCCAAATCTGGACCCTTTTGCAGACCTTTAGAGGCTCCCTTCAGGCTGTCATAATTAGTAACCTACACTTTGTGGATGTGTTTGTTGACTCTGTAGCCTTAACTCCTCAGTTCTCCAGTCCATTCTTCCTCATGAGCTGCCATGACTATGTTGCAGAGACTTGGGCAGATTCCATGCTGCACTTCACTGGCACCCCACTAAGGACATTCCCTGATCTGTTCTTTTACCAAAAAAAAAAAAAAAAAAAAAGAGGATAGAGATGGTTTGGTTGGATTTATTGGGGCATCTGTGCCAATTCTTTGTGATCATGGCTCTCTGGGCTTTGACTAAAGAAAAGAAGTTCCAAATTCTAGCTCTAGGCATTATAATGAGACCCAGCAAGTAACCAAAGGCTGGTGGCTGTTGCAGGCTGGATCTAGAGCTCTGTGAAGCAAGGAGAACAAGAAAGCATGTGACCAAGAAATTTTACATGGTGTCAGTCTTCAAAGTTACAGAGGGTGATGGCAAGGATGGGGAGGATAACTTTTATCCAAGGGCTGAATTCTTCATGAAGGGAGAAAAGGGACTATTTTCATTTAATGACTTTATCATTATTATTTTATATGTTGTGGAAGGTTTGTTAATAAATGAAAATTTATGAGAAAATCAGTTTTTCTGGATTATTCTTGTGGGATTTTTTCATTTTATTTTAATTTTAAAAAGTTTTGGGGCGCCTGGGTGGCGCAGTCGGTTGAGCGTCGACTTCAGCCAGGTCACGATCTCGCGGTCCGTGAGTTCGAGCCCCGCGTCAGGCTCTGGGCTGATGGCTCGGAGCCTGGAGCCTGTTTCCGATTCTGTGTCTGCCTCTCTCTCTGCCCCTCCCCCGTTCATGCTCTGTCTCTCTCTGTCCCAAAAATAAATAAACGTTGAAAAAAAAAAATTTAAAAAAAAAAAAAAAAAGTTTTTAAATATTTATTTATTTTGAGAGAGAGAGAGCAAGCAAATGAGGGGCAGAGAGAGAGAATCCTAAGGAGGCTCCACGCTGTCAGTGCAGAGTCAGACATGGGGCTCAATCCCACTAACCGTGAGATCATGGCCTGATCCAATATCAAGTCTCAGATGCTTAACCAACTGAGCCACCCAAAGCTCCCCTCTTGCAGTTTTTAAAATATTAGATTTTCACGGTTTATATAAAAAAAAAGATAGTAGACATAATATATTCTCAGGGTAGAACCTTCACATTAGAAAAATAAAAGATAGGGGCGCCTGGGTGGCGCAGTCGGTTAAGCGTCCGACTTCAGCCAGGTCACGATCTCGCGGTCCGTGGGTTCGAGCCCCGCGTCGGGCTCTGGGCTGATGGCTCAGAGCCTGGAGCCTGTTTCCAATTCTGTGTCTCCCTCCCTCTCTGCCCCTCCCCCGTTCATGCTCTGTCTCTCTCTGTCCCAAAAATAAATAAACGTTGAAAAAAAAAAAAGAAAAAGAAAAGATGACAAATAAAAGCCTCTCATTGTCCTTCTCTTCCTATTAGCATTTCCCAGCATTTTCTTGCATGTTCTTCTAGAATTGTCTGTATGTGTATACACATACACACATTTCTTATGAGATCAAATGGGATCCTATCATACAGTACTGGGACTTGCTTTCCACCATGTAGTATCTTAATGTCTGTTGGACACCATCCTATGTGAGAACATACAGCCTAACCTTCATGATATTCCATACTCCCTATGCACCATAATTTATTCTAACAGGTCTCCTATGGAAAGAGATTTGGATTCTTTTCATGTCTTTCTATTACAAATAATGCAGCAGTGTGCTTCCGTGTACGTATGTCCCCATCACTCTTTCCAATATGCTACCAAGTATCGGCATGATGAAAAACAGTTTCTTGAATTCAACGTCCATCTATGTTCAAATGCTCTTGTCTTTTGTACGTAGGATGCTTCTCTCGTAGGGTCCAACCACCATTTCAAATTAATCTTTTAAGAAGTCCAGCCTTTTTGTTTGTTTGTTCCTCTCTTTTTAGCCTTTTCTCCCCGTAGAAAGACCTCACGTGGCCACATAGGTTTTCCCTCGAAGACTTCATGTTTTTCTTCATCACTAGTCTGGGTCTTTTTTAAACATAAATATTCACAATTGTCTCAGATATTTTTAAATTTATAGAATCTGAAATAGGGGACTCTGCTTAGCTGATGACCTGTCTGAACTTCCCTCTGGATTGAAGATCCTGGATAGGTTTTGAACCTCACTGGGCTGGGCAGTGGGATTTAGCTATAAGAAAGAATAAAAGAGAAATAATTTTCACATTTCTAGCAAGAGTGTTATAGAGCTTCAACTTCCCATCAGCTGGGGGAGGAGGAGAGGCTGGGAAGTCTGCCACAATATTTGGCATGGCTGGGCTTCCAGATTGTATCTATTTTTGTAGCTGCACAAGTTGGGAGGAGATTAGAAGGATAGTCAAATTTCCTGCTCCAGGTTGTAAATTGATCAAGAGGTGGAAGGAGCACTAGATTGGGAGGCAGAAGTTCTGGTTCCTGGTTCCAGATTTTTCAGATATTAATTATAGGGCTGCAGAAGAGGCCCCTCCCTTCTCCAAACTGCCTTTCCCTCAGCTCTGAACAAGGAGGTTGGATTAGTTGACTTGATCCGCCCCTCCATCTCTAATAATTTCTTTTTCTGAAGTTCTAGGAATGCTTACCCCATTTTTAAAAACTTTATAAACTGTACGAAAGTTCATTCATTTATCAAAAAATTAATAGGGAGTATCTTTGTTAATAAATAAATGTAGAGGTGAATTCAAAGTCAAATCTTCATCCCTGTGTCCTCAGTTTCAAAGCTCTGCTTCTAGCAGTAGTCAGACTGGGCTGAGGTGATGTGCAAACCTACAGAAGTTCGGAGATCCTTATAGGAGCCTCCAGACAAAACCATCCAGATGCGTCAGAAGCAGAGAAGCCTGTTTGGGCTCCAAAGGGAAGCTGTGAGGTGAGTGGGTCTACTCAAGGCTGTGCAGGCGAGTGATAGGCTCCACCTCTTTGTGGGGTCTCTCTTGGAGCAGATATTTAGATATTTAGAGAGGTGCAGCACATGTGCACCTCATGCTCCTAGCAGTTTTCTTCAGCTACCCATGTCTGAGGGCACCTCTCAGCCCCTCCTGGGCATGTCCCTCTGAGTCTCTCCAGTGGCCACAGCCATGTTGTCCCTTCATGGTGGGCCTTGCATCTCTGTGATGCTTCCAGGATGCCTTCTTATTCAAGCCATTCCTTGTGCACTCAGTAATGAGCATGAATTCTTCCAAGATCGTTCTAAGACCTTGCTTGTATCTCTCCAGGAATCTTTAACCTCTCGAGAAATTGCCAGGCACTGCAGAACAGAACAAATTTCTGTCCTTTTTTTTTTTTTGGTCTATAAGACAACTCATACACCACTATTAGCAACACTAAGAAAATTCACTAAGCATGAAAAAGAAAATAACTTCTATTGAAACAATACATTCTTTTCTAAAAAATGGCGTGGAGAAAAGGATCAAATTCCAATCAATAAAAAAATATCGGTAACAATAGTAGTATGTTATAATGACAAACAATTTATTGAGTACCTCTATAATGTAAGCTCCATAGGATCAAGGGCCTTGCCTGCCTTGTTATATGCTATATCTCCAGCTTTCTGACAGTACCTGATATATGGTAGTTGCCCAATCAACGCTTATTATAATCCAGTTGGTATTATTTTTGTTTCCATTTTACAGATAAGGTAACTGAGGCTTAAGTGTTACAAGATTGTCTTGCCTAAAAGTACAGAGCTAATAAGTGCCAGAGCTGGGTTGCATACACCAAAATGAACTCTACTGGCATCATTCTAAATGAAATAAGTCAGGCAGAGAAAGACACATACTATATGATCTCATGTGAAATTAAAAAAAAAAAAAAAAAAAAAGGCCAAACTCCTAGAGAGTAGAATGGCTTCTAGGGGCTGGGGATGGTGGTGGTGGGAGAAACAGGGAGATTCAGTCAAAGTATATAAACTTCCAGTGATTAGTTGAATAAGTTCCAGGGATCTAATATTCAGCATGGTAATTATAGTTAACAATACTGTCGTGTGTACTTGAAAAGTGGCTAACAGAGTCGATTTTAAATGATTCTTCTCAACACACACAAAATAGTAATTATGTGACATGAGGGTGTGTTAACTAACCTTATTGTGGTAATCACTTTGCAATATATACTGTATCAAATCATCACATTGTACACCATAAATTTACACAATGTCATATGTCAATTATATCTCAATAAAGCTGGGGGAAAGGTTAAAGGAACATATAAAACACCATAAAAATAATTAAAATTGTTTATCCTAATTTCAACAGAAGAATAAAAGTTGAAGTGACAAGGAAAAAAAAAGCGTTCTAAGGCTCCCACATGTCCTGTTACGTTCCTAGATCATTTCAAGCAAGTCAAGTTGAAAGATCAATCTTGTTTCTTATATCTATGGTGAATGATGGTTTGTTGACTTGACTAAATAATCACCTTTTGTAACTTTCCACCCTTGCAAAAATTCCACTGGGTAAAACTAGGTTTTTCTTTAGAAATCAACAACATCCCACATATGACCACGTAGGGTATGTGAAATTGGAAAATAAGGAAGTAGAATTTAACTGCGTTCTTCAGAATGATTATTGTTATAATTTCTAAGCAGGGTGCTGATTGCCTAGTGAGAGTTTTAGGATTACTAACTTTCTTGTGAAAATCCTGTGCATGTTGGATGTCAGAAATATCTAAAGAGAATTTCTGAAGGCTGGTATATGTTTTGAAGAGAGACTTATCAGAAACCTTATTCTCTGCCTTGCTCCTAAAATGCTAATTTGATGCACACACTTACCCAGAAGATGACTGATCTGCTCGCCGGCTGATTGATATTTGGCATCACCCCCACACTGCTGCTCCTCACTGAAGACGCAGGAACAATAATCAAATGTTAAGTTTCTCAAGAACCTTTCTTCCCAAGAAAATCAAACCACTTGCCCTTTGTTATCTCAATTATCTCTAGAGGACCGTGGAAGAAGCTTGTTTTTACCTCTATTATCAGAGAGGTACCTCTGATGGGAAGAAAACCAGACTTAGGTTACAAGACCTGGTATGAATCCTGCTCTGTTACTGCGAAGATTCATAAAAATCACTTTACTGCTCCTTTTCAGGATAATGGAATCACATGCCTTGTAGGACTCCTGTAGTGGTTGAATGATATGGCACATGTCAATGAAAAGGAAATGGATACTACAGGGGCATTGCCGAGAGCCAGTTTAGCATGCTATAGAGGATAGTCTCTGGAGCCAGCCACCCTGGGAGTGTATCCCAACTCTGTTACTTATTTACTGTGTGACCTTGGGCAAGTTCCCTTACCTCTCTGTGCTCCAGTTTCCCCATCTGGAATAAAGAGATAATAATACTACACCTACCTTCATAGAGTTGGGATGATTAAATAAGATGATGCACGGAAAGGTTAGTGCTTACTTAAAAGGGTTATGGCAAACATGGGGTGTTCGCGAGGAACTCATGAAATGGTTTACATGTAAATCTGTATAGACTAAAACACTGCACAAACGTTCATTCAGTTAAGATTCATTGAGCTGATGAGCATTCAAAGGTGCTCAGACAAAAGCCCCTACCTTCCAGGACTGCTGATTGCAGCTGGAGTTGGAAGTGAGAGAGAGAGCAGTCACCTGGGATAGTGAATGACTAGATGAGAAAATTCAGCTTCTTGGGAGAGAGATTCTAGTCTGGCCAAGTAATCTTCCTTCTGGCTACAATAATCTTCAAAGTACACTTTATTGTTTGCAAAGCACTTTCACAAACTGTCTCAGAATTACTCCTACCTTAGGTCTGTGATATGGCAGGGTGGGCAGAAATACTTTGCAGTTGAGGGCACGGAGGCTGGAGGTGAAGTGGCTTTCACAAGGGCTCTCTGCTTACAAGTGATGGAGCCTGGGTTCCCTCTTCCTCTCCCTCCCTGAGCCATGCCTAGCGACCATCTGTCCCAGGCCAGATCTTATCAGTGTTCTTGGGTATTTTCTCTAGTTCTCTGCCGTACCATAGTGGTTATTACATCCAGGTCTGCTCGCAGAAAGCTGTGTGTATGGGGAGGAAGGGAGCTGGTGGAAAGGAGGCAGCGATAGGAATCTCATCACACTGTGAGCTGTCCAGGGGTGGCTGGTGCTTTGCAGAGGTTCAGGGGTCTCTGGACATTGTGGACACTCACCTCTACAACTCTTCATTTCCTCATTGCTGAAATGGGCTAATATAGATCTCCTTATCACTGTGGTCTATTAGAAAAATTAAGAGGGGCGCCTGGATGGCTCAGTCGGTTAGGCATTGGTTAGGCATCCAACTTCAGCTCAGGTCATGATCTCCGGCTCTGTGGTGACAGCTCAGAGCCTGGAGCTTGCTTCAGATCTGTGTCCCCTTCTCTTTCTGCCCCTCCCTGATGTGTGTGCGCGCGCTCTCTCTCTCTCTCAGAAATGATGAATGAATAAACTTCAAAAAATTTTTTAAAAATTAAGAGATAAATTTAAATAGACCTTTGTACTTGGGATCTATAAAGTGACTGAGTCTTTTTGCCTTTTTACCTTTCATGGACCCCCAAAGAACCTCCCCCTCAGTCCCCAAAGTTACCACATGGACACCATCTACAGGTTCTGATGGGACAGGAAGAGAGGGGAAAATCTGTCTGCTCCCTGACCCCATGAAACTCCTGGGTTCATCTCTAGGCTCTGGTGGAGGAAGGGGGAACTGGCCTCATTAGCCTTTTCTTGACCTCTGATTCCTCCTTTCTCTGTTCCTGCCCCGTCCCACAGGGGCTGGTCTGAAATGTCATAAAATCATGCTTTTCAGCAGGGGTCGCAATCTGGAGGTCAACTGGACCAGCCATCCTTGTGTCTGCTGTCTACACATTTAGATTATCCTTCTATATATCTGAGTGCTCAGGAAATGCAAATGGCTTGTGAGGAAATCTCTGGGGTCAGACATGAGGATGAAATCCTTTCTCTATCATCTTGATAGGGTTGCTGCTTGGATAACTCAAAGAGGTGTATGTAAGTTTTGATAGTAGTATTTTACATAGATCGTGTTTTCTTTCTTTCTTTCCTTTCTTTTTTTTTTTTTTTTTTTTTAAGAATATCAGACATTTTTGAGGTAAGATAGAAGTAAAACAGGCTTCACTCTGTAGGAACTTGATCTTGAGATGGGTCTTTGGTGCTGATTTTCAGCCTCAACCACAACCTCTTCGGAAGGAAGCAGCCAGGCCTGACTCCATTTCTCTCTGCTGCGGTCCTGGGCACTTCCTCTTGCAACCAACCTGGCTACTCTGGCCATAGCTGATTGGATCAGGGTTGGGCACTTGACCCAGAGGCAGCCAATCTCTACCCTGGCCAATGACAAATGGGAGATACTAGTGAAGAATTGGACAAATCAGATTTTTTTTCTCTCAGGGAGTTTAATGAAGAGTTTGGCAGAGTGAGCCATTTGTTTTTGGAGCCAACACAGTAAGACACACGGGAAAAAGCAGAGACAGAAACAGAACTCAGCTAAATAGGGAGGCTTAGGCTAAGGACCCTTATTTTTACTATTGATGGTGTCGGCCTACCCTGCTTCCTGAACACCTTTCCATTCCTGAACAACTCTGTTCCCACCTCTAGAAGACCCTTCCTCTTCTTTCTGGGAGTTGGACTGAGAAGCTTTTTTCCTCCTTTTTCTTGGGACGTGGCCCAGGATGATGATCGTGCTTTCTTTACTTCTACGTGTGTCCTTTCAGTAAGCTGCTCATCCCTTAAAGTGACTGGAGTGAGTCTTTATTCTTTGTACCAAAAGTGTTCAACTGTCAGCTGCCAGAGAGCCCCCTTTCCTTGCTAGAGGGGACAAGGCAACAGAGAAGTGGACCTGAGCTGTGTTGAGTGTGTTGTCAGGTGACACCCCTTCAGAGCAGCCTTCCCTGGCCACCCAGCTGAAAACAGCAGCCTGTCCCCTTCCCAGCCAGTTACACCATCAGGTCCCGTCATAATGTCTTCACCGAACTTATCATCAGCTCATATGACTTTTGTATTCATTTCCTGTTGCTACCATAACAAATTACTACAAACTTATTGGCTTCAAACAACATACATTTATTCTCTTATGGTTCTGGAGGTCGGATGTCTGGATTGAGTCTCACAAGATGTTGGCAGGACAGGCTCCTTCTGGAGGTTCCAGGGGAGAACCTATTCCTCACCTTCCCTGGCTCCTAAAGGCTACCCACATCTCTTGGTTTGTGTCCCCACATCTCACAGCTTTTTCTCTCTTTGTTTCTATGGTGTTTCTCTCTTTGTTTCTCAGCTGTCTGACATTCCTGTATCCTGCTTATAAGGTGTTTTGTGTTTACATTTAGGGCCCAATGAATAATCCAGGATAATCTCCCCATCTCAAAATTCTTAAACATAACTGCTAACTTCCTGTGAATGTAAGGTAACATTCACAGGTTCCAGAGATTAGGATGCAGACATCCTTATGGACCATTATGGAGCCTACCACAATCTTGTTCAGATGTCTGTTTACTTGTTTATGTTTTTTCTCTCCTTGCCACCCTTAGTAAAATGGACCCTCCGTGGGTGGGAGCAGGGGCCTCATCTGTTTTGTTCACCACAGTATATCCAGGGTCTGGGATAGGGTTCAGTTTATAATAGATGCTGATAAATATTTGTTGAATGAATAAATTAATGAATTAATGAAATGGCAGAATATCTAACATTCCAGAGACTCTGCTGGTCATCATAAAAGATAATATAATTTTTGGATCTTTTAAGCCAGCGTTCTAAACCAAACTGTTCTGTGGGGTATTATTTCTTCAAGATGCCTTATGAAAAAAATCCTGTGGTCAAATAAGTCTGGGAGACACGTCACTGTATCATGTTAGAGACTTCAGTGCATATTAGTATATTAAAGTCTCTGAGGGGCGCCTGGGTGGCGCAGTCGGTTAAGCGTCCGACTTCAGCCAGGTCATGATCTCGCGGTCCGTGAGTTCGAGCCCCGCGTCGGGCTCTGGGCTGATGGCTCGGAGCCTGGAGCCTGTTTCCGATTCTGTGTCTCCCTCTCTCTCTGCCCCTCCCCCGTTCATGCTCTGTCTCTCTGTCCCAAAAATAAATAAATAAATAAATAAATAAATAAATAAATAAATAAATAGATAAAATTTAAAGTCTCTGAGAAGTCCCTCAATAAAGGAACTTAATTAATTATATAATTCAACAATTCTAAAACTTTTTAGTAAAGAGTTACTCTGGTAAGAGTTATTCTTTTCCTTTCTTTGTCCCTTAATAATGCTCTACAAAATTGATGTTCAAGGAACTCATGTTGGGAAATGCTGCTCTCACTGTTAGGGCCTATCTTTCCTCTTAGTTGTTGAAATCTTTTTGTTCTCGTTCTCCTTCTCCTTCTTTCTCCTTCTCCTTCTCTTTCTCCCCCTCCTCCCCCTCCTCCTCCTCCTCCCCCTCCTCCTCCTCCTCTACCACCTTCTCTTTCTCCTTCTTTCTCCTTCTCCTTCTCTTTCTCCCCTTCCTCCCCCGCCTCCCCCTCCTCCTCCTCCTTCTCCTCCATCTTCACCAACACCTTCTCCTTCTCCTCCTTTTTCTTCTTGCCTCCACCTCCTCCATCTTTCCTTCTTTTTCTTCTCCTCCTCCTTCTTCTTCCTCTCATTTTTCTTTTCCTTCCCTTCTTCCTCCTTCTTTTTAATTTTATCTCTCAGCTTATTTTGGTCCTGAGCATTCCCAACTATTCTTGCAAGTTCCTGCTCCCATCCACTTCCCTGTTCTACCTTATGAGTCCTTAAAGAGCACTACACCTCTTGGGCTCTAATCTATGGATACTATTCTTAAGTGTCCCCACCATACTTTTGTATTCATCTTTGGTTACGTGATCCTACTTCTATTATGAACACTTTCTTAAAAGTCCAAGTTCTTCAAAGATAAAAGGGAGGCTTATTATATAACCTTCAAGTATTTCATAGATAAGGAGTAAAAAATGGAGGATTTCCATTTTATGGGTTTGTTTGTTTTGTTTTAAACACACACGCACACATGTAAGTTCTTTTCCCTTAGCAAATTTCAATTAAATAAAGTGCTATCAGCTATATATAGTATGAAATATGCTTTATTTTTTTTTTTTAGAAGGACTGATCCTGAAAGGCTGAAGAACCCAACCTGGTCTCCTACCAATGTAGTACCTGAGCTGAACTCCATCACCTGAATGGGGTCAGAGGAACTACTGGCTGCATAGACATTCATTCTTTTGGAACCTCATGTCCATCGAGATGTTTGTTTTCCCCAAATTAAACTGCAGGCTTTGTACCAATTTTTTATTTCTTGGCACATCTCCAGGATCCAACCAATATAATTTAGGTCCCACAGCAAGCATGTTGTGGTATAATCATATTTCTCTATTGTTTTATTTTTCGTAGTGCATTCACATAGACTATCTTATCCACTTCTCTCAACAGCTCTATGAGGCAATACTATACCCATTTTAGAGATGAGGGAGCAAGAGTACAAGTTTATGTAGCCAGTGAATAAGTGACATTCAAGACTAGACTTCAGATCTTCAGATTCTTCTATAGCTTTATTTATTTATTTATTTATTTATTGTCAAGTTAGCTAACATACAGTGTAGCCTTGGCTTCTGGAATAGATTCCCGTGATTCATCGTTTAGATACAACACCCAGTGCTCATCCCAACAAATCCCCTCCTCAATCCCCATCACCCTCTATAGCTATATTTATATAAAAATAAAGAAATGAGCAAATATTTGTAAAGTACTCTTGTTTGCAATGCTATATATATATATATATATATATATATATATATATATAAATGTTTATTTTTGAGAGACAGAGATAGAGTGTGAGCGGGGGAGGAGCAGAGAGAGAGGGAGACACAGAATCCAAAGCAGGGTCAGACTCTGAGCTGTCAGCACAGAGGCCGTTGCAGGGCTTGAACTCACAAGCCATAAGATCATGACCTGAGCTGAAGTCGGATGCTTAACCGACTGAGCCACCCAGGCACCCCTGTGCATTTTTATATACATGATCTTATATAATCCTTGTAGGTATTCTGTAGAAAAGGCAGAGAAAGTATTTTAATCCTCATTTTATAAGTGACAAAAACCGAAAGTCACAAAAAAATCCCAAGGCTCAGGTCACATAACCAGTCCATAACAGGGATTGGGTTTAAAAACAGAGCTTCCAAATTCACGAATCAAACCCTTTCAGGTACTTGAGACTCCCCTGTATCCCAGGGCTCTTGGGGGCTTCATTATGGGGGAAAAGGTATAAAATATGTGGAATATAGAATATAAGGTTGAAAAAACTCAAACCAAGAAGCTGGAGAGTTATACAATTGGCTGAGGTATTTGTAGTAGTAAAATGTTAAGAGGACTTCATTTTGTTTCCTGAGGGCAACTTGCTTTTAGACTTGGGGGGGTGGTGTGGAAACCCCTCACAACAGATTCTAAGGGTAGAGTTGGGAGTGAAGGAGATTTTACTCCTTATCTCTGTTCCCTATTCACTGTCTATACTCATTGTCAGGAAGCTCTCCTTTTTATTTGTAAAAGAATTCCCTCTTGCTGCAATTTGAATCCTTCTCCTCTTGTTCTGCCCCAGGGGAGAGGAACCGTGTTTATCACCAAACCTCCTCTTCTGTTTTGCCCTGGCTAGAACTTAGTTGCTAGGTGTCTGGGTTTTAGCTTTCCTATTGCTTGTGTCCTTGCCTTGAATAACTCGGTAGAGGAAGCCTTCTCTTTGTAGCTTTTGAGAATCACAGTAGTTAATATGAAAGCCATCTTTTTTGGGGAGAAAAAAAAAGAAGTTATTAATTACCACCCCGGTTGAGGTCGGAAGAACTAACTCCCTTTAGTGACAGGATGTAGGTGGCAGAGAGTGCAGGGCTGTAGGTCCTTTGCCGCCCAAAGCAAGGCCTTGGGCAAGGCTATGTGGTTAGGTCTCTGTCAGTGTGCAAGGTGAACTTGGACCTGGCTGAGTGCCCCTGCCTCAGACCCCGTGAGGGCTCGCGTCCTCCCCCTCCTCAGCTAGGAACAGCTAGGACTGTTCCTAAAGGGAGGTCCCCCAGCAACTCCTGATTTGGAATTTTCTCCCCTCCCCACATGTAATAATTTATGGCAAGCCCCAAAATAAGCTCCTTAAAATATCCAAACGTTGTTGTTGTTGGGTTTTTTCTCCCCCCTCCCTAAGCGTTTTACATCCAGGCCTCCATCAGGCAAATTTCGGATAAAAGGTGATTAGTGTTTTGGCAGGATTTTCATGAGGCTTTCTCTTGTATTCCTGCCAAAGAGCTTGCCAGGCCCAGATTTGATTAAAATGGCAGTGGGCTCTGCTACTTGAATGTAATTAGAACCATTCATTAAAGCTTTTGCTGACAGTTTGGCAACCTGTGCATTTTTCAAAGTATGGCCAGCAGCCCATGGAAACGGCACAGGGGAGGAGCTAGGGCCCAACAGCCCAGGCCGAGCTCGAGGAATGGGACATCCTCCGTGGCCAGGAGCTTTCTGCATGGCCAGGCTGGCACTCACAGTGACGCAGAGCTCCTTTAATTGGATTAAGGGGGATGGGAGTACTGCTTTCTTATTGAAACCGAAGCTGAGCAGGAGGTTTCGTGATGCTTTTTATAGAGAATACAGGGTGCTAAAGTTCTAATGACATGCACCCTTGAACAAACCCATCACACAAGCACAGAGCAGCCCAGGGCAGTCAACCACTTTCTAGCAAGGCTAATGTCCTGTTCTTTCTACCTCTGGTTCCTAATATACAGTCTGATACTTAATAGATACTCAGTAAATATTAATGAATAAGGAATGGTCAGATGAGAAGTAGAAAAAGAAAATGTTGCTTATTTTGACATCAGTTTTCAGAGGCATGGTCTCCCTGCCTCCGATCCATTTGCCTCGATGATCTTTCTAAAATGCCAATCCAGCCTTCTTTCTGCTTAAAACATTTCTGTAGCTCCCATCTTCTTTATGATGAGGTCCATACCCCTTAGCATGGTGTGTAAGATCCTGATGGCCCTTGATTACCTCTTATTTATTTATTTATTTATTTATTTATTTATTTATTTAATGTTTATTTATTTTTGAGAGAGAGAGTGTGAGCGGGGAGGGGCAGAGAGAGAGGGAAACACAGAATCCAAAGCAGGCTCCAGGCTCTGACCTGACAGCACAGAGCCCGACGCGGGCTCAAACTCACGAACTGTGAGATCATGACCTGAGCCGAAGTTGGACGCTTAACCGACTGAGCCACCCAGATGCCCCACCTCTCTGGTTTTAGATCTCACCACCTTCCTTCCTGCCCGCTTGCCCTCTCTGCTTTGGTCACTCTGAATCCTAAGCAGTTCCTGACATAGCCTGTTAAGCCCTCACCTTTGCACAGGCTGCCCCCTCTACCTGAACACCCTCATCACCACTCTATCTTCATTTGATTCATTTCTGCATATTTGGAGTTCTTTGTCTGAGTGCTGCCTCTTCCATGAAATCTTCCATGTGCTGCTCAAAAGTACTCTAGAACAATTTTTCCAGCCTCTATCTTTGTGATTAACACAATCTATTGAAATAACATGTGCCTATGTGTCTCAGTCCCACTAAAGTGTTACCTCCCTGAGGTCAGGTACTATTTCTCACTCACCTCCGAATCCTCAGAGCCTGGTGTTGGACTTGAATATGGTAAATTCAAGTGGCTCAATCAGTTCAGCATGTGACTTCGGCTCAGGTCATGATCTCACAGTTCCGGAGTTCAAGCCTGCATTGAGCTCTGTGTGACAGCTCAGAGCCTGGAGCCTGCTTCAGATTCTCCATCTCCTTCTCTCTCTGCCCCTCCCCACTTGTGCCCTTCTCTCTCTCTCTCTCAAAAATAAATAAACACTAAAAAATTTTTTTTAAATATGGTAAATGCTCAATAAGTATTTTCAAATGAATGAATGAATGAATGAATGTAGTTGAATATATAAATATATGTATACCCTATGATTTGGTTTCTAGGTCGTAGCCATTGTGAAAACTGATTCTGATGCTATGGTTTGGCTCACAGATGATTAGTTGAATCCTTAGCAGGTGGTAGATGATGCTTTTAAGACAGTCCACAGAATAATCAGGGAGGTGTGTGCTTGGCTCCACAAAGGGGCCCCATGCCAGGGAATCATAACTCAGAGGGATGATATTATTGGCCATGCAGATTCTCCAGTGCCTGTTCCCTGCTTCGTCACTGCATTGATGTTGACTCTTGTGCTTGGCTTCTGTTCTTGGCGTTGTCCATCCTGACTCCAGAAAACAGCTTTGGCTTGACTTTGCCACACTGATGGGGCTTCTTAGAATGCTATTTGTTCATTGTTAGTCTGGAGCTGGAACCCCCAATTTCAGTCACACTATACCATGCCTTGCAGTCCCATTTATAGGTTTCATAATCAAGTAACAGAGAGGTTGGATGACGACACTGAGAAAGTCAGCAATACAGCCAAGTCTTTGGACACAGTGTGTATATTATATCTACCATGTCAACAGGAGAGAGGAGGAGGTGACACCCAGTCATTCTCAGGTGGAAAGAACAGAAACCTGGAAGGTTTTAAAGAATGATTCACAATAAGGTTGCATTGAACTACACTGTGTTTGAAGTCACCTGCCTTTGGCAGTCGTTTTTATGACCATTTGCATCCCAGTGCGATCCCTGTTGGCAGCAATTGGGTTGGTGGCCCTGCTTTAAAGCATAATCCCAGCGAGTTTCAGGAGGAAGATGGGAAGATGTTGGTAGGACAATGTAACATGCAGTATTCACAAGTCTTCATATGAGGACAAGAGATCTATTGTTCTTGTGAAAACAAATTACCTAAATAGAGATTTGTATATTTGTGTGTATATATACCTATATCTATTGAATTATATACATGGATGCATTTGTATATTTAGACATATGTCCAAATAGATGTTCAATAGATATTTTAAAAGCTTGGAAAACATGTAGCTTGGGGGACTCACACAGAAGAGATACTCTTACTTATTTGTATACTTAGTTAAGAAGAGAATTTGAAATAATATTTTTTACTTTTTTATGTTATTGTATCTTTGTTTAGCAGTTTTACTTCTGGGATTCTATTTCAAGATGATAACTGGACAGCGTATATAAATTGTGCATATATATAAAGATGTTCATCACAGTAGCATCTATGTATATAATAACAAACATTGGAAATAATATTCCAATCAGGATATTTCCTTAGAATGAAATTCATGGAGCCATTAAAAATGACATTGTATAAAATAAATATATTTATCGACATGAGAAGTGATTCACAATATATTGGTGAGTGAAAAAAAAATGAAACAATATATACATTGTGATATTACTTTTGTTTATCAAGTGGATACACACAGAGAGAGACTAAGTTTGGAGTGAATACAACAAAATGTTTGTTATCCGTGATTTGTCTCTGAGAGATAGATCAAAAAGTATTTTAATTTTCTTTTTGTTATATGTATTTTCCAATTTTTCTACAATGGAAAGAAATCACATTTATAATAATTTTAAAAGTTATAAATCAGAATCATGCCGCCTGGAGTTTAGCACAAACATGGGGCTCCAACTGGGGCGTTGCCATTGCCAAGGAAAGCGGAGAAACCAACTGTTTGGTTTCACACACGATGCTGGTGAAACTGCAGCCAAGGGCAGCATTTGTGTATGAGCGTGACCATCGAGACCAATGCCGGGGACTTGATCATCGCTCACGCCCACGTCCTTTCCATATTGTTCCCAGTCTGGTTAAGATGCTGCTCCGAAGATGCATATTTCACTTAGGAGAGAGAAGTCTGAATCAAATTGGGTCCTTTGCTAGCTACACCATGCATTTGCACCAATATTTATCCCATCTGTTCTGAGAGTCTGCTCCCCATTACTTACCAAAACTGTCAGTGGCTCCCCATTATTTACAAATCCTTTGGCCTGGCATGCAGGGTTTTGTGAGGACTGCCCCCCCAGTCAAGTTCTTTTCAGGTACCTTTTGCTCTAACCAAAGGCGCTGGGGCTCTCACAATTTTCTAATGACTCAGGATGCTTTCAGCTGCCATGATCAGAAACCCAAACAGCCATTTAGAGAAAGGCAATGTGTTCTCTCACGTAACAGAAATTCTAGAGATTGGTTGGGCTGCAGGGATCCTGGACTTAGCAGCTCAGTGACCTAATCCAGGGTCCCACCCGTCTGCTTTGCCATCCTTAGCGTTGGGTTCAACCTCAGGCCAGAGGTTGAATTGGCCGCAGCAGTTCCGGGTTATCAAGTCAACGTGGCAACATCTCGAAGAGAAAGGAGCACTGTTTTATAAGTGCTTTATAATAAGAAGATTATTCCAAGAAGCCCTCCTAGAAAACTCCTCTTCATATCTCATTGGCCAGAAACAGAACACACACTGTTCCCAAATTGATCTTTGACATCACGAATAGCTTTACTCTTCCACCAGTCAGGGCCATGCTTAGATCTGGGGGAAGAGTCAGCCTTTCTTGGTGCAAGTGGCTGCATGAGGGAGGGGTGGATATCTAAAAGAAATTTAGGGTTCAGTTAGGAAGAAGAAGAATGCTGGGTGGCGATGCCCTCAAACTGACCCAGTCTTTCCTATCTCATGAATTGTTCGCACTTGTTCCCCTGCCTGGAATGCCTTTCTAATTATTCTTGTTCAGATTTTACCATTTTGTTCATCTTTCATAGCCTGACTCAAGTTCGTCTTCCCTGAAGCTGACTGGGGTCTCCCCAGCTAGTTATAATGTCTTTACCTTTGGAATTAAAACTACAGCATATTTTTTCCTAAACACCTTTAATAAAGTCTGCCATATACAGTGGTTATTTGTGAGTGTGTCTGTGTTTTAAATACAACTAGGAATTACAAGATGAGTCAATGCCTTTGTTAGAATAATTAGTACTCAAAGTCAGTGTGATGTGACCAAGGTATAGTTTCTTATGCAAGGCATGGCATATGTGCCCCTATTCTCTTTTCAAGGTGTGTGACAGATAGATTGATTGTAGCACTATTTCTAGCAAAGCCTGCATTCAGCCTCAGAATCATTCTCAAATGGTGCTCTAGGAAGCCACTATTAGGTGATTAGGACTGATGCTGCAAATGAAAACTATTTGCCTTTTTTGGCCTAGTGTGGGTAAGGTACAGGTCAGTCTTTAGGGGCAAAGGTAAGAGTCAAGGTGAAATGCATACAGAGATGAGCAATACATCTCTGGTTCCCTGGATCCAGGAACGTGTAGCCTAGGGAATAGTCATACCCACCACACACAAATTCGTCAAAAGCAAGGCATGAGGTGATGATTGCCATGGAGAGATAGTCACAATGAACTGTGTGAGTGTGAAGCATTAGGGAAGGCTTCTTGGAGAAGGGATCTCAATTATTTCTAATTGTTCGATATGATTAATACTACTAGAGTGAAAACCAACATAGTCAATTTTAATATACTTAAAATTATTGGCATGGGATAAATCCCTAGAAATAGAATGGCCAAGACAAAAAGTACACACACACACACACACACACACACACACACACACACACATATATTTTTTAGATATATATATACACACAGACACACACATATATGCATTCCTTTTTTGGGCCTCAGTCATGTAAACATGTCACATAGTTCAACAGTCTACTACTGGGCAAAGTAATATAACGAATTTTACTGCAGTGAGTAGCCTTGTACACACACCTTCTATATTTGCCAGTATGTCTTTGGGTTAGATTCCTGGAACTGGGGTGCTGGGTCAAAGGGTAAACATGTATTTGATTTTTACAGATATTGACAAATTCACCTGTTTGGGAGATATCATTTTATAAATCCCACCAGCAATGTATGACAATGTCTATTTCCTAAATCTTGCCAATAGTCGAACTTTTGGAATGGTGTCTCAATGTCCTTTTCATTTATTTTCCCCTTAGCAGGAGTTACATTGAGCATCTTTCATATGATTAAGGGCCATTTGCATTTCTTTTTCCACATCAGTGTTGTTCATTTTTCTGTAGGCCATTGCTCTTTTTAGTCTCTGTTTTAAGTTTTTTTATAGGCTAGGTTATTTTTTATAGGTTAGGCTATTAACCTGCTGTATGCACTGTGAGTTAATATTCTTCAGATTGTCATTTGTCTTTTACTGTCATTTCATGTATTTTCGTTGTGTGAAAGTTTACTTTTAAATTTTTTATAAAGGCAAATCTATCAATCTTTTTCTTATGACCTTTCAATTAAAACCTTTTTTACATTCCTGTATTATAGAAGAATTAACCTGTGCTTTCTTCTAGTACCTATATGATTTCTCACTCTCTTCTCGTTTTTCTTTCCTTCCTTTCCCTCTCTCCCTCCTTTTTTCTTTCTTTCTCTCTCTTTCTTTCTTTCTTTCTTTCTTTCTTTCTTTCTTTCTTTCTTTCTTTCTACACCTCTGATCCAATTAGAATGTATCCTAATGTATGATGTGAGGAATGGACCAAATTTTATCTTTTTCTATCTGGCTAACCACTTATCCCAAATCATCTTTTCTCTATGAATTTGCTTCATCATACTTTAAATTTTCTTTTACATTGGGTCTATTTCTGGGCTTTCTATTCTATTCTACTGGTCTATCTCTATGCCAATACCACATATTTAATTATAGAACCTTTAAACTATATCTAATACCTGATAGGGCTAACCCCACTCCCCAGTTGCTCTTATTTTCCAGAAATTTCCTAATTATTTTTCCTGCTTGTTTTTGAAATGAACTTTTTAACCAGCTTCTCAAGGTCCAGGGAGGAAAAACAAACCTAATGATATTTTTGTTAGGATCACAATAAATTTGTAGTTTAACTTAGGGAGGACTGACTTCTCTAAATTTGGGTCTTTCTAATCAAAAACATCTTTCTGTTTATAAAAATAATTTTGTGTCTTTAGGGAGTGGGTTTTTTTTTTCATTTTTCTCATAAGGTTTTAGATATTTCATTTTAGGTCTATGCTGGGTACATGTTTGTGTGAACAGGGCCTTGTCTTCTGTTGTATCTTCTAACTAGCTTGTGTTTGTAAATGTCAGGGTTCTTACTTTTTATTTAACTGTTTAACTCTGATATAATTTCAGACTTACAGAAGAGTTGAAAGAATAGTACAAGAGACTTCCATATATGCTTTTCCCAGATTGACTCATTGTTTATGTTCTGTTCCACTTGTTTTATCATTCTCGATCTCTCTCTGTCTCTGCCTCTGCTCTGTTTTATCTATCTATCTATCTATCTATCTATCTATCTATCATGTATCTACCTACCTACCTGTCATCTATCTATCTATCTATCTATCTATCTATCTATCTATCTTGCTTTCATTTTCATTTTCCCCAAATCATTTTGAGAGTAAGTTGGAGATATGATGCTCTTTTCCCCCTAATACTCAGTGTGTATTTCCTAAGAACAAGGACATTACCTTTCATAACCACAGTACAGTTATCAAGTTCAAAAAATGTAACATCATAATGTGACTATTTAACTTACAACTGATATCTAACTTTAACCATTAAACCAATAAGGTCCTTGATATTTTTGCCCCTCCCTCTCCACCATCTCCCTTCTCCTAAAGGAGAAACTGTTGTGTTTCTTTAGTCTCTTTATAATGGAAGAGTTCCTTGGCTTTTTTTTGTTTGTTCATTTTGCCTTTTTTGGCCTTGACATTTTTGGGGAGTACAGGCCAGTTATTTTATAAAATGCTCCTCAATTTGGATTGATATGCAGTTTATACATAATTCAGTTCCACAAAAGCTATTGATTTTCATATGTTGGTTTTCATTATGTGCTCCTGCACTACATTGTCCCACCATTTGAGGTAGTTTTTTTCTGAAATCTCTTGGGTTTTCCACATACAGAAGCAGACCCACTGCATAGAGAGATAGTTTTATCCCTTCCTTTCCAATCCTCGTGCCTCTGTTGTCAGAGACCCAGAGAGCATTTGGACCTTCTTTTCTGGACAACGCTCACATCTTCTCTGACCATCTCTGATTGGCTGCAGATTCACTAGTTGAGAAGGACCTAATATGTCCAAGAGGAGTTTGCTTTTCCCGAAGTGTATATATGTGGGTAGGTAGTGGTGGTAGCTGGCGGAATGGTGAATGCCATGTTCATCACATCCCTAAATAAAGCAAGGTTCAATAGGGAAGAGAAGTATTATTTTCTACAAAGTACAGAGATGCATTCATTGATTGTAAAAACATTTAGTGGGAACGTGTGCTGGGTGACAGGGCTATAAAGAAGATTGATTAACAAGGGAAAAATTCATTTAAACTTTATTTCATATCAGGGGCAAGTTATTCCAGGTGTAATAAATGGTCAACTATAAAAGAAAAGCCAAATATACAAACAATAAAACACAAGACTTTCAGAGTTTAGGGGAAAGAAAGGAAGGTTACAAATGATTGAAGAAGTCACAAGGAATAGACTGACAGTCTTAACTAATAAAAATTAAAAACCTTTGGCAAAAACAAAATTAAAAGGCAGACCATCAGATAGGATAGAAAGTTGACATTTACTTGGAAAACACATACGCGTTGAAACAAAAACCACACAAAAAAATGACCTCAGTTCCTAAATGAGCAAAGAGATGCAAATTAGAACCATAGTGAGGTATGGTCTTTTGCTTATTAAAATTAAATGTATGTATGAGGGCACATGTGTGTATATGCATGTGTGTGTTATAGTAGAGGAAAATGTTACCATTATAAAGATGGCAGAAATCTCATAAGTGGGAAAGTCATCTTTGTTGGAAAAATAAATCACTTTGGTAAAAGGGGAAGCCCCAGGGCCTGGCCTGAATGAGCCTAGGTGAGAAAAAGAAGGGAAGCACATTGCATAGCTAAGTGGGAAGGACTTTCAGTTTAGGGGTGTGTGTATGTGGTGTGGAGTTCAATAAGAAAGACTGATGAATGAGGGTCACTGGGCCAGGAAAGGGAAGCCATCTGGTCTCTGTGGGAGTGGCTTATGAAATTTGGAAACAGAGATGTAGTGTCTTCTGTTAGATTTTAAGTTGTCTGCTGAGGTGTGCTAGACTCCTCAGTAAAACGCCTGCTCCACACAGCCACCTCACAGGGGGTTATGGTGCTCTGAGGAAATCAAGGAAAGGGGGCTATTTTCCCATTTGGATTGAGACAGAACTTAAAGAAGAAAACAGCCCCCAGAAGTGAGAGGCAGCTGAGACTCAGTGGCAAAAATGGCAGCTCCAAACAAAAAGAGATAACCAGTAAAATCATTTGCAAATTAAAAAATACATGGCAATATTGAAAACCAAAAGAAAAGTTTTAAGGAGCAGGAATGAGTGGTCAGGAATGGGTGGCATCATTTGGCCCGTGGAGGCCAATCCTGGGAAGCTGGGATGTCCAAGCACTCAGAGAAGCAGGAGTTCAGTCTACCTCAGGCTTGGCGGGGATGTGCTCACTGTCAGAGCACGTCGTCAGCACAGCATTCAAACTAGTGGTTCTCAAAGTGTGCTCCTTGAGCCAGCGGCATCTGCCTCCTCCTGGGAATGTGTTATGAATGCCAATTCTTGGGTCCCATCCCAGACCTACTGAATCGGAAAGTCTGGGGACGAGGCCCAAAATCTGTGTTTTAACAAGGTGATTCTGTTGAATGCGAGAGTTTGAGAACTGCTGGTTTAAACTATAGTTCAGAAAGGAGATTCCAATAATTACTATTCATTTATCAGTTTATCCAACAGATATTTATCAAGTGCCTTTTGCATTCTGGACATTGGTCTAGACTCCAGGAATAAAGAGAACAAGGAGGATAGAGTCTTAGTTCTGGTACTATGCTATAAGGATTTTGGTATTTTCTTTCAGTAATTCTCATATATCCCATACCATGTTAATTATTAACTATCCTTCCAGTTGGTCAAGGCTGAAATCCTTAGCATTATCCTTTTCTTTGCACATTGCACCTCAGGAAATCTTGTTGACTTTACCTTCAAAATATGTACAAACTTTGGCCTCTTGTTATTGCCTCCACTGCCCTTACCTTGGCCCATGCCACTGTTATCTACAATAATTGAGAAGAGAGAGGTGTGAGCCAGGGAGAAGAAAAAAAGGGCAGTGATGGAACATTGCCTCAACACCATCACCAGAGAGTGATCTAGTTAAGGTTCAAGTCACATCATGACACTCTTCTGCTAAATACCCACATAGCTTCATATTTCATGTTCTTAGAGTAGTAGACAAGGGTGTTCAAGGCTCTGTGGGGTTATACCCCTCCTCCACTTCTGTGCTAAATCAAACACTGGGTAGTTCACCTTGCCATGCTATTTCCTTAACCCAACAGAGAGGCCACCTCCTGGCCTTTACACTGGCTGACTTCTCTGTCTTGAACACTCTTCTCTCAAATATTTGCAAGGTTAATTCACTCACCTTCTTCGGGTCTTGACTCAGATGTTACCTTCTCAGTGGCCGTGACTATCTTATTTGACACTATAACCCATGCTCACTATCTGTGGTCCTGATTCCCTTTACCATGCTCACCATTGTTCCCATAGCACTTAGCTTCCAAGGAGTGATACAACTTCCTTATGCTTTGTCTGTCTCCTCCATGAGAACAAAAGATCCCTAAGGGCAGGATCTTTGTCTATTTATTCTCTGCTGTAAACCAAGTGCCCAGAACATTGTTAGGCAATAAACATTTATTGAATTAATAAATAAAATATTTAATGCTGTGCATTGCTATTATAATTCAACTTTTCTTTTTCAGGATAGTTTCTGGCTATTTATCTCAGGTTCTCAGGACTTAGTTATTATATTTCTACTTGGTTTCTGCCACGTTGTTTACCTTACTTAGATTTTGGGTTGGTTCCCTTGGATTTTTAGAAGGTGGTATTTTTCTCTTTTCCTTTCTATGTGAATCCCCTTTCATGAGCATCTCTAATTATAGAGCATTGCTAATCTATATTAAAAACTATAATATCCTATTCTTTCAGAGGGCAGGCCTTTCTGTGGCTTCCCCATTGAGATTAATACTGACTTGCTTATGTATATATTTTATCTGTATGTGTGTGTGTGTGTGTGTGTGTGTGTGTGTGTGTGTGTACCCATGCCCATTCTTCAGAAATGCATGAAGATTTTTACCAAGTGCATGTTTTGTGTGTCTCCTGAGAAGCACTGTGGTCTACTAGAAATATCTGAGCTACTCAGTGTACTGCTTCTGTCTCACTGGATGTTTGAGCTGTTTCCCACCTCCATGCCAGATTTCCCTCATCTGTAAAATGTGAACTTAGGCACGCTAATCTGAAGAGCTGTTTCTTACTGCTCTGATGTAGTCACAAAATCTGATTTTTGTTACTTTGTCTTTTGAAGTGATAGATTAACCCATAATTTTCCTGTGTTGAACCAATTTTGCACGTTTGATGGAATCATTCCTTACTACAGTTTCTGGCACATAAGCAGTGTTCCATGAACATGTGTTGGAGGAGGGAGGAAGAAAGAAATGACAAAAGATCATGAGATTTTGAGTAGAAAGAAACTGGGTTGAAATCTAATGTCTCCCACTAATATGCTGTGAGACTTAGAGTCACAAATGTCATCTTTTAAAAAAGAAGATACTTATTTAAAATATTTATTGTGACAATTAAATGAGATTATAAATTTGAAAGAGCTTTGCAAACTTTAAGATGCCATGAAAATATTATTATTGTTATTATCATTATTATTATTGTAAAAAATATGAGGGCTTGCTAAATTCAGCATAATCTATCAGTATTACTAATTGAAAGAGAGCACCAGATTTTCAGCTTTTCTTAGCCTAAGATGTGTAATTTGAATATCTGGCTTCCAAGGAATGCCCCTCTCCCCCATACCTACTGCTAAATCTAGTTTACCATTATTAGTGCTATGCTTCTCAGGATGTCACAGTTCATATCTCCGTATGACCGTGTCATGAAACCAAGGCTTCCACATTTTGGCAGTTGTCCTGACACACAGATGCATTTAATACTAATTAACCATTGATTGACTGTTTGACATAGGTATTGGTATTTCTTGGGTCTTGGGTGAAGAGTTGACAAAATCACACTGACTGTAGTTAGAATTCTTTTCCCATGCAAGTTGGCATGTGTATTTTCATCAAAGGTAGGGGTGGAGCTCTTAGAGTCTAAGATATTGAGCATAGCAAGTGGAAATACCTTAAAGATAAGCAGCTGTAATGGAAATACCTTTGAACTGAGGGTTAGGAAACCTGATTTTCCTCACTCCAACTCTACCACTGGCTGTGAGAAACTGAGCAGGTCTCTTCACACCTCTGCCTCACTTCCCTCACCTCTACAAGGGGAGATTTAGGAAAAATCTCCAGGGACTTCCCAGCTCTAAAAGTCTATGATTCTAGGCAGTGGAATGAAATCTCACCACCAAGAAGACTCTTAAAAACACCCAAATAAAAGTTAATAAAATTTAAAAGACAAAACAGTAATATCACTTGAAGGCAGATTAAAGCCTAAAAAAGGAGTCTTAACACATTTAAAAAGTAACTCATTGAAAAAAAGCACTGAAGCCAAAAACAAAGACCCAGCCTCAACTTGAAAGGCATTAAAACAATGAAAAACTTCCCTGTGCATAAAATAGTTGATTTTCCATATCATAAAAGGCTGAAAAGAAAAAAAAAGGTAGTTAAACTCTTAGTCTTTAAAACCAAGTAAAATGAATTCAGTGGTGAGCCACATTTTAAATAGTACACAGATGGGCATTGAGGAGGGCACCTGTTGGGATGAGCACTGGGTGTTGTATGGAAACCAATTTGAAAATAAATTTCATATTAAAAAAATAAAAAATAAATTAAATAAATAAATAAATAAATAAATAAATAGTACACAGACATTTGAGTTAATCTAGTGCAGCCCATGGACTGCAGGCAGGTGCAGGGTGCCGGAGCTAACCCTGCCCTCCGAATCCCATGTGGCATCTTGGATGACAGGGCATTAGGGTCCATATGAAGCTGGGTGGGAACCAGGCTCTGCTTGGCGGAAGTCCCCAGACTGAGTGTCTTCAACAGAAATCCCCCAGTTTAGCAGGAGCCTAGAGCTCACAGGAGCTCCTGCTGGTCAGAGGAGAGGGTGTCAGACACAGCTGACCCTAGCACAGCTTCTCTGCCACTGATCAGAACTGGACATGTTGACAGCTCCATAGACCTGTGAGGTCTGGAACTCACAGCTGCTCAGTTCCTGGCAGTTGATAAAAGCCTGGAGCAAATATGTCTGAGAAGAGCTTAGGCAAAGTGTGAAAACACTTGATCTAAGCCCTCTGACAGCCTGGAGAAATTTGGAGAATGCCTCACACAGCTTGTTAGCAAGGAATCTGCAGGCCTTTCATTTTGCATCTAGGTTTACAAAGTGCTTACCTATGAACAGGAAGTATGAAAACAGTGGAGCGAGTTGATGGAAAAACTTGAATCCTTGCCTTGATTTGTATTGAGAAAGTATTCCCTCTTCCAGCCCCACAGAACTGCCTATCTGTGAATCACCTTTTATTTGGATGTTTGGGTAGGAACTTAAAGATACACCAGTCATTCATTTGTTCAGCTTTATGATACAGATTCTGAAACACCCATTTTTATTACATCTCATTATACTAGACTTGTTCTAGAGTGAATATCTGTAATGGACACAAGCACACGATACTTCAAAATCAATTCACAATGAACAATAACAGAAGAAACAGCCTCATAAATATAAAGAACAAACTGGCGGTTGACAAAGGGGACAGAGGTGGGGGATGGGCAAAATGGGTGAAGGAGATTAAGAGGTACAAACTTCTAGTTATAAAATAAACAAGTCACAGAGATGAAAAGTACAGCATAGGGAATATAGTCAATAATGATGAGGGAGCATGGGGCAAGCTGTGGGCAAAATACAGGCTGGCACTACCCCCTTCCCCTCACTGCCACAGGTGGAATCTGTGTGATAGTCCTTGGACACTCCCAGCCATCCAAGAACAAAGGAAAGGGGTTTAAGTGCTTGCCTTGGTAATGTGGGAAACTAAGGAAAATGAAAAATTAAATTCCCTTACTGCCTACAGCCCATCGACAGGTCCTTGAAACCGGCAGAGTGACCTCCCTCAGGAACTCAGCTGCCTCGATGATAACACTTTGCTAGGAGCAAAAGAGAATCTTAGCTTAACATCATCCCAACCTCTAGAATCCTGTAGGTCTGCTTCTTTTTATCTCAACTTCCCCAAGATATATGCTGGCAATCACACTCCAAGCTTATGGCCTCCCAATATACATCTAAAAGGTCTCATGACTGAAGTTTTATTAAGCGGTATTAAGCGGTAGTAAGTGGTGTTTCTCCAGCAACAGCTAGCCCCTCAAGGTCCTGGAAACAAACCTTGCTTCTAAAATACCTTAGAGACTTACTCTATCCCTGACCCCCTCCCAACCTGAGGGTATAAAATGAATTACCCATTACAACCCCAGTGCAGCTATTCCTGTGCACAGGTCCTGTCCTCATGCTTTAATAAAATCACCTTTTTTGCACCAAAGATATCTTCAAGAATTCTTTCTTGGCCATCAGTTCCAGACCACCCCACCATCACCCCAAAACTTCATCAAATAATATTTTTAAATTCACGATCATAGAGGGGAAGAAGAGGCAAACGAAGACACAGACTCGTAACTATAGAGAACAAACTGATGGTTATTGGAGGGGAGATGGGTGGGGGATGGGATAAATGGGTGATGGGGACTAAGGAGTACCCTTTTTGTGATGAGCACTGGGTGTCATATGGAAGTACTGAATCACTAAATTGTATACCAGAAACTAATAGTACACTGTGTGTTAACTAACTGGAATTTAAATAAAAACTTTAAAAAATAATACTTTTTAATTCAAGTATAATTAACATACAGTGTTATATTAGTTTCCAATGTACTGTATAATGATTCAACAATTCTATACATTATTCAGTGTTCATATGATAAGTGTACTCTTAATCCCCTTCTGCTATTTCACCCATCCCCCCCACCTAGCTCCCTTCTAGCAGCCACCAGTTTGTTCTCTATTTAAGAGTCTGGTTTTTTGTTTATCTTTTTTTCTGTTTTTGTTTTATTTCTTAAATTCCACACATGAGTGAAATCAAAAACAAGAAATAACAAATGTTGGCGAGGATGTGGAGAAAAAGGAACCCTCATGCACTGTTGGTGGGAATGCAAGCTGGTACAGCCACTGTGGAAAACAGTATGGAAGTTCCTCAAAACATTGAAAATAGAATTACTCTATGATTCAGTAATTCCACCACTGGGTATTTACCCAAAGAAAAATGAAAACACTAATTTGAAAAGATATATGCACCCCTACGTTTACTGTAGCATTATTAACATATTCACAATAGCCAAGGTATGGAAGCAACCCAAGTGTTCATCCATAGATAAATGGTTAAAGAAGATTTGAGATACACACTCTCTCTCTCTCTCTCTCTCTCTCTCTCTCTCACTGGAATATTACTTAGCCATAAAAAGAATGAAATCTTGCCATTTGCAACATCATGAATGGATTTAGAGGGTATAATGCTAAGTGAAATATGTCAGAGAAAGACAAATAATATTTTAATACACTTAAGTGGTGAGCATTTGGTAATGTATATAATTGTTGAATCACTATGTCATATACTTCAAACTAGTTTAATGTAATATGTCAAGCATACTTCCATTAAAAATAAAAAATAGTTTAAAAACCCAAACCAAAATCAATTCACAGAGTTTTTACTTTCCTACTAATGTCCAGTCTAGATTCGAGAATATGCACTTGAAAACTGCAGTTTAAAATTTGAATTCATTGTTTATTGCCCACACCACATAACATTAAGAGAAATCAAGATGTTATTTTGGGAGCTGCTGACCAGAGGTGAAGGGATGTTTGACATAGCAAGTGCAAGAACATGGTGTGAATATAAACTTAAAGTGATCAGAGAAAGCATCCTTGGACAGTGGTGTTTACAGTGAGCCTGGAGTGTGAGGCATTGGCCAAGCCAAGGGAGTGGGGGAGGGAGAACTTTCAGGTAGAGGGAACAAAAGGTACAAGAGGACAGATTTCAGAGAGAGAGCAAGTGAACAACATCACATGAAGCAGAAGAGTGAAGGACAAAAAAGTGCTGGAGATGTAGCTAAGCCTCAGATCACAGCGAGGTAGCAGAATACCATCATCAGATTTTTTTTTTAAGTCTACACTGAACTTCTGGTGAAAAGCAGGTTAACGATAGTCCCCAGTTTGTAACCTATTAAAATAATCCAAAGAACATAAATAGGGAAGAAAATGACAATTCCATCAAATAGAGTTAGAGCTACAACTGCCAACCCATAGAATAAAAAGGATGTCTGCCAAATCAGTGAGTTTGGGATGGATTTGAAGAAGGATGCTGAGAGGTGATATATAACCCTCCAGACCTCGGCATGGAGTAAATGGGATACTCGGCTAAAAGTAAATGGGATGGATGCCAGTTGTGTGTTAGGGAGTTACTGTGAGCCAGACCTACCTCCTGTCTGGGCAATCTACTCAGCTGATAGGGACAAACAATAAAAATTAAGAAGAAAATAATCTCTCTGATATCTTCAGAAACCATGTGTCTGGACCCAAGCTATCAGCTGCTCCAAATCACAGCTCTGCCGCAACTCTACACACCATTCTTGAGCAAATAGCTAACTCAAGTAGCATGGTCCCCTCCTTAATGGAGAAGTGAATTAAAAAAGCCACACTATGGGTCCTATGTATAGACACTACACAAAGGAAAAGAACGAGCAAAGTTAAGAAGTGGAAACTGGATGAGGAATTTACATCTGGAATCATTCCAAACTGTCAGAGAAAATACTCTAGAGTATAGAAAAAAGTTCAGGTAAATACTTTTTCAACCTCAGAGAAGTTAAAAAGAACATGGCTCCTTTGGGAAAGAAGCACAAGGGAGAGAAAAGAACTCAAGGAAGAGACTGTAAGATAGGGAAAGGGGAAAAATAGAACTGTCAATGTTTAGGAAAGAAACTGAACACAATAATAAAACTATTGAAAGAGAAGTCACCTTAGAAGCTGTAATAGCCAGAATCCAGAGCATGAGTAACTAAGGAAAATGGAAAGACGATGTTTATTAATTGTTAGAAAAGGGATGGACATGGAAGATAAAGGCCAACTAACCTAAGCACATTGAATGCATTGTAAGACATCATAGAAAAAACTTCCCTGTAATAAGCCCAGAGATGAGCCTGCAGGTCAGCAGAGCACTCAGTCCTGAAAGAAAAAGAAAAGAAGAAGAAGAAGAAGAAGAAGAAGAAGAAGAAGAAGAAGAAGCAGCAGCAGCAGCAGCCTGAGAACAAAAACAAAAACAAAAACAAAAAACCTGACCCATATCTCAAGTTACAGAACCGTAAGGATAGTGTGGTAGCTGTAATTTTTATCCTATGTAATATATTCCATATAAAAAAAAATCAAACTGGCCTCTGATTTCTCCATTGCAACATTCAGTGTTGGAAGACTGAAGCTCTGTGTGCAGAGTTATGGGAAAAATTTTAGACAAATATTTTATATCCATAAAATTATAACTTATGTATGTATAATTTATGCATGAAGCCAGATATCCTTAGAAAATGGATTCAGGGAATTTAGCAGCTCTGAGGTCTTCTTGGGAAAAAAATATCTATAGACAAAATCCAGCTGATCGTCCGGGGTACATAGACCACAGTCAATAGTACTGATTTTTTTCTCCATGCCTCTCTGTCTTTATTTAGTAATAATAATGGAAATAGTAGAGGAGGAGGCGGAGGAGGAGTAATGGTAGTAGTAATAGTAGCAAGAGCAACTACTGTTTATTTGATGCTTTCTCAATGCTAGGCACTTTATGATAGTTGTCTCAGTCAATCCTCTTAGTACCCTAGAGACTAGTATTGAAGTCAGCTCATTTTAGATTTGGAGTAACACCTATAACTCAGGAGAAACGGTTTTAGAGCAAGTAAGTAGCAGACCTACATGTGGACTCTTCATTTTCTGATTCTTCCATTTATGTTTCTTCTATTACTTTAATGTCTTTTTAGTGTCTTTTCCCTCCTATCATGAGAGACCACCTCAAGTTTATCCTCCATGTTACAGATCTGATTTTCTGTGGTTAGTTCTGCCTTAAACAGTTATCAGATTATTCTGTAGCAGTGTCTTTAATGAACTACCTCAGAACATGTGAATATATTGTTTTACCATCTTGTCTTTTATCTCTTACTTCTTAAAATCTTTGCTCTTATTTCCTTTCTCTATCAAATAGCAGACTTTCTCTAAAATTTACTTCCATGGCTTGAATGAAATATATATGTAAAAATGTCTTTGTCTCTCAATGCTACATTTATCTTCTATGTTACAGAAAGTTTTTTTTAATAGAGTGTGTTGGGGGGGTGCACCTGGGTGGCTCAGTCGGTTAAGTCTCTGACTCTTGGTTTCAGCTCAGGTCATGATCTTATGGTTTCATAATTCAAGGCCCACGTCAGGCTCTGCGTTAACAGCATGGAGTCTGCTTGGTATCCTCTCTCTCCCTCTCTTTATGCCCCTCCCCCACTTGCACTGTCTCTGTCTCTCTCAAAATAAATAAGCTTTCAAAAAATTGTGTGTGTGTGTGTGTGTGTGTGTGTGTGTGTGTGTGTGTATCCTGTATTTGCGGAAAAGTAAGGTGGGTGAGTTCTTCTTAGGTCTTACTTGGATAGACTTAAAATCTTCAGTCTTCAACTGGAGGGCTGGTTGACCATATCATTTTAGTTTAGGAACATAGATGTCTATCAGAAGAGGTCGTCTACGAGGGGACCTTTATATTAACAAAGTTTCTACACCCAAATCACTGTCTGTCTTGGCCTCCCTTCTGTATCTGTGTCTGACAGCCTTCCTGTACTTCTGTCTTCCCCATGAGGGAAATTCTGACCATATCACAGAAGAGTAAAACCACTTAAGACAAACACCCTGCTCTCCTGGGCTTCCTGTTGAATGTGACAGATTTCCCCTGTGCTGCCCGCACAGCTGATTCCCAAAGATTTTTCTATGGTAGCAAATGCATTTTCAAGTGAAGAGGTCCCTGTTCGCTCATGGCCTAGTTTGTCCTCTAGCCTGTACCCCCACAGGAATTAGGAGTGCCCTTTGCCTTGGATATTTCCTTCAACTGGATGCCCAATGGTTCCATTTGAAGATCAGATGCTTGTCAAAATTTCTGATGTATGTTGAGATCATTCTCTAGTATCACAAGTGATGTTATTAGTCCCTATTTTAAAGTTTTCATTGGAGGGGCGCCTGGGTGGCTCAATCGGTTAAGCACCGGACTTGGGCTCAGGTCATGATCTCGCGGCTCCTGAGTTCAAGCCCCATGTCAGGCTCTGTGCTGAGAGTTTAGAGCCTGGAGCCTACTTTGGATCCTGTGTTTCCCTCTCTCTCTGCCCCTCCCTCACTTGTGCTCTTTCTCTCTGTCCCTCAAAAATAAATTTAAAAAAATTTTTTAAAGTTTTCATTTGAGGGGCGCCTGGGTGGCACAGTCGGTTAAGCGTCCGACTTCAGCCAGGTCACGATCTCGCAGTCCGTGAGTTCGAGCCCCGCGTCAGGCTCTGGGCTCATGGCTCAGAGCCTGGAGCCTGTTTCCGATTCTGTGTCTCCCTCTCTCTCTGCCCCTTCCCCGTTCATGCTCTGTCTCTCTCTGTCCCAAAAATAAATAAACGTTGAAAAAAAAATTAAAAAAAAAAAAGTTTTCATTTGATAATTTCAGTTGGTTTTCTTAGGGGACCCTAATGTCTATAGGCACAGCACATCTTTCTGTCCAACCCCCTCCAAACATTTTAGCTTTTGACATATGCCCTTGGTCCCTCAGGTGAGGCAACCTCATCAGATATTCCTCTCTGGCTTATTGGATTCTCATCCACACATGACTTCTGGCTCCAGCCCAGTGTGCTGCACTTGAGGGGAGAGTCCTCTGTGAGCCACGGTTCAGTGGCACCCTCTAACCAGATATTTCTGTCTTTGCTTCCATTTAGGGCTGGAAAGTTTGGACAAATCTCATTTATTGGGATCTTAATTTTTCTTACATTTTGAATAAGATCTTTATTTGTTGCAGGTGTTAATTCGTTGTCATATTTGCCTCAATTATTTCTCCCTCATGTTTTTTTTTCTTACTCTCTTTTCTTTTAAATGAAAATGTTCAGATCACTTTAAGATGCTTTGTGACCTAAAGGGGTCCAGGGTCTGGAGAGAATCAAAGTTAATTTAGAAGCTGAAGGCCCATGTCTGTATTTCCTTGGCAGAATTGAAAGTGGCTAAAAGATTCTGTCAGTGGGATACAACCCAGCTATTTTGTAAAGCCCCAGGCAGGGTAATGATGGGAGAGGACACCCAGAAATAGCAGCCTCGTCAATCATGGCTGCAACTTATCAAGGCCACAGTCAATTGAACAAACCTGTTCTACTTATGCCTTCTTGTGCTAGGGCTGAGACATGGCCATGGATAAGGAGAGAGTTTTCTCCATAAATAATCAGGATGGAACAACCTCTACCAGAGGAAGAGCCGATTCCCAAGAAGGGAAAAAATGAGCTAATGTTTTATAAAAAGGCAAAACTGGAATTTGTTAGACCCTGTAGATCTCCTCCTCTGTTAGAATTACTCCAGAGTTACTCTTGGATTCCAAGGAAATGTGATTCAACCATTGTGGTAGCTTTAGGGCTCTGAACCAATAGTCAAGGCAGGAATATGATGAGTGATCAAGCATTCCATAGTTCCCTTCTTCTCTCCCAGGGCTATGCCTGGGCTCCCAACAGAGGGATCTGAAAGTATAACAGGGTAAAGTGTCTTGTGAGCACCAAAGGGCCGCTCTGTTTGGTTAGCTGAGAGAAGCACTATATGGAGTACAAGGAGGACGGTGTCGGGGGCAGCTGATCTGAGCCGGGGCAGCTGACGTGACATCGGCTTTGGCAGAGCAGGTGCTGACAGCACTGTTTGGGATATGAAGTTGCGTTGACAGACGTTGAATCAGCAGACACCAGAGCAGCAGGCAGTAGCCAACACGAATTATCCCAGATACAGTGCTCTTCTCCCATGAGCTTCCAACACGCATAGCATCTAGCTAGTACTCAGGCAAAAAAGCACCAGGGCGGTCCTACCCGTGGAGGAAACAGCAGTTGACTGTCTTGCTTTTGAACTTGCAAACAGCCTTCCAAGAACCCAGCCTTCCAGCCATAAGTAGTAGAATTTCTGCACTCAGGCCAAAAGCCAAGTAACTATAGGCTTTTTGTTACCAGTAGTCATTCATGTACCAACCACCAGGTTTCCCCAAATGTAAGATAATCTTAGTTGTATTACACTCAATTGTTTTACCTGCATTAGGAAATAAAAATGCTGTGGAATGAACTATGACATACCAATGGTTGAAAGTTATATCCTGATTTCAGAGATGTTAACAGTGACAAAATGCGCATCTTAGAACTGTTGAGACACAATGCTAGGCATTGCCCCAGGGCTGCAGACGAGGTAGATGGCAAGTCTGGCCTCAGTGAACTCATAGTCTGGAGGGAAGACAGATGCTGAAAAAGCAATCACAGTGTGACGCAGGGCCTGGAGAACTGCAGAAGTCTTCTCCAAGAGACTGGTACTGCCACTGAGACTGGACGGGGGATGCCATAGGTGAGGGCAAAGGTAGAACTTTCTAGGAAGGGGGATTAGCATGTGCAAGCGCTCTGAGATGGGAAAGGTCTCGAGTGAGCAAGGGTGAGTAACTGGAAAGAGAGTCAGGCAAGGCGGAGTCGTGGGAGACCTCTAGCCCACATTAAGGAATTAGGTTTATCTAAGAGCAGTGGGAGGCCACAGTGAGGGTGAAACAAGATCAGATTGTGTTTTTTTAAAAATCGCTTTACTTGTGTTGATGTGAGGGAAGCATAAGAACAGGTGCAGGGAGATCAGCGAGGGGATTTTTGCAGCAATTTAGATAAGAACGGATAATGATTTATAATAGGGCGCTGGCAATGGGAATGGAAAGAAATGAAGACTCAAGCATATTTTGAAGGGACACACACCTTCTCTGTTTTGTTTGTTTGATTTCTTTTTCAGGAGGGTCGGGGGTTCCATTGGCTTTCAAAGAAATAAGAACATTTACTGAGGGAAATTCCAGCTGCAGACTGGAACTGGCTTCTGATTTTCCGGCGTTAATTTGTGCCTTGCTTGGAGAACAAAGGCTCCATACATTTGGATTTTTCTTAAACCACGACACACTGCCATTCTGAGGCAAAAATACTTCCCACTGTTTGAATAACAAATCCTCCTCCTCAAATTTCTCTAGATATTATTGCCATGACCTTAGATAACTTCATGCTTATGAGTATGAATTGGGAAGTTTTATAGATTGGATTATGTTTAAAAATTTCTTTTAGAACATTTTAACAAGAAGCGGTCACTTAAGGAAGCTTTTAGCCAGGAGGCATTTCTAATTTGTATGGGAGTATTAAGTACATGTTGGTAAAACGAGACACAATTGTGGTACACTGGAAAAAAGCATCGCCCTAGAAATAAAAAGGCCTGAATTGAATCCCAACTTTCTTAACTGACCACCTGTGTGACATTGGGCAAGCCATCCAAATACATTTAATCTGTGAAATGAAGAAAGAGGATCTCTCTACCTACCTTGCAGGGTTATAAGAACATCAAATGAGACTCACAGCAAATATTTACGGAGTTCCTATTATTTACTAGAGATTCTGCCGGGAAGAAGGGATGCAGTGGTGCTCAAGACAGCCAGAGTCTCTTTCCTCAAGAAGATTCTCACTGCAGAAAGGAAGTTGCAGCCTACAAATTGCTACAGACATGTAAGTCAGTACTATCATCAAATATTAGTGGTAGTAGAATTTCTTAGCAGAGAGTGTTGGGACTTGAATTTTATTAAGAACTAATTTTCGAAAAGGTAAAATTATCACTCTCTTTCAGATATAAAATGAACACAAGTCAAAGATTTTATTCAACTCATTAGTTAATGAAGGAACCACTAGGATGTTAAAATCATTCCAAGGAGTATTTGAAAAGCTAAGTATTTATAGCAATGTTAGGATAAGATTGCTGAGTTAGATACAGAACCTGTCAGTATTCCATGATGGCCACAAATCATAACCCACTGAGATTATCTGTTCCACCAGACAAAAATCATTTGCATCTCTATCAAATTGGTCTGAAAAAAAGCCATGGGCAAGACAGTGCTGAAAGGGTCTTTGGCAACAGAATGGGGACTGTCGGGAAGAAGCAAACTGTACTTCCATGAACAGTGGGTGCTGGGTGGATGAGGGTGTTTGAGGGACCACACAGCCCACATTAGGGAAGGAGGGAAGAAGAGTTAGCATGGGGTCGTCTTGGGTTCTCCTGGGGAAGACTGCCTGGAAGGATAATAGGAAGGGCCTCCAGATACTCAAGAGCCAAAATGGGCTTCATTCCCATCGAGGTGGCCACAGCCAGAGGCCCCAGAGGGGATGTCACAGCGTCCCTCATGAAAGCTTCACTCAGGAAACAGAATTAGCAATAGGACTCCACCCTGCCCAAAGAGCACCACGGCCTGATTGCACCTGTAGTCAGCGAACACCTTTCCTCGAGCGAGGAGGGGGAAGAAAAGGAAAAAAGCTGACCCACCAATGGTCTCTAAGCCTGAGGCAGGCCAGGACTGGGGAGAGTGGAGAGCTTTAACTCTGGATGAAGTAATGTTTTGACAATTTTGTTTTCACTGGTTATTTTATTTACTAAAATGGAGTATATCTCTGTGATTGAAAATGTTGGTACTTTTTATTACCTGAGGATGCCTGGAAAGGTGGAGAATCTTGGCTAGATTTTTATCCAGAGACAGAGAAGAAATGGGCCCTCACACTGGCCATAGCTCCTTGGCCTTGAGTGCTTGGGATGGGGTGGAGAGAGGCCAGGTGTGGTTTCAAACACCATCTTCCCTCCTATCTGGGTGCTGAGCTTTCTATGTGGGCCAGGAGGAGGGAGAAGGAAAGGGCACGTGCCTCTTCATTTAACTGGGTACAGCCATGGCCTTCTGGGCTGGCTGACTGCTCTTCTGTCTCATTTTCTATGATTTTCATGAGGACGGCAGTAGCTCCAATGTGTCAGTTGATAAGGGACTCACGCCCAAGCAGCCATCTTCCACATAAAAGATCCCTCAAAAGATTTGATGGAAAATTCCAACTTAACCCCAGCTGGTGGCTCTCCTACCATGTTCCTCTGATGCAGATGCCTCCTTGCTCTTTCTGTGGAGGTGGTCAGGGCTGTGGCTCCCAATCACACCTACACAAATGGGGAGACTGTTTCTTTTTCTCGTTCAGTTCGCACAGCCTGAGCATGATGACAAAATGAAATGTGTCTTCTCATAGACACCACCCATCTTTGTGAATGATTAGAGAGGGGGGAACATACTACTTCAAGATGGTCTGTGGGCAGGAAGAACCTCCTTAGTTTTATTCACGGAAGGCAATAGCCCCCTTTGGCAAATGCGGCGCTACCGAAAGGCTGACCCTCGCTAACCTCCTGTGAGTTTTGGGTAGGGGTGGTGAATGGGGATGGAGGAGGGGCTGATTCTAGAATTAGAACTCTTGATAAGCCCATGTTGTTATGGTTGGGCCCAAGCATCTAAAGCCCCCTTGGAGAGATGGACTTAGAAAGTAGGACACTAAGTGCCTTTTGCTCACCATTCAGAGCCTTAGTTTCCATTCTGGGGCAACAGGAAAGCCCTCACTTGCCAATCGTGTTCTAGTTGCTAGGGAAGAGCCACAGAGACAGGCATGGAAAGCTCTGCCTTACCAGTCAGGTGTGTATCACCCTTTCCCAGCCCTTGAGCACCTCGCCTATAAAACTATGCAAACACTTTAAAAGTCCATTTACATTTCCCGTCAGTAGCCCCTCTTGAGTTAGCATGCACCATGCATTTATCATCTACTGGATGAAATGGGGCTACTGAGAAATAAGGCTGGGATATAACCAAAAAGAGAAATGATGGGGAGAATTAATCTTCTGGACAGTTCTTTTGTATGAAGGTCAGTTGACTGTCTCACATGCCCTCCCTTTGCAGGTAGGAATTGCTTGGCCTAAGAAGGCAACTGTTTTTATGTTTTCGTGTAAGCAACTCAAACAATAATGATTTTTTGGATTAGTTTAAATGTGCCTAGTCCTCCTCTGTGACTAATTAAGCTGAATTCTGTGCATACAGGAAGCTGTTTGGCATTTGCCAATATCTGTGCAGACCTGCTGTGTTTGATTACCCACCATTAGTTCATAACGGTTGGACAGACCAGTTGACTTCCAGGACTGTCTCAATTATCAAGATACCTTGTCACCTTTCTGGCCAACTTTTAACATCTTCACATAATCCCTATAGAGAGTGTGTGTTTTCAACTTGGCCTCATCTGGAGGATTAGTGAAAACATCGGGCGCTTCCTCCATAGGTGGCTAATGAAGGCCCCAGTGATGACAATAGTACAAATTACTTTAAAACGGTCCTATTTTTGTCAGTGCTAAAAATACTCTTTCATTTATATTTTCTTCTAGATTTACTATGTCTCTTTCCAAAGTGAAGAATTGAAAAAGAAAGGTTCTGAATACCATCCTTATTAGACTAACAATACAACATTTCAGAAGATGGGTTAAAAATGCATCCATGAATTATAAATAATGTATAATATGGCTGTATAATATAGTGCTTGCTGCAAAAATGCTGCTTTTTTCTCAGGGGGTAATTTTTTTCCACTTGTGGATTTATATTAAAGTCCTCCATCCTGGCAGTGAGATCGATGGTCAGAGCTTTAATTGGGGCTCTCTGGTGATTATCTAGATTGGCAGCTGCTGTCAATCAGCCTCTAAAGAAATTTCTGAGCCAATGATTAGGCAGCTCCTGGAGATGTTAGGTCCCTAGGGGCAATGTGAAGTCTCCTGATCGCAGGGGAACCCTTGAGGACAGCGTAGCTATAATTTTCCAAGTCACTGGCCTACCTAGCGATACACGTCTCAGCTTTTGGCTGAGTCAACTCAGAAGGCTGATATCATGGCATTTACAGGATCCACTTGATGTTATAAGCAAAACAGTACTACCAGTCCCCTGACAACTTCCATTAAAGCAATGCAATAATACCCTATGTATGTTTATAGAGCACTTCACACTTTTATACAGCATTATATAATTGAATCCCATTGATAAAATAACAATATATTGCTGTTATTTTCTGGGAGGAAGTATACAAAGTTCACAAAATTTCTCCCTTCTGGTACATGTAATATTCTTTTAGAAACACTATTTTCATATGAGTTAAAAATCCAAACCATTTTTGGATTAATTTAACATGGTATAATGGCTCAATCTCATTAATTCAGATCCTACTAATTTAAATTTTATGATAATCCAAGTAGGATTGGGCTAAATTTGTTTTTTTCTCATCCTTGAATTATGGTGAATAATGGTAAGAAGCATTCTGTTGGTAAAAAAAAAAAAAAAAATGAGCTTCCAGTTTCTCATAGAGTTAAATGTACATGTACCCACCATATGACAATTCTCCTCTTAGGTATTTCTCTAAGAAAATGGAAATATAGCCCCCCACCAAGGACTTGCATATAAATGTTCACAGCAGCTTTATTTGTAATAACTAAACCCCCCAACAACCCAAACATTCATCTGTAGGTGAATGGGTAAGCAAATTGTGGCATGTCCAAATATGACATATTTACCCAGCAATAAAATGAAATGCTATACGGGGATGAATTTCAAAAACATAATGCTGAATGAAAGAAGGCTGTACAGAGAAGATTGTATGCTAATATGGTTCTGTTTATTTTAAAACATGCACAATTAATTTATAGGGACAGCCAATCAGTGGCTGGCTTGGGGGGGGCAGTAGATATTAAGTGGGCAAGGGCACAAGGGAATTTTTGAGGTGTAGAAATGTTCTACATATTGGTTGTAATGGTAGTTATATGGGTATATATATTTGTCAAAACTCAGTGAGACATACACTTAAAATGTGGGCACTTTATTGTATATAAATTATATCTTCATAATTAGATTCTTTATTTTTTTATTTTTATTTTTTTAAAGTGCACTCGTTTTGAGAGAGAGAGCCCATGCACACATGGGGGAGGGTCAGAGAGTGAGGGAGAGAGAGAATCCCAAGCAGGCTCTGCGCTCACAGTGCAGAGCCCGACTTGGGGCTCAATCCCACAAATTGTGAGATCATGACCTAGGCCTAAATCAAGAGTCAGACGCTTAACCAACTGAGCCACCCAGGCACTCCCATAAGTTAGATTTTTTTTTTAAGTGACATGCCATTACATATATCTTCATTAATAACAGAAGTCCTGTTTAACCCTTTATGTCGGTCTGTGCTTCCTTCCCTTTTTCAATTTTTTTAGCAATATTATTTCCAACATGCACATGGTATAGGGCATTCCAGCTTGAGTTCAGAAGATATTTTATAAAACAAGAAAAAGAAGATTCAACCCTTCCATCTCATATCTAATGGGACCCCAAATTCCACCTATTCTGACTCCTAAATATTTCTTGCATCTTTATACTGCTGCCTAGCTTTACCTCTGATGCCTTAATTTAGCTTTCAACTATCTCCTGACTGATCTCTTTCCCACTCTGATTTGATTTGAACAAAAGGATTCTCCACACCATCTTCTAGGTGCCAGAAAACAAAATGGTACCCAGAGGCCTTATGGTTGACAGAAGGGCAGGAAACCCGTAGGGGAAGAAGCAAGACAAGGGGTAGAGCTGGGTAGGGCACTGGGGGAAGTTCGATGAAGACCTCTCACGCTTGTTTCTGGGGCTTTTAGGATCAACATGTGATCATGAGTTAACTGGATTGTTTTCAATGTGGGTGGTATTTTCTATGTACATTTTCTTTAGCACATTAGTGAAGCCCCCTTTGGAAAAGGGTTTGTGTTCCCTGGGGGCTGGTAGGGAAGGGCCAGGTGTGGTGGTGGCTGCAGGGATCAAAGGCAGAAAACCCCAAGAAAGACAGGATACTTGGAAGGGCAGAAACAAAGCCCAAAGACCCCTGGATTCCACCCACACTTCACAGTTTTCTCCCACACCATTGCCCTTTTGCCTGCCCCTTCTGTCCTGTATGTATTGAGGAGTGATCTCCTTACTGTCTATATCTTCACATTCTTCTTTGATTGCCAGAGAGGTTGGTGATGGTGAATGGTCACCCAGGAGAAAAAAGGTGACGATTTTAAGCCAGCTTAGTCCATTGTAAAAGGCCTCTAAGAGCCTTTCCCATCATCTGAAAGTGCCTTTTAGCAAGACTTGGGATTGGATGGCCTCCAGTGAGCGGTTCCACATCGATTGCACACTTGTCAGGAGAAGCACTGGCCCAGCTCAGAGATTTCCACCTTAAACTTTCAAAAGAAGCCACTTGCTAAAGGTTCTGAAGCTGGGGATGCCAGAGGAGCCACTAAAAATCAAACAAGTGAGCAGAAACAGAATTTGACTTTTGGCCCCAGGGGTAAGAGAGATGGAGATGAGAGCTGACAGGCTCGTACTTGACAAGGCCTCTGTGGAGCAGAAATGGGTGACTCACAAATTGGAGTGGCACTTCCTCTCCATGGGCCGTCCTGCAAGCAAGGCCTGAACATCCCCACCCAGCCCCTCAATGCACACGCTCCCCGGCCTACCAGTCAGGGTATTGCCCTGCCACCCACAACACAGGACACAAGTTTAGGGGTTCAGCTTTAACCTCAAAGATGACCATGGATTTAGCCCATAGATACTTCTCCATCACTGAAAAGAAAACAAACAAACAAACAACAACAACAACAGCAAGAAAAAACCAGAATACATTTTATCATAGAGGTAATGTAGGCATGAGCCCTGTGTTTGGAATATCTTCTAGTCCTGCCCCTGCTATTGATAAACTGAGTGAACCTGAATTCAGGTAAGTCAGTTTTTAGAGGCCACAGTCTCTCTGACCATAAAGTAAAAAGAGCTCATAAACATGTAAGCAGCAATGATATTGGAAGTTGGTGATGATGTATGGGGAGTCCAGGTGAAGGACAAATTCCATAGAGAGGAAGTGACATTTGAAGTGGGTCCTGAGAAACCCAGTAGAGTTTTCCAGTCAGGCAAGAGAGAAGAATGTTCCAGGCCAGGCAAGACATTTCTTAAGGGCTGGAGGCAGAAGAGGATGGGGATATTTGATGTGGCTTTCTGCATTCAACAGAGGGTGGCCTACTGGCTCTTGCTTAGGGTGACCTGGCAGGTGATGATTTAATTAAATAAAACACCCAAAGCAGGAGAGGCTAGAAAAAGCAATGAATCCAATTTCTGACATGTTGAAATGAAAGTATCCAGAGTTTGACCAACTGACATATCCAGCAGACAGCTGGATAAGCATGCCCAAAGCTCAAAGCTCAGAGGAGTGGTTGAAGCCAGAGATGTAGATCTGGATGTCATCGGCTTATGTGCATCTAGATCATTTCAAAGTTCCTTTCTAAATCCAAAGTCAGTGGATCTGTGATTGTAAATTTTATAAAAGAAAAAGCTCAAATATAAACCTTTCTTCTCTCCCTGGACTAATGATGCCCTCCGGTACATTCCTCCTTGGCTCCCTTTCTAAGTTTTTTTTTTACATTTTATTTATTTTACATATATATATGTATATATATATTCATATATATGCATATATAATATATATATGCATATATATGCATATATATAATATATATACATATATATATATGTATATAAAGAGACAGAGCATGAGCAAGGGAGGGGCAAAGAGAGAGGGAGACACAGAATCCAAAGCAGGCTCCAGGCTCTGAGCTGTCAGCACAGAGTCCGACCTGGGGCTCGAACTCACAAACTGTGAGATCATGACCTGAGCCGAAGCTTAACCGACTGAGCCACCCAGGCACCCCTTCCCTGGCTCCCTTTCTAATGTGCCACTACAGAATGGTCAGAGGATTCTTGCCACTAAATTGTGTTCCGACAGCGACCAGTTGTGGTGGTTTAGGCAATGTAGAATGGCCTCAGCCCAGGTAATTAAACCAGAACTGAACATCGGTGATGAATCCCCAAAAGGCATCCCTTATCAGTGGCTCCCCATGACACGTGAAAAAAAAAGTTCAGGCTCTTCGGTGTGGCATTCAAGTCTCTCTCCCTGTCTCTGTCTCTCTGATCATTAGCCAATGTCATGAGCAGCCTTATGGAGAGGCCCATGTGGTGGGAAACGTAGGCCGCCAGCCCCTAGTCATGTGAGAGTGTGGGCGCAGGTTCACCCACCCAGTCAAACCTTCAGGTGATGGAAGCCCCTGCTGACATCTTATCTGCAATCTCCTGAGAGAGAGAACCTCCAGCTAGAAGCCCCCAGCTCAGCCCCTCCTGGATTCCTGACCCTCAGAAACTGTGAGATAACATGCGTCCAACCTCTAAGTTTTGGGGTACTTTGTTAAGGTGTGCTCAGGAAAAGGATAAATGTACTCTTCTGAAAACGGGTACGGGAGGGTTTTGAGTGATTTCAGCAGTTTGGAAGGAGAGGTCTGCAGAGTGCTGAAGGCCTGCGTCTCATCCTGACTCTTCTGCCTGCTCAGTGAGTGGCCTTGAAAATGTCTTCTCTCCTGTTTGAGCCTCAGTTTCCTCACTTGTAAATAGAGAGGGAGAGCTGGTTCCGAGCTTCATTCTAAAACCCTTACATACATGCAGCACTTGATAGTTTGTAAAATGTTTTTATATATTATGGTCAGGACCTGGAGATGATGAAGAATAGTTCCCAAAACTTGAAAACAAGGGAAATGAGAATGGCTTTTGGAAGTTAAACTTCAAAATAGGCACATGTGGATTAGGACAGAGACATACAAACTTACCTTAAAGCAATGTTTAGGAGCAAACTGACTGGCTGGATATGAAGCAAAAGTACAATTTCCTTCTTCTTATCAATGAATGATGGGAAATACCACGAATGCTCATTTTTCTAATGCATGAAAAGCTCTTAGAAGAGTTCCTGGAATATCGTAAGAACTTAAGAGGTGTTACTCATTATTATTTTTATGTATAACCAAGGGAAACATAGTCAACTCATAACTGGGTTACTAAAAGATATCAAGATTTGATATTCATAAAGAAAGGAGCACATTACCAGAGTTTATTAAGAATTCTAACTTGGTGTCCTAATAAGAAGTCAGAATGCTACACACAAGACTGGGCAGCACAGCAAATTTAGAGCCACGCACAGACATCAGAGAGTCAAGATGCGCGTGAGATACTCAGGAAGCTTTGTTATAAGGGCACTATCAGAGCTTTCATGAGTTGGGTGTGACTTTCAATCACTGCTGTTCTTGAATTAATTAAAGCAATTTGTAAAATTATATATAGTTCTTGTTCCTATTGATACTTTTTGGAGTAATTGCTGCATTGTTATAATTTGAATATTATTTTGTTCCTCTCTGATTGATCACAATGTTCTTTATCTACCAGGAAATAGAATGGGGTAAGGTGGCTGATTTCTTGGGACTTTTGCTCTATTTAATGAGCATTGACTTCATGGCCCTCTTGGACCCGGCTTGATTATTATGTGATTGAATAAATGAACCTAGTTAAAGCGGTAATGTACAAATCGGCCGTAAGCTGGCAATGGAAACCATTGGGAATAGGGGAATCACAAGGACTCATGCTGTCAGTGCCCATCCACAGCTCTCCAGTGACAAGAGAGCCTTGGTCAATAATCCCAGTAGAAAGAGTATATCTAATATGAAAATGCACACAGGGGATTGCATCTAATAGAATATCCCTGTTCTCTTGGCAAATTCATCCTTGATTTTGAAGGGATAAGTCATACCCTATCAGCACTGTGACATTAAATATTTGATTCTTCTTACTAACCCCTTTTCCCTGATACCATACTCAAGTGAAATTCTAATTATGCCATGACTTTTCATATAGGTCTATAGGACTTTGGGCATTTAGAGTTTAAATATTCTGATCAGTATCTCCAGATAATGAACTTTCCATGTTTATATCCTTGTCCAAAGTCAATATTGTCATTCTTTTTGATATGACCTTAGCCTTCTAACTGGTCTCCTAGGTTCCACTCTTGCCATTGTTGCATTGTCCTCAAAAAAGATGATTTCTCTATGTACATTTATTAAAACATTATCTCATATGACCTTTTCAGTGAATGTAAATGGTTTTGTTATCCCTATAAACAGATGAAGAAATTGAGAATCATATAGTGAATGACTATAACAATTAGTAAGTTGTAGGACTGGGACTCAAACTCGAGGCTGGTATATTATTATTGATTCCTGATCGCCTATTACATATGAGTGGTTTGTCCAAAAGAAATAGTCCCAGGACAGGAACACACTGCATCTTTATTCTAGGCTTCCTAGAGCTCTGTAAGGTGGATAGTTTGCAGCTGAGAACACTGAGGCCAGAGAAGTTAGGCAAATTGCCCAAATTCATGTAGCAGGCAACAGAGTCTGGATTCAGACAGTACATTTTGGAAGAGTTTATTATTCCTTTACTTTTTGCTTCATATATTTTTACTTTTAAGAACTATTCTAAACATTTCCATTTACAACCATGTTTACAATTTTTAAAAATTGCCTGTTGAGGGGTACCTGGGTGGCTCAGTCGGTTAAGCACCAACTTCAACTCAGGTCATGATCTCACAGTTTGTGAGTTTGAGCCCAAGTCCTGTTTTCGGATTTTGTGTCTTCCTCTCTCTCTTTCTCTCTGCTCCTCCCCTGCTCGTGCTCTGTCTCTGTCTCCCTCTCTCAAAATTACAATAAAAAACATTAAAATAAATTTTTAAATTTCATGTTGAACTAAGTTTTAAAGTTAGAATTTTATTTTTCTTAGAATTCATGTGTATGTGAGCATGTATGTGTTTTCTACTGTTGCCATGACAGATTGCCACAAAGTTAGTGACTTAAACAACACAAACTTATTATTTTAGAGCTATATAGATCAGAAGTCCGATGCCAGTCTCACTGATCTAAAATCAAGGTGTGGGCAAAGCTGTATTTCTTTCTGGAGGCTCTAGAGAGAAAATTGTGTCCTTGTCTTTTCCAGTTTCTAGAGATCACTCGCATTCCTTGGCCTGTGGCCTCTTCTTCCTTTTCTTCTCCAAACAGGCTGAGTCCTTCTTACACTGCCATCTCTCTAGCTTTCTGCAGCCAGGAACGAGTCCTGCTTTTAAGGATTCATGTGAATAGATTAGACACATTTGAATAATCCAGTATAATCTTCCCATCTCAAGGTTCTTGACCTTAGCCACATCTGCAAAGTCCCGTTAGCCACGTAGAGATTATAGGATATGGTTGTATTTGGGGGCCATTATTCTACTTTCACTGTATATATGATAGTAATATATAATATATATATTATATACATATGAATTTTATATTGCATATTTATATTATACATTATTAAAGTATTACATATCCGTGCATTTTAAAATTTCTGCATATGTATATTGAATGCATATATATGTACATGTATGTATATATACACATATGATACAGTGAAATACCTATGACACCTTTTCCCGGTTCCTTGTCACAGAGTCTTATTTCTCTACCCTTGGCTCCACACTCAGTGGCTTGGATGGAATGGGCTGTTTCCATATCTTCATTTTCTTGCTTGATTCTACCTGTATTGAAGTGATTATAGCAGTCAGATAGGCCAAATTTGTAAGTATTAATAAACAACCCTCACCCACAGTGGCTTAAAACTATAAGGGCTTAATTTCCTTCATATTGCGTGTTAATCGTGGGGCGACTGAGGGGGCTCTGCTTCGTGCTGTCCTTACTCAGGGACCCCAGTGGAGGGAAAATCCAGCTCCAAGATCCACAAGAGCTAAGACAGGGAAGAGACAGTGTTGGATTGTGCTCTCATTCCTGAAGCTTCACTCCCAGTCGCATTTCATTGACCAAAACAAATTGGTTGGCCACATCCAAGTTCCACAGTGCCCCAGATATTTATGGGCAGTCCCAGTGATTCCCCTTAAAATACATGAACATCTTTAAATAAAGTCCACATCCTTTAAAATAGAACTACAGGCTTCATCATGAAAAATCAGTCCCCTGCTTTACTACAGAAGGCTACTCCCAAGTGGCAGCCACTTTAAATTATTCTAGTGGTTTCTTCTAGAGTTTACCTCCAAGTTTCTAAATAACACAAGGATAGGTCTATTCCCTAATTTTTCCATTTTAGCTGCTATCTTTTAATTCCTACTAGGGAAAATTGGACTTACCTCTCTTCTGCACAGAGTGTTTATAACATCATGACCCTATAAACAGCACATATAGCTGAGCTATGTAGCATACTATGGTTTCATGTTCTTTCTTGTGCAATTTTTTATAAAGTGAGTAAATGCCTCTTTTTTCCCCCCAGCAATTTAGGTCTCTGTGTCCTCATTCTTAATTTTCCCCCAAGCTCTCCTGACTGAGCTATAAAACTCCTCTCAAAACATCCAGACACACTGAGTTCTTCAGTAGTTCCATTCTGTTCTCTCTCCTCAGTCCTCCTGTTCCAGCTTGGACAAATCACCTTCTAGATCTGTTTACATCTATGGGCTCTGTTTCAAGCTTTCTTGAAAGCTTCAGTTTACCAATCAAAGAGAAAGAAAGACAGGAGGACTTCTGAGGTCCTTAATTCCTGTTCTAGAATTTTGATACAGGGATGAAGCATCAGGAGAAGTCCAAGGAAGTTCCAAGGATAGGCTCTGCACCATGCCCTTTGGCCAAGGCTGCCTGTGCACACCAGCTTGCCACTGAGGTCTAGTCCTCTGGGTCCAGCTCAGGTTCAGACCCCTTATTTTGACTTCTCATCTGTGCTGCTTTCATAATCTTGGCCGTCCTCTCATCTCCACTGTCCTAGAACCAGTAATAAAGGAAGAGAGGAAAAGTTCAGCCATTTTTTGGGGTGGGCAGAGGTGGAGGGGATTCCTAAATTCCTGAGCTCCAGCCCGAGAAGCATCTCCATACTTCTTACCACTCCTTGGTCCCATTAGAAGCAAAATTATTAGACTTTACTCAAAGAGTGGGAAATCCAAGTCATAGAGGAAAACAGTGTGAAAGTTAAAATCTTGTTATGCTCTTATCCAGGAACTGATTGAATTTCTGAAAGCCCTCAAGGAGCTCCTGCTGGCAGCTGGGACTGAGGGTTCAAAGCAGAGAAACAGAGCATGTGGGGAAATGCTTTTACTTCATGATTTTCTTCCCACACCTGGCGATGAAATGAAATATGCAATGGGGGGGGGAGGAGGGGGGGATTATAAATATTGCAATAATGATGGTAATGCTTTCATACCTGGTGTGGGGATGCAATTTGGTTTGGTTGTAGAAGGATGAGTCAGGGAGGGTGATGAGGATTCTGAGAGGCTGATGAAACCCGGGGTGTGGTTCTGTGTGCAGAGTTTGCTCAGAAACCTGAGCAGTCTCTGCCTGCTTAGTCTGCCATCAAGGAAATTATCCTATCTCTTTTTTTCTCATTTTCTGTTATGTGTAGCACAACTGGAGATTAGAAGAGAAAGGATGTTCCTGGGGCTTTCTTTGAAAACAACAGCCCCACCCCAATGACAGGGGAAGGATTGATGCTACAAATTACCAACTAGTAAATGGAAATTAATACTGTAATTAGCAAGATAGGAAAATCCATCTTATTGTAAATAGTGATACTTATAGACTGTGATATTCCCCCTGGGAGCACCAGGTTATTCAAGAGGAATAAATCAAGAACCACGCTTAGGCCCATGAAGAATACCAGAAATATTCAGAGCAGACATACATCTACAACTGACAATATTTTCACCAGGTTGTAAAACAGTGGATACAGTCAATTTTTAAAAAGATACACATTTGTGATTTTTGACACTTCTTAGATGGAAAGTGTTTTCAGATTGGCTTTTGAGTATCAGCATTGTCACCTAAACAGCTTTCTAGCAAACAGACTGAAGTCATTGGATAAAAAGATTAGTTTCACAAAAAAATGAGGAGATGAATACTGCATTTCAAATAAAAGCACAGGTCTCCAAGGATGAAATATAAACACTTGATAAACCTGCAGCTCTGATAAAAATCTATATAATGGCCTTATGTGTCTATAGCTATTTAAAATGTGGAACCTGTTTTCACATCCATTAACTCATTTGATTCCCAATAGTGTGTGTGTGTGTGTGTGTGTGTGTGTGTGTGTGTGTAGATAAATGAGAGGGAATGTAAAACAAAATGATCCTCACATTATAGATGAGGAAGTGGTCCCCAGAAAGATTCAAGCTCACACTGTCTCCCAGGCATTAACAGTGTGTATTAACTGTGTGTATTTAATGCTAGCCACCCTGAATTGGAGTTAAAATGCAGCCATACTTCTCTAGGCAGCCAAAATGGGGATGGCATTCTAGCCACAGGAGCGTTGTGAATTCAAGTTTATGAGTCCAAGAATGAATCAATCCAAGGTGGTTAGGAAAACTGCCCTAACTCCCCTTCCCCACCCTCATGATTATGGATTTGAAGAATTTCATCCTATTAGTCCCCATTATTACACCCATATTTGACAAATTGCTTAGGGATCTGTTAGTTATTGTGTATCACACCTGGCCTTGAATCAGGGCTCTTCATGTATGTATGTCTTCCCTTCTGGACCATGGGAGCCCACAGACCAATATCCAGGTCTTTAATACATACCCATCCCGGTGCCAATGCTTCATAAGCATGTGTGAGCTTGAAATAAATCATGGGAACAGACACTTTGTAACACCACCAATTGGGTCATAATGTAGGCTTGCAGACTAAAAGACACAGTCTCATCCACTTGGAGGGATAGATGTGTCAGATGCTCCTTTTTAGAACATGTGATCCAGTTCTTATTCTTTTGCATAGTTTGATCCCATTTCTTGGGGTGAAATCAATTATAGGTGACCCCCTACTTTCATACAGATTGATAATGTGTCTGGAAGTCAAGTAACAAACTCACATTCAAAAAAGGGGTGGTTTCCATACTTTCATTTCCCAAAACTTTAAATCCCCAAGCAGGAATGCCAGCCCTGTGGCAGGTTTGGAAGAACCCTGCAAATCTCTATATGTGATGGTCCATATGATGTTGTAACCCGCACCCCACCCCCAACTCCTGGCTCATACCTCAGGCCCCCATCCCCAGCCTGGCTCTCATGGAAGGCAGGACAGAATTCAAGATGCTGGAATGTTAGGGGTTGGTGCACAAACTTTAGTAGCATCCATAGAGAAAAACCTTTGCAAAAGAAAGAAAAGGCAGCACGTAATAATTCCTACTTTGTGGAAAAGAGGGGTAGGTAGATCAAAATAAACATATATGTAAGTATAGACAAAAGAGAGGAAGGAGAACAACCAAAAGATTTTAAATGGCTTTTTCTAGCTGGTTGGATTATGATTTGAGCTTTTTCCTTTTCTATATTTGTATTGTTTCAATGTAGTCATTTTTTAACATCTATAAGTTCTTTTAAATTTATTTTTTATCTACTTGCAAGACATTAAAAACATTACTCTTAAGGTTAAAATCATCCTGGACCATCATCCTCAAATTCCCAAAGGTAATCACATAACGTGGGCATGCATCTTTCTAGATTTTTTCAACATATTTACATATACATATATATGCACGTAAATATACACAGTATCGTTTCATTTTTACAGAGATGGCATACAATACACAGCCTGCAGTTTTCTACCCACGTCAGGTACAGGTAAATCTACCTCAGTAAAAAAGGAAAAAAGCATAATATTCCATCAAGTGGAGAGACTTGCAGTTTATTTAGCTCAGTGGTTCTGAACTGGGATCAGGCGAGGAGCTATACCACGAAATCAGTGCCCAGGCCCCACCTGTAGTAATTCTGATGCAGTGTTTTTGTTTCCCCTCCCCCACCCCAGGTAATTTTCATGTTTTGCTGTTACATTAGCACCACATTGTACAACCTTGCACATATGTGTGGGTGTTACTCCAGGAAGACTCAAAAAAAAAAAATGCACTTATGCTGCGATACCAATTTACACTCCCACCGAAAGTATGTGAAAATACCCCACATACTTCCCTAGCTTGGATATACTACCTAATTTAACAATGTAAAAATTTTTGCTGCTTTGGTGGATTCAAACAAATAGTATGCTAATTATTTTCATTTCACTGATTATTTGTAAGATTTTTACCTTTTCATACGTATAACAAAGGATCAAGAGCACACAAGGTACCCAGGTTTGTATTATAGCTCTGCTGCTTATGAGCTATGTGACTTTAGGCCAGTTGCTTAACCTTTCTGTGCCTCAGTTTTCTCATTTGTAAGATGGAGAAAATAACAGCAGCCACTTCGTAGGTTTGATGTAAGAATTAAACGATTAATAGAGGTAGGGTTTTAGACCAGTGTCTGGTACAGAGGAAGCATGCAATCGATGTTACTTTTTCCCTGTGACCGTTTGTCCTTCTTTAGTATTACCGCTTTATCAGAAAACAGTTTTTAACTATGGGCTTATTCAGAGAAAACTATTCAGGCAGGCCTCAAATCTCTCACCATTGGAGACCTTACATACTTTGTTCCTACTCTCAGTAGTACGAATGGCAACTCTTACCTATTTGAAGACAAAGGAGGTAAAACGTTCTTTAGGGGCCCTTAACAGGTGAGAGATGATGGGAGGCCCTCACTTCCGATCGGGAGGTAGTATACTCTTGTCGTTATCACCAGTCTGAAAAGACTGACGGAAAGACGCTAGAGAGCATCCAGGAGACACTATTTTATTTTATTTTATTTTATTTTATTTTATTTTATTTTATTTCAATATATGAAATTTATTGTCAAATTGGTTTCCATACAACACCCAGTGCTCATCCCAAAAGGTGCCCTCCTCAGTACCCATCACCCACCCTCCCCTCCCTCCCACCCCCCATCAACCCTCAGTTTGTTCTCAGTTTTTAAGAGTCTCTTATGCTTTGGCTCTCTTCCACTCTAACCTCCTTTTTTCCCCCCTTCCCCTCCCCCATGGGTTTCTGTTAAGTTTCTCAGGATCCACATAAGAGTGAAAACATATGGTATCTGTCTTTCTCTGTATGGCTTATTTCACTTAGCATCACACTCTCCAGTTCCATCCACGTTGCTACAAAGGGCCATATTTCGTTCTTTCTCATTGCCACGTAGTACTCCATTGTGTATATAAACCACAATTTCTTTATCCATTCATCAGTTGATGGCCATTTAGGCTCTTTCCATAATTTGGCTATTGTTGAGAGTGCTGCTATAAACATTGGGGTACAAGTGCCCCTAGGCATCAGCACTCCTGTATCCCTTGGGTAAATTCCTAGCAGTGCTATTGCTGGATCATAGGGTAGGTCTATTTTTAATTTTCTGAGGAACCTCCACACTGTTTTCCAGAGTGCCTGCACCAATTTGCATTCCCACCAACAGTGCAAGAGGGTTCCCGTTTCTCCACATCCTCTCCAGCATCTATAGTCCAGGAGACACTATTTTATAGATGAGTACAATGAGTCCCAATAATGAAAGTAATTAAATAAGCTCCCACAATCATTCAGGGACAGAATCAGACTAGGGCTTAGTGTTCTGGAGCCTCAGGAAGCTTTGTGCTGGCCTTCTCTATTGCTCATGGGGCCCAGGTGAGTGTTTTGGAGGGCAGGTTCTAATATTAGTATCTTCATGAGAAATAAGCTGCAAAAAACTTTAATTTCACAAAATTACGATTTGCTATTATAGATATAATAAGACTACAGTAATATTTTTAAATTGCAATACTACCGGTTTCTTAGCCTTAGGACAAGTCCCTAAATAATACATCACCTCGGAAATGTTTTCATGCCACAAGATAATTCTTTTAAGTCAAAGGCCCAACATATCCATCCATTCAATTCAACATATTTGTATAAAAACATACTGCAAATATGGAGAAGTATTATGATTTAAATAACTGACAAATATTTGCAGTCCCAATGTGATTTTTAAAATATCATTCTGGGACGCCTTGGTGGCTCAGTCAGTTTAGCATCCGACTTCGGCTCAGGTCATGATCTAGCTGCTTGTGGGTTCCAGCCCTGTATCTTGCTGTGTGCTAACAGCTCAGAACCGGGATCCTGCTTCAGATTCTATCTCAGTCTCTCTCTGCCCCCTCCTCATGCTCTCTCTCTCTCTCTCTCTCTCTCTTCCAATCTCTCTCTCTGTCTTAAATATAAATAAACATTAAAAAAAAATTTTAATCTCACTCTGACTCAAGAATGAGAGGGGTTTGAGAAGCTTTAACCCTTAAAAAAAATTCAAAAAAATTTCCAGATGACTATGAAAGCAATTAGTTTTATAAAATGTTAGTCTTTAGCAAGGAATTATTTATCTCTGGTTTTCAAGGAACGAAAGATAAGAACCTAACGAGAAATATGAGACATATTATTTTATTTAATATGACTAATTATGTGAAATATTGATGAACTTTGACCCAGAATGGGTTTTTTTGGTAATACCTAAAGCAGGTAAAAACAATGTTTATCTGTTATTTTCTCTCCTGAAGTTAAGCCTTCAATTAATGTATGCTAAAGTCATCAAGGGATTCAACAGGCTTAGGGAGAAATGTTAACAAGAAGCTGACCAGTCTGGATGCTAATATAAGGCAATGAGGTCTCAGGGGCATCATCTTGGAGCACACCATCCCAAGACCTAATTTGTATTCACCGGGGGTGGGGGAAACAGTGCTGGCTTAAGTCCTTTGAATTTCATTTCTGGGACTTGAGATTTCACATCTTCAGTTAGTAATGATTTACAATGCTGAGTTAATTCTGCTACTCATTTGCAGGAGAAACCAAGGGGAAAGGCCAAGTGACTTATATAAAATAAAGTAGAAATGCAGTGACCTGAAATTCAGATTTTCAGATGGTATCAAAATGATCCCTAAGGTAAATAAACATATAGCACTTTAGAGTTACTATCTTACTTATTTCTAAATTCTCTAGTGCTGTGTAACAAATTACCCCCAAACTTAGTGGCTTAAAACAATAAACATTTATTATCTCACATTGTCTGTGGATCAGGAACTCAGGAGAGGCTTAGCTGGGTGGTTCCAAATTCGTGTCTCTCCTGGAGTTGCTGTCAAGATTGGCTAGAGTTGCCATCATCCTAAGTATGACTTGGGCTGGAAGATCTGCTTTCAAGGTGGCTGACTCATCTGCATGGCAGATTGGTGCTGGCAAGAGGCCTCAGTTCCTTGCTACGGAGACCTCTCCGTAACACTGCTGGAGTGTTTCACAGTGTGGCGGTGGCTTCCCTGGAGCAAGTGACACAAGAGAGAACAAGGCAAAGTCACGATGGGACCCAGCCTCAGCAGACATACCACGATCATCACACTCGCAGTGCACAAGGGGACTTTGCAGGGCATGGACACTGGCCACTGAGGATTACTGAGGGCCACCTTTGAGGCTGCCCACCATAACTTCATTAGGAACCTGTGAGTACACAGAAGAAGCACAGATATTCTGTTTCAAAGATGAAAAAACTTTTTCATCCCCGAGAACATAGGTTACATTTCCAAAGAGGCAAGACTGGGGGCGTGAGCCCGGGTCCTCTGAGGCAGCTTGACAGTCCACACCTCACCAAATGGAGCCCTGCAGGGCTCAGTGCAGCATAAATTCACTCCCCTCTGCAGCATCTCCTAACTTCATAAGAAAAGTTCAACAGAGAAGGTGGGTATATGTAGGCTAGAATGCAAGCTCAGGCATACTTAGGGGCCCCCAAATATTTGAGGGGCTCACATCTGGTTCCTATGCCCCAGGGCCCCACTTCCTATATGCCAGTAAGTAGGTAAGTAGGTTTTCTCTTCTTCGTGCTCCGTGAAGATATTCCCTTTATTTCCAGTGCATTTTAAACATTTTAAATATTTTGTCAACCTTCCCATATATTCAAGGAAGGGAAGGATTTTATGTGTGCTTACTCCACCATCCTGACAAGAAGAGCACTATCTGACCTCTCTGTTTCCTCATTTTTTAAAATAGAAACAAAAATTGCATCTATAGGATTGTTGTGAGGTCAAGTGAGATGACTCATGGAAGGTGCCAGGCATGTAGGTCATGCACAGTAAATATGTAAGTAGTGATGGAGCATTTGACTTATAGAGCAAAGCATTAATAATCCATATTACCAGACACTTTACTCTCCTTGGGCCTCAGTTTCTTCCTCTGTAAAATGAGTGAGTTGGACAAGATCAGGGATGGGAAACAGGTTTCCATACACCAATTCTGTCATGAAAAAACTGCTAGGGTGTCTTGCAAAGAATTCTGGGAGTAAGCATCAAGTTGCAGGAATGATACCATCATAGGTTAGTGATGTCTGCTGAGGTCTGGGAGCAGCAGGTGGTGACACTCATACATTTCTTTGCTATCTCTGGACTAGATCATCAATTAGATCTCTTCAGCCTTAGGGGTATAAGATTCCATAACCCATTGTCACCTTCTCCCATACAGGAGCAATGTTCAGAAACCAGTCTTTGGATTCTCTAGACTTTTCTATGACCAGCTCAGTCATCATCAGTGTGCCTTTACAAGGTTTTATTCTCTTTTGTAAATAGGCAGCTGGTTACTTAATTGAATTCACCAAGTTGTTTTCAAAACAACCAGGAGTATGACCAAATTCAGCCCTGTCTTCAAACTAGTTTTGTATGTCTCTGTGAGTCGCTACATGACGATATATGTTATTTTAAACTCTCCTTATTTTTAATGATATAAACAATGAAAGCCCAAGTAAGAGAAAGGAGCTAACACATTTATTCCCATTCTGCCATCTGTTTAAAGCTGCTGATGTAATTCCAGCTTGAAATTGCATTAGCGCTTGCCTCCTGGACTTCTTCCTTATTTCCTTTTGTGTTTCAGGCCTTCTGTACTTAAGAGAAAGCTCTGCCTCTAGGATGTTGGTCAATTAATGCGAAGCTACAGTCTAGCCCTGGCCATTTTCAAACTGGTCTCCGATTTGAATTTCCTTCACGATCAGCTAGAATGACTGTTACTGGAGTGTTATTTGCTTAAATGTATTTGGTATTTAAGGTTTGATTAGTGATGTTTTCAGCAATATCATCAACAATCAGCAGATTTGTTTACACTGCAGAGGATGGCAGAGATTAAGGGTTGTGGTCGTGCATACTCAATCATCACATATTGGGTTTTTTTTACTTTTATCTCTTGGATTATGCCTCAGAATTCAATTTCAATTTTTTTTTTTTTAATGCAGCTGCTTTACACTAGTTTGAATAATGTTGCGGTAGAGGGTTTTGTTAAATAGTGTGATGGGGTGTGTGTGTGTGTGTATGTGTGTGTGTCTTTTATGAGGCTAGATCCCATTTAAAATTATATTTTGGGTGGGTGACCAGAGTGTAGTTTCTTTGCTTGGATATAGGGTAGGGGCATGGGTTAAACCCATTTTCTTTTCATTTTCAAGTATCCACCTATGGGGACTTGACCTTGGGTGGGGTTGATGAAGAATGTGAAGGCACAGAGAACACACCTGGGTGGCTTCCTTTACTTTTCTGAGTTCTGATTTTCCCACCTGGGATGATACTAGCTGATTTTAATGTCTTTCTCCTCTAAACAATTCTATTGATCTCTGAAACATGCACTTTCCCTTTTCCTGACATTCACTGTAGCAGGGGGCACTGCTTTGGGTGCATGGAATTGAATCTTATGTCAGAAAATGTCATCAGAATAATACAATGTTGCACTGGAAGTGACCTTAAAGACTTTCCCCAAAACTTTTCCAGACTCTCTGTCATACCCATCCCCAGCACCTAATGGTAGGGCCAATAAAGAGGAGTATGTTCACTGGGTACCAAGAACACAACTCAGCTTCAGCAAACTGATCTAGAGTTATCACCTGCTACTCAGAACCATGACTCTGAACATGGTCCATTGCTGTGGCTCAGAACCATCTGTGGATTATTTTTTTTTTAATATTTGACGTCTGGATCCAACTTGCCAAATCAGAATTTTGGCGTGCAGGGCACCGGGTATTCGGATATTACAAAACCCCCTGGCTGATTCTGAGCTGCAGTTAAGGTGAAGAACCTCTATTCCAGAGAAGCATATCATTGAGATGGAGTGGAGAGATCAGAAAAATACCTGATTAGGAAATCCAGACACCAGGTTTTGAGCCATCACCCAAGTACTAAGGGAACACAGAAGGATGGGGGAGAACTAACATGGCCAGGGAAAATTAGGGGAGCCTCACAAAGGACATGACAGTTGAGTTAGATCTTGAAGAATGAGTAGGGATTTTCCTTTTGGAGAAGAAAGAATGGTGGAGAAAATGAAGCCATTGAAATGTGTCACAAAGAATGTGTATCAAAAAAAAGAAGAGTGAAAGGCACATTTTTTGAGTGTCTACTCATCTCTTCCAGAGATTCTTGCAAGGTGCTAGAACCAGACAGACATGGCTTCTCCTCTCGTGGGGAGGTTCTCTCACATGGAGAAGGGGAATATCAGGAGTTGAGTCTGTAAAGATAACCTGCATCACTTTATGACAAGTCATGACTCCCCAGGTGACAAATTTGGAATTGACTCTGTAGGACATTGTTCACAAGTATAAGGTCATAACACACTGGTTTGTTGCAATCAGTTGTGAGAGGCTATGAGTAATGCATGAACAATGGCCATTAAACATGCAGGGGAGAAGAGGGTTGAGAAGGCAGATTTTGGATGTTGGTATTCAGTCCCAACTCTGTCACTGACCAACCACAGCCACCTATTGTCCCCTGGACAAATTATTAAATGCTCCTTGCCAATAATAAGGGTGCCTACCCCATAAGGTTATTAGGAGGATTAAATGTTAGTATTTGTAAAACACTTGGAAGAGTACCTGGCAATATAGTTATTATTATTACTATTATTATATTATTATTTGGGTTATTTTTCCATGAATTTGAAAAGTCATATAGACATGTTTGAAGAGACTCAAGCTTATGGATAGTTCATACCTACCTGCTTTATTTAATAGCAGAGGTCAAGGTGAGCCATTATCCTATAAGTTGCACATAGCTCTCGTTATGTCCTGGGCAGTAAGCGAGGCCTGCAAAGGTCCTACAATGTTAACTACTGCCACAGGCTTGCCACACCACCCAAGTATGGTTGCCAAGTAAAATACAGGATGCTCAGTTAAATGTAACTTTCAGATAAACAATGAATAATTTTTTAGTATAAGTATGTCCCAACTATTTCATGGGACACACTTATACTAGCAAACAGTGTAATTATGGGGGAACAGCCACACTTTGGAATCAGAGTCCCTTCCAGAGAGATTGGATCTCCAGGGCCTCTCTGAAGAGTGATTCCCACAAGTCGGGCTAGGAACTTCATCCTTGAGAAATCTTCAGGGAAGTTGTTATTAGGTCCTGAAAGGCTGAGAAGGACTTCAGTGTGTATGTGTGTGTCCATATGTCTGTGTGTATTTGTGCGTGTCTGTCTATGTGTGTATGTCTGTATGTGTCTGTGTGTAAATCTGTGTGTGTGTCTGTGTGTATGTCTATGTGGGTTGGAGGGGGAGGTGCTATTCAGGAGGACATATGGTCAGAGAAGTGTTTGGGGGCCAGGAGTTCAGGAGTTTAAGAAATTAGATTGAATGAGTTACTACCTAGTTCCTGAATTAGTCATTTTGCTTCCTTTCTTAATGGATTTCATTAGAGATATTCAAGTTTCCCTGAGCATTGCCATTTTTTTAATTATAATTAGTTTGTTTGTTTGTTTGTTTGTTTATATTACATTCTTCTGTGTTCAGTTACGAAAAGGTTATAAGATGGATAGGAACAGCAAGTCAATGATTATTTAACAAGTAATAAACTGACTGCAGTCAAATGAGCTTGTCATTGGAAGCCTTATTCTGCTATCTGAAGCGAACATGGCAGAGCTCGTTTATTTAATTAGAAGCTGTTTTTACTGGAATTCTTCCAGGAGGACAGTGGGTGTATTCTGTGGTGTTTCAGGGCTCCTTAGATTTCAGAGATCTCACAGATAGAAATTAAATAAAAGGAGACAGTTAAAAATCAAACCCTGTGAACTGTTACTTTCTCCAGGAATGTCTGTTGACTTCTTCCTTCCCTGTCCGCTGCTTGGGGATGGAGACCTTTCTCCTCAGAACTGGGCAGATATAAATTACATAAAAATGTACCAAGTTCTTTTGGTGTTTTTCCCAGATTTAGAAGACACACATCTTGCCATTTCTTGATTAATTACTACATGGAAGTTGCTGAGAGGCAAGCTTGGCTCGACATAACGAAGGACTCGCATGTGATGGTGGGACACTGCCAGGCTGAGTGACGAGGATTGGGTTCTGGTCTCGAGTACAGCAGTAATTCTTTGTGGGACCTTCAGCAAGTTGTTTTCCTTCTCGGGGCTTCGATCTCCTCAGGCGTGGAATGAGAAGGGGATCTTTATGTTCCTTGTAGTGGCCCCATTCTGAAATCCTGGGACACATTGGCAAGAGGGCTGTCCAAAGAGGAATACCCAGGCAAGCCAAAGCAGCAAGGAGAGGCCTGCTGAGTGAGGAGACTGAGTGGAGCCTTACAGGAAGGACAAGTACAAATGGAAGGAGAGAACTTTACAAATGTATTCTAGACAAATAATCATAGATGCATGCAAAGTCCTACCTAGATGAAGGAGACGATGCTGGGAGGTTCGTGGGATATTATTATTTTGAGAGTATTAAAGAGTTCATGAGGGCTTGGCATAGACCTTCTTGTTTCTAGGAACAACCAAGTAGGTTATTTAGCCAAGCCTCCCACTGAAAGCAACTAAAAATATAGATTAAAAAAATTTTTAAAGCATAAAAGAGATAATAAAATAAGGAATTACTGGATTAAAAATAAAGGGAAAATGAAAACCTAGTGAGATAAGCAAGCACAGAAACTGCTTTTGATTTGAACACCCTTGCTGGTATCTCAAAATCAAAGCTCTGTTCTGGAAGTCTAAGAGGTAAGAGGGACAGAAATTAAAGCCCAGGCCACACATAGTGAGGCATCTCCACAGAGACCCTTCCCACGACAAGCTGGGACCCCAAAGGCTTCACCGCCAGCACGAGAGTGAACACGTGACATAGCTCCCACAGAATTACAGCCTGGCTCCAGTCCTCTGGGTCCCTCTTTAGTCTCTTGCTACTCAAAATGTGATCCATGGGGCCACAACCTAAGCAGCACCAGGGAACTTGTTAGAAATGCAAATTCTTGGGCTTCATCCAAGACCACTTGTATCAGAATCTATACTTTCACAAGATCCTTCATAGAAGCCAACCCAAATCCTCTCAAAAGGAAGGTACTTTCATTTTAGACCTCAAATTATTCCTGAAAATAGTTTTTCTAATATAACACCCAGTAAATAGTCAAGAAAAACAAGTCACAAAAGAAAATTAGGCTCTACAAGGGGTTCAGAAACAGCAATGGAAACAGAGCAACAGGGATTTCACTGGTAGAATTATCAGATGCAATCTATAACATAATAATTTATATTCACAACAGCTACATGTGAAAAGGATTGTAAACATTTTTAAAAACTTGAAGATGTCTTCAATGAATAGGAAACTATAAAAAGTTTGTAGCAGATTTTTAAAAAACCATAGAACTTCTAGACATTAGTGTTTGGCATGTTTCCTGAAGCTCATCCATTTGTGGGTGACTGGCTTAGGGTAGTGAACTACCAGTCATTGAAGGTGTGTGCACAAGGCTAGACAACTAGTTATAAAGGTCATTGAAAAGGAGGGGCACCGGGGTGGCTTAGTCAGTTGGGTATCTGACTTTGGCTCAGGTTATGATCTTGCGTTTCATGAGTTTGAGCCCCGCGTCAGCCTCTGTGCTGACAGAACAGAGACTGGAGCCTGCTTCACATTCTGTGTCTCCCTCTCTCTCTGCCCCTCCCCTGCTCATGCTGTCTCTCTCCCTCTCTCAAAAATACATAAACATTTAAAAATGTTTAATAAAAAAAAAGATCATTGAAAAGGGGAGTCTAGAACTGGCTAAGGATTAGCCTGGTCGTCCTCACTTCCTTCTAGTTTAGATGCCATACGATGTTTTCCTAAGAATGGGACACCCTCCAACTGGCTAGAGCCTGTGGAATCCTTTATAGCTTGACTTCTCCTGGTGTAGTCTTGAGAATCCTGGTGAAGGTTGCCAGATCATTCATTGGAGTAAATAACATCACAACTATATAATACTTTCAGAGAGTTAGAGACCATCTGCAGAAACCCCAGATGAAATAGAGGGATCCTATCTGGGAGACACATGGATCAGGGGCCATGGATCTAGAAGTTTATGAACTGTGATCCAGACTGATTATTTGCACACTTCTGTATGAGTCTTCACAAGACTTCTCCTCTTTTAAACATTCTCAGAACTTCATAATCTTCAAAATTAAAAAAAGAAACACTAGAGTACTTCTTTGGACCCTCTGATCTTCTTGGTTCTGTTTATCCCTTCCCCTTGTTCTACTCCATCAAACTCTCCAAAAAGGAGGTTTGTGTCCATGTTTTCTGTCTGTCCTCACCCTTCAGAACCCCTGCACCTTGATTTCTTTGCATGTCATGAGCATATTCAAGTTCCATTTTCCCTTTGGTTCATCTTTCCCATTTTCTCTGATCATCTTCGTGGGGCTGTCTCTTTGGAAATCATAGTTACCATTCACCTAAACCATTTTCTGTTATACTATTTAATCCTCACACTAATTGTACAGAATAAGCATTTTTGTTATTTCTATTTTATAATAATATGCATTCATTATAAGAAAATTAGAAAAGACCTCTAAACAAAAGAAGCAAATTAAAATACCTTCAAATTTTACTACACAGAGATAATTTACCACTGTTAATATTTGGTATATTTCCTCAAACTTTTTATATGATTTTTTTTTTGCAAAAAAAAAATGTATGCTGAGCTTACAATTTTATAACCTATTTTTATTTACTGACAATACATAATGAACCTCCTCCATTTTAGTGAATATGCATTTACAACATAATATGGGTGTATGACAACTTATTTAGCACACTTTTCATTATTGGGCATTTGATTAATTCCAACCTTTACTGTTAAAATAGGATTTTGTAGCTGTATCTTTGTGCATATTCTTATTTCTCCAAGATAGATTCCTTGATATGGAAATGGATTCATGCTTCTGATTTTGACAAATTTTACCTCCAGAAAGTTTGCACTAATTTAGACTCCCAAACAACAATGTGTGAGTGAGGGTGAACATTTCCCTGAACCCTAATATTTGGGTATTATTGTTTTTATCAATTTGGTTAATGTCATAAGTAGCCTTCTATCATCATTTTAATTATAAATAAGAATATTGTCTCTTATGTTTCTTTACTATTTTATTCTTTTGTGAATTGACCTGTTAGAATTCTGTATATATTAACATGCTGGCCCATAGAAATAAATATTAGCCACATCCTGCTTCTCCCTATAGATAGCATCATTGTACCCAGTAAATGGTTTCCCCAAATTTGTCATTTTCTTTTCATTTAATTCAATTATACTTTATTAATTTAGGCTGCACAGAGGTTTAAAGTTTTGATGTGAAAAAAATTCATGAACCTTGATCTTTATTTTTCTGCCTCTAGTGGCATGCTTCAAGAGACCTTTCTCACCCTCAGATTATATATTCACCTTAGAGTATCTTTATAGTTTCATATTTTACATGTAAATCATTCATATATCTAGAATTTATTTTTATATAAGGATGGGATAGAGATCAGTAACTTCTCACAAAAGACCAAATGGCCTTCCAACTCAACATTTCGAGTATTTTTAAAAAGGAACAGAGCAGAGACACGTTTGAATTGAGACCTGTGAATGTCTGTATCTCTGAGTAGAAAGGAATTAATTACCACGTGTCATAAATCAGCATGGGGCCAGAGCTATTAAATATACTAATGGCTTGGATGGAAGAAGAGCTGCAAAGCAGGCTGTGAGCTTCTCCTTGTCCAGTGGTGATTTAAGTGGGTTACTTACAGCCCAAGATGACAGTGAGGAAAGCCAGACGGCCTTCGGTATCAGGGAAGGGAGCAGCCATGGTGTCTTCAGACAGGATTGGATCTGGTTGTGGTCTGGTTGCCTGCAAGGCTCCCCTGCCTCACTGACCCTCCTTTTGTAGACTGGAAAGGGAGTAGAAGGCCTGAGAAGGGCCAGGGCCTTCAAAAGCAGCATCTCTCTGTGGCCAGGCCTGGAAAGACCACATCCAGAGTCTGGTCCAGCTACAATCTCAGCACTCGCTTGTGCCCAGGATTCCCTTCCAGCATGACGACCCCCTTTGATTTTGCTCCATGGACTTCTGGCTTCTGCTTCTGTTCTCCTAGATTCCCCATTTTGTTATTTTCTTTTTTTTTTTTTCCATTTTGTTATTTTCTTCAAAGCACATATTTCGTATTAAAATCATTCTTCTCTAGACTTATTTTCTCTGTTTGGCAGTCCCATCATTGTATGATTTTCCTACCTTTGAGCTGTTTTTCATAACGTCGTATTTTCTGACATTGGACCTTGGTTTTTCTACGGGTGAGAAGCATAATGATACTACTTGACAATTACAAGTTTGTCCCAACTTGTTTTAATACAAACTTCTGAGTAATTCTAACAGGTAGGTAGGCAGGGTCATGTGGACAAAGTGCAGGTTGAGAAGGAGGTTTGCCTGAGGGGCATAGTGAATTGGGATCAGATCTGATCTGGCCAGGCCAGGCTCCAGCTTCAGAACTCTGCCTACCACCCTCTGAGGCCCATTTTCTACTCAACTTGTTGGCTCCTTGGAGTCCTTTGATTCAACAGAACTCACAGATTTCTCTGTCAGGGTCCAGTGCTAGGGTGCCAAGACAACTGATTCATACCCAGTCTCTTGGCAGGTTCACAACAAGAGTGGTTTTTGAGTATTTCCTGTATACAAAATAAGATGACAGGGAGGAGTGTTGACCATGGTCAGGCTGTTGATCGGGGACATCTTCACGGAGTATCATATTTGGATCATATTTGGGCAGGTGGGTTGGAGCCTATCAGACTAGATGAGCTCTGGGGTCTTTAAAGGACATCTATTGTCCTGTTCTGCCTGGCACCCATTCCTACTACCACCTCCCCTGTGTGAGTTCATCCTCTGACCACAGATACAGCCTCAGGTCTGGGACCTACATTATTCCAATGATACACAACCCTGGAGTTTTTGTTAATTCCATTGGGGAAAAAAGATGCTGGTCTTTCCACAGGGGTAGCTAAGAAGCTGATGGCCATCTTGCTCTGCAAAGGGAGAACCTGCCTGAGGGGAACCCAGAGAGGAGAGCAGAGCTAGGAAAGGGAGAGAGTGACTATCTTCAGGACATTGTCTGGATTCTGAATCCAGCCTCCCCTGAAAGCAAATACCTTGAGTTTTTCAGTCATGTGACCCAAGAGATTTCTTTTCTCGGTAAACTAGTTTGAGTTGGGTTTCTGTCACTTACAAACCAAAGATCCTTGACTAATATAGAGTCCCCTCTAAATCCAAGGCTGTGAGTCTTTGGCAGACAGGGAGAGGCAGTGCAGCCAGGAATAGTGTCTACACAGCCTTGGCATCTATCTCCTCTGCCTTGCAGGTCTTGCTGCTCAGCATTCATGGAATGATTAGGTCCAGATTGTCCTGTTTTCAAAGCTGTCATTTTTGCTCCTTGATGGTGCAAGATTCCAGACCAGTAGGGCTTTTAGGGCAACTGCTGAAGGATTTTTTTCTCAAGTGAGTGCTCCAGCTGCAGGAATTCTATGTGAAGGTCACAGATGATGGCTAGGAAACCTCTGTTGTATGTCTTTCTAGAACACTATTCCCTCCTTCCTATGGAAAATAACCCCTTCCCCACTTTAGCCATGTGGTTTGAAAGAGAGTTGCCAGAATCTTAATGGCACAACCATGTGACCAAAGTGATTGGTCTGGAGTGGGCACCTGCCCAAGGATGAGATGAAGAAAGTAGTCTCAAATCTTCTCCAATAGTGGAGATGTCTAGAGGCATCAGTGACCAGGTCCCTTGTACTGTGGCACGAACAGTCTGAGGAGGGAGAGAATGAAATGGCTCCTCAGGTCTTGGCATGAAGGATGTGGAGTTGGGTTAGATGAGATCAGGTGATTCTCTACTCCCACATACCATTTGTCCTTGGGATCCCATTATATCCCCTACATGCCTTTTGATTACATAAGCCTTCTAATGAATCTCCCTGCAAATAGCAAGCCAAGTTAGCTGCATTAGGTGTCTGTCCTTTGCAACCCAAAGGGCCCTATACAGCTACAGAACTCCCCCAGGCCATCCAGGCTCCATTTAGCTAACCAGCTACCCATGAGATCAATGGTTCATAGCCCTGACTCTTATTAGAATTACCTCAGGCACTTCTAAAACCTAATGGTACCGCAGCCAGACTCTTAACAGATCTAGAGATTAGCCCAAACAACAGGTGTTTCCTTAATCTCCCTAAGTGGTTTTAACATTTAAGGAGACTTGCACATCTCTGCAGAAATGATCAACTCACCCTACTTATCCATGGAATGGGATCTCAGGCAATCAGGTTGTGAGGAAAAGACCATTCGGTGGTCTTGGCATCTGAAGGGCTTGGTCTAACTCTCCCCTCCCCATCCTGGCCACTAATCCTGTGACTGTAGGCATGTCTGTTGACCAAGCCTCAGGAACTCCACCTGTAAGATGGAAATAGTAACTACTGCTCTGTCCTCCTGAGGGGTCTAATAAGGATCAGATGTGAAGGAACCTAGACCTCTATGCATCCCACACCTGCATCTCCTAGAACAGAGACTGCACATCCCCTTCACACACTCCTCACACAGTGGAAGGGGGCACCATGGCATCTTTGCATCTTTCCTGAAGTCAGGATTGAGAAGCCTCAGGAGGGAGAGAGGGCAATTCCATCTCAGCAGAAGAACACAGCAGAAGATGGGTCTCTAACCTGCAGTTTACACACAGTGTCTGTGTCCTCTTTTCCTGCCCTACCCCATGCCTACCTCACCCCCACTCTACCCTACCCCCATCAAAGTTCCTGTAGGAACACCTCAAAGATTCCTCGTCAACAGCCAGCCACCCATCAAGGCTACTTAATGATCAAATCAGCCTTTCTAGGCCTTTTCCTAAAGGATTTTAATCTCTGTCCTTGTTCTCCCCTGGATTTTTTTTCCACCACTCTTTGGCTTAATAAATGCCTTTCCAGAAGGCTTCAACCCGGCTGGAAGTATACTTGAACAGCAATTCTAAGTCCTTATTAGCTCTATAGTGATCAGGTGAAGGAATAATTGATCTCAATCAGGAACACCTGGTTTCATAATTACACAAATGATTATAATTCAATAATAAAAGTCAATTTAACGAACTTAATTCAGATTGCTTTAACCTCTCGCAGACAGTTAAGAAGTGAAGAAACAAACAGGGAAAAAATAGAAAAAAAATGGGGGGGGGCGTAGAAAAGCAAAGATCTGCCTAAACTACCTGACCAGATAGGGCCCAAACATAACTGATTCCTTTTACCCCTACCACAGCATGCATTGTTGCTTCTGGGCCTTGGTTCGTTATACCATTTCTGAGTAGGATGTCCTCCCCCCATCTCTATATTTCCAAACCATACCCAGTTTTTCCATATCAAGCTCAAATACCACCTTCTTCACCTCCATAAGGTTTGGGAGCTTGAGGGAGATGGTGACCAAGGGAAGGAAAGTAATATTTATTGAGCTCCTATCGTGAGTCTTCAGACATTTACTTCTGGATTTCATTTAGTTCTCACAGAGAAGCAGGAAACCGAGGCTCAGAAAGCCTAACACTTTGCTTGCAGTTGAATGGCTAGAGAGCAAGCAGAGACAGGATTTGAATTCAGGTCTTCCTGCTTTCAGAGCCTGTGCACTTGGCTCTCTACCATGACAACCCTCGGGGGACCCTGGGCCTTCCTATCAGGCCGCAGCATTACCTCAGTCACCCATGGCGAATTTCAGCTGCTGCCACTCGGTTCTGACCGTGAAGAATGTGGCCACGAGTTTGCCCGGCTGATAAGGCTTTCTCTGTTGGCATCTAGCCGGTAGAAGACGTAGCTCTCCCTTTAAAATCTCTCCAGTCAAATGTCAGTTCACAGGGATCAAAGGTGGGCTTGAAACACTCGTTTGTGAATCACTTCAACCTCGTGAAAATCAGAGGCTGAGTTTCAAGGATTTGGACTTGGGATCAAGGAGAATATGTCAGGCTGAGGCCCAGAGATGGAGGTATACCCCAAGGCTAGTCTTACTTCAGTGTGCTCTCTGAAAAAACCAGGGAGAGGGTGTATGGTGCTTTGCTGACCTGTGCCGGGGGTCAGTGGGGAGAGGAAGCTTGTGTGAAGCCACAATGAGGCACCTCTCTATTCAGTAAACATTCGTGGAATGCCTACAAGACCCATACTGGGCCTGGGCATCCTGAGCTTACTACTGCTATTACTATCGTTATTATTTATGATAATAATACCACCCACTATTTAATGAGTATCAGATACCTTGCTAAGGATGTATATGCATTATCCCTTTTTTCTTCACAGCCCTATAAAGTAGGTATTAGTATCATCCCCCTTATACCGATGGGCAAATTGAGATTAAGAGGATTTAGGGGGCACCTGGGTGGCTCAGTCGGTTAAGCGTCCAACTTTGGCTAAGGTCATGATCTCATGGTTCATGGGTTCGAGCCCTGGGTCGGGCTCTGTGCTGACAGCCCAGAGTCTGGAGCCTGCTTCAGATTCTGCGTCTCCCTCTCTCTCTGCCTCTCCCCTGCTCGCACTCTATCTCTCTCTCTTTGAAAAATAAATAAACATTAAAAACATTTTAAGAGGATTTAAGTAATGTATCCAGGGTCATAGAATGTATCCGTGGTAGACGGGTCTAAAATTTAAACCTGAATATCTGGCTTTAAAGCCTGAGGTCTTAACCTCTCTACAGAACCTCTCTAGTTTGTCTTAAGGCATAGCCCGGCTCCCCAAGGCTCGTAGCCTTGGGGAATATGGGCATGCACATAAGGAAAATAATAGTTCAGTATGAAAAGTGCCAATTGGGAAAGGTGGCACCCAGAGCTGCCTCAGGCTGGGGGATATGGTGCCACTGACTATGGCAGCAGGGAGCCTTCCTCTTCATCCCTGGGCGGCTGGCCCATTGCCATCTGGGATGGCCCCTCTGTGGCCTCTAAAGGCTGAGTTCTCAGAGACACCCTGTGCAGACTCTTCAATACACTCTGACTTGGGCTTACTTGCCAGTTTCTGGACAAAATTTCTATTTTAGAACACTCTATCCCTCATGGATAGTGTTTCTTTTGAGAAGCTGTCACTATTAGCTGTGAAATCTCCCCCTGCCCCCCCCACCCTGACTGTCGAGTTTTAAAGAAGTGATTTATATTGATTGTAGAAAAATGATAAAATGGAGATAAGCATGAATTCTTCAAAAACCTCCTAGAAACTCCATCACCAGAGACAACTGCTGCCAGAATTGTGCTGTTTGTTCACCCAGACATTGTCCAATGGTCACGTAAAGGACGTGTGTCAACATATTTTTCTTTTACAAATATGTAACCATATAGCAATTCTGTGTTGTAACCCACCTCTTTCATGGAGGGATGTGTGGTGACTGCCTTCCCATAGGACCATACTTTAAACAAATGGGTTCTAACCCTTTGCAAGGTTTGAGATCTGGAGCATGGCAGTGCATAGATAGCAACGTGCAGGTGATGGCAAGGATCGAGGCAGACAAGCCATAGTAGCTTGGGCCCTGGTTCTCCCTCCCATATCTGGGTGGCCCCTCTGAACCTCACTGTTCTTATCCATCAAGCAGGGATAGTACCCTTCCCTCTGCTGGTCTCCCGGGGCTGGGATGAGCTATCTGTACAACAATGGACATGAAGGGCTGGTATAGACTCTATTGTATTATCTGAATATAAGAGGTATCTAAAGATTCTGACTCTGCCAAGAATCCCTTTCCTTTTGCTGTTGTGAGCTCTGAAGTGATATCCCAAGAATCCCAAGAAGACTCCAGGCATGTCCCTGTGGTACCCATCAGCCAGTCTTCCTTGTTGGTAATAATGAACTGCTCACACTAGATCAGGGAGGAATGATAGTCTGCTGTGTGACTTGCCTGGCTTGTTCACTACCCTATTTTCTAGTCTTTTGGCTACTATGGGGCCCACACCCCAAATAGGCGGGGCATCCTTCCCAGGTTCCTCTTCACAGTGGGCCTGGCCGCAGCACCCCTAAAAGGCTCCCTGAGCTTCCCACTGCCTTTCAGAATCTCCCTGGAGCCCTGCCCACCAAACCTACCCGCTTCCTCTTATCTCTTCTCTGGTGCCTCTTTGAGTAGGATGCTATCTTTACTTTGCAACCAACCCTTAGGACTTCCTCACTTTTCTGCCCCACCTTCATGGACCCAGCCAACACCTCACTCTGATAGGAGAAGTTATGTAGTTTTCCAGGGATTCTGATGGGGACTTTCCAGGCAGGCAGCCCCTGTGCTACAGAGCAACCCCTGGTTCGACTCGCCTCTTGCTACAGCTGTTTTGTAGAGGCCTAAGTGGCCAGTGGACATGCCACGTGTGGCAGTGAGGTCCTGTGTGGTGTCTACCCACCCCCTTCCCAGGAGCCCACCACAGCTGAGGGAAGTGAGAACTGAATTCTCTACTGTTCCCTCTCCCCTCCAACAGATTCACCTGCAGTGCCCTCTTCCTGAAGTTCTCTTCGTCCGTGTTCCTGTCCCCACTTGCCCATTCCTCAGACTTACCCTTCCTCATTCCCCGGAACTCAGCTCAGACTTCAGGGCCTTCCTCAAACCACCAGGTTTCGTTTCGGTGCTTTTAGCTTCAAAGCACCTGGTACTTCTAATAAGTACAATAAATTCCAATTTTCTGTTAACCTGTCTCCAGGGTATCCCGAAGGAAGGCATTATATCTTCTTTCCTAGTATTACCCCAGAGCCATAGTAGGTGTTCAATAAATTTTAATGCATGACTGAACAAACTTAGGATATCTGAGTCCCACCAGGACCACTTCAACCACCATTTGTAGCTCTGAAGAAATTTTTTGGTAACTCAGAAATCCATCCTTCCTTCTCCTGCAGCTGAGCTATGGAAGCTTCACACAAAATCAGGTTGGCAGTCTACCTCTCTGGTGGGACTCCTCATAACCCAAGTGGGACCGTTAGAATCCTGCCTCTGGCACCCAGTGCTTCTTCTCAGGAGGGAACGCTAGACCCGTGACTAGTGAGGCCTTTGGACTTCTGCACCTTCTCTGTTCTGTTGACTTGCTGGCCTATCTTCCCAAAACCTGCCTGGCACTGGTTTGTTTTCCAAGCGAAGGTGAATTTTGTCAGTGTCCTGAGAACTTTGGCTACCCCTAAAAGAAATCAGAGATGTTCCACCAGATTTTACTTGGGTATCATCAAAGCTGAATTAGAAATGACCAAACTTACCTCATTTACGCATTCATTTATTGATTCGGTAAGCATTTATGGAGTTCCTATTATGCTGTAGGTACTGCGCTAGGTACCAAAAATCCACATTCCACTGTAGGTAGCCCGTCTTCTTTAACAGATCCCACTGGTTAAAACAACTTCACCCAAAGCCATTTCTTCTGTTGACCAATTCATGTAATGACCAGTTTTCCTAAAATTCAGCCCATATATGTTTTTTAAATTTGTTCAGATATTCTGGTATTTTTTTAAGTTCATTTATTTATTTTGAGAGAGAGAGATCATGAGTGAGGGACAGGCAGAGGGAGAGAGAGAGAGAGAGAGAGAGAGAGAACCCCAAACAAACTCTGCACTGTCAACACAGAGCCTGAGACCGGTGTTCAATCCCACAAATGGTGAGATCATGACCTGAGCCAAAATCAAGAGTCAGATGTTCAACTGACTGAGCCACCCAGGCACCTCTATTCTGGTCCTTTTTGCTATCTTTTTTTTGACATTTAAAATTTTATTTTTATAATGAATTAATCTCAGAATTCTTCCTATATCAATTAGGATGTAAATTATTTTTTAAAAATTAAATATGTAAACCAAACTGAGGTTTGAAGACTGGGGTTTGTAGAATTGGTGCACTTTTGGTTCCTTTGCAATTCATTTTCCTGATTCTATTGGCATGGGGACATTTATTTTTGGTCGCCAGGATGGGAGTGTAGTTTTGGAGGGAGTATGTAAAGAAGAGAGACCCTAGGATAGAACACTGTCTGCCCCCTCTGGAGACCTAAGAGATGGATCCTGGGGGCAGGGGGCAGGCTAGAAGATGAGGGACCATGTTCACAAAACACTGAAAGGCTCTGCACACACAAGGAGCTCGCCCCAGAACAGGGACGAGGCCACTAGCCTCCTCCCTCTGAACCACGGCAGATTGTGGCTTTAGAGCCACACGGAAGCACCCTGTGCAGTGAGGCTGTGTGAAGGAGGATTTGCGAGGAAGACCAAGGAAGCACACAGATGCACATGTTGTGGGGCACAGGTGAGGTGGCCCTGGGGACCAGCCAGGGGCAGACGTCTGTGGACGTCCCCTGGTCATCCAGGTCAGGGCTCACGGCAGCAAGTCTTCGGCATTAATGTCACCAAACTGCATTTGCGTCCCCAAGTTGCTAAGGCCTGGGAATGTTTGGGTTATGAGACACCCTCCAGACCATAAAAACAGCCTCACACTTCAAAGAACGGTGTGCACAGAGTGAAGAGTATGAAACACAAAATAAGTTGAATGCCTGATTTTAAAAGTAAGGAAAAGGTCATCTTTATAAATTAAAAAAAAAAAGGTGGGGGGGACTGGATCGATTCCTCATTGAACCAACTGACCATGGAGCCGCCGCTCACCCTCAACCACACCTAGCAGCCCCTCTGTGGAGAATTATGAAACAGGCAGAGCATGGGCCCCAGGAAACAGTTCTGGCACCCCCATCTAGTCTCCGAATTGCCAAGGAGAAGAGGCCCAGATGCTCACGGCAATGCTCAGGGCTGGGACAGCCGTGGCTGGGGCAGGACGGCCTCCCCGTGATGGCAGAGAACACACAGAGGTAGCCAGGCTGCGGCCGGGGCACGCGGTGCACAGGGCCCCGCTCCACTTGCGACCCTGGACCCTGGCCAATCCTCCCTTGTGCACTGGGACTCAGTAGCGTGCGAGCTGGGAGAGAATTCCTGTGCTTCTAGGAACCCTCAGCCTGGGGTTTGGTCGTCAGAACCTCTCGCTGCAAAGACCCTTAGGGATTATCTAGTCCAACCCCCTCATTTCCCAGAGCACGTTGCTGGGGCCCAGAGAGGGGAAGGAATTTGCTCACTGTCACCAGGAATGTCAGTGACGCAGGATCTTCTGCTGGGTTCAGCCTAGGACGATGACCCCTGACGAGGGTCCCTGGGTTTCTAATGGGTTCACCGTAAAAATCAAAACAATCACAGCAGTCAGTACTTTCCAGTCACTGGAAAAGTCTAACTTTGTTAAATCCACAAAGCACAAACATTTGCTAATCAAAGCATTTACCCAAGTGATACTCAATTAAAGCAAATATTAAGGGAAAGAAAATGTGCACATGCTACAGACCACCTACGCAGGATTTATATCACATTCTCTTAGACGAGCGGTAAACCAATGGCAGTTCTCACAGGCTCGGATTGGGACAGCAGGGACTTAGCAGGAGCCTTCAGGAGGAGTCAACAGGCAGCTGGGAAGGCTCAGAACCAGCAGCCAGGAGACCACCTCTTCCCTTTCCTCTGCCTCTCAGGGACCCACTGACCTTGGGCAGGTCCTCTAGCCTCTCCGAACCTCAGTATCTTCATCCCTGAAATGGGGTTGATGCTCCCTGCCCAGCCTACCCTGGGGTTGTTGCAAGAATAACCGCCTACCCCTGGGGTTGTTGCAAGAATGATGGGAGATGGCGCTTAGAACATGGGATGCAAACACAATGTTTTTTAGCTGCCTTCAATCTGAGCTGGTGGCTGACTGCAGAAAGGAGAGAGGCTGAGCAGAACAGGTGAGAGAAGGCAGGTAAGGGGACTGGAGACCAGGTTCTTGGCAGGACATTTGCAATCACTAAAACTGCTGGGCCTTACAAGCAGTGAGATCTTGTAAAAGGTTAAAGGCATATGGAGCCGGATGGACCTGCGGGCTCTGGCTTTTCCTGGCCTTGTGGCCTTGGACAATTCATGTGAGTTCTCTGAGCGTGTGAATGAAAATAAAAATACCCACCTTGCCGTGTTACCACAAATATTAATAATAATAAGACTTGGCATCTGTTGAGTGCTTGTTATAACGCTTCAGATACATTCTAGGGGCTGAGCCTATATTAAGCCTCGCAACCACTCTCTGAGTCAAACGTTATTTCCATCCCGAATTTATCAATGAGGGAGTGCAGGCAAAGAGAGGTTAAATGACTTGATCGAGGTCACACAGCTACTAAGTAGTAGAGTCAGGCTTTGAATTGGGGCATTCTGGCTTCAGAATCTATATACTTAACCCCAGGGTAGAGTGTATTAGCTTCCTATGGCTAAAGTAACATATCACCACAAACTTACTAGCTTAAAACAACACAGATTTATTACCTGACAGTTCTGCAGGTCATAAATCCTAAAATCAAGGTGTTAGCAGGAATGCTTTCCTTCTGGAAGCTCTAAGGCAGAATCCTTTCCTCGCCTTTTCCAGGTTCTGGGGGCCACCTACATGGTTCATGGTTCCCTTCCTCACCTCACTCTGACCTCTGCTTCCATTGTCACATTTTTCCCCTTTCTAGTCTGACTTTCCTGCCTCCCTCTTCTAAGCACCTTTGTGGTTACCTTGGGCCTTCCCAGATAACTCAGGATGACTTCCTCCTCTCAAGGTCCTTAACTTAATATCATCTGCAAAGCCCCTTTTGCCATGTAAAGTAACGTATTCACAGGTTTTGGGTATCAGGATGTGGACATTTGGAAGGATCTTATTCAGCCTACCATCCTAACTGTGATCTCCCCCAAGAAGGCTACTTTGCCTCTCTGAGATTCTGGTCCCTTCTCTGTAAAATGGTGGGTGATATTTCTCACCCCACATGGAGATAGTGAGTAGCAAAAGAGAGAATGTGTCTAAAGCACCTAACCATAGCAGGTGTTCAGCAAATATCTACCATCAGAAACCAAGCAGACCTCGGCATGATGGCAGGCTAGGAATCTAGATGTTTCTGAGTGGCCCCCACCACCTCCTCAGGGCTGCTGGAAGTGATCTTTCCACATGGCCTGCTTCCTCCTCTTGGTTCTCATGAGTGCTGGTTGGGACTGGAGCAGGACTCGACCATTCTCCCTCTGACTTCCAAGTTTCAGGCATCTTCTCTAGAACTTGAACTGCTCATTTGTTATAGGCAAGAGATTCCATGCTGGCCTGAACCCACTGGCCCCACTGTGTCCCCCAGTCCTGGGCTTGAGGCGACTTGCCTGCTGATTTGGGGCAGAGGTAGAGGAAGAATAAAAATGGTCTTTAAAAACTCTTATTTTGAAAAAACTAAAAGAGTCTGCTACTTCAGAGATACCTATTGTGTGGTTGTTATTTTATAATATGGTAATCCTTTGGAACAAAAAGAGAGAGCCACATCACATCTGTGATGTGGCAAAATTCAAATGCCAGTTCTGCCTTTTGCCAGCTAAAGTAGACACAACCCACACATTCATATGTGTCAAATAAAGTTGACCCTTTCCAGTTCCCAAGCCAGGCCCAAGTGGTCTGAGCATGATCTCATTTCCCATCCAAGTAAGTGGTTCAGAAATGGCTTGTGAGATGCAAGGCGTCACGGGGCAAGAGTTAGGGGGCTTGCTCCTCATGAATATTTCCAGTCATTCAGAGAGGCCCAGCAAATGACGGGTCTCTTTTCACCTGCTATGACTGCTATGATTATGTCTGGATGACCGGTCTGGCACTCCTGTGTCACCAGCCTGAGGACAAAGCCACCCCGGGATGGCAAAGAGGTGGAAAGAGTACACTTCTTTAATGATATACTTGAGCTGCTAAATCAACCAAACTTGAATCCTGCTTTACCCTAGACTTCTGATGATGTTAGAGAGTAAATTCCCCTTTAATTATTTAAGCCAGTTTTCCAATATTTGCCACCCAAAGCATCTGAAGTTATATATTAGCTGTGTGATCTTGGGTAAACCACCTAATCTCTCTGAGCTTTATTATAATCCACCTCTGCATACTTCTGATGAGGATCGAGTGAGAAAGTACATATGAAAGCACTTTTTAAGGAAACTACATAGTGCCGGACAATTTAGGCTATCATTATTATTGTTGTTGTTATTATCATTATTATTTTAAGCTTTGGTAAATGTGCACTGGCCAAATTGAGTCTGTTTCATAAAACTGTTTACATCGTTGATTTATTCAAATCTCCATTCTACTTTCACCAAGTAGAATCTGGCTTTTTCCAGAGCCATGGTAGCATCAGAACAGGGCACAGGTACTCCACTCTCCCTCTGTCCTGTCGAACTTGTTGGGACCCCCAACAAGGAGACAGAAGTGGCCCAGAGTTTGTGTCTTGAGAAAAGTACCCAGGGAAGGAGAAACGGTTAAGAGCCCAGGAACACCTGAGAGGTCTAGGTGGTCCAAAGCCCACAGGCTCCCAGGTGCCTGAGGCTCACTCTGCTGCCTCCTGTCACCTGTGACTCCCACTTGAAACATTTCTCAGGGGGAGACTGTAGTTGTGAGGGCTTCTCAGTAGTGCCTGGGCCATCTGTTCCCTCTAGTGTCTGTCTCCTCTCCTCCAGCATAAGGAAACTCTGAGTGATGAACCTTTGCTCTCATACTTCCCCCTTTGTCTGTGAATGAGTATGGATGGGAACAGACCGTGACCTCTACGTTCATCCGTACTCGGATCCCCTCAACACGATGCACAAGCAAGACAGAAAGGGCTCTGGGCCCCAAGAGGCGTGGGCACAGTGGCGCTGGACGCTTCGGCAGGGTGGCTTGCAGCTGGTCCTTGAAAGATGGAGAAACTGGGACACAGAGGGACCAAGGGGGGGATGAGTTTGCGGGTACAGGAACTGGCCTGAGGGCGAGGAGGCGGGAGTCCTCCAGTGGATCCGGGCACGGATCAACCAGCGCTGGCCCAGGGACCCGCACCAATCTACGACTGTTTTCCTCCAGTCCCTCCCCCGGTGAGGGTGAGAACAGTAAGGACCAAGAGCAAGTTTTGAATAAAGCTAATTCTTTCAACTTGAAGTTTTGCTTTTATTCTGACGTGATGTCCTCCTTATGTTTCAGGTACTAAAGAGCCATTCCCTTGATAAAATGATGTTCATCTTCAGTGGTAGCTGGGGCGGGGCGGGGGCATGTCATCCGTGCTGGTCATCTAACTATTCTGACTCTCTCACTTGCCAGGCACATGAGAGGGTTTGTCTTTCTGGCCCCCATCTCAGTTAGGTCTGGACAAGTGACTTGTTTTTACCAGTGAAATGCAAGTGGAAAGAACTCGTCACTTCTGGGCTGAATCTCTGGGAGCTGGATGATCCCATTTCTCTGCCTCTGGAAACATGTGTCAAGGTGCAGCCTCTGTCATCCTGGCTCCCCCAGAAGCCATGCCCCTGCCAACCTCACTGGGCACGTAGTGGCTATGGCTTCTGTTGCATGAAGCTGTGACTCTCTGGAAGCTATTTGTTCCTGCAGCATAGTCTGACTAAGAGAGTAGCTGTTTAATTTTTTCATATCTCTATTTAGCAAAATTAAAACATTGCCAATCTTATGTTGGTATTCTTCCCCGCCTTTTGACATTTAACTGTCCCAGGAAATACAACCTCTTGGACATTCTGACGCTCTGATAGCTGGAGCGTGGGAGGTACCCAGTTTGGCAAGAACAAGCGTTCTCAGGTCAGGGGCCATGAGAGGGGGCCCCTCTGTGCCAATTCAGCCAGAGGCACACCTGTTTTATCACACCTGCTTATCTGTGTGGTGAATAAATGAATGTGTTTACTGCTCTTCTGCACAGGTTTTCAGGATAAGGAAAAGGCTTTATGACTGAAAAAGAACAAGTTGAAAGTGACATGGCAGAGAGTCTGTGAGGCCCTGGGGATATAATGACGAACAGGACAGACGCAGACTTCTTGCTTAGTTACATACTGTCTATGGTTTTTGGTTCCGTGGGATATGGGAGGGGCTGAAGAGCCAGTCAAAAGACAAGTATGCAAACAGATAAATAAAATAATTAAAACGTGGAAAGGCAGGGTGCCTGGAGGGTGCCTGGGTGGCTCAGTCGGTTAAGTGTCTGACTTCGGCTTAGGTCATGATCTTACAGTTCTTGAGTTTGAGCCCCGCGTCAGGCTCTGTGCTGACATCTCAGAGTCCGAAGCCTGCCTCAGATTTTGTGTCTCCCTCTCTCTCTGCCCCTCCCCCTGCTCAAGCTCTCTCTAAAATGAATAAATGTTAAAAAAAAATAATAAAAAAATAAAGTATAAAATACAACGTGGAAAGGCACTACCTGGTGAAGATATGGAGGCTGAGGTAGAAAGTAACAAGAGGGGGGCCTACCTGAGACAGGGTGGCTGGCAAGACCTCTTCTCAGGAGGTCACGTTTAACTTGCAACCTGCAGGATGCAATATGGCCCGCAGCAGAGGAGAGGGGAGAGGGCCTCGTGGGAGGCCGTACTGGGGAGGATCATCAGGAGAAAAGGTGTGTGACCCGCTTCAGGGGTGGAAGGCGTGCACAGTCTGAGCACAGGGCCAGAAGCACGCTGGAGGGCACAGGACCCCTGCAGGCCGTTGGGGCGGTGAGCCAAGGACAGCAGTAGTGGCTGATGCTGCCTATTTCACGTTTGACACTTAAGAAACAAACATAACACATTCCAAGTAGAAGGGCCAATGTCCACTCACTCATTAACCCCCAGTCTGGTCTCCCTCAACTTTTCCCATCTCATTACTTCCACTCTGCAGTCCGCTCAGGCCCAAAACTGTGGAGTCTCTTTTACCCTCCATTGAATCCATCAGGGAATCCTACTGGCTTTGCACCCTAAATAAGACTCCCCTTACCCCTAAATCTGCACCCTAAATCAGAATACCCTCATCCCCGCATGGCTATGGACCTGGTCCAAGAACCAGTATCTCCAACCTGAGCTATTATAGTAGCCTCTCCACTTCCACCCTTGGCCCCACATCCTGTCCCCTTTTCTTTGACACAGCAGCCAAAGACATCCTTCAAAACTCAAAGTTAGACCATTTTCTGCCCCCATCCTACAATGGCCTCACACCTGTCAGGATAAAACCAAAGTCCACCATCGTGATCTGGCCCTTCACCATGGCTCTGATCCCATATCTGTTTCTCTTCTCCTTGCTCACTTGGCTTCAACCCCGCAGCATTCCTGATGTTTGGAATGTACCCAGAATGCCTCTGTGGCATGACTGTTGTACTTGCTGTTTCTGCTGAGTCCTTGCCTCAGTTGGTTACCTTTTTCTTGTGGCTTGCTTCCTACCTTCATTGGGGTCTTTCCTCAATGCTCACGTTACTGGAGTATGCATCTACAGACACTCCTTTCTATCACTTCTATCTTCACACCTATTCATTTTCCTTCATGACATGAACTGTCACCTGACATATTATATACTTATTTTTCTAGGCCATAGGTTGGCAAACTTTTCTATAAAGGGCCAGATGGTAAATATTTCAGGATTTGGAGGCCATACGGTCTCCATCACAACTGCTCAACTCTGTCGTTGCAGTGCGAAAGCAGCCATAGACAGTACATAAATAAATGAGCATGGCTGTGTTCCAATAAAACTTTATTTACAGAAACAGGCAGCAAGCTGGATCTGACCTATGGGCCAGAGTCTGTTGACCACTTGCCTACCAAAATGCAAGCTCCAGGAGAGTGAGAATTTTGTCCTTTTGTGCAATATTCTCTGAGGCACCTATCATAGTGCCTGGCATGTGGTAGACGGTCCATAAATATTTATTGGATTAATTGATTCATTGATTGATTAATTAGCTCTTGGGAAACTGATTTTAGGGGTCTGGCTAAGTAATTTGGACTTTCTTCTTTAAAAAAAAAGTTCAAAAAGTGTCTTTGCCAGTTTTAACAATATTCATGACTGTTGATTGACAGATCTTATCTGCAGTCTGCAATTCTCAGAATGGAGACATTTTGAGACAAATGACAGCCACTTGCTTGTCTCACTGTTTACTCCTCTTGTAAGAGCACTGTATGATGCACATCACACTTTAAGTTGGATGTGTGATGCATCAGACTGCTGCCAACAAAAACACATCGAAATAAAATAATCATCTCTGCAAGCAAAGGCCTAGGGATGACACTCTAGATGCCCTCATAGAAATAAAGGGGCCTGCTGCAGCTCTGCAGAGAGCAGAATCTAGGACCCACCACGATGCCAGGTGTGGAAAAGCAGAGAGGTGAGCAAAGGCTGAAAGTGTTGTGAGGCAGGGGAGGTGGAGTTGGGTTGGGTCGGAGGGAATAGGTACAGCCTGATCAAAGAATGAATCTCATTTTCTGAGATGTGATGGGCCAAGGCTAAGTGCAGGATGTGCCCCCGAATTCTGAAGAGCCCAGTTAGAGCAGGTTGTTTCTTTCAGGAGAGGTGGGTGGATATGAGGGTCTGGACTGTGGACAACACTGAAAGCCAATCTGGAGAATTGGTACCATTTGACAATGGGAAACCATAGAGGCTTTTGAGCAGTCGGTTGTTATGGTGATGGAAGTTTATCTGCAATAAGGTTGAGAAACGGAATGAATGAGCAAATGGATGTGAATAAATGAGGGAGGGGCAAATCTCAGGTAAAGGAGTCAGAACCGAATCCTGAGGGCACTGGAGAAGCAGTAATAGGTCTTAAGTAGAGAATGACATGATCATCTCTTTTTTCAGATGAAATGGGTAAGAGGATTGGAAGGAGTGGGAGAGTCTTCAGGGTTAAGGAGACCAGTTGGACCACTGCTTCTAAGAACATCCCTCTTTTGCAAGTTTTCACGTTGCCCTGATGCGGTACCTCCTGTGTCCACCTCCACACCAAGTTGGCACAATATGTTGATTTGCTAAATCTGGCAACCCCCCTCAAGTGCCGTTTCTTCCATGAAGCTCCTCCCCAATCTTGTCACTTGGAAGGGATCTTTCCTCTTGGGGCTCTCATGCTTCTTCAAATGTTCCCTTCTAATTGCAGTGATTGTTTGTTTGCTTGTTTTTTAATTTTAGAACCAGCTTGTCTGGATTCAAACCACAGCTCTGCCACTTGCTAGCTCTTTGGCCTTGGGCCCCTCTCTCGCCTTCCTGGGCCCCTATTTCCTCACTGGTAAAAATGGGGATGATAATAATAATAATACCTGTCTCCTAAGGTCACTGTAAAGATTTAATGAGTTAATATTCATGATAAGCTAAGAGAAGTGCCTGGAGTAGAATGAGCTCTGTGTAAACAATGGCTATTATTATTATTGCTATTATATTAAAGTTATTTGTGTCCATGTCTTATCTCCTATAATAAAATTTGAGCCATTGAGAGTCTTACTCACTTTTGGTCTTCCTCAGTGAGTAACAAAATGCACTCCCATAGTATGTGCTCAAAAAGTATTTATAGAATGAATCTGTAATAATTGAGTAAGTGAGTGAATACAACCTGTAAAATATAATTTAACTCTGATGCTGTAAAAAAAAAAAAGTATTGTTTATATTCAAAGATACTTTGATCTGTAAAGGGGAAAACAAACTAGGTGGGTAATGGCAGGAACCTACGAATCTGAGTACAGAAGGAGCACAGGGCAAAGCCTGCCATATGAGTTCTCAAAACCCAACTCTCTGCCTTGATTTTCTAATCCACAAAATGAAGAGAATTGATTACATGATCTTGAAGGTCCTATCTAGCCCTCCAGTTCTATTATTGGGATCATTAGATTCTCAAGAGCTTTGCTTTTTAGTGACTACACCATTAGGAATTTCCTAGAAAAATGAGTGGAAGCAATTTTTTTAATTGAAAAAAATGCTTCCAAAGGACACTGAGTACTAGGGCATAGTGGAAGATCTTATCAAACTAGTGAGGGCTGTGTAAGAGGTGGATCCTCTGTTCCCTCACTTTAATTAGGACTAACATATCAAGAAAAGAAATTCTGTCAGAAGTATGTACAGCAGTCACATTTACCCTGAAGACACAGGAAGCTTGGAAACATGAATCAAACCTGCTCAGAATTCTCCTGAGAAAAAGAACAATGAGAAGCACCAACAAAATGAATCCAAGTTCACTGGGGTGTCATTGACCCTGCTGAATCTGTGGTTTGGCATGTTGGGGGGTGCCATTGTGAGTCTTCTGCATGAGAGGTAAAGATTCTGTGGTTTCTAAAGACACCTTGGGGTAATGGCAAAGGGGGGGAGCCCTGGACGAGATGGCCTCTTCTTTTAAGTCTCTCTCAGCACCCTCTTCAACTCTTAGGCATCATCTTCCTGTGTGGCTATGATTCGTATCGCTAAATGTTAAATTCTCCAAAGACCGTGCTTATTTATCTCAGAGCCTCTTAGTGTCTAGTAGGTGCTCAACAAATATTTGTTGAACGAATGAGTGAATGAATGAATGAATGTTGGCCAAGACTTACAATCCAACTTTGAGTAATGCTGACACATGAAAGGAGGAATTGTAGACACATTAGTTTCCAGGTCACATGGCGGATAACCAATGTAAACTCATTTCTGGGTTAAAAAAAAGCAACTGTGTTAATTATTAGACAAAGGTAAGGCAACCAGCACATGCTCTTCTGCCTTCCTTGTTGACTTCTCAATCAGCTGGGCTGGGAGGACAGAGACATGTGGGCAGGTAACCTGTGGCTCTATCAGCTCAATCTGCATGTCTGCCCATCCCTGAGATACTGCTGGGGATAGGGAGGAGCTGGCTGCTGAGGATAGCAAAAGACATGTGGCAGCCATGGCTGATTCCTTTTGGGGTTCTGCCTCTCCCCCACAAACTCTGAAGCATGTGATCTCCCCCAAAAAGAGCCCTGTACTGGGTTCTGAGCAGGGAGCGGGAAGCTAGATTCCTCCTCAACAGATGTCACCATAATTAGATAACTCATTATATCAAGGAATAAGGGAAGGAGATTGACATGGATACAAATGTGAACATATTGATAGCTGTTCTGCATGTGAGTTTGTGCAATCTTGGAGACTGATTTCCTGGACAAGGCTCAAGGGATGAGTCAGCGGTTGGAGCCCGGGGAGATTTTCCACAATGATATTCTAGTCCTAGTAAAGTATCCTAAGAGCTTTCCACCCTGTAAGACCATTCCCAGGGCAGCCAGGGCTCGAAGCCAGTGTGGGCGTGTGCCTGCATGAGGGGGAGGGACACAGAAGACAGCCAGGGCCTGGTGTGGGAGGGGGGGTCAGTGACAGTGGGCCCGGCGGAGGGGGGCGGGGAGCATCCTAGGGAGTTTGCTCCCACCCTGAGCTGGATTAAGTGTCCTTCGCTAGTGTTCCCATATGACCCTGCCGGTTCTGTTGGAGCACCCATCATTCCATTTTATACTTGCCTCTTTTTTCTGTGGCAAATGTGAGGGTTTGGCCACATGATGATCCTTTCCAGCTTGAGCATTCTAAAGTTGGAAATGCCTTAAAAACTGGGGAAAAGGAAGGAAACAGTGAATTGACACTGAGCACACGCTTGCTCCTTCACTGGGTATTCCACATCCATCATTTTCCAACAACCTCCTGAGGCCAGCTTGCCAGTTTTCAGAGGGCCGTCATCATGTCCGTTGGTTGTGCCTTCTAAGGACCCTGGAGCAAGCAGGCCCTCCCCTGTGGTCCAGTCTGTAACTGGTACAAAGCACTTGTCTTGTACTGGGAGACTCGGGGAGTGGAGGATGTGAAGAGGCAGAGCCACTCCTGCTAGAGTTCTGAATGCCTGCTCCTGGCCCTGTGGTCTCCATCCTTCCTCCCCATGCCTCTCGCCTCTCCCCACCTCTCCTCTAGCATCTTACCCGAGGAGAACTAGCTCTCCTCTTGCTCAGAGAAAACACAACCCACTGGGAGGGAACTCCTTCATCTCACTGATATGGAAGAGGCAGCCTACCTCGTCACTTACCTGTGGCTTACCATCTCACTTCTTGAGGGTCACAGTCTGCCTTTGACTTTATTTCTTGAGTCTGTCCTCTCCTTTGCCTCATGCCTGGTCCAGCCCCTTGCCTTTCCTCTGAGCAATTATGGTATCCCCAGCACTCTCCACAATGGTCTTTCTGCTCCAGCTGTCTTCTTCCTGGGCCTTTTAGTTCCCACCCTACATCTCACACACCTCCTGAACCTACGGAAAGACCCTCCAGCTGCCTGAACCTGGCATTCATACATCTTGGTAAGAGTCCTGGGGAAAATTCTTTTGGGGGGACCTGGAGCCCATAAACAGACAACAGTATCCTAAAGTGGTTGAAGCAGGTAGGCTTTAAATAAAGATGACAGATGCCATCAGCAGTTCATATGTAGGCACCAATGCTATGCTTGAAATGGTAAAAGTGTGACAGGTTATAGTTATACATTTTTCAAGAACTGACAGTCACTCCTGACTAAACAGTCCAGGCCTGACTCCGAATAAAAGTTACAGCCACACCCAGTTGGCCTCAGAAATGAGAAGTGCTGATGATCATCCACGTAAGAGGCCTGCGGCAATAATACCCACACCTGCTCCCGCTTCTGGGCAAGTGAGAGGACGCAGAGGGACCCAGTTTCTTTGGGGACCACAGGCTGTCAGAATATCTTCATCTTCTATTGGAGTCATTGGCACCAAACTGCCCAGAGGAGTGAGAAACAGTGACCACCCCCTACCCACTTTGCAATCCTTCTCTCTCTTCCCACGTGGTCTTGGGGGAGCAGGAGACAATATTAAAGCTTTCTGTACTGCTTTTTGTTTGTGAGCCTGTGTGAAAGTCCATTTGGAGGACCTGTTTGCAGCTTGAGCTCTGAGACCAGAAAGTGAGTCCTTATTCAGACAACTACCCACCTTCCATCCACTTCCCAGCCTGACCACCTACACATTCAGTGTTGCAGTTCTCTTTCCCAGCACAGGCGCCACACTTTCCTTTCCTGTGTTTCCCTTTACGTCCAAACCCGGCCATCCAGCAGTAACCCACTGACACTCCGCCTTTCCAGGGAGCCTTCTGGGCCCAGCCTATCCTTGTCTCCCTCACAGCCCTGTGCCACCCTCTCAGCAGGCTCTACTTCCTATTAGGTGTATTGCTATGCCTGTCTTTTCTCCCCTGCTACACCACGAACTTTCCCAGGGAACGGGCTCAGTCTGGGACATGTGAACACCTCCCAGAGACCCTAGCACATGTGATTTGGAAGGGATATATTGTTTCCAGGCACATACTGGACACCTTCCATTTAATCTTTCCAATGCCTTGGTAGTAATGCCGTCCTGTTTTGCAGATGATGAAACTGAGGCTCAGAGAGGTTAAATGACTTGCCCGGGATCACATAGGTAGCAAATGGTGGAGCTGAACTTGAACCCAGACTTGGTTGTGTGTGTTCCCCTTTCCCTCTCCACCTCAAGCCCCTACTGGCTCCTGCAGTGTGAGAAGTAGGAGGAGTAGGAGGAGACAACAGTGCTAACTTGCTTAAGGGAGTAAACACTGCCTTACGAGCCCAGTCTTTTCCCACTGAAACATGCATCTTATATGCCTTTGAAAACTTTTTAAACAACTCTTGGAAGAACAGAGTAAACATGAGCAACTCAGTTAAAAGCAAGAGCAAGAAAGGGTACAGGGAATCAAGAGTTCAGTTTTCTTCCACTGGCCATCTTCCCCATCACAGTTTGGTTTACAGGTTTGGGAACAAAGAAGCTTCTAGACGGGAGAAAGTGTCCAGCTATCAAAGCACAGCCAACTTTGGGGAGATACCTAGGCAAAGAGGGATTTTGCTGTGATTCAGCCAATGAAGTCTCTCCATGTTGCCACTTAGAGACCTCAGTAAAAATTTAAATGGGTTGGGGTGCCTGGGTGGCTCAGCTGGTTAAGCGTCCGACTTCGGCTCGGGTCATGATATCACGGTTTGTGAGTTTGAGCCCCGTGTCGGGCTCTGTGCTGTCAGCTCAGAGCCTGGAGCCTGCTTCCGATTCTATGTCTCCCTCTCTCCCTGCCCCTCACCCACTTGTGCTCTGTCTCTCTGTGTCTCTCAAAAATGAATAAATGTAAAAAAATTTTTTTTTTAATTTAAATAGGTTGTCATGGCTTTCTGGACGTTAGACTGGTGTTTCTTGGTGACCCAGCATATTTAGGCTATGTGTCACTTTGACGTCTCCTTCCTGTGAGCAGAGATGTCGTAAGAGGGCTTGTAAGTGGAATAATGTGCTTCAAACCCAGATCTCCTAATCCTGGGCTCATGTCCTCTTTCAAGGCCTTCTCTGATGGACTGCTCTCCTGGTTCTGCTTCTCACCACGTGAATCCAATCTGTACATCAGGGACTAGTGCAAGGAGGAGACTCGCCTCTCTTGTTGCCCCACTCACGGCAGTTTCCCACTGATGCTTATTGATTGTGGGGAACCAGCCATATATCTTGGCAACTATATAAGAGACTGTCTTGAGGCTAAGGAAGCTGATGGGGCCTTGCATGGCCCTGGGTTGGGCAGGCAGGACAAGTGGGAGAAAGCTCGAGACAGGCAGCTTTCACTTAGTAAGAAGATCCTTCCTGAGGCTTAGACGTTCCCAAAGATGGAACAAATGGTGGTGATCTCCCTTCCCCTGAGTGTGACCAAGCAGAGGCAGGAGGAGCATAGAGTTGGGGGAGGGGTCAGATTGGCGCAGAGCAAGCGATTACAGATGAAATGTAGCGTGTTTTCATTGCGAAGATAAGATCTGCATTCTTATTTTGCATTTTCAATTCATGACTCAGGGAAACAGAACAGCCGGGAGCTTTTTGGAATGTACCAAAGTCCAAGGTAGCCAGTTGTAAATGACCCAGAAACCAAAAGAGCGCACATCTAGCAAATTTGCCTGCAACAAACATCGTTCCTATTTTGAGCATTCTTACATCCTTAAACAGAGACTGTCATTTCTGGCTCCAACTTCAGAAACAATAACATACCCTGAGGGCTTGTAATCCACACTCGAGAGAAATCATTAGCCATCTGAAAGAGTCATTATATCTCATTCAAATCGAACTAAACCAGCAAATATTTACCGAGCACCTGACTGGTGCAAGGAGAACCAAGATGGGTAAGATCTGGTCTCTGCCACGTAGGCACCAACAAGAGAGTGCAGGGGAGAGAACAGGTTTGTGGAGGGCTGCCTTACCATGCACCTCTCCCAGCTCTTTTCTAACCCACTGCGATTATTTGTTTAAAAGTGCCAGCTACCCCAATAGGCTGTAAGCTCCTTGAAGACAGTAGAGCTTATCAGCCAAGACACAGCACTTGCACTTATAAAACCTGAGTTCACCTCCTCACCTGGCCAGGTGTCAGCTGTGACTTTGGACACATTGCTTTACTGCTCTATAGTGTCCTTGTCCAAAAATGGGAATAATAATAGTATTGATTACTGTGTGAATTAGATTAAGTAACATATGCAAAACATTTAGTACTGTGGCCTGATACATATGTGCTTGGTAAATACTTACTGCTGCTACCATCATTAGTTTCTAAAGTAAGTTCCTAAGATGAAGTCCATACCTAATCAATAAGATCCTTCAAAATCCCACCTTGTATCGGAAGCATGTGCACTTTGAAAGAAATGGCTTATATAGTTTCTGGCACAGCCCCCCTCCTCTTTCTCTCATAGGGTTGGCCACTTAAATTAATAACAGCTGATATTTAATGAGAGCTTATTACATGGTAGACACTGGTCCAAAGCTTTACATGTATTAACCTATTTAGTTTCATATCAACTAATGGGGTAAGTACTAAGATTTTTCCATTTTACATGTAAGGAAACTGAGGCACAGAATACATAGTCTCGACCACTGGGCCTAACTATCTCTCCTAAGGTAAACAGGGTATGACCACACCCTAATACTAATGTCAATATGTCCAACCATTTAGCCCTGGAATACAGTAGCTGTTCGGTAAATGTTTGTGGAATGACTGAGTTCCTTAGGTTACTAGTTGCAGGAAGTATTGCCTTTGCCCAGGGAACCCATATCCCCATAAACTTGCAGGCAGTGGAGGGAAGATTGGCTGCGGTGAGGCTACCAGGGAGTGTCCCCATTGCGGGAGCCTCTTTAGTATTCCTGCTGATGCTTAGCCACTTCCTAGCTAGCATCTCCATCCTTAATCCTCCATGGAGTCAGCTCATCCCTAGCTCACACGATCCCATGGCAGGAGGTTTTCATCCCACGCTGTTGTCATCTTGGAGCCACCACATCACCACTGGGGTGATGGTGTGAAGGGGGCAGAAAAGGGGGCTTACAGCCCATAGCACACTTCAGAGGGACTCTGGTAAATCCATGTTTCTCTAATGGGGGTGATGGGAGGAGGTGCAGAGAGGTATCCTCAAAGGTCTGTTCTCTCCAGGAATTTTTAGGTGACGTGCTTTTGTCTCAATGATAATATAACTAAATTTATTGCCAGCAAATTCTAGAGGTTAAGGCTGCTCACTCTGTGGTCAGAGATCCTGGATGCAAATCCTGATTTTGCCACTTGGCTATGTGTGCCCTTGCATCTAGGTTCCTGGACAAGGTGAGAAGTTGAATGAGGCAAATGAGTTTTCCTCTTGACCTTCTTTTCTCTCCTCCACACCCATGTGACTCAGGAACCCATCCTAGTTTGTATTTAAAGTTAGTAAATACTTGCCTTTAGTACAAGACTTCCTGGAGGAGGTGACACCTGAAGAAAGAGCCAGGACCACTGGGCATATGTGTTATATAACCCTCACATTCATTTATACTGTGTCTCATGGTTTCCGATGCATTCTCATATGCATTTGGTCCTGACAAAAACTATGTGAGGTGAGGTAACAATACATATATTGAATACAGTATAGTCAGTCCTTACCATTCACAGATTCCATGTATGCAAATTTGTCTGCTCATTAGCATTTATTTGTAACCCCAAACTCAATACTCACAGCACTTTATTGTCATTTGCAGACATGGGAAGAGCAGTGAATAATTTTAGTGGCCCATTGCATACATTCCCAGCTGAGGTCAAACAAGGTGAAGCTGTGTTTCAGTTCTCATACTATAAACAAGTGTCCTTTTGTGGTCTATTTAATGCCATGTTTCTCACCTTTTTTGTGGTTCATTTTTTTTTTTTTTGGTAGTGATTTTGCTGTTTAAAATGTCCTGAAGCATAGTGCACAGGAAGTTATGATATGCCTTCTAGAGAAAATGTGTGTTAGATGAGCTTCTTTCAGTCAGGAATTATAGTGCTATTGGCCAGGAGTTCAACATTAATGAATCAACAATAATATTGAATAAGATGTCTTTAAGAAGAAACACCCAAACAAGGTTAAGTTTTATGGCTGACAAAAGTGTGCCCAGAGGCGTCCTGGAACCCAGCCCTGTGTTTCCCCTACAAGCAGCAGTTCAGTATTTGTTGATGCGGCATTCCCGGTGACTTTAGAGACCACAACTATCACAGATAGTGAAAATACAGCATAGACTGTAAATATATACAATATATAAAACAAAGGAAGCCAAAGCTCAGAGAGTTTAGAGGAATTGCCCAAAGAGTCCAAGGTCATTCATCTGATGGGCGTCAGAGTTGGTGCTTGAACTCAGGTCTGTCTGAATCTTTGTTCCATCTACTACCACCTCCTGCCTGTCAGGGTTCTTGGCCAAAAGAGTATATGAACAATTGCCATTTGTGGAGTTTGGGTAAGGAGGATTCACTCCGATGTTTGCAACCTCCCCTTTGCTATGCTCTTCTTTATTTCCCCTCCTGCCCCTCTTTTGTTTGGTTTTGGATGGTCTATGATGGCTTTGTCATTACATGAAAGGTCCTTTCAAGCAAGTGAACCTGTAGGTAGCTCCTGCTGTAATACACAAATCTTTCCAAGGAGGGAGCTGGGGAAAGAACAGGACAGTCAAGCTAGGAAGCAACTCTAATTCAAGTTCATACATGAACTAGTAAAAGGTGCTCCTACATTATTCTTGTGGTATTAAACTCTAGAACGGGACAGATGGGAAGTGAGGAGTCACAGGGACATCTGCACCACTCCCCCCCTTGACCCTGCCCTGGTCAGCCTTCACAAATCCTGGTGATTCTTACCCCTCTGCATTGAGGAGCATTGCCTCTGTGTAAGCGTTTTCAAACAATCACTGTCATTTTGTGGGAATTTAGATCCAACATATCCCTTTTCACAGGTCCCACAATGCTTCAGTGATGCACTGCCTTGATGAGTTTGACAGGCATGACAGAGGAAAGGCAGGAGGGCGGAGAAGAGAGAAGATTAACAAGTGTCTGCAAAGTGGCATTTATATTTAGAATTTCCTTTCCTTTCAAGGGTTGGTGTGCCAGTCAGGGCTCTTGGTATAAACAACACAGCCCACCCTAGTTCATTTCAGTAGAAAGAGAATTTATTAAAGAATACTGGATAGTTCACAGACTCTCAAGGGCAGCCAAAGAGTGCAAGCAACATAAAGATACCTAGCCAGGGAGGTGCCCAAACCATGAAGTGAGATTTAGACCTTCGAAGACCTCCCCCCCCACCAGCGACACCCCTGGCCACTGACAGACATCACAGCTTTCACCGAACACGATGAGCACGGAACACCAGAACCTGGGACTCTGACACCACCAAGGCTGCATGCCTCCACTGCCCCTTTGGTCAAAGGGAAGGCTCCTAGCGGCCCCTCTAACTTCTGTGCCACTTCTGAGCAGAATTCCTTCATGGACCCATTTGATTGGTGGAGCTCAGGTCGTGTGACTAAGGGACCTCCCTGATCTCAGAGCCATTGGCTCCCCAAAGGGAGACCATTATCAACTTGCTAACTTGCTGAGTGACCGCTGGGAAGAAGCTGAACCTCTCTTGTTTTAATTTCTTCATCTTTAATATGGAGGATTCAGCTCACTGTGCTCTAAGGTGACATTCAGCTCAGAAGTGTTATGATTTGATCATTCTGAGCATCTGAGAATGTTTTATTTAGCTTGCAACCACCCCAGGATATTTGATAAAATCTGATCATTTGGACAAGCCCCAGGAGAGGAACAGATCAGAGCCTGCGTTGGGTGTGGGAAGCCCACCTGGTGGGAGAGTGTGTGTGTATGTGATGGGGGTGGGGTGGATGCTGAGAGTAGGGACACTTTTGGAACTAGAAGGAATTAAATATTATTCACCTTTCTTTTCTTTTCTTTTCCTTTTTCTTTTCTTTTCTTTCCCTTTCTTTTCTTTCCCTCCCCTCACCTTCCGTTCCCTCCCCCTCTCCTCCTACCCTTCCCTCTCCCCCTTCCCTCCCTTCACTCCCCTCCCCCTCCCCTCTCCCTTGCCCATCCCCTCCTCTCTCCCCTTCCTTTCCCTTCCCTCCCCTCCCTTTCCTTTTCTTTCCTTTCCTTTTCTTTCCTTTCCTTTCCTTTCCTTTCCTTTCCTTTCCTTTCCTTTCCTTTATTTCTAGCTCATTTCAAATATGGAAACTGAGCCTCAGAGAAGGAAATAACTAGTCCAAGTTCACACAGCTAGTTAAAGGCAGAACTGAAATCAGCATCAGCTTTCCTGCTTTGCTGTGCTAATTCTGATGAATCAGCAGTGGCTGCCTTGAGCACTGTCCTCAGGAAGCTTCCCAGGCCCTTTGGGGCTCAGTGGGAAGAGTGCTGTGACTGATGAGCAGTGTCTGTCATGGCCATGGAGGGGAGAGGTCTGATTTACCAGGCCTCATTATAGACTCCAACTGCAAGTGTGACCAGAGGCTCTCTCCACAGAGAACCAAGGGGAAAGAAGGGTGGAAAACTACATAACCAGTTCAATAGAAGACTCTTGAAATTACCTAGTCCAAAATTAGGAGGTGGTAGTCAATGTATGCCTAGGAAACCGGCTCACACCTACAGTCAGAGTTACACTGGGAACAAATAGTATTGCAAACTGAAAAAAAAGGGTGTGTGAAAGCCAGGATGTGAGAAATGGTGGCAATAAGTTCCTAGAAAAGCAGAACAAGATAACAAGTTAGAGACACGTTATACTGTGTGCACCCAGAAGTTTGGGGGGATTTTTTATGTTGCTTTAACATAAATCATTGCTTAGATAGTCCAATTAATAGATTTATTTTCATGAGCACAGTTATGTGTAAAAACCACATGAACATTTAGATGGGTCAATCCCTCCATGCCTATATTTAATTCTAGTCAATAACGATGATGGTGATGGTAACTATCTTCTATAATCCTCATGGCAATCTTGTGAGATAAACACTATCATCATCACTGTTTTACGGATGGGGAAACCAAGGTTTAGGTGGACTGAGAGACTGAACTAAGGTCACACAATTAATAGGTGGCAGACCTGGGATTTGAATAAACTCAGAATTCTTCCCCTTTATGCTAATTAAAAGCTGGACCCAGCCTGAGTCATGTCTGAGAATTTGTGGAGGTTACTAGAAGTGATGTATGGGCCTTTCTAGAACTAGCCCTGAAATCCCAAGCCCTCTTAATAGGAAATCGACATCATGGTCTTCCTCTTGTTTTCATCTACTAGAATTAAAATCACCAAACTTCTGAGCCTCTCTGGGAAAACTAAATGACCCACCACTGCAGAGGAAGCTCATGGGGTTTGTGCACAGCTATTTCCCATCTTCCCCAAAACACCAACATAGCCAGTCCAGGTTAAAGGATATCAGCACTACCACACACTCTTCTTTTTCCCAAATTAATCAAGAAGTAGGAATTTCTGACAAATGCCATCTGCTGATTTTTCAGAGAGACAAGTTTTGGTGGTGTGACCAGCAGGTGCCTCGGCTTTTTCTAGCATGCAGTACCAAAATAGTCACCATGGCAACCCTGGGAGGGCAGACTTCCAAAGAGATGCATTGTGAGCACAGAAACTCTAGAGCACTTTCAAGCAAGAAGGAAAGAAGCTCGGCGGGCAGGTTTCCAATGGTGGGAGCAGGGGCTTTTCCTCACACCCCCAGGCCGGACCCCAAGCTGCTGTGTACCGGGTAGAGCCAAGCCATTGGTCACCCTGGGACTGGTGCTTCCAGGAAGAGAGGGGAAATGAGAATATGTGGGGTGTGGCAGAGTGGGCAACTCCCAGATTTTTTGTAGGGAAGAAGTAGCTTAGAGGAGGGACAAAATGTGTGTAGCCCTGGGCTGGGAGGCAGGAGACCAGGGTTATAACTAGTGGCCCCGGGTGATTTGATCTCACCTCTCTGGGTCTCAGCTTCTCATTTTGAAATGGGGGTGGTGAACTCTGCCTCATCACAAGGGAAATTGAGGATATGATACCATGCTTGTGGAAGCTCTCAGGAAGACGCTCAATGGGCAGCACAGAACAAAAAATGCAGAGAGTTGGGGGGTCAGGAAGCCTGGTGCTGACCAGGCTGTGCTACTTTCTGATCCTGTTACCTTGGGCAAGTCATAGAACTTCCCAGACCTTAGTCTCCTAACCTTCCGGGGACACTAATGAGGTACAGAATGCATGATCAAGGAAATGAGTTTGTGTGCTGTCCTCTGAGCTCCTAGGTCTTCTTAACCCTGACTCCTCTGTGACCTGGGATTCCACACTCCCCTCTAGTGTTAGAAGAACACACCAAGACAGAATTCAATACACGAGGCTTTGGGGGCACCTGAGTGGCTCAGTCGGTTAAGTATCTGACTCTGGATTTCAACTCAGGTATCTCACAGTTCATGAGTTCAAGCCCTGCATTGGGCTCTCCACTGACAGTGTGGAACCTGCTTAGGATTCTCTCTCTCTCCCTCTCTTTGCCCCTTCCCCACTCTCACTCTTTCAAAATAAATAAATAAGACAACAACAACAACAACAACAACAACAAAAATCACTAGGGTTTTACTTGGGAAACACCTGAGAGAAAATGGGGAGGGAGCCGGGAGAGGTCAGGAGAGACCTGGGAAGCCATCAACCACATACAAGTCTGACCTGAATGCAAAAGGGGGAGGGAAGGAAGGTTGCAAAAGTATCCTGGACTCCTGTGAGCTCCAGGAAGTTTCAGTAAGGCCAAGAGTGAGTCTTCAGCCAAAGTCACTTATCTGAGATGCCCCTGTCCCTTGTGACCTAGCATCTCTGCCCTACTCAGTCACCGATTAGCTGGGAGCAGCCCATAGGAAGTGTGACCTCAACCCAAATGTGAGTGCACAGCATCTGGGGCCTTTGGTCAATTTGGCTCCCTGTCTGCCAGTTGTATTGATGTATTTGCATGGTCACCATACCTACCTGATCCTGTCATCTTTCCCTTGGCCACCCACATCAGGTGCTTGGTCTCAGGCCCACGCCTTCAAGAGCCTTATACTACATACCCACAGTCTCCTCACCCACAATATTATAGGAACTCAGGCACAATGATGTGTCAGGACCCCAACTCTGGGAGAAACATATTTCCCACTTCCTTATTAGATCACATAGCAAAGCTGCACATGCCCTGTGTCTCCATCTGTACTTGAATGCACACATGTGTAGGTATGCGTGCTTAATTGTCAGTGTGCATGCAGATGAATGGGTATATTTTCATAAGTGGATAAGCATGTATATTTATGTGTACGTGTGTGTGAATTTATACAATGATACTGTTAGCACTATGCTAAGCATTTTACACACAGTATCTCTCACTTTTACAAGTATCTGTGAGGTAGATAAGCAGATATGTGTCCAGCTATTATCTTCTTTTCAGCCTAAACATTTTCCCCAACATGCCACTTGGGTAATATAAGGTAGAGCCATGGATTGAACCAGGAATGTTCCTCTTCAAAACCTGAGCTCTTGTCCTCTCCACTACATCCCTACCCCCACCCATTCATATGACCATTTGTTGCATGAAACCACATATGCGTGCATATATAAGAAAAATGAAGAGAATTATACATGGAGAGGTATGGATTTATTATAGATAGATGCCTAATGTAGGGACATAGTTCCAAAAGCACCCCCTCCAATATGATTCTATTAGTATGTGTCATCTGGAAACACATGTTGCATCCTAGCTGCAAGAATTTCTATACAGTAGGCCACAGCACAGATTTTGGAGCATTTAAGAAATTTGAGGCTCTGATTCGTCTAGTATAATCCTACAGGAGATCTCTTTTCTTGTCCTTCCCCCAAACCCTTGCTGATCAGGGCAAGTTTTTCAGCCTGCTTTGTGGAGTTTGTTTTGTCCTGATTAGGAGGTGTTTACCAAAAAAATAAAATAAAATCTACTCTTAACACCTTACTTTTCTGAATCATTATCTTTGCTTATTTCCTCGCCGTATGATATACTTGCCTGTAGAAATCTATTTATAATCAGTTTCAATTACCATCTACTGAGTGCAGGTACTGTGCTTGAGATTGTCATAAATGATCATATTTGATTTTGGTTCTTGTCAAATTGATCCCCATCTTATGGATGAAGAACCAAGGCTCTGAGATATGGGGAGGCTTGGTTGAGTTTACTCTATTCATAAGAGGGTGGAACAGAGACTGGATCTGGGCTTTGCTGAAGCCCAGCTCTTTCTGCTGTAATAATACTCTCTAGGCAGAAGATTGTATCTGTCCAAATATATGGTGTTCCAGGCTGTTTGTTAGTTCTGCTGTGTTCTGGGAGCCTGCAGGCCCAGCCAAGCCCAGGGGACCGCTTGGGGCCAGGGCAGGTAGACTTACCTGCAGAAGCAACAGCCTGCCTATCAGCATATCCACTTTCTTCCCATTTCCTTTCCCAGCCTCCTTCCTAGGTTCACAATGAGTGTCCAACTTCTGCCAGTCCTGACTGCCATTCAAACCTTTTTTTTTTTTTTTTAATTTTGAGGAAGAAAACCATTGTGTGCACAAAAGGGTCCTGGTAACCAGAAGTGTCTGGAGATTTTGAGCTGTTAACACAGAGAGTGGCGGAAGTACTTTCTAGGACATCCTTATGGGCCCAAATGGCAGCTGGAGTCAACCTAGCAGACTTCTGGGCAGGTTTCCAAAGCACGGCTGTAAGTGGGTGAGGGCAGTAATGGAGGCCCTGATATTTGGAGAGCACTCAGGTTGTGAGTGACAAAGTTTTCTTCGTCAGCTTAGATTTCTAAACCAATACCACAGACTGGAGGTCTTAAACAACAGACATTTACTTCTCATAGCCCTGGACCCAGAAATCCAAGATCGGAGTGCTGGCCTAATTGGGTGCTGGTGAGAACCTCCTTCACATTTGTTGTCTTCTTGCTCTGAACTCACATGATGGGGAGAAAGAGCAGAGAGAGGGAGCTCTCTCCTGCTTCATCTTATAAGGGCCTTAATCCCATCATGCAAGCTCTACCCTCATGACTTCATTACCTCCCAAAGACTCCATATCCAAATACCAACACTTTGGGGATTAGGGTTTCAACATATGAATTGGGTGGGGTGGGGTGCCACAAACATTCTGTCCATAGCAGAAATAGAGAGCCCTGTAGTTTTGTGCAATAAAACCAGGCCCCATACTAGGCACTGGAGCTACGGCCTGAACAAGACCATCCAGACCCCATCCTAAGAGAGTCATAGTCCAGTGGGGGAGACCAACAGTTAAACGGGCAACAGCAACACACAGTGATAAACACTTTGAGAGAGGGACATAAAGGCTCTGTTGTAGCACATGGGAGGGCACCTCACCTAGACATGCTGCTGGGCCTCTTGATTCATTTTCCACTTACATATGCAAAAGTAACTTAGAATTTGGGGTAGGATGAAAAAGGAGGTGGTAGCTGTGGGCTTCTCAAGAGAGGCAGGTGACCTTCTGGAGCTGGGTACTTGAAGGGTGGGTAGGATTTTGATGGGCAAAGATTTGGAAAAGCACATCAGCCCAAGCAGATGGCCTGGTCCCTGGCAAAGGCATGAATGGAGGATATGCCCAGTGGACAAGAGCTCATCTCCAGGACCTATGCATAGAATGCATAGGGTAGGGTGGCAAGGGACACAGATGGAAAAGCAGATGGGAAGCAAGTCAGAGCCTTACAAGGTTTGGACTTTGTCCTACGGTCCCAGGGAGCCATTGCTGGCATTTTGAGTGGGGCAGTGACACTGTGGGTCTGCATTTTTGAAATGGTTTCCTGGGAAGTTTGGATGATGCTGTGGGGAGGCCAGCAGGATGGGACCAGTCTCTCTCTAGTAGTGGTGTTGGTGAGTAATGATAAGGGCATCAGTCCTGGGGCAAGAGCTAAATCACTGGTGTAGTCACCAGGCCTAGCAGAACCGGAGGGGGGCACAATCAGACAGCAAGCCCCAAACATGTCAGAGAAAAGTTGAAGGTCCCCCTGGAAGAGCCAGGTCCACCTTAGATCCAAGTAGCAAGCTCAAGGTTAGGAATGAAAAGCTGCCAGAGAGCTAGAGCAGGGCAAATGGAGGACCCCAGTGGGAGCAAGGGGCCAGAGTGGGGACGAAGCAAGGAGTATGAGGGCTACTGTTGGAAATTGGACTCAGGCTTCTCACTGAATGTTGGTGTGTTTATATGTGTGTGTTGGGGGGTGTGTGTATGTGTGTGTGTGTGTGCATGCATGCACATGTGTGCTGGGCCATCTGTGAGTACCTGTGCACATGAACATGTGCTGAGCAGGGAGGAGACATGACTTGGGGATGGACCAGGAGGACAACGAGGGGTCCAGCTGGGTTGGATGGGAGACACGCTCTAGGTCTTGGCACCCACACAGCCAGTCAACCCTTGGCCACCCGTGTCAAAAAAAATGGAGAGCAATGGGCTCCTGTCTGGAACAGTTCCGGCCTCCTTGGTCATGCGTCAGATCAGGGAAGCAGCACCCTTAGCCACACGCAGCTGTCCACCTCAGCCGTCCAGCCACCAGGCCCTACACACCTGCTAAGTGACACCTGAGATATGGAGGATAATAACCTAAAGTCTTTTTTTTAGAAGACTTGAGTCAGAGTCCTTTCTGGCACTTTCCACAGGTTTCTAGAGGTTTTGTCCCCCACACTCAGGTCTGTGGAAACTGGTTTGTCTACAGGCTGGTCATCCCAGGGGGTTCCCGTGAAAACTTCCTGTCATGTCCAGGAGCAAAGCAGCCTGCTGGACAGTGAGCACACTGCCTGGTGAAACTCCAGACGAAAGCGAGTGGCATTTCCAAGACAATCTCCCCAGATCCTTTTCAGCGCTGTGATTCCTTCCTTCCTTTCTTCCCTCCCCTGCTTGGCTGGAGCTATCTGCCCAGTGGAGCTCTGTGAGAACGTTTCGGAGCAATCCGGCCATTCTGCTGGATGGGGAGATGGCGGCTGGCTGACCCCTCGCCGTGGTGGGTACTGTACCCACAGCCCAGAGGTTGTCTGCCTGCCCTCCCTCCTCTCCTGCTGCTGACGCACACGTCCTATAATAAGCCTCTGTTACTTGGAGCTGGGGCGGCTCCATAGTAAGCCGAAACCGCTACTATATTTACACCCTTTCCACATTTAGACAAAGGCTATTTTTAACAGAAGGTCTATTTGTGGGGGTTGCCCGCGTCACACTCTGTTCACATGCATCTCACCATCCTGAGTCTATTATTTTGATTTCACACTTGTACCAGGTTTCTTTCCTTCCCTCCTTCCCTCCATCATTTTGCTTTCGTTTCTTCTTTCTTTCTCCTTCCTTTCTCCAGTTTCCTTCCTTTCTTTCCCCAAGAGGAAATCGGAACAAGAGGTCTTTGGCAGGCTGTGTTTCCAGAGTTTTTCTGGGGACACTCAGGGCCCCATCCTCATGGAGCAGAGTGGGCAGTGTGGCCAAGCACTAGACCTGTGGGTTTTTTCAGTGCCAGTGGGGTGCAAGCACGGACCCCACTCCCTGGAGTCCATAATGGCCTCCAATTTATCTGGGCAGGATGCTGGGATATAGCCTGGCCTTCTTTCTCTGTAGCATTCCAGTTCTGTGTGTGTGTGTGTGTGTGTGTGTGTGTGTGTGTGTGTGTGTTGGGGTTGGGGAAGGGGTAGCTAGCAAGGTCAGAAGAAAATAAGCCAATAGTTTCATCATTCATGCAGAACCTTGTTTCAGCTTACAAGTTAATGTTATCAGATTTTCCTAAGAAGCAGAATTTTTGTTTGTTTTTATGAAAGAGGATTTCATACTTCCTAGATGCACGATCCACTGGTGGGAAGGGGGGGAAGTCAGTGGAATTAACACATACTAAGTACCTGCTGTGGTCAAGTCTGGACCCTGACAATGGTGCTAAGGGCTGGTCCTGCCTGCACCCAGGCTATAGGTGAGGAGACTGAGGCCCAAAGAGATCTGGCAACTGCCCTGAGTTCAATTAGCTGCTAAGTGGCAGAGCTGGGACTTGAATCTACAGGTCTGGCCACAGACTGCATGCTGGCCCCAAATCTCACACCTACTGCTTCCTTCTCACCTCTCCAGAAAAATAAACAGACTTAATTAAGGCTGTTTCTATTACTTTCTGTTCCTGGGTTGGCTCCTGTCTTCAGCCCCCACCCCAGCTAGAAGAGACCCTTCCCACCTCGGAACTCTCAGTACTTGCATGTACTTCTCAGTACTTGAAGGTCCCCTTCAGATCCTGAATGGTAACTGATCTGAAATACAAACACATTGGAATCTAAAAGGACACCAGCCCGTGGGTCCCTGGAAAGACCTTGTAAACACCCAAAGGTCTCAGAGAAACCCCATGTTGTCAAATCTTATTTTATTCCTCCAACAATTTAGATGGTGGTTTCAGAGTGAAGTATTTTTATTGTATTTCTAAGAGCAAAGAGTACTGAGATTTCGAATTCTCCTCAGACTGTAGTGGAGGAGTACAGAGCCAATTGTAGGGCACCTGCCCTCCTTAGCCCAGCTTCTACAGTGTCAGAAAACTCACAGAAACAAAATGCTCCCCGGGTCCCCATCATCAAGACTTTAAAATTGCTGACTCTGGCTCAGGCGTTTCCTGGAGACTCTGATAAGAGATTATTATCTACCTGGTGCCCTGCAGTCAGGAGACCCAAGCCCAGAAGCCTAGCAGCTGTGACATTAGGGCAAGTCACATTGCTTATATTCTATTTAATTTCTTCTTCCTTAAAATGGTATACCAATACCACCTTTCCTACACGCTCTTTTCACAGTTTGCAGAGAAGTTTAAACAAGGGGATTTATGTGAGTGTGCTGCTTTGAAAGCTGGCAAATACTACAAGACCATCAGTTGCCAAGCTGATGTTTTTAACGTTAGTATAGATACGAAAGAGAGCTCAGCAAAGCCAAGTGACATGTTCAAGGTCACACAGCAAGTTAGTGGTTAAAATAAGGGTTTATAGTCCTGCTTCTCTCTGCAAAGGGCTGAAAAGAAATTGCAGGGCCAGTGGAAGGCTCGGATGCTGAGCTCTAGCAGTGCTGGGCCAAGTTCAGCCCAGAAATGGGGACACTGATCTGGGCTGGGTCCCATCGCTCTCCCCGGCTGACCCTCCCTGCACCTTTGTGCCAGCAGCTTCTCAGGCTTCTCAGCAGTGTGAGTGTCCTGCCTCAGCCAGTGCCGAAATCCCAGAACAGTGACAGAGGAGCCAGTGTCATGGGGCTTCTGGTTTCAGGATATACTGGAAAGGCGAGAAGGAAGCTTGTCTTCCCCTGGATCAGGGCCAGGGCCGGGTGGCAGGGCCTCCCCCGCCAGAAGCTGGGACGTTCCCCAGGTGCCCGGGCATCCCCAGGTCAGTAGGGCCGCCAGCACTTTTCCAAAGCATTAGCTTAGGTCAGAACATAAATCATACAGCCCTTCGCACAGACCAGATGTCTTGTCAGCTCAGACAAAACCTGTCCCAGAATCTGCAACCTGGTGAGGCCTGGTGTTCACCCAACTTAACGACTGGCTTGCAGAAAAGGAATTAAAGTCCCCTGTAGCTGCTTTTTGGAGGACTTGAGGGTAAGACCTCTTTGCATTGCCATAGCTTTACACCTTCCCTCCGTGACTCTGACCTTCGTGCCTTTGGCCACACCCTTCCCACCACCACCACCTGGCCTCCCTACCCCAGACCCTTGCCAAATTCCCACCCTTTTTCAAGGTCTGGGGCAGATATTACTCCCTCTGTGAAATCTGTTCTGGTCCTCTCTCCCAGTTAGGAATAACAAGAGCCCCTTCTCTGGGCTTTCAGCACCTTCTGTGAACATAGCAGCATGCCCCAGGCCAGGGCAGGAAGTAGCCGCATGCCCAGCCTAGAACAGAGGAGATGTTCGGTTCATCGATGGGACTGGAGTCAGGCTTCATTCTCACCCCTTCTCCTAAAGGCTGGAGCAGAGTCTCTGGGCTGGAGGACACTACTAAGGTAATAGACACTGTGGTGCCCAAGCTGGTCACCTTCGGGGTGTGGGGATCTATGACCCTAGCCCCCCACCCCTCTTTTCCTGTTAACGACTCACTGTTGCCCCCTCTCCTGGAAGAACTGCCCTCAGGAAACAGGGGCTCCCTCTCCAGGAGGTTACAGCTTTCTCCCACACCTACTCCCAACCACACCCAGCAGGGCAACAACTAAGTGACACCATGGAGACCCCCTTGATGAGGGGGGATAACTCTGCAGTGTGCTTTAGGCTCCAGTCAGTCCTGCTTTCACTCCCTCCCCAAGGATCAGGCCAAGGTCAGGCTTTACCTGAGACCCCAACTTAGGGTGCCCACCCAAACCAGTCTGCCTACCCACCTTTTAGCACTGAGGGTCCCACGTCCCAGAAACTCCTCAGTGTTGGACAATTGGAGCCAGTTAATTAGCCTTGATTGGGTGGCCAGATTTAGGAAATAAAAATACAGGATATCCAGTTAAGTTCGCATTTCAGATAAAGCATATATTTTGAGTATAAGTACATCCCATGCAATATTTAGGACACACTTGTAGTAAAAAATTACTTGCTGTTTATCTGAAATTCAAATGTAACCAGATGTCCTCTATCTCATATGGTGGCCCTACCCACAACCACATCTGTGTTCATCCCTTTCCTTCTCCTCCCTCCCTCACTGGCTGTTCCTGAAGGGCACTCTCTCAACAAGCCACAGGTTCCTTATCTTAGGCTTTGCTTCTAGGGAACCTGACTTGAGACTGTCATTACCTCTTTCTGCTGTCCTTGGTGGCCAGAGAAGCCCCTCCATTTCTGCAGAACACCTCTCTTTGGCCCAGTATCCTGACATTGGATAGACAGGCCATTCTGAGGAGGCTCTCTGGGTAACCCTGGGGGGAGCCACTGACCTTAACTACATTCCTAAAGGACTGGTTTCTTGGAAACCTCAGGTAGATGGAAGCATCTAAAAATCTTTGTGACCATAGCCTCTTTTAGGGAGACTTTTCATCCACTCATGCGAGAGCTAATGTTGGTGGCTTACGACTTCACACTCTGGAGCATGAAGACTAGATGGAATGGTGTCTGGGGGACCTTCTAATGCAATTTAGAGTTTTCATAAGCCTGACATTTGTTTTTAGTTTGTAAAGCACTTAACTTACTATCTGGCACAAGGCAGTACTTACTAATACTTGCTACTAGTGTTTGTCATAAGCAATAGTGATAAATAACTTCTGATTCCCCACATAGCATAGTATTAATAAGAAGATGTCCAGTGGGACATCCAGCTAAACAAATTTCAGGTCAAAGTCACCCAAAGATGGAGTGAGTTGTCTCAGAAGGTAGCGAGCTCCCTGTCATCAAAAGGAAGAAAGAGGGAAGGAAGACATTTATCTACCTGCCAGGGGCAGATAATTTCTATCCATCACCTCCTTTTTTTTTTTTAATTTTTTTAACGTTTTATTTATTTTTGAGACACAGAGAGACAGAGCATGAACAGGGGAGGGGCAGAGAGAGAGGGAGACACAGAATCTGAAACAGGCTCCAGGCTCTGAGCAGTCAGCACAGAGCCCGACGCGGGGCTCGAACTCATGGACCGTGAGATCATGACCTGAGCTGAAGTCGGACGCTCAACCGACTGAGCCACCCAGGCGCCCCTCCATCACCTCCTTTAATCAAACACTGGGGTGTTGTGACAGAGGCTGGATGACAGTGTGGGAGGTCATGCCAGCCTCTGAGAGGCTGGACTGGAAGGGCATAAAGGTCCCTCTTAGGAATAAATTCCAGAATCCTATGAAAACCACTGACACCCACATTTATGATAAGCCCACTGGCCTCTCTGGTGTCCAGGAATTTGGCAAATCATTCCAGGACAATGTCCCAGACTCCATCCCCATACTTTTTAGAATGGTACATGTTCCTGGACCAATTAGAGAACTGGCCTCCTGGAGGGGGAGAGAGAGAGAGAAAGAGAGAGAGAACTGACCCATGGACATTCAAGCCCCATCCCTTAAGTCCTCGAAATGCAGGAGACAAACTCATGCCCTTCTTCTTTTCGCCTGTCACTACAGGCTCTTTCGTCTTTCAAGCCCCCCCCCTTGCCCTGCCCCCTGCTCAGCCACAGCCTGGGGCTGAGACCTGCCCTGCCTCTGGCCCCACAACTGTTTGACTGAAGGAACTGGCTTTCTTCCCCTCCCCCACAGCTGTCACAAGGACACCCAGGGGTCCTTATTTCACATTAAACCCCTCTGTGCAAGCTTTGCCCACAGACACAAATCATAGGGCTGGAAGAGACTGTGGGGCCCCTACTCCAAATGTTAGCAGACCCATGAGTAGGGACCCCTCAAGAACACCCTGCCAAGGACCTCTGCTTGGCATCTTCCAGATGGAGATCTTGCTCCCAGCTGGTGTCACCCCTCCCAGATCTGAACTGCTCAGCTTCCCTGTGCCTGCGCCTTCGTGGCCCTAGTGCTTCTGGAGATGGCACGGGATGTCCAGTCCTGATGGAAGGGGGTGTGCAAAGAACGGCAGGGAGGCATCTGGGAAAGGGTGGCAAGGGATGAAGTGAGAAACAGGGTGAGTAGAAAGGTTAGAGAGAGAGAGAGAGAGAGTTGGCAGGGCTGTGCTCATTCTAAGAGGGACCTATATATGCACCCTCGAAAGCTTTCTGTCATACTTTTCAAAAGTTTGTTGCTAAGGAGGTACCTCCTCAGCCCTCTGGAAAGCTTGTCATCCCAAATAGCACTCTCTGAGAACTGCAGAAAATGGGGGTATTGTGGGACCTATCATGGTAACAAGAAAAGGATGGTCAGGAAGAGAGGCAACAAAACTGTGCCATGGGCTAGACAGCTGACAGAAAGAACTGGGTCTGTTTTGCCAAAAGAATAGATTTGGTAAAGGAGTTGCCTCTGAAAATCTTCCCTGGGGAAGAAGGATTGGGTGAACTCCAAATGGAACAAAAAAAAATGGTCTTGGAAACAAAAGGATAAACCATCAGAGTGACCAAAAGCTTTCCATTAGACAGAGCCAGCTATCTTTTGCTAACGTGGTGAGAGGTCCCTGTCACGGATGGTGTTCAGGTTGGGGAGGAGGGATCATCAGTGCAGTTCCCTCCTGAGTGAAGAAGGTTGGACTTGATGGCTCTTTCTATCTGAGAGTCCAGGACTTTTCTCTTTGTGCATGCCCATCACCCCCTCACCCAACGCGCGCGCGCGCGCGCGCGCGCGCGCGCGCGCGCACACACACACACACACACACACACACACACACACACAGCGAAGCTTGGCCATTTAAAGCCAGAGGCTGTTTACTTTTTCAAGGCGCATCAATGTAGGGGGCGAGTCTCTTGCTTTGCTTAGCTTTGGTCACCCAGAGATTTTCCCATCGCTGACTTGGTTGTCAGCAAGTAATAAAAACCTTTCCTCTCTCCTTGGGGAGGAGCGGAGCAGATTGTCTGGATCTGCCGCTTATTGCCCTGGCTCTGGTCTCAGCACCAAACGCGTTCCTTCTGCGCAGTCTGTTCCCGTTTTGACAATGCCGAGGGGAGAGCTGGAGAAAGTCCCGTAGCCAAGGGTGCAGGGAGCCGCGGGGCGGGGCTTAGCTCTGGGACCCGACGGATGGCATTTGCATTTAAGAAAGACGTGCTGGAGTCCCCTGCTCTGGAGGGAAACAAGGAGAAAGTTTGGCTGGGGTTGGCATCAATCGTCAGCATCTTTCAAAGAGAAAGTGCTACCTACTGCAGCCACACCGGTGCTTTCTCAAGGGCGGAGTCACAGGAGCAAACTCCCCCAAACCTCTCTAGCATCCTAAAGGTTAACATAATAATAAGTTGGTTTTTCTGTGCATAAGAGATGAGATGGATTGTACTGTGTTGCTTAAGGATGGAACACTAGACTCTGCTTTATTAGGATCCAGAAAATGTTCTCAACTGGAGCATTATACATTATACCATTATACTAGACCCCCTAACAGTAATTCATTAAATGATATTACTCAGCTAGGATTTACTGAGCCCCACACTGTGCCAGGCCGTGTACCAGGCACTGGGGAGCAAAGATGAACGAGATCCAGGATTTGCCCTCAAGTTTAAAGTCCAGTGGGAGAGGCAATCGCAAGCAAAAAATGAACATCCATGCCACCAGGGCTCCAGAAGAAGTGTGCTGTGAGTCCACCAGCTGCCCAGAAGCCTCAGGGACAGTGTCCTCAAAGAAGGGATGCTTAAGATGAGTTTTCAAAGATGAGCCGGATTTCATGAAGCTCCAAAGGCAAGAGTGGGAAGGGATGATGGGGGCAGGGAATCTGTGTATGCAAAGGTGTAGGAAGGATGTGGAAACGCTTTATTTAAGGAGCCACACATACTTCAGTGTGACCAGAGCCACATAGGATGCACGCAGGGACATGCAAAGGATGAGGATAATGGGGTGGTTTCACATAGGGGTGATTTTGTCCCCCAGAGACATTTGGTTGTCACAGGAGCAAGAGGGGTAGCATTACTCATCTACTGTACTGGGTAAAGGCCAGAGATACCGCTAAACATCCTACAATGCCCAGGGCAGCCCCGCAACAAAGAATGATCTAGTTCACAATGACAGTAATGCCAAGATTGGGAAACCCTAAGCTAGAGAGAGGCATTGGCCACCTCATGAAGGATGGAGCTCCTTTAGGGACACTGCCTTTTCTGATGGGCGCATGGAGAGAGCACCCAGGGGAGAGAAACCCTGAGGCTTTTCAGATCCTGCAATTCAAGGTTTCCCTTACTGGTCTCAGTACTCTCCCCAGCTTTATTTTCTGTACACATCTGATGAGCCTGTGTCCAGTATCTTCCTCCAATTTGCTGATAAAAATATTACACACAAAAATTTCTGGGACAAATAGTGCCTTAGATTCATATGATATCGTTCCACTTATGGGGAATGTGCACCCCCTCCCCCATCTCATTTTACTCATTCTTCAGAAGAGGAAAAGGAAGCACAGAGATAATCTGCAGTCTAAGACTTATTTCACTGCAACACGCTCAGTTCCCATCCATCTCGTCTCCCAGCTGGTCCCCGTGTATACTAAGAACCCACCCCTCTGGCCACGGAGAGTACTTGGGTGTCCTCCGTCCTGGCCCAAAGACCTCCTTTCCAGCTCCCTGGATTCATGGCTGTCTGAGGGGCCAGAAACAGGCTCCTTTCCTCCCTCTGCCCTGATACTCACATACCCTCTGACCACAGGGGATTCACCCTCCCCATGGTGACCTGGCTGCCTTGGTAAGAGGACCTCTCCTGGCCAGCATGTCAGGGACAGCTGCTCGGCTCATGTCCTCTGGCCAGGAGGCATTACTGACCCTGTGATTTGGCCCTTAATCTGAACTGGCAGATGGGCACAGGTGCCTTGTCATGACCCTGCTCCCCCTCAACTAAGCAGGTCTGACCATTAAATCACCCAGCCGAGGACAGCACCAGTCAGCTGAGGGGTCGCCTTCTCCAAGTAGAACCCCCAAATACTGCTGATCTGAAAAGTTGCAGTTCTCTGGGACAGCATTACAAACCATGCCAGGTCACGCGCTGCACAAACACTCTCAGTGATCGACACTGTTTATTCTAACAGCCTGTTCGTCTGTGGTTTATAAGTTTATAACATGACAATCTTCTATCCCAATAGTTCATAAGCTCATGGAAAACTGATTTCCTACATTCCCAAAGCCACTACCATGTCCCCAGTGATAGGGAGAAAAACAATAAAAGAACCTGATGCCTACCCTCTCATCTCCTTGTAACCCCTTCCTTACAAGCCCAAGGAAAGGAATCAAGGCCAATGAAGCTTCATCAAATAATCAAACCTTGCCTGGTCTCAGGCCACCTGTGACCTGTCCTGCCCCATCAACCTCGTACCCCCAGCTGCGCCTCAGGGTGCCTTCTCCTCCCATCTGCATGGCCCGGCAGGAATCTCTTGCCGACCGTGGTTTCATCCCTCTCTGGCAAGGGTGCTCCTTCTCCTGCGGTGTCCAGCCACTTTGTCAAGGCCACAGCTGTGGAAAGTGCCTGACCCCTGGCTGCAGAGCAGAATGGATAATGGGAAACAAAAGCAGATGGAGAAAGGAGGCTGCTAGCGCAGGGCAGCCGAAAGATGATGGTGGCTGGGTCCAGAGTGGAGATGCAGAGAAAGGGGAAAAGGGAGGTGTGAAAGCTGAGTTTGTGTTGGGAAGATTGTCAAAGGGGGGCTCAGTTCCCCCCCCCCATGGGTCATGGGGCAGGAGAAGGGTCCTTCCTAATGTTGAGACCTTCAGATAGTAAAGGGGGACTACACCGGCTAGGAACTATGCCATGATTCTGATTCTAGAGAGTAAACGTCTCTTTCTCGGGGTACAGGACCACAGCACACATTTCTTCAGGAGCCAAGTGATTGCATTTCCCCACAGAGTGCTCTCTGGGGACACCTGGGTCCCCTTGCTATGTTCTTGTTCATCATCCCAAGCCACTGCTGAGTATAATTCCCTACTGGGGGCAGTAACATACTACTATGCTATGTGACTCATAGAGTACAAGGGGTTGACCCAGGGTGGGCACTCCACATAGAGCCATGGGACACTGTGACAGTGAGACAGCCACCGTGTCAAGTGGCTGCTCTGATGGGATTTCTAAAAATACTCCCGGTCTGCTGCTCACAGGGCACCAGCCCAACCCTCGTGAGTGCCAGGCAGACAGGCGTGTACAACCTGCTCCCTCCTCACCCTCCCCACAGCCACCCCTTTAGCTCAGGTTCATCTAATCCCACCAGGATAATTACTCAAGCTACCTGACTGCTCTCCCTTCTCCACACGGACCACCAGATGGGGACCAAAAAACACAGGAGACCGCCCCATCACCAAAGCCTATTCACTCGTTCGTTCATTCACTCACTCATTCAATTACTTAACATGCATCCAACATACATTTTGTGTGCCAGTGTTGAGTGCCTTTTCTAGGCCAGGCCTTGTGATAGATGCCACAGATTGGGTGAGTGAAGCCAGACACAAAAGAGTAAATACTTTGTGAACCCATTTATGCGATACCCAAGAATAGGCAAATCTAATCGGGAAAGATGGAAATCAGAATACTGGCTACATCTTGGAAGCAGAGTGTAGTTATTGACTGAGAATGGACAGGAGTTGAGTTTGCTGGGATCTGGAGATGTTCTATATCTTGATCTGACTGAGGGTTTCATGGTTGCAATAATATGTAAAGATATATTGAGCTGTACACTTAAGATTTGTGCCTTTTACTATGTATGTTATGCCTCAATAATTAAAAAAAAAATTTTTGTCTGAAGTATTTCTCTGGTTTTACTTTTTATAGTTATATACATACCCAGGACTCAAGAATAGATGAGAAAGCTATATACCAAACTTTTAGCAGAGGCTGTCTCTGATTGGTGAGGTGATGGTGAATTTTTAATCTCCTTCTTTATACATTTCTGGATTTCCCAAATATTCTGCACTGAATATATCTTGCTTATGTAATCAGATTAAATATACTAAATGTTATTTTGAAAGTAATAACCCTAGAGGTGAAACATTCAGCAAGCACGAGACAGGTGGCTCTTTTCCCGGAGAGGGTAGAGCTTGCTCACAAGATTTTGTCCTCTTGGATGGTAAGGACATGGGCTTAGGAGTCCTGATCCAGGCCATGGGGTTTCTGCGCAACTAAATAAAGCTCCTGGCTCACTGAGAGCCAGGAGGTGGGGCTACTGGAGGAACCCTGGGGCTTTCCTCTCATTCCTGGGGTGGGGGGAGGAGAAGCCTCCAGGGCTTTCTCGTCCTTCTCTAGAACTTGCCTGACTTCTGTCTCCTGCATTTCTGACCTCTTCTGCTGGGGATCCTGTACCGCAGCAGCACAGAGGCCTCGTCCACGGAGGCACGGTGATTTTAGGAACCCTCACCTGTCCTGTCAACAAGAAGGACCTGCCAGCATGTACGTTTTGGGGCCATGGTGAGGTAGGGGAGCTGATGGTGGGGGTGCAGAAAGCAAAACCAAAACCAGATTAAACCCTGGAAACCCTAAGGAAAGAAGAAAAAGGAACATAGAGGAATCCTCTGGTCTTGGTTTTCTCGCTGGGAATTGGGGGGCTGTTGTTAGATTAACATGTGAATGAGCACATGGAAACTTCCAAAATTGGGGGCCGGTTTATGTTCTGCTTTCGCTGACACTGTGGGTCGCATGGCTGGCTCCCTCACCTCCTACTCTAATCCTAGTGACCGTCTCAGCTACCACAGCATGCACAGAGCAGGGAGTGGGATGAATATTTCGTGCCCTTAGCCTGATTTCTACATTGGCAAAGCCGACGGGGTCATATGATGAATATCTGCTTGTGATTCACAAATGTATTCTGTATTTCTAGCGTGGATCCTAAAATCACTTCCCCCTCCCTCCCACCTCTTCTCCCACCCTGACACGCAGGCTCCCCCAGAAAAGTCATGTGAGACCTTCTCAGATTGAGCACAGGAATGAGCCAGTGGCCCAGCTCTGCCCTGTGACACACATAGCCTCCAGCGGTCACATGGCCTCCAGCTGCCACCACCTGCCTTCTGTCCCCAGCCTGGTGCCCTCTCCCTGGCAGTCTTCCCTCGTCCCTCCAGGCTTTAAGCTTGGCAGACAGCAGGCCCGAAGGACAGAGGTTTCAGGGCCAACAGGCTTGGACAGTTCTGGTCTAGCTGACCTCGAGGTGGGACCCCTTCCAGTAGTCTCTTTGACATCACATGGTGTGCCCCACCGAGAGTTAGGTGCCCCGCTGGCCTGAGACAAAGGTGGATGGCTCAGAGTCATGGCTCCCTCAGCCAGCCCCAGCCAGAGCCCCCATGAGCAGGGGGTTTGAGCCACCTGAGACAAGGTACTGAAACGAGGCTCTGCACGGAGCCAAGAGTATCGTCCAGCCGTGCGCCTCGTGGGAAGGCTGGATGCCAGGCATTAGCAGGAGGCAAGAGGACAAATACAGGCAGGGCCAACTGCATACACACTCAAGAATAAACAAACAAATAGGGGGAAAATCCTCTAGAGCGGTCCTTCTCAACAGAGAGCAATTTGCCACCCCAGGGACAATGTCTGGAGGCCTTTTGATTGTCACAACTGGAAGAGTGCTAATGGCACCCAGTAGGGAGAGGCCAGAGAATCTGTCACTGAGCATCCTACCAGGCACAGGGCAGCCGTCCAGATCCCAAATGTCAGTGGTGCCATGGTTAAGAAACCCTGCTGGAGAGAGAATCCAATCCTCCTGGGGAAGATTTGAGCAGGGCCCCACAAGCGAACCTTCTGGCCTACTGGAGAGTGAGTTGTGACTGTCACTCTCAGGCTTAGAACCCTTCAGCACCTACCCAGTTCCCACAGGTCTGGACCCAACCCTCTTGGTGCACACCACAAGCCTTCTTTCCATGATCTGGCCCTGGCTTACCCTTTAGATTCACCTCCTGCTGGGTTTTGGTGACACTAAACCATTCACAGTGTCCCAATACCCCCAAGACCTTTGCCCTTGAGGAAGGGGGATTCCCATGTCCTGTGTCTGAAATGCTCTCTCTTCTGACTTCCATCTGAAAAGTACTCACCCATCCTTCTGAGTCTGGCTGAGCCATTTCCTCATCTGAAAACCAGCCCCCAACATTGCTACCCTTTACTCCCCCAACCCCCACCCCCCACCATCCCTGCGATGGCCCAGGACACCTCTACCACACAGCATCACACAAGATAGGTGCTGGCACAGTAGACCCGTGTATCTGTTGCTCTCACCAGGCTGTGGGTTCCTTCGATGTCTGGTCTGTCTCTCCAGTGTCTGGGGAGGCCTTGAACAATGGGAGCCACTTGGGTGGGTGGGCAGGGCAGGTGATCTTGGGTGGGTGGGCAGGTCCAGCCTATTGTCCCTCAATGGCAGAAGACACACAGGGAGCTAAAGTATGTGCAGAGAGGTATGTGAGGCCAACAGGGCCATCAAAAGCAGCTAGAAAGTGTAGACATGAAATGAGTGCTAAGGGACCAGCCGAACAGGACCTGGGAACAAAGTCACAGAGGAGAAGTCGGCCTGAGAGACTAAAAGGGAGATGATCTGTGCTGATCCCAGAGGCAGGGTCTGTAAGCTCCCAGCACAACCCCCAAGGGGGTGCCAGTGGCACCCAGGCCTGGGATTGCCACCAAGAGCTTGGCAGGTACATGGTATAAGGGTGAGGAAATTTGGTCATTCACACTTGAAAGCAAAGTCACTTAGTTTTCCTCAAATCAGCTTCATGGGGTATGCAGGGCAGGCAAAGACATTCCCATTTTCTACATGAGGACATTGAGGCTGAAGGAGGTAGAGAGTCTGTCCCTAAATTGCCAAGTACTGAATCCCCACCTTCTTCTTTCTTTGCGCTGCACTATTTTGAGTCAGTCAGTCAGCTCCCTCACTCACCATTGGTTTGATTTCTGTAGACAATCCCAAAAGCCAATTTAAAAGAACATTTCTCCAAAGCCACTTCTTGTGTGTTTGGTTATCCACAGAATGTGTTTGTGTTCTTTACAGCTGTGAGATATAATTGCCTAAAATCAACTGCATGTATTTAAACCATATGATCTGATGAGTTGACATAGTTATACTCCCATGAAACCATCACTATTGAGACAGTGAACATATCCACTGCCCCTAAAAATTTCCTTGCACACACACACACACACACACACACACACACACACACACACAAAGGCAACCACAGACCTACTTTCTGTTGCTGTTACTACATTTTCTAGAACATATATAAATGGGATCATACACTATGTACTCATTTTTATCTGGCTTCCTTCACAACTATTTTGAGATTTGTACATGGTTGCATGTATCAGAAGCTCATTCCTTTTCATTACTGAGTGGTGTTCTACTTTATGGATAGAGTACCACAATTTATTTATCCATTCACCTGCCGGTGGACATTTGGGTTCTTTTCAGCTTCTAGCTTACAAATAAAGTAGCCATGAGCATTCCTATTCAAGTCTCTGTGTGGACATATGTCTTCATTTTTCTTGGGCAAATACCTAGGAGTGGATTGGCTCGATCATACAGTCAATTTATGTTTCATTTTTTAAGAAGCTGCCAAACAGGTTTCCAAATTAGCTGCACCATTTTACCTTCCCACCAGTAGTGCGTGGGCATCCAGTTCTTCCACATCCTCACCGACACTAAGTAGGGCCCATCTTTTTAATTAAGCCATGCCAGTAGGTGTGTAGAGATAGTGTATTATGTTCTTAATTTTCCTAGTGACTAATGATGTTGAGCATCTGTTCATATGTTTACCTGCCACCCACATATCTTCACTGGTGAAGTGTCTATTCAAAGAAGAAGCTTTCAAAGAGTTATTATATTTGTTTATATTAGATATACTAAAGCATATGATTTTGAACATAGCCTTTGGAATCTGTAAGTCCTGGTTTCATATTCTGGCTTGGCTACTTACTAGGCAACTTAGGATAAAGTGGCTTACCCTCTCTGAACTTCATTTTCCTCTTGTGTAAAATGGTAGTAATAATAGAGCCCAATAAGGCTTAAATGAGGATCAGATACTTAAAACCTAGAATATAGAACTTAAAAATATTAATAATAATTATAACATCTTCTGCTGGTCTGATTTGAATTGTAACAAGCAAGACCCCTGGCATACTTCAGAAACTAGTCTCTATAGAAATTAAATGGTGCTTCATGTCCAGTATAGTAGATATGTAATTTTTTTTATTCCTAAGTATGTAAAGAATGGAATTTAGTAGAAGTCTAGTATTTCAGAACTGAAAGAGTGCTTAGAGATATTTAAACCAATACCATGCCATAGCTCAGGGCCTCTGGAAAGCAGAGCCTGAAGCCAGGATTACAGTACTGAGACTTTTCTTGGGAAGTACAAACACAGGGTAGTTAGGGTTAGGAAAAAACTGGGAAGTGAGACAAGGGGGGATGTATGAGTTATCCACCATACAACTATTCAATAGGGCACCAAAGAAACACAGTAGGTCTCTTGGCAAGCATGCTTTCTCAGCACATAGAATTTCCCTGGAAAGTTTGCAAAGAGAAATCACACTTGACAGAAGCCCAAGGAAGGGGAAAGTGGGGGACATGTGTCTGTCAGTTTTCCTCCTATGGTCGAGGTTCACCCCATGGAGAATAAGCTTCCCTACACTTCCAGGGTGAGTCATCCAGCACCGTGGTGGCCATTGGGAAAGCGCATCCCACATCCTGCCTTGTGGCATTTCATGTAAGCCCAGAAGTCAATGTGCAGCCTAGTGTAGGTGGGATGCTAGCCAAGGGAGAAAAACAGAAGGCTCACAAGACTTATGTCCTGTCTTAGGCTGCATACCCTCAGAAGCAGACTCTGAGTAGGGGTGCCTGGGTGGCTCAGGCGGCTGAGCATCTGACTTTGGCTCAAGTCATGATCTCCCTGCTTGTGAGTTCGAGCCCTGTGTCGGGCTCTGTGCTGACAGCTCCGAGCCCGGAGTCTGCTTCGGATTCTGTGTCCCTCTCTTGCTCTGCTCCTCCCCTGCTCATGCTCTCTCTCTTATCTCTCTCTCTCTCTCTCTCTCTCTCTCTCTCTCAACAATAAATAAAACATTTAAAAAAATTTAAGAAGCAGACTCTGAGTCAAGGATTTGAGTGCTATGGGTTTGGGGGAGAATGGAATCCAGAAAGCACCAGTAGGAGAGTGGAGAGGGGACAGGGAAAGGAAGAAAGCCGATTCAGGATATGGTGATGAGGAGGCTACTGTTGTGGCTATCTGAGTTGTAATCCTACTGGGGACATGTAGGAGACAATATGAAACACATCTCAGGATTTTCCCACCTGCACGGTAAGGAAGCAGGGATAGCTTCCCCCAATTTCCATCTGTCATTGGCTGACAGCTGCTCCTGGGGACATTAGCTTCTATCATTCCTCCCCCAAGAGAAAGGAGAGTCCCAACTGCTGGCAGTAGGATGCCTTTGGCACATCCTAGAGTACTGAATGTGGCAACTTTCATCAGGGGTCAGCAAGCTATTTCTTAAAGGGCTAGAGAGTAAGTATTTTGGATTTGTAGGCCCTGTGGTTTCTCTTGCAACTCATCAGCTCAACCACAGATAATACATAAACAGATGGGACTGTCTTTGTCCCAGTATAACTGTATTCGTAAAAACAGCCAGCAGGCTGGCAGACCATAGTTTGCAGACTTCTGTGCAACATGTATGATGCATCCCATTTTGCAGGTAGAGAAACTAAGGCCCAGTAAAGAAAAGTAACTGGTCATATAGTCCACCAGAGGCACATCTCCTGATCTTCTGCCCGCTCTACTTTGCTACCTCTTTATTGGGGTTTGGTATGTTTGTAGGGGACTTGCAGGCAGAACACTCCAGGGGGATGTCTGCGCAACCCATAATTCTTAAAAAAATTTTTAATGTTTATTTATTTTGGAGATAGAAAGACAGAGCGTGAGCAGGGGAAGGGACAGAGAGAGAGAGACAGAGAGACAGAGAGAGAGAGACAGAGAACCCGAAGCAGGCTCCAGGCTCTGTGCTGTCAGCACAGAGCCCGGTGCAAGGCTCGAACTCATGAACTATGAGATCATGACCTGAGCCAAAGTCAGCCACTCAACCGACTGAGCCACCCAGGTGCCCCAACCCATAATTCTTATTCTTAAATGGCAGTGGTTTGTTTCCTCTCTTTGGCCGGAGAGGCCTCAGGGCCTGAAGCCTTGCAGCCTGCAAGGCTGGCTTGGAACAACTTCTGGGAATGTGGCTGAGTGGAGCTGCATCAGAGCCTCCCTGCACCAAGACCTGTTCCGGCAGCCTTGCCTTGGCCACTTTGGCAGAGTGGCTCGCTGCGGTCACAAAGCTCAGAGTGAAAAAGCAGTTAGAACTTTGGAGCCTGTAAATATCTAAAAATATCCAGGAATGTGTGCACATATGTGGCCCTTCTGTGATCAAAACATCTGGGGAGAAGATTAAATGCTCCTTCTTTAATTTGCCTAGGACTCCAGAGAAGACTAGGAAAGGGAAGGGAAGTTGAAAGTCATTGACTTTACTGGGGGGGGGGGGGGGAAGGACGTCACAAGAGTTTTGTTTTTTACAAGACAAAATAAGTTATGCGCATGCAGAATCCTCCCCCAGGGGAAATCCTGGACCTCGGTTTTCTTGGGATTCTGGGGATTGTTTCTCATAATGGGGGCGGAAAGTTCATTGGCTACAGGCTTGAATTCCTGATTTGATGCCTTTTTTTTTAAAGTAGATTAAAATACCAAGTCCCTAGATCAAAACAGCACAAGCTGTAATAATGTAACAAATCATTAAGTGTCAGATTTGAAGAAGGTCTGATGTGAGCCATACATTTGTCAGATGAGGAAACTGAGACCCAGAGCGAGAGCTTTCCTGGTGTCCCACGGAAGGTGGCAGAGGAAGAGCTGAAATGCATGTGTCCTGACCCCCACACTAGAGGTGTAGTGGCAAGAAGAGTTGAGGGAAGGGTCAAGCCTAGTTCTGCTACTTCTAAGCCATATGGTCTCATCTGGACACTAAAGATGATAATGGTCGGTGGTGACTATGAGAAATCAGGATTGGACCTCTGGATCTTGTATAGCTGCTTTCTTGAACCTGGGACATCCCTAAAGGGTAAACAAAGGCAGGCAGATGCCCACCCTTTTCATTACCAATCATGGCCCCAAACCATAATAAATGTCTTGGTAGTTTGGAGTGAATCATATGTGAGCCTAGAATTTCATTTGGATTAAATCCTTGGTCCAAGCAGGCTAATTGCCCTAAATGGTACACTTTCCTCTGCCTTAATTCTGGAGCAGGGAAAGCTAGCCACTCTTTAAAGTTTAGGGCAGACTGACTAAGCCACCTACCCACACTTTTTTTTTTAATGTTTATTTATTTATTTTCAAAAGAGAGCACAAACAGGGGAAGGGCAGAGAGAGAGGGAGACACAGAATCTGAAGCAGGCCAGGCTCTGAGATGTCAGCACAGAGTCTGACACAGGACTGGAACCCACGAACTGTGAAATCAAGACCTGAGCCAAAGTTGGAGCCCCCCAGGTGCCCCAACAATTTTTTTTTTTAACTACATATGCCACACTTCAGTTTCCACTGGACTTTCAAGTATAAACAGTGGCTGGCTTCTGAGCCACTCCTTATTTAGGAGATGAGAAGGCCCAAAGTAGGATCCTCAAAACAGAAGATGCAAAGGGGAAGGGTCTAAGTGGAACCTGCTACTCAGACACCAGAATTTTGTAACCTGCCTCTCTGGTAGGTAACTATAATCCAAGCATGCCTTTGACTTGATTTCCACCAGAGGTGAGACCTACAGCGCCCTCTAGAGGCCATCCTTTTTCCTAGTGAGTCCAGTGCGCTCCATGACCAGACCCACCAGAGGCACAGATGTCCCAGCAAGAGAGAAAATTATGAATTATAACAACAGTCCTAGTAGCATCTTGGCAGTGCAATATCTCTAATCCTTTCCACTACTTCCATGTCCCACTCGGTCCTTCATGAGACTATTGAGGTGGAAGTTCATACTCCCAAGGGCTTTACAAATGCCTCTTTCATGCTGCCCCACACTCTACACTAGGTTGAAAAGTTGTGTTCTCTCATATTAACCACATGGCTAACAAGCTGAAGACTACATAATGGACATCCAAGAGCAACAAGCCATGACTGCAACAGAAACACTCACATTTGCCACCACGCTGTCCAGTTATTGTAGTGTAAACCCTCCTGTTTACACTACCCCCTTTGCCACAGAGAAAAATTTCACAAATTCTCAAATTATGTCAGACGCTCCCTTTGCATCTTCTTTCTTCTTCTTATAGTATGCCTTTCTTTTTAATTAAGTTTTTTTTTATTTCAATTCCAGTTTAGTTAATATCCAGTGTTATATTAGTTTCAGGTGTACAATACAGAGATTCAACAATTCTGTACATTACTCAGTGCTCATCATGATAAGCGTACTCTTTAATCCCCATTACGAATTTCACCCATCCACTATTCCACCTTCCCTCTGGTAACTACCAAGTTTGTTCTCCATAGTTAAAAGTCTATTTCTTGGTTAGTCTCTCTCTCCCTCTTTTTTCCTTCACTCATTTGTTTTGTTTCTTAAATTCCGCATATGAGTGAGGCCATATGGTATTTGTCTTTATCTGACTGACTTATTTCATGTAGCATTATGCTCTCTAGCTCCCATCCATGTCACTGCAAATGGCAAGATTTCATTCTTTCTGATGGTGAGTAATATTCCCTTGTGTATATATACCACGTCTTCTTTATCCACTCACCTATTGATGAACACTTGGGCTGCTCCCATACTTTGGCTGTTGTAAAGAATGCTGCAGTAAACATCGGGGTCATGTGCCCCTTACTTCTTCTTATTGTGCTTGACCCCAGCAATAAGAGCCATGGGAGCTGGAGAAGCCAAAACAGAAGCTGGCTTTCTTCTTCAGGAGCTGCAGACAGCATCTTCTACTGTAGCAACTCCCACACGTCCCCATTTAGTCCATCCAATACCGTGTTCCACTTCTCCAAAGTTCCAAAGGGTCAACAAGACAAATTGCCATACCAAGACTTACTTGCACCATCTGGAAAACACAGACTGATCCCAAAGCCAAATGTCAACCACATATACCAGTTTCCAGGAGATAAAGACCTGGGATTAAACGCATTTTAATACCCCCTCCCTAGAGCCCAACTCTAAGGATTGAGGAGCATCCGAATGGCCAGGATTGGCTTCACCTTGTCTCCGTTTCTGGGGCAGTTCTGTTTTCCATATTGGAGGGAGGAGGGGAGGTCTCATATGCCATATATATACTTTTAAAGATACCAGGTATTTTTCATTTGGGAGGTAAGGAAATGGGACCAGAGAATTACTTGGTCTGCTTCAAGTCTAGATATTAGGCTGGGGTGTAAATGTGAAGTCACATTGATCCTGAGATATGCTTGTGATTTCTACATTCCATGGGTGTGGGACTGTTACTGTGTACTTCTTAGAGACACTATTGACTGGAGTGGCCTTACATCCACATTCACTGAACAAAGTCCTAGCTTATGCCTGTTGTCTTAACTTCTGTCTGGTTTAGCATTTATCCGGGATGTTTGTGTGTTCTTTTTGTTTTTTGTGTACATTACTTCATTCTCTGGTGTACACTGTATAAACCTTTCTTGAAATTGATTGTACAAAGTGACTAAACATATTTCTAGATGGAAGTTAGAAAAGATTAGGTAGCCTAAGTAACAGGTAACCATTCATTGGCTCTAGGTCTAAACATAACAGAAGAGGCAAGGATTAGAAAAGAGGCCTCATGAAGAGTCAAGCAAGACTTTTCTGATACTCTTGATTTTTGTGGCTGAAGGCCACATCCCTAAGTAATAAAATCGATGAAAATATAAGGGCATGGGGCATGTGGGTGGCTCATTTGGTTGAGTGTCTCACTCTTGATTTTGGCTCAGGTTATAATCCCAGGGTTGTGGGATCAAGCCTCATGTTGGGCCCCATGCTGAACATGGAGCCTGCTTGGGATTCTCTCTCTCCCTCTGCCCTGCTCTTTGTCTCTCTCTCTTTCTCTCTCTCTCTCTCTCTAATATTTTTTAAAAAAAGAACTGAGGGCATATTGGCTGCAGGCTTCAACTTCTGGGGAGGAAAGCTAAGGCATCTCTCACACTGCACACATAAACAGGAGCTTTCTGATGTGGATAATAGGCAGTACTCTACTGGGGTGCTATGATCATGTTAGTGAAAGGATTTTAAACACTTGCCAATTCCAGTCATCTAATATAGCTGCTTAGGGCATCATATTGAGAAAGATTCTAGGTTTGGCATGAATGAGGGACATCATTGATTTGGGATGTTGGCTATGGTTCAGGAGCTGAGAACATCTATACTCATCTCAGTACTTGGCCATTCCTGTACTAACAAGAAAAACTTTCAATAGGAGGAACAAAGAACTTTAAAAATTCTTATTCCCACATGGCATGCCTTAGTGGATCTATTTTCCTTTTTGGATTGATTAAGTCTGTAACTCTAGTTGGCTAAGAAGGGCTACCCTAGCTTATGAGACTGCTCTCTTCTACCATTAATCTTGTAAGAGTGGGTAGGGTGAAAGACTGAATGCTATTGCACTAGATCTTTGGAAAATACTCTTTTACCTGTATGCTTTTTCGCTTGGGTCTGTCCTTCCTTGGTTCTGCTTATGGGAATGATAGCTCTCACAATGAGCTAGGATGGCTTTTTATGTAGGCCTTAGTCCACCCAGGAGCACAGAATCAGTCCTTATGATTCAGATATGGTCTAGTCTTTCTCCCAAGGTGGGAAGACTTGGTGCCACCGCTTTCTCTATAGTTATAAACAGCTTTCCTTTAACTAGGTTCATCCATTTGTACCTTGCCTATGGAGGTGGCAGGACTGGTGTCAGACAAGGCAGACAGCCAATCAAAAACATTTTGCCATCTTATCACTACTACCATTAATACATATTTTCCTGGAGGTGTAAGGATTAAAGATAATGTATATAAAGTGCCTAAGACTCGGCTAGCTCTTACACAGTTAACTATTACTATTATCATTATAATAATGACCAATTGTTACCTGAAGACCAAATTTTTCCTCATCTGATTTTATTTTTGGCCAAAGTAATATGTACTATGGTGATGGGTAATTGTCTTGAGAAAATATATGGACAACAGCAAGAAGTGCATATCTCCTCCAAAGACCCATTAGTAAGAACTTCAACACAAATTCCATCCTATACCATATTGTTCACATGAATGCTTTCAAAATGAATGGAAAGTTTGATGTCAGTCATTTTACTTCCTAGGATTTGTACTCTGAAAGGATTTCATTATTTCTCTTTAAAAATATTCTAGATGTCTAGGGTGATCTTCTTCACAAAATCCTTGCTCATCAGTGGGCTGGATGTGAGACATTCACAAATGGTCTTCCAACCATCTGAGAAACCTTAAGGCCCTTTGACAAATAACCTTCAGGATGGTTAGAAGCTGGGCAGTGGGTATGTGTCCTGGCTCCTTTCATGAAAATGGTCACCTTGCCATTACAATGGGACAGAGTGGATGAGAGAGCTTTTGAGAAGGAAGTGGTTTACATTACTAAGAACAACTGTAAATATGGGATTTGTAGATTTGGGTCAATTAGGTTTATATGTTGCCTATTGGTAGAGAAGGAAAAAGGCCATGTTATAAGTGTGTGTGCTTTTAAGATATGCCAATAAAGATGATGAAGGCTCTATTTTCTATGGAAAACTTGGTAGACAAGAAATCTGGGGGTGGTGGCCAGGCCCTGAACTCTGTAAATAAATGTTGGGCCAAAGATATTACAGAGTTTCTGTTTTTACAAGAAGGGAAGATCTCAAAAAGTGGAAGGCCCAAAGACATTGATAACACTATGAGATGGGCCCACTGAGGCATCAGGCAGCCAGGAGAGGAGTCTGAGAATGTGCAGTTTGAGCCCAAGAATGCACTGTGTGAATCAAAAAGGTAATTTATGTGAGCCAAAGGATGTACAGTGTCAATGTCCAGTGTATCAGAAATCATATATTTGAGAAATGATATGAAAATGGATTTGGCCAGGAGAACCAGGTATACCCTAAATTCTGTCTAACTTCCCAACCACTTTCTTTCTCATAAAGAGTCCACGGAAGACATATATGATCAAAAGTACCAAAATAAGACATTATCAGTTAAGGCTCTAGTACTAAAACCTGTTACAGAATTCTAATAAACCAAGTTAGACCATGTGAAAGGATTCCTTTTCCTAGTTAGGACAAACCACATGAATAGCTAATGTTCCACTATATTCAGAGAACTATCCCATCTAGGGCAGATATACCTGGGGTTGCTGGTAATTGTGTGAGGCTTGGCTGTCCCTCTCTTAGGATTCTTCCTACCCTAGGTTCACCCAGCATCCAGCTCTGTCATTGTTTGCTAAGGGCAAGGGATGTTTTCAGGGTGAACTGAAGACCACAAAGGAGAAGGTAGAGGGAGGAATATTTTAGCTGATTGAAGAGGAGCTTTCTGATGGTCAAGCTCTCCATGAGGGAAAGGCTACCTCTGAAGATTGTCAGCTCTCTGTCTCTGGAGGGGAACTAGCCAAGAAAGGTCAACTTTTAGTGGAAATACTGTAGAAGTGTTTACAGCCTCAAAAGAAGTTAGAGCTGTTAGGTCTCATTCCATCTTTAGAATTATGGTTCTGAGTTACTTTCCCACTCCAGGCTTCAATTTACATCCCTTTAAAATTACTCCTGAGGTCCTTTCCTACTCTGTAATAATGATAGACCCTTAGTAATACGGCCACATATTTTGGTACATTGTAGATGAAAAGAACAGAATGAATAAAAGTATGACAAACAAAAGCTGAGGGAGTTCATCATCACCAGACCAGCCTTACAAAATGAGCTAAAGGGAATTCTTTAAGGTAAATGAAAACAATATATGATAACAATAACAATATATGAATGTATTTTTAAATATTTTTTACCAGCAAAGGTAAATTCATAAACAAAGTCAGAATTCTCTAATTTGTAATGGGGATACATAAACCACTTTCAAACTTTCAAGTCATGATAGAAACATTAAAAATAACTATAACTACAATAATTTGTTATTGGATACACAATGTAAATAAGGTGTAAATTATAGCACCAATAACCTAAAATTTGAGGGAGACTGAGAAGTCACTGAAGTAATTGAAGACCAAGAGAAGTAAAAGTATAGCTTTTTGTATGCAATCAATGTTAAGTCATTTTAAACTTAAAACAGGATGTTACAACTCTAAGATATTTTATGTAAGTTCATGGTAAGCACAAGGGAAAGATTTGTAGCAGATATATTAAGATTAAGAGAAAGAAATCAAAGCAAACCACCACCACAAAAAAAATCACCAAATCACAAAGGAAAACAACGAGAGGAATAAAGAAACAAAGAAACTACAAAGCAGAAAACAATAAAGTAAATGGCAGTTGTAAGTCCATACCTGTCAATGATTATTTTAACCATACCTATCAAGAATTATTTTAACCTAAATGGACTTATTCTCCAATCAAAAGATACAAAATGGCTGAATGGATAAAAAATAAGACCCAACAATAGGTTGCCTATAAGAGACTCGCTTTAGCTTTAAGGGCACACATAGGCTGAAAGTGAAGGAATTCAAAAGATATTTCAAGAAAATGGTAACCAAAAGAGAGCAAGTCTATATCAAACAGTATAGATTTGAAGTCTGGAATGATCACAAGAGACCAAAACAAGTCATTATATAATGACAAAAGGGTTAATTTTTCAGGAAGGTAAAAGAATTGTAAAAAGCACCTAAGTATATAAAAAGCATGTAAATATAAATAAACAAAAGAATTGTAAAGAGCACATAAATATAAAGAGTACCTAAATATACCTAAATAAAAAAATTGTAAAGAGCACCTAAATATATAAAGCAAATATTAATAGAACTGAAGATTTATAGCTATAAATACCTGCATTAAGAAAAAAAAGATCTCAAATAAATAACCTAACTCTACACACCAAAGGAACTAGAAAGAAAAAGAACAAATTAAGCCCAAAGTTAGTAGAAGTAAGGAAATCATGCAGATGAGAACAGAAATAAGTGAAATAGAAAGCAGAAAAGATCAATGAAATTAAGAATTTGTTGTTTGAAAAGGTATACAAAATTAACAAAACGTTAGCTAGACTAACCAAGAAAACAAAGATGACTCAAATAAATAAAATTATAAATGAAAGAGTAGATGGTACAACTAATACCACAAATACAAAAGATCGTAAGAGACTACTATGAGCAACTATACATCAACAAATTCGATAATCTAGAAGAAATGCTTAAATTCCTAGAAACATACAACTTACCAAGATTGAATCATGAAGAAACAGAAAATCTGGACAGCTCGATAACAAGTAAGGACATTGAATCAGTAAGCAAAACTGTTAAAAAAAAAAAAAAAAAAAAAAAAAAAAAGCCCAGGACCACACAGCTTCACTGGTGAATTCTACCAAACAGTTAAAGAATTAATGCTAATCCTTCCCAAACTCTTCCAAAATTGAAGAGGTGAGAACATTTTCAAACTCTTTTTATGAAGTCAGCATCAGTCTGACACCAAAGCCAGATAAGAACTCTACAAGAAAAGAAAATTACAGGCCAATATCCTGGATGAACATGATGCAAAAATTCTCAAAAAATTCTAGCAAACTGAATTCAACAGCACATTAAAAGGATTACTATCAAATAGAATTAATTCCTAGGAAGCAAGGATATTTCAACATACACAAAACAATAAATATGATACACCACATTAACAAATGATGAATAAATAGATGCAAAAAAATGCAATAGATGCAAAAAAAAGAATTTGACAAAATTTAACATCATTTTGTGATTAAAAACTTTCAACAGATTAGGTCTAGAAGTAATGTACCTCAACATAATAAAGGCCATATATGAAAACATATATGAAAAGTTCACAACTGGGGTGCCTAGGTGGCTCATTCACTTAAGCGTCCGACTCTTGATTTTAGTTCATTTCATGATCTCAGGGTCATGGGATCAAGCCTCATGTTGGGCTCTGTGCTAGGTGTGGAGCCTGCTTGAGATTTTCTCTCCTTCTCCCTCTGCCCCTCCCCTGGTTTGCACACGCACACATACATGCATGCTCTTGGAAGAAAGGAAAGAAAGAAAGAAAGAAAGAAAGAAAGAAAGAAAGAAAGAAAGAAAGAAAGAAAGAAAGAAAGAAAGAAAGGAAGGAAGAAGGGAGGAAGGAAGGAAGAAGGGAGGAAGGAAGGAAGAAGGGAGGGAGGGGGGAAGGAAGGAAGGAAGGCCCACAAATAACATCAAACTTCTGTTCTGAAAACTGAAAGCTTTTCTTCTAAGATCAGGAAAAAGTGAAGAGTGCCCACTCTCACCATGTCTATTCAACATAGTACTAGAAGTCCTAGCCAGAGCCATTAAACAGCAAAAGTAAATAAAAGGCATCCAAATCAGAAAGAAAGAAGTAAAACTGACTGGTTGCAAATGACAAGATCTTATGCATAGGAAACCCCATAGACTCCACCAAAAAATCTTTTGAAACTAATATAAAAATTCAGTAAAGTTGCAGGACCCAAAAGCAATATATAAAAATAAGTTTCTTTTCTATACACCAATGATGAACTATCTGAAAAAGAAATAAAGAAAATAATACCATTAAAATAGCATCAAAAACAATAAAATACTTATGAATAAACTTAACCAAGAAGGTGAAAGATCTATAAACTGAAAAAATAAGATGATTATGAAAAAAAAAAAGTGAGAAAGGCACAAACAAATGAAAGATGTCCCATGCTCACGGAATGGGAGAATTAATATTGTTTAAATGTCCATACTACCCAAAGTGATCTATAGATTCAATGTAATGCCTATCAATATTCCAACGGCATTTTTCATTGAAACAGAAAAAACAATTCTAAAATTCATATGGAACCACAGAAGGCCCAAAATAGCCAAGGTAATGTTGAGAAAGAATAAAACTGGAGGCATCACACTTCCTGACTTCAATTATATTATAAAGCTATAGTAACCAACATAGTACAGTACTGACATAAAAACAGACACACACCAAAAGAACAGAATTAAGAACCCAGAAATAAATCCATGCATATATGGCCAACTAATATTTGACAAGGGCACCAAAATACACTGTGGGGAAAAGATTGTCTTTTCTGTAAATGTTATTGGGAAAACTGTATATTCACATGAAAAGAATGAAATTGGACTCCTTTTTATACCCCAAAACAAGAGTAAACAAGTGAGACTACATGAAACTAAAAAACTTCTGCACAACAATGGAAAAATCAACAGAACGAAAGAGCAACCCCATGGAATAGGAGAAAAGATTTGTAATCCCTACATCTGATAAAACATTAATAGCCAAAATATATAAGGAATTCATACAACTCAATAGCAAAAAAACAAAAAGTCCTCTTTTTTAAATGGGCAAAGGACCTGAATAGATATTTCTCTGAGAATTTATCCAAGTGACCAACAGGTACGTGAAAGATGCTCAATATCACTAATCATCAGAGAAGTGAAAATGAAAACCACAAAGAGATATCACCTCAGACCTGTTAGAATGGCAATTATCAAAAAGACAAGAGATAATAAGTGTTAGCAAGAATGTGGAGAAAAGGGAACCCTTGTACACTCTTGGTGGTTATGTAAACTGGTACAGCCGCCACAGGAAACAGTATGGAGGTTCCTCTGGAAATTAAAAGTAGAACTATCATGATCCAGCAATCCCACTTCTGGGAATATATATAAAAGAAACAAAATCACTATCTTGAAAAGAGATCTCATGCTCATCACAACATTATTTACAATGGCCAAGATGTGGAAACAACCTAAGTGCCTATCAGCAGATGAATGAATAAAGAAAATGTGAGATACACACACACACACACACACACACACACCTGGAGATAGAGAAGTATATATACAGATGTATAAACCTATAGATGTACATATATACATCTATAGATATAGATGTATATATGGCATATATAGATATATGTATGGGTTTATATGCAGATATGTGTATATATGGCATATATATGGTATCTATGTATTATACACACACACACACACACACACACACATATACACCATAGAATATTATTCATTCATAAAAAAGGGAAATCCTACCATTTGTGACAACATGGATGAGATCTGGGGGCATTACACTAAGTGAAATAAGTCAGAGAAAGATAAATACTGTATGACCTCATCTATATGTAGAATCTCAATTGAACTCCAAAATCAGAAAGTAAAATGGTAATTACCAGGGGCTGGGGGTGGGGGAAATGGGGAGATGTTGGTCAAAGGGTACAAACTTTCAGTTATAAGTTCTGAGGACCTAATGTACAGCATGGTGACTACAGGGCGGCAATACTGTATTGCATACTTGAAATTTACTGAGTATTAAATTTGGTGAGTATTAAATGTTCTCACACCAACACATAAACAGTAACTATTCAAGATGATGGATGTGTTAACTAACTTTATTGTGGTAATCATTTTACAACATGTATATATATCAAATTTTCAAAAAGCATGACACATTTACTATTCAGCTAATATTCCACCTTAAGGAAAGCCACTGAATTTGCTGGTGAAGGGAAATTACAGGAAAAAAAATGAAATGCCAGACCTACATTGTCAGTATTGGAGATAAATATGTGGTTATTAATATTTTAAAAAATAAACATATGTGTATCTGCATATATCACTCATTCTGCCTAAAAATGTTTCATCGCTTCATGCCTTTCCCTTCAGAAATTGTGTGCCTTCACGTAATATATAATCCAGTTTCCCAACCAGCTTTAGGAGATGCCAAATATTTAATGACACCCCACCTAGAAACAATAAATACAGTTGAGTCAGTCTTACACTCCTGGGGAAAAAGATGCTGAAAATTTGATGAAAGGGATTAATAAATTATAACCAGGCTATTAAGATGTGAGTCACTAAAGACTCCTGACACTCTTTTCCTTCCTCTAATTAGAATTAAAAACAGACTCACCTCCCTGTGCTCAGAAGTCCACTCCCTCCTTTTTGAGGTCACTTGGTTGGTCTAGTTCATGGACTTTCATTTAGACATTAGGGTGGCTTTCACCGATGGGCAGTAAGGCTCTGACAGTTGAGAGTCAACGCACTGGTTCCCTGAACCAGATGCTGTGACCATATTGGTGAGATGCCAATCACACAGCTGGGAAGAGGGAAGGCCCAATTTGTGGGCTGTGGGGTATCTTCCCAATCAAAGTGCTCCTGCTGATGGATTTCAGAGCCTGCTTCAAGCTGCCATAGAGCCAAGCTTCCTGTAAGGAACCTTAGAGATTATCTCATCCCACTCTTTTTTTGTGTAAGCAGAAACTGACAAAAGTTTGACAGCTCTCTCTCAAAGGAGAGGGAGCAAGTTGCCTGAAATCATGCAACTTTCAATGGCAAACTTCACACAAGAACCCATCTCTTGCCCCCTGGACCACTGCTGCTCTTTCTACATCTATTTCTACATTTACTGTGGGGGCCCGAATCCAACAGCTCTATGCTTCCTTACCTGATCACTAGACCAACTGTTTATAATACAGGCATCAGAGAACAGCTCCAGGTTCAGGTATGGGAAGACAATCCCAGCACCCCACTGTGGTGAAACATCCATGGCTCCACCCTCTGAATACCTGATGTGGAGCTCTGACATCATACTCATTTGGTGTGGGTGCAGAAGCTGACTCTCTTATTTGCCTTTGTATCTCAGAGCCTGGAACAATGCCAGATAGAGGAGTCCTCAGGGGAAAATTGTTTAAATTAATGAATCATGAGAGTTTGTCTAATTTTAGAAACTCTCTCTCTCTCTCTTTTTTTCTCATGCACAATTACTCAATGCCAAATTATTAAAAAGTGCATTTTCCTCCAATGTTTTATGGATTCTGCTTCAAGACAGTCTTTCAACAAACATTTGGTCAGGCTTACTGCATAGCGAGGTACTAGGTAAAGAGAAATAAAACAGCCCCTGTCCTCAGGGGCTCACAGTCTATCAAAGAAGACAGATGTCCAGATGGTAGTAATCTGGGATGAAGGTGCAACGTGAGAGAGGTATATCATAGAAGGGACATGTAGACCAGAGGCAGGCGCAGGGGTGAAAGCTGAGCTGAGCATTCAAGACCAAGTCAGTTGGGGAAATAGCAAGGAGGGATGTTTCAGACAGAAGGAACAATGTGTGCAAAACCATGGAATGAGATGGCATGAGAAAGCATGGCCAAAGACATAGAAAAAAATGAAATTGGCAAATTGCAGAATGTTCTACAAATAAAATTTAAATTTGTTTCTTCCTCTGCCTGTCTGCTTTTCCATAAGAGGCCATTGTTGAATAGAGGAAGAAGTGTTGGGTTTGAAACAGGAATAACTCTAAAAATTAATGGTTCCATTTAAAATTGTGGAGTTTATCCTGTAGGTGCCAGGCTCAGTGACACAGATAAGAATGATGGAGGAATTGTGCCTGGGTGGCTCAGTCAGCTAAGTGTCTGACTTAAGCTCAGCTCATGATCTCACAGTTTGTGAGTTCGAGCCCTGCATCAAGCTCTGTGCTGACAGCTCAGAGCCTGGAGCCTGCTTCGGATTCTGTGTCTCCCTCTCTGTCTGCTCCTCCCCCATTCATGCTCTGTCTCTCAAAAAAATAAACATTAAAAAATTTTTTCTTTAAGTGATGGAGGAATTATTACATCTCCCCAGTTACAGATGGGGAAACTGATGCTCAGCGAATATCAATAGTAGTGTGGCTGTTTTGCTTCTCAGTCCTATTTGTTGAGACCCAGGGATGTGCCATAATCAAATCTGGTACCTTGGATACAAGTACAAAGCCATATTATTCCTCCCTCGGTAGGGAGTTTCCTTCTGCCATAAAGAACAGCAAACCCTACTTCTTCCCTGAACTACCCCCATGGTGATCCCTGCCAGAGCACACAAGAATATTGCAGAACATTCCAAAGCATGGGAGAACACTGCCCTGCCCACTCTCCTGCTCAGGCACCTCAGGCACCTCTCAGCAAACTTTCCTCATAGGCCTGGAAGTGCGCTCCCTAGAGGCAGGTGGGAGTGTTGGTGTATTGCCCAGTTTCTTAAATTTTCTCAAGATTTACTCTCACTGTTTCATCCACTTATTTCCTCTTCATATACTTCATTCAAAGCTGCATTCCTCTTACATTAACAATTACTTCATCAATCCTGAAGTCTAGCTCAGTGTCACCTTTTCCAAGGAGACCCCTTCTCCAGTCACATAGAGTTTCTCTCTCCTCTGAGCCTTCTCTGCCCTTGGGATCTTCCCTGCCATTTGTCATAGCACAGTTTACTCTACATCCCACACAAGATTGTGATTCATGGAAGATAAGGACTTATTTTAATTCATCTTAGTGTCTCCAACACCCATTGGGTATAAATGTGTTGAATCCCAGAGAAGATTCAAGCCCTGACTTGCCACTTCTTGGGGCCAGTTACAGCTTGCATTAGAAGCTGGTGAAGAATAGGGCCCTTCCCTTGCTCCATCACCATGCAGGTAGGAATGAGGCAAGAGAATGCAGCTAGGGAGGCTTCTTGCTCTTATAAACTTCTGGAAATTCCATGGTCCCCCCCCCCACCTCCAGCCCAGCACTGAGCCAGAAGATGTCACTGAAATGTGACCAATTGTTCTTGATCAGCCCCCACCCACTGCCCTGCTCAGTCCAGGCATGTCTGTCTCCACTGCATTCTGGAGAAAGTATTTGTCATCTTTAGCAAGTGGAAAGCATCCTTCCCTATTTTCCTGCACATTTCCCCCCTTACTGTATTTCTTTGACCTTTTAATGACATTTTGCATGAGAGGGGAGAAAAATGCATATATTTGTATTTCCATCTTATATCCCACCAAAGTTTTTAAGTAGGTAATTTTTTTTTAAGAAACTTTTTCCAACTGAGGAATGTCAACACTATGACCCTTTTGATGCTTATAGACTCGGTCTCTCATCACTGGGTTCAGATCTCCACTCCTCCAACTACTGCCTGTGTGATTCTGAACCAATGATTTGACCTCTTGAAGTCAATTTTCTCATCTGTAAAGTGGGAACAATGCCACCTTGTACTCAGGTTGATTGTAAACTTGAGAAATAATTACAAATTGCTCATAATAGGCACTCAATAAATCATTGCCCTCCTGTGTATGGGAGAGGCAAAATGTATTCTCCGCATATACCTTTCCTTCTATTCTGCCTTTCCATTGAAAAGTGTCTATTGAGGGGCGCCTGGGTGGCGCAGTCGGTTAAGCGTCCGACTTCAGCCAGGTCACGATCTCGCGGTCCGTGAGTTCGAGCCCCGCGTCAGGCTCTGGGCTGATGGCTCAGAACCTGGAGCCTGTTTCCGATTCTGTGTCTCCCTCTCTCTCTGCCCCTCCCCCGTTCATGCTGTGTCTCTCTCTGTCCCAAAAATAAATAAACGTTGAAAAAAAAAAATTAAAAAAAAAAAAAAAAAAAGAAAAGTGTCTATTGAATTGGCAAGTAGACTTTTTTTTTTAGCCTTGGTAAGTTCCATCCACTCAAAAGATTGGACAACCAGTTTCAACAAGTTGAGATGTGAACTTGGCACATGTCATACTTCCCCACTAACCTCAGTGCTAGTATGTCCACGTCAAATCTCCAAACTCAAATCAGTCAGTGGTTTCCAGGCGAAGATGCCAGGCAGAACTCCTATCTCCCAAGTCTCAACAACCACCAGGCCAGAAATAAGAATCACTTAAGAATGTTAATTGAATGCTATAATTATAGTCTATGCATAAATAGGCATTTTGCACTGATATTGTACACTGCCAAGAAAATATTTACTTGGCTAACTCAAGTCCACGACCAAGTCTATTTTTTTCACAACAGAAATAATACTTTAATTTGGCATCACCAGACACACCAGAGTGAATAATCTTGGATATTTCAAACATAATCAAGATGTCTCTTACGCTTTTGCCTTTTTTATTAGTCATATGTCTTCTTTCTTTGCAGGATCTATATGTAAGTCATCTGTGGGTTCCTTTGTGTTCCTTACTGACTTTTCTTGAGATGAGCTGTTTATGGGAGTTTCCTGTGGGGAGGGGCAGGAGAAGTGAGGTGGGGACGTCTGAAACTTTGGTTTGGGTTTCTTGTCTCAAAACACCCCCCTTCATCAAATCCCCATTATTTTCTTTGCACTTGGATGCTTTTTTGGCCCATGCTATTCACAGCAAAGCCCTCTAAGCCATAGGCTCTTTGGCAAATAGCCAATACTGCCTCCTCAGCCTCTTTCCCTGCAGCAGCCCTGGACCAGGAGTCAGGCTCAGACCATGGTCGCGATGATGATGCCTGTGGTGTCTTCTCCAGCACCCATTCTGCAGTTGTTCTCAGGAATGCCGCTGGTCCTCTACAGAGACATTCCTGTTAATCTGCTGACCCACCCAAATTGATGTTATTCCAATCAAAGGCTCCTTTCAGGGTGGGAATCCTCACTTTTAAGACATCTCTTGCTCAAGCCCTGAGGTGGTCTCCATTCCTCTCCTATTTCCCTCCCATTACACAGTATTTGGTAGGTATGCTTCACTGTTTATGGTGTGGATCCGTGGCTTTTTCCTCATTTTATATAAAATGAAGGGTTCCCCCCCCCCGCTCTTTTTTTTTCACTTGTTTTCAATTGGTTTCTAGGAAGGGAGGAGAATGAAAAATGCCTTTGTGCTGCCACCTTTAACCAGAATTCCCAAAGGCCTTTTTAAACCCAAACCCCCTCATTTCATTCTTATCCTGCTGTATGGTGTCTATTGCCAATTGCTTCCAGCAAGCTGTGAAATAAGGCAAGGAATACAGATGTAAATTTGAAAATGCCTAGTTCTTCCACTCGCCCTTCTCTAAATTTTGATGCCCGTTCATCTCTTTGGAAGTATCTACATTTTTTAACTTTCTTTTCTGTCATTTCTCTCATTCAATCTGGAAACTCTTCTATTCTCTAAAAGAGGCCAAAGAGATATTCTTGGAGGCCTCTCCTCTTCTCCTCTAGCCAGAAGAGCAAACGGCACTCGTCAGAGATGTAATTAGTTCTCTTGCCTCACAGCCAAGCCTCATGCCCTGAATCTCTCAACAAGCCTCCAGAGTGATGTGGTTCCCCTCGAAACTCTCGAAACCACTGCCATGGAAACTGCCTCTTTCTGGTCTTGATGGAAAGGCTTCTGGAAGAACTGCTTTTAGGCAACCCACAACATGCTCCTTCCTGTACTGCTATATAGTACAGAGGTGAGCCACTAGTCAGCCCAAGAGCCCCTGCACTGCTTCTACCCACATCCCCCGGGGGGGGGGGGCGTTGCACAGCATAAGCATGGCAGGAGCAGCATCCTGCTCCCCAGACTTCCCACCTGCTTCCTGCACCTGTTTTCCTGGATTCCTGATCCAAGGGGAAAGAAAAGATGATTCAACCTTGCATGTATGTTTATCCTGCTGGTGGAATGTCATTAAATATGGAAAATCATGCAAGTAGAGCTCCAAAGAAATGGTTCACTGAATTGACAATTCCCCCGGATTCATTGTGGTCACAGCTGGGAAATCTGGTTCCTCAAAAAAGATACTTTCAGGATCCTTCCAGAGTAATAGGAGTGAGGAGAAAGTCATGACCTCTCGCTGGTGTGAACAAAACAGGAGGCGTAAGAGCCCAAATAGAACAACAGTAACTTCTACTAAGACTGCCATTGATTCTATTCAGGAGCCTCTATTCACAGCAACCATGAGAGGCACGGTTTACACCTTGTCTCAATTAATCCCACAAGCAGTTACCTCTATTTTATGCAGAAAGATGTAGAGGATTCTGGTAGAAAATGGAAGGGACCATAGGAGTATTTTTAAAGAGTGATTACACTGTTGGTGACTACTTCTTAAATCAAAATGTTTTAATGTTTGGCTTGGAGTGAATCTTCGGAGAAGGTGCAAATTGAGAGGTTAAGGCTGAACTTGAAGTTATGTCTTTCAGCACTTAAAGGTTGGAAACCAGACTCTCCAGAGGTGCATCTGAGTATGAGAATAGAGCCTGTGTCTCTCCCGGGCCAACATGCACTCTTCCCACGGTCAGTGTTGACATGGGAATGGCAGCTACACAAGTGGAAACACTTAAGTGCATCATGGAAGTTCCATTTTTGTCCCTGTGACTGCAAATCTGACTAAGTAGTACTTCCCAACTCAAAGATCGCAGGACTTTTGAACTAGAAAGATTCTTACAGATTCTAACCCCTGCATTTCAAAAAGACAACAGGCAAAGCGCTTGCTCACTTTATTTTTTGAACCATGTGCAAGCAAACAGTATCATAACCAAGAAATTTCCTCTCTGATGTTTTCATACGCTCTCTAATATTGAAAAAAACTGGGGGTGGGGAATAGTACAGAAATGCAGTCCCAAGGTAGATGCCTGCAGTCTTAAGGGAATGTTCAAAGAGAATCCAGACTGAGTGGAGAAGGCACGGAGGACTGGGCACTGATGTGGGAAAACACCAGGGAAAAGCAGGGGTGCTCCACTCACTAGGGATGCAAGGAAGGTCACATTTATTTATTTTGCAGGTTAAATTAGATCTGTTTCATGGCCCCATCCACCAAAAGCAGAAGGTCCAGTATCTTACCTTCATGGCTCCCTCCCCTCCCCTAGATTGTATGAAAACTCCAAAGACTTAGACATTTAGAAACTCTTGTTGAGGGTCTCCTGGGTGGCTCAGTCAGTTAAGTGTCTGACTTCAGCTCAGTGAGATTGAGCCCCACATCAGGCTCCTCATTCACAGTGCAGGAACTGCTTGGGATTCTCTTCCTCTCTCTCTCTCTCTCTCTCTCTCTCTCTCCTCCCTCTCTGTTCTCTCTCTCTCTCTCTCTGTTCTCTCTCTCTCTCCTCTCTCCTCTCTCTTCTCTCTCTCTCTCTCTCTCTCCTCTCTCTCTCTCTCTCTCTCTGCCCCTCCCTCACTCTCTCTCCCTCAAAAACAAATAAATAAACTTAAAAAAAAGAAACTCTTGTTGGACAGGGAAAATCCCCTGTGACTCTCTTGCACAGACACTGGAAATGATCCCCCACCATCTGCCTAGTATCCCCTCACCATCCATCCAGTGTCCCCTACCATCTCTCTATCCAGTGACCCATCATCCATCCAGTGCCCCCCACCATCTGCCCAGTGTCCCCCACCATACATCCAGTGTCCCCTACCATCCATTTAGTGTCTGCCTACTTCCATACAATGATGCCCACTATCCATGTAATGTCCCCCACTCTCTACCCAATGTCCTCCACCATCTATCCAGCGTCCCCACCATCCTTCCAGCATCCCCTTCCATCTCTCTATCCAGTACCCCTCACCATCCCTCCAGTGCCCCCCACCATCCATTCAGCATCCCCCACCATCTGTCTAGTGCTACTATTTCCTGCAGAAAAGTCTTACTTACCCCGTGCCCTGCAAGGCCAAAATGGCCCTTCAAAAGGAGGTCATGATGGTTCAGGCATCTACCCAGGATGTAAAAGACTGATTCCACCCTCCTAGGAATCCACCAGGGGTCAGACTACTTACTTCTTCAACCCCATTAACTCTTGGGCATAGTCCACTCTTTTCTCCCATAGGTGTGTTTGTGAACTCATCAAAAAAGGCTCAGAACTCAGAAAAAGCCCACCCCAGGTGAAACCTTTTTTTTTTTTTTTAATGTAGCTGTTCAGGTTGGGGGGAGGGTTATTTTTTGTTTGTTTGTTTTTACTGGGCATTTTACAGAGTGCCAGACATTACTCATATGCTGTTCAGTCCTCACAGTGCTTTGCAGCTTACCCAAGGTCACTTGGCTAGAGCTGAGATTCAGATTCAAATAGGACTTCCCAATGTACAGATCTGAAATAGCACATTCTGGCTTCACTGATGCTAAATTTTGTGAACCCCCAAATATAGAGTTGAACAGGCAAGCTTCATCTAGAACTGCTAACATTTCCATTTCCTCCAATAGAGCAGAGAAGTGGAAGTTCTCATCATTGGAAGGTCTTCTACAGCACAGATAAAAATTACCTTCCCTCAGTTTCTCCTAGATATCCTGGCTATAGCCTCCAGGGCCACACACAACCAACCCAATCCCTCTTCCTCCTGGTAGAGTTTCAGAGTCTGGATGGAAGCTCTCCAATCTTCTTTCTGTCTTTCCGTTGCCACCTAGTCATTCCCAGATTATTCCACCCTTTTATCTATGGCTGATTTCAACCCTTTGCCTTTTATTTTTGGTGTGCAGCTGGGTCGTAAGGGAGTTATGAAAGAAGTATCAACTATTGTCAGAGCCATTACTGGGCATTTGTGCTGATCCTCACCCTACTCTTTGGTAAACCCTACCAGGTGCCAGACACATTTGAACAGAACTCATAGGCGATTTAGGAAATCCTTGAAAAACCTGCCTACTGGGTAACAAGATGTTTACCTGTAATTACCTCAGAGCAAAGGTTAAGCACTTTGGAATATTGAAGACATTTTAAAAGATTATTTTCAAAATTTGCAAGAGGGGAAAATATGAGAACATCTGTTCTTTAAAATCAGTATAAAATATTCATGCACAAATAACTTAAAAATACTGAGTAGCAAATCTATTTGGAGTTATTTGGGTATGTGAGTTCAGAAAGTCTCCGCTGGGAAGAGAGAATTTTCCCTAAGAGTTCCTTCCTAAATCTTTTTATCTTACAATTTTCTTTATAATACTACACCTTTCCTCAGGGATTATTGCCATGATATTTAAATAGGGTTTTTTTTTTATAATAAGGGTTTTTAAAAATAGATCTTTCTTGGCAAGTGAGAGAACTTCTTTTGGAACTGTTCTAGTCTCTGAGATAAACATTATGTAAAGGAGTGTTTATACCGTGAACCCAGAGATTCACCTGAAGCACTATCATGCCCTCTACAGATCAGCTTCACATTTATGAATTTTGTTCTAACACCAAATGTGGGAAGGCCTTCGGAAGGCCCCTGGCTCTTGAACATTTTGCATCATTTCCAATGCCTGTGTTACTCTCCATGTAAGGACTCTTGTTAGAGTCTACTAATCTTGACATGATCTTGGTGACTTTTTGGTAAGGTCAGAACAGAATTCTCTTAGATACTAAAAGATCTCCAGTCCTTTTTTATGTGCAATTCTATTTGACAGTGTTTGGACTGGATTCTACTGAAGGATAAACTATGGACCTGACCCGCTTTAGAAAATTTATGATGCCCAAATAAGATTGCCAGATTTAGGGGAAAAAATATCCAGTTTGATTTTAATTTCGGATCAACAACAAAATTTTCAGCAAATATGTCCCAAATACCGTATTTCATCTGGCATCCCTATGCCCAAACTCGGTGTCAATGGCTTATGTTAATTTTCCCTAACAAACTGTAGAAATATTTCCATTGTGTGGTAGAATAAAAACTCCAACTATTTTTTAAATCCCTATTAAAGACATAACAAATCCTTTCAAAAAAAAAAAAAAAAAGGAGCCTGTGCCAATTGAGGCATATGGCTAGTCTCACCCAATGTATGTGCTTCGCACGGAATTGGAATCTGGGCCTCTACTCATTTGTTAAGAGTTGATAATTGGGGGAAACTACAAATGAGCTCAAAACAAAACAAAACAAAAAAGATGAAAATGGAAGGAAATGATCTCAGCACCCAAAGAATGGTGAAGAGTTCAGAGATCTTGTGTCTTGCCACCATTTCCCCCATAGCACTGTGTCCAATACACAATAAATACTTGTACAATAATGTATAGATGAATGAATGAATGAATGAATGAATGAATGAATGAATCATGGTCAAAGTCTCTTTCTCAAGCCACTGCTACAAGATACCTAGAGACCTTTCAGATCTCAGAATTGTATTAGTCTCCAATATGAAAAACTAAGCTTTAAAATGTGTGGCTGTGTGAGTGAATGAGTTTTAATAAGAGACTCTGCTTCTTACCTGAGATAAAATAGATAAAATAGACTGAAGTTTGAATGAGAAATCACATAACTGTTTCCAGCAGAGGAAGCACTACTTATGATGAAATAGTTTCAGAAATATTGACCACTGCCACCACTACCACCACCACCCTGACCCATAATTTCCTATTGAAGAGGGACACTCTGTGTTGAAAGGTTGAAGTGCACAGTAGAAGGCCAAGGATCAGAGAATCTTAACAGAACAAGTGGAGCAAAGTGAAGGGGGATGGGATGGGATGAGATGGACTAGGACAGAGAGAATAGAACTGGGACCCCTGTACTGAATAGTGATAAAAATGTCAAATGCCAAGATTTTATTTATGTTCAGATGACATCTTAAAGGCATGGTTTGTCTTCTGTCTTTCAAACATAAGAACTTTGCAATCAAGTGTTATAGGTACTTTTGAGAGATCTACTAAAGTACTGACCAGAAATTTTGCTGCAAGTAATTGGGCATCAGGATGGATGTTGTTTAAGCAACTAAATGGAGATCCGTGTAACATTCTTATGCAAAGCCTGTGAAACCAAAAATGTTTTAAGTTTTAATCACTTCAGCTGAGCATGCACCAAAGTTGGTCTCTTTCCTACTATTCTTTGATCCTTGAATTAGTGATCACTTAAAGAATTTGATGTATATCTGATCAATTTCATGAGAGAAAACACCAGCCAGAAAAATGCAAGTAACCAATACACATTTCTTTCTGTAAGGGGGGGGGGATTATTTCCATAAAAAAGAACCATAATCCCTTTTTTCCATGATTCAGATAGATAAAGTTTTTATTTTTATCATATAAATGCACATTTTCATAGACTTTTATTGTTGTTTTGTTTACCAAAATTCACTTTGCAGCTTCATCAACAAAAAATTCAATGTGGAGATTTTATTTTCCAAAGTTGATTGAAGCAAATATGGATAGTGAATGGTCTCCAATTCTATATATTAGGTTTTAAGGATGTATTTTCTGTACTGCGCTGAGCAGAAAACAGCTATTATGTAAAGCCATTTAAAGAAGCAAACAAGCTTTTGTAATCTGTTCTTCAGCAGTAAGTTCTTCAGCAATACACATATAGTTGCCTCAATAAAATGAGCCACTGCTTTTATTTGATTTGAAATTTTATTTGAAAATGAAAAATGCAAATTTTTAACTTAAAGGAGTATGTTGAGCAGGTCAATCTGGTCAACATAAAGAATTGAATTGTATTGTATTTGCTTGGAGATGTAGTACTGTCCATTCTTACCCAAAAACGTACATGAGGTAATATAACCCAAAACACATGTGCAAGTATAATTAAAAATACTGAGAAGGGACAACCTTTTAGATATTTGAAGTCAACTGATATTTCTCCTGAAGTTTGGGGGTTTGTTGGGTTTTTTGGTTTTGTTTTGTTTTTACTAAAACACACAGCTTTTTCAAGCATACTTCACACATTGTGATGTCAGTACCTGTCATGGACTGAACGTTTGAGTCTGTCAAAGATTCATATGTTGAGGGACACTTGGGTGGCTCAGTTGGTTGAGCGCCTGACTTCAGCTCAGGTCATGATCTCACAGTTTGTGGGTTCGAGTCCCGTATCAGGCTCTGTGCTGATAGCTCAGTGCCTGGAGTCTGCTTTGGATCCTGTGTCTCCTTCTCTCTCTGCTCCTCCCCCGCTCACTCTCTGTCTCTCTCTCTCTTTCAAAACTAAACATTTAAAAAAATGTTTTTTAATTCATATGTTGAAATCCTAATCTCCAATGTGATGGTATTTGGAGATGCAGTCTCTGGGAGGTGATTAGGTCACGAGGGTGGATCCTCATAAGCAGGATTACTACCATTATAAAAGAGACCCCTAGGGGCGCCTGGGTGGCGCAGCCGGTTAAGCGTCCGACTTCAGCCAGGTCACGATCTCGCGGTCCGTGAGTTCGAGCCCCGCATCAGGCTCTGGGCTGATGGCTCGGAGCCTGGAGCCTGTTTCCGATTCTGTGTCTCCCTCTCTCTCTGCCCCTCCCCCGTTCATGCTCTGTCTCTCTCTGTCCCAAAAATAAATAAACGTTGAAAAAAAAAATTAAAAAAAAAAAATAAAAGAGACCCCTAAGAGCTCCCCACCTATTATTGAATAAAAATGAAAGTTAATGTGCCAAGACAACATTTTAAAGGATTTAAAAATTTTTTAATGTTTATTTTTTTTTGAGAGACAGAGAGTGCGCAGGGGAGGGGCAGAGAGAGAGGGAGACACAGAATTGGAAGCAGGCTTCAGGCTCTGAGCTGTCAGCACAGACCCCAATGTGGGGCTCAAACTCACAAACGGCGAGATCATGACCTGAGCTGAGGTCGGATGCTTAAACCAACTGAGCCATTCAGGCGCCCCTTAAAGCATTTTAAGGTGCTTTGCTTTTCCCCACATCAGATTTGTCCTTTTCAGCCAGAAGGCCATTGCCTTGTGGAGAATAAGACTGTTAAAGCTGCAATGCAGAGAGAAAAGATGTTAGTTCAAACTTTAACTTCCAAATTAGGATCTGTGAGAATCAAGAATTTCATTTTCAAAAGCCAAGTTTTGGGTGGAGAAGAAAAACGTACGGGCCTCAAAGAGCCTAAACTTAGAGGGCTCAGTTTTTTTGTGTTTGTTTTGTTTTTGTTTTTGTTTAGAGGTTTCAGTTTTTAGTGTTCACCATTACCCATTGAGCAGGTAGAATGCAGGACGTGAGTACAAATAGCAAATGACGTGGCCTTTCTGGTAGCTCTGAGTCCTCCACTAGAGCTCAGGGAAACATGGTCCTTCCCTCTGAAGGACACGCAGGCATGGAGAGCTGGAAGGGGCGGTACAGGGCTTCCTCCAGTCCTCTCTGCCTACTTTCACATCGACTCTACTGTAGTTGACCTTGGGGCTCGAAATACCTACAGGGCCATTTTCTCCTGGAATCCCTGATGATGACTTGCCCACCCCACTGTTGTAGGCTCTCTCACCCCTGATTTGTAATTAAATAATATTAACTAATTTAAGTATGTGTATATTTTTTAAATGCACGAAGCCTAAGTGTACAGTTGAATGGGTTTTCACATCTAGACAGATCAGGAAGCACCCCAGAATCCCTCCTAGTCCCCCTCCCAACCAATAATGCCCCCTTCCCAAAGGTGACCAGTATTGTGTCTTCTGTCACCAGAGATTAGTTTTGACTGTTTTTTAACTTAATACAGTATGCATCCTTTTGTGTCTGGTTCCTTTCACTCAATATTATGTGTATTTTATTCCTCTACATGGTCACCTATAGCTGTAGTTTATTCATTTTCATTATTGAAGAGTATTGCATTGAATCAATGTCACAATTTCTCTCTCTCTCTCTTTTTTTTTTTTTTTGTTCAACTGATGATGGATATTTGAGTGTTTTATGGGTTTGAGCTACTACAAATAGCAGTGCTGTGAACATCCCTGATCGTATTTTCTGACTCCCACATTCACACATTTCTGTTGGATTTATACATAAGAGTCAAATTGCTACTGGGTCATAAGCTATGTGTATATTCGGCTGTAGTACTTGCTGATAAGCAGTTTTCCAAAGTAGTTGTATTTGCTTGCACCCTAGGAAATTGTAATCTTTGCAGGTCAAAGCTGAATGTCAGTAATTTCAAAGGCTCAACCTCCAGTTTACATGTCTCTCAGCAATGTATGAGAAGTCCAGTGTTCCATATCCTCCCCAACATGTGATACTATCAGTGTTTTAGATTAGCCATTTTAGTGAGTGTAGTGTTATCTCTTTTTAATTTTAATTTCCACTTTCATGATGACTAATGATCCTAAGCCCTTTTTCATATTTTTATTGGGCCATTTACATATCTTCTCTTTTGGAGTTCTGTTCGAGGTTTCTTGCATTTTTATTTATTTATTTTTAATTTTTTTAGAGAGAGAGAGAGAGAGAGAGCACATGAGCCAGGGAGAGGGGCAGAGGGAGTGAGAGAGACGGAATCCCAAGCAGGCTCCATGCTCAATGCAGAAACACGAGGCTCAATCCCAGGACTCTGGGATCATGACCTGAGCCAAAATCAAGAGTTAGACACTCAACTGACTGAGTCATCCATGTGCCCCTAGATGTCTTGCATTTTTAAAAGATTGGATTGCCTCTTTTTTGATTGCCTGTGTATGTTGCTTTTATATTCTGGACACAAGTTCATTGTCAATACATGTATTGCAATGTCTTCTCCCATTTAGTGGTTTGCTTTTCACGTTCTTCTTTTTTTAAAAATGTTTGTTTATGTTTAAGAAAGCACAAGCAGGGGAAGGGCAGAAAGAGGGGGACAGAGGATCCAAAGCAGACTCTGTACTGACAGCAGCAAGCCCAATGTGGGGCTTGAACTCACAAACTGGGAGATCATGACCTGAGCTGAAGTTGGACACTCAACTGACTGAGCCACCCAGGCACCCCTCACTTTCTTAATTCTTAATAGTATATTTGATGAACAGAAGTTCTTAGTTTTCATATAGTCCAATTTTGTAATATTTTCTTTTTGTTTAGTGCTGCTTTCATCCTAATATCTAATAACTCTTTGTCTACTCCAAAGTCATTAATATAATCTATGTCATACTTCTAGAAGCTTTATAATTTTAATTTGTAGCTATAATCCACTTGGAGGTGATTTTTGTGTAAGGTGTGAAGTGGGTGACAAGATTCAGATTTCTTCCATATGAATATCCTATTGATACAGAGTCATGTATTGAAGACAATTTTTTTCTTATTGTACCCAGTGTCCCCTTTGTCATAAACCAGGTAACTAGACAAGTGTTGGTCTATATCTGGATTTTCTATTCTGTACCACTGGTTCCTTTATGTGTCTTTTACCAATATTACTCTTGCAATTACTATAGCTTTAGCTGGAAATGTAAGCCTTCCAATTTCATTCTTCAAGACTACATTAGGTATTCTTAGGTATTCTCTGTGCTCTGTGTCTCCATATAAATTTTGGAAGCAGCTTGTTAATTTCCATACACACACACACACACACACACACACACACACACACACACACATCTGCTGACATTTTGATTAGGCTTATAATAATCTATAAACTAATTTGACAAGAAGTGATAATATTGAGTCTCCTAATCCATGAGTGAGGAAGAGGCCTCCACCTGTTTAGTTCCTCTTATGAAGCAGCAAATGCTTCAAGAGAAAAAGCAATGTCAAATGGCAGCCTCATCTCAATGAGCCTTCCTTGTTTCAAGAACCTTGACACTCCAAATCCTGGTTCCTTGGTAGCTCATCAACAACTTTAAACAGTTATTTTCTCCTACTTGTTCTTGAAAGGGGATTGTTCTGATACAAGCTTGTCCATCAAAGTGAAAGTGAGCATAAAATGGGAAGGAGAAGTGGCATAAGGCAGGAGTCAGCTATCCCCCAAAACTGAGTTCAAATCCAGGTTCTGAGGCTCTATTTGTGAATAGGCTTGTTAACAAGCCTCAGTTTCTTTTACAAATATCGGATTAAAGACAGAGGCAGGAGATGATGGGGTGTATTCAGGGAATGGCTATTCTTCTGGAAGAAGGATACATACAGGAAGAGAAGACTAACCGTGCAGGGAGAGATCCATGTGATATTGGCAGTTGTTCTGTGAGCTCACCACACACCAGGCACTGTGCTACTACACACGACTGTCCTTATGTCACAGATAATAAACTAAGGATGAAAGAGTAACTTGTCCCAATCCGAACAATTATCACCCATCAGTGATGGAGCCTGTTTCCATCCAGGCAAGCCTGACTCGGGGCATCTGTTTCTACCCAGAGATGAGCAATGAACCTTGGAGTTTAAACTTTCTCCTACATTCACTGGAGAGCTTTCAGATTTCTTTAAGGTCAAAATGATATATGACTTAGGAAGATCCTTCTGGTCATGCTTGAAAGGTGAATAAATCTCTCAACATCGATTTTATATTTGGATTTCTATGCCGTTGTCTTGTATTCTTTAAAGCAAAAGAAAAAAAAACAAAAAATAAAATGCCTGCAATTTATTAAGTCACGTATCTAAAGAGACCACCACCCAACTTGTTGTAAATGTTATCCGTTTTCTTGGTTTTCTATTTCTGTCTTGAACTTCTGGATTCATAATTCCTATGAAACAAAAGTACATCTTAGGAAATGGGTAGATGTGCTGTGTTATATCTTCTCTCTATATGTGGGTTCCTTTCTGACCTATTTCCACATGTTTAAGACTGCTGCTCTTGTTAGCTATATTGTTTTCATGTTATTATTACCTTTAATTGCTTTAAAAATCTCTCAACGGCAAAATCTTGTCAACACTTCTATGCATGTCTTCTGCTGGCATGGGGGACTTTAGATGCTATCGATATTTTTAATAAATTAATTTAATTTCTCTGGTTGTGGAAATAGTGTGCATTTTTTAGCTCATTTTTATGTGAACATCATCTTTTTTGAGATTAATTCTTAATCTATTATTAGCTTTTTCTTTTTCCTTGTTGTCATCTTATCCCATTTGTTCTTTTCATTAAAACCTCGTCGTTGTCTGCCTGTTGGCAGAGACATTCTAGCTTTGCATATTCTAAGTAGGTGATATTATCTAGTGTTGTTTCTTACATACTTAAATACTGCATAAATTTGTCACCTCTAAGCAACTGGGCCAATATTGTTGTCTTTTTATTTTCTAGATTCCTACTGTGTTAGTGTCTTAGTCAGTTCAGGCGACTATAAGAAATTACCACAGACCAGGTGGCTTACACAGCAAACATTTACTTCTCACAGTTCTGGAGGCTGGGAAGTCCAAGATCAAGTGCCGTCAGATCTGGTGTCTGGTGAGGGCCCACTTCCTGGTTTGCAGATGGGTGTCTTCTCATTGTACTTCCACCTGGCAGAGAGCAGAGAGAGACGCATGCTCTGTCCCATCTCTTCTCCTAAGGGCACTAATCCCATTCATGAAGGTAGAGTCTCTCACATTACCTCCCAACACTACCACACTGGGGGTTAGGACTTCAACATATGCATTGGGGTGGGGGGGGGGGCACAAACATTCAGTCCATGATGCCTAGGCCTGATGTTGAAATGGTCTCTTGACTCACAAAGATGATTTGATTGGATGCTACTTAATTGGCTGGCTTCTGGAGATATTTACCAGGCCTGTGAATTTAATGGCTTGGTTGCCTATTGGGTCTATTATTAAAGTGATTTTTTAAATCAGTTGATAGTGAGGATTTTCAACACGATTTCATGCATCCTAAAATTACAGCAATAATAATAACAGCAATAGTAATAAATGTGAGTATTTATTATGCGTCCAACCCTGTGCTAAATGCTCCTCATACATCATCTCATTTAATCCTCCTGAAATAAGTATCACTGACCCCCTTAACACAGCGTAACACCAAGCCAGACACTAAGTGGCAGAGCATGATTCAAACTCAGGTCTTTCTGACTCCAAAGTCTGTGTGCTCTGCTCTATTTAGCATTAGCACCATATGACCCAGGCTGCTTTTCAATAATGATGACAATTTGATTGAACTCCCCCTCTCTGATCTTTGGCTTTGTTAGTGGCTTTCTGCCCATTGTCTTGCCGTATAAAACCGTTCAGCATTTCTTTCAAGCATATAAAATAAAAACCGAGTGAGAATGTTATGGCAAGAATGGAGATAATTCAGAGTTTCGAGTCACATCAACATTCAAATTCTATTTTAAAGTCCATGCCATGATTGACTTCCTCCGGGCTAAAATCTTTTCTGTAATTTTTCTATATAGGTACTCCGTGTTGGGCATGGAGGCTCCCAGAGATTCAGTTAACCATACAGGGAAAGTTCTAGGCCTTGTTTTCTGGAAACTTGTGCTGCACCTCTGGACGCAAAAGACAATATAGCAAGCACCTGGAGTGGCGCATGCGCCCCAACCCTGGGCTTGCACCACAAGGGAGCGCACACAGGAGCTCCGAGAACAGGTGCATGAGGACAGCACGAACGGAGTCACCCAGGCAGAGGCCACACCACGTATGCGCCCATACGTTGTCTGCCCCTCTGGTCCTGGGCAGCCGCCACCAGCCCCAGCCTGGACCCCTGCACAGAAAAGCAACCCTCTTCGGCCCCTCTTCGGCCCCTCTTTGCCGCACTGGCTCCGACTATGGTCGCTAAAATCCCATCCTTCTAGTAGGTCATCCTTCCAGCCTGTCAGTTTGATTATGAATTTGTGTAATCCAGTATTTCAGACAGGACTCCCACTTTTGTTTTATCTTGTAAACTGTAGAACACATTTTCAACATTTTCACAGGGATTTTACTTAGAACATTCAATAGGTCCAAAGATAGAGTTTAGAAGCATAGAAAAATCCTCCTTACAGGTTTATCCTGAGTAATTAACAGGTTATGGATTCATTTATGGTTTAAAAAAAAAAAAGCTCCACAAGAAAACACTGCTTTCCTACCTCAGAACCCCTCAGGTATCTCTCCTCTGGGGGCCTCTGAAGGGAACCATTAAGCAATATTGAGGCACATCTGGGTCTTCTTGGCATGAGACCATCCACTAGCCAAAATGTTGCTCACATTTTAATACTCCCCCTTCTTCTGGCACTTAGCATAGCTAGAAACAGCCTTTGTATTTCTTTTTCTCATCGTTTTTGCAAATCTCAGATTAAGTAGGGTTTTATCCTCCACGACTCATCCTTCTAAGTCTCTGTCATTTCTTATTTTCAGCTCCGTTTCTAAGCTTCTGCTTCCATCTGTGTTCCAAAGCTTTTTATAATGTGTGTTCACCAGAGAGACCCCGGGGCAGTTATATCGATTTCTTTAGATGATATAAGAAGAGTTCAGGCAAAAAGAATCACTATCAACTGATCTTTAGCCTTTGCTTCCTGGGTCTTCCCCCCCCCCCCATTTCTGTCTCTGTCTCTGTCTCTGACTCTCTCTCTCTGTCTCACCAACTCTGCTTGGATCACTGTTACCACCATCACTCCTGGTACTCCTGGCTCTTGCAGCTGAAGGGCAAAGCATTCCTCTTTCCCCTTAATGGAAAAGAGACGCCAGCCTTCTCTCAACTCCTCACCTCACCAGGCTCCTTCCTGCCTCAGGGCCTTTGCATGTTCTGCCTCTGTTGGGAACACTCTGCCCTCCCTCTCCACCCACTCACACATTTCCCTACTACAGCCTGACTCCTCATCTGGCTCCTCTCCTCTCCTATCCTTCAGGTCTCTGCTTTCAGGCCACTTCCTCAGAGGGGCTTTTCTGACCAGACCTCCTCTCCCCGGGTCAAAATGACATCTTCTATGTCACTCTCAAGCATACCACCCTGTTCTTCTCCCTCACACCATCTATCACGCTTCCAATTATAGGCATAGTTGTGTTTGTTCCCCACATACCCTGCTCTCCACTTCATGTCTGAGCCCCATGGAGGCGGGGGCTTATTTGTCATTATAACCACACACCAACCCCAAGGCATGAAAGAGCACACGATCAATATTTAACTGGATGAGTGAATGAACCACCAAATGCTGAATATTTTAGGAACATTTTCCTAGAAGGCAGGAGAAAAACAACAAATTTAAAGATGCAGTACCTGAGGAGTTTAAAGAATACTCTCTCTTAATGTAACTGACCATTTGAGCCCAATTAGCTTCGGTGGGTTATCACATGGAAGAAGCTAATGCTTGGGTAACCTACCCCAGTTTGCTCAGGGCTGGCTTGGCGTTAAAACCGGAAGTCTCACATCTCAGGAAACTTTCCTGTCCCAGCCAGTCCAGGATGGTTGATGGCCCTACCTAGCACAGCCCTTGTCTTAACCTCTCCTGGAATAAAAGAATAAGTTTTCCTGAATGTCTTCTTTTAGAACCAAGATGAATTAGTTTTTGTGGACTTTCTAGCTGTGCAAAAATCTTCTCTTTAAATGAGATGATATATTTTGGCTGGAAACCTGACCTGGGGCTGGGCTTTTATTTTGGTTGGTGTTTCGCCAGGGTGTATATACTCAGGGACCATGCGTTCTGCTTTCTCCTAGAGTGGCTGATGCTAAATATGGCATGTTTTTTGTTAAATTGAGCTGTACAGGATAACGTTTTTCTTCTTCCATAAGTTGTTAAGATCTTTTCTTTCCACACGGACTTCAGGAATTTTTGGCCACTAATTATCTGGGTGCACCTTTATTTGGTTTCTTTTTGCAGATTTTCTTGAGTTGTTTCTACAATAGTTCTTTGGGAACAGTGTTGTAAGAATTTTTCTTTGTTTTCTTCCTACTTCCCTCCTATTTCCTCTTTCACTTCCTTCAAATGTACCTATACCTTGGGGAACATTCCTCTTCTGCCTATCTTCAGGGCCCTCTCTTGTTTTAAAGCCCAGCTTATGGAGTTTCTTGGCTCTGGTGGTCTTTATGCTCTTTTCTGTGAACCTAATTCCTTTTTCTTCCTGTTGGCTGGTAATGATTTCCAGTTTGCTGGTTATTGTTTCTAGTGTTCGTTTTATAATTCCTTGAAGCTTGTAACTATAAAAAGGGGTTGATCCAAAATCTTCCTGTTTCTAAATCTCTGAGACATGTTCTGTGAGCCATTTCTTTTCTCTATCCTTCCGTCCGCTTCCATTTTATTCCATCTTATAACAGTAACTACTAATAATACCATCTGAAGGTGTCTTCTTTCCTTTAGTGATGTTTTTTTCTTCTTTCCTGAATTAATTTATTAACTCCTCTACTATTTTCTTTCTTTGGGGGTTTGCCTGCCTTGTAACTCAGTGGCCCTTGTGACTGCCCCTATCTAGTTTATTCTAACCTATCTTTCCAGTTTTGCTGTAGAGAGTTGATTACTGAGGCAGAGTCCATAACAACACCACCAGCCACCAGGGGCTATCTCCTCTGGATTTTAGACATGAGGGTTCAGAAGCATCCTTGCCCTTGGGAAGCCAGACCAGTAAGGTGACATGACGTGATATGATAGACAGAGTCTATCCAGGACTTAGAAGAAAAAAACCCTATGAGTGGTTATCTGAAAATCAGTAAATAAGAGCTATGTGTGATAAGGTACAAAAGAGAAGCACTTGGCTACCCAAAGAACTGTCTCCAGCTCATGAATAATCAAAGCAATATGGAAATCTTAATAACCAAAATAACCTGCAGCCACAACAGACTCAGAGGTTTGGTGAGGCCACAGGATTCCTCCATAAAACATGCCCGGCACTATTTTCATTGACTTCAAGACACAGATACATGCTCAGGAAACCTTCAATAACGGAACCATATCGGAAGGACGCAATAGTAGCCCTCGGCTAATGCTGACCTAGCCTCCCTCCCTCCCTCGCCCACCCCTTACTCCCCCTTCCCTACAGTGTCTGCATTCTCTTGGTCTCTCCTGTTCAACTGCCCAGAGCAGGTACCATCTGACGGGACTGGATGATCGACATCCAAGTAGGCGTTTCTCTGTTAGGCAGCCTTTAGCTCCAGCTGGTCCAATCAAAACAGCAGAATTCATTCTGCTCAAAGCATAAAGCTTTGTAAGCCATAAAAAATCGCTAAGAGGCTACTTTTCTCGGAAGGGAACTACATAACTGGCACCTTGGAAGCTGTGTAAGGGAAAATGAGAATTTGAGCAGCTGATAAGACAAGCAAGCAAACCAGTTCTGACCAAGTTAGTTAAAGAGGAGTTGGAAGAGGCCTTCCGAATTTTTCCTATAACACTGCTGCCTTTTTTCTCCACGACTTTTGCTCTGATGCATGAGGTTGAATTAGAAAGTCAATCTGTGACTATGCTTCCATTACGAAAATGGCTAGTTCATTGGCTTTGATTTAGTTATCTATTACTTGAAATATCATTGGCTTCTTCAGCCATCTTTTTGTATCCAAATCCTACTTATCCTTGCAGGCCCAGCCCAAACGCCAGTCCACCGCGAACCTCCCTGGAGTCCCCCAGCTCACCGTGCTCCCCATTTACCACTACCCTAATCACTGCCCACACCGTATTGTGGGTCTTCTCCTACATGGTTATTCTCAACTCTTGACCATGAGCCTCATTTTTGGACCCTCTCCCCACTTCCCCAACATCTGCTGGCATCACCTCTTGAACTGAGTAGGACCTTATGGCAGGCAGAATAGCAATTCGTAGGTTACCTGTTTGGCTAAAGGGAACTGGAGTTTCAGGTGCCATTAAGGTTCTAATCAGCTGGCCTGGAGATCAGAGGATTATCCTCGGGGCCCCCGACTAATCACATGACTCCTTAAAGGTAGAAGAAGAGGCAGAAGAGAGGGTTGGAGTCATGTGATGTGACTCAACCAGCCAGAGGTTTTGAAACGGAGGAAGGGGCAATGAGCCGAGAAATGCAGGCAGCCCCTAGACTGGAGAAGTCAAGAAAACAGATTCTCCCCTTAAGAGTCCAGAAAGAACACAGCTTTTCCAACAGCTTGATCTTAGCCCAGTGAGACCTGTGTCTGACTCTTGACCTACAGCACCATAAAACAATAGATATGTGTTATTTTAAGCATCTCAGTTTGCGGTGATTTGAAGACAAATACGAAGCTCCATAAATATTTGTTTAATTAACCAATGGTAGTCATTTTTTATCATTTTTTATTTCTAAACCAGAATTAAATCAACTCAAACTTCACAGGATCTCACATTCAGAATATTTTTCTTTGTTTATGGAGATGAGCGAAATATAAATCTTTCTTTTTATTGAAACACACATTCAGGGGCACCTGGGTGGCTCAGTCGGTTAGCATCCGACTTTGGCTCAGGTCATGATCTCACGGCTCGTGAGTTTGAGCCCCACATTGACCTCACTGCTGTCAGTGCAGAGCCCACTTCAGATCCTCTCTCTCTCTCTCTCTCTCTCTCTGCCCCTTCCCTGCTCACACTCTCTCAAAATAAATTTTAAAAACACATTCAAAACAATATATATATTTTAGATGTTTAAGAAAGGAGGAAGGCCGTTTATAATTCACCAAGATGCAACTGCTTTCATTTTCTCTTCCTTTTCCATCCCTGATCATAGGTACATGTGATTTTATGCTGAAATAATAGCAATCATAGCCAGAATATAATTGTATATTCTTTTACATTTTGTACTTTATAATAAATATATTTAATAGTTTGGTGTGGCCCTCATAGTTGTGATTATAATCATCGCCTTGAATTGCATTAAGTTGGGGTGCCAGAATTTACTTCCATTCCTATTTGGTGGATTATTGGGTTGTTTCAGGTATTTTTTTCCTTACACTCAGAGAAAATATTGGAGTTAAATTTTGTCTTCATTTAACCTTTGCTTCGGTTGAGTTATCTGCACAGCTGACTTCCCCAGTGGAGACAATGAAAAGAAAGGGTCACGGTGGTCGTGATGTCTGTCGATGAGTATCACTACAGAGACTCCAGACATTGACCAGTTTCACAACTATTTTAGTCAGCATTTGGGGCTTATCGTAGCTGTGTATACTATGACTGCATGCATCGCTAGTCAGGATTCACACTCATTTGCTATTTCATTTGTTATGTTTTTATGGAGCAAAATACACTTATGGCTTTTCTTCACTTACCTATATTATTTTCTATGTTATTTTTACCTATGATTATTTTCTTATAAATATTATTTTCTTATAAATATTATTTTCTTCATTTACCTATATTATTTTACCTATGATTATTTTCTTATAAATAACACTTTAGAAAATGCAGTTCTTAACTTTCTGTCAAAGGTACCTACCTATGCTTGGTCATCTGGTTTGCTTTTTAATTTTATCTGTGGAGGGTTGGATTTATTGTTTGTGTCATTTGTTTAGGAAGCCAAACCAAAACAAGACCCTAACAATGACAAAATGAAACAACTATGTTATCTGAACTCTGTAAAGCAGGTTAGGCAATTCAAAATAAATGGGAACATTTGAAGTAGAGTATTATATGAATAGCCTGTTATGCTGGCTTTCAATTTTGATCTGATAACTTATATAATTTATAACATTAATAGCAATTTATCATTTTTGGCAAAATTCCTGTAGCTTATTTAATTTTCTTTTATCTCCCAACAAAGCTATAATTTGAAAATGAGCAAAAACCTTAAAATTAAATCAATTCAGAAAGAAAAACAACCTCTACTTCTGTCCTACAATGTTTTTTTTCTGATTATAAAAATAGTGTATGTTTATTTTACAAAAATTAAAAATGACAGAAAGGAATTCAAAAATAAATAAATTTCAACTTTGATCTCTCATCATCCAGAAATAACTCCTGCTACGCTGAGGTGTATTCTCTTTCAGTCTTTTTGCCAAGCGTGTGTGCGACTGTATAAAATTTTAATAAATTCTTGATTATACTATTTTGCATCATATTATTTTACGACCTGACTCTTTTTCTGGTGAGCATTTTCCTGTATCATTAAATACTTTTGAACCCACCGTATAACTGAATTACATTATCTCCGTGGGCTAAGTACGCTCTACCTTAGAAGCAGTTTGAATTCCTGAAGGAAGTGTTCACATTCCTTAGTGAAAGATAAGTCCAAGTTTTCTGCCCCTGGTCCTAAGATCGAGTTCACGGAGTCTCCGGGGAGCAGCTCACAACAGAAACAGTCACCTTGTGCGGAAAACCAGAGCTCTGCCTGTGGCCGCTCTACATGGCACATCCCCATCCACCTCCTAAAAGTCCTGGCACACTGTGTTCCAAGGCGCTACTTATTTTTAGAAGATGTTTTCCTCTTGTTTCTGCAGCTGTTTTTAATCACAAGCTTTGAGTACTCCATCCCAAAGAAACCCTGGCAGAGACAAAGGTGTAAAGAAGGAAAGGACAGGACGCTTGTCAAAGCCATCTTACACACCATATTTACGGAAAGGGAACTTATCCACGGAGAATGGCACATTTGTTACTGCATTGTGACAAAAAAGCAGAGGATACATGGCCAGACAGACATGGTTTGAGTCTCCACACAGCCCCTGAATTGCCATCTGGGTGACCTGAGGGAAACTCCTTAGCTGGACTTTAATTTCCTCCCCTGTTTAATAATAAATACACCACTAAATTATAAGAGCTAGATAATCAGGTAAATCTGCTTTGTAAATTATAAAGACTATTTCTATACCTTAATTAGAGAGGGAGAAGGAACTTCTGGGGCATCCTTCTTATGCCTCTACTTTTTATTAATTATGCGTTCACAAGTTATCAACAATAAAACAGACCAACCTGTATACCTAAATGCCTATAAGGATATGAGATCATTCAGAAGGAATCGGACTTTTGAGTAAAATTATGCGAAGAGCGGTCATAAATCCCCAAATTTCAGTGGCCTCCCTCAATAAAAGTTGTGTGGCTCATGAGAACATCCAACACCAATTGTTGGTAGTTGGTGTGCAGTTTTCCAGGGATCCAGGCTCCTTCCACATTGTGGCTCTGTCCTCACCCTCTGGGGCTTCTGGATCCCCTGCCTTCAGCCAGCAGATGAGGAAAATGAAAGGAGGAAGAAGGCACACACCTACGTCTCAATCACCACAACCAGAAAGTGCCATTCATCATTCCAGTCACAGTCCATGGGCAAGAATCCATGTCAGAGCACACTTTGATGCAAAAGGAGCTGGGAAATACAGTCTAGGTTTGGTGGGGGCTAGCCAGCCTTCCATATATATTAATGTAATTAACAGAAGGAAACGTATGCCAAGAATAGATGCTCAGATTGAGCATTACCTAGAGTTCTGGGCTGAAAGTGAATGATAGGTTCTCTTTACGATCGCTTACAGTCTTGTGCACAGCACACTCTTACACACTTATAAAGTGTATAGTCTCATGGCATACTGAATGGCTTGTTTACAGGGGTCTTCAGAAGACTACGTGTGTTCCTGTGTTTATTCACTGATTCTTCATTCATTCAGAATGCATTAGTCAAGCACATACTGTGAGCAAGGAATCTATACCCATGAAAAGTGACACATTAGAGGCCTGAGGCAAGCTCAAGCAAAGAGCTATCCCCAAACACCTCTGTTCCATTTTAGCACTAACACCAACAAATTCTGAAATCAGGCTGCTGACTCAGATCTGGCCTCTGCCTCTGATAGCTGTGTGGCCTTGAGCAAATTACCTAGCCTGTCTGGGCTTCTGCTTTCTTATCTGTAAGACGAGGATGAATGAAGGAGTGCCCGGAACACAGCAAGGGCCCCACACGTGCTAGCTCTATGACCCCCGTCACCACATCTCCTCAATCCACCCCACTCTGTCCACCTATAATAACCCTGCTGGAATGTGCAGTTTGGGGAATTGGGCAAAGAATTTGTTATTCAAATAAATAACTTTTCCTGAACGCACTAGCTGTGAAATCTGCCAGTGAGGATGTGAGAAGTGTGATTATTTTGATGATGGGAAATTGGAAAGAGAATGTTCTAAATCACGGCTTGCCAATCCTTTTCATACAAATATAATATTAATAGGTATCATTTATTAAATACCCACTTCTGTGAAAAATGCAAAAGTGGGTCTTTGTGTATTCTCTTCCATGTAATCCCCACAGCAACCCCATGAAATAGGTGTTATTATCACTTTACAGAATGAACAGCAGTAACAATGAAGATGAGGATCAGAGGGGCTTGTGATTTGCCCAAAACCACACAGCTGGTAAATACTAGAGTGGAGATCTGGGCCTAGGGTGGTCTGTTCCACCCAGGACAGCTCCAGGTCTGTTCTCTGCCTACAGGACATACTGCTTTCCAGGTTCTTTTAATTAAAGGGGGTCTTTCTTGGGCATAGCAAGAAAGAATCACAATATTCTCACGACACCCTACTGTTTTCAAATTCCATGCTGTCTTTTGATCCTCATATCACCCTGTGAAATAAGTAGGGCAGGGATTACTACCTGCCTTGGACACTGAGGACAAACAGACTCAGGAAGTCCCCTCCATGTTGTGTGAGTGACTAACTATAATAGCAAGCATTTCCTGGACACTAGCTACCTACATGTCTGCTATGGTGAGAGGTATTTTGTGTACATTTCTCCTTTAGTGCCCTTAAAAACTCCATGAAATGAGTACCTTTATTATCTCCATTATGCACATGCAGGGGAGTGGCACTTAAATATTAGAATCCTGTGCCAGTCAACTGGTGTGCAATGAAGAAGACAAAATTCAGCACGATCCCAAGCTAAAGAGACTGAGGTGTACTGTCTCCCATGCCCTTTGTCTGGAAAAGCAAAGCAACACAAAACAAAATAAAACAAAACAAAAACAAATACACTTCTCCATTCAATAAGTATTTCCTGAGCACCTACTCTGTGATATGCAGCCGTCCCCAGGCAGACTAGGGCTCTGTTTTCATGGGGTGACAGCTTAGTAGGAAAAAACAAATAATGAACAAGGAAACAAATTGGCAAATAATATACTTCCTGATAGAAATGGCTCTGGGGAGGACATAAAACTGGCTAAAGGGGTAGAGGATGACGGGGTGGCTAGTTTAGACAAGGCAGTGACATGTGGCCAGATGCCTGAATGTTAATAAGCATCCAGCATGCAGTCACAAACATTCATGCAGCCTTCTGGGGAAAGGCTACCCAGTCTGAGGAAGCAGTGAATGTATTATTGGCTTTGAAGTGTTTAAAGAAGAGTATGAAAGCCACAGTGGCCATACATGATAGGTAACAATAGAGTAACTGTAGTGATGACAATAAGGGGAGTGAGAATCATAGAAAAGAATGGCCGGGGCGCCTGGGTGGCTCAGTCGGTTAAGTGTCCAACTTTGGCTCAGGTCATGATCTTACAATCCAGGAGTTCGAGCCCCAACGTGGGGCTCTGTGCTGTCAGTTTAGAGCCTGGAGCCTGCTTCAGATTCTGTCTCCCTCTCTGCCCCTTCCCTGTGCTCACTCTCTCTCTCTTAAAAATAAATAAACATTAAAAAAAAAAAAAGGTATGGCCAGTTGTCACTTGGAAATGTAGATGCAAACATCCTAAATTATGAATATTAAAAAATCAAATCCAAGTGTATATTAAAGAATAAATTGCGTCCAAGGAGAACTGACCTAAGGGGCAAAGGACAATTCAACATTAGAGAAATTCATCCTGTAATTCGCCACAGAAATAAAGTAATATTAATTATCTCAATAAATACAGAAGTATTCAATAAAATTTAGCATTCAGCATTAATTTTTTAAAATCTTGGTAAGTCAGGGGACACCTGGGTGGCTCAGTTGGTTGGGCGTCCTACTTTGGTTCAGGTCATGGTCTCATGGTTCTTGGGTTCGAGCCCTGCGCTGGGCTCTGTGCTGTCAGTTTAGAGCCTGGAGCCTGCTTCAGATTTTGTCTCCCTCTCTCTGCCCCTCCCCCACTCACACTCTGTCTCTCTCTCTCTCTCAAGAATAAACATTAAGAAAATTTTAAATCTCAGTAAGTCAGGAATTGGAATGCAAGTTCATCAACAGAAAAAAGGATACCTATCAGGATTCATCAGCAGTTAAATGCTTAGTGATGGGATCTAGAAGCATCCCCACTAAAGATGAACGCAAAACAGAACTGATTGCTGTCATCGATACTAGTCATTATTGCTGTGAAGTCAACAAGGCAAGGAAAATAGAGACTTAAAACTTGGAAGGGAAAAAAATAATAACTTTCACTTTTTGCAGATGCTATGACTGCCCACCTAAAAAACAAGCAGAAAAGTATCAGAACTAATAAGAAAGTTCCAAACCATGGAAAGACTCATTTATATATTTAATCCAATAGTATTAACTGAATAATAACTTCTAAAGAATTCAATTTATACAAAAAAAACATAAAATTCCTAGAAAACAAAAATAATTTCCAGCATGCAAGATCTATTTGAAGATAAAGTAACATGAAAATCTAAATAAATGAAGTAATAAACCTGGTTTGGAGGTCTTAGTATTGAGAATACACTGATGTCCCCCACATTTGTCCATCAGTGCAATTCCAGTCTAAATTCAACAGCATTTTTTATTCAGGTCTTATCCTACCGGATGTCAAAACACACTGTAAGCTATTGTAATTAAAATGGTCTAGTATTGGTGAAGATACTGACAAATAGATCAATAGGACAGAATAATAAACCCAGCAACAAACTCAAGTATACATGAAAATTATGTATACGATTGAGATGATAGTTCAAATTAGTAGAGAAACAATGGATTAATCCACAAGTGAGATTGAACCAGTTGGCTACTCATTTGGGGAAAAAATTAAATGACACACTTAGATAAAAGATTACTACCCAGAACATACAGAGTTTCTAACAAAGCAAAAAGAAAAACGCAACTCAATTGTAAAAATTTGTAAAGGAAATAAACAGGCAATTCACAGAAAATTAATAATTCACACCCAATTAATAATCATGCAGAGCTGCATTAGTCAAGGAAAAGAGAATTATTTGACCAAAAGTAAGAAGATAGATAAGTTGGCGAAAATGTGGAGAAATAGACATTCTCATATGTGCTATGTATATGAACTGATGAAACCAATTGATGAAGGCCTGTTGAGAACATCCATCAAAATTTCAAGTGCACATATCAATTGAGACAGCTATTCCCCTCCTAGAGCTCTTTCCAAAAAAAAAAAAAAAATAGTTGTTTGTGTGCCCCACACAGCTCATTGTTCAAATTTATGTAATGGATCCAAGAGTGCTCATCACATGATTGTACGTGGTAGCAAAAAACTAAAACCTAATTTACTGTTAATAAGGAGAGGAATAGCTAAGTAAATTATGGTAGTATATCCATTTCTCAGAAAGCACAGTGCATTAGAGATATGGTAACAGGAAGATCTCCAAAATATATTGCTTCATGGGAAAAGCAAGCAGCAAAATGATATGTGATTAATACGCCTATAGGTGTAAATGCATCAAGAGGGGAGAGGGGTGTATGCCACACTTCCTCTGGGGGTGGGGAGGAGTGGGGAAAGGAGAGTTCGACTCTTTTTATATATCACATCTGTCATTTGGCTCTTTTACCAAAAAAAAAAAAAATGGAATGATTGTATCATTTGAGTAATGTCTGGAAACATGCATTAGGTATCATCACTATCTCTGTGTGGTAGGAAGATGGGACAAAAAGGAAGGAAGAGCAATGAATTGCTGATTCTCGTCTCTCAGGGTTTAGGGTCTGGCCTTGAGATTCGGGCCTGAGGAAGGGAAGAAAGGCAGGAATGGGTACAAATAGTGTAGAGAGGGCTCAGATGGAAGGTACCCACCTTCTGGGTCACTCTGTATCCCCCCTGATGCTGGGTGATCCTGCTCTGGTGTCACTGGCCAACAGGCAATCCATTGCACGGTCAGCTTCCCATCTCAGCCATCTCAGACATCTCCATCTTTCATCACTCTGACAAGGGACTTCAAGATGTCTTCGTATCATTATGACATTGGCCAGCATATCCTCTTTATATATACTTCAGAGATTTTAAATAAGCAAAGGACTAAGGTGTCTGGTCCAGCTTTCTCAGAGCAAGTGCCTTCCTCAGATACTTTGACTGCGTGACTGAACACTTTCACCCACAACCCTATCCACACCAGCACAAATGGAAAATAGTTTATACTACAACCTCAATACATGACAGCCCATAAATCAGCCCTTACATAATTACAAGGCTGTGGGAATCAATACCTAAGACCCCAAAATAAAAATCAGAATTACAATGTCCCTATAATCATTATTGCTTATTAAAATAATTACCAGGCATAACATTTTGCAGTTATCAAGTACTTCCAACTTATTATTTAAAGGATCTTTACAATAACTCTGTGAGTTGTACAAGACAGTGATTATTTTCCCATTTCATAAGTTAGGAAACAGGCCCAGAAAGGGGATGTGATTGCCCAAAATCTCATCACTACTAAGATACAGACTTTCTGACTCTAAAATATGTGGGGTGCCTGCATGGCTCAGTTGGTTGAGCACCACTCTCGATTTTGGCTCAGGTCACCGTCCTAGGGTCGTGGGATCGAGCCCCACATGGGGCTCTGTGCTGAGCGTGGAGCCTGCTTAAGGTTGTCTTTCTCTCTACCTCTGCCCCTCTCTCACACTTACTCTCTTTCTCTCTACAGTAAAATAAATAAACAAAAAAAATAGATAAAATATATGCTTTTTCTACGTAAGTCCAGCTCCTTCCAAAATACCCAGTACTGTCACATTTATTCGAGATCTAACCTAGTAAGTTTAATGCTCAGGAGTATTGTCCTTACCCCAGAAGTGAGGAAACCCGAGGCCCCTGCACCAGCCCCTAGAGTAGCTCTCTTAGGGTCCTTGCCCTGGGGTTCATCCTTTAGTCCAGAGGCCCTCACCTCAGTACATGGTTCCTGATCTGACTCATCGGCTTTCTTGGCCCCTAGCAGACTAGAAATAGGGAATCTGAGTGGTGGGAGTGGGGGCAGGAGGAACCTTTGAGACACAAGCTGTGCTATTCTCATTGTTTTTACTCAAACATGAATCTTTGTTCTACGATGCAAATTGTGAGACGTTGGTGCCAATCTGTTCTGAACAAAAGAATTTGGGTCTGAAAAAAACAAAATTTGAGATGGGAAGTCTGGCTTTTCTAGTTGCTCTTTTGAGCATCTGCCTCTCCCCACACCCCCCACGTTGGATCGCTCCCAAAGGTAGACGTGAACTTTGAGGAAAACTTCTTGGGCTGCTTACCAGTTGCAGAAGTCAAGGAGGATACAGAATGCCATTTGTCAAGGTGACTAAAATAAACATCCTTACGATGCTTAGCAAGTTGAAACAGCAACCCTAAGGGCCTTCCCTCAACACCCCAAAGATCTTAGGGTCCTTGGTTTCAATGGATATTTATCAAAGCCTGACCTTCCACTTCTTCTAAATGGAGTTGTCCATTGCCCCTATTGTCACATTATTATATTAATGACAGTATTGCAACTATATATTTATTTAGCTACTAATTATTTAACTAAAGTGTGCTTTTGCCATGTTATCTTCTAATATTCAGCCATATACCAAAAAAAAAAGATAAATGGACCAAATTCTTATTCTGCTGACCTACATCGAATATCATAAGCATCTGTACATGTTGATATATAGATTTTCTAATCATTTCAATAGCTGTATAATATTTCATTCATGGTTATATCTCAATTTGCTTAATACTCAATTGTTGGACATTGAATTTGTTCATAGTTTTACTGAAATTATAAATAATGCTTCAATGAGTATCTTTGTGCATAAGGCTCCTTTATCTTCTATTGAATTATTTCCCTTAAAATTCTAGGAGGGAGAGTGTTGCATTGCAGGACATGGGCATCTTTGTAGTTCTTCTTAGATCTGACAAACATACTTGAAATTAATCCACTAACCTAAATATTGGACTTTGACTTCAATTTTGTTACTATCAATCACAACTATATTGGTGGGTTATTTTTATATTTTAATATTTTCTCTGTTAACCCTTTGTTCAGTTTTATCTGCCTTAAAACAGCCTCACTTATCTTTCTCACAATCACAGGGAAGGAGGCATTTTAAAACATTTAGAAGAAATGTATAGATATACATCTCATATTTAAGTTCAGATGAAAACAACATACCACCTACCAGCTTATACGATAAAAATCAAATAAAGAAGTCAGATTATATGTGCCACTTTCAGGAATGGATTTTTTTTCCCCTTGCATCAAAGGAAGAGCTTTTGTATCCAAAGGCCTCCCTCATTGATTTCATATGCCTGAAGGAGTAAGTATGGCTACTGAAAGAAAAAAATGGCCAAGTCCCATTGAATTGGAATCTCTAGGAAGGGCCTGAGAATCTGTTTTGAGTGGGTTGGAGCGGTGTTGAATTTTAAATAAGCTTCCCAAGTGAAACTTGTCATCAGAGAAGTTTGAAAACACCTACATTAGACCTTGGGCCAGTGGGTAAAGGCCACGGAGAGTCTGATTTCTGCTCATCTGAGAGAATTCATGAACAGTCAGACCCACCTAGTGGTGAACAGGCTGCCTGGAGTCATCCCCTGTCCCTGGATGTGTTTGGAGCCCAGACAACCACAACCAGCTCCCCTGGAGGCCCTAGAGTGCATCACAGAAGCCCTGGTCCCCTTTGAACTTGGGAGCTCTCTCCTGCCACAGCTCCAAGGCTCCTCCAGTGTCCCTCACAGGAGCAGTGGAACTAGGGGTCTTTAAGTGTCCTCTTCAACCTAGCACTGCTTGATTCTGCAATTTGGAATAATAAAACAACTAGTTCACAAATGTAGCTTCAATATTTTCCTATTCACCTTTCCAAGAAGACATAATTACAGACTTGATTTGAAATAGAACTGGAAAGGGGCACCTGGGTGGCTCAGTCGATTAAGCATCCGACATTGCCTCAGGTCATGATCACGGCTTGTGGGTTCAAGCCCTGCATCGGGCTCTGCTGACAGCCCAGAGCCTGGAGCCTGCTTCAGATTCTGTCTCCTTCTCTCTCTGCCCCTTCCCCGCTCATGCTCTGTCTCTCTCTCTGTCTCTCTCTCTGCCTCTCTCTCTCAAAAATAAATAAACATTAAAAATTTTTTTAAAAAAGAAATAGAACTGGAAAATGAAGGCGAGTAGAGACTCACTATAATCAGGATATTCCAGGTCTCTCCACCGCCTTCCCCTCTGATGCTCAGATCCCTTTTCTGACACCCCAGTAAGCGACTCTCCAGCCTCCAGTGAGGACATGGTTGACTGAGTGCTCCCTAACTCCATGACAACCCTTTCACAGGATCATGAAAATCATTCTTTACCAACAATTTATACTAAACTTCATCAGTTACATTGGAGGAAACTGAGTCACTGTCATAGCTGGGGCCTCTTGACTTTTATCTAAGTCCTTTTGTAGTTCACTATGTTGTATATGCTTGGGGAGTAAGGGAGCTCAAATCTGTCTCTAAAGGAGAAACGTCCAAAGTGCTTTGGTTAGCCCACATACATATGTAGATTCCAACTTTCTAGGAAACTTCTTACTGAACCATCATTACACTAACTGTACAGTAAAATGTGAAAACCTGTGAAACATGGGCGCTGGGGGAGTGATGAAAAGCAAGGAAACAGGTCACAGCTTGCATCCGCTCCCCAACTGTCCTCTGTCACTTTGTTCTTCAGAGGGGGTGCGGACTAGCAGCATCCCCCCCGACCTCACCCCAGTCCTACGGAATCACAACCTGCACAAAAAGCTCCCCAGGGGATTTCTAGGCAAAGCACATTAACACTTAATAAGCACAGCTCTAGAGCACTCACAGAGATAAAGAACATTATTTAATAATTTCTATTATGAAAGTAACAAAAACTCACTGTAGAAAATTTGGAAATCTTCCCCCCATCCCACTCCCATTGTTTAGGGAGGAAGATGGAAAGGAAGGCAGCTTGAATGGGAATATAATCAGGCTCTTGCAGGTGATGATGGCAAAGCCTCTCTCAGATCTTTGTGGACCTAAGGGGGCAGCCATCCTAAATCCAAAATGCCTGGCCAGGGGTAAGGATGGATGGCAAAGTGGTGAGAGGGGCTGAGAGAGTTGCTAAATAATAACACGCAGCACTCACAACTTTGTGGGTAGGAGCAGTTTTGTAAACTATGGGGCAGGTAGGAAAATGTGTCTCTTTCTTCCCCCATGCCTTTTATCGGACTGACTCTGAGGGTCGCTGGGGAGGTATCCAGACCAGAAGGCTCAGACTGTGTGAGCCCTGCTGAGGATCAGACCTGACCCTGGAGGGGAGGACAGGACCCCTGCGTGAGGCTCCCAAAACCTTGGAGATTTGAAGGGAGTGGCTAAGAGATGAGGGGGTTTTCGAGAAGAGAACAAGGAAGAACTAGGTCAGGAAATGAAATCCCTTTACCTTCCCTTGAATACAGGAAACTCAGATGCTGAGCAGAGGGGGATTCGCCCCACACCTGGCCTCTCCCACCTCCCTTCATCCTCCAGGGCTAAGGAGGTTGTTCAGTCATAACCCAGGCTCCAATCCTGTACCCAGTATTCACGGTACTTTTACTCCAGTAACACTGTAGTATCAAAATTCTCCCACGTGGTTAAAAATTCTTTGAAAACATCATTTAAAAGACAGTATCATTACCATGTTAAAAAAAATTATTTCCTATTTTGGACTCATATTATTTTTATTTTCACGATTATATGAGATGCTGCAATAAACCTTTTTATTCACACATCTTTGTCTATATACCCAATTATTGCCTTTTTTATTTACTTAAACATTAAAAAAAATTTTAATGTTTATTTATTTTTGAGAGACAGAGAGAGAGCATGAGCAGGGAAGGGGCAGAGAGGGAGACACAGATTCCAAAGCAGACTCCAGGCTCCGAGCTGTCAGCACAGAGCCCGACGTGGGGCTCGAACTCATAAGCTATGAGATCATGACCTTAGCTGAAGTCAGACACTCTACTGACTGAGCCACCCAGGTGCCCTGATTTACTTAAACTTTTTAAAAATTAAAGTGAACCATACATATAGAAAAATGAAGAAATCAAAAGCATATAGTTTAGTGACTTTTCACAAAGTGAATACCCCATAGAACCACTACCCAGATCAAGAAACAGAGTATTACTAGAACCCCAACTCCTCTTGTGCCCCAGATCCAGTCATGACACCTCCCTGCCCAGGGTAACATTATCCTAACCTTCAACACCAATATAAATGCAAAAAAAAAAAAAAAATATATATATATATATACACACACACACATAATAGAAATATATATACTATATTTATATAGTATATAAAATGTATATTATACATTTATATATTTACTTATTTATATTGTACAAATGTAATATATAAGTGTATATTTATAAATTTACTTATATTTTTCATTCTTATATATATTACATATCTTTATAGCTTAGATATTTATTTATGTCATCTCTATATAAATTTATATTTGAGTTTGATATAAAATTTTACATTAAAAACTTATATAAAAACATACATTTGATATATTTTATGTATATTCAAATATAAAATTGTACAGATCGTGCATCTGGTTCCTTTTGCCTAACATTATGTTTGTGAGATTCGTGCATGTTTCTGCTCATTGCAATCGTTCATTCATCCTGTCGCTGCATATTATTCCATTGAATGAATAGCCACAACCTTTCTTTTGTCTCCTGGTCAGCATTTCTAGTCCTTAGCAGGAGCAGCAGGCTGCTTCAAGCTACTCCATCAGACCCAGAAGCAGAAGTCCACTGACTTCTTTTTGTTAAATTCCAAGAAGTTGAGGGGTGCCTGAGTTAAGCGTCCGACTTCGGCTCAGGTCATGATCTCCCGGTGTGTGCGTTTGTGAGTTCGAACCCCAGGTCGGGCTCTGTGCTGACAGCCAGGAGCCTGGAGCCTGCAGCCTGCTTAGGATTCTGTGCCTCTCTCTCTCTCTCTCTCTGCCCCTTCCTCACTCATGCTCAATAGCTCTCTCTCTGTCTCTCTCTTTCAAAAATAAACTTAAGGGTGCCTGGGTGGCTCAGTCAATGAAGCATCCGACTTCAGCTCAGGTCATGATCTCGTGGTTCAGGGGTTAGATCCCTGCATGGGGCTGCATGGGGCTCTGTGCTAACAGCTCAGGACCTGGAGGCTGCTTCGGATTCTGTGTCTCCCTCTCTCTCTGCCCCTCCCCCACTCACACTCTGTCTCTCTTTCTCTCTCAAAAATAAACATTTTTTAAAAATTCTAAGTAGAATTCCTGGACAAAAAGAAACAAAATATTTTTTAGGCCATTGCATACTGCATACTGCTAATTACTTCCCATAAAAGCTGTGACAATTTACACTTAAGGAAAAACTCCAAATTCTTTTGAGGGATGGGCATCAGGAGGCATCCTAAAGAGAATAACAACTTGTAAAACCTAGTAATATTTCATAGTATAAGTATTATAACTAATACATAAATTATAAATATTAAAATGCTGATATCACAGTTTATAAATCTGTACTGCTATTTTTTGAGTTCTCACAGTACCCTGAGAGGCAAATTTTTTTACTGTTCCATTTTATAGATGAGGGAACTGTGGCTCAGAAAAACTGAAGCAACAGGCCAAGTCACAAGTCACATGCTTAATGAACAGCAGAGCATGGGCTTGGGCCCAGTGTCTCTGCCTCCACAGAGAGTCCTCCCCACCTAAACTGGGCTATGTCTTGCCTAAATTGTACATTTAGGCAAGTACATTTCCAGACACTGGGGGACAAACCTGGATGCCATGGAGAGGGTCATGCCACCCCTTGGTATGGAAGTGAGCATCTTTCAAAGACCAGTTCAAATGTCACCCCCTTGCTCATGGGACCCTCCCCTCTTCACCCAAGTGGAGTCACACTGTGTACCAGGAAGGGGCTTTTGCCATCAGACTCCTGGGATAGCATTGTTGGGATCATTTAGCCCAAGGATTACAAGTAGGGAGCACGCATTAACAGCACTCTTCCCACTGCAGTAGCAGACATGACTCATCAATCACCACTGAGCTACCTATGTCTCCCGCTCCGAGCCCACCTCCGTCTCACCTGCTACGCTGACCTGTATTATACCCACTTCCATCCTCCCTGTGCCCTGCACGTTTGAGGCAGCCAGATCTCCTCATGACGGGGAGATCTTTTATCATTCAGGTCTCAGCTCAAAGATTACTCTCTCACAGAGGTTTTTGCTGACCCCTCCCACTCCCAGTCTAACGTAGCATCACTTTCTCTAATTCATCTTCTGTAATATCATCACTTCTATAATTTAATTTACTTAGTTGTCAGTTTCTGTAGCTGTTATTGCCGCAGTTTCCTGAAAACAGAAGCCTCTTCTGATGTGTTCACTTATCCCTGGTGACTAGAAGAGTCCCTGGTACTTAGTAGTTGCTCAAGTAATAGTTGCTGAATGAGTCAGTTAATCAAGATGCATTTTTCTGCTGAGTCCAGATATAGCAGTAAAACCTTTCCCATTACATCATTATGGCCACTCGCTGCCAGTAGTAAGAATTGAGATAAGGGCTAAAAAAATTTTTCTAGGTCTAACTCCCTTAATTCCCCATTTTTTAGATGGGGGAACTGAGGTCCAGTACAAGAGGTATGCCTTCCCAAAGCAACGGAATGAGTGAGGGGCAGAGCTGGAACTGATGCCAGCTCCCCCCCACCCTTCCATCCTACCCACCCACCACCACCCTTCCCCAGTCCCACACAGCCGTGCCAGGAAGAGCTGTTGTAAACCGTCATCCACAAAGCAGATGAACAGACCCATTGTGCCCCAGGAGCTCACCTATGAATTACGCACCTATTACCAGCTGCCTTTTCCCCCCCATTCTGTGGGTAAAAGTCTGATCACATATAAGATTCTCCCTGTGTTTCCGTGGATACAAAGTGATCCTAATTTCAAACTCCTTTGCAAATGGCAAATGAGTGAACTTAATTTTAATAAAAACAAGGAAAATCATATGTGCGAGCTTAATAAAATCTAATTTGGGCAATTTGGAGCTCATAAAATAAAACCTTTATGTAAAAACTAGCAATTAGCTTCATGAGACAATACAATGAGACCTTGGCATTGGAGAGGGTTGGGGGCCAGAGAACTCAGGGATAAGGAAGTGTGGCAATAATGTAGGAAAGCTAAAGAGGCAGGGGCTTGTGGTTCTTAGTGTTAGATGATTCGAGTTCAAATCCCCAAGCTACCACTTAGTTCTGTGACCTTGAGCAAGTCACTTTCCCTCTCTAGACCCCAGTGTCCTCATTTTTTAAATTCGGCCCATAAAGCTTACTTTACCTCACAGGATGGCTCTGCAGACAAATAGAAAATGAATAGGCAAGGACTTTGCAAAAGTGTCCAACAATTTTTGTTCTATCGTCTGCATTCTTCCCATCAAGGGGGTGCACGGACAGCCTAACATGGAGTGAAGCAGGGCTAGAGGGCAAGTGTGTGAGCTTCCACATTCACCTTGCATGGCATCCAGAACCCAGAACAGCCTGCAAGAGACACTGCCCAGATGTGGTTTCCAGGAGCCAGAAGCGAATCCACAAGGCAGACTGAGCCTGAGGACGTCGTCCTCCGTCTCCTGGCAAGCAAACACTTCGTCCTCTCCCCAGTGGCGTGGACAGATCCCCCTCACATCCAGATCTTTGCAGGCAGGCTGTATCATTGCCATTTTACAGATGAGAAAAACGAGCCCCTGGGAGATGTTGTGGGTAAACTCAGGTCCCAAGGCTAGGTGACCCGGTGAAGTCTCAGGCCACATTGTTTGAGTCTACCCACCCCGCCCCCCAGCCCTCCCGCCTGGATCTGCTCATCACCACCTCCCACAGCTACAAAAGCATCCGACTGTGAGACTGAGACCCTGGTCTCTGTTGAGTCTTTTCTTCCCCCGAGGGCACTGGCAGCCTCTGTCAGAGCCGCCGGGACCCACATATGCCCAAAGAGTATGGTCTTGGTCACAGAAGCTCTCGCAAGCAGGGTCTTTTCCCGGTGTCTCTCCCAAGCAACCACCACTCCAGGCAGAAAGCAATTTTTTTCTTAGTGCCTTCCCAGAAGCCAAGTGGGTAATTAATTGCACTGAATAACACATTAAATGTACTAATAATTGGGTAGTCACAGCAAAATGATTACTTTGAAGAAATATTACCAATTCCCTGTTGTACTTAACATTTCTCCTTATTTATCATTACCATTTTAATCAATAATAGTCACAATACTAATAAATCCATCTTAATTTTAATTGTGTTCAATTGGATATACCAGTACTTGAGTATTCTGAGCATACTTCATTATTTATATTAATTTAAGATCACTTAAAGGCAAATTACATAGTTTGTACTTTCAAGTAGGGAGGTAATTATGGCAAAGTTCCTCCAGATGCAGCATTTTCAAGCTCCGAGGACTGTGAGGTGTCAGCCACTCGCCCTTTTCTGTTAGGTCAGGGGCCGGGGATGGAGAAGATGAAGGAAGCCTCTCAAAGCCCCCCACTCGAATTAGCATATCCTGGCCTTTTTTAAAAGGCTTGGGTCTCCAAAAGTATGATTAATAGCTCAGTTGGCTTTGCCTTTATTTATGCCGCCCGGTCATTAGCGCAGCATGCGTCCGCTCCTTCGCCAGTACCCAGGGCCAGACGCCATGCTCGGTACCAGGAGCCAGGGACACAAATGAGCGAGGCGAGGTAGAGAGCAGTCAGAGGCCTCGAAAGAGGCTCGGATAAAGAGTGGCAGTATCAACAGGCACAAGAGGTCAGTGGCATGGAACTGAAGGACATGGGGACACTCCTAGGGGCAGAGGCACTTTCCTAGGTCTTGAAGGTTGGGTACAAGTTGGCAGGGAGCCGGTCAGGAGGCTCCCAGTGGCCCGAGGGTTTCCAAAGGTCATGGTGGAGGTGACAGTGGTGAAGGACCGGAAGGAAGAACGTGACCCTCAGGCATGGCTTTGATTGAATGACTGGGGCGGGGTGAGTGCTGTCACCGTGAGGGAGGAGGGAAACCAGGAAGAAGGAGCCAGGTTTAGGAAGTAAGAAAGTAAGGAAATGCGTTTTCTCAGGGACACACTGCGTCTGAGGGGCCGTGGAGCAGCCAGGTGGAGAAAGTGGAGAAGCTGGCTAAAGCCCAGGGCAGTGGTCAGCCCTGGAGAGACAGGCCTGGGAACTCAGGAAGAGAGTCCGGCAGGAGAGGTGGATGACGCTCACCCTCACAGCGATGCCCATGGTAATGTCCACAGCCCCGCCTTCTGTGAGCCCCTTGGAGGCCCAGCCCAAGAAGCTCCTTCTCTCCTTCTCTGCCCAGGGCCAGATGCACTGAATTGAAGTGACACAACCCCTGTGTTGTCACTGGCCGCGTTTTGTCAGGACATCCAAATGCCTGATGGAGTAGTCACCGAGCTACCTGCCCAGAGCAGTGGTTCTGGGAGCTGTGAGTGTCAGCAGCTGTGGGTGGGTCTTTGTCTCCACAGCCGCTCGACATAGCTGGGATGCTGAGCTCCTGGCACCTGCAGAGATTTGCTAGCGTGACTGCAACCGATGCTAATGATTTCTAGAAACCTAGGAGTTGTAGGAGGAGAGGAATTTAATGTGAAAGAGGCTCCACCTCCTGGTAATATTCAAAACCGACATTTCTGCCGCACTTTACAGTTTATAAGCTTTATGTCAGCTTTTAAAGTCTCATTTAGCTCGATATCTGGATCTGGGTGGTGGTTACCTGAGTATATGTAAAAACAATTATCAAGCTTACAGTTAAGATTCAGGCATTTCATTGCATGGTTATAAAAAAAACTCTAGATACATAAGTGATTAAGTAAATGATATCTCATTTATCCTTGTTTCCATCCTGAAGTCAGTGTCCTTGGTAGCCACATGTGGGGGAACTGAGGCTGGGTGATCCACCCTAGGTGCAGGGCAGGGGAGTGGAAATACAGACTGGCACAAATTCCTCAGGCCCCACTTGGATGTCAGGGATGATAATGGCATTAGTAGGGCTTGGGAAGGACTGAAGAGGGGGCCGTTGTGGTGTCAAAAGGCCCATGGAGCCCATTGGGACTGAGATCTACTGTCCCCATTCAGCCTTGCCCTTCCCTGGGATCCAGGTTTGGCCCGGGAAGACGTTATTTTCTGGGTGCACATTTCCATTTGGACAGAAGCTCACGATGGGCAAAATCCCGGGAGCCTCTGCACCTCAGGAGTCCTCCAAGTTGCTCCCCACTGGTCTCTCAAAGCTCCCTTGGAAGTTTGCACAAAATAAATAGTGCAGAAGAGGTTGCCAACAGGTTAGACATCATGGCTTACTGTTCATTCAAAAGGAGCAGCAAGCAAGTATCAGAATCAACCAGATCCTTGGATGTAGAAGAACATGAAAAGTGCTGTGGAAATCTTGAGCAGAAATTAACCAACTCTGCTGGGTTGGGGGGCGGGGGGGGGTGTCCAAAACATGTGACTTGAGCTGGACTTCTAAGTATAAAAAAGTTTAGTGTATAGAGTAGGATATGCACTACGGGAAGAGCGTATGCAAATACCCAGAGGTGAAATGGCATCAGACGAGGTTGAGGGGAAAGGACTTGGGGGGAGGCTGGAGAGGTAGGAAGGAGGTCAACCAAAAACCAGGCCCAAGAACCAAGAACCAGGCCCAAGAGCCTGCTTCTGTTCTCTATCAGCAAGGACCCATTCAGGGTACCCCCATGCCTATCAGGTGGAGAAGAAGTGCCTATGGTTTCAGTGGACATTTAAAAACGTTTGCAGTCCAGATGGGCCAAGCCTCTGCTCCTGTCCTCGTGCCAACAGCCAGGCCATGAATTGGCTCAACCTCACGGGGAGCTATGTGGTAGTGCCATCCGTGTGGTTTATGAGGTTGCCTTTGATACTTGGGAACTTTTCCCTCTGGAGTTTGAGAAAATTAGTCCACTCCATTTATCTCCAAGTTTGCAGCCTCAAGATGAGATTGAATCTCTGTCAGGTATCAGCTTTCAATGTGATGAATGGGCTCTTGGTTTCTGTCTTCATGTCTGCAAGGTCCAGATTCCCAACTGGGGTGACTGATGCACCTGGGGAAAATAGCACTTGATAGACGTGAAGGACAGAGACCAACCCATAGCTCCCTGGGGATCTGGTTGCAGACAGGGCTCTGACAACAAGAAAAAAAATTTAACATCTTTTTACTCAAGCTAGATACGCTTGAAACAATATTCTGCTAACTCTCTAGACCAGGGATTTATTAAGATATCAGCAAGGAATTCTGTAATAAACCACATTCATGGTTTTATATTCTCACTCACCCTCTCCCCTTTCCCCCCACCCAGCCAGCTCCCCCTCCCCCCACCCTACCCCCCACCCCCACTTAACCTGATGCACTCCAGGTAGGCCACAGACAGGTCCAGTCCTATGGTTTGAAAACCAGAGTTCAAGCCTCTTCTCTGCCAAGGTTTTTAGGCAACACTCTCTAAGAAGCCTGCTTTCCCACCTGTGAAATGGGTGTGAAAACAGCTCCCCCAAGGGTTGACTGGTTTATTCATGCAATCCACTGTATGCCTCTATGCCAGACGCTGGGCTAGAGGCTCTAAGCTGCAAATATAAGCTGCCCCTTCACTCTGGAGGTGCGATGAGAGAATGAAGGCCCTGTGGCTGTGTCAGGTGCACCAGCGTGAGTCTTAATAAACTTGAATCCAGTGGTCTGACGCTCAAAGTGCTCCTTTGGAGCCACCACAACGTTTAGGAGTACAGTCTTTGGAGTTCCACCCGGGCCACTTAATAGCTGTCCGACCAGCACGATATCCTTCAGTTCTCCAGCCTCGGTGTTTTCATCTATAAAGTGGGGTCAAGAGTTTTCTCCGCAGAGGACTCTGGAGGAGTAACTGGAATAGCACACCTAAAGTACTTAACAAAACTGGCTGGCGCGTAGTAAGTGCTCAACAAATGCAACGATGAGGATCGTCATCGCGATCGTATTTTAGCGCATCGGAGCCCAGCAGCCCAAACCACTTTCCTTGCAGGGCCCTTCCCTGCAAGGAGAAGCGTGAGCTCGCCTGCGCGGGGAGCGGCGCGCCACGGGCCCCACGTAGTGACATGGATTTCTCTGTTTATCCCTCGAGGCTTCCTTTCAGCGTCTTCTTCCCCGGCAGCTGCTCTGTCAACAGTCCATATGCCACCTCCGCTACGGAGCAGCTTTCCAGAAGGGGCTGCCAACCCCGCAGGAGAACTTCGCCGAGGAGTTCAGGGGCGCGCGCGATCAATCACTCCGCCCCCTGTGAGCCTCTGGTTCCTTCCTGCTTCTCCAGCCTCCCCCGATCCCCTCCTGGGAGCGCAAGTGGGCAGGGGAGCGGCAGGCAGCCGGGGCTTGGTTCCCGGCAGGGTGTGCACGTGGCAAGGAGGCCAGCTGGAGGAACAGGAGGGGACAGATGCCACGGGGGCCCAGATTTGTTCCTGCAGGAAGAATGCAAGGAGCTAATTGTCTCATTACCCGGGATGGATCTCTCCCTGGCCCTGCCACGCCTCGTGGAAAGAACGCCCGGGCTTGTGCATGTCGAATAGTGGGTGGCCGCTCTGGGAAGGAAAGGGGAGGCAGCCTCAGTTCTACTCGGGGCCCCCAGGCCTTGGAAATACTGCTTCAAAAATAACTCAACCGAGGCCCCACATTCCTTCAGTTTAGTTGATTGTTGGAGAAACCTCCACCTTGGTGCCTCTCTCCCCCTTATAAAACCCTCAACGGGAACGCTTGGACACACACACGCACACACACGTGGACACACACACACACCCCTTTATACCTGGTCACTAGTCGTTTACACTGGTTTCCAATTCATTCTTTAACATATAGAAGGATGTGGGTCCTAGCCCGGCTCTTTTCTGCACTGGTTCTCAGCCTTTCCTGTTGCCTGGCCTCTGCCATGCTGGCCCCTGCTGCGCACCCTTCTGTGTCTTTCCCATGACGGTCAGCGCCATCCTTCAGGGTCCAGGCCAAAATCCACCTCTTCCTTAGCCTTTCACTAGATGTATTTCCTGCCTTGCTACCTTTAATTCCAGACTGCCTGGTATTAAAAGAAAGGTAACTGACGTTCATGCCCTTCCTTATTTTTACAGATTTCCGCCCACACTCCCCCATCTCCTCTTCTTAGGTGACAGCCCTGGGAAGGAGGCGCCATGGTGCACTTCCTGCCACGGCACAGTGCCACTGAATGGAAGACGGGAGGAATAGTTGCCTCCCACTCGCACATGCTGCCCAGCCTGGGGGGAACCCTTGAAACACAGCAGACTAGACCCTACTTGTCTGTACAGCCCTTGCAGACATAATTCTGGAGTTCTGGCAGTTGACCGTTGCCGGAATCACCCTTTCCAGGCTCCTGCTGCCCATTCAGAGAATTCCGGCCTCTCAACCTTACGTTGAAGATACGAGTGAGTTTTATCAGTAGGGACTGCGTGTAAGAGAGAAGCAGTTACTGTGTGTTTAACCAAAGGGAACGGGCTTATTTTTTCTCACTTAACAATGCTGCCTGGCCGCACTATGGCTGCAAGATGGCTGTTCACTCCCAGCCTCACATTCGCAGTCCAGAAGGAAAGGAAAAAGAAAGGAAGCAACGAGATTGAACACAAAAGTTTCCTGCAATATCCAACAGGCCTCCGCTTACATTTCTGTAGCCAGAAAGTGTCGTGTGGCCACCCTTGGCTGCAAGGGAGACTGGGAAGTGAAGTTGTTCATACTGTGGCATATCGCCTCCCCACACAATATCAGGATTCTGTTACTAAGAACAAAAAGGAAAAAAAACACGGATGTGTGACTGTGACTTAAGATGTGTCTCCCTCATCACAGAATAGGCTCCACGAAGTCAGGGAGTATGTGGGGTTATGCCCACAGCTGTGTCCCCGGAATCAAGCCTTGTGTCTGGAATACATGGACGTTCCATAAGTTGGTGGAATGAATGAATGAAAATAATGGCTGCCCTAAAGTCATCAGTTTTAAAGCCTTTTTAAGATGCACATGGGCTCAAATGCCAGGCCCTAGAACTCCTGTCAATCTTTCCTCACAGGTGTTATTTGCCAGTGTTCAAAGGCCTCTCCCTACCCACACCTTCTTCTGGCACCATCTCCCCTGTGTTCTAGGTGTTACTTGGGTGACCTCTAATGCACGTTCTCAGATCGCAATCAATCAAATCCGCAGCAGCTCACCCTGGGCAACCCGGGTTATAGACTCCATATTTTAGTTCATAAATTAATAGCTGATTATGAAGCACAAGATAGAAAATGCCCAACCTTGGTACATAGCAGCTGTAATTACAAAGACAGGATTGGGGGTGTCTGTGCATAATAAGTGACTGGAATTCAAGTTTTTAATGCGTGTATTTATTGCTAGATACATATCATTTTGAGGAAAAGGTAGTTTTATACCTCTTACTGGAAAAGACACCTGTATAGATAAGAAATACCATCTTTAGAAGATGCTGTGAATTTGATAAATGAATAGAAGCATAAAATTTACCCAGAAGTACTTTAGGATGAACAAGTTTTAAAACAGCTAAAATGTTTTTTAATCACAAAAAAGAATAGGGCACCAAATCAGTCAGACACAGAAGCTCTTTTTTAAAGGTTACATTTTAGATGCCCTGTTTTTAGGGGGGGGAAATGATATTAGTTTAATTAAACAGAAACTCCAGGAATGGGTTGGGCGGGCTCCGGGAAGGCTAGGACAGCCCAGCCCTGAAAAGCTCAGAGGTTCTGATGGCCTCTTCTTTCCCCAGTAGACTGCCTGCCTCAGGTCACGGTCGGAGCTGGGGATTCTATGGACTCTTAATGACAACAACCATGTTTATTGATGAGACGCACTAATAGCACTTCATTTCAATGCATTTGGGATTTCATTGATTCCCCAGACTCTTGCTCCTTTGAGAAAACGAAAGTGCAGCTGTATTCGCCTTAGGAGCTTCAGCTTTTTCATCGGGACAATGACGAAAAGTAGCATCCTATCTGCCTTTTCAGTGAGGTTGTGAGAATCACATAAGAAGAAAAATGTGAAACCAGGGTATAGGTGGTCACATGCTACATCAGTGAGGGGGGGGGTGCTTTTAAGGGTCAGTAATGACTCATGGGAGCATCTTAATGGGACTTTTTGCATTAGGGATTACATCCCCAGCCCTGAACATGGGACAGCTATCAGTTAGGCATCAGTGGGGTGCAGGTTTACAATCATTCAGACTCAAATAAAGAAGGACTGTTGTCACCTCACAGAAGCTGTGTTGGTCTAGTGTCTGGAAATCTGAGCTCTCATTCTGCATCAGACACTCTTGCCTTGTGACTTTGAACTAGTTACTTCCATGCCATAAACCTCAGTCTTCTCTTCTGAAAAATGGAAGTAACTGATCTCTGGGGACACTTCAGGCTCTAACTTAGTAAATCTCCTGTCCAGAATACAGACTCCCAGCATGGGATTAGGGTAGAATTGGGAATGGTCCAGATGTACATCCACTCCGAGACCCTCTGAGACCCTTTATGGCCACTGCTGCCCTGCAAGTGTCAGTATCTCTCAGATGATTATCTCTAGCCTCTCGAGGGGACTCCTCTGAGTCAGAACCTTCTGGGGCCCCTCGGAACAGCCAAGTTGAGGGTCTCAGGATAGGACAGAAATGCCACCTCTGCTTCAAGCTGTGTGGGAAGGTTTCTGCCCCCCAAGAACGTGACCGAGGGATATCGAGGCGACATTCCTAGGCTTCGTCAAAGCAGTTCCAAGAGTCTACAAACAGGTGCTGGCTTGTTAAGAGAAATAATTTCTGTGGTTCCCCCATTCTGGCCACATTAGTCATTCAAGTGCTGAAGAACAATATAAATTCCTGTCATCCCAGTTTATGTGGCCACTAAGATTTATTCCGAGCGACAGGTCATTAAGGTTTCTTCTCTCTCTCTCTCTTTTTTTTTTCCCTCAGATTCACTGAGAACTCGTATTTCTGCCCCACGTTATGGACTGCTAACAGCTATGTTTTTGGTCAGGGAGTCAGCAATAAATCTGAATTTAATAAAGTGACAAAAGATCGCTATCCCAGAGACAGTCTGAGCCCCTATTCTTCGTCTCCTTGTATAAAAACGCTTTTGTATTGAGACATCTTCCCCATAAAAGCCACACTTGCCATCTAACTATTCACCTCCCCCAGGAGACGATTCGCTGTACCAAGGCAGACCAAATAATTATGGACTGTTGGAGTCAGAAGGCCTAGTCACAACTGTGGGGGGTGGGGAAAGAGCGGAACTCCAGGATCTGCCCATCCCTTATGGTCTGACCTTGGCTTGTCATCAAATCCGAACCTCAGTTTCTCCATCTACAGAATGGAAATTATAACTTTCATCCCGTCTATTTCTCGGGGTTGCTGGGAAGGTTTGAGTTAAATGAGGGCAAGAGGAAGCTCTATGCAGTTGGAGAGGATTATGACTGCTTTGTTTGTTTTAAATTTTCAGCATGTTAGAGTTCACTTTCTGTGGAAAAACTGAGTTAGCAGCAAATGGATATCTACCCCTAGACCACCAACTCCCCTTTCTGGTGTTCCTTCAGTTAAACCACGCTGCCCCCCATGGGTCACCCTCTTGCTCTTGGTGCAAGGTTCAGGGGAGCAGCTCTCTGAAGTTTTCTGGGAAGCCTCAACCCACTGCAGACAGCTTGGCCACAGGGAGACTTTAAGAACCTTCTGGCTAGGACTACCGTTAGCACCAACCTGTCTTTGTCCATTCTCCATGGAGGCTGATGTTCTGGCTAAACTCCACAGAGCATTCTGGGTGTCTGGGAGACATCTCCTAAGATCCTAGCACACCCTCCAGAAGGCAACAAAACTATCTTAGAAGTAGAAGGTCAATCCCTTTCTTACTGGAGCTTTCAAATGCACCCTCAGAACCTAACTCCACTCCCCACAATTGTGGAGCAGAAAAAGAACTTGTAGAAGATTAACATGCTAACAAATACATCAAGCTCACTATAAACTGCTGTCTTCAAACCCTCTATAAACTCCTGTCTGGATTTGTAAATAACAACCATATAAGGATTTTCCCAGTAAGCATAGCAGGCAGAAATGTATAGTCATTTCTGAGAGCTTGCTTCTGACTAGCTAAGCAAAGCTTATTAAAGTGATATTGTGTGCTTTGTCACTCTTTTTACTGTTGTGTAACCTCAGCCATAAATCCAGAGCAATTCTATTTGCCAGCGTGCTCTCTCTCTCTCTCTGTCTCTCTGCATGTCTCTGCAGTCTCCAACCAAAACTTGATGCAGATGGTGGAAAAATTCATCCTATTGACTAAAATTAGAAAGTTCTAAAAATGGAGCTGTTTTAAAAAGTAGCATGTGCTCCTTTGAGCAATAGTGAGTCTCTCACCACTGGAGGTATGTAAGCAGAGACTGGAAAAATATCTGCTTAATGGTCTAAAGAGGAATTCCAGAAATTGGGTGGACAATCGGGTCAGACAACCTACAAGTCTCTGCAAATGAGAAATCCTGGGAATCATGGGCACCTGGGTGGCTCAGTCGGTTGAACATCTGACTTTGGCTCAGGTCATGATCTCACAGTCCAGGAGTTCGAGTCCCGCATCGGGTGAGCTCAAGCCCTGCTTCAGGTGAGCCCCACTTCTCTCTCTCTCTATCTATCTATCTCTCTCTCTCCTTCTCCCTCATTTGCTCCCTCTCTCATAAATAAATAAATAAATAAATAAATAAATAAATAAATAAATAAATAGAAATTCTGGGAATCAAAGGCATCCATTCCCCCAAAGCTCTTCTGAAGGTCTACTCTAGTCTGTGCTAGGCTGTGTGCTGGGAGAGATGAAGTAAACCAGCCCCGGGAACCCTCAGCAAGATCCCATATTCATGAGAAGACAGACAAGCCAGCAGCTAACTCAAGTGCAAGGCAAAATGATGCAGCGTTGGCAAGAGGTGACAGCCAGCTGAGTTTGCAGAGGTAGCTGAGATGAAGACCCACCTGAGACTGGAGAAAGTTCCCCATGGCTGCTTCCTTGGGTTGGAGGGCTCTGGCTGCAGGAAAATTGTCTAGATATAATGATGTATTTTATCGAGCACTTACATCATGCCAGGCACTTAACAGCTTGTCATTTGATCTGTATAACAGTCCATCGAGGTAGGTACTATTGTTTTTCCTCATTTTATGTAGGGGAAATCAAGGATAGGTTAAATGATATGCCGAAGGTCACAAACCCCAGTAAGAGGTCAGGCCCCAATGTGAAGCTTGGCGATCTACTTCTAGCCGTTGCTCCTAATGAGTCAGCTTATCTGCTCCCTAGGCTAGTTCCTATCCCTCTCCAGGACTGTGTCCCAGCAAGAACAATAAAGGGCCAATGTCTATGCAAATTTAAAACATATATGTGCTCTGATCAGCAATAATATAATACATCCAAGATCTGTGCATCATTATTTGTACCAGGGGGAAAACTGAAAATGGGTAGTCACTGAAAAGAATGAATGACTTCTATCTCCCTGGCATATCACAGCCAAGTTATCACTTCTCTTGGCTGAGCATTTCATTAAAGCTTAAAGCAAAAGCAGGGGCGCCTGGGTGGCTCAGTCAGTTGAATGTCCGACTTCAGCTCAGGTCATGAGTGGTTCGAGCCCCGTGTTGGGCTCTGTGCTGACAGCTCAAAGCCTGGAGCCTGCTTCAGACACATTCTGTGTCTCCCTCTCTCTCTGTCCCTCCCTTGCTTACACTCTGTCTCTCTCACTCTCAAAAATGAATAAATGTTACAAAAAAATTTTTTAAGTTTAAAGCAAAAACAAATAATGATGATGATGATGATGATAAATGACTTCTGTATCCATTGATCTGAATGGTTGACCCAATGTATTGTTAAGTGGGAAAAAAAGTATTTGAAGATAAAGGTTTTTAATAAAAATCCAGTTTTATAAAAAATAAACAACAAAAAAATCCTGTGTATGTGCATATGTCATTGCATAGGATAAATGTATAGAAGGATACATATCAAGTCATTTCCATTAGTCACCTTACAGAGGAGGAAGAAGGAATGGGAGAGAAGAGGTAGAGGAAGAAGAAAAGTCTGTAGCCAATGTAACGATTTTGAATATGCTTTTCTGGTGGTGCATATGTGTGTTTGTGTTTGTATTTTTGCCCTTTGGGTGGATTATGATTAACAGAGATTCATCTGTTTTAAAGTAATCAGCTCTTAGATTTTGTTTCCTAATTTGCTGATTGCTCCTTCCAACTTCACTATTTACCTCCTGCTATTGTGTTTAGTTTAATACTTTCTGTATCCTTTTAATACAGTACAATGTTGCATTTTTCTGTTCATGTTTACTTTTATATCCACAATTGTTTAGTGTTATGCCCAGAATTCGTGATCCCCAAAGACCACCAGGGAGCCGAGTCCGATGCAAAAGCAAAGAGTCTTTATTCGAGCTAGCTCAAGCTCGGTCTCCTACCTGCACCGACTCAGCGGTGAGATACCGGAGAGAGAAAATGAGTTTCAAAAGCACAAAGGTTTTATAGGGATCATGGCCTTAGCCGATTGGCTGGGGAAGGGTCGTGGACTCAGCCAATTGGCTGCCAAAGTGTGGTCCCAGATCAGCAATTATCAGTGTCACCTGGATCTTGTTAAAGATGCAAATATTGGGCCTGGTGCTTACAGACCCACTGAATCAGAAACTCTGGGGGTGGGGCTCAGCAATCTGTGTTTGAACAAGTCTTCCAGGAGATTCTGATGCACCTGAAGTTTCAGAACCACTGTGTCTGAGGATCTCTAACATGTTTGGCCTCAGTGTATACAGAACATTTCTCACTGGTCACCTATTAACCATTGACTGTCAGCCTTGCTGTGCTATATAAATACCTAGCACCAAACACCATCCCCAGAGACTCTGATTAATTGGTTTGGGGAGGGGTAAAATGCTCCCAGGTCATTCTAAGCCTGGACAGGGTTGAGAGCTCCTGCCTCTGGCCCCTACCTGAGAGAAGCCCTCCCTCTTCTACTCACGCTTTCCACGCCTCTCACACTCCCCTTCCTCCCACCTTAGACTTCAGAAGAATGCATCAATCGGTAAGTTACTTAAGGGGAGGAGGCGTGTTCTGAGGTTTGAGCAGGAACTTCTTTCTGCAGCCATGTCAGGGACATAGTCACTAGTCAGCCGGCCTAGGTCTGCTTTTTCATTTAGAATGTTTCATTCGTTATTTTTTCAAATAGAAATACATTGGAAAGCATATCGTTTTTAAGGTTTTTTTTACGTTGTGTTTTTTGTTTTTGTTTTGAGAGAGAGAGAGAACATGAGCTGGGGAGGAGCAGAGGCAGAGAGAATCTTAAGCAGGCTCCATGCCCCAATGTAGAGCCTGACACAGGGCTGGAACTCATAACCGTGACACGTGACCTGAGCTGAAATCAAGAGTTGGATGCTTAACCAACTGAGACACACAGGCACCCCTGGAAAGAATATCTTTGAGTAGTTATTTCAGAGAAAGTATGTATAAGGTGTACTCTGTGAGACCTTTCATTCAACTTAATTATTTCCAATTGCTTCATGCATGAACATCTTGACTGAGTTTAACTCTTCGGTCACAGTAGTTTTCTTTCAAGCTCTATATGAACAAACTCATTGTCATCTAGGAAAGTGCTTCCCAAAGGATGTTCGTAATAATATTGATCTTACATCATATTTTTGAGAAAATGGATCCAATGGTCCAAATGTTTGGGAAGTGCTTCATGCATAGTGCCAAAAATTCTAGTATTTGAACATTTGGCATGAACACAGAAAGTCTGAGAACCACTGACCTAGGACATTACATCTAGGAAATCCTCACTTTGGGGAGCACATCACACCTGTACCACCAGTCTCTTTTCACCTGTACCTATGTCGTTCCCAGACTGCAATTCGATTCAGCAGGTTGAGAATCCAGAGGACCACCCTGCAGGCCTTCTTTTGGAAATTCTGTTTCTCATTCTGAGTGATTCTACTCTGGAGAGTAGCGTGTTCCTTAGAAAATCATTGCAAAATCTTTGTGGGAAGTGAAATTATGTCTGGAGTATAACACAATGAATAATAATTTGGCTTATATACTTGAATTTTCAATTTCAATGTATTCAATGTTTTAAATATATTTCATAAATAAATATCTCACTTTTTAAATTGGCACAGCTGATCCTTTTCTAGAATTTCAAAGATAAAACCAATGACAGTCAGTGAATCTCACAGAGAACAGAACTTTGTTATTCACATTAAATTTTTTGCAAAGCAAATAATCTGACGCTTCTACCCAATTTTCAAATAAAAAATTACTTTCTTGACAACAAGATGAAAATCCTTTCATAAATTATCAGTAATGTCAACATATATCCTAAAAGCGGGTGAAATCTAAAATCTTTTCCCATTAAAAAAATCCAGGGGCGCCTGGGTGGCTCAGTCGGTTAAGTGTCCGACATCAGCTCAGGTCACGATCTCATGGTTTGTGCCTTTGAGCCCCACATCGGGCTCTGTGCTGACAGCTCGGAGCCTGGAGCCTGCTTCGGATTCTGTGTCTCCCTCTCTGTCTGCCCCTCCCCCACTCGCAATCTGTCTCTCTCTCTCTCTCTCTCTCTCTGTCTCAAAAATAAATAAACATTAAAAAAAAATCCAGCATTGCTCGATGTCCATCAGGCACACTATAAGTATTTTTCCTCCAACTTAGTTCATTAACCTTACATAACTTTGGCACAGCTTGACGGACACCATCAACTTCAGTGATGATCTTCTTCAACACTTTTAAAAGTAGCACTTTTGATTCAAATGTGTCTCTAACCATACCAGGCATAAAGAAATAACTGTACTCAATTCTTTTCCTCTGTGGATTCATTACAACTAAAAAACAAAATGAGTTATGATTGGCTTTATTGCAAAATTTGAAGTTTGATATCTTCCACAATCACATTGACACTGGACTATGGAACTGAATAAGAAAAAAAAATTCCCAGTGTTCATCTGCAAGTAGTTTTTGGCAGTATTCCAAATGTAAGATTGAGGAGAGTGTCTCCATTGGGTGAATATTTTTAATATCACTCTTTGTGATTAAATGAGCTACTTTACATCACAATTTCACTTTTACACATTCCAGTCCAATATTATATGTTGCAGGAAAATCCAGTTTGCAGGAAAATCCACTGTCTTTTTAATTACATCAGTATGATTTTTTTAACTTTATTTTTTATTTTTAAAGTTTACATCTAAATTAGTTAGCATATAGTGAAGCAATGATTTCAGGAGTAGATTCCTTAATGCCCCTTCCCCATTTAGCCCATCCTCCCTCCCAAAACCCCTCCAGCAACCCTCAGTTTGTTCTCCATGTTTATGAGCCTCTTCTGTTTTGTCCCCCTCTCTGTTTTTATATTATTTTTGTTTCCCTTCCCTTATGTTCATCTGTTTTGTCTCTTAAAGTCCTCATATGACTGAAGTCATAGGATTTTTGTCTTTCTCTGACTGACTAATTTCACTTAGCTTAATACCCTCCAGTTCCATCCACATAGTTGCAAATGGCAAGATTTCATTCTTTTTGATTGCTGAGTAATACTCCTCCATTGTGTGCATATATATATATATATATATATATATATATATATACCACATTTTCCTTATCCATTCATCCATCGATGGACATTTGGGCTCTTTCCATACTTTGGTTATTGTTGATAATGCTGCTATAAGCATGGGGGTGCATGTGTCCCTTTGAAACAGCACACCTGTATCCCTTGGATAAATGCCTAGTAGTGCAATTGCTGGGTTGTAGGGTAGTTCTATTTTTAGCTTTTTGAGGAACCTCCATACTGTTTTCCAGAGTGGCTGCACCAGCTTGCATTCCCACCAACAATACAAAAGAGATCCTCTTTCTCCACATCCTCGCCAACATCTGTTGTTGCCTGAGTTGTTAATGTTAGCCATTCTGACAGGTGTAAGGTGGTATCTCACTGTGGTTTTGATTTGTATTTCCCTGATGATGAGTGATGTGGAGCATTTTTTCATGTGTCTTTTCACCATCTGGATGTCTTCTTTGGAGAAGTGTCTATTCATGTCTTTTGCCCATTTCTTCTCTAGATTATTTGTTTTTTAAGTGTTGAGTTTGATAAGTTCTTTGTAGATTTTGGATACTAACCCTTTATCTGATATGTCATTTGCAAATATCTTCTCCCATTCTGTCGGTTGCCTTTTAGTTTTGCTGATTGTTTCCTTCGCTGTGCAGAAGCTTTTTATTTTGATGAGGTCCCAGTAGTTCATTTTTGCTTTTGTTTCCCTTGCCTCTGGAGACGTGTTGAGTAAGAAGTTGCTGTGGCCAAGATCAAAGAGGTTTTTGCCTGCTTTCTCCTCAAGGATTTTGATGGCTTCCTGTCTTACATTTAAGTCTTTCATCCATTTTGAGTTTATTTTTGTGTATGGTGTAAGAAAGTGGTCCAGGTTAATTCTTCTGCATGTCGCTGTCCAGTTTTCCCAGCACCACTTGCTGAAGAGACTGTCTTTATTCCATTGGATATTCTTTCCTGCTTTGTCAAAGATTAGTTGGCCATACGTTTGTGGGTCCATTTCTGGGTTCTCTCTTCTGTTCCATTGACCTGAGTGTCTGTTCTTATGCCAGTACCATACTGTCTTGATGATTACAGCTTTGTAGTATAGCTTGAAGCCTGGGATTGTGATGCCTCCTGCTTTGGTTTTCTTTTTCAAGATCGCTTTGACTATTCGGGGTCTTTTCTGGTTCCATACAAATTTTAGGATTATTTGTTTTAGCTCTGTGAAGAATGCTGGTGTTACTTTGATAGGGATTGCATTGAATATGTAGATTGCTTTGGGTAGTGTCAACATTTTAACAATATTTGTTCTTCCTATCCAGGAGCATAGAATCTTTTTCCATTTCTTTGTGTCTTCTTCAATTTCTTTAGTAAGCTTTCTATAGTTTTCAGTGCATAGATTTTTTGCCTCTTTGGTTAGATTTATTCCTAGATATTTTGTGGGTTTTGGTGCAACTGTAAATGGGATCAATTCCTTGATTTCTCTTTCTGTCGCTTCATTGTTGGTGTATAGGAATGCAACCGATTTCTGTGCATTGATTTTATATCCTGCAACTTTGCTGAATTCATGAATCAGTTCTAGCAGTTTTTTGGTGGAATCTTTTGGGTTTTCCATATAGAATATCATGTCATCTGTGAAGAGTGAAAGTTTGACCTCCTCCTGGCCGATTTGGATTCCTTTTATTTCTTTGTGTTGTCTGATTGCAGAGGCTAAGACTTCCAATACTATGTTGAATGCTCTTCAGTTTTAAACTACTGGGACTGTAAAGAAGCTGGACTTCTCCTTTGCAATATGTAAAAATCCGTATGTATTACTTATCGGTTGCTGCAAAGAACCTCAATTCTAATTCTTATTCTTATACATCTTTTGATGTTTTGTGCTTGGTGGCCTTTTTCTTTGTCTAAAGTCTAACAGTTAGGAGGTACCTGGATGGCTCAGTCAGTTAAGCATCCAACTTTGGTTCAGGTCATGATCTCACAGTTTGTGAGTTTGAGCCCCACATCAGGTTCTCTGCTGTTAGCCCAGAGCCCAGAGCCTGCTTCTGATCCTCTGTTTCCCTCCCTCCCTGTCCCTCCCCTGCTTGTTCTCTCTCTCTCAAAAATAAATAAACATTTTTAAAAAAGTAAAGTCTAAGTCTAACAGTTATACTCGAATGTGTTATAGAGTTGACGTTTATGAGTAAATTTTCCCAGGTACCCAGTGGGCCCTATAAATGTATAGACCCTGATCTTTTATTTCTGTAAAGTCTTCTGGAATTATCCTCTTCAGTTACTCCAATTATATATATGTTGTTTCTACTTGCCTGTCTGTCTACCATTTCAGCCATGTTTTCTTTGACCCTTTTTGCTTCTCATTTTATCTTGCTTTTGTTCTCTTGATCATTTCCCTGCTTTCTTCAATTTCCCTAATTAAAATTTAATTTTAGTCTATTCTTTCTTGGGCACCTATAAAGTGCCCAAGGACATTTGATCTTGGTTTCTGGTATGCTTTTGTCTTTTGCTTACATTTCTTTCCTGAAGTCAACCAATACTGTTAGATTCCTAATTCAAGTGTTCTCTTTTGTGTCCATGTATCAAAGCATAATATCTTTAAAGATGGCTTTTATTCTTTAAGATAGGGGCAGAAATTTCGTGTCTTCCAATTTTGGGGTTCTCTCTTATTTGCAAGACTCTAAAATTTCTCCTTTGCTTCTTTTCACCATTGCCACTAAATTTCCAAAAAGCATCTCTCCCTACCCTTTCACATTCTTTTCCCTCAGAAGCAACATCTTTTGAAAACTGCTCCCTTAAATAGCATACAGTTTTACATTCCTTTCTTATAGCAAATGCTCAGATACACAAGGACTCTTTTTCAGTATTTTCTGACTTAAGGTAGACTCTCCCTCTCTGGCAGTGATCTTAGATCAAGCATGGGTTTGTCAGTATCTACCCTCTTTACTTTCCATTTAGCATTTTCCCTACTATCCTTGTTCTTTGTGAATGCCAGTGGGCAAAGCATGAAAGTTGATTTGCTGCAAGTTGGTGTTTCTTTATCTACTTGTGGGTAAATTTGAAATGTATCCATTCTCTTTCTTCTAGTTACACCAAAGACATGGATTTTGTGCAGTTTTATTTATCCTTCTTGTTATTCTGTGTTGTTTTTGAGAGATTCAGATTTTTTGGCCATCATCTCAGCTACCCTTAAGGCTAATTTAGAACGCCTTAATTTAGAACACCGTATCTTTTGTGTGACCCTATCGACCATGAAGATTTCATCAAGCTTTACTCCCTGGAGTTTTCACTAAGAATCTGTTAGCTATTTTGTGTTTTCCTGACATAAAATTATGTGACAGTATGGAATATCCTTTTTCAAACTGCATGCCCCTCAACTCACAGATTTTAATATTTCCCTCCCTCACCCCAGAAGACATCCTCCACACAATTATGGGCCTGAACTTAAAGTCTTTAGATATGAGGGTGAACAAATAAAGCATCCACTGGGACCTTGTCCCCACATTGTTACTATGTCTCCAGTCTCCTTGTTTGTGTCTCAAACAAATAGCTCTTGTCTTTTGACACCCTAGCCCAGAGCAGCATTGAAACATTCTTCCTACTTGAGAGGTATAATTTATCATCTGACAGGGTCTAGTGCAAATTATTACTCACCAGCCTTAAATGACACAGAGTGAACTGATGAGAGCCAGTAGGGGATAATGAGAAGACAAAGCATAGGAAAGCAGAAGGCTGGGTCCTAGCCCCAACTCTGCCACTGGTTCACTGTTTAAGCTAGAGTAAGTCCCTGCCCTGATCTCTGAGCCTCAACTTTCCCATCTGAGCTGAATGCTATCTGGGGACCCTCATGGCTCTGAGGAAATCTGACGTCTCCTAAAAGGGATTTTGGTTTGGAGTTGGCCTCATGGACTCAAAGAGCTCTATAAGCTCCACGGAGCAGTGGCTTCACAAGCAGGAGAAACAGTGGTCCAAGAGAATGAAGAGCTGAACCCTCACCCTACCCTCAAGTGAGAGAAGATGAGTGAACACTCGCAGTCACCTAGGCATCTACCCCTATATCACTCATGCCAAGAGACCAACCAGTATCTTCTTGGATAAAACCAACAATGGTGAGCTCACTTCCTTTCAAAGTAGCCCCTTTTGCTTTATACTTTTAATGTAGTAAAGATGGAGGGAAGTGGGCACTTCAAGAGATATTCACAGAAAAAAAGTGACAAGAGGGAGATGTCAAGGATAAAATCTAGTTTCCTGACTTGTGAAAACACATGGATTAGTGGTGCATTCACTTAGATGGGAACAGATTAGGGGTGGGTAAAGGAAGATCATGAGTTCAGTCCTGAGCACACAACTTTGAGGAACCATTGAGACATCCAAGCCAAAACAAGTGGCCAGTGGATATTCAGATCCAGAGCTCAAAGGAGACATTCCGACTGGGGACAAATAAATTAAAGTGACTTTTCTAAAGACTGGTAAATGTGATCACTGAGGAAGAGAATATGAAATGAAAAGGAGAAAAAGGCCCTCAGATGAGAAGTTGATGGATACCAACATTGAAAGGGTAGGGAGGTGAAGAATTGCTTGCCATCCTGAGAGGTGAAGGAAGAGCCAAGAGAGTCCCACTTCAGAAGTCACTGGAGGAGGGGTTCAGGAAAGATGAAATGGTCACTAGTGTCGAGTGCTGCTGAGGAGTCAAGTAAGGACTGAAAATGTCCACTGGATGCAATGTAGTAGAGATGCTTGGAGACTTTACTAAGGATGTTTGTGGTAAACTGATGGGGTGGAAAAGTCAGAGTGGAGGAGTCGAGGGCCAAGTGGGAGGTAAGGAAATGGGGCAGCAAGTGTAGACAACTCTGTGGAGGCATTTAGCTGTAATAGGAGAGGAAAGAGATGGGAAGTACTCATGTGGAATGTGGAACATTAGAAGCTTTCTTAATAGGAAAGGATTTATCATGGCTACACATCAATGGGATGATCCAGTTGAGACAGAATCATTGAATATACAGAAGAGAAAATGTTACCTATGGTTCCTTAGAAGGCAGGAGAAGATGGACTCAACAGAGCAGAAGGAAGGGTTGTTTCGCCAGTGTTTCAAAATTCTTAGGACTGAGTTTCTACCAAGGCTACACAAGTAAATAACTGGGAGTTTTTGTTTTGTTTTGTTTTGTTTTAAGTGCCAAGTCAATTTTATAAAATTATGAGTTTCTAATAATCTGCACGTATATACTGTCTTCTTTTGCTCTCTTCACATCTCAAAATTATTCAATTACTATGAAACATGTTTAAAAATATAACCAGTGTACAAAAATTATGACACCTGAAAAAAAAGTATTATTCATTCAGGAAAATGAAATTTAAGTAGTTTAGAGAAAGAAAATCCAGAACACTGTGTTTTGGTATACTTTTCTATAATATTCTTTATCTTCTGAGTAACTAAAGGAAATCCAAATGGAAATAAGACTTCAGATGATGACCAGTCATCTTTTTCTTCAAAGCAGAACCACTGAGCTAACAGTGAACCAGACTGCCATGGTCCTCCATTATCACCCATGTGGCTGCCCCAACCATCTAACTCCTTACAAAGCCCCCAACTAGTGGTTTTTTACCTCTCATTCACTAGCAGCTTATAGAAACTCATATAAATTCAGAACCATACTCATCCCAACTCAAAAGAGGGAAAGGTCTCTCCATGAGGATCATCACTCAGAAGAATTATTCCCTCTTCACGGTCAAGGACCACAAAGCCATTGAGAGTCTCACTACTACTAGGGACTGCCACTCATTTCTCCACAGCCCATTCATTTACAGATTCCTTCTCTATTCACATTTGCTGAGACCTTTAGGCAACTCACAGAGAAAAAGGCCACAGAAACAAGTGGATAATGAAAATGAATATAGCCCTTCACCAATAAGTCTTAGTTTCATATAATCTAAGAGAATTCTAAGGAACCATTGATTAGTGGGATCAACCAGGATAACCGCTCACCAATGGGGATTCCCCTTATCAGCTCCTCTAACAATGGCACTGCAGCCTCTATTTGAACCCCTCAAGTGACAGGGGGGTTGTACACCATGGCACTGACACAGAGAACAGAAAACTGTCTTTGAGTTTCTAAAATGTTCTCCTTAGGAAGACAAGCCTGACTGCAAAAGACCTAGGATAGAACCACAAAGAAGCATATTTTCTCTTTACAGGAGACAGAAGACCTTGAAGGAAAGGGCCGTCCAAACAGATCTCACAGACTAATGGTCATTTGGTCTCTCTCCTTCCTTCTGGTACAAAGAGTCCTCCTGCCTGGCCCACTTAGGATCCACTATCATTGTTGGAAAAGATCTCCTGGCACAAAGCCCAAGATCTTCTGGGAGCTTTTACTGGTTTGTCTTTCTCTCATGGAGAAATAGTGACCATTCCATTCATTTCCTGGGGAAAAAACTTCAGAATTTGATAATAGGGTCATGTCCTACTTTAAACCCACTTAAAAAGGCAAAGGAGCCCAAAGTCCACCCAGCGGACTGGTAAAGGAAGAATGCTCAGGCAAGAGCCCTCCCCTGGCAGTAACTTGTGAAAAGCAGGGCATGATGGGAACTAGGGCTACTGCTCAGCTTTACCAGCAGTCCCAGCTCAGCCTCCATCAGCAGGGCCCCCACCTACCCAAGCGGAGGCATACAGCTGGATTGCAGGGTCCATAGTTTCATTTACATAAGTGGGATCAGATGTCACCTAAAGTCCTACAACCTGCTTCTTAAAGTAATGATTATGGACATTATTGGGGTTTTTTTTAATTATTATGCACATCTTTCTGTATCTGCACGTATAGATTGACCTCATTCATTTTACAAGCTGAGTAGTATTCCGTTAAGTAACTGCACATAATTTATTTACATAATCTGCTCTTATTAGACATCTGAGATATTTCCAAGTCCTTCCAAAACTGCAGTGACAATCTTCATGCATACACTTGTGTGCACTTCCATAAGTGTTCTCCACAATATGTGAATCCCTTTTCCTTCACTTTTTTACTACAATAAACAATTAGCACCTTTTGCACACATCTCTGTGCACATGTATAGTATTTCTGAGGCTATATCTCTTGAAGCTGAATTTGCTACACCAAAAAGGATGAACATTTTAAAAATTTACTGCCAAATTGCCCTCCTATAGACCTTACTCATTTATATCATCTCAACAGGAGGGGCTTAAGAGAGTGACTGCTTCACTCATATCTACTACAACTTTGGTGATTTTTAACTTTTGATTTTTGCCAATTTGTTAGGTGGGAAGGGGACTTTTTAAAAAAAATAATTACATTTCCCTGGTTATTGGTGAGATTGTGCATCTTTTTATATCTTTGTTGGTCATTTTTATTTCTGCCTCAACGGTGTGCCTGTTCACAGCCTTTGTTGGTTTTTCTTTTGAGTTGTCTTTTTCATATTGACTTGGAGGAGCACTTTATACAATTAATGGTTTATTAATACTTGATCTGTTTTACACACTACAAACTTTTTTTCCTGGTCTGTCACTTATCTTTCAACGTTTCTTATCTTTGCCTATTTTTCTGTTGACTTAGTCATATTTTCCCACTGATTTGTAAAGTATTTTTCTATCTGAAGGATAATCTACTTTTGTCACAAATCTTGCAAATATGTTTGTGTTTGCCATTTTGTTTTGGACTGTATTGAGTTAGAAAAGATTTATGTTTATTTAGACACATAGATATGCCTTCGCACATCGTAAGTCTTTAGAAAGTTTTTCCCCACTCTGAGATGAGATAGTCACCAATATCTTCTTCAGGTTTTGCTAGCTATGATTCTTTAATGCATCTGGAATTTATTTGTTGTGCGGTATGCCATAGGAATCTCTCTTTTTTTTTTCCAAAATAGTTGGTTACATTTCTCAATATCTTTCATCAAATTAGTCATCCTTTCCTCTGGTTTGTAATCCCGACTTACTCATATACTTTTTATTTGGACTTAAAAGAGATCGAAATGATTAATATCAACAATCTTGACTTCATTTACAAGGGAGAGAAGAATCATTATTTGTTTTGGATAGGAAAGGAGAGTGTTGGTGTGGGATAAAATCGGGGGAAGGCAGTTAAGATAGTCATGGAATTTGCTGTGAAAAAAGGAAAGTCTGAGGAGAAAATGGCAAAAGAGAAAACTACTGAGTCATAGAAGGAATGTGTTATCACAAAAATGATGGCCACAGGAAAAGAATATTTGGGACAGTCTTAAAACGAAGATGATGCAAGCAGAATTGAGTTGGTGGCACTGAGCTCGCCGCTTAAGGGAAAAGGGTCATGGTCAGTGTTCTCGCCATAGAGCCAAAGTGGCTGTCACAAAGCCTGAAGTGCAGTGCATGTTAAGTCATGTGAACTCATTAATTAACAAATATAAAAAACTAGTGTTGCGGATATATTAAATAGCTTTAAAGTAATACACGTTCATTATTAAAAAGAGAAAATAGAGGACACTAGAATGATGCTAGCTACCTTTTATTGAGCACCTACTGTGCTCCAGCATTTTATTAGTTGCTCTACATATATTTTATTTTATAAAGAAGAAAATTAAAACCTGTAAACCCACCACCCGAGATCAACTACTAGTAACACTCCGCTATATTTCCTTCCAGTCTTGTTCTTCTGACAGGTTCTGTGACCGTTGCTAACACTTACTGAACCCTCACTCCCATGCCCAGACTACTACAATATTTTAAGCCTTTTTAAAGAAATACTTTTGTGGGGCGCCTGGGTGGCGCAGTCGGTTAAGCGTCCGACTTCAGCCAGGTCGCGATCTCGCGGTCCGTGAGTTCGAGCCCCGCGTCAGGCTCTGGGCTGACGGCTCAGAGCCTGGAGCCTGTTTCCGATTCTGTGTCTCCCTCCCTGTGTCTGCCCCTCCCCCGTTCATGCTCTGTCTCTCTCTGTCCCAAAAATAAATAAACGTTGAAAAAAAAAATTTTTTTTTAAAAATAATAAAAAATAAAAAAAGAAATACTTTTGTAAGCCTTGTAACAATCCTAAGAGATAGGCGCCATTACTGTTTTAATTTTACAGATAAGGAAATTGGGAACAAAGAGGTTAAGTAATGTGCCCATTCTGTATACTCAGTTGCTTCTTACTATTGAAGCTGGTATCAGGAATGTTCTCCCACATCATTAACTCTCCCCCAGAAGAGATCATTTAATAGCTGCCTAATATCTCATCACATGGGCATGTCATTTATTCAACCATTTCAGTATTTCTGTTCAATCGTTAGTGATTTTTTAATAGAATAAATATGGCTGTTACAAACACCTTTGTACTTAACCCTTGGTGCATATCCAAACACTCGAATTTTTTTACCAAATGACAGTGGAATTAACTGAGCCAACCTTCTTCCAGGCTTTTTCTACATATTGTCAAATTGCCTTCCAGAAAGGTTCTACCATTTTACACTCCCCCAGAAATAAATACAAGCACCAATTTTATGTTCTTGCCAACACTAAGTATTGTTGATTTTAAATCCTAACCAATTTAAAGGGGTAAAAGATATTATATATCATAATTTTAGTTCATTGTTATCATGAGGGAGAAACAAAAGAGACTGTGGTTCTTCCAAAAATTTTAATTAAGTCTCTCTCATATGCCAAGCACTCTTCCGGAGGCTAAGGATGAGACAGTGAGCGAGACTAACCAAACCCCGCCTTCTTGGGACTCTCAGCCTAAGAGGTACATTCCACATGGAGCACATGAATTCCAACTGTAAGTTTTCCTAACAAGCATGTAGTAGCACTAAGCGTTTATCAGCTCCTGTAAAATAAAGCACTAAGAACTCATTTAATCATCTCAACAACTCCCGTTTTACAGATGAGGAAATTGAGTCACCAAGAGGTCAAGTAACCTACAAAAGGTTATAGAAGGAAGCAGCAAGAACAAGAATCAAACCAGGAAAGCTGGCTTCAGTGCCTTTAATCAATGCCCCACCCTGCCTCCCTCGCTGAGGTGTGCTCAGAGTGTGCTAACTCACTGAAGGAGCAGAAAGAAGATTGAAGAAAATAGAAACATCTAAAGAAAATGGAACAAAATTGAACAAACAGGAAGAGCATCAGAAATAGAGGTTCATCTGGTCAAGAAATATCATGAAATGCCGAATTGTATCTTCCCTCTCCTCTTGTCAGAGGAGTTGGTAAGGAGAGCACGCAGAAAAAAGGAGCAGATAGTACATACGTTGGACAGTAAACCTGGAACAGTCCAAAGACAGAGGAAAGGAATGGTCTAAATTCCCCTGCTATGAGGCCGCAGAGGAGGGAAGTAAGGAGCGTCCTCAGCCTTCCTAACCCTCAAGCAATGGGAATACAGAGGGTGCAGTCCTAGTAGGATTCAACACTGAGCAGATGGGGGGGGGGGAGCGGTGAGGAATGGAAACTTGTACTTTTCCTGGGCTTCCGGCCCAGTGATCTCCCAGCCTGGCCTGAGGCTGTGGCCTCCTCTGGCAGGACCTGCAGTTTTGCCGGAACGCGGGGCACATTCCCGTGGGCTGCAGCGCCATCTAGCAGATGTGCTGGTGAAATGGCACCAGCAGGGCCATCCCAGAGTCCTTCAAAGACACATGTCCACTGTGCTCAGTGCTGAGGTCACCACGAACAAACAAGTCCTTGAGAAGTTCACTGTCCATCTGGGGAACAATCACAGGTTCTAGGACAGACACTTACACAAGCGTCTAGGGAACAGGGAGGAGCGGGGCTGACCTCCTCTGGGGTTCGGGAAAGGCCACGCAGAGAGAGCAATATTCAAACCAGGTCTCAGAAGATGTGTTCTTACTAGTCAAGCAGTAGAGATGAAAGAAACTTCCAGGCAAGGAGACTGAAGCCTCAAAGGCCCAGAAGTGTGAGAGTTTAGCGCATACTCAAGGAAGGCTGGAAAGTTCAAATCACAAGCCAATAGCAACTTTACAGACATCTAGTTTAACATCCTTGTTTTGCAGATCCCACTTTTGACATCCGGGCAAGGAGGGGACTTCATGCAGATTTACACCACACTGGAACTCTTATTTCCTGACACTCCATCTCCTACTCTTCTTCTGAACCATGGAAGGAAGAGGCCAGCAGCCAGCTCTCTGGAAAAGGTTACTGTTGCCTGCCAGGGCCCTAGAGTAAGGCTGTGCCCATGCAAGTTAGACCTTGAACACAAGAAGACATGCTTGGGTTCAAAACTCACCTCCATCCGTAGCTATGGAAACTTTATCAGACTAAGGTCTTTCTGAGTCTCACTTTCCTTATCCGTCAGGTGGGAATCATAGTAGTCCTTACTTCATATGGCTGTTTCCGAGGTAGAAAAAGTTGATCCCATGGGCACAAAGCCCAGCATATGCTAAGTGCTCAATCATTGAATAGTAAAGGCTATGACTTTAATATTGTCACTTTGTATTATAATATTATTGGTATTTTTCTTACTTGAAAGTATCCATTATCATTAATTGGTTGTTTATGATTTATTATTTCTACTGTAAAAGTACTGACTACTTCCTGAGGGAACTGGAGGTATTCTATCTGGGTAAGAACAAACACAGAAGCCACAGTCCTATTTTAAAACTTGAAGGGCCAATCTGGAACAGGAGAAGTGGTCTGAGGGATGCCAGAGGGCTGGGCCAACAATGGTCGAGAGCTTCAGGATGGAAGATTTTACTTCCATGTACAGAAAAACTTCCTTACCCTCCAGGTGGCCTTGGGAGGAATATATGCACCTGTTATTAGAAATGTTCCTTCCAAGACCAGATGACCATTTGTAGGGCCTGCACCTACCTTGCACAGGGCTAGAAATCATCTAGTCCATTTCACTTTCTGATCCCTTAAACATCTAATTTAGCTCTGCTTTCTAGGGGAATATGATTCAGTAGGTCATCTGGGAAGACAGATGTCTATGTTTATAAATTTCAAAGTCATGAGCAATGCTCAAAGAAGTCAGGATACAAAAAGCATAACCCTGTTTGTTCAGAGTAATTCATTAGATTTTAACTGGAAATGTTAAGAAGAGGCTGAAATGTCCACGTAAGACTGGAGACCAGAGGAAGACAAGACAAGAGGAATAGGACAGAGGAACAGAAGGCAGCTCAGCCTTATGCCCCAGGTGCTGCTTGAGAATGAGTCTTCATTCTGAAAAGATGGAAAGGGCTTTTGCAGTCCTGATATCCATATAAAGTGTAGAAATACCATCTTAAAATCATTAAATAACAGAACACATTGAATGCTCACTGTTCAATCATTTATGCAGAGTCTGCTGTGTGCCAAGCACTTGGAATACTAAAGTACATCTAAAACTAGAGTCTAGATGACGCTTGGAGGTGTAATGTCTCTGAGAAGATAATAAGACCTAGGCACATAATAACTGTAATCCAAAAACAAAAGGCCTAATATTATATGTCAGACATGTGAGGTTGCATGACTCTCTGTAAAAGGCATTGGAGGAAGGTTTTATGGAGGAAGTGATAGTTAGGTTGGGCCCTTAGTAACACATAGGATTTGAACTCCAAATGATAGGAGGGAAGAACTTCTCATGCAAGACAGCAGTGTGGACAAAGCATTGAGGGTCTAAAGTATGGGCTAGGGATGGGGGAGTAGAACCCCACTGTGGTCAGAGCATAGGGAGTGTGAAGGGGTGGGGAGGGATTAAGATCCAAGAAGTCATCCTTCAGCAATCCCACTCCCAGGTATATACCCAAGAAAATTGAAAACACGCCTCCACATAAAAACCTGTACACCAATGTTCATAGCAGCATTACTCATAATAGCCAAAAAGTGGGAACAACCCAAATAAATGTCCATCAACTGATGAATGGATAAATAAAATGTAGCATATCTATCTATACAGTATTATTTAGCATTGGCAATCAAAAGCAATGAAGTTCAGATAAATGTGACAACATGGATGAACCTTGAAAACACATACTAAATGAAAGAAGCCAGAGACAAAAACCACATAGGAAAATCCATTAATATGAAAGGCCCAGAATAGGTAAATCTATAGAGACAGAAAGACTGATGGTTGCCTAGGGCTGGAGGGGATACATGGTGGCATATTTCAAAGGTTACGCTTTAGGTTTTCTGGCTCTTCCCACTGTTAGAGAATTCCTCTGCTTGCAGCTCCCTCCATGACTCTCCAGCCAGACTCGCCCTTGGGGTAAGCCTGGGCAGCAATTCTGAGTGCCCCCCGACATCCCAACTGAACACCCCCCCATCACCATAAATGTCCAAAAATGACTGAGCATGACTTCACCAAGAACAGCACTGTCCCCAGACTTTCCTGCCTTTTATTAGCACCAAATAGGTTAACAAGTACATCTTCTCTCTCTCTCTCTCTCTCTCTCTCTCTCGCTCACTCTCTTGCTCTCTCTTTCTCTCTTTTTGGTGCACACCTCTCTCCCATTATAGAAAAGTCAGGAGGCTAAGACATACAGGACTTACTGCCTCTAAGCAAAGCTGGCATAGCTGAAATGTAAAGAAAAAGCAAAGATTCAAATTCTTGGCTTTTGGAGTGGGCTTTGGAAAGTCACAGCAAAAACAGTCTTGAAAGCCAAGAGTGTGGTTTGGAAGAGCCAAGCTTTTTAATTTAAGATCGACTAAGGCTCTGAGTTCTAGAAGCATGGTTTGCGGCATGAGAGGCCTAGCTGAAGGAATTGGGACTTCAATTCCAGCTATTCGTGACCTTTCCTTCACTCCTTAAATACATCCTCACCACACAGGCTCAACCATTCCCATACCACCTTCCCTCCTGCCCTGCTCCAGGCTGAACCCCCAACACTCCAGGCCTGGGCTCCACCTCGCGTTCCCCCTGCCCAACTTACACACCCGACCACCCTGATCTTTCTGAAATCCTACCCCTGCAATGTTTCCTCCTTGCCCACTGGAAATGCTTATTGAATATTTGTTAGATACTAGGCATTGTGCTAAATTGGGGTAAGCTGTGACCCCTGAGCCAAATCAGGTCTGCCACAGGTTTTTGTAAATAAAGTTTTATTGGAACACAGCCCCAATCACTCATTTGCATATCATCTAAGGAAACTGTCATGCTATGAGGGCAGACTCAGCAGTTGTGACAGAGGCAGTATGGCCCCCAAAGCCTCAAATATTTAGTCCCAGGCCCTTTACAGAAAAAAAAAAAAGACTTTACTGACCCATGTGTTAGATGCCAAGTTTACCACAGTGAGCAAAACAGGCATGGTCACCTGCTGCTTACAGACTAAGGCCTTCCACTTCCTGCCCTTTTCTTCCATTACCTTCTATTCATGAGTCCTCTGAGAGTACACTGGTTCCTAGATTTTTGGAATTCGTCCATCAGTAAAAATAATTTTCTTAATGACAGAGGATTGACATAGGTTATCAGGTAAGTATGTTTTTAAAAACCAACTACCATCTAATATCACTAACATTTTATAAGAAAGAAACATTTTAACATTAAAAAAGAGCAAGGTGGATGCACCTGGATGGCTCAGTCAGTTGAGCATCCAACTTCAGCTCAGGTCATAATCTCGTGGTCATAAGCTCGAGCCCTACATCGGACTCACCACTGTCAGCACAAAGCTCACTTCAGATCCTCTGTCCCCCTACCTGTGCCCCTCCTCGGTTTGTGCTCTCTCAAAAATAAATACACATTTTATTTAAAAAAGGAAGAAAGAAAAGAAGGAGCAAGGATATCTCTTAAAATGAAGAAAAATTCCTCAAGCTACACTAGTTTTACAAAATTCATTCTATTGGCTTTATTTTCCCCATTTTGCTGTGAAGAATGAACGTTCTTCACAAATCATCACAGGTTTGTGATTATCTGCATAGGAACCTTTGATCTAGTCTACACAAGCTGGTTTGATTTGTATTACCCAAATTTGCCATGAATCTTCCCACGCAATTTTGTATCCAGAAAGCTCTTCCTCCTTCTCTCCTGCTCACTGTTCAGAGCTCAGCTCCTCAGAGGCCGAAGGGTAGGGTTCCCTCCGGCAACAAGCTAAAAGCCCAGCTGCTCAAGCAAGCACCCAGGCTGCTGGCAGCACGGACGAGAGATATGGCTGTGGGTGTCTGTCAGCCACAGAGCAGGGTGACAGGACAGCCAGAAGGGTCACCTGGAGTGTGGCCCTTCCACTGGCACATGCAGGTGAACCCATTTGATACAGGCATGCTGACAGCTCCGTGGCAAAGGTTTCCACCCGAATGCTTGACGGATGAGCACTGGCTTTCTGATAAGTCTCTCACATGACCTGGGATGCCATGAGGGCCCCCGGCGGCCGCGGCCAGCTCCCAGTCAGCACATGTGGCGGCCAACACAGAGAGCTCGCCTTACTGGCCGGCAGCCCCAGGATGCCGGGTCCTCACTGCTCACATGAAGTTTCTGGAATCCCCTTAAACAATCTCGAGGTCTGTGGAAAAATAAGTTATGGCTCTTCCATGAAGAGAATCCCAGCATGGCCCCATACCAAGCACATTTTTCTACCTGACTTCCATTCAGAGACATTCTCCAAAAACCCCTACTTACCTCCCCACTGGTGGAGGGGGGGGGGGGCACCGTAGCAACAGGGTATCTTACCTTTTCTGCAAACAGAGTGGGGCAGCAATTCTCCAATGGCCCTCCACAGTAGAGGTTAGAGGTTTCATTGTCCTGAGCTGGTCTCCAGCAAAATGTTTCATTTCTCAGACATTCGCATTAAACCCATTTGTGAGACAAAGTGGGGAAAAAAGGTTGGATTTCCAAGAAGAAATTAGAGACCCTGAGACAAAACCAGAAAGAAACACTTCACACTACAAAGAGGGAAACTGAGGCCAGAAGGGGAAGAGAATTGCTCAAGACACCACCAGTAGAGCTGGAACTAGAAATTAGACCTTCTTGGTCAGTCTAGACCTCTTCAACTATACATTGAAACGTCCGGATTGTCATTTCCTATAATCCAACATGAAGGGACTTTTCCTTCTAGAAAATGGGAAAATAGGGACCAGCTGAGACATAGGACATGGTAAGGACAGGTGAGTCTGTGGTGAAGAGAGAGAATGTCCACTGCAGCACATAATTACACAGCATAGACTTACCCTTCAGAGTAACATTTCCATTAAAGGTAGAAGGAACAGGTCCCCAAATTTTAAGTAAAGACACCACAAAACTTGTTCTCATAATACCTTCATATTCACCCCAGACAGGGAAGCAAGGCCCTGAAGAAGGGCAGGAACCAAGTGAAGGACAAACCCAGTCAGGTGGGAGGTGGCATTAGGGGCTCGGCCTCAGAGGGTCCAGTATAGCTCTCTTCTTGGCAGGGGTTCAGACCATCGCAATCCCTGTCCTGAGGCTACAGGCCAGTCTTGAACTGAGGACTTCATCTCAGCTTTCCCTGCAGAGTCAGCTGTTCTCTCAGGCCAGTCGGACCAGGCTGACATCGCATTCCCCTCCTTGGCCCCAGGGCAAGGGACACGCTTTCCCGCAGCCTGATCCCCTCCCCCACGGTGTGATGTCTGCCTAGTGTGGCCCAGGGAGCAGCTGGTTCAGGAGCTGGTGGGTCAAGGCTCTGAGTCAGGCCTGGCTAGCTCAGTGAGGATCACCTGCCCGCCAGGAGGGCTTGTTTTACTGCCCTCTGGCCATGTGTCACAGCAGGACATACTGAACTCTCCCTGTGATCTGAGGACATGGGTTGAGCTGCCCAGGGCAGGTGGGGCAAGAACCCTGAAAGTAATCCAGGCAGCATTTCCCTGGGGGTGTCTTCAGGGCACTCAGCGGGGAGGCACCAGTCTCAGGTCCTGACCTCATGCAAGGGGAACTGACGTTGTTGGCCTCGGAACCCCTAGCTCTAGACCCGCCTCCAGCATGCCATCTTGTGGGGCCTGCCTAAGAAACCAGCAGAGCTCTCAGCAAAGGGTGGAGCGGAAAGAGATCTCTTTCCTTGGAGAGAATCAACAGCATCAGAAAGTAACACCCTGCCCATTACCCAGATCACCCAGCTTCTATGGGCCGAAGGACCTCAAACATCTTCTAGTCCAAGGCCTTGGTGGTCTAGAAAAGATAACAGGTCCAGAGAGGGGAAGAAGCTTGCCCTAGGTCACACCGCCATTTAGAACCAGGACGAAAATCCAGTCGTGCTGTGCTGTCCAGTTCTCAGCCCACAAATGTTTTCAGAGCATGGTGGTGACAGACTTCACCCAGGCCCCTGATCTGTGATGGAGAAACATCTCTAGGAGCCACCGGGTGCCTTCATAGGGCAAGTACTAGGTGCACCTGCTGTTCTTTGTGGTGTCAGGGGTTGCACAGAGCACTCATGTATATCGTCTTTTTAAACATAGCCAGCAATCTTCTAAGGAAAGGGCAACTCTTATCACCACGAACAAGAGAGTAAACCTGGGGGTGCCTGGATGGCTCAGTCAATTAAGTGTCCAGCTCTTGATTTGGTTTAGGTCATGATCTCATGGTTGGTGAGTTTAAGCCCCTCTCTCTCTGACCCTCTTCCACTCACACTGTCTCTCTCTCTCTCTCTCTCTCTCTCTCTCAAAAAAGGAATAAACATTAAAAAATATTTTTTTAAAGGAGGGAAATTCTGACACATACTATCACATGGATGAAACTTGAAGACGTTATGCTAAGTGAAACGTCAGTCTAAAAAGGACAAGTACTGTATGATTCCACCCCTATAAGGTGCATAGAGTGGGAAAATTCATAGAGACAGAAATAGAATGGCGGCTGCCAGGGGGCTGTAGGGGGAAGGGCTGGGGAATCATTGTTTAATGCGGACAGAGTTTCAGTTTTATAAGAGGAAGAGTTCAGGAGATGGATGGTGGTGATGGTTGCACAACAATGTGCATGTGCTTAATGCTAAAAAAAAAGGCTAAAATGGTAAATTTTACGTTATGTATATTTTTTCCACAATTTTTAAAATAAGTCATTTTTAAAAATAAAAGAATGAGGAGGGAGTGTTCCAAGCAGTTCAGGTTAAGGACAAAATCCTAGACAGAAGAAATGGCTTGTACAAAAGCACAGAGGTCTGAAAGCAACTGGTGCTGTCTGCAAAGAGCAAAGGCGTCCCTCCATGTAAGACACAAGGGAGGCCACAGTGGGCTGGAGAATGCATTCCCTGAATGCCCCCTGGGGAGTTTGCATGCCACTCTGTGGGCTCACGCGGAGACATGGTCACAACCATAACTTAGAACAGTCAACCTGTGAGGAGCTTGGGGAGGGCGGATGGGATCCGGGACATGTATGAGGAGCAACCTCTAGATAGACGTTCAAAGGGAAACTTCTTTCTAGACAGTCCCAGCTCCCCAGCCCTGTGGTCACCCTCTGTGGTCACCTTCCCAGGTTTGCGGCGACAGTGACTCAAGGCATTTGCCCCATGAGGCCAGCAGCTGATGGCAGGAAGGATTCCCCCGAAAGATGAAAGCAGGAGCAGACTAGGTGGCGGCGGGGGGGGGGGGGGGGTTATATGCGAGACACAGGGTATGCCCTGTCACCACCCCTGTACTGTGCAATCCATCTGGGTGATGGCTGAAGGGTGATGGGGGGCTTGTCTCCCCACAGGTCCACTCTGTGGTTTCCACCAACTCACAGAGAGGCAGGTGAAGACACTCGAATGTGCATATTGGTGTGAGGAGTGGGAGGGGGCCTCTGTGAAGTCTTTGAGTCAAGAAATGTGGGAAAACCCAACTCTGCAACTTATAAATAGTGACCTTGGGCTACCCCATGTCTCTGTGTGGGTCTCAGTTTGCCCACCTATGAAATGAAGTCAGACTCCATTGTTAGGCCCCCAACACGAGGAGGGGCAGGGCATTACCCGGCACGTGACAGTGATTAGGTCATCCAGTATGCACACACACGGTCCAAGGGATGGGGCAAAATTGATTAGCCCATGAGGGAGATACATGTCACCGCCTCTCACCTTCCGGGGCCTGGGCCTAAGTCACATGTCTACCACGTCCCTGAGCAGGCATGCTCTCCCCAGTGACAACTCTCTGGGAGGCCTGCAGAGGAAGCTCTTAATCTTCATCGGGGAGCCAAGCCATCTCTGTCACGTAGGTGTTTCAGACACAAAGCTCTTCTCAAATGCTCAACATCCTACCCAGCTGTGTGTGGGCCTTTTCTTATACGTGGCTGTTCCTCTGTTTGGCAAACTTGTATTCTGCCCCTGCCTTAGACGTGGAACGTGTAAATGGACTTTCCCTTAAACATGGCCCTCATGTAGTGTGTATTTGGCCCCAGCTTTGGCTTCTTCACCTGTATGGCCTCGGCCTCTGCCTCCAGCTCCTCTCTGCATCTGCCCTGGCATCTTCTTCAGCCCTGCCATTTCACAAATGGCTCCCTCTTCAACTCAGACTACGTCTTCACTCCTTAGTAAGACTTGTGCTGTCCACCTTGGAAGGTAAGGCTTGGTAGAGCTCTAAGAACACCAACTGGGGGCGGAAAGCTTAGCTTTGGAGAGTGAGTAGTTCCACATTTTGAGTTCTCTGTGGTAACAAAAGAAGAGGGAGCCCTTGCACTTTGAAGCCAGGAGAGCTGTCCTGGTCCCTCTTTCCCCTCACTGCAGAAACCTCTATAAACAGACCAACAAAGTACATCTCATTTAAAGACAGGGCACAAAAAAGAATATGGAGATTTCTGCTCCCAGCCAAGAGAAGCAACAGGGACCCATTTACCTCCTACCTAAAACAAGAAAAGAAGGAAAAAAAGAAAGGAAGGAAGGAAGGAAGGAAGGAAGGAAGGAAGGAAGGAAAAGAAAAAATACATAAAATAATGGTTTTCAGAGCACGGGTGGTCACACAGCAGAGGACAAACATACCTGAGACCCAAAGCACAGGGGATGAGCGCTGTGGTTGCCCCAACTTAGTATCTTATGATTGTCCTCCGGCCATAGCACAGGAAGGGAACTGGGGCAGAATTGGCCGACTCTCTGGGTTGAGCGGATGGAGCTGAGAGTCCAGGGGGGAACCAAAGCAGCAAGAGCTTATAATACAGAGGTCACTCAGAGATAGAACATCAGAAATCTGCACAGGGCCCTTGGTGCACCCGCCAATTACACATGCATGAGGAGAAACTCCCTAAGATGGAAGAAGGAACCACCTGAAAGGATTAGAGGCAATAAAACCTAAAGCCCCACACAAGGCTGGAAGCAGGGCCCACAGCCAGCCATCAGACTGAAAAACTCACAATTCACAGGGCATGGGGCAAAGCACTCAGGAGGGTCTTGCCTCAGCAGTGGGCAAGCAGTCCTGGACTGCACAGCTCCAGACCTGACTAGCCAATCATAACAACAAGAACAGAAGGAACCCCCGGTTTCCCAAGTACTTAACTGCATCCAGAACAATACTTGTAATTTGCAAGAATACAAAATATCTAACATCAACAGTAAAATGTACAATGCCGATATCCCATCAAAGCTTACCAGACATGCAAAAACTCAGGAAAACATGACCAATAATGAAGCCAATCGATCAACCAAAACCAACTCAGAACGGACACATATGTGAGAATCGCCAGAAAAGGACCTTAAACAGGTGTTCAAAGAGTCAAGTAAACAGGGAGAATATACAAGAGACCCAAATCTGTCTTCTAGAGATCAAAACTACAATGTCTAAGGTGAAAAACATGTGGATTGCGTGAAGTGATGGGTGAAGAAAAAAAATCAGTGAACTTGAAAGTATAGAAATAGAACCTATTCCAAATGAAACACACAGAGAAAAAAGAACTTTTAAAAAATAAGAAGGACGTCAGTGAACTGTGGGGACAAGCCCAAGTGAGGATGTACCAACTTCCAACCCTCCCCTTTCAGCCCCTCAAAGGCTGCTGGATTACAGCTAAGGGTGGCTTTGTCCTCTCCGTGTTGCTCTTACTTGAAGTTTTTAGGGGGTCTGTATGTTTTGTATTTTTAAAAGCATCTTGCAAAGAGAGTACATAGGTTTATTGGATGCCCTCACCCAGGTTCCCCAGATGTTAACGTCTTACAGAACCGCAGTGCGTTTGTCAAAATTAACACTGGAACGTTACTATTAATGAAACTACCAACTTTATTCAGATTTCACCTGTTTTTCCCATTAATGCCCTTATTCTGCATTGTATTTAGCACTTACAGTTTTCAAGTTGAAACAGCAAGTACGTATATCATCGGTGTGCAGCTCACTTATTTTTTTTAAATGTATTTTAAAGCTTTTGGTCTTGGAGTAATTTTAGATTTGCAGAAAAATTGCAATGCACATATCCATCAAGATCAGCTGCCTACGTATCTTCATTCAAGCTAATGAAACAGCTGGTATCTGGACCACAGCTCGTCTTATGGGGGAGAGGAAAAAGAAAGAACATGGCGTATCATGTGCTGGCTCTTAAAGATTCTGCCTGGAGGTGATTGATGTCACTTTCATTAATTACCTAAAGCACGACCAATGCTAAAGTTGGTGGTGAAGGGAAGGACAACCTTTCCCCAGAGAGGGGCAGCTAATACTTGAGAATAATAGTCAAGCTTAGGAATTGACAAACTTTTTCTATAAAGGGTTAGACTAGCTATTTTAAGCTTTGTGGACCATAGTTTCTGTCACCAGTATTCACCTCTATTCCTGAGGCAAGGAAGCAGTCATTAAAATATGTAAATGAATGAACACGGCTGTGTTCTGATAAACCTTTATTGGCACAAACAGGCAGTGGCTGCATTAGGCTGACAGGTCACCCCCTGATCTAAACTACCACAGTTGCCAATACTCACTTGAGAAAAAATGGAAAACCCAGCTCTTTCTATAAGAAAGTAAGAACCTGAATGAAGAGTTTTTAAATTCTCCCCTCCAAAGAAGTGAAACGCCCAGAGTCTAAGAGACCCCCAAAAACAAACCACCAGAGTCCAGAGTCAAAGCTAAGAAGCAAGGGTCATTTATTGCAGGTTCGAACCTGGACCTCTGCGCCCCCGTTGCCGGTGACGCCAAGAGGCCCTGAGAGAGGTTTTTACACTCCTTTTATAGACAGGTACAAACAAGTCATGGGGAAATCAGGAATTTTCCACAGTTACAGAGCTGCGATTGGTTGGTGTTTAAAGTTGGACACTTAACAGTATTCGATTGGTTCCTGCCTTTAGGTCAGACCACAACCGGCGGTACGGGTATCACAATGATTGATCAGGAATACACGGATGTGCCAAGCAACAATGATTGATCAGGAGTACACGGATGTGCCAAGTAACAATGGTTGATCAAGAATATACGGATGTGCCATGCAATAATGATTGATCAGGAATACATGGGTGCGCCAAGCAATTGTACAGAAGTGGAACAAGCTGGTTAAGCTTGGTTAGGTTTCAGTTTCCCGTAACTTAAGCTTTTAAGTTTCAATTTTCTCAGGCCTTTCAGAAGGATCCTCTAAACTTTCATCACAAACTGTTAGATCTACAAAGTGTGAAAAAACAAAATCCATGAGTTTGGATTATGACAGAGAAAGGAAGCCTTGAAACCATGGAAGCGTGAGTGGGACCCGGTGTGCCTTCTGGGTCATTCTGAAAAGCAAGATGTGTGTCCTGCTCCCAGAGGAACGTAAATACTTCCCTAACTCTGCCTGCTCTTCCCGCCTCCTCATAAACTCATTTTCCTCTTGACCACTCTGGGTCATCATGCTGTTTTCACTTGCTCCCCCCCTCCAGTGACTATCACCACGGTACCATAATTTGAACAGAAAACTGATGATGGACTTCCCCTTGGGAGAAGGCAATCGTGGAATTCATATTAGACTGAGAAACGGAAACTGGCTTTTGTGACTTTCCTGCTGTGTGACCTTGAAAATCTCACATTCTTCATTCTCCAGATAACTCCTTGGTACAACAGGGATTAAGATTACTTCGCTGGGTGGTGATTAGGACGTAATCATTCACCAGTGAGAACGTGCTTGTAAACATTCACTCCAGCAGATGCTCCGGCCATCACAGGATAAACAGAACCTCTTGACAGAAGGCTCAGGAGGGACGATGGGGTCCATCTGCTACAGGCAGGACGAGGTCTAAATCATTATTTTTTAACTTGAATAGTGCACTGAACCCTTAAAAAAAAAGTCTCAAACTGCAAGGACCAACTTCAGTGACTCTTATTATACTATTCTTGATACATGAAGAAACGTGAAACTAGGTTTGGACTTCTGGTGCTTCCTTTATAACTCATAGTGAGAGCGTCTTTTGAAGAAGCCTGAGAACAATGGTGTTGAGTTGCTGTGAACCAGGTGGAGTAAAGGCCTGAGGAAAAGAGTGGAAATAGGGTCAGCGGCCCTTCAAAAGAGATCCTCCAACTTTGGCCTGCTTTCTCTTTCTGGCGTGGAGAACAGAACCAGCTGTCTTAAGATGAACACGACTGTCGTGGGCTGAAGTTGCTCCCCCCAATTCATGTATCAAAGTCCTAACCCCCAGTCCCATGAGGGAGAATGTGACTGGATCTGGAAACAGGGCCTTTAAAGCAGTGTTTAAGGTAAAATGAGGCCACGGGCTCACAGTGTGGGCTCTAACTCACTCTGACCGGGGTCTTTATGAAGAAATCAGGACACAAAGTGGCACAGAGGGGAACAGTGAGGAAAAGGAGGGACAACCTTGTGAGGACAGAAGTCAGCCATCGGCAAGCCGAGGAGAGAAGCTGCTGGAGATCCCAAACTTGCCGACACTTTCATCTTAGACTTCCAGTCTCCAAAACTGAGAAAATACATTTCTGTTGTCTAAGCGCCCCCCCCCAACCCCGTCTGTGGTATTTCGTTATAGTAGCCAGAGCTGACTGACACAATGACATGAAGTTCGTGGTTTCTTTTAAAAGACTTTCTGATGCCTGGATGGCTGTCAGTTAAGCATTGGACTTTCTACTTTTATTTAAAAAACATTTTTTTTATTTTGTTTAACGTTTATTTATTTTTGAGACAGAGAGAGACAGAGCATGAACGGGGGAGGGTCAGAGAGAGGGAGACACAGAATCTGAAACAGGCTCCAGGCTCTGAGCTGTCAGCACAGAGCCCGACGCGGGGCTCGAACTCACGGACTGTGAGATCATGACCTGAGCTGAAGTCGGCCGCTTAACCGACTGAGCCACCCAGGCGCCCCTAAAAAAATTTTTTTTAATATTTATGTATTTTTAAGAGAGAGAGAGAGAGCAAGCATGGGAGGGGGAGAGAGAGAAAAAGACACAGAATCTGAATGAAGCAGGCTCCAGGCTCTGAGCTGTCAGCTCAGAGCCCATCGCAGGGCTCAAACTCGTGGGAGTCAAACTCACGAACCTTGAGATCATGACTTGAGCTGAAGTCGGACTCTTGACTGACTGAGCCACCCAGGTGCCCCAAGTGTTGGATTCTTGATTTTGGCTCAGGTCGTAATCTCAGAATTGTGAAATCGAGCCCCACATGAATGCGCTGGGTGTGGAGTCTAAGATTCTCTCCCTCTCTCTCTCTCTCCCTCTCTTTCTGCCTCTCTCCACTTCCTCACACTTTCTCTCCCTCTCGATGTCTCTTAAAAAAAAAAAAAAAAAAAGACTTTGTGCTTGCTTCTTTGGAAGAATACTCTGTCAGGCAGAAGCTATTGTTGTAAATAGTTGCAATTTGCATATGTGAATATTTATGGTTAAGATTCTCTGGACACAGGGTGGGGGTTGGGGGACTGGCAGCAGGATGGGGGACGTTTTGCTTGCTGCTGGATGACTGTCTGCTGACTGCCAGGCTTCGGTGCCAACATAAGGCCAAACTGATTACATTTAAAAGTTTTCTCGCCGGTGTGGGCCGGGCCCACAGTGCTGTATTCATACAACTGAATATTCCACAGCAACTCAAATGAGCAAACCGTAGCCACCTTGCACAACGGGGCTAATCTCACAAACAGAACGGGAGAAAATGCAAGTCACAGGAGATGTGCGGGATGATCTCATTCATACAAAATTCACAAACAGGTGACTCAACTCTGCCCTACTGGGACAGAGACTTAGGTCATAAAACCAAAATGAAAAGCAAGAAATTGACTTTCCCGAAAGTGAGGTTAGTGATGACCTGCAATGGGGAGGGAGGCGTAGCTGTCCGGAGGAGACACGGGGTGCGTGCCATGCTCCACTTCTTGACAGGGGTGGTGGTTACACAGCGGTTTGCTTTATAATTGTGCGTTAAAATGTACAAGTTTTAAAAACTTATCTCTTTGTATAAATGACATGACAAAAAAAAAAAGAAGGAAAGTTGAAGCAAATATGACTAAACATTAATTGTTCTCAATCCTGAAGTTCTACGTTATATTATCAATTCTACTTCTCTGTAAGTTGGGTTTGTGGCTTTTTCTTTCTTATTATTATGCTGAGTGAAAGAAGCCAGGCAAAAAAGAGCACATGTGTGGTATACATTTGCATGAAAGTTAAGAAAATGCAAAGTAATCTCTAGCGGCAGGAAGCAGACCAGGGATTCCTGGTGGGGTGGCCGGTGGCCAGGCAGGGGCATGAGGGAAGGAGATGAGGGAAGTTTTGGGGGTGATGGATTTGTTATGCTGATCATAGTGATGGTTTCATGGGGGTATACTTATGTCAAAATGTATCAAATTATACACTTTAAATATGTACAGTTTCCGGAACGCCTGGGTGGCTCCGTCAGTTAAGGGTCTGGCTTCGGCTCAGGTCATGATCTCACAGTTCGTGAGTTCAAGCCCCACATCAGGATGCTGTCAGCACAGAGCTTGCTTTGGATCCTCTGTCCCCCGCCCTCTCTCTGCCTCTGCCCTGCTCACTCATTCTCTCTAAAATAAAATAAATAGGGTAGATCTATTTTTAATTTTTTGAGGAACCTCCACACTGTTTTCCAGATCGGCTGCACCAGTTTGCATTCCCACCAACAGTGCAAGAGGGTTCCCATTTCTCCACATCCTCTCCAGCATCTATCGTCCCCTGATTTGTTCATTTTGGCCACTCTGACTGGCGTGAGGTGATATCTGAGTGTGGTTTTGATTTGTATTTCCCTGATAAGGAGCGACGTTGAGCATCTTTTCATGTGCCTGTTGGCCATCCGGATGTCTTCTTTAGAGAAGTGTCTATTCATGTTTTCTGCCCATTTCTTCACTGGGTTATTTGTTTTTCGGGTGTGGAGTTTGGTGAGCTCTTTATAGATTTTGGATACTAGCCCTTTGTCCGATATGTCATTTGCAAATATCCTTTCCCATTCCTGTTGCCTTTTAGAGGGGGAAGGAGGCAAGCCATAAGAGACTCTTAAAAACTGAGAATAAACTGAGGGTTGATGGAGGGTGGGAGGGAGGGGAAAGTGGGTGATGGGCATTGAGAAGGGCACCTGTTGGGATGAGCACTGGGTGTTGTATGGAAACCAATTTGATAATAAATTTCATATTAAAAAAATAAAAAATAAAAAAATATAAGATTTTTCTCCCTCCTGAAAATAAATAAATAAATAAATATTAGTTTTTAAAAATATGGACGGTTTCTGGTATGTTGATTATACATCAGTAAAGCAGTTTTTAAAAACACTTTCTTGTGCCTTTTCATAATGTTTCACATGGTCTTCAATATACATATATTGCTTTGAAATGAGGGAGATATTTTTATTTTTATTTTTTTAATACGAAATTTATTGTCAACTTGGTTTCCATACAACACCCAGTGCTCATCCCAAAAGGTGCCCTCCTCAATACCCATCACCCACCCTCCCCTCCCACCCACCCCCCATCAACCCTCCGTTTGTTCTCAGTTTTTAAGAGTCTCTTATGCTTTGGCTGGAAGGAGATATTTTTAAATAGTGAGAGACACTGGAATAAAGTCTGATGCCGGCTCCCAGGCCATCGTATGTACCTTTGGGTCACTCATGGACATCAATCTTATCAATACATATTTGTTCTGCCTTGGATGTTAAAAGAGCCTCTACTCTTCCCCCTTCCCTCTTCTCTCCCCTCTTCTCTCTCTCTCCCCACTGCCTCCGTCCTACCCCTTGGACTTCTTTGCGCTTTGGCTCTGGCTCTTGCTCTCTCAGAAAACCCTTTTCTTCAGCTGAGCGGGCAGCTTTAGCAGACGTGGCGACACTCAGAATAATGATCAACCATCATTTCTGTCACTGAATTGAATCTACAGGAGGTAACATGCTTTCTCATATCTGACTTCCGGTTGTCAGGAGAATCTCTGGGTGACGCAGCAGGAAAATAAAGGCAACTATAACTTCCGTTCCAAGCAGGGGGTCAGTTTCATAAGGGGGTAGGGAGCTGAGTAAAGAAATAAATTAATCTCTTCGCTGCTCCTATCACTTTCAGAGATGGTTGGTGAAGACAGCAGATGAAAGATCCAACCAGTTCTTTCACTCCAGCTCCCTCCCTTCGGCAGCACGATGGTCTCTTAGCTTTGATGCAATGAGTCATTGGCTATGCAAAGGGAGGTCCAGAACTGAGTTGGGCCGACATTGCTGGTTTGCCTACCCAAAATTTATTCCTCTCTTCTTACTTACACAGGGCCCTGATTTTGTTGGAGGTAGCAATGCTCCTGGCTGAAAAATTAGATTTCCCAACCTCCCTTCCAGGTAAGAGTGGCCATATGACCAACTCTGGTCCATGGAATAAAGGAATAAACTACAGATAAGACTGCTGGAAAAGCTTCCTGAAAATGGGGTTAAGCTGACAGGTTACTTGCTGATCTTTCGTCTTCTTCTACCTGAAACATGGATGTAATGACTGGTGCTGCAGCAGCCATTTTGCAGTCCTAAGGTGATCTCGATTGAAGATGGTTGGCTTGTGCTAAGGATAGCACAATAGAAAGACAAGAAGTTAGGACATTGATGAGATTATTACACTACCACACCAGCCCTAGGATGCCTATCCCCAAAGTTCTTTTACACAGGAGAAAATTTTAAACCATATTTAAGACATTGTTTCACAAGTCTGTGTTGAAGCAAAACATAATTCCTAAATGATAGAGAATTGATGAGCTAAGTTATTCTGTGTTTTGAGGTGAGAGGGAATTTCTGGGATAAACCCTACAGAAAGAAGAGTGCTGGAAAAAGAGGGGGGAATAAGCAATACGATGATGCAAACCTCTCTGTTTCTTCAAGCCTTCTGTAGAGTCTGCGACACATGCGTAGATGCCTTGTGCGCACAGGAGGGGAAGGGGGGTTGTGGTCCCTCATCAGTGGGTGCGAGGAAGGGGCAGCACCTGTGAGATGGCAAGCTGAGCCACCTGCCAGATTAATTCAACATAAACAGGATCTCAGAGCCAGAGGACAAGGAGGCAGTAGTATCGCCCTTTTATACCAGAGAGACTGCTAAAGAGGCTCATCTCACTACACATGGGGTGAGTTTTAGACCAATACTGCTTGCATCCCGTGTGACAGATACTGCAGTTAGCATGGGGGCGTGGGGGTCACAGGAGGAAGTAGCTCCATTTTCCACATGAAGGCCAGAGAGGTGAAGTGACAGCTGGCTCGGAGGCCAGCTGTTCTAATTCAGGGTTTGTCCACTTTTTTTATTCCACCGCAGCTATGCCTGGGATTCAAGAGGCGCAGGGAGCGGGGCAAGAGGACAGCCACGGAAACACCGGGTGGCCATGTGAATCCTGGCGGTCAGTGCTGACACACAGTGCAGCCAGATGCCCTGGTCGTAAACATCCTTATGGGTACATGTCACCTCCCTCCCGTGTGGGTATGTATGTGAGAGTCAGATAATTATCCATACAGTAAGGGATTCGTGTTAACGTAGAAAGAGCACTCCATTTGAATGTTTGAAATCTAGGCTTCCTACCAGTGTGATTGCAGGCAAATCCTTTAACCTCTCTGGGCCTCAGTTTTTTCATCTGTAACAGCAAGGATTGGCCAAATTAAATTCTAAGGCCCAATCCAAACCTTCTAGGAGCCTATACAAACTATATCATTAAAATAAGGTTAAATCTATTAAGTGCTCAAGGAGAAGAAATTCAGCTTTATATAAACATATGCTACAGGGGCACCTGAGTGGTTCAGTCAGTTAAGCGTCTGGCTTCAGCTCAGGTCACGATCTCCGGGTGCGTGAGTTCAAGCCCCGCATCGGGCTCTGCGATGAGCGTGCGGAGCCTGCTTGGGATTCTCTTTCTCCCTCTCTCTCTCTCTCTCAAAATAAATAAATAAACTTGAAAAAATATATATGCTACATAACAATGCAAATCCACTGTTGCAGAAATCCTAAGTCTTAGGAGAACAGTATGGATCTACAATTAAACGAGCCATGAATGCGTTGTGGCTCCTTCCTTCCTATATTGTGCTCCTCTTAAATCATCTCCTGGGTGTCTTGATGCATAGGTATATAGGTATATTTACATGAGAAAACCCGCCTTACACTGCGAAAATCATTTCCTTTAAATAAAAATTAAATAGACACAATGGGAATTTAAAATACATTCTGGTCTGTCCCAATAGCACAAGAGTGTGTGACATGAAGCTGGTAACATCAGACGTGGAAGGATTTTATTAGACAAATCGGGTAGCTTATATTAAACACCCCTGAGCCTTCTCGTCATAAATGCAGCCAAGCGGTCCGGAGTAATAGGTATGGGGCCCCTTGTGGGCTCTATGCTCTTTATTCTGACATTTAATGAGCATGAATAACCAGGAATAGATCGTATCATTTATGAGCGCTTGTGAACCCAAGGAAAGGGTGATTTCTAAGATTCCTTGGGGATCTTTAAGACCTTGTCTATAAAATGTGTCTGGACAAGCTGTGCTCCTCCTTCAGTCCCAAACCTCTTCTTCAGGAACCAGCTAAGGGGAGAGTCTGGAGTCTGGAACCATCACCTGTGAGGATGTGATTGAGTTATTTGCTAAATTATCCTCGAAGCAATCATTTGGTCCTGTCCTCTGGCCGCCTGCGTTATTGTTGGATAAGGAAGGGCATCTCGTTCCCTGCAAGTGGAAAGCAGCTGAAACACATCAGACCTGTAAATACAGCTCCTACTTGGCATCTGCAGAATGGCCCGAAGAAGGCAGGGATTCTCAAAGAGCAGCGAGCTCCCCATCGCAGGAAGTATCCAAGCAGAGTCAGAGACTGAAGACATGACTTTAGATTCAGATTGGAGATTTGAACTGGAATTCAAACTTTCTTTCCAGTTCTAAAAGTTGGGAATCCTACAACATATGACCAAATGCTCCTCACTGTGAACGTTACTACTTGTATTGGAGGCTTATTACGTGCCAGGTGCCGTACTGAATGCTTTGCTTGAATTCTTTCATTTAACCCTGCCCTAAAAGATAAGGCAGGCCTAGGCCCCTTTTACATGGTGTGATGTTCAAATATCTGTGGACAAGGGACCCGAGGCTCAGGGTAGCTGAGCACCGAGACCACACAGTGGCTAGGTGCCAGGCTGGGTGAGGCTCAGACGCTGGTCTGACCCCCCAGAGCCAGCACTTTCTACCTCTCAGGGGGCTCTACCCACAGGGGCAGGAGTTGTAGCGACTGGACCCACTGGAAGTCACCCCACCTGGAATAGTCCAGCCTCCTCTGGCAACTGTTTTTCAAGATTTGCACACAAAGACAGAGGAGATTCAGGGGTAGCAGAGCGGGCAAAAATAGAGTTTGAGGGCTGGGGGTGTCTCTGCAAGGTCAATGGGCTGCTGTACTGAGAACCTAAGGAAACAGTGAGAGGCACAGGGCACCAGGGCCTTGGTGTCCTGAGAGGGACAGTCCAGAGAAGGGAAATTCCAGCCCATGGTGTTTCTGTTCCTTTGAGCTACATGATATTCCTCTGAGCGACTCTAGCTGGGAGGGCTGTTCAAGGCCAGAGTCGGCCCCCATTCCCTTTCCTCACTGTCCCAAACCCTTCCTGGCAGAGGGCCATCATTTCTTAAGTCTGGGCTGCCTCCCCCGGAACCCCCAAACTGTTCATGGCCAGAGCCATGGGGCCTGGGGTTCTCTGTCTGCTTTCCGATCCTGAGATTAGAGTCAGTAGAAGGTGGAAGAAAAATGTAAGAGACTTTGCTTTCTCTCGCTCTCTCAAAAGGCAGCCCCCAGCAGTGTTTGTTCTCAGAGAAGCCCCGAAAAGAAGAGTGACCACTTTCCTTTCTCCAGGAGATAATTGAAGAGAAATAAGAAAGTGCCTGTGTTTGAGGGCGAAATGATGACAATTAATCTCTGAGCGGAGGCCCTCGCCATTAAATTCTTTGGAGAAACAACGCCAGGAGTTTCATGACAATCAAGAGAATGAAATTGAATTAAGAGAAATAGTAATTAAATCAGGAAAGAAGTTTTTGCAAAGGGGATTGTAAAGGAAATTAAAACCAGTAATGCTGAAAAATGTGGTGAGCAGAGCAGGGGCGAGGGGTGGAGGGAGGCTTGGTGGGGAAGAGGAAGGAGCAGACACAGCAAAGCAGGTTGTGAGGGCCCGTGTTTGGCACTAGGGAAAGGAATTTGGAAATTGTTCTCGAGAGGCCACGTGTCTGCTTTTCCAATTCAGGGCTAAGTATGCCCACCTCCTTTAGGAAAATAGAAGTCTCCAGTCAGATAAAGATAAAACAGCGGTAGACTTGAAGCAGGGTGACCACCTGTCCTGGTTTGCCCTGGACCACCCCAACTTTAGTTCTCAAAGTGCCATGTCCCAGGAAACCCCTCGGTGGAAGGGATACTAGGACAGTTCATCACCCTAACGCAGAGGCAGCCGCCTGGCTTCCCAGCTCTGCTACGTGGTCAGTCGCTCTGTGATTTTGGGTGAGGCATGCCATCTCTGTGGGCCTCGGTTTCCTCACCTGTAAGATGAATCATCGTGGGTACCTCCAAAGATCAAAGAAGTTGCTGTCAGAGGTTAGAGTGGAAGAGAGCCAAAGCATAAGAGACTCTTAAAAACTGAGAACAAACTGAGGGTTGATGGGGGGTGGGAGGGAGGGGAGGGTGGGTGATGGGTATTGAGGAGGGCACCTTTTGGGATGAGCACTGGGTGTTGTATGGAAACCAATTTGTCAATAAACTTCATATAAAAAAAAAAAGTTGCTGTCTGCCAGTGTGTCTAGAATAGTGTGTGTGAAGGAAAAGCTTGACAAATGAGAGCTGAACTGAAGAATATTGATATTAGCAAACATAGTCCAACAGCGCATTAAAAAATAATACATCAGACTGTTTCAGGGGTCCCCAAGATCACCCACATGTTTGCAGAGTTTCTAGAATGACTTGCAGGATTCAGCATATAGTTGTACTCACGGCTAAGGTTTATTACGGTGAAAGGATACACTATAGGGTCATCAGAGGAAAAAGACACAGGTGTAGTCTAGAGAAATCCATGCACAGGCTTCCTATACTCTGTCCCTCCTGCAAAGGTCACGTGTAGCACGTTCCTTTCTCTAGCAGTGAAGGATGCAGGAATGTGTGCAATGCTTCTGTCCGGGAGACCCATTAAAAACTCAGTGCCAAGGACTTTATTGGCAGGGGTTTCATAGGCACCTTCTGCCTGGCAACTACCAAAAATTCTAGACTCTGGGAAGGAAAGCTGGTGTCCAGGCTAAACCACATTGTCAGCCTTACGAGTTAGGGAACAGCTCAAATGCCAAGTTTCCAGACCCCCGGTCAAGGGCCAACTTTGCAAACAGACCTTTCTGAAAATAGCAGGGTCTGGCCTGCTGTGCTAAGTCTTCTCATCCCAATGACCAAGTGGCACTCATTGCAGGAATGCAAGGAGACTATGCATAAGTGAAAACTTGAATCTAGATCCCGAGCTGGTTTGCATATCACCAAATCCCAGCTGGCAGTGCTAAGGCCTCCACTGGTCCGGGCTTTATGGCTGGTTGTAGGAATGTCATCCACTCACCTAAACAAGATCTGCTCACTACCGAATTCCCTCCCAAGAATTTGTCACCAACCAAGTTTTCCTACTTGGTCTCTTGAGTCAGAACACTAGGTTTTTCTCAGTTCATCATGAGATGAGCAAGTCTCCAGACTGAACAAGCCGGATAGAAATAGTGCTCGCCTTGTGCATAAACAGAGGCCAGGTTTTTGTTGACACTGGGGGACATCATCACTGCTGGTGACCCAAAATGGTTGTGCTCCAGGTTTGGGGCACCACCTTCCTCCCTCATGGGTGGGGAGGGGGGCTCCCTAGCTGCTGCAGGTGTCACAGGACTAGGAAGACGAGAAGGGGGTTGTTTAAAAACATGGCTGAGCTATGGATTGGCTTCCCCTTCAGTGTCCTTGTGTATTAGTTTGCTAGCGTTGCCAGGCAAAATAGCACAAGGTGGGGAGGCTTAAACAACAGAAACAGAGGGTCTCACAGTCCTGGAGGCTGGAAGTGCAAAATCCAGGTGCTGGCAGGTTTGCTTCTTCTAAAGGCTTCGAGGGAAAGGGCTGGTCCAGGCCTGCCTTTGGCTTGTTCCTGTTGATGGATGTCTTCAAGTTCGCACGGCATTCTTCCTGCATGGCTGTGTGTGTCCAAATCTCCCCGTCTTAAAAGGACTAAGTCATATGGGATTAGGGCCTATGCTGATGGCCTCAGTTGAACTTGACTACCTCTGTAAAGACCTTGTTTCCATATAAGGTCACATTCTGAGGTGCTAAGGGCAAGGACTTCAACATATACATTGGGGGGACACAATTCAACTCACAACTTGCAAAAGTATAGGTGAAAATCAGAATTTTTAATAACTTCCACTGGAGGATTGTTGTTTCTTTGCATGCGATAGCCCAGGAATCTGAGTTGTGTAGAACAGAAGAGAGCAAGGGGAGGAGGATCGGGGAGGAAAAGGAGAAAGAAGAAAAGGAAAAGAAGGAGGAGGGTGAGGGGAAGGAGGAAGAGGAGGAGGAGGAGCAGTGAGCTGGGTCAGACTACCAAGCCTGAGGCAGGGTCAGAGGTTGGTGAGAATTAACTCCCCACTTACCAAAATTTAATTGTGGTTTCCTACAAAGCCCACCAACAAGCAGTGCCAAGGATGCACACGGCATGAACACAAATGTTTCACGGCTCCCTGGCGTGTGCCACACAGGCGTACCCCGGGGGGAGATTCGGCAGCTCTCCCACAGCCAGGCAGGTGCGGGCCGAGGAGCACAGCGCCGAGGCTCCTTGCCGATCACACCTCAGGGCTGGGAGAGCGGGATGCCACGCCGGTATCCGTATCCGATGGCCCACCCAGCAGGAAATCCTCGCCCAGTGAGATCATCACGTTTCAGTGGTACTGCCTCCTGGAGCTGGCTGCAGGTTCCAGTGCAGTGAGCCTCCTGCAAAAGGAAGTCTGACAAGGGCCTGTTCTGTGCATTTGTGCAGCTCGTCTGTAAAAAGAGGTGCTGCTATGAGAGAGAGTGAGGGAACTGAAGAAGGGGCAATCGGGACTCTGGGCCTTGCAGGGCCTCGCGGCAGCCAGCTGACCACGCACACCGCCCCGCGGCAAACATACAAAATGCAAAGTCCCACAAGGCAGGGTGAATTTCCCAGCACGGTGCAGACCGCAAAGCAAGTGGTGCCGTGGCTGAAGCTTCAAAGACAAGAAAGGGGAACAAAAATAACACTCTTGTGTCGGTGACAGGCCTGGGCCCACCCGGAGCCCACACCGGGACTCCCAGGCTGCTGCCAGCCAGGTCTGCCACGCGGCAGGAGCAGACTCCTTCCAGGCGATTCTGACACATGCCAACATTTGAGAACCACTTCAGTTCTACCACCCAAACCAGTTTAGAGGGGTTCTAGAACAAGCTGCCCTACAGGATCTATTATCTACTCTGCCTCTGGCCAGAGTCAATGCGAAGAAAGACAAGCCTGTTTGCAGGACCAGTTTAACCCACTCGTGTGTCAAGTTCTTCCCCTCATGTCCTTTGTTTTGAGATACAGAATCCTAGACCTTGCCCCAAAACGGAGCCATATAGACTGTGTATAACTAGTCTCAGACTATTCAGTTAATTTGCACATTTTACTTTATTGTAATGTCTCTGGCTCGGGAAAGAGGGCTAGTTGCTAGGAATCGGATTTGGGCAGCGCAGCCTTTACCTGTGCCCTCTTCGGCCGGTCTCGCTGTGTGCTTGGCTCACCTACCATCTGTGGTCCCGATAATGCAAACATGCCCTTTGGTTGGCCGCTTCTCCCGATTGTCTCCCCATGAAGTCTTATGAACCTGCTGACTTTCTCCCAAATTTAGTGACTTATTCATTTTACTTCTACTGGCTAACCTTGCTGGCTTCACTCCTCCCCCTTTGACCAACACTGCCCAGTAACTCCAAAGCCCACCGCTGTTTATCTAGTCCCAGAGCCTAGCCTCTAGAAAGAGGTCGCTGACTTATGCACAGGCCCAAAATAGGGTCACAATGCGGTTCTGAGGAGGAGCCCTGGTCTGGAATCGGGAAGCCTGGTCTCTGGCCTCTGCTCTATGAACTCGCAGTACAATCTTGCCTCCAGGCCCCAGGCTCTTCTATTAAACACTGGGAGGACGCAGTGAATTCTTAGTCTCTCCAGCTAGGGGATCCCGGCTCTCTGGTTTTCTTCTGTTGGACAAGTGACCATACAGTATGGATTTCCTGAAAGGCAGTGACAATTTTTCAATCCCTGGCACCACTGCCCATACACCACTAGCGTACTAATTCCGTGCTGGCTTCTGTCCACTTGGAAGTGGCTAGAATTCTAGCCGATAGTGAAGGGGGTTTGAGAATTCCTTGGGTCAAGGTAAGCGTAACGCAGAAAAAGATCTGATTTGTCAGACTTTCAGAACTATGAATAGCTTACAGTCCCCTAGGGCTCAAGAAACAACAGCCTAGAAATCTCTATTTTGAAAGAAAGGAACACAAAAGGTGGTATATACATACAAATGGGAGTATCATTCAGCCTTAAAAAGGCTGACAAAGGCAATTCTGAGTGCAATTCTGCTACAACACTGATGAATCTTGAAGACCTTATGCTGAGTTGAATAGGCCATCACAAAAGGACAAAATGCTATATGATCCCACTCCTGTGAGGTACTTAGAGAATGAAATTCAGAGACAGAAAGTAGAATGGTGGTTGCCAAGGGCTGCGGGGAGAAGAGGAGAGGGGAGTTTTTATTTGTAGGTTTAGAGTTTCAGTTTTGCAAGATGAAAAAGAATCCTATAGATGGACGGTGGCAATGGTTGCGTGTGAAATGTGCCCACCACCACTGACCTACACTCTGAAAAATGGTGAAGATGGTACATTTTACAGTATGTGTACTTTACCCTAGTTTTTAAAAATGAAAAAGAAAAGAGAAAGGAACAGCTTGAACACTGAAATTCTCAGCTATGGTATTAGCATTGTATCATCAGAGCCAAAAGTAGCTACATAACATAATAGATGTCGTACATTTTTATGCCCAACCACCAATTTTCCTTCTGCTGAAAGAAACATCTCCCTGCTCTGCCACTGACAACTAGTATTTTCTTACAAATCACTAGCTCAGAAAATTCTGTGACTTTCAGCCACCAGTCCACTGGAGATCACTGAGGCAGACAGGGCTAACGGGCAGCATCTTGCGCAAAGAGAACGTGCCCCCCACAGCCGAACAGCTCCTCCGAGTGACTTCAGCTTCTCCATCCAGAGAAAGAGACCCTCTGGAGAGAGGAACAGATTTCTTTTGCAAATGAAATGCATAACTTTTAGCTGTTACTGGAACCATCAACCTGAATATCAGGGGAAAAAATCCATTACGGATAACATAATCTTTCGTTTCTTCCAAATGAAAATTGACTTTGTCTCCTGAATTTCAACATGAAGATAGCTACTGCATTTTCATGCAATAAGCAGCAGCCAGGATGCAAAGGAACCAGTTTTTCCTCCTTTTCCCCCAATAATTTGCCATTTGTTTGGATTTACAAGAGCTCGCTCACCCATCTACTGCCTTAGGAAATCTTTTTACAAGATACATACTTTTTCCTTCATTTAAACTTGATACTCTGGACCTAAATAACTTTATAGCCAGGACTTAAGAAACTCAGGAAACTGCTTAAATGTTCTAAGAAGTTTTTCTTAAACAGACTTGAGAAAGAGGTTTTTAAAATCAGCTATTCTTTAAACTAATACACCACCTCTCCATTTTCTGATTGTACAGAACAACTAGGGCATTTCATATGGATCTCTCACTCTTTAGAAATTCTGGCTTAGAGTCCTAGACTCCTGGAATATGCACTGTGAGCTATTCTTGGTATTTCCTAGGGTCTACGAGAAACTGAATGCTTTTCCTAGAAAGACAACATAAGCTAAGTGAAACTTCAAACTTTTTTATTTTGGGTTGGAATTGTATCAACTCAGTTTAGAAATGCTGGTATCTCACTGATTATTAAGGTCTTTAATTTTCAAAATGAAACACATTTTGTTTTGATAAATCTAATGTACCAAATAAATTCTTTCAAAACAGATTTAGCAACCAGTGATAAATAAATGGACATCTCGGGTCTACACTCACAGAATTAAGAACTGAGAGAGAGAAGAGGCAAAAATATTATCTACAGTTTTAGAGACAAAGAACAGAATGAGGAACCATTTTATCCAAGATAGCTGGTTTATGATCCCTATGGCTGTTCCCTTGGGTACCAGCTGCCTCTGAACACAGATCTGCCTGATGGGAGTCACAGGCACACTCGTTAACAATCACAGCACACACAAAATGACAACCACCAGGACAGAAATACTTGGAAGAAAACAAGCCAAGGCCAGTTACAGTATCTTGGATTTGAGTGACTACATGGTCATATAAGGAACTGTGAATCCAACAAAGAAAACCATCTCCCCAAGACATGTTTTCTGCATATTCACCTGTAAATCTGGAGAGACTAAGGGCCCTGGTAGTCAGGGATCAGCAACGAGACTTGGTATAAATTAATTAAAAAGTTTATTAGCCATAGAAAAAAATTGATTCCTTAAAACCAATTCTTGTTAAGTTCCCTGTAAAACAATAAGCTTACAGTATATTTCTTTCTCACAAACAGAAAATCACTATGCTTTTGGTCCAAGATATGTTGGGTTTCTTTCCTTCTTCTTCAGATGACAGACAGATGGATGTAGCCGAATCTATGAACGAGTGTACTTGCCCCAAATGTGCAACATAAATACAGAAGCGATGAACAGAAGACTCATAACCAATACTGGAACAGGGCCACTGGAAATAAGAAGAGAAGGCAGGCTTACTTTTAGTACTAATACATTATTTTATGTGAAACACTAAAGATTGCCTAGGGGAAAAGCAGGGGGCGTACCTGAGATTCATGCAAGAATATCATTTACAACATTTAGTAATATTCCCCCAAATTATTATTATGGATATTTTTGAGGGTGTGGAAATGGCATGATGCTTACTTAGAAAGGAAAAATCCTTATCTTTTAGTAGACATACTAAAAGACACATAAATAAAATGATTTGATGTCTTGGAGACACAAGTCTCTGTAATTTCACGTACTTGGTATTTTCCATAATAAAAAGTAGGAAGAAAAATTTCCCAAACTCTCTATGTGCAAATAACCCAATTACCAAACTATTACAAGTTAATATTTATTTAAAGACAACCTTCATTGTCTAACTAGAATGTATCAGGCATAAAAAGACACATATCACATTCTAAGTTACAAGATGTTTTCAAACATATAATTCCACTTGATCAACAAAACTCACGACCCAGGACAAATATTAATCTCATTTTATAAATAAGGAAAACTGAGTTCAGAGACTAATTATTACTTGCGTAACAGCACACAGCCAGAACAGGACGGAAGAGATTTGAGCTCAGGTTTCCTAATTCCATACATAGTGCTCATCTTACTCTTTAAGGTTCCCATCTAGTTCAATTTAGGAGTTTATTATAGGAAGGAAACAGATTCTACCCATCAACGCTTCCCTAATCAAATGAGTTTTTCAAGTTGAGAATTAGTACATGGGTTTCTTTGATCTCACACAACCTGTGAATGCTGGCTGGTGAAATGAGCCCCCTCCCCACCCCGTTAAGATGTTGCTTCACCTCCCAGATACAACTGGGGAGTGGATATTGGAAAAGACCCCAGAAATCTTTATCGTGAAGGCAGTGAGTGGAGTAATCCAGTGGAGCAGAGGAGTAAGAGTCCATCAGTGGCCGATAAACAACACAGAGATCAAAGTCCTTGCTACACTATTCCGTTCTTCCAAAATCTGTACAATTACTGAAATAAACAAATTTAAAAATACATGGGAAGCAATCTTCATCGAGTTACACTTGATCATACCCTCTACTTTGGTGCAATGTTAGAGCGACGCCAGACACAGAGCATAAAGCTGAGAGCGCAGCTCCCAGAGAGCTGGAGTCTGGGACCCAACTCTGTCACTCATGAGCTGTGACCATGGCCCTGTTACTTACCTTCTCCGAGCCTCGTTTTCCTCATCTGTAAAATGGGGATAATCCCAGCGCCTCTCCCGTAGGGTTGTTGAGGTGTTAAATAAATTAATACGAACACAATGCAGGCTTACAGTAAGCTCCAGGAAATGCAATTATTATCAGCCTGAAAACAATTCTGAACTCCTAAGAACCAGCAACAAGACCCAAGATGTGAATCTGTGGATATAAATTCCCATCTGCGTCCTTTCATCAAAAATATCGCTCTCCTCCTGAGGATGAAACTGTGGTTTACGACACTTCAAGGAAAAGCTTCTATCCTGGGAGGACTCAAGCACTAAGCAGCAGCAAGCAAGCCTGGCGGTTCAACAACACAAAGCCCAGAGCAAGTACAAGCCAGACGCCCACGAAGAGGTTTTACCACCTTCTTGGCAAGGGTATACAATTAAGTCCTCTGGATACCATGAAGAGCAAGAGGCTTCAAAATTTCTCTCTGAAATACTCACAAAGATTACCTCGAACAAAGACCAAAAGGTTTTTAATACCAACTCACACATCCCAACCCCAAGAATTATTTCCTAAATACGTTCTCACCTTACAAATCTTCATGACAACAGTAAAAAATCAAGTAAAACCAACTCTCAAGAATTCCAAGGAACTTAGGAAGTCTTCCTCAACTACATTTGCAATCCAAGTCAAGTTACTAGTCAAGTTAATTAAGCTAATCCAAGTAAATGTAATTTTGTCTTTTTCTAGCAGACAAGCCACGTGGAAAGAGCACAGGACTGCACAGTCAGAAGGTGTATTCCAGCTCCTGCCCTGCTGCTGGGAGTGCAAACTGGTGCAGACGCTCCGGAACACAGTGTGGAGGCTCCTCAAAACGTTAAAAATAGAACTACCCTATGACCAGCAATAGCACTACTGGGAATTTATCCAAAGGATGCAGGAGTGCTGATGCATAGGGGCACATGTACCCCAATGTTTATAGCAGCGCTTTCAACAGTAGCCAAATTATGGAAAAAGCCTAAATGTCCATCAGCGGATGAATGGATAAAGAAGATGTGGTTTATATATCCAATGGAATACTACTTGGCAATGAGAAAGAATGAAATCTGGCCATTTGCAGCAACGTGGATGGAACTGGGGGGTATTATGCTAAGTGAAATAAGTTAAGGACAGACACCCTATGTTCTCACTCATATGTAGATCTTGAGAAACTTACCAGAAGACGATGGGGAGGGGAAGGGGAAAAAAAAAAAAGTTACAAACAGGGAGGGAGGGAGGCAAAGCATAAGAGACTCTTAAATAGTGAGAACAAACTGAGAGTTTATGGGGGTGGGGGAGAGCGAAAAGCGGGTGATGAGCACTGGGCGTTGTATGGAAGCCAATGTAACAATAAATTATAATAAAAATAAATAAATAAGTGAGGGGAAAAAAAAAAAAGATGTAGTTCCAGCTCCTGCTGTCTTTGACTTGTAAGTGCCTCTGTGAGCAAACGAGCGCATCAGTATTCCAGTTCCTCAGCTGCCGGGTGTAAGGGAGGAAACAGCTGTAAGCAGTGGTGTTCTGGAGCCTCATAGTCAGAGACCTGCGGATCAGGTCTGGCACACAGTACCAGAAACTGCAAGGTGAGCAAGGCCTAGGGACCCTGGACGCCCACTTCCCATCACCTAATGAGCACTGCCGGACCTACGAACTCAGAAAGTGACATGTTCACCATCCAGGGTCTACTCACCGCCCGGCAAACCCAAGGAGGCCAAAGAACATCTGGTAACACAGCCTGACGGAGAAACTCCCATTAGGCTGTAATAGTATCAGCCTGTTCCTCCAGGAGAGCTTTGCAAACTCACCCGACGCCAATTCAAGCGGTCACTCCTATTACTCAGGCTGGGACAAGAACACCAAATGAAGAGCAATTTCACCTCATTAAGCAGCTCTCCCTCCAGCTCTCTCTGTTCCCATTCATTTCTTCTGACACAGCCACGTGAAGATTCTCCCTTGCTGCCACTCAATCCAAGGAGAGATGTTATTCCAGGCCCTAAGCTGACTGACTGATACACAGACAAACCAAACCCAGCCCGCCTGGCATGAATGCAGCCGTTGTGCACTGTAAATCTCATCAAAGCAAACCCCGCTGGTGGCAGAGACAGCGCTGCCGACGGCCGTGCGACACTGGACAGAAATGCAAGGTCGGCTCCCAAGACTTACACCTTGAGCCCAGGGGAGTCTTCGGTGTAGAATCGCCACATGCCCCCTGTGCCTGCTGAGGTCGTGCGACCCGCACTCCTTGTTCCACAGCTAGCATTTTTTCTGGAAAGAAAAGAAATATTACAAACGGCTACTTCTCTGATGCCCTTACACCAGCATTATAACATTTGCGACCACTACGTTGTTAAAGACCAAACAAACAACAACAAAAAAACCCACAAAAAACCCAAAAAACTTCTCTTCCCTTGAACCCCCCAAATTCTTGCTTTTACTCCATTATCAGGATAACCACTAAGGACTGAGTACTGCCATATCCCAAGGAATACAACAACCCCAGTAAGTAGTCACCATTTCCATTTTATAAATGAGGGAAACAGGCTCACAGCCAGCAAGCAGCCAACCTAGGCAGTGCACCCAGTTCTGACTCGAGCCCATCCACTTGCCCACATAACATGGGTGCCTCATTTGGACAATGCACTTCAGTTTCTCTTCAAACGTGTTTTTGTGAAGTCAAGTAATAAACCCCTGCTTAAAAGCCCTGCATCCATATAATCAGATTTTAAAATGACTACTTTAAAATGTTTTTAAGTTACTGTACTTGCTACCAAAAAAACCAAAACAATTAAGCTCTTACTGTAATCCAGATCCTAAAATGGAGTATACAGTTTAGAAAAAATTATTTTGTAATCCGTTTTCTCTATTTGGATATACTATCTATAGATCTTGGGCAGAGGGGTAAGATATGAAAACCGCAGACAACATCCAGCCAGAACTTCCCTCACAAGGGGATCAAGGGTTGGCAAACGAGCTGTGTGGTACAGGCAGCCCTAGAACACAGAAATAGCCAACTAGCACTTTGCCACCAACCAGGGTACACAGGGAAAAGCCAGAAGTGAAAACCCTGCTGCCCCTATCTCTTCTCGCTGCCCTTCCAGCTCTGCTCCTAATCCCCTTGCCATGGGGCCTTTACCCCAGACTCTCACCTTGCCATGGCCTTTACCCCAGACTCTAGTGCAGACACATTGATTATAGGCTATACGGTAGCCTGGGGACTTAGAAGTCCATGTGTATGGCTGTTTCTATGAGAAAGCTGATTGTAAATAGCAAACATAATCATACAGGGATTGGAACAGCCTTTACACACAAGGATATACATCGTTTAAGCTGTGGGGTAGGTACCCGAAATTTTCCTCCTTGTTCATAAAAAGGAACTTGAACTAGATAGTAAATCCAGTATGGACAGGATAAGTCACCAGTTGAGCCAGGACTAGGACCCACACACTTTCCGCTATTCCCACAACCTCCCAACTGCAGTGCTTATTCTCAAAGTCTCCCAGAATTACAGGAGATCCAAAGAAATCAGTCTAGGCTCTTTACAGATTTTTTATATCTACTGGCACATGGACAATGCAGAGGACTTGATAATCAGGGTGCCTGGAAATACCAAATGTACTCAAAACACTACCCATCTCTCCACTGGAAAGCCAGGTAGAAGTTGACAGAGCCCATTTTAATCCCTTAAATTTCTATTAGGGGTCTATTTTACCCTTCCTTTCTGGTCACAGTGTAACTGCCTCCCACTTCCTATGCCCTATGGTTCCTTCAAAAATCCCAAGACTACAGGATGGCTATATTCCTTCATTCATTCATCATTTATTATGCCAGGTCTTATAGTAGGTCAGAGATGATGGGCCATTTCTGAAAAAGCATAACAAAACAGATGAATACAAAAATATAAATGCTACTATAACCACATGAACAAAATGCTTTGGGAGCAAAAGAGAAGACTCATAGCTACTGCTGCTTTCCAAGTCAGGAAAGGCCTCAAGAGGAAATAACCCCTGAACTTGGTCTTGCAGAATAAATAGAAATGGGTGAAGGGGCTGTCTAGTGAGTCCTGTTGGACTAAGCTCACTGCTGCTAGATCACAAAAGAGGAGAAGAGGCAAGTAGGCTGAAAAAAACACCCAAAGCATTGGTATCCACCCCCACCCATTTTCCTTTAAAATTTTAGCAAAAAGAAGTGAGACAGAAACTAAGAAGATGTGTGACAGAATCAGAGGGCAGTACAGATTGGAGTGGAAGTGATCTGGAGACAAGACTTTGGTAGAAAACGCAAACGTCTAGAGGAGAGAAGTTGGGCTAAACTAGAACAGTGAAAATAAAAAAGAAAAGGACGGATGAGAAGCTTTCTGTGTCCCATTCGGTCTCACAAATGACTAGAGACAGAGCATAAGAAAAATCCAACACCACCCTGAAGTTTTGGCTTTGGGAAACAAGTGTTTAGTAACAGTGCCATATGGAAGTAAAGGGAAATATAACTGGGGCAGAAGCTAGGATGAAAGGAGACTGAGTTTTGTTATCAGACAAGTCCTGTTAGACTGAGTGTGATGGGGCCTCCAAATAAAAATGAGACGGGAAAGCTCAGGACCAAAGACCAGTTTAATAACATCAGTTTTCTCAAAGTTGTCTCTGATCCAACTCGTGTGTTAACTTTACTTTTTTAACAGCGGTGTCCCAAACTGAACAATCGGAAGAAAACACCGCCTCCCTCTCGAGACACAAAAGACCTGCAGCCACGTCGCCTGAGGCTCATTTTGCCCTGGTGATTCATTCCGGGGTCTCCTCCGGACCAGCGAATTCTTGGGCCCCATCTCTCTGACACCACAGCCAGAGGGCCGCGGGAATCCTTACCTCTGCCGGACCGTGGATCCGGCCGCCCGGGCAGCCACCGCTTTGCTGGGAGAGCGCCCTGACGAGCCCACATTAGTACCACTGGGAGTCGGACCAGGCTACAGAGAGAGACGATACGAGAGTGTGAGCGCCGCCGGCACGCCCCCAGACCCCAGGCCCTGGCGGCCAAGACCAGCACCCGCACGGCAGGCTGGGGACAGCGAGGCTGCCACAAGAGGAGGACAAGGCAGAAAGCAAGAGACGGGGCGCCAGGGAGAGGAGGAGTCAAAGAGGGAAGACCGGGACCGCCATACCATGCTGGAGACTGGAGGGAGTTGGAGGCAGAAACTGACGGCCAAGGATCGGTGAAGACCTCAAAGGCCCAGCGGCAGGAGAGGCTGGCTCAGACCCCGCCCCCAGGCCCCCGGCAGGGTCCTCGGTGGCTCCAGGGACGCCTGGGTTGTCCCACCACATGCCTGCATAAATTTTGTTACAGGAGACTTGATCAGTCGCTGCATGGGAAATGCAGACCTTCCGCCTGCTTCCTTTGGATCGCAGCGCCCTCCATAGAGTCCAATCCCTACCAAAGGGAGGATACAGACACGGTCAGACGAGAAATTCCCTCTGGCAGACATTGGGCGCCCGCAGATTTGCGCTGATGTGGCCTAACCGACGCAGGCGCCGCGAGGCGTGGTCGGCCCCGCAGAGGCCCGCTGGGAGCCGGAGAGGAGCATGCGCGGAAGCCCGCAGGGACGCGGGGCGCTGGCGCGACATCCCGGCCATGGCGGAGGAGCGGGGCCGAGACGAAGACCCTGGTCCCAACCCGTCGGTGCTGTTCCTGCACCCGGACCTGGGCGTGGGCGGCGCCGAGCGGCTGGTACTGGACGCGGCGCTGGCGCTGCAGGCGCGCGGATGTAGCGTGAAGGTCTGGACCGCGCACTACGATCCGGGCCACAGCTTCGCGGATAGTCGCGAGCTGCAGGTGCGCTGCGCGGGCGACTGGCTCCCGCGCAGCCTGGGCTGGGGCGGCCGCGGCGCGGCCGTCTGCGCCTACGTGCGCATGATCTTCCTGGCGCTGTACGTGCTGTTTCTCGGCGACGAGGAGTTCGACGTGGTCGTGTGCGACCAGGTGAGGCGGCCGTGAGTTCGGCCACGCCCGACCCCGCCTCGCCTCCTTTTCCCAATAGGGAGGGCGCACTGCATGGCATCTGCTGAGCTCTCCCGGTCTGCGGTTCGGAAAGATCCGAACTGATCTGGAGAGATGAGAATTGGGAGTGAGACTAGTTCTCGAACTTTAGTGTGGACACGTTAAAGTTGCACGTTGTCACAGGGCCCCATTCTCAGAAGCTTTCATCCTGGAGCCCTGAGGTGGGGCCCAGAAAGCTGCATTTTCGCTGGATCATCGGCGATTCTGAAATATGGGCCTTGGGGCTTGCTTTAAGAAGCAGAAGCATTAGAAGTCAGCCTTCAGTCACCTTTCACTTCTGAGTAACTTGCACGTCTTCTCTCTTTGCATTATTTTTGTTGACACTTCCAGGCCACATGCATCCCACTGCCTGTAGCTTTTGAGGCCAAGCCACCCCCATTCGTCCTCAGTGTAGTGTTAAAAACACCAAGCTAAGCATGTCATGCTCCTGTTAAAACTTTAGCGTGGCTCCCTATTAGGCTTGGGAGAAGTCAGAGTTCTTTATCTCTATAATGTCTACTTGGATCTGGGCTCTAGCTATTTTGGACTCTATGCCTTTTTCTTTTCTTCTTCTTCTTCTTTTTTTCCTCAGTTTATTTTAGAAAGTAACGTTTATTCAGAACAAAAATTCAAATAGTATAAACGTCCCATCCCAGTTCCACTCCGTAAAAGTAGCCACTGTTAGCATTTTCTCCTGGATTTTTCCCGAAATTGCCTGTGGCTGCTCTAGCATATGTGTCTGTTCTCAGATGCATCTTAACTGTAATAATGAGGATTGTGGCACACCTACTATATGATAACTTAACCTTTTTTTCACCCCAAATTTCTGTTTGAGACATCTGTATATATCAATATTAGAGATTCGCTTCATGCTTCATAATGGTTGCTTGAAAATCTGCTTTTGTTTGAAAGTACTATAATTTATACATTATTCTGTTAAAGGACACTCATTGTGACCAGTTTTTTGCAAATAGATCAGTGTTGTAGTGGGCATCCTTGTATCCTTTTTCTTTGTACTTCTGTCTGCATGTCCTTTGAGTAAATTCCTAGAAACAAATTTGGTGTCCAAGAGGGTTTTTTTTTTTTAATTATTTTTTAAATATTTATTTATTTTTGAGAGACAGAGAGAGACAGAACACGAGCAGGGGATGGGAAGAGAGAGAGGGAGACCCAGAACCTGAAGCGGGCTCCAGGCTCTGAGCTGTCAACACAGAGCCCAACGTGGGGCTTGAACCCACAGACTGTGAAGTCATGACCTGAACCGAAGTTCCAAAGTCGGGTGATTAGACTCAGCCACCCAAGGGCCCCTCCAAGAGTTTATTTTATTTTATTTAAAAAAATTTTTTTGATGTTTATTTATTTTCAAGAGAGAGAATGGGAGAGGGACAGAGAGAGAGAGAGACAGAATCCCAAGCAGGCTCCAGGGTCTGAGTTGTCAGCACAGAGCCTGACATGGGGCTTGAACCCATGAACCTCGAGATCATGACCTGAGATGAAGTCAGACACTTAACCGATTGAGCCACCCAGGTACCCCCAAAGAGTTTATTTTAAATATCAATAGCTATTGACAAATTCAGCTCTCAAAGAGGTTGTGTCACTTTGCTCTCCCACAGTGTTATTCCTTTTATTCCATGTTCTTCCTGTTCATGTTATTCCTGTTATTACATGCTCTTGTGCACATTGGGTGTTATCAACCATTTTAATCTTTGCCAAACTGATAAGTGGAAAAGGTTTCACATCTGTAATTGTGTGTTCCTTTAATTATTATTCCTGAATTACTTTGGTCATCCTTGCTTGTATAGAAGCTGTTTCTTTTTAAGAAATGTGGACATTTCCAAATATCCTGCATGTGTAACTAGTCATTAAGCATGAGGCAGCTGGGGGGCGCCTGGGTGGCTCAGTCGGTTGAGCATCCGACTGCGGCTCAGGGCATGATCTTGCAGTCTGTGAGTTCTAGCCCTGCGTCGGGCTCTGTGCTGACAGCTCAGAGCCTGGAGCTGTTTCGGATTCTGTGTCTCCCTCTCTCCCTGCCCCTCCCTCGCTCATGCTCTGTCTCTCTCTCTCTCTGTCAAAAATAAATGAACATTAATAAAAAAATTTTTAAGTAACTGAAGAGTCATCCCAAGATCATCTGTTTCATCCTAAAATTTAATAAAAAAATTAAAAAAAAAAAAAAAACCATGAGGCAGCTGAGACTAGTGAATAGGAGAAAAAAACAGCTTGGAAGTAGGAGACCTGGATTTGTTTCCATATCTGCTACTTTCTAACTAAGAAGCTTTGGATAAATCTCGCGGTATTCTTCAGGTGATAAGTGAGCTAGAGATCAAGTAACTTACACAGATTACCCAACAGGAAGGTCTCTAGGAATGCCAGCATATAGTTCATGCTTAGTAATGATTATGGTTAACACTTATTGAGCACATACTGTGTGCTAAATTCTTAAGCATTTTACACGCACCTGTGCGTTTAATAATCACAAAAACCATACAAGGGTTTTTGGAACTGCAGCTGTTGCCATGTTACAGAAGAGAAAACTGAGGCACAAAGAGAAGTAGATTACTTGCTCGTGGTCACACAGCTGGCAATCTTGATTCCAGAGCCTATACTATAAACTACTATAGTTCATCTAGTTCCTTAGGAGGAGAAAAACACTAGATAGAGCTGCTGTGTCCATTGTGGTAGCCACTAGACACATGTGGCTCTTAAGCACTTGAAGTGTGGCTAGTCTGAACTGAGATGTGGTGTAAGTGTAAAATATACATCTGATTTTAAAGGTTTAATGTGGAAAAATGTAAAGTGCCTTTTATGATAGTTGATTACATTTTGGAATAATAAGAATTTGACATTCTTTAAATTTCACCCTTAAAAAATTTGTAGTATGGTTACTAGATTTTTACTTCTGTCGAACAGTGCTGTTCTAGAGGAAACATTTGGATTTGCAGCTCTAAGTACTTAGCACACAGCCGACAGGTGTCTGTGAGCCTTCTATACACCAGCCATTGTACTGGATGAGAGTCTAGGGGAACACAAGCAGAATCAGACATTGCCCACGATGAGCCCACAGACTAGCAGGCAGGGTGGATGGGTATGCTTTTGACTGGTTGAAGTTGAGTTGACCAGTCTATATCTGCTGTTGATTTTTGCTTTGGCTAGGTGTCTGCCTGTATCCCAGTGCTCAAGCTGGCCAGACGGCGTAAGAAGATCCTGTTTTATTGTCATTTCCCAGACCTGCTGCTCACCAGGAGAGATTCGTTGCTTAAACGCTTATACAGGGCTCCGATCGACTGGATAGAGGAATATACTACAGGCATGGCAGACTGCATCTTGGTCAACAGCCGGTTTACAGCTGCCATTTTCAAGGAAACATTCAAGTCCCTATCTCACATAGATCCTGATATCCTCTACCCATCTCTGAATGTCACCAGCTTTGACTCAGCTGTTTCTGAAAAGCTTGATGACCTCATCCCCAAGGGGAAGAAATTCCTGTTCCTCTCCATCAACAGATACGAAAGGAAGAAAAATCTGACTTTGGCGCTGGAAGCCCTCATAAAACTGCGTGGAAGATTGACATCCCAAGATTGGGACAAGGTTCACCTAATCATGGCAGGTGGGTATGACGAAAGAGTCCTGGAGAATGTGGAACACTATCAGGAATTGAAGAAAATGGTCCAGCAGTCCGACCTTGCACAGTATGTGACCTTCCTGCGGTCTTTCTCAGACAAACAGAAAATCTCACTCCTCTGCGGCTGTACCTGCGTGCTTTACACACCAAGCAACGAACACTTTGGCATCGTCCCTTTGGAGGCCATGTACATGCAGTGCCCAGTCATTGCTGTTAATTCGGGTGGGCCCTTGGAGTCCATCGTCCACGGTGTCACAGGGTTTCTGTGTGAGCCTGACCCTGTGCACTTCTCAGAAGCAATGGAAAAGTTCATCCATGAACCTTCCTTAAAAGCCACAATGGGACTGGCCGGGAGAGCCAGGGTGAAGGAAAAGTTTTCCTCTGAAGCTTTTACAGAACAGCTCTACCAGTATGTCGCCAAACTGCTGGTATAATCAGAATTTTTTAAAGGCCTTTATGCTGTATGCATAATTTCATTTTCTGTAGCTTGTAGACTCACTTTTGAAACCAAGAAAGAAACCTAGAATCTATTGCAGACAAGATTAAAAGAAAAATATACTTGAATCTTGAATCTGAGCCACTTTCCTATACACCACACCTTCCCATCTACTTTTTCAGAAAAAGAAGGTATGTTTTATGCTATGATTATTCCACGTCTTACCAGTATTGATTAAGATATAAAAATGATACAGTTCTACATTAAGCAGAGTATTTTAATTATATTTTCTCTGGATTTTTGTTGCTCTGCCTATGAATTTTGAGTCATAGTGTGTCTTACTTGGTTTTGATAGTCTAAGTACGTCATCATTGAAGTCGATTAATTTGGGTTCATAGCATAATGAAAACAGGGTCACCGTAGTTCCCAAAATCAATGCACCTAAGCCTTCACTGTCCTCCGTTAGGAAATTTTTGTTAGTCATACCTTTTGCCTGGATCCATAGCAAGAATGTTCTGTACTTTTTTACAAAGATGATTTATTATATTTTTGCACACTGAGACATTACATTAATAGATGTTTATCATAGGAAAAGAAAATAACATTAGATTTGGACCTCTTGATCTGTGTGGTATTGTTAGGAACGTAGACAACCAGGTCTGAAGTCCAAAACTAGAGTAAACTAGATGTTGAAGTGAGAGGACAGTGTCACTCATGAGTGTGCCTCTTCCGTGTGGTTGGCATCTTCATGTCCTCAGAGTCCTCAGCGTTGTTAACGTTGGTGTTTTGTTAAGTGAGCTCCTACCAAGTGTAAGGCACAATTGCTTTGTATCCTTCAAGGCCTGCCTTAGGTGCCACGGCTGTGAGGCTTAACCCTCCTCCCTCCTCCCAGCCTGCACGTGGTGTTTGCCTTCCATGTACCCTAGCCCTTTCGTGGCACTGACCAGTCTTACAGTTCCTTACTGAGCTGTTGGTCTAAGGACAAATAAACATTAAAGCACTTTTCAACGTATCTTTACAGGTAAACTTATTTATTTTTTTATTCCCTCCCAACGTGGGGCCTGAACTCACAACCCTAAGATCAAGAGTCCCATGTTCTACCAACTGATCCAGTCAAGCACCCCAAAAGCTAAATTCAATTTTTTTTTAGTTTATTTATTTTGAGAGAGAGCGCATGTGCGCATGTGAGCCGTGGAGGGGCAGAGAGAGAGGGAGAGAGAGAATCCCAAGCAGGCTCCGCATCATCAGCACAGAGCCCGACACAGGGCTCAATCCCACAAACCGTGAGATCATGACCTGAGCCGAAATCTAGAGTCAGACAGACACTCAACTGACTGAGACACCCAGACACCCCAAATTCATTTTTAAAAAAGAGCAGTGATCGCTAGCCAAAGGCTCCACGTTCATCAATTCTCAGAGCACAGACCTGAGAGCCTAACAGCCTGTGTCAGTGACTTTGGGCAAATTACTTAATTTTTGTGCCTCAGCTTCTTCATCAGCTGTAATATTCTATGTTCTTCACAGAGTAGTTATGATAGATTACCATAATATATGTAAAGTACTTAAAACAGTACTTGGCACGTGGGATGGGCTACATAAATGTTAGCTATTTTGTAATGTGGGGATATTGAAAACTGCAAAAGTTCCATGTGGGTTCGTGCTGCGCTTTGGGGGTTCTTTACAGAATGAACTTTCAGGTTTTATCACCTTAGTCTGTATCACAGGAATATTTTAATATTTAACATGCAATAAAATGACTGTACCAAAAAAGGAGTTCTCTAATTTTTTTTTTTCAACGTTTATTTATTTTTGGGACAGAGAGAGACAGAGCATGAACGGGGGAGGGGCAGAGAGAGAGGGAGACACAGAATCGGAAACAGGCTCCAGGCTCCGAGCCATCAGCCCAGAGCCTGACGCGGGGCTCGAACTCACGGACCGCGAGATCGTGACCTGGCTGAAGTCGGACGCTTAACCGACTGCGCCACCCAGGCGCCCCAAAAGGAGTTCTCTAAAATGAGAGTCAAATATATGAAGTCTTTTGTGGAATGAAAAGTTGAGTTTGCTTTTCTTTGTCATTGTGAAAGCTTACAGTCCAATAAAGTTGGTCATCCCCGTTTTGTGGGTTTTGTGTTTTGTGCCCTGGTGCACGTGTTCCTGCAAGGAACCACAGGCTTTGCAGAAAGTCCTGGTGGCTCAGACCACTGAGTTTAGGACAGAGTCATGCATGCTCTGATCGATAACTGGTGTTTACCCCTTCAGAGCACTACAACCTTTGCCTATTTGGCCATTTTTACACAGATCCTAACAAAATGGACTAGAGGACTTCACGGGCCTTAAGTTTAATTTCCCTTCCTTGTCTACCCCGGCAGGTGACAATAAGACCAAAGATGGGGGGTGAAGGATGCAGAACTCTGCGTGCCGTGAGCTTCTAGCCCCTGATGGATTTGCTCCTGGCTCCTAGACCGAGGATGGAGCTTTGCCCATAAGACGTATTCACAGCTTCCAAAACTAAGCTGGAGTTAGGGAAAATAGAAGCACGGCACACTGAAGTGAGTTGTCCAGGACCCTATCAATAGTAATTCTTCTAGCAATCACTGTGTGCTGGGCATGACAATACATAGCAGACAACTGATCTATCCTAACGGTTCTATGAGGCGTGTGGGTTCTTGCCTTTATAGATGAGTGTGGTTAAGCAGCTTGCCTGTGTCACACAGCCCGGAGGGATGAACAGTCTCCAGGCTCTCCGGTTCCACAGTCCAACCACTCTACCATTCCGTTTGCCTTCCCCCTAACCAAACTCATTGTGTGGCCCTTCTTCCGTGAAACCCTCTACAGCACTGCAGGCGGGCCTGTTGAGGTCCTCAGGGTTAGAAAGGCTTTGCCAGTCATTTTCCCTTTTCAGCCTCAGAGCTATCTCGTGAGATGCCTGTGGTTATCCCCCGTTTTATCCCCGAGGGAGCTCAGGGAGATGAAAGGCTTGCTCAAGGGCACACAGCTAAAAAGGGAATGAGCCAGGATTCACCACAGCTACCCAATCCATCCAGGACTGCACATACCAGGAAATCTTAGCCCGTCCCCCCTCGGTAAATACCGCAAACTTCAGAGTTTGCAAAGGTCTTTCCAGGTTGTCTCATTTGCTCTTCACAGGATGGCTCCAGATAGTTCTTGTAGCTGTGTTGACAGTGGAAAAGCTGCAGCTTGCAGCTAGGAAGCCCTGGGGCTGTAACGAACCCAGCTGTCTAATGCCAGATCGGCAAGGTCCAACAGATACCTCTCCAGTAAATGCTTCGCCACCTCTACCCTGCCCAGTCCCCAGCCCCACGTGTCCTACCTGGCTCCACCTCTCCTAACGTAAGGAGAATGAGGCACCTACGCGCACGCTTCACCGACCTGCTGTCTGTTCGCCTCTGTCAGTGGCGCCAACTGCCCTGTGACCGCCTTTCTTTGCGTTTCCAACCCCCACTATCAAATCCACTCAGCTGAATAGGACCCCAGAGGTCACCCAGCCTAATTTGTTCTGGCACAGGTGGGAAAACTGAGGCCTCGAAAGAAAAAAGGACCTGCCAGAGGTCACACAGTGTCATCGTAACTCTCCTCTAACTTCTTAATGAAGCCCCTCACATCCCCTCCACTTTTATCAAAAACCTCATCTCCTGCCACTTCCTTTGAACCCCTCAGTTTTTTATCCATAACCTGAGCCTCTGCAACTCCATCCCCAGCAGCCTGTGAGGATGCCACGATCCAGACACCAGTGCCATGCCTACTAGCTGGGGGATGGGAGCTTTCCAAATGCCAGACTCCATTTCCAACCTGTCCTCTGATCAAACAGTAACCCTTGGGAGGGAGGAAAGGGAGGGATTTTACCATACTGATTCCTGAGCCAAGGGGCTGCTGGAGCCAGCACTCTGGCCTTGTCAGAAGGATCGGAGGATTGCGTGGGGCTCACAATAAGGGTGAATTGTTGTGACCCAGAGATGTGAACATGAGCAAAACTATCACTAGGCCAGCTACTGATGTCATTTCAGACAAATATAGAAGAGTGTGTGTGTGTGTGTGTGTGTGTGTGTGTTGGGGGCGGAGGGGTACAGGCGTAGATGGGGCTTACCTTTGTGACCTGCCACTCACCCAAGATGTTGGCAGGCACAATTAGAACAGACTGCTAAAACGATTAAATCAGATTGGCCTTTGTTTTTCTGAATTACTTCTAGAATTCCAGGGTTCCACAACTATTGAGAAGGTGTCTTGATGCCAATAATCCTGAAGTCTACGTTTCCTTATCCATAAAATGGTATGATCAGAACTAAGTAGCCTGCCCCACAGGGCGGTTGTGGAGAAGGACAGATAAGAGTGAGTTGGAGGGGCTGAATCAGTATGTAAATGAGTGAGCCAGAGGATGTGAAGCTGATTTGTAAATTACAACGTGTCATGAGCTTGTTAGGGATGAAGGCAGAGTGTTTCACAGGCTGGATGAATTGCCCTTAAGAGTAGTGTTGGGAGTCTGCCTGTGCCAGGGCAAGTCACACCGTGGGGCAATGGACAGGTGGTTTAAACCACCCCAAAAGGAGTAGTTCCCTGTCAATTTGTGCACTGCTTAACTCAACATTGGGAGGTTTCCCAACAGTCAAGACAGTGTGGTACCAAAGTGAGGACAGACGACGAATAGATCAATCCAACAGAACTGAGTCCTAAAATACATCTGCACATATGCAGTCAATTGATTTTTGCCAAAGGTGCTGAGAAACTCAACGGGGAAAAGATTTGTCTATTCAAGAAATGGCGTGGGACAATTGGATACCTGTATGGGGGAGAAAAAAACCTCAACCTTTACCACACACGATACACAAAAATAAACTTGAAGGGGATTCTAGGCCTAAATATAAAAGCTAGACTGCAGAACTTAGAAAAGAAAACAGAAGAAAATCTCCATAACCTTGGGGTAGGGAAAGATGTCCTAGATAGGACACAAAAAGCACAAAGCCTAAAGGGAAAGATTGATAAGTCAAGTCTCATCAAAATTAAAAACTGCTGCTCTTCAAAGGACACTGTGTTTTAAAAAAATGAAAAGGCAAGACACAGACTGAGAGAAAATATTCATAGTTAATTTATCTGATAAAGACCTGCAGCCAGGATATGTAAAGAATTCTTAACAACTCAAAAGGACAAATAACCCACATTTTTTAAAGAGCAGATGATTCGAAAGGCCACTTTGCAGAAAGTATGCACATAGCCCATAAGCACATGAGAAGATGCTCAACATCATAGGTCATCAAGAAAATGCAAATGTAAACCACAATGAGATGCCAGTACACGCCCATAAAATGAAAGACTCTCAGTAAGAATGTTGACAAGCATAAGGAACACCTAGACTCTCACCCATTGCTGGTGGGAATATTAAAAAGTACGCTTTGGAAAGCACTTTGACAGTTTCTTACGAAGTTAAACATGACACCAGCCGTCCAAACCAACAATTCCACTTCTAGGTATTTTGCTTAAAATAAGTGAACACATATATCTGAACAAAGACTTATTCACATATTCATAGCAGTTTAATGTATTAATAGTCAAAAGCTGAAAACAATCCAAGTGCCCATCAATAGGTGAATGATAATAGATCAACAAAATGTGGTTGTATTATACAATGGAACACTTCTCGGCAATAAAAAGGAATGAACTAGCAGTAAACACAATGACATGGATGAATCTCAAAAGCCTGCTGCTGAGTGAAAGAGGCCAGGCACAAAAGAATTCATACTGTTAGTAGGAAACTTCAGAGAAAATAATCCAATTTACAGTGACAGAAAGCGGGTCACTATTTTCTTGCAGCCCAGGGTGAGGCCGAGACCAGCTAGGTAAGGGCATAAAGAAACTTTGTGAGGATGAAAGTGTTTTATGTATTTATTATGATGCTGTTTATAAAGATGTATGAATTTATCAGAACTAATAAAATATGGGCTTAAAATAAAGGTATGTTATTGTATGGAAATTAAACCTCAAAGTTGTTTTAAAGCACGTGTGCTGCAGTTTCATTTTTATGGGAAATGAAAGATGTTGTAAGTGAATAAATGTACAGGAGCATAGGTAATTATAAAAGTTTCTACTAGAATATACACCAATGTGATGACTTTGGTTGCCCCCAGGTAAGTGTGACTATCAAAATGCATTAAATTCTTCTTCTGTGTGTATTTTCTGATGTGGCATAAGTTGCCTTTCTCATAAGAAAATAAAAGAAAATTGAACATAAAAGTATAAAAGAATCTTAATGGTCAGTTATGTTTTTACAACATATTTTTAGATATTTGTGTTTCTGATGATGGCCCTACTGGGGATGTACAGTTTGTTCTATATTAATCTGTATTATTATGTATCAAAATTAGTCCAACTTTTTACAGTTATGAGCAGCCTCAAGGAGAAATAACTTGAATTTCTAAAAGCAAATATTTAAACTTTTAAGAAGGAAATTTCAAAAGGAAAAGCATAAAAAAATAGACACATGAGAAGGTTGCCAAACCGCCTACCAATACACACACACAAAAATAGCAATTGTCAAAAACAAAAATCACTAACTGGTAATGTTTCTTTTCAAACCAAATCACCATGTTGACCAGCTTGCTTTCAGCCAAATGTGAGGCCTCTGTTGTGTTGTGGGACCAGGAAACCTAACTCAACACTCCAGTTCACTAGAGCAGTACAATATCCTGTGTCAGGACGTATGTACCACTATTTAACATTCTTCACAATTAGGACTCTTGGTTGCAAGTGACAGAAACCCAATACTAGCTTAGGCAGGCAAGGGAATTTTGGGGAATCTGCAGGGATGGATCATGTCATCACAAGGAAAAGTTGCACACCGGAACCAGGAGAAGTGCAGGGGTTGAGGATCAAATAAAACTAGAAATTCAGATGCCACCAGAATACCATTTCTGTGTAGGAGACTTCATCGTCATTCATTGTAGACCAGTTCCTTCCTCGTGGCCGGAAACACAGTCACCAATAGCAGCAGAGACCTCCTTCTTACTCCCTCTTGCATCATCCAGGTGGATCAGGTCCTCTTTTTCAGAGTTTGGAGAAACATCAGTGAAGGACGGAGACAGACCCTTCTCTTAATGCAGCAAGTCAGGAGCAAGTTTCTACGGTTTGCTAGGCGCAGGTTGACTCCCACAGACTATGGCCAGGATCCAAAATCCAGGATCCCACAGCAGCAGGAGGACTCCTACAGCTAGGAGAAGGAAGCCCAGGGCAGAGGAAGGAGGCAGAGGTCAGTGAGTCAGGCAGACAAAGCAGGTGTCCTCTCCAGTATTTAAAATGGAGATCCTTTAAAATAGTCCACTCAATGGCCCTGGCAAGCAAACCATCCCTTCCCACATACATTTTGCCAATTGCTTCCACTTTTACAATAAACCTACTATCTGTTTAGGACCCACCTTGTGCAAGGGACTGGAATAGAAAAATGAAATTGCTAACATGTAATACTCTCTAAGTAGAATTCTGCATTGTTTGATATTAATATTCCCAAACCTGATTTTCTTGATCACATCTGAGTAATCATATTTTACCCATATTTTAACTTAGAATATTTTATTTTTTGGTTTGTTTAATAAGAGGAGCAAGCTTGGATTTAGGGGGTTTTTCCCCCTTCATATCTAAGAGTATTGGCCTTTGATTTTTTTTTTAATGTTTACTTACTTTTGAAAGAGTGTGAATGGCGGAGGGTCAGAGAGAGAGGGAGGCACAGAATCTGAAGCAGGCTCCACCCTCTGAGCTGTCAGCACAGAGCCTGACATGGGGCTTGAAATCATGGACTGTGAGATCATGAGCTGAGCCGAAGTCAGACACTTAAGTGACTGAGCCATTCAGGTGCCCCAGCCTTTGATGTTTAATGAACAATTTACCAGAATTGCTTTTATTACACCTTTAGATAGGTAGGAAGGTAGGTAGGTAGGTAGGTAGATAGATAGATAGATGATAGACGATAATCTGTTCTACCTTCTTTTTTTTTTTTCTTAAAAAAAATTACCTGCTTTCTGGGGCGTCTGGGTAGCTCAGTCGGTTGAGTCTGACTCTTAGTTTCGGCTTGCGTCATGATCTCACAGTGTGTGAGTTCAAACCTCTCGTCAGGCTCTGTGCTGACAGCGTAGGGCCTGCTTGGGATTCTCTCTCTCTCCCTCTCTCTCTGGCCCTCCCCCACTCACTCTCTCTCCCTCTCTCTCTCTCTCTCTCAAAAATAAATAAATAAAACTTAAAAAAAATTGTTTTAAATCACCTGCTTTCTCTTTCCCATTCTTCATTCTTTTGATCTGCATTGTGATATGCTGTTATCCCATTATTTTAATATAAATAATTTCTTTGAAGGTATTTTAATCTTTTGATGTCTATTTAACAAGATATTCACTATGATTGCTTAGACTTCTTTCAGTGCAATCCACTGGTCTCACTGCCTTCCTACAAGCTCTTAGCTGCCATCCTTGTGTTCCCTCCGTGCAAATACTACCTTTGAACGACATATTTTTCAGAGAGAATATAGGCATTTGCATAATTAATTCCTACTGCTTTCACATATAAGTGGCTTGATTATATATACACTCTTGAATCCCATGTTTTTCTTTTAAAGCTTTGCAAATGTGTTATATTCTAGGCAGCTTTTCCTATAGTATGTTCTAGGGGAATAAGCTGTAAGAGATGCTTCTGGTAAAAGGACTCCGTGATCATATAAATATGGGAAATGTCCCATACACCTGGAGTTGTGCCAGATAAAGCAGCATAGTGAAGGCCAGGAGACATCCTGACGTAATGAACATGGTTTAACTTTATTTTCAGTGTATCCAATCTACTTGACCACAGTAACATTGAGAAAAAGCAAATGACCAATAATATGGTAATTGTTAACATTTGTTGAGCACACGCTTAAGCCAGGCACTGTTCTAGGGCTTATTCTATGTACATCAACTCATTGGATTCTCATAGCAGCTCTATATGGTTGATAGAATTTTTCAGCCATATTTTAACTAGCAAAATGAGCTTAAACAAGTAAGCTAGAAAACGGGGAATCCAGGGGCGCCTGGGTGGCGCAGTCGGTTAAGCGTCCGACTTCAGCCAGGTCATGATCTTGCGGTCCATGAGTTCAAGCCCCGCGTCGGGCTCTGGGCTGATGGCTCGGAGCCTGGAGCCTGTTTCCGATTCTGTGTCTCCCTCTCTCTCTGCCCCTCCCCCGTTCATGCTCTGTGTCTCTCTGTCCCCCCAAAAAATAAATAAACGTTGAAAAAAAATTTTTTTTAAAGCAAACAGGGAATTCAAACCCAACCAGTCAGCTCTGCATTACTCACAGCCTCAAGTGTTGGTAGGTGAGGGCACGATAAAGGCAACTTCTATACATTTTCCAAGTCTGAAACACATAACAAAACATCTCATTGCACCAAAAAGGAAAGGGAACTTTCCACCAACCAGTCTCTAACAGAATTCGCTGCTAAGGTACCGCAAAGGTACTTTGCAGGGTAGTCTGATTATCGTCAGCACAAGTTCTCAAACTCTGCTGTTGGCCAACGTCCAGGACCCATCACTGAATACTCATCACCTCATCCATTCAGCCTCTTCGACTGACGGGCAAAACAACATCCAAATATTCATTGCACATCTGTGCCGGGCAGATTATACATTAGCAATTCAAATCTGGCCAGCGCACCGGCCATCCCTGCACATGCGTCTGTTTGGGTGAGATGCCTTGTTGTCTGGGACGGATAATAAGGCAACTCGGTCTAATCTTGAAGAACAATCAACCCATCTTGCGAAGGTGACTGGCTGTGTGTGTTCTTGCCCTGGCAGCGTTGGAACAATGGCCCCATAATGCACTCGACTCAGCTGGCGATGAAGTCCCATCCTGATTAGTAGCCGTGGCTGGTGTCAATCACCACGGGATGCACCATTGTCCTCTGGTCCCAACACCGTTTATTTACAGGAAAACAAAGGCTTTGGGGGGCTATGGCTGCTTCCCAGAGATTGCAAAATAGATTGAGCTGTCAAACACACAAAGTAGATGAAGATTAATGAGTCGTGTGGACAATAAATGTGAAGAGATGACCATGAATATGCTAATGGGCATTATCCAGATACACCGTAATTGCTACCAAAATTAAAAGGTGGCATGAAGAAGATGGGTCACAAGGTGACAGGGAGATAATCTTGGATGCTTGAGACACTCACCCCAGATAAGACCCTCTACAGGTTTCCTTTCCCCGATTAAACCATCCCGAAGCATCATTGTTCTCAAGCTGTCTGAATAACCTCCTTTTAAACAGGGACAGAAGGGGTGGGGTGAGGGGTAAAGCTGGAAAAGTTACTTCAGGGGAAGGTGCAATTCGTATAAGGAAGGTGCTTATCAAAGGCAAGAAACGATGGGCTGTCGGGCTCCCTCCGCACCCCCGGGGACAGAATGAGGGACGCCACTTCAAACTTGGGGACCCCCAGGCCAGAGCCGCAGAGATTATGACAGGCACCAGACTGTTATTAGATCACCTTTCAGGCAGGAGTGGGTGAGTTTTCAAAGTATTCCAATACACTGGTGATTTTTTTTTAAATAGACATAACAGAGAAATTTGAAGAACATAATGTTTAAAAGCGAATGAAATTTTGTTTCCATGAACGATTTGATTGGGGAGAATCCTTACCCTGTGGAACTGTGGCGTGACTGACTCTCACCCAACCCTGCAGTCAGTCCACACAGCCTTCCACGTGGCGGGACACTGTTCCCTGTTCCCATTCACCCCTGTCTTCCTTTCCATCCTCATGTCTGTGGATGGTGGCTAAGTTCGAAAAACAATATACTGGAAGTAACTCTCCGAGAGACCATGAACCCTAAGAAGAGAAAATGGTTCTTGTTTTATAGTTTCTATCCTCTAGGGGATCTGGGACCTTGGACCTCATCCCCCAGAGGTCTGTGGAGTATCACTCCTTGGTGGGAAGAACTCTCCTCTGCTCCTTCAGGTTCGAGACCGAGCTCATATTCCCCGGCCCACCCCAGGGAAAGGGCTAGCAGGTTTCAGGAAGATGACAGAGGATAGAAAAGAGGAAGGATGGTCAGGAGAAAGAAGGGGTCCTAGGGACTGTCTGAGGCTGACTCCGTCTGGGCTGAGATCTGCATAACGGGAGAAAAAAGGGATTTTGCACAAAAGTCAAACAGCCTTACTGAAAGGGGTGGAGCAGAAGGTGCTGCCTGAGGTAACTTTGCGAGTTAGTGGTGTCTGCAAAACCAAAGGCAAAAGCAGGCAAAAGCGGGGCCCCTGGGTGGCTCAGTCGGTTAAGCGGCCAACTTCGGCTCAGGTCATGATCTCACGGTCCGTGAGTTCGAGCCCCGCGTCGGGCTCTGTGCTGACAGCTCAGAGCCTGGAGCCTGCTTCGGATTCTGTCTCCTTCTCTCTCTGCCCCTCCCCACTTGTGCTCTGTCTCTCTGTCTCTCAAAAATAAATAAATGTAAAAAAAAAATTAAAAAAAAAACAACTAAAGGCAAAAGGAATGACACATAAACCTCTTCTACTGTAGTTGACAAAGTTGTTTCCCATCGGGGTGAGGGTTAATTCTGAACCTACTTTGTGGGTACACTGGAATGGGACACTGATGGCATTGGATGTAAATGGATGGCAGATGGGGGAGAGGTTTCTCATTGTGGGCGTGGGAGGTTCGCAGGTGCTGAGTGCGCAATGGATGGGAGTTGGGGATAAGACTATGACTTCCTACACAACTTAATATAAACACAGACGGTCGCACATAGAGTACGTATAGGTGTGCGTATACACACAGGTTAGTGTACCCATGCACATCTTGTCCTCTCAGCTGAGAGGCTTAGGAAATGGCCAGAACCGTTCAGTAGCTACAAGCATACCTAGCACCCGAACCGTGGTTTCAAATACCATTCTCCAGTGAAAGGAATTGACACTCCTTAGAGAAACGGCCAACCCCAGCATGGTTAGGGAAATAGGCAAGATGAGCCTTGAACACCTTACAATGCCAAAGGAAGAAAGTGCTAACAAAACAGATTTTAAAGCCCACATTGATGGAGAGTATGCTAATGGGATATGGAAGCAACAAAATAAATAAAATAGTGCTGGATTATAATCCAAAATATAAAATAAATACCCATGAGCCCATACTGATCTGAATAAGTACTAAATACCTACATACGGAAGGAAGGAAGGGAGGAAGGAAGGAAAGGAAATTTTTGTGCAGAAGCTATCCCACCCACAAGGAAGTGAATCATAACTTCCTCTGTTAGTTGGGGAGCTATGCATGGCTCCTTCCTTCCAAAGACTACACAATGGAAAGAAAGAACAAAAGTAACTTGATAGAGGGGCCTGTGTGGCTCGGTCGGTTGAGTGTCCAGCTCTTGATTTTGGCTCAGATCATGATGTCATGCGTTCATGGGATCAAGCCCCACATTGGGTTCTGCACTGAGTGTGAAACCTGCTTGAGATTCTCTCTCTCTCTCTCTCTCTCTCTCTCTCTCCCCCCCTGTACCCCTCTTTCCCAACTCATGCTGTCTCTCTCTCTAAAAAAAAAAGAGTCACTTGATAGTCGAGAAATATAACAAATACAACCTGGGCCAGCTGACCAAGGTCAACATCAACAGTGATCAGTCATGTTGATGGGATGTATCCTTGATATGATATGATGAGAAGGGCAACTTACCTCTGTGGTCTTCCTACCCCCAAACCCATAACCGCAGTCTAATCATGAGAAAAATATCGGAAAAGTCCCAATAGAAAGACATTCTATGAAACGTCCAATGAGTACTCCTCAGAACTAATCATCAAAAACGAGGGAAGTCTGAGAAACTGTCATGGCCAAGAGGAGACTAAGGAGACATGACAACTAAATCCGGGATGGGGTCCTGGTACAGAAAATGGACATTGAGTATAATAGGTAAAAACAAAGAAATCTAAATAATGTTTGGACTTTAGTTAACAATAATGTATCAGTAACGGTTTATTAACTGTGACAACTGTACCATACTAAAGTAAGATATTAATAATAGAGGAAACTAGGGCGCCTGGGTGGCTCAGTTGGTTGAGCATCCGACTCTTGATTTCGGCTCAGGTCACGATCTCACAGTCATGAGATCGAGCCCCATGTGGGGTTCTTCACTGAGTATGGAGCCTGTTTAAGATTCGCTCTCTCCCTCCCCCCTCTGCCCTTCCCCCATCCTCTTTCTCTCTCTCTCTCTCTCTAAAAAAAAAAATAATAGAGGAAACTGGTTGTAAAGTATATGAGAATACTCTGTACCACCTTTGCAATTTTTCTGTATGTTTAAAATTATTCCAAGAGAAAGAGCATATTTGGAAAGAAAAGGAAGTTTGCAGCATCCCTTGTGCTTAGCTAATAGGTAAGACGATTCCTTTCAGTAATGGATCGTGCCTGCACGGCCTTCAGAGGTGGTGAGGTAGCAGCTAGAGTTCTTCATTGCAAGTGGAAGAAATCTACTCAGTAATTCACACCGACAACAACTTTGTCGTAGGACACTGGGTAGCACACAGAGCATACGAGAGGGCCTCAGAAGCCACGCAGCTGGGACAGTGTTGGAAACCATGTTCATCACTGGCCCAGCGGAGACCCCACTGCTGCTGCCCCACTGAGGCAGCCGCCAGATCTGCCACCTCGGGAAACTGGCTGCTGTTGCTCCCGACGCCTTGCCGGAGGGGCTTCTGCAGGATCCCTCCTCCGCTTCAGCAGCCTACACTTCAAATCACGGGCACGAGTCTGATTTGGCCAAGCCCTGGTCATGGTCCTGCTTGGTGCAAAGGAGACAGGGCAGTGAATATTTGGCATTTTCAGTTTCTACAGTGGGAGGGTGTGAGAAGACTATAGGAAGAAACTGAGGGCTGAGCTGGGTTTTTCTCCAGGATGTGATCAGTTGGCATTTCCTTTTGCTGGGTCAATGGGTAAAGCCAGGGGAACCTCGCTTAAGCAGGGGGAATGGTCAGGATTGAAAAGAAGCATCTAGGCTAGGCAGACCACCATCTACACTGTGCTAAACCCAACTTAGATGCAACCAAAATATTTGCTTTTCAGTAAAAGCACTGAACAGGCGTGATGGATTGCATCCTGTTTCCCAAAATCCACATGCCGAAGCCCTAAGCTATAACTATATTTGGAGACAGGGCCTTGAAGGAAGAAACTGAGGTTAAATGAGATAATAACAGTCGGGCCCTAATCCAATAAGGACTGTGTCCTTATAAGAGACACAAGAAAGCTCCGTCTGTCTCTTTGAGTGCGCACAGAGGAAAGGGCACGTGAGGACACGGCGAGAGGCAGGTGTCTATAAGCCAGAAAAAAAGGCCTCACAGAAGCCAACATTGATGGCACCTTGACCTTGGACTTGCAGCCACCAGAACTGTGAGAAGGTAAAGAGCTGCTGTCTGAGCCTCCCCGGTCTTCAGCACCTTGTTATGGCAGCCTGAGCTAAGTCAACAGGTTGTCAGGGGGAGTCATTCTGGAGAAGGCAATGCTCTTGTTTCCTTGGAGCTCTTGCCATGGTTTCTGTGGCATACTGTGAGGGGAATCACCATTGGACAGTAATCGCCTCCACTGAGCTGGGTCCGCTTCCTACTTTGGTGTCAGAGTTATTCACTCCAGTGGTTCCTGCACGTGGGAGAAGGGGAGGCAGGGGGGATGGGGGAGACGAGCAGAGCTCCATCTTTGTTTTCTTTTTTAAAAAAATTTTTAACGTTCATTTATTTTTGAGGCGGGGGAGGGGCAGAGAGAGAGAGAGACACAGAATCCGAAGCAGGCTCCAGGCTCTGAGCTGCCAGCACAGGGCCCCATGCGGGGCTCCAACCCATGAACTGTGAGATCAAGACCTGAGCCGGTGGGACGCTCAACCGACCAAACCACCTGGGAGCCCCTAGAGCTCTAGCTTTGTAATTACACAACTCAGTTCAGAGTCGCTCTGCTCTGCCACTTTCTAGGTGGTGACATCAGGCAAGGTGTGTATCTGAGCCTTTGCTCTGGGATGAGAGCGTAAGCTCTTCCTGGGTAGCGTTGGAAAGGGGAGTCAAAAGGGACCAGCTTCTCTTATGAGACATGATATTTGCTGTCACATAAGGGGAAGGTGCAAGGCAGCCCTGCTGAGCCCATGACTTCCTTTCCAACAGGACTCTGCTGTGCAAGCGGGTGCTAGGGGAGGAACACATTGGCTACACGGAGCAAAGGTCATTTTTACTCCAGGCAATTCAAAACACAGCATCGGTGTCGATGAGTACAAAACAGCTGAAAAGAGAGAGTGCGAGAGAGTCGTTTGAATATAGACTTAGTATTAGATATTACAGAATTTTTACTGATTTTTCTTAGTAATAATAGCATATGGTGATACAGGACTATGTTCTTATCTTTAAGAGGTTTATGCTGAAATCCGTGGGGATAAAGAGTCACGCTGTCTGGAAATTACTTTCAAATGGCTTTGCAAAATAATTTTAAAAGAAATAGCAAAATAAAGCAAATATGGGGAAATGTTAAAGTAGGTAATAAAGCTCAGGGAAATTGGAGCCCTTGATTTATCCATTTTTCCTCATCCACTCGCCCAAATCCACTCTCCAGTCTACCCGGCACATGGTGGACACTCGATATGTTTGGTGAATTAAAATTAGAAATAAAATTCGCTTTACCTGCTAACATTTGCATAGCTAAGCAAAGATGCGGTTTCAAGCCATTTGCAAAGAAATACCCACAACTAATGACTTTCTTAAGTAAACATAATCTCCTTAAAACCACAATTGAACATTGATTTTTTTTTTTTCCTCCCAGAGTCTAGTATCAAGCAGCAGCCCGCTTGCCCCCTGTCCCAAGATGCTCCCACCCAACCCTGCATTCTCAGAAGACCCGGCTTCCTGCGCCCCACGCGCTTCTCCCAGGGCCGCGTGCCCCGCTAGGGTCCCTTCCACCGCAAGGTCTTGGGAACAAACCACGTGGGCAAAAGCAGTCTGTTGTGCTTTTTTAAAAAATGGTTTAAGAGAACTGGCATTGGAAAGCATTTATTTGCAACAAGCTTGTAAAAATTAAAGTAAATGGGAACATTACCCAAGAGGCAACAAACTCCATCTAGCTCATTGTTTGAGAACAAATCAGACATATAAAAAGCTCTAAACATTTTCAGATTCTTTCCTTGTTTCAATTCACCTGGTATTGTTTTTTCTCGTATTCCAAAGGGAATTTTGTCCATGATAGAAAAATCAGAAAACTAGGACAAAAATAAAGTCATCCTCACCCCAAGATGACTGTCACATTGCTGTAGGTCCTTTTGTATAATATAATAATAATAATAATAATAGATATTTCTGTTTAGTGGGTGCTCACTGTATAGCAGGCACATTTCAGTTCCCACAACAATATGAGATTTACCGATGCAGGAATTGAGGCTGGGAGAGGGTAAGTCACTTGCCCAGGATCACACAGCTGGGAAGCGTGGAACCAGAGGAAGACCTCCAGATCTGTTTACCTCCAAAGGCCAAACTTGTAACCACAGCTATATACTCTCTCCCATAAATCTCTGTCATTTGTTTCTTTACAAAAACAAGATTATATCAGAAAATCCCCTGCTGCTGGAGAGTAGCAACAGGCTTCCAGTTTGCAGTCGTTTTCTGTTGCTGCCGTGGCTTAAAACAACATGTATCTATTCTCTACTGCTATGTGCTCATACTATAAGGGCAGCCTGTGCTGGGGTCTTCCCTGGGGACCCCCGGTGGCTGGTCCTTGTCTGATCTCGGCATGTCAGGCTGATAACTGGAGACCTTGTGCAACCTGAGATCCCAAGGGCCTGTGCTTTGTGGTGCCCGTGTGCTAATCTCTCATCTATATAAACCAGAGAGCTCCCCCCCAGACATTCGTCACCCCCCACCGGACATGTGGGAATTCCTGGATCTCTGTCCCAGCATCGAATATGAAGCCAGGGCACTACCTCTGCCCATTTCTGGAAGGTGCTGCCTCCCCACGCACCACTATCAGACATGGCATCGCACCAAAGGTGGACTCCTCTGAGAGGCTTAGAGGACCAGCCCCAATATTTTTTAATTCCTCCGAAATTAGATGGTTTCCTCTACATGCACTTCCTCTCTGAGCTCCGGCCCCAAGGTGAAATGGTGCATCAGTCGGCTATGGACACAGTATTGCTGCATAACAAACCACTTCAAAACTCAGTGGCGTCCGACGATAAGCATCTATTTTTTTCACTCACGTGTCTGTGCTTTGGTGAAGGCAGCTCTGCTCCAGGCTGAGGGCAGCTGGGGTTGGCTCCAGACAAGGGCTGGATTCAGATTGGCTCCAGGTGACTCCATATTCTCCTTGGGAGAGCAGCTGTCAGAGACACATTCTTCCCATGGAAAATCAAAGAAGCACTAGAGAACACGAAAACACATGGCCTCTTAAGGCCTTGGCTCTTCTGTTCACATCGCACTGGTTTAATGAAGCCCCTTGGCCAAGTCCAAGACCAGTAAGGCAGGGAAGTAGGTTCTGTAATTCTGTGTACAGGGAGGTCACAAGACAGAGGGAGAGCGCGCTGTTCAGGGTTTACCAGAAACTCAAAGGAAGGAGAAACTACCTCTCCCCAGGAGCCATTGAGAAGGCTTGAGAGACAAGAAGACCGTCGTGCTGTTTTCAAAAAATTGCAATTTGTGTACCAAATGGCTCAAAGAGGAAGGATATTCTGGGAAGAAGCTGCAGGTTAAGGGACCAAGAAGTGGAGAGTACGTACTGAGTCCCGAAAGCCTGGTGTGATGGGAAATGATCCTGGAGAAAGGGGCAGAGTCAAGTCACAGAGGATTTTATGACCCAGGCTAGAGCTTCTGAGGGTTCGACTTTGTTCGAGAAGCTATGAGGAGTCCGTGATGGATTGTAAACAAAGAAGAGGCCTGCCTAACCTTCCAGAGAGCTACTGAGTGAGAGGGCACACGTGGGTCTCCTCACTCCCAAAGCAATTCTCTTCCCAGGAGGACCCCCTACTTCCAGTCACCCGAGGCCCCAGACGCTGACACAGCTTTCTCTCCAACCCCCCAACGTTGAGTATTTCACAGCAGGGGCCTCACCTGAGTGATGGTGCAACAGGGCTGAGGGGGGATCTTTCAATGACCCTAGGAACAAGAACCTCCCTGTTTCACACGACCTACTTACAAAACTTGGATGGCTGTAGACCGTTGATATAAATTCCTAGTCTCTATCATATTTATTTTAGTGGGTGACTAGGAATGTTTGAACAGCATACAAATTTACGGTCAGAAAATATTAGCTCCTAAACACTGCAACCCTGCACCCCAAATCACCTCTTTAAATTCAGATTGTTTCCCCATTTCCATCATCTGCAATCAGAGTTTTCATCTTGGACAGATTTTTACAGGTCAGCCCTACACCAGGGATTTATTTGTGCCCATAAACAAAACCCCGATATTAATCGCAAACTATTTCTGATTCTCAGTTAACGTTCTTAAACATCTTGTGTCCCAGGGGACTCTTTGCCCTGTCCTATGAAGATGATGTTTCAAGATTTATATTTCCCCAAGGAAGCGAGTAGATCATAAAACCTAATGTATTCCGTGGTTTGGAATGATAATTTCGCAAAGAGGTGAGGGAATATTTCACTGTGGATCATTACAACATCCATGTAAGTTGTTAATATAGTACTTACTACTTCCCTTTAAATATTCATCCAGCTCCTGTTTATGGAATAGCCCTATGCCCGTGGTGTTGGCTGTGGGTGGGTCATGCACTGGGGACAGGGACTAGAAAGGACAAAGCTGTGGACAGCTCCCTCACTTGGGAGGATGGAGGGCTGTGGATGGAGACAGAAGAAGCCCCCGAAGACAAAATGACCCGTCATAGACAGCACACTGGAGACCCAGAGGGGAGAGAGCTTTGGCAAGGAGAAAGAAGGGCGGGGAGCTCAGGATCCAGAACTGACACTTGTATGTGCCCCAGAGTGTCTGTCCCTGGAGACCTGGCCAGGTTGGGCAGAGGCATGTTTGTTTGTTTAGTTAGCACCAATATGAGCTCTGTGTGTATTTACTGAGACAGGGTGAAGAGACAATGGTTAGAGATCACCTAGTCTAACCTGCCCATTCCACAGATAAGAAAATCGAGGCTCAAAGGAAGAGGGAAACTCCCATCTCCAGGTGCATGGGGGCTATTCTTCAGCCCCTCCCTCCAACTCCCACAGCAGTGATCTTTCTCTCTCAAAACAGCTCAGAGGACCGCAGGCTGGGAGATACTGCAATGGCAGAGCTGGGAGGGTGCTGGGAGGTCCAGAGGCACAGATGGCCAGGCACACATGAGGTCACACTGTGAGGCGGTGTCAGAACCAGGGCCAGAGCCTTCACCCTGTGAACTACCACCTACCCTGTCCCAGCTTCCCTGCCTCCCTCCTGCCCTCGGAAGTAGGGACACAGTCACCTTCCGGGACACCCGAGGTCATGGTGGGCGGGCTCCTTGGCCTCCCCATCCTTCTCCGTGACCAGCAGGATACTGGCACTGACACCAGGAGGAGAAACAGCTTTGATCAAAACTTCTTCGTCATGCGTTGTGTCCTTCAGAGCCCCTTCACTTCCCTCCTGTCATGGAAACCATCCCATTTTACAGAGGAGACAGTTCAGGCTGGGGAGGGTCAGAGCCCGAGTCTGAACCAGTCGTCTAGACTCCCCGGATCTGGTATCCTGGTACCTAAGGTGCTATCCCTAAACTAGGCTGCTCCCTGGGATTGGAATACGCCGCTTTGAAGGCGTTTAAAAGCTGCGGGGGGGGGGAGAAGCCCCCACGAAATTTCAGTGACAAAGTCCTCTTCCACAGCCTCCCGGATGTCCCGGGCGGATGGCCCAGGATGCAGCAATAGCCGATGTGTGGGCGACTGTCGCCCTCTGGTGGCCAAAGGACGAAGTGTTTCATAGCCAACTGGGAGAACAAAGACGCGTGTCTCCAGGTCTCCTCCACCCGCCACGGCAAAGTGTCCGAATGGGGACAGCTTTTTATCCCGGGGGCCCTGTCCTTGGCTGCCGTGGCTCTACTGATGGAGGAGATGGGCGTCAGCTCAGGAGGGAGCTGCCGGGGCCTGGTTGACGGGCTGAGTCTGAGGACTGAGGTGAGGATGGGGCTAGCCTGTTGCCAGGCAGGCACTTGCCTGTGGGTGCTCGCTGCTCGCCAGGCGTCGGTCGCCCTCAGAAGCCCCCAGAAGCCACCCGCCTGCCCCTCGGCTGCCGCTGAAACCCGACCTCAAGGCCCAGCTCTCGCCCCCTGCAGGAAGCCTGGCTGGCTCCCGCCGGCTCTCCCAGAGCAGGTGACAGCTGGGTGACACCTCCGCTTCCTCCTCCGCCCCGGGGTCAGGGTGAGTGGGGACTGTTGGCTGATGTCTGCTCCACTTTCAAATCTCCGAAGGCAGGGCCCGGTCTCGTTCAGCTGCTGGAATGAGGCCAGGCCCAGCCTGGAGTGAGTGAGCGTGTTTGTTCAACGGGAGAAAATTTCAGCCCAGCCCCACTTTGCTGCAGGTTTGCGGAGGAGGCCACAGAAGGAATTTCTGGGTAGTGGGGAGGGTGGGGAGGACTGAACACGTGACCCGTGGTGCTAGTCTCTCCACCCCCGCTGCCCTGGGGAGTCCTCAGGGCCCCGGCTGTTTGGCAGGTGTCCTCCAGGCCAGCCTGGGGAGGGAGTCAGCAGGAGCTGGGGTGGATTCGGGGGGGGGGGGGGAGGGGGAATATCGGTGCCTCTATCTTGTCATCTGTACAACAGGTGCAGCTAATCCCGATTGACAGCTCCCAAACATTCAGTAAGACAACTGATAAAAACCCGTTAACACCACGCACAGTCTTGCTGGTAATTTCTGGGTTCTGAGCCCTGGGTAGGCCTTTCCGACCAAATTGCTCACTCCGTCACAGCTGTAGCCACACAGGGTGGTGGTCCAGAGTCCAGTGAGGGAACCAGGCAGGTTGCCTGAGTTTGAGTGTCTGCTCTGACTTTTTTCAGCGCTGGCACCTCGCGGCGCGCAGGCTATCCAATTTCTCTGTGTCTCTGACAGCCCGTCCAGAAGAGGGCGCTGAAGCAGCCAGCGCTCACGTCATGGGAGAGTTCTAAGCATCCCAAGAGTGAACGCCTCTAAAGAGGTAAGAACAGTAGCTAGCACTCAGGAAAGGTTCAGAAAAGCGAGCTCTCACCGCATTACTACGTACAAGCTGATTGTTGTGAGCCTGGCTCAGCCCAGAATGGTGTGGCTCAAAGATGGAGCTGAGCCGCCTTTTACAGAAAAATTGATCTTTCTAACGCACGCACTTGGGATAAGCTTCTTCACCCTGTGGCCCACATGCCATTGGAGTGAGAGGAAAATCATAGCATGCCTTAAAGACGTTTTGTTGCTCTAATGTTTATTGAATTGATTCATTAGGTAGTTCTGTTTTCCTCTACCTAGATTTACCCTGTACGTGTGGACTTGTAAAGGAGGCAAAAACCTTCAACCGAAACGCTGGCTGCGATGTCCAACCTGTGACGGCACCGAGAAGAGACCAGTGGCAGTTATAGGAGCCATACGTCTGCAGAGAGGCCTGAAGACTGTTGTGTTAACCCAGCACCATTTAATACTTTCATTAATGACTTGAAGGATGGAATCGAGACCCAGCTAATCAGATGTCGGCATGATACAAAGCTGGAAGGGATCTTAGCTACTCGGGAGGACAAGATTAAAATACAATCCAAGCTTGACGAATTGCAGAGGTGGACCTAAATCAATAAAGAGAACGGCAATAAAGATAAATGCAGGCTGCCGTGCACAGCGCTGAGGAAATTATCCGGGTACCAAATGGCGATGAGAGAAATGAGTTTTGAGGGGGCCAGCAGGAGCTCACCTGGAGGTGAATTCATCAAGTCATAGTATTTGTAAAGTGGAGTCTCGGCTCTGTCGTCTAGTGGACCTCAAACGCCAGTGAGTTTTGAGAATTACCAAGAGAGCTTGGGAAAATGCAGATTTTCAGGCCATGGACCCAACATTACATTTAGTAGGCCCGCAGTGAGGCTAGGATGATTTTGATGCGGGCAGTGCTCTGAGAAAGCTAGAGCCTGGCAGGTAAGGAGGCAGCCTCTGACCACATCGCTGTGTCCCAGATGTTTACTCTAGAACCCTCGTCCCACGGCATGCTCTGCAAGAAGTGATTTCCATGATCAAATAAGCTTGGAAATGCTCCCTTTTAGAAAGGAAAACAAACAATCGTAAGGTATGTGAGCATGTTTATGACTGCAATTTTTTTTTTATTTAAATAAACAGCTTAACTTGTTTTAGTCCAGAGTTTCCCAGCCTTTTGGCCAAGGAGCCATTTCTTCGTGTGACACAGAGCGACGTCTTGTGGAACGCACTTCAGAAAATGGGATTCCTGTTCAAGTCCCTCCCTCATCACGTTCTCTGGATTTCTGAGTCCTTTTCAGCACCCTGCACTGAAACTCATCTGGGGAGCTGGAACTTGAAATCATTTTAAATGCTGCTCTGTCACACTTCCCTGGGTCTGAACTTTCCTTTAACGTTTAAAGAGAGGGTGGGGGGCGCCTGGGTGGCGCAGTCGGTTAAGCGTCCGACTTCAGCCAGGTCACGATCTCGCGGTCCGTGAGTTCGAGCCCCGCGTCAGGCTCTGGGCTGATGGCTCAGAGCCTGGAGCCTGTTTCCGATTCTGTGTCTCCCTCTCTCTCTGCCCCTCCCCCGTTCATGCTCTGTCTCTCTCTGTCCCAAAAATAAATAAACGTTGAAAAAAAAAAAAAAAAAGAGGGTGGAAGAAAATTTGCTAGAGGCTTTTATTGCCTGTTAATAGTGCACCACGTACTCCAGACTAAGAAGGGGAGGGAGGGAACTTTCCCTTCTCTGTTCACTGTCTTCCTTGAGCTTGTGTCCAAAACTGCTAGTTGCCTCCCATGGCCCATTCTGTTCGCTCTCTTAGTAATCGGAATCTCCAGAGTGTTGAATGCGGCCATGTGTCTCACTCTAAAACCACATTTCTCAGCCTCCTTTGCAAATGAGATGGTCAGTCAGATGTATGCAGAAGTCGCTGGGGAGACTTCTGGGGAATTACTTTAAAGGGAACTTACACATTCAGAAGGCACCCTTTTTGCTCTCCCTCACTTCCTTCTTCTTCCTGCCCGGAACACCAATATAGTAGGAGCGCTGGCAGCCCTCTTGGGCCATGAGGTAAACTTGCAAATGGAAGCCACTCACTAAGTAAGGATGGCAGACCAGCAAGCAGATTTTGATGGCATGGTGAAGCCACCAGAGCAACTTTGTGCTGCCTAAGAGAGAAACAAAAGTGCAGCCCTATTGGTTTAAACCATCGTTTTTCAGGTCTCTGAAAATGCAGTTAGATGCAACTTTGAATTCACAGAGAGTAGAACCATCAAAACCTTTCTGTCATTTTCCACACATCTTAGTCATGCTGGGCTACCATCCTGACCGTATCCCTACGTGTCCTTGCTGTGTGTGTGTGTGTGTGTGTGTGTGTGTGTTCTCGTCCCACCTTTGGCACAAGGCAGTTACGTTGCTTGGATCCAGCAGTGTCCAGTGCGGCCATGCCTGTGTCTTTGGCTACCTCTCTCTTTTCTCCTTTGTTGCAATTAAGCGCAGAACGGAATCCACTTAGAATGACATTTTTGAGAGCTTCACATCATTCTGGAATGAACTTCCCTTTCGGGATCCCTGTCCCTAGAACACTTTTTTCTGAAGTTCTGTAACCTGCATTCCTGTGCGAAACCAGTGAGTGGCTCCTGAGACAAGGGAGGCTGAAGAGAAACTCTATCGCAAGCCTTCCTTTGTATCACCAATGAGATTTGCTGAAAAGGAGAGTCATGCGATTGCAAAGAAAAACTAGAAATGAGCATAATCCTTTTTTTTTTAATGTTTATTATTTTTGAGAGGGAGAGAGAGAGAGAGAGAGACAGAGCACAAGCTGGGGAACAGTAGAGAGAGAGGGACACACAGAATCCGAAGCAGGCTCCAGGCTCTGAACGGTCAGCGTGGAGCCGGACACTGGGCTCGAACTCTCGAACCATGAGATCATGACCCGAGCCCAAGCCGGGCACTTAACCGACCGAGCCACCCAGGTGCCCCGTGCATAATCAAGAGTCAGGATACACGTGCTTCACTCCAGGAATGGACGAGACAGCAGAAGGGTCCCCTCCGCAGCCTATGTCCTCTGTCTCGCTTGGCTGCCTCCCAGGGCCAGGGGGCACCAGATCTGCTGGTCTGGGCTGCTCAGCTTTGTAAGAGGCCCTCTCCTGCTTCCCTCTGCACCCCCCCCCCACCGGCTTCCCCCCTCTCCCCCGGAGCAAGGCTGTATTTTGCCGTGTAGGTGCCTCTGCCAAAAGGAAAAGGGAGATCCCCTGGAGTTCCCCTTTGCTTCTGGCCATGTGGCCTCCAGAGCAACACAAAAGTCTTTGAGCTTTTCCCGTCCGTCCCTTGACTGGGACATCCATTTGGAAGGGGCTGTTTTCCAAGATCAGGCCTAGTGAGGCTGTTGCATTTTCTGAGAGACTCACATGGGAGACTCCTGCGAGAAGGGACTCGCATCCAGCGAATGCCTGGTGGCCCACCGGTGCACGTGTCACCTGTCACCTTCACTCTAGCCTTTTTCTCATCCTCTTATTGATCCCCAGAACCAGCCTCACGAACTTTGCCACAAGGCCTCTTAGATTTTCACATTGCGACCCCGATGTACATACCAAACCCACACACGGTCTATTATTTTCTCCCAACATACAGGCAACCTGTCAGCACCTTGAGATGTGCAGGAGCCTTGCGTCGTGGATCCTACGTCCCCAGTGCCTCTGGGTGATTGAATAAAGGAACAGACGAATGAGTGAATGCTGAATAAATACCGAACACATTAAATATTTATAAACATGCATAAACTGTGTCACTGCCATAAGGGAAAAAGGTGAAAGTGAGTCTCACAAGGTTTTACTCAAGGATAATCAGACTCTCATCCCTGATAGTCAACACAAAAGCCACCCCGCTCTTTCCTACCCTGGGTTCAGATTATGGCTTCTCCTTGTAAATAAAACTGTTCCCCCTACAACGTCATGAAACACAAGAGGTAGGCATCTAATATATCAAGTCATTTTTTCCAACCTACTCCCTGGATTGCGTATCAGATGTCCTGGGCTTTGTTTTCGGCATCCTTTGGCCAAATAAACCAGTCAGGGCTCAATTCTCCAATTGACTGGATGTCTCAAGGAACAAACCCTCAAATCTGATTACAGGAAAATTCATTACTTTAAGTCTTCCCTCAGGGTTCAGAGCTCATAAAAGAAACCTCGAGAGGCCCCGGCTTAAGGGAAGAGAGGTCCCTGTGCTGTGAATCTACAGATCGGCAATAATTAACCTGAACTAATTATGGTCAAGCCCCCGGTCAGTCCCCCCAGATCAAGGCTGTCCCCTGACACACTGGTTTCCAGAGCAAGAACTTTTCCCTCAAACACAAAAGGAACATTCAGTAGATCTTGGTAGAAAAGAGCATGACCTGAATAGGATGCTCTACCAGGCAAAGCTGGGGCCCTGGAGGCTCCCCAGCAGTGCCACAGTTCCAGCCCCTGGAAGGGAACCGGGAAGGATGCTCCCCTGGACTCTACTGCCAGATCCGGAAGGGTTTTACCACAAACACAACCACAGATATCGACACAGAAAGACAGACAGCAAGCCGGGATAGACGTGCACATTTTATTTAATATGTTAAAAGATGACGTGAAAAAGAAAAAAAAAAAAGGAATGCTCCAAAAGAAAAAAATAGTTATAAGGAAAGATAGTTTGCCGAGAAACAACAGCCAGTCAACACAATCAACGTGGTTTTTTTAAAGGTCCAACCTCACCCTAGAAATAAAAACACACACACAAAAAAAAAATCAAACAAACACGGAAAGAACGTTTTGTCTTTTGAGATCAGTAAAGTGGTTTTTTATGTTAAGGCGCATATTCACAAGGGGGATGAATGGGGCACCGCCCTCCACTGTTGGTGGGAATAGATTCTGTACCTTTTGGAAGACAATTTGGCAGTAGGTAACAGAAGTCTTCAAATATGCGTATCCTTTAACCTTGTCACTTAACAACTTTATCCTGGAGGCAGTGGTCCTTAAGCAGGGGCAATTTTGCCACCCAGGGGACACTTGGCGATCAACAGATATTGATCGTCAGGATATCGGGGGGGTGGGGGGAGCAGTCTGCTAGTGGCAACTTGTGAGTAGAGGCTGAGGATGCTTTAAGCATTCTACAAGGCACAGGTCAGCGCCCAGAACAAGAATTATCGGTCCGAACATCAGAAGTGTCACTGTAAAGAAGCCTCCTTGCCTTAGCGGAGAAACTCAGGGTGAGTCCACAGGGATATATATATAAATATATATATATATATATATATATATATATATATATATATCTCCAAGGCTTCTCCAGGCAGCATTGTATAAAAAGTTAAAATACTAAAAACAGTCCACGTCAGTAGAAGACTAGTTAAATAAATCATACTTCGTGCATATGCTAGAATACCATAAAGCCACTAAAAATTAAATAAATCTGTGTTTACTGACATGGAAATACATTCATCCTATGGTGCCAAATGAGGATATCTGGTTTCAAAATCAATGCCTGGTGTGATAATACTTTTTCTGTACGTATATGTATAGAAAAGAATCAGAATGCTTTTAACCACCATGTCCCATGTTCGATGGTGATTTTCTCTAGGTGGAAACATGATACGTGATTTTAATTGTTTCTTGTAGCTTATCGGTGTTTCCTATTTTCCTTCCAAGAGCACAGCCAGCGGGGACCTTGTAATACAATGCTCGAGACCAAGGGTTTTAGAGTCAGACACTGACAGTTGTGGCTGGGTCCTTTCTCAGCCATACGCAAACCTGAAAGATCCGGTGCCAGCGAGCTTGTATTCCCAATTGCCAACAAGCAACTGGGCTGCCCCCCCCCCGTAGACAGATGCACCCCAATCCCCATAAAGTCATCTCAGGGCAGGTCCATATTTTCCTTTTCTTTTCCTGGAAATCACCCAAAGCACCAAGTTTTTATTAAGCATGGAGACATTTAAAATTCCAGAAGCAACCTTGTAGGTACGGGCAGCCCAGAGCAGGGACATAAAGCAGGAGGCTGAACGGGAGAAACGTGAGGAAGCGGAGAGAAAGCCACCAAACACAATTCTGAAAACGCGAGACAGCCCGGCATGCAAGACTGGAGGAGCATATTTAGAGCGGTGGGAAAGCAGGGGTTATCGGCTAGCCAAAGGACGCTTTATGGACACTGTTTGGTTTGAAGAAACAGAGGAGGCAGGCTAAATGAGAGGTCACCCAGACCGAAACAGTTGAGGAGAATGCATCTGCATGGCAAGAACAAACACTGCTTCCCTCCACGAAAGAAAAACAAATAAAAACCAGCTTCTTACCTCCATTGGCTTCAGAGCAATAAAGCCTAAACAAACTCATGTACGATACCTCGCATTATTTTTTATAAAAAAAAATCATTGCCCTGGGGACATAGTGGTGAAGCAATCAGACGTGCTTCCTACCTCTGCAGACCTCCCAGTCTGGTGGGGGAGCCAGAGGTTAGTCAATTCCACAAACTCCAAATACAATACAGGGGGTAAGAGCTTGGGCTTTAGAGGTAGACAAACCCAGAATCTACCCCCTACTCCTCCATGAAATCTCTGAGACTCTTTGCTTACATGCCAAATGGGGAAATACAACAGCACCTCCCTCATAGGATCGTTGTGGGGTTTACCAAAGGTAATGCATACAGGTCAGCAGAGAGTCCAGCACATGGCGGGTGCTTGCCACTGTCAGTATTAACACAACTGACAATATCAGTAGCCGCAATAAGCAGCAGCAGCAGTAAGAGTACTATGAAGGGAAAACGGAAGTTGTAAGAGCTTCACAGCAGAGTGGGAGCAGGTCTCTTTTAGATGGTAAGTCCCGAAAGCCAGAGGAAGCAAAAAGAACATGAATCCCCGGGAATTTACAAAAATCTGGGGGATGATTTGGATTCCGCCAGTGCACGGCACCAGCATTCTAGCTGAGCTTAGCTGGATCTCAGGGGCCAGGAGACCCAGGCTGACATCTGTGCCTATTATAAAGCAGAGGGCCCCGACCCCCACCCCCACCCCATTCTGCCTCTCCTGTCAGCAGGTGCGAGCAGCCTGGCAGGGGCTAATGAAATGTTTACTGAAAAGATTAGCTTGTCAGTGGAGCCTGGACAGATGGCTATTGATCCTCTGCTCGTCTGTCATCCCTATCCCATCTGAGACTAGGTGTGGGAGCAGGTTCTCTGTGACCCAGAACTCAGGGTGGGGGCTCAGGTCCCAGGTACAGTGGCACACGGGAAAAGGTGTTTGCAATGTGAGAAGGTCTCTTAGATCTATGGCATGGTCAGAGGGGTCTCTGAGTCCCTGGAAGCCCCCTCCTCTTGGCTCACGGAAAGAGCATAAGAAATAACAGACGGGTGTTCAAATTGATTATTTTGTGACCTCGGACTCTGTGAGACTCGATTATTCTCATCCATAAAACGGGAAAAATAGCACCTACCTCATGGAGGTGTTTCAAGACCTAAATCAGGAGGTAGTTATCAAAGTCCTAAGAACTGACATTGTTGAAAGGATGTTTGATTTTTAGAAATGAGAAAAAGGAGCCCACAGTGAATTTCTCCAATGTGGAACGCCATCTGGTGGTCTTGAGGAGTCTGGCTTGTAGGATGTTCTAAAGAGCTTGCCCAGTGACCCAAGGGAGGTGCTGAGCCACTGAGGGGAGTGGCTTGATACACTCTGGGTTTAGGAAGATCACTGTGGCTGTAGGGGGACAAGACTGGAATTTGTCACAGCTAAAGAAACGGCAGTAGGAACACAGGCCCCTTGGAGACTGAATGTATAGGCCTTGACGATTAACTGACTGGCTGACTGGACATGAGAGATGGAGGCATGGACGACCCTCAAGTGCATGGTGACCCTGTCACCCTGTCAACTAGTGGGGAGGCCCCGGGGAGAAGCAGGCAAGGGGAAGATAATGAGCTTGTTTTGAACACAGGGAGCGTGAGATGCCTGTAAAACTCCCAAGTAAGATGTCTCCAGGGTGGTTGGCTATGAGCCTGAGGCTCAGGAGTCAGATCTGGATTCCATACAATTCAGGAGTCCTCCTCCTCCTCATGGTCATCATCACCATCGTTTAGTTGGTAATGGAAGCCACCATCAAGGACGGTGCTCCCAGGAGGATGCCTGATGGGGAGAGAAGGGGCCTGAGGGGACAGGTGGGAAGAGATGCTTGTAACGGCAAGAGAGGTTTCATGGAAGCCAGGAAAGAGTGAGTTTCAGGAAGGGGGTGTGGTGGGGGTAGGCAGTGATCAACTAGAAAATTCTACAGAAAGGTCATATTTTTTTTTAAACTCTAAAATATGTCTTCTGAATTTAGGAACAAGGAGGTCGTTTTCAACTTAGGAAAGAACGTTTCTGTGGGGCAAGTGAGAGTGGATGGGAGGTGAGACTATGCAATGAGGGGTAGATGGCTCGACAGCCAAGGAGAGGAGAGAGGGTGGCTGCTGGCTGCAGGGCGCTCAGGAGAGCAGGCTACTCCAGGACTAGGACCCGGTCACCGGGGACTATTGCAAAGTGAGGGAAGAATCCAGGACAGAGAGAGGGTTGAGACAGGGGAAAGGAACAAGATCCCAGAGGGGCACAGACTCAGGGCCCCCAAGGGGGCCTCAGGGAGCCTCTACAACTAAAAAGCAGCCCCAGGACAGCTGAGCCCCACCATGGAGGAAAGGACCCTAAGCAGAACCCCACCCTCACCTCTCTTCCCCTCCTCATCCTCCTACCCCCTCAAACACCCTATCTTCTTGGAGCAGGAGGTGAGTCTGTCTCAAAAGGACATGGAGGGATGAGGTAGGGACTTAACGCAAGGAAGGAACTTGTAAACAGCCTCTATGGGGCTGGAAGAGGGAGTGCGGACTGGGGCTCAGGAAAGGGAGGAGGGGCCAGTGGAGGCCCCCTGGGATGGAGGCTTCAGAGGAGAGCAGGAAAAGAAGAGCTAGGCTGAGCAAAGATTCAGAGCAATGATTCCTGGCGGGACCTGAGACCAGACAGCGGGAATTGAGGGGAGGAGGGTCTGCGAGGACCCCCAGATTGCCCGGCTGGAGGAGGAGGGTGCCAGTGCACCCAAAGGTGCACACGGGGACAGGCAGTGAGAGCAGGCTGCCTGGGGACACCGCTGCCACTGTCCACAGCAGCCTCTTGCTCTGCAGTGACATGAACGGTGACACGCCCTGGAGCCCAGACGCAGAGGGGACTCTGCTCAGCATTTCAAGGCGCAGCGGAGGGAGGAGCAGGACGGGGGGGGGGGGGGGGGTACTCCAGGCAGTGCTCTTCCTTTTCCTCAGCCTCAGTTTCCCCGTCTAGACAATAAGAAGAGCGCTTCCAGGAACCTCTTCGGACCCCCTTCCCCCACCCCGGTCAGTGGGGACATTCTGCAGAGGGGAAGTTTTATTCCAGTGTGTATTTTACAGCCTGGGGCGCTGGCGGGGCTGGGCGGGCGCAGAGCAGAGCCGGGGAAACCCAGGCGTAGGACTCGACCAGATCTGAATGTGCCATGTGTCCCATTCATTAATGGCTCCTTTCAAGGTTATTAAGTTAGACTAGGTGGGTGTGTGGCCTTTCTTTCTATTGCCCTTCCAATTAACTGGCACTTTGCTTGGGAAATGTTAATTTGGAGGGTGAAGGAAGCCAGGCCAGGGTAACAATGCTCCTCTAACACAGGTTAATTGCTGGTAAGCGTTACAACGTTACAACGGCAGCTCTGGTTCCCAATGATTAATGGCTGAAAACCTGGAGGGTCAGCAGAAGCTTAACCCCTCGGTGACCTAGATAAGGGCGGAGAAAAATCCCAGTGGGTCGTCCTGGGTTTGTGAGTAAGTCTGGAGGTGTGTCCCTCGTGGGTGAGACGAGCCATTTGGACCCCTTCCATTGGTTGGTCCTGAGAGTCAGGTATCCATCAAGAGAATGTTGGCAAAAATGCTTCCTGCCACCATAGCGTCCGCTAGTACCTCTAGTCCCTCACAATTACCGTTTCTTTTGTGCTGTAAGAACAGTTAAGATTTACTCTCATAGTAACTTTCAAGTATGTAGTACAGTATTACTAGCTATAAGCACCTTGCTCTACATTAGAGCCTCCAAACTTGTTAACCTCATAACCGGAAGTTATAAGACCAATATCTTCCTTTGACCAATATCTTCCCATCCCCACCTCCTCCCCACTACCATTCTTTGTTTCTATGAATTTGGCTTTTTAAAATCCCACATATACATGATTTACACATGAAACACATATCATGCAGAATCAGTCTTTCTCTGTCTGGCTTATTTCACTTAGCATAATGCCCTCGAGTTTCATCCAAGTTGTTGTGGATGGCAGGATTTCCTCACGTCTTGTAGCTAAATGATATATCTTATTTATCTTATATACATGTACTATAGAAAATAAAAAATGATATAGTAAATAATATATATAGTAAAATAAATAAATGAGATATATCATTTGCCTTGTGTATGTGTGTGTGTGTGTGTGTGTATCACATCTTCTTTATCCATTCCTCTGTTGAAGGACATTGGTTGTCACAACATTCGGTTGTGTCCACATCTTGGCCACTGTGAATAACGCTGCAGTGAATATGGGAGTGCAGGTATCTCTTTTGAGATGCTGTTTTCATTTCCTTCCGATATAGATCCAGAAGCAGGATTGCTGGATCATATGGCAACTCTAGTTTTAATTTTCTGAGGAAACTCCATGCCATTTTCCATAATGGCTGTACCATTTGTGGATTCTTTCAGTGCATTACCTATCCAAAAAATAAGATTTTTCAAAGGATATCGGTTCCACAAGCAGCTCCTCAGCACCCTTGTGAGTGGAGGGTGTAGTTTTGAGCTGGGCAGGGTTCAGATAGGCAGGAGGAGTGAGAAAAGTCAGGAAGACACAGGTGTGACAACACCATGCTGGCCCAGGCTGCACAGGAAGCAGCCCTAATAGATTGTCTCTCTGTTCTGAGACTGATCCCACCCACCTCTCCCTCCAACACACAGACCTTTTCCGTTTCCCACCAAGCTTGGTAGATTCCTGGCTTCTCCCTTCTTTTCAGAAAGGGTAGAAATAGAAAGTTCAGGATAGATGCCATCCCGTTTCCAGTGCTTTCTCACAAGATCAATCCAGGGCGCTGGAACCCAGCACGGGAGTGGCAGTGGGCAGGGGGAAGATGGGCAGAGAGAACAGACCTCACAAGGAGGCCTTGAGGAGTCAGCTCATTGTTGAGCTGAAACGTCTGCGTTTGGAGCTTGGTTTGGTGCTCAGCAGCACCAGGGCTGAGATAACAGGGTGCCCGCTGCGTATCCCCCAGAGCACAGCTTCTATCGTGAAGACCCCTGGAGATGCAGGATGGAGGGGGAAATGAATTTACTGGAACTTCTCACAATGATTATTCTGTGTGGTTACAACATTTCAATAAATGTCCTTTTTTAGAAGGGGGAGGAGTAATGAGTCATCTGGGGGACGTATTTGGGTAAGAAGCTGTCTCAGAATAGAGGGGGTTTGGTTTCACTAGGGGGGCAGTGTGCACCTTTGGAGGCAGAGATCAGTCTGTCAGCACAGAAGAGAAGCTGGAACAATCCTCCTTTTCAGAGCTCAGTCTCTTCAAAAAATAGCTGCTTGGTTTAATATCATTTATGTGAAAAGGGACAGGGGGCTATATATATGTCTGTGTGTATGTGTATGCATATACGCATGCATGTGTGGATATATATGTTAGTCCATGCATGAAAGGTTCCTGGAAGGATCCAGCGGTATGTTCACACTGGTTGCCTCCAGGGAGGACGGAGTAGCCCAGAAATTCTTCCAGCTAGGAGATAGGAGAGGCTGCTGTAAGAAGTGACCCCAGGATACAAGGCTGAAACAAGAGAGCATCTCATTTCTCTCCCACATACCAGGCTGGCATAATGGCAATGAAGTGTCAGGAACTCCCAGGCCCCTTCCATTCTCTTGTTCTTCCATTCCTACGGCGTTGCCCTCCTCTGCATGGACAAGGATGGCTCCCCACCAAATCTGCATTCCGGCCAATAGGAAAGGGGGAAGCAAGGAATTGGCAGGCACATCCATGTCCTTCAGAGGAGCCCAGGAATGTTCAGCACACAGCTTCTGCTCCCCTACCATTGTCCAGACCCCGATCACTTGGCCACACCTAGGAGGTACCCTCCTTAGTTGAGTAGTCATGAGATGAGCCCCGCTAAAATCTGGGGCTTTATTTCTAGTGGAAGAAGGAAAGAACAGGCAGAAGGGGGCAACTAGTGGTCTTTATCTGCAACAGGATGAAAAGGGCATTTTCACTTTATATATCCATCTTATACCTTTGGGACCATGTGCATCAAGACAAAATTTGAAGTTTGAACAATACATTGCATTGGAAGTCACAAACTGAGCACATGTGTCCACCTCTCCACTAAGCCATGGGCTCATTAGAATAAGTATAGGGTAGTTTTTAAAGAATTAAGTCATATTGTTGCTAGAAAACAAGAGAGGGTGGCGGCAGATCGGAAAGTCTGAGAAAATGCAAGAAGCTGGAAGTAAATGGGAACGGAGTCACTGAGAAAGAGCAAAGATAATCCATAGCACCAAACTCCAGGACCAAGAACTTTCCTTCTCAAGTGAGTTCCAGAGAAACTCTCAACTCAGACCCAAGAACTCCAAAACAGAAACACAAGACATCACCAGAATAACTGAGCATAGGACTACATTCAGTACGTGGGCTGGTAGGGACCCCCCCACCTTTCCCCCTCCCCTACTCCCAACCCATAAGGAGAAATTGTGTCTCTTGGGTCCCTAGGACTCAAAAATTACTCTCCAAAAACTGTGGGTGATCAATCTGGGAAGGGATCCTAATATGGGTGTCAAAACTCAGCAGAAAAGTAGAATAGAGCTTAAAGTCTCCCTAGACATTCACAAGGGACATTTACGTCAGGGGAGGAGGGTTTTGCTCTACCCAAGAGGAAAACATAGTGAAGTGCTCATTACTGAAAACTCTTCTTACGGTGGCAAGTGTGGGCATCCCCAGCTTGCAATCTAGAGGTAAGCACATGGACAACATAGCCCAATCACTCTTAGGCGCCTGCAGCCAGGCCTCTCAAGCCTGGGAAATGGGCCTTACCAGCCACTTAGGCAGATTCGTCTAGTCCCTCATTTACGAAAGTGAATGAACAGCCAGGGGTCACCAACTTGAGGAAACCCAATAGCAGGAAAGCTAAACAAAGATGAATAAACAAAAGGAACCACCACAGACAAAACAAGATGCAGTAGGGAATGTTCAAAAGGAAACTCGAGGTATCTTTGGAGAGATTTGAGAGAATGTTAAATCTCTGAAATAAGAGCTAGCTGCCATTAAGAAGGGAGCCATCAGAAGAACAAGAAATCATTTCTGTACATTTAAAAAGATCGTCAAGGGGTGCCTGTGTGGCTCAGTCAGTTAAGCGTCGGACTTTGGCTCAGGTCATGATCTCACGGTTCAGTTAGGTAGTTGGAGCCCTGCGTCAGGCTCTGCACTGACCGCTCAGAGCCTGGAACCTGCTTCGGATCCTCTGTCTCCCCCTGTCTCTGCTCCTGCCCCCTATCCACTGCCCTTAAAAATAAAAATAAACATTACAAAAAATAAAAATAAATGAAAGGATTGTCAAAATTTTAAAATACAGAAAACCGAAGGAATAATGTGGCCAAGACTGAAAACGAGGCTGGTTATCTGGAAGTCAATGAAATCTACAACGCAGGAAAAAGCACAAAGCATTGAAAAATGAAAGATTAGTGCATACAGAGGAAAGATCCAGGAAGTCCACATTCATTCATTCAATAGGAGTTTGAACAGAAGAAGAGAAAGGAAGGGAGGAAGGGAGAAAAGAGAAAAAGGAAGGGGGGAAATCAAAGACGTAACAGAAAAGTTTTCTTAGCTAGGGGAAAACACAAATCTTCAGATTGAAAGGGCCCACCAGGTACCAAACAGAATAAATAAAAATAGATACTTATAGAAATTTCAGAACCCCAAGAACAACGATAAAGTCTCAAAGGCTTCCAGAAGGAAAATAAAAAAAATAGGTCAGTCACAGAGGAGTGTGACTCTGACTAACATCAGACTTCCCATCAGAAATACTTTTAAACTACCCTTCTAGGGGCGCCTGGTGGCTCAGTCGATTAAGCACCCGACTTCAGCTCAGGTCACGATTTCATGGTTTGTGGGTTCAAGCCCCACATCAGGCTCTCTATGCTGACAGCTCAGAGCCTGGAACCTGCTTCAGATTCTGTGTCTCCCTCGCTCTCTGCCCCTCCCCCACTCGTGCTCGCTCGTGCTCACGCTCTCTCTGTCTCAAAAATAAGTAAACATAAAACAAAATTTAAACTACGCCTTTCAAATTCGTGGACTATGAATTTAAGGCTAAATTATATTTCCGGCCGAACCAGCAATCAGCTGTGCTGGGAAACCTTATGATGGCAGCACTCAAATGCACACACTACTCAAGGAGATACTGGAGCAGAGCAAAAGGAATGCGAGAATGAGATTTAAAAACATGAGATTAAAACAAACTAACAAAGAAGAGTGGTAGCTGAGTAAAAGTGAGGAAAGGAAAAATGAAATTAAAATGCAGCTTTGACACAGGGAATATAATCAATGACATTGTAAACAACTCTGTATGGTGATGGTAAATTGCACTAATCACTTCATCATGTATACAGATATTGAATCACTGTGGGGTATAACTGAAATGAACAGGGTATTGTATGTCAATTACAATTTGATTACATTAATTTTTAAAATAAAAAAAATAAAGGGGGAAATTCCATTAAAAAAGAAGTGACTGGGGCGCCTGGGTGGCGCAGTCGGTTAAGCGTCCGACTTCAGCCAGGTCACGATCTCGCGCTCCGTGAGTTCGAGCCCCGCGTCGGGCTCTGGGCTGATGGCTCAGAGCCTGGAGCCTGTTTCCGATTCTGTGTCTCCCTCTCTCTCTGCCCCTCCCCCGTTCATGCTCTGTCTCTCTCTGTCTCAAAAATAAATAAAACGTTAAAAAAAAAAAAATTAAAAAAAAAAAAAAAGAAGTGACAGCTTTGAACCTTAACAATTTCATGGTAGGGGATAAGCTCATGGGTTTTCTTTATTTTGCTGTAGATCTGATTTCATTTTGTTCTGCTGTGATTAATATTTACATAACCACAGTATGGTAAATGCTATTTTTATTGGGTTTAAGTATTCAGAAGTTCAGGCCTGGAAGACTTGACTACAGTTCCGGAACAGAATGTAAATGTTATAAGCCACGAAAGTGGGAAGAACGTAGATTGTATGCACTGACGTGGAGGAATGCATACGCTGTGAGGAAGCTAATGTAAGGTGCAGAGTAATATAAATAGTATGGCCCCATTTATATATACATATATTGTCGTATACATACTTTGCATACCCAGTAAAACACCTGGAAAACCTTCACTCACTTTTACTTCCTACACTTCTGTATCTTTTGAATTTTTACAAGCATGCATAACTTTTGCAATTAAATTTTTTTTTAAATAGGATACTAGTTTGAGGACTTACTTAATTATTAACCTGCCTAGGGGACTTACGGTTTTTGGTAAGGCCCAAACAAAAAAGACACTGAGTAAAAAGAACTACATTTTGTGGAACCTGCAATCTAAATAAAGCAAGGCAGAAATGTTGACTGTTCTAAATTTGTGAAAACCAAACAAAAAAACACCCTCCACAGACCAAAAACTAACCCCCCAAAAAACCCACAAAAAACAAACAAAACAAACAAAACAAAAAAAATGAAAGATCAACACTGCCATCTGCTGAGGACTCTTTGGAGGAGTGGGGAAGGCTTTGAGTGGGAAAGGCTTTCTGTTTTGTTTTTATAAATAACTACCTTCTGAGACTAGCAGAGACCTGAAATCTGGTTTATCTTCTACCAGGGGCATGGATTCCTAGCAATATAAGTAAGAAGTCAGAATCATACAGAGAGATGTGTGGGAAGGCCTGGGCAACAGTTTAAGAAATAGGGTTTGTTCAACCCAGCAAAGAGCTGGCCTAAGGGAGAACATGGTCTCGAATTTCTGACACGGCTGCCCTGGGGCAAAGGCTTGGTGTGTGGGACCAATGAAGAGGAATGAGAGCATACCAGAAGGGACCTTTTAATAGGTATTCCTTCCAAAAATAACTTATACTGTCCTGTGAAACAGTGAATGCCTCTCTGGTCACTAAAAACGAGTAAACAGAGAGGCAGGGGTAACCCTCTATCCTACAGTCACAGAAAGAAGGTCTGCCTGCATTTCTGAGATGTTACATTACCTGGCCTGGCGTGCAGGCATTCAACAAATACCTATTGGGTACCTACTATATGTCAAGCACTGTGCAAGTCCCCTTACACCCAGAGACACAGATCCACAGACTGGCTTTTGGAATAACTCCAACATAGCCAAGGCACCAAAGAGTCCAGGAGGAATCAAATTATATCTGGTCAGCCATGCTGCCAGACCCAACCTGTGTTTAGCAAGCACGGGATTTCCAGATCACACTCATCCACGCTCAGGATACATTCCTTAAAAGCTCAGGCCGTACAATCTAATGAACCAAACTCTTGTTCCTAAGTTCAAAAATATCGAGCTCCCAATAAGATCAAAGCAGATTTCATTCACTTCTTACTTTAAAAAAGAAACATAAGGGAAAAACTATATTAGGATCAGAAAATATTAGAACTGGAAAGACTTCCAAAATCATCTGGTTCACCAAGCTTACAAGCTGGGCTGAGGTCTGGAATCCTGTAAGAATTCTGATAGTGATTTAATCTGAAAGAACAGTACAAGAAAATAGACGTGAATGATAATGTATAGAATTTGTTATATCGTCAATGCTCAATAAACAGTTATTGAGAATGTAAAAATATTCTTTCATTTTAAATAATTTAAATCAAAAAGCCCCAAACTTACTCTTACCAAAAAGGTGCTGGGGGGCACCTGGCTGGCTCAGTTGAGTGTCTGACTTCAGCTCAGGTCGTGATCTCACAGTTCGTGGGTTCAAGCCCGTGTGGGGCTCTGTGCTGACAGTTTGGAGACTTAAGCCTGCTTCTGATTCTGTGTCTCCCTCTCTCTCTGCCCCCCCCCACTCATGCTCTGTGTGTGTGTCTCTCTCTCAAAAATAAACAAACATTTAAAAAAAGAGATGCTGGGTTCTAAGGAGAGCCCACTGGTTTAGAGAAAAAAAAAAATCAAGTGTGAGAAAACTACAGAGAGGACAATGGAAGTAGCTGATGGAAGAAGTAAACAGCACAGCAAGAGGGAAGCCAGGGATGGGTGGGGCCATGAGGAAGGACAAAGAAAAAAGTCTTCTCTAAGAAAGCCTGAAGGGAAGCTGGAGGCTGGAATGCCTGTATAAAAAGCTTGCAGGCCCTCCATTTGGGGAGCCCGTGGGTGAAAGACTTTGCTTCTATAAAGTAAGTATCCAGCTCCACAGTTGCATTCTGTCACATCACTTCAAATCCATTCAGGATTCCTTAAACGGGATGCTCATTCATCCACAAGCTCTTCGTGGGGTCTGCTCCGAGCCAAACCCCCGGCTAGGCAACAGGGTCACAGTGAACGCCCCTGGCCCCTGTTGTGGGGATGCTCATTTCTAACTGCAGAGGCCACCCTTGGAGCCAGTCAAGGACAAGGGCTTAGAGGGAAGCGTGCGCACGCTGTGACGTGGGCTTCAGAAACAGCGTGGCGGGGAGCGCTGCAGAGAAGACAGCCCGAAGAAGTGGAGGTGTGCTTCTGACAGGGCACCCCCATCACGCCACGCTCCCTGAGAGGTCAAGGGCCCTGCAGAGTTAGCATCCGAATAATCCGGATCCAATTTTGTTAGTCCTCAGGCGCTAGACAAGGGAAAGGTAGGAAAGCCATCTTCTTCCTTCAAGGCAAGGAGGGAGACGAAGTCCTGAAAATCCTACTGGGGCTAAAATGGGAATGAGGGGCAATTAGAGGCTGTACCAAGTGATTTGGAAAGGCTGCAGGGGATCAGTGATGTACTACCAGGCAGGATGAGCAAAGGTGGAGGAAGTGACATTTGAGCAGAGGCTAGGGGAAGACCTGGCAGGCCAGAGAAGGAAAGCCACACCAAGAGGCTTTGAGGAGCAGGGTGTGTGGGGCACTGAGAGGGCGATTCAGTAGGACTAGCGATAAAGCACGGGATGGCAAGACTGGCAGAAGTTCTTTAACAGATTAACGAGGTATGATTTACACCTGCCACATTGTGTGCATGGGTACAATGAATGATGCGTAGCAACTTTTAGGGTTGTATATCCATCACCAAAATCCAGTTTTAGAACATTTCTATCATCCAAAAAGTTCCCTCATGCCCGTTACAGGTTTGTCATCGTACTTATTAAACTTGGCCAATGGTTTTGACATTCATCCATGTTGCAGTATGTACCAGTAGTCCGTTCCTTTTTTTTTTTTTTCAACATTTGTTTAGTTTTGAAAGAGGGGGAAGAGCCAAGATGGTGGAACAGCATAGAAGTTTTTTGTGCATCTCGGGTCCATGAAATACAGTCAGACCAATACTAAACCACCCTGCACACCTAGAAAACTGATCTGAGGATTGACACAACAGTCTGCACAACCTGAACCACAGAATTCAGCAGGTACGCAACCCGGAGAGGTGAACTGGGGGAGATAGAAGCTGCGGAGGCTAGGGAACGGCTTTTGCGTGTGGAGAGAGGACAGAGATGGGGTGGGGGATGGAATTCGGGAAAAGCACTCCCCCCAAAAGCAGCTGGAAAGAAAGTGGAAAAGTGGAAACAGCCGCAGGGACTGAACTAAAAAGGGAGAAAGGAGAATGGAGGGGGTTTAAATTCCATTAAGACTGTAAAACAGGGGGAGTGCAGAGTCTGAAACTCTGCAACTCAATACCTGGTGGTGCTCTGGTGGGAAGGGCGAATCCCCAGGAGCAGAGTGGAGTCTGGGGTTCTTCAGGCCACACCGGGAGAGGCAGTTCCTCTGCTGGGAGGACACCTGGTAGAGGCTGTGTGCGTTCCCCAAAGGCCAGGCCCCAGTGGACCCAGGAGAACAACCACATTCACTGGTGCTGGAACAAGGTCGTTAAGGGTGAAACCTGGTGCTAGATGTGCGTTGTGATTTGCCATAATTCCTGAAATGCTGCTGCTACACTATCTCACGAACTTTTGCTGGGGTGGGCTGGCACCTGGCTGCAGTCTCTGGGCATCAGCAGCAGCACAGTCCTGTGAACGTTCCTGGGTGTGGCTGGCACCTGGCCATTACTTGGTGAGACCCTCCTGCAGAGGGGCAGAATGGGTCAAAGCCACAGACCTTCAGAAGTAAGGGGTCGGGAAAAACAGCTGCACCTGAGACAAAACTCAGGAGGGAGGTGCTGCCTGGAGCTTTGGTCACAGACTGTAAAAGCGGGGAGTGGATGGAAGCTGAAGACAAAGGACAGGTGTGCGATTGCTGATCTGGGAGAACAGAGTTCCGATACTAGAGACTGGGTAGCTGGGTGACGCCATTTTCACCGCTCCCGCGCATGCGCATTCGCACCTACAAGCACCACCACAAGCCACCCCAGTAGGCTAGTAGCACCATCTAGTGGAGAACGGAGTCGTTACACTAAGCCCCGCCCAACTGGGCCAACCTCGCTCTTCAAGAACAGAAGTCTCAGCGCCTGCTTAGTTTATGGACTATAAAGCACTTCGTAGTTTGATTTCTAGGGGAAAGTGAAGTAATTTCAGTCGTATTTCAGTCTGTTTGCTGGTCCATCTATTCAATTTTCTTTCTTTTTTTTTTTCCTTTTTCCTTTTTTCTCTTTTTTGTTTCTCTTTCTTGAATACAGAAAGAGAAAAAATTCATTGTTATTTTCAATTTTTATTAAAAATATTTTTATTTAATTTTTTTCTACTATATTTTTTACTTTTGTGTAAATTTTTTCAAATTCTAGTTTACTTCCATCATTTAATTTTAGTCTACTTCAGTGTATTCATCTTTTCAAATTTTCAAATGATTTCCTTTTTTTTTTCCTTTTTTCCCCCCTTTTTTCTCTAATCTATCAAGCCCCTTTCAACACTCAGACCAAAACACACTTAGGACCTAGCATCATTTATTCGATTTTGTGTGTGTGTGTGTGTGTGTGTGGGTGTTTGGTTTTAATTTTTTAATTCTAATTTTTTTTAATTTTATTTTTTTACCCCATTAATTCCTTTTCTCCCTTCAAAATAATGAAATGAAGGAATTCACCCCAAATGAAAGAGCAGGAAGAAATGACAGCCGGGACTTAACCAACACAGATACAAGCAAGATGTCTGAACCAGAATTTAGAATCATGATAATAAAAATACTAGCTGGAGTCAAAAATAGATTAGAATCCCTTTCTGTGGAGATAAAAGAAGTAAAAGCTAGTCAGGATGAAATAAAAAATGCTATAACTGAGCTGCAATCTCGAATAGATGCCACAGCGGCAAGGATGGATGAGGCAGAACAGAGAATCGGCGATATAGAGGACAAACTTATGGAGAATAATGACGCAGAATAAAAGAGGGAGATTAAGGCAAAAGAGCATGATTTAAGAATTAGAGAAATCAGTGACTCATTAAAAAGGAACAACATCAGAATCATAAGGGTCCCAGAAGAGGAAGAGAGAGAAATAGAGGTAAAAGGATTATGTGAGCAAATCATAGCAGAAAACTTTCCTAACCTGGGGAAAGACACAGACATCAAAGTTCAGGAAGCACAGAGGACTCCCATTAGATTCAACAAAAACCGACCATCATCAAGGCATATAGTAGTCAAATTCACAAAATACTCAGGCAAGGAGAGGATCATGAAAGTAGCAAGAGAAAAAAAAGTCCTTAAGCTACAAGGGAAGACAGATCAGGTTTGCAGCAGACCTATCCACAGAAACTTGGCAGGCCAGAAAGTAGTGGCAGGATATATTCAATGTGCTGAATCAGAAAAATAGGCAGCCAAGAATTCTTTATCCAGCAAGACTGTCATTCAAAATAGAAGGAAAGATAAAAAGTTTCCCAGACAAACAAAAATTAAAGGAGTTTGTGACCACTAAATCAGCCCTACAAGAAATTTTAAGGGGGACTCTATGAGGGGAGAAAAAATGAAAAAGAAAAAAACAAATAAATAAAGACCAAAAGCAACAAAGACTAGAAAGGACCAGAGGACCCTACCAGAAACTCCAACTCTACAAGCAACATAATGGCAATAAATTCATATCTTTCAGTACTCACTCTAAAATGTCAATGGACTAAATGCTCCAATCAAAAGACATAGGGTAACAGAATGGATAAGAAAACAAGATCCATCTATATGCCGTTTACAAGAGACCCACTTTAGACCTAAAGACACCTTCCGATTAAAAGTAAGGGGATGGAGAACCATCTATCATACTAATGGTCAACAAAAGAAAGCTGGAGTAGCCATACTTATATCAGACAATCTAGACTTTAAAATAAAGACTGTATCAAGAGATGAAGAGGGCATTATATCATAACTAAGGGGTCTATCCACCAAAAAGACCTAACAATTATAAACATTTATGCTCCAAATGTGAGAACACCCAAAAATATAAATCAATCACAAACATAAAGAAACTCATTGATAGTAATACCATAATAGTAGGGGACTTCAACAGCCCACTCACAGCAATGGACAGATAATAAAAAATCAACAAGGAAACAATGGCTTTGAATGACATGCTGGACCAGATGGACTTAACATTCAGAACATTTCATTCTAAAGCAGTGGAATATACATTCTTCCCCAGTGCACATGGAACATTCTCCAGAATAGACCACATATTTATTTTTGAGAGAGATAGAGCATGAGCGGGGTAGGAGCAGAGAGAGGGGAAGACACAATATCCAAAGCAGGGTCCAGTCTCTGTGCTATCAGCACAGAGCCTGATGTGGAGCTCAAACTCACAAACTGTGAGATCATGACCTGAGCTGAAGTCGGACATTTAACCGACTGAGCCACCCAGGCGTCCCTTAGTTTGTCAATTTCTAAACAAACAATCCTGCTGGAATATTGACAGGGATTGAGTTGAACCTATGGAATAATTTGGGTAGAATTGACATTATAATAGTACTGAATCCTCTAACCCACAAACATGGAATGTTTCTCCATTTATTTACATCCTTAATTTCTCAGAAACTTTTGTAAATTTCAGTGAAATAAATCTATTTCTGTATTCTTTTTGTGCTATTGTGGGTGGATTTTTTTTGTTGGGGGGTATTGTTTGTTAATAGAGAGGATTTCAATAGATCTTATTTTTTTGGTATATTGAACTTGTATTCTACAGCCATATTAAATTTACTTTCTAGTAGTTTTGTGTGTGGTGTGTGTGTGTGTGTGTGTGTGTGTGTGTGTGTGGATTCCTTCAAACCTTACAGGATCATGTCATTTGTGAATAAAGATAGTTTTCTTTTTTTTCTTTTTCCACTTTGAATGACTTTATCTTTTTTGGGAGAGGAAGAGAGGGAACTGGATAGAACCTCCATTACAGTGTTTAATAGAAATAATGAGAGTGGATATTGTTGACTTGTTCCTGATTTCAGGAGAAAAGCACTCCCCCCTCCCATTAAGTATGTTAGCTGTGGTTTTTCATAAATTGAAAAGTACTTAATTAGGTTGAGGAAGTTGCCTTCTATTCCTACTTTATTAAGTATTTATCATGAATGGGTGTTGAATTCTGTCTAATGTTTTTCCTGTGTCTATTTATAAAAAGAAGGGTTTTATCCCTTTTTATAAATATGGTGTAAAAGATTGATTTTTGGATGGTGAATCAAGATTGAGGCCCTTGAATACACCCTATTTGGTCCTGCTGTATAAATCTTTTTATTTATTATTGGATTCAGTTTGCCAATATTGTGTTAAGGATTTTGCATCAATCTTCATGGGATTTAAATACCTTTTTAAATATAGGTATTTAAAACTATAAAATTCCCTCTCAGCACTGTTTTAGCTTCATACACTAAATTGACATCTCATTTTCATTCAGTTAAAATTATTTTCTAATTTCCCTTGTGATTTCCTCAATTACATGAGTTATTTAGAAAGTGTGTTAATTTCCATATATTTGGGGATTTCTTTTTGTTGGTGACTTCTAATTTAATTTCAACATAGTGGGAGAAGATACTTTCTATGATTTAGAATTTCTTGTTGTTGAGACTTGTTTTACGGCACAGCATATGGTCTTCCCTGGAGAATGTTCCATGTGGACTTGAAAAAAGTGTGGTCTGCTGCTGGTGGGTGGTGTTCTACAAATGTCAGGACAAGTTGACCAGCAGCATTCTTTTTTTTAAGTATTTATTTCTTTATTTAGAGAGCAGGGGAGGGGCAGAGAGAGAGGGAGAAAGAGAACCTCAAATAGGCTCTGTGCTGTCAGCATGGAGGCCAACATGGGGTTTGATCCCAGGAACTGCAAAATCATGACCTGTGCTGAGATCAAAAGTCAAAAGCTGAACTGAGTCACCCAGTCACCCCAGCAGCATTCTTTTATGTGCTTTTTGTCAAGTTGTTCTATCAGTTATTAAGAGTGGGATATTGAAATCTCCAAATATTATTGTTGAATTGTCTATTTCTCCTTCCAAATCTGTCACTTTTTCTTCATGTATTTTGGGGCTCTGTTGTTAGGCCCATATACATTAATAGTTATTGTATATCCCTGATATATTGGCCCTTTTATCATTTGAAATGTCCTCTACTTCTAGTAGTATTTCTTGTCTAAAAACCCACATTACCTGATATTAATATAGCCATTACAGCTTTCTTATGGTTACCACTTGCAGTATATATTTTTCTGTAACTTTTTAACTTTTTTTTTTTTTTTGAGAGACAGAGAGAGAGTGAGCACACACACTCAGAGAAGGAGGAAGAGAGAGGATCTTAAACAGACTCCATGTTCAGCCCGACGTGGGGCTCGACTCCATGAACCATGAGATCATGACCTAAGATGAAATCAAGAGTCAGTCGCTTAACCAGCTGAGCCACCCGGGCACCCCTCTGTTGATTTTTTAACTATATTTTTTGAGTATTATTTCAGTGGTTCCTCTAGGGACTACAATAATATGCATTTCAATTTAGCACAATATTCTTCAGATTAATATTAACATAATTCCAATGAATACAGAAGCTTTGTTTCAATATAGCTCCAATTCCTACTCCCTCCTTTGTGCTATTATTATAATATACATTGCACCCATGTTATAACCCCAACAACAGTGTTATTATTGCATTATACAATAGCATGACATTTAAAAAAAGGAAAACATACATTTATTGTGTAAGCGAATGTCTCCCCAAGATTCCCATCCTCTGGTTATTCAATCAAGGTGCTGTCTTGAAAGGACTTTGCAAATGAAATTAAGGTTACTACATAGGGCAATTATCCTAGATTATCCAGATGGGCCCAGTGTAATCACATGAGCCCTGAACAATAGAAGAGGGAGGCAGAAGAGTCCATCAGAGAGAAATGTAGTGGAAGAGAGATACAGAGATGAGGCAGAAGAGACCAGAGAGATGAAGTATGAGAAGGAACCAAACTGCTGTTGCTGGCTTTGAAGTTGGAGGAAAGGAGCCAACAGCCAAGAAATGTGAGTGGCTCCTAGAGGCTGAGAACAACTCCTGTCAGCAAGGAAACGGGGGCTCAGTCTTACAACCATATGGAGCCAAATGTTACCAACAACCTGAATGAGCTTGGAAGTCAATCTATACTGAGCCTCCAGAAAAGAATACTGTACAGCCAACACCTTGATTTTGACCTTCGAAACCATGGATCAGAGAGCCAACTGAGCCACATTATCCCTGAACTTCCGAACTACACGTAGAAGTGTGCGATCTTAAGCGGGTATCATCGGAAGCACGTTTGTGGTAATTGTTATGTCAGCCATACATTTATACAATCCTTTATATTTACTCACATATTTACCATTTACAGGACTCTTCATTCTATCCTGTGGATTCGAGTAGCCATCATAATTTTCGTTCTTAAGAATTTAAAAACAGATCCATAGGCGAAAAAAATTGGCTTAGTTTTTTTATCTTTTTATTTTGCCACCTTATTTTACGCCTTCATTTCTGAAAGCTAACTTGTGTCCAAATCCTCCAGAAGTCCCTGGAGCTTCCTGAAAGTCCAAGGATCACCCATGAGCCCACAGCCCCTTTGCTGGTCTCGAGTCAGAGATCCCAAGGGGACTGTTACGCCAGCGGGCTTTAAGATTAGATGTAGAAATATCAGATACTCTGGAGCCTACTGGGGAGAGTGGCAACCTAATCCCAAATCTACAGGCCCTAAATCTGGGTCACAATCACAGGATGCCCAGCCCTTCTAAGCTGACTAGAGCTCAGGGCAGCAGGAATCACCCTCCCTACACTCTTGGGAATCCAGTAGTTGGAAAAGGAAGGAAAGGTCTGAGCTTGGTGTATATAAACCTGCTCCATTGTACCTAGGTGCCCTCCCTGAGCCTCCCCTACCCAGGAACCAGAGAGACGTGCACCTGTAGGTCATCTGTGGCCTATTCCACCTGTACTGCTTATAACTGCTCTAGCCTGTTCAGGTCTAGGTAGGTCTGCTACGTATTGAGAACATCTAGAATGTTCAGCTTTCTAGGTTTTGGTTCTGAGTGTTTTGGTTTTTTTGTTTGTTTTGCTATGAGGAGAGATATTTTGAAGCCTCACTCTCCTTGGGGCTGACTCTGGGACTTGGCTGGCTGCCACCAGCCTCCCAAGCTACAAGGCTTTGAACTCTCAGGGAACAAGCCAGGAGTGAAAGAAGCTTCTGGGTTAAAGAAGCTCACCAAGTGCAAAGCCAGTGAGGGAGAAAAAGCTGCTCCTGAGACTCTTACACAGCATCTGCCCTCTCTGGCCTCACCCCTCTATCCAATCTGCAGCCAGCTCACCTTCAGTCATTCCCTAAAGGAAGGACTGCCAGGCTCCTCCAAGTCCTCTCTACCCTCCTCAGGACACTCTCAGTTGGCCACCATCTGTCCTAGTTGCAAAAGTCAGGTGAGACCATACATATAAAAGCACTTGGGAAAACTCCACATTAGGTGATGATCAGTACAATGATCTCTGCACATCTGGAATTAAATCTCAAAAGTGCATTTAACCCATCACTCGCTGAATGCCCACATGTATTTCAGTTTATGAATCCAGTGACCACCTGACTCCTCTTCTAGGTATCCGGGGTGCCAAGCAGCAGCTCTAATTTTACTTTATGGTTGACATCCATAACCCTTCCCACAGTTTTTCCTTTTAAAAGGTCTAACACTAGGGCAGGGGTGCCTGGGTGGTTCAGTCAGTTAAGCGTATGACTCTTGATTTCAGCTCAGGTCATGATCTCACAGTTCGTGGGATTGAGCTCCACCTTGGGCTCCATGCTGACAGTGCAGAGCCTGCTTGGGATTCTCTCTCCCCTTGCCCCTCTCCTCTGCACTCTCTAAATAAATAAAATAAAGATTCCTTTGAAAAAATAAAACGTCTAACGTTACCAAATAGTCTATCAACCACACCTCTAACAAAGAACTAGACTTCCCTGCACACCATGTACCACAACATCAAGATCCCAGTGTTTTAGTGCTGCCTATGACATGTGCACATTTCATTACTGGTCCATGCCAATACTCTCCTTTACTTCCTATTTTTCTGTACCCTCTGTCAATGGTTTCTTTCCCCTTTCCCTTTTGAAATACTTAAGTTGCCAACCCCCCTTTATAATTCTATTCCTTCTAACAGGAAAGAAAATAGTTCTCTTAAGTTTCTTACTTTTTCTATTTCTCTTTAGCTCTCATAAAGAATCCTTTTTTTTTTTTCCATAATGATTTAATATAGTTTCTTTCCCAATTCTGAAAAAATGTGCAGGGCTGAGCCCTGCATGACACAGCCTTACCTTTTATAACATCAAGATTTTCTTGTCTTTCAGAGTAGCCCCACTCTTTTGTAAATCCTCAACGGTAAAGCCAAACAGACGGTGAAGAGCTACAAGATATGTCCGGGAGGCCACATATGTAAAAACACTTTTTCCAAAATAGAAGAGACCAGTATAAAGCTAGTTCTGCTGTTTCTCTGAATCTGTATTTTAAAAATAACTTTATTTTTTCCATCTTTCAATAAAAGCGCTACATCCTGGTAATGTGTCTTCTTTAGTATAGAGAATGAAAAAAAAATCCCTAAATCCAGTCTTTGAACTGAAGTGACAGTGTTTAACACAAGAACAATCCAATCCATAAAACCTTTCTCAATGTTAGTCAAGAGTTTGGGGCCACATCACCTCTCTCCACTGCTATTTTCTCAGTTTCCTTATCGGCCGAGTTAGCATACTAACTGTTCAAACTGACTTAAAAAAAAAAAAATGCCAATTCTCACAAAGCCTTAAATTAGGAAAGAGGATGCACTCAATTTCCTTTGAAAATCACTGAAAAAACTTTGAGAATCAAAATAGTAACATCTTTAACAAAACGTTAGCAAACCTGCGGAGTGAGAGACAATAAGCAGTTCACGTGGAGGCAGGTCCATCCCATCCCCTGACAGATCAGGCACCCCCACGCATGTGGGAGGACGCCACGGATGCACCTTCAAGGCAGGTGGGCACTTCTCAGCCCCATTACCATGTTGCAACTTGTACTGAGGAATAATCCAAAGATTCTAGTATCTGTCTATAGCAACTGCATTTCCTATCAGCATGGCTCAGTCCAATACACGTACTTTATTTTAAATGATGCCACTAGCACTTGGGAAAAAAAAGTCATTTATTTGCATTGCTTCCACTTCTCTACTGTAGTGTTAGGACCCGACATAAGCATCGCTCTTCTACTTCCTATTTACAGCTCATTCAGAATATTACTACAAATACAATATACAATTTTTAAAAACTTCTGGGGAACTGTCGTCTTTGTTTTTCTTTCCTCTTTATAGGTTTCTCAAAATCATTCAACTTAAATGAAAATTTACATGGACATTTTCTGTACACATCCGAAAGGGCAGAGGTTACACTGGTAAAAGCCAAAAGAATTTTGCACGAATACAATAAAATACAGAAAACAGAGAGTATAGAAGATGTTATTTGGGGTACAAATATAAACAATACAGTACCATTTGAGTAATTTAGCAACATAACACTCATACTTTATAGAAATAAAACTGCAAACCTGGAGAATGCTCTGACAAATATTAAACATTATATATACAATGAGGTAAATGTACCTTGGTCTCTTGAGAGGTAATTTAAGTTTAAAGCAATTGACATTTTGAAGCATCTCCTTGACATAGAAAGAAATATCAAACACCCCATTCCATTGGCACAAGGTGAAAAAGGGATATCAAAACACGGTTCACGATATTCAATTCATAAATCTTGTTAAAAAATAAAAACAAATTCACTTAAGTTCTTTTTAAGTTTTAAGAAACAGGTTGAATATTATTAACCACATTCTTAGAAGTTTACAATTACAAGTAAGATTGCATAATGGTGTGGAAAAGCTTGAATGTACTGACAATCCTCAGAATGACTTAGAATCCCAGCACTGCCGGAAGGGGCCCGTGGGTATTTCAGCGTTCTTAATCACACTCAAGAAGCTACAGATTACATGTCCAGACCTATTCTTTAGGATCTCAAAAATATCTGAATTGGCATTTCCTGCCAAGCTGTAACAGAACCACTGTTTGGAAATTCCATCATTTGGAGCCAGAACACTGCCACAGTCAAGAAACAAAAAGAAACAGTTGACTTATAATCACTCTTTCAGTGCAAGGATAAAAATAAACTATTGATATGACAGGTCTACTGGAATACTGATTTTGTTCTGCATTTTAATTGGCAATAGGCCATCTTGTTTCACAAAACAGTCTAAGTGGGACAGTTCGCGATGTAGAGGGGGAACAGAAGGTAGCTCACGCATGAGCTGATCACTAAATGTCGTAAGGAGAACTGAAATTTGGAAATCTTGACGGCCATGGCACTGTGCACTGACTCGAGGCACTTCTTGAGCATTATCATTACAGCAGAATCACAGGCTCCCTTCTTCAGACCTTACTCTGTCCTATAGCGGGTAGGATCGGCCACTGCTTCTGGCACAACTCCTATTGCCATACTGCCACCTTGCTGCCTTCCCACTCCCTGGCCATAACTGAAGTCACAACAAGGCAGCCAGCAGGGCCATCACCCACCCAATCTCCAAACTTGGGAGAGCCCTCCCAGCAACACCCCATGACTCGAAGAAATGGAAGCACGTCCTACGTTTCCATCAACCATTTAGATACCAAAAGCAGCTATTCAGTCAAAAGGCTGCTGAGGGGATATGGGCAGGGCATGGTGGCGGCAAGGCAATGATCTCTGAGCAGGAAGGCCGGTTGAGAAAACTAAGCTGAAGTTATAAAGGAAGGACCGGGGACACCTGTGCCCCACTGGGTCGTACCTCCCTCATCCCCAGTCCTCCGGGGTACTGACAAAATGGACGTGGACAGGTAACTGGTCTGAAGGTACATTTTAAGCCAAGTTTAATCTTGGAAGGTGAACGTCTGAAGACAGGCAGCATAAACAAAGGCTTGTGTTTCTGAGTGACAAAATTAACACTCTAGTTAAACTTATCTGCAGTTATGGCCGTAGCAATCAGGATCTATTTCATCTTTTAAGTGACTTCCGTTTCCAATATTAGCCAAATGGGGTTTATCAAACTCATTAGCCAAAAAAGGAATTTGCTGCAATAATAAACCCAATTTAGAACTAAACTCCAACTTTAAAAAAAAATTCCCTGACTCCCCAAAAGTACATTTTATTCACTTAGGCAAGAACAGTATAACTGCAACTCAATCTTTGATTCAATAAAGGTTATCTTCAGTAAAAGTTGATTACTTTACCTTATAGGAAAGTGAGAAATTATGTATCACAATTTCAAATCAGACAAGAACTTTTGGTATGTTCTTAAAATTATATAAAAATAGTTTTAGCATTGGTCCCCTGGATTTCATAAAGCAGATCTGGTAGGCTTAGAAATGGCCAAAAAAAAAAAAAAAAAAAAAAAAAAAGGTACTTATAATCACAGAGCTAGAGTTTATTAAACAGGAAATCTAACATATTTATAAAAACAAACCCCTCAAACTCATTCATTTGCTTTGACAAAATTAAAATCATGGCAACTACAGAAAAAACTCAGATTTGGAGTCAAAATATTAACCTCTAAGCACATTTTCCCCATGATGTTTTTAAACACATGAAATTGACACTAAATTCCTATGTATATGTCATTCATTCTAAAATTACTTTGGCTTTAAGACCAAATAGTCTTTCAAATTTATTCTATGTATAAGAGATAAGACATTATCAGAATGCAGCCCAGTCAGTGTAAATGGCCACTATCTCTTACTGACCAAAATACTGTAAAGGTTATTCTGACCCTTTCATTTAGAAACTGATAGCAGTATAAAGTCAATGTCTTGCCTCATTGCTATGATAGTTTTTTCTCTCCCGTCAGAATAAGATCACAGTGATAAAGAGAACTCTGAAAATTATAAAAGCCCTAAAGGACTTTTAGCACTGGAAGTAAAAACCAGTTATTGTAAGTTAGTTTCAAGTTAATGTGAAGACCATGACGAGTTTGCTTGAGACATTTAATTTGACTAAAAACATCTGTAAATGGAGAACCTATACTCAGAATGTTCTTTAGCTACCACTCCCAAAAATCAAGGGTGTACTGAACTCGTTACATAACCATGGAGATTAAGCACTTGTGCACAGTATGCACACACGGAGGGAAAGACTGAATTAGAAGCTGCCTTCTTCAAAGGGTAGTGAGACTCCAGAACCACACGAACTCTGACCTTAGTTACAAAGACAGAAAGCCCACTGAACACTGACTCCGACATGACGAATGTGACTCTCTTGCACACCTGTTAGCTATTCAAATTATTAATTACCTTTACCTTCCTAGAAAAAAACCTATTATTTAACATCAACCATATCCTAATTTTAAATGTAATTCATTTCTTAAAAAAATAACACTGTCTTTGATCAGATAAAGAAAAAAATGGCTTACAGAATGCCACACAACTTTTCACAAGCAGCTAGACAAATTTTCCCTTTTAGAAAAATTAGTCTGTAGGCTACAAGTTTTAAATTATTAAAGTACTATAAGCATCTAGAGTGCCACTTGACTTAAGGTATACTTAGACAACACAATTTAAATGCAAAAGCTTGAAGTGAGAATATTCAAATATGACCATGATAACATTTACCAATTAATGCCACTTCATTTCTTTAGTGGTTTAAGCACATTTTGGTAGGAGAAAGGCATTTTCAAAATGGACTACCAAATGACATACTACAAAAATTCCTCCAAAAAACTAGACAGAGAAAGTCTGGGCTACCCAGATAAATAAACTTCTTGAATTAAAATACTACAGGTTTTAAGACACACAGACTTTAAGCAATTCTATTCATCTCCATTAGAAAGACACAGAAGCGGCACTTACTGGTATAGTACAATCCCATTTTGAAGGCATGTAATGTTCTGAATATGTGAAAGAACAGTAATAGTATACAAAATACAATTGCATAAATTATGTTCCTCACTACTATATGAGGTCATTTTTAGACTCAAGATAAGAGTTTTATAAGTGTTAGTTTTAAGATCCTGAAAATTATAGACCAGTACATTCAAAGTCTGAATCAAGGAAACTCTTTAGTGGTTCAGAATCCTCTGAGAATGTACTAACCAGGAATAAAATCACTTTCTTGAAAAATAAGAAATGTTTCGTGTAACTCAACAATCCAGCTCCTTTACCCTTAAAGATGATCTTCAGCACAGCAGAGTTAACCTAAAGTTAAGATCAGCAATCATCTTTAAAAAAACAAAACAACAACCAAGTTTTGTGTTAATAAAAAATAAAGGTAGACTACACAACACTTTGTAACTGTCCTGGGAAAGAAGTGTTCATAGTGCAGAGAAAGGACCCACATGGCTGTTTCCTGGGTCCAAAGAAATCCTGGGGAGTTTCTCATTGACCTTATTACACTGTCGCAAAAGGAAGTAATATCCTTCTATTCCCTCTCAGTGAGGTAGAACAGCTGACCTCCCAAATTAAAACCCAGGAGCAGATCTGAAGAAAAGCAGAGTTCAGGTGAAGCCGCAGAACTACATTTTGATGCCTTCCTGTTGACTGAGTTGTGACAATGTTTTCTTAATCCTCAAAGCTGTAAGTCTAGCAGCTCCGTTGGCATACCAACATTCTCTCATAATTTTAGCCATTACTCTCAAGGCCTGCAAGAAAATAGAAGAAAAATTATAGTTAACGCATGCACCACTTTCCATTCATCTGGATTAGATCTTGACTCTGTACAGTTTCTTTCCAAGTGACATACGTTCAAGTTTTTGTTTGTTTCAGCATTATCTGTAATAACAAATGAATAGAAACCTCCTCAATTCCCTTCAGTAGGGTACTGCTGTCAGCAGCTGGAAAGCAGATGGACAAGGGGTGACTTACTTATTAGCAGACCTAAAAAATCTGAATCCTAAACCAGAGTTGTACATGGCAAATAAGGAACTTGACTCACACTGAAACGCCCCCAAAAACCGAGGAATTGACTGCACTGAGTTCCTCTGAGGTAAAGTGCAAGCTAAAAATAGGATCAGCCAAAAGAGCTGGAACCCCAGATCCTTGCCCCTCCCTGAGCATCACATAGTTGGGTGACTGCAGCCCCCCACCAGCAAAAGACTAGAGATTTGTACCTGAGAGGGTAAAGCAGAGATTTCTGACTTGGGGAACATGGGGGCAAAGTTCCATACTGACAACTCACTAAATGAGAAGACCATAAGCTTTCTCCCCAAAACACAGGCCACAACCTGTAGACACTCCTCCAGGCAAGAGACTGTAAGAGTCCTCTCTGGGGAATGCGAGCCCAAGTGGAAAGACCTGAAGATACTGCCATCAGTGGCTCTCCAAGCGAGTAACCCAGTTAGATCACCCTAAAGATCACAGGTGATAAGCTCCCTTCATGTGCACAAAGCTTCCCATCGGCTTTTAGCATCCTATTTTTAAACATGAAGAGAGCAGGAGTTTGATTAGACACCAGAGAAAGCAATATGAATGCAGAAGCTGATACAGAACAAAGCAACTTGGAAAAAACAGTTGTACAGAGAAGAAAACATCAACAACTTATCATTAATATCCTTAAGGAGATAAAAGAAAATGTTCATGTTAGATTTACCATTGATCGTTTTTTTGCTTCTTGTTTGACTTTGGAAAAACTTGACAGAAGAATTGGAAAATAAACCTGATAAAAAAAGATAAAAGTTGATAAACCTCCCGGAAAGTGTAGAAAAAAACCAGAGATGGAGGAAAAGACAAGAAAATTAGAAGGCCTCTTCAAGAGGTCTACCATTCATAAGTAGACTGTAAGAAAGAGAACAGAGGAGGAGGTGCCTGAATGGCTCAGTCGGTTAAGTGCCTGGCTTCAGCTCAGGTCATGATCTCATGGTTTGTGAGTTCAAGCCCCACATCAGGCCCTGCACTGACAGGGCAGTACCTGCTTGGAATTCTCTCTCTCCCTCTCTGTCTCTGCTACTCTCCCACTCGTGCTTTCTCACAGTCAAAATAAATAAACTTAAAAAAAAAAAGAATGGAGGAAAATGGAAGAGAACAAATCAAAGAAATACTTCAGGGACATTTTCTAGAAATGAACATTTGTTTCCAGATAAAAAGGATCAAGTTCCTATCACATACATATACTCATTCAACAAAATAATAAATTTACTGACAGCCTACCATCTACCAGATACCATCCTAGGTACTGGGGATACAATAGCGAGCAAACAGACAAAATCCCTACCCTCATAAAGCTCACATTCTAGAGAGCCAAAGCATATAATTAATAAGTAAGTAAAATACATGGACGGGCAGTGGTAAGTGCTACAAAGAAACATCATTTAGGGAAGCAGATAAAATATGCCAGGGAAAGAAGATGATATTTGAAATGGGTATAACAAGGTAACGTCTGAGCAGAGACTTAAAAGAGGGAGGAACCTGAATAAACCAGAAACAGGAAGTCATGCAGCCAGGAAAGAATATTCACCATAACAAAGGGAAAGGTAATCCCAGGACCAAAGGTGAGGGATATCCCAAGGGGAAAGCTGCACAGTGGGCCTAGAGAACTATAAGTCCAGACTGGAAAGTATCAGAAGATTTTGCAAGACATTTCTTCAGTTATTCTATCAGTTTCATGTTCTTACTGTGTTTCAACTATTGAGAGGAGATTCATAAAACCCTAGAAAAGTGAAAGACTGAATTAGTATAAAGTACATATAAAACTAATCAAATTGAGAAAAAACAAAAATGACAGCGATGGCATTAATTCAGCAAATTGCATGTGTGCTCTTAATGTTAACTGCTAACTTTTCCTCATGCTTAAAAAGCCATCTGTTTAGAGGCGCCTGGGTGACTCAGTAAAACTAAGGCTTCTGACTCTTGTTTTCAGCTCAGGTCATGATCCCAGGTTCGTGGGATCAAGTCCCACGTCAGGCTCCACGCTGAGCATGGAGCCTGCTTGAGATTCTCTCTCTCCCTCTGCCCCTCTCCGCAGCTAATGCTCATGCTCTCGCTCTTTCTCTAAAAAAAAAAAAAAAAAAAAAAAAAAAAAAGCCATCTGTTCAATAATGTGCTCTACTTAATGAGTGCATGAATACTTCCAAGTACTCTTGATTTCAGCTCAGGTTATGATCTCACAGTTCGTGGGATCAGGCCCTTCACCAGGCTCTGCACTGACAATACAGAAACTGCTTGGGATTCTCTCTCTCTGGCCCTCCCCCACTCACACTCTCTCTCTTAAAATAAATAAATAAATAAATAAATAAATCAACTTGAAAAAATTTTTTAAAATCTGTTGCAGTTCCATACACTAATAATGAAGCAGCAGAAAGTGAAATTAAGAAAACAATCCCATTTACAATTGCACTGAAAACAATAAAATATTTCGGAATAAACTCAACCCAAGAGGTAAAAGACCTATACTCTAAAAACTATAAAACACTGACGAAGGAAGTTCAAGATGATACAAAGAAATGGAAAGACATTCCATGTTCATGGGATGGAAGAACAAATATTGTTAAAATGTCTATACTACGCAAAGCAATCTATACATTTCATGTAATCCTCTCGAAATACCAATAGCATTTTCATAGAACTAGAACAAACAATCCTAAAATTTGTACGGAACCACAAAAGACTCTGAACAGTCAAAGCTATCTTGAAGGAAAACCAAAAACAAAAACAAAAAAACCAAACTGGAAGTATCACAGTTCCAGATTTTAACTTATATAACAAAGTGGTAGTAATTCAAATAGTATGGTACTGGCCTAAAAATAGATACATAGAGATCAAAAGAATAGGACAGAAAATCAAGAAGTATACCTATAATTATTTGGCCAATTAATCAACAAAGCAGGAATGAATACACAATCAGAAAAAGACAAATGGTGTTGGGAACACTGGACAGTCACATGCAAAAGAATGAAACTGGACCACTTTCTTTCATCATGCACAAAAATAAACTCAAAATGGATTAAAGACCTAAATGTAAGACTTGAAACCATAAAAATTCTCGAAGAGAGCATGGGCAGTAATTATCTCTGATATTGGCTGTAGCAACATTTTTCTAGATATGTCGCCTGAGGCAAGGGAAATAAAAGCAAAAATAAACTATTGGGACTACATCAAAATAAAAACCTGCACACCAAAGGAAATAATCAACAAAACTAATGGGAGAGGATATTTTTAAATGACATATCTGATAAAGGGTTAGTATCCAAAATATATAAAGAACTGATACAACTATATACCCCCCAAAATAATCCAATTAAAAAATGGACAGAAGAAATGAATAGACATTTCTCAAAGATATACAGATGACTACAAACACAAGATGCTCAACATCACTCATCATCAGGGAAACGCAAATCAAAACCACAATGAGCTATCAGCTCACACCTGTCAGAATGGTTAAAATCAAAAAACCAGAAACAAGCATTGGTGAGGATGTGAAGAAAAAAGAACCCTCTTGCACTACTGGTGGGAATGCACATTGGTGTAGCCACTTTGGAAAATAGTATGGAAATTCCCCCCAAAATTAAAAAGTGAACCACCCTACGATCCAGGAATTGCACTACTGGGTATTTACCTCAAAACTACAAAAAACACTAATTGAAAGGGATACATGCACCCCTACATTTATTGCACCATTATTTACAATAGCTAAACTATGGAAGCAACCAATGGATAAATATTATTCAGTCACAAAAAAGAATGAAATCTTGCCATTTGTAACAACATGGGTGGATCTAGAGGATATAATGCTAAGTGAGATAAGTCAACCAGAGAAGGACAAATACCATATGCTGTCACGCGTATGTGGATTTAAGAAACAAAACAAGAAAAAAAATGAGAGACAACCAAGAAATAGACTCTTAACTACAGAAAACAAACTGATGTTTACCAAAGGGCCAGTGGATGGGGGTATGGGTTAAATAGGTGATAGAGATTAAGGAATGTACTTATCAAAAAAAAAAAAAAGAGAGAGAGAGAGAGATGGTGAACTTAAATTCAACCAGACCGGTAAGTGCATTAGGATTAAACACTCCATGTAAAAGACAGATAGAAAAATAGGTAGATAAAATAAAATGCAGATGCCTTGGTTCATTGGTAGATTTAAACACTATTCTTTTTTTTTTTAATTTTTTTTTCAACGTTTATTTATTTTTGGGACAGAGAGAGACAGAGCATGAACAGGGGAGGGGCAGAGAGAGAGGGAGACACAGAATCGGAAACAGGCTCCAGGCTCTGAGCCATCAGCCCAGAGCCCGACGCGGGGCTCGAACTCACGGACCGCGAGATCGTGACCTGGCTGAAGTCGGACGCTTAACCGACTGCACCACCCAGGCGCCCCAATTTAAACACTATTCTGATACACTGACAGCCTCTGCAAATGTTCCATGGCCCTTTTGATGGACTTGAGATTGAACACGAAAACTGTTTTTCACTCATTGGTTTAATTGCCATGAAAAAAAAAAAGAAAGGAAGGAAGGAAGGAAGGAAGGAAGGAAGGAAGGAAGGAAGGAAGAAAATTCTTGTGTCTATTTTCCTTAAAAAAAAAGAGGCAAATTTCCACTTAACAAGCAGAAACAGTTTAGAAAATTGTATAGTATCCAAAAGAAATACTCACTTCACAACTCTGCCATCTGTTTGGAATATTTGGCCTTAACTTCTGTTCACAAACAACTTTTCTCATTTCTTCAACTGATGGATCAGAAGGTACAAGATCATAATAAGGCAGCTGGTAATCTTCATGAATTCCTATATTGGTTAAAAACAACAACAATAATTTTGAAGAATTTATTGATAATGCCAGACCATTCTTTGTCCAGACAGAAAAGGAACACCTGAGAGTCCTATTCAGGGTTCCATTCATGAATTAGCTAAGTGCTTATGGCTTGGTCTGTCTCATCCACATCTGCATCAACAACCCATCTTTCTGAGTTGGTACTGGGTCCAGTAAGTTTGCAACTAAATATCACCATGGGATCAGCAAACGCTATTTTTTTTTAACATTTATTTATTTTTGAGACAGACAGAGACAGAGCATGAATGGGGGAGGGTCAGAGAGAGAGGGAGACACAGAATCTGAAACAGGTTCTGAGCTGTCAGCACAGAGCCTGACACGAGGCTCAAACTCATGGACCGCGAGATCATGACCTGAGCCGAAGTCAGACGCTTAACTGACTGAGCCACCCAGGCGCCCCATCAAAGGCTATTTTGATGATGGTTAACCATGAGCTATGTTGACCAGATTGACAGTTTCCTATAGAACTCTATGGTACAAAAAATGAGAGTTTTTATTCTGTGAGCGCTTACCCTCTCACTTGGCACAGGGATCTACACTCTACCACGGAGATGTAAATCCTACAAGCAAATCGGAGGTGCAAGTCCTTTACCTCTACTTGGATCTGTCCTCTTTGCTACAAGAGACATGCTCCCCTTCTTACTGTTACATAAACTTGAGACCTTAGTCTCAACCAAGCCTGGGCCCCCAAGGATAAGAAACTATTCCTCAAGTAAATATGGGAGTTTCTCAATCTAAAACTAAACCTAAGTTAAAACTTAGTTTAAAACATAGTGTAAGGGTGATATAACTGTATTCTGTATTTGTAACTTCCAGCTATGAAGTTGGACAAAATACCCACAATCTCAGGGGGGAAAATGAGTTTGACCCAGTTATAATTTAGAAACAGCTTCCTGGGTGGCCTCTCAAGTAGTCATCCACTCTAAATAACTATATGTCAAGATAACAAGGGCTTGGTTTCTGATGCTTCCCAAGATTTAAATGGAAAATAGAAAAAGAATACAGAATAAGTGTGTCATGTCATTTCCTCTCACCACAGATTTTATCTCCTTTATTTTCTTTGGCACTCTCAGTGATCACTGCTGATATGTGTAATCACACTCAATAAAAAAAGGCTAGGGGCACCTGGATGGCTCAGTCGGTTAGGTGTCTGACCTCAGCACAGGTCGTGATCTCACAGTTCATGGGTTCAAGCCCTGTGTCAGGCTCTGTGCTGATAGCTCAGAGCCTGGAGCCTGCTTTGGATTCTGTCTCTCTCTCTCTCTCTCTCTCTCTCTCTCTCTCTGTCCCTCCCCCTCTCACACTCTTTCTCTCAAAAATTAATAAACATTAAACAAAAATTTTTTTAATTAAAAAAAAAAAAAAAACAAGGCTATCCCTGAACAGCTTCTCTGTTCATGACAAACTAATGGGGGAGGGGGAGAAATTTACCACCAATGGAACATCGTCGAGCTATTTCCCAGAATACTAAGCCCATTGCATAGATGTCAGCACGTTTGAAGGATTCAAAGTGTTTCATGTTTATGGAATCATCTAGAACTTCGGGGGCCATGTACCTAAAAAAGAAGTCAGCATTTTACTTTATGTAATGGTGGCCACAATACTTTTGAACTCTTTCATAGATTTTTTTTCTCCTGAGAATTAAAAAAATAAAATAAAATAAATCAGTATTACCAGAATTACCTCTGAGATTTTTCTTCCCTTTTAGCATGGTTCTGCTACTTTTTAAAATGATTCACACTTCTTATAGAAATTTTCCCAAAGTTCATAAAGTACAAAGTAAAAAATCATTCCATTACTACCACCCAGTGTTAACACTTTGATCAACATCCTTGCAGATATCTCTCTCTATATATGGACATATACATACAATATTACATAACTAAAATCATATTACCCTCAAAAATATTAAATATCCATACTGATTTGAAAATTACTGATGTCAACTAAATCCCATGAAAAGTTGAAACAGCAATTTCATGCTATCTGCCTTAATGATCTTAGTTTCCAATGAAAGACACACATATAATAACCATGACTATTATAAATGTCCTAACATATACCACCTACTTTGTCAAGTACTATGCAGGGACCATACATTTTAATCTAGAAATCTTCTCACTAGAAGAGGATGAAAGGAAGGACGAAGACATAATCCAGGGAACAAAATAATAGGAGAAAATGAATGCCAGTCCTCCTATTTTTTAGAGAGCAAGTGGGGGAGGGGCAGAGAGAAAGGGAGACAGAATCCCAGGCAGGCTCCACACTGTCAGTGCAGAGCCCGATGTGGGGCTCAAACTCATGAACTGAGCCAAAATCAAGTCAGACACTTAACCAACTGAGCCACCCAGGCTCCCGCCAGTCCTCCTATTGATGCCACATTGTAGGGTTTTCAAGTTTTAAAAAGCCTACTAAAGTTAGAGATCAGGATCCACGAAGACCTGATCTGCAGCAACCACTGTCCTGGACCCTAAGTCAAAAGTTCTGAGAGTCCCTGTTGAATCCAGAAATCACAGATACAAGTGAGACAGAATGAAGCTTGGCTCTATCCAAAGCCGAGGCAGTAGTGTGAACATATGTTGTGGCAACATGCTGTGATATTGTAAGGCCTTTTGGGTCAGAAAGGCCGAGGTTCAAATCTCAGCTCTTCAGGTTACCATCCTTATGAGGCTGGCCTCATTATTTAACTTCCATGGGGCTGTTTCCTCATCTATGAAATGAGGACAAGGACACCTACCTAGTTATGTTCTTTTGAAATTCATGGATTCAACAAATGTTTACTGAAGACCTGCTCTGTATTAAGCACTGTAACGGATACTGGGAATCCAAGGCTGCTCTCAAGCAGCTTGCCATCCAGTGGAATATACAGACAGATAAATGGAGAATTACAATGTGCTAAGTGCCTTAACCGTCCAGGTTCAGCCTGCTGAGAGCCCTTGGTAAGGGCACTTCACTGTCGAGAAAAGGCTTCCTATGAGAAAGGAAGGGTGAGGACAAATCACGGAAACAGCACATGCAAAAATTCTGAGGAAGAAAGAAAGGTGTATTCTCAGGAACTAAAAATAAGAAAATGGGGGCACCTGAGTGGCTCAGCTGGTTAAGTATCTGACTCCCGATTCTGGCTTAGGTCACAATCTTGAAGTCTGTGGGATTGGACCCCATGCTGGGCTCTGTGCGAACAGCACAGAGACTGCTTGGGATTCTATCTCTCCCTCTCTCTCTGCCCCTCCCCTGCTCTCTCTTTCTCTCAAAATAAATAAACATTTTTTAAAAATAATAAAATAAGGAAATGGTTGGGCTAGCTACAGTACAGCATATAAGGAGAGCATTAACTGAGATGATATATATATACAAGACCCATTAAAATGATTGGCACATACTGGGCAGCCTATTAACGTCAGCTAATATTGTTATTATAATTAATATAACTAATGATAATATTCTGGAAGGGCCACCTTTCATCAGCAGGCATCTTTTAAAGTCAGGTAACCTTGGCTTCAGAGCAGGCAAGACCATGAGATCTTCTACCTGTGGGCAATCTAATAAAGTACAGGTTTGAGTTTCAGAAGATACGTATATACAAATGAGAAGGCAATGAAAAAGAAGTTGATTTCAGAAGGTATTAAATACTATTCACAAGTATACCTTTTTGTTCCCACTCTGTGGTTTGGAGCAATATCAATCGTATCTGTGGCTGAATCGTGTCTTACTGCCAGTCCTAAGTCTGCAATGCAGCAAGTTCCATTCTTCTTTACTAAGATATTCTTGGACTTCAAATCTCTATGAGCAATGGCTGGTTTCCCTAAAGAAACAAAAATTAAACGTGATTACTTAAAAGGTGATACCAGTCACAATTCTCACCTTTAGGTTCAAAGCCTCTACTCCTGTCCCAGCGCAGTGTCAAAGCATCTCAGCCCACATCACCCACAATACCTGGACAGTTACTCAACAACCCCAAGCAAGTCATTATACCAAAAGTTGCTGAAATCACATTTCTTCAAAAAACATAGAGAAAATAAGATTCTCTAAAAGATGGTGCTCAAAAACTGTAAGTCTAACAACTCGAAGCCTAGGGGTTAAAGACGTTAGTTTGTTGACATCTCATGAATTATTTACAGAACTCTAGTCACAGACTGATATTTCAGTCTAAGAACCAAATATCTACATCACTTCATCTACCTCCCAACTGTAATGTACTCAGTATTAGATTCACAACCTTTAATACTAACCACTGGAAGACATGCTATTAAAAAATCATAATTACAGTGTGGAAACCCTAGAACCCTCCTCCATTGCTGGCAGGAATGTAAAACGGTACAGCCACTTCAGAAAAAATCGTCACAGTCTGGCAGTGCCCCAACACCATCAATTACTATATAATCCAATAATTCCACTGTGTAAGAGAACTGAAAATATATGCCCACACACAAAAAAATAAAATAAAAAAAGTGTACACCAATGTTCATGGCAGCATTACTCACAACAGCCAAAAGTGGAAACAACCCAAGTGTCCATCAACTGATGGGTAGATGTGGTACGTCCAAACAACAGAATACTATTTGGCCATAAAAAGGAATGAAGCACTGATATGTGCTACAACATGGATGAACCTTGAAAATACGTTAAGAGAAAGAAGCCAGTCACTAAGGAGTTTGGGAGGAAATGGGGAGCGACTGCTATGGGCACAGTATTTCTTTCCGGAGTGATGAAAAATGTTCTAAAATTGACTGCAGTGATTCACAACTCTGTGAATACACTAAAAACTGAGCCATACACTTAAAATGGGTGAATTGTATGATACGTGAATTATAACTCAGTGGAGCTGGTACAATCAACAACAATAATAATTACAAAGATGAGGCTAAGATGTGAAATAGCATGTGTGCAGTAAAGTGCGGAGTGATGGCAAGTGTAGAATCTCTACAGGACAGAGAGATACTGGCATCTGATATCCTACGTGGCATAAAAATCATACCACAACAATTTCGTAACTAAAATTTTTCAACTATAAACTGTCTCATGCAGTCTCCTTATCTCAGGGTTATATATAATTATTAGATGGCCAGATAATATTAGATAGCATGTTAATTTTTATAAAGCATCTTTCACATTACATTTGATACTATACATAAAAATACATTCTTTTAGACTTTAATTCTAAAATGAAGATCCTCAAAATCACAAGACTACATGCCACTTTTAAGAACTCACGAACACGTCAGTGGTGCCACAATGACTAGAGAATCTCTAAACAAATTCCTACATTGCTAATTCCACCTGAGATTTTCAACAGAAAGATAAAATAATTTCATTTAAAACCTCATTTTAAACATCTCCACTTAGGCTGACCTGTCACAAAAATTTTCTAACAGACATTAGATTCAGGGGAATTTAAAGCTTAAATAACAGAATTACTTGGAGTTACCTTGGGTACCAACAATCTCCATGTGAAGATGGGCAAGTCCACTTGCTGTGGACAAAGCGAGTTTTATCATTCCTTCCACGGTCACTGTGTATCTGTTCAAATAATCAAAAAGGGATCCATGCTCATGATAATCTGACACCAACCAGAGCTGAGTCCATGTACCGTTGTCTATAGAGTAGAACAACAATGCTTCAGATGGGTTGTAGAACATTTAAGATTTATCAATTCAAAAGTTACCACTTTTTACTCTTTTTACTCTTGAAATCCACAACTGTAACATATGATGATGGTACCGTAAGTGTGCATATTATTTCCTTCATGTTTTGTCTGTCTTATACTTTTATATACATATCTTTCAGATACTCTGAGTAAGCCCCCTAGTCTTGAGATAAGGCAAGGATAACTAATCCCATTTAAGAGATAAGGAGTCATAGTTCCAAAATGGTGACCTTGAACCTACACAGACAGTAACAGAGCGGGGACTCCTTAGTGGCTAGAAAAATGTCTGGTTCAGGTTAGGTGCTCAATGGTTGTTTCTGGAAGGAGCAGGGAAATGAGAGGAAGGAAGATGGGAAGTATCTGGAGCCTAGTGTGGCCACAGTAGGAATGGAATAGTACAGGACAAAACTGACTGTGAGCTTAAATGAAGAAATGCAAGCTTTATCACAGACTGTAACTTCAGTTCACAAAGAAGCCAGATAAGAGGATTATGAACCCAAGGTTTACAGATTACAAAAAAATATAAAAATTGTGGTATTTCCCACTGACACATGGGAAAGCAGAGACAGGAACTAAAACGTCCAGAGGATAAAAGCTAGGGCTGAACCCAGTTTTACATAAGGTGATTCTGAACCTTGACAACTAGTAATATGTATTCCAAAAAGGTTGCTTGTAAACTGATACATGGATTTGAAATGTGTTTTCCCATGGGAATCATGGTAAAGATTCTGGCTAGGCTTCCGGGCTAGGCTGGTCCACAAAAGCCTATTTAACCTAAAAGTAGCAAGAAAATCACATATTTCGTGAAATCACGCATTACGACAATACTAGGAGGTAGCACAATTCAGTAAAACATGCAGGCTTGGAGTCATTCTGACCTGGAGTGAAAGCCAGGGCCTCGTTGTTATGGATTATGTGACCTCAGATAAGTTTTGTAACCAATGAGCCTCTGTTTCTTCTTTTACACAGTTAAGAATACCTTACTTTTGCAAAAGTGTTAAAATTTAAAATATAAGATAATTAGTTAAGCAGTTAGTGTAACTCATGGCACACAAGAACTTAAAATAGGCAGTTTCCTGTTTCCTGAGACACTTGGGTGGCTCAATCAGTCGAGGGTCCGACTCTTGATTTCAGCTCAGGTCATGATCCTGGGGTCATGGGATCATACCCGGCGTCAGGCTCCATGCTGAGCATGGAGCCTGCCTAAGATTCTCTGTCTCCCTCTGCCCCTCTCCCCCACTTGTGCTCGCTCTCTCCCCCTAAAAAATGAAAAATTAAAAGAATTTTTGTAAATGTGATGTTTCCTACCCTACTGGTTGTAAAAAAAAAAAAAAACCCACACAACTGACATAAAACAGCATCTATATTTTGAAGGTTTTTACTTGAAGGAAAGCAACTCTGATTAGAAGAGAATAAGAAAGGTATTTTCAGAAGATTCTAGAGGGGATTTCTGGGTACTTTCCAAAAGAATTTAGATATTCATGACACTAGTTCTTTATAAACTGTTCTTCATAAACTGTACAAATGAATTCTATTCAAACTTACACGTTTTTCTTTCCTTTGACACAGATGCATCACTACCTTGATCTGCATACTTACTAATCAAGACTGAATTCTGAAAGGCTGACAAATAGGAACACAGGCAGATGGAAGAAAGGGAGGTTTTCTGAGGTAATTAGCAAGAAAGGCAGAAGAGGGAGAAGGAAGAGGCTGAGCAATATAAAGGATTGTCTCGGGTGGAATTAACTAACTCAGGGGGATAAGGATAAAGGAGAAGGGAATTGGGGTGGATGGACTAGGTTCTGGGCAAAGTCCATTAACCCCTGACAAAGAAAAGAGGAGAGGGCAGGGAAGATGCAGCAGGGGCAGCCAGTTCCCATGTTGACCACCAGAGGACAGCACAAGCTTGGCTGCGGCCTGAGCAAACGGGACGAGAAAGGCCAGGGCACAGAGCAAGGGCACCGTGTGCCAGTGTGTTTGCAGCTTGAAATACGCCTAAAACAGGTTGGGCCTGGGTGCGTTTAGAGCCCCAAAATACAGATTTGAAAGCAACCACCACAGCCAAGTTAGAAACTATGCATGTGGGTAAGTTCTTCAAAGGAGCAATTATTGTTCATAGACATAGAGCTCTCATAGGAATCAGTAGAAGGGTTTTAGAAAACAAAGACAACTACTAAGAAATAAGAAATGACAGAAAATCTAGTCACGGAACATTATTTTTAAAGTCCTTTTAAGGGTTGGAGAGGAAGCTAAATGACGTAAAAGGCAGAAGAAAATGAAAATGAAGGCCTTGGTCAAACAATGATCACTGCTTTTGTTTATCTGTTTTAAAGTTAAGTAATACGGAACTGGTAGTAACCACCGATAAATCACTGCCCACATCCATCACACCCATCACTACCCCTAAGTCACAAACAAGAGATTATCAAACATTATATGCCTCCTGATGTGATACATAGGAAGTATACAATATACAGGAAGGTATACAATATCACCAAGAAACCAATAAAATGTAATTAGATTCAGTCTCTAATTCTAACTACAAGGAGCAAGTTCTGAGATACTATGGAAACTCAATCAACAGAGTCCAGAATGAGCCAGACAGGACAAACAGTCCAGTTTCTTCAACAAATAAACTGCATGAAGAAAAAAACGATTAAGAGGGAACATAGCAATTTTAAGTTTAAGTTTTAAGCAATTTTAAATCTAAGATCATTATCAACCAAACGCATTGTGTGGACTAAAGTGACACAAAGTGACAAGTGCAATGTGTGAACTCAAGTTATTCGTAAAGTGAATGACCAATTATTTAAAAAAAAAAAAAAAAGACAACCGCAGAAATTTGAAAGTGACTAGATACCTGATGACATTTTAAAAAGTGACAATGGTCGTGTGGTCATGTTTCATTAAAGATTCCTTAATCTAAAGATGAAAATTAAAAATTTTTATAGAGAAAAGATCCATTATCATGTCTTTGGCTTCAAATAATTCAGACAGAGGCAGGAGGTGGAATCAGAGATCAAATGTGAGGAAATGAGCTAACAATCACTGTTGAAGCTAAGTGACAGGCATTCATTATACTCTACTCACTTCACTTTTCTATATACCGGAAAATTTCTATAACTGAAAACTAAAAACAAATCAAAACAACCCAAGTAATAAATGATTACTGCAAATAAGTTTGAAAATACAGAGAAGCAAAAGGAAAAATCATCAACACTTAATATTCTGAAGAAATACTGTTGAGGAAAACGGGAAGGGAGAGGATGAAAAAGAGGACTATGGTTCTGGTCAATCTAAACAAGAAAATGATAACATTTTTTTAAAAGTAGGAAAGCTGGGAAATACATCTGATTCTGGGTTGGGATGACAGGAGCTCTAACACAAGTCTCTGATGAAGCTACGGAAGCAGGAACAGTGGACACGACAGTAGTAACTGAAGCCAAGACAGTAGGCGAAGGACATTCTGAAGCCACTGCTTGCAGTCACACTCATTCTGACTCTCCACTGACGTGGCTTCTTTGCTTCCTGCGGCATCGGATCTGTGCCACAGGCAAGAAAGCATCCGAATGATCACCAATAGGCAAGGTGGTCTTGGACAAACTATTTCTCTATTTAACTGAGTTTATTTAAAAGTTTATTTTATTTATTTAAAAGGCTACTTAGCCCCTGGCAATTTAAAACACAAAATACACTGAGCAGTTATTTTCACTCTTCCTATAAATACGGTCATTAGTATAGATCAGAATGCCCTAACAGTCATGAGGAAATTTAAAGGAAACAGATCTCTGGGCTCTATCCTATCTCAATTTTGAGCAACCAGAGTTTATAAAATTTTTTCTATGTTATGACTATACTCAATAACTAACTGCCTAGAAAAAAAGAACATCGCTTTTAAAAAATATACATTGCTCTTTATATTTTATAAAAACAATTAGAGATTTAGAAACATGTAGTCAAGAGTCAAGAAAATCTTTAAGAAGTTCCAGTTTCTAAAGGCTTCTAATATATTCTATTTGACTTAACGGGTCTAATCTGTATGGCAAACATTGATTTCTCACCAAATCTGACAATGTTTAGTAGCCATATTTGTGGAAAGGCTCAAGTAGATTTCATTCTACTCAAAGGAGAAGGAACTGTTACTGACCTTTATTGTCTGCCGCTATAAATCCCAAGATGTTTTCATGGCGTAACATTACGGTCTGATAAATCTCGGCCTCACGGAACCACGAGCGTTCTTCTCTAGAGGAGAATATTTTGACAGCAACTTCTTCTCCTCGCCATTTTCCCCGCCAAACTTCTCCAAATCGACCTTTGCCAATACTTTCTTGTAACACAATAGTTCTTGCAATTGTTCTCTGAACGAGCAATGGTAAACCTAAAGATAAGCATAGGCATTAAAGAGTGACTCAGGAACAGAATAACTCTTACAGCTCTATCTTTAAGGAGCTTACAGTCTCACTGGGAGACACAGACTTTATTTACAAAAACAATTCATATTTAAAATGAAAATAATAAATATAAGAATCTAGAAACTCCTGCCTAGAGGGTCCAGGTAGACTTTGTACACTAAATTGAATTTTGACTGTCTTTTACAGAAGGGATAGGACCAAAGGATAAGAGGAGCTAAGAATTTAGGTAGGAGGAATATTCAAGCAGAGGTAGAAGAGGAAAATGAATGGATGTTTACAGAACCAGCTTGGACACACAGACGGGGATGGACATGGTAAAGCAATGGAAGAGAAGGGAAGCTGTCCACAAGAGTATGATGAGTACTGAATGTTGAGCCCAAGACGACCAATGAGAGCTGTGGATAAAACAGGAACTATTAAAAATTTCTGAAAAGGGCCCATGAGGGGAATGAGGAGAAGTAATTTAAAGATCTTATCTTAGAAGGATAAATGTAGTAATGGTTTTATTGACGGGAGAAGAAAAGTATGTGAACACAAGAAACATAAAATCAGTATGTACAATCCATACTGGTTTTTTTTTTTTAACGTTTATTTATTTTTGAGACAGAGAGAGACAGAGCATGAACGGGGGAGTGTCAGAGAGAGAGGGAGACACAGAATCTGAAATAGGCTCCAGGCTCTGAGCAGTCAGCACAGAGCTCGATGCGGGGCTCGAACTCACGGACCGCGAGATCATGACCTGAGCCGAAGTCAGACGCCTAACTGACTGAGCCACCCAGGCGCCCCAATCCATACTGGTTTTAATAAATCAGTAAAAATTATCACAGGAATCATTTCAAGACAAGCAACTTACTTGCTAGGAACTGGCTGCCTAGGCAACATTAGTATCTTAAAGAACGATGCCAAGTAACTTATAACTTGGTGATGGGACATTGGCATTATTTCACCATCTGAACATGCCCTACTCTAAAATATGTATTTTTAAAATATTGCCACACTCACTCATCTACAGAAAAGGATTTATCACTATCTACAACATTTAAGTAACACTGTATTTGAAACTATTCCAATTCACTTAATATCACATCCCCTATGGACTAAGGAAATGTCATCTTAAATTATACTGACCCTAACAGTAAAAATACCAGTATAAACTATGTTCTACACTGTATTTTATTTATATGACCTATACACGTAAATTTATGTAATTTATAATCTATATTCAGAATTGCTTGGTAGACCAAATTAATCCAATGATAGTTAATGAAAATATGTGCTCTCTTGGTTTCCTAGTATAAAATGCTTATTAATCAGAACATTAAGTTTTTGCTTTAAAGTGACCAGAAAGTTTTTCCTCTTTTCATCTAGAAGTTTCTCAAATGGGTCCTTTTCTCTCCTTGCTCTTTATCCTCCCCACCTATTGCAAAGTAGTTAGCAGTCTAATTATAAGCAATTGTTTTTGTTGATAAGGAGGCTGCTAGCTAAAAATAGATCTGTGAAAATTTCTTATTTAAATCAAGGAGCTCTTTAAATATTATGAATAATCAATTCTTAGTTATGTTATTTAGTATAGATACTAATTCACAAGATTTTCTTAAAGCCTTTGAATGGGGTCACACGTCTAAAGATATAAAGTATACTTAAGAGTTAACTTCATGAAGCCACTCTGGGAGTTAGAAAGGCAAGGATAGGCACCTGGGTGGCTTAGTTGGTTAAATGGCAGGCTTGTGATTTCGGCTCAGGTCGTGATCTCACAGTTGTGGGACTGAGTCCCGCATCAGGCTCTGCACTGAGCTTGGAGCCTGCTTGCAATGCTCTCTTTTCCTCTCTGCCCCTCACCTACTCTCTCTCTCTCTCTCAAAACAGACAAATAAACTTTAAAAAAAAAAAAAAAAGGCAAGGAGAAAAGAGAAAGGGGAACTGCAAATGGGAAGGATGAAAACGTCTAACACATTCAGGCCTCATGTAAACGATACAGTCAAGAAAGGGGAAAGTTTTTGTCTCCCCATCATCACTGCATTCTAGATCCCAAACTAAAATTCAAAACCAAATCTAGATCTGTCATATTATCTATATTTAGTTACCACAACCCGTATGAATAAGTGAGCATTTTTAAAAAGTAATAATTTTCTTCTAAAGAGAAAAAGAAACAGGCCTAACTCAAATCTCTATGTTATCTGCTTTCCTCTTCTGTATCCTTAGAAATGCTTGTGAGAAACGTCAATATGCAGACAGGGTCCAAGCAGCTTCACATGCAGCAAACGAGAAAAACGAGACCGGAACAACCATGTACATTCTAAGAGACCATAAGCATGAACAAGACATAATGAACAGTGGCCTAAGAGACTTAGTCTCTTCCCCAAACTGGCACACATGCACATGCTCACACATAGTTTACAATCTAATGACAGCTTAAATAAGGGCCCACATACAGCCTGTGATTCAGATGAACGCAACAGGGATCAGGCTAGCTTCAGGGGTAGAGCTGCCCACGGTTTCCAAGTTAAAGACACAGTTTTTGAGAAACAGAGATCAGGCCTTTCCTCCATTATGGTCATGGTACTGAATAATGAACATATGAATTCATAACATGAAATGATTAGTTTCATCTTTTCTCAGTGAGTGAAAGGGCTAAAAAGGCTTTTATGTAAAGGCATTTTACTCACAGTCACGAGTCCCATGCATGAGACTAAGGCTTTATAATGAATAGAAGGTAAACGAGTGGCATTTTCTGCTATCATTCTACATAAGATAGCTTCTGTCTCAATAAATTTGGAGGCTATTCAGCACATAATGAACTATGACAGGGAAAGGAGGCCTTCAACTAAGTTTTTTTTTGTAATGCAGCAAATTATACTGCATGTCAGATTCTTCTTCCAAATACCTTTCCAATAAGAGTAACACCTGTCATTTGGACCTAACTACAATTTATCAGAACATCTTGTCTCATTTGAACCTCACAACAATCCAATGACGTGCAGAGGGCAGGGTTCATTACTTTCATTTTAAAGATAAAATAACTTGGGCATGAGACATCAGCTAACTGCCCAAAGCCACAGGGCTAGCAAACAGTGTAGACCAGTTTTTGCAGGGTGGAGCATAAAAGGAGAGAAAGAAAGTTTCAGACAGCAGAGTTGTAGTTCCCGATGTATCTAGAAATACAGATAAAATGGAAAAAGAAGAATTTCATTCTTTACTTCATGTCTGTATCTTAAAAGGTTAATAAATGTATTCTTATTCAGAAATCAGCTGCCATGCAGACAGCAACTTCTTCTAATGCTTTAGGTGGGCTTATTCCCCTTGAGGCCTGATACATTACGGCTATGCAGGAAGTATGGCAATAAGGAATGAATTCCAAATGATTTGTAGCCACTCTGATTTTCTGTGACTTTGGTCTTTGCTTATCATAGTTTTTTGGCCTAGGGTGACTTCTAGAATGAGCCAGATGTTCCTTGGGAACCCTCTGGACTATACTCAGAATCAGTGGAAAACCCCAGAGAAGCCTTAAAACAAGCTCTCTCCATTCCTCTTAGCACTCCGGCCCAAAGACTATCACACTTCAGTACCAAGGCTGCTCTATCTCAGTCCAACCTCTCACTGCCCCCCTGCTCACAACGATCTCAGAGGTCCCTACAGGCTGCCTTGAGAGACCTGAGTCGCAGCACAAGCCTGTGTGTGTACTAGTGTCATGGACACAAGTCACTTACTGAATATATATGGCCAAAGTCCATGGAAGACTTCAGGCCAAGAAGCCGGTTTCCTCGCGCTTAAATGAATAAACAGATACGCGTATAAATCTATATTCATTTCCTTAAAATAAACAGACATTTGTCACAGTGTGAAATTTCGTTGGTATCAGATGAGATTTCATGCTTCAGTCCTATTCCTACTCCAATCACAACTTCTGCTTTAATGTTCCTTTAGTTACTTGATTATAAAATTAGTGAATTTTCATCATATATATTTTCAAATCTTAATTTTATCCATGAATCCAGGCTTTATCTGAAGTTGATTTATACTTTTCAAAAGACAGTGTTTCTCAGTATCTGCTCCAAATTTGTGATGAGGACATAGAAGCCCAAAAGAAGAAATACGGTTTAACCAAGGTCAAAGAGCCAACCAACGACAAAACTTGCACCAGAATCTTGATCTCTTGATTCCTAGCCCAGTGTCAAATTATACTATTATAGAGGACAGGGGTCTTCCTCTCTCAGTGTCTTTTCAAGCTCATGCAACTGAAAAAATAAATCCCTTTCAGTTTAAACATGAAGTACTGCCATACCAAAATCCACTTCAAGAGATGATTCTGGCAATTAGCCAGTCTACTTCTGAAACCACAAGAATCAGCAAATGGAACTGAGAAAAGCAAACATCACAGAGGTCATGGATCCATAAAGCTATATTAAATAACAAGGTGGTTAGACATTTTTCTAAAGTGAGAAAACCATTCGTTTAACAAAAAAACTAGGTCTGAGCTAAGGACAGCAATTTCATATGTTAAAAAAGCAAATAACCTTAAAAATTCCAAAAGCATTTTCTGCCATGTTTGCTTTCAAACATCAAAATAAAGCTGGTAAACAATCCTGAATAGAGTAGGTAGCTACAGATCATTTGAACATCTATGAACTTCAGCCTCACTCCTAAGAAATTAATTGTCCTTATTCTTTCTATCTCATGGGAGTCATAAGAAGGTGAGAAAGCTCTGAAATTTATACAAACATGAAGATGACTTACAAACTTACTTCAACATTAAAAGTACATTCTAATTCATCTACGATGAATTAGCCGCAGACCTTAACTGGCCTTAAAGCTGGAATTAGTATTTACACTATCTTAAGTTTTAAACACAATACGCCAATTGGCTTAGCCAACTAATAAATAATACAGTTAATCTTTAAAAGACTTCTTAGGAAAAAGGAAAAACAAGTACGTTACCTGATCCAGAACCCGATGTTGTCATATCATAAATTAAATCTTTCAACGTAGTGCCCTCTGAAATAAAAGGACGATCTAAGGAAGGATCCTCTTCGTTTGGCACTCGATGGTGAATGACAGTACGATTATGGCAGATATAAACCATTAACATGAGTGAGATGCAGACGAAGCAGACTGGTCCAGCAATGACAGCTGCCAATTCGACGGGACCAAGGCCAGATGATGGCTTTCCTGAAAAAGGGCCTCAAATGAAATAAACATCAACAATAGCAAAAACACTGAAGGTGGCATCCACAATTTCCTAATCCTCCCCATTTCATGCACTTGGCCACTACTCCCATTAGTCAGAGAGCCTCATTCCAGCAGCTCATAGGGCTCAAACCCAGAACAAATAAATCATTTAGTCTTCTCCCATTGGCCCCCCTTTCGTGATCATCAGGTCAGACAACATCCACTTACTCTTCTGCTCTTCAGCCTCGTCTAAATAAAGCCAGTGACCACCAACATTCCAGGACATCCACACTATCACTCTCAGGTCACTAATAAAAGAACCAATGATCTGGGGCACCTGGGTGGCTCAGTGACTTAAGCATCTGACTCTTGATTTCGGCTCAGGTCACGATCTCATAGTTCGTGGGATTGAGCCCCACACCACACTCTGTGCTGACGGCCTGCTTGGGATTTTCTTCCTCCCTTTCTCTCTGCCTCTCCTCCTCCTCCTCCTCTCTCTCTCTCAAAAATAAGTAAATAAACAAATTAAAAAAAAATAATCTGGAAAAACTCTCATTAATGTCTTAAAAGTCCTTTTTTTAAATCAAGTTTTTAAATTTTAATTCCAGTATAGTTAACATACAGTGTTATATTAATTTCGGGTACATAGTACAGTGATTAAACAATTTTATACATTACTCGGTGCTCATCATAAGTGTTAAGTCTTTTTTTTTTTAAAGAAGTTTGGCTTGCCTTCTTATTCCAAGGCCAATAATATATACAAATGGCATGCAAAAAAAAAAAAAAAGTATAAATATAGATGAGCAAAAGTAAAATGAAAAAAAATTTTCTTTAGCCTTACTAGCCCCAAACAATTCACATTTTAGTATATGTCTGTGTATATATATCTATCTCTATCCATTTTTGTAAGTTTTTATTTACTTAATCTCTACACCCCACATGGGGCTCGAACTCAGGACCCTGAGACCAAGAGTCATATGCTCTTCCAACTGAGCCAGCCAGACACCCTTCCATCCATTTTTTTAAATGTAAAATATATCTTTTGCTTTGTTAATAGAGTTTACATGTATATACTTCCTAGTCTATGTTAACCACTTGTACTTTTTTTAATTTTTATTTTTTAAAGTTTATTGGAGTGTGCCCATGCTCTCATAAGTGGGAGAGGGGCAAAGAGAAAAAGAGAAAAAGAGAGAAAGAGAGAGAGAGAGAGAGAGAGAGAGAGAGAGAGAGAGAATCTCAAGCAGGCTGGGCACTGTCTGCTCAGAGCCCAACATGGGGCTTGATCTCACTAACCAAGAGATCATGACTTGAGCCAAAATCAAGAGTCAGACATTTACCACTTGGACTTTTATTTCAAGATCATTTATATTCTTATAATCTCTTAATAACTAACATTTTGCATTATTTCAGAAACACATTAATTACATTGGCATTAATCCTGAGCCTTGCTGGTTCACTGCTCAGAACCATTTCTTTCATATCACAACTTTCCCATTCTTGAGATCTTTACTTGGATTGATTTCTTATGATAGAATCCTAATTCTTATAATTTCTTTTAAGAAGAGTACATGGGTTCTCATACACTGAATACTTATTATCTAAAAATGGCTGTTGTTTTTATACATAGAAAATCTTGGCAGACCTAAGGAATTTTAGGTAACAATTAATATATGATGTTCCATTAACTTCTGATATTTAAAAAAGCAGAAAATCTGAACTTTTTCTTCTTTTTAGAGGTAATCAGTGTTCACTTGTGCCGAATGCATAAGCAATTTTTTTCTTCATTCTTGAAACTGACATTTTATTATATGTATTTCATTACGTATTTTTTCATTAATTTTGTTTAACATTCTTCTCTTCTGTCTGCTCATTTGTCATTTTCTGGAATTTTTGTAGTAAGTGTATTGGATCACCTAGATTTATCCTCTATAGCTCTTAATTTGCTCACCTTCTTTTCTCCCTGAATTATAACACAATTTCTCAAGCTTATCTTGCCTTAAGCTTGTATCACACTTAACTATAAAATATTAGTATCCAGTCTGCTATTCACTCTCAATACTGCATTTTTAAAAATAATTCATCAGTTGAGCTTTTCATCTAAAAGTGATCTTTAGGGGCGCCTGGGTGGCTCAATCAGTTAAACGTCTGACTTCGGCTCAGGCCATGATCTTACGGTTTGTGAATTCCAGCCCCGCATCAGGCTCTGTGCTAACAGCTCAGAGCCTGGAGCCTGCTTTGGATTCTATGTCTCCCTCTCTTTCTGCCCCTCCCCTGCTCTCTCTTTGTCAAAAATAAACAAACATTAATAAATAAATAAATAAATAAATAAATAAATAAATAAATAAATAAATAAAATAAAAATGATCTTTAACTGAAAATGGACTTTAGACTGTCTGGGAGTTCTTCCCTATCATGAGGTAAGTCTTTTTCATAGGATTGATTCACCCAGTTCAGTTCACTTCTGAACCACTGAATCTTTTCATTTGGTAAAAATTTTTTTTTATTGTTATTTTTATTTTTTTGCTGTTTGCTTATCAGAGACCTGGGAATGAGGGATTTATGTATGTTGAGCATTAGAAATGAAGTGAGTTCTTCACAAGGCTTTATGAGTCTTCATTTAGATATTTCAAGCCAAATGGAAATGGGAAATTGTGGAATTATAATTTTTCTTTGTCATTTTAGAATTGCAGATGCCTAAACAGAAGTCAGAAAAATCAGTCTGATAGAAACTTGCCATGGGGAGCTTCCCCACCATGCTGAAAGGTCTGGTTTTACTTTGCTGTTATCACTTGAATGAAGTGCAGGACTGCCTCGCTCTGTAACCTGTGGGGCTGGCCCTTTTCTGCTGGGCCACAGCAGTGCTTCCTACTCTAATTAGCACGATGCCTGGACCAACTCGGAGTGGAGAGGGAGCACTGTGGTTGCCTCCGTGACCAATGAAAGCAGGTGCTTCCTAAAGAAGGATGGGGCATTTCCTCCTGTAACCTCCTCACCCGAGTGCCTCAGTGTAAGGTTAGGTGGGATTCTGTAAGAGGTGCTTTCATGTACTTCTCTTCATCTGGGTAGTCAATTCTTCACTAGTCTGATGCTATCTGCACTATAAATTATAGAAGTTTCTCACAAATATAGGCATGAGGCTGGTATTCTTCCATTAATTCTGCTAGCATGAATACAGGTTTCCCCCACTTTTATACTGAATATTCTATATTGCCACTGTAGAAATTCAGGATTTGAGGAAAGTGATGGAAGGAGTTAAATACATGTGCTCAGGCTAACATCTTAAACCAGAACCTGAACATTAATCTAATTCTAAGAATTTATGAAGCCTTCAAATTCCTGGCTCGGCCAGAACACTGTTAAATGTAAACTATGGTGAAGGACCAAAAGCCCCGAAATCATATTTAATGATTTGTATATAAAGATCATAAAGCAAAGTTAAATTACAAAATGAAGGCATCTGGACTGTTTAGTGCTGCACTCAATTCCTGCCCATTACTGACTGCTTTAAAAGGCTGGGGCATCATACAAGGAAGAGAAGGCCACTCTGAGGACAAAGCAGGGACACTCTGAGGATGTACTGCTGCAGCAGCCCTGTCAGAATCCGCCTTGAAGAGGATGGCCTTTTAGGCATAACAGACCTCAGAGAAAGTCTATTATTGGAACCATGTTCTCCAACAACACACACCCAGCAGGCAGGAGGATCTTGGCTACTCCTATAACTCTACAACTATGGACAAGTTCCTTCTTGCCTCTCCACAGAGCAAGGTTTTAGTTCTAAAACCTGGGTCAGAATCAGCTTTTCTTGCAGTATTAGAGAAAAGTCTTACACAACCACTTACCAACAGTCGGGAGTTCTATTTTATTGCAGTGGTCCTGATTGCAGCAATACGTTGTAGTGACAGAGCCAGTTTTTGAAGACGGTGCACACACAAACGGCCTGTCTCGGGGAATTAGGTCAATTTCAGCTATACACATGCTATTGTGTATAACTTTGTCTGTGGTCTCTGTGACAGAGACAAAGCAGAGCCCATCTGTCACACAAGTAAAATTGTCTTTTGTACAAAGGTGGCAGAAACACTGTAATGCTGGGAAAAGAGAAGATTCTATTAGAAAAAATTCTCAAGGTTCACAATATGAAGTTATCCCATATTCACTAAAATAATACATTCCTGACCCTATTATAATACAATTTCTTTGCACTGTTCAAAAAATAAAATGCTTATTTCTCTCAGAAGTTCCAAATTCTGTTGAGAAGCACACATACATAGGAGTCAAACGTGATAAAATCGGGACCGAGGTTTTTTTCTAAAACTTTTTGGTTTACAAGTACAGAAAAATTCTTACAAGTAATTTCATCAAGGTAAGGCTCTCCCATTTGAAACACAGTACATGTAAATTTCTAATGGTTATTCTTATCAGCCCAAAGCTATGTATTCACATATTCCCCCACCTGGAAGCAATATGTGAAAATACAACTACCTACTTCACTAGAGGTTGGAAATGTCATTTGGGTGGATTTATGGTAATGGAGTAATGGAAATAGATTTGTATTTCTCTTTCCTCTTGTGCAAACCCTGAGAAAGGCATGTATCTTCTAGCTAGGATTAGGGTGCTTGCTCAGTAAGCCAAGGAGACTGCACCAGTTAAGGCAATCATAGACTGGAGAAACACTAGCAACATGCCCAGTTGTATCTTTTGATCTTTATGGCTTAACTGGAGAAGTGACTCCTTCAGGGAAGTCTTCCCGTAATTACCAACACCTTCCCCTACAAACAGACACAGACCTTCCACCATGGTCTCCAATGAGGTTAAGTGCTTCCCAAAGCACACGTTAACAGGATTGCTATATTTTTTCTCTCCCCTATGAAACTATAAGCATATTGCAGGCAAAGATCCATATTAATCATTTCTGTAAATCCATGTCTAGCAGGCCTGTTACATACCACCATTCAAAAAACTTTTGTTAGGTGCGCGTGGGTGGCTCAGTCGGTTAAGCGTCCGACTTTGGCTCAGGTCATGATCTCGCAGTTTGTGAGTTCGAGCCCTGCATTGGGCTCTGTGCTGACAGCTTGGAGCCTGGAGCCTGCTTCAGATTCTGTGTCTCCTTCTCTCTCTGCCCCTCCCCTGTGGGCACTATGTCCCTCTCTCTCTCTCTCTCAAAAATAAACATTAAAAAAATAAAAAAAAAAAACAACACTTCTGTTAAATGAATGATAGAATGGGCACTTAGATTTCACTACAAACTCATGAAACTGCAAAACACAGTTATGTCCTTAGGTCCAAACAAACTTCCCAATTACTCGTTGGAGAGGAAAACGTTACAGTCCAGATATGTAGTACACAGAATGGCTACCTATGATGAGACCAAGGAGGTCCACAGAAACAGCATATCTAAAAAAAGAATAGCTAGACAGGCAGGCCAGAAGAAAGCTAACTCTCTGAACAGCTTACTGTGCAGGAAAGGAGAACTCAACAGGCTTGTGATGCTCAAATGTTGCATATTCCCAAGAAAGGCCTGTTTAGGACTGGCCCTTGGCTAGTCCCTGGGCAATAAGCTCTGAGCCCTTGGCACATTCTCCCTGATACAAACACTGCAAACCTGTGTGACTGAGACCCAATAAAAACTCTGGACACCAAGGCTCCACTGAGCTTGCCAAGCTGCAACACTCTGCACGTGCTGTCACAGTGATGCTGAGCTATGGAGTGAGTGCACCTGTGCCACTGCACTGGGCCAGCACACCTGGAAGCTGGCACCTGGTTGCTCCTGGGATTTGCCCCATGTGCCTTTTCCTTTTGAGGATTTTAATATGTATCTTTTCCACTGTAATAAGCCATAACCATGAGTACAACTGCTTTTCTGAGTCCTGTTGGTCCTAGCAAATCACTGGGCCTAAGGGTGGTCTTGGGGACCTCAACTCACTTGCTAAAACCAAACTCAGGAATGTCAGGATTGCCTCAAGCAAGTGCTTCTTGGTTGCTGGCTTAACTAATATACTTACTACCTTTACAGACCAGCAATGTTTTACCTTAGTCGTCATAAAAAAAAAAAAAAATTGTTCTTTCTTCTTCTTAAATAGTTCAGCTATTTGAATTAACTCCTCCCAAACACAAGAAGAACTCAAAAAGAGTATTAAAAAAGACACAGTCATAGTCCATAGTCTAATACTTAAAGATTATTAAAAGAGACAGTTATTCACAGTGATTATAGGTTCCCCCGGTATAATTTCCTAAGGAGGGATTCTGACTAAAAAATCCATGGACTGGTTTCAGGGATACATGAATGCCATGAAACTGCAGGTCAAATATATGGCTTTCAAGGTTTGTTGCTTTCAGCAGAATCACAAAGGAGTCTGTCACCCACAAAAGATCACAACCACCACCATAGAAGACTGTCATCATTCTCTCCTGAATCCTCTGTACTCATGGTTAGTCAATCGACCAATACTGTCTAACCATTAGTTTTATCAGTTACTCTACCAAAAGCTTAGTGTACCAAGACTAACTTATGGTTCCAGCACCTGAAGAGCTCCAAGGCCTACAGAAGGCGAACGCTACGATACAGTGTGTAATTGCTATGTATAAAAAATACTGCCATGAATACTCTCTCAATTCTAAGATCTTCATCTTCTCTCTTAGCATATATGAAATGAGACCTACACGCTTGGCCTAACAAGACTTTTACTTTTGGATTCCAACTTACAGCTCCCTTTGCAAATGCCATCTAAGGCCACACATTTCCCACCATCATGTCTTTCATGGCCATGGTCTTCACACATACATACTATCTTTCTGCTTCATTTAAACCCACCTCTCATCCTTTAAGACCCTATTCAAACAAGATCTTTTCCATGATATGCTCTAAACTCTTCCCCACCCTTAAGATAACTGGGTGGGTCCTTATGATACGTTTCCTAGTCTTCTTTGTGGACCTTTAAGACTTGTCAGATCGAACAAATCACTCTATTTATAGTTTGCTGTTAAAGGGTCTCTCATTACATTAAGAAGGGCCAAGTTTTTTAAAATTTGTTTTCCCACCGTTTAATCCTGGACTCTTAGATGGTGATCACAAAAATACATGCTGACGCAGTATTTCCCAAACCAGAGGTCCCAAGTATGTTGGGAGAAAAAGGGGAGTCTACAAATTGTGTACAAAACAATTTTTAATGCTTTCATTTAAAAGATAATCTAGGGGCGCCTGGGTGGCTCAGTCGGTTGAGCGTCTGACTCTGGCTCAGGTCATGATCTCGCGGTCCGTGAGTTCGAGCCCCGCGTCGGGCTCTGTGCTGACAGCTCAGAGCCTGGAGCCTGCTTCCGATTCTGTGTCTCCCTCTCTCTGACCCTCCCCTGTTCATGCTCTGTTTCTCTCCATCTCAAAAATAAATAAACGTTAAAAAAAATAAAAAATAAATAAAAATAAAATAAAAGATAATCTAAAATGAATGATAAAAATTCTGGATCATAAGTAACCACAATCTAAACAAGTACTGTCAGTAGGCTGTCTTTCACTGATACTTCTTTGGTTGTATTAAGATCTCCCTCAGGTTAGGGGCGCCTGGGTGGCGCAGTCGGTTAAGCGTCCGACTTCAGCCAGGTCACGATCTCGCGGTCCGTGAGTTCGAGCCCCGCGTCGGGCTCTGGGCTGATGGCTCAGAGCCTGGAGCCTGTTTCCGATTCTGTGTCTCCCTCTCTCTCTGCCCCTCCCCCGTTCATGCTCTGTCTCTCTCTGTCCCAAAAATAAATAAACGTTGAAAAAAAAAAAATTTTAAAAGATCTCCCTCAGGCCAAACGTTTCTCATGGCACACTGTGCAAGGAAAGGTCTCATTGTAACTGTAACCAACAGTGGAAAATACTGTACAGGAAACTAGAATCATCAAAGCATATGACAATACAGGCATCGTCAAAAGCCAACAAACAGTCTAACAGCTAATACCATATATATATGCTGCAAGTATTACACGGGTCCTATCTTTGTAGTACAATTGCAAAAGTTCATTAGAAATAAGTGTGGATGGAAGTACCCAATGACATTTTTCCATTCTCACTTCCAGCATGAGCTGGTATAGAGAACCATTTAATAAAGACTTCAGTAATGTCATCATGTTAACCTCATCTCCGAGTGAACACCACAGCTGACATCTCATTAAAACCGGTATTTAAGGAATGTTTGCTGGCAAGTGTTTTGGTCAGACATGAGGTCTGATTATCCCGAACTTAAAAACAAAGCCTTAAAGTCATTAATAGTACCTTGCACAACATTACTTACAGAGAATGGATACTTGCAGCTTTTAGTATCACTCAAGTGAAAATAGAGAAACAGATTTAAAATGGCATGAGACCTGAGGCTATTTTTTTCTATTGTGAAACCTAAACATCACCTGTCTCACCGAATAACTATTAACTTGAAATCTGTTAGTTTCATAGTTGTCTTTGTATTTAATTTGCAGTCTTGGTTTATAGTTATAAATGAGCCAAAAACAATAAAAAATTTTTTATCTAGTTTCACAGCTATACAATTTAAGTAACATGAAAAATACATTCTGCATGTTTCCTTTTAAAGGGGTTACTACTTATGGCAAGTTTGAGAAAATTAGGGCTAAAGGGCTTCTCTGAACAAGTGTCTTTCAACAAGAATAGGTCACTGGACAAATATAAACTTCACTTAACATAAAGCTTAACCAGATTAGGGTTTATTTCTTGAGAGAATTTTAAAATTCTATTTTACTACTCTAAATCAGAGTTGAGACTGAATACAAGATTGCTGTTAAACATATATGATGTTTAGAGTTGACATATATGATGACAGTTCAGAGAAAAAATAAAACAAGAATTTAAAAATTTCCATCAATTCATGAGCTTTAATTCTCATTTTTTAAATTCAAATTTATTTTATGAATAGATAGATCTGACCCCTAGCTACCTCTCTTTATTAATTAGGCTGTTGTTAATTTTTAAATGCACATACAGGGCAAAATTTCTATCTAAAAAAGGTGCACAATGATGTCTTCTTCCCACTCCAGAGCCCAGGTTTCACACCCTCCTCTGCAGCATCCTTTAACACCAGCCCACCAACTCGACTCTTTCATTCTGCAACTTCTTCACTGAGCATATCTATCTATCTGCCAGGTACTGCGCAGGCTGCGGGGTGTAGGGATGAATAAGACAAGTATCTGGACTGCAGGAGCTCAGCAGGGTGGATTAAATGGAGCACTAAAATCCAGGGTCCGGAGGACAATGATCAAAGCGCTTCAACTCTGCCAAGGTAGAAGGGATATCAAGAAAAGCTTCACAGGCCATCTGAGTCAGAACTTGGAGCATATGTAAATCTGCTAGATAGCTGAAGGTGAGAAAGTTGTCCTGACAGCTTTTTGTCCTGAGGTTTTTTCTCCTCAGTGGCAGGATTTTATCCTTGGTGGCTAGCATCCCAAATGTTAATGAGACCATCAGATTTCAATAACTATTCAAGATATTAACCATAATGGTTTCATTTCATCAGCAAAATGAACATAATCCCTTCCTGACCTATTTCATCATCTCAACGAGATCGTCAAATGAGATACTGTACAATAGCACATCTTGAAACTACTAATATAAATCATATGTGACCACACAGAATTATCACATATAATAAATGGCGTTCCACACACAGTTTTTATTTGTAGGCCACCAAAGAAACGCGTCTTCCCCAAAGTAGTACGTAAAGTTCCACTGTACAGTCCTAGACAGGGCCGCAGGAAACCTTGAAGACTGTCTCATTCTAATTCAGTTCCGTCATTTTATTAATGCAGAAACTAAAACTGAGGAGTACCAAAATAATTTATAACAACATCCTACCCATGTTACAGGTGGATGTGAATTCCCACTACATTTTCATCACAAACATGTGATGGTATTGGTATCTGTAAGTTTCTGAGTTAGTATCCAGATGTTAAATAACTCAAATCTTTCAAGACTCCCCAGTGGTTCAATAGGACAGCTTCTTGTTTGGACCCCTAGAGTTGGGCTTTTCTGCCTGACAGCAAAGATACGAATCAAACTCCCTGTTCAGTACCTTTCTCCTACCTTGGTCACCTTTTGCTTCCAGGCCCCAATATCTACCAGCAGCTACAGCTTCCTCCATTCTATGATGCACATTTTCCCACACTCTCACTTCTGAAATCTGCATCTGCATTACAATCAAGGTAAAAAGAAAACTTCAGCCTCTGGACAGAAAGGTAAGACACGATATTGCTACTGCAACCGAACCATGTACAAACTTGGCTATGTATAGAAGGAATTACTGATTTAATTATCACTTTAATTATTTGCATTGGTATCTCTCCTGCAAATAAAATTTAGCTTAACCTTATTCCCCATTAAGGTCTTCAGGCAGATTTCACTACGATTCAGCACTGCAATGAAAAGCCACTGCGTTCACAGAAAACTGTCAATCCCATGCCAGGAAATACAATTACTAGCAATAGAAATTTCCAAAGACTGCAAAATAAATCACAGAATTTTCAAAATTAGAAGATGTTGGTGTGATGTGAAGGACTGTCAGAAACCAAACATCTAGCTGTCAAAGAAAGTGACAACAGTAAAGAGAGACAGCGGGACTCCTGGGGTTATCAATTTCACTGATAGTGATAAATCCCAAATTGAGATTCTAGCACTTGGTCCCAACTATAAAGGAAATTTCCATCATTGCTTCATTTGACTGTGTCTGGAGGTCACACATCAAAACCCTATTCTTTCTACCTCCCTTCACTGCTAGATAGTCAGCTAGGGCCACCCAGGGCTGATTCACAAACCCAGGTACCCTGCTAAACAAGTGGAAAAGCAGACAGCCTGCGAACAGTACACAGAACAGACAGGTCTATGACCTTTGTTGATTAAATAAAAACTGGCACCAGAAACCTTGTCTTCCCAGGCCAATAACTTACTCCCCGCTTTATGCATATACTTCAATACTCCCTCCTTTTTCAACCCTTGTTGTTTGGTCTCACGATCCTTCTTTCCCTCTATCAAGTACTTGACTGAAACATCTGTTGAAATTCACTAGTGATGCCTTTCTGGTGAAATTCAATGTTCTTTTCTAAAATTCTTCAGGATATGAGACACACTGACACATTGTTCTTTATTAGTTTACATGACACCACACTTCCATGTCCACAGTCAGCCCTCTGCTACCTCTCAGATCTACATCTCTACACTTCTTGGCCTTGTGCTCCAAACTCATATTTTAACTGCCTTCCAAGAAACACTCTGCTTGGCTTGCCTTTTACTGCAAAGTCAACACATTCAAAACCAAAATACAACATTATTCCTCTAATAGTGGGAGATGTAATCAAAGGGCCCCACAAGGACTCAGGTTCCTTCATTGCTGAGACAGCTCAGCAGTAAAAAAGCAACAGGAGGATGAAGATTTCCCTCTCAGAGACTGAATTCCAATCTTTTCACCATTCTGACTTTGAGGGTGATGACCCTTACTTTCCCTTACCCTTCCCATTATAGCACAATTATGTGTTGCTACCTAGTGAGAGTATTCCCAAATATTACAAATATGCACCAAAAGACAGGTAAAGGACATGAACGATGCCTTTTATTCAGTCTGCTTAGCTACTGTTAAAAACTGAAGATCATACCACTGTTGGCAAGGATGAAGGCAAAAGTTAGAATACATACAAACCCTTTTAGGTACTGCTGGCAACCCCGCTACAATCTTGTCCGCGTCCCACTCCAGTTCTGCCTCCGGTCTTCCCTCTAGGCCCAGTGCCGCACCCTCTCTCAAGAAGTCTGGTCCTCTCTTCTCTTCTCCCTGCTCCAGCTCTGGGGAAAGCATACTAGGTTCTCTTCTTTTGTAAATATGCTGCCAATCTCTGTAAACAAGGCTAAAACCCTGACCACCAACAGGGTTTTATTCTTCCAAGTACTCAGTGGTTCTTCTCAACTCCACCCCCTTAGGGTTACCTGGCAGCTGTAATGTCAAAGTGAGCTTGTCAAAACACCAAGCACCATACAGCATGAAAGCGAATTCTCTAGTCTAGTCCGGATAACATTCCACTCCCAAATTTAGGGCTTTAAATTTACCCAGAAATGTTTCCAGAAAGTCCAAGGACTTAAGAAACATTTCTAATTCAACATACAACTCCAACCTGGAGGACTAGGGGCACGCCTAAATTCTCAATCACTTGTTTTTTGTTTTTTTGTTTTTTTACAATACTTCCATTTTCTAGTCTCCTGAGCTCCATGGAATTAGTTGATATAAAGTTAACTGATATCCAAGAAAAACACACTAAGAACAGGCTGCCTCAATGGCAAGATGAGATTTAACAGGGACAATTAATATAAAGGCCTTCGTTTAGGCTCAAATAAAATAATCTGCATAAATACAGGATAAAGATTTGCTTAGCAAATTTGGGGAATCTGTTTAACAACAGATTTTTAAAAGTCAACAGCATTTACTGTTAACTGTAGCCATGGTGATAGGGGAGACAGAGAGAGAACTGGGCACAAAATTCCACAAATGTCCAAATAATAAATAATCAGTGTTACTTGAACATCCATCTGCTATGTAAATATGGGTCAGAAAATCAAAGAACGAATTCGACAAAGTTTGACTGGAAAGGTATCCTAGCCGTGGAGACAACTACCTCATTTTATAGACCTAGTGTCTATTTGTCTCACTCCAATACTAAATCAAATCATGAGGTCAGGATGTGGTAAATTATGTTTCATAAAAAGCATTTCCTTACTACAGCTCCTCCCTACAATGAACTGACTGCCTCACAGAAGATTATGACTTCTCTATCATTAGAGATATTTAAGCAGAGGCTTAATGACCAATAGTCAGAATTTGTGAAGTAGGGATCTCCTGCACTAAGTAAAGGGTTGATGTAAAACTAAAACTCTACAATTCTTCAAATAGTAAGATTCTATTGTTACAAGTTGCATCAAATATTAAACATCCATACTTTCCTTTTTTTTTTTTTTAAATATTTGTTTATTTTTGAGTGAGCAAGGAGGGGCAGAGAAAGAGGGAGACAGAGGATCTGAAGCAGGCTCCACACTGACAGCACGGAGCCCAATGCAGGGCTCAAACTCACAAACTGCAAGATGATGACCTGATGCTTAACCAATTGAGCCACCCAGGCGCCCCTCCATGTTTTCATTTTTTGACTAATTCAACTTAAGTTGACATCTTCAAGGTACAGCATTTAGGGTAGCGAAACTCATTGTATAATTGTTTGTTCATCTATTTCCTCCATTACACTGTAGGTTAGTATTTTATGAGTATTTTATGCATCTCTGCATTCCTAGGTCCAGAATCCAGAAAGGATCCAGTATGATTCTTGAATAAACATCCCAGGAGTATCTCTTTTGTATATGGGTGGTCACTAGCACCAGGGTCCTCAATTAAATGGCCAAGCAACCAAATTTTTTTACTTTTAACTACCTTCATTTTTGAAGTCTTTTTCCCGTCTCTCAATGCTCTCCTTTCAACTGTCTGAAATTCCCACTTAAGTACCTCCCTTAAGTCCATTTGATGGACAATACCCCATCATCCAGAATAACCTCTTCCTCCATTTAAATGGAAGGCAACCTGACACTTCCAAGATTACAAATGAACATACCCTCTGACCTAGAAGGAATGTAGCCTACAGATATACTTTACATGTGAAAAGTGCCTAACATACATGGTTATTAATTTCCTAAGAATTCTATGCGAGGTTGTTTCTAATCCTGCCTATGCATCTATCAATAGAACTGGTGAAATAACATGATGGTATCACTAAAATGGAAGAACATACAGCTACAAAAAAAAAAAAATGATGTTTTCATAAAAAATAGTTTTCAAAAAAATTGATGATGATTAACATAGACTAACCCCTAAGATGTATTAAGTAAAAATCTGGGGGCGCCTGGGTGGCTTAGTCAGTTGACCATCTGACTCTTGATTTCAGTTCAAGTCATGATCCCAGGGTCGTGGGATCAAGCCCAACATCGGGCTCTGTGTTGAGTATGGAGCCTGCTTGAGATTCTTTCTCTCCCTCTACCCCTCTTCTCTGATCACGCTCTCTCTCTAAAAAACAACTGCATAGTGCAGAACAGTATATTGAATACAGTAACATTTTGGCTAAAAAGCAAAGGTAGGAAGGAAAGAAGAAAGGAAAATGCATATACACATTGGCTTGTACATATTACAAAGCATCTCCCTGGAAATACAAAAGCAATAGGTAACACTGACTTCCATGGAAGGGAACTGGGTACCCAGATGATAGGGATGGGAGGAGACTTTTCACTACACACACATTTGTACTTTTTGAATTTAGAAAAATGTGAGTGTATTATATCTATTCAGTGTCATAAAAAAATAAAAAATGCCTTTCTATGCTCCATCCCTTTCTCCTATACTATCTTCAAAACTCCTAACTTAGTACATTTACTATATGGAGTATTGCCACCTCATGCCAATTTCAAAACTTTAATGTTCTTTCTGTGAAACGATTTGCCAAGATACAGTAATAGCCTTTAAAATATACTTTTGGGGGGGGGGCACCTGGTTGGCTCAATCAGTAGAACATGCAACCTGTGATCTCAGGGTCATGACTTTGAGCCCCACAATGGGTGTACAGATTACTTAAATAAATAAAACTTTAAAAAAAAACTTTAAAAAAAGTAAATATTACTTAAAAAAATAAAACTTCTTTAACTCTATTAATACTACTTCTTAGAATGTTGTCTAAAGGAGTAACAAGAGATAAGAGCAAAGATACGCACGCAGATGTTTGTTACAGCATTTTATGGTTGAAAACAACCTATATGAATGACAATATGACAATGACAAAATAAATTATGACACAGTCATAAGTGGGATGCTATACAGGCATTAAAGCTGATATTTTAGAAGCATTTTTAAGGACAGGGAAATGGTTATATTACTAAAGCTATATACAATGTGATTATAATTCTATTGCTATCATGTGTCTTTTTTTTTTTTAACCACTTCAAAGAGTTGAAGGGGTATGTTGATATACAGAGCAGATGTGTACCCTAGCCCCTAAAAAGAATAGAGAAACTTTTATCTCTGATGGTTAGTGCAACAACATTAACTGAATTTCTTGGTTTTTCCCAATCTAAACATACCTTTATAGTTTCTCATTATAGTTTATGTGGACTAGTGGTTATTACAAGAGTATGATAATTAATATAAGGTAATTCAGAGACAAAAAGAAGTTCGAATCCTATCTCTGCCAGACAGCCTGTAAGTAATCTTGGGGAAGTTGCTTAACTTTTTTGAGACTGTTTTCTAAATTTATAACAACAGCAATCTCAGAAGGTTTGGGATTGAGATAATATGTACAGAAATAAGAATACTCAGGGGACCCTGGGTGGCTCAGTTGGTTGAGCGTCCAACTCTTGATTTTGGCTCATGTCAGGATCCCAAAGTCGTGGGACTGAGCGTGGCAGCAGGTTCTGTGCTAAATGTGGAAGCCGGCTTAAGATTCTGTCTCCCTCTGCCCCTCTCCCCCATTCACGCTCTCCCTCTCTCTCTAGCTCTCTAAAATTGAAAGAAAGAAAGAAAGAAAGAAAGAAAGAAAGAAAGAAAGAAAGAACATTTAGCATAGTACTCAACACATAAAATGCTAAAAAATTCATTTATGCATTCATTCAACAAGTATTTATTAGCACCTACTATGTGCCAGTCCCTGTTATACCTGCTGTACAGAGAATCAGAGCAAACCTTTACACAAGTCCAGAAGACAACACTGACACAGAATACATAATGTAAACAGTGTGCACATAAAGCAGTGAACATTCCTGTCAGCTATTTCTGTCTCTTTCTCCATTCACGGGTACCCATACAGAGTTTTTCAGCAGTATGACTGTTTGAACAGGGTTATTAGAACTTCAGTAATTCTTAGGCAGCGTGAGATGTACCTACAAGAAAGTAGATTTTCAGTTCCAACCCAAATTAACAAAGTGTTGGAATACATCCAGTGTGCACATATCCCTAACAAATAGAGAATCATAACTCATAAAATGTTCACGCTTGGAGGAACCTGGTAATTACCTGATCCTTTTCTCTTATTTTTCAGCTGAGGAAACAGAAATGCCCAAAGAGTTACATCAACACAATCTAGATATATTCTAAAAGCACAGGGGAAAAAAGCATATTGGAAAATCTATGGTGATCTCTCCCAAGTAGGACATGATGAAGGACTCAAGCCTTTCCCTCTGGAAAGCAACAGTGGCTCTAGGTGATGTGACTCAGTTGCACAGGTACTGAGGTACAGGGATGAACCTAAATGAAAAGTGGCAAATCATTCTGGGCTACAATAAAGCTAAAATAGAACTGTGGTAAGAGAAGGAAGTGGTGACCACCCACCAGCTACCTTTGAATTAAAGGAAGAAGAGAGTCACACCTGGGCCTGCAAATAGCAAAAGACCTACTGGAGCCATAAAGAAACAAGCTGGTGTCACTGTGTAGTTCATATTTTAGAAGCGCAGAGTAAGGCCTAAACACCTTTCACCAGAACAGTGTATGTAACCTGTGTGGGAACAAAGGAGGAACACTTTCAGGAGGACCGAGAAGCCTGGGAGATTCCTGCTGTTGAGGAGCTCACAATGTAAGGTAGAAAGCCAGCACGCCATGGGTAGAGGGTAATGCACAAAGTGTGGTGAGAGCAGAGAATAGGGACACTTCCCTCAAAGATGGTGCCTCCCCTGAGACTTATAGAAGGCTAAAGAAGAAAGGGAAGTCATTCCAGGGAGATGCTGTACCAGGATTCTGTACAGATTCAGGAATAAGAGACTTCAAGCAGTTTAGGAAAATGTAAATAGATCATATAAATCATCTCGATATAAACAACATGAAAAAAAGAATAACAAAATTCAACACCTATTCATGATAGGTGTTTCTCAAACCAGCAATGAATAGAAAACAAAAATTCAAATATGTATCATTTACAAAAGCATCCAAAATCAAATACATAGGAATAAATCTAACAATATATAAGACCTGACCTCTACAGGGAAAGCTTCAAAGCATTACTTGACAGAAATTATGAAGAATACAAAAGAAAATTTATTTATTTATAAATGGAGGGACATTCAATACTATAAGATGTTAATATTCTGCAAAGTGACCTGCAGGTTCAACAAAATCAAATCAAAATCCTACAGTTGTGTGTGTGTGCGCGCGCGCGTGTGTGTGTGTGTGTGTGTGTGTGTGTAGGAATTCACAAGCTAATTCTAAAACCTATATAGAAAAATATCCCAAGAACGGCCAAAGCAATTTTGGAAAACAATGCTTTTGGAAGACCTACGCTACAGAATATCAAGACCCATCATAACATGATAATAATTAGGACTATTAATTAAGTATTGGCATGAGAACAAACAGAACAAATAGATTCCAGAAACAGATTCTCACATCTACAACTATTTGATTTATGACAGCAGTGACACTGCAGGGCCCTGGGAAAAGGAAGATATTACCAACAGTAGTGCTGGATCAACTAGGCGTACAAATTTTAAAAATAAAAAATAAAACACATACACACACATACATATACACAGTGAAATATTACTCAGCCATAAAAAAGAATGAAATCTTGCCATTTGCAATGACATGAATGGAGCTAGAGAGTATTATGCTAAGCAAAATAAGTCAGAAAAAGACAAATACCACATGATTTCACTCACATGTGGAATTTAACAAACGGAACAAATAAGCAAAGGAGAGAGAGAGAGAGAGAGAGAGGGAGAGAGAGAGAGGCAAACCAAGAAAAAGACTCTGAAGTATAGAGTACAAACTGATGGTTACCAGGGGGGAGGTGGGTAGGGGGATTAAATAGGTGATGGGGATTAGGAGTGCACTTGTTGATATGAGAACCAGGTATCGTATGAAGTGTTGAATCACTAAATTCTAAACCTGAAATAAATATTACATTGTATGTTAACTAACTAGAATTTAAGTAAAACTTGAGAGAGGAAAAAAGTAACATTATGCTGTATGGTAACTAGCTGGAATTAAAATTAAATATTAGGGGCGCCTGGGTGGCTCAGTCGGTTAAGCGACCAACTTTGGCTCAGGTCACGATCTCGCGGTATGTGAGTTTGAGCCCCGCGTCAGGCTCTGTGCTGACAGCTCAGAGCCTGGAGCCTGCTTCAGATTCCGTGTCTCCCTCTCTCTCTGCCCCTCACCTGCTCGTGCTCTGTCTCTATCTCTCAAAAAATAAATAAATGTTAAAAAAAATTTTAATTAAAAATTAAATTAAAAAATAATATATATATATATATTTCATTCCATAATGAAAAATCAACTCCAGATGGACTATACATATCAACATTAAAGTAAAGCAAGATGACTTCTAGAATAAAACATAAATATTTTCAAGACATTGAGTCCAGAAAGATTAATCAAATAGGATTCAAAAAGCCCTAACCTTTAAGAGAAAACAACAGAAGTTAAACTACATTAAAATACATTAAAGTCTGTCAAAAAGATACTGTTCTCCTATATCATTTTTCTTATTCATGTCTTTTTCTTCTTTTAGATTTTCAAATATTTGTCCATTTTAGTACTGTGTTTAAAAAGAATCAATTTGGTGTTTTATAGATCAAATCTACTGTAATTTTTTCTAAATCTTTATTTCCTTTGCATGCAGTTAGGTTGATTTGTACTTAATTCCTTCTCTAGCTTGAAATCTGCTTGCTTTCGAATTTTCTCTTGGGTACTGCTTTAGCAAAATCCCCACTAGTTTTGTTATGTAGGGTTTGTGTTGCCGGTCATTTCTAAATGGTTTGTAATTACAACTATAATTTCTTCTTTACTACAGGGATTATTTAGAAGAAAAATCTTATATTTCCAAGAGGATATATTATTTATTTTGACTTTTTCTTTTAGTTGTTGTGAATTTCTAATTTGGGTATTCTTTGTAGACCTTCCTATCACCAATTTCCTGGAAAAGTGAAGAAGTATTTTAAAAGAATAGTGTTCATGATTATAAAATTGGAATACATTAAATCTTTATTATTGTGTTATTCAAATATTCTTTTCTAATTTTTTTAATGTTTATTTATTTTTGAAAGAGACAGAATGCAAGCGGGGGAGGGGCAAAGAGAGAGGGAGACAAAATCTAAAGCAGGCTCCAACCTCTGAGCTGTCAGCAGAGTCCAACATGAGGCTTGAACCCACGAACCATGAGATCACGACCTGAGCTGAAGTCGGACGCTTAACCCACTGAGCCACCCAGGTGTCCTGACCATTGATTATTTTTTTAGTTAGATTTTATTTTTATCAAAGTTATGTATGTACAGAGTCTACAGTGTCAAATAATTCTACAAAACTGTTACCCCTCCTCCCACAAAAAAGATAGCAGCTCTCCAACATCCAGCCCTTTCTATTTCCTGCTCCATGGAAGCAATCACACTTTCCACACTTAATTGAGTCTCTTGGTATTTAGCTTTATGTCATTCCCATCCCTTTTCAGAACAAAGAAACACTTACTGAATTTAGCTAAAAGAGGGATGGCAGAGATAAACACTGCTGGAAATCTCAAAGACTTGGTGAACCACACATATAGGTACACAAGTTTTAATTTCTTGACTTCCCTAGTCTGAAATGTTCATCTTTGTCAAACAAAATATCAAAGCAAGCAAGCAGTTCAATTCTGGTTGCAGTCTCCTAGAGGAATACAGCTAAATTAAACCAAATAAGGACAGAAAAGACCAGCCAAAATGAGGTGACTTTTATAATATGTTGTAATATTTCTAACCACTAAATCCATGGCCTTTCTTGGGGCATGAGGATGTGAGAGTATCTAATGTTGTCTGAGCTCCTTTCAGAAGAACCAACCAAATACAGTTTTCAGACATCACGATATAAATGTCCAGAAGCTTAGCACTAGGAATATGGGTTTCAAATTGCTGTTAGCATTAATGCTAGCATTTTGGTTACTGAAGAAGGCCTCTAGTAGAAGGCTGGTTATTAAAAGGTAAGGGTCTATCAGGACTTGATGTATAGAATTATGCAGCACATGTACAGAATTTATGACATCTATACAGACGTCAATAATTACTATGCCCTAGCTATGGTTTAGAATGGTTCACAGGTGATTACACCCATTTGTTCCATGAGACTTTCCCCCCAGTTCCAGGATCTCTATGCTAAATTAGATGCAAGCACCCCAGCTATTTCCTTAGGGCATGCCATCTGTTTGCAATGCACAGCTAATTCTGAGTCTGTTGCTCCTTGAAAAGTATCCCCTAAGGTTTCTGCCTGACTCCTAAATTCAAATTTATTGAAACTCCTCCCTCCTTCCCCTTCTCCCATCATAAGGCAAGGGAAGGCTAGATCTGACATAACGTATATGATCAATGAGAAATGGTGGAAAGTCTCTAGCTAGAAGAATATTTATGTGACCTTGCCTTTTGTTTGTTTGTTTGTTTGTTTTTTAAAGAATAAAGTGGAAGAAACAATTGTGATCTTGGGGAAAAAGATTGCATGAGAGCAGAAAGACTCAAGCTCATAAATGCATTATAAATAGGGGTGCCCGGGGTGGCTTGGTTGGTTAAGCATCCGACTTTGGCTCAGGTCATGATCTCACAGTTCGTGGGTTCGAGCCCCACATTGAACTCTCTGTTGAGAGTTCAGAACCTGAAGCCTGCTTTGGATTCTGTGTCTCCCCCTCTCTCTGCCCCTCCCCCACTCATGCTGTCTCTCTCTCAAAAATAAACATTTTTAAAAAATGCATTATAGGGGCGCCTGGGTGGCTCAGTCGGTTAAGCGGCCGACTTCGGCTCAGATCATGATCTCGCGGTCCGTGAGTTCGAGCCCCGCGTCGGGCTCTGTGCTGACAGCTCAGAACCTGGAGCCTGTTTCAGATTCTGTGTCTCCCTCTCTCTGACGCTCACCCGTTCATGCTCTGTCTCTCTCTGTCTCAAAAATAAATAAAAACGTTAAAAAAAAGTTTTTTTTAAATGCATTATAAATAAGGAAGAGAACAAAAGTTAAAATTTACCATGGGAAAAATAAAATCAAAACAATGGAAAGAGAAAAAATAGAGTATGTGTTCATAAGAAAGTGATCTACAGTGATAATTGTGTTAATTGGCTTGCTTTGTTGGTGATTAGAGAATTTCAAATAATTTACAAAAAAAAAAAGGAGAGAGAGAAAAGAAAGAAAAGTAAAGGACAAAAGACAGATCTGTGGTTCTCAATCCTTAAAGAATGTCAAGAAAAGGGCCGACTGTGTGTATCCCAGAGGGCACTGGGCCCTGGCTTTTTTACTTCGTTTGGCTATAGCAAGTACTGTTGGTTTGTCTATGTTTAGAGAGATCAGTATTAGAAACATATCTGGGATGAGGAGATACTATAGATTTTTTTCAATTATCCCAACTTTTTAGTATGAAGATTTTCAAACATTCAGAAACATTCAGAACATTCAGAAAAACTGTGAACACCTAAATTCTGTAATTGTCACTATTTTGCTATATTGATTTTATCATTATTTACCATCTGTTGAGGGTCTAATTTCAGAGCATTTAAGGAGATCTTCCATAAATTTAGGCAATTAAAAAAAAACCATTCTCCCTAATGGAGACTTGAGTGAGAAAAAGGGTGCTAGGGGTGCCTAGGTGACTCAGCTGGGTAAGTGTCCAACTCTTGATTCTGGCTCAGGTCACAATCCCAGTTTGTTAGATCAAGCCCCGCATCGGGTTCTGTGCTGACAGTGCAGAGCCTGCTTGGAATTCTCTCTCTCTGACCCTCCCCCACATGCTCACTCTTTTCTCTCAAAAATAAACATTTAAAAAAAAGGGGTGGGGGATGCTAAGTGAAGTTTTAAGTGAAATTCCTGTTTAGTTATTAGCTGAATTATTTTCCTAAAATTATCCTGAAATACCATATATGTTCGGAGTCCCAGTTTCCTCACCTGTAAAATAAAGTGAGACAAAATATAATCATGATCCCCATACTTATGGTTGTTTATAGCCTAAAAATCCTATATTTCTATGAAATTTTCTTAAAAATAACTGCCATTTACTTTGTGTTTTCTATGTGGCAGGAAGTATGCTATAATCTCATTTAATCTTCATAGGTTCCTTAAAATTTTGAGATACCACATTCATGAAAACTACCCACTGTTTTTAGTAGCATGTAGCCACTCTGACCTAATTCCAGTTGCACTTCCCCTTCACATTTTCAGTACCTTTTACTAACATCAATTTTGTACTGCTTTGGTGGAACTAGCTAGAACTAGCAAACAGAAATTTTCATTCCTCACTGAGAAACATGAGCAAACTCTGGTCCCTGGTGTGTAATTTTTTTCCAAATGTAAAATGCGATAAAACAGCCAAAACTACTTTAACTTGTTTATTTTGGTAAAATAATTACATATAATTATTGTTGAAGGAAATCTACAATACACAATCTTGGTGTTTTTATTTAAATCTGTTGCACATTGAATAACAAAATTAAAATGTCAGTTTTTCAATTGGAGAAAGTACTCAAATCAACAGCCATGTGCTAAACAAAGAGACTCAATTAGAGCACATTATGGTTCCATTTGGGAATAAATACATCCAGAAAAAAACCAACAAAGATCATACATATATTGTGCGTGTTCATATAAATTAAAAGTCAGTTACTAACTTTCTATCTCTACATTCCTCTTCAGGCTTACCTATCTCCTCCATGTTCATTGCTCCCAAATATTAGCCCTCACTTCTAGTTAAAAAAAGCTGTTTGTTTTTGCTTTTTTCCATGGGAGCTATTTGTATTTCAATGCATATTTAAAGATCTTATATTGTAGAAATGTAACAGGATGCCCGCACAAGGTGTCCTAGAACTATAAATACACACTATTATGTAATACGTGAGGTTCACACCTAGGAAATCTAGATGGAATGGTTATCCTGAAGCAAATGAACAAAAATAAGGAGGTTCAGCCCTGTTGATTAGAACAAGGAAACACTAGGACTGAGAAGTAAGAAAGGAAAGTGAATCTACTCAAGTCATGGACAGTGATAAACCCAAACTCTTCACTTGATTTCTCTCTCATGCCCCTTATACAAAGCCTTCTATAATAGATTCTGCTCGAGAGCAGGGAGAAACTTGTTTTTCCCAATGAAACTGGCATGTTTCTAACAAAGAATATCCTTCATGGTAACATATGTGAGTATCTTTTATATGAATATTAGGGTTACTATGCATCCCACCTGTGTAAGGACACATTCTCTGAGTATGTGTGGTCTCTCCTAAAGGAAGTCATCGATCCCAACATCCATCACCCAGAAAGGAGGCAGCTCTTCAGATGGGAAACCCAAGCAAAGACACTCTCTGGACCCTGCTGTTTTGGCCCTGTTTGAAGAAAGATAAATGCCTGGCTCTATTCACTTCTGGTGGCAGTACTCAGATGATGTCTGCCAAATGGAGACAGGCCAAAAGATAAGGACATGAGGAAAATGTCTTTGTAAGCCAGCTTGAACAGTTTCATGTTGCTTTCTCTATTCATTATCCTCTAGCTTTTAGCTAAGCTTGATTTAAATGCTGCAGCCTTACATCAGCTGTTCCACTGGCATTAGCGTAAGACTAGTGTGTCCATACTTGGATCACAGCCTTTGCATGGAGAAGAAAAATGGTAGCACAACCCTCAATACATGTTGAAGAAGAAGCCTGCGAACGAGAATCAGGGCTGAGGTCCAGGAAGCCTTTACTATTTAGAGATTCTCCCTGCATTGCATCTTTGTGTCTGGGGCTCCTTATTATTAAGGAAGGAGGCAGCCTCCCATAAATGCTCAGTAACAGGCAATGAGATGCAAACTATCAGGTTCCCTGATTGCTCTCACTGCTAGAAAACTCAGAGCTACGTATTGTGTTCAACTACAAAAGCTTTCCCCAGCTAAAAGTTATGGAGAATTGTTCTTTCTTTTCCCCTTTTATTTATTGGTTCTTATCTTTCTGGTCATTAGTTCTGATCTTACTGCATATGTTTTTATTTCAAGTTTCCTAAATCCTTTCCTGGAAAACAGTCAGAGGACACAAGCCAATCACTGAATAGATTTTTCCCATACAATAAGAAAGTTACAAAATAGTGCTCCTCTCAAAGGTATGAATGCTAAAGAGTATGAATGCTATATGTTGGCCTCTCTTCTACCTCATCCAAGAACCAGAGCAGATTCTCAAGAGGTGAAAGAGAGCTTGAACGCTAATGTCAGTACAATCAGAAGATCACAAATAATTCTGAATACATATTTCTTTGGTGTTGGAGGGGGTGGAGAGAACAAAGCATGGACCTGCAATCCAGGAAGGAAGAATATCTCAGTGAATTGAGCAAGGCTCCACATCTAAGCTAGGAGTTCAGTCAAAACAAATACTTCACGTAAGGTGGCTTTTTAGGGCACCAGAATCAAAAAAAAAAAAAAAGGGGGGGGGGGCGAGAGAGAGAGAGAGAATGAGGTAGAAGGCAAATGCTGATAATTGTTTCTTTGCCTAAGATTCTCTCCCATTTCCAACCACATTCCAATCTTACATCTTTGCTGCCTACTGAAAAACTCCACTTGGTTATGCGACCCTCACCTCAAACTCAACATGTTCAAATCAGGTTTCATTTCCCTGTCAATCTTTCTCTCACCTAATTCCTTACTAGTTAAAAGCATTATCCAGATGTAAAAGTCCTGGAGTCATTCTTTTTTTATTTCATGGAATCCTTAATTTTTGTACTCCAACTTCCTACAACTAAGATCTACTGCCGTTCAACAAATATTTACTGCGTGCCTATGATGCACCAGACACTTTCTATGCCCTTGTGATTCGGTGGGAACAAAACAGAGATATCCATTTTCATAAACTTATATTCTAGTAGGAAGAGGGAAACAACAGACAGAGTAAATAAGTAAATACGGTTAAGTAAGTACAGGATCTCAGAAGGTAGTAAATGTTACAAAAAAAGAAAAAGCAGAGTAAGATAATGGCAATTTAAAAAAAGGGTGGTCAGGGTAAGTCTCATTGAGAAAAAGGTGACATTTGAGCAAAGATGTGGAAGAAGTAAGGGAGGAGGCTGTGCGGATATGTGGGGAAGAGCAGAGGCAAAGGGACAGCCCTGCAAAGGCCCTACTACCAGCTCCTCCGATTTCTTTGAAATGTCATAAAAACACGTCAGATTAAAACCACTCACCTGATTTTTAAGGCCCATAATTCCTTGAACCCATCCTCTAAATCATGAACCTCCACTCCTCCCTTTAAAATTCTTGGAACTTAACATGCTCCTTCTTCATATGCATCATCCTCCCCTACCTAGGAGAGCTTTCTCTCTGCCCCAATCTAAACTCTGTCCATCCCACAAGGCAGGGGATCAAGTCCTACCACTTCTATAAAGCAGTGCCTATGGCTGCTATTACTGAATCTGTATTTATCATATTTCCCAAGTATCATATTTCTCTATTTTATTTTTTTTTAATGTTTATTTATTTTTGAGAGGGAGAGACGGACAGACACAGAGTGCAAGCGAGGGAGGGACAGAGAGAGGGAGACACAGAATTTGAAGCAGGCTCCAGGCTCTGAGCTATCAGCACAGAGCCCGATGCAGGGCTCGAACCCACGAACCGTGAGATCATGACCTGAGCCAAAGTCTGATGCTCAACTGACTGAGCCACCCAGGCACCCCCCAGGTATCATATTTCTTAAAGGAAGTCAGCCTCTTTCTCTACTTCCCACTGTGTTGGTCACTACAAGCTGAAGCTCTTTGCAACTTAAAAACACTTTTATTAGCTTTGATAAACTACTGAAAGAGATAGAATGATTTTTTTAATGACTTTATTATACTAAAAAAAACCCATGGGGAATGGATGAGTCAAAGAGTTAATGATGGACAGTGATAGCTTTTTTCTTTTCTCTAATTCAAATTTTCAGCTATTTTCAAGGCTGTGGTTATGTTACTTTAAGAAGCAAAGAGTGTGCTATGAAAATATATAAATCAATACAAATAGTGTGTGATCAACTATCATTAGACTCATCAGAGAGATTAAAATTACCTAAAAATATAAGTCAAAGACTGCAAGCATCTGAGTAACTTGCAGTTGCAAAGAGGCACACTATAATTAAGACAAGCTGAAGCAAATTCTCATGGTTGAAAAAAAAGAAGAAAAAAAAAACCCCTTCCTGATGAAGTGACCGAAACAAGATATTTACTGTATACAAAAGCAACATGATGTGCAGGAAAGAGTACACCCTCTGAAAATGTTCAAGTGCAGGTCCCACCACTTATTAACATCATGACCTCAGTTTCCTGGTCTGTAAAATGGAAACACAGAAGCTCTTCCTTTTACAAACTTTCACAGATACAAACTAAGTTCCAGTCTGAGCAAAATCCTGTTAACTCTGCCTACTGGAGTTAGTGGTAATGCACAATCATTCGAACCTCAGTGGTTGGACTGTTACTAGCCTACAGATCTCTATTCTATCTGAAGCAGTATCTTTTTTTATAAATATATCTATGACTAAAAGATGAAAGAATATTGACATCTTTGAATAACATGTAAGATAGCTGAAAAGAATCCTGGGTTTGAACCAATGTCATCAGGGCACCTGGATGGCCCAGTCAGTTAAGTATCTGATGCTTGATTTTGGCTCAGGTCATGATCTCATGGTTTATGAGATCGAGCCCCGTGTTGGGTTCTGTGCTGACAGCACGGAGCGTGCTTGGGATTCTCTCTCCCTCTCTCTCTGCCCCACTTGTATACATGTTCTCTCTCTCAAAATAAACATTAAAAAAAAAAAAAACCAATGTCATCAAAATCTACAGTTAACTCTTGAGCATTGGTCACCCGGACCTAGTAACAAATGGACTTAAAAAAAAATCTTCTGGAAATTAACTGGTACATAAGTAAGAAACTTTTGTACTATTATACAACTACCATCAGCGTTGGTTCTGAGAATTAAATGAGACAAGGCAGACAGAATGCCTGGCACATTCTTATCATATATTCTTTTCAGATTGATAAATGGTACATGGACCACTGAATCTTCAAGAAATGTCAAAGTAACCTGTGTGCACCCATCTCTTGCAAGTCATAATTTTTTTTTAAGTTAGAAATCATTCTTTATAATGTGTATTCTCTGAGATTGCCAAACAGGGAGTAGCTTTCCAAAAAGCCAGATGTGATCTATGAAACTGGACCCACAGAAACTGGACCCAGACTTACTCCTCTCTCTCACTAGTGTTGGAGAAAGTGTCTGTCTAAAGCAAATAGCCTATAAGTCAACCAATCATTAAGTTCATATGAAAAAAGGGTAACCATAAGAAACCTACCTGCATCACCTGGGCCAAAACTGTAGAGCTAAAACTGGATCTCATTCAAAGTAGCAACAAATCTTAATGTTTATGCATAACAGTTGGATTTGATAATGAAGAAATTCAGTTAAGAAAGTCATTAATTACCCTAAGTATTAGAGTTAGGCCGGGTCAAGACAGACCATAATTTTTAAGATTCCAAAAGTTTTCTCAAGCCAGTTCAATGGGACAATGCATGAAAATCCCTGAGATACATGCCAGCATCTGCCCTCAATTCCAGAAGCAGGAAGCAAAGATGTGACCCAATCACATGATAATAAACCACAGTCCATCTGTTCAGAGAACTTGCATTATGTAAGCCACAACCAAGAAAGAACAGCAAAAGGCAGGCAGTTTGTCAACATGCGCAGGAGGCTCTGTGGTTTGAAGAAACATGTTCTCACATCAAAAGGGCCATCCATAAAAAAAATGGCATTTTTAAAACCCATGTCATTAGACATGAAAATATCTGATGAACTACAAAGGTACTACCAGAATGGTGTTGAGTTCAGATAACTGTTTCAACTAGGCCTAGAAGAACCTTTCAGCAAAGATCTTCTCCACATAAGCAGCCCTCCTCAGAGGAACAAGATTTACCTCCCTCTCAATTATTTTGATCATGTCAGTTCCCTATTTAATTTCAACAAAGTAGATCATCTAAAACTCTAAACCTAGACCATGCACTGCAAGGCCTCTCAATTACATCCACTTCAATTAAACCCCAAACAGCTTTACCATCTTTTAAACTACTAAAGTCTACTCTTCTCAATCAATAAGCTCTACACCAGGTCTTTTTATCAGCAATATAAAAAGGATATTGACCTTCTCTTGAGGACTTTTTAGCCCCTCCCCCACTCCATCAGAAGTCACTTTTCATAAATTCTGTAAAATTCAAGATAACTAACTTCACTTAGGTAAGTCACTCCATTAACCCTGCCCTCCCCTCCTCAAAGCCCTTCATATTTTAAAGAGCAGAAGATTTGTGGGGCGCCTGGGTGGCTCAGTCGGTTGGGCGTCCGACTTCGGCTCAGGTCATGATCTCACGGTCCGTGGGTTCGAGCCCCGCGTCGGGCTCTGTGCTGACAGCTCAGAGCCTGGAGCCCATTTCAGATTCTGTGTCTCCCTCTCTCTCTGCCCCTCCCCTGTTCATGCTCTGTCTCTCTCTGTCTCAAAAATAAATAAACGTTAAAAATTAAAAAAAAAAAAAAGAGCAGAAGATTTGGAATGAGATAATCTAAATTCCTGTCTTAGTTCTGCCTGACCCTAAGAAATTCACCTAATCTCTGATGTCATTTTTTTCCCTTATAAACCAAAGGGACTTACAACTTTCAGCATTAGAATGCTTACCCCTGGTGGGCAGTCCATAATATTATTTTCCCTTATTTATCCCACTTAGATTAGCTTTCTATTTTGTTTCCATTCACATATTACAGAGTTTTCAGAATTGGGGGAAAGAAACCGTGGTAATACATCCAAACCCTGCAGTATAAAGAACTGAACTCTAAAAAGGAACTTGCCAGTCAATAAAAGCTTTGATTCCTGCCCTGGTGTAGGCCCCAGGACAGTGGGGGACACAGCTTACTACTCATCAAATCTCCCTCTCTGCCCATTTGAATTTAAGCTACCTTTCAAAGTCAGTTCAAGTCCTAAAGTGTCCAGAAAGCCTCCCCCCATTACTTCAGCCTACATTAATCATTTCCCTCCTTGACTACTTGATGCCTCTCTGCAGGGATAATATTAAAAATATTTAACAACTGGCTCCACAATGGTGCCAACCAATCAGAAAGGATGTCTGATCAGTCAAAACACACGTGGCCCAGTGGAAATTGGTGGCTGAACATCAATCCAGTAATATCAACACAAAATAGCAACCTCAAACTCCAATACAACTTTCTCATCTGGTATTCAAAATCTCATGAATTAGGAAAAGTAGGTATGATCCAGAGTTTCTGTATAACTAGGGGTGAGGCTGAGACTAACAAGCAAATCTAATAACCAACTGCTTCTTTCATCACATTATGCAATTTCCATATTATATACACAGAAATGCCAATTAATATTGCATAAGTTGTACTTACATAAAACAGTATAAATACTAAAGGAAGGCTCAGTCAAGTGGAATTCACTTAATCAACAAGCATTTAAGTGGAACAGAATATAAAACACAGTGCTAGGTTCCAAAAGCATAAAGGAAAAGGCATAACCCTTGCCCTCTGGGTACCTATAACACATTCAAAACTATAGTTAAAGAACGGCACAGGAATGGTAGAAATAAACAACACAAACTGTAAGTACTATACAGTTCAAGGAAATAAAGAGTTCAGGAACTAAATCAGTACATGAAGACAGGACTGAGAACTTCTCTCCTCACATTCCCAAAAGGGGTAAAGTTAAATATGTAGTTAAAAGGCTAAAAAGTCAAGAGTCAGTGGGAAAACAGAAATCACCGGAATTGAGGGTTTACAGTAGTAACGAGTTGAGAATCTTTGGTTGAATACTCAGAGATGGCTTCAATCATAAGCCTCAAGTATTGCTCTAACTGCTGAATACAAATGGAAAATCTTGTAAACCCTTTGTGAGGATGGCTGAGGAAGATTAGCTTGGCAATAGCCTATACAAAAGCCTAGAGAGAAACTAGAAAGCAACTTAGAGTCAAGGGATAACAGGCAGGGCTAAACTGATGGCTGCACACAAAGAAAAGAAGAGACATTCGAGAAGCATTTATGGAGGAGTGCTTGGGTGGCTCAGTTGGTTAAGCATCTGACTCTTGATTTACGTTCAGATCATAATCTCACAGATCTCAGAGTTCTCGGGATCAAGCCCCTCATCATGCTATGCACTGACAGCACAGAGCCTGCTTGGGATTCTCTCCCTCCCTCTCTGCCTCTCCCCGGCTGGCTCATGCTCTCACACGCTCGCTCTCTCTCTCTCTCTCTCTCTCTCTCACTCAAAATAAATCAATAAACTTAACAACAACAACAAAAAAAGAGTTGGGGGTTTTAAGCATGTTTTCAAAGAAAAAACTTGCACGATGGCAGAAAGGAAACCAGACTCTCACACAGGATATATATGTGGACATACTGGTATGGTACTAATCTGTGTACTAGGGACAGGGAACCAATTTCCCTAGAGAAATCTGTTAAAGAGAGGAGAAGCTGGGCAGAGAAATACAAAACTGATAGATACCCAGACAATAAGGAATAACTGCAAGGTCTTAAACAGGAAGCTAAATTATAAATTTAAAAGTGCATTTGAGCTGCTTCAGAATTGATGAAAGATCAACATAAACAAGCGTGGGCAGACCAGTTGAGGGAGTCTAGACTACAGAGTAACAGCACCAGGATCAACTTTGTGCTGTATGCACACCAGTGTAGTCTGGAAGATTCTCCCCAGCATGGACTGAGCACTGTTCTGGATGCTAATTAAGTCCAATATTGTCAAGTGAATACATGAACACTTAGTGTGCTGGGTAGGCTAGGTGGAAAGAGTGAAGTATGCTATTCGAATTATTAGTGCTGTAGAAATGTTACTTTTGCTTGATACCTGACTATGGATTCTCCTACCTGTCCACATATTTACCTTGCCCCCACTCCTTAGGCCATTGTCAGAAAACCAGCATTTCCTCTAATGTAGGCCCAGTATGAAGGGATTCCAGGAATGGACTAGGTAGGCATCAGAAAAAAGCCAACCGGATTTTCATAGTGTGAAGACAAAACCAAAAAGGTAATCATAAAGACCAAGTGCTCATTAGAGGACTGAAAAGAAATATGGGCTACGTCAGACAGGTGTATATATTAAGGCATATAGGTTCTGGAAAGACTGAACTCTGGGTGGAAATCCTAACTCCAGCTCTTAGTAACTAAGTACTTAACCTAACCTGTTTGAAACTCAGTGTTCTCATCTATAACATGGGGCAAATGCCACAAGGCCTGAGGGTTTCATTGTGAGAACTGGATAATGTACTTTATGCATCTACATCATGGTAAGCTTTTAACAGACAGTAGCTATTACTCATAATTGGCACTCTCATTCTTGAGTTGTTTGTTTTTTAAAACATTTGGTATTCAATTTTAGAAACAGAAATGTACTTTCAATGTAATTTAGTTTCTAACACTAAGGATTCTATATTTTAGTTTCTAGTATTTTAGTCTGGATGTTAACAAAGTTTTTCACTGTTCCTTCCACGGAAGTAGGTTATTACCACATATCCCATCCTGACTTCATATTTTGGGAAAAAAGGAGCAAACAAACATTCTCCCTTGAAAACCAAAGTACACAGAGACTACTGATTCAAACTACTGTCACTCAAGAAAAGGAACATCACTAGCGATGTTCCTTCGAGGAAATAAAAGCGTTTGATCAATTCGGAGTCATTCCCATTCAAACATTCCAAACCCCGCAGAGTGAGCAAACGTTCAAGTTTCTACTACGAAAACAATCTGTAGCCTTCTGGTTACTGGATTCACTTCAACACTTCCCAGACGCACCAAAGAAGAAACATTCCGCACATCTTCGTGCCTCCTTCTTCTCACACAAAGCTTCGCGGCTCCCCCTTCCAAGAGCCACCCCCGGCTGGGGAAACAGCCCCTCTCGGCGGGGTCGGCCGGTGCCCAAAACGAGGGCACCCCCATGACCCGGGGGTCTCCCCCACACGTCGCCCCCTCCTGAGCTCGGCAGGCTCAGAGTTCATACCCCGCCCGGGAAACCTCCGGCGACCCCAACCCCGCCCCGGGCCCCGAGAACCTCGTGCGACCCTCCCGCTCGGGGTGGGGCGCCCAGACAACGCCACAAGGCGCCCGGGCTCTTCCAGGCCCGGCCGGCCGCACACCACCTCCGGCCCTCGGCCCGCGCCCCCTGGCTCCCCGCAAGGCAGTCCAGCCCTCGGACCGCTCCGCCCGACGCCACCTCCCCCGGGGAGCTGGGAGCAGGGGCGGCCGCCCGCTGCCCGGCACGTCCACCCGCGCCCAGACACACGCCCCCGCCCCGCCCCGCCCCGCCCGCGCTCCCCGCCCGTGATTCGCGTGGCGGCCGCCAGGCCAGGCCAGCCGGGCCCCGGCCCGGCGCCGCCACCTGCGCCCCCGGCCCCGCGCCATGTTTGAGAAAGAGAGATAGCGAGCCAGAGGCCGGGCCCGGCCCGCGCGCCCCGCAGCCGCCCGCCAGCCCTGCCGCGCCGCCGCTCACCCGTCGCCCCCGGGGCCAGCGTCGCCGCCGCCGCCAGCACGAGGAGGAGCAGCCGGGGACGCGGAGCAGCGGCCGCCGCCTCCATGGTCCCGCCGCCACCGCCTGTGGCCCGGTCCGGCCCGGCCGCCGCCTCGCCTGAACAAGCCCTGCCTCGCCCCACCTCCCGCCGCCGCGGCGGCCTCGCTCCGGCCCTTTGTAACTGCTCCGGGGCTGCGCGTCCATTGGCTGGCGGGCTCCCGCCGGCTCCGCCTCCCGGCTGTCTGCGAGCGGCCAAGCGGGACCAATCCCGGAGCCCCGCCCACGGGCTCGCTGGACAGCCAATCCGCAGCCGCGGGCGCCGGCCTCTGACCACGCCCCCAGACTCCCCGGGGGCCGTGCTGCCAGACCCCTGCCCCAGCTCCAGCCGCTCCCTGCTTGGAGGAGGCCGGGTAGCGGCAGGGTCTAGCGAGCCCTGCCCTGGCTTAGCCTCCAGCCCCGGAGGGCGAGGGTTGCACGAGGGGTGTGTCTGGGTGTGAGTCGCTTTCGGAAAAAGGCTGTGGCAGCTCTAACGCTCTTCTCTTGTAGCCTTCTCTCAGCACCTAAGATCTAGCACTGACCCCAACCCCACCCCGATCCCCCCTTCATGGCCCTGCACCACCAATCCTCAACACAGTCGCCCAGATCCGCGGTCGTCAGGCAGGCTTCAACTTCCATTTCCCAAATCCAAGCTTCAACTTTCAACAGCCCGCCCCCCAAGTCCTTCCTCCGTGCCTTTGATATATGACTCAGTCTTCTCCTCCCGCTGTCAGTGTCTAACCCCAACCTAGCCCACCTCTCAAATTCCAGGCCCTGAAAGTCCTCAAATCCTGGTCTCAGATCTCAGACTTAGACTTCAGATCCTGAGCTCCGACACACCCCCGAAGAGCCTCTCTCCCTTCGGAACTCAGAGCAGACCCAGAACGGGTTCCAAACCACACTCCTTTCTGACCTCCTCCTGATCCAGGTGGGAAAGGGAAGGTTCCCACCCCCACCCCCCAAGAAGGAGGACTTCCCTTCTTAGCACGCAGCACTCCTCCCGTGGCGGAGGGGGCGTAGTTAATACTTTGACTTGCCTCTGACACGCCTGCACAATAATTCTGAGGTGTCACTAGAAACCCAAATAAACTCGGCTACGTTTTCATTCTGAATTCCTAATTTACTGTGAGACGCTCCACCCACCTTCCCTCTGGGACACCAAAATGAGCTCCAGATTTGTAATTCTTCCTGTCAGACTAGTCCTCTCTTCAGACACAAACACAGCCGAGGAGGCTGTTACATAGAACAGAGAACATTTTTCCACAGAACCTTTTAAGGAGAAAATTTTATTTTCTGTGTGATTTGAGCTTGGAATTAAATAAACCTTGGTGGCAGGAATCAGAATCACCCTCCAGCATCAATTTGTAAATTAGCGCTACTCCTCGCTGAGCACTTTACCTGCCAGCAAAGACTTCCCTCCCGAGCTGTAAAAGGGTAGGTAGGGTGTTGGAGTGGAGATCTGAGACCTGCTCCATTCCCCTCCTGAACAGGATACTTATTTGAGCAAGTCAGTTAACCTTTCCGAGTCTCCATGTCTTCATCTGTAAAATGGAAACAATACCTCCTCTTTAGTGAGAGGATGTAAGATTTGGGGTTCTTCTCCCCCTCCTTCAAGCTTTACTTCTAGGCCCTCCCTCCAGCCACTGCTCTCTGACAAGTAAGCTAGGGTTCTACACTGAACCGCCGACCTAGGGATGCAGGTACTACCAAAAACAAAGCAGAGGCTGCCCTCTTGGGCAGCTGGAGAAAGCCAGTAACAAGTTCTCCTCTGGCTCCCTGCAGCGAGCAGACCAAGCAGGGAAAGACTGCCACTGGCTGGCTCTGGTCCCCATCTGCTCTCTCAGTTCCAGTTTCTTCCATGGAGATGTGGTGGGTAAGGGTCTTGTGATACCATGGGGTCTGTTAGACTGATTTTTCAGGACTCTATTCTCAGTGTCTTCCATGAAAGCTCAGGAGACATTTATTCTAAGAATGAATAAATGAATGAATGAATGAATGCTTCAACCCAGACAAGTGAAGTGTCCCCTCATGGGGTTCTCTCATTAGATTCTTCATCTCTAAAATGGAAATATTATACCTACCCCATTTATAAACAAAAGGGATTGAATCACATATCTTGAGCCCCTTAAATGATGTAATGTGTCTGGAACAGTGTCTAGAACACAGTAAATACATTTTTTTAGGACATAGTAAATATTTAGTTAATGCCATTTCCTTTGCCCAGCCCCTTCCGGCTCTGTTTGATTCTAATCAGCATTCATTTCTGTTAACCTGTACCTTCGCCTTACAGAGCCTCAGTTAATCAGTGTCAGATTATTTTCTATGACACACTTCCAGTTCCTTAATATTTTCCATGGAACTGAGAGTCTTCATTAGAAAACTGAGGAACAGGAAGGAGAAACATACTATTTTTAAATTTTATTTTCCTGATATTAGGAGGAAATTTCCATGAGCGTGGATCCATAAATAAACTACATGGGAATGGAACAATAAATGATAAGTTTAAAATCATGGTTCTCAAACTTTAAAATGTCTTCAAATTAGCTGGAGAACTTTAAAAAATGCAGATTCCTGGGTATCAGCCCCAGAGAGTCTGTATCAGTTCATCTGAAGGAGGTCCAGGAGACTGCATTTAGAACAAAGACCCCGGTGACTCTGCTGCCGGTGTCACCAGGCCACACTTCAAAAGACACTGGTTTGGAAAATGTTTCCCTGAAATTCAAGAAATAAAAATGCATATGCTTATTTCACCCTTTGAGAAAGGGAGAGCAATGGAAGAAGCCTCTGGCTTTGGAGGCCTGCAGACCCTAGCTGGAATTCTGACTCCGCCATTTATCAGATGTAGGATGCGTGTATACGCCATGATTTCTCTGAGACTTCACATTCCCCGGTGTAAAATGGAATAATGATACTGACTCATATATTTGTTGTAAGGTCTAAATGAGCTCTTGCACATGGAGAATCTCCCATAACTGTTAATTCCCGTCGCAGACTCTATAGTAACAGAGTCTGTAGGCTCTGAAAAAGGCTTGTTACTCCACCTTGATTTCATGGGGAAGAAACTGACAACCAGCCCCCAGCACGTCAGCTTCAGAGCCAGGACTAAGAGACTCTTACTCCAATGCCTTGTCCTCTGCACAATGCTACCGCTCAGTCTTTATGACAAATCCATTGTTTGCTTTTCCTTTTGGATTATTCCCTCAAGATGTTTTCTCCCAAGTAGAGAGCAGAGACAGCCGGTTGCCTAAACTACATCCATTCCTACATTCACCTTATAACAGAATCCTCATTTTGGGGGGAGGGGGGAACAGTTCACCTGGCTCAAAATCTTAATTTCCCAGGCTCCTGGCACTTAGATATGACCATGTGACAGAGTTCTGCCCAGTGAAACATAAGAAGTCTACCAGGTAGAGTTGTTGGAATGATACCGTTTTCCCCATAAAGCAGAGACAGACTCTTCACATTCTTATCTTCTTTCTGCCCAGAACACAGTTGCAATGCCTGGAGGTACAGCAGCCATTTTGTGAGCATAAGGATGATGGTCACTACTAGGAATAGTAGAGCGAAAAATGGAGAGAGTCTGGGTCCTTGATAAATTCCTTGAGCAACTGTGCCAGCTCTAAATGCTTACAAATGAAGTTCATATTACATGAAAAAAATAAACATCTTTTTTTCACCTTAAAACACTTCAATTCTAGTCGTATGCTAACTATTGTATATTTTGTTTCTATCTTATTTTTTAACTTACAAGCTATTATTCATTTGTGCCATTATCTATTACTAACTCCTGGGTTCCTAACTGAATATCAAATCACCTTAAAATTTAGTGGCTTAGAATAATAACCATATATTATTTCTCAGGAGACTGTGGGTAGGCTGTGCTGTTTTTCTCAGCCTAGGCCAATTTAAGCAGATTGCAGCTGAGCTCACATATGAGTCTGCTGTCAGGGGGCAGGTCAGCTGGGAGTTGAACAGATCTAATGGTTTAGATCAGCTCCTTTATGTGGTTTTTCATTCTGTAGCAGGATAGCCTACTTTTGTTAACATGACAGTTCAGGGATCCAAGATAATGAATGGCGGTTTACAACTGGCACATCATTTCTGCCACATCCCATTGGTTTGGGCATGAATTAGGCCAGACCCAAATTCAAAGGGTGGGGAAATAGAATCCACCTCTTCATAAAAAGAGCTGCAAAGTCACATTGCAAAGGTGTGTGGATACCAAGAGAGAAATAATGTGGCCATTTTTGCAAACACTTTTTACCACTTTTTCTGATCTTTACTTTTTTTTTTTTTTTAATCCCTAGCGTTTCCATCTCAAATCACTTTAATTCTGCCTGAAGTACATCCTTTCAAATTCCCTTTGGTGAGAGTCGACCCTGTAGCAAACAATTTTAGTTTTCATTTGACCGAGATGACAACATTTAATCCTTATTTTTGGGCAGTGTGTTCACTGGACATAGAATTCTAGATTCGTAATTGTTTTCTTTCAACAATCAAAGCTATCCTTCCACTGTTTCTGGCTTCCATTGTTGTGCATGTGAAATCAGATGTTAGTCTGTTTCTCCTTTGTAGGTACTTGGTCTTTTCTTTCTACTTTTTTTGAATAGACTTTATTTTTTCTAAATAAAAATATTTATAAATAAATATTATAAATAATAAATAAAACATTTATTTTTTAGGTTCACAACAAAATGGAGGATAAATTACATAGAGTTCCCATATATTCCCTGTCTCTTCCTAGGCACAGTCTCCCCCACTATTCATATCCCCCATCAGAGTGGTACCTTTTTTATAATCAATAAACCTGCACTGACCACGTCATTATCACCCAAAGTCCATAACTTCCATTAGAGTTCATTCCTTGTGTTGTACATTCTAGGGGTTTTAATAAATGTTTAATGGCATATGTCTACCACCCTGGTATCATACAAAATAGTTTCACAGCATATTCTGTGCTCAGCCTACTTGTCTCTCCCTCCCCCTAACCCTTGGCAATCACCAATTTTTTACTATCTCCATAATTTTGCCTTTTCCAGAATGTCATATAGTCAGAATCAAACTGTAGCCTTTTAAGATTGGCTTCTTTCACTTAGTAATATGCATTTAAGTTTTCTCCATATCTTTTCATGGCTTGATGCTTCATTTCCATTTAGCGCTGAATAATATTCTGTTCTATAGATTTACTAGAGTTTATTTATCCATTCAACCCCTGAAGGATGTCTTGGTTGCTTCCAAGTTTGGGCAATTACGGATGAAATGCTATAAACATCCGTGTGCAAGTTTTTGTGTGGACATAAGTTTTCAACTCATTTGGGTAAATACCAAAGAGCATGATTGCTGGATCATATGATAAGAGTATGTTTAGCTTTGTAAGGAACCGCCAAACTGTCTTCCAAAGTGGCTGTACCATTTTGCATTCCCACTAGCAATGAATGCGAGTCCTATTGCTCCGTATCTGGCTGCTTTTATTTAATTGAATTTTTCATCCCTAGAAGTTTCATTTGGGTCTTTTAAAAATCTTTATTTCTCCTCTCATTATGTCCACATTTTTCTTTACATCCCTAAATATCTGAAGCATATTTACAATAGCTGTTTTAATGTACTTGTTGGTTAATTCCATCTTCTGTGTCTGTTTCTGTTTACTGATATTTTGGGCTCACATTTTCCTGCCGCTTTTTATGTCTAGCAACTTTTTATTGGATGCCAGACATTGTAAATTTTAGGGTATGGAATGCTTTATTTTCCTGAGGAGTCATGATCTTTTCCTGACAGTGAGTTAAGTTACTTGCAGATTAGTTTCACCCTTCAGAGGCTTATTTTAAAATTCCTTTAGGACAAGTCCAAAATAACTATTATTTTAAGACTAATTGTGCATCATTTAGAAGGTGTGTTCTTTTTTTTTTTTTTTTTTTTTTTTTAAGAAGGTGTGTTCTTTCTGGGATCTCTGCTAAATGCTCTATATATTCTACAAGGTCTCTCTACTCTGGCTGGAGAGGACTCAATTCCTGAGCTCATCTGAACTCTGAGAATCTGTTTTATAGCTTCTCAGTAATTTTTCTGTCTTCCAAAGTTGTTCTTGCCAGCCTTGTGGGGGTCTCGCTCTCTGCATGCATAGGTTAGTATTCAGCCAAAAAGTCAAAAGGACCCCAATGTGGATTTCTCAAACTGTCTGTAGAACTCCTTCCTCACCAGAGCTCTGCCTTGCAGATTCTAGCAGCTGCGGGTTCCCTGAGCTCTGATCTCGAGCTCCTCAAATCAGAGGAAATGCTGGGCAACTGTGTTTGTTATTCATTTACATATCATCTTCTGTGAAGTGCCTGTCCAACTCTCTTGCTCAAGTCTTATATTTATAGGGGTTACCTGTATAATCTGGATATGAGGCCATTGCCAAATGTGTATATAGTAAATATGTTTTGCTCTGTTATTTTACTGATGTTGTTTTAAAAGTGCAGCAGTTTTAATTATTCCTCTTTTATAGATAGTTCTTTCTGTGTTCTGTCTAGAAAAAAATTGTCTACCCTCAACCACAAAGATATTCCTCTTCATTTTCTTCAAGTTGCTTTAAAGTTTTAGCTTTTACACTTAAGTCTTTAAGCTACCTTGAATTAACTCTTGTATAAGATGTGAGGTGTGAGTCAAGGTTTAATTTTTTCCATACTGACATTCCGTTGATCATACTGACATTCAGTATGATTTGCTGAAAAAAGTTTTCTTCCCCTTTTAAACTACATTGGTACCTTTGTCAAAAATCATGTGACTGTATATTTGTCAGTTTATTTCTGGACTCGTTTCTTTTACATTGGTCTAATTGTCTATCTTAATGCCAGTTTCACTCTCCTGATTACTGTACTTTATGGGAAGTTTTAAAATCATGTAGAGTTTGCCTCCCAACTTTGTTCTTCTTCACCATTGTTTTGCTCACTGTAAGAAGTAAATTGTAATGATAGCTTGTCAATATCTACAAAAAAGCCTGCTAGAATTCTTACTGAAATTGCATTGAAACTGTAAATTCAGATTCTGGGAGAACTGACGTCTTTATAATATTGATCATTCTAATCTGTATGCATGGTATATGTCTCCATCTACTCAGGTCTTTAATTTCTCTCAACCAATGTTTTATAGTTTTTGTTGGTAGAAGTCATCATAACACTTGTTCAATTTATTTCTAGCTACATTTTTATGTTATTATAAATGAATTTCATTTTCTAATTGCTTCCATTAAGTTTTCTAAAATTTTTAATTTTAATTCTAGTTAGCTAACATACTGTATTATATTAGTTTCAGGTGTGTAATGCAGTGGTTCAACAATTCTGTACATGACCCGGTGCTCATCACAAGCATGCTCCTTAATCTTCATCACCTATTTCACCCATCCCTCCACCCACCTCCCCTCTGGTAACCATCAGTTTGTTCTCTGTAATCAAGAATCTGGTTTTTGGGTTGTTTCTTTTTTTCTTTGCTGCTTTGTTTTCTTTCTTAAATTCCACATATAAGTAAAATCATATGGTATTTATCTTTCTCTGACTATGTCACTTAGCAGTGTACTCTCTAGGTCCATCCATGTTGTTGCAAATGGCAAGATTTCACTCTTTTTTATGGCTGAGTAATATTGCAATATATCTCAATCTCTATCTATCTATCTACCTATATATCTATCTACACACACACACACACACACACACACACACACACACACCCGCACCCCGCAACTTTATCCATTCATCTATCAATGGGCATTTGGGCTGCTTGCAGAATATGGCTATGGTAAATAATGCTGCAATAAACATAGGGGTGCATGTATCCCTTTGAATTAGTGTTTTTGTATTTTGGCAGTAGATACCCAGTAGCGCAATTACTGAGTCATAGGGGAGTTCTATTTTTAACTTTTTGAGGGACCTCCATACTGTTTTCCACAGTGGCTGCACCAATTTGCATTCCCACCAACAGTGCACGAGAGTTCCTTTTTCTCCACGTCCTTGCCAACACCTGGTGTTTCTTGTGTTGTTGATTTCAGCCATTCTGACAGGTGTGAAGTGATACCTCATTGTAGTTTTTGATTTGCATTTCCCTGATGATCAGTGATGTTGAGCATCTTTACATGTGTCTGTTGGCCATCTGGATGTCTTCTTTGGAGAAATGTCTGTTCATGTCTTCTGCCATTTTTTTAATTGGATTGTTTTTGGGGATGTTTTTTGAAATATTTTGGATACTAACCCTTTATCAGATATGTGATTTGCAAATATCTTTCCCCATTTCATAGGTTGTTTTCTAGTTTAGTTGATTGTTTGGTTTTTTGTTTTTTGTTTTTGTTTTGTTTTGGGCTTTTTTTTTTTTTTGGTGTTTTGTTTTGTTTTGTTTTTGCTGTACAGAAGCTTTGTATTTTGACGTAGTCCCAGTGGTTTACTTTTGTTTTTACTTCCCTTGCCTTGAGAGACATGTCTAGAAAAATGTTGCTACAGCCAATGTCAGAGAAATCACTGCCTGTGGTCTATTCTATTTTTATGGTTTCAGGTCTCACATTTAGGCTCTTAATCCATTTTGAGTTTATTTTTGTTATAGGTGAGAAGGTAATCCAATTTCATTCTTTTGCAAGTGACTGTCTAGTTTTATCAACACCATTTGTTGAAGAGACTGTCTTTTTACCATTGCATATTCTTGCCTTCTTTGTTGGAGAGTAATTGTCCATATGATCATGGGTTTATTTCTAGGTTCTCCCTTCTGTTCTATTGATCTATGTGTCTATGTCTGTGCCAGTACCACACTCTTTTGATTATTACGGCTTTGTAGTATATCTTGATATCTGGGAATGTGATACCTCCAGTTTTGTTCTTTTTAAAGATTGCTTCAGCTGTTTGGGGTCTTTTATGGTTCCATACAAATTTTAGAATTGTTTGTTCTAGTTCTTTGCAAAACGCTGTTGGTATTTTGATAGAGATTGCATTAAATGTGCAGATTGCTTTGAGCATATGGACATTTTAACAATATTTGTTCTTCCAATCCATGAGCACGGAGTTTCTTTCCATTTTATTTGTGTCATCTTCAATCTCTTTCATCAGTATTTTATAGTTTTCGGAGTATAGGTTTTTTACCTCCTTGGTTAAGTTTATTCCTAGGTGTCTTATTATTTTTGGTACAATTGTAAAGGGGATTGTTTTTCTTAATTTCTATTTTTGCTACTTTATTATTAGTGTCTAGAAATGCAATGGACTTCTGTATATTGATTTTGTATCCTGAAACCTTACTAAATTAATTTATCAGTTCTAGTAGTTTTTTGGTGGAGTCTTTAGAGTTTTTTATATACAGTCTTTAGAGTTTTTTATATACAGTTTTTTATATACAGTATATTTTTATATAATAGTGAAAGTTTTACACCTTCCTTAGCAAATTGAATACATTTATTTCTTTTTCTTGTCTGATTGCTGTAGCTAGGACTTCCAATACTATGTTGAATAAAAGTGGTGAGAGTGGATGGACATCATGTCATGTTCCTGACCTTAGGGGGAAAGCTCTCAGTTTTTCACCATTGAGGATGATATTACCTGTGGGTTCTTCACATATCGTCTCTATTGTGTTGACGTATGTTTCCTCTAGATCTGCTTTGTTGAGGGGTTTTATCATGAATGGATGTTGTACTTTGTCAAATCGTATCCTTTCTTTTATACTTTCTCTTGTTGATGTGATGTATCAAGTTGAATGATTTATGAATAATGAACTACACTTGCATGCCAGGAATAAATCCCGCTTGACTGTGGTGGATGATTTTTTTTAATGTATTGCTGAATTCAGTTTGCTGATATTTTGTTGATGATTTTTGCATCTATGCTCATCAGAGATATTGGCCTGTGGTTCTCTTTTTTGTTGTGTCTTTTTTTTTAAATTTTTTTTTCAACGTTTATTTATTTTTGGGACAGAGAGAGACAGAGCATGAACGGGGGAGGGTCAGAGAGAGAGGGAGACACAGAATCGGAAACAGGCTCCAGGCTCCGAGCCATCAGCCCAGAGCCCGACGCGGGGCTCGAACTCACGGACCGCGAGATCGTGACCTGGCTGAAGTCGGACGCTTAACCGACTGCGCCACCCAGGCGCCCCTCTTTTTTGTTGTGTCTTTATCTGGTTTTCATATAAGGGTAATGCTGGCCTCATAGAATGAATTCAGAAGCTTTCTTTCCTCTTCTAGTTTTTGGAGTAGTTTGGGAAGAGTAAGTATTAGCTTTTCTTTAAATGTTTGGTAGAATTCACCTGTGAAGCTGTCTGGTCCTGGGATTTTGTTTGGTGGGAGGTTTTTTGTTGTTGTTAACTGATCAATTTCATTGCTAGCAATCAGTCTGTTCAAATGTTCTGTTTCTTCCTGATTCAGTTTTGGGAGGTTATATGTTTCTAGGAATTTATTTCTTCCAGGTTGCCTAATTTGTTGGGATATAATTTTTCATAACATTCTCTTATAATCCTTTGTATTTCTGTAGTGTTAGCTGTTATTTCTTCTCTTTCACTCCTGATTTTGTTTATTTGAGTCCTCTCCCTCTCTCTAGATGAATCTAAAGATTTATCAATCTTGTTGATCTTTTCAAAGAAACAACCTGGTTTCATTGATCTGTTCTATTGTTTTTTATTTCATTCATTTCTGCTCTAATCTTTATTATTTCCTTCCTTCTACTGGTTTTGGGTTTTATTTGTTCTGCTTTTTCTAGATCCTTTAGGTGTAAGGTTAGGTTGTTTATTTGACATTTTTCTTGCTTCTTGAGGTAGGCCTGTTTTAGTATGAACTTCCCTCTTAGAACAGCTTTTGTTGCATCTTAAATTTTTTACCATTGTGTTTTCATTTTCATTTATCTCCATGTATTTTTAGATTTCCTCGTTGATTTCTTGGTTGACCCATTCATTGTTTAGTAGCAGGTTATTTAACCTCCATGTATTTGTTTCCATTAAGTTTTAATTTTTTTTAATAGAAGTTGTATTTGAATCTTTCCCAATTCTATTTGGTCTTCCTTTATTGTTCCTTGTTTCCAACATGTGTTTTTCAATTTGGCTTGTTTTGTTTTGTTTTGTTTTGTTTTACAGCATTTAAAGCATTGGTATGTTAAAAAAAAACACAACAATCATAGTTACTTCATAATTGTGTTTGTATATGATGATTCAAGCATATGAAATCTTGTGAGTCTATTTCTGTGTCTGTTGTTTCTCATTTATAGTGCCTCTGCATACACATTGTTCTTTTTATTGAAAGCTGTGCATTTTCTTCAGAATTTTGTTTAAAAATTTTTTTTCAGGGGCGCCTGGGTGGCGCAGTCGGTTAAGCGTCCGACTTCAGCCAGGTCACGATCTCGCGGTCCGTGAGTTCGAGCCCCGCGTCAGGCTCTGGGCTGATGGCTCAGAGCCTGGAGCCTGCTTCTGATTCTGTGTCTCCCTCTCTCTCTGCCCCTCCCCCATTCATGCTCTGTCTCTCTCTGTCCCAAAAATAAATAAACGTTGAAAAAAAAAATCCAAAAATAAATAAACATTGAAAAAAAAATTTAAAAAAAAATTTTTTTTCAATGTTTATTTATTTTGAGAGACAGAGAGAGACAGAGTGTGAGTAGGAAAGGGGCAGAGAAAGAGGGAGACACGGAATTCAAAGCAGGTTCCAGACCATGAGCTGTCAGCACAGAGCCCGATGCGGGGCTTGAACCCACGAACCGTGAGATCATGACCTGGGCTGAAGTCGGACACCCAACCAACTGAGCCACCCAGGCACCCCAGAATTTTATTTGTGATAATTCTTTAAGGTCTGAGGTAAAGGTACGTTCTTCTATCGAGGATTTGCATTTGTTCTTGTAACCTGTACCCCTACCAGTCTCAGGTTACTCTAACAAATTATTGGGTTGAATTTTTTTTATTTGTTTATTGTTTAGAGCACACAGGTGATACGAATTTGGGCTTTAGACTGCATGAGGGACAGTTTATGCTTCCAGAGTCTCTGTGATAACATTATTTTTCTTTTTTTGCTCCGCATTCAAGTTCTTGCAATTCCCTGCTGGTTGATGGGATTAGTGGTTATTTCTGGTTCACCTTCTCACTGGGAGTGTAGACCTTTGGGGTCTCATCTTCATGGAAGGGGTGCCCAGAGGCTTTGGATGGCCCCTGATCTTTGTACTCTGTGATTCCCTGTATTCTATGAGACCAGACATCAGAAGCTCAAGTTAATCTGGTTCAATAAGTGCCCTCAGAGCAACAGCCAGCCACAGTGCTCCAATTTCCATGATGAGCTCCTTCTTTCACTTAGTACTTTGGCCGAAGAATCTCTTAGTTTCTTTCCCCCTGATACATGCAGTTAGGAAGATATATTTCCCCAGCATTTTTAGGTTTATTCCATGGGAGGGTCAACCCATCAATTATCAGGAATGAAACTCGTGCTATCTAACCTCCTATTGCACAGGCATCTTCAAAATTACTATCAAATTTTCTGCTGCAGCATAACACAGTTGTTACTGTTATAAGTACCAAAGGGAATTCAAACAAAAGCTATTTGGCCAATACAGTGTAAAAGAAATTCAGCTTCTGGCATTGTCTCTGCTGCTTCTCAAGCATTAAAAATATGCTCACAGGCTGTCTATCCTACTCGCCTCTGTCAAGCTGGTTTCCCCAAATGCTTGGGTTGCTTTAAGAAAATGTTTTGTTTTGTGTTTTGTATTGTTTTGTTTTCATTCAGGCTTTTGTTGTGGATGTCTACTTTTAAACACACTATGGATAAAGAACTTGTCCTATGGATACTTCCTCTGCTTTGGGGACTTTATTTATTTGTGAATGTTTGATTCATTTTATAAATCCCCCATTGATCCTGGAAAACAGAAGTGGACCCTTTTGTACACGTGAATTTTTGTGTTGTGTATGTGTGCATATTTAATCCTGGTAGTTAACCTTTGCTTAATTTTGGTTGCTTGATCTGTAAAGACACAGATGTGCATTAAGCTCTCCCCGCTGCTTTCCCTGCCTCCCCAGAGACACATCCTCTGGCTTTCACCACCCTCCTTAACTCAGCGTAGAACTAAAAGGTAACGCCAACTTCCTGGCCCCTGTGAGTTAGGGCTGAGGGCTAGCAGGCCTGAACCATCTTCTCTCTCACCTTGAGAAGCAGTCCCACGGCTGCGGACCGTGGCTGTGTTTGTACCAGTCTTGCCCTCAGACAGTTGGAAAGTAAGCAGTCCCAACCTCCCTCTCGGGGCCTCAGCTTCCAGTGGGATGACAACTAGGTTTCTGCCTTGTTCCCATGTCTAGGCTGAGCTGAGTGGATGAGGCGTGCCGCTGCAGGAGCCAGGCTCCGAGAAGCATCTCATTTGAGTCCAAAGCAACGGCCCGGGAGATTTAGGAGAGATTTCAATGAGCCTGAGCAATGGATGAGCACTGCTCAGGTAAGGGCACCCCATGCCCACATCACCAACTCTGACCTCCAGAGTACAGGTCTCGGCTCCTTCAGGCCCCAAAATGTAACCCAAACTCCTTCCTCATTTCTAGTAAGACAGTTGAGACAACTAGGTACTTTCCAAAGGAATTTAACTGTGAGGCTTAAGGAAATGAAAGAAGAAAATGCTGTAGACCCCCAAGCTTATAGAACCTGTGTGCCTCAGCTTCTGGAAGGTTCTGCGTCACACCCTATTTGAGAGTTCCATTTATAGATGACTCCATATTATATGAGACGGGCTCCTTCGCCCTAATCCCAACAAAAAGCCAGTGTGTGTGTCGGCGGGGGCAGGGGTCAGGCTCCCTGAGTGCACTGCTTTCTCTCTCCCAGCCCTCATGAGCAGGGTGGTGTGGGGAAAGATAGGAGCCCCCGGAAGGACAGGACTAAAGCATGAGGTCTTTCCACGCAAATGTTCTTCTTTCCTCTCTCAGACATGAGTAGGTCACCTCCTTCCAGCCCAGCCCTTTTTTTCCTTCTAGGTGCTCACAGTTAAGTGAGGGAGATGGCTGCATACAGTTTTCACTTATTGTGGGATCTTAACTGCAGCATCACTGGACCACCTCCCAACTCCTGCATCATGTTTCATCCCAAGAGGAAACGGTCTGACTTCCCAAAGCACACACAAGAAGTCGTTTACATTGCCGTTGAAAATAAAATTTTTAGTGGTGCCAGAAAGAGTACATTTAAAAGACAAAATGTGGCCTCTGCCGCCCTATCCTCTTCCTCCCTTCCGACAGGCCCCTGCCCATTCGAACGTCTATGCAGTTAGCCTTCCCCCTCCACTTCTCCCACTACCCAGATCTCTGCCACAAAAGCCCTGTGTGTCTGGTGGGCAAATGTAGACGAGGTCTTGGCAGGCTGCCAGAGAGGGCAGGCAGGGCAGTGGCTGTTGTTAGTGTCCACCGTGGTGCAACAGGACAGGTGCGGCCCTGGTGGCCGTCTTCCCTCTCACCACTCTTTCCTCTGTCCCCAAGCGCTATTGCTCCCCAGGATCTGTCCCAGGTCTTCTCATTTTGACTCAATTCACACCACTTCCTGGACAACCTCAAATGCTCCCCTGGCTTCCCCTGGCGCGGACATGCTGATGACTCTCAAATCCGTTTCCCCAGGAATTCAGCTCCTAAGTGCCCAGGTTCTTCCAACCTGTAAGCCACTCCTTGGGGGAACCCAGAGCTTGAGAGAGACCTCTGGTCAACTACAAAGCTCTCTTTAGGGCAGCAAAACCATAACTTTTCTAAGTAGGTTATTGATGATGTAGTTTGGAAGTCACCCTGTGTCTTGTTTGTTTTTTGGTCTCTCCTCCCTCCCCAGCAAGTTCTGGCCCGGGATGGGGCTGGGGCTGACAGTGAATAGCCTTTTTGTGTTTCCGACCAGATTGGGCATCTCCAAAGCATTTATTTGTAAGGTTTTCGGGCCCATCAGAGGATCTGGTTGGATTCCCTAAGAGGCAGATCCCTGGATTAATTGCGTCGGTCATGTGTCCATTCACTGTGGCCGTGGGGTAACATATCTTAGTTTAGGTCTAGGACTACTGCCCGTCCATGAACCAATCACGGTGGCAACTGATTGGGATTCTGGCAACTGGTTTAGGTCAGTCCATGGATACTCCCAGAGCCCACCCTAACCACAAGGCTATCCCACCATGGTGAAAGAGGGAATAGGTGGCAAGTTAGCAAGGCAGCCAATGTCCCCTGCAAAGTTCCTCTTGAGCAATGGCTTGCAAACATTTTCTGTACATGATCCATAGTAAGAAATACACTTTATGTTGTGACCCAGTATCTGCCCCCACCCCCCACACACGGCTTTCACAAAACTTCCACAAAATACTATTTACCCTTTGCTTGCTACAGGCAACACATGGTGAAATTTTGTGGTCCTGGCTTCTTGGCCAGGTAACACCTAATTCTATCGTGGTTTTTTAAAAATCCTGGTCTAAACGCCCAAGACTGATTTCACAACTCGCTAGTGGGTCAAAGCCCATGGTTTGACAAATGCTATTCTGAAGGTTTACATACACTACTTGCATAGTTTAAATGGTTGTTAAATGCGTCATAAATTCTCCAGGAATTTAACAGGGAAATGTGTATGGACGTGGAAGTTGAGGAAGTTGAGTTAATGGAGAGTACAAAGTCATTAAGCATACGGGGGTGGTGCTTGTCACTTATAACTCAGAAAGAAGGCCCTGGGAGTAGGGATTTTTGAATTCCAATGTAGGACTCTAGCTTCAAGTAGTAATCAGTCTATGGGACTTTCCTCCCAAATAGATCAGATTTATGGCTATGAAGGACTTCTCTGAAGAGGCTGTATGGGCATGCAATCCAGCTGGGTGCCCTGAGATGTTTTGTTCCGTGATTTTTGTTACCCAGAACCAATTCCAACCTCTGACCAGACTTCTTCAGCCCCTTGGTGACTGGATTATAGTGAGAAGACGATGCTTTTTGGTCATGCGAGGGCCAGGCTCAGCACCTGTTGTACGCAGGATGTGTCTGTGCACCTGGGGGGGTATGTCAGGGGAGTGAGGATAAATAGGCAATGTACCCAGGTACACAACGTTAAATGACATCCACAAGTATATATTTTTAAGGATACGTTAATATGATAACACAATTCAGAAGAGTGGTTTAGTAGGTTGAGAGAGAGAGAGATAGGGAAAGGACACAGGAGGGTCTTCAACAGGGATGGTAACATCTTATTTTTCAATCTAAGTGGCAGATACATGGCTGGTTATTTTATTATTCGTTAAACTTTAAAGATGCAATGAACGCACACACACACACCTATTGGCATTTGTGACAAAAAACAAAATAAGCCATGGAGTCCATGCTCCATGAGCCCACAGACTCAAGCGGAAGACAGACATAATCACAACAAATATATTATACACTGAGATAATAAGAAATAGAAAGAAGAAATTCATTCTGGCTATCTATATGACCTTGGGTAAGTCATTTTATTTCCTGAAGCCTGGCTCTCTTCAGATACATTTGCTACACAGATAGATAAATGCACGCGCACACACCCACACACACACACACACACACACACACACACACATAATAAGTTTATGGTGAGACTCCATTGATATGTAACGCATGAGAAAATGTCTGACGCGCCGTGAAACACTGTAAAACCTGTGAGATAATATTATCACTCTGGGCGTCTTTGCAACTGCTTATTTCTTCTGTGAAACTGCTATCCCACACAGTTTTGTGCTCGAGTGGCAGTCTGAAGGAAGCAGGTTGTAAGTGACTGTAAATTATTCTCAATCGAACATATTTTGTGTCTAGCACAATGAGGGACAGAAATAAAGACGGCACCGGCTACTACTGAATAGCTTGTGATCACCAGAACAGGGCCTTGGAGCTTCAGAGACCCCTGGGATGACAAGTCTAAGGGGACTAGGACTTTGAACTTGTGGGCTATGAGGGGTTAGTGTTGAGAGGAGAGTACTATGCCTCCCCTTTCCTAGGGGCTCTTTCAGTCCAGCTAGTAGGCCCCCCACTGCCATTACCACACGGGGCCCTGGCAGGTGTGCACCTCCTTCGTGCTCGGGCCTAAACATGGACACGAATCCTTCCCCCGGCTCTTATCAGCCTAAGAAAGCACAAGAAGACTGTGGCTTCTGATGCTGCCAGGGGAGGCTCCCTTTCAGGATTCCCAGGCCCTGTCCTTGCCCCTCTGCCATATGAGACCTCTGATGCCAGCCAGACAGCAGTATGGCTCTGCAGCCTCCTTGCTCAAAGTCCTGATTTCCGGCCACTTGCCATCGCCGCGTGAGCAGTTCCACCCCAAGGTTTGGAGGGGTGTTCTCAGGAAGAATGTGAAAATTCACTATTAAGCCTTAGGAGTCTAGGTTCAAGGACACTCCAGGCAAACTGACTCCTGAACTTAGGCTCCGAACATTGTCTCTCTCAGCATAGAGTATGTCCCAGAGATTAGCGGAGACTGAAGTCCCAGGTTGGAGTCAGGTAGTTTGTCAGTCAGAATCCCAGCTGAACAGGTGACACGTACAAATGGGGTAATTTGAGGAGCGTTTGATGAAAAGACTATTTTCAAAGGGACGGCAGGGTATGGAGAAACCAACCACAAGGGAGAATGTAGAAGCCCAAGGCTCACGGAGGCACCAATAACAGCAGCCCAGCCTGAATGGGTGCAGGGAGGAGGAGCTGTGGGAGTGTGCAGAGGGGGGCCCGTGTAGGGAGCCACTTGACTGGAGTGGTGCTTTTCAAGGGAGGGATGCAGCAGAGCCCAAGACAGGAAACCCTGCAAATAAGTACCCTGACCTCACACCCCTCCCTCCCTTCCATCCGGAGCTACTCGGCTAGCCCAGCTGGAAGCCAACATACAAGGGAACCCGCCGCTGTACTGCGGATGCTCTGCAGGGCACAGAGCCTGGTGGGTCTGGAGGGTCAACTGACCCCCAAAGCCTCACTGTGAAAAGTGAGGGGCAGGGTGATGGGGGCGCTGGTCTTGAGCAGCACAGCCCAACAGTCAAGATGGGGAAACACCAGAGATGACAAAAACACACACAAGCAGTCGATTCAGGGAGACCACCCTCAGACCATGGGAATTCAGAGGTTGAGAAGGCCATTGGGAGGCCGGGGCACGTCCTTGATGGCTGAATTCAAGTGTCCTGTGTCTGAACGAGGACAGAGGCACATCTTTGCAGAGATATTTTTGGCATGCAAGAATCGAATTCATTTAGCAATTTCACTTGCAGCAGCAGGTTGAAATTTCTCATCAACTGTTTTCAAGGACATTTAGAAGCAAATGTGCAGCGGACACTCCGTGATTTACTTTATGAAGCAGTCTTGAATGACTTAATGGAAAGATCCTGGTGTAACAATGCAGAAGACCTCTGTGTTAGACTTCACTTTGCCTCAAACTCACTAAGGTCCTTTAAATCACTCTCTCCCCCTCTCTGGGCCTCAGTTTCCTTTTCTGCAGTGTGACAGGGTTGGCTGCGATCTGTAAGATCTCTTCTGATTCTAGCATGCTGATTTTCTTTTTTTTTAAATTTTTTTTAACGTTCATTTATTTTTGAGACAGAGAGAGACAGAGCATGAATGGGGGAGGGTCAGAGAGAGGGAGACACAGAATCTGAAACAGGCTCCAGGCTCTGAGCTGTCAGCACAGAGCCCGACGCGGGGCTCGAACTCACGGACCGCGAGATCATGACCTGAGCCGAAGTCGGCCGCTTAACCGACTGAGCCACCCAGGCACCCCTAGCATGCTGATTTTCGTATAAACTGTATGACACATCGGTCTTGGCAGTGACTTTTTGGAGATAGAAAACCAGAAATTCCGGCAACAAAAGCAAAAATGAACACGTGGCACTACACTAAATGCTAAAAACTTCTGCTGGGCAAAGGAAACAATCAACACAGTGAAACGGCAACCTACGGAATAGAAGATATTTGCAAATCCTATATCTGATAAGGGTTTAATATCCAAAATATATAAGGAACTCATACAATTCTACAGCAAAAACAAACAAAATAAAACCCTAATTTTAAAAATGGGCAAAGGACCAGAATATACATTTTACCAAAGAAGACATATAAATGGCCAAGAAGTATATGAAAAGGTGCGTGATATCCCCAATCATTGGGGAAATGCATGTCAACACTACAATGATATATCACCTTACACCTGTTAGGATGGCTATTATCAAGAAGACGAAAGATAACTAGTATTAGAGAGGATGTGAAGAAAAGGGAACTCTTGTACAGTATTGGTAGGAATGTAAATTGGTACAGTCTTTATGTAAAATAGTATGGAGGTTCCTTGGAGAATTAAAAATAGAACTACCATATGATCCAGCAATCCCTCTTCTGAGTATATATCCATAGTAAATGAAATCAGTACCTTGAAGATCTATTTGTGCTCCCATGTTCATTGCAGCATTATTCACAACAGCCAGGACATGGAAACTGATTAAATGTCTGTCGATGGTTGAATGGATGAAGAAATTACTGGAGTCGCCTGGGTGGCTCAGTCAGTTAAGCATCTGACTTCGGCTCAGGTCATGGTCTCATGGTTCATGAGTTTGAGCCCACGTCAGGCTCTGTGCTGATAGCTCAGACCCTGAAGCCTGCTTCGGATTCTGTGTCTCCCTCACTCTCTGTCCCTCCCCTGCTTTGCTTCTCTCTCTCTCTCTCTCTCTCTCAAAAATAAATATGTAAAAAAATTTTTTTTAAAGAAATTACTCTGTGTAATTTATGTATGTACACACACACACACACACACACACACACACACACACACACTGGAATATTGTCCAGCCTTTAAAAAGGAGATCCTGCCATTTACAACAACATGGATGAACCCGGAAGACATTATATTAAGTGGAATAGGCCAGACACAGAAAGAAAAATACTGCATGATCTCACTCACATGTGGAGTCTGAAAAAAGTCGAATTCATAGAAGTAGAAGGTAGAATGGTGGTTCCCAGGGGTGGGGAGGCAGAGGAAATGGGGAGATGTTGAGCAAGGGGTACAAAACTGCAATGACGAGGAATGAATATGTTCTATAGATCTAATGTACAGCATGGTGACTATAGTTAATAATATTGTATCGTATACTGAAAATTTGCTCAGAGTAGATCTCAGGTGCTCTCACCACATACACTCACACACACACACACACACACACACACACACACACAAGTGGTTACTATGTGGAGAGACGGATATGTTAATTAGCTTAACTGTAGTAATCTTTTCACTATGTATATGTATGTCAAAATGTTGTACACTTTAAATATACACAGTTTTATTTTTTTAAAAAAGAACCAGTCCTGACATATCAGCACAGCCAACTTGGCAGCCACTGTGTGATTCCATTTTGTAAGTTACAAAATTGTTTCTTTGAAGTCTCTCTTTAACATTGCTCCATTTCTCTGATGCAGCAAGAAGGCAAGGGAAAATAATTGCTTTCCAGTGGACTCATGCCCATGAAAACAAACCCAAGCGTACTGCTGCTAAAAAGAATCCAGTCTGCCACACTTCCTATTTATTTGGCTTTGGAGAACTGGACAGAGCAGAACTGAGGCAGGCGTGATACACCGTATTGAGTCATCATCACCTGAAGTGGCTTCCACCTCCCAGAGCCTCCTGCTGGCTGGCGAGAAGGCAGGGCCTCCGTTTGCCACCCTCCCCTCCATCCTACTTTTCTCCACGGAGGAACACGTGGCGCTCGCTGCCTCGTTACAATTCCTGCCCACAACGTGCATTTCTTGTTGGGTTAAAAAAGAAAACAGACCCAGCCTCCGAGTGCGCACGCTTTCTCCGGTTCCTGGACTGCATTCAATCTGACTTCCTGTAAGACGGATCTGTTGGGTTTGCCTGCCTAGCTCCTTTATCCGACTTGTTTAAGAGAAACAGCACTCTCACCTCGTTCGGGTAGAGATCTGGTTGATTCTGGTGGGGCTGCCAGTCGCCGAGTCCTGAGTCCTGACCCCCTCCCCAGGCGATGACGCAACCTAAGCCTGACCAATCACAGAACCCCATCCCGCAGCCTCGAGACTGAAGGAGGAGGCTGGTGGAAGCTGGGACTTAACCTCAGGTTCAGCACGGGGAGGGGAGAGCAGTCTTCTCACTGCCTTGGCACAGCTGAGCTAAATAACACGTCAGGAGTTTCTGGTGGCCATGCTTCCTGTACTCTGTCCTCGCCAGGGTGAAGGCATCCCAAGTAAGAGAAAATGAGGCCGGGGCACAGAGAAACGTCAAGATGAGGGAAGCAGGGGGACGCCCGAGTGGCTCGGTCGGTTAAGTGTCCGACTTTGGCTCAGGTCATGATCTACCGGTTCGTGGGTTCAAGCCCCGCTTCGGGCTCTCTGCTGACAGCTCAGAGCCTGGAGCCTGCTTCCGATTCTGTGTCTCTCTCTGCTCCTCCTCTGCTCACGCTCTCTCCCAAAATAAATAAACATTTATATATACACATATATACATACATATATACATATATATATGTATGTATATATGTATGTATATATGCGCTGAGTGACGCAGGAAGAGGGATGAGAGTAGAAAGCAAAAAGCATGACAATGGCCCACCCTTTCTCCAAACACCAGTAACCCCCCTTTTCTAGGTATGCTGGGGTTAACTGGATTTCTGTCCCACAACTAAAGAAGCCTGAATAATACAGCAATTCGTCCCTATAAATGGAGACTTGTGAGTAATAAGCTAATGGACCCTAAAATGTGGAGCTGGCTGGGGCAAGGGGGTGCGGAGCCACAAGGACTCCCCTTTCCTGGGAGGAGAAGCTGGTATTCCAGGCCATGTGCTGTGAACAGCCGGTTAGATGGTCACTGGCTGTTACAAGAGGTCTATCCCAAAAGATGCCAGGATGTTGGAATGGGTTGTCTGGGCACTACCGAAAAAGATGCTTCCATCAAAGCTGGGTTGTTTGAAAATGGAAGGATCAGCAGACAGATAAAAGAGCAGCTCTTTCTCCTCACGGCAAGATTCCATGGGTGCAGAGAGTTGGCTGACCATTTTCCCTGAATAACTGCAAAAGCAGAAATCTGTGGCTGGGAAGGAAGGTGCTGGAGTAAAGAGGAAGCATCTCATCTTGACTGGAACACGGCCCAGGGCCTGTGTAGACCTTCCTCATCACATGGAGCTTCAAGCCAGCTCAGGCCAGGAAGCTGAGCCCCCAGGAAATGGACGCTTCTCTGGGCCTGGGTGAAGGGCAGAGCCTCCTCCACTATGGGGTCCAGTTTGCCGCTGCTCGGTGGAATTCTCCCATGTCTCCCAAGAGGCAGGACCAATAGGAGCATGGAGGAATTTGCCCCTCTGCCAGAGAAGTGAGTTTTTGCTGTCGCTGTTCAGAAGGACGAGATATAGGTTGTTGGCAGATGACAACCGGAATTGCTTCCCCAATCCAATTTTTTTTAATGCAATTTTGCAAACATATATGGAGTTAACATATCATTTAGTCGTAAGTGGCAGGAGTATGAGTATGTCCACTAGGCTTCTCGGTTATGACCTGATTAAGCTAGTCAACTAGTCAACACATATTTATTGAGCACCTACTAAGTGGCAGATACTCCTGGGAATACAATAATGAAGAAAACAACCAACCAGCAGTGACTTACGACTCGCGGAGTCATTTCCTTACCAGGAAGTAGGGACACCATCCAGGCAACCTTCCAGGCCCAGACCCCAGGAATCATTCTCTGACTACGGAGCCCTTTCAGTAGCCCCCTCCTAAATCCAACCCAAATGTCCCCACTTCTCACCACGTCCTTGGCTTAGCCATGGCCCAGGGCATCAACACTTCGCTAAATCACCACAACAAATTATGAACTGGGCATTTGCCTCCAGCGTTCCCCCACAGTCCATTCAGCACACAGAGGTCACAGTGGTCTTTCCAAAACAAAAATCAGTTCATGTGCTGTCAAACCTAACAGATCTGTTGCGAGCAAACATCTAGAGCATAGTGTCTATGTCAATAATAAAATGAATGCTAACAGCAGGAGGCACGCATATGTCGGTGAGACTCTTTGTTGTATAGGAAGAGTCGGTGCTGGTTTTGTGTTTTCGGACAGTGGAAAATAATCATAATAATACATTCAGTCGTATCATTTGTGGCCTCAAAAATAATAATAAATAAAACCAGTTCATGTCGCCCTCCTGTTTAAAACCCAGTAGCTTCTCAGAGCAACCAGACGTAAAATCCAAACACCTTACCTCCGTCCTCAGGAGCCTAGGTGATCTGCAGCTGCCTCCGCCCCATCCGCCCTTGTCTGGCTCTGTCTTCTCCCTCACTGCCTCTTAATTAAGGTCTTACCAGCTTCTTTCTGCCCCTAACATACCCCATCTGAGTTTGCATCTCGAGGCCTTTACATTTGCTGTTTCTTCTTCTTGGGACACTCTTCCCCCAGATCTTTGCAAGCCCACACCCTTTCCATCATTCAAAGGTAACAGGATACTCAGTGGGCTTTTTCTTGTCCAGGAATTCCAGCTAAACCCCAGAGATGAGGACAAAGAGGCTCTAAGCATTCTCCTTCTCAAGTGAACTGCCCACTCTAGCACCAGGCTCTGCTGGGGCTTACTGGAAGGTGTCAGAGTGTCCCTACCAGCCGCCCTCCATCCCTCCTTTTTAATCTTCATGAGATGACTGGGGTGGAGGAAAAGAGGGGGTTAGAGCCAGAATCCTCTGCCTTGTGGGGACAGCAGTGTTTGTGGCGAGCGGCGACCTTCCCCCAAGCCAAATACTGGGGAGGCGTCAACGAATCAGCCATAGAGATGGGGTCCCTGATAGACCTGCTGTTCCCAAGCTGATCATCATTTTCGGACTTCCCGCTGGACTTGCGTGAGTCCGGGAGAGGAAGGGTGGCACTGTTTCCAGCTGGGAGTAGGAGGAGAAGGGGAGTATACTGGCTAGGAGGGAAGGATCTGTGGTTGGGCCAAGTGGACACTAAGGGAGGTAGTTGGGCTCGAGTCCTCCAGACGACACACTAGTATTTGAATGCCCGCCACAGAGAGGGTGTCAGTGGCCACTGTTAGCCGGAGGAGCGGGCACAGCCGATTTAGAAAGAACAACAGCTGTGGCCGTGTGAGTAAAGACACTCTTGTCCGGTTTCCTGTCCCTCTGCCCTCCCCAAACGCACTGGGAGAGCGGGGCCTTGAAGAAGGAAGGGGGAGTGGTATCTCAGAACCTATCGCCCTCCTTCCCCATCTGTACTCCCAGCAGCCAGGACCCAGCTCAGGAGAGGCAGAAGAGATTCAAACCATTTGAGACTGATTAAAGTAGACTTTTAATCCCCAGGAGGTCATGAAATGCACCTGCATCTGTCCTGGGCCCCTTTGCCCTCCAGGTACATTTCTCACCCTTTCTCAAACTCGGGGGTGGGAACTTGATCCTGGCAGGCCATGCTGCCCAAGCCACTGGGTCAACTGGTGGATGGGGGGTTGAAAAGCAGGAGGAAGGGACGCGTTAAGGCATCTTCCTCCACTCTCTCTGCTTCCAGTGTGATTTCCGGGTATGAGGTCTCCTTCCTTTATGAGTCCAGGCCTAGCATGGCCCAACTTTTGCTGTTTGCTCCTGGCCTCTGGGCTTTGGTCACATATCCTCCTCCATTTGCCTCACTTTTGTTAATATCTGGATAGCCTTACTCTGCCTTGCTTAGTTCTTAGGTTTTTCTATCACTTGTGTGACTCGTTACAGCAAGTTTCCTGTTTCAAATGCTTATAAAGTGTTTTTGTCTTCTGCATGGACCTTTAGTCATATACTTCCTGAGAGGTTTATAAGGGCCTATCCTGTAAAGGACTGTGCTATAGATATAGCATAGTTTGGGGACAGTATTTGTAAGAAATCAAATTATACCTTAAGGAAGACATCTGAATACACCCGTTACAAACATCCCGACTCAAATGCCATCTTCTCGGAAGGGTATCTCGGCATCCCCTCCCCCAACCATATTCCATCACCTTATTTTGTCTTCTTTTAGCAATTTTCACTACCTGAGTCCATCTTATTTATATATTTCTTTGTATTTGTGTAACTTATTTTCCCTTCTGCTGGAATAGAAGATCCTTGAGGGCAGTTACTCTTTCTCCATACCCTTATGTGCTCAATAAATGATTAACAATTGACCACCATCAGGGCCTGGTGGACTGGGATGTCACCCAGAGACCCTCAACTTGCAGCAGCTGGATGTGGTAGCTGTGATGTCACTTTGGGGGTGAAGACACCTTTAGTGTATGTGAAGTAAGGCATTCTTAGAATCGTGTGTATGGGAGTTATATATACAGAGAAAGTCTCCCACCCAAGAGGTAGGATATAAAGGGTCTTTTATTTTATTTGCCAGTATACATTTTCTTTCTTCTGTAGCACCACCCTTTCTTTGAGGAATCTCTCTTTATCCCAGCCATAGCTATCTAAGAATGCAGAATGGGGAAAGACAGCCAGATTTTTTAATAATCTTTTAAATTGCACTTGTGGTTAGAATATTCAGGCTATTTATTTTTTTGCATCAGTTTTGATCATTACATTTTCATAGCGCGTTTTATCTATGTTTTAAAAATTCATACCAGTAAATTTTATATAGAACCTTTTAATTTTTAAAATGGCTTCTGTTGGGGCACCTGGGTGGCTTAGTCCAGGTCATGATCTCATGGTTCGTGGGTTTGAGCCCTGCATCGGGCTCTGTGCTAACAGCTCGGAGCCTAGATCCTGGAGCCTGCTTCGGATATTGTGTCTCCCTCTCTCTCTGTCCCACCCCCGCTCACACTCTGTCTCTTTCTCTCTCAAAAATAAATATTAAAAAAAATTTTTTTAACGGCTTCTGTGTCAGCGGTTTATAGACTTTTTCATTATAATCCGTGATTCAGTGAACCACTTCAATCCATAGATAAACTCTTTTCAGCTCAGGAAATTCTCTCTCTCTCTCTCTCTAACTAATACTTCACTTCTGGGGCACCTGGTTGACTCAGTCAGAAGAGCATGCAACTCTTGATCTTGGGGTCATGAGTTCAACACCCACACTGGGTGTAGAGATTACTTAAAAAAATACTTCCATCCATTCGTCTTTTTGATTCTATGACTCCTGTTACATAAATGTTGGAACATTATATCTATTTTCCCTCGTCCTATTTTTTATCTTATAAATTTATCTTTTCGTCTGTGTTCTGAGGGGATTGTATGAATTCTTATGAGTTTATCTGATAACTCACTAAGTCAGTTTTCAATAGTATACGTACTGCAGTTCTATTTTATTTGGGGGCGCGCACATTCATTTTGCTTTCAAGGATTGTTTCTTGTTCTCCCAGCCTCCCACTTGATGCCTTCTCTACCCTCTGACTTTTCACTGAAATGCAAATTTCAACTGGTTTAAAAGTTAACTCCTGCTTTCTGTCATAATTCTTCTTAACTGGCTCTGATTGGCAGTCTGGTGCCATTTTGAGGCCGCACCATCTCCTCAGATGACTAACAAATGCTTGTTATTCGTTGATGTTGAGAAAGTATGAAAGTCTATCCTGAAGAGGACCGGGAGCTCTTCTGAGTGCCGTGAGCAAGTGCACAGGCCATCGTGAGCTTTCCTCGCTGCTCCGGGCACAGGTTTGTCCCCAGCCCCTGCTGGCACGGTCCTGGGGAGATCAGCCCCTGGACGGGCTCACGGGCAGGTGCTGCCTTGCCTGAGTTTGTCAGATAGGCGCTCACACAGGGTTCGCATCCTCCACAAATTCTCAAGGTTTCTGCCTGGTAGGTGTTCTTGAAACCAAACCCGTGTGGCTTCCCCTTAGACTGAGCCTGGGTCAGTAGGTTTAGCAGTGCCGGGCCCGTAGACCTCCAACCTCCGACCGCAAGAGTCTACGTAAGAGCTTCCTCTGGCAGCCTGCGCCCCTCTGCCTGGGCCTGGCCAGTCAGAAGTCCTGGCATTTCACGCACCCCTGCTTTTCAGTGACTGATGGTGCAGAACTACCACAGCTCACTTGCCCCTTAGGTGGGAAATTCGGAGGTGCCTATTCACTCCGTACTGGCTCCTAGAGTTCCTAATTGGAGAGCATGACCTGGTCATCCACAGTGGTGACTAGATGCCCCTTTGCAGCCTGCCATCCCTTCTCTGTCTCACTTCCCCACACCCCTGTTGATGTGTCCTGGGGCCACTTCCCACATAAACAACTTGCAAATGAATGCTTATCTAAGGGGGAACCCAAATCAAAACACGGACGGACGGTGTGCGGCAGGCTCTTCAGGAAGTTCTCTCTTGGGGCGCCTGGGTGGCTCAGTTGGTTAAGCGTCTGACTTCGGCTCAGGTCCTGCTCATGAGTTTGAGCCCCGCATCAGGCTCTCTGCTCTCAATGCAGAGCCTTCTTTAGGTCCTCTATCTTCCTCTCTCTCTGCCCCTCCCCTGCTCTCTCTCTCTCTTGAAAATAAATAAACATTAAAAAAAAAAAAAAGAAAGTTCTCTCCCCTGGTGTGGAGGGGGGGAGCTGGAGGCCAGATCAACCTGGAGGTGTGAGCAGCAGTCCCAGGGAAGGTAAGAGAGGAGCCAACATCCCATCGTGTCTCAAAGACCAACACACGCAGCACAGCACAGTGCCCCAAGATATTGGTTAAATATTGTGACATCGAGAAGAATAGAAATAGCCATCATGGAAATACCCAGACTTTGCTGAACTTCCTAGCACTAACTTTTATGGCTTTTTCAAATTACTGATGTTGTTGTTGTTGTCGTCACTACTACTGAAGCATTCAGTCAATATTTGTTGAATGAATGAGTGAATGAAGAAATAAATGACTCCCAGGCTACTGGCTGGGTGGCAGTGCCATTCACTGAGTGAAGGACCAGAGGAAAAAGAGCATGTGTGGGGGGAGAGGTGGGGCAGGCAATCTCCCATACAAACATCGCAGATAACAGGGCACTCTGGGTACTTTCTGGAACTCAGGGTGCTGGGCAGGCCTAGGCAGGGGAATAATCAACTATTTTATGGTCATCGTAGCACGTGCTCCTGCCAATCAGGAGGGATCCAGCCCCAGTGCCAGAGCTGAATCCTGGAGCCCCTACAGAGCCAGATGATAACATCTGAGTTGTTGGATTATGGGGAGGAGGAGCAGAGGGCGAGGGTAGCCAGAGGCTTGGGACTCCTCCCCACTTAGGGGCGTGGGACAGTGGATATACACCAACAGGTATAGTTGCACCAGTGTGTACAGGTTGAGCCCAAGCCCTGGGCTTGAGGTCAGGCAGAGAAACCAGATTAGAAGACACCATCCAGCAAGGCAAGACCTCAGCTCCTCCTGAGAAACCTGAGGGCAGGCCAAGGATAGTGAGCACTTATGGATGCTTAGTGTGAGAACCCCCTTTCTAGAGTTTCCAACAGCTTAACTCAATAGAGGGCAGGTCCTATGACTATCTTTATTTTGTAGCTAAAGCAACTGAGCTGCAGGGAAAGGTTGAATGTAGGGGACAATCTTCAGTAACCTGCCTATGATTACAAGGCTCTTAGAGGGCAGAGCCCAAATTCAAACCCAGACCAGGGCCTGTCTACACTCCACTGCCCTGCAAGTTGGAGTATCAACTGGAAAGCAAAGGAAAAAGTCGGCCAGTGGGGATCTGAGAGCTGTGAGGGACTCAGTGGTGCCTCAGTGACCCAGGAGCTCCAGGAATAACCAGAGAAGTGCTTCTCCAGCTGCTAGCTTAGGCAGAGATTGCACATATACACTTGCCTCAACTGGTGAGGTCTCTGTGGAGTTGGCTGGGGGAAAGGAGATATACATGAGATCTGAAATAGTCTGTGGCATGAGAATGAGTTCAGTGGGTTTGAAAAGTGGGAGCATCATCTGTCTTCCTACTTCCAAATCCAAACATAGTCCTGGGTTCAAAATCATTATTCAAAAAGTACTTCTGGGGGCTCCTGGGTGACTCAGTCAGCTAAGCGTCTGACTTTGGCTCAGGTCATGATCTCACGGTTTGTGAGTTCGAGCTGCACATCGGGCTCTGTGCTGACAGTTCAGAGCCTGGAGCCTCCTTCAGATTCTGTGTCTCCCTTTCTCTCTGCTCCTCCCCTGGTCTCTCTCTCTCTCTCTCTCAAAAATAAATAAACATTAAAAAAAACTTTTTAAAAGTATTTCTGAACAGATGAATGAATAAACAAAAGACCTACTTGATTTTTCTCCAAGACCTGATCTCGTATCTAATCTTCTTAAAATCTTCCCAAGGTGTGCCAATTGCAGAATCAAGTTCAAATGTCTTCTTTCAGAATTCAAGGCCAGTGTGATCTCACCTCTATCATCCACCACCACACACCCCACACTCAGCCCTTCCCTGGTGCTGTGTGTGTTGGAATTTTTATTGGTTTGCTTGTTTGTTGTTTTCTCAACTTTCTGAGTTCCCGTTTTCCAGTCATTGTAAGCCTCACGTTTTGGGTGGAGGATATGTTCTTTCTGCACAACTCATCTTGGGTGGAGCTGCCAATCCCACTTACAGGCACACAACACAGGTGGGACTGATCGCGTCCTTTCCAGGAAGTACTATAATCCCAGAGGGGAGAGGAAGTCTCTTCTCTGAGGCCAGTCTCTGGGGTGGTGGAGTAATATACGCCTGGAGCTGTCTGGGAACAACCTGTGCCACACGGAGAACTCTTGTTCCTCTCTGGAGGGAAGGAAGCCAAGTACAGACAGAAGCAGAAGCAAGAGAGCAGACACGCAGGCACACACACACACACACACACACACACACACACACACAGAACAGACTAAGTGACCACATCACGAGTCTGTTGCATCCCCCGCCCTTCTTCCTGGTTTCCAGAGCCGTTCCTTTTTGTTTGTTGTTTTATGTTTTTTGGCTTATGAATTCAATTTGTGTCTCCCTTACCGATGAGTATTCAGCTCTACTGTATTGCTGACAGTTCCCTGAATTCCGTGCTGTCTCCTTCTTGCACTCTCTACGGGTTCAGATAATGTAGTGCAAGCCATACGAAGTCCAGTGGGTGCAGGAAATTGGAGAGTGGCTCTTGGGATCCATCCTCCTCCTTTCCTCAGTTCCCCTTCAGACACCACCACATGGCCACGTTCAGCTTGGCAGAGAGTATCACCCTGGACCTTCTCCATGCTTTGTCTTCACCACCTCCCATACCCTCTCAGTCTCTTGGCTCCTCTTTGCCCTTCAAAGTCTGTCTCCTCACGGGGCCTGGCCCCTCATATATGTTGACATCTGCTTCCGTCCTTCTGGTTTTGCTTCTGGACAGGGGAACTTAGACACTGTGGGCTTCAGACCTTGATGCTCTGTGGACTCAGGGCAAGTATCCAAAGGCCTCCAGTGCTGTAAAGATGAACTACTGGGGGCATAGTTCCTTCCCCATTATTCCTGAGAGAATTAGCCCGTTTCCTGGTCTTGAGGTACATTCAGGAGTAAGCAAAGGCTTAGGGACCTTTCAGCCTCTGTTTCAAGTATGTGCCAAACACCTGAGGTGTTCAGAGGAGGAAGAATACAAACGGCAGACAGGTTCAGGGGACTGGGGGATGTCGAGGATGAAGCAGAGTCTGCACTGGCTATCAGCGAGTGGGTGAGGCTAGACGTAGACTGGTGATGGCTATCCCAGGATGGGGTGGGCCGTGAGCAACGGTCTTGCAGAGGCCTATGTGACTCACTTAAGTAACCATGAGGAGACCAGGCTGGTAGCCTTTGGCAAGTGACAGGAAAGCTGATGTTCACTGAAGGGTCTTGAATGCCCAGGATTTTAACCATCATTCTCCAAGACTGAAAGGGCTGGGGTTGATTCAGGGCCTCTTCCAGGAGGGCCGGTTGGTTATACCTACTCCCATGGAGAAAGAGCACTGGGAAGCCAGGGCATACAACTCAACCTCCCTTCCGGGAGTTAGCAGAAGGAGTGTCTGCTCCTTTTCACTCTCCCTGGCTGCTCTGTGACCTGTAAATATTGTCCTGCCTGCTCTGTGACCCAGGCCCATGGTAGGCTCTGACTAAAATGGATGACATCTTCACTTCATGACCTCAGGAGCCTCCTGTCCCTCTCCTGTCTCTGTTCCTGTCTGTACCAGGCACCTCCCAGCCCCCACTCACTTGGTGGATGGGCTGGTCCTCAACAATCCAATTCTGGGGCTTTCCAACCTATAGCTGTCTTTTATTCCATGACTCATTAGAGATTCTCATCACTCTTCCACTTAGGAAGCCCCTAAGTGAGGTTATGGGCTGTCTCCTTTTATTGTTTTGTCCTCAATTTCCTTCCTACCTCAAGGACTATTCGGGTGGATTCACGTTGCAGAGCTTCTGGGCCAGCCCAGCTGAATGGGAGGAAGTATCCCAGCATGCTCAGTGCCTGGTGATTCTGCTTCTCTGCAGGGTCAAGCCAAGAGCCAGAGCGCCACAGACTCAGAGCTGGAGGGAGCAGACAGGCGGCCTCGTGCAGTGGCTCCTTGCAAAGATCTGACACAGACCTACCACTCACCAGCTGGGTGACCCGAAACAAGGGACTTCCTGAGCCCTAACTTTTTTTTCCCATTTATAAAGTGGAGCTAAAAATACCTACCTTGCAGGGTTATTAAGAAAGGTAAATGGGCCTTATAATAAGTCTGATGTTTAATAACTGGGAGCTGATATGGTTATTTTATCCCAACCTCCTTGAAAAAACAAGGCGGGCTTGCCCAAGGTCACGCACTGCAACAGTCATAGTTCACCCTGTTTTCCTCGCTGGGGTCCTTCTGCCCTACCCCACGCTGCGCCCTCCAAGTGGGAGACAACAGGCAGGGGTGGAGGAGCGTGACGGGAAATGCTCCTGTTCTCTGATCATCTCCCGAGGGCTGTGGAGCAGTGGCAGGGTTAGCAAACCCACCCCAGGGCCACTTCCACATCAGTGGTGGAGAATAAAGGAACTAGGGGAAAAGAGTCAAACAGAAGAAAGCACCTGGAAAAGACGTTTTTATGTTCACTTACATGGAAAAAAATCAAAGCATATAGCACAAAGATATATGTGTCTCAGAAAATTCATCCTCATGAACCTGTTTGTTCAACGCCGTTATAATTCGAGAGTTGCCCCACGAAAGTCATAAAATCTGGGGCAGAGGGTGGGGAGGGCCTGCCAAGGGAAAGGTAGTCTTACACATTATTTCTTTTCTAGTTTCAGATAATTTGGAGTTTAACCTTTTCCAGCAAGTCGGAGTTATATAAACAGATGCCATACTAAAATATTGTGTAAAAATCTAAAACTCCTAAAGCATGATGGCAAAAATATTTTAGGAAATAAACATTAGGGTCTGGTAATATCAGAAAATACAAATAGGATCATTTGAGCAGTTCTGTGTCTCTGTATGAACAGCAAAGGACGGATGTATATTATGGATGTATGAAGAATAAAGCATTCGGTCTGCACATAACTTAGGGTAACATTTCTAAACACTGACTTTGTGAGAAAACATGAAGGACATCTTACACTCAACAGCAATGGTTAAAGGAAGAAATTACTTTCTGAAGGATGCAGTGGGCAGAAAGCCAAGGCCTTTGTTTTCAACTCGCTCTTAACCGTGCTGGGATGTGTTCACACTGCATGGGGTCTCCTGCAGAATCTATAGCACCGATAGATGGATCAGATTTTACTTTTGATCTGAGTCCTTTATGTCTTCAGTTTTGAGTGTATTGAGGTATGTTTTCTTTGGCTGCTGTTGTGACGGATGTGTAATAAACAATTAATATTTACAACATTTAAACATTTTCGATTTCAGTGTTGGCTCTTCACATAAGAAAAATTGGAAAACTCTTAAGAATCATTGGAGGGTCATTACTTCCTAGCATCTGTCATGAAACTGTTTTCGATACACAGAACAATTAGCCTATTAGCACAGCTATATGCTTTCTGGTCCAGAATCTTCCCTGTGCTCAGTGGGGAGGCCAGTCCCATGACAGCCATGTCGGCGGTTCGCCACGCTTCACAGTACTTATCCACAAGACGTACTCCATGGGTGCTGGAGCCGTGCCAGATGACCTTCTGGGGCCTGCAAAAGAATTGTGCCACGTTACTTTTGACATGTCACTTCTTTGTGGCCTATCCCATCGGTGAACAAACTGGCCTAAGTAATGAACCAAGTCAGACTCCTGAGTCCTTCATGGTCTGGCCCCACATCATGGTCAGACCCCACCACTTGGAAAGTTGCTCTTTTCGGCTAGCTGAACATCCTGTATTCCAACCAGACCCAGCTTGGACTTTCTCAGATCAGACTCTCCACTTTTGTGAATCTGAACCTTTGCTCATAAGGTCTCTTAGCCTGGAGTAGCTTCTCTCTCATTTTCAGATCAGTGACCCTTTCTCATCTTTCAAAGTCCATTAAATGCTTCCTTTTACAGGAAGCCCTCTTAACCGTCAGCCCCAAACAAGAACGAATCTTTCCTCTGTGCTTGTGTCATCTTATCTGTTTCTCCATTTTACAATCACAGTGTTCTGTCCAGAATTGTAGCTGGTTCGTGTCTGTCTTCCCCTGTAGACCATGAGCATTGTAAGGGCATGGGGTCATGTAGTTTATTACTGTGCCTTTCAGGGGGGGCATCAGGCCTGGCATAGGGTAGACACTGAGGAAAGCTTTGCCAGTTCGTTCTGATCTTAATGAGCACACGTATTGAAAGAATTAGAGCACAGCTCCCACAGCACAGGGTTAAAGGGTCACTAAGAACAGCGTTCCTTACCAGGTATCGAGTGCCTACTGCATGTTGGACAGTCTCATACTTACCATTTGATGCTCACAGCAATCCTAGGGGATAGATGTGATTATTTTGACCATTTTACAGACGAGGCAGCTGAGGCTCAGAGAGTGGGAGAACCTGGAAAGGTCCTTTATTAAGGTACTGGACTCAGGTCCCCTGGCTGCGAGGCCAGGACTCTCTCCATGGCCCTCAGCTGGCTCACTGAGGCTCAGTCTAGCAACAGCCCAGAGGGGCAGCTGGTAAAAGCATTGCATTGTTAGAATGTCTCTTAAAGCAGTCTATAGCCCCATATACTTTGAGGGCTTCTACCCTTACTTACCAGGAAGGATCTGTCATCACGTCTCGGCCATCAAACGAGTATATTGGAACATGTGTATTGAACTGACCTCCGTGGCCAGAAAAAATTGAGTCCCAATTATTGAAAAGTACTTGGCCCTATGGAGATAGAAATGCTACATTGGAATTCTTCTGCCATCAGCCTGCAAATGGACTGGCTATTTATTCATTCTTCAAGGCCCGCACACCACCTCACACCAAAGCCACCAGCCCCAATCCCAGAGCCTGGACAGAGTGGGAGTTCAGGAGCTGTTTGTGGTTTGAGTTCATCATCCATCCCTGAACCCTTTTGGTTTTATGGTCCTATTTCTTGTGGTAATTTCTCTTATCATATGTGTATGAAGGCTGCTCCCCAACCAAAGTGTGTTTCACGTCTTCACTAATTTTTATCTTAAAAATTTTATACATATACACCAAACTCCAAATCTGTGCCAGGCCTATGTCAATCTACACTGTGGGTGATACAGAGATGACTCTCTTACTTCTTTTCCTGAAGGAGCCCAGTTGCCTTCAGTTATTTGTATTCCAAGAATACCAACAATTTGGGTGAATGTGGCAGAAGAGAACCTCAGGAGAAGGGGTTATGGGAGCTATGGGGTCAGGATGGAACTTGCTAGCCTCAAGGTACCAAACTGGAGCACTGGGGTCACAGGGACTTAAGGGTCTCAAAGCACTTTTGAGATATGGGGAGAGGTCAGGATCCAGGATGGGTCTGAGCAGTAACTGAGCTGTCCCTCTGTAGCCTTAAAGGAGCCGGCTATTTCCATGGAATAACGGGAGGCCTACAAGGCCCTGCCTGGCCAGCGAAAGGGGGAAGAGAAATGTCTGGCAGGTTTGGGCAGCTTAGATATGCGGAGAGGACCAAAGTAGGGTGCAGGATGACGTGGCTCCGCTCTGGGACCAGTGCTAAGTAGCTCTTCTCTGGTGCCATCCAGTCAATGCCCTACAGAAAGCAGCCTCGGGCAGAACTGACGGCCCTGGACTGCGAGTCAAGGAAAGGAATTCTGGTTGGTAGTGACTTCCGGGCAAACTCTTTTCTCCCTCTGAGCCTCAGTTTCCTCATCTGACAACCTGAGGAAAGAACAACTCCCTCTTTTATTGGAAGCATCTGTTACGATAATGGATATACAGTAAACATTTTAAGAGGTATGTAAGCGAAAGAGGGGATTATTATTCCTTCCTTTTGTCTGCCCCAAGAGTCGTACTGTCCAAGGGCCACTGTAAATACAAGGAAACTGAGGCACAGAGAGGTTAAACTGACCCACCCAAAGTCACATAGCCAATCAGAGGCAGGTGAGGTCTCAGACCAGCACACTTCTGAAGATGTCAGGAAGTGGCAGTTGCCTACAGATTCTGTGGAGACCAGTGTGCCCGGAAGACAATGGGAAGAATATTTATTTTTACCTTGAGGTTCACTATTGGAAGGCTATATCTCTCTGCTTTCCTCACAACCGTGGAGAGGTCTTGCAAATGGGACGATAAGAATGCTCGATAGGTGGACAACAGTCCTGCAGCCCTGGCCTGCTGGAAGCACTGAAAGTCAGCTCGAATGTCTCCAGAAAATGGCGTGTTCAGAGCGACCAAGTGCAGCTGAAAAAGGGAAGTGAGAGAAAAGACAGTGCAGTTAGTTAAAAAGCAACCCCAACCCCACACCCATCTCATGTTCCTAGTAAGATCCCAGACTTGCTGGGATGGAAGGCGCTAGAGGTCATCATATTCAGCCTCCACCTGACAGTGGCATTCCAGCCCCAGCCTGACCATCTCCAAGGCAGGAGAGCTCAGATCCCAGGCAGGCTGCTTCAGCTCTCTGAACAGCTCTAAATGGTGGAAATTTCTTCCATATATGAAACAAAAAACAAAACAGAGCACTTCAGAGATCTGAATCTAGTGTGCAGGCCATTTGCTGGAAGCTTCTGGGTATGTCCTAGTTCAGCTTCCAGGAGGGTTTTGAGTGGCTCTGGTCCTGGATCCCAGAGCTACACCAAGCTTTCTGACCTTGCCCTTTCTTCTACTTCCCCAGTAGGCCTGGGGCTGATTGTGAGAGGCCCAGAGGGAAAGGCACTGAAAGGAGAAGGTCATGACATTTATAGCTAAGACTGCTGGGCAGACCCTTTTAGAAACTAGGGGTCGCACAGTAATTCTAGCCTTGCATTCCTGCCACTTTGGTCAGCAGCCAAAATAAAAGTCCTTCCATAGTCTTGTTTTCTCCCACACTTCCTCCCTCAAAACCCATCCCTCGTTCCCGGCCTTTGTGCTGTGCCTTCTGGAATAATACATTCTGTGGCATGTGTCCAGGAGCGGTCTTTTCCCTCCTCGATGTCACCTCAGGAGTGGCTGTCCTCTCACCAGCATAGAGCTGGGAGGGCTGGTGCAGACCCTGTGCCCAAGTCTCCAGAAAAGAAAAATATTTCAAATGATCTCAAACCAAAGGGCATGCAAATGAGCCCTGTGTGGCGAGGTGGGAGGTGGTCGGTGTTTCTCTCCGCACATCTGCACTGTCTCTCAGGTCTGAATGAGACCCGGCACCAAGCGTCTCTGTGGCCCAGCCCCAAGTGCCACCATATTGGCACTCTCCTGCTCCTCCAGCGTCCACCCGGTTGGGCACAGCTTGCCATGAAGTACAACATCCAGACTGCTCCACACAGTCCCTGCCCGTCTGTGGACCTTCTTCTCCATTTCACCATCCCCTTCCTGCCCCATTTTGAAGAGAACAGACTCCAAGCTCGCAACATCCCCCAATTTCCTCCTTTTTATTCTTCCTTGTTTTGCCTGTATCACCAGGCTGGATAGAGGTCCAGGTCAAGCACACCACCCCTTCCAACTGAGACAAGACTTCCCCTGCAGCCCTCCTAGCAGCAGCCCTTAGCATGGGGAGGGGGCTACAGCATGCTGCTCACTCACCACGACCACCTCCAGGCCACCGGACTTGTTGTCTCACATACAAACTCTCTCTTCCTCCCTCCCATGTATCTGCAGACTGTAGCACCTGAGGCAAGAGGCCCTCTGGTCTCATCATCTTCCAACCAGTGGGTTTCTGGTGGCCACACCCAAGGGCAGTCACAGGAGGATGGTGTCCCCATACCAGGGGACACCTAGGAAAGGTGCAGAGGTGAGCACAGGGCTTCCCTGCCATGCCTCCAATCCCACCTGTCTCCACTTCTCTTTCCTTAAAAAAATACATAGAGAACTGTCTGGAATGATGGCTGTTTCTGAATGGTGGGACTGGGGGCTTTGGTGCCCTCACGTCTATATTTCTCTAAGTGCCAGAACATTTTTTATGACGAACACACTATCATTTTTATGAAGACAAGAATGTTTCAACAATCAAATGTTAAAAGCGTGAGTCTGTGGATGGTTGTAGTTTTGGTAAAGTTACAGCCATGTCCCGTTTCCTTCTCCATTCTTTTTATTTATCGTCCAAATGTTCTAAAAAAACAGATTACTTTAGAATTTATAAAATGTTATTTTAAAAATCCTTCAGCCGCTGCCCTAACTTCTCCCCTTCACGGCTGAGCTTTTGGTAGGGTTACCTACACACGCCTCTCTTTCCTCACCTCACCTCCCATTTATTCCTCAAGCAGAGGGAATCTCGTTGGCATCCCCTCACGCTCCAGAAATGCTTTTCTCTGGCTTCTAAATTTGGAGAACACCATTTAGTTCTTTTGATGGACCTCCTGGAAGCATGTGACGTGGCTGGCTTCTACCTTGTTTGGCATTCTTTCTTCCTCTCTGGCTATGGCTTCTATTTGTTCTCACGTTTCTTCCATCAGTTCCTTTTGCTTCTGCTCCTCACAGTCCAAACTCTTCTCAGGGTGCAGATTCTCTTTTGGGAATCCTAGCGCCCTCCGTCACCATTGCCAGGGCTCGGTTGAAGACTCCCAGATCTGTATCTCCGGATAAGGCCCCTTATCTGCCTCCCTCCGGGTGGCCTCCACTCAGGTCTCCTACAGGTGCCCGCACTCAGTGGGCCCCGGATGAGGTCCTGCCTGACAAGTAGCAGCACTGCAGGAAACCCATTTCTGGTGGCTGCCGAGCCCGTGGCTTGTTTTTCGAAAATGTCCCCACAACGCTCGCTAAAAAGAGTGGCCTTAGGTCATTCAATCTCCTTCTCTTGGCTGCTGTTGATCTGGCTGGGAGTGGGCAATTAGCCCAAGAGGACCCATGTAGACTACCTCTCCCCAGACTCTGAATGGGGTGAGGTAGCACTGGGCTCTGCAGCTGCAAGATCACATGGAGCGGAGGCCAGGATCAGCGCCATGGCAACCCAAAGTGGTGTGTGCAAGCTTTGTGGATGTAACCTACATCTGCGCGTTGGGGTGGGGGCGGAAGGGAGGCGGGAAGAAAGACCCTTGCAGGAGCTGGTCTGTAGAGGGAGAGGAGCAGACTAATAGCAGGGACAAGAGTCCACAGACCCAGTTGTACTTCCTGCAATTGAGTGCCAGGAGGTTCCTGCAATTATCTGAACAAAATCTTCACGTAAGCTAGTGAAGGAAAAGAGTCAGAATTTTAATTCCGGTAACAAAATGATCCTTGGGAAGGAAACCAGCACCACTCAATTACCCAAGCAGAAACCTGGGCATCATTCCTGATTTCCCTCATCCTTGCCGCCCCGTTTCCATACCAGTGACCTAATCTGTCACTCTCCTATCTCCTTAATTTCTCTCCAATCTTCCTACTTTTCTACATGTTCACTGCTGTGATCCTGGTTCAGATAAAACAACAGCCACCTAACTGTCTTTGGGCCCCTGGTCCTGTTCCCTCCAACTCATTTGTACACTGTAACCAAGATAATTTCTCAAATGCCAATCTTATAGACCCTTTTCTTGTTTAAGACCCTTCAGTGGCTGCCCAGTGCCCACTGGAAAAAGTCAAAGTCCTTAGCTTGGCTTACCAGCTCTTGATGACAAGTCTCTGCCTTCTGCAGACTCACCTTCTCCCTTCTCTACCTTGAGCTCTGCCTCTTCGACCAGACTGACATACTTAAAACTACACAAAAGCACACTTCTCTCTCTTGCCTCCCTCTGTTCCAAATCCCCTCTGCCTCAAATGCCCACTCTCTACCCCCCACCTGGGTCCCTCCTTCTCTCAGCTCTCCTTCAGGCCTTAGTGTAGAGGTCACCCCCTCTAAAGATGCCAGAATTCTTTGATGTTCCTCACACCCCCAGCCCCCTTTGTTGGCCTTGCCCCAATGACTTACCACACTACTGTAACTACCTGTTTTTTTGTTTGCCCCTCTCTCTAGTCTAGATGCACCTTGAGGGTGGGAACTGCGTACCACGCACGGGGTCTAGCACACAGTAGACACATAGCTCAGCATCTGCAGGATAAATGCATGAATTATACTTACTGCAGGCCTCTGGTAATTGACACTTGACAGAGACATCAGTGGAGGCTGTGGCTGATGGGGCTGTTATGGGAAAGACGAAAACAAACAGTCCTGAATATGCATTCAAACTGTTCTTCAGAGTACACGGAGGTTCAAGAGTGATGTCTCTTGAATAGATACTTTAAATAGCTTGCCATTGTTTTGGGGGCCGCTCTTAATTGCCAAGAGTTTCATGTCCCCATGCAGAAATGATCCTCAGAAAGGGAGGGGATATTCTCAAATCTTTTACAGAGAACACTGAACCAAGGAAGAGGAAGACCCATGTTTCATAGTCAACACATTCACTTAATAGAACAGTCAACTCTTCAGAGCCTCGGTTTCCTCAGCTGCAGAATGGGGATGACAAGGCCTGCCTCAAAGGGTTGCTGTGGGGCTGAAAAAGGGACAATGGAAGCTGCCAACGTTCCCAGGCAAAGAAATCTCAGAGTGCAAAAACTAAAGGGCTCTTCTAGATTGCTTATGCCGGCCATCATTTCACGGGTAAATAAACTGAGGCTGAGAGTGGGCAAGCCTCTTGCCCAAGAGGATTCAGCTATGATGTGGAAACAGCAGCTCTCCTGCCTCTGGGTCCAGTTCTTCCTCTGCTCTACTAACGAGAACATTCTGTTGGCACTTGGCAATCTCTGGGCTTCCACCAGATACTAAACCATGCAGAGCTGGCTGGCCAGAGCTTGGAGAGCTTGCTTCTGGACAGCAAGGGGGACTCAGAAGCTGCTGCTGCTGAGGGAGGGAGCGAGAAGTCAGGCAGGGCAACCACTCACATTGCTGGAGAGCGCAGGAGGCGGTGGGCTGTCCTCGGGAATGGGGATCAGTTCTCCCAGCTTAAGGAAAACAGGACATTGAAAATGAGACATCAGCTAGAAACTGTTGGGCTATTTTCAAAACAGAAAAATGGTGCTTCCAGGGGTCGATTGTTATTTTTAAGAGTGGATTTGGAGGCATTTTGTTAAGAGAAGCTTAAAAATTACCTGCAATTTCTTCCACCCATCTCGGACACGAATAAAGAAGTCCGTGCTGTCCCTCAGGTAGATGAACGTCCCTTCGATAACCAAATGTGCTTTCTGCAGCATATCATCCATGCTGCTAAATGCCGTAACCTGTCAGGAAATTTTAAATTCCAGACAGTGCAGTCACCATTAGAGCGGTGGTACCATCTGAAAAATCGGCCTTTGCAAATGCAAACAGGCGCCATCCCCCGAGAGCCAATGAAAAGGCTCACTGTGCCTTAGAGAGACATGTACCTTGGTTAATAACCAAATGATATTCTTTTCGAGGAAACGAAAACATGAGTTGGCTTAGAACATAAATCGAAACTGTAATAAATAAATGAGAACAGAAAGATAATATTCCGTGAGCGCAAAGACATTAAAAAGCTGTAAACAGAGTTATCTTTGTGGAGTCTTGGCATTAGCGAAGTCGCGGGTGAGCTCTGCGAAAAGCACACTTCCTTTGTGTGAGCCGCTTAGCAGCACTGACGTTAATTGCGTTTACCTCATGCTACTCCTTAAAGAGTTTCAAGTTTGTTTTCATTGGGAATAAGAAAGGCAAGCCAATGAGCGATGCCAGTTAAGTTTTGAATCCGTTTTGCCCAGCTGGGTAGTTGTAACATTAAATACATGATAGAAAATCGCGGTCCGCAATTTGTCTAGGAAATGGCCGAAGATTCGACATCCATCTTGGCAAATCCAGGAGCAGACATAGAAGCTGCAGAAATCTATCGAAAAGCATCAAGTCTTAAAGAAATTATCAGTCCAAGAGAGCTTTTACTTTTCGTTTCAACTGAGAAAGATTATAAAAAATTAATTTTCACCTAGCCTTGAAAATAATGACTTTGTGCAGCAAGATGGCTCGGAAATCCCCCAAAGACGCCAGATATCAAAATTCCGTCGTCTGCTGGACGGTTTTTTCATCTGGCAGCCAAATTTTCCTGTTAAATCCAGCCAAGATCCAAGAGCATTCCCAGGACTCCTGACATCCTTGTGAGGTATTTGTCCCCCTTCCTGTGCATCATAATAGGGTCTGAGTGCTACCACCCCCTGCGCCAGTGGTGTGTAGGGTGATGAATGTGCAAGAGCCATCCTCTGGCAGGAGAGAGAAGGCTGAATTGCCCAGGGCCAATCTGACCAGCACAGGACCTGCTGCCATATTGTTTCTACTCTCGTGCTTATGTTTTTTGATGTAATACAATCGGTTCCTGTTACAGTCTAGTGAATTAAGGATCAGGAGCGTGGAACCAAAATCATCAATGGTTTTGTAGTCTGTATCTTTTTACTTAATAAGTCACCTACAGAGGTAATACATGCCCTCCGAATGTGGAGTTGTACCGATTCTATTGCCATGGAGGCCTAATTCTTACATAAGAAGTGTGCCGGCCCCTAAACGCTACAGCTGAAGTTCTAAGTAAATCCACCCAGAGCAGAAGAGAGAATACACACTGATAATAACACTGACCAGGTTTCTGGATCCGGGAAGCCCTGGCTGTCCTGGAGGGCCGGGTGGGCCTGGAAGGGCCACAGCTAAGACAAAGCAGAAAAGACAAGTTACAAAAAAAGCACGCTCTCTGAAAAGTGCCTCAGATGTCTGCTGGTCACTGAGGGGAGTGTTCACCACCCCATTCGGAGCTCTGCACTTTGCAACTGCATCTTGTAGGGGGCTGTGGGCCCAGCCTGGGACTCTGCCACATTGGCAGGTTTGGGAGAGATCTGGGGTTCTTGACTGTAGCCTTGCAGGAAGCCACGCTAGGACTTCTGGGTTTTGTAAGTGAATAAATTATTGGTGCTTCTGTTGTTTATATAGGTCAGTCTGTGCTGAGTTTCCAAATATGTCCTGACTCACGCAAGTTACTTCACCCTAGAGACAAGCCAGTAACTGCTACACAGAGGCCAGCAGGCTCAGAAAGAGGAAGAAAGGTGCTGGGGCTGCAGGAGGACGGGGTAGTGCAGCGACAGTTTCGTCACCTGTGAAATGTAAACAAGCGTTTCTCCTTCACTGGGCTGAGGTGAGAACCGAGAAAAGATACACACTACATAGCACCCAACCAGGGGCTCTCAGCGTTTGAAGAGTCAGTGCCCTCTTCCCCTAGAACAATGCACATAGCTGTGCTCTCCTTCTACCTCTGTAACCTCCCAAAATCTGCAAAGCTCTTGGCAGTGAAGGATGTTTTCACAAGTCCCAGTAAAATTACTGTACGAGATTTTCCAAGTCACGTAAACAGGTCTGCAGTTCTGGCACAGGACCTGAAAATCACGACATAGGTGGTGAACGTCTAGTGAGGGGAGGGTCAGAGGACTTGGATTTGGACCCCAGCCTCGTCTCCCACTAGGATTTGTGACCTCGAGCAAGTCTCTAACCTCTCTGAGCCTCAGTGTCTTCATCCATGAAATGAGTTTTATAGTAATATCCATTTCCTCTCCCTCCCGGGGTTGCTGTGAAGATTAAATGGGATAATTGGTATGAGAGCATTTTGTAAACTGTGGGTTGTGGGCATTACGTGAGGGGCAATCCTTCAGCGAAGCGAGGAGCCGTGGGCAGCATCCCATACAGAGCTGCTATGAACAACCGATTCTCCACATCCTGTAATATCCTTCCCCCTCCTGCAACTCCTGCTCATCCTTCAAGGTTATGTTGGCACCTGTGGTTTTATCTGCCTAGCACCTTCCTTTTTTGTGGGACTAGTATCCTCACCCTCTCTTGAGATCTTCCCCATCCCCTCTACCACCATTTGGATTCAGGAGGCACTGACTCGTTGTTATGTGACCGCACCTTCTGGCCACAGGTGACTGGCCCAAGGTTGGGTATCTGGGCCATGATGGGTTAGACAGAATTCGATCCTATGTCCTCCACCCCAGGACCTCACAAACTAACACCAAGAAGGAAGGCCAAGATTTCTAGCTGATTGTGGAAGCTCTGAGTTGTCAGTAACCATATTTCCCTTCATGCAGAGGATGTGGTCTGTGGTGAAGAAGCATGAAGCTAGCATACAGAGAGAAGCCATGACAAGAGATGGCCAGAGAATCCTCACAGGGGTTGAGTCCCCGGTTCCGGCTGTGCCTGAGGTCCCGCTGCATGCCGGCCCCTCGGATAAGTTAATGATTCACCTCCTTCACGTCCAATAAATCTCCCTTTTGCTTAAGCTAGTTGGAGTTACATTTCCTTTTTTTTTTTTTTAATTTTAATGTTTTATTTGTTTTTGAGAGAGAGACAGAGACAGAGAGCAAGCAGGGGAGGGGCAGAGAGAGTGAGAGGGAGACACAGAATCCAAAGCAGGCTCCAGGCTCCCAGCTGTCAGCACAGGGCCTGATGCAGGGCTCGAACTCATGAACCCTGAGATCATGACCTGAGCCGAAGTTGGATGCTTAACTGACTGAGCCACCCAAATGGCCCCCACCCATTTTTTATTTGAGGAAGTGAGGTAGCTATGGGTAAGGAGAGTTTTTATAGAGTTAGAATCAGTGCTGGTCCTCAAGTCCCTTAAGGGCCAGGCATTGACAAAGCAGTCAAGGAGTTTCCACCCACACATGAAAAGACGTTCCACACCATTAGACCTCAGGGAAAGGCACCGCAGGATATCACTGCACGTGAATGAGTGATGGCTGGAATAAACAATATAGGACAATAATAAGTGTTGGTGAAAATGAGGAAAGCCTCGAAGCTTTGTGCACTGCCAGTGGGAACGCAAAAATGGCACAGCCACTTTGGAAAGCAGGTTAGCAGTTCCTCAAACAGTGAAACAGAGTGAACATACATTCTTCCACCCAGCAATTCCACTCCTGGGTAAACACCCAGGAGAGCTGCAAACATATGTCCACACAAAGACTTGTGCATGAATGTTTACAGCAGCGTTATTCTTTTTTTTTTAATTTTTAAGTTCATTTATTTATTTTTGAGAGAGAGAGAATGGGGGAGGGGTAGAGAGAGAGGGAGAGAGGAGCCTGATGCGGGGCTCGGACTCACAAACCATGAGATTATGACCTGAGCCGAAACCAATAGTCAGACACTTAACCAACTGAGCCACCCAGGCATCCCTACAGTGTTATTATTAATAGCCAACAAGTGGAAATGACCCAAATGTCCACCAACTGATGAATGGATAAACAAAATGTACTATGTCCACACAGTGGAAGATTATTAAGCCATAACAAGGAATGAAGTACTGACACATAATACATCATGGAGGATGCTGAGTGGAAGAAGCCAGACACAAAAGGCCACACATTGTTATTATCCCATTGATAGGACATGTCTAGAGTAGGCAAATCCTGAGAGATAAAAAGTGAATCTTCAGGTGCCCACGTCTGGGGGGAGGAGAGAAAGAGGACTGAATGCTAGTTGGTGCAGGGTGTCTTTCTGGGGTGATGAAAATGTTCTGGAATTAGAGACAGGTGATGGCTGCGTAACCTTGTGAATACATTAAAAACCACTGAACTGTACACTTTAAATGGGTGAATTTTATGGCATGTGAATTACACATCAATTTTTTAAATTTTTTTTTCAACGTTTTTTATTTATTTTGGGACAGAGAGAGACAGAGCATGAACGGGAGAGGGGCAGAGAGAGAGGGAGACACAGAATCGGAAACAGGCTCCAGGCTCTGAGCTATCAGCCCAGAGCCTGACGCGGGGCTCGAACTCACGGACCGCGAGATCGTGACCTGGCTGAAGTCGGACGCTTAACCGACTGCGCCACCCAGGCGCCCCTACACATCAATTTTTTAAAAAAAGGAAAGAAAGAAAGCTCCAACCTGGAAATAGCTCTCTGTCATACAGTGTGGCTCTGACATGCCTGCCCGATATGGTGACCCTGAGCTCAACAGCAGGGACGGCATTCACAGTACTAACCTGCTCCGAGGATAGCTGGTGGTCCTGGTGGCCCTGGGGGGCCCGGTGGCCCAGGTGAACCAGGTCTTCCAAAGCCAGGAGGCCCAGGCAGGCCAGGAGCACCAGGGGGTCCCTGGGGCCCGACGACAGTCTCCCCTTTCTGCCCCTGTCAAGGCAAGAGCACAGTAACAGAAGAGAGAAAGCAACTGTAAGTCCCAGTAATCACTGTAAGTCCCAGCTCTTCTTTGTGTGAGGATGTTTGTAAAAAGTCAATAAATACGAGCTATTGCTATCATTATCCTCCAATCTGGGCACAACTCAGGTGTAAGACCTAAAGAACAGCAACCCAGTCATTATGTTCAATGTCACTGCATACAACCCCAGAGAGCCCTGGAGTCGGGAGGGCCCAGACTTTGCATTTCACAGATTAAGAAACCCAGGCACAGAGAGGGGATAGGGCTTGTCCAAAGTGTCAAAGCAAATTAGCAGCAGAGGTAGAAGTAGAATCCTGGTCTCCTGGCTTTGCTGGAGTCTGCCCTCATGGTGAGCTCTGCCCAGGACCAGGGTTTGCTTCTGGTTCCTGAGGGTCATGATCTGGTCATAATCTCACTGGAGACATAACTTGAATTTCTCTTGTGAGCTGGAGAAACCTGGCGTCCTAAGAAGACCAAGCCTATCTAGGGGCTCCTTCTTTCGTGAGATTTCAGAAGAATCAAATAGCCCCTCTAAAAATATCTCCCTCACCTTCCATTCTGCCTTTATTATCTGATATGTTCACCATTAGTTAGTAACTCCTTGGGTTGAGCAAATTTTCCACCGTTGACATGAATAAGGCTGTGTGGTTAATGACCTGGAAGTTACCTGAACGCATATGGCCATGGCCAGCTCCCTTTCCTCCATGGTCCTCAGCCAACATCCCTATTGGTAAGTAAATACGAGGGAGAGAGGCCGATGCCCAACTCCTATCTCCAGCTTGTGGTGCTGTGACAGACCCTTGACTCTCCAACTGCCTAGTCCCACTGGGGTGCGTCAGGGAAGGCTGTGATTCACTGAGGAAAATGGCGAGGAAAAATCACTACTTACAACCAGGCCGGGACTTCCTGGTAGTCCTGGAGGCCCTGACACAAAGAAGTCACCATGAGAGTCTCCTTTTTCTCCTTTGATCCCCCTGTCTCCATTCTCCCCCTGCAAGCAGAGAACATTCAATAAGAGTAAGGCTAACCAGTGCATACCGTGAGCTCGAGAACTTGGAAACACAGGCCAAATGTCTGGTAGAGAGATACTCACCTTCAAACTGTTTAGAAGGTATCTCAGGTAAGTCGGGTCCACTGGAGGGCCTGAAAAAGAAGTCCTGTGTAAAATTCACCACCGTAATCTCAGAAATTCAAAAATAAACTCTCCAACTTGGCATCCATCATTATTCCCCAGTGGAAGTGCCCCCACATTGGTTTAGCTAACAGAGTGGGCACTGGCCTTGGAGGCAGAAACGAGTCCTTGGCTGGGCCCCACAACCCAGACACTGTGGGATCCTGAGCATGTCACTGGCCCTCTTTGGGCCTTGCTTTGCACAGGAACTTCTGGTCTCTTTTGACAGTGTTCCATCTTGGACCCACGACTGGGTCTCTCTAGAACTCCATGGAGCTTGTGGTCAGGGTGGTAATATAATCCGTCTTACTTTCTAGCTCAGCTGGATTTCTCAGGAACAGAAATCAAAGGCAAGATCCAGAACAAGGGATAAAATACCTGGTGGTCCCTGGGCCCCCTGGTCGCCTTTTTCTCCTTTTGAGCCGGGAAGACCCCAGGATCCTTTTTCTCCTTTAACACCTGCCATCAAATACACATATATTTTATATATATATAAAAAAATACTGCGGAAAATCAGCTTCATTCTATATAAAACGTTTCTGTGACAAGTTTTCAAATTGAGCCCTTTTAGCAAAGTCCACTCAATAAACAAAGGCCTATTGAGGGTATGAAATCGTTTGCTAAATTATGGGGAGGGCAGAGGTAGATACATCAGATGCAATTCCTGACCTTCAAAAGCCCGGTCTCTGTGGGAAGATGGACACGGTGAAGGGTAATGTGAAGCAGGAGGCAGTAAGTGCTGTCTCTAAGGTGCCAGCAATGCACAGTGGGGGCCCAGCAGAAGCTACAGTTAACTCTGTCTCAGACAGCTTCGTGCACACAGCCTGAGGGCTCAACACCCAGTCAGGCCTCCAGTCCCATCTCATCTGTGTGTGTGTGTGTGTGTGTGTGTGGCATGGTGGGATAGGGGAGGAGGGGAACCTTCCAGGTTCCCTCAGAGGACCATAAGGGTGCGAAGTATTCCATGCACAAAGTTGGAAGGATGCCAACTGTGTACCCCACCACTACCCCTCAGGATTTGTGAGAAGCACTCTCTCTCTCTCTCTCCAACTCTTTTATAGCGGGGGAGAGGCACGGAGGGAGCCTTCCAGAAGTTCAACATTGGGAAAGGGAAGCAATCCCCTTTCCCCACTTTGATGGGTGGGGTAGACACTAGATCTCCGAATTCCCAGTTCCCAAGAGATGAGACAGATCGACCCAGCAGTGCTCTCGGGCCGAGAGATGGGGTTTGGGTGCTCAGGCTTCCCGGCACGGGAGGAGTGTGAGTACCAGAGGCCCAACGCCACCAGCTGGGGGTCCCCTGGGAGATGCAATCACAGGGCCAGGGCGGCAGCGCCTCCACCCTCCCTGGTGAGATCACAGGAGTGGTGAAGCCCAGAGAAGGGGATGGTGAGCTCAATCACCACCACCGATGTGGCTGCTTATCTCACGAAGCGGGAGTAACAACCACCAGTAAGTAGCAGGACACAGGCTCACCAGGGGCTGTCCTGTCCAGAAAGGTCTCTTCCCTCCCCTGTCTCCCAGAGTGGTCCCGTGGGGATGGGGGAACCACCAGGGATCTGAGACAGCAAATCCAGCTCTACCCCGCCTCCCCAAGGTCCCCCTTGCACCAGGGGCAGGGGGAGCCTTGAACTGGATCTGAGCATGGAGGGTGGAAACAGTCTGGACCTTATAACCAAAACCAACAGAAAACCCACGGGGCCAGATATCATCAGGAAGACCACAGCCTGGCGGGCCATGGACAACAGAGCAGAGCCAGAGGTCAGCATTGGGGAAAAAATGACTTTTCCCTGTTTAAACTGCAAGTGCTCAGACCTCTCAGTCTGAGGGACACACAGAGGGAGAGAGAGTGTGGGGACAGGGGACAAGAGCGACTGCTCCCCTGCAGACTCCTGTCTCCTGGCCTATGCCCCTTGCTGACATTTACTAATCGGACACCTAGAGCCAGCACCTCTCACACTTTCCTGTGCAGACACAGTAGGGGGCTTAAAGTGCAGCCTCTGATTCAGCAGGTCTGCAGTGGATCTTACACTTGATCTTAGCCCAAAGGCCCGAGAAGCGATTGAGACGCCGCATTTCTAACACGCCTCCAGGAGATGCTAATGCTATTGGTCCAAAAACACTTTGAAGCAAAGGTCTTCTGAGCTCCCATAGCCCTTCCCTGTATTAGTTCTTGGTATATTACATTAGAATGACTTTTAAAATAGTTCTATCTAAGGGAGTCTAAGGGCCCGGGTGGCAAGAATGGCGTAGGATTCATCTGCCCAATGCACGGGATAGATTCACGCACTATGGTCTCGGTGGATGCTTTATGAACAAATTAACAAATAAACAGCCAACCTGAGTACTTCCTGCTGGCTGGAAGTCCCAGCCACGATGTATAGAATATACAGATGTGTGACAAAACCGAAGAGAGGTGCCCAGTCCCACAGCGCTGGCTCAGCTACCCCTGATCCCACCACACGCAGCCAGATCTTCCCCACCATGAGTCTTAGGTCCAGCACTGGGAGTGGAGACCACCTTCTGCAGAGCTACAAGGGTCTGGAAAAGTCCCACAGAAACAGAAGGTAAAGAAGAGAAGCTGTACCATGAAAGGTGATGAGTTCTGAATTCCCAGGATGAGTGGTATCAACCTGGAGAGAGAGAAAGGCAAGGTCATAAGGTGCCAACCGTGTCCTGGTGTTTGCATCCACAGGCAGCTGCCACTGTCCCCTGTCCCGGGGGTGTGTGGTAGGAGGCACAATGTCACGGAGTCAGGCCTTTCTTTGGCTCTGGAACCCCCAGAATCCCAGGAGCCCTCATTGCACAGGCATCCCAGGCCTTCAACCGGGGGGGCCCATTATGCAGCCAGCGGGGGGAGGTGAGACCTACTGGTTGAACAACTGTGCGAAGGGAAAGCCCAAAGCTGCAAGACAACAAATCCCGACGGTGTTGATTTAGCCAACCCAGAGCGTTCTTGGCCTGCTTTCTTATCATTTAGGATTGATTCATGTGAGAGGTCAAGCATCCCAGTGAGTGACGACCCAGGTGTGAGGCTACACAGCCATTAGCTTTGCTACGGTGTATAACCAAGGATGTGCATAATGAACAGGAGCTGATAACGGTAGTGGTAACGAATAACGGGGGGTTATCATTTGGTTGGAAGGGGTATTCTAGACTCCCCATTAAGTGCCAGGGGTCTGGCATCTAAGTTGTCCTAGATAATATTCCTTCCCAGTTCATTTCCAGATTCCTGCATTGCCTTTTCTATAGAACAGAGCCACTGGAGACCCTGCTTTTAACACCCAACTTCCCCTTTTCCCAGTTGATATGTGGAATCAAAATGATCCCTCTGGCACCAGGATCCTCCTACTTTTGGGTGGAGGGTCACAAGTTGCTCAGGGGTCAACCAGAGAAGATGGGGGGAACAGATGAGAATCCCCCAGAAAAGACATTTCAAAGTTAAGGATGTAGGCTGGAGTGGCCAGCTGGTATCCTGTGGCTATGCTGATAGGGTTCCTCCGGTCCCCATGTGGCTAGAAATCATGGTGGTGTCAGGAAGGGGCCGAAATTAGAAGGGGGCTTATAGAATGATGGATGTGACAGAAAGCATTTGTTTTCAAGTGTCCGTTTCAAGAGCTGATCAGGAAATGTCCATGCCCAAGCCCCATGGTGTCCAGCCAGGCAATGTGAAATCAAAAGCTCACCAAAAATGCTCTGAGCTCATCTTTGGTTTCTTTTCTGTAATCTCATGACCCCAAAGGTTGTGGCCACTGGAAAGGGTCCTAGCACAGGTCGTGGTAATTGCAGTACATTTTTAGAACACTCTCACATTTGCTAAGTGCTGTCCCATGACACCTGCAATCATGTTAGCAGAGAGGGGCTTTGGGCACAAACTCTCCAGGAATCTCGAGCAGACCCTTTGCCTCTCTGGGCTGCCGGTTTCTCCTTCTGTATGATAAGGAGGAGGAATGCAGTCATCTCTCAGGAGTGTCCCTCCAGCACTGACATTTTATGTTTCCCTTCAGGCGATCGGTGTAAACATGACCCGGCTTGATGTCGTCCTCACATAGACCAGCAGGACCCCTGGACGTCTTAGTGGGTCATATCATCTGCATTCTATGCCAGAGTTCCCGGGCCCTGGGCTGCAGACTTGGGTGCCTCAAAGTTTCAACATGGACAGAACTCAGCCAAACTGCGTCATTTTAAAGCCTCTGACCCGAGGCTCAACACCACACCCAACAGGCATCAATTATGAACCCACTTCAAGGAACCTTTCTAAATTGTAATTTGCAAACTTCTGAGAACAGAGGCCACGCCCATCTAGTTCACCCGTGCATCTCCAGGGCCTAGCAGAGTACTTGGCTCTCAGTAAGTCCTCAATAAATACTTGTTGAACAAATGAGGAAATGGTCACGCACAGCTCTGTGACCAATGTCCGTGCACAGGGACAGGCCCACTCTCCCTGGGCTTCCCCAAAGAAATGGGCAAGACCTCAGGGACAGTGCCACTGCCTAGCTGGGGTGACCGGGCACGTGCCTGACCCCTTGGAGTCACAGTGCCTAGTGGTCAGGGGACCCGAGGGATGACCCCAGCTCTGTCAGTACTGAAACCTTGGACAACTCTGTGAGCTTGTCCCAGTCCCAGTTTGCTTCCTCACTATAAAGTGGGAGGGAGAGTCCTTCCTCTCAGCGTTGTATGCTGTTCAACATACCAGATGGGAAGGGACAGCACACATTCACTTACAGGTTTTAGCCAAAAGTTCCTAACGCAAAGAACACTGATTGGAATTGCTTTATTTTCCCATCTGTATTTTTAAGGGGGTTATTTTACTTCTTACTATTTGCTCCAAATGTGAAGCTTAATGTGGTTATAATAACAAAAGACATTGCTTTTTGATTGCATTAAAAGAAACACTCTGTCAGTGTGTGCACCTTTTAGAAGATCCAGTATGTGTCACTGCCATGGTCTGTTATCTGGGAGCTTCTAGCGACCTACTTAAGGGTCTATATGTAAGTGATAGGAGACATCAAAGAGAACACTGATGGACTGAAGGGCTTCAACACAAAGACGGATCATCTTCTCTGAGTCGCTTTCTATGCCAACATCTGCTCCTCGGGGCAGTGACTGTATACTACTTACCGGCGTTTTGCAGTGTGGCCGGACTGGTATTGGGAAGACAGCCTGCAGGAAGTGAGAACAAGAGAAGTGAGGCCATCAGGATGCCTGACTCCAGCTTAGGCCAGTCTGGGGCCTACTCCCCAGTAGCCCCTGAAGGTCTCCCTCCCCCGCCCTACCCAGCTTACTCCTTTGATGTTGATCACAGCTCCAGGGGGTCCAGGGGGCCCTGGAGGCCCAGGTAATCCAGGTGGGCCCTGAAGGGAGAAAAAGGCCATTCCTGAGTTGAGGTTATTGTGAGTGCAGGGCAGCTGCGGGATACTTCCTCCAGGAACGGGGAAAGAAGACCCTCTAAAGTCGCCTACTTCTCCCACAGGGAGGCGTGACACTTGGAAACAGCACGTCAACGTGTATCCATGACCCTGTTGCATCTTTACGGCCACCCATGGAAGAGGCAGAGGAGCAAGCACTATCCCTGGTTTACGAATGGAGACAGAGGCCAAGAGAGGGGAAGTGACCTGCTCAAAGCCACACAGCTGGAACCCAGATCCTGCCTCCCAGAGAAGGGCTCAGCCAACACGGAGCCCACCACCTCTCTACCAGCACATCCCTGCTATGGAAGGGCAGGTGGCGTGGGGACCAGAGGGTCCCTCACCTGATACGGTACCTCAGAGAGTGCCTCATAAATGCAAAAATAAATGCAAAACTCTTGTTCACTAGCAGCATTCTTTTCTTTTCTTTTCTTTTTTTTAATGTTTATTTATTTTAAGACAGGGAGTGTGTGAGTGGGAGAGGAGCAGAGAGAGAGAATCCCAAGCTTGCTCCACAGAGTGGCATTATTGTCAAAGCCAGGTCAGCGGCCTTAATGCTGTGCAATGTCTTTTCCTCCAAGCCCGGATCTCAAGCAGGACCTTGCAGCAGGACGGGTGAGGCTCTGACCACAGGTATGAGGAGTCCGGCCCGCTTGGAAGCTGCACGGATCCTCCTAAGTGAAGGCACGAGTGCCTGCTTTACCTAGTAGCTGCAGCGTGCTTGAGGAGTGTGAGCCAGTCCTCACTTGCCTGTCTGATTTCTGGCATGCAGAGCAGAGACAGGATGGTGCAAACAAAAGTAGACTTTGTAGAGAGTCTGGTACATAGTAGGTGCTCAAGAAACACTGGCGTCCTTATTGTAGACCCTGGACCCTGCTGATGCCCCCAGTGTCTGCCACCTTGTGAGGCTCTGCCTAAGTAGCTGACCTACCTTTGATATGCACTCACAAACATGTGCTGAGCCCCTAGAGGTGTGATATCCCTGGGACTGTGTGCAGCGGGAAGATGGGGTATTACCCCAGGGTCAGGAGCCTGGGATGTGAGACCAGATTTCCTGAGCATACCCAGATCTCTCTCCCACCCTTCCTCTTGGGTCGGGACAAGGAAGCTTATGTTCCACTAAGGAGCTTTCAATGGCAGAGACCCTCCTGAGAGTGGGCTGGAGGACAGGGATGGGCTGGAGGATCTTTGGAAGTGGCAATGGAGGAAGGAGACAAACATTCCTGAAGATTCTGTCTGCAAGCCCCACTCACTGGACCCGGTACTCTCTTAGCCTCCCTCCCCCCCCACCCCCATGGACACTGGACTCAGGTAGTGGGGGGCTGGGGCACTGGTCATCTCACTCACCGGCATCATGACCCCTCGGTCTCCCTTGGCACCCTTGAGGCCATTCAGTCCCGGACGACCCTGCAACCCACAGGAGATGCCTTAGTAAACCCACTGACCGCCAGCTGGCCCAGCCCATGCGTCCTCCCCTCACATCCAGTCTGAGGAACAGCGACACCTACGGGTCGTCCGGGGAGGCCAAACTCTCCTTTGTGTCCTGGTGGTCCTTTGGGCCCCTAGAGGCAAAACAAGTATCAGATTAGAAAAGAAGAGAAAGTCAAGGGCCAGGGCGATGAGGGGCACTGGCCTGCCTTCATGGGCAGTGGTGAGGATGAATCACTGGGCAGGGAGGAGGGAGGACAACAGGCAATTATGAAGTATGCACCTGCCTGGAACCTTGACTCCCAACCTCTCTGCTCTCAGCTGGGACCACCGATTCAACCCCTTTGTACCCCATGGCCTCCTGCAGGCTGTACCCCACCCAAGACTCTGGACCCCACCCTCTCAGTCAGGGCTAAGGAAGGAGCAAGAGGCAGTAGCTCAGGGCCACAGCCCCCTGGTAGCTGGGTACTGGGGTAGCTTAGAAGACGGACCTCTGCCCTAGGTCTTATGTCCCAGTTGGAATAACGCAGCCCTGCCTCGCCTCTCATGCTAGCCCAGACTAAGAACCTGCTCCAGGATTTGGCTCCTGCCTTGCTCCCACCTGTCTCTCAGGACCAGAGTCTTGGCCTGGCACCTCAATTCTTCAGATGAGTCTTTGACCTGTGGACCCTTATTCATTGCAGTGCTGGCTTTCTATGTCTTCATGCTTCTAGAGCCACTGCCCTGTTCCACTCTCCTGCAGGAACCCTTATGCCTTCTGGCATCCAGGATATGTACAATGCATACTACCTCTTCCCAGAACACCCTCTGCCTCCAGTCTACACTTTCCTACTTCTGTAGCTGGGTCTGCCCCGTCCTCCCAGGGGAATGACTCGTTTAAGCCTGGGGTCTCCAAGTCCCTTCTTCCTGCTGACATTAACAGATATAGCCATGCCCTGGAAAATGGCAAATAAAGCTGAGTTAAAACGGGCTCTGTATGTAAAGTACCCAGCCCACAACAGTCCTAAAGATAGAAAAGCAAGAACAGAAGGAGTAACAGGGCACAGGCCACTTGGTGGTATGTTCTAGTGCAGAGCTCTTCTCAAACGTCAGTGTGCCCAGGCGCCACCTGGGATCTTGTCACAACGCAGACCCAGCAGGTCCAGGGTGCGGCCTAAGGCTCTGCATTTCTAGCAAGCTCCCAGGTGATGCTGATGATGCTGATCCAGGAGCCACGGGTAACAAGGCTCTAGGGAGCTTGTAAAGGCGCTGTAAGCTATACCAGTCATGAGGGCCACAAGTAGCCCATATGACATCATCATGCGAAGGAGAAGAAGGTCTCCCATGCTGTCTGAGCCTGGCAAGCTGTGCACACACTGGGCTTTGGTAGGAACAAGTGACATGGCCATCTGAAGCGGCGTGCTGGCCACCATTGCTAACTCCTGGAATATTTCCATGGTACTGGATGTTGGTAAGTGATTCACCAGTGGTTAACACCATACTCCCCCAGTCTGTCTTAGTCCACGGTTTCTCCTCTGCAGGGCACCCATTCTGCCCGACTGAAGGGGCCAAAGGCCTCAGAAGGTCCTTTGAGGGATGCAACTTGGAGGTTATGGGCCATTCGTCAAGGACATGTGTCTGTGAGGTTCCTTCTCCTCAGGCCTGAGGTCCAGCTTCAACCAAACAAACCCCATGTACAAATCTCCAGGCCAAAATGCTTTAGAAGAAATGTTTACTGGCGGCAACGGGGAAAACCTGGATACAGACTCCAACAGGCTTGGCTCAAATCCCCAGTGTACCACTTACAAGCTGTGTGACAGCGGGTAAGTTACTCACTCTCTTTTTTTTTAAATTTTTTTTTTCAACGTTTATTTATTTTTGGGACAGAGAGAGACAGAGCATGAACGGGGGAGGGACAGAGAGAGAGGGAGACACAGAATCGGAAACAGGCTCCAGGCTCTGAGCCATCAGCCCAGAGCCCGACGCGGGGCTCAAACTCACGGACCGCGAGATCGTGACCTGGCTGAAGTCGGACGCTTAACCGACTGCGCCACCCAGGCGCCCCAGTTACTCACTCTCTTTGACCTCCGTTTCCTGGTCTATAAACTGGGAATTCTGATACCTCTTAGAGCAGTGAGTCTGACATGAGATGGTCTGTGTGAAGTATCAGTACAGCGTCTGACCCACAGTGGACATTTTACATCTGAATTTTGTTGTTGTTGTTCTTGGGGAGGACTCTATGACAGAGAGGTTTACAGTTCATTCTTGAGAGAACTGGGAGCTTAAAAACCATTCAGCAGCCCAAATGGGTTACAGATTCCTAGAGCAAGTAAGCCAAGAAGGGCCCTATCATATTATCTAGTACTAACTTGATACCTTTAACTGTACCTCTGCCTTCTGTAAGATGGGAAAACAGAAGCCCAGACAGAAATGGACTTGCCCAAGGCCTCATAGACACTAGGTCCAAGAAACAAGAGAGACTTTCTGGGGTTCCTCTGAGGGGTTCCTCTGAGGGGTTCCTTGGGCAATGGCAATCTTCAGCTAGCAAGCATGTGGTATACCCGCGAGTGGTAGGCACCAGTCGATTCTCCTCTCCTTCCTTGACACACAGCTAACCTACGCTTCTGAGTTCTGGCCAGTGGAATGTGCTAAAAGTGATGTTCATCATCCTTCATGACCTCTTTCCCCTCCCCAGCCTCAGCCTGCGGAGCTGGAAGATGCCAGTGTGGCTTGGGAAACCACCGGACAGCAGAGTCCCAGGATAAAAGTATCCTGGGTCCCTGAATCACTGCTTGGGGGTAGATGCCCATCTAGGAACAACGACCATGGGCTTGGCAAGAGTGAGAAGCTGCTTCTGTGCTAACCCACTGAGATTTTCACTGGACTACAATTAGCATACCCTAATCCACATACATTTGCCACACCCTTGCTATTTTCACAACTTGACAACTCAATCTAACGGAGCCAAAGTATGAGAAATGCTTCAAGCCCCCCAGTCCAGCCCCAGCTGAGAGATGGTCTGGCTTACCATTGGTCCGGGGGCTCCATGCACACCAGGTTCACCCTAAAGCAGGGAGATATGAACTCGTCATTCAGAGGAACACAGTCGGTGCCAGGAACAAACATGGGGCGTTGAAGCGGATGTGTGCCTTCAGGGTCTGGTGACATGATTACCTTTCTCCCCTGCAGCCGTTCCAGAGGAATGTCCCCGGTGAGGATGGCACCTGGCTCTCCCTTCTCTCCCTGCAATTCAGAGAACCTTTCAATGAAATCGGGTCTCTTCCTCACGGCCTCATCCAGAGGCTCCCTTGAGCCTGTGGTCCTGCAGCCCCGATCCCGTACCTGCAGCCCCGCTGGTCGGACATGACCTGTCCCTGGAGAACAAACTGCAGGGGCCTCCTACCTGAGCACTCGCTCTCTGGGTTACTCCCTCAACAAACAAGTCCAGGTGGGCGTCCTGCAAGCCTCAAGGGCTCCCACGCCGATGGATCTACATCCTCACCCCCCGACCCTCCAGGAACCAGCCTGACAAGGTCCTCCCCACCTCTTACTACACAGCACCCCTCTGAGAACCTCTGGCTCCTAATTTACTTGGTGGCTTGCCTCCCTAACAATCCTTATTCTCATTAAAACGCCTACAATTGGGAAAGAGACAAAAATATGAACACTAGAGGCCTCTCTCAACACAGAGGCCTCGTGTCTCCATGTGGAACTCTGTCCCCAGACTCCGGGATCCTGTGCAAACCTGAGCAGACAAAGCTATCTCAGATGCTGGGGAACTGGGGAGATGGGTAGCCAGGTGGCCAATCTTGACCTAGATCCCATCCTCAGCAGAGCCATCTATTTATCCCAGGAGGCTTCCTAGAAGATATGTGTGCACAGAGAAGGCCAGGTGGAGGGACCTTCCATATCACTCTAACACTCTGGCTCCAAACTTAAGCGCTGGCCCCTGAGGTGCTAGGCTGGACCACACTAAAGTCCCCCTTCAACGGGGCCAGAAGCAGCTGGGACAGCGGTGCCAAAGCAAGCAGAGCGGCCTCTTCCCTCCGTCCCCCTGAGCCCACACCTCATATTTGGATCTTACCACTGCACTGGCGAGGAAAGGCAGTCCTGAGCACGGCAGCAGTAAGAAGGACAAGCACAGAAGCATTAGAGGCAGAGCGAGAGAAAGTGCGTTTGCTGTGAGGGCTGGAGCAGAGCTGGCTGGGCGCCCATCCCAGTTTTCAAGGTGGTAGGAAATTAGCGGTGGCGACGGCACGTAGGTCCCTCTAAAAATAGTGTTTAAAGCAAGAGCCACTCTGGTTCGACCAGGCCTCCTCCCAAGCCACAGCAGCGGCTTGTCAAAGGCCCAAGGCAGCAAAAAGCATCCCAAGACATCACCCCACATGGTGCCAAATGCAGACCCCTTTGCCCAGCCTTTGAACTCCCTACGCCCTAAAATTATGGTCCAACAGACACTGGAGCCTCTGCTGGGGGGCCAGTGTGGAATGGTGGGGGGAGAACAAAAAGACAGAAGCTTAATGCTCCCTCCTTTTGGAGACATACCCACCCTCTGTGCCTCTCAAGGAAGGATCAGGGGTTTCTGCTATTGGCCTCGCATAGACCACCGTTACAGCAACGGCCATGCTTTTTGTTGGCTAACTGTATGTCTGTTCCCCATGTCTTACTTCTATATCCCTAGTGCCTACTATAGGAACCCGGCTGGCACATGCTTAGGAATGGATATAAGATGGATGAGTACACAAATGGATAGATGAATTCGTGACCCAATCCAGAGTCTTTGCAATCTGTGTATGGATGTTACTCTCCCTCTTATCTATAAAAACCAACCAGGAAGTTAATTCTAAGAGGCAAATACGGAAGGATAGAAAGGTCCGTTCCGTGTCTTGGGAGTTCCCAGGATATTCTTTGCATGCTAAATACTTATTCCAAAGATTTTGGACCAAGACTGCCATCCAAATGCAGAATGCTCAACTTATAACTTCTAAATACTAGCATCTATTGTACTGATTAATTTTATGTTCCTTTATCCAATAAATGTCTTGGGTGCCATTTGTGCACCGGATCCTATGCTAAGTACTGGGACCATAGAGAAGAAACTGGCATGTGGCCCTGCCCTCAGGGAGCACACACTCTAATGGGGGTGCCCAACAGGTCGCTAGATAAAGCATGGCACATGGGACTATGATGAGAATCAATGTCTCCACCACGACCCACCTTCACCTTGGAGGGCCACTTAGATCATAAAAGTTAACAGCTGTGGAGTGGCTGCTACTAAATATGGAGTTTCTTTTTGGCACGAAAATGTGCAAGAATTGGGAAGTGGTGATGGCTGTACAACCTTGTGAATATACTAAAAATCACTGAACTCTACAATTTAAAGGAATGGATTTTGCGGCATGTGAATTATATCTCGGAAAACTTTTTTAAAGTTAAAAGCTACTTTCAGCCAATTTGAAATATTTAGCAAATTCTGGAGCATGATCCCACTAAATACCTGGGTCCCTCTTACCTGTTCTCCTTTTAGTCCTGGAAATCCAGGCACACCGGTGTCACCTTTTGGTCCACGAGGGCCCTGAAAGGAATCATCGGAAGGTATTTTGTTGTTTGTTAAGATTAAAATGCTTTAGGGGTGCCTGGGCGGCTCAGTCGGTTAAGTGTCCGACTCTTGGTTTCGGCTCAGGTCATCTCACGGTTCATGAGTTCAAGCCTTGCATCAGGCTCTGCACTGACAGCATGGAGCCTGCTTTGGATTCTTTCCCTCCCTCTCTCACTGCCCCTCCCCAGCTCTCTCTCTTTCTCAAAATTAATAAATAAACTTAAAAAGAAAAAAAGAGTTTCTTCTGCTGCTAGGAAGAAGTCACAACTAGCCATGATGTTTTCTTAATTTTAAGTGATGCAAGAATTGTGGTATGGTGGAAAGACGACAGCACTGAGCGCTAGGAGGCCTAGAGGCCCCTGCCTCTGAACTTTGGCTTCCTCTGAGGGGCCCTACTGAGACAGCCTCGTCCTGCTGCCCCTGCTTACCCCATGGGTCCTCCTGGCCACCCCGTGGCCTGCCTCCACCCACCGTTCATCGCCTGGGACTCCCACTTCCCGTCTGGCTCCCCACCACATACGGGATGGGATCCAAATGTCCCAGCCTGACACTCAAACCCATCCCAGCCAGCCTCAGCACCTCATCCCCTGCTCCCCATCACACACCCAGGTGAGCCTTTCCCCTTATCCTCTCTGCCCTGCCCACTGCCTCCGCGCTTCTGCCCACGCCCTTCCCGCTGCGGGAATGCCCAGCCACCCCTCTGCGGAGCCAAGTTCTGCACACCCGGCCAGAGGTGACCTCTTCTCAACTCCAACACTATATACCTGTGACAGTGACTCACAGCCAGATGTCTGCCCCAAAAAGGTGTTTCACACTTTACTGCCATGTAGCTTTTCACAAGTCCCTGTGCAGTCTTGTGGGTTAAAGGGGGAGTTACCCACTAGAGCAGTGGCTTTCAAATATTTGTTATTGTTACTTTTTAGCAATGAAACTCTTTTCATTCCTTTTTTTTTTTCAAGTAAAGACTTGAATGAAAGCTTAATATATAAAATATGTCAAATGGAGCTTCTTTATTGCAGGTTGGTGGCCTGGAATCCCACTTTGTGGCCCCCTCTTTACTCCCTAAAGTGGCCCTGGGGGCTCCCGCGGGAACACAGCCCTACTTATATAGAAGAAAACGTGTTCTGGAACATGCTCCTGGTTCGGAGCAGCCAAGCCAGGGCTGGAGCTCAGAGGTCTGGCCTCTCCTCCTCTTAACAAAAGAGGTGTTCTCCATGACTGCCACTCTCTCTCCTGTTCCTGAGATCTAGTTCACACATATTGCCAGTGTCATGACAGGATATGATCATTTTGCAAAATGTAAAAAGTTCAGGGGCACCTGTGTGGCTCAGTCCATTAAGTGTTCGACTTCAGCTCAGGTCATGATCTCGCAGTTCATGGGCTGGAGCCCCAAGTCGGGCTCGTGCTGACAGCTCAGAGCCTGGAGCCTGGGTTCTGTGTCTCCCTCTCTCTCTCCCCCTCCCCTGCTTGCTCTCTCTCTCTCTCTCTCAAAAATAAACATTAAAAAAAATTAAAAAAACAAAATGTAAAAAGCTCAGAAAAACAGAAATAAACAGAAAGAGAAATCACTTATATTCCATCATCAAGAACAAATTTCTGTCACAGTTTTGTTAAATCTCCTTCATTTGCCTGGAGGCAACGCATACGCTGTTGGCATCAGGACATTTCAGATCTGGAGCGTCTTGGAGAAATTGTGCAGATTTCACGCTGGAGCCTTGAGCGTATGCACAAGCTCACACTTTTAGACAAAACTGATCACTTTCTATACAGAAATGCATATTCACCTTCTACGGTGGAAGCCACAATAGTGTGCACACAGACTATTAATTGTTGGGCTTCTAGTCTGTGATTGCTCCCCCTCATCCCCCACTGCTCCCATCCTCTCTCTTTAGGACACTGATCTGCGGGGACTGTATACTTGACTCATCCCCTCACATTCATAGGCAGCCAACCACTGGCTCTGGTTTCTGCTGGTACCAGGAGAGAGATTAAGACCCAACCTCCACAAGCTGTTCACAGTACAATCGAGAAAAAAAGACAAGGGTGTGAATAACTTATTAAGGGCAGAAAAGAATCACAGCAGAGGTGAAAATAAAGTCTATGGGACTCAAAGGAGGAAAGGATGGGGCACCTGGGTGGTTCAGTCAGTTAAGCGTCCTGACTCTTAGTTTCAACTCAGGTTCTGATCTCAAGGTTTCATGAGTTCAAGCCCTGCATCGGGCTCCACGCTGACAGTGCGGAGCCTGCTTGGGATTCTCTGTCTCCCTTTCTCTCTGCCCCTTTCCCACTCACGCTCTGTCTCTTTTAAATAAACTTTAAAAAATAAAAAAAAAAATTAAAAAATAAAAAAAAAAAAGGAGGAAAGGATCGCTCCAGGTGAGGGTCAACCAGGGCAGGTTACATGAACAAGATGGTGTCATAGAGAAGGAAGAGAATGGCATTCCAGGTGGAAGGCACAGAATGAACACAGCCCCAGGGCACAGAGGGAAGATGGCTACTGTGGTACTTACTGGAAATCCCGGCAGCCCAGGTATGCCCTCCGGACCCTGTGACATACCAAAGATAAAATAGGCTGGTTAGCAGCAGCATTTCCAGAGCCAGCAGGAATGCTGTGCCTCAGGGGCCCACCCCCTCCCAGCAGCTCCCAAAGACCCAAGCATGTTCCCACGGTGGAGGGTGTCTCACGATCCATGTTGCAGACAAGGATGTTGAGGCCCAAGAGGGGAAGGGACCGTGCAGAGTCACGCGGCTGGTTAGTGACGGAGTCAGAAACTGTGCCCAGGAGCCCAGAGCCCCCACTGCCACCCCACCCCCATGCAGGACTCTGCATTTGAAGGGTCTGCCTTCTCCTCTGTGAAATCACTTGATACATGTTCTTGGAGAAGCAGCCCCTAATTTCTGAGGCGTGGGCCCAAAGGGTGTGCCGAGGTATTTGGGGGTGGAAGACTCAGTGCTTCTCCCTCAGAGAAGAACAAACAGACAGTGTGCGGTTCACTCCACATTGGCCGGGACTCTTCTTCCTGCCGGCCCAGGTACCCACATGCTCATTAAATGTCTGACTTTGGCAGAATACATAGAGAGACAGACAACTGGAGAGCAACACGTTTCTCAACCCACTGTATATACAGTGGGGTGGGGAAGCAGAAGGGTGCCAGCTGGGACTTGAGTCCCCTCAGGGAGGGATGGGCCTCTGAGTAGGAAAATTCTGGCCCTTCATTAGGAACGAAAAGGATCCTTGGATTTGCTAAAGGGAGGACGGGGATTGGCAGGAAAGGCAGATTCTAGGGGTGCGGGGAGGGAGAAGGGATGGGGCAGACAGGCCCTAGGGACTCTTAGGACAGAGATGCCGAATCTTTGATTTTAGAGGGTATTTTCCTTTAGTAATAACCCGCCTAATAACCCCAAACCTCTAATTGTTCGGGAAATACCAAGACCCTTTGTGAGATGACTTTTTCTTGAGAGCTGGTTTGCTTTAGGTGTTAACTATTGGGGTATTTTGAGTGATTTTACAGAAACCAAGGAAAAGAAGCCCCATTGGCTGTAGTAAAGAGACGGCAGAAGTACCCACCAACAGAGGTCCCTCAGCAGGACAGGCTGGCTCTAGAAGAACGTCCCAGATATCTGCAGAAGCCTTGGGGGGAGCGCCAAGTTCTCCCCAGGACATGGATGCTGGGGGTGGAGGCCAACCTCATTAGGGACCACAGGGGTGGGTGGGCTGCCCAGCTGTGGAAGTATAAGCCTCAATCTGCATGTGGGCTTGCGCTAAGTGCTGCCATTTGCAAAGCAGATTCACATCCACCAACCTCTTATGAGCTGCCCTAAAGGCTGCTGAGGCAGTGTCAGAGGACAGGCTCAGAGGCTCAGAGTGGTGTGTGGACATGGGCTGGAACCCCAGGGCTCCTAAGACCACAGCTCTTTCCTCTCTTTCCGGCTGTCACCAGCACATGCTAGGAGGTGCAACGGGGATTTATGGCACAGGCTGCAGGAAGGAGCTTCCTTCCTTTTAGGTCTCCTTATGCCACAGGCCGACTCTACAGACTTGCAGAGATACTGCAGCTTTGCTAAGTGGTCCCGATCTCTAACAGGGGGCTGGAAAGACCAAAGCAGGTCATGTTCTCTCCTTGTGCGCTGGTTTTCCCATTAGCACAAGGCTAGGTCTCCCTAGGCTCTTCCCGTTCTAGGAGATGAGATCATGCAAATAAAAGCAGGCCAAAGGCATCCCACAGACGTCAATCGGTTTGTTACTTAGGATTCTTTGCTTTCCATGACACATACTTCCGATACATGAGACTGGAAGCTTCCACTGCATTGGACACAAAACTTCCCGAGTGATCAAATTAATGTGATAGCAACTTCTCAGAAAATGCAAAGTTCTTTTTTCCATTCTATTCTGACATATTCTAGCTCCATGCTTCAGGAGCTAAAAAGATGCCAAACCAACCCAGCTTAGTTTCAGCAGGGTATCTGGGAAGAACTTCACTCTAGGGCAGCTGTGGATACACACCGGAGGCCCAATGAGCTCAGGGATATCCGAGAGATTCAGGAACCCGTGGGTGATGTTAACCAAAGACTGAAAAGAGAGAAAACAGACAATGAGACAGAGGGTAGCACATTCCACCTTGTTCCTGGCAAGGAGTCTTTAACTGAAGTCACCCCAGCACCGCAGAGCAGAGGCAAACGCAACACCCTAAACTCACTGCCATCCCCTCCCCACCCCTTATGAAACAGCGCTGAGGTGCTGTAGACTTTCTTCTTTCAATTAACCTTAAAACTGCACCATCCATGGGGTGTCTGGGTGGCTCAGTTGGTCAAGCGTCTGACTTTGGCTCGGGTCATGATCTCACGGTTCGTGAGGTCGAGCCCTGCGTTGGGCTCTGTGTGGACAGCTCAGAGTCTGGAGCCTGCTTCGGATTCTGTGTCTCCCTCTCCCTCTCTGCCCCTCCCCTGCTTGCACTCTGTCTCTCTCTCTCTCTCTCTCTCAAAAATAAACATTAAAAAATTTTTTTAATAAAAATAAAAAAATTGCACCATCTATGAATGTCTTCTCTTTTAAAATTTTAAACACACACACACATACTTTTAAAGCATATATTTCCATATACATCTCCATAGAAAGCATGCAGCGTTGACAGTGTGTGTGTCCGTGTGCCTATTTTACGTCAACGGCATCAGGCTGAATGCAGAATTCTTCAACTTGCTTCTTCCAACAATGGAGCATGGATGTCTTTCCACATGGAACTGGGGGGTATGGACACTTTTGTTTTAATGGATTGCTGAAGAGTGGTCTAAAGGGGCCTTGTAACTTACACTGCTACCAAAGCATATGAGACTCACTATTTCACCACACCCTTACCCACCCTGGATATTTGTAATCACTTTTTTTTTTTTTTTTAACTGTAGGCATCCTTTTTTCCCCAGTTATTTGGGATTTTTCTGTCTCTCTGTCATCTACCAGTATGGCATCACTTGTCTCAGAAGAGCCACAGTTTTTCACCAGTGTGATGCTCTAACATGAAGGGGACCTTGCTCTGCTCCCTGCCCACACCCCAGCCTTCTCTACAGTTTTCCACCACTCTCTACACCCTCCACACCCATCAGCCTCCTGTGCCTTGGATTCACTCACATTTTCCTATTCTGTGCTGTGGCTCAGAGTGTGCCTGCCAGCTGAATTCTGGAAGTCCTGTCCTTTGTGCCTACCTGGTAAGATCCTTCTCAGCTCCTAAGTCCCTGCTCAAAGACACCTCCTCCAGAAAGGCTTCCTTAATTTCACATACCCCAAAACATCTTTCCTCACTCTTCCCCCACTTATGTTCCTCTGCCTCTCTGTCACAGCCATTCTCTTGACTGCAGATGCTGCCAATAAGAGGAGTATTCTGAAAGTGCTGTGTGAGAGAACTGTGGTACTGGGGCAGGAGCAGACACAAGGGGTGTGCTGGTAGGTGGAAATGCCAATGCCAGATGCCAGCTACATGCCCTCTGTGTAACCACCATCCTTGAAGTTGTGGACAACTTTCTCTCCCCTTTAGTGAAGGCAGAAAATACATAGTCATGCTCCAACCTGGCTGGTACTCACACTGGACAAGACCTCGATGCGCCCTGGCGGCCCCCTGGGCCCAGGGGGTCCCACAATGCTGGCTCCATCCATCCCTCTGTCACCCTGGATACAACAGTGATAGTGGAAAAAAATTCATTGTACATGGATAATGCTCCTAGAAGCTGGCTGGAAATTTCTCCCACCCCCGCCTCAGATCTGTGACCTCACCTTGGGACCCTGGTCTCCTTTTTCTCCTTTGGGACCCTGGTAAAACAAACAAAACAAGCAAACAAACAAAGAAACAGACATTCTTTGGTTTTCTTCTCTTCACTTTGTTTACTCCTCATCTATCCTCACATCTTGCCATCTCTCCCTCAGCTCCCACACGGATTTTGCCCCAGATAAGGAGAGCAAAAGATGTGGGGCAAATCCCCTTTCCAGAATCAGAAGGAAGAACACCCACGGAGGCTCTCTCCTAGCATGGGGTGAGTGTCCTCTTAACCCTGACTCTCAGAGCCCTCTGCATCTGGAGGATAGGGAAGGTCTAATTTAACCGCAGAGAGGGCTATGCTGCTTGTCCCTTCGAGGCCCTGTTTCTGCTGGGCTGCCGTGCTTAGCTCTGGGTCCCATTTGACAAACATAATGAGATCTGGGCGTTGGTCCTCTTGAGAGCAGAAAATCATTGCAGAAGAGGGACAACATCTCCCCAGGGTTGGACGCAGTGGGAAGGGGCACTTGTTGGGAGCACAGGGTTCTGAAATGAGGCAGCAGGTAGGAGGCAATGAAGCAGACATGCTTGATGGTAAGGGACTAGAGAGAGAGAGAGGGAAAGAGAGAGAAAGATAGAGAGAGAGATAAAGATGACTTTCAAGTTTTCCCCTATGATGTTTTGTGCAAAACTCCTGTGCTGCTCCTTAAAGAAACAGGTTGTAAAGAGCACCCAGTCTCCCCGCTGCATGGCTGGAAGCTGGAGGTGCAGAGAGGGTGAGTTACCAAAAGGAACAGGGCCACGGCGGCACCCCACAGCTTCCCCACTCCAGCAGGACAATATGACAATCCTCAAAATGAACGTTTCAAAACTCAACCTACACTTGAAACCGCTGGTCCAGAGATCCTGGGTTCATGCAACAGCCTGATGCTTCCAGATCCTTCGGTATCCTGGAGAAGGAGGAAGAATGAGAATTTCACATCCAATTCCAGAGCACATGCGTGTGCCAGGTGTGGAGCTGGGACCTGGAGCTGGCTGGGCCCAGTGGGGAGTCACACACAGCCTCTGCCCTCGGACCCGCATTCTCTTAGCTGGTTTTTCCAACAGCCCCTAGTGCCCATTGTTCTTTAACCACAAAAAGGGTGGGGGAGTACCTCAAATCCAAGTCCCATTGCACATCCAGGGCCTGGGGGCCCTGGGGGTCCAGGAGGCCCTGGAGGTCCCATGACCCCAGGAGCTCCAACTTGTCCGTTTTTCCCCGGAGGTCCTGGTAAGCCTCTGCTGCCAGGGTCACCCTGTAAGGAAGAGGACGGGCTGATTGTGCAGCCTTGGGGTCGCTGGTAAAAGGAGTAACATACACGCCTGAGTTGGGAAATCGTTCTTTGAACTAAATGAGGTTGATGGATTTTCTGATGGGCACTGCTTCCAGGTACAGAAACCACGGTCTTGCTGACACTTGGAGACAAGCGGATGCGCTCCTGTGCACGTGTTTGTGCGGAGGGAGGGCGTGGGAAAGGAGCAGGTGGTTTCCCCCTCCCTCTCTAGTGGGTCTGCGGTCCCAGAACAGTTCCTGAGATGTGTTTCTCTCTGAGAACACATCTGAGAGATGTGTTTCTCTCCCCGATGCTTATATACTCAGCAGTCCAGCCCAGCAGTCCAATTACAGTAAACCCAGAGAAAGGGGAAGAATAAGAAAGCTTTCTCTTTTTCTTTCTTTTTTTTTTTTCTTTTACCTTTTCACCGGCTGACCCATTAGGCCCTCTTGCTCCCTGAGGGGGGGAAAAAAAAAGCAAGAAAAAGGCCCAATTAATATATATTTCAGTAGGTATATTCCAAAGAAAATGCAGAATTAGAGGCTCTCGAGTAACAGGTTATTAGATGAGCTGACTTGAAAAATCCATTTTTCAACTCTTAGCTCATTACCTACCTTAAGAGTAAAAAGGAGAAGTTGGAGATTAACCAAGGAGAAACTGCAGAAGAAGAATTCCCTTGGAGAATTATCTGTGTACTGGCGGGTCCCTTACCCCACCCCTCCCATGTTGGAAATAAAGAGATAGGTCTGGTACTTGAGGCCAAGAAAGGGACTTCAAAAACTTGGTATGTATTCCCTAGACTTTTGGAGAATTGTGAACTGGTGACTGGCTTTCTTCCGGAAATATCTAAAGACAAAAGGCTAGCTGGAGTGGCCCCAGAATGGGGTTGGGGGGTGTTTCTCTAAAGCAGGTTACATGTATACCCCTAATGGGGGCCACAAAATAGGTTTTCTGGGGGGTAACATGTGGGTCCCACAGAATGGAGCCGGCTGTGAGCTCTGAGCAGAGGGCAGAACCAATGGGAACTGGTGGCCAGGAGTGGTCAACCACAGGAGATACGGCCCTACATCAGGGGACTGTGGTTGGTGGCCTCCAATGGGAGAAACTCTGAGGACTCACAAAAGGAGTCAGGAAAACATCCTGACACCCGATGATGATGTACCCACCATCTAAGGCTGTGCCCTTCCCCAGTCCCCTCTTATTCTAGGTTGGATTGCCCTTCCAATATCAAATCCATAGGAAGGACAAAGTGGCTAGTTCCAAAATAACATGCTCAAAAATAAGATGGTGAATGACACTGAATCTGAAAATAGTGAGGAATACCAAAGGGAAAATACAGAAAGCTGAAGCCACAGACTTCAGTAGTGGAGAGAAAGCACAGGGGAAAAAGTATCCTGCAGAAGTGGCGGTGGAAGCGAGGGGCAGGGTGTGGTGCTGATGGGCAGATAGGTCGAAATTCCGGAGCAGGAAAGCCAGCCAGCCCTGCCCATTCCCCCTCACCTCCCAGCCCCCACTCCTAGAACAATAAGAGCTGTTTACTGGAGCCAGGGCATCGGGCAGAGCCCCGAGTGGCTAGGGAATCCTGGGAGATCCAGGGATACCCCAAACTCCTAAGACCAGCTGCTGAGGTGCCCTGACTGATGGCACACCCCACTGCCCCCATCCTGAAACCCACTGAAACCTGCAAGCCTCAGAAGTAGCCGCTGCCCAACTCCCCAACAATCTGTATGAACAGAGGCAGAAAACAGACCAAAGAGAGATTCCAACTTTGAAAGCAAACACACGAGCAAGAAACAACACATATCAGAGGGAGGGCAACACTATCAAAGAGAGGCATACAAAAATAAAAACTAAAATAAATAAAATAAAATAAAAATAAACATTTAAGAAAGACAGGCAGCAGTGCCGGCAATAGAATGTATGCCCAAGGAAGGAGCGTGAAGAACACAACCTTATCAGGACTTTAAGCGTACAATACATATTCTCAGGGAGAAAAGGGAGGCTATTACAGCCATGAAACATGGACAAATTATTATGAAATAAGCACAATGCTTATATGAAAGAATGAATTAGAGACCTTAGAAATAAAAATACATGAACTGTTGAAAGGAAGTCATCTGTAAAGGCTGAATAACAAGAGATGCGCCTTGTCACAATCAGGCTGCAGTCACCCAGGGCATTAGCAGGTGCAGGGAGTGGAAGGGGTGCTTCGGCGAAGGAAGCAGTGGTGGCTGGGCTCAGAGGCTTCTCTGCCTGCCGCTTGGCCCAGGAGAAACTACCTGTGACCATTCACCATGGGCATAAACAAAAACAATCGGGTTCCAGTTTTGCTGCCTAATCTGGAGGCTGCGGTTTCTGCGCCTGCATTTCTTGGGCGTGACCAGCCGCGCCATCATCTGCTGCCTGTCGCAATCTGTCCTTGAAGGAAGTGCCAACCGTATGCACCTTTCCAGTAACAAGTCAAATCACAGTCAGGGAAACTGTGAGAGAGAAGTTAAATTAGCTTCATCTCTTGACTTCTGGACTCTGTTCTCTGAAAACCTTATTGTTGTGTTGCCAGCTGAGCCTGTCAAAGAAAATTATGTTCGGAAAGTGAAAAACTGTCTTTTTTAAATTGCCTTCCCAGCTCTTCAAATTAAGAGTATGTCTTGTAGCAGTTTCAGAGGAAGTCTAGAAGATATTTTGGACCTTGAGTTACCGGTCTCAGAAGCAGATGATTTTATCCAGCTTGTACATGCAAAAAGGTAGTATTTAGGCCCATTCCATTGGCTCACAGATTTGGTGGCCACCATTTTGGAATCTGAGCAGATCAGCTTGGGGATGGGAGTGCTCGTCTTAACTGGAATTTACACGAACAGATAGAGTGAAAACTGGGAAACTCCAATTACAAGAGTCAGCAAAGACTCTCTGCTCCCAAAATGATAATGGCAGACCTATATCCAATTCCTCAGTGTGAGGCTTGTGTGTCTTACAATTTCAGCCAGCCAAGCTGCAGGTCTGGTTGTGGAGATGAAGTGTGGAGAGGTCAGTTCTACAAGGGAAATACTGTAAAAGAATGAGGTGCAGGAGTGCTACAAAATCATGCTTCAGAATGCATTAGAAATTTCTGCTCATTATAGTTATCAGATTTGCCAAGGACATTATTAGACTTCAACATACAGGAACATCAAAAAACCTAATAAATACATGCACTGTCGTTTTCTGTTGTGGTATCTCAGATGGCACAACTTACTGCCTTGTGGCTGTCACTTTTGCTCATGGTGTTTGTTACATCGATAACTTCAATTAGTTACAATTACAACTGACCTTGGTCTATTTGGTTTTATGGAGGCCCATAATCCTGATTTTGTACCAAACACATCTGATGGTTAAAGGAGATATGAAATAGGAAATCGGGCCAATATTGGAATTTTTAACTGAAATAAGCTGTTACGAGCTCCAAACCCATTACTGGATCCTTGTTAAATGCATGTGGGTCCCATAGATTGGAGCCAGCTGTGAGTTCTGAGCAGAGCGGAGGACCAAAGGGAACTGGTGGCCAGGAGTGGTCAACCACAGGAGATATGGCCCTACATCAGGGGACTGTGGTTGGGGGCCTCCAATGGGAGAATCTCTGAGGATTCACAAAAGAAGGAGTCAGGAAAATATCCTGACACCCGATTATGATGTACCCACTGCTTAGGTTCTTAAGGGGCACCCTGTTTTTAGTGTGTAAGATTTAGACAATTGCTCAAAGCCAAACTGGGGTTACGTAGAGAAAGGGAAGGCGATGATGAATTACTTGCATTTCTTCTCATCCCATGGGGAAGACAGAATCTGCTTTATAAGGCCCAACACTGACATTTCGGTGGCTCAGTGAGATCACTCAAAGCCCGTTATAGGGAACTCCACGTCCCTCAGCAATTCTGGACACTGAAGAAAATGTCAAAACACAAGCTCTTTTCTGCCTCGGTGTCCCAGCACCTTTTGACACTGAAGAATACAATGAATCATTCAGAGTGTGAATGAAGGAAAAGAGTGACAATAGTAAATGCTACATGTGTGCCGCAGATCCGGCTGTCACAGTGTGCAATGCAAAAAGCAGAAAGGAATGTCATAGAGACGCGTCTCCGGCACGTTCTTCAGCATCCTTTCCAGGAACATTCAGTAGCTGAGAAAGCAGGATACTCTTCGCCTGTTCCTTCATGGGCTAAAGATCTCAGAGTAGCTGTTCATCTTAATTTTGGGAAAATAAATTAAGGAGTACTCCTATCATGGAACTCAACATAAAATAAACTATTTACTTCAAGAATTCTTAATGACCATCCACATTTTGATGACAATCCTACATTTGAAAATAATGATTATATATGACAATATTTTTTTTCCAGTCAGATAAGCTTGGACCTCATTCTCTGGGAAAAAACTCCCCTTTAGACAACTGCCCAGACTGGTCTATGCGCCCTGTAAGTGAGAAGGAGGCTGCTTTCTGAGCAGCATGAGAAAAGATCTCCTTACAAGAATCCATGCAACTGCGGAAGGCACTTCCTGGCAAGAAATGAGTCCCTTGGAGTTGTGCAAGCCTGAAGTACAGATATTGTGGAGGGGAGTCAAGGATCAGCTGTATCATTGGATCTTATGCTGGGTTCCCTCCCAGAGACTGCTGATTTTCTGTAGTACATTTCTATTATTTTACATCCATACTATGCTCCTTGGTTTGCTTTTGGCTTTTAAAAGTTATTTTTAGGTAAATGTCATCTGCAACGATTCCTTTGAGCTCTCCAGATGTAAGTTTCCAAGTCCTTCTAGAATCTGCTTTTACTTGACCAGAAAGCATCTTATGCACATAGTGCAACGAATTAGGACTCACAGCAAATTTTGGGGGGTGGAGGTGGGGAATGTAATTGATCTCCAACAATCATCCTATACAAGCCTGCCACCCTGTGCACGGCTGCTCCCCTGAACAGTGCAGAGCGTGCTTACTCGGGTGTCAGCGTGCGGATGTGGGCACGGGTATTTTTAAATGCCAGACGAGCAAGGGAGGGGCATGTGGGGGCGGGTGCAGGAGAGCTGGCAAGAAGGACAGGGAGGAACAGTGTGGGTCTGTGATGTTTCCCGAAGAATCTAATTTCTTATGAAATAGTCGGTACTTATAGAGAGAGTTCTATACAGCTTGACAACCGTTTCTTTCTTCTTTTTCTGAGAAAGGAGGTTTCTGCGAAAATCGAGTTACTGTTTCAATTAAAATAAACACACTTGAGAGCTGTCGGAAACTGGAAAATCAGTTCCGTGAAGATGGTGGTGTCTAGGGAGTTGACATTTTCCACAACTTCATGCCGTGGAGCACACAGAAGACCTTGGTCCTTATCCCAGCTGGGAGGGACCCTTCCTCCTCTGAACCCCAGTTATACTCATGCCTGCCTGTATCACCACACGGAGGCTTACCTTATCTTTATTGCCCTCCTTTGCAGGGGACTTGGCTTATCTCATCAACCCCGGATGGGAACACTGTAGGGGCAGGAACCCCGCCCCCAAGGCACCACGTGGGGTTTGCAGACCGAAGAGAGACAGGCTTACAGAGAATGAAGAGAGTGAAGGGAGCAGCAGATTCGCTAACCAAACGCTAACAGGGGCCTGGGCCAGAAACTAAGGACACACAGACAGTGCTAGTGCTGTTTGTCAGGGGAGGGGTGGGGGCACAGGTAAGCTAACATTGGCTAAGAGGAGTCCCAGCAGAACAAATACCGTGCTAACGGAAAGCGCAGGAAGGAGGGCTCCCTTCTGCTAATAGGGAGTCTGAAAGGGCTTCTCAGAGGATATATCCGAACTGGCCCTTGGAGGATGAGAAAAGGGAAAGATCACCTGAGATGGGGAGAAAGCCTGTGCAAAGGCCAGGGGGCTGTCCAGGAAGAGCATGCCCACAGCACATCAGTAGTGCTGCTCGTTGACCCAGAAGCCACGTGAGGGAGCAGCAGGAGATGGAGCTGGGAAGGCAGGTCCGCACACAGTCAGGGTTCGGTGCCTTCTCAGTGGAGAGGGCTGTGACTGGAGAGAGCCTGAAGCAGGAAGATGGACAGGTGCGGCAGGCGGGCAGAAGCTGGGTTACAGGTGGGGAGATGGGACGCTGGCGAGAAGCCTGATGCCATCATGTGGGCCAGGATAGGTGAACATCAGGTCAGGGTGGAGACAGGCAAGAGAGGTGACTGTCAGGCGGGCCAGTCCTAGCAACAGGTGGGGTACGGCAGGAAAAGAGAGGAAGAAGGGGTTAGAGATTCTGCCTTTGCATCCTCGTGACTGGGTAGATGGCAGCACCATTCACTAAAGCTGGAGATGCTGAGCTCAGGTTCGGGCATCAAGAGCCCTGGGATGGGGACATCCAGCAGAGAGAGGATTAGGAGGGGATCAGAAAGGGTCCTTCACCTAAGAGGCAAGGACAGGCCCAGAGGCCAGAGACAGTGTGGGCCTGGTGGCCCCCATGTGTTGGAACCCCCCCTGCCCGTACCTTCTCTCCCTTCATCCCAGGAAGGCCGGAGGCTCCATCGGGTCCAGGCTGTCCCTCAGGGCCCTGGAGAACATCAGCGACAATCAGCTCATAACATCTCTGATAAGAATCAAGCATGAACCTTTCTTGGAAAAGGAGGCCAGGGCTGGGAGGACGGAGCGGGTGAGGCCAGTGGGTCCAGGAGCATTGTGTTGGTCCAGGGTGGAATGCTGGTCCCTGGCCCCAGCATGGCCACTGCTGGCTGTGTACCCCTGGACGAGTGTCCTTCATTCTCTGGGTTGCATTTTCCCCTCTGAGGGGGAACAGGAGGTTGAGTCAGACTAGAGGGTCTCTAAGGACCCCCTGCCCCAGGCCCCGCACTTTGATATGTCCTATAATTCCAAGATTCCACGAGTCTGCATTTCCTATACTAAGATAAAGCTGCAAAACAGTGCATAGGATGGTGTGTTTCTCGGCTTCTGCTTCTTATGAGCCTTAGTAATGACTCAGCTGAGGAGGACTTTTGTTTACAAATGTTAGCTAGCTGCTCGCTCTCTATCATGAGTCTTCATGCTGGGGTATGGGGTCTGTACACCCCTCCTTGGATAGAGGAAGTCTCATGGCCACGGAGAGGGGGGACATGACCCCAGGGGCTCACCGGGGGCCCAGGTTCACCAGCAGCTCCATCCTTTCCAGGCGATCCAGGGGGTCCCATGAAAACATCAGTTCCTGGTTTTCCTGGAATCCCAGGTGAGCCGGGTGGGCCCGGGGGACCTGGGGGACCCTAAAAGGCAGATACTCTGTTAAGAAACAGCAGGGGAGAAAGACATATCATATGTTTTCACTCACATGTGGAACTCGAGAAACTTAACAGAAGACCATGGTGGGGAGGGAAGGAGAAAAAATAGTTTCAAACAGAGAGGGAGGCAAACCATAAGAGACTCTTGAGTGTGGAGAACGAACTGAAGGTTGATTTGGGGTGGGGGGGAACAGAGGGAAAGCTGGTGATGGGCACTGAGGAGGGCACTTGTTGGGATGAGCACTGGGTGTTGTATGTAAGTGATGAGTCGGGGGAATCTACCCTCAAAACCAAGAGCACACTGTATACACTGTATGTTAGCTAACTTGACAATAAATTATTAGAAAAAAGAAAAGAAAAGAAACAGCGGGGGAGGGGATAAACATATACAGAACATCAGAACATATATGTTCCACCCATTCTCTCTTTTCCTCACAGTAACACTGTAAGTAGAAACTGGTGTTCCCACTTAGCTGATGGGGAACTAAGGCTCAGTAGGATATTGTAGCTTGGTTTGAGCTCACCCACTCACGGCTAATTATTAGAAAAGCTGGGATTTTAACCCAAGTCTTTCTGAGCCCCTTATATCATGTTTTCTCCATATATATACATATATATGTGTGTGTGTGTGTATATATATATATATGTACATATATATATATATGTATATATATATAATAAAAATCCAATCAGTTGGAATTTTCAGAGGTGCTCTTAGTTTTCTGATTACCTCGCAGAGTGGTCAAAAACTGCCTGTTGTTAACCCTTATTAAAAGGGTTATATACTACTCTGCAGTGTACTAGTCTCTTTCGCTTCTGGCCGGGTTGGCTGATCCCACCAGCCTGGAAGACCCATGTGACTCCCACTCCACTTATCCAGCGAGTCCAGAACCCTTCCTTCCCTATCCTGAGGAGGAGGCAGATGGGTAACTGAGTGGAGTGTTCTAGGTAGGGATTCAGCACTGGGACTCAGACGAAGGGCTGGCGGGGAGGTTGGGGCCCCGGAACAAAGCCATCAGCTGCAGCTGGAGAAGAGAGGTGCTTCCCAGGAACCAGGGACGATGGGAGCCCCGCCTTGGACTGAAGGCTGGGGGAGCAGGAGCAAAGAGGGAGAAGGAGTGGTCTGAACTGGTAGTAGGGGTTGCATCAGGGTAGGGAGGATTTCAAGAAAGGCCTGGAAGCCAAGTGCCAAATGCTACCTAGAGAAGAGGCCAGCAGTCGGTTCTGTATCATCGGTAAAGGGGATGGGGGCAGAGCCAAGGCAGTGGTGAAGGTCATGGGCATACTTGCTGTGAAATAGCCCCGAATGCCAGGGAAAGGGGGCAAGTGGGAAAGTGAAGGTCCTAAATATAAACTAAGGCTCATATTCACTTAAAACAAAACTGACTGAAGTGGAAAATGCCAAACATATACAAATGTGGAGGGAAAGTATAATCCTCCTGATTATCGAGAGGGCAATCCCAGGCACCAGGTAGTGTCATTCTCACACTTACTCTTAACAGCTCCTCAGTGCGCACGAGGTCCCCAGAGCCAGAGCCGATGTCCGATCCCCAGCCCAGGCCAGAGCCCTCGGCCTCAGAGCTCACCTGGAGAGAGAAGAAAGTCCCACCACTTGGTTTCACCTGCCACTCCAAGGACAGCCACGTCACCAAAACTCTTCCCTTATTCTGTAGCCCAGTAACTGCTGCTGCCAACTTTCCTTCCAGCCTTTTCTCCCACCTCCCCCTCCACTGCTCCCCTCCTCCCTCACCACCTCCCGCTGCACAGCCAATAGGTCCTCAAACATACTATGCTCTTTCACATCTTCTCAGCCTCCCTTCCTGCCTTTCAAACTCCTACTCATCCTTCAAGGCCTAGTTCCACTCTCACCTCCTCCATGAAGCCCTCTTACCTACCCCATTTCCAGGTGGAATTCATCTCTCCCTACTCTGTGTTCCCCACTAACCTCTACTGAGGTCTCGATTTGGTAGTAGGGCCACCTGACTTGAAGCTCAGTTGCATGTGTCTGTCAGCCCCTCTAGACTCTAGACCCAGGGTCTGCCTGATCCTGAGATACCTCTGGATGTCCAGTATCTAGCATAAGATCTGGTACCAAGAAGACACTCAGTGCATACTTGTTGAATGCCATCAAATTCCTCCAAAGAACAAAGGTAATTTCTGAAACTCTTTTCTGGTATTTAGTTCCCGAAGACAGGAACCAGGAGAGGCTTAATTCAATCATGGAACGTCCGTGGGGCACCTGCTAAGAGGCTCCAAGGAGGAGTTGGGCTGGGTTTAGAGGGGCGGCAGTGGTGTGCACATGCAGAAGGGAGGTAGTGACAGGGTGGCTGCTGCCACCGTCTGAGGGACCAGGAGGCACTGCACAGCTAGACTCGGGGCTTGTAGACTGACCAGATGGGGTGTGGGAGGCAGAGGGCCACTGCAGGTTGTTTCCTGATTTCTGTCTTGGTGACCAGGAAGATGGGGTGCCACTCCCAGAGACGGGAGTGTCGAGGGAGGAGCGGGTCTGGGGGGATGGTGACGAGCTGTTTGGGACGTGGTTGACAGACGTGTGGGTCCTTCAGGGTGCAGGATATGAATGGGACATAAACAGACTCTGCTCCTGAGCTCACTGAGGGTTCTGATAGAGGTGAAAGCCCCGAGGTCTCACTGGAGGCATCTTGGATTGAAAGGTAGAATCATTAGGGGCGCCTGGGTGACTCAGTCAGTTAAGCGCCGGACTTCGGCTCAGGTCATGATCTGATGGTTTGCAGGTTCAAGCCCTCCATCAGGCTCTGTGCTGAAGGCTCAGAGCCTGGAGTCTGCTTTGGTTTCTGTGTCTCCCTCTCTCTCTGACCCCCCACCGCTTGTGCTGTCTCTCTCTCTCAGAAACGTTGAAAAAAAATTTTAAAATAAAAGAAAGGTAGAATCCTTAGCCTGTGGCTACTTGTCAGCAACCCCAGTCCCTTAACACTGTGTGTGTGAGGAACCTGGACAGGGGGTCTCACCGTGGCTGCAGTAGGCCTGACAGGTTCAGGGTGGCCAGGAAGCCCCTCCCCAGCTTCACCCTAAAGAGAATGAGATGGTCAGTGGAGTGCTAGGCACTGTCCCCCCTCCCCCCCCCCCGCCACTGTCCCTCCTCTTCTCTGTAGAAACCACTCATCTTTAAGATGAAGCTTCTGCAGGGGTGAAGAAGGCTTTGTTTTCATGTGCCAGCCCAAGGGCACCTTGTCCCACCCTGGGCTCAGGAGCCCTTTGTTTCTGCACCACATGTGTAGGGTAGGTGGATATGGTAGAAATAACCAGGCAGTAGGGACCCTCCCCACACTGTCACCTAGGCCCCCCCCCATCTAGGTCCTGCCAGAACCTGGTAGCCAGGCCCAGCATGCCTCCCTCTGAAGCAGGTCCTGGTTGCCCTGCCCCTCCCACCAGCCCTGTAGCCTGTGCGAGGCCTTTATTGCCTATAGGCCTGCCTCCTCTGACAAAAAAGGTGTCAGAATGGCCTGAGCCCCAGGGAGGAATGGAAACATGAACGGTAAATCTGCACAAAACCTGTGTGGTATGATGTCCTCCTCTGACTCCCTTACTGCTCCCCAGAACACTGGCGGCATCTAAAGTCCACTGAGGAGGTCAGATCAAAGTGAGGACACCACCCTCCCCAATGTCCTCACAGGCAGCCTCATGAGGCATCAGGGCCAGAGCACCCTCCTCCCTGGGAGACGGCCTCAGCCCTGGGGAAGGTGAGGAGGGCAGAGGACCAGGACCAGCGGGCTGACAAAGAGTCTCCAGAGGCAGCCAGGTTGCTGCCTATTGCCAGAGTAGGCTCCCTGAGCAGGACCTCCCCAGGATGTGGGGCTCCCGGGGGGCCATGGCCCTGGTTGCTGCGGGCATATCCCCTCGGCAATAGTTAAACTTCACTGTTGCTTCAGAAGGAGGAGTTTGTTGTTTTTCTGTGGTGACAGACACCAGACAAAGCAGTTCCACCAACATCACCTCATTTCATTCTGACTACTTCTGTGTGGGGTAGTCATCACCACCCCTGTTTTACAGATGGAGAAACCGGAGCACAGAAGGGGTAAAGATCTCTCCAAAAATTCTACAACTACTAAAAGCACACCCAGGTCTCTGAAGCTCCCGTTTGCCTGAAGCTTTCCCAGGAAAAAATTCAGGGACAGAGCCTGGAGTCTAGCCACAGAACACCAGAATTGGAAGGACCCTCTGATTACAGATGGAGAAACTGGCTGCAGAGGTCAGGGTCACTGGTTGGTAAGATGTGGCAAGAATTGAGCCCCACAATGTTTTTGTGGGTCTCCCCAACTCTCAATTTGGTTTCTTTGGGGCTCAGTCCTCTCAGTACTCCTGCTATTTCCTTGATCAGAATTGACTAACCCCAAATAACATGCTCAGGGCACATGACCAGATCCAGTGTGGTCTCTAGAATGGTCACAGCACCAGCCTTTTCTCCTTTGGGCCCAACCTGCCCTTCCATTCCCACATGCCCTCTCTGATCCTAAAACAAGAAGATGTGGTTAAAACCTGGTCCATGCATTTGGGACGTGGAGCGGCTCAGCTCTGATGAGTGAGCTGTTTACCAAGCTGAGGATGGCCAGGGGCCTTGCAGCGAGCCCCATGAAGACAGAGGTGTGGCCCTCTAGTCTCTGCTGTGTCCCTAACACCCAGAAGACACTAGGCTCTTAATAGTATTTGCCAAACGACTGGTGGGAAGACCTTAGAAATGGAGTGACCTCATTTGAACTGCATGGACCTTGCTGACCAACTTCTGACCCATGTCTGAAGACGGGTGGTTGTGGACACTGCAAAAACCAAAGGTAGAAAGTGCAGACACCAAGGTTTTCACCCCTACTCATCTCCCGGGAGCAATGTGGCCCTGTGTGACCCCTAACCTTTCTGGGCCTCATCTGCAAAATAATTAGATATACTAATTTGTTGAGTGTGTACCAGGCACTAGGTAAACTCTTTCATGTGTTAATTCATTTAATCCCCAGCACAACCTGAGACGCGAGTACTATGACCCCATTTTATGTATGAGTAACCAAAGATACAGGTAAGAAATTTGTCACAGGTCTACGGCAGGGCCAGATGTGGATGTCCCTTTCACTCACTGCTTTGGCTGACTCTGAGATTCATAATGATCCTAATAAGGTTCCAGAGTGAGTGCTCTCCTGACTGGTCCCGATTGTGCTTTTAAACCATTTGCTCAAATGGAGGCTTCCATTTCACCTCATTGCCAGTTCCTGACACAGGCACTTAGGGGTGATCTGTTATTAGTCACGTGACAGGATGAAATAACTGTGTGTTTGTCTTTCCCTCCCCACTTCCCCGCCCCCCACCCCCCCCTCGGCCCAACTCTTCTTAGAGTTTTTAAAAATTCCCATTGTAAAAGCCATACGCTCATGGCGAAAACACCAAAACGTATTAGGAACCTACCATCCTTCCACAGTTCTGCCACTTTGAGGCCACAACTACTAACGATCAGGGAGGGCATTTCCTTCCAGGGTTTGTGCGTGTGTCTATTCTTCTTCTTATTTTTTTTTTAAGTAGGCTTCATGCCCAGTGCAAAGCCCAATGTGGGGCTTGAAGTCATGACCCTGAGATCAAGACCTGAGCTGAGATCAAGAGTTGGACACTTATCCGACTAAGCCACCCAGGGGCCCCAACTTTTAAATAGTTAAGACCACACAACGTAACTGAAGTTTATAACCAGCTTTTATCACCTGACATTATGTTGTATTTCCCCCATCATTAAATACTCCTAAGAAGTATAACTTTAATAGCTGCATGATGTTCCATTACTTGAATATACTTTATTCAATCAACCCCCTACTGTTGTCTAGTTAAACCGTGTTCAATTCTTTTCTATTATGGGCAATACTGAGATTAGCAAATTTGTATACAGTTTTTTTTACATATAAGACTACCTCCTTTAGGATTAATTCCTAGAACAGAAGTTTCTGGATCAATAATATGTCGTTTTACGGTTGTTAACATGTGTTGACAAAGAACTTTCTCAGAAATAGTAATCTACCTTCCCACCAACACAGCTGGTCTGGGGAGGCCCTCAAGTGCCAACTTGTCCAAGTGGAAAAAACAAGGGATCGAAGGACAAATGACCCAGTTTCTCCAACAAATTGATGGTACAAAGAAAAAGGAAGGTGAGAGACAATCATAGACCCAAAGAGGCTTAAGAAACACATCAGCCAAACACAGTGTGTAGTAAGTGTTGGGATCCAGAGACAAACTAATTGCAAAAAGGCATTTTTTAACAACTAGGGTATCAGACAATATGAAGGAACCATTGTTAATATTGTTAGAAGGATAATGACATCCAATCAGAATGACCACTGATGGACAGCATTGTGGCTAACGCTGGAGGGGGGAGTCCCAGATCAACCTATTAGCAATGTGCATTGAAGTATTTACCAGTTAGATGATGCCATATTTGGGATTTACTTAAACATATTTTCAGCCTCCATCTCTGCTCCAAAAAGATGGCCAAAGAAGGTGGAGGAGATAAAGCACACGGGCAAGTTGATATTTATTCACATAGGGTCACGGGTATGTGGGGGGCTTATTATAGTACTCTAAATCCTTTTGTGAATTTTTACAATTTCCATGATAAAAGGTTTCTGAAAAGGAAAAAGGAGAGCTGGTTCTATGTACATGTGCTGCACTGATGTGGCGTCACTGTGGGGGGATATGGTCTTGGTGTTTTGGCAGTCACAATGTATGACATCACACCCATACACGGGGTGGGTCCCAGTGAGTTGTATGGTAGAATCTCCTGGGAGCTTGAACCCCAGGTGGAGGGGCTCCTCAATTGGTCTGGCAGTGGATTCAGACACCTGAAGCGTTTTAAATGTCCTGGTGTCTCTAACGTACCGAGAGGGTTAAAAACCAGAGCTCTTGTCTACCTCCCTCTGTTTACAGATGGTAACATTGACACTCAGGACACATCACGGGTCAGTGACATCCCCGGAAAGAACCCTGGCCTCCTGACCCCCAGTCTGACACCTTTCCACCTCACCACACTCTCAGGGAAGTTCAAGAGCATGAGCTCTGCTGGCCCACATGCCTCAGTTCGAAAGTCAGCTCTGCTTCCTCGAGGCATGTAACAGCAGACAGGTTTCTGGAGGTCTCACAACCCTCACCGACAGACTGGGGCCCATTCACCTTGTACCAGACAGACACCTCTGGTGTCTGAATAGGGTCAGATAAACTCAGAACACAGAGTGTTTCACAAACATCAGTGCAAACAGCTTATTTCCTGCCCCTCAACCGTGAACTCCTTGGGAATAGGAATGAGGCCATGCCCATTTCTATCTCTAAGTGTCTGGACTGAGGCCCTGAGTTGCTGTGCTGAGACCATGAGTAAGTCAATAAATGAATGGACAGACTCTAAATAAAGAGACAGTTAAGCAGTGCTGACGACCACTGGGCCACTGGACAAGGTCCACACTGGCCTCTGGACGCCAGTGTGCTCGAGTCTGATCCCACAGCCCTCCCCTCATGGGCCAGCCCTGGAGCACTGTGAAGGGTCACATGCCTGTAGCTCGAGTCAAGGCTTTGAAAGCGTGGGTAACCAAGTGCTGTTGAGAAGCTGATATACCCTATCTGGTCACCAGATTGTCTCTTAAAAATAGTGACATCTAGGGGCACTTGGGTGGCTTAGTTGGTTGAGCATCTGACTTCAGCTCAGGTCATGATGTCCCGGTTTGTGAGTTTGAGCCCCACATTGGGCTCACGGCTGTCAGACGGTCCACACAGAGCCCACTTCGGATCCTCTGTCCTCCTCTCCGTGCCCTTCCCCCGCTTATGCTCTCTCAAAAATAAATAAATATTAAAAAAAAAAATAGTGACATCTGGGGGCACCTGGGTGGCTCAGTTGGTTAAGTGTCCGACTTCGGCTCAGGTCATGATCTTGAGGTTCACAGGTTCGAGCCCCATGTCAGGCTCTGTGCTGACAGTTCAGAGCCTGGAGCCTGCTTCAGAATCTGTGTCTCCCTCTCTCTCTGTCCCTCCCCTGCTCACACTCTGTCTCTCTCTCAAAAATAAATACACATTAAAAAAACACTGTGACATCTGAAAGCCATTTCATTCTGATTCACACCCGCCATGCTGACAACCAGCACTAGGTTTCCTCATTCTAAAACACAAAGTTATAGCCCTAAGTGGTGACAGCCCCATGCATGTGTACAGAGCTGTCCAAACATTCCCTGACCTGCGTTCTCTGACATGATCTCAGAGCCATCCTCCCAGAGAGCTGAGGAAATGAGGCCCAAAGTAAAGAAAGTGTTTGCAAGAGGCCACACAGGTATAGCCCAGAAATATAGAAACCCTCGTTGGAAGGGACGTGAGGGTCACCCACACACACCTCCGAGTCCCCACCAAGTCTTACAGGCTTCCCCACATTCAGGATGGGACTCTCATGATATTTGAAATGGGGTCTTTGCATCTTTGCCAGCTCTGCCTATTAGGAAGTTCTCATTTGAAATTGAGGATGATTTGGGACATGAAGCCAGGTGCCCTAGATTTTTATCTCTTGCTTTTTCCTCTGCAAACTGCAGCTTCCTTGTGTGTTCCCAGGATAGACGCCCCTCAAACGCCCAAATTTGGAACTTTATGAACCAAACTGAAACCCGCTCTGAGCCAGCCAGGGGCAGTCCCTCCCAGGACTTTCCTTCTCTCCTCTGTAAGAACGGCCGCGCAAATCTCCGTGCCTCTAACGCCACTTACAGGAGTGACCGTTCTTTCAGAAGCCACTGTGGGTACGGGAAGTGGGGGCCCCTCAGGGAGGGTGCTGTCCAGCTCTTCTGCCACAGCCACGGGGATGGGCTCCTCCGTGGAGGCGGCTGCTAGGTCTTCCTCATCGCCAGGACCCTGGAAAGCAAAACCAACAAGAGGAGTCACCTCACCTTACCTGTGACGCAACGTGCACACAGCTGCCGGAGAGTCTGGGTGACTGTCGTTTCACAACACTTTCTTACCTTCGACCGTCATTACCCACCACACGTTCGCAGAAGCACAGACTCACAGACTCAGGATCCCCCTCCAACAAATGCATCCCCTCTGGTGATGGGGCGCTCCTTCCCCCCTGCCCCCAGCAACCCATTCTGACTTGAGAAAATTCCTGGACAAAGCTAGGAGGTAGCAGGGTCAGGACTCGGATTCTCTGACCCGCTCTGTCATGCTGCTTCCCCCGCACCCTGCCTTCCTCGAACGGCACCTACCCAGATACGTGCTCTCACAAAGCTGAGGGCTGCATTTGCCCCTGGGGAGGGCCAGTCACTGTTCCTGTCTCGTGACACTGACCCCTCTCCCCGCTGTGAGGCAGACGGGATACCAGAACCACTTACAGAAGTGACCTCTTGCTCAGGGGCCGCTGTGGGTGCGAGGGGAGCCAGGCCGTCTGTAGGGACACCATGAGCTTCCTCTTCTTCAGAAGTGCTGAGGGATGCTTCTGCTGCAGCTGCTGCTGTTGTTAACGTTTCTTCACCGACTGGACCCTGAAACAAAATTGGCATGAGAATCGGCCGCCGTTTCTATACCCCTGGGTCAGTGGGTGTGTGAGTGCAGGGAGGAAGCCACGGCCACATAGATAGCATGGCCAGATAGATAGCCAGATGGATAACACGGCCATAGCTCTGCTCAGGCAAGACCTGCCTTGGCCCACGGACTCCTGGAGCCCCAGGCTGGAGGGCGCCTCTCAGGCCAGTCCACCCACCTCCCGGCTCCCCTACAGCACACCTGTGCCGAGGGCCTGGCCTCAGCCTACACATCTTTAGCTCCGGGGTAGGTGCTTTCTACTGAGTCAATACTCGCTCCCTAGTTCTCTCACCCCATGACAAGTGCTTTGCTTTTCAAGAAGTGGGGGGAGGAAGGAAATGAAGGGGAAAGATAAGGAATGAGGGGTCAAAGATGAGAGATGAAAGAGAAGAAGAAGGAGGAGGGGGAAGAGGAGATAGAGAAGGTGGTGGCAACCACTTTGTTAATGAAAATAATCCACATAACTTGCAAGGGGCCCAGAAGCTCTATCAGCTGGTCAGGTAAGCATCCCCACTGCAAAGTTTCTCTCGTGGACCAAAGGTGCAAAGGCTGGGAGCAAATGGATGGAGTGATCTCAAAGGCTAATGTTGTTGATATTTGATGGCCAGACAACCCCTCCATTCATGCAGCAAATATCCACTGAGTACCCACAATCTATGTGCAGGGATAAAGACAGATCAATGAACTAGATGTATATATACTCCCTGTCCTCACAGAGCTTATGGTTGTAGGGAGCCAGGAATGAACCATTTACCAAGATTATTATTAATTATAATTACGATGAGGCCTTCCAAAGAGAAGTTTGGGCCCCATGAACGTGTCTGAGGAGGAGACTTCACACTCTAGGATGGTCCTTCCATGATACAGTGGTGTTTGAGCTGAACTCTGAAGGATAAACTGACATTAAAGGCAGGGCCAAGGGGCGAAAAGGTTCTAGGGAGAGAGGGCAGGGTATGGGAAGATTCTAAGGAAAGAGGCACGTTCAAGAAACTGAAAGAAAGTCAGTGAGGTGGGAGCCCCAAGAACCAGGGAGACAGTGGCCTAAGATGCAGTCACCAAGGCCGGTCAGGCCAGACCCTGCAAGGCCTTGTGGCTGGGTGGGGGAGCAGGGTCTGGAGTGAGGGCGATGGAAGGCTCCATGCACAGGGCTGCCCCTGCAGGAGGAGTCGGGGGAGAGCATGGACAGGTGAGGCAGGGACCTCAGCCCTTGCCTGGATGGGGGACATGCGGTCTCAGTCCACGGGCTGGCATGGGGAAAGGGGCAGGGGAAGGAGGCGGGTCCACAACAGGGAGAAAAACTCAACAAGACTTGATGCTTGACAGGATGTGGGGAATAAGGTAGAGGGAAGAGAATTCTGGATTGGGTAACTAGGGGATGAGGGTCCCAATCATTTGAGGTGGGACCACAAGAGGAGCGGACATGAGGAGTCCAGGTTGGAGTCTGTTGAGTCTGGAGAACCTGAAGGACAGCCACTATGATGACATTACAGGGACAGACCTGCCAAGTGTCCTGTATCTGTATCCCACCTTCATGAGCTGGAACACTGTCTCCATGCTGCCTAAAAAGAGGGCTGAGAATGCTTGCCCCTGCCTTTGGACCCTGACCTTCCTCTACCCTCTGATAGCCCGCATTTGTGCCCAGAAACAGGCCGTGGCTGTGCCGTCATCACCTCTTCCACTCACGCCCCAGCTCCTGCCCCACTGCGGGTGGGGGTGGTGGGTAATGGGCCCCTGGGACTGCCCCCCGCCGCTGGCTCTCCACCTGTCCCCAGCCTCACTCCCCACCAGCCTGCTGGGACTGCCAGCGTGCGCGGTCCCCAGGCCAACAGGGCTCCACCACACGTGTACCCAGGCCTCGGCCGACTCCCCTTCAGAGAAGTGCCCCATCCAGGCTCCTTGGGGTGTGCGGAACAGCATGAAGGCCGGGACCTGCTCCCAGGGGCAACTTCAACCTTGCAGCACTTTGCACTCCTTACCAGTGTCACCCGTTCCCCTAGGCCCTGGGTGGCCACGGAGAGGGTCACCTCCGCCGTGGGCACGCTGCCGGCCTCCACTTCCCCAGCCGTGCTGACGGGCACCTCGGCCTCTTCAGCTGCTGTGGCTGCCGAGCCTTCTTCAGCATCTGCACCCTGAATGGAAAGGCATCATGAGGGACCTAGCAGCAATCTACTGTGGTCGGCTTGGCTGCAGGCGGCAGGCAGCCGAGGCCCGTCGGGCACCTGCACCCTGTTGCTTCCTCGCCTTCAAAGCGCTTGTATATCCGAGACCTCATCCCACACCGCTGCCTCGAATGTGGCACCCACGCAGAAACCCACACCTCACACACCACTCAAGGCAGGAGTCCCTGGACAGCATGCCCCCTGTGTGGCTCACCCCACTCCTCCCCATCACCCTCAGGGCCACCTACCACAGTCCCTACCGTCTTCACTCCTCCTAGGAGGGGGGACTTCGCCGATGCCCAAGTCATGGTGCTGGAGCAAAACCCAGCTTTCCTTCTCATTAGAGGAGTGAGCTGGCCTCACTGACCACTTCCTCTGATCTCTGATCCCAGCCCCTTGCCTAGACCACAACACAGACCCCAGGCTTGCTTCTCCCACCCCTTCTCCACTTTCTAAATCCTACTCCGACTAGGCCATTAGCCCTTCAGTGATTCCCCACTTCTGAACATGCTCCAGCTCCGACTCGTGGCTCTTAGGTCTCAGAGGCCTGTCCAGCCACATTCCCTACCTCCCCTTGCTCACACGGGACCTCTTTGCATGTTCTTGTTAACGCCCCCAGGGCTCTGTTCCTGCTGGCGTCCCTCCTGGAACACCTGTCTCACTCCCATCTGCCAGGCTCCTTCTAGGTGTCCTCACGGTCTTACCTTCAGCATCCTTTCTCCAGGAAGGCTTGCAGGACCCCAAATCTGGGCTCTCGGCCCCTTTTGGTGCTTCTCCTATTGCACCTCTTACCACTCTGTTCCCAAGAACTGGTCTATCTTATGCACCTGTGCACAGCACAACACATCACTCCACAAACATCCAGATGAGTCAACAGATGCCTCAGCCTCCGAATCCATGTCTATTCAGACCTGATCCCACAAGGCTGTCACTCTGAATTCTGCAGACTGGTAAGGAAACCCAGTGACTCCTCCCACAGAGATGCCCACGACCCCTCAGAAACAGGTGAGATGGAGAATGGACTCTGAGCTACTCACTGGAGTGACCCCTTCCCCCATGTCCTCAGTGGACAAGGACAGGGCTGGCCCCCCGGTGGGTGCACTGCTGGCCTCCGCTTCCCCAGCGGTGCTGATGGGCACCTCCGCCTCCCCGGCCGCTGCTGTGGCTGCCAAACCTTCTTCAGTGTGCACACTCTGGAACAAAAGCATCGCGAGGGACCACATCACTGAGTCCGTGGCCCTGATCAACGAGCCTGTGGCTGGAGAGAAAAGACTGCCCATACCCCTCTCTCTATCAGCTTGCCTTTCTCCAGCTTCTTTTTCTCAAAGCACTTTTCTTATCTTCGACTTCACTGCAGCCCCATGACAGTCCCAGAATCCCAGAATCCCAGGGACAGGAGAGACTACAAGATGGCTGTATCTGCTGGTTGATTCCAAGCATCTGTTTGCACATGCCAGTGACCAGTGATCCCTGTCTCCTGAGCCAGCCCTGCTCCAGCTCTAAACACTTCTATCTAGAAGCATCTGCCTCCCTGTGACCTCCCCTATGTGCCCATCCAGAAGCTGTAAGAACAAGTGAATGTCTTTGCCCCTGACGGTGCTTCAGAGATGTGTGGGCAGCAGCTCTGACCTCCCCAGCCTTCTCCAGACTGAACTCCATGCTTCCCCCTCCCTGTGACTCAGTTTCCCTGGGAAATGCATACCCTTCTCCGGAGGTTACACAGCAGATGCACAAAATAGCAACAGCAGTTTTGGCTAGGTTTTAAAACTAGGTTTTATCTCAGTTTCAAAAGGTTTTTTTTTTTTTTTTTCTTTTAAACTTGGGGGCGGGGCACAGGTTATTCTGTGTAATTTTGTTTTGTTTTGCAAAAAGTAGTTCTTTTAGACACTAAAAACACTAAGCCGATCAAAGTTAGATTTCCTTGCTGCAAGACTTATAAGGAATCTGTAAGACATGCTATATACTACATAACAGAGTATTTTGCAAGCATATTTGACCACAGAACCCTTTTTTCCTACAGCATGAATTCCTTGCAGAATTACTGTCCTCCCCAAAAAAGAGAGAAAAAATGATGCCACAGATTTTCAAAATGAGACTCTTTCTGCTTCAAATTTAGCTGGAGTCCCAAAGGCCTTTACAATAAAGTACAATTAGGAACAATTAATTCACTGGGGTGCTTGGGTGACTCAGTTGGGTGAGCGTCTGACTTTTGATTTTGACTCAGGTCATGATCTCACCGTTCATGAGTTTGAGCCCTGCATCAGGCTCTGCACTGACAGCATGGAGACTACTTGGGATTCTCTCTCTCCCTCTCTCTCTCTCTCTCTCTCTCTCTCTGCCCCTCCCTCACTTACAAGTATTCTGTCTCTCAAAATAAATAAGTAAAATTTAAAAAAAAACAACTAATTCATTGTACAATTAAGTACACTTCCATGCGCTGGAAGAAGCAAGCAGACCGCTTGTGTGGGATGGGCTAAGAGACAAGGAAAGGAAATCAATTCATCAGGGTAGGCCTACTACCTGCCTCTGGGCTATATAGGAAAAGGTAAAAAATTCCTTTGGAGAGAATTGTCAGTGTGCTGGGACTTTCCCCTCCCTTTTCCCCACTACAAATCATTTGGTGAGCTGGATACATGTTCTTTGGAATTTGGGAGACAAAGGAACTGAATTTTGGTATTTTGCTGGACTGAACTTTGGAAATAGCTGTGAAAATAGATTATTATCAGATAGTGACTGAGAGACCATGAGAAGTGTCTGAGTTTCATCCCAGGAGAGCAGAAAGAATGAGCTGACCCCGTGGGTTTTCAGCAGAGCCGGCTGTGAGAAAAACACGTGCTTTACTTTCGCACCTTACTGTATCTAGCTTTTAGAAAACCGGCTTTGCGAGTATAAAAGCCGAGTACACAACAATGGGGTGGACACATGTGCAGTCGATCGGATTCTGTCTTAAAGGGGCTCAAAGGGTGGATAAGGCTGTTTATCTTCAGAAATGAGCAGGAGGGAGGTGGGTACCGTAGAGAGGACCCGGTGCTCAGCGCCATGCAGATGTGAGGACAGGCTTCTGCTGCACCTCTCCCGTCTTGGTGCATTCCTGGTGAGCCTCTGGGGCCCCGAGTCTGCCCTCCTCTGTAGCAGCAGGAGGGAGGCAGTCCCCATGACATCCAACTAAAACCCTCCTCCTTCTTTATGGTGCCCAAGGCAAGCCACCAGCAGGTCTGAAACAAGCAAACTTACTACTGACTTAGCAAATGAAATGAACTATTCACTTACCTCTTCAGTGACATGGATGAGGGTCCCATCCCCCGAGCCAACGTCTGTAACGGGGGCACCGTCCACAGTATGAACTCCCTCCAGTGTGTCGTTCAGGATCTCACCAGACCCTAAGGAAGCAGGCATTCTGCAATTAACAACTGCACTTTGCAATCTTGGAAAAAAATGAAGTATCTCTTTATCTACTGACTTGAAAAAATGTCCATAATACAGGATTAAGGATTAAGAGGAAATAAAAACAAGTTGCAGAAAAACAGATGTTGAGGGGCAATTTTACACAGTGCTTTGATCACGGGTTCTGGCACCAGCTGCGGAGTGGTAACCCCATTTTGCCACTTACTAGAAACGTGACCCGTGGCGAGTCGTTTAACCTGTGTCTCAGGATCCTCATCCACAAATCGGAAATAACAATTCCTATTTCACAAGGTTGTTCTGAAGACTATGTGCTTATAAGGATTAAATACATTAATGCAGAAAGAGCATTGAGGACAGCCCCTCAATATAGTTAGCAATTGATAAATGTTCACTGTCAGTGGTTCTATATGGGTAAAGGGAAAAAAAACTATATGAGTTTACTTGTGTTATTATCATTATACATATAATTATCATTATATATTTAATGCAATTATTAAATAATGTGTGTAATATACAGATACGTGTGTGTGTGTGTGTGTGTGTGTGTGTGCAGACATGCCACACATAGTTGGCTAACCCACAATGCTTAATATTGGTTTCCACCAGAGGATAGGAAAGGAAACTACTATTTTGGGGGATTCATACAACTCTGCACTGATTGAACTGTTAGCACAAGCACATATCTCTTTTGCAATTTAAAAAACAAATGGAGGGGCGCCTGGGTGGCTCAGTCGGTTGAGCATCCGACTTCGGCCCAGGTCATGATCTCGTGGTCCGTGGGTTCGAGCCCTGCATCGGGCTCTGTGCTGACAGCTTGGAGCCCGGAGCCTGTTTCAGATTCTGTGTCTCCCTCTCTCTCTGACCCTCCCCTGTTCATGCTCTGTCTCTCTCTGTCTCAAAAATAAATAAACATTAAAAAATAAAAATAAAAAACAAATGGAGTCCTAAAGCAAAGAAAAACAAATTACACTAATATGAATACATGCCTGTTATGGGCTGGGCCCCAGGCTAGTGGGCGGGGCCCCAGCCTAAGCATGTCCCACGCAGTGTCTCATTTCATTCTGCCACTAGCCTATCCGTCCTACCTACAAGGACCTTCCCACCACTTGGCAGCTTCGGGGACAGAGCCAGGACAGGAATCTCACGTTTTCAGTCTCCCCACCATCTCCTCATGGCATAGGTGTGCTGCTCTGATCCGCACGTTAGCACCTTATTATTATTGACCCCACTTTGCTGAAGAGGAAAAGGGTCCCACAGAAAGTAAGTGACTGGGAGGGGCCCTGAAACCAGGTCGGCCTGTCCCCATGCCAGGCCATCTGCACACACGGTGTGCTCACGCATGTCCCACGGTAAGAACTGACCTATGTATTGTCAGCACACATCACCACTCTCTCTCGTCCTCCCAGCTCTGGCCACCAGGGGGTGCTGTGCAAGCAGCAGGCCAGATTCCATGCCTTTGAGTCCCCACTCTTTGGAGGGTGGGGAATGGGGGTGCCATGGGTCAAGATGGTGTCAGAAAAGCTTAGAATAAAACTACTAGGTGGCTTTTTGCAGCCAGGGAGAGGGCTCAGGGTTCAGGCCTCTTTCTCCTCACCATCTGGGCTGTCCACCCAACCAGCAGAACACAAACACTTCAGCAAGCTCCGTGGTTTCCGTTTGGCCTTTTCTCTGCCAGTTAAGGAGACTGGCTGATCACAGGGAACAGATGAGCTGTGCTTGGACCTGCGTCCCAGTCTGCATTTGGCTCCCACCGCCTTTGCACTCACCCCTCAGTCTAGGAGAGGCCCTGGTCCCAGCCCTGAAGCCCCCCACACTTCCTTGCCCCTCCTCAGAGATCCTAATTCGGCCCAGGAGGACAGCACTTGCAATTCATAAACCACTTCCACATCCTTGGCTGGGTTCAATCCTCTAATCTACCTGGGGAGGCAGGGATTAGGAACACTCCCAGGGGGCAGTTAAAGAATCCAAAGCTTGGAAGTGTTAAGCAACATGCCCCAGGCCCAACAGCAAATAGGTGGCTGAGCAGGGCTTCCGTCCAAAGTGTCTGCTCTGTCCCGACTCTTTCCACGGCTACACCCTGACTCAGTGATTGTATTATGACTTTGTTAAATAATTATACAAATTTTTTCCTAATCGGTACTGTATACCGTCTCTCATCCATAGACTTCCCAATTTAGTTTTTTAAATTTTTTAAATTGTTTTTTAATGTTTTTATTTATTTTTGAGACACAGAGAGACAGAGCATGATAGGGGGAGGGGCAGAGACAGAGGGAGACACAGAACCCAAAGCAGGCTCCAGGCTCTGAGCTGTCAGCACAGAGCCCGAAGCGGGGCTCGAACCCACGAGCATCAAGATCATGACCTGAGCCAAAGTCAGACACTTAACTCACTGCGCCACCCAGGGGCCTCCCAATTTCATTTTTAAAGTAACGCTCATTTACTGATGGCAGAGGTAAAAGGAATAATGACACATATGACTGCAGAAGACCTGTCAAACACAGAAGTAAAAAGAGGAAAGAACAGCCACCCACAATCCTTCCACCCAGATAATGACCTATAACATTTTGTTGTATGTTATTCTAACACACACACATATACACTGCTCCACATGGCTACATCCATGTAGATATAAATAACATATCCAAAATTAGGGTTACAGCACACATATAGTTTTGAAATCTGCTTTTTTTTCATGGAGTATACCATGAGCACGTCCCTGGGACTGAATCTTCTGCATCACCAATTTCAGGGCTGTACATATGAATGGAATACAATATGCCCAACCAATCCCTCCTCCAGGTAGTCTGAGTGGTTTTTGGCCCTTTTTTCCTGCCCTGCATTTTGGTGCTCTGGCACGGGCAGTACCTTCAATGGAATGAACACCCCTCTGATAAAAGGCTGAAAGCACAGACCAATCTCAGACCTTGGGACGTGTCAAGCTGCTGCCCAGGGGATCACATCAGATCTTGGGTTTTGGCCAGTGTCCTCTGCACAGCTCATGGAATAAGAGTTAGGAGTGAGAGCCCTGGATGGGGAGCCAGGAGGCCAGCACCTCCCCCAGGGCCTGCCGCTGACCTGCTGGGCACCTGCCCCTCTCTGGCCACCAGTTTCCCACGTGAGCCACGTAGGAGTTTAGATGACTCGATCCTATCCTCTGAGAGTCAGGAGTTGGTGGCCGAAGCTGGAAAGGGTGAGGATTCTGGAGTCAGGCCTGAGCACTGGGTCGGTCCCAACCCTCCCTAGTTGTGTGACTGTGAGCATGTCACTTACCTTTCCAAGCATTGGTTTTTCCACCCATAAAATCCCGGCCAATAATACCATCTGGGAGATGTATTATCAGGATTGGAGGTAAAGTATGTAAATACTTGGCACACAGTAGGTATTTATTATGCAGCAATAATTATTGTAAGCTTTTCTGTTGGAACTCAGTCCCTACTGGAGTCTGGGAGTTAAAAGTTCAAGTATCCAAGTTCAGGGGCGCCCAGGTGGCCCAGTCGGGTAAGCGGCCCACTTCGGCTCAGGTCATGATTTCGTGGTCCTTGAGTTCGAGCCCCGCGTCGGGCTCTGTGCTGACAGCTCAGAGCCTGGAGGCTGTTTCAGATTCTGTGTCTCCCTCTCTCTGACCCTCCCCCATTCATGCTCTGTCTCTCTCTGTCTCAAAAATAAATAAATGTTAAAAAAAAAAAAAGTATCCAAGTTCAAACACAGCCATGCCATTTACAAGCCAAAGAGCCTCAGCTAGGTAATCCAACCTGACTTGATCTCCCCATCTTGTCTATAAAATGAGGATGGTTAGCATTCCCTCCTCAAAGGACAGAGGGGAAAGTTAAATGAGATGCTCTACGTTGCATACATCACCCAGGTTGGGTACACAGTAACCACTTACTAAAAGACCACTCTATATGAAGGCATATCAGGGACTTGCCTTGCTCAGGGCTGCTGTGCAGGATGACACTCAAGTTGGTGGTTTCCGGAGTCCCCTCAGGTACAGGCTCTCCGGAAAGCTCCCCATCATCAGAAGGAGTGGATGGAGTCGGAGGTGTGTTTATGGGTTCCACTTTTGCTTCTTTAGACTGAAGGGAGAAAAAATGAGACCCAAAAGGATTTACTTGGGAGGAAAGCAGAAAAAAAACAGCAGTGATTATCATTGAAGAAAATAACATACCCACAAGGTGCTGAACTAATCCAGAAAAATGGCTGGACCCGCCTGCCATGTACACAGGCAACTACTGAACCTCCCAGGGCCTGAAACAGGTATGTGCTGGGGGAATTGAGTTCTGTTCCATTTACAGAGAGTTCTGCTCATCTTGGCTGAAGCTCCAGCACGAGGACCCTGCGCCCTAGGCCAGCACCGAGGAGGTGCCCAATAAAGCTCTGTTAGATGAGGGAATGAATGAGTAAACAAATGAATGAACCAGGCTGCACTCAGTGAGCACCATATAAATCCACTCCCAGATGTGTCCTGAACACCTATGAACTAGAAGATGAGTGTGATTTCCTTCCAAGGAAACTTTAGGGTCTGTGTTGCTTTTCCAAAGTCAGACAGTGTCTAGACTAACCTTACCAAGTAGAGAAAAACAAACAGACAAAAGCCCCCAACAGTTGGAAACACAGAGCATCTTCAAGATCTAGATGGAAATGGTGATGGGGGGCCATGAATGTCATGATATCATCCCAAGATCCAGGATCCCTAGACCCAGCCTCATCCCTTTCTCAGTTCAAGTGGTTGAGGGCGGTGAATGGAAGGATCCTGCTGACTGGTGTTGGACCCGTGGTATGAATAAGAAAATTCAGCCACTGAGGTATTAGGGCTGATTTGTTAATGGTCACATGACTTGCCTATCCTGACTAGTAATAGAAGGTTACTTCCTTAGTGCCAAAATCCAGTGTACAAACAGTGGATCTCTGGTCCATCAGAACAAAGGGGATTCTTATGGGCACCGTAACTTGGGATTTAATGGTTCGGTTCTTACAGTCAAATCTAGGTCAAATCTCTGCTCTCCACTTACTGGCCACATTTTGTCAGGCAAGTCATGTAACTTCACTCTTCTGTAAAACGGGACAATAGTAATACTCTCAGGGTAGAAAATGCATGGAGATGCTCAGCACTGAGCCAGGCCCATAGTATGAACCCATCTATGGCAGTTATTATCAACATCACCGGAATTTTAAATTTTGAGAAAGGACACCACCTCAATAGTGCTTTCTCCGGGTGTTGGTATTAGAGGTGATTTTTTATCTGCTTTGCTCATCTGCAATTGGCAGTTTTTTCAGTAACGACTATGGACTATATATGTATTGAAAAACAAAATCTAGGTTACTGTAGTATAAACTCTCCAGGGTAGAAGCAGGAATGGAAACCTCCAAGAAGTTGGGCGTTGAAGAATGAGGAGAATTTCAGCAGCCAGGGAAGGAGGGAGGTGCTGGGTAAGAAAGGATACAGCATCGTCAGGGCCTGGCAACCTGCGCCTGGTGAGGGTTCAAGGATTGGAGGAGGGAAGCAGGGGGCCGGAGCCAGGAGAGGCAGAGAGCGGGGAGGCCGGCCCTTTGGTGAGAAGTTTGGCCTTGGACCTGGGGCCTTCATGGGATATCAGGCTCAAGAGAAGTGTTGTGCTGTGGGGAGTTCACCCTGACACCAACTGGAGCGTGGATCTGAGGGTTGAAAGAGTTGAGGTTTAGGCCAAGAGACCGGGAGGCTGCACTACAGAGGCCCAGTGAGGCAGGACCAGGGTGGGGGGTGGCAGCAGAGAGTAGGTGCCACCGCAGGAAGGCTGTGGAGAACTCCCAAGTGGTCTTCCCCACACTTCCCCAGCTGCGTGACCCAGCAGGGTGGTAAGGGCCCTGCCCCCGGCACTTCCTCTCCTCTCCCTTCCAGGAGCATGCGGCACCCTGCAGTGCTTCTCTGATGGTGTCCTGTAGGGGACCTGAGCTTTGGGACAAGGCAGGCAGGTGGGGGTATGAGAAACAGGACAGCAAGGGAACAACGGGCTGAGTTCTGTTACTCAGGATGGCAAAGGTTCTGTTGTATGAAATCCCTGACTCCAGCCTGTCAAGCCCAAACCCTCTTTTGTCACACTCCCAAGAAGTCAGCTACAATGCCCTGTTCAAAGCAGAGCGTGACTCTGGTAAGCCGACCCTCGGTGGTTAGGGCAGCTGTCCTGCCTCCAGCAGGTGGCTGTGGTTTTCAGGGCTAGCGTGGATGTGGAACCAGCGTGGTCTATGACACAACGGGGCTGTCGCGTGTATAGACTTTGTATTAAAAGTGTAGAGATTTGTTGGGCCTCTCTCTCAACAACAGAGTTACTCATTCCACACATATTTCCTGAGGCTCTACTGTGCACCAGATCCTTAGGTGATCCCAGGGGATAGAGAAATGAAGAAATAAGGCAGAGCGTCTGCCCTTCAATTATTGGACTATGGGGAGACCCAGACCCAGACACAATGTGGTTGACTGTGACACGTGGGACAGCAGAAGTGAGAGCCAAGTGCAGGAGGGAAGCTCCGATGAGGGGCTGTGGACTGGATCCTGAAGGAAAAGTAGGAATTGGCCAGGTGGGGCGGGGGAGGGGAGGGCGGGGGAAGGGCCCTCTAGGCAAGCAGACCACTCGGGCCTGGATGAAGGGATGCAATGTATAGAGTCTGGGAAACTGTGAGCATTTGGGTGTGGCTGGAAAAGAGGTCCTGGCTGTGGATCAGAATCACCTGCAGCGCTTTTATACTTTGGTGGGCCTCACTCCCCTAGAATCCGAATGTCCAGGTAGGCAGCAACTGTCCCCCCACCACGTCCCCCCCACCACCTGCCAAGACACACACGTGATTCTGATGCACAACCAGAGCTGAGAACCGTGGGGACATTAATTCTAACTAGGCATGATAGAACTTTCCAGAAATGGAAAGGTGTGTCAACAGAAGCTGACTTAGCAGGGGGGAAGAACGGGGTAGCAGGGACTCCTGCCCTAAATGGGGAAAGAGGTGAGGAGGGCTGGCTTTTTAAGTCCCTAACTGCTTAGGCAGTCCATGATTCAGTTCGCTGGTCATGGCTTGTGTCTTGCGGGGTGGCAGATTGGAAAGGGTGAGGACAGGAAAGTGAGATTCATTCCAAGAGAGAAGCCAGAGACGGGAGGGGAACGTCTGAGAGAAGAGGGAAACTCCCTGTCCTGGGGTGGCGGGGGGGGGGGGGCACAGAGGGAGCCACAGAGCCTTTTCCAGGAGATGGTGACATTACTGACGGAGCTCTAGGATCTGGACCCAAGCTGGAGACCTGGCTCTGTCCCCCTCCAAGCCAGGCAGCCCTGGGGACAAAGCTCTTCACCCCTCTGTGCCTCAGTGCCTCCTCTGAAGAATTAATGGAAAAACACCGCCCTGCAAATGGCAAAGGAAGTGAATGCTGTGCAGGTACCTGCGAAAGGGATTCTGATACCAGGAACAGGCAAGTTAGCATCAGGGCCCACAGCCCACAGAGAATTCTGTTAAGGACTGAGGACAGCCACAGGGCTTTGGCATGCTCCGGCAGCCCCAGTCACCAGCCAGGCAGGAAGCAGGTGGTGGGAAGGGGACCCCCAGGGGAACAGGGCACTCTGGCACAATAAGCCTATCAGTCAGGACTAATGACAGCCACCGCCATAAACTGAGGGCTGTCATGTGCTGAGTCCCACCCAGGTTTCACGAGGGTCATGTAACTCGCGCTAGCCTATGAAGTAGGCATGCTCCATCTCAACTGAGTGGGAAAAAGTTCCTGATTCAAGGTCAATAAACAGCAAGCGGCAGAGCTAAACCACACCTGGTGAAACTCTGGTATGCACCAGTTCTCTTAAAACCACTGGGGAGAGTGGGGTTGGGAAATCTAGGAACAAGAGTCCATCAAATCACTTTTCTCCGGACACTTCCTCCCAGCTGCGGTGTGCCCCCACGTGCAGTACTGTGGTCCCAGGTTCTGACTTCACCACTGCATGACCCTAGCAAAGCCACCCTGTTCCCCAAGTGTCTGCTGTCAGCTCCCTTACACAGTTGTTGTAAGGATTACATTAAGTCATGTATACAAAAGCAGCAGAGCCATGGTAGGTATGGGGAAATCCTGGTTCTCTTCCGTCCCCTCTCTGTCTCTACCCCTGTTGAGAGCTGCCTGGCTACAATGCCTCCTCTACCAGAAAGCCCTCCCTGACCAGTCCCCGTCACCACGATCATCTCATGCTCTCAAACCTCACTCCCCTTTCCTGTCCCTCTCGCAGGGCCACCGTGGGTTACTGGCATCTCTGCCTGAGTTGGCCTCACTCCTACCTGTGAACTGGTGCACTGGGGGTACCACCACATCAGGCCAGAAGGCCCAAAGGACCACCACTCTGTGCCCTGCTGCATGTGCCCTGGACATGCCAACAGGGCACCCAAGAGCCGTGGCACACAGGGTTCCAACACTGCCCAGACCAGCCACCTTCCCCACTGCCACCTAGCCCACCTTGGACCTTTGCCTCTTCCATCTCAGCTGCCCTCGCACCGGCTGTGGTCCTGGGGATAAACCTCTGCACTACTGCCCAGGCCAGAAGCACAGGGTTGTGGCCTGAACCCTGGATGGGGCATCAGGGGACTCGTGCTCTAGCTTCAGCTCTCCCCAGGTACCCAAGGGCCAGTCTCTTCCCCTGCCTGGGTCTCAGTTTGCCCTGCAAAGGGTAGTTTTCCATATACCTCTCCACAGAAAGAGCACTAACAGATTACAATTCTATTCTGCCCTACCCAAACCTCTGTTCCCACAGGTCTATAATCTATAATTTATAGCCTCTGCCTTATTTCTACCTCCTTCTTTTCCTTTATCAGAGATGACTCTATAGAATGTGCCAGATTACCGGGCCTCTGTGTTCAATGACTCAGACGCTGTTGGCTGTTTTCATTAAAAATGGGCTCCCGCTGTCTCCACAGTCTGACTCAGTGCTTTCAAAACCACTTCCTTGTCTAGGCCACAGGGTGGATTCCCAGGAGGGAGGAGGCCCCAACCACTGGGAGGATGGCTGCCTTTCCCATGGGGCCAGACAGGAGCTCCTGAAAAGACTCTACATCTCACAGGAGTGGCAGCCCTGACTTCTTTCTCACAGCCCAGTGCCTGGAGCAAATGCTACATCATCTCCCATTCAGGGCCACTTCCCTCATGCCAGACACTGGGTTGAGACCCGGCCCTGCACTGCATCATCTGGCCTTCACATCAACCCCAGGAGCTAGGACTCTGATTATTACTCTATGGAAGAGGAGCTGAGGCTCAAAGAGGTTGAATGTGTTTGCTAAGTTCACAGAGCTTGGAGGCAGTAGGACACAGTATCTGCCTTTGGACAGTCCTCTTGTGGCCACAGTACAAGGTGGCTGGGAGACAACTGGCATTCCAGTGCACTGGAGATCTGGCAAAATGCCCTCGGCCAGGACTTTCCCAACCTGCCCAGATGAGCCGACAATGGAAGTCACAGATCTAAGAACAGAGATGTCAGACCTAAGGCTCTGGGCACTCAGCCTCTAAAAGCTGACAGAGAAGGTATGGCTTACCAGCCAGTACTCACCGGGGCTTGAGTGTAGGTGACAGCTTCTAAGATCTCGGCCACTCCCTCTGTCTCCTGAAGCCCGCTGGTCTCTCCCGACCCCTGTATGGAGATAAAACATGCCGGGCACAGGGGGAGCAGTTGACAAGTGGGAAAGTCACATAAGTCACAGAGTCTCCTTTGGAGAAACTCTGTGTGTGTGTGTGTGTGTGTGTGTGTGTGTGTGTGTGTGCGCGCGCGCGCGCATAAGAGGGAAAAAGAGACAGAAAGAGCGGAACTGAGAATGTGTACAGTGCACAGGCTTGGCTCTTTTTGCTGTTCCTTCCACATTTTATTGCTCACGCAAACAAAAAGCTACAATCAATGGACAGTCTCTAACATACCTACTTTGGTTTTGTCCAGGTCCCTTCAGTCCCTGCCAAAGGCCCTCCCACTTGCGTGGCTGTCACCAGAATCACGGAATTACACAGTGGAGAACAGTAACAGTTAGGGAATGTCTTCCTGTTGCTACCTCTTCTTCCTAATTAGCCTTTTAATGTCAGCCAAAGGGCCTGGGGGCCATCATTTTGTAAATAATGCCTTATTCTTGGACTCTGGGGTTGCTTCTACTTTTCCAGTACTCACAGCACTGCAGAGAAAGGAATGAATATACATAAGGTTTCCCTGCTCCCAGCTTTATCTGAATGTCAGGCCAGGATCGTGGCCTCAGGGAGTGCAGACATTCTTACAGAGCCAAATTCTACCTCCAAAGGGCTTTTCTGCTTTGTTTCTAAATGAATGAAATCAACTTATGCTTTGCTTTGGGGTTGACAGCACCCAAAGTTCTAAGAATGCTTTGTTTGCCTCTGACTTTTTGCAGCAGGCTATGGCTTCTGCCTGAAATGCCTTTTCTTCTTCATCTGGCTAACACTCCCTTGTCATTGGCCAGGCATCAGCCCCCCCCCCCCTCACCTAGTCTGGTTCCTCTTCTTTCACCTTTGTGCCCCCACCCCCACCCAAGCCAGAGAACCTGGGTTTGAGGACCTCCCCGGTGTTCCAGTCACCCTCAGCTTTGTCACTGCATTGGAGCGTGTAAGTGTGTGTGAGCAGCTGGAGGACAGAGACAGGTGCCAGTGTATCCCTTTATGTCCAGCACCCCCAGGACTGTCACCTAGCAGGGACAGGTGGGGGGGGGAGGGCAAAGGGGGAGGGAAAAGGGGGAGGGACAGAAGGGAAGGGGGGAGGAGCGGAAGGGCCCATCTTTTTTCCCTGCCTACCATATTCCACCCCCAACTTAGGAACTGATTCATTTGCCAGGCACAAAAGCTAAATTTAGGTTCGTTTTTATAGGAATTTACACTCATGTCTTAGAGTTTTAACTTTGATTTTAGAATCCTGACACCCTTTCCTGGCAGGAAGTCTGGAAACCAGGCCACTGACTGCCACAGCCATAGAAGAGCCTAACACCTTACAAGAAACACAATCTCCCCTCCCCCAACAAATAAGATAGCTGAAGCACTTTAAAAAAAAAAAAAAAGCTAAAAAGCCCAAAATAGGACTTGAGGCAGCGCTTGACAAGTTGAGAGATTTTAGAGACTCCATGACGTTGGGGAAGAGGAATTGCCTGGGCACCCAACCCTCCCTGGCCAACTGGCTGCTGGGGGTGGGGGCTCACCGAGGACTCATCGGCTTCACACAGCTCCTCAGGGGTCCTGGGGTCCGGGTGGACAGTGAGCTGCTGTATGGAGCCCTGGGGAAAAGCAGAGGGTCAGAAGCCACCACTTGCACATCTACAGCGTGACTGCTAGTGGGAAACACGATTGTTCTGTAACGGAGAAGATCAAGGGGAAGGACGGGTGCGAGAATGTGCTGCCTGTGGCCGTGACAGTGGAGCCACCCTTGGCCCACTCTCATTTAGGGGGACTCTCCCTGGGCCAATGTAATATGAGCTCCACTACCTGGGGAGGCCCCTGGGGAGTACTGGGTTCCAAGCACGGACTGCCACAGCAGCCTCCTAACTGGCCCCAGGTCCCCAACCTGTCCGTGGCAGGCCCTAAGATGCACGTCTCCCCACTCCCAGAGTGTCTCTCCCCTGGAGCTTGAAGCTTCTTGGCTGGAAGGCCTCCTGGGAAGAAGAGTGGCCGGCCAGCCTCCTGCCTCCACTCCTGCCTCCTCTCTCCACACCTGACAGTTCATTCTCCATGAGGCTTCCAAAGTCAGTGTTGAAAAATTGTAATTGGGTTTTAGCTTCTTAAGATTCACTCACTGTGTCCCCACGTACTGCAAATATACCTGAGCTCTGCCACATGGTACCGTCCTGTACCAGTTAGGTGAGGTATCAGAAGCATGGGTGCTGACTAAATGCGTGACTACAATAACATAGGGATTTTCTTTAGAATGGCTTATTCATAAAAGCCCATTTTGACAGGAAAGTCAATTTTCTGCTATTTTTTCAGGGCACATTGTCTAAAAGGTGAGAGAGAAATGACCTGTCACTCTGGCATTCTAGCTTACTCCACCTTTGCAGAAATTACTTCAATGTAACCGCTGCCCTTCTCCAAAGGAATAGTCACTGAAGGAATAATAAGCCTTCCTCTTTTTCTAATGCCTTAAAAATGCACAAAGAGGGCACTTGGGTGGCTCAGTCAGTTAAGGATCCCACTTCAGCTCAGATTACGATCTCATTGTTAGTGGGTTTGAGCCCCACATCGGGCTCTGTGCTGACGGCTCAGAGCCTGGAGCCTGCTTCAGCTTCTGTGTCTCCCTCTCTCTCTGCCCCTCCCCTGCTCATGCTGTCTCTCTCTCTCTCTCTCTCTCTCTCTCTCTCTCTCAAAAATAAAATAAATACACATTTTTTAAAAATGCACAAAGAGCTTCCACTCAGGCTATCCCACTTAAACCTACAACTCCACGGTGTAGGTCTTCTTATCCTAGTGTACAGATAAGAAAACCAAGAGAATCCACACTCTGAAGTCATCAGGCTAAATTGGAAACTTAGCACCGGAATCTAGGTTTGGGGTTCCAGGACTAGGGCTCTCCACACCACCCACACACGCCTCCTTGAGGCTGTAAGGATAAGACAATAACGAGGGGGCGCCTGGGTGGCTCAGCTGGTTAAGCGTCAGACTCTATCTCTGTAGGGGTCATGATCTCACAGTTTCGTGAGTTCCAGCCCCACATCAGGCTCTGTGCTTGACAGTGCAGGGTCTGCTTGCGATTCTCTCTCTCCACTCTCTCTGCCCCTCCATTTGCGATCTCTCTTTCTCTCTCTCGAAATAAATAAACATTAACAAATATTTTTAAAAATAATTAACAGGAATAGTTGCTTATGTTTATCGCGTGGTGTCCACTGGCCTCCCTGATCTGCGAGGCTTGGACTCACGGTGAATCTCTCCAGCCCCGTGGCTCCTGCATTGCCCACGAAGATTCCCGCGCTGGGCTCGAAAGCCAAGGCCCGGGAGGACCGCTGGAAGGGGACGTGGCTGTGCTCCTCACAGTCCATGAAGAGGGTCACTTCCTCGCCCTGGACAATCACTGCAAAGCGGTTCCACCTGTGGGTCATCACGGGCACTAGGAAGGCAGCAGCCTCGTGGGACACGTGGGAGCCTGGCTCTGTGTAGTAGAGGATGATCCGCTGGCGGCCATCCTCCACACCCGAGAGCCGCAGGCCCAGGTAGATGACCTTCTGGAAGGCATCCGTGATAGCAAAGAGCACACCGCCTGTGGCGCTGCTGGGCTTCACCGTGACGGTGATGGCAAAGTCCCTGAAGAAGGTGGGAGGGATGAGGGTCCTGGCCGGGCGGCCGACGTTGGCACCAGGCCCGAAGCTGTAGGCTGGGAAGCCACCATAGCCCGTGACAAAGGACACGGATGAGGGCAGGGGGACACCGATGAGCTCCGTGAGGTCCAGGTGGCCCGGAGAAAGCGATTCTGCAGGGAAGGAGACAGAGGCCATGCCTTACACATATATTCTACCATGCTTGGAAATGAAGAAATAAAAACTCACAAGCGAAATGGGATTCCTCGGAACCCCATGGTAGTGCCTTAATTACTGGCTTTCAAACTTTTTTTGACAATGACCCACAATAAGAAATGCATTTACATTGCAACACAATATTCCCCCTTCAATAGACATATACCTGTAACACTGAAACCAATGTTTCAGAAAATATTATTTTTTTTAATTTTTTAAATGTTTATTTTTGAGACAGAGAGAGACAGAGCATGAACGGGGGAGGGTCAGAGAGAGAGGGAGACACAGAATCTGAAGCAGGCTCTGGGCTCTGAGCTGTCAGCACAGAGCCCAACACAGGGCTCGAACTCACGGACCGCGAGATCATGACCTGAGCCGAAGTCAGAAGCTCAACTGACTGAGCCACTCAGGCGCCCCAACATTATTTATTTTTAATACCCACCGGGCACTCTGATACTTTCCTCTGTTTCAGAATTCTTCTCTTTTATTTTCTTAAAAGCATGCTGGCAACGACTCACTACATTGATTTCATTAACCACTAAAAGGTCCTGACCTACAGTTTGGAAAACTTTGAAAAATATCTCCTAGAATATTCCTAGAATATATGATGTTCTCCCATCGACTCAAAGACTGTTCCTCATTTCTTTCTATAAAACTGGGTAAGTTTGTTTTGTTTGTTTAGAATGAGGTCTACTGTTGAAGTGTCCCAGGGTGTGGGGGACAAGTAGGGACAAAGCGAAGTGTTCCCAGACCTCAGGGCAATGAAATTCACATCATCATCATCATCATCATCACCATCATCATCGTGGACATTCCCTGAACTCTCATTCTGTGCCCGACCCTGCTCTGAACTCTTCACACACATCAGTTCATTTAATCCTCACGACAACTCTGGGAGGGTAGGTGCTGTTAACCTCATTTTACTTCCAAGAGAAGTTAAGAAATTTGCCCAAGGTAAGTTCCCTCAGAGTTCAAAGCCAGGGCAACTGACCCCAGAGTCTGAGCTCTTACTGATACCGCAGGGCTGCACTGTGGCGGCCTGGAAAGGCCCCCAGGCTCAGGAGCCTTGGTGCGCTGGGAGCAGACTCTGGGTTGGCTTGCAGGGATGTGCACCCGGTCCCGAGGGGATACCCACCATGCCAGCAGTGTGATTGGAAGGCAGGTCTCAGGGACTGGTGGACAGGACCCCTGCAGGCAGGACAATGGACATGCAGGACCCTATGGCCTCAGAAGTGAAGCCAGATCCTGAGGATTCAGCCCCATGAGGAGGTCTGGAGTGAGGGAGGGTCAGAGTGGAGCAGGGTCCTTCCCCAGAGACCAAGGGGCAGAGCAGACACCTGGTGACTGCCTGGGCTACGGCCAAAAGCCAGAGGATCCTGAGAGCCTGAGTGACCACGGGGGACTTGGGTTTGTGTCCAGAGAAGACCCAAGCCACTCAAGGGCGCCATGAGTAAAGCCCTGTCTGACGAATCAAGCCTGCCTCTCAGTTTACACCTTGCCCCTGTCTGACTGGACAACTAACCAGCTGTGTGACCTTGGGTGAGTCATTTCACTGCTGAAGACTGGGTCTCCTTCAACGATAGGGGCCCCACGAAAATGATGAAATGACACCATCCACGTAACCCTGGTAAATAGGGTGGCAATGCATTGAACATTCACTATTCTTTCCTTTTATTACATCCACTCAGCAAGCCCGAGTTATTGCCCCCACTGTGCTGACAGGGAGAAAAGAAGGCCAAGATGGGGTGGGGGGGGGTGGCCTGGACACCCTGTCTCTGTGCCCCTGAACTCCCCATACAGATTATAAAAACAACTGGGTTTTTCATATGGGATTTTACTTAGTCCTCACTGCAGCCCCAGGGACTGCCAGTCTCCCACCCTACAGATGAAGAACCCAGGCTTGGGAAGACGGAATGACTCCCTGAGTTACACAGTAAAAGTGGCAGGTGTTTTCAAGCTGTGACTGGTCTGACCTCAGGTTGGTTCACTGCCCAGTCTCATAAGCTGGGCGGGGGGTGGGGGAGGGCGGTGCTCCGTCCCAGGGGCCTGTGGGTAGCCCAACCTAATTGGCCTGCCATGCCAATGACCCTTTAGCAGCATGACGGTGCAACTGAAGCTCTGGGTGATCGAGGAAAACCCAAACTTCCCTGGAGGATGGGAGAGAAAGAGATGCCCTGACTCCAGTGCCCCACCCCCCAGCACCCCCAGAGAAGGCCACACAAAGTCAGCAGCTAGCCTGCGTGTGTGTGCGCGTGGGTCGCAAAATTATTATGGAATAGTTAGGACATACCAAAAAAGTGTAAATAATAATATGAGACACATATTAAATGTTAAAATGGTCAATTTTGTGCCTTTATGTCTTGCCATCATTTTATTTATTATTTATTGATTTGTTGATTTTTAATTTACATCGAAGTTAGTTAGCATAGAGTGCAATAATGATTTCAGGAGTAGATTCCAGTGATTCATCCCGTCTGTATAACACCCACTGCTCATCCCCACAAGTGTCTTCCTTAATGCCCCTTTCCCATTTATCCCACCCCCCCCACACAGTCCCTCCAGTAACCCTCTGTTTGTTCTCTTAGGTTTTGTCCCCCTCCCTGTTTTTATATGATTTTTGCTTCCCTTCCCTTGTGTTCACCTGTTCTGTGTCTTGAAGTCCTCATATGAGTGAAGTCATATATTTGTATTTCTCTGACTGACTTACTTCGCTTAGCATAATCCCCTCCAGTTCCACCCACATGGTTGCAAATGTCTTGCCATCATTTCGAAAGGGAGTAACTGTATGCGAGGACTGAAGGAAATAGCATGAGGTGCTGGCACATGCTCAATCAATGGTGGGAATTATCACCCTCATCATCATCATCGTCATCATCATTGACTTTCAGGTTCAGAAAGGAATCTCAGAGGTCCCCCAATATGATCCCTACCTGAGATGTGTGAACCCCACGCTGTCCAAGATGGCAGCCATTACAAGTGTGGCTGTTCGGCACCTGAAATACAGGTCATCGCAACTGACCTGTGCCATCAGTGTAATATACAAACTAGATTTCAAAGACTTAGTTTGGAAAAAAGTCTTAGGAAAAATATCTCATGAATAATGTGTATATTGATTACATGTTGAAATGATAATTAGGGGAAGGACTGGGTTGAACAGAATACATTATTAAAACAATTTCTGAGGAATATTATGAGGAACAGGCATGTGTCCACCACTCTGCTTAAGAAAGTACTGATTCAGGGGCACCAGGGTGGTTCAATCAGTTAGGGGGCCGACTTTCGGCTCAGGTCATGATCTCACGGCTCGTGGGTTCGAGCCCCACATCAGGCTCTGTGCTGACACCTCAGAGCCCAGAGCCTGCTTTGGGTTCTGTGTCTCCCTCTCTCTCTGCCTCTTGCCCGCTCACATTCTGTCTCTCTCTCTCAAAAATGAATAAACGTTAAAAAAGAGGGGGGGTGGATAAAGTATTGGCTCAGCAGAAGCTCTCACCACTCTCCAATCCTATTCCGCTGGCCATGCCCCAAAGACAGCCTCTCTGAGGTATGTGGTGTGTATACTCCCATGCATGTCTTTGTTTGTTTACGACGTGAGCATGCATGTGTCTGTGACAGAATGCAGAACCACTGTGAGCATCTCTAAACCTCATGTCAGTGTTGGTATGCTGCACGTATGCCTTCTGACACTTTTTTCCCCATGAAAAATTGTTATTTTTTTAAATGTTTCATTTATTTATTTTGAGGAGGGGAGGGGCAGAGAGACGGCGGGGGGGGGGGGGAGGGAGAATCCCAAGCAGGCTCCACGCCGTCAACAGAGAGCCCAATGAGGAGCTCAATCTCACAAACCGTTAGATCGTGACCTGAGCCAACATCAAGAGTTGGATGCTTAACCAACTGAACCATCCAGGTGCCCCTCAGCATTGTATTTTTAAGACTGATCTGTGTTGATGCAGGAGGCTCTGGATCTCATATTTTCACAACAGCACTCTATGGTATAAACAAGCCATACAGAGTGGCTCACTTTTCTGCTGATGGAAAGGGAGATTTTCATCACTCTTCAAAACACTTACTACTATGTACTTCCTTCCACACATCTCCTCGTGCTCACCTGTGCAGGCAATTCCACCCGAATTATCGGGTGACATGGGGATGTACACCTGCAACTTCACTGAATGCTGCTAAAATGTCCTCTGAAGTTCTCTGAAGTGCTACTTTTTAAAATTAGGACATAAGTGACACATATAACACTGTGTAAGCTTAAGATATATAATGTGTTGATTTCATACATTTAAACGTTGCAATATATACGTACGTGTATATATAGGTATATCTATTAGCTTTAGCTAAAACCTCCATTAACATCACATAACTATCGTTGTGTGTGTGGCAAGAACATTTAAGATGCCACTGTGCCGTCTGACATGCCCACCAGCAGCGTATTCTTACCAACATTTAGGGGAGGCAGGGAGATGCGATATGGGAGCAGTCTGTGGGGCTTTTCAGCTATAGCAATAATGTTTACTTCCTAAACTAAGCAATATTCAAAAGAAGTATTCATTGTAGTAATCTTTGTAGACCGCGTCTTGGAAAATATTTCACAACATTTTAGTGAAAACAATGACCCGTCCTCAACAAAAGAGCAAATGTGATCATGTTGGTGCCCTGTCGAGAGTCTACTATGGCCACCCAGGGCCCTCAGCGTGAGAATCAGGCTGCTGCCTCCTGGCTCCAGAAGGCTCTGTGGTCTGGATGCAGCCATGCTCCCTACTCCCCAGCATGCCCTGACACAGGCCCTGGAGGGCCCCGCACTGCTGCGGGTCCTCCCCTCCACAGCAAGTGCCTCTCCCTCGCCACCCACACCACCTCACCCCCTCAGCTCTTCTGCCAGGAGAACTCTTTCTCATCCTGCAAGACCCAGCCCTGGCCTCACCTCCCCGGAAATCCCTTGTCTCACCTCCTGCACCCACACCCTCCCCCTCCCCTCTGGAAGTTGCATTAGAAGCCCTCTCAACACACGCTGGGGTCCCCCATCATAGTTCTCAACACACTGCATGTCACTGTGGGGTCACTTGTCTCTCCCCATCAGACAGTGAGGACAAGGACCACGCCATCCATCTCTGTGTTCCCAGTATCCAGCCTAATTCTGATGAGTGAATGAATGAATGAACAAATAAATGACTGCATGACTAAAATCAAACCCCTCATTTAAAAAAGGTGAAACTGGGGTTAAAAGAGGGAACAGATTGTTGGCTACGAACTCAGATCTGATCCTCAATCCAAGGCTTTTCCTCTCCAGTTTGCAACTTGCACTAAAACAGGAATTAATTTTAAGTAGGAGAAACCCCAGAAGGCATAAATGAAAAGGCTGATAAATCTGGTTAAATTTAACTGCACAGAAATTCTTAAAGTTCTGCACAGGGAAAAAAAAAAAATCCCACAATGTCAAATAAAATCTCAAACCGGACAAAAATATTTGCCACATATGCCACAGACAACAAACTAGTTACCTAATACACAAAACAGATGAATCCACAGGAGAGCCACAACCAAGTGGAAAGATGGGAAAAGAATAGGAAATTCTTGCCACTGTAAAAAAAAAAAAAAAGAAAAAGAAAAGAAAAGAAAAAAGAAAATGGCTCTTCAACCTCTGAGAAGACACTCACGCTCATTCAGAATGAGAGAAATACAAGTTAAGGCTACGCAGAGACACCATTTTCCCTCTCAGACTGGCAAACATCAGAATGTCAGAACACTGAGTCGGCAAGTGTGCAAGGGAACGGGCCATCCCCACCTCTCTACCCTCGATGGGCCGTTGGGACCATCAATGCGTATGATGTCTGTGGGAGGCGCTCTGGCAATATTCATCAAAATGAAAAGTAAACATGTACTCCTTGATCCAGAAGTTATACTTCTATGGATTTTTTTTTTAATGGATGAAGTTCCGTATGTGAAATAGAAAGCATGTACAAGAACGTTCATGGCAGCATTGTTTAAAATGTATCTAACTGTCCATCTTTGGTGGCATCACCAGTTTTGATACACCATGCAGCCTTTGAAAAGGGTGATTCCTTAGGTACCAATACAAAATAATCAACAAGATGTATTAAGTAAAAACAGACCCCCAAAAAGGGGTGCAGAACAGAATCACTATCAGTTGGAAATGCATACATTAATACATATTTCCCATACAAATATATACATTTTAAAATATATATTAGAATATCTCTAGAAAGATACAGAAGAAACTAGGACCAGAGACTGTCTCTAGGGAGGGGAGGTGGTGGGTGGGGAATAAGAACACACTTTCTTTTCTCTCGATACTCTTTTGTACTTTTTGAAATTTTATACCATATACATGGTGTGAAAAAGACATTTGCATATTGTAAAGGCATTAACTCCTTCCATCCCCTTTTAGAAACTATAAAACCTTTTCTTCTTGCTTTTCCTCCCTCAGATACAGCCTGTCTTTGTACCGAAAGAAAGGGGGAAGGGAAAGAGTGAAAAGAAAAGACATAGAAATGAAAGCAAACACCCCACTGAGATTTCTTTTCTCCCCTCCACGGTTTAAAGATAAAAACAAAACAAAACCAAATGCACCCTGCTGACAGCCGTGCTTTCTTCTTCCCTGACCCAGTGTAAAGCTCTTCCTCCTGTTCTAATCTCCCCCCTACTGAGAAGAAGAGAAACCCCTTTCTGGTGGGATGGTCCAGGTTTGGACAATGTGTCCTTCCACAGGGAGTAAATGGGCCAGAGCCGCTCATCCAGTCACTGGCTTGTTTCCAAATGGTGTCCTGAGGGTTTCAGGGACAGGTGGGGGTTCAGGGGACCTGGAGGCAGAGGCAGAGAGGCCAGGAAGCCTGTTTCAACCAGCCCAGCGCTGCCATGGCTGGTACAGCCCAGGCTTCCACGTGGCCACTCTGGAAATTCTTTAGTCCCAAAAGAATCCTGCTTTAAAAAAAAAAATATCACAAATCCATCCAACCTCCTTGCTTTATAAACAGGAAAATGGATGGTCAGGTAGGGAGCTCCGTGACTATGAGCCACAGCCAGGAAGTAGCAGATGAGCAGCGAGCAAGGATGGACAGAGGGGAGGTGTGATTCTGCCCCACTGCCCCAGCCCCTTCCGGGCCCAGGCGGTTGGTTGGCCAGCTGGAGAGTGGGCAGAGGAAGCCACCTGCGGAGGAGAGTTCCTGGCATTGGACAGAGCTGGGTTCAGATCCAGCCTTTGCCATTTACCAAGTGGGCAGCCTCTGGGTGGATGACTTAGCGGAGATGTGGGGACATTCAGCCATTCTCACACGTGGGGATCCAACAAAACGAAGGGTGGGAGTTGCAAATGCTCAGTAGCAACCAGGGATTCTATTTGATTTGAAAGGTATAAGCTTAGCCAAAAGCAAAGTGTGCAATGGGAACCCTTCCTAATCGCCCCTGCCCTCCTGCTGCCCAGGTCCCAGCTGCGTGAGGGAGGACAAGTGTGCAGGGGCCTGGCGACAGGCCTTGTTTCCACTGGGTTGGCCACAGAGAGAGCCAAGCTACAATCTACAGGAAGCCCGAGTCAGTCCAGCTCTGCTCTCAGCAACCCCAACCCCTCTCCAAACACAGCGTCCCACAGCATGGCGTGGTGGGGAGCGACCCCTGGCCTAGAATGACCCATGCTCAGGGCTGCGCTGGGCCTGCTGGCTCATTTTTCCTTGGCTTCGGCGGGAGGGCCACCTGCTCTGGTGGCCACCAGGGAGGGGAGAGAGAAGCCAGGGAGCCAAGACAAACAGGCCCAGCAACTTGGTCCACAGGCTTGTCCTGGGATGGCTCTGTGCTGGGCGGGAAGCAGGGAGGGCGTGGGGATCACAGCTGGTGGGAAGACATCCCGCCATCCTGGGGGCTCAAGTTCAGAGGGGGCAGTGCGAAGGGAGGTGGCGGTGTGGGGGAGGGGGGAGCCGATCCTGGAACTCTCTGGCCTCAGGAGCTTCGGGCCCTTGGTGGGAGGGGGCCGCACTTCTCCACAGATAGTAACACCTATCTCATAAAACAGCCGTGTCACTTGAGTGAACTAATACACCTAAAATGTTTAGCACCCAGGAAGTGCCAGGTTCAGAGTCCGAGGCCCTGGTTAAGGTCAGTGACATGAGGCTGAGGCTCCACATCTAACAAGGACCTCACTGCTCCTTCATCTCCTGGAGACCCACACGCTGCCTCATTTCCATGGGGTTAGGTCTATGGGGCCAGGAAGCCCTCTGGGCACAGACACGGCCCAGGTGGGGGAGGCAGGACTCATAAGTTGAGTGCCAGCTCTGCCACTGACTCCACCTGTGCTCTCCTGGGCAAGCTGTTCTCCCTCCTGACCGCCGTTTTCCCATGTGCACTTCGAGGAGTTAGACGAGATGGGATCTCAGAGCCGGAGCCGTTCTGACGTATTCTAGGTATCTTCACTCCCTTCAAAATACCTCCTGGGGCTGATTCCGGCTTCAGTCTTGATCTCTCCCTTCATCAATGCATAGGGAGAGCTTCATCTCCAATGGTGGTTTTTCAACACACTTTTCCAATTCATGAATTGATAACACTTATAAAGCCCCCAATTTCTGCCTGTGTGCCATGGGGGGATATGACACTGAATCTAGAGTGCAGGTGCCCAAGAAGCTCATGATCTAGGTGTCTTGGTTAGCAGTCACCTATTCATGCTACTTATAAGCCCAAAGCCTTCAATGGCTCCCCAGTGCCTTCAAGATCAAGTCAAAATTACACTGAAGAGAACCTTGGCTGCATTTCTTCATTGTCTCTTCCCCTCTCTCTGTCTCTGCTTATGCTGTTCCTTCTAGTTCCCATCTTCTCACAGCTGAGTCATCCAAGCTTGCTCAGCTGCACTCCAAGATACCAAGCCCTACTCTCACCCTATACACAGAGCCACACGCATCAATCCCTCCTCTAAATACTCAAATCAGGGCATACAGCAGGCAGGCAGTGCCGTGGCCTGATGAAAGGGCAAAGACAGATGCACAGGGGCCTCTCTCTCCTCCAGTCTTTGGCTCAGGCTCCTGAGAACAGCTCTGGGCAGCCCCTCCCAAGGGCACAAGGAGGAGGGATCAGAAAGCTTTAGAGATGGACCAGGCAGAGGAAAATCTGAACAGTCACCGCAGGGTGCAACTTTCCTCCCAGGGGTCCAAAGCTGGTTTCCATGGAAACCAGGGCAGATTCCTAGCAATGAAGAAACAAACAAGGCAGGGTTCAGGTTTTCCTTCCACACAGATGACAGCAACCTGGCCAGAGGAGGTGATGAACAGGAACCCTTCCCTCTCCTCCTCGCAGCCACAGACTCTAGGGCATCTGGTATTTCTCTTCCACAGTCAAGCCTCAGTTTCTCTTTCTGTGCAATGGGCTGGTTCAGCCCTTCCATCTGTGGGGTGCTGAAGCAGTGCCTAGGACAAGCCTGGGCTTTGGAGCCTTGCCTCCCTGGGGAACTGTATTTGGCTTCGCAAAGCTCCATCTCACAGATGATCATCTGGGACCTGAGCCCAGCGCTCGCGCTTGTTAGCATTTAAGGCCGGAAGGAGCTAAGGAGCGTTCCTCTGGCTCCAGGTCAACAAGGGCTGCAGAGAAGCCAGACCGGGAGGGAGGCTGAGGACACCCCAGGATCCTGCATGGCAGCGGCCCCTGGTGGCCACATGGAGAACGACGCCTCCATGAAACCCAAGGAAGGCTTCCCAGGCTACAGCTGTGAGGGACACTGCCTGGGCCTGGGGAAACTGGGAGAACGGGGATCCCAACAACCAGAATCAGAGTCAGAGGTCCGGGAGGGTCCCAAGAGAGCAGGTCTGAGGTCACGCAGGTTGCTGTGGTCAAGCCACACCTAGAAATTAGATGCCTACCTCCTACACTACTGGTGGGAAAGCCAAAGGTGTCCCGCCCACACATCTCTCATTTCCACCTATGGCTGTGAAGACCCACAGAACACTTTATTCAGCTTAAATGGGGACTAAAGACTCCTTCAGGCTGGTTGGCATATTCCACTGGGTGCAGGGGTGCAGACGATCCTACTCCCTGCCCCCTACTGGGGCTGGAGCCTGTAGGCAACGATATGCAGGTAAAGTGGGGGTGACCACCCTGGGAACCCCAGCAGAGCCTCTCTGGCCTGGGTTTCCCTGCACCCAGGCCCCGGGGAGAGAGGAGTTCTCCAATACCTCCTTTGCTCCAGCAGCATAAACTGGGGAGCCTCAGAAAACCAAGCGTCCCTCCCCTTGCTCCTTCTCAGGCCATCCTGCCAGGGAGGCAGACATTCTTGCATCTTCTCAGGACCGCTCTTTCCCTTCCCTTCGGACATTCCTACAGGGACATGGCCCCTGAGGACTCTGGGTTATCAGATCAGACCTCCTGGCTTGTGGCTTCCCTTCCTCTGACTTCCCCAGAGAGACAGGGAGCTGGGAGTTCAGCAAGCCACAGACTCTATGCAGGAAGAGCACAGCTCACCATCTGGAGAAGCAGTTTCCTCCACTACACGGCCACCAAAAGGCTATGTGCCATGTGCAAGGTCTCCGTGTGCACATCTCCACTAATGGGGAGTTCATCTCTCTCCTGACAACCCTGACCACTGCTGGACAATCTTTAGTCCTCAGAACTTTCTCCTGATGGACCCAGGCATATCTCCCTTAGCTTGCACCTGCCTGGCTGGGCCCTGCTCGGCACTCTGGGACCACACACAAGTCGGCCTTGACTTTTGCATCACGGCCTCAGAAGCATGCGGCGAGGGAAACGGCCGGCCTGGGAGGCAGACTGCCACTAGCTCAATGTATAATCTTGAGCAATCCCTTCTCCTCTCTGAGCCTCAGGCTGATGGTTTCCAGAGGCCCCTGCCAGGTCTGCGAGTCTCCGATTCGGCATCCTTCTTTTCTCCTGCCTGTTTCCCAGTTCCTCTAACCACTCCTAACCGTCCATTCCTCCAGCCCACAGCCTTCAGGCCTGGAAGGAATGACTACAACAGGGAGCAGGACAAAGCCAGTCCTCCCCACAAACTTCCTGGTCTTTGGGCAGCAGAGCCTGGCCAGAGGCGTGGAGCACTGTGCCCAGGAAAATGTTACAACTCTGCCTGTGAGGAAGCATCGCCCCACCCAGGCGGGAGCCCACGGAGGCTCCCGGCTCTACCTGACTCCCTTCTCGAAGGAAAAGGGACACAACAGAATTCATGCTGCATGGGATCCTTCTGCACCCAGCAAAGATGCAAAAGCCTCTTAGAAAAACCTACCACCCAATGCATTTCTTAGAAAAAGAACCATTTTCCTGCCAGGGAAAAAAGTCCTGGATCAACTTAGAAAGGAGACCTGGGTTTGGCAACAATCAAAGACCTCATTTTTCTGAATTACAGAGGAGCATTTTTCTACATGTAAACTTAGAACGCCTCCTTCCCTTTTCCGGTTTTCATATATAGCATAGGAATTTTCATGCTCAATGAAGTTACTGTGTGAGCTCTCCTCTCTCTCTCTCTTTCTCTCTCTCTCTCTCTCTCTGTCTCTGTCTCTGTCTGTCTCTGTCTCTCTTGCTTTCTTGTTCTCTCAGGCCTTTGGCCTAAACTGAGAGAGGGATGGTTTTGAAGGTGCCTGGATGTGGGCGGAGACAGGCAAGGTGGGGGCACTGTGGCTTGGCCACCCCACCCACCCGGCAGGAAGGAGAGGCCATTTCCCCACTCAGCACCTGCTTCAGCTTCCAAAGCATCCTCTCACCTGAGCCCCCACCAGAAGGGAGGCAAGGCAGTGATCATTCTCTCATTTCAAAGAGGAGGAAATTAAGCCCCAGAGAGGGGAAGTACCTTACTTGAAGCCCAGGGCAGGACTCAGCACGGAAGACTCAGTACTAGGCTCTGCCCGTTACAACCCATGGCCTCCCGGGTTGCCCTTGGGACCCCTCCAGGTGCACCTGCACACCTCTGTGTCCTCATAGTCCCCACCCATCCCTCCACCCAAACACGCCCATCGCTCTGCACTCTGGTGGTGAGTTCCCTTCTCTCTCTGATATGACTACATATGGGCATAGACCATGCGGACCCGTCTCAGCCCCCAGTGCCAGAAGAGCCTAGAAAGGATGACCTAGGAATGCAGACAGGAAGGAAGCACAGCAACAGCTAAGATTTACTGTGGGCTTGCTGCGCGGCAGGCACCGTTTAATGACCTTTCCATGAATCATTTCATTTTCCTCCTGATTATGAGATAGATAATATCATTATCCCCATTTTACAGGTTTACAGACTAAGTCTTGGAGAATTAATTACCATTCTAAAGCCATGAGGATAATAAATGATTAAGGTCAGGATTCCAATCAGAATGGGTGGTATACCATGGTGGGAAGGTTCCAGCCCTGGCCACACATCACAGTCACCCAGGGAGCTTTAAAAAAGACATAGGTCTGCCCCTCCAGCCTGGCCCTGTGGGCTCAGTGTCTTCTAGGGTCTGGCCTGGGTAAGTCTGATGCCCTCTCCCAGTTGGCAGTCACAGGTAAGGGTAACCCCCCCACCGCCACCCCCAGGCTTTGCTAGCAGACAGACCTGGGCTGGAGTCATGAGTTTGCCACTACCCTGTGTGTGACCCTGTGGAAGCCACTTCACTCCTCTGGGCTGTATGTGGGGCAGGAACAGAGGCTGGCTCAGAGTCATCGTGAGGATGGACAACACAGTGAGGGCTGCGCCTAGCAGGGGGCTGGTGTGTCTAGAACTCAGCACCCACTGGCTGACTCTGGGCCCCGTGGTTCCATGCCCTCGCCAGCCAGCCTCCAACTGTTAACCATTATAGAATTAATAATATAATTGGATAAGTAGGCCCAGCAACTAAGGAACTGAAGAGTTTAGCCTGGAGAGAGTATAGTATGACTCACTCATTCTGAGACCCAGGTCTGCTCACTACCACCTCCTAGACACACACACACACACACACACACGCACGTGTATGCTACCCCCTCAGACTAGGCAGAAATTGGCTCCAGTGCAAGAGTAATATGCGAGCCTCAGGAAGCATGCAGTGAGCCCTGCTGTCTTATTGCAGTGAGGGTCTTGTCTTCAGACCCCTCCTTCACCCCTTTTCCACACTTGTTCCAGAAAACTGGGTACAGAGCCATTCCAGGGCCCACGTGCACCAGGTGGCACATGAAGGCCAGCAGGTGTGGGCAGGCGTGAGCATCTGGGAAGAGTTTTCTAGTCAACTCTTCTCGATTTATGGACCTTCCTTTCCCATTTGGGGAACAAAGACTCTTTGAGTGTGATGAGGGCCTTGAATCCTGAGGATGACATCAACTGAAATGAGTCATCACTCCCAGCAGGCAGCTCTGGAGGACTCCACTCAGGGCACCACGAGGAAAACTCATGGAAAACGGGCATGGAGGGGAAGGGGCCTGTCGGGGGCACAGGAGGGATGCCGGATGGGAACATGCATTGGCCTGCTGGAAGTGGGTGCCCGGCAACCCACAGCTCCTGAAAACTGCCAGGCTCAGCACTAGAAGGGGACAAAGAGCCAACAGCTGGAGGCCAAGCAGGGTCAGTGTGGACATCTGGACCAGAAGGTTTCAAACTTCATTCCCCAGGACCAGGGGTGGGACTCAGGGGAGGGGGGGTGCACCGCAGGAGAGGGGAGATGGAGAAGGCCTGACTGTTGGGCTCCTAACACACACAAGTATACAGCCACACGGACACACATACACACACAGCACACACTCACCTGTTTACAACACACCCACAAGCATACTCACACACACTAATGCATCTATTCATACACACACGTTCACATGCACACATACACACCCTCTGACACCTCCACCCACACTCATCCCTCAGACACACTCATGCAGTCACATACACACTCATGTACTCACACACACACACATTCGTTCATGACACTCTCCCACACACTGACACACAATCGCACAAACTCACCTACCCTTATACGCACACTTGCACCAAAGCAACTCAGACTTCCTTTGTTGAACATATCCAGTTCCAGTCACAGCCTCATTTGAAGAAGGTTCTGTAGCTAAAAACCAACCAACCAACCAACCAACAAAAAACCACCATCAAAACCCTTTCACGTCACTGACATTCACGTTGAAGCATTGCAAGGGAAGACATGGGCCTAGGGCCCCACGGAGAGTCTGAAGCCCACTCTTCCTTCCCCGGCTACCTCTTTAAAGGTTTGGAGATGTTTGACTACACTTTCTACACACAGCGTTTAGGTTTCTCTAATGTGGGTACATTTTCCATATTTTCCCCCTCATCAGTAAAAAGCCTTCTCAGAATATCCGATTTGGGTCACGTCTTCACAAAGCACTGAAACCAACTGACTCATTTTCTTAGAAGCAATGCTAGAAACGGTTGCTCCATGAACAGCTGGCTTGCATACATGGCCAGATACACGGCACACAGCCTGGCACAGGCAGGTGCCCAATAAATGTCAGTTTCACGAACATACGAGTGCACGCATAGCAGGGGCTCGTGTGTATTGAGCCCTGACTGGGTCCTGGGCACAAGGGCTTTACCAGCATGGTGGTTCTCAGCTCTGGCTGCACAGAAGAATCACTGGAAGACTGCCAAAAATACTACTCCCCATGCCTCACTCCCAGATATTTCAATTCAGCTGGGCCATGGCTGGGGCTGGTGAAGCTGCACAAGCTCCCCGGCTGGTACTCATCCACAGCCCCTGAGTTCTTCACAACAACCTCATTCTTCTTGTGCCCAATCTACAGGTGTGGGGACAGAGGCAGAGAGAAGTTAAATAACTTGCCCAAGGGCACACAGCTATCAGGTCCCAGAACTGGTGGCTTTAAACCTTCATCTGTCTGGTGTGAGGAGTTGAGGGTTCATCTGCTCCTTTCCAGGAATGTCACTTCAATCTGAGTCTGATCCACTCCAGGAGCACACCCTGACCTCTTAGCCTTCAGTGGCCTCGAGCCCATCTGCTTCTCTATCCCCATCGCCCTGATAGCCCCTCCCCATGGCTCTTAGCATCAACACAGCATCTCCTACCAGCTACCAGAAACAGGGCTCTGTGCCAGCCAGAGACAGTCTCTCTTGGGCTTCCTCTTCTGAGCAGATCTGGGAGGGCCAGAGACTCCAGGCCTGCTGGCCCCTGGGAAGCCACAGCTCTCATCTTGGCTGACCGGACATATTTTCAGTGCTAGAAGGATCTCCAAGCAGAATGGTGCTGGGGAGAAAGACAGCTTTGGCTTCAAATCCCAGCTCTGCATTTAAAAGCTATGCAACTCTGGACAAAATGCTTCCCCTCTCTGAGCCTCAGATTCTAAATGTGTAGCACAGGAATAATGCCACCTGCTGTAGGAAAGAGTTTTGAGAATGAACTGGGATAACAGATATAAAATCCTGAGCTGAAGGCCTAGCAAAAGCAGACATTTAATAAAGCACATTGGGTTATGACCATTGCCCTCATTATCAATGACATAAGCTTTCTTTTCTCTCCCCTGAACTATTGTAATTGCCATGAAAAGTAGCTTGGAGCAACTTTCCTTCTGGGTCTCTGTTTTCTCAGAGGTGAGATAGGGTGATACAGCTTCCTTCACTAGGTTACAGTGAGGGCCCCATGTGGCTCTGAATGGGAAAATGCTTTGTCCAGTGCAGCCATCTCAGGTGTAAGGAGCAGTTAATATGGACAGAGGCCTCAGAACAGGTGTCTGGGAGCTGAGATTGCTATTTTTCTCAGATTAATGAAATCTGAACACACGGAGACCCTGTAATATGACCAATGTCACTCCATAAGCAGAACTCCTGCTCCAGCCTGGGAATGGTTTGCGTAACATGGGGCCAACAGAGAGGAGCTAGAACCTGGAAATCAGCTTAGCACCCCACCCAATTCCTCCCACCCCAGGGCAGGAAGCTGGAGTCAGGCCTAACTGTAGCTGCTGGAAGAAACAACAACTAAGCAATAATAATAATATAATAATCATAATCATAATAGCCACGTTCACAGTAGTAGGTGGAATGATGGCTCTCAAAAAGGATATGTCCACATCCTAGTCCCCAGAATCTGTAAATGTAACCTTATTGGGATGAAGGGTCTTTTGCAGATATATTTAATTTTTTTAACATTTATTTATTATTGAGAAACAGAGAAAGACACAGCATGAGCATGGGAGGGGCAGAGAGAAGGGGAGACACAGAATCCAAAGCAGGCTCCAGGTTCTGAGCTGTCAGCACAGAGTCCAACGCGGGGCTCCAACTCACAGACCGTGAGATCATGACTTGAGCCGAAGGTGGATGCTTAACCGACTGAGCCACCCAGGCGCTCCCAGATATATTTAAATTAAGGATCTTTAAATGAAGAGATCTGCCTAGATTACCCACGTGTGCCTTAAATCCAATGACAAGTGTCTTTATGAGAGACACATAGGGGAGATTTGACAGACAAAACGTAGGAGACAGTGTGACCACACAGGCAGACAATGGAGTGAGGCAACCAGGAGTCAAGGAACACCAGCAGCCACCAGAAGCTGGAAGAGGCAAAGAAGGATCCTTCCCTAGAGCCTCCAGAGTGGGTACGGCCCTGCCCACACCTTGACTTTGGACTTCTTGTCTCCAGAACTTTACAAGAATAAACTGTTGTGGTTTTCAGCCACCCAACTTGTGGTAATTTGTGACAGCATCCAAGGACACAGATATATTCACCGCACGCTCACTGTATGCCAAGTGGGACCTGGATTGGGGCATGTCATGCTTACAGCAACCTAGTAAGGCAGGGGTCACCTTATCTCTATTTTACAGATGAGGAGACTGAGGTGCAGAGGCATTGGTTCACACAGCTGGGAAGTGACAGAGGTAAGATCTGGACCCAAATAGTCTGGGTTCAAGCCCCACAGCCCATGTGCTTAACCACAACACTGGTGGTTCTCAAAGTGTGGCTCCTGGACCAGCAGCAGCAGCATCACCCGGGAACCCAGAGCTACAAATTCTCAGGCTCTACTCCAGGCCTCCTGAATCAGAGGGCCAGCATCTGTGTTTGGACTAGGCCTCCAGGTGATGATCACCCTCAGGTTGGTGACACCTGTTGTTCGCAGTGCTGGTGGAGGCTGAGGTTGTGGCCTAAGGCTGGAACAGAGGCAGGTGGTGGAGAACCATGGAGCAGGAGATTGGAGCAGTCAGCAGCGGAAAAGTCTGCTTCAGGGTCAGGACACAGGCACAGAGTTGGGCAGGACTCCAGCTGCATTCACCAGGGGACAGACTCAGGCAGGGCCCCAACCGTGATGAGCTACAAATGAGCAGCTTCCTATCCAGGCTAATGGAATGCTGGGTCCCCTGAGGGACTAGATCTCACTGATTGGCAACAGGAGGGCCCTAGGGCCTGGACTGAGATGTCCAAGTGGCCCCAGGCTGGCGGTGAGTGAATACAAAGAGGCTTGGGAGTCCTAGCCCAAGGGCCTGGGTGTGTCAGGTCAGGGTTCTGCAGCCGAGAGTAAGCTGACGGCCTCCAAGGGACCCAATCCCCAAGGGAAAGATGTCCTGAGCAGAAAGAGCCCAGGCCTTCCAGGGGAAACGGGACAGTTACTTCCCTTGCCTCTCCAGCTTCCCCGTGCCCCGTGCTGGGCCTAAGGGCCTACAGTCACCCAGGGAAGCCACTGCAGCCACACTGGGAAGCTGGGGCTCAGGGCCTACTCCTGGATGCCTACAGATGAGTCACGCCATCTGGCCAAGAAAGCCTCCCTGGGTGAATTTCCCAGGAAGCTCCAATTTTTCACTACTCTGTTATTATCTGTTCACTTGCCTGTGTCTCCCACCAGCCTATGAGCCCTTGAGGGTTCAGGCCTCATGTTCTGCTTTCATTTCTGTATCTCCCACCTTCACCCACCTCTCTAACATGGGGCCTTGCCTGGGGTAAGCAAAAACTGAGCACTGATGGATGGACGGATGATCGGACGGATAGATGGATGAACAAATAATGCACATGTGAGTGAATGGATGAGCTTAATGGATTCTGGACAAGAGTGATTGCAGGCTTGACCTAACATCCCATATTTATTGTCATCAATCGAAAAAGTCTAATGAACTCCAGGTGTTGCCATAGTAATGCCACCAGCACCATTAGCTCAATATGCACCTAATAGACTAGCTCTCACCTGATACCCACTATTAAGATATAATAAAATAGTATTATTATATTACAAAAGCTTGATGCTAACTTTCCTAAGGGCTGGAGTCTCCCATCCTTTTGGCTGACCCTTAAGCAGGAGGGCTCTGAATGACCAGTCTTTTGCAAAACGCCTGCTCTTGGCTCTCACCCACTAAGTTGGGAGTGCCTCCCTTAAATACACTGGCCTCTTAGACTTCAGACTAAATTCCAGCCGCCTCCACCTTCCCCCTCCCTGAAGTGAGGGTCTGAGTGGAGGATGTGAGCAACATGTGCTTCCCCTTCTCCCTTACATATCGTTAGGGTCTTGAAGTTTTCCCCTTCTCCCTTACATATTGTTAGGGTCTTGAAGTTTGGCTGGAGGCCTCAGGGAAGCTGCCCATATGGGTATCAGACATGAGCTGGGGCCACTGGACAACTGGGATGGGATGGGATGGGACAGACCAGCCCTCCAGGTCCTCGGGGGAGAACAGAAAGATTCCTGCTCCTGGTTGCATCCCCTAGCCCCATCCCCACCCAGGAAGCAAGACACTGGATGGGAGGAGCTTCAAATGGTGGGAGGAGCTTAAAAGACTGACAGTTCTGGGGCTTTCTAAGCCTTTCTCTTTTTTTTTTTTTAATTTTTTTTTTCAACGTTTATTTATTTTGGGACAGAGAGAGACAGAGCATGAACGGGGGAGGGGCAGAGAGAGAGGGAGACACAGAATCGGAAACAGGCTCCAGGCTCTGAGCCATCAGCCCAGAGCCTGACGCGGGGCTCGAACTCCCGGACCGCGAGATCGTGACCTGGCTGAAGTCGGACGCTTAACCGACTGCGCCACCCAGGCGCCCCTCTAAGCCTTTCTCTTAAGTGAGGTATATTCTCAGGTGTTTCTTGAATTTTTTGGCATGGGTGACACCACCTGGTCAGCAAAATCTCTTAAAGAGCTGCTATCCACGTGGGTCAATTCAGTCATGATTTATATTATCCCAGCCACGATGTGGCCACAAGGGGAGAATGGGTTCTGGAGGGGTCTTTCCTTTCACTCTCCCCTGGTCCCAGTCGAGGGTTCTGCCCTTGCCTACAACCAGTGTCCAGTGGCTGACCTTGTCCAGACTTGGCTCGGGGCTGGACTCTGGGAGACCAAGAGGATGCAGTATCTGGTCTACAAGTAGCTCTGAGCCTAGTAGAGGGAACAAGACACCAACGCAGAGTCCTGATACAGGTGGCCTGAACTGGAAGGCTCTGCACAGGTGGACGTGGCGGAGACAGCAGAGTGCAAGCTAACCCACCATAAGGAAAATGAGGGGTATGTGAGCAGTTCCGGGGGAGGGAGCAACAGACCCTAAGATAATCTCCAGCATTTGACCAGAAAGGAGAGAGTTACAAACTCAGGTAAATACAGATTTAGAAGTGTTAAAGTAACATGCATCACGTAATCTCAGGACAATTTGATAAAGTGGGGACTGACTACTGCTATCTCATTTCACAGATGAAGGCCACAGAGCTGGTGGGTGGGTGGCTGGGACTCAAATGTAGGTGACTTGAGGTCCTCTCCAGCTCTTACTACTCTTATCATTTTTTCACGTAGGGGACAAGAGCCAGATTGCAGAGAAGCTTGAATGTCAAGTCAAGGAGACCAAAATGTATCCAACAGGCCATGGGGAGCCTCAGCAGGTTTCTGAGGAAACCCACAGCTGACCATTTTAGGAGGCATCACTACCTCACCCCGAGCTGCTGCCCCTGGCAGCCAGGCCCCCTTCCTTCCCTTGCCAAGGAGAGGGTGGAATTGGTGAATTGGAATGTGGAGCGAAGGCAGTCGTTTGGCAACAGCAGGAGACATACTTTCCTGCAGCCTCTGGGGCACTTGGCACGTTACGCCCCAGGCAGAATCGAGCTTCCCTGGGAGCAGTCCGGGGTGTCCCAGCAGACGAGTCTGTGTGAACTCAGCCAAGGCAGAGAAGCAGCCTGGCAGAATGAGTTCAGGCTTTCAGCACGCACTGCAAAATCTCACCTACACAGACCAAGGCTGCTGGAGGCCTGTGAAGGCCTTCGGAGCTGGGGGAGGACCTCAGGAAACACAGGTCCAGTGTCCCCAAAATGAGAAAACTGGGGCCCAGACTGATGGTGTGAGTCACCCCAGTGCCCATGGCATGTCAGGTTCCCACAGCTGTCTACTCTCCAGGCCCCTTCTCCCCGAAACCCTGAAGAAGGCGAGGCACAGGACAGCACCCCACCCAGTGCTTGATACACAGTAGGGGCACAATGTGCAAACGAATGCACGCGTGCCTGTAGTGGGGGCCTGCAGTCCACATGTACAATGACTTGGGTGCTGTCGAGCAGGCGGAAACAAACGACCTAAGAAATTTGTCGTGCAGCTGTTATCGAACACATTGCTTCTCTCTGCAAACTGTCCTGCTCAACTGTGCAAAGACCTGCTCCCTGCTGGATGCTGGAACCCATTTGGCTCTGCAATGGGATGTGGGTTTCAGCGAACAGCTGGAACAGATGGTGACCCTGAAGTCATATTTTGCAACAGGCTGACGCTTGTTTAATCTAGATGAAAGTACAGCTCCATGGTCCTCACATGTTGGCTGGAGGAAGGGTGGTGGAGAGCAACGGGAGGGAGAATCGGAGATTCCAAGGTGAGTATCCAGGAGATACCTCCACCTGGAAACCCGGAACTCAGGGTGACGCAGGGGGAGAGGATCCCAGGAGGACCAGCCTCCCCGACCACAGGTGCAGGGGAAAGGACGCGGAATTGGACTTCAGACAGGCCTGTGTGCGAGTCCTTGCTCCAACGCCTACTAGCCAGTAACCTTGGTCCAGTTCTTTCACATTTCTGAGCATTAGCTTCTTTACCTGGACGTGGAGATGCCAATGTCTGGCTCTCAGGGTGGTGGCGCAGGGCAAGGTCAGGTGCCAAGCACACCTTGTTCGTCCATCATTCATGCATTCATTCACGCATTCACTCAGTCACTTGTAAATATTATCAAGCACCAAGCACCACAAGCCTGGCACTGCTGCTGTTGGAGAGTCAGCAGTGAATAGGACAGACGTGCCCCCTGCTTTCATGGCCTGCGTGCTCTAGCACTGAGCTCCTTCCTCATCCCTGGCAAAACCACCACCGAAGGGCCTTAGAACACTGATGCCTGGCTGCCACCGCCCTGGTCGGAATCTCTGGGGATGAGGCCAGGGATGCTGTCATGCGGCAACGTGAGGTTCATGGTTTAGGAAGAAGCTCCCATCCACTAAGGGTGTACTGCCTGCCTCCGGCTCTCTCTGAGCTCTCCCCTAGCATCACTCGCTGAACGCCTGGCACAGCCCTGGAGGTGAGACCTCTACCCACCTCTCCCCATCCCACATCGAGGTAAGGAATCCGGCACTCTGTCTGAGTGATCTGCCCAAGTCACAAAGCTCAGAAAAAGCGGAATTGGGGTTTGAAGTCCATCTGATGATTCCAGAGCTCAGCTCTAACCACATGCTGCCACAGCCCATAAGCTGAGGGACCTGAGCTTATGTGAATGCCTGCCCTCGGCTCTCCTCACACATCCCTGGGGATGGGACAGACTGACTGTGCATCTACAGTCACTCTTGGGACTTGGGAATTTCAGGGTGGTGCCATGCCCCCCACCTGCACATCAGAAGACCCAGATCCAGGCCTTCTGTATTGCAGCTCTGTGGCTTTCATCTCTGCATCTATAATTTATTTTGTTTTTTTTTAATGTTTATTTTGAGAGAGTGTGTCCTGCCCATAGGGGCGAGCGTGTGCATGTGCGGGGGAGGGGCAGAGATGGGGGGAGAGAATCCCAAACAGGCTCTGTGCTGTCAGTGCAGAGCCAGACGTGACAGCATGACCTGAGCCAAAATCAAGAGTCAGACACTTAACTGACTGAGTCACCCAGGTGCCCCTCCATCAGTAATGAAGAAATCCTGAAAGTCCCACATGTTCTGGGTCCTCGAGGCTCCCAGTGGGTTTTGATGGAGGCAAAGTGTTTGGGGGATCTCTGGGCCCTTTCAGATGGGAGCTGTAGGAGCCAAGCTCTCCAGCATGCATGAATGGTGAACTGTGTCTTCTCCCACAAGAGCCACTATGCGGCATGGACCACACTGGGTAGGAGGCTGTCTCCAAAGGGTGATTCTTAGAAACCCTGAGCCTGAGTGGGACTGGCCGGTCTCTCGTATGCATATGCACAAGGAGCATTTTTCACATTCCCCCCAACCTTCCCATACTAATGCTACCCCACACACTGATTCCTGGAAAGGTAAATGCAGATCGAGAGGGGAAAGCTTCTTGCAGCCATGAACACATACACACAGCTATTCATTCATCCAGCATTCACTGAGTGCCTGCTGTCCAGCAGGCACTATTCTAGGTGCTGGAGATCCAGCAGTGACAGACAAACAAGTTCCTTCCCTCATGGAACTGACAGTCCTAGCACAAGAGCTTCGGAGAGCAGTAATTTTCATCTTGTCAACAACAACAAAAATATTAATAACCCCTTCCACACACAAGTGCATTAGGCATTTGCAGATGGAGAAAATGTTTATCCAAGAGTGGGTTCTGACACCCACTGCCATAATTCTGAGCCTCCTCCACAAGTTAGGGACCTCAAATCTATACACAGCATCATCTCCACTCAAGCATCCTACCATCAGGGAGAGGGGACCCTATTCCTGACTATCTGGGTCTAGCCAAAGAGCCCCCCAGAGCTTGGAAATGTAATTAAAGCCTCCTGCTTTATCTCTAAAAACCCTCAACTTTTGCACTCCACTCCATAATATATGTGTGCTGTTCCTTTTAGTATAAAATGTTCTAAATTATTCCCCAGTTATTACTGGACTTCCCACCCCACCCCAAGTTACCAACCTCTGAGTAAAGTGGATGCAGAAAATAAACAATGTGGCTTTGCATGCCACAGTCACACAGCCATGGACCATGACCACAGCCAGTTTGAGAAGGTCTCTAGGGGAATGGCCTAGACAGGAGGGGGTAACGCATCATCTATATCCCACCATTAAAAAAATTTTTTTGACATTTATTTATTTTTGAGAGACGGAGAAGGAATGGGAAAGGGGCAGAGAGAGAGGAAGACACAGAATCTGAAACAGGCTCCAGGCTCTGAGCTGTCAGCACAAAGCCCGACACAGGGCTCAAACTCACAAACTGTGAGATCATGACCTGAGCTGAAGTCGGTCGCTTAACTGACTGAGCCACTCAGATGCCCCGGTATATCCCACCATTTTTAAAGAAGTTACTCTCTTGCATAAACACTTCTAAAAGTTTCCCACCAGAGTTATTTACTTCCAAGATCTTGTTTCTGTTCCATGGGGGGGAGAATTAATTCTGCATTGTGTGTTTATGGACGCACGTTCGGAATACAGAGATCCAGAGAGAGACAGAAATCAAAAGAGATAATATCATATCTGGATGGGCTTACAGCTGGTCCAATCCCTTCATTTCATAGACAGGAAGAAGCTTTTCAAAGCCAAGGCTAACTGGAGTCTAACTGCAGAGGGCAATTCTTAGAATCCTTTCCCCATGTGACATTCATGGCCTGTTGGTGAGGCAGCTGTGACAGGCTCCGGGTGGCCGGGGCTCTGGGTGGCTCTCACTCCAGCCCTGCTCCCCTATCATTTTGCTGCAAATCTCTTAAATGCACTTCTCCTGTGCAAGAAAGAGATGGAGACCCCAGACCCCCATCCCTAGAGCAGTTTGCTCTCTGCAATTACAGGCACCAGCAGGGCAGGAGGCAGGACCAGAGGCCCCTAGCCCATGGATCCTGGGCTATGAGCACTGCATGGGACCCATGGGACTGAGGGAAGCCAAGATGTTGGCCCCACTGGAGGCCAGGTGTGGGGAAACAGTTTCTGGATGGAGGTTCTGTGTTCATCTCCAGACCCCCCACAGCCTCCCCTCCCACACCACGCTCAGGCTGCACACAGGCTGCTGTTTCCCCCCTCTCCTCATTCTGATCCCTTGATCTGGAACATTCCAATCCTCTTCCAACCCACCAGCCCCACCCCATTTCCTGGCTAAATCGATTCAACCCTCACATCTCATCTTAAATGTCTCTCCTCGTGGAGACTTTCCTGACACCCCGGTGCTGATGAGAATGGCCAGGTCTGTGCTCTCATAGGTCCCTGTACTTCTTCTTAACATTTGTTTACCATTTACAAATATTTAGGGGGTTTTCATACAATTATTTATTTAGTGTCTATGTCCCCCATAGACTGCCTGCTCCCAGAGGGTGGGAACCATGCCTGTTTTGTTCATCATGTGATGCCCAGCACATACCACATTGCCTTGTAGGCCGTCAATGAATATTTATTCAGTAAAAGTGAGTGAACAAATGAATGAATGAAAATCCTACCAGATATGGCAGGCAGGATGGTGAAGTCTAAGGAGGCCTGAAAGTTTACAATTAATTGTATCCCACCCTCCCTCCCACCCTGGCAAAGTTCTTATTTAGCAATATTTCACTTTTCCCCACAACAGAGTATGGCTTTTTATGTCCCTCCAGTGGAAGGTCAATGATTCCAAAGATGAATGGCCTCATCCCAGCCCTCCTATCCTTGGCAAGACGGATTTGCACGTGAATTCTGATCCCTAATGGAATGAATCAGGTATAAGCACTGTGCTCAGAGCTTTGGGGACATGATTTCATGTCCTCATCACAAGAACTCTGAGATGGGTACTATTATTATCTCCCACTCTACAGATGAGGAAACAGAGGCTAGAAGAGGATTCGTAAATCATCCAAAGTCACCAGCTGGTATGTTCAAATCCTAGAACTGCAGCCAGCTCTGTCTGATCCCCCAGCCCCAGCACTTAACCACCATGCTACAAAGGCCATGTACACACACATCCCCCAGCACCTGGGTGATTCTAACCTGGGGCTTTGCATTTTTTCCCCTTTTTTCCTTCCTTCCTTCCTTCCTTCCTTCTTTCCTTCCTTCCTTCCTTCCTTCCTTCCTTCCTTCCTTCCTTCCTCCCTCCCTCCCTCCCTTCCTTTTTTCCTTCCCCCTTCCTTCCATCCTTCCTACCTTCCTTCCATCCTTCCTACCTTCCTTCCTTCCTTCTTTCTTTGAGAGAGAGAGAGTGTGAAGGAGGAGCAGAGACAGAGGCAGAGAGAGAGCATCCCAAGCAGGCTCCACGATGTCAGCACAGAGCCCGATTCAGTGCTCAATCCCATGAACTGTGGCATCATGACCTGAGCCGAAATCAAAAGTCAGATGCTTAACTGACTGAGCCACCCAGGCACTCCGGGGCCCTGCCTTTCTAACAAGCTCCCAGGTGATGCCAATGTGCTGGTGCAGGGACTGTTTTGAGTATTAAGTCTATAAAGGAGAAAAGACGAAAGAGGATTTCAGCAGGGCAGGGAGAGTATTCCAGCCCGCAGGTAGGCACTAGCAAATGCTGGGTGAAGGGAACATACTTGTGAAGTTGAGATCAGCAAGTATCTTGATGTGGCTGGAGCCAGGGCATGAAGACGGATAGGAGGGGCAAACAGCCTGGAGCTTCAGCCCAAGGAGAGTGGAATTTCAGGTGCTGTAATGGAACGCATGGAAGGGTTTTTAAGAGGGGGCACGACATGATGGGACCTGTGTTTCAATGAGCCACTCTACTTGCAGTGAGTGCTTGAGGACGGAAAGATAGAGGTCCTACCAGCAAGGGAGAAGCTACAACAATCCATTAGAAGACAAGACACAGGAGTGACTCTGGGCAGATGGATGCAAGCAGGAGATTAGACACCAGAGACATTGAAAGGGCAAGATCAATTTCTTTAAAACAAAGCTGCAGGACTCTTTCCAGGCACTAACAATTTCTCAGCCAGTCCATGCCCTGGGACAACCACACAGAGCTGGTGGCAGATGTAAAATCAGGTGTGGGGCACCTGGGTGGCTCAGTCGGTTAAGCATCCGACTTTGGCTCAGGTCATGATCTCATGGTTTGTGAGTTCGAGCCCCACACCAGGTTCTGTGCAGACAGCTCAGAGCTTGAAGCCTGCTTCAGATTCTGTCTCCCTCTCTCTCTGTCCCCCCCCTCCAACTCATGCTCTGTCTCTCTGTCTCTTTCAAAAATAAATAAGCATTAAAAAGTTAAAATATAAATAATAAAAATAAAATAAAATCAGGTGCATACAATTCCAATGAAGTCCCAACAGTACTCTTAGAAATGGGGCTCACCAACCACTTCTTCCAGTCCAACCACACAGTCTCCTTGGTGAGCCAGGCTTCTCCTGTCCTCGTACAGCAAGTGTCTGAGTCTGAGAATGGAAGTGACTTGGTCAAGCTCCCACAGCCGAGCCCAGAATCGAGGAATCTGACCACTAGGTTACTGCTGTGCATTTTAGAGAACTTGCCCCAGCAGAGAAAATGAACACATTCAGCTGTAATCTGGTATCAGCCCACACTTGCAAATATTAAACAAGCAAAAACATTCCACTTCTCAGACTGGAAGTTTACATTCTAAAAGAAGAGGCGGGTTGGGGGGGAGACCCTGAAATGGAGCCATCTACTCCAGACAGTTAAACCTGAAGTAAAATTAGAAAATGTGTCACATGGAAAAACTCTGCAGTGAGAAATGGTTTCTGCCCCCCTCCCCCCTTTTTTTCTTGCTGTGGGAGAGTGAGTAATTTGGCATTTTAACTAGACAGGGGGAGAGGGCAGCTTTGGTCTCTGCTTTGTGCCAAATACACACAGTTGTTGGGCACAGTTCTGTATCCTGACTTGCAGACTGGGATGGAGTGAGGCATCTGCCTAGCAACCAGACGAACAGGGATGAGGGCCACTGAGTTCAATTCTTTTCCCCAAGTGCCACAGCATTTGGCCATCTGAACTCAGGCATCCTATAATATTCATGCTAACAGTGCTTTTAAGGGTTCACCTGCTCTAACCCCTTCACTTCTCAGATGGGAAGCCGAGGCCCATAAAGAGGCAGAGAGCTAAGACAAAAGAAGAACAGGGGAACATCAAAGCTGAGCCTTTGGGAAAGTTTCTTCCGTGCCTCCCCCCACAGTTGCCATACTTGCCTCCTGAATCTAGGGGAACCCCTCCATGGCTGATGGTAACCTGAATGTACCAGGCTGCCATCAGGTTATTCGTTTAGTGAGCGTTGCCTGAGTACCTGCCAGGGGCCAGGCATGGAGCTAGGTACTGGGGGTACAGGGGATAGAATGTCCCCAGTTTAGACTTTTGAGGTGGCCCTCCCCCAGATTCTAGCTACTTTGGAGTTTGTGTGGTTTGAGGTCAGGCTATGAAGAGGAATATTCTGGGAGACAAAGCCAGAACACCACATCGGTGGGACATCCAGGGTCTCAAATGCCATGCTAAGAAGTGCTGTAATCCTTTTCTATGGCTGCTATAAGAGATCACCCCAAATTTAGTGACTTATATTAACAAAAGCTTATTATCTTACAGTTCTGTAAGTTAGAAGTCCAACACAGATCTTATTTGGATAAAAAGCAAGGTATCAACAGACTGTGCTCCTTTCTGGAAGCTTCAAGGGAAAATCCATTTCTTGCCTTCTCCAGCTTCTAGAAGCCACCTGTGTTCTTTGGCTCATAGCCCCTTCCTGCATCTTAACACCAGCAAAGAAAGCCGGTCAAGTTCTCACGTTGCATCTCTCTGCCCTCCTCTCCTGCCCACCCCCTTCCATTCTTAAGGACCCTTGTGATTACATTGGCCCATCTAGATAGTCGAGGATCCTCACCCTCTTTTAAGATCAAATGATTACCAAGCAGAATTCCATCTGCAGTCCGAGTTCTATGCCATGTGACCTCATCTAGTCACAGACTCTGGAGATTAGGACGTAGACACCTTTGGAGGGCCATGACTGCCTACCACAGGTGGTCAGCATGGGAAGATGACAGAGGGTTTTCAGCACAGGTAACATAATCAGAGTTGGTTTTGCAGTGCTGCTCAAACTGTAACGTGCATGTGAATCACTGGGGATCTTGTTAAAATGCAGATACTGATTTACTGGGTCTGTAGATGAGACTGGAGATGCTGCGTTTTTACCAACATCCCCCACGATGCTGATGCTGCCGGTACATCTGAGTAGCAAGAAGCCAGAAGGCTACTGTCGCCGCAGTTGGGCGGCGGTGCAGTGTAGGGTGGAGGGAAACAGACCCGTGTGCTGAAAATAAAGACAGAAGAAGCCAACTGCTACGATGTACGGCTGGGAGGGGAACTTCAGATGGAGTTGTGTGTATGATGCCACTGACACTGAATGAACTTAGGTTCGCTTTGTCACCAGCTTTTGGGCTCTCTAGACTTCTATTCTAGAATGGTTATAACTTTCCAGCACCCAAAAGAATACCTTCATTTTTCTTCTGTGACATGCATGCTATCCCTGACATATCTGTTATATCCAGTCCCTGCTCTCACGCCCACTTTGGTCCCCACACCATCCATCGCAGCGGAGGGCTGCGGGTGGTCTTTCAGCAGGGCTGGAGGCACACACAGACTTCGCTATGGTCAAGGGTTCATAATGCTGGGTTTTCACTAAGATCTCCACAGTCCCAGGCTTTGAATGACTCATTCATTAATGTATTCAAATGCTCATTGTGTCCGTTTGGTGCCATGTCAGATGCTGAGGAAACATGGATAAATAAAACAGGGTTCCCGCCCTCAGGGAACCCACAGACATGTGGGAGCAGGGAAGGAAGGAGGTATTGAATGGGTCCCCAATTACAGGCCCAAGGCTTACCTTGTTAGTCTTCATAGTAGGAATTATTGACCCAATTTACAGGTAGGGATGATAAGGGAAAGGGAGGTCACTCAATGGGAAGTAGCAGAGTTGAGATTTGAACTCAGGACCCAGGCTCCCAGAGCTCCTATGCCTGAGCTACACCCCCTGAAGGTCCCTCTGGGATCCAGTGCGAGCTCTGTCACTCACATGTGTTGCAACCACAGACAGGTACTTTCGTCTCTGGGACTCGGGATTGCCACCTCTGAAAGGGGGCCCTTGGACTGCATGGTGTGTTCTCAACCCTGGCTGCACCCTTGAATCACACCAGGAGCTTTTCAAACCCGCCAACGACTAGACTTCACCCCAGAGGAATTCAGAATCCTGGAAGTGAGGAAGGCTGGGCATCACATCATTCTGAATCTCCAAGTGATTCTAAGGTGCAGCCAGGGTTGAGAACCACCAAGGTCCTTGAACATGACCTCTGGAACTCCAATTTCCTGAAGAATCCTCTTCTCTTCCAGCCCTTACAAGGCATGTGCAAAATGAATGAATGAAGCAGGAGGGGAAAAGGGAGGAAGGATTCCCGACTCCATTCAACTAAGGACGATATGAGGCAGTAATGCAGCACTGTCTCTTTACCTGCTGTCCTTTTCTCCTTTTGGATTAGAGAAACAGCAGCAGCAGATAAAGGAGGGGTGAGCCAGTCTTGTGTGCTGCTGCGGGAAGTGCAAATTACTATCACCTTCCCAAAGAATGCAACAGAAGCTTTCAATATGGGCATGCATCGGGCCAACAATTTGTTTAGGAATTTATGTTCGGAAATAACTGCAGAAAAGGTCAAATCCAGAGCTACAAGAGTAGGGTCATCATGATAGTGTTTATAACAGTGAACAGCCAGAAAAAGTCTGAAGGCATATAAGGGGGCTAGTTTAATAATGGGGCATACGTACAATGAAATATTATTTAAATTACAAAGGACGTTAGGAAATAACATTTAGTGTCCCAGAGGAAGTGTTTAGATGATTACTAAGGAAAAAAATGCCGAGCAACACAACACAATGTTGACAGAATGATCTATTCTTTTTATAACGTATGTGCATATTTCAGCAAATAACTTTGAAAAACTGTCCACCAAATGTCAGCAGCATCTGTCTCTGAGTCATGAGATAATATGTGACATTTATGAACTCTTTTCACCCCCTAGGTTTTTACAATGACTATTTTTTTTACTCTCAATTCTTTTTGACATCATTGAAAAAATAAGTCTCCTCTTTCAAAGGCTGCTTCCCTCCCCCTGCCTGCCCCATCTTCTGGCGGAAATAGACACCCCTACTTTGGTAGTGCTGAGGCTTGCTTGCACCTCCATTAGGACACACAGGATCAGTTCCCCAGCATTTAAGCCAGCTGTTGCTGCACACTGGTCTCTACTACTGAACCAGTAGTCAGTTCTGCTGAGTCCCTCTAGGACGGGTGCTCAGTCCAATGCATCTTTTTAGTCACCCACCACCCACCCCAGAGGGTCTCAGAGAGAGCAGGCGGCCAGGAAATACGGGAAGAAGACAGAAATCTATATATCTACAAATGTATATATCTCTATAGTAGCCAGAACACAGAACAGGGAAGTTTTTCAAAGACTTTAGCAGATGTTTGCTTTGTGAAAAGACTAGTTGAAAAAGCCCTCCTGGTGGTAGATGGGGCTTTTAAGCTGGGCCCCATTTGAGTGCCTCAGTGATGGAAGGATGACTCCTGGAGAGGCTTAAGGCAGGGCTACTCCCTGCACACCAGACTCTAGCTAAGCTCCTCCAAACCCAGGAAGAGGCCCCCTAATACCTGAACTCAGGGATCCTGCTCATTTGAGGGAGATATGCGGACCCTCAGAACAGATTTCTTCCCTGTCCAATCTTAAGTCATCCATGCCATGCAACAAGTGCAAAAATGAACTGGGTTGGATGAAACTGGTTCGGTTTGGGTTGGCTTGGCTTGGGTTGGGTTGAGGTGGGTTGTACTAGATTAGGTTGCATTGAGTTAAATTGAGTTCTGATGGGGATAAGGGGTGGGATGCACTCATTAGGTGACCCCAGCCTCATAACTCCCTCATTAAATCTTGCCCAATAATAGGTCTGGACCTTCTCCCAGGTTCTGCTCTAACCATAGACTTTTTCTCTCTTGAGCTGGGGTGGAACAGAGGAAGGTGGTCAGCCAGCAAACCTGCTCCTCCCAACGCCTCTGCTGCATCTCAGCTCCTCTGGGCTCTGTGTCGACAGCAGCAGCTCAGGCCCCATGATCTGCTGCTCTGACTTTGAAGCCTTATTTGCCATCCATTCTCCTTATTGCACATTAGCGTCTTCAACTGAATCTCACTGTAAGATTTCTTCCTCTTTGATAACCCTCACCTGCTCACCACCCCGCCAACACTCCCAGTATCCAATCATATCATGAAAAACCTGGGTGATAAATCAGTCTGTACTAAAAAATGTATGGCTTAATGAACGAGACAGGGGTGACTTCCCTTACCAGATTTTAAAATATATTATGAAGCAACAATGATCAGGGCTCCTGGATGGCTAGGTCGGTGGAGCCTCCGACTCTTGACTCAGCTCAGGTCATGATCTCACAGTTTGTTGGGCTCCACACTGACAGTGCAGAACCTGCTTGGGATTTTCTCTCTCTCTCTCTCTCTTTACCCCTGCCCACAAAATAAATAAACATTTTTTAAAGCAATGATCATGAAGACCATGTGGGATTTAAAAAACACACACATGCATAGGTACAGGGAAGTGACCAAAGTAGAGGTTTGAGAAAAAATTTTTGACCATTAAAGAAACAAACGTATATGATGACAACCAGAAGCAACATGATAATTGGTTAATAGCTCACATCTTAATTAGTGTTTTGGAGAATCCTGAGTACCATTTTGAAAAAAAAAAAAACAAAAAACAACTGACTTCAGATTATACCCTATGTAATCTATGTAATTTACCTAATTTATGGTCCGTTTTAAGTAGGTCAAGCTATAGACATTAAAGGAAACCTTGAAAACAAACTCATATATTTAGCTAGCAGAGAAAAGATAAGTGTACAACTCTGGACAAAATGGAGGCCACTAGGAATAAGATGAGTGGGGATAAACAGGAAAACAAATTGTTTATGCAATTAGATGTAATGAAAAGAAAATAAAGAGCAAAGTAACATTAGCATAAATTCCTAACTAGTTATTAAAGTCACTAAAGGAGAAACACCTAAAAGCCCCATAATGTACCCTCATTACTCAGCCATGGTCATCCCAGAGTTGGCAGAGCTGTGGAAGAATCGAGACGAATGACAATCCACAGATGATATGGTAAACTGGCGCGTTCTCTCCAGACCACGACCTGGACCTACCCATTCACTCCCTCTTTGATTCACTGAAAGGGTTTTCTGAATGCTCGCTCAGGCATTCTGGCATTCAGAGTTGGAAAGACCTAGTCCTGCCTCTTGGAGCTTCCCATGTAGCATGGGAGGCAAACGAATCATCAGTGGTCACGGTCCGGTCTGAGAAGCCCTGGGACCAAGGGACGAGTGGATAAACAGTGTCAGCCCAAAGGAAAAACACCCAACATGCCAGGCAGAGGAGGGCTTCCCAGAGAGGATGCTTAAAGGGTGAATGGGGGGTTGCCAGGTGGACAGGAAGAAAGGCATTCTCTCAAAGAGTGACCAGCCTATGCAGAGATGCAGAGGCGACATCGCATGTCTCATTCTGCAAGCTACCGGTGGTTTGGAGTGAGCCCAAGTCAAGAGGGGCTCTGTGTGGCTGGAGACCGGGAAGCCACAAAGGGCCCTCTGCAGCAAGGAGCATGACCCCCATCTTATGTAGAGTGAGAATCCAGTGAGAGCAATTAAAGGAGGAAGGAAAATGATTAAATTTGTATCTAAGAGAGATCTATCTAAATATGTAAGAAACGTGCAAGTACTTCTGTTCTTTGATGGGAAAGTAAGTCTGGGGTAATCTAGTCAAAAATAATAATAATAATCTAAAAAGAAAACAAAGATCATTTGTCAGAAGATGGTCCCAGCAGCTCTGTTTATAATAATGACAAAAGAGCCAAAGTCCAAGTGGCCAACCGTGGACAAATGAGGCATGACCCACACCCTCAAGGTGCTCCCATGGTAAAGAGAGAGAAATAAACATACTGACAGTACAGGGGGACAATGATGGTGCTGGAAGAGAGAGATGAGGGAATGGGGAGTTCAGTGATGAGAAAGCTTGGCCAGAGAGATGCCTCTTCCAGAGCGCCATTTAAGCTGGGAGGTAGAATTAGGCCTTAAAGAGAGACAGAAGGTAAGAAAGTGTACTCCAGACAGGGAGATTAGTTCACATCATGTGCAAAGCTGAAGAGACTACAAAATCCCAGCACTGCATGGGAAGCTGTGGCTGGTTCAGTGTGCCAGGAGCTTTCAGCCTGTACTCTGCTGTAAAACACACACACGGCACAGGATGTTACCACAGGAATTCCCCATTTTATACAAAACCAACAAGTTTACCCAGTAATTAAAACACTATAATCATTTATATTCATTGTAATTTCTAATGGCACGTCAGCAACAGTAGCTCACTACAGGCCAGGGCACAGGTAAGGCAGAGGCCAGAGATGGGGGGGTCTCAGGTGTGATTCCTACCCACTTTGCTCTCCTTCAGGAAAGCATATCAGACGGCCATGAGCAAGAGTGAGATGATCTGAGGAAAAACCCAAACTGGCTCTGATTAGCATTCAGATTTGCCCCAAAGAAGATTTACAAATGGTCAAAAAGCACATGAAAAGATGCTCAATATCATTAGCCATCAGGGAAATGCAAATCAAAACAATGAGGGACCACTTCATACCCACTAAGATGACTGTAATTATAAAAAGTGTTGGCAAGGATGTGAAAAAAATCAGAGCCTTTGTACACTGCTGGTGGGCATGTGAAGTGGTACAGCCACTGTGGAAAGGAGTTTGGGAATTTCTAAAAAAAAAAAAAAAAATCTAAGCATGTAATTACCCTGTGACCCAGCAGTTCTGCTAAGTATATATACCCAGATTAATGAAAAGAAGTACTCAAATACGTGTATCAAATGTTCATAACAGCACTATTCACAAGAGCTAAAAGGAGGAAACAAATCAACGTCCCCATCAATGAAAGAATGGATAAACGAATTGTAGTATATCTATTCAGTGGAATATTATTCAGCCATTAAAAGGAATGAAGTACTGACACTTGCTACAAAATGGACGAATCTCAAAAACATTAAGCTAAGTGAAAGAAGCCAGACACAAAAGGCACATACTTTATGATGCCATTTATATGAAAGATCCAGAATAGGTAAATCCATAGAGACAGAGAGCAGTTTAGTGGTTCCCAGGGGCTAGTAGGATGAGGATGGGGGCCATGGGGAGTGACCACTTCATGGAAATAATGTTTTTCACTCTTTGGAGAGATGAACATGCTTTGGAACCAGACAGAAGTGACAGCTGTACAACAGTTTGAATGGACCGACTGCCACTGAATTGTACACGTGAAAATGGCTAGTTTTGTTATGTGAATTTTACCTCAATAAAAAAGTCAACCAGGATAACCAGATGTCCTATAAATATATGAAAAGGTAATCAACTTAAATATCAGGAAAATATAAATTAAGACTATAGTAAGGGGTATCTGGGTGGTTCAGTTGACTTTTATCTGACTTTTGCTTTCGGCTCAGGTCATGATCTTGTGGTTTATGAGTTCAAGCTCCACACTGGGCTCTGTGCTGACGGCGTGGAGCCTGCTTGGGATTCTCTCTCTCACCTTCTCTCTCTGCCCCTCCCACATGCTCTCTCTCTCTACCTCAAAATAAATAAGTGTAATTGAAATAAAATCTTTTTTTAAAAAAAACACTACAGTAAGATTCTCCTATGTACTCATTAGAAGGGCTGAAATTCAGCCCAGTGACAAGATCAAGTGCTGGTGAGGATTTGAAGAAATGGGGACTCTTATACCCAGTGGGTGACCACGCACCTCAGTACCACCATAGTGTAAGATAGTCTGGCACTGTCTGTGCAGTTGAAGGATGAACACACCCTGTTACCCAGCACCCCACTCCTAGACACAGAACCAACAGGGATATGTGCACATGTGCACCAAGAGACATGTACAAGAATGTTCCCAAACCCACCACTGTCTCTGCCGAAATGGAAACAACCCAAATATTGGAGACAAATGAATAGATGATGTACAGTATGTTAATACAGTGGAAAATTATGCAGCAACAAAGATGAATTAACTACAGCCACACACAACAGTATAGACAAATCTGAAAGCTGAATATCCAGTGAAATAAGCCATGTATAAAGTTCAAATTCAAGTGGAACTGTAGAATCTGGAGATGCATGCTTAGGTACTAAAGTTATTTCTAAAGAATAAGGAAGCAATCACCATAAAAGTCAAGGTGATGGTTAGCTCTGAGGGCAAGGAGGGAACAGTCACATCCAAGGGGCACAAGCTTCTGGGGCTCTCCTATTCTTGACCTGGGTTATGTGGCTGTTTGCTCTGTGATAAACACTTGGGCTGTAATTTTTGTGTGCACTTTTCTGAATGGATATTATATTTCACAATAAAACAGTATAAAAAAAAGTAAATAATTTGCATATATCGGGATTTTATTAACAGAAACAAATAACTTGTGAAACCACTGCCCTTGTCCCCTAAAACCACCTTCTTATCTGCTAAAATAGCAGGTGTTCCAATGACACTGTAACTTTACTAGCTCAGCTATGACACATGAGGGGCACGAGGATAGGTGTAGGGGATAGGGTCCCATTGACAAGGATCTCTTCAAACAGGGCAGGCCAGGAAAAACCCTCTAGAGTTGGGAAGCCTTGAGACTTTGGACCTCGGTTTCCTTATCTGGAGCACAAAGATAACAGTCCCAGTCCCTGCCTCCTGGAGCACTTTTGAGGATTGGATGAATGTAACCCGGACATACCCACACCTCTGCCTGAGCATATAAAGTGGTTTGCTTATAACTGTTGGCCTTATTAAACGGCATGCAAAACTGGGCTTGCAGGAGGATATCTTACGTGTCTAAGAGTTTCTGCAGAGGCCCAGAGGGACACTGAATACCCATCAGTTGCAGATGGCCCTCTCGTGGCCCTTTCCAGCTCCTGGCGGTTTCCTGCCACTCCCTTTTAACGCTTTCGATGGGAACAGGGTTTCCTCTGTGTTGTTTCTAACAACTGACTTGACATCAAGGGGAGCCTTCAAACACAGGAGGAGAAAGAAACACCAAAGTCTCTTTGCTCAGAATCTTCTTCCTTTTGGAGGCAGGGGTTGCAGCAAAATTCACGAAAGCCCATGAAACACAGGCCGTCCTCTACGGCTGAGCTGGCAGTGCCCTATATCACATGGGAAATTGCAGCGTTTCGACATGGGGCATGGCGCTGAGAAGCCAGAACTGTGCTCCCTCTGCCCTCTGATCTACAAGAAATGCCAGCCTGGATGTTCCGGTGGGAAAAGTGGCCAGAGGCCAAGGAGACAATGGTCTAGGTTGTCCCAGGCTTTCTCTGGCATACAAAGAGTTAACCCAGGCCACCCCCTCAATCCTCAGTGTCCTTCAAAGGGAGAGAGGTTGTTGCCCCTTCTCCTCAGACACGTATTTTGTCCAGGCTGTGTACTGATCTCCTAAATCCAGGAGGGGTGGGACCCTTTGGAGAACACAGTTCTGCAAACTGGGCATGGAGAAAGGGCTGAGGGTGGAAGGACGGGAGCCTAGGATCCCGGCTCCAGTCCTGCCTTTTGGACAGGCCACTTGCTAAGCCTCCCTCATCCTCAGGGTCCTCTGTAAAAACTGCCTGCATTGCTTTCTAACAGCTATTGCAAGGATCGACCCATAGTTTCTATCGCTTATTTTGTGCCTAGTATGTGCCACAGTGTGGAAAGCGTATTACCTCTAATACCTCTTTTAATCTTCACAGCATCCCTATGAGGAAAGGTGGTCTAATTATTCCCGTTTTTTGGGGTGAGGAAACTGAGGCACGAAGAGGTGAAATCCATTGCCCAAGGTCACCTAACTCAGCCACGCTTCAAGCCCAGGCAGCCTGAACACAACTTAACCAAAATCTGTTTTAACTCAGACGCTACTAGTCATCCACCCTGCTCTGGGTCGTAGTGAGGAAAGTGAGGCTTGTGGAACAGAAGGGTACCAGATCCCCTGGCTCCCCGCCGGTAGTTCTTCTCATCACCCTGGGCGCCACTGCCCACCATGGATGGGACTCCTTCAGCTAACTCAGGGGTAAGTTAGGCATCGAGGCGATTCAGTCCCGTTATTTCTTGCGCGGCAAAGGCGCCAGGTGTCTCTGCTAGCGATCACGCGGCCGCACCTGTGTGCAGAGCGGGCACCAGACCTGTCCTTACAATGAGCCAGCCGGCACGCAGGACCTGCGCGCGGGCTCCGGGTGAGCTAGAGCTAACTGTCCCCTCGGAGCCGCTGGCGCTGCCCCCGTACTTCCAAAGTCCCTCTGTGCCCACGACTGCAGGGGCCGCGCCCTAGCTGCACAGCGTCCAGACCGCGCGCCACCCGCCCGACAGATCAGGGACCCCGGTTCGCCCCTCGCATCCCCTTCACCGCCCGGGGAAGCGGCGCCGGGAGCGCCAGTGCGCACAGAGCGGCGAGGACTCCCTTTTATGTCCAGGAATGAGCGCGCACCGCAGGCACGCCCGCCGCCAAAAACCAACTTCCCCGGGGCGCGCGGAGGCAGCCGGGGCCACCCCCGGGGCGCGCGGAGGCAGCCGGGGCCACCCCCGGGCCGGGTCGCTTACCTGTCGCGGAGCGGGTCCGGGTGACAGAGGGGAGAAGCGCGGAGACCGAAAGCAGCAACAGCAGGGGCCACCACCGTCCGTTCCTCCTGCGAGAAGTGGGGGGCGAGAAGGTGAGGCGGGCGGGAGGGGCGAGGGCCCGGGGCGCGGGGAAGCGAGTCCTACCTTGGCGCCATCTCGCAGGCCCGCCGAGTCCCCCGAAGGCACTGTGCGCCCGGCTGAGCGCTGGCCGCCGCTCGCCCTTCCTGCAGCGAACAAAGGCGGCGCTGGGCAGCGGAGGCGGCGGCGGCGGGCAGGCTCCCGGCTCCCGGCTCCCGGCCCGCGCCCTGAGTCACCCGCGCTCTGAAACCCGACTCCGCCGCGCCCTGCGCTCGCCCGCGCGCCGCGCCGCGCCCACCTAGGCCGGCGGCGCCGCACTCACGCCCCGGGGGTCCCGGCCGCCGCTGCCGTCCCCACGCCCCTTTCCCCCTTCGACGGACGCGCGCTCCCGGCCGCGGCCGCCACCCCGGGCCGCCTTATGTAACCTTCGAGAAAAGCCCCGTGCCCGCGCCCGTCTGGGTCAGCGGGACTCCGTTCCCTCCCGCCCTAACGTCTGTCCGGGTCTGAGCTGCCCCGCGGCCAAAGCACTCTCCTTTCATGGACCAATGGAATTCTCTCAACAGCCCAGGGAGGCTGGAGTCACTGTGATTTCCTTAAATGACAAATGAAGAAACTGAGGCTCAGAGAGGCCGGGAGAATATACAAGGGCACACAGAAGGACTGAGCTCCTAACTGCTGTGCCTACCCTGCACGCCTGACACACGAACCCCACGTGAATGCCCAGTAATGGCCCCGTGATATATACAAATCCATGCCGCAAAGATAACTCTAATAAAAAATTGAACGTATCTGATATTTCCAAGGTTTTCCGCTGTATAACTTGCCTGCCCCACCCCCCTACTCCCAGCATGGGAATGTAAGTTTCAGGAGGGCAAGAAGATACATTTGTTTTGTTAGCTGGCTAAAACAATACCTGGTGGTAGAAATGCAAATAAACATTGGGTGCCTGAAGGTGAGAGTCTGAGTGAGACACCTCTCCAGGCACGATGATGATGTGGGAGAGGGGAAGCAGTCTCAGCCATCCCTGGTATATGTGACTATCCCACGGGGACAGGGCTTAGCACAGGGTCTGGCACTGGCCAACCCCCCACACGGTGGCTCTTTATTATGATTACCAGGCACCACAGAGTAAGGTTTTGGGGTGGGAGGAGGCACCACGGAGGCACAGTTCTGAAGCCTAGCAAGCCCCAGCAATGGCTCTTCCTGACGCACCAAGGAGCCACCGTGGGCCATGGCTCTGTTGTCAGCTCCTGGGTTTCATTTCTAGTAATCCGAGTTAGGCCCCCAGAGATAGGAGGGGATGGATATACTAGCTAACATTTATTGAGTGCTGATTATTTCCCAGACCCTGCGCTAAATGCTTTACAGTTTCCGCCCACTATCAGAAAGTACAGTGGGCCTATGAAATCTTTCATGAGCCAAAGCAGTGTAGAGTGAAGAAGCAATTACCATTAATTTATACGGAAAAAAGTTTTAGCATTCTCAGACCCCCAAAAATTACCCCTCTTAGGTTTTTCTGAAACCTTAGGACACATCTTGCTAATGATGCCCAAAATAACTCGAGATAAAGCACAGATGCTCACAGACACAGTCAAAAGCTACAGCTGAAAGCTGCAGCCGCTTGATGCTGAGATGTCTCCTGGGGCCCATCACACTCTTGGGGTGCTTGCCACATCTTTAACAGCTTGCCCAAAACACTGAACGCTATTTTCGCTTTGCTCCTTTTTTCTGCAACAGTGAAATTGCTCTTCAGATTTCTTTCAGTTACTGAGAACAGGTATTCCCGCGGGTCTTTTGTAAAAGCAAAGTGGCAAAATGGGAACTTTTGGAAAGCAGAAAATACCTATACCTGTGTTACCTCATTTAATCCACACTACAACCCTGGAAAGGCAGTACTGCAATGATCCTCATTTCATGGATGAGGAAGCCGAGGCTTAAAACATGCCCAACCTATGCGTGACAGTTGCCGATACCCATGCTCTCCACCACTCAGTCACCTACCTGCACGAGAACAGAGGGTTAGACCCACTGGAGATGCGCAGCACTCTGGCATGACAGGGTTAATGCCTGCATGGGCAGTGAGGGCTCTGAAAGAGCTCCAGCCCGAGGTCAGGAGCTTGTTTCCAGTCCAGTTCTTGTCTGGGCTACAGAGTAAAGTTGGGCAAATCCTGACATTTTCTGATTTTTTTTTAATTTCTTCATCTGTATAGTAGACACGATGATCCTGACTTGGGCTGTGGGTCTCTCGATATGCAACTTGCACACCACAGTGCTCTGTCGCTTGTAAATGCTGCACATATCTACAGATCTGGGATTAATGTGAACACTCTTCAGAACAGGAAGAGAGCAGCACGTCCTGGAGAAAGCTGGAGAGGCTTCAAGAGGAGAGTGAAGTTCACCCCGGCTCTGGGTCTGAGGAGAGTTTGAGGGGGATACATTGGAGGAAGGGGAAGGCAGTATTCAGAGAGATGCACTCTCAAGCAATAAATGGATAAAAATTTCCTGGGTTGCAGAGGGTACTTGTGGGCAGGGAAGTGTTACAGAGCCAAGACCTTCAATGACATGCCAGCTGATGGGTGTGTGCATGTGGACTTGAAATCATGGGTATTCCCTGAGCGTTGTGGAATCCCAGAACATTTACAATGGACAGAGCCCTGCGAAACCTGATCCAGCCACCTCCCTCCTGTCCCCATTTTATTGATGGAGAAACTGAGGCTCAGAAAGGCCATGCAATTTACCAAGTCAGAGGTAAGGGCAGAGACACATAAGAGAAGGAGAAAATGGGTAAGGTCTTGAAATGTTGCAGAAGATCCTTAAAGGTGGTGAATTACCTGTCACAAGAGAGATACACCTCTTAACAAACAAGAGGTCCCTGAGAAGGTAGGAATTATGAACTGGTACTCTGGGATCATGCTGCCTGGCGAATCCTGGCTCCATTCTTTATGAGCTATAAGAAATGTGGGCAAATCTGTAAGACGAAGGTGACAATGAGTTTTTCCTATCAGCTCTTGGAAGGATGAAGATGTTCCTGGGATGCAAAGCAGTTATCAGTGTCTGGTGCACGATAATGCTCACTGAATGTTAGCGTCTATAATTGATGGTGGCGAGATTCTGGCAAGGGGCATGTCTGCAAGAGAGGCGAAACCCCAAACCCAGCCTTCAAGAGGCTGAGGCACCAGCAGCCAAAGCAGCCATAGAGCTAGGACGGCCCCACGTGGAATTAACTCACGAGCCAAAGCACATTCTAACAAAATTGTCTGCTTCAGTCTTCTTTCTTCATCGGTTCGTATTCTCTGTGAAGATGAATTCTCTCCCACGTGCAGCCATTCTTATTTTAGTATGAATCACTAACCATAGGGAATTCGGTCTCTTAGTTCTATATTTCTCTATTGCTTATAAAGTATCACATCAACTGGAAATATAAGTGACTTTCTTAGGCCTCAAACTTAGAATATATTTCTACATTGCTTAGAAAGAGCCACATCAACTATAATTGTGTAATAGGTCTATGGCTCGTTCTATTTGACTGTTAAAACCAGAAGTTGTGAACTGGTGGCCGTTGGCTCAATTTGGCCCACAGGTTTTGTTTGGCCTGTCTGGTGACAAGCTCAACATTAAATTAGTTGGAAATGTTTGATAATTAAGTGATTTTATTTATTTTATTTTTTTATATATAGAGAGAAAGGGCACAAGTAAGCAAGGGAGAGAGAGAGAATCACAGGAAGGGAAGAGAGAGAGAGAGAGGGAGAGAAAGATAGAGAGAAGTAGGGATCACCCAAGCAGGACTCAAGCTTGCCGGAAGCGGGACTTGAGCTCACCTATGTGAGACTCGAGCTTACTTACGGTGAGATCCGATCTGAGCCAAAGTCAGTGCTTAATGACTGAGCCACCCAGGCACCTGATAATTAAGTGATTTTACATTAAAGTCTAGATTTCTGGCTTCTTTTTAAATTTTTGGAAAACCTGTCAACACAGGGCCTGAATTCCCTGTGCCAACAGTTGATTGGCATTGAAAAGGGGCTGCTACTTTCAGTTAAGAAAGTGGTCTGCCATTTGCCCTGGTCCCCACCACTCCCTATGTTCCTCAGCACCAAAGATATGAATCATTTGCCATCACATGCACTTTTTCTTTCTTATAAAAAAGAGAAGAGTGGAATAGATTGTGTGCTCACGTCTCTGTTAAAAAATGGGTAAAAAAAAAAAGGTGTGTATAGATAAACAGGGAGTCAGGTTTCAAAAAACATGTGCAAGAACACATTTCTGCATTTTACTGTATAAATAAAGCATATCTACCTTGAAAAAAATGAAAACCAAGATGCTATTATGAAACAAACCTTGTCTCCCTCAGGTATGTATGTTACAGGAAGGATGAAGGCATGGCTCCGTTTTGAGTGGTGAGCTTTAATTGTGGTCCCATTTATGGTCCAGGGTCCATACAGGTGGTCTCACACTGATGATGGTTTGATTTTTCAACTCTGTGATGGTATGAAAGCGATATGCATTCAGTACAAACTGTACCTCAAATTTTGAACTTTGATCTTTTCCTGGGCCGGGCATATATGTTCTGATCCTCTCTCGTGGTCCTGGGCGGCAACAAGAAGCTGCAGCTGCCAGCCAGCCAGCGACCACACGGGTAAAGAGCCAATACAGCAAAAAACAAAACAAAACAAAACAAAAAACAACAAACGAACAAAAAGAGCCAATACAGCGACAACCATGCTGTACCCATGCAACCACTCTGTTTTTCACTTTCAGGACAGTATTCAATAAGTTACATGAAATATTCAATGCTTCATTATAAAACAGACTCCGTGTTAAGATGATTTTGCCCGACTGTAGGCTAACGTAAGTGTTCTGAGCACATTTAAGGTGGGATAGGCTAAGCTACGATGTTCTGTAGGTGAGATGTATTAAATGCATTTTCGACTTAGGATATTTTCAACTTACGATGGGTTTATCAGGACCCATTGTGAGTAGAGGAAGATCTGTATGCATAAGGCAGCAGGTTCCTTTACTATTCTGGCAGGGAGATCCTGTGTGCACATTTCATATTTTGTTGGTTCTGTGTATTGGATAATATCAAGTTCACTGGAATCTTTATTTTTTCCAATTCACTGGAATCTAAAAATGAAGGTCTCCAAAGCACATTTTCTGTACAAATGACTGGAAACAGATGCATGTTAATATTGTTTTTTTTTTAATTTTTAATGTTTATTTATTTTTGAGAGAGAGAGAGAGAGGGTCAGAGAGAGAGAGGGAGACACAGAACCCAAAGCAGGCTCCAGGTTCTAAGCTGCCAGCATAGAGCCCAATGAGGGGCTCAAACTCACGAACCGAGAGATCATGACCTGAGCTGAAGACGGATGGTTAACCGTCTGAGCCACCCAGGCTCCCCAAATATTGTTCGTTTTGTACCTACTTCACCTGGAAAGGCGGCCCATGTTCGTAGGCAGTAGGGCTCTCATTTTGGAGTTGGGCCCAGAGCTGGGAACTGTGGGCTCAGGCTGAAGGAAGACAGGGAGGGTGCAGGGCATCCAAATGGTCCCAGCTGCAGGTGTGGGAGGGGTGGGGGCAGGATGCCAAGCAAGGCATTTTGCCTCCTGCCAGACTGTGTTTTGAGGGTTTCAGCAATTTCCTTCCATTCAATATGAAGTGGTAGAAATAGCCAAGAGGAAGCCTCATGTCATACCCAAGCAGGTCTTAAATTGTTTACCACAGCTTCAGTACAATCTGAGAGATTAGGACATGTGGAGACGTGGGGATCTTATGTCCCAGCTCTTCCAGGACTCAGCTAAATTACCGTGCTGTTCCATTTTCCCATAATCCACCCAAGTGTCCTAGAAAACACAGTCTCCGAAAACATTCTCCAGACTGTCTCCAGCAGCTGGAAGGGGTACAAAAATCAGTGAGAAGCATCCCAAATTTTGGTTTGGGAAGAAGTTACCAAGCACATAGCACACGTCTTCCTGAACCTGTCTCTTCAGTGAGCGGCTTCCTTGTGGAGCTGTGTGACAGAACGCACACAGGCACCCAAAGCTTGCATCCTCATCTGATTCCATGAGCAGAAAAAGAGGAATAAACTTAGCTAGCTGGCTAGAAAATAATTTACTAGAGTAACTAAAGAGGGCTGCCTTTCGGGTAATCAAGAGAAAACAATGACAGTTTAAGCCCACCAATGCTTTCCACGGAGGAACCTTGTTCTGATGAACACCTTGATGTGTTTGGATGTGCAAAGGAGAGCCAAGGGCTGCATAAGAGAAAGAGATGAATTTGAAAATCTGACAGTCCCAAAAGGAAGAGGACGAGGAGGGAGAGTGTGTCAGACCCTCTTTGGGGCCACTGTCAGTGCTGGGTCCCTGTCCCCTCTTGCCTTTGTCATCCAGGTGCACTACAGGCAAGGGCCACCACTGCCAGCACCTGCTTCCCTTTACCTGAGTGCTTTCTCTGGCCACTGGAGCCCGCCCTACCCACACAGACCTGAAGTGCTGGGGAATTAACGCCGACCAAGAAAATCTTAACCAGTGACCAGCAGGAACTGGTGAATACAAATGTCAGCTCCCTTTCCCACTTGGTGGGAACCCTTAGGCACCCAGGGTCCCTGTCCAGTGCCCCATGCCCATGTGGAGCACCTCTCACTTCCTGCCCCAGGGCTCCCTATTGGTGCTGGCACATGGCGTGATCCACTCAGCATAAGCAGCCTGCAAGTGATGTGGAAATACCACCCTGAGAAGCAAACATGTTGCCAGAGGAAGCCAACAAACACGTTTCTCCCTACCTCTCCCAGATACACTGTCCCGAGAAAGTCATTTATAAGGCATCTCAGAAGATTGTCTCAGGGGCACCTGGGTGGCTCAGTCGGTTGAAAGACTGACTTTGGCTCAGGTCATGATCTCACGGTTCATGGGTTCGAGCCCCACGTCAGGCTCTGTGCTGACAGCTCAGAACCTGGAGCCTGCTACGGATTTGATCTCCATCTCCCTGCCCCTCCCTTGCTCGGGCTCTGTCTCTCAAAAATAAATAGACATTAAAAAAAAGAAAAAGATGGTCTCACAACACAGACATCTGTCATTTAATGCATCTTATTGGCCCCTCCTCCTTCCCCTCCTCACTCCCCTTTCCTTCACTTCCTCTCCCTGGGACTATACTCCCTAATGCCAGAGAAGCACCGAAAACTTCTGCCTCAGAACCCAGGGGAAGACGGGGGCAGAGTTTACCTGTCACTCTCTCACACTCATGTTATCTTCACAGGGTCTCTAGGCAGCTGTCATTTCCATCTCACAAGGTCCAATCAGTGTTATGCTTTCAATGGAGGGAACCAGCATTGTGATCTGTGGCATGTCAGGATGACAGGGTCCCTGTGGACTATATTACAACCGAGAAAAGGAGAATTAACACGGTCCTGGGGCAAAAATGTAAACACGTAGTACTTTCCTTGCCATATGGAAACAAACTGCTTTCAATTTTCCCCACTGATAGGGATTGTGACTGCCCTTGCCAGGTCACGGTGCATTTCCAAGTGCCGAAGGTGGTGTTGATATATTCCAGTAAAGATACCACATCTGGTATAGCAGCTGTGATTGAGGCTACCATCTGGCCGAGTTTATGGCAATCCACTATTATCCACCATAATCTGTTTGGCTTTTGCAAGGGCCATGAAAGCGAATTAGCAGAAACAGAATGGGACTCACCACCCCTGTACCATTTAAGCCTTAATAGTGGGTCTAATCCCTGCAATACTTCCTGGGAGGTGGTATTGCTTCTTACTTACTCTTGAAGATGGAAAAGGGAGGTGGTTTTAAGGACTTCCACTTGACCTTTCTCATCCATCTTCGTAAGTCAAATAGCTTAATACAAGTGTTCTGTCAGAAGCTAAGTATATCTATCGCAATTACATATTTGAGGCCTAAACAGATCTAGAAGGCACAGGTAAATATGTGAACAGGTAGCCCAGATCCCCATGTCACCTACCACTTTGCACTAAAACTCCTTCAATGCACACCTATGGCTTTATGGGTGGTTTTCTACGACCCATAAACAGAGAAGGAAAGAACTTAGGCTGCTTCACAGATGACTCAGTATGATGTGTTGGCACTAATTGAAAATGGAGTCTCTCTGTATTGCAGCCATTTCAAGGATGGCCCCAAAGGATAATCACAAAAAGAATTTCTTCCAGGGGGGTAGAACTATGATGGGACACCTGGCTGGCTCAGTGGTTAAGGTTTTGACTTTGGCTCAGGTCATGATCTCACAGTTTGTGGGTTTGAGCCCCATGTCGGGCTCTGTGCTGACAGCTCAGGGCCTGGAGCCTGCTTTGGATTCTGTGTCTCCCTCTCTCTCTGCCCCTCCTCTGCTCATGCTCTGTCTCTCTCTCTCCCAAAAATAAATAAAACATTAAAAAAAATTTTTAAAATTAAAAAAAGAACTGTGAGTGTAGACTTGGTCGACCACTATGACGAAGGGAGAAGTGGTCTGAGTTACGCGTATACAGAGATGCCTGAGCAGTGTGAAAATGTCTTGGATGTTGGCCAGGGGCCTGAAAGATAAGATTGGACTATCGGGGACCAGGAGATCTAGGGAGGTATATCACGTATTGACCTACGGGAGTGGGCACAAAATGTGTTGGCCTTTGTATTTCACAGTGCTCACCAGAGAATGTCCACCACAGAGGAGACAGTCAACAACCAGGTGGACAGAGTGACTCATTCTGTGGATGAGCCAGGTTCTCTCCTTGGCTACCCCAGGGCTGACATGGTGGAGTGACAATGATGGCAGGGGTAAGTGCTAAACAAAGGCCCAACAACATGGGCCCCATCCCTCTAAAGCAGATCTAGCTACACACACTGTGGCATGCCCAACCTGCCAGCTACAGAAATTGACCGTGACCGCTTAATATGGCACTATTTCTCAAAGACAGCAGCCAGCCACTTAGTGACAAGCCAGTTTCTTCAGATCCTTTCCTGAGATCTTTCTTTTACGAGCATCAACACCTATCTGGATACAGGTTTGCTTTCCCTGACCAAGTACCTTTGCCAGCATCAAGGATGCTTCATTTATCAATATGGTGGCCCATACAACATTACCTCAGATACGGGACACATTTTATTGCAGAAGAGGTGCAACAATGGGTGAATGACCAAAGGATCCACTGGTTTTAGCATGTACCACTTCACTCAGAAGAAGCTAGCTTAATACAATGGTGGAAGGGCCTGTTGAAGGCTCAGCTAAGGCACCAGCTTAGGGACAACACAGTGCAAGGTTGTGGCACTCTCCTCCAGAGTGTGAAACCCACAGTCAGTATATGGTGCTGTGTCCTCCGGAACTAGAGTACTTGGATCTAGAAGCCAAAGGATAGTCAGATTGAGCCCTTTTATCTTCTCTCCCAGTGGTCCACTGAAACTGTAGGCTCTTCTAGACTGAGGGTGCGGTTTCCAGAGAAAAAGTTCTTCCAGAGGCTACAGTAAGGTCACCAAACTTGAAGCTGAGACCACTTGGTCATCTTAAGTTCCTCATGCCAGAGAGCCAGTGGACAAAGAGTGGCTGCATTAGTGGAAATAAGGACCCTGATTTCCATGAGAAGTGTGACAGCAACTACCTTATGAAGGTAGAGAGGAACTCAGGTAATTTCATGGGGGATTTCTTGGTACCTCTATATTCCACACTGATGGTGAATGAAACTATCAAGGCAACTAACAGATCAGACTCTTAAAGGATAAACATCCAGGTCACCTCACTAGGTGAGCAACTCAGACCATCCAAAGTGTGGATCGGAAATAAAGGAAATCTAGAATGGGCAACAGAGGAGGGAAATGGCACTGGCTACAGCTGGGAGACCGTATGAAGCGTGTTTCACCAATTCTCCTGCCTAAAATCTTACCAGAGATTTCAGTTGACTTGATCTTGAAAGGGATTCTCTGACTGGTTGGACTTGTGCGTGAGAACATCCTGTTCTCACAGCATCAGAGGCCCCATATCCTAGTACTGGAGCTGGATCTATTGGGAGGGCATGTGCAAACCTAAGTGGCACAGGGGTGGACTGGATTAGGTATCTCTAATGCACCATTTCAAATCCTCCCAGCATCACCTCCAGGTGACCATTTGTTCCAGCCACGGCCGTTGCTGCAGCGATCACCTCTGTATGGGTTCCAGCCAACCATGGGCACAACCTGGCAGCCTTAACTTACACCCACACTGGGTTCCACCCTCCTGCTTTTGGACTTCTCCATCCATCCTGAAACATGAGGTGCTGCAGGATTCACTTAGTGCCCACACATAAGCAACTTGGAAATGCGGAGGAAATAATATGTGGCAAACTTCTGAACAACGGGAGACAGAAATCAGTGAATGGATATTTCTCCCTTCCTCTCTTAGATGAACCTTCCTAAAAATCAGTTTCTTAAAAGAAAATCCCAAAGGAGGAGAAATCCTGTCCATTTGATGCCTCTTACCTATCTTCCTTGTTCTTTGCCTCATTCCCCCTTCCCTCATTGCTGGGATTGTACTCTGGAAGAAAGTAACATAGAAGTCTTTGCCTCAGGCTCTGCTTCTTGCAACCCAGGCTAAGACGGAGAGTAGGAGCTTATAAGCACCATCAAGACAGAGGCCAGAAAGTCTGTAGATGAAGCAGCCAGTGAAACATTTCTAGCAGGCATGGCGTGGCCCAGGCCATTTGAGAAACTATAAATCTAACATACAGTTTGTAGCCATTTATGTTCCAGCATGGACATTCATTCCTCCTGCAAGTCCCCTTCCTGAAGCAACAACAGAAGCCTTCAATCAAGTTTACCAAATACAAAAATGCCTCGTGAAAATGGGGTTCTGTGGACACCAGCTGAGAGGTGAATTCCATACCTTGGTCAACAGAACAGGACAAAGGCTCCACACACGGGATGGTATGACGAGACATGACTGGAATTTAGGAACAGGAACTCAGCATCAGAGGTAAACATAAGAACTTTAGCTTTCTGAGAATTTGCTTAGATACTGAAGATGACTTTGGGCTTTCAAAAGGCACAGAATGGGGGAGGCAAAGATCATTCTTAAGGAGCAGAAGGATTCCATCCAACATCTGACATACAAGCATCAGAGAGTATCCAAAATCAGACTGTATGGGTTTAAATTCATGGATTGTCTCTTACTGGCCGTGTGACCTTAGGAAAGTTACTTAATGTTTCTGTGCTCATGTGTCATGAATTGAAAGGTAGTTATAGTAATACAGAGTGGTTGAATGCATCAAATTAAAGGGCTCGGGCACATAGCAGTCACTAAGCAGTTTTCTATTTTATTATTATTTAGTGCCTTTGTCTGTTCAATATAAATAAAAAGACCATACTTATAGTCATAGAATATCAGCTCTAGAAGAGTGCCCAGAGAATGTCAGGCCGGCCTCCACTCCTGTCCAGAAGGAGGAAGGGGCTTCCCCGGGGCTGTAACTAATCCAGGGCGAAGCCAGAGCCAAGTGTTCAAACACATGTCCAGATCTTTTCTCTGCCTTGTGGAGCTTCTGCCAAATTCCCCCATACACCTGGAAATAAGACCACTACAGATCAGAAAGATAATAAGAAATGAAGGTTTCATTCTCATAATATGCCCCAAAGTCTCTGCCTGCTTTGCTGTCCTAGAGCATTTCACTCTGCCTCTCTGCATTAGTGAACCATGGTCCAGACCAGTGGTTTTTAACCTGTGATGTGCATCATAATTATTTTGTGGGGAAGAATGTTAAAAATGCAGATTCTGAGTCTCTGCCCAACACCTACCAAATCAGAATGTCTGCAGGTGGAACCTGGGAACTGGAATTTTATGAAGCTCCTCTGTTCCATCTTCTGTACACTGAAGTTTCGAAGTTTCAACATCTCTATTTCTCACAGCACCTGGTTCCTCAACTTTAGCTTGGCATTTTGGGTATTAGGACACTTTCCAGTTGAAATATAACCCCCCACCATGATCATTTACAATTTCTAGCTCTGACATATTGCCAAGCTCTCTCTTGGACAGACTTTCCCATTCACCACGCCTTTGAAAGAGCAAGAGATCATATGTTCTGTTGAGTTAAGGCCTTTAGAATCCAAGATTTTGGAGACAAAGCAGCTCAAAACTAGAAGCGACATTGCACCTGATTCCAAGGCCAATCCAATTTGGAGATTTAGAGAAATAAGACAGCAAGAGGATCCCTTGGATACCGTTTGACTAGAGAGGGGAGGTCTATCAAAGAGGATTTAGGCAAACCCCACACCTATGGACTGCCTGCCTTCCATCTCACCCCAAACCCCTCATCAAAACATCAGATAATACCTGTCATGTCCCTAATATCTATAAAAAGATAGCAGGTACAGAAGAATTAAAGTTAACAGCTATTTTTGTCTCAAGGAGGAAGAGAATTGATAAATGTGTCCTTGTGATAAGCTAGAGAGGGCAGGACATGAAACCTGTCCAAAGTGACAGGCGCTTTCTCTTTTTTTTAAATATGTATGTATGTATGTATCTTGGCGGGGCGGGGGGGGGGGGGAAGAGAGAGAAAGTGCATGCAGGGGAGGGGCAGAGAGAGGGGAAAAGAGGATCCCAAGCAAGCTCTGCTGCCAACTCCGAGCCTGACTCAGGGCTTGAACTCACAGTGAGATCATGACCTGAGCCCAAACCAAGAATAGGTTGCTTAACTGACTGAGCCACCCAGGCGACTCCAGAGTGATAGGAGCTTTATCACCGATTAAGGACTGATGTCCCCATGTGGCAGGGACACACCTTGCTTCTGTGAGTGGCCAGAACAGCTCACGAAAAACATGTCCTCTCCCCCCTGATGTGCCACGAGACCCCTGCCCTGGCTCTGCTGGGCTTAACTGAAATGCAGCAGGGGTGGTGTTAGATCAACGACGGGTTGCGGCTTCCTCTTTCCTCAGTCCTGTAGTTCAGGGTCTGGTCAGTGGCAACCCTAGGAGGTGGCTGGAAATGTACAGGCAGGGAAGTTTCTTTTGTCACAACGAATGGGGATGTTCCCAGCATCTGACAGGCAGGGGCCGGGGCTGCTAAATTCTGCAGTGCAAGAGGCAGTCTATACAACAAAGAAATATCCCAGCAACAATGCCAACTGCACCCCACGAAGAAATGCTAGCAGATTGCAGCTTTCAAATTTTTTGGAACAGGACCCTTGGTCTCCCAATCCCATAAACACACATTTCTGAAGCAAAAGTTTCATTTGCCCTTACTACATGTCATGAGCTTAGGTACTTTCTACTCTGTTCTGTTCCACTGGATTGAAAAAAAAAAGATTGATCAAAAACTATTAAATAGATTTTATGACCCATGAATGAGCCACCACCCATATTAGGGTGTGATCATTTCAAAATCCTTTTTTTTTTATGTTTATTTATTTATTTATTGAGAGAGAGAGAGAGAGAGAGAGAGAGATCTCCACCGTGAGATCATGACCTGAGCTGAAATCAAGAGTTGGACGCAGAATTGACTGAGCCACCCAGGTGCCCCTCAAAATTCGTAATCAACACCTGTGAGTGGAAATATGGAGTGAATCGCTCTGCAAGCATTAGTCATCTGCTCTCACCCTCACTACTTGACTTACAAAATCTCAGGGCTCAAGTGAAAGACCCAGTGACTTCTGATGAGCTAAACCAGTCTTGCTCCTTCTCCCAAAACCAGATGCCCAAAGAGAGACAAACAATTGTCCATTGCTGAGGCCTGGGGTTTTCACAGGGCCCTGCTCTGAGGCTGGAAGCCCATGTGTCCTGCATATCCCCATGGGGGGTGGGGGGCAGTGGGGAACAGATGGATACTAGCCATTCAAAGGTTTTATATCACAGTGGACAATGGAAACCAGCCACAGTGGGAGCGGAGTGGGGCTGAGGACTCTGAAGCTGAGAGGGCTTAAGGGAGTATTTTTCACCTTCCTGAACCACAGCCTGGCACCTACATCAGATAGGCAGCCTGGTTCTTTGATTCCAAACTTCCTGGGGCACCTGGGTAGCTCAGTCACTTGAGTGCCCGACTTCGGCTCAGGTCAGGATCTCATGGTTCGCGAGTTTGAGCCCTGTGTCGGGCTCTGTGCTGACAGCTCAGAGACTGGAGCCTGCTTCAGATTCCCTCTCTCTCTCTCTCTCTCTCTCTCTCTGCCCCTCCCCTGCTCACACTCTGTCTCTCTCTCTCAAAAATAAACATTAAAGAAACAAAAACAAAAAAACACCTTCCCTGCCCACTCTGTGCAAGCAGGACTGGTTCTAATATGTGGGAAGAAATACAAGAATAGATGTTACCCACAAGGCCAAGGGCAGGGCTAGGCTTAAGGGGTAGAACCTGTGACACTGGTTGGTAGGACCACCAGCCACACTTTGACCCCTCCTGACCACTAACATGGATTACAACCTAAGTAATTGGATCCCTTTCTCTGACTGCTTCCTCTTATTCTTATTCCTACTTATTCTTACCACATTCTTTAAAAAAAATTTTAACGTTTATTCATTTTTGAGAGACAGAGAGAGACAAAGCATGAGTGGGGAAGGGGCAGAGAGAGGGAAACACAGAATCTGAAACAGGGTCCAGGTTCTGAGCTGTCAGCACAGAGCCCGACGCAGGGCTTGAACCCACAGACCGTGAGATCATAACCTGAGCCAAAGTCAGACGCTCAACCGACTGAGCCACCCCAGGCACTCCTATTCTTACCACAGTCTTAACTACTGTCATATCAACATATTGCTTTAAAAATTTTTTTAATGTTTTTATTTATTTTGAGAGAGAGAGAGACAGGTGGGGAGGGGCAGAGAGAGAATCCAAGCAGGCTGTGCTGTCAGCGCAGAGCCCAAAGTGGGGCTCAATCTCACGTACTGCCAGATCATGACCTGAGCCGAAACCAAGAGTCCGATGCTTAACCAACTGAGCCACCCAGGTGCCTCTCAACATATTACTTTAAATGGCTGAAAAGACACCATTTTCACCATTAAATGGCTGAAAAGTGGACTCTGCCTGCCTCTCCATGGACAGTCCCTTCCTATCTTGGCTTATGCTTTTCCCACTTCCTGGAGTTAGTGACTCCGTGTTCTTACATGTAGAGCCCTTGTGGAAAACACCACACACTCTCGCTGCAGGACCCTGGTGCCACCAAGGTCTGGTCGCCCCCTCCATGCCTCCCCACGCTGCTCCAGGCCCTGGGGAGCCCAACCCTTCCGGGGCTCCTGTTGAGGAGGGCACCTGTTGGGATGAGCACTCGGTGTTGTATGGAAACCAATTTGACGGTAAATTTCATATTAATAAAAAAAAGAATGACCTGTGAGATTGCAGGGTTTCCCACCAAACTACGGATAAAATAAAACAATGTCTTGTGCTGGCCTGAGCGGGCCATCTTGTTACCCTCATTTCCACAAAGGAGAAGACTGGAGGTCAAACAGCTAACTTTCTCAAGGCCAGCAGGTAAAGAAAGGGCAGAGCTGAAATTTGAACTTGGGTCTTCTGGCCTCATATCCCCCCTTCACTCCACTGCCTCAGTATGGCCCCAGGGCTTTAGTCAAAACTCCGGCCACCCACCCAGCTATCCAGGTGACACACGGAAAGACAGCTGAGAGATTTTCACCTTCAGAGGAGAAGTTGCAGAAGAGTTGGGGACTTCCGTGAGCGTGAGCGACGCAAGTTCCTGTAGCAAGGTGAGTCCAGGGAAATCCCAGCACTCATTTTTCACCACCTCCACATTTGCACTTCACAAATAGTGTTTGCCAAGGTGGACTGTTGCCGTCGGGGGCAGGGGGGGCGGGGGACCTCGCTGCTTGCTCAGCGCATCGGCTCCCAATTCCAAGAGCTGCCTGTGGTCTGAGAGTAAAGAGGAAGGATCAGAGCTGGTGCTGGCATCTTCAGCCAACGACACCGTGCCGAGGAGGCAGCAGCATGCTAAGGGAAGCCCACCACTGGGAGGCAGAGCCGTGAAACGAGACTCAGGGGCAGACCTCCACAGGGGCCCCTAATCCTTGGCTGTTTTGTGAAGGAGCCAGTGGCCTCTCCGCTGCAGAAATTCCTGGAAGTACTCGGGGATTAAGCCCAGAGAAAATGGCTGATGGCTATACTGATCACATGAGTCATCAAGAAAAAGGTTAAACTGTGCTTTGTGGGTTCTTTTTAGAAAAGCTCAGCAGTGTAAAACATCTCAGAAAAGACTCTCATCAAAAGCAAATAAAACAAAAAGTAACTTTTTAATTTTTTTTTAATTTAAAAGGGCAACCTTTAACGACTTAGAAAATTATCAGAGCAGCTCCTAGCCCAAGTTTTTATGTACATGTGTTACAAGGGATTTTTTTGAAGCTGAATTTCCTTTTTTTATGTTTGTGTACCTCATGAAATGGAACACCTACCTTCTTCAAAAGCTACTTTGAAGCCATAAAAATGTTCATACACTTTGACTCAGTAATCCCCTTCTGGGAAGCTGGCCTAAGAAAATACCCTGAAATATGGAAAAAGCCATATGCAGAAAAATATTCATCAAAGAGTTGCTTTAGTGAAAAACTGGAGGCAGCCCAAATATTCAAAAAAAGGAAAGAGAGGCTGGTAAAGTAAATTATGGTATAAACCTTGAAGAAATATTCTATAACCATTAAAAATGATGGGTATGGAGTTTATGAAGGATCACAGAAAATACTTATGATAAAGTATTGGGTGAGGAAAGTCTGGAACAAAATTTGCACACACATGATTTGTAAAAACAGGAAAGGAACATAAAAATATAGTTGTCACTATGTCAAAGTGGTAGGCATATAAATTTTTACCTTGTTTTCAAATTTCTCTAATATTATTGTATCTCTACTTAAAAAAAAAAAAGTTTAATCCCTAAAAAAGCAGGGAAGGGAATAATAGACACTGTTCATGTTTTAAGTAGGAAGAAACATTAGTAGAGAAACATTGCTCATCTTATTGCCCAAATTATTACATGTTTTTAGAATGCTTTAATTTTTTATGAAATAAATATATAACACATGCAAAAGGCAGTTTTGTTCAAGACACAAAAAACCCAAATTATATTACTATAGAAAGCATTCAGGGTTTAAAAGTTCTCCGATTTCTGTGTTTTTGGGTGGTTATGGATCCACTGACAGGGGGCTTCTTATCAAGGAGCATTGAAATGATGCTTCATATCTCTCTACATTTTTATTTCATCTGTAGCACTCAGTATGACCTGATCAGCTGGATATGAGTGTTGGGTTTAGAAAACAAATCTCATTTTCTCCCTCTACCATCCAGAACACTTAGAATAATGGAAAAGTTGAAAGGAATTCAAGGTTATTCGTGTATAAATCTCCTTGGCAGGAACACATGTCACAGCAATGTGAGTGCAAAGTTGGGCATGCAGGGTCCCAGACCTGCTATGGAAGTGTGAATCTGGAGTCAAAGTCCTACCTGGGGACAAGACAAGGCTAGTGTGCAAAGGTGAAGACAAATCACAAATCCAAATCCAAATACCCAGGAAAATACAAACTGGAAATGGAAATCAAAAGAACATAGTTCTTAACACCATTTAAAAAAAAAAGAGAGAAAAAGGAAACCCAGGGGCGCCTGGGTAGCTTAGTCAGTTAAGCCCTTGACTTTGGCTTAGGTCATGATCTCACAGCTCATGGGTTTGAGCCCTGCGTTGGGTTCTGTGCTGACAGCTTAGAGCCTGGAGCCTGCTTCAGATTCTCTGTCTTTCTCTCTGCTCCTCCCGTGCATGTGTGTGCACACACACTCTCTCTCTCGAAAATAAAAAATAAACATTAAAAAAATTTTTAAAAAGGAAACATAAAGGCACCTATCCCAGTTATCTATTGTTGTGCAACAATATATCCTAAAATTTAGCAGCTTCAAACAAAAACCATTTTATTGTATTTCACGATCACGATTTTATGGGTCAAGAATTTTGGCAGGGCTCAGCTGAGAAATGCTTTTGCTTTTCATGGCCTCTCAGGGCACTCAGTGGTATTTGGCTGGAAAATGAGTCTAGAGGATCCAAGGGTTCCTTCATATGTCTGATGCCTGGGGAGGCTGGTAGAATGGGCTCAGCTGCTTGTGTTGACCACTGCTCCTGCATTAGGCTTCGCTAGTGTGGCAGTGTCCCTGGAGTGGTTGGCTGACTCATGTTGGCAGGTGGCATCTCCCAGAGCAAGCCTTCAGAGATAACTAGCCAAAAGCTGCAAGACTTCTAGCAACTTAGCTCAGAAGTTTCAGAACATCTCCTCCGTCACAAACTATTGGTCAAAACGTCACTAAGTCCAGTCCAGGTTCAAGGGCAGGGAATTAGACTCTGTCGCTCAATGGGAGAGACAGAAAAGAATCTGTGTTCATCTCTAGTCAATCACAGCAACGTTATACATGAATCAAATCGGGAGGGAGATTGCAGCGAGCAAGCAATGCAGGCAAAGGCACCAAGGTGGAGTTTATGCCTATATTCATCGTGATGGTGCAAATTGGTACCACGCTTTGGGAAGGGACCTTGTCCATATGTACAGAATGTATAAAATCAGAGGAAGGCTGTAGAGATGCACTAAGAATTCGCTCTCCCTGAAGCCGGGCTTTCTTGGTCCTGGCTGCCCCTAGCCTCACCTGGAGGGTTTCAAAAACACTCATGCCTAATCCCACTCCCAGAAATCCTGAAGTGCTTGGTCTCAGGCATGGCCAGAGGTGAAGGGATTCTTAGAAACTCTCCAAGTGACTCCAGTGTGCTGCCAAGGCTGTGAATTCCTGCCATGGGGGCTTGTGATACTCACCATAAAATTCAAGTAAATGAATAAAATCAGCTTTTTCCTTATTGCACTTTTGGGCCAAATGCAGCTGGAAGAGGGTTCTAGGGTCCAAAGATTTGGGAGCTTAAAGAAAAATTTAACTCCTCAGACACGAGGGTCAACTCTGGAATGTTGTCACATGGTCAGAGTTTGGAGATTTTGCCAAAACTGGTTTAAGTTTACTTTTTTTTTTTTTTTTTAATAACATGGTGAATAGCTCTGTGTTGATTCCCCCTTCCCCTTATTATTTTGCAATGGCTCTTACTCAAAGACTTGAAAAAGTGATGTACCATGTCCCCTTGATATAGATGTCTAAGAATAAATTAGAAAACATTTGAAATATATTTAGAAAAAAGTGCCATTTTGTGCTACAAGGATTGAGGGTCTATAGAAAGACGCCTTTCAGAATAAATGTCAGGCATTCTTTCAGGATGAATAAGTCTCTACAGAGGCCCCATCACGACCAGTCAGTTCACCCTACGATTCAAGTCATAACTGCTCGCTGATTTTGTGCGAGGCCTTCTGGAATGGGGTTGGGGCTCCAACACACTCATGGATGACATAGAAACTCTTGGTCTTGTCCTGAGAAATTGATGCTTTCTTTCCTTTCACAAACCAGAAGGATCTGGCAGTGTTTTCTCAGACTTCTCTTTTTTTACTCTTAGAATCTTTGTGCCCCCTGGGATCTGATGAACAAAGGTTACAGAGAAAAAAAAGTATGACATATAGTGCAGTGGTTCTCGAAGTGTGGTCCTTAGACCAGCAGCATCAGCACCACCTGGGAACTTGTGAGAAATGCAAACTCTCCTGCCCACACAGCAGACATACTGAATCAGTTATTGTAGGATGGGGCCCAGCCATCAGTGTTTTAACCAACCTTCCAGGAAGTTCCGACCCACTAGAGTTGGGAACCACTGATTAAGCACACAGACGGAGCATGAACAGCTTTTGTCTCACATGCCAGCTTATTACTTGGTTAAGTAACTTCACCTCTCTGATCCTGTTTCCTCCTCTGTAAACTAAGAATACTAGCACTTACCACTGCAGGGTTGTTTGAGGATGTAGGGAGTAGATGCAAGCAGACTATATAGCACTGTTCTTTGCAGGGCCTGGATGAGGGTGAGGCAGGTGAGGCATCTGTAGTCCTGTAGGTATCTCTTTAAATTCTGCACCCACAGAGGATTCACCCACTTCACCCTAGTCCCAGCCCTGGTTCTTGATATTCCAAAAGGGCTCAGTAAATGGTTGGTACTGTTATATTATTGAGGAATCTGAGGTTTTATCCATTTTCAGGGCCTTGGCCAGGCAGAGTTCCAAAATCAAAGTCTTTAAACAGTTTGGTGTAGAGGAAAGAGCATTAGCTTTGGAGTCTACAGGCAAGGGTCTGAATATCAGACTGATATCTAGGAATATCAGTCAAGGAGTGAGGTGCAGAGCGGAAAAGGGGCAAGCTCAGTTGCCCAAGACAGCCTTCTTTCACTGGGCGGGGCTCTTCCTTCTCTTCTCCTTCTTTCTGAGAAAAAGCAGAGGCGACTGCTGAGTTTGGACTCTCCCATGCATGATCGCTGTATTTTCTGTATCAGTAGATACCGACAACATCCAAGAACCATTCCTCATTGAAAGTCTTAGCATATTAAGAATAGAAGGGGAATAGAAGGAGGGCTCTTCTATCTGTCAAAGGGCACCCATAGAACCCACTGCCAATATCTTCCTTAATGGTCAAAACTGGTCCCTCTCCTCAAAGGATCAGGAACAAAGTAAGCATGTCTCACTGCTCCTCTCTGAGGTACCAGAGGTTCTCATTAGTTCCTTAAGCTAGAAAAAGAAATGAAAGGCATCCAGATTGGGAAAGAAGTAAAATTGCCTTTATGCACAGATGCCATCATGATTGTCTATAGAGAAATTCTGATGGAATCTTCTCTAAAGCTACTAGAACCAAGAAGTGTGATCAGCAAGGTTGCAGGATATCAGATCAACACACAAAAATCAATTTTATTTCTATACACCAGCAATAAAAAGTTGGTACTTGAAATTTAAAAACACTGTCATTTATAACAGCCTAAAAGGTACAAAATGCATAGCTATACAAATCTGGCAAAAGAGGTGAAAGGCTTGTACTGCAAACTATAGAGCACTGCCAAGGAAATTAAGCAAGACCTAAATCAGTGGAGAGATAGCCCATGACCTCATCCAAGGGCATGAAGACTTCCCCTGTTGTTTTCTTCTCAGTCTTCTAGTCTCAACTCTTACATTTGGGTCGTTGATTCATTTTGAGTTAGTTTTTGTATATGGCATTGAGGCAGGGGTCCAACTTCATTCTTTCTCATGTGAATATCCTGTTGTCCCAATGCCATTTGTTGAAGACCCTGTTTTTCCCCCATTGAATGGTCTTGGCACCACTGCAGAAAACCGATTGATCATAAAAGTGAAGTCTTCTTTCTGGACTCTCAAATTCTGTTCCACTGCATAGATGTCTATCTTTACAATAGTACTGCACCATCTTGTTTGCTGTAGATTTGTACTAAGTTTTGAAATTGTGACATTACTCTTTTTCAAGATCGTTTTGGCAGTTCTACATTTGGACAAAGACATAAAGGTAGTTTTTGACAACGATATAAAGGTAGTTCAGTGGAAAAAGCACAGTCTTTTCAAAAATAGAGTTGCAGAAAAATTAGATAACCATATGCCCTTGGTTTTCACTTTCTTGTTCCTATTACCCCTGCTTTTGGCTCAACCCTTATTTTCTTAAATGCATCTATTCTTCTAGAAGTCATTTCCTTCTTTTCAAAAACATAAATTTAATTAACTTTAATTAAATTTAAGTCTCCTCAGTCTGTGCTTTCTCTTTTTGTAGACTGAGCCTGATCTCCCCATTCATAGATTATTTCACAAAACCGCAAGTGTGAGCAGCTTAAAAGGAAAGACTGATGGGAGAGAAGAGGTAGCCTGTGAATCTGTTCTCTGTGCCTTCCTGAGACAAATGGCCCTCCCTCTGATGGCTGGCTCTGGGGAAGGGCCTGAGAAGCTACAGCTCTAAGAACTCGGGCACCTGCAAGGCCATAGAGCACAGAGCAACATCTCTCACTTGGTTTCTGAGGGAGTAAGGCCACTCAGCCACTATCCATTAGCATAACATACGTCTACGTGACATAAATCAAGAATCTAGTGCACATGGGTGGCCAGCTAAGCTGTGCAAACCGGCTCAGAAGGCCCAGATTTGGCCATTGGTGAAATGGGAAATACTAGGAGAATTCTGTGCACCGCAGAGTTCTCACAGTGTGGCCCCCAGTCCAGCAGCATCTGTGTCACCTGAGACAGAAATCAAAGAAGCACCTTGTTAGAAATCAAATTCTCAGGGCGCCTGGGTGGCTCAGTCAGTTGAGTGTCCGACTTCGGCTCAGGTCATAATCTCGCGGTTTGTGAGTTCGAGCCCCACGTCAGGCTCTGTGCCGATGGCTCGGAGCCTGGAGCCTGCTTTGGATTCTGTGTCTCCTTCTCCCTCTGCCCCTTCCCCACTTGTGCTCTGTCTCTCTCTATCAAAAATAAATAAAATATTAAAAAAAAATTTTTTTTCTTTTTTTTTAAATTTTTTTTCAACGTTTTTTATTTATTTTTGGGACAGAGAGAGACAGAGCATGAACAGGGAAGGGGCAGAGAGAGAGGGAGACACAGAATCGGAAACAGGCTCCAGGCTCTGAGCCATCAGCCCAGAGCCTGACGCGGGGCTCGAACACACGGACCGCGAGATCGTGACCTGGCTGAAGTCGGACGCTTAACCGACTGCGCCACCCCGGCGCCCCTAAAAAAAATTTTTTTAAAGAAATCAAATTCTCAGTCCCCACCCCAAATCTAATCAAATTCTCAGGCCCTACCCCAAACCCATTGAGTCAGAAACTCTGGAATGAGGCCCAGCAATTCATGTTTTTTTTTTTTATTTTTTTTATTTTTTATTTTTTTTAATTTTTTTTTTTCAACGTTTATTTATTTTTGGGACAGAGAGATACAGAGCATGAACGGGGGAGGGGCAGAGAGAGAGGGAGACACAGAATCGGAAACAGGCTCCAGGCTCCGAGCCATCAGCCCAGAGCCTGACGCGGGGCTCAAACTCACGGACCGCGAGATCGTGACCTGGCTGAAGTCGGACGCTTAACCGACTGCGCCACCCAGGCGCCCCCAGCAATTCATGTTTTATCCAGCCCTTCAGGTGATTCTGATGCCCCCGGCAGTTAAAGCGCTTATCCGCTGGCACTAAATTACCAAAATTTCATATCCTGCATCTGCCATTTGCCACCAGTTACTTAAAATCTCTGGGTCTCAGTGCCCTCATCTATTCAGTGATGATGATTTTGGTACCAGATTCTTCAAGGTTCTTGTTCATGCTAATGGAACAATCTATGTAAATTACTTAGGAAGCAGTTAATAATCATTAGCTTATAAATGTGAATTTCCTTTGCCTTCCCTGTTTCTGAAAATTCATTGTCACATGTAATCATTGTGTAACACTTCTTAAAATCTCTCTGAGGAATTTGCATGATGGCCTTACTTGTTTATAAGTAGCAAAGTAGGTATTGTGGTCACCTTCATTGTACATGGATACAAATGGAGGCCCAGATGGTGAACTGTCTTTCCAGGGTCACAGTGATAAAGTCATGGATCTGAGACATAAATCACTTCCAACTGGAACATCTGTGTCTTTCGTCACATCCTGAGTTCTCAGAGTGCAGGCCTGAAACCTCAGTTGACACAGCTTTAACTGTTTTAATCAAGGTACCTGTATTTATCCCTTACAGGAAGAAAGATTTATCCCTTAACGGTGATGCAGATCGTTATATATAAAGCTCTTTGCAGGACCCGCCTTAGCACCATACTCACTGCTCTCCAAGAGTCCTCACTCCTCAAAGGGGAGAAGCTGTCTGGTGAGGTGGACCAGGCTTAGTCGGCTCCACCTTCTGACTCCTACTGGCTCTCTCGCCTAGCTGAGCATATGACCTTGAACAAGGCACCTTGCCTCTTAGAACTTCCTTTTCCTTTTCTGTAAAAGGAGGTGTTATCCTACCCTGCCCAGTTCCCAGAACAGCCTTGTGTCTCAAACGAAATGGTAGATGTGGAAGGACTTTGCAAACTGTGAAGTGCATGCACAAGTGTGAAGTTAGGAGTTGCAGCAGTGGCAAAGGAAGAGTTTGCTGAAGACAAATACTGCCGGCCCCTCCGGCATGCAACAGCCCTGTGGTCTGGCAAGGCCAAAGCACTGTGGAGCTGGTGGGAGGTAGGTGGGGACTGGTGGAGAATTATCAGGGTGTGTGGTCTGACCCTTGCTGGGGAGCGGCCTGCAGGGCAGGGGGGAGCTCAGAGACCCTGCCAGGCAGAGCCACAGGCACATGCCAGCACAGGCAGGAGCCATCAGCTGCGGGAACCCCTCTGTGGCCCTGGTTGCTGACTAGCCAAAGGTGTTCTCCTATCACTTGGAGTGAAACAAACTCTCGTCCCAGCTGCCAGTTCCCAAGAAGACCCTGGGTGAGACCCTCACTTCTCTGGCCTTCGTTCTACAACACAAGTGGCTGGTTCCCACCTATCCCACCATGCCTCGGATTATGCCTCCTTTATCTCGTACTTACATCTGAAAGTTTCTCTACCAATAGCCTTTCCTGAGTAAGGACGAATATGTTTGCCCTTTTGCAATATTGAAAAGCACACGAGTGAGCTTCCAGGAAACTGTTTCCTAGTGGCTGAGGGTTGGGGCTGGGGAATCAGTCCGCCTGGGTTGGAATCCTGGCTACTGCGCATGTGGCCTCAGGCATCTTGCACCCTTCCTTTCTCCATAAGTAAAAGAGAGATCATACAACATCCCCACTTTACTGGGTTGGGGATTAGTGAGATGATGTGTGTCAAGGGCTGTGCCCAGCTAATGGCAGAAGATAAGCTCAATGAAAAGCTGTTGTTATATCTAGTAACACCAAGGTACCACCCTGAGTTGATTTCAGGAAAACACAGAGATTCCTGATATTGTTAGAAGCCTGTGAGCACACACAGGGACCATCTGCTGTGCCTTTGGGGTTTGTGAAAAAATTGGAAATAGTCTCAGGACCCCCAGTGCCCAGGTCCCCTAACCTGGGAACTACTGGCCGAAAGAGTCTTAAAGCTTCTTCCAGCTCTGACAGCATCTCAGTTATGTTGAAGGTCAGCCAAACCCCTTAAAAGCAATCCATGTGGTCAGTGGCAGCTGGGCAGCGGTGAGTCCAAGGCAGACTCCAAGAGGAGCCACCGCAGCCGAGTACTGTCTCCAGGGCCAGGGCCCCTCGAGAAGAGTCACACATCAGAGGGAAGCTTGCAGCCTCCTGTTCAGCTCATCCAGGAACTGAATCTCCACACCCCCTCCCACCTCTCTGATCTGAAAAAGCCAGGAGAGAGGAAGTGGTTATTTCAAAGGCTGGGTGAGCCCCCCTTGCAAAGGGGTCAGAAAGTCTGAGCCTCGAGTCCCCCAAGGCACTGCTGAAAGAGAGCACTTTGCCTGTTTCCTTCCCTTCATGTCCCCCTTCCTCTCCTTGAGGGATTGTTCTAAATATATATCTTAGAGGTCAAGATACAGGATGGAAAGGGACAGAAACCTAGCCCCTAAAGGTGGAGAGAAAACTCAGGAGTTGGGTGGGGTGGGAGTGATTTGAGGGGGCCAGCCATGCTGGTGAGATCTTCCAAGGCAAATGCCACAGCTACACAAGCCTCCCCTCTGCGATGCCTTCACACTCTTCTCTCTCTGGGTACTTACACAATCCACAAGACAGCCAGGGAAGGGCTTCTATTCCCTTTACAAAGAGGAAGAAACTGAGAGCCAGAAAGGAGGCAATAACAATACAAATCATAGCCAACTTTTATTGAGCACTTACTAATTTGCCAATAGGCACTAAGAACTTTGCATGTATTAGCCAATACATTAGGATGTATTTAATCCTTACAAGAATCCTACGAGGTAGGTATTATTATTACTAAATGCCAATTACAGGTAAAGAAATGAAGGCACAGAGATGTCAAGTAACTTGTGTTCTGTCAGACACCAGAGCCCACATTTGTAATCACTGGCTCTACCAGCCCTGCCAAAGAACTATAGGAGTCAGTGGCAGGGCCAAGAGCCAAACCAAGCTCAGGGCTATATCCCTGCCACTCATCTGTGGTCAACATAAGGATGGCTATTCTAACCATCATATCTATACAGAAATAAAAGGGCCAGCTGTGTGGGAAGGAGGGGGCTTTCCATCACTGAGGGGCATCCCAGCCCAAACTCCATGATCACTCGGTGGGGTGTTAAGGACATGGTAGGGGTCGGACCTAAGGTTCCTCCCAGACACGAGCATCTACAGTTCCAGTCTGGAAGACAATCAACTGAAGTTGCTGAACAAACCTCCAAAAGAGATTTCCAGGTCCCATTTTTCCTTCCATCTCCTGTCATTCATTCCCTCTCTTGTGCTATGATTTCCTAAGAGCCTACTACGCGCCAGACTCTGTGTCATAGAAGACGGACCAGACAGACACAGCCCCTGCCCTCCAGGAGCTGATACCCTGTGACCCACACAACCAGTGGCCTTCCTGAAACTTCCTCTCCTATACCAAGATCTCCCACTCTGGACCTTGGCTCGTTCTGCTTCCCTGCCACCAACTCCTGCTGAAATCAAACCCAGCTCAAACGCCCTTTTGGGTATTCCCAACAGCAATGCCACCGCTACCCGGCTCTAGACTGCAAGGCGTGAATGTACCTCACGGGCAGCCATGCTGACTTGCTTTGTATTTTTGGTAGATGTCATGGGGATGGGGAGTCCTTCCACAAGACCACAGGCCCATGGACAGCAGGGATTGTGTCCTACCTTGGCTTTCCAATGCCAGGCGTCCTGGCACAGAGAAGTAACTCATTCACTCACTCATTCATCCAACAAATATGCACTGAGCACCTATGATGTGACAGGCACTGTTCCGCCTCTGGGTCTACAACAGTGAACAAAACGGGCCTCAAGCTCTGTCCTCATTGACATTCTAGCAGCAACGGCTAGGTGGGCAAATCAATCACTGATGAATATGCGCCGAATCCTGAAAACTCCTTTTGAGACCCAACACCTAGACAAAGGTACATTTTAGGATCGTTCGTATATCCACAGGCCAAGTATTTATCTAAACTAAGTGAGCTCTTGAAGGAAGCTTACCTTCCTCTGCGGTGTGAGTGTTTAAAAATCACCGGAAAGGGATTGTGTTGGAATTAGTCTTCGCAAGACAGCCTGGCTTTGGGGATCCAAAGCCATTGAGATATTAGTCTGAGGCTCGGATAAAAAAAAATAAACTAAACTTTAGAGTCACAGAAATGATTCAATTTGAGGAAACACCAGGCCCAGGGACAGTAATAAGAAAAATAATCACAGCAAACACTTACACAGCATGGACTGTGTGCCAGGCCCGGGAGAAGCCCCTAATTCCCGACAGATGACAGGGCTGTCGGAAGGAAAGGGAGGCCACGAGAGGGGTGACCCTGACCGGAACCGTCCCTTGAGACTGGGCCATTGTTCACTTGGGCTCCAACTGTCCCACGATCCGCAGCAAGCTTGCCAGCCAGTGCCTTTGAAATTCCCTGGACTTCAGTGGCAGAAAAGACAGATCTTTGCAAGTGAAAGGAAATTTGATTCCTTAAAATAGAAAAATTGTGCTCAGGGAAGGAAATTCCCTAGAACTATGGAGGCGTCTTTACTCCCTGAAAAGATTAAGAAGTGCATTTACTGAGCACCTATTACATGCCAGGCAGTGTGCTAGGACCTGATGGAAACTGTCATTTACTCACGGCTGGGTGCTATTCTAGTGTGGGGCCATAGCCAGGAATGAATGAAATAGATTCTGCCAGTCCCCAGGGCTGACATGCAGCCAGGATGTCCCTACAGAACTGTCCCACTTATCAAAATATTTACATGTTTCTGTTCTAGCTGGTACAGAACAGCTGCCCTGAGTCCCTGGGCGCCCATTCCCTGCCCCAGCTGCCCCAGGCCCTCTTCCCATCCTTCCCCCGACATCCCTATGATCCAACTACTCAGGAGTGGGCTCAAACACAACCAGGAGCCCAGAAAACCTGGCGTCCATCGGTGGCCCAGCCTGATCTGCTTGGCCAGTGTCTGTTAAATGTTCTGTTTGCCACCCTTTGCCTGGCTCTCGTGGATCTCCCACCCAGTGGGTACTTCGTGTAGCCCCCAGCAGCCCTGTGAGGGGGAACCATGAACCCTCTCATACTCCTTCCAGTTCCTTAAACGCCACTTCCCCCCAAGCTTCCTTCCATAGCCGCTGCCTTCGTATTCCTCACCATGTCCTGTAGGGAGTTGATTCCAGGGGTCTGGTTTCCTACCTACTCACAACCCCCTGAATTTGTTTCTCCAGCCTGGACCCCTCTCCTCAGCTGGTCCTATGGCCAACTACCTCCTGGACATCTCCCTGGGAGGTCCGCTGCCACCTCAAGCCCAAGGTCTCCCCAAATGACTGAGGTCAGCTTCTTTCCCAGACCTTTCCTCCTCCCCCCCCCCACATCCTGCTGCGTTCCCCATTCCTCTCATTCAAACACACATGCATTCAGGGCAGAAACACCCACAGAGCATCTGTTATGTGCCAGGCATGGTGCCTCACATTGAAGATGAGGGAGGAACGAAGATAAACCTTCAAGAAGCCTGCAGTCCATCAGGTGCCCAAGCTAGAAGCCTGAGCATCACCTCCGACTCCCCCATCGCTCACCCCTGCAGGAATGAGGAGCATATCCCACAGCTGGCTTCATTCCCTCCATCTCCCCTACCAAGGCCTGAGCCCAGATCCTCACCTGTCTCATCAAAGTGACTCCCAGCCTCCCTCCTGTGGGGCCCTCTCCAGTTCTCTGCAAATAGCCAGAAGGACACCTCTAGCACACATCCAAATCTGCCCTCTCCTTAGCTTAGAGCCTTCCATGGCTCTTCATTGCCCTCAGGAGGAAGTCCACGCTCTCTGGCCTGGCATTCAAGTCCCATCCTGGCCTCTCTTGATCCAGCAGGGTTGCCCTAGTAGGAAATGAGCTGTGGGTGGTGAAGCCATTAATTCCCAACCACCCTTCTGACTTCTTATCAGCCAGGATACACATGCACACAGAACCCATACACACACAGAGACACACAGATACAGACACACACACACATACTCAGATGTGCCCTGGGCCGTAAACAAGCAAGTCTATTTACACTGACATACATGCACACAGATGTAGTTGTCAGATTTAGCCAATAAAAACATAAGGTGCCCAACTGAACAACAAATCATTTGTTAGTGTATCTGGACCGTACTTAGGCTAAAATATAATTGTTTATCTGAAATTCAAATTTAACTGGATATTCTGTATTGTACTGGGGGACCCTACAAATCGAAAAAGATCTACAAAGACTTCGATCCCCCACAGAACACGGCTTGCACACTTAACACATATTACACGCTTACAGTACAGTTCATGTGTGAACGTGGACCTCACACTGTCGTGCCTCCACGACTAATGGGCATCTCACCGCCTGAGACAGAACCATGGCAGGGCCACGACATTGGCCAGCTGTGGTGAGCTCTTCAGGGAAATGTTTATTCTGTGAACAAATGCCTAATTGACAGGAATTCCTGGACGTCCAGCTCCAGAAATGTTGTGTGCCCGGAGTAGTAATCCCTGCGGAAGCCAGGCTTCCACTGAGCACAAAGCCCTGGCTATAGGAATAGCAGTGGCATGAGGAGTCTGTGGGACCTGAGCCTCTGAACCTGACTTCAACACATCTGTACTGTGTGTCTTTGGGAAAGTCACTTAACCTCTCTTAGCCTCTATTAGCTCATCAGTATAATGGAAGTGTTCCCTTAATAAACCAGCACCTCAGGGTTATGGTGAGAACTGTTAAATGACATATGCATGTGAAAGACTTTTTTAGAGTTTTGGTAAGAATAAGTACCTGTAAACAGACACAAAATCAAACAGATGCTAACTGCAATTGTATTCAGGGATGGAGTGGCCCCTCAGGTTGCAAGTGTAGCACAGAAGAGCAAAAAGGGGATAAAACATTGGGACAATTAAATTCAGGCAGTTGAAGAGGGTGGGAGGAAAGTCTGGGAGGGGAAGGATATGGTTATGGCATAGATGGTGGTGATAGTTGCATGGGTGTATACTTATCTTGAAACTCATTAGATTGTATACACTAAAACATGGGCAGCTTTTCGTATGTCATACATACAAAATGGTATGTCAGTCATACCTCAATAAAGTGGTTTTAAAAATAATAAATTTAGGGGTGCCTGCCTGGGTGGCTCAGTAGGTTAAGCGTCTGACTTCGGCTTAAGTCATGATCTCACGGATTGTGAGTCCGAGCCCCATTTCAGGGTATCTGCTGACAGCTCAGAGCCTGGAGCCTGCTTCAGGTTCTGTGTCTCCTTCTCTCTCTGCACCTTCCCCACTTGCGCATGCACGCTTTCTCTCTCTCTCTCAAAAATAAATAAATATTAAAGAAAATTTAAAAAAAAAATGAATTCAGGCATTAGTATGAATTAATTACTATAGTCACATCCAAAATAGGTTAGGTTCAAAATTCAGCACAAACAGGGAAACTGCATATGTTCAAAACACTTTGAAACTCTCTAGGATTGCATATACCATGTTGCCCAAGGTCAAATAACAATTCTTATGCAAACTAGAAATTGAGGACCACTGAAATAAAATGAAGGCAGGGACAAAAGGAACTTCTATATGCAAATGTTTGGGCATTTTCTGCTTTTAAAGTGACTAGCAAATCTCTAGTGGTAAATGGTGGGGGGTGGAGAATTCAAGAATTCCTTCTTGCGTAACTCTCTATTCTTTTTAAAACATTGAGTTTCTATATGGTAGACATTAGCATTGTCCACCAATGTTTCTGATTATTTTCCACCTGCAAACACAATAGGATTGGATGTCCCTGCTTTCTTGAACTTAGGAGAGACCACATTACCTGCTTGGGACAATGAAATGTGAAGTGATGTGCGTTACTACCAGGCAAAGCTTTAAAATACTTGGAAACAATTCTTCATCTCCTCCTTCCTATGCTACTGCGACCAACAACATTCCAAATGGTGAACTCTGAGTATCCAAGAGAGGCCAGTATAGAGCAGAAACCCCACAACCTACAATGGATATGTAGCATGAGTGAGAAATGACCCCTGGCTCTTTTAAGCCTTTCATATTTGGGAGTTGTGTGTCACTGCAGCAAGCCCCAGCTCATCCTGACTACTATGCTCCATAACATTACTACATATAAATAGATTTGTCTGTCGTCGTAAATATTTTTTAAGTGGCATTACATTATATATTGGGAGGAAAGTTCTAAGTAACTTTGTAAGTTAAATGAGCCTAGTGCAAAATCACGGCACTTATGCACTGCCCAGTTTCCTTCCAAACAGAATCTGTAGCAGCTCAGCAAGTCAAAATACATACTGGCAGACAGAGTAGCTAATATAACAATGGAGAGATGGGAATCCATTCAGAGAAAACAGGAGAGGATTGTACCTAGAAGATTTGCCAAAAGCCAGGAATGAAATATTGTATCATGGATCAGTGAAAACATTTAGGAGTGGATAATAGAAGAAATTAGTACCAAAAAGTTCTGGACAAGAGGGCTGGGAGGGAGGTATGTTTACTGAATGTCTGCTGTGTGCCAGATACTGTGTTACGTGCAGTGAAAATATAATTTCTTTACGTATTGGTCCCACTAAAACTCAATGAAGTAGAAACTGAGGCTCAGAGAGGTCAAATAAGTGGTCAAGTTCATACAGTGGCAGGGCAAGGATTCAAACCCATGTTGGCCGTGCTCTTACACAGATGCTCTTATTGGAGCCATAGGGAGGCTGAGTTTGGCAGGACTCACTGGCCACCATTCACTCCAGGCACGGTTGAAATTTAACGAGGCAACAAGCTTATGCTCAGCTTCCCAACGGCTCAGATGGGAAGGTCTACTGAAGGGAACCAAGGTGTCCAGAGGCTCAGTCCCACACAAGGCAGCCCTGCTTATGACCTCTTGCTCTGCACCCACAAGGGTCCCAGGCTTCTTGGGAGTGTCCTCCGAGGAAGAAGCAGCATTCCAGGACCAGATGCAGACAGCTGTGTGCTTCCTGCCGCCTCTGGTGACTCATGCTGGGACAAGAAAGCCGCTTTTTTCCTGGATTCCCTGTCCCCAAATCCTAATCTGGGGAAAGCCTCCTTAAGCTCCCTGAACACAAGACTCTGTCTGGGTGGCTGGCGCACGAGAGGGGTGGAGGCCAATGACGTCCAGAACAAAGAGGAAATTCAGGGCGGGAGATCGTTTTCTCTCCCTGGCATGCCTCCTGCGGCCATCTGGCTGAGGGGGCTGTTATTCAAACCTCTGGATCACGGACTGTTTGTTTTTTAGGAGTTTGCAGCTGATTATTTTCATCAGATTCCCTACAACCAACTGCGTTGGCTCCCTTCACGGGCAGACCTGTGCAGCCAGCACGTCCTCTCGGCTGGGTTCACGGTTCCCTCACAGGGAATGAGCAGCCTCGCTCTTCCCTGAGTGGCCACTGGGCCAGGATGGGGCCATCACCTCTGGATACCAGGGCCAGGCCTCCAGATGTTCCAGCTGATGTCACCTGTAGAGACTGGCATGGAAAAGGAGCATCTGAAAGATCAGAAAGCCCCTGGTGGCCAGACCAGCTCCAGTGGCCTTTGGTTTTGTCATCCCAGTTCTGAAAAGGCAGCACCAACATTTTCTGGGCATCTCCAGAAAGGTGGGATATAAAGAGCTCAGAGAGGTCCGTCATTCATGCTGTAGGGCAGCTGAACCTCCATTTCCTCTTCTGGGGCTTGGGGACAGTAAAGCTTTATGTCTCTGGGCTGTTGTATGCAAATGCATACACACACAGTGACATATGTAAAAGGCCTAAGACCATGTCCGTGCACAGCAGGTTCTCAGTAAAAACTATGAGTTCCCATCTCTCATTTCTTCAAGGATATGATACACTGGCCTTTCCACTCCACTGGCTCCAAGGATAAGTGAAACAGCTGGGGTTCCTCACTGTGGGGACAGGATGCAGAGACTGAGGGCTTTCCTCCCAGAGGTGATAGGAATAGCTGACGTCTTCAAAGAAACTGGGTGATAACTCTTTACCCAGAAAGTCAAATCCAAGTGGTTTGGTAAGATGTGAGCTCAGTTACTCAACATGCCTTCTGGATGTCAGCCTGTCCATGGGGTCAGACAGATAGACCCGGGCAGCTGGATGGGAGCAGAAACCAGTTGTTCTGCACGAGGAAGGTCATGTCTCCTCTCCTGCGGGAGTCACACAAGCCCTGTGTGAAAGTCTGGCAGCCCCTTACCTAAGAAGAAGGTTCCCTAAGAAGGTTACAGCAATTTCTAAATCAAACATTATTTTTCATTCTTTGTATCTTAACTTCTCAGAGCTTCTCATTTCTGCCTTTAGGAAGTGAGAGAAACAGGGTATCCCTACAATGCCTTGTCTGGCTCCCCACTCCCAACCGTCTCTGCTCCCCACAGCTGAGGTGGCCCCAGATCCATGGTGCCGCCTTTCCCCAGGGTGCTCAGAGGACTCAGCTCCGGTGGGCCTGGGCAGCTGATCCAGCAGGGAAGGGCTTTTGACCCCTTCCTGGTGTCAGTCCCAGCTCTGCAGCCCATTCCCTCAGGACCACTGGAGTCCCTAACGCAGAGACTTGAATCCTGACCCTAAACCTCAGGCTTATGGCTCCCAGACCACCTCAGAAGCCACCCACTTTCCTAGAAACTCCCACAGTGCCCCCTCCTCAGCCCCTGGTTACAGCTCTGGCAGCTGCAGGCCCTTCCCTGGACCTCCAGACACTATTGCTTCTGGCCCAGCTCCAGACGGAGCTCCGTGCAGTGCAGCTGAACGGACCCACACTAGCTCACCTGAAGCAGCATCTCACTGCTATGGTGCCCGAGGGGTCCTGTGCACAGGAGGAACCCACTGCACACAGGACAAGACGGTTATCGGAACAAGCGAATGACAGTGTAGTGTAAGAACTGCAGTAGAGGCACGCAGAGCATGGGAAGGTTGTCCTAGAGGAGATGAATCCACTCCACTCCCAGGTGTGGGAAGGGGGTCAGGGAAAGCTCTGGGGAGCCAGTGCTGTCCAGCTAGGAGTCCTGTTCCCCTAGAGCAGGAGACCAGAGTGGGACAGCCAATTTCTCATTGATTCAATGGTCACTTCTATCTTTACCATAATCTGTCCCATTGTGGCCGTCTACTCCTGATTCACTTAATTTTACCTCTCAACTACAAATTCAAGGCAGAGGCTTGTCCTGAGTTTAAAACTCTGGATTTTCTTTAGTACAACAGTTAGTAAGGGAGACCTGGGTGTGGAATCAGAAACCCTTGATTGAAGCCTTCCATCTCTTGATCTTTAGAAGTGACTCTGACCACTCTGAACCTCAGTTTCCTCATCAGAAAAGCAGACAAAATAATTCCATCCAGGGCAGTTGCACAGTTCAGATGAAATAATGTGTGTGAGCCAACTTCATGAATCGGAAACCCCTCTGCCCATGGGAGAGTTTATCATGGCAGCAAGACCTTCCCATGGGCTGATTCAACAGCTTTCCAAGAAATGGAAGGAGCTACAAGAAAAACCCTGAATCTTAATTTTGCTCTGTTGGCATGCCTATAATTGCTGGGTTTGCTGGTCAACATGCACCTTATAAATGAACTCTTAGCGGGCTTGGCATTTTGCATCTGCATTCTCCTGCAACTGCTTTGCAGCAGAGAAATCCCACCTGAATGGCAAGGATACATACCCAAGGTCCCTCAGAATAAGCTTCTGACAGATGGGTGGGTGAGTCCAATGGCAATTATGGGAGGTTGGGGGTGTCATTTAGAAAAAAAGCAGAAGGGAAGCAGGGAGAGAAGGAAGGAGGAAGGAGAGAGCTTGTTTGAGGGGAAGGAGACGCTCATGCTTACCCAATGCTCAAGAAACCTTGGTGAAGGTAGCAGGTGTGTACATGCTGCTGACCTGCTCCCGACCTCTCCAAGGGAGGCCCAGGGGGGCCTGGCTCTGGAGGGGAAACCGGAGCTGGAAGTGGCTTTCAATTACTTTTCAACGGCTGGCCATGGAAAAACAGGAAGAGAGCATTCAAAGCAGGGAGCTCTCAGAGGCAGAGCCTCTCAGAGATGGTGGGAGCCCCACTGACTCTGGTGGGGGAGGGGACACCTGCAGGAAGAAACACCAACCACTGAACCTGCTGCAAGAGTCCTGTCCTACGCTTGGGCTGAACTGAGGGGACAGAAGGAGAAGCGTTGGATCTGAGTCTGGGAAGCTCACCCCTGATGCCTTGTGTGTGGCCCCAGACAAGTCACTTCCACCCTGCAGGCCTCGGTGTCCCTTGTGTGTATCTGGAGAACTGGACTGTGCAGATCTCTAAGCATCTTTCCCAAACTGACCCCTGTGGTCTCTGATGCAAATGTCCTATGAGGAAACTCAGGGAATAGAGGAGGGTGACTGGTCACCAAATTCCACACCCCTCCTCTCTGCAGGATTTCTCATCACCATCCACGCTGCTTACTGAGTACCTAACAAGAGAAGGCTGCTCACCAACACTTACACAGTTCTGCAGAGTCTGTCTGCCATGTCGTCCTGTTCATTCCCAACAGCCCTGTGAGAAAGTAACAATAGTTCATTGACTCATATTACGTGCCAAGCATTACTCTAAGCCCTCTACATATTTCATTTTACTTAATCCATGCCCTCATATGAGGTATAGGTATTCCTGTCCCCATTTTACTGATGTCCGCTTGCCCTGCCATACATGAGCTAGTCCACAGGGTTCCTCTAGATGCCCAAGGACCTGGGACCTATGAGCCTGACCTGCATGCTGCTCTCCACTGGGGCTCTCACTCCCACCTGTTTGCACTGGGTCCATATTTCTTTCCAGCTGTCCTTGGCTCTGGTCTCCCTCCTACCAGAGGGGAGTCTTGAAAAATCATTCTCCTGGTGCAGCAGGAAGAAGCCACTCGGGTGGGCTGGGTGCTGAGGGAGATGCTGAACTTCTTTCCACAGGTCTTCTCCTCCCCAGAGAAGGGCTGGCCTACCAGTCTCCCAGGGCAGCCTGAACAAGTGTCTGTTCTAGAAACTTGGCCGAATGTTCTTCCTTCCTCGCTGGCTCAGAGGATCTGGGGTCATGTCTGCTGGGGTCAGCCCTCCACCTGTGTCCTAGATCCCAGGGCCTCCCTCTCCTGCACAGCCTCCCCTCCCTGGCAGCCCCTCTCTCCCTCTCTGCTGGCTCCTTTCCACCCATTGCAGCTGAAGTGCAGCAGAGAAAGCCCGGACGCAGAGTCCAGAGACAGAATCGAATCCGGCCCTGCCACTTACCAAATGCAGGACTCCAGATAGGATGAGCCACCCAGCTGAACCTCAGTTTCCCTAATGGAAGCTGGCGCTATAGAGACTATGGGATAGCACATTCTCTCTAGTCTGATTCCAACTCTTTCCATCTTGCGGCCTCTGCTCCATCCTGACCTGTCTCCTGCCTGCGGATTATCTAACACATTCACTCAGTACACAGCCTGGACACAGAGAATACAGGCCCTTCTAGCAAGGTGTCCACAGTCTAGTGGGGCAGGGAGACAATAAACAGGTGATTACAAGACCATGTCCTGAGAACCATGATGTCAGAAGTCGAGGGTGCTTAGGCAAAGGGAGGAAAGGCATCTAATTCAGGCTTGGGGTGCCTGTGGAGGCTTCCCAGAGGAGAAGACATCAAGCTGGGAGCTGAGGCCTGGGAGCAATCAGTTTTTTGAAGGAGAGGACGAGTATTCCAGACAGAGCAAACAGCTTCACCAAGGCCCAAAGACAAGAGAGGATGAGCAGGTTAGGGGACATGAACGTGATTTGATTTGGCTGGACCACAGAGCATATGTATGCATGTGGGCATGTATGTGTATATGAGGGGTGTATGCATGCCTGTGTGTGCATGTGTGTACATGTGCATGTATATTGGAGGAGGAGAGGATAAAGAGGTGAGCCTGGAGAGGTGGGCATGGACTGACTCAGGCAGAGCAAGACTCTGAGTATTATACCAAGAGCAGTGGGCCCATTGGAAAGATTTTAAATAGAAAAGGGACATGGTCAGGAGTGTACTTTAAAAAGATCCATCTGTTTGCCATGGGCAAAGGGGGACCCGATTTAAAAATATATATATTAACAATAGCAGCCGTCTGTCAGGATGTGGAGCCACTGGAACTCCCATATTCAGATACACTAGGAGGTGTACCTATAACCTGCCCCACCATTTAAAGAACTATTTGCAATACCTAGTCAAGTTGAAGATCTGTTTACTCTTGACCCAGCAGCTGTTTCTTGGGAGACATGTGTGAGGATATTCACCACAGAGCCATTTGTAATAGTGAAAAAGCAGAAATGACCTCACCAGGCTGTAGGGGAGCAGCTCAGTAAACTACAGTTCATTCATACAACAGAATACCACACCGTGGTTAAATGAATGAATTAGATCTCCATGTAGCAAGGACAAATCTGAAACTATAAGGTGCAGTGGAAGAAATAAGGCAACTCGCAAAAGAACATGAACCCAATACCATATGGTTTGTGGATCCTCAGTAAAAAAGGTAGAGAAACATATATGGGAATAAATCCCATCAACTTAGGATAACACTAACTCTGTGAGGGAGTGTTAAGGGATAGGGTAGGAATTTTGCTGAGATTTTAATATTCTATTTCTGTAAAAGAGAGAAGTAAAACAAGTATGGTGAAATGTTACCTGTTGAATCAAAATAGTGGGTATCTGGTGTTTCTTGCATTATTTGCTGTACTTTTTTGTATGTTTGAAGTGTTTTTTCAATTAAATTTACAGTGGATTGGTGGAAAATAAGACACGGCAGGGACATATCTGCTGGGGAGGCTTAGGCTGTGTCCGTGGGTGGGGTGCCACGGAGCCATACCAGGGGAACACCCAGATGGGACTGAGAGAAGCAGGTGTCAATGAACAATACCCCAGAAGTTGAATCTGCACAACTCCCGGCTCTCTGTGGTGTCTTCTTTCTTTCTCCTTTCTCTATCCTTGGGCGCTCATCAGAGCTCCACCTCCAGAAAGCTTTCTCAGCTACTCCAGTGCTCAGAGATCTGTCTGTTCTGACATCCTGTAGCCCTTACCATATTGGTCACTCTAGGAATCATTTCACACAACTATGCCTGAACTTGTGGTGTCCGTATGTGTCATTTCTCTAGCAAAACCGTATGGGTGAGGGGGTAGGAACCGCCTCTCTTGCTCTTGATGGCTGTCCCTCTGGGTGTGTCTATGTGGCTAATTGCTGTTTCCCAGGCCCTCACATAATGCCAGACCCATGGTCACTGCAGGAGAAATTCTAGCTGAATGAATAAATGAATAGATAAGTGAATGACTAAATGAGTTCCAGGAAGAATCGTTGAGGAAATGCCAAGAAGCAACGTGGCAGCCAGCCCTAAATTCAAACCATGTCTTCGCCATCAACACGTAGCAACTTTGGGAAATTCACTTCACTTCTCAGAATCCATTCCCCCAGCTATGAAATGGAGAAAACACCCATCTTTCAGGATTGATGCTTATGGATATTATATATTGCTTGCTTATACATACCTATGAACGTTGTATATCGTGGTAATTATATCCATAATACATCTCTAAGATGCCTATCATTTCCTCCCCAATCACACTCATGTGGTTTCATAGAACTTTCCTTGTTCCTAGTCCAGAAAACGTGGTCTTTTATACGAGGTGATCTGGTCCCTTCTGCAGGCAGCTGATGGAGTTCCAACCTAAGCTGGGCCAATCAGACTGTCCCTCCCTGGAGTTTAGACTATAGAGACCTAGCCAACTGGCATACATTCATCAAAAATTTGATAAGCCGCCTCTTCTAACTATTCCCTCCTGAGCTTGCACAGCCATATATTTTAGCCAGTGTGCTGTAATGCAAGATGAGAGCCTGGAAATTAGGGGGGGAAATAGGACACTGTCCTTCCCTCCTGCCCCGTATCACACGCCACCTTGTTGGGCCTTTGGGGACGAGGCTTCTCTCTTTCACAAAGCCAATCCTGATTTGCTCCTCCCCACAGCCCTCAGCCTAGTTAGTGCCTGGCCCTGAGAAGGTGCTTTGGTAACATGGGTTCAGACCAGATTGGGAGCTTTGGGGATGGTATGGCTGTAGATTGGGTCCCAATGAATTGTGTTGGATTTGAATGGAATTGGACCAGGACTCATGACGGAGAGAGAAAGTAGGCTGGTTGAGTGCAAACAAACCCAAATCCTAAGAGGCATGTTTTGAGCAATTAGAGATGTTTAACTTGTGGCAGAAAAAGCTTGTGGACAGCAAACAGGAAAAGGGATCTGATGTTCTTTGTGGCTAAGAGAAACAAGTGTGGCATCATACTAGGAAAAGTTATGTCAGACCAGCTCGTAGATATACTGGGTTGTCTTATAAGGCTCCATGTTTGGGAGGTGTGCAAGCAGAGACCTCAGGCCATGCAGTCACTATTCGGGCACTGTAGTGGGGTTGGGCTAGATGACCTGCAAAGTTCCTAGCAGCTGGGGGCGTCTAAGTTTATGCTGTCATTTATTGGTGCATCCTAGATGAAATTGTTAGCCAAACTTCCAGTAATTAATGAGACCTCTCGGAAACCTTGGCCATCTGTTCTGAAATAAAGATCAGACCAAGAGCATCCACGGAATAACTGTTATGATTTATCATTTCAGTTTTTATTATGCAGTTTTATTAATGTTGGATAGAGTTTTAAGAAAAGTTTTTTTTGTCCTAAAAATGTTAATGGGTTGCCTGTCAGCTTCAAAAGAAGAAAAACTGCTATCAGGAAAATTGTGTAGTTAAGAGTGCTAACCTGGAAGTGGAAAGAAGAAGCCAAGTTCCAGCACAGGCCCTGGCATGTGCTCAACACATGGACATACCCTGCTCTTTCTCTTTTAACAGCCTTTTCGAAGTCACCAAGAGGACAAAATCAGGATGACACCAGGCCAGCTTGCAGAATCCAGTGGGAGTTTGTGGTCTGTGTGATACCCGCGGACTGACAAGAGAGTTTTCCAAAGTGGTATGTGGAATAAGAGGTCCCCCTGCCCCATAATGAGTCCCCTTCCAGTGCTCCTGTTACTATAACAATCCACTCCTTGAATAAGCGGGCCATTCTCAGGAGAGGTAGAAAGTGAAGAGCTTGATGGGTGGGTCTTTGCAGGGCAGGGTCCATCCTGCTCCTGTCTTCTTCTTGGGCCTTTTGGCATCTTGGTGTTTGCCGATAAGCCAACCCCAGGTAGACTTGGCCATCAAACAGCCATTTCCTTGCTCCATGCATCCAGCTTCCAGGGGCCATACATCAAAGTCAGAGAGGCATCTACAGGGCAAACAACGATGAAGGATCCCCACACCAGCCAAATAACCTACAACTGTAGTTTGTTTTTTTTTTTTAACCTTGGCTGTGGGAGCTTTTAAAAACCTAATACCCTACATCTAAAACCATTAAAATCAGAATCTCTGGGAGTAGGACACAGACATCAGCATTTTACCTTTAAAAAAATGAGATATACTTTACATACCTCTGAAATGTATAGGTCTTAACTACATATCTTAATGTGTTTTAACAATGCATACACCCATGTAGCTTATGCCTCTATCAAGATTTGGACCATTTCTATCACATCAGAAAGTTTCCTCCTGTTCCTTCCTAATCAATCCCCATCCTCAGACTTCAAGATGCTACCACTGTTCTGATTTTCCTGCCTTAGATTGTTTTTGCTTGTTCCAGAATTGCATATAAATAGAATGAAACAGGGGTGTCTGGGTGGCTCAGTTGGTTAAGTGTCTGACTTCAGCTCGGGTCATGATCTCACGATTCATGAGTTTGAGCTCCACGTTGTGCTCTGTGCTGACAGCTCGGAGCCTGGAACCTGCTCCAGATTCTAGGGTCTCCCTCTCTCTATGCTCCTTCCCTGCTCATGCTCTCTCTCTCAAAAATAAACATTAAAATAAATAAATGGAAAGAAAGAGTGATACAGTATGTACTCCTCTGTGTCTGGCTTCTTTTACTTAGCATAATGCTTTTTAGATTCATCCATGTTTTATATGTATCAGTAGTGCATTCCTTTGTCATTGCTTACTTTTATTCCGTTGTGTGGATTTATGCAACTCATTCCTCCATTCAGCATGATGGTTGATGATTCTGAATAAAGCCTCCATAAACATTCACATACAAGTCTTTGTGAGGACATATGTTTTTCTTTCTCTTGGTTAAGTACTCAGGAGTGGGACTCCTGGGTTATATCAGCAGTGTATGTTTAACTTTATAAGAAACTTCCGGACTGGTGTACAAGGTGTTTCATTTTACACTCCTACCAGCAATGGAAGAGAGTTCCAATTGCCCCACATCCTTGCTATCACTTATGTCAGTGTTTTTAGTAACCTTTTTATTTTAGAACAGTTTTAGATTTACAGAAAAATTGCAAAGGTAGTAAAAGAGAGTTCTGATGTAACCTGAACCCAGTTTCACTTATTATTAACATCTTAGGTTAGTATGGTATATTTGCGACAATGAATGAACCATTGTTGGCACCTTTATATTAACTGAAGTCCATTATTTATTGAGATTTCTTTAGTTGTTACCTAATGTCTTTCTTCTATTCCAGGATCCTACCCAAAAAACCATATTACATCTAGCCAACATGTCTTCTTAGGCTCCCCTTGGCTGTGATGATCTTGGCAGTTTTGAGAAGTATTAGTTATTTTCTAAGATGTCCTCAGTGGGGATTTGTATGTTGTTTTCCTCAATATTATGCTGGAGTTAAGGATTTTAGAAAGGAGGACCACAGAGGTAAAGTACCATTCTCATCACATCACATCCATAGTACAGTTACCACAACTTATGACTGTTGATGACCTCAGTCATCTGAATGAAGTATCAAGAAAAAGTCTTTTCAACATGCCCACATTGTTATTTACCTTCCCAATGCTCTTCATTCCTTCTGCAGTGTCCAATCTGCTTTATCCTAATCCAGTGAATTTTTAAAATATCAGACATTAGGTTTTTTAGTTCTAGAGTTTCTGTTTGGTTCTTTTTTGTCATTTCCATTTCTCTGTTTGGATTCTCCCATTTGTCCACTCATTATGTCCAACTCTTCGTCTTCTATTAAATCGATGAACATTTTGATAATAGCTATTTAAAGCTTTTATCTACTAATTCCATCATTTTATATCTCTGGACCTGTTTTTACTAACTGTTCTTCCTTTGAGTTTGGTGCACATTTCCCTGCTTTTTTGTGTTTCCAGTAATTTTTGTTTGTTTGACAGACATTGTGGATACTATGTTGACACTCGGGATTGTTACCTTCCTTTAAGGAGTGTCATGTTTTTGTTTTGTCTTTTTCTGTTTTGTTTTGTATTCTTCCTGGCAGACAGTTAGCTTTATTCTAAAGATAGAAAGGCAGAGACTTCCTGGGGTCTCAACTGACTGTCCAGGGCATTGGGTGAGGGCTCTCTAGTACAGCTAGTCCAAAATCCAGCATCTGTCAGCACTGCGCGACTACCAAAATCTCTGTCCACCTCACAGCCCTCTGTAGCTGTTTCCCACCAGGTTTCTCAGAGTCTAACTCTGTTCATGTACAGCTTACTACTCAGCAAAAGACTTAAGGGGGATCCATGAAAATTTCACACCAGTATTTTTTTAATGTTTATTTGTTTTTGAGAGAGAGAGAGAGAGAGAGAGAGCAAGCATGAGCAGGGGAGAGGCAGAGAGAGAGAGGGAGACAGAATCCACAGCAGGCTCCAGGTTCTGAGCTGTCGGGACAGAGCCCAACACAGGGTTTCAAACTCACAAACCATGAGATCATGACCTGAGCTGAAGTCAGACACTTGACTGACAGCCACCCAAGCGCCCCTCACATCACCATTTTTTTAAGTTCCTTTAGTGATTACAACAAACAGCCAAGGTTGAGAACATTGACCATTAATTCCCTAAAGTGAAGGAGCTGGAAAAAAAGGCCCTGGTACCAAAGAAAATGCAAAACCAGTTTGGGACAAAGTCATGAAGGATGTTGATAAAGGAGCTCTCCCCTAAAATGGCACTAATCTGGGAGACATAACAAAATAGAATCCAAGACAAATCAGTGAGAGAAGTTTAGTGTACTTCCTGCTTTAAAATGATAAGCCATGATACTCTTGCTCTGTTTGAGAAGCCCTGGTTAGGACCTTCCTATCACCTAAACTGCAGACACTAAAGTGATACCTGGTCCAAAAGAATGCCTGAGGCACTAAAGCCATCAGGTGGAGGAATTTAGTGATTTCCTGTTAGCTGTCAGGTTCTAAGCTCAGAGAATACAGAGAGTTATAAGAGGTCATTCCTGCTCCAGAGTAGTTCCCAGTCTGATTCCCAGTATACAGAGAGGTAAATGAAATACATTTCAGACTGTGATAGGTCCGTGGTATGGCAGAGATACATCTGAAGTGCTTTTAAGAGTGTGGTTATTTCCAGCTTTGGGTCTGAAAGTCTTCACAAAGGAACTGTTTTTAAGCCAAGTTCCGTTAAGGATAACAAGAGTGAAGAAGGTGGAGAAGTGAAGAAGGGAAGGATGTTCAAGGCAAAGAGAACATACTTGAGGGAGAAAAAAATAGAACATAGGGGGGAATCGGGGAAGTTCAGTGTAGAAGCTTGAGGAATAGAAGCATGGAAAGGTAGAAAGAAGATGCCATCACCCTCCCCATCGAGTGAAATGAATCAAATTCAGAAAATAACTTAAAAACAGTTTTGTTGATTTATAATGAACCATACCTCACTTACTAGATCTTTGACAGAAGTTTAACAACGGTCTGTCAGAGTCAGGGACATGAAAACAAACACCGTACATGGAATCAAAGATGTCTGACCACGTGAACCTGAGCTGAAGAATGTAACCTCACTAAAGTTACACAGTGCATTTTAGCATAGAACTGTGGAGAGTGACCTTTACACAAGGGTGGTGACCCTCCTTCTTGTTACTGTATGGGCACAGGCATAATTGCTGGGTGGACTGGGAGACTTAATGATTAAAGACACTTGGCCTTGGGGACCCTGGGTGGCTCTGTCGGTTAAGTGTCCAACTCTCGATTTCGGCTCAGGTCATGATCTCACGGCTCGTGAGACTGAGGGCCAAGTTGGGCTCTGCACTAACAGTGCAGAGCCTGCTTGAGATTTTCTCTCTCCCTCTCACTCTGCCCTCCCACGCTCGCACTCATTCCCTCCCTCTCTCTCTCAAAATAAATAAATAAACATCAGAGAAAAAAAGACACTTGGCCAAATGTGTCTTGGAGACTTCTCATGGCCAGTGAATACGAGTCTGAGGCCTGTGGCGCCCGTTTACTGCAAGTTTGCCCCTGAGGAAGTCCTGTGATTCCTCTTACCCTCAGTCCCCTCCTCCGTGAAATGGACACATTAATACCTACTGGCCCTGCTGTCCCACGGGGATTCTCAGGAAAGACCAAATGACCTACTTTGTGTGGAAAAGCCTTGTAAGGTTTAGAGCCTGACTGTGATGCAAAGAGTTATGATTACTAATAATAAACAAGAAGAATGTGTGACAATGACCAGAACTTCCTGTTGAGACAACAACTCCATGAAACCATTAAGAGAGGTAGGATGTTTGTCAATTCCACAATGAGAGTTATGCTCTGGTATTGTTTCAACTGTCTCCAGGGAATAAAGGGTTTGACAGCAATAAAGAATGAGCCAATTTGTCCTAAAGATTCTTGTTCTTTTTAGAATCGTTTCAATAGCTTTCTGTACCTTCCCCAGGCTTTTCTTGACTATTCTGCCAGGACTGATGAGAACTGTGCATTATTCAATTAATTTTTTCTTTAAAAGAATTTGTCTTCCCATGTGCTAATACTCACATAATTCACGTCTCAGAATACCACCCTGCCACCCAGGCAACCCTCAGGCTGGGGCCCTGCAAAACATCTCTTTTTCAATGACCTCAGAAGTTTCTTCTGCTTACCAAGAAAAGAGGGAAATGCGTGCCCGGACACCAAACCAGCCTGCCGGATCCCCTTCATTCCCTCTATCAGCTCAGGACCAGAGGCTTTCATGTGGTTACCAGTTGGCATTTATAAATTTGTCAAAGAAAGGAGTGTGGGCAAAGCCCTCTGGGGGATACACACTGCCTTTCAGAAATGCAACAGAAGGATTCTTTCTTGCTGGTCTAATGATGCCTGGTGGTGACTTTGATGACCTATGGAATGTCATTTTCATTTCATGGCTTCACACAAAGTAGCCGACTGCCCTCCCCCATATCCTGTCACAAAGAGCCTGTGGATTCTGGTCCCAGATGGCGATCCAAAGCTTTTTCTTGAACTTCTTCCAAATTTACACTAAAATAATCAAGCTCCTATAATAATGGGGAAAGTCCTGCATCACCACCAAAAACCTGGAAAGGGTTCCCTCTGGCTAGAATTTTACAGCACTTCTCAAATTTTAATGGGCACATGAATCACCTGGGAATCTTGTTAAAGTGCAGATTCTGATTCAGTAGGTCTAGGATGGGACCCAGGAATTTGCATTTCTAACAAACTCCTGGGTGATGGTCTTACTGTTGGTCCCTGGACCACACTTAGAAGAGCCAGAAGTGAGAAGACAAATTCTGAGCAATTCTAGAACTCAAAGTGGTTAAAGAGATGCACATGGTGAAAGAAAGGTTGAAGAGGGAATCAAGAGCTACAATGGAGCTTCTACATATAGATAAGAAGAGAGGACACAGAGAAAAAGAATGGAGGCTGCACATATACTTCAACTGCAGAAAAACTCATTAGTCTTAATTCATCATATTACTATAGCAGGGCAGAAATACCACATGATTATTTTGATAGATGACCAAATCATTTGAGACTATTCAACATTCCATCATCATTTTCTTCCTCTGCCTCCTCCTCTTCCTCCTCATTGCCATCAGGAGAGAGAAGAATATTTTCTTAAAGTGACAAGTATACTCTACGTAAAATCAAGTCAAGTGGGATGTACTCTATGTAAATCAAGTCAAGATGCTTAACGGTGAACTACTAGAGCCATTCCCATTCCCATCAGTAACCAAAAAGACGTCCATGCCCATCAGTGTGACTAACGCTGGTCTGCACATCCTAATCCAGACAACCAAATACAAAACTGAAATTAGGGGTGCTGTTAGTGAGGGTGATGTTCAGTTTCACATAATCACGGCTAGAACAAAATAGAAGTGTCTTCTTCTCTTGCCTAAATTGCAGGGAGCAGACCAGCCTGGCATAGCAGCCACCCCATGAGTCCAGAGACCCAGGCCTTTCTGGTTCTCTGCTCAGTCTGCACGGAGGGGGCTCTCCTGCTGCAGCTCCGCTATAACTGGCTGCATATCTGATGTCTCAGACCTCATGAATATTTAGCGCTCCCTTGGTTTTTCCAGCTCACATATGCTTTGTTTACTTTATCTATAATGTGTCACACAGCTACTTGTTTCTATTGTTTCTAAGGCAGAACATAAATTTTTAAATAATATAGCAATGCACATCACATGAAATAACTATATTACCTTAACAAAGCTAAACAAAAATAATAAACGTATGATAATGACTACGCATTTTTTAAATGAGTGATAGTATAAATTTATCCTAACAAATACTAAATTGTATCGTAAAAGGGCAAGAAATTCAACAGTGTGCTAACAGCTGAAAAGAGAGATCAATGCAGAAAAGAAAGGTCAGAAATAGTCCTGACGATATATAGAAAATAGCAGATGCTAAGACAATTGTTTCCAAATCAATGAGAAAGAGATGTATTGGGGTACAATTTGCTAACTACATGGAAAAAAATAAAATTAGATGCCTCCCTCACACCATTTACAAATTCCAAAGGAATTAAAGCTATAAATGTAAAAATGAAACCATGAAAATATGACAGGAAAATCTGTGTATGTCTTTATATAATCTTAGGTTGGAAAATGACTTTTATTTTTTTTTTTTATTTAAAAAAATTTTTTTAATGTTTATTTTTGAGACAGAGAGACAGAGAGAGACAGAGAGAGACACAGCATGAACGGGGGAGGGGCAGAGAGAGAGGGAGACACAGAATCCGAAGCAGCTCCAGGCTCTGAGCTGTCAGCACAAAACCCGACGCGGGGCTCAAACTCACAAACTGCAAGATCATGACCTGAGCCAAAGTCGGTAGCTCAACCGACTGAGCCACCCAGGAGCCCCAGAAAATGACTTTTAAATCTGCCAGCAAAGATGGAACAAAAACTGAAAATGTCAATCAACATGATTCTTAATTTTCTCTTTTTTTTAAGATTTAATTTTTAAGTAATCTCCACACCCAACATAGGGCTCGAACTCACAACCCCAAGATCAAGCATCATATCCTCCACGAACTGAGTCAGCCAGGCGCCCTGATTCTTAATGTTAAAGGTCTGTACGATTCTTGTAAAAGGCCAAAATTGAACTGGAATAATTAAGTAAGAAGGCTCTGGAACAGGCCTAGCTAACTAGCCTAATTCTTCATCAGGTCCATGAAGAAGTGCTGGTAGGTCACACCAAATGGACACTATAGTTTTGTCCATATGCTAGTCGAAAGGTGTTACACATATATAATTTTTAATATTTCAAAAAGTATATGGTCAACATGGGTGAAACTTGAAAACAGTATTCCAAATGAAAATCAGACCTGACACGCCACATGTCATGGGATTCTTTTTTAATGAAAAGTCCAGAATAAGCAAATCCATAGAGACAGAAAGGGACCTAAGGGGAGAGGCAGATGGGATGTGATACTCATGTATGTAGTATGTCTTTTGGGGATGATGAAAATGTTCTGGAATTAGACAGTGATAGTTGCATAACTTTGTGAATATACTAAAAACTATGAATTGTACACTTTAAAAAGGCACATCTTATGGTATGTGAATCATATCTCAATTTAAAAAAAGAAAAAGAAAGGCGTATGCTACAATTCACTACCAAGCGTGGATTCAGTTCTTTTCAACTGATCCTGTTGCCTCTATAACATAGTGAGTTAAAAGAATTCCCTTAGGATATCATTAAGACTTGGTGCCTGGGCAAGGCTCACAGAAAGGATCTCTATGGCTTGATGGCCAGGGTGGGCTAGCAGGGGACATACCTCCTTACTTTATGATGCAGGTCCCACACAGCCAATCCATAAACCCACAACCAGGTTAGATTTAGCCATGCATCCTCCAAACAACACCAAAAAACTCTGCTTTTAGTTAACAAATTTAAGTAAGTATGTCTGGACTTCCAGTGGGTGGATTTGGCCATCTGTGGTTTCAGAGCATTTCTGAGCTTTTGGTTCCAAGACCATGGCCTTGAACTCACGAGGATTGGGATCCTCTCCCAGAACTCCTGTCCACACCACTTTCCCGCAACTCTGTTGTCAGTGGGACTTTTGTCCATCTGATACCGTGTGAGTTACAGACAGGGCTTATCAGAGCCGGAAGGCAACTCAGAAGTTAATCACTCTGACTACCCTAATTCCCGCCTCCTACAATCACATTTAATGGATGAGGTCCAGAAAGGAGAAGGAGCCATCCATAGATTATCCCACAAATAAGTGAGGAAACTAGAATTAAGTTAAATTTCTGTGTCCCAGTTCCCAAAGCATATGTGGTTGTATATCCAATTACTTCTGTTGCAACATCAGCCTTAGTAACTCCAGTTGCAATTAAATGGTCTCCCACACAGTGAAAAGCAAATGGAAAGGCACCGTCCCAGCATCAAGACAAGGGTATTACCTCTTTCAGAATGCTCCAGACAACATAGCAATTTGAAAGCCATGCTCAGGCAGACACTGTGAGAACATACACCTTCTCCAAGTTTCCTAATGACTCCATAAACGTATCCTTGTTCATAGCTGCAGATGGAATTCGTAGGAGGGACCCAAGTATCTGCAGAGCAAATCTGACAGTCTCATAAAATCCAGCAGTAGAAAGGAAGCATTTTTCCTCTTCATCTCCTCTGTCAATGCAGCAGTTTCTCCTATGATCCAGATATTCATTCATTCATTCATTCATTCATTCATTCATTTAACCAACAAACACTTTCTGAACATCTACAGTGTGCCTGGCCCTGTGCTGGACAGTGAAACATGGAAATGGATCAAGATAAACCTGCCTTTAAGGAGCTCCCAATCTATTGGGAGATGCTCCTATATGGCCAGCACCGGCAGAAGGGAAAGGTAAGAGTCAGAGAGTTTATGCAAAAGACCATGGAGACACAGGTGAGGTCCTGATTCTGGCTTGTGGGTCAGGAAGGCTTCACAATGTTGATGGCATTTAAGCTGCGTCTTCAAAGTCTTCAAATGGCAGAGGGGGTAAAACTCTTATGACAGAGAACAGATGAGCAAAGGCACAAAGCATGAGGAACACGGTGTGTTCAGGAAAGGGGAGGAGACCAGGGTTTCTGGAATGTGGTACCTTGAGCTGTGTTATGTTGACCTGTCCTCAGTGAGTGTCCATCACTAAAATATGAGTTTCCTGGCGTCAGCTAGGGACTGTGCATTAGCCCATTCTGAATCTCCATCACCTAGCACGGTGCTTAGCACCTAGTCAGCACTCAGCAACCTTTTTCCAAGTAAATGGATAAGAGAAGAGTTAACATGTATTAGGCACTAACTACATGGCAGATGTTGTAATGAGTGCTTTAGATACATGAAATAAACCTGATGGATATGGTAGTATTATTATTCCTATTGTTAATATCCCCCTTTAACAGAAGAGATGACTAAGACACAGAAGCTTCACACAGCTGGAAAGAGGCCTATTTGATCTTCAGACCCAGGTCACCTTCTGCCAGATGATGAATGTCTTCTGCTGTTCTGGGTCTGTCTCTCCGCTACTCTAGGGGACAAGGCTGTGTCTAGTTCCTGCACTTTGCTCTCTGAAATGCTGCTCTGTCACTGTAGTGGGGATGAATGGTAGGAGAGGGAGGCAGGAGCCAGGTTGTAAAGAGCCTTGCCTGCTAGGCAGAGGGTCCCGGACTAGACTTCAGAGATGGTGGAAGGTTCAACACAAGCCAACAAACATGCTTGGTTCTTTCAGTACTTATCATGAGCCTTGCCATGGACTCTGAAGTCAGCACAGATTTCCTGGGAAGAAGAAAATAGAACCCCAAACTCCTTTGCTCTGTGTCAAAGTGGCACAATCAGATATCCAAGAAGTGGTGAGTAGGGCAAAAGCCATCATGGGTTAAGGCTTTCTCCATGTGATAGTCTCAAACATCTGGCTCCTTCCTATGCTCTAAATTTGGAACAACTACATATTCACTTCCTCCTAATCAAGATAAGCCCAAGACCGAGAATCCAGACAATTGTGCTAGGTCATTTAATTGCCTTCCTCTTGGAAACCTTGAGCTAGCCATAGGGAAATTCTCTGGCCAAGGCAAAGAATAAAGGTCAACACTACGTTGCATCCTGATGCCTTTTACAGACCCCAGGAGCCACAGGAGAAATCAATTCCAGTCAAACGAGTTGTGAATTTTTTTGTTTTTGTTTTTTCAGTGGAGTCAATATTTTAAGATTCTCCAAGTCATGGAAAAATATACACTAAGAACATGAAAACAACACTCACTGTCTCCAACAGCATAAAATTTACTTCTCATTGTTGTCTAAATAAAACCAGGCTAATTCCATCAGGAGGCTGTGTTCCTTAACCCACCATAAAATGATGTGTTATGAAATATTAATGGAAAAAATAGTATTACAAATGATTCCTACTTTTCCTGGCTGCCCACAATTTTGTTATTAACCATGCTTTCTTTTTTAAAGCTTTTTTTTTCTGACTATGAAAGTAATAGGTACTCATTGTTGAAATTTTGGAAAAGAAAAAGAAAAACAAAGTAACAATCGCTGCAACCCACTATTAAGTTATTTTTTAAACAAAAATTGAGGTCATAAAATCTGAAGTTTTTTTCATTTCTCATTTGTAAGTAGCATAATCCCATACACCGAGTATTCTTCAAATATGTCATTTTTATCAGATATATGAAATTGCTCACTGTGGAAGTGCCATAATTAATTGAGCCAGTTACCAGCCTGTGGACACCCGGGTTGTTCCCAGCCTTTTGATTTTATAAATCAATGTGTAAAATGTTCTCATGCAAATGTCTTTGTCTTTCTAAGAGTTTCTTTAGGAAGTAGAATGACTAAACCAAGGGGTATGAAAAACCTAAGGTTCTTGATAGATACTGCCAAATGGCCTTCCATTGTGTTCAACAAATATCTGTTGCGTGCCTAAATGCCAAGCGTGGTGCTGGGCACTGGGGATACCACAGTGAATGGGAGACAAACTTCCTGCCCTCCAGAGCTATATTCCAGTGATGGTACCGACGTAGCTTCCCACCAGCCATTTATGAGCATGCCTGGCTCATTCCCTCACCAGCGTGATGATCTGTTTATGAGTAAACCTTGAGTAACCCGACAGCCTAAAAGAGTTCTTTCAATTACTGGTTGAATTTGCTAGTTTTTGATTAACATACTTTCCCATATAGGTAGCAACCATCTCCATTTGTACATGTAAATTGCATGCTCACGTCCATTTTTGTATGATGTTTGTCTCCTCTCACTGGGAAAAGTTTTTCATATATTCTAGATGCCAACTTGCTGCGGCCATATTGTACACTTTTCATCTGCACTCTGGATATTTGTGGTGCTAACTTTCATTCATTTGGCAAATCCTGAGCACCTACCAGTATGGGGGGGTGGAGAGGTGGACAGAAACAGACATGGTCCCCTTGGGGGAGACAAACCTGCTTCGTGAGAGAATAAGACAAAGGACTGAGAGACGACATGCCCTTGCATGTCCCTGTTATGACTGAGGACATGAGTCTCAGGGACAACTCCTGAGAAGCAGAATCTGAGACAGGGAAGCATCCAGGGAGTGCTCTTCCTGGGAGTGAGGGGGCACCTACAGGGAGTGAGGGAGGCAGAAAGGGAAGGGAAAAGACTGGCAAGAGAATGTGCTCTCCTGTGAAGTCTCTCTCTGTCCTGGTCCTTGCTGGCGTGCTGGCTCGGAAGCATAACCTCCACAGCAGAGATTCCTTCCTTGAAGTGGGGGTGGGTGGCCTTTTGTGAACCCTGCCACCAAGTCAGACACTGGTTATGAGATGCTTCTGGAGGGTGGGGAATGTGGCCTCCCAGGTAGGTAGCTCCCCAGAAGAGGCAGCTGTGAGTGCCAGCAGTCAATGCTGCCGCAAGTTGGGGTGGGTGCAGGAGCCTGGCAAAGGGCATGTGGGTGCGGCCCTGTGGTGTGTCCCACACGTCAGAGAAGCTGAAAGGCCAGTGTGGCATGAGGGGCGAGGGTGGGGGGGCACCACGATCAGCCTTGCAGTTAGCAGAGATCAGTTTGGTTTCAGTGTGGAGAATGGACAGGGGAAGAGGGCAGAGAAGAACTGCACGGTCTGGTGAGTTTGGGGACTGCAAAACACACAATGCCCCACCTTGGGTCCCTTGGGACCATGATAAGCATGTCAAAGCCTCTGAGAAATCCTACAATACGGAAACCTGAGTAACTTTGCTCAGACCCACAATTCTCAAGAAATCACAGAGAAATCGATGAACAGAAGGGATATAGCATGACAATACAAAGGGTGAACTCCAATAGAGAGACAGAGGCCTGGACTACCGTAGTCCGGCACTTCTCTGCAGAGAAGTGGGTGTGTTGAAAGCATATTTAGGAATTAAAGACCACAGGACTTAAATTGAAGATTGGCTATGGAACAAGAGGGAGGGAAATGTCAAGAACGACTCGTACGTTTCTAATTTGAACATCTGGATGGTGACACATCACTCTTGGAGAAGGACAGGGTCTGTGATTGAGTAACGCGGGAGAGGACCGTGCATTTGAAAATAGATGTTACGCTCAATATTTTAACTTAGTAAATGCCAGCAAAACGTGGGGCATGGGCAGACCCCCTGATGAAAACACTTGGGTTCTCAATCCAGCTCCACCAACATGCAAGTCTATAACCCTGAGAAGATCCCTTCACCCCACTGAGCCTCAGTTTCCCCACCTGAAAAATGGAGATGATAAATCCTATTCTAACTACCTCATACGACTACCATTTGATCAAATAAAATAATAGAAATAAAAATACGTCCTAAATAGTAGAATGCAACCTAAACACAAGAGTGGTGTTAAGATTACGGCTAGCACTGTCTTTAGAGGTCACTTCAGCCGTAACACCCCAAGGACTCAAGTCAGAACAAGACACGATGTCAACAGACCCAGAGACATAAATCTAGGAGGTGGCTACATTATAAAGCTAATTACACAGATTTACGTGGAATCATCCCAATATGTTTTCAGGCAAGGAATTTTTTTTTGTCCGTTATTAATGTCTCTCTCTCTCCTCACTATCACTCAACCAGGGGCACCCCCACCCCACCAAAACCTGCTCTCAAGGTACCACCCACTGAGTGGCATTAAAGAGATAGCGCCAGGAAAACCTGACACGCGATCTTCCCAAAGATGCTTACCCAGCTCGCCCGCAGCACAGAAGCAAATCCTCTGACCGAGGCTGGAATCTGAACGGTGGGATTGGGGTCCAGGCAGCATACTCACAGAGGTACTGAGAGCGCAGTAAGCAGGTCACAAAGGACAAATGCTGGAGGAGTCCTCTGACCCGGCACACCTAGAGCAGTCAGGTTCATAGAAACAGAAAGTTAGAAGAGTGACTGTCAGGGGTGAGGCGGGGATTGGAGGAGAGGTGGGGGGAGAGGCGGGGACTGGAGAAGGGATGGGGGGTGGGGGGTACGGAGAGTGGGGGAGAATGGAATAATGGAGAGTCAGTGTTTAATGGGTACAGAATTTCAGCTGTGCAAGGTGGAAAGCGGTCTGGAGATGGATCATGGTGATGGTTGCCCAATAATGTGGATGTACTTAATACTTGGAGCTGTGCACTTAGAAACGGTTAGGATGGTGAATTTTGCGTCCTATTTTACCATAATAATAATAATAACGTGTAGAGGAGGTTCAAAGTCACATCCTTATACATTTGTCAAACCCATAGAATGTACAACAGTAAGAGAGAAGCCTCATGTAAACTACTGACTTTGGTGATGAGGTGCCCATGCAGGTGTCTCGGTTGTAACAAAGGTAGCACTCTGGTGCCAGACGGTGGGGGAGGCCGTGCAGGGGCAGGAGGTTTATGGGAACTCTCTATCTTCTGCTCAATTTTGCTGTGAATCTAAAACTGCTCTAAACAATAAAAGTATTTTTAATAATAATAATAATAATAAAGTGGTACCTAGATGGTTTGTAGCGCTTACCCTGTACTCAAGCAATCATTCCAGAAAGGGACTCCACACGCACGCACACGCACGTCAAGACCACGCACGCATGCACGACCTTCCCACGCACGCATGCGCGTTACGCCCACGCACGCGCGTCACGCCCATGCACGGACGCGCGTCGCACACGCGACACTCCTGTTATGCGCGTGCACGCACGTCACGCCCGTGCACGCACGTCACGCCCACGCTTGCACGTCACGCCCACGCGCACACACACGTCATGCACGTGCGCACAGCCCTGCCTACCCTTCGCTCTCAGCTAGGCAAGTAGGACTGGTCCTAGTCGTTTGGGCTCGTTTGGGGTTCGCTCTGGAGCTTTTAATATCCAAAGGAATCTTTGTTCTCGCCATGGAGCCATTGCTCATCTCATTTAGCTCTTACGTAAGATATGCTTTGGATCTGATATGTGGGGGAAAAAAAACATTACCCATTTTACTCGTTTTGAATAAGCTAAAAATAACCATCCTCCCCATTTCCTGGAGCCAATAAAGACTGCTTGGAATGAATAGAGGAAAGAAAGACACGGAATGTGAAAAAGAGCCGAGTCTGGGCATACAGAAACCTGGGTTCAAAGCCTGGCTCTGCCCCTCGTCTGTTGTGCGACTCAGACAAGTCACTCGGGCACCTCATCCACCAAATGAGAAGGTTGTGCCGGAACCTCTGGCCTTTGAGATGCCTGCGGCTCTGACATCCTGCTTTTCTGTGAAAAATAAGACGGGGAGTTGAAGCATCTTATTTTGCTAGCCATCCAGGAGATGAGTCATTTTTATTATTCAGAAACTTTTCCAAATTAATTTTGACGTGGTCCTGTGTGGTAAGAAATAGCTAATGTCTTCTCTCCTCCCGTTCCTGTTCTAGTGTCTAGAAATAGTCATTCAGACTCACGGTCTCCCCTTTTCAACTCCTGCCACCCTCCCTGCCGTGCAGTTTCTGACTCCCCTATCCTTTGTAACTGATCCTGTCAAGGTCACCGTCACCTCCTGTGGTCGAATCAACAGGCATGTCCCAGTCCTTTTCCTACCTTGACTTCTTCTCAGGAACATTTCGCCATAGGTGACCATCTCTCTTTCTTGAGATACTCTCTTCCCTAGGGCTGAGAGGGAAAATGACTTTGCCCTCGCAGAGCCCTGAGTGCCAACGCCAGGATTTGTACCCATGATGTTAGTGCCAAAGCCTGGGCCTCAATGCTGCAGGTACCATGTCAGCATTTTCAGTGATTTGCCTTCCCGCTGGGATCATTTTGCCACCACATTCTAGATTCTCCAGGTGATTCAGTCCTTCACTCATTCATCAATGACTTGTCAACAGCCAACTCTTTACCAGGCACCAGATGATGAGATGGGGGTATAGCCAGACCAGCATGACCCCCGCTCTCCCAGCATTTATAATTCAGTAGAAGAGTCAGGCATTAAACAGGTAAGTACAAGATACGTGTATAAATACAAACATGATGAGTTCTCGGAATGAAAGTACCAGATGCTGTGAGAGATGAGAACAAGGGGGACAGACAGGATGTGGGCAAATGCCACTTGGAGAGAGTGACAATGACAGGAGAAGGAGCTGGCAGAAAGGATAGAGAGGGTGGGAGCTCACTGGGCAGAGGAGACAGCACACCCCTATTGGGGCCTGGTGGGGGTGGCATTTTGGAAGGGGTACCTGGGGGACTAGGCCTTGTCATTACCAACAGCCTCCTACTTTTACTTAGATGGAGGTTTTGGAGTGGCTTGGGGAAGCCGATGAAGACTCTGGAGGAACTAAGCCCTTCCCGTGCCTCCCCCTGCTCCCCATGAACACCACCCCTGGGGCCAGGTCCAGAGGAGGCCACGGCTGGACCATTTCAGGGCCTACAAGGGGCCAGAGTGAGTGAGAGAGCAGAGCGATGGGCAGAGGGGGTCAGGCAGGGTCGGCTCCCACAAGGCCTTGGGGGACACCCTGAGGAGGCCTGCAGCTCATGCTGCAGGAAAAACACTGATGATCCGTGGAGACTTGGCAGGGTGGGCGGGGAGTCGGGGGGGCAGAAGGGTAGCTTATGCTGACCCTGCTTATTTCCAGCAGGCATAGAATCAGAAATATTTTGCCATAGCCGAGGTAATAAAACTGTTTCTCTCAGCTTCCTTGTGGAGGGCAAGCGCTCGTATCATTACAAAGCCCTCAGAGCCCTCGGAGGTGACCTGGTCCCCCTCTTCCACGCACAGATGAGGAACCCGAGGCTGGCGAGCTGTAGGGACTCCCTGGCAGGCTCATGCGACCAGTAACCGGCACAGGTAGAGCTGAAACTTTGTCTGCCTGGCTCCAAAGCCCCTCACCTTGTCCATGAGGCACCTTGGGATGCCACCTGGACCAGCCCACTTTGTCTTGCAGGTGAGGAAATGGAGACTCAAGGGCTGGGACCTGATCCCCAGAGGCCTGGCCCTGCTGCTTCCCCTGCTCCAAGCTGCCTCCTTTTGGGGTGGCAGAAGAGAACGTGTCCCTAAAGAAAGGCCATAATCACGTGGCTGTGAACAAAGCAGTGTCCCTAACGGTGTCCCTGTGGTAGGGAGCAGTGCAGGGCCCCAGGGGAGGAGGAGAGCTGCCGCCCCGAGCAGCTGGTGTGGGAGCTGGAGTGGCTGCCTGCCACCCCCTCTCCCAGGAACATAAAACTCAGGAACGCGCGTTGGGCAGGAGCCCGTGGGAACAGTCCTGCGCTCCCCTCTCCAGGGGCCGCCGCAGCCACTGATTATGCTCCCAGCAAAATTCTGGCCCAACGACTCTGTCGTACAGAGAGCTGGCGCCGGGCGGGCTGCCACGAGGGGCTCACGGCAAGTCCACCAGGTCCAGGGCCTGTACCTCTAACCCCACAGAGACCACGTCTCCCAGGGTCCACACTCTGACCCTGGAAATCTGGAGCTAGTTAGGGGAATTTGGACAGATGTTGCTCTTTCCAGTTTCCTGTGGAAATTCAGCAAAACCAGGAGGCATCTCACTCAGGGGAGGAGATGAGATATGGGAGGAAAACTGAAGAAATAAACACATGAGGCATTTGTTTGCAAAGCAGTTGTCCCTTTATGGCTCGGGGCTGGTCAGAAGAACGGTCTCCTCCAGCAGAGGCACTTGACAGCAAAGCAGGACCCCGGCCAGCCAGGGTGCCCACAGTGGTGAGCCCGGCCTACACACGCTTGGTGCTTGCACCCTCCTGAGCCCTTGCACAGGCTGTTCCTGTGTTCACAATGCCCTTCCTTACCTTCTCTTTCTAGAGAACCTCCCAACCCTCATGGGCCAACCGGGGCTCCCTGCCTCCCACCTTTCCAGGCCACAGTGGTGGCTGCTCCTCTGGGTTCACCCTTCACCCTGGAAACAGTTTCACAGGGATCTTGTTACCGTGGGCTTGGAAGGTAGTTTGTTGTTACATCTGTCTCCCCTGCGAGCCTTCAAGCCTTTGGCAGGTGCTCTACCTAATCAGCCTGTACAGAAGACCCCTGTAAATCTTGGGGGACAGATGGGGTGGGGAGAGAGAAATGGAAGGAGGGAAGGAAAGACGTAGGAAGAAGAAAGGCGGAAATACGGATTTCTTCAGGATATTTGCAAACCCCTAATGCTTCCTGATTGACTTGAGCCAACACCTGCCTCTCAGAATTAACATGCCTCCAGAAAATTCCACCATTAGGCTAGAATAACACTGACCTGAGCACCACAAATAACAGTGGTGTAAAGGAGATAGGAGATCATTTCTCACTCACATGAAAGTCATACTGAGTATGGAGAGGCTGCTCTTCGAAGTCATCACAGGCCCAAGCTCCTCAGTTCCATTGCTCTGCCATTCTAGGGATGTTGTACGCATACTGGTGGTCCAAGATGGCGCACCACCACATCCCCAGTCACGGGAGGGGCAAAGGGCAAGGGAAAGTACACTCCTCCCTTGCAAGGCGTGACTGGATTTTGGGTGCATCAGTCCCCTCACCGCCTAGGGCCATGCCTAGTGCAAGGCAGGCTGGGATTTGTGGTCTAGTGCTGAGCATCTGTATGCCAGGGTGAAAGTTCCATTTTAGTGTAAGAGAGGGGAAATGGATTTTGGAAACAACCAGAAATCTTTCCAAAATAACAATTGACAAAGGTTTTATTATTTATTTATTTATTTATTTTTTAAGTTTATTCATTTTTGAGAGAGAGAGAGAGAGGGAGACACAAAATCCAAAGCAGGCTTCAGGCTCTGAGCTGTCAGCACAGACCCCGACTCAGATCTCGAAGTCACAAACCACGAGATCATGACCTGAGCCGAAGTCAGATGCTTAACCGACTGAGCCATCCCAGAGCGCCCCCCCCCTCCTTTTTAAAAACATATTTCAAAGCCACGGTATTTTCATGATATATTTGTCCATCTCAACAAACCTGTGAAGAAATTGAGGCTCAGGGGTGGAAACACCTTTGGGTGAAGGCACTATGAGTAGTGAAGGAATGGAACAAAAACCTGAATATGTGGTCTAAGTTGGTGTTTCAGTTTAAAACCTCTCAAATACTAAAAAGAGGAGAAAGAAGCTATAACTGGGCAGCTCTTTATAGGGAGAAGATCTGGGGATCTGAGGTGAACCCCAGCTCTGTATCTGATATTATATGTCTGTCCCCACAGCTACCTTAATTGAGGCTAATGTCCAGAACAAATAGATGAGTGGTCATCCTCCCCCAAGCTGGTCAAACTGTACCCGGAATGCTGTGTTCTGGAAGCCAGCCCTTAACAGGAACGCCAAGAAACAGAAAGACGTCTGGAGGCGAGATAGGCTGGGGTCTGGACACCCTGTCCTGTGAAGAAAGAATCACAGCTAAACACCATGGAGAAGGGCAAAATCTGGGTTATGTAACTCCTTATCTTCCCATCTCTGTCACAGTGAGGGCTAAGTGATCTCATCTGGGTGGCTCTGAGGAGCAGGACAAGGGCCAGTGGTTGTAAGTCACTGGGAGGCAGAGCCACTAGTGCAAAGACAAGGAGGTAAAGAGAGTGGAGTAATGACGCAGGTGTGGCCGGTGTGGCAGGTGGGGAGGCCTTGCTGTCAGAGGGCTCTCAAGCAGGGATGGAGATGCTGCGGAGAGGACTCTTCTAAGGCAGAAGTGTTTACCTGGAAGCTCCTGAGGGCATGTGCAGTCCGGTGTGTGTGTGCCCGGCAACCGCATGTGTGTGCACGTGTGTGCTTCCCTGTGTACAGGGGCCATCGCTTCCTTGAGATTCTCAGAGGCGTCCGTGACCCGAGCAGGATTCCGTGGACTGGACCACCGGGCACCTCCAGGGCCCCTGGCCACTCTAAGATCCCCTGGCCCCAAGCTAGGAGCACAAACATCCCCAGTGAGGAGGGATAAGGAAGAATTCAGTGGCCTCAGGAAAGGGGGGGGGGGCTATCTGGGACTGAAGATGGCACTACGAGTATGCCCCCTGGGAGATGCCATGAAGTCTGACTATACAAGCCTCACTTGGCAAGCTTGGAGCAGACGTTCCTCCCCCTCCTAAGGCTGGAGTGGCCCAGCACCCCACTGCAAAGAATCCAGTGATCCTACATTTGTCACACACTAGGTGGGGAGACTGACACAAGGACCAGCCACATCAGTTGTGGGGCTCAGTGCCAAATGAAAATTGCAGCTCCCTCTTTCAAAAGGTATTAAGAGTTTCATGATGGTAACAGTAGAGCATTAAACCAAGTGGAGCCCTTCAGTTGGGGGGGTGGGTAGTGAACAAGTCAAATGCCCAAGAAGCTGGCCTGATCAGATCAGAGACAGTCCAACAATGAGTTAGAAGCTCAACTCAGTCTAAAGCTCAGGCCTCCCGAGCCCCACCCCATCCCTAGTCCTCTTTTCATCACATCCCACCCCCTCATCCTCACCCTCTAGCTTGGCTGCCTCTGGAGATCTAGCTACAACCAGGCCGTGTGGTACCAGGGGAGGGAAGAGTAGTGAGGGCCTCGTGGGCTCCTCATACCCCGAAGTCTCTGGTTCTATCATGTTGGGCAAGAGAGGCCTGACCTTTCCTGGGCTTGAAAGTTCCTCCGGGTCTGTGGGTTCAGCCCACCTGAGCAGTCCCATGCCACGCTCAGCTGATGGTGCAGGGGTGGGAGGCAGTGCCAAGGAGGGGGAAGGCGGCCCCAAAGACAAGCTCTGGAAACCTCACAAGTTCACACCTGCTCTGTCCGGGACCACCGGCAGCAGTTAGGGCCAGGTCATTCTTTCCACTAACCAACAGAGCTTGGGGAGTGGTTGAACACTGTCGTGGTCATATTCGCTTTTAGAAAGACTTTGCTGCCAAGTGGGGAGAAGGAGAAATTGAGATAGCAGGTCTGCAAAGAGGCCACTTAATGGTCTATTCCATGGATCAGGGAAGAGAGGCTATGGGGGTTGAACTGAGACAATAGAAATGGGAAGGAGGGAGAAGACTGGCTTGGGAGACGGTGGGTAGGACTGAGAGCCTTTCAGTACCCCTTGGATGTGGGGAGTGAGTCTGGAGGTGACCCCAGCTTTCTGGCTTACGTGGCTGAATAAATGGTACTGCTGTTCAGTGAGAGAGGTGTAGCAGGACACTTGGTTCCAACTGGCTGACCTTGGTTACAATCAAACTGACCTTTACCAAAAGGAAAAAGGGAGCACACTGGCTAATAAGACTGAACAGTGTGAGAGTAGAGTTCACTCACTCACTTCATTCACAGCAAGATCCAGGACCTCAAACCACATCATCAGTATATTCTCTCTCCTTCTCTTGGCTCAGGTACTCTGTGCTGACTGTCCTTGATGACTCCTCTTGCATTGTCACAGGATGGCCAGCAGCCTCATGGTCACAAGATGGCTGCCAACACCTCTCTGAGCTATATCCTTCTAGGTTTAAATCAAATAGAAGTAAACAAGAGCTTGTGTCTGAGCATCTCCACGAAAGTTCTGAGATTCACTCTGGTCAGACCGGTTTAGATCACACGCTGACCCTTGAGCCGGTGGTTGTGCTCACTGACTTGGACCTCACGCGTGAGCTCTCCTGGAACTATGTGGACCAGAGAGACTAAGAGGGGAAGGGGCAGATCCCAAAGAAACACGGTGGCTCTTGCCAGAGTGAAGGGAAACGTGCCAAGGAGACAAACCACATCTTCCAGCTTTGTGGACAGCACGGAAAGAGCAGGCTGGGGGAAGAAAAGACCCGAGTGTGGGCTGGAATGAGTTGTGCGGCAGCGTTGGCACAACCACGGGGAAGTGCTCAGCAGGCGGAAGGGTGGGGGAAGACCCAGAGTGCAGGCGGTGAGAGATAGGCCTCAGAGGGCAGGCAGCGCTGTGGACTTTGGAGCCATTCTGGACCCCCTGCCTCAGGAACAGCAAGTCCGGCCTGTCACGAAGGTCTCTCCGTCCCTTCGCGCTTCGGGATTTGGCGGCAGAGCGGCGGCTGCTGTCCTGCGCCAGCTCCATCTGACTACACTAGGTGGCTTTGTACCCTCCTCTCCCTTGGTTGATATCAGGACGTGAATATGTTTGACGGTGACATGAGCCACTGATGCTGCAAAGGAACAAGATGCATGCCAGGCCTCGGTGCCAGGCCATGATGTAAGACAGCCAGGGTCCTTCGGGGCTGATGAGCGTGCACAGGGGACCACAGGCTGACCCCTCCCTAGGAGTCAGAGGGACAAATAACTCCAAAGGGGGGGTGATGTTGGTGACTCCTCTTGCCTGCCTCTCTCTCTCTCTCTCTCTCTCTCTCTTTTAAATGTTTTTTTATTTGGGAGAGAGAGGGTGAGTGGGGGAGGGACAGAAAGAGAGGGAGACAGAGGATCTGAAGCAGGCTCTGAGCTGTCAGCAGAGAGCCCGATGCAGGGCTCGAACTCATGAACAGTGAGATCATGACCTGAGCCAAAGTAGGAAGCTTAGCCGACTGAGCCACCCAGGCGCCTCCCCTCTTGCCTCTCTTCAGCTGGTGGGCCTTTTGCTCTTGTCCTTTCTCCTCTTCCTTGAATGAAGACAAAGGGAATACTTAGTGGGAGGTGGGGGGGTAGGGAGACAGCCATCTTGCAACCACAGTGTGACAGGGATGTGCTAAGCATGGCCGTGTGGAAAGACGGAATGAGCCTCCCCCACTAACAGTACCGTGAAGCCTCCCTATCAGCCCCAAAATGCCTAATTCTAGGCATCCTCTCACATAAGAAAAATAAAGCCTTGAATTTTATTAAGCCACTGTTTTTCAGGTTTCTGACACTTGCAGCTGAATACAAGTAAGTCCTAACTGGATAGACCCAGGTAACAGTCAGCATTAAAGCCAGGCCTGTGTTTGAGGTCTTCCAGGGAGAACATGCAGGGTCACAAGAGGATCCCATGGGATCCCGGGAAATGTGGCTCAAGGATGTTGGAGAGGAAGTCTGGAGTGGATGGGGAGCTAAGAAATGTGGTACAGTGGCCAGAGCCACGAGAGGAGACAATTCCAACAGGAGGCAGGGACAGAGCAGGCCAAATGTAGTGGTGAGATGCAGGGACACGGGGAAGAAACTTTGCAAGGGATTTAGTATATGAGAGGCCCTTGACCTGTCAGGAGAGGTTCAGTGCAGGGTTGGGGACAGAAGCCAAACCACACAGCGTGATAGACTCCCAGGCTTTGGGCAGCTCACTCATGGGGGAGGGGCGCTTGTGGAAGGATGATGCAATGGGAGGAAGCGGCCCCTGGGCCAGCTGCTGTCCTGTCCTCACTGCAAAGACCATTTCCCCTCTTTCATCCAGGATGAAGTCTAAACTCTTCAGCCTGGCGTCCAACCCCACCAAGATGTGGACCCAGTCAGGACCTGGCTCACCTTCCCAGCCTCCCTCCCCCACATTCCAGCAACACCGCTCCCCACTGTCCCTGGCCCCACCGCCCCCTCCTTGGACCACCCTCCCCTCCCAATTGATGGCCTGCTCAGCCTTTCAAGATGGCACAGGTTGCACCCTTCTATGATTAAGATAAGATCATTTCCTTTTTTGGGCTCCTCCCATCCCTCTGTGTCCACCTTGAAACATGACTGCCCGAGTCCAAGCAGGGTTTGCTCACTGGGGTAGGGACAGTGTCTGGTTGTCTGGCACATGTAGAGGCCAGTAGCCTTGGCCTTGGCGAGTCGTCCTGGGCCGGTGACGGTACGCCTTCCATGAAGCTCCCAGGGCAAGGGGAACATGCGAGCATCCTCAGGTCCACATCTGTCCCTTCCACTCCCACATCGCTGGCTTCTGAGAGCTCCAGAAGGGAGCAGAGCAATCAGCAGAGAAGCGCAAGGGCTTTCTTCCCTTCTCCTCTCTGGAGACTTTCCAGAGGGCAGCTGCATCCTTTCTCTTGTTTTAGAAGGGGAAGATGCGATTGTGACCAAATTTAGAAAACACCAAAAATTAAAATAAAACACAACCCATATTTAAAATCCATTTTGACAGCTCCACCCCGCTAAAAGGAGCATCTCTTCTGAGCAACATGGGTGAGGGCTCAGCAGCAGAAGTGACAGCACGGCAGGCTGTGATGTCACCAGCTTGGAGGTCGCTGGGGAGAGGGGGTTCTTCTCACCAGAGATGGACAGGCCTGTCCCACCAGCACAGGGGTGGGATGATGAGAGCCCAGGGGGAGGTGGGGCTGGCATGAGGCAGATGCACACAAATTCAAGGAAGCAGCTTCTTGTTCCTGCCAATAGCTGGGGAGGAAGGATGCTTCTGGAAACCACCTCGGAGACCAACCACAGTGGATGGGCCCCTCCTTAGCACAGTGCTACTTTTAGCACATTGTTCTGCTGTGTTTTATAAGGAACAGAGGGAAACCCAGGGAACCAAACAGTGTCGCTCACCTCATACAATAAACATAGCAACCAGGTACTGGGTGAGTGCTACATGCCAGGAGCTGAGCTAGGTGGTTGGTCGTTTTGATTTTGATGTTGATGTTGTTGTTGTCATTTTTAATATCGTTGCCAGGAATTCTACATGAGTTACGTTGCCTCCGAGTGATTGTTATAAGGGGGAAAAAGGTCTTCGTGAGACAGAATGAAGGAGATGAATTTATCAGGAACAACCGTAAAGGCTTCTTTTGCAGGTATGGCATTCAACAGGCAGTTTTAGTAAGTTGTCAGGAAAGCTACTGTGTCTTCTGGATATATTAATAAAGACAAAGAGGCCAGATGAAGGGAGGTGATATCTTGATGAATTCCATCCCTATCAGTCCCAATGAGACCTGTAATCTCTGAGTCTCAGTTTCTTCCCCTATAAATTAGACCTAGAAAATATCTCCTTCGAAGGGTTGTTGTGAAGAATAAACAAAGTCATGCATGAAAAGCAACCGGTGCAATGTCTTGCAAGCAGTGCACACTTTTTTTTTTAATAAAGAGCGATGATCATAACTGTAATTATAAACGTTGGCATTCAAAAATGGAGTTTAGGTTTTCTCCCAGAAGCGGGAAGAATCTGGAGATGCGTCTTGTCTTCACACATCTGAATCCTTGGTACAGGCAAGAGGAAGGAGACTAGCTGTGCTTTTCTCCAGAGGACAGAACCAGGTTCACATGGCAAAAGCTAATTTTGAGCCAATTCCACCCAAACAAATGGAATGGTGGGGACAAAGAAAGACTGGAAGGAAAAACTTCCAAATGGTGCCATCTCTGGGTAGCCAGAAGTTAGCTGATTTCTTTATATTCTTGCATAGTTTCTAAATTTTCAGCTAAGCATATATCTTCCTAATAATCTGGAAAAAGTAAAGTGTTAGGGAGGAGGGGGGAGACAATCTATGTCAAGAATGTGATAGCAGGAGGGGCACCTGGGTGGCTCAGTTGGTTAAGCATCTGACTTCGGCTCAGGTCATGATCTCGCAGTTTGTGAGTTTGAGCACCACATCAGGCTCTGTGCTGACAGCTCAGAGCCTGGAGCCTGCTTCAGATTCTGTCTGTCTGTCTCTCTCTCTCTGCCCCTCCCCTGCTCACTCTCCATCTCTCTCTTTCTCTCTCTCAAAAATAAATAAACATTAAAAAATTTTTAAAAAAGATATGGTAGGAAAGAGAGTCTAGACTCCACTTGAGATTCTACCAAATATGAGTCTCATTTCCAGGCCTCAAAAAAACTGAAATCCATTCACCATCAGAGTGTGGCAGGGTTGAGCCTTCCCTCAACTTGAAATTAAGGAAACAGCCTGAGTTAAATCTAAAAGAAGAGCAAGGGTGGGTGATGAGACAGACCTTGGAACGGGCAGCAGCTGATGTGGGTTCTGGTCCCAGCCTCATCTCCCCTCTCTGTGTGATGCAGGGTAAGCCCCTTCCCTCCCTGGACCTCGGGGTTCTCATCTACAATTTCAAGGGCTCGGACACAATGGGTTCTAAGCTGTTTTCCAGCTCAGAATTGGCAGCTGAAAGCCATAGGCTCTCGGCCATACTTTCTCAAAGTCTCCATGGCCCAATGGACCTCAGAAAGTCTTTCAACCCCACTGTTCTACCCCTGCCTTTAATAAAGCCACATCTGGAGTGTATCTCCTCTGTTCCCTGTTTTGTACAGTTCTTCACAGCTGGATCCCCATAAATCAATTTGTTCTGCATACAAGTTCCCAGAACTGTCCAGAATCTTACCCAGAAAGGGCAGTTTTATTTCCCTTCAGCTTCTGGTTCCAAAAGGAGTTTCCTAAGCCCATTCCATGTGAGGACAGGCTCCCCAGGTCTTTCCAACCCCATGGCCAGCTGGGGTTTTGCAGAGTAGCCCAGACTCACACTCCCCTCCCCTACCTGTGGGTGCAGAGGATGAACCAGCCTGGGAGCCTGCTTCCTGGCCCCTCTTAGGATGCGGTGCCCCCACCGTACAGTGAAAAGACTGGACTAAAATGACCCCCCAAGCCTCCTGCAGTTCTTGAGTTCAAAGTTTTCCCACAGATGAATAATGAGAAGAGATGAGTTGAAAAGTTAACTTCCCTATGGATGGAGGGGGAGGGAGACTGGGGAGCCTCTGAGGACTTCTTTTGCTCATTCATTCAGCCACAAGGCAGCAAACAGCACAGAATCCAGGACTTTTACGAAGAGCAACTGTTATTCTTGGGCAGAGGTCTGAGATACTCCTTATTGTTTCTGACGGCTGGCCTGGTACCCAGCATGTCTTAGTACAAGCAACTCTCAATGTTTGGTCAGCAAATGGTCCCCGAGCACCTGTTCAGCTGGGTGCTTTATGCTCCCAGCTTTGCCCACCTCATCTCGTTTAATGCCCACGACCCCCTGAGAGTTAGGTACTGGCACTGCCTCTATTTTACAGAGGAGGACTTGTGGTTCAGAGGGGTTAGGTTACTTGCCCAAAGTCACAGAGCTAGCAAGTGACCAATCAGAATTTATATACGGGTCTGTCATTCTACAAATTCCAACCTCTTTTAAATCTAGCCAGCCAAATAAAGCCAAATCTAGGTCCCTAATTGTTTTCCTGCTAACAAGAGTTTGGACTGAGAATTCATTTGGGAGAATTTTTAAAGATAATCTTTCCCAAATGTACTTAGTTAGCAGAAGTACTTTGCTTAAAAAGCTGAATAGTACTCAAGGTTTATAATAAAATCAGCAGTCCCCTGCCCCTCCCCACCCCCACCCCATCCAGATCTGGCTCCCAGGCTCAACATTTCAAGCTATTTCTTCCAGTATTTGCCTCCGTATTTCAGATAACATAGCAGCCCTACTTTCTCGTGATTTTTCTGTTTTAGATCATTATTATTGACTTCCTGTTATGGAAAATGAAGGTTGCCTTACACCATTTCTCCCAGTCTTGCTGCCATATACACAGACACGCATGCACAGCTCCACCCTGCCCCACAGCCCCTGATGTGATTTTATTGCCCTCAGAGCATCTGGGACAACCTAAGCTCGCCTAGACCTCTCTGCAGCAATGGTGAACAGAGTCTTGACCTTTGGTTAAATGGAGCAGATGTAATGCAAACGTTTATCTTCCCTACTCCCAGAACTCCAGTGGAAGCCACATCCCATCAGAATGGTTTGAAGAAATGAGGCTGGCTGGCCTGGAACAGAGAAGACTTGGACATATATCCTCTCTCCTTGAATCTCTGAGAGGCAGACACACTGGGTGGCCTCCCAGGGAGATCCAGAACAATAAGGGAACCTTCAGGGAGACAATTTCAGCTTCATAAGCCATTTGAGAAAAGAATGGCCTGAAAAGGGAGGAGCATCCCTCCCAGGGGCTGTGGACAAGCCAGTGTCTCTGACCACAGACTGGGGACGAGGAGCGAGTCCTGCATCAGCAGTGAGTTGAACATAGGACTTCTACAGTCCCTTCAAATTCCATAACCCAGTAGTTTGCTTCCTTTTGTAACAGTTGGCAATTAAACTCTGGGGCTGAGTTGCAATCACTCTTGAGTTAATAACCAGAGCTGCCCAATAGACACACCCTTCTGGCAATTTCTTTTTGGGATACTGAAATAACTGTCTTAATTCTAATGAGCAATCACTTCCACTGACCCTTGCCTTGTAAAAGAAGGTTCAAGATGACTCACAGAGGAATCATGACATAGCAGATGTGACAAAACTCTCCGCCCCATGGGTTTCAAGCACTCTGAAGACAGAAACATGCTGGATGGAGTGATTGCAGCTGCCCTGCCCATAGGCTGTGGGCCTCCCCGGCTCTGCAGCAAGAATCTCATGGCAGAGACTGCAGAAGTACCCCCAAACCCAGTTTTGCTGCCTTTGAAAGAGAGAGGGGGCAGGCTGTATGGACAAAAGGGCTTGCACCCGGACAGCTGGCCGTGAAGGAACCGGTCGGAACCTTCGGCCACTCTGCGCTTGGGACTGCGTCCCCGGGTTTGTTCCCGGACTTGGCACCTTCAAAAGAAATGAGCTTGCCCAGAGACAGGAGTCCACCGTGACCTCCTGAACTTTCCAAGCAGGACAGACTCAGTAATTCTCACGCCATAAGTAACTGGCAGTGTGGCGTAACTGGACCAGGAGTGAAGGGGGCCCTGCGGGCAGGGGCTGTTGGGTGGGTCATCCCTCCTCTGGGGGAGGCAGAGGACAGAGCTCAGATAGCTGAGCTCAGATCCCAGCACTGCCACCTATCAGCTGTGTGGCCTTAGATGAATTCCCTACTCTCTGTGAGTCTCGGTGTCCTCACATTTAAAAGGGGCACAGGGAGGGGAGGACTAACACCTACCTCACTGGGTGTTTTGAGAATTAAATTAGATCATTTACATGAACTGTTTAGAGCACAGCCCACCTCATGGAATAATAATAAGAATTATTATTATTATTAGTAGTAGTAGTAGTATTAGCAGCAGCAGCAGCAGCAGCAAACAGGAGACAGCAATCCTTACCCAGATGACTTTGTAGGATCAAACAAAATAATACCCTTGAGGGGCACCTGGGTGGCTCAGTTGGTTGAGCGACTTTGGCTCAGGTCATGATCTCGAGGTCCCTGAGTTCTAGCCCACATTGGGCTCCCTGCTGTCACTATGGAGTCTGCTTCAGATCCTCTGTCTCCCTCTCTCTCTGCCCCGCCCCTACTTGTGCTCTCACTCTCTCAAAAATAAACAAACACTAAAAAAAAATAATGCCCTTGAAAACAGAACTCTAAAGTTGTGTATAAGTATGAGAAATCTAGTGTGTAGTGCATTAAACCTCACAAACATTAGGAGACTGAAGAGGCCAGTATTTCCCACCCTGCTTGTTAAATAAACATTGTAGCTGTGGTACAACCAGCCATGTAGCAAGGTCTTTAGAACTTTTTATCAAGATTGGTAACTAATTTTATTTTATAATTTCACACAATATATTAAAGCCAATGTTTGAAGATACGACTTTTTTTTAATAGAATACCAATTTAACACTTTAAGAAAAACACACCCAGACCAAATTTAGAACACAGGGGACTGGATGGAATGACGGAATGGCAAAGAAAGTGCCGTCCCTAACTTGCTGTGTGACCTCAGGCAAAACCCTTTCCCTGCCTGGCCTCAGTTCTGCCATTGGCTACCTTGGGCACGGAGTGACCTCTGGGCGCCTTCCAGGTCTGCATCCTGTGGACCCATGAGTTGGAGGATTTTTAGACCAATAGACTCGGCCTCAAGTAAAGCTGTGGTATGTTTCCTGAACTGACACCACCATCTGGCGTGTGTGTGAGGGTAAGACACTAGTGACTGGCCAACCTGGAGCTTTCTGCCCTCTTTCTTTTTCTCGCTTGAACATCTGGCCACTCCAAATATGGCCCACAGACCAGCAGCCTTGGCATCATCCCGGAGCTCGTAAGAAATATACAACGTCCAGGCCCAACCCGGACCTACTCAACATGAATCTACCTTTTACCAAGCTTCCAGGTGATCCTGTGCACATGCAAGTGTGAGAAGCACTGTTTTCACAGGCAGAAAGAAGGAAGCTAGTTAGTGCAGGCAATTTAAGTTGAACACATACTCAACCCTTAAAGAAATCTGGAATTGACTCACATACATAAAATAAATCCTTCCCTAATGATGTCTAAGGGGTTCATCATGTGATGAAGATTTCGTTTCTTGGGAATGTTTACAAGTTTTCAAAAAGGACCCTTCTTGAATGGTATAAGCAGGCATCTGATGACAAACATGGCGTCCCTGAACTTGATTTTCAAATGCGCCTGCACTGTCTGCATTGTTGTTAAGGTAATGACCACACTGGTGGGTATGTTTCCAGAAATTCAACATGAACTCGGCCACTCTGAGCTCCCAGCGGCCATCCTCAGGTTCTATCCGCTTGGCCTCATCACAACACGGCAGCGGACTTCTTCAAAGCCAGCTAGAGAATTTCTCTCAGCAGGTGACCTCTAGGAGCTGAGGCTGTCAGTCTTATAAGCACAAAGATCCAAATTCTGCCCACAAATAGTGGGCTTAGAAGAAGACTCCAGGCCTCAGAAAAGACAGCAGCCCTGACAGATCCTCAATTTCAGCCCATGAGCCCAGAGCAGAGAAGCCAGCTAAGTGATGCCCAGGCTAACAACCTACAGGGAAATGAGGGCTATTGTAAGCCACTGGGTTTGTGGTGGTTTGTTACACAACAACAGGAAACTAATACAGGTTTTGGTACTCAGAAGTGAGACAATGCTGTAACAGATATCTAGCATGGGGAGCAGCTTTGGAATTGAACAGTGGGAGAAAGCTGGAGGAATTTTGCAGAACATGGTAAGAAAGGCTAAATTTCCTTGAACAGACTGTTCATAGATATATGGATGTGGGGTACCTGGGTGGCTCAGTCGGTTAAGCGTCGGACTCCTGGTTTTGGCTCAGGTCATGATCTAATGGTTTGTCAGTTCAAGCCCTGCACTGGGCTCTGCAAAAACAGTGCAGAGCCTGCTTGGGATTCTCTCTCTCTCCCTGTCTCTGCCCCTCAGAGACAGCTCAGAGCCTGGAGCCTGCTTCAGATTCTGTGTCTCCCTCTCTCTCTCTCTCTCTGCACCCTCCCCGGCTCATGCTGTGTCTCTCTCTCTTAAAAATAAACATTAAAAAAAAATTTTTTTAATGGATGTTGAGGACACTGTTGGTGAAGGATTACAAGGATTGATTAGAAGAAAGTGAGGACCACGTTATTGGAAACAGGAGTGAGGGGACCCTTGTTATATGGTGGCAGAAAGCTTAGCAAAACTTCCTGCACTTACGTAGAATTTGAAGGGATGAACCTGTTATATAGCTAAGATTTCCAGGCAGTGCTGGGTGCTGCCTGGTCTCCTGCCATGCATAGAAGAACACAAGAGACAGATAGATAGTTACACAAAAATGAAGTAGGACTAAATTATTTAGAAAATTCTCAGACTCTCCAGATGGCAAAAGATGGTAAAATCAGGATCGTTGCTGAATGTGTATCACAGAGAAAAGGTTGAGTGTATGACTGCACCACCTTTTGTTAAAACCTCAGAGAAATCAAAAGGTCAGAATATTCAGTCACACCAACTGTGGGGCCCTTTCAAGAAATTATGGGTGTGGGCACCTCAAACGTCTTCACAGCTGAACCAGGGGCATCTAGGAAACTTGAAGTCATTATCCCCCAGGCATCTTAACAGGAGGCCAACAGAGAAGAGACGTTTTTAAAAAGATCTGTGGATGTGGCTTCTGTTTAGTGAAGTGAAAAGCAGTGAATTCATACAAGATGCTCAAAGTTCTTGAGAAAATCATTTTAGCAGAAATCCTGCCAGCTTGGACTGAAAAAGGGACAGAGTACAACATGAACGGAGACTCTTGGGCCCCTAAAACTCCACTGGAGGAAGCAGGTTGGTAAAACTATTCAGTTGCAATCATGTTACCTTTCATAAAAAAGGAAGGAGGACACGAAAAGGGGGAACTTCATGCCCAGAAGAAAGAGACGAGTCCCGAAGTTTCTTCCCAGGTCTCGAAAGTGAATCCAAAAAAGGCAAACACTTATGTGGCTAGATTTCAGAGTGTTATGGACCTGTGGCTCCTTCTGACCTTCATGTCCCCCTTTTAGAGACAGAAAGTCTGCAACCGTAATCACATGCTTTCCCACTGCTGTGTGCTGGCCATGTGAGGGCAGGTAACCTGTCCCTTTGGCTTTGCAGGCCCGTGGGTGGAGAGGAGCCACACCCTGGCCACAGCACATGCCAGAGGGCTCCCAGGAGCCCCATCTGGACCTGGACCCAACTTAGTTTTTGGATTTTCAGCTGGTGAGATTTAGATTCAGATGATGAAATTTTTGACTTTGAACTCCTACTGTAATGAGATGAGGCTCAGGAACCTGGGGTGGGGATGAATGTATTTTTTATGTGGAGGGGGTATAAACTACTGCAGGCCAGAGGGCGGGCTGTGGCAGGCAGAATGGGATGAGCCCCAAACATTCTGCCTTTTGGCGGACATGCTCTGTGTGGTCTCATCCCCTTGAGTGTGGGCAGGGGCTGGGAATATGATGGGATACAACTCTGCTGAAGACATTTTGTGGATGTAAATAATACCCTGGATCAGATGATTTCTGAGTTAAGAGATGGGAGATTATCCTGGGTCAACTTGACCTAATCAAGTGAGCTCTTAAAAGAGATAAGAATTAGCAATAGGCACTCTCCTACTGGCCTTAAAGAAGCAAACTGTCATGTTGTGGAGAGGGCCACATGGCAGGGAGCGGAAAGTGGACTTTTAGAGCTGAGGTCTTTAATTCTGTGGCCCCAGGGAATTGGATTCAGCCAACAACCAGGGAGCTTAGAGGAGGACCCTGAGTCTCAGATGAGATCACAGCCAAGGTCGACACCTGGATTGCAGCCTTGGAAGACCCTGAGCAGAGAATCAAGTCGAGACATGCCCCAAATTTGACCTACAGAAACTGTAAGATAATATATTTAATGTTTTAAGCTGCTACATTGCAAAAGCTTCAAAGCAGTTATTAAAAATATATTAAAAAATTTTTTAACACTATATTCAAAGAACTAAAAGAAAATGTGCTAACGATGGGTCAGTACAGAAGAAATCTCAACACAGAAATGAATGCTACAAAAAAGAACCAAATGGATATTCAGAGATGAGAAATATAATAACCAAAAAAAAAAAAAAACAAAAAACAAAACAAAACATAAACCCAGCAGCAGTTTGAGATGGCAAAAGAAATCAAATGAACTTAAAGACAGATTATCAGACATTATCCAATTTGAAGAATAAAAGGGCAGAAAAAATATTTGAAGAGATAATGGCTAACATCTTCCCACACTGATTTTAAGAGCATTGCATTCCAAAGGCTGCAACAAACCCCAAGTCTGATAAACACGGGCTACATCTAGACGTATCTTAAACTGCTGAAAGACAAAGACAAAGAGAAAATCTTAAAAACAGCAAGAGAAAAATGGCTCATCACAGGTAACCAAATGATTACCAAATGACCTCTCATTCAAAACAAAGGCAACACTAGGGTGGTATAATCTGAAACTCACCATGATGAAGTGGGGGGATAAACCATGTAAATGAGCATTCTATAGCCAACCAAACTATCTTCCAAAAAAATTGAAGGTAGAATAGAAACATTCCCAAATAAATAAAAACTGAGCTTTTGTTGCTAACAGATCTGGCCCAGATGAAATACCAAAGAAAGTCTTTACACTGAAAGAAAATGATACCAGAGGGTACTCAGATTCACAGCAAGTCGTGAACAGCATGGAAAATGATACTTAGGTGATAAATATAAGAGACTGTGTATATATACATATTTTTCTTCTCTTATTACTCTTCAGAGTAATAATAAAAATAAAGCCATAATTATACCATTCTACTGAGTTTATAACATATATTAACACAATTTGTATGTCTACAATAGCACAGAGGAGGGGGTAGAAAATGAAGCTACACTGATACAAATTTGCTAAATTTTACTGGAATTAACTCAATACTATGCTGAAGATTGTGATAAATTCAGGAAGCAGACTATAATCCTTAGGGTAACCACTAAAAGTGTAACTAAAAAATTTAGGTAAGAAATCAACATGCTTGGGTACCTGGGTGGGTCAGCTGGTTAAGCATCTCACTCTCCATCTCAGCTCAGGTCTTGATCTCAGGGTTGTGAGTTCAAGCTCCACATTGGGCTCCGTGCTGGGCATGAAGCCTACTTTAAAAAAAAAAAAAAAAAAGAAAGAAAAAAGAAATCAACAATCTTAAGGGCATTCTTATCCCCATTATGTAGATGAGGAAATGAGTCCTGGGAGGTGAAATAACCTACATAGCTAAGGCTGGCCCCCAGGACCCCTGGCTCAGCACACTAGGACTAGGGGCCAACTCACACCTTCCAGTGGGTCAGATGGAGACACCCAGGCTCAGATTCCTCATCCATCAGTGAAGGAAAATGTTCATCAAAATATTGTAAATTGCCTCCCAGTCTGTACAAATATTTCCCTTGGCATCCTAAAAAAATATTATTTTTATTAGTTTTCTACCCTAAAAATAACCGCACATAAGTTGATAGCAGGAGGAAGAGGGATGACTTCTTGAGCCAAACAAGTTGGTGGCAGTGCCCAGTGAGTGCACACAAAAATGCACGTTGTGGCCCCCTTGCACTCTTTTTTTTTTTTAATGTTTATTTATTTTTGAGAGAGAAAGAGACAGAGCGCGAGCGGGGAGGGGCAGAGAGAGAGGGAGACACAGAATCCGAAGCAGGCTCCAGGCTCAGAGCTGTCAGCACAGAGTCCAGTGCGGGGCTCGAACTCACGAACCTCAAGATCATGGCCTGAGCTGAAGTCGGACGGTTAACCGACTGAGCCACCCAGGCACCCCACCCTTGCACTCTTTATGAATTTGGTCGGCATCCATTTATGCCTGCCCGAACCATCTTCCCACACCCCTGCATGGAGCTCAGACTGACACACAGCAAAGGTAAAATATGCATAACATAAAATTTCTCACTTTAACCATTTACGAGAGAACTGAGCTGTGCTGGAAGGGGTTCATACCCTAGTCCCACCTGCCAATGAGCTATTTAATCCCATAAGGATAAAATCACTAAATTCTTTAATACTTATTTTTGAATAAATGGCCGCAGATGCTTATTGTGCTTCACATTGTATAACACGTTATTTATGAAAATAGAAACTTAACAAGGGGCGCCTGGGTGGCTCAGTCGGTTAAGTGTCTGAGTTCGGCTCAGGTCATGAGCTCACAGTTCATGAGTTCAAGCCCCACATCAGGCTCTGTGCTGACAGCTCAGAGCCTGGAGCCTGCTTGGGATTCTGTGTCTCCCCCTCTCTGCCCCTCCCCTGCTCACGTGAGCTCTCTCTCTCTCTCTCTGAAAAATAAACATTAAAAAAAAAAAAAAGAAATTTAATGAGCCTGTTCTGCATGCCAGGGACTAAGCTAAGCCTTCATCTGCTCTGTTATGTAATCCTCACAACCCCCCCCCCCACCCCGAGGCTGGTTTCATTATTCTCATTTGACAGAAGAAGAAACCAAAGTTCAGTGTGGTTAAGAGGCATCAGATTGACACTAGCCAGGTCAGTTGGAGTTGTTCTGGGTGATTGTTAAACCAGATTGCTCAGAGAAGGGAGGATGCTTTTATTGACAGCATGAGGGGGTAGGAAATGTATGTTGAAATCAAGTACGCCTGTGTCTTCATTGCTCACATCTGATTGGTTACAAAAACAAAGACCTGCAATGTCCTCATAGTTTGCTTTTAATCATCACACTGATGTCATCAGGTTGACAAGATCTCAGAAGTGGATCTGGACTAGTTCACAGATCAGAATTACTGACAGAAACAGCAGCAGGAGCTGCTATAGCACAGAACTGAACACGGGGTTCAGGACCAAATCTCATCAATGAACAAATTTGAAAACTGCGTTTCATAGAGCACATTGAATTTCCCCTGATGCTAACGTGTGATTAAAACGTGAAATGACATAAATGTCTTTTAAAGTCACAGAGGTAATTACCGAAAGTAGCCAGCCACATCACAGCTGGGCATTGTCGGAAGGCCACCGTGTGCTTCAAGTTTACTGTGGCTCAGCAAGTCACACTGTTCCTTTAAGACTTCAGCTTTGGTGGGGCGCCTGGGTGGTTCAGTCGGTTAAGCATCCAACTTCGGCTCAGGTCATGAGTTCATGGTTTGTGGGTTTGAGCCCCACGTCGGGCTCTGTGCTGACAGCTCCGAGCCTGGAGCCTGGAGCCTGCTTCGGATTCTGTGTCTCCCTCTCTCTCTGCTCCTCCCCCACTCACGCTCTGTCTTTCTCTCTCTCTCTCAAAAATAAATAAACATTAAGAAATTAAAAAAAAAAAAGACTTCAGCTTTGGTTTAGTTCTCTTTAGCTAATGTAAACCTTTGCTGGAATTTTGACTATGGTGGCAACACATAAGCAAATAACATTCTTTATTTCAATAAACCTGGAATATCTCAACAGTGTGAAGGAATCAATACAATGTTCCTCGTGTCCATCTGTCTACACTGAGAAAAACCTAACGCCATGCTTGAGGTGTTATCAGTGTACACAGAGTACATTACATGAGTCTGATTTCCACACATTCGTGGAACCCTCACAAACACCAAAAGAGAAGATTTACCTCTTTGCTAGGGGTTAAGAAAAAGACATGACAGTAGGACATACATCTTGATAGAAAAATATTTAAAGATTTTAATTCTCTGAATGCCACGAGTTAACATTTTATGATCACCCTTCGAAAATAGGGCATTTGGGAGCAATTTTGAAGTTTTCCAAATCAGTACAAAGCTGATTAAATCCAATGTCACATTCACAGATTGCAAAATGACTTCCTTATAAAAACAAGGAAGCCAGGGTTGGGGTGGGTCTGTCACCAGAGTCCGGGGGCCTTGCCACTCCTTCGTGGAGCTTCTTGGTATTACATGTGTTCCTTAAAGAACCATTTCTGATGTTCCGAGTTGGTGCAGAGCCGTAGGAATGGTATGAAACTGTCACTGAAGGCCTTCTTCTCAGCCTGAACGCATTTATTGGACTGTACGTGAAATAAAGAACCATCCTACAAGAGAGAATAAGCACTGGCTGTTTACCAGAAATACAAATAATTCCTCAGAAAGTAGCTTTTTCCTTAAAATGTGTTAAGAGCTCGGGTGATTTTTTATCATTGCAGAAATATTTACTGAGCACTGTGTTTGCCCCGTACTGAGGCAACTCAGGACTGCCCACGCATAGACAGAGCCAGGAGTGGACAAGCGCGTCAGGCTCGCCAGGGTCCCAGACTCCACCGTCAGGGCGAGTGGTGCCACCTGCTGGCTGCTCTGGGGATCCGTCAGATCCCAAGTCTCCCTACTGCTATTCTTCTCCTTGAGGGAAATTAGGATCAAAGATTCTTTATTAACATCTTCCGCTTCCCTTAGGTCAACTAATTCCATCCCTGGCGATCTCTTTCTCTTAGGTATTTTTTTTTCAACGTTTTTTTTTTTTTATTTACTTTTGGGACAGAGAGAGACAGAGCATGAACGGGGGAGGGGCAGAGAGAGAGGGAGACACAGAATCGGAAACAGGCTCCAGGCTCCGAGCCATCAGCCCAGAGCCTGACGCGAGGCTCGAACTCACGGACCGCGAGATCGTGACCTGGCTGAAGTCGGACGCTTAACCGACTGCGCCACCCAGGCGCCCCTCTCTTAGGTATTTAAATACAGAATCAGGAAACTTGGCTGTAGTCCCAGCTCAGCCAGAGAACAGCTGGGCAAGGGGACAAGTCACCTGAGGACATGGGTTCTATGGGACTGTGCCAATTTCCCCAACCCCAAAAGATCATGGTCCTCTTTAAGGCCTTCCCCTTGTCTTCCTTTTCCCAACTGTTCTGAGTTACCGCAGCGAAACTCTCCCCCATCCTTGAGTCTGTTTTTTTCCTCCACCTCTCTGTTGTAAGCTTTAAGTTCCCTGGGAACTTAATCATGGCTGAGCAAGTGACATACCTGTTCCAGGGAAAGAGAAACCTTTGGGAATAAAATTATAGGCAGAAGAATCTCAAAAATATTAACCCTGAAAACCCTTAAAAGAGTTCAAATGTTGCCTTCAGAGTACCATGAAAGGAAATAATTAAATAGCATCCCTTTTCCCAACCTTCTAAGGAGACTTTACTTTTCCTTAATTGGTCACTGAAATTTAAGCTACAATTTTAATGATGTTTCAAACCAATTTTATGATTTCTAGCTTACATTACTGTGTAAGCCCCTTGAGGGCTTACAGTTAGAAGAAACAAGAGAAGGGGATGGAGGTGGGCGCTGCAGAGAACCACAGACGGGGAGCTTGCAGAAGTATCTTCCCTCTTATTTCTGATATCAGACGGATAACACCATGGCGCAGGCTTGTTCAGGTAGCCCGCAAATTTCACTGATAATCATAATATCTTCTACAGGAAAATGTACTCCAACTTTTAATCATGCTTAGAATTAACCCATTTATTAGCAAATTAGACCAATCTTTCCATCCCTGGGGCCAGGCTGGGAATGAAAGCTTCCTATGGAGATAAAAACTCATTTCATCTTTTGAATTATTTTCTTTGGATTTACTCCCTCAAGTGCTTTTTAGTGAGTCAAAAGATTTGACAGATTCATGAGTCCTGTTACAGCTTGTGGCCAAGTGTGGCGGGGCTAGTGCCTAACAGGCCTGAAATAATACCCGGTTCCAAATCAACATCAACTATTCTGCTATTCTGATGGAGAGCCAGCTCCATCAGAGAGAGGTTTTCTTGGTGATTACCCCGCAGGTAACAACTGATCTCTATAGAGCTTTATGGTTTCCAAGGACTATTTCTGCTGTCCATCTAGTCCACACTAGGGGTAGACAGGCTATTATTGTTCCCATTTTACAGCTGGGAAAAATGAGGCTTAAAGAAATGGAGTAGCTTGCCCCTGGATCTAACCTCACATCCTCACGCTTTGGCTATTCGTTTCACTCATTTTAAGCCCATTTCATCCTTGAGTGTGTTTGCGACAGCTCCTCACTCCGGGACTATGGCTCACGGTCTAAGGAGACCAGAACGACTAGATGGGAGTCAAAGCACTCCTGATGCTGGATGCCGGGGCCCCGACCATACTGTTGGGTCCATGGTGAACTCCCTGGTCTCCCCAGATGTGGCCGCATTCCTGAGACCCTCGAGGACTGTGCCAGGGAACACTCTTTACCTCCACTCCCCCTTCTGCAGCCCATGCACCGAGAGCAAGGAGGGCAGCAGACGGCTCACTTACCTCCCGCAAGATGAACTTCTGATTCTCCGGGGCAGTTTCCTGGCAGAGTTGCATGATGAGAATATCCATTCCTGCGTCCACAGCGATGCAGGCCTCTGGCTGGTGAGTGTTATAGCGTATTTCATTCCGGGACGTGTACTCGAAAAACTAAAAATGGAGCAGCCAATCGTGTGTCAGTTACTCTCTGATGTGGAGAGAGGGAAATGGCTGGACGAGAGCCTGGGGTGACTTGGAGCTGGAAGAAACTCAAATCCTACCCACTCATCTCTAGGTGTCTGACACTGCTTAAGGCAGGAAGGCTTTAAAGGTCCAGGTAGCCAACGTTTCCCTCCTCTGGGTCTCCTGCGTCTCCTGCGTCCTCCACGGGCCCGCCCTGGTGGTTTATCTGCCTCCTGGGGCTGGGATCTGTTGTAATTCACAGACCTTCCAGAACTTGCTCCCCTGACCAGCCTGAAGCTCAGCACTTAACCAAGACAGACCTGCCCCGGCCACCAGCAATTGCCCTAAACACCACTTTACATGGCACTATCCATCAAAACCTAGAATTCTGTTCAAGCATTAATTCTAAGGAAGTCATCGGACACGCAGATCTGTTGCTCCCCACCCCCCCACTTTTGTTTCTGACAAGAGGTTAGTGGCATGGTTACTTTACAATCAAAAACAGGCAGGCAGGGAATCAGTTAACTAAACAGTAATACAGCCACACAAAGGATTATCAAGAGGCCATTAGGAATGACATTCTCAAAGGATGTCTAATAACACGTGAAAAGTATGACGAAGTGGAAAGAATGGAATATAAAACATATAGACATTATGATAATAACTATTTAAAACACATGATCTAAAGGCCTTGCATAAAGGAAGATGAGAAATAACTAGGTCTTAGTTCTAATGGTGGTTGCAGGGTCCTGTCATTCACTTACTGCTTATATTTTTTTGCATTTCCCAAATATTCTGCAAAAGCATATAGTACCCTCATAATGCAAATATATATATATATATATATATATATATATATATACACATCAAGTATTTAATTAAAAAAAATTTTTTTAACGTTTATTTATTTTTGAGACAGAGAGAGACAGAGCATGAACGGGGGAGGGGCAGAGAGAGAGGGAGACACAGAATCGGAAGCAGGCTCCAGGCTCTGAGCCATCAGCCCAGAGCCCGACGCGGGGCTCGAACTCACAGACCGTGAGATCGTGAGATCGTGACCTGAGCCGAAGTCGGAGGCTTAACCGACTGAGCCACCCAGGCGCCTCTCAAATATTTAATTTTAAAAAAAAGAGAGACTTCCCCTCATTTCTCTCTTTAAAGACCCCACACAAACGGTCCCTTGAACATTCAGGCTCCCACTGTCTGTTTTCCCCTGGCTCAAGAATGTCAAACTATAGAGAAGCAGCACCTACCTGGTTCTGACCCATTCCGTGACAGTGGTAGAGAAGGACCTGGTGTCCCACGATTTGGTTTTCATTGGGAGGGTTATAGTCAAAGCAGTAATCTCTCAGTCCTTTGTTCTGGAGCTAAACAAAACATAAAGGTGGCATTTTGGTCCAGATTTATACACAACAACAGGTTCCACCCAAGGCTCCCACGGTAATGACTCCATTGGAGAGGAGTCATTGAGTCAAGAACCGGACTTACTGGGTAAGAGCTCCTTAGATTTTTAGTTTTGAAAGTGCTTTCCCATTCTATACCATAGGCAAGAATCATAACCCCCATTTCTAAAGATAAATCTGAGTTGCAGAGAGATTAACTCTTTATGACCTGAAAGCTCTTATCTCTCCATTTCTCCTTGGTGCAGACTTATTGCTGCACTGGTCCGTGCAGAGCTGGGTTGCTGCCTCACACATGTACCAAGGACCCCTGCAAGCAGGCATCTGCAAAAGACATCCTGTGTGAGAGACTCACCATTTTCCAGATGAGAAGTCCACCATTCTAGACTATAGGAACAGCATAATACAGAGCTGATGGCCCAAAGTCACACGAGTGGAGATGCCTGAGTCTTGAATCCAGGAACTCAGACCCCAAGTCCAGTGCTCTCCCCATCACTCAACGCTGTCTAATCTAATGCCATCTCTAAGGTACCTTTTAGATCTAAAACCCTTCGATCATTCCAAGAGAAAAAAATCATGCTCCCGCCTCCCTTTTAGTAGCCTCCAGGGAAAGACATACACCTTCCAAATCTCTTTCTGGAGAGTTCAAAGACCCCTCAATGAACTCCTCATGAATCCCTCTCCTGCCTTGGCCCTCGTCCACCCTTGACTAGCCTGTTTCTGAAGATAAGACTCAGTCATATTGAAAGAAGATTCCACAATCCAATCCACTAGCTCACAAAGCACAGACTTCCATGTTCCTGAAGTCCCTTTGCTTGTGAAGAAATCTGGTTAGAATAAGCAGAACACCTCAGATTTGGAAGGGCTCAAATGTCATCTAGCAAATCAGTCCCCACGCTTGACCACCAAAGGACTGTGACCTCAAATGAACTCCCTATGTTCAGAAAGATTTGAAATGGAAAAAACACTAAAAGAGAGGTGGGAACCCCTGAAAATTAAAACTGAGATAAACTAAGCTAGCTGTATCAAGTTGGTGAAACAGAAAAAAGAATGATATTAAATGACTTTAGAACATTCCCCGCTGTTTTTGTTTTTTAGAACATTCCATGTTTGATTACATTTCCTTAGTGAACTATATTCTATAAACAAATAGAGCAGCAAAGAAATCCTAAACCTCATTCAGTATCAACTGTCAGTGGTAATAGTGAATTATTATTTTGAAACTATTTTAAATATCTTTTAAGATAAGGCAAATAAATAATATGGTAATATTTTTGAAACTAAGATTTTCAGTGTAAGAAAAAAGTAATACAAGTATAATATCGAAGAAGAAAAAATCCTGTAAGATTACATTTAAATTTGAGATATCAGTATGAGTTCATGATTTGTTTCTCAAAAATATGCATTTCCTTTCTCTACCCACTGAAAAACAATAGCACTGTGCACCCCACATGGTACCCACTGGCCATATGTGGCCACTGGGCACTTGAAATGTGACCAAGTCCAAATTGAGATATGCAGTGAGTGTAAAATACACAGCAGGTTTCAAGACAGTATGAGAAAAAGACGTAATGCATCTCGATAAATTTTTACATCAACTACATGTTGAAATGATAATACTGGGGATACATTGAATTAAATAAAATATATTATTAACTTCACTTGCTCCTTTTTAAAATATGGTTACTAGGGGCACCTGGGTGGCTCAGTTGGTTGAGCGTCCAACTTCAGCTCAGGTTGTGATCTTGTAGTTTGTGGGTTCAAGCTCCACATTGGGCTCTGTGCTGACAGCTCAGAGCCTGGAGCCTGCTTCAGATCTCCTTCTCGGTCTGTCACTCTCCCACCTGCACTCTCTCTTTCTCTCAAAAATAAACATTAAAAAAACTTTTTAAATAATAAATAAATAAACCTTAAAAATAAAGTTAAATATAGTTAAATTTTTAATTACGTATGTGGCTAGCATTATGTTTCTGGTGTAGAGTGTGGTCTAGAGACAGAGACCACAGCTGGCATCCGGATTGTGGGCTCTGAACACTGCCCCCCACTGAAAGGGTCAGGGGCTCTGGGAGGGATGGCAGCAAACGTAGAAGATGAGCGTGGCTGGGATCAAGGAAGCAATCAAGCTACTACAAGGGGTCAAGATCACAGAAGCCAAAATGAAGAGGTTCTCACTAGCTGAAGATGGGCAACCTGAACTGTTCAAAGAAAAAAACAGAAACCAACAGATGAACTGCAGCACACTGACCATATAAAACCCTACTGGTTTACAGTGATGCTCAAGAAAAGAAAAAGCCAACAAGCAAATGAGCCAACAAACAAACTGGAGGAAACTGAAGTGCCAATTCTTACTCTGAAAACAGGCAAATAAAGAGAAGGACTTAAAAATTTGCTATGCCTTTTCTTGTTTTTAATTTTTTAAGTTTATTTTTTTATTTTGATAGAGAGAGAGCGCGCAAGCTGGGGAGAGGCAGAGAGAGAGAGAGAGAGAGAGAAAGAGAGAGAGAGAATCCCAAGCAGGCTGCACACAGTCAGCTCAGAGCCTGATGCAGGGCTCAAACTCATGAACTGTGAGATCATGACCAGAGCTGAAATCAAGGGTCAGATGCTTAACTGACCGAGTCACCCACTCATCCCTAAAATTTGTTATGCCTTTTCTGAATGAACTCTAAATTTCACGAATACCAAATGGTCCCAGTTAACAAGGGAACGTTGTTCTTTACAGAAACAGCTAAAAATGCAGAGGAAATGAAAGGATTAGAAAAAGCACCATTTGACAATGCCACTTGAAGTTTGGGTCTAGGTGATGATTATCAACAGTTACAGAAAACACGAGAGAGGATGCTGACATGGCCCCTGATAGTGGCTGGTCCCGGACAGGCCCCATGGACCCGCTGATCAATGTCATCGCTAGAAGCAGGATGACCAGAGGTTAGGTGCTCCTGCGATGATGCTGCAGGAGCACAAAACACACCTGTGAAGTGTTCTTGCCATAAAAGGTTGATGATTCCATTCCAATCAGACCTTTGGACCTCACTTCCATTTTAAGAACTATGGGCGAGAAGCATGATTTAAAAGACACCACAAGGAAACAATTAGGTAATTCCAAGGGTGAGATGTGCTACTGGACAACGGATGCTGTTTTTGCAACAATATTAGCACAAGTGGGGAGGAGGAGGGAAGAGGTCTGCCTTAGATGAAGGAGACGTGGGAGGGAGGACTAGCAGCCAACCACAACTCGAGACCTTGTCTGGACCCCAGTGGAACCAGCCAGTTACCCTGAGAGAGGTGTGAAAAAGCAGGGGAATGTGGGTAAGGGCTGGATATTAAAGGGTACCAAGAAATTACTGCTCACTCGACGGGGGTGTGATAATGGTCTGCGGTTAGAAGATACCGTCCATACAGACGTGCACGGGGAAGCGAATGGGAGTGAAATGACAGGATGCCTGGGGTTTGCTTGAGCAAAGAAAAACATGAGAGGATGCAGCAGAGGAGACAGAAAGCAAGAGAGGCAAAATCATCATAATTCTAGAAGCTCGGGAACAGGGTTCATTACATCATTCTCTCTGCTTGAACCTTTTCATAGCAAAGACTGAATTTAATGCATTAACGTCCTGCTTTGTGTTTATCAAAGACTCCCAGAATGGAACATGGGCACTTCTGATCAACACGACACAGCAGAGGACACCTTCCTAAGTTGGTGTCGTTCCTCCCCAAAGCCAAAGGCACTGGACATTTTAGTTGGCTTCATCCCAGAGACATTTCTTTCAGGTTCTTTGAAATAACCGAAGTGACTCTTCTCCCTCTACTACTGCCTTTATCAATCCCCGAGCTGGGAATTATTAACTGGTCCAGCCATCTGAAGCTTGAAGTAATGTGAAACCGGACATGGAAACACCAGGTGAGCCTCAGTTTCTTTATCTATAAAATGGGAGGCTTATTGTCACCAATTCGGAGATGGCTTCTAGTGCTGACATTCTGGAATTGAGGCCCAGACACAGGGAGAAGGAAAGACAGTGGATTAAAGCAGGGAGGGGAGAAGGGGTGAGGAAGGCTAGCAGACCCCATGAAGGGGCCTTTCTTGGCTAGGATTTATTGGTCAGGGAAGCCCCTACCCACCAGAGGCCCGCCTCACTCACCATCCCAAAGAAGCCAGGCCTGTCTTCAGGCACGTGCAATTCTGGGTACACGTTTTCCAAGAACCACCTGAAGTCCTTACACTGGAGCTTTGCACGGAGCTGCTTCCTCTCTGTCACATCGCCAAAGGGTTCCTGAGGAAACAGCAAAAGCAGTGAGTCCCTGCAGGGCACGTACTTCCTACCAAAGCCTTCTCTCCACGGATGCTTCCCTCCTCTGCAACGTGTACCGAGAACCCACTGTGTGCTGGGTCCTGTACAGGCTCAGAGGGTCAGACCAGCCTCAGACACAGCGACAGCACCTTGGCAGGAGAGACCATCACACAAACAACTTGAAGAGACCATCACACAAACAACATTCTCGGGCACTCTCGCTACAAGGAGGTGTGGCCAGGTGCTCTAGGGAAGGACACGAAGCGCCTGGTAATGAAGTCGGGGAGCCGAGTCCTGGGGCTGCGTCAGCTCCCTGGACCCGTGCATCTGCACCATCGATGAGTGTGTGATCACAGACCAGTGGACGTCAGTCGAGTACATACACCCTGACATTCTGAATTACTGCTGATATCTGAAGCGTTCACTTTCAAACACAGGTGAATATTCTCAATGTAACCATGTACATAGACCTTATGTGCTCAACATGCTGAAGTCTGAACATATGCTTACAATGGTAAGTGCCAAGTGCTGCAGTGAAAAATACTCGTGGAAGTTTAGTTTTCTGGACAAAACAAGTGATTAAGAACTTCTAAATAATTGCGGCACCTGGGTGGCTCACAGCATGATCTCGCAATTCATGAGTTCAAGCCCCATGTCGGGCTCTGTGCTGACAGCTTAGAGCCTGGAGTCTGCTTCAGTTTCTGTGTCTCCTCTCTCTGCCTCTCCTCTGCTCGCACTCTGTCTCTCTCTCTCTCTCTCTCTCTCTCTTTCAAAAATAAATAAAGGTTAAAAAAAATTTTTTTTAACTTCTAAATAATTAAATAAAGCAAGCATCTATTTAGCATAGCCACGAGAGCAGTGCCGAGCACTATTACTGTCCTTGCAATATGATGTTAAAGTATTAAAATTTAACAGGCTAAATATTTAACAAAATGGTAATGTCAGGAAAACGTCTGAGCAAAATTTCAGAGTTTTACTTATTTCCCAGAGGGCCTTCCTTTGATGAGTCATTGTGCCCTCATCTTCAACCAAATATCCCTTTTAACACTCGGCCACAGGCATCCAGACAAAAGGTGTATGTGGGGCCCCTCTAATATGTCATTCTTTGGGAAGCCTCAGGAAGAGAGAGCTGTGGGTTCCAGACTGGGTAATGGGAAGGAGCAGATGTTTCCATCCCGCAGCCTTGGGCATGACAGAGGAAGCAATGACCCTGGAGCCCAGAGGCAGAAAGGGGCCAAGGTCAGGGGCAGGTCCACAGGGCTCTGCAGAGCAGGGAGTGGGTTCTACGCACCCCAGGCTCAGTTCTGCCCACATCACCCACGAGGCCTTGGGCAAGCTCTCTGAGCTTCAGTTCTGGCATCTAAAATGAGAATTGGGGCGCCTGGGTGGCTCAGTAGGCTGAGTGTCTGACTTCCTCAGGTCATGATCTCACAGTTCGTGAGTTCCAGCCCCACGTAGGGCTGACAAGCTCAAGCTCAGAGCCTGGAGCCTGCTTCGGATTCTGTGTCTCCCTCTCTCTCTGCCCCTCCCCCGTTCAAACACAGTCTCTCAAAATTAAATAAACATTAAAAAAATAATAATAAATAAAAAATGAGAATTTCATAGATATCCTGAAGGGCTGCTGTGAGGATTCAGAAAAAGAGGTTTACATTTTCATTTTAGTTGATACTGGTGCAGAGTGGGCACCCTGTCCAGGGGCCTGTAGAGCTGGCCAGTGCAGAGGCAGTAGACCTATTTGCTAAAGCTTATTTGTAACCCTAAAACCACTACCACCACCATCATCTGCAAACACATACAGAGAGGGATAAAAAATCTGAGTCACCCAACGTGACGCTCCTGGCTGAGATCATGTCTCAGCTCTCATGCTGTAAACAAGTGTCCTGTTCATCGCCCACCTAGTGCCACATTTTGCTGCTTTGTGTTGGTGACCTCACTGTTTAAAAGGCCCCCAAGCGTGGTGCTGAAGGGCTGGCTAGTGTTCCTCGGTGCAAGAAGGCTGTGTTGTGCCTGGCGGAGAAAATACGTGGATTAGGCACGTGTCACGGTGTTGTTGGCCATGAGTTCAATGCAAACAATCTTTCGACAGAAATATACATAAAACCACGTATTGTATACTGTATGTATTGATCGGTTGGCAAAAATGTCAACCTGCAAGAGGCCTGAAGGAACCTAGCACCGTATTTCTCTGAGAAGCAGTGGCTCAGTAGCCTTGAATCAGTGTTTGCAATGATGACACAGACCATAATTACTGTAAATGATGAGAATCAACATGAATGTATTATTATAAGTGGGGGGATAAAGTTTTCCCATACTTGTATCTATTTCTGGAACCAGGTCCACTATGGTGGGGAGGCCAGAATCAGCTGCTTTTGTTTGGATGAGGCCAGCTGGGATACAGGTGGGCCGGGGAACTCACCAGGCGGGCATGGGGGTTGCGATGGTAGTAGAGTTCTTTAAATTCATCCATCCACACTTCAGCTGCTCGGACACTGTTGGCCAGAGCCTTATTGCGGGAGTAGGGAGCTTGCTTGGGGAAAACGTGGCCAACGTGAGAGCATGGGTGTGTTTCCAAGGTCCCACCGCACTGCCAGATCTGTGCAGAGAGCAGGAAGGAGGCCGGGTGGGTGAGTGGCGGGGCGGGGGGGGGGGGGGGGGGAAGGGGGGGGAGGGGTGGCGCGGAATGGTGAGCTGCTGGTCCACCGTGCCTGCAGCAAGGAGGCCGGGCACACAGACATCATGATGAACACTGCCAGGCCTCACCCTCCATGGGGTAGGAGGCCACCTCCCCAGCACATTCAGGACACAGGATGCAGTCAAAGAGCAAGAACACAGCCCCAAAGACAAGCCGCTGGGAGCAAGATCCCAGAGTCCATGCACTAGAGCTCATGCACTTGACTCACAGGAGCACCCATAACTGACCTCACTGGGAACCCATTACTCATTATGTAAAACACAGGCTCATTACCTGATCTCCTAGCCACAGAAGATAGGAAAGCAGCGAGTAAGGAGAGAGGTTTGGAAGGGGAAAGGAAGAACTTCTAGAGGCAGAGAGCAGCCTGACACCTAGGGAAGAGGCAGAAAGACCATTAAAAGCACATCCTAAACCTCAACAGGCTGACTTGTCTGAGACCAGCTCATGCTGGGGCACAGGGCCGTGAAGACCCCACGGTTCCCAGGATGTGAGACGGGGGAGAGTATCTGGTACTTATAATGGGGGGTGTGAGTCCTCAGCGGAGGGCCAATTCTTATTAACTCTCTCTAAGCAGGAAACCATATAAAATACTACCAAAATTTAAAATTTTCTATTAAAAACTACAGACGTTAACATAAAATGTTGATACTCAAAATGCAGGATTCGGTTAACTGGAAAACCCACTGAAATGCTAGTGGCCTCTCAAAGGGGCATCTGTGGGACACAAGCAGCAGAATCAGGAAATGGGCTTTTCCCAAAAAGCAGATTCCTGGTCCCTACCAAAAATCTATCAAGCCTGACTTTCTGGAGACTGTACCTATAAATGTGTCTTTTTAAATAAGTTCTTTGTTAAACAATTCTTATATGTGGCAAAGTCTGAAGGTCACTGTGCTAAACAGGTTATTTCATAAGTAAATAAGCAAATCAAGACTCCACAAGATGGGTCTGGGAAGCAGGGGCCTGGGTGTTAGCCCCATCTCTGCCACTCACTGTGTGGGTGACCTTGAGCCAGTCACTTCCCCTCTCTGGGCCCCAGTCTCTCCCTGCTGTAGTAAGAGAAAAGAACTAGGTGACCTGCAAGGCCCTTCCCTGCCCCAAATCTATGAAAAGTACAATTTTTTAAAAGTTCAAACAAGAAGGCAAGCAGGTTTATAGAATGTGCATGCCATTACTATCCTCTTTCAGGATCGTTCGATAAAAACCATCAACATGGAAGAAAAGTCTGCCAGGTTCTCCTGGAAAATCCCATCATTCCCAGAGAGAGAGAGAAAGAGAGAGAGAGAGAGAGAGAGAGAAGGGACAAGTGAAGGATGAGTCCAAAGAGAAGACTGGAATACTTACCCTAAAGGAGAATTCGAGGTTTTCTCCGCCCCAGACTTCCATTCCTGTATCATAAGACCCCAGATATTCAAAATATTTCTTACTCACAGCAAACAGCCCTCCAGCCATTGTTGGGGACCTAGGAGAGTGTGATAACCACATTGCAGTGTGAGCAGCAGGTGAACTGTCGGGAGCCCTCCAGCCTGCCCAGTTGTCTCTAAGCACACCCTGACTTTACACTCTGTACCAGGCCTTGTGCTGGGCCAGGAGGCATAGATGTGCCCCACGGTCCCTGCCCTAGGAGGCTCACAAACATCTCACCAGGCAGCACTGTGTGGGCACAGAGGGGAGGGCATGGGGCAGGTGGGCAGGGTTCAGTTTCCCAGAGGAAATGAGGCCTGAAGAACACGGAGGAGTTGGCAGAGAAGAGGAATGGAATGTTTCTCCAAGAAGATACCAGCATGAGCACAGGCCTGAGGGTGAGATAAAACCTTGTACCTCTAGAAGCACAGACAACCCAGAGAGCTGAGGAAAGAGACAGGCTCCCCAAGAGGATGGCTAGCGCTAGGCTGTGGTGGCCTTGGTCACAGGGTCACAGGGCAACACAGATGCCCTTTGGAGCGTAGAAGACCACAGAAGGCAGCTCTCATCTCAAAGCTCCTCCAGGGCCCATTCCTCTCCTGCATGAGTGGCCTCCTTCCAGGACCCCGATGGCCACTTTTGCCTTCTTCTTCACCCAGCCTTGTTTTCTCCCCAGCAGGTTCCTCTGGTTCTAGAAATGGCCCAAGCCTTCTGTCATACCACAGCAGAAAGCTGAAAGGTCAACACACCAAGACGTGCAGATGCCAAGGAATGTATTCAGAGGTAGAGAAACTGTACATAATCAAGGGTCTAACTGTTTAAAAAGGTTAAGGTCTCCCAGCAGTGCTTCTGGGCCTTGACAAAGTATTCGCTTTCCCTGCATTCCAAGCTCTGGGCCAATGAGAAAAGGACAGCAAGATTCCTTGTGGAAGGGAAGGCTCTAGACTACAAAGCACTTCCACGTGTTTCATCCCAAAAATCTAAGGGGTAGGCAAGGTGGATATGCTTGTACCTATTTCACAGGTGAGGAAACTGAGACCCAGGGATATTATAGGAAGGGAAGAGGAGGTGGCCATGACATCCCCGAGCACATGTGTGTGATGGGGAGGAGGGGACCATGGGAGTACATGTCAGCATCCCAGGTTGGATGTATGAACCTGGATAAGACCCTTCCTATTCTGAGCCTCAGTTTACAAATCTGTTCAGTGAAAGTTGAGTAGGATGTCACTCAGGACTCCTACAGAAGCCGGGGTGTCACCACAATCCCTGCCTTCCCCATTCTCATTCAGTCTCTCTCAGTTCGTCCATCACATCATCTCTGGAGTACCCCGTTTCTCTCCATCTTCTCCTGCACCATCATTCCTGACTCAAAGATTATGATGCTTCCTAAAGATGTCCCTGCCCACTGCCCCACCCCCTCCAGGCCCCTTGCCAACATGGCATCTAGCAATCTTTAAAGAATGCAACAGGCAGGGTCATTTCCAGCTCAAATCCCTTCAGTGGCTTCTATTCTCTCAGGGTAAAGTCCAAAGCCCCGTCCTTGGCCTTCTAGGCTGGATGTGACTTGGCCTTGTTCATTTCTCTACCCCCATCTCGTTTTCTTTGAATTTATTTATTTATTTATTTTTGGGGGGGGGCATGCAGAAGCAGAGGAAAGGCAGAGAAAGAGAGAGAATTCAAGCAGGCTCAACGCTGACAGTGTGCCCCATGTGGGGCTCAGACTCACGAACCGTGATATGATGACCTGAGCCAAAATCAAGGGTCGGACACTTAACTGACTGAGCCACCCAGGCACCCCTCTACCGCCATCTCTTAAGACTGTCTCCACAGGCATCTCCCTCTGGCCAGTGGGTCATCTCAAGGTCAGAACTCAGAAGTCCTCCTGCCAAACATGGGTGCAGACCTAAGACACCATTTCCAGCTCAATGCACCAGCAATAAAGCTGATGTCCGATCTCCCTCTGCCTGACCCCTATATCTACCTCCCATTTGCTCCTGAAATTGGAAGGGGAGGAAGAAGCCTTTATATTACTTCAACACTTAAAAGAACGAGAGCAACCAAGCCCCCGCTGAACCCACTCTACTCAGACCCAGGCTCACCAACTAGCCAAAGGTGGCCCATTCACCCCCCAGGTCCACCTATCCCCCAGTTGAAAAAGGACCTGACAGTGTGTCCTCAAAATGTTAAGCATGAAATTATCATATGACCCGCCAATGGTGCTCCTAAGTATATACCTCAAAAACCTGAAAACAGGGACTCAAACAGTAACAGTAAATCAATATTCACAGCAGCATTGTTCACAATAACCACATGATAGAAACAACCCAAGCGGCCATCAGCAGGTGAATGGATAAACAAACATGGATGTCTATACAGTGGAATATTGTTCAGCCATTAAAGGAACGGGGTTCTGGAAGAACCTTGAAAATACTTATGTGGAGTGAAAGAAGCCAGACACAAAAGGACAAATACTATGTGATTCCACTTACACGAGCAATCTAGACTAGGGAAATCCATCGAGAGTACAATAGAAGTGACCAGGGGTTGAAGAAGAGACAGGGGAGTCATTGCTCAATGGGTATAGGGTTTCCGCACAAGACAATGAAAAAGTTCTGGAAGTGACGGTTACTCAATACTGTGAATGTGCTTGATTGCCACTGAGCTAAACACTTTAAAAAATGGTTGAAGTGAACAATTTTTTTGTTATGCATATTTTACCACAGTTTTTAAATACGTAAATAAATAAAATATACCAACATAAAATTCATGTGGGTGGCAAAGATTTTTTTAATAAAAATAAAATTATGCTCGGGCACCTGGGTGGCTCAGTCGATTAAGCGTCTGACTTCGGCTCAGGTCATGATCTCGCAGTTCATGAGTTTAAGCCCCACTGTGGGCTCTGTGCTGACAGCTCAGAGCCTGGAGGCTGCTTCAGATTCTGTGTCTCCCTCTCTCTCTGCCCCTCCCCCACTCATGCTCTATCTCTCTCTCAAATATAAATAAAGATTTTAAAAATAAAATAAAATAAACAAATGCTCTGGAGAAAGTGGGGGAACAACAGCTAACCAGCCCTCCCCAGGTACCCTCACTGACACGGTGGCCAGACACAACGAGGCACGCTCAGAGAGTGAGTGGCCAGAGGTTAGCCCCTAACCTGATGACATCGATGGGCGACCGCATCCGCGTCCTCTCCCTCTCGGGAACCACGTGCCACGTGAACACCAGCCTCCAGTCGAAGCCGCCGATCTGTGGCTCCCCCGCATTGCCCAGGTACTCAAAGGTGTTCCAGTCAATCACATCGATCACAGGGCACACCACTGCCGACTCCTCTTCGTGGATCCTGCGAACATCCGGGATGCCCCATGTGCCTCTCCATGAGGACAGGTGGCGGGAGGACAATCAGGGAATTTGGGGATGACTCTCCTCATCCTTCCGCGAGGAGGGAGGAGAGCCCGTGTGAGGAAGGCCTACGTCTCTCGTTGCAGGTGTCTGCAGCCACATGAGGCCCTGGCGGGTGATCCTCACAGGGAACGCTCAGGTGGCGGGGGAGACCGAGGAAGGAAGGATTCTGGTTTGAATAGGAAAATTCCCCAGCTTCAATATTCAGATTCCATCTATGGACACACTGGATAAATCTGAGTCCCTCCATGAAAGTCAAAACATGTGAAAACCAAAGGTCACTTTTAAGACAGAAAGCAGATTTTACAATTTCTAAAGACTGCCAAGAGGGACCTCATTTAATCACAACGAAATGTCTTAGTGTTGAGAACTAATTATCCCTCTAAAAAACAGAGATGCGCCCAGACCAAAGGATCAGCTTTGGAGTTAGAATAAAAATTCGAATCCTGCCCCTTATTTGCCATGTGACATTAGCCAAGTCACCTAACCTCTCAGAACCTGTCACCTGTGGGTGACCCTGGAACGATAATATCTACTCTTAGGGTTAAGGTGAGGACGCCCTTGGGGGATGTTTATAAGGTGGCTGGCAGAGAACCTGGGACCTACTGCTAGTCTTTTCTTGTCCTCTTTACTACTGTGAAACAGGTTACACTACTGTAGAGAAAAATATCAGCCCATGTGCCTGCTTTAGCTATTCTCTCTGCAAACATGATCACAGACCTTCAGCATGCTGCCATATCGTGTGGGTTTTTGTTTTTTTTTTTGCACTTGACAGTGCACCAGGGAAGATGAAGTGGGACTGGCCTGTGTGTGAACACTGGATTTCTCTGGGCTACATTCTGGGGGCTTTTATCTGGAATTTGAGACCTAAAACATCATAAGTCACACAGAGCAATGTGAAGAAACAGAGATCTACCAGACTTGAGTTGTAAGTGTCCTTAGAATAATTCCAGAAAGTCAGAGGGGGCAAAGTGAATACCACACTCAGGTAAGAATTACAGTATTAGGCGAAATTGCATTGTTCAGGATAGACTGTATGAATAAAACCTGTGCATTCACTAACTGAGGAAGATTTAATTTTTAAATGTTTATTTATTTTTGACAGGGGTAGGGGGTGAAGGACAGAGAGAGAGGGAGACAGAGGATCCAAAGCAGGCTCTGCACTGAGAGCGGAGAACCCGATGTAGGGCTCGAACTCACAAACCGTGAGGTCATGATCTGAGCCAAAGTCAGAGGCTTAACTGACTGAGCCACCAGGTGTCCCTCCCCACCCCCCTGAATTCTTTAAACAAACTTAGGGCACTCTTAAAAGGTTTGAGAAGACAAGTGGCTGACCTGCTGGGCAGGTTCAAAGAAGCTTCTTAGCCCCTGACAGAGACCAGAAGAACTTGTGATTTGCAATCAAACTGGTTGGGTGGCCTAATTTTTATAAGAAAAGGAAAACTGGGGGAGCCAGCATTGGAGTAAAGGACCCTGAACCATGGTTACAAAGTGTGCAGGCCCAGTAACAGCTTGCCCCGTGGGTGGGGGGCGGGGGCAGGCATGCTACTGGCATCTGGGGCAGAACCAGTCTTTGTTGTGCAGGGCTGAACTGCACACTGTGGGACGTCTGGCATTCCCAGTCCCCGGCTCATAAAATGCCAGGAGCACCACCCACCTGACTTAAAAACCAAAGAATATCTATTGCCCAAAGCCCCTGGAGGAACATGGTTACTGCTCCTGTCGGACCGTCCAAGGGACAGGGAGGGTTCCCATTTGGGACCATCTGAGGGACCAGCGTGTGTCAACTCTGGTACACACCTAGGTCCCTGGGGAGCTTCTGAAACATCCAGAAGCCCGGGGCCACCTCTAGAGATTCAGATCCAGTGGTTGGCCATGAGACCAAGGAGTTGGTATGCTTTTAAAAAAATTTTTTTAATGTTTATTTATTTTGAGAGACAGAGTGTAAGCAGGAGAGGGGCAGAGAGAGAGGGAGACACAGAATCTGAAGCAGGCTCTATGGTTTGAGGTGTTATCACAGAGCCCGATGCGGGGCTAGAACTCATGAACAGTGAGATCATGACCTGAGCTGAAGTTGGATGCCTAACCGAATAAGCCACCCAGGCACCCTAGGAGTTGGTATGTTTTACAAGTTGCCCAGATGGGGTTCTATGGGTAGCCAGGGTGGAGAATCCTTTTATCTGGGGATATGGAACAAGGACTTGTCTATGGGGAGGGCTGCCTCACTGGCCTTCAACGGATGGGCTGGAGTAGAATGCTGGGTGGTATTAGTGCATCAGGGGACTTCAGATCGCCTAGAGGCAGCCATGTGTGTTCACAGTGGGGAAGGGGTGAAGGGCAAACCCACTGGTCCAGGTTCCAGAGGGAACCCTTAGCTGTCACCATGCTGTAAAATTCCATCACAGGCCTGAGGAACCCTGGGTCCTTGCTGCTGGTGAAGCTCATCAGAGCTGAAGAGGAGAAGGAGGCAGCTGTGGGACCCACAGGGGACAGGACATAGATAGGACAGCAGAAGTAGCAGAGCAGGGGACAGCCTGGTCTCACACAGGAAGGGAGGAAAGTGGGTCCCCAGCTCTTCCAGACAGACCGTGGCAACCAAAGTGCTAGAGGCCATGGGAAAGCAGTTTGCCAACTGCAGAGATCCTGATCTTCTTTAAAAAATTTTTTTAAATGTTTTATTTTTGAGAGAGAGAGAGAGAGAGAGAGAGAGAGAGAGGGCAGGGGAAGGGCAGAGAGAGAGGGAAACACAGAATCAAAGCAGGTTCCAGGCTCCAAGCTATCAGCACAGAGCCTGACACGGGGCTCAAACCCACGAACTGCAAGATCATGACCTGAGCCGAAATTGGGTGCTTAGCTGACTGAGCCATCCAGGTGCCCCAGAGACTCTGATCTTCTCACCCTTTGCCTGCTCTGTGGGGAGGGACCAAATGAAGACCCTCCCAATCTTGGACCTTCCTCCTCCACCTGGAGAGCTCTGACTTTGCCAGCCCAGCTCCTGCCTGCTGTGATGCTGACTCAGGAGAATAGGGAGACAAAGGAGGAGAGGAGAGGAGAGGAGAGGAGAGGAGAGGAGAGGAGAGGAGAGGAGGGGAGGGGAGGGGAGGGGAGGGGAGGGGAGGGGAGGGGAGGGGAGGGGAGGAGCCCAGTGGCAGTAGATTTGGAGGACAGGCAGATTGGGAGGGTTAGCGTATGAGGCTGTGGGACAGCAGGAGACATGCCCTTAAAGACAGGGCTGTGTTATGACTTTTCATGACTTCATAAAAAATAACATATATTTAAAGCTGTATTTTATGACTATATTGCTAGAAGGACAAACCACACTCCAGGCTAAATCCATTGTTATGATGCTCATTTTTTTCCTTCTGATGTAAAATAATTAACATAAAAACATTTCTGCGGGTCTATTAAAAAAATTCATGGGTCCTAAGCATTGTAGGTACTGGGTATAATGGATAAGACAGCCTTGCTTGAAGGAAATACACCAAAACGTATATTCTTCAGCACTGTGATTCTATATGACTAATAGCTTTTTCTTGGTTGATCAAAATACTTCCTAAGTGTTCCACAACAAATGTGTATAATAAGCAGTGGTAAAAGTAAACACTAACAAGGCCTCATACATGCTAGCATGTTCTAAGGGCCGTATGTGTATTCATTCATTTAATGGCCTCTGCAGCTGTGTGGGGCACAGACTGTTATCATATCCAGTGACAGAGGACTTGCCCCAGGGGCATCTGAACCCAGGCGCCAAGGTAAGAAATTTGTTTCTGCTTCTGCACAGCATTGGGCCCCCACTCGCACGCTCACTCACCTCTCCAGCAGCGGCTCGAGCCACCCCTCGTGGCACTCACAGTGGCAGTCCAGGAAGGTCAGCACTTCACCCTTCGCCGCGGAAGCGCCTAGAAGCCTGGCTCGCACCAGGCCCTCCCTCTTGTTGGCGCGGATCAGACGCACCTTGGGCAGCCCAGACAGCTCATTGGCCAGGCGCTCCTTCAGGTGCTCTGGGGAGGCAAGCGAGACAAGCGGGGTCACCACCACGCATGCCAAGTGACATCCTTCCAGGCCCTCCCTAGCCCCAAATGACAACTGAATAGACAGAAGCCTCCTTTGCTCTGCACCTACCTGGGATGTCCTCACCTCACGCAGAACCAAGGCTGGACGTGTACGACGAAGGCCAGGGGTGGGTGGCTGGGGCAGAGGAATCCCAGAACCACCCAGGGCTCCCCGTCAAAACACACGCACACTGAATTGTGTGCTTGAAATGGGTGCATGTGGTGTCTGGATATATCTCAATAAAGCTGTTACCCCCTCAAAAATACATTATACCTTGACTTGCGAACATTTAAAAATAAAACACACAAAAATTGCCCAACCACCATTTTTCAGGAAAACTGGGTTAATATACACTTGGTTTATTTATATCAACTAATTCTGTAACGTGTTATAAAATTTTAATTTATGTGGAATTATGTTTATGGAATTATATTTATGGAATAAATATAATTTTATTTATATTTATGTTAACGCAAATTTTCTCAGGAGCTCATTTCATTTGACACAGTAATAGTAATAATAATAATGGCAGCTACCACTAGAGGGCCTATTGTAAGAATTACTGTCCAGGTGATTTATATGAACTCATCAGAGCCTCAGAACTTTCCCATGAGGTAGGTACTACAACTATCCCCATTGATAGATGAGAACACTGAGGCCAGAAAGGCTATGTGTCAAGATCGCAGAACAAGTGAGCTAAGGAGCCAGGATTTTAACCCAGCAGCCCTGGCTTGAATCCATAGGCTTAATACTGCCTCCCAGAGCTTTCTTCAATCTCTCAGCCTTGCTAAACAAACGCAAACTGGTTAGGAGGATGCGCTCGTCCCATTTTGCATAAGAAGAAATGAGGCTTTAAAAGTTGAAAGGTCTCGTCCACAGCAAGGGCTGGCCTCAGGACTCCAGACTTCGCACACAGGTTCAGGGACAGGAGGCCCTGATTCCCACCCCTCCGTGGGTCAGGTGGAGGTGGGGGGAGCCCATCAGGCAATAAAAATGAGAGAATCCCCCCTAATCATTGTGGGTGTCGTCTGAAAGTCTTCAATCATCAGCAAAAGGGAAAAGTCTGTAAACTGTTCTAGGTTGCTTCAGTTTGTAAAAATGTTTCCCTAAATATTCTTGACATTAAAAAAAAAAAGCATTTCATTGGTTGATTTTTTTTCATCCTAAATATAACTGCAAATAAGCTGGGAGCAGGAATAAGGGAGGTGACTTCCCAAGCAAAGCTAATTGGTGGTGACTATGCCCAGTAAACACACAGGTGCAAAAAAAAGATAAAGGGAAAAAAAGAAAACACACATGTAGCCTCCTTGTACTCTTTATGGATTTGGTAAGCATCCATTTTAGGTCTGTCTGAACTGCCCTCCCATGCCCAGGGAGGGTTGGTGCCCCTGCACGGAGCTCAGACTGGCGTGTGGATAGGCCAGGGGGAGGGGCAGGGCACAAATCCTGTCATCACGGCTTGAGCAGGCATCTTGTCTGTGGCGCAGGTCACCATGATGGAGAGGGCAGCCTCGGCCCCACAGAGACCCACACTTACACTCACGAGAAGAACTGAGCTATGCAGAAGGGGTTCATACCCTGGTCCTGCCTGCTGAGGAGCTATTCAATCCCACGAAGATCAAATAAATAATCTGATCCTTGCTTCTGAATGAATACATTTCTGAAATATTGGGGGTACTCTACATTTTGTTAATATTTCATAAAAGTACAGGTACGACAATATGCCAGGCACTGACATAGCATGTTACCTGCCTTTATCTCATTTAATCCTGTGACTCTGCGAGCTAGGGACGAGTATCCCACTTTATAGGGGCTGAAGCCAAGGCTGACGCTGGACTTGCTCAAGGTTGAGTGGCTGCAAAGTGCTGGAGCTCGGACCAGTGCCGGCACAGATTTAAAACAGCCCCGGGAGGAGAGGACCAAAGGAAAGGGAGAGGAGTACCTACTACGTGCTGGCCGACGTGAGAGTCCATCCTATGCCTGATCTCATTGGTTCCTCACCACTCTCTGATGTAAGTGTGGACAAACCCATTCACAGATGAGAAACTGAGGCTCAGAAAAGACAAGTGACTTGGCCCAGGTGCCACGACAGGTTCACGGTAAAGTTCACCTCTGACCCAGGTGCCCTGACCCCAGAGCCCAGTGCCTAATGGGCTTCATGCAGCATCAAGCCCCAACTGTCGCCGAACACCCACCACGGAAGCTACAGTTCCCAGCCTCCCTTGCAGCTAGGTGTGGCCAAGTGACCCCTGCTCTGCTCCATGGGATATGAGGGCAACTTTCAAGTTTAGCTCTCCAGCCCCATGAGATCTTCCTGCCGATGACAGCGCGCAGAAGGTGAAGAACCAGCCCGGGGCACGCAGACCGGGGCAGCACAACGTCCTAGAGAATGTGGAGATACAAGGCAGAAGGAGCCAGGCCCCAAAACTGTGAAGCCGCCACACCAGCCCTAGACCATTACGCGAGCTTTGTGATGGGAGACAGATCATTTTTTTCCCACGTAAATCACTGTTGTTTAGAGTCTCTGAGAGAACGGCCAAACATACCCACCAATTAGGACACATACTCCAAGCTTTGAAGTCGGACGGACCAGACAGAGCCCGAAACAGCAAGATGCCCACGAAGCAGTAGCTGCTGCCCTTCTGTGTGGCCCACGGATGGTAATTTGGCTTGAGACTAACGACTCAGCCCACTGCTCTCCCTGTTGCTATGACCCTGACATTTCCCCTCAGCCGAGCTTAGCTCCCCCAGTTCAGCTAGTCACATGGCATGTGGCATGACCACAGCAGCCCCTCCATCCCACTCCCATCCATCGGCCATGCCCCACATGGCAGCACAGTGAGCCCAAGACTGAGCGACCTTCCTGTCCCCCCAGCAGCCCTCAGACGGCTCCCATCAGGCTCATATTTATGCCTAAACCCCCTTATGGCGGCCTCCAAGGCCCTGCCTGGTCTGGCCTCGCCCACCTTGGCACCTCATCTCCCGCATCACCTCCCCACTGGCCAACGGTCTGCCCTGCAGAATGCCTGCACGGCCCAGCTTCTTCCTGCAACTGGGGACACTGGGCTGCCTCCTTTACATCCTAGCTTTTGGCTTAAAACCACTTCCTCAGGGAGGCTTCCTGCCCTCCACCAGGCTAGAGGAGGGCCCGTCCCCAAGCTCCCCTTACTCTCCTGCTCTGACTTTTATTTCACAGCACTTTGTCCCTTGCTGTAGTCCACCTGCTATATTGCTATATTATGCTATGCTATTTTGTATTGTGTCGTGTCATCGTGTATTATTCTTTACATGTTCATTGACCACCCCCACCCACCTCTCCACCCATTAGAATGTGAGTTTTACGAGAGCAGGGACTTGTCTTGTTTCCCACAGAATCCCCGGTGCCTAGAATGGTGCCTGGCACAAAGGTGGAAGCTCAAAATATGTTCGCTGAATAAATGGAGTGCCAACTCTGGACTGCATGTGAATTGCTGGACCCCAGGTCACCGGTCAGGCCTATAGGGATATGGGTCACTCTCTCAATGGAATGCCTCTCCCTGGATTCAGTTCTTCTCCTGTCTGGGCTGCCCCTTTTCGATCTCATCTCAAACTTAACAAATCCAAAGCCAAATGCCCCACTTCCTTTCCCAGAGCTGTCACTCCTGCCCTGGGTGGCTTATCTAGCTCTGGGACAGCAGCACCATTCACCCAGAAACCCATTCCAAGGGCCTGCAGGTCCCCCAGATGCCATGTCTCAAACACCCCTCCTCCTCCTCCCCTTCCCTCAACTACCACCAGACTCCCAGCCTCCATCTCTCACCTGGGCCGCCTCTACAGCCCCTGGCCTCCCTGCAGAGCTCCCCTGTACACAGTTCTCCACCCACAGCCTAGAGGGATCCCTCAAAGGGCAAAACTGCTCTCCTGTTTAAAACCCTGCCCTAGGGGCGCCTGGGTGGCGCAGTCGGTTAAGTGTCCGACTTCAGCCAGGTCACGATCTCGCGGTCCGGGAGTTCGAGCCCCGCGTCGGGCTCTGGGCTGATGGCTCAGAGCCTGGAGCCTGTTTCCGATTCTGTGTCTCCCTCTCTCTCTGCCCCTCCCCCGTTCATGCTCTGTCTCTCTCTGTCCCCAAAATAAATAAACGTTGAAAAAAATTAAAAAAAAAAAAAAAAAAAAAAAAAAAAAGTAAAACCCTGCCCTAGGGGCGCCTGGCTGGCTCAGTCAGTTAAACAGCCAACTCTTGGTTTTGGCTCAGGTCATGATCTCATGGTTCGTGAGTTCGAGCCCCACGTCAAGCTCTGTGCTGACAGTGTGGAGCCTGCTTGGGATTTCTCTTCCCCTCTCTCTCTGCCCCTCCCTGGCTTGTTTGCTCTCTCTCTCTCAAAAAAAATAAACATAAATTAAAAAAAAAAAAAGTCCTGCTTTGTTCTCCCCGCCCTCAGGACAAAGTCCTGACGCCTCGGCCTCGAGTGTAACGCCTGCACCCTTCCCCATGTCTCATACCTCTCCTCCGCCTGCTGGTCCTCCGTCCTTCCTGAACTACCTGCAGAGCCTATCATGCAACACTGTGACTCGGAGGCTTTCCACATTCTGTGCCTCCACTTAAAACACCCTCTCTCCACCTCTGCTGCCCACATACTACTTCAAGACTAAGGTCAGCCATTCTTCCTGAGTGCTCTGTCTCCTGTAGCACCATGTGGTAGAGCCCTCTGTTCACACACCTGCATCCCAGCAGGCTCCCAGCTCCTGGCAGGGGCGGGGCACACAGAGACACAGAAAGCCTGTCCTCCTGGGGCCCATTCCACCCCTCCCGAGTCGCACTCTTGCCTCCCAGGCACTGCTCTGGGAAGCCAGGCCCCTCCAAGAGCTCATGTGGAGGGCTTACCTCTGTCACTGTAGTCATCTACGAGTATGACTTCTTCTAGCAGCATGTCCGGGGACGTCTCGAGGACACTGTAAACTGTCCGGAGGAGAGTTGACCAGGCTTCATTATAAAACGCTATGACAACAGATGTCGTGGGCAACTTGTCATAATCATATTTCTTCTCTTTGCACCTGCAAATACAACACAGCTTCAGGGAATCGAGAATCCGCAGCTGACTGTGTGTACCAGGCCCAGGCTGGTCCTAGGGATGGAGGTGTGAAGGGGACACAGGTCACAGTCCTGAGACCTCCTCCTAGGGAATGGAAAATAATCTGCTGGGATCTTCCAGAGATCCCAGTGTTCCTCTAGGAGCCCCAGCGGAGTCTAAGAAAGGTTCTAAAGTGCCACCAAGAAGCTTGAACCGTGGGACACTATTTTGAGGCTTTAAAGCAAATTTCAGATTTGAGCAACATACGAGCTAAGCAGACTCAGAAGGGAGGACGATGGCCACCTCCCCCTCCTCAGCACCTCTCTCGTGGGTCCTCTCCCTTCTGATTCCACTGCCAGGCCTGTGCTCAGACCGAGCCCTCTGCCTGGAACGCCCTTTCCTCATTTCTCTACCTGGCAAACTCTCTGTCCTCTTTCGAGAACAGCTCAGCCCCATCCTCTCCCTGGGACAGCCTGTGGGGGCAACTGCTCGCTTGTGGATGCTCCTCGGGCGCCTTGCCCACACGCGCGCCTCTGGTCCAGCAGGTGTCAGTCACAGCACTCTGCTTGCTCACTGGCATCTCACTGCCCTCTCCGGCACGTTACCCGGGCAGCAGCGATGCTTACAAAGGTGGTGTGTGCAGAAACCAGAGCCGCTGCTAGAATGTGCAAACAGTCCAGAAGGGCTGCATAGAGGACACTGACCACCCCCCTTCCAGTACCAACCCCGCCCCTTGCCCCACTCTGTGGCCTCCCGGTGGGGGTGGGGGCATGTGCCTTGACTGGTGGTGATAGGAACCAGTAAGTTTCCTCTTTCTTTAGTAGGGTTTCCAGCTACTTCCTAAGGAGTTTCCCTAGTTGACAGAGAATTCTCTTCTCGGAGTGGCTCACGAGAAACTCCCAATGTCATCCCAGGGACTGGGCCGTGCCTGGAGACCTTCCATAGGAAATGGCAAGAGAGGGGAGGAACAGAACCCCAGAGGGGCACCCACAAGACTGGGCTGGAATGCGGGGCTGGCAATGCGAGAAGAGCGTACATGCTTGAAGACCAGCCAGCCGCCCTGGGCAGAAAGGGAAGACCTCACAGCAGGCTGTGCAGCACGTCAAAGGGACGCAGAACCAAGCAGGATGAGGAGTAAAGCTAGATCAGCCAACTGCCGGTACCAGGCAACGCGTCAGTGGGCCCTTACCCATCAGTCACCAAATATTTCCTGATCACCTACTATGTGGATTAAAAAAAAAAAGTTCAAGGGGACAATGATCAAATAAGCAAACGTATCAGTAATTTCAGAAAGTAATGGTGCTATAAAGAAAAGCAGGGTGCAAAACAGAGCAACTGTGGAGGGCAGTGGGAAGGGGGAAACGGAGCAACCACAGAACAGGTAATCAGGGAGGGCCTCTTAGAGGAGGTGACATTGAGGAGGAGACCTGAATAATGCAAAAAAGCAGAGAAAAAGCCCTTTATGTATCCACTTTATTTCTTGTGGTTTTTCTCCTTTTGTTTCATCATGAATTTTTTCAAACATTATAAGGAACTCCTGGGACCTTTTGCCCAACATCAACAATTCTCAATGCATGGTGTATCTTGATTCATCTATGCCCTCACCAGATAGGGTTTTTTGTTTTGTTTTGTTTTGTTTTGTTTTGTTTTGTTTTGTTTTGTTTTGTGTTTTAGAGAGAGGGAGAGAGAGAATCTCATGCAGGCTCCACACTCAGCTATCCCATGAGTCGTGAGATCATGACCTGTGCCGAGATCAAGAGTCAGATGCATAACTGACTGAGCCACCCAGGTGCCCCATCCCAGACTAGTTTAAAGCAAAACCCAGAATATCACAGCATCCATGAATATTTCAATCAATCTAAGATATAAGGACGCCTTTTTTTTCATAATAAAACACAATACAACTGAGACGTCTTAAGAAGTTACCAATTCTTTACTGCTACCATATCTCCAGCCTGCAATATTTCATAAAAATTAAAGACGCCAATGTTTGGAACACACACCATTCTTTTAAGAACCTCTAAGGACAAGTGTTGCTTATCCTAACTGGAGGATGCATTGATTTTAAGATACATCCAAATCTCAGAGATGCTTCAATATGAAAAAAAAAAAAAAGACTTAAAATTAATGAAATGTCCTACTTCATTTAACTCTCAAAACCACTTTCAGTGTTGGCATGTATTGTTCCCGCTTGGAAGGCCAGGCTCAGAGAAGTGGGATAACTTGGGCGGTTCACAGAATGCCTGTGAGCACGTACCTGGCCGGGGTCCTCATGTCCAGAGGCCCGGTCGTAGGGTTGTGGCTTGCCCCCGGCCGGACGCTCAGGTGGGCCATCTGATCGAATGAAGAGCCCTGCACCACACCTCCCTGCCTCTCCCTCCTCCCTACCTGTCCTCCCTCCCAGGGTCTTGCTCCAGGCCCTCTTCCTAAACTCCAGGGCAGTCTCTGCAGAGAGCTCTGCTGTCACTGGGAGGACCCTCCACATGAACAGGCGTATCCGGGAGACTCTGTTAGAGGCCGGTTCTTCTCAACCACACTCACATCCTCGCTCGTGCTGCGTTTGCAGGCCCTGTTCTACACACTTGAGTCAAAGTCAGCTGAGGCTGGAAGCATAACAGCTCTGGTGTCCTAAAGCGACGACAGGGCATCCCCAGCAGCCCAAGCAGCAGGACGCGAATCCTTGGACGCCAAGGGCTTCCGATTCACAGAAGTGGTTACTACTTAGCACTGTGCTCCACAGAGGGGAGTCCAGCCCACACTAAGGGGAGGAGAGGCAGGCTCCCTCCTTTGAAGGGGATGATTGCCAAGAATGTGTGGATATATTTGAAAACCACCACGCAGGGATAGAATGCAGAAGTGTGACAGTACGTGTCCTCCAACACCAGGCCCTAAGACACTGAGGTTCCCTCTTTGTTCCCTCCCGTGGACCATCCATCCTGGGGAAAGCCAGTTCCATGCAGTGACGCGAGTAGACTCAAGCATCCTGTGGAGAGGTCTCTGTGGCGAGGGACCGAGGCCTCCAGCCAACAGCCAGCCCCAACTTTCCAGCATGGGATAAGCCCTCTTGAAAGCAGATCTTCCAGGCCCAATCAGGCCTTGAGATGATGAAATCCCCAGGCAGCATTTGGATTGCGATCTCATGGGAGATCCAGAGCCAGAACCACCCGGCTAAGCCACTCCCGAATCCCTGACCCACGGAGATTATGTGAAATCACAAATGTTTATTGTTGTTTCAAGTCACTAAGTTTATGGTACGGCCTATGCTGAAATAAATCACAAGGAAACTTTCAGCCAAGCCCAACGGAGAGAGATGTTTTATAAACCAGTAAGCCTGTACTTTAAAAAAAAAAATGCTAAAATGCCAGTGTCCTAAGAGACAGAGACAGGGCTAAAGAGACACAACAACTAAATGTCGCCCTTGATTCTCAATTAGATACCAGGTCCAGGAAAAATAAAGCTGCTCCAAAAGTTGGCACAGTTGGAAAAATCCAGTATTGTATAAACTTTCTTAATTTGAGAACTACATCATGGTATCATGAGAGAATGTCCCTGTCCTTAGAAAATGCATGCCGAAGGAACAAAGGCTAAAAGGTATTATTGCTAAAACTTACTCTCAAATGTGTGTAATAGTATATAGCACACGTAGAGAGAAAAATTAAGTACATGGGGCAAAATAATGAATGGATCTAGGGGAAGGATGTACAGGAGTCTGTTCTGCTATTCTTACAAATTTTCTCTAGCTTTGAATTTTTCAAAATTAAAAGTGTAATAAATTAAGAAGAAAAAGGGGGCCCCTGGATGGCTCAGTCAGTTAAGTGTCTGACTCTTGGTTTCAGCTCAGGTCATAACCTCACAGTTCGTGGGATCAAGCCCCATGTCAGGCTCTCCCTCTCTCTCTCTCTCTGCCCCTCCCCAGCTTGCGCTCTCTCTCTCTCTCTCTCTCAGAATACATAAATAAACTTAAAAAAATAATCTTTCTTTGTGAATATAAAAATGATGCATGTTCATTGTGAATAATTTTAGAATGCAGGAAAATATAAAGAAGTAAGAATCAGCAACAAGCCCACTGCTCAGAGATCTCCATTGTTAACATTTTTGGCATATTTCTTTCTATTGTTTATTGTTTGTGTGTGAGCACATGCTCACACACACTGCTGTTTATAGATCTGTACCCTGCTTTTTTGATTTAATATGATAGTGCAGTTATTCTTCTGTACTGTTAAAAGAGTCTCTGAGAATGGGTTTTGGATGGTCTTTGTAGCATTCCTTCATGAACCTGCACTACATTTCACATTTTCTTGTCGGACCTTTGGAATTATTTACAGCTTTTTGCTATTATAAATAATGTTACAGAGAGAGATTGTTACTACAAGCGTCCTTCTGGGTTATCTCTGATTATTCCCTTAGGTGAGAAATTCTTAGATGTATTATGACATGATATTAAAAAGAAGAGGAACATTTTGAAGCTCTGAGTAATAGTGCCAAACATAGCCAGTGCTCTTATGATTTGAAGGGACACAGATAGAGTACCTGGACATTCTAGAACAGTGGCCTTGGGCTTTGGGGTTTGCAGAGCAGCAGAAACATATAAACAAAAACACCGAGGAGGGACTGACATCTGGTCCCAGCATTATTTGGTCAAGCGGATATCTTTCTACCTTCCTACTTATTCTTATCATGGGAAGAAAGCCATTTTAATACCAATGATTAAGGATGTGATTTTATACTAAAGGACCACTGTTTACATTGAATAAACCTCAGTTTTGAAAACCTAACTTTACTGTCCTTCTTTCCATTCATTTCTGCTCGGACCTATGTACATTTGGAACTAAATTTTAGTTTTTTTTTTTTTTTTGATAAAAAAATATTTATTTTTAGGTTGCACAGAAACACATTTTTTTTTCATGGAGTATAAGCAATTAATTCTTTCTAAAGCTTCTAGCGGGCTGTGGCTCGGCACGACATAGCCTCTCCATGAGCCGTGTCTACTAGTCAGGGGCTTTTAAAATGCAGATACACCTATTAATATTTTATATACGTATATATGTTGTCTATTTGTTACAACATATATCTGCAGGAGAGCAGCTGTTTTGGTGGAAGTGGGAAGAGTGAGGTAGGAGAGGGCCTGTGTCAGGGCCACTAAGCTTGAGTTACCTATTTTTGGAATCAGAATCAGCTTAGCCCTTGGATATCACCTTTGCACTATTAACATTATTTTCTTCTTCTTTTTTTTAAATCTATTTATTTATTTTTGAAAAAGAGGGCACGAGATAGTGGGGGGAGGGGCAGAGAGAGAGGGAGAGAGAGAATCCCAAGCAGCCTCCACACTATCAGTGCAGAGCCCAAGGAGGGGCCCGAACTTACAAACTGTGTGGTCGTGATCTGAGCCAAAATCAAGAGTTAGATGCTTCACCCCCATGCCCCAAAAAAGATTAATTTTAAAAGGCTGGATCATATTTCTTTAGTAACACATAGCAAATGTCCCCATCAAGCAATAATTTCGTATTCTGACCGCTCCTTTTTTCTTGGCCTGGTATAGTTTCTCCTCCTTTCTTTAAACATACCTTACAGGCATCGTCCTTCATGAATGTTCAATATATCCTTCTGGAAGTTTGTTTCCAGGAAAAACACTTTCCCTTTTCCCTTTTTTTCAAAACAAGGTTCCAAAAGTTCAGACTGCAAAACAAATACTGCTGAAAAAAATATGCAATTTTCTTTCATTGCATGATCAAAGCAATTTGAATGACTTTTATAAATGTACAGTTCTGGCCTTCTAGAACTGTGAATTAACTAAGTCTTTCCTTCAGTTCTCCAATTTTTCATTTTAAGTCAATTAACCAAAAAAAAAAAAAATTATTGAAAACCTCTATATGCCCTTCCCCATCCCAGGTGCTATGAAGGGATAGAAAAGAATTATGTGGCATTTCTCATTCTCCTCCCAACCAAAAGCAGAGCATCCTTTAATTAGACAAGAACAGCTATGCATCCATGCCTCAGGGTTCCACTTTTGCCTAGGGGACAAAGGAAGCTCAGAGTCAAATTCACTGCTAAATCATAGCAAGCCATCCTTTCTTTAACATTCTGGTATAATCCATGTGTCTTGTAAGGGCAGGGGGTGAATTGTGGTTTTTGCTGTATTTTCTTCATGCCTTGTACTGTACCTGGTAATAATAAGAACATGTATGAAGCGCTGACTACATGGTAGGTGGTGTGCTAAGCATTTTACAAGCATTATTCCACTTTCCCTTCCCAGCAACCCAGTTGGGCAGGGACTTCCATAAACTCTGCTAGCATAACATACAATTACGTATTATACAGATGCGAATGAATGGGTGCAGTAAATGCCTCCTCGTCTTCCTTTATCTTTATATTCAGGTTACACATAAAAGTCTTTTGAAAAAATGAAAATCCATACCTGTTGCAGAACAGGCCAAGGAGGTCACAGTGTACCTTGGTGGGTTCTGCCTGCCCAGAATCCTTTCTCCTTTCTTCACATTCCTGCACTTTGAGTTCCCTTTCATGAACCATGTCTCCCAGACTCGCAGGCCATGTGGTCTGCGCAAGGCTGAACACACACACATGCGCACACACATGTGTATACACACACCCCTCTGGGAAGGTCACATGCCCCAGGCCTGACCAATGAACATTTTTTGCCTAATGACACCAGTTGAGTCCCTGAATCCAGGGCCCAGAATAATCTGAACCTAGTCCCAAACCTAGACTTTCCTGTGATAGAAGCCAATATATTTTCTTTTATATTCAAGTCAGTTCGCATTTTGCACTGGGTTTACAGTTATTTTCAACCAAATGAACTATGACTAATAGAGGAAATAAGTTTTGTGTTTTTTTGTTGTTTTTTTTTTAAGTGAATGTAAGACTTCCACTCCGGACAATATGGAAGATTAAAATGTCTGGGGAAACCCTGTTGGAAAAAATTTTTGATAAAATACTTCTTAAAAATCTTGTTTATTTATTTATTCATTATGAGAAAGCCAGAGGGAGAGCACACAAGTAGGGGAGAGGGGTAGAAGGAGAGAGAGAGAGAGAGAGAGAGAGAGAGAGAGATTGATTGATTATCTTAAGCAGGCTCCATGCTGAGCACGGAGCCCAATGTGGGACTCAATGCCACCATCCAGGGATTATGACCTGAGCCGAAACCAAGAGTCAGCTGCTCAACCAACTGAGCCACCCAGGCGCCCTTAAAAAAACTCTTTTAAATGCATGGCTCAGCTTATAGAAAAGGAAATAAAGTCCTCAGGGTCCAGGAACAACATGAAAATACAAATCTCGATATTACAGCTATCAGACACAAAGCATAAAATAAGTATGCTTAACATGCTTGAATAAATAAAAGACGCCCTCATATAAATGACAAAGAAATAAGAATGACAGGCAAATTTAACTCAGTATAGACATCTCACAGCAGTGACTTTAGATCACCAAAGACTTTAGATCCTGCTGAGCTGAATATGTACTTTCAAGTTTACCACCAAAGATTAGAAATAAACAGTATAACTGAGGCACCCGGGTGACTGAGTCAGTTAAGTGTCCAACTTCAGCTCAGGTCATGATCTCACCATTCGTGGGTTTAAGCCCCGCATCAGGCTCTGTGCTGAATGCTTGCTCAGAGCCTGTAGCCTGCTTCAGATTCTGTCTCTTTCTCTCTCTGCCCCTCCTCCACTTCTGCTGTCTCACTCTGTCTCTCAAAAATAAATAAATGTAAAATAATAATAAAAAAAGAAATAAACAGTATAACTGCCAAATTAGTAGGGAAGAAAAAGTGGAATGAGAAAGGTAGAGAAAAAACTTCTATCAACTCAAAGAATAGTGTTAAAAGAAAAATAAAAAGGAAAACAGCACAGAAAAAGAAAAACAATTAGAAAGCATAAAATAAGATGGCATGATCAAAATAATCAAGCCTTAAATATCCTGTAAGCACGCGAAATATATGAGGACATAAATGTCCAATAAAAAGACCATCAGTCTGGATTTTCTCCTTAATGACCACACAAAATGCAGCAACACACTACTTAGAGACAGGCCTACAACATTAGGACATAGAATCAATGACAGTAAAAGGATGGAAAAAGGTATCATGAAGATACTAACTAAAACTGAACACGTTCTCCAGACTTAAAGCACCGATTCAAAAAAAGGATGTTACTCTGACAACCACAAGATGGGTCTGGTAAAAATTAACGGAATAACCTGCAGTTTACAACTTTGTTGGGGAAGCAAAGAAACATTAGCCTAATCTCCACACTACGCGTGATGCTGTTCCAAAGACGATGTTGTTATGAGAACGGTCAAGCAGGCTACCGCTCTGCAAAAAGAGAACTCTTAACCAACTCCCTCCTGCCAACCCCATCAAGCACACTCTCTTTAGCTGAATTGCCTATTTTGAGCGATTCTGAAACTCTTCACCATCCCAGCACCCAAGTCCTGATCCCTGAACTCAGACACACATCTGCAATTATAGCACTAATAAGGCTAAAACCAGAGCAAGCGTTCACGGAACACCTATGTATTGTTGCCTAATCAGCAGCTCAAAATTCTTCAGCTACAGCAGAGAACGGCTGATGTTCACATGTGACATCCCCGTCCATGTGCCATGGAAATGTGGAAATGCACAGCCCCAAGGGCACCGTCACTCCACCTTTTCCTCCTGCTCAATAGGTCAGACTATAAATGAGAATGGCATTATAGTGATTATCTCAACGCCTCTCTGGTCTATAAAAACTAAAACTCTTTGCCAATATTGGTACATTAGCAACCATCGCTCGTGACACACCTTACAACTGACTGTGATGTCATCACTGGTTTCACTGGCACCTGACCTGTTTTGAATCCCCACTTTGTCTAATTCTGGCATTCTCCCCCTTGCTCAAAAGCACTCACTTTTCATATTCTGAGTAAAAAACCCACAGGCCCTAAGACAGTAGCTTTCAGCCATAGGTGTACATCAGCCTCAGCCTAGGTGCTACCTACAGAAATTCTAATTAATTGTTCTGGGGAAGGTCCCTGGCATCAATACGTTTCAAAGTTCCCCAACGCCACAAATCCAGCTTCCTGGCTCCCCACTTTGGCCTGCTGCCATCTCAGAGTGAAAGTTCCACCTCCTTGCTCGGCTCAAAGGAGACCGTGTTTGTGAGTTTTGCAAACCCTGCCCTTACTATCCCACCACGTAAGGATTCCTGGTCATCCTGTTCCTTCTCCTCCTTCTCCTCCTCCTCCTCGATTCCGTGCTATAACTAACAGAAATAAAGCTGTGTTCTAATCCACTGGCACATGAATTACCAGACTCACAGAAGAGCTGGGGTCTACACCAAGTCTCAAAGACTTAGAGCCAACACTGAAGTGTCTCTAGCGGTTTGGCCTGTCCAAGAGAGCAGACGCAGTATCACGGCTTGCAGACGCCGAGAAGAACCAGGCCGGATCCCTTAGTAGTTCCCAACTCCTTGCAATGGGAACAGCTTCATCCACGTAGTATAAAGATTTCAGTCACAACCATGTGTGAGCCTATGTACATACTCATGTTTGAATATGTTCTCGTTCACATACCCATGGGTATATTTTTCAAAATCTATTTCTATACCTGGAAAAGTCCAAAAGGATACGCAGCAAAATGTTAGCAGTGGTTCTCCTGGGGTTGTAGGTTTATGGAAGATTTTTTTTTTTTTTGGTTCCCTGTACATGCTAAAATTTCTAGAGTGGACATGTATTGCTTTTATAATTAAAATAAATAGATAAATAATTGTCTGCACCCCAAAAGGGAGGAGGGAATAAAAGATCTGGGCTCTAGGGGCGCCTGGGTGGCTCAGTCAAACATCCAGCTATTGATTTTGGCTCAGGCTATGATCTCACAGTTTGTGGGTTCGAGCCTAGATCCGGCTCTGTGCTGACAGTGTGGGGCCTGCTTGGGATTCCCTCTCTTCCTCTCTCTCTGACCCTCTCCCACTTGTGCCCTCTTCCTCAAAATAAATAAAAAAACTTAAAAAAAAAATCTGGGTTCTAGATAAGCTCTGCCCCAGATCTGCATGTTACCTTGGGGGCAAGGCTTTGCCTCTGTTAGACAGGATGCTCACTCGGCCTCTCCCTCAGTGACATTCAAGGATCTTAACCACCCCTCTGCTTATCAGTTAAAGTCTCAAGGGACTCCCCCACACCCACCCTGACTCCAACTGTAAATTTATATTCTGCTATTCTGGTTTCTCAGGCTAAAACTCAAGACCCTGATTAGGTCCTCACCTTTCTATGAACTATAGTAAAAGTGAGTCTCCATCAAAGACCCTGACCTGGAGGGCAGAAGTTATGCCTCCAGGCCTCCCTGGCTGAGTCTAACACAGATCAAGCTCACCTTTCTCTCCAGCTAGACAAGAATAATCCAATAGGCCTTGCTGCAGGAATTAAAGGCAGGAGGCATTCACACTCCTTATCACGCTGGGCTTGTATTAACTTCCCAGAGTCAATGCAACAGCAGGATCTATAAGCAAATCCTGATAGGACACAGGGCAGCTCTGTCACCATGGAGACAAGGATACCATAAGCCCCACAGGTCATCCAGTGTTTGAAAGAGATTTCTCAACCTGGGACAATAAAGGAAGTTGGAACCCGGAAAAAAAAAACAACTTTACAACCAATCCCTGCATGCCTCTTAAAAACAACCTCCTGAGGACATTGTTGGCAACAGGGAAGGGAAGAAAAACTAATAAGAATTGAGTACACAGTGTGTTCAATGTTTTATTAATTCCTAGGTGGTGTTATTTCTACGCATTCCTTATTTTGCAGATAGGGAAAGTGGGGGGAACTGCTACCAACACTAACAAAGTTCTACTCAAAAAGATTAACAGTGAAGATGCCTCAGGGGAAAGCATGAGGCTAGACACGAACAGATACCGATACCGGAAAATAGGGAAGACAGTGAAGTGTGAGTCCCTCCCAATTCTGCCAAGGTCGGCGGGGGGGTGGGGGAGGGTGGGGAGGGGGGGTAGCAACTCCTGGAGCAGGCACTCATGCTTTCTCTGGCCAAGGATTCACGGATCCCCAAATCCTGAAATTAGCACAATGCCAAAGAGGCCATGAGGGTCACATCCCCCACTTTCCAGCTGTGGGGTGAGTCACTTGTCCTGACACCTGAGATCTTTGCCACACCTCCAAGGCAGGAATTCAGGGGAGCAGGAAAGGGTGGCAGGTGCCTGGTGCTCACACAGGCTGCTCCACTGGCTCCTCTTGGGACCCCCTCTCTGAGCCCTCTTTTCCTCCAAGTCTTTAAGAACAGGGCTCAAGTGGGGACCTAAAAGATCCCCACCGATGGAGGAAAGGAGAGAGAAGGCCAGGAGGTCTGACCTTCTGCCAGCTTGCTCCCTTCTCACCTAGGCAGTGGGCACAACCCATCGGGCCAGCAGCTCAGGCAGGAATTAGGCCTCCGACTGCACAAGCTCGGGGCCTGCACCACCCACAGGAGTGAGCTGAGCTGCAACGCAGCCAGAAGGAGCCCTTCCCACCAGCGCCTCCTTCCTGCCCTCCTTTGCCTAAAGCTCAGGAATCCAGCTCCCAATGAGAGGGAAGCTTCGGACTTGGCCTTCCAGCGACCTTTCACCACTCCTGCTGGGGCGCCCTCCCCTCCTGTTTCATTCATTGGCCTGACACACACTGATAAGTGAATGGGGAGACGATCTCAAACCCTAGGAGTCCTTAGTTTCACCAAGGAAGGGACATGCAGGCAGGGCTGGACTGGGGTGGGGGGGAAGGTGCTGTGAAACCAGGAAGAGCACCCAAAGGGGGGTCTCACACCTGTCTACTTAGCCCTGACTCTCCCCCACTTTTTCAGAGCCGAATGACAGACCTTCTTAGGGGGGAGAGACCGCCCAGTAAGAGATTCGTCAATTTCTGAGATTATTCTATTTTCTTTTTTTTAAAACTTTCTTGCGTCGCCCCAACCCAGATGACCCCTTCCACTGCCCACTTTCCGAGAAAGAATAAGACGCGCGATCCCCAGGTATTTCGACACCCCATTTCCACCCCGCCACTTCACAGATGCCTAAACTGAGGCCCGGGGACTCCGCGGGCAGTGTTCCCCCAGCCACCTGCGGACTCACAGCGGGTTCCAGCGCTCGGGCAGGCGGCGGTGCAGCGAGATGCGGTCGCTAAGGTAGATGTTGATCTGGTGCACCCGCACGCTCTCCTCTTGCAGCCGCAGCTCCTCGCCCTGCAGCTGCAGCCGCACCGCCTCGCCCCGCGCGCCCAGAGCGTCGCTGGGCACCGGCGGCCGCGGCAGGACCGGGTCGCGCCGCCCCGGGCGTGGGGTGCGCGGGGGTCCCGGCTCGGCCGCCCTGGCCCCGCGCCGCGCCCGTAGCACGGAGCCCAGCCCGGCCAGCGCCAGCAGCGCCAGCAGAGCCAGCAGCGCCTTCCGGCCGCGCCGCAGCCCCAGCGGGCAGCGCCTCCGCGCTGCGCGCCCCCACATGCGCCCGCCAGCTGGGGCCAGCGCTCCGCTCGCCGGGAGCGGCGGCGCAGACCCGGACCCGGATCCCGGAACCGCGGCGCCGCGCCGCCCCGCCCCCGGCCCGCCCCACCTGCGCGCCGCCCCCTTTCAGCCCAGCCCGCGCGGTGGAGGGTGGCTGGTCTTCACTCTGTCCCCCCGCGGACAGGCCTAGATTCACACCACCTTCCTCGTTGGGCTGTAAGCATTAGGAAAAAGGTGACGGTCGTAAAACCCTCAGCTCAGCACCTAGCACTTCATAAGCGCTCAGTAAATGTTGGCTGAATGCACTCTGCAGGGTGCTACGAATTTTACTGCCCTTATCTCATCTGGCCCTTACGCAGTCCAGTCACAGGGGTAGTAGGATTATCAACTCCATTTGACAGATGATGGGACTAAGGCACAGTGATTCTGTGTCACTGAGGCCTGCAGGCCCAACCAAAGACATAATACTGTTTAGATTCGGTGAATAGCAAACTTTCCCCTGGTTCCCTGTTAGTCTACCTTTGTTTTATCCCTAACTTTACAAAGGCCTCCAAGAAACTGATCAAAAGAATGAACCCCCTCAGAGAAACACATGCATAGGCACCCATAATATGATCGCACACATCCCAGGTCATCTGTTCCTGTTAAATACCCCCTGACCTTGGCCAGAGGTTTCCTTTGAGGGGATTGAAGAAATGAAGGAGCCACTTGGGTGCTGAAAATATTTAACAGGGTCAAGACTAGAGTGAGTCTTGGCTCTCTCCAAGGCAAGAAATTATAGGTTGGGCCAAAAAGAATCAGCAATCAAAAATAAAAAATAATTTTGAAAATCAAAATGAAAGCAAAAAATCCACGATGAACAAAACATCAAAATTTTAAATAAAGCAGACAGAACCTGACCCTGTGTTTGCACAGCTCACCTCACAGGCCTCACTCACCCTAATCCCTGCCCTGATTCATGGCTAGATTTTGGTGGTGATTACATGGAGATATATATATATATATATAATACATATGCAATATATATATATGCAATATATATATGCAATGTATACATATGCTATATATATATATATATATATATATATATATATATATATACATACATGCCCCAAAGTCATCTGGGCATGTGGGTGGCTCAGTCCTTTGAGCCTCTGACTCTTGATTTAGGCTTAGGTCATGATCCCAGAGGCGTGGGATGGAGCCCTGGGCTCCACACTAAGCGTGGAGTCTGCTTGAGGTTCTCTCTCTCTCCCTCCTCTGCCCCTCTCCCCAGCTCGTGCTCTCTCTAAAATAAAAAATTTATTACAAAAGTCATAAATATGCATTTGACTTATGAAAGTTCTATCTCAATTAAAAACATAAAAAATAAATAAAAAGAACTAAGAGGAATAAAAAATAGGAATACCCCTGGCCTCCAGTACAAATGCTGAAATGCAAGGCCTGTCTCCATGCCACTGAGGGAGAGGGCCTTCACCATTCCACACCTTTGTAATTTTTTTTTAATATTTATTTATTTTTGACAGAGAGAGAGAGAGAGAGAGAAACAGAGCGTGAGCAGGGGAGGGGCAGAGAGAGAGGGAGACACAGGAATCTGAAGCAGGCTCCAGGCTCCGAGCTGTCAGCACAGAGCCCAACACGGGGCTTGAACTCAGATCGCGAGATCATGACCTGAGCCGAAGTTGGAGGCTCAACCGACTGAGCCACCCAGGCACTCCACCATCCCACACCTTTGTAACACATGCTGTTGTCCCAGCTTGAAATGCCCTTCCCCACCTGGCAAACTCCTATCTACATTTCAAGGCCCTGCCAAAAGCCACGTTTTCTGTGAAGCCTCCAGCAACTCCACAGCCTTTTAGACAAATGCGTTTCATGATTGCATCACCCTTTTGTTATTAGTCAGGGTTCCACCAGAGAAACAGAACCAGGAGGGGATATAGTAAGAGATTTATTGCAAGGAATTGGCTTACACAACTGCAGGGGCTGGTTAAGCAAGTCCCAAATCTGTAGGGCAGGCCATCAGGAGGGAAGGTTGAAACTCTCTGACATGAGCTGAAGCTGCAGTCCACAGGCAGAATTTCTTCTTTTGCAAGGCAACCTCAGTTCTGCTCTTAAGGCCTTTCAACTGATTGAATCAGGCCCACCTACATAATCTCCATTAGTTAAAGTCAACTGATTGTAGACGTTAATTATATTTACAAAATATTTTCATGGCAACTTCTAATTTAGTGTTTGAGTGAATAACTTGGGATTAAAACCCAACTAAGCTGACACATCAAATTGACCATCTCTATTAGTTTCCTAGGGCTGCCATAACAAAGTACCACAATCTGGGTGGCTGAAAACAACAGAAATGTATTCCCTCTCCATTCTGGAGGCTAGAAGCCCAAAATCAATTAGTCCCATCAGCAAGGCCATGCTTTCTCTGAACGCTCTAGGGAGAACCCATTCCATACATTTCTCTTAGTTTCTGGTGTTGCTTGAAATCCTTGGCATTGGTTGGCTGATCGATGCATTGCTTCAACCTCTGCCTCCATTGTCATTCTTCTGATGTGTGTCTGTCTCTGTCTCTTCTACTCTTCTTCTAAGGGCACCAGTCACATCGGATCTGGGCTCACTCTGATGACCTCATCTTGATTATGTCTGTCAGGACCAAATAAGGTCATATTCATAAGTACCAAGGATTAGGACTTCAACATATCTTGTTGAGGGACTCGATTCAATCTGTTAACACCCTCATACTTTATTACAATGCTTAGTACATTGGGTCGTGTTTAATTTACCCCTAGCCTTGTAACAAAAAGAATGTAAGGGACTTAGAGTATGAGCTGTGGTCACTTCATGATCGCAGAACTTGGCATAGAGTCAGACACACAGAAAGTGCTCAGTTAATGGCTGGCTTTGTATCTCACACTCACTTCTGTAGGCATCTCTTTGAACTTGCTGGGGAGGTGTCTAATGGAAGGTATAACCTGGTTAAGTGCAGGGAGGAGTTACTCCCATAATGTGACAAACACGAATTCTTCAGGCCTTGTTCCTGGAAGGGCCTCAGTGTCCTTGAAAACTCCTAATAGGGGAGTTTTCAAAAATCTGGCTCCCAGAAACCCTGGGAGACCACCCAGGAAAGGAAAAAGAGGCTGACTGAGGCTCCAGTTCTCTTCCCTAAAACCAGAGCATTGACACTTTTATCTGCCGAATGCTTTGAGCTGCCTTCTGAGACTACAGCACCCTCCTCCCTAATTACCAGACGAACTGGTAACAACACCACAGAAAGTGTGTTGTCCAAGCCCACAGAAGGTCAGTGGCAGAACAGGAAATAAAATGGACTAAAAAGGTGTGGCAGAAACCTGTGGATGTCTGCCAATATGCATTCTCCTCTCCTTTCTGAACAATGGAACCCCTGAGTCGTTTGCTTGTTTCTCTGGGCCCATGGTCTTCCAAAATAAAGACTAGAATTCCCAGCCTCCTTTGCAGCCAGGCATGGCCATATGACTGAGAGTGTAGCCAATGGGCGATAAGTGGTATTGTCAGATGGCGCTTCTGAGTAATCTCCCTAAATGAAACTCCCTTACCCTTGCTTCTTCCTGCTCGCTGGATTGTGGCTATGAAGACCAGAGCTCAAGCAACCACCTCGAGTCATGTGGTAAAACCACTCAGAGTGGTTAAACAACATGGCAGAAGGAACCCTAACACTGTGAACACTGAACCAGTCCTGACAACTTCCTTCCAGGCTTTGCTTATGTGAGGGAGAAATCAACTTCTATATTGTTTATGCCACTGTTTCTATGTGTGTGTGTGTGTGTGTGTGTATGTGTGTGTGTGTGTGTGTGTGTGTGTGTGTGTGTGTTTTGTCCTATGCAGCCAAATCTAATGCTGAGTGATAACAGAATTAATTGCACAAGAATTCCTCCCACATCTGGCTCTGATAGTGTGGTGGTTTTAAAACAAGGCTGCAAATTATTCAACACTCCCTTGCCTTGAATCAGGGCAGACTTGTAACTGCTTCAACTATTAGATTATGGTAGAAGTGAAGCTCCTTGACTTCACTGGCTAGGAGCGAGAAGCCAGCTGTGAAGCTTCCACCTTGTTCATAGGATCACTGTTCGTGCAGCTTGAGCTGCCAGGGAAGAAATCCCTATCTTGGTGTTGTCATGCTGGAGAAGCCCCAGGTGGACAATCTAGCCAACAGTGCCGGCTGCACCCAAACTTCCGCTGGCCCAGACAGCCCAGGCATAAGGCAGGTGAGTGAAGAAGCCATCTTGGAAGTGGTTCCAGGATGCTAACCATTCAGGTCACTTCATCTGTGGCCCCAGATGTCACGGAATGGAGAAGAGAGGTGCCCTTTTCAAATTCTTGACCCACAGAATCCAGGAGCACAAGATGGTTGTTGTTTCACACCATTAAGTTTGGGGATGGTTTGTTACTCGGCGATAGATAACTAGAACAAATGGATGGTTTTAGCCAAGGTTTTTAATTCAGGAAACATTTACTGAGCATCGACTATAGTGCCAGGCACCATGCTAGAGTCCAGGCACACTGTAACGATCAAGTGTCAAAGAGAAACAAAACTAGACACTACTTAAAGCGGTAATGACAGATTTTAAGCAGTAGCATGTTATCCCAATAGGGAAGAGGGCCCAGCATGAATGGATTCAACTTTGATTTGCACAGAATGACTGGGCATTTTAAATAGGGTCAGGGAAGTGAAAAATGACAAAGGAGTAATCAGCATAAATGCTGATAATGCCAGCTGTGTCTGTGGCTGGCAAATATCAAAGTTAGGATTCTATTCTCACACAGAGAGAGAGGCCCTATCCTTCCTGATTACATTGTAAAGGAATGGCTTTCAGTCCTTGAGAAAGACACTCTTGAATTGTAGGAGATACACATACATCTCACAGGGACAGAGAAAGGATTTATAACTGCAAGCCCTTCTTAGTAAGTTCTCTAAGAAAGGGTGGTCAGGGACTGACAGGTATCAGCTATGACAAATAGTAAATTCTTTGGACAGCCTTGAGTTTTCTGAGGCAGATACTTAAGCAGGGGGGTGCTAGGGTCATCTTGAGAGTGCAGCCTTGAGCTGTTAAAAACTCTGTTAATGTTTACATTTTTAATATGAAGGGAGGTAGATGTATAAAATTATCTGTCTTCAGTCCGTCACCTTCATAGGCCAAAGTTAAGGCTTGGTTGAGAAGTGGGCTCAGAGGAGCCTGGCTAGGGTTTGATCAAGGAGAAACTCTTTGCCACAAGGCATATTTTCAACACCATGGTGCTTAGAGTGCAATGGAATAGAGTGCAAATATTAAAAAGGTATCTTACGGGGTGCCTGGGTGGCTCAGTCGGTTAAGCGTCCAACTTTGGCTCAGGTCATGATCTCACAGTTCGTGGGTTTGAGCCCCATGCAAGGCTCTGTGCTGACAGCTCAGAGCCTGAAGCCTGCTTCGGAGTCTGTGTCTCCTCCTCTCTCTGCTCCTCCCATGTTCATGCTCTGTCTCTCTCTGTCTCTCAATAATGAATAGGCGTTAAGAAGAAAAAAATTAAAAATAAAAAAAAAATTTTTTAAAAAGTATCTTACTAGAGTTGTGGTTAAGTGTTTTGAAGAATTACAGGGCACTAAAACCTGGTTTAGTTGAGGGTTTTAGGAAGGCTTCTCTGAGGAAGTAATGTTTACATGGATACCTGAATGGTAAAAGTGACATCAGAGATTTGAAACGATATTTTAGGTTAATGTGGAGCTCCCTCTGCTGGGAGGGAAATTTGGGGAAATGAATAGTTTTGTATCTCCCATAGAAGGACAGAGTGAGTAAGCTGTATTTTTTTTTTTTTTTAACATCTGGGAAGCTGGTCCAAAGTTTTTTTTATCAAATATTCTCTATTGTCAAGGGGACCACAACCAAAAAAGTTAAGAGGCATAAATGTGGCCTGATTCTCTCATTTTAAAGATGGGGAGCCTGAGGCACAGAGTATGGAAAGAGCCTCAAACAAGTTGGTGTCTCCGATACAGGTAGAATTTAACCTTCCATCCTTGTTGACTCACAGCCTCCCTGGAGGAAAGGGGCCTTCCATGAACATCTCCCCCGGGACTCCAGGAGGGGGATGGGTTTGGAGTGAACCATGCCAAGCAGCTCCCACACAAGACAACCTGCTGAGGACACCAGACTGGTGGGAGGTGACTCCACCCACAGAACAGTCTGCTGGTTGGTACTAGAAGGCAGGTGTGAGAGAAAGGCCTGGAGCTGTGCCTTTTGGCCTCTGTCTGGATGTTCAACACAATTAAGATCTGCGGTCAGATTAGAAAACAGACACGGATTACAACTCATACTGTCTCAGATCAGTTTACCAGATTGGAATGCTTCCTGATACAGGCTCAGCTGCCGAGAAAAGAAGGATGGCTCTACAAAACATGGGTTCAAGCTCCAGATAATGGTAAGGGCTGTCATTTATTGAGCATTTATATGTGCCATGAACTACTAGACTTTATTTTTCATGTATCATCTCCTTCCACTCTCATGACAACATTGCAAGGTAGACAGATGAGGAAATTTAAGGCTCAGAGAGAGGCGAGGTGATTTATTCAGAGTCAAATGACATGACAGTGTAGAGCGACGGTCTGAGTCCAGGTGTCTTGATTCCTAATTCAGGATTTCCCACCACACAATTCACTGGCAGACTGCTGTGAGGCCAAAAGGCAGCTTAGTTTAAGGCGTACGAGCACAACCTTGGAGCCCACTTGCCTGAGCTCACACCTCAGCCCCATCACAGACTGCTGGGTGGCCTTAGGCAAGTTACTTAACCTCTCTTGACTCAATTTGCTTATCTATAAAATGGTGATGATTATAATAGTACCTCCTAAGTGGGGTTTTTGGGAGGATCGAGTGATACAGTCCACACAGCCACCCCAGGCTCAAAGCAGGGTGGGAAGAGTTTCTGCAAGGGCAAATGGAAGGTGTCCAGTACCTTGCTACTCGAAGTGTGCTACTCAGACCAGCAGCATTGGTACCACCTGGGAGCTATCAGAAATACAACAGCCTGTTAGCAGAGATAAAGCACTAGGAATGGCCCCTGCCCAGAGTAAGCCCTTTACAAATGTTACTGATGATGCACCCATAGAGAGCAAATCCAGCTGGGACCTTAATTCTTTCTGCACCACTTCCCAAATTGAGTACCTTGTTGTTTCCTTGGATTTGTTGTTTGTTGTTTGGGGAGCTTATTTGTTCTTTGACCACGCCATTTCGTTTCATCAGCTGTTCAACCAACAAACAGATCTCTCTAGAAGGCACTTTCAATTTGTTGTATTAACTCCCTTCGTAGGGGTCATTACACCCCTTTGAGAGTTTGACTTGGTGTATGGTAGATGTGGAATTTCAAACATTAGTGGAAAAAAGATGGCTGACTCAGTCAATGACTGAGGCAACTTGATAGCCATTCGGAAAAAAATAAAGTTGAATCCCAAACTCACACCTTATTCCAAAATAAATGCCAAATGATGTAAAGATGTAAAAGTAAAAATTGATAATAAAAATCCAGCAATAAAAGTATTGGATGAAAGAGCCAAGAGACCATTATAGAAAAGACTTATAAAGTTGACCACATAAAATTTTTAATATTCAGTAAGGTCCAAAATAATATAAACTCAAAAGTCAAAAGACAAATCAGAAAGAGATATTTGCAGATGACATTTACCCGGTATGTGAATCAACAGGGAAATAAAAGAACAGAAATGAAAATGGCTGAAAGATTTGAATAGACCATTCCCCCAATAAAGAAATACAAATGATCTATAAACATTTCAAAATGTGTTCAATTTCTCTATTTAAAATGAATGCAAATTAAACTTACTCTGAATTATTTCTTCACCTCTCAGATTAGCAAAGATTTAAAAGGTTATTAATTCCAGCATTGGCAAGGATGTGAATAAACAGGTACTATTATCCACTGTTGGTAAGAATGCAAACTGGTATAACCTTTTGGAAAGCAATTAGGCAACATTTATTAGAAATATTAATTCTCATATCCTTTTGATTCTGCAATGTCACATCAACAGAAATAGATTCACAAGTCCTCAAGAGATGTGCTAAGAAAAGGAAGCCTACTGCAATATCATGTATAAAAGCAGAAAGTTGTTAATGACCTAAATGTCCACTAATAGGAGATTATAAAGTATTGTACATTCATACACTAACATACCACAGTATCATTAACAAAAGTGACACTAATTCTAGGTGTTTAACATACAAATGTGCTTAAGATGCATCATTAAGTCAAGAAAAGCAAGTTGTAGAGCTATATAGATAGTATAATCCTATTTTGGTAAAATTTGTTAACATACACAAAGAAAAAAACTCTTAAGAAAATATCCACCAAACTATTAACTATTATATTTATTTCTGGTGAGTGAGATTCTGTGGGCCTTTACTTTTTACTCAATTTATTCATGTTTTTCAACAAATACTTATTGATTACCTACCACCTACCTATCATTGATCTCAAAGGAACTCACATTCTATGTTTGCACAACACTGGAATTCTTTTCAACAAACATTATTATCATATTAGGGAAAACAGGTTAGACATTTAAAAGAGTACGTTTTATTTTTTTTAATGTTTATTTATTTGAGAGAGAGAGAGAGAGAGAGAGAGACAGAAAGAGAGGACGAGTGAGAATGGGGCACAGGCAGAGAGAGAAAGAGAGAATCCCAACCAGGCTCTGCACTGTCAGCGCAGAACCCAATGTGGGACTCAAACTCACAAACCATGAGATCATGACCTGAGCCGAAGTTGGACACTTAACCAACTGAGCCCCACCCAGGCCCCAACAAGTACGCTCCAGAGATGATTTTACTTGCTGGCCCTCTTTACCTCCTTTCTAATCTACTGCACCAGTGTCTGGAATCCAATCCCCCTGCTCCCTCTTTCCACTCTGTGCCCTCTCTTTTCCTTCCACTACCAGGATATCCCCCAGTCTTTCTGCTCAACTTGGGGCCAAGCTCTCCCATGAAGCTGTCAGTGATACACCCAGACTGTGATACCTACCTCTGAACTGACAATGAAGCTCATAGACCACCCTCTCTGCAATCATGTGGGATCCCCTGGGAGCCAGGGGCCGGCCCTATCATCTATAACATGCCATCATACACATAATGCCGGGCACACAGAAGGCGCTCAATAATGCTGGCTGGATGAGGTCTGTGTTGGTGATGGAGCTACGCTGCTCAGATCACCCTTCCAGAGAACCTTGCTCTGATCCCTGGGAGGATGACTGTCGGGACCATAGCAGCAGGCTTGAACGTCTGGCTAACAGTTGGGTTTAGCACTAGAGGACAGAAGAAGGGTGAGGTCAGAGGATTTTATTCCTCAGGGGATTGCTCCCTACTAGGCTGGCCCTGTCCCTCTACCAATGGTCCTAACTCCTATCAACTAGATCTCTCCATTTTCTCTCTTGCAGAATTCCAGTAACTGCTCTCTCCCTTCCCCCTTCAGGCCTGGGGTGACAATGGCTCCCTGTTGTTACCAGCTCTGGAGTACTGCACCAGCTCTTGTGGCTCTTAGTAAACCCTGCCCAGAGTTCTATAATTAGCCCTTTAGTAAATGTTCCTCATTTCTTCAGCCAAGTGTGCCATCTGTCTCCTGCTGGGCCCCTGACTGCTATAACCACTGTTCCACGCAAGATTTTTTTTTATAATAGCAGAACACTGGAAACAAGCTAATTGTGAATCATTAAAAACTGATTAAATAAATTATGGCACATCTGCTTAATGGTGTTACATGCTACCACTAAAAAGGATTCAGGAGATCTAGTCACCTGCATGAAAAGATGCCCAAGCATTTGTTAAAATTTTTAAAAGCAAGATTCGGAATAGCCTGCACTGTATGAACTCATTCATTCAAAACGTAAAATCTACATTTGTTAAGGCTGGGATTGCAGGTGAGGACACCCCTGCTCAAAACAAACCTAACAAAAGCATGAAGGGGGGCGGTGAGGATTTTCTGACCCCATCTCTTTCTATCACTCATCTCTGCTTTCCTGTGTGGTATCTTCACGCTTAGGCAGGTGGTCTTCAAGTGGTGGCGGAGAAAGTACCTGTTCGGCTCACAACATCTGGACATCCTGACAGCTGACCACCTCAGCACAGAGGGCCTTGTTCCCAACTGCTTTAGCAAAAAATCCTGGGCCAAAGCAATCAGGACAGACTTGGACTTATGCTAACCACTGAATCATACATACTGAGAGTGGAGAGGGAGGATCCCTAAGAAAAAGGGGGCATTTCTTCCCGGAGTAGGAGACACAGAGCAGGTGTAAGCAGCAGAGATCCACTTAGAGGGAATATTTGTAGTTGATATTTGTTATGTTTTTTGGCTTCCCAGTATCTAAACCCCCCTCCCTATTCTGGAGAGTCTCCTACCTTCTAGAGCACGTATACTGGAGCCTACCCCCTGCTATACATACTGAAAGTGCCAGAAAGGCACTTTCCCAGCCTCCCTTTTTGCCAGGCAAAACATGTGACCCAGGCTGAGCCATTAACATGCTCTCATCTCAGGCTTTGGCTCTCAAGCTGGTAATACAAAAAGGGGCCTGTGTCAGGGCCCCCGGGTGGCTCAGTTGGTTGAATGTCTGACTCGATTTTAGCTCAGGTCATGATCTCACGGTTTGTGGGATCGAGCCCCAAGCTGTCAGCACAGAGTGTGCCTGGGATTCTCTCTCTCTCAAAATAAATAAACAAACAACTTAAAAAAAAAAAAGGCCTGTTTAGACTCTATCCTGGTATAGGGTGCAGCCATGGAATGATGTGGGGCATTGTTCTTGGTTGTCGGGCCTCTAAGATTGGTTTTCTGGCCCTTGTAGGATCTGTGACTACAAAAAGAACTTTGTATTAAACCCTCTTTCTACTTTCTATCTAGAGGTTCAATTTCTACAGTTTGCAATCAAGAAGGTTGATCAATGCCTACATGTACATATTGCATGTTTGTATATGTGTGAAATATCTTTGGAAAGATAAAAACAAATGTGAATATTGGTTACCTACCTATGGTAGGATCAGGACAGTGGGAGAAGAGGGAAAGGGGCTTTTACTTTCATGTCCTTTTGTACTGTTGGCATTTATTTTTTATCACGCATATTACTTTTATAATGAAACAACTAGTTAGTAAAAAGATACCCGGATAAATAGGATAAGAAAAGGGTACAATTTTTCAGGATTTCCACAGAAACAAATGTCTTCACCAGACCTTCAAAAGGAAGTTATCCTCACCTCTGTTGTGAATGGGGCCAAATCTAGAAGCGAGTGAGAGTGTACCACCTCAGACACTGGGCCTAAGTGATTAGCTCTAGCCCTGTAACTCACCTGGTCACTTTCCATGCCTCCCCATTACTCACAGAATAAATCCCAGTCTCCATCCCGGCCCTGAAGCCCATGGCAATCTGAGTCCTGTGTACTTTGGAGATCTCTCCTCATCTTTACATCGTGCTTAGAAGACTTTCTTCCAGCCCTGCTGGCCCAGATCCTAAGGGTATTACCGTCTTCTCTGATCTTCCGATGCCATGACTTTTATTCCTTCTTCAGGCCCTCATCAAGTTTTGATCTGTGTTACAAGTCTATGTACATGAGACTTAGTCCTTAACACTCATGTACTGAGCATCTACTATACGCCTGGCCGGCTTCTAGGTTTTTGGACCACAGCGCACAGTCTATGCAAACCAATTACCCCATATCCGAATTTGATGTTATCACGATAAGCAGGCAGCAAAAGCAATTTGCAAACAGGACTGCCCTTGCTAGAACATTTTTCCCCTCTGCTTGCATCATACTCTCCCCAAATGTCAGCATGGTTCCATTTTTCAATTTCTTCAGGTCTGTGCAAGTGCCACATTCTCCTTGACACCTTCTCTACCCACCCTATTATAAAATAACATCCCATCCTCTATCCTATTTACTTGGATTTATGTTATGCTCTATTTATTGCTTTAGTAGCACTCATAACCAACAGACATACAAGTTACTTACTTGTGTATTTACAGCTTGTCTTTTTCCACTGTCAGCTCGAGAGGCAGGGATTTTATTTTGTTTCCCCCAGCTTCTCCAGTACCTAGAACAGTGCAGAGTTGGCACTCCATAAATGTTTGCTGAGAACAGGAAATTGGGCTGGATGTCGGAAGAGCTGGTCCTAGCACAGCTCTCCTCCAGGACAGTCGTGTGGCCTTTAGCAACACTCAACCTCCTTTAAGCTTCTGTTGTGTCCTCTGTCAATTGGAGTGGTCATCTGAGGCCTCCCCGGTGGCTGACAGGATGCTGTGAGGACCACACGTGGGTCTCGAATTTCAGGGTGCACCAGAATCACCTGGAGGGCTTATTAAAATACAGGTGTCTGGACCCACACACAGAATTTCTGATCCGGTAGGTCTGGAGTGGGGTCAGGGAATTTGCGTTTGTGACAACGTCCCAGACGGTGCAGATTCAAGAATCACTGATGAAAACAGATGAGGGACAGGAGGCGCTGGTAGCCTTAACTCCTAGGTAAGGACCCGCTCTCAAGGCCCCGCAGGACGTTCCGCGCGGTGCAGCAAGCACAGAACGGATCCATCCGCCCCTCGCTCCAGCCAACAACTCTTCAGGAAGCGGCCGTGTAGCGCCAGGCGCTGGTGGAGTAGGGGGCGGCGGCGCGCCACAGGCCGGCCCCAAGCGGCGGCGGACCTAGACCCCGTGGTTCCGAGCTCGCACCAGGAGTGGTCTGCAGCAGCCGCTCCGACCTCCGCACGGGGCAGGAAGTCCCCCGAGCCTCCGGAGAGGGCCGCCACTGGGCGCCGCACGGGCAGGGGCGGCCCCGGGAGTCGGGGCGCGGACGCCGCTCGGAGGTCCGGGAACTCGCCGTCCTTCCCAGCGCGGCGAGGACGCGCGGCCGGGACCCCGGCGCGCGCCCGGCACACAGTAGGCGCGCGGCCCCGCCCCCCGGCGCGCGCCCGGCACACAGTAGGCGCGCGGGCGGCGGGCGGAAGGGGGCGCTGGCGCGCGGTATCCGGGGGCGGAGCCGGCGCGGCCGGCCAGGCGGACAGGCGCGGGCCTCGGGGCCGCGATGGGCGAGGGCGGGCTGCCCCCGGCCTTCCAGCTGCTGCTGCGCGCCTGCGACCAGGGCGACACGGAGACGGCGCGGCGGCTGCTGGAGCCGGGGGCGGCGGAGCCGGCGGAGCGCGGCGCGGAGCCCGAAGCGGGCGCAGAGCCGGCGGGGGCCGAGGCGGCCGGGCCCGGGGCGGCGACGGCGGCGGCCGGAGCGCCCGTGCCTGTGGACTGCTCAGACGAGGCGGGCAACACGGCGCTGCAGTTCGCCGCGGCCGGGGGCCACGAGCCGCTGGTGCGCTTCTTGTTGCGCCGCGGCGCCTCAGTCAACAGCCGCAACCACTACGGCTGGAGCGCGCTCATGCAGGCAGCCAGGTAAGGGGCCGGAGGGCCTGGGGGTGGTGGCCCGCCGTCCCCGGGGCGAGGCGGGCCCAGGTGGCCGGCGCTGACCGGCGCCCCCCGCGGACGCCCCGGGAGGCAAAGAGTCAAGGACTCGTTCCAGAGAGCTGGAATGGTAAACTTTGAGCAACTTGGGATACTACAAGAAGTGAAAGTGCTCTTTAGTAATAAAATCAGAATCTTAGAAAGAGTGGGTCTTTTGAAACAGAATCTGAAGACCTCGTCGAGTGGAATCTTAGAGACACGCAATCTTAGATTCATTCCTTCTTTCAACATGGGTTTCCTACGAACTTACCCACCTAGCCTGGAAATGGGACACTGCAGGAGCCAGGCAAAGTCCCACCAGGAGCAGCTCACGTCCCGGTGGACAGGCCACACAAGAGATCGAGCTTGTTGGGGAAAGTGCGGGGAGCTCTGGGGATGGCAGACCCAGTTTGGGGAAGTGGAGGAAGGTTTTTGGTAAGAATGATGTATATATTCATGTCAAGACTCCATAAAAATTAACCAGGACAGAAGACGTGGGAATGGGGTGATTGGCTCACGCAAAGGTTTAGAAGCAAGTGTGAACATAAGGCATTGTTAGGACCGCTAGACTGATGTCAGTAGGAGGAGGGGGCTAGACGTAGTGGGAGATGATCCTTCCCTGGAGAGAAAGGGGCAGATGCCATGTGGCAGGGGCTGAGAAAGATGAGCTATCCTAAGGGCACTGGGGATTGATAGAAGGTTCTAGGCAGAGTGAGTGACAGAATCAGATTGATGTTTTGGAAAGATCACTTTCACTGCAGTGTGAGGACAGATTGGAGGGATGGGCTGGCTAGCGTCAGAAAGCCTCGTTAGCAAGGAATTGCAGCAGTCCAGGGAGAGGTGATGGTAGCCTGGACCAGAGCAGAGACAACAGTGGGAAAGCAAAGAGATGTTTGAGATGTACCCAGGAAGCAGGGTGAACAGGTGAACAGGACTTGAAACCCTAGTAGGAAGGACCTCAGATGTACAGTAAAGCCACTCACCTCTGTTGGCCATCTACTTGGGTCCCACCCAGCCGTTAGTTTGGTCTCTGGTGAACATTCTTGTGTCAGAAATGATTACATCCATGTTTTTTCCTGCTCTGAAAATGATAGCCTTTATTGAGCACTTTTTGTGTCAAGCACCCTGTAAAGTGCTTTAAATGAAGTAACTCATTTGGTCCATACAAAACCTTAGGAAGTATAGGTAGTGTCACCCCCTTTTTACAGATGAGGAATTGAAGCTCAGAGTTAAGTAACTTGCCCAAGGTCACACCGCTAGTAAGTGGCAGAGTCACATTCACACCCAGGCAGGTGGCTCCAGAGCCTGTGCTCCCCAGCCTCTGCTCTCGGCCACAAATCCTGTGACTGTTTCCTCCTGGTGTTGACCACAGGGAAGCTACTCGCCAAACTGGCCAAATGCTAAAGAGACAGGTTGCGTGGTGTCTACTTTGACCCTAACTTCACCCTTGGCCTCTTTGCTTCTGTCCTTCATTTCTCTGCCTGCCGGTGTGGCAGAGCTGGCCCCTCTGCTTCATGCTTTGGGTGGTGGGAGTTTGTGCCAGGTCTTTAAACACAGGTGTTAATTGCCGAAATTAATTGGCAGTCACAGCAGCTGTTCAGAAAGCCCCAAGCTTCCCTATCCTCAGTAATTACTTATTAGAAACTTAGCATCCACAAAATTATCTCAGCCTTCCTTGAGTTCTTTTATGTTTTCAGCCTAATTGAATGACTGCTTGGGCTACCCATGGATTCAGAAAGCATTCCAAATGTCAGCATTTCTGTCCAAATTCATCGCTTTTCTTTCTCTCTAAAAATTTGTTATATCAGAAGAGCTGGGATTTGGGATTTTAGGGTCTAGGTTCAAGTTTTGATTCTGTCAGTTTCAAATTGAGAGGCCCTGAATTTGCTGCTTTCCATTCAAATCTTCAGTTTCCTCACCTATGAAATGGGCATTATCAGTTTATTTCAGGGTTTATTAAGATCAAGTGAAGGGCACCTGGGTGGCTCAGTTGGTTAAGCATTTGACTCTTGATTTTGGCTCAGGTCCTGATCTCCTGGTTAATGAGATTGAGCCCTGCATAGGGCTCCGTGCTGAGTGCGTGGAGCCTGCTTGGGATTCTCTCTCTCCTCTCTGTGCCTCTCCCCCAGTCATGCACCCCCTCTCTTTCTCTTAAAGTAAATAAATATTAAAAAAAAATCCAACGAGAGGAAGGGGCGCTTGGGTGGCTCAGTTAAGCGCCCAACTTCAGCTCAGGTCATAATCTTGCAATTTGTGAGTTTGAGCCCTGTGTCAGACTCTGTGCTGACAGCTCAGAGCCTGGAGCCCGCTTTAGATTCTGTGTCTCCCTCTCTCTCTCTGCTGCTCACACCCTGTCTCTCTTCTCTCTCTCAAAAATAAACATTAAAAAGAATGTCCAAAATCCAGTTAGAGGTGTGCTTGGGTGGCTCAGTCAGTTGGTTGTCGGGTTCTTGATTTCGGCTCAGGTCATGATCCCAGGGTCATGGGATTGAGCCCCATGTCAGGTTCCTTGCTGAGTGTGGAGCCTGCTTGAGATATTCATTCTCTCTCTCTCTCTCTCTCTCTCTCTCCCTTGCTCATGCTCTCTTTCTCTCTTTCTTTAAAATAAAAAAAGATCAAATGAGACCAAAATGTGACAATACTTTTTAATCTGATGTTAGGAATTATACCAGATTTTATTTTACACTTGATAACTAAATAGCATGATATTAAAAAATTCTCTGCCTCAGTGCAGGATACACCAGTTCTTTAGTTACTCCCATTGTCTGCCTCCGGACCATCCTCTATCTACTTAGTTATGCCAGTGTTCATTTAGTCACTCATTCATTTGCCAGCAGTTACTGAGCCCCACTGTAGGTCAGCCAAGAGTCCTGTCCTTGGGGAACACACAGTCCGACAGGAAGACACAATTGTAGAAGGCTCAGGTGCATAGATGAAGGGCACCTGGACTAGTGTGGAGGGTCTGGGAGCTGCTCAGAGGTGAGGTCTGAATTGAGTCCCGCAGCAGGATGAAGGGTGTGCTCAGGAGATACGGACAGGGGAGGGCTCTGGTCAGAGAGGCGGCATGGCAGAGGTGTGGGAGGAATATAATCAGTGAGTGCAGGCGTTGGGGGCCGGGGGGTGCTGGCATGGGGGTTGAGTGGAAATGAAGCGGACAAAGTCAGCAGGTCTTCCTCAGACATTGGGAAGCTGGGAAGTGGCCATGAAGTTTAGGTTTGGGCAACACCATCACAGAGGATGGGCAGGAAGGAACAGGACTGGAGGCAGGAAGATAGGTTGGGGTTGCAGCTTTCTGCATTTGAGTTTATGTCCATTTGATTTGCTCCCTCTCTGCTCTTGGAGAAGAGGAGGGACAGGCCCAATTCACCAAGGTCTCCTTCCAGAGGCTGAGCTGACTCAGTGCCGTTAAGGTTCATGTCCCCCAAGGTATTTGTAAGTCCAGATCAGAGTTTGGCCTTGGCTTTGCCTCCACAGGGAGAAGGGAGGCCCTGGGTTTATAGGAGGTTTTAAAACACACACACACACACACACACACACACACAAACCTCACTTCCGGAAAGGAGGGGAATGCAATGAGAGATTCAAAACACTGCCTCACAGATGTAGACATTATGCAGGCATTATGGTTTGGAACCGCCGGCCCCTCTCTTGTCATTCTTTCCCAGTTAGTCTAGGGCTCCTTCCAACTCTGACACACACTGCTCTGAGCCTAGTGTGCCAACCAAATCCTACAAAACAGGTCTTTCCTGCCCCCTGGCGGCAAAAGAAGGAAGAGATTTTGCTGGGAAGAGGCATCTGTTTTCGTCTTCCTGGTATGGAGTTGGAGGTCGCTTGTTTATATCTCCCTGGCCAGCTCAAGATTCAGGGAGAAAGGTTTGGCCCAGGCCCATTTCTTAGCCACTGGCAGCGGACACTCCTGCCAGCAGGTGGCAGCAGGCCTCTGGTAAGAGGAGCCTGAGCCCCTCTCTGCTGACCACAGCCATGCCACACCTCTTGGCATGGGGTGCACTGGCTCATCTTGAAGGACCTCCTGTGTGTGCGTTTGGGGATGGGTAGACATGAGTCAGATGTGAGCTCTGCCCACGGGAGTCAGCACAGGCAGAGATAGATTACAAGACTATAAAGCAGAATAAAATGAACTCTGAGATGTGGGACGCAGTATAGTGTAGGGGAAAGAGTGAGTACATCGGGATTCAGACAGACCTGGGTTCTGACCTGACACCACCTCTTACCAGCTGCATGACTTCGGTACTTTGTGTAACATGTAAGGTAAAACAATTATTATATCTAACATTCATGAGGTACTTCCTTTGGCCAAACTCTGTTATAAGTGCTGTATGTGTATATATATATATATATATATATATATATATATATATATATGTATATCATATATATGTATAGTAACTCATTTAATTCTCAACAGCTCTTGAAGTAGATACAATTACATCCTTATATTACAGATAAGGCAATGAAGTCACGAAGAAGCTAAAGTTCTTTTTCAAGATCACACAGCTAGTGATTGGATCCAGAGCTGGATTCGAACCTAGACAGGGCAGTTGCTCACCTTTGTGCTGGTGGATACCAGAAGACCTTTTATAATAAGTAACTGCTATGATTTTAATAATTAATGACAAATGAGGATCACATAAGCTGTCAATGTTCCATGTTAGTGTCACTAATTCTCCATCTTCCTGGCAGATTTGGGCACGTGAGCGTGGCACACCTCCTTTTGGATCATGGAGCTGATATCAATGCCCAGAACCGTCTAGGGGCCAGCGTGCTCACTGTGGCCTCTCGGGGTGGCCACCTGGGTGTGGTGAAGCTGCTTCTGGAAGCTGGTGCCTTTGTGGACCATCACAGCTCCTCAGGCGAGCAGTCAGGGGACAGCAGGGATGAGCTGTTGGACATCACAGCCCTGATGGCTGCCATCCAGCATGGGCATGAGGCTGTGGTGCGTCTGCTGATGGAGTGGGGCGCGGACCCCAACCACGTGGCCCGAACCGTGGGCTGGAGCCCACTGATGCTGTCAGCACTCACTGGGAGGCTCGGCATGGCTCAGCAGCTGGTGGAGAAGGGGGCCAACCCTGACTACCTCAGCGTGTTAGAGAAGACCGCCTTCGAGGTTGCACTTGACTGCAAGCACAGGGACCTTGCAGACTACCTGGACCCACTGACCACTGTCAGGCCCAAGACAGGTCAGTCTGTGCCACCACCAATTTCCTTCCCTTCCTTGCCATGGCTTCACAGAGGACCCTAAATTGTGTTTGAATGACAAAAGCTGAGGCCTGCCCAACCAGAGGGCGTGTGCAAATCAGAAGTTTAGCCTACCGAACAATGGGTCTTAAGATGTGCTGTGCATAAGAATCAGTTGGGAGTACCTATTACTTGTAGGTTTCTAGCCCACCCTCCAGAGAATTATTTGGTATCTCTGGAAAGAGCCTGGAACCCCCATGGCAAGGCCCCTCCTTTCTAACCAGATGATTCCGATGCAGGATGTTCTGGGATCTTTCTAGGACAGGGTTCAGCAGACTTTTCCTGTAAAGGACCAGATAGAAAATATTTTAGACTATGGGCCAGTCTCTGTCAGAACCACTCATTCCGCTAGAGTGAAAGCAGCCAGACATTATATGTAAATGAGTGGGTATGGCTGTGTTTCAGTAAAACCATAATTACCAAAACAGGCTGCAGAGCAGATTTGGCCCAGGACCCCTGCCAAACTGTGTGCCCTCTGCCCTTGAGGACCTCGGCCTCTGTAGGGGAGACAGGCGAGAAATGGGAAATAAACCTACTGGAAATAATAACTTACGTAATAGGCAGGTGGTAGGTACCGCGCGGGGGAGGAAAGCGGGCAGGGCTGAGGTTTGGGGTGTGGGGGTGATGAAGGCTGCCGTGTGGTTGGGCGGCCTCCTTGAGCATGTAAGACCGTAGCCGACATGGAAGCTGAGGGAGTGCTCCCGGCCGGCTCTCAGGGAAGAGCCTCCAGGTAGGACGGCAGCAAGGGAGAGGCTGTGTTAGCAATGATAGATTATTATGTAAGTAACTGTTTATTCCAAGCTCTTTTTGTGAGGTGCTAGGAAGTTCACCTTGAAGACCCCCAGCTCTCTCCCTCGCATTAGCTGCAGGATAGGGTACCATCGAGGCTATAACGGTCATTGTGATACACCCCACCGTGGTGGTTCCTTGGGCTGGGAAGGGTCCCCAGAACTGTGGTGCTATTGATGCCAACACCGGCATCTGGAATGAGGAAAGGGCCAGCCCAGGGTCACTTGGCATCAATGGCACAACTGCCCGGGCCTCCTGGGGTCAGGCTAGAGGGTCAGTCATTCTTTTGTACCAGATGGTTGCTTAGCAACCAGCACTAACGTCAGGTGACATACTATTTTTTGTCAAAGGGTCTTGGTATGAGAAGGCCCCTCCCATAGCAAATTAGACTCTTAGACACTTAAAGGAATGTGACCTATTTAAAACTAAGATGCAGAATCTTTTTTTTTTTAAGTAGTTCTTCCTGCCCAATGTGGGGCCCAATGCAAGTCTTGAACTCACAACCCTGAGATTAAGACCTGAGGTGAGATCAAGAGTCCGATGCTTAACCGACTGAGCCACCCTGGCTCAGAATCATTTCTTAATAGTATTGCCCAGGCAAAATTAGACATTTGGTTCCATGGCCCTGTCTGTCCTCTATAAGAACTCTGGAGTTAAGTACCACCCATTCTGGGGTGGGTGCTAATCACCGGTGAAGGCAACAAAAATTGCTCTTTGAATGAGGCCTAAGGCTTTCTGAAGCATTCTCCCACCTATATTATTGATCCCTGCAACCACCACACGGTCCCCATATTAGCATGTTATCCCCTGTTGTTGATGAGACCAATCACCCTGGAAACGTACTCAAATTCTGATACGCCAACTCCAGACTCGGTGGTCCCTGAACTGTGCTGCAGCTTCTTCCCAGCTGCCCGAGGGGCTGACCTGAACCAGAGATTTAGCCCAGAGTCACAGGTCCCCCTCACAGCCACTCCATCCCTAGAGTCAGAGATTGCAGTAAGTCCTGCCTTCGGGACTGGTCATGATGATGTCTACTTTCTGACAGTAGCACAGTACTCACCAGCTTGGAGGAAGGTGGCAGATGAGCAGATGAAGGAGGGGCAAGCGTTGGTGGGTGCAGCAAGGCCCAGGTTTGGGGGTAGGCGTGGGCTTCTGGACCAGCTGAGGAGCTGGGCTGCAGGGACCAGCATGGAAACCTCAGGTGGGCAGTGGTCTGCAGAGAGCCATGTCTGCAAGTCTGGGGCAGAGTGACTCTCAGAATCCTTCAGATTCCTTATTTGAGAAGGAAAACAAAAATTAACATTGGCTTTTCTGGTGGCCGTCTCGATGACCTCCCTCTGGGCTCAGCTGCTGTCTCAGACCCTCTGTTTTGGAATTATCTCATGGTTGTACATTTAGTTTTCAGTAGAAAAGAACCACTTTCTTTTAAAATTTTTCATAGGAATCCAGATTTTTCCAAGACTATACTTTTCCATTACATCTAAGAGAGGCTATCCCAGAGTTTGGAATGCCCCAAAATGATTGCTTCGTGAGTGTGGGATCAGGAAATGTTCTGCTTATTCATGTTTTTTGGCCAGATGACTGCCCAAGATCTATCTCTGGAGCATTTACAGACACTCTGTGATGATAACTCTTCCAGAAGGGCTACTGGATTCGTCCGCTACACCTGTCTTTTATCTGATTGCTTTTGGAAAGTAGATCATTTTTAAATGCTAGGCTGTATTGTTATGTGCTTGTGACTTCTCTGTTCTACTAAACCTTTCCTGGTTAACTTTTAAAATCCTTATTTACCTAGATGAGGAGAAAAGGCGGCCTGATATTTTCCACGCGTTGAAAATGGGTAAGTGCTTTTGAAAATCTTTTTAGAGATTTATGAAGATAGAGACACATTCTCCCAATCTAGTATTTGTAGTCCTTTTTAAGGCCACCCAGAGTGTTTGCGAAAGAAAACGGGCATTTTATTGTTTCCTGACTGTAGTTTCACACAGGGAGGGTTCAGCCCCTGGAAGCTGATAGTTATTATGGTGCTTATACACAGGTTCCAGACCATCCTCCCAGGCCCCCCACCCCTCTGGCCAAACCCTGTGGCTATGCTCTGGCTTTTCCCTACTTCTGAGGTTCCTCACTGCCTACCTACTCTCTACTTTCTTTGCGATGAAGGGCTAGTTAGCCTAAGATCTCCTCTCCTGATATAGACCCCCACCTCTAGGAACCCCTCCCTGATTCTCAACCCCCACGCTGATCTGAGCTCCCTGTATGTGCATTGCCTTTCATGTTTCCTTCATCTGTTCTCTTAAGATCTCGATAACACTTCTCTCTTTCAGTAAAGCTGTTTGTGTGCATCCCTCCAAGATTGGGGGATTTGAGAGTGGAGGCTACCTCCTTCTCATCTTTGTAGCCCATGTGACGCCCAGCAGCCCAGTGCAGGGGCAGGTAGAGCATATGTTTGTTAATAACCCACTGGATAAGTAATCCAGCAGTGCCAGGCCCACTGAGCACCAGGCTCCTGCTTCTGTTTGCAGGAAACTTCCAGCTGGTCAAAGAGATCGCAGACGAAGACCCTAACTATGTGAACCTGGTCAATGGGGACGGGGCAACCCCGCTGATGCTGGCGGCCGTCACGGGGCAGCTGCCTCTGGTGCAGCTGCTGGTGGAGAGGCGCGCTGACATCGACAAGCAAGACAGCGTGCATGGCTGGACAGCCCTCATGCAGGCCACCTACCATGGGTCAGTGCCGACTCTACTCCTTCAGCGCGAGGCTAAGGGAATGCCCTGGTCTGAGCTAGGGTCCTTGGTGGGGTTTTCTGGTCCTGAGAAGCTGCAGATAAACTCTAAAGCTGTGAAGACCTGGAGGCACACACACAAAATTAAAGAAGTGCAGGGGCCTTCTGTTCTGCATCCCTACCTTCTGTGTCCTGATTCCTATTACCTCAGCACAGAATTCACCAGGGGCCATAAAAGCCATGCAGCAGGAACATTTTCTGCAGGAAGATGAGTTTCTGTGGGTTGATTTCAGTTGAACAGTTTGTTTGGAGTGTTCCCATTGATGTCCTTAAGTTACCCCTATTGGAAATGGAACATCAGCCATTCGTACCATTGGCTCCTGGGCAACCAGTGCTGAGACTTGTCCTGACCCCTCCTTTCGAATAGGCACCGGCATTGACTGGTGCTTCTGAGTCCCTTCTCAGTCTGTCCTCCTGGAGGCCACCCCTTTCGGATAGGTTGACCTAGGGGCTGGGAGCTGCAGACGGTCTTACAGCCACTAAGTGGTCTGACTCCAAATTACAGGCCTTTTCCTTTTCCTTGCCCTGTTTTAGGTGATCACAGCAATTTCCTGTGTCATCCTGAAGCAGTTTTTCTTCTTATTTGGTGAGCCTCGGACAACTGCATCAGACACCTCAGCCTCTGTGAGGCTTCTGCAGCGCAGGGGTCCTGATTTGGGGCAGCAGGAATTGGGACCTGCGTGGTCATGGTGGCCATGTCGTTTTTCTTTTGCTTGTGGATGGAGCACATCAGCCTTGGTTTCCATCACATTCAGCGCTGACTCCTCACGGAGTAGGGACAGGGAGTGTGAGACAGTTTGCAGCCTTTCACATCCTTCTTTCAGGCTCAGAGATGGGCGCTAATATCGTCAGCTTCTTGCCCAGGAGCAAAACCAGGCTTTTGTTTTCAGTGCGTCTAACCTTGGCTTTTTCTTTCCTCCCTAGGAATAAGGAAGTTGTCAAATACCTGCTAAACCAAGGAGCTGATGTCACTCTTCGTGCAAAAAACGGGTACACGGCCTTTGACCTAGTGATGCTGCTGAGTGACCCTGGTGGGTTGTTTCAGGAAAAGGGTCGAAGACCCTCATGGCCTTTCTCTGGCGGGGAATCAGGATAATCACCTTTGTGTCCAGCCCTTGCTTACTCATGAGGGAGGTCACTCTCAAGCCCCGAGGGCTCACCACATGTCCTCAGGCGAGTTCCTTCCCTCCTCGGCAAAGACTGGGCTGGCACCAGGTAGTCTCCTAGGCTTCTCCAGTGCCAGCCTTCCAGGAGTCTCCCAGGAGGGAAGGCCAGCGAGACATGAGTCTGCCTTGGCAGTCCATGCAAGTCCTAGAATGGTATCTGTGCTTTGTGACCAGAAACCCTGCCCCAGGAAGAAACAGAAAGGCCCCTTTGACAAGCAGAATCAAAGATGGAGTAGTGACCTCCTCTGTTCAGTCGTGTAGGTGGAGGCTGCTGGGTCAAGGGCACCGTGCCGGGGTGTCACCATCCCTCATCCCACCTCTCTCGGGCCCTGCTGGCATCTGCTGCTCCCCTCGGACCCTGCCCCACTGTGACAGGCCCTCCTCTGGGACCTGACGCATCCAATTAGGTGGCCCAAGGGTCAGAGTCTGTCTGTCCGTCCATCCTCTCTTCTGTTGCCCTGGAGTTTCAGCCCAGGGAAAGAGAGAGGCTAGTAGGCCCTTCTAACCCACAGGCTTTGAACCCTGAGCCAAATCCCAGCCTGCTGGCCGTGGGAGAGGACTTGACCTCCACAGACCCAAGTGGACATAGCCCTGCTGCCCCTCTCAGCTATGGGGTGCCCTGCCAGAGAGCCCTCCCTCTTCCCCAGCATTGCCCCCTCGCCCTGCCTGCTGCCGGCCCCGCATATCTCAGACGCACACTCGGCTCCATTTCATCCTTGCAGTGTGCGTGAGGGGAAGCAGAGCTGCGTATCCCCTTGTGGAGGGGAGGTGACTGAGGCCAGGGGAAATGGCTTATCCCCAGCCAGTGAGGTGAGGTCCTCCAGTCAAGTCCAGTGAGCTCACTCCACCTCGTTGGAGGCCCTCCTGACGTGTGTAGATTTTATGTCGTTAAAACCCATCTCCTGGATCGCGCACACTTTTCTCAGACAAACTCGTGTCTCACTGTGTCTCTTCTCCCTCTTCCCTTCCCGACCACTTCCCTCTCCCTTGCCCCATAAGAGTCTCTCCCTAGTCGATTTTTTTTCCTAGTGGGTTTTTTAAATGAAGTTTTTGCCTGAATTTTTTTAAGAGACACGTGCTTATTATTGGACACTTGGAAAAGAAAAAAAAAACAGTCATCAAGAGAAAAGCACTGTTAATAGTTTGTAATATTTTCTTCTCAACCGCTGTTGTTTTGGTAACCCAGTTAGTAACTGCAAATGATACCTAACCTTTCTTAAGCACTTCCCTTATGCCAGAAATTCCCTCGCATCCTCCAGACACCTTTATGCACCAGCATCCTGTCACCCCTTTTACAGAGACACAGAGAAGTTCCCTAATTTACCTGCCGTTGCACAGCCAGGGAGGGGCAGAAGCAGAATTTAACCCCCTAACGTCTGGCTGCAGAGCCTATACTTACTTTATTTATCTGTTTATTTATTTAAAAATTTTTTTTGTTATAAATGTTTATTTTTTATTTTTGAGAGAGACTGAGTGCAAGCGGGGGATGGGTAGAGAGTGAGGGAGACACAGAAGCTGAAACAGACTCCAGACTCTGAGCTGTCAGCACAGAGCCTGATGCAGATCTCAAACACACAGACTGCGAGATCATGACCTGAGCCGAAGTTGGATGCTTTGACCGACTAAGCCACCCAGGTGCCCCAAGCTTGTACTTTTAAAACACACTTACCCCACTGTCTTTCTGTGGGGAGAGGGCTCCTGGTTTTTCCTTCTGGTCAAGTGGATTAAGCCCTGCTGGCCTGTTTGCCACCTTTCGAAGACCAGACGGTGAAGCCGGTGCCTTGATTCCAGAGTAACATAGACTCGATCTGCAGGGCTGAGTTCTAAGGCTGACAGGGGTCTTGTTGAGCCCTCTCTCCTGGCCCAGCAGACGTATTTGCAGGTAAAGCTCTGCCTTTTGTGTCCATAGACACGGAACTTGTTCGACTGCTGGCATCTGTCTGCATGCAGGTGAATAAAGACAAAGGCCGGCCCAGCCACCCACCACCTCTGCCCCACTCGAAGGTCCGACAGCCTTGGAGTGTCCCAGTGCTGCCCGATGACAAAGGCGGGCTCAAGGTTTGCCTTTTCCTGTCCTAAAGGGCTTTAAAGAGAGCCAAGTTGACGGTGTGGGGGATGCCTGCCGCTTCCTGTTAATGCAGGGCTGGTTTAGGGTGAGGGTGACCAAGCAGGGACGGGAAACAAGCTGTGGGTGAGCAATAAGGAACAGTGGGGATCAGGGAAAACTGGTGTGATCCTATCACATGCAGTGACTACTTTGTAAGAATGTGGGTTCATCTTGTCAGATTGTCCCATTTTTTTCAGGAAATGCTAGGACGCTAGATATGGAAACCCAATTTATAGATGTCGGGAACTGGAGAATTTTGCATGATGTAGTACCGGGCTGGCCGAACCAAATGCCTCTCCTCCAGGCTGTCTGTCTGCGGCCTCTGCTTCAGCATGTGGGATATTGCTGATTGCGCCATTCTGGGGTCTCCCTACAGCCCACAGGCCTCCAGCTGGGGCTTTCTGGAAATACCAAAACAACCTCCAGTTGCTCATTTCTAACTGCGAGCCTCCAGCTGCTCATTTCTTTGAATTTCTCGTCCTCCCCATCCTGCTCTACTTGGTTGAAGTCACACTTACCTTTTCTCTATCCTGTCTAGGACTCTAGCACCTCCTCAAATCTGCAGACTCAGCTCCTGTTCTTAGCTCACTCACTAGAGCCCCATGCTTTCCTCTCAGTGTTGTTTGTATAGGTCCCTTCAGCCCTGTGCTCGCTGCCATCTCCCTAACCCAGGCCCTCGCAGCCTCCCTTCCTGCTGTGTCATAACCCCCAAGCTGTCACAGGGTTAGGGACACCCTGGGGGGCAGCATTGGTCCTCTCTGTAGGTGGAGAGGCATCAGCTGCCAGAACAGATGGCCCAGGCCTTGGTGTGGACAACACCTCTTACGCTGTCACTGGAAAGGGGGGAAGAGCTTATGCAGTGACTGATGCTATGGTGTTTGACGTTGCCTCTTGTCCATCTGTCTGTCTCTGACTCACTGTGAAACTGAGCAAGTTGGCACCCCATCTGGATCTCCATTTCTCAATCTGTGCGATGCGGAGATTGACTAGATGAGGGGCAGCACATAGGGTCCACTGTCAGAGGTCAGAGCCTCGAAGGGCTGAGTCAGAAAGGCTTTAGAGAGAACCATGGCCTTATGGGAAGGGTTGCTGTGGCTGATTGGTAATACCTTCATGGGCCCAGGAGAGCAGAGGGGAAGTGTGTATAAAGTGTGTCACCATCCTTGGCCTGGCTGTTCCCGGAGCATGACCTCTGCTCTGCGTTCCCTTGGCAGTCCTGGTGGAACCGAATGTCCAATCGGTTCCGGAAGCTCAAACTGATGCAGACCCTGCCCCGCAGGCTCTCCAGCAACCAGCCATTGCCTTTCTGTGATGAACCAGACTCAGCGCTGGACTCCACAATGAGGGCGGCCCCCCAGGACAAGACAAGCCGCTTGGGGCTTCATGATGTAGCCCCCACAGTGAAAGATAATGGTAAGAAAAAACTGCATGTGCTGTAAAATTTCCAGGATGGTCAAACCCAAATTCTCTGCCCTTTGTCCTACCTCTTGGGCTGATGTGAGAGGTGAGATGATACTGGAATGTGGCCCTGGAACAAAGTGGCTGGTCTGGGGAAGGAGAAATGGGCAGGGACACAAATGCGGTCAGCATGGTAGAACGGGGATGTTGGTGGCAAGGGTCCCTGGTTTCTGTCCCACACGCCCTGCTCAGGGCCTTGAGGCCAGAAACTGCCTCTCTCTTGCCTTTGATAGGTGATTTTCCCACCTATCAAACATGATCTCTGGCACTGGAAGCGTTTAGAAATAGAACGAGTTATCTGAGGGTAGGAAGTGAGCTTCCCAATGCTGGAGGTATTCAACAGATTGGATGACTTTACCAGGGCACTGAAGGTGATTCCCACACTGATTGAACAGTTGATCAGATCACACCCCTTCAGACTCCCCACACCCAGCCTTGCTCCTTTCACAGCACTGTTTGAGACAAGCTGTTGAGCTGGGTGCATCACTGTCTGACCCAGCACGCCTGGCTTTATGGAAAAGCTGAAAACACGCTTTGAGACACCTTTTAAATGCTTTCCGTCTATTCAAGTATTGGATACCAATTATTATTAAATATTTAATCACTCAGGAGAGTTGGTTTTCCAGGATGAAGGCTACCCTGGTCACTCATCCTCATGCCATGAACTTATTGGGAGGGGTCATTTCAGGAAACTTCCATTTGTCTCTCAGGTCCCGGGAGCATGAGAGGAGACAAAGAAGATGTGTTATTGACAACCATGGTGAGTGTGGGGCTGTTCTAAAAGCATTTAAAGTCTCTACCAGTCATTAGTTGATTTACAAGGCTGGATGTGGACATGTGTCTCTCTTGGTGGTGGTCGCAGATGGGCTCGATAGCAAAATGTGTAACAGTGGGCACAGCTCTGGCGCTGAGGAATTGGAACAGATGCCAGTCTAAACTGTGGGTAAGGTGGTGCTGGTGCTTAGTGGCCAGATGTAAGCCCTGGTTGCGTTCACAGGGAGGCAGCGCTGAGGACAGGGCTTGCTGAGTAGGAATTGATGGGTGACAGCGGAGTCACCGTTTTGGTTTTGGGGAGTCAGGAGGAGAGGAGTCTCACAGGAGGCTGTGTTTCCAGCCTGAGAGGCCTCAGTCTCCTCATCTATGAATTAGAGATGCATCAGGATTAGTAACAAAAGTCCTCAAATAACTGGCATGAATGAGACAGCAGTTTCTTTTTCTCAAGTGCAGTTTAGGACAAGTATGTTGACACATGGTGTCCTTCTACCTGTTGGTCTCCCAGGCTTGGCTTCTATTATGAGATGGCCACCAGAGCTGTGGCCATTACTGCCTCCTCCTAGCCAGCAAGAACGATGAGGGGAGGAAAAAGTGGCCAGGGGCACACCAGGTGTCTTTCAAGAAGTTTCCTGGGAACTCACACGTCACTTCTGCTTATATCATATTGGCCAGCATTTAGTCACATCACACTACGTGTGGGAGGCTGGGGGGCTGGGAAAGGAAGTCTCTGTTCCAGGTGGTTGTGTCCCGTCTAAATGCCAGGGGTGTCTACTAAGGAAGATGTAGAAGATGGATCCTGGGGGACATCTGGCAGTGTCTGACTTTAAGGGATGCTATCCTTCATGGCTGTTTCTTTGAATAAGGTTGTCCCCAGGAAGTGTTTAGCATAGTGCCTGGCCCAGAATGAGCTCCTGGTTACCTGCTGTATGATCTTGGACATGTGACTTCACCTCTCTGGGCTTCGCGTTCCTTTTCTTTAAATGAGGGTTGGGGTTGAACTCAAGTCCATTTAGCTCTAAGACCCTAATCTGGAGGCTGGCCAGGAGAGGGCAGTATTGGAGAGGAGAAGGGAGCCGAAGCATCCTCAGAAGGGGCTGAGCGGGCTGGGTCCTGACTGGGACCTGCTTTCTCAGCCCTGCCCCGCCCTGCCCTGCTCTGCAATGGGTGTAAATTGGTGTCTCTAGACCAGATTACTAAAGTGGGAGCTTATACTACCTGATGTTTGATAATCTCATTAAATAGCAGTAATTACTTTTGTATGAAAACAGATCTATTCTTGAAATTTTGGAAGATGCAGTAAAATATAAAGAAGAAAAATAAAATCCCCCTTGATGACACACATAATCATGACTGACATTTTGGGGTAGATAAGTTTTGGGTATTTTTCTAACCATTTTTTAGCATTATGAATATATCACGTCCTACATGATAATGGCAAATTCCACTGCGCTTACTAAGTCCCAGCTGCTACTCAGAGCACTTTACATATATTCATTCATTTAGTCCCCCTGGCAGCCCTGTGAGGTGGGCACTGTTCTATTCCCCATACTATGCTGAGCCTGACTTATTAACAGTTTGTCTGACCATCTGTTCCATGTCATTAAACACTCTTAGCCACATCACATCTAATGGCTGCATGATGCAACATTCTGTCCTGGGAACGTGCCTCACACACCAGTGAAGGCTTACCTGTTGGACTTCGGGGTTTTTAGTTTTTTGTTGTTGTCACGGATCTAATGAATATCTTTATGCCTCAGTTTCTCCCACTTGCCTGTTTCCTTGGGCTAAATGTCTAGAAATAGAATCTCTGGGTCAATGGGTGCAAATGTCATTGCCTTCCGGAAAGTTTGCAACAATTTAGACTCTGTCCCCAAGGAATGAAAATGTCCATCTGTGGTGGGTTTGTGGCTGCGGGCATCCTTAGTCCTCTTCCAGTCCCAGCCCCCTTGCTGGATGAGGTTGCTGAGGTCCGGGGGGCACGGCACTGTTCACAGATTCTCAGAAAAGCTCAGGAAAGCCAGGGTGGGACCCAGGATGCCTACCCTCCTGCGTTGGCACTTCCCTGTCCCACCTCCTCATGCCCCGTGGAAGGCACCGGTACGCTGGCCTACCCCTCGGCAGATGGAGGATGGCCAGGGAGCCCTGCCGAGTGGGCGTTTGCAGCCATCCTTGCGGAGATGCACGCCTGCCCGGCTCCCGAGGCAGGTTTAGCTGTGGGATGCCCTTCCCTGCAAAGCACCATCTGGCACCAAGTCCACTGTCTTTTCTTAATTAATGTTAGTGCGGACTGTGTGAATACTTTTCCTTGACAGTCCACCAGTCATCATTGTGTGGATTCTATGCTAACTCTAAATTACATTTTCAAAATACAAAATTACAGTTAAAAATGTCAGCAGTGGGAAGTGTGGCTGGACTAGGGAGAGTGCGGTGGGGTGGGGAAGAGTGTTTGCTGGGCTCACAGAGAGCCCAGCCTGGGCTTCCTGGTCCCCTGTGCCCTGTCCCTTCCTCCAGAGACCCCCAGGTCTGTACACACGTCCTGCTCCTCTGGTTGTCAGGCCTGCCTGAGTTCTTTTCCCTGGGCCTGCAGTGCCCTCTTCCCCATCCCCCCGGTGCCACCATCACAGCACACCCAGCATCCCTTGGCCTCGCCTTGGCTCCCCATCCCCTCTGTTTCCATTCTAGCTGCTGCAATGGTCCCAAGGGAAGCTGGGGGTTGGAGCAGAGTAAATGGGGGTATTGCTTGGTTGCTGGTAGAGCAGAAGATACCACATGGTTTCTGGCCGGGTGTGGGGATGAGGGGGTAGATGATGGTGCCATTCTCTGAGAAGGAGGAGAAACCTGGAGTCTTTCTTGAAGAGCTGGGAGCCTCCCCCCCCCCCGGGGGGGGAGCTTGTCTAACCCACAGCCTGTCTTTTTCAGCTTCGAAATGGAGCCCCCTTCCCCAGACTCCCGAGTGACAAGCTGAAGGCAGTCATCCCCCCTTTCTTACCCCCTTCCAGTTTTGAGCTGTGGAGCTCGGACCGGTCCCGGACATGTCACGGTGGGAAGGCAGAACCCATGAAGACTGTGCTGCCCCAGAGAGCTGGCCGGGGTGCCCCCGTGGGCATGGGCGGTGGGAGCACAGACGCTGTAAGTCTCCCACTGGATGTACTTTGACACATCACTCACAATGAAGTTGGGGTGTGTTGCAGGCAGAAGGGACCTCAGACCCGCTTATCTAGCAGGTTTCAGGCTTTTTTTTTTTTTTTTTTTTTAATGAGGGATATCCTTTTGTTTCAGTGTATCCTACAAAGGGACACTTTATTAACAGATTAAAACGTGGGGTGAAGGGAATGAAAGCGAGGGCCCCCTTCTCTGTCTTTTCTCTGGGACCCCCAGGAGCACAGCCTGAAGACCTGATCTCATCTAAGCTTCCCTATAGTAGATGGGAGACTGGGACTCAGAGAGGGGAACCAGCCTGCTGCAGAGCACCTGGCCATGTGGCATGGGCCTGGGACCAGGAGTCAACTTCTTGGTTTCTAACCAGCTTCCACATTACATCATCGTTCAGGTCCATAACCAAGACTATGTGCACTACTGGTGTTTTCTTACACCCACAAGGAGTGTGACTCCTAGCCTTTTGCCTACAGTGGCTTCTGACTTGTGGCCCTTGCTGTGTCTCTGTAATGTCCTGAGGTTGTCCCTCTTGATGAGGGAACTTATCTCCATCTGTGTAGGCTGCCCACACCGTAGATGCAGCAAATGGCAAACCGCAGATGAGGACTTAGGACCTCGCCCTGCCACTGTGTGCCGAGTGATTAGAAGGACCCAGAACCCCCATCTCTCTCTGTAAAGATGGGGCTGACCCCCTTTGCTGCTGCCTCGTCTCAGTTTCAAGTCTCCAGTGGGAGAGAGCCTGGCCCTGGAGGTGCCTCAAGTGGGCAGGGCTGGTTTGCATTTAGTCTGCACTGTGGGAAGAGTTGAGTGATCCTGAAAGTGGGGTGATTCAGGGGGAACAGCATCTCAGGGGCTCGGCCTGAGCTAATGGTCTGCTTGTCAGCAGATGAGGATGAACTCCCCTTCCCTAGGGGACTCCCCTCAGGCTGAGCACCAGTTGGCGAGGGCCACATGGGCTGGGGTGAGCCAGTGGAATCCGGATCCCTTCTCCTGTGGTCATGTACGTCCAGAGGAGGCAACAACAAACCGTAACCAGGACACCCACTCTATTGCAGACTCCTGTCAGGCCGGTTAAATTTCCATCTCTCTCCAGAAGCCCCGCCTCTCCTGCCAATTCCGGAAACTTCAACCACTCACCTCATTCCTCAGGCGGCTCCAGTGGGGTCGGGGGCTCCAGCAGGCATGGTGGGGAGCTGCATAACCGCTCAGGTGGGTACCGGGGGGGGCCACTCCGGGGAGGCGGGAAGACCCCTTGGGGGTCTGTCCCCCCACCTCGCTTCGCCCCTGCGCTTGCTCAGTGGACAGTCCCAGAAACAACGGCACACACCCTGTCCCCTTCCTTGGTGTGGCTAAGGGACTTTTCAGTGAATTCACGATTTTGCCCCCAGAGTGGCACTGTTCAAACATGTGAAATGTTCACAGAAGTATGTGGCAGCTGGTTATTGCCTCACAAATGTTAGTTATTGGTGTTTTCCCGCTCGGATCCTCTCTAGCTCTCTAGAATTATTTCTTTCACAATAATTCGAGATTGCTGGTGGATTTGGGGAAACTGGGAGAGGGAACACGGCAGTCCACTCTGAGTGCTGTGGACTGAGCAAGTTATTGGCACAGCTGTGGAGTGGGGTCGGTACAGCTCCAGAAGGGGGGTCAGAGGGCAAGCAGGCAGCCCCTGTGTGGCTGCTGGAAGGGGCGGTGCTGGGGCTGCCGCGGGCGGGGCGTCTGTGCCTTCCGGAGGCTGCACAAGCTGGCTCTGGCAGGGGAAAGTGAGGACAAGCTGATCGTGCCTGCACTGCCTCTTCCAATACCTCTCGCCATGGTGCCTTTGGAGTGTGATGACCTCCGCACTTGGCCATCTCTGGTTTCCACGCGCAGGCCTCTTGTGGTCAGCCCTGACCCACAGCCGCAGAGTCTCAGGGGAGTCTGGGGAATGCTTCTCCAGCTCAGCAAGGTCAGCACACGAAGTCCACTATAGTCATGTTGCTGGACCCTGGACCCCTGAGGCAGTCATGTCTATTCCTCTTTCCTCAGGTGGCAGCATAGACAGTGTCCTGTCACAGATTGCTGCCCAGAGGAAAAAGGCAGCCGGATTATCTGAGCAGAAGGCCAGCCACCGGTCAAGTCCTGTTGGGCCAGCGCCAGGGTCCGGCTCATCTGAGCTCCCAGTCTCTCCTGCAGGCAGCGGCGGTCCCAGTGGCAAGGTGCTTGTTCTGTTTCTGTCTCCTGTTACACTCACACGTTCTGTCCTGATGTGGCCCACGTGCTGGGGAGCACAGGCACTGCCACAGTAGTGGGACGGCACTAAAGAGAGGCCCCTTCCATCTGCTTGCTCCCGGGCTTTCTGAGAGGCTGGATTGTGCAGTTGCCGGGATCACACCCTGTGCCCTTGGCCCCCTACACGCATGGGTCTACCTCCCCCCTGACCTGCAGGGCACCTCCAGGTGCCTCGTTCAGCCTCGCGTTGTTCATTGCTTAGAACAAAGAGGTGTGAAGTGTGGAAACAGGAGCAGACTACCTGGGATCGGGTCTCAGCCCCACACTTCAGCCTTTCGAGTAGGGCCCGGCACCTGGTGAGCCTGTAAGTGTCAGCTGTAAGTGCTGACGTTATCAGCAGTAGTATCTGTGGTCCTACCTTATTCATTCACTGTGCACATCTTTGGGGTGTCTGCTTTGTGCCCAGCACTGCTAGCAGTAAGGATCCAGTGGTGAACCGGTGGTTTGGTGACCCTCTCAGGGTGTCACTGTGGACTCAGTTTCACTCAGTGTGGTAAGGGCTGTCGTGGAGAAGGGAGGATGTTGTGGTGGCACAGATGGGGGCTGCTACCCAAGCTTGAGGGCATCAGGGAACCCTAAATGGGGATCTGAAGGATGAGGAGCTGATGAAAGGGGCAGGGCTGGGGCAGGGCTGGGGCAGGGTGTGACACCGTTCCACGGTCAGGGGGTAGCATTTGTGGCATTCCAGAGGGGAGGAGCTGCAGTCCTGCTGGTAGACAGGACAGAGTTGGAGTCTCACCTCACTGCCTGGCACCTTTCCTCCACTTATGCAGCCCAAGAGCAGTCACCACATTGTCAGTATCTATATGGAGTTTGCAAGGGACAGGAAACCCTCAATGCCTCTCTGTAGTGAGAAGTCTTTTAGTATCTATAGAGTCTGACCCTTCTAGCTTTTGAGCCCCTCTACCTGGACTGATTGCTGGAATGACCCCCCCCCCGACCCCCACCAAGTGTGGGTTCCTGACAGTATAAATTGGCTCCTCCTCAAGGTGCCCCTCTCCCTTGGTGCAGTGTAGCCCATTTCCTCCTCTGAGAGGACCCCATGGCCAAGCACTGTCCCATTCTTCATATTTTTTAGATGGCTTGAGCTTTTTCCCGGAGAAAAGTTAGGTCACCTGAAAGCCTCACCCCTGGGCCCTTGCCCAGATGTGCCTCCAGAGACTGCTTTTTTAACGGATGTATAAGCAATAGTCTTTATTTTCTGCCCACCACTGTTGGTTACAGAACTTTTTGTTTTTCAAAGTCCCTTTTGCAATCAGACATACAGAATTAGGTTCCTTTGCTTCAGAAAAAGTTTCTCTCCCTATGCATTAGCATATTTTCCATTATATTGAAAATTACTTGTGTAATAGGACCTGTGTAATTAAGTTCCTTTTAGAATTCAACTCTAGAAAAAAAAATGTCTCTACCAATACTTTCGTACATTTTCTTTCTTCATATAGTAAGGATTATATAATTATTGTATTTCTCTTTTTGCCTTTGCTGCTAGGAAACTCAGAGCTACTAATTAAAGTAAGTCTTCTGGTGTGAGCTTTGATATCGTTTTCCTCTTCTCTGTTGTTTAAATTTTTCTGTTTCTATTTTGATGATCTTACTAGATGTGTTGGATATTATTAGCTTTCCTTAACTGGTGTTAAAAATAGGTAGGTGTCTGAGTTATAAATTATATCAACCATTGTCTCCCTTGAATGCATTTATTATATATAATCTATGTTTAGGTATATTCCAATGAAAGGAGATTGTGTCCAAAGATACACTCAGGAAACAAACCGAGGAAACAATCCAGGTCAATGACACCTGATATTCTTAACAATATGCTGTAACCTTGGGGCGCTGTCTAAAAATTCAGGTCTCTGGGTGCCACCCAGGATAACTGTATGAGACTCTTCAAGATGGGATCTGAGAACTCTGATTTTCCCCCGAGAGAGTATTGTAATCAGCCCAGCCCAGGGCTCTTAGAAACCACTGCCCTAAATCAAAGGGCACAAGGGGTGGGCTTTCTGTCAAAGGCTCCAGCAGCAAAATGGAGACATGAAGTGTTTTTCAAAGACTCCCTTAGGAAGAATTAGAAATTAGCATTCAAAATAGGAGCCTACTGAATCTGGTTTTCATACTTTGCTTAAAATAAGCACCACCGTAATGGTAGCATATTCACAAGGCATGGCTTCTAGCATGTTCACGAATCAGCCTGAAGCGAACCTGAGGAGGCACAGAATCAGGGGAGTCAGAATGTGTGTCAGTGCTTCCCAGACCTGTGGAAGCTCAAAGTCCCACTGAATACATCAGCTCTCTCTTCTCACCCTAAAGCTTAGTGGTTTAAAACAGAAAAGCGTTTCTTTAGCTCCTGAACCTGTGGGTTGGCGGTTTAGTCTGAACTTATCTCGGTAGTCCTTGTGGTCTGGAGGGATCACTTACACATTTGGCTGTTGGCTGGAGTGACCAGGATGACTGGGCCATGCATGTCCACAACAAGCTTAGATGTGTCCTCATAGCAAGAACCAAAGGCATGAGTTGAAAACCAGTCAGGTTGTTGAAGCAAATCAGCACACCCACTGCAGAAGAACACACAAACACACATTGCAAAGGGTATGGATTCAGGGAGGGGTGGAGATGACACCATTAACAAGATCCGCTATGCGGGGAACATAGGGAACAGTTCAGATATTTTATTAGAGCATCCCAGATAATCATATTTATCTGCCCCTCCCCAGTAATGCTCCTACAAGGTCCAGAGTATCATGTTTGTTTGCTTCGGCTGGGATAGATCTGTTTAGTATGGATATACTAATTATTTCCTGCCTAATCAGAAGCTTTGTTATTGAATGTCTTTGTTTATAAAAAAGCAGAAGGAAGAATTTATCAACAATATAGGCAGCTAATTGACAGTCTTTCAAAATCGAAGAGAGACATCTTGTTCCACTCTGGGATGTAGTTAGGAAGAGCATGAAGGCTTAGCAGAAGGAGAGGTGTACCCACTTCCAGGCATTAAAACTATTTATCTTAGTCTCTGCTATCCTAGTCAAAATGTCCAATTTTACCAAAAATTATAAGACCTACAAAAAGACACAAAACAACTGCACACCCAAGAAACAAAGCTGTCCTCAGAATTTGATTTAGATACGACACAGGTGTTGGAATTACATGACCATGAATTTGAAAGAACTACAATGAATTATTAGAGGCTCTAATGGAAAATTTGAATGTGCAAGATCATATAAGTAACTATTTCAGCAATAGATAGAAACCCTAAGAAAGAAGGAAAATTCTAGAAATACAAAACTTGTAACAGAGATAAGGAATGTCTTTGATGGGCTCCTCAGTACCCTTGACACAGCCAAGGAAAGAATCCGTGAAGTTGAAGACTGGGTAATAGGAATCACCCAAACTGAAACACAAAGGAAAAAAGAAGTTAAAACAAAAATAGGAACAACAAAAACAGTAGAATTATATCCAATGTTCTTACATACAGGTAATAAGAAGCTCTGAAGAGCAAGAGAATGGTAGGACAGAAGGAATATCTTAATGCCTGAAAATTTCCCCAAATTGATGATAGATTTCAAAGCACAGATCTAGGAAGTTCAGGAAATTCTCACTATAGAATAAATCCGGAACTCTCACTGTAGAATAAATATAAAAAGAATACACCTAGCCATATCCTATTTAAACTACCAAATAACTCTCAAAACTCATTAAAAAGCAAATTTAAAAAATAGGCAAAATATCTGATACTTCCTCAAAAATATACAAATGGTAAAGAAACATGAAAAAATGTTGAACATTAACTACTGGGGAAAATGCAAATTAAAACCACAGTGAGATAGCACTAAATACCTGTTAGACTGGCTAAAACTTAAAAACTTTAAAGAAACAAGTGCTGATGAGCATATGGAGCTCCTAGAACTTCAGTGCTCAGGGCAACGTGATAACAGTACCGCCATCTTGAAAAGGTTGGGCAGCGTTTGATAAAACTATATACTTACCCTATGAACTGGCTATCTCCCTCCTAGGTCTTTACCCAAGTGTATTTTTAAAAAGTATTCATGCCACAATCTGTCTGTGAATGTTTATGGCAGTTTAATCCATAATCACGCCAAACTGGAACCATTGCATCAACAGGTGAACGGGTAAACTAACTGTGGTACATCCACGCAGTGGGACACTGCTCAGCAGTGGAAAGGAGCACACTGTCAATACATGCAGTAACTTGAAGCAGTTTGCTGCACCAGACCCAAAAGTCTACATGTTGTGTCATTCCATCTATGTGACATTTTAGAAAAGACAAAAACATAGGGATGGAAAACAGATCAGTTATTTTCATGGGTTGGGATGAGGGAGAGATCGAATACAAAAGGACAGGACGAGGGAATTGGCTAATGGAGCTCTTCTCTATGGTACCCCCACCTCTGTATTTGTCAAAACCCGTTGAATCGTACACAACAGTTATTTCTGCTGTATGCAAATTAAAAGAACAAACAAACAAATAGTATTGGGCAGGAACCAAAGAGGGAATGCAGACTATAACGACATATCTAACTATATTACAAATGACTGACATAACCACACATTGGGAGGTGGGGGGAGAAAACTAGGTCAAGGGGATATGGTGAGGCCTAAGTGAAAGACATAGCCATACCCAAGCACTGTATCCTCGTTGATCGTTTGTTGTTGTTGTTCTTATAGGGATGTGGGTTTAATTCCGAAACCACTTTATTTATACATTTTGTATACATGTACACTTTACATATATACTAGGGTTGAGCAAATAAGTAATTATAATGAGCCCAGTTTTTAACTGTCAGAGATTGAACCAAAGGGGAAATATTAGAACAAACCCTATGGATATTGGATTGTTGTCAGAGGAATCGGTACGAATGCGTGGTTGTAAATGTGTGTGTGTGCGTGTGTGTACACACAGATTTATATGGAAGTAAGTCGGGCTATGTGGATGCATGGCTTAGTATACTTTCCTGTCTGTCCACTGAGAGAACGTAGAATCAGTGATATCCCAGTAGCCACGAACAGCCTAGTACCCAGATTTTGGTTCCTAAATACCATGCTCCAATAAAAGGGACCAGAGCCTTGGAGAAGTGGTTTATTCCAGTACTGGGTCCATGGAGATGCAAGATGAGCCTGAAGCATTTTGTGGTGTCAGAAAGTAAGGAGATGCTCTTAAAAAGAAACAACAACAACAAAAAGATGGACATGGGGAAAGAACATAGGAGCCAACCTGAAAGATCTCAGTGCCCCAAACTGGAATAGTTTGAACAACTGTAAAATAAATCGCAGTAGTGATTAGATTATAAAAGAAACGTCCAGGAGCCCGTACTGCTAGGAATAAATAACTGAATAAATGGGGGAAGTAGTATCTCTTCCGTCCAGAATTCCAGAAAATAAATGTGAAAGGATTAGGGGAAATAGATCTCCTATCACTAGAACATCACAATAGTAATTGCTATAGACAAGATCGACCAAAGAATGCCAAAATTAGTGGGAGCAACAAGATATTTAGCTCAAAATATCTCCTCCCCACCCCAAATATTTGTTAATTATAAAGAGAAATGGTATCACTTCACAATGCAGAAACCCGACACACAACACCTCAACTAAGTGATCAAGGTTAACGTTATCAATAATAAGAAATGGATGCTGTGTGACCCCGGGCATGATGTGGTAGGAATGGCTCATTACCTCTGGGGTCATTAATCCAAAAATCCATAAACAGATCTAATTATGAGAAAATATAAGACAAACCCAAACTGAGGGATGCTTTGCAAACACCTCAATTCTTCCACAGTGTCAAGGTCATGAAAGAAGGAAAGACTGAGTTGTCACAGAGGAGGTCAAAGAGACATGGCAAGTCTATGCAGTGTGGAATCCTGGACCGGAACAAGGACATTAAGTGGAATAACCAGTGAAACCTGAGTAAAGTCCATAGCTTACCTAATAGTACTGTGCCACTGTTAACTTCTTAATTTTGATGATTGTGCTACGGTTATATAAGATATTAACGTCAGGGGAAGCTGGCTGACGGATACACAGGAATGCTCTGTTCTATCTTTGCATCTCTTCTATAAGTCTAAAAGTATTTAAAAATAAAAAGGCGCTTTTTTTTTTTAACTAAATGACACACACACAAAGGGGAAAAATGATGTGTTCTTTGGTGAGAAGTTGGAAATGACTGGTTTAGATGAAGGAACGTCAGGAGCAGAAAGGGACCTCGTGCATTTATAAGCCACACTTCCATTTAGAGCTGCATTAACTGAGAGGTAAGGGGACTTGGCCAAGGACACAGTGCTGGTAGCTCTACGGGCAGGATTAGTACCTGACTTCCTGGCTCCTCAAGTGCCACTTTTTCCATCCTACCCCCTGCCTCTGTGCTCCAGGGCAGGATTTTCCTGTCCCTGTTCCAATAATACTGTTTCTGCTTTGCATGTTTTTTTTTTTTTTTTTTAAGTAGATTTCATAGTCCTGCTTAGATATCTTGCTGAGTCAGCTATCACCCATGTTCCCTGTCGGGTGTCTGTTTTAATCACTTCTACCCTCCAGGCGATGGCTTACGTACTTGTCTTACTCTTTTCAGCAGAAACTGGAGACGAGCAAACGGCCTTTGTCTGGAACTTCCACTACCTCCAAAAGCACCTCCCCCACACTCACGCCCTCCCCTTCGCCCAAAGGGCACGCGGCCGAGTCCTCTGTGTCCTCCTCGCCCCATCGGCAGTCCAAGAGCAGTGGGGGCTCCAGCAGCGGCACCATCACAGATGAAGGTGAGCCCCCCAAGGTCCCAAAACGCCAGCCTTTCCTCTTTGCCTCTGTGACCTGGCAGGTGCTGTCATTGCTATAGCCATCCTAGGTCCTAGGTCATTTTTAAAATTTCAAACAAAAACACCTGTCTCCATTCTTCCCCGATTCTACCTTGTATTTTTGTCTTCACTTTGCTAATCGTCCGGTAAGCTCCCTCAAAATGTTTTTGAACTTAGTAGAGTTTCGTTTACGTACACAGACATACACTTGTAGAAATGCTTCTCCAACACCAGTGAGGTACCTTTCCCTGAGCCTTGTACAGATCAGAATTCTGTCATTTGCAAGTAATGCAATCTCCACTGACACTGGTTTGAGCAAAAGCAAAAAACATAATTTGTTGGCTCATATAATGAAAGTGTCCAGGGTGTGCTTCAGGCGTGTGTGGATCCAGGTACTTTGGGAGTGTTTCTCTCCATATCTCAGGTAGGCTGTCTCTAGGCGGTGGCAAAGTTGTCCCCCACGAACTTCAGGCTTGCTTACTTCTCCTGCTAACTTAGCAACGCCAGCAGAAAGAGTGCTTCTTTCTTAGTAGGTCCAGCAAAATCCTGGGGTAAACGTCATTGGCCTGCCTCGTCTCTATTTATAATGACGGGACATTTGTGTATCCTTGACTGTGCGTCTGTGGCAGTGGAACGTGCTGATTGACTGGGCGCAGGTCACATGTCTGCCTTTGTAGCTGGGCTCAGGGTCTGCCCTGCTGACACTTTGTAGATTGGGAGCAGGAGAGAGGGGACTCCTCAAAGGGAAATCAAAGTGCTGTTTCCAGAAGGAGGAGGGGAGGGATGGTGGGCAAGCAGAAACAGTAGCTGTCTTCTGTAACCAGGAGAACTTTAGAACCTGTGTGGGTGAAGTGCAGGTCCCTCCCGTGGGGAAGATGCAGAAAGGAAGATGGAGTGGAGGAGTGCTGGGAGGCCCCAGATAAAGATAGGAAGATATAAAAGACAAAAGGAGATGAAGAATCCTGTCCCTTGAACTGCCCTCTGGTGGTCCTGGCAGTGAGGCGGGGGGGAGAGGGGGAACAGAGTTATGGGGAGAGATGGGACCCAGGCAGGTGCAAGCCAAGTAGTAGTGTTCAGAGAGGAGAGAAATGTCAGGTGTGCCAGGGCCTCCCAGACACAGCTGCAGGTGTCTCCCCGCAGCTGCCTGGAGGAAGGTGCCCAGCAGGTGATAAGTGCCCAGCAGGTGATAGGTTGAAATCAGCCGCACAGGCTGTGGTCTGGACTGAGTTGGTAAATGCATGCTGCCATTGGCATCCTCTTTATTTGGGGGCTGCTTTTATTGTTTTGTGATATCTAGTGCAACCATGTATAAAAGCTTCAGAGATTCACTAGCAACCCTGTTCCTCCCTAACCGTGTTTTCTACGTGCAGTCATGAATTCTCCCACCTTGGAGGCTTCTAGGAATCCAACTCTTAGAAGTTCAGTTAGGTATTTGTAACCCCCACTTTTTCCAAAAAAGAGTTGAGACCGTGGCGGTCTGTGTGCACTGTCCATGCCCACTCTTTTCCCTCTCTCTCATTATTTAAAAAGGTTTGCAAGCCCTGGTTGGGATAAAAACAGAAGAGGACCTGACCGCAATTTCTTTTTAATTTCTCTGGTGTAGAAAGCCTAGTTTTCCCCTCCAGAGTTTCTGGGTCTGGAGGCAGCAAGACCTTTGTCCTGTGGGCATGAGACTATCAAAGGACAGACCTGCAGTCCATCCCCAGACAGCTACTTTTTATGACATTCTTCTGGGAAACACTTGGCCCCAGTTGAGGACCACACGCAAGCCTTTGCCCTGCCCTGTCTTTCCTCCTGCGGCCCCTCCGGCCCCCTCTATGGAGAGTGGTGAAGCCTGTGTCCCGGGTGCCTTAATCTGTGCTGGGTTAGCTCACAGTCAGGCTGGGGATTCAGCTGCATTCAGCACAATACATTTAAGTAAATAAATGGGGTCAAATCTGTGTTATCAGCCAGGCATGGAGTGCCATGGCACAGGCTTCACTGAAGAGCAGGCACTCAGGCCGGGCCGGTGGGCCAGAGTCCATCGTTGAATCTACAGGAGATGTATAAACTAGTGATGAAACACAGCCATTATGAGTCAAATTACAACAACAACAACAACAACAACAAATACATAAAGAAGCCAAAGAAAAGAAAGAAAAAGTCAAATTATATGAACTTATATAATTAAATTATGTTAAATATAAAGGTATGGGGTACTTAAAATGTTATTAATTTATTAGTACATTTTGCTAATACTTGTGCTGTTTATGCCGTAGGAATACTATGTCATGATGTGCTACTACACACGTCCCTTCTCCATTCCACTTTCAGGAACATTAGTTGTGTTGTTAGCCTAAAATCAGCCAGAAGCAGGGTATTGACTCCGTGACAGCAAATGCCACCAATCAGGGGTCGGTTTACTATCTCATAGACCATCTAGATGTAATCTGGACAGTGATGGAGAAAATGCCCATATTGCAGACGAAGGTTAAAAGTGTGTCTGTCATATTGTGACTAGCACAAAAAAATTGCAACAGTGTTCTTCCAGGATTTTAAAACCATTATCTCATTCAGCACAGTTGCTCACGTGAAATTCCAATATGCGTCTCCATTGTTTCATTTCCTCTTACGTGTTCCTATCCGCGGAACTCCCCAGTGGCATCCCTGTTGGAACTATAGTCATTGGCTGTGGACTCAAGAGGAAGGGAAAAATCAGTGAAAGCGTTCAGTGAGGTGCCTCAAATGCAACGCAAGCATTGGCTGCATGGGATCTATAAGAAACAGTATTGTGTAGTTTATTATTATACGTAAATTGTGTGCTATACGTCCTTTATATCAGTAAAATCTACAGTAAGCTTACGTACCTACCTCCCTACGTACGTTTTCCTTCAGAGAGCTGGTTGCTAACCATTTCCCGGCCCTCCACTACGGAGGAAGATTGCGTGTGGTGGGAACAGCCCGAGCAAAGGTTTGGTGCCACGGAGCAACAGTGGGTTCAGTGTGGCCTGGGACTCGATTCATCTCGTACAGCCTAGCGCAGTAGTACTTTTCCGTGAAGCCTTTTCCGGTCCTTCAAGTGGGTCAGCTGTCCTCTCTGTCCCCAGACCCCCTTGTCGATGCCCCTCATCACAGCGCTTGTCACCAAGGAGAGAGATGGCGGTGTGTAGCTTCAGGCCTGGTAGCTGGACCACTGGTGTGAATTCCTGCTCTGCCGTGGACTGGCGGCATGATCTCAAGATATGGCAGCCACGCTTTTCTGCCTTGCTTCTTCATCTGTAAATGGAGACACTGATAGGATCGTTAATGGTCATTGTAAAGAGCAAATGGGTTACCTATGTACAAGGTGACTGATGGTGCAACAGCTGTCACCCTCATCATTTTATCTTCCCAGCCACGCTGAGCTCCTTTACAGCTTGGACCTTTCCATCCTTGTACTCCCAGCATGTAGTAGGCATGTTGGTATCCACTCTTGAATGAACGAATTAAAAAAGGAACTCAGGGGCGCCTGGGTGGCTCAGTCTGTTGAACGTCCGACTTCGGCTCAGGTCATGATCTCGTGGTTTGTGGGTTCGAGCCCCGCATTGGGCTCTGCGCTGACAGCTCGGAGCCTGGAGCCTGCTTCGGATTCTGTGTCTCCCTCTCTCTCTGCCCCCTCCCCCACTTGTGCTCTGTCTCTCTGTCTATCAAAAACAAATGTTACAAAAAAAAAAGGAACTCAGACCTCCTAATCTCCAGTCCCTCTTCTGTGAATTGCACCCACTGCCCCAAGACCTTTGTATTTGCTGTTCCTTCTGCCTGGTGATCTTTCCCTTGGTATTACACAGTTCACTCCATTTACTGCTCAAATGTTACCTTATATAAAGGAGACCTTCCCTTACCACTCTCTATAATAAATAATGTTCTCCCATTCCCTGTCATCTTCCCCTGCCCCCTTCCATCCTTCCTCAGTGCCTTTGGCCTGGCAGCCTGCTTATCTGTTTTGGTCTTTATTGAGTCCCTAATGTCTGAACTGGTAAATCTCTGTTGAATGTGTGAATGAATATTTTTTCAAACTACCTCCCACCCCCACCCAGATGCTAGTCTTCTTTCTTCACCCTCCCTGTTCTGAAATTATGATATCCCAAATCTTCTGTTTTCTCCTGCTCTGTGCCCCTCCGGCTCTGCTGTTCCACTCAGATGTGTCTGTCCTTCCTTCAGGAAGCCCACAGCCTCCTCACACTGAGCCAAACTCCAGTTCTGGTCTGAAGCCACCTGCTTGTTCTCTTAAGTTTGTTCTCCGCCTCGCTGACAACTTGCTGGCATTAGCATTTGCTGCAGGTGCAGCTACCAGCAGTCAAGAAATCATAATTAAAAACCATTCTTGGACAGAAAGTGGAGTTTTAGTCCTAGCAGCTAGAACTCCGAGAACTTGGGGGTTGCAACCATTGGAGGGTCAGCCTGGCCACACACACCCCCATGTTTGGAGTCTGGGGAGACGCCAAGGGCCTGCCCTGAGGGGAAGTATGGCTCGGACCCACCCCCTGCCGCATTCACACGAGTGCAGCTTAGATCTGCTTTCTGTGTTAGAGTTTCTTGTGACATTTCATTTGAAATAGGATTGCCACTGTTTTATGAAAGTTTGAAGACCACTGTTCTGACGCCTTTTGCCAAATTCTAAAATATCTTTTCACATCTTTCCCTCTTGAAGATGAACTGACTGGAATCCTTAAGAAATTATCACTTGAGAAGTATCAGCCCATTTTTGAGGAGCAAGAGGTAAGGATGTTATTTTTGAATGTCCATCTAAATCTTACCATAAAAGAAAATGGTCTCACACATGTGGGTGTTCATCCTGCAAGCCTAATTGATCTCTCTCCCTGAGACGGCAGGCGGGATTTGTGTTCAGCACACTTAGTGCAGTTCACCGCAGTGAGATCCCGGGACCTTATGGCTTGTTCTGTTGGAACAGAATTTTGTGGTCTCGAGCACCGCTATCGCTAGTGAAGTTCGTGTCTGTCCTGCACGCGCTTCTGTCGAAGGTGATTGACCGGCTTTCAGGTTTAAAGAGGGTCATAAGCAAATCCTAATGAATCTATGCTAAGTGTCTGCACGTAGGCTCTGTGTTAATCTGAGTGCTTAAAAGCACTCACAATCACATTTTTTTTTACAAAAAAAAAAATACTGTTCTGCAGTTTGGCCGTTTCTCAAAATGTTAAACATAGAATTACCATGTGACCCAGCAATCCCACTCCTGGGTATATGCCCAAGAGAACTGAAAACATATGTCCACACAAAGACTCGCACACGAATGCTCACAGCCACGGTATTCCTCATAGCCACCAAGTGGCAAACAACTCAGATGTCCATCAGCTGGTGAATGGCCAGATTTGTTAGTGCTATACAATGGAATATAATTCGGCCATAAAAAGGAAGGAGGCACTGACATGCTACAAAATGAAGGAACCTCGAACACATGATGCCGAGGAGAAGCCAGTCACAAAAGGCCACATATGGTATGATTCCATTTATAAGAAGTGTCCAGAATAGGCAACTCTGTAGAGACAGAGAGTAATTAGTGGTTGCCAGGGAGTGGGGGGAGCACAGAACGGGGTGGGGGGAGTGACTGCTTATCTGGGGGTGGGTTTCTCTTTGCAGGTGATGAAAATGTTCTAAAATTGAGTGTGGGGATGGTTGCACAGCTCTGAATATATTAAAAATCATTGGATCATACACTTCATTTTCTTAATTAAAAAATTTTGTGATTTGCACATAGTTGACACCCAATGTTACATTAGTTCTAGGTGTACAACGTAGTGTTTGACAAGTTTATATTTTATGCTGTGTTCACCACCAGGGTAGCTACCATCTGTCCCATCACATCGCTAGTACAGTAGCATTGACTATATTCCCTGTGGGTTGTATACTTTAAATGGGTGGATTGTACAATAAGTGAATTATATCCCAATAAGTTGTTTAAAAAAAAACAACTTATGTTTTGGCCAAATAAAACTCCTCTGCAGGCCCACTAGCCACCAGGGTATCACCATTGGTTTAGAATATTCTGCCTGGTTGAGTACATGACAGCTGTCATAATTACAGTAGCAATCACAACAACCACTCAGTGTCCCTGACAGGCTTGTGATGCTATTGAGGAGTTTGTACTTGGTTTTAAGAAGCAGACAGAGTGCAGTGGCTTCCTTCCTCCATGTGCTTTTCTGCCATATCCAGTGTGTCCTCCCTGCGACTTTGGCATTTTAAACTTCAGTAGTGACTTTTTCTCATCGCCAAGAAGTCTTTCCTGTGTGCTGATGGCTGCCTGCTTTTGTTTCATCCGTTCCATACCCTCCTGGAGTATACAGAGAACACGTCTCCGGGGCCATGTCTGTTTCACAAGGCAACGGTAGTTCTGAGTTCTTGGCTTCCTCCCAGTTTTGGAGCTGGCATGTCTGGGGCATACCTGTCACTCACCATCCTCCGGTTCTTGCAGTTGTCCCTTGTAGGGAACTGAGGTATGTTCCAGATGAAATGGGAGGCTTTCAGAGTTTTAAAGGGAAGGCGGAAAGCGGACCATGCAGATTTGCTGTGGTCTTAACCCACCCACCTGAAAGTCTCCACGGTCTCTGGGGTTGGGAATGTGCAGAGTCCTGAGACTGCACTGTTGGAAGGGGTGCTGGGAGCCAGTGGCCAGAGGGTTTCTGTGTGTGTGAGGTACTGTGAGGCTAGCTGAGCCAGTGCCCTTGTTAGGAGCCAGCTCAGCAGTCCCCCCGCCCCTGTGCTTAGCCCCTCTCTGGACAACATACGAGCTAGGTAGCACTGTGTGAGATTTGCTGTCTATCCACCCGGAGACCCCATGCTCCCTCGAAGGCTTTGATGGGACTCAGGTTTTAACACCCTTGATTGCCCCTGCCCTCACCTCCTCACCCATCCCCACAGTTGCAGGGCACTTGTTAGTCCCTTAAGAAATTCCTTGAAGAACCTGGCATACAGATAGAAATTTTCCCTCACTTCCAAGGCTGGTAAAAATTTCTCCCTATTATTATATGCTTTTAGTCCGTGTTGAGAATTTGGAAGAGGAATGAAGTTAATACATTTTCTCATCTTGTGATTTTGAAACTGAAGACAGACTAGTAATTTTCATCTCTCTACTTATATTAGGATGGATTTGGCTGCATATATTGGAAAATCCCCAAATAATAGTATCTTAAACAAAATGGAAGGTTTTTTTTCCCCCACAGAAAGTTTTGAAGTGAGTCATCTAAGCTCCTTCTAGCTTCCCTGCTCCACCATCACTAGGGTGTGTGGCCCTCATCCTCAAAGTCCAGTATGGTTGCTAGAGCTCCGGCCATTACATCCACATTCTAGGCACCAGGATGCAAGGAGATGGAAGCAAAAAGACACATGCTCTCCTTTTTTAGAGAGACTTCCTCAAAGTACCATAAACCTTCTTGTATCTCATTAGCCAGAAGTTTGTCAATTGACATACTCATATGCAAGGGAAACTCAGAAATACAGTACTTTAGCTTCATGGAAATGTGCCTAGCTGACAACTAGGATTCTATTACTAAAAAAAAAAGTAGGGCATGAATATTGAAAGGACACAGATGTTTCTGCCGCATCCTGCTAACCCTTCAGAAGTATTCACATGAGGAGAATTCAGTCTCTGGCTTCTCCACCTAAAATGAGCTGTGAGGATTTGGCAACCCCCAGGGTTGACAGAGGTCAGAGACTGAGAAGATCAGTGCAGATGGGGATGCAGTAGAATATTGATCGATGTGGTCATTCAGTCAGCAGATGCTACTCAGGTCGCTGTCCCCTACCAGTCCCTCTGCCAGCGCCTGACCCTGGGATAGGGAGAAACACTCAGAGCATTCTGGGAGCCCAAGGAAGGGGCCTATAGAGTGAGGGCCAGAGGAGACCTCAGCTGAGCATAAACTGCGCTTTGAGGGAGGGGAGTGGGGCTAGAAGGGCACCTGGGAAAAGGGAGCAGACATGTGCAGAGAACCAGCAGCACTTTGGCCTGGCCAGGGCCTGACTGACGCTGGCACCTCTGGAGCAGAGAGGGCCTGGCCAGCATGGACGTGACCCTCTGAACCACAGTCTGGAGGCAGACGAGGGCCAGCAAGATCTCTGGCCTGTGGTGTGGATGGCGGCCCAGGGTCGGTAGGGGAGTTAGGGGCAGACTCACAGGGAGGGAGACTCCAGTTAGAAGGCCGGGATGGGGAGGCCCCGGGCAAGAGGGCAGAGAGGTGCTGAGGAGCTGGCTGTGGGGACAGGCTGGGGGTGGGTGTGTGGGGAGAGGGGCGTGTCTGGCACTGCCAGGGGCAGGCAGTTTCTGTCAGAACCACGCCATCTGTCCTGTGAGGCCCTCCGTCCCGTGTGAGCTGTCATGTCCCAGAGAGACACAGGGAAACGGATAATGCCTGTACCTCAGAGAGCTTGGGGCTCGTAAGGGAGCAGACCCTTCTCCACCAGCTCGCACCTGGTTCAGGGTTTTTTTTTTTTTTTTTATCCGGGAAAGTAAAATGATGGTTAAAATAGAGAAGGAAAGATAGGAGAAATTTCTCAGAAAAAAAATTGTGTTATTTCTACATACATCAAATGTCTTGAAGAAAAATTTTAAAAATCTTGTTCAGTATCTAAGGGGGAACATAAAACAAAGCCTGCTTTTAAAGTGAATGGCTAACGTGGCGGGGGTGGGGGCTGGCACCTGGGTGGCTCCGTCAGTTAAGTGGCTGACTTCAGCTCAGGTCATGATCTCAAGGTTTGGGAGTTCGAGCCCCGTGATGGGCTCTATGCTGATAGCTCAGAGCCTGGAGCCTGCTTTGGATTCTGTGTCTCCCTATCTTTCTTCCCCTCCCCCACTCATTCTCTCTCTCTCTCTCTCTCTCTCTCTCTCTCTCTCTCAAAAATAAGTAAACATTAAAAAAAATAAAGTGAAGGAATAAGGATTTTCAAAAAGTTACAGAAGTTTTTTTTTTTTTTAATTTGTTTTAACGTTTGTTTATTTTTGAGAGACAGAGAGAGAGAGAGACAGAGCACAAGTGCGGGAGAAGAAAGAGAGGGGGACACAATCCGAAACAGTTTTCAGGCTCTGAGCTGTCAGAACAGAGCCTGATACAGGGCTTGAACTCACAAGCCGTGAGATCATGACCTGAGCTGAAGTCGATGCTTAACCAGCTGAGCCACCCAGGAAATTTTACTTTAAATGGCACCAGTATAATATAACATAAAACTATAGTATCTTTGTAATTTATAAATGTAGTTTGCAAAGCTTTGCGTAAACTCCCTGTAGAACCTACAACCACCTGTAAGTGAGATGGTGAGAGAATTCGTATGTTTCAGGTGGGAAACGGAGGTGAGGTACCTGCCCGGGGCCCCCAGGCAGCAGGTGGGACTTGAAGCTCTGTTTGTCCGTGTGTGCCTCCTCGCCCTGGCACGGGCTGGAGATGAGACTGGGGCGGCCAGAGCCCTTCCACCTCTCCCAGATGACTGCCATTTTGGGGTCTGATACTGGAGAGCCTGTACAGATGACAGAATCTGTTCATTCTTAGGGAGCATCAAGTGCTATTAACAAGGAGGCCGCTGCCCTTGGGAATCCCGGGAGGGAACACTGGGACGGCGGCTGCAGCATCATAGGGTGACATGAGCCCGTGGAGAAGAGCAAGGACTCTTGGGGCCCACTGCCTGGGTTCAAATCTGGGCTTTCACGGACTCATCACGTGACTTTGGGAACTGAATCTCTCCATGCCTCAGTTTCCCTGCCCCCAAATGGGGAATGGTAGTATACTCACCTTACGTTGCAAGGTGTACACGACTTGGTCTGTGTCTTCCCCATCCCCACCTGACAGTGAGACTCCAGGACAGATCTGGGGTGTGTAGGGCTGTCCTCCACCCTGTGTGTGTGAGGGTGGGTGTGCTTGCTTCTTCCAAGCCACATCTGACCTTAGAAGGACAGACTGCAACATATCCATTGTATAGCAGGGAGGCCCATTAATTTTTCGCCTGGAGCTGAGGCCCAAGCAGGAATTTTAGGATTTCACCATTAGAAGCCAAGGGTCATATGGCTTTGAGTGGCCCTTGTTCTGAGCCCTCCTCCGCTTCAGTTCTCCATGGCCCTTCTTCCCTTTATCGCTTCTGCTTGTTTATTTTCTCTGTCTTTCCACAGTCTGCACCTCCCTTGTCTTCTGGGGGGAAACGTGGTGAGTAGCGCCATGTGTGCACCTTTTCTGTGCAGCTCCCAATATCATCAGAAGTGCAGCAACATTGGAGCCAACTTTCTAACAGCGGATTTGGATTTGCACCGCTCTGGCCACCCACGTCACTGTCTCAGAACTCTCCTTCCTTGTTAAATGGTCACGGTCTTTCCAAAATGCACCTGTCCTAAAATTCCCAGCCCTAGAGCTGAGGAGAGTTAGTCCTTCATAATACTTTCAACTAAACTTTCATCATAAAGTCAGGAATTGGAAGTAGTAAATCATAATTAACTCACTACTAATAAACACTAATAGTCCATAATCAAGATATTTCTGTTGTGGTTGGAAAAAAGAGGTGTGGCGTCAAGCAGATGGTAGCAAATCCCCCTTCTCTCTTTCCAGGTGGATATGGAAGCATTCCTCACGCTTACCGACGGCGACTTGAAGGAGCTGGGTATTAAGACAGATGGGTCCAGGCAGCAGATTTTGGCAGCAATTTCTGAACTGAATGCAGGCAAGGTATTGTTCTCAATCTTTTTTTCCAGTGGAGAGCTTCACTACCTAGGATCCCAGGCCCTCAGTGTTCCCAAGGATGTTTCTGGTCTGATTTCATCTCCTCTAGAACGTCTGGCAGAGGATGGCCCCCTGTGCATGCTTCTCATGACCGAGCACTCACTACCTCCCTGTTCCTCTTCCTGTCCCTTCCCATAGATTCAGCTAAAATATTCCCTGCGGTAATTTCAACCCACATGGCTGGGTGTTGCCCTCCCGTGTACAATGGAAACGGAGCCCTTGTTTAATAGGGGCCCTGGAGTCAGGCCCACCTGGGTGTGAACCCACTCCTCCCCTTACTTGCCATATTACGTAGAAGTCGTCACCTCTCTGAGTCTTGCTTTCCTCATCTGTTGAGATGGCCAGGGACACTGGGGCTGTTGCCAGCGCCCCTGGTACACACAGACCCGTCAATCACTGTTGTTGCTGGCATCCTGCATTTTTATCTAATGTTAAATTTCTGTCTCATCAGCTTTAAACTAAAGATGAACCATGCTCCCCACCCCCCCAAAGGCATACATGTGAAAACAATTAAAAACCACCACTCACTTTGCACACCTTAGTAGGACAGTTGCTGTTGGGCTATTCAAGCTCCCTTGAGCTTTGCTTTTTTCTCTAACACAGGATGGACTTTTCTGTCTCACTCCAACAGTGTGTACAACTTGCTTACCTGTTGCTTTCTCACGCTTTGCCTGACGGTCCCCTTCTTGTAAGACAGTGATGCCGTGTCTGGGGTTTTGCCATTACAGATAGCACCATAATGGATGTCTCTGCCTTGCTCCTTTTTCTTCTGTTGTTTTGTTCCTCAGGCTGTGTTCCACAATACGAGGTTATGTCAGAGAGCGTGACCGGTCTCATGGTTCTTTGTGTGTTTTGCCGGGTGTGCACGCAAATATTGAACAGACTTAGAGCACCAACAGCAAATAAATATTCATGTAGCACTTTATCATTCACAAGACACTTCACGTACATTTCCCCAGTAAATCTGAGGAGGCCGTTTCCTCACACTTCCCTTGTCCGGCTGGCTGCTGGCTGGCTGGCGAGGGAGCAGAGCCCCAGGGAGGGAGATGTGCCCAGGTGGGGAGGTGGGCAGGAAGGCGAGGCAGGACCTGCACCCCGGTCTTCTTCCTGTGTTCCCCCAGCACAGAGCTGCATGGGGGTGGCTCCGGGCCTCCCTGCCGGGGTCGGGGGTGGTGGTTTTTATTGCTGCCGTCGTCGTCATTATTTTGCCTGTTCATAGGCTGTGAGGGGGTCCTTCGGAGTGGTTCGGTTGGCAGTGCTTCCAGCGCTTGTGTTTTCCTTTAGTCTTTATTATCTGTTCTTCTTCTGCTGTTAGTAGCCTGTTCCCAAACACTGCTCACCTGTAACGTGGGCCTGGGCCGCCTCCCTTTAAGACGGGGAAGTTGAGGCTCAGAGACGGACGGTGAGCCCTGGCCCCCAGCCAGCACCGCTTCTGCTCCACTGTAGATGAGGAGGGGAGGGGGTGAGGCTGGCATGGGGGCTGCAGGAGGTGGCCAGTCTGGGCTGGTAGGAAGGGCACACCCGGGTGGCTCATGGGGCACCGATCAACCGGAGCAAGCACTAGAGTCTTTGGAGCATTAATTCGTCCTGAAAAATAACCCTTGCCTCTCCGCCGTGTCCCAGGCACTCTGTGGGTGTTAAGCACTGAGCACACTTTGTGCCCAGCCCTGCTCTGAGCCTGTCACATCTAGTCGTACATTTAACTTCACGGAAGCCACTGAGGCCAGTTCCGGTTCATAGATGGAGGAACTGAGGCACAGAGCAGTTAAGGAACTTGCCTAAAATCACATAATTGGTAAGTGGCAGAGCCAGAACTGGAACCCAGAGTTTGTGTGCTGACCACTCTGCTGCCCTGACTCAGTGCTCATTAAGGAGAGCTCCGGACTTCAAGTGGGGGCTGGAAAGGCAAGGTCCTGGAAGACATTCCCAAGGGAGTGGCAGGAGGGCTGGGATCTGAAGAAAGATGGGAACCATGGGGTAGAGGGCTAAAAGAGTGCAGACCAGGAGGAGGGACACACATGTGCAAAGACCCTGTGGTGAGAGGGTGTGTGGTGCATCTCAAGAACTAAAAATGTGTGGAAGCTGAGAGCAAGAAGTCTGGTGTGAGGGGAGACCGCAGGGGACAGATAAGGCCCTCAGGGTGGCTGAGGGGGACCCAGTCAAGTAAGGGCAAGGGCTTTGGGGAGGAGGTAGGTGAGTGATGTGGATGTGGCTCAGGGGTTACAGGACCCTTCATGCTGTGGCCTCCAGGGGCCAGATGTGCGAGCCAAGGAGAGGAGGGTGGTGGGGCAAGCCAAGCCGGTCAAGCAAAGACAGGTAAGGTACTAGATGTAGGGCCAGTGAGGACCATGGAAGGTGTGGGGGGACAGGCCAGGAGCTGGATGCCGCCGGAGCCCGGCCCAGGGCGTGGTAGATAGTAGCTGCGAATGCTTCCAGAACCTCCCCTCTGCCCTTGGCAGCCATGGCCTTTGTGGTCTGGGATCCCAGATAAAAGGCAGACTGGACTGGCTTGAAAATCTCTGGAAGCTTAACTGCTGCCATAGAGTGGAAGAGCTCAGGTCCACTCCACAGGAGAACATTTTTCTTAATATTCGTACAAACTGGGACCTTTTTTCTTTTTCTCTCAAATTCATTGCCCCCATACTCTATTTCTGTGACAGTCTGCATCCTGTACCAAACAAAGCCCAGTCTAGAGAAGCAAAAGGCAGGACAGCTGGTGGTGGTGGTCTTGGTTCGGGCTGCATGACAAAGGACCATGTCCTGGGTGGCTTGTGAACAACAGGAATTTATTTCTCACAGCATGGAGGCTGCCAGCATGGTCGATATCTGTGAGAGTCCTCTTCCATATTGCAGACTGCCAACCTCTCATTGTGTCCTCACACGGCAGGGAACAGGGAAGCCAGCGCTGTCTTCTTATAGGGGCACTGATGCCATCATGGGAGCCCCACCCTCATGACCTCATCTAAACGCTGTCACCTCCCAAAGGCCCCACCTCTTCGTACATCACACCGGGAGTAGGGTTTCACCATATGAATTGGGGGGCGGGGGGACACATTCCTTCCATAAGAGTGATATTTGGGGGCACCAGCTGATCAGCTCCCAACCAGGAGACCTGGGTGCTTCCAACCTGCCAGACTGAGGGTCTGCTCTGTCCCAGGCACGTTCTTCCCACGGGCAGCGCCCCCCCCTCAAAGTCAGGTGATTCCGCATGGAAACGGGTGCAGAGCGAAGTTCTGAGCCACCAAACAAAGTCCTGTGGAAGTGAGCACCATGTATCACAGTGTGCCATAGAACAAAAACATGACTGGGGCAATACTAAATATTACCAAAACAGGTTTATCTTCTGTACTACGTGGGGGTTCCCATTGGAGCTATGTACTGCTTCTCTGCAGGCCAAAAGGAGCTTTCTGGAGCCCTTTGGATGGCTTTCCGATGCCTTGGCCCTCAGCTGTTCTGGGCTGGACCTGCCTCACTCTGACTTCAGGGCCTCCTGCCTCTTTCTGGATTGCTGTAGGGCACCAACTCTCCCTTCAGTGTTCATACTTTTTCTTTTGCAACCCAACCTCAGCCAGGAGAGTACCCACTAGTGGCTCAGATGCTCTGTACACATTCGAGAACCCATGAGAGGACCCATGAGAGAACGGAGGCCCAGATTTCCTTGCCCGCTAGTGTTGTAATGTCTTAATGGCTGTGGTCCACAGCTTGCCAGGCTCGAGGGTTGTGCACTCAATCTAGCGGTTTACCAGCAGCTTTTTATTTATTTTTATTATTGTTTTTTAATGTTTGTTTATTTTTGAGAGAGACAGGGTGCAAGTCAGGGAGGGGCAGAGAGAAGAGCCACAGAATCTGAAGCAGGCTCTAGGCTCCGAGCTCTCAGCACAGAGCCTGATGTGGGGCTTGAATTCACGGACCATGAGATCATGACCTGAGCCAAAGTTGGACATTTAACCGACTGAGCCACTCAGGGACCCCACCAGCAGCTTAAAAACAGAATAGAGTAGAAAATATCAACATTCTTTGCAGGTAGGAGGGTAAATTTGTTTCAGTTGTATATATTTGCCCATAACAAGGTTGTGATGTAAAATGTATTTCTTGCACAATCAAAAATAGTTTGAACATTTTAGCTTCAGGTGTTTTTTTTTAAACAAATATAAGCCAAAAACCCTAACTTGGCCATAAAAATATCAGCAAAGCAGTATGGATCCTCAGTCTTACAAGTCATAGATCTGGGTGAACCTTCCCCCTCCAGTATTCAAGTTGTGATAATGTACTTGAGACCGCTTATTAGTTTGAAATGGTTTATATGTTGGAGAAGGTCAATCAGAAATCTCACCTGCATTTCACCTTTGGTTGGTCTTAAGCCTTGCTTCTCTGTATTGCCATTTTTTTGTGATCATCAAAGCAGTGCACATTCATTTTGCTAAATTTGCACAGTGCCAAAAAGGTGAAAAGACTTTTTAAAGAAGTCACGATCCAGCCACCCAGAGGCCAATGCTTTTCACATTTGGGACGATCACTGCAGTGTATTGTGCCAAATGTTTTTCTCTCCGTGGCTGAGATAAATTTGGGTCTATAATTTTACATCCTACTTTCTTCGTTTAACATTAAATATATGCAGTTACCCATGTCATTAAAAAATCTTTTTAATGTGATAAATTTGTATGGATATACTAAAATTACTTTATCTTGAATCCCTACTTGTTGGATATGTAGCTATCCAAACTTTCTATTAATAGTGAGTGCTGCAGTGGGCAACTTTGTGTATAAGGCTTTCTAATTATCTCCTCAGAATAGATGTCTAAAAGTGGAATTTTGGAGTCAAAGAGTCTAAATCAAGGTATATGGCACTTCTTCCTGAATTACTTTCCAGAAAGAGCCAGTGAACATCCCCATCAGCTGTGGCAGTGTGGTTCCAGCATCAGTGAATCCCTGCCAGTATTGAGTGCTATCAGTTTGTTTTTAAATTTTTATTAATTTGAGAGGCCAAAAAGTATGCCTTGTTTTAATTTGTATTTCTTTAACTACTAGATAGACTGAACACTTTTTTTCTACTCTTAATGGCCATTCGCTTTTTCCCTTTTAAGAATTATCAGGCAGGTCCTTTGAAGCTCAGGGGTTTTTAAGGGGCAATTATTATCATCATCTTCAATCAGCAGTGGATACAGGGAACAATTATGGTTTTCATCATCTATGGCTCCCTCCTAAGTAGGAGGCAGAGTGCTGGAACCCTGTCTCTCCCTGACCTCGTTTCTCAGGCAATTAAGGCTAAGATAGTGTTTAATAATGACATTGCTGTCATCCCTCCTGTTTATTTTTTAGCCCTCTGCAGTTTGCACAGTGTCACCCCGTTCATTATCTCGGGTTGAGCCTCATCACAGCCTCAACATGTCCTACTGTCCCCATTTTATAGATAGGACACCCGACAGCAAGGGGCCCTGCCTGGGATGCCGCCACTAGGGAGCGGTAGAATGGGGACTCAACTGTCCTCAGACTGCCACATCTGGTGCTCTGTCCTCTACCCTGCTGCCTTCAGGTTTGTGTTGTTGGGCTCCTGGGGCTGGGGGGAGGCATTTTTCTAGGTGATTTAACTTACTTGGAAGGATTGGCATGCTGGGAGGTCTTACTGCCCCCTCAGGTGTCCAGGAAGGCCTCAACAGTGGTAGAGGTTCTTGCTCTGGGGTCTGGAGAGTCCACGAAAAGAAAAAGTTTGAAGTTGAGCTCATTCAGTAGACTTTTTTTTTTTCTTTGTACTCTTAGCAGAAAACAGTCTACCAGAGATTATTCATTTTTAATTTCCTTTACATTTTGATCACCACATTTGTTGGTTTTAAAAATGTGTGTTTGGGGGGGCACCTGGGTGGTTCAGCCGGTTAAGTGTCCGATTTCAGGAGTGCCTGGGTGGCTCAGTCGGTTAAGCGTCCGACTTCGGCTCAGGTCATGATCTCACGGTCTGTGAGTTCGAGCCCCGCATCAGGCTCTTTGCTGACAGCTCGGAGCCTGGAGCCTGCTTCTGATTCTGTGTCTCCCTCTCTCTCTGACTCTCCGCTGTTCATGCTCTGTCTCTCTCTGTCTCAAAAATAAATAAACATTAAAAAAAAAAAAATTAAAAAAAAAAAGTGTCCGATTTCAGCTCAGGTCATGATCTCACGGTTTGTGGGTTCAAGCCCTGCATCAGCTCAGAGCCTGGAGCCTGCTTCAGATTCTGTGTCTCCTTCTCTCTCTGCCCCTCCCAACTTGCGCTCTATCTCTCTCTCTCTCAAAAATAAATAAACATTAAAAAAACTTTTTAAAAAATGTGTGTTTAGGGGGCACCTGGGTGGCTCAGTTGGTTAAACACCCAACTCTTGATCTCAGCTCAGGTCTTGATCCCAGGGTCATGAGTTCAAGCTCCACCTGGTATGAAGCCTACTTAAAAATGTGTGTGTGTGTGTGTGTGTACACACGCGTGTGTGTGCATGCATGCATACATGCACTGAGTCCACACTGCTATTCTCTGACAATAAGACCTGTCAGTCTCCTGCTGCCCACACAGAGTCCGCTGTCACCAGCAACCATTTGAGTACCATTGCTATCCCATTTTACAGATAAGGAAACTAAGGCCCAGAGAGATTAAGTGTCTTTTTCAGGGTCACCCAGCTAGTAAATGGGAGGAATGGGATTTGAACCCAGGCTGTTTGGTTCCAGTCCCTGCTCTTAACTTCTATGTATCACTGCCTCTCAGCCAGGTATTTGGTGAAGATGTTCTCTGGGCTCAAAGAAACCTCTACATCCTCCCTTTTTCACATCTCAAAACATGTGTGTTAAGGGGTGGGGATGTGGGGGAATGTTGCATGGATAGAGTGAGAAGTGAATCACTGTGGAGAGGAATCTGACAGCTTTTGGGCAGGGGGGAGTGAGGCAGTTGAAACTCTCTGTAGCAGAAAGAAGTTCAGCTCCCACTCAATCCCCTGGAACTCTGAGGGCTAGAAAGACACCCAGTGAATCAGGGGAGGAAACTTCCCTTGCAGGCCATGTGACCCAGGACAAGTCAGTCCAGCTCCTGGGCTCTGCATCCTGTCCTTGCCTGGGGGATTGGACCCCTGTGTCTCGAGGGCCCTCTCTAGCCTTGTGTGTTGTGATTATGGGTGCTAGGGGACATTCTGACTCAGTGTGTTTTTATTAAACTCAGTACTCTCTTAATCAGATAATTTATTTCCCCATGACACCCATAGGTTTCTAAAGTATTAGTTGAGGATTAACAACACCATGTCAATTGAACTAATAGTTCAAAGATTTAACAAGACTTTGTGTCTGTTTTCAATTTCCTCTACAGGGACGCGAGAGACAGATTTTACAGGAAACCATTCACAACTTCCACTCTTCCTTTGAGAGCAGCGCCAGCAACACCAGGGCCCCTGGAAACAATCCCTGTACATGATCCTCCCTCCTGTGGTCACCATCGTGAGCTTTCTGAATTCCAGTACTGCCCTCACACAGCCAGTGCTCCGGCCACCGTCAGCTCTTTCCCCATTCCCTGAAACAGGCCACACTTTGTCACACCACCATGCCTTTGTTCACTCTGCCCAGAACACCTGTCTTCCCTTCCCTGCTGTAGTAGTTGGTGATGCTTGTTGCTGTAACAAACTCAAACATGGTAGACTTAACCTCACATGAAGTCTGGAACGGCTGCTTCTGCTTGGCAGGTGACTTCACACTGTGATTTGGGGACCCATCTCATTTCATCTTGCAGCCCTGCCATCCCCACGGACCTCAGCATCTTTTCTTCTGGTTGGCAAAAAGGGGAAAGGGACAGTGGAGAAGGCACAGCCATTCTTAACTACTTTCCTCTTAATTGCCCTTGTTCCATCTGTTCCTCCTCACATTCCATTGGCCTCCACTAGTCATGTGGCATCATCTGAGTGTGAAGGATGCTGGGAAATGTAGTCTTTGTTTAGGTGGTGGCTCCCCAGCAGCAACTCTAAACTTAGCTGGGGCAGCATGTGTTTTGGAGAATGCTTAGCCTTCCCTGACACATCTTTCCGGAAAACTTCTAACTTGTTCTTTGTGATCCAAGTCACCTGTACAGTGAAGCCTTTCTTGACTCTCTTACATAGAACTAACTTTTCAGCCCCTGGGGTCCTTTACTGCGTGTCTGAAACTCTGTTCTAATGCTTGGCTGCACCCACTGCATACAACATACAACAGGTGTTCAGGATGTGTATGTTGAATGCATTTTTCTTTGTTGCAAGGGCAACCTTTTCTATAGGAAACAAGAGTAAGCCCACTGCATGATCCTGGATCCCTTCTTTCTGGCCTAAGTGTTGTCACCTGCAAGATCAGGGCTTGGGCAGGATGATGCCCTAAGTCTATGCTGTTCACCCGTATCACTGTAGGGCTTTCTACACTTCAGGTGGGAGCAGAAGACCCTAATAGATTACACTGTGGAAGGACTTTGGTGCTCACATTTTCTAGACAAAGAGCTAAGCATTTGGAATTTCTCGTATACCCTGTTAATGCTATGTTCCTCAGAAGGGAATTAGTTCTTGTAATTTTCTGCCATGTCATAGTACCTCAGCAGCGCCCCGACTTCTAAAATCCAGTAGCTTTTGGAAGTGTTTTCAAGTGAGTAATTTGTTTGGCCAGTGCTTGCTACATTTCTTTTACGTGCTGAGTGCGGGGGATACAGAGATGAGCTAGAGCCAGTCCCACCCTTGGGGACCTCGAGAGGCAGGAGAGGATGTGAACAGACGATCCCAACCTCGAGAGGCAGTATGACAGAGTAGGAAGAGTTTGTACTCTGGACTCGGGCTCAGAGTTCACATCCAGTCCTTCGGCTGGCCAGCTGTGTGGCCGGGACAAGTCACATAGCCTCTTGCCCAGAGCCTAGAGCCAGCGTGCAGAAAGCAATTGGTCTGCACGAAGTAGACAGCAGCCTTCACGGTTTTGGTCTTTGCCACAAGCTCTGGCAGGCCACATGTCCTCGGGAGGTGCGGTCTTTCCTATACCTCTCCCAGCCAAAGGCCTGGTCCCCTCCACTGGCTTCTTGAGAGGCAGTCGTGACCACATAGCCCAGAGCCACCTCATGCTCGCCCTCTGCCTGTTGGGCCAGTACCTCCATCTTCTCATCCCTCCCACTGGCAGCTGCCAACATGCAACATGACTGAAGCGAAAAGGTTTCACTTTGCCTTTGCTGACAGGCATCTTTATAAATGTCCCTCAAATCCCGGCCTTTAATGAGAAATAGGCATAGAGCGCCTACTGTGTGTGGCAGCTTGACTGCAGTGTCATCCGTCCTCACCGCCATGCGGGAGAATCCTGCACATCTGAAAGACAGAGTGCAGCTGCGTGCCAGCAATATAGCCCAGAGGGGGCAGAGCTGGCTTAGAACCGGATCTGGTGTGCTCTGGGCCCCTGCCTTTCCACCGACCCGCGTAGACTCCTGGAGCTGGGAGCATTGGGGATTCTCACTGTTGTAATGGTCTGATCTCTCCAGGAGTTATCAGTGGGCCTAGGGTTGTTTGCCCTTGAAATACGTGGCCCTGGAGTGACATGCCTTGAGGTTTTGTGTCTGCCTCTTGCTGCTGTCCTGTTTTTTTCATAACCCCTATATTCGTGCAGCTTCCTGTCAGGTAGGTTCGAACATCCATCATATACAAGGGCTGTGCTGGAGGAGTCTGCTTTCCACAGTTCAGAATCCCGTGATTTCATCTGATGACACCAGGCAGAGCTGGGCTGATTCCCAGTTTGCAGACGGGAAACCTGAGGCTCAGGACAAGTGTCTCTCTTGTCTTTCTCACTAGACTCAAGTGGTTCTAAGGCAGTTTGTGGAGTGGTGAGAGATTCCTGGCACCCATTCTGGGCCATGATCTCCCCCTTCCTGGTAGCCCCTCCCATCTCACATGTATCCCTAGGCTGCCTGCAAGGGTCTGTTCTCCTCCACAGTAAATGTTTCCCTTGCTCGATGACCTTCACCAGCATTCCCCAAAATGTATTCCTTGGAACACTAGTTCCATAGGATGTTAATGGATTTTTCATAAAGAAAAATAAAGGGAGTGTATATGTGAAAGTAGGATGAGGCTCTGATCAAATAGGTTTGGCAGGCACTGGGTTAAAGCCCAGTTACTGGACTGTCTTGCTGTAGGACATCTCAGAACCCTCGGCACGCCAGCTTGTGTGTTGGGCCTCTTATAAGGGGGTCAGGTAGTACGTAGTATTTCCCATACGTTTGATCACAGTGCTTCTTCATGGTGCTGTTGCAAGACAGACTCCTTGGACGCTGTCCGGGAAACCCTGCTTTAACTAGGACAGCAGCAGCCACGAGGACTCGCAGCTGCTGGGGGCGGGCAAGGGGGCACTCGGACTTCAGCCGGGTCAGGGGTCTTCGCTGCTCATCCATCCCCAGCAGCTCTTGGCAGAGGTGCCCTGCTTGCAGTAGGACATCAGGGTTGGGGAGTCCCTTGACTTTTAGGTGATTGGGACCTTGCTCAGAGGCCTCTCCACCTTGGGGGTCTCCTGCAGGGTAGAGGGCGTTGGTTCCCAGCCTGAGTGCAGTGTCCTGCCCGGTGGGTGCTGGGTGTCCGTGCCACACCCCCACTGGCCAGGGCATCCTCCCACCTTTCTTCCTTTAGGGCCAGACCATTCCATGGAAGCCAGCTAGTTTTGCTAGGAGAATGTTTACTTTTTCATGCTTTTGTTCCCCAGACATTCACTGAGCATGCAGTCTGTGCCTGCCCCGCTTGTGTTTTGGATCCAGAGATGAAAATACACTCATTCCTGCCTTCAAGGAACCCACAGTGTTTTAGAGGAGACAGGCATGTAAATAAAACATTGTGGTGCCGTGTGAAGTGTCTTGTCACGAAAGCGTGTGCTAGGTCCATGGCACAGAGAATGTCATTTGTGATGGCTCAGGTTTGGCCCCCCAGGAGGGAGCTGGCAGATGAGGAAGTGAAAGGGCACCCAGATTGAGGGACAGCCTGTGTGAACTTAGTCTGCATATAGCATTCGTGGGTTACATATTGGCTGGAGAGAAGTTAGATACCTGTTTTTCTGATTTGGGCTGGGGTGTGTGTGTTTCTGTTTTTTATTTTTTTATTTTTTTTATTTGGGTTCTTTTCTTTGAAGTGCATAGAAGCAATCTGTCACCCTGGAAAGAGCACTGAATCTAGAGTCAGCCCTAGCACCAGGGTTTGGCTCAGCCACTTACTGAGTAACAGCGGGCTTGTTTCTTCTCCTTGAATCTCCATTTCCCTTTTGGTTAGAAGGGGCTGGTGCTCCCCAAGGTGCTGAGGATCAGATGAAAGTGAGAAAGCCCTTTTCACAGCGTGTGGGGCTGTGCAGATCTGAGAGATCACTATGGCTGCACATTGAAATCAATCTCCGTTTCTCTGCCTCTCTCCTTTCCCCACCCCCATGGCCCACTTGCCTGGATGTAGCCATGGGTGGGGAGGGGGGAGTAAGACCAGAGGAAGGGGCCTACAGCCAGAGGTAGCCCAGCTTAGATGGCTCTGCTGTCATCAGCCCAAGGCTGACAGTGGATCCCCACGCTCCAGCTGTGCCTGACTCTGGGTGTTTGTGTCTCTCGGATTCCCAGCAAGGTGGACGGAAAGAAGCAGGAAGGCTTTCCAGCCAAACTGCAGGAGCTGATCCAGCAGACAAAGAGGAGGCAGGAAACCCTTCCAGTTTTCTCTTACCTTGGAACTGCCCAAGGACACTACTGTGCAGGTCAGGATTGGACTGGGCAGCTCTTGACATCCACACTGACCTTTGCTACCAAGAATATCTCCTGAAGCCTCAGGACCCTTCTTGGGAAAATTTTGCAGCCCATACCGAAGGTGTTGTGAAGCATCATCTGTGCTCGTATGTCTTTGTCCATTTCAAGCAAGATAATCATGTCTTTTTAACTAATAGATCCTGTTCAGCATGTAAGGACACCCGATGTTTTCCCCGATAAAGTCAATACTAAATTCTGTAGGATAGGCCAGAAGATGAATTTCCTCCCTGGAAGATGGGGTAGGTGAGTCACTTCCTCTGGGTGGGTTCTCCTTAGATATTTCTGCAGGGCTTGTCAGACTCCCTGCTGGCCTCAGGGGGCCTCTGCTCCTCTGTAACATGCAGCCTAAGAAGGGATTAGATCCTGCTTTAAATTTTAGTCCCTTGTCTAAGAGCCAATCTCTATAGATGGTGAGTCACCAACACTTGGGATAACAAGAGAAATAAACACAGAATCACTGCTAGTGGGATAGAGCAGAAGGCCCAGTTCATCTGTCTCCAGCTCCTTCTAGGGTGGAGACCACCTGGGGCTCCCTTCTCAGGGCCCTGCCCAGTGGGGTGAGCCAGTCCCACCAGGTCCCCAGCTCCTGTCAAAGCCACCTCCCCAGGGCTGATAGACACAGGGCATGGCCATCCTCTTCAGAGGGACCTTGTCCCCCCACCTCCAGGTGGCTGGGGTAGAATTTAGCCTTACCCTAAGTCTTCAGCAAGGCCACTGTATCCTTTGATAAGAGGCCAGGTTGCCATCTTGTTTCAGCCCTGTAGAGTGGGTTTACAGGTTCCTCACCATCAAATGTTACCTTTATTATTATTGTTATTTCCATGCAAGAACTTGATCCTTCAAAGGATTTTTGTTTGCCAAATGTGTATTAAATAACAGTGAATTTGTCTTCTCGCTTTGATTTTGCTCATCGAAGGCATAAATGCTGCTCAGATTTCTTCCAGTGATAACTATTAGAGCAGGCGCCTGTGGTGTGCGGGGTGCGTCTGTAAGCTGCCTCGCCTCCTTCACAACTGCCCATCAGGCAGCCTTCACATTCCCTTTCTACTGATTCAGTGACTGTGGCACACAGACATTTTTTTCATCATGATAAGTGTACTCCTTAATCCCTATCACCTGTTTCAACCATCCCTCCACCCACCTCCCCTCTGGTAACCATCAGTTTGTTCCCCATGGCTAAGTGTTTCTTGATTTGTCTCTCTCTCTTTTTCTCCTTTGTTAATATCTGCACACAGATATTAACCTCACCAAGGCCCCCCAGTTAACAAGGGACAGTGGGCTTCAATGCAGATCTCACCCCTCACTGTTAAAGGAGCCGCATTTTCTCCGGGCTGTGTTGCTGCCTTGCTGCCTTTCCACACAGAGAGAAACGTTACATTGGTATAAGCCCAGCCAACAACAAAAATAAAACCTGTTAGTCTATATGGCTTGTTCACAATTTTTTTTGTGGGTGTGCTCATGAAATACTATAAATACCTTGGAGATTCTCTTTGTTTCTTCTAAGAATTCTTACAAGTCCAGGGACTGCCTCATCTCCACCTCCTTTGGTATCAGTATCTCATGTTGGCATGCTCAGCCCTGTAGAACATATAGGAAGCGGAAGGTGGTGTGGGTTCCAGTCCTGAAGTGGGTGGAGTGAGGCCAAGGTCTGTGAGGCCCCAGAGGATGGAGCAAAGATACTAGGGAGACCATGGGAGTAGAGCCAGCTTTCCCTGAGGAAGAGCATCCAGGAACCCGAGCTACCTGGGAGAGGGAGCTTCCTTCCCCCAAGGCTGGGCAAGCCCATACCAGGGCAGCTGGAGAGGGGAATTCAGACTTTGGATGAGGATGGGACCCAGCAATTGGTTCCCCAATGACCCAAAGGTGGAGATGAGGGGAGACAAGCGGGTATATAAGGCAGTGAGTTACCTGACACTAAATATATGCATTTTATAGGGTTGACCTCGATGCAAGTCCCTCCTTGGGGAGAAGGGGTGGTGGTGATGGTAGTTTTAGTTTTACTGATGTGTGAATCCAAAAATCTGAGAAAAATCATTTTAGGTCATTTTTGCAGTCCCTTCCTGTCCTCTGATTCTATGAAAATCTATAAAAAGGGGAGTGTCTCATCAATAAATTAAATGTAGAATTACCATGTAACACAGCAATTCCACTCCCAACTAGAGACCCCAAAGAATTGAAAATAGGTATTCAAAAAAACACCCAAAAACGTGTATGCAAATATTCAGAGCACTATTCACAATAATCAGAAGGTGGAAACAATCCAGATGGCCATCAAGAGATGAAGGGGTAAACAAAACGTGGTGTAGCCACACAATGGAGTATTATTCAGCCATAACGAGGAATAAAATACACCTGCTGTGACACAGACAAACCTTGAAAACATTACGCCAGGTGAAAGAAGCCAGACAAAAGAGACTACATATTCTGTGATTCCATTAGTATGAAGTGTCCAGAATAGGCAAATACGTAGAGATGACCGGAGTTTGGGGGGGCCGAGGAAATGTGGAGTAACTGCTTAATGGGTAGGGGCTTTCCTTTGGGGGTGATGAAAAAGTTCTGGAACTAAGTGATATGGTTGTAAATTGTAGATGTATTTAATGCCACTAAATTGGGTACTTTAAAATGGTTAGAGTGGTTAAGTTTTGTATCTATTTTATCATAATTTTTAATAAAAAAAAGGAGAAAGAAGAGGGGAGCTCATCACCTGGCTGGTTTTCCATCCCTCTCCTGTCAGTCTGCTCATCTCCACCTTGTCATCAGTATGAAAGGTCCGTGACCACGCTGGGGTCTTCGACACTCCCATGCGCACAGGTACACCCAGTTTTCTGTCCCCTTCATCAGAGGGTAGAGATGGGTGGAGGGTCTCTGGCCAGCGTCTCCAGAGCCTATTACAGAAAACCCTCATGAATGAGGCGGGGCCACCCCTGTCCCTCGCCCTGGCTCTAGGGAAGCAAGCCCTTTTGGAAGGCGGGGACCTTCTCCAGGCGCCAGGTCACCTCATGTGCTCCAGGCTGCTTGCCCCTTCTCCGGCTCTCATTTCTTTTCCCCAAGGGTCTCAGAGCTTCTCTGCTTCACTTGCTCACAGCTCTTTGAGTTGAATAATTGTCTCTACTTTCCTCACAATCAGAAACACTCCCTTTGAATCGCAGATGGGTGTTTTCAGAAGCCCTTCTGCGTTGGCATGGACACCCACTGGATGAAGGACTTCTTCAGCTGTTGAGTTGATGCCTCCGAGGGACCCAGGCCCGTGAGCTCCCACTTATCCCACTGCAGCACTCACCAGCCCTGCGCCCCAACCTCCCTCTGCCCAGTCCCACATGCCCCTGCCCTGCCACCAGGGGTCCTCCCAAGACAGCCCCTAAACCACACGCCACAGGCTAATCTCCACTCAGAGTCTGCTCCCAGACTGCGAGCAGGGACTTTATAAATGGGGGAGGCCTTGTGTGCGTGGAGGGGAACCTCAGCCACGAAGAAGGATGTCAGCACTGTCACTGCCGCTTCTGTAGGTTGGCTTCATCTGTGAGGTGACCTCAGGGCAAACTGATTTTAGTAACTTCTCACAAGGGACAGTGATTAAGAACCTGAGTCAGAATCCTCTGAGAGAATGCCCCCCCAGGGCAGCTGGGGCCACAGGCTGGGGTGGGGGATGGGGGGGTAGTGTGGGTGATGGGAGTCTTAGATAAGCAAAGCTCTGTTTCCTCCTTGTTGGAATGAGAGCTGACACGCTCCCTCGGCAGACACTGATGGAACACCGTCACAGGCACCGGGGATGCACTGAGGGGGGCAAAGCAAAGTCACCGCCTTCGCAGAGATTATGATCCACGAGGGGTGATAAAAATCCTGGCTCTCAGGGCACTGTGAGGATTAACTGAGCTGTTCCAAGTCAAGTGCTCAGCACAGTGCCTGGCACAGGGTGAGTGCTCAAGGGGCAGCAGCCACTTGTAAGTGTTCATCTTTCTCTCTGTTCCTTGGGGGTCAGGGTGCAGGGAGCCTTGCAGCAGCCACAGTGCGGGGAATATTGTGCTCCTGCCACATGAACGTACCCTGAGTGGTTAGCTGTCAGAGGAGCTGGCTTAGGGACCTGCAACAAGGGCCTGGGATGCACCCAACCAAATGAATTGCAGGCATGAATGGAAAACATTTGTTTATTGCCAAGCAGTGAACTTAGTGCACATAATTGAGTTTACAATCTGCAATTACATAAGGAAGAATACAGAACAAAGAATTGGACACAAAAACACAAGGTGCAGACTGTGTTCTTTAGACCTGTGTAATAGCTCTACTTTGATCCACGTTCTACTGTGTGCTTGTACATGGATCACTTAGCATTCCTAGGTCACCTTGCCTTTTTTAATTTAAGTTTATTTTTCTTTTTAAAGAACTGCATAAGGCATTATCAATGAGTATATTCTGATGTGCAAGATGTGACACATTTACAGTTTTACATCCTCTATTGAGAGCCCTAAGATCGGGTATAGCTTTCACCAGAGCTCTGGGGGGTTCCAGGATACAGAGCCCTGGGCCTGGGGGGCCTGGGGAGTCTTTCTCCTGATGGAAATCTCCCACCTTGGAAAACTCTCCAAATGGGCTCCTGCTGATGTTCCCAGTGAACTCTCCAAACTTCCTGAGTTTTTGGGCTTATAACTGGAGGCCTATGGCCATGGCTGTCTGTATGGTTGACTGGTAGTAACACTTGGATGGTGTTTTCTTGGAAGCTACAGCCTTGCTACTCAAAGTCTGGTCCTTGGACCAGTAGGCTTGACATCCTTTGGATGCTGGTGAGAAATTCAGGTGTGCCCCACATTACTGAGCCCAAACCTGATCTTCACAAGGCCCCCCAGGGGATGTGTGCACATGTTGTAGTGTGAGAGAGGGCGCTCTCCAAGTACCCTTCCATGCATTAATTTCATGCACAACATCTGCATGAATGCTGAGACGCTGTCATCTTTTACACAGAGAGGGAAACTGGCTCCAACAAGCAAAATGATCTGCCCAAGGTCACATGATGTTTAGAGTAGAACCCAGGCTTCTCACACCTACTGAATCCAGTAAGCGCTGATTGTGCTTTTTTTAAAAAAAATTTTTAATGTTTATTTCTGAGAGAGCATGAGTGGGGGAGGGGCAGAGAGAGAGGAAGACACAGAATCCAAAGCAGGCTCCAGGCTCTGAGCTGTCAGCCCAGAGCCCGACGTGGGGCTCGAACTCACAAACCGTGAGATCATGACCTGAGCTGAAGTCAGACGCTCAACCGACTGAGCCACCCAGGCACCCCTGATTGTGCTTTTACACACATACTAATTGAATCCCCTCAGCCATCTGGAAGTATCATTATTACAACCCCATTTCACAGATGAGGAAAATGAGGCACAGAGAAGTTAACTTGCCTCGAGATGCCACAACTTGATCTCGACCCAATATAGGTATAGGATTCACCCCTTAGAAACCCTAAGCAAGTAGAAAGTCTGCAGGCCAGGGCATTCATATCCATCCTGGCGAAGCAGACCCCACATGAGTTTCAAAGCCATAAAGCCTGGGTTTGAGTCCTGCTGACACGTCTGTGGGCTGCGAAGACAGATGAGCTCGTCTCTGAGGCCTTGGTTTTCCTGTCTGTAAAATGGAGAGAAAAGCAAATGCTGTCTGGCAAGGCCCTGGTGAGGAGTAAACGAGACCATAAGTACTGGAGTGTGTTGTAAACTGTAAAGTGCTATGCACATGCCGCTTACTGGCTTTATTCTCCAGGGACCCTGGCACAATGGTGGAAGAGGAAGCAGCTTGGAGAACGGGGAAGTTGCAGTAGGTGGAACTTAGGGGTTGTCATGGGAACCAAAGCTCCGAGGCTGATCAAGGCAGGAAATACCATCTGGTTTTAAACACCAAAAAGCCTCGACTCACACTGGACTTATTTCTGTAAACAGCAGAATTAACATCATCCTGTAGCAGTAATGTCAGCCCGGAGCAATCTAGATATTGTCTTTCTGCTGATTTCCCTGGTCAGATCCAGACAAAGCACCTAAGGAACTCCTTATCCATTAGCTGTCACTTCCAAAAAAAAGAAAAAATGTGGAAAAGTCACTTAGTAAATCTGAACTTAAACGGAAAGAAAAGATGCTAGGAGATGCTTTCCCACTCCTCCTAGGCTTTGCAAGCACGGAGGGAAGGCTGGAGATGACAGCAGTGGGGGGGGGGGCTGGAACCCCAGGCGGAGCTGACCCTGGAAGGGTGCTTAGAGAGGATCTCACCTCCCCTCCAAATTATGAGAGATAAAACAGGCCCAGAATGGGATGGTGCCTGCCCAAGGTCACACAGCAAATCAGTGACAAAACTGAAACTTGCATCTAAGTGTCTCAATGATAAAGTCAGCATTTTTCCTCTTTGCCAATAGCTGCTTCCTTTGGTATTTGCTCCAGCATTGTCATGTTGCTCCCTGGGAAACATGATACTGGGGATTTCTCTGGTTCCCCATGGGCTCTGCAAGATGAGAAGCAGAGCGTTTCTTGAGTCCTGCACCTCCCAGGGATTCGACTCAGGAAGCCATTGTTTCTTTGTTGGGAACAAGATTTTTGTAGACCACATGAGCCCAAGTGAATCAGGGTGAAATTTTAAAAACAAGAGGGTGATGCCTTTGTGTTTTCAAAATCTAGAGGACTACCCAGCTTTCGTTGGCGGCTCCAAATTCAGCAGAGGTCTGGGGACGAAGGTTTTTTTCATGGCGGGGAGGGGGGACTTGCGCCAGGAATCATTTGAGCTGAGAATCATTCTCTGCTGGAAACATACCCAGGGTGGCTGCTGCTGTGTAGACTGGCTTTCTCTGAGCCTGTTTTCCCGGGTGCACCGTGAGGCAGATCCCACGTGACCACCTCTGAGGTCCCTTCCAGCTCTGACATTCTGTGACTTGCTAATCACTTTTTAAGAAAGGAAAGAAGACCCACTGCTCCTCGAGCCAGCCTGATACTTTGTTCAACAGCTGGCATGGACCCAAGTTGAGAAGCATCAGCATTGGCCCTTCAGCTCCTTGCTGGCTGGGTCCTGGGAATTTCCCATGAATGGGGCTTGGCTGGAAATAGTCGCTATCCAGCCTCAAGGAGCGAGGGACATCTGAGACCACTGTCCCCAGTCATAGCCCCAGGACCCTTAGCCTAAGCTGGCAGGTGACACCCAGAGGTAGCAATGACACAGAGCATGCCTATGGCTGTGTTTACCCCAAGTCACCCTGCCTCACCCTCAGACCCCCAGGTTCTTCCCTCAAGGCCCTCTGTCCTGTGTCGGCCCACCAGGTCACAGGTAGCATCATCTCCCGGCAGTGGAGCAGGGGCTGGGGACCTGGGACATCTTCTGGCCCCACAGGCCTGAGGGAAAAACCTCACTCCCGGGGATGGCCTTGGTTTTTCTGGATCCCGCTGTATTAATGAGAAGCTGCACTCCTAGGGGCTGTCACTCACCTCTGTCCCTTGGGGTAGGCCAAGTCTTCCCACCCTTTTCCCGCTTGCTCGGAGCCATAGGAACCACCTCACTGCCATCTCAAGGGAGCCCCCAAGTCTCAGCAGGGGACCCCTGGGGCTGCCAGGGCTACAAGAGTGCCTGAGCCGGGGGAGGGGAGGGAAGCTCTGGGCTGCACCATCTGCATTTGGGTTCCCAGGGCAGGAAGAGGGGGACTGTGGCTCTTTCATATTTCCCAGGAGTTAACTTTTTGGCCTGAAAGAACTTGAGAAATGTCTGATGGAAGAGCCAAAGCCCCCATCCCAGACAGCTCCATGTTTCTGTTGTTTTGCAGGCTCTTTGGCAGCTTCCCGGGTGTGATCTGAAATGGGCCCTGTATGTGGAGGGCAGGGAGATGAAGGAAGGAAGAGGAAGAGGCAGGCCCCTCCAGATGGGTAGGTGGCAGGTTTGATAAGCAAGAGAACTTACGTAAGAGGCTTGTCTTGGACGCCGCAAGACGAGTAGATCTCCACACCCACCCACCACCTCTTAAAAGTTTATTCAGAGGCCTTAACTGGGTTAAGTCATGTATACATCCAGATGGTCTTAACACCACCTTGCTATCCCAAGGCCATGTCCTTGGGGCAGCCCCTGGGAGCAGGGAAGGCAAGAGGAACCCGCAGTGCAAGGACAGGGGAGGGACGGGGAGCCTCTCGTGTTGGGGTCCAGCTCCCAGGTCAACCAGCGGTCACGTCCACTCGATGACCTCCTTCGACAGTTTCCAGTCCAGCTAAGGGCAAGGGCATAGCGATCCTAGTTGTTTAAGCCTGGGAACTGACTTAACCTCTCTGCACCCCTGACTCTCAGCCTTGCCATCTGTAAGATGGAGGTACTAAATTTCTCTTCCTGTGATGGCTGGGAAAATTAAATGAAAAAAAGAGGGGCGCCTGGGTGGCGCAGTCGGTTAAGCGTCCGACTTCAGCCAGGTCACGATCTCGCGGTCCGTGAGTTCGAGCCCCGCGTCAGGCTCTGGGCTGATGGCTCGGAGCCTGGAGCCTGTTTCCGATTCTGTGTCTCCCTCTCTCTCTGCCCCTCCCCCGTTCATGCTCTGTCTCTCTCTGTCCCAAAAATAAATAAACGTTGAAAAAAAAAATTTAAAAAAAATAAATAAATAAATAAATAAATAAATGAAAAAAAGAAACCTTAGTGCCTAGCACACAGTAGGTGCTTTAAAAATCTATAATTGCAGGGGCACCTGGATGGCTCAGTCGGTTAAGCATCTGACTCTTGATTTCAGTTCAGGTCATGATCTCCTGATTCATTCGTGAGTTCGAGTCTCACATCGAGCTCTGTACTGGCAGCGCAGAGCCTGCTTGGGATTCTCTCTCTCTCTCTCTCTCTCTCTCTCTCTCTCTCTCTCTTTCTCTCCTGTCTCTTTGTCCCTCCTGTGCACTATCTCTCTCAAAATAAATAAACTTAAAAAAAATCTCTATTACAAAAGAAAGATCTATAAAAAATGCAAACACTTAATTTCCACTCTCTAAAGCTTCTTTGGACAGGTATCCATGGTAAATGTCATTTTCCACGTTGGGGGAAACTGAGCTCAAAGCAGTGGGATGACTTACAGGAAACCTCAGAGTGGCCACATGCTGGAGTGGGGTCTGTCCAACATGTATCCAAAGCTCCTTCTGTCTCCTCGCAACCATGTACAGCTTTCTGAATACTTTGATGAAATGAGGGGAATGGAAATGAACTTGAGATGCATATATTTCCTCGAGACACGGCACCTGAGAAAAGTGAGAACTGAGAAATGCCAACTTTCAATTTTCTATTTACTTCCTTTCCTTACAGTTTCCTGACAGGGGCCTGGTTTGGAAACCAATTTTGTTGCATGTGTCTTTCCTTCATATTCTGCCTTGCTATTTGCAACTGTGGTGTTGTTTGTGAAGACAATGTCTAGTATGTTCTCTGGGAAGCTGACACCCAGAAAACAAAGGTTTCTTTAGCGATGAATACGCAGCCTGGGAACAGAGCAGAGAACATCTCCGTGAGACAATAGCTCAAAACTGGGCCATGGAGGGAACCTGGAGAAAAGACCAAGCTTCTTGCCCTCTCTCTGCAGTTGCACACTTAGAGAATTACAGCACAGCACAGCCAGGGGACATGACCCACCCACGGTGATAGCTCTGGCAAATTGTAGGTTTAACTACATCAGAACTGAAGATTTCTTTTCATTAAAAATTTTTTTAATGTTTATTTTTGAGAGGGGTGGGAGGACAGAGCACAACCGGAGTGGGGGGTGGGGTGCAGAGAGAGAGAGGGAGACACAGAATCTGAAGCAGGCTCCAAGCTCTGACCTGTCAGCACAGAGCCCAACGTGGGGCTCAAACTCACAAACTGAAAGATCATGACCTGATATGAAGCTGGACGCTTAACCAACTGAGCCACCCATGCGCCCCTAAAGATTTCTTTAAAAATTTCTTTTAAGTTCATTTATTTATTTTTAAGAGAGAGATAGAACGAATGGGAGAAGGGCAGAGAGAGAGAGAGGGAGAGAGAATCCTAAGCAGACTCCACACTGTCAGCACAGAGCCGAATGTGGGGCTCGAACTCACAAACTGTGAGATTATGACGTGAGCCGAAGCCAAGAGTTAGATGCTTAACTGACTGAGCCACCCAGGTTAAAGATTTCTTTTTAAATGAAGGTCACAAAGCTGATACAGAGGGAAGAGATGTTTTCAATGCCTAAATCTGACAAGGGGCTCACAAGGGGCTAAGAGCTAGATTTATACAGGAACTATTTGCAAACCAGGAAGAAGCCATTTCACAGAAGCAGAAACTCGTATAAATATATGTAGAGATGCTCAACCTCACCGGTCATTGAGAAAAACCCAAACTACAACAGCAAGATTCAATTTCTTACCCATCAATTTAAAAAATGAGAAAGTTGGATAATGCTAAGTGTTGTTAAGGATGTGGGCTGTGTGAAGCGGCACAGCCATCTGGAGAGCAGTCTGGCAGGTTTTCGTGACATTGGGTGTGTGCCCACTGCGGATCCGGCCCCAGGCTGTGTGCCCTGAGATACGTGTTCCTTGTCCTCTGCTGCTGCGTTGCTCTGTATTGAGTGGCTCTGGTCCCTGCAGGTGGTGTTTTCCAGGTTCCTTGTCAGCTGGCTCCCACTAAGAGGCACTGACAGGAAGTTGGAGGACAGAAGGAAGAAGGCAGGGTATCTCTCGTCCTCTCCTCTGCCGCAGGTGGCATCTCCAAGCAGCAGCTGTGCCTCCTTCCAAGGGACCAGGACTGGTGAGTTATGACTCCAGATTTACCAGATAACCCCTCCCCTCTCTGGTCCTCCTGTAGCACTTCTCCACTGTTGCTAATTTCTGGCTGCTTCACTGTCCCCATGTAGCTTCTCAGCCTTTCCATTCTCTAAGTAACCAATTCCCTGCATGCAAGTCCCTGTGTTTTAACACTCAAGCTGATTCTGTTGCCTGGTTAGACTGATTCACATCCCAGGATCCGCTCAGTCCCAAATCCTAGGTATGCACTTTAGAGCCACTCCCCTGCAGGTGCACAAGGAGAGATGCCTGAGAATGTCTGTCTACAGTGTTTGTGAAAACGGAGAGGTGGAGGGGGCGTGGCCACCCATTGCCAGAGGGACGGATATTGTACAAGGGTAGGTAACATGTGACGTGTAAGCACATTGAAGGGGTGACCATGTTGGGGGGTGGGGGAGGAATGGGGACCAAGGATGAAGCAGAAAACAAAGCAGAAGGGCGTTGCATGGAATGAATGAATGATGAATGTGTCTTGAGCCGAGGAAGTCGTTAACTCAACTTCTGCAAATGAGGTTAAAAATGTACATTATGCCTTGAAAAGATGAGCGGGAAAAGAATATGATTGTCCAGGCAGAAAGCATAACATGTGAAGATCAGAGGCCTAAAAACGGCCTGTCCAGGGAACAGCCAGACGTGACATGTGGCCCATGGCCAGTACCGTGCCCACTGGAATTACGGAATGTCAGCTACACTCAAAAGATCTTAAAGATCTGTTTAACCTCTCTTGGTATAGATGGAGAAACTGAGGTCTGGAGAGGGTCAGGGATACCCACGGTCTTGCTGTGGCAACTCATCCAGAGCCCAGGTTTCCTGACCCCATTTGGGGAATTTCTACTAAGTTCTACTAAGTTCTTCACTCTGTGCCAGGCACTGTGCAGGCCCTGGGGACACAGCCCCTGCCCTCCAGGGCTGCACTCATGGGAACAGGACAGGCACAGAGTCAAACAGGTCAAACAGCCCTGATGAGTGCAGTGTTGGCAGGGAACACCGACGGGTAGGTGGCCCCAGTGAACTATGTCTCTCGGTGTCTATGATGGTTTGAAGTCCTCTCCCCTTGAGTCTGGGCTAGGTCTGTGACTTGCTGCCCCATGAAATGTGATGGAGGTGACATTGTCCCTGTTCTGGGCCTAAACCATAAGAGAGCCTGGGGTTTCTGCTTTTTCCTCTCAGAGTCCTGAGCTGACACCTAAAAAACTGGCTACCCTCCTGGGGAAGCCTCATGGAGAGACTGTGCACAGAGGCCATGTGGAAAGGGAGAGTCTCCAAGACTAACTGGAAAGACAGAGAATCCCAAATGTGCCAGCGTCCCCAGCTGAGCCCAGCCTACAGCCAACCTGCCAACTGAATGCAGCCACATGAGTGACCAACCAGCAAGACCAGCAGAACTGCCCAGCTGAGCCCAGCTCAGATAATAGTCATAAGCAAAACGGTTGCTATTTTAAGCCACAGAATCTTGGAGTGGTTTGTGATGGCAGCAATGGATTACCAAAACATGCAGTGTCAAGTGAATAGTGAGGGGACAAAATGAGAACAGGGTACACGGAGGGCCAGAAGGAGTGACAATGAATCTGACCAGGAGGATTCTGAGAGCCGAGCAGGAAAAAGTGAAGATGAGTCTTGGGCATCATCAGTGCAATTCAACAGACGCCCTCCGAGGACCTACTACCTGCCAGGCCCTGGGTGGGGCTGAAGAGGAGGCAGAGAAAGACAGCTGCAGCCTGGTGGGCAAGGGGTCTTGAGCACTGGCAGTGATGGTGCGAGGAGGTTGGACGTGCTCGGTGGGAGACGGGCTGAGCGCTCCGAAGGCAGAGGGCTTGTCTCCTTGGAGGAGTGACCAGGGAAGACTTCATGGAGGAGGTGGAATTTAATGTGGGCTCTGAAAACTGGACGTGGTTTAGAGTTAGAGGGAAAAGCTTTCCAGGCGGAGGGTATCGTGTGCACAGCGGTACAGAGCTGGGATGGTTGGCCTGTCGGGACCGGAAGCGGCCAGTACGGAAGCTGATCAGATCTCCACAATGAGGGACACTGGTCCTGCTCTGTCTTGGCTAAATCCCCCAAACACATGTATACAGAGATACTGTAACAGCAGCAAGCCCTAGTAACACTCTGGTTACGTGAGGTAGGGAGGAAATGCCCCCCAAATGAGCGATATTTCTTCCAAAGTCAGTTCATGTTATCATTGTGGATTGGGAGACAAATAAATGCCTAAGAATAGACACAGAATGTTAATTTTTTATTGATCATGATATCATTTTCATGAACATTAAAAATGTAGACTTTGGCAAGAAATAATTTTCACAAAAAGAGAGAAAAGATATTTGGAAGGGCGTGGCATTTCTCCTTTCCCATCCCTTTGATCTTCCTGCCAGCCATTTCAGGAGAATGGACCTGTTGGGGTATCATAGTGGGGGTAGTAGAGCATAGGGTAATAGGGTAGAGGGCCCTGGAGGCTTTCAGACCCGGCTTAGAATCCCAGCACTGCCCTTTTCTAGTTATAAAGTGCCAAACTCAGAGCGCAGCCCCTGGTAAAAGCCCAGCACGCTCTTGGAGCTGTTAAAATTACCCATGATCATCATTCACGCTATTTTAAAAGAAGGAAGCTGAGGCCAAGGAGCTTCCCAAGTGCCAGCACACTGGGAACAAAATGCAGTCCCCATGTCTCCTTCTTGGGTTCCCTCTGTTTCTCCTCCCTGTTCTCCTCCCTGCACACCACCTCCCTTCCTTGCTCTTAGGGTCTGCGTCATTACGCGACAGGGGTGCTGAAGTGAGAAACATTGAACTCCAGGTCCTATGACCCTTCTGGGGTGTTTCTTGAGGACCTCCAAGGTGACAATAAATCAAACTGACTCCCTTGGAGACTCATACCAGCATAAGATAGAAGAACATGCAAGCCACGGGGGATCTTGCTAAAAGAAACAAGCAATGAGGCATCAGGTATCCACTTTTAACAAAGGGAACAGAAACAATAGGAGAAGCTAGAAAATCAACAGTTCACTTAACCTTAAACTATGGTGTGCTAGAAAAGACAGATTGGCCTCTTAAATCCAGAATTATAGCCCCAAAGTTTGTCACTTCTCCTGTGCTCGCTTGACATTCAGCCTAAGACTCCATTTTATCTTCTGTAAAATGGGCATAAGAATGCCTTACAGAATTATTAATGAGACCAATTAATGAGATAATATATAGAAAGGACATTGTGCCCTAGATTGTATTGAAGAGTTATTCTGGGGGTACAATCTCTGAAGCTGTGTGTCTGTGCTTTCCTCTGCCAAGGGGGATCCCCAGATTCTCCACAGGGTCCCTAACTCTCCCCAGATAAGTTTATGTTTTAGAGACTGAAGGGTTTTACTTTGTTTCTAATATAAGATTAACCCTAATATTGAAAAAAATCAAAGCATAAATAAAAAGAAAATTGAAGAGGAAAAGTGATAGTAAACAGTAGAAACCAAATGTAGTGGGGTTTTTCTTCAATCTTTTTGTTGTTTTGTTGTTGGGATTTTTTTTAATGAACTGAGTCATCCTCTAGCTGAACGTCTCAAAATGAAAATATAAGAGGGAGAGAAATAGAACCAAAAGCAATAATAAAACAGAGAGCAAAGTGGTAGAGGAAGCCTTTTTTTCTTTAATAAAAGAAATATATGCTCATAGTAAACAAAAAAAAATCAAACAGTACAGAAGGATAGAAGGTGAAAAATAAATCTCTTTTTCCCCTTCCATTACTTCTCTCTCTCTCGGTCCTATTAGCCAGAGGTCACTGCTCTTGACAGCAAGAAACTTTTTGTTTCTTTCACATTGCAACTGATTGTATCCATCTTTTAAAGGAGAAGATGGAATTTAGAAAATTCCCAGAGGCATCTAATTTGCTAAAAGATAATGAACATCGTATAAAAGAATTAAGTGCTTTCCAAGATCCTGACAAAATAAAGACATCAATCAAAAAAACTCCCCAAAGGAAGTCCAGATGGCCATGCAATTGAACTTTATCATGCTCATCGGCCTGGCAATCTCCATGCCCTTGAAATACCCAAGAAAACCATCCAACAGAAAGCAACACCTGATACATACAGTGAATTCTTCCTCAAGCTGATCTAAAACTGAGCAAATCCTATAAAGCTGTTAGCCTGTTCAGGATCCCTGATGAACCTAGGCGCAGAGTTCCTTCCAAACCAGTCTTTTATTTATTTATTTTAAGTGTTTATTTTTGAGAGAGAGAGTGTGAGTGAGGGAGGGGCAGAGAGAGAGGGGGACAGGATCCGAAGCAGGCTCTTTGCTGATGGCAGAGAGCGCGATGTGGGGCTTGAACTCATGAACTGTGAGATAATGACCTGGGCCCAAGTCAGATGCTTAACTGACTGAGCCACCCAGGCATCCCCCAAACCAGTCTTTCAAACACAGGCACAGGTCCATCTGGAGTCAGAAGATCTTATACTTCCTTGTGCAAGATGGTGTAATACCAGGAAGATACGGTACCATTAATCACAGCGAGTCGATCATCCCAAAGCATCTGATGATGTACACTGTATTTCCAAATTTTAGAAGCACGTGGAAAATGATAGAACATGCTGGAGTTTACTAAAATCAGCTATGGAATTTGAACAGCTGGAATGTTAAGGAAAGGGCAAAGAGTAACCGAAATATCACTAAAGTCAGATGCCGGCCTACCTGCGTCCTTTGCTATTTAATATACTATAGAGCTGGATTGGGGGATAGGGCAGAGGGAATAACTGATTTTGTTAGGAAAAGGCAAATGAAAAGGCTCACTGTTGTTATTTAAAGCTTGGAGCAAGATTGGCAGGATAGGATGTACAGCTTCCTGTCTCAGCGCGCTCCTGAAAACCAGGCCATAAATAAGATCCTTGAAAAGCAAATCATATTTACCCGATAGGAAGGATGTCATAATTGAAGCTTGCTTTGCTGATTAAGGATTTGGCATTAAATTAATCATATGTAGCCTTCCCCCTCCAAGCTGTGCCAGCCCCAGGGAAGTGAGACTCCCCCACTGTCACCTGGCCCTCCGTACCCTGGAAGGAAAGGGTAATCCTCTGCCCTTTGTGACGAACCTCATGAAGAGCCACATGGAGGGGACTTCCCCACGGCACCCCCTCTCCCCATTGTAGAAGCACATGTAGAAGGCGTTCAGGTAATAATGAAAAATGCACACCTATTCATTCAACAAACCCAGATTGTGTGCTTGTGTGTGCCTATGGTCTCACATGTGGAAGAGGACGCAGAGAGGTAGACTAACTATACGACACAGTGTGGTGTCAGAGACTCTTTCTAGAATGTGCTGAGATAAAAAATGAAAAACTGTATTTCATCGAATCTAAGACACCATTATCTTATGTATCACTGAGAAAGGAAAAAATACTGCCAATTATAAGATGCCATCAATGGCAAGGTGCATCCTGATGCTAGAGACGAATACAAATGTGGGTCTCAGAATGGGTGAAATGTGGTAATTAACTTTTAAAGAAGTGATAAGTGATACCTCTCAGCATGAGCCAAGCCTCACCATGGGAGCTGGGAGAAGGTAGCAATTACTTCTGCTGGGTGACTAGAGGAGGCATCACAGGGACGTGACATCTGATCTCAGTCGTGAAGGATTTCACCAATGGGAGGAAGAGTGGGAAGAACATTCAGGTTGAAGGAATAGCACAAGCAAAAGTTACGGAGGCAGAAAAGGGCAGGCATGATTATGGACCTGCTAATATGTCCTGAGTAGTTAGAAGGCATGGGGAGATAGAGCGGGTGCGAAGCTGGGACCACTGAAGCCAGATTGTCAGTAGCCTATAACCCCAGTCTTGGGAGTTAGTGCCCCATAGATGACAGGGAGCCATAGAATGTTTTGAGCTGTGAGGACATGATTGGAGCCAAGTGTCGGAGAGGTTTGTCTGGCAGGGTAAATGCAGGGTAGGTTGAAGGGTGAGACCAGAGGTGGGGATACAGGTGAGACTTGCAACCGGCCCAGCTGGGGGCGGGTGGAGACAAAACCAAGGGGCCCCACACGGATCCACATGATCAAGTCAGATTGTGAAGGGCTAAGGCCACAAGGCCATGAGAATAAAAGACCCACAATCACACACAACAATATGGATAAATCTCACAAACACAACATTGAGTGAGACAAGCCAGACACAAAAGAGGACACAGGCAGTGATTCCATTTTGTACCAAGACCAAGAAAAGGCCCAGACCAATCTACAGGGTTAGCAGTCAGGATGCCGGTTACCCTGAGGGAGGATAGTGACTGGCAGGGACCCAACGGGGGCTTCTGGGTGCTGGTCATGTTCTGGTTCTTGGTGCTGTTTATATGGGCGTGTTCACTTTATGAAAACTGACTGACCTGTGAATTAAGATTTGTGCACTTTCTGCCTGTATGTTGTGGTTTGATACAATTAACCCCCCTCTCCCCACCCCCCAGTTCGGGACACAGAAACTGGAAGTAGGGGTCTAGAACGGAGGAGCCTGCAGGAACACGCAGCCACCCAATGCCAGAATGAGTCACAGTCCACTCAAGAGGCTTCCCGCAGTGCACTTGGAGCGGGTATGAGCAGATGAAGAAAGGAATGAAGAACTTTCTCACCTCTGGGCCTATGACAGAGGCACACCAGACGTATTGGTGGAGAATGACCAGCAAACAGAAATAGTGGGGTGAGCAGAATTACAAGGGAAAGGAGAGATGAGAATCTCAGGGGGCACCTAGGTGCATTCAGTGAGCCCATGGAGTACCTGTGAGGGCAGGGCGGGAAACTGTGGATGGGATCCAGGCAGAGCAACTAAGCATCCTTTGGGAGATGAGTGAAAGGGAGTGCAGAGAGTGGGGGACACAACCGAGTCTGGGAGTCCTGAGAGGCTAAAAGGGTGAGGTCAGCAACATGGAATTTGGGTGTTGACCCTCAGTGGCTTTCTAGAAGTCCTGGTTTTACAAATGCTGTGTGATCACACAGAGAGAGGGATGGATGGTCCCTAGGCGTGGATGTGGGTTCACCACCAACCAGCCCAGCCACACTCACCCGTAATCGTGGCTACTAATCTGGATGCCCTTAACAGTCTGGAACATGGGGACATAATCACAAGTGAAATGTTTTGGCCCTGTTCACAGGCCCCTGCATTAAACTGCTGGTCAGCAGGCTCAGGGAGATCTGGCTTGCTGTTCATCTGAAACAGCACAACAAGAAGTCCACAGAGAGCAAACCTGGGGCTCTTAGAGGACCACAGTGTGATGTGGCTGCCGGCAAAATGCGGGTGGCCCCAGACTGCAAGGACAGCAGCCCAGAGGCCTGAACACAGAGGGATGCTCTTGTTATTCTGTGTGCTTCTTGGTCCATATGGAGGGCTTGTGGTCAGTTCTGGACATCACTCGAAGAAAACCATGAGCAGACTAGTGGCCAGGGAAAGTTGAGGAACCTGGGGACATCCCTCTGAGGAAGAGGTGACTTGGTTGGGGGTGGTACGCGGCATTACTTGTGAGCTGTCTTTGGTGAGGGACACCATGGATGAGGGAGAGACTCCAGCAGCAGACTGGGATCCAGAGTGAATGCCACAGCAAGGCTGACTTTGGTGGAGCACACAACCGCCATCGACCGAATAACAGCATGGGAGCCTCAGGACGCACTGATCTTGCCACTGATCTGCTGGTATTATTACTATAATTGTTATTAGTTGCATGCCTAACAAGAGCTAAGTACTGTGTTAAGTACCTTACACGCACGTATGCATTATCTTACTAAGGGAGTTAATGATATGAAAAGTGCTCAGAACAGCGCCTGGCACACGTGAGTACTCGAAGTACATTCGCTGTTGTAATTATTTAATCTTCACAATAAACTTGCTGTGAAAGAGGAATTGTTTATTCTCACTTCACAGACAAGGAAACTGAAGGTCAGGAGAGTGAGCGACTCCCCCAAAGTTGCACCACTAATGACTGGTAAGCCAGACTTTGAGCCTAGGACTACCTGCTTCCTGAAGTTTGATGAGTGGTTAGACCAGAAACTTTCCCGTCTGGCCAAGGTTCTGTTCCTAAACTGTACCTCTTGTTCACTGATAACCCCCTTGGTAAAGGATCTTATTGTTTGTGAAACCTGTAAATGAGGGGGGCTTTTGGCCCCCTCGCCAGTCTGTGTCCTTTTGGAGCTGCTCAGTTATGACTAAACTGCCTGCCTGTGTCTGCTCAGGGCTTATCCAGCCGATATGGAACAAGCCGATATGTCCGTCCTTCCTCTGTTGTCAAACCGACAAAGAACACGGGTGGAAGGAGTGGCTCCGGGCTCTTCTGGTCGACCCCAGGTTAGGCCTCAACTCCGGAAGGGTTTAGTCATAGACTCTCCCCAGGCCAGATGCTCTCCCCTGACACCTCAGAAGGAGGGCCAGCTTCATCTCTGTTTTGGTGAGGGACCCTGGCCAAGTCATTTTACATTTTTCTGGTGTTGAGCCTCAGGGGCGTTCTTTAGTTCTTTAAGACTATTAACTTCTCAGTCATAGAAGGGCATCTTCAAGGAGAGGCATGTGGAGTAGAGAAATGTGCAGGAGTTTGGGGTCAGACAGACCGGGTTTGGGCTCTGTCACTGTCTCTGCCAAGTATCATTAAGCATGGTATTTAATCCATCTGGACTTCAGTCTTGTAATTTGTGAAACTGGGATCCTAACACCTATTTTTCAGACAGTTGTGAAGATTAAGATGATGCATACCAAGGTGTCTGGCACAGAGTAGGTAGGTGTTTAATAAATGGCAGCTATTATTATTACTCGAACTGTGTCACCAGACCACATTTGATGCCTGAAACCCAATTTTACGGTTTAAAAAACATGCCTTGTGAGAAGAGAAAAGCGACTTAGATTCATTCAGCTAATCTTTTTTGGAGCCATCATTCATAACTTATCCATTAAAAAAAAGAACTGAAAACAAACAATGTATTTAAACAAAAAACCAGCTGAGCTACTTGGTTGACAGAAGCACTTCAATGTAAACACGAATAGGAAATACATGGGGGAAAGAGAAGAAATACATGAGAGAGGTTTGTAAGATGGCTTATGGTTTTGGGGGGTTTTTGGTTTTGTTTGAAGAAAAAAGTACAAGAAGAACTCCCTGCTGTTGGAGCAAGAGCAGAGGCAGACACGGATGATGGGATCGATTGGGAACAGGGTGTTGGAAACTGGAGCCAGTCCCTGGGAGGAGACAGCTGCCACATGGCAGATCCCTGCCGCTGGCACCGGCGTGGCAAGGGGTGTCCAGCCCTGCCTGGAAAAAGGACAGACAGCAGGGGGAAGCCTGGTTATCCTCCCAGGGTTGGGATCCTGCTCAAAGACAGCCAGATGGACCATGGAGCCCCCAACATCCTCTGAAAGAGAATGGGCATCATCTTTCAAAGCAGCCCCAGCCTCTAAGCCAGGGTTTGGAGACTGGCTTCTGGTTCTTGTGTGTAGGGAGAGGGCGTGGGAGAAAGTATTGCTAAGATGAGAATTTAAGCCATACAGACCTGGGCTGATGCTTTCTTAAGTCTTTACTGAGTCCCTTGTAAGGTAGATGAGCCTGTAAATCAGTGTTTCCCACAGTCCTAGGACTTGGCATCTGCTGATGCATATTATTCCATTAATAATGAGAAGAACAAGGGCACCTGGGTGGCTCAGTCGGTTGAGCGTCCGACTTTGGCTCAGGTCATGATCTCACTGTTTGTGGGTTTGAGCCCTGCATCAGGCTCTGCCGACAGCTCGGAGCCTGGAAACTGCTTCCAATTCTGTGTCTCCCTCTCTCTCTGCCCCTCCCCCGCTCATGCTCTGTCTCTCTCTGTCTCTCAAAAATGAATAAACATTAAAAAATTTTAAGAATATAATGAGAAGAGGGGCGCCTGGGTGGCGCAGTCGATTAAGCATCCGACTTCAGCCAGGTCACGATCTCGCGGTCCGTGAGTTCGAGCCCCGCGTCAGGCTCTGGGCGGATGGCTCGGAGCCTGGAGCCTGTTTCCGATTCTGTGTCTCCCTCTCTCTCTGCCCCTCCCCCGTTCATGCTCTGTCTCTCTCTGTCCCAAAAGTAAATAAAAACGTTGAAAAAAAATTAAAAAAAATTAAAAAAAAAAAAAAAAAAGAATATAATGAGAAGAACATTAACCTAACGGCTTCTGTTTGCGCCCTGGTTCCTGCCACTATATGTGGCTTATTGTCAGCCTCCTAGCTGATCTCCCTGCTTCCACCTTTTTCACCTTCCCTCGTTTGTCAATGATTCTTCACTCTGCAGCCAGATTGATCCTGTTCAAATACATCGGATCGTGTCACTGTTCCACTCAATACTCTCAGTGGTTCCCCAGTTCATCAGGTGCAATCGGTCCTACCTGATCCCGGCCTGTCTTTGACCTTGGGTACTGCCACTTTTCCCTTTGCTCACTCTGCTCCAGACACACCAGCTTCCTGACTGTTCCTTGAACATGCCAGGCACACTCCTGTCTCAGAGCCTCTGGCCTTGCTGTTCCTCCACCTGGAACACTCTTTGCATGTCTTGCTTACTTACCTCTTTGAGGTCTTTGCTGAAGAGTCACCTCAGTATGTCCTTCTGTGACCCCCTATTTCAAATTGTAGCCCCACTCTGTCAGTTTCAACCCTCTTTCCTGCTTTATTTGTTCTCCAAAGCACTTTTCACAAGCTGACATGCTAAGATATCTCCTTACTATTTCTGTTTATTATTTCTCTTTCTCTCTCCACTAGAATGTAAATTTTATGAGAGCGGGGATTTTAGTTTGGCTTGTTTATTCTTGCCTCCTCAGCTCCTAGGACACTGCCCAGCACATAGTAGATGCTGTAAACCATTTGTTGAAGGAATGAATGATTATTATAAAGCAAGAGGCTGGACTCCAGCTGTAGGGGGATATTGACTCAAGGCTGGTGACCGAGGCAGAAACTCAGACCTAGGAAGCATGCCAGGAATCCAGTTATCCAAACTGAAACACAGGCCAGGGTAGGATCTGGGAACCAGAGGGATGCCCAGGCATTAAAAGTAAGCATGAGATCAGAACCTGGCCTGGAGCCAGGCCAACGGAGAGTGTTGAAGCTGGTGATCTTCAGGTCAGGGCTGGTCCCAGCCACATGTCTTGGGGCCAGGTCACCCCATAAGTGGAGACAGAGGGGGCTGAAAGGCAGGTTGCCGGGCAGGGCCTTCAACCACTTAGCAAATGTCAAGCAAAGTTATCCCAGCTTTCAACTTATTCCCAGATGTAGGTGTCAGTGGATAATCCATATTGGCATGGCTTACAAGGAAAACACAAATGACTAAGGGAAAACAGGAAAATGCTCCTTCAGAGACCTGAACTGAGAAGTTGAGGAAGGGCAGATGCCTGGAACCTATGACCAGGAGGATATCTGTCATGTCAAGTGAGACACCAGCTAAGCGAGATTACCTGTCATCTGGACCGTTTTTGGTTTTGTTTGTGGAGATGCTCTGGTGAACTCTGCCCACGCAAACCCTCCAGCTATGTGCAGCTCAGGAGCGGTGTCTGCAGAAGTCTAGAAAGAGGAGTTGGGACAGAGAGAACTTGGCCTGGGTTCCCCAGAGCTGTCCAGGGTACTCTCGAGGAGTTGGGCTCAGCCTCTCCTCTCTGTCCTCATACTTCCTGATAATCTAGCCTGTGATTCAGGGCTGTCCCTACCTCACTCCAGAAGAGCAAGGCTGTGGACATCATCTGGTCCAACTCCTTCACCACATACCTAAGAGAACGGAGGTTCAGAACAATCAAAAGTCAGGGCAGCGCCCCTCCCATAGGGGAAGTTGTTCCCTATCCTGGCTCCCACTGCACTATGCACAGAGCTCCTGCTCTGGGGTCAAGTCCTACCTTGGTAGCTCTGTGTACTTGGACAAGCTGGAACCTCTCTGAGCCTCGGTGTATTCACCTGTAAAGTGAGGATGATAAATACAGTACTTAGTTCATTGAGCTGTTGTGAGGATTACATTATAAGGCATGTAGGAAATGTTCAGTGAAGGTTAAACTGCCAACCTTGTTACAAGGTCGTCGATATGGTCCACAATGGCTGGTTCAACACAAGGGTGTTTTCTCATTTGATGTCCTACTGTCTCCCCTCATTAATCACCCCTTGGGATTTTATATTTTAATGACCTACGATTCCTATTCTTCAAGCATGGAGGGGCTAGGTTAGATCACAGGACTTCTTTGCGTAAGGTTAGCCAGGGCAACCCAGCCCAGAGGGCCAAGTCGAGGGGAGCACGGATCTGCTCTGGGCGGTGATCCCACCCGGAGGGATGTTGCTGGGCGGAGCCCTTTGGGAGTGGGGACGCGGGGAGGTCAAATGCCTGGAGGGGGCGGTAGCACCCCCAAGGTGTGGACCCTAGTCTCTTCTGAGGTTGGCAGGGGACGGCTTCTCAGTCTGGTGGGGAAAGTGGGGGACTCTCAGTCAAGGCCATAAGCGCCGGATACCTTAGCACCAAGGGATGTTCGAGCGCCGGTGGCATCTTTGGCCGCCCCTTCGGGCTCGGTTAGGGCCTCCCCAGACACCCGCGCGGAACAGAAGAGCATAAGGCTTCAGGTGCCTCTAGGACGCCTCCGTGGCGCGCAGTCAGCCCAGACCTTCCCAGTCAGACCTCCGAGCAGCAGTCCCAAACCACCGTGCAGGAAGCGCTCGGCGGAGCGGCGGCAGCCACTGCGCGTACCAGCACGCAGTCCACGTTCCCCCAACCCCCGTGCCCCGGACGCCCGGGTCCCCCGCGGTGCGCGGACATCGGCCGCCCGCACGGCGGAGGGCCGGGGGCGCGTGTGTGCGTGTGCAGGAAAGGCGGCCCTCCCCGCGGCAGCCCCTGCGCCAGCGCCTCCCCCTCCCCCGGCGCGCACGGCCCGTCCCCGTCCCCGGAGGCGGCCCGAGCCGCCGCGGAGCAGCTTCGCCTTCGCCTCCCGCGTTTCCTGCCTCCCGCCCTCCCCCGGCCAGGCTCCAGGGGCTGCCGCGGAGCGGCTCCCGGCGGGAGAGCGGCTCAGAGCGCGCACGGGGGCGGGCGGAGGCGGCCTGGTTCGCGGTGGCCGCGCCGGAGAGAGGCGCGCGCGAAGACGCCGGCCCCCCTCTCCGCGTTTGCTCTCTCGCTCCCCGCCTCCCGCACTCCGCTCGCTCCCACCCCTTCCCGGCGTGATTGATCCGTCACGGGCGCCGCCGCTGCCGCCGCCGCCGCGGCCGTTCTGAGCCGAGCAGGAGCCGGAGCCCAAGCCGGAGCCGGGGCCGGGGCCGGGACCGGCGCCATTGCGCGGGCGCCGCGGGGAGAGCTTGGCGCGGGGCGGCGGGCCGGGCCAGGCCATGCGGGCCGAGTGAGCCGGCGCCCGCAGCCCGCGGCGCGGCATGGCTTCCCCGCGGAGCTCCGGGCAGCCCGGGCCGCCGCCGCCGCCGCCGCCGCCGCCCGCGCGCCTGCTGCTGCTCCTGCTGCTGCCGCTGCTGCTGCCGTTGGCGCCCGGGGCCTGGGGCTGGGCGCGGGGTGCCCCCCGGCCGCCGCCCAGCAGCCCGCCGCTCTCCATCATGGGCCTCATGCCGCTCACCAAGGAGGTGGCCAAGGGCAGCATCGGGCGCGGCGTGCTTCCCGCCGTGGAACTGGCCATAGAGCAGATCCGCAACGAGTCGCTCCTGCGCCCCTACTTCCTCGACCTGCGGCTCTACGACACCGAGGTGAGTGTCCGGCTGCCCGCGCCGTCGGGGATGTAGGGGGCGGTGGGTGACGGAGTGCGGAACCGAGGGAAGCTTTGGCCCTCGGGCAGAGCCCCGATTGACCCACCCGTGCCTGCCGAGGGCACCGCGGGCTGGTGCTCAGTGCTCACCCCGGAGTCCTTCTGGGCTTGGCTGGTACAGCTGGTACCAAGATTTGCTGAGCCTCTCTCTCCTCTGGGATTTTGTCTATGTGTGTGTTGGTGTGGGGGAGGTGGGTAGAAGACTGGGGTTTCCTTTGACCAGAGAAGGAGTGTCGAACGTGGGGACTGGACCCTCTAAAAGGCCTGCAGGGGTTGCCTGTCCAGGTCCCGTTGGTGGGGATGTGGACTGCCGGGTGGGAGGAAGAGGCTCATTGACCGCAAACTGGGCCACCCGGGGCCAGAGAGGCCGAGTCCTGCTCGCGGGCCCCCAGGAGAGCCCGGCCGCGCTTTGAGGTCTGGAGGGCCCCGGGACCCTAAGGGCCAGAGCGCGCAGAAGGGCTGGGCGCGTGGTGCGCGCTGGCGGCTCGGAGCCCGCACCGCGCGGGCAGGTGTGGGGCCGCTGGTTCTGGAAGGCTGCTGCCTGAATGTGCCCGGCGCTGCCTGCAGCCGGAGCGGCTTAATGGGGAGACTCCCCCTCGGTTTAGTTGCTCAGAGAGTGCCCTGAGCAGGTCTCGCTGCGGACGAGCGGGGGTGTCCGGCGGCGCCGCTGTTGTTGGCTCTGCGACTGCAGGCGCAGTTTCTCCCGGCGCAGACTTGAAGCACGGACTTGGAGCGCGGCAGCGGGCTGGCCCTCCCGGCCTCCTCCGAGGGGAGCCGCAGAGCCCAGAGCTTCGCATCCCAAGCCCCCTCCTCACGCCCGCAGCTCGGGTTCTGGCTGAATTCCAGCGCGGACCTTCACCGTCTGCAAGGCTGCCGGCGTGCGCCGAGGGGCCTGGAGGAGCGATCGTCCGCCTCGCGAGGTCGGGTTTGCGAGTTTTTCCGGACTGAGGGAGCCCCTACGCTCCTGCCGCCGTGAGACGCGGCCTGAAGGGGGCAGTGATTTCCTGTGCAGTGCGCTCTGTTGGCGCCTTCAACACCGCGCCGAGAAAGCCTGGCCGGGAGCTGAGCTTGACCCTGGCTTCCCGGAGCTCCCCGGGAGCTTCTGCTCCAGCCCAGGTGCAGAACCTTTAGAGAGGAGGTTCACGCTGCCGCGCTGACCATGCAGTCTAGGCTCCGCTGCTTTCCTGTCTGACCCCCCCCCCCTTTTTTTTTGGTCCCCTGAGAAAGAGCAGAAATCTGGATTGCATCTTATTCCCCGCCTCCCCCCACCTTCACTGATGAACCAGCCTGCTCTGCGCTGTAAATAAAAGGTGAAGGAACGGGTGGCAGTTGGTGGCGGTGCGCACAGGCTGCTGCAAGCGGAGAGGCTCCCTCTGCCCCGGGAGGATGCAAGCTGGGTGGCTGAGCAGAGCTAACCCGGTGTGGAATTATTTCTGAATGACATTCCCATCGCCCTCATCTTTGCCCTAACATTTCAAGTTCTGGGGTACCTGTCTGGCACACATAAATGGACACCGCCATGCAATTGTATCGAGGCATGTCCTCTCCCCACTGTTTCTGTTGCTTCCAAATATATTCTTTCAGAAGGGACAGGAGAGAGCCGGCTCTTTGGAGACAGACACATTTGTAGATAGGGCAGCCCCGCTTGCATCATTACTAAATATTGTCAGCTGCATAATGTTTTCATCATCAATTTATTCCCTTCAGAAAGCTTCCCTGAAAGAGATTTCACATTAGCTTGTTTGTGGCAGCAAAGGGATGGGTGCTTGGTTTCAGGGTGCGTGTTGAAGCTTTTACATTTATTTTTCAAGTGCGTCTTGATGACTTTGTGAGCGAGAGGGCCCAAAGTCGAGAGAATGAGGCTTCTTAGTTGGTGGGAAGATGCAGGAGGCCACGGGAAGGGGGCACGGGGTAATCTCAGAGCAAGGGCTTTGGGGTGGGTCAGAGCTGGGTTCCAGTCAGACACCAGTTGTCTCCCCGCTGGGTGACCTTGAGTGGGGTATGTAATCTGTCTAAGCCTAGATTCTTACATCTGGGAAAGTGGGGTTGTTATGCGCACTCTGTAGGGTGGTGATGTGATGCTTAAGGGGAGGGGGATATCAGGCCCGCGTGGAAAATGCCTTGAGCTGGCAGGCCCGGCAGCCAGGGCTCTGTCTGGCATGCTGTAGGCACCAAGGAAATGTTTCTTGCCTCCGTTCCTTCGTTTTCCCCTGGCCTGGATCCATAATAAGACGTTGATGCTTTAGGTGTGATCAAATGGCCACAACTAAATATCAAGACCGTTCGTTTTGTTTTTCTCACTTTGGAAGTCTCATGTAGGGTCAGTGAAGTGATCACCAGAAAGAAAAAGAATTCTGGCTTACAAGCAAACACGTATGTCATCTCCTGCCCTGAGGGGTCATGTTTGCCAGAATGCCCAGGTGATATAATACTTAATTTTTTTCAAGTGGCCCGTCTTCAGAGTGCAGGTACTTTCTTGCTGAGCTGAAGTAAAAGGGATTATCAGCGTGGGTAATTGCAGCAAAATCCACAGTGATCTGAAGGGTGTTTGGGCCTGCGTTACAGTGTCTTGGGCCTGTTTTCTTCGGATGGGCCATCTTTGCGGGTTGTGTATACTCCCTAATCACTTCCTGGCTGTGTCACTTGTCTGTAGACTTGGACACAAGATGGATGTGGTGAATGGATTTTGGCTGGCTTTGCTGACATCGGCTGTCGTCAATGGCCAGAGACTGTGGGCAGCCAGGATGGACCTTTGTCCACACAGCCTTCAAAGAGATGGAGATTTACCAAGTAATGGGTTAATCTGATCACTGGGAGAGCCTGTCTCAATAAAGGAGCCTCCTGCACGGATCTCTGTCGATTGACTCTCTTACTGTAAATAGAATAGCAGTAGAATATTCAAAGCCCCACTTAGTGGCCTTGTGTTTGTAAAAATGAAACATTCCAAGGGAGCATCTGTGAGTTAGGACCTCTTTTCTCTGCTGCAGATAAAGTCATTTTGGCAAATACTCTTTTATGTATTCCCAAGTAGAGTTGAGTATATACAAATACAAGCGGGGACAACTGAATATGCAAATAAAAGGAAGCAGCAGATACCATTGGGAAGCATGGAAATTACTATACCAAGAACCTGGGTTACTGTAATTTTGAGTATTAAGTTTTAGCTCTGAGCTTCCTGGCAGTCAAGGTAAAAAGGTAAAAATGGTGGATTACATTACTTACATGTTTCATTAAAAGATTCTGAAGGACAGCGTCTTTTTAAAAAAGTTTTGCAGGAGATTCAGAGTCTTCTTCACATGGTTGTTTCTCATTCTTTGGGAGCTATGTTAATTAAATAATAACCAAGGAATGCGTTAAGAAATAATGTTGGCTTTTCTGATTTCATTAAAGTAATGTGCATCTTAGAAAAGTTGAAAATTAGAGAGGAGCATGAAGAAAAATAGTATTTGCTCATAATCCACCTATACAAAGATAATTATGCCTCATAATTAGCATTATTCTCTTCTAGTCGCCAGTTTTCACTATCTCATGTACTTGAAATCTTGCTCTGTGTGCACGTTTATATTTTGTTTCATTAAGTTAACATTATATTATGGGTACTTCCCCATGTTCTCAGTTACAGTTTAGTGGCTGTATACTGGTCTGTCCTGTGGGTACACTATAAATATTAAGTCATTCCCCTATTGTTCAATTTATATGTTTTCCCCCTTGTTACTATGTTAAGTAATTCTGTAATAAACTTAGGAAACATTCAGGGAGCCAAAGGAGTACATTCTAGGTGTGCACCTCTCAGAAAGTCTACCCTGATGCAGGGATCCAGCTTCGAAAACCCAGAGAAAATCTAGTGATAGGTGAGCATGACCTTTTCTTGAGCCGCTTTGCCAAATCCGTTGTCTCATTCATTGTGCTTTAGAAAGGGCCCAAACAACTGTTGGATGGAGGCTGAGCTTTTCAAGGATGTCTGAGTACAAGTCTGCAGGCATTAGGGGAGTGCCTGCTGTGGTTGCTGGTGCCTCAGAAGGGGGCTAAGCCCAGCCCTGGGTTTGAGAGAGGAGCCGGTGCACAGGGGAGGACAGGGCAAGCACATATTTGCCATTTCCAAGGTAAGATAGAAAGCGATCATGGTAATGACTGCACAGTTCTACGACTATTCAAAAACCACAGAATCATACGCTTGAAAAGAATAAATGTTGTGATATATGAATGATATTTCAATGCAGCTGTTTTTAGAAATAAAAGGATATAAAATTAACCCTTTTAGTATCAGACTGTCTCTTCTCTGTGGTTATAGCCCCACTACCCAGTATGGTACCTGGCCCTTAGGAGGGGAATTGTTTAGGATTCATTGCAAGTGAGAGAAACCCCCTGTTAACTGGTTCACATGACTGAAAAATCCTGGAGTGGGCTGTATTCATATTCAGGCATGGCTGAATCCAGGGACTGAAATTATACACACACACACACACACACACACACACACACACACACATATATTTAGAATTTATTGTCAAATTGGTTTTCATATAACACCCAGTGCTCATCCCAACAGGTGTCCTCCTGAATGCCCATCACCCACTTTCCCCTCTCCCCCCCACCATCAACCCTCAGTTTGTTCTCAGTATTTAAGAGTCTCTTATGGTTTGCCTCCTTCCCTCTCTGTAACTTTTTTTCCCCCCTTCCCCTCCCCTCTGGTCTTCTGAAGTTATATTTTTAAAAAAATGTCTCTCTCTGTCTCTTGGCTCTGATTTCCTCTGTGTTTGGCTTCACTCTCGGGCAGGCTCTACCTATGTGGTGGCACAGGTGGCCCCTACCAGCTGCATATTTACACACTCCCAGTTTCGAAACTCCAGCAGTGTTTCTTTCCCAAATGTTTCAGAAAAAGTCCCAAACTCAGCTCTCATTGGCTTGAATTGGGTCATGTGTCCATCGCTGCGCCAATCACATGACACTGATGGGTCTGGGACATCAGCTAGCCTTTCATGGAGGGAGAGAGCAGCGAGGTCAGCCCTGCCCAACCACTTGGGTGGGGATTGGAGAAGAGATGATTCCTTGAAGGACATCAGAGGCTGTTAAAGGTGTGGATGCCGGTGGGGGGGGGGGGGTCTGATCACAGATATCCATAAAGGCAGGCATGTGGCAAACACTATATTCAAGAAAGAAACCAGAGATGCTAAGGGCATTAAGATAAAGGGAGGATCATATCTAGGTCAAGAGAGGCTTCCTGGAGGAGGAGAAGTCAAGGTGGGGCTGGAAGGGCAAATATAATGTTGACACAGAGAAGCAGGGACTCAGAGAAATGGAGGTTCGATCCCAGGAAGGATCCTCAAGATCAAAGGATAGAAGTGACAAAGTGTGAGGTGTGTTTGGGGATCACTGACTTGTTGTTTTCCCCTGAGCGGCGGGCTTGTGGAGGGATAGGTGGCCTAGTGGTGGGTGTGGAAGGCCTTGAATAACATGTCAAGAAGGCTGGACTTTATTCTGGAACTGTGATGTGCCGTGTGTGGGTGGTGGTTTCGAACATGGATGTGACATGATCAGGGCCAGAGGGAATGCAGCGCTGAGATGGTAGACAGATGAGCCTGGAGACAGGCCAAGAAGCTACTCCAGCAGTTGAAGGGAAGAGATGCTGAGGCTTGAGCGGAGGTGGAGAGGCAGGGTGAGAGCTCTTGGAGGGGAACGGGCAGCACTGAGACCCGACGGGGCTGGAGGGGCAACAGAGAGGGATCCATGGGGGGATCGAGTGGGTGGGTCTGGCGGGCAAGAGTCACTGATTCCAGGCACTGCATTGTAGAGGAGCAAGGAGAGAGCGTCCCTGTAGGGGTGAGGCTGAGCACAGAGTGCCCAATTACCTCTCCAGACCCCTCAGCAACCTGAGCTCCTGACACCTGTTGGATGTGCTCCTCAATGTATCAGGAGACCTGGGTTTGTGTCCTTGTTGGGTACCACTTATCTGCTTGGTGACCTGGGGCAAGCCACTTTGCCTCCGTTTCATCATCTATAAAATGGGGCTAACAAATGAGACCACCCTGGGAAAGTAATCAAATCAATGCTTGGTACACTGTGAGTGCCCAGTAAATATTCGCTGCTATATTGTCATTGTTGTCACTGTCACTCCTGTACCATATGGGGACAACTATGCTGACCTCACGGGGCTGTAATAAGGAATACATATCACGGATATGGAACCTCATGACATGATATAAATTTAAAGCAGTTTTATCTGTAATCTTGTTTTCCAATGCTGTGTGGCTGAGGGGGTGTTAGAGAAAGAGGATGCGAGCACCTCCACGGCTGCCGCAGACACTCCCGGCCTCTGCCTCAGTGCCCTAGTGCGACACACTCTCATTGGTAGAACTTTCTGCCAGGCCCTGTTCTAGGCTCTGGGACACAGCGGCAGATGTGACACAAACCCTGCCCTCGAGGAGCTCACGGTCTAAACAGGTGGTCAGGGAGACAGAAAGCATCGCACATGGTGTGAGCCAACCACGGTAGGGGTCAGCGGAGGACGCTGGGGAAGGCGTCCCCCTTTCGGAGGCACCTGTTTGGTCGTTCCCCGTGTCCGGTTGTGAATGTAAGTGGCTTCTCATTGCTTACTTTTTTGGTTATTTATTTTGATTGTAGGCAGGTGAGAAAATTAAATGGCATGGTTCCCCCATAGAGCATCTGTATTCATCTGCTCCTTAATTTTGTTCTCATTCTGCAGGCTTATGTAACGATGTGCCGTGAGGCTGGTGAGATGCCTTTCTCTCTTGTCCCTTTCTAGGAACAAGCAGGTGCGTCAGGCTGAAGCCATGGGAGTGGGAGCCCCAGATGGGGTTGGCGGTCTGGGCTCTGGTGCTAGGTTAGTTGTTAAGACCACAGGGAAGTTCCTGCTTCCCTCTGCAAATTGTAGCAGGCTTGAGGATCTCTGCCCCGTTGTGAGCACTGTGAAAGCAGGCGCTGAGTGTGTCTGGCTCCCTTGTGGTCCCTCCAGGCACAATCTCAGAGCCAGGCATAGAGCAGGAGCTCAATAAGTATTTATTGAACAAACCAATAGATCTAAAAGCCTGGAACCCAGCTCTCTGGCCGTAAGAGGATTAATGGGCATAGTTTTAACAAATTGAGGAGGTGCTCTGAATGCCAAGCCATGTGGGGTGAGCTTCCTGCTTGCTCTTTATTTAGTTGTTCATTTGGGTTCTTGTTATCTGGTACTTTCAGGGTCCCCGTAGTTGTGGAATGCAAAGGGGAAAGGTTATTTGTTAGATGTTCCAATAGAATACGTGCAAAGCTGACGTCATCCTCCTGTCCCCTGACAAGCATACATAGCATCTTCCAAGATACACCAGAACCGAGGACACAAATACTTGCCAGCATCTGAGAACTATTATGGTTTCAGATTGGTTTATCGGAGCAGTCCTCTAAACCGGCAGTTGGTGGGTGTAGGAATCAGGTTGCCGTAGCCCATTCCCACCTCCAGGGAGCATGAGAGCCGACAGAGGCTGGACTGGGCTCTGGTCCTAGTAGAAATTGCAGGAATGGAGCAAGCCATCAGCTGGGGCGAGCCAGGTGCCCTAGCAGCAGGTCTGGGTATAGCGACTGAAGAGGTGTCCTGGGATCCTCTCAATCGCAAGACTTATTCCAGGCTCCCTGCTCCTGGGCAAGACTGACTTTCTTTTTTAGAGGTGACCATCTTCCTGATCTGGTTTTGGTCTGGACCCCAAATCAGATAACCAAGTTCATTAGTGTTAGAATCATGTGCAAAACAAGAGTAAATCCGTTATGAGATGAGCTCGGGGGCCTGAGAATTCTTGAGTAAAGGGCATGAACGTGGTGACACCTTTTGGGGGCTGATTGGGGAATTCTTTTGCCAGTTTTCTACTTTTCCAGTCTTTTTGAAGAGTCTCCAACGGTGGAAGGATGAAGTGTCATTGTCATCTAGAAAATTGGTGGTGGATCCAGAGTACTGAGTAAATGGATTCATCTGTCTTCATCAGTGCCCACGTTGCGCAGCTGCTGGCTAAAGCAGACCCCTCTCCTGCCACTTGGCAAGGACATCATCAGTCACCATTCAGATAAAATCTAGCCAAAGAAAGATTCTGTGGAGTGATGCATTATTGCTGCTCTCATGGCGCAGGGTCAGGAGGGGGCAGAGAGAAAATGATATTTTCACACTCTGCTTATGATCCACTTGACTTTGTTCAGAGGGAACTGATTTTGAAAGCAACAGCCATCCTGATAATAATCACTATATTATCCAAATCACTTTGTTTCTAGGACTACCCATTCACTGAAGCTTTTCTGAGAATGCCCAGAAATGTTTCAGGAAGTTAACTGGCGGACAGGGACCCGGAAGCCCACTCCAGGGCATACGGTCAGAGCATCATGCTACGGTCCTGGGCTGGCTCAGCAGGGCTTCGACTTTGACAGGAGAAGTGGCTCGCCTGTCACTCTACTCGGTGTCCTCTGGGGGCCCGGCTGATGCCTCCGAGCTCCTTGCTGGACTCTGCGAGTCCCAGAAACATTGGCAAGCCCTTGGAGAGCTGCTGATCTTGTTACAGAAACAGGAAAAGGAAATGGAGACGTTTCTTTGCAAGTGTGTATGTAGGTGCAGAGGGACTACCACAGCAGCCATAACTCACCTTTACCCCGCGCTGAGCGTGTGTCGTCTCTGTGTCGGGTGCTTTGCATCACTGGCTGATGTAATCCTCTCACCGACGTGATGAGGTTGGTACCATCCGCGCCTGCAAGGTACAGGTGAGGCGTGGCGAGGTCACGTGACTTACGGAACCCGGCAGCCAACCAGGTGGTGAGCTGGGATTTCAGTCCGGGCGATCTGACTTGGATGTCTCCTGCGTAAGCACCCAGGGAACGGCGTCTTCCTGTAGTTTTCTTACCTTCCTCCCATAAAGGCGAGTGGCACGTGTTGTCAGTAGCTGATGCTTTTTTATTTTATTTCCGCAAACTTCACCCAGCCGCTCGTCTCTCCGTCTAACTCGGCCCCACCCTCTCCCATTTCCTTGTCCACCCACTCAGTCACACACACGGCCCGGCTGCACTCTCTCCTCACTTCTAGCACGTCTGTCTACACACCTGGCTCGCAGAGATCCACGCTCTGCTTCCCTTGCACCTGCGGAGCTTGCCACCTCCTGTAGTGTTTACTTGGGGTGTCAGTGTTTGTGTCTGTGTGTGTCTCTCCCGGATCACCTCGCAGGAGCAGTGCTGCTTCCGTTACGCTTGGAGCTCAGTGCCAGGCCTGGGGCTGGGTGCGGGGCATGCGCGGATGAACCCACAACAGCCGTGCCCTCAAAGGCAGGCAGCAAGGCCTCCTGGGATCATTACCTAGCAGGATGAGAAGGGCGATGGGTCAGGCCAGAGGCAGGTGCAGGGGCTGTCCCCGAGGAGCAGAGGACAATTAGGACTCTGATCAGGCGGCCTCCGTGCCTGATACCCTGCAGGAACTCAGCTTGTACTGGGGGTAGGATCAAAACTTCCCCTGTGGCTTCAGAGGCCCTGCAGAGTCTGGCCCACCCACTCCCCAGCTTTGGTGCTGCACGCTGTCCCTTCTCACTCTGGGCCTAGACATGTGTCCCATCAGTTTCTCAGGTGAGTGGGCCCTCCTCTACCCTGGCCCAGACAGGGCCTTTGCACAAGCCGTTGCACTGTCTGGAACACTTTTGCCACCTGTCTTCATCTATTAGATATCAACTCAAGTAGGCTTTCTCTATCCTCCCTGATTGGGAAGAATCCCCTGCCCTGTCTTCTCTGAGAACCACAAACCTTTCCTTTCTAGTGCCTACCACGATGGCAATTTTACGTTTGTTGGACTCTTTGATCCCTGTCGGGCTTCCCCGTTCCTCCAGGGGACCATGAACTCTGTAAGTGAAGGGGCTGTTCTGTTTTGGCTCACTGTAGTGCCCAATAGTTTCTGGCACCTAGTCAGTGCTCAGCAAGTATCTGTGCCACAAATGGATGAGTGCGAAAGGATTCCTGGGGCCAATCTGCATCTTCAGATGTCTTTCTGTGTGTTTTCCAAGGCCTGTGCTATGTCGGGGAGTCGGCTGGGCACTGTGGAAAGCCCGTAACGTTTGGAATCGGACGATGTGCGTGCATGTGCTGGTGCTGCTCCTCCGAGCCTCGGACTGTCATCTGTGGAATGGGGATGCCATTGTCTCAGAGGGCTAATTTGAAGGTTGATGTAGAACATTCACATAAACCACTGAGCACACAGGGCACATGCAGTGGGCACCCACTCAATTTTACTCTCACTTCATTACAATGTATATGAACATGTGAAATGCTTTGTTGTCACATTCAGTGGGGGACCATGTGTTTGAGGCCAACGAAAAAGAGTGTGATCTGTGTGTGAGTTTCATTGAGTGGGTTTTCTATGTGGTTGTTTCCAAGCCCATTCATTCCTAGGAGGATTTGACATACTGAGAGCTCGGTGGTGAATTTCCCCGGCCCTTGGGACCAGGCTGTTGTTTCTGGTGAAGTCCTCATAGTTCTGTGTTGTCACTGCTGGCTGCGAGCTGGGCCAGCCCATGAAGACAGGCATGTCATCTGTTGGGCACCTGCCATGTCCCAGTGCCCAGCACAGAGCCTGCAGGCGCTCGGTGATATCTGTGAGTGGATGAAGGTGTCTGTGTCCGAGCACCTAGCATGGCCCCTGGCACGTTGTAAGTGCTTAGCAAATGTTGCCTGCTTGAATGGTGCTAAATACAAAGTAAAATATAACAATTTTGGATAAAATCACAACTGAGCCTCTAAATGGTGCAAGAGGGAGAAGACGTTATCAGGCATCTGTGAGGAATGGATTGCTTCAATTGAATAGTGGATTTGAAGGCAAGAGAGAAACGTCCTGGTGTTCCTGTGTGATGAGACACATTTCCCTTTAGGCTTAAGACAGCTCTTTTAGCTTAGAGGGCAGGGCGGTTCAGTGAGAAGGGCTCTGCAGTCCACATGGATGTCCTGTCTCTGATACTCGGTGGTGAAGGACCTTGAACTAGTCATTTAACTTTTTACACCTTAGTTTCTGTTATCTATAAAGTGAGAATAATAATAATGCCTGCCCTGCTCCTCCATGGAGAGGTAATTGTGTGAGGGGGGGAGGGCAGAGAAAGGGAGGGAGAGAGGGGAAGAGAAATAGATTAAGTGAAAGGGTTTACAAAAGTTATAAAGAGTTACAGATGTAAGATATGCCTGAAACTAAGCACAAGGAGTAATTAATTCTGGGTTGTTCTCCCAGGGCCTTTGGCTGTTTCCAATAACATCTTTATAAAAGACACTGAGATGTTGTTCATGCGGGTGATTCATTCAACTTCCTAATAAAGAAGGAAGGCATAGTATTTGATTATAACAGTGTGAAAGCAGATAGGCAGGGGGCTGAGGTTTTCTGACCCTAGCTGGTACTCTTACAGAAGCATCTAGAACAAGAGGTAGTTAACATGTCTTCCTCTCAACTGTCAGATGTCTTGGGTCATCAGAAATCGAGTCCTCCATCTTGGGCAGGTGTCACACGCAAGACCATCCAAAGCCAAACCGTGTAACGAGGGGTCCCAGTGTAGAAATTTGGGGGCACGGGATTGAAGGCTGTTTGCTATAAGAAGTAATTTGGGGTCCAGGCCAGCAGTGGGAGCCCAGCGCTCAAATCAGAGAGGGGGTTGCAGGTTTGGGGGCGGGGGCAAAGCCTGGCACACCAGCTTGAAATCTGAAATGCCAGACCTGGCCAATCCATGGTAGCACAGGAGTGCTGAGCTAATAGCATTTGTTTTCTCCAGAAGAGCTTTGACTCTCCCCAGCAAATGTAAGGGTATTCAGTTCATACCTGAAGAGTGCTGGGCCAGGCAGTGTGGAGAGGAGCGTGTGACTTGAGAAGTTCAGGGGTCCTGGTAGCCCCCAGCTGCCACATCTTCCAGGTTCCTGTGGATGCTGGGTCTTCAGATCATCGATTGGCTTTGCTCTGGTTGCTCATGGTCCTCTGGAAGCCGTGGCCTCGACTGGCCCTAATTCTAGCCTTGTGGCTCCACGGTGGCGAAAACCGAGGGACACATTCTTGCTGAGGTCCTTCCATGCGCTGGCTTTGTGCCGGGTGCTTTCCCACGTGCACCCGAGGAGGCAAGGTGTCCTAGAAAGAGCTTGGTCTTTCAGCCAGAGAGGCCAGATCCAACCCTCAGCCCTGCTGGGTGACCTTGGGTGGTCACTTCTCCCAGCACCTCCCTTCTCTGTTGTGCAACATGGAGGTTTGATAGCAGACAACTGGTTTTATTTTGAGGACTAAATAAAAGTGTATGGTGCCCAGCGGGTGCTCCACAGATGCCACAGAGTGGAGGTACCCAGGGGGTATAGGACACACTTCTGTCCTGGTGTATGGTCAGAGCAGAAAGTCGCACGACTGGCCTCTGAGAGTGGCTGTGGTTTCCGAGGGTGAGGACCTCTGTTGTGTTTAAGTTTGGCTCATCTGGAAGGCCCCATCACTGAACGCTTGGAAGGCCGGGCGCTTGCAGTTGGGGGAGGAATCACTAGAAGGAGGTCCTGCTCTGGTCTGGCTCTGTACTCAGATGACATTCTAGAACCCCCTTCCTTACTGTTAGGAAGCTGCCGGGTTGCTGGGGTCAGTAGCCCCATTGTCTGAAGAGCACAGGGCCTGTGGAAGGAAAAGGAAGGAGGCTCTGACTCCCTCTCTCTGGAACTTGACATTGGTAGAGCATCTGAGGAGTGCCGGAGTGCTGAGCAGGGTCTGCTGCAGGAAAGGGCCAAAAAGAGCTCCCAGAGAGTGTTTGTTTGGAATGGGGGCGTGGGGTGGCCAGGGCAGTCTGGTCTGGAGGGGAGAGCTAATGCTGGAGTCTTTCCTCCCCCCCGACCGTGTAAGAGGCCCTGGTACAAATGCAAACTGCAGGTGCGGAGAACCATAGCCCTCAGTTTCCATCTCGGCTCTGGCACAGCCTCTGTCCTGGGGTTGACCCCCTCGGGGGGTGGGGTCCAGCCGCAGTTTCAGCGGAGACCCCTGGCCTCTGTGGTCTCCACAGCAGCAGGTGGAGCTGGAGGGGCCGAGGCCAGGAGTGGGCTGGGCCCAGGGGCACCTGGAGGGGTGCAGCACGAGCTACCCCAGGGTCCCAAGATCACCGGGCCGGGTGTTGCCAGGAAGATGCCTGTGCCTCTCGTCTTTGAACATTCAAAGAAATGTGACCTTATTTGCACCCCAGTCTGGTAAAGGGAGAAATGCAGTTGGTTTCTAATTTAATTCTTATAATAACCTTCCTTAGTAGATATCCTTTCAATAATTAAACATCAAGAATTACACATTTTGTACAGTGCTGGAGTTTACTATTTCCACCAAATGCATCATCTGGTAACAACATGGTAAGAGAAGAATTCTGTTAGCTCCACTTATTGGTGGGGAAACTGAGGCTCAGAGTGATGAGCCCACGTGAGGCAGTAAGCGAATGCTTACTAAGTCGAAATCTGCTAGACTCTAAGCCCGGTGCCCTTGGCATCATCCATAGCTGCAGTCTTGCCGGATGGAGGGGTCTGTGGTCCTGCATTCTTTTTTTTTTTTTTTTTTTAATTTTTTTTTTCAACGTTTATTTATTTTTGGGACAGAGAGAGACAGAGCATGAACGGGGGAGGGGCAGAGAGAGAGGGAGACACAGAATCGGAAACAGGCTCCAGGCTCTGAGCCATCAGCCCAGAGCCCGACGCGGGGCTCGAACTCACGGACCGCGAGATCGTGACCTGGCTGAAGTCGGACGCTTAACCGACTGCACCACCCAGGCGCCCCTGTGGTCCTGCATTCTTGACTGGGTTTACTGGGATCCAGCCAGAAGCTGGGGGAGTCATCCTCCGTGGCTGTTCCCAAAGGCCCTTCGATTAAGTCCCAGAGAGGGTAGAACAGGTCTAGATGGTGAGAGGTGTGTGTGGCTGCCCGCAGGAGGAAGGCAGGCGCTCGGGGCAGCTGGAAGTCTGGACCAGTATCCGGACTGCATGCCACTGTCAGCTGGCCACACGGGAGAGGTGACCTCATGCTGGACATTGAGCTCCATTCAGGAACAGGCACCGAAGCCCCACCTCATGCCAGGCCGCGGGCATCCGAACATGACTTGGTCGTGACCCCTGCCCTTAGAGGGTTCGCAGGACAGTGCGGGCAACTGACGTGCAAGCAAGTGATGCTAGTGGAGGGCTTCCGGGCAAGTGTGGGCTCTGGAGCAGGACTGCCTGGCCTCTCCTTACTGGCTGTGTTAATTTGGGGCAAGCCGCTTCATTTCCCACGCCCCAGCGTTCTTGTCTGTACAAAGGAGTGACGGTTGTACCTGCTTCATGAGATAGTTACAAAAACTAAATCAGGTACAGCTTGCCGAAGACTTCAGCCACTGGCTGATACATAGGAAGTGCCATAAAGTGTTTGTTAAATAAAATAGATAATGCAAGGCCAATTTATACATACTTTTAGGGGACACACAAGTAAGGGCTATGGGCGCATGAAGAGGAGGAGATGAATTCTCACTGGTACAACCTGCAATCTGGGAGGGCTTCACAGAGCGGCCGACCTTGGAGCTGGCCTTGAAGGACATAGGTGGGAGAACCCTGGTGGAGTGCGGGGGAGGAGGTGGGACTTTGAAGGCATGATGTTGAGCCATTCAGATGTGGCAGGCACATAGGTGACTGACTGTGAGAGACACTGGGGAGAGGGAGCTGAGAGACCAGGGAATGCAAGCATCTTTGGGCCTGCAGTGTCTGAAAGCATATTTTAAAAAATCAATCAGTGCTCACCAAGGGCCTCCTGCGGGGTCCTGGCTTCTGGTACTTGCTGTCAGCAAAGAGGCTTCCTGTTGGCTAACGCTGAAGGACACACTCCCAGGCCACGTGGGGGTGGACAAGGTCATCTCCCGGGGCATCAGCAAGACTAGGGTGTGGGGGAAAGAAGGTCGATCAGGCGGAGTTGGAGTTAAATCTTGGCCTTGTCACTTCCTGCGGTGTGGCCTTGGGCAGGCCCCTAACTCACTGAGGCTGTTTTTCCACCTGCACAGCTGGGATGTGGGTACTCGCCCTGTGGGTGGCTGGAAAGCAAGGACGAGACAGGAAGTATCCCCAAAAGCCCCAGCTGGGGCTGCACCCACCACAGATGCCTGAGAACACTGAATGGGAACAGGACCCAGCCTTGTTTGACACCACTTAGATTCAGAAGTCTGCCATGAGACCATTCTAATTTTAACAATCGAAAAATGACTCAGGGCCTGAAGAGGACCCAGGAGTGATTTCAAAGCTTACTCCAAGTTGGTTCTGTAGGTGGGCCTAATAGATGCAGTCAGCTTTACGTTCCTCTTAATGGCTTTCTTGATGAAGGGAAGCAGAGAGCAGCAGTGATCCGTGCTGGAATGACTGTCGTGGAAACTCAGCAGCCGGAAGCCAGGTTGGCAGGCCTGGCCGTGCGGTCTGAGGGCAGAAGACTGGCACTGATGTCCCCCGGCCTGTCTGTCAGGCTGAGGGGAGGCCAGTGTGGCTGCACAGATTTCCCCTTTGGACATGGGTTGTGCTCCACACTGTGCTGGCCCTGGGGTCCTGTCCCTGTTTGACTGTGTCAGGATATCCGGCAAGGATTAGGTGCCCTCTCCTTCCCCCAACAGGCCTGGCTCTGGGTTTGGAGTTGGAAAGGCTCCTGGGGGGCTTTCCTTTTGAAACCTGCCAGGTCCCGGCCCCCTTCCAGCCTGCCACAGATCACTTCTCCTGGGACCAGTGGAGGGCCATTCTTAAAACCCATTTGGATGGAAGAGATTCTGAGCAGAGCAATACGGTGGTTTTTGCACATCCACTGATAAAGAAGTTGATGTATGAAGACTTAATTGGATTTTTACCAAAATGACTCCATTCTGGCTGCTTGGAGAAAGGGAGTTGTAATGGCTTAGGGCTGAATTGCAAGGAAGGGAAGAGATGTGTTCAGAATTCAGGATGTTGGAAGGCTGGACCCTGGGGTCGTTCTATGGAAGCTGGGGTCTCTGAGCCTCGGTTTCTTTACCTGTGAAACGGGGAGGGCACCTTCTCTGGCTTCCCTCCCAGGGTGATTTTATGCTTAAATCAGATAATGGCACTGTAAAGCCCTGGAGAAAAGTCAAGACAGGAATACCTAGGATTGTTAAGTGATTCCGTGAGACAGCCCTACAATGGTAGTTGTCTGAACTGAAGAAGGAGATCATGAAAGTTACAGAAAAAGCAGTGTTCTGATAATAATGGGGACTAAAGTAGGTCTCATTTAGGTTTGGGGAAGAAATAGGACAGTGGATGTAAAGACTGAACGATCTATTCTTGTTTTTAAGTCAGAATTTACTTTTCAGGGCATAAAGTGAACAATTGGATCCTTTTATCCTGTGTCAGTTAGAAGTCAGGATGTCAGATTTAGGGCCCACCAGAGCAAACTAATAAATATATCCTGAAAAGATGTTTTTATGTGGTTTAGATGTGTATGAGAAGCCAGTTTAAGAGCCTTCAGATCTCCATATGGTATAAATAATCGTAATTGATGTAATAGCATCAGGAAGAACACACAACAGTGCCACAAGTCCCTACCATTCTGACTCTTTTGGAGAAAAACCAGGCTAGGAGATGTCTGCAGTAGACAATATTTTAGAAGACAACCCTGGTCCCTCTCCTGACTGCAGTGGTTTGCTTTCTCCAGTTCAGCTCTTCTTGTTTGGAGCTGTACAAGACCCCCCAGGAACCCGGGGTGTGGGAATCCTGGCTTATTGTGCCCTGGGAGCAGGCATGAACTCGGCTAAGTGAAGCCGTCAGCACCAGCAGCATCGACAAGGTGAACACATTCCATGGCCTTAGCCTCTCTTCTAAGCACTTTGTGGTACTAAATCATCTTAGGCCTTCTAATCAAGGCCTTATGAGATAAGCATTCTTTTTGCTCCCCTTTTTCAGACGAGAATACTGAGGCACAGAGACATTCAGTAACCTGCCTAAAGTATATAACCTGCCTGGCTAATAATTGACTAATTCAAACCCTGGCAATCTGGTTCTAGGGCCCACCTCCACAGCCATTATACACCACTGTCTTTGTGCCTGGCTTTCAGAGGGACCTCAAAAGACCAAATGGTCCAGTCGCCTGACTTCCCACGGATCACCTTATCATTATCCCCATTTTGACAGATGAGAAAGCTGAGGCCCGGTGCTGTAGACTGAAGGCACGTACCTCCTCACCCCCACCCCAGGTTGACGTGTTCAATCCTGACTACCAGTGTGACAGTATGTGGGAGGTGAATGGAATCAGTGCCCTTACAGAAGAGACCCCAGAGAGCTCACTTCCTTCTCCACACGGCTGTCCATGAGCCAGGAAGTGGACTCTTTCTAGATACCACATTTGCTGATGCCCTGAGCTTGGACTTCCCAGCCTCCAGAAAGTACCAGAAGGTACTGTGAGAAGTACCTTTCCACAGTTTCGAAGCCACCCGGCCTGTAGTGTTCTGTTCTAGCAGCTCGGATGGACTAAAACACCAAGAGAAGAAAGGAACCTCGACTTGCTAAAGCCACCTATGGTTTGCAGAAGAGCTGGAACTTGAACCTGGGTCTCCCGACAGGAGTGCCCAGAAGTTGTTGCCTGCCTTTCGTGCTTCTGAGACAGTGAGAGCAACATCCACATCTGGCCCAGATTTGGCTCTTTCCTCTCGTCCCCACCATGCTTTCCACCCTCCCTTTCTCCCCTATTGCTGGGCCCACTCTGGCTGCCAGGACACTCCTGTATGCTCCTGATCACGTACGCTCCTGCCGGCCATCCACGAAGGGCTTCACGAGTATCACCTCTAGGTGGGCAGGAGCTTTAACCAGTGTGGGTGCTCAGGGGGCGGTCTGGATAATTAGAAAAGAAGATGGTGACTGCTGGGGCTCTCTCTGAGTTCTCCAAGAACGTGGCCTGCTGGACCTGCTTTTTTGAGACTTTCAAGACTGGCTAGGTCAGGGGAGCTGGGAGCCTGGCACGTGTGAACTCCATGAAGGTATTTGGCAAAATCTCTTGTAACTTTGCAACTAGGTAGAGAAGATGGCCCATTTAGGTGCATCTGTTAATTGTCAAACCCCAAAGGGGTTAACCTGCAAGTAGTCTATAGTGGTTGTCCACAGGCCTCTGTTCTTTGCCTGGGCCTTTGCCTGGGCCTTTAACTTAAATACATATATATATGATATATATTATTTCTTTAAAAGAAAGATGCATATTAATTCTGTAGTCAGTGATTTCAATGCAATGTCATAGAAGTCATACTGCTCAAATCTTGCTGATGATGTTAAGCTAGGAAAATTACCTCCAAAACAAATTTTCACTTAATACATTCACTCCATCGCTCCGGGATTCCAAGATTTCTTTCCCAGGATTCCCTGTGTCAGCTGGCACTTGGGTTCAGAAGAGCAACTGCTTAGGGACAGGACAAAGTTGATGAGGCTTAAAGGGTGTAGGTGGGTAGAGACTAAGGCCCTAGCTGACCATGATTCATTATGGAGCGAGGAAGCACGTGGGGTCTGTTGCTCAGCGAGCATGTGTAAATTTGGCCACCTAGGTAGGCTGGAGTCCCTGGGGCCTCTTTCAGGAACTGTGCTGGGAAAGGTGATGCAAGAATGACCATAGAAGATGAACACAGACCAAAGAAAAACTCTTACTAGCAACTCTGGCTTCATTTCAGGTCAAACCCCCCCACCCCCCCCAACAGATGCTTATGAAGTAAGACCTCTGTGTGTCAGGCACTGCCCTCGGTGCTGGTGAGGAGCACCAAACATGGTCCTGTCCTCATGGAGCTTAGCAGCCAGTGTCTTTCAGAAGCACATCACGTGCGTAGTTGGTGCCAGGGGTCTATGGGATGGTGCCATCAGACTGGTCGTGGAGGAAAATCCACAGTCATCTGGAGGCAGGCAGCCGTGCGGTCAGGAGCTGGCTGGCGAACATGCAGATGAGACCAAATGGAGGAGCCAGCAGAGGAATGGCCATCCTGTTCTGCAGAATAATTCATCCTGACTTGGCCCTGGCACTTTGGGGAGGTGGGTGGTGAGATGGCAGCTGGCCTTGAGGAAGACACAGAATTTCATCTGGAGGACAGGGAATTCAGGTAGGGCCACTGCACAAGTACAGATCGCTAAGGGGAGAAGCTGTGGACTGGGGCGAGGTTTCTCTCTACCACAGACATTGTCTTCACTCTGTGGTTTTGAAAAATGGTATTGTAGAGGACTGGAAAACATACTTGGTTTTGATCTTTTGAGATAGGTACACTGTCTTGAAATCACAGGCCCCCTTTTCCAGAATGAGGACAAATGTACCGAGGAATAAATAGATACCATTGAGTACCAGGAGCAATTTCTGTTCAGGACTTTAGTCAATATCACACTAATGGAGTCCGTCTCCATGGTTGGACCTTTCCCAGCTGGGAAGGGAAATGCATACTGACAAGCTCATTTGCATCTTGTGAAAAGCCATCCTAACAACCAACTTTCATATTTGGAGAGTTTGCATAAAAAAAACCAACAAGATAACTTGTAGTGTTTTTATCTTATTATAGAAGTAATTTATGTTTATTGAAGAAAATTTGTAAAATGAAAATAAAAAGAAGAAAATTAAAATCACTATAACCCCACTCTCAAACGTAATCACTGTTGCTATCATGGCACGTATCGTCACACTTTTTAAAAATAAAATTCATATTATCTGCTGGTTGTTACCTGCTCTTTCTTTCTTGAACTGTGTATCATGGAGGGGGTTTCAGAACCTGGACCATTTCAGAACCTCCACTCCATATTTTTAAAGGACTTCCCAGTATTCCACTAGGGCATAGGTTATTTGGATAATCTTCTCTCGTTGGACATGTGAGTTGTGTCCAGTTTTTTTCTGATTCCAAACAAAGCTGCAGCGTACAGCCTTGAAACAAAATATGTGTGTCTCTCCATGATTCTAGTTCCTTAGACTCTGGCATTGGCTGAGTCAAAGGGGATACAAAATTTAAGTATTTTAAAACTCAGCTATCTCTGCCATTTCTGGAAAACTTACTCTGGACCAGAGTCAGGTGCTTCAGTATGCATCATCTTGTTTAGTCCTCGTAACATAGATGGACACTATTATCATCCCTCTTTCAAGAGACAATATCTGAGGCCATAGAGACTTGCCCAAGACCTCAGAGGTAAGACATAGAGGACGTTGGCACCCACTCAGCTGCCTGCAGGAACACAGTAAAATCATGCACTATTTATTGCTGAGCTGACCTCAGACAGCGATGGGTAGGGGCCCTTTCCTGCAGGTAAGGGAGATATTGGGAGATGTTGTTAACTAAAATGCAAAAAACTAAAGCTCTGCCGTCTGGCAGTGGATAAGCTTTTATTTTGCCACTTCTTTGTTTATCAGAAAGGTTGAATGTATTTCAATGTTTAATGAGCCCTCTGTTTTAGTGAATTCATTTGTCATATCTGTTGCCTACTTTCATTAATATGCATAGCTCATTTCTACTGATTTGTGAAATTGATTTTTACATTTTTATGCATTAAATATAATATAAATTTAAATATATATATTAATAATAAATGTATTTTTCTTTTGCTTACAATAATGGTTTAATTTTTTAATATTTAACTCTTTCATACATTTAGAATTTATTTTCTTATGAAGGGAACCCACAACGATATTTCCAAATGGGTAATCCAGTGTCCCAGTGCCATTTGTTGATAACATATTTCTCCGCTTACTGGAAATGACACCTTATATATAGTTGGTCTGTTTCTGAATTTTCTGTTCTGTTTCATAAGTACATCTGACAGTTTCTGGGTTAGTGTCCTGCTATTTAAATCACCTTAGCTTTGCATTACACTTTAGTATCCAATAAGTCAAGTCCTCTCCTTAACAATACTTCTCTTTTCAAGGATTTTCTTAGCTATTCTCACCTGTTTATCCTTATGCTAGAAACTTAGAATCATTTTGTTGAGTTCTAAATATAGTATTAATTAATGTAGTTGATAGTCCGATTGGAATTTGGTGAACTTAGAGACTGATTGGGGGAGAATCTAAATTTTTACACTATTGAATCATCCCACTCAGGAACAGGGGACATCTTTTTTTTTACTCTTACCTCTTTTATACCCTTCTGGAACAGTTGGTAATTATTTACCCAACAAACATTTCTTGAGCAGCTCCAGACATTGTGGTCCTTTTCATATAAACCTTTCTCCTTTGACAAAGGTAAGCTGAGTGTTTTATATCTTTGTTGCTATTGTGACTGACATCCTTTTACTTTATAGTAGTTCTTCTTTGCCATTGTATTTTTTTTAATTTTTAGTGTTTATTTATTGAGAGAGAGCTCGCACACACGTGCACACAAGTGGGGGAGGGGCAGAGAAAGAGGGAGACACAGAATATCAATCAGGTTCCAGGCTCTGAGCTGTCAGCACAGAGCCTGATGCGAAGCTCAGACTTGACGAACTGTGAGATCACGACCTGAGCTGAAGTCAGATGCTCAACCGACTGAGCCACCCAGGAGCCCCTGCCATTGTATTTTTTAAATGTTGCTGGTATGTAGAAGGCTTAGATGTGTGAATATTACTTTTGTAACCAGCCACCTCACTGAGCATTCTCAATGCTTCTAGTAGTTTCCCATGGGTTTCCTTGGTTTTCCAGGTAGCCAATCATATTGTTTGTGAGCAGTAGTCAACTTCCACCTTTCCTTGCCAGTGTTTTTACCTGGCTTCTTTGTCCGTGGAATGAATTGTCATCAACTTTGAGAACAGAACTGGCTAGAAGTTGTGAGCACAGGCCTTCTTGTTTGATGGAGTGACTGCTGAGCATGTTTGTGACAGACGTTATTGTGTCCCGGAAGTACCCTCTTTCTCATTTACTAAGAGGGTTTGGTTTTGTTCTATTATATGAGAAATGAGGGCTGAATTTTATTAAGTGCTTTTTCAGCATCTCCTATATGAACTGTTTGCATTTCAAAGAGTTAGTTCAGCAGGCAGGTGGACAACTTCCTATCTGCAGCTCTTTTTAAAAAAAACTTCTTTTAGAGAGAGAGTGAACATGAGGGTGGGGGAGGAACAGAGAGAGAGAATCCCAAGCAGGTTCCACGCTCAGTGTGGAGCCTGATGTGGGGCTTGATCTCACAACCCTGGGATCATGACCTGAGCCGAAATCAAGAGTTGGACACTCAACCAACTGAGCCACCCAGGTGCCCCCTTATATCTGCAACTTCTGACTGTCAAAATCTCGGTGGTGGATAGGGACTGTCCTCAAGATCATCTACAGTCATTCATCTCAGCCAAAGTGAGACACTGTGGACACACAACAAACAAAAACCATCCTAGTGCTCCCCCCAGTGTGTGCTCCACCAATGTGTGTAGGAGCCATGCATTTAGGGGATGCCAAAGAGAAGGCACTCTCCTGAGTTGGAGGTGGGATGGCTGGAGCCCCACCTTGCCATGTGTACTAATTAGGAGGCCATCGATACAAGGAGGCATTTCATCCAGTTTCCCAGATGAGGTTAGTATCACGTTTGCCTCATTGAGGAACCGAATTACAATGCCATAGACATTTAAATTGCGGACCATGAAGTGCTTGTCAAGTACTAATTGCAGCCTTCCTGAGCTCTGGTGTTACCAATCTCATGATTATGCCCGCTCCCCAGACAGCAGGCAGGCTTTCCAGTAAAGCACCTCACAGTAAAGGTGCAGTTGCGATGGAGTGAGTTTTGTCTGGGGAATTAGATCTGCTCTCTAAACAAATAAGTGGTTAGGGCACCAGATGACAAGCCGGACTCTAGTTGGAGGTGCCGCCAGGGTAGTACCCGTTGGTTGATTTGGCTGAAAACAAACTGTTATAAAATAATTTGGTTGAGTTTGGTAAGTTCTTAATAGATTTTGGGTACCAACCCTTCACCTGATAATGTCATTTGTAAGTATCTTCTCCCATTCCATCATTTGCCTTTTAGTTTTGTTGATTGTTTCCTTTGCAGTGCAGAAGCTTTTTATCCTGATGAGGTCTCAATAGTTCATTTTCGCTTTTATTTCCCTTGCCTTCAGAAATGTGTCGAGTAAGAAGTTGCTGTGGCTGAGGTCAAAGAGGTTGTTGCCTGTTTTCTTCTCTAGGGTTTTGATGGTTTTCTGTCTCATATTTAGGCCTTTTATCCATTTTGAGTTTATTTTTGTGAATGGTGTAAGAAAGTGGTCTAGTTTCATTCTTCTGCATGTTGCTGTCCAGTTCTCCCAGCACCATTTGCTAAAGAGACTTTTTTTTTCCACTGGATACTCTTTCCTGCTTTGTCAAACATTAGTTGGCCATACATTTGTGGGTCCATTTCTGGGTTCTCTATTCTACTCCACTGGTCTGTGTGTCTGTTTTTGTGCCCGTACCACGCTGTCTTGATGATTACAGCTTTGTAGAAGAGGCTCAAGTCTGGGATTGTGATGCCTCCTGCTTTGGTTTTCTTTTTCAGCATTACTTTGACTATTTGGGGTCTTTTGTGGTTTCATACAAATTTTAGGAATTTTTGTTCTAGCTCTGAGAAGAATGCCAGTGCAATTGTGATTGGTATTGTATTGAATGTGTAGATTGCTTTGGGCAGTATTGACATTTTAACGATATTTGTTCTTCTACTCCATGAGCATGGAACTTACCAAACTCAACACCCAAAAAACAATCCAGGGAAGAAATGAGCAGAAGACATGAATAGACACTTTTCAAAAAGAAGACATCCAGATGGCCAACAGACATGTGAAAAGATGCTCAATGTCACTCATCATCAGGGAAATACAAATCAAAACCACAATGATATACCACCTCATCCCTGTCAGAATGGCTAAAATGAACAACTCAGGAAAACAGATGTTGGTGAGGATGTGGAGAAAGGGGAACCCTCTTGCACTGTTGGTGGGAATGCAAACTGGTACAGCTGCTATGGAAAATGGTGTGGAGGTTCCTCAAAAAATTAAAAATAGAACTACCCTACGACCCAGCAATTGCACTACTAGGAATTTATCCAAAGGATGCAGGAGTGCTGATTCATAGGGGCACATGTACCCCAATGTTTATAGCAGCTCTTTCAACAATAGCCAAATTATGGAGAGAGCCCAAATGTCCATCAACTAATGAATGGATAAAGAAGATGTGGTGTGTGTGTGTATACACACACACACACACACACACACACACAATGGAATGCTACTCGGTGATGAAAGACAATGAAATCTTTCCATTTGCAACTATGCGGATGGAACTGGAGGGTATTATGCTAAGTGAAAAAAGTCAGTCAAAGAAAGACAGATACCATATGTTTTTACTCATATGTGGAGTTTGAGAAACTTAACAGAAGACCATAGGGAAAGGAAGGAAAAATAAGTTACCAACAGAGAGGGAGGCAAACCATAAGAGACTCTTAAATACAGAGAACAAACTAAGGGTTGATGGGAGGGCAGGAAAGGGGGGAAATGGGTGATGCGCACTGAGGAGGGCACTCGTTGGGATGAGCACTGGGTGTTGTATGGAAGCAATGAACCATGGGAATCTATTCGCGAAGCCAAGAGCACACTGTATATACACTGTATGTTATCTAAGTTGACAATAAATTATATTAAAATAAAATAAAATGATTTGGCTGAAAACAGTAAGATCAAGGGGAAAATTAGGTTCAAAATGATGAGTTGGCCAAAAGCAAATAGTCCCTAATACCAGCTTTTTGCATATTGATAATTGTGGTGCACTGCTCATTTATTCAGCAAATATTACCATTTCTTATGTGCCAGGTACTGATGTAGGCAGTGGGGGTACATCAGTGAATGAAACAAATATCCTGTCCACAGAGAGCTTGTGTGCTAGTTAGTAAAGGAGATGACTGAGCAATGAGTAAATAAATACTCCACCTTAACTAGCTGGCCAGACGCTGTGTCAGGTGGTGATAGTATTAGGAAAGAAAAATAAAGCAGAGGAAGGGGATGAGGGATAATGATTTAGGGGCAGAGTGAGTTCTATTTGGAATTGGTGTCCAGAGAAGACCTCTCGGTGGCATTTGAGGGGAGACTGAGTAGAGAGAGAAAGAGCCTGTGATGCTGTGATGTCCAGGCCAGAGGAAGAGCAGGTGAGGGGCTCTGCGGCAGCTTGCATGGGGAACTTGAGGCCAGTGAGGAGGCCCCTGGGGCCAGCACAGAGTGCCAGAGTGTTACAGGACGAAGCTGGAGAGGGGAACATGCCACAGGGCTTTGTGGCCATGGGACACACACAGATTTTGAGCAAATAAATAATATGATTTCACTTGTGTTTTAGGGCTATTTTCCAGACCCTGTCTTTAAGCATTTTGGGTTAATTTCATATATTCTCTCTCTCTTTCTCCCTCCCTCCCTCCCTCTCTCTCTCTCTCTTTATATACATATATACACACACATATGTATATATGCACATGTATGTGTATACACATGTATATGGCAGAGCAGGCATAAGAGAATGCCTGAAAATGAAAGAGATGTAAAAAGAAAAAGTGGCCAACAACCACCACAAAAACCAGAAAAGTTCTGAAAAAATGGCAGCAATGATTGAATACCCATAAGATGTTGTAACCCTCTCCCAGACAGCCTCAGGTTATTAATACGGGAAAAGCCAATGAATGGGTAGCAGTCTTCAGTTTTGAGCAGCTTGTTGTCTGGATCGTGCCTTCATCTGTCCTGGGGCTTGTCAGTGTGGAGTTCGCCAGACACCTCCATTTGGTCAGGAGCCTGTGTCTGGGGACATAGATGTGCTGTAGACCTGTCTTCTTGAGCCGAAAACAGCCACCGTTGGTGGTGAGGCTTGGACAAGGGTGGTACAGTTGGGCTTCAGATAGTGTGGTCGTCCTGTTGGCCACGTGAAATGATGGTTTCCTCTCTAGTGCTCCCCTTATTCTGTAGGGCTGTAAGGCACGAGAGGTTGGACTGAGGGCTTAGGTTGAGGGAATAACCATCTGAGGTCCTGGATCCTGATCCGGAGTTTTTTCCTTTGCACCCTGGGGGGCCTCCTGTACTGCTGGGCACTTTGCCCACCTCTGCACCATAGCACCATTCTAGAATAGTGTAAAAGTATGTTTCTGTGTTTGTCCACATTAATTGGGACTTCTTTAGGCAGTGTGCTCGGTTTATAGGTAAGCTCTTGTAATAAAGAGACTCCAAAATACAGTGCCTTAAATAAGTTAAACGTTTATTTCCCTCCCAACCAACAACCTGGCTGTTCCAGGCTGGTGGGGCATCTCTGCTCCACAAGGTCATTCAGGGATTCAAGCTCCTTAACTCTTATTGTCCCACAGTTGGTAGAATTTGTCCGTATTGGTGTGGTCGGAACAGGGTCACTGCCATATCCACTTTTCAATCCACCAGAAGGGGACACGGGGAAGAGAAGGGACACAGGTCCAGAGCAAGCAGCTCGTCTTAAAGCTGACGACAGTCCAGAAGCAGTACCCATTGTTTCTCTTCAACCCCGTTGTTTAGAAATTGGCCATATAGTCACACCAGCTGCAAAGGAGGATGGTTACATTTGATTTCTAGCTAGATGGCAGGTGCCTAGCTTGGGTTTACAGTTGTGGTGTATTAGTTTCCTATTGATGCTGTAACCATTTAACACCCACATAATGGCTTAAAACAACCTAAATTTATCCTCAGAAGGTTCTGGGGGTTAGGAGTACAAAATGAGCCCTGTTAAAGTCAGGGAACTGGCAGGCCTGGTTTATTCTGGAGGCTCTGAGGGCAGGCTCTGTTTCCTTGCCTTTTTCATCTAGAAGCACCTGCATGCCCTCCCTTCTTTGCATTACTCAACTTCTTGATTCTGTCTCCTGACTCTTGTCACTCCGGTGTCCTGCCTCCCTCTTGTTGAGGGCAAGACTTGTGATTGCGTCAGGCCCACCTGGATGATTCAGACAATGTCCCCATCTCCAGGTGTCTACTTAGTCACATCTGCAGAGTCCCTTTTGCCACGTGAGGTAACATATTCACAAGCGTGTGAGGTCAGGGTATGGATATCCTTTGGGGGCCATTATTCTGTCTACCACAGGTGGGAAGTGGTTTTATTACTAAAAGAAGGAAAGGTAGAGAGGGTCTCAGGGGACAGTGTGCTAAATTAAGCCTGGCACACAGTAGGTGACCAGTTAATGTTGAATGAAAGGACATTTGGTGGCATATTGCATGCCGCCCTGTCATACCCGCCCCCCCCCCCACCACCAAATGCATTGGTTCAACCAATATCTCTATGGAAAAGCAAAAGAGTCAGGTATCCTGTATGGATCCTTAAGTGTATATACTCTGAGTTTGGGTAAGAGAATTTAGGAGGAAGCCCATTAGGCAGATCAGTTGTCCAGACTTGTTGCTCTTAAGTTCTGCACTGGACTGGACTCCATCACCTCCCCCTACCTTCAGAATGACAGACGTTTGGACCAAATGTTTCCTTTCACAGACACATAGCTCTACAGAGGTAAGACTGAGGCCATTACTGAGGCCACCATTGTGGCTCCTCCTTCTGGTTTCCCTGCACTGTTTCCCTTCTGGCCACATGGACCGAGGGCCTTGGCTTCATCTCTGACCACTCCTTTTCCTTGACCCTCCCGCCATGTCAGCCCCCACATTTTTGGATCTCACAGTGTTCGCTCCTGACCCTTCTTTGTGGCCTTGCTGCTCAGGGCCCCATCCCTGTGGGTTAGCATACTCGTCACACTAACCCACGGGTTAACAGGCCCTGGTCCCTCCAGCCCCCTTCTTCCTCTCCTGCCATGGACTCCTGCTTTGGTCTCATTACCCAGAGAACCATCGTCCTCCCGCTGTGCTTGCTCAGAAATTTCCTCCAGGTTCCCTGTTCCTAGCATGAGAAGATGCATGCCCTCTCAATCTCCATGTGTTTGACCAGGGTGGGAGCAGGAAAAGGCCCTCAGAGTCGGGCCCCCCGGGGTCAGGGCCTCATCCTCAGCTATGGACTGCCAGGATGTCGGGGGGGGGGGACACCAGTCTCCTCTCTGAACCTCGGTTTCCTCCTTCACAAGCTGGACAGCCCAGCCCGTGGAGCGCCCCTTCTAAGATAGGGTGGTTTCTTTCTGACCCAGTGCCCAGGACTCCTGCAGCTGAAGCCTGAGAAGGCCCCAAGAGAAGATGGGCTGGAGGAAAGCCAAGTGGCTTCACTCCTGGTCCCTGAGCAAGACTCATGATCGCCCCCTGGCCTGTGAGTCCTCCGTGAGCTCCGGAGGGCAGGGCTGTGCTGCCGGTCCTCAGGTTCTGGGGCTGGCACTCCCAGGGCCCTGTCATGCTTGAGGGTTTGGCTGTTTGGCTCCTCTGTGCTGTATCACTGCCTGTCACCTCTCTTCTTGTCTTGCCTGTCACCCACCCCAGTGGAGGCAGCTCCATCTGTCACGAGCAGTGAGCCTGTACTTGGGGCGAGTGATGTGCCAGGGGCTGTGTCCAGAGCTAGACTGGACTCCCTGGTGCAGAATCCTCTCTTGCTCATTTCTGCTGCTTGCCAGGCCGCCAACCCCAGCCCATCCACCCAGACCCCAGCGCCCAGGGCCCCCTGAGGTGGGAGTGCTTGTGACAGAAGCGTAAATGCAGGAGGGTGGAGGGTCCCGTGATACTCCCGGACATTAGTGTGGCTTCATGGCTCTCATGAGTGGGCGTGTTCCTTCCCCTCCAAACAATGTCAAAGAAGTCCCTGTGATTTCTGGGCTGTGATGGTGGATTTAACCAATTCGTAAGAACAGGTTACTTTGCTGAATCTGGACGTGGGAGTCTTGTAGAGGGCTGGCCCTTCCATCAGAAGGAAATTGTGTGGCTCCTGTTGTGTTCCAGGCGCTGACCTGGATGCTGGAGGGAACTGCTAAGCAGATTTATAAACCCTTCTTGTTCCCTCCCTAGAAGGTGACAGGGACCCAAATGACCAAACAGCGTGAGCCATGCAAGGCCCGCAGCACCGGCAGAAGGAGTGCCTAACTGTGAAGCAAAGTTTATAAACCTCTGCTCCTTCCCTTGAAGATGGATGTGGGGGTGTGTGAATGGCATTTGCAGTGACTCGTGGGCTCCAAAGGAGGCTTCTTCCTTACAAAAACCATCACCATTTATCTCCTCCTCAGCCAGGCTCCTTGTGACCTTCAGAGACAGTAGCTGAAGAATGAACACCGAGTGTAAGGCCAGACAGGGGACTTGTTTTGTTCGTGCGGCCCTGATTTATAGCAAAACCAAGTTGACGTCGGCAATCACGCAAGGCTTCCATGGGCAGTGAGGCCTCGTTTATTCACAATCTTCAGGACACGAATTGCCCTTAGGCACTTATTTTCAGGGAACTAAGGTTTCTACATGTAAACACCAGAAATAACTGTATTTACTTTCTTCATATTGGCCATTTTGTACTTTTTTCTAAAATATTTTATTCCTTTTAAAAAAATTTTTTTTTCATATGTATGTTCATATGTATTTCAAAAAACAAGAAAATTTTACAAGCAATACCGATGTTCTCCCTTACTCTGCTCTTCTCAGAGATAAGCATTATGAACATCCCATTTCTCAGATGTGGTACTTTAAAAAAATTTTTTTTAATGTTTATTTTTGAGACAGAGAGAGAGAGAGAGAGAGAGAGAGAGAGAAAGAGAGAGAGCATGAGTAGGGGAGGGGCAGAGAGAGAGACACAGAACTCAAAGCAGGCTCCAGGCTCTGAGCTGTCAGCACAGAGCCTGACGTGGGGCTCGAACCCACAAACCATGAGATCATGACCTGAGCTGAAGTCAGATGCTTAACTGACGGAGCCACCCAGTTGCCCCTTTATTTTTTAAAAATTTTATTTATTTTTGAGAGAGAGAGAGAAAGAGAGAGTTCATGGGAGCAAGCAGGGGAGGGGTAGAGAGAGGGGGAGGGAGAGAGAATCCCAAGCAGACTGTGCACTGTCAGTATGAGCCCTATGTGGGGCTTGAACTCACAAACCGTGAGATCACGACCTGAGTTGAAATCAAGTGTCGGGCGCTCCACTGACTGAACCACCCAGGTGCCCCAGTACTTTTTAAATTTAATCTTTTGTTGACGATTCCAGAGCTTCATCTCAATCCTCATTGCTTGTCTTCTGCTTTACTCCGGGGAGTTTTGTGAAGCATGGAGGGTTTCTTGCTCCTGCTCTAGGACTCTTGAGCATAAAAGGTGCTGTGTGTGGTTGTTGCCTGTCCTGCGTTTTTTCATTCTCTTAGCACCTGCTAGTACTTTCTGTTGCGGTACGTAGACATTCTTTATGTTCCTTTCGCCTCTCTCTATGCACTGTATCTTCTTGATTCTAAGATGCACATCTTCCCTCGATGTTTTAATGCTTCTGAAACCAGAATGTGTTCTGCCAACAGGCCACGGACTGAGCTCTGATGAAGCTTATCATCATCTTTGTGTAGATGGGGCTTCATCTATTTTCCACCTCAGTTGCTATGGTCACTTATTTCGTTGGAGGCTCACTTGGATTCTAACTTGCATTTGGATTCCCGAATTGTTGCTTATTATGTGTTCTAAAAGATTACACCATAATGAAGTAATAAAATTATTGTGAATGCAGAAGATTGCCTGTCACATGCCAGGCAAGATGATTAAAGGCAGCAGAAACTGCCAAATCTCTCAGAATAGATCATAGAATTTTCAGAGTTAAGGGAGGTAGATGTGAGCAACTTTTGTGTCATGGAGGTCTACCAAGTGCCCCAAATCATGAAAAGCTTAGGACTGATTTTCAGGAGAAACTGTTTAGTTTCCACCAATAGATAATTTAGTTAAATCAAAATGACAGCAAATAACCAAATAAGAAATTCTGAGGAAAACCTTTTATCTTTCAGATTGTCTGAAAACCATATTGTCAATTTGAGAGACGCTAAAGGGGTCAAGGTTACGAAGTTTGGGTCAACAGTAGGGTGTCAGCATAATGCTATTCACGTCTGGCCAAAGCAAGCACTGGGTTGGAAGAATCTTTAGAATCTGAATCTGAAGAAGGCTTAGGTTAAAATTTAGAGTCACGATATTGAAGAAGAGAGCGTTTTGGATAAACCTGTGCTTTTTTGTGATCAACAAAAAATATTTTTGTGTATTTACTTAAAAAGGAAGAAGATTTGTCACATGCTGTAACATGGATAAACATTGAGGACATTATGCTAAGTGAGATAAGCCAGTCACAAAAAGACAAATACCATATGAGGTTTCTTTTTTTTTTTTTTTTAATGTTTATTATTTTTGAGAGAGACAGAGAGCAAGCAGGGAAGGGGCAGAGAGAGAGGGAGACACAGAATGGGAAGCAGGCTCCAGGCTCTGAGCTGTCAGCCCAGAGCCTGACGCGGGGCTTGAGCTCATAGGCCATGAGATCACGACCTGAGCTGTAGTCGGCCGCCCAACCAACTGAGCCACCCAGGCACCCCCATGTAAGGTTTCTAGAATAGTCAAATTCATAGAGAGAGAAAGTAGGATGGTGGCTGCAAGGGGCTAGCAGGGGGAAAGACGGGAAGTTGTTGTTTAACGGGTTTAGGGTTTCTGTTTTGCATGGTGAAAGAATTCTAGGGATTGGTTGTACAACAATGTGAATATACCCACACTAAACTATACACTTACCAGTGGTGATGATGATGATTTTTGTGTTATATGTATTTTATCACAATGAAAACCCAAACCTCTGTGTTCCTTTGGTGAGGACTCCACCATCCACCCACTTCTATAAACCAGGAACCTGACACCTCCCTCGTGCCAGTATCCAGGCCTTGTAGATTTTAACCTTTTTTCTCTAGCTGTGCCCTTCTGGCCATCTTCTCCACCACAGCCCAAGCTGCCATCGTCTTCTCCAGGCAGCTGTGATGGTGTCTTACCTGCAGTCTCACGCCCTTCTTTCTGTCCTCAGATCCTTTTTCCAGAGCGAGCCGTTCAAAAGTCTGATGGTATCAGGCCCTCAGTTAAAAGCCTTTAGTGATTAGAGCAAATGCAAATCAAAACCACTGTGAGATGCTACCTCAGACCCACTAGGATGGCTACGATCAGCAAGCAGGTAATAACAAGTGTTAGAGAAGATGTGGAGAAATGGGCACCCTCATATACTGCTGATGGGAATGGTGCAGCTGCTTTGGAAAACAGCCTAGCAGTTCCTTAAATTATTAAACATAGAGTTGTCATATGACCCAGCAATTCTACTTGTAGACATATACCCAAGAGAAATGAAAACGTATTCTCTGCACAAAAGCTTATGCGTGAATGTTTATAGCAACATTATTTATAATAGTCAATCAGGTATAAAGAACCTAAATGCCCATTCTGATGAATGGATAAACAAATTGTGATATATCCATAAAACAGAATATTGTTTGGCCATTAAAAGGAATGATGTATGGGGTGCCTGGGTGGCTCAGTCATTTGAGCATCTGACTCTTGATTTCGGCTCAGGTCATGATCCCAGGGTCATGGGATCAAGCCCCAAGTAGGGCTCTGCACTGAGTGTGGAGGCTGCTTAAGATTCTCACTCTCTGTCTCTCCCTCACCACCCCTCTCCCCAGCTCATACTTGGACGCTCTCTGTTTCTCTAAAAAAGAAAAAAGGAATGATGTACAATGTGGATGAACCCTAAAAAATATTACGTGGAAGAAGAAGCCAGTCACAAAAGACCACATATTATATGATTCCATTCATATGAAATGTCCAGAAAGTAGATGAGTGGTTGCTTAGAGCTGGGAAAGCAGAGGGTGGTTTCCAGAGGGTACAGGGCTTCTTTTTGAGGTAATGAAAACCTTCTAAAATTGACCATGGTGATTACACATATGTGTGAATATACTAAAAACCATTGAATTATACATGTGGGGTAAATTATATCTCAATAAGCTGTTGGGTTTTTTTTTTTTTTTAATGTCTTCAGTGGCCTCCTACTGCTCTTAGGAAAAAGTCCAAAATCCTTTAGTTGGCTCTTGTGGTCTGGACCTTCTTCCCAATCCCATCTCAGCTGGAGACTGCCACAGGGCATGCTACCCTTTGCTGAGAGCACATCCTCTCCACCTCCACCGGGTCTATACCCTGCTCAGCTCTCCCAGATAAATTCTCCTACTTCTACCTACCCTAGATCCTAGCTCAAACATCACTCATCAAGGAGGCCTTTCCTGAGTCCTTGTACGAGGCTCCCCGTGATTTGCACTTACTGTTTCCTGCACATCTGTACTCCAGTGGCTGTGGATGAGTCCCCTGCCCTGGTTTGTTCTGTATGTTCTGTGTGCTCTTAGGCATTTGTGGAATGATGAATCAATAACATCTTAGATATTGAGATTTATGGTCCTGGGGCGCCTGGGTGGCTCAGTTGGTTAAGCCCGACTTTAGCTCAGGTCATGATCTCTCAGTTTGTGAGTTCAAGCCCCACATCAGGTTCTGTGCTGACAGCTCAGAGCCTGGAGCCTGCTCTCTGCCCCTTCCCTACTTGTGCTCTGTGTGTCTCTCTCTCAAAAAAATAAATAAACATTTAAAAAAATTAAGAAGAAAAGATTTATGGTATTAATGTTCTGCCATGTTCCTAAAAACGATTCAAGGAACTGCAAAAACGAAACAAACAAAACAAAACAAAATGGCAGCTAATAAAGTGACTTACAAAACTACACTAATTAAAACAGTGTGTTCCAAAACTAGAAAGAAATGGACTGGTCAGTGAAACAGAATAGAAACTCTAGAAGCCTGACCGAATAAATACAATAATGTCATATATAATAAATGTAGTATGTAAAATAATTGAGAAAAGCTGCTGTTCAGCAGAAGGTGTTGAGGAAGATTGGTCAATCACATTAAAAAAAGTTAAAATGAGGGGCGCCTGGGTGGCGCAGTCGGTTAAGCGTCCGACTTCAGCCAGGTCACGATCTCGCGGTCCATGAGTTCGAGCCCCGCGTCAGGCTCTGGGCTGATGGCTCAGAGCCTGGAGCCTGTTTCCGATTCTGTGTCTCCCTCTCTCTCTGCCCCTCCCCCGTTCATGCTCTGTCTCTCTCTGTCCCAAAAATAAATAAACGTTGAAAAAAAAAATTAAAAAAAAAAAAGTTAAAATGTGACAATAGCCCAATTCAAAAATGGGGAGCCACAAAGGAAAGGCTGATTTGAATATAAAATTTAAACATGTCTGAAGATCAAAGCCACCCTGATGTTAGGTTGGGCTTCCAGGGAAAAAGACTCTGAGATGTTAGAAGTGCGTGCCAAAGTTTTACTGGTGAGTGCCCTGGGGAGGACCAGTGGTAGCAGAGGAGGGCGGGAGGGGGCAGAGGGAGGAGCCTACCAGCTGGGCGGTTTCAACTGAAGCCTCAGCTGATCCTTTGGAACCTTCCCCACCCCGCCCTGCCCCCAACCAGAGCTGCCATGGCCCTGATTCAGGGCTGTCCGGAACTGAGGCAATGAGCCTTTGTTTCTCTGCATCAGCCCGTGGCTGGTCCCTGGAATGAGGCGGCTCCCTGAGGCTGTAAGGGACTCACTCAGTGGTGAGCCACCAGCCGCAGATATTCCCAGCAGCCGGGGATGGGGGGCGTGCCCCACAGGATCCACTACAGCCGTAAACAGCCAGGGTCAGTGTTCACAACGTAGAGGTCTTAGGTCAGTTTCCCCAGGCCCCTGAATCTGAGCGGAGGTCTTCATGCAGGAGGTTTACACTGCGGGGCTGTTTTCTGGAGCAGCACCTTCAGGGAATGAGGGAAGCTGGCAGAGAGGTTGAACGTGGGGCAGTTGCAGCACAGGCCTCAGCTGATCCCACAGGGGGCTGTGAAGCCAGGACAGGTGGACGCATGACTGGATGTGGGCTGTCCCTGGGGAGGGGACGAAAGCTTGGGTACCGTGGCTCACTTTGGCTGAGGGCGGGTCCCGGAGAGAGCTCAGCCACGAGGTCAGCAGCCGGCACTGCCTGCAGCTGGGGGAAGGGGTGTCTGGGTCCTGAAGGGGAGCGGCTGGGCGGTGCACCATAGTGTATCCCATCTCATCCGGTGCTCTGCCATTTGCAGTCATTTCCTTTGAGCAGTAAGTTCACCCTGTCTGGAGCATCTCCACATTTTTGCAGTCTCTTCCTAGGAAACGCCAAGAGAAAGGACATGTACAGTCCCCCACTCCATCCCCAACTACAGCTGGTCTCTGGGGATGCCTGTTACTCACCAACCTCTCCCCTTTGCTCTCTATCGTGGATACCCGGGTATCTCTGCGGTCTAGGTGGCTTACGAGGTGGGGTGACTCTAAGGGCCCTGGGCCTCTGACCCCCCATGTGCTTCTCAGGCCATGAGTGCTGCGCTGACAATTTACTGTCAAAATTAGGAAAAGGACCACTGAGAGGTCACTGGATCACCTGGAGGCATAACCACTGGAGAGTCTGTGAACCTAGTAGACTCATTATGACCTGGACCTGGGCCGGAACTGCTTTCATTGGCTCTCCCCATCTAATTCCATTCTAACAGGGGGGCCATGGTGACCCTTGGGGTCCTCAGATATTGACATCAGCTCAGACCCTGGGCTTAATCATCTTTGAAACGTCTGGGTCTTTCTCTTTCCCAAGTTTCTGATTACGGGAATAAATTCTGTGAGTCCCTCTGGGGAAGACACTGAGAGAAACCTTGTTCTATATACTGGCTGTTGTGATAGGGTCCTTCCTCATGGGAATCCCTAGCCTCTCCTTCAGAGCAGAGGTTTTCAGGTCTGTGGGACAGCTGCCTTCAGCCTCCCGATCACCCATTCGTGATCCTTTAATTTTTGGTTGTATACATTCAGCAATACTTATTGGCTACCCACCTGTCTTCCCCCTAGGAATCCTGTGTTCTGGTAACCATCTTTCTGGATCTCTGCGGAGCGGGCCCTCTGACTGCCATGCTGACCTTGTCATTCATTAGGATAATTGCACCCACCTTGCTTTTAGCAGTTAAGTGCTGCTGTCTGGCCTCTTAGTGTTAGGGACCCTGTCATCCCTGTTGCTATCAGAGAGCCCAGTCTAGATCAGCATTTTTCTGCCATCAGCTCTAGCCTACAGAAGAGAGAGCCACCACTGAGCATCTTGCTGATGCTGGGCCCCTGTGCCTCCCTCCCCCACAGAACACGGTCTCCATGTAGGGTTTCTGGCCTTGGCAGTGTAGCCAGGGTAGTATGCCCACTTCCCTGAGAGTCCTGGCCCTTCTAAGAGCCATTGTGTTAACACTTCCCAGGACGCTTGCCAGGGTCTTAGATCCTGTGTCATGGCAGGGTCCTCTCGTATTGAGAAACTCTCCCTTAACCGACTTAGTGTCCCCCATCCCCACCCCCAATCCACCACCCTCAGAATCCAGGCCTGTAGTTAACCTCTCGTTCCTGTGTGCACGCTGGCTCAGTCCTGCAGCCCCTTGGCATTAACAGTGACTTGACTCTAGTTTCTGGCCTGGTGGTCAGGAAAGGAGATGGGGATGAATCCTGAGCGGGGAACGTACATACTGCCGTTTCCGGATCATGTTGAAGCCTACCATAGGGAGCAGTGCATCACACCTACAGGCCCAGAGGGCTCAGGACAGTCTGAGGATTCAGGTTTTCAAGCGCATCGTCCTGATGTCTCCCCTCCAAGTCTGATGGCCCATATTCCCAGTCGGAGCCCTGATTTAGGCATGGCAGATTTATCAGGGTTGAGAATGCAGCCTTCCTGGAGCTCCACTACCCTTTTATAGGAGTCCCGGGTCTGATGCTCCGCTTTTCCTGTGCGTCCCCTGCAGCAGATGCTAGTGTCTTTGTACGTTCCCAAGGCAGGCCTCTGATCTTCATGCTTCAGTTGATGATTAATCGTTCTCAGCCTCTCTTTGTCTTCCTCCAGCACATCGATTGTACCCACTGGCAGCCAGTGCATCCTAATCTCCTAGTTACTACTCCCCTGGAACCTGTCAAATACCTGTGGTATTGGCCCCTACCAATGTCCCATCCCAGTTCACCATAGTGAACGGTCTAGTTGTACCGCTTCAGTGTGGGCTGTGAGTGCCTCACCTCCCACCAAACGTGGGGTTCTCGGTGCCACCTCTAAAGTCTCATACTCACTTCTGCTTCCCAGAGCTACTTCTGAAGTCAGTTCCTTAGGGTGAGTTCCCTGGGAAACTAAAACTTTGAGATTTGCATACAGGAAATTTTTTTGGGGGGAGGTGCTTTGAGGAATAACACCTGTAAGAGAGGGAGGGGATCAGGACTGGGCAAGGGGAGAGCTTGAACTACAATGCATTTGTAGAGGAGCCTCAGTCAGTTCCCCAGGGAGCTCTGGAGTGGTCCCAGATTGGGGCAGGGGGCCTGGCTTTGGTACTTTCACACTGGATGTGGGTTACTTCTGCAGAGGGGTAGGGCCTCGGGCTTTCAGCTCTGAGCAGTTTCTGGAGAGAGACAGCTGGTGGGAATACTGTGTAAATTGGTGAGTCTGGTGAGTCATCTGAGAATATTTATCAAATGACTTTAAAATATGTACCTTCTTTGATCTAGAAATAACCTTTCTAGGACCTTATCCTAAGATGATGATTGGAGCATAATCTATAATAATGAAAAATGGGCACTTCTAAATATTCAAGGAGAGAGGATTGGTTGAATAAATATTGATATATCTATACAATACTTTCTGTATCTGGTTTTGACATAGAAAAATATTAATGATTTATTATTAAATGAAAAAGGCAGGTCACAAAATAGTATGTATAATCCAGATCTCAGTAAAATATGCATATAAAAATGTCTTAAAGGATATGAACCAGAATTTGAATAGTGGTTATTTCTAGTAAGGTATGGCCTAATACAGTTTTTAATCTGTATCAGAAGTCAGTAAATGACAGCACTTGTTTTTAAAGCCTGCAAGCTAAGAATGGTTTTACATTTTTAAAAGGGTTGTTAAAAAAAGAATGTATGACAGAGACCATCTAGTCTGCAAAATACTAAAATATTTACTCTCTGGGCCTTTACAAAAAAAGTTTGCGGACCCCTGATCTATATCTTTTAGTTTTCTGCAGTGAATAAAACAATGTTAAAAATGTAAGACAAACAAAAAAGATTTATGAACATTTCCATAGCATAATGGTTTAAAGTAGATCAGCTGGAGAATCGGTAAAGACGCCAAGGGAAAGCTCATAAAATGAAGAGTGGAATGACGTGAGTACAGAGGAGTGTGTGCACAAGGACATGCACAATTGCTAGAAGTGAATCAGAAATTTGGTCCTGGGCTTCCTAGTGGCCAAAGCAAGACTATATCCATCATCGATGTATCTACAGCACCTAGCTGCTCAAGAGAAGTATGCTAAATTTTCCTTGGCTCAGGTAACATCACCTCGGAAGCTGTAATAAAGTCAGTTTTTGGTGTGACCATATTTGGAGTATTTTGCCCAGAGGGAGAATAAATTGGGGTCCCACAACTTGAATGTGTGTGGCTTAGTGATCACTATGAGCCACAGCTGTTACCACGTGGCATTCATCAGGTCCAAGGTTGCCCCCAGATCCCCAAGTTAGGGTGTCTTCCTTCTGCGTTACTGGAATAAAGTACTCGGTACATATAGCCCTGAAGGATACTGTCACTGGTACTCTGGGAGAGCCATTTTTAGGGTGCCTCGTTGAAAAAAGAAAGGCTCTTTGTGTGACAGATGCTGGTTCTGCCTTTGTGGGGCTGACAGAGTGATGGATTGGAACAAGCACTTGTCTTCACGTGAAGAGTCTGCTGTGAGGCAGGTCCTGGTAACACCAGCTGATGGGGAAAGCTAGCCTGTTTTACTTGTGTCAGACAATTCACTCCAGCATTCATTCATGGAACAAGGAGGCATAAGGTTCTCCACCAGGGCTGTGCATACAGAATTCCTGGGAAGCTCTGTAAATAAATAGCATTGTCCAGGCTCCACTCAGACTTGGTAAGTCAGAATCTTCTGGGGTGGGGCCCCAGGCCTGTGTATTTCTGAATATCTCCTTGGGTGATTCTGATGTGCATCTCCAGTGGAAAAACCACTGGTGCTGGACCCTGGGTTTGGAGTTTGCACCCTGATTGCCTTACTTATTGGTTACAGGACTGTGGGTGAATGACTAACCTCTCTGAGCCTCAGGTTTCTCATCTACAAAATGGGTTAAAAGGAATAGAGGTAAAGCACCTAGCATGATGCTTAGTACACAGTCAGTGATGAGTAACAGTTGTCGTGACTATCATGGTCAGAATCATCATTAGCATTGAGTTGGCCGAATTGGCCCTTACCCTGGATCCTGGTTCTAATTACTCAACACTGGTCTCTTTTGTGGTCATGTCTTTTTCATAACCCCTTCCCCAAGAATGGAGTCTCTTCTTTGTATCTGAATCCCTGACCTGGGGCCTCAGTGCCTTGCGAGGTTGCAAATTGAGGAGCATACAGGGGCCGGCAGGCACTGGGCAGGTAATATAAATGAGTGAGGACAGCAGGGATAAGAGAAATCGACACAGACACACTTTGTGAATTGCACCTGTTGGAATAGTTTTTAATTCTGATAAGAAATAGGCTGTTTCTATTTTTCTTGGAAACATGCAGTCTTCTTGGTTTATGTTTTGTTTTCCCACTTTTAATAAAGACGTTGGTACAGAGAAATACTTCTTCACCGTAGAAACGCAGCATTGCGAGTGCAGTGATCAATATCAGCTGACGCTTACTGCTGGGTAAAGATGAGTGGTCATGGGGACATGGTGGATGGGAGAGCCCTGCCCAGCCAAAGGGCACTGGCTACTCAGCTTCAGGTGGTCATTCCCACATGGGAGGGCGGCCCAGTTTGGCCAGATCTACTACAGATGTTTCAAGAAAAGCCAGAAATTTGGATTTTTAAAATCTTGGCTCAGTTTTTGAAAATGGTACTCTATGGGACAAACAAGATATTTTAAGGTTGAGTTTGGCCCAAGAGCTACCAGTTTGCAACCTGTGATCCGGCATCCAAGCACTGCTTGGTCTTGCCAGTACCCTTAACCCACCTACCTGTTAACAGACCTCCCAACTGTTGTCTGATTCTTGTCTGGGTCTCCCTATATTTCATGTTTCCATAACCAGTTCACAGTGCTCTGCCCTCCCACTGGGACATCCTCATTCTGAAATGCACATGTCTCTCTTCTGATAGGTTTTCTTAAGAATGGATGAGATGAGTTAAGGCATAGCTGGTAATTGGCTCACTGTTCTTTGGCAATGGAAAAACATTCCTTGCCAATAATTTCTCTCAACACTTTTCCAGGCAAAGCAACATACGGGGTAATTATTTTTAGATCAGAAATAATTTGGGTGTTATAATGTCAGTGTACGTAAACCTGGTAAGATTATAGGAAGGTTTTAAAATGAGTTTTGAAACTAGTGACATATAAATTAAATGTTGAAGTACTTGCCCACTTATTACTCAAAATATCAGCTCAACTGTTTTTTCTTCTCTTCATAATAAGACGGCAACACGGGGCTGGGCCGAGCCCAGTGATGGAGCGTGTTGAGTGTGATCGCAGCACCTCGCTCTCTACTCCCTGGCTGTGCATTTCCATCAGGGTCCCCCCTCCTGGGGTATGGCCCCACCATCCATCTGTTTTTTGCAAGCTGGAGGCTAGAGGTCATCCTTCACACCCCTTCCTCCTCTCCACTATATCCCTCCTACATATCTCCGGGATCCATTTACTTCTCCTCGCCTCTGCCCTGCCCTGCTCCTGGCCACCACCATGCAGCTCTTTGGCAGCTGCACTGACCTTCTGCCTCCCTCTATCCACTTTGACCCACTCTCAGTTCATTCCCTACACTGGAGCCAGATAAGATTTCCAGAATCGAAGTGAATAACTCACCTCCTTGCTTAGGACCCCTCGCCCCCAGTGGCTCACATGGCCCTCCAGATAAAGACCACAATCCTTCACAGCACTTTTAAGGTCCTGCATGGACCAGTCCCCACTTAATCCCCATTCTTCTCTCTTACCTCAGTCCCCTTGCGCTTGGCACTCTGGCCTCTATACCTTGTTTTAGGTCTTGGTACATGCCACGTAGTTCCTCTTCATGCAGCACCCTGCTGCCCACTGCCCCTTGTCTGGTGAACCCCAACAACATCTTTCAGAGCTCAGCTCTGACCCCACTTCCTCGGGGAGCCTACCTTGGCCCTTCTCATCAGGTACTTCTCTTTTTGCTCTCTGTTCTTTAACGACCCGTACTTCTCCGTAATACTCATCAGCTTGCAACTGCCCGCATATCTGTGTAACTCTTAGACTCATACCTGTTTTCACCACCAGTACATTCGCTCCATATCAGCACGTTGTTGAGCCTACACTGTGTGGCACACAGAAAGCACTCAATAAATATTTGTTGAGTGAGTGAATGATGGTGAAAACGATATGCTTTCTGCCCCCTGTCGTGGCCCTCACAGGAGCTCGCACCTTGCAACAGACCACAGTGCTGGCAGCGAGAAGGGCCATGATGGAGCGGTGCCTCGGCTGCAAGGGGCCCAGAACGGCACTCAGCTCTGTTTCCGTGGTGCCTGGTGAAGAGTGGGCACCAAAGGTGGCCTGTGCTATGCACGAGCGCCCCACCAGTCTCCATGGGTCTGCTCTCCCCAGCGACTGTGGCTCCGGGTCTGTGCACATGCCGCGCGGGCACACGAGAGGGACGGGTATGGCTCTACGATGGAAAGCCCACTGAATTTGGAGTCTGAAAACCAGAATGTAAGACCCAGGGCCGTCCCAGATGAGCTTTGTGACCTTGAGTGTAATCCCTCCGATCTCCATTTCCTTGCGGATGAAATGGGAATACAGAATACACTTAAAGGGCTTAGTACCTGGCATATCACATGCATGCGATAATGTTAGAGCTCAGTTTCTCTGTGTGTGGATCCCCTTCCCATCTGACCGGGAAAAAAGATAGTTTTAACTATTTATGACACTGAAGACTAGTATTTTCCATGGCCTCGGCCTAGCAATGGAGACAAGTAAATATATGAGGGGTGTGCGTGTGTGTGTACCTCTTCACTGGAAACCCCTAGGGAACCTCTTTAGGCATGGAGGAGAGAGGCTGTGGGGACAGCCACCAGGGACAGAGGGATGACTTCATATCCTGGTGGCCTTTGAATTAATATCCAGGAAGAAGAGTTAGAAGTGTCCCCTTTTAGAGCTGGGACAGAAAGGGGGGAGACCGTTGAAGATAGCTCATTCTACCTGGGAACTTCAAAAATTGCATTCTTTAGATCTTGGGCTAGTTTAGTCACTTTTCCCAACCAGTATTTACTGTGTGTTCCATTTATGCCTTCATGTTTGTGCCAATGGTAGTTTTATTTCTGCCATTTATGTAAAGAAAAGGAAGTGTCCCATCTCGTAGGTGAAGAAGGCTAGAGAATTTGAGAAAAGGATTCTGTTGTCTTTGCGGCTGCTTCAGAAACCTTGGCTGCACTTTAGAACAGCTGAGGAGTTTAAAAAAAACAAGATGCCTGGGGCCACCCCAGACCAATTAGGTCAGTATCTCTGGAGGTGGGGCCCTGGCATTTGGTGCTTTTCAGATCTCCCCTGGTGATGTGAATGTGCCGCCAGGGCTGAGCATCCCGGCTCCTGGGGAACAGGACTGGAAAGCCTGGCTGTTCAGACCTTAAAGCCACCTGGTAAGGCCACCTGGTGGCCGTTCTTCTGACCTGCAGTGCCTGGAAGAGGACCCACAACCTCAAAATGTAAACCTGGAAGAGGAGAGTGAGAATTCCCACTCACCTAGGAAACACTAGTGGAAAGGCTTTAGCCTAATTGAGGGAGATTGGTAGGAAGTGGGTTCTGGGCTCACTTTGAAGGAGAGGAGGACAGAAAGAGCGAGGCTTTGTGTTTGGGAGCAGGAGAAAGGTGGCTGCTTGGAGTGGGGGCGAGGGGGGAGGGGAACAGGACAGCTTCGTAGCCACAGATCCAGGTTTCTGTCGTGATTCTGAGGCCAGCGGCCACGAGAGACTCACTAAACTCTCTGGGACTCGGATCCTCATCTCTAAAATGAGGTTAATTCAGATGAAAAGTGCTCTCCGACCGTGAGGCTATTGACTCCTGTAGCACCTTTGATGGATGAGCGATCGGAAGGCCTGAGTTGGAGCCAAGAATGCAGAGGGAAGATTCGAGGGAAGATCTGTGTGCCTTTCCATATTCCTTAGGTCTTGGGACTGGAATTAACCAAAGATGACACTAACCAGCGGTCATCCTACAGCAGTGGTGTGTCAGGAACCATTCTAGACCATTGAGAAACTATTTGACCTTATTTTGTGATGGAAACTTACAAACATACAGTGGGCAGAATAGTATGAAGGGCCCTACGTACCTGTCACACAGCTTCGACAATTATCACCCTGGGGCCAGTCCTGTTTTATGACTGTTCCAATCCTCTTCTTCCCCTCATACCTTATTATTTTGAAGCTAATCTCACAACTTAAACAGTTTCATTTGTAAATGTTTTTGTTGATACCTCTTAAAGATAAGGGCTCTTGAAAACCGTTACCACATCTTAAAAAAAAATCAGCATTAATTCCTTAATATTGTAAAATATCCAGTCAGGATTCACATTGCCGGTTGTTTTGTAAATGTCATGCATTTTTTAGCTTACTTTGAACCAATCCCACATGTTGTGATTGGTTGATACGTTTTTTCAGCATCTTTTAAATAAATTATAGTAAAATGTACCTCACATTTTAGGCCATTAAAAAAAAATTTTTTTTATGTTTATTTATTTCTGAGACAGAGAGAGACAGAGCATGAGAGGGGGAGGGGCAGAGAGAGAGGGAGACCCAGAATTGGAAGCAGGCTCCAGGATCTGAGCTGTCAGCACAGAGCCTGACGCGGGGCTCGAACTCACAAACTGTGAGATCATGACCTGAGCCGAAGTCGGTCACTCAACCGACTGAGCCACCCAGGCGCCCCTAGGCCATTTTTAAGAGTATAGTCCAGAGGCATTAAGTTTACTTACATTGTTGTGCAACCATCACCACTGTCCATCTCTAGAACTTTTTTGTTATCCTTGCCCGAAAGTCTATTCTATAAGCTCTCAGTGGGACCTCAGAAGGTCACTTTCTCTTTGGGATCTTACAGGACCAAACTTGGTGACCACTAGGCCTTTCCATTTGTGACATTCAAGGATGCTTGGACGCTAATAAACTTATGAATTTTTTTTTTTTTAACAAAGACGAAGGCTCCACTTGTCTCTGAGATATAAAGGAGGCCTTAAGTTAGATTTCTGAAAAAAAGAACGTGTCTCAGCACCACTCTGCTTTCTGTCTTTATGAATTTGACTACTCTGGGTACCTCATATAAGTGGAATCATACAGAATTTGTCTTTTGTGACTGGCTTATTGCACTGAGCATAATGTCTTCAGGGTTCATCCACATTGCAGCTTGTGTTAGAATTTCATTTCTTTTTATGGCCGAATAATGTTCCATTGTATTTATATCCCACATCTCGTTCATGCATCCATTGGTGGACACTTGTGTTGCCTACACCTTTTGGCTGTTGTGAATAATGCTGCTGCGAACATAAATGTGTGAATAACTCTGAAAACATCTTTTAATCGGTAGGGTCCCCCTTCATCTCCTTCCTTCCACTCTTCTTTTTTCTCCTTGCAATTTATTTGATAATGAAACTGGGTCATTTGTCCTGTAGTGTTCCCCACTATCTGGGATTTTGCTGATGACCTCATTAACTTTTGGGCTGGTGAAAGTATTTTAAAATTTATCAATTATATTGTACTTCTTCTATGCCAGGCACGATTCTAGGTATTTAAAAAACACCAACTGAGTTAACCCTATGAGGTAAGTAGTATTCTTTTAACCCCCATTTTAAAGATGGGGAAACAGGTTAAGTAGGGTTTGACTCATTGACCCTGGGTCACCCAATTAGCATGGGGTGTGGAGCAGAAAACTGTCCCTGGTCATTTAGTTGGATTATGCTACACTGCTACTCAAACAAGGGGGTTAGTTAGCTAAAATGAGGCCATTATCTTGATTCTTGGGGAAACAAGACCGAAACATTGGAAAAATCAACAAAAAACACCATAGAAAATACAAGCGGAAATTCAAGTCGGCAGAGGGATTATTGCAAGACCACACCTGATTATCTTCCAAATGAGTCTGGTGTTCTGGCAATATCCGAGGGGAGAGACCCCCTCTGAGCCCTCACTGAAGTCATTGTAGATCCAGACATATGAACCACCACAGAGTATTTTGTTAGCGTAGCTGTGAATGCTTATTGTTGGAGAAGATATCCAAAATAGACGGTCATAGTATTCAGCAGAAATGAAGCAAGGTAAATGGCTGCCTTTTTTTTTTCTTTTGTTTTTTTTGATAGTCCCTGGATGTCCCCTTTCCAAGAGCTTCATCTGTTGTTGTATTTGTAAGGTCTATGCTTATTTTTGAAACAATACAACACTATTTTGGGAAACGGAGAAGGAAATCATTAATCCCACCTCGCCATCATGTCTATATTTCTCAGTCCATTTTTCCTGTAGGCATAAAATATATTATTTTTCTAGTTGTTGCAGTGCTATAAAACTGAGAGTCTTCTTTCTAAGTGTCTGAAACCTTAGTGTCTGAGCTTGTGAATTGAAAGGAAAGCATTTCCCTTCTTTTGCTGCTGTTTGTATCCCATTTCTTTGGTTAGTTTTGGGTAAAAGAAGAAACCTAGGCATTGTGGAGGGTTCTTTTGTAGCCTTGAGATTCCTGGGAAGGACCGTGAATACAGCTGGAGGCAGAGGGCTGTGGTGAAAAGGCACTGCCCAGGGTCCAGAGCTCCACCCTTCTCCCGCCACCTCTCAGCAGGACTTCGGAAGGTCACTACCTCTTTGGGATCCTACAGGGTCAGACTGGGTGACCACTAGGCCTTCCAGCTTTGACATTCAAGGATAGTAATAAAATCATGAGGTTTTTTTTTTTTTTTTTTTTTTTTTTTTTAACAAAGAAGAAAGCTGCATTTGTCTCTGAGCTGTGAAAGAAGCTTTAAGGTTATATTTCTGAAAAGAACACATCTTTTGTTGGAGAAAAATTGGTCAAATTGAGTCCTCCTGACTGGAGAGTTAAATCACTTAGATTTAAATCAAATCTACCAGCCCTGTCCTGTCGTCACTGAGAGATGAATCAGGAGAAATCTACCTTTGAAACTGACCTGGATTCTGAGACATCCATCATTTTTTAATGGACCTTTAGGATGTGGACTTTCCTTTGGGCTCTGTGTTTGCTGTGGATGCCTGTGAGTGAGGAAAAATGGTAGCTGGCACGACCTATTTAAAAAGAATCATATTTAGGAAAATGGAAAATAACTCAGATGCCTAGAAATTGGGAAATGATTAAGATTATTACCAGGTATCAATTCTTTGGGGTCATCCAAAAGGTGGAATATCAATCCTGGAAAGAATGTAAAGATACTCTCGTCTGGCTGGATGCCAGACTGGGTGCGTCCCAGCGCCTGGGGATTGGGAGTCATTAAATATTCAGATTTCCACTCTCAAGAGGTGGGTCTGGGTGAGGCCAGATTGTGATGCTAACTGAGCAGGGTTTAGGAACCCCTGATCTAGTCCAAACCCACCCCTTGGCAGAGGAGGAAACCGACTCAGAGAGAGGGCACGGGAGGAGTTACCCTGGTGCAGAACCAGGCCTGGAGAAGAGCTCTCGAGCCCACATCATACCCCCCTCGCCGTGGCAGACATGGAGGTGATGCCAGAACGTGGAGATGCATTATGAAAGTGCTCTCAAGTGATAGAAGTGTATCGTGTGTGATTATAAACATCAAAATAAGGAGAGAGGAGGGAAGGGGGCTTAGAGAAATAGTCCTGTATTTGGGTGCCATCACCGTCAGCTGCTTTCTTTCCTGATGTTCCTGGGAACTTGCTTGGGCGGGGGGGGGGGGGGGGGGGAGAAAGCATTTAAAAAATAATTGACATTTCAACTCACAAGGTAAGAATGAACATTCATTCTTACATAAGCGAAGTGGTTCTTGAATAACCGAGATCTCCTTCTCAGTGACCAACCCCCACGCCAAGGCCAGCACCCAGGGTAATGAGGTCAAACATTTTAACATCATTTAGGTAAGAACTTTTACATTTATTTAACTTGTGAACAAAAGATGGGATTGGAGACCTTATTACCCTCTTGTCTTTCTTCTCAGTGTAATTAACCTAATTCTCCCTCCTGTTGGTGGAGCGAAGAAGGGAAAGTAGGTGGCCTATTCATAAAACTGGCACACCCAGCCCTCTGGGCGTCCAGGGTGGGGAGGGCACAACTTTTATGACACTCCTGCTGGGTGACAGGCATGTGGCCAGGTGTGGATTTCAACAATCTCCCAGGCCCCTGTTATTCCCAGATGAGGAAACCCAGAGAGTCAGAGGGATTATGGCACTTGCCGGAATCCCAGAGCTGGTGTGGGGTAGAGCTGAGATCAAACCTGGGGCCATCTGTTTCCAAAGCCCTCTATGTATTTTCTGTTGGCTGCTCGCACATCTCCTGGGCAGAGCTTTCTCTGGTGCAGATTGGTTGGGCCCAGAGGAGGAGTTGGGGAAAGAATATGGCAGGCCCCAGAGATGCTTCTCTGGCATTATCAGCTACCCATAAACTTATTGAATTTCTGTGTCAGGTGCTAGAAGGCAGCGTTCTCAACAGGCAGCCACCCAGCCTCTGCTTGACATTCCTGATGATGGGGGACTCAGTCCCTTAAATAAAGCCTTTTCTGAGATGGGAGCTCTGTAGGACAGGGACTGGATCTGATTCTTCTAGCATCCCCAGCACATTACCTCTGTTTGTTCAACATGTTTGGGAGCATCTCCTATTGCAGGAGGAGTATTACTCCTTCTGTTGCACAAAATGTTCTCTCTGCCTCTTCTATTCATTGTGTCTGGGACACACTATGGGTGCTCCCTGGATAGGAAGTCAAGAGACCTGGATTCTAGTTTTTTGAGAGGGTCACACGACCATTCTGAGCCTCACTTTCCCTATAAATAAAACAGTATTGCTAGTATTACTGATGGCTGAGGGCCTGTCTTGGATGCCTATGCGGCCAGATGGGTGTGAGAGGTTCCTCTTGGAGATAGTCCTCAGAGAACCCTCCCAGCCTTGGGACCCTGTGCTATCCAGTGCCAGGCAATACGCTTTAGTCCACATTGCAATACCAGAGAGATAGTCTCATGCAACATATAAATAGGGGCCAGAGAAAATGTCACCCCAAACCAGCTGAGCCAAGAATTTCTGATGTTCTTTTTTTAAATTTATTTTATTTTTATTTTTTATATGAAATTTATTGTCAAATTGGTTTCCATACAACACCCAGTGCTCATCCCAAACAGGTGCCCTCCTCAATACCCATCACCCACCCTCTCCTCCCTCCCACTCCCCATCAACCCTCAGTTTATTCTCAGTTTTTAAGAGTCTCTTATGGTTTGCCTCCTTCCCTCTCTGTAACTTCTTTTTTTTCCTTCCCCTTCCCCATGGTCTTCTGTTAAGTTTCTTAGGATCCACATAAGAGTGAAAACATATGGTATCTGTCTTTCTCTGTGTGACTTTTAAAAAAAAATTTTTTAATGTTTATTCATTTTTGAGAGCGAGACAGAGAGTGAGTAGGGGAGGGGCAGAGAGAGAGGGTAGACACAGAACTCAAAGCAGGCTCCAGGCTCCACTCCACCAGCACAGAGCCCAATGCAGGGCTCAAACTCACGAACCATGAGATCATGACCTGAGCTGAAGTTGGATGCTTAACCGACTGAGCCACTCAGGCTCGCCTCTGATGTTCTTTCAAATGATAAGCTTTAGGGTTTTTGAGGATGTGTCGGGTCTCTAGGACCACACACCTCCAGGTTACATGACACGCTGTGGGACTCACAGACTCAGCATATTATGGTGCTCATAGTTATGATTTTTAACAGCAAAAAGAGACAAAGCAAAGTCAGCAAAGGAGAAGGGTATAGAGGCACCTGGGTGGCTCAATCTGTTAAGTGTCTGACTTTGGCTCAGGTCATGATCTCGCAATTTGTGAGTTTGAGCCCCACAATTCTCTCTCTCCCTCTCTCTGTGCCCCTGTCCCAGTCTCTCTCTCTCTCAAAATAAATAGGTAAACTTAAAAAAAAAAAACAAACCAGGAAGGATTGCAAGGTGAGGTCCAGAGGAAACCAGGCACAAGCTTCCAAGAGCCTCTCCCAGAGGATCACACATGACTTGTGACAACACGTGAAATGCCATCTACCAGGGAAGCTCATGACAGACTCAGTGCCCAGGGTTTTTGCTGGGGGCCAGTCACATAGCACATAGCAAAATTCCAGAGTCTCAGAAGGAGAGCAGGCATGCAGCATAGACCACGTTGTTTGTACGCTCTGGGCACAGCGAGCCACCCTTACCAGTTCTGTAAACGGCGGGAACCCTCCTGAAATCCATTTTTCCAGACACCAGCCAATGGCCAGCCTCACAAACAGTCCTTACTCAGGATATAGTCTCAGGTCTCCTCCGTTAACCCTTTTCTGCACAGAGAAAGTGTTGCACAGTGGTCCTCAGTGGGGACCCTGGAGCCAGACTGGCTGGGTTCACATCCTGGCCTGCCATTTAACTTTTCTGTGCCTGTTTCCTCCTCTGCAAAATGAGGATAGTAGTACCCACCTCAGTAGGGTTGAGGATTGAATGAGTTAGTCTCTGTGAAGTGCTTGAACCGTGCCTGGCACATAGAAAGTGCTGAGTAACACGAGCTTGGCTGCTATTATTATTACTATTTTCATTGTAATTTAAGGTTCTGTCATGCTAAATACACATGCTTGGATGCAGTAAGGGAGCTTCCCAAAGGAACTGTACTCATTGTAACCAGAAATGTCTTGGCCATGCTGTGCCTGGTCCTAGCCAGGGCTGGGGATCATGGCTTTTCCATACAGAGGGGCATTTTGAGCCTGTGGGTGGGATGGGGACTCAGTTCCTGCTGGTCTCCTGCGCACTGGAGAATTCACATTGGAGAAAATCCTCGTGGAGGGGGCTGACGGCGGTGGGAAGGGCTGAAGGTTCAGAGTAGCTGTCCAGCAACCTGACAGCAGTGATGAAAGGAACGGGACCACCTTCTAGCTTCACCCACATGTGGTGGGAAGAGCACCCGCCCGGCTTCGAGTTCCAGCAATGCCACTAGTTTGCTGAGTGACCTCGGGCTAGTCGGCCCCTCCTCAGGGCTGGACAGGATGTTCCTCAGTCCCCCAGCTCTAACAAACTGTGTTTCTAGGGGCCTCACTGGAGCTGAATCTGGGTTAATATGCCGGCAAGTTCTGAGGTCCCGGTGTTAGAACCCAGGGTTCCTTTGAGACTGACCCAGGCACCCCAGACACGCTTCGGTTGCTGGCCTCCTTTCCCACAACCTAGACCTTTCTGCTCTTTGTTGTCCACACTCTGTGTCTGTAATAGCCAACCACGTCTCTTTTGGAAGTCAGCGTTATGACTGGGCTGGTGACCAGTGTCTGGGGCTGCCGGCGGCCAGGAACCAGAGTGGCTTGGGACATGTGTCTGGATGGTGCTCCGTCTCCTCTCTCTAGACCCTTTCTTTTCCCTACTGAGTGCCACCAGTGGGGAGGTCCCCAGGTGACAGTGCACTGAGGGACGTGAGGCAGGCTGCAGTGGAAGGGATTTGGGGTTGCAAGTGACAGAAACTGTTTAGGCTGACTTCAGCAGAAGAAAGATTGATGGGGTGGGAACAAAATCATTCAGAGGCTTTGAGGAATGCTGGCTCCAGAGGCTCAGACAATGGCACCAGGACCTGGTTCCCTTCTTCTCTCCCCTTTTCATTCTGTGTTAGCTACATTCTCTTGTAGCTGTTCTCCTCTTGGTGGGAAGATGGCAGCCAGCAGCTCTCAGCCACAGGGATTCTTTGTGCCAACAGAGCAAACACAAGTCCCCGGATTGCACCTCAGCGACCCACTTGGGGTCATTGCCCATCTCTGCCCCCATCACTGTCGCCACAGGGATAACACAGTGGCTCACAAAGACTGAGAGCAGAGGAAGGATGTTCCCCAAGGAGAATATAAGCTCTGTTACTAGGAAGCTGAGGGCATGGGTGTTGAGCTAATTCGGTCCCTCCCTCTAAGGAGCTCACTGCCTTATTGGGGGAAGCAAACAGAAGTATCAAAAGGGGCCCTGACTAAAATAAAGGCAGAATGGAGTTTCTGAGCAATTAAAATCTTTATAGCAATGCATTTCAAGAACAAAGGTAGAAAAAGGAATGTCTACTACCTAAGTAGAACCATGACGCCTGTGTGTGTGTGTGTGTGTGTGTGTGTGTGTGTGTGTGTGTGTAGGAGCCTAGGGCAGAGCATACGATTTCATGTCCTTCTCTGTCACTGTTCCATCCATAGCCTTTGGACACTCACTCTGCCCCTTCACACCGCCCTGACAACCCCCATCTGCCAGGATCTTGCAGCAGTGACCGCAGGAGGGGGTGCATGAACACCCCAGCTCCCTCACCCCCAGAGTCCCCAGCAGATTGAGTCCAGGTGCCACAGCAGGAACCTGCCGCAGAGCACCCCGGATTGTTGCAGTTCTTTTTCTGTTTCACCTCTCCGTTTCCTTACTGGTGCCTTTTGGGGCTACCTCCCAAATAAACATCCTCATCTCAGGGGCTTCTTCTGGGAGAAACCCGCTAAGACAGTGTGGATGAATGAGTAGGATTTGGGTGGATGGAGGCAGCTAGAGGGGAGGGGAAGAGGAGGCCGTGCGGGAGGGGGTGGAGAGGAACAGTGAGCCCAGCACAGAGAAGAGAAGCAGTGAATTCAGTTTGGCCCAAACGGCGCTTTTCAAACCTTTTTGACTGTGATCCATAGTAAGATGTGCATTTTACGTGATACAGTACATTCACACCTACACACACACACACACACACACACACACACACACACACACACACATGCACACCCCAGAAACAGAATTTCCATGAAATAGAAACTTCCTATGTGCAGTTCACTCTGGTATTTCATATCCTATTCTATCTTATTAAAAATTCCTGGTTAGGACTCACTAAATTAATTAATTTGATGCCCCACTAATAGGGTGGGAATCTGTGGTTCACTGGGCTAGAGAAACATAAGAATGAGAGCAGTGGGTGACGAGGGAGAGCTAGGTTAGACCAGACCCCAGAGGGGCCTGAATGTCAGGCCTAAATATTTACTCTTGGATCTGGAGCTGTTGCAGGCTTTTGAGCAGGGTTGTGATAAGTTTCTAGCTGGGCTTCTGGAAGATTATTGTGGCAGTGTGGGGACACAGAGAGCAGCGAGGAGCCTGTTGCCATGGTCCAGCTTAGAGGCTGCAGGACCTGTGTTAGGGCTGCGGCAGGGGGATGGAGAGGCACGAGCAGATGGTGGGGCCCGTGCCCTTTGGCGGCTAATTGGACGTGAAGACGGAGAATGGGGACAAGGAGGCAGCGGGGTCCCAGGCTGGCTCACTGGGCAGAGGGTGAGGCCATCACCTTCCTTGGCTCCTGATGAACTATTTATCAGGGCATGAGACTTTCATTAGTATTATTCTGGTCTGAGAGTCTAGAAATGTCATCAAGGACTTGTTGAGCGGTCAGGCGGCTCGTACTTAGTGCTCCCAGGGCTGCCATAAGTGGGAAAAGCCGCGTGCTGGAGGAGCCTTGATTCCTGACGGGTCCCATTCTGGCCGGTCTTCACCGAGCCGCTCTTCTCCTCTGGGGTGAGGCCATCGGGACCCCCCCAGCCCATCGACCTACTTACTACACAGTTAACACCGCCGGGCCGAGGGGCCGGGTGGGGCTGTGTTCCGGCCTTTCATTCACAAAAAACGTACCTGGCCAGGACCCACTGGAGGTTGCTAATTTGGTGCGTGTCCTAAGGGGCTCATGGTCTCGTTGGAGGAGCTGACACAGAAGCACACAGAAACATGTAACAGTGGCTCCGGCCAAAAGGAGGGCACAATGGAGTCCCTGCGCTCTTAACGTTTGGCAATGATTTTTATGAACAAAGAGGAAGGAAGGAAGGGAGGGCTGGCGTGTGTCAAGTGTGCACTAGTTGCTTCATTTACAATGGATGGTTTAGGTCTGATGATAATTCATTTGCCGTTTTATGGATCCCTGGAGCTGACCACCCCACCCCTGCCATCAAAATCGTGTGTGCGACTGTGTTTGTGGTATATGTGGTGTGTGTGTGTGTGTGTGTGTGTGTGTGTGTGTGTATGTTGTACTACAACAGATCATTGGGTCCCATCCCAGATCTAATGATTCAGATACTGTGGGGGGGGGAGGGGGTGGAGGGAAGAGGGGGAAGGCCCCAGAACCTGCCTCTTGGTCCCCAGGGTATTCTTATGTGTGCTCGGGTATGAGAATCACTGAGGAGGTAGGCCTTAATACCTTCATTTTACAGAGGAGGTCAAGCTCAGTCTGTGAATATCTTACTCCAAGTCCCATGTGTCCCAGATGTACTGATCTGCCAGTGGTTTCCCCATGTCTCAGAACCCCTGAGTCTCTGCAGTGTGGTTCCTCCCACCTTGCATAGCCTGCCACTCAGATGCAGCCGCCTCCAGGAAGTCTTCCAGGATGCATCCTTGCCCTCTCTCTTCTCCAGTGGGTTAGACTTCTCTCTCCTCTGGGCTCCCAAAGCACACAGCTTGCTCTGGGTCTAGGATGATCCTTGTCTGTCTGTTGCCCTGCCCTGCCCTTCCCCTGCCCCGAGAGCATCTCTCACCCTCCTTATATGCCCAGAATCTGAAACATGGTGGGACTGTTCTGTTGGTGATCCCTCAGCATCATTCCAGGAGTGACAGATTCTGACTGGCAGCGAGCAGTGCCTCAGGGCAGTTTCCTGGAGGAGGGTATTTGAGCTGAGCCTTACGGGATGCGGAGAAAATTGGGGTAATCTGCCCGTGTGCTACGAGCAGGATTACTCAGTATTCGTAGTTAACAGCTTAGTGTGGGCAGCAGGGCAAGCCGCGTAGTGTCTGTGACTAATAGTGTCTGCTTTCTAGCCCCAGGCTCCCAGGAGGTTAGGGGATTCAGTTCCGCTCAGCACTCATTACGCGAGCACCAGCCACTGGGTGCCCGAGATACCTCCAATCCAAAGGTGAATAAGGTCTTGCTTCTGCTCTTGGCAAGGGGTGTTTTGGCCATTTTCAGGAAATTACTATCAAATCGTTTAAATGTTTTGTATATACGTGGTTGTATGTTCAAAGCTTCAAAACTTGAAAAACTATTCAAGCACAATGCAAGTCTTAAATTTTGAAATTAGGTGCAATTTAGCCAAGAGTCCTTTTTAAATACAAATGAGGTGGCTGTCAGCAATAGAGGTAAGAATGGAGGGAGCCTCAGAACCGGTTGCAGGTGCCAGGAGAGGGCCCGTCCTGGCTGCCAGCACAGTGCCTCTTTTTCTGGCTAGGAAGGAAGCGCTGGTTTTCTCCAGGCCGGGCAGAGCAGGTCCCTGATCAGCCAGGCGCCTCGGAGGCAAGGCTGTTTTTAATGGGGCCACTGGGACCCTCAGAGGGAGCAGCTGCGATAGAGATGCTGACACCGTAAGTGGGCGGCGGGATCTCTAGGCGAGGAAGGTGGCAGGTGTGAGGCTGTCTCTAAAGCAGAGTGCGGGAAACCAGGGTTTTCTGGAGCCACCCTAAATGGGTCTTGCATTTGAAAATGTTTCCTCCGCTTATGCATGTGTGAGAGGAATGGCTGATGATTAGGTAGAAGGCTGAAATGTATGCCAGGTTAATTGAGTTGTGTTTGTAGGAAAAGTGTGTCACTGTCAGGTGTGCTGTTTCTCCTCTCCCCGGGAACAGGGAGGGCACTGGGTCCCTAACCTCTGTCCCAGGGCAGTGCCAGTGTCCTGGCAGCTACCATCTTTGTGGGTGTGATGGTACAGGTCAGCCCAAACGTGTAAGACTGTGACAGGCATCGGCACACACGGTGGACAGTTGGGGTGAATGTGGCCTGTTTCTGTGTGATTGCTGGGCGTCTAGGAGCAGGGCTCTTAGCCAGGGGAGGACACTGATTTGAGACACCGTAGGTACCAGCGGGCTCTCAGCCGTCTGCATCGCTGTGCCCCGGGCAGAGGCCGAGGGTATTAGTGTATTAGATTTCTATTGTGGCTGTCACAAATTACCACAAATTTAGTGGCTTAAAACAACACGGGTTTATTATCTTACAGTTTGGGAGGGCAGAAGTCCAGCATGAGTTGCAGTGGGATGAAGTCAAGGTGTAGCAGGAATGCATTCCTTCTGGAGGCTCCAGGGGAGAGTCTGTTTGCCTGCTTGTCCCGGCAGCCTCAGCTCTGACCTTATCGTTCCCTTTGATCTTCAACAGGCAGTAGCAACCAGTGGTCGTTTTCATGGGGACGTTACCCCAGCCCTCACTCTTCTGCTCCCCCCTCCCACTTTTAAGGACCCTTGCGATTACATTGGGCCCATCTAGATCATTTAGAATAATCTCCCTATTTTAAGGTCTGCTAATTAGCAACCACAGTTTTATCTGTAACCTGGTCCTCCTTTGCTGTGTAACCTAATGTATTCACAGGCTGAGGGTTAGGATATGGGCATCCGTGGCGGGGGAGGCGTTATTTCCGCTGACCACAGTAAGCATTCAGTAAATGATCATTTTTATTAACATCGTTACTCTCTCCTTTCCTTTAGGAAATAGAAGTGAGGGAACACCAGAAAAGTAGCAGGGGAGGCGGGGTGGGGGTTAACACTATCTCAGAGCAGCCATACATGCTTTTCCTTCTTATATTCAGTATATGCAAAGTCAGTAGGCTGTTCCCGAGTGTGGATTTTACCTTTCTGTCTGGCTGCCTGCAAACGGAAGGATTGGATTTACTTGGAGTCCGTGCACAGTCTGGGAGTTTGGAGCATTTGGCACAGGAGGACATTTTCAGTTTAGCATCACTTGGATGTTTTTAATGGTCACAGATCTTCAAATTTTGGATGGGTCACCCTAGAAGGGACAGAGCTTCCTATCTTTGGAGGTATGTGAACAGAGGCTAGGTGAGTTAGATCACTATTCCAAATGTCCCTCACCACCAGATTCCCAGGATCCCACCCTAGACTCACTGAATCAGTCTCCAGTAGAGGGCCTGGGACTCTGTATATGCAGGCACCTCTGAGCTAGGTATTTGAAGGAGACGTTTTAGCAATGGTTGGCAGATTGGCCCAAAGGATCTTTCACCTCTGAGATACTTTGCTCCTGAAATTCTTTTTTGCTTCCATTTTTTTTTTTTTTTTTGCTTTTCAAAAACAAAATAAAATGTCCTTCATAAAGGAATGACTTCTCTCCAAAGGTGTGCTTCAATTTGCTGAAGATCTTGGGGCTGAAACTTGTGCTCACCCTGAAATGACCCAAGGGCCTCTCTGCAAGTTACAGGCAAATCTGAGGGTCGGGGAGAGGGCCAGGCAGTCCCACAAGTCATTGCTCTGCCCACAGAGGTAATTTCTGATAAAATCTTGGCCTTTCATTTTCAACAGGTACGTTGATGGGGAATTGAAATTGGTTTTCGTTCCCCAGTGCATCTTTTCGTAGGAACTTAGATTGCCAGTATTTCTGGCATAACCTAATATGTTGCCATGCCACCCGTACTGTTTTTCATAATGAAGACAGGTGGGAACCTTCCTAGGTGAGGCTTGCTACCTCTTGCCTCGGAATCACGGCCAGAGCATATTCATGATGCAGAAACCCAGGCTCTGCTCCAATTCATGCAATCAGGCTGGGGCCATGCTGGGGTGGACGAGGGAGCTGGGGCGCCAGGGGCACAGTGCAGTGAGGCTGGGGTCTGCATGCTAAACACACTGCACAGGTGATTTCTAACGCACACTAAAGTTTACGAGCCACCATAAATTCTTGGTTGCATGGGATGTAACAGCTCTATAGAGCGACCCTTTATCTAGACTAAGACCATTTTTGACTTCTACTCTCATCTCTGTCTCTTACAAATACTTTCATAATCCCTCTATTCCAGTCACACTAGATCTGTCTTCAGTGCCTACACATTGCCTGAGGGTTCACATAGTCTTGCCTTTGCTTAGGCAGTTCCTTATGCCTGGTTTGTCCCTTTTATTTTGGTTGTCACATCTGACGTAAAGGCCCAATTTACAGATGCCTCCTTCCGGAAGCCCGCCCTGATTTCACACCTCTTGGCTCTTGTGCGAGCCTTCCCTTTTGTTTAAGCTAGAGTATGACAGTTAGTTGAGTTAGGTTGAGAGTTCTAGCGAGTATTTCTGGCCCTGTCTCCCACACTGTTGTTCTGGGGAGTGACTTGATGACAGTTTACTCCCATTCTCGCCCTCTATAGCTTGTATGCCCTCACCTTGGCCTCCTCCTTTCCCACCCCCACTCCAGGCTCTGCTACCTAGAGGTCACTCTCTGGTTGTATGTAGAAGAAAGGGACAAAGGGACAGACCACCCTTGCGGTTCTCACTTCCTCAACTTGGCCTGGTGTGCCCTCCCAGCCTTAGTGACTGTCCTAAAATGCCCTGTGGTTGCTAGAAGCTCTGGGTGTGCCAGTTCTGTGAATCCCTGATGAAAATAGAGACAGAGCAGTATGCTAATCAGGGAAGGATTGTCTTTATAGAGTACAGCTGATAAGATGATTTGCATATTCTGGTTCATTGTTGTATTTCGAGTAAGTTACATTATTCCTTAAAGGCACTGTGGCCAAGTAGCCTGCAGGAAGGAGATTTAGTAGGAGTCGATGTCAGAAGCAGTTTGGGTACCAGAGAACAAAGCCAGGCTGGAAGCTGGGGGATCACAGGGAGGCAGATATTTATGAGGAAGATCTTGACTGTCAGAGCTGCCAGAAATGAAGAGGCTCTCTTTTGAGGTGGTAAGTTCCTGGGCCCTGGAGGTGTTCTAGCAGAAGCTGAATGAGCCCTAGCTGTAGGTTGGATGGAGGGTGAGAGGTGTGGCTCTCATGCAGTCCCATGCCGGGAGTCCCTTGTTCTGTGGTTGGCCTTTTCTTCCTCCAAATCTGTGATGTCTACACTTTTGATGGGCTTAGAATTATTAGTTTATTATTTTATTTTTACTGATTTACTATTTTTGCTAATATTAGTTTATTATTCATTTGTTGGCCTATCAGTTTCCTAGGGCTGCCATAATACACGGCCACTAACTGGATGGCTTAAAACAACAGGAATCTATTGTCTCGCAGTTCTGGAGGCTGCGAGTCCAAAGTCAGGTGTCGGCAGCTCCATGGTGACTCTGAAGCCTCTACGGGGGGATCCTTCCTTGCATCTTCCAGCTCTGTTCTTTGTCTTGTAGCCCCCATGACTCCAGTCTTTGCCTCTTTCCTCTCTTGACCCTTCTTCCTTGCATGTCTCCCTGTGAGCTCTCTTTGTATGAGGACACCAGTCACTGGACTTATATCCCACTCTAAATCCAAGAAGATGTCATCTCAAGATCCTTAACCAATTACATCTGCAAAGACCTGTTTCCAAAATAAGGTCACATTTTGATGTTCTAGGTGGATGTGGATTTGGGGGGGCACGCTATTCAACTCACTAAGAATGGATATAAAACATTCTACCTTCCAATGCTATATCCCAGGAAGTCCCGTGTTCTTATTGGTCAGGCCTCCCACGTGTATAGACTGAAGCCGTGGGAATAATGTTTCTGTCCAGGGTCCAGGGTGGAGGACCCAGTTGGGATCTGAGCTGATGCTTCTTCCCTGTCCCACAAGCCCAGGGCACCCCTGAGTTCAGCTGCAGTCTTGTGCATGCTGGTGGGGTTCCCCCTCAAGACCCTACTTCTCTGGGTCCCTGTCTCTAGGCCACTTGGCCCCATGTGGCACTATGAAAAGGCATCTCTGGCCGCCCAGGAGTGGTGAGTGTAACTGACCAGAGCTCCAGCTGCTGCCTTCTGAAATCTTCCACCACGCTTCCCATGGACTGCTCCAAGCCAGTGCTGATCTGAGTGGGGACACAAGGGCAGGCCCCTTCCTCCATTCCTGGGAGACAGAGGACTCCTCTGATGGATGATTGGCTCGAGGACTGCCCATCCACCTTGCTGAGCACACCTAGAAGTGCACTGCAGCCTAAGACCCTTCTACTGCCCACCCTTCCCGCTCACCCCCTGCCGGCACTCGGGTCAGACCCGCACTGTGGTCTGACGTTCTCCCAGCATCTCTGGCTTCTGGCCCATTTTCCCCATTAATCTCTTGCACATCTAATCCTCTCCTGGCATTTGCTTCTCAGAGGAGCCAAACCAACGTAGGATAGATGCCTTGGTCTCCCTCCTTTGGAGAAGCATTCCAGCGGTTCCTCAGTTGCCCACAGCAGTGAGCAGCTCCACAGTACACCTGCATCTACTTTTCTTCTGGCCTCTCCCGCTGCCCCCCCCCTCGCCAGCTCACCTCTTGGCCCTCAGGCAAGCCCTGCTCCTAGGGAACCCCATACAAATGCAGAATGCTACAGATTAGAAGGGAACCCTAGATTCCTGTAAGCTATGTTGTATATAAAATATGGACTTGATACAAGTTTAGACCTGGACACAGCCTCCTTTTACAGATGGGACATTATTGACCTTGGGGACACTCAGACACTGTCCCTGATGCTTTTTCTTTTGAGGGGAAAAGGAGGGGGTGGGTTGCATGTCCTTTGCTGATTTTCTTTTGTTTTTTCAGGATTCTAGATTCCCCTCTCATTTCTTTTCCCCTTCAGTGTGTGGCTTCTGAAGGCATTTTTCTTTTCCGTGACCCCCGGAGCATTACCTTTCAACAACCACCTCCCTGTACTGCGCCCTTATAAATCCATTTCCCTATGGTAGGATCCACTGGTATTTGTTTCAGGGCTTTCTTACTTAGGGTGGGTTTTCCTCTCCTAGGATGGTTTTAGATCTGCTTTGTGCCTGCTACTAGCTCCTCTCTCTACAGTTTCCCCCAAACTCCCCTTGTTCTGGAACTTGCTCTCCCTGAGATTAAGAGTTTGTTTATCTACTTACAGGTAATTGGAGGTTTGGGGGAATCTCTTTCTTCTACTTAGATTGAAGGTACACGTTTTATTTGTGCTTCCTGTTCTTTATTGTTTCTTGGAGGCGATCTTGGGAGTTTTGAATGAAAATGGCGGCCATTATCTCCACCACCTGGAATCCCCCTCGCCCCTAACATTTCTGCTGCCTTTTTCATAGCACTTCCCACCCCAGACTGAGGGCTCTGAGGCTGGTGTTCTGGAGCCAGCTCACACTGGCTTGTAAGAGCTCATGTTAAATTCTCTGGAATGTTTCACATCAGTAGCTTGGAATTGGCGTTGATGGGAGTGTTCACACCATGGAAATCGGCCAACACTACAAGGCAGGGCTTTCTCCCACCCTCCAGGTGTTTATTAACGTTTACCAGCACACCACTAGCTGTTTAGAGTTATGTTTCTCCACTGGCCTGAGCACTTCCTGAGGCTCTCCGAAGCTCACTGCATGACTTTGCACGTAGAAAGGGCCTGGTGAGTGTTGAGTGAACGATGCCCATTGAATGTTCCAGCTCCTTACTGCTTTGTAACAAACCATCCCAAACTTTAGGGCAAAACAACCACCATTTGGTTATATTATCCTGTGGGTCAGGACATCAGACAGGCTACAGCAAGGATAGTTTTTGTCCTGCTCTGTGATTTGGGAAGACTTGACAAGCTTAGTTGACTCAAAGGCTGAGCTTAGCTGAGACCATTGGCTGGAGGACATACATACAGTCTTCCTGCATGGTTTCCAGCCTGTGGCCAGGTTTTGAGAACAAGAAACCCTCTTTCTGAGATGGCAAGAGAGAATCCAGGCGACAGCAGCAGGACCTGTTTGACCTAGTCTTGGAGGCCACATAGTCTCTCTCTCACCATTGATCAGAGCAGTTACAAGTGCATTCAGATCCAAGAGGAGGGGACCTAGACATCACCTCTCAAGGAGAAGTATATCTAAGAGTTTGGGTGCCGTATTTCTAAAACTGCCATACTGAATAAGACAAGGAGGTACATTTACTGAGCACCTGCTATGTGCCCACACGTACACATAGGCTGCCCTGAAGGTACGGCTACTATTTCCATTTTGTAGATGAAGAAATAGGCTCAGAGAGGTTAAGGAGCTTGCCTAAAGTCACACAGCCATAAATCATTATGACCCTTCTACTAGGACTCCATTTGTGGAGTGTGCTGTGACTTTTGTCAAGCAGGGGCGGGGGGAAGGTGGGAGGGGACAAGGATAAATAAGACCCAGCCTTGCTTCAGACAACACAACACAAACTCAGTCTGGAATGCATATACCCCCAGGGCATCCTAGCCTCCAGCCAACTGTAGTTGGATGTGATCTGTCCCCTAAAAGTCAGTCAAGGCCATGTGTGCTGAAGTGCTGAGTAATTGCTCTTGTCCAGGCTAATTCAGCTTCATAACCTCAAGTCTGAAGTCAGTAGTGTGGAGTACTTTAAATTAGCTGTAAAATTTCAATCCAATTGCTAAACTGCCTAAATTATCAAGTTTGCTCATTGCTAGTTGAATGCATGCATAATTAATTTTTTTAAAAGTCTGGACTAAAAGCTGCTGAAATCAGATCTTTTTCTTGAATTAGATTCAAATGTCAGAGGGAAGTCTGATTTTATGATGTAACCCAAAGCCGTGTGCAAGTTTAAAGAAGTCTTAGTTGAGATCTACATTTGGGAGGAAGATAAAAGGTAGAGGGCCCGCTTCTTTTAAAATTGCAATTATACTCTTAATAATTGAGAGAGAGGTCTCCATTGAAGGCATCAGAGGAATCATAGTATTGCCATGACTGTTCATGTGATCACCGGGATTAAGATGTAACATTTGCTAAAATCTTTCAGAACGTAAACTCCACAAGGGCAGGGACACCTGTCTGTGCTGCTGCCTGTTTTATCACCAGCATGCACAGCAAATAGTTGCCGACGCATAGTAGTCCTCGTAATAAATACAAATTGAACGAATATGTTAGCTAATGTGATCATCAGAGCACTCCTAGAAGATAGAAGCTTTTATTGACCTCATTTTTTTAAATGAGGAGACAGAAGCTTAGAAAGGGAAGTTGTCTTGTCCAGGATTACACAGCCAGGAAGTGTGAGAATCAAGGCCTGAATAGAGATTTTTGGACTCCTTGTCCTGTGCTGCTTTTTTCCTAAGTGTATAAACACACCACAGAAGTTGATGGCATATTTCTGCATTGAGAATCCACTCAGTCAGATTTTGATGGGTAGCACGGGTAGTTTTTATGTTAACATAGCATTTAATGATGGTTTATTTATCCTACAGCAGCACTATATGATGGAACTTTCTGTGATGGTGAACTGTTTTTTAGCTACTTTGTCTAAAGCGCTAGCCACTAAGCACATGTGGCCAGTGAGTAATTGAAATGGGGCTAGGGCAACGTAGGAACTGAATTTTTAACGGCGTTTCATCTGAATTAATTTAAATTAAAAATTTTTAATGTTTACTTATTTTTGAGAGAGGGAGAGCTCAGTGGGGGAGGGGCAGAGAGAGAGAGAGGGACAGAGGATCCAAAGCAAGCTCTGTGCTGACTCAGTGAGCCCAGTACGGGGCTGGACCTCATGAGCCACGAGATCATGACCTGAGCTGAAGTTGGATGCTCAACCGATGGAGCCACCAAGTGCCCCTGAATTAATTTAAATTTAGATGACAGCCACATGTGGCTAGTGGCTGCCATGTTAGACAGCACAGCTCTATAGATTGGAAATATGAGTGTGTTGGCAATCCCCTCCATTTTTCCTACTCAAGCTCCTGTTGCCCCCACTATACTCTTGCCAGTTACCTGTTGCCAGATATCCACAGCCAAACCTTGGTCATAATGAAAGCAGAAATCCCACAGTAAGCACCGCCATGGCATGAACACCCCCTCCATGCAAGGTGCAGCTCTTATTGAGTGATCTTGTCTATTCAGTGGTGTTATCCCCATTTTACAGATGCAAAAGTTGAGACCCAGAAAGATTCGTGCTATGGGGATCTAGGATTTGGACTCATCAGCCTTCTGTGGGTGCCTCTCATCCAGCAGTGCTTTCTGGCCATTGTTCCAGGGTATCTGGATACTCTTGGCTGCCAGTAATAAAAAAGCCACGCAGAGTGGCATAAGCCATTAGGAAATCCATGAGCTCAAATGAGAAGTTCAGAGTAGGGGAGGGCATTGAGTGTCAACTCAATCCTGTAACAGGGCCAGTGTATTTATGGTACAGTCTGCACATTGCATTTCAGAAGCCCACAAAAATGTTTTAATTTATTGTAAAATGAGAGGAAGAGAACTTCGACATTGGAGAAAATGTGCTGATATGTAATAGTAATAATTCAGTCTTTCTATAAATACAGTCATAAAATGTAATTTTTAGTGTATGTGCGCGCACACACACACACACACACACACACTTATTTATTTGTTTGTTGATTGAGGAAGGGGCCCAAGAAAGCGAAAATATCCAGGCCCACTCAACTCATAATGGGGTCCTGTCTTGTAACTGAAAGAAATTTTTTTTTTTCATAATTCATTGGCCCAAATCTTCCAAGCACATGCCTTCAGGGAACTGTGTGTTCTGATTGGCTCACTCCTGCACCAATCACGATCAAGGAAAATGGATGGACCCTCATGGGTTTAGATCAGGCCAGGACTGTGCACAGAGCTGGCTGCTACCCTGTGGGGGAGCAGTGAGCCCAAATGAAAACCAGGGTTTATCAGGGGAGAGAAGATGAATGGCAGGTAGGAGACCATCGGTGTCCACTGTAACCATTCAGAAAACATGGTGGGCAGAGGATGTTGAAGCTATTAGGGGTATGAGAAAAAGGACAGCCACCCCTTTCAGGCTGGTTTATATTATCTAGTCATGAGGAAAAGAAAATTGCTTGTAGTTTAAGGAGCTTCCAGCAGTAAATGTGCTTGCTCAGCTTAATGTTTGGAATCATCATAGGTATAAATAAGAGCAAGAAGGAATTTTAGGCTCATTGTCTGATCACTTCTAGTCTTTTCTGTGAAAATTAGCATTCTTTATTAAAATAATAGCATGAACCCAATAATCTCTGTTTTCTCTTTATCAATAAATAAAGGCACCCATCATTTTGGAACACATTTGAAAATACATAACTATCAAGTACGAATGAATTGCCTTGCTCATTAAACCTCAGCTCTTCAGTCCTCTTTGGATGAAGCCCTACTGTTCAAGTCCATGTGTGATAAGCATCTCCCTTTTCCTTACCCAGAATGGTTTGTTAGGATCTGAAGCCTTGGCTCTTATTCTTGGTTCTGACTTTGACTCAGTTTCAAGTTTGGCAACCAATTTAACCGTGATCAGAGGAGAGAGGGGCTCGGCCCTGCTCTAACAAGAGCAAGACGTATGTAAGGATGCAGGTGGGGAAAAGGGCAAAACAGGGAGCTGGAGCAGCTTTAGAAGTGTGTGTGTGTGTGTGTGTGTGTGTGCGCGCGCGCACGCGTGCACACGTGCAGGCACACATGGGCTCATGTGCATGTGTCCTAAGCTGCACAGGAGGAAGCTGGGAGACCTGCAGGTAAGAGAAGTTGGCTGAGGGAGATCCCACACTCCATCATGCCACAGACTTCTTGCACTTTCTTCTCAGGGGAAGATACTGGAAGCAGTCGTTGGTAGGAGGTGTTGGAGGCAGGGTGGTATGTGAGGACAAGTTCCATTTCCAGGCGTGGTTTGGGTCACACACAGAGCACAGAGTGAGGCGTGATTGCTCGGAGGAAAAGTCAAGTACGGTGGCGTAGCTAATAGAAAAGCTTTGAAATTGCAATGCCTGTACTTTTCATATAAGGGAGAAAGAAAGAAAGGTGTTACCATTTAAAGTGGGCAATTTCACAGCAAGCTCAAGTGTTTCACAGCCAAGCGGTGCCCTGGAGCTGGTCAGACCCCAGCAAATGTCCAGAGAAGGCTCTGGACTCCGCAAGTGCCATCGGGGGGAGTTATTGCTAGCCTGCTGCCTAGATAATGAGCTACCTTCCTTTCAGAATTTGTGTGTTTTTATAACATGTGGCTTCAGGACACTGGGGTAATAGCGAAAGTCCTAGGTTTGAGGTCAACCCAGGCTTCTAGTTCTCTCTTCTTTCAAGCTTTCCTAGTCTCTACCCATTTCATGTGTAAAATTGGGCTAAAACTAAAACGGTTTGTTCTTGGGTCCAAGTGGGGTCATTTCAAACACATGTATGTTATTATTGTTGTATCTCACACGTCGTAATTTCTCGAAGCGTCTATTCTGATTTTCACTTGCTAATGGTACTGAGGGAAAGCTACATTTTTTTTCTAAAATTCTCGATGTTTGAGAAGCATCCTTATCTGATTAAAAGCCATTTGGCTATCATCCATGGAAACAAAAGGTCTTGTAACAGTTTTTTCAGCAGAAAGCCTGGCTGCCAGTGTCCAACTTCAGGCCCAATTGAACATGCCAATTTAAGGCTCCAGGCTCTGCCCCAAATAGCTGCATGACCTTGGGCAAGTTAACTTCTCCTCTTGTAAAAATCAGTTTTTTCCTTGCTATAATAGAGGGGCTGGACTGGATCGTCTCTGAGGTGTCTTGTAGCTCATTTGATTTGTGATTTGTTTGGTTGACTGAACTTCAGGTCGGGGGTACTGCTGATGGTTCAGAAACCGAGGAGAGCAGCTGTGGGACCACACAGATCATCAGGTGGCACATGCATCCCCCCCGAGACATCCTTGGTGGGTGCTCACTGGCCACCTACCCTGTGTGCACGCACATGTGACAGGATGGTTGCTACCTCATGAAACAGCTTTCCCCTGTTCAGCTTCTCAGATTGTTAGGTATTCAGAATGAGTCTAATAGACCTGCAGGTGAGGACAGCTTACAAAGCCCTCTGGAATGCAGTATTCTACATGATTGTTCCAGATGATTCCTGCGTTAGCCGGAACAATGAACAAGGAATTGGGGAATAGCTTATCCCAACTCTATGTCACTCATGGAACCGAAACCCTTGACATTGCAGCCGGTTTCTGGGGTGTGCTGGGGCCGTTCTTCCCAGTCTCCCTCCCTGGGTCCCAGAGCGGGGCTTCTGGTGGTCCAGGCATTCTCGGGAGGGTGGGTGCGGCCGACAGGGGAGATGATGCAGGCTGATCACAGCTTGGTGACCTCAGAGACAATCCAATCTCAGTAGCTTAGTCAAGGAGAAAGCCCAGGAGGGAAGGTGGGGACAGAGCGGCATGTGAAGCACTGACATTGAGGCCACCCCTCCAGACTGGCCTGTCAGGGGCCGAGGCTAATCTACCTGAAGCCAGTTCCACATCCTTCCTGCTTAGCTGCCTCAGCTCGCTCAAGAAGGGGGGTTTCAAATCGAGGCAGGTTAGGTTTCCACGTCCTCTCTCCTTTATTCTCAAGGCAAGATGATCTCACTGGTGTCTTAGAATTCACCTCCTTGTAACTTCTCCGCTGGTTCAGCTCTCCAGGGGAACCCAGAAAAGTTCCAGCCACAGGCAAGAATGAATACTTACTGACGGAGTGAATGCTTGTTTCTCTTCCTCCAAAGAGAAAGCATTTTAGGTCACTTCAGGATGGACAGAACAGAATAGGCGGCTTTATACATACAACATGCAAGGTGGACTGACGGCCATCATGCTTGGTGTTTCTTCAGGTAACAAAAGTAACATCAAGTCCTTGTCTAGAACTTATAATGAGCCAGGCCTTTTTAAGTACAGGTATTTGTTTACATCATTTAAATCAAATCTCATAGTCCTAAGAGTATTGTTACCTGGACTGTAAAGCTAGGGAAATGGAGAAACAGAGAGGTTAAGTAACTTGTCCAAGATCACACAGCAAGTAGCAGGATTTAAACCCAGGCTCTTAACTACCTCACTAAGATTTCAGCTTGAGCTAAACCAGAGATCAGACTCATTTCCATATCTTTTTAAAAAATAACAGTTTTATTGAGATAGAATTCCATACCATATGATTCAGCCATTTAAAGCACATGGTTCAGTGGTAACTGATATATACACAGAGTTGTGCAACCCTCACCTCAACCAATTTAGGAACATTTTAATCACCCTAAAAAGAAACCCGTACCCACTACCAGTGAGTCCCCATTTCCCCCCAAATCTCCTAGCCCCTGTCAACCACTAACCTGCTTTCCGTCTATACGGATTTGCCTGTTCTGGACATTCTCTGTGAATGCAATGATACAATATATGGTCCCTTATAACAGGCTCTTTCACTTCGCATAGTGTTGTCCAGATTCTGTGCAGAGCTCTGCCCAGGCTGGTCCTATTGCCTGCAAGACCCCTGCCCTCGGTTGGCAGAGAACATTCCCTCTCCTGCTCTCCTTGAGTTCTCTTGGTTGTGGCATGTTCCTGTGCAGGTAGACAGGAAGGCACACTTGGTGTGAATCCAGATCACTACATGTTGTGTGCTCGTTGGCAAGCCACTTAAACCTGTCTGAGCCTCAGTTTCTTCATCTGTGAAATGGGTATAAACCAGTCTTTCCATCTTTGGATTGCTCTGAGGATTAAAGGAGATAGTTGCATAAATGCATTCCCCCAGACTGTGACTGGTTATGGGGCCAGTAGAATGTGGGTCCAATTGGTCATGGGCCTGTCTTAAAAATTCAGAGGAACCTCTGAGCCTGTAGCTGTGTGTCATCAAAGAGGAGTGATACTAACCATTACTGCCTCTGTGTAGAGCCTTCCAGTGAGCAATGCAGTCACTCTGTAATCCCACTTGAATCTCTCAGCAACCTGGTGAGGGTGGTATCACAGCCACCCCCAGAGGAAGGTGCAGGTCCTCCCCAAAATCCCCCCCAGGAAGAAGTGGCTGAGGTGGTTTCTTGCCAAGCCTGCCTTCTCTCTGCCCCACAGTCTCCTAGTTCTACAGGGGCCACATGGGGTCTGAGGACAGGGAGCCATTGGTAGGAGGAGGACGGTCGCAGGAGCAGTAGGGGCAGCTTGTGCTGGGTGCTGATGGTCTGGGACTTCCTGCCTGAGTAGCTGGGTGGAGATGAATGTGGGGGTGGGTGCAGGAGGGGAATCCAGGTGTCCCATTGGTGGGTAAGCAGCGTGGCAGCTGGGGTGTGGGCTAGATTTCAGCCCCCTCTGCGGGGGCCTTAGCTGGGAGCCTTCACACCTGGCCCAGAGTATATGCTGGCCAAAGTACCGGGTTCCCAGGTCCTGGTTCCACAAAGGGCGGTGTTTGCTCGTGGGCAGCTGGCAAAGCCTCAAGAGGCCGGGAGGAGGGCCTCCTGGGAGGTGTGCCAGGCTGGGTGGTGAGGGAGAGGCTGAGTGGCAGGAAACCCTCAGGGGGTCAGGCAGATCCCTCCTCTCCCATATCCCCCAATACACATGGGGCAACAGGGGCCCAAGGAGAGAAAGTCTCTTGCTCAGGGGTTGCACTATAAATCACTGCAGACTTCCCACCTATCTGCTCTTGGCTTGGGCTCCTGCCTGGCCTCCCATCCTCGGTGCCTTTGCCAGTGGCCACCCTCCCCCATAGCCTGGGCATTCTGGCCTTCCACCTTCCTCCATCCGTCCCTCCGTCTGTCCACGGCTGCCCAGTGTCTTCTCACTGCCCCCTCCTCCTCCCCCCGACTCTTACTCCCTCCTCTGTCTCCCGCCCCAACTCTCTCTGTCTTTGTTGCAACCACCCACCCACCTTTTGTTTAACATCTCATTTCTTTCCTCCTAGAAGACTGTATTTGAACAATTAGGATAATTGAAGTTTTTCTCAGAACTCTGGCCAAAACATATCAACCTTTCATGGAAACGGGGCGGGACACCAGTGCCCCATTGGGGGGCCAAGTTCAAGTTTCACCGCAGGCTGAGAGGGTCAGGGTGTCTCTTACTTCCCTTGCTCTGCCACCCGCCACGTGGTGAGCTCATGTCTCAGGAGCACCTGCCTGAGTGCTCCTACACGTCTGGAGGCACCCGCCTTGCCGCGCCAGCCCGTCCTTCACGCATGCCGGGATATTTGAAGGTGAGGCCGACCCTGCTGGGGCTCCCTATCGCCCTCAGGAGAGAGTCTGGCTTCTTCACAGCTCACGGGGCCTCGGCGATCTCACCTGCCCCACTGCCCCTGCTTCAGCTCTTGCTGTTTCCCTGTTGTCCTTGGCTCTCCAGCTACACGGAGTTCCTTGCAGGTCTGTGCACCTGTCATGATGTCTCACAGAGTGGAGGAGGGTGTGACCTCTGTGGAGAGACTTTTGAATCCTGGCTCAACCCTCTCCCCACTGAGACCTGGGAAGTTAACAGAGCTGCTCAGGGCCTTGGGATCCCCACCTGAACTGTGCCTAAGAAGAGGGCTGTGGTGGGCAGAATCATGGCCCCTCCACACGTCCATATCCTGATGCCAGAGCCTGTGAAGTTTACCGCACATGGCAGAAGGGACTTGGCAGATGAGGTTAAGTTAAAGACCTGGAGATGGGAAGACCGTCCTGGATTATCCAGGTGGGTCCAGTGTCATCACAGGGGGCCGTACAAGGGCACACCGCTGGCTTTGAAGGTGGAGGACGGGGCCAGGAGCCAAGGAACACAGACAGCCAGGCTCTAGCAGCCAGAAAAGGCAAGGGAGCAGATCCTCCCCCACAGCCTCTGGAGGGTAGCGGCCCTGCCAGCACCTTGACTCCAGCCCAGCGAGACTGGTTTGGGACTTCTGACCTCCAGAGCTGTGAGATACCCACACATCTGTGTCGTGTTAGGGCACGAAGTTCGCAGTTTGTTAACAGCAGTCATAGGAGGCTAATACAAGCCCCCGCCTCATTGGCTGTGAAGACTCCGTGAGTTAAGACAGGTGCTCAGAAGAGCACCTGGTGCAGGGCGCCTGGGGGGGCGCAGTCGGTGAAGCATCCAACCCTTGGTTCCGGCTCAGGCCATGATCTCGCCGTTCGTGAGTTCGAGCCCCGCGTCGGGCTCCGTGCTGACTGCTCGGAGCCTGGAGACTGCTTCGGATTCTGTGTTTCCCTCCCTGCCTCTCCCCCACTCGTGCTCTGTCTCTCTCAAAAATAAATAAACTTAAAAAAATATACTAAAAAAAAAAAGAGCACCTGATGCACACGCACTCAGGAAATACCGGAAGAAATAGTAGTAAGTAGTAGTAGTTGCTGTGTTGGTGGTGGTGTCACATCTCCTAGAATGTTGCACGTAGCACCTGGAACGTCCGCCTCTGCTGTCTCCCTCCCGCCCCCCCCCCCACCCCAGTACTTACTCTTCTGTTCGCCCTTCCTGACTCCTGACGCTACCCAGTTATCACCTCCTCCAGGAAGCTGCCTCTGACGCCTCCCTCCCCGTGTTGGAGCCAAACCACTGCCTTCTGCATACTCCCGCAGTTGCCTCGTAGCCCTCGTCACCTTACATTGTCACGCTCCGTTCGCATGCCCATCTTCCCTCATGCTGGACCATTCATCCGTTCGACAAGTTGATAACGCGCTTATTACGCACCAGGCACTATTCTCAGTGTGGGGGATACATTTCACAAAGCAGACAAAACTCTCTGCCCTCACGGGGCTTACCGTAATGAGGAGAGACGGATAAGCAAATCAATGATTTACACAGTCAGATAGAAGATAGATCACATGAAAAAAAGGAAGAAGACAAGTGGGATGGAGAGTACGTGGGGGTGGGGTGGGGATGTTGCCGTTTTGAGTGGCAGTCGAGACGGTCTCACGGAGAAGACTGTATTTGAGGGAAGATTTAGAAGGCGTGATACAACTGTGTGGACTGGACACGTAGGGGAGAGCCTTCGACGCAGAGGATGACAAGTGCCAAGGCCCTGAGACTTAGCGTGTGTTGTGGGTTGCATTATGCCCCCCTAAAGATGTGTTAAGTCGTAACACCCAAGTATCTGTGAATGTGACCTTATTTGGAAATAGGGTCATTGCTGATGTAATTAGTTCAGATGAAGTCACACTGGAGTAGGGTGTGTCCTTAATCTAGTATGACTGATGTCCTTGTAAGAAGAGGAAAAGAGACAGAGAGACGGAGACACATGGAGGGACAGGGGGATGCCATGTGACCACAGAGGCAGGTCTATAGGACCAGAAATGCCCAGGATTGCCAGCTGTTACCCAGAAGCTAAGAGACAGGCATGGAACAGATTCTCGCTAGAGCCTTATGAAAGATCATGGCCTTACTGATCCCTTGACTCCAAACTTCTAGCCTCCAGAGTTGGGAGAGAACACATTTCTCTCGTTTCCATCCCCCCAGTTGTGGTAATTTGTTACAGTAACCCTGGGAAACAATGCAGCTGTGTGTGAGGAGCAGCGAAGAAGCCGGCGAGGCTGAAGAGGAAGACAGGGGACGTCAGGGGGAACCTAGAGCCGGGCCACATGGGGCTTTGATCCCAAGTGAGACGGGGCACCTTGGGGAAGATTGTGAGTCACCGAGTGCCACGGTCTCATGTATCACCTGCTGCTCCATCCTTGTTTCTCTAGCAGCTTGCCCAGACCACGGCGTGTAGCTGACATGTACTACTGTTCCCTCCTTCCTGTCCCAGCTAGAGGTTCTGGCTTGGAGGCTTTGAGATAAATACGTGTGTCATTGATGAGATGAAGGAAGGGTGACTAGGTTCTGGCCACACAGAGGATGCTCTGATAACTATAATATTTGGGTTGATAAAAGAATACGTTTTTCACTTGGGATGCCCGCAGACATTTTTTTTTTTTTAACGACAGGACACAGTTTTCGTCTTAAACCCTTAGAGTCATTTGTTTCATATTTTGATTAAAAAATTGTGCATTGTTAATGCAGGGACATAAAGTATTGATTTTCAAGACTCTTGTTGTGGCTGATGTGTCCTACAGATAAGCTTCCATTCCTTCTCCATGAGGCTTTCAGCACCGGATCTCGGTAGGCACGTTATTATGGGGAAGCATTGATTTTTGCCCAGGACAGTATGCCTTCTCTTTGAGGAAATGAAAATGATGACAAACGAAAAGCCATTTTTCAAAGCGACTTTGATTCTTGTAGTTTGTGATTCAAAAATGAAGGCTGGGAGAAGGGACCCTAATCTTCGGTGCTCATTATTTGGCTCCACAGGTAAAGGGACACATTTGTGCCCAAGGAGCCCTTAGTAGGCCCGCAGGAGTCTGATGGTAGCAACGGCGGCTCTCATTTTCGGAAGCTGTGTGCAGTTGAGCGCACTTGTCTGTTTCACATTTCAGAGCCCTACCAGCCTGCCGGGCGGAGGGTTCACATCCCAGCTCGCGGGTGGCGCACAGGCTCAGAGAAGCAGAGCCTCCTTTTTGTGGTCATACGGCAGGATGCGAGGTGTCTCCAGATTTGATGGACGTTCAGATAAGACAAGATGTGTGCTCTGAAGGCGGGAGTGGATAGAGAGCCGCACAGTGTTGATGCCACGGTAACAGAACAAGGGCTCAGAACAGGAGGGCAAGGCAGGGCAGGGCCCCTCTGAGGCCTGGGTCTGCAACCAGCTGGGTCACGTCAGCCAACCTCCTCAGCCTCTCTGAGCCTCCAGGTCCCCTCTCTACGTGGCGGGGGGCGGGGGGGGGGAGGTTGCCCCCCATGCTGCCACCTCCCCAGACTGCATTGCACAGGAGATAACTAGAGAAAGTGCTTCATAAGTTGTGAAGGGCTCTTCATAAGCTGAAGGTAATTGCTGTGTAGATAAGAGTGTTGATTGTAGAGTCCATAATTTCTGGAAAATTTATAACTATTATATTGTTTTTTTTTTAAACTGAGCCATTACTGCGTGTGCCTGCCGCTGTGCCTAATGCTCCACACAAATGATGTTTAATTCTAATTATGAATTATGTCCCTGCGAGATAGACACTAATGTGAGCACACTCGTTGTGCAGATGAGGAAACTGAGGCTGTGAGACCTACGATAATTCGAGGGTAATGCTGAGGGTCACACCGCTAATAAAGGAGAATTCAGACTGGGCTCTGTATGACTTCAAAAGCTTCTAAGCCTCAACCCGCTCCATTAGAGTGATAATAGGTCCTGAGATGGGCCAGTGCAAGGCCTGATTCCAGATGATGAAAACATCTGTAGGAAGCGTCAGGCCCAAGGTCACCCAGAGCCAGTGGCTCAGAGAGGAGTGTTTTGCCACCCGGGTCCAAGGTTTCCTTCTTGCCTCTTCTGCCAAATCATCACCTGCCTTTTTTGTCCCTGCTTGCTCTGGAGGGCCTTTGTTCTCATAGCACTTAAAAATCGAGGGGCACATTGGCAAAGAGGAATTGACAACCAAATGCAATGTGTGAATTAAAAACATTTATTTTTTTAGAATTAAAGAAGACTATAAAAGACATTTTTGGGACAGTTGGGAAGTTTTAAATACAAATCCTATTTTAAGTAGTATTACTTTATGAACATTACTTTTTTAGGTGTACCGTGGGGATGCTGTTATGAGGGAGACTATCCTTAGTCCCAGGAGACACATCCCAAAGTGGTCTTACGCTTGCAACCCACACTCAAATAATTTGGGAAGAAACACCAGGGAAAGAGAAAGAAGATGTGGGAAGGTATTAATGATTGGTGAATAGACGAAAAGTATATGGATGTTAATTGTCCTGTTCTTTCCAGTTTTCTGTAGCTTTGAACATTTTTAAGTAAAACGTGGCAGTGGAGGGAAAATGATTCCAGGAGCAATCCCACTTGCTGAATGCCTTTTGCGGGCTGGGCTCCAGGCCAGGCACTGGCATGAGCTACCTTATTTGTTTCTCCCAGACTCTCTGTAAAGTAGGTGTTGTTATTTTCTTTTCGCAAATAACCTAACAAAGCTCAGAGAGGGTGAGTGGCCAACACAAGATCACACAGCAGGCGAACGGTGAGCTGCAAGGGAGTGTGAAGGTTTCCAAGCTCCTCCTCCTTCCCCCACTCCATTCTTCCTCTCCTGTCTTTTTCATGATGGGCACGCATATAGAAGAAATTGCTTTTCATATCTCAACAGGAAACTTAAAGGCTTGGTTAAAACAACAACACACTCTACACTGTTAATCAGGACCCTGAATCAGAAGCAAGAGAAACAGGAACTCCAAGTATCAAAAGCTTCCTTCTCTGACCAGAGTCCCCATAGGAAAGAGAGTTCTGGAAAAATAAATGTTGACATTTGACACCACAGGAGCACCAATTTAAAAAGGCACTTTAAACCAAAATTGACTTCACAAAAATCAATATTGAAAAATCAGACTTGGATTCCAATGAAATATCAGTCTCTTGATGTTTATTGACTTGGGTAAATGTTGGCATTTTACTGCCCAGAATTAAAATAATGGAATTTTAGAGCTAGACAAGACTTCGGAGATCATCCTGTTACCTACTAATATCTCTTTCTGGATGCTTCTTAGCCGGACATTGTTTTTATTATGTTTAATTATCCCGTCTTAAACCGTGTTTAATTTTATAAATCTCCCCCAGATCTCGGTCCCATGGGCACAAGTTCTAGTAACTATCTTACTTTCAGAAAGAAGAGCCAGGGCTCTTCTGGCTTAAACTAAAGCTGCCCCTTTAGAGGGGAGGGGACTGGCCTGAGGTTGTGGAGCTGGGGGCAGCCCAGGCTGGAAGCCCAGGCTCCCCACTGCACCACACTTGCCCCTCCAGTCCCTCCTCTTCTGTGTCCCATCCATCAGGTGGCTGGTAAAGGAGCATGGCTTATTCACTAGAATGTGGTGGCGAGGTGGGAACCATGTTAACTGGATGTCAGCTGGGAGTAAACAGAGAGAGGGAGGGAGGGGAGGAGGGAGGCTCTCTTTGCCTTCAGATGGAAGCATCCTTTGTCATGGTTTTAGGGATAAGACACACAACAGGCCATTAAGTTAGAGATACTATTGTTTCATTCGAACGTGCTTTCATCTGCCTAATTAAATACCACACACAAGCCCCCAACTATTGTGATCAAACATTCCCCACAAAGTCAAGATTACAAGGATGGAGCAAGACTGGTAATTATGCTGTGCCTGGCTCCCCTTCTGAGGGCCCCTGTTATTAAGCCATTTAGAGGGATCTTATGGAATAAAGGTGGACGCCCTTGGTGAGGTCTGAGACCCGGGAACTGAGGACACAGGATCAGTCTGTCCCGGGGCCTGACTGCCGTGGGGATGCGGGCTCCCGACACGGGTAAAAGGCACACTTCTTAATGATGGCGAGACTGAGAATAACAGCTACTTCTTTGGAGCGATATTTTTGGAGTCCTTTCTACCTACCCAGCAGTGGGCTAAGCTTTTTACACACCTTTCTCCTTTTAGTCCTCATCAACCACTCAGTGGGATGGGTATCATTCCATTTTATAGATGTGCAAATCCAGGCTTAGGCTGGTGGGGGGACTTTGGCTTCAGGTCGTATGGGCTGCAGGTAGTGGACCCAAACTGGACACCAGTCTCTGGCTGCACGTTCAAGTCTAGCAGGAGATCAGCAGTTCCAGGAAGGTCCCAGCCCCTGTCAGCCATACCCCGCTTCCACCCACATACAGCCTACTGGTTGGCTCGGTTTGCCAAGTACCTTGGCCCCCTCATCCTGGACTCCTAACCAACCCATCTCCCAGCAGCCCACCCACCCCATGGATATCGCCGCTCCTATGCTCAGTCTGTCCCTGCCGTGACTTGAGTGCTTGTTTTACTGAACCTTTTTTGGGGGGTAACGGATGATCTGGGGCTCCCCTATTCACCAGAGGAGAGACAATGATTTTGAGGTGATCTAATCAGAGAATGGAGGCCAAAGAAATCCATTTAGGAACCCTAGTTATCTGATTGTGCAAAATAAGCCGGAAAATCCCATCTCCCTTGTCACTCCTGCTGGACCTTGGTATTTTTGCCTGGGCCACAGTGTGTGTCTAATGCACACGCTTTCATTGTGAGTTCGACCAGCACAAGAGTGTAACCATTGTCAGAGATCTTAGAGGCCCTTGTGGTCACAAAGAGCGCTGTGTCCCCACCTCTCCCCAAACTGCATTTGTACGCCCTCCTCTGGACATCCACAGTCTCCTTTTTGACTCCCTCACAGAACTTCACACACTACCTTTTACTCTCTGTGCCCTGCTTCCCTCACTCACCTGATGCTCACCTCCCTCAGGGCGGCCTGGGTCTCACCCACCGTGGTGCCCCAGGGCTCGGTCCAGAGCTGTGGCCCCAGACGTGTTTTGGTTCCTTTTGGTTTGCAGCCCAGTTTAGTATTCATTCAGACACACACACCTGACAGCAACCTGCGACCACCCATCCTAAAGAGGATTTATTGTGGTGAGTCGGGAAGTTGTTTAAATGCAACCTGGCACCTGGTGATGATCCTGGGTCCTATGCACGCTTTCGGAATGTGAATGGAGTGTGGTTCCTGGGGAAGGCTGAAATGTGGGTGTTTGACGTGACACACAGTGCCAGAGGGGCCATGGGGGCCTGGCTCTGCACGTTGAGAGCAGGGAAATTTAAAAAATGCCTAAGTCGGAAACTTCTGTTTGAAAATATGGAAAACGTATTCATACATCAGCACCTCACTTATCCAGAGGGCGTGGGTGTAGCCGCTTCGCCTATCCAGAACCCAGCCTGGAGTCTTCGGGTCTCTGAGCTGCTGGTAGAGAAGACTCTTATTAAGATTCATTCAGTTTATGAATGGGAGCTCTGCTAAGGGCTGTGCTCGTGCCTGGCTGTACTTGTTTTGTTCACCGTTCTCACCAGCAGTGTGATATTTGGTTCCCAGTTGACGGCAAGTCAACCAGCTGGGAGCGGGTGTCAGGTTAATGGAGGCAGGGAGCTAGCGGCAAGAAATGACAGCATGTCACCTGACTCGCAGGGTGAGAGGGGAAAGAAAATGTCAGACGAGGACCTAAAGACTAAAACATTGGGGAAAATTAAGTCGTGGGGCAGGGCACCCTCGCCCCCCTACGCCCTGTGCCTTCGCGGTGAGCTTCACGGGACCTCCGGCGGCTCCACACTCGATTTCATAATCCTCCGTTGGATTTGCTAAGTCACTCAACCTCTCGGAGCCTCTGTTTGCTTCTCTGTAAAATGCAAATAATAACTTACTTGGTTTCTGTATATCAGGCACTGTTCTGAGCTCCTGACCGGTGTCAGTTACTTTAATTCTCACAACTGACTGTGCAGTAGGCATCATTTATTAGCGCCGAGACATTGAAGCACAGAACAGAGGCAGAACCGCCCAAGCCCACGGACCTCACAAACGGCAGACCCCCAGGATGCAAAGCCAGGTGGCCGGGCTCCGGCCACATTCCTGACCATGGCTGGTACTCTGGGAGCAAGAACCACCCCTCCTTCACTGATCTGTTTAGAGGGTTCAACTGCACACGTGTGAAGGCGCCTAGCACGCATCCAGTGGTCTGGGTGAAAGTGTCCCGGCAGTGCATGGCGCTGTTTGTTCAGGAGAGTGGGGGGGTGGGCCGTGACTATTCCTGGAGCGCGAGGTTGGAGGGAGGGAAGGGAGGGCGGGAGGGCCTTGCATTTGCCACTTGATTGAGATGCTACTGTATTATTGGGATTTTTTTTCTTTTCTTTTTAAAAATTTTTTATTTTTATTTATTTTTGAGAGACAGAGACAGAGCACCAAGCAGGAGAGGGGGCAGAGAGAGAGGGAGACACAGAATCTGAAGCAGGCTCCAAGGCTCTGAGCTGTCAGCACAGGGCCCGACACGGGGCTCGAACCCATGAACCATGAGATCATGACCTGAGCTGAAGTCGGACGCTTAACCGATGGAGCCACCCAGGCGCCCCTCTTTTCTTTTTTAAGGTTTATTTATGTTGAGAGAGAAAGAGAGAGGGGGGTGGGAGGGGCAGAGAGAGAGGGAGATAGTGACTCCAAAGCGGGCTCTGGGCTGTCAGCACAAAGCCCAACTTGGGGCTCGAACCCATGAACTGTGAGATCGTGACCTGAGCTGAAGTAGGATGCTCAATTGACTGAACCACCCAGGCGCCCCTACATTTTCTACAAGCATGTATTACCTTAGCAATTTAAAAACGTTCTTGGGGGGAAGAGAAAGAATGATAAACGATAAGAATGTGTTTCAAAGCTGCAGGTGTCTACATGTGTATTGCATTTTAAAAATGAGTCTGTCGAAAAATACTTGGAAGTTTGGACATTAGAAGGTACACGCTCGGGTTATCTAGAAATTCACTCGCGTGGAACAGTCGGTGCTGTCTCATGGCTCCACTGTGGACGTTGCCTGTTGCTGCACCCATGGGCTTGCAGTCTTTCCTCGTTTCCTTAGTAATTCTCACACAGGGAGCCACACTCCGAGCCTCCGAGGGCTGTAACTGTCCTCTCGTCCATCTGCATAGACATCAATGGTGCACGCTGGTGTGTCTGCACCTGCTGGGACCAGTGATCCCAGGCGGTACAGTGTCCCTGCATCTGGAACCTGGTGAGTGAGGCATCAGAAGTGGACCAGACAGCCTCGGGTTGGACTGTGGGACAAGCCTGGGAGAGCAGTTTGTTCTGTGAGGGGGATCAAGGAAGAGAAGCTGTTCGGGGCTGAGAGAAGAACGTATGCTAAAAGCAGAGAGGAGGTTTATTTGCCTTGAAAGTCTATATCTGGGGAATAGAATCCTGTGTAGAAAGAGTGAGCCCCTGGTCAGCCCTCAGTTGGTGGTGTCATTTCCTGGTAAGTTCTGTATGGCTTATGTTTATATATTTATTCCTCCCTCCCTTCCTTCCTTCTCCTGCTTCTGGCTTACCTGCTTTGTTTTAATCAGGTATGGTAAGATGTGCAGACATGGAAATGACTGTCACAGAGGAAAGAAGTCCCCTAGAAGCAGGAAGCAGGCCACCCCAGGCAGGGCACACAGGGAAGCCCCAGGGATGGTCAGGAAGCAGAGGGAGTGAGGGGAGATGTGGGCAACAGCCCTAATTGTGGTTTCCATGGGAAGGATCTGGCAAGGCAGAGTAAGCAGCTTAAGATTGACTGGTTTGGATAACTTCCCTGGGCTCTGGGGCTTAGGGCTGCCCTTAGTCATCTGGTACCTGGTTCTAGGGTGACTGGGGCAGGTGGATAGTGGTGGCCCAGAGTGTGAGATGAGAGCCCCCAAAATGAAGTGGTTGGGGGTGTGGACCCTGGATTGGCTTGCACATAAAAGGCTCACAGACTAGTTGTTTGTTATCTCTGAGAATTGGCTAATCCTGGGAGAGGAGGTCAGCAAGGCTCCATGTGTCAAAACTAATCCTACCCTCCCTCCCTCTCTGCTTTCCTTCCTCACCTCTTTCCTCCTTACTTCCAATGTGAAAACATATCACAAAATATTTCAAACATGCAGAAAGAAAAAAGTATATAGTGACAATATAGCTTATACCTTCATCTGTGATTGGAAAAGTGTGAATATTTTTCACGTCTTTCAAAGCACCGGAACATTGCAGATGCAACTGAAGCCCCCTTCTTCCCCTCCCCTCCCCCTCCCTTCTTCCTTCCACAGAAATAACAACTGTCTGCAAGTTGGTTGTATTTTTCCCATCTCTATTTTTATATTTTACTACAGATGTACATGTCCATAAACAATATATAGTATTTTTAAAGCTTTATATAAACATCATACTGTACATAACATTCTGCATCCCATTTTGTATACTCCTTTTAGTTTGTCTTTTAATAGGTGGTTTTAATTGGTTTATATTTATTGTGATTGCTGACATATTTCTACCATCTTATTTTGGGTGTTCCTTCTGCCATCCCCTTTTTTTCCTCTGCTGACGTGGTTATACCCTTAACATTTTAGCACACATTCTAAATTATATTTCTTTTTTTCTCCTAAAATCTAAAGTTACACAGTATCTTTCTTCTGTTCTAAATCTGGCAAGCATTGTAGCAATGCCTGACAACCCACTAAATACCTGCTCTGCATTTCTTGTTTCCTAGAATTTGGGATCCACTAATTTTTAAAAATTAGTTATTTTTGGCTTTTAGTTAACAATTACATTTGCCAACAAATTTTACCAGTGCCTTCGCTCACCTTTTTTTTTTTTTTTTGTCTTTTCTTTTCTTTCTTTCTTTTTTTCCCCCTTACATTTCTTCTTCTGGGTTCACTTTTCTGCTTGCTGAATTCACCCTTAAGTAGTACTCAGTGTGTATGGTAGGGGTTAAGGGTGGTCAACTCTCTTAGTATTTGGTGTCTTAAAACGCCTCTGTGTTCCTTGAGTAACTGTGTTCCTCTGTTACTCTTGAGTAACAGTTTAGCAGGGTATAGAATTCTAGGCAAATGGTAATTTACCTTCAGAACTTTGTCTTTTGGATCTCTTGTTGTTGACAAGAAGTTTGTTGTCCATCTGGTTATTGATTCATTATGAACTGTCTTTGGCAGCTCTTAAGAGCTATGCCTGGAACCAGCTTACTGTCACTTCTATTGTATTTTTTTGGCCAAATCAAGTCACGAGGCCAACTCAGATTCAAGAAATGGGAAAGTAGATTCCACCTTCTGATGGGGAGAGCTGCAAAGTCATATGACAAAGGCCCTGGGTACAGAAAGGACTGAATAACTAGGGCCATTTTTGCATTCAATTCGTCATTCTGTTCTCCTTCCTTGTCTTGCCACCCACAAGCATGCAGCTTCATGTGGCCTGCAGTGCCAGGCAGCAGTTGGTAGAACTTTGTTCCAGCTTTTCTTATGAGTAGCAGAAGCTGTTCCCTACCTGCTTTGCTTTAAATAGTGAGCTTGGCTCTGGTTCCCCTTTGCATTGAATGTGGCTCTGCTCCTGCATTTTCTGGGGATTCTATGAGTCTCTGCTGTCCTGGAGAATTCTCACTGCCAGGGACCTTTGGCTGTTTTGCACCCAGGGCCCATCAAGCCCACCAAACCCACAGCTTCCTCTTTGCTTACCATGTTGTGGGGCTTTTTTCTTTCTTCTTTGAGAATTGTATCTTATTTTTGAGTAATTTATATCTTCGGATTTTCTATTTTTGCATTTCAGCTATCATCGCTATGTGTTTGGTATGATGGGGAGGAAGGGATTTCAAGATGTGAATTTAATTTGTGATACCACCTTGGCTGGGATTCCTGTGTTTACTTTCTTCATAAAACTGAGCTTGTCACATTCTTCAGGAAACAGATGAGGTTGTGACAGCTACATCAGAATGTACATAATTGTGGCAGTGAGAACAAAAGCTCAGACTCTCAGGGTTAGAAGGGGCCTTCCAGTGCTGTAATCTCTTCTATACCCATCCCACAGCGGGGACATCTGATGCCTGGACACCTCTGGGGATGGCTGGCCTGCCGCCTCTTCATCCCATGCCTGAATAGCCCTCGTTTTTAAAAAGTTGTTCTTTTTCAGCTGATATCTGCCTCCTTATAGATTCTCTTACCCAACCCCCACCCTCACCCCACGTAGTTCTGTTTTTATTCTCTGGAATGAAACGAACCACATCTGTGCTTTCTGCCTTTGAGAATCCATCAGAGTGTGGAGGCCATGACCAGGCCCCAAGTGAGCTCTCCTCCCGGCTGACCAGCTCCCGGTTCTGCAGCCTAAACTCATGGGGTCTGATGGCCCATCCTCTCCCCACATGGCTTTCTCTATGGACACTATGTATTTTGCCCTGTCTCATAGGCAGGTCCTGGATGGAGCCTCAACGGTGGATTTAGGCAGAGCAACCAGAAATTGAGCAGGTCTGCTTCTTGCCTCCATGATTCTGGGACCCATTCTCCCTATAGGTGCACCTGTGAGCTATGTCATGAGGTGGACTCTCATGGCTCCTCGGTCAACCATCATTCAATTCATTCATTTGTTCGTTTAGATCTTGAGTGCACCAGAGATGTGGTGGTAAACAAGACTGCCATGAAACTTGGGGTCTAGTGTAGGGAACAGATACAGTGTGACCATGAGCATGAGGGTTAGGTACATGGTGAAATGAGCATATATAAAGGGGGACCTCACCAGGTTTGGGAGGAAGTGATGTGTGCTCTGAGAGCACTTCCTCATTTTTTTAATATTTCCAAACTCAGGATTCTCAGGAGAGGAAATTGCCTTGCCAGCCCACTGTTCCTTGACCCACGAGGTGATAGGTCAGTGGCTAGCCTATGGCTTGGGTTTACGTACCTTGTCCAATTAACTGTGCCTGGGATGTTCAGCATCTTTGCACAGCATCCATCCGTCCATTCGTTGGGCACACTAGGGATGCAGTGAAGGAATCCATGGCAAGCATCATTGCTGAGGAAGCTCATACAGGAATCACATAGGTCAGGGATGGGTGGGGGTGATAGTAGGTATGGTGGGCATGTAGTGGAAGGAACACGGTGCACAGAGAGACTGTGGCTGGAGCTTGGGGTGTGAGGGCGAGCATGGGACCAGGTCAGCTCTTCCATCCCCAACGCCAGTGTGATGAATGGCACGTAGTGGGTACTTGATAATTATTCACTGGATCAGGGAAAGCATGATTGGCTCCTGGGAGTCCCGAGGTCTGGATTTAGCACCAACCTTGCAGCCAACTAGCTGTAGGTCCTCAGGAAGGTCACTTAACCTCTCTGAACTTCAGTTTCCCATCTGTAAAGTGGTATGATGTTTGCTCTGACAATGTTACAGGTGACTGTGAGCATCAAAGGGAAAATGTGTGACATGCTTTGTAAACTGGAAACGGTTTTCTATAGGGAATCTTATCACTAGCATTGGTATTAGTGCTGTTAGCACTAATGTCCAGTTAGCATTCAGTAATGCATATTTAAGGAAGGACTTCCCAGTGAATGGCTCTAATCTATGTGTCGCCAAGTGTTGGGCAATTAACAAGCAGGTTCTGAAGGCCTGTCCTTGTGCCCAGCCTTCTGCCCATTGCAGATGGAAGAGCTGAACTTGGAAAACATGATCTTCTGGAACAAAAGGAAACTCTAGGAGCCTAAAGGGTGGCTGGTGGCCCTTGCAGGAAGGGGAAGGGGAGTGTTGGGCTGCAGACAAGACCCTGAGAACTTTGGAGGGGCTGCAGTCCTTGGGATCCTATAGAGTCCCACTGATGTCCTGTCCTGCAGAAATAGTTACTCATTAAAGTCTGAGAAATTAATGTGTGTGGGGGTTGAGGGAACTGGAGAGGAGGTGTTGAATAGATTTCCTTGTCAGAAAAATGAGTTGGCATCTCAACTTTAGAGTACATCCAGATCATCAGGGATGCTGATTAAAAACGGAGCAGCCCTAGAGATTCCTATTTGGTGGTTGTGGAATAGAGCTTGGGAAGCCACACTGTAATGAGCTACCCCCACCCAGGTGGTTCTGAGGCGGTTGGCAGTGTTGTCTTTGAAGTGCATCACCCCATGCCTGGGGCACACCTCCATGTCCCAGCTTCCTGTTGTCAAAATCGAGCCAAACAGAGCTTCTTAAAAAAACAAACAAACAAACAAACAAACAAACAAAAACATGGGAAAGCATGGATCTGAATTGGAGGTGATGTTTGCAAATGGAGCAGGACATTATTTTTGTACCCATCAGTGGAAAAGTTCTTGGGGGTTAGTGAACAAGAGTGGAGTCTGTTGCTTTATGCTACTCTAATTGTGGTCCCTGAAGCTCTCAGTGGGAAGTAAAAAACCAGAATATTCTTTCTGAAGATCCTATGTGCTACCCTGTAAGGTCTGTTTTGCAAAATTAATTAGCTTTGGGCCAGTTTCTTATCCCAAACCATTTGGGATTTGTGAGCTGCAGTTAGAGGAAGCATAGGTATGGGAAATAATTTCTTCTCCTGGTCTTTGTTCTCAGCGCATTGGCTTAGCTCCACCGATGTGCCGGGCACAGGGCTGGAATCCAGAAATCGCAGGCATGATCTTTGCCCTTGGGGGAGGACAAAAAAAAAAAAAAAAAAAAAAAAAAAAAAAGAAAAGGAAAAGGAAAAGGAAAAAAAAGGAAAAAAAAAAAGCCAACACACAGCTGGAATATGAAGAGGAGGGAAAGAAGTGTAGTTGGCAGGCTCAGTCAGGGTCTTGAGAGAATAATACCAACCAAGGGGAAACCGGATGAAAATCAATTACAACATTTCCAGGGGTAAACGACTCCCTAAAAAGTAATTAGAAATATTAAATTCCTCCTCTCCCTGGCATGAATGAACTGCTGGCTAGCGAGGAAACACAGTGCAAAAGTTGTTCCAGACCAGATTCTTTGCTTGAGAACGTCCACTCCGATCCTGGTTGCAGCAGGCCAGGAGGAAGGTGCTGGAAGAATTATGTACAGCCTTCAGGGATCTTGTTTATCTCCCTGAAACAGGGAATGCCTTGGCAAAGGAACTGAGGCGCACCATGTGAGGCAGGCCAGAGAGAGCGGTGTTTTTATTCATACGCACCCCGTTTCTTAGTTCACACTTTTTAGCAGTCTTGTTAGCAACGGCGACGATGCCACCGGCAGCCATCGCTTGCATTCTTGCTTGGTCCCGGAATGTCCAGAGCCTGTGCTGCCCTGTGTCTCAGCTCTCCCTCCTCCCCTGCCCCCGATCCCCCACCCGCACCCCGTTCTAGCAGGCAGGTAGAAGAGGAATCGCCGTGCCTTGCGGGTGAGGGTGCTGAGGCCCAAAGAGGTCGCCCAGCAGCACCCAGGGCCGTGCCTGCTCTGGCTCTAGTGTCCTGGGCAAGCCGCTACAGACAGTGGCTCCCCACTTTGTGGAATCCAGCGGCTATTTGGGGCGTTCCAGAAAAGTAAAGACTGTGGCAGGTACAGATAGTTTGCTCAAAAACAAAAACAAAAGCAAAAAAGGCAACAGAGAAAAAGAAAAAGAAACCAAGCTTCTCTCTGAGGGTCTCAGTTCCCTTCCCTGCATCTTTCCCCCCTCCCATTGAATTATTTAACGATTGCAAATTGTTCCCAAGTGCCTGGGCAGGTTTGTTTGTATTTTATTATTACCGCAAGGAGTGTTTCCTGCGTGATATTAGGAGGAGTGGTCGTACAAGTACACTCAGCAGCCCGGCCAGGGGTCCTCGCTGAAGCTGGGTTGTTTTGTGATGGTGTGTTACCGGAAGTCACATTCCCAGGCAGCTGGTGAGCAGGGAGGCCTTGACACCTGCTGACCTGGGCGGCCACACCTGCTCATTTGTGTGCTCATCCGTGAACTCACCGAGCACCTCCCCGCTCAGCCTCTCTCCCAGGGGCTCACAGTGTCTCATGGGAGACGTGGACAACCCAGAGAATGTTCACAATGGCCGGCCCTTGACCCATACCGGCCTTGACAGAGCTTTTACAGACCATGGTGACATGAGAAAAAAGAAGGAGGAGTTTTTCCTAGAGCTAATGTTATTTTAAAGAACATCCATTATTGTTCTTCCTTTTCTCCTCCCCTTCCTACTCATCATATCCTCTTTAAAATTAAATCGCAGTGATAGAAGATGTTAGGATTTGTTTGTTCATTTTATTTTGTTCTTTAATGTCCTTATATGAGAAAATAAAATACGACCACTCACCCTGGCATTCTGATTCCTTTTTGGTATTGTGTGCAGGCGTCTGGGCACTGCCGTTACTGGTGATGTTCCAGAAGCTAGTGAGAGGTCCGTGGGGCCTAGGGAGGAAGTGGTCAGACCTGCCGACTATGATCAGGGAGGATCTGGGCAAACAGGGACATCTGAGCTGAGCCATGGAAGGCAAAGTGAGGGGGTGCTCACCAGGGAGCAGGAGTTCCGAGAGGAAGGTTGCTGAGCAGAGACAGGCAGAGCTGAGATGCTCTTTAGAACACTGCCTGCCAGCTTGAGGAGTCCAGGCAAGGACGGGGGAGGCCAGCCAGTGGTGCAGGGAGCCAGGAGGCCATATGGGTAAAGTGAAGGATTTTGAACAAAGTGCCTTTGGCCCTGGAGGGCCTCAAAAGCCTTTGAGCACAGTGACATGATCAGCTTTTCATTTAAGGAGCTCACTCTGGAGGAAAGGTGCTGGCAGGAACGGGAGAGAGCAGGCCTGGGACTGAAGGAGCCTGCCTGAGGTCCATGGCAGAGATGACAAGGCCAGACAGGGGCACGTGCCAATGGAGCAGAGAGGCTGGCACAGCAAGGAGAACCTTCAGGACTTGAGACTGACTGGGTGCAAGGGGCCGTGCAAACCTTGAGTCTAGGGTCGTTCCTGATTTTTCCAGCTTGGGGGACCTGCAGAGGGGAATGTTAATATTAATACTAATGCAAATATCAATACTAATAATAGCGATGGCTGACATTTACTGAGCTCTCCTGTGTACTAAGCACCTGCTGAGCACCATACCTATACAGAAGGCTTACAGAGAGAAAGCAGTCTTCTCAGGGTCTGAATCTCAGGGTCTCTTTCCCAGTCACATCTGCAGTGCACCTTCTGGGACACTGACCCCGTTTAAGGGGAAGGTGGTGAGTCTGAGTTTGAACCTGTGGGTCACCCAGGTGGAGACGTGCAGTCTGGAGCTGAGGGGCACAGCAGGGATGAGGTCGGGATTTGGGGTTACTGCCCACAGGAGGTGGTTGACGCTGTAGGAGGGATGAAATTGCCTGGAAATGGTGCCTGGAAAGACGTTTTTTGCCCAACAGACAGAAGTGGGAGCCGTCCTGCCCTTCCAGCCCCTTGGCCTCTCTCCCTAGCTGATTTGAGTGTTTGGTTGTGTGTTTTGTGGGATCATTGAAATGAGGAAAGGGGAGAATGCAGGGTTTTCTTTCCCTTTTGTTTGTCCCCCCCCCCCCCCGCCCTGAGCTTTTTATTACGGATGGCTTCAGGTACAACCCGCAGGAGGATGAGATAAACAGCATCTGTGAAGCCAGTGCTCATGTTCAGCAGTTACCAAACACGCACCTGCCCCCTTCCCGACCGACCTGCTAGAATGCAGACCCCCACATCCAGGACTTCTCCACTCTGTGTCTCCTGCTGTCTGCTTCAGCCACCCTGAGCTAGCAGATCCTCAGCATGTCTCGAGCTCTGGTGCGTGTCCTGGGTTCACAGCTGCGCCTCCTTGGGCCGGTCACAGTGTAACCGGCTGACTGTGCCAAGTCCATGAGCACCCACTGTATACTGTGCGTCAGGGGCCTGGGCCACATGCTCCAAAGGACAGAGGAAAGTATGGCGTTCAAGGAGAACGTGTGTGTCCCTCATAAAAGAGACCCCAGAATGCTCCCTTGCGCCTTCTGCTGTGTGAACATGCAGGGAGAAGACAGGCTTTCTGGAAACCGGAAGTGGCCCTTCACTAGACCCGGAATCTGCCAGGGCCTTCATCTTGGACTTCCCATCCTCCAGCACCGTGAGGAATCAATGTTCATTGTTTAAGCCACACGGTCTATGGTATTTGTTATAGCCGTCCCAATGGAGTATGGCACAGGCCATTTGTAATTCACCCCAGTCAGGTCAAGAGAAAACCCTGGTCCCCTCACCCTGTGTTGAACCTCTAAGCTTATACTTGCTTCCTGGAGGTTTGGTTGTGTTTTACTTTTTGCTATTGCCCTTCTGGATAGACCTTCTGGATCTTTTTTGGAGCAGAGCTTTTTCTGCCATGGAGGCCTAGAACGCTAATTGCGGGTTGTGGGTTTTGCAGACCTGGCTGATGGTGAGGGGCACGGTCTCGTGGCACACCACCTTGTCTCCTCCAGTCTGCTGGCATCCACTCTTGCACCAAGCTACAGACCCCTCCATTGGAACAAAATTTCCCAGAATCCCAGTGTATAAAATTGGTAGAAGGGAACCCTCCTGGCTAGATGGTGGTGGGGATCCAGAGCCCTGCCCAGTGGGGCCACACTATGTCAGTGCCCGCTTTGAGGGGCCTCCTGTGGAACAGAGGTTGAAATTCCCGGTTGGACTCCTCACCCTCAAGGCCCCACCTGAGAGTGAGACCGTCCATGTCTCTCCCCGCTGAACCTACAGCTGAGGGTGCTCATCTTATCTCGTGCTCAGATGGGCAGAATGGCACAGAGCGCAAGAGAGATGGCTCAGGTGTGCCCTCCCCCGGGGTGGGGGAGGCCGCCATGGCAACAGCGGGCTGGTTCATGGAAGAGTGAAACCCATGAAGAGGACAGGGGCAGGGCGGGGTGGCGCGTGTGTGTGCTGTGACCAAACAGAGCCAACCCGTCCGTCCTGCATGGACCGTGGGCGGGCTCCGGGGCCGAGGAGGGGTGTGATGCTGCCCCACAAGTTAACTGCACTCATGATCACTGGATGGGCTTTTAGATCCATGCATCTACCGGCCGCGTGGAAAAAAAACATTCAAGGCACTTGAGGAGTATCCGGGGCCCTGGTGAGGCTTTGCCACCACAGCTGAAAAGAAAGGCCACTCCCCCAGGGTCCCAAGGTAGATCCAGATGTGTTAACACAGAGTCTGATGACAAAGCCCAAGTTTGGAAATTTGTGTTTCTTCTTGCACATGTGAAGTTTCTGTTGTTCTGTAAATAGTAATTAAAACTAGACAACAATGCCACGTTTTAATTTATTTATTTCAGCAGACTGCATCGGCGGCCTCCTAGTAAAATTACTTTATCCTCTAGTATGCTCTCTGTTAACAGCACTTCTCCACACCACCCCCCCCCCCCCGTGCACTCTTATGTCCATGCTGTTTCTAGAGAATGTGGAGAATTTAGTGTGGCTGTGCTTTCTGGATGGGGTAGTGCATACTTTGAGGTGAGGCGTTTCCTGAGCTGTGGAAAATTAAAGCATTGTCTTCATAGTTAGAAAGCTTCCTCCTCCAACAAGCCTCTTCCAGCCATTCCGGTCACCGACCCTCCGTCCCCTAAGAAATCCTCAAGCAAGGCAGATGGATAGTGCCATCAAAAGTGTCTGGTTCTGGGCAGGGCTCTCAGAATGATTTATAAATGAATACTCTTTCCTGCTCCCCGCCACCTCAGGGGCCCTTCCCCTCCCCTTGCATGGTTTCATTAGCCCTCACTTCTCCGAGTATATTGCTGGAAGTTTCCTTGTCGGTGCTGCGACCCCAGGTGACTCAGGGATGCCTGCTGCCACGTCATCCTTGGTGTCCCCACCTCCCAGGCCTCATGAAGTCATGGGTAAGTGCCTAGTCAGGCTGGCTCCAAGCCCAGCTCCCCCCATCTGCTGTCAGTGTGCCCTTGAGTTGGGTACTTCAACTCTCTCAGCTGCTGCTTCCAAATCTGCAAAATGGGGGTGCAATAAACATTCAGCTACTTGAGATGATGTTTGTGAAGAGTTTAGGGTTTTGCCTGGCACGTCGTGAGCCTCAGGAGTGGAAAGCTCAGTCCATGTGTGTCGTCCCTGGCATGTCGTTTGTGGTCACAAAGTTGCTGATTTAAGAATAAAGTTCTGGGAGTGCCTGGGTGGCTCAGTCGGTTAAGCGCCTGACTCTTGATTTCAGCTCAGCTCATGATCTCACAGTGCGTGAGTTCGAGCTCTGTGCTGTCAGGGCAGAGCCAGCTTAGGATTCCCTCTCTCTCCCTCTCTCTCTGCCCCTCGCCTGGTGGTGCTCGCTCACACTCTCTCTCAAAATAAATGAAATAAAATAAAATAAAATTCTGTGTGCTCTGTTGTTATGCAGAAGAATCCAGCACATTCTTTTGCCTATTTGAGAGCAACAGGAATGGAATCTTGACGGGGACTCCCATCCAGGATTCTGTGTGATTTCAGATAAGACGCACCCCATGGGTTCCCCAACAGTGCAATGCATCCCTTGGCCCAGATGACCTCTGTGAGCCCTTCCTGGCCTGACAGTTCCTAAAATACGAGTATCTGGAGCCTGAGCAGGGCATAGGGGTGGGCCTTCATCAGCAACTGGTTGGGGAAGGCAAGTCAGCCCAGGGTTTCCTGGAAAGCTCTGAGATGGGAGCGGGAGGTGGGGGGGAAGGGGTGGTGGTCACCCCTTCCTCTGTGCTTGCTTAATAAGCTCCACTTTTGGGCTTTGAAGAGCAAGGCTGCCGGTTCCTGTGCCCACCACGCAGGGATGCCTGGCCTAGCATCCCCGTCTGCTGCTGTTCAGGGGAAGGGTCTTGACAGAATCTGTGAAAATGCCCCTCTAACCTGAGAGGCAGCTGGTAAAGGGTGTGCCTGGCACACAGCACAAGCCCTAGGATGGAGGCTGCGTGGCAGGGTCGGGAAGCCTGGTTGTCATGTCAACAGATTGGCTGGAAATAGCGAGGGGCGGGTTCCCATATGGTGCCTGTCGTGACCATACCACCCGCTCCTTCCATCGCACGGCTGGGCTGGCCTAGGCTTTTAGAGGAGTGGAAGTGGGGGACTCAGGAGGATATCCCCCTCTCATTGCCTCAGGAAGGACCAGATGGGGCAGGGACTGTCCTGGGGTCTCCAGTGTTGTTTAATGTGAAGCCCCAGAAAGGAGCTCATAGACCAGTGTCTACCCTCAAGGCCCCCATGACTCCTTTCGTCCCCCCCTTGGGTGCCCAGCAAACATTCCCTCAGCACCTCGTGTGTGCCAGGGCCACAGGGGACCTGAGGAAAGTAAACTGACTAGAATCGGCCCAAGGTCAACTGGCTAGTAAGTGGGAGATTTGCAACCAGGCATCTGGCTGCAGAGTAGGACCCTAGACTGTTATGCTCCAGAGGTACAGGATATAGCCCCGTCCTTAGAGAGCCACACTCCAGGGGCTGCCCTGGGCCATTACATTCTGGAGGGTGCTGGAGTATCTCACCCAGTAGAGGCTTCCAGAATGAAGCAAGATGTGCTGGGCTTGGCCAGGCACAGAGGATGTGGGATGTCTGTTATGGGGAAACCACATGCGGTCTAAGGAGTTGGGGTCTGGTGCCGGGTGAGGGGAGCACAGTGTCTCGGGCAAGAGGGTCTGCCCCAGCCTGCTCGGTGACTTGCCGTGTGCCCTTGGTGACTTCCTGCCCTTCCCTCCACTCCAGTTTCCTCACGAATAGAGGGTAGCTGGGCAAGGAGGCCTCCGGCCTGCTGACTGCACATGAGTCCATCCTCCAGGCAAGAGGACGTTTTGTGTCCCTGTGTATTCATTATGGTGTTCCATGTTTATTTCTCTTTAGTTTCTTTGGTGCATTTGAAAAACACTTTCCTGGCCCTGCAGAAAACAAAGGCATGCGTTCTCTTTCCATACCTAGGCTCAGGAATTAAGGACGAATGGATTTCTCTCCCATTTTAAGATTAGAAAACTGAGGCCCAGGAGAGGCCATGAGACCGGTCCTGGCAAGATATTATCACGTTCCTGCTTGTTTGGTTCAAATTGTGGGAAAATATACATAATATCAAATTTACCGTTGGAGCCATTTTTAAGCGTGCAGTTCGGCAGCATTAAGTTCGTTCACACTCTTGTGCATTCATCGCTGCCATCCATCGCCAGAACACCTCATCTGCCAGACCGAAACTCTGTACCTATTAAACTCTAGCCCCCCATGCCCCCCTCCCCAGCCCCTGGGAGACACCACTCTACTTTCTGTCTCCGTGAATTTGACTCCACTACATCCCTCATCTAAGTGAATCATGCAATATTTATCCTTTTTATCTGCCTCATTTCACTTCCTGCTTGCTTTTTTTTTTTATTTCAAGAACTGCATTCAAATAATATATATATATATATTTTTAAGGCTCAGGAAGGATCTGTTAGACCTAAAAAGAAAACAAAGTAAGAATTTCACAGCAAGGTTGCTACTTGGGGAAAAAATAATCATATTTTTTTCTGCATGAAAATGAATAAGCCCTAAAAAATCCTCCTGTTCTCTTTGCAGGATTTATGAAGGTAATTTTTCTTTGCCCTCCACCTGGGAAAGGGCCCAGGAGGCCAGGACGGGTGTTTAAGAAGCAGAGTCCCGGGGAGGGGGCACTGTGGAGGCCATAGGCAGCCTTACTTTTTACCCTGTGTCTGGGCTGGGTGGGGGTCCTCTCATGGTTAGAACTGGGCCCAGTTTTAGGGGGTGGTTCTGACAGGACCCGCTCTAGAGACACCACACTACTGCCTGTAAGAATCCTCCCAGAACCCTGGAGCTTGGAGATCCTAGAGGCTGTCCCAGGACCAGGATCCTGAAGCCCAGAGACAGGAGGGGCCGAGTCCAAGGTCACCCAGCAAACAGCAAACAAATAGGAGCCCAGGGCTTCAGTCCCAGGACAGGCTCTGCCCTAGGATTGGGCGCCCTTCAATGTACATGGACTTCCAGCCCCTCCCCATCTGAATGCATTATCCCCATCTAGCCTGACCTGCCCTCTGCCATGTGAGGGACGGAGGCTCATTAGACCTGTTTTACAAGAAACTCAGGAGAGTGGAGTCCTGCCTGGCAGGCACCAGCCAGGAGTTGGCAGAGGAAGACGGAAACTGGGTGACAGCTTCTGGTTCATCTCCTTTTGTACCCCGGGTCCTGGGTCCAGGACTCAAAGATCCTTCCTCCAGCTCAGCGGTTTTCCCGCCTATGTTTCTTTCACCTCCTGTGCTTTTCTGCCTCTAGCAGGTCACACTAACCTGGGGTGAAACCATCTAGAGGATTCTTGATCCCTCAGATTCTGGGATTCTGAGTGGCTGTTTTCAGTGGCCAGGCTTGGATGCTTCTGGAGTTGGAGGGGAACTATTACCAAGTTATTCTGGTTCTTAGTTGCTTTGACCTTCAGTAGTACATTAGGAACCATAGCAGTGGGGCTGGTTTAATGATAATTAAGATTACTGTTACTAATTCCCCATGATGCTCTCCAGGGTCTGCCGTCCACTGCCCTCCCGCCATGCTGGCCTCCCTTGCTTCCTGTGACACCTCCATCCTGCACAGCCTCTCACCTTCTCTGCACTCCCCGCACTCTCTTCTGGGTATCAGTCATTGCTGATAGGGAATCTAACAGTTCACTCCCCCCCACCACCACCCTGCACAACCTGTCCCCCCACTTAATTTTTCCATTTAGCACTCATCACCGTATAACACATTTTACCTATTGCTGCATTATTGAACGTTTACTAACATTTTACTTATCCTACTTATTTATCCTCTCCTTCCCCGACTGGAATGGCTGGAATGGAAGCTCCCAGACGGTGGGGATTTCAGTCCCTGCTGCGTCCCCACCACCTATCACAGTGCCTGACACATATTAGGTGCTTGTGAAATTCATGTAGAGCGAATGAGTGAATGAACACTGTACTCGATGCGGGCCACCCTCCTCCACCCTCTCCATCTGGCTAATTTCTCCTCATGTTTCAAGATTCAGTGTAAGCGCCTCCTCCTGCAGGAAACCTACCCTGACTGCTGGTGCTGGTTCAGTGGCCTTTTCTGGGCCCCACACTGCAGCTCTTTTCACAGCATGCTTTCCCATCCCCTGCCGTGTTTGCTCCCTGGCTTCTCTCTCATCCCCACTAGCCTGTGGCTTTTAAAAATGGGCTCTGACTTGTTTCTCTCTGTTTTCCCATTGCTTGGCATAGAGCTTGGCTTGCAGGAGATGCTTAGTAAATGCCTGATGCCACAAACTGAATATACACAGTATTGATAACTAGCTAAGGGCTCCACCCCATCTAGTCCTTATAAGTGTGCTAGGGTTAGGCCTTCTCAGCACTGCTTGTCTGTTTCACAAAGGAGGGAGGTGCAGGGGTGTGAGCTCCCACCCAGGTTGCAGTGGGCTGCCCTCTGAGGACCTGGACCCACCCCTGGCCTTCCAGAGGCTGCTGCTCTTGGAGCTTTGTCAGCCACTTGGTCAAAGGTCTTGCAAAGGGGCTTCTTCAGAGTGGATCATACTCCTAAATGCACCTGATCCCTAACTGCCGCCCCAAGATCTACGGGAGCCTTTCCTGGAGCCCCAGTCCTCAAATGAATCCCCCTTTTTGGAGCCTCCCCCAACCTCCATCAGCACTTCTTCCTGGGTCCTATTCTTCAAAAGAATTTCTTCTCCCGGAGAAGTTGTTTGTGGTATCTGTTTTCTGATCTGTCTTTCCAGTTAGGCTTCATGCTGAAACCCCTTTGCATGCTTTCTAGGCAGGGAGAAGCTTCACATCCTTCAGGGTCCAGGCATGGCCCCAGGCACTGCAGTCTGGGTGGGCAGTGCCACGGGGACTTGGAGACCACTGAGCAGGACCTCAGCCATGGGGAGGATGTGGGGGGGGGGGGCAGGCAAGGATCGGGTCCTGGGGATGCAGACCTAGGAAAGTGTGTTAGGACTTCAGACTTGGAGAAGCTAGGGTACAGGAACAAGGGTTGAGATGGGGACACAGCTGGGCCCAAGGCTGCCTGTGCAAGTAGGACCCCCGAAGTCAACTTCCATATGAGGTCAGCACCGCACCTGTGGGGTCAGGTGGCCACCGGGAGGGGAGCTGAGGAAGCTGGCCCAGAGTATCAAGGCGCTGGGAAAAACCACCTCCTGAAAGGAGCCCAGAAGACAGGTGCCCGCAACAGAGGTGGAAAGGTGACGGGACTGGGGAACTAGAAAGTCCCTGAGTAGAGTCCCCTGGTCACTGTGGTGTGTGACAGAGGCCCAGCCTCCATCCATCAGGCGGGGGAGTGACCGCCCTATCCCCAGCTGGAGGACAGGAGAGGCACATAATTAACTCTGAGTGAGCGGCTGCTGACGGAGAACGAACCTCCTGAGTGATGAGTGTGGCTGTGGGCTGAGGGGGTGACAAGCCCATCAGGCCTGCAGTCACCACTCACCTCCGAGCAGGCGTCTAGTGAAGGTTTGAGCACAGGCAGGAAGCTGTGTCAGCCCGCAGACCCCTGGGGGTGCTGGGGGGACGGCTCTGGACTGTGTCCCAGGAAATGACTGTCAGGTCCCAGGGAGAGTCGGTGGGGTGGGCAATCGGCCAGCCCCTAATCTGCATCTGTCCAGCACTGGACTCAGCAGTGTCCCCAGGCAGTGTCCCCAGGGCCCCGCATCCCCTCCTGGCTTCTCCGCCTCACTTCCCAGTGGCCCAGAATGCATAGGACCCTGGAGGAAAGCTAGGACTCCCCTCTCCCTCTGAGGCTTCCCTTCCTCTGCTTTCTGCATCTGACCCTTCCCTCCTCCTGTCTTACTGCCAGGGCTTTGTCTCCCACCTAGACCCCCACTCTGGCCTCATTTTACCCAGCCCTTTGCCCAGCCTCTCTGCCTTCGTATCGCCCCTCAGGTGACAGGAAGGGTTGTCCTCCCGGCTCGGCTCTGGTGACGTCATTATCAGGTTAAGCCCTTTTAACAACGCCCCCGGGTTTAATAGGTACGGAGCTTTTGTGTTTGACATGATGAAAACATTCTGGAAATAGATACTGATGATGGTCACACCACATTGTGGGTGCACTTAATGCCACTGAATTGTACAATTAAAAACGATTAAGATGGTTAAAACAAAACAAAACAAAACAAAACAAAACAAAAGCTCCATGGGTCCCCCAGAATAGGTTGCAACCCTGTGTGTGGGTGCTCAAGTGCCCTTTCCGGTCCACCTCTCATTTCTTTCGTTCGCCCGTGGACGCGCCAACCCGGAGAACCATTCGCTATTCCCAAGACTTACTCCACTTTTCCCGTCTCCTGTCTCTCCCCAGGGAATTTCGGGATTAGAGTCTTTTACTAATTTACTCCTTTACTCAGTGAAGTAATTCTTTCTACAGCCACCTCCTGCAGGCTTCTGCCTGAACACCCCTAGTGACAGGCAGCCCACTGTACTACCAGGCATTTTACCCCATTTCTGGACGGCTCGGAGAGTAAAAGGCAGAGGCTGTATGGCCTGGGTGTGGGTCCTGGGGTCAGGACTTAACTAGTCATGTGACCTCAAGCTTTTCAGTTAAGCTCCCTGAATTTGTATTTTCTCCTCTGTTCAATGAGGGGTAGTGTCGGTATCCATTTTACAGGGTCATTGCAAATATTCAATGAGGTCTATTATGAATAGTAAATGAGATGATACATATGAAGAATTTAGCGTAGTGCCTGGCACATAGGTCAATGCCAAAGAAACGTTAGTGTGATATGTATAAATTGAACCAAAATCTGGCCTTGAGCACCAACCAAAACACATACTGTTAGGGCAAGAAGGAATCAGAGATGAAGCGTGGCAGTCATTTGTAGGTTCCCTGACACCTAGGTCCCCTCTCCTGCTGGCCAGGTTGCACTTTGGGTCCCTGGGACTTTCCTGGGTCAAGTCTGATCAGTGAGTTCCATTTAATTGCTGGTTGAGCGTCTCCAGAATTGTCTTTTTCCTTCTCCTTTGGCAAATGGCAGCATTTAAGATGGCGGTTGTTCCATGAGTTTGGATCCCTGAGTTACTATGACACATCGAGCTCCCCTCACTGAGAGAGAAATCAATATTTCTGGAGTGTCCCATTGAGATTTGGGGGTGTTCCATTGGGAATTGGGCATGTGTGTTGCCACTGCACAGCCTAACCTCTCCTGACGGATAAATCTGCTAACTCACCCTTCTCATCTTACAAGTGAAGCCCGGTGAGGAGGAGGTCACAGGGCCAGGCAGTGGGAGGCCTGGCCTCACCTTGTGCAGGACTGGATCCTGTAGTTGAGAGAGCTGGGTTTCTTCTTTCTTTCATTCCTTTCCTCATTGGTCTTCCCCATCACTGGGTCCTGTTAAGGGGGCTGTTGAGATGGACCCATTTGACTGGGTCCTGTCGATGTCATGTGCTGGTCAAACCCAAGTCTCAGAGCCCCTTAGTTAAGGGGCCTGACAAGTGAGCTCTGCTCTGGGCACGTTTTTCCCAGGGGTGCTGGACCAGGTTGCTCATCAGGCCTCACATCTGGACTGTGGTCCCTGCCTCCTAGCTGACCTCCTTTTCCCCCTGCCACCTCCCTCCCCGGGCCTCCTTCCTCTACACCAGCCTCCAGAGGCATTTGTGTGAAACCAGCTTCCATCTTGGCACTCCCCTGATTAAAGAAAGTGCTTCCTGCTGCCCAAAGGGAAGAAATCCCTCCCTGCCTGCTGACCAGCTATCTGAGAGTCCCCAGGGCACTGGCCCACCCATCTGCCACATCCCCTCTGCACCCTGTGCTCCTGCCCCAGAAGCAAAGACTCCATTTCTCCCGTATGCCTGGCACTTTCCTGTTGCCAGGCCTTTGCTCCTGCCGGATCTCAGCCTGCTGTGCCTCCCTGTCACCTCTGTCTCTTCCACACTTTCAAGGCTCAGCTTGACTGCACCTCTTCCAAGAAGTCTGGGCAGAATATGTCAGTGTGACTTCAATATTCCTTCCTTTTTTGCGTGACTTGTGTGTCTCCTGTGGTTCCCACTCTTATCTGGCCTTGTGTTACAGCTTTTCGTTTCAGCCTTCTCTCATGCTCCCTGATGGCCGAGGCCGTCCCCAGCACCTACCCCAGGACCTGGCTCTTCATCACCCCCCATGAGTATGATCGGAGGAAACCCGTGCTCTGTAACTGATCCAACTCTGCTGTGGCCCGCACCACATTTTCCCAAATTGTTTCTGTGTCTCCAGCCGTCTCTAGACTGTAAGTCCCTGAGGGCGGGGGCCGTGTCTTCACCCCCTCACACCTTCCACCTCCCTCGGCAAATGTGGAGCCAGGGCGCCCCTCGGAGAAGCGTATCGTGGAGGCACGTGTGGGGTGGAGAGGGGCAGCGGTGGCTCGGTGGCACACAGCTGGTGTGCAGTCCCTCTTCAGCAGGTGACCTGGGCCCCCATCCCCAGGGGAAGTGCTGAGAACTTGGGATATTTGTGCACACCTGTGGAAAGGAACATCGCCATCACCACTGCCTCCTGACAGGCAGCCTGCCTGTGTTTTGCGTTTGTGACCCTGACTTTTAAAAATGTCACACCTGCATATGCGGGGGCCCCTATCGCCAGCTAACCACGAAACGCAGTCTGTAGCCACCCGTCTGAAAAACATGTGGTAATTTGCGTAGATGGCTTTCCCCACGCAGGGGAGAGACGTGTGCTGTGGCCCCATCATCCTCAAATAACACAGTCTGCAGCTGGCCAAGAATCCAGAGTGACAACTTCAGAGAGAATACAGAAATGCCAGTGTTTCTCAGTATCCAGGATGGACAGTCTGGCTCTCTGGAGGCCTTTAGAAGCAGATGGTCCGTCCATCACCCTGAGGAAAGGGTGTGAAAAACTCAAGATGGCTGGACTTAATAAGCTCTTTGGGACGGAGATACGGATATGACTACTTTTTATTTCAGGTTGTAGCCATCCACAGGGATTGCACCCACCGCACAGCATAATGTTGTCCAGCCGATACGTTTTAAACACCTGTTTGGATCCAGGCCCTTTGCTGGGCACGGGGGACAGAGGGGACCAGGACAGCCCAGTGCAGCAAATCTGAGCTGTTTCTGCTTATGTCCTTCCAATTCTGGTTTGACATCAGTGGCCTGCATGATAGGGGAAATATTTAAATGCACAGCACGCTTTCTTTCTGCCTTTTCCTGTCATCTTTTTCTCTCTTTAAAGTTTCACCTTTTTCTAATAGTTTTCCAGGTGTTTTGATTTCTTACATTTCAACATTTTTGTAGCAGGTGGTTAGAACAAATGGCTATTGGTCGATGCTGTCTAATTGCAGTAACAAACACCATGTGTTCCGGTACTTTCATATATTAAGGCGATTTCTTGCTCATGTCATAGTCAAGTGCGGGTCGGGGGGTGTGTTGGTTGGGCACTCTGGGAAGCAGGTGCCCAGATGGAGTTGGAGGTGCACTGGGAAAGGTACAGCGGGGAGGGAGCAGAGAAAGGCAGGACGGATCTTCTGACTGTGGGCAGGTCTGACTCCCCGTGAAAGGCTGGGGTTTTGGGGGGGAAGGAAGCAGGGTGGGTGGGAAGAGGCACAGGCAACATTGCCTCTCTGAGAAAGTCCTACCCAGACCAGAGGCTCAAAGCTTGCCTGCTGTTGAGTCTTGTCCTGGCCAGAAACGGTGAGCCCCTGTCCCCACTCCATGCTCAGTCAAGGGTTGGGTTGCCTGGCAGGAGTGAGAAATATCCCGAAGGCATGGTTCCCAGAGGCTATCAGCTCTTGAGACTGCCCTCCTGCTGACGGTTTCTCTTGAAGTAGCAGTCCTACTTGGCCTCGGGGTGGGCCCCAGGGACTCAGGGTTGGGGGAGCCCTACCACTTATAGGTCCTTGGAGTCTCCCCACTCACACTGTGGGTAGAACAGAGAGCACAGAGTGCCCACGGCATGGTTTCATAGGCCAAGCACATGCCACTGGCCAAAGCTCAGTAGTCACACCTGGTTGCGAGGGAGGCTGCAGAATGTCGCGTGGCTGTGTGCCCAGGGAGAAAAACAGAACACAGATACCTTGGAGCAGGGATTCAGAGTCCGTATCCCAACTCTGCCTCTTACTGGCCGTGCAAACTTTGTGCAAATTTCTCATCTCTCTGACCCTCAGTTTGTTTCCTCATTTATTAAAATATGAACAATAAAAGGACATACTTCATAGGGTTGTTGTGCGGATTAAGTGAGTTAATACATTTAAAGAAATTAGAATCGTACCCGGTACAAATAGTAAAAAAAAAAAAAAAAAAAATTGCTGTGTTATTATCATTACTCTCATTGCTTCCAAATTTAATATTTCAGTACACATTTTTTTTTATTTTTTAAATATTTATTTTTGAGAGAGAGAGAGTGAGACAGAGCATGAGCGGGGGAGGGCCAGAAAGAGGGAGACACAGAATCAGAAGCAACTCCAGGCTCTGAGCTGTCAGCACAGAGCCTGATGCGGGGCTCGAACCATGGACTGTGAGAACATGACCTGAGCCAAAGTCGGACGCCCAACCAACTGAGCCACCCAGGTGCCCCAGTAAACATTTCTTGAGTATCTACTCTGTTCAAGGAATTTTATATGCCACAGGAACTTAGTTGCTTTTCCTAGCACTTAATACATGCTCAGAAAATGTCTAAGTGAGTTCATTTCATTGGAAAAACAATACAGTGTGTGTTTAATTCAGTTGGCCATGGTGCTGGGCTAATTTTAAACATGATTTAGCAATAAGAAATGTAAAGTCCTGTTTCTCAGCTCAGTAAGTCGACCACAGAAGAACAGAAGGAGAGATTTACAATGGTTGAGAAAGCATGCTGGGTGTGAGAAGCCTACCTATTTAAAAATGACCTTCCGTCTTTATAAAAATAATATATGCATTAAAAATTTTTTCAAGTTAACAAATAAGTACAAAGGAGAGTTACAAAAAATCATTCAAAATCTCACCATTTTTAACATTAGGTGAGTCTCCTTCCAGACACCTCTCCATGCATATGTCATATGGAGGGGAGATGGACAGAAATCATTTTATAAAATGAGATCATTATTACATGCTATTTAAAACTGATGTTAAGTTTTATTTATTTGAATGTTACAGAAGAAAAAAAGGAAATGTAAAGTATAAACAGTTACTCCACATTAGACAATTTTTCCTTCATTATAGAAAATCCTTGTTTCTAAAATATCAAGGGTAATAAAAACAGTGAAAAACAATGAGGAGAGTCCTGGCTTTTAAACTCCAGTTTTCTATTTTCTTTTCTTTTCTTTATTAATTTTGTCTATTTATTTATTTTGAGAGAGAGAGAGCACAAGCAGGGCAAGGGCAAAGAGAGAGAATCCCAAGCAGGCTCTGCATTGTCAGTGTAGAGCCCGACATGGGGCTCAAACCCATGAACCGTGAGATCATCCCTTGAGCCGAGATCAAGAGTCAGATGCTTGCCCAACTGAGCCATCCAGGTGCCCCTCCTGTTTTCAATTTTATTTATTTATTTATTTAAAAAAATTTTTTTAATGTTTATTTATTTTTGAGAGAGACAGAGACAGGATGCGAGTGGGTTAGGGGCAGAGAGAGAGGGAGACACAGAATCTGAAGCAGGCTGCAAGTTGTCAGCACAGAGCCCAGTGTGGGGCTCGAACTCACGAGCCGTGAGATCATGACCTGCGCTGAAGTCGGACGCTCAACCGACTGAGTCACGCAGGCGCCCCTCCTGTTTTCAATTTTAGATAGTATAGATTAAAGTTTTCCTGTGGAAGAAGAGGAAATTTGTGACTCTTTTCCCTCCTCCTCTTTCTGAGTTTTATGTTACATTAGTGTCTTCACATTGTGGGTTGTTTCATGTGAAATGGGTCCAACGCACACGATTGCTCCTTTTTAGTCACAAGCCTCTGTTCCTGAGATTTGTGTTTTTTGAGTCGTATTTGGTTGGCTGCATTTATCATCTAGTAGTCTTTTTCTTCTCCCCCCACCCCCCAAGAAAGTTTCAAAGGTGTTTTGTTACCAAGATTATGTCTGCTGGTTTAGTTTTTACTGACAGTAAGCTCTGTGTGAAATAGGCGCCACATACAAGGAATGCATTTTAAGGTTGCATTAATAGAAGTCCATGCTCAGAATGAGGGAGGTGATCATTTCATTCAGTTTGGTATTGCTTCTAGGCATGCTCTGAACAAATCAGTAAAGAAAAGACAACCCAATAGAAAAATAGGCAGTCACTGGTCCAAAAGAAGAAACAGAAACACCTATAAACATATGAAAAGATGGCTTATCCTCTTTAAAAATCAGGATCATACAAATTGAACTGACATCAGATACTCACAGGGTAGGCAAAAATTACAGTTGGTAGGGGTGTGGAGTAGTGAGACCGACAGTGGGAGTGTAAATGGATAAAACCACTTTGAAAAGATGTGGGAGATGCTGTGATTTCACGACTCCATTTCCAGGTTCAGACCCTGCAGGAGCCCTGCGTGTGTGCCGCGTAGAGAAATGTGCAGCCATCTTACTTACAACAGCAGCCACACAGAATCCTGGAGACAGCCCACGTGTCCGTCAACAGGGCAACGAACAAATAAGCCATGGCATAGTCCTACCGTGGAATGCTACACAGCCCTGAAAATGAATGAGCTGCAGCTCTGTTCAACAACACACATCTCACAAACGTTAACATGAAGCCATAAAGAGGTTTTCAGTTCAAGGTTCAGGCAAAATGTACAGCACGATTCTACATATGTGTATGAGTGTGTGTGTGTGTGTGTGTATATATATATATATATATATATATATATATATATTCAAAAACAAGTAAACTTATGTGATATAACGTTTAGAAAATGTAGACATGTAATTTAATTATAAAGAGGGGCGCCTGGGTGCCTCAGTTGGTTAGATGTGTTGGTCAGACGGTGTCTGACTCGTGATTGATTTCGGCTCAGGTCGAGATCCCAGGGTTGTGGGATCAAGCCCTGGATTGGGCTCCGTGCTGAGCGTGGAGCCTGCTTGGGATTCTCTCTCCCTCAGTCCCCTTCCCCCACTTGCACACTGTCTCTCTCTCTCTCTCTCTCTCAAAAAATTAAATAAATAAATAAATAAATAACAATTAAGAAAAGCAAAGAAGGATAAATCCAGAGTAGGGGTGCTCCCTGGGTGAAGGCTGGGGGTGGGGAATACATGGGGTGGCCACACACAGGCTTCCACATAAGCTGGGTGTTGGGTATGTGGCATTTTCATTTTGCTGTTTTTCATACTTTACTTAAGTTATATGTATAAGGTACTTTCTTTTCTGTGAGTGAAATATATCGCAGTCACATGTTCTTATTTAAAATAAAAACAGTGCTCGCCTTCTATGTGACCTCGGGCAAGTTACTTAGCTACTCTGAACCTCAGTTTCCTTCTCTGTAAGGGTGGAAATAATAATTGTTTCTGCCTTATAATAATATTGTAACAAACAGGATAATTTACACCACGTTCTTAGTACGAGGCCTAATACATAGTGAGTGCCTGGCGGGTGTCAGCTATGTGACTTTTCTGTACAGGGTAGATGGAGGTGTTTCGGGGGGGGGGTGCGTCCTAGAAATCTCTGTCCTCTGAAGCCTTTCCAGAGGATGACCACAGATGGAAACGGTGTGTAATCATATCATAAGAGGATGATTAGAAGAGTGAACGGTCATTTGGCTTGAAAGCCATGTCATGGAGTCAAGTCAGGCTGGCTGAGTTTAGGTATCTGAAGGGCTCTCATGGGAATGGAAGACTGTACGTATTCTAACAAGTTTCAGAGCAGGGGTGCGCAAACTATGGCCCGTGGCCCAAATCTGCCTGCTGCCTGTTTTGGTAAATACAGTTTTATTGGATTGCAGCCACACTCATTTGTTTATGTATTGTCTGTGGCTGCTTTTGTGCTACAGAGGGTTGACGAGTCGCAAATATGGTCCACAAAGCCTAAGATGTTTACTGCCTGGCCCTTTACAGGAAAGGTTCGCTGACCTTTGTTCTAGAATGATAACTTGGAAAGGAAATTCAAAAGGAGGGTGATTTCAAGAACGACATAAGAACTTTCTAAGAAGCAGAGCTGGCCAATGACAAAGTAACTCCCTGGTGAGGTAGTGAGACCCCTGCCCACTGGAGGGGTATAAACAGATGCTGACCACTCCTGGAGTGGGAGACACAGAGGGGGACTTTGTAGCTGGGGCAGGTTGGACACATCAGTTTTTAAATTCTTCTTCAATTCTGAAATTCTGTACGGAGTAAATTCTCAGTTTCAAATTGGTTGTTATTAACTGTGACATTTTCCTGGCATTTTTACATTTTAGCGCTTGGCAACATTTGCTTTGAAATTTTTAAGTCAAAAAAGTATTTTAATTCTTTAAAAATGAGATTTAAATGAAAATGGAATGTAGTCCAGAGTTCTACTTTTTCATTAAAAAAATGGATTTTCATGGCTTTTGGGTCCATTCCCATTTATAGGTGCTGAATTTTAAGAGCCTGTATGTGCCAATTATGATTTCTCTGTGACAAGTCTGTCCTTCCCAGGAAGGAGGAGCCATTGGAAATGAAACCAGGGAAAGGAGTTTGGGGGCACTGACCATGAGCTGCTGTAGAGTTGGAGTCCTCGGAGGGCCAAGAGGAAACATACTGGAGAGGAAAGGGGAGAGGGGGGGAGCAACAGTTACAGAGGGCCTACTGTGTACCAGAGCCCATGTCCAAGTGGCAAAACGGCAGACCAGAGACTGGCCCATCCATAAGCTTTGAACCGTTGCGAGAGAATGTGAGCCGTGAAGGAATTGTCTCCCCTGTGTGCGGGGCAAGGTTGGCCATGCCAACCGTCAGAATGCCCTCTAGAGGCGGGTGGGTGGGAAGGTTCTAATCGGGGAGGTGGGGAAGTTGGAGAACATGATAAAGCCCATAGCTTTCTTTCAGAGCACGAGAACCCCCTTACAGGGGCTCTGAGAGCAATTCATCAAAAGCCAAATCTCTCAAAGACAACTTGCCATAAACAATTTCTCAGAATGATAGTTTTGCCCAGTGACCGGCTCACTAAAAGCCGTCTGACAGACACCTTAAATGGGGGGCATAGAAAAGCTTTGGCATTTCCCTGGCTCATGCAGGGGCGGGTCCAAAGTCTGCAAGAAGAGGACGATAATAAACAGGCATTAGGGGAGCATCTCCAAGGGCAGCCTTGAGGAAGGACTGAAATGTGAAATGTAGGTGAAATTGACTTTCACCTGAGCTGGAAGGACAAATCCTTGTGAAATGGCCATGTGAAGTGTCTGCAAGGAGTCCTTCAGGAAACTCAAACTTAGAGAAATTCCCCCAGTGATTTGGTGAATTGATTCTCAGGCAAACTGGTGTGCAATGGATTAACTTCCAGGGAGTGTGTGCGAGTGACTGGCTCAGCCAGTATCGCCTCGCAGTCCTCTCAGGACATTCACCTGCCCTTCTCCAGGCCGAAACCAAAAATCACACGTGGGTGAGGACCTCCGGAGTCGTCCGCTTCGTGGTTTTCAGGCATTTTACGCTACTAGCAATGGAATCCCCTTTTTCAGATTAAGTATTACGTGGGACCTTGATGCTGAATATAGAACAGATAGAAGAAGAGCTGCTGGGAGCCCAGGAACCCCCTCGCTGGCTCCAAAACACCTCTGCCGGGTCCTAGGCAGGCTCCTGAGGGCCTCCAGGTCGACAACCTCCAATCTGGTTCATCCACAGAGACTCAGCTTTGGTCAGCTGGAAAGTCCCTCTAGTTAGGACACTATTCGTATCAGGCAAGAAGTTACGGTATCAGAATGAGGATGACAGAGGGGCATCTGAGTGGCTCAGTCTGCTAAGTGTCCAACTTCAGCTCAGGTCATAATCTCATGGTTCGTGGGTTCAAGCCCAGCGTGGGGCTGTGCTGACAGCTCAGAGCCTGGAGCCTGCTTCAGATTCTGCATCTCCCTCTCCCTCTCTCTGCCCCTCCCCTGCTCGTGCTCTGTCTCTCTCTCTCTCTGTCTCAAAAATAAAATAAAAAAAAGAAAAGAAATGAGGATGAGGGAGAGTAACATCTAAAATGGGACAGGTATGCCATGTGATTTTTATTTGGTAGTCACTTTAAAAGTGCTCTCTTTAGGGGAGCTGGGGAAGTGTGCTTCGTGCCCCGTAGGTGGTTTATTCTGCCTCAGGTCCAGAGCACTAATCAAGAGGAGACCTGGGTTTGGAGCGTTATTCTGAGGGAAATGGTCCTTTCTAGAATACTGCTAGCTTTAACATCACCGTTGCCTGTTGAGCTGAGTTCTCCAGATTGTTGAGGAAGCTCTGAACCAGGAATCCTGAAATCCTTCCCCTAATCCTGACAGGGCAGTGACAAACCCCTTCCCTCCTCTAGTCCTTGGGGTCTGCATCTGAAAATGAAGGTACAGGGCTAGCTACATTAGCGATGCCCATGTGTTTGGATTTCACACACCAGTAAAAGCTGAAGAAGCAGAGTGGGGAGGGGGACGTGGAAGAGAAACTTCCATTAAAAAAAAAAAAACACTTTGGGGCACCTGGGTGGCTCAGTCAGTTAAGCGTCTGACTTTGGCTTAGGTCATGATCTCACGGTTCGTGAGTTCAAACCCCGTGTCAGGCTCTATGCTGACAGCTAAGAGCCTGGAGCCTGCTTCGGATTCTGTGTCACCCCCCCCCCCTTCTCTGCCCCTTCCCTGCTCGCACTCTGTCTCTCTCTCAAAAATAAATAAACAATTAAAAAAATAATAAACACTTTATTTTGTCACATTAGGATATTAAAAACAAAACCATTCGGGACACCTGGGTGACTCATTTGGTTAAACACCCGACTTCGGCTCAGGTCATGATCTCGTCCTATGTGAGTTTGAACCCCTCATCGGACTCTGTGCTGTCAGCACAGAGCCTGCTTCAGATCCTCTGTCTCTCTCTCTCTCTCTCTCTCTCTCTCTCTCTCTGACCCTCCTCCACTCATGTCCTCTCCCTCTCTCTCTCAAAAATAGACATTAAAGAAAACAGAAATTCATTTTAAAAAAAACATTCTACTATCTATAATTTTATAACAGAAAACATTTCAACACCATATAGAGTCTGAAGCATCTTATCTACAAATTAAGGATAGCTTTTGAAATGAAATACATTTAACTTTAAAGAAAACCTCACTATATTATTCTTGCTTTTCTCATTCTACTTCACCGTGTTAGTTTTCCATTGCTGCTATAACAGATGACCACAGATTTAGTGGTTTACTCCACAGCCGTGCATTGGCTCACACAGTCCATGGGCCAGAAGTCCAGGTACTGCATGATTCGGTTGGGTCCTCTGCTCAATGCTTCACAAGGTCAAAATCAAGGTGTCTCCTGGGCAGGGTTCTTAACTGGAGGCTCCACTGGGGAAGATCCAGTTCCTTTGGATTGCAGGACTGAGGCCCCCATTTTCTTAACATGTGGCCCCGTTCACCTTCAAGCCAACAGGTGCACTGAATTTATCCCATGCTTGGAGTCTCTGATTTCACTCCTTCTACCAGCAAATGAGACCTCTGCTTTTTGGGACTCGTGTGATTACATTGACCACCTGGATAATTCTTCAAAGTCAGCTGATAAGAAACCTTAGTTATATCTGCAAAGTCCTTTTTCATGTACCATAACATATTCGTGAGCGTAAGATCAAGGGGCACGGATCGCGGGGGCCAAAATTCCACCTTTCACACCCAGCCTGGTGAAAATGGAGTAGGATAAACATTTGTAAACATTAGAAGATTCTTCCAGTTAAAATACTGGTTGTCAAATATTCTCCTGCTCTTGAGTCGACATTCAGGGTGTGTATTTGTGAGAAGTCAGGACATCATCATTATTACAGAGTCTTGCACAGACAAGGTACCAGGGAAATGTTTGCAGAGGGAACAAGTATTAATAAGTTCACTGTTGCTCATATTGTTTTAATGCAACTTTGATTATAAATCTTGTGGCACTGTATTATCATTGTCACTAGCTACAGATTAGGAAACAAGCTAAAATCATTACAAGAATGTATTAAAATGGGAAATGATTCAGTAAATCATGGTAGAAACAATTAAAACATGAACTGCTCTGTTATATCGGCTGTGTTCCGTGCAGGGTGGGAAGTGTTGCTTTCAATCAAGGAACAAGGACAATTAATACAGGGCCCCAAGATGCAATAAGAACTTAATCTTTCTTCTTTCCCTCTCTCCTTCCTTCCCATCTTTCATTTTCTCCTTCTCTCTTTCTTTCTTAGCAAAAAAAAAAAAAAAAAATTTTTAATGCGGTCCATTTTTAAATTAAATTTAAATTAAAAAATGGAATTATTTCCCAGATCTCTGCAAGCTGCAATTCTCAGCCTTGCCCAGGGCCTTTTGCCTTCCCCCCACCACCCTTCCCCACACCCTGCCCTCCCCCGGGTGCTTAGGGCCTGCTGGGCCCTACCCCTCCCCTGCACAGCCGCTGTGTCCCATGTGACATGGCCTCCCCCTGCTGTCTCACCACCTCTGCTGGACAGTGGGCTCTCTGAGGCCAGCCACCACTCACACTTGGGTTTCCAGCCCTGTCAGCACCCGCTGTGGGTCAGAGTCTCTCAAATGAAAAGGGAGCAGTACGTACTGAGCCACTCTGGTCCCACATTATGATCGCTTAAGGGGAAGGGAGAGGGAGCAGAAAGGAAGAGGAGGACCCAGAATGGAGAGGAAGACAAAAGTAAGAGGAGAGACGTGGGCATAGAAGGAGAGGAGAGAGAGCAGATACAGGGAGGATGTCAGAGGGCTCCTTCAGGCATGCAACAGATTCTTGCTGTCCCTTACTGAGCTCTGGGGAGAGAGCTGTGAAAACAGTGACAAAAATCCTTGCTTTCGGAGGCTTAACCTTCTAGTTGGGAGGTCAGTCAATATACAGGCATCAAAAAACAGGATGATTTCAGATAATGTTAGGAACTGCCTTAGGGCAATAAATAGGGTGGCATGTTAGGGAGTGACTGGAGTGGGGGACATTTTGGATGGGGGACAGCGATGAGGAGGTAACAGCTATACCAAGTCCTAGATGATGAAAAGGAGTGAACCATGCCGAGAAACAAGTGAATATTGTTCCCGGCAGAGAAAACAGCAAGTGCAAAGGCCCAGAGGCAGGAAGGAAATTGCTCTCCATTTCAAGGAACAGAAAGGAGGCTGATGAGCTGTACTTGATGAGCAAGGGAGAGAGATGGAGGAAAATCAGGTCAGAGTGGGAGGCAAGGCTGAACCTAGTGGCCTCTTGTGTCCATTATGATAGGAGGGGTTCACACCCTGGCCCCAAACTTGTAAATAAGACAAAGTAGCTGTTATATAACCAGTTAGCCTAACACTTAGAGCGTTTTCTAGCAGCCCTGTCTAAGAGCCATCTGACTGGTGGAACTTAAGACCCAGACGCTTACAATTCTCTGAAACCGACAAGATGTGCTAGTCTTCGGTGATTTTCTTTTCTGTCCACAACGGTTATCGTTTTATTGTCCTGTAGGACATTAACTGGTTTTCTATCTAATTTGGCAATCTTACCTTATTTCTTATTTTTCCATTCGCCATAAAAATCCCTGTCTCTCAAATTTTCTCTTGAGTCCACTTTGCCACGCTGCAGATCCCCTTATTAATGAGTTAAATAAAAGGTTGACATATACCCACCATCAATTTTCATAAGAATGATGTTTTTAACCTTTTGAGAATTACATTCTGCTAAGAGGTTGGGTTTTAAGTGCACGGAAAGCAGGACAGTCAGAAGGACTGGTTTATGTTTTACAAAGAAACCTCAGACGGCTGGGTGGTGAGCAGGCTTAGCCGGGCCCCAGGGGAAGCAAGGAGCCCGGCTAGGTGCCAGTGCCTCTGTGCAGGGAAGAGACAAATGACAGAGGTAGAGGTGGAAGTGAGTCCTCACCTACTCCCGACATTTGAGGACATTTGTCCTTGTTCGTTTCCACGCTGGATCCCTGGGATCTGTTTTAGTGGCCAGTTTTCGTCTCTGGTGTGTGAGCTCCTTGGCAGGAGCTGTGTCCAACTTTTGTGTGACCTAAGCATCCAGCCCTAGACTGGACATAGCAGTGCTTGGCAAGGGTTTGACGAGCGAATTTTCCTCTTCAAATCATCCTCCTCCTCCTCCTCTTCCCTTTCTTTCTCCCCTTCTCCCTCCTCCCCTTCTTCCTTCTTTTTTTATTGTGACAAAATATGCATAGCATAAAATTTACCATTTTAACCATTTTTAAGAGTACAGTTCAGTGGCATTAAGTACTTTCAATTGTCGTGAAACCGTCACCACCGTCTGTCTCCAGAATGTTTCCATCATCCCAAACTGAGACTCTGTCCCCCTTAAACATGAGCGCTCCCCCCTTCCCTTCTCCCCCAGCCCCTGGCAGCCACCATTCTGCTTTCTGTGTCCACGAATTTGACTCCTCTAGAGACCTCATCTAAGTACAGTCCCACGATATCTGTCTTTTTGCATCTGGAGTTTTTTCATTTAGCATGATGTCATCAAGGTTCATCCGTGCTGTGGCATGTGTCAGAATTTCCTTTCTTCTTAAGGCTGAAAAACATTCTGTTGTGTGTGTATAGATCGCATTTTGTTTATCCCTTCGTCTCTTGATGGATAGGTAGGTTGTTTTCACCTTTTTTTGGCTATTGTGAATAATACTGCTGTGAACATGGATGGGCAAATATCTCTTCGAGTCCTGGCTGTCAGTTCATTTGGCTGTCTCCCCAGAAGTGGAATGCTGGATCATATAGTAATCCTGCTTCACTTTTGGGGGAACTGCAGTACTGTTTTCTCTCGCAGATACACCATTGTGCGTTCCCACAAGCAATGAGCCATGGATGCAACTTCTCCACATCCTCACCGACACTTACTGTTTTGTGCTTTTTTGATAATGGGTGTGGATTTGTCTTCTTTTAAAATATAAATGACCCAGGAAGAGGGAGACTCCAGAGTGAGGCATCTGGGGGCTCTTTCCTCCGTGCGTTCTGCATGGAGATAATGGAGGAACCAGAGGTCCTGGAGTTGGATCGGGGTGGGGGTGCTTGGGGGGAGGAGAGCCTGGATGTGGGGGGGCCATCATCACACCCACCGAGCTTACAGCGTGGGTTCGGGGCTGGCTGAAGGAGAGGCCGCCCGATGGGGGAGCTGAAACCTAGAAGGTTTCCCGTGAGGAAATTTGTTTGTGTGAATCTGCTGTCGGGCCCCTGTCCCTGGGGAAAGCTGTTTCTAATTCAGGCTTCTCTTTCTGTCTGTTGCTCCCCAGTGTGATAATGCGAAAGGGTTGAAAGCCTTCTACGATGCAATAAAATATGGGCCGAATCACTTGATGGTGTTTGGAGGAGTCTGTCCGTCCGTTACATCCATCATTGCAGAATCTCTCCAAGGCTGGAATCTGGTGCAGGTAAGGTTTGGGTCACTTTTGGTTAGGGGACTGTCTTCGTCATCAGTCTTTTGCAGGAATGGTTCCTTGTGCAACGTGGTTTCTAAGTTGCTCCGTTCATGCCTCCCCAACTCTTTCCTGGATGATCGCACAGCTTCCTGCTACCCCCACTCCTGGCCCAACCCTTTGGCCTTTCTGGCACGGCCGACGCAGTGGGTCTCTGTGGGGTGGCCCCAACTCCACTGCGTGTTTGGAATCTTTTAGTGACTCCCTAGCCTGACTGTCAGTGCCATCAACATCCAGCCAATTGCCCGCCTAGCGTCATCTCTTGTCCCTGCCGCTCACCCCATGCCTCAGCCCCTCCCGACAACCCACCTTTCCCCAGAGACATCTTGCACCTTCAGACCTCTGAGCCCTGCTCTCACTGTTCCCTGATCAGATGGACTTTTATCTCCTTGCTGCCAAGCCTCCCTCCGCCACTGAAATTCTCTTGTCCACCAAGACTGCCCTTTCCCTCACACAAGCCTTTCCTGGGGCTCCTGACCAGTATTCACTCTTTACACTGGCGAATGTTATACACCATCCAGCCAGTGAGTGTAAGGTCTGATATAGACAAACTCACCAGTGCCAGCTGTTCTTTGGACTAGGAAAGAGAAGAGCATGGAAAGATGTGACCAATGAGAATGAGTGGTGGCCCACGCATGTGGTTTACTTCTTTGTTTCATCCATCCATCCATTCACCCATCCATCCATCATCCATCCATCCATCTGTCCATCCATCATCCTTCCTTCCATCCACCTTTCCATCCATCATCCATCCATCCATCCTTCTTTCCATCCATCCATTATCCATCCATCCATCATCCTTCCTTCCTTCCTTCCTTCCTTCCTTCCTTCCTTCCATCCTTCCATCCACCCATTCACCCTTCCTTCCTTCCTTCCTTCCTTCCTTCCATCCACCCTTCCTTCCATCCATCCATCCATCCATCCATCCATTCTTCCATCATCCACCCTACCATCCATCCAACAAATATAACAGGCAACTTACTATGTGCCTGGAATTTTGGTAGACACTGGGGGATATAGTGCTAACAGGACAGGTAGGGCACCTTCCCTTTCAGAGCTTACATTCTAGGAGGGAGCCAGGTAGGCAGTAAGCAGGTAAACAAGTAATAATACTAAGAGCTAACACTTGTGTAAGGCTTACAGGCTTACAACATACCAGACACTCTTCTGAGCACTTGTTTGTGTTAATTCAATCCTTAAAAGTTCTCTGTGCCGTAGTCACTATTATCCTCATTTTATAAAGAAGAAAACCTGGGCACACAGAGGTCTAGTAACTTGCTCAGGGACTGTCAGCTCATAGGTAACAGAGTCAGGATTTACACTCAGGCAGTCTGGCCCTTAAGCAAAGACTGCAGTAGGAAACAGCCACGATAGAAATAAGCAGGGTGATGGGACTAGTGGTGACGGCCCCAAGGCAGTTAGGGAGGGCCTCTTGACGGAGGTGACCTTTGGGCTGAGACCTGAAGGGTGAGAAGGAGCTGGTTGGGTGGATGGAATAGGAAATGCAGGTGGCCTGTGCTGAGAAAGAACTTGTCATGTTCAGGGAACAGAGAAGGGGCAGTGGGGCAGGAGCATGGTGAGTGGGGAGCCAGGATGGGAATGAGGAAGCCAGTGGAGCCTGACCACAGCAGGATCTGGTTTCACCGCACTCCTGCTGACTGAGGAGCTCAGTGAGTCTGGCCCTGCTTGCATGGGATGCTGGGGGTAGAGCCCTGACCTCACGGCCCAAAGGGAGGCAGGAGCTGTCTGAGGCTGAGGTATGATGAGGAAGGAGCGAGGTCCCAGGGAAGGCTACCTACTCAGCCCAGGGGCAAGAAAGGCTTCCCAGAAGAGGGATGTGGAGCTGGCTGTGAAGGAAGAGAGGACGCTGGACAGCTGGAGCCGTGAAGGAGAGCATTGCCAGCAGAGGAAACGGGGCGCTCAGAAGCAAGAGGTGGGGGAGTGTGTGGGCCTGGGGAGCACTGAGTCATTCGCTGTGGCCTGAGCAGGCCACGCTGAATGTGGGTGGATGCAGCAGGAGATGAGGTCAGAGAAGCAGCTTGGCATGCTATGGTGCAAACCCAACCACGTGCCTGGGACCCAGCACCACTCACCTGGCTTCAGGCCCTGTGGTGCCTGCAAACAGTGAGACCTTGGGCGGGTCACCTTCTCTTGCTTCAGCTTCCTTTCCTGCAGACTGAGGAGCACGCTGTACTCCCTACTCGGCAGGGCCAGGCACTGCCTCTCTGGGCCTCAGCTCCTCGTATAGAAAAGCAGGGGAGGGAGAAGGCCGGTCTCATAGGACTGCTGTGTGGGGTAAATGATCACATTGTGATCAGAACTGTGGCTGGCACATCCTTAGCACTAAGTGTTTCTTGTTTTATCCTTACCCCTGCCCTGCCTCCTGCTGCTCCCCGAGTTGACTACCCCAGCTTCTCAGCATCCTGGGTCTTTCTTGCAACACTGTTCCCACCCCCTGAAACGGCCCATTCTTAGACATCCGGCTTGAATGCTGCCTCTTCCAAGAAGCCTTTCCTTACTGCACTCTCTAAAGTCTCCCCTCTAGAAATTCTTTTTCTCACTTCCCTGTGTTTACTTCTAGCTGAGCACATACATGGCCCACCCCTCCTGCACCTCTGCCTGTCCCTCTCTGAGGGCTTGGCAGAAGTGGGGGCATGTTTAGCTGGGCTTTGAGCTCCTTAAGGAGAGAACCTGGGCCTGAGTTACTCCTGTTTTTCCTGGTGCTTAACACTTCACAGACCTTATTATATGTCTGTTGAATGAACAGAAGCATGGAGGGAGGAAGGCAGAGATGGAGGGATGGAAGAACCTGCAGACGGACACTTTGTTCAAACATGGCAGGCCAAGTTCTCTGGAGAAGCCCCATCCAGAGAGGAATCCATGGAGCTTCCGGGCCTTTTCACCACCTCACTTGGATCCATTTGCCCTCAGAATTCTCTGAGGAGCTGTAGAAGCAAGCAGGACATTGGGAACTTCTAGCTTGCCAGCCAGAGCTCCCTGGCCCCCGCATGAGCAAGACAGGTCTCCAGCTTAGAGAAGTTGACAGGACAGGAGACTGGGTTATGAAATGGAGATTGTACTAGTTATTGCTGCATAACGAATCACCTCCAAATTCAGTGGCTTAAAACAACAATAATTATTATTTCATTATTTCTGTTGGGTCAGTAATTCAGACCCAGAGAATGGCTTGTGTCTGCGTCATGATGTTTGGGGTCTGCCTGGAAGATTTGGAGACTAGGGTCTAGCATCATCTGAAGGCTTGACTGGGGCTGGAGGATCAGCTCCCAAACTGGCTCCCTCACATGGCTGGCAAGTTGGTGTCTCTCCATGCAGGTCTCTCCATAGAGATCTAGAGTGCCCCCATGGCATGACAGCTGGCTTCCCCCAAAGCGACTCATCTAGAGACCAAGGCAGAGGTTGGCAAAGTCTTTCAGGACCTCGCTTCAGAAGGTGCACACTGTCATTTATGCCTATTCCACTGCTCACACAAATTAGCTCTTATTTAGTGAGGGAGAGGACTAGGCAAGCTGTAGCGGGAGGCAAAGGTCACCGGGGTCCATCTTGGAAGCCGACTGCTGCAGGAAGGAGTAATTCTCTGAAGGAGGCGGGAGCTCAAGTTGCCCAGAAAAGGAGGCTTAATGCTGAGTCCCTTCTGTGTTTTTGTTTGTTTTTTTTTTTTTTTTCAACGTTTATTTATTTTTGGGACAGAGAGAGACAGAGCATGAACGGGGGAGGGGCAGAGAGAGAGGGAGACACAGAATCAGAAACAGGCTCCAGGCTCCGAGCCATCAGCCCAGAGCCCGACGCGGGGCTCGAACTCACGGACCGCGAGATCGTGACCTGGCTGAAGTCGGACGCTTAACCGACTGCGCCACCCAGGCGCCCCCCTTCTGTGTTTTGAAGAGCTCCTCCTCATCCTTCAAAACCCTGGATAAGTACCTCTTCCTCTATGATGCCCTCCTTGGTTCCTTGCCTTCTGTGCCTCCCATCCCTAGCCCCAAAAGTAAATGAATTGCTCCTTCCTAAATAAAGGCTTCTCTATGAAGGCTGTCTCCCCCAGGCTGGTGTAAAGTGGTTCTTATCCAGAGGGGACAAAGTATCTTACTCATTTTATGTATAAAGCACAGATATATATAGAGACATAAATAGGTGTATAGTATATTGTGGTATTAACATTTCATGAGTGGTGCAGGATTAGGAAAACATGTACGAGGCTTCCTCGCAAAGTCGTAGTGACAAGAATGTTGGGAAACAAGGTTCTTCGTCACTTCTATTGCACACGGTATTTTGTCATTAAATGAATTACATCTTGTGGGAAATAGTTTATTCTATATCCAGGTATTCCCTACTAGAATAGGAGCTTCTTGGGGGGGCAGGGGCCCCCATTTCCTTCATCTCCCGGTTCCCAGGGCCTGCTGCAGGGCCGGGCACCAGCTGGGTCGTCGCTGAGTGCTGACCTGAACTAAATGCGGGGCACAGGCTGCAGAGCCTGAAGCCTCCCACGGCAGCAGTTTTCTCGCCCTGTGGGCTTGACTGTGGGGGAGGTGGAGGATGTGGGAGGGAATGCAGGTCCTCAGTCTCCTCCTAAACAGGATCACTGTGCATCGCTGCAGACACGAACGGTCCACCATTGCCCTGGGTTTCTGCCATCAGATACTGCACCAGGTCAGGGGCTCCAGCTGCACCCTGACGGGGGCTACCCGGGGGCTGGGGACTGGACGGTGCCTGGCAGTTTGGAGAGCTCTGGAGACCTCGGGGGCAGAATCACGGGATGAGCCCAGGAGAGGAGACTTCTCCCAGCCTGTGGAGCCAGCCAAGGGGACTGAAGCAACAAAGACGAGGCTCTTGATAAAGAGTAGCGTTGGGGTTTCCGCCTCCCCTCTGCCCCATTTTCAGGGAACCCACACTCTGGGAGCCTCCCAACCCCCTCATCACCTCTGAGAGGCTGAGCTTGCTTGCAGAGAGGTGGAGGGGCTGGAGGAGTGGGCCTACATTCACTCAAGGGGTTCAGCGAATCCCTTAACTTATTCAAAACTGGGCTCCGAAACAGACTTTCACAAATGGGAAAATGCATGTAATTTGTGTAATTGAAAAGGAGCACTGACTGCCCTTTGGGGGAACAATGCTCGCTGGACAGAGACAGCCTGGAATGTGTAATCAGTTGTTTCTGTTTCCTGGTGCTACAAAAATAGGGATTCGCACGACAGAGGGGTGAAAATTCAGCCTGGTGCCAAAATCGGTTAAATTTAACTTCTGCTTTTTTGCCGGGCTTCTTGATTCATGGTTGCTGCGTCGAGAGACTAATATTGTTTAAGTCATGATGTGAGTCACTCAGCCACCGGGAGCGTCAGCTCCTCCAGCTAGATGCGAGGATCTTAGAGTCCAGGCTGTGACATGCAGGCTTTGTCCCTCTCTGGCCTGGTCAGACCCCGCCCTTGGGGAGCTCGGAGCTGGGGCCTCACACCACCAGGCACCTACCAGGGCATAGCCTGGGAGACATCTGGGAAGGGTCGGGGACTGACCGTTGGAGACGGCATGTTCGGACCAGAGGACACGCAGGAGTCTTCGCCTCCAGAGCCACATGGCTCTTTGAGAGATGTTGCTGGCTGGCTGTGACGTAGGTGGGGAGACGCAGAAGAGATGGCTGAAGTTAGCGGGGAGCAGAGCCTCCGCTCTCTGCAAGCAAGCCCTTGGCGCTGGAGGCGTCCAGCACGGGGCAGGCTGCCTGGCTGTGAAGTAGGGGGTTCCCCGTTGCCCGAGGTTCCCCGGATGTACCAGTGTCATCCAGTCCTGCTTCTGGGGAGATCTAATATATAGAGGAAGAATAGACCAGGTTGAAGACTCTCAAACTCTATTACAAGAGTCACTTATGGGGGCTGGGGATGTGCAAATTCCCCAGGCTGCACTCAGCAGGTGCAGGTTAAGGGATTCATCAAATGCCTCAAGGGCTAGAGACCCACTCCTCACCCTCGCTGCCATTTCGGTACCCGCAGCTCAGGGGACTTAGATGCAGTAAGTTCCTCGGGTCCTGCTAGGCCAGGTCATCTCTCAGGCTCATCTCCCAGACGCTGGGGCTCTAGGACTGGGACGCCAAGGACTCTGTGGAGTGCTCCCAGTGTGCAGAGCTCAGTTTATGCTGCCCCTGTTGGGGAGAGGGCGCAGAGGAAACTGCAGGGCCCCCAGGACGGAGTCCACAGTCCCTCTGCGGCCAGAGGGTTCTCCATTACCCCCGGCCTGCTCCCTGCCCATCTCCTGCTCCTTCATTCCACCCCCCCCCCCCCCCCGCCTCAGACAGGGGCCTCTCCACCTGGCAGGACTGTGCTCATTCTTTCTGGTGCAGTTTGCTGCCCTTTCCCTATGAAGTCCCCCATTCCTTGTCCTGTGCCGTCTTACCCACACACCCCAGCCATGGTGTCTCCTGCCCTGTGCCTGCGTCCGGCCTGGCCTGGAGCTGCCTGAGGTCAGGGTCTAGTCTCATTCAGCCTTGCACCCCGGGCTTGGTGCTGACCTGGCTCACGTGCTGAGCGGGACCGGGGGAGTATTTGCCGACAGAAGGCTGGATGGCTGCCTTCTAGGCCTCAATCTTGTCCCTAAGGAAGGAGGCAGATCATCAGAGCCTGCCAGACCCGAAGGGACCCAGAGTGCTTCTCAACCTGCAACCCCTTGGTAAAGAAAAGCAAAGGGAGGCCAAAAAATGGCCTCCAGCTTGGCCTCAGCCCACATCTCCTGTCCTGGACCCAGGTTTTTTTTTTTTTTTTAACTCGTATATTCCTTTGACATGGTTTTCACACCCCCTCAGAATCCTGTCCTCAGCCTTCTGAAGGGGGCTTGCTTTTGACCCTGCCTTGCACTTTTCTTGAGGAGTTCTGCTGACCTGCCCCCAACCGAGGCAGTCCTTCTGAAAGCATGGGGCCTGGGGATAAGGCGGAAGAATTTGGAGAGGAGCGGAGGATGGGGGCAGGGTCGCTGCAACCAGAGATGGAGGCAGGGCCCCGGAAAGGTACAAGAGACGAAGCCAGAGGGGGCTGACATCCTCAGAGAGCGGGACAAAACTCCTTCCTTCTTGGGAGCTAGGTGATAGCTCTGCCTCAGCATGCAGACAGAAATAGTCTCGCTGATGAAAATAAAGTCAGATTCCTGAAGGGATAAAGGGCTGCTCGCAGGAAAACGCAAACACGGTTTCGTCAAGAACCGTATCCCGCAGAGCCTGTCCTTTAAAAGGCAGCGCAGCAGATATTAAATTGTAGATACGTTTCTCCTGGCACCTTCCCAGCCTCCCCTCGCAGCCATCCTGCGCCGCGGGACTCCCCTCAGGACCTCCCCGGGCAGGAAGTTCTCAGCTTGTGTGATGGGGCTGAATCCACAGAGAAGGTCCTGCCAGGGAGCGGAGGGGGCAGGTCATGCAGACGGGCGATGTTGAGCCTGCGATTGTTGCAGGATTGGCAACGACGGCCCGGAACGCTTAGGACTTGATTTCTGCAAAATCTAAATCATGCTTGGTTTTGACATTTAAAAAACCAAATCAGCGAGCCCCCACCCCAGTCGAGCCCTTTGCTATTTACTGAATTCCAGCATGGCTCTAAACTGTCGGTCAATGCCATTTGCATCCCAGGAACAGAAATTTTGTCATCGGACTTGATTTTCTCAAGCGATTCTTATTAAAGGGGTGGGTTGCCTGAGAAGTCAAAGGGTTGGTTTGTTCGTTTTTAACTTAGCTGTGGGTTGTGGAATTTGAGGTAGATTCATAGAAAGCCAGAGCAGGGAGGGTCTGGCAAGCATCGGGTCCAGTCTCCCCATTCTGCAAATGGGGAAACAGAGGCCCAAAGTGGGGAGGACCTGGCCAAGTTCTCACAGTAACAGCAAAGCTGTGAGTCCCATGGCTCACCCTCCAGTGCTCTGCAGAATACACTAAAATATGGTCTCATTTCTCTCTCTCAGCCTTGCTTTTACGTAAAATGGGAATAGCAAAGTAGCCTTGTATGCCATTTGTGACAATCACGGAAAGCTTTCCCTTTTAAGTGAAAGCACCTCTATAGACTACAAACAGTAGCCATCATTGCAGTGATGGGGACTCCTCCACCAGAAGCAGATCTCTAATTACAGCTAGCAGAGTTTAAAAATCACCCCGTTTTATATTAACAACAAAGGTGGTTTACTCTGGCACCAAACACACCCTGAAACCAAAGTGTCAGGGGCAGGATAGGGGTTCTTCAGCGAGACACGTTGCACACAATGCCCACTTCTCAGCCCCTGTGAGTCAAAATCCACCCAGCTGCAAGTCTGTCCCCCTCCCAGCCCACGCCACGGCGGCCACATCCACAAGTGGCTGGGTGGCCAGACTGTGGATCCGATGGGGACCATTCGGGAGGTGTGGTGTGACTGAGCACAGCTGGAAGCCGCTGCTGTGGCTGCTGTCTAAGAAAGACGACGGAGGCCAAGAATCCAGGCCAGGCTGGAGCCATTTCTTGGCACTGGTCTCCAGAGGGGCCATTTAGCACATTAATAATCTATGAGATGCTTCCACCTTCTGGATCCATAAAAAAAAAAAAAAAAAGGCGGTGGGAGAGAGGGAGAAGCAATATTAAGGGCACACACTATGGGTGGGCCTTCCTGGCCGTGTCACGGGATGCCCAGTGCAGGAAATTCCGGTTCTGAGAGCCGGCCGAATGTCCTCCATGTGGTGAGGAAACATTGGTAGCTTTCAATCTGGATACAAGTGGGTAGGAGGAAAAACGAGCCCTCGAAAGGGATCTGGGCAGGACCCCATCGATCCTCTGGAGGGAAAGAGGGGGTCTGTTCTCATGCATTTATTCCTTCACTGACTCATGCTTCTATGTATTTATTCATGCCCTAAACTCAACCAGTGCAGTGCCTGCTCTGTGCTCTCCCAGGCGCTCCCAGACCAGCACATATCCCACTGCCCAGCACTGCCACCCCAGGATGGGCAGACATGGCAGAGAGGCAGTTTGGTGAGGTTCTAGAGGCCTAGAACCCAGACACTCTGGGTAGTCGTCCCCCCGTGTCTCTCTTTGATGGAACTGGTGTGGGCAAATCAGCAACCTCTTGGAGCCTCACTGGACTCATCTGCAGAATGGGCTAAGTCTGCCCTTCTTCTGGGGCTGTTGAGAGCATCAGACAGGACAGGGTTAATGGAGCAGGGTGGATGCACTCTGCAGACTGTAGGCCCTCTACAGACTAAGGTTGATATTACCGTTCCTGGTGCTTCTGCCATCTGAGACGCTGGCCAGGCCCTGGGCTGGGAATTCCTTCAAGATTTATGTCTCCATTTGTGTCCAGATTCAAAGTCGCGTGGATGAAATGAACTATCACAGACCATGAAGGTGATTCAGAACAGTGAAGTGAAAACAGAGAACTTGCAGGGAAGGTGAAATAAACCCCAAGCAGCTGTAAGAGGTGCACATGCTCTTTTTGGGTGGAGTTTTCACAGAAGCAGAGGCAAAGAAAGGCACGGTCCTGTCGAGCAAGTGCCTGGAGGTTCCCAGTCTATTCCTGCCAAGGACCCAACCCATATCCTTCCTGTCCATCTGGTACAAGATTCAATTCAAGGTTCTAACCCCCATTTTTAATGCAAGACCATGGTATCGAAAGTAATGTCAGCTCCCAGTGTGTAAGCCCAATGGCCTCATTGTTTATGCGTCTTTCACTGCCTCAACCCCTTTCTGGAAATACTCGGGGTGTAAATAATTCATTCTAAATAAATAAATCACTCACACTCCTTACGGTACAGCTGATGCTGCTGGTCACAGCACAACAGCAGATTACAGTGAGTTGAGTCTGGAATTACAAGTTGAGACTGGAAAGGCCCGGAGAGGGAATGAGAGAAGTAGTTCCCTCCAGGAGGACAAATGTGTGAAATGGTATAATAGCAACCTAAGATGGTTGTCGTGAGGGTAGACACGATACACATGGACAGGAAATGGGAAACAGGAAAGTCTCAGGCAAACGGGGACGTGTTGGTCACCCTGCCCAGGCTTCATCCTACTTCTAGAAGCCTGGGCCTCTGGGCGCTTGATTAGTGTTTCTGGTGATTCTGATGCACAGCAGTGAGTGAGATGAGGTGATGAGCCACCCTCAGGTAGAGACGGGGCGGCTCCTAGTGGGTGTGCTCAGAGGGGATTCAGCCACCAGATGAGGGGCTAGATTGTGCAGTTTCCCACATGTACCCACTGGTAGAACTCGTCAGGTGGGGTGGGGTGGGGGCAGGGTACTGGTGTACTAATTAAGAATTAGATTCCCAGGTCCACTGATCACATCCTAGGGAGGAAGCCTGGGAAGCTGGTTTTTATTTAACAATTGCCTTGGATAGTTCATATCATCAGGGAACCTGGGGAAACACTGGTCTAGAGATTCTCTAAAGCCACAGAGCAGCAGCAGCACCTGTTAGAAATGCAGAGCCCCAGGCCCCACCCCACATCTACTGACCTTGAGCCTGAATTTTGACAAGATCCTAGACGATTCTTGCTGATTTAAGATGCCTGGGGTCTCTGAAGGCAGATGTGTCAGCTGAGGGGGAAGGGTTTCAAGGGTAGGTGTTCAGACCCTGGAAGGGACTTAAGGGAAATACGTATTCAGCCCCCGAACCTACTTGCAGAATGTCAGGTGTCACTACCTTTGGACTTCCCTGCATCTCAGCATCATGGACCACAAGGACTCTTGTCAAACTGTGGTGCAGACGGAGCATGTCTTGCTTGAGCCTCGGTCTGACACGCCAGCCTGGGAGTCCTTTCAGCTCGCAAGGCCCTTGACCCCCAAGTGGCCAGGAGCACACACGGGGGACCTGTGGCTCCCAGTAAGGAGCAGTGGGAAGGACACCGGGTTCACATGATACCTGGCTTCCCATCCTGGCCCTGCCGTCTCCCAGCTGGGCGGCCTTACACAAACCACTTGCCCTCAGTGGAGCCTGAACACGCTCATCCATAACCGTTCTGCTTTCCTCCAAGGACTGTAGTGACACTTGCGTGGGCCCTGGGACGCTGTGTGGCTGCTGGGCGGGTGCCCTAGGACAAGAGCACGGGGTTGGTGTCAGGCACGGCCCTGACTGCTCTGTGTTTATCCTGTTTGATAAGGTGGTCTTGTGCCCATTTGTACAGATGAGGAAACAGAGGCCCAGAGGGGCTAATGTGCTCAGTCAACTCGTAATAATGACAATACCTGGTACATTTCTTGGGCTTGGAGTCACATGGGCTGGGGCTCACATCCAGGCCCTGGCACTTACTAGTTGTGACTCTGGGCAGGTCATTTAGCCTCTCCCAGTCTCAGTGCCTCATCTCTGACATGCAGTGGGGTGGCAGACCCTGGGCTGGTTGTGAGATTAGACAAGACCCTCAGAGTTCCAGGCACTGTGCCTTGTATTCTTCTTCCCTCCCAAGACTAAGGTGGCCTTCTGGTCTACCTTCCAGGAAGAGGTAGGGCCCTGGGACATGGGGTCAGCTCTCTGGGACTAGCTGTGTGTCCTCTATGCATCCACTGTGTTCTCTGGGCCTCCTGCTGCAAAGAGAAAGGGTGGGGCCAGATGATTAAGTCATGTCATTATTCCCTGTAATCCTGTAGCTCAAAGCTATCACCATGTGCCTTAAATCTGTTGTCTTCCCTCTTGTTTCCTGCATGTGACTCCCTCCTGTAGTGGTTCCTGGGTTGGGCCTGGTTCTCCCTCCGTTCCTAAGCCACTCAGACATGCGTTCTCCACCAGAGTGTTCCAGGTAGAGAACCCATTCTACAGGTGAAGGAGGTAGGCCCAGAGAGGTCAAGCAGCTTGTGTCAGGCCACACCATGAGCAGAGGCCAAGGTGCAGGGCCAGCGTTGCTGGTAGGTCCCCCTGTCACCCATTCCCCTCGTGCTTGGGGATAGAGCCAGCTCTCTGCAACTCTGAGGCCTTTGCCCATGCTGTTCCCACTGTTAGGTGCCTTTCTGGTTCCCTCCTCCCCTGGCTGAGCCCTGTGTATTTCCTGAGATTTAGTTTAAGCGTTACCCCCTCCAGGAAGCCTCCCTAGTCTCCCCCAACCCTGCTCCGCAGCTTTGTGTTTTCTTCATTCATTTCATCTTTGCCCTTTCTTCAGTACTTTACAATTCTCTGATGAGGTCTCAGTGTTACCCACTGTGAACTCCCCCAAGACAGTCCTTGCCTGTCTGAGTCATGGCTGCACCTCAAGGGCCTCACACAAGACCTGGCACTGAGTAGGTAGTCCTAAATCAAGAATGGGCACATCCAGATGGCCTATTACAAACCAATTTATAATACTCCTGGCCTACATTCTCTGGCCTTTGCACGGTTCTAACCCTGCGCATAGATTAGTGCATTTACTCCACACCCCAACCCACCAACCCTATGATGCTATTATTCTTCTCATCTCACAGGTGAGGAAACTGAGGCACAGAAAGGTTGAGTGTCTTGCCAAGAAATTGCCCGGACTAAGTGGCTCCAGCATCTATGCTGGCAACCACGAGATATAATGCCTGTCAGCGAATCGCATTTAAGCCTCGGGCAACACTGTGGGGAAGGAAGAGCAGGGGAGGAAGCTTCCTAGTTAGGCTGTTTTCAGAATGAGGAAAACAAGACGCTAAGGTCAAAGAGACTTTCCCCTCTTCCTGCTGAGGCCTCAGGGTGTGGGAGTGGGGTGTCCGGAGGCTCCTTCCAGGCCCCTGGGATCCCTCCCAGCCTTCCCCGGGGATGAGCTTCCTGCCTGTCTGCAGATGACCACCCAGGCTGGCTTGAGCCCCTCAGTGCTGGCCTGTGTTCTCCCTGTAAATTGCTCAGCATGTGTGCTTATGCATGCACACACACATACACACACACCACTGTTTTGTTTTTTTTTTAATGTTTGTTTATTTTTGAGAGAGTGAGAGATGGAGCATGAGTGGAGGAGGGGCAGAGAGAGAGAGAGGGAGACACAGAATCCGAAGCAGGCTCCAGGCTCTGAGCTGTCAGCACAGAGCCCAACTCAGGGCTTGAACCCACGAACTGTGAGATCGTGACCTGAGCCGAAGTCCGACTCTTAACTGACTGAGCCACTCAGGCACCCTACACACACACACCACTTTTAAACCTGTTCCTCATCTAGTCACTTGTTGTGTAAAAAAATAAAGGGCTCCTTTGAACTCAAAAAGGAGATGACTGGTTGTTGGTGAAAATCAGTAACTATGCTAAGTATTTCAAGCAGATAGTACTTAGGAGCTCTATTCTGGGTGGTTTTATAATGAATGAGTTGGTTTTGTTTTGTTTTGTTTTGTTTTTTAATAGAGCCTAGCCTACATTAGCGTTGAATTATACAGAAGACTTTTGCTTTGGTTCTGTGTACCAAGGAAATTAAATAATTTATTATTTCCATGATACAGAGCTGAAGCCTTATAAAGTGGGAAGCACTCAACCTGAGACAAAGGATCCTGGGTTAGACAATTATTTAGATGTTATGCCCAGATGCCGACAGAAGCATGGTTTTCTCAGATTGGCCCCCGATTCCCACACAAGCTGTGATCTAGCACTGTCCTCGTTACTTGTGAGATGGCATGGTGGCTTTGCGGGAATGGCCCCCCCTCTCATCCTGGGTGTCTTCTGAGACTCCAGGCCTGTTGCTGGAATAGTGGGGACGTGGACCCTCGGCGCAGCAAAGTAGCTCTGGCCCACCCCAGCAGCCCCCACGAGCAAGAAGGGATCTTTCCTCAGTTCTCAGGTTGAGACTTCTCTTCTCTTCTCTGAGGAGGCTTTCCACCCAGATCCCTGCCTCCAGTAGACACATCCGTAACAACTGCCTCTCCCCACCCTGCCCTGTCGTGCAAGGTTCAGTTTCCTGTTCAGTGTGGAGCTTGCCTGGTGGTTGTCAGTCCCCTGAGTCATCGGGGGGCAGTGCGGGTGGGGGAGGGGTGGGGCCGTACCTCCCTTGTCACTAGTTGGAACCCCAGAACCCAGCATATGGCCTGGAAGCTAGGAGAACCTCCAGGAATCTTTTGTTTTTGTTTGGTTTGGGGGTTCTCTCTTTCTCAGTCTCTCCTTTTTGTGCAAGTAGCATTATGAATTCATGGATCTTTAAAATATATATTATATGGACTGTATTTCAATCAGTTGCAGACATTATTTTTTAATGCAGTCAGTGTTTTGGCGGCTCTACTTGTGTTTCTACCTTTCCTCCACATTTTCTTCCAGTTTTTTGGAAAATTTTCAAAGCCTGCAAAAATTAAGAGAAAGCACAATGAACGTCATATATCCTTTGCGTAGGTACACGAGTTGTTTGTGTGTTGCCATGTTGGTCTTCCTCTCCCCCTCCTTCCCCTGTCCATCTCACCCCTACACCCATTTTTTTGTCGAAGGCCTGGACAATAGTCTGCAGACATAATGACACTTCACCACTAAATATGTCAGTACGAGGCTGTTCTTCTCCTAAGAACAATTGTATTCTCTTACATCATCATAGTATAATTATCACACCTAAAAATTAATAGCAATATGATATTACCTATATGTGGTCCATATTCAAATTTCCCCAGTTATCCCCAGAATGTCCTTATTAGCATTTATTTGGGGATAGCATGCTGTGTAAACCCTGTCATGTACTTAGCCCCCTTGAATTTGCTACTTCTAATCTCCTACTTATTTTTATTGTTGTTGTTGTTGCTTTCAGGACATTGACCTTCCTAAAAGGCCCAAGCTAGTTGTTTTATAAAATGTTCCCCAAATCCCAAATCTGGATTTGTTTGATCGTTTCTTCACAGCTTGATTCAGGTTAAACAATTTTGGCAAGAATCCAAACATGTTCTTTCCAGTGCTTTGAGTCAAGAGGTCCACCTCTGGACTATTCTTGATGACGCTAAATTTGATCACTTGGTTAAGATAGCATCTGCTAGATTTATTGTAAAAATATCTTCTCCCCTTAGTAATTATTAGGTAAGATGTGGGGCAAGTCTTGGAGGCCTACAATCTTACCTGATGACGGTCCTTGGGGAGCCACTGTTATATTGGGGCTGCAGAATGGTCCTTTCCTGATTCAACTCCCACCCCCCCCCTTCTACACTAATGCTGGCATTCTCCTCTGCAGAAGAGTATTCCCTTTTTTGAGGCTTTCTTCCCCTCCCTCCCCTCTGCGCCCCCTCCTCCTTCTCTCCCTTCCTGCCTCCTCCTCCATTAGTTTGGACACTTAATATTTACCTGCTTTAGATTTGGAATCAGCCCTTTCTCTAAGCATTCCTGATTCTTCCTGCTGGGGAATCATATTTAGGAACCATGATCTGGATGCTAGCTCTGCTCATTGCTACTGGGCTTCACTGCTTCTAGGTTTTTTCCAGTGGACTGAACTAGAAAATATAATTCTTAAGATGTTTTAATCAAAAGCATTTAAGGGGCATCTGGGTGGCTCAGTCGGCTAAGTGTCTGACTTTTTTATTTTTATTTTTTTAATGTTTATTTTTGAGAGAGAGAGAGAGACAGAGACAGAGCACGAGCAGGGGAGGAACAGAGAGGGGGGAGACACAGAATCTGAAGCAGGCTCCACACTCTGAGCTGTCAGCACAGAGCTCGACGCAGGGCTTGAACTCATGAACCGCGAGATCATGACCTGAGCAGAAATCGGAAGCATCTGACTCTTGATTTCAGTTCAGGTCATGATCTCACAGTTCACGGGTTACAGCCCCGCATCAGGCTCTGCACTGACAGCGTGGGGCCTGCTTGGGATTCTCTCTCTCTCCATCTCTCTCTGCCCCTCCACCACTTGCTTTCACACACTTTCTCTCTCTCAAGATAAATAAATAAACGTTAAAAAAAAGTGTTTAAACTTTAATATGGCTACAAGGAGATAATCTCACAAATATAGGACATTTTACAAGTCACCTGGCCTGGATTCTTCAGAAAATTTAATGTTGTGGAAAACAATAAGAACAATAACAGAAAGGCAGGGGAGTGTTCTCAGATGAAAAGAGATGATACAAATATAGCAGCCCAATGAGAGGCACGAATGCTGATTGGATCCTGATTTTTAGCAATGGAAAGGGCATTTTGGGGAAATTGAAGAATCAGTGTGGACTGACCATGGGATGGTACTGAATTGCCCTTTATTCTCGGAAGTGCGATAATGACCCAGTAATGCTACTGGGGAATGTTCTCAGGTGGTGCATTCTGGACTGATAGGAGTCAAGTGTCAAAGTGCTTATAAGTTGATTTCAGATGCATCAAAACCAAAAACGTGTGTGTGTGTGTGTATACGTGTGTATATGTGTGTGTGTGTGTGTGTACATATGCATGTGTATGTGTATATACAGAGGAAAGCAGATGTGGAAAATGCCAAATGGTGAAGGGTATATGGGGTTCACTGTATGTTCTTTCAACCTTTTTGTAGGTCTGAATATTTTAATAATGAAAAGTTGGGAATGTGTGTGGGGGTACCTTGGGGGGGGGAGATTATATTTCTCCTAGTTGGACAGTGAAGATGCATCTAGAAGTTTCTTTACAGATTTTTCCTTGTGTGATTGTATTAGCAACTCTTATACTCTTAAGTACCTTTGCTTTCAGGCCTTAGGGATTTATTTTTTTTCTTTTTGTTGATTTCTTTTTAAAACATATATAACTTTTAGATGATTGTATAGTCAAAAATATGCAAGGGGCGCCTGGGTGGCTCAGTCGGTTAAGCATCCGACTTCGGCTCAGGTCATGATCTCGAGATCCATGAGTTTGAGCCCCGTGTTGGGCTCTGTGCCGACAGCTCAGAGCCTGGAGCCCACTTAGAGTTCTGTGTCTCTGTCTGTCTCTGCCCCTTCCCTACTCACAATCTGCCTCTCTCTGTCTCTCAAAAATAAACATTAAATAAATTAAAAATAATATGCAACAAATAGAGAATTTCTGGACCCAATACAGCTTCCCTCTGTTCTGGTCCCTGCCATTCCTGTAGATAGCCATTTTTATTAGTTTTTTATTTAGTGTTTCTCATTCCAAATATACGTAAGTGTGTGTTTTCATTCCTCTTCCTCTTTAAAAAAATTTTTAAATGTTTATTATTTATTTTTGAGCAAGAGAGAGAGAGAGACAAAGACAGAGACAGAGTCAAGCAGGGGAGGGGCAGAGAGAGAGTGGGACACAGAATCCAAAGCAGGCTCCAGGCTCTGAGCTGTCGACACAGAGCCCGACGTGGGGCTTGAACTCACGAACTGGGAAATCGTGACCTGAGCCAAAGTCAGATGCTCAGCCGACTGAGTCACCCAGGCGACCCTCCTCTTCCTCTTTCTTACGCCAAAGGGAGCGTATTAGATATGCTATTCTGCACCTTACTTTTTTCCCCTTAATTTTCCCAGAGCTCACTGTTTTATCAGTACATAAAGACATTCCTGATTTTTTTACAGCTACAATTGGGGAATGAATTTCTAGAAGTGGGATTTGTGGGCCAAGAGAATGCATCTGTAATTTTTCTAGAAAATAAGTATTTGCTGAATGAATGAGAAAACGAATGAATGAACTTGATTAAGAAGGAGCAGAAAGTAAAAGGCTAATATCCAAATGGAGACTTAAGACAATTAGACTGAATAACTGCCTTGAGAGAGGCTGGTTTGAAACCCCTCTGACGAAGTCTTGGAGTGCTGCAGTTTTCATTCTGTCGCCTAAAGAAAGAATCCCTCCTTGGTTTGTCAATTAAACACAGAACTGCAAGCTCGTGAAATGGTGGAGCTGAAATAAAAAGCCAGCCAGCGTCATCTCCTTATTTTAACAGCGAGGAACCCCAGGCCCAGAAAGAGGAGGGGACCAACGGAAAGGTGGAGAAGAAAGTCCAAATTTAGTTCAGTTCCACTTACTTCAGTAAACAGCACGTGAAATATCTGCTTTGTTATAAAGCACACTTGTTTGCATATTCTACCAGGAGCCAAATGTAAAATTCTACTACCAAGAGATAGTCCATAAAGAGCACAGCGGTTCAGACCCCTGAGCGCTTTCTGCCATAGTGACATCACCTTCAACAGAGCTGTCTCGGTGTAAATGGATTTTGTTTCACATCTTTTGTGTTCTTCTAGAGCATTCAAATGCAGTCATGATGATAAATCGGATCAGGTGGAGGCTTTGACTGGCTGTGTGCGTTCTGGCCGATGATGTGGGTGGTCATGTTTGCTGAGGATAGTCTGAAATTACATAATCATGGCGTTGGTGGCATTCTGTTTTGATTCTGAGCAGGCGGCATGGAGCGGCAAGTGAGTTTAGCCCAGCCCAGCCGTGGGCTCGGGCTGTGAGCGGGGCAAGTCCCTTGTCTTCTCTGGTCCTCGGTGTGTAAAATGAGGAGTTAGACAAGTTCAGGATGGCAGATAAATGAATGGCGTTGGTGCCGTTACTTCCCGGTCCTGTGCTAACTGCAGGCATGACTAATGGATCACTGCACACTCTTCACTGACTTGACCCACTTCTTTTGCAGCCACTGTCAGCCAGCTCATGATGTCACATAGGGTCCCGCCTATTTACCGTCTCTGGCTTGGATGGTTACGTAGGATTACCAGAAAGAATACAGGTGCCCGGTTAAATTTAAATTTCAGACAAAAAAAGAATAAGCTTTAGTACAAGTGTGTCCCCAGGATTGCTAAATATGGCAGCCCTCTTACTTAGGCCATTTCTACTTGTACAGTTAATTCTCTCTTTTAAATGTAATTAATTTCTTTCAGTCGAGACATCTATCTACCCTCCCTGTGGTACTTCTGGTAGTGCATATTCTCCAGTGCCCAAATAAGAGTCTAACTCATTCTATATTGTTTCAATTCATATTATGACTTAATGTAATGGAAAGTGGTGGAGATTTGAGGAGGAGATTTTAATTTCTGAGGACTATATATTTTTGTAGGACTCCTTAATGAACCTACAATCCAGTGTTTCCCCGATCTCATAGACCCTTGGGTATACCACTTGGATTGTTAACTTATTTCGTATTTTCCCTTAAATACACTCGTCTTTTTATTTACAGACCATGAATGGGAAAATCAGTATCACTTTCGAAGAAGTTGGTGTAAAAGTAAAAAAGAGAAAACATACTTAGTGAGACATAAAATATTAATCTGGGGCTCAACTAAAATCGTTGGGTCTCCCACCAGCGGTATACATAGGCCACAGCACTGACTCGTGCAATCCCCCTGCTGGTTTGGGAATCACCTCCATGACCTTGATAGATATGTGATTCTTGAGCATTTCCTTGAATACCTCCAGCGATGGAGAACTCAGTACTTTGCAAGATTTCGATTCATTTTTGAATATCTCATTATTAAATGTTTCTTCTTAAATATGGATCCCTATCAGCCTCCCTGAAACAGTCATCTATTGATCCTCATTTTCTCTCTGGGACCCCACACACGAAGCTTGCTCCCTTTGCCTTCATTCATACATTCATTTATTCAGCAAATATTTGAATGCTTCTTATCCAACAACTTGAGTGGCTATTATCTTACAGTAGCATTGGGGAAGTAAGGATGCACTTACAATATAGTGTGATAAGGTCTGATGGGGGTAGGGTGGAGGAGGTCCAGCTGGCCTAGACTGGAAGCATCTGTGTGTGTATGTGGGAAAGCTTTTTCATAGGGGAGTGAGAGAGGCCTGATATGATTTGGGAAATAGAGGGCTGGTGTGAGAGGGAGAGAAAGGAGGCTGAAACAGTAGAAAAGGTGAAGGGTGACCAGACCAGGTAGGTTTTGTAACCCTTGCCTTCCATCAGCACAGGGATTTATTTCCTATAAAACATTTTCACATCCAAGTTCTCATTTATTTTTTACGAGCCTATGGAGAGTTAGTCAGGACAGGACTTAGTCTCTCCATTTCACAGGTAAAAAAAACTGAGACCTAATGTTGCTGGTAGATTTGCAGCTGGTATATGGAGAAGCTGGGTCTTTATGTCCCATGGCCACGTGTCTGTGCTCATTTCCTGTGTCCCAGCTCCAGCCCCGCTGGTCCAGAATGACTTCCTCTACCCTTTCGAGGAAGACTTCACATTCTTGGAAAGCACCTTTGAATATTTTATCTTGATTCAACTTAATTAATTTTCCCCGGACTGACCATGAAGCGAATCTCAGAGGTCTGGAGTCCAGAATTCTGCCACTCCCTTCCTTGGTTATGGGAGGCATTGGCTTACAAGGGCGAACTGAACCAAAGATGACCCCTTCTTTTGGAGGCCTGATGTCCCTGAGATCCAGCCTTCCCACAGCAAGAGGAAAAACCAGTGTTGGGAGAACTGAGGGATAACAGGGAAGGCTCCCTGGAGGAGGTGGCTATGAGTAGGCCTGGACAGATGATTAGGAGCTGGCCCTGAAGAGATGGGAGGATCCAGCAGACAGAAATACTGCATGCGCTTTCACTGCAAGCATTGAGGTGGGCCCCAGCACACCTTTCTCCCCCTATAGATATGATGTCAACCTATCGACTAATTAGAGGTGCTAAATTGACATGAGGAGACATGATTTTTGCAGTGTGGTAATTAAAAGGCAGTTGGCTTCACAGCTGTGATCACACGAGAGCACTTCTTACCCATAAAGACATCAACTGAAAGCAAAGTGCAAAGGAGCTGAGGAAGCCGAAGAGGATTCTAATGTAATTTGCTAATTTCCTACATTTGTCACCTGTACAGCTGCAAAGGGAAAATGGAACATTTTACCAGAAGTTTAAGAGAAAATTAAAGACATACATTCTAATTGTACACAATTAGACAAGCAATATAATCATTATTATTTTTTTAAATTAACAAGCCATTTTACATTCACTACATTAGGATTTAGAAGGCCTGATTTAGAATTATGTCTCTGTCTGGTAGCAGCCACATCACAGCGAGTGAACCCATTCATTCACCGAGGCATCTCATCTGTCAAATGGGTATACCCCTCTCCCTGCTGCCTTCCTCGGGGTTGAGGTGTCACTGAGGGAGAAGCTTTGTAAGTTAAAAGGCCTTTCATAAGGATAAGAAACAGCATGTAACCCTCGTAATGTCTAAGTCTGGAAGTTGTGACCTGACATTAGCCATCATTCACTGGGTGCCTATACTACTCTGATCCTGAGACGGGAGTGGGATGGGGTATGTCACCCTGGATTACAGAGAAGGAGACAGATCCCACAAGGTGAAGGAGTGCTCCCAAAATTGAACAGTGAGTAGCAGACCTGGAGCTTGGACCCGACCCATCGAAACTGAAACCCTGAATTCCTACCCTTATGGACCATACTACTTTCTCAGCACTGGCTTGGTTTTGCCTCTGTTTTACTCCCACGTCTGACTTAAAAAAGAAAGAAAGAAGGATTTGGGGAAGTAATATTTGTTTTCCTATCTTCTTTGCATCAAATAATGATAGAAATGCTGAGGTGGGGAATGAAGGAGTAAAAATTACTGGACCGCATAACAAAAGCGAAAAAGTAAATTACTTTGCAATTTAATATTTACAAATAAATAAAAGCTATTTCTTAAACTGGGTGATGGGCAGTTGGATATTGGTTTTGTTATTACTCCTTAAGCCAAACATGTATATTTCATACACTTATACAGTTATATGTAGTTTATATTTCATGATAAAAGTTTAAAAAGGAAAATATGAAGAATTTTCTGTTAAATAAAAAGCCAAATATATGTATGAGTTCTGTTTCACATAACTGAATTGGGCCACCTTAGGGAAATCAAAAGCATTATAAGCCAGTGATTCGTTATTATTGTTGTTTCTTTTAAGCAAATCTTATTGTTTCTTCTCCTTTCTTTTAAATTGCCCTAGTTGTTTTCTCCCCTTGTACCGGTGCCTCCCTAGGAAGCAGCCTTGAATATTGGAAGAGAGAGCTGCCAAAAAGGAAAGTCCCAAGTTCAAGCCTTAGCCTTGCCACTTGCTAACGTGTGAATTCAAGCCACTCACTCAACCTCTCTGAGGTCCGGTTTCCTCATTTATAAAATGAGAGTAATACTGTCTACTCTACCAATATGGTGGGACTTTGCGAAGATGAAAAATTAAACTAAAGAAGTAAATGTGTTTTGGAAGTTGTTAATTATAGAAGCATCGCAGTCTGCGGAATGAGCAAAGACTCGTCAGTCTCCCTGCTCTGCCTGTTGCTTGCTGGGTGACCAAGTGCCAGTGACTTAACCTCTCTGAGCCTCAGTCTCCTCATCTGAAAAATGCAGATCACAATAGTGTCTCCCTCATAGTATTATTTTGCCCGTCAAATGAGACAGTGAATGCTGAGCCCTGAATGTGATGTTTGCCCCACAGCAGGTGCTCATCATACAACTTCAAGGAGTCAAAATACCTGAGCTGGAATCCCAGCTTTGCCCCTTATGTGGTCTCAGGCATGTCACTGTACCTCCCTGAGCCTCAGTTGCTCCATGAAGAACGAAGACAATGATGCCTCCTCTACCTCCCTCACGAATTGTTTTGAGCCCCGCCCCCCCCCGAAGAATATGGCATATGGAAGTGAGTGGTGAGAGCCAGGCTGCTGTGCACCTCTGAGTGATTCGAAACTAGCACTCATCAACAAAAGGAGAGATGATTGTTCCCCAAGTGGTTCCGGCCCGGGATGTCTGCCTAAAGAGGCCTCCAACCTTAGGGCAGGTCTCCGCACGACACCCCAGCAAGCCTTCCAGGGGACTGGGGCTTCACGAACCCACCCCGATGCCGGGCATTCCTTTCCCCTCGTTAACTCGGGAAATGCTTTGCAACCGCTCCGCATCACATTAATCTCACGGGCATCTGTGGAGAGGCACTTTGTGTCCAGTCTTTCGCCAGGGCTTGGGGTGCAGCGGCGACCTGGCGCAGACCTAAAGCAGCCCGGAGTTCCCAACGCACCCAGCCCAGTGCCTTTGTATACATCCTGGCACTGGCCACAAACAGGGTTTTGTCAGAAGCTTCCTGAGAAAGTTGCATTCCATTCATCTCGGCTGAAAGGGACCCGAGATGACAAATACTTCCCTCATTTAATTACAGAAACAGTCAGCAAACCCATGGAAAGAGATTAAACCAAGCAGAGAAAAGAGCAAGCCTCCATCCTATTCTGCCCCCCTTGCTTCTGGCCCCAGTTTCTCACCTAGGATTTAGCAAGGAGGGCCGCTCTTAGATGTACTCTCCACCTGAAAAGTGCCGAATCTCTGCAGGAAAGTTAAAGTCAGAGACCCCAAACCAGGGAAAGAATGAATTGCATTTAGGCAAGAATCCATCAGTGGCTCGGAGTTTAATAAAGATCCTGAAGTTGGGAGGTATGTTTACATTTTTCATCTGGGCTTACATCTGCAGAGAAGTGAGACGCAAAGGCAATTATCTGAATAAATCAGATCAAATGAAATGCATACCCGCATGAAGTGAACAAACTTTTTCATCATTTTCCTCAATTGGAGGAAATTCTTGGGGAGAAAAGCAGAATTGTGTGGTCACAAGGAACCTTTGAAATCCTTTGTCCATCATTTTCAGAGGTGAGGAAAACAGACACCTAGAAGAAATGATGCCCTTGTTCTCACGGTCCTAGAGACAGGGTTAAGCCTGGTTTTCCCAGGTCCCTAAAGTGGCCTTGTAGTGGCCTCAGCTTAATGTTGAAGTGACTTGTGGTTCAATGTGCACACCCTAAACTCGCAAAATACTGCGTGCCAGGAGAGAGATGCTGACGACTCTCTCCCCTTCCTACTCTGCTGGGTAAGGTGTGCCCCCAGAACGGAAACTTTCTATGTGTGAGAGACTGGAAACCTTGCCCCCTGTGCTACTGGGCCTCAGAAGAAGGAGCAAGCCTTCAGGTTTGGATCATTGCCTCATCTCACCCGGAACTGGAAGTTAAGAGCCGGTTGAAGAAAGAGAACCAGATGTGAACTTAAAAGACCAGCTTCACAGTTCCTGTATTGACCTTGCACAACTGTATCACCTTTCTCTTTCCTTGGTTTCTCCGGCTGTAAGATGGATGGTGATTCCTACCTCAAAGAACCAAGGGGCTCTAAGACTAACTGACATCCTAGATGTTTGGCAGCTTCGATGATTCTAAAAAAGATGGAGCTAGATTAATAAATTCCCACTAAGCTTTGCCTCCCAGCACTCCGGACACTACCTTGTAAAATAACAATTGTTCTGAAAAATAATGGACTTTTCCCTCTCTCTCCCACAATCTGCGTTAGAGACCCAGGGCTTTGCCAGTCAGAAAATTGGACAGCTACACCTCTACTCACAGTTGCTGATCTTTGAAGCAACCAAGATGCTTTCTTCTCTTCATTTTTATATACCTTTGTAAATTCAAACAAAGCTATAAATTGCTAGGAAAAGCTGGATAAGGAGAAGACAGGAGGGCATTAGGAATGCACTGCATACTGGGAAGCAGAAACCTCCCAAGTACAGTTTTATGGGCAAGACAGAAAAACCCTGGCAACTGTCCATGATGGAAATTTAATGTACTGTGTTGATTCAGAGTATCTGAAAATTAGGCACTGAGGGCAAAGCTGTCACCTCATTAATGTAGAACAGCAAAAAGTGAGAGCCTCTTGGACACCTAAGACTGTGCTCAAATACTTCTTTTTCAGTTTTCTGGGTAAAATATTCAATTATAATGTAAAAAGACAGAAAACAGGGCCAAGGGCAATCCACATATTATGTTATATGATAAGCCATGTCTGAAAAGACCTGCCTTGCTTTTGACAATGAGTACACTAGAAACACCTAACATCCAGCCTTTGAAAAAATATTGCAAAAGTAATCAAAGTTGCATAATACCCAGAAAAAGCAGAGGAAGAGTCCATCTCTGAAAATGTTCTATTGTAGGATAAAGAAGAAAACTTCCAAAACATACTTGGCATCCTCAATCATATGCAGAAAAAACATGGTCTCCATGAATTAGCCTGAGATAAGATGTCGGGGTGTGATCATACAAAATTCTTGGAAAATGGAAACTCTCAGTGACAAAATAAAAATATATTAGAGACAGTAAAGCTTAAAAGTGAGGCTGTTGAAAAGCATATCAACAAACTTGTAGAACAACGAAGCTGAATGGCTGAATTGTTTATGTACCACATTGTAGTCAAAGGTCTGCAGAGTCAAATAATAATGATGTGCCACCATATCCCAGAAAGATTAGCAAGGAAAGATTGTAGGAAAGCAATAAGATGCTCTTGTGAGACACAGAAGACAAGGACCAGGAGATTATATACTTATTGTATAAACTACATTTAGAGTATATGTAGATTTTTTTTTTCTGAGTTGAAAGACCTGAGTGTATAGATTGGAGGATTCCCTGTGTTTCAGATAAAATCAAGTGTGCCCACACCAAGATCAATCTTGGCAAATATTTTGAATTCTAGGAATAAAGAACAAACATTCTTCAGGGATCCAGGCAGAGGATACCAGACGGCTACAAAGGAACAAGAGTCAAACTAGCCCCAGATTTCTCATCTGTATCACTTTGTAGTTTCAAGGGGGAGAAGTGTAGCCCAAGAATTTTATACCCAGCTAAATTCTACCATGTGTGTGTCAAGGCAACTGAGGGCCATCCTCAGCAAGTTTTCAACTGCTTGCCCTTCTTCATAATATTAAAAGATACTCCAGCAGGTTGAGACAAGAAGCAAGATTAACATATCCAGAATGGAGAAGTGTAGACATGTAGTCTAAATACCAAAGAGAACATGAGGAAACAAATAGGAAGCATACAAAAAAAGAGTAAGACTGCCAACAGGATGGTAAGTGCAAGGTCAAGAACTTATTACAGCAATAAGCATATATGTTTTTAAATCCATGTGCTCTTTTCAAGAAATATACTTTCAAATAATCTTAACAGAATGCAAATAAAAGGAGGATCAGATCTGTGGCAGGCAAATGCAAGCAGAAATTAAGTAAGGGTTTCAATATTAATATTATGCATGATATGATATAAGTCAAAAAGTAATAAAGTGACAGAAAGGTTTGTTTTACCTTGACAAATATTTTAATTCTTAGTTCATGTAATGATGATTAAGTGCCTGTGTTTGGACTAGACAAGGATATACATTGCTGAAAAATAAAGATATAATTGTAATAAACTTTTATGCTGAGAACAACATAAAATCAAAGTATATAAAGCAAAAACTGTTGAAATACATAGGGAAATTGTCAGAGACGATAGAGAAAAATGTAGTAAGTCTTCTAGTCTTTGACAGATCGAGTAAACAGAAATACAAAGCATGTGATAATAAGATACTTTTGTTGATTATATCTGTTATGCATAAGAAGTCTGACAAAGACTTTTATAGCTTACAAATTGAGACTGCATTCTCTTTTCCAGCCACCATGGAACTTTTAGAAAAATTGATTGTAGAATAGGCCACAAAGAAAATCTCAATAAATTCCAAAAGCAGACACTAAATATGCCGGATTCTGAAAACAATGCAACAAAACTATAAATGAGAACAAAACTATAAAATCAATTTAAAAGTACTCTCCAAAATAAATCCTTGGTTAGGGATTAGCTCAGAGCCTCAATCATCACAGTCTGTTTAGAAATGAACTTGGTTGTGGGGTGCCTGGGTGGCTCAGTCAGTTAAGCCTCTGACTCTCGGTTTCAGCTCAAGTCATGATCTCATGGTTCATGAGATGGAGCCCCGAGCTGGGTGGCACAGAGCCTGTTTGGGATTCTCTCTCTCTCTCCCTCTCTCTCTGCCCTTCCCCCCTCAAAATAAATAAATAAACTAAAAAAAAAAAAAAGAAAGAAAGAAATGAAATGAAATTAACTTGGCTGTGAGGCAGGAGAGCCCAGAAAGGTTTGGCATTCCAGTTAGGGCCATAAGAGTGACTATGCCTGGAAGGAAGGCCTCGCCTAGCAAGTACATAGGATGCAAGGGGGAGAAAGAGGGCTGGTATTGGAGTCCTGTAGATCTGGATTGGTGTCCTGCTCCTACCTCTTCCTGGCTATGGTGAATATGTCAACAGCTCCCCATTTTTTAGGTTTTAGCCTACTTATTCAACACTAGGGATGTTGAGCTATGTTCATCGTTCTCAACCCTCCCCGGGCATCATGATCACCTGTGAAGAATTTTAATAATATTGATGCCTAGGCTCTAGGTCCAGAGATTCTGATGCATCTGGTTTGCCATGGGACCAAGGCATCATATTTTTTTTTTAAATCTCCCTAAGCGATTCCAATGTACAGCCAATAACACAATTCCAATAACACAATAAAAATATATTGAGAACCCCAGAGCTAGATGACTTCTCAGGTTCCTGCAATTCTGAAATTCAGCAGCGCTACTAGGCATGTGCAGACTTTGCCCATAGAAGAAAGTTTTAGGGGGCTAAAGCCAGAGGAACGGTGATGCAGAGCAATCCAATCAAAGTGTGCATTATCTCAAATGGGGCAGAAAATGCCAGTGCCAGTTAATATTTTGCACCCAACATGATTTAGACCGGGGGCATATATTGTACTCCAAGCCCATTGTAAACACAATGGGCCATTTATTCACTGAACAGTAACCACTGTAATTACCTACAGGGCAAACATACGAGGTTGTTCAAGCAACAATTAATTGTGGACCTGGAATTGATGGGACAATAGTGATAAAGTATCAACCAGAGTGTGATTCAGAAATCACATCAGAAAACCAATATTTCCCAAATTGTGTTAGATAAGCATTTTGGGGGAGGTGATGGCACATATACCACCCCAAGTCCTGAAAGAGTTACTCCCGGATTTTTCTGATAGCTCCTTCTTACACTGGTGACTGTAGGAGGCTTGAAGTGTTGTTTTAATGTTGAGAGAAAAATCACAGACCCTGTGTTTGAGGAGACGATAGAGAACATCTATTTCTGGTGCTCACCCTGGGACCCAAATGTCACCAGCAGGCAGGGGTGCTGCCCTTGTTTGGGTTGTGGGATCCTCTCTGTGAATCTGATAGCAGCCATGGATCCTCTTTTCCGTGAGGGAAAACGTGCATGTCAGTAATGCACACATGACCACACAAGCCTTTTCATAGAGTTTTTGGGGAGCTCACAGACGCCTTGGAACCCCTCTGTATTCTCATTAGGTCGTAGTCCAGCCCCCGTGTGCATACCTCCGGACACAGGGATCTCATTTCTTCCATTGCTGGACAACTCTGAATGGAAGCCTTCCTCAGTGTGTCCAGTGGAGATCTTCCCCTCTGTATGTTCTCCCTATTTGTTCTTATTCTGCCCAGAACTTTTTTAAACTGTCATCCTACACTTGACTTTTACCAGTCTTGGGATGATGTCCCTACACGTACCCTCTAGCTCTAGGGGACAGATGATGGGATATTTCATTCCTACACGTACCCTCTAGCTCTAGGGGACAGATGATGGGATATTTTATGTTCATCTCCAACAGATGGGATGTGTTGAGGTTGCTGGCTGGACGCAAGAGATGCAGGGGTCCTAGGTAGTGGCTGTCTACCCTCTGAGCCAGACCAGGAAAGGACAAAGTCTCCCCTGCACCACTCTGCAAAAGTCTGGCAGGGAGGGGAGAAGGAGTGCTTCCTCGGATAACAGGAGAGACAATAAAAGCACCTTCAGCTGGGGCCTGAGGGCACCGGATGTTATTTCTCTGGATGCTGAAATTGACTCTGGGATGGATTAGGTCTAGAGCTGCTGCGAGGATGGCAAGGGCTCAGGGAGAAAGCAGGTGGTGGCAGGTGAGCTTGCCTTGGTTATGCCTTCTCTGGGCAAAGGATTTACATGAGACAAAAGAAAGAAGGAAGAAGAAGGAAGGGAGGGAGGCTGGTAGGAAGAGAGGAACAGAGGGAATGGGGGTGTGGTGTGGTGTGGTGAACGACAGACTAAAAGAAACCATGGAAGAATTATTTAATGATCTCGGTGAGGGAAAGGCCTTTCTAAATATGACACAAAACCTGAGGACACTAAAGAGAAAAAATTGATAAATTCAACCACATTTTTAAAAAAAGTCTCTATGTCAGAAGACACTGTAAGAAACATAAAAAGAAAAAGTTCAAACTAGAGGGACATTAGCAACTTCTGTTGCAAAGGGCTAGTTTCATTAATGTAAAAGATCACTTATGCCAACTGATAAGAAAAAGACTAGAAATCAAATTGGAAAACAGGTAAAGGATGTGAATGGTTTCCAGAAACAAACTGCAAATTGCTCTTGAGCATAGGAAAAGGTACTCAACCTTGCCTCTAATAAGGTAAATGCAAATTAGACGAGCAAGAAGAAACCATGTTTCCACCTTCACACAGCAAAGATCAAAAAGTGTGATAAGTGCCTTCTGTGGGTGAAGCCAGGAGGAAAGGGAGAGCAGAGATCAGAGGAAATGCTATGGAGGAGGTGACATTTAAGCTGGGCCTTGGAGGACAGATAATTAAAATCCAATTTAGCAACTTACTGGCACTTAAAAGAAAGAGAAGGAATAATAAAAGGGAAGATAGATTTGACTACTGAGTGTAAATTAAAATACACACACACACACACACACACACACACACAATGAAAAGCAAACAAACCTGGATATTTGTAGCCATTGCAATAGTCTGAGTTTGGATGCTGTACATATAAAAAAAGTCTTCATTAAATTCAGTAAGAAAAGCATTAGAATACCACTCAAAAATAAGCAAAGGATATGACAAAGTCACTCCTAAAATAGATCATACTACTGGTTAGCGATCCCATGGAAATGGTCTCAACATTATGCATAACCCATGAATGCAATATGATTCATTTTTTTTAGTGATAGATCATTATAAGATTATATAGAGGAATGTTTTATTTCTGTTGTGATGACTGTGTTGAAATAGGCCCTCTAATTATACCTGGCTAGTGGGTGTGTAAATTGATACAATGGGGGGGGATAAGTATTAAATCTTTAAAAGCTCATATCTTTTATCTGGGAAATTTTATATCACAGACTCTATGCAATAGAAATAGCCTAAAATGTGGAGAAAAGATGCTCGGCACAAAGATGCTTGTAGACTAATATGACAATAATAACAAATTACGAACGGTCTAAATGCCCCCAAATTAGAGAGTATTCAGTAAATCATGATGTGTTCATATGCTGGAATATTATGCAGCCATTAAAATGTTTGCAAGGAGGTTTTGTTTTGTTTTTTAAACAGGATGGTTTTGATGCTTGTAGGATAATGTTAAGGAGTGGGGAGGAGTTCAATTGTGTATGTCGAATGATCTCAAGAACCTCTTTTTTAAAAAATCACTGTGCATGGAAAAAGGACCAGAAGGAGATAAAAATGACAGTTAATGGTGGTTCGCTGATGAGGGATAAATTATTGGTGCATTTTTTTTCCTTCTTATTTTGCATTTTTGAAACCTTCTCTTCAATTATAATGTGTTACTTTCACAACAAAAGGGCTTAAAAAATGTCTTGCCCCATGTGTTTGTGCCCCACATCAGGCTTAGGGTCTGGGCTCTATGCAATTCGGAAAGATCCTGGGCTGGCTCACAGCCGTGAAACCCACCAGTAAAGGTGTTGCCTCTTTTGTGTTTTCCAGCTTTCCTTTGCTGCGACCACGCCTGTTCTAGCTGATAAGAAAAAATACCCTTATTTCTTTCGGACTGTCCCATCGGATAACGCGGTGAATCCAGCCATCCTGAAGCTGCTAAAGCATTACCAGTGGAAGCGAGTGGGCACGCTGACCCAAGACGTGCAGAGGTTCTCCGAGGTAGGTTTGCGGAGAGGGCGCGTTCTCACCTACCTGTTAGCTGTTGTCTTCTCCCGCCAAGGTGCAATATGGCTCAATCAGGGATGGGTGATATCACAGGGCTTGTAAGCACGCTTGCATTAGCAGGATCAGAGCTGTTTTACCACCGACAAAATAGAGCTGGTGGCTGAGCAATTGGTGCAAGGCAGAGGTGAAAACCTACATCGAGACAGCTCAGGAGCCCAACCTTCCCTTTTGTCGTGCCTTTGGGCTAAATCGTGTGATGCATTCCCTTACTGCTCTTGTATGTTTGCTGTCCTTGTTACTGATGCCGGGTGACCATCTAAAATCATGCTGTGCCCCCAAGAGTGTTTCTACTGTAAGGGGAGTTTGGGGAGGGGTTGGCTTGGAAGGAAGGCTCCAGGGCCACCATGGATTGGTGGGTTTGTTTGGGGTTTTATTTGGTTGTTTATTTTAATGGCTTACACACACACATCATATGTGGTGTTTTAGGGTTTTGTTTTGTTTTGTTGCAAAAGAAAAAAAAGTTGAATATATATAGTAAAAAAAAAAAAAAAAAGTAAAAGCGTTGCTTTGCCCAATCCCCGTAAATCCTACTTTCTCTCCCAAGGGAACTCCTGCTTTGAGTTTACTGCTCATCTGCCCAGAACTTTTTCAATATACTGTTTAAACCCAAATGACTCCATACTATATATTTTGCTTTTTTCACTTTACTACGGATCTTAGAGAGCTTGATTGACCTCATTCCTATTAATGGGCCATGCTGTTCTGTCAGATGGATAGATGGTAATTTACTGAATGTGTGCAGCTTTCTGATACCACAGCCAGCACCTTCCCGCCCGGGTGGGCATCTCCGTAACAGATTTATAGCAGTGGAATTATTGGATCATTTAAAATATTGTGACAAACTGACCTCCAGGGAGGCTGTTCTGATTTCTAGTCCCAACAGCAGCGTGTGAAAATGCCTGTTTCCATGCTTCTTAACTAACGGCGGATATTAGCAAGGGTTTAAAAAGTTTTCCCTACTCAGATGTGTGCAAAAGGATCTCTTGCCTTCTTTCCCATTCTCCCTGTAGCTCCTATTTTCCTCTTCTCTCCTGCATGTGCTCTGGACACCCAGAGCGTCCCAGCAAAACAAGCTATTCTATATGTGCTTATTGGCCTGAGAGAAAAAAAAAAAAACATGAACTGCATAGGGAGGAAGGGTGTGGGTCGGTGGACCTCCACGGCAGGAGTCAGGGAGGACTCACCCCTGGGTGTGTGTCCGGGAAGGTGGGTGCAGAGCAGTGGGAATCATCAGACCTGTTTCCACTGCAGCTTTGTACTTTCTGAGGCTCTGCCCTACCTCTCCGGGCGGGGGGGAAGGAGAGCTCCCTCCACGCATTGGCTGTGTGACCTTGGAGAAGTCCCCTCACTTCTCTGAGCTGGGGTTTCCTCCCCTATAAACACGGGGACAGTAGCCTTCCCTGCAGGTTCTTGCCGACATCAGTCATAGATTCAAAAGAGCTTTGGAAACTGTAAAGTTCCCACACTGAGAGGGGTGTTTTCAGAGGTGCTTGAAAAGCAGAAGTGTTTGGCCCCACAGTCTGTGGTTATCCAAACAAGGCAGACTTTTCCCAGGCAAAGCTAGTCCTCATCTTCCCACCTCACTGTTTCTCAGTCCCTAGGGAGAGGCATAAAGGAAACTTGACCCCCTGCGGGAGTGACTCATTGCCAAAGGCTGCAAAAGCTTTGGCTGCAAGAACGCCTTTTATGCCTTTTATAAGGCAGTGACCAGTGCTCTAAAATGAGTGTCAAACAGGTTGATGGCAAGAGTGGAGATGCCCAGTCCTGTGACCCCATTGACACCAGACTCTGCAGCGATTTGGAGACATCTGTTTGTTCCCATTGGAGTCTTCGGCTGTCGCAGGTCTGGCTGTCACAGCGTGAGGGACCTTTAGGGACACCTCCCCCAACTCCTCGTTGTATAGAAATGAAAACCGAGACCCAGAAAGGGGAAGGGACAACATTTAGGTTTTCAGAGCACCTCAGAAGTCACAGAAGATTGTTCACAGAAAAGGCAGGACTGAATCCTGGGATCCTGACTCCCAGAGTCAGACTTCCCATTGCTCCTTTCCATCCATAGCTTCCTGTTGTCACGTGAGAACTGCTTGTAACTCTGGAGGTAGGAAATACCCCAAAGCCTTGGTTTAAAGAAAAGAAATTCTTAGTCTCCACTCAGTTGAGTGCTTTATAGATTCCCAAACACTCTCACAGCAGCAGCCCAGTGAGAGACAGGGGTGGATGGTGGGGGGACAGGGGTTATGTTCCCATTTTCCAAACGAGGAAACTGAGGCTTACAGAGGGCATTTAGCTTCTTCCTCCAGGGCACACGCTGATAAAGGGAATGCTGCCGCCCTGCCCCTCCAACTGTCAGCCATTGCTTTCCTTATTACACTGTCCCTGTCCTCGCTGGGGTCGAGTATTGACAGTTTGGGACCACATCTCCATCCCTACACAGCTGTGTTAGGGCCCTCAGCTGAGGTTTCAGGACATCTCAGTGGGAAACCTCTTTTCTGAGGACAGGATGTTGCTTGGTGGTATTGCTGGCAAGGACCCCTCTCGATTTAAATCTCTCAGGCCAGCTGACTCCTCTGTGTGCCCAAGGGTTTTGGCATCCCTCTCCCGATGTCTGGGCTGCATCGCCGGAGTGCAGGCATGGAGGCTCGCCAGGGGCTAACAGCTTTTCGTGAGTGCGAGGGAAGCTGGATTCCTTTTATGAAATTGGTCGATCAGCAGCGTCAAGTGGTTCTGTTCCCAAGCGGTGCACTGGACGGATGGTCAGACGAAAGCAGTCGTGAAGTTGGAGGAGGAGCAGAGGAGGGGGAAGCTTAATCCCAGAAGGGCTGAAAGGGGTGCAGGGCTGCGGGCCATCCCACCTAGGGACCAGCTGCTCCTGTGGGCCCCCGCTAGTACGTGGTGCCCAGAGGCGGCCCGGGACTGGGATCAGATGGGCAGGTCTCCAGACCCCGCTTTGCCAGGCAAGGGCTGTGGGGCCACAGGCTGTTCACTTCATCTCAGCGAGATCCAGTTCCCTTTGTGTAAAATGGGGATATGTATCCCAATCCCACAGGGACTCAGAGATGACAGAGTCAGGACAAGAATATCAAAGATCTCTGCGTAGTAAATGCTCATTAAATGGACATCCTCTACTCCGCTAATTCCTGGGACAAACTCTAGGAATGCGTATCCATTCACTCAAAAAAATAATAAATGGCCTACTGTGTGCCAGGGTCTGTGACGTGCACAGACCCTGTGCTGTGGAGGGCCAGGGAGTAATGGACACGGCCTCAGGGTCAGTAGGGGTCAGGCCTCCTTCACTGGGTTCTCGACTCTGGCTGCTTATTGGAATCACCCGGGAATTGTTTTTTTTTTTTTTTTTAATTTTTTTTTTCAACGTTTATTTATTTTTGGGACAGAGAGAGACAGAGCATGAACGGGGGAGGAGCAGAGAGAGAGGGAGACACAGAATTGGAAACAGGCTCCAGGCTCTGAGCCATCAGCCCAGAGCCTGACGCGGGGCTCGAACTCACGGACCGCGAGATCGTGACCTGGCTGAAGTCGGACGCTTAACCGACTGCGCCACCCAGGCGCCCCTGGGAATTGTTTTTTTTTTAAGTTGGGTTCCCCTATCCCCCGCCACCACCACAACTTTTAACGGCTTTACTAGGATATAATTTACATACCGTAAAGTTTATCCATTGTTAGTGTATAGTCCAATCATTTGTAGCAAATTTCTGTGGTTATGCAGCCCTTACCACAATTCAGTGTTAGAACACACCGATCACCTCACAAGTTTCCTTTGTGCCCGTTTGTAGTCGGGCCCACCCCCAGTCCCAGGGTCATTTGCTTGCTCGATAGTTTCGCCTGTTCTGGAAATTTCCTATAAGTAGAATTATATAACGTGCACTTTTTTTGTGTCTCGCTTCTCGTATCTAGCATAATGTTTTTAAGGTTCATCCACGTAGCATGTTACCAGTGGTTTGTTTCTTCATATAGCTGAGTAGTATTCCCCTGTGTGGCTAGGGCACATTTCAGAATCCTCTGGGGAGCTTTTAAAATCCAGATAACCCTCGTGTTAGAATCTGTTCAATCTCCCGGTGATTTCAATGTGCTGTCCATGATAATATGCGTTTCCCAGTTGTCTCCCTCAGGAAGCCAGGGTGGGAAACGGCGCCCTCTTGTGGTGGGGGCCATTGCTTTCAGAGTGGCCTTGGTCTTCCGGTAGCATGTCAGGCCTCCACTGGGCCGGTGACTGGGTGACTGCGAAGCAGGGTGGAGAAGGTGGAGGGTGGGGCTCTGCCAGGTGGAAGACAAAGGTGGGGGCGGGTGATGAAGATTGAGGGTGCTGCTGAGTGGGTGCTCCACGGGGCTGGGGATGGAGAGGGATGAGCAGACAGATGGCCCGTGGGCTTGGAGGAAGTGGAGCTCTGGAAGTCTCTGGGAAGCTTGGCAGTGTGGGGTGAGGGAGCCAGAAGGATGGGAGGGGCGGTCAGAACTGGAAGAAGGACGGAGGGGCCAGGCCCTGGCTCTGTGTGAACAGCTGAAGTGGAGTGGAGGTGGATGTCACTGGAATTGGGGGCAAGGAGCGGGGAGGCCAGAGTGCTGAGTGACATCCACGTGGGCATGGCAGGAACAGGATGGAGGCAGGGCTTAGGGTGGAGTCGGAGGCAGTGAGCAGGGCTGCCTGGGGAACCAGCAGACAGCAGCAGGTATATCTGGGCCTCCCCCGCTTCCAAGTTCCAGGGCCTGTGGTCTACCAATTTAGGTTCCCAATTCTGTGACCCACCTAGCCAGCGGAGCAGCCTCAGTTTCCCCTTCTGTAAGATAAGGCAGTGGGGCCAGTTGACTTCTACGATCTCTCCTAACTCAAAGAATTTGTGATGAGGGCCTAGGGAGGTCTGGTCTTTGACCCTGATCCTGCCACACTGGGGGTGTGGCCATGAGAATTACTTCACCGCTTTGTGCCTCAATTTCTTCGCCTTGAAAATGGCGATGGTAACAACAGTACCTAAGTCTTAGGGATAGTGAGGATTAACTGTGTTTAGAAATTTAAGGTGCTAATTGAAGTGCCTGGCTCATAAGAAGCACCATGCAAGAGGTGGCTGTTATTTTTATTATCATCTCGAATCTGGCTCCTTAGCCTGTGACTGCCCCCACGCAGGAGCCCAGCTGTGTGGCTGCATGGCTCCCCTTCCTCCCTGCCCTCCAAGCAGGCTCTGAGGCTCCCAGCTCAGTTGCTGGTCGTCAAGTGATCTCAGGACTTCTGGGGCTGACCTTTCCATCCCAGAGACCTCCCCCAAGTGGTGGGATCCTCGGGGCCCTTGATCTGTCCAGCGCCGAAAGGGCACCATCTGTAGAGTTCCTCCTGAAAGTAACAGCCCTTTCAGCCCTCCACAGCCCCGCCTGGCCCCTTGAGGCCTTTCCGGCTTGCTGAGTTACCATCTGCCCCACTAGAGGGGTCTCTGGTCACTTCCTCTAAAGTTACTGCTTTTTATAACAGAGCAGTGGATGACAGGGGCCTCCTGCTTGCATCTAATCCGGGAGCCAGCCTTGTTAGAGTCATCAGCCCTTCTCGGCTGCGCTAAGCAGGAATGAACTTGACATGGCTGGAGAGACCCTTCATGGTCCCCCGAGGCCTCCTCTCAACTCCAGTCTGTTCCCCCTTTGGTGCAGCCGTACCTCCACGTTCCACGTTCTCTCTGCAGGAACGTCCTCCCCCACACCTGGCCATCCTTCCTCCCCAGGCTGGATGACGTGCGTGTGCTGCCTCTGTGCTCCCCGCACCTCCCCCCACCCCAGGCTTCTCTCTGCCCCAGCTCCTTGCACAATGCAGTGTGGTACGCCATCTGCTTCTTCACCCATCACCCACCGCCACTGGCGGGGGAGCCTCTGTGGACAAGAGCCACCCCGACCTTTCTGTCCCTTCACCCTGCATGCCGCCTGATACATGTCTTCAGCAAGGATTTCAGCAAATGTCTCTCTATCCATTGGGCCAGATTCTTGGGGGCAAATGCAGTAATTTCCCCTCTGTTGCCCTCAGTCTGCCTGCACCTAGGATGGTGAGGTGGGGAGGGAGGGGTGCAGAGAGATCCCTGCTCCTAGCCTGAGTCACCTGGGCCAGAGAGAAGAAGGGAGGGGCTGCACGGGCAGCAAGTAACAGTCCCACAGACCTCAGCCGGGCCGTTCTGTCGTTTCTCACCTGGGTCTTGTTTTTGGATGGGACGTTGTTTCTTGGCGGAGATTCTTCTAGAGATCTCACTGGGAAGTTCTGGGCCAGCCGCTGGAAACAGCAGTGGCCAGGATCTGCATCATGCTTCTGGGTGACAACGATGTCGGGCACTGGAAATGTATACGTTGTAGTTCGTGTCTGACTTCTTTTTGTCGGCTGTGTCATCCTGGGATGTTCATTCTGAGTGGGCAACATTCAGGTAATCCCAATGGTTCTCAAAGTACAGTCCTGGACCAGAGGCATTAGCGTCATTGTCACCTGGGAACTTGTTAGAAAAACAAATTTGAGGGCTCCACCCGGTCACCCTGAAACAGACCCTTTGGGGTGGCACCCAGTATGCTGGGGTTTTCGAACCCCTATGCTGGAGGAAAGGGCAGCCTTCAGCTGAGGTCACTGTGCTCCGAGGTCTACTTTATCTGAGAAAAGGGACAGGCCTGCTGCAAGAACCGAGGCACCTCTCGTCTCTGTCCTTGGCTTCCCTCCAGGCTGCAGGATCACCTGGGCAGCCCACACATCCTCAGACCTTCCATCTTTAGGAGGCAGGAGGGGACTGCTGACAGACCAGATTCTAATCCGAGTGGTCCTAGTGTCCCAGCCTGTGCCCAACTTTCATCTGAAAACTTGCCAATGCTTTTAGGCGATGACTGTCTGCCCCTAGGCAAGAAACGTCCTCTCCTTCTCTGGGCTCTTACCTTCAGCCCTGGGAGAGACCTGGCCTGCGGGCCAGCCAGCAGGGACTGCTCCCTATCTGTCCTGCCCACACCAAAACAGCTGTTCGTAGCAGCCTCTTTGGCATTTGAGGGGATGTGGGGGGGGGAGGGTCCATTATTTCCCAGGGTGTATGTATATGTGATAGGATTTTTGTACAGTTTTAACAGTTGTGTGTTTTTGCTATTATGTACCAGGGAGGAAAAGATAGCTAGCTCATCAAAACCGCACTTCAGTGAGGTTATTGTTGGGAATGGAAACCTCATTTAAAAAGTGAGGCTGTTCAAAGGAAAAAAACGAAGCCAGTAAGCACAGAGGTGGTGCACTTAGGTGGTGAAATTGCCTCTAAAGGGGTACAGGAGGGACTGAGGTTTGGGAAACACTGGGATGGATGAAGCCCATTCGGCTGCCTGCTCATTTAACACACGGCAGTGGGTGAGGGGTGGAGGGTAGTACTGGAAGTAATGGGCTTTTCTTTGAAGCCCTGGGCCGTGCAGATATTCAGTGGCAGAAATTCAAAGTCAAGGTCAAGGACTGGACCTGAAAACCTTCAGCCTTCTGAGGCTGAAGCTCCATGGGGCAGACACTAGGGTTCAAACGACACTTGTTCCTTCACGCGCGTGCCCCCAGAGGAAAGTGCAACCCACTAGCAGGTGCTCTGCCGTGCCCATCCCCCCACAGTGGGAAGACCCCCGTGTGGGTGAGAACCATCCACAGTCACGTGTGTGGTTTCCAGTGCTCCCGCCACGCTGGTGGCAGTGTTCTGTGGTGGTGTGCACACATCTGGGAGGCCATTCAGGGGTCTTGCCCAGTGGTGGATGTGGTGACTACGACTTCTGAAGAAAAGGCAGACCTCCAGCCTGGATGCCCTTGGTCTGGCTCAGAGGCTCTGCCCTCGGGAGAAACTTTCCCCACTCCACTTCAGAACAGGAAGGGGATGGCTGCCCCATCCGTGGTGTGAGAGGAAGACCCGGGGGCCTGCAGGATGCTTCCTCCCTAGCATTCCACGCCAGGTCCCCAGAGCTGAGCATCCTTCCAACACACACAGCCCTACTCTGAAAGGAAAGGAGTTGCCCCGGACCCTGCTTAGAGAGGGCAGGAAGCTTGGCTGTGGGAATGTGGTGCCAACCACCAGGGCTCATCCAGAGCCTGGGTGAGTGCCAGCCTTTCAGCTCACCAGGGCTGTGATATCAGATAAATACACCTTCCGCCCAGGCCACATGGATCCCGGAGCACAGGGGTGAGGATCCAGAAGGAGATCCTGGAGATGTCTGGGGGGAGGGTTCCTGCCATCCATGCCAGCCTCAGAGCCCTCACCAACAACACTTCTAGGGCATCCCCCACAGCCCCTGGGCTCTGGTTCCCAGAGCATGACTCTAGCCCCATGAAGCAGAACCTTTGGTGTGGGAAAATGTAAGTATAACGTCATCTATTGCCTTTTAGGGGGTGTGAGGGTACTGTGTGCAGGTGATGACATTCAGTCACCCAGCATGAGGCTACCTCTGTTTTGTAGAGTAGACTCAAGAAGGATTAAGTCCCTTTGCCAAGGTCTCACAGCCACGAGGTGGCAGGCGTAGGTGTAAACCCAGGTTCGTGCACACCCTTGTGGAGAGGAGACCACCAGCCAGGGCCAGTATCCCCACCCCAAACCCCTACCACAGAAGCAAAGAGCTGGATATATAGATCAATCAATTCATGATACAAGGGGAGCTCCTTGAGGTCCCCTGCAATTTTCATCATAAGATTCCACATTTAATTTTCATTATTTTCCCAGATTCTGAATGTCAGAGCCCAGCTCTATCTTTCTACGCTGGCTCCTACTGACGTATCCCTTGATGCTTTGTTTCAGCTGGGTCTCTTGGTTGACAGGGCAGTGCATCTCATAGTGTGCAGGTCTCTAGAGCTATTCTGGTATATTCTGGCTGAGGTTTTTTTCCCCCAAGACCCAGCTGCCAGGGTTGGATAGTGCCAGGACAGCAGGAGCAAAGGAGTGGAGTTGGAAGGTGTGTGGAACCTTCAGGAAAAGGCGAATAGTCAGTGTGTAACGTGAGAAGCGAAGAATGGGCTGGGAGGAAGGAAGAATGGTGAAGGCCCTGCCCTGCATGACTCTATGTTTGGGCTTGAACAGCAGCAGTAGGGAGCCATGGGAGGCTTTTAAGTGGGGAGTGAGAGATGGTAGCAATCTGGGAAACCAGCCAGGAGGTTACTGCAGTGACTCAAAAGAAAACTAATAAGATTGTAGTTATTTTCTCACATAAAAATGTCAAGTTCTCTTTGCTTTCATTTTTTTTGCTTCTTTATTTAAACATACTAATACATTGCTTTCTAACCCTAATATTAATATGTACTCAATGCCGAAAACTTGGAAAACATAGAAGAGCAAAAAAGAAAATTAAAAATCAGCCATAAGCTAGCCACTGAAAAGTCATCGTTAACATCAATAGCATATGTCTTCATAGTTTTTTCAATGAGTATGAGTGAGTATGTATAAACAAATACATGTTTTTACTATAGAAACAGCTTCTTTAATTTAGCAATCTAGGGGCAGCAATCCAGGGGAATTTAGCAATTCCAGGCCAGCGGGTACTGTTCCCACTGTGACTCATAATAGCCTGTCCACTGAGCCTGGTGACACCATGAAGCTACCCCACCTTTGCCACAACCCTCTCTGGTGTGTTTTGGGCAGTTTCTCTCCAGTCCTATTCATCCCGTGGCCTGTTCCCTTTCTTCCTATATTCCAAGAGTTCTGCAAATATTCTGTCCATTGACGGGCTTCTTCACTGCTTTCCAGAGCTGTTACAGATATTTTTCTTAAAAAAATCTTTGTCATTTGGGGCTCCTGGGTGGCTCATTCGGTTAAGCGTCAGACTTTGGTTCAGGTCACGATCTTGCCGTTCCCGAGTTTGAGCCCCACGTCGGGCTCTGTGCTGGCATCTCAGAGCCTGGAGCCTGCTTTGGATGCTGTGTCTCCCTCTGTCTCTGCCCCTCCCCTGCTCTCTCTCTCTCTCGCTCGCTCTCTCAAAAATAAATAAACATTTAAAAATTTTTTTAAAAATCTTTGCCGTTTTGAGGAATTTGAGAAGGGACAGGAAGTAGATGTATATTCTCTGTTGCTGTTTTTTTGCAAATAGCTATTGAAAAAAATTCTACTCTATGGCTATGCTGTAATCACTCAAGACAAGCTCCCACTATTGAACATGGAGATGGTTGCCAATCTTTCCTGATTACAAACAACAATGCAGGAAACTCATACTTGTATTTTTGTGTGAACATCTCTGATTAGTTTCTGAGGATAAATTCCTAGAAATAGTGTAAGCACATTTTGGAACCTTTTGTACATATTGCCAAATTGTCCTCCAGAAAGATCATACCAATTTAGAGTTGCATAGCAGTATATGACAGCACTCATTGCCAACGTTATATATTATTCTTTTTTGATCCTTGGCAATTGCTGTTTTAATTTGCATTTCTTTGATTACTTCTAAGGTTGAATTTCTTTTTTACTAGGAATCTGTCTCATTTCTGTTTCTCCTTTTGTAAATTGGCTGTTCATGTTATTGGCACATTTTCCTATTGGAGTGTTCTTATTCTTACTGATTTGTAAGAGCTTTTCATAAGTGAAGCCTGTCCGCCCTTCATCACATTGGTCGCAGATACCTCCCTGTGTTTCATGTGACATTCAACTTTGTTTTTTATGTTATTTGATGCTATTAAAAAATTTACTATTTTATATAGTCAAATTTATCAAGACCATTTTTTTTCATTTTTCATTTTGTATTTGTCATGCCCTTCTTATCCCCCAATTTCTGTAAATATTCACCTACATTTTCTTTTTCTTCTAGTACTTTTATTACTTCATTTTTCAATGTATCTGAAATTTTAGCATATAGCCTGGAATATCAAACCTTTATTTCTCCTGCCCCCATAGTCAGTCAATAATTCTTCTAGCATTTCATTAATATATTTTCCCCAACTCATTTAAAATGCCTGTGCTAAATTGTATCTTTAGAAAATAATGTACTACATGTTTTTTATACTTTAGATCAGTTCTACAAAAATACAATGCAAGCCGATTTTAAATTTTCTATGTAGCCATATTTTAAAAAGTAAAAAGATACAGGTAAAATTAATTTTAATACTATATTTTATTGAATGCGGTGTATCCAAAACATTATCATTTCAACATGTGACACTAGCCATGTCGAATTCTCAGTAATCACAGGTGGCTAGTGGCCACCATATTGGATGCTGTAGCTTAAGACTGTTCTTGGGTTTTCATTTCATTCTGTTCCATTAATCTATCTACTCTGGAATTGGCATCTCTGTGTTTTAAATATTATTCATGTATAATACAACTTCATGTGCAATCCTTCCTTCTTTTTTCACAATGTCTTTATATTCACCGATTTAATTTTTAGAAGGTTCTAAAAATGCAATAGGTGTTTTTATTTTAATTTTAGTAACTCCAGAATTAAATTGGGAGACATTTGACATCTTTATAATGCTGAATCTATCCATTCAGGAACATAGAACATCACTCCATTCAAAGTTTCTAATTAGGTCCTCAGTGAACTTTTGTCATTTTCTTCCTGTACGTCCCTTTCATTTCATGCTAGGCTTATTTTCAAGTATTCCACATTTATTACTGCCTTAGGGAAATGGGATCTATTTTCCTTGATGTTAAGTTGTTATTTATCACTGGAATAGAGGAAAGCTGTCGATCAGTGTATGTACATATTGTGACTGGCCATACTGAATTCTTATTACTTCTGGTAGTTTTTTCTCACTTAATTCCCTTGGGTCTTCTGGATGGGCAACAATACCATCTTGAGGAAGAATCAATTTGCTTTCTGTTTTCCAGTGTTACAGTATCTTTATCTTCATGGTTTTTCATTGAGGTGGCACTAGATGGTGGTTAGAACAGAATGACTGCCCGGGTTCTGATTCTAGCTCAGCTACTTTCCACCCCTATGACCTTGGGCAAATTATTTAACTTTTCCTTGTCCCCCATAATGGAGACATACTCATAGTACCTCGGCTTTTGTGACTGTTAAAATAATGAATACATATAAGGTACTTAGGACTTAGAGCAGTGACCAAAAAGGTACCCAATATATATTAGCTATTATTATTGTTATTATTATTGCCTTATTCACTAAACATCCTAGAGTTATATTTAAACATAGTGATAATAGTGGATATTCTTGTCTTATTCTTGGCTTTAATGAGAATGCTATTTGTAAGGTATGAGGTCTGTTAGAAGAACAGATATTCTATAATGCATTCATTCAACATATATTTGTGGAGTGCCTGGCATGTGTTGGGCACTGTTCTAGGCACTGTGACACATTGGTAAATGAAACAAAGTCCCTGCCCTCTAGGAACTTGTATTCTAGTATGGGGAAACAGATGATGAAAACAATGAGAAAATAAATGTATAATATGTCAGGTAATAATAAGTGCTAGTGAGAAAAGTGAAGTAGGGTAAGGGGTATAGGATATGCCACATGGGGTGGGGTGAGGTCAAGGAGAGCTTCAACCATATGGTGACTTTTTGAGCAAACACCTGAAGGCAGTGAGAGGCAAGTCATAGGATATCTGTGAGAAGAGGGTTCCAGATAGAGAGAATAGCATGTGCAAAGGTCCTGATGCTGGTGGTACTGGAGCCACATCACAGAGACCATTATGACTAGAACAGAGTGGGTGAGAGGGGAGTAGAGCTCTTTGGGGCCGGGGGGATTTCCAGCCCCTACAAGACGTTTGTGAGGATTTTGGCTTATAGTTTGAGTCAGTTGAGAATCTACTGGGTATTTTTTTTGTTTTTCTAAATGTTTATTTATCTATTTAGAGAGAGAGAAAAAGAGTACAAGTGGGGAAGGGGCAGAGAGAGAGAGGGAAGGAGAGAATCCCAAGCAGGCTCCGTACTGTCAGCATGGAGCCCAACATGGGGCTTGATCCCACCAACTGTGAGATCATGACCTGAGCCCAAACCCAGAATCCAACGCTCAACTGACTGAGTGTTTTTTATTATTATTGAGAAAAATTTCATATAACATGAAATCTACCATTTTCACCATTTTAATGTCTACAATTCAATGGTTTTTGATATGTACACAATGATGTGAGCCATAACTACTCTCTAATTCCAGGGCATATTTATCACCCCCAAAACAAATCTCATGTCCATTAACAGTCACTCACTTCCCCACCCTGGCTCAGCCTGACAAAAGCAAATCTACTTTTTGTATCTGTGGATTGGCCTATGGTAGACATTTCATATAAATGGGATCACAGGGGTGGGAGATAGGGGAAGTGGGTGAAAGGTACACACTTACAGTTATAAGGTAAATGTATTCTTGGGGTCTAATGTACAACATGGTGATTATAGTTAATAATACTGTACTGTGTAGTTGAAAGTTGCTAAAGTGAGTAGGTCTTTGAAGTTCTCATCACAAGGAAAAAATGACTACTATGTGAGGCAAACTTGTGGTGGTGATCATTTTGCAATACGCATATGTCAGATCATATGTTGTATAGGTTAAACTTATACATTGTCAATTGTATAAGTCAATAAGCCAATTGTATATCAATAAAACTAGAAAAAAGAAATTATAAAATATGTGGCATTTTGTGTCTGACTTATTTGCATGTCATCTTTGGAGGGATGCCTTTGGAGGGATGTCCAGTTTTCAATTGTGTTGTTTGTCTTTTTGCTATTGAGTTAGGAGTTCTTTACATATTCTGGATACTAAACCCCTGTCAGATATGATTTGCAAATATTTTCTCTTATTTTGTGGGTTGTCTTTGCACTTTCTTAATGGGTTCTTTGCAGAAAAGTTTTCAATTTTGGTAAAGTCCAATTTATTGGGGAGTTTTTTTCTTTTGTTTCTTTTGTTTTGGTGCTGTATTCAAGAAACCATTGTCTACTCCAACATCATGAAGATTTAAACCTCTATTTCCTTCTTAAATTTTTTTTGATGTTTATTATTTATTTTTGAGAGAGAGAGACAGAGTGCGAGTAGGGGAGGGGCAGAGAGAGAGGGAGACACAGAATCTGAAGCAGGCTCCAGCCCCTGAGCTGTCAGCACAGAGCCCAATGTGGAGCTCAAACTCACGAACCGTGAGATTATGACCTGAGTTGAAGTCAGATGCTTAATCGACTGAGCCACCCAGGCGCCCCAAACCTATGTTTCCTTCTACGAGTGTTATAGTTTTAGCTTTTACATTCAGGTCTTTGGGACATTTTGAGTTAATTTTTGTATGTGGTGTGAGGTAAGGGTCCGACTTCATCGTTTATAATGAAGCTATCCAGTTGTCTTTGCCCTCTTTGTTGAAAAGACTAATGTTTCTCCATTAAGTGGTCTTGCCACCCTTCCTGCAAATCAGTTGGTTGTAGTAGTATGGGATTTATTTCTGGACTACTGGAGAGTTGTTAAAAAGAAAGATTTGATCTCTTTCATTTTAAAAGGATCACCAGGGCTACTGAGTGGAAGGTGGTGACTTGGACTAGATAATGAAAACCAATCAAATTCTGCATCATTTTTGGCGGTAGAGCTGATAAAGTAGATTTCTTGATGGAATGTATGTGTGGTGTGAAAAGAGTGAGGCATCGAGGATGGTTCCAAGTATTCAATACAAGCAACTGGAAGGAATGAGTTATTTATTAACTTGAGAAAGAATGCAAAGGAGCAAGTTTTAGAGAGAAACTCAACAGTTAAATTTAATGCCTGTTGGATATCCAGATGGAGAAGTTGACTAGGTAGCTGGATAAATGGATCTAGAATTCACAGTTACATTAAACCATGTTAGCATTCCTGAAATAAACCTGCCTTTGTTATGCTGCATTATTCTTTTAACCAATTTAATTTCTTAGGGTTTTTTTTTTTCTGTAAGTACGTGTGGAATAGTTTATCTTTTACTCTGATGGTGCCATCTTTAACCAAGTTTAGTTGACAGAGTTATTCTAGTTTTACAGTGAGTATTAGAAAGATTTCAGTCTTTTTAGATGCCCTGGAATAGTTTATAAAATATACAAATTAGCTGCTCCTTGAAAATCAAAAGATGAATCTACAAAACCATCCAGGATTCTATGCCCCCCACCTCATCCTTCCTACAAGTTGTCTTTGTGGCTTCTGCCATGCTTGTTGATCAGGTTTATACTTCTTGTGTGAATTTTAGTAACTCGCATTTTACAGAAAACAGTCCATTTTTTTTTGAGATTTTCAAATTTATGAGCATATATTTGAGTACCATTATTTTTAATTTGTGTCTTTTTTCATAGGCTCTTTCTCATTACAGATATGTTTCCCCACTTTTCCCCTGATTGAACTAGCTACTTGCTTTTTTATTGATTTAACTGATATTAACATCTTAAATTCAGCACGCAAAAAATGGTCATGTTTCTTATTTTTCCAAATTATACTAAACCTGGATCAAGTGTACCATCTGTCACCAGATTTGCCTGGGTTAGCGTCTCACGTCTTGAAGCTTCGTCCTCTTCCGGTGTGGCCAATAACCCCAGTGGTCTTTCCATCACCAAGCCGGGAAATCCTGCATTCTGCAGCCCTTGCTTCCTGCTGCCATTTGCTGTTGACACTGGTCAGACTGGTTACCGCCATTGGTCCAGGTCCCTGGACAAACTTCTGGGCATCCTTTCGCTCCTCACTAGGTTCCCAGGTTGCAACTTTCCACCAATGGCTTTTTCACTTCCATGTGGAGCCCCTCCCAGGATGCAAGAACACTTCGTCAGGAGTGAGTTGCTCATTTTCCTCCCATCGATCCAGAACCTGTCTTGGCTTTTTCTTCTCAGATAGCTACATCACCAAGAGTCAGAGAGGGTTTCTTTTAGCAACTTGCCCCTAAATGGTCCTGTTCTCTTTTGCAGCAGAGTAGAGACCTCCTTGAAGCAGACACCTTGGTTGCTTCTGGGGGATCCATTTGCCCCCCACCTCCTTTAAAGATTATTCCTCCTACCAGAGATAAACAAATTTTACAGATAGTTCTCTCACTAAAGAACATACAGCAAAAGAAAACAAAACAAACAAACAAACAAAAACCTCACAAGTTAAATCTTTAGTGAAAGATCCCATTGTCTTGTTTTTAATCCAAAGAACCATCATCTGGATTTTCATTGGCTCCACTTTTATTTAACTACTAATTTATTTGTTTCTGCTTTTATCGTTATGAATACCTTCCTACTTTAAGTTCACTTATTTTGCCATCCTTTTTTTATTTTAACGTTTATTTATTTTTGAGAGAGAGGCAGGGAGAGAGACAGCGTGAGCAGGGGAGGGGCAGAGAGAGAGGGAGACACAGAATCTGAAGCAGGCTCCAGGCTCCAGGCTCCGAGCTGGCAGCACAGAGACCAAAGGGGGGCTTGAACTCATGAATGGTGAGATCATGACCTGAGCCAAAGTCAGATGCTTAACCGACTGAGCCACCCAGATGCCTCTGCCGTCCTTTTTAACTTTCTGATTTGCACATTTATTTTTTATTATTTTTTAGTTGCTGTCAAATGTATTTAAGCTAATGTATTTGTCTTTGGTTACAGCTTTGACCAAATCCTATACATTTAGTTAAATAGTATGCCATCCTCATTCTAAGGAGACTGCTCTATAATTGCATTTTCAGTTTAAAATATTAGGTTTCTATTTATCTAAGTACATAAAAGATAATATAAAACATAAAGATGCAATATAACATAAAGATGCTACAGAAATATTAGCACTTTTGTTTGTGGCCCATCCTTCATCACCTCTAATTTTGTATTATTATAATCTGAGTTTTTATTTGACTTTATTCTTTACATTGCAGATACTCTTTTTCAGTTGTTATTTGAGGTATAAATTTTATTTTATTTTTAAAAATTTTTTAATATTTATTCACTTTTGAGAGAGACAGAGAAGAGTGACAGAGCATGAGTTGGGGGAGGGGCAGAGAGAGAGGGAGACACAGAATCTGAAGCAGGCTCCAGGTTCTGAGCTGTCAACACACAGAGCTCAACGTGGAGCCCGAACTCACAAACCATGAGATCATGACCTGAGTCGAAGTCGGATGCTTAACCCACTGAGCCACCCAGGTGCCCCAAGATACCAATTTAATTTTAAAACTATATTATAGTAGCTATGATTTTAAGATTCAGATCCATATTTATAAGGCTTCAGTCTCTGTTGATGGATCTTTCACGAGTTGGGTATTCTGGTGTGTCTTCCATGGCATGAGTCATCTTCTTCTGGAAGACTGTGTGGGCTTTGTACCCACCATGCTTTTCCACAGATCAGTTTCTCTCTGTTGCTTCTTCTATGAGATGTAGATTTTTATGATCATAATCTTCTTCCTCAAACCTCTCTAGGCATTACATCAATGTTGTGATGAAGTCTGAATGCAATCTGATTTGATTCTTTTGTAGACAAGTCTTAATTTTTCTTCCAACCCTCCCCCCCCCACCCCAAACATGCTGGACGCTTGTAGGATTCTTTCCCAATCCTTGGAATCAAAAAAGAAAATACAGCACATGTCGAGTGTTTGTCTGTCTTGTCTAAAATGCGATTACCATTTTTATTTGAAGAATTGAGTGTTCAGATGGCAGTTTTCTTCTATTATATCTTTAATTATTGCTATTTTGTTCTGGTATCACTTTTAGAGAAACTAGTAATTCCCAAGTGAGCCTCTGTCATTTGTTCTCCATATTATTCTGTTCTCTCTGGTCATTTTTATCTCAGTCCCTATTCTCTGCGTTCTGAGAGGACACCTCACCTTTGTCCCCCCAACAGCACCCATCGGTTTTCTGCAGTGAGGTTCTGCTCTTTCCTGCTTCCAATGTTTCTTAAATTTCTCATAACCTTATTCACTTCCCATCATTATTCTCTTAACTCTGCCAGCTTTCTTTTAGTTTTAATCTGTTTTTTACTGCATATTCCACTTCTTACATCTGAGAGACTAGGTTTTAATGATCTCCTTGAAGTACAAGACAGCCACAATTTACTTCTAGTTCCCAGAGCAAATCCTTTTAGAGGCAATGTTCTTCCTGTGTGAGCATTCTTTGTTTGCTCCCTTTCTGTTTCAGGAAGTATTCATAGGCTCCACATGTATTTTAGGTCTTCCCTGGACCTGGTGTTTTCTTACAGCTGGGTTAGTTATCCTGGGGCCCCCTAATCGTCTGACCTAGATGCTATCAGATTCCTTATCTCAGGTATTAATCTGGAAGACTGGATGAAATTTCACATTACCAGCCAGGGACCAGCAGCCCGAGGGTGGAGGTTGGAGATGAGGCGGCAGGGGGCGGGGGGGAGGGGGTACATTCTGTGCTGTGGGCGTTGCTTTTTTAGTTTGTTGGCACTGCCGCTCCAGATGTGTGCTGTTCCTCCTGGCCTGTCCCTTGTTCCCCTGCCTGCCATGTGTGGGAGATGCCCAGGCCTATCTATCATCGGGAAGCTGGGCTTGAATGGGCTTCGCTTGTTGGTTCTTGGAGCTAATGGCCCAGCCACTCCAGAAGGCCCTAGGGCTGCCATGAGAGATGGGCTCCCCAGCGTGGGCTCTGCACCCCTCCTGTGACCCAGCCTCTCCTCCGCTCTCATTCACTCATCCTCAGAGGCTATGAGGATGGTCCTGTGAGTGCGGCCACCCTCCCTTTCTCAGGAAGGAAAGCTATGAGTCAACCTTCAATCTGGTTCCACTGGCACTGTACCTAGCAGAAATTCCTCAAAGCTGGTGGCATATTGATGGCACTCTTTCCTATTCTCCAATGCTGAAGCAGATTCCCCCCTATTTTTAGACTCCCTTGGTCCTTTCTGTCACTTTCAGAAGGAGGTAGCTTAGGTGGGAGTTGGACATCTGTGCTCAGCCCTACCATCTTCCCCAAAAGTTTCATAGTTAACATTGTTACCCATACTTTGTCCTTGGGCATAGAGATATTTGGCAACTCCTGAGCATTTCATTTTCTGTGGTCCCCTCTAAGCTCCTCAAACATACTGGGCCCCATCACATCTGGCTCTGTCGTTTCTCCTGGGCACTGTTCCTCTCCCTCTCAGGTGTTGGGAGCATCCTCTCAATCAGATGAGGGATTCTGTCAAACGTGGTACTGCCAGTCTCGGGGCTGTGAGCGCCGCTCCTTGCCAGGGGCTCGGCATCTGGCATCATAAGCCACATCCTGGCTTTCAGCAGTATTGATGGAATTTCCCCACATCCTCCTTTCTCTGCCAAAGTTATGACCTTCAAGTGGAAACAGAGAAGAAACCGTCCCTCTGCCCCCAAGTCCACCGGCTCCTTCCGAAGCCTTGCGTTTCACTAGAGAGCCATTTCAGACTCCTTCTGGCACGCCCAGGCCCTCCCGCGTGAATCAGCAGCCGTGGGCAGCCGGCGGTGGGGAGGGAAGGGGTTGCAGAGCCCCCCCACCCATCACTGCTTGGCTGCCCGCCCCAGGAAGACAGCACATCACACAATTTGCCATATCAAGTCTGTGAACAGCTGCCTCCCTACCCTTCATGGGAAGTCACCAAGCACCACACATCTGCTCCTTCCGGGGATAGCAAGAAGATTCCTCCTACCGCAGTGCCTGTGAATTCCCTTTGGGGTTCCGTGGGGCACAGAATAACATCTCCTGCAGAAAGCCCGCAGCCAGCCTTCACGAGGATACACACCCATGGAAGTTAGTCTCAGCGGCACCAGTGGCCCTTTCTGCCCTTCTCCAGCCTCCCCTCATGTTTGCTCCAGCCTCCCTTTCTTGACTCTGTTGCCTCTAATAATAAGGACAGCCATTCACTGAACCTCAGCCGTGGTGGACCTGAGCACGCATTAGCTTCTCTTGACCTTCCTAACGGTGTCCAGATAGTTGTGGTTATGCCCCTCTCACAGATAAGAGAAGCTCGCCGAGAGTCTCCTTGCTCCCTGGAAGTGGCCCGGCCAGTGGGGGCGTAGCCCGCGTTCCAGTCTGGAGCCACCTGACACTGCATGTGCTCTTGCCTCTCTCCCAACCGCCTCCCTGAAGGGGAAAATAGAACCACGGGCTTCTTGTAGGTTTAGAGCAGTGGGTCTGCACCTGTGGGCCCATGGGCCAAATCCAGCTCTCTGTTTTTCTAAATAAAGTTTTATTGGAACACAGCCATAGCCATTCATTTGCACATTGTCCAGGGTTGCTTTTGCAATGTAAAGACAGAGTCGGGCAGTTGTGACAGAGACTTTGTGGCCTGCAGAACCTACAGTACTTATTGTCTGGCCCTTTACAGATCCAGTTTCCCCAGCCCCGGTTTACAGCATGGGCTGTGGAAAGAGACCTGAAAAGTTAAATACCTGGTTCGCTACTTCCTAGGTGTGTGACCCTGGGCAAGTGACTCAACATCTCTGGATCTCATTTTACTTACCCGTAAACTGGTCAGAATTATGCCTTTTGAGCTTATACCCAGTGGTCAAGAAGAGTAAGGTGACATGTGTTGGGGGCTCTGCATAGTTGGCACGCTCAGTAAGCGTGAGCTGTCACTGTTACCTTTCTCACTAACCCAGATGTTCAGCAGTCTCCACTTTTTCTCTGTGGCTTCCTTTCTGGAACATTCTGGCATTTTTGTCTAAGAACGCTTCATCTTTTCTGATACCTTCTGATACATATGAAACACAGATGTTTCCCCTCCTCAGAACGCCAGGAAGCAGGCGAAAGTGACGCTCACCTCTGGTAGATAAATGGGGACAGGACACTGTTGGTCTCATTCAGCCAGTGTTGACTGAGCCAGGCCATTGTACTGGGACCTGACAGGCACTCAGGGCCTCAGGCTCTCTCGGAGCTCTCAGCCCAGGGGCAGATGGACAGGATAATAGGCCATGACAATAGCTATAACCACAGTGCCTCCGGATTCTGGTCCCCTTTGGAAAATTCCCCTTGCACAGTGCAGAGTGAATACCTGTTCCCCGGAGTCTCTGGATACTGCTTCTAGGAAGACACATTATAAAACCGCTTAGCTTAGCACAGCTTCAGGCCCCACTCCCAGGCTGTTGGCCTGCTCAGCACTTTAATGCAGCGTCCATCCCAGGACACAGTCGGCTCACCTGACCCGCCAGCTCCCTCCCAGGACACACACTCAGCACCTCTACAGGCTGGGGCTGGCTCCCCGGGCTCCGGGCCAGGGCAAGGGCAGACTGTCTTTCCTGACCTTGGAGGAGCTGTTGATCCTAGCTCCTTTCCATCGGCCCGTGAGGCTGACCTTCTCCCCTGGTCACCTCCACTAGGTCAAAGGAGACCTCGCGCTGTGTGCTGTTGTGGGGGTGTGGATGACCCAAAGAATTTCCAGTTCTTCCAGAGTAGCACAGGAACGCATGGACCTGGGAGGGAGGAGTATTCAGGAGCAGCTCGTTGGAAAACCCAGAAGGACTTCGTGGAGGAAGGGCCATTTGCAGTGGGGCTTAAACTGCAAGCAGGCCTTTGACAGAAGACGGCAGAGGGCAAGAACTTAAAGTGATTAGTGCATGTGCTTGGTGGTAAAAATGAATTATAAGGGTATATGATAAAATGTGAGGTGAAAAAAATCAGGATACAAAATTGTCGATACCAACAACTTCTAGACTTCTATGTAAAAGACCTGTTGTATCGGTGAAGGCCCTAGCAGGAAACGGATGGCATAATCAGAGGGTTGAGGTGAAGAAAGTTTACTTTAGAGGAAGTAACCAGTGCTAACACAGCACCAGAGCCTCATGACCCCCATGTACCCCGGAGGACAAAGGAGAGGGGGCAGTTATTGGAGGCAGGAGAAGGGGCCACTTCCCTGGGGCCGGTGGGGAGAGATACCTCGAGTTCTCTCGTCCCCCCTCCCACTTCCGCTGGGGCCTCCCATTGGCTGAGCCTATCTGGAAGTCAGAGGACATGGGGGCTTAAGTGACATATCCACAGAAGTCAGATTCCAGAAACAGAGTAGCAGAGACCGGTTTGAGGGGGTGGGTGCAGGCAGCCAACTCGAGCAGCTACACTAGTGGGATCAGTGTGTTGGGAATATGCGTAGTTGTGTCACTCCCCTCCTTTTGTCAGACTTCCAGTGGAGTGTAGAAGTCACTTTGCCATGTGAATCCAAAGGTCATAAGCGGTCTGAGCCGACACGAGGGTCCTACCGCAGAAGAACCCCAAAGAAATGGAGAACTGCATTTCTCCAGCTGCCGTGAGATCTTGGCACAGGCTGGTCATCCAAGGACTGGAGACAAAGCGCTGGTTTGGGTGAGCCCGGCCAGGGTCAGGTTCCCCAGGAAAGGGACTCAAGACCTTCAGGAGGTTTCCTGGGGAGCACCCACAGGAAGGAGAGCGGTGGACAGTGAAGTTGACACAAAATGCCGTTGTAACAGAGGCCTGGGTGGAGCCCAGGGAGAGCTCTGCAGCTAAGATGGCCCTTCAGAGATGTCCCGAATCAGGCACGAAGGCGGGCCGGTCACTGGTGTGGGCTGCCCTGGGCAGGGGTGTGATCTTGGACAAGGCTGCCCCTTTTAGTCACAGGCCGATCTCCGAGAGACACATAGCTGCGAGCTGTCAGTAGCCAACCCTCCCAGCAGCCGAGAGAATGGAAGGTTCTGGCAGCACATAGTTATAGGACCCTTGGGAACAAAGGAGTCTAGACTAGCAGGCCGGTAAGACGAGGACAGCTGAAAGGGCATCCCTTGGCCAGTAGTCCCCAAATGTGTAACGAAGACCCCAGGGTGCTTTATACAAGCACATTCCTGTCTCCCTCTCCTCCTCTCACACCAGAGTTAGAATCTCTTGGGCAGGGCCCGGGAATCTGTATTTCTACAAAGCTGCCGAAGAGAGGTGCCGTGCACAAGCAGGCTTGGAGCCACTGCTCTTAAAAACTCCAGACCCGACTGTGGTTGATGTCAGGTCAGGGAGATTTCTAGTTCTGGCAGCTGCTCTGGGCTGAGCCCCATGCTACGGGCTGGAACTCAAGGAACTCGGCTGGGCACTGCCCTCAAGCAGCTGTCGTCTCGCAGGGGAAAGGGACCTGGAAGGGCGGCAGCTGGTGGCTCTCTGTGGGGTTACTGTTCTGTTGCTGCTGTTAAAGACACGGCTTTGGGCAGCATCTATCTGGGAGGCAGGAAATTGGGTCTGAATCCAGCTCTGCCCCTAGATGGCCGTGTGATAGGCAAGCCCTACCCCTCTCCAGACCTTGGTTTTCCCTGCTGTCCAGTGAGGGCTGCTGGGTTAATATGTCAGAGGTGTGGGGAGTGGGCTTGAGGGTGACAGGCCAGCTCTGCCTGCTGGACAGAGGCTCCCTTTGCAGTGACCTTGGGGCCAGAAGGTGAAGTACATCTCAGACGTGTGCCACGTCCTCCTTGTTGTCACCTTCTGATCTCGATGTCCCATCCCTTGGATGTGCCCAGCTCTGACTTCTCCTCTCTCCCAAACGTCTTGATTGCTTGCTTTGTGTCCCTCATGGATACCTGGAGAGGCCCCAACACGGTCCTCATAACTGGAGTAAAGGCTCAAGAATCTGAGACATTCCTCTGGGTTCTAGCCCTCCCTCCCACCCCTCCATCTGAGGCCTGACTACCTCCTATAGCAACCCCACCTCTGCTTGCCACTCTCCCGCGGCAGAAGTTCCTTCTATCCTTTTTAGAAAGTTCTCCTCTGAGGGAGCCGAAAGCCACTTCCTGGTGGCTTCCCACACTGGCCCTGGCCATTCCCCTGGGGCCCAGGTGCCACGATGGCCCCCTAGTCTCAGTGACAGCTTCTCACGATGTGCAGGTGGGACTTTCTGTCCCTGCAAACCCCCTCCTGTCCCCTCTTCGGTTCCTGGGGTGCCAAGGAGCAGGGGAGGGGCCCTGAGCGCCAGGGAGCGACTCTGCCTTCCGCTTCCCCCAGTGCTCTCAGGTACGGTTTCTCTAATATCCCCCGTCTTAACTGGGATATCCCTGTTTTAGTAATATCCAAATAATTCTCTAACTAGTGGCCTGGTCCCACAAGCCTGCTGCAGTTAAAGCAGTGGGTGCTTTGTCACAGGAAGGCTGCCAGGCTCTGACGGCTGATTTCATTCCCCCCATAGCTCAGCGTAGCCTGACTTCTCAGGGCTAGCATTGCAGCAGAAGCAGCAGGCCAAGGGAAGACAGCTGGCCCTGGGGTTTGTGCAGATCCAAGAGGGGGACTTGGGCCTGGTCCCACATCCTCAGGCAGCCTGGAGCTGGGCCCCGAGGGACCCAGATGGAGGGTGTGTGGACTCTCGGGGCAGTTTCTGGTTAGCTAGAGAGAGTGGTCTGCACAGCACCATGCAGTTTAGAGGAGGGGTCACCACTAGCTTGGGAATGAGGGAAGGCATCCTGTAGGAGGAGGTGTTTGAGGATGTGTGGAATTTTAAATTCAGAGCTGATCCTATGAGTTTCCTGTTCTGCTGTAACAAATCACCACAATTTGTTATGTTATGGTAACAAAGCTCAGAAGTTCAGGGGCGCCTGGGTGGCTCAGTCGGTTAAGCATCCGACTATTGGTTTCGGCTCATGTCACCATCTCATGGTTTGTGAGTTTGAGCGCCACATCAGGCTCTGTGCTGACAGTGCAGAGCCTGCTTGGGATTCTCTCTCTTTCCCCTCTCTCTCTCTTCACCTCCCCTGCTCACTCTCTCTGTCTCTCTCTCAAAAATAAATAAACTAAAAAAAAAAAAAAAAAAAGCTCAGAAGTTCAAAATCAAGGTGTGAGCCGGACTGGTTGCTTCTGGAGGCTCTGGGGGAGGGTCCGCTCCCTTGCCTTTTCCAGCTGCTAGAGGCCACTTTCACTCCTTGGCTTGTGGCCCCATCCTCCACCTTCAAAGCCAGCAGTGCGGTTTCATCAGACCATCTCTCTCAGACCCCTGCTTCTGTTGCCATGTCTCCTTCTGGAACTGCCTACTTTCCCTTATGAAGACCCCTGTGATTACCCTGGACCCACCTAGATAATCTTAAGTGATTTCCCCATTTCAAGACCCATCACTTAATCCCATCTGCAAAGTGCCCTTTGCCATGTAAAGTAAAGGATTCCAGGAATGAGGATGTGTGCATCTTTTGGGAGGGGCTCTTATTCTGTGTATCACTTAAGCTTCTTTGGAATTTCTAAAACCGTGCAAGGCTGGATGGGGACTTGAGAGCCGGAGGATCCCAGTTCCCTTGCATCAGCTGTCCTACCCCTGTGCAGGTTGGTCTAGGGTGTGCCCCCCCCCCCCCCCGCCCTGCAAGGTGTGGTTCTGGAAGGTGGGCCCCTGGGGGAGCTCGTGGGGCACCGGGCAGAGGACAATGGCCTGCAGGCTATTCCCTCTCCCTCCGAAGGACTGCTGTGACAGAGTGATGGTGGTGGTGTCTCCAAGGCAGGAAGGAGATGTCCTGGGTGCATCTTGGGCCCGGGAGCCTGTCACTGGTCAGCCGTGCCAGCTGGAGTCCCTGTTCTCAGCCGCCATGTGGGCTGACCAGACGTCCCCCAGCAGGTTTGGATGTGAGTGGTTAGGCAGGTTCAGGTCACAGGTCCCCACCCCCTGAGCCATAGTGAGGAAAGCAGAGAACTGCCCCCAGGGAACTCTACCTGCCCTCAGGCCACCAAGTGTGGCCTGAGGGCATCACAGCACTGTCCTGGGGCCAGTTCCGGTTTTCAGGCTGAGGCATCCAGGCCAGCCACTGGGCATTTGGCTCATCCCTGTAAGACCGTCTCAAATGTTCTCAGAATGAACTCTAAAATAAAAGTTCAGAGGAGCTCGGAGTGCTGACCCTCTGCCTCTAAGGCTGGACAGACACAGTGCCTCCTGTGTGCACCCCTTCATCCTCTCGTCTGCGTCGGTTTCTGCATGCGAGCACCACACTGGACCCTGGAAAAGAAAACAAAGCCCTTCCCTCGCGGGGCTGCCCTGTTAGTTGAGGAGGCGGACGTGAGAGCCCCAGTTCTCATGGTCAGCTCTCTGCGAGCCAGCTCAAAGTCAGCAGCCTGGACTGCTGAGCCTTCCACTGGGGCCCATGGGGCGGATGGCCTCACCTGGGCCTCCGCATCTCATGACACGGCAGCTTCTGGTCCTTCTCTTGTTTTCCTGCTCTTGGTAACTCTGAGAAAGTGAGAAAGACTTATTTCCTGGGGACAGACAAGTGGCTGTTGAGTAGAGGAAACCTTACCTGTGATGTAAGGCGTAGGCAGGACAGGGAGCCCAGCGGCTGCATGGGATCATGGTTTGGACCCGCAAAGGCCGGGTCCTAGGAGGCCCCAGGTGTATTTGTTTCTGTGGCTGCCACAACAAATCATCAGAAACAGGGTGGCTTAAAGCAACAGAAATTCCTTCTCTTACAGTTCTGGAGCCAAGGGTCTAAAATCAAGGTGTCACCAGGGCCCTGCTCCCGCTAAATGCTCCCTGGGAGGGTCCTTCCTGGCCTTTTCCAGCCTCTGGCGGCCCCAGGTGTTCCTCAGCCTGTGGCCAAATCATTCCAGCATCTGCCTCTGCCTTCAGATGCCTTCTCCCTCATATCTGTGTGTCCCGAATCTTTCTCCGCCTTTCGGTTAGAAGGACACTTATCACTGGCTTCAGGGCCCGCCCAGGTAGTCCAGGATGATCTCATCTCAAGATGCTTAAGTTAATTACATCTGCAAAGATGCTTTTTCCAAATAAGGTCACATTCACAGATTCTGCTGTTTAGGACTTGGGCATACCTATTTGGGGGTCACACTGGCTCTGCAGTGTGAACACGCAGGTGTCCCACACACATGTGGTTTTCACATGGACACAGCTGTGCATATACCCCCAGGTATTACCCTGTGCAAGTGCCACATGTGTGCAGTAGAGCTAATACATGTTTACTTGTGTCCTTGCCCTTGTGAAAAAAAATTTCACTTGTATTCAACTCTGGTTATAGCTTATTAAGAGTTTATATTTCTAGAAATCTGAAAGCTAGATGGCTGTGTTTTTTTAAAAGGAACTCTTTCGGGGGGCGCCTGGGTGGTTCAGTCGGTTAAGCATCTGACTTCAGCTCAGGTCATGATCTCACAGTCCGTGGGTTCGAGCCCCGCCTCGGGCTCTGTGCTGACAGCTCAGAGCCTGGAGCCTGCTTCAGATTCTGTGACTCCCTCTCTCTCTGCCCCTCCCCTGCTCCTGCTCTGTCCCTCTGTCTCAAAAATAAATAAAAACATTAAATTTTTTTTTTTTTTAATTTTTAAAAGGAACTCTTTCAGGGTGCCTGGGTGGCTCAGTTGGTTAGGCATCCAACTCTTGATTTTGCCTCAGGTCATGATATCATGGTTCATGAGATTGAGCCCCAAGTTGCTGATAGCACAGAGTCTGCTTGGGATTCTCTCTCTGTCTCTCTCTCTCTCTCTCTCTGTCTCTCTCTCTGTCTCTCTCTCTCTCTCTCTCTCTCTCTGTCTGTCAAAAACAAATAAACTTAAAAAAATAATTTAAAAGGAACACTTTCCTCAATGAATATTCACAAGTTTGGAAAAGTGGAAATACAACCACATGTATGAATTTCTATGGGAACTTAAGTGTATGCCCCAAGTCTTTGAGAAACTTCAGAGCTGAAGAGGGCTACTTCGGCAAATGTAAAATTTAAAAAGTCAGGGTAGGGGCAGGTGGAGTTTTGAAACACTTGTTTTCTTAGAACCACATGCATTGGTGGTGAGAGAAAACTCCCTTCTCTGGTTTCCCAACCAGTTTCTCCTTGCACACCTCTGATGATGGGGAGCTCACTATCTACCAAAGCAGCCTTCTCCATTATTAGGAAGTTTTTTTGGCCTTGGGCTAAAGTTTGCTTTCTTGAACCGCTGACCTGTTGGTCCCCTCCTCTGCCGTGGGGGTGCTCAGAACCAGGCTCCCTCTCTTCCACACGAGAGCCCTTCAGAGTTTGAACCCAGCCATCACTTCCTGCCTTCGTCTTCTAGTCTCTGGGCTAATTTTTTAATTAGCTTAAATTAATGGCGGTTTCTGGGGAGCTCCGGGCCCAGTAAAAGTGACCTGAATTATTCAAAGATTTGAGTGTTTCAAATGCCTGTTTATCCTAATTAGCATCTTAACTACAGCGGTGCCCTCTGCCTCTAACGAGCCACATTTTAACATGTTCCATATTTTAATGGATTTTACTTGAATGAACTGTTTAATCAAATGAAGACACATTTCATGAATGAATAGAAGTAAATCTATAATTATACGCTTTAGTCAGGTAAGAGGAGTGACATTTTGGCACAATCCAGGGCTATATATAGCGAGTGCATTTGAATGACAAAGTAGGTTACCTCCAGTTCCATAGGAGAGCTGGGAACTCGCTTTGCTCTCAAGTTCATTTTGTAACCTAATTAGAATTTTCAAAGAGTTGTAAAGTGCCTGTGGCGCAGATCTGGTTCTCCCATCTTTACCTGGATCTCTGCCTTTCTAGATGATTCCTCAGCTGGTGCAGCAGCCTCGTTAGGGAAGGCAGCCAGGGTACTACTGGCCACAGAAGCCAAGTGTCCTAGAGTCTCTGATGCTCTCCATGGCGTCCACTTTGCATTTCACATCCTCCATCAAAGTCTTCACTGCCTGGGACATGTGGTCAGAATGTGGTAACTTACAGTTATAACAATACGATGCTTTCCTCTTCTGCCTTTACTTACTGTTTCTCTCTTATGCCTTGTCCCCCCTTTCCTTCTTTCCGTTCTTGCTTCTGACATGGTCAGGACCTGCTCGTGGCGCTGGATACCAGGAATAGAAGGATCTGGGGGTGTAAAATGAGACATAACTATGGGACGGGGCAGGGGAGGGCAGGAGAGGGGTGTGGGAAACTGTAAAGGAAGATGGTGCCCTGGACCTGGAGAAAGTGGGGACAGTGACATGGGGGGCTTTCAGGCAGGTGGGCAACTCAGCTGTGAGCCTGACAGTTCTGTTGCTTTTCCCCCTAAAGTGTGCGGTTTCCATCTTTAGCTGCATGTTGGAACCACCTGGAGGCATCTAAAAATGCTGATGCCTGGGTGCTAGTCCAGAGATTCTAACTGGTTTAGGATGTAGCCAGGGTACCAGTATTTTTAAAGACTCCCCAGGTAGTTCTAATACGCAGTCCAGAGTCTTCAGGTGACTGCAGCCCCAATACCTTGACTACAGTCTCATGGAAGACCCTGAACCAGAACCACCCAGCTAAGGTGCTCCTGCATTCCTGGCCCATGGCAACTGTGTGAGATAATAAATGTGTCTTGTTTGAAACCACCGAGCTTTGGGATAATTTGTTACACAGCAATGGGTGACTGATACAGATGATCAGTTGCCCCAGGTGTACCCCTAAGTGGGTCACTTCACCTCCACCGGTGTCTCTACCTCCAGCCTTCCAGAATCTCTCACCTGGATGGTTGCTGGAGCTGTCTCACTGACCTTCCTCTTCCCCAACTGCCTCTGCCCCTCACTGGCCCCACGGCAGCCTAAATCATGGTTCTGGTCACGTCACCCATCCTCGAAACCTTGTAACGGCTTCTCACTGTGCTTAGGCTCAAGACCAGCATCTTTGATGTAAATTATAAGGCCCTCATGGCCTATTCCTCATTTCCTATGCCTCATATTCCTATGCCCACGGCCTTCCCCCCTCCCTAGCCCATGCTCTGCTGTAGCCCAGCCTGGCTCTTCTGGCTTTTCACTGCTCCCTTCCACCATGGGACTTTTGCATGTACTGCTGCTCAGCCTGCAAGCCTTCTCCTGCCTAACCTCCTGCCTGGGTCCAACTCCACCGTTACAGCTTCTCCCAGAGCATGTTCCTGAACGTGAGCGCCCTTGTCTTGGTAGGGACCAGGGTGATCATCTGATTAATGTTTCCCACCTCCACTAGATAGAGACCCAGGACTGTGAATGGTTTTGCTCACTATCAGAGCCCTAGTACTAACTCACATGGTGCATGGAATAAAGAGATGTCAATATCATGAATGAATGAATGAATGAATGAAAGGGAAAATAAATGAGAGACTGGCAAGAACAAGCAGAGCCCTAATCTAGAATAATCGGAGCGCTAGGTAGCTGTCCAGAAAGAGACCTAAGCCCATAGGCCAGGCAGTAACTGCCATCGGCTGTAGCTCCAGCCCCAGAAATGCAGCAGGAGCCCGGATGGAGAGCCTGAGATCTAAGAAGATCTCTAGCCACCTGACATACCTATTCCTCTGGTCTTCTTTTCCTCCAACCTGTCTGCTTCTCCCCCCGCATCTCGCAAGAGGGATAAAGACTGGCTGTGTCCCCGAAGCAGTCAGTTGGAGGAGCGAGCCCACTGCGATGGCTTTATTGGAGTGACGAGTCCCTATCACCCCTTCCCCCACGGCCCCATGACCCAGCTGGGAGGGGGACTGCGTGTATACCTCCTGGGCCTGCTGTTCAGACGGCTGATCTGACCTGACGGGGTTTTCTCCATATACACCCTGCGCGGGACTGTCCCCACGGCTCTGGGCTTTTCCCCAGAGCCACTGATTCTGCCTACCTCTTGACTTCTTTCAAGATGGACTACCCTAGAGCTTAAAGTCTGAGTTTAAATGTTAAAATCCTTGGATTTGGATCTTGGATTCCCGAGGCTGCATGGGATCCCTTAGGAGACATTGTTGTCATCCCTTGTAACCTGTACCCTCCCCAGCCCCCTGGGTCTATGGCCTCCCTGAAGGTTCCTAGCCATGCCCCTCTCCATTGAGCCTGAACCACTTTGTCCTTATCCCTCATAAAGGCGACCAGAACCGAGCCCAGCATTTGAGGTGTGGACTGACATGGACAGAGGGACAGAACAGAGGGCAACTGCCGCGTCCTTCAGTCTAGACATGACGGCCTTCTAAATGTGGCTCCCAGTCCCGCTCACTCTCTTGGCAGTTGCCTTCCTCAGTTAACACATTCTGGTCTTCTAATCAAGAGGGAAATATCTAAGCCATTGGAAACGTATCTCTCACTATGATCAAAGAGTGTAAGTTGTAAAACTTACCCTGCTTCCTTTAGGACAGTGGGTTTCAAATTTGAGCATTCATCAGAATTGCCTGGAGGGCTGGGTAAACACAGATTGCTGGACACAGCTTCTGATCCAGTAGGTCTGTGGTGGGACCTGAGAATTTGCATTTCTAACACATTCCCAGGTGATGCTGGTGTTACTGTCCAAGGGCCACATTTTGAGAATCACTGCTTTAGGGATATGCTTTCTGGCACAACTTCATATTCACAGTCTGTACCAGTTCTTGAGGCTGGGGAGGGAAATCAGCAGCTGTTACCTCCACGCCTAGCTTAGACTTTTTAGTCCTGGGGCTCTGACCCACTGGTTTTCCTGTGTGTCCTTGGAACTCCTTTGGTAGCCTGAGCTCCTATCCACTGCTCCAGAAGCAGAGAGAGTTCTCCCTTTAGGTGACCTCTGCCCTGTGGGCTGGCCCCAAGGCTCCAGCTTAGACTCGACCCCTCCTGATTGTTCTTCTCTTGGCCCTGCTCATGCCCCTGGCAGTCCTGGCCCTTCCTTCCAGGTAATGGGACAGCCTTCCTCTCTGTCCCATCCATACCCATCCGTGCAAATGAGGCCCCCAGTGGGACCCCAACTATACTGGACTGTGTGTGTGTGTGTGTGTGTTATTTTCTTGGAAATTAAGAGCTATTCTTTTCCCAGAAGAACGTATTTCTGCTTTTATAATGGAGGTGAGTGAAAAATAGGATTCGCTGTGTAGAAATGCAGTTTATAGCAAGCTGCAAAAAGACATTGGCCCCATTAAACAAGAGATACCTGCAGTTCCAGAAGGAAAAATAAGCGTTTACAAATTTATGTAGTACATCTTTGACCAGTGAACTGAATGGTCCTCCTACCCACACATGAGGGTGTGGATCTTTTTTCCTTATGAGTTACATCAATGATATTATTTCGTTTCCATGCTTTGGTTACTTAAAAAATACCATTTATTACTGATTTCCTCCATTTGCTTTCTCTAAAAGGGTCCATTAGAATAAATACTTGAGCTGAGCTCAGACTTCTTGGTGCTAAAATTATGGTGGCTGATCGCACCACCATCTGTTCTGACCTGTTCTGGCTCATCAGGCTTCCAGAACTGTCCACAGCTGGCAGGCTCCAGAAGAGCCAGCCCGGGAGCATGTGGAGAGCACAGGGCTGGGAGCGACACTTCAGTTTCCTCATTTGTGAAATTAGGGGCAGAATGAGATGACCTCTAGGGTGTTTTCGTTTTGTTTGTTTTGAGTTCTGACTTCCTAAAACATAGTTGATTGGCCATAATTAAACACAGCTTTCATGCACATTCTTATTCACAGATAGATACCCCAAGCCACTGGCTGCCTCGATGCCTTGCCTTGAAAGCCTGGACATGATCATTCGTCTTTTTTTTTTTTTAATGTTTACTTATTTTTGAGAGAGAGAGAGAGAGAGAGAGAGAGAGAGAGAGAGAGAGAGAGAGAATGCGAGCAGGGGAGGGGCAGAGACAGGGGGAGACACAGAATCCCAAGCAGACTCCAGGCTCTGAGCTGCCAGCACAGAGCCCGACGTGGGACTCAAACTCATAAACTGCGAGGTCATGACCTGAGCCGAAGTCGGACCCTTAACCAGCTGAGCCCCCCAGGAGCCCCCCAGCTCTTCATTCCTTTCTAAGGCTGGGCGATGTTCCACTGCATGTATACACCACATCTTTATCCCTTTGTTTATCCCTTCATCCATTGATGGACACTTGGGTTGCTTTCATCGCTTGGCTTTTGTGAAGAATGCTGATGTACAAATCTATCTTTAAGACTCTGTTTTCAGTTCTTTTTTTTTTTTAATTTTTTTTCAACGTTTTTATTTATTTTTGGGACAGAGAGAGACAGAGCATGAACGGGGGAGGGGCAGAGAGAGAGGGAGACACAGAATCGGAAACAGGCTCCAGGCTCCGAGCCATCAGCCCAGAGCCTGACGCGGGGCTCGAACTCCCGGACCGCGAGATCGTGACCTGGCTGAAGTCGGACGCTTAACCGACTGCGCCACCCAGGCGCCCCTGTTTTCAGTTCTTTTGAGAATGTACCCAGAAGTCGAATGCTGGATCGTGTAGTCATCTGTGTTTGCTTTTTGAGGGACTGCCATACAGTTTTCCACAGTGGCTGTACCATTTTAGGCACTCCGTGTCTCTACATTTTCGCCAATGCTCGCTGTCTCCTGTGTTTTGCTAATAGCCATCCTAATGGGTGTGAATGGGAAGTGCTTGTAAGGATCATCTGCTCTTAAGGAAGAGGAAACTGAAGCCCTGAGACAGGGAGGGTCGCACAGAGATGCGGCGGTCACAAGCAAATCAGTGACAGACCTAGAACCTGGATCCCCCAACCCGCACTTGGTAGTTTTTACTGAAACACACAGTCCTGTTTCCACTCTTTATGTCAGAGGGTGCTCAGCCGTGGCCACGGGCCAGATACAAACTTCAGATTTCTGTGGTTCAGTCCTCACTTTGTTTTTGTTTTTTAATATTTCAAAATTGTATCAACGTTTTAAAATATGTAAGGATCTTATATTTTAAAAAGTCTAGATTTCTGAATTCTCCCTCTGAAATCAGAAAGTCTAGTGACTCGGTCTGGCATTCTGGGGCACAGCATGATGGGAGCAACTGCCATCTTAGATGGCACATCCCGGTCTCCAGTTTGCCACTGTCCCCACCACTCCCTAATATCCTTCCATACATACTGCTTCACACACTGGCTGGACCCAGTGAATCCTGGAGTTTGCAGATCTCTGCTTTCTAAGCATATCCATGTTGGCCATCCTGTGTCAACAGATAGGTAGTTATATGTAACAACACAGGCTGGTTCCATACCCCCTCGCTCTTTATTCTGCACTGAGTGTCTTGCTGTTTCTTCACCCTAGAAGTGAAATGATATTGCAAGTAAATAATGCAGAATATAAATAGAGATATATGTGAATAGTCTGATTTGGTGACAGTGTGATGAGACAGAGAAACACCAGCAGGAAAGCCCAGAGATTCGGACGCTCGTCTTGACTCTCTCCCGGGAAATCTCTGCACCACCTTAGCTAGCCCCTTCCCAGGCTAGCATCCTTGTGCCAGTGTGTCCCTTGCAGGCTGGATCCCCAAGGTCTCACAGGGCCCTCTAGTTTATAATGAAGGGGAAAAAAATAACTCCTTTCGCATTGTTGGTGGAGAAAACCAGCCCAGTTAAGCTGCTTCCCCAGGACGACACCTCCAAACAGACTCTTCCTGTGGCTGCCAGCACACCCACCCTCTGCTTTCTCTTTGCTAACAGGTGAGGAATGACCTAACTGGGGTTCTGTATGGTGAGGACATTGAGATTTCGGACACCGAGAGCTTCTCCAACGATCCCTGCACCAGTGTCAAAAAGCTTAAGGTGAGTGCAGCTGGCCACGGCCGCGGGGACAGACCGATGCCTTGCTCCAGGCTTCCCCACATCCCTGACTATGAAAGTGTCTTGAGTTCTGGCTGTTTCATTTCATCCTGGCATTTCACACATGGGGAGAGGCCCCAGGAGCTGGCTCCCCTTGGCTGCCCCCATGCTTGTCCTGTCCAGATTGCTAGGTACATAGTCCTGGAGAGCTTACTGGGTGATTTTGTGTCTCTCAATTGAGCCTAAGAGGTAAGCAGGGCGTGAGTTATTACCTTCTTCATTGCAGAGAGGCTGAGAGAGAGGGACTGTCCTGTCCGAAGCCACAGCAAGGAAGTACAGTTTGTTCGGACTGAACGCCTAGGTTTCTGACCCCTCTCGTGACACTCACTCCAGGAACAGAGAGGGCCAACTAGAAGTTTGCCCAGCTGTCAGGGGTCTCTGTCTGCCATTTGTCTCCTCATCCCACAAGCTCTCTCAAATACCTGGTTTGTGCCAGACCCCCTCCGGGGCTCACAGACACCATCAGGCCTCAGGTTGCTCACAGCTGGGGAGGAAGCCAGTTACCTCTCTGGGGAACAGGAACAGAGGGGCCTGGGAACAGAGGGAGGAAGTGACTCATCCTGCCTGGGGAGAGGGTTCAGACAAGGCTCCAGAGAAGGGACAGTGTCTGCACCTTGCAAATGGATGAATGGGATGGGGACCTGCAGGAGCCCAGCAGGGAAGGAGGAGTGAAGATCAGAGGGCAGGGCGACCATGCTCACCATGCAGCAGGGACCAGCAGGGATTCCACAGAGGCTGGAGTATTGGAGCTGGAAGGAGTTGGGAGCCAGGTTCCGCAAGACTTGAATGCCGAGCTGAGGAGTTTGGTCTTTTATCCAGGGGGCAGCGAGGGTGCTGGGGGTTTATAAGCAGGTGCACACAGAGTTAGAGCTGTCACCTTCCTCTTTCCCTCTCTTCCACTCCCTCATGCCCACATTTAGGGCTGCTGGCTTGGAGACCGCAGATGCCAACTGCTAACATGTCCCCTTCCATCTTGGGCAGGTCCCAGGTTACACCAGTCAGAGCAGGTGGCAATTTCGAGCTCTTGTCTTCCAAAGCCCTCAGTTCACAGATGGGAAGGCTGAGGCCCAGAGACAGAGAATGAGGGAAGCAGACACCACGCCCGTGTGTGACATTGCAGCCCTTCGAGCTGCTTCAGATGAGGAAACAGTAGCTTGGGAGGGCCTGCCGGCAGCTGGGTGGCTGGGGCGGGATCTGCCCACGCTGTTCGCGCACAGGCTGTGTGGTCTGAGGGTCCAGTCGGGCTGTGGGGTCTGGAGGACCCAGAGTGGTACAGTGCCTGCTCGGCAGGGAACAGCCGGGTGGGCCCGATGCTGTGATGATGTTCTGCCACACAGGGCAGCGTCTCCCCAGGGTGGGCACTTGAAATAGCTTCCTGTGCCTCAGAGGCCCAGCAGAGTTCTTTGGGCTTTAAAGTTTAAAGAGCCTTTGTGTGTAGAGCAGAGGCACTAGTTGAAAGTCTGCAGAGAAATTAGGGAAGGAACTGGGTGCTCTGCTCGTCGACCAACCAGCTCCGCCAGAGGTAGGAGTGACATTACCGATGATGGAAATAGCAGCCCACCTGTCCGGGGCCCTGGCGGAGAGCCAGGTGCCAATGCAGAGCCCTTGACCTCCGCTGGCTCATTCGGCCCTCCCCGGAGCCCTCGGACAGAGAGTTTTTGCATCCCGGTATCTCAGATGAGGAACGTGAGGCTCAAAGAGGTTAAGGATCGCCCCGAGTCGCCCAGCTGGAAAGCGGTGGGTTGGATTGAAGCCTGGGTCTGGACGACTAGGCGGCCCAGGTCTCTCCACCGCCCCGCACAGCTGCTGCCAGAAAGGATGACAACATCACATAAGCTGGGGGAGGGAGGGGTGCAGAGCGCAGTCTGTCTGTTGGCAAAGGAGTCCTTCTGGGGGAAGCGCTCTTCCCCCACAGACCTGCATGACTCCTTCTCCAGCCTTCTTCTCGTCTTTGCCCAGTTGTTCGCTTTTTCCAGAGACCTTCCCTGCATGCTTCATTTAGAAGTTAAATCCTTGTCTACTTTCTGCTGATTTTCTCCATTTCACTGACAGACGCCTGTATTCGTTTCCAAGGGCTGCTGTAACAAAGTACCACAAACTAGGTGGCTTAAAGCAACAGAAATGTATTCTCCCACATTCCGGAGGCTGGAAGTTCAAGGTCAAGGTGTCGGCAAGGCCATGCGGTCTAGAAGGTCGTGGGGCCATCCCGTGCCTTTCTCTTCGCTTCTGGTATTGCCAGCAAGCCTTGGTGTCCCCCCTCCTGCAGCTGCATTAACTGCAGTCCCTGCTTCATATGGCATGTTCCCCTTTCCTTTCACATCGTCTTCTTATTAGGACGTTAGTCGTGTTGGATTACACGTCTACCCTACTCCAGCATGACCTCATCTTAACTAATTACATCTGCAGAGAAGGTCACGTTCCAAGGTATTGGGGATTCAACATATCTTTGGGGGCCACAATTCAACCCATCACAACATCTGACCTACCATTCATTTTGCCTAGTCGTTTTATCATCTGTCTCCTCCCGCTGGAACATAAGTTCTAGGAGGCAACAGTTTCTGTCTGTTGTGCTCACTGTTTTGTTCCCCATCACCCAGAATCAAATTAATTTGAGTGTGTGTAAATAAAACACCAAGTCTGGACAGATAGAGCCAACAGAGAACACAAGGATAGAATAGAGTAAAGGAATAGAGTACTGAGTAAAGGAATACTCAGGAATAGAGTAAAGTAACTTCTGGAAAGCTCGGAGAAAAAGCAAATCTCTGGTTTACTGTGGGATAAGATAGAGAAGGATGTTCAGAGGACAAGGGAGAAAACTAAATACCAAATAGCAGAATTAAAATCTGCATTGGAGGTATTAGAGAGCAGAGTTCATGCCAAGAAAAATAAAGATCAATAGTATGAAGGACAAACTTGAGATATTTCCCAGAATTCAGAGGAAATGGTGAGAGCAATCAATCTAATGAGGGAAGAGAGAATAGTTATGGACACTGGAAAGGGAGATCCTAAGGGAAAACCAGGACAGATGAAACAACAAAAATCAAAACAAAACAGGCACCACACTAGCAGTGAGTAGTGCACCTAGCACTCGGACTTGGTTTCTAATACCGTTCTTTAGGAAAAGGAACCAGGACTACTTGGGAAAATGGCTGATTCTAGGACCGGGGCAGGGAATATGCACGATGATCCTGGAGCATTTTCTAGTGCCAGAAAGTAAAGGAATGCGGCTGAGTGCAAGGGCTCCCAGTGGCCAACGCTGGGACAATTTCAGCAATAAAATAAAATAGCATTGGATTAAAACCCAAAGTATAAAATAAATATCCATGTGTCCATACTGCTGTGAGTGATTGAATAAATAAATGGGAAAGATCAGGCAAATATCCTATACAGAAGAATTCCAAATAATTTACGTACATATTTCAGGTTCATGGAGGTAGAGCAGAATGACCCGCTTCTTAAGTGATTTCTTTCCAAAGAGTCCACTGTGGAAAGCAGGGAGAAGAGTGGCTTGATGATGGAGAAATCTAATAAACACGACCTCAGCTGGGTGACCGAGGTCAACATCAATAGCAGTAAGTCACGGTGATAGGATACACCCTTGATATGAGGGAATGAGAAGGGCAATTTACCTCAGTGGGTCTTCCTTCCCCAAACCCATGCCCTAAGCCTAACCATGAGAAAAAAATCAGGCAAATTCTAGTGGAAGCCATTTCCCAAAACACTCCTCAAAACTGTCTAGGTCTTCAGAAATAAGGAATGTCTGAGCCAAAAGGAGCCTATGGAGACATGACAACTAAATATAATGTGTTACTCTGGATGCAATCCAGGGATAGAGCAAGGACATTAGAGGAAAAAAAAACAAAAAACAACTAAGAAAATCTGATTAAAGTATGGGCTTTAGCTAATAATAATCAATATTGGTTTATTAATTATAACAATGTGCCCCACGAACATAAAATATTAATAATAGGGGAACCTGGGTGAGGAACATATGAGAACCTTCTATCTTTGTTATTTTTCTAAAACTATTCTCAAATAAGAAGTTTGTTTTTTAAACAGAAGACAAATTCAAGGGGGCTCAGGAGGGTCCTACTAGATTGGATTGACAAAATTGCTAATAGTCAACCATTTTTGAAGTACCGTATCGACAATATCATGAGGAAATGTACAGTGTGCACACTGTATGTGCGCCTAGCTGGCCTTTCCACATTCTAGCAGAACTGGTGAAAAGAGAGTCATACCAACACACATTTTAGCAAAAGTTTTGAAGTACAAATATAAAGGGGGAAATCTACAAGTATCTAGGCCAGAAGAAAACGAATTTCCCACAAAGGTGCAAAAACCAGGCCACCTCAACTCCTCTGTAGCATTCAATCCCAGAGACAATGGAGCAGCTGGGAGACATTCTCCCATGTGTGTAGCTCATGTGGCATACCAGCCAGGTGCCTTTCTCGAAGTTAATCCTTGAAGTCCTACGTCAGCCAGCCAAGAGCAATGGCAAACTTCATAGCTGAGGTCATGGCAGAAACTGCTGATCAGGGGCCACCAGAACCCATAGACAGAGAGCTAAGTCTAAATAATTGTTCTAAAATGGTATACAGATGCTGGGACGCCTGGGTGGCTCAGTCGGCTGAGTGTCCGACTTCGGCTCAGGTCATGATCTCGCGGTTTGTGAGTTCGAGTCCTGCATTGGGCTCTGTGCTGTCTCAGAGCCTGGAGCCTGCTTCGGATTCTGTGTCTCCCTCTCTCTCTGCCCCTCCCCTGCTCACTCTCTGTCTCTCCCTCTCTCTCAAAAATAAATAAACATAAAAAAAAATTTTAAATGGTATACAGATGCAAAAGTTCATTTTGAAAGCAAATGTACATATACATAGAGTGCAAAAATACATCTGGTAATAATAATTGAGATGTTAAAATCCATATTCCATTAACGTAACCAAAGAAGTGGGCAAGTAAAAAATATGGGTGGTAACCTCCTGGTCTTAAGTAGCAGAGGGACTCAATAGAGACCATTTTGTTCATGAGTTTCCTAATGAGAAACATACAAGCTAAAGAAGGCTTTGAATAACTTGATGGTAAATATACTATAATGCAAACAGAACCCAAAACTTCTGAAGCACAGAAAAGGGAAGCAGGGAAAATCTAGTCCACATATTGAAAAACAGAAAGAAAATGTGAAAACCAGAAAGCATAACATATAATTGTAGACCAAATACAGTCCTTCTGACCGTAAATTCAAAGAGGTCAAACTCCCTATCAAAAGGCAAAGAGAGAGAACTGTATTTTTGAAGGACTAACTATAGCTGTTGACAACAGAGAAAGTGACACAGAAAGGTCAAAGGTAAAAGATCAGCCAAAGGTAGGTCAGGCAAACCCAACTGAAGCAAGAACCCCAGTGTTCATTTGAGACCCAAAGGGAATTCAAGGTACAGGCATTAAACAGGATTAAGGAGAGTCATTCTCTATAGATAGGGGTACAATTCACCATGAGAATAACACAATCATGGACCATTATTGCTCTAAATTACATCTCACTGAAATATATAAAGAAAAGCCTGTTAAAATACAAAGGAGAATTGACAGAAACACAATAGCATTGGGAGCCATAACATTCTCTCAGTCTTGGACAGATCACCCAGGCAAAAATAAGCAAGAACACAGAGGAACCAAATAATGAAATTAATCAGGCTGATTTAGCAGATATGTACCAAAGTTCGCCTAAATAAAGTCAAGAAAAACCATCTCTGTGTGATGGAGTCCCGAGGCCTTTAAGCTCCTTCCAGGCCTGTTCTGAACATGGGGCTTTAAAGTTAACTGTTGCCAGGCTGGACTGGGCGGGGCCCGGAGTCTGCCCCTGGGTATTTCCATGGTGCTGGCTCTGAAGCGTTGGGCTGTGAGGGGGAGAGCGCCAGGCTTCCACTGTCCTGCTCTGTTCATTTTGTTTGCTTTCTCTACCTTCCCCGGAGTAGCCTCTAGCCTATCATTCAGGGTTCTGATTCCAGGAAAATCTCCCTAATTTATAAACCAGCCGATTAGCAACCTTAATGCCATCTGCAACATTAACCCCCCCTTGCATGTCACAGACCATACTTGTAGGTTCTGGAGATTAGGAAATGGACACTTTGGGGGGACCATTTGTCTGCCTATCATAGGAGGACCACGAAAACAGACTTTCGGGTCTGTTGCCCCCCGTGCTCCATGAGAGAGGCCTAGTGGGAAGTCCCCCCTCCCCACACCCTATAGGCCAGAATGCTGCTTGACTCCCGGAAAGTAGAGTTCATATAGGCACCCCGAGGGGATGCAGAGCTACAGAATAAACATGGTACATTCCAGCAGGCCAGTTTTGCTCAGAAACATGGGGGAAAACGCATTATTTTTATCTTGAGATAAACATAGGTATGTTATTGGAATGCTAAATGTATGTGAATTTTCAAAATAATAAACTTTACAGAAATGGCATGCTTTCCCAGTGGGCTGCTATGGGCTATTCCCTCTTTGCTCTCTTCTTTAAGAGTATATGTCTCCCTAAGGTACAGCCTTGTTGAATCACTGTGTTGTACACCTGAAACTAATATAACATTGTGTGTCAACCATAATCACCTAGGTAGATAGATAGATAAAAATGAAAAATAAACAGGAGGGCTACTCAGAATAAAAAGACTGTTGTAACACTAACAAGAATATATATCTCTTGCTTCTCTGCCTTTAAGGACATTTCTCTGGTGAGGGAAAAAAAGAGTCTAAGAAAAACTTAACTTGAGCTAAATAAAAGTACTCATTCTAGGTATGGAATCAGTGTGTCAGGGCCAGGAGGGACTTTGGGAAGCATCTAGGCTCACCCTGCTGGACTCATCCCAGGTCTCACAGCCAGAGTCAGGGGGCGGGAGTGGCCTGAGTCCCTGGCCCCTTCCCCAGTGCCCACTGGCCCCAGTCAAGCCACCTCCCAGCCCCACCATGGCCAGCCTCTAAAAGTTTGACCGCCCTGGGGCTTGTCATACCTCCTCCCTTTCCACAACTTTTGTACACAGTTTCATCTGATTTTTCGGCAGCCCAGTGGGTCTGTGGGGCTGGGCACCTGAGAAACCAGGAAGTGATCACATGTGGGCCAAGACAGGTGCACAGGCGGCAGGAGATGCCAGATGACCCAGTGTCCGGGTCGACCTTGCCTTTCCAGCGGGACCCCACACCCCTGCCACGGGGAAGGCAGGATGGGGTGGCCTTCTGCTTTCCCGCTGTTTTAAATGTACACCAGCTATTTTAACGCCTCAGGATCACATCTGCTGTTCCAGTGCCTCCACACGGAAGTCTGCGGGACTTTCCTCTGCGAGTTGTTGCTGCAGACTGGATGTTTGCTCAGCCTGGGAGGCAATATATAGGGGCAGTGGTCAAGTGCTCAGGCTCTGGGGCTGGGCCCAGCCGGGGTGGAGGCCGGCACCACCACTGCCTACCTGTGTGACCTGGTGCCTTAGGTTGAACTCCCTAGAAACAGAGCCCGAGGTTCTGGTGAAAGAGCTTTATGAGAGCACGCTCAGGAGAAGGGAGGGAGGCAGGGTAAGGCAAGAGGGGAGCTGGGTCAGAATGCTGTCTTGGCTGGAGACCAGGTTAGCCTGGGCCCCCCAGGGTGTCTGGACCACACAGCTGGTCCCACCTTTCCGAGACCCCAGTCGGGTCACTGGGTGCTGCAGAATGTGGCACACAGCGTGGCCTTTGGGGCCAGGAAATTCTCTGTAGCTGGGGGCAGTTCTCCAGAGAAGCCAGTGAGAGTGAGCTGTAAGCTGTAAGCCGCCCACCCTGCACCGGGATGGATGCAACAGTCCTGGTTGGCTGGCTGTGGGGGGGGGGGGGGGAGGCGGGGGAGGGGCTGGGGGGAAGTGGGGAGGGAGTATCCAGGAGGGCCAGCAGTGTCTGCCACCCTCAGAAAAGTTTCAGCTCACTCATGAAACTTTCTGGAGTGGACGTAATAATAACGGCTCTCTCCTTGGGTGGGGCTGATGACTGCTTAGTACCATGGTTAGAAAAGCACTCAGGAATTGTCCTTGATTTTTATTTTGCTAGAATCCCCTGCAAACTGGAGGTTATACACAAGCTCTTTGTTTTGTTATTCTCTGTACATAAATTTCCTTTTTTATTGAAGTACAGTTGACATACAAGGTTATATTAGTTTCTTTTTTTCTTCTCATTTAAAAAATCTTTTATTAAAACTCCCCCTTTATTTGCCTTCTTTTTATATATATATAGAATTTATTGTCATACACAAGGTCTTTGAATTGGGTTTTCCTTCTTATGTGGGGTGTGTGTGTGTGTGTGTGTGTGATTTTAGCTTGCTTTAAGGGTCCCAGAGACAGACTCTAGACAACAGATGAGAAGGACCCAGGAAGGAGGAAAGGAAATCCATCCAGGGTTTGGGCTGAGTACCCCTCCCCGGACCTCCCACCCTGTCGCTGTTTCCTTCCATTTTTGCCCCTTCCCCGTAGGCGAGGCCTCTTGTGTGAACATAGGCCTCCATATGGTCTCCAACCTTAGATCTAACCGTTTGAGCACAAGTTGTCCTTTGTCCCACCTCATGTCACCTTTCACCCCTGGTGGTCCCCTGCAGAATCAAGAGTGTGTGGGAAGGCACAGGATTTTGGGACCCTGCCCTCTGTCACATTCTGGGTTCTCTGCACCGTCACAACTCTGTTCTGTCCCTCTGATGACCAGGGGCATTCACAGCTCTCCTCCTGTACCCCCTGGTACTCCTCATTCTGCCCCAAAGTCCTTCCCACCACAAAGGAGAGTGTGCTTCCACCCCTGGCAGGGACGTGGGAGGCGTGGCCAGATGCAGGGACCACTGCCAAGGCAAAATTTGTCTTTCTACTTTCCGGATTCTCAGGAAGAGATACAAGTTATGTAACACCGAACAGCGTGATTCTAGAACTTTTGTGAGAGCAGGCATGTGTTAAAAATTTTTAAGACTCCTGAACGCTGAAACGTTTCCCCTCAGCCCTGCATCTTCCCAATAAATTGCTACTCTGGAAAGGAAAACCAGTATACCCGTGCTTTTCATATTCTCAAGAAAAGTCCTCATGCTCCGGGAGTACACATATCCCATTTTGAGAAGCGCTTCAACCTCTTTCGACTGTTTTCAAGGCTCCTGCTAAGGACCCCTGGCCACTTGCACCTCCCTTTGTCCACTGCCCATCCCGGGATTCCAGGCTTCAGCTGCACTGGGTGCTGGCTCGTCCCTCCCAGGCACTACAGCATCTTGCCACCTCTTACCGGCTAGGATCAGAGTGGGTGTGAATAGCTCCCTGCAGCAGGCACCACCTGGTTCTGGCTAGGATCTTTCTCTGACCATCGGAGGGCGACCAAGGTGAGAGCAGTGGGTGCAGGGTGCCGTGCAGTCTTGGGGGAAGCCTTTTGTCTCTCTAGGAAGGGGCTCACTAGATCAGTGATCCCTTGGTTCCATCCAGTACTAACAGTCCAGGAGCACAGAACCAACTGGTCCATGCAACTTGGTTGTCATGGCAACAGAGACACTAAATGGTCCATAAGTGGTAGAGCTGGTTATTTATCTATCGGCAGGTAGGTGGTCAGGTGGTCAACCATGAAGACGTGGTGAACCCGATCATGCTGAGGCCCTAGGATAGCAGGATATTAGTTCGGTGGTGACCATAGCAGTCACTGAATAAGGAATGCAGGCCAGCCATTGTGCTTGGTAGCTCAGATAGCATTCACCCACTTAATCATGCATCCGACACCTATTTTTATTGATATATATGGCGTGCCCCATCCCCCTCAGCTGGGGACCCAGAGATGAATCAAGTTACCCTCAGTCCAGTGGGGAAGACAGACAAGCAAGTGGACTTGTGCCATGACAGAGGGCCGCACAGAGTGCTCTGGGTCCACAGAGGAGCAAATGACCACCAAGCCTAATGGGACAAAGATGGCTTCTTGGAGTAGAGGTGCCTGAGCTAAAGCATGAAGGGTGAGCAGCAGCTCTCCAGGCAAAGGAGTGGGGGGAGGGGGAAGGGCATTTGAGAGGGATGAGCTTGCAGAAAGAAAGGGGCTGGGGTGGGGAAATGGACGAATGAATGAACGCATGAATGTCAGAGCTGTTGTAGACAACCGCAGGCAGCTCGTTCTGATACCCTGGAAGAGTGAGGAGAACAGTGTGATTTGAGACGAGACGTGAGCAGTAATCGGCTGGTAAATCATCTCGAATGTTCTATTACGGAGCTCAGAGCTGACCTGTAAAGCTCAGGGAGCCATGGAAAGGTTTTATGTGACCACATTTGAATTTTGGAATGATTCCTTTGTTTGCTCTATGGAGACCGGGGTAGATGGGGCAGGACTAAGGGTGGGGACTCAACCAGGAGGCAGTTGTAGTTCAATGAGTTGGGAATGACGGTGGCCAACCCAGCGGGGTGGGGCTGCAGGGACGGGGCTGACGTGGCACTGGTGAGCAGGTAGCCAATGGGTCCTGGTTAGATAGAGGCGAGTGAACCTGGTGGGTGGGAGGGTGGTGACACGGTTGTCAAAGATGGACAACACCGGACGGGGAAAGGGCTCATTGGGAAAGATGATGCATTCAGCTTGGGATGTGCTGAACTTGAGGTACTTGGGAGAATCTGAGTGGAGGGCTCCAGCGGGCAGCTGGAGAAAGGTCAGGGCTGGGGAGAGTGGTCGGGCCTCCACAGCACACAGCGGGCAGTTGCAGCTGGGGCCATGGATGAGGCTGCCCAAGGAGAGTACTGAGGGCACAGAGCTAAGGGCACAACTGTGTGGAACACCAGCAGTCAGGGACTGGCAGAAAGATGATGAGCTGATTCAGAGTCTGAGAAGGAAGGACCAGGAGGTAGGAATGAGCCAGGAGGAAGCATCACGGAAGCTAATGAGTGGGTTTCATTAGCATGCATCCTCCGGCCACCCGGCAACGTAGGTAGGATTAGCCCTCTTTTGAAAATGAGAGAATTGAGGCTCTAGGGGATTTAGACTCAGGGTCACGCAGCTGGTCAGTGGTGGAGCTGGGATTTGAACTAAGGTCTCTCTACCTCTAAAATCCAATAAACTATTTCTTCTATACCATGTTTAGCAACACAGAGCTTGGCACAAAGTAGACGCTCAATAAGTGTTTGCTGGCTGGCTGGCTGAATACTATTAGCAGCAAAAAAGGCTAAAAGATTTCAACAAACAAGCAGAAAAACCCTGCAGTGTGCCTGGGAGCATGTCCATAGAACGGAAGCAGCTTAGGACTTTTTATAGCCTTGCAGACATGGTGATGACAAAGGCTTGCCTTCCTTCAACTGCTCTGTTAACGATCTTTTAAAGTCCTTTCAGAGCAGGGTTTTTTTTTTTCCCCTCTTCTTTCCATTCTTGCTTGCAAACGAAGGATGATTTTAGAATCCAAGCCTTTTTTATTTTGCTAAAGTACATGATGAGTAAAATGGCCTCCCAGTCAGCACTTTCCAATTTTGAAAGATGCTAAAAACTGATCTTTAAAGGCATGTTTCTCTTCTTTATGCATCAAAGGGCCTTGAGGCCTGCTGGAGAGGATGGGATGCAAGGCGGGAAGGCAGCACCACCTGCAAGGCTGAGCCTCAGGGTGGAGGGCAGGGAGTGACTGGGGTGGGGTGCAGGCCGGAGGGCCAGGGCCCGGCTGGGCTGGATGCTTGCCTGCCACATCCACCTTTAACCTGTTCTCAACAGAACAGGGCCCTGCCTGGATCCCTGTCCCACACGGCAACCCTAACCCAGGACGGAGCCTCAGGCAAACGCCCAGTAACTGTTTGTTGAATGAATAAATGAGTCGCAGGAGCTGCTGTTCAATACACACAGAGATAATAAGTGCAATCCCATTTATAGAGTTTTCAAATATAAGTTTTTCTTGGAGTTAAAGACGGGTTGGGAGGAGGTTATAAAATCCTAACACTAGCTAGCACTTACTGGGCACTCACTATGTGCCAGGAACTGTGTGAAGCAGTTTGAGGATCATCTCATTTAATTCTCCCAGCAACCCTGGAATTAGGCCCTGGCATTATCCCCATTTTACAGGTGAGGAAATTAAGACTAAGATGGAAAAAGGAGTGGCCTGAGATACCCTGAGGCTTGTTGGTGGAGCTGAGATTTGAACAAAGCTCAGAACTCAAAGAGACTCTGGCACTTCTTAATTGGGAAGCTTCGTGGGTTCCAGGAAGGTATAGAAAAGTCTAAAATACTGGAGTGAGGGTGGGGGGGTGCTGCAGCCCTATTTCTGCCATCAACTCCCCCGGGGACCTTGAAGCTCCTTTCTCTCCTCTGGCTTCAGTTTTCCTGGATGTCATATTCCGTGTATGAGGAAGGAGAATAGACGCTGTCTCAGTGCCCTGCAGGGTTTGCCTGCCCTTGGGGAAGGAGATCAGGGATGCTGCCAAGACCCCTCAGAGCCACCAGCCTGTGCAGACTTGTCGCAGGGCATGTCCCTGAGGCCAGGGAGGGCGGCACCAGGAGCCAAGGGGAAGCTGGCCCCAGAGAGGACCAGAGAATCCAGGCTGGGGTGGGACGGGAGGGCAGAGTTCTTGGCCGCAGAGCCGGGGGTGCAAGAAGGTTCCATGCCCGTGGCCTCAAGCCCCCTGGTGTGCCTGTCATCCACCCTGCTTCACTTACATGTCCTTCTGTCCGCAGGGCAATGACGTGAGGATCATCCTCGGCCAGTTTGACCAGAATATGGCAGCAAAAGTGTTCTGTTGTGTAAGTAAAACTTTTTCACAGCACTGTGTCTTTGGGGGGGTTTCACGAAGCTTTTTCTCAGACTCGTTCTGACTGCCTGGTCTGAGCGGAATATAGGACTGGAAGCGGTTGTTGGAAGCAGAAGTGTTATTTTCACTGCGCATTCCTCTTTGCGGGGAGCTAAGCCTCCGGGGCTCAGAACAGTACAGTACTGGGAGGAACTAGGGACCTCAGTTGACCAAACCTACTGGCTAATTCCTGGCTAAGCCCTGTCGGCTAATTCTTTGCCCATCTACTCACCCACACTTGATGGAGGCCTGCTCTATGGCACAGCCTCTCCCGCTGAGAGTCCAGACCTCGAGGCTGAGGTGCCTCGGACCCCCTCCCAGCCCTGGAACAGGGCTCAGAGCCTAAGTTTAGAATAATCTCTCAACTGTTCAGTACCTACCCCTGAATTCTTTACAATTGTCTGGTGTGTGATAGGCTACACAAAGTAGTTTTTTTTTAATGCCTTATCTCATTTAATCTTCTCAATAACCATGTGAAACAACTATCATTATCCCACTTTACAGATGAGGGAATAGAGGCCCAGTTTGTGGTAGAGCCAAGGCTCCATCCCCTTCACCTGACCCCCAATCTAAAAGGCTTTTTTTTAATGTTTATTTATATTTGAGAGAGAGTGCACAAGCAGGGGAGGGGCAGAGAGAGAGAGACAGAGACAGAGACAGAATCCGAAGCAGGTTCCAGGCTCTGAGCTGTCAGCACAGAGCCCGATGCAGGGCTTGAACTCACGGACTATGAGATCATGAAGTCGGACGCTCAACCAACTGAGCCACCCAGGCACCCCACCTGATTCCCAATCTAATCATCTTTTTTTCCGTATGATGTTTTAACCTAAGTACTTGCACGAATTCTAGCACAGAAACTAAATATTTGGGTTTTGATACCCTGGCTCCCGTCCCCTGCCCCAGGTCAGAGAAGAAGCAACAGAATGGGAGCCCAGTCCTGTGAGTCGTTATCTCCCCAATAAGCTCTTCCTTGTAGACTGAGCCTATTCCAGGTATAGTCTCTTGTGGTGGGCCTTAGGCCTCTGTTCTCTTTGATCTTTTGTCAGTAACTTGAATGAGATTATAAAAAGCAGACTTTGTAGGAATTTTGGAAGTTGTGAAATATGTTGGATGACAGATCCAAGGTGCAAAGAACCCTAACAGGCTGGATGGAATGTTTGATTAACTCTAAGAAGATTAGATCTAATAGCCCTACTAGAAGGTGACATTAGCACAGATCAAGCTGCCTATGTCCATGGTGGTGTAGAGGCATAGCTGAGGAGTACTGTGCATTTAGAACAAAAGAGACTTTGGAGTCTTGGTTGACCTCAAGGCTGCTGTGAGTCGCCAGTGTAAGCATAACTGCCAGGAGCCAAGGGGACCTCAGGCGCTATGTCCACACTCAGGGAAGGTGGCCCCTCAGCTGTCTGCTAGAGAGACACTGTCTGGGGTATCCTACTCAGCTCCTGGTGCACCTTTCAGGAGAGAGGCAGGAACCGAAAACACACCAGGAGTGAGGAGAGAGCAGTGACCTGAAGCCACGGTCACACAGAGCTATTTTACCCCGAAGGCTCAAGAACAAAATGAGAACCTGCCTGATCATCTCCCGATTTACCAGGGAGGAGGGAAAGGCCACGAGGCTGACATTTCTGGAGACCCTGGACAGAGTTTAGAGCTCAGGAGTCGGTCTTCTGCTTGGGTGCTGAATTTGGACTTGTTGTTGACACTCTGGGAGCCTCAGTTTTCTCATCTGTAAAGTGGGGATAATAAAGCACCTGTCTCATAGGATCGTTGTGAAGATTAGATGAGCAAAAACACTTGGCACAGGGCCTGATGAGCCCTCAGTAAATGTCCGCAATCTTCTTTTGTTTGTCTATGTAAAGTCTCAGGCATCTGAGAATGGAATAGACCATTGTTGGGCTGGTGAGTTTACTATCAGATGGTCTCTACAAGATTGTATTAAGCATTCTGTGCTCCAGGTAAAGGTAACAAGGGGTCTTTCCATATGAAAATCTAAGGAAGAACAATGAGAAAAACTGAAAAAATGGAGCAAATTAATTTAGTGCCTTTTACTTCAAAACCTTGCTTGTCAAGTTTTATTCATAAACCTTTACTCATAAAACCCTGCGCATTACCATCTGAAGTCCAGAAATGGCCCGTTTTGAAAAGGAAAATAATGCTCTGTATTGGAGAATGTAATCTCTTTTGGGGGAGGAAACTGGATTTTATCCCCGCCACCCTTCTCCGTATCCCTGGGGCCTTGCAGACAGCTGGCACATGGTGGGTAATAACTCCGGGAGAAATAAATTAATAAAAAATGATCCATGAAGACACCACAGTGGTCGCTGGCCATCTCCCTTCTCCAAAAACTGCAGACAGACCTCATGTTCTGCTTTGAGCCAAACCCAAGTGGAAGTGTGGCTGTGATTTCTCTCCGTGCCATGCACTGGGATTCTTTCCTGAGTGGCATTTCCAGCCATTGTTTCTGCTCCAGAACAGACCGAGTGGCTGTCTGCCTCTTGACCCAAAGCCCCAGGCTGCCTGCCTTCCACATGGCATGGGACACCATCCACCTTCTTGTCCCACTTTCCTCTTTCCTCTCATTGGACGGTGGGTATTTTGAGATGGGCTTTATCTTAGGGTCTGCAGGTGGCTTTGTTGAGGAATTCCATAGAGCTTTTTTGTTGGCTGTTTATTCCAAGTGTCAGACCCTCAGACAGAACCTGCCCTCCAGGGCTTGGAGCCTTATCTGGTTAGGAAGCAATCTGGAAGATCCCGAAGAGAGTCTGCTCAGTGTCTTCTTATGGGTGGGTGACAGAGGGAGGGGCTCCTCGGAGCAGAGACTCCCTACCCGACTCCTCACCCCAAAAAAGCCTTCCTGCCTGTGTCGGGGTCAGAGTGCAGATCAGATGGATACAACCGTATCTCTGCCATCCAAATGCCGCTTTGCAAACTTTGCAGCATGTTGCTGTGTTCTTGAGCCTGGAACTGCCACCAGGGGAAGAGCAGACTCCGGCAAAGCTATTTATAGCCCTGTGGCAAAGTGTTCATTTGGGCTTAGCACAGCTTGAGCAGGTCTTGTCACTTTTGTCTTCTCCCTCCCCCCTCGGGGGTCTATTCTAAATTCTCTAACACTCACGCCTGGGTTCTGGTTTTAGCCCCACCAGCTGTGTGACCTCAGGCAGGTCACTTTACACCTCTGGTCCCCAGCTGCTGCCTCCCCTCTAAAATGGAAGCAGCAGTCCCTGCCCCATCTGTCTCACAGGATTGTCAAGAGGCCTAAATAAGGCCATGGAAGGGAGACCATCATCCCAACTGTTAACTGCCTTCCCAATGTGAGGGTTTATTACTATCGTTTTTGTGAACTGTAATATGAAAAGGGAAATGTCCTTCTTGCATGGGGAGGGGAGGAGGCAAAAGGAAACATTATAAAAAGGGGAAATTGGATTTTTTAAAATAATTCACATCATGGTTACCTGTCTGCAGCCAGTGAGAACCAAAGCGGTCCATGAGACTGAAGAAGGTGAGCTCAGGACTGCCTGTTGCCACGTGGCAGGGCTCTTTGGTGGCCCACAGGTCCTGAGATCACATTCCCACCGAAGGCAGAGAAAGTGAAAACTGAGGTGACTGTGTAAACCAGAAAGGTGTTCCTTTAGTGACTCCACAACCACTTATCGGGTGCCCTGTGCACACCAGCCACTGTGCTGAGCACTGGGGAACCCAGGGAAGAGCGGACCCCACCCTACAAAAACTGTCCCTTTGACAAAGGAGACAGACTAGCACACCAGCAGCTACTCCCAGCTCATGAGCTTAACAACTGCAGCTCTTCTGAAGACAGAAACGTCAGAATGGAGGACTGGAGCCTTCCCCTCAGTTGCGTTCGATGGTGGATGGTGTATTTAAACCAGTCCACCTACCTTGCAGGAAACCCTCTTAGACCCTCACTCAAAGCCTATTTACTTTTGTTCTGCACATATGTTTAACAGCCCAGGTGCCCCTCGTTCCAAGCCATAGCAGTTTAAAACCAGCAAGTTCAGAGAGGACAGGGACTGGATGGCCATGAAGAGTGACACCCTAGACCCAGCAGCATTACTGTGCCCAGCCCACAACAGTGACTGGTGTTCAAAATAAAGCTATGCGTTACAGAAAGGAGAAGGGAACAAGAAAGAGTTCCTAAAATGTTCCTGAATGTAGTGCTGGCCAGGCACGGTACACGTATTATCTCATGTAGTTCTTACACCAACCCAATGAGATAGGCTTTGCCTTCCACAGGCTATAGATAGGAACACTGAGACCCAAGGAGTCGTGCACCAGAGTTACCCAGCTGGTGTGTGGCAGAGAATCTAGTGTTGTTGGACTGTGGTCTCCCTTTTTGTTTGTTACAGAAGGTCAGTAGAAAAATGTTTATCTTCATCCAGTCTGACTCATGTTCTAAACAAGATGTGTCGTCCTTCAGATGGACTAAGCTTCTATTTTCTGGAAAATTCATTCGCAAGGAACAGCTCCTAATGAGACAAGGGTAGGTCAAAGAGCTGTCACGGCAGGTCCCTGGGAGGCTTCTGACTTCCTGTTCTGTGCTGCCTCTAAATTATCACGAGGTCTTTGTCCTCAGAGAGGAAGGCAGACCTGCCTGTGTCTGAGTAGAGCTCCCCTCGTCCTCGCTCTGCCTCTGTTGACTCCTCTTTAACCTTTAACCTCTTTAACCTCTTTAATAGACCTTCCTAATAAGAGCGGCTATCTTTTTGCCTCCACCTTTTAAGGTTGAGAAAGCTGCCAAAAAGTTTTCTCTATTTTGCTAAGAAAAGAGGGGAATTTCCAAAAGTGGACTTTGAATCTTGTCCCCTTGACTTAGCTGTATGTGTTTGGGCAAATTCTTCAATCTCTGAGCCTGAATTTCTTCATCTGTATGATAGAAATAATAATACCACCTCATAGGTTGTTTTGAAAATAAAATAAGATCATGTGTGTAATTGGCCAAACATGTAACAGGGGCTCAAGATATGTGAGTTCCTCCCTTTCAGTAAAAGATGAGAGTTATAAAGTCTCACAGACTCTGCCATTAATACAGTGACCTGGGATCAATACGAGGAGCCTTTTGTTCAAAAGTCTAGCCTCCAGACAGAATCTGGGATTATCTTTTCTTTAAAAGAAAGTTTCTCGGGACTAAACCCCATTCATCAGAGGGAAACCCAGGAGACTGCCTGCCTTTGTTGAGCCAGGATTTTATTACATAATTGAGATATGAGGGCTGCCTATGTTTTCTACAATTGTGATGGGGGCAACATTTATAATGTAGCTGCTGGAGAAATGACTGTGATCTGAGGATTCATTATGAGAAGTATATCATCTAGAATTGGGGAGGCGAAAGTTCCATATCATCAGAGAAGTCTAGAGAAAAGGCAATGTGATCACTGCTTTGAGGGAGTTGAAAGGCTTTTTCATTAAGTGATTTCAGTTTACTCTCCAGAGCCTTCACTGTACCAGTGAGCAGAGGCTGTGGAGATGAGATCTGAGTTTAAGTTAAGGAACAAACATTCTAATTCACGTGTACCCCAATGAGAGGCTCCGAACTGCAGGACGGGCTTTCTTAGGTGTTAAGAGAGTTCAAAAGAGTTGCCTCCCCAGATGGAAGAATGGAGGAGCTCTCCTCTAACTCTCAGACTTGACAGTAACTTTTCTCCAATGTACAGATGCTCTTAGGGGCTCTGACCCACCTGCCGTGGGCAGACCCTGGCTTGGCATCGAGACCCTAATGAAGGGCAACCAGAACCTTCCTGGAGTCCAAAGCAATCAATCTCTTCTTGTCACATTCTCCTGGCCTCTGCTCTAGGCCAAGGGACACAGAGGGGTGTGACATCAATTGTTTCCCAATGTGTTCATGGCTCTCCAGGAACTGCAGGATTATTTAAGGTTCATGTTTTAAAGTGTGCACAGGTCAGGGGTCTTACAAAAATAAATAAGTAAATAAAGTGTTCACAGCTCATCACAGTGCACAGAGAGTATCTATTGCAATGATCATATAATTTTTATCTTTAGTTCCAATAAGGTGACATGTTACATTTATTGATTTGTGAATGCTGAACCATCATCCTTGGATCCCAGGGATAAATGCCACTTGGTCATAGTGTATAATCTTTTTAATGTGTTCTCAAATTCAGTTTACTAATATTTTGTTGAGAATTTTTGGAACTGTATTCATCAGGGATATCAGTGTATAGTTTTCTTATAGTGTCCTCATCTGGCTTTGGCCAGGCCCTCATATTTAAATTTTTATTCAGTGTTTATTATTTTATTATATATGTCTCCAGTAAACTACCTTGGATCTCTTGAGAGATAACAAGGAGAAAAATTAATAAATTCTCTGGTAAGAGGAGGCCTGAGCCCTCTCCACCTGTCTCACAGGGCACAAAGCCTTGAACAAATGTTTGACTCTTGGTACCTTCATGGTCAACCCATCTGTTGCAGGCATATGAGGAGAACATGTATGGTAGCAAATACCAATGGATCATCCCAGGCTGGTATGAGCCTTCCTGGTGGGAGCAGGTGCACACAGAAGCCAACTCATCCCGTTGTCTCCGGAAGAATCTGCTTGCCGCCATGGAGGGCTACATCGGCGTGGACTTCGAGCCCCTGAGCTCCAAGCAGATCAAGACCATCTCAGGAAAGGTCAGTGCCGCGGTCTGCCCATTTCAGTCTTCAGGCCCATCTCTTTTGATCATCTTGTCTGATGATGTTGGCACAAAGTAGCCAGTTCTTATTCTAGCCTTTGCTGTGGGACTCTGAGCAAATCACTTGGCCTCTCCGAGCCTGTTAAATGGGGATAGCCAGCCATCCACTGCATGCCCCTCTAAGGAACTGTGAGGATCAGATAAGGTATGGGTGCTTTGCAAGCACAAAACACAGTGTTTATGTAAGCGATAGAGTTGTGATTTTTATAGCACCAACTACAGGCAGTCTGCCTTTCACACTCTGCCAGAGTTTCACTCCATGTACCTCTGACCTGCAATGTCATTTCTCAGGCTCACTGATGCTCCTGTCAGCCTCGAGGGGAGGACAGACCCCCTCAAGTAGACTTTGGGAAACATGTGCCATAGACCGGCCAGACTAGCTTGAGCCCCAGTTTTGCCACTTACTAGCTGTGTGACCTTGAGCTTGGGTTCTCCAAGCCACTGTTTCCTCATCTGTAGAGTAGCAGTAAAAATACTGTCCTCTGATGGCACATGGTACGGTGGCCGACACGGTGCCTGGCCCTTCGTTGCTGTCATAACTGGGAGCAGGACCTTGGACAGGGCCTCCACATGTTCCCACAGGCATTACTAACCCCTCCCTGTTTATCTTGGAGGGCTGTGAGAGAGCCAGTAATGTGGCATTCCTGAGTATTTCAGAAGTTCCCCCGTGATTACCTATCAGGGTGTTATCAAGAATCAGGTGATGGCGGCCCTGGTGAATGACTATAGTAACATCTGTCTCTGAGTTCTAACCACCAGCCAGAATTGACAACAACAGTGGGTGTAATTCTCTTCTGTCTTCTCTGAGCTCAGGTTGTTAATTTTTCCACCCAACCACAGCTCCACTGAAGGAATTAAACTTCATGGTAAAGTTATATATATACACATGTATATAAAATCGTTTATATATAAATTTTTTTATCCATTATTTAATCTCAATCAGAGCCAACTCTATAAGAATGATTTATTGATTTCTCAAAAAAATGGCAAATCATTAGGACACATTTTGTAAACAACTCTTTAGATCATGCTGGCACCTGAGGGAAGCTGGAAAAACACTCTAGCTAGAAAATGCTGGAAGAAATATTTTCATACAAAAATCAATGAGCATATAGAAAGTTTTTTGAGATGCTGAATAATGCACAGAAACAACTCATTTTATTTCAAGTGTTATTTTTAAAGGTGTCAAAGTTCGTAGCTTATCAGCAGAGACTTGAGTCTGGGGACACTCTAGACTCAACTTCAAAATAACATAAGATTAGGAAAATACAAAGACTAAGCAAAGGATTTCATGCAAGCAGGCAGCACAGTAACTGAACTGAGGACTTAGGAGACCAAAGACAGAAATGATTACACACGAGGGCTGTGAAGCCGGGGTGCTTAAGGGTCATAAGACACCGCAAGAAGGCCTCGAATGTCGTTCTAAGCAGCATGGATGTGGCAGGGTGGGTGAGCCATGCACGAATGTGAGCAGTACACAGGAATGCATTTTGGGAAGATCATTTTTTGTGGTGTCTTGGGGGAAATGCTCTGACTGTAAAACAGCATCTTCCAGGTCACTGACTTTAATTTTTTTCATTTTAATATTTTTATTTGGAGCTAGTGAGGAGGCTGACCTCACCCCCATAACTCTGTGCCTGGGAATGGAATACTTTGTGGTTATTCCTGGGGCTGTTCACTTTACCCCTCAGTATGGGTTACTCACTGACAGGCCTCCCAGAAGGGAGTTAGTGCCATTAAAACAGAGCCAGGCTCCTGGCATGGGGAGCTTCCAAAATTCCAGGACACCCAGTCCCTGTCTCTAAGGTTTGAAGCAAGAGACAGCATTTCTGAGGTGCTGGGGTGGCTCAGTCGGTTAAGCGTACAACTCTTGGTTTTGGCTCAGGTCATGATCTCATGGTTCATGGGTTCAAGCCCTGAGTAAGGCTCTGTGCTGACAGCATGGAGCCTTCTTGGGATTCTCTCTCTCTGCCCTTCCCTGGCATGTGCTCTCTCTCTCTCTCTCTCTCTCTCTCTCTCAAACTAAATAAATTAAAAAAAAATTAAGACAGCATTTCTTACATTATCCTGAGGTTACAAGATGATTGAAATTATTCGGGAAAACCTGGGGCATCTGCCTCTTGAAAGCAGAGGGTTTAGGGCTCCCCTACAGATCATCTAGACCAGCCTCCTGTCAGATTCTCAGATCCTTCCAGTAGCCAAAGAATTGCTACTTCTCCTTTAATTTCCTCCACTGGTCTCCCAGGACCCCCACAGGTCCAGCTGGTGGTGACCATATCCCCAGAGATGTCCCTTGCCCAAACTAAACAGCCCCAATCCCTCCAGTTGGAATTCACATGCCCAGCGCAGAACCTAAGGGCAAAATTTAAAGCCATGCTTGAATCCTCAGTAATCAAGATGAAAAGTATTTTCATCAAAATGCAATATTTTTAAAATTCAAAATTAACACACACAAAAATCCATGATGAACAAAATATCAATATTTTAAATGAAGATAAGATTCCCAGGACTGGGATTAGGGTGAGCTAAGTGATTTAGGTCACACAATGGCAAGACTGGATCTTGTCTGTATTTAAAATTCTGATGTTCCTCATGGATTTTTTTTTTTGCATTTGTTTTGATTTTTAAAAATACTGCCTTCAAATGTCATTGGTCTTGATTATTGAGGTATTTGACTCCCTCTTCCGTGTTACGCCTCGCTCGCCTCCCCCTGGTCCTGGCCCTGAACAGGTTGTGTTGATCCAGCCCCTTCCGTGCTTAGCCCATCCTCCGTGCTTGCTCTTGTTGAACCGTCTCTCCTTGGGGTGTGGGGCCCGTGGTTGAATAAAACATTCTTATTTGTGGTCTGACCACCGCCAAGTTCCCCAACTAACCTCCAAGAGTCTATGGTCAAAGGAAAGTCTAGAGAGGTGGGAAATGGTTCCTGAATTTGGATTTGTGTTATACGTGAGTGCTGGGGACTGTGGTCAGCCTGACACAGGCTGCTGAGCTGATGCCGACATTGGGGTCCATCAGTGTCCATGAAGACAAGCAGACACTTGCAGAACCAAGTGAATGAGCTCTTGACATTCTCACTAGGGAAGCTAAGGGGCAGACAAGGCTAAGGAGACATACCCAAGATCCTCGTAGTCGGTTGAATAGCAGCCCCTAAAAAGGTATGTCCATGTCCCCACCCTTGGAAGCTGTGAATGTGACCTTAACTTGAAAAAACATCTTTGCAGATGTAATTGATTTAAGGATCTTGAGATCATCCTGGACTATTCAGGTAAACCCTAAATCCAGTGGTAAATGTCCTGAGAAGAGAAAGGCAGAGGGAGATTTGCCACATGGAGAAGGTCATGGGACAGCGCAGGCAGAGACTGGAATGATGCATCTTTAAGAAAAGGAGTGCCGGGGCGCCTGGGTGGCGCAGTCGGTTAAGCGTCCGACTTCAGCCAGGTCACGATCTCGCGGTCCGTGAGTTCGAGCCCCGCGTCGGGCTCTGGGCTGATGGCTCAGAGCCTGGAGCATGTTTCCGATTCTGTGTCTCCCTCTCTCTCTGCCCCTCCCCCGTTCATACTCTGTCTCTCTCTGTCCCAAAAAATAAATAAACGTTGAAAAAAAATATTTTTTAAAAGAAAAGGAGTGCCAAGGATTGCTGGGAGCCGCCAGGATCTGGGAGAGATGCATGGAACGTTTTCTCCTGCAGAGCCTCTGGAGGGAACCAGCCCTTAGTTTCAGACTCCTGGCCTCCAGAACTGGAAGAGAAACAACTTCTGTTGTTTCAAGCCACCCTGTTGGTGGAAATTTGTTATGGCAGCCCCAGGAAATTGGTACAGTCACCCAGCAGGTCAGGGACAGCCCCGGGACCTGAAGCCAGGACTGCTCATTCCCTACCCAGGGCTCCTTCCCTTCTGCCATGCTCTCTGCCTAGACTTGCAATGGGCTTCGAACAGAATGCACCCAAATCAGCCCTCTCTGTCTCAGTGGGGCACCTCTCATAGGTGGCATAACAGGAGAGTGTGGGTCTGGTGGTCAGGAGATCTAGCACCAATCCTGGCATTCTCACCAATGAATCGGCCTCCATAGCTAGTCACCCCACCCCCACCCCAGTCTCAGTTTCCTCAACTGAGAATGAGAGATTTGAACCCAATAGCTGCAGGGGTCCTTCCACAGCTAAGTTCTCTGGCTCTGTGTAAATATGGTACTGGGTTCTTACAGTGAGCTGTGTGACAGGTTGTAATGTTAAATCTTGGAATCCCCAAGTGACTCCTAGTAGAGAAAGTTGCAGAATCAGGCAGAACAGTGGCCCCTCTTGGGACATGTTCTTTGAGGTTCCCTCTTCTATACACCTGTTGCCAGCGTCAGGACATCCCCAACTCTTTCACTGGCATCCAGGAGAGTTCTGGAAGGAAGAAAAACAATGTCATGGGCCTCCAGAGCACGTTCATCACTCTCCTCCTACTGGAATTTCCAATGATGGGACAAGTGCAGACGTTTGTGCTTCCCTGAGCACATCCGGAGCTCAGTCTCCTAGAACCTCGTGAGGACAGTCTCTGGGCACTTGCTTTGGCTCCACTGTCTGGCCTATTCTCCTCACTGAGATTCCCCATTACCACTCTGCTCCCCCTTAAAGACTCTTTGACATCGATGATTTCCATTGTCAGCTTTCACTTTTCAAAGTCCCGTTAGGTTTGTTTCCAGTGTGAGCATTTAAAACTCTAGTTAGGTTTCTCTGGTGATGGCTCAACCTCTCTGGACATGTTTCCTGTCCTCCTGCTGAGGCACAGAGCTGGACCAAAGCACCAGATGGAAATGTTCCCAGAGCCCTGGAATCCCTGGGGACCTCAGAGGTGGCCCCAATCCCCCATCAAATGCACAGGCTCATTCTTTGGAAGAGTTTTGTAATGTTTTCTGGCAAGAACCTTCTGCAACCACCCATGACTGTTGATGCAACATGGCAGAACTGGAGGAAACACAAATCAAGTGAGTGCTCAACTGGAGCTGGTGACCCAGAAAAAGCTTCACCCATCTCATTATCACTGCCGTGTGAGCTCCCTGACAAAGAACGTGGAAATTTTAGGCAAACTCTAGGCTCTAGAGAGGAGGAAGGGAAGGGGCCATGGAAAAGTAGGCATGCTCCCTGGGGAGGTGATCCTTCACAGTGCTGCTGCCTCTGCCTCCCACCTTCCCCAAGAAATTCCTCTTCCCTTTTGCTCCCCTAGGAATTCACTTCGATGGTGGACAGGTAGTGTAGCAGAGGAACACGGGCTGTGGGGGGAAGGGTGTAGTAACCTATGGAGGGTCTTAAGGAATAGGGCACTGGCTAGATTTGAATTTTGGTGCCACCACTTCCCAACTGGGAGACTCTGAAAGATGGTTAGTTGTCCATACCAACATCCACAACCCCCGTCCACCTCAGTAACACAACTCTGGTTTTTAAGTAGGAATGTTGCCACCTAGCTGAAAAGGGACATTCCCCAGCTTCCCCTGTAGCTAGATATGGCCAGGATTCTAAGTCTGGCCAATGGAATATAAGTAGAAGTGTTACGTGGGACTTCTGAAAGTCTCCTTTAATGGGAGTGCTTCCCTTCTCCTGTGTGTTGGCTGGATATGGATGGGATGGCTAGAGACCTAGCAGCCACATTGGGTCAAGAAGTGACTGTGAGAAGGAAACTTCATTCTAGGGTGGTGTTGCCTACAATTTTAGTATATGTGCTGCCAAAGCGAGCACGGGTGGTGTTGCCTACAGATAGGAGCTGGCTCCCTGATTACACTGTGGAGCTGCCCTAGCAACCATGCACTGCCTACCCATGGACATTTTTTTTACATGAGGAAAAAAAAAAAACTATGCCCAAGTCACTGATAATTTTTTTTCTTTTATATACAGCTGAATCAGATGACATAGTGATAGTGATCACTAGTGATACAGTGACATTGAGCCAGTCATTTGATCTTTCTGAAATTGTTTCTCATCTACAACATTGGGATAACAATATCTCTTTTATAAGATATAAGAATTAGATAAAGTGAAGCAAAGAAAAGTATCTTGCAGAGTCCCAAACACACAATAGGTGTCCAGAAAATTGTGGTTCTCTTCCTCCTTTAGCACAGCAGCCTCAGGGCCAGAGAAAGGAGTAGTGAGTCAGTTTACACACACCTACACACAAATCTGCTCTGGCTTGTGATTGGGATTTTACTGAATTTGTAGATTGATTTAGGAAAAATTGACTTAATAATATAGTCTTCCAATCCATGAATTTTGTATATTCTTGCTTTTACCTGGAATGTCTTTAATTTCTCTCAGAAATGCTTTGTAATTTTCTGTACAGAATTCTTGCACATACTGTGTTTGATTTATTTCTAGGTATTTGATGTATTTTGTTGAATCTATGTGCAAATTACTATTGGGTGCATATGTAGGGTGGAATTTCTGAGTCACAGGGTATGCATATGTTCAGCTTTAGTAGACCGTGCCAAACAGATTTCTAAAGTGGTTGTACCAGTTTACACACCCACCAGCAGTGATTGAGAGTTCCAGTTGGTTCACATGCTCACCAACATTTGGTATTGTCGGCTTTTTAATTTTAGCCAATCTAGTGGGTGTGTAGAGGTATCTCATTCGAGTTTTAATTTACATTTCTCTGATGACTAATGAAGTTGAGTATCTTTCCGTATCTTTACTGGTCATTTTGATACCCTCTTTTACAAATTTCCTGTTCAAGTCTTTTGCCCATTTTTCTACTTGGATTCTCCATCTGTTTCTTACTGATTTGTAGAAGTTGTTTTTATATTCCGCACATGAATCCTTGGGTGGTTATATGTACTATTTATATCTTCTCCCATTCTTGAACTTACCTTTTCTCTCTTAATGATGTATATTGGTAGTAGTCTAGTTTATTGTAGTCTTAATTTTAATGTAGTCTAGTTTATTAGTCTTCTCTATTATTTTAATTTTAATGTAGTCTAGTTTATTAGTCTTCTCTATTATTAGTATGTTTGTGTTCTGTTTAAGTGTCTTTGCCCACCCACACTCATGAAAACATTTTCCTATCTTATCTTTTAGAAATTTTGTTTTCCCTTTCACGTTTAGATGTAGAATCCACATGAAATTGATTTTATGCATGGTCTGAGGTAAGATCAAGATTCATTTTTTGTTGATATTAATAACCCGTTGATTCAGGACCATTTATTGAAAAGTCCATCATCCTCACCACCAGCACTGCCATGCTAGAGTGTCAACTCTGTCATATATGTAGTGTGCATGGTGGATCTGTTCCTGGATTTTCCATTCTCACTATTGGTCCATTTGCATATCCTTTAACCAATACCACTGTCTTAATAACTGAAACTTTATAATAAGACCTGATACCCAGTAGTGTAATCTTTCATCTTGGTTCTTCTTCTTTAAGATTTTCCTGGATGTTCTTGGCCCTGATGTCATTTTTCATTTAAATCTACTCACATATTTGCACTTTTTATTACTTTTCATTCCTTCCTGCAGTTCTGTTCTTTTTATGATCATTTTCTTTCTACCTGAAGAACTCTTCTTGGTCTTTCTTTTACTGTGGGTTGGCCATAGACAAATTCTCTCTGTTTCTGGGTGTCTGAAATTTTCTTTCTCGCACCTTTAATTTTGAGGTGTAGAATTCTAGATTGTCCATGATTTCTCTCACCACTATAAGATGATTTCTTTGTTTTCAGGCTTCCATTGTTTCTATTAACTCAGCTGCTTGACTTTTTGTTGCTCTTTTTTTTTCCATTATGAAGTTCTTCTTTTTTATTAAATTCAAGTTAGTTACATACAGTGTAATCTTGGCTTCAAGAGTAGAACCCAGTGATTCATATCTTATATATGACACCCAGTGCTCATCCCAAAAAATGTCCTCCCTAATGCCCATCACCCATTTAACTCATCCCCCCCCACCCACCCACCTCCCCTACAGCAACCCTCAGTTTATTCTCTGTATTTGAGTCTGTTGCCTCCCTCTCTATTTTTATCTTATTTTGCCTTCCCTTCCCCTGTGTTCATCTGTTGTGTTGTTGCTCTTTTGAAGGTAATGCATCTTTTTTCCCTAGCTGCTTTTAAGATTTTGTGACTTGGTCTTCAGTTTTACTATGCTGTACTGAAATGAGGTTTGCTTTGGGTTTATCTTGATTGTAGTTCACAAAGTTAATACAAGTTCACGAATCTGTGGATTGATGTGTGTTTGGAGAGATTCTAGCATAATATCCCTTTAAATATTCTCTCTTTTCTCATATTCCAAGAAGACAATTATACACATGCTAGACATTTTCAAAATATTCCCTATATCTCTTATGTTCCTTTCTTATTCTCGACCCCTTTTCCCTCTCTGTGTTTCAGTCTGAATATTTATTACTGTTTACTACTACGAACCTTTCTTCCAGTTCACTAACCTACTTTCTGCTCTGATAATGTACTGCTTCAGCCATCTATTGAGTTCTTAATTTCAGTTGTCATATCTTTCATTTTTAGACTTTTTGTTTTATTCTTTTTTTCTTTCATAGCTTCCAGTTCTCTGATAATGTTCTGTATCTTTTAATCTATTTTCCTGAACACATAAATGTTACTATTTTAAAGTCATGTCTAATAACATCAAGATTTGGATCACCTGTGGGTCTGTTTCTATTGTCTATTTTTCTTATTTCCTTTATTCTTTTCTTTATTCCCTTCCTCTCTTTTTGCCTCCTTTCCTCCCATCTGTCCTCCCATCTGTCCTTCCTTCCTTCCTTCCTTCCTTCCTTCCTTCCTTCCTTTTCTTTTTCCATTATTTGGTCCTATTTCCTGGTGTATCTTTTAGATTTAATTAATTTAATTGGAGATGAAAAAAAATATAGCAGCTACAGAATGTGTTATCTTTCTTCAGAGATTTATTTCTCTTTAAGAAGGCTGTTAGACTAGGGGAAGATCACCTTAATCCAATCAATCAATAATTGAGTGGATTCCAGGCTTGGTTTTGGTTTTTATAAGGCCTTGTCTATTTTGGTTTGCCCTTATTCATGGTATTTGTTCTTTAGTGTTCTTAGCTGAAATCCTAGGGTGTTTACTGGCCCTGGGCTTCAACTTTTGTCTTCCTGATCCTGTGAGACTCCAAATACTTCTGCTTAATTTCTAAACCCCTCAGTAGCCACTTCTTGGTTTCTCAGCCTCTTGATTTATGCAGCTTAGTTACCATGAAATATTTCAAGTGCAAATGCTAGTCTGAAAACTGGGCTCACTTTTCTGTACTTCCTTTCCTCCAAGACCTTGGGCCTACAAGCCTTGCAATCCTGATAACCCGGAACTACCGTTTTTTGTCTTCCTCTCCCTGTGGGACTGCTGAAAACTCTGACCCAGAGCGTGGTTTCCCTTCAGCTAGCCTTCCTACTTACAAATCAGCAAGGAAATAGCCAAGAAAGCCAGACACTGCTCAAAGCATTCTCTTCTCTCCAGCATCTTGCCCCTCAAGTCCTAGATGTCCTGGTTGCTTTGTTATGCCTTTGAACAGCTATTTTTATATTTTATTCTACTTCTCTGAATGTTTCTTCATGGGAGCTCTGGTCTGATATAAGCCATTTCATCACAGTCAGGGTGGAAATCCGAACGGAGACTATTTTGCCTAAAAGGTAGAGGACAGCACCCTGGGGACAGGATAGCATGCCACTGTCTTCAGCCCTTTGAGAGGCTGTTGTGCATAAGAGGGAACAGCTTCGCAAAGAGACGTTGCTTGTGGAATACAGGTTATGGGCATGCTGCAGATGCTGCATTAGTTTCATAGAGGGCAAGCATGCCTTAAGTGGAAGGCTCTTCCTGGAGAGACAGCTTCTCAGTGCCAGACGAGTCTAAAAGATGGAGCTCAGCAAACATCTGGAAGTTGCTATTGAGAAGATCCAGTAATCAGATTGTAGGAGGGGCTTAATCAGTGGTAACCGATTTGTGTATTCTTGAGATCTTGCAAGGTTTTTAGAAATACAGATTCTTAAATTATCTCATAGACATACTGAATCAAAATGTAGGGCCCTGGCATCTGCATTTAACAAGGTCCCCAGATGATCTACAAACTGGAATACAGGAGCAAGGAGACTAAATACCCCCCAGTGGACCTTCCAAATGAGACTTTGTGATCCCCAAATCCCAGATGCTAGAGAGAAACTCTGCCAGCTTTGTCACTCTGGGGGTGGTGGCTCGAGATGTGGAAAGGGATGGCTTCTTCACCTTCTCCTGTCTTCTGTCCATGAGGCTCCCCTCTCCCAGAAAGCAGGACTCTGCTTGGTTCTGTTGGAATGACAGGCCCATAAGGTTTAGTCACATTGTGGGTTAGCAAGCTTGTGTGGGCTAGCCTGGGAGCCTAACCACTATTTATAACATGGTTTCTGTGGGGAAATATGTTCCAAGTTCCAACAACTGCCTTTCAAAAATATGCTGGAGCACAACCTGTCAGTAATTGGGACTATCTATATAAAGTTATTTTCTCAGAAACTTTTAGCATCTCATGATAAACCTGACCTCAGAGAATGAGTAATTAATCAGCCTTCAGTGTCAGCTCTACAATGGGAGAAATTCTGCCCTGAATAATCAGAGGCCTGCTTGAAGAACAACTACTAGTTTTTTCTCAGACAATTGTGAGAGTGTTTCTTCCTGCTGTCATTGTTTTGCCCAAGGGAGTTTGGTGCTGGCTTCACCTGGAAAGTGATGAATGGCCTGGGACATAATGTGGTGGCAACGGCTTCAACTCTGTGCTTGCAAAGACAGTAAGAATGAGGTCACCTTTCCGGGCTTGGCTACACCTGTTCCATTCCAAGGACTCTTCCCACAGAAATGAGGTCAACAGCCATATTTCCAATGTTCTCCCCCCACGTCCTACCCCTCACCCCCTGGATGAAGAACAGTGTTATGTAAGAGAAAAGATGTGGATTTACAAGTATGCATGTAATAAGTATACATAGGGGCCCCAAAGTTTAAATAAATGATGTGATTTTGATCCTTCTCCGGTCCCCACAAAGAAATAACCCCGATAAAGTATGTCAAAGAGGTTAAAAAACTATACTCATTTATTCCCTGGTGAGACCACACTGAGAATGTTTGCCTCAGATCTGGACCCCTGACTTTAAAAGGGTCATAGAAACCTGGAAGAATGACCCAGTGGCATGTTCTGGGTAGGGAAGAGGTCTGGAAATATCATCTGAATATAATCATTAGATTGAATGAAGGGGACTCAAATACAGACACCACCAGCCCTCGATGGTTTTGTGTGCATTGGAGAAAGCTCATAGGAGCAAAGTCCAAGACAGAAATCAAGGGGCCTCATTCCTTTGATGCTTAAAGCATTTAGAGAAGTACAAATTCAAGTAATTTGTAATACTTTTAACATAGCCGATAGCTAAGTCAAGAACCAGAAACAGACCCAAATCATACCGAAAAATCAAAGAAAATATAGCTAAATAGTAAAAAGTGGAAAAATAGCAAGGATGCATTAAAACAAAACATTAAAAGCTGTGACTGTCACCATAGCAATATGGCATAAAGAAGTGCACCTAAGAAATAAAAAATTGCCCATCAGTATTTGAAAGGAGCTTGCTCTAATTATTAATCAGAGAAACCCAAATTAAAATTAAAAGGAGACATACTTTTTTTTCTGAACCTAACAAACTGATGATGATTTTTAAAATCGAAATACCTATTGTTGTCAAGGATGCAGAGAAGTGGGTACTTTCATACACAGTGGGATTTTAATTTCTCGTATTTGGAGAGAATAATTTGGCCCAAATATGGGTGAATCATGTTTAGGTATGTTATATACTTTGCCTCAGCAATTATGCCTCTGGGGATTTATTCTGAAACAATAACTACCAGTATGTGTTCAGAAAATTTAGATACAAGGATGCTTTCTGCAGTCCTATAATTGGGACAAATTCAAAATAGGGTAAATGCCCAATAATTGGAAATTGGTTAAGGAAGTAAGGTAGTGTCAGAATGGCTAGAATTAACAACTCAGGAAACAATAGATGTTGGCAAGGATGTGGAGAAAGGGGAACCCTTTTGCCCTGCTGGTGGGAATGCAGACTGGTGCAGCCACTCTGGAAAATAGTATGAAAGTTGCTCAAAAAGTTAAAAACAGAACTACCCTATAACCCAGCAATTGCACTACTAGGTATTTATCCAAAGGATACAAAAATGCTGATTCGAAGGGGCACATGCTCCCCAATGTTTATAGCAGCACTATCGACAAAAGGCAAATTATGGAAAGAAGCCCAGATGTCCATCAACTGACGAATGGATAAAGAAGATGTGGTATATACATACAATGGAATACTACTCAGCGATCAAAAAGAATGAAATCTTGCCATTTGCAACAAAGTGAATGGAACTAGAGTGTATTATGCTAAGTGAAATAAGTCAGTCAGAGAAAGACAAATAATGTGATTTCACGCATATGTGGAATTTAAGAAACAAAACAGATGAACATAAGGGAAAGGAAGCAAAAATAAGATGAAAACAGAGGGAGACAAACCATAAGCGATGCTGAAATACAGAGAATAAACTGAGGGATGATGGAGGGAGGTGGGGGAGGGGAATGGGCTAGATGGGTGATGGGTATTAAATGGGAGCACTTGTTGGAATGAGCACTGGGTGTTATATGTAAGTGATGGATCATTAAATGCTACTCCTGAAATCATTATTACACTCTATGTTAACTAACTTGTATTTAAATTTTAAAAAAGGAAGTAAGGTAGCACGTGCACATAGTCAGCACAGATGTGGGCGGATCCTTGGCTCTTTAGGGCATCCTGGGTTAGCAGCTGCGCCAGGCACACTGGGAGGCCAGGTTGGGCAAGACTCCTTTACTATTAGTAACAGTGGGTGGCATTTGTGGGGCACCTTCCATGTCCTGGACACTGGGCTGGGCCCTTTGCGTGCTTCATGTCACTGAACCCTCATGGCCAACCAGCAAGAGAGGACACAGAGACCTGGAGGAGATAGGACCACACCACAGGTCACAGTTAGCAAACCACAGCGCCAGGGCTGGAGGGTAGGCCTGCCTACTTCCAAATCCTCTGTCATTACCACTGTGCCAGGCTTTTACCTATGTTGCCAAGAGGAAACTTCTAGATCATCTGATCCAACCTCTTCATTTCTCAGAGGGAAAAATTGAGGCTTGGAAAAGATCTCTGTAGGTATTGCTTTGGGTTCTGGGGATACCTCAGTGATCAAGACAGATAACATCCTGACCCCATGGAGCTTAATTCTAGTTGTGGGGGCGGGAGGAGGAGGAGGAGGAGGAGGGAGAGCTGGAACAACAGATAACATGCAAATAAACACAGAAGTAGGAACGTTGCAGGACGTGAAAAGTGCAGTAAAGAAGAAAAACCAGTGGCTAGAGAATGCCTGGAGTGAGGAAGCTTTAAGAAGGGTGGGTCAGGGAAGCCATCCCTGAGAAGTGAGGAGCGTTGACATTTGAATGCAGAGAATATCATGCAAAGAGCTAGGGAGACTTTCTAGCAGAGGAAACAGCTACTGCAAAAGCCTGAGGTGCAAACAGACTTGATGTGATCTGAGGACCCAGGAGGTCTAGGAGAGTGTGCACCTCATAACAGCCCCCCATGCTCCCCCAGCAGGAGTGAAATGCCAAAGCCAGCCCCACGGAGTGAGTGAGGGTGGAGGGTGTGAGGGGGCAGTGAGGAGGGGCTCAGGGCCCTAAGCTGGACAGCGACGGTGCTGCCTTCTTGAAGAACCCTCGGATTTGAGGAGTTTCTGCCCTGTGTTTTGAGTGGTGAACAAAGGTGATGGCTGGACATGATGCATTTCCAAGGAGAACTGTAAACAGGGATAAGACCTACATCATCCAATGGAAGCGAAAAAGAAGGAGGGGGAGTCATTGCTGGGACACCAGCATTCCCGTTTGGTCAGGCAGAATTCCTCGCCCACGGGGTCCCTGATCGGAGACACTTGGCTGTCCCCAGGCAAATGTGTGCGACCCTGTTCTGCTAACGTGTTGAGCCAAGGGCAAGAGACTCACTTGGGCTCCAGCCATGAGATGTAGCCCTCAGTCACCACCCTCATTCGGCACTGGACCTGGCCCCAAACAACTTGCGGTAGTTTTCAAAAAGCAATAATGTCCTCAAAAGTTAAAAATGAAAGAAGTAGTAGAGATGGAATGGGATCATTCCAGCTACGCACCCACCCCCTCACACACACACACACACACACACACACACACACACAAGCTGTGTGACCTTGGGCAAGCCTCTGGACCTCTCTGTGCCTCAGGCCACAGGTGGAGGGAACATGTGTGACCATCTCCAAGAGCCCTTCCCAGTATAAACTGACAACGAGTCAGTGGTTTCTGTGTGTGGTTTGTCCCCAAAGAGGGTTTCTCCAAAGGCTAAGCCATTAGCTTTCCCTGACCTTTCTGGCAGAGGAGTTCAGAAGTGACTTGAGAAGCCCATGGAAAGGCTGAGGGTGACGTGTTCCCCTGGGGTGGCATCCGTTTGGATGTGTGAGCCTCAGGAACTGAAGTAAAAAGGTTCTCATTACTTTGCGGCCACAATCGGAATGTTAATATCACCAATGAAATTCTTTTATGAAATTCAGTTCAGTTTAAAAAATTTTTTTAATTTTTAAAAAATGCTGAATTATTCACAGGCCTTGCTGTATTGCAGAAGAGGAAAGAGCAGCATAATATAGGGTCAGAGCAGCCCTTACATCAGAACACCTGGGACCAGCTCAGGGTGGGGACTCACTTGGGTACCATGGGGCTCAGAATCCACAAGGCCACTGGGGCACGCCTTCTCCGCCGCAGACCTACACCCCCTTCCTCTGACACCACCTCCTCTGCTCTGAATTCCCTGCCCAAACAGCTGGAGTCCCTTCCAGGGCCAGGAAGCCTCTGGCCCGGGTCAGCCCTCTTGAGGTTGGGTTGCATTTCCAGGGAGGTCAGGAGGCTCTGATGCCTGAAGGGGAGAAGGTATGGACCAAGCTGGGCTTGGCTATAGGGATGGGCCCCAGAGCAAAGCCAGCTTCCCCTGTATCCAGCCTGAAGCTCTGAGGAGCCCCAGAATTCTGAATTCAAACTTGGCCTTCCATATCATTAGGAAGGTATATTTATTATGGGGAGATAGAAACTATTTTATTGGACAGTTTATTTGCTTGTCTGTAACTTAAATATTTAGACATATGGAATGTGGTCCTGCACCGGTACTAATGCTCGGCCCTCCAAACATCACAGGGAGGTCTGGTGTGGGTGTGCTGTTTCTTCACCCTAGCCTTGCTAGACAGCCAGGGTTCAAGTCTCAGCCTTGCCACTCACTAGCCGTGTGGTCCCGGACAAGTCCACTTCCCATAACTCATATGCTGTATGAAGTCATTGTGGGGATTTCATGAGATAATGCACATAAAGAGCCAGGCACCGCGCATGGCTCACAGTGAGCATTGGAGAGTGTCAGTTCTCGACACCACGTGTCTAATGTCCCTGCCGGCTGTAACCTGGCATCCCCCCTGCCCCCCTGTTTTTTACAGACTCCACAGCAGTATGAGAGAGAGTACAACAACAAGCGGTCAGGCGTGGGGCCCAGCAAGTTCCATGGGTACGCCTACGACGGCATCTGGGTCATCGCCAAGACGCTGCAGAGGGCCATGGAGACGCTGCATGCCAGCAGCCGGCACCAGCGGATCCAGGATTTCAACTACACAGACCACACACTGGGCAGAATCATCCTCAACGCCATGAATGAGACCAACTTCTTCGGGGTCACGGTCAGTCCCACACTCCAGACTCTGCTTTCCTTGGTGCCGCTTGGAGATGTACGAGGCGAGCGGGGCTGCTGCGTCGCATGCCCTTGGATAGGAGGTCCATTTTCTCTGATCACACAAACAACTTCTTGTGGGTCGTAGGATTGCAGGGCTGCTAAAATGAGGGACAGGCTTGGTGACGCTCTCTGACACGCTGGGAAAATGCTTCTCTGTATTTCGTGGATTACAAAGGGCATAGTGAGTTGACTGCAAGCAGAGCAGTTGCAATTCACCAGGTGGGGGCTGGGGACCGCAAGAGCTCCAGACCCAAAGTCAGGTTCAAATCCTGGGTCTTTCAAGTTACCTGCTCCAAACCATGGAGCTTTCATTTCCAAAATAGAAATAATACTTACCTCACGAGGTAGGTAAAAAGATGAACCATTACAAAGTAAAATCTGCTGGTATTTGTTAAGCAGGCTACTTGCTCTGAGCCTCAAGTTTCTCATCTGGAAGATGGGGATAATAATTTATGTCTTGCATAGAAGTTGTGAAAATAAGCAGTGATAATAATTGCTAACATTTCTTTAATGCTTATTATGTACTACTTTGCTAAGCACTTCGTGTAGGTTAGATGCAATAATAAATGTATGCCTAATGCTAGGCACATGGTAGGCTCTCAGTAAATGCTAGAATTGTTAGTGTTAATAATGAGCCCGTTGCATCTATATTCCATCCAGAGGAGGTAGATGCTGTTGTTATCCCAATTAAAGGTGAGGAGGCTGGAGCTCAGAGCACTTAAGCTCTACAGCTAATCAGAGGTAGAGCTGGGATTTGAACCTAGGTCTAGCTCTTAACTGCTGCATTACGCTACCTTCTGGTAATGGCCGTAAGTGGCACTTAGTTAATGCCTCATGATGATGTATTTGTCACTGACTCTGCTCTCAGAAAAGAAGGAAAATTTGCCTAAAGAATAGATTGAAATGGCTAAAATCCTATCTTGTGTTCTAATTTAAAGAGCCATTTAGAGAATCCGTCTCTATCTTGGGATATTAAGAAGAGTGGACAAGATGAGCTGATTGGTATATTTCTTAAATGTTCATATTCCTTTGTGTGTGTTCTCGGGCTTGCTGCCTGTTGGTCTGGTAGGCAGGGCCTGTGCAGGTGCTGAGGGTGTAGACGATGGTGTGAATGCTGAGGTAAATAAGATGGGCTCTCTGTCCTGGAGCCCGCGGTCCAAATGCAGGGGCGAGAGCTGGACACAGATGATAATATGAATTAAAAGGGCTCAGCATCATGGGACAAACTATATGAACCCAGAGGGGTTTCTGTGACCATCGATGAAAACTTCATGGAACATTTTGGAGGAGGTAGCTTCGGTGCCACGCCTTAGACATGCAGAGAGAGGGGGCTGACAGTCTGGCCAGATGGAGCGTATGAACGAGGGAGATATGTGTGAGTGTGTGCAGGGACAATCACTTTGTTGAGATAATTGGAAAGGAGGACGAGGCTGGGAAGGTAAGTTGGGGCACTTCTGAAGGAACAAGCTAAGGACGCTGGCCTTTATCTTATACTCCAGTGATTGTCAAAGTGCATCTTGGCCAGCAGCACTCGTGTCCCCTAGGAGCTGGTTGGAAATGCACATTCTTGAGCCCAACCCTGGACCTGCTGAACCAGAGTCTCGGGTAGGGGCCCGGCCGCTGCGGTTTAACAGACCCCGCAGTGACGCTAACGGCGCTGGAGTTTGAGCGCCGCTGCTCTGGGCGGTGGGCAGCTGCTGAGACTTGCTGAAAAGGAGGATTCCGGAGTAGAGCCACCCTTGACCTGACAGCCCTTGGCCTCTGCTCCCACAGTTCAGAGTAAGGGCTCTGAATAACTATGGGCAGCGCCGGTGTTTATAGTGCATCCTGGATTCAGACGTTAAGCTTGAACAGCTTTCAAAGATTTGGTTTCAAAAAAAAATGTTTTCATCCTTAGAACCTCTTGTACAATCAGTCTTACGTGGTGCTGGTATGTAATACAGATTGGAGAGAAGCACTTCAGTTGAAAGGAGAAGGAGCCCAGGGCCCTGCCTGTTCAGCCTCCCTTCTCGAAGCCCCTAAGGCATCCCCACCCCCACAGAATGGCCCCACCCCAGAGGTCCTCCCTCTGCTGGTGGAAACGCAGACTGAGCCTTAGAGAGGGTGGGACTCACCTGTTCCCACCACGGTGGCAAGGCTGTCACAAAATGTGGGCCCACTGCTTCAGATCATCCTGCCACCATTTGTTTCTTATGTAATAGAGGGAATCCATAGTCTCTCTAGCCGAACCGGCTGGATAGAGAGCTACAGGATCTAGGAAGCATTCTGCGTCCCTCCTCATCCTGGAACTTGGCGTTTTGACCAGATGCGTGATGTATCTCAGTGGGAGATCATTTATAACTATTTCCAAGTGCTCCCTTTCATCGGAGCCAAACAATACATAATCCTTGCTTAATGAGCAATTCGGTAAGACTATCTGAACACTTGAAACGGTTTGAAAATGAGGTTCTTTTTAATGAGAAATTCCTCAACACATATTTATGCCTGCTCCAGTTTGTGATTCGTAACTCAGTGGATATCAGGACTGAAAGCATTCTTATTTTATCTTTTTTTTTTCTCTTAATTTTAGAGAGGGCAGGGGCAAAGAGAGAAAGAGAGAATCCCAAGCAGGCTCCACACATAGCATGGAGCCTGATGCGGGGCTCAATCTCACAAACCGTGAGATCATGACCTGAGCCGAAATCGAGAGTTGGGTGCTCAACCGACTGAGCCACTCAGGTGCCCCTTGGACAGGCAGCGCTCTTTAAAATCCTCGAATTCAACCCCCTCATGTTGTAGATGAGTATTTGAATTCCAGAGAGGGAGCTTTCAAAGTCACATGGAGGGATAGCTTGGCAGAGCCAGGATGGTTGCTCAGATGGCGTTGTCCCAGCCACACCTGGTGGCACCTCCCTTGTCATCATGCACGTCCCCCTTTACTTGAGAAAGGGATTGAGTCGTGAAACGGTTCTGGCCTTTTTTTCCCCCTTCCTCCCAATCCCTTTTGTCACATATTAGTATGTGCTTCTCACTGGGCTGTAGACAGGTTTCATTAAAATTGTCTTCTGATCAGAGAAGAAAGGACACCTTCTGAAGAAAGGACACCTTCTGACAAAAGAAAAAGTGTCTCTGCGGTCCGAGGAGACCACAGAGGCCAAGTTCAGCCATAAACAAAGAGTTAGAAAGGAAAGGAATGGGAGGTGGAAATAAATTGAAGCATTTTCTATTTGCTCAAGAGTTTTCATTATAGAGCACACATGGTGTCCATTTTTCCACTCTCAGGCAAGCACTTTATTCTGGGTCACCCTCATTCAGCATGTTTACTGTACGGAAAATCGTTTAAACACATTAAATTAATTATATCCGTGACTCAATTTCAATTGATGCAGTGTGCACACTCTCGTCTGGGAGCCAGGCCTGTGGTTCCTCGTTGGTGTGTTAAAGCACAGACTTCTTCCATGAATCCTAGATCAGGATTCTGGCTTTAGCTTGGGGTCCAGCTTTGTTTCGTCTTCTCAGGAGCTCTCCTCCCCACCACCCTTCTTGGGGAACCCTGGAAAATAGGATTCCGTGTCCCCACCTGCACACCGATAGCCTGGTGGAGGTCCTGCCTGCCTCTGATTCCGAGGGCACTGATCCGATTTTTGGCCCTGTTATTGCCTCTTACCTTTCTATGGCCTGCAGATCTCAGAATGCTTCCCCACATGGAAACCCCTCTTCTGCCTGGACAGAAATTCAGGCTAGCCTTGGCCGTTCAAGGTATCAAAAGCCCAGAGCATTCTGAGAATCCCAGCTCAGCAGGTTTGGTCTAGGGCAACATTCCTAAACTTCTGTATGTATGACAGTCCCCCATGGAGCTTAAAAATTCAGATTTCCCAGCCCCACCCACAACTTCTGATCCAATGGCTTTGTGGTAGGGCCAAGGAGTTCACATTATTAACAAGAAGTCCCAGTGATTGTCAAATAGTAATGCTGAGAATTGCTTAGGGTATTTTAAATCTGTCAGAGATGTATTTGTTCCTACATTTACTCATTCCTTTAGTAGCCCCTGGGCTGGGAGCTGGAAGCATAGAAAGGAATAATGTGTGGTCTGTCCCTCAAAAACTCCCTGCCCAGTGGGGGATATAGACAAGTAGATGAATAAATTGCTGGTCACTATCCAAGGTCTGCCCAAGGCCCTTGGAGGGAGGAGTCCATTCTGCTTACGGCAGTAAAGACCAGGAAGCTGTCCTCGGTCTTCCTGCAGTTCAGTAAGTGAAATTCCACATGTGGATAATTGCAAGGCACCCATGCCATGCGCTCTCACCCTGTGCCATGTGTTGGGTAGTGAGGATACAATGCCAGGCTCCTCTATGCCCAGCTCTGATGGTGATATGTTGTGACTTAACAACTCCTCTAATTAGGTTTTTCTACCAAAGATGCACTAAATTCATTAACCAGCTCATATCCATAACCCTTCAAAACATGCTTGGGGGAGAGCCTGGGTGCCTCAGTCAGTTAAGCATCCGACTTCAGCTTAGGTCATGATCTCATGGTTTGTGGGTTCAACCCTGAATCGGGCTCTGCATTGGCAATGTGGAGTGGAGCCTGTTTGGAATTCTCTCTCTCTCCCTCTCTCTCTCTTCCCTTCCCCACTTGCACTTTCTCTCTCTCAAAATAAAGAAATAAACTTTAAAAAAGAAAAAACCACGCTTGGTAACATGTGCTAAGTATTCAGGTAATAACCAAAGCCTTAATTTGCTTTGGGTGATCACTTTTTAATTCTTTACAGTTTCCAGTCTTTTAAAACAAGGATGACATACCAGATCTCAAATGGACAAATCCTTTGGGCACATCACAGTAAGATATGATGGCTCTAATGAGCAGTAGACCCCCTGTAGTAAATGTTTTTCTGATTTGTCTCTGAAAATGACACTGTATTTACTTTGTAGTGCCTAGGATGGAGGCTAAATTAATGTAACCTCATTATACCCTGTTATGAAAATACAGTACATGTACAACTTTTCCTGGAAAGTTACTGAGGGTATACACCCCAGGTTTGCATGGGGACTATGAGGCTTCCAAGAGCATTTGGACGTAGAGAAATTGAAAGAAGCTCCTGGGGGGAATGTCTTTGATTTTGAGAAGAGGGCCCATTCTTTCTAAACAATTTCCTGTGATTGCCTCCTCACTCCCCGTGGAAGGCCCTAATGTAGAAACAATCCAAAGTTCCTCCAATAATGGCCCCATTCTTCATCCTCTGCTCAGCCTCTCTCAACCAGCTGCAGGTCTGGGCATAACATCTGTTGGGAAGAGATGGGCAGCCTCAGGTTCAGGCATGTCACCTCTAATGGCTATTATCTCTAATTGATCTCACGAAGGAGGTGCTGAAGAGCAGCAGATGGCGATTTGCAGAGTTTATTGATAGATTTGCTTTTATTGCTGGTGAACAGGAATCCAGCCTTTGCTGGTGTGTCCCTTAAACTTCAAGTCTTTATGCAAGACTTGTGAAATAAAATTATCTCCACTAAGACTCAAATACTGCCCCTGTGCTCCCCCTGCCAACATTCTACCTGAGAAGAGGGCATTATAGAGTACACTCAGATTGGTTGGAATTCAGCGACTGCAGGTACTTGGAACAGGTAGTTAGGGGAAATCAGTGAGATCCTCGTCCTGGGGGAGTGTGGGCTCTTTCTGTCACACACACTGCTGCCTCGCCCTACTGTGGTGCTGAAGTTGTGCAGTCGATTTTTCACCGGGATAGGAAACTTCATACCACACACACACACACACACACACACACACACACACACACACATTAAACATCATCATCTAGAATTGGCCCATCTCTCCTGCCGTCTGATCTTTTGGACTCCTGGTTTTACTCTCTAAGACAAGTTAACCTAGAGGCTTTGCACCAGCCACCCATTTGTGATTTAAATGTGGTATCATCATTTAAGGTTGTTGAATTTGAATGAGTTAAGAAACAGAGCACTAGGAAGCCCATCCAGAAGTAGAGAAAACTCTACCAATCCAGGATTTGCCCTCTTCTGGGACTGGTCATTCCACCAGTCATGACTCCATCCCCTGGACTACCATGATTCTGCCTGTTTCTCGATTTTGTACTCGAGGCTATCAGTAGGAGCTTGTCAGAAGCTCTGCAGCAGTCCCGCTGTGATGTGTCTGCTGCGCGTCCTAAAAAATGGGGCTTGTCCCAGTGACCTCAGCATGCTAGCTCCCAAGGCCACTCAGGCTTTCCTATTTAAATAGGCCCTTTCATGAGCCTTTCTTGGTTGTTTCCAGGAGCAACAGCCAACCCTCCCAGAACTTCCTCTGCACCCCACCTGTCTCCACCCCATCCCAGAGTCTGGGAGTTCTGGGAGAATTACACTATACATAAACTTAACAGGCCCACCCCTTAAACTCAGATAAAATGAATCATTGCCTGGGGCATGGCAGTGATGAACTACAACAGGAAATGCAAATTTGTAAAGTCAGACAAAAGATCACAGTCCATGACTTAGAACTGTGTGACCTCAGGGAAATTAGTTACCTCTCTATACCTCAGTTTCCTCATCTGTGGAGGGAAATAGAAGCTACTTCATAGAGTTGATATGGTAAGTAATGATGGTGTTTAGCTCCCCCAAACTGCATCATCATTATTACTCTTATTATTACTATTGATATCATGATGGTGACTTTTCAAAGAACAAAGTTTATGTGGCTCTATTCAAGCAATATTCAGAATCAAGTCCAGCAAAACAATCATTCTGTACCTACTAAGTGCCAGTCTGTTTCACCTATACTATCTCACTTAATTATCTCAATAATAAACAAACCAATTAACTTGTATTAAGATTGTAGTGGTTTAATATCAAAGCAGAGTGGGGTAAACTCTGTAAGCAAGAACAATTTCAAGCTTTCTACCTGCTGCCATTCACTCAGGGGATTTGACACCTTAAAGGCAGAAAGCTTTTGCTCACAGACCCCTCTGCCTTTCTGTTCCTCCCTTTAGTCTGGCTCAAACTCCCATGACCCCAGGAACTACCACTCAGCATTACACACGAAAACTACAGCAAATGCTGTTGGTGTTCCAACCAGATCTCCTGGGATCTCTTTTAGGGCTGTGGCCAGGTCTGCCCAGCCCCCAGCTGTGCAGGTGTCCCTGCTGATGGTTCACACCTCGGGCGATTGGAGCCTCCCAGCCTGTAAGGTGACTCACACCCTAGCCCAGCGGCCTGCAGCCACGACTGGCCAGTGTGGTGGAGCCACACTAGTGCCATTCACATTCCGCAATTCCCTGCAGGATTAGGCTGAGGCTGGCCCTCACCTGAAACCACCCAGCTTGGCCTATTCTGCCTCCTGTCTCCCTCACAAGTTCCTCCTGAGCACACGTCTTTAAAAACCCACTTGCACAAGATTCCCTGTCCCGGGCTCTGCTTCTGGAGCAGATGAAGACACCCATGTATCCTTATGGGAAATTGAAGCATTTTCAACATGGAATTTTTACTGTAACCTAATTGTCATCTCGGCATTAAGTTTAGCAGCCACCCTCCCCCGTCGCCTCCCTCACACCCGGTAGAGGGTTCTGGACTCTTCTCCCTTATTTTTTGGCTCCTGCCCCTGCCTGTTGCAGTCAGCCTGTGGAAGAGCCGTACTTGCCTCCTGGGAGGAATTAGCAGCTCCCATGTTTGCAGGGAGCACAGCTTTTCATGCCGCGGGTGCCACACTCTGCACCTAACACTTTACACCTGTAGATGCTCTTAACCACTGCTAAACTTGAGTTCACTTTGTTGGATGGAATCCACACATGATTGAGAAATTGAGTCACACTCTCCCACTCTGCTGCCTTCAGGGCTTCTGCAAACTAAAAAGGCTTTTTCGGCCCAATAAATAATCAGAACTGACAGGCGAAGTATTAACAGAATCTATAGTTGTTGTATCTGCTAATAGTGATCCCCAAATTCTTGCCGTGATGGCTGGCATCACCGTTGTACACACGTCGGGGAAATCTCCCCGGCATGTATTGTTGGGCTGGGCTGGGGGCCCCTACTGCGTCCTTCCTGAGGCAGGAGAGAAACCCACCCTCTACCCCCCCTCCCCAGTCTCTCCCATCGGCATCTCTCCGGAGCTCAAGTCCTAGGGCCTGAGGCGGGAGGGCAGGTCGCTGATGGTCAGGAGCATGGCTCAGTAATAAACAACTACAGTAATAATAATAATAACAACCAGTGTGTGACTGCCCTGTGCACAGAGTACATTCATAGTCTCTATCTCCTTCGCTTCTCCGTGCAATTACATTTATTAACATTATGCTAATAATAGCTATTAATTAATGAGTTCCTACTGCTTTGCAGGCAGCATCCTAAGTACCGTACCCACATTATTGAATGTGATGCTCAGAAGAGCCACCGGGTGGGGAATGGGTAACTGCAAGTGTCCCAAAGCCTCCTCCCAGTGAGCTGCATCCAGCTCTCTCACCTATGTCCCATCTCTGCCCACGTGTCACCTTGTCAGTGACGCCTCCTCGACACCCTATTTAAAATCGCAGCTCCCACCCCCTCATTCTGCCTCTCAACAGTAACCCCCACAGATCGTGCCACCTTTAAGACTTAGAGCTGGGTGCCTGGGACATGGTAGGTGCCTGATAAATAATTGTTTAATGAATGAGGGATTTAGATCATTAATGACCATGTCATAGATTTTTTTAAAAACAGGTTGAGCAAAGATAAATGCTGTACCCGGCGTCCTACAGGTAGCAAGTGACAAGAGTTTATTCAAAGCTGCTGAATATGGCTGGCTCAGAAGCCCACGATCTTCACCATTTAGGTGTTCCGTTAATTCAGCCAGCATTCCCAGCACCTCCTATAAGCCAGAGCTGGGCCGGGCAGGAGGAATAATATGGAAGGTTTGTTCCCAAGGAATTCGCCGTCCTAACAACCTTGTGAGGTGCGTGGGAGAGGAGCAGGAACCACTCTCCCCAGGTTAACAGTGGAGGACGTCACGGGCTCCCCTCCTGCACTGGGTTATTCATGTGTCCATCTGCTCCTTCCCAGTGGACGGGGAGCCTGTGAGCCCCTTGCCTGGGACTGGGGCCCAAAATTCTCTCTGTACTTCTGGTGCCTTGTATAGTACAGGCTCTTAGTCCTTAAAACGTGTTTGTTGATTGAATGCATGAGGAAATTGTAGCTCAGCACGGCAGAGAGGCTCTGCAGGGCTCCCACGGTGTTCACAGCGAGCCTAGCTCAGAACCACATCCTAGGTCCTCTGATTCTAAATGCAGGTGTCTCCAAATCTTGTGTTCCTAAGCACCGCTTGGCTGCCCTCCCCCTGTTTCTTTAAACACAATTACAAATGACTGCAGATAACGTACAGCACAGGAAAGAAACCTACTCCTTCTGCTGTCAGATAAATTTGAAAGATCAAAATAATGTGGTTTAGCAATTTGTTTCAATTGATGCCTAGCCTTCCAAAGCTTGCAGGTTTGACTTCCTCAAGTCAGGGAAAAAATAGCTATTTCCTTATGAAAAAGCAGTGTGGGGGAGTGTACCGTCTTACGAGAGCTTCAACGGAAGCCCTGTGCACAGACGCTGTCCAGGTCTCTGTGAGAAACAGATAAAAGAAGGAGCCAGTGACAAGGTGATCACAGGGACAATTACTATAATGATAAATGTCATGATAATAGGAATGGCTGTAGTTTTGAACGCTCCCTATATGCTGGGTGCTATGCTAAGCTCTTAAATGCATTATCTCATTTGAATTGTGTCTCTCGAAAACTCCGTATTTGAACTCCTCACCCAGAGCACCTCAGAATGCGACCTTATTTGGAAATAGGGTCATTTAGATGTAATTAGTTAAGACGAGGTCCTACTGGAGTGGCATGATCCCATACAACTAGTGTCCTCATGAAAAGGGGAAAATGGGGGACCGACATGCACACAGGGAGACCACCACATGCAGAAAGAGGCAGACAGCGGGTGATGCTTCTACAGGCCGAGGACACCAGTGATCACCAGCAAAACGCCAGCAGGTGGGAGAGAGAGGTTATGGAACTGACTCTCCCCCACAGCCCCCAGAAGGAACCAGCCCTGCCGCTACCTTGATCTTGGCCTTTTAGCCTCCAGAACCGTGAGCCATTAAATTTTGATTGTTTAAGCTGCCCTGTCTGTGATATTTTGTTACGGCAGTCCTAGCAAACTAATACAGCCCCACAGGATGGAGACTGCTGTTACCAGCATTTGGCAGGTGAGAAAACTCAGAGGTTAAATGATTTACCCGGGGTGGGACACAGGACACGGGTCAACACTCACGGTTAACCATTGTTCTGCACCCATACAAGCTATCTTCCATTAGGGGGCAAAAGGGTCCCAGCCAGAGAAGGACAGAGATGAAAGGAAGCAGGGAGACCAGCATTTCTCACGACCCACTCCTCCAGGTGAGGAATGCGGGGCCCTAGTAAAACGCAAGGCTGAAGCCAGGACCCTGGCTCCTCATCTCTAGGGGGCAGCGCCCCTGCCACCCAGCTTCTACCCCTCCCTACCCCCCACGCCTCCAGGGAGAAAGTTCTGCACCTCTTGGTTTGGCCAGCCAGTCCTGGAAGCAGCTCCCTACATTTAACTCACTTCTTTCCTGACTGGAGGAGTAGGGGTATTTACAACCCCATGCTCCTTCTTCTCATTCACATATTTAAAAATAACATACACGTGTCCTTTTCAGATTACAAAAATAATATGTGATCAGAAAGAAAATGTAAATGGTACAGACAAGCACCAAAAAGAAAATCAAAGTCACCCGTAACTTCATTCAGACAGGCCCAGCTCAAGCACCACACTTCACCCTCAGCTGTGATCTTTTTTTTTTTTATTCTTTTACAACTATTTGCTTTGGTCCCTCACGTTGTAAAGCTTTTTCTGCAGCAGCGGTTCTCTGTCATTTTAGCCCCATCTTTCTTTTTTTATGGTGATAAAATATACGTAAATTTACCATTTTAACCATTTGTAACTGCAGTGTTCTGTGATATGAACCATATTCACAGCATTGTGCAAACTGTCACCGCCTTCCATCTCCAGAACTCCTCATCTTCCCGGACTGCAGCTCTGTACCTATCGAACATTAACTCCCCATTAGGTGCCATCATTTTAAAGCTATTATTTATTATGATAAAGCTGATTTTATTTGTTTATTATTTATATTGAAAATTGTTTGTAAAGAACTGTATAAGTAGTTTGGTAACTAAGTTTAGAGAGAAATTTATATGGTATTGGCAAGCTACTGCTAACCAAATAGCAATTAGCTGAGCAAAAGTTTCACACAGAAACTTGAAAATGTACAATTTTAGGGGCATCTGGGTGGCTCAGTCAGTTAAGCATCCGACTTCGGCTCAGGTCATGATCCCACGGTTTGAGTGGGGTTCGAGCCCAAGTCGGGTTCTGTGCTGACCGCTCAGAGCCTGGAACCCGCTTCGGATTCTGTGCCTTCCTCTCTCTCTGCCTCTCTCATTCTCTCTCAAAAGTAAGTAAACATTAAAAGAAAAAGAATGTACGTCTTAGGGGCGCCTGGGTGGCTAGCCAGTTAGGCATCCGACCCTTGGTTTTGGCTCAGATCATAATCTCATGGCACTGATAGCAAGGAGCCTGCTTGGTATTCTCTCTCTCTCTCTCTCTCTCTCTCTCTCTGTCTCTCTCTCTCTCTGCCCCTCCCTTACTCATGGGCATACACTCTCTCCCTTTCTCTCAAAATAAATAAATAGACCTTTAAAAAAAAGAATGTACATTTTAAAATGTTGAGAATATAGCAAGCAACATTTTTAAAGTAAACAATACAGTTGAATATTAGCGATCCCCACTGTTGAGAAAATACTCTGGTAAAGATAGACCCACCCAGATCCTGTGCGAAAACCATACGTGAAGAGCCCCGTAACGTACCACATGCATTTCTCACCGCATGAGGCTAGAATACCCCCTCAGTGTGTGTCAAGGTATGTTAGCCTGTGCACTTGCTAAGGAGGAGGGAAGCCTTCTGCCGTCAGGAGAGGGCAGCTGACATAAACTTCAGCTGACAAGACACACAGCTTTAAACACTGATGGATGCCGGCTCCCCTTGTGTGCGCTCGTGAAGCAGAGGAGACTCACACACACTCGGATATGACACCGAGTGAGGCTAGCCCTGTGTCAGGGGGCGGAGGCAGCTGGGAAGATCCATTTTCTCGTGGAATTGCAACACCCTCCCCACCCCTTTTCTTTCTCAATGGAATAGAAGCCTTCTAGAACTCTTGTTTAAACAGTAATTGGCAAATTACTCAGTTGCTAGGCCTGGAATCTGGTCAGGGCACTGTAAATTGTGGAAGGGGGTGTGGGAGGGACAGGGTTGGTGGGGGTCGGGGGCATGCCCACCTTTGCCTTCTTAAGAGGCAATAGTGTAAAATGCTTAGGACCACGGACTCTGGAAACAGACTTCCTAAGTTCACATCTTGGTTTCACTTGCTAGTCAGGTAAACCTGGGCAAGAACTTAATCTCTTTGCACCTCAGTTTGTCTGTAAAATGGGGACAGTGCCTTACGTAGGGCTTCCTGTAAATAGGCTCTGAGACCCAGCTGGGACCCTCAGTCGCCAGTATTCCTGGGAACTGGAGGACGGTGCTTCAACCATAAAGAGGAGCGCTGAGCAGAGCCCCCTCAGACTACCCTACAGGAAATAATAGGGCCTACTGTAGGGGCTTGTGGGGATGACAGAGGTTTATGCGTGTAGGGTGCTGGACACGATGGGTGCTAAATTATCACGAGGATGCTACGGAAGGGTACGTTTGGACACCAGCTGCCTCCAACACCTGTGATTAATTTTGCAGGAGGTACAGGGGTTGGTGGGTCCCAATGGCACTGCTCCAGAGCCTTCTTGCAGCTCTTACCATCTTTGGGAATTCACATTCTCACATTCATATGCACCCAAGCAAACACACTCAGGTGGACTCACATGTTCATCATGTTCATACACACACACACACACACACACACACACACACACACACAGGCGGGGGCACCTGAGTGGCTCAGTCAATTAAGCATACACACACACACACACACACACACACACCCCTAAATATGTGATTTACGGGTGTTCATCGTCATCATGTGTCTAGCTTTATCAAGCTATTCCACTGGTTTTCAAACTTGTTTTTCAAAAGAGATCTTACATACAAGCTCAATATCATTGTCCCTCAGTTAACATTTACATTAACGTTAAAATTACATTTAACATTACTTTTTTTTTTTCTTTTAAAATTGTTCCTTGGAAGACTCCTCCATTAACCCTCCTTGTTGATGAAAAAATAAGCAAGCACATTTCTGCAGTAACAAAAATGAAGCAAAGCCTTGAACGGGGCAGCTGGCCTGGGGCCTTAGGTCGGCTCACCCCGGTCAGGGCCCCCAGGCAGGGCCCAAGGATAGCAGCCAAGGTGGCAGGTCCCGTGACAGCGCCCCAGAGGTGGGGTAGGGACAGTCTTAGCTGGGACCCAGACCCACACTCTTTATTTTAATAGCTGTGTTTGATTTTAATGTGCACGATAAAAATATAACTAGCACTTGAGGTAGCAAGATAAGGTTTCTTTTTTAGTTCGAAGAGGCAGATATTCCGTCAAGAAGAGCACAGATGGTACATGGATCCTGCAGAAACCACGGAGGTGATCCACACATCATGGTTGTTTCTTCTTGCTTTCTCTGTCTCTTAAAAGGCACGTTGGTCGTCCTCTTCCAAGGTGAAGAAATTAATCATAAATGAGTAGGAAAGAAAGAGAGAGAGAGAAAGAGAGGGAAAGGCAGAGAAAGAGAGAGAAACCAACAGAACAGTGGTTTCCTTGGGCAGTCTGCCTGGTTACCAAAGCCAGCCAACGGTACTATACTTTTGCACATGAGATGTCTGTGATAGGATTAATGTTCTTTCTGTTTAAGGCCCCTTCACCACATTCTGTGTGCTTTTAGTAATAAAACAAAATGGTGTTTGGCCAGGGGATGGGTGTCCATTAAACAGACAAGAGCCCGGCTGCTTTAGGTAAGCTGCTGGTGGTGGCTGTTGAAACCTGTCTCCCTCACTGGACCCCAGTCAGCATGGTGTGTCGAATCTTGCACTCAACCCCACTGTGCCATCATCTTGACTCCAAGTACTTGGTTAGTTTTATGATGGAAGCTTCTTCTACCCACTCCTTGGGGGGGGGGGGGTCTTTCTAAGATTCACCTCTATGAATGTTCTCACGGTCTGACCTATATTAGAGTCTCAGCTGATGGTCAATGAACAAATACATCAGATATTTTTGTCACCACCTGTCCCCCACCTCTTCAACATCTCCTAAGGGCTTTATCATAGTAGATATCCAGGAAAGACTAGTTAGCTGGTTGGATGGGTGAGTGAATGGGTGGGGGGAAGGGCAGGTGGGTAGATAGTTGGAAGGTTGAATGGATGAGTGAGTGGATGGATGGATGTGTGTGGGTAGGTGGATGGAAGGCTGGGTAGATGGATAGATGGGCAGGTCAGTGGTTAAACAAAGATGAATGAATGGGTGAGTCGGTGGGAAGATAGGTGGGTGAGAAGGAATGAGTGGGTGAACAGCAGGCCTAGAAGAGGTAATTGCAATTCATATGTGTCTGCTTCATTCTAATCAAAGCACATTTTCTCTGGGAGGATCTACAGAGGTGATGGCCCTGATGTCTTGACTCCTTTTCTGTACAAGTCCTGACCTCTAGAAAGTGTTTGCTGCATTTTCTGATGTGAGACCCCATCTTGTCATCTGACTCATGGAAATACATGTTTCATTTCATGCCATTATTCTCCACTCACATTTCACCCTTTCAGGGATTGGGCCTCATTAAAAACTGTCCTCTACACAGTTCCTCTTTGAGGAAGTTCCTTGTTAGGGCATTTCTGCTGTGAAATATATCACACCAACTGATGTGAGTGCCAACCTGAATGCTAAAGACCGTTATTAGCAGATTTAGCCTAGAGATGTTTCAGAGTTGTCAGTTCTGATGTTCATAGGATTATATTTTCAAACATCATCACACATCCTCTATGACAGACTTGATTACTGTGATGAACTAGTTTTCTTCCTTTAAGAAATGTTCCAGTTGCAAAAATGACTCTGAAAGCTTTGGTTGAAAATGCGGGGCAAAACTGAAGTGACACTGTCTCATTTGGGTGGCTGTTTACCTTCCTGGGATAGGCAGCCCAGTGTGGCAGAAATAGCACTGGACATGGGGTCCGCAGACCTGGGTTCGCATGCTGTCCCCTACATCTTAGCAGTGGTGACCTTGGGGAGGTCTCTAATCTTTTCATTCTCTTCTGCAAAATGAGACCAGTGATCAAGAGCCCCTTGCTGGGTGGCTCTGCAGATGAATTAAGGAAGGTGCACTACAAACTGTAAAGGGCCGTGTGTGATTGAGGGATCCCCAGTAGAAGAAGGAAGAAAGCCATAACTCATCAATATCATTTTATTTATTCATCTTTGGTTCCCAAGTCTTATTCAGGAACTCATACAAAATGTCCGGATAAATGAATTTTAATCCTCATCTTTCTCCTCTTCCTCATCATGGTTAATCCGGAAGTGATGCAATTCGTAACTCTCTTTGCTATTAGCAACTCTGCACAACCAATCATGTAGATTATTCTTCTTCAGATGTTTTTTGGCGAGATGTTTCAAACACCTCTTGGAAGAGGGCACCTCAGAAGTTACAGTAATCTTGCTCTTACTCCTTTCAATGGTTACAACCCCTCCACCGAGACTCTCAGCTTGGCCACTCACTTGGAGTCTCTCTTGAAGAAACTGCTCAAAATTGGCAGCATCCATGACCCCCTCTTGTACAGGGTGGGTGCAGTCGAAGGTAAACCTCAGAACTTGCTCCTTTCTTTTTCGACCCCCTCCACCACAAGCTTTTTCATGGGCGCCATCATGGCGGCAGCATATATCACTTTATTTGTGTATGTATGTATGTATGTGTGTATGTATGTATGTATGTATGTATGTATGTTTTGGCTTGAACAACAGGAGAAATCAGATATTTATAGGGGAAAGATTAACTGTATGTCCAAGAACTAATAAAACACCCTTCTGGGCCATGGAATTATTACCAGTGATGAAACCAGAGAATAAATACCTGGCACAACTGCTGGGAAGTGACTGTTTCCCTTTGCTCATTCACTTCTTCTATAAATATTTACTACCACCTACAGCGGAAGGACGTGGGGAGGGGGATGCTACAGATACAGCGCTGAGCAAGGCAGATTTGTTTCTTGTACCAGGGAAGAGATGGACACTAAACAGATACTCATGTGAATAACTATTTGAATATACATTGTGGAAAATGCTTTGAAAGAAAGCCATGGGGTGTGTTGAGAACTTATAGCATGGAGGCCTGACAGAGGCTGGGGATCAGAAAAGCCTTTCCTAAGGAGATGACTTTGAGCTGAGGCTCAAGAATGAATAGGAGCCAGCTAGAGGGTTGGAAGGGCAGCCGTTAAAAGTAGTTGTTATAGAGCACTAATGACATAGAAGATTGTTCACAATATATTCTTCAGTGTAAAGGGGGAAGGTTACAAAGGTAACCTTTTATGGTAGGGGTGCCTGGGTGGCTCAATCAGTTAAGCATCCTACTCTTGGTTTCAGCTCAGGTCATGATCTCATGGTTTGTGAGTTCGAGCCCCACGTTGGGCTCTGTGCTGACATCTCAGAGCCTAAAGCCTGCTTCAGATTCTGTGTGTCTCTCTCTCTGCCCCTCCCCCACTTGCACTCTGTCTCTCTCTCTCTCTCTCAAAAATAAACACACACACACACACACACACATATATATATATATATATATATATATATATATATATATATATATAAACTAACATTTACTAAGTGTCCAAAGTATTGAGTTTCCTGGGAGCAAGCCCTGCCTGTGAAGGAGATGTGCTTAGTACCACTTATATATTTATATATATAAGCATATATATATAAACGTTTATGTATATAAATGTTTACATATATAATATATAAAACAAAGGTTTTTATGGTAGATCCTCACTTAAAAAAAATTTTTTTTTTAAATATAATTTATTGTCAAATTGGTTTCCATACAACACCCAGTGCTCATCCCAACAGGTGCCCTCCTCAATGCCCATCACCCACTTTCCCCTCTTGCCCACCCCCCATCTACCCTTAGTTTGTTCTCAGTCCTTAAGAGTCTCTTAAGGTTTGCCTCCCTCCCTCTCTGTAACTTTTTTTTTCCACTTCCCCTCCCTCATGGTCTTCTGTTAAGTTTCTCAAGATCCACATATGAGTGAAAACATATGGTATCTGTCTTTCTCTGCCTGGCTTATTTCACTTAGCATAATACCCTCCAGTTCCATCCACGTTGCTGCAAATGGCCAGATTTCACTCTTTCTTATTGCCAAGTAGTATTCCATTGTATATATAAGCCACATCTTCTTTATCGAGTCATCCATTGATGGACATTTAGGCTCTTTCCATAATTTGACTGTTGTTGAAAGCGCTGCTATAAACATTGGGGTACAAGTGCCCCTATGTATCACCACTCCTGCATCCTTTGGGTAAATTCCTACTAGTGCTATTGCTGAGTCATAGGGTAGCTGTATTTTTAATTAAAAAAAAAAACTTTTTTTAATCCTCAATTTTGATAACCAACTTTTAAATACATAAAGACTAGAAGAATGTACTCCAAAATGTTATCCAGTGAGTGTCTCTGGATGGAACTCTTTCTTTTTGCTTATTTCTCATTTTCAAATTTTTTGCAGTGATTATATAGTACTTTAGGTCTCCATTAAAAAAAAAAGGAAGACTTAAAAATAGTATTAAAATAATATTAACTTTAAAAGACCTAGACTTTAATCCAGCCTTGGCCCTTACTAGTCAAGGGACTTTAGCTAGTAAGCCCTTGGACTCACTTTTCCCATCTGTACAATAGGATGTATGAACACTCAGCTCCTAGGGTTGTCATGAGGACTAGATGACACATTGCTACCTGGTTCAGTTCCTGGCACCTGTAGGCTCTCAGCCATTATTAATGCTCTCCTCCTTTCTGTCCCATATATCTTAGATGGACCCTGATTCTCACTTAGAAATAAATGGAGCAGGGAGTGGAGAAAAGGGGGAAGTAGACAGCAGAGAGGCCTTGAACATGTCCTGCTCTCGTGTGAGCCTCGAATTTCTGAGGCTGGAGGAACTTCTTTCTCCTCACTGGCAAACTCTAGTGAGTTGGATCCCCACTAGTTGGATTCCAGTTAACTGAGGGCATATCATGTAATTTAATCTTGAGTATGTAGAAACAACTACGTAGGGTCTTGCCTAACATAGACCAGAGGCCAGCTTGAAAAACTCTTGAGGCTTGAAACCTTAGGGCACATACAATGAATGCCTGTTGTGATAGATCAGCTCTAGATTGTGGCTGTAGTAGACTTTTGGTGCAATAACATCAAGAATGCAGAATTTTATATGTGCATATGTATGTGTCATATACATACATAAACACGTACATATATATTTTTACAGGGCCACCATATGTGATAAAACAGTGACCTAGATTCTCCCTCAGGCACACGGGATCTTTAGTAGGCCATAAATAGTGATACTCAATCCACATAACCACTATCATTCCCCTTTAGTAATTTGGCAGGGTCCCTGCAGTATATACAGGCTCTATGGTACTTTCCGAAACGCACCAAAAAAATTCTCTGTTCATCCTCAAATCTAGTAATTCTATCAACTAGCTTATGAAGAGCTGCCTCAGTAATCCACATTTAATGACCTTAGCCACCAGACAGCTGTCTTGGGAATTAAAGTCTCTTGTGAACAGAGTATCCTGAGGTTCTAAACTTCAGTATAATGGAAACGTGTCCTATTTCCCCCCAGCAGTAGGATGTGGAGAAGATGCCCGGCTTGGTGTCTTCTCCTTGGGCTCACACTCCTCACCCCAACTTTTGTGAGCAGTGACCGTAACAGGCAGTGGGACTTATCAGATGACCCCCCCCCCACCTCCACTGGACAGTCAGTGGATGTCAGCTGGGGCTGAGCTCTGGGCCTCAGTTCATCTGTGAGATCATGGGGATGTTGCCTGACATGGTCAGAGAAAGGGCTCTCTGATCTCTAAGGCCTCGTGGGACTCCGAAGTAGTGAAGGAGAAAAGGTTTTCAAGATGGAAACCAACCTTTACTAAGCACCTGAAGTACCGAGTTTCCCAGGGGCAGGTCCTGCCTGTGAAGGAGATATGCTTGGTACCATTTTATAGATGAGGAAACCCAGTTCAAGAGACTGGGTAGCCTGCCCACGTTCACAAGGTGGGAAGTAGAGTCCAGGTTTTGGGCCTGATGGCAGCCACTTCAAATGCCCTTTTTTTTTTTTTTTTTACACCTTTGTCTACTTCCCCACCTCCCTCAGTGGAATCCTTTGGAACCTAATTTGCACTCTCACACCCGCCATGTTTCTACAGAAAAATCTATACAGGTATCATTTCGACTCTTCCCTCCACCTGCTGAGCTCTGCCGACTCTGTGAACTCCCAACTACCACCTCTCTTCTCTCTCTCCTCTGCTTCTCATTTATTCTGGCTCTCACTTTTTACACCTACCAGATTATTCTTCCTAAATAATTGTTGAGCGTGTTATTCCTCATTAAAAACTTTTCATGGCTCCGCACTGCCTATAGGATAGAGCCTGGCATTTTAGGAGCTTTACCTCCAGCCATAACCTGTGTTTCCAGGTATTTCTCCTCCTGCTGCTCTTCATACAGAAGGGATATTAGCTAGTCTTCCACACACACATCGGATTCTCAACCTTCATAGCTGCACTTTTGGCAGGGATGGGCTTTCTATCATCTTCTCAACCTTTTATCCACTTAACTACTAATTTTTGAGAACTTACTATGGGCCAAGCACTGTATTGGAATCCAGGAACACAGCAGTGAATCAAACAAACAGAAAGCCCTTCCTTCAAAGAATTTACAACCTAGTACAAGGAGAGAGTCAATAATCGACATATTGAATAAGTAAATTATATAGTATGTTAGAAGGCAACAGTTGCTATTTAAGAAGGAAGAAGAAAGAAATATGCAGGAAGGGAAGGAGAATTAGAAATGGCACCAGTGGAGGGGGAGCAAGGAAAAGCTTAAATGTGCTTTTTTTTTTAAGTTTATTTATTTATTTTGAGAGAGAGGCAGCGCAAGTGGGTGAAGGGCAGAGAGAGAGAGAGGGAGAGAAAGGATCCCAAGCAGGCTCCGCACTGTCAGCACAGAGCCCGGTGAGGGACTTGAACTCACAAACTGTGAGATCATGACCTGAACCAAAACCAATAATTGGACGCTGAACTGACTGGGCCACCCGGGCTCCCCAGGAAGTTTTAAACAGGATGGCCAGAGGAAGCCTCACTGGGAAGGTGGTATGTGAGAAAAGACTTGAAGGAGGTACAAGAGTGAGCCATGCCATGTCTGGGGTAAAAGTGATCCAGACAGGTGGACCACCAGGGTGAAAGTCTAGGTTGACAATGTCTAGAGCACTGGGGTAGGGGGAGCTTCTGGCCAAGACGGAGGAGTAACAGGAACTGGATTTACCCTCTTGCCTTAAGCAGCTAACAAACCGGTGAAATCATGTGTGACAACAGTTTTCTGACACTGGATTACAGACAGCAGAGGAGAGTGACTCCTGAGAGAAGGGACACAGAGGACGTGAGCCTTCGGATTGCCCAGCTTACTGCCTGGAGGGTTTCCAGGCGGCAGCACAGGAAGGACGGCCCACACAGAGCCCCGCAGTCCACCAGGTTGACAATGTGAATGGAGACAGAGTTGAAAATTTGAATTAAGAGAAACCAAGGAGGCTAGAATTTGCAGGCAGAGTAGCGGAAGGGAGAGAGCCACATGAGAGGGGAGGGCGGCAGAGCTTCAAGGGGCTGCTTCAAGTCTTCAGCTGTGGACTGTCAGCACCTGCTGATGTAGTGAGGGAACCGCCTGAGACTAGAGAAAGCACGAGCAGAAAGGAACAGGCAGAAGGATCCTCGGAGCTCATGCAGGGCCAGGAACCATCCATGTTCACACCAGCCAGGGTGGGAAACCTTCATAGCGCACGGGGAGATCCTCAGAAGGTTACTGTCTCAGCAGTTGGGGTAAAATCAGCCCTAGACTAACGGTGGCTCTGGTCCCAGCTGACAAAGCTTAGAAGCAAGCCTCAGAAAGGTCAAGCTCATTTCAAGTAACTTAATGAGGTCCCAGACAAAGCTTTAGAACATTTAAAGGGATTTTAAAAATATCTAGCACCCAACGAGGGGTCTGATGTCTAATAAAAAAATTATCAAGCAGGCAAAGAAGCTGGAGTGTGTGGGAAATGCAGGGAGGCCACTGTAGCCGGAATGGTGTCAGTGAGGGGAGAAGCACAGACACCATCAGGGAAATCAGAGGCCATATTTTATGGGTCCTAGGAAGCTCTTGGCTAACTGAGTAGTCAGGAGATGTTTTCTTTCTTGCCTCCCCTACCAGAGGGAAAAGTGCCCCTGCTTTGTTCCAGACTCCCTGGGCACCATGGAGCCATTGGCCTATCCCTTGCAAGGTAGCCTTGAGCGCTCACCTGCCCACTACCAGCCCTCACACTGTACTCCCCAGAGTATGGGTTCAACGCAGAAGCAGGAAGAAGAGGAGAGTATGGAAACAAAGGAAGTACTGAAAGAAGGACATTTCCCATTGGGGACAATAAAGGGCCTGGGGACCTGCTTCAGTCCCGCCTTCCAGTCTCAGATCCAGCCCCTCAAAGATGTGTGACCTTGGAAAATCTTCCTGACCACCATCACCTGTTTGCTTGTTTGATTAAAATTAATAATTGAGTGCCACCTACTTCTAAAGAGAGTTTGAGGCACCTTTCGATTACAGGCATATACACAGCAAGGCCATTGAAACAGAAGTCAAAAATTTTAAATCATACAATGTGAGGGCGAAATATATTTCAAAAACCTAGGCTGGTATAGTGAACTTAATGACGAATTTAAATGAACTGGCTGCCAAGTGATAAAGAGAACGGAACCTCATTTTCTTCATGTGCAAAATGGGATTAATGAGCTCTGCCCAGCCTACCCCAGAGAGATGCCATGAGGATCATCAAGGCTGTGGATGAGAATGTGTCACTCAGGACTCTTCTGGCACAAGTAATAGAAAACCGTCCCTCCCCAAAGATACCGGTGAAGTCCAGGATGAGGCTTCTCCATCTCTCCTCTCTGGGGCTGCTTTCTCCTCTGCCAGTGCCATTCTCAGCCTCTGCACACACAGTTGCTTCTGAATCCCACATCACAGCACCAAGTCCAGCAAGACAGGGAACCTGTTTCCCCGGTAATGCCAACAAAATCCCTGGAAGTGAGTCCTCTGTGCTTGATTGGCTGACTTGGGTCATGCGCCCATACCTGAACCAATCACTGTAACTAGAAGGCTGCACTGATTGGCTTAGTCTAAGTCATGTGATTCAGCCCTGCATAGAGTTAAGTTTCATGAAACTTCAACAAGTCAGAGTGGGGCCAGGTGGATCTCTGGGTGGCTTTTGTCTCTTCTCTGTCTCTCCTCCAACAGATCCATTCTCTGCCCTTCTCTGTGCCCTGGGAAGCTGTTGCCATGGTCGACATTACCCGGGATCCTTTGTCCTCGGGGTTTCTGGCTGGATTTAGCCAGTGGGGAGTGCAGACAGGAGATTGAAAGCCACCGAGGAGAGAGAGAGGTCAGGGGGCAGCCCCCAGCCTTGCTTTCGTATCTCTTGAAATAGCTGTGCCCTCCCTCCAAGGCTATGGCTTCTCTGCCTCCCACTCTTGTGAAGTTCTGAGGACACTATTTCTTCCCTTGCTCCTCTGTTCCAAGGCATATAACAGCTCCTGCCATTGTTAGTCTATGGGCACAATGCTGTCTTGTGTCTGTTCCTTAATCTGTTCCCTCACTCTATAGTAGTCCTTAATAAAGTATCTTCCTTGGAACCATCCAGGGTGAATTCTCTTACTTCCTGTGACCCTGTATTTGATATCTATTGCTTCATAACAAATTATCCCAAAGCATAGTAACTTAAAGCAACAATAAAGATTTATTATCTCACATAGTGTCTGTGGGTCAGGAATTCAGGAGTGATTTAGCTGGAAGGTTCTGGCTTGGGGTCTTTAATATATGTAATTGCAGGCAGGATGGGACTAAAGTCATCTTCAGGCTTCCTGAGGGTGGAGATTTGCTTCCAAGATAGCTCCCTGCCATGGCTGGCTTACTAATGGTGGCTATTGGTGGACTTAGTTCCTCACCACATGGACCTCTCCATATGGCTGCTTGGGTGTCCTCATCACGTGGTGGCCAGCTTCCACCAGCATGAGTAATCCAAGAGAAAGCAAGGCTAAGGCTGCAGTGTCTTTATATGATCTAGTTTTGAAACCACACTCTGCCATTTCTGTAATATCCTACTGGTTACACAGACCAGCCCTGTTCAATGTGGGAGGAGACTGTACAGGGTGTGAATACCAGTAGGGGAGAATCATTGGAGCCATCTTAGAGTGTGGCTATCACAGCCCCTGAAAACATCATCTCTAAATTGAAATCAGGGTACTATTATCATTCAAATGGGGATCAGTTGGTGATCAAGAAAAATGTCCGCTACAAAATGTTCGACAGCTATAAACCAGGTGCAAATCCTCTTGATAATAAGGAATTATGTCTCAAATTCACCAGCTGGACCCATAAGTTGAACAGGGGTCTCAGAAGAGCCCCTCAAGCCTAGGCCAGAAGTGGAAGGGAAGAGAGAACCCATCTTAAGCAAAAACATTCCTCCATTTATCTTTCGGAGCTTCAGCTGGCCCCACTCCAGCTCTGAAAACAGCTTCAGACACCCACCTCATCCATGCCTGGCATTCCACAGCCATCATTCTGTTTCTGCTGCTAGAAGTAGCTTCCTGACCCCCCTAAGCCTGAGTCCACCTCAGTAGGTGGGGCCACCAACATCTGCCCTTCCCTCCCTTTCTGGTTTTGCCCCTGCTGACTCCTCTTTCCTTCCCAGGAGAATTGGTGGAAGATTTTTTTAAATGATGGAAGATTTTTAGGCTTAGCCCATGAAGCCAAGTGAATAGTCCCCAAACCCCATATGGAGCCATCTGGGTTTCTAATGGGGGAGCTGAGCCAAGAGGGAGAATGGGTTCTCAATCAGGCGCCTTCCTGCCAGCCCAGCCCGCTCTTTCCAAGGTAGGAGGTGGGACTGGTGACTCATCGGGACTGAGCTGAGGGCCACCAGGGCTGGGAGGAGCCTAGGAGACTGCCACATACATATGCCCTCACGTGTGTACACACATGCACATACACATGGAAGCTCCATCTCTCAGTTCAGGGATGACCAACCTCAGGATTTCTTCACATTCCTGCAGGCTTGTGCTCTCATGGTTCTGCTTGTGTTGAATTCATTCAGGATTTGGACCAGCCCATGATCCCTGAGGTTTTCCTCAGCTCTGGGCCCCATTGACCCATGCAGGAAATTCAGACCCCTCCTCCGTTATGACAGCCACACAAAACAAGAACAAACGGCCCTGAAAGCCATCCCCTTTACAAGGACTTGTGAGGGGTTCCAGTGAAGGTTTGGGGCTCAAGCAGAGAGGGTTTGTACCAGAGAATATAATTTGAATGACTTTGAGTTGGACCTTACTTACTCCTGACCTTGTACCTGCTCGCCACCCTCCCCGTCTTAGGGGCCATTTCCTTCGTGGTGGTCTCTCCGGGCCTCCCACCCCTCTTGGGCCTCCTTCTCTGCCGAGAAAATAGCTCCTTCTGTTCCCCTCGCTGACATTCTTCTTTTCTACCCAGGAGGCTAATCAAGGTTCCTTCCTAACCAAGATCATTTCCTCCTAGGAGAAATTCTGGGCCCAGCTTTCAGATAATATGAACTTTATCTCCTTACACACTAGGAAACTACTCCTAGGAGACTAGGAGACCGAAGTAATTAGGGGATAGAACCCAGGCGGCCGCCTCCCAGCAGAGTGCCCTTTTTGAGTTACCTGTCCATGAGCTCCACAGTCCTGCCCATTTTTCCCATAACCTTACTCTGCAGCGCACTCCTCTCTCTGCCCGGCCACCCTGCAGCTCAAGCCCGCTGCCCTTGCATCTGGACCACTGCTGCACCAGCTGCCTTGTCTGAGCCCTGCCCCACCCCCTCCAGGCCAGTCTGCAGCCCACCCTGGCCGAAAGTGAAGATTCTGACAGATTGCAAATTGCATGTCTCAGACTTTCAGGTCGGCTGGTCAGCAGTTTGGTTTTCCTGGTGGAGACTAATCTATTTAACAAAAATAGAACATACAGTAAAGCAAAATTAAGTATTTCTAATCGTGGGGATGCTTGCATCTGCAAATGACCAGGAAAGAAGAGAGGTTGGGGCTGGGGGCAAAAAGCCTGGAGGAGGGTCTCATGGTGTGTGACTTTAGAGCTACAGGACTCAGCTAGCCATCCCGGAAGCTGGGCAAAGACCCCACTCACTGGCTGGGGCAGCTCCCTTCTGCTGACTGTGCAGGTAAGGAAGGAGTGCACCACCATCTGTCTGCCAAACCAGAAAGCCATTCTTCACGTCGCCTTCCCCAGCCCTCAAATGCGGCATCTCTAAGCCCTGTGGATTCCACCTCCTTCCCATCTTTTGAATTATGGACTCTTCTACAGCTCTGTCACCCTCATCTCTCACCTGGATTTCACACAGCTTCCAACAGGCTTCCTTGCATCCAGTCCCCTACCTCATGCCCGTCCATTTTCCACACAACACCAAAGTAGCTTTTTTTCCTCCAGCTTTATTGAGCCATAATTGATAAATAGGATTTTTATATACTTGAGGAGTACTCCTTGATGATTTGATATACAAATACATTGCCAAGTGATCACAACAATCAAGCTAATTAACATACCCATCACCTTGCTCTTTTCTTTTTCTTTTCTTTTTTCTTTTTTCTTTTTTCTTTTCTTTTCTTTTCTTTCTCTTTCTTTCCTTCCTTCCTTCCTTCCTTCCTTCCTTCCTTCCTTCCTCCCTCCCTCCCTCCCTCCCTCCCTCCCTTTCTTGCAACAAGAACACGTAAGATCTACCCGCTGCATTTTTCAAATAAAGAATACGATATTGTTATGTGCAGTCACCATGTTGTGCATTAGATCCCCAGAACTTACTCATTGTGCATAACTGAAAGTTTGTACTCTTCGACCAACATCTCCCCATTTCTCCTTCCTTCCAGCCCCTTGCAATCACCATTCTACTCTCTGTTTCTATAAGTTTGACTATTGTAGATTCTACACAGAAGTGATACAAGACAGTATTTGTGTTTCTGGATCTTGCTTATTTCATTTAGCATGATGTCCTCCAGGTCCATCCATGTGGTCACAAATGAGAGGATTTCCTTCTTGTTAAAGAGGGTGTTGGACTTGTTACTTCCTGGTTTATAATAACCTTTCTGTGGCCCCCATTTGCAACATGAGGTCCAAAGCCCTGCCTGATGTGGGCTCTTGCCATCCTTGCCTCCACCAACCTCCCTGCCCCTTGCATACCACCCGCAAGCCACCTTGCCCTTCCTTCTGGTCCTTCATAGAGCCAAGCTCTCTCTTGCTTCCAGGCCTCGGCATATACTTTTCCCTCTGCCTAGAACATTCCTCTCTCATCCTCTTTGCCCAGCTAACTCACACTCATCCTTTTCTGTCCCCTCCATGCCCTTCCTTGAGAGAGTGCCCTTCCTTTTGTGCTCATACCTCTGTACCCACCCTCTCCTGCCTTGTAAGTATCTCTCTCTCTCTCTCTTTTTTGCCTGTCACCTTCGTTAGACTGGGAGCTTCTAGAAGACTAGGACCTTGTGGCTTAATCATTGCATTTCCCCAGGGTCTAGCATAAGCATGCACTGTCCCAGAGTAAGCTCTCAACAGACACAACATATAGCAACTGCTCCCTCATTTTCTGTGAGGAAACTGAGGCTGAGAGGAGGGAGCATAATTATGGGCAAACAGGGGCTGGTGACAACCCTAGAACTAGAACCCTGAACCTCCCCCTCTGAGCCCAGAGCCCCTTCTGGCTTAATTGTTCAGAAACAGTCTCAGCAAATGTCATTCGGCCCAGGGAACACAGACCCCCAACCCGACAGATTGCAGGGGTATCTGGATCTCCCAACCTGTGATAACCTTTGGGTCTTCACCTCTGCTTGGGCTGCTCATCTCTCTCTGTCCAGAGCTGAGCGGAGCCGCGCAGTGTGGGAGCTGAAACGACAGATAAGCAGTACACGTCCCTTCTCTCCAGCTCTTCCCGCTCTGTTCTGAAGCCCCCTGCCCCATTTCTGAGAACAGATTGTCACCCACCCCTTGTGCAGGTAAAGACTAAGCATTTGGGGGGCGCCTGGGTGGCTCTGTCAGTTAAGTGTCCGACACTTGGTTTCAGCTCGGGTCATGATCTCGTGGTTCGGGAGATTGAGCCCTGTGTTGGGCTCTGTGCTAACAGTGTGGAAGCTGCTTGGGATTCTCTCTCCCTCTCTACCCCTCCCCTTGCTCATGCTCTCTCTCTCTCTCTCCCTCCCAAAATAAATAAACTTAAAAAACAAAAACAAAAACCTAAGCATTTTGCATTCCTCCTCACATTTTTACTGTGGAAGCCTGAGAGGACTGGCCTGGCCACCAATGGGCTGGAGCCGGATCCTACAGTCTCCCAAGAGAGCCAAGAGCCATTTATTAAATTATCAAGAATTGATGGACCAGTTGTTAAATGGTTGAGAGCTGGAAATCTGCCTTGGTGGGAGTATTTACACCATAGAAATTCCCAAACACTACAAACCAGGACCCTCCCCCAAAGAGCCCATTGTTAAACATTTATCAACACATCTCTGACTAGCTATCTTCCTTCCCCCTACCTACCACCTACTCTACCCCTGCTCCCTCCCCTCAACCAAGGCTGCTTGGGACTCACTCTGATCCCTTGCAAAGAGCTCATTTTCAAATCAGTGACCAGTTCTTGCACAAGGGGCAGGGTAGAATGTAGTTAGAAGCATAAGCTTAAAGTCAGACAAATCTAGAGTGAATCCCAGTCCTGCCTACAAGTCGCGTGACCCCAGGCAGATTTCTTACCCTCTCAGCACCTCCATTTCCTCATCTGTAAAATAGAGATAATAATAACACACAGTGCATCCGACTGGGGTTGTTGTTGAGAATTGATTAATGAGGAATAACCCCAGAAAAAAAAAATCTCAGATATTATACACAAATGTTTCAGTGGAGCTAAAAATAACTTAAAGAATGTTATCTCTGCGTGTTCTGCAGAGGGAAACCTGAGAACAGAGCTGAGAAAGGACTTGTCCCAGGTACACTTCCTAGAAAATGGCAGAGCACAGCCTGCTTCTGTGTCTTCAGACCCCTTGTTGGTTGCTCTTTCCATTATTCCAAGTTGAGGGGGAAATGTGCTATGCTTGCATACATCTCTGGCTCTTATTCACAAAAACTCAAAGCTGTCAGTAAAAATTAATCTATTCCAAGAGGGAGTATTATTTTGTTGGTGATGATGTTGCTATTTTTGCCTGCAAAAAAAAAAATGTGCCTTCTTATAACATCTTTTCAAAAAAACTTTTCAGTAAAGTTTTCCTGTTATGAGAATAATACATACGCATCATAGGATAGTGGAAAATATTGAAATGTAAAAGGAAGAAAAAGCCATAATCACACAACCTAAAACCAACGAGCGTTTAACATTTTTATTTGGTAGGAGTGATTTTTACATAGTTGTGAGTATACTATAAATATGATTTTTACCCTTTTTTTACTCACACTGTGTTATTAGGATAAATAACACCAGCTGCTATAACAAAGATATCTCAGAATCTTAGTGGATTGACACAGTAAAAATTGATTTCTCTAATATGCAAAGTCCAAAATGGATGTTTCTGGTTGGTGAAAAGCCTTTCCATATGACGATTCATGAACCCAGGCTCTTCCATCTCGGGTCCCCTCTGTTCCTTAGGCCTCAGAGTTCACTTTTCAGTGAATCCAGTTGGCAGATGGGGGCAGTGAAGGAGCATGAAGGACATTATGGGAGGTTTTTACGAGCCAAATCTGGCACACCGTATGCCACTTCTACCCACATCCCATTGGCTGGAACTATCACATGGTCACACACCTAACTATAAAGGGGGTTAGAAAGTGCAATTTAACCATGTGCCCAAGAGGAAAAGAAAATGGATTTGGTGAACAACTGGCCATTGTCTGGCACAATCACAAATCACTTTTTCCACTTTGCAAATAACTTTTTTGCAACGTTTGTAACAGAATGCTCAAGTGTGTGTAATTCAGATCGGCGCCCCTGGCATTCAGAATTGAGCTCAGCATCCCTGATACAGCCTGTAAGGTTCCACATGACCTTGCACCTCTCTGCCTTGCCAATCACATTCCCTGCTCATCTCCTCCTCAGGTGCCTCTTTCGGCTCCACCGGGATCTTCAGCAACTCTTGTTTCTCATCCTGTCTCCTTCCTTGGGAACTTCGCACTTGCAATCCCTCTTCCCAGGACCCTCTCTCCCTCACTCTTAGCTAACTCCTTCAGATCTTGGCACAAATGCCGCCTCTCCAGAAAAGCCCTCCTTGACCCCCACTCTAAGTTAGGTTCTTGCTGTAGTTCTCTCTTGTAGCACCCTGTTCTTTTCCTTCCTCTCACTTAGTGTAGTTTGTGAATACATATTTATCAGTGCATTCACTGTTCAATGTCTACATTTCCCGCCACACTACAAAATCCACGCGATCTAGGACGGTGTTGACATTGCTCACCCTTCCTCAGGTGCCTGTCTAGCACGTGCCCAACAGGTGTTAGGTGGTAGTTGATTGAATGCATGTTATCATAACATCTCATAACGTGTCCATCACAGTTTACTTGGCGCTTGTTCTGTTATGTGGGCATTCTGTTCATTTCTGATATTTTGCTATTCTAAACAAGCCTGACTCTTGCATTGTAACTGGAAGGAAAGGATTTGGTCCTGCTTCTCTTGGCCCATCCACCCAACCATCTTCTCTTCATCTCTCTCCTCTCCCCTGCGCCCAGCCCTGCCTTAGGCTCGCTAGCTTTGTGACTGATCACCATTGGAACCCTTTGGACCATCAGATCACGGTCCCTCAGAAGGGTGGCTGTGGGACAGGCCACACCTCCCATCCTGCCCCTCCTCTTAGTTTCCTGCACACCCACTGCCCAAAACTCAATAGATTCATCAAACTTTTCTCCAGGCTTGGACCTATAAAAAGCATTTTCATGTAAGAAAAGTAGTTCAAATAGAATGCAAAATATGACTTATATTAGTCTAAGGCACAGGCAGAAAAAAAGTATTTTTCACCTTTGTAGAGCACGTGGGTAGACATGCACAATTGTTTGATATTTCTCTTTTAATCGGCTGTCCTTTGGAAAACAGAAGGCACCTTCTTCAAGCCTACATGATGAGCAACTCTATGCCTTTTTAAAAATTGTTTTAATGTTTATTTATTTTTGAGAGAGAGAGAGACAGACAGAGTGTAAGTGGAGGAGGGGCAGAGAGAGAGGGAGACACAGAATCCGAAGCAGGCTCCAGGCTCTGAGCTGTCAGCACAGAGTCTGACACGGGACTCGAATCTATAAACTGGGAGATCATGACCTGAGCCGAAGTCAGACGCTTAACTAATTGAGCCACCCCAGTGCCCCAGCACCTCTACCCTTGATGGAAAATCTGACCAGCATTCAAGCCCCAGTATTTTCTCCAAGTCCTCATGGTTCATTTGAAACCAGCGTTGTCCTGGTTGGAGGGCTGGCAGCAGAACAGTCCAAGGTGGGCTTGGATCATCTACGCAGACAGCAGTGCGCTGACCAGGATCTCCTGTCCCCCTTCGGTTTCCAACTCCTTAGAGATTCTGCTGCCTGTGTGACATGTCAGGGCACATCTTGTTCCCTCAAAGCACAGATCAAGGGGCGCCTGGGTGGCGCAGTCGGTTAAGCGTCCGACTTCAGCCAGGTCACGATCTCACGGTCCGGGAGTTCGAGCCCCGCGTCAGGCTCTGGGCTGATGGCTCAGAGCCTGGAGCCTGTTTCCGATTCTGTGTCTCCCTCTCTCTCTGCCCCTCCCCCGTTCATGCTCTGTCTCTCTCTGTCCCAAAAATAAATAAACGTTGAAAAAAAAAAAACTTTAAAAAAAAAAAAAAAAGCACAGATCAAGCAGTCAGATGAGCATGCTTGTTCACACCTCCCAGAGACCAATCAACTGCCAGGGACAAGAGTGTAGTTAGGGTCATATTAAAGATGGAAATTCTTCCCTAAATGCACATGACCTGCAGAAACTATGCCCCTTAGTGAGCCCGGGGCTCCAGGGGGTTAGGCTGAGATGAGCAAGTCTTCATTCTGTCCAGCCTCCAGCTCCAGCCCGACATCAGATCGTGTCTGGGGCTGGGCATCCCTAGCCCCTGCTGTGAAATTGAAAGCAACCAAAAAGAAAGAAAAGAAGAAAGAAAGAAAGAAAGAAAGAAAGAAAGAAAGAAAGAAAGAAAGAAAGAGAAAGAAAAAAGAGTTCCAATGTAGGACTTGACCCATACAATTCATAAACTGCTGTTGGAACAAAAAAAAATTTTTTTTTTTTTTTTTTGCAGAAGAGAGCAAGCGAGAATGCAATTGGGGGAGAGGGGCAGAGGGAGAGAGAGAGAGAATCTCAAGTACTCAGTGTGGAGCTGGACGCAGGGCTCGATCCCATGACCCTCGCATCATGACCTGAGCCCAGACTCAAGAGTTGGGCTCAACCACCTGAGCCACCCAGGCGCTCCTGGAGTAAACCTCCCTCACTTAGTAGTGACACATTAAAGGTGAACAATGGAAACAATTAATTTTTCTAAGACGAAGCTGCCGAATCCTGCTGGCTACTGGAATCCTTAGTGTACATTTCATTCACCACTGATTTTCCTGGGGGTTCTGAACTGACACCAGGTGAAATTCTGCTAACTCCAATTCCCTGGAAGAATTATGAGTTACCCTTTATGTGCAGCAGCCCTGTGTTATACCTTTTTCATAAATACCTTCCCTAATTCTCACAAACAATCTTGACGAGTAGGTATTGCACTTCCTATTTTTCAAATAGGAGAATTGATGCTCAGAAACACTCAGTGACTCTTCGGGGTCACACTGGGGGCAGTGTTGACTCTTGTCTGGTGAATGCTGAAAGGGAAGTTTTTTCCATGTGTTATCCTGTGCATTCTGAAGATTTCTCCAACAAAGAAATGCATCTTTATTGCTCCCGATTCAACCTGAACTGTTTGTTTGGATCAACTTTTATGAAACAGACTGTTTTCTTTGACATTAGCAACATCTCTTTCAGGAAGAAAAAAAAATTCCTTGTAAATGATCCACTTGGTGGCTTTACTTCCATTATTTTATTTGCATTCCAAATCTGCTCTGTGGTCATTCTTTATGAACTCCTCAGAAGTTAGACTCCATTATCAATCAGCATGCCGTCAAGAAAACAGAAACCACTTCAGGCATTTCAGAGGGAGATTTAATACAGGGAACCGGTTACAACTTTGTTGAAAAGGATGGAGGAGCAAAACAGGAAGGTGCTGTCCCTGGAGATAAGTATTTACAGAAACTACTAAGCCCCTTGGGCTGCAGGAACAGAAGGGATATGGTATTAGCACTGCCTCTGAAATGCACAAAGTGATCTCTATTTTCTAGACTGCATGCTGATTGATAATGGATTCTAACTTCTGAGGAGTTTTAAGAATGACCCCAGAGCAGATTAGGAATGCAAATAAAATAATGGGGACCCAAGGACACTGGCCTCTGAGGCTCTTGCTGCTGCTGTTTCTGCTACTGTGGGGACCCCACCACTGGCCACTGAGCAGTCAGCTCAGAGCCCCCTTGCCCCCCGCTGCCAGTTCAGGGATGCTGGGGTCCACAGACACCTGCAGTCACTCAGAACTCCTGCTGCTACAGCCAAAGCAGGAAAAATATAGCTTTTCCCTTATGCATACTTTCTAATCTCTCGTGAATGCCTCTCATTAGCAGAACCTAAATGGAAACCAGCTGGCAGGAGATGGTGGGGAATGTGGTTTCGGACTTTGGGTCCCTGCAGCACAGAGGAGGATATAGACTGTGAGCCACCAGACAGAACTCGGCCACCATGCCAGCCAGAGCTACCCAACTCCGTTGCTTTGGAATGCAGCACGTCACAGGAACTGGTCTCGAGTGCACGTGATGATCCTCAGTTATAGCCTTGGGATCACACACGACGAAAGCTTAAAGAGAGTCACGGCGTTTATATAGACATAAAGAATATGTGTGTGGGGAGAAGAGCAAGACAAATCCCTGCTCAAGCTGTGCTTTAAGAAAGGCAAAGCCAGCCCAGCCTCCTGGCTGAAATGCCAGGCCACAGTGAGGCTGAAGCAAGGGCTTTACTCAGAACCCATCGCCTCTGTTCCCACCGTCTTCTCATGCAGGCTCCTTCAGGATGCAAGAAAGACATAGTCCCCATGACCTTTGGTGGCAGGTGTCTTAGGTCGGGTTGCCCAGGAAACAGATTCTGAGACAAAGATCTGCATACAGGAAGTTGATCAGAAACCAAACCTGGGAGGGAGGAAGTGAAGCAGGATTGGGCAAAGGGACAAGTTGAAATTGATCAGCTGTAACCATGACCTCAGCCATCCCATGGGGGCTTCTGGATGCCATGCTCCTTCACAGTTGCCCAGAATTGATGAAGGGGGTAGAACTGTGTCCCTTCACATTGACCATTGGATGTCGGCTGCCCCCCAGGGAGGGGGCATGACTGCCATTGGCACAGCTCCATTGGGGTGCTGGGCAACTCAGCAGTAGCCAGGATGCCTGACAGCTGGGGAAATGAGTGCCTTCTTCCCAAGGGGGCACTAGGACAGTACTTCGTAGTGTCGACCCAGACAGAAGGCACGTGGGAGTCCACTACTGTTCAGGCCACAATGTCCAGCCACCCTGGTGGTGCACTCTGAGCTGGCAAGAGAGAGAATCGGGTCCTCATGCTAGCCTGAGCCACTGTCACCACACACCGCGATGACCGGCTGCCAGAGCCCAAGTTTCTCTGTGTCCTTGTTTCCATACTACCATCCATTCTCTATCCAGCTGCCAGATCGATCTGCTCAACCCTTACATCAGATCACAGTACAGCTTTGCTCAGCCTCCCCACACCCGGGGCTCTTCCCTGTGCTTAAAATCCCCTCCAGAGCCTTCCATGGCCTCCAGGTCGGATGTGACCTGGCCCTGCCTACCTACCCGCTCCCTCGCTGTGCTCCCCCACCCTGGCCCTTTCTGTTCCCGCCCTGATTCTGCCCTTCCCCTGGAGCATCTCCCTCTTGTCTTGCAGCCTTCAGCTCTTCTAGAAGCTCTTCAGTGAGGTCTTTCCTAACTGTGCAGTAGACCTCTGCTCTCGCCCAGCCACTTCCTCTTATTTTCTTCATGGCGCTCTTCACTAACTAAAGTCATCTTGTTCATTTAGTGGCAAACTTGTTTTATTTGTCTCTCCTAATCAAATATAAATCTCTCCAAGGATAGGAATCAGCACCTAGAAGCTAAGAACCTGGCCCAGAATAGGCAAACATTTGTGGAAAGACACCTATTGGACAGAATTTCGTGAAAATCACCTGATTGGTGTGTGGGCTTCCTTGTGTCCATGTGTTCTTGTGTCTTATTGACATTGACTTGGCTGGGATAGTGCCCCCCGCCCCCGTCAGCCATGGGCAGGGTAACACAACTGGCTTTAGTGGTCAGACCCAACATGTGCCATGGTAACTCCTTCAGGAAAGAATCAGATGGCACATCTTCCTCAGAAGGGGGCTTCATGGAGCTTCCTGGCTTCTTCTCTGCACAGACCCTCTAAATAGCCCGTTATGTATCTGTGTGTTCTACACCACCCATTGGCTCATGTGGTTGGAGAACTCAGTCACTTGGGGGCTGACGTTTCTGAGAGGTGAGGACACCTTGGACCCAGATCCAACAGTTTATCCCTTTGACAGATGGAATCATATGCTATGGAAAATCCTTGCCTATGGGTTGGAAAGCTTCCTGGTACTTTAAATCTTTTTTATTAAAGCTCTCTGCTATTAAACATCTTTCAATAAGAATTACTACTGCTATTTACTGAGCACCTGCTGTAGGTCAGGAGCTGTGCTAGGTCCATAGCTCCGTGCTCAGGAATTTGCCCGAGGGGGCCTGTCCAGGTTTGTGATACTTGGACACTGGCCTCCTTCCATTGCATTACCTGAGACAGAAGGAGGAGCTACTGTTAGTAAAAATAGTTGTTGTGAAAAAAAACTAAAATGTGACAGCTCTTCAAAGATGGAGTAATTAGTTTTGTTTACAAAGTAAAGGGAGGTTCTCATCCCTACCTCATACTCCAATCGAGTGTCATTCTGTCCAAGTTTCGAAGACCATTTCAGTATATACTTTTTCATTTAACTAATAAAGATTCTGCAGCTATATTAAAAGCTGTAAGTCATCAAGACAGTATAGTACTGGCACAAAAACAGACACATGGATCAATGGAACAGAATAGAAAACCCAGAAATGGACCCACAACTCCTATATGGTCCACTAGTCTTCAACAAAGCAAGAAAGAATATCCAATGGAGAAAAAGACAGTCTCTTCAACAAATGGTGCTGGAAAAATTGAATGGCTACATGCAGAAAAATGAACCTGGACCACTTTCTTACACCATACACAAAAATAAATGCAAAATGGATGAAAGACCTAAATGTGAGACAGGAAGCCATCAAAATCCTAGAGGAGAAAGCAGGCAGCAACCTCTTTGATCTCGGCCACAGCATCTTCTTACTAGACACATGGCTGAAGGCAAAGAGAACAAAAGTGAACATGAACTATTGGGACTTCATCAAGATAAAAAGCTTCTGTACAGCGAAGGAAACAATCAACAAAACTAAAAAACAACCAATGGAATGGGAGAAGATACTAGCAAATGACATAGCTGATAAAGGGTTAGTATCCAAAATCTATAAAGAACTTATCAAACTCAACACCCAAAAAACAAATAATCCATTAAGAAATGAGCAGAAGACATGAATAGACACTTTTCCAAAGAGACAGCCAGATGGCTAACAGACACATGAAAAGATGCTCAACATCACTCATCATCAGGGAAATACAAATCAAAACCACGATGAGATACCACCTCACACCTGTCAGAATGGCTGAAATTAGCAACACAAGAAAAACAACTTGGCGAGAATGGAGAAAGGGGAACCCTCCTGCACTGTTGGTGGGAATGCAAACTGGTGCAGCCACTCTGGAGAACAGTATGCAGGTTCCTCAAAAAGTTAAAAATAGAGCTACCATACAATCCAGCAATTGCACTGCTAGTTATTTACCCAAAGGATACAGAAATACAGATTTGAATGGTACAAGCACCCTGATGTTTATAGCAGCATTATCAACAATAGCCAAACTATGGAGAGAGCCCAATGTCCATTGACTGATAAAGGAATAAAGAAGATATATATGTATGTATGTATGTATGTATACATACATGTATATATACAAATGTATATATGTATATGACATGGTATTTGTCAGAAAAAGACAAATACCATTTCCCTCATATGTGGATTTTTAAATAATTTTTTATGTTTATTTTAAAAAATTTTTTAAATATTTGTTTATTTTTGAGAGAGAGAGACAGAGCACCAGCAGGGGAGGGACAGAGGAGACACAGAATCTGAAGCAGGCTCCAGGCTCTGAGCTGTCAGCACAGAGCCTGACGTGGAGCTCGAACCCACGAGCTGTGAGAGCATGACCTGAGCTGAAGTCAGACACTTAACCAACTGAGCCACCTAGTCACCCCTATGTTTATTTATTTTTGAGAGACAGAGCAAACACACGAGTGGAAGAAGGGCAGAGAGAGGGAGACAGAGGATTCGAAGTGGGCTCTGTGCTGACAGCAGAGAGCCCGATGCAAGCTGAAACTCACAAAATGTGAGATCATGATCTGAGCAGAAGTTGGACACTCAACCGACTAAGCCACCCAGGCGCCCCGAAATTTAAGAAACAAAACAGTTGAATATATGGGAAGGGGGGGGAAGAAAAAGAGAGAGAGAGAAACCATGAGAGACTTTTAATGATAGAGGGTTGATAGAGGGAGGTGGGTGGGGGATGGGCTAGATGGAGGATGGATATTAAGGAGGGCATTTGTTGGGATGAGCACTGAGTGTTGTATGTAAGTGATGAATCACTGAATTCTACTCCTGAAACCAATATTGCACTGTATGTTAACTAACTAGAATTTAAATACAATTTTTTTAAAAAGATTCTGCAAAATTTGTCCACATTTTATACCTACAAGTGTTTGGAGTTCTACAAAGCTTGGCAGGAGATGGGTAAGTTAGATCTCCACCTTTATCAAAACATGAAATGTCCTCTTGTCCACAATGTCTGCATCTTTCCCAGCTGTGCAAAGTGGTCTATTTGCATAAAAGTGATCCTTTCAGAAGATGTTCTGTGCTTTTCAATCATCCCTAGAAATAAAATCACAGCTCCTGTCTCACCTTACGCTGAAATGTTTTCACACTTCAGGGAATTACTTGCCATCACCTGAATATGGAATTCAGTTGGCATTAGTTTCAAAATGATACTACTTTCAGCTGTCTACAGGATTTCAAAAAGGTGTCAAAGTGGCCTTAGAAGGTGTTTCTCGTTCTGAGAACAGGTTGAGTGATTCTCTTTGTTGCAAAAGCCACAGGGCCTCAGACTTTGGGTTTCCACCAAAGGAAGATCCTTTTTGGTGCTTTCTCCTGAGAATTGAGTGGAAACCAAAGTATTGTCTGTGCTATTACTTGATGAAGCAAGAGCATAGTGAGAGTAAAGCAGTGTCTCTTTAAAACAATTTCTTTTTCTGGGGTGCCTGGGTGGCTCAGTCGGTTGAACGTCCAGCTTCGGCTCAGGTCATGATGTCGCGGTCTGTGAGTTTGAGCCCTGCGTCGGGCTCTATGCTGACAGCTCAGAGTCTGGAGCCTGCTTTGGATTCTGTGTCTCACTCTCTCTCTGCCCCTCCCCCGCTCATGCTCTGTCTCTCTCTCTCTCTCTCTGTCAAAAATAAATACACATTAAAAATTTTTTTAAACAATTTCTTTTTCTAATTGCATGTTAATGGAAAGATAGGAAAGAATTTATTTCTGGAATAGGAGCAACATGCTGTAGTGAAATGGCCTGGGCATTAAAATCAAACTCGGATCTGACTCCCAGCAGCCTCACTTACAGTGAACCTAATATAGAGTGCATAACCTCTCTTGGTCTCAGTTTCTTGGTCTGTAAAATGAGGATCATCCCCCTTTCCACTCAAGCTTGTCAAAAAGATTCATTGATAGAATGTGTCGATTTCCTGCACGGTTACTGAATTTTGATGGGTCATGGGTCTTGGCCAAGGAGAGACCCCACCCGCTCTTCATGTCCCCGATTTATTTAGCCCAGCATATGGAAGCCCAGTATCAGCCAGCAAGGCAAATACAGCAGATGATGCTGTGTGTAGCCCCCGGGGTCCCTAATGAGGGATGCTCAGCTGCCTGTGACACAAGGCAGGTCTCGCTGGCTCAGGAAGCTTAATTTTGTGCTGCCCCATAGCCCATTTATAATTGGGGCTGATGTCACCCCTCAGGAAGAACTTACAAAAACATTCTCTATCCTTAATAAGAAATACGAACCAACCTCCAGGCCCCTTGTGATCCTCACGCCAAACAGTCTGAGCAGAGTCGCCTTAATGGGTAGGGCACAGGCGCAGAGTCGGGGCCAGGCTCCAAGGGCCTCATCTCCGCCTCCATCTTTCCAGCACCCCGGAAGACCTTGTCCCAGGATAACAGGACACATGGGTGTTTAATGGATAATCATGATAATAACGATGATGCATATCTCAGCTTTAATTCACGTGTGTTGTTTTCATTATTGATTTTGTGCTCTTCAGATGAACCAGATAAAGTCACAACCGGTTTTAAAACAATTAGTTTAATTTTGCCTCTGCAGTCTAGCGGGAACCTATTTTTTTCAATATTAATAGTCACATTGTACGATTTACGAATTTCAGCTGAGATCCATAGTGTCTGAGCTAATATGGCATTTCTCTTTTATTTTCGTTTGTTTTGTTTTTAGGGTCAAGTTGTGTTCCGGAATGGGGAGAGGATGGGGACCATTAAATTTACTCAATTTCAAGGTAGGCTTTTTGATGCTTATTCCTTCTAGTTGATGAGTTCTTATATGGGGATGTTGTGTTTCTGCAATAAAATACATCAAAAGAAATGAAAGTATGATGTTCCAGATAAGAGAGAGTAGAGTCAGTAGAAAACACTTCTCTGTGAAAACATTAGTTTCAACTTATTTGGAATATTTTTCTCAACTGCATGACTTCTCAGGCTATTCAGTCTTCCCACATGACTCTGAGAGGCTCGTGAAAGTATAGAGAGTGGGGGGTTAAGCCCGCTCCAGTATTCTGAGAAAGCTTGCATTGTTTTTTGATTTTAGAAATTTTCAAACAGACCCTAAATTTGAGAGAATTGCATAATAAACCCTGTGTACCCATCACCTGGCTTCAACCATCATCCACATTTTGCTAATCTTGCTTTATCTTTACTCACCCACCTCACCCTTTTTTTTTTCTGTAATGTTTAAAACAGCTCCCAGACATTATCTCATTTCAATCTATAAATACTGCAGTATGCATTCCCAGTAGATAAGGACCTTTCAGAACATAACCACGATACTATTATCCCACCTAAAACATTTAACAAAGGTGTTTTTTTTAAGTTTACCCATTTTGAGAGAGAAAGAGAGGGAGCACAGGAGCAGGGGGAGGAGCAGAGAGAGGAGAGAGAGAATCCCAAACAGGTTCCACACTGTCAGCCAGACTCGGCTTGATCTCACTAACCGTGAGATCATGACCTGAGCTGAAATCAAGAATCAGACACTTAACTGACTGAGTCACCCAGGCACCCCTGACAATGATTCTTAGTTGAATCTTAGACACTTCTAGTCTATGTGGATTCTCTGATTTTCTCCAAAAGGCCTTTACAGTGTGTGGGAGAATCCACACAAGGTCCACTCGTTGCATCTGGTTGATATCTCTTTTAACCCATAATCATCCCCCACGTGCTTGTTATAGGTCATTTTTTTTTTAAGAAACTAGGTCATTTTTTGGATTTTTCTGTTGTCCGTGTTCGAAGGGGTTCAGAAACCTTCCAGACCACATTCCTCATGTAAGGTGGAAGTGGAGGCCCCGAGAGGGGTTGGGGCTTGTCAGAGAGTACAGGGCATCTGTGGGAGTGGGACTGGGCTTTCCTCCAGGTAGACACCTCCGTCAGTCATCAGCAGGTTTGTTAGCCAAAACCACTAGATGCACTGTTCTTTACCGCAGTTTTTTTTTTAGCATCTGGATGTTTCTGGAAAATCCAGAAACAAGAGCAGTGCCTTCTGCGTCAGATCCCAAAGTCATCCAAGGGAAAGCAAAAAGTGAAATCGAGTTATTCAGGTTCATTCAGACAAATCCCACCAGATTGAGATCAATGAGGAGAGGTGTTTGGTACTATGGCTCCGTAATTCAATCTTGTAGACTCACCCATTCGTCTTCTGATGGCAGGTAATTGAAACGCATGTCAGCTCCCTGGCATGCACAAAAGATGTAATTTTCGGCAAATGCAATTATTTTCCCATTTGTTAGTCTTGCTTCTTCATTGGTTGAACCAAGTAAGCATCTTGGCAAAGATACTTCCTTTTTTTTTTTCTTTTTTTGAGTGATTGTAACTAAATTCTCTTGTCACATTTCCAGTTCTCAAATTATATCATTCTGGGAGAATATTTTATAAAATATTGATTGGCTGATCACAGCTACAAGTGCGTGCCAATTTTATTGCCTTTTTTTTTTTCATATGTTAGGATAAGACACCGACCCCAGTGACTAGTTTTAGGCATTTGTAAGGAAAGCAGAGGAGCAAACAGAAGTTCAGAGGTGGGTCTGACCCACCTTAGCTCAAGTCCATATAGCACATCAGGCAAGTGACTTCACCTGTGTGAAGTTCTCCTCTGTAAAATAGGAATATAATCCTATTTACCTTCTTGGAATATGGGAAGAATTCAATGAGATAACACATAGAAATATGTGCACGTATTTCTTGCTCAGCAAGTAGTAGCAATTATGATTAGCACTGTGTCAAAAATTATGACACTTTTCTGGGGCAAATCCAGATTTTCTTGGTGTGTTGAAACCCCCCCAGGTGCCTTTCCATCTGCCTGCCCTTTATAGCTTCTCCCCACACTTAGCCATATGTAGGATGTCAGACAGGGAAGGGTCTTAGAGATGATCCCACTCCACTACCTCATGGTGTAAATGGGAAACTGAGGCTCAGGGGAGGGAGGTGTTCTGCCCAGGGACACAAGCCAGTTAGTGGCAGAGCTGAGACTGGACCTCAGCTCCCCCCCTTGTGCTCACATGCCCACCTCTGCCTGTTTTCCCTTCACATTTGTGTCCAGTTTTTTTTTTTAATTTGTTTAATGTTTTATTTATTTTTGAGAGAGAGAGAACATGAGCAGAGGAGGGGCAGAGAGAGAGCGAGACACAAAATATGGAGGAGGTTCCAGGCTCTGAGCTGTCAGCACAGAACCTGACGTGGGGCTCGAACCCACAAACTGTGAGATCATGACCTGAGCCAAAGTTGGATGCTTAACCGCCTGAGCCACCCAGGTGCCCCTGTGTCCAGTTTTTATTGAACATCAGAGCTGGGCCTGCAGAGACTCCTGTTCATACAGGTTTTTTCTCATATAATTTATTGTCAAATTGGCTTCCATACAACCCCCAGTGCTCATCTCAACAAGTGCCCTCCTCAATGCCCATCTCCCATTTTCCCCTCTCCCCCACCCCCAACAACACTGTTTGTTCTCTATATTTAAGAGTCTCTTATTGCCTCCCTTTCTGTTTGTAACTATTCTTTTCCTCCTTCCCTTCCTCCATGGTCTTCTGGTAAGTTTCTCAAGATCCACATATGAGTGAAAACATATGATATCTGTCCTTCTCTGACTGACTTATTTCACTTAGCATAATACCCCCCACTTCCATCCACGTTGCTGCAAATGGCCAGATTTCATTCTTTCTCATTGCCAAGTAGTATTCCGTTGAATATATAAACCACATCTTCTTTATCCATTTATCAGTTGATGGACATTTAGGCTCTTTCCATAATTTGGCTATTGTTGAAAGCACTGCTATAAACATTGGGGTACACGTGCCCCTATGCATCAGCACTCCTGCATCCCTTGGGTAAATTCCTAGCAGTGCTATTGCTGGGTCATAGGGTAGATCTATTTTTAATTTTTCGAGGAACCTCCACACTGTTTTCCAGAGCAGCTGCACCAGTTTGCATTCTGTATGGGTTTTTTTTTAAATATTTACTTATTTTTGGGAGAACACAAGCAGGGGAGGGGCAGAGAGAAGGGTGACAGAGGATCCGAAGCGGACTCTGCTCTGACAGGCTGACAGCAGCAAGCCTGATGTGGGGCTCGAGCTCATGAACCATGAGACCATGACCTGAGCCAAAGTCAGATGCTCAACTGACTGAGCCACCCAAACACCCCTGTTATATGTTTTTAAAACATAGATCCTGTTGACAGAGGGATTCTGTTATTTGGGGGCTGAAATGAGCCACTAGAATGCTGGGGGCATGTTCGTGTCAGCACAAGAGTTCATTTTCCAAATGTAAAGGGTCTCAGAGGTGCACTGTCTGCCTGGATGGAGGGGCATTGCATTATTGAATAGGCTGACCACCTGAAGGGTGCCTGGTTATCATCTGGGAAACTGAGGCCCAGACCAGGGAAGTGACTTGGCTGGGGCAGATCCATCCCATGGTGAGGTCATTCCTTCTAGTCTCTGGCCCCATGCTTCCCTGGGCTGGTCCACACAATGTTTTCTAGGACTTTCCAGGATTTAGCCATAGGATGGGCCTGCCCCTTATCCTGGATTACCCACTCTTATATCGCCACTGGCCTTTCAAAAAGGCTTCTAAATGGGACCACCATGTTTTTTCTGCCGTGTCCTTCACGCTGACTCTCTCCCTGTCTGCTTCTCTCTCCCTTACTCCTGCCTTGTATTTAGAGGGGACAGTGAACAGCAGGGCTTACTTCAGAGCTGGCCCAGACAGCCAGCCCCAGCAGTGGGGCCTCTCTTTGCAGAGGCTGCTTCGAGACTCACACTCAGGCTGTCTCAAAGCCCACTAACCTGATCTTGTAAGATGGCCCATCCCACCCTTCCTCTGAAGACCTCACGAGATGCTCTTTCAGCTTCTTGTTTGTGCAGAGCTCCTGGTGCCTTCCAGACTCTTGTACCTACCATAAAGGAAGCATTTTGTAGGAGGCTCTGTGTTTGCAAAACTAAAACACGAGTGAGTTGGAAATGGAAGGCAGCTTTGGAGAGAAGACTAAAAGGGGAGTCAATAAACTGTCCTCCTGCACTTTCTGATTCCAAAGCTGTAAAGTTGGTAGGACAAATGCCTGGAATTTGGTAGGCCTCCAGTACAAGTTTATTGAATTAATCTGGGAGCAAAAGACCTGGATTCAAGTCCTTGCTCTGAAACTTAGCAGCAGTGTAACCCTGGGCAAGTCACTTCGTCTCCCTAGGCCTTAACTTAATTCTCTGGAAAATGGGATGGCACTAATGCCAGCCCTTGCCCAGTTGGAGTGGGGAAAGGGCCACATGAGATCTTGCTCTATAAATTCTCAAGAGCTGGGAAGCTAGTCACATTCCTGACGCAGTGCCTGGCTTCTGGCCAGCTCTTGGTAATGCTCACTGGATTAGCTGGTGATAGGACTTGTGGAAGTTTAAGAACGTCTTCATTTACTTGTGGTTTGCAGTGACTTGTCTCGCAAACAGCAGTTAGCCTTGACGGCAGAGTGAACCAAAGCTAATTCAAGATGGTGGCCATTGTTGCATCAGCCTGGAGAAACTGCCTCTTTTGTAAAGTTAGGAATGCTGGATAAACAGAACTGTTCTAAAATAACGTGCCAGGGTTAGATTCATGGCCTCCCTTGAGACGGAGGCATTTTTAATCCAGGAGAGGCTTCAGATCCCTACGAATGATCTCTCCATTTACTTCGTTTTCAAGGGTTCCCAGAGCTTTTAACTGTCAACAGGACAATCGTAGAGTGTGGATGGTGGATGCCATCAGTGACACATCCATACTCCCTGAGCATCCATTATTTCCAAAGAAATAGCTCATTAAAGGCACCTGAACCCCTCACCCTGTGCAAGGAGAAGGCCAGATGTCCAGGGAGTTAGCCCTTCCAGGGACAGCCTTGCACCAAGGAGGAGAGAGAAGCAGAGGATAAACTTCTCACTAGCCTTCCCTCTTGGGTGGGGAAACTGCAAGGTATGTTCTGCTCTGTCTCTGGGGGTCCCCAGTGGGATTTTGCCTCAGCTGCCCACCCAGAAACCTGCTCATTAATGCCCCTTTACTGGCTCCCTTCCCTTCCCTGTCTCACCTCCCCCACACCCCTTCAAGGTGCCCTAGGATCACCTCTCCTGTAAATTCCATGCCCTCTTACTCTTGCCTCGGGCGCTGTTCTGAGTGACCCACCTGTGGTCAGAGCAGGAGTTAGCGTCCTGTTGGCCGCACACCTTGGGTGGAGTGGGGGGCCAAGGCCCGGACTCCTTTCAGTTCCACATTCACTCACCCTCCCCTACGCTGTCGCTGACTTTCATGAAACCACGTGGAGAGGAGGATGAATGCCAGGGAATTGGCTTCTTTTTTCTCTCAAGAGAAGAAAGAATCCATGTTCCTGCCGAAGTCTAAACACAGTTGGGAGTTTGCAGCAGGGGAGGAAGTCGAGTGAAGCCATGATTAGAGCCTTGTTTGTGCTCTTCGGCAGCTCTGAGCATCTGTGTGCTCCACTCGCCGGCCCTGCCTTCATTAGGCCTGTTTGTCAGAGTCACAGCAAATGACGATGTGCTTGAGTTTCACACGGCTTCTGTGCAACATAAAGGGCTCAGACTTTGGACTTTTATGTTTCGGCACCTGATTTGAAGGTCTGGGGTCTTGCATCACACCAATGGCATAAATGTCATTTGGAAGGTACCTAGTGAAATGTGGGCTCGTCCTCCCCGCTGGCAGCCATTAATTACCTTTAGGTCTTTGGGGTAAGAGATACGGTTCTATGCAGTGCGCATTTCCTGAGCACCTGCCAGGCGCTTTACCAAGTCCTCTGAGGGAAGCCAAGTTGAATAAGATACGGTCCCTGCCTCCCAGGGGCTTCGTGATTTCTCGGGCAGAGAGCCAGGCCAATAAAAGTGGGAAGATGATTTCCCAGAACCTACTAGAAAACTTTCAGAGCTAGTCTGGCCCTTGTTTGAGATGCTCGAGGCTGGTTTTTAGTATCAAGGAATGTGTCGTAGCTCCCTTCACCCCGCCGTGGGTCTGGAAAGGCCAGTTGGTCGGACTGCCGCTCGTCTTGGTATAATTAAGATGGAGACATAGTCCACTAACCTGCAGGATACGGTGCGGGGCTGTGGGTCAGCAGGAATGGAAGGACACAGGTGTATGTGGGCTCCTTGACGCTGGGAGCCTGACTCTGACACTGCCCAGCCTTCGTGATGCAGGCTTACCTTTCAGAGAGCCAACAAAGATAGCCTGGAAGACAGAATTATTAACAGACCTTGTGTTTCATTGAGCTGTAGACTCTCCATGTTGAAGGGAGCCCTGACTCTCTTTTGCAGCATTACCTCTACTTAAATGCCTCCGGTGATGGGGAACTCATCTCCTCATATGGAGAAAGTCTATGAGTGTTCGAAGTCTATGCCTCTTCATCACTAGCTAGGTGCTGTGGCTTAATCTCTCTAAGCCATCATTTCAGCATTCAGTTTAAAATAGTAAAATTAGGGGCGCCTGGGTGGCGCAGTCGGTTAAGCGTCCGACTTCAGCCAGGTCACGATCTCGCGGTCCGTGAGTTCGAGCCCCGCGTCGGGCTCTGGGCTGATGGCTCAGAGCCTGGAGCCTGCTTCCGATTCTGTGTCTCCCTCTCTCTCTGCCCCTCCCCCGTTCATGCTCTGTCTCTCTCTGTCCCAAAAATAAATAAACGTTGAAAAAAAAAATTAAAAAAAAAAAATAAAATAGTAAAATTAAAGGAGATCACTTTCTTTGCCTTGAGTGATGGTGACAATTCGATGGTGTGAAGCTATGAACAGTTCGGTGACTGGCACAGAGAAGGGCTGTGGCAACTGTAACCCCAGATTTGCACCCCCCCACCAGAATTTCTTGAGAAAAGTAAGATCTTCCTCCCTTAGGACACATTTCATGTTCCTCATTTCATGGGACATTGTTATCATTGGTCCAGGAAAGCCCCTCTCTGTTTGTCTATGCCCTTACCTCTAGCATTTGTTCTTATCCCACACTCCCGCCTCCCCCAGGAGAGGGCAAACACTCTGAGTGTTTTAATGCATATATTGTGTTGATATGTCCTTACAAAATGTGGATTGATGTCTTGAATGCATATATTTTGATTTATATCAATGCAACTGGATTACATATCTTCTTCTGTTTCTTTCTCTTTTTTTCCCTCCCACTCAGCACTTCCTTTTTGGAGATGCTTCCATGTTTCTATGTGAACATCTGAGCCATGACTTTCACTGATCATTCCATGGGGTGCATTCATGCTTTATCCATCCGTTCTCCCAGTGACAGACACCCAGGCCACCTTCAGCTCCCTACCTATACAAATAACGAGTGTCCCCTTATGAACCCAACTGGGCATTTATTTAGGACAAATGTCCAGGAGCAGAACTGTTGGATGGGGAGGTGGGTGAACACTAAACATGCCTAAGATCTGCCAAATGGCTCTTTCAATACCCACACCCATCTCCACTGCCACCAGCATGGAGATTCCTGTGTCCCTCCTCCCACAAGTACTTGCCAATCCCTGGCTCTCTCATTTTCTGCCCATCTAAAGAAAAAAGTAATATCGTATTGTGGTTTTAAATATCATTTCTCTGTTAACTAATGAGGTTTGGGCATTTCTTCCCGTGCTTATGGGCCATTTGTTGATTATGACCACTTTTATTTTGAGGATACTGTCTTTTCCTTTTTAACTTGCTAGAGATGCTTATATATTCTAAATCTTGGTTTCCTTTTACCTTTAGGCTTTGTAGATATCTTCTCTAATTCAACCACTTGTCTATAAAGTATTTGTTGAACAGAAGTTCTTAATTTTGTTGTGGATGAATTCCTTTTTCTCCCATATGGTTTGGGCTTTTGAGGTATCTAAAAAATCATTTCCTGGCACCTTCATGCCAGGTCCTGGCTGGATATAGGGGGGTGCCGAGCTGGGTAAGATGCATCCCTGCCCTCAGAGAGCTCCTGGTCCAGTGGGCACAGACACAGCTCCTGGTCCAGTGGTCAAGTGCATATGACATGTGGTGAGGGCATTCAGAAGAGGGGCAATTGGCTCCACCTGACAGATTCCAGGAAAGCTACCTGGGAGATGTGACACCTGAGACGAATTCTGAAGGGCCAGTGGGAGCTAGCCAAGAAGAGAAGAAAAAAGATATTCTAGGTGCAAATAACCTTTTGTGTTTGTATGTGTCCTGTGCGTCCCCTGCTACTTAGCTTTTGTCCCGGCCCAGTTTACCTAAGTCCATAGACAAATCTGCCCTTAGCAGTGTTATTATATTCCCAGGCCATTTGACCAGTGTCCACCTGGCCTGTTAAAAACTTCCAACCAAAGGTCACTGACATTAATTTGTTAAAAATGTGGCAGCGACATATTGTTTGTGAAGACAGAGAAGAATGTTTGCAGGATTCGGGCCAAGGAAGCACAAAGTCTGTCTGCTCAGTGCTGCCGAGAGGTGCGGCTCAGCTCTGCTCCTCACCGGGTTACAGGAGGGTGACCCTCTAGGGCCTGCGCTCAGGCAGTGACCAGACCGGGAATTACTTCCTGAGGAATGGCTGGCCACCTGGAGAAGAGTAGAATCAAAGCCCGTGATCACCGTGCTCTGACCTCTGAAGAACCACCAGGAACAGGGGTCCATGTGATGTGTGCCCCCCTCCCCCCACCCAGGCAGAGCTAGGACCCGTGAAGGGAAGTCTCAGGAGGCAGATTTCAGCTTGGAATGAGGAAGACCCTTCAAAGCAATTGCAGAATCACCGAACAAGAGTTGGAGGCTGTGAACATCCCCCCATCCAGCCTACTGGCTTTAGCAAAACCCATGAAGGGGCCACAACTTCCTGGGGGCTCCTCACTGAGGTGACAGGGGAGCCAAGACTAACTCCAAGGGTCCTGTCTACCAGCCAGAGTTCTTTCCTACCCCGAGTTTAGGGTTTTGGTAGGGGGTCCTAGAATGAATGGAGTGATTGTGTTAGGCTGTCATGTTTTATTTTTGTTGAGTCAAATCCATCCTTTGTTTTTTGCCTCAGAGTCATACACTGAGTCTGTATGTTTGTGACAAACTTTAAAGAACACGTACACCTCCTTCCATCCAGATCTAGAGCCAGTTGAGGACAAATGGACGGTGAGGGGGGAGGGGAGGAGAGCCCACGTAGCAGGATGTTGGCGACCCTATCACTCGTCCTCCCGCCTGGGGGTTGCGGTCCCAGGAGGAGGCAGCTCTGATTGAAGCTGTTTCCCGGCCATCTCGTGCGTGCTCCCAGGCCCACAGCCAGCGAATATTTTCAGACTGGACTTTTTTTGGCAGCCCAATTTTCACCAATAGGACCTATTTTCTTTACGTATCATCCAAATATAAAATTTGAAATAAAGAAGGAGCTTTTTAAAGAAAACCCTTCTTTTTGCCCCACAACAAGGAAGCAGCATTGTTCTGCAGGAGAGGGGCTCTCTGTTCCACACTATTTTTAGCTTCTTAGAACAGAAAGTGTCGGCATTGAAAGGCCTTCAGTCAAATGTAGTGGTTCTCAACTCTGGCTGTGTGTTAGGATCAGCTTAGGAGACTTTTAAAAAATCCTGCTGCCCTGGGGCGCCTGGGTGGCTCAGTCGGTTAAGTATCTGACTTCGGCTCAGGTCATGATCTCACAGTTCATGAGTTTGAGTCCCACATCGGGTGAGCTCAAGCCCTGCTTTGGGTGAGCACAAGCATCGCTTTAGGGTGAGCCCTGCTTGTCTCTCTCTCTCTCTCTCTCTCTCTCTCTCTCTCTCTCTCTCTCCCCTCTCTCTGCCCCTTGCACACTTGCACCCTCTCTCTCAAAAAAAAAAAAAAAAGTACTGCCGCCCAAAACCCACCCCTCAACCCCCCAGAAGTTCTAATATAATGGACCCATATTAGGACTAGGGCATATGTTTTTTCTAGTGGTTCCCCGGGTGATACTAATGCCCAGCCAGGGCTGAGAATCATTGGAAGGAAGCCCTGCCGTGCAGTTAGCAGATGGAGAAACTGAGACCCAGAGAAAGGGACAGTGTGTCCAGGGTCACACAGTGAGTCAGTGGCAAGCACGGCAGAGTTGTGGGGGCAGGGAGGCCAGCCAGTGACACTCTCAACACTGCAGCCCTCTGCTTGGTTCCTTCATCCCCACCCCCCACCCCCCTGATGGACCCTTCTAGTCTGTCCACAGATCCCCTGGTCCACAGTCTGCAAGGCCCGGCCTATAACCAAATGAGTGGCTAATGTTGTTTGCACGGTGGAGTTACCAAGGAAGCCAAGAGTTAACAATTGAGAGTGCTGCGTGCCTCTCATGGTCTCCATCAGCGGGCCACGGGTGAATGGAAGAGCACGGGGGGCACCAGCCTTCCACCTGCAGACCCCAGAGGGGCCCTGGGTACAGGGCGGGGGGTGGGGGCAATACTCTGTGTTACCTGGGGATGCCAGAAGCAAGACTTCAGGTTCCGCTCAGGAACTAACCAGCAGGCAGGAATCATAAGGCCTGGGCACACCTCGGGCACAGCTCCCACACCAGAGGCAGTCTGTCCCCCATGCCCTCAGCCCACAGAAACTGAGGTGCTCAGGGGGAAGGAGCAGGTCTCATGGAAGGCTTCCTGGAAGAGGTGGGTGTAGGGTTGGGGCGTGTTGGTTTAGTAGAGGGAGGGGAAAGCCACCTTCCAAGCAGAGGGACCATTGTGGGGAACCATGGCAGTAAGAAAACATAGGGAGTGTTAGGGGATCTAGCAAATAGCTCGGTTACTTTTATCATGAGGCAAACGACGACGTATCAAACACTTACTGTGAGTTAGGTTGCAAGCCAGAAACTGCCAGTATTCTCTTTAGTCCTCATGGCCACTTTGAGAGTTCCCATTTTAGAGCTACAACAACCTGCTAACAAAGTGCAGGCTGGAGGGAAATACTATCTGCAAATGAGAACAATTTTACCTCCCTGGTAGGACTGGGTGAGGCTATCATCCCTAAACTACAATGTCAGAGACTGTGAATTTTTTTTTGAATCTTTATGTCTCCAGCCTCCAGCCTGGAGCCTGACACATAATAGTGCCCCCCCCGCCCCCCATCAATGTTTGTTGAATGAATGAATGAGTGATTAAGAGATTTAGCATAAGCATCCCACAGCACCCAGAGGTCCAAGGCCACCTTGATCATGGGTAAGGACAGAACCTTATCTTCCACCACCCACACTGAAGCTTTTGAGGGATTCTTAATCATGAAATAACCTGGGGCCGGCATGCGCTCCGGAAATGTGGGCTCAGTGACCAGTATGAGCTCTGCCCTGTCTGAATCCAGAAGTAGGGGAGTCAAGTTCAGGCCACTTGGTCGCTGCCCAGCACATAGCTCTGAGTGTTCACTTCACTTACTGGGGCGAGTCAAGCCCAGCTCATGTTTTGCCATGAGCCTTAAATCCAAGAACATGAGAAGCACCAGTGATCCCCCAAGCGGTACCCCAGGGAGAGATTACGGTGATTATGGCTTTCTTGGGAAGCCGAGTATTACTTTGGTGCTAAGGGACAGTACAGTAGGGTGTGTGAACCAGAGGGGCAGCCTGTGTGGCTGGGGCGCAGTGGGGTGCCAGCCACACCACTTCCCGGCTCCTGGTGATCTGTTCCAATCAGTCTGCATATTTCATGAGCTGCCTCCCCACGCCAGATAAATAAATCAGGGCCTCCTCCTCCGAGCGGCGGGAGCTGATTGGGGCTGAGGACTTCAAAAAGCCAGAGCAGGGATGCCGGAGCTCCCAGCAGAGTCTGCTAATGTGACATTTAGGAGCTGTGACCCAGGCAAGCGACAGCCACCTGCACAGTGTGACAGCCCCCAAATGGCAGGGAGACCATTGTGGGGAGAAGAGAGTGACTTTTACAGGCCTGTTTTCCACCCCACAGTCAAAGGCACACAGGCGAAGGGTAGCCTATGGGATTCCCTGTTCCGCTTCCTGAATGTTTATAAGGGACCAGCAGCACATCTGCATCTCTTCAACGAAATTCACTCAGAGCCAGAGCCCCAGCCAGCCGGCAGTTCCTGCGGTTACATGTTCGGAATTCCTGTACCCGCGCCACCTTATGGCATTCTTATGCCCAGCATCTGCAGCTCAGGGGACCCGCTTGCCCTACGGTGGGCATGTGGGCACAGCTCTCCGCAGTTATTACACTCAGGAGGCCCACGTGGCCCGTGGCAGCTTGGCACAGAACTGTCACTGCTCAGGGATCCCGTCAAGGCAGCCCCATGAGAACATAGGCGGTGGGAAACGTCCCGGGTTTGAGGCTGGGCTCTACTCTTAGAATGAGGGAGGGGCAGCAAAGCTACAACCTGCTGAGCCTCAGTTTCCTTATCTATTTGGTGGGACTGAAGCCACCAACTCCAGCCATGAGAACTGAACAAAAAAAGGCACCTAAAGTTCCTGGCACAGATCCAGGCACGTTGTCAGGGCTCGGTGACTCTTCCGTGGGCCACCCTGCCCTGCCCACTCCCCAACCCTGTCAAAGCCAGTTCTGCCCTGGGGGCTTCACTCTACTCCCACACTCCTTGCCTTTGGCCCTTCTTCCCCTGAACCTGCTTCATCTCTGGTCACCAGCACCCCACACACCAAATCTACTGACCCCCTGCCCTAGTTCTAGTCTCTCAGTGACATATGACATTGTCCCTTTCCTTGGCTCCCGGGATGCCCACTCTCTCCGCCATCCTGCTCCCAGCATCCTGGCCAGTAGTTCCCAGTTCCTTGCAGCATCCTTGCTCTACCAAGCCCCTAGGAGGTTGGTGCTCCCCAGGATTCTGCCCTTGGTCCTCTCCTCCCCTTGGCACTGTCCCTAGGGATCTCCTACCTGCCCCCATGCTCCAGCTCCCAGCCTACATGCTGATGGCCCTGACTCGCTTCCTAGCCCAGAACTCTCCCCCGTCTCCAGACCCAAGGACATCGCCACTCTCGTGATCCATAAGCACGTCAGGCTTAGCGTGCCCAAACCGGAATGTAGCAACTTCCCCGCTTCTCTGACCCTCTCCTGAGTTCCCCACTCAGGGAATGGTACCTGAGCCCCCCAGGCACTTGCTGCACTCCCCTGTTCCCCATATCCCCCACACATTTGATCACACAGTTGTCCAGATTTTACTTGGAAAAAAGAAACCTCTGTCAAATCTGATACCCCCATTCTTCATTCTTCTTGCCACCGCCCTGGGCCAGTTTTCATCATCTCTATTCCTGGAGATGACCAAAACAATGACCTAAACCCACCAACAGAATAGTATCAAGGATGAAGGTAAATTCAAATGAATCACTTGGGTCTGAAAATACACCTGAACAAGTATATATGAAGGAGATTGTGCTCGATATGACCCAGCAGAGCAATGTGGCCTCTGAAAGATACTAATTCCACCTGAGGATGCATTAATAAGAATATAATGTGCACAATAAAGGAGGGGACGGTCCCCTGTACTTGTGTTGACCAGATCATGCCTGAAGAAGTACATTGGTTGGTCTTTGAGTCTACACTCTATCAGACACAGTGACATTGTATGGTGTAGCCTAAGGAGGGACCTGGAGAGGGCAGAATTGGAAATGATATTCTGTAAGGTGAGGTTGGGGTCTGGCACCTGGGAGATGATCTGTCTTTGTCTCCAAGTCTATAGAGCTGTCCTGGAGCAAAAGGAGCAGAAGTGGTTTGTGTGGTCTTAGATGACAGAACCAGATGCCAGAGGAAGGTTATAGAGAGACCCTTCAGCTCAATGACCAGGAAGGGGGCGCCTGGGTGGCGCAGTCGGTTAAGCGTCCGACTTCAGCCAGGTCACGATCTCGCGGTCCGTGAGTTCGAGCCCCGCGTCAGGCTCTGGGCTGATGGCTCAGAGCCTGGAGCCTGTTTCCGATTCTGTGTCTCCCTCTCTCTCTGCCCCTCCCCCGTTCATGCTCTGTCTCTCTCTGTCCCAAAAATAAATAAACGTTGAAAAAAAAAAATTTTCAATGACCAGGAAGGACTTGGTAACTAAGTCCAATTATGAGGGGAGTGAGCCCCCATCCATGAGACATACAGCAAAGGGCGGGTAACCAGTGGGTGAGATGGGGTAAGAGGGCTTCTGTTCCACCCCAGATCAGATTGGAGGTTTTACGATTCTACCTGGAAGAGGCTCTGGGGAAAAGGAAAGCCTGTGAGAATATAGCCAGGGCCCACAGGGGAGCAAGAACTGGGACAGGAGCAGCCAGCCATGGGCACAGGGCTCAATCTAACCAACTACTGTCTCTTGCTCCTGCAGACAGCAGGGAGGTGAAGGTGGGAGAGTACAACGCTGTGGCCGACACACTGGAGATAATCAACGACACTATCAGGTTCCAAGGTAAGGCAGGTGGCCTTCTCATAGAAGGGGGCCTGCTCAATTGCTCCCAGGCCCAGATATTGTCTGAGGGTTGGGGACAAGCTCAGAGTCCTTGACTTCCTAGGGAAGAGGGAACCTCCTTTCCTCATATCACACATGCTTGCTCACTTAGCATAGTGTCCCCATCACTCACATGGGAGCTGGATTTCCAGCTCCTGAGAGGGGTCACTGGAATTTGCATGGAGAGCTGGCTTTCACTGGGGTATCTACATTTAAACCAGTCCATGGCCAGGAGTAATTCTATTTAAATGTGGCCCAGCTAAATTTAGCTCTGTATCCTTCTTTGAGAAAGCATTTGGTTGGGTTAGTAATAAAGCCTGTCCACCTGCTGGTCTTCCTGGAAGACCATTCCCTCTTCTTCTGCTGGAGAACTCTTCCTCAGCTTCTAGAACGAGATCAAAGGACACCTCCTCTGTACAGCCTTCCCTGATTGCCCCCCACCCCCATTAGCTGAGCTAATGGGTCCCTTCTCTTGGCTTTCACAGTGTTTGTCTCTGCCTTTCCCATAGTTACTGTCTTTTGCATGGAAATTTCTAGGTTATTGGACCATGAGCTCCCTGAATGGATTCCACTTGACTTTCAACCCCTAATGCCAGGCAGGGTCTGACACATGTTGAAGGTTCACATTTGATGAAAAAATAAACACATGATTGATCAAGTGAGTGGGTGACTGGGTGGGTGAATAAATGAATGAACAGGTGAGCATATGAGTGAATAAAGTAGTGGGCGAGTGGGTGAATGGATAGATAAAGGGATGAGTGAGTGGATGGATGGATACATGGGTGGATGGGTGGGCTGTGGATGGGCTTAATCATGCTTAATTCCCTCAAGTCCATTCTGTCCTCAACAGCCAAAGCACTCTTGCCATCAGCCGCTATGCTGAAGATTCTCCACCTTTGCTCAGAGCCCTGCATGGTCCCTACTGCTCAGCAAGGGACCTCACTCCATGGTGTCACCTCAAAGCCCCCCTGCAGAGATCCCTTCCCACTTCTCTTCTTTCAGATCTCCCCAGCCAAACTGCTTACAGCTCCTCGAATATGCCAAGATACCACCACGCCTTTGCCCCTGCTGAGCCCTCTGCCCAGAATGCCTTTTCCTAATTGTCTTCCTTGTGGGCAGCCAGCTGTTCATCTTCTGAGGATCAGCTCCCCCTTCTGTAGCCTTTCCAGACTCCATCAGGGAGAACTACACTCTTCTACACTTTCATGCTCAGGCTTCTCCGTGTCTGATGTTATCAACTACCTGGACCCTGTCTTTAGAAGCAGGTTTTCATCATGGTTAGAGCACAGGATTCAGGCAGATCTGGGTTCAAATCCTGCTGGTTTTGCCACTTAGTAACTATAAAAGTCACTTAACATCTAGAAAACTGTTGCCTCTGTGTAAAATGGGAATAATCTTCTCTACCTGTGAGGCTGTTGGGTGGATCAAATGAGAAAATCTCTGTAAAGTGCTTAGCCCATGGTAAGCATTCAGTAAATACAATTGCTTATTATTGCCTTTTTCTTGTCACATGGCTAGTATAGAAGTTTCTTGAGGACAGGGACTGTTTCTTGGTTATCTCTAAATCACTGGCACCCAGCACAGGGCCTGACAGGTAGAAAGTGATTATTCATGATGATTGATCATGATTAATGATGGTGAATGAAGGTATAATGGGGGATGAAGGAATAGTAAAGACTAGATGAGTAACGAGTGAATGGATTGGGTGAAGAGCAAGAAAGAAAACTCAAGGCTGCTGCTAGTTACCACGTGGCTTCCATAATGTCTTAGTTATGGTGCATAGTTATGTGGAGGTGCCATTTTGGGTGAAAGGAAAGTGGAGTACAGGGGAGGAGAATTGACATTGTTTCTACGTGAGCAATTGGTGGTCATAATCATCATATAACCGCTGCTCCAAACCTCAGCCCCTTTCTCAGGGACCAGAGAGGGATTTGTTCCCAGCCAAGAGCTCATGGGCACCCCCAAGATGGCGCTTGTGTTTGGGAACCAGGAGACGCCCGAGCCAGCCTGATGCAGCCAGAGGTTCACTTGGGAGCACAGGGAGGAAAATGGAGAACGGGGGAAGACGCTTTCAGATGTAGAGCTTTCACTTCGGGAAGCAAGAAATGGTGTTGCTTTATCCACCTTGCGTCTGCTCTTGCCCTGACTTTCAGGCCTTGAAAATGTTACTTTACGTGGAATTGCTTTAAAGCTTTATGTGAACCATGCCAGCAGGTTCCTAGCTGTTTTCGAACCTGGCAACTTCCCTAGACTGCTTAGATGGTTCAAATTCTTTTTATCCACTGAATGTTTCCAAACACTTTTGAACTTGCTAGCGGAGTTTTTTAAACACAGATGTTTGGGGGGGAAATCTCAAACCCTTCTGCCACACCTGCCCACATCCTCTGCTTATCTCCTGGGAGCGGGGGTATAACCAAGGCGGGCACCCATGGCACAGCCATGGTGGGGTCATCATGACCTCTGGTGGGTCTCCCTGGGCTCCCCAGTTTCCCCACTGGAGAAAAAAGGCCCAGCATTTCACAATTCCATAGCAGCAACCCAGCTTGAAATAGCAGCTGAGAAAAAAGGGATTTGTAAGAAGTGGGGCAGAGTGAGGAGGATCCCTGCACCCCTCCTCCCACGCCAGCCTGCCTCTGGACAATTTTGCCAGTGACCACAAAGATGAGTTTTCTCTGAGGCCCTCAGGGCTCCCATAGTTTCCCGGTGCCCTCAAAGAATGAGCAGAGACGTCTCTGCAGTGACACAGAGGAATGGAATCCCACAGTTTGGGCCCAGTCCTGGTGCGGCAGGGATGGGGAGGCATGCCAGTATCTTCTGCCTCCCACAGTTAGTGAGTCTTATGAAAAGGGAAAACCAGAAAGAGCTTTTATAACCTAATGACCTGGGGGCAGGAAACCTGCGGCCAGAGACATAGCTGTCTCCATGGAACTGATAGGCAAGGTGTCTGCCCTGTTGAAGGTGGTCATTATCATGTGTCAGAGCAGAGTCTGTGAGACCCCAAGCCGGATTCGTCACCCCCAGTGGCACCCGGTGGTACCCACTCACAGCATCTGGCCCTGTGCCTTCCGGGCCACTGTTACCTGTGGGGACAAATGAGGGTGGTTTTTCAACAGGGTAATTAGACCAAATCAAATTCTAGTCTTTTAATGGCTGTTAAATGCATCACAAATTCCTTATGGATTCTATTTAGAGAAAGAAATAAGTCCTAGTGAAGGCTCCCTGCCGAGTAGCCTGGCCAAGCGCTGGAGCCCTGCCCCCAGTAGACATGTCCTGCACAGAGGTTGTGCACAGGTGCCAGATGGCAAGAGCGTGCAGGCAGAGAGGTTCTCAAGGACTGACCGCACACTGGGCTCAGCTGATGTCTGTTCATGGCCTTCTAGGATCCGAACCACCAAAAGACAAGACCATCATCCTGGAGCAGCTCCGAAAGATCTCCCTACCTCTCTACAGCATTCTCTCTGCCCTCACCATCCTGGGGATGATCATGGCCAGCGCTTTTCTCTTCTTCAACATCAAGAACCGGAATCAGAAGTAAGCCACTCACACCCTCCTCTTGGATGATGCTTTCTGGATTGACAAAGCTCATGGATAACGTGTAGGGGCATCCTGTGACAGATTCACCAGGGGCACAGAAGAAGTTTCCGGGGCAGTTTTCTAAAGTGGTCATTCAGTCACTGGGATGTGATTAGATGCTCCATGTGCATGAGCATGTATGTGTGCACGAGCGCACGCACATGCATATACACAGAGTCAGGGCTGCTGGTTGCACAGGAAGGCTGGGGTAAATAAAATCAAAGGCTGGCTATGCTCCTGTCCAGAAGGAAAACCACAGAAGAGGGAATCCCCCCGAAGTCTTTGCTCCACCCCCTCGCGTCTTGGGGAAGCATTGCCCGAGGGAATCACTGAGTTCAGTAAGGGACACCACCCGTTAGTACAGCACTTTACAGTCTGAGAAGCTCCTCCCTCCCATCATCCTCACCTGAGCCTGAGATAACTCCCCAGATTACAGGTGAGAGGACAGAAGCCCAGTGACAGAGGGAGGGTTGTTGTCTGAGGCCACATTGCTGTGTGTGGTAGAACCTGTCCCCTGGGTTTCTGGCTTTGATTTCTTCTACTTTTTTTTAAAATTTTTTTTCAATGTTTATTCATTTTGGGAGACAGAGAGAGACAGAGCGTGAGCAGGGGCAGGGCAGAGAGAGAGGAAGACAGAATCTGAAGCAGGCTTCAGGCTCTGAGCTGTCAGCACAGAGCCCACCACGGGGCTCGAACCCATAGGATCATGACCTGAGCCAAAGTCAGATGCTTAACCAACTGAGCCCCCCAGGCGCCCCTTTGATTTCTTTTCCACCACGCGTGCTCTTCACTCTCTGAAGGAGAACAGCTCACCGTCTGAGTTATTCTGGTCAGTCGTGGGTAGAACAGGCCAGCACCCAAGTGGTGGTGTTTACCAGGCACAGCCAGCTTCTGTGGTTTCCATAGCAAATCCCTGTACCCAGCTCTCCGTGTTGTTGGGAAGTCACTGGGCAGGGGCTCAGAGCAGGGATCCCCCGGGGCACAGCTTCAATGCCCTGGAGCCCAGAAGCCACACTGTGTGACGTTCTGGGCTGCCAGGAACAAGCCTGATTCTGCAGAGAACAGGGGGTTTTGTTTTTTGTTTTGTTTTGTTTTTTCCCTCCTTGCTTGCAAAGGAGGAGCTTGAAAGCTCTAGATTTTGTTGTTTTGGGGTTTGATTGGGTCAAATCTATTTCCTAAAGAACGAAAAGATTTTTACCCACCCGTTGTTTTATTTTCTATATCACCAATAACACATATACCACCACAAAAAATGGAAGAAAGTTCCGCCTAACTGATGACCATACGAATTAGCATTTGGCACAAGGCCTGGGCACATAATCAGGTTTCAGTTAATATTAGTTAATATTAGATTCCCTTTCTACAAGTTTCCAAAAAACCCATCTTACAGCAAGCTGCCCCTATCATAAGACTAAACTCCTTTAGTTCTTTACCAATTCTTTTGGCCTCCTGTGGAAAATTACTATTACTCTTTCCAGGAGGCTGGCGTCTATGTGAATTTTTTGACTGGCTTTGCAGATTAAAAAATCTGAAAGAGATAAAAATAAATGTCTCAGTAGTTCCAAGCTCCCCTCACTTTCATCTTCCTAAATCCTGCCTATTTGCTAAGGTCCTTTTCCTCCGGGGAACCTGCCCAACTCCTGGCCTCTCCCTTCCTCCACTTCCTGTGGTACTAAGGAGGAAGGGGTCTTAGCAGTTTGTGGTTTGCAAAAGGACCTCCAGGAATCCAGTCTCGTGTCAGCTTCACACATACATGCCTTGGGCAGTGAGATCTGTGGTCGCGTCTTACCCATGAGGTGACTCCGCAGGCCGAGTATAGGGTGGCCCCACCCAGTGATCCCAGCTCAGAAGCCGTGTGTGATCCATAATTCACACCAGGCTTTTTATCTCTCTCCCACTTTGACACACATTTTTAAAATGTGTAAGCATTAACAGAATGGCAGAGTACAAAAGAAACTGTTGAGGGAACTGACTATGATTCCAATCTGCAAAAGAGTGCCTGGACCATGGGGGCACCTGAAAACCCAGGACATACTGAGTGGATTGTGCAGGGTTAACCAGGCACTGCTCAGTGTGGATTCCAGCCAACTGATGGTCTAACCCGGGCCTGGCTTGCTGGACAGCTGGGAGCCAAAGCAGGCTTCCTGAAAGAGGTGAGAGACAAGCATGTAGAGTTTGGGAATATAAAGAATGCCCCCAACCGCAGCCTGGTGAAGATAGGGGTGGGGGTGGGAATGGGGACGCCACTGTCCATTTAAAAAAATTTTTTTTAATGTTTATTGATTTTTGAGAGAGAGATTGACAGAGTGTGCGCAGGGGAGTGGCAGAGAGAGAAGGAGACACAGAATCTGAAGCAGGCAGACTCCAGGCTCCGAGCTGTCAGCACAGAGCCCGACACATGGGTTGAACTCACGAACCGGGAGATCATGACCTGAGCCGAAGTTGGATGCTCAACCGACTGAGCCACCCAGGAGCCCCATGCACTGTTCATTTTTATCACCTGATGACTAGAGGAGGTGTTCCCATCCATGTGTGTGACCCTCTTTGTGCACAAGACTGTGAGAGCTCCAGGCAGCCAAAGTGAATACTCGTATACCACCTGGTGACCACACTTCCTGAGTAGCCCCAAACACTCACCTGTAGACCTCGCAGGCCTGGCCCCCTCCGCAAGGGGGAGGGGAGTGTGGCCTTCTTGCCCTCATCTCCCTCCTCCCTTAAGGCTGCTGAACTAGAATGTAGAATTCTCTAGATGCACCCTATCTTCCTAGCCCCAGCCTAAAAAAAACCTACAAGCTTCCCCTAGAGAAGTGATAGGTGAACTTGACCGAGGAAAACTCCATGACTAGAATCGGATAGCTTCCGGGGTCCTTTAGTGAGGGCAAAGCGGCCCTTAGTAGCTGACACAGGCTTGGGGGGCGGGGGGTGTGAAGGAAGCCTGGGCTTACGTTTCTCTCTCCTTTAGCCTTGGCAGCAATATACACGTAGTAGGCATCCAGGAAGTGTTTGCTGGAGGAATAACCACATTAACGGTTCTGTTAACTGTGTTGTCTCTCTTGGCAGGCTGATAAAGATGTCGAGTCCATATATGAACAACCTCATTATCCTCGGAGGGATGCTCTCCTATGCATCGATATTTCTCTTTGGCCTTGATGGATCCTTTGTGTCTGAAAAGACCTTCGAAACACTTTGCACTGTAAGTTATTCTGCGTGTTCCGATGGTACAGGATATAAGGTTTTCTTGGTTTTCCATCCTCAAAAAACACAGATCCAAACGCAGAAATGAATGGAAATACGTGAACAGGCAAAAGACAACTCATTCAGCCATTTCTGTAGTTCAACAGGGCAGTATGTCGTTGCTTTCAGACTGGAAGGGACATCAGTATTGCCTGCAACATTAAGATCATGGACTTAACAGGCCACTGCTAGAAAACAGCCCCTCTAGGAATGGCTGGGTAGCCTGTAAAAGGGAGGGAGGAAAACTACCAACCAGAAAAGGATCGATACCTGGGGTCAGGGTTAGAGCCACTTATTAAGGAACAGATATGCCCATCTATCTCAACCATTACAGATATGAAGAGATGTCTGTATGTCTGTCTATGTGCATGACTTTGAGTCATATAGAAAAAGAGCCATTATTTTCTTTTTTTAATTTTTTAAAAATGTTTTATTTATTTTTGAGAGAGAGAGAGAGACAGAGTACGAGTTGGGGAGGGGCAGAGAGAGGGGGAGACAGAACCTGAAGCAGGCTCCAGGCTCTGAGCTGTCTGCACAGAGTCCGACGCAGGGCTCTAACTTGTGAACCTCAAGATCATGGCCTGAGCCAAAGTCTGACGCTTAACCGACCGAGCCACGCAGGTGCCCCAGAGCCATTATTCTCTATTTAAGCAGTGTTTCTCAATCCTTTTTTCCCCTTATTGCTCCCCTATGAAGCCTTTTTAAACTTTTTTTCTAATTATCTCCTCATGAAAATTTAATACCAAAGATATACTGTATGTTTGTTTATGTACTGTATGTATATCTATAGTTCATGCATGAAAGAGTAGTATTTTCACATTTAAGAACCAATGGTTGCCCCTTGGGAACTCCATCACCCTCACTGAGAATGCATATACTTAAGGAAGTCCAAGACAGGGTAATTTATTTAGTCAATTTTAGAAATCTTATTTTGAAAATTAATTACCGTGTTTTAAATATTCACTGCCTCTTTGTTGTTGTTGGTTTTTTTTTTCTAAAAGAGTTTACCCGTTAGCAGCTAACAACTGTGTAGAAGTAACTCTCAGTTGAAAATGTCATTGGCTCATTTTGTAAAATGAGAATGAGCAGTTGGGATTTATTTCTGGACTTTGACTACTGTGATCTCTCGAAACTGGGTTAGCCATTTGGGTCTCTGTATTGTCCCAAATGCAATAATTCATCCAATTCCCAGCCTGGAGGACCAGAGCTAGAAGGGATGGCCAAACGATCAGTGTTGGCCAGATTAATCGAAAAGCAACTCTTCAGTTTTCCGTTAAGGTGTTAAGAGCAAAGTAGGCCCTTTTTTGCACAGCAGTCTCTTTTGGATGGGACTTGCGGCTCTAAGGTCTCGGCATCGTCCACTCCTGCACAGTTCTGGATTGCAAACCGGCAGCAGGTGTGGGATCTCTTCCACATGCTGGAGGCCAGCACCCACACCCTGGACTGTCAAGACTGCATCCTGTGCAGAGAGAGCCCCTTCTTCCCAGAAAGACGCTCCTGACATCTTATACCCTCCCTGGTCAGGGGCCAAAGGCTGTTACTGCACAGGTGCTCTCTGGAATTTGACCTGAATCCTACAAACACCAGGTGACGCAAGCTTGGGAGCAAAAAAAAAAAAAAAAAGAAAGAAAAAAAAGGGACATCCCCCACACCGGGGTTTTTTTTTTCTTTTAATGAAGCCTGACATTCTGTTCTGGGAGTCGCGCTCATTTGTGTGAGGGGAAGGCTGTCCTGGGAAGCCTGGCGAGGCGGTATGAATAAATCATAAAGCGCTTTACAAATCAGCATTAGCTCCGAACACGAGGGCTCGGGAGATGTTAGGCCCCCATTCTCACCATCCCTGAGGATTCATTTATTTGCAGTCAGGGCTGTTTCAGAGGCTCTGCAGAGGGGAGCCCACATTCATGACTGTGGGGAAGAGGCATAGATTAACTACTCTGGACTGAATTGGGTCAGAACAAATGTGTACATGGGTTAGGACTGGGGTCATCTATTTAATAATTCCCAATATCGCTCAGGAAGGGGAACTGAAAGCTTGAATTTAGAGCCTAAATACCAGTCCCCAGTGAGTGCAATTCGGGTTGTGCCCCACCTGCTATTCCGGAGGGGTTGTGGCTCTTTATTTCACTTGGTGCCTCGGATTCTGTTCTCTCTGGGCCTGACAGCCTGCCCACCGGTAAACGCACAGCGAGCAGGGAGGAGGTAGAATCAGGGCCGTCTGGTGCAGTGAGCACAGATCTTGAATAGCCCGGGTGTGAGTCCCACCACCTACTCTTACTGGCCCCGGCTGAGGCCAGTGACTTAGCCTCTCTGAGCCTCAGTTTCATCATCTGTAAAATGAGAGTAACAAATCCCCCTGCGGGATGGTAGTGTGGGCTAAATGCGATGGTTCCGGTGAGGCGCCTGGAACGAGGGGGACAGGAGGTAGGCAGCTTTCTCCCCGTCACCGTTACCATTTCCCGGTATCCTGCTCTGTGTTCTGCAGGAAGTTTTTATAGGACAAGCGACAAGGTAGAACATGAAGCCGCTTCAGGTGGGGAGTAGTTGAAGTCACAGTTCGGTCAGTCCTGCTGCTGTATGAATGCCACCCTTTTTTCTTTCCGTTTTCAAGATGGAAACTGAACACAATAATAAACCATGAACGCCACCTCAGGAAGAAACCTATGACAGTCATGAGATTCTGCCTCTCTGGGGGCTGTGCCTCTGCTCAGAAGGGCCATTATGGGAGGGAGGGAGGTGGCTATATGTGTGAGCATGTACTCCCTGCATGTGTGTGCGGACACACACACACACACACATACACACACACACACACACACACACACACACACACAACTACTGCTAGGGAAACAGCTACACTTAGTTCCCATCCCCCGCTCCCTCTGACCCTTTCGGGAATCTTCCCAGCCTGGTTTCAGCAAGTCTTGCAAACAGCTCCAGCTACACTGTGCAGTCTCCCTGGACACTGTGTGGGTAGTGGAATCACCATAGCAACGTGGCCCCTGTGGGCAGGGAGCTGCCTATGAGGACAGTGCTGGGCCTGGGCCAGAGCCCCGGTGCCAGGGGGGGTGGGAGGGCTGACTCCAAACTTAACTCGCTGACCTGGCTCGGGAAATCCCAGCCCCTGGCAACCCAGAGAGGGAGCAAGGTGGGTGGGGAAGAGAAACGGCATTTTTCTTCCTTGTGGAATCCTAGGCAGAAACTCCACATGAGTGTGGAGGGGTGAGGAGGGGTGAGAAGGGGCTCTGCAGTGAGGATGAGGCCCAGGCGGGCTTAGATGCAACAAAGGTCTCAACAGTTTCTGGGGCTTTCAAGCATTGCCAGCAATGCCACGTTAGCCCCCCCAAGGCCTGAGCCCTCACGAAACTCAGTACTATCCTCTGTGATTCACCAGGCCCAGCTTGCGGCCACCTGCAGACATCCCTTCATATCCCCTCAACCTCCTGACGAGGTGAGGTTCATTGTCTCTGCCTAACCAGACAGAAAACCGAAAGTCTGCTGTACCTGGCTAGGTGGCAGGACTGAAGTTTGGAACTAGCTTTGTTGGACTACAGAGATGTCTGAGGCATTTTGTTCTTTTTAAGAAATATATATATATATATTTATAAAAAATATATATTTTAATTATATATTTATATATAAATTTATATATTTATTTCTTTAATATAAATATATATTTATTTATATACTTATATATATTATATATACATATATAAAAGAAAAAATATATATCTTTTTAAGAAATATATATATATTTGTTGCTAGCTGGTTCATACCAGAGAAGCAGGTCCACCAAATTCTTAGGGACGTGGTCAACATTTATCCCAACCCAAAATTTGTCCATTCACATTTTTAAACCTTGGGATATCCTTCACATACCATAAAATTTACCCTGTTGAGGTGTACAATTCAGTGTTTTTTGTAGATCTATTCATTCATTTTTGATACATCCCCAAGTATTTCAGAGTACCTAGCATATAGGAGAATTACAGACTGCTTGTGTTCAAATCCCAGCTACACCATTTCCCAGCTGTGTGACCTTAAGTTACTTAATATCTCTGAACTTTAGTTTACTCCTCCTCCGTATAATGGGCATAATAATAGGGTTGTGAGGATTAGATGGCATAGTGTCTACAAAGCATTTAGTGCCTGCCTCACAATAGGATTCAATATATGTTAGCCGTTTTCATTAAGAATGAGTGAGTGAGTGGGGGATGCCTGGGTGGCTCAGTCGGTTAAGTGCCTGACTTCGGATCTCACAGTTTGTGAGTTCGAGCCCTGCATTGGGCTGTGTGCAGACAGCTCAGAGCCTGGAACCTGTTTCAAATTCTATGTCTCCCTCTCTCTCTCTGCCCTCCCTCCCTTGCTCAAGCTCTCTCTCAAAAATAAATAAACATTAAAAAAAATTTTTTTTTTAAAGAATGAGTCAGTAAGTGAATGATGGGAGTATGTCCGGATAATTGTGTTCCCCCACGGACATGGCTAAGAGAGACACTGATAAAGCTGAGTGGACTTGGGTTGAGAAGAGGCTGGAAAACTGGTGTTGGTGCTGGTCAGTTGGATGTAGGTTACGTCCGTGACAACTTCTGGCCTTATGTGACCTCGCTTTGCTAAAACTGGAGCGGGGACAGACTTGCCACCTAAGTCAAAACCAAGCTGCTGCACTTCTCACGCCCTGAGTGCTGGAAGGGGCCTCGGGTGAGGCAGGCTGGGAAGAACAAAGAATGGGTAAGGAAGGTAAGAATGACGCAGGTGGGGACTCAGGGCTCTCCGACATGAGTCCCTGAGTCCCCAGACGTTGGAATGTGACACGAGAGCTAGGGGAAGCTGGTTCAGCCCAGGGCCACTCTCGTGGCAGCTCAGAGGAGCATGGCTTAGCTGTAGATCTCCCTCCACTTGCTGACGATCCTGATTCCTTTTTTTTCCAACTTTTTATTAAAGTATACACACACATACACACACACACGCACAAGTGTGTAGCTCAATGAATTTTCACAAACCACACTCAGCTGTGCATCCAGCATCCTGATCAAGAAACAGACCATCTCTAGCATCCTCTTCCAGTCCATACCCCCCTCAAGGGTAACCACCAGCCCGTCTTCTACCTGCACAGATAATGTGCATGAATCACCTGGGGATCTCGGTGAATGCAGATTCTGGCTCAGTAGGTCTGGGGTGCACCTGAAATGCCCCATATCTAACAAACCCCCAGTCCACACCTAGAGTACAAAGGTTAAGTTTAGAACCCTGCTTTATTTTTTTTGTCTCTAGGTGTGAAGAGAAATGGAAACACCAGAAACCTTGTCCCTTGAGCATCAGTTAGGGGAGAAAAGGGGATCCCCCCGCCGCTGCTGGAATCCCTGGAAGCAGAGCAGCCCCATCACGGGGTGGCAGGGTTGGATTCTGGGTCCTGAAACGTGCTCTTAGCCGTCCACACCCTGCTCATGAGAGGTGTATGAATGATCTCAGGATGGGCAGCAGCTGGGAAGGGTTGAGGTGGTTGAGGCCCAGGCACCGGATTCAGGGGTCATCTTCTAGCCCTCCTGGGATGCTAGGATTTTCTGACTCTGACTCAAAAGACAAAGGCTACCTAGGAACATCCACCTGGCCTCCCAGTAAATTCAAGTCTAGGAAGAATGAGTGATGTTTTCAGTGAAGATGCCATAAACGTCAGTGATAGCTTTTGCTTGAGGATTGTTTGTTTGTTTGTTTGTTTGTTTTGAGAGGAGAGAGGGCGTGAGCAGGGGGCGGGGCAGAGAGAGGGAGAGAGGAATCTGAAGCTGGCTCCCAGTGCAGGGCTCAATCTCACGAACCCGTAAGGTTATGACCTGAGCTGAAATAAAGAGTCATTTAACCAACTCAGCCACCCAGGTGCCCTGAGGATTTCTTTTTGAAGCATTTGAGAGATAACCCAGTGTAATAATGTGGTTGGGGGCTGTTTCAGCCTGTGATCCTGTGCTTTTGTGTCTGGCCATGGTAGCGTGCTTTGTGATTTCAGAAGGTGGCCGGATGGCCGGGCCAGGGGATGCCCAGAGTGTTTGATGGCGGCCTTGCCTGGCAGGTTCAGGTCGGCAGAGAGAGGCAGCCACAGGGACTGGAGCTGAGCTGACAGTGCCTTTTGGAGCCACCCGGAGTCTTGGAAAGGCTGCAGCTCCCCTCTTAGGGCAGTGACCTCCCCACCCCAGCTGCTCTGTCCTGGGCCATCCAAGGCCTTCAGTCGTGAAGGGCTCCCTCTGGCTTCGCGAAGGTGGCTAAGAAGGGCACCAGAGGCTCCTCAGACTCTCCAGCAAATGGTGGGCAGATGCTGTGCTCCTATCCCACACACCTTGTCCTATAAGTCACTCGTTTACATGATAACATTTCCCAGGCACCTACTTGTGCCAGGGCCTGCAGGCACAGGGCTGGCTGCATAGACCACTGCCCTTAGGGAGCTGGCAGCATAGACGGGAAGATGTAGGTAAACAAACAACTACCATTCAGGATGTTGTGTGCCCTGATGGAGACAGGCCTACAGGAGGGAGTGAGGTCCAAAAGCGAAGGGACAAATCAGGGAAGACTTTAGATAGGGGAGCCCTCAGAATTCTTGGAAGTCCTAAAGGATGCCTCTTACTTGCCTACAAATTTCATAGCAGCTGCAATCACTATGGTGCATCTACGCTCCCTTCCTGTCTTGGCCCAGCATCTACTCATTTGCATCCTCAGCCCCTAGAGATGCAGGAGGGGCCCCACCCGGCACACACCCACACCCCATGCTGCCACCACCCATCTCGAAAACATCGCACATCCAGAAAATACACCAACTTCTGGCAGCCGAGGCACCTGCTGGGGTCCTGGAGGGAAGGGGAAGGAAGGCCTCTTCCCTCACTCTGTGCTCTGTTGCCTGAGCCAGGGCCTCCAAATGCAGCTGTACATTCTGTGCACTCTACAAGGGTGTTGGCATCAGGGGCAGTGGGAGCTGGATTTCATCCTGTGATCTGCTCACTTCTCTAGCTGGGAGGGCCTTCAGGAGGGAGTTCTTTCAAACAGGGCCCCGAGCGGGTGCCTCTCAGAAATTCCTCCTCCCAAAAGGGAGTCCTTTCTCCCAAAAGGGATTTGCCCCAGGGCTCCTAAGATGCCTCCGCTGGTCCCAGAGTACCCTGTTTGCGCCCACCATCTCCCATGGCCCCCAGAATCATACCCCCCTCCAAAAGACTTTGCTGTATTCCAAACCCCAGAGGGCAATTCCTATTCCGATCTTGCTCACAGGACCCTGGGCAAGACAGGGGTTTCTGGAATATTTTGGAGCATGCTCCTCAGAGGCTTATTGCCTCAGGACACACACCAAATCTCTCCACCACCCCTTGCCCCAGGAAGATGTCCATAATGGAGGCTTGGGTCTTGCTTTTGGACAGTCTGAGTCTTCTCTCCCTGCCATCTCACTATTGGTTGCCTGGGTTAATGATCAGAATGAAACAAAAGGCCCTTTTTTGGAATGTTTCTGGACAACAGGAAGGCGGCTTGCCCCTCAGCGTCCAACCAGCCACACCAGAGCTCCTCCTCTATGTGACTTCCCGGCCCGGAGCCCACATGCCTCTGTAGGGACAGGAGGCCTAGAGCACGGCAGCCCCAGTGCTGTGTCAGAACAGACCTGCAAGAGAGGCTGTGTGTCCATTTGCACGTTGGTTCCCCCAAAGAGCGACGAAAGCCCTTCCTCTGCCAGGTGGGCCTTCCCGAAATCAATTGAACAAGCAGCTGAGCAGAATTGTTCTGGGCATAGATTTTTCTTTCCATTTGGAGATGTGGCTGATTGTTTTTTCCCTTTTTCATAGTTGAGACTGATACGGGTATCACCTGCCTCAAGTTTTCCCTGCCTCATGGACGTCTGTGTTCAAGGCAGTGTGCAGGGGAGTGGGTGGAGGGCGGGGGGTACTTTATGGCTGAGGGGAGAAAAGAAAGACCTTAATGGCAGAAAAGTAAATATGTTTAAGGCTTTGGGAGAAAAAGTGAAGTAGCTATTTGTCTTGTGTGGATGAATCAGTAGAGACTTGTATTAGAAGTGACATATTGGAAACAGAACCCTTAGAGCCCCTCAGAACCTTCTGGTTTATTTGGCATCATAGAGACACACAGAAGGGAGATACTTGGAGGCATCATCAAGTAAGTGCAGGAAATGCCTCAGTGCAGGAGATGACCCTACAGTGTTCCGGCTGGGGGTCTGCCAAGTTCTACTTGAATATGTGGAATGATGGGGGATCTCACTACCTCACAGAATATTTGGGGTAGAAGGGACCACAGATGCCATGAACTCAGCCTTTTTTGCCTTCAAATCCTCCAGTTCCCTCTCTGGTCTTCCTTTTGTGTGCTTGGCTGAGGCACATTTCTGGTGACCAAGAGCTCATTACCTCCTAAGCTGGCGCATCCAGCCTGATCACCTGCGCCCCACCCAGCGCTAGCTCCAGAGATTTAAAGGTGAGCATTGTAGGCCGTCTCCCCCAGTAGCACTATCCTGTGGGAGAGGCAGACAGATAATCAGATAGAGCGCATTTCAGTGTGACCAGCACAGCAGAAACGTGTGTGAGGGCGCCAGTCTCAAAGAGGAGGCAGCTGTGATCTCCCTGCAAGGTCTGGAAGAACTTCTCAGAGAAGGTGGCTCATGAGTTTGGATTTCGGAGGACAGAAAATAAGAATTTGTGAAGGAGATCAGAGAGAGGAATGGCATTCTGGATAGAGGACATAGCTGGTGCAGGAGCCGGAGCAGTTTCGGGGTGGGGGGAGGAATGTTCAAGTAGTGAGGAATTACTTGCATGCAGAGCGCCCCGTGGGGGGTGGCGGGAAAGGTGTGGGGTGGTGGGGTCACACCCTGCTAAGACCTGACCTTCAGTGGGGCGGCAAGGGTTTAAACCTAGGAGACTCGCTTAGATGTGCTTTGGAGAACAGTACTGCGGGCCAGGGGCAGGGAGGGTGCAGGGTTGGATGGATGGGCAAGAGGCAAGGAGGGTAGAAAGTCTGGGTGGAAAGTGAGACAGAAGCTGGGCTCAGCGTTTGAATAGGAGAGTGAAGGTGGGGAGGATTCCCCAGGGGCACTTCAGGGTCCCTAACTGGGTGACAGTAGATAATGTGGATAGTGGCACCACTCCCGGAGTTGGAAGGAAATGGAACCGATGGACTCAGCTTTGGCTGTGCAGTGTGAAGTTTTATGCACAGCTAGGTGTCACCTAAGTCTCCGGTGACAGTGGGCTATGCAGGTCTGGAGCTCAGAAGCTGGGGAAGACACAAGAGGTGTGTCAGCACAGAAAAAGTGGTTGAAGCCTGAGAGTGGAGACACTAACCCAGGGAGAACCCTTAGAGGCAAGGAGGGTCCAGGTCTGAACCCAAGGGTCCATTTGCCTCTTAAAGAGATGGTGGGGGAATGGAGAGAGAAATCACATCCCTTTTGCAGAGGCCTCTCCCAGCCTGGGAAGGGCAGCTCTGATGGTGGGGGTCCCACTGTCTTGCTTTCAGACTCTTTCTTCCAGTCTTATTTCATCATGGTCTGAAGAGCTGTCTTTAAATCAGATATGAACACCACAGCGTGCAAGGTGACCCACTGGGATTGTCTTGCAGAAGAGTACAGCTTTTATTTATCTTTGTTTTTTTATATAGAAAAATACGAAAGAAATTCAGCCTTCCTAAGGTTTAACACTTGGACTGGCCCTGGAGTCCCGGTGCGGCAGGTGTGTCCAAGAATCTGATGCAGGAACTCTCCAGAGAACAGCGTGGTTGATCAATCCATTATGCGAGACAGCAATGGGCCATTGTGCCAAGGGTCTCCAGGACAACCCCCAGTTCAGTGATTCACTAGAAGGAGTCAGCATATGGTTGCACTCACAGCAGTGATTTATTACAGAGAAAGAATATAGAGCAGAATCAGCAAAAGGTAAAGACACATGGGGCAAAGTCCGAGGGAAACCAGGTGTAAGCTTCCAGGAGCCTCTCCCAGTGGATCACACGGGACACGCTTAATTCCCAAGCAATGGATGGTGGCAACACATGTGAAAAGCCATCTCCCGGGGAGGCTGACTAGAGACTGTTCCTGGAATTTTTAGTGGGCACCGGCTTAGCACATACCAAAATTCCAGGCTCCTGGAAGGAAAGCAGGTGTGCAGGAAACCATGGTGTGTGCACAAACAGCTCAGGCAAAGAGTCACCTCTTATCATTGAGGGGATGGTGGGAACCGTCCCCACATCCAAGGTCCCAGACAGGCCAGTGGAGAGCCGACCTTGCCACCAGGACTTTCTAAGGACGGTCTCAGGCCTGTTCTGTTAACCCTTTCCTGCCCAGGCCCCCTCAGCCATTCTTCACTTCCCACTTATGGCAACATGTTGCCATTTTCAGATGCCAGGTTAGACTGATATTATCGGGTTTTAACTAAATTGTATTATTGGGTCTTAATGTACTGAGTCTTCCAAAACAGACAAATCACCCCAAAACGATTACTTCAGAGAACCCATAAGTCAAAGCAACTATAATAATGCAAAGCACGTTGGAGTGACACTTCTACCCAAAATAAGAGATCTTTGTCAGCCACATAAAAATCAAATGATATGATTTCATCTCCTACCATCCTTTGGTAAATTTCCACACTGCATTTATGTTCATGTTTCAGATTGTTTTTCTGATAGGAGAACATGGTCGAAACACTTGGAGGCCATTGGTTTTAATGGTCCTGCCAACCCATCAGTATGAAAAGTGTGTAAAGATCTCCCAGGAGAGTGTTCTCGGGCTGGCAGCTACCCCTAGATGTGTCCTGTCCCTTTGACAGCTGACTTCTGGGTTTGGATGAGCCAGCTTTGAGTCAGGAAAGGCAGGAGGAGCATGACATGGGGGAAGGAGGGCTGGGCGGGGGCAAGGCACCGGGTTCCAGGCTCAGCTCTGCAACTGTATGGAGTGGTTGAAAGAAATATTTTTTTAATGTTTATTTTTGAGGGGGGAGAGGGACAGAAAGCGAGAGAGACACAGAATCCGAAACAGGCTCCAGGCTCTGAGCTGTCACCACAGAGCCCGACGCGGGCCTCCAACCCATGAACCGTGAGATCATGACCTATGCTGAAGTCGGATGCTCAACCCACCAAGCCACCCAGGCATCCCAGTTGAGAGAAATACCTTAAATGCCCTGAGTGTCTGAGTTTATTCATCTGCAAAGTTGTTTTCCCAACTCAACTGGTGGCTCAAAAAAACTCTGTTTTGTTGTTGTTGTTTTACTTGTTGTTTTTATCAGCATATTCTTAGCCTCTGACCTAATAATCCTTACTGAATGAACGGATGAATGAGTGAATGAATGAGTGAATGAATGAATGATCTGTAATGTCCTATGCAACTCTGACAGACCAGGGTTTTGTGATCTGGTCATTGATTAAGCTCAGGGTGAAATTCCCAGTAATTGAGAATTATTCCTCCCATACCCATTCTGTTTACTTTTCTTGCATCGTTGTATTGTAATATGCGTAATAATGTGACCCTCCTGTGCCTTCTCTAAAGTACTGTTATTCATTCTTGCCTATCTGATTTGTGCTTGTTTTTGAAATTAAAAAAAAAAAAGTGAAGTCCTTCCCTGTCCTATTGTCAGCACCCACACCTCACACGACCGTGTTTTAGAACAGTTGCTGCGATGCTCTTGTCCTTCCTTAGGGGGCCGGCTCTGCCATCCACCCAGTCACGTCCTACTTTTACAAGTAAAATGGAAGGGTGCCTGAGTGACTCAGTCGGTCAGGCATCCGATTCTTGATTTCGGCTCAGGTCATGATCTCACGGTTCATGAGATTGAGCTCCATGTCAGGCTCTGTCCTGACAGCATGGAGCCTACTTGGGATTCTCTCTCTCTGCCCCTCCCCTACTCATATTCTCATTCTCTCTCTCTCTCTCTCTCTCTCTCTCTCTCTCTCTCTCTCTCAATAAATAAATAAACTTAAAAAAAAAAAAACAAATAAAATGGGAAGGGGAAATGTTCTTTCTCTGTAAAACTGGAGTCTGGAGAGCCAAGTTGCTAGAAAGGCAGGGTAGAAGTACTCCATGAAGGAACTCATCTGGGAGTGTTTCTGGGAACTTCTTACCTGTGCTGATGGCACTCCTGGGCTGGAAGGGCCTATAGCAGCCGGGCACACCTGCTGTGTCTGATTCCTCTGCACACCGAGGGTCTGGCCTGTCTGCTCCAGCCTGGCTGTCTCCCTCTGAGTCCTACTAACATTCACCTTCCTGCTGTGTTCAGCTGAGGCCAGTGGGGATCTTTCAGAGGGAACTAAGTTCAGCAGTGCTGAGGGAAAGCAGAAGAAAGACCAAAGCCGAGAACTGGAGCTCACGGAACACACAGCTTTCTCGCCCCAATGAGCAGGAAGCCCTAGAACTCGGTGGCGCGTGGCCTGGAGCTGGGCCAGTGTCCTAGGTTTTGGAGGGTGTCCAGACCAGCCGGTGAGCGTGGAGTCTGGAGACACTGGGGTCTGGCCGTGACGGCAGTGCAGGCAGGGAACAGGCACCCAGGAGGCCCCCACAACCTAACAGATGGTGGCTGGCCATCCCAGCCTGCAGGGCTCCAGGCTATAGGCAGCAGTCAGGGCTGACAGTTCCTGTCACTCACCAGCCAGGGCTGGGGATCAGGAGACATTTAGTCCTGCAGAACAGGTGAGAACCAGATAGGGCCTTAGTCCCAAGGTCCAAGTATGGCCACTGGGGCCAGGCTGGCCTGATGCTGAGTATCCAGACGCTGGGGTCCACAGTGAAGTAGGAACCACATAGTCTGACCGTGGCAGACGGGGCTGGTGGGTAGGACCCAGGCGGCATTCGCTCCTCTCTTTCTCCAAAGGCCCAAGGAGACAGGCCCATAGCAGGTCCTTCTCTAGCCTTCCTCCGTAACTGAACAGCTCCTGCTGTGGCCTGGAGCTGGCCTGGGTATGGCTACCCTGGATCCAGCTCTGGCTGAGTCCTCCCCTGCTCCACCAGAGTGGTGGGTTTGCTGAATGCTGGAGAAGGGCCACAAAAGGATGCTTCTCCTGCCCAGTCTCAGCCCCTGCGGCTCAGTGTCCTCCCCTACCCTCTGCCTACAACCCGGGAGCTGGGAGTCCTGTAGAAGAGGTTCCCAGAGCCATCTGGTCTCCTGTAGACTCAGGTGAGGAGTCAAGAAATCAGCCATTTGTTCACCTCTGCAGGTCCGTCTCCTCACATAGAGGGCTCGCAGGAAGGAAAGGAGGGAGGGAAGACAAGAAGGCTGATCTGTCGCCCCTCAGTGGTCCCTTGGTGGTCCTGGGAGCCTCTGTGCCTCTGTCTGCCACTCTGGACTATGGGCCCATGGAAGGCAGAATTTGAATCTCACAGTCCCCTGTGCCCAGGGCTCTGGGTCTGGCATGTGGCTGATGGAACTAAATGTCTATCAAATTGAGATGTGATTGAAGGAGTCTTGATGGTTAGTGAAAGGCCACAGTATGTAGAATAAAATGTCTGAGTGTCTATTACCTAGAATCCCTCTGTTGGGACGCTCTAATGGATGGTGAAGTCGGTCCACCTAGGAGATGTTAATGTCTCTGTTTTCTCATGGCCTCTAGGTCAGGACCTGGATTCTCACCGTGGGCTACACAACGGCCTTTGGGGCAATGTTTGCAAAGACATGGAGGGTCCACGCCATCTTCAAAAATGTGAAAATGAAGAAGAAGGTAATCACTACTGTTTCAGGATGTTTGCAGTGTTCACTTAGCGTTTATTTAGCAAATATTATTAGGTACCTACGGTGTACCTAGCACTGGGCTATTTGCTGGGGATTCAAGCTAAACACGATGTCCACCCCTGACACCTTCAGCCTTGTAGGGCAACAAAGCATTTACAACACATGATGATAAGGGCTGGCTGGGAAGGTATAGGGGCAACAGGGGTATGAGCACTCAGACAAGGCTTCATGCAAGAAGTGACACTGATGTGGAGACCTGGAGGGGGAGTGAGGGTTAGCTGGGCAGAGGCCCATCAAGGGAACCGTGTGCGCGGAGGCCTGGGTTGGAGATCACGGAGGCGGGTGTGTTCACAGAGCTGGCAGAGGTTCATTATGGCCAGGGCATGGTGTTTACAGGGACAGGCTGTCAGAGGAGCCACAGTAACTTGAACTTGAACTTGAACTTCCGGGCAATGAGAAGCCCTTGAAAGAGGGGAGTGAAACAGGACACAGACCAAATTTAATGTTTCTATTTTCAAAGAGGCCCTTAGAGGACAGGAGCCCTGCCTTCGTGTGGGTGGAAAGTATTTGCCATCCACGTGGCTGAGTCTAACCAGCATGCTGACTCAGCTTGGCTCTTCGGTGGAACTCCTGGAGAAATTTTCTCCATCACTGTCGTTTTAACGTAACCAGTGGTACTGTCCTTCCCTTGCTCCTAGATTAAAATTCGGGCAAGTCTCATGACTTTGAAGGCCCTCTGGTCAGCAGCTAATATATGGAGTCCATCGTAATATTCAGAACTTCAAACTGCATTTGAGGCACAGCCTCTGCCTCCACCAGCTCAGGCCTGCAGCGGGCCAGCCGCCTGCCCTGGGAGAAGGGGTGTGGCGGGCAGCTTCTCCCCTTTGCCAGCCTGAGCTTTTTCCCTGACGTCCTATCCCCAAGGGTTCTGAACCCTCCGGAGCTGGAGCTTGGAGTGGGGGAAGGGTGGAAGGTTCATTGCCAGGAGCTGCCCTTGGGGTTACTGGGCCTGGAAGAGGTTAAGCAGGTGCTTTAGACTGTCGTAGGGTGTGTCTGTGGGCTTTTCAAAGCCCCCATCCCCCACCCCCACCCTGGGACTGGGACTTTCCTTCCTATGGTGCCCATGACATGGGCGAAATACTCCCCCAGGTGGCCATGTGAGGCTTCTTCCCTAGGCGTGTGGAGGCTTCCGCACTCAGGGGATCACCTCGCCCCTCTAGCAGGTCTTGGACAGGGCCAGCTCTCCCTCCTCCCTGGCCCACATCTGGTGCCCAGGAAAGCACACACGTGTCCTTCGCTCATCCAAACTCGAGGAGTGCTGGCTGACCGCACTGCACGGCTGTCCCCTTGTCCCACCCCCTGAGCACCTGGCCAACTGGTCACCTCGGATTCCTCAGGTGTCTCAGTCTCCCCTGAGCTGCAGGGAGCCCATCAGTCAAGCCGTCTGAGTGTTCTCCTTAAAGCCTCCCTCTTCATGTGAGGTCAAGGAGGAAACATAACCATCCTCTCACTGTGGGGAGAGATCTCATAGAATCATGACACCTCTTTCCAAAAAGCCTCTTCTTGATTCAACCCCACCCCACCCCACCCCAGCGCGCGTGCGTGCGCACGCGTACACACACACACACACACACACACACACACACTTTTTAAACCCCTGACGTGGGTATAACTTGTTTACAGACCTCTCCTCTGCAGATCCTGCATTGTGCCCATATCCCATTTGACAAAGGGCGCTGTTGTTCTGAGTCTTCACTCCAAACTTGCATTTGTCATCCAGTTGCCTGGTTATGAGCCCTGGCACCTGCAGCAGGCAACAAGGCACTGGGGCCAACAGACAAAGCAGGAAAGCAGCCTCTCTTCTCTTCTGTTCCCACCACCAACCTGCTATGGGTCTCTCAGCAAATGTCTTCATCTTTCTGGGCCTCTGTTTCCTTATCTGAAAAATGGGGCCATATCGAAATGGTCCTATCTCCTGAGCTGTGATTCTGCCTGGTACCCAGTGGCCCCATTCATCCATCAGCCCCTCCACCTGCCAGGGCTGCTTGAGGAGCTGCTGTCCAGATGAGGGAGGACCGTCCTCTCTCCTCTACCCCCTGCCCCTAGGGAAACTGCAGGCTACCTAGGGAAACTGCAGGCTACATTTAGAGGGAAGAAAGAATCTGTCCCTGTCACCCACTGCCGATGTTCACTGGAAGGGCCCTCCCTCATGGGCCTCTGCAGTATTTGTGACAACTCCTTTCCATCTATAAAATGAGAAGCCTGGCCACCCAGTCCTTCTCAGACCTAACTACACATTTCAATCAAATGGGAGCTTTAAACTCCAAGAAGTGACACAGCCCAGACCAATGAAACCACCTCACTGTGGCTGGAACTGAGCATCAGGAGTTTTTACACTCTCCCAGGTGATACTGATATACAGCCAGGGTAGAAGATCTCTGATCTGCCAGGGCCACTCAGAGTGTGGGCTGGACCAGCAGCAGAGGCATCACCTGGGAGTTTGTTAGAAATGCAGATTCTTAGGGAGCCTGGGTGGCTCAGTAGGTTGAGCGTCTGACTTCAGCTCAGGTCATGATCTTGCAGTTCAAGGGTTCAGGCCCCTCATCAGGCTCTGTACTGACCGCTCAGAGCCTGGAGCCTGCTTCAGATTCTGTCTCCCTCTGCCTCTGCCCCTCCCCCACTGGTTCCCCACCCCACTTCTCTCTCATAAATAAACATGGAAGGAAGGAAGAAGAAAGAAAAGAAAAGAAAAGAAAAGAAAAGAAAAGAAAAGAAAAGAAAAGAAAAAAGAAAGAAAAGAAAGAAGGAAGGAAGGAAAGAAGGAAGGAAGGAAGGAAGGAAGGAAGGAAGGAAGGAAGGAAGGAAGGAAAGAAGGAAGGAAGGAAGGAAGGAAGGAAGGAAGGAAGGAAGGAAGGAAGGAAGGAAAGGGAAAGGAAGAAAGAAATGTAGATTCTTAAGCCCCACTCCAGCCCTAAGAATCAGGATCCTGGGGTGGAGGTCAGCCCTCCCAGCCATGCTGATGCAATCAAAGTTTGAAAAGGCTCCAAGTGACCAAGTGACTTCTGGGGCCCCTCCTGCGCTGTGGCTGTGGTTAGAGATGCTCTGCCATTTACGACAACTCCATCCTGGTTTTGGAGAATCACAATGTTGATTCCTTTGTGTCAATATATGATTCATCCATATTGTCATCTGTAATCAAGAACCAGCCTTTATTTTCCATTACTCATGTGATTGCTGAGCAAGAACACTCCAATTGTCTGGCAACAATTGAAAAAACACGTCAGGGAAGACTTCAGAGTTTAGTTGTCTGAAAGCTACACGGAGGGCGGAGCTGGGATGTAGCCACACCTTGCTGCACGCACTGCCAGAGCTGGGAGACTGGCTGGGCGGCTGGGCAAACAGAACGTAGGCTGCAGGGGGGTCAGGCACCCCAGGAAGGGGCTTATCTGACAGACTGCCGAAGGCTTTGTGTACAAGGTTTGGTCACCCGTTTTGTCTAGTACAAAAATGACTAAAGCCAGATGAGCACGCCGTTCCAGGGTGAGAAACTTTTTCCTCTAGTTTTGCTTTCTAGGCATTTTCCAAAACAGGTTTGCAGTGCTGCCCCCAAGCATCCCTTATCAACAAATAAGAGGAGGTAGAAGAGAAAGTTATGCCTCATATGGATCAAAAGCTCAAGTTCGGCAACCAGGTGGTCTTAAAAGGGTTGTGGCAATTACAGGTCAAAAGTAGGATTGGATTCTCCATGATTCCGACCTTTTATATAGCCAAGGTTGGTTTTTATTGTTGTTGTTTTATTAGGGTTTTTTTTTCAGTTTAGACTTATTTGTAAGGTGGACCCTTTAACTTTTTTACTGACACGTATACTAGATTTACAGACATTTGTAAATGCAATATACACTTTTCTGCATAGTCTTTTTGTCCTTTTCTTCCCTCTCTGGCTCCCGCCTCCTCTCCCTGCATCCACAGTGGCATGCCCTCCCAGACACACAAGCACAAACTTCACCCCATATGGCCACATTTTTTAAAGACGCTAAAGGAAAAGGAGCTTATTAAAGGATATACTGGCATGCAGTGACTTATTGCTTCCAAATCTGATATTTTTATAGCATGTTCTAGTTTTTTCTAAAACTCAATCATACAATCTTGAATTGGGAGACTTAGTGCAGTTTTTATTCTGCCTCTTACTAGGACCAAATTGAAACACTGAGACAAGAGCAGTAGGTCAGAGATGAGATGTTTTGTTCCGGGGGCAGATGATTTTTGTTTTTTTTTTAAGACAAAGAAAGTTCACGGGGCACCTGGGTGGCTCAGTCGGTTAAGCGTCCGACTTCAGCTCAGGTCACGATCTTGCGGTCCGTGGGTTCGAGCCCCGCGTCGGGCTCTGTGCTGACCGCTCAGAGCCTGGAGCCTGCTTCCGATTCTGTGTCTCCCTGTCTCTCTGCCCCTCCCCCGTTCATGCTCTGTCTCTCTCTGTCCCAAAAATAAATAAACGTTAAAAAAAAAAAAAAAAACTTAAAAAAAAAAAAAAGACAAAGAAAGTTCACTACAGAGACGGCTAGCTGGCTCAGTCAGTGGAGCATGAGGCTCTTAATCTCGGGGTTGTAAGTTCGAGCCCCACGATGGGTATAGAGAGTACTTAAAAAACCTTTCTTTTTAATTAAAAAAAAAAAAAGGAAGCTCGCTACCAATATAACTTGGTTCTGTTGCAGACAATGACATGGGCACATCACCTCAGATCTTCCTGTGGACTTAGCTTCGGCAAAATGCCAAGAGACGGTTTTTGGCAGCTTCACCAGGGAGGACCGGTTACCTGAGTGATATGCTGTGTACAACTCCAGGAGGCACCTTTCATTTTGTATTCCCCCTGGAATGGCATCCCTGGAACTAGGCAATGAGTTGATCCTAGCAGAAGGCCAATTCGAATCAGTCAAAAGATCTGAAGTCTCTTGAAGAAATAAAGAAATGCTCTTTTCTGTAAACCAGGAATCAGACAACTATTTCTGTAAAAAGCCATATAGTAAATACATTAGACTTTGCAGGCCACAGAGCTGCTGTCGCAACCACTAAACTCTGCTGGTGGAGAATGAAAGCAGCCCGAGGGAATGGCTGTGTTCCAATAAAACTTTATTTACAAAAACAAGCAGTGGGCCAGATCCATGGTTTGCTGACCCCTGCTCTAGACAACAATGGAAAGTGACATTTAATAAAAACAGCCAACCGCTGTTGAGCAGTTATAGTCAGACAGACTTTGGTAATCCAGTGCCGTTTGTGTGGTTACTGCTTCCATTTGGTAGATGAGGAACCTGGCTCAGAGGGGTTAAGAAACTTACCCAAGGCCACACAGTTAATTAGTAAGAGTCACACTTAGATCTGATTCCAGAACCTGTGCTCAGTCATTGTTACTGTATGCCTTTGCACTCAGGGACAATGGAGCACTGGTAGCCTCCTAGCTTCAGAGAGAGAACTCAGTGTGATGGCATCAGTGTGCACTGACATAAAAGTGTTGCGCACGTTCAAGGTCACTGCCTCCTCGAAGGTAGACTGTGGAAAGAGTCGTAGACCTTTTGTCTCACAGACCCTGTGAGACATGCTAGCGCTTGCTGGTGGGGGAGTTTTGGGGAGGGAGAGCGGACTTGAGACTGAAGCCAGCCACTCCGCCTACCTGCTATTTATGGCACCAGCGTCCTCCTGACCATCACGGTGTCTCTGAATCAAGCCTCCTCCCTGCTTACCGGGACAACTGTCTCAGCTCCTAACTGGCCCCCTCCTGCAGGCTCCCTGCCTCAGGTCTACCCCTCCAGGCTGCAGAGAGCTCCCCATGACTCTACTGCTTAATGATGCTTCAGCCTCCGGCAGCCCCCCGTCATGCAGGCTTTCCACCTCACTAGCCCCCTCTCTAGCCACCCCCACCCACCCCACTCACACAAAATCTCTCACAGAAAGATTAGGGTGTTTCAAACAAAAGAACCAGCACCTACAAAGGTCTGGAGGGCAAAAATGAGGTGAGGGGGGGTCATAGAAGAATCCTGAAGCAGGGGCAATGTGATGCGCTCACTCCCCTGAACCAGCCCCTCAGCTCTCCCAGCTGCTTCTTCTGTCTGACATTCCCTTCTCCCCAGTGGCCCCCAGCAACTCCTCTGTGAAGCCACCTCCTCTCCTCCCGGTACCCTCTTGTAATCATCCCTGGCAAGTCTGTCTGTCCTCCTAACCCTGGAGGGCAGCACCAGGGTCTGTCCATCTCTGCATCTCCAGTGCCCAGCACAGGGCCTGGCCCTGCATGGGTGCTCAGGTCATATTTTCCTGGGCCATCATCCATCAACCAGTGCCTATTGAGCACTTTTCCTATGCCAGGCCTCAGACAGGCACTAAGAATACAGTGATGAGCAAAACCAAGTCACGCAGAGTTCACAGTCTACAAGGGAGTAGGAATACAAATCAAATGATCCCATATATATAGGTGAAGTTGCAACTGTCGTAGGGGCTCTGAAGACGAGGAATGTGGCCATAAACTCCAGTGAAATGTCCCCCAGCCTTCTAGCAAGGACAGGGAGAAGAAGGTGTGTTCCCTGAAGGGTTTGGAGGCTGTCAGGTGGGGAGGGTGGAAACCTGCAGCAGGAGATGCCCCAGAGGGAGTAGAACCTGGGCCCTGGGCAGGAGACAGTGACCTTGAACTTACAGTGCCACTTCCTCCTGGCCTCTTTCTGAGAGCTCATTCATTTTTTCCCCCAAACTTTCCCCAAGAAGGTCTGAGAGCCAGTCCCTGTATCAGACACCGGGGCACAGAGGGGAGACGAGCTGGTCCCTGCCCCCACTCAGACCGGAACACATCTGCAGCATACACCCTGTGCAGGGCGTGCCTGGGTTCACTGAGAAGCACCTCGGGCTCGGTGCTGAGAAGGGTGTAACAGGAAGGTGGGAGAAGGACCTGCCAGGGTCCAGCACAGCGTGGGCCCCTGCCTGCGGGCTCTAACAGCCCTGGGTGAGCGTTAAGTAGGGAGGCGCCTTCCAGCCTGTCCCCCGCGTCCTCAGCTCCCTGGGCATGTCTTCCTTATGCCCCAATTTCTCAGGGCTAGCAGGGAGTTGCCTAGTTCCCCAGAGAGCAAGGGTTAAGCTGGATTTCTATAAACTATCAGTGGTTCACTGAATGCTTCCAGAAAACCTCAAAGAGGGGGGCTTTACCAGTGCCCAGTCCCCAGGTAAAGCGGTTTGGGTGGATTTGATCTCTTTGGCAGGAACTCAGCAATACATTTCTGTTCTTCTACAATTCGGCAACAAAGAGACCTCTTGAGTTTCTATTTCTCTTTTTAAAATGGCTTTAATCATTAAAAGCCAGACCTGGTGATATTTCTTAAGCTTCTGCCTCAGTTTTGTTTGTTTTTCTATAGCCTCTTCCCGAATGATTTCATCACATGAGCTTTGGGGGGAGGAGGCACATAAAGGTGCAATGAGTGAAATACAGGTTGTCTTTGGTGCTGGCCGCATTTGTCCCCAGGGCCAGTCCCCGTCAAACAGACATAAAGTGGGGTGGGAATTTCGCAGTGTAATAAAGATATCCCAGGCTGCAAAGAGGGATGGAAATTATATTTCTTCTTTTTATATTCCTTCATCGCAATTCAATCTATCAAACTTTTAAGTGTCTACTGCTTGCCAGGCCCTGCTCGGTACCAAGGATGCACAAAAAATAAAATTGGCTTCCCTTCTGGTAGGGTCTCCCCAGTTTGCTGAGGAGAACAAACGTGTAACACAATATAGCATCTGGTCACTATAGCATCTGGTTTGTGCTATAAGTGTTTGAGGGTGTGGACTGTAGAGAAAGGAGGAGCTTGGTTTACATCTGGACTTCACCTCTTACTAACTATATTACACTGAGCGAGTTACCTAGCCCCTCACAAACCTTGGTGTCTTCATCCATAAAATGGGAATAATAATAGTATCTGCCTTTGTAAGAGATCATGTATGTAATCCATTAATCAACCTAGAGGCAGGCACAGAGTAAGTATTCATTAAATATTAGCTATTCTTCTCCTTGGTGTTACCACTGTTACTTCTGATAAGTATGTGAACAAAGTGCTATGGGAGTGATTAATTCTGCTGTGGGAGTTACAGGGGACTTCACAGAGGAGGTGACAATGGACCTGGGTCTTTAGGGATTATTAGGAATTTGCCAGACAGAAAGAATAGGATGTTTCAGATAATAGAACTGGCACCTACAAAGGCCTGGGGGTGGGAGTTGGGGGAGGAGGGTTGGGGGGAAAGGGAAAGCGGTGAAAATCACAGCAGGTCCAGAAACTAGGTGTCATTAAACCTAACTAAGTGCACATGTGTGTTCTGGGGAGTGGTCGGACCAAGCTCATGAAAGGCCTTGAATGCCAAGCAAAGGAGTTTGGCTAGATTTATCCTGCAGGTGATGGAGAGTCCTGAGAGATTCTAAAACTGAGGGTGACACGATGCTGTCACTCCCCTGAGGCAGCGCCTCAGCTGCTATTCGGGAACCTCCCTCACGTCCGCTCCCTTCTGCCCCTGCCCTGCCTGCAGATCATCAAGGACCAGAAACTGCTGGTGATTGTCGGGGGCATGCTGCTGATCGACCTGTGCATCCTGATTTGCTGGCAGGCTGTCGATCCCTTGAGGAGGACTGTGGAGAGGTACAGCATGGAGGTAAGCGCCGGCCCCAGCCAGAAGGAGGCTGGAAGGCTCGCGAGCTCCCACAAGCGCTGGGACAGGGAGGCGGCACAGCTCCCTGGCTGCCCAAAGTGCACTGCTTAATAAGAACTCAAGGTAGTTATGGGGGAATCTTCACAGCTGCACAAGGGCCCACGTTCCCTGTCAGAAACTCTTCATTTAGTTCTGTTTCCTTCCATCTGAGACCTATTTCAGAAAGGCCAAATAGAAAGTCTTCACTCCCGTGGAAAAAAAAACAAAAACAGTGAAAGAATTGTCTAGTGATATTAATACATGCAGAAATAAGAAATGTTGGGCCCTTTAAATGAGTATATTCTCTGCACATTGCAGAAGCCCCCATTTGCATGATCCGTTGGTCCAGAAATGAGACTGCGTTCCAACCTCCCTTATAGGAAGTTCCCTAAGGAGTGCCACTAGGGAGTAAACATCCTGATAGCTCCTTCTAGTTACCATATGATTTTCCAGGTGGTAAGTGCTGTTAACGTAAAGAACCTTACATAAAAGTACTGTTAAGTATGTATTGTAATAGTCTTGCGTTCGGCCTTGCCCTTTACTCACACTGGTCTTCCCAGGGTGCTCCAAATTAGGGAAGTTCAAGACCCTTTGGAAGTGGTGGTTTTGTTGTCTTGCTGTTAGAGCAGTTAAACTTGCCTTGGTGGGAGAGAGCTGGGCTCGAATGGCTTGAACGCTGTGCCGTGCATGGTGATCTGCATATAATGTAGCAAATTCTGTTGAGAGACCTGGAGTTTGCATCGTTAGAGAAATCTTTTTGCGGAATGTAGTGCGGATTCTTAAACTAACGTGGAAATAGTCGTTTTATGCACTGGGGACAGAGGTTTTTACCCTTCTGGACAAGAAGGTTTTCTAGCACATAAGACGCCCAGCTTCATTTGTAGGGGAATACATAGAGGGTTTACTCGGCGCAGGGAGAAGTCACGAAGCTGGAGCCGTGTTAGAGGATGCTATTCTGTGCCAGCGGGGTTGCAGGAGAGAGCTTTAGGGCTGGGCCTGCATATCCCGGCCTTCCAGCCTCACTTTGGAAGGAAGCAGGACTCCAGAGAGGCACAGCCAGGATTGCCAAGGAGGATAACCTGGACACGGACCGTATCCACAGCCAAAAGGGCAGGAGGTCGGAGGCAGACAGACTGTTTCCAGAGGGGAGGTGGCACCTGGTCACCACTCATGGTGCACAGTTGGCAAAGTTCACCCCGGGGACTTCCTCATCCACTGCCAGGACAGGACCTGGAAATGACAGGATGTCAACAGGAGGAAGAACCGTCATGGCTAAGCAGGCCTCCCGGCTGGGGAGAACCGGGTTGGGTGCTAAACACAAGCCCTAATGCCAATAATGGCAACAGCAATGACGGTGATGGCTAGTTCTGCGTGTTAACTCACTAGATCCTCCCAATAATTACAGAACAGGTGATGTCCTCAACCGCATTTTAATGATGAGGAAACAGAAACCCAGAGAGATTTAATTTACGCAGGTTACCTAGCAGGTTAGTGGCAACACCACGAACTAGCCTCTCATGCATACCCTACCCTGCCTTTCAACACACAGATGGCACTCTGTGGGGTTTAGGGGCTCTCGTAGACCTTTGGCCATCAGCACAGGTCTGTGAAGTGGGCAGGGCAAGGGAGCGTTTTCAGGTCGTGCAGATGAGGGCTCAGATTAGAGTGCAGTCCAGAAAAGTGGGGGGTGGCGGGCGGGGGGCGGGGAGGGGGGCTGGGGCAGGATGTCAGGGAGGGAGAAAGCAAGTCAGGCAGAGCCAGCCGGAAGACCTGGATCTGGGCAGGTGGACAGAGGCCAGACCCTGCTGGCTTGAAGCCTAGCCGTGGGTGGCTGGGGAGGGGCATTGCTACCTCCACTGGAGGTTAAAGTGGAGGCCAGGTACGCACTAGGGGTCCCCCAGGTTGTGGCCGTGGCAGGGAGAGGCCGCAGGGCTGGCGTCAGCCTGAGTCAGCAGACTCGGGAAATAGATCCGGGAAGCCTGTCCCCCTGGACCCTTTAAAGGAGATCAACCTTGTGCAGTCCGATCCGTGTTAAGTGACAGTTTGCTATCACTGACCTTACCTTTCTTCCTTCCTTTCTGAAACAAGTACTGAGGCTCTCAATGGCTCTGTGCGGAGAATTGCGGTCCATTTGCGACGTTTCGGGGCATTGGGTCTCAAAGGCAGGAGCTGTGGGGTGCCATGGAAAAGCCTCACTGCGTAGATGAGGAGACTGAGTCTGGGGACGGGATGTTCCTGCCCAGGGGCATCCAGAGTTTCCAAGGTGGAGCCTGGAGGAGAGCCAGCTCCCTGGCTCTCTGCCCAGAAATTCCGTCTCTGTGTTTCCCTCCAGGTATCTGCTGAGATTTCTCTCTGAACCTTTTCTGGCCTGCTCCTCTTTTTCTCCTCTTATTTTAGGGTTGCCCTGTCATTCTGTTGCCATGGTAGCAGAACCCTTTGATTTGTCGACCCACAGCCCTGTAGGCTTATTGTCGGTTTTCAGCACCAAGCAGTCGGTTGATTTCTCTCAGACCCTCCTCTGTCGGACACAACGTGGTGGTTGAACAGTGTGCCTGGGGGATGAGGTGTCCTAAATTCTCCTTCAAGGGGCTGTTTTTCCCAGATCCCCCCAGTGAGAGAGAAAGTCTTTGCTTGGGGGAGAAGTGATCAAAGATCTTTGTCGTCTGTGCCCACCTCCCCTCACCTCTCTTGGATGACTTCCGTTGTTCTGAACACTCTGAACACCTCAAGATTTCAGTCATAGGCCTTGCTCTGTGTTACACTTTCAAGCCTTTGCCCGTGCTGTCCCTGCTTCCAGAACCTTCTCTGATAAGTAAATGAACTTCAGTTCCAGACCCCTGTGTTATCTCTACAGGGATGTGTCCCTGAGATTCCTGGGTCTACCAGATTTAAGCTCCTGCTCCTCCTCCACTCCTGTCCCTAGCTTCCTGACATTTCCCCTGTCGGGATACTTAGTGTGCTGTTTGTCTCTGCTGAGTGCATCCCTGCCCCTACCGCTGCTGGACCGCCAGCTTCTCCAGGACAGAGCCAGGTCAGAGACACACACATACACACACACACACACACACACACACACACACTGCCCAACCAGTACCTCTGCACACGGAGGTAAGCACGGTAGCCGTGGCCCTTGATCTCATGGCCTCCCCACAGGCTAGTTGATGGGCAGACAGCAAACACGGAAAGAAGCACGATCACTTTAGATCACATAGCATATTTAGATTCTGATAGCAGTTAGAAGTAAATTAGCAGGATGAAGAGTTGGCAAATAATGGGAAGAACCCCGCAGGGGAGATTCTCCCAGTGAGAGCATGTGCAAGTGTCCGGAGAATGAAAATCTGATTCTGGAGTCCTACTGGAGACGTCCCAGCTCCACACCCTTATTCATTTCCATGCAATAAATATTTATATGGCACTTGTTACGTGCCAGATCGTATTACGTGCCAGCATTGAATGTATGATCTATCTATCATTTTAAAAATTTGGATACTTAATACTTTGTTGCTTAGAGCAGTTTTTGGTTTACAAAAAAAGAAATTAACGAAGTACAGGGAGTTCCCGCATACACCCCACGGTTTCTTCTATTAACATCTTGCATTGTGTGATGTATTTGTTAACAACTGATGAATCAATATCGATTCATTATTATTTACTAAAGTCCATAATTTATCATTAGGTATGGTTCACTCTTTGTGTTGCACATTCTATAGGTTTTGCCGAATGTAAAAGTCATGTGTCCACCATTACAGCGTCATACAGGACAGTGTCACTGTCCTAAATATCCTCAACACTTTACCAACCGCTGGTAACCACTGATCTCTTTATTGTCATGATAGTTTTGCCTTTTCCAGAATGTCATATGGTTGGAATCATGATAGGTGGCCTTTTCAGACTTTAAGTTTCCTCCATGTCTTTTCACGACTTGGTAGCACATCTCCTTTTATCACTAAATAATATGCCATTGTATGGATATACTACGGTTTGTTTATCTATTTGCCCATCAAAGGACACCTTGGTTGCTTCCAAGTTTTGGCAATTATGAATAAAGCTGCTATAAGCATTTTTGTGTAGGGTTTTGTGTGGACATAAGTTTTCAACCCATTTGGGTAAATACCTAGAAGCATGATCACTGGGTCATATGCTAAGTCTATGTTTAGCTTTGTAAGAAACTACCAAACTGTCTTGCAAGGTGTCTGTACCATTTTCCATTCCCATCAGCAGTGAATGAGAATTTCTGTTGCTGTACATCCTGACCAGCATTTGGTGTTGTCAGTGTTTTGGATTTTAGCTGTTCTAATAGGTTTGAAGTGATATCGCATTGCTGTTTTAATTTGCAATTTTTTAATGACCTGTGATGTAGAGCATCTTTTCACGTACTTATCTGCCATCTTGGTATCTTCTTTAGTGAGTTGTCTGTTTAGATCTTTTACTCACTTTTTAATTAGATTGTCTTCTTATTGTTGAGTTTTATTTATTTTTTTCAATATATGAAGTTTATTGTCAAATTGGTTTCCATACAACACCCAGTGCTCATCCCAAAAGGTGCCCCCCTCAATACCCATCACCCACCCTCCCCTCCCTCCCACCCCCATCAACCCTCAGTTTGTTCTCAGTTTTTAAGAGTCTCTTACGTTTTGGCTGTCTTCCACTCTAACCTCTTTTTTTTTTATTGTTGAGTTTTAAAATTTCTTTGTATATTTTGGATGCAAGCCCTTTATCAGATTTGTTTTGCAAATCTTTTCTCTCAGTCTCTATCTTGTTTTTCATTCTCTTAACATTGTCTTTTGCAAAACAGAAATTTTTTACTTTAATAAAGTCCAGCCTATCCTTTTTTTTTTCTCTCATTGATCATGTTTTTAGTGCCATATTTAAAAACTCGTTGCCAACCCCAAGGTCACCTAGATTTTCTCCTGTTATCTTTCAGAAGTTTTATAGCTTTGCATTTTTCACTCAGGTCTACGGTCCATTTTGAGTTAATTTTTGTGAAAAAATACAAGGTCATTTCCTAGATTCATTTTTATGCATGTGAATGTCTTGTCGTTCCAGCACCATTTATCAAAAATACTATCCTTTCTCTATTGCCTTTGTGTCTTTGTCACAGATCAGTTGACTATATTTGTATGGGTCTATTTCTGGACTCTCTATTCTGTTCCATTCATCTATTTGTCTCTTCTTTTGCCAATACCACATTGTTCTGATTACTATAGTTTTATAGTAAGTCTGGAAGTCAAATAGTGCCTGCTCTCCAACTTTATTCTTCTTCAATATGGTATTGGCTATTCTTGGTCTTTTGCTTCTCCATGTAAACTTTAGAATCAGTTTGCTAATGTCTACAAAGTAACTTACTGGGATTTTATTTGGGATTGTGCTGAATCTATAGATCAAGTTGAGAAGAACTGATATCTTACAATATTGAGTCTTCCTATCCATGAACATGGAATGTCTCTCCCATTTATTTAGCTCTTCTCTGATTTATCAGAGCTTTGTAGATTTCCTCACATAGATCTTATACATATTTTGCTAGATTTATACCTAAGTATTTTATTTTGCTTTTGGTGAAAATGCAAATGGTATTATGTTTTTAATTTCAAATTCCAGTTGCTCATTTCTGGGATATAGGAAAGAAATTGGCTTTTGTATACTAACCTATATCCTACAGCCTTGCTATATAATTGCTTATTAGTTCCAGGAGGTTTTTTTGTTGACTCTTTGGAACTTTCAACATAGATACTCATGTCAACTGCAAACAGACAATTTTATTTCTTTCTTCCCAATCTGTATACCTTTTATTTCCTTTTTTGTCTACTATTTGTATTAGCTAGGGCTCCAAGTTGCAAGGTTGAATAGGAATGGTGAGAAGGGAGCATTCCAACTTTATTCCCTATCTTAGAGGGAAAACATCTAGTTTCTCACCATATTAATTATTAGTATATTTTTTTTTCTTAAAGTGTGTGTGTGAGAGAGAGAGAGAGAGAGGGAGAGGGAGAGTTCTGCTGGCTAAAGTCAAGGGTGCCTTTGGGGAGGTGACAGGAAAGACAAATGAAGATGTGGGCAGAGCTGGTCGTTAGGGACATTACGTGCTAAACAGAGGAGGTTAAACTTCAAAATTAAAGACATTTAATCAGGGGAGTGACATGATCAGATTTGCCCTGGCTGCAGAGTGAGAACAGATGGAGGGGCGAGGCTGGAGGCCCAGAGATGGCTCAGAGATGGGCTTTGCTATAATCCAGGCAGGAACTGATGGTGACCTAGAGCAGGACAGTTGCAGCGGGAACAGGGAGAAGCAGGTGGCTTTGAGAGAGATTAAGGAAGCAGATGTGATGAGACTTGGTGATTGATTGACTCTAAGGGATGGGGCAGGGAGACAGCAAGGGCAATGCCCAGATCTCTGGGTGGTGGATGGCAGACCTCTTCACTGAGGCAGGGTGCAGAATAAGGAGCAGGTTTGGGAGGGAATGTGAGGAGCTCACTTCTGGGCAGAGTGGCTCATATTGGATACAGGGTCCTAGAGCACGAGGGAGTAGTTTGTCCTATAGATAGAGATTGGAGGACGGGGGCTGTGGGCATGAGTGCTGTCACCCAGGGAGTGGGTGCAGTGACGAGTGAAGATGTCCTGACTGGAGCCCGAGGAACCACAAAGCAGTGATGGGGACAGAAGAAGCCTGGGAAGGGAATTTTGAAGCAGTGGTCAGGAAGGAAGGGAGCAGCCAAGAGAGAGAGCTGTCCACAAGCTGGGCCATGGGAGAGAGAGCTGCCCATGCACAGGGGGCATTCGAAGGTGGGAGAGCTCCCTGAAACAAACACCACAGACCAAGGCGAGGGCTGACAGGTCCACCCCGACTTGGCCCCGGGCTTGTATCTCCCCCATATCATCTCATCCCTCTCTTCCTCTGCTTTACAGAGTCTGACGGGAAGATGGGCCATTTCTGCATTTCAGATATAGCAGGTGTGGGCAAATCTGCCAAGCAGGCTAAACAGGGGTTTTTAACTGTGATTTGTATTCTTGAGAAAAAAGGGAAAGCACTTGTGTTTTGATACTACTCTACCAGTGGTGATGGTGAATAGGTGTTACATACACAGGTCTGGAGTTCGGGGAGACATGTGAGACATGTAAGGGAGATGGGAACTTGGATGTGGTCAACACACCAATGGCATTGAAAACCTTGGATGAGAGCCCTTCAGGGGGAGGGAAACAAGCACAGACCCTCAATCACTCCAGTGTTTGAGTATCTAGTGATACTCCCATATCAGGAAGGTAGGAAAGAAACACAAAGGACCTAGAAGGAGAAGCCACCAAGATAGGAAGGAACCCAGATGAGTCTGGTGTCTAGGAAACCAAATGAAGAAAGTGTTTCAAGGGGCAAGTTTTGACCACGTGTGTCAAATGCTGCTTTTAGATCAAGTAAGATGAAAACCAAGAATTGACACTGGGCATGTGTGTTCATACACACACACCCATATGGCATTTTTTTTTCTTTTAAGGAAAATAATTTGAGATGATTTCCCCTGGAAGTAAAAGCAGTGTATACTCATGGTGTGAAGACAGCCTGTGAATCTAGGTGGAAGAGTTGTTTGGGTTTTTTTCCCAAGCCTTCCTTTTACACCAAACCACCACCTCCACCTCCACTCTGAAATGGTTTTGAATGAAGAGAAAATGGTGGACAGCACGAAAAGTCACTGAATATTGAACACCCCTCAGAGCCACAGGGCAGCATCCTTAGACCACCTGCCCTCCCTGAAGACATTCCCCCATCTGCTCCCAGGCAGGTGGCAGTAAGAGATGGAATCATGTGCAATACAGGCACCCATGGGAGCCATGTGTGTGGCGTTTATTTATGGAAATGGTGAAAGGCTGTCTCCATAGGCTGCAAGCATTCTGCATCAAGAATTCCCAGCACTCCGGGTTCTGTGGCTTTCTGGCCATTCAAGCAGTCATCACGTTAAGGGCAGTCTGGAATAGAGGGGTATTTCAAACTTCCCTCCACATTCCATGCTTTTACCGTCCTTTATGAGGAAGCAAACCAGGGCTTTCAAAGTCATAGACTACACTTGGCTTTGAAACTGGTGGCTTATTCCTGTATGTTTCTATGGAAACAGATATTGGAAGAGGCGAATACATAGAGTTTTAAATAATTTTCACTCTTATCTTCTACCTCCCTCTACAGTTGCTCTGCAGAAAAATCCAATCACAAAGCAGATACTTTCTGGAAACATCTGGTATCCTCATAAAGCTTGTCCAAGCTCCATCTCACACTATTCATTTTGAAATAAAGAGGTATCAGAATGGCCAGGGTGAGGGTAGTGCTAAGCATCAGGGTCCACTCTTCTCTGTGGGCTGTTCACAGGTGGCCCAAAACTTTGATGCAAAGGGTCACATTCCAAGCAATGGGTCATCACTGCCAGCCCTGGACAGTGGGACAGGTCTTTATCATCCCTAGTCATCTATGGGGTCGTGGATGGCTGGGCTGGGGCCCCAGCAGATGCAGACCAACTCCCAGGCAGGGTGGCAGGACCCCACAAGGACCTCTGGTGGAGTCTGCTAGGGCACTAACTCCTCCCCGCGGGTGGCTACATCATCTGAGCTTCTGGCCAGTTCACTCTCCTGGTTAAAATCCTCCCCATCGGTGAGAGGATGACGCTCACACTCCTTAGCAGGCCCAGAGGACCTCGACATTCTGGCTTTATTTGCCTCCCCATCTCTGAGCCCCTCCTCACTCCTTGCACTCAGCTACCCGGAATGAGTTGTGTTCTTCCAAAATACCACTTTCTCTCTTCCTCCACGCCTTTGTACGTGCTGTCCCCTCTACCCAGTACAGCCTCCACACCACCTCAAGGTGCCATCTTCATGCAAAAAGTTCCTATTTGTCCTTCAAGAAGCAGCTCTGAAGCATCTTCTCCAGGAGCCTTTGGAACACGCATATCTGCCTAAGCTCCTTACCCTGTTTGCCCCTTATTCCAGTCACAACACTGGTAATTGACTGTCTGTGCACTTGGACCCCTAGTCCGTGACCTCCTTGGAGGGCAAGGCCATCTGTGTGTCCCCAGTACCCACTCACTGGCAGGGCCTGGCTCAGAGTAAGTGCTCGGTAAATATTTATTGAATAAATTGTTTCCTCCACCTGGAACTCTCTCCCCATGCCTCCATATGTCCAAATTCAACCCATCTGTCTGGGCCCATTAAGCCGGCTTCTCCAAGAAATGTCTTCACCGAGTTGCAATTTAATTTAATATTACACCCTCGCCTTTTATCAAGGGCCCACTTATGGGGCTAAAGCTGCCAATTGAAGAATGATTCAGCATCTTCTATAAAGGACTGTTGTTCAGTTTGTGACTTAGTGCCCCTAAGATGAAGATCCACAGGATAGATCCTCTTGGAATTTAGCTTCAGGAAATGGATTGTGCTCTCCCCATGAACTTGTATCTACTTCCTTCCTTCGATCAGGCAATCGTAACTGAATAAGCCACTCTTTCTTTTTAACCTTGGCTGCCAGAAAGTAGGAACCGAATTCAACACTCTCGTTGCAGTAACCATCTTATCTCAAGTTCCTGGAGGATTATCTTGCTTTCTGATCATTTGTCTTTATTTTTAACAGTCCTCTTGTGTTTGGGCTTTTATTGTGTGCTGCCTCAGGCCCTCCAGGAGAGGAGGCAAGGTGTAAATTCCAGATTAAGTTATTAAAATGAGAATGCAGGGCAAGATTTAATAGGAGTAATATGCCAGAGAGACGTTTAGGGATGTCCACAGATACTCGCCTTCTGGCGTGGGTCCCGGCTCAGCACCAGCTGCAGTCAGCATCGTGGGCCCCATGTGTGGACAGACGGGCTCTGCTGGCCACAGCCACATTTCTGGAACATCTTGTATCATCAGAAGGCATCTTAGATATGTGAGAGATTACAGTTTATTTCATCTTCCTTGTTGGATTCCCTTGTGCTTTCAGGAGGCACTCCAGCTCCGAAGGTCCCTCGGGACACAAAACAAAACACACAGAGCCACAACACGAGGGCACAGCCCTGAGGTTAGAAATTCTCTGGTCCCTACCTGTCCAGGTGCTCTCCAGGGGATGATCTATTTACTAGAAATTCTCAAGTGCCTGGAACAGAATGGCTGGAAAATTGTCTGTAATCCTGGCATCTTCTGGCCACTGTGTACCTTGGTAAAACCATTCTGGAAAAAATAAGCCTTAAATTTGGGTGATCTTTCCCCACCCCCACACATCCATGTCAGCAGAAACATAAGCCATTGCACTCACAGAGACCTTCCCTCTTTTTAGTGGAGAAAATTCCAAATAACCTACTCTTTGTAAATTATGTGTCATTGGGGTGCTTCTTCAACGGTTATTGGGTGCCCCTGTGTCTGCCATACTCAGGCTCCCTCAAGGACTGCACAGGCTGGTGGGCAAGATTAGATACACACACACACACACACACACACACACACACACACACACACAGATACACACAGAATGGATTGTCACCAACTACATCCTCTCTATGACACAAGCCTCCAGATTCTTGGTTTAAAGTTTAAGTTACAGGGGCGCCTGGGTGGCTCAGAAGGTTGAGCGTCCGACTTCGGCTCAGGTCATGATCTCACAGTTTGTGAGTTCGAGCCCGCGTCGGGTAAAAAAAAAAAAAATTAAGTTTAAGTTACAGTGCTGAGATAGTGGGCTTACTTTTCTAAAGTATGAGACAGGATTGAGTTTGGATTTAATGCCTTTCAGAGAGTGAAGAAGTACAAGAGAATATGTATTAGTCAGGGTGTGCTAGGTTTTGCTGTAGTAGCAAATAAATAAATAAATAAATAAATAAATAAATAAATAAATAAACAATCCAAGACTACGATAATAAAGGTTCCTTACTCATCAGAGTACCTGTCCATCAGGAGTCAACAGCAGCTTCCCCCATAGTGTCCTAACTTCAGGACACAGCTGGTGGGGCATCTTCTGGGACACTTTGTGCCGCAAAGGGAAAGAGTACATGGTGAAGCATGTACTGATTTTTAAAGCTTCCACTCCAAAGCGTCACATGTCACTTCCACAGATATTCTACTGGCCAGAACATGTTAACAGTCCCCACCTGAGTTTGGTGGAGCAGGAAAGAGCAGTCCTAATATGTGGACTCTCCAAAAGGAGAGAGACAACCAGGTTTTGATATACAGGGTTCTCTGTATATAGTGCATTGACTATATACTATGGTATATTCTGTATGAATGAGTTTGGCACATTCCATCCAAATTCTTATCGCTGTCACAAATACTGCCCCATCCACTAGAATGTGAGCTCTTTGAGGACGTGGGTGGGGAGGGAGGGTTGTCTTTTATTCACTGCTATATCCCCAGCATCCGGAAAAGTACACGGCACATAGTACACACTCAATAAATAATATTAACTGAATAATTGAACCCTTAGAGCGATCATATTAGGAGATCAGTGGGATATTGTCTGAGACGTTTTGTAATAATCCTACAGACTGTACTGCCAAATCCTTTGCTAATCCACCACTCTACTCCACTGCTACCACTAAGGTCCAAAGCACCATCACGCTCATTATCTGGCATCCCAGAAGAGGACGCTACGAGGCAAAGCTACAGTTGACACAGTGAACAAGAGGTGTGATTAAGTAAAGCACCGTTACTGCTGAAGCCACTGAGTTGTTGTTATCACAAATTTCTAAGCAGGCTTCGTACTCCTACTCATTGCCATTTCCAAGCCATTCTCCACACAGCAGAGAGATTCATTTTTGATGGAGTAGTTTTTTGAGGTACAATTCAGATGCCATAAAATTCAGCTTTCAAATGTATGCTGTGGTGGGTTTTTAATACATTCATAACATTGTGCAAACATCCCTACTATCTAATTCCAGAAGTATTTCATCATCCCCAAATAAACAGTCTTTCCTTTTATCTGTCACCCCAGATTTCCCCTTCTCTCCAGCCCCTGGCAACCAATAATCTACTTTATATTTCATGAATTTGCCTGCTCTGGACATTTCATATCAATGGGATCATACAGCATGTGGCCTTTTGTTTCTGTATTCTTTCACTGAGCATAATGTTTTTAAGGTAGCCTGTGTCAGTATTTCATTCCTTTTCTGGCTGAATAATATTCCTTCTATGGATATACCACATTTTGCTTGCCCATTCACCAGTTAATCGATATTTGGGTTCTTCTCACCTTTTGGCTATTATGAATAATGTTGCTGTGAGCATTCGTGTCTAAATTTTTGTGTGAATATATGTTTTCAATTCTCTTGGGTACACACACACACGTAGAATTGCTAGGTCATATGGTAACTCTAACATTTTTAGGAACACAGCAGCTGCACCATTTTACATTCCCACCAGCAGTGTATGGAGGTTTCAATGTCTCCACGTTGTCACCAAAAAATGTACTTATCTGTCTTTTTGGTTGTAGTCATCCTTTTGGGTGTGAAGTGGTATCTCATTGTGTTTTTGATGAGAATTATTATCAAATAACTAATGATGGTGGGCATCTTTTCCAGTGCATGTTGCCCATATGTATATCTTCTCTGGAAAAGTATCTATTCAAGTCCTTTGCCCATTTTTGATTATTTGTCTTTTTGGTGTTGATTTGTGAGGGCTCTTTACGTATTCTGGATACTACTAGATCCGTATCAGATATATGATTTGTGACTATTTTCTCCCATTCTGTGGGCCATCATTTCACTTTCTCAGTAGCATCCTGTGACGTGCAAAAACATTTTTTATTTTAATGAAACCCAATTTATTTTTTCTTTGGTTACTTGTGCTTCAGATAACATAACTCAGAAACCATTTCCTGGTCCAGGGTCATGTAGACTTATTACACTTCTGTTTTCTTCTAGGAGTGTTATAGTATTAGTCTTACATTTAGGCATTTGATGAGGTAATGATACAAATTACTTCTTTTACATGTGGATACGTAGTTGTCCAAGGACAATTTGCTGAAAAAAATATTCTTTCCCCCATTGAATAGTCTTCTAACCCCTATGCAAAATCAGTTGACCATTGATGTATGATTTATTTCTGGACACTCAATCTTATTCCATAAATCTACATGTCTGTCCTTCTGCCAACACCACGCTGTCTTGATTACTATCACTTATGGTTAGCTTTGAAATTGGGAAGCATAAGTCCCGCAACTTTGTTCTTTTTCAAGACCGTTTTGGCCATTCAGGGTCCCTTGATTCCATTAGACTCACAGGATCAGTTTTACCATGTTTTCAGAAAAGACCACTAGGATCTTTCATTGGGGTTGCATTGAACTTGTAGTAGATCATTTTGGGGAGTACTGATATGTTAGCTAATTAACAAACCGTAAATGACCCCCAGCATTCTGTCTCACCTCATCCTGTTTTTCCATCACATCGTTTATCCTTCACTCTCTCCTCTGTTTTTTGTCTTCCTCCACTGGAATGTGAGCTCCATGATACAGGGCCCTTGCCAGTCTTGCTTAGTGCTCTACTCCCAAAGCCTACATAGCACCTGGCAAGCATATAGGAGGTGCTTAATTTATGTTGGTAAAATGGACAAGTGAATGATGAGCAAAGGAATGCATGTATAAATGAGTGAATGAGTGAATGAATGAATGGGCATGATTCCCTGGCATGACTCTTTTCAGCTTTGGCAACCTCTGACCAGGTGATGTGGTTACTCAGCAGCTGGCTTAAATTATTGGGTAAATATGTTGATACTGAAAAGAAAAATAAGTAACACTTTAAAGTAATATTTGAAGAGGAAGATTTTTAAATGATTTTTTAATCTTTTTTAATGTTTATTTACTTTTGAAAGAGAGACAGAGGGGTGAGCAGAGTAAGGGAAGAGAGAGGGAGGGAGACACAGAATCCGAAGCAGGCTCCAGGCTCTGAGCTGTCAGCACAGAGCCCGACATGGGGCTCGAACTCACGGACTGCAAGATCATGACCTGAGCTGAAGTTGGATGCTTAACCGACTGAGCCACCTAGGCACCTTTAAATGATTTTAAAGATAGGCTACATTTGTGGTTCTCAATCCTGGCTGCATCACCCAGAAAATACCTTTTGTAAAATACTGTGTTTGGGTCACGCTCCCCAGAAAATCAGAATCGGAAGGGGTCCTGAGCATTGGGATTTTTTTTTTTAGGTTGCCCTGGGTTCTAGTGTACAGCCAGGGTTGAAACCTTCCGGACTAGCCTCTCACCTCTCTAGGAAGGGCCCAGGACTGCACTGTGGATGCCAAAGTTAGATAGAAACTCATGATAATACATTAAAGGCTAAAAAGGTAAGAGAAGAAAAACTTGAATCCAGAAGACCTCAAGTCCAGATGGTCCCCTACTACCCCCCACTCTGACCTCCAGTCAGAGGATGTGATAGTGACAGAGGACAAGCAGACTCAGAGAGAGGGCCACCTGGGAAGGCTCACGTGTGTGAACCCTACAGAGCTGAATGAGTTCCTCCAGGCTCATGATTTTCTGAAAATCCTTCATCTTCATTTAAACAACTGTTTCCCCCATGGAAGAGAGAGAGCAAGGAATAGGAAAAAGGAAAAGCTACAAGATTTCTGTTTGTGCCATATTTTTCAATTGCAGTTGAGAGGCAGGTGAGCAAGTTCCAGACCAAAACATTAGGCAGGTTAAGAAACAAAAAAACAAAAAGCAAAAAACAAAATAAACCTGTGCCCTTCAGTTGCAGGAAGCCACCAACCACAGAAATCGACAAGAAAGCAAGGGCCACCACAGTGGCCAGGCACCTTGGCACCCGCAGTGGCTCTGAAATGGGACCATCGGCCACTGAATATTTGTTATTCAGTGAATAGTTGTTATTTTTGGCCATTGTTTGGCTTGAAGTTTCTCCCTAAAGCAACAGTGGATTAAGTTTCAAATACTGAGTCATTTTGACCTTGACATAGGATGGAACACTTAACATAACCCAAAGATGCTCAGTTCAGTTCAGAGAACACTGACACAGTGTGGACCCCTCCTAAGTGCTCAGTGGATGGCAACATAATCTCAGGTCCTGCACAGTTCTCGGTGCCCAGCCTACCCGCTTTCCTGCCCTTCTATGGACTGGGGCTCTGACTTTCGGTCTCTCCCACGTGAACACAGGCGCTGAACAGTTGGCAAACGCATACTATAAAAACAACAGTGCCTCATATTTCCACAGCATGGCCTAGTTCACAAAACACCTGGACATCCCCATTTTAGAGAGGAGGAAACTGAGGCTGGAGAGGTAAACTGACCAGCCTGAGATGACCTTGCAACGCATTGAAACTGTCCCCAGCCCTGGCCATGTGGTGTCAGATGACGTGGGATCCCTTCTGCCAGAATGGGCCTGCTGGTCTCTTGATACTTCCGGCTTTTTTTTTTTTCTTTCCCCGCATCAATCCTGTGTTTTACTTGTTTTGTTTTAAAGAGACATTTTCTTCACTGGTGCTTTCAAAATTATTAGCATCCATTGTGCGTAGTGTTCTCTTATAAATGTTTAAATCTCTTTTACATCTGTGATTATCTGGTTGATGTTTCATAAGCATGGAGCACTTGTGAGCAGATGTTCAAACCCAGCAAATTTAGATCCGAGAGCATTGTCTCCCAGTCCAGCTCGTCCTCAGTAGCAGTGTGTGTTGAGTGCATATACTATGTGCTAGGCCCTGTTGCAGATGCTTTACATTGCCAGCTCATTTCATCTTCACAACAGCCCCCTGCAGTTCTTACCATTATCTACAGATGAGGAAACTGAGGCACAGAGGGGTTAAGCAACATGCACATAGTCACACAGCAGATAGGTAGGTAGCAGATGGTCCGTAATGGTTATGCAAATAGACTCTGGAATTAGATTTAGCTTCAGATCCCAGCGTAACCACTTACTGTGTGAAATTAGGTTAGTACAGTGGGTTGACTTGTGGCCCCAAAAGATATATCAACATCCCTACCCCCAGAATCTATGAACAGAACCTTATTGAGGCAAAGCGTCCTTACAGATGTAATTGAAGATCTTAAGATGCAATCGTCTTGGTTACCAAGATTGGCCCTAAATCTAGTGACAAGTATCCTTGTAAGAAACAGAAGAAGACATACACGGAAAAGAGAAGGCCGTGGGAAGGGGAAAGAAGAGACTGGAGTTACATGTGGCCACAGTCCAGGGAACTGCAGCCACCGGGAGCTAGAAGATGCACAGGATTCTCCCCCAGAGCCTTCGAGGAGGCAAGCCCTGCCAATACCTTGCTTTAAGACTTCTGGATTCCAGAACCGTGCAAGAATAAATGTCTATTGTTTTAAGACACCCAGTTTGTGGAAATGTGTTACAGCAACCATAGGAAATTGATACATACAGTGAGGGACAACTTCTGAGGGCCACGGTTTCTTCATGCAGAATACGGGTCTCGATATTAATAGTTCCTACTGCAGAGGGCTTTGGGAGGATTAGAAGAGCCAGTCCCTGGAGAGGACATTGAGGGCTCTTGATGAAGGTTAGCTATACATGGAGCCTTATTTATTATCTGGCCCCTGGCCACCATGCCCCTCAGCCCCCTGAGAACTAGTCCCTCAACTTGCCATTTCCCTGTGTCTGACTCCTTGTCACTGGGTCCCCTGAGCCCAGACCGGTACGTTCCTGGCTCGGGAACCCCAGAGGAATCAAATCTGATGCCCAGACCCAGACTGCACAGCCTGTCTCCCTGAACCATCGTCACCAGAGCTGCCAGAGCGAGACGATGAACATCCGCGCATGGCGTTTTAATATTTCACCCAAGAAGTCATTTTCCTACATGAGTCAGACACAGAAGGCTCAGAGAATTAAATCGAGAAAGGTAACTCTGGGCTGGAGTGATTTCTGCCAACGGGTGTGGAGGATTTTCCTGTGTCCGCTCGGCTCTTTCTTTCTTATCTGTGTCTTACAGCAGACGGGAAGCCAGCTGACGAGAGATTGCATGTTCATACCAATTATTAAAAATATATGGCAGCCTTCTGGAAATGCATTCACATGCCAAGGGAATGGAATGCATTCACAACCCAGGCTCCTGCACTGTGAGCTTTGGAGGAATGATGAGGTAGATACTACAGTCCAAGGTTCTGATCCATATGCCGCCATCTCCTAGCTGTGTGACCTGGGGTGAGTGATTCACCCCCTCTGAGCAGTGCCTATTAGGAAAAATTCCTGCCTCCCTCACAGGTTTACTAGGAGCATTAACTGGAATAACATGTTCAAGTGCCTAGCACTGAGCCTGACCCATAAAAGGCGTTCTATCATTGTGACTTTCGTTCTCACCCCTGACTCCACAAACCTTCTGACTCCATAAGGAAATTAACCCAACTACCCTGCCAGCCTCCCAGGGAAGCCCTGAGGGGCAGGGCTGCGTGTGAGGTAGATTTATCCATTCCGATGCACTTCCACCAAAATGCATTCACTTAATCCTTACACAGTCACCGTGAGCAGAGAGAGTCCTGTTCCCATTTTGCAGGTGAGCACTTGAAGGTCTGCAGAGTCAACTGACCGGCTCTGGACCATACAGGTGGCGGGTGGGGCCCCGAGGCATGAAGCTAGGCCTGCTGCTCCCAAAGCCTTGCTCCCTCCGTGCTCCACGCTGACTCTCACATGAGACCACAGAGGGGGAATTGCTTCATAAGTAGCAGAGCTCCACCCCCGGGTGAAGTCTTTACTGTTACTGCCTCCAGCATTTGTCTGTCACCAGGCATCCTAACTGCCATCTTGCCCACATTTACTGTCCTCGCTTCCCCCTTCTAGGCATAAACCAGTTGGATCAGTATCATAAGGCCCATTCCGTGGGCGTCTATGAGCATAAGCACGTGTGGGTATAACCCATCCACGCATGCACACTTCCCCCCTGCCCCGTGGCTTCTCCCACATCTACGCCCCGTGCCCCTCCCACTCGCTCTCACTCCCACATCCAGGAGGCTCTCAGCACAACCCACCCTCTGTTCTGGAGAAGCCTTCATGATGCTCAGCTGCACCATGAGACTGCTAGAGAGGCAGGAGCCATTCATTCATTTGCCCAAACTTCATTTACTAGGCTCTGCTACGTGCCAGATGCTGGGGCCACAGCACTGAGGGAGGCACAGCCCCTGCTCTCAGGACTCCACCAGTCCCAGGGAGACAGAAGCGTTCACTGACAGTGTCAGTACTCCGCCCCCAACCCTAGAGGATCACAGAGGCTAATCGCACAGGCTAATCATCCTGCCTTGAGAAATAGTTCACCAAAAAAAGGAGAGAGGGGACTTTTTTCTCCCCACATCTTGAAAGAACAAGAAGGACTTGGGTGGTTTTAAGACCACGGGAGCTGTGTGAAACAGTCTAGCATGTCCTCAAAAAATTAGACAGAGTCACCATCGGACCCAGCGATTCCACCCCTGGATCCGCACTCAAGAGAGATGACAATGTGTGCACTAATAATGGCAACAACAGGTCAAGCCCACACAGACCTCCAGCAGCTGGTGAATAGGTACACAAAATGGGTGTATCCAGACGATAGAATATGATTTGGCCATGAAGAGGAATGAAGCTTGAATACACAGTGCACCTTAACAGCATCATGTTTGGTGAGAAAAGCCAGGCGCTACCTGGCCCCATATGGTACAGTTCTGTCCATGTGAAATGTCCGTAGGCAAACCCACAGAGCCAGAGAGTAGATTAGGGGCTGACAGAGGGGGATGGGGGGTAGGGTTCTACTCCCTGGGTGGGGGGGGGGGCGGTTTGTAGTGATGGTAGCACCACATTGTAAATACAATAAAAACCGGTGACTGTACACTGGAAAATGGTTAAGATGATGCATTTTTGGTGATGTGAATTTTATCTCAAATTTTTAAAAACAGACAAGTAAAGGTAGACACAGGCACCCCAGGCGAAGGACACTCCAAAGCAAGGGTAGGAAGAGGTGGAAGTTCTTTGGGAAGCAACTTTCCAGTCCAACTAGAGCATAATGCGTTGTATTTTTCTACGGCTGCTTCACAGCCTTAGAAGACTGATTGTCAGCCCTAATCCCTACCGTAGCCATTAGGATCTTTTCAGTTGCAAGTAAGTAAGTTGGAGTGCACAGTGGAGGCCACGTACTGACACCCTGGAAAGGTGCAGAGGTAACGTGGACTCTTCAGGCACACAGTTTAATCAGGGATCCCTTCCGTTTCTCTGTGATTCTTTCGTCCCTGCCTCCCTCCGTGCGTGAAATATGTCATCACACTAGCTTCCCACATGCTATGGAGATATGAAAAGAAAGATGCATTTCATCTAGAAAGACCTTATAAATTTGGGGCAAAATAAGGGGCTCCTGGGTGGCTCAGTCAGCTAAGTGTCTGACTCCCGCTCAGGTCATGATTTCACGGTCCTTGAGTTCGAGCCCCACGTTGGGCTCTGTGCTGACAGCTCAGAGCCTGGAGCCTGCTTTGGATTCTATGTCTCCCTCTCTCTGCCCCTCCCCCACTCATGCCTCTGTCTCTCTCTCTCTCTCTGTGTCTCTTTCTCAAAAGTAAATAAACATTAAAAAAATATTTTTTGGACAAAATAGGATTTTAGCTCAGTTTTAAACAACGGGCAAAGCCTCAAGGAATAATGGCATTCCCAGTAGATGAAAATCCTTGAGCAGGCAAGTGTAGGGTATGTGTAAGAAAGAGTTCAAGAATCGGTTGCATCTGGCTGCTTTTTTGGTAGAAAGCAGGTACAGGGCTGGAAGGAGCTTGGATTTTAACCTCAGAGGCAGTTGGGAGCCATTCAAGGAGTTGTAGCAGTGGAGCAACGTGATGAGGTCTTTATCAAGGTTCACTCTAGTTACCAGCTTCTACTTGTCGTAGGTGTGATAAGAGATAATAACGTGCTTGTGAAGGACAACGTACTTATTTGTGCTGAAGTGTCATGGAGTCTGAAATTTACTTCCAAATGGCCTGGGGGCGGGGGGAGGGTGGAAACGTACATGTGTGTGTCTGTGTGTGTGTGTGTGTGTGTGTGTGTGTGTGTGTGTGTGATAGAGAGAGAGAGAGAGAGAAAGCAAGACAAAGAGAAGGGGAGCAGATATGGCAAAACGTTAGCAGTTATTGACTCCTAGAGGACAGTGCACACAAGAGTTCTTTGTACCATCAGCTAATGGATGTTTGGGGAAAAAAGTTTTCATAGGAGTGAGAGCAAAGGAGCAAAGTGGGGGTGGGGGACAGACCTCCCTGAGGAAGGGACAGGCTGGGAAGGTGACACAGTGAGGGTGAGGGAGCATGAGCCCCGAGGGACAGGGCGTGGTGTCCTCAGGGTGAGATGGGCAGAGAGACTCAAGCCACAGTGCTCAGGGCGTGTGGACATGCTGGTGAGGAAGGCACAGGAGGCCAAAAACTGGGCAGCTTCCAGCCCGAGGGCCCAGGAGGACCAGTACCAGGAACAGAGGGCCGAGGAGGAACTTTCAAGGAGGGTTCGTTTTACACTCTTTATAATTGATGTTTGTCTGTGTGACTGTTGTGGACTCAGAATTTCAGAGCTTGAAATGATTTAAGAAACCACGTAATCAGACCCCTCATGTCCCTCATGGGGAAACCAAGGCACAGGCTTACTTAAAGCCTCAGAGCCCGATAGGTGACTGAGGATAATGTGCCAGGTTGAACCAGTCCTCAGATGCCTGTTTCCAGGTTCCTGCTCTTCCTCTGAATGCCCCGGGGAACCAGACACAGGAGCCATGACATGAGGGTACAAGAGTTTGGTCTGCCTTTCTTTTTTTTTTTTTTTTTTTTTTTTTTAATTTTTTAATGTTTATTTATTTTTGTGAGAGAGAGACAGAGCGTGAGTGGGGGAGGGGCAGAGAGAGACAGAGGAACACACAGAATCTGGAACAGGCTCCAGGCGCTGAGCTTTCAGCACAGCCCCCCCCCCCCCCCCCGCACACACACACACAAGGCTCGAACTCGGGAACAGCGAGATCATGACCCAGGCCAAATTCAGACGCTTAACCGACTGAGCCACCCAGGCACCCCTGATCTGCTTTTCTTAATGAGTCCTTTGAAATGCTTTTTGAACTTATATCTCATCAGGGAGCTTTTGGGGGGGGTAGATTGCAGCAGGGGGTGATGGAGGTGTAGTGATAGTAACAGTTGGCCCCGACTGAGCCCTCCCCTGGGGCCAGGCACTTATCTGGTGGTTTTCCACATCAGTCCATTTAATCCTCAAACCTATGAGGTGGGCACTGTGTTTACGCCTATTTTACAGATGGCAACAACAAGGTTAAATAGCTGCTACAAGGTCCCGTCATTTGTAAGTGACAGAGTTGGAATTAGCACTCAGGCAGTCTGGCCCCAGAGCTGGCACGTTTAACCACCATGCCATCGACCACACCACCTGGCATGGGTCTGCTATGCTCTCCTCCTGTTCTCAGTGACTGGCTGGCTGACTGATGATTGATCTGTTTATTTTACCAGAGGGAGGGTCCACAGCGAATTTTGGCCCCAGCCTCATTGGTATTTTTGCAGTAAGTCAAGACCTATTTATTACTCATAGAGTATTTGGGGGGCCCATGATAAAATAAGAAATGCAAAACTTAATTTCACTTCTCTGCTAGCTACACTGCTCATTCTTTTTTAATAACGCTCTCTTATCAGCCTCCTGGCAGCTTTTGCGTTTCCCGTGCATGTTAATTACTTTATTATTAACGTTGATATCTTTGGTTCGGCCCAGCATATCTTGGTGCTTTTTGTTTCCAACGTGCACCCATTTTGCCTTGTTCATTGGCATACGCGGGCCCAGTTCCTGTTTCTAAAAGGGATTCTTTGAGCCTCGGTAAACATAGGGCTTTCAATTAGTCGTGCAATCCTCATTCCCATTTTCATCTCAGCCACGTCACTAATAGAGTGTTCTTAACATTTCCCCAATACAGGCTGTATTGTGTCAGGTTTCTGACATTGTTCCTCAACCCTTGTTTTCTCTCCAGGTTACAGCTCAGAGAACCCCACAACCTAGCACTGAGTGATATGACAAACAGTAAGATGTCCAGAGATTGAACCCTGGGGTAGTCGGAGACAGGGCTTTGTGAGATGAGCCTGGAGGGTGATCCAGGACCAGATTCTGGGAGGACTTGAGTGTTAAGCTGAGAACTTCAGACTTCATCCTAAAAGCCAACATCCTCCCAAAGTAGATGATACAGAATGCTAATCCCATTAGGTGTCCCAAAATAAAAGGGAATGGGGGATTTCATGGTCCAACAGCTTAAGAAATCCCAGAAACTATACATCTGCCTCTTGGAAATGTACAGTGGACTTGAATTTAGCATGTTAAAGGCTCTGAAAAGTCCTGCAGTTTAAAATTTTTTAATTAAACATTTTAATATTTAATAATAAAAAATGTAATTAGCATTTTCAAAACTTCTTTGGCCACGGAACCCTTTTCTCATGGAGCATATTTACATTTACATATTCTGAAGAATATAATTTAGAAAGTGTTGCAGGAGGGGACGAGGAGTCTTTATGGGTTTTGAGCAGGAAGGGAGCATGCTTAGACTCTGTTTTAGAAAGGAGGCTCTGAGGGCGCCTGGGTGGCTCAGTCCATTAAGCATCTAACTTCCGCTCAGGTCATGATCTCATGGTTTGTGGGTTCGAGCCCCATGCCTTGTTGGGCTCTGTGCTGACAGCTCAGAGCCTGGAGCCTGCTTTGGATTCTGTGTGTGGGTGTCTCTGTCTTCCCCTCCCCCACTTGTGCGCGCTCTCTCTCTCTCTCTCTCTCAAAAATAAATAAACATTTTTTTAAAAAGAATTTAAAAAGTCGGGGCACCTGGGTGGCTCAGTCGGTTGAGCATCCAACTTTGGCTCAGGTCATGATCTCACGGTTCATGAGTTCAGGCTGCGCATAGGGCTCTGTGCTGACAGCTCAGAGCCTGGAGCCTGCTTCCGATTCTGTGTCTCCCTCTCTCTCTGCTCTTCCCCCATACGCGCTCTGTCTCTCTCTGCCTCTCAAAAATAAACAAAACTAATAAAAAAAATAAACAAAATAAAAAATAAAAAAGAATTTAAAAGGAAAGAATTTAGGAAGGAAGGAAGGAAGGAAGGAAGGAAGGAAGGAAGGAAGGAAGGAAGGAAGGTAGCTGTGGCAGCCAGTCGCAATGGGAGAGACTGGAGGCAGGAGGGGAAAAGAGAGGCCCTGAGCAGTTCAAGCAAGATGTAATAAGGATTGAAACCAAAGGTTTCAAATGTTTCAATGTTTTCTTTCTCTTTTATTTCAAGCCGCATTGTTGTCTTAAAATTGGAAAATCAGTGTTGCTATAATAAATCATAGCACAAGGATTTTACTCAGGCATAAAATCTGAATGAGAAAAGCAATCTGTGCAATCTTCCATCTTCAAAGGAAGCATTTAGCCCAACAGGGTGTTGGAACACAATGGCCATCTGTTTCTGCAAATCACTGGAGTTCATCGAGGCTTTCCAATCAGATAGACCCAGATTCACGTCCCGGGTCCACACCTTAGTGGTCCTATGATGCGCGGCAGGTGGCCTCACTTCTCTGTGTCTCCATCTTCCCATACAGTGAAGAGGAAGAACAATCCTTTTCTCACAGGCAGCTTTAAGGACTGCGTGCGGTGACATGTGCAAAGTCCTTAGTGTGGTGCCTGGCACGTGATAACATAAAACAGATGTCATTGCCCTTCTGTATTAGTGGGGATAGGCTGCGCCAGGCTGCAGTAACCCTCTAAATCTGGGAACCCCTAACTCTCAGCAGCCAAACGCATAAAAAGCCTATTTCTCACTCAAAGTCCACCTGTAATTCCACATAGTCTCCAGGGTAACTGTCTTCCACGAGGCCGCTCAGCGATCCGGGCCCCACCACCAGGCAGCCGGCCGGCCTTACAACAACAGTTCTGGGCCTCAGCCCATTAGGGGCAAATGGTGCTTCACACACAGCACACTGGCCAGAATTGGCCATGTGACACCCCCCCACACTGGTAAAGGGGCTGAGAACTGTGGACAAGCAGCTGGGGTATGGGGGGAGCCCCTGCCTCTGCCGCTCCTTCATTCCCTTCGGTCAGCCCACTAACCTCTCTGAGCCTCAGTGTCCTCATCTGCAAAATAGGGCTCATACTTCCTGCCCTACCTTGCGTGGGATTGTCATAGGGGTATGTGTGATTATGTTGGTGAAAAACGCTAAGTTAACGTGAGAGGTGATTGTATGCTTACTTTTTGCTATGCCAAAGCTATGTCACTTTCTCTGGTCCATAGGAAAAATGTACCACTTCAACCCTCCTTAAATCTACGTTCCTATTCTTATTGCCCTGACGCAACCTGTCCCTAGATTGCTCGCTTCCCCCTCTCATTTGGGCCTTTTTAATTCTTTTTCAGTGAGATCGTTAGGTCACAGTAGCCTTTGGTGGCCGGTTCTTGGAGTGGCACAGGAGGGCAACACATCCTACATGGAAAAGGAGACCTTGAAATGTCACAAGGGATGACAAAGGGGCCACCAGCACATTTCTCCTGGACAGCAGAGAGAGCTCTCAGGGGTTCTGCATCACAGGATCTATGGTTGCTTAGATCCCTAAGGAGCAGCAGACAGGGGTGTGTGTGTGTGTTTGTGTGTGTGTGTGTGTGTGTGTGTGTGTGTGTGTGACCAGTATTCCCTCAAACATGGACAATGACAATGTGGACCGCCAAGCTCCATGGTATGCTTCAACTGCCAAATAACCAGTGCAAATTCAGGGGACTGTAGGTGCGGGGAGGGGACAGCACTCTTGCCCTACTCAGACCCCCTGGGAAACTTGTGTCTCAGATGGGACCCAGACCCCATGCAGAGAGGGACAGGAGGACAGGAGGAAGGGAAAGGGCTAAAAACTGTGCCACATAGAAAGGGTCGATGTCAACCCAGCAAAGAGAGGTGACCGAGGAGCACAACCGCCGGAGCTTAGGAAGGAGCCATGGCTTGCAGGGGCCCGGACGGCAGAGCCCATGACCGTTGGGCAAAGTTCTGGGGATTCAGGTCTCAGCTTAGGATGAGGAAGAACATTCCCATTTTAATCTGACTCGTCCCAAGAATGAACTGAGCTTCCTTAGGAGGTAGTGAGTGTCTCATCATCAGAGGTGTGCAAAGACGAACCCTTGGCAGAGAGTACACACTAAGGAGTGGAAGCGAAAGAAAATGTTTGAGTCTCTTCAAGCCCAAAAGGTGTGTGAATCCACAAACTGGAACAGTGTGATCTCAGAAGACTTTATATGTGTGTATATAAGGAGAGAAGGGCGGGGGCGGGGAGGAAGAGAAGAGGGCCTAGAAAAGTGAGCAGGCTGTGGGGTGAAGAAGGGGGCATGCCCACCCACCCGGTGGGGGCGGGGGGGGGGGTGGCTGGAGGATCCCCAGCGTGGCCAGCGGGGGGCAGCAGCACCAATCACAGCATCCTGTTTTGGGACAATCTTTGCAACATTGCACTTTGGGGGCTCCCAGTCCGCCTGCCTCCCTGAATGACAACAGGAAAATGAAATGGATGCTTTGTTCTCACTTGCATTACCCTGGGGCACGTGTGTCTCTGGGCTTTGTAGTCTTTTGTCTTACCCGGCTCTTGCTCAGTGCTCAGAGCAGCCCTTTAAAGCAGGTGACTCTGGCATTTCTCCACGAGAACCTGGGGCTCAGCAGGAGCAAGAGCTTGGGGCCAGAACCCTCATCCAGAGGCAGGGCCCGTGGCTGTCCATCATCCCAGGGCACTGTGCTGTCGCCCTACTGCCGCTTAGCCAAGGGCAGACGGTAAAATCTGAGATGCAGCGGAGAACAGGAGAGGGGGCACTTGACGCCCGCCCACGCAGCCACCTTCCTTTCTCCTTGATGAGCTGGGACTCCCAGAACTCCAGATGAGCCAGGGTTCCAGTGAGCAGCACAAACAACAGAAAGGGCCCTGGGCTAGGAGTCAGGACGCGGGGATCAAGTGTGTGCCCCTGGGTGAGTTGCAGCCTATTCCCGGACTAGGTGTTCTCTGGGCAAAATGGGAACAAGGGTGATGGCCCTACTAAATTTTTAGGGTTGTTAGGCAGATCTAATGGCGTTGAAAACCATAAAATTGAGTGCACGTGCCCAGCAGTGGTGAAATACAGTAGCTCTGTCCAGGACCCTGCATGCTCCGGCTTCCTGATTTAGAGCGTTCTCACACCCTAGTTCTGTCCCCTCCCTGTTCTCACCAGGCTGGGCGTGGACTTGACAGCAGGGAGTCACTGTGAACCAGCAGCCAGGCCATGCGGCAGGCTCCTGTGAGAGGGCGATGAGAAACACCGCACCTGCATGGCCAGGCTGAGTAGGGCCAGCTTGGCGGCCCTGAGGCATCAGCTGAGCAGGAGAGACGGCCAGTCCTGCCAAGGACCAGGGCTGGGCAACTTGATCGGGGCCCTCTGGGAGCTCTACTCACTTCTGGGGCCACAGACCTCTCCCCAGACCAGGGGCAGTTACCCCAACAAAGAGGCCGGAGGGATTCTGGCCTAGAGGCAGGATGTGGGTGAGTGGGCACTTGAGCAGGCATGCCCAGGTCTGACTGGAAAGTACAGGAGGAGGGGCTGCCTTTGGCCAACTCGGGGCCAGGACGAAATCTCGAGTAGGGCAGGGCACCAGATTGACCGCGGAGGCAGCTCGTGGCTGGAGGTGCCTGGCCAACCATGTGCCCTGGGGTGGAGGAGAGCACCGTCTTGGGACACTTGAAACTCATTGCTGGCACTCTAGTGACCAGGGCACGCTTTTGTGTAGTTTGGGATTTGTGGTTTACAGCAAAGGTTTGGGAAGTTGGGCAGACCAGGGAGCAAGTTGCGGCTCCAGCATTTAGTGCCTGTGTGACCTTGAACACGGCACTCAGTCTCTCCTCTACTCATTTAGCACCCCTGAAAAGGGGCTCACTAGAGCTCACTCATGCAGTGATTGTAGGAATGCAACGGGGTGTATATATGACATGCTTAGCCCAGAGTCTGGCATGTGGAGGAACAGGTGCCATTCACACGGCGGTGAACAGGGGTTATCCCAGGACCAGGAGGCCTGGCCATGGATGGATGAGGCTGATGATGGGCGTCAAGGCTGGAGAGATACGTGGGGCCCATCATAGAGGGTCACGATGCTGCGGTCACAAGTCAGTGCGTTTTTCCTGCGGTCTGAGAAGCATTGAAGGTCTCTGAGTTGGGGGCCTGGGTGGAATCAGAAAAGAAGGGACACCCTGGGTTCTGGTCTCACTTGGGTGGAGCGGTTCTCTGAGCTAGACAACGCGAGAGGAAGGGCAGGTTTAAGGGAGAGAGTGACAAGTTCAGATGGAAAACGTTAGGTTGGAGGCCCAGGAACATCGAGGAAAGGGATGCCCCACAGAGAGATGCCCCTCCGGGGGAGGAAGGGGAGCAAGAGGGCCCCAGCAGAGAAAGGCATAGATCTGGGAGAGGGCAAGTCCTGGAGGTGACAGGAGAGAGCCCATCCAGAGTGGCCTTTGAGGGTAGGGGACTAAATAGGGTCCCTCATCTCTGGCCACTAGGGTGGGTCGTGGAGACCATGGGGAGCATTGCAGTGGCCTGGGGAGAGTGGTGACAGGTACAGAATGTAGCTGGCATTCCAGATGCCTTTTTCAGAAAGCTCGGCTGCAGGGCAAGAGGAAGGGGCAACTAGTTCGAGAAACAGAAATCGCCCAAGGAGGAGTTTTGGACGAGGCTGGGGGCTGGGGTGGAGGCAGAGGGTAACTCCCCAGGGAGACAGGAGCATGGCGTGCCAGAGGCTTTCCTTCCCTCAGTCACTGTCCGGGTGATGCTGGGTACACATGAAGTGACTGTTGCCTCATGAAGCTCTGGGTTTTGTTTATGCTTAGGATTTACCTTACAGCTCACAGTCTCACTGTTCCTGCGGGCTCTGCAGGTCACAGGCTTCCCTTCTCTGCAGCCCCTCTTGTCTCCCGCTGCTCTTTTCCTTGATCTGCTCATCCCCTGCCTACCCCCTCCTCACTGGGGCGCCACCAGGGGGCCCTCTGGCCTCTGCCTGCCCAGGACACCCAGCCGTGGCTCCCACAGGCACGCTGGGAAATGCCGGCCTGCGGCTTTCTGCCTGTGGGTTGAGGCATCCTGGTCCTGCTGAGGTGGGTGCAAGCCAGACTCTAGGCAGACGACCCTGCCTCCCATCTGGTGCTGCCACCGCGGAATCACGGAATGTTGGCGCTTGAGGGGACCTCACAGGGTAAGGGGCCAGCAGACTTGCTGCTTCTAGAAAACTCAGGTGACCATGTGAACAGTTAACCCATATTTCCACGTACCCCAGTGTCAGCTGAGGTCTCATGGGCCCTGAGATCTGGGAAGAACTGCCTCAAACCCCCCAGATGGGAAGCCAGGGACTAGGGACACTCTGGACAAGCAGCATGGACGTGGGTGGGTGGCAGACAGACCCAGCTCACGCGGCCAGGCCCTGTGCTTCCTAGCATCTCATTCAGAAGAAGCCAAAAATCTGGGTGTTCCCGTGAATCACCTGAGTTTTAAGTCCTGCCTATGAAGACAAAAAAAATGTAAGCACTGTGTGGATCAAGTAAAACGCGTCAATGGCCCTCACGCTGCCCAGAGGCTGTGAGCTTCTCCCTGCCCTAGAACTGAGGGAAGACCCACACGCTGGCACCCAGCCGTCCCCTGGTGACTGTCTCTCTTGAGGATGTGCCACTGGGTCATCGACTCATCTGGGGAGTTGTGTGTTTGGGCACTGGTCTCATTCCCCAGCACAGGCAGGCTTGTGCTGACAGGGGCCGCTGCAGACCATGACACTGACACCCGAGAAGCAGGGGGGCCACCACCCGTTCACCGGGTGCCTGGTGAAAGCACCCTCACGATCGAGCGCCTCTTGGCTTTGGGTTCGGTGGCAACATCCGTGAGCACTTCCTGCTCCAGGCTTGCCCCGGAGGCCTCAGACACAGGCCCAAGGAAAATAGGGGCGCCTTCGAAGGCCCACCTCCCCAGGGAAGGGAACAGAGGCCGCAGGAAGGACAAAAGAAGTGGAGCTGCGCCCCCCCCAACCCTGCTTTGCAAGAAGGAGATGGTGCTTGCCTCCGCCTCTGGCTTGCTGTGTAACCTTAAGCAAGTCTCTTGTCCCATCTGAACACATATGGGCTCCAAAGGGCTAGAAAGATTAGGACCTATTACGGCACTCATCAGCCCTTAACTTCCCCCAAGACAGTCCTCACCCCAGCAGTGAGCCTTTCACAACCATGAGATTTCCCACAAGATTCCAAATGCAGAATGCCTGTCTGAACAGGACCAGGTGGGGAACTTGCTGTCCAAATGGTGTCCTCAGGCTGACCAGGGCTCCTTGCCCTCCTTGGTGAGGTCCTGGCCACCTCCTCCACCTCATCTCCCCTCCACAAAGCAGGGCTCCGTGAGGATGTGGCCAGAGGGCATCAGGTGAGCGGCTCTGGGCCCCATGTTTGTTGTTCTGGAAGTTGTTCCAGCCCTATGTGAGCAAGGGCGCATAGCACCAACGGATCAGATACACCCAAAAGCCAGCTCCGGGGGGCTGATACGGCATTGCCTAGCACCCATGAATGGCAAATCCCCATAAATGTTGTGGTGAGCGGCCCACAAGGCTGGCCCCTCCTGTGCCAGCCTGCAGCATGACCCAGTGCCCAGGGCACAGGACCGGGCTCAGGACACCTGCATCTGGGCGTCTACTCAGTCACCCACTCACTATGAGTGCTCTGCCGGGCCTCAGTTTCTCCATCTGTAAAAAGAGGAATTGGAGTAGTGCATTTAGTGTTTGGAAATGGGCAGCCAGGGGAGGGAGATTTGCACTGTTCCAGTGACCAGAAACCACGCCTGGCTTTTAGGGCCCACAGCCTAGGAGCTCTGAGTGCCCTGCACTGAACAAGACAGTCCCTCACAGCAAAGAATTGTACCCTCTCCAAAGAAAAACATGTGGGAGCATCCCTGTTGAGAAACCCCGGTGTGTGATCTCACAGGTCCCTTCCAGATCCGGGATCCTGAAAAAAATTCACCCAAACTCATAACCAAATATTCTAAAAAAGAAATTCTTACCTTGAAATGACAGCTCTAGCTTTGCTGCCTCAGAGATGTGGGGCTGCTGCTGTTGAGATAAGCAGCCCAGCCCCAGAGGGATCCAGAAGGTTCCTCCCGGCTCTAGCGCTCTGTGACTCTGCAGTGGGAGATAATGATGATGGTTTACATATAAGGAGCGGGCTTTCCAGCCTCTAAGGCCTGCTAAACACACCATTTACCTCCTTTGATGGTCTTGCCAACCCTGGGAGGTTGCAGATGAGCAAATCATGGCTCAGAAAGGCTTAGGGATGTGTTTAAAGTCACATAGCTGGCAAGTGATGGACCTGGGGTCTGAACCCAGGGCCCTTTCCCTTCCTTGCCCAGACTTCCTTGATGAGACTCCCTCACCATTTCCCCCAGAAGAGGCATTCACCTGCCTTCCCAGGAAAAGAAAAGCATCTCAGGATTCTGAAATGCAGCCCATGAAGGCCAGACACCCTCCCCTCCCCTCCCCTCCCCTCCCCTCACCACACACATTCAAATTCACATTGATATACATACATATACTCTCCTCTAGTAGAAAAAAACACCAATTTTACTATGTATTTCAAAAATCAACTTTGAAATTAAAAAAGGAGAAGAGGAAGAAGAAGGAGGAGGAGGAGAAGGAGGTGGAGAGGAAGAGGAGGGGGAGAGGAAGGGGGGGAGGGAAAGGAAGAGGAGGAGGAGGCAGAGAGGAAGCAGCAGCAGCAGGAATGGCCCAGTGAAAAAGTTCTGAAAGTCAGCTTCTGGGAGCTGGTGAGAAGGTAGAAGGCACCCCTCCTTCAAAGCAGCACAGGCTGAGTTGGGCTTGGGAACCTGAGCCACTCACAGCAGTGGCAGGCATAAAAGGTCCAAGGGACCAAGAGCCCCGTGGTCACAGGTGAAGCATATGGCTCCCTTCACTCCCACCATCCAGAACCCCCACCCCAACCTCCCTGCCCAGACTTGAAACCCTGGCCGGCCCCACGCAGGACACACAGAAGCCCAGTGTGGTTGAGATCTGTTCCAGGGTCAGAACATACAGACAAGCTGTGTCAGGTCTGTGCTGGTACTAAGCTATCACTCAGTGTCAGGGGTGTGTGAGTGACAAGAGAATCTGGATGTTTGACCAAAGATCTGCTAAGCTGCGGACCAAACGTCACTCTGTTGTCTAGGATCCTTTAAGGCCTCACTGCCCAGAAGGCGGTCCCTGGACCAGCAGCATCAGGGTCACCTGGGAGCTGCTTGGAAATGCAGCATCCTGAGCCGCAGCCAGACCTCCCGCCCCCATCTGCACTTTAACAAGCTCCCTGGGTGGTTTGTGTGCACAGCATCGAGTAAAAAGCAGTGTCAGCCCCTCACTTACTACCCGCCAGCCACGCTGGCCTCCTCTTGCTCCCTAAAACATGCCAAAGTCTTTGACATTTCAGATCTTTCCTACCTGTTGTTCCCCCTCTCAGGAATGCTCTCCCCCTACGTGCTCACATGGCTGCTCTTTCTCACCCTTCAGGCCCTCAGACTAAATGTCACCACTTCAGAAAAGCCTTCCTGGACTGCCTGACCTGCAGTCGGTGCCCCCCTTGGCACTTTTCTTTGGCTGCGCTGATCACCGTTCTGTTCGCAGCTGCACTGTGTGGTTCGCGCTCCCTAGAGTGACCACTCCAAGAAGGCAAGCGCCCTGCGGGTGTCTATACCTGGACCCTGCGTGGAGCATAGCCCGTGGCACACAGCAGGCACACGAGACTGAGTCGATTCTGAATGAGTGAGTGTAGGACAAATACAGTCATGAAATATAGGACAAATGTAGTCATCCCTCAATGTGCGCAGGCTCACATTAACTGCACCGTAAGTTAACCCTTGGACTCGCTTTGCACCTGGGAAACTGAGGTCTCCAGGAGGGTGGGGCGTGCCAGACGCTCACCCAGCAAGTCTACGGTAGAGCGAGACCAAAGCCTTTGGCCTTTCAGGACTCACCACCTCCACCCCTGCCCGACTCCCTGCCTGTCCGTTTGTGCGGCCTGAAAAAGCAGGATGTTTGCAGGGGCCACTGACCTACATTGTGAGTAATTGCATTATGCAGAGGGACTCTCGGGCCAGCTGCTCTCCTTTTGCTGCACAGATGGGGGAGGCTTTCCCGGGCAGCTTCTGCAGGCCTCCCGCCGAGCAGCGGTCGGACCAGGAGTCAGGTGTGAGCCCTTCCAGCCTCTGGCCCTCACGGACAGGCGTGGCCTCTCTGCTGGGCACCACACCCTGTCAGGCAGGAAGAGCATTTTATCAGCTTGCATTCCACTCCCAGCGCCAAAGCACAGCCTTCACAGAGCTCCGGGGGCTTCAGAGGAGGCCGCTATTGAATGTTCAGCGGTTAAGTCATTCCTCCCACAAACAGCACCTCACAGTTTATACAGCAGGGTTATAGGATTATACATACCCACTGTCTCCTTGGAATGTGATGTGGTGCTTGTGAGAGGCAGGGCAGGCTGGGAAGAGCATCTGGTGAGGGAGGAAAGAAAAGTGACTGGTTCGGGAGGCACACAGACCTGGGGTAGAACCCAGCTCCAACAGGTACTAGCTAGAAATTTGGGGCAAGTTCTTTCATCTTTCTGTGCCTCGGTTTTCTCATCTGCAAAACAGATACAACACTTTGTTGGAGGCTTCAACAAGACAACATATGGAGACCTCACAGCTTAGTACCTAGCACACTGCTGTCACCCGAAACAAGAGAACTGGGTGTTCTTAGGGTGCCTGTTACTGGGTGAGGTCAACTCACTCCCCCTCTGAGGCTGCTTCTCGTGGAATCGTCCTGATCTTACTAGAATGGAAGAGCCCTGAGGACAGGGCTTTTGTCAGCCCTGGTTACTGCTGTATTCCCCCCTGCCCAGAACAGTACCTAGCAGGTGGTAGTGCTTTATAGTTGTGTGTTGAATGAATGAATGATTACTTAGGTAATTGCCCAGGTGGACGGCAAGTAAGGAAGAAAAATAGAGGAAAAAAAGCAATTTGAAAGCTCTTGTAGGCTATTCAGCCATGGAAATTGATTTAGACCAGTCGAAATGCTGTAGTGCCCAAAAGTATGGAGAAGCAAGATTGCAATCCTGGCTTAGACCCTTATACGAGATCGCAGCATGGCATCTGCAGGGGGTAATGCCCTGTGATCGCTGGCCCTGGACTGCATGACAGGCCCACACTGGGAGTGTGGATGAGTATAGGGCCAGATAGGCCTGGGTCCTCCAGCCCCACCTTTCCCAATATCCCCTACCCTCCCACAGCACTCCCACTGCGGGGAACTGGCGGGGGAGGGGGGGGGTCCTCCAAGGTGCCTGGAAATCTGGCCTCCTGTAAGACCACTGGGTGCTTTCTTAAGTAACCCAGGATGCTGCTTCCGGCTTTGCGGCCCCACCGAGCCACAAAAGTAGCTCTGTGTCCTCAGCAGAGGGTGATCCACGGCGCCTGTCCAGACCCTCCACGCTGGTCTTGGATGCCCTCTAGTGGCACTTTGGTGTATGACAACTCCAAGTAAGGGCTCAGGTGGTGGCGCCTTTCCACACCCCCACCATCCTTCCTCCCCCAACATCCCACCCTTTGAATCATCAAGTGCGTCTCTCCCCATGTGTGTGACTGTTCAGACCACTCTGAACTCAAGTCCCAGGCGTGATTAGAATCGATCAGATAAGAAAAGGCATGGCTTTTACAGTTGGCTTTGAGATTCAGTACAGGGGTACTGACTATTCAAACTCCCCACCCCCTGGCCCCAGGAGTACATGAACCTCATCACTCCTAAAACCACCCAACCCCTACCACTCTTATCCATGTACAGTGTGAACAGACATGGGGTTGTGTGAGGATGATGTTAATGACCAGGAGATTTTTGTGGCTTACTTCTGGTTCAACACCTTTGCACTAGCTCACCCTCAAGACCACTGACTTCTCTGAACTCTTGACTGGCCCTTGATTTTTTTGCCGCGCTCCCACCTCTGCAGTGGTGGCTGTGCTTAAGTTTATTGAGATGGGTAAGGGACTAAAAAACCAGATGTAGGGATTAGGATTTCAGGATGGGGAGCATGGAGGGGGTGGGAGTGGGCAGGCTACTGGCAAGTTAAAAGGTAACCTGGCTAGAATGTCAGCTGCAGAAGGAGGAAGACAGAGCTAGCAGCAGTTTGATAAGAACTACCTAATGGAGTCTTAGTCAACCGTAAGGAACATATGAATCACCAGTGGAAGGTAGTTGTTTAGAAAGCCAAGGATATGTGGAGCAAGGGCATAGGCAGACTCGCTTAGGACCACCACCTGGAGTGCTGAGCTCGATTACAGGCCTATAGATCAATGATGAACTTGAGCAGTTTGAAGGACCAGGTCGACTCGTGGCAGGAGGTGATGTGTACCTTCACGGCAGCTCTTTCCTCCTGAGGAAGGGTGTGCGGACTCAAGAAGAGAGCTTGGGATTATTCTGAGGACCCCAGAGGAAAGGCAAGGACCAATGGGTGGAAGTACTGGTGGAGAAGGTTCTGGTTCAGTAAATGAGCTGTGTAACCACTCACCAAGAGTGGGAGGGGGCTCTCTGTCACTGGGGATATAAGAGCCAGACAACCATTCTTGGCCTCCCACGAATAGAGTTTTCATAACATTGAACAATGGTGTATGACAGCATCAGTCCTTTATACACAAAGAATCTAAGAGTCTGTCATAAATTATTGCCTTTCATTGGAGAACAACAGATACTATCATCATTAATGGGTTTGCTATTCATGCATGACCGTAATGGGCCTGTGCTACTGCATTCTGATGTCTGCTTGGTTGTCAGACATTAGAGAAACCCAAGTTTCACTATTATAAGTCACTGTTGACCTTGGGACCAGCTCCTTTCTCAGTCTCCTCAATTAAACAGTGAAAGTAAATTAGGAAACCCCCATTACCCTTACTAGAATCCAGCCCAGCTCCTGAGCGGGTAGCAGTAGAGGGGAAATTTCTAGCCTGGCAACTCTGACTGTGGTTCCTGGAGATCACCTCCTGGGTTGGCTCTCACTAGTACCCACGGCTGCCACTGCAGAGGCCTCAGGGATCCATTCCGGCCTATGTGTGGACTCAATGACCATGGAACCAAAGAGTCTGAGCTAAGGCTTTCTGTGGCTTGAGAAAACAAAAGGAAAATCAAGCTTAAGAGAGCATGTGGCTGGATGATCTGTTTACAAAATGGCCTTAGTGCGCCATCATTTCCCAAATCACAGGAGTCCAGGCCATTGCCTGCCTCAAAGTCCAGGCCTAGAGAGCAGGGCCAAGAAAAATAAGTTTCCCATTCCCAGTTGCCTAAGGCCTGCTTTCCACATCCCTGGATCCCACCAAAGTGCTCCTTCTTCCTGGTGAGTGACCCTGGGGATGCTTACCTCTTCTTCTCAGGCATGTGGCTTTACTCCAGGCCTCAACAGGACAACTTCATCCTGGACACAGTTCTTTGATGAGATACCCTCAGTGTGTATCTGTTCCAAAGGCAAATAGATTCACAAATACATCTTCAACTTTACTTAGTAAATTTGTTGTTTGGATGTAGAGATCCTAAAACTATTTTGTATCTATTTAGCATTGAGCAAATGAGTGACTATTGTGATATTGTGGAAAACCAGAGATCTCACTGCAAGAAAAGAAAGATGCAAATACGGAATGGGAAGAAGAGCCCCGTGGTGTAGGATTTTATCTCTATCTATCTATAAACAGATGGTAGAGATATAGGGATAGGTACATAGAATGATGATGGATGGATGGATGGATGGATGGATGGATGGATGGATAGATGGATGGATAAGTAGATTAGATAGATAGATAGATAGATAGATAGATAGATAGATAGATAGAGGAAGGAAGTAATGATACCCTAGGAACAGTGAGCACATCTGGTGCCCAGATCTTGGTTTCTAAATATCATTCTCCACTAAAAAGAACCAAGACACCTCAGAGAAATGACTGATCCTAGGCTGGGGAAAGGAAAGCACAAAAAAGTGCAAGTCCTTGGTGTTCTGAGAAGTGGTAAAGTGCTCCAAAAAATTATGGGGATGTATTGAAAAAACACATGAAGCTGTATGAAGGAGCCAGTTTCCCACTGGCCAGATCTCGGAAAATTTGAGCAATCAAAATGAATGATAGTAAGGATCATAAAGCACTGAATGAAAAATTAACCCCTAAATGCATACTGACCTACATAAATAAATGGAAGGAAAAGTAAGATCTTGTTTACAGTGGCATGCCAAGTATTTAAATAAAACGATGAGTTAGAAAGTCACCATTTTGCAGCCACCAGAGGAACATGACTCAGATAGAAACCATCACCGGATGCTGAAACCACTGGGTTGATGATGGGGAAACGGGATACTCACACAGTCTCAAAGTATCTCCCACAGATTATTTATTAATTACAAGAGGGAAATGGTACCTTTGAAGTGGAGAGATCTGGCAGACATCACCTGAATCAAATGATCACAGTAACATCACCAATAACGGGACAAAGTGCCATCAAGTGCCACTGATGTGAAGCTCCAAAGAGGGAAAAACATCACTTTACATAGGATTCCTGCCATGAATGCATAACCCGAATCCGATCATGAAAACACATTCGGACAAACCCAAATTGAAGGACATTCTACAAAATAGATAAACCGGATTCTTCAGAAATACCAATGACATGAAAGACCAAAGTAGGATGAGAAATTGTTGAAGATTAAAGGAGACTAAAGACATGACAAGTAAATGCAGGACCCAGTCCCAGATTGGATCCTGCTTTGGAAAAGCCACAATTGTCTTAAAGGATATTATTATTGAGCCAATTGGCAAAATTTGAAAACTGATAGTATATTAGATAATATACTGTATCAGTGTTAAATTTCCTCAATTTGGTAAGTATATGTGGTTATGTAAGAGAGTCTCCTCATCCTTAGGAAATACTTGCTATATATTTAGGTCAGGATGTCTGTAACTTACTCTTGAACGGTTTAGAAAAAAATATGTAGAATATATATATATTTTTCGTTCTCTGGGTGTGTTTTTCTCCTTTTTCCACCATGTGGCTGATTATTTCCCAGAGATTGCCAGCTAAGATTGTTAAGAGAGAGAACACATTTGGGTAAGATCCTCTCCACCATCCCTTTTCAAGCAGAGCACTTTGTACTAGGAAACCTTGTAAGTCTTTGACCAGACTCTGGATTGGCAGCTGTAAGTCAGGTACCCACACTTTGACCTATCAGCTTTGGCCCAGGATAGGTCATGTGGTATATGGCTGCTACCACTGCTCCCTCACTCAGGGTGATGGGCAAAAAGGTCTCCTTCTTCTGGCCTAGCCAGTAGTTACTGGGGTTAATCCCAAAGACACCTGAAGGCCTCTTGACATAACTGTGTGCCTCATTCTCACCCTCACTCTTTCAACAAACGTTACAGATGTATGCTCTGGGCCTGGTCCTATGCTAAGTACTAGAGGCACAGGAAGTGACCCACTCCCTACCTTCAGGAGATCTGAGTCAAGTTTGAAAGGCATGAAGAACAGATGACTAGAGTGCAGGGCTGAATCATGACCAACAAACAGAAGGCAGCCTCATGGAAACACAGAAGAGGGGCCCAAAAGGCCTCCTGGGCAAGGGATTGGCTATGGCTCACGGGAGGGAAAATGGCCATCAGATGGGGCCCTGGCTGCTGGAAGGGTGCCCAGTGCCATCCCTGGGTTTCTGTTTTCTCTTTGCACAGCCGGACCCAGCAGGACGGGACATCTCCATCCGCCCTCTCCTGGAGCACTGTGAGAACACCCATATGACCATCTGGCTTGGCATCGTCTATGCCTACAAGGGGCTTCTCATGGTAGGTGCGGAGCAGAAGGCAGAGGTTGGGGGATGCTTCTCTGTCAGAGCTCTCTCTCCCAGGTGCCTCTGTGAACATAAAAATAAACAGAGCCCCCAGGACTAAGCACTTAACTGTCTGCCAGGCCCGGAGTCTGCCACGTGTTACCTCAGTTCCCACAACAGCCCTCTGAGATAGGTGCAGACAGTGCTGAGAAGGCTGAAGCTTGGTTTGCCCGAAGTCGCTCAGCTAGTAAGTAGCAGATTCAAGAGCTTAACCACAGAGTAACCCCAAAACTTGTGAGTGTGCCTCACAGCGGCCACCATACCACTCCCGGAACAACGGTCGGTCAACATCTACCACGCGTTCACATCCCACATTTTACTGGATTCTCTCAAAGTCTGTGGGAGGTGAGTGGAGTCATCCTCATCTTATGTAGGTGAGAAAAGTCAGGCTCACAGAGGTTAAAGGGCACCTGGTAACCTCCAACCTCCGAACCCAGTACTCCTTCCACTCCACCCAACTGTTGGCGTCAAAGGTCACATACTAAGCCCACCAGACACATCTGGAACGATTTGAAAAGGACAGCCGCACCCCCACCTTATCCCAGCTTGACCCCTGAATCTTCTCTCCACATCCTGTGCAAACCATGCCTCCACTGAAATCCCTCCAGTGACAGGAAACCAGGTACCATACCCTCCTTAGGTCTTTGTACAGGAAAGTTAAGTCACCATCCGTATAGTCACCATCTGTATATAAGTCGCCTCTGTATAGCTTCCACTTAGAGGCCAAGAATGAAGCCCTCTCCAAAGGTCAGGTAAACCAGGTTTTCTTGTATTGCTCGAACGTATCCTGCTGCTTCAGAGAACTGTTACTGAGGGGCCACACCAGAGGAGCATATACTAGGCTACCCTAGGCAAAGATTGTCCCCAACTTCATACTAGTTGAGACCAGTTTCCATAGGGATTCTTTGAAGATCACTGGGCTGCAATCTGGGCCCCACAAGGTAATGACCCTGAAGGTGTCCCCAGGAGGTGCCCGGAGTGGAACTGGGACTTGGAGGCTGGCCAACAGCCCTGCGCTTGGAGAAGGGCACTCAGGAGACATGGTCACTAGAGCTGTCAGAGACAGTGGCATGGACCGGAAGGCAGATCCATCATTAGTGGGCAAAGTTGCCAGAAGGCAGCTTTCGAGTCCACATTAAAGAAGGATTTTGTCCAACAGAGCAGTGTCTGCAGATGTGGTGGCGCCCCCTAGGAAGGAAGTGCTCCCTGTCACAGGAAGCATGGTGGTACCTATGACTTGAGACCCCTAGCACTTGCTGAATAAAGAGAGTGAAACCAGACTCTCCAGGACGCCTCTGGCTCCATGTTCCCTGATCCTGAGACACTGTGAAATTAGATTATGCTGAATCCGATTGACTCTTTAAACTGGATTTATCTGTAACGTTTTGACCATCCATTATCTTCTCCACCTACTTGCAAAAGTGGCTGGAGATGACTATATCTCTTCCAGTGAAGCTATTACCTTCAGTCAGATCGTGTCAATAAAAGCTGTATTTGGCAGCACAAGTGCTTTACTGTTTCCAGTGTATGCACGGAATAACCCACAGCCCTCCTGGCCCTTAGGGTCTGTGACTAAAATTCCACCCACCCCCCAGGTCCCCCTGCTCTGAAACCACAGCATTTCAAGGCTGGAAAGAGTGTGCCCAGCCCTGCAGGCCCACTCTCCTGTCAGATGTTTCAGGACTCCTGGCCCCTAGTGCGCATCCCCAACAAGTTTTGTTCACTCACTGCTTCCACACCTCTAGTGATGGGGACCTCACCCACTCAAAGTGGCCTGTGCCACCCAGGGATGATGTATTAGTGCCCTGTGGCTGCAGTAACAAACTACCACAAATGGGTAAACACAGAGTGGCTTAAAACAACACACATTATTCTCTCACAGTTATGGAAGCCAGGAGTCTAAAACCAAGGTTGAGTTGTGCCCCCTCCAGAGGCTCCAGGGAAAATGCTTCCTTGCCTCTCCCCAGCAGCTGATGGCTCCAGGCATTCCTTGGCTTGGGGCTCCATCACTCTGTCTCCACCTCCATCTTCACATGGCCCTCTCTCTTTTCCAGGTCTTTCCTCTGTGTGTCTCTTACAATGACACTTATCATTTGATTTATGGCCTACCTAGATAATCCAGGATGATATCATCTCAGGACCCTTAATTATATCTGCAAGGACCCCTTCAAATATTCAGTCTCCGTGAATTAGGATATAGACATGTCTTTTAGGGCCACTGTTCAACCCACTATAGATGGGTTATTTTTCTAGAAGGTTCTCTATCTTCAGCTAAAATCTGCCTTGATGTAACTTGTGCCCATGAACCCTCATTCTACTCCTTGAAGGCCTAAGAACAAGTTACTGTTTCCTCCCAACAGTCTTCAGAGATTTGCAGCCAACCACCAGGTCCCCAGCCTCGCCCACATTTTACGACTGGTAGAGACTCTTGTGATGGTGCAGTGGGCCCCCAGACAGGTCAGTGAGGCTCGTCCGGCCTGTGATTCTTCCCTGGAAGAAGTGGACCGCAGAGCCCAGCCAGCATAGGCACTGTGGGACTGAAGGGCCCACACACGAAGGAACTAGCACAAAGCAGACTTTCAACAGCGTTGGATTCTTTCCCTCACTCAGCAGCTGCTTCCTGGGCTTCTCGCTCCCCCATTTTAAAAGGAATCTTTAAAAAACAAATAGGTCTGGGGGTGCCTGGATGGCTCACCTGATGGAACATGCAACTCTTATAGGTTTGGGCCCCAAGTGTGTGTGTAGAGATCACTCAAAAATAAATGAATAAATGAATAAATAAATAAATAAATAAATAAATAAATAAATAAATAAAATTATAGGTAGATAGATAAGTAAATAAATAAATTGGTCTGTGAGATAACACATTTAGAGAAAAGGAGAGGAAAGCAGCCATGGTTGTATAAATAATACCAATTACAAAATGACTTTTAACTTACCCTTGTACAAGACACTTTGGTTTGCAAAATGCTTTATGCAGCACTACAGTCATCTTCTCATTTCATCTGGATACAAACCCTGTGAGGTGGTATTATTATTATTCCCATTTCACGATAGTGAAACTGAGGCCCTGAGAGATGAAGTGACTTGCCCCAAATCACAGAGCCAATGGAGAGTAGCAGATTCCAGATCCTCCGGCCTTGTGCCCAGCTGCCCTCCACCACATGGCATTTTGCTGCTGCCGTATTAAGTCAGACCTGAAAACAGAAGCCCTCGGGGTGATATTAAGTGGCCATGCAGTTTTGGATGCCCTGAGCTGCGATGATGAGGTCAGAGGAAAGAGGGGCCTTTGGGGAAAGTCCTCTTGGAAGGGCCTGGACTACAGCTGAAGGCCCTGAACAGTCAGCAGTCTTGGTCAGCTCTCCCCCCAGCCCCCCGCCCATACCACCATTCTGCTGGGCATTCCGGCTGCACTTCCTCCACAACCTTCCCTCCCCTTAGACCACCCAGGAAGGCTAAGGCTTAGATCACACTGAACCTCTACCTTGTCCATTTCTGTTGGGAGATATACTGGTTAGGAGTAGAGCTGCAAGTGACAGAAAAGATAGTTTCTTAAGAGATAGTTAACTTCCTTCTTCAGATAAGCAATCTAGGGTTGGTGGGGGGCTCCCAGAATCTCAGCTCCTTGGATCTTGTGGCTCCCCCATCTTTATCATACAACTCCCACATCTTGGTCTAAGATGACTGTTGTGGTCTAAGATGGCTTCTCAAGCTCCACCCATCATACTCCACTCCTACTAGGAAGGAGGAAAAGGAGCACCGTTTCCCTTGATAGACACTTCCCAGAACTTGTACACACCACTTCCACCTACGTGGTGCTGTCCTGAACCTATCATACACCACACCTAGCTCCAAGGACAGTTAGGAAATGTAATCTCCATTCTGAGTGACTTTGTGCATCGGGAGGTAAATAGAAGTCCCAGACACAGGTGCTCTGGCTTGTTTAGCAGTAAAAAAAGACAGGACTGAACTTCTGGAAACATAGTCCACTTTTGCCACTGTTTTACTGTGTGGCCTTGGGCAAGCCTCTTCCTCCTCTCTGGGCCTCAGTGTTCACTCTAGAGTGAGGGGAGGCGGTCGAGATCCCAACTGGAAACCCTTCCCACCACCGCCTCCTGTATGTAAACTGTGGTGGTGCGAAGGAGAACCAGATGCTCTGACACCCCCAGTCTGCATTTCCTCAGCAGGACTCCACCTGGAGCCACCAGTGGAGACTGAGGGTGACATCCAGAAGGCCTGGCCCTGACCCCCCTTCTCAGAGTGGCAGGCGTGTGCCACCACGTGATAATGATGACTTCCCCTTTCCGCTCGCCATTTCAGTTGTTCGGTTGCTTCCTGGCTTGGGAGACGCGTAACGTCAGCATCCCTGCCCTCAACGACAGCAAGTACATTGGGATGAGTGTCTACAACGTGGGGATCATGTGTATCATCGGGGCCGCCGTCTCCTTCCTGACCCGAGACCAGCCCAACGTGCAGTTCTGCATCGTCGCCTTGGTCATCATCTTCTGCAGCACCATCACCCTCTGCCTGGTGTTTGTGCCCAAGGTACGGCCCGCCCTCTGCACCCTGCCCTCTGGCCTCTGGTCTTGGACCCTGCACAGAGGGGACACCTGGCCTCCACTGCCTTCTGGCAGTTTTATGCTTTCTGTACTTGTTATGATCATGGAAAGTTTGGAAAATGCAAACAAGTAAAAACCAGATTTTCCAGAAATCTCAGAGTCGCATCACCCAAGAATAATCACTGTTTAATGTTTTGTTTTAGTTTTTTTTACTAAAAGCTACATAGTTTTTATGCGTTTCCACCCAGTATTTTTTTAATAAGTGTTTCTTTTTTTTTTTTAATGTTTCATTTATTTTTGAGACGGGGGGAGGGGCAGAGAGAGAGGGAGACACAGAATCCAAAGCAGGCTCCAGGCTCTGAGCTGTCAGCACAGAGCCTGATGTGGGGCTCTAACTCAGGAACCACGAAATCGTGAGCTGAGCTGAAGTCGGACACTTAACCAACTGAGCCACCCAGGTGCCCCCCTTCCAGTCTTTTTTAAATGGTTAGGCAGTGATGCTTTTCCCATTAGGGCTGCGATGATAGCTCACATATCATTTTGTAGTTTGCCTTTTTCACTGTTAATGTCTCCTGTGCATTTTCTCACAGCATAACCACCATTGACAGGGGATACCCCATGTCTTCTTATCTGCTTGATTCCCTTATCGATGAGCATTACAGTCATTTCCAGATTTTTTTTATATTACAAATTAACTTTTTTCTACATAACACACGATCCCCATTTCTGGCTACTCCCTTCAGATAGAGTCGCAGAAGTAGTGTTAGTGGGTAAAAAGGAATAACCACTTTGAACAGCCACTTACATTTTCCATTCATCAGAAGCACTGATCTTGAAGACCAGCCTGAGAGATGTTTCTCAAACCTTATCCTTCCCATCAGCAGGCAGGTGAACCAGAGGCCTTGGTGTCTTGGGATCCCCTGCAGTTGGCTGGTCTCAGCATCAGAAAAGAAGGGGAAATAGAGAGGGTAGAAGGAATTATTGGCCTGAGTAGGGAAGGGAGAATGGGGTGAAAAGAGATCACTCGGGGTCCATTGTCCCCCAGACAGACTGCCCATGGCACCTCCATCCAGTCAGTCCCCGAGCAGTGTTTTCCCTGGAACACTGATGCCGTATATGCCTTCTTTCTCTGGTTGTCAAGGCTCCAGCCCAATGCTACGATCTCTCTGCCTACACTCTGACATCCTCTCATTCCAGTCAAAGATGCCAGATGGCTCCAAGCCCAGCCCTGACCATGTCACTCTCCTCTGTTACCCTCAACAACTCCTCATTGCACCTCTGGCTCCAGAATCAAGTCCCCAGTATGGGCTGCCTTTCAGGAACTTTGGGTCTCCTCCAGTTTCTCCTAAGAACCCTGTCCACCATCCAAACTGTCCTTCTCCATAAGCACCCTGAGTCCCAGGCCCCCCCTGCCTTTGCATATGCCTCTTCTTCCCCCTGGAACTCCCTTTCCTCACCGTCCCTCAGGCTGTCCACAGAGCCCAGCCCAGGCCCACAGCACCCACAGCCCAGCCTTCCCTGGATACTTCCGGCCTCTGGACCATGGGGTCCTGACAGACAGGGGCCACGCCTCCCTCAGTCCTGGCTCTCCGGTGCAGGCCCAGAGCCAGACTCAAACCAGAAATGTTTCTTGAATAAATGAGTAAGACCGGGATCAAGCAGTGGCCTTTTTTCTTATATAACAACACTTTTGTCCATGACAGAACTAGTCACCAGTCTGTCCTCAACACTCATCAATGGTTCTAAAAAGCAGAAGGCTTCATTTGCCTCCATCCATGGTCTTCCAACGTCATCCTCAGGGTTATTTTCCATGTGGAACGAAGCCTAAGGCAGAGTACGGCTCAGCTGGAATCAGGCCTAGGGGTGGGCTCTGCAGGGGGTTCTGGATGCAGGTGGCCTCGGTCAGGAGACCAGACTTCTTTCTGCTGACAAGGAAAGAAACAGACTCGGCGAGGGAGGGGGGTGGGGCTGCCCAAGGTCACACACCAGCGAGTGGCAGAGATGAGCCTGAACCCAGGGCTCCGGGCTCCCAGCCTGTGTCTGTGCTGCCTCCAATGCAGGACCTGCTGTGGCGGAGGGGATGGGACACCGGGGAGGAGGACCCCGGGGTTCTCCTTTCAGTCATCCCTTGTCCTTCCAGCTCATCACTCTGAGAACAAATCCAGATGCAGCAACCCAGAACAGGCGATTCCAGTTCACTCAGAATCAGAAGAAGGAAGATTCAAAAACATCCACCTCAGTCACCAGCGTGAACCAAGCAAGCACATCCCGCCTAGAGGGCCTGCAGTCTGAAAACCATCGCCTGCGAATGAAGATCACAGAGGTACCTCCCTCAGCACCGGCAGCCAGGGCCCCAGCCTCCCGGTCTCGTCCCTCTGCCCCAGAGTAGGGCCTCTCGGGGCTGCCGCTCCTGACCTCGCCCCCTCTGGGCACCCCCTTGCATCAGGCTGTGCAGTCCCAGGTGCTGGAGTTACGGCCACCAGAACCAGGGGGGACGTAAACTAGACATAGGCAGTTTGTCAGAATCCCCTGGCCCAGGCTCATGGAGTCCAGCAGTGCCCCGATTCAAGGCATCCTCAGAAAGAAAGGAGTTCTTAGAGATTTGTGAGCTCCCAGATTATAGGAGCTTCCTAAGTGTGTGGGGACCACCCCCCTTAATTTGTCACTCTCCAAACCCAGTAACCACCCTCATTTATATGAGGTACAGCGAGACAGGAAGGGGTGAAGAGAAATTTTTCAGACAGGAGAGTTTGCTGTAGCAGAACTCACTGTTGTCCTGAGGGTCCTTAACTGGTCCTTCAGTATTCCAGAGAGGCCACAACTAGAATCCTTTGTGCCCAAGCCGGACCTCAAATTCTGGATTTTCTATACCTGGGAGGGGAGACCAAATTACCTTCCCCTTCTGCACATGTCTCTTTGGGTCCATGTGTATGACTGGCCCATGGTCTGTGGGCTGTGTGTTTCATAGAGAACTTCTCATCCAATGAGTGGAACAGGGAAGAAATAAGGGCGAGTGTGTTGGTCAGGATACTTGCTAAGTTGCTGTAACAGAGACTCCAAAATGAAGCGACCCAAAGAAAATATTTCTCTGTCACATAATAGTCGTGAGGAGATTGGCCCAGGTTGGCAGGAAGTTCTGCCTCCATGGCCTTGGCTGGATGAGGTTTGTTCACTCTTCCTGTCCGCCATTCCCCAAGGCATATTCCTCACCAGCACAGTTAAAACCGAGTGGAAGGCAGGTCCTGTCCTCAGTCGCAGGAAGGGAAGAGGAAGTCCACACAAGGGATAAGCAAGTGATACAAAAATTTGTACAATGTTGGTTCTGCTCCAGTTGCCTTGGCAAGAACTTACATGATCACACTTAGACACAGGGGACACTGGGAAATGTAGTCTCTAGCTGGACATTCGTGAGGAAGAAGGGAGACATAGGGTTGTCCGAGGAGATATGGGATGCCCAGTTAAATTTGAATTTCAGACAACCAATGGTATTTTTAGTATAAGGATGGCCCATACAATAGTTGGGATATACTTACAGTAAAAAAAGTGATTCATTGTTACCTGGAAATCAAATGTGACTGGGCATTCGGTATTTGCCTTTGCTAGATCTAGTAGCCTTTTGGGGGGCTCACCTTAGTCTGTCACAAAGATCCTTTACACAGTTGTCCGTGCATCTAAAGATGACTGCTTTAGAAGGGATAGCCCATTTGCCACCAGAGAAAGTAGGAAAGGATTCTGCCCCTCAAAGCCCATTGCTGGTTCTGTGTTACTATCAGATCTCCCTGTGCCTGGAACTACCATATCTTGACATTTGACTTTTACTGGCACACTCCAGCAATAGAGTTCACCCACTTCAGGAAACGTGAAACCAAAGCCACTGTCAAAAGCCCTAAAATGTTGGGTTGTTTTTCCTGGAATCGAATCACAATCTGGCTTCCTTTGATCCTAGCCCTGCTGTTTGAGTCACACAGAAGAAGGTATCTCTCTCCTTCTCCACAGGAAAATGTATTTAAAAATTAATGGCCGTGCTCTTGACATCAGGACAACACTTTACAGTTTATAACTTTCTCTCCCTTATACTATAGTAAGATGCCTGCTGCCTTCCCCAGCTACCACCCCACAACACACACACACACACACGCACACCAGGCTTCTCAAGGGCTGAACTGCCCCAGAGCTTGCATCTGATTTTCCTATAACCTGAAAGCCCCTGCAGTCCATCCTCTGGAGGAACCCCTACTGGCCTGACCTTCTGTGTCAGTGTGAGACCTACAGCTAACCAACCCGTAGATCTGCCCTCCCCTACAGGGGTCTTGCTAGGTACCAATAACAATAATTATAGTAATATCATTGTAGTAGCACGCTACCCTTATTATGTGTCAAGGACTGGGCTAAACTTTAAATGCATCATCTGATTTAATCTCCGCAATAACCACAAGAGGTAGCTACTGTTATTACCCCATTCTACAGATGAAGGAGTTGAGACTCAGTTCTCACAAGCCAGTACACAGGCAGTAAAGGCCAGCTCTGAGTTTGCCCCCAGGCCTGTCCACCTTCAGAGCCTGTGCTCTGACACTCTCCTGCCCTGCGTCCCTGGGCTTGCCCAGCTGCTCCATCATGATGGGCACAAGCCTACACTGAACACATGGTTGCAAAGCCCATTCCCCCTCCCTCCCCATCACAGTTTCACCTGCAGCAACAGCCCTCAGGGGCCATCCGCATCTCTTCCCCAGCATGCGGCGCGTCTCTGGCTCTCAGTGCCCTCCTGAGGGCAGCCTGAGGCCCAGTCCCACGACCCTGTGAGCCGGGGAAGGGACTGGGCCAGGGGCTCTGACTCAGCTAGAACCTTTGTCTTCTAGCTGGATAAAGACTTGGAAGAGGTCACGATGCAGCTGCAAGACACCCCAGAAAAGACCACCTACATCAAACAGAACCACTACCAAGAACTCAACGACATCCTCAACCTTGGGAACTTCACTGAGAGCACAGGTAGGAGGAGACGGGGCCCCTGGAATGTGGGGACCTGGGTATCAGACACCAGCTGTCCACCTTCCACTTTACAGATGAAGAAACTGAGGCTCAGAGAAGGGGTGAGGCTGATGTGAAGCCACACGGGCAGAGTGGCAGCCTCTGGAACCCACAGCTCAGTGTCCAGCCTAGAGCGGGGGCTTCTGTTTCTCAGTCTCTTGGGTTCCAGTGGCACATGTACATGACATGGCCAGCATTCACAGTGTTCTGACTGGCGGCACGTTGTTCCTAACGAATAGTTTGCCTTACTTCTCCCAGCGACGTTTCGGTTTCGGATGTGCCGTCTCAATGTATAGGAAAGGAATGGTCAGTAAGATCTGACCTGACACTCAATCTCCCCAACCACTTGGGAAATGCAAGCCAAAATAACACAATGCAGTCTTTACCTACATTTCAGCAACATTTCCAAAGATCACCAGTGCTGTTAAGAGTGTGTGGAAATAGGCATTCTCCTGCAATGTTTTGGAAGTCAGTCTGGCACATCCAAATGTTAGATGCTAAACCTCCTGATTAACAAGACCACTAGCAAGATCTTGCCCCTGGGAAGTACTCCCACGTGGGCAAAGATGTATACACATGATGTTCATCCCAACATTATTTGTAGGTGAGAAACACTGGAATTAACTTAAATGTTTATCATTTAGGGTGGTTTCGTTAGTGATGATACAACTAAACAAGGCACATAATACAACTATTAGAAAGTGGGGCGAATCTATTTGTGTAAATATGGAGAGATCCCCAAGTGAAAATAGCAAGATGAAGGCCAGCATTATGGTACACATAAATGCACACACACACGCACGTGTGTGCGTGTGTGTGTTAAGTGCATTTTTAAAAAGGTTTGGGAGAACAAACACTGAATTAACAGTCTCCACCTGTGTGAAGGGAACAGTATGTGCATAGTGAGAAAGGATTCTTCTTACATTTCATTTAATATACTTCTCTATTGTTTGCATCTTGTCATTAGCATTGATTCACTAATTTGCTATAAAATTATTTTTTAAATCAATGAAAAATCTTTACTTTCTTTTTTGTTTTTGTTATAGTTTCCTTTATTATTACATAAGTAATAGCATTCTTATTATAAAATCAAATTATAAAATTTTTACTACATAAGATGTTGATTACAAAAAAAGTTTAAATTGAGATTAGTAACAAGTAAATTGAAAGAATAAAACTTACTGGGGCACCTGGGTGGCTCAGTTGGTTGCACATCTGACTTCAGCTCAGGTCATGGTCTCACAGTTCGTGAGTTTGAGCCCCACGTTGGGCTCTGTGCTAACAAACAGCTCAGAGCCTGGAGTCTGCTTCAGATTCTATCTCTCTCTCTCTCTCTCTCTCTCTCTCTCTCTCTCCCCCTCTCCTGCTCATGCTCTGCCTCTCTCTGTCTCTCAAAAATAAATAAATGTTAAAAAAGTTTTTTTAAAAGAATAAAAATTACTCATAGTGATTTTTGTATCTGGAAAAGTGGGCATTTCAAATTAATGAAAGGAAAGGAATTATTCAATAAATTTAATTGGGACAAGTGGATAGCCATCTGGAAAGGAGTAAAGTTAAATCCCTACCTCACACCTTACATATAAAAGATTTAAATGTAAAAAGTGAAACCATGAAAGAACTAAAAGAAACCATAGGAAAATTTTTTTAATAATCTCAGATAGGGGAAGGCCTTTCTCAGTTTGAGGCAAAACCCAGAAACCACAAAAGAAAAAGTTGATAAATTTAACTACAAAAAAAAATTTTTTTAACAACACAAAAAGCGTAAGTAACCAAAAATTCAAACAAACTAAGCCAAAAAATATTGTAACTCAAGTAATGAGCTTATTGTCTTATATATAAAGAGAAATTTTATATACTTTATATAAAGTATATATAATTATATGCAAATTAATAAGAAAAAGACCAACAACACAAAACAAAATGGGCAAAGACAGTTCTCACAGAAGGAAGTGCAAGAGATTCATATGCTTATGAAAAAAAGATTCTCAATCTCACTCCTTATTAAAAGAATGCAAATGACATCTTTAGTGAGATACCATTTTCACCAGTAAGACTGGCAAAGACAAGAGATTAAAAAGTTGCAGAGAGTCTGAGGAAACAGTCGAGGAAATGGGCATTCTCAAACATGGCTGGTCGAAATAGAAATTGATCTGATCCAGTGGTTCCACTTTTGGAATTTACCCTAAGAATGTGCAGTCAACTGTCATTATTCATGGGGATTATGTTTGATAAAGCTGCTGTGAACCATGAATTAATTGGTGAACACTGAACCACTGCTCCCCGGGGAAATAGGTCCCCAGGGTTAGGTTCCTGCAAGTCTCTCTCAGGTTGGCATTTTGGCCAACCAATCAGTACATAATTTTGTTATATATGTGTTTCTGTTTGAAGACCTCTTATTTAATATATATTGTTGATTCATTAACATTGACCTCCTGATAAGCAGCACTAGAACGCATGCCTGAATGAAGATCATCTAACCCGCGGATTTTCTCCATCAGACACATCACAGCCTTCTTGTGCGTAGGCATGCATTCTAGTGCTGTCGACCATAAGGTCGGGGTTCATGTTCCAACACAGTGTGTGTCAGCAAATGACTGCGAAAGCATTACAGTTATTGGTTTGGGGTTACAAATTACTTTTAGTGAGTAGGCGAGTTCGCAAATACAGAATCCATGAATAAGGAGGATCCACTGCACTCACGTGGGGCAAAATGACATTCACTAAGTTTGCTCACTGTAGACAAACAAAACAAAAACCAGTGCTCCTCCAGATCCCTCAAGTTGGGGACCCAGGTTTTTATGTTTTGTATTTCCTTAAATCTCCCTGGGTCGTTCTGAAACAGAGGGCTGAAAGCATCCATATCATCACATTTTGTGGCTTCACAGTATTTCTTTGAATGGAGACCCCATACATACATGAGTATATAACTAATCCATTAAAACTGGAAAAATTCAGATTAGTTCCAACTTTTTTATATTATAAACAATGCTGACTTGAACATCCTGTGTATAACTGCACACATAACCTTCATCATTTCCTTCGGATAACTCCCAGAAGTAAAAATTCTGAGTAAAAGATATGCACGATTTTTAGTGTTCGATGCTTAGTGCCCCCCAGAAAGATTATGCCAATTTATACTCCCACCAGCAGTTTACTCTTCCCAATCTTTGGCAATCTTATGGATATATATTTTCCCTTGGAGGGTTTTTTCCTTTGTTATTATATCCCTAGGCACCAGTGAAAAAGGACTTTACATTAAAAACGCTCATTTCCAAGTTAGGTTGCCTACATTGGTTGACTTGATTTCCCCCCTTTTTTCTTGGAGAAAGGAAATCCCCCAAGACACCATTTCTATCTGGATGGAAGAAATGGAAGCTTCTAGGATGGATGGAAGCTTCTAGGCTCACTGCCCTGGTCCTGGAAGAGCTACTGCAGAAACCACAGCTCTGGAAGGATAATGGGCTCTTTGCTATTCTCTCTCCTTGGGCACCATCCTAAAAAGCTTGCATTTTTTAAAAATTTGTTTAACATTTATTTATTTTTGAGAGAGAGAGAGAGAGCGTGCATGAGAGGGAAGAGGCAGAAAGAGGGGGAGACACAGAATCTGAAGCAGGCTCCAGGCACAGAGCCCAACACGGGGCTCAAACATACAAACCGTGAGATCATGACTTGAGCCGAAGTCAAAAGCTTAATCGACTGAGCCACCCAGGCGCCCGAAAGATTGCATTTCTTAAAAAATGAAGTTAACAGAATGTGTGATATTGTTGTTTTACATTCAGATGGGGGAAAGGCCATTTTAAAAAATCACCTCGATCAAAATCCCCAGCTACAGTGGAACACAACAGAGCCCTCGCGAACATGCAAAGATCCTATAGAAGATATAAACTCCCCAGAACAGTAAGTACTTTCTCCCTGAGAACTATTGTGGAAGAGTACATTACTCCTGCACAGCAATCTCAGTCTGCACCACATTTTCTCATGCATCATTTTATTTGAACTCCACAGCAATCCCATGATGCAGGTCAAATTACAATGCTCATTTTACAGATGAGAAAACATATTCAGAAAGGGGAGGTGACTTGTGAAAGCTCACCCAGTTTCTAAGTGCAGGAGATAGGATTTGAACCCGGGTCTGTCCACCATCAAACCTGCTGTAGCACACTGCCTTTGTTATGTATAAAACTTAACCTTGCTAAATGCACTGACTCCACAAGTGTTTACCGAGATCTACCGTGTGTCAGACATAGAAATGAAGAAAACGGACAAAAATCCCTTCCTTTGTGGAATTTATGTTCTATCTGGTGACAAAATAACTTCATTTAAAAAGCAAAGTCATAGGTGCTTTGGAGGAAAATAAAGTAGGGAAAGAGGTTGGGGGTCATACTCTTACAGAGAGCCATCAGGGAAGATTCAGTGAGCTGACATGTAAGCAAAGACCTACCTGGACATTTCCATCAGTTTTTTTCCCACTGGCCGTTGTTAGTTCTTCCTTGCTTACAGCAGCTTGGAAGCAGAGATTGGAAATGTCAGCACTGAAATGTGGTCCCTGGGAAGTGACAACCAGCAAAGACAGCCAAATCACCAAATGTAGTGTAACTCGAGGACATTTCGTTCTAGAGACAATAGCCTCTCAACCCAGTTAGCTCCAAGGCCTGACTGGCTAACACTCCAGAATAATTCCTGATGATTATATGGCAGTCATCAGTGGTTTACTTGTTAGTTCCCCCCACTAGAGTGTAAGCACCTTGGGGATAAGGTATGAGTCCCTCCCGTGTCCCTTGGACTGAATGCAGGTTCTGGCACTGAGTAGGTTTTCAGCACGTGTCTGTTGAGTGAATGCCAGTGTAAACAGGATCCCACCAGATAGCAAAATGCGATGGCTCTGAGAGGCACATACAGATGCCCACCTTGCCCAGGCAGACAGCCCTTCCCAGGTGCCCGGGGAGGACACCATTTTCCCACGTCACAGTTGATTCCTCAGCTCCCCTTTTCCTGGTCTCTTTGTCAGCACCCTCTTGCCTTAAGGAATAGACCGTAGCTCAGGTTACAGAGGTTCAACTTGAATTTCAAAAGGAGATCTCCAACACATTGGCCTCGTGAGCAACTGTGAAGGGTCCTTGGTAGAGCTCTCCAATGAACAAGTCCTTTGGGAGTGTGGGGACAGCACTGCCTCTGTCCCCATCCGTCTCAGGAGCCCATCGGTGCCACACATGCACACTAGGGGCACGCCTGTTGGGATGAGGTGGCCCCACATGAGTTGATTTGCCTCCCTCACAAAGCACTGTGGTTTCCCAGAAGCGGGAGACCCATCTTCCCCAGTTCTGGCTTTGTTTCCACGAGCAAGTTACAGAAACCCTGTCCACTTCCCTCGTCGTTATAATGGGAATAGCAATACTTCTACCTACTGGGTTTCTGTGAAGATCTGGGGGGTGGGGGGCTCTCACCCTGAGCAGTCAGGCACTGAGGACACAAGGAGGCCTAAGGATACCAAGAATTCAGTTTCCCAAGTACCAGGGGGAACCGCACAAGACGCGGTTAAGGTGACTTACTGCCCGGGGGAGACTCTGATGAGAAGCGGGCCAGGAGAGAGTGGCAGTGAGAAGGGAGTCAGAAGGCTGTCGCCTTTCCCCTTCTGCCAGCAGTCACACACCGCCCCTGGCTCCCAGGGGTCTTCTGGCTGTGCTTCTGGAAATTTACCCAGAATTCTGGGAGCTCAGGGGAAGAAGGAGCTCGCTCAGAAGACTTTAAACTGGATATTGAAGGGAAAACAGTTTGTCACAGCAGGAGGTGGAGAAAGTATTCCAGGCTGGGGAAAGAGCATGTGCAGAGGCAAGGAAGGGTGGCCATAAGCAGTGTTTTAGGGGAAAGTAGACGCCAGAGGGTTGGGTTTGGGTGGAGAGAGGGTAGAAGTTTCACCTGGAGAATTAGGCAAGAGACAGATCTTAGGCAGCCCTGCATGTCCTCTCCCCCCCCCCCCCCCCGGTTGGAAGGATGACACTAGTTGCCAAAGAAGCTGAAAGAGCAGGAAGGAACCTATCAGAATCAGCCCAGCAAGAAGGGCTGCTGTCCTGAACAAGGCAGGGGCAGAAGAGCCAATGAGGAAGGACAGAGCAGCGAGAAGCCTTTCAGTCCATTTGGAGGCTTGCGAGAGTGAGAACTGTCTGTGTCAGCAGCAAAGCCCGTGAGATGAGCGAACCTTGTTTTTAGGAATCACCGCACACTCAGAAAGGCTGCATCTCCCTTTGCTCACTATCTCCCCAGTTCTTCCCAGGGCAGTCGTTGGCAGGTGTAGGCCTGTACCACATACCTGCTAGATGGGTGAATGGTTAGCTGATGGGACAGGCAGATCTTGGGTTCACGAGAACTGTTCTCCTACCATCAGCTTCTTAGCCAAAGTGAGTCCACGGAACATTCTGGTGAGCAGCCAGATAGCCTTCACTGAAACTCCTCTCTCCCTTCTTCTCTCTCTCTCCTTTCTCCTCTCTCTCTCTCTCTCTCTCTCTCTCTCCCTCCCTCCCTCTCCCTGCCACAGCATCCAGCGCCGGCTGTCCCTCCAGCTCCCCATCCTCCACCACGCCTACCTCCCGTCCATTGGAGGCGTGGACGCCAGCTGCGTCAGCCCCTGCGTCAGCCCCACCGCCAGCCCCCGCCACAGACATGTGCCACCCTCCTTCCGAGTTATGGTCTCGGGCCTGTAAGGGTGGGAGGCCTGGGGCCGGGGCCTCCCCCATGACAGAACCACACAGAGCAGAGGCTACAGGAACACTGTCAGCTCTGGCTGCGGAGAAGCTGGGCGCCATGGCTGGCCTTGTGGGACTGCTCGATGGCACTCAGGTGGACGGGATGGGGGCACTTGGCACCTGACCTCGCGCCTTATTTGTGAAGTTTTTATTCTTTCACAAAGAAGAGGAATGGAAATGACTTCTTCCTTGATGTCTGCAAAGAAGGAGGAGCTGGGATATTTGAAACTTTGCAAAAAAAAAAAAAAAAAATCCTAGACAAGGAGAGAATCACTTGAACTCCAGCTAGAAGTCACCGAGTGTCCCTGAGCAGCCTTGAGAAGAGGCGAGGAGGGGCTTCCAGAGAAACCGTCTCTGCCTCTGCACACACATCCCTGGCTGTGGCACCCCAGGCCAGCCCTTCTCCCCTCTGGGGAAGGAGGTGGGCAGGGCAGCCGGGTCCCCAGCTGCCAGTCCAGCCAATCCCAGCCTTCCTGGAACAGGGAGTCCGCAGGTGGCCCGAAGGCTGGGGTACGGGAGCAGGCTGACCCGTATGCCTCCCGGTGGGACCTTACTCTCTGGTAAATGCCACACATTAACACAATAACACCCGTTCCGGGACCGTGGGGATTTAGGGCACGTCACTGCAGACCTGCTCTGCACCATTCAGTGACAGTCGGTCATGCACCCACCACGTTGGCCATGTCCTTGTGTTTGTATCAGGTGTTCCAGTAATCAGGGGGACTACCCGAGCTAATCATGGAATGTCTGTTCCCAGCAAACACGCTAAAGAAAGACTGTGCACTTTAACCTCTCATCAGGGCCCAAGGGCTGCCTGGGGTTGGTTTTTTTCCACTGACTTTGTTTCTGACCAAAGTGAATTGGGCATTCTGCTAGAAGACATCCCTGTAGTCGTAGGGAGAGAATTGCTAGCTGAGGGCTCCCCTTGGCTTCCCGAAGGTGGCCTTGCATTTGGACAGGCCAGGAGCTCCGCCCTTGGGAGTCCTGGGGGTGACCTGTCAGCACACTAGTCCTCTTCATAAGATCATTCTTCCCTTTCAATCGAACTCCAGAGGGCACCAGCCTGGGAGTCAGACAGACCTGGGCTCAAGTCCTCACTCCATGGCTGACTCCCTCCATGACCTTGGGAAAGTCACTAGTGTCTCTCTGAGCCTCAGTTTCCCCTCCCCAACAAATTGGGGTTGAAATAACAACACCCATCCTGCCTACCTCACAGGGTCACTCTGAGGATCAAAACTTGATCTCCTCCAGGAAAGCTTCGTACCAAATGGTGAAGCAGCCCTGACCCATGAGGTATCAGGATGACCACGACCTTTGGCCCTCACGACCACCAGGGGTTTGGCCCAGAGGAGCTCCCAGCATAGCCCCTCTACCAGGATAACCTGGTGGAGAGAGGCTCCCGACGACTTTTGTGACATTCCTAGACAGGTTCATTCTTTGCTAAAGAAAGACCTGAATGACAGCGTCCAGGATATCTGCACAACTGAGCGGTCGCTCACTCCCTAAAGAAACCTAATGGCAGCTTCAACAGGCAGGCAATAATCTCTTCCCAGACCACTGAAGTCAGGAATATACTGCTGTCACCACCAGACTTTGACAAAAGGGCCCACAGGAATCCTACCATCGCCAACATTTCAAAACACCCTCTTTCACGTAGCATAATAGCTTTCCCCTCCCCTTCCCCAGAGAGAGGTTATGGAGGTACTGTAGCTTTTAGGGAAAAAAAAAAAAAATGTCAACACATCACAGGTCAATTTGAAGTCATTGTCTGTTTAGGCACTAAAAATCGGTGTTGTCACTCACTGTGTATTACCAGTATTTACTTGCTTTCTTGATTTCACCAAAACCAGATTTAATTTAAAGGACCACATTAATTTTTCAAAGGGAAGGAGACAATTCATTGTACATAATGTATACACACACACACACACACACACACACACACACACACAAATATACCTGTAGAAATATTATTCCAGCATAGCAGGAAAAAAAGGAAACAAAAGTATTGGACAGTCGGAGGTGAGTGTGTGCGTCCGTAACCCGTTGTGACCCCTGAACGTGCACAGTCTTCTAGGTTAACCCACAAAGTACATTTTCTGTCTTAATGATACTGTAGGTTCACCCATTTTTTTTAATTTCCCTGCAAATAACAAGACCCACAGAAGTGACCCTAGCTATTTAACGGTTCTGTTCTTTTATATGCAGCAAATACACCGTACATTTCTGAAGAGGCTTCAGCCTGAAGGCATTTTCCAATGACGTTAGTGCACAAACGCTTTAAATTAGACTGGAACTGCCAGAATCAAATGTAAATGAGGAATTTCTCGTACCCCTATTGCATGGTATCAATTTTTAATAAATTGTTGCAAATTTGTTTTTATGAATAAAAGGGAAAAAAAACCCACTGTCATCTTTAATGTCTACTCATCCCCAAATGGGGGTCAGATCTGGTCATATTCCTCTGCTGGCAAACTCAGGGGACAGTTCAGGTTGCCTCCTCAGCCACCTTCTGCGGAGAGTAATGGAACAGCCCTGCCACCGTGTGCCCCCAGCTGCTGGATCCAAGGGTGGGAACCTGACCTGAGCGGGGCCAGTATGCCCAGTCCCCAGGATATCTCCATGTAGAGAGATTTAGCCATGAAAGAGAAACACGAAGCCAGCATGGAAAGAAACAGGATCAAGAGATGGGTCTCGATGGCGTCCGAGTAGCTGGTCCGCTGTTCCCGAAAGCCGGCAGCACGCTAGGAAGGATTCTCAGTTCTCCAAACAAAACACCCTTTTGCCGAAGTTAGTTCAAGTTCTGTTCCCATCTGTTGCAACCAAAAAGTCCCTATGTAACCTAGAAGCCTTGCTGCTGCCCTAGCCATAACTGCCCCTCCAGGCCTGACAGCCTGTGCTTTGGAACCCATTCTCCTTCCATCCTCATCACCTGCCTCCCCACTTAAAGAATGCACTTCCTAGGGGCGCCTGGGTGGCGCAGTCGGTTAAGCTTCCGACTTCAGCCAGGTCACGATCTCGCGGTCTGTGAGTTCGAGCCCTGTGTCAGGCTCTGGGCTGATGGCTCAGAGCCTGGAGCCTGTTTCCGATTCTGTGTCTCCCTCTCTCTCTGCCCCTCCCCCGTTCATGCTCTGTCTCTCTCTGTCCCCCAAAAAATAAATAAATGTTGAAAAAAAATTTTTTTTAAAAAGAATGCACTTCCTGCACTATGCTGGGCCCTCAGCCTACAGCCCCACCTCAGATCCCACCATCCTTCAACGTCCCATCCAAAACACCCTCCTAGATCCCTTGATGTGAGATCCTCTCTTCCTATTTTCTGTGTTCAGGACGCTCTCCCCCTCTCACAGCACTGGGTACGTGCTCATGCTGGCCCCTCCTCCCGACCCCAGACCATGAGCTCCCCGAGGATGGGAGTCACATTGGCTTCCTCAATGTCCCACCCAGCGTCAGGCCCTCCCATTGGCTCAGAACAATCTTCCATGAGACTTTTGCAGAATTAGACATTTGGGCTGAGGCATGGTGACTGGGTCTGGAAGACAGAGCAGAGGCAAGGTGGCCAAAGCAGGCTGGGGAAACCCAAGGCCTTGTGATTGGGCGCGGGCCCCAGAAAAGGGAGGACTGGACCCACAGATTTCATTGGAAGACTGGTCCCAGGCTGGAACTTTCTGGTGCTGGATCTTCAACGGTGAGCCTGCCAAGGAGCAGGCCTCTTGAATCCTAGCCAGGAGAGAACTCTGCTTCACGACATCTAGGTTACCTAAGTAACAGACAACATTTTACCCCATAGAGCCATAAATCTCAAAGATCCTGAATGCAAAAGCAGAAATCTTAGAAGGCAATACCAGTGACACAACGGTCAACCAGGATCACGAAATAAAGTCCACGCACGGAGCGTTGGAGTGGGGTGAAACTGGACAGGCTCCCAGCCTGCAGGCTCTGGTGGTAGTGAAGAGCTATTGGCTTGGCACTCTTTGCTCTCGACGTCTTGGCTGCTGTCTCAGCTCTGGTTTGTCACATCTGTAACTGGAGAGTTTCCACGCGTGGTGAGTTAGGGCTCTGTGCCAAACCAAAGGAAATGCCTTTGATTTCCCTCCATCTGAATGCCAATGCAAAAACCCCAGAGCAGTGTTTCTGAAACTGAAAACCATAGGGACACCTTTTAAGACACAGCGTCGACTTTAAATTGTGTTTATAAAGAAAGTTCTCTAAATGTGTTTCCAACCAAATACAAGCTCATGCTTCTATCTTTCACATAAAAGCAAAACAAATTTATAAGTTCAATGCAAATAAAATGACTAACCCAATAAAGATCATATTGACAACATTGGTTTAATGGGATAGACGAGGTTTTGCAGAAAAATAACTCGCAGATTGCAACACGAGCAGAGCACCGACTGCTCCCAGGCACATACCTTTGAGTTCAGCCTGCCCAGGTGCGATGACTCAATCATCACACTGCGTTTCTTTATTTAAATCACCGTGAACACTTCATTCATTCAGCACTCCGTGATATCGTTTGGCCTTCACTCGGCTCTCACACATCACTTCTCTGTTAAATCCACCTTTGTGTTTTTCTCATGAGCCATTGCCAGCGACGGGGCCACCCAGGCAATACTCACAAATCAGATGGTGATTGAGGGCTGATGTTCACTGAACACCAGGCGAAGTGCTTTGCGGGCATAATCTCATTTAGATCTCACAGGGACCCCAGGGTAGGAATGATTAGTGCGGCCCTTTTGTAGCTACAGGCACTCAGGCACAGAGGATGAGTGCTGTCCCGAGTCTCGCAGCTGAGATGTAGAGAGGGAATTTGAACAGAGACAATGCCAGAACATACCCTCTTTACCACTTCCTGAAACTGCCTCATCGGGAGGAACTGGATTCCGATGGCCTGGAAGATGCCTATTTAATTTGTTTTTAGATTCTCTTGAAATAAAAATTCAATCTTTTTAAATTTTATGGATTTGCATACCTCTGAGATTCACCCATGGCATCGCCTGAGGCTCTGAAACATCAGTCTGAGCGCCTCTGGCCTGGACAAGGTGAGCAGGGGAAACCCTCACCATGCAGAAGCCCAGGCAAGCCAATAACATGGAAGAAGCTACAGCAGAGACAGAACTCTGCCCGAGTGGCCCGTTGGCCAGACCCCCCATCCCCCGTCCCTGATCACTGAATCAGGAGCTCAGTTCTCCCAGATCTGGCAAGACTCTGCCCAGCCCAGGGCAGAAGAAGCAAGATAGCAGATGCTCACCCTTTTGGGGAGAAATGCCGGCCTTGGATATGATATTCACTGCTTAAAATGATCAGGCTGGAAGTGCCAGGGTGGCTCAGTCGGTTGAGTAACCAACTTCAGCTTAGGTCATGATCTCACGGTTTGTGAGTTCAAGCCCCGCATCGGGCTCTGTGCTGACAGCTCAGAGCCTGGAGCCTGCTTCGGATTCTGTGTCTCCCTTGCTGTCTGCCCCTCCCCCGCTCATGCTCTGTCTCTCTCTCTCTCTCTCAAAAGTAAACATTAAAAAAAAATTTTTTTTTAATGATTAGGCTGGTAATAAACTGGAAAATAATCAAACGCTATCAACAGAACAAAAATAAAATGTGATATAATATATTCAGAGTGGAATATTATATAGTAATAACAGGGGAAAAACTACCACTACATGTGATAATATGAAAGAATCTGAAAAACCTGCAGACTGAAAGAAGTCAGACAGAAAGAGGACGTACTGTAAGATCCCATTAATATCAAGTTCAAAAACAAGCAAAGCTCATCTATTAGACATGAGAATAGTGGTTACCCTTGGTGGGGATAGGTAGTGGGAAAGACGATATGAGGAGGACCTCTGGGTGCTGGTAATGTTCAAGTTCTTGGTCTGAGCACTGGTTACAGGCCTGTGTTCACTTCATGAAAATTCTTTGATCTGTACACTTATGATGTGTGATTACACATATATACACATATGCATATGATCACACACACAAATGTCTATAATCACACATCATAATTATATACCTCAATAAAATATGCCTCTTCCTGGGCAGGAAAAAAAATCAATGTAGAACCTATGAAGATTCTGCAGCATAAAGACAGACAAACAGCACGCAGGTGCGCCTGCATGGCTCAGTGGAGCATCCGACTCTTGATTTCAGCTCAGGTCATGATCCCAGGGTCGTGGGATCGAGCCCCACGTTGGGCTCCACGCTGAGAGTGGAACCTGCTTAAGATTCTCTCTCTCTTTCTCTCTCTCTCTCAAAAAAAAAAAAAAAAAAAAAAAAGACAAACAGCACACAATACGCTAAGCCTGAATGTGCTTTGGGAAAAGATTTCCTGTAAGAAGCAGAAGTGAATGTCAAATCTCATTCAATCTGTAGTCTCAAGGAAAAAAAAAAAAAAAGTAAAACCAGGTTTCTGTGAGACAAAGTAGATTTATAGATCAATTGGTGAGGCAATGGGCTGAGAAGAAAAGGAGAGAGGGGAGAGAGGGAAGGCACGGAGGGAAGATTCTGGGATCAAGGTAGAGTCGGAAGGCCATGCATTTAACTCCTTCCCTCCTAATTTCTTGCTACAATAGCCCACCCAGTAGGGAGAAAGCCGTATGACAATTCTACCTAGACCATTTCTGGAAACTAGAGAAGTCTCATGCACACTCCTAAAAACTCAGTTTCCACTGTGTGGGCAAGAGTCAGGGAGGAGAGCACCTTCGGGCCAGCCTCTTCCCAGCATCCATGCAGAAGGCCGCTTTGGGAGTCAATTTTAACTCCACAGCAGGAAAGCCACTGGAATGTTACCAGTGTTTCTGGATTGGGTTTCAGAGCCTCCGCTCTGAGTTCTAAGGACTACCAGATGTGAGGCTGTTATCTCAGTGCAGGGCCCACAGGAAGTCATGATTTCATATGATTTCTGCAGAAAAGACCTGCAACATCCACCTTCACTCACCCCCAGCCCTGTATGTACAGCCTGAAGGTGGGGGCGAGGTAGGCTTTGTGGGTCAAAGCTAGAGGAAGCAAGAGCATGTGAAGTTCACGGATCAGCAGCCATCGCTTTCTCATCCCTTGGGGAACAGGGTGGGCATTAGACAAGTTCTCTTCCCCCGTAAGATTAGGGGTACCCAGAGTATTCCTACATACCCTTTCCCCACCACCAAGTAAAGGATTCACAATGCCCTTTAGCCAAAAACTTCAGAACCACTGGTCTGATGCCCAGGGCTGATGCTGCTGGGGTGTGGAGAAAGGGGCCAGAAGAAGATGGCCCAGCTGAGAGAGGAGGGGTCTGAGGGTGGCCAGCAGCACTCCCCGTGTGGCTTGGCAGGAGACGTGAGTTTCCCATGGAGTGACTGAACACTAAGGAAGATTGCGGGGGGTTCATTCATCTTAAAAGAGGCTAAGGAGTGGTCTGCCAGTGGGCAGGCTGAAGAGAAAGAAGAGGGCTGAGCTTCCAGAGTGGGCTGCTGTATCTCCTTGCTGTCCTTAGAGCGTCCCGAGGCCCCAGGTTAAACACAAATGCAGTGTCATTAAGAATTCCATGGTCATCTCCAAGGAAACTCCGTCCCCAGTAAAATCCTTCCACTTTTCCACATGGCTTTGCAGAAAGTGAGATCTTTCCTTTCCCCGTTGTCTGATCTCTTCAAACTATATGTCAAAGGGGGAAGATGTGACTCAGCAGGGCAGATGTCCCCATTTGCTTAGCATCTTGGAGATGAAAGTTACCAGGGGTCTGCATTTATCTCCCTGCCGTCACACCTCCAGTTCTGGCCATGTGCTTTCTGAAAGGGCAGTTCTGGAGGAGGGGGAACTAATTAGTGACAAGCCTAGAAATCATGTCACGGGGGCAGTGGGAAAGCATGGCATGACAACAATTACCTTCTGTGGGAAGCAGTCACATATAAAACGTGTCATCCTCCTCCTTATTGAATCAAAGTGACAAAGGAGGACGGACCGCAGTAAGTTCCAGGAAGACAGTTTTGGCTCAGCAAACATAACAGTTTACATAATGGAATAGAGAGCCTCAAGAGAAAGTGGCCGCGCCATCTCCACAAGGATTCATTCAAATCAGGAGGCTGGAGAGGGAATTCTTCCACTGGGTCAGAGGTTGAAATGGATAAGTCTGAAGACCTGTGTTTCAGTTTGCAAATGGACAACGCACATGTCATGTTGGGGCAAACATGTGTTTGCTTTTGTTAGCGCAACGTTTGCCTACGAAGTGGTTTTTTTGTTCAAATTTTTTATTTAAATAAAATCTGCATTTCCAGTTTCTTTTGAAAAGTAGAATAGAGCTGAGTAGAGGTACTCCTTTATATAGGTCATATGTTCTTTAATTCACCATAGCCGCACTGTTCCCTATTATTGTACTACATCAAAGCCAAGTGTCAATTGACATTTACCATCCTGCTTGTACTCTGGGTTTTTTTTTCCTTACACCCAAGCTACTTAACTCATATATATTATTACCTGCCTTCTCTCCATAGGCATTTGAGTGGATGATCTTTGTTAAATGCTATGGCTCTCAACCTTCATTTGAAACAATGGTATAGAGCTACGTTGATCTCAATTCTCCCTCTCTCCCCATGTTCACTGAAGGTTTGCAGCGCATGTGAACAGGACAGGAAGTCACCAAAATGCCATATTCACCCAGCCCTGGACCTAGTAGCTCCCAGTAACCCAGTGGAGAGAAGAAGGCAATTCCTGGGGTATGCTTCCCCTGGTGGATCATGAAGCCACACCACGTCTTCAGGACAGTGGCCATTTTCCATTTTTAAAGACACATTAGGGGGCATCTGGGTGGCTCCGTCAGTTAGGCATCTGACTCTTGATTTTGGCTCAGGTCATGATCTCATGGTTTGTGAGTTGAAGCCCCACATCAGGCTCTGTGCTGACAGCACAGAGCCTGCTTGGGATTCTGTCTCCCTCTCTCTCTGCCTCTCCCCCACTTGTGCTCCATATCTCTCTCAAAATGAAAATAAACTTAAAAAAATAAGAATCATAAAGAGACATTATTCCTCATTGAAGGAACATTACTATCTAGTTGACTCCATTTAGAAGAGCTCAGAGACCTCTATTACTTAATGAAACCAGTGAGAAACAGGAAAACTTTTTTGTCTGCTAGCTTGGAATAAAAATAAGAGAGTTTGGACAATGACCTGGATCAAATGCATGTTGGGAGTTCCCTATTAGCTTAAAGGACCTATGATTCTTAGAATTCTTACTAATATTAGTAGCTAGCTCTTCTTAAATTCTTTCCATAGCCAGATACTATGTAAGCACTTTACATGGAATATCTCCCATAATTGTGTAATAACACTGCAGGAGAGGTATTATGATTATCTTCAGTTATATAGATGAAGAAATTCAGGCACAGAGAGGTTAAGTAACTTGTCCAAGGTCACACATCTAGGGATGATGGAGCCAGAATTCAAGTCCAGACCATCTAACTCCAAAGACAGGAGAAGAAGTGATTAAAGTACCACCAAGATTTGATACGTAATGTCCTAATGGGAGTTCCTCTCCCCACCCATTAAATGATGTTGCTACATTTCTTGCCAAGCATACCAGGAACATAAAACACAAAAGTCTCGTTTTCTTTTCTCTGGCTTATAAAGTTGTGAACATTAAACTAAAAATATTCCTCCGTGTTATTTGATTTTAAAATATAAAATAAATTAAAAAGTGGGACGCCTGGGTGGCTCAGGCGATTGAGTGTCCAACTCTTTATTTCAGCTCAGGTCTTGATCCCAGGGTTGTGGGATTGAGCTCAGCATGGAGCCTGCTTGGTATTCGCTCGCGCTCTCTCTCTCTCTCTCTCCTGTCCCTTTCCCCCTCTTGTGCTCTTTTTCTCTCTCTCAAATATAAATAAATAAATAAATAAATAAATAAATAAATAAATAAATAAATAAAATGTTTAAAAATGAATTAAAAAGCAAGTTTCCCCGGGATCAGAGTTCCTTTGGCAGAATTTGATTCACGTTCAAATTCAAAGAATTTGAAATGGAATATAAAATAGAAGAGCATTCTGGGAATGCACGCTGGTGCAGCCACTCTGGAAAACAGTATGGAGGTTCCTCAAAAAACTAAAAATAGAACTACCCTACGATCCAGCAATTGCACTACTAGGCATTTATCCACGGGATACAGGTGTGCTGTTTCGAAGGGACACATGCACCCCCATGTTTATAGCAGCACTATCGACAATAGCCAAAGTATGGAAAGAGCCCAAATATCCATCAATGGATGAATGGATAAAGAAGATGTGGTATATATATACAATGGATTGTATATATATCCAACCAAAAAGAATGAAATCTTGCCATTTGCAACTACGTGGATAGAACTGGAGGGTATTATGCTAAGTGAAATTAGAGAAAGACAAATATGACTTCACTCATATGAGGACTTTAAGAGACAAAACAGATGGACATAAGGGAAGGGAAACAAAAATATAAAAACAGGGAGGGGGACAAAGCAGAAGAGACTCATAAATATGGAGAACAGAGAGTTACTGGAAGGGGTGTGGGGGGGGGATGGGCCAACGAGTAAGGAGCATTAAGGTACCTCCTCCTGAAATCATTGTTGAACTATACACTAATTTGGATGTAAATTTAAAAAAATAAAATGAAATAAATGTTAAGTGAAAAAAATAAGATGGGCAATATATATAGTTTGATCTTATTAAATAAAAAGAAAAAACTGAAAAAAGTAAGGGGAACTAATGATATTAATAAATTATTTTATTTAATAAAAAAAATTAGAGCATTCAATGTCTGCAGTATCCAGTCATTCCTTCCAGATTCTATAGCTAAACGCTGTCAAACTTGTGCTGGACGTGTGGAGCCAAACCTCCGTTATGTTCAATCATGCAGACCTTAGCTGAGAGATGGATACTCTTTATGGTGATCCTTCCAGGTAACTAACAAGCTGTTTTGACCTCTGAGGTTATATTATATGAGGACATATCCATGCAAAACTAAACACTATCTCTCTGTTTGCATAATTCAGTATTTTGCAGGAAAACTGCCAATGAGAATCCTATTTGCAAATGACTTGTGGGTTTAAGTGAACCTAATTCCCTTTAAAAAATATGTATTTAAAAATAATATGCCCCAAGTAAACTTGAATCCTTTGGGCTTATTATCAATTGGAAATTATATTACTCAAAAATAGGTCTATTAGAAAGCATATGATGATGTTTTGCTGACCAGAACACCTAGAGTTTTAAAAATGTGTTTTCAATAAGACTGTACTCCTTCCTTAATAAGAGAGCTAAAACTAACCCCTAGTAAGACGGAAAAAATTTGACAAGGAAGACAACTCCAAATAACTTGAGGCATAATGTTCATTAGTGCATGTAATAAGCCCTTATATTGAACACAAAGAAAGACATGATTTCGTTGATAGATATTCATTTCTCTTGCCTTCACTAAATAAATGGGTTGAAGGAACATGTAAAATATATTCCCTTTAAAGATGTCAAAGTATTAACATGCCTGTTTGGGATATGATTTTGGGGGAAGGGGATATTGTTTGGTGCCTCTTTTAAGTAAGCCCTTTGACAAATTGAGAACACTCAACAGACCCAAGGGCAGTACAGAATAAAGGCCACAAGGGGTCGCTTTCTGACAACCTCTTGCTTTGCAGCTAACAATATTCTTGTGGGGAAGGAAGGGAGGGCGGGGGAGAGATGTTAACTATATTTTGATGTAATAACCAGAAGTGCATTTACTAGAATGCATAACAAACAATATGTCTAGATCAACAGAAGTTTCCCTACACCAAAATTTCAATCGTTTTTTTTTTCCTTTTTATTTTCTTTTCCCCCGGGGCAACCCTAAGCCTGTTGGTATTATTAAAGATGAAGAATACTGATGAGAAAATTTCTGTCATTACCTTTTGGTCTTCAAAAACATTCGGTGGGATGTCCTGGGGACAAATTATGATCCCTGTCTTACCGGTGAAGAAACCAAAGCCCAGAAAGTTTGTAATTAGCCAATGAAAATTCCAGTGGCCTGGCCTCCTGACACCCACCACCCCTAACTGGGAACTGTATGCCCTGCCTCTCCCCACATCCCTCAGAGTGTAGATGGTTGGGAGTAGGGAGTGACTATTTTGCTTTTTGGAAATTAGTGTAAATAGTTTATATAAAACTGTCTGATATGAACTTGCATTTGATTATGTTTATAAAATAAGGCTTCCGAGAGTTTTCCTGGGTGCTCTAAGCCACTTTGAGCTGTGTCTCAGATGGGTTTACAAAGAGGCTCATTTTGTTGTTAGGAGTGTGTATTTGTTTGTTAGGGCTGCCAAACAAAGTATAGTTTGGGTGGTTTAAACCACAGAAATTTATGTTCTCACAGTTCTGGAGGCTAGAAATCCAAGATCAAGGTGTCGACAGGGCTGGTTTTGTCTGAGGCCTCTCCCTCCTTTGTAGACGGCTAGAGGTCTTCTCTCTGTCTTCACATGGTCTTCCCCCTGTCTGTGTCTGTGTCCTAATCTTCTCTTCGTATAAGGATACCAGTCATATTGGCACCTCATTTTACTTTAATTACCTCTTTAAGGGCCCTGTCTTCAAAAATAGTCACATTCTGAGGTACTGGGGGAGGGAGCGGTTAGGGCCTCAACATTGGAATTTAGAGGAGATACAATTCAATCTGTAACAGGGTGGAAAAGTTGAGAAACCTGCGTTACCCCTTCCAACTCTTGACCATGACAATGATAGTGTTCTAGTGTGTGTCCTTAGGCTACGACTCTGGAGAGTTGGATGTTATGTATTTCTTTCTCTAGAAAGCTCCTTAATTAATCTTCTTTTTGTATGTAATTTTCTTGACTGTTTCCTATGGGCGTGGAGCTCGAAGAAAAGGTTTATGATCTCCATTCTTTTACTTTTTTCTTTAATGCTTTCCACAATAAGGGTAGTTACCATGTGTCAGCATACAAAGTTATTACAACACTATTGATGATATTCCCCATACTGTACTTCCATCCCTGGGACTTCTTTATTTTACATCCAGAAGTCTGTATGATCCCCGTTCCTCAAGTAAGAAATTATATTCAACTTTGGAGCAACTTAAAAACAGGAACAGTTGTGCACCTACAAGTACATTTTTTTGAAGTTTATTTATTTTGAAAGAGAGAGCAGGAGAGAGGCAGAGAGAGAGGGAGAGAGAGAATCCCAAGCAGGCTCCACACTGTTAGTGCAGAGCCCTATGCAGGGCTCCAATTCACCAACCATGAGATCATGACCTGAGCAGAGATCAAGAGTCGGATACTCAACAGACTGAGCCACCCAGGTGCCCCACAAGTACATTTTTTTAAGATTTAAATTACATATTTTTGTAACTGTGGAAAATACAGAAAAGCAAAAAAGAAGAAAATGGAAATTATTTTTAATCCCACCCCTAGAGAAAATGCTACTAATATTATGCATCATGTTTCCAATCTTTTATACATATACATAATACACCATACATATGTAAATATGTAATATATATATATATATATATATATATATTATTACCAATAGTAAGTTTTGTGAAAATGGTTTTGTGGTCTGCTTTGTTAACCTAATATTTTCCTTTTTTTAAATTTTTTTTTTTTTACGTTTATTTATTTTTGAGATAGAGAGAGACAGAGCATGAACAGGGGAGGGTCAGAGAGAGGGTGACACAGAATCCAAAGCAGGCTCCAGGCTCCGAGCTGTCAGCACAGAGCCTGACACGGGGCTCGAACTCACGGACCATGAGATCATGACCTGAGCCGAAGTCGGACGATTAACCAACTGAGCCACCCAGGTGCCCCTAACCTAATATTTTCCATATCATTTCATATCCTCCTGCAAAAAGTAATTAATCAGTTACCTAACCAACTTCAGATTTTTGGACATTTACATTGCTTGAAATTTTTGAAGTAATAAGTAATACTGTGATGAACATATTTGTAAGCATGTATGATTTTTTCTCTTATAACAAATTCTTAGAGATGGAACTTTAAACCACAGGACACACAAAGTTCCAGGACTTTTTTTTTTTTAATTTTTTTTTTTAATGTTTATTTTTGAGACAGGGAGAGACAGAGCATGAACGGGGGGGGGGGTGTCAGAGAGAGAGGGAGACACAGAATCTGAAACAGGCTCCAGGCTCTGAGCTGTCAGCCCAGAGCCCGACACGGGGCTTGAACCCACGGACCGCGAGATCATGACCTGAGCCGAAGTCGGACGCTTAACCGACTGAGCCACCCAGGCGCCCCTAGGACTTTTGACCTAGCTGCCAAGTTATTTTCTGTGTTCCTTGTCCCAATTTACATCACTCTCCTCTGATCCCTCCTCTAGGAGACTGATGTGCCCCCATTCAAGGGACAGATTACATACCAAAAAAAAAAAAAAAAAAGCTGACCAATATTAATTATAGGTCAAAATTACTGGAGTGGTTAAAAGGTTTTGCTTTTTACACATTTAGTCTTTTCTTTTGTGAATGGATTATTGATTTGTCCATTATTTTCATTGCTTCTTTGACTTACTGACTTGTGTGTGCAGCTTATAAATATTAACCCTGCATCATATGTGTTATAAATGTGTTTCAGATCATTTTCTCAATTCGCACTTGTCTTTTCAAGTGGTTTCTGATATTTTCTGGTACACACATTCGGAATATGTCTAAGGACAGTCTAGCAATCTTTAGCTTTCTGTGTGCTCTTTTTCATGTTATGCTTATAAAGGCTTCCTTCCCTCAAACCAAGATTACATATATATTTGCCTTTATTTTCTTCAAATACTTATGGTTTCACTTAAAAAATTTTATTGTGGTAAAATTATACATAATAAAATTTACCATTTTAACTATTTTTAAGTGTACAACTCAGTGGCCTCAAGTACATTCACAGTATTCTAAATTTTTTTTTTAACGTTTATTTATTTTTGAGACAGAGAGAGACAGAGCATGAACGGGGGAGGGTCAGAGAGAGGGAGACACAGAATCCGAAACAGGCTCCAGGCTCCAAGCTGTCAGCACAGAGCCCGATGCGGGGCTCGAACTCACGGACTGTGAGATCGTGACCTGAGCCGAAGTCGGCCGCTCAACCAACTGAGCCACCCAGGCGCCCCCATTCACAGTATTCTACAACCATCATCACTCTACATTTCTAGAAGTTTTTCATCATCCCAAACAGAAACTCTGTACCCATTAAACAATAATTCCCCATTTCTCCCTTCCCCAACCCCTAGTAATTTCAATTATACTTTCTTTCTCCGTGAATTTTCCTTTTCTAGATACCTCATGTAAGTGGAATTATGCAACATTTGCCCTTTGGGGTCTTATTTATTTCACTTAGCAGAATATTTTCAAGGTTAATCCGTGTTATAGCACGTATCAGAATTTTCTTCCTTTTTAAGGCTGAATAACACTCCATTGTGTATATATTATTGTTTCATTTTTATGCATTATGTTCTAATCTACATAAACACTATTTTTATACACAATATTAGGTGAATACCTAAACTAACTTACTAAATAGCTTATCATGTTCCCCAATGTTTTGAAATTCTAACTTTATCTTATACTAATCACATGCATTCTCAATAAGGACAATATCACCCCAAGGAGTTCAAAATTGGTTCTTGGGGTACAAAAGAAAAATCCTACTCTTTGTATATATAAGTCACAGATATACATGCAGTTCATGAAGAGATTCATACTATATTTATGGTGTTAAAATTTTACAGGAGGTGATGATCAGGGGGAAAAGCCTGAAAAGGCTCCTTTAGGGATAATAACTGAAAAAAAAAAGTTTGAAACCCTTCCCTGTGCTACATTTCTACACTTATTTGTATGTTTTTCTGAATTTACTTTGCTCCATTTATGTGCCTGCCCCTGAACCAGAAATACTGCATTCTGTTGTTCTTATAATTCTGTTTATTTTCTTCCTAGAAAGTATGAGAATCTGAAGTCACCATGTTCATTTACTTGTTTACCTGTCTATGGCCTGTCTCCTTGGACTACGGTGACAGCCCCATGGGATCTGGGACCTTGTCCCATTCATCACTGCAGCCCTGTATTTTAAATGGTACCTGGCAGAAGGTGCCCACTAAATACTTTTTGGTTGAATCAATAAATTTGTGTACATAGTAGGCCAAATCCTAATTGCTCTTTTTCTTCAAAATTTTGGCTATTCTTGGGGCACGTGGGTGGCTCCGTCGGTTAAGCATCTGACTTCGGCTCAGGTCACGATCTCACGGTTCATGCGTTTGAGCCCCACATTGGGCTCTGTGCTGACAGCTTGGAGCCTGGACCCTGCTTCTGATTCTGTCTCTCCCTCTCTCTCTGCCCCTCCCCTGCTCATGCTGTCTCTCTCTGTCTCTCACAAATAAATAAATGCAAAAAAAAAATTAAAAAAAATTTTTTTGGCTATTCTCACCTGCTCACTCTTGGAAATAAGCTTCAGAATCATTCTAATAAGCTATACAAAATTAAAATGCTACCAACCGTCCCCACCCCCCAGAAGGTGGAGCTTCTTGTGGTAGAGACTTAGGGACTCTATTCCAAGGAACAGAGTGTTGAAAGGGGAAAATGGTAACTATGTAGCCAAGGAATCTGGCAGAAACCATCTTAACCAAGGGACAGAAGTTACCATCACCATGTGTGTATCACATAGTTGGATATTAGGCGATGAGAGAGGCACTTCCCCTCTGTCCTGGTCTCCTCCAAAACCTATCATCCCCCTCTCATCATGAGAAAACACCAGACAAACCCAAATTCACAGTATTCTACAAAATAGTTGACTAATACCCTTCAAAACTGTCAGGTCATAAAAAACAAGGAAAAACTGAAATATGTCATAGTTCACAGAGACTAAGGAAACATGATGAGCAAATTTGGAATCCTGGATTAGCTCCTGGAACATTAGTGGGAAGACCTCTTTGGTTTTTCAGATGTAAGGCATATATTTGAAATTATTATAATTATTCCTTCAAATATCTATCATTATTTAGCTAGAAAATCTAGAACAAGATGTCTGATTTATCTTAAGAAATTTTGAAACATTATTTCCATAATAATAGTGTTAAACTTCAGAAATGATGTTGAATTTGATCAAATACTTTTTTAGGAAATATTAAGATGCTCATATTTTTTGCACTGCAGGTGTAATTTTTTTATTGTTATTAAAATATCCCTGTATCCCTAAAATAACTCCTTCTAGGTGTAGTATATAATTCTTCGTAAAATACTAGAATTGATTTGTAAATATTTTATTTAGGATTTTAGCATCATTATTTAGCAGCAGCCAAGCCTGATCGCCCTACACAATGCGACCAGAGCCGTTGGGTGGTGAGTGGAAGTTGGGAACAGTACCGGGGTAAGCCGGGAAAGTCAGCTGGGAGTCACCGCGGCGCTAAAGTAACGCGGGATACAAGCCTGCGGACGGAGCCCTAGACCTAGAGCGCCCCGAGCTGCACCGGAAGTGACGTCACCGAGCCGGCGTCCCTCTCAGCCAATGGCCCCGGAATGCGCCGTCCGATGGTAACCCGCGCGGCACCTGCGGGGTAAAGGCGGACTACCCATAAGACGCAAGAAGAACCATCCTTCCACCTTATTACACGAGTTACCAAGGCAGTCTAGTCAGAGACAAGCATCTCTTCCCGCTTCCCTGCCGCCAGTTAACTTTAACTTTGCTCAGTGTCACCGTGTTTTCAACCTGAGGGCCCCCTCACGCCCTGCAGCTGCCCTCACTAAATATGGCTGACTGGCGGAGCGTGAAAGCCGGAAGCGGGTGGGATGGGGATGGGGATGGCCGAGGGCGTGTCGGGGTGTGGCCTGGCTGCGGAGAGCTTGGGAGGGGCGTGGCCATCCGCCCCACCTGGGTTTGCCGTCAAAGGTTAACTGACTGTAGCCATCCGCATTCCTGCGGTCTCCTGGGGGGCGCGTCACCAGTGGCCCCGCCCCCGCCCAGATTTCTCGCGCTTGGGAGGTACCCGCTGAGTCTCTGGGATTTGGCCAGAGTTGGCTGCGGACCTCCAGTGCCTCAACGGTCTTTAGTGGAGATGGAGGGCGCCCAGGAGAACCCCGCAGAGTCTAGCTCCTCGGTCCTCAGGTCCGAAGAGCCTGCCAGGGGCCCCGAAGTGTTGCCTCCGGAGGAGTCGGAGAGCTGCTCCCGTTCCCTGGAGGCGGCCCCCAAGAAACTCTGTGGTTATTTAAATAAATTTGGCGGCAAAGGGCCCATCCGGGGTTGGAAATCCCGCTGGTTCTTCTACGACGAGAAGAAACGTCGCCTGTATTATTCACGGACCGCTCAGGATGCCAATCCCTTGGACAGCATCGACCTCTCCAGTGCGGTCTTTGACTGCAAGGCAGACGCCGAGGAGGGGACTTTTGAAATCAAGACTCCCAGCCGGATTATTACCCTGAAGGTAAATGGGGCAGTTTTTTTGTTTTTTGTTTTTTCCTTTTAAAGCCGGGATGAGTTCCCAGGGCACAGCCTGGCACGTGTGGGTGGTCACAATAAATTTACTGGAACGAGTATTACAGACCCTGATCTCCCCCAGTGAACCGTGGGTGCCCAGGATTTCGTGCATTCCAAGACGCATTTGCACCCATTTTCTCATTGAGCTCCCATAACAGGCAGGAATGATGTACCCACATTAGAATCAAGAAACAGTCTTGGAGAGATGAAGTAACCAGCCAGTTACTTCAGAGGTCAGGCATCTAGTGAGTGGTGTAACCCACACTTGAAATCCCTTAGTCTTTGTACCTCTCAGTACTGTTTCAAAACTTTTACTTTTTGGTGTGCCTTAACAATGCAGTTACATTAACTTTCTTACTTGGGGCCGAAGGGTAGTAAAGATATGAGCTGTGCAGTCCTCTCAAGACCAGGACTCTGAATCACTTTTCTTGATATTTTGGCGGAGGGAATTGAATGCTGAGCAAACATTGGCAGGGATTGGGAGATTATAAAATACTTAGGTTTCACTGATCAGCCTAGAATGTTCATAGAGGCTTATCTCAATGTGTTTCACCATTAGTAGGTTTTGTTTTATTATCGTCTTTAACTGAGAATGCCTGAAACAGTGGTAAGGCCACATGCTTTGAAATCAGACAGGCTTGGATTCAAATTTTACATCAGCTACTATTAACTAGCTGTGTAACCCTGGGCTAGTTACTTAATCTCCCAGAATCTAGGTAGTTTGTGAGATTTAAAACAAGATGTGTAAGCATCCAGGACCTACAAATTGTTGAATTAATCCCAGCATCTAGAATACAGCCTAGCACCGAGTGGGTGCTCCGTAAATGTTTGTTTAATGAACCCACATGGTAATAGAACTGAGGCCCTAATGTTCATTTCCGGAGGAGTTGCCCCAGAACTTAAGTGGAAAGACAGATCTGGGTTAAGAATTCCAGGATTCACACACCCCAGAGAACAGTGTGCCAGGAGACAGCCTCCCCAACCCCACCCCGTCTTCCTGCTCCTCGACCCCCACTTCCAGCCAACTGGAAATCTACTGAGCGCCCTGTATGTAGCCCACAGCTTCAGTTCCCCTTTAATGGCTGGTCCTGGCCAGTGACCAGGCTGGGAAAATCAGACAAAATAATGCAAACCAGGAATTCCAGGCCAGGGAAGGCAGGCATTTTAGAGATCAGGTGGTTTACGGGTCATGTGTTTCCTCCCACAGGCTAACTGCTGTCTACAGAGTCTTGAACACATGGCTTTTACTGTTCCATTGATCTATGTGTGTGCGTGGCTCGGTGCTAAGCACCAGGGTATGGAGCCAAATCAGACCTGCCCCCTGGTTCTCAAACAGCTTAAGGTCTGGTGAGAGAACTCACAGGGGCCTAGCACACACATGAAATGTTCCTTAGAGACGCCCTGATAAGTCTGTACCAGACAAGTATGGTGAACAGGAGGGTCAGTTCCACTGAGCGGAAGGGTCCATCCAGGAGCGCAGCACAGAGGGGAGGACATCTGAGTCCTGAAAAAGGGATTCGGTTTTCTATGAACAGACAAGAGGAAGAAGGGCATTCCTGGCCGAGAGAGCCCCAGGAGCAAAGACAAGAAACAGGATACAGCCCAGAGTGTCCAGGCAGATCACAGGAGCCTGGGGTACAGAGGGGCCCAAAAGATGGAGTGGGAGAGTGGAGGCCCAAGCGTGTGGCATTTGTGAGGTAGGCCTGGGAGCTTGGACTTTGTCCTGTGGGTTGTGGGAGATTGTTGAAGAACTTTAAGCAAGGAAGCCCTGCGAGATTAGAATGTTTAGAAGGTTCAGTGTGGCTGTTGGGTAGAGAAAAAATGAGAAGGCAATGTTGCTGAGCAGGGAGTCCATCTGGAGGTGATCGAGAGAGAATGGTGGCTGAGCTAGAGCTGTGACAGGGGAGGAAGACCGATGGGGGTGACTAGGGATGTGAGGGAGGAGGAACGCAAGGGAGGGGTGGCTGACTGCTTAGTCGGGCCAGCCACGACCTAGGGAACCCAGGCTAGGGAGGCCTTAGGACACCCCTTTGGTAGACTCTTAAGTTCTAAGAGGATGGGGCCATGACATGAATAGTAGGTGCTCAATATACACTTGTCCAGTGAATTACTAAAATGAGGTATTTGGGTATGGGCTGGGAGCTTGTCAGCACAGGGTCATGGTGAAGCCCTGGGTAGCACTGAGGTCTCTTAGGGAGAGTGTATGGAAAGAGAAGACTGGTAGGCATCATTTTATCTCATGTGGCACCTCGTGAAGGCCCAGGTCCTCTCTCATGGAGCCCCTGGCCTCATGCACACATCATCTGTGGATCACTTAGAAGGGGGAGCTTTGCCCTGGTTGCCCATAGCCTGCTGCCTGCTGGTGTTCTCACCTGGCCTTGATTGTGGGCGACTCTGTGAAGTTCACCATCCACTCCCAGCGAGCTGCCCGGCTGCTGTGGCCCAGGTGATCCCAGCCCTTCTCTGTGTAAGCCACAGTCCCCTGGCCATAAATTGTCACAAAGCTCTGGTCTAAAGGGGGAGACCCGGGTTCTGGGACCAGCTCTACCACCACTGCCTGGGCAACTTCAGAGCCTTAGTTTCTCCATCTGTGGAAGGCTGATCACTCCTGCCCTGCCTCCCTCCTGGAGGATCCAACAATGTAATAGATGTGAAAGTAGGTATTTGGACCATCCAGTGCTGGGAAACAAATGACCAGTATCAACCATTACCTTGTTTGGGGTGCCTGGAGGGTGCCACTATGTTGTTACTGTGTGCATATGGCTTTCCAGTCCCCAACCAAATCCATGATTTCAGTGCATCCCCAAAGCAGAGGAAGGATTCTCTCTGTTCCATAAAAAGTCAGTCTTTTAGGATTCTTGGACCCAATTCAAACATGGGGCATGGATCCCCCCACAACACCAAGCAATTTGCAGGCACCAGCTGGTGTCCAAGAATTCAACTTAATTCTAACACTGTCTACCCGGAGACAGCATCAGATTCCATGGGTTAAGGGCTCAGTCCTACGAGACTTCCCACCTCACTTCCACACCTCACTTCAGATGCCAGTCACAAGCCCCAGGCTGTTACTTGTGCTGCTGACAGCAGGCTACAAATTGGAGTTTCCAGTGACCTCCTCCTTAGGTTTGATTATTTTGCTAGAGGGGCTCCCAGAACCCCCAGGGTAACACTTATGTTTACCAGTTTATTAAAGGATATGATAAAGGATACCAATCAATAGCCAGATGAAGAAGTGTATTGGGCAAGGTATGGGGAAGGGGTAGGAGCTTCCATGCCCTCTCCAGCTATGCCACTCTCCCCACATCTCCATGTTCACCAACTCAAAAGCTCTCCAAACCCAGTCCTTTGGGTTTTTATGGAGGCTTCATTACATAGTCATGACTGACTAAGTCATTGGCTATTCTCTGGTTCAGCCTCTTTCTTTCTGGGGGATAGGGGTGGGACTGAAAGTTTCAAGCCTTGGGGCACCTCAGGGTGGCTCAATGGATTAAGCATCTGATTCTTGATCTCAGCTCAGGTCTTGATCTCAGGGTCCTGAGTTCAAGGTCTGAGTTGGGCTCTATGCAGGGTATAAAACCTACTGAAAGTTCCAAGCCTCTAATCACATGTTTGGTTCTCCTGGCAACCAGCCCCCCTCATTAGGTTCCCTAAGGGCTTTCCAAGAGTTAACGTATGAACACAACAAAAGTCAGCTTTATCGCCCTTATCCCAGGAAGTTCCAAGGGCTTTAGGAGCTGTGAGCCAGAAACCATGGACAAAGATCAAATACATATGAGAAATATATCTGGGTCATTTGAATGATCAAATATATGTTTCTTATAAATCGCAATATCACAGTCAGTTAAGACATTGCGATGTTGCACAGTGAGGTGCTGGGGCCCCACTCAGGTCAGAATTTCAAAGTTCTTTCCCTCTCTTATCCCCTCCAAATTCCTTTGTCCAGTGAGCACATTTTGAGCACCTCCAGTGTGTCTGGTACTATGCTGGGCATTTCACTTCCCTTACCTCATTTCATCCTCATAACTGCCCCAGGACATGAATGGTATCTTCACCATAGTACAGATGGGAAAACTGAGACCCAGAAAGGTTAAGGAACCTCTAAGTTTGGGACTGATGCCTGATTCTCTTCTGTGGCCAAGAAGCAGGTGGGGTTTCAGAAGCAGGCAGCCATCTGCAGTGATAGTTGTTTTCCCTGGGAGGGAGAGAGTCACTAAGCCTCCCGTGACCTTCCTGCACCCCACACCCAGTGCCACGCATAGGGCACAGGGCCATACCAATTAACCCCTGTGCTTCTCAGGCCGCCACCAAGCAAGTGATGCTGTACTGGCTGCAGCAGCTGCAGATGAAGCGCTGGGAGTTCCACAACAGCCCGCCTGCACCTCCCGTCGCCCCTGATGCCACCCTGGCTGGGAATGGGCCCGCCCTGCGCCTCGAGCTAGGTACCCAATGGGTTCGCCTCCTGCACACACACCCAGGGGTCTTGGTGACCAAGCATTTCCCCTCCTGTTGGGAGTGAGTGGGAGGAGCCTCTGCTAAAGAAGCAAAGAGCCAGGGATGTGACTCAGGATCAGTTAGGGCACGGTGTAGTGTCAAGGGCAAGAATACGGGCCCTGAGGCCAGGACGTCTGGGTTCAAATCCTAATCCTGTGTGGTCTTAAAAGTCAGTTGCTTGATCTTCCTGAGCTTCCGTTTCCTTCCGTATAAAATGAGCGTGATAAACTATACCTACTTCTTAGGGTTGTTATGAGAATCAAATGAATCCATACACCTTAAGTGGTTGGAAGCATGCCGCACGTTGTCAGAGCGCAATAAGCGTCAGCTACTGTTACGATGACCGCCATGGGAAGGTCCGAAGAAATGAGACTCTCACGGGGTTGCTGTGCAGAAGGGTAATGAGAACACGCAGTTATTGTTGCTGCCTCCTACACAAATGCTTCTGTGTGTGCGTTGGGTAGGTCAGTGATTTTACCCGTAGTATTCCCTTAAGGCAGAATCCTTTACCTCCACGTGGCCTACAAAGGAAGTTGCTTGATCCCAAATCCTAGAACATCCAAGTATGGAGGAGTCCTGGAGATCACACCCTCCCACCCCCACGCTGCAGCCAGCCATATGGTTGGCAGGTAGAGAATCAGGACAGACCACCCCCAGCTGCCCCTGTAAGGGCTTGGAGCCTTGTCCCAGCTCAGAGCTGCAGCATGTCTGTAACGCCTCATCCTCCGTTAGCAGGGAGACCGAATAGGCGAGGGTGCGACTTGTGGCCAGGCACCTCTAGAACTCTGTACTCATGTGTTTTCCGTGTCCCAAACCGAGCTCTTCTGCCCTTGACCATCTGCTACCCCAGTTTCTTTCCCATCGTTAAATGGCCTTTTATTCACCCGGCTGTCCGGTAACAGGGCGCTGCCCTCACCCCTTCGGCAGTCTGGGCTGGCCAGGCCAGTCGGTCACCATGTTGGCCGTGTCTGCCCTCTGGCGTCCGCACCAGGCCGGCCCCTCCTCGCTGCTGTACCTTGGCTCTGGCCTCATGGCCCCTGGCTGGAAAACCACAGTAGCCTCCTCACCCGTGCCCGCGAACCGGCCCGCCACCTCAGACCCATCCTCCCCACTGCAGGCCGAGCGGACTTTCTAAAGTGAGCGCTGGAGCCCCACCCACCCGTGACCGAGGCCCCGCTTTTTAGCCCGGTGCCCAGGGCTCATCCTCCCTCGGCTCACCTCTGCCTGCTCCCCCAGTGCCCGCCTCACGCCGTGTGCGCTTCAGCAGCACCAGAAGCTTGTCTGCCTGGCAAATTCCCGCTTATTCTTCATAGCCACGCTCCAGTGTCGCCTCCTACTCCTGCCAGGCTCCCCTTGGAAGCCTCCCAGTGCTATGCCGGCTGGACTCTGTATGAGCCCTCGACGCTTTTATCGCATGGTTCTAACAAGGCCTGTCACACTGTGTTCTCCTTACAGCATCCTTGTCGGTCCCTGCCCTCGGGTGGGGACCGTATCTTTGTCACTTGTGTCCCAGTACCAGGTGCCCTACCTGGCACATTGGATATTTGTGAGCGATTGCATTGGATTCTATAATTAAATGAGGAAAGGAAGGTAAAGCCCTTAGACTAATGCCAGGCACACAGTAAGTGCTCAGTACATAGTAACTGTTCTAGTAACTTGTTGTTATATGTGTATGTGTACATTACTACTCTTAACATAACTGCTCTTTTCAGTTATTAATAGTAATTATCAGTCATTTCTTCCGAGAACCTTCTGGGTGTTTCATGTGAGTAAGGGCTTTCTCTGGGGAAGGGTTTGTTTGTGCGTCTGCACTTGCAACCCACCCTCTCTCCGCCAGAGTCAGACAGCCCTGCCTGGTGTGGGAAACTGCAGCCTAAGTTGGCACAATTGGCCGAGATCAGCCTCAGATTTGCAGTGACAAGAAACCCTCCTGATGACAGAATTCTGGTGTGTCCGGAACTGAAATTGGAACTGAAATGGCTTTGGGATCCCACAGGTTCTTCTGCTGTGCTGAATCCTTTCCAGGTTCTTGAATTCTGTGGCTTTGGTTTAGTACATTTAGTGAGCCTCTCCGGGGCCAGCTCCTACTGGAGACGTGGCCGGGGGCCGGGGGGTGGAGGAGGGAGAGAGCAGTTGTCATAATGACCAGGACACCAGTCTCCCAAGGAGGACCCTGGTAGGAGATGCAGGAAGCTGGGATGTGGGCCTTCACCCTCCGGATCATGTCCCCTGCGAACCTTTCCCGGCCCATCCAGAAGGACATTTGTGGAGTTGTGAGCGACCTGGATTTGCTGTCTGGAGCAGGTTGCCCCACAGCCAGTCCCCACCCTTTCTGGGAGGAAGCAGAGCCGGCTCCGGGACACTGAAAGCCAACTGACTCACATCTGCCTTTGAGTCACAGACACTTCATCTGGTAAAAAGTGTCCTATCACTGCTGTTGAGCAATCTGCAAGGCATGTTGTCTGCAGCTTTTAAGCGTTTACACCTTTATTTTATGCTTTACCTAAACGTTGGTCTCCACAAGAGCTGAGAAAGATCAAGGGCAAACCAGCAGATTAATGATAATATGTTGCCAAAGTAGGACACGATTTACACAAAATAGCACTTAGGTAAGAATATATTATTGTAAAAATATGCATACCACTGACACTGTTTCTAACACTTTACGTGCTTCTTTCATGTCATCTAATTCTCACATCAGTCTTAGGAGGTAGTGTTGTACCCATTTTACAGAAGAAGAAACTGAGGCCCCCAGAGGCCAGTGGACCTACCTGGTCAAGGTAGCAGAGCAAGAAAATGTCCGCACTGAAATTTGAACCCGAATCTGCAGGCTCATAACCCCCTCCTTATGCTGAGGAGGCCACCACCATGTCCAGGGCCCTGCAGGGAAGCGACTGGCTGGCCCAGGCCCTTTGGTTGGTCAATGACTTCCTACTGGTGGTGGAGCAGCCCCTGCAGCTCAGGCAAAGCGTTCGGATGAACGCTGCTGAGAATTCCTTGTGCGGCCTTGGAGAGAAGCCCAGAGGCCCCAGACCAATCCTCTTACCCACGGGAAGTGCTAACCTTCACTGTGACATCACTGTCACGTGCCACCCATCTCTCAAACACCTCCTCGAGCTGGGGGCCTTCCCGGGCAGCCCCTCTCATCTGGGAACCGTCCGCCTGCCACAAAACCTGCTCTGACAAGCCACGTGGTTTTAGTGGACAAGCAAGGAACTGTGTTTGAGTGCATGACTCTGCTACCGGCTGTGTGACCCTGGCCACGAAAATCCCCCTGAGCCACTGTTTCCTCACTGGCGAATCCAGCCAGTGGGTGACATTCACCCCCAAGGCTTAGTTTGTGTGGCCTCAGGGTGGATTTAGGGCCAAAGGTGGACATTAAAGGAGAACAGATATTGGCAGTTAGGGAAGTACCTGCCAAGACATTAAAAATCTTAGGCAAATTGTACATTTTTTGTTTCTTCTGCATGGGGGAGGATAAAGATTGTTAAAGTATTGATAAACAAGAAAACCATAATTATTTTGAATCAGCTCAAAGTCTGGATTAAAGACTACTTTTGAAAGATGCAAGTCCACAGAATGGGGCTTTTATGGTTTCCTAAATATTTTGATATACTTTACCTCCGAAGGAGACAGGATGGAGAGTATCCTTCCCATTTTAAAAATGTGGAACCATGCGGCGCCCAAGTGGCTCAGTCAGTTGAGCATCTGACTTCAGCCCAGGTCATGATCTCATCGTTTGTGGGTTCAAGCCCCGCATCCAGCTCTCTGCTGACTGCTCAGAGCCTGGAGCCTGCTTCGGATTCTGTGTCTGCCCCTCCCCAGCTTGCTCGCTCTCTCTGTCTCTCAAAAATAAATAAACATTAAAAAAAAATTTTTTTTTTAATTTAAAAATGTGGAACCTGGGGCCAGAAGAGAAAATGCGATTTCCAGTCTGGTCACAGCACCCTTCTAACAGAAACGTGGATTGGCTTCGGTTCTTCCAACACCACAGCTGTAACCCAGGTTCTTTGGAGCTGTTGCTGAAACCCTCAGGGGTCCCGTGGGTCCAGCCAGATGAGATCCCCTATTAGCCCCCTCCCGCCCATTTGTCCTTCCCAGCCCCATCTCCTCTGTTCCCTCCTGGCATCCTCCTTCACTCCTTTAGCAGTTCAAAATCCTTTCCAGCCCTCTAGGCCCTGCTCTAGTGCCCTTCCTCCAGGAAGCCTTTCCTGACTTGCGGTGAAACAATCTGTCTTCATCTCCCAGAACTCGCCCGCACCTTGCCTGGCCTGCCCTCCAGCTTCTACTCACTTGGTCTTCCTGAAGTGCACACTTCTCCCTGCTCCTTAAGCTGGGAGCTTCCTATGCCTTTGATTATCTAACTTTCTCCAGCTCCACCAGAAACCTCAGGGCAGATGCCAGAAGTGTTTGGTGAGAGAGTGAATTGAAGAGAGGGAGCTCAAAAGAATGACTTGGGCCAAGTCGTGGCCCATCTGCCGGATGTGACAGGGCCTATTAGGAATTAAATATATTGATTGCAAAGTCTGTTTGTGAGTAGATGGAACAGCTCCCCCGCCCCTGCGGTTGTAGTCAATGTTTTTGCACCTGCACCCTGTTTGAAAATGGAGTGGAAAGGTAAAATTCCTTCTTCCCCTACATTTCACCCTCTCAGTAAAAGGGCTCCGGTGGAAGGTGCCTGCTGCCCTCCATGTCTCAGGAACTGCCTGATCCAGATCCTGCTGCCCAATAGGTGGTCTTAATCCTCCCCTGCTTTTTGTAACACTCAAAACTAACTTCTGAGTATTTCACCTCCTCTCTCTTATACTTCAAATAATGTTACCTTAGCCTCAAAACGTTCCTTAATGTTAAGTGTTTTGAAGCACTCACTGTATAAGAATCGTTGCAGAACATTTACAAAAAGTAGAAAAGTGGAAGAAAAAGTAGCCATAATCCTGTCACCCGGAGACAGCCAGTGTTCACATTACATTATGACCCCCGCTTGCCTTTTATTTAAACGTATTTCAGATCATATAATAATACAAACAGCCTACCTTGCTCTATGGTACTACGTATTGTGACCCTAATGCCTCCATGTTATAAAATCTGTTTATAAACTTCTACTTTTGATGAGTATACAGTATCTTTCTGTTTATAAAAAATAACCCGTATTTAGCATAGACAATTTGGGCAAAAACACGAAGCGATAATGAAGGCAGCCTGCTTCTGATCCCACCATGCACTTCTGACCTCTGTCCATACCACAGAGTGTATTTCTGTGAGACTTTCTCTACAGTTGCGATCATGATGCTCTAACCCAATTTTTTTACTAGCTGTTTTTATATCCCACACCTGTTCCTCATGATTTTAAGCATTCTTCATTAGTGTTGTTTTAAACAGCTGAGTAATATCCTATTTTCAGAAGGCATCATGATTTGTTTAACCCCTCCCCAGAACTTTACTTCTAGTTTGAGGGAGTTATTTCCAGTGTGAGGACAGACGGTGCCAGGATGAACCTCTTGGCCCATAAAGCTTTGTCTGCATGTCAGGTAACGTTTTTAGGGTAGATTCTCAGATGTAGAAGTATCAGCAGTTCTGCATATTTTAACGAGGTTTTCAGGAAGACTTTCTCAGTAAGACGCATCATTTTCCTGGAAGAACATTTAATGAAAAGCCTGCCTCTTTGGCTGCTCTTAACCTGCCAAAGAAGGCTTGCTCAGGCAGCCCACTGACTCCCACCTGCTCCCAGTGGGAACCCAGCCCAGTGCGCCTCTGTCTCGTCTGTACAAGTGCAGCGACCCAGGTGGATGATTACCCTGTTTCTCTGTTCCGCAGAGCAAGAGGAAGTGGAGCTGGAGGAGTTCCTGTGCCCTGTGCAAACGCCCCCTGGGCTCGTGGGTGTGGCAGCCGCCTTGCAGCCCGTGCCTGCCATGCCCTTAGCCCTTCAGAATATTTCCCTCAAGCATCTGGGAACCGAAATACAGTAAGTGCAGTGGGACCGAGGGGCCGGCCACGTTGCAGACAGCCCCTTCTTTGGAGCTTACAGTGATCTGGTGTGATCCCTGCAGGGATGTGGTCCTGGGGAGAGGGTGAGGGGCTTTATTTTTAATTCGTCACATCATTTCTTTAAAATACTACATTTGTGCTTCTGATTGTTAAAATAGTGCATATTCTTTGTAGGAAATTAGAAACATCTAGAAAGGTATAGGTTTTCAGTTACCCATGATCCTGCCTCCCAGACAGCATTCTTAGCATGTGGTGTATCTCTTTCCTCTTCATTGTCGATACATGTATATGCATAACTGAGATCATATTGAATGTAATGTGATGATCGTGTCACAAGTGTCCTCATATGTGAAACGCATCAAGTTGTTAACTTTTTTTTTTCCAGAGTGATTGTATACGACCTACTTTTTAAAAATTTAAATTTAAGGGGCGCCTGGGTGGCGCAGTCGGTTAGGCGTCCGACTTCAGCCAGGTCACGATCTTCTTGTCCCGGAGTTCGAGCCCCGCATCAGGCTCTGGGCTGATGGCTGATGGCTCAGAGCCTGGAGCCTGTTTCCGATTCTGTGTCTCCCTCTCTCTCTGCCTCTCCCCCGTTCATGCTCTGTCTCTCTCTGTCCCAAAAATAAATAAACGTTGAAAAAAAAATTAAAAAAAAAAAAAAAGAGTCAGATGCTTAACCAACTGGCTCTTAAAAAAAAAAAATAAATAAATAAATAAATAAATAAAAATTTAAATTTAAGAGAGAATTTGCACATGCACAGCGGGGGAGGGTCAGAGAGAGAGAGGGAGAGAAGGAATCCCAAGCAGGCTCCGTGCTGCCAGTGCAGAACCCGATGTGGAGCTTAAACTCACGAATCCATGAGATCATGACCTGAGTGGAAATCAAAAGTGGCATACTTAACTGACTGAGCCACCCAGGCGCCCCTGCAACCTACTTTTTAAAAATTTTTTACCTGGGGGCGCCTGGGTGGCGCAGTCGGTTAAGCGTCCGACTTCAGCCGGGTCACGATCTCGCGATCCGTGAGTTCGAGCCCCGCGTCGGGCTCTGGGCTGATGGCTCAGAGCCTGGAGCCTGTTTCCGATTCTGTGTCTCCCTCTCTGTCTGCCCCTCCCCCGTTCATGCTCTGTCTCTCTCTGTCCCAAAAATAAATTAAAAAAAAAAAAACTTTGAAAAAAAAAAAAAATTTTAAAAATTTTTTACCTGAGTTTCATTTTATTTTTCATCTCGATAAGTGTACTTTTTTTTTTTTAAATTTTTTTTTTTTCAACGTTTTTTTTTTATTTATTTTTGGGACAGAGAGAGACAGAGCATGAACGGGGGAGGGGCAGAGAGAGAGGGAGACACAGAATCGGAAACAGGCTCCAGGCTCTGAGCCATCAGCCCAGAGCCCGACGCGGGGCTCGAACTCACGGACCGCGAGATCGTGACCTGGCTGAAGTCGGACGCTTAACCGACTGCGCCACCCAGGCGCCCCTCGATAAGTGTACTTTTTAATCTCCATCCCCTATTTCACCCATTCCCCTCCCCCCACCCCCCCACTTCTCCCCTCTGGTAACCGTCAGTTTGTTTTCTATAGTTAACAGTCTATTTCTTGGTTTATCTTTCTCTCTCTTTTTTCCCTTTGCTCATTTGTTTTGTTTCTTAAACATATGAGTGAAATCATATGGCATTTGTCTTTCTCTGACTGATTTATTTCACTTAGCATTATACTCTCTAGCTCCATCCATCTTATTGCAAATGGCAAGATTTCATTCTTCTTATGGCTGAATAATATTCCATTGTGTGTGTGTGTGTGTGTGTGTGTGTGTGTGTGTGTGTGTGTGTGTACCGCCTCTTATTTATCCATTCATCTATTGATGGATACTTGGTCTACTTCCGTAATTTGGTAAATAATGCTGCAATAAATATAGGGGTGCATGTATCCCTTTGAATTAATGTTTTTGTATTTTTTTGGGTAAATACCTAGTAGTGTGATTACTAGATTGTAGGGTAGTTCTATTTTTAATTTCTTGAGGAAACTCTATACTGTCTTCCACAGTGGCTGTACCGGTTTATATTCCCACCAGCAGCACAAGAGGGTTCCTTTTTCTCCACATCCTCACCAACACTTATTTCTTGTGTTTTTTATTTTAGCCATTCTGACAGGCTTGTGAGGTGATATCTTATTGTAATTTTGATTTGCATTTCCCTGATAAGCACTGATGTTGAGCATCTTTTCATGTGTCTGTTGGACATCTGGATGTCTTCTTTGGAGAAGTGTCATGTCTTCTGCCATTTTTAATAGGATTATTTGGTTTTGGGGTATTGAGTTGTATCTGTTCTTTATATGTTTTGGATACCAATCCTTTATTGGATATGTCATTTGTAAGTATCTTCTCAAGTACCTTCCATAGGTTGCCTTTTAGTTTTGTTGATTGTTTCCTTCACTGTGCAGAAGCTTTTTGTCTTGATATAGTACCAATAGTTTATTTTTGCTTTTATTTCCCTTGCCTCAGGAGACATATCTAGAAAAATGTTGTTACAGCCAATGTCAGAGAGATTACTGCTTGTGCTCTCTTCAAGGATTTTTATGGTTTCAGGTCTCACATTTAGGTCTTTAATTCAGTGATCCAGTTTCATTCCTTGACATGTAGCAGTCCAGTTTTTCCAACACTATTTGTTGAAGAGACTGTCTTTTTCCCATTGTATACTCATTCATTCTTTGTCGAAGATTAATTGACCATATAACTGTGGGTTTCTTTCTGGGTTTTCTATTCTGTTCCATTGATCTATGTGTCTATTTTTATGCCAGTACCATACTGTTTTAATTATTGCCACTTTGTAATAAAACTTGAAGTCTGGAATTTCATACCTTTAGTTTTTTTAAATTCAATTTTAATATGTTTAATTTACTGTATGTTGATCATTTCTCAGCTACTTTTTCATTTATTATTCATGTATTGTATATACAATTTCCCGCTAGCAGGATTTGATTTAAATAGTTTTTAAGAAGATAGTAATATGGCCTGAACTTTAGAGGCTGACTGCATGGATTTGTATCCTGGCTCCACCAGTCATGGGCTGTGCTGTCCTAAGCATCTTGTTTGATTTCTCTGTTTCACTTAAGTTGTTAGTAAAAGTGAATACAATAGTGCTTGCCCTACAAGATTAGTGTGGGAGTTAAATGGGTTAATGCATGAAAACTGCTTTAGAACTGTGCTTAGTACTTTATAAATATTGTTTGCTGCTGTCATAGACTCTGGGTCTAAAGTTCTCTCTTGTCTAGCAAAAAAGCAGGATGTAGGATTAAAGCAAGAGGTGGCTAATGTCTGGGAAAAGACAAGAGCCCCGAATAAGGGTCCTTGCCCCGTTTTTATTAGGATCAGAAGGCTTACAAACATGGCGATGGACGTGCACAAAGGGACAATGAATCTGTGAACATTAACTTGTGGACATGAGGGAAAGGGAGTCTTGAGGATATTTGGGGTGAGGGGTTTGGGTTAATACAAAACAAAATCTGGGTACCAGGAGGAAGGTTGTTTACAGCAGACAGGTGGGTGCACCTCTGTTTATCTTAGCCTAGGGGATGAGACAGGTAGGGGGAGTAACCTCAGGGTTAGTAAGGTACTTCTTCTTTTGTTAACCATCTCCATTCTGGGCTGCTTTGTCTGCAACGCAGTGGTCCATAGTCCAATTCACCGATTTACCTAACCTGGCCCTATTCTCCTGTGAAAGCGGCTTTTCTGCTATAGTACTAAATTGGGGTGCTTCCACCCTGAATATCTAATCTTGTTTATTTCATATACCTATGTATTGGGCATCTTTGCGCCATTCCTATTTTAGGCCTTTGCCTCTCCCTCTCTATTCTGGGGGCTCTGCACCCCCTCTCTATTTTGGGGTGCCTTTGCACCTTCCTATTCCTGGCACCTTTGCACCTTCCTATTCTCGGGGTGCCTTTACACCCCCCTATTCTTGGGGTGCCAGTCTGATTTGCCCAAACTCAGGATTGAGCGTTTTATGACTTTGTATTTCTTTATGTCTTGTTAACCCATTGGTGTAAGCCCGAGGAATTCCTAAGCTTATCCCCTACATGCTGCTATTATCATTTATCTAACCAAAGAGAAGGAAGCTTTTGGGAATTCATACTGCATCCAATACTGATCTGTTGTGGTGCTTATTTTCTGTGTGGACTTCAGACAGACAGGGATGTTTTAGGAAGCAGACTAGATTGTTACCTGGACTTGGATTAGAGACCCCTGGCTCTGTGTGGCTCCTTTACAGAATTTTCCTGTCGGCTTCAGCGTTTGAATTCTCTCAGGTAACTAGGAGTGTAGTGATACTGATCCCAGGACAGAAGCAGGTTTTAGGGGAAAGACGATAAGTGTCCTCTAGGCCTGCTGGCTGTAGATAAAAGTAGCCCAAGAGACATTTGGATGGAAGGACCTGGAAACTCAGGAGAGAGATATGAGCTGCAGAAAGGTGGCATGGGTGAGCCCCCTGGTGTGAGTAGACAAAGAAGGTGGCCTGCAGGGGATTTTCCCTCAGGGGGAACTGGAGGGAACTAGATGTGCTGGGAGCCTGCTGGGGCGGTGGGGGGGAGTCCAGCCATCCAGCCAGGGTGTATCCAGGGGGGTCTCACCAAGCTTAAGCCAGATCAGTGCCTGATGAAGGCCACAAACAGCAGAAGTGGAAGAGAGAACATGCAGAGACAGAAAGGAAGGAAGTTTCAGAGGATCAGTTGGTGACTTCCGTCCTGACATTTGTAATAACCCACAGAAAATGTGAGGGAAAAGTGCAAGAAATGGGCTACTTGCCCTGGGCTGTTGCGAGCCCCCATAAGATTAGGGTTGCTTTTGTCTCCCGCAGCCTGGGCCCTGGCTGTTCTTACAGCTTGCTGTAAGCTCTGTCATAAGCCCGGGTCATACTCTGGGAAAGGAAGTCAGGGTATTCCAGAGCGCTGTGCTAGGTGCGTGGCACTGGCTCTGAGTTGTCTGAACAAGCCTGTGAGGTGGTGTCAGAATGGCTAAGTTCTCAGACCATGGAGTTAGACGTCCAGGTCTAATGCTCAGTCCCTCCGCTCACTGGCTCTATGATTTGGTTACTTATCCTTGCCAAATCTCATTTCTCCTCTTTCTACAATGGAGGTGGTACTAGTACTTCACTGGGCTGTGGGGAGGATTAAATGAGTTGAATTACTAGTGTTAGCTTAGCGTCTGGCCCATGGAAGGGTCCAGTCATTGTCTGTTGTGGACATGTTCCTCATCCCCATTGCAGACAAGGAAAGCCAGCCTCTGGGAGGATAAATGGCTTGCCCAAGGTTATCCTTCCAGAGCAAGTCTTTATGACCACTCCGCCCATGCTGACCAGGCCCTTCAGACCTGGAGCTAATCCTACACAGAAAATGACCTATGAACTGCTCCATACAACGTCAATAAATTTATGAAATGGAGATACCTCTTCCAAGTGCAATAGTTCGGCTAGGTAGTGGCCACCTGGGCTGCGTCAGTAGTTAATGAGCATCTATCTCCAGAGGTGATGTGTGCTAGAGCTTAGGAGGCCCTTTGCTGCCCCGGAGTCAGGGTTTCTGTACCCTCCCCTACCCCAGGAATGACTCTTGTGAGCCCCTGGACACATAGGGGAGGCAAGGGGACATGTAGGCAGCAATGATGGTCACCCACCCAGCAAGCACCTCTGGCTATAGGAATGTGCTCCTGAGTCCTCTCCAATTGTGTGGCTGTGATTTGTGAGATGTATGTAATGGGGGCTCAGCACAGGACCCAGCACGAAGTGGTACTCAGTAAATAGTGCTCCTGAGGACCACCATTTTCTTTTTAATATGACCACTACCCTTTTATTTGTAGATGAGGAAAGTGAGAACTGGGAAGGGGAGGTGACTAGGTCAAAGAGTCAGAGGCATCTTACAATAGAATCTTAATAACAACAGACAAGAGGGCGCCTGGGTGACTCAGTCAGTTGGGCATCCAGCTCTTGATTTTGGCTCACACACTCTCAATTTTTGGGTTCCAGCCCCTTGTCAGGCTCTGGGCTGATGATGCAGAGCCTGCTTGGGATCCTCTCTCTCCCTCTCTCTCTGTCCCTTTGCTCATGCTCTCTCTCACTCTCTCTCAAAATGAACAAATAAAACTTAATAATAATAATAATAACAACAACAACAACAGAGCAAAAGCAATCAAAGACCAAATTTCAAGTCAAGCATTTGGAATGCTGAGTTCTAATTTCTTCTTAGTTCTTAACAGATTGATTTTCCCTCCATCAGTCAGCTATACTCTCCATTAAAGTACAATTTTCTATCTTATTGTGGACCCAACTATACCAAAAGACTGGATTTTGTTTTAAAAACAAATTTCAGATCAAATGATGGTTCTTTGAAAAGATCAACAAAATTGACAACCCTCTAGCCAGACAGACCAAGAAAAAGACATGAGACTAAAATTACTGAAGTCAGGATCAAAAGATGGAACATTACTACCAAGCTAACAGAAATAAAAAACATTATAAAGGGATACTATGAACAGTTTTATGCCAACAAATGAAGAAAGGGACAAATTCTTAGAAAGACACAAATTACCAAAACCGGTGCAAGAGGAAAGAGAAAATCTGAATAGACCTATACCATGTAAGCAGATTAAATTAATAATAATAATAAAAAAAAAAACTACCCCCCCCCCGCGCATACAGATGAAAAACCCTAGGACCAGATAACTTCACTAGTGAATTCTACCAAACATTTAAAAAAAGAACCAATACCAATTCTTCACAAAATCCTCCTTCCAAAAAAGAAGAGGAGGGAACACTTCCCCAATTCATTCTGTCAGGCCAATATTATCTTGATACCAAAACCTAACAAAGATATCACAAGAAGGGGCGCCTGGGTGGCGCAGTCGGTTAGGCGTCCGACTTGAGCCAGGTCACGATCTCGCGGTCCGTGAGTTCGAGCCCCGCGTCGGGCTCTGTGCTGACAGCTCAGAGCCTGGAGCCTGTTTCGGATTCTGTGTCTCCCTCTCTCTCTGCCCCTCCCCTGTTCATGCTCTGTCTCTCTGTGTCTCACAAATAAATAAACGTTAAGAAAAAAATTTAAAAAAAAATAAAAAATAAAAAAAATAAAAATAAAAAAAAAATAAAAAAAAAGATATCACAAGAAAAATTTTTGAATGCCCAAAGCCTTCACCTAGAATTTCCTTGTGTTGATTTTGCCAGCAGGCATGTTTTTTCCTAACTCACCTCATCTTGGGACTCCCAGCTGTATGTAAGAATTTCAATTTCAACTCTGCACTCTGGGTCCAAATGCTTTCTTTCCTCTCGTGCAACAGCCAAGGTTCTAGGCATCTGGAATCAACAGTTGATCTATGAAAAACATCTTGTGGCCATGCGTGGTGATGGATCTTCAATAGACGTATCGTGGTGATAATTTCACACTAGATTGGATAAACCTGTTGTACACCTGAAATGAATGTTATGTGTCTGTCAGTTATATCTCAAAAAAACAAAACAGTTGACCCCAGAGCAAACTCATATCCTAAGTCAATTTTCATAGCAATAATGCTGCAAACACACTTCAGAATTCAGTGTCATATGATCATTTCTCACACATCTGGATTCAGCTGATACAGGCTAGGTTCACTTGGTCTTAACTCTAAGCTGTTGGTAAGATCTAGGTCTACTTCTCGTATTTCTTATCTGCCACAGACCAGCAGCTGCCTGAGACTCATTCTTGAAGAGGACTAGCCCTATATGCAAGGACGTTTTAAGCCTATGTTTAGATCACATCTGCTAACATCCCTTTGGCCAAAGCAAATCACATGCCTTGCCTGAGCCCACAGGAGAGGGAAGAAGTACTCTGCTCCTGCGGAGGTGGTGGGAAAGGAGTGAATGTTTGCTGAGGACTAATCTAATCTACGTAGTCACCTTCTCACTTGAATTCACGTTTAGGCCCCAAGAATTTCCCTTCCTTTCTTGGAAATTAAGCTAAATATTTTTGAAATATGCTTGGTGTTTACCTAACATCTAGGTGTTTGTGAATAAGGGTTTTTCAGGGTAATTTTTCCATCTTACTGCTAGAAGTATATGTTGTACATAGAGATGACAGCAGACCCAGGACTCCATCACAGATCTGTAAGCTTCATGTCCCCTTCTTTTTTGACCACACTATTGCTGCCTTTTAAGTAAATGACCCCCTAGTGCATTGTTTTCAAACTGTGAGTTTTGTAGCTCAGTACACATATATAGCTCAGTAAAACTTACAAAATATTAACTCTTTCAAAGTGGGGTGCATTCTGATATTTTCCATTCCATATTTTAAATGCTGGTTATGATACTAAACTGATTTTATAATCTACCAATAGTTCAGAACCTGCCATTCAGAAAACGCTGACCTGGTGAACTCTTTTAATCATTTCCTCTTCCTTGTTGTTAATTTTGGAATATGTTGGGGCACCTGGGTGGCTCAGTCAGTTAAGTGTCTGACTCTTGATTTCAGCTCAGGTCATGATCTCACAGTCATGGGACTGAGCCCCACATCAGGCTCTGTGCTGAGTGTGGAACCTGCTTGGGATTCTCTCTCTCTTCTCTCTCTCTGCCTCTCCCCTGCTCACATTCTCTCCCTCTCAAAAAAAAAATAATAATAATTTTGGAATATATCTACTTTTGTATCTTTGCAAAGGGAAAATAAACTCAGTTGAATGTCCTTTTATCTGCCTCATGAATTTTACTGTGGCTGTGGTCCTAGGCCAGCCTTTGGTGCTACCTAGCTCCTTCCTACAAACCCAAAGTGTATTGAGCCTGCACACTGGGCATGTGCAGCCCAGTACCAGGTGCCACAGACATGCAGGTAGGTTACTGTCCAGCTTTTGAAGAAATGACACCATTATTCAGCCTAGACAAGTACTTGGTCAAAGGGTAGCCCATTCACAAAGTGCAGTAAACTCCTTGGAGACCAGATGATTAGTGAAGGCCTCAAGGGAGAACAGATCTAAGTGGGGAGAGTGCAAGGGGAGAAGGATCCAGGAGCGGTTTGGAACTTTGCTCAGCAGAAGTAGGGAGCTACTGATGATTTTTGAGCAAGTAGTTGTAAAACCAGATGAAAGTTTCAGGAAGTTCCTTTGGCAAGTTCATTCAGCATTCATTCAGCACGTATACTGTAAGCGCCCTCAATGCTGCAGGCGCTATGCTAGGCATGCATGGGGGCGCCTGGGTGGCTCAGTCTGTTGAGCGTCTGACTCTTGATTTCAGCTCAGGTAATGATCTCACAGTTCGTGGGATCGAACCCCGTGTTGGGCTCTGCGCTGACAGTGCAGAGTCTGCTTGGGATTCTCTCTCTCTCTCCCTCTCTCTGCCCCTCCCCTTCCTCTGCCCCTCCCCTGCCCATATTCACGCACATACACATGCATGCTCTCTTTCTCTCCCAAAAATAAATAAACTTAAAAAACACAAAATATTACAGGACACCTGGGTGGCTCAGTCAGTTGAGCATCCTACTTTGGCTCAGGTCAAGGTCTCATGGTTCATGAGTTTGAGCCCTGGGCTCTGTGCTGACAGTTCAGAGTCTGGAGCCTGCTTTGGATTCTGTGTCTCCCTCTCTCTCTGCCCCTCCCCTGCTCACGGTCTGTCTCTGTCTCTCAAAAATAAATAAACATTTAAAAAACACACACACAAAAACACAAAATATCTTAGTGAACAGAACAGGCAAACATCCCTGCACTCAAGAGAACTTACACTCCAGCAGTGGGTTTGGGGGTGGGGGAATCAAGCTTCTGTTATTAGCAATATCATGTGTGGAAGGCGGGAAGTACAATGAGAACATGAAAAGACGGGCGAGGCGGGTGGGGAGTGCTCGGGCGGGATGCATCTTGCAGGGTGCCTGGAGTGTGGCAGACCGCTCTGGGCATGACTGGGGCTGAGGATGGCAGCCTCATGCTCCTCTGTTTTCCTTTCAGAAACACGATGTACAATATTCGGGGCAACAGGCAGGCCTCAGGAACAGGCCACGGACCTCCAGGGGAAGATTCTCCACTGAGCGGGGAACCTCCGAGGGCAGAGCAGCCTTTGCCCTCTGACCCCAGCACCCCAGGTGAGCTCTGCCCAGGTTTGAGCTGGGCCTTCAGAGGCCAAGAGAGTGCCCTCTTTCCTCCCCCAAAACCAACATCTACGCTTGTGTGTGTCCAATAGGACACTCTCCGGGTCACTCCTTGTTTCTATGGGTCTGGTAGCAGTGACTCCCTTTTTTAGTAATAGCGTTGTGGTAAAATATACATAAAATTTACCACGTTAACCCATTTTAAGTGTATAGTGCAGTAGCATTAAGCACACTCACGTCGACCACTGCCATCCCCCACCTCCAGAACTCTTCCCCGTCTTCCCAAACTGACACTCCTGCAGTGATTCTTGAAATAATGAAAATATCTCTCACTTCTTCTTTCTTACTTTTTTTAATTTATAAGGAAAGGATATGAAAATGCCTGTGTGGGCTGAGCAAAATCAGATCTCTGCCTGAAGGAGCAGAGCAGATGACCTCTGCGTGTCTATCCCGGCCCCTCCATAGCACTTAATTGTTTTACAAAATGTGAGTGGCCCACACCGCCATGGGTGTTGGGCTTCTTTTGCAATTAGCATGGGTGCCCCCCCACCCAAGACATACTGTAACCTAGAAATGGAAGAAAATCAGCTGAGGCAGCCCTGTGGGGGCTTCTGGCAGGGGGGACCCCTGCCCTGTGGAGCAGTGACTCCAGAGAAATCTCCCCTTTGGAGCAGCGTCTGGTGAGGCCGCGCAGGTCACAGTGAACAGTCTGAGAGGGGACCGGTGCTCTCTCAAATCAACAGTAATAAAACCAGCACCCACATCTAGCACCTACTGTGTGCCAGGGCTACTCTAAGCACTTTTTTCCCTTTGGTAATTAATGGTTTTATTAAGAGATAATTCACGTATCAAACAATTCACCCATTCGAAGTATACAGTTCACCATAATCTATTTTACTTTATTTTTTAAAGTTTATTTATTTATTTTGAAAGACAGACAGGAAGAGCATGAGTGGGGAGGGACAGAGAGAGAGACAGAGAAAGAGAATCCCAAGCAGGCTCTGCACTGTCAGCATGGAGCTCGATGCTGGCCTCAAACCCACGAACCGTAAGATCATGACCTGAGTGGAACTCAAGAGTCAGAGGCTTCACTGACTGAGCCAGCCAGGCGCCCCTCACCATAATCAATTTTAGAGCATGCTTATTATCCCAACAAGAAACCTTGCATCCTCCAGCTCTAGGCAACTACCGTTTGACTTTCTGTCTCTGTAGATTTGCCTGCTCTGGATCGTTCATATAAATGGAATCTGAAATATCTGGTCCTTCAGGACTGGCTCCTGTCACTTACCAGAATCTTCTTCCACGTGCACTGAGCACCTGCATTAACCTCTTTAACCCTTCCAACATCCTGAGCGGTTACTAGATACCATTGTTGTTCTCGTTTACTAAATGAGGGAACTGAGGATGGAAAAGTGGAGTGACTCGCTCATGGCCGCACAGTGGGTGCAGAACTAGCGTTCAGGCCCAGAACTCTGGCCCCATACCACCACCTCAAGCCTCATTTTCTAAAGCAGTGATTTTTCAGACTACATTTTTCTCGCCATGCCTCCTTGACCCCCATAAACAAAATCTAATATACAATGCAGACCACAGCAGACTTGAGGCAGAGGTGGGAGTCTGGGCTCCCCTTGGCTCCCCACCCGTCCCTCCCAGTCAGCTCTGCCACACTCCCATGAAATCCTACAGCACTGATTGAAAAACCACCCTCCTGGGCCTCATTTCTCCAACTGTGAAATGGGCATAGTGACCCCTACCTTGCCTGCCCTCAGGGTGAGTGGGCAGTATTATTATCAGAGGGCAACAGGGCTACAGCGAGCCCCCCTGCTCTTCTATACCCTGTGGCAGGAAAGAGAAAGAGGCACTGCATTTTTCGGAGCTCTGCGGTCTGATTTGTACGCCGTACAACCAGATTTCTTTCAAGTCTAGAACAAGACCATTCTGTTCTTGTACCCAACAAGGTCAGGGAGTTTCTGGTTCCCGTCACCTACTCGAGTAGTTTTTTATCTGTTCAAGATTGTTTGGCTGGCCCCAGAAGAAACGTGGTAAATTATTCGGCTCATCCTCTAAGCCCTCACCTGGGATCCCATACCACGTCCTTATATTTAACACACTAGTCCCAAAAGGATCGGGGATAGCTTATTAAAATACACATCAGGGGAAAGAAAATGAGTCATCTGGGTTAGGAAATTTAAATAAGATCAAGATATCCTATAGAGTAGCAAAGAGTGGGCAGCAGTGTGTCTGAGCTTCTCAGCAGCCAAGGCAAAGAGGGAAATGCAAGTGTTAGATGATTTCCAGCATCCCTAAGAATAAACATATATTTTCTTGGAAGAAGCAAACCTTTTCTGGCACTGAGAGCTGTGGATGGCTCAGTTGGTAGAGCGTCCGACTTCAGCTCGGGTCATGATCTCACGGTTCGAGCCCCACACTGGGCTCACTGCTGTCAGCGCAGAGCCTGCTTCAGATCCTCTGTCCCTCTCTCTCTGCCCTGTCCCTCTCTCTCTGTCCCTTTTCTGCTTGCACTCTCTCAAAAATAAATAAAACATTGGGAATGCAGGCTGGTGCAGCCACTCTGGAAAACAGTATGGAGGTTCCTCAAAAAACTAAAAATAGAACTACCCTACGACCCAGCAATTGTACTACTAGGCATTTATCCAAGGGATACAGGTGTGCTGTTTCCAAGGGACACATGCACCCCCATGTTTATAGCAGCACTATCAACAATAGCCAAAGTATGGAAAGAGCCCAAATGTCCATCAATGGATGAATGGGCAAAGAAGATGTGGTATATATATACAATGGAGTATTACTCGGCAATCAAAATGAATGAAATCTTGCCATTTGCAACTCCGTGGATGGAACTAGAGGGGATTATGCTAAGCAAAAGTAGTCAGAGAAAGACAAAAATCATATGACTTCACTCATATGAGAACTTTAAGAGACAAAACAGATGAACATAAGGGAAGGGAAACAAAAATAATATAAAAACAGGGAGGGGGACAAAACAAGAGACTCATAAATATGGAGAACAAACTGAGGGTTACTGGAGGGGCTGTGGGAGGGGGTTGGCTAAGGGGCACTAAGGAATCTACTCCTGAAATCATTGTTGCACTATATGCTAACTAATTTGGATGTAAATTAAAAAAAAAAAAAAATAGAAACAACAAAAAAAAGAAAGTAACTGAAGACCCCAAAGAGCTTTTGTTAATGTGGGTTATATCTACTGTTATTCACTGTACTAGAAATTACAACTGAGAAAATATTAAGTATTTATATATCAATTCATTTAAAGATAATGGACTTATATAATAAATAATAAGTGAACATAATAAATAAATAAATAAATAAATAAATAAATAAATAAAACATTGAAAAAGAAAAATGTCCCTGGATGCAGGCTGATGACAGATCCTTTACTAACGGATAGATAAGACAAAACAAGGCAGCATGGGTGAATGACTCTGATGTTGGATTTGAATGAAGAATAAAATAAGATAAAAATCAAATGAAATAAGAAATTCAGCAATGGTTGGCAAATGTTTTCTACAAAGGGCCAGAAAGTAAACGTTGGAGGCGTTGTGGGACGTATGGTCTCCATTGCCACACTCAACTCTGCCCTTATGCAGCGAAAGCAGCACAGACAATGCACAAACAAATGAGTGTGGCCGTGTTCCAATAAAACTTTATTTACAGAAGCAGGCTGTGGGCTAGATTTGGCCTGTAGACTGGATTTGGCCCATGAGCCAGTGTTTGACATGTATGTAGAGGAAATAGGAAATAAAAGAACTGTGCAGCCTTGGGACAATCAACTATGGGAAATATGTGTCCTAACCTAGCTTGTAATAGGAATCAAACAAGAGGGGCACGTGGGTGGCTCGGTCGGTTGAGCGTCTGACTCTTGATTTTGGCTCAGGTCATGATTCCAGGGTCGTGGGACCAAGCCCTGTGTCCGGCTCCACACCGAGTGTGGAGCCTGCTTAAGATTCTCTCTTTCTCTCCCTCTGCCTCTCCCCTGCTCATTGCTCACTTGCTCTCTCTCTCCCTCTCTCTCTCAAATAATTAATTAATTAAAAGGAGTCAAGCAAGAGTTTGAGTTACTCTCTGGGGCAAGAATGCAGAGTACAGATACTCCATACTCCTATCTTGAACAGTTGTGTGTACTTTGGAACTTGCCCACAGGGTAGAGGTGGGATCCTGAGATAAGAAGCAAGACATCCTGCCAGGGCTTGTGCCTGAGGAGATGGCCGCCTGCACCAGTGGTGTCCTAGGAGATCACCCATGCAGGCGGGGATCCAAGAGCACAGGACAGGCACACTTTAGAGGATGGGCTGAAGGACCAGCCAGTACAGTGTAAATAATGTTTTTAGAGTCGGATGGTTCTCAAAGTGTGAGCCCTGGGCAAGTTGCATGGGCATCACCTAGGAATGTCTTAGAAATGCAAATTATCAAGCCCTGCCCCAGGCCTGTTGATGAAAAGTCTGGGAGTAGGGTCCCACAGTCTGTGATTTAGCAAGCCCTCCAGGTGCTTCTGCAGCAAGCTCAAGTTTGAGAACCACTGAGGCCACTGATCATAACCTCTGTGTTCCTCCTTTTGAAAGATCCAGCGGGTTCTCCAAAGCCTACGCCCAAGTCTTCTCTGACCGCCAATCTCCTTCAGAAAGCCAAGCGCCAGAACAACACCTTCCCACTCTTTGCCGAAGGACTCACACGGAACCGAACTGCCCAGGAAAAAGTGTTGGCCTTGGAGCAGCAGGTTCTGATGCTCACCAAGGAGTTAAAGTCTCAGAAGGTGAGCTCTGTCCCCAGAGAGGCCCCAGGCTCCAGTGGACCCCTCTGGGCCTGGAGCCTTTGAACTAGACCCGGCACATCAGCCCAGCTGGGCATATGCCAGTCTGTGGTCCTTACCAGCCAAACTGCTGGTGGTTGAAAATGCTGTGCTGTTAATTACTAAGGGACATGTGGACACTCAGACTAGGTGACGGAAGACCCTCAAGGGCAGGTCTCTGGAACTTACTTTGTAATTGCTCTTGGACTCCTCCTGGAGGACTGTGCATGGCCCGTCCCCACACTGAAGGGGGATAGCATTCGGAGTAGGAGGGTCTGGATGCAAGGTCCTGGGAGGGGCTGCTGAAGGAACCGGCGGCTGGTAACGGTGCAGCTCCCTGAATGACTGTCAGAGGACAGAGAGAGAGCAGGCAGGTCTGCGTGGCTCTAGGGCTCAAGCAGGCCCGAAAGAGGACAGTGATGAGGAAGACTTAGGCTTAATAGAGAAATTAATTATAGCAGTTAAGAAAGGAAAGAGTCACATGGTCATTGTAGAACACAGATCGCACACATACACAGACATTCAAATCATCCCCAAATCCTACAATCCAGAGAGTAAGTCGTGTTCACACTCTGGAATGACTCTGTGAAGTAGTGAGAGTCCCAAGGCAGGGGGTGAGAGGGACTGCAACACTGGGCTCTTTTTGGCACAATAAAAGTGGTTAAGTTAGTGCAGTCGTTACTGAAAACCTCAAGGGTGGTGCCTGGTGATGCCTCACTGGGCCCCACTGAGAACCCACACTTCTCTTCCTCCAAGAAGAAGGCCTAAGTTTTCATGTTTGTGCTTTGGCTGCCCTGAGTCTTTTTCTGCTGTATCTCCCGGCTCTTGCTTCTGGGGAAGAGGGGGGTACACTGTATTTACCTCTGAATAGTCTCCTTTCACATGTCTTCTCCTTTCTGCGGCTCTGTGTTTGGAGAAGATAGCCTAGAAAAATGCTCTCCCTGCCTAATTTTGCCCCTCCTCTGCCCTTTCTTGCCCTAAGCTGATACCAAGGCAAGTAGCAGAGGCTCCACTCCTGGCACGTCAGCAGATACATTTAATGAAGCAGGCCTTGACTGAAGTTCTCAAGGGAGGAAGCTCATCCGTTTACATGTTCTCAATCCATTTGTTTTTGTGTCAAGTCCTTGTTGAGGACCTGAGGCGTGCACGCGGTATTCTAGGTGCTGGGGACAGTGAGAAGAGACGCAGGCCCCGCCCCTGCAGGGCTTACATTTCGTGGCAGAGACAGGTGGTAAGCCCGCGAGCACCCACATACATCATCATGGCGTGTGAAGTCCCCTCCGCTGTCACTTAGCAGCCCAGCTCTCTTCTCCTCCCATCGTCCTCCGTTCCCGTCGCGGGGCGGCCGGCGGTCCTGAGAGCTAAGAGAGCATGCAGCTGGGTGGGAGCAGCTGCCTGATCCCTGGACCAGTACAGCATAAGTTCCAGGCTGAACCTGGCCGGGAAAAGAAACCTGGATGTGACCTCTGCCTCTCCCTTCATCACACCTTCCCCTTCTTTCTAGGAAATATGGGCAGCCTCCTGTGGCTTGGCCTTTGCTTTGAAGGCGTCAGGAATCATTGAATGAAGGAGAGAGGCCCGGGAGACCTAGATTTCAGTGAGGTTTGCCCCCAACATCTGTGCTACCCTGGAGAATGTGGCATTCTTCAGTAAATGAAGTTAAGCTCTTGGAGATCAGTAAGGCCCACCCAGGCTGCTGACAGCTCCCCTGCCATCAGAGTGAAAATGGCAGGAGGAAGTTGTTCAAGCATTAAAGGACCTGGACTTTATTTCTTTTTTTTTTAATATTTATTTATTTTTGAGAGGGAGAGACAGAGTGCGAGCAGGGCAGGGGCAGAGAGAGAGGGAGACACAGGATCCAAAGCAGGCTGCAGACTCTGAGCTGTCAGCACAGAGCCTAACGCGGAGCTCTAACTCACAAACTGCGAGATCATGACCTGAGACGAAGTTGGACGCTCAACCCACTGAGCCACCCAGCCACCCCCAAGAACCTGGACTTTCTTACTGTTCACTTTCCTGGCCTGGGACAATCAGAAGGGGAGAGTCTTGCAGTTTCACTTTTGACTCATGGGATGAGTGGTTTCTGTGTTCTCCTGCCCATCTCCCAAACGTGGGAGACTGAGCACAGAAGGTATAGGCCGCAGTTCTGGCCAAAGAAGTTTCTTAACCTTGCATAGCCTCAGCTTCCTCCTCTGTACGTGTACAGCTAGGCTTACTGGAGAGGCCTGTGTCCGGATTTGTAAAGCCCGGTGTCTGGCAGCCAGCAGCCGCCCAGCAGATGCAGGCTTTGTTGGTTTGGGCTGTTACTGCAGCATTCCCTGCCCTCCTTATTGATTCCTAATGGCCTTACAAGAAGTGACACGTTCCTCTGAGGGGCTCTGGGAAAACAGACAGGCACCCATGAGGACCTCCAAGAAGTGAGTGGCCTAGCAGTGATAGGTGAGGGTCAAGTCTTAACCCCACATCAGGCGGGGGGAGCCCCAGCTTTACCGACTCAGGTTTTTAACTCCAGCCCAGATACCAAAACCAAAGAGGGGAAGGAGAAAAGATCAATTCTTGGCCCAGAGGTAGGATAGAGGAGGCCTGCAAAACCTCGGGGCGCCCAGCAGTGCCCCGGACATGCAGAAATGCCAATCAGAGGGCCACTGTCCATCTGAGACTCTCTGAGCCCAGTTCTTCAGCTGGGGAAGCAGCCCCTAGGATGTCCTGGGCTCACATCTGCAAGATGCTTTCCTGTGTCTCTTCTTGGGAGGTACTCTCTTTCTGCCTGAGGGTGCAGGAGGATGTGGGAACTGGAAGGGGGAAGTGGGTCTTGTCCTGGCTCAGCCCCCCAGGTGGCCATTGCCAATAGCAATTGTGATTCTTTAAGAATTTGTATCTCAGATTCTCAAAGTCTGTTGGACGCCGTGGAGGACACAGAGGTACACTGGCTCCCTGCCCTTGGGTAACGAAGAGCAGATAAGAGCACGAATGACTGGTGTTAAGTGTGGCCACAGCTCTGTGCTGGGGCTTTCCATGCATTATCTCTAATACTACAGTTATTAGCCCCCTTTTCCTGAAGAGGAAACTGAGGTTCTGAGAGGTTCTGAATGCCCAGGGTCTCCCAGCGGCCAAGATAGGTTTCACACTCTGGTCTGTCTGCTTCTAGAGATTTTTCCCTTTTTACCATGCCATGCTTAAGGATCTCAGAGAAGGTAGGTGACCGGCCTGAGGTCACACAGCCTAAGGAGCCAAGACTGAGACCCTGGCCTCCTTCCCCCGATCCAGGACTCATCCCAGCCCAACCACCTCCTCCATGTTCTCCAGGTATAGCCCAGCATGAGAGCACCGTAACTGCTCTTCAGAAAATATGAACACAGTCCTTGTATCTGGTGTCATATTAAACTATAGGGCCACTCCAGTACCTGTTGAGCTATTATCAGTCCCAGGCCCTTGTAGCTGGCCCCACAAGAGATTTGGACTCTGGGAGATAGCACCAGATGGCTGGTTGGCCAGGTGGCTCTCAGAGTTCACAAAACTGCACCCAGCCTGAAGGCTGTCTGCTCTGGCAGAGGGAAGCCCATTGTTTGTAGTGATGTTGGCCATCTGTCGACTGCTGGGAATGATGAACCCCTCCCAGGCCCTATCGGGGGTCAACTTAGCTCCCTCAGGGTAATTTGTTTAGAAAACTTGTTGGGGGCAAAGTGCAACCATGTACTTCCCTAGAACCCCAGCCAGAAACCTCAATGTACACTCCCCTTATACAGAGTACAGAGTTCAAAGATTTCAGCGTAGAGGGAGGGTCGAGAGGGACCCTGGCTGTAGCTTCCGCTTGGGGAGGGACACTTGCCACCCTTTTTCTCTCATCCTTTAAGAGGCCCTCTGAGGTGTAGGGATCATGATCTCCACTTTACATATGACAAAGCCAAAGTTCATTTTTCTGAAACACCCTCATTAGGTACCCCTCCATGGACCTGGAATAGAGCCAAGGCCTCTGTGACTCCAGTGCTCCTTCATCTGCACCCTGCTAGCGCCCAGCCTCTTAAGGGTCAGTGGCTGGAGTGCCAGACTCTCAGTCCAGTGGTCTTTCCCCAGCAATGTTGGGCCCATCCACCTTGATTTTAGCGAGTGATGAAAGTATCAGCTCATTATTTAATAAGGTAAAGGATTACTTTTTTAAAAGATGATTTGTTGGATCTTAAATATTTTAAACAATCAACTCTCCTGCAATTAAAAAAAATTTTTTTTAATAGAATGACAACTTGCAGCCAGTTATCAAAGTCTGAAATGGACCAAACATTGATTTGATTAAGAAATATTAAAAGCAGGGCGGGGCACCTGGGTGGCTCAGTCAGTTGAGCCTCTGACTCTGGCTTAGGTCAGGATCTCATGGTTCGTGAGTTTGAGCTCCGCATCGGGTTCTGTGCCGACGGCTTGGAGCCTGAAGCCTGCTTCATATTCTGTGTCTCTGTCTCTCTCTGCCCCTTCCCTGCTCATGCTCTCTCTCTCTCTCTCTCTCTCTCTCAAAAGTAAATAAACATTAAAAAAAAAAATAGGACGCCTGGGTGGCTCAGTCAATTGAGCGTCCGACTTCGGCTCAGGTCATGATCTCACAGTCTGTGAGTTCGAGCCCTGCGTCGGGCTCTGCACTGACAGCTCAGAGCCTGGCGCCTGCTTCGGATTCTGTGTCTCACTCTCTCTTCCCCTCCCTGCTCTCTCTCTCAAATAAATAAACATGAATTTTTTTTTTTTTTTTTTTAAGTAGCAGAGCGCCTGGGTGGCTCAGTCGGTTAAGCATCCGACTCTTGATTTCAGCTCAGGTCATAATCTCACGGTTGGTGAGTTTGAGCCCTACATTGGGCTCTGCACTGACAGTGCAGAGCCTGCCTGGGATTCTTTCTCTCCCTCTCTCTCTGCCCCTCCCCTCCACGCTCTCTATCTCTCTCTGAAAAAGTAAACTACGTATGTATATTAAAAGTGCCATTTGATCAGCTCTTCTATTTCCAAGAATTGGTTCTAAAGCACTGCTTATAATTGTGGGAATTGGAAACAACCTGGATGTCCCTCCTTGCGGGTGGGATAAGGGAATTGTGTGTCCATACAAGGAGTACCCTTGCACTGTTGCAAGTGATGGTGTTGCTCCATACTGACAGCTTGGAGAGGTGCCGTAGCATATCATAAGGCCCAGAGAAGCTTCAGAAGAAGATGTATCACAAGCTTCCGTTTTTGTTTTTAATATTTCTATGTAGTATGTATGTACATTTTTGTGACATAATGGCCCCAGGTTCGTCCATGAGGTAGCCTATAACAGGATTTCCTCCCTTTTTCAGGCAGAGTTTATTCCATCATACGTATATGCAACATTTTGTTTACCCGCTCACCGTCAGTGGGCATATGGGTTATTCCCAATCTCTTGGGTGCTGGGGGAATAATGCTGCTACGAACATGGGCTATTTCTATTTTTAAGGAAATTGGAAGAAGTGTTTCAGTGCAAAATCTATTAACTACCCATCATGGAGAAGTGGAAGACCCTAGATTAGGAGTTGGGGGTCCTCGCTTATGGTGTGTTTTCCCACCTGTGGGGATCCACCAAGTCCCTTTAGTCCTCTTCCTTCTCCTTTCTTGGTCTTTAGTGCCCTCACATGACAGCAAGGCGACCTGACCAGGTGGTCTCCCCCAGGCCTGCCAGCCTCCAAGTTTTCTGAATCCGAGGTCCATTCACACTCCTCATCTTGTGCTTCCTGCTCCCACTCTGTCCCTTCCCTGGTTCCTTTCTCCCTGTCTCATTCTGTTGTGGGGATTCTGGGGTGGGCGGAGGGCCTCCTGGGCTGGAAGTAGGAATGGGGAGGCACCTGGATATAATGAAATGGGCTTCAGAGTTGACTCTCCCAAAGTTGGCAGAAGGATACCTGCCTGATTCTGAGCCTCAGACAAGTCTGAACAGTGGTCTGCTGGTTATTTCACCCGGCAGTTCCCAGGGTAATCTCCACATCTCAGCCGAACCAGAAAATGGTTTCAGCTTCTCAGTTATCCTGGAACCACAGGAATGGTGAGCTCTCTCCACAGAGCCTGAGAAGCTAATTCATTCCAAACATTCCGATTTGGTTTGCAACCACCTCCCCACCCACCTTCCAGCCACGCCCAACGATGCCCACAGCCCCACACGGGCTCTTTCCTTCCTGTGGGCCTTTGCTTGAGCTGTTGACTCAGCAAGTGTGGAAAGCCCTTCCGACCCTCATCTCCTACTTGCTGCTTGGCCGTCTCTGGCCCTTCTTATTTTTTACGAATGACTTCAAACTGTTCTGCCTTTCCCCCACCTCCACCCCAGGCAAAAGTCCTTGCTGTCTGCTCTGTGTCCCCACAAACACCCTTGCTTCCCTTGTGTAGTAAATCACTGCATTACAGTGTTTCACCTTCACTCCCACCAGCCTTGGTGGTTCTTGACCAATCCCCCTCTAAGCCCCAGCACCCACCCCAGGGCCTGGCACTGAGTAGGGCTTCGTAAAGTTTGGATGGAGGGAGGGAAGGGAGAGAACCAGAAGAGAGACAGTCCACGGTTCCGAGGTTTCAGAAGATGCGTGCTAATTTGATCTCGCCATTAATTTCTCATATGAAGCCATGGTTTGGTGCAGTTCTCTTCCAAAATGGAATTGTTCTCAGCAGTAATCCTATCCAGGTGATTCATCTAGTTAAATACTTTGGCATGGATACAGGTAACTGGTCTCTGGAAACCATGTTTTTCCAGACGAGACTGGCATGGAGCATAGCAACGGCCCCAAACCCCTCCCCTGCCTACCAGGCTCTGAGGTTCACATGGGACTGGCCACTGGGCCTCCTGGCTTCTGATATTCTGATCCTGGTCTTAAATGAATCCATATCCTTGCTTTGGGGCAGCACAGGTCCTGGGGAGATTGGGGGCTTGAAGATGTGGGGAGCCAAGCAGACCTTGAGTTTCATTCTGAGTCCAGTGCCCCTTCACGGGATAAATAGAGGTCTTTGCTTCTGAGCTCTCTCAGGCTTTCTTGCACCAGCCCTCCAGGCATTGCTTGGTGGCCTAAGAGGCCAGGCACAGTGGACTGAATGAGGCTCTCTGTGTGGTTTAGTGTGAGGATTGCCCATGTGTTTCCTCCCCAGTGCTTTCCCAGCTCCATTGGTAGTGACTACTATTTGCTGTATTCAGGATTCTGCGGCCTCAGTGAGGCTTAGCAGGAAGGAATAGGGAGATTAATTAGTGAGGTCTGCCTGGGAGCGAGAGAGAGAAGTGCTGGCCTGTCACTTTGCTGCCGCCCCTGCCTTCATTACTGACCAAGTGCAGACTTAGGATTTGGGATGAAACTGCACCCTACTCTGCAGGACATCAGTTTTCTCACTTCTGAAATGGACATGTATTAATTAGGGCACAGGCTCGGCTGCTGTAACAGAGAAGCCTCAGACCACTATGGCCTAAAACAGTTTGGAAGTTTATTTCTCTCCTGTCTTCTCACAGAAGAATCCAGAGAGGGAAGTGAGCAGTTCTGAGCTGGTAGGGCAACTGCCGTCCTCAACATACACCATCCGCTTATGAGCCCAAGGTGGCTGCTCTAGTTCTTGCCATTTCCCAGCCAGAAGAAAGGGCACCCAGACCAGGGGAGCACATGGGTAGTGGTTTCAAAGGCAGGACCCACAAGCCACCCACCTAATTTCTCAAATCGCGCTTAAGCGGAACAGATGCTAGGCTACACTTAGCCATAAGCCTGGCTATGAACATAGCCTTTAGCTGGGGAACCGTGTGTCTGGGTAAAACTTTCTTGGACAGAAAAAGAGAAAATGAGGTGGCCGAGAGGATGATGCTAGCCACCGCCCAGGGCTGTTAGGAGAACCGGGGGTAGCCAGTGCCGAGTCTCTGGCACCTCACGGGCCTTCCCCGAGTTCACAGAGTGCTTCCCTTCCCCCGCCCAGGAGCTGGTGAGGATCCTGCACAAGGCGCTAGAGGCTGCCCAGCAGGAGAAGAGGGCGTCCAGCGCGTACCTGGCGGCCGAGGACAAGGACCGGCTGGAGCTGGTGCGGCACCAAGTGCGGCAGATCGCAGAGCTGGGCAGGCGGCTGGAGGCCCTGGAGCGGGAGCGGGAGAGCCTGGCACAGACAGCAAGCCTGCAGGAACAACAGGTGCGGGAGCTGCAGCAGCACGTGCAGCTGCTCATGGACAAGAACCAGGCCAAACAGCAGGTCATCTGCAAGCTCTCTGAGCAGGTCACCCAGACCTTCATGCGCCCGCCTCCCCAGCCCTCTGTGCCCTCAGGGACTGCTGACAGAGACGTCCTGAGCCAGCAGGAGAAGATGGAGCACCTGAAGGTAGGGGCCCCTCCCCCCAGGCCCTGGGCCCTCTGGGAGGGCACTGTTCGCAACCCTGAGGGTTTCCTAGATAGAGCAGGGATAGCCCTCAATACTGGAATATTCGTGTTTGAAATAGATCTTGGTGGAAATATTGCTGTTTCTTTCTTAACCAGAAGGCCCTGTGCAATTTGACCTCTTCCTGATATCCCAGGCTGGAAAGGGAAGGGATCTCGAGATTATCATTAGCGATGGAAGAGCACAAGATGAGGTCAGAACTCCTGAGTGCCAGGGCAGCTAAGTGCCACGGTGACGCCCTCAGAAGCCCCCAAGGTGCCTGGCGGCCTCCCCCGGCACACAGTAGGTGTGTGTAATGTGTGGCTGGCTGTGACTTGCTCATAACGATGGCAGTACTCGCTGCTCCTCTGTGAGACTGTCTGTTGTGTGGCGGCCACTATCCCAAGTGCCCTGCTTGCATCACCTCACCTGATGCTCTATCAGCCCCGTGAGGCTGTCACTCTGCCCCCCACCGTGTGCACGAAGGCTGAGGCTGACAAGGGGCTTCGTGCTGAGGAGGTGTGAACGTGGAACTCTCTGACTAATGTCTGTTCTGCTGCCTTCTGGTCTCTTTGGGCCTTTCAGCTACTGCCACCCTCCCTGCCTTCCTTACCCAGGCTTGTGGCTCCCACAGAGACCCACTGCGGCGCAGGGAGCAGGAACTTGATTTTAGGTGTGATGCCTGCCGTGGACTGCGGTGTCCTCTCCAGGACATGGTGACAGGAGCTGCCAGACCTCCCAGGGGCCTGAGGCTGGGGATCGGCGCTCATAGCCCCCACTGTCCTTAAAGGCAGCTGTATAACCGGGGCCAGTCCTGCCCCAAACCCGCCACACACAGCCACACGTGTATAACTGTGGGGGCTCCTGTGCCATGGGACCGAAGCACTGCTACTGGAAGAGGGGAAACAGAAGGAAAAAAGAAAAATCCAGAAGCTTTTGCAAGACCAGTGGGCAGTGGTACAGTGGTCCCTGCCCCAGCTCTGAAGTCAGGCAAACCTGTGTTTGGATCCAGGCTCTGCCTCTTACTAGCTATGTGACCTTGACCTTGGGTAGGTCCCCTCACCTCCCTAAAAAATGGCCTAACTGTTCTTACTCACATGGTTGATGGCAGGGTAAAGGAAGATAACATGAAACTCAGATTCCCTTCCAGTTTCCTTCAGCATGAACAAACCACATAACCAGTCTCTGAATCTTTTTCCTTTAAGACCAGAGATTCTTTTAAGTTCAGAATGAAAACAAAATCTTTTCAAATGCAGATGGCTGAAGTTGTTAGAATGCTCTCAGGGCTGGGAAATTGCTTCCATCAGATTGCTTCCCCTCTTAGTTTTGTTGATTGTTTCCTTTGCAGTGTAGAAGCTTTTTATTTTGATGAGGTCCCAATAGTTCATTTTTGCTTTTAATTCCCTTGCCTTTGGAGATGTGTCAAGTAAGAAATTGCTGCAGCTGAGGTCAGAGGGGTTTTTTCCTGCTTTCTCCTCTAGGGTTTTGATGGTTTCCTGTCTCACATTCAGGTCCTTTATCCATTTTGAGTTTATTTTTGTGAATGGTGTGAGAAAGTGGTCTAGTTTCATCCTCCTGCATGTTGCTGTCCAGTTCTCCCAGCACTATTTGTTAAAGAGATTGTCTTTTTTCCATTGGATATTCTTTCCTGCTTTGTCAAAGATTAGTTGGCCATACTTTTGTGGGTCCAATTCTGGAGTCTCTATTCTATTCCATTGGCCTATGTGTCTGTTTTTGTGCCAATACCATGCTGTCTTGATTACAGCTTTGTAGTAGAGGCTGAAGTCTGGGATTGTAAAGGCAACTGACGGAATGGGAAAAGATATTTGCAAATGATATCTCAGACAAAGGGCTAGTATCCAAAATCTGTAAAGAAATCACCAAACTCCACACCCAGAAAACAAATAATCCAGTGAAGAAATGGGCAGAAAACATGAATAGACACTTCTCTAAAGAAGACATCCAGATGGCCAACAGGCACATGAAAAGATGCTTAACGTCACTCCTCATCAGGGAAATACAAATCAAAACCACACTCAGATATCACCTCACGCCAGTCAGAGTGGCTAAAATGAACAAATCAGGAGACTATAGATGCTGGAGAGGATGTGGAGAAATGGGAACCCTCTTGCACTGTTGGTGGGAATGCAAACTGGTGCAGCCTCTCTGGAAGACAGTGTGGAGGTTCCTCAAAAAATTTAAAATAGATCTACCCTATGACCCAGCAAGAGCACTGCTAGGAATTTACCCAAGGGATACAGGAGTACTGATGCCTAGGGGCACTTGTACCCTAATGTTTATAGCAACACTTTCAACAATAGCCAAATTATGGAAAGAGCCTAAATGTCCATCAACTGATGAATGGATAAAGAAATTGTGGTTTATATACACAATAGAATACTACTTGGCAATGAGAAAGAGTGAAATATGGCCCTTTGTAGCAAACGTGGATGGAACTGGAGAGTGTTATGCTAAGTGAAATAAGTCAGGCAGAGAAAGACAGATACCGTATGTTTTCACTCTTATGTGGATCCTGAGAAACTTAACAGAACACCATGGATGGGGGAGGGGGAAGAAAAAAAAAAGTTAGAGAGGGAGGGAGCCAAACCATAAGAGACTCTTAAAAACTGAGAACAGGGGCGCCTGGGTGGCGCAGTCGGTTAAGCGTCCGACTTCAGCCAGGTCACGATCTCGCGGTCCGTGGGTTCGAGCCCCGCGTCAGGCTCTGGGCTGATGGCTCAGAGCCTGGAGCCTGTTTCCGATTCTGTGTCTCCCTCTCTCTCTGCCCCTTCCCCGTTCATGCTCTGTCTCTCTCTGTCCCAAAAATAAATAAACGTTGAAAAAAAAATTAAAAAAAAAAAAAAAACAAAACTGAGAACAAACTGAGGGTTGATGGGGGGTGAGAGAGAGGGGAGGATGGGTGATGGGCATTGAGGAGGGCACCTGTTGGGATGAGCACTGGGTGTTGTATGGAAACCAATTTGACAATAAATTCATATTAAAAAAAAAGATTGCTTCCCTACCCTCCTCCACCCTGCTAAGAGTCTTCTCTGTGCCCATCTTGCAGGGATCTACAGTTGAAGACCCTATAAAGCAGCTCCAGGGTCAGAGAAATAGATCCGTTGGGTGTCTCTAGACTGCCCCCGAGAATTGACTGGAAGCGTGGACTCACCTAAGAGACTGAGAATGCCCCTGGATTTGCATGTTCAGGAATTTATCAGTGACCCCAGATATGGGGAGATTCGCAATCAACCAACTGTACCTTGTAGCTGATCCTCAGAGGCCCAGCATTTGTGCTAGAAAGAATTGCAAGTTCTAGAATTCCTCATTTGTTAGCCTTTAACGTGTCTGATCTAGAAAAAAATAGACCACTCATCAAAAATCCACTGTCTTTCAGTCTGGGGACAGAGCATGTTCACTTGCTTGCCGTGTGACATGCAACTTTAACAAAGTGCCCCCTTGTTGAAGGTGTCAATTTGAGAACAGAATCATCGACCTCTTGAGTAGCAGAGCTGGGAGACGCAGAGATCTAGTCTGCCCCCTCATTTTCTGGCAGGGACAGCTGACCCCCGGACAGGGGAAAGGACCGGCCCAGGGTCACACAGCCCAAGCAGCAGGTTTGGGCTAGACCCCAGGTCTCCCCACACCCGACCCACTGTCTTCCCCACTAGCACAAGGGCTAGTCCATGCAGCATTTCCCGGAGAAAATTCCCAGGCTCCTGATCCCTATGAAGGCAAACAGGCAGACTCTCTTCTTCCTGTCCCCTTTCTCCAGTTGTGTTTTCCTCCTTTGCTTATTGGCGACTGTCGCGTGGCATTCTCTTCTCTGAGCTCTCTCTTTTTCCTCCCTACAGTTCTGAGCCAAGAAGAACACTCAAGGTAGGGCGACAAGCCGAATGGGAAGGTGCTGCCCAGAGGCCACCCCACTGCCGCTCCAAGGGTGCGCACTCCCACCCTCCCTGACTGGGCTGGAGGCAGGCTGCCCCACGCAACATGTCCAAAGCCTTGGAGAGGCCAGTGAGCATCTTCTTGGCCTGGACTGAGGAAAGAGGGACGGTGCCAGGAGGCAGAAAGGCGGTGGTGCACTTTCACCCAGCAGTAGTTTTCGATTCCTGGTGAACACACCTGGTGAACACACCTGGATTTGGATCCCGCCTCTCTTGTGTTCTAGCCCATGACGAGGAGGACTTACCCTCTCTGTACTGTTTCCTCGTCTGTAAAATGGGAACAATAGTACTTTAGTACCCATCCCACAGCATTGTGCGGATAAATTACACGCAGCGACGTGTGTGAGGGAAACGGGTCTGGCCATAGTAGGGACTCGGGCAATGACTGGTAGCTCTATTCCTCCCGTGCCTGGAAGCTTGTTGTATTCTCTCGGAAGCTTGTTGTATTCTCCCAGGCATTTGGGAAGAAGGCACAAGAGCAGCGGTGGGAAGTGTCTCAGCAGAACGCAGGAGGAAGGCAGTGGGTGAGAGCCTGGATAAGGAGGTGACGCCTGCTTTGTATTCACCACTTGGCCCACCATCCTCAGCCTTTGCAGCACTGACTCCCAGCAGTGCCTGAGGCAGCACTGTTACTCCGACTTCCAGATGAGGGGATGAGGCACTTGTGCTGGGGCTCAGCGGTGGAGGCAGGGTTTATATCCAGGCAGCACGGCCCCAGAGTCCACCCCCTGACCACCAGGCAACGCCGGCACTCGGCAACGCCTGCATCTTTGATGTGTTGTGATTAAACTTGAGCCGGAGAGGTCAGACAAGCCTATGCACGCTCAGCCAGACTACTGATCCCAACCCTTGAAGGACGGACTAGAGTTTTGGCGTCCAGGTGGATTGCAGTGGGGACAGAGCATAGGGAATATCTAGGCAGTAAGTGCAGTGCTTGGATTTGGCTTTAGAATCTGAACCCGACAGCCCTGGGCTCAGTCACACCCTGTCTAGTACAGCTGTGTGACCTCAGGCAACGGGCTTGTCCTTTTCAGAGCCTCTGAGACTTTCAGGACCACTGGAGGGATTGAATGGGATGGTGTGCTCAGTGCGGGGTGGAGGCAGGGGGTGATGATGGTGCAGGGAACCCACACAGCCTCTGTGTTCATAAGTCTACCAAATCTCCGGACACCAAAACGGAAGAATATCGCAGGCAGCGAGAGCAGCCCTGGAGAATTCTGATGCTCACAGGAGGTTGGTCCTCATACTGCAAACATGCAGATTCGCACCAAGCTCACTGCCCCTCCACGTAAGGATAAGGAAATGGGGGTCATGGAGAGGAAGCAGGTGGACACTTGTGCAAAACAGCACCTGGCACCCCCTGAGAAAAGGGAGCCCAGAGTTTGCTGTAGGACAGACACAGTTGGAGTGTAGGAGGAAGTACAGGCTGGGGAGTTGGAACTACCTGGGTCCAGGCCAGGCAGAGAGAGCAGAAGCAAACTCAGCCTGAGTAGACACAGCCTTGCACCCTGGACACAGTGGGGGGGGGGTGCGAAAGCAGGCGTGTCTGGGGTTAGAGACCCCACGGAGAGCCAGAGAGCCCCAGCTGAGTGGTGACAGGCCAAGGGATGCAGTCAGCCTGGGACTTTGATTTCCAGCTAAGGAGCCCTGGGAGTGTGTGGCCCTCCCGCTGTGTCAACCATCTAGGGAGAAGGCAGTAGAGCCTGGGTATGAATTGGAGCTTCTGGGCTGGGAAGGATCTTGGCCAGAATGCAGGCCCACCCAGGGAGGGTCAGGATGGCCTGTGAGCTGTGCACAAGTGACACATCCCTGCTAATGAGGTGCCACGGGCATCACAGGCGTGATGCTCTTAATTTCCAGATAAATCAGGGCCTATCCAAAGTCATGCCCGCAATAGTGTCTGTCACATTCACCTACAGCCCAGCACATTGCTAGAGTGGGAGCAAAAGGGGTTGAGTTTCAGCTAGTGAATGTCCTGGAATTGGTAGGTATAGCTGTGAGCGTGTGCTGTCCATTGCTTCTGTAATGTCCATCCCAGCAGAATGAAGGTTGAGAGCCAGTGCTGTGTCTGCTCCTTTCTGAGGCTCAGGCTCCTGCTTGAACCTCCCCAGCGCTTGGCCAGCTTCTCCTCGAATGCCGCAGCAGCACGATCATACTCTGTCACTGGACAGCTTGCAAAAGGAAAACTCTAGGCTCAGAGATGTGCATCACAGCATTATTCGTAATCAAAAACAAACCAAAAACACTCAGGGCTCAAATAAAAAATAACAGGGATTATAACTATGTTATAATAAATTCACCCAACAGAATAGTCATCAGACATTAAGAATGATCGTTGGGAAATTTATGTAGCAACATAGAAAAGTACAGTGGACCCTTGAACAACATGGGTTTGAACTGCATGGGTCCACTTACATGCAGATTTTTTCTGATAAATACAGTATAGTAATGTAAATATTTTCTCTAGCTTACTTTATCGTAAGAATACGGTATATAATACACATGGCATATGAAATAGGTGCTCTTTATGTTATCAGTAAGACTTTGGTCAACAGCACGTTATTAGCAGTTAAATTTGGAGGGAGTCAAAAGTTATACACAGATTTTTAACTATGCAGGGGGGTTGGTGCCCAAACCCCAGGGTTGTTGAAGGGTCAAAGTTACAAAGTGGTAACAAAGGGTTAAGTTACAAAGTGACTTAAATAAAAATTTTCCACCCAAAATTGTTCAGTATGATTGCAAATATATAACAACATATGTTTATTTTTAAAACAAACACTACTTGGATGTTTGTTTTGGTCTCTGTACTTCTTTTTTTAATTTTTTTAATCTTTATTTTTGAGAGAGAGAGAGACAAAGTGCGAGCGGGGGAGGAACAGAGAGAGGGAGACACAGAATCTGAAGCAGGCTCCAGGCTCTGAGCTGTCAGCACAGAGCCTGATGCAGGGCTCGAACCCACTAACCGTGAGATCATGACCTGAGCTGAAGTCGGACGCTTAACTGACTGAGCCACCCAGGCGCCCCTGGTCTCTGTACTTAATGTTATGAGACATGTTACCTCACATAGTCTCCCAGCTGCCTAGTGGAATAGTTAGTATTTGCCCCTTTTACAGATGACAAAACAGAGGTTCACAGTTGTTCAGTGAAGCCTCGCATCCAGGAAGTCAGAGCCAAGACATGAACTCCAGACTTGATGCTCTCTCTACTGTATCATGTGGGATCAAGACTAGAGAAGGGGACTGTCTGTAATACTACTTCTCGAAGACTTTCTTTTCTGTTGTCATTAGAAATTTCTAAAGGAAGGAAGTGTTGGCACCAACAGCTCATGCGGAGGGTGAGGATCAGGGAGATGGCAATTCATCAGATGCTTTGCTCTCTTCTCCAGGATGACATAGAAGCATATCGGACCCAGAACCGCTTCCTAAACTCCGAGATCCACCAAGTCACAAAGATCTGGAGAAGGGTGGCTGAGAAGGAGAGGGCCCTCCTGATGAAGGTAAGAGGCAGAGTCCGTCTACGTGCCCAGTCACCCTTCAGTCCCTTACCTTCTCAGCCCTGTATCGCTCTGTCCTTATCACCTGCCTGCCCTGCCTCTGGACTGTGCCATTTACAAACTGCCTTTCTGCCTCAGGCATCTGTGCTCTGATTGCTGCGTCTGATCACAGAAGTACAGAGGAAGGGACAGGCGGCCATTGTCATACCTCCCCTCCGGGTTAGAGTAACTGCCAGAATATTCAAAGGGCTGCCCCACTTCATTTTTCTCTTTTCCCCTTGTGGGAGCTAGAGCTTGAAGACTGGACATTCAAACACAACTGCATAGGTGAGGAAATTAGAAAGTGGCCATGCACACCCAGGGAAAGACTCAGAAAAGAGATGACCTCTCTTGGCCCAGAGACAGCCTATAACAGCCAAAGAACAAAAACAATTTTTTCTTAAATTGGGAGAATCTGATTCCACTACTACCACATTATTAGATTCAGATGTCTAGTTTTCAACATAATAATCACAAGGCGTACAAAGATATATAAAAGTATGGCCCATTCAAAGGAAAAACATAAATTAGTAGAAACTGCCCTTGACAAAGACCTGATGCTAGAGAATACTAGACAAAGATTTTGAAACAGTTGTCTTAAAGATGTTCAGAGAACTAAGGGAAGATGTAGAGAGTCAAGAAAGCAATGTATGAAGAAAACAGAAATATCAATAAAGAGATAGAAAACCTACAAAGAAATCAAGAAGAAATTCTGGAATTGAAAAGAACAATACCCAAAAGAAAAATCCACCAGAGGGATTCAGAGGTAGATTCAAGCAGGCAGAAGGAATCAGTGGACTTGAAAATAGGATAGTGAAAATTATTAAGTCTGAGAAACAGAAAGAAAAAAAGATGGAAGAAAAGTGAACAGAGCCTAAGTGATGTGTGAGACACCATTAAGCAGACCAACATACCCATTATAGTAGGGGAGTCCCAGAAGGAGAAGAGAGAGAGAGAGGGGCAGAGAGAATATGTGAATAAAGGCTGAAAATTTCCCAAATTTGATAAAAGACATGAATAAAAATGTCCAAGAAGCTCAACAAACATCAAGTAAAATAAATTCAAAGAGATCTACACTGAGACACATCACTATCAATCTTTTGAATGCCAAATACAAAGCGACTGCTTGCAAGCAGAAAGAGAAGTAACTCATCACATACAAGGAATCCTCAAGAAGATTATGAGCAGATTTCTCATCAGAAACCTTGGAGGCCAAAATGCTAAAAACAAAGACAAACAAAAAGCAAAGCAAAAGAATTTGTATCTGGCAAAACCTTCTTCCAAAAATGAGGGAGAAATTAAGAGAAATTCAGAGAAACGAAAGTTGAGAAACTTCATTCCCACTAGATCTGCCCACAAGAAGTACTTGCACAGTCCTGCGGGGTGCAATGGAGGTACACTGGGCAGTAACTCAGAGGTGTTTGAAGGTATACAAATCTCAGTAGAGGTAAATACATGGGCAATTATAAAACCTAGTATTATGGTAAAAATGGTTTATAATTCCACTTTTGTTTTCTATATGATTTAAGAGACTAATACATTTTTTTAATGATTAATCTAAAAGCTAGTATTATTACAACTTTGGTTTATAACTCCACATTTTGTTTTCTACCTAATTTTGCATTTAAAAGAATCATTACGTTATGTTTTGGGGCTCATGATGTATAAAGATGTAATTTTGTGACATCAACAACCAAAAGGGTAGGGATGGAACTATAAAGGAACAGAGTTTCTGCATGTTATTGAAGTTAAGCTGATATAAATTCAAATTAGAATGTTATAACTTTAGAATTTTAAATTAATCCCCATGGTAACCACAAAGAAAGAAGCTATAGAATATACACAAAAGGAAACAGAACAGGAATTTAAACATTTCACCACAAAAAAACACAGTAATGCAGGAAACAAGGGACAAAAATGGTATAAGTCAGCAAATAAATAGCAAAAGGACAGACATCCCTTATCAATAATTACTTTAAATGTAAATGGGTTAAACTCTCCAATTAAAAGAGTTTGACAAAATGGATAAAAAAAAAGATCCAACTATATACTGTGTACAGGAGACTCGCTTTATATTCAGAGACACAAATAGATTGAAAATGAAAGGTTGGGAAAAGATATTCCATGAAATAATAACCAACAGAGAGCAGGGTGGCTTTGCTAATATCAGACTGGAGTGACTTTAAAGTTTTTAAAGTTACGAGAGACCAAGAAAGACATTATATGTTAATAAAAGGTTCAAGACAGTGAGAAGATACAGCAATTATAAACATTTATATACCTGATAACAGACCAGCAAACTATAGGAACCAAAAATGACAGAACCGAAGGGAGAAATAGATAATTCTACAGTAATAGTTGTAAACTTTAGTACCCCACTCTCAGTAATGGGTAAAAGAACCAGACAGATGATAAGTAAGGAACTAGTGGCCTTGAACAACACAATACACCAACTAGATCTAACAGGTATAACACAGAACACTCTACCCAGCGACAACAGCACACGCATTCTCATTTTCCAGGACAAACCATATGTTAGGCCACAAATTATAGCTCAGTAGATTTAAAGAGACAGGTATCTTCTCCAACTGGAATGGGATGAAGCTAGAAACCAAAAACAGAAGTCAAACTGGAAAATTCACAAACTTGTAGAAATTAAGCAACATACTTTGAAACAATGAATCAAAGAAGAAATTACAAGGAAAACTCGAAAATACTTAAAGGCAAATGGAAAAGAAGACATGTCAAAACTTAGGGGGCACAGCAAAAGCCATGCTGAAGAAGAAATTTTTTTTTATGTTTATTTTTGAGAGCAAGAGAGACAGAGCATGAGCAGGGAGGGGCAGAGAGAGAGTGAGACAGAATCCAAAGCAGACTCCAGGCTCTGAGCTGAGGAGGGAATTTATAGCTATAAACACTTTCTTTAAAAAACAAGAAAGATCTCAAATCAACAGCCTAACTTTACAACTTGAGGAACTAGAAGAACTAAACCCAAGCTGGCTGATAGGAGAAAATAATAAAGATTAGAGCAGAAATAAATGAAATAGATAACAGAAAAGTAATAGAGAAAATCAATGAAACCAAAAGTGATTTTTTTGAAAAGATGAACAAAATTGACAAACCTTGAGCTAAGTGAACTAAGGAAAAAAGAAAACTCAAAATCAGAAATGGAAGTGGGAACATTACTACTGATTTTACAGAAATAAAAAGGATTATAAGAGTACTATGAACAGGGGCGCCTGGGTGGCTCGGTTGGTTAAGCATGTGACTTCAGCTCAGGTCATGATTTCACAGCTCATGGGTTTGAGCCCCGCGCTAGGCTCTGTGCTGACAGCTCAGAGCTTGGAGCCTGCTTCGGATTCTGTGTCTTCCTCTCAGCTCCTCCCCCACTCATGCTCTCATGCTCGCTCGCTCTCTCGCTCTCTCTCTCAAAAATAAACATTAAAAAATTTTTTAATAAAAAAATAAAAATAAATTTTTAAAAAAGTACTATGAACAGTTGTATACCAACAAATTGAATCACCAAATGAAATGGACAAATCCCTGGAAACATAAAGCCTACCAAGACTAAATCATGAAGAAATAGAAAACATGAATGGCCTGTATAACTAGTAAGGAGACTGAGTTAGCAATCAGAAATCTCTCAACAAAGAAAAGCCCTGGACCTGATGGCTTTACTGATGGATTCTAATGAACATTTAAAGAAGAACTAACAAAAGGCCTTCTAAGACTTTTCAAAGAGGGTGTGTGCAGACTAGTGAGGATCAAACACAATCAAGATGCAGTTGGGCACACAGGATTCTTTGGGGCCCAAAGGAGGAAAGAAAGTCAGGGAGGACTTCCTGATGGAGGTGCCTTCTTGAGCTGAGTCCTAAAAGTGAGTTGGTGTTATCCAAGCAAACAGTGGAGAAAGGCCTTCCAAGAAAAGAGACAGCATGGTCAAGACCTATGGATTGAGAGGAAGGGGAAAGGTGAGAAAGGAGACGTGAGGCTGAAGGGGGGAAATGTTGGGACGTTCTCTGAGGAAACTCAGTTGTAGAAGGGTTTTGAGTGGGGCAGTTGGGGGTGGGGGGGGTGATGCTCAATCAGACTTATGTTTTGAGAAAGCCAGGGGCTCATTGGGCTTACAGAGGTGGGCTGGAGAGCAGGAGATTCGGGGGTCTCAGAAGTGCCTGAGAAGACTACTGGGAGGGGACTCGGGAAGCAGTCTTGCAGGCAGAGGGACATGGAAGTGGGAGCCGCCTGGGTTGGGGAGGAGGGCAGGCTCACCCGATGGCCTGGAGTTGGTGCTTAGCCAACGTTTGGAGACGGTAATCTGAGCAGAGGTGCAGCAGATGGGCACCCTTGGCCAGGAAGCTCCCACTCTGCCACCCCAGGATGAAACAGGAGCCAGGCTGGCCCAGAGGTCACAGCGATACTATGAGGCCGATTTTTCCTGTCCAGCTTACAAAGAAGGAAAATGGGCCTAGGAAAGTGACGAGACTTGTTCAGAACACTCAGTTTGTGTAAATAGAAATACACAAGTTCAAGACGGGCAGGGAGGGGCAGGGAGCGTGCAGGAAGGCCACCGATGGGAGAGAATGATGCGTAGCAGGAATGGAAGGAGCCAGTGTTGTGGCAGCAGGAGGCCCAAGGGCAGTGTCCGGAGCCTCATGGCCATCTCCTGGGTGCTGGTCAGTAATACCACCTGCAGAGAACTGCTCTAGGCTAGGTGCCCTGAGAGGGACTTTACACACATCAGCTCATGTAATCCTCACCAGAATCCGTATTATTTCCATTGGTTAAATGAACAAGCTAGGGCACAGAGCGGTTAAGTAACTTGCCTTACCTCACCCAGCCAGCAGTGGCCGAACCAGGATGGGACTGCAGGCTGTGCAAGAACCTGCACTGCCCCTGTCCACCTTTCCTCTCTTTCTTCTGAATCCAGCCCAGCCCTGTACGAGAGCCCTGGGCCTGGCTCTCTTGCCTGACGCCTTCACTGCCTTGCTATAAACCCTTGGGTTTGGGGCCCATCTCCTTTCCCTTATACGATGGGCTGGGGGGTGGGGAGGGGATGCAAGATGAGATGGGAGAAGAGCTTTGCTGCCTGTAGCTGCTCAGGCCTCTAGGGTGGCCCAAGCCCAACCAGGTGGCCTGACAGCCCCACCCCTCCCTCCACAGTGTGCCTACCTCCAAGCCAAGAACTGCCAGGTAGAGAGCAAGTACCTGGCGGGGCTGCGGAGGCTGCAGGAGACCATGGGGAGCGAGGCCAATGACTGCTCAGAGCTGCTGAGGCAGCTCATCCAGGAGGCACTGCAGTGGGAGGCCAGGGAGGCCTCGGCAGAAGGCGTGGAGCTGAGCCCTATCAGGTGAGCCCCGCAGGCAGCAAGGGAAGGTCTTGGTCTGCCTGACCTGGGGAGCCCCAGCTGCTCTGCTGCTGGTTCCTGCTGACCGTGTACGAGCACTGTGCATCCCTTACTTTCTCGTATCTTCAGGTATTGAGCATGTGGTTGCGACGAGCCCCCTCTTACGGCTAAGGTGGTATCACTTACACTTACACCTCAGCTGTAAGACGAGGTGGCGTAGGCTCAGAGGAGGCAGCCCCTTCCCCAAGGCCATGCAGCATACTAGTGCAGCTGACCTGGGTCTGCCTCTGAAGCTCTGTTTTCTCCACTTCTCCAGGCTCCCAGAGATACTTGTCAGAGAGGGGAGGAGGAGAGACAAGCCAGCTGCCTTCCCCAAACAAAGCCCTTGCTGAGCCCAGTGGACATGGGCAGTTAAATATAACAGAAGGGGCTGTGGCTGGGGTCCAAAGACCCCCGAGGCTGGGAGGCTCGGTGGAAGGAGCCCAGGCTTTGGAGCCACCCCTGGCCGTGTCACCATGTGACCTTGGACAAGTCACTTTACCTTTCTGGGCCACATATACAGCCTCCATCAGATGTGGGCTAAGATTGCTGCTTTGCAGGATCAGTAGGACCAAATGAGACCGCACATGCAGAGCACACAGGGCAAATAAATGTTAGATCAATGAAAAGCTATGTGGAATGGATCCCCAGCTCACCCATCTTGCTTGTCAGTGATGCTGTCTGTTCCCCATCCATCCTTGGGCTTACTGTCTTGTGGGAGTGGGATTCTATATCAGCAGTGCAGGACTCCTTGAGCCTAAGGCCTCATGGGGTAAGAAGAGGGTTCTTTATATCTGCACAGAATCCACTTACTATGCACTTACTATGTCCCAGACACTGTCTAGGCCCCCAGCATTTTACAACAGGGGATGTCAATGTCAATGGGTCTCCATGGGGCAGAGCAGGAATTATACCCCTTGTACAGATGAGCAAACTGAAGTTCGGAGAACTGAAGTCACCTGCCCAAAGCTGCATGGCTAACCCGCAGTGAAGCCCCGGCAAGAACCTTGCCTGGGGTCCAGCCCCTGCCCACTGCCCCTTCTCCGGGGAAGGACTCTGCAAGGTGTTGCTAACGTGCATTTTTGCTGGCAGCGAGTATGACGAGTATGGCTTCCTGACGGTGCCCAACTACGAGATGGAAGACCTGAAGCTGCTGGCCAAGATCCAGGCACTAGAGGTGCACTCCCACCACCTGCTGGCCCATGAGGCTGTGGAGCGGCCGCTACGGGAGCGTTGGGCTGCCCTTGGTGATCTCACGCCCTCGGTCGAGCTCAAGCAGCTGCTGCGGGCAGGTGTGCCCCGAGAGCACCGGCCGCGTGTCTGGAGGTGGCTGGTCCACCTCCGCGTCCAGCACCTGTGGAGCCCCGGCCGCTACCAGGAGCTGCTGAGCCGGGGTCAGGTTCACGAACACCCTGCAGCCCGCCAAATTGAGCTGGACCTGAACCGCACCTTCCCCAACAACAAGCACTTCACCTGCCCCGCCTCCAGCTACCCCGACAAGCTACGCCGGGTGCTGCTGGCCTTCTCCTGGCAAAACCCCACAATCGGCTACTGCCAGGGCCTCAACAGGTGAGCATCATGGCTCTAGTGAGGACACAGCCCTTGTTCTCTAGAGCACCTCTCTGTCTCTTTGGAGTCTCCCAGGAACATGGAGAGGGGAGCCCAGGAGGCTTGATTCCCACTGTACAGATGAGGACAATATGGACATGTTCAAGATGGGGACAAGGACAGGTTCAAGACCACAGTAGCTCCTCATGCCGTGCTCTCTGCTTTGATCCGTGCTCAGGGTGGGGCCACCCATGTAGAAAGCATCGCAAATGGTCTCCTGGGATTTTGTAGTGTGCACAGCTCAGCTCACACATTGCAGAACTGTGGGTCAAGGCTCATTTGCTTCAGACAAAATCCATTCAGAGGAACCCAAGAGAAAGAGAATTTGTAAATGTTACAGGGAAGCTCCTAACAACCAGGAAAAGAAAAGAGAGGACGAGACCCCATGGTCATTAGAAACCGCGGCATCTCCTGTCTCTAGCAGGGCCACAGCACCACACAACCCCAGGGGTGCCAATCGCACCGTAGTCCATGGGGCCAGGTCCCGACACTGTGCAGCACCACACCCTACTCTTCTGCAGCCTTTACGGGGCCTCACAGTCTCTGGACTCTCTTGCTTTCAGCAGACCAGCCTCGGTCCATCATTCTTTGGACATTTAAGGCCCATTGAGGCTGTTCAGAACAGAGAACTCAGTCCCTGAGTCTGGAGCTTTGTCAGCAAGTCATCCCACTTGGCGATACCCTCTTGCGATACCCTCTTGCCGCAGGCCTAAATTCCCAAAGGAAAGAATGCAGCCGGGCCAGCCTGGAGTCAGTTCTGCTTCTGGTGCAACAGCAGGAGATAAGGGATTGGGGGTGGAGGGGGGGGGGGTGCTGACTGGTAGGGCTGCCCCCTTCAGGACTGTGGAGGAATCTCATGGATGCCCTTAGCTATCCCGATAGAGGTTATGTAATCTCAGATATTTCCCAAAGCAAGTTTTGACTCTATTTATTTTTAAAGTTTTTTTTTAAGGTTTATTTTTGAGAGACAGAGAGAGAGAGAGAGAGAGAGAGACAGTGTGAGTGGGGGAGGGACACAGAGAGGGGGACAGAGGATTCGAAGCGGGCTCTGCACTGACAGCAGAGAGTCCAGTGTGGGGCTGGCACTCACGAACTGTGAGATCACGACCTGAGCCAAAGTCAAAAACTCAATGGACGGAGCCACACAGGCACCCCTTTGACTCAATTTAATTTAAACACGCATACACTGGAGCAAAATTTACATAAGACCTTCTGGTGTTTTTTTCAAAAGAGGTGGTGTGTGACATTTCTTTAACACAGAATAAACAGTCACAGCATCCCTACTCAAATTTGAATGGTTCCTAAGGGTAGATATTTTTGATACTTGATTTCCAGCCTAAATTGGGTGAAATTGAGCATATATACATGTTCAGTTACTGGGAATTCAGAGTTAAACCACAGCACAGCTAATCTGCGCTGAAGGGGCGGGGGAAATCCTATAGTGGGAAGGATCTTGAGATAAACCTAGAAGGAAAGAAACTGTTCCCTGTGTGGATGGAGGCAGCACAAAGGCTGTGGAGGGGTATGTAGGAATAACAGATGGAGAAGGAGGTGACACCCAAGAATATTTCTTTAATTCTTTCTCTGAATACTTTTTTTTCTTACTGATAGTTAGTGTTTAGGCACACATCCATATTATTGCTTAAAATCGAAAGTTATTTGTAATGGGAAGAGCCCCTTTCATACGTGGAGAGTGCGGCCCTTAAACCCCACCTTGCAGGCCCCTTTCACTTGTCTGACTGCCACCATCTAGTGGCAACTGATAGAACTGCATGCATGGTGTCAAAAGAGGACACACCCTGCTTCTATGCAACAAATCAACCTGTTTAGAGGGTGACAGGTATCATGGTAATAATACACTGCAGATTTAGGGCAAAAACGTTAAAGCTATTTCCCTTTAGAACATAAATGGAGTGCTTTAAAAGTAGCTGTTTCCCACATCACCATGCTACTTCCTTTGCAGACCCACTTGAGCCTGAAGGCCTTAAGTCGGAGTCTGGTTGTAGCCCTGAGCACTTGGTGGGTCCTAATTGGTACCAACAGCCTCTCATTACTGATCTTTTAATGTGTAGAGAGATCTAAGCTGGTGCCAGCAGCCAGCTCCTGGACTGAGCGCGTCCTGAGGCTCCAGTGGAATGGGGTAGGGTGGAGAGAACACCAGGCTGGGACTTTGGGAGCCGCTCTACCACCAGCTGACTGACCCTGAGCAAGTCATTTCTCCTTTCCAGGACTCGGGTCTTCCCATCTCTGCAATAAGTTTATCTAGACCCAGGATGACCAGTAGGAAGCATCTGTCTAGAGCCTTCTCTGGTGAGAGTTTCTGAGGCAGCCTCCAGAGTCAGTGGGAAAGAGAACAATGATGAATTAGTTATGTCTGCCCTGGGCATAGACAAAGGGAATGTTGTCATGATTGATTAGTTATGTCTGCTCTGGGCATAGACTAAAGAGTGGTGGCCAGTGTTTCACACGTTTGCTATCCCTGAACTAAATGACCTCAGAAGGCACCCTTTCCCCAGCTCTGAGAGGGCAGAGCTTCCTATTTCCAAAAAGACCTTTGACTCTTCTCTTCATCCACTCAGCTTAGACTCAGGAGGATTTGTACAGATGGTTTAGCCAGAGTGAAAAGAAATTCCTTCCCAATCTATTGGGGAGAGAAAAGGGGTTTCTTTTTTCTTTTGAGAATTGACCTTATTTCTCTAAACAATATGAACCTCAGAAGAGGTTGGAGGTCATGAATCCAATCTTGTAAGAGCTCAGAGAAGGATAAATAGCTAGACAATGAAATGTGTTTTTTAAGCCCATCAAGTGTGTGAGGCTTCATGATGCTGTAAGGTGGCATCTCCCTAAGGGTGTTCAGTGGGTGCACTGTACAAAAGGGGCTCCACAGCCCCAATGGACAGTCCTGGGCTAGGGTCACATGGGGTTTTGTCACTGCAGAATTTCTAAGAGGCTTTTACTAAGATGTTGTGTATCATTGGCCTCTAAAAAGGGGCTAGAGTATGCAGCATTTCCCAAACATCTTTGAATTTGGGACCTTGTGTTCACCTAGCATCTTGAGAGACCATTGCATCTTGGAAAATGTATTCCTGGATTGGCCCTGGGTGAGACCTGCCAGGAAGGATGGGAGAGGTAGAGAAAACAATACTTCTTCCAGGCTGACATCCCTGCTCAGCACTGTGGACTTTTTCCTTTCTTCCCATGATCTCATTAGAGCTTCATGGTAACTTTAGGGGGAGGGGAAGCAAATGAGAGAAAGAATTTTGTGTAATGAGCACCTGCTATATGCCAGACGGTTAGCAAGACACTGTAATTCTGTCTTCTTGCTCAAAATGCCTCACAGCCCTAGGAGGTAGAGATTGTTAATCCCACTTTACAGATGATCAAAGTAAGGCTCAGAGAGGTTAGTTAGCACACTTGCCAAGGTCTCAAAGCCTGTGGATATTAAGATAAGGATAACTAACATTCATAAAGTGCTCCACTACATGTCAGGTGCTATGCTGGGCATTCATCTCTTGTTAACATCATTCACCCTCGTAATAGTCCTGTGATTATTATGAAGAGGTTGAGGCTCAAAGAGGTTTAGGAACTTGCTTCCAGCAAGGAAGCAGCAGGTGCAGAATCACACCTAGGCAACAGGACTCCAGAGCCCCTCCCTAGAGACTCAGATCTCCCCATTGCTCTGGAAATCCCTGTGTAGTCCCCAAAAGCAAGTTCCTCTCACCCCAGGTGCCAGAACACTAGACTGGTTAGGGTTAGACACGACAACCCCCTGGGATCCGGGAAGCAACCTCTGCCACCCTCTGCCTGGCTGTGACTTCTGCATATCACCCTAGGCCTCCTTTCTTCCCCTTCCAGGCTAGCGGCCATTGCTCTGCTGGTCCTGGAGGAAGAGGAGTGTGCCTTCTGGTGCCTGGTGGCCATTGTGGAGACCATCATGCCAGCTGACTACTACAGCAAGACACTCACATCATCCCAGGTGAGCAGAGCAGGGGCAGACGGGACTTGGAGGCCACACAGGTTGGTGCTCCTTGAGTGGTTCCTTCAAGCCAGTGAATCAGAAAAATCAGGAACCTCTCAGGCCTCCATTTCTCCCTCTGTACAGGGGCCAGTAAGCCCTCCCTGGGACTCCTGGGAGGCTCTGGTGAGGTGATGGCCTTTAGAGTTGTTGGGGCCCTGCCCACGGGACAGACTTGTTATTCCAGTGGTGACACGATGTTACTAGGAAGGGTTAGTCTGTCTTTTTCTTTCTTTCTTTCTTTCTTTCTTTCTTTCTTTCTTTCTTTCTTTCCTTCCTCCCTCCCTCCCTCCCTCCCTCCCTCCCTCCCTCCCTTCCTCCCTCCCTTCCTCCCTCCCTTCCTCCCTTCCTTCTTTCTTGAAGTCCCCTTCAAGCTCTCTGCTTTGCCATCCCTGGCATATTGCTCTCAGCCCCCTGCTCATGGTCACAAGATGGCTGTACCCTCGTGGTCACAAGACAGCCACACCACCTCTGGCACTGAAGCCATGGTCCAGCTCTGGAAGAAGCAGAGGGTGGAAGGCAAGGGCTGTCTCCCCTACAAACAGCTCCTGCCCAGCAGTTGCTGGTTATACCTTATTGGTCAGAACTCTATCACAAGGCACCGCTTGCCGCAAGGCAGGCTGGGAAATGTTCCATATTTTATTTTCATGTTTTAACACCTCTGAAATCAAGGTGTGTTGTGTAACCAGTGTGCTGTGGTGGGGTTGTTGGAGGGTTTCTCTCTCTCTCTCTCTCTCTCTCTCTCTCTCTGTATAGAAAATTTCAAATGCAAAAACCTCACTTTGCTCCACTGTCTCATGAAATGTAAAAGTTAAAAAAAAAGAAAAGAAAATTTCGAATGTACAACAAATAGAGAAAATAGTATATGAACCTCCATGTATCTATGACCTAGTTTGAATAATTATCAACACAGGCACCCACGTGCTGTTCCGTCTCTACTCCCACCCATCCCCGGTGAGACAAATCCCAGACGTCACATCCGTTGATCTAGGAGTCCTTCAGGTTCAGTGGCTCCTTAGGCTCAGTGAGTTACCTGAGGTCTGGAGCTGGATGCACCGAGCACCTTGTGTGTCAGACTTCAAATGGATGTCGCGTTGAGGCCAATACAAGCCTGAACTGCTTGGCCTCAGGTTCAGGAGGGCTTCAGGTTTACTGGCCAAGAACATAGCCCACAGAGACCTCCGCGTCAAAGCCCAGCGCTCCAGCTCGGAAGACTGCCTGCCTGTGCTGGGAGCAGCAGAGCGGTGTGCCGCGTGCCCGTCTCCTGGCCACGGAGGGCTCCGGCCCGTCCAGGCACTCGCGCCTCCGGGCCGGTGGGGGGTGACTCCACGACTGTGTGTGGACTGGCTCTCTAGGGAGGGCGGCGGCCCCTTCCCTAGGGAGGCGGCCAACGAGCCCTGTCTCCCGGCTCCCAGGTGGACCAGCGGGTGCTCCAGGACCTACTTTCGGAGAAGCTGCCCAGGCTGATGGCTCACCTGGCGCAGCACCGCGTGGATCTCTCCTTCATCACCTTCAACTGGTTCCTCGTGGTCTTTGCAGACAGTCTCATCAGCAACATCCTTCTCCGGGTCTGGGACGCCTTCCTGTATGAGGGCATCAAGGTGGGGCGCTGCCAGGAGTGAGCAGGACAGTCCCGAGCAAGGCCCTCTTGGGCTCAGTTCCACCCCCGGAGAATGGGAAGACGGTGCTCCCCTGTTAGGGCTGTTGAGGACCCCTCGTGGGAGCATGGCTTTGTAAACTAAAGTGTTTTGCACACGTGAGGAGAAGAGAAGTTGGGGGGATTTCCTTTCCCTAGGGAGGAGGCACGACCATGATCCCGGAGGCCCATCCCTATTCCATCCACTGCCCATCCAGTCATGTGGGCCCCCCCTTCTCTCCCCCCCATATTTGGGTGTGGTCCCAGCTTTGCTCCTCACGTTTCTAGGAGACCCTAGGCAGGCCCTCCCCACGCCCCACCCCAGTGTCCCCATGCTGGTTGATGACCTACCACACCGCAGATTACAGAGCACCTTTGGATCTGTTAGTCCAGTCAATTCCTGCTGATGCCCCATGTAGAGACAGTATCACCCCCCTCAGGTCCAACAGGGTAGCAGCTCACCCAGGGTCCCGGGACAAGTCAGGACAGAGCCAGGACTCCGTCTCCGTCCCCGGATTCCAAGCTGTGCTCTCTCCCCTTGGGGTCTCCAGTCTGCCCACCCCCTTTGGCCTCCCTGCACACATGTTGCCTCCAGGCTTTCAACCCTGAAGCCTGTCCTGGGAGCCCCACACTGTCTGGGTGTGTGGGTTCTCCTCCCCCTGGGGATTACCTTCCTGGCCCCCCCCCCGTGCCCCACCTGAGCCCCCCGCTTTGCCCCCAGGTGGTATTCCGCTATGCCTTGGCCATTTTCAAGTACAACGAGGAGGAGATCCTGAGGCTGCATGATGGCCTAGAGATCTACCAGTACCTGCGCTTCTTCACCAAGACCATTTGCAACAGCCAGTGAGAACCCTTTTCTGCCCCCACCCCTGCGGGTCCAGCAGTCCTCCCACCCTCACATGCCCCCAGGACACATAGCAGAGGGTATGCTGGTGTTTGCTGAGTGCCGATTCGTTAGGGCTGCTGATGCTCCATTACGGCTTAGAAATCTTTAGGGACGTTCCACTGCCTCAGGGGTCTGTCTGCCCCTTAACATGGCATTCAAAGCCTCCGTGCAATTTCACTTCCTTCCCACCTTTTCCTGCCCCTAATACTTGCCATGCCCTACAATCCTGCCAAACAGAATTATTTGAGTTCCTAGGACAACAGCCACCTCCGGGCTTTTTGGTCTTGCAGTTTCTTCTGCTTAGAATGTCTTCCTGCCACCTGCACCACCACCACATTTGCCTGGCCAACTTCTACTCATTCTTCAAAACTCAGCTCACATGTCACCTCTTCCAAGAAGCCTTCCTTGACCAACCTTTCCTTACTGGGTTAGAGCTCCCATAGTCCTAAGCTTTCTCCTGCCTCAGTACACATCACTCTGGGTAGAAGTTGGCTTCTTATTCACTGTTTCCTTCCTGGAAGGTGAGCTCCCTGCAGGCGGGGGCCAGGGCCTCAGCCACGTGGACAGAATGAATGCCAGGGTGCCTGGGAAGGCCGGGTGAATGTAGGCCCAGTGGGGCGCTGGGCTCTGGGCTGACTGTGCTCTCCCCCACAGGAAGCTGATGAACATCGCCTTCAACGACATGAACCCTTTTCCTATGAAACAGCTGCGGCAGCTGCGGACGGCCCACCGGGAGCGGCTGGAGCCTGAGCTGCGTGAGCTGGAGCGGCTGAAGGCCGAGTACCTGGAGACTCGGAACTCACAAGCCCCAGCGGTGCCGGAGGACTGCGCCAGTGAGGACGAGGTGGAGGGCGAGGCCTGACTTGGCCACCTGCCCTCCCCAAAGCCCTTTTTCCCTCTTGGCTGGCAGGCCCCCAGGAGGATGGATGGCCATGGAGTGGTGGTCCAGCCCGTGAGCCCCATCACCACGTCGTGCTGGGCAAGTCCCTTCCCCTCTCTGGGCCTCGGTCTCCCCAACAGAACATTGTCTGCTGGGAAGCCTTTGGTTGGGTCATCCCCTCATGAGCACATACCCAGGGATGCCAGCCCTTTCTCGCTTCTTCCACAGAGCACTTTAGCACATAGACGAGCAAGAATGCTGTCTTCTAGGGTAACCTTGAACATTCCTTAAATTTTATCTATATAAAACAATATAAACATTAGAATTAATTGACAAGCTTTGGAAGCTTAATGATTCCCAGTAACCGACTTCCTGGCTGGGCCCAGGTCTCCAGGGTGTCCCATCACTAGGGCCTACCCGGCGTGGGACATCCGTGGATTCTGTTTCCTTGGATGTCTCTGCAGGGTCAGCCCCCCTCCTGGGTCCCTGAGGAGCTAGAGTCCTATGCATGCAGGGTGTGTCTTCCTGGGTGACAGTGCCTCCCCAGTGTTGGTTAGGCGTCTGTCCCAGGCCCAGCTCCCATCTACCAAGGCCTTTTTCCTGAGCCCTGCACCTGTGGTCTCCTCTCCATTCACAGCCCGTTTTGAGAGAAGAGGTTCCCAGGGAAAACCCCTGCCTGTACCAAAAGGAAGTTGGTGTGGGTGTTGGGCAGAGAACCCTGGGTCAGGCACCCAACGGCTGGCTTCCCTCTACCAACTTCACAGGCCCAGGTGAGGAAGAGGTGTTGAGAGGGACATAGCTATAGCCTGTCACCAAGTCAGGGCTGTCTCTTCTGGCACCCACTGCATGCAGGAACTCAGTTTCAGTTCTTCTGGGTTCTTCCGGGCCCTTCCTCAGCAGTCCGCCACCTCCCCCATTCCCCTCAAGGCAGGGAGTCAAGGCTGTATAAGTGATTTGGGCAGCTCATTTCTCAACAAACCCTTCACTGTGTCAGTACAGGCTCAAGCTGGGCAGTCTCCGGCAGGAAGGAGTGGGGGTGGGGGGGCGGGTGTGTGGTTCTCCAGCAGGAAACTTCCAGCTCTGATCAGAGGTTCCTGTCACTGGGGACCAGGAACCGGCCTGCTCACCCACAAGTGTGAACTTAGAGGGACTGGTGCACCAGGCACCCAGTTCACCCACACCGTGTACACAGCTCTGGGGAAGAGGCACTCAGAGTTATTTCCTCCCACATGACATGGGCTACTAGCTGACCCCAGGGCCCCGGGTTTCCCATTAACACTCCACATAGTGTCTTGATAACCTTCCTCATTTTTGCTGAACTTTTACCTCTGCTGAGATCCTTTCACCACCAAAGGGCATCTGTGAGGCGTGATGGTGGCCGGCGGGGGTCCTAGCTGCACCCCCAACAGGCTGGGTGCTCTACCCTTTAAGGGCTATCACTGGGGAGACAAGGGGTCTAGCCTCTCAGAGCTCCCAGGAGATGAGCTGGTGCCTGGCAAGAGTAAAGCACCACCAGCAGCAGGGAGTTGCCTTTTTATAGAAAAACTACCCAGAGGGCTTCAAAAAGGCCCAAGGCTCCAGGAAAGGCCCAGCTGATCCTTCAGCTCCAGCCCTGAAATTCAAATTCCCTCCCCAGCCGGGGAGGAGGGGGGGTGGGGGGGTGGGGAACAATCCCTGATCAGACAGGGGCTGTCTGGTAAATGGCACACCCCTTTCCCTTCTTCCCTTCCTATCTCTCCCCTGCTTCCTCTGCCTCTTTGCTCTCCCTCCCCTCTCCTCCCTCCTCCCTCCTCTTTCCCCTCCTCCTTCTGCCTGTTCTCATCCTTCTTCCTTTGTCCCCTCTTCTCCCTTCCTCCTCTTCCCTCCCCACCCCCAGGCAGAGAAGCTCTGCTCAGAGCTGAGCACCACACCTTGCCCCTCCTGGGCTGGGGGAAGGCAGGTGCTTTGCCATTGACCCAGCACTGTAACCTCTGGTTTACACCACAGAATCACCTAAGCAGCTTTTAAAGAATATTGGTGCCAGGCCGACACAGAGCCTTTTGTGGGGCCTGGGCGTTCTGATACACCAGGAGGGTTGGAGATCACAGGACCGACTCTGGTCCGGCCTCCTCCAGCCCTAAAATGAGATGCTGGAGCCAGGAATGAGAACTGCCTGTCCTGGAGCATTGCTCACCCCAGGCCAAACTCAGTTTAGGAATAAGGAGATGAAGCTTCAGAGGAGTTAACTAACTTGCCCAAAGTCACACAGCTGCTAAGTGTTAAGTCATGCTCAAGCCTTCGAGGTGCTAACTGTAAGACTAGGGAGGGTTAGTTCCAGCTCACCTCAATGTCCCTGGAGCCTAGAACACAGAAGGATTCAGTGGAATGAGGGGGCCTGGCCTATAGCTCCCTGAGTGATGTAGGGCCTTGTGGGATAGCTCCAGGCAAAGGAGGATGGAAGGAAGAAACTTCTACCTGACAGGGAGGCTCTAACAGGGACTGGTGGAGATGGGGGTGTGTGGGGGGGTGTGACACCTCGAGAAGGGCTGTGGCTGCTGCTGCTGTCTTCCCTCCCTCCCCCCTTCTTCCTAAAGAGCGTTTGGGGCCCACCCCTGGTGTCAGATTCCTGGCCTCGCACCACAGCTGTCGCCCCCCCATCCCCAGGGGCTGCTGCCTTCTAGGGCTGGAGGATCTGATCCCTCACAGCCCCACCTTCCTACCCCAGGGGATGGGACCTCTCCACTCAAAGCAGACACTAGGCCCCAAGCATTGTGTAGAGGAGGGGATAGGAGTTACTCAGGGAACCTCCCTGGAGCAATATCGCCAAGAATAAAGGGTCTCCTCAAAGGAGAAGGAAGGGCCTGGAGGGCTGTTTGGAAGACTCCCCCCACCTCCACCCCAAAGTGGGAGATGTACACTGACTTCTGCAGAACACCTGCACTCCAGGCTACTATCCCCCACACTTGGAACCTCACCTCTCAGGCACTGCTGTTCATTCCTTCATTCTTTTTTTTTTAAAGAAAAAGGTTTGTTTGTTGGTTGGTTTGGTTTGGTTTGGTTTGGTTTAGAGAGAGAGTGCCAGCACAAGCAAGGGAGGGATAGAGAGAGGGGTAGGGAAAGAATCCCAAGCAGTTTTTCCCTCCATGCTGCCATCGCAGAACCCCGACGCAGGGCTCGAACGCACAAACGGTGAGATCATGACCCAAGCAGAAATCAAGAGTCAGACACTTAACCAACTGAATCACCCAGGTGCCCCTGTTACCTCATTCTTAGTTCAATCTCCCAGGGCATGAGCCATATTGCCCAGAAAGCTCCAGGCAGGGCAGGTAGATGAAGAATTTGCCACCCTTCCTCACATATAGTCTGGTCCTGCACAAGGCATTTACCCAACACAGTAGATTAAACAAAGCTGGCCATGCTGACATATAGGGAAGGAAGGGGGCATTGGTCTCCTGGCTATCCCAATCAACAGTAAGGCCCAATGTAAGGTGCTGGCAGATGGGCCCAACTTTGAAGCCAAACCTACTGTGTGGTTTTCTAACTAGGGGCCCCTGGGCAGGCTACCCTTGCTCTGGCCTCAGTTTCCCTATGTGTGCAATTCAGAAGATGATCAAGGGTTAGCCTTCCTCAAATGGACCAGTGCTGGGGGAGGGAAGGAGCAGGAGAATGAGGACACCACCACCACCACCCCCTCCCCCCGCCCCCGCCCCCCACACACACAGGTGCACACACATGCAGCATCCCCAGAAAGGATCCCAGGTTGTGTCTGTTGCAGAGGCTTCCAATGACTTCCTATCAGTCCACATGCCCATGGCCCCCAGGGGTCGCTGTCAAACCAGCCTTTCCCAAACAGTCCCAGCCACCCATCATCATGGCACAGGATGGAGAGATGCAGGCACAAGGCCGGGAGGGCACATCCACAGGGCATCTGGGGAGGTGTGTCGGTGATGAATGTGGAAGGAAGGATGTGTCGGTTTAGACAGGGGGAGATGATGCAGGAAGAGAATTCCTAGCAGAGGGGACCATGTGAGCAAAGACACAGAGGTATGGGGGGGGGGGAATGCAGGTGAGATGAATTAGGACATTCAGATGCCTTAGCCTTGGAGAGGCTGTGGTGCCCACAACCAGGAGTAATTAAAGATAAAGGCAATATTGAGCCGTAAGGAACTCCTACAACATTCTGGTTTCTCCATATGCTTTTCTGAAACATCAAATATCTGACTCTCTTGCTGATACCTGAAGCACGCATTCCACTGGCCTACTGAATAGTCCAGCTCTGAGAAGCCTGGGTCAGGGCCACAGGGGGGTTGGCTTTGAAGGCCACACTGCGGGGGGGGGGGGGGGGGGGGAGTGGGGAGGGGACTCTGGATGGGAGAGTGGCCCAGTGAACTGAGTAAGTTGCAGGCTTTGGCCCTGGCTATTCTTGCCAAGGATATATCCCCGAGCCCCGACTTACTTAGCCACTCTAAGTCTCAATCTTCTTACGTGTAAAATGGGGGTAATCATAGCGGCTAAATAAAAGGGTTACTAGGATTAAATGAAATAATATATGTAAAGTACACAGTATGCTCTGTCGTTCACTCAAAAATTGAGCAGGGTACTGTTCTAGGTGCTCCGGGTTACACGACTGAACAAAACAAAGAGCTCTTCTCAAGAGGGCTGCTGTGGTGAAGTGGCTATGAGCTTGGACTTGGGAGCCGTGCTGCCTGGGGCTGAATTAATAGCTGCGTGATCTTAAGCGAGGTGCTTAATCTGTGCCTCAACTTTCTTATTTGTAAAATTGGTAATAGTGTAACCTCATAGGCTTGTATGACGGTGAGGTGAGGTAATTCATTTACGGTGCCTAGCACAGTGCCTGTCTCAGTAAGTGTTAGGTGGTAGTATTATTAAAAGGAGGGGCCTCACCGTCTCCCATTGCCTAGTGTGCTCAGAACCCGAGAGCCAGCGGGCCTGGGCGGCAGCGCCCCCTCCTGGCTGCCGAGAGAACGGAGTCCTCCCGTTACAGAACCTCCCTCCCTGCTTGCTCTTTGCGTCCCCGCCGAAAGGGAAGCCTCAAGAATTTCTCTACCAGCCGGGGTCTACCAAGCGCCACCCCCGTGGGGGGCGGGGCGGAGGCTCTGTGCGCTCACTTTGCCGGCCGGTAAATTAAGTCGTCTCATCTAATTCTCAAACAGCACTCGAAGGCAGGAACAGTTACTGTTTCCATTTCACCTAGGGGGAAACGGAGGCTCGGGAGGTCGAGTCCCCTGCCCCGTGCCGTGAAGCGAGGGAGCAGTGGGTCCGCCGGTCCCCAGCCTCCGCCTGGTCGCCGGGTAGCCCGCCCCAATCTCTGCGGCGTGTGCGCGCCTGTTCTATGCGCGTGCGCGCGCCCCAAGACCAGCCCCGCGGGCCAGGAGCGCGGTCCGGAGGGTGGGGAAGGAGGGGTGCGCCCGGACCCGGGGCGCACGGGCGGGGCTAGTGCCGGACCCCGGCCCCGCCCATCGGCCCCGCCCTCCCGGCTGCCGGGGGGGAAAGAGGCGGCGGAGCTGCGCGTGGGGACTCGGCGGGCGGTGAGGAGCGCGGAGCCGGAGCCGGACGCCGCCGCCGCCACCGCCACCTGCGCTGCCGTCATCAAGGTAGGGAGGCCCCGCGCTGCCAGCCGTGCCTTCCCGCGGTACGCGATGTGTGCGCGCTGCGCCTCCCGGCTGCAGCGCCCTGGGAGGGATGCTGGGCTGGGCAAGCCGCGGGGGACCCGGCGGGGCGCGGGGGACAAGACTTCCAGCACCTCCGCGTGAGCTTACAAAGCACCAGCCCTCTCCAGGCCTCAGTTTCCCCACTGGGATAGCGGGCGCAATGGTGGCTCCTTCCGCGCCGCGCCGTTGGGAGAGGCCGCCCTGAGGTCCAAGCTCCCGACGGCTGAGGGGCCGGGATCTGCACCGTTTGCACCCGCCCACCCCTCCCGCCCGCCGTGAGGGCCGCTCACCCTGGGTGTGGCGAGCCGGTCCCAACAGGCCTCCCTTGTGGCTTGGGTGCCCCTCCGGAACCCTGTCTGGACTCTCCCCCTGCTGACTAGGTGACCTGCAGGGCTTCAGCTTCCCCATACGGGAAACAGGAGGGGGCGACCGCCCGAGATACCTATGGAGCCCGCCTGGGCGTGCAGGGTGGGGCGGTCAGTGTCGGCCCGCCAAGTCGGCCTTGCTGGGGGGAGGCCTCACTGGGGGGCGATGGGACCATCAGCTTCAGACTTGCCTGGGCTAGACCCATGAACCAACCTGGATTTAGAGAATGGAGTGGCACGTCCTCTTCCCCTTCCATTGCCCCACCAGGTATGCTAGGGCTGGATCACGTTGGTGTGGGGCGGGGGGGGGGGGGATCCTCAGAGGCGTGACAGTGCGGAGAGAGCTGTGTCTGGGTGGGGTTGGGTCTGGGACAGAATATGTGTATGAAGGACTGTGGCTCTAGGCTCTCCGGGTGAAAAATATCTCTGGCCTCTGGCTCAGTGGCTCGGTAAGATCCCCTCTGGAAGGTCTTGCTTCCCCATTGCACACCTCTTATGATGGGGATCTTACTAGCTGTAAACAGCAGGAAGCTTCTCGTCCTGCTCTGGGCTTACAGATCACATCTTACTCCTCTTCCTCCACCCTGGGCGTATCATTTGGCTTAAATCTGCTCACTTCCAGGCTGACCAGCCCCAGGCCCAGCACTCTTTCTGTTGCCAGAGCCAAAGCGCGCAAGGGCAAGAGGCAGGAGCTGAGGTGTCTGCCCCAGAGCAAGTAGTGGTGAGCCTGGGGCTTGTTCAGAACCCACCTGCATCAGGACTGGAATGTGTCCCCTGCATTCCCTGCACTTCTAGAGCACCTTTGGGTTAGCAGCTGCCTTAGAGGTCTGGAGTGAGAGGAAGGGCCAGAGAAGCCCCTCTCCAGGCCTCCCTGCCTCCAGTGCCTCTTCCCCATCTTCTCCTGTTGCCTGCCCTGACTGAAGGAGTAGTTTCTGAGAACCACGTCTGGTCTCTCTCATCCACTTCGTGACCTGCCCCCCGCCCAAGAGCTTTCTTACTGCCAAAAGTAAGGAGAGGCTGCCTGGGCAGGTGGTGAGCTCTGTGTCATCAGAGGTATGTGAGCAGAGACTGGATGAGCACTTGCTGGAGTTGAGCTACCTTTGACTGCAAGTCTCGGATTCTCAGGCCAACTGAGAGTGACCGTGACTGTGCCTTCTGGTCATGGTGGAGCCTCACAGAACCTGGAGCTAGACCACAAATGAGTATTATTACCCCCTTGTAAAAACAGACTAAGTATATGTGCTGTCACTCGAACGTAGCTCCAATGCACACACTTAAGTGCTACCTAAGTCTCCTCTCATCTCTAGGTCTGTATGATCTGGGCTCTGTTTTCCTGCTCAGCTAGTGCAAAGAGGCACCCATTTTGGCCTGATTTAGGGGCATGGCAAATTCTGGCTATTAAAAAGTCATCCTATGCTAATAACTGAAAATGTACTGTGGAATTGTGGAATATCCAAGCGGAAAGGGATCTTAAGAGATCATCTCTCCAAACCCCTCTTTGTCTAGATAGGCATCCCCTAGCCCCAGAGGGGATGTGACTTGTCAAAGTTCACACAGCAAACTAGTAGCCAAGCCCAGGGATCCTGATTTTAAGCCCAGAGTATTTGTTTATTTGTTAGGAAACGCATACCATGTATATGGTAAGTGAAAGCAGCCTGTATTTATTCCTATAGAATTAGCAAAAATAAATGCAAAAGGTTAAACCTCTTTGTGGGGATTCTCCAGCAGCATTTAATTTTGCAGGGCAATCTGGCAGCCTGTTACAAAAGTCTGTGAAAATGATCCTAACTGCCCTTTGCCCCTAGACTTCTACTTTGAGGACTTTACCCCAAGGAAGTAACTATGTAGAATGATAAATGTAGTGCTGATATTTATAACAGTTTTCTTATAGTGGAGCTCTTGGTGTTTTATCTGAGGTTTAATAAACATTTCATTTGAAAAGTACAGCTTAAAAAATAGTAACACTAAAGCTTACATTGCCAGCGTCTGGCCAACGTAAAAGCAGTGTGGTCCAGAGGAGAGACCACAAGACTAACGTCAGCAGGCATAGATACCAGGATGAACTCTTCATGTACCCCACTGTGTGACCTTGAGTCAGTCCCTTTCCCTTTCTGGACCTCACTCTCCCCATCTGTGAAATGGGGTAGGTTGAGGGATTGCTGAATTTCTTTCAGCTCTGACAACCTGCCTTCTGGACCTAACAGACCTCTGTAACTGAATCCTGTATTGGAACAGTGAACGTGGTGATAACCAAAGAATGTTCTAGCGTTCCTCCCCCATCATTAAATGAATCCCCTTAGAGGTGAGCAGCTAGCCTTTTCCACCCGGGACGGGGCTTAATCCAACCTTAGACTTTTATTAGTTCTGAATGGCCAGAACCTGGATTGTTTTAGAATATAGCATAGCTTTGTTTTTATTTTCTTTGCCAGATATCAGGGGACAGAGATTTTTCCGGAGGACCAGGAGATATTACAGCAAGATCCTCTGTTGGCTATTTTAAGTCTATAGGCTGTGCCTGCTCTCCTTCAGACTGGATTGGAGGTGTTTGCAGTCCCACCTAGTATGAAGGGCCAGGAGTAGGTGACTTCACTTTTTGGACAAACATTTATAGGGTACCTACTGAGTACTAGGTCTTGAGGTGCCCCCCCAGAGTCCTGCCATGAGAAATATATTAGGTTGAACTATGTGAAATGGCCAATATCTGCCTGCTTTTGACTTACGAGAAATGGCAATTTCATTCACTTCAGCCTAAATGGAAAAAGAGATCATTGAAGAGCACTGTGCTCCCTGCCATAATTGAGAGATTGGCAGGATACCGTGGAGACTCGGAAAGTATGATTTTGAGCTTGGAGATGTCCAGGAGGAAGGGCATGGGAACCTCGCCTTGAAGAATCAATAAGAGTAATAACAGCTAGTATTTATCGAGTACTTACCACTGGCCTGATTCTCTCCTACGTGGTTTATATTCATTCATTTAGTTATTCAACTGTTCTTTTATTAAGCATCTACATTGTGCTAGGTATTCTCTGGGGTGGGAGCAGGAGTCTTGATCGTAAGTAAAATAGACCAAAAAATCTGTCCTAAAGAAACCTAAAATCTAATACAGAAAAAAGACACAATGAGCAAAAAGTAAAGCAGCAGGTGATAAGTGGGACAGGACAAGTAAAACACAGGAGTATGTTTCGAGTGTGTGACAGGGAATGGAAGGAGGGGGTTGCGATTTTAAGTAGGGTGGCTGGGGGGATCATTGAGAAGGTAACTTTTGGGCAAAGTCTGGAAGGAGGTGAGAAAGTGAGCTGGGCTGATTTCTGGAGGAGGAGCCATCCAGGTGGAGGGAACAGCCAGTGCAAAAGCCCTGAGGTAGAACCATGCCTGGTATGTTCATGGAAGAGCAGACTAGAACAGAGTGACAGAGAAGACAGAGGAGACTGGTAAGAGGCACCACTGGTGGTCAGGTTGTGGACCCCGCCCTGTACATCAAGGAATCCTCTAAGTTTGTGGGGGGGGGGGGGTGGGTGTTGTTAAATAAATAGGCCTAAGTAAACCGTAGGGGTTTAACAAGTGGGGCTCAAACTCACGACCCTGAGATCAAGAGTCACATGCTCTCCCGACTGAGCCAGCCAGGTGCCCCAAGGGGGGTACTCTTTTACTCCTTTTTTCAGTTTAGAATACACAGATACAGATACATTAAGTAGCTTGCTAAGACAGTGTCTCACAAAGGAGCTAGATCTTTTAGTAGAGGGCATTGAGGAGCCATGGGAGGCCAAGGCAAGAGCATGGCCAAATTTGAGTGTCAGTGCGATTCCTCTGGGGTACAGAGAGAAGGCTGTGGAAATAATCCAGACCCAGGGTGATGAGTTGGGCCCCGGCAGTGAACCAGTGAATGTAGGGGCAGAGGATCCGCGAGCTCAGTGCTGGGAGTGAGAAGGGGGGTCCAGCCCAGGTGAGCAGGAGGAGGAGGAGGAAGCCAGGCTGGTCCTAGGCTTATTTATGTAATAAACATTTAATAGCACTTCTTATGCTCTAGGCACCATCTAAAATTTGACATACATTAACTCATTCAATCCTCAAAGCATCTTGGAGGGTAGATGGTCTCATTATTATTACTACTTTTTAAAATGGGCATATTATATTGTCAATAAAGTTAATTTACAAAGAAAGTATATTTGTTTTTTTCTATCATAAATACTTGATGGTGATGGAGAATTTAGAAAAAAAGGAAAACAGAAAATAAATTACACATACCTTCTCTTTTCATCTCAGGTAATCAATATAAATATTTTGGTGTATTTACTTTGTCTTTTTTCTACCACTATCCCCATTTTACAGATGAGGACACTGGGGCCCAGAGAGGCTGGGCAGTTTGCACAGAATACGACATTTGAACCCGTGTCATCGGACTACAGTGTCCAGGGTCTTAATCACTGTGCTGTGCTACCTGGAATGTCAGTTGGGGGGTTCCACTGAGACACACACACCCCCCCCACTCACCCCACCCCAGCATATTTCACAGATGGGGAAAGTGAGGCCCAGTGAAAGGCAGGGCCTTGCTCAGCATCTCTCACCCAGTTGGGAGCAGATATGTGAGGTCCCATTCGAATAAGAAATTGGATGCTGAGAACTTGTGCAGGGTTGATGTGACAGCTGCCTTCAGCCTGGCCTTGAGCCCAGAGCTTGCAGGGGGCTGGCAAGCGGCGTGACCCTGCCCAGAGGGAGTACCGAGGACTGCCAGGGCAGGCCTGTGTTCCCTGAGCTCAAGAGTCTCATCCCTCCAGCCGGCCCTGGATGGGAGGTGGCCAGGAGATGGGGAGGGAGAGGCTGGGGCTGTGCCAGGCCTGCAGGCCCCCTGGGAGTTGTCTCTTGTACTCTGACTGTGCATTTATTTCTGGCTCTGGTGCCAGCGAACTCCTGGGGCCGCCCGCTGCTAGGGATGCAGTCCTGGCATCCAGTCCCAGCACAGCTACCAGGTGAGCCTTGGGCCAGGGGCTTGCCCACCCCGCCCCACCTGCAAAACAGCATCATAATGGTGCCAGCTGCAGGATGAAGTGAGGTGTAGGTGGAAAGTGCGGGCACACAGAGGTGCTCAGTAGATGGCCAACCGCTGTTGCTATTTCTAAGGCTACCCCAGGGTGTTGGCTCAGGCTGGGGAATTGAACCTGCCCCAACCAGATCCCCCTCCACGACACTCCCCTTCACACCTGGCTGAACGAGGTAAGGCCCAGCCAGCGCACGAGGAGACGGAAATGAACCTCGGGCAGTGGCTTGGAGTCCAAGATTGCAGACAACAAAAGACGCAGTGGAACGAAAGAAGCCATACCTCTGAGGAGGGAGACCTGACCTGGCCAGTAACGTGCTCTGTAGGCAAGTCCTGACCCTTCTTTATGCCCCTTGTTCTCACCCATAAAGTGAGGAGAGTATTTCACACCCCCCCTCCTGGAAACCCAGGAGCCGTGGGCCCTCAAAGGGGCATCTGACCTAGCCTGGGGTGAGGCTGGAGGTGGGGAAGTCTCCTGGAAGAGGTGATGTCTGAGCTGGGTTGTTAGTGGGATTAGAGTCAGCCAGACTCTGGAGGGGAGGAAAGCAAAGAAGGTCATTGGGTAAATGGCCCACCACTCTGCTCCTCAGTCTCTTCATCTGTAAAATGGCTTAAATGTCAATACCTGCTTTGCCTAATTTTTAGCGTGGTTGTGAGGCTCAAAATTGGATAAAGAGCATGGAAGTGCTTTTGAACTATAAAATGCCCCAAGCACCTGTTCCTTGTTCTTAATGTGATGTCTGGAGCCCGCTGGGGTTAGGAAGTACAAGGCCAGCATCCTTCGGGGTCTCAGAGGACATCTGGTCTGTTTTAACAGGCCTCCAGTCGAAGTCCAACAGGGACAGACAGCTTCCGTTTACCTCGCACCCCTTGATTTAAGAGCTCAAGAGTATTTCTGTACTGGGGTGTGGCTTTGCTTCCAGGAGGCCTGAGGGCAGCCATGACCCAATCACAGCCCTTTCCCATCAAAGGGGGACAAGTATCTGCAGAAAGCCATGAGGCCATGAGCATGGGCCGGGCCTCGGGGACCTGGCTGAGGTGGACTAAGGCACCTGCCAAGGGAAGGGATGGAGGACAGGGGAGTGCCATGAGATCACTGAGAAGAAACCCGTCCATGTGGAGGGTGGTCTGCAAGGTCGCATTAACTGGAAAAGCAAGGAAGAGAACTGTGTGTGGGGACTGAGCCTGTTAGGGTTTGAATGTGGGAGAAGAATATATCTGTGCACCGTGACTACGGATACAGACGGACACACATCAAGCTGGTTGATTATCACTCTCACTTTTGTCTTTTCTACATTTGAAATTTTTATGTGCTATTTGACATTCATTTCTAGAGCAATTTGTCTGTATGTAATATATGTTACAATATAACGTAGATAGTATAACAGTCTGACCTCACCAGGCTGGAGGGTTTACCGAGGCACCCAAGGACTTGGATGAGGCCTGAATCACACCCCCCTGCTGGCCTTCTAGGACAGTTGAGAGCAGAGTCCAGGGATGGCTTGATGAAGGAGTCACAGAAGAAGAAGTCTCTGGGGTAGGTTCCAGGATTCTTTGGGACAAAGACTGGGGGTTTTAGGCAGCCGTAAGCACTGTTAGGACTGTGACCAGACTGCACAAGCCAGGGACCGCAGGCTACATCAGCAGGAGCACAGGGTCAGATCCAGAAAGGTTAGGATTCTACTGGAGTTTGGGCCACCCCCTGAGTGGGACCGGGACAGCAGGGACAGATCCGGGGGGCCAGCTGGCTAGGGAAGGGCCTATCTTCAGAGTTTGTGATAATACTTCAGGGCCCTGCCTCAGTATGCCAGACCCCAGCAGACCCTTTTCCCTCAATGATGCACTTTCTTGGTCTTTGGTCCATGGGGCGCTCACACACCTTCCTGTCTCTTTGCAAAGGAAATAAAGAAACTAAGCTATTGTCATGTTTTGTTAAATGCAGAGTACCTTCTGTTATGAGATATACCATTATTTTAAAATCCATTAAGAAAGAAAAACAGCAGACAGTTAAGCTATAAATTGCATCCCAGTTTCAGAGATGTTACGTGGTAAAAAACTGTGTGTCTTAGAATCAATTAGATATGACATGCAGGAGGCCCCAAACTAGGCTCTTAATGTGCATATATCCATTTAATCCTGTATCAACCTCCTGGCTAGATAGTTTTGCCCTCTTTTTACAGATAAGAAGACAGGGGTCCCAGAGAGGTTAAGTGACTTTTGCAAGGTCACACAGCCACTGGGATCTGAACCCTGCTCTAACTAGACTCCATCACCTTTTCCTCATCCCACCCCACAAAGAAAAGGCTCCTGAGTCCTGGCCCCCTTGAGAAAAGAAAGTGTTCACACTGCAGAGTAAACATATTCCAGTTCAGAAATGCCCCAGTGGACTGGTCATTAACGCCCAGGGCTATGAGTGATGGGGGAGTCCTAGAGGGGAACTCGGGAGATAATGGACAGGAAAGAGCTTTGAGAGCTTTTTGGCTGGTTCATTAGCCTCCTCCTTGTTACAACCATTACCAGGAGGAGTAGGTTGACCTATGGCCCACGCGCCTGGAGAAAGACCACAGAGACCTGCCCCACACAGATTATCCTAGAGTCTCACCCAGAAAGGCCCATTCGTTCATTTCCTACAAAGTTATTTTTCAATTAACTTTTTAAAATGAGATCTTTATTCGTGTATTGGTTACTGAGTGCGAGGGATACGGAGCACAGCAAAACAGACATAGGTATTGCCCGGGTAGGCTCACAGACCAGAGGAGATGAGCAGTAATCCTAAAGTCCCACAAAACCTGGAACAGGTGCCTGGGGGAGAAGAGAGGGTATCAAAGCTTGCCAAGCTGAGAATGTGTGTAATTCAGGGTCACTGCAGAACGCTATTCTAAGGGAAGGACTTTTGAGCTGAGATCTGAAGGATGAATACGAGTAATCAGGTGGAGGTGGGAAGGGGAGCATGCTGGACAGAAGAAACAGCCCCGAGGCTGAAGGAGGTGGACCTTTGAGGAATTAAGAGCACTGAGTGTCTACAGCTCTGATTCCTGGGCATAGGAGGCTGGAGAGGTGGAGTGGGCCAGACCCTTTGGGTCCTGGAGTAACGGCCATGGAGTGGCATGCTCAGATTGACATCTTTGGGGGGAAAAATGATTGGTAGGTAAGACTAAGTGTGCAGGTGAGAGCAGCTGGTAGCAATGGGAGTGGAGATAAGTGGATGGTTTAAAAGGTTTGGGAGGGGTGGCATTAGTGATGGATTTGGCTCTGAGTACAAGGAGGAGGAGGCCACACAGGCGACCCCTGGGATCTGGCTTGCCTGGCTGCGCCCTTGCCCTCACAAGACCTGGCTTGCAGAGGAAGGGCCCTGGAGAGAGAAGAGCTGCGCTGTGAAAGCCGTCACCCCATTTGGCACTTCCTGTTTGGGTTTTGTCTGTTTTTTCCCCAGCCCTAAGTAGGTATGCTGGTTTGTCCGGCACCAGAGTTGTGCCGAATAATGGGGAAAGAAGTCAGCGGGGGGGGGGGGGGGGGGGGGGAAGGTTTCAGGGTGAGGGTGAGGTGATGGGCCGTGGCACCTGTGGGAGGAGAGAGGAGGAGACAGGTGGGGAGGAGGTAGAGGGGGGCCAGTGACGGGTCGTCTCTCAGGTGCAGGCTGTAGGACGGTGTCCCGCATTACTGGGCACAGGAAGCAGGCATCATGGCAGATGGATGTCCCATGGCCCAGACACCATCCCGGGAGCTGGCCTTTCAGAAACGCTGGATCCAAGCTTGGTGGCAGAGTCAAGGCAGAGCCAAATGGCTTGTGTCTCTCTGGAGAGCGGTCTGTGGTCCCGGGCTCTCTCCTTGGGCCTGAACCAGCACCTAACAGGGGTGCTGACGAAGGCCTGCTCACATCTGGCAGGTGACAGGAGGCTGAAGGTGGGGAGGTTGTGGCCAGCAAGGGGGCACTCGAATTAGTGACTATGGAAGCGGGTGGCACATTTTCACATGATGACAGAGTGCAGGGTATGGCCAAGAGAAGGCGTGACTGAGGACAAGGAAAGAAGGTCATTTGGAGATGATATGGTCCTTGTACAGGGGGAGACTGAGGCTGGAGGGGATCTGGGACTTGTCTGAGGTCACACAGTGAGGAAGTGGCTCTCCTGGTGTGCTGTGCTGTGGGTCCCAGATTTCAGAGGGTGGTTCCTTTCCTCGGTCTTCCACGGGGAGACTGCTGCTGAGTCTACACCCTGGGCTGGGTGTCAGGAGGCCTAGGCAGGGGGTCGTGGCCAGGCAGGAGGGAAGGTGTGCGGGGAGCCTCTGAAAGAGGGAGCAGCTAAGCTGAGCCTTGTAGCAGCTGAACGTGCAGAGAGGAGGGAGGGACTTTTTGGCAAAAGAAGCCGCACAGGCCGAGGGCTGGCGAAGGGGCGGATACTGAGCCTATTGGGGATGTAGCGAACATACGGTCCAGTTTGGCTCAGTCTAGGGAATAGTATCAGGTACTGGCCAGTTGCCAAGGGCAGGGAGGTGGGAGCAGCCTGCCCTGGCAGGGAGGAGTGTTTTTTCATTGACACTGTTTAGAATTGCAGGCATATCATGATAATAAAAAGTCAGACTTTTAGTCGGTCTTATTGTTTTTAAGTTCTCTATAGAAAATGCACCCCCTATTGTCTGCACCCAGGCCTACTGCCCTTGTCCCCCCCATTTTCTCTCCCCACCTTGCCCCACCTCTCTTCTGGGTTTACCCCTCAGATCTCAGCTTTGAATGCCCAACTGAGAAGCCACTGAAGGTTTTGGAATAGGGGATGCTTCCGTCTCATGGTAGCCCAGGGGGGACTCAGCATAGGGGAAGTCAGAGAGAGGGATTAGAAGGACAGTCTGGAGGAGGCAAGAAGGTTATGGGAGGTGGGGAGGATGAGAGTAGGGGGGAAGAGAGCCGTAGAGACAGGAGCGGGATTTCAGGCACGCCCCAGAAGGCCCAGGACCCAGATCCACAGCTGTCTGCCACCACACCAGACCCGGACAGGCACACCTGGGGGGCCACTGGGCTGCAGAGGCTCCGGGTCCTGCGGTATCCAGGGCTGTAGCTAGGAGTCAGAGGCAGAATTCTCAGGCTCCAGATCTCAGCCCCCTAAACAAAACCTTCCAGAGTGTAAGAACAGAAGTAACACCCCTCAGGGGCTACTACCCAGCCTACAGATGTCAGCAGGACCTCATGGGGTACCCAAACAGCAGTCCGTGAGCTGGGTTTGATGGGTCCCATTTCACAGATGCAGAACCAAGGCTTCAGACTGAGACAGAGTAACTCCTGGAACCGTGGCCTGCCGACAGCAACACGTCCCTCCGTTGTGCCAGCACTTGTGACTTTGCTGGGACGCACTCCACCCTCAGAGCCAGCAAGTGATTCATGCCACAGGGGACACAACTATAGAGGGCTGAGAGGTGCAGGGACCTGCGAACAGCCCAGTAAGAGGCTGCACTGTGGCCAGGACAGGGAAGCATCCAGTGTTAGCACCAAGAACTAGAGATTTGCGTTCTCTCTGGGATCTGCTACTGACCAGCCAGGTGACCTTGGACAAGTTACATCCCTTCCAGAATCCTTGTATCTTCATCTGAAAAGTGAGGTTAGACCAGATGATCTCTACCGTCCTATGCGGCCTGAAAATCCTCTCTGATAGTTTCCCCAGCTTCTGTTCTGGTGGCCTCCAAAGTGAGGTGTGCATGCTCACTGGGGTGCAGGAAAAAAATAATATCTGATGGGAAAATCACTCAGCTTTGCTCATGTTTCCCAGGTTTACACCTGCTGACGCCACTCAGGGTGTCAGACAGCCTCATGCCTCATGTCTCCAGAAGTCTCGGGAGAGAGGGGGAAAGCCCTCTAAGAAAGGATGACCCCTACTCTTTGATTTGTGTTCAGCAGTTTATTACAATTAATTTAACCTGGTTAATGAATCCAGGTTAATCCAGACTAATTAATCCAGATTGGATTTATGGATTATACTAACCAGTTTTAACTAAACGAATCCTCACAAAATGGACAAGTGGTTTTAGAAGATTCCTATCTGAACAGTGGGTTGGTTGGTGGTGGTTCTAATAATACCAGTAAGAGCTGACAAGAGGTTAACCCTTGGGTTTCCAGCAAGATTCCATCGGCAGCCACAGATAAGAGGAAAAAAAACAATCACAAGCTAATCAAGCCTGATGAGAAGTCAGCCCAAGGTGTTTTTAAATTTGAGGGACATTATTTGAAATTTGCAGTCACTCTGATTAATGATGAATCCTGTTTCATCTGTATGTTGTGCCTCACAGTTCCCAATGGTAGTTACTCGTGTATAATATAAAATATTGGCAGGGGTGGGGACTCATTTTTTTTTCTCTTTGAAAGGAGCATATGATTAAAAAAAAAAAAAGTCTCAAGGGGCGCCTGGGTGGCGCAGTCGGTTAAGCGTCCGACTTCAGCCAGGTCACGATCTCGTGGTCTGTGAGTTCGAGCCCCGCGTCAGGCTCTGGGCTGATGGCTCGGAGCCTGGAGCCTGTTTCCGATGCTGTGTCTCCCTCTCTCTCTGCCCCTCCCCCGTTCACGCTCTGTTTCTCTCTGTCCCAAAAAAAATAAATAAAAAACGTTGAAAAAAAAAAATTAAAAAAAAAAAAAAGTCTCCCTGCTCTAACCTCCTCGTCCTTTTCTATGCAGCTGCCACTTCTAACAAACCACCACATTTGTGATCAAACTTTGTTCAAGTGGGGTGTGATTTCTCCATTTTTCTACCCATTCCCAGGGCAGCCACCCCATGGCTACCTTTGAGCCCACAGATGCCAGCACAGGGTCTGTCTCCAGCTGGAGACATGGAAAATGTAGGGTGAGTCAGTGTGCCCCGATTTACCTTTCCCACTGTGGGGCTGTTGCCGTGTTGACCTTTCTAGCAGCAAAGACTTCGGGGTCTGTCTTCTCTCCTGAACCTAAGGAGCCCCATCTTTCTTAGCCTAAACCACACACTAGAGGAATATAGCCCACATTCCAAAAGTCTGACCTCCAGGAGGGTCCAGCTAGGGTGAATGACCCCCCAGCTTCACAATTAGATTTTTCTTCCCCTGTCATCCTTGGAATTTGTCCCTCTGAGGACAGCAACACAGATAAGAAACAAAATATTTGCTGCGGTATCCAGACACAGGATCAAAGGAAACTTTGTTTCATGTTTTAGAGGACTCTCCTGGGCTCGGGTGCCAGAAATCTGAATCCCATTCCTGGTTCTTCCCTGTATGGATGGCCCTGGGCAAGCTGACTCAGTTTCTCTTTCTGCACCCCATGAATTCTTGGGGTCTGGCCAGTGCTGCTATTCTAAGAAGTGAATCTGGGATCTTTGGGGGGACCTGCTCTTCTGAGTGTTTCTCAGCCGCCATCTGGAGGATTTGAGTACAGTCTGGGCTCCAAGCTGGGTGAGAGATGGAGAGCTCCCCACTGGAGCATAACGGGGAGGTGACCAAAATGGGGAGTAGTTAAGAAATTTAGCCACACAAAAAACTCCCCAACCTGAGTAGAACCATCCCAGAGGCACGTGGTCAGGGGCCTCAGATCTCTGAAGGGTTGGCGTGGGGCAAAGGCAAAGGATGTGGTTGGTGGGGCTCAAGGGATGGAAGGCGGGCAGTAGGGGAAATTGTGGATTTCCTCTTTGTAGAAGGAGGAAGTGTAACAAACAGTTGAGTTGCTCTGTCCCCGGAAGGAGTGAGGTTTCCATCACTAGAATGGTACAAGCCAGGACCCTCAGACTTTTCAGACAGAGTGGTGTGGAAAGGGAGACAGAGCCGGGCTGGATGCCCACCTGGGTCCCTGACACTGGGCAGTCTTGAAATATTTTATCTGTTTTTTGCCCCAAATGTAATAAAATCATTTGAGAGAGGGAGTTAGTGTGCCTGGCTAAGAATTAGATTAGATAAGAATTAGAGCTTTAGACTCTAAATCAGCACGAAGCGGGTGGCAGAGGGACACAAGGCTTTCTCTGTTTCCAGACTGTGAAGGTCTAATACTTAGATCTTTAAGTATTGCCACTTAGAGGAGAAAGAAAGGACACGGACGCTTTGTGTTTCTGGTTTAGTCTGTAAGTCCTGTTCACCTTATTCATTTTTGCTAAAGGTTCATTTCAATCCCTCAATACAGTCAAATACCTTAGAACGGTGCCCAGCTCACAGTGAGTACTCAGTAGAAGTTACCATTATTACTTATTTTGAATTTATCTTGAACTTGCCATGTGCCAGGCAGTGTTCTAAGTACTTGTCAGATATGAACTTATTTCCTATTACCATCCCGCTTCGTGATGACAAAACCTGAGGCCTGGAGAGGTTGATGAGCCTGCCCAAGGTGTCCCAACTGGGTGTGTGGTGAGACCGGTGTTCGAGCCCAGTAGGTGGTCCCCGACCATGTCTGTCACCATCCCTGCTGCCTCTCCGTGTGGTCACATCGTGCAATAAAGAAACAAAACACCTTTGCCTCCACTCCCCCTGCAGAGCCTCCCCAAGGCCTCAGGAGGGTGACAAGCAGGGACACACATTCCCATTGCACAGACAAGCACCAGGGCCCAGAGAGGGACAATGACGTGAGTGGGGTCACACAGCAAATGGGGGCAGAGCATCCTGGAGCGGGCCCCTGGTCTCAGAATGTCTGTGTACCTTCCCTGCACAGAGCGGAGCTCCCAGCCGAAACCGGAGGGAGTCCCGGTTGCAGGCACTGCTCCCACAAGGATTTTTCCTTCACCAGGAGCAGCTGGAGCTGGCTCCACAGAGGGACAGTGAGCAGGAGGGAAGTGGATGGCAAGAGCCGCCCCTCTGCCTGGGGAATGGTCCTCCGGACCCTTCTTGAGAGCACCTGGGAGAGCCATGAGGCACCCTACAGCACCCCTTCTGCCCTGAGTGGCCAGGAGTGAAAGAATGTGACCTCCACTGGGGCAGGAGGACCAGCCCCACCCCCCCACTCCCGTCAGGGAAGGTGTAGCAGAAGCAGAGGTGGAGCTGGCCAAAGGTGTGCCGAGAGCCTGGCCGTGATACCTAGGTGCTGCTGGCTCTCTTCTTCCTTTTTCACTGTGGCAGAATATGCATAGCATAAAATTTAACATTGTAACCGTCTTCAGTTCTGTGACATGGAGCACATTCACACTGTTGTACAACCAGCACCACTAGGATTTTTGTTTAATTTTTAATTTTTTTAATGTTTATTTATTTTTGAGAGGGAGAGAGACAGAGAGCGAGCGGGGGGGGGGGGGAGGGGCAGAGAGAGAGGGAGACACAGAATCCGAAGCGGGCTCCAGGCTCTGAGCTGTCAGCACCGGGCCCCACGCGGGGCTCGAACTCACAAACCTCGAGATCATGACCTGAGCCGAAGTTGGACGCTTAACTGACTGAGCCACCCTGGAGTCCCTGGTTTTTAAATTTTGACGTCACAATAGCCTAATGTATTCTTTAACGGTTTTGCTGACACGTATTAATGAAAAGTGTGCGTTAGGTGCTAAAATTATCATACTTGACAAAAAGGACCGTGTGTAGGAGCTTCCCCCATGCCAGGCATGGCTTTGAGGCATTTTAAATTAATAAATTCATTGAATCCTTGCAATTTCCCTATAAGTTAGGTTCTGTTACTGACCCCAGTTTACAGATGAGAAGACAGAGAGGTTTAGTATCTATCCCCAAATCCCTCCCTGGCTCTTGTCTGAGCCCACCGGTTGCTACCGTTTATTGAGAACTCACTGTGTGCAAGGCTCACTGCTCTGTTCAGCCTTGGCCCCATTTCATAGCAACCTGGCGAAGGGGTAAGCGCCTGTGTGGTTCCAAGATATACAGAAAGCAAGTCTGGGTTTATATCTGGGTCTCTGACTCAGAAGCCTGTGTCTTGACCAGCAGGCCTCGGTGCCTGCTGTTGAGACAGTGAAGCTGTCATCATAATACCTGCCTGGTTCTTGAGTGCTGGCCTCAGCCCATGTTTGTATATTGAGAATATGTGAGCGGTAGAAAGCCAAGAATCACAGCCCCAAGTGGCCCTGAGCTAGGAAGTGGTTGTGTGTTCATGGAATCTTTGTGTATTTGTGTAACCTCAGAAAATTGCTCTGAGCTGAGCACAGTTTGTTACATCCATGAGATGGGGGTACTTCTCCCCACCCTCAGGCGGATGTAAATTCTGCCTCCCCCGCAAGGTGGAAACGAATTGAGCAGTGAAAGGGAAGGACTGTGCAGATCGCTGAGCAGGGTTGTAGAGCGGTGGCTCTCAGAAGTGGTCCCTGGACCAGCTGCATCATTGTCACCTGGGAAATTGTTAGAAATGCAGGTTCTCAGGCTCCACTGCCGAATTGCTAAATCAGAAACTCTAGGATGGGCACAGCAGTCTGGAAGTTAATCAGCTTTCCAGGTGATTCTGATGAACTCTCAGGTGGAGACCCACTGCTAGACATCATCCCGCAAAGTGTAAATTGAGATACTGTCACCGGTCCCCGCAGAGAGTTAGTCTTGGGCCAGAAGCACGTCTTCAGCCTGGGATGCTGACATCTTTCCTGTCCCCTTCACCCTCACTCCTGTGCTCCCTGGCCCACAGGCCCAGTCTGAACAAATGATTGGGGGGAGCTCAGGGAGGCCGGAAACGGGGAGACAGTGGCCTCACGGTCCTCTCCTGGCCACTGTTGCAGCCAGTACCTGAAGAATTAAGGCTGAGCGTTTATCCCCACGTTAATAAGCAGGGGAGGGAGAAGCAGGAAGGAATTGCCCAATGTGTGCGGCTCCAATGTGTGTGGCTGAGCTGGGAAATGGAGTCCTGGGCTGTCCCGGCATGTGCAGGAAACAGGCAGCCCCTTAGTCATATCTGGAGACTCCTAGCACAGCGAAATGGGTTGAGGGAAGAAAGGAAGCTATCTCCTGAGGCAAAACCCCAGCTGCTGAGATGTGGCCTCCTGGCTCCACTGCTGAATCAAATTGCTAAGACCTGTGGAGGCAGAGCCGAGTTTGACTCCTGGCCAGCAAATCGGTGGCTCTGCACGCTCCCCTAATCAGGCATGATCGTCTCCTCCCTCCCACCCGCCTCAGAATGAGAGAGAGAGAGAGAACACAAGCAGGGGAGAGGCAGAAAGAGAGGAAGAGAGAGAATCCCAAGCAGACTCAGCACTGACAGCGCAGGATTCGAACCCAGGAACATGAGATCCTGTCCTGAGCTGAAACCAAGAGTCGGATGCTTCACCGACTGAGCCACCCAGGTGCCTCCTCCCGAGTCTCAGAACCATCACCCTCTTCCTCTTCACCGTGTTCCACAGCCCCTCCAGCCAACCGGAGCCGGGCGGGAAATAAAACCCACTTCACACACTTATTTCTTCCTTAGACACAAGCCCAAAGTGGAGGAAAGAAAATACTTTCTCCAGCCAAACATTCTAACTACCTAATAGGAGGAGCTAAATACACAGCACCTCTCACCTCACCACACCCCTGGTTACAAACTTTGACATCCTCCCGTGGTCTCAAGGGCCAAGTCCTTGAGCCGGTATTCAGAGCCCTTGCTGGCACCTTGCTGGCCTGGCCCTCACTGCTCCCTTGCACTTGCCCAGACCCCGGCCAGACTCCACCTTTGTGGTTCCCACGCCACGCACCCCCTTCCACCTGGAGTGCCCTCCCTTCACTCTGGGCTCAGCTCCCTCTACTCAGCATTTGACACTGGGCTCAAACAGACCTGCCCAGAGGCCCTTCACCGACTCCTGGGATTTCCACCTCCTTGCTGCAGCCTGCTCCGTCCCATTCACCCTGAACTGTGCTCGCTGGTTGCATGTCGGCCTCTCCCATCAACCTCAGCCCTGAGGGGCAGAAGCCCCTGCCAGGGTTATCCTTGCCTTCTCCCACAGTGCCCAGCACAGGTCAGGCTTCGGGAGGGCCCCAGTAATGCAGGTTGAAGTCACCCTTCAGGCCCCCGGTCCCTGCCACAGGGCAGGTAGGAGCTGACTGGTGGGCCAGAGGCGAGGGCCAGTGACAATAGAATTCAGGCCCCCTGGCAGGTGCCATTTCAGAACTTGGACTGTAGGGCTTCTGCTCACTGTGGAACCCTGAGCCAGGCACTCTCCCTGTCTGGGCCTCAGTGTCCCTCTCTGTCCAAAGACAAATTCAGAAGCTTTGCTGGGGAATGGATGGTGAGGAGGAAGTAGAGACTCCAGATTTTCAACCTCCTGAAGATGGGTTTAGAAAGTCCCCAGTGACCCTTGTCCCTTGAAACTCTCAGATAAGGAGATTGTGGGGCAATAAATCTGCATGGAGTTTTGGTCTGGGCCTGATTTGGGGGAATAAATAGGAAGAAGCTGTGTTCTTTGTCTCCAGAGGAGCCAGGCAAGAAGGGTACCAGGCTGAAACTAAGGACTGGGACAGCTGATAGGCCCTAGCTGATAGGTGACAGCTCTGTCACCCTCACAGTCCTGGGCTTTGGTGTGTGTGGACTGGAGAGCCCTCAGTAGACGGTCCTCACAGACAGGCAAGGTAGGAGTATTACCTGCCTGAGAAAACAAAACCCAAGAGGGGATGAGATCTGCTCAAGGTCATGGAGTAAATTGGCATCAGAATCAAGACTCTCCAACCTGACCAGCATGCCTGCTATGAAAGTGACAGGCCCAGCCCCCTCCCCCAAATGCCCAGAGGGGGTTCAGGAGAGGCTGGTAGCATAAGTGGAAGCTGGCCCAGGAGCCAGGTCGGTCTCCCCCTGGGTGCCTGCTTGTGGAATCTGACCTGAGTGTGGGCAAGGCAGAGGGGAAGACCCTTCGGACTTGGCAGTCTGATGGGTGAGTGGCTGGATGAATGGATGGAGAAAAGTAGGAAGAAACACAGGCAGCAGGACCAGAGAACGGAAGAGGGCAGCCATAGCCGAGCTCTTACTTGGTACTAGACGTTTGCAAGATAGTTTGCAGCCATTATCTCATTTAATCCTTGGCAAGACTCTGTGAGGTAGATATTAGGGTACCCTTTTACAGATGCGGATGCTGAGGCCCAGAGACAAGTGGAGGTCCAGGATTTCAACCTGATTCTTCTCTTTTCCTGCCCTGGGCAGCCTCACAGGAGAGAGAGCGCTCCTCCCTGGTGGTGGTACTATTTGAACTCGGCCCAGGAAGTGGGAGTGACAGGAAGGGCATCCTAGGAGCCCAGCTAAGTGCCAACCATGCGCTTACCTGGGCTGATTAAGTTCGAGGCAGAGCGAAGGGGGCATGATCAAAGGTGGCATGTCTGGGAAAACACTATGCTTTGAGGGGAAAGCAGATAAACCAGTTTGGCTAAAGGGTGAGTCTGTGGAGATGAGGAGAAGCAAGCAGATGTGGAGATGAGGGTGGGCAGTGAAGGCAGAATGTGGGGCCCCACAACCCTAGTCCAGCAGAGAGCTTTCTCCTAAGGACAGAGAGGACCTAAGGTGGGCCTTAAGGGAAATGACAGTGTCAGAGTGAGGGCAGGAAAGGAGCCCTGGGCTGGGGTGGGGGAGAAATGGAGTCGCCCAGAGAAAAGGCTGCCCATGCTTTGCAAGGCTTGAGGGAGGGGGAGAACAGCTGGGGGCCGTGGGGCAGGGGAGGTGAGGCCGTCTCAGGAGGTGGCCTGCCTCTCTTCGGTGCCAGGGACCTGGCTCTGGGGAGTGTCAGCTGTCAGGAGGAGGGGCTCCTTCGGGCCTAATCTTATCAGGAGGAGAGAGGCATTTTCTTGGTTCTCTCTCTGACTCAATCTGTATTTCCTGGGGCCTGCAGGGAGCCATCCGTGCTGGACCAGCAGGACTGGAGACCTGGAGGAAGGGAGATGGGGGCAGAGGAGGGTACGCATGGCAGAGAGAACGTGGAGATAGGACTGTTTTTACTTCTAGCTGCAGGAACCTCTGCCTTCACTGCTGAAACGACCCGGCGGAAGTCTGGTGGGGGGTTGCCCTGAAGCGGTGTCCCCAGTATCCTCTGTGGCCTATGTTAATGGAGAGAACCAAGGGCTGCCCCTGTCTTCCCTTCCACCCCCACCGAGAGCCTCCCCCACTTCCCCCAGCGGCCACCTCAGCATGCGGCTGAGCTAGGCGGCTGGTTTCCACCCCAAGAGTCCTGCCACAGAGACGCACACATACACTCGTCAGGTTCTTCTTGACTAAGATGGATTATCGGTTAGCTTTTCATGGGTGCTTGTCTGTTCCCTCCATCAACGTGGTGAGCCCTGGGGATGAGAACTCTATGCCTCGCGTCTGTTTTGCACTTTCTGGTTTGGGATTTTTACTTAGATCCCCCAAATGTTGGGCCTTCAACACGTACCTATCACATACTAAATCAAATCTTAGTGTCCTGTAAACATTGGGACCACAACAGTATTTTTTTCTTAATGTTTATTTATTTATTTTTTAGAGAGGTGGGGGAAGGGAGAGAGAGAGAGGGCTCCAGGCTCTGTGCTGTCAGCACAGAGTCCTATGCGGGGCTCAGACCCATGAACTGCGAGATCATGACCTGAGCTGAAGTCGGACGCTCAATTGACTGAGCCACCCAGGCACCCCAAGGGACCACAACAGTCTTAACAGCAAACGTGTAGAGCACTAAGTACGCACCCAGCATCACTCCATGTGCTGTGTGGATTCTCTCATTTAATCGTCTGGACAGCCCTGTGAAAGAGTGTGGATCCAGGACTAAACAGCTTGGCTTCAGATTCCAGCTCAGCCGCCTGCTAGCTGTGTGATTTTGGACAAGTTGCTTTGCCTCTCTGAGCCCCCAGTTGTCTCATCTGTAAAAATGGGGGGATAATAGTACTTGCCATGAGGATTAAGTTAGTACATAGAACATACTTCATACATAGTAAGCAAGTAAGTTAACTATTATCTATTACTGTGCCTGATTTTACTGGTGAGGAAATAGATACATTAAGTTAGCCTGCCCAAAGTCACACAGGTGTGGTGTACATGATCTGTCAATACACTGTTAATTGAGTACCCAGTAGCCACATGTGGCTATTGAGCAGTTGAAATGTTGGTAATGTGATTGAGGAGGTGCATTTTATTTTTTGTGTGTGTGTTTATTTATTTTTGATAGAGAGAGCTGAGCATGAGCAGAGGAGGGGCAGAGAGAGAGAGGGAGACACAGAATCGGAAGGAGGCTCCAGGCTCTGAACTGTCAGCACAGAGCCCAATGCGGGGCTGGAACTCAAGAACTGTGAGATCATGACCTGAGTGGCAGTCGGACGCTTAACCCACTGAACCACCCAGGCGCCCCTCTTTTAATCATTTTGACTTTAATTTAGAAGCCACGAGACCCCCGTGTTGGACAGAACTGGTGCAGAGGTCCCACACCCAGTGATCCGATGTAAATGATTCTCATGTGCATTTGAGGTCACAGTCCACAGCCCTGTGCTTTATCAGTCTAAGATCGTGCCATGTCCTGTCTTCCTGCTCTCAGCCATTTCCTCAAGAGGTGTAAACATGTGGAGAGCAGTGACAGAACTGCCCAGCCCTCGCTGCCCCGTCTCAATCCCAACACGGGGCCTGGCCCAGAATAAGCACTAAGCCAATAGCGAGTGGAGATTGCTGATTGAATTAAGCTAGGTTCACCTCCCTTTACAAACCTTGTATTTTTCTGCTTTGAAATGTTCTGTGCTCTGGTTCAGGATTTGGGCTCTTTAGGAAATTGGTTCTAGAGCCTTCTCTTCCACACAGCAAATTGCCAGAGTCAAGGTTATGAGTGACTTAGAATAGAATCATTGCATGTGGGACACCTGGGTGGCTCAGTTGCTTAAGCATCAGACTCTTGATCTCAGCTCAGGCCTTGCTCTTGGGGTCCGTAAGTTCAAACCCCACATTGGGCTCCACACTGGACATCGAGCCTACTTAAAAAAAAAAAAAAAATCATCGCATGTGAATCAGATAATGGTTCTCTGGAGATCTCTGTGGTTGGTGGGGGGTGGGGGGTGACCAACTTGTCCCCATTTGCCTGGGACTTTCCTTATTTTAGCACTGAAAGTCCTACATTGGGAATATGCCCCTGTCCCATACCCTACACCTTAGGCAAACCAGGACAGGGGGTCCCCCAAGTTCTGTGGAGAGCAACAATGCCTCTTCTTGCTCTGAAGAAAGGGAGGAAAACTAAGCCTGCAAAGTGAGACCCTGAGGCTCCACGTCCCTGCGTCCCAACCTTTCACTGCAGACCCCTTTACTGGCCTGTGGAAGACGAAAATAGACACTTTGTGCCAAGGAGTGACAAGTACAACAGGGCGTGGCCTCAGACAAGCAGAAATGACTGTGGATAAAATTCTCACTAGCAGGAAGTCGCCAAGACCTGTGGTTTCTTCTTTCTGCCTGGTGGGAAGGACGCCTCCAGGTGAATGGCTGGTTAAGCAGAGACCTATGTCAGCCACAGGGGCCTTGACCTCAGCTGGGCCTTGTTTCCAGAACCAGATATCCCACTTCTGGGGTGGGTCACAGGCCCTGATAAGGATTCAGGACAAAAGAGAATGGTTTCCAGGCAAGTTTGGAGCCAAGGTCAGGATCAGGACAAGCCCTATGATGGGTAGTAGTTGGTCAAAGATTGGAGTCAAGATGAGGGACCCGCCCATAATCAGCTGTGTGTTGTGTTAACTCTTGGTCTTTATAGATCACCTTCAAATAGAGTGTTCTTTACTCTTACAGTAATCTTTTCAGTTTTTAAACCTAAGAAACTGTGGTTCTAATGCCCCTCTATTAACTGCACTGATACAAATACGGTGGTTTAGACCTTCTCCCAAGGCAATATGGGGGCAGCTTACTGGCCACAAGGTCAGGTTTTAAGAGAAAGAAAGTAAAACTCCAAATATTAGATGTGGAACCCCAAACTTACAAAGGGACAAGGGTAGCCAGCAGCACCAGACTCCTACCCACCTCCGATGGCTAAAACCAAATTAGATAATTTCATTCTTTCCCTGAGGCCAGGAACAGACAATTAGTGAATAATCTATTATGCTGGTTCGTACCACACCCAATTTGGGTTTGGTTTCATTCACCCTGCAGCTTACCCTCGTCCTGTAATGTTGCAGGGCTGGGCTGCGAAGACAGGCCTTTGGGGGCAGGCGGGACAGTCTCTGTCTGTGTGTGTCTCTCCATCTCTTTCTCTACATGTCAGAGAGGAGCATGTGGCAGGAAGAGGGACCCCTGGGTCAAGCCTTGGCTTCTGCTTCCCGCCTCCACTGCCCCTATTAATATGATCTTGGTCAAATCGCTTCCCTGGCACCTCACTTTTGCCCTCATCAAATGAAACAACTATCTCCACTTACCTGCAGGAGAGCTGGAAGGGATGGGGCAGGGAGCAAGCCATTCCACTGTCAGGCATTAAGAAGTAAACTCAGTGGGACGTTAAACCCAGAGACGACTAAATCTTTTTTAGTAGTGGGGGCAGGGAATTCGGAGTCCACAAAGCCTAATCCCATGGCTAAACACACATGGGATAGCAGCAGCAGCGGAAGTGATGCCACCCCTGCTTTGTGCCCCGGCGGGCTGGCCCGCCACACCTAAGAAGGCATGCTGCGACTTTGATGTGGGCCCAGCCTGGCACCAGGCAGGATGGGACTGGTGGCATGGGATAAATCTGGCCCAGATCAGCCGTTCTGGCCCAGCCCATGGGTGAGGGCCCTTGCAGTGCTGAGGGCCCTCTACAGGCTGCATTTCCAGGCAAGTGCCTGCTTGTGGGGGAAATGAGCAGGGGAAACTCTCGCTCTCTTAATTGCTGAGTCCTTAGATTCACGCATGCACAGATACACACATCCAGGCACAGATGCAATTGAATACCCAAAGAGACGCACACATGCATGCACAGGAGTACGCAGGCACATAGGATGAAAGCAGTGCTCATGCACAGACATGAACACCCAGTGCATACACCTTTGCACAAAGTTCACCCACATATATGTGTGCACATGCCCATCCCGTGGGCACAGAGAGAGAGATGGCCTGCCTGGTTTGGCCCCATCCCCCACTTCTCTAAGTTTCCTTCCATGACAACAGATCTGGAAGAAACTTGGCAGTGGAGATAAGGTGCTGGGCGGGGTAGGGCGGGGTAGAGTGGGGAGAGGTGTTGGGGGCAGAAGGACAGAAGGTCACTGACACAGAGTTTTAGTTTTCTGTCACTGTTTCACAGCCGCTGACTTCATCAATGGAGGCAAACAGCCCTCTTTTCAAAAGGTGTCCACGTAGCTTCCTGAGCCATGTTTTAGTTTGTTTGTTTTTTAAATTTTGGTGGGGAGGTGTGCAGAAGGAGAGAGAAAGAGAATCTTAAGTAGGTGACACGGGGCTTGAACTCATGACCGTGAGATCATAACCTGAGCCAAAATCAAGAGTCATATGCTCAACTTACTGAGCCACCCAGGCACCCCTGTTTTACTTTTCTGTAACGTGGGGGTGATAATGGTCATGATGTCTCCTCTTCTGGGCTGAGAGGAGATCCAGGGTGAATGGGTGTGAAGGAGATTTCCTCATCACGGTCGCTATCTGCAGGAACCTGGACTGCGTCCCCGCCCCCAGCTCCACGGTTTACAAGCTGTGCACCCTTGGGTGGGTTACTTCCCTTCTCTGCCTCCACCTCCACATCTGTAATGGGGAGCAAAGTAGTACCTGCCTGTTAAATTCATGCTGGGAATGGCACCTGGCACATAGCAAGCACCCAAAAACTGTGAGTTGCCATTGCCCAGGAAGTGACTGAGCTGAAGGACAGTTATTGACCATGCCTCTTGAGGCCCCCTGACCCTGACCCTGGGCTGAGAGCCATCCCTCAGGTGTGGGGCCAAGCCCCAGGCTGTGAAGGGAGGGCACCAAGAATGGCCAGAAGGGCCAGGACTGATGCTAATGGTCAGTCATGTGGATTTCTGCAGCCGTGATGGACCCTCTCACCCGACAGCCCACAGCACTTGAGCCCAAAAGCTGGCTTATCTCCCCTGCTTGGTTTCTCACTGACATGTCTCCTCTTCTCTATCTCCTCTGCCCTATTTCAGCCCAGGTGATCCTCACCTGTCACCTGTCCCACCCTTTCTTGCTCTCGGCAATCAAGAGAGTCCTCCTAAAAGTGAGCTCTGCTCGATCCCCTGTTTTAATCGCCTCAGCGACTCCTCATTGCCTTGAGTCTGAGTTCTTTTACATGGCTCCTGAGGTGATCTGGGTCCTGCCTCCTCGCCCATCTCTTTCCCGCAGGTTCCTGTGCCCCAGCCACACTAAGCACAGACAGTCATTTCCCAGTTTACCGTTGGTTGGGGCTGCATGGGGCAGTGTGTTAGTCAGGACAGTAGGCTCAGCTCTGGGACAAATGGCCCCACTTTCTAACTGGTTTGCTCTGCAGGTTTATTTCTCTGTCACGCTATGACAGAGTCAGGGACTTCGTTAGGGGGAGATCCTCTGTCCCACAGGACCCCTTGTGGACCCAGGATGACGGAAGCCACATCATGCAGAACATGTGGCCTTTTCATCCCTTCAACCAAGGACAAGAGTTCTGGAGGGTCACAGGCAGGTCTTCCATGTTTCAGCCTGAAAGTGGCACACACCACTGCTGTCCCTGATCCATTGGTGCTAGAATCAGTTCCGTGACTGCCCAACAGCAAGGAGGTAGGGACGTGAAGGGAGCAATAGAATGTCTGATAAGCCCCACCATTGGCCACAGACGGGTGTCCCCCCCGCCCCACCATGGCAGCTGCTGAAGGTGAGGCAGAGTTGGGAGGCCTGGAGCTGAGCCTGCTGACGTGCCCCCCTACTTTCCTAACCCCAGCCCTCGCCCAAGGCAGTTCCTCCGCTGCCATCTAATTACCAAGACCCTAGGGACATCTCGGTCCTTGCGATTTCTTTCTGTGAGGACCCCCAGGACTCATTTCCCTCAGGACCCCCTGCAGAGAAAAGCTGTGCTGCTCCTTAGCAAGTGGTGGCTGGCTAAATCCCTTAGTGATTCTGTTTCCCTTATCGAATTGGCCACTAGGAAGCTTGGAGCCGAGTCTGAAGTGCACCTGCACTGTGTGGAGGACCTGGCAACACACGTTCAGTAGCTTAACTACCTCCAAATATCAGGCGATCTCTGTGTCCCTGCATTTTCCCTTGTCCCCATTTCCTTGCCAAGGCTTTTCCATTTGCTCCTATCTTGTGTGCTTTCCATTTCTATACAGCTTCTCACACCCTTTCTGGGATCAGAGGGACATTAATTAGTCTGTCCCTGCATTCTGTGCTGCTTCCTGTAGCTCTGGCAAATGCAGCTCCTAAAAGGAAAGTTAAAATGTCTGAGCTTCACAGGACAGACCTGTCCTGTGAGGCTGATGGGCTTCCCTGTAAAGAGTTTGGCTCGTGGGTCAGACCCCTGATCACCGTGACCTCTTGAGGTCAACAGTCTAATCTTGTGCCTTTGAACTGAACACAGAGCAAGTGCCTTCTTTGGTCCTGACCCTGTGGGTGCCCAGCACACACATGCCTGCCCTTGGGAAGTTCCTAGGGCCCGGGGTGGGCAGAGCTCTGGGCTGGGCACTCCTGGAGCAGAGCGCCAGGCCTTTCTCTGAGGAGCCTGCAAGCAGCAGAGGAGATGAGACCTGACACCAGACTCAGGAATCAGAGCCAAGAGTGTCAAGAGCCCGAGGGCAGCAAGGAGACATGGCAGGTTGGGGTGAGAGAGAGGAGAGGAGAACCAGAGGTCTGCTACTTGTGGTGTCGCGGAAGACTCCAGAGGAGGACGTGGGAGCTGGAGAAGAGGAGGTGGAGATAGGGAGATGGGTACAGGGGATACAGGGTGGGGAAGGGCAGGCCAAGCAGAGGGGAAAGCAAGGGGGAGGGCCCAGAGGACTGGAAATGCAAAAGCAGGTTCAGGGAAGCTGGGGGTTCTTTATCTGGAAAGTACCCTTTAGAAGATGAGCAAGGAAAGTTGAATCTCGGAATATGGGACAGGACCTCACCAGAAGGCCTTAAATGCCAGGCTGGGTTTGGCCTTGCTCCTGCAGGGCGGCAGTAAATCGGGAGCATCCAAGGGTGACCTCAGGAGAGTGGTGAGGAATACATCCAGGCTTGGTCCAGAAGGATCTCTCTGGCCTAGATGAGGAACGTGGACAAGAAGGCCCGGTGGGGTCAGAGACTAGGGTCAGGGGCTTGACCTGGGCAGCAGCAGGGCTGAGAGGCCACGTGTGTCGTGTGTTTGGCCACTGATGAGGCCGGGACCCTCTTCTGCCATTCATGATCTAGCCCTGCTCACCCCTCTAGCTGTGTTCTCCTCACTCACATCATCCAATTTACGTGTGTGTGTGTGTGTGTGTGTGTGTGTGTGTGTGTGTTTAACATCACCTTGCTAATCTTACTAAACCACAGGTAGTTTCCCAAACATTCCATGTTTGCTTCTGTCTCTGGGCCTTTGCTTAGGCTGTTCCATCTGCCGGGGATATCTTCCCCCCACCTTACCACTGTCCTGTCAACATAGCCAAGTCTTCCTCATCCTTCAAATCACAGCTCACATGTCACTTCCCCTGGGAAGCCTTCCCTGACTGCCATGTACAAATCTACATTATTGCCTAGAGTACACTGGATCCCAGTGGCCCAGACTCCTGTAGGGGCCTCGCTCACAGGACTCTTCATTCCTGTAAGGATGGGCTCATGCTTATTCTCTCCAACCCCCAGTGCCAGGTACGGGGCCCAGTCATCCAGTGGTGCTCAGTAGACAGAGTGAACAAATACAGGGCTGGATGAGGATCTGGAGAAGTTCAAGATGCCTGGATGATAATATTGGGAGTAATTACTACTGTAGATCAAGGGACCTTAATGTATCATGTAATTTAGTCCTCATGACAAGTCTATGAGACAGATGATTTTGTTATCCCCATTTTACAGATGAGGAAACTGAGAACTCAGACTTAAGTCACTTGCTCGCCCAGCTGGTAAGTGGCAGAGCTGGGGTTGGAGCCCAGGCAGGCTGGCTCCAGAGGACACAGTGTGACCTACTTAGCTGGGCTGAGTGGCGTGGCACGGCTGGGGTGCCTGCTGAGATGGTGGAGAGGGGGGGAAAGTGGTGAGTTCTGTCTCTTGCGTTTCTGCCTTTTGTTCTTACGCTTGAAGAAATGACAAGCAAACAGGCCAGCGATAACCACACACCGTCTCACCAGATCCACCGAAGTAGCCACAGTAACAGTCGGTTCGTTTGGTTGCCCTTCATAGCACATTGTCCACCCAGAACTGACCACTGTGCTGGTCGTGCCCTCTGAAGGTGAGCTCCCTGAGTGTCCCACCATCAGGGCAGCGAGCCTCATGCCCCTTTTGTCCTGTTTGTCTCCCGCAGATGTCATGGCATCCCCAGTACCGGAGCTCCAAGTTCCGCCACGTCTTTGGCAAACCAGCCAGCAAGGAGAATTGCTATGACTCGGTGCCCATCACCCACAGCGTCCACGACAATCACTTCTGCGCCGTGAACCCCCGTTTCATTGCAGTCGTGACCGAGTGCGCTGGTGGGGGAGCCTTCCTCGTCATTCCCTTGAGCCAGGTAAGGCTGCCTGCTAAGCCCCAGGTCCAAGCAGCCCTCTGGAGGCTGTACAGACAGAGGGGAAGTAGAAAGAGCCTGGGTTCTGGTCTCTTATGTGGATTCGAATCCTAACCCTGCTTATTACCAGCCATGTGACCTTGAGTCGTTTCACTTCCTTGAGCTTTGGTTTCCTCATTGAGAAAAAAAAAAATACCTATCCTGGGATTTCAGCTTCTAGCTGAAGCTACCTAGCTAGCTTCTAGCTACTCCTAGGACTACTCCCTCACTGCGAAATGATTCACTCCTGAATAAAATGTAATTTGTGATGCATTGCTGGGCTCACAAGATGTTGGGGAAATCTCCAAGGCCACTTCCCCTCCCCAGCAAAAAGAAACAAATCTTGAGCCAAAAAATCTAACTGGGAGAGGTAAGCAGTAAGCAAACAGAAAGAACAAGCTTGTCCTGCCGGCACATGTTAACAGTATAGGTTCGACCATGTGCAATTGCTGATACTTAATAGTTTTTTAACCCAGAAGTGGTAATTTTGTATAGCTTAACTTAATAGCAGACCTTGTCAGGATACCCAGCCTGAATCTTCTTAAGGCTGAACCTGCAGAAGAGCTAGAGAGATCCCGGTTGGTAGTGCCTCTGGCTCACAGCAGAGGCAGATAGGAAGTTTCTCCAGAGGAAGGCATCCCCGATGTGGACAGGACTCCTACAGAGTCAGATCAGGGAAACTTGTAATCTGAGATCACCAGGCATGTGAGCCACCATGAGGAAGAGTCAGCTGAGACAACAAACTACAGACTTAGACCCCCCCCCCACAAAGGACTTCAGAAATTAAAGTCATAAATACAAAATGGAACCTCATAGACCAGGTTTTCTGATCCCAACGGAATTGAATTAGAAATCAACATCAAACGATACATTTTCAACTCCCATCCACTAGTATCTCACCAGGAGACCACAATGAGATACCACTACAACCACAGAATTGGCAAAGATGTAGAAATCTAACAATAGGAAGTTGTGGCAAGGACATGGAACAGTGTAAACTCTCAGACACTTCTGGTGACAGTGTTGACTGTCACACGTGGTTTTTTGGGGTTTTTTTTGGTGTGTTTTTTTGGTTTTTTGTCACGTGTGTTTTGAAGCAAAACGTGACAGCTTCTAGTAGAGAGGAAAATACACATACGCTCTGACCCAGAGATTCCACTCCTTGGTATATCCCATGCAACGTGTTTACGTTTATCAGGACACAAATACAAGAATGTGCATAGGAGTGTTGTTAATATTATCACAAAACTGCAAAAACTCAAATGTCCAAGAATTGAATAAATAAATGATAATATCTCCATAATAGGGAATCTGCACAGTCATGAAAAGGAACAAAGTATACATACATACGTACCACAACATGGATGAATCTTAATGACAATTTTGAGGAAAAGAAACCAAACAAATTACAAACGATCTCGCTCTCTTTACCTAAAGATAGATACAGACTAAATTAAATTCTACCTGAAGGGATGTATTAGTAAGTAGAACAATTTTAAGGAAGAGCAAGCAAAGGACTGTCATGAAATCCAGAACAATTATCACTCCCTGAGGGAGGGGAGTAGTTATGACTGGAGAATATCCATGGAAGGGGGGCGTCTTCTTTGTGTGGTGATAGTTCATGTCTTAACCTGAGAAGATGGCAGATGTATGGGTAATTTATTTTCCAGCAATTCATTAAGCTGAACACTTGCATTTCATGCCTTTTTTTATATGCTATATTTTATACAAACACATACATAAGGATGATACGATGTTCATGTGGTTTTACAGGCAGTTTCTATATAACTTCCAAGGAACTGATTATTCCAATATTTTGCAAACACTTCTAGAGAGAAGAAAAAGAGGGACTTCTCCCCTCCTTGTTCTATGAGCCAGTGTAACTTTGATTCCAAAACCAGATAGGGAGAAAACAAGAAAGGAAAATGACAGCGCAGTCTCACTCAAGATGTATGCAGAATGGCTAGCAAACAAAATCCAGCAGTGAATTTAAAAAAGGATGCCATCTAACCAAGCTGGATTTATTCCAGAAACTAAGGACAGTTTAATATTAATAAATCTAGAAATGTAAATCATTACATTAACAAATGAAGGGAGAAAGCCATACAGTCATCTCCATAAATGCAGAAAAATCATTTGATAAAGCTCAGTACCCATTCATGATATAAATTCTTAGCAAATCGGAAAAAGAGCATTTCACTAACATAAACAGAATTTTTAAAAACCTTTTATTTAGATTCACCCGTTGCTAACATTCTGCCAGGGTTACTTTTTATCTCTTTTATATCTTTCTCTCCATATGTGTATGTATACAAATTTGATGTCTGGACCAGTTGGGGTCTGGTCCCCCAACTCAGGACCATTCATTGTATTTTGTTGTCATGTGTCTTAGTCTACTTCATTTCATGATACTAACATTTTTAAGCAGGTAAAGGACAGCTATTTTGTAGAACATTTTAAAATTTGGATTTTTGAAATTGTTTTCTCATGATTAGATTTATATTATACATTTTGGGTAAGAATATTAAACAAATGGTGTTGAATCCTCAGTTCATATGTCTTGTGACACATGTTGTCAGTTTGTCCCATTATTGGTGATATCAGTGATATTTGATCTCTTTGTTAATATGATGCAAACATTCATAAAGATGGAATGTTAGAAACATCCCTTTAAAATCAGCAGTGAGTTAAAGGTCCTGGCCTACACAGTAAAGCTGAAAAATAAGTTAAGGTAGAAGGATTGAAATGGAAGACATAAAATCACTCTTCTTTATAGGTATGATTGCCTACATAGAAACCCAAAAGAATATATGGTCAAATTATTAGAAAAATAATAAGGGTTTTTGGAAGGTGGCTGGATACAAAAAAATCAGAATACAAAAATGAATTGCATTTTTATATACTAAGAACACTTACAATATGTAAACATTTGCAGTGCAATAAAAGAAGATTGGATATGTAGGAATGAACAAACAAAAGGAGGAAAATACAGAGCATTATTGAAAAACTAGTATTAAAGATCACCTAAATAAATGGAAATGTATACCATGTTCATGAATGGCCTCTCTTTCTCCCTCTCCCAAATCTCCAAGGCATTCTTCTTTTTTGGATGTAGTCTACATCATATTCCTTTCTTAGGATACCACACCCTGATTACTTTGAATTAGAGTTATTGGTGTTCTTCTGCTAGTACCTCCTAATGCACTTGGAATGGGGGGAGCGGAGAATGGCTACTGTGTTGACCTAAATATCACATGTTGGGCATGCAGTTGGTGCTCATAAATTTTCATTGATTGAACAAATTACCCCATGATTGTTCATCTAAATAAATAGGGAGGGTGTCGTTGGCAAAAGGAATGGCATCAGCAAAGGCATAGAGGTGGGACTGTACATGGAGTGACCAGATAATAATGCAGAGAACAGTCTGGCCAGAACAAATGAACAGTCTGTGTTGAAGGGGAGGAAGGGAAGTACCCTGGGGATGTGGATGGGGCCAGATTAGAAGGGCCTTGAATGCCAGGATGAGAAGTGTGAACTGTATTCTAGAGCTGAAATTTTTCATGCTGGGGAGGGACAAGTATAAAATGGGATTTATGGAAAGACTTAAAGGTCAGAGCTCAAAGGTCTCCTAGGGATGACCCATTTAACCACTTGTTTTTCTCAAGCTCTGGGTGCTTTTAAAAGGCTCTATCCAGGGGCACCTGGGTGGCTCAGTTGGTTAAGCATCCAACTCCCACTCAGGTCATGATCTTGTGGCTTGTGAGTTCAAGCCCCATGTCAGGCTCTGTGCTGACAGCTCAGAGCCTAGAGCCTGCTTTGGATTCTGTGTCTCCCTCTCTCTATGCCCCTTCCCCACTCACACTCTGTCTCTCTCTGTCTCTCAAAAATAAATAAACATTGAAAAAAGTTTTTTTTTAAGATTCTATCCACTAAACAGACTCTATATTAATGTGTTTTTCAGATTTTTATTACTCGGTCTTTTTCAGAAATGTCTGTTTCTTTTTTTAATGTTTTATTTATTTATTTTTGAGAGAGACAGAGACAGAGAGGGTGAGCACGCTAGTGGGGGAAGGGCAGAGAGAGAGACTCCCCAAAGAGAAAGAATCCCCAGCAGGCTCTGCACTTGTCATCACAGAGCCCGACATGGGACTCAAACCTACAAACCATGAGATCATGACCTGAGCCAAAATCAAGAGTCAGATGCTTAACTAACTGAGCCACGCACCCCCAGAACTAAATTTCTAACTCAGTGAACTACTGAGTATAAGCAGGTACTAACAACTGATTTAAGAAAATAAGTTGGTATGATATGTTGGAGTGTTACCTGGGTGGGGAGGGTGGACCTGGTTTAGAAAGATAGGATGATCAGAGAAGGTCTTTCTGGGGAGGCAACATTTGAGCAGAGAGCCACCTGAAACTCTAGAAGTGGGGTATTCGGGCAGAGTGAATAGCAAGTGCAAAGGCCCTGGGGTGGAAATGGGTTTGGTGTGGGCTCTGGCTTTGGTGTGTTTGAGACACAAACTGGTACAGTGTCACAGGGGCAAGAGCAATGGGAGGTAAGGTCAGAGAGGGGAGCAGCGTTAGGACTGTGAAGGCCTTGGAGGCCAGGGCAGAAGTCTGCCTATTCTGAGTCCAGTGAGAAGCCACTGGAGAGTTGAAACCCACTTGTCCTGTACAGCCTGATCCTGGGTAAAATGTGTGATTCCTTTTGGCCTTTTTGAAATATCGTAAATAGCCCAAGGACACATGTTAATTGCTTTTATCACAGACTCTTAGGAATCCAAGCACAACAGGAGGTGGAAGCCACTAATCAGAGCTCACACCTGAGTGTCACAACACAGACTCTGATTCCACGGGTCAGAAGTGGGGCTGGGGAATTTGCGTTCCAACAAGCTCCAGGGTTGCCAGATAAACACAGAATGCCCAGTTAAACTTGAATCTCTCTCTCTCTTTCTTTTTTAGAGAGAGAGAGAGGGAGAAAGAGCGAGCGTGTGTGCACCCTTGCACGAGTGGGGGAGGGGCAGAGGGAGAGGGAGAGAGAGAATCTCAAGCAGGCTATGTGCCCAGTGCAGAACCCCACACAGGCCTCGATCTCACGACCTGAGCTGAAATCAAGAGTCAGCTGCTTAACTGACTGAGCCGCCCAGGGGCCCCAAAACTTGAATTTCAAATAAACACCGAATAACTTTTTTTTGCTTATTTTTTTTCTTTTTGATTAAACTTTTTTGTTTTGAGATCATTGTAGATTCCACATGCAGTTTTAAGAATAACATAGAGATTCTGTGAACCCTTTACCCAGTTTCCCCCAAAGGTAACATCTTGCAAGACTAGAGTTCAATATCAAAACCAAGATATTGACATAGGTACAGTCTAGATACAGAACATTGCCACCACCACAAAGATCCCTACTGTTGCTCTAGCCACTTCCCTCCACCCCCACTCTCTCTATAACCCCTGACAACCACTAATCTGTTCTCTGATTTCTTTTTTTTTTTTTTTTTTAATGTTTATTTATTTTTGAGAAAGAGTGTGAGCAGGCGAGGGGCAGAGAAGAGAGGGAGACACAGAATCCAAAGTAGGGTCCAGGCTCCAAGCTGTCAGCACAGAGCCCGACGCAGGGCTCGAACTCACGAATGGTGAGATCATGGCCTGAGCCGAAATCAAAAGTTCATGTTCTCTGTTTCTATCCTTGGGCCATTTTATGTATGTATGTATGTATGTATGTATGTATTTATAATATGAAATTTATTCTCAAATTGGTTTCCATACAACACCCAGTGCTCATCCCAAAAGGTGCCCTCCTCAATACCCATCACCCACCCTCTCCTCCCTCCCACCCCGCATCAACCCTCAGTTTATTCTCAGTTTTTAAGTCTCTTATGGTTTGGCTCCCTCCCTCTCTAACTTTTTTTTTTCTTCCTTCCCCTCCCCATGGTCTTCTGTTAAGTTTCTCAGGATCCACATAAGAGTAAAAACATACGGTATCTGTCTTTCTCTGTATGGCTTATTTCACTTAGCATAACACTCTCCAGTTCCATCCACGTTGCTACAAAGGGCCATATTTCGTTCTTTCTCATTGCCAGGTAGTATTCCATTGTGTATATAAACCACAATTTCTTTATCCATTCATCAGTTGATGGACATTTAGGCTCTTTCCACAATTTGGCTATTGTTGAGAGTGCTGCTATGAACATTGGGGTACAAGTGCCCCTATGCATCAGCACTCCTGTATCCCTTGGATAAATTCCTAGCAGTGCTATTGCTGGGTCATAGGGTAGGTCTATTTTTAATTTTCTGAGGAACATCCACACTGCTTTCCAGAGTGGCTGCACCAATTTGCATTCCCACCAACAGTGCAAGAGGGTTCCCGTTTCTCCACATCCTCTCCAGCATCTATAGTCTCCTGATTTGTTCATTTTGGCCACTCTGACTGGCGTGAGGTGATATCTGAGTGTGGTTTTGATTTGTATTTCCCTGATGAGGAGCGACGTAGAGCATCTTTTCATGTGCCTGTTGGCCATCCGGATGTCTTCTTTAGAGAAGTGTCTATTCATGTTTTCTGTATCCTTGGGCCATTTTAAGAATGTCACATAGATGGAATCATACAGTATGCAACCTTTTGGGCTTAGCTTTGGTCACTCAGAGTAATTTCCTGGAAATCCATCCAGGTTGTTGCATGGATCAATTGCTCACTCTTTTCCATTGCTGAGTGATGTTCTGTGGTGTGGGTGCGCGCCATTTGTTTAACCAGACACCCATTGAAAGCCACCGAGATTGTTTCCAATTTGGGGCTTTAGGCATATATAGATTTCTGTATGAAGATAAGTCTCCGTTTCTCTGGGTAAATGCCCACGAGTGCAGTCGCTAGGTCCTCAAGTAGCTTTACATGTTTGGGTTTGTAAGGAACTGCCAAGGTATTTTTTAGTACAAATGAAATATTGCACAGAGCATACTTATACTGAAAACTTTTTTGTCATTTATCTGAAATTTAAATATCCCTGGGCATCCTGTATTTTTATGCATCAATTCTGACATCCATACTCCCAGGTGATGCTGACGCTGCTGGTTTATAAACTACATTTTCAGTCGCTAGTCTCTAATCTAGTTCTTTTTGTAATTATGAAAGAATTTCAAACACAAGAGTAGATAAAAACAATAGTATGACTCTTCTTACCCAGATTCTAGAATTTTAAAGACTTTGCTCATCTTGCTTTGTCCATGTTTTTTTTTTTCCCCCTGAGGTATTTTAAACCAAATCCTGGACATTTTGTCATTTTACCCCTATAAACTTCAGCATGCAATTCTAAAACCTAGAGACATTTTCTGACATAAGTGCAGGGCCAGGATTGCAGCATTGACAATATCTTCTGTGTCACCTTATTCCCAGTGCATGTGGATACGTCCCTGATTGCCTTATAAATGCCTCTTTGCGTTTGGTTGCTTTGAATCAGGGTCCAGAAAGATCCACGCATTGCATTCGGTTGATATTTTCTTAGGTAACCACAGGCAGCCTGCTCGAGTAGGACCAGAGGAGAGTGGGAGAGGACACGCATGCTGGGCCTTTGACGCAGCACTTCCAGACAGGCCTGTAGGGCCCTTTTTCACGTGGTGACCAAGGATGGTGCTTATGCCAATCCCTTCCTTAACTCCTTCTGTAGGAAGTATTGCCCCATTGTACAGATGAGGATGCCGAGGCTCAGGGAGATGACTTCCCCAAGGACCCTGAACCCTGAGGGTAAGGACTGGAATGTGGCCCAGACCTGGATGTGGCCACAGGGCCCTGTTCTTGCTTAATTCGTCTGTGTGCTGCTTCTCAGCTTGGGCTCTGGTTTATATGGGCTGCTGGTCAGATACCAGGAATGACATCCCAGCCAGGCACAGAAAGGTGTCAGTAAACTAGAGCCATGAGAAGGAACAGAGGTACAAACTAGCTAATTATTTAATGGAGTGTATACAGGAGCATAAGTATCGGAAGGTGACTGACCTCGCCACAGCGTCCTAGAATGTATTCTCAGATGGACTAGGCAGCCCCAGGTACTGGGTGATTCTGCAGGCAGGCTCCTTCCTCTCACTGTGACCCAGGGCAAGACTGTTTGGAGAGAGACTCTGGCAGCCTGGGCAACAAGGGCTGTGCTCAGGGAACAGGAAGGTGTGGAGACAGGCCCGCCCAGAGCCTGGGGACAAGCCAGGTTGGGCTCCTGAGCCTGGGGCCTGGCCTGCATCAAAGCCACCCCTGGGGGTGAGCAGGGTGGACTTTGCCATGAGGTGTGGTAGGTGGGGAGAACTGAAAACAAGGGCAGGCAGAACCCTGGGGATGGGCCCTGGGAGTGGACCACATCAGAGGAGTCAGACTGACACTGTGGTGCCCGGGAGAAGGGGAGGGGCGCCTCGCTGCTGTGCCAGTAGAGGCCCCACTGTTCTCAAGCTTGTGTCTGACCCTGTCACTCCCCTGCTCGGTCCCCTCCCAGAGCTCCCCATTGCCTGCAGACGAATCCTGCCTTCCTCATCAGGCTTCTGTCTCTGTCCCAGCCAACATGTTGAACCTCCAACCTTCCGTGGAACACATTTGTTCCCTCCACACTCAGATTCTCTTTCTAGAAATGTAGGGGGTGGGCTAGTATGACATGTTGCTTCCTGTTTCGTTTGTTTTGTTTTGTTTTGTTTTTGAAAGTCTCTTCAGTTCCAGGGAGGTCCTCAGTGAGAGTCGTGCCCAATGCCAATGATAACTACAGGGAGAGGGGGGCAAACGGCAGAGCAGGGAGCGAGAGGAAAGATTCCCAGTTCTCAGGGCTCTGCTGCAGACTGGCTCCGTGGCCCTTAGCACATGACTGTCAACCTCTCTGCTCCCTGACTGCTGCACTTAAATGGCGATTCTCCCTGGGGTGGTTGGGAGCTAAATCAAATAATGTGAGCGAAGCACGAAGCATGGGCCTGGCACATAAATGGCCCCCTAAATTATGGTTTCTAAAGAACAACATTTACAACCCTATTCCTTACAGGCGTGGGAATGTGCTCGTTCAAGTTCATTCATTGGAATACGATCTAGGCATCACTTTATTCACGGAGGGCACCCTGGCTCAGTCACCCATCAGTTGTGCAGGGAGAGATGGGAGTCCCCTGTGGAACAGTTGGGACTCACACTGAGCACATCCTTGGGCCCCTGAAGCATTTTGAGTGACAGTAAAACTGGGTCACTGTGATTAGCTCTGACAAACTTACGCTGGTGAATTTACTGAAAGCCTACCATGTACCAGGCACTGTCTTAAAGTGCTTTACTTGTATGAGCTCATGTAATCACTCGCACCCTGCGAAATCCTACTACTGTTGCCATTTTGTAGATGAGGAAACTGAGGCACAGACAGCTGAGGTCGCTTGTCCAGGGTCACACGGTTGTTAAGTGCCGTAGCAGGGACTCAAACCCAGGAAGCCTGAGTCAGCGTGCCTGCCTAACCTCTTCTACACTATGCAGCCTACCTCCACCTCTACTCGTGCCTACCACCCCTGACTCCCATGTCCACCCTGGGCTGTTGGAAGGGTTCCTGGAGGTCGTGACACTGTTGTGGGAATGGCCGCACCCTGTTGAGTGCTGGGTGTTGTGGGGACGGCCGCACCGCTGTCCCATCCCAGCAGCTGAGGTCTGCCTGCCCCAGAATGTCCTCCACCTGCCTAGCTCAGCCTTCCGGGTCCCACAGTTCCATCCACTCAGGGCAGCCCCACCGAGACTTGGAAGTGGCATCTCTCCGGGCTGAGCAGCCAGCTTCTGCACCCAAGCCAGGGTTCCCTGCAGTCTGCGAGGAGGGCGGGTGTACCTCCCCTGATTTAGAGCTGTGTCCCCCACAAATCAGAGGCCTGGCCCTGGCTGACTGCTGGACTAGTGGACTGAAAGGCAGAAGTGGCCTCCTGATTCTAAATGTCCCTGTCATGACAGGGCTTTTAGCAGCTCGGTCAATAGCCCATCAGGCTGGCTAATAATGTCCATTAATGTCAGACCTCAGCATAAAACCCTGTTAGGCAGAGCAACCTTCTGGCCCCAGGGGAGAATGAGCCATCCCTTGTTCTCTGAGAAGGAAGAGAAGTTGTCTGGGGCTGGGGTCTCTGCTTTGGGAGGCCTGGGAGGAGCACTGCCCCATCTGAGCCATGCCTGGCCCCCCAAGCACCTCCTGAGTCTGAGGCTCAGCTGAGCCTCCACAGTGGTCTGAATGGAGCTCCTGGGCAGCTTGCCTCCTGTCAGCCAAGGCCAGCCTGACGATCAGCTCTTCCCAGAAACCTGCAGGACAAAATTGTGGCAGGGCTCTGGGCCAGAGAGCAACTGGGTGTGCCATAACGAGAGACCGAGCACTGTTCATGCCCTTTGACCCAGGAAATGAGCTAAGAGAAGGAAAGGCTGTGTGCACAAGTGGGGCAGGACACTGACTCAAAGAGGGCTGAGAGCCCTCAAGCACAGCAAGTACAGCACAGATACACCTGGGAGCCAGAGCCCTGGGCTGCAGCCCCACTCTGCCCTCCACATTCTCTGTGACCCTGAGCAAGTCCCTCCAGTTTGGGGCCAGCGAGAGAGCTGTAATCCATTAGTGATGCCTGCCATGGGGGCAGGTAAGAGAGTTTGAAGGGTTTTTACTGGTCCTGGTCTCTGAGAGCCCTTCAAGATCTGCAGTTTTAGGGGTGCCTGGGTGGCTCAGTCGGTTGAGCGTCTGACTCTTGATCCTGGCTCAGGTGGTGATCTCATGATTTGTGAGTTTGAGCCCCACATTGGGCTTCTCCCTTAACAGCACTGATCCTGCTTGGAATTCTATCTCCCTCTCTCTCTGCCCCTCACCTGCTTCTCGCTCTTTCTCTCTCAAAATAAATAAATAAACTTAAAAAAACAAAAAAAAAGATTTTCAGTTTTGTAACACATTTTTGGCCGATCCTGGAAGGACCCATCTTTTCAGAAAGTTTAGAGTTTTGTGTTAACAAACGTCTTTTGTTTATTGCAAAATCCACACTGTTTTATAGAAAGTTTGCAAAAATTTAAAAAAAAGAAACACAGATGATAAAACTACCATTTATCCCACTGTCTACAAATAACCATGAATAACATTTTGGTGCCTTTCCTTCCAGTCTTTTTTCCCTCATTTTTTATACACACGTGGGTATGCACACACACACGTATACACATAATAACAGCTCCTCTTTTTTAAGCACTTACTCTAGGGCACCACTGTTCGGCTTTTCACGCACAATATTTCATTTTACCCTCATAACAGCCCTGTAAGGAAGAGATTATTATTCACATTTTACACATGAGGAAAAAGGGGCTTGCAAAATTTGAGCAGGTGCAGGACACGATCAGATTTTAACTTTTGAAAGCTCACCGACAACAGCAGGCAGAATGGCCTGGAGGCGAGGCAAGAGGTCGCTGGCCGGAGCGGTGGTCCTGTCAAGACCTGGGCAGGGCCTATAGGGGCACGTTCTCCCTCCAGGACACTGGCCCCAGGAGCAGGGGGCGTGCACCCCTCTTCTTGTTGAGAAGCCCAAATGGAACTCACACATCACTAACAAATGACACATGTCCAAGTTCTTTGCTTTTCTCTGTCTGAATGTATATATGAGGGTATAATTTTCTTTTCCTAACCATTCGAGGATACATTACCTATACCTTTGACCTTTACCCCTAAATACTTGAGTGTTTCCTAAAAGTACGAATATTCTCTTATATAACCATATCACGTTATCAACTTCACAAAGTTTAACATTGTAACAATACTTTAATCTACCTTTCATGTTCCAATTTATCAGATAATGTCCTGTATAGAGTTCCCCCTCCAGTATGGGATCCAGTCAAGGGTGAGGTGTCTAATACCCTTTCCCGAGAGGTAAGAGCTGAATTGGGCAGAGTATGTCTGAAGGGGAGCCCAGGACCACTACCTCTGTTTGCAGAACTACTAAGATGCATGCATAAAGCCTCCATGAGCCAGGGTCTCAGTGTCTGTGTTTGCTAGTTTGCCAGAGTGACCCAGAAGCCCTGTGTCTTTTCCCATAGCAGCTGCAGTCTTACTAAGCCAGGTCCGAGATGCTTCTGCATCTTTGCTGGATCTCAACTAGGCAGGGTCTCAGTGGTTTCTACAGAGTTGGGGAGGTGAGGTTAGGAGAGGCGGTGGGTGTTCCTTGAGCCCACTCTGTTCTTGAAAGACCTTTTGTAAAGATCCTGAGAGCATTGATCCTGCGGGGTCAAATAGTACATCCTGTGCTCCCCAGCCCCTCGCATGGGGCCTGTCCCTACATATGTCATGTAGATTTGCTCAATGAATGGATGTAGGCCATTTTTCTTCTCAGCTGTCTCTACCTCGGGAATGGAAAACTGGACTGCAGAGCTTTCTGGTGGGGGCAGGGGTGGTGTTTCGGCATCTGAAGTTGGATGGGGGGCCTGTTCTGCCGACCTGTGCGATGTGATGTGTGACATATATGATGTGTGACATGAGTGTGCCGGTCGCTGCCAGCTCCAGGTTTCTGTAACTGAACCGACACGCTTGTGCCATGGCCCAGGAAACCCAGGTCCGTGTGCGGGTCAAGAAGTCTCAGCTTGGGACCTGTGTCCCCCCAGTGCCCAGACAGCGATTCTCAGCAGGCAAAGTGGAAAGGGAAGAAAATGCTCTTTTTTTTTTTCTTCTTAATTGAAGTATAATTCACATTCCATAAAATTCACCTTTTTTTTTTAAATTTTTTTTTTTCAACATTTATTTATTTTTGGGACAGAGAGAGACAGAGCATGAACGGGGGAGGGGCAGAGAGAGAGGGAGACACAGAATCGGAAACAGGCTCCAGGCTCTGAGCCATCAGCCCAGAGCCTGACGCGGGGCTCGAACTCACGGACCGTGAGATCGTGACCTGGCTGAAGTCGGACGCTTAACCGACTGCGCCACCCAGGCGCCCCACACCTTTTTTTTTTAAAGTTTATTTATTTATTTTGAGAGAGAGCGCACCTGTGTGTGCACAAGCAGGAAAGGGCCAGAGAGAAAGGGAGAGCGAGAATCCCAAACAGGCTCCACGCTGTCAGCACAGAGCCCAACATGGGGCTCAGTGTTCAGTCTCACAAACTGTGAGATCATGACCTGAGCTGTAACCAAGAGTCAGATGCTCAATTGACCAAGCCACCCAGGCATCCCTCACCATTTTAAAATGTACAGTTCAGGGGCACCTGGGTGGCTCAGTCAGTTAAGCACCTGATTTCGGCTCAGGTCATGATCTCACGGTTCATGAGTTCGGGTCCCTGTCAGCACAGAGCCTGCTTCAGATCCTCTGTCCCTTTCTCTCTCTCTCTCTGCCCCTGCCCCGCTTGTGCTCTCTCTCTCTCTCTCAAAAATAAATAAACATTAAAAAAATTTTTTTAATAAAATAAAGTATACAATTCAGGAGCACCTCAGTGGCTCATTTGTTGGGCGTTGGACTCTTGATTTTGGCTCAGGTCAGGATCCCAGGGTCATAGGATTGAGCCCTGCATCAGGCTCTCTGAGCACAGAGCCTGCTTAAGATTCTCTCTCTCTCTCTCCCTCTGCCCCTCTCTCCCACTCGTGCACTCTCTCTCTCTCTCTCTCTCTCTAAATAAACAAACAAATAAATGAATAGGAAATTGAAGTATCAATAATAAAATACAAATTTAAAAAAATAAAAAAATAAGATGTATGATTCAGTGGGGTTGTAAGGTAGTCACATGGTTGTGCAAACATCACCACTGTCTGATTTCATAACAATTTCATCACCTCACAAAGAAACTCCACACCCATTAGCAGTCACTCCTTATTGCCCCCTCCCCCCCACCCCCACCCCCCCGGGTCCTGGGCAACCACTAATCTGCTCTCAGTCTCTATGGATTTACCTGCTCTGGATTTTTCAGGGTTCTGAATACTGGGCACCAGAAGATGTATCAATGTGCTCTAACGATGAAACCACATCTGGTCCATCATTTATGTGGAATCATGCAATGTGTGACTTTTTACGTCTGACTTCTTTCCCTCAGCATGTTTCCAGGGTTCATCCATGTTTCAGTGTGTGTCAGTTCTACATTCTCTCTTTGGCTGAAGTAATACTCCATTGTATGATATACTACATTTTGCATAGCCATTCATCCACTGATTGACATTTGGGTTGTTTCCACCTTTTGGCTATTATGAATAATGCTGCTACAAACATCGGTGTTCAGGTTCTTTGTAGGCTTGTGTTTTCATTTTTCATGGGGATATACCTAGGAGTGGAATCGCTAGGTCACATGGTAACTCTATGTCTAACCCTTTAAGGAACTGCCAGACTGTTTTCCAAAGTGGCTGCCCCATTTTTTCATTCCCATCAGCAGTGTGTGAAGGGAAATATCCTTTTACTGAACACCTACTACGTGCTAGGCACTGTGCTAGACCCTTTCCACACCTCATCTATGATACTCAACATGAACCTTATGAACCTACTGAGGACAGCGCCGAAGCTCAGACAAGTGATGTGACTCCCCCAGCATCACACGGAGAATAGTGGTAGGGCCTAGATTCACACTCCGTTCTGTCCCTTACATTTTCCGGTCTACTCAGTGATTGCTGACTGCCCGACTGACTGCTTAAGTGGAATTAGTCCCCTCTTCTCTCCAACACTCCTGGACACTGTTTTGCAGACAGGAAAGCTGGACCCCCACTACCCAAAGGTCTGCGGGCACAAAGGGAACGTCTTAGACATCAAGTGGAATCCTTTTAATGATTTTGAGATCGCCTCCTGTTCTGAAGATACCACAGTGAGTATCAGCACATAAGGCGGTTCCCTTTCCCGAAATGAGTGGGATTGGGGCACAGGGAGATGGAATAGTGTCTGTACTTGGCTCTGATGCTCCTGACCTGCTGATCCTTCATGAGGTGAGGTCACTGTGTGGGGAGGGGCTTAGTGAGATTGAGTGGGAGAAGTTCTGGGCTCTGGGACTTGGAGCACCACACCTTTAGGCCTCCTATCTGGGACTTAGTTCCCCCCACTTATAGAATGGACATAATAGCCCCCAAGCAGCTAATGAAGATCCAAAGAGACTCCTATTCCAGTGGAAAAGCCCATCTTTTGGGGGAACTATAAAATGCTTTAAGGAGCATTTTTTATTGCAGTCAGAAAATATTGTGACAATCTCACAGACAGTGGGGAGGGGAGCTTTAAAAGGATAAGAGTGGGATCCTTAGATGAATATGGGCACCACAACTTTCCCAAAAGCTTTAGCCCCACCAACTTTTTTGAGCCCCTGTTCTGGATCAGGGTCATAATCCCTGCTACCCACAATGTTCAGTGTTACTTATTTATAATTTCTTCTGTTCCCACTTCAAAAATGCCGTGAGTATGGCTTAAAACAAAAGACACAGATATGATCAGATGATTAAAATAAGGATGAAGGGCACAGTGACAGTTTATTTTGTGCCCATTGTGTTCCTGTCTCTCAACTACACGTTACCATTTAAATCTGTCTTCCTGGCAGCCCCACGAGGTAGGATTTTTTTTTTTTTTTTTTATGGAGAAACTGAGGATCTGAGAGGTGAAGCAGTTTGTCCAAAGTCACACAGTCTGAGCAAGGCTTCAGGCTGAGGCTTGATTCTAGAGCCCAGTATGTTTTCACTGAGCTATGCACTTCCCTAAGTGGCAGCAGCCACAGATGGGGGAAGTGAGGAAATAATACTCAGAATGTTGGTTTTGAAGGGTTGCAAGCATAGAGTTCCAGGTTTAACTCAGAGCTGCCTGGCAGTCAAGGCAAAAAGGGAAATAGAATGTATTGCAGAAGACTTTACTGTCTGATTAAAAGGAAACAGACCAGTTCGTCAGGAGAAGCAAGTGGAAAATTCTCAGAAGACTTGTGCCAGTCGCATATAGGGGTTGCCGAGGAGCGTAAAGGACAGTATCTGCCAGGATGGTTTCACTGAAGGGGCAGTCAGGCCCTGTGAGAATTGGCTTTGCCTCCAATGGTGGAATGTTGAATATCTGACTCTGTCCCCTGACTCTGACTCTGAGTCCTGAAATACTTGCCTTTTCAGGCCTGCTTTGAAGACTCCCTACAAGATCTTCATGAAATTCCTAGCTCTTCTCATCTCCTGCCACCAGTTCCTTCCCAGATGCCCCCGGGGGCAGGAAGAGTGCACACAAGTATCAGGGGTGGCAGTGCCTAACCTCAGGCCCTCCCATGTAGAGTGTTCAGCTGTCTCCTCCCTGTCCCCACCCTGTGGGGCAGGGATGACCCTGTAGCTCTGAGGAGTCTGGGGGGTGGTCTCTGCCCCTCCCACACAGGTCTGCCCGAAGTCCGTCCTCCAGCAGGGGCCAGTTCTGTGCAGTAATAGGATTCACCCAACTCGTCGTCTAGAGCCCCTGGCACTCGCCTCATGGGGCTGCCTTCCTGGTTTTAAATTCAGATGACCAGGAAATAAATATTTGTCGAATCGAAAACAAAGTCTACCTGAAAACCCTGGGTATCTCTGAGGGAAAAGGGACATACAATCACATAGGGGCCTGAGAACCCCAAAGGACAACAAAGAATATCAGGTTACTGGCCATCCCCTCCGTAACCGGGAGCTTACTTTCTACCAAGGAAGCCCCTTCCATCCTCAACAACACTGCTCTGGAAGGAGGCCCCAGCCCCTCCTCCCAGGCCCTTACTGTGGAATACAGGCTGTGACCCCCTGCAGCCTGGCCTTCTGACCCTTCATCTTTCCTCTTCCAGGCCATCCAAGGGGGGCACTCCAAAGGAAAGAGCTTCTCCCTACCCTATCCTGCTCCAGAGACTGCACTGGCTCCCTAGTGCCCTGACAATATAGCACAAACTCCTCCTCCTGGCATTTGAACCTTCCTCCTAGCCTACACCTTTGGGACAAGGAAGGGGTAGACCAGTGTACTCTGAGAGATATTCTAGGCTGGGAGTCAGATTTGCTCTGACATCCAGCCTGGGAGTCAGGCCTATGGCCCACCCAGCTCCCCACAACTCAGGTCATTAGGATGGCAAGGATTACCAAGAGGGAGATCTGGAGGTCTGGGCTCAGCTCTGGCAATGTCAGCCCCTGTTTGGGCTGGAAGACCTTGGCAAAGCCTCTGTCTTTGAGATGGATACAGAGAGCACTCCCCTGGCCCTTCTGCTGGGCACTGCCAGCTCTGTGGCTTAGGGTGGCTGGGGTGCCAAGGTGACCCTCGCTAACAACACTCCCCCACCGGCTGTGTCTCCCCTGAAAGATTAAGATCTGGGACATCCCTACGCAGCTGCTGACGAAGAACCTCACAGTCTTCAGGAAGGAGCTGATGGGCCATGCCCGCAGGGTGGGCCTGGTGGAATGGCACCCCACGGCCGCCAACATCCTCTTCAGCTCTGGCTATGACTACAAGGTGGGTCCACGCACTCAGTTTCTGGGGCCACCCTAACAGATGACCAAACTGGGCAGCTTAAGACAACAGAACTTTATTTTTACATTGTTCTGGAGACCAAAAATCTGATATCAAGGCATCAGGAGGGCCACGCTCTGTCCTAAGATCTTAGGGAAGAATCCTCCCATGCCTCTTGGGACTTCTGGTGGCTCCACACATTCCTTGGCCTGGAGCTGTATCACTTCAGCCTGCCTCCAGCTTTACATGGCCTTCTCTGTGTTTCTGTGTGTCCTTTGCTCTTTTTATAATGACACCAGTCATTGGTTGTAGGGCCCATGCTAATCTGGCATGACCTTATCATAATTAATTACATCTGCAAAGATCCTGTTTCCTAATAAGGTCACATTCTGAGGCTCCAGGTGGACCTGAATTTGGGGTTTGGGGGGGCGGGGAGTACACTGTTCAACCCATTAATCTGCCCGGAGGGGATGGGTTGGGCTGGGCCCTGGCCAGAGAAGCTTCCCATTGCCCCGTTGACGGCCAAGCTGGAAGTCTGTGGGCCTGTGGATTGGGAAAATTCACAGGATAGGAGCCCTAGATTCTATTCCAACTAAGTTTCTGCCTTGCAGTATGAACTGGGAAAGTCCCTTGTCTTCTCTAGGCCTCAGTTTCTCTATCTGTACACAAATGGAGTTGGTGTGACCATAGCCATGGCTTTTAAACTCATCCCTTCACGACATGGGGCTTCACAGAGGCACTTCAGGGGCTTCTGTGATGAAGAAAGGGTGGGATAGGAGTGGCTGGCAGGGCCTCTTCCCTTCTTGTTTTCTTTAAATTTTTTAATGTTTATTTTTATTTTTGAGACAGAGAGACAGAGAGCAAGCAGGGGAGGGGCAGAGAGAGAGGGAGACACAGAATCCGAAGCAGGCTCCAGGCCCTGAGCTGTCAGCACAGTGCCTGATGCAGGGCTCAAACCCACGAACCACGGAGATCATGACCTGAGCCGAAGTCGGACAGTTAACTGACTGAGCCACCCAGGCGCCCCAGGGTCTCTTCCCTCCTGGTCAGAAGTGCTCTTTTTTCTGTTTATGTAGGGTGAGTGTGCAGGGTGCTGCGATGATTGTGCACATTATTCTGCACACAGCTCCAGGGGGTGCAATTCATACCATGGGCTATGAGAAAGGATTGCCCTGGAGCTGTGCAGTGCACAACCTATGCAGCTAAACATGGCAGTCCTGTTTATCTGTGTGAGGTGGAAACTGCTACTAATAACTGTTTGAAACCCCCTGGTCTAGCTCATCATCCCCTACGGTCCTCCAGCCATGGATGTTTTGTTGCTCCAAAGCAGATGGTGTTTTCTTTTCACCACCAGACAGCCTGACTCCCGGCTTCCCCTTTTGCCACGTGGCAGCTTCAGCCGGCAGATCCATCCTCCCACCCAAGGCTTCTTGGCCAGACTGCCATCTGTGTCGTCCCTCCTGGGGATACCATGTTTCACTGCAGCCTGGCGGGCTTGCGACTGTGGGAGCCAGGGGCGGGGCAACACTGTGCTCAGAGCCAGCTCATTGCCGTACAGGTGATGGTCTGGAACCTGGACACAACGGAGTCTGTAATCAATAACCCCGTGAGGACAATTTGCTGCCACCAAGACGTGATCCTTTCCATGTCCTTCAACCCCAGTGGCAGCCTGCTGGCCACCACCTGTAAAGACCGCAAGATTCGGATTCTCGACCCCCGGGCAGGGGCCGTCCTCCAGGTGTGTGCTGGGTTGGGATCGGGCTTGGGGACAAGAGGAGCAAGGAGTGGTAAGGGGCTGGGGGAGGCTTCAGAGAACAGGGCAGTAATGCCATCAGCATTCTGGCCAAGCCTTCACATGTGCTATAGCTTCTGTCCTCCCGGCTGGGAGGTAGCGGATGTCACCCCCAATCTTCAGATGAAAAAACTGAGGCTGAAGAGAGGTAAGGTGACGTGCCCACACTGAAAGCTGAGCTTTGACCCTGGTCTAACTCCAGAGCTTGTCAATGTGCCTTAGCTCTGTCAAGAGGCATGACACGACTGTCTGTCCACTGTGTGACCTTAGGCAAGCACTTCCCATTCTCTGGGCCACTGTTTCCTTATCTACAACAATGGACCATTAGTCCTTCCTCTTGGAGGACTAAATGAGATAATCCAGATGACAGTGCCCGCCCAGCCCCATGCCTTGCATACAGTGATAGAGTGCTCAGTCATCTTTCAGAAAGAGCATGGAGTTTCTCTCTCTGTCCCTCCCCTGGTCATGCTGTCTCTCTCTCTCTCTAAAATAAACAAACATTAAAAATAGAACTAAAAAGAACAACAACAATGACTCGAAAAAACACAGTGGAGGGGCACCCGGGTGGCTCAGTCGGTTGGGCGTCTGACTTTGGCTCGGGTCATGATCTCACGGTTCCTGAGTTCGAGCCTCACATCGGGCTCTGTGCTGACAGCTCGGAGCCTGAAGCCTGCTTTGGATTCTGTGTCTCCCTCTCTCTGCCTCTCCTCCGCTTGACTCTGTCTCTCTCTCTCTCTCAAAAATAAATAAACATAAAAAAAAAAAAAAAAAAAGAAAGAGCATGGAGCTGAGCAGAAGTTTGCCTCTATCCTGGCTCGGAAAAAAGAACTCTCACCAAAAATAACAGGAGAGACTCAGTGTGGATGGGGTGGGAGTCGGGGGGTCTCTGGAAGGGTTCCTGGAGGTGGTCCCTGTGGAAAGATTCTCTAAGCAGAGCTGGAGTGAACAAGGAAGGCATTCCAGGTCCTGCCACAGCACAAGCAAAGGCAGGGAAGCCAGAGACCCTAGCTGCTTGCTGCCCGGGAGTCCCTGACTGTACATACTGTCCAGGAAGCCAGCTACAAGGGGCACCGGGCCAACAAAGTGCTGTTTCTGGGGAACCTGAAGAAGCTGCTGTCCACAGGCACATCCCGGTGGAACCACCGTCAGATGGCCGTGTGGGACCAGGTGAGTCTCCTGTGCGAGCCCGCACCCTGCCCCTCACCATCACCCTTCAGCTGAGTGCTGGCTTCATTCATTCATGCATTCATTCCCTTGCTAATTTCTCAAGCACTTACTTAGCACAGCCTGCCTGGTGTGAAGGACCCAGGGATCAATAACAGGGACATGCCAGCAGCTGGTGGGGCGAGCCCAGACCTTGTGCATCTTCTCGTTCAAGGGGACAGTGGCCGTGGTGTAGGGGGTGGAGGGAGGTGGCCACTTCTGGAACCAGGACAGGGCAGGGGCTGGGGGGAGAGAAAGGAGATGACCTTCTGGGCAGAGGAAACAGCTGGAGCAAGGGCTTGGAAGGAAACACCAAGGCATGTGGGCAGAAGGAGCAGCTGAGGGGGGTGAGGGTGAGGGCCAGGCCAAGCAGTATTGATTGGAAGGATCACTTGGCTAGAGTTTCAAAGACTAGACAAATCACTTTCTCTCTCTACATCTCCATCATCTTTCACAACAAATCATAAAACAAGCAGGGGAGGGCTGGTGTGTGATCAGGCATGTGAGAAGCGATCTGTGAAAGGCAAAATGCCGGCAAAAGAAAAGGGGTGGTCTCCCTCCCTCTCTCTTTCTCTCTCTCTCTCTCTCTCTCTCTCTCTCTCTCTCGTGCACGTGCGCACACACACACACACACACACACACACACACACATATACACACACACATCCAGAGCCCTTTGACAGGGATTCTCATCTCCACCCTCCCCAGGAGCGACCCACAGGCCTTTCTGACTTCCCTTATAGGACAACCTCTCCGTGCCTCTCTCAGAGGAGGACCTGGATGGCTCCTCGGGCGTGCTGTTTCCCTTCTACGACGCAGACACCAGCATGCTCTACGTGGTGGGGAAGGTCAGCCTGTCTTGGGAGGGAGGTGGCCGCCTGCACCGCTGAGGCAGGAAGCAGAACTACCCCAGCCCGGCCCTGCCCATAGCCAGACAGCAGCCTGGCGCCCTCAGCCTGCAGGGCAGGGATAGGGACAGGCGGGAGGTACCGCACACTCTGGCCCTCGGGTGAGCACAGCACCTGGCCCACCTTCCTGGCTCCCCAGGAACACCTAGGGCCATGGTTTGGTCAGACACCCCAAGCTTGTCCCTCTTCAGCTCTGGATCCAGATGACGAGGGACCAGTCGGTGTTCCTCAATAAGGGCATCTTCAAATTTGGGGTGGAGCAGGTCTTCATTAGGTAGGACCATCATTTGGCATCCCAGTTCCTACCCGCCAATGCCGGGAGCAGCCTCCACCCTCCCCAGTTATCATAACAACAACCAGAAGTGCCCCAGGGCACCAAGACCCGCCTGATGGCCTCAGCGCCTGCCACTTCTGACCTTTCTGTGAGGCTGGCAGTGAGAATCGCCTGTGCTCCCCCACCGAGCTTCTGCCTTGGAGGCGCATGGGTGGGCTTTGGGTCATGGTTGGGGGGATGGGATGTCACAATGAGGCCCCCCAGTGCCTTGGCGATAGTCCCCTGGTGTTTTCTTGTGTGAAGAGGCTTTGCCAGCTCATTGCTGCGTGGCGACAGGGGTCGGGAGCGGCCGGTGGGAACTGGCTCTGAGCGCACCCTCCTGCTCCTCAGGGAGATGGAAACATCCGCTACTATGAAGTGAGTGCCGACAAACCTCACCTGAACTACCTGACGGAATACCGCTCCTACAACCCCCAGAAGGGGATTGGTGAGTGTGGTGTGGCGCACTGAGGCCACGTGGGACCTGGGGAGACAGGAACGAGTCAGAGGAGGGGCCTGCCCTGGAGGGGCCCACATCTGGGAGGGGAGATGATAGATCAACACTGACTCTACGGGAGGCCTGATGGAGGTGTACAGGAGGTCCTCCCCGAACGTGCAGTGGGAAGTCAAGGAGGGCTTCTCAGAGGAGGCGATACTTGAGGAGCCAAAGGGAGAACAGAGCACAGCATGGGGAGAGCATGAAGGTGTTGTAGGCCGAGGTAGAACAGTTACAACAGTAGCCAGGATGTAAGAGAGACTGACCTAGGAGAGCCCCTACTTTTTAAGTGTGTTTGCAAAAAAACAAAACAAGATGCGACTATATGTAGGCTATAAGAAATCCACTTCAACATGAAGACACAGATTGAGTGCAGAGGGAAGGAGAAAGAGACCACGCTAACACTAATCAGAAAACGGGGGTAGAGCTCTGTTCAGAGCAGCTGGGGCCAAGCTGTGGGGGTGGTCACGGAGGGCCTTGAGCAGAGCATGCTTCCTATAAAAGCCAAGCTAAAATCACCGAAGTCCTTGAAGGTGAGGACAGAGTCTCATTTCCCCAGCACCGTGTGGGTATTCGTTCATGAACTGTTTGTAGAGGGAACGGTGGCGGGAGGAGGGTACTCTCTGCTCACGTCCAGGTGTGCGACCTGGCTTTGCCACTCACACCGGGGCCCCTGTGACTGCAGCCCAGCCAGAACCTCTTAGCCCTCCTTGACCATCTGCCCGCAGGTGTCATGCCAAAGAGAGGTCTCGACGTGTCCTCCTGCGAGATCTTCCGCTTCTATAAGCTGATTACAACCAAAAACCTCATCGAGCCTGTATCCATGATTGTACCCCGGCGGGTAAGGGTGGTGGCAGCCATCTGTGAGGGAGGCAGGAACCCCTCCTGGAGAGAACAGGCCCCAGACCTGGAGCCTGGAGCCCAGGCCCCTGGGGCAACAGCAGGGAGGCTGAGGGCCACTCCTCAAGGGGAAGGCCTTCCTCATTGTCAGTGCAGTGTTGCTGCCTAAGTCTCGCCCTATCTCTGCTCTTGAGTTGCTGTGTGACCTTGGCCATGCCCCTTTGCTCTCTGGGCCTTGGTTTCCTCAACTCACAGGTGGGGAAAGCCCGGACCTCAGCTCCCTAAGGGCCCTCCCGTCTGGGCAGCCCCTTTGCCATCCCAGCCCTCACTGTCCTGGCTTCTCCTGCAGTCGGAGTCTTACCAAGAGGACATCTACCCACCCACGGCAGGAACCCAGCCCTCTCTGTCGGCCCAGGAGTGGCTCTGTGGGATGAACAAAGGTGAGGGAGGCTGAGAAGAGGCCCGGCGCAAACGTGCGGGGAAATAGAATGTCTAGTGGCCCCAAGTAGCTGAGCGGGGTCTGGCCTCTAGTTGTATTCTCCTGTAACCCTGGACAGGTGGTCCTCGACAGTTGGTCCCCAGGGACTAGGATGGTCCGAGAAGGGAGGCGTTGCCCCAAGTGGCTCAGGAAACTCTTTTCCAAATCAAGGAATTTTGTTCCATGGAAAACTTCTTGAAACTCCAGGCTGTGCAGAGTGACTGGAGAGTCTCAGCCAGATGCCCCTGACTTTCCTCCCATCCACATGAGTGCATTGCTCTTCGACCTGAGAGACCCTCTGGGCAGCAGCTGCCCCACCCCACCTCAGGCCCTCCATCCCTGTGCTGACACCCTCCCTGTTCTCTCCACCTGAGGGCCAGCCCAGGGGAGGCTGTGTGTGGTCCCCAGCCCTGCCCCAGCAGCTGCCTGTATGACTGGGACGTCCCTGTCCTTCTGTCTCTCCGCTTTGGGCAACACTTGCTCTGCTGCTCTCTGGGCCTGTTGCCTCCTCTGTGACTGTGATACCTGCCTCCCCTGCTTCTCAGGGCTGCTGGGAGGATTCATGAACTGGTAGATGGCAGAGCACAACGCGTGTGGGACTGTCCCCACAGAGCAAGGGCAGAGCTTCACTGGAGGCACTCACGGTGTTTAGGGGCAGCTCCAGGGTGTGCACTGTGCTGCTCCTACAAACCGGGCATCACCTAGATGATCACACGTGTGCGTGTGTGTGCTCTCCTGGTGCCCTGGTGTGCAGGCTGGTGTCTGCGTGTGGCCAGAGCTCCATTTCCATCACGTGACTGTGTGTGTCTGCGTGTGGCAGCATCTGCTCATGAACACTCAGTCCTCATGCAGCCCTTTGCTTCCCTCCCAGGGCCGGTCCTCGTGTCCCTAAGGCCAGGCTCCGAGCAGCTGAGCTCCCAGCCACCACTCCCAGAGAGACCCCCCTCCCTCAACCGGACAAAACAGTTGGTTTTAGAAGATGGCCAGAGGCCCTTCTCCCTGCCGGAGGGGAAGATGCCAAGGAGGGCAGCAGAACACAGGCTGGAAGAGAAGAAAACCCGGCTCACAAACGGCTTTGACTTCTTCGAGTGTCCCCCACCAAAGACAGAGAACGAGGTGTGAACGAGGGGTGGGGGCTGTACTTGGAAGGGGGGGAGAAAATGAGGGGTGAGAAAAACAACCAGCTGTGTGCCCTGGCCTGGCCACTTAACTCACTTTGTTAATTCATTCAGCAGACAGGCAGTGAGCGCCATCTGTATGCCAAGATGGTGGGTTTGCATATAGATGATGGTGGAAGACCATCTATGAAATGCAGAGGGTTTGATCTGGCATCAAAGTCCTTTTCCAGTTCTGACGCTAGGATTTTCTGTGCGTTCGGAGTCAACTTGTGTTAAGTGCCTACCGTGTGCTGGGTCCTGCAGTAGGCACTGTGGTATATAATTTCCCTGAATTCTCTCCAGAGCCCTGGGAGTCAGTAGGTTGTGGGTGAAAACACAGGGACTGGCATCTCACTGCGGAATTCTGGTCCTGGCTCTGCTAAGTACTGACTGTAGGACCTCAGACCCAGGGGCCGGGTCTCTCTTAGCCTCAGTCCCCACAGTGGTACAATGGAGTGCTGACACCCCCCTCGGAGGGGTGTCATGAGCATCCAGTGGCATCCGGAGATCCTTAGGTGGGGGGCACCCAACATCCAGTTGCATTCTATACAGCGCAGCAACTATGTTAATGCCGAGGTTCGTTTTCTGGCCCCCTAGTTCCTAGAGGAGGAAATTGAAGCTCAGGGAGGGTAAGTAACTTGCCTGAGGCCACTGATTTTAGCAGTGGTGAAAAGTTCAATCTCCAGACTTCAGGGCCAAGTATCCTTTTCTCTGTGCCACAGGGGGTCTGAGGATGCAAAAAAAAAAAAAAAAAAGTCTGAAAGATCAAGTCTTTTAAAATTTCATTTCTTGGGTAAAGACAAGGTTTTTTAAAAATTTTTTTAATGTTTATTTATTTTTGAGAGAGAGAAAGAAACAGAGTGTGAGCCGGGGAAGGGCCGAGACAGAGGGAGACACAGAATCCGAAGTAGGCTCCAGGCTCTGAGCCGTCAGCACAGAGCCCGACGCGGGGCTTAAACCCACAAACTGTGGATCATGACCACAAACATGTGGATCGAACGCTTAACTGACTGAGCCACCCAGGCACCCCAGACAAGGTTTTATAAAAGATCTGTGCAATGGTTGCTCCCTCAGGCCTCAGCTGTGGTAATCACCTCCATCTTTCTGAGTGAAAAGGGAGCAACATTTTGTCCTTCCTGCTGGTGTTCTGGCCCCTCCCATCCTGGGGCACCGAGTGACATTTCTCTCTGTTCTGTACTTTCCCAGCTGCTGCAGATGTTTTATCGGCAACAGGAGGAGATCCGGAGGCTCCGGGAGCTGGTGACCCAGCGCGAGGTCCAGGCCAAACAGTTGGAACTGGAGATCAAAAACTTGCGGATGGGCTCAGAGAGGTTCTGAGCAGAGATGTCTGCCCTCCTTGCCCTCAGGGACACCACTCGGCTCCATGGGGAGGTCCAGAACCAAACCACAAGTCCCCCAACAACAACCCCTATTTCTATATTTTTTACCAGAAAACGAAACTCTCGGTCGCTGGAAGATTCTAGTGGGAGGGACGTGGTGCCGTTTTTCTATTTGCCTTCTCAAAACAACACTGTCTGAATTGACTCTTTGTAGACGATATCTTGCCTTCTGGTTAATTCTGTTTTTAAGGGTCCACTATGAGCTGTAACTTCTTAAGGGAAAGAACATTGTACAAAGTTAGAGCTGGAAGGCCCTAGGAGATTTTCAAACTGGGGTCCATAGAACGAGAGGAAGGCTAAGCAGGAGGGCTGTGCTCCCCCCCCCCACCCCGTTCCAACCACACAGCTCCCCTTCTCTCTGATTTATATATTGGCTTCTATGGAATACATAATTCTGCTTCTGAAAAAACATTTAGAAGTTTGAAAAACTGTGATCTGGCCCAACTTCCTCATTTTACAGGTGGGGAAACTGAGGCCCAGAGAGAGGCAAGTGATCAGGGTCTGCAGAGGGTTCATGGCAGGGCTGGGTCAAGCTTCTGGTCTGTTGGGTCGGTCTTTCTGCTGCTTCTAGTCTGAAGCAGCCCTCAGCCCACAGGGCAGAAATCCATTTGTTCTGGCCTCTTCTGTGCCCCTGACTCGCTCTGTACCTCTTTCAAGTTACTCCCTCTCTGGTCTCAATTTCTCCATCTGAACTAGGGGACCCTGGCGTGTGCTGCCCTCTACAGGATCTGCCACCTGAGACAAGAAACCTTGGTCTTGACCTGAGGAAAACTACCTATATAAGGTGATGATCTGGGTCTGCTATAGGAACTCACAAGACCTTGGTGAAAGGGCAGAGGGAGTTTAACCTCTGGGAAATAAGTCAAGGTTTGGCCCAGTTCTAGAACATGGATAGGAGACCAAAACCGTCCTCTCTTGAACCAGAATCAGCCAAATGTGGGCAGACACTATCCCTCGTGTGGGGAAGCAGATATCAGGGTGGTGCCTATGACCACTGACTGCCACCACCAAAGCCCTCAGGTCCCAGAGCCTGCCTGCTCCAGGAGGGTACAGGCAGGCTTCAGTCCAAGAGGTAGGAAGTCCCAACACTTGGCAGGATGCCAGCAGAGCCTCTGGCCACCCACTCATGAGGGCTTCTGGAGAGGGATGACTGTATTAGGCAAGGAAGTAGGGCCAAATGGCCTTGAAGTCCCCTGCCAGCCTGAGAGTTTTTATGTGTCCCTCCTTTGTGAACCTGTGTTCTGAGCCTGTTCTCTAAGGTTCTTTCTCGGTGGTTAGTACAGCAGCCCAGCTAGAGATGGGGAACGTTGGAAGTCAAATGTCCCCCCCCCCCAACCTTACCAAGCAGGTGCAGATGATGGGTTTTGCCCACTGGACAAGGTGATCTTGGAGCTAAGATGGGGACTGCAGGAGCCCACCTGGCCTGGTAGGTTTCAACCCAAGCTGTACATTAGGGTCCTCTTGAGAGTGTTCGAGAAATACAGATGCCCCGTCCCAGCCCTAGACCAGCTGAAGTTGAATCTCCAGAGCAGGGCCTGGCTTTGTGCATGTTTTTAGAAGTTCCCAGGTGATTCTGCAATACTCTGAGGCTGGAGACCCACTGCGTTAGCCCATCTGTACCTATGTGTGGTACAGAGGGGGACAAGGAGCACCAGATAGGCTCTGGGACTCCAACCCCACCCTCTAAGTCCGGGTTGGAAGCATCATCCCACATCTCTCTGGGCCCCCCGGCTGCAACTCGATGAGGTTTCTGTGCCCGAGTGCCCCCTCCCCTAGCCATGGCTTGGTCCCCTTGCCTGACTGCACGCCCCAGATGCCCACGTTCCCTATCTTGTTTACTCAGTCACTGGGGCTCGCCGAAGGCCAAATCCCAGGCACTGCCAGGGAAGCAGAGCTCCACTGGATGGGGTTACCTCTCCCACCTCATTTGTGGCCAGCACTTCACAGTTTACAAAGCCCTCCCACCTCCACTCACTGGCACATCTAACTCTAATTCTAACATGGGCCAGAATAATTCCCGTGGTCAGAATAATGATACTATCCCCATGTCCTTGTCAGAGAATGAAGAAGCATCGTGCCCACAGGCACTGGCTGCAAAGAGCTGGAGGTGGGGCTGAGCCCGGGGAGGGACCCGAATGCCTCCTCTGCACATAACCTTCTCGAGCTCTCCCTACCCCTCAGGGACCCAGACCTCATGCTTAAAAACAATATGAAGGCATCCATGAACAAAACTGTTTTTGGGTTGTTTTGTTTTGTTTTTACAACTAGGATTATTTAAATGAATTTAAGTGATTTCACAGCAAGGGAGAGGGATAGGTAATTTTTATCAAATATTTTTTTAAGCCATTTTTTAAAAATTGTGTTTTTGTTTATATTCTTGACTGATGAAGTAGAACTTGCCCAGCATCTGCAGGGTCGGGCCCTCACACTCAGGGCAAGTAGAATGTGCACTCATTTCTTTACTCCATACTCTGGGAGCCCCCTGTTGACTCAGGAACTTTCTGAGAACAAAGACAGCACTGGGAGATGAGCATTGAGGGCTACCCACCTTAGCTCTACGATAATTATTCTTCCTGATTGTATCATAGAGGGAAGAAGGAAGTCAAAAATAGATCTATGCTTTTAATATGAACCCGTGCCTGAAATAGTTTGATTGTTTTAATGTTGTTTCTGAAATTCCTTTTACCTTTGTAAAAAAAATTAATAAAAGTGAAAATAGATGTGAAATCGTGCAATGGCAAGAATGTAACAAAATAATAAACAACATCTGCCTAAATATTTTAATACATGGAGCTTTCCTTTTCTTGATTGGTTCCACAAATACCAATTAAGTATCTCCTTGTTTGGGCCAGAGACCAGGCTGGGAAACGGATACAACAGACTTGGTCCCTGCCCTCTGAAGTTTTCAGTCATGGTTGGAGGGAAGGGGAGGGCCAGGATAGGGAAAGTGTGGGCTGCTCTGGGAGGAGAAGCAAGGAAGGCTTCCTGGGGGAGGTGATATTTCGGCAGACCCCTGAAAGATAAATAGAAGCAAGCAGGGCAAAAGGTATTTGGGAAAGAGAGATCCCAAACAGAGAAAACTGCCTATTCCCTGGTCTGAAAACAAGTGAAGGGTGGAGTACAGACAGGGCAGGGATCAAGGGTATTAAGAGCCAAGGATAGGAAATGAGAATTTTTTTCCAATTTTATTGAGATATTCCAATTTTATTGACAAGTTGTATATATTTAGGTTGCATGTGATTTTTTAAGGTGTACAAGCGTGATGATTTAATATATGTATACCTTATGAAATGATTACCACGTTCAAGTTAATTAACACATCTGTTATATCACATAGTTACCATTTTTTGTGTGTGGTGAGAACATGAGATCTACTCTCAACAAATTTCAAGTATACAGTACAGTATTACTAACTATAGTCACCATGCTATACATTAGATCCCCAGAACATAAGCATCTTATTTTTTTTAATGTTTATTTTTGACAGAGAGACAGAGCATGAGCAGGGGAGGGGCAGAGAGAGAGGGAGACACAGAATCTGAAACAGGCTCCAGGATCTCAGGGACAGCGAGGTCATGACCTGAGCCAAAGTCTGACACTCAACGGACTGAGCCACCCAGGCACCCCAAACTTAGGCATCTTATAACTAAAAGTTTGTACCCTTCCCCCTCCCCCCCCCCCACTCCCAACCCCTGGCAACCGCCTTTCTGCTCTGTTTTTAGGAGTTCAACTGTTTTTGGTTTTTTTAGATTCCACATAAGCGAAACCAAATAGTATTTGTTTTTCTGTCTGGCTTATTTCACTTAGCATAATGTCCTCCAAGCTCATCCATGTGGCAACTGGCAGGATTTCCTTTTTTGGGTCTGAATAACATTTCACTGTATATACACACAGCGCATCGTTATCCATTCATTCATGGAAGGACATTGGTTATTTCCACGTCTTGGTTATTGTGAATAATTTTGCAAGGTGCCCGCCAGTGCAGATACCTCTTTCAGTTACTGACTTCATAATCTTTCGGTATATATACCCAAAAGGGAGATTGCTGAATCATACGGTAGTTCCATTTTTAATTTTTTGAGCAACCTCCATACTGTTTTCCATGATGGCTTTACGAATTTACACGGGTGGACTGGGAGACAGCCTGGGGGCAACGGGAGTTTCCAGAGTGATTCTGCCAGTTGTGGGAATGGTGATTTCTCCTGGGGAAAGGGCAGAGAGAATCAAGGGAAAGTGAAAAGTGTCGGTAACGCACATCACCTGGGGAGGCCTCCGCCAACTTTGGCCCCACCCACAGGGCTGCAGTTTTCTGAGCATGACTGGACTCGCATCACTGAGCCGGGAAGCCCACCTCCTTCCAGTCAGCCCACGAGGAGCGAACCCCATTTCGGCGGCGGCCCCCTCAGCGCCACTGAAGCTGCCGGGACAGGCGGAGCGGGGGAGGGCACCCCGCGGGGCCGCAGGGCGCCGATGGCCGCCGCTACCCGGAGGGAGGCGCGCCCGCCTCCCTTCCTCCCGGAGCTGGGCCGCCCCGCCCCGCCCCACCGCTCAGGGTTTCGATTCTCCGCTGGAGCCCCTCCCCGACACCGCGGCCCGAAACCGAGGGCTAAATGGCGGACGCAGGGGCGCAAAGCGGGACACCGGGGGGGCCGGGCCCCGCGAAGCTCGAGGACACAAGCGGCTGGCGCTGCCCGGAGCATAGCGACCGCGTGGTCGAGCTCTTCTGTCGCCGCTGCCGCCGCTGCGTGTGCGCACTCTGCCCGGTGCTGGGCGCGCACCGCGGCCACCCGGTGGGCCTGGCGCTGGACGAGGCGGCGCACGTGCAGGTGGGAACGCGGGCGGCGCGCGGAGGCGGGTGCCCGCAACGGACTCGGTGGGGCGTGCCGGGTGGGCAGGCCGTTTCTTTCGGTTTGGTTTGCAACCGAAGGGCGGCCCAGAGGACCTGTAGGCGGCCCACCTGCTGTCGCCAAGGATCAGTTAAGCTTCAGAAGAGGTGGGCTCGGGAGTGAAAACTTAGGCGCCCCGACTGATCCGCAGATGTCCTTGACCTCGTCCACCACGGTGGGTCCACCACACCGCCCTTGGCCTGAAAGAAAGTCTGCCTTTAGAGAAAGTTGAAAAGCCACACAGGCATCTCTGGTTTTCTGTCCCGGAGTTCACCGACAGGGGCTGAGGACTGCCTGACTGCCTGCCCTGGGAGCGGCCTCCAGCCACCGACTCCGCCCTTCTCCTCCACGCACGTGCCCATTCCACGCATTTAACAGCCAGGTGGGGAGCTATGACAGCCATTTTATTGATAAGAAAAGAAAGGCTCTGGAAGCCGAGGCTGGCTTTGAACCCAGCACTCCACAGCTGGATTGCCTCCACTGGCCCATTCCCACCTTGGAGCCCTCACCTGTGCATAATCCTAATAGTGGTCAGGGGCTCCCGACTCTTGTTCCGGCCTTAGGGCCAACTTGTTCTGTGACTCTGGTCAAATCCTCTGCCTCCCTGAGATAGTCAGGCCCGCCCGTTTCTTGCGGATGTTGATTCTACCACTTCCTCTTGCCAGCAGTTTTTGGTGATTAATGACCTTTTTCCTCACATTGTGACAACCTTGGAGCTCCAAGGTGAGAATGGGCCCTGTGGGACCTGGTTCAGTTGGCGCCGGCCGGGGGGGGGAGTCTTGGGTTTGAGGCCTTTCTTATCTGTAAAATAACTGTAACAATAATAGCTCCTCAGAAGGCTGTTTCCAGAATTAACATGGCTGCTTCCAGAGATAGGGCTTGGGCATCTCATAGGTAGGTCCACCCACCTACCTACCAACATACTCATCTTGTGTTCACACACCTAGCCACTCACCTGTTTATCCATCATCCTTCCATCCATTCATCAAACATTCATTCGGCACACACCTTGTGCCACAAGTTAAGGAACAGATCAATTCTTCCCTGATCAGGAATTTCCCGGCTGGTGAGGTGAGAACGAATAGTGACAATATGGTGTGATAAGTATCGTAATTGGGGAGCCAGAGAGAAGACAGTATGAACTAGGAGCAGGGAGCGCAGGAAGACTTCCCAGAGGAGTGCCATTGGAACTGTCCTTGAAGGATCAGTAGGATTCCACCAGGTAGCATGACAGGTGCAGCACCATGTGACTGGGAGGCCCAGGCACCAGGAGGCTGGGTTATCTTTGGGTGACAGCAGCTAGACTTGATGGCTTAGAAATCACAGTGGGGTAGAAGATGTGCTCCCCGAATTTGAGGCTGTGGCTTCTGCCTGGGTTACCATTGTGTCCTCACCCCCAGCCACGACCTAGAATACAACTGCACACAGTAGCAGATGCTTGTTGGGTGTTACAATAACAGTAAGAGCTATACCTGTTGAGTACTTACTGCCTGCCAAACACTGCACCAAGCACTTCGTGTACTTTTCATTCTCTACAGCAACGCGATGCGGTTATCCCCATGTTTATGGCTAAAGAAACAGGTTTAGAGAAGTGAGGTCACTTGTCCAGGTCACATGAAAGGAGGGCCAGGAATCAGACCTAGGAAGCTGCCTGTCCCTCTGGGGCTTATGCTCATAACAGCTTGCTGGGTGGCTCCAGCTCTCCACTTGAAGCTGGCAGCCCTTGGTCATTGTGTTTGATTCAGCAAACACTTCTGGGTCACCCCGTGATCCCCATGGCAGAGCTGGGAATGGAGCAAGCCTGCCCTCAGGGAGCTCCCAGTTGACGGGGCAGCCAGAACTGGGGCCAGCAGCTGCGTGTGAGGCCAGCTGTAAGAAGATCCGGATAGAGGCAAGCTCAAACCTGTGGGGAAGAGGCTCACAGAGCAAGCCTTTGGGAAAATGGCAATTGCAAAACAAGGAACTCTGGAAGGGAGCCATTTCAGGTGGGAGGGAGAAGGGAGCATGAACCCCCACAGACCTCACCCATGCAGGTCTTCTGAACCCCAGTTCAAGCCAAAGGGCCACAGGCTCCCTGGCATGTAATAGGTGCTTAGTTAATACTGACTCCATAAGTGAAATGCTCTTCTGTCCCCAAGCTGCTTGCCTTAAGGTCCTATTTGAAAGGGTGAAAAACCAGGCCATAAGCAGGAATTGTTCTAGAAAAAAGGGAGGGGGGATCAAGGTTGGAAGAATATCTGATGTGGGATTCTGAGGATCAGAGGGACCCTCATTCCGGCTCATCCTCCAATTTGCCATGTGACTCTGGGCCAGTGACCTCACCTCTGAGTCTCAGATACCTCAGCTGAAACAAAACAAAAACAAAATACAGGGGGAGGAGATGACCCCTGGGGTGGCTTGTTATCTCAAAAGTCACAGTATTAAGTATTAATTTTTCCTAGCTCTTTCACATACAGAAACGCATCCAAGAATGTTTAAAGCAGTTGGAAGCCAAGAAGCAGCAGCAAGTTGGCAACATAACCCAGATAGAAGAAGCTGCCGAGAAGCTCAAGGCAAGTGGACATTTCTTCCTTGTTCTAGTTGAGATGTTCACACTTCCCCTGGTACACAAGGCTCTCCTCAATATGGAGCCAAGGGAAGATCAAAACTAACCTCAAAGGGGCAGATCAGGTTTGATGGGGCTTGGGACTTCTATAATGTAGGGGACTCTTTTTAAGGAAAATGACACAAGGGGCGCCTCGATGGCTCAGTCAGTTAGGCGTCCAACTCTTGGTTTCAGCTCAGGTCACGATATCACGGTTTCGTGGGTTCAAGCCCCACGTCGGGCTCTGCGCTGATGGTGAGGAGCCTGCTTGGGATTCTCTGTCTCCCTCTTTGCCCCTCCCCCACTCACGCTGCCTCTGTCTCTCTCAAAAATAAATAAACTTTAAAAAAAAAAAAGAAAAGAAAGAAAAATGACACAAAATCAGGTGCAAGACCATGAAGGGCCCTGGCTAATGAGGAGCCTTAAGCTTCTGTTGTGTTAGCTTTGTGTGAATCCACTTCTGCCCAGCACCTTAGCCTTGCCCCGTGGCAACTCACAAAATGGAGGAACAGCCTTTCCTTCTGGCAACCGCCAAGGCCATTCTCTTAGAGGGACCAGTCATCCATCCCCTGCACCCCAAATCACCTTAAACAAAGCAAAATGCAGCATAAGGAGCATACAAACAGCTCTTTGGGTTTTACTGCTTTGTTGAAAGAAATAAAATAGGGTATCAATGTATTCCATAAATAAATACTTTCTTCAGGCTTCTCCTTTCATAGCAGTGTTTATTTACATGGATTCTTTTGTGGGCTTGAAATGGGAAGTTGGGGCTGACATTATTGGGAGCTGCCATCTGACTAAAAAAGTTGCTGGGTCTTCTGGTCCTTTTATGTGAACTGAACTGGTCCCTTCCCCTTTCACCCTCAGCTGGCCCCTCCTGGAAATGAGGGCTAGGGTGGGATGCCTGCCCAGGGTCTCTGCCCCTGAGGGCTCTGTAAACCCTGGACTGACCCCTCACAAGTCAGGCAGAGAGACTGGCTCCGACCAAGGGAGTAGCTGGCACCCAGGACCTTCTGGGCCAGGCCCACAGCAGAGTGGAGAGGCCAAGACCCAGGCCAGGCCACAGAATTGACCTCCTGTTGGCACAGCATCCACTGTCTGTGACTGCATGCCCGAGTGTGCTGGGGACAGTTGTGGTTTATACCTGTGGCCCCAGCTTCATTATTAATAGTGACGCTCATGTCTTCAAGAGCATTTCTCCGGGCTCAGATCAATAGTGGTTTGAAAAGATTTGGCAATTGGGGCGCCTGGGTGGCGCAGTCGGTTAAGCGTCCGACTTCAGCCAGGTCACGATCTCGCGGTCCGGGAGTTCGAGCCCCGCGTCAGGCTCTGGGCTGATGGCTCAGAGCCTGGAGCCTGTTTCCAATTCTGTGTCTCCCTCTCTCTCTGCCCCTCCCCCGTTCATGCTCTGTCTCTCTCTGTCCCAAAAATAAATAAACGTTGAAAAAAAAAATTAAAAAAAAAAAAGATTTGGCAAGGGATGGGGGAAGTGCTTTGGGCTGTGCAGCTAGAACAGAATTGGGATACAGATTCACTGTCTGCAAATCTCTGAGCACGTATGGTTGGGGGCTCCCAGGGAAGAGTTAGGACCCATGTGGAGAGTCTAAGGGGGCCCATTTCAGCTTCCTCTAAGGAATGGAATTTTCTTTCTTTTAGTCTTCTCTTCCAACTTTTAAACTTTCATTTTGAAATAATTCCAAATTCACAGGATGTTGCAAAGGTAGTACAGAGAAGCCTTGTGTACCTTCCACCCTTCCACCTAGTTTGCCCTACGGGTTAGATCTTACATACATACAGTGCAGTATCAAAACCAGAATTGACAGGGGCGCCTGGGTGGCTCAATTGGTTAAGCATCCAACCCTTGGTTTCGGCTCAGGTCACGATCTCACAGTTTGTAAGTTTGAGCCCTGCAACAGGCTCTGTGCTGACAGCTCAGAGCCTGGAGCCTGCTTCGGATTCTGTGCCTCCCCCTCCCGTTGTGTCCCTCCCCTGCTTATGCTCTCTCGCTCACTCTCTCTTTCATAAGTAAGTAAATGAACATTAAGAAAGAAAAAAAAAAGTCCAGGGTATCCATTGTGTTCTTTTATGGATTGTGCTCTTGCTGTCATGACTGAGACTCTTTGGCTAGCCCTAGATCCCAAAGATTTCTGCCTTGTTTGTTTTGTTTTTTTTTCCGAAAAGTTTTATAATTTTACATTGAAGTCCATGATTCTTGTCAAGCTAATTTTTGCATAAGGTGTGAGATTTAAAAAAAAATTTTTTTTTTCAACGTTTATTTATTTTTGGGACAGAGAGATACAGAGCATGAACGGGGGAGGGGCAGAGAGAGAGGGAGACACAGAATCGGAAACAGGCTCCAGGCTCCGAGCCATCAGCCCAGAGCCTGACGCGGGGCTCGAACTCACGGACCGCGAGATCGTGACCTGGCTGAAGTCGGACGCTTAACCGACTGCGCCACCCAGGCGCCCCAAGGTGTGAGATTTAGCTCAAAGATCTTTTTTTTTTTCCCCTTACGGATATCCAATTCCTCCAGCACTGTTTGTTGAAAAGACAGTGTTTTCTCCATTGAATTGCTTTTGTCAAAAGTCAGTTGGCCATAGTTGGCTGAGGCTATTTCTGGGTCCTCTATTCGGCTCCATTGATCCACGAGTCTGTCCCTCTACTATCCCATGATCTTGATTGCTAGAGGTGAGAAGTCCTGAAATAACTGATACCTCCTGCTGGATTCTTTTTCAAAATTGTTTTAGCTATTCTAGTTCCTTTGCCTTTCCATTTAAGTTTGAGAATGATCTTGTCTGCTTTGTTGGGATTTTGGTAGGAATTGTGTTCAGCATGTTTATCAAATTGGAGAGAGCTGACATCTTTACTATGTTATCTTACAGTCTGTGACCACACCCCTCTTCATTTATTTAGATTTGGGGGGGTTGTCAGCATTTTGTAGTTTTCAGCATGCAAATCTGTGTATGGTTTATTGGACATACAGCTCAGTGGCCCTCAGAAGGTAATAAGAAGGGGAACCTGGGTGGCTCAGTCAGGTGAGTGTCCAACTCTTGATTTCAGCTCAGATCATGATCTCATGGTTCGTAGGTTCGGCCCCGCCTTGGGCTCTGGGCTGACAGCTTGGAGCCTGCTTAGGATTCTCTCCTGCCTCTCTCTCTGCCCCTCCCCTGTTCATGTGCACACACTCTCTCTCTCTTTTAGAATAAATAAATAGGGGCGCCTGGGTGGCTCAGTTGGTTGAGCGGCTGACCTCGGCTCGGGTCATGATCTCGCGGTCCGTGAGTTCGATCCCCGCGTCGGGCTCTGTGCTGACAGCTCAGAGCCTGGAGCCTGTTTCAGATTCTGTGTCTCCCTCTCTCTGACCCTCCCCCATTCATGCTCTGTCTCTCTCTGTCTCAAAAATAAATAAACGTTAAAAAAAAAAATAAAAACATATAAAAATAAAAAAAATAAAATAAATAAAAATAAAATAAATAAACCTTAAAAAAAGATAATAAAAAGAATGAGATTAATGGTCAGCATTTTAATTTTTTTTAATGTTTGTTTATTTTTGAGAGAGAGACAGAGTGCAAGCAGGGAAATGGCAGAAGAGAGGGAGACACAGAATTCAAAGCAGGCCCCAGGCTCTGAGCTGTCAGCACAGAGCCTGACCTGGAGCTTGAATCCACGAACTATGAGATCATGACCTGAGCCGAAGTCAGACACTCAACCAACTGAGCCACCCAGGTGCCGCCGTGGTCAGCATTTTATTTTATTTTTATTTTTTTTTAAATAATTTTTTTTAACGTTTATTTATTTTTGAGACAGAGAGAGACAAAGCATGAATGGGGGAGGGGCAGAGAGAGAGGGAGACACAGAATTGGAAGCAGCCTCCAGGCTCCGAGCCGTCAGCCCAGAGCCCGACGCGGGGCTCAAACTCACGGACCGCGAGACCGTGACCTGAGCTGAAGTCGGACACTTACCGACTGAGCCACCCGGGCGCCCCCGTGGTCAGCATTTTAAAGCTGAAACGGGTTGATTGGTTGATTGGTTGATCTGTATAACAATTTAGATGTAAAAAAGTATGAAGATGTGGCCGTCCTATGCCTGCGCTCCTACATGGGACCTGTCAGAGCTGATTAGGTGCTCCCACTAGAAGGACACCTGTCTCCAAGTCTCCCAGCCCCCACCTGAGCACCTCCCTCACTGTGTTACCAGTCTGGCTCCTGGGGGCATTTATATTTCCATTCCTGGTCAAGAAACAGAGGTTTAGGGGCTCCTGCATGGCTCAGTTAAGGTTCTGACTTCCCGCTCAGGCCATGATCTCGCAGTTCCTGGGTTCGAGCCCCACATCAGGCTTCGTGCTGACAGCTCAGAGCCTGGAGCCTGCTTTGAATTCTGTCTCTGTCTCTCTCTCTTTCTGTGCCTCCCCACTCACGCTCTGTCTCTCTGTCTCTCAAATAAATAAACATAAAAAAAAACAGAGGTTTAAAAATTCAGCTGTACTTAACTAGGTGATGGGGGATTAAGAATATGCCTGTAATGATGAGCACTGAGTAATGTATAGAATTGTTGAATCACTGTATTGTACACCTGAAACTAACATAACACTGTACATTAATTTTACTGGAATTTTTAAAGATTCAGCCACACTTCAAGCCAACTACTGTTCACATTTTGATATTTTTTTCTCTGTACATGTATACGCATTGATATAGTCTGAGACATATCCTCTGCACAATTCTAATATCATATCCCCACTTTGGAGCTAAGGCACGTTGGCTCGTTTCTTTGTGTGATTTGCTATTTGTATCTTCACCTTGCTGCCCTCAGTAGGTGTTTTGCATGGTGTCCTGTACCCCTGGGTTGTGGGAGCTCGCCTTCAGAGCCCTGAGGCCAGAGCATCTGCAGTGTACTCTTATCAGTTTCAGTAGTTACAGACCTGTTTTTATATATGAATTTTGCAATTTTGAGGGTCTATGAACTAGGACTTGAATTCTTCTCAATACAAGCCTGTTGTTTGGTTTATGTGTTTTGCCGATGACTCTCTTTTTCACCCATGACCCTTGATGGATGAGAAGATTCCTTGCCCCTTCCTCAGGCCAGTGGGTGGAGTTTTCCCAGTGCCTCGTTCCTGGATGGAGGGGCTGTCTGTGCACCTGACTTGGTGCAGGTGACAGGTGCCCAGAGCATCCTCTGAGACGACCAGGCCCCCAGTGTGGTGTGGCTGTCATACGCTCCTCCGCCCTTCCTGGGGCCACTCAGCTCAGCTTCTGCGCAGTTCTTACAGCAGGTTCCCTCTTTGTTTTGGGCAACTAGTGGTTTCTGTTGTTTGTTGTTTGTTTGTAGGTCTGGTTTTGGTTTTTGAGCTTGGTCGTGGAATTTAAAAATTTGCTCATTTTATCAGCATTTCTATGTATTTGAACTAGGAAGGGGGGATTTCCTTCTCTCTTATTGACCAAAACTATATGTCATTTTACATATGGGGTTTTTGTTTTTGCTTAAGATCATAACACTTCCCTGTGTCATTAAAAGTTCTTTATCAATGTCAGTATTAGAGGCTGTATATTCCATTATATGGATCTACCGTGATTAAGCCATTTCCCCAGTGTTGAACATTTAGATCATTTCCAGTTTTCCATTAATGTAAAATAACACTGCAGTGAACATTTTTTATTTATTCTCTTCAGACGCATTCCTGGAAATGATTCGTCTGGCTCAGTAGGCACAAATGTTTATAAGGACTCTCAGGCATTCTGCTGAACTGTGGCTAGTGTGGTGTGTGGAAGAAAGCTCAAGGGAAACCATGCCGCTCTGTACTTGCTTTCCTAGAGGCATTACTAGGGGAAAGGTCATTCACCTGAAAATTAATCCATAAAACACCTTTGTCAACAAACTAAAACCAGTAAAGTTTATACACGGTCCAAAGCCCATTGTCTACAAACCAATGATCACGCCCAACTAACCCCTTCTTCCCAGAGAACAATCAAGAGGACCTTCCTCATTAATCCTCAACCAACACCCATTAAATGATTTTCTCTGACATCCTTGTTGGTAGGCTGTTTGCTTCCCCTTTGTGGCTCCTCAGAGGGCCAGTACCTGCAGGTGGACGGAAAACTCAACACTTACCTGCTACCCTAACTCAACAGGGATGGGAGTGCTTATGTTCTTTCTGAATCTTCCCACTTTATTCCAGGGAACTTTTGATACCGTTATAAGGAGGGGGGAGCATATAAATATATATACTATATAGATAAATATGTAGTTAAGTTTGATTATTGTCTGTCACGTCCAGACCTAGGTAGGAAGTTAGGATGGGCACAGACTTCCAGAGCTGAAAGGCCCTTGGAGATGGGGCCACCCAGGAAGAGAAGTGACTTACCACCAGTCACACAGGAAGGCAGAGGTGGACCTGGGGCCTCAGCTGTATCCATCAAGGCCCATCCAGGAAGACAGAAGCCACTTCGAGGGGATGAATGCAGGGAATGGAGGCCAGCGTGGGAAAGGTGGAGAAACCAGCCAGGGGGCAGCGAGGCAGTAGCATCAGCAGGAGGCACCTTTACATCTGGCTGGCAAGGCCAAGGGAAAAGATGGGATAACCGGGGGCAGGGGCCAAGATACCTTTGCAGGAACTGGAACCAGAGTGGGCCTGTCCTGTGGAAGCTGGAGGGTAGAAGGGATGCAGGAATACACCTTCTTGTGGAAAAACCACCCTGGTGGGAGGGACACCCTGGCTGCTGCCTTCTCTTGCCTCCTTCTAGTCCCTCCTCCCATTGATCAGACCCAGCCTGAAGGAAGATCCTGGAAATTCAGGAGTCAGCCCCTCTCCCTCTGGAGTAGTGCTGGGGGAAGGACAGGAAATGGACCTGAGTCACATGGGCCTAGACTGGCTCCCTGGGCAGGGAAATAAACAGCCTCCATTCCTGGCTTTATGCCTTTCCCTGTGACCCACAGAGCTGCAGAGCCTGAACCACAGATTAGGGTCAGGGGACCAGTGATGTGACAGAAAGCGGCCTTTGCCAGAGTGGGAACGGGAAGATGTAGACTCAGCCATGCTGCTGTTGACACTGACGATGCCACCGGTCTCTGCCACCCCTGCTGGGCATGGCCTCCCCTCTGCTTCTTCCTGCAGGCCACCGCCACATATCAGAGTGGTCGGGACGGCGTAGTGGAGAGGGCAGGGGTGGAGAGCATGCCTGCCTTCCCCAGTGGGATGCCCCTGACAGGTGCCCATAGAAGCGTTGTCCAAAGTCCTACTGAATTATCAGCAAAACAGCTCTTTCCGTTTTCCTCACAGGCTCCTCACCCTCCACGGGACCCAGATAGGCCTCCAGGGTCCTGGGCAGAGGTGGAGTCACATAGCAGCCAGCACTCCATGTGCAAAATCCCCCACCCTCCCATGAGTGCGATTCATCACTGCCCAAGTGCCTTCCCTCCCCAGCCCATTACTTTCCCAACTAGACTGTCAGGCGCTCACCTAGCCCCACCCGCTCCAGTGCGAGCTACAGTTTCGCTTTGAACCAACATGGCCCAAACCAGACACATACTTCCTTATCTCCTTGCCAGAATTCCCTCCCGCTTCTTCTCTCCCTCTCCCTCCCAGTCTTTGTGTGTGTCTCTCTCTCACTCTGTCTCTCTTGTTCTTTTTTTTTTTTTTTTTTCAGAGAGACAACATGACTTGGGGAGAGGGGCAGAGGGAGAGAGAGAATCTCAAGCAGACTCCACACTTGGCACAGGGCCTGACTCAGGGCTCAATCCCACAGCCCTGGGATCATGACCTAAGCCACATTCTTTTTAACCATTTGCATAATCAGCCTCATCTGCTTACACCTTAAGTTTTCTTATAGAGGGGTGCCTGGGTGGTTCAATTGGTTAAGCATCTGACTCTTGGTTTTGGCTCAGGTCATGATCTTGTGGTTCACAAGTTCTAGGCCCTCATTGGGCTCCATGCTGGCAGTGTGGAGCCTGCTTGGGATTCTCTCTCCCTGTGCCCCTCCCCACCCTTTCAAAATAAATAAATAAACTTTAAAAAAAAACTTTAAAAAATAAAAAAATAAGTTTTCTTGTGGATGTTTTCAAACAGTTATTCCTGGAGTGAGAGTTATAACAATGTGTTTATAAAGTAGAGTTGTAGAGGGCGTCTGGCTGGCTTAGTTGTTAGAGCATGTGACTCTTATCTCGGGGTTTAAGTTCGACCCCCATGTTGGATGGGAGATTACTTATACAAAAATCTTAAAAAAAAAAAAGTAGAGCTATAGAAACTGCTTGGAGCATAGCTTCATCGGGAAATTATTTGCTCTCTTAGTTTCTATAGAAAGGTCTTCCAATTACTTACATTGCCTCCAAAATGTGTTTATAAATCAAGAGTTTGGAACACATTTTCTTTCCTTCATTTGGGTCATTCAGTAGAGATATATTTGTGTCCAGGTTCACTGGCCCATAGAAACCCTGTTGTAAGTGTAGGCTAATTCCCAGGCTAGCCCAATGGCAATTTAACCTATGTTGCATGTGGTTGGTATAAGCTAGCCTCAGAACCTAACCACTGCCTAGAGCACTGTATAGGAAAGGGACTTCAGGAACTCATCCCACAGATCATGCCAAACCACATGTTCCTGCCTCACTAAGAGAACATGACATCACGGGGAGCCTGTCCACACCGCATCCCCCCCCACCCCCGGTGCCTCCCCAAGTACCAAGGGCCGCTGTTCTGTTGGGTGTAGGAAAGAGGCCTATGTTTTGCTTTTATTTTTTTTAATGATTTTCTGTTTTATCTTTTAATTGTACTAGTAGTGTATGAACACATGTTCATTTTTTTAAATGTTAATCATAGTATATTAGAATATAGTATAGAACTATAGAAACTACAAAGTGGGAGTTCCTCTTCGCCATCCCCCTAATCCTCACACCTCTTCCCAAACATGACCAGAACTAACAGACATTGGAATGCACTTGCAGACATATAGATGGCTATACAGGTTTCCTCTGCTATCCAAAAGTAGAGTGTTCTGTGAAACCTTCTGTAGGTAGAAATGGCATAAAGTAAAGAGCATCTCCCGCTTTTCAAACGTTTGAGTAAAACCACTTCACTTTTACAAAAGATCTACATTAATGCCTGTTTTCTAACCAAAAGAAATCTGAAGAACGTTTTCACTTTTGGGACAAAAACTATTACCACACTAATGTAGATTTCATAAGGTCAAAGTGGACTAACGCAGACTTGCAGAAAGCAGGCATACCTGTATCCATATATAATTTTTATTTAGTTATCTTTCATATAAATAGGATCATCCTGTATATATTATTGTGTAACTTGCTCTTTTTCATGTGGTGTCTTGGAGAGTTTTCAGTGCCAGGACATATGGATCCCCTGAATTCTTTGTGCAGGGTGTGTGTGTGTGTGTGTGTGTGTGTGTTAAAATATACATAACATAAAAGTTATGATTTTAGCCATTTTTAAGTGTAAAATTCAGTGGGACTAACTGCATTTACAGTGTTGTACACTCATAACCACTATCTGTTTCCAAAAAGTTTTCACTATCTTAAATATAAACTCTAACCAATAAGCAATACTTCCCTTCCCAACAGCCCCTGGCAAACTCTAATCTATTTCCTGTCTCTGTGAACTGGTGTATTGTAGATATTTTATGAAAGGAAATCATACAATATTTGTCCTTTTGTGTCTGGCTTATTTCACTTAACATATCTTCCCGGGTCATCCAATTGTAGCATGTATCAGAACACTGCATTCTTTTTAATCACTACATATTATCGTTGCATGAATGCCTCATAATGTGTATAATAAACATACATGTATTTCCCAAAATGAAAATTTTGCCCAACTTTATCACCGACAATGCTGTATGAGCATCTTGGTACACAAACCTTCATGCACATGTGAAAATGTTTTCTAGGATCAATTCCTGCAAGAGGAATTGCTGCATCAAAGGACATATGCATTTAAAATATGGATATTGTCTGAAATGAAAAAAAAAATATGGATATTGTCACATTGCCCTAAAAGTGCATTGCCAACAGATGCTACCACCCACCATGTATGTGAGTGCCTACTCCCCACACCATTTCAGACTCTGCTATTGTCCATCAGTTAAGATTCCTCCAGTCTGATGGCCAGAAAATATTTTCTGCTTACATTGCTCACTTCCTTGATTGTTTGAGAGGCTGAGTACCTCTTCATACAGTTATTGGCACTGGCATGTATTTGGTCCATTTTCAATCAAATGATTTCTTTTTTTTACTATAAGTTATGGATAATAAACCTGTGTAGTTTGTTACTTGTCATGTGGTTGTACAGAACCTTCCCTCTTAGGAAAATTTTCACTTTTTTTAAAAATTGTTTTAATGTTTTTATTTATTTTTGAGAGAAAGAGAGAGCACAAGTGGGGAAGGGAGACAAAGAATCTGAACTAGGCCTCAGGCTCCGAGCTGTCAGCACAGAGCCTGACACAGGGCTTGAATCTATGAACTGTGAGATCATGACCTGAGTGGAAGTCGGACCACCTAACCTGCTGAGCCACCCAGGCACCCTTGTTTTCATATTTAATAAGGCAGCTCATCCTTCATTGATCTTTTTAAAAATTTTTGGCTTTTCTTGTGCTTATTCTTCCCTACCATAATTTAATACTTGTTTAATCTGCATTGTTAATTAAGACTTTGGGATTACAGTGAATTTGTAGACCAATTTGGAGACAAGTAGCATCTCTAGCCACAGATAATGGTTTTTTGTTCTACACATTCAGAGGTTTGGTGTTTTGTTTTGTTTTTTAAATGTCTTCCAATACAATTTTATTCTTCTCTTTATGTAGGTCATTACAATTTTTGTTAGATTTATTTTTAGGTGTTGTCCTATTTTTTTTTCCCCGACCATCTTTATTTCCCCATGTATTTTCCAATTGGTGATAGCTGGCACTTTGGAAAGCTTGAGTTTTAACAAGCTGATCTTCTACTTGCCCAGCCACCTTGCTGAACTCACGTTTTAGAAGTTACAATTTTTTTCATGTTGACTATTCCGGATTTCCTGGTTGGCAATGATGTCATCTGTAACTGGTTTCTTTTTAGGCTCATGCAGAGTCGAGTAAAACCTGGCTGACGGGAAAGTTCACTGAACTCAGATTGCTACTTGATGAAGAGGAAGTGCTGGCAAAGAAATTCATTGATAAAAACATGCAGCTTACCCTCCAGGTGTACAGGGCGCAAATCGAGTCTTGTGGAGAGCAAATAGACATCATGAACAAACTCTCCAGCAGGGTCTGGAGGATCAGCCAGGAGCCCAGTCCTGTCCAGCTGCTGCAGGTAATGCTGGATTTCTGCCCTCACGGTGGATCCCTGCCACCAGCATTTCACGTTGGTCACTGGAACACAGTATTTACACTCCAAGTAAATACACAGAGAATCAGCACGCAAGTTTTCTTGCCCCTACACCAGTGGGAAGAAAATATGCTTTGTTAGGAACAGTGTATACATCCTGGACTAATTAAATAACATTAACAGCCACCATTTGGGGGCAGGGGAGAGGCTCTATGTTCCCATCACTTTGTGTATCTTAGCTCTAATATTTACTAGAAGTCTGCAACGTGGATATTCTCACCCCATTTTATGAATGAGAAATTGAGGCTCAGGGAGGGTGAAGTGACTTGTCTGAGGTCACACAGCTGGTAGGTGGCAGAGCTGTGATCAGAGCCCAGGTCTGCCTGACTGCAGAGCCATGAGGCCCCACTGCCTGGCCCTCTGCCTGTAGAGTCTTATTTGAGACCCTCCCCCTCCTGGAAGGGCAGGTATCCTTTCAGCTCCTGAGCAGGCTCCACGAGGTGAATCACAGTTTGCTCAAAGGGGAGAGAAGGATCCTACTCCTTGGCCACTGGGCTTTGTTGGAGACTCTTCCCTTATACCGAGGGAGAGTCTAAGAAATAGCCCCTGTGATTCATTGCTGTATTAGTGAACACATGTTGTTGTGAGTGATGTTCGTGTTTTCAAGGAACCACGGAAGAAACTTCCTTCTCGCGCCAGTGCTCCCATGCAGCCTCCAGTGTGCTTGGATTGCTTTCCTCCTCGTGGAACTCTTCCTGTTTCCTTCCTTGCCAAGGCTTCTGGGAATCTCAGAGCTAAATATGTTTCAAACAGCTTGGCTAAGACTTGGTGGCATACATCTTGTTCCTCGTCTCACTCTGGCTTCCAGCTTATGTTCTTATCCTGGCGTTCTCTTCACCTAATTTTCCTGATTATAAAGGAAAATCTTACAGTATTAGATAGCCTTCATGAGATTCTTTACAGGCTTGTGGGAGAAGGCAAGGCATAACTAAAGGTGTCCTGGAGTGTAATCACAGATTAGACTGTGGCTGGAAAATAAGACAGACCAATCAGTCAGTACAAAACCAGTTAAGCCAGTCCCTGTCAAATATTTCTAGTCTTGTGCCTTTATGTGGCCTTGGTCAGTTTGGCTTCCGTGTGTCATTGTTAGCTAGCAAAAAACTAAATCTAAGAAAAATTCTGGGTGAGGTGCTTTCCTAGGCACAGTGGATATTATGCCTTAAGAGGGGCTAGATGCACAGTGTGGTACATTTGTTTGTTTTTTAAATAATGGTACTTTTTTTTTTTTTAATTTTTTTTTTTCAACGTTTATTTATTTTTGGGACAGAGAGAGACAGAGCATGAACGGGGGAGGGGCAGAGAGAGAGGGAGACACAGAATCGGAAACAGGCTCCAGGCTCTGAGCCATCAGCCCAGAGCCCGACGCGGGGCTCGAACTCGTGGACCGCGAGATCGTGACCTGGCTGAAGTCGGACGCTTAACCGACTGCGCCACCCAGGCGCCCCTAAATAATGGTACTTTGTAGGGATATCTAACACAAAAGGATGCTTCTGTGGAGAAGAATGTTTCTCTTTAAAAAAAATTTTTTTTTTAACATTTATTCATTTTTGAGACAGAGAGAGACAGAGCATGAACGGGGGAGGGTCAGAGAGAGAGGGAGACACAGAATCTGAAACAGGCTCCAGACTCTGACCTGTCAGCACAGAGCCCGACGCGGGGCTCGAACTCACGGACTGTGAGATCATGACCTGAGCCAAAGTCGGACGCCCAAGCGACTGAGCCACCCAGGCGCCCCATTCTTTTATCATAGATACAGTTTCAGGGCTTTGCCATCTTCTTTCTTTATTCTCTGGTGCCAGAACTACTGATATTCGTCATTTGTCATTCCTCCCTTCTATTTGCTCATTCACGTATTCATCAAATACATACTGAGCAACCTGTTCACACCAGGCCCCTGCTTGACATTAAGAGCTCATGGGTCAGGAGACATACTCAGAAACATTTATTTACAGCGCAGCCCAAGTAAGCTATCAAAAGTATGTCCAAGAAATGTCCAATTCTGTATGGAGGGTCAGGGAAGACTTCTAAGGGAAGGTGACAGTGGAGCTCAGTGTGGGAGCATGAGGAGAGGCTACTGGGGATATACAGAGGGACAGAGCAGAGAGGACATCCCAGACAGGAAGGAATCATGTGCATGTGAGAGCCTGGCAGGCTGGGCAGCAGCGGGGGTTCAGCCGGGCAGGGATACGAGGGAGGAGGGGGTGTTGGGAGATGCAGCTGGACCAGGAAGCCAGGGCTAGTTAGCCAAGGGCCATATGTGCCTGGTCATGGGGTTTAGACTGTCCTGTAAAGATACGTGAGGAGTGTTGTGAACTGGGGAACGACCTGGTTGGTTTAATGCTTTTGGAAGGTCACTTTGGTGACAGAGTGGAGGATGGACTGAGGTGGCCTGGGCCAGTGGAAGGGTGTCAGGATGGGAAGAGGCAGGCACGTTTGAGAGATGCAACGGGATTGGTGATTGGAAGTGGTGGGGGAGGGGGGGAGATGCAAGATGATGCCCAGCCTCTGCTCGAAAGATAGGACGCTCAGTTGGTTGAGCGTCTGACTTCGCCCCAGGTCATGATCTCGTGGTTCGTGAGTTCAAGCCCCACATCAGGCTTGCTGCTGGCAGCGCAGAGACTGCTTTGGATTCTCTGTCCCTCTCTCTCTCTCTGCCCCCCACTCTTGTGCTTTCTCAAAAACAAGTAAAATATTGAAGGGAGGGAGGGAAGGAAGGAAGGAGGGGAGGGAGGAAAGAAGGGAGGGAGGGAGCGAGGAAAGAAGGGAGGAAGGAAGGGAGGGAGGAAAGAAGGGAGGAAGAAAGGAAGGAAGGAAGGAGGGAAGGAGGGGAGGGAGGAAAGAAGGGAGGGAGGGAGGGAGGGAGGGAGGAAGGAAGGAAGGAAGGAAGGAAGGAAGGAAGGAAGATGGATGGGTGGCTAGAGAGCTGTTGCCTGAGTTGGCAAAGCTGAGAAGCAGGTGTGCTCAATTCCATTCCTTATTCTATCATAAATATTTACCGAGAACCTACTATGTGTCACACCTTGTGCTAGATGCTGGAGCTGGGGGTACCAGGTGGTGGCATTTGTCCTTCACCCTCTCTCCCCCATCCCATTCCACCCATCTGCCCTCTGAGCCACCCTCCTGTTGCAGAGTGGCACCCTGGCCCCCATGTTAGTGCTCTGACTCCCTGGCCAGCTCTATTCCTGGGAGTGACCTTAGGCCTGGTTCCCCACAGTTACCTTCTTCCCCACCAAATGCGGATAGAGTCCAGACTGGCACCCCCTAGGCTGCACAGGGCCTAGGACCAGCCTTCTGACCCGAGGTTCTCCTGAGGTCCACCATCCTGCCTGGTGGTTTTGCCGTTAGCCTAACGGCAGAGGGCCAGCCTGTGCTCCCTCCTGAGGCGTCCATCTGCCCATCTTGCCCTGAGCAGCACCGCCCACTAACCAGGGCCTGCTCACTCAAGGCACTCCTTGCCCAAGACAGCCCTTGAAAGAGCGCAAACTGGGCTCCTACCTGCCAACAAGAGAGTCCACTGTAGCCGTTTCAAGCAGGAAAGGAGTTTATGAAAGAACGAGTATTTGGCAGGTCACAGGATCTCCAGGAGGGCCTGAAAATCAGGATGAAGACCAGGCGACAGGAGGAAAGTCCAGGCCACAGCACAGGGGTGCTCCAGCGTAGACCCCGCTGCATCTCTGCTGGGCCACTGACCCAGGCACTGCCCCTGAAGCCTCCAGCCCTGCTGTCCCTGACAGCTACATGCTGCTGCCACTGCCTCATGGTCACTTCCACATCCAGGCCTTAGATCGGTCACAGGCCTGCACCTAGGTGCAAAGAAGGCTGGGAGAGGGAGTTTTCTAACTTCTACTTAGGAAAGCAACACTTAACACAGGAAGGCTATTTAAAGGGTGAAGTCCGGGCAGAAAACAGGTCAGGTCCCCCCAGTGGTGGGCCCTCCCCCTCAGCTGGCATTCCGGCTGAACTTTCAGGGTCCTTGGCTTCCTTCTTGGAACATGGTTTCTTGCTCCCTCCTTTGGACATGCCCAAAGGGCTCTTTCCCCAGAAAAACTGGCCCCTCATCCCTTTTGTTCCCTTGTACCTCCAGCAGACCCATCGCAGTGTCTGTAAAGCTTCAGGGTCCCTTGCAAGGCGGTGAGCAACTTAAGGGCAGGTGCAATCAGCCAGCCTCCCTCCTTCCTCTGCCCCGAACGCCTAGCACAGAGTAGACCTCAGTGAACATGGAGGGGAGGAAGAAATCAACAGTGTAGGCCTGAAAACTGGACCTCCGCGTTTCTGCCGCCCTGGGGCCTGCTGTGTGGTCTCTTCAGAGCTCTGTTCCCGGGGGCCCAGCCTGGGCCGGTCCCAGTTGCCGGGGCAGGGTGGAGCCTGTACTTGCTGGCCTGGGTTTGTTCCGGGGTGCAGCGGTGGAGGCTGGGACAGCACCCACAGTTCCCAGAGCCACCCTGACCCCCGCCCATCCTGGCAGGAGTACGTGGCCACTGAGCAGCAGATGCAGCAGCAGATGAGCCTGGGAGAGCTGTGCTACCCCGTGCCCCTGTCCTTCGAGCCCACCAAGAGCTTCTTCAAGGGCCTCGTGGAGGCCATGCAGAGCATGTTACAGACACCACTGGACGTTCGCCTCAAGGAAAGTAAGTCGCTGCGTGGCCAGCCTTGTGTCCTTAACTCCCCTAGTGCCCTTTCACCCAGAGACAACGGCAAAGACCCAAATGGTGATCTAAATCATACCTTTTCCATACAGAGGCCCTTGGCTGGGCGGTCAAGGACTCCTGGGCCTAGGCCCCACCCACCCTTCAGACTTCACCTCCTTCCCTTTCTGAGACCCTGTCCTGCCTCTCGCAAGTATACCGCTGTGCTTCTGCCCCTGAGTCGCTCCCGGGATTCTGTCACACTTTATATTTGCCTGCTTTGGGCTCGCAGCTGGAGTAGCCAACTCTCCCTCCTCCCCTTGCTCTGTCTAGCCAAGTCCCACCATCCCTGCGGTGAGCCCAGGGCGCTCACCTGGGAGTCCTTTCCACACCAGCCTGGGCTGGCTCTGCTGGCCATCTCCCCCTCTGCCTTTCCCCCCTCCAGGCCCTGGCCGATCTCCTGCCTGGGGCTGTGTGTGAGCTGGATCCATGAACCTCTCCCTGCCCCTCATAAATGCCGCAAGGGCAAGAACCACTACGAGTCCTGCTCTGAGGTCCCTGAAGGGCCTGGTATAAAGCAGATGCTCAGAAATACCTTTTTTCCATTCATTTACCTCTGTTCTTATGATTCACTCAGAACATTTACTGAGCCCCTTTTCTCTGTTAGCAATGGCAGGGTACAAAACAAAGGTCTTACCTTTATGGTGTTCATTGTTCTGGGAGAAAGTCACGTAGAACAGTATGTCAGCGGTAAGTGCTCTGAAGAAAAATACAGCAGGGTGAGGAGAATACAGCGTGACTAGGAGGAGGAGCTATTTCTTATGGCGAAGTGGAGAAGGCATCTCTGGGAAGGGGATATGCGAGCTGGCCGAAGGAAGTCCCCAGCAAGCTCTGCAGGTCTGAAGGGCTGAAGTTCAGTGTAGTGGTTACATGCGTGGACTCTGGAGCCAGGCTGCCTGGGTTCCTGTCCCAGGTCCACTGCTTCCTAAGCCTCCTTTCTTGGGCAAGGCACCTAAGTTTTCTGTGCCTCTGTTTCCACATCAACGGAGAGAATAATAAAGTCCCCTCTCATAGGGTTGTGTAAGAATTAACATCTCATACATAAACTGCTTAGAACCGTGCTCAGGCATAATAAGCAGTATGTAAGCATTAGCTATTATTGTTGCTGTAGTCGGTCCATCTGAGGGAAAGTTCTTTTGGGGCAGAGGGAGACACAAGTGCAAGTGTCCTGAGGCACAATAAAGAGTAGTTTGGCATGTTGAAGGAACAGCAAAGGGGTCAACAGGAGTGAATGTGGGTGCGAGGAGGGAAGAAGAGAGAGAGAGACAGAGAGAAACCAAGGAGACTCCAAGGACTTTGGTCTGAGCAATTGGGAGAAGAAAGTTGCCCTTCTCTGAGATGGGAAGGAGGAGCATTTAGAATTGCGGGCAATGGCCCTTTTGGTTCTCTGAGCAACACCATGGTGGTTTGCAAGAACAAACACCTGATGTAGGATGACAGAAGGGGAGCCAAGAAGAAAGTGGTTGATGCATTTTCTCAGGATGATCGGTGTGATGTGAAAGCACCAGCTATGTTCAGTGTAAGAAATAGTGGCAAAACGCAGGTCACGAGAACTCAAGGAACCAAAATCGCATCTGGTGGCCTCACGGGTTGCATGTTTGAATTGAGCTTTGTTGCAGAATGATGAAATTAAATTTAGAAAATTGAGGCCAACTACTGAGGACATTCAGGGCAGAAACTGCGTGATGAAGTGGAGGAAGTCGGATGCCACCTGGTCAAATGGGGCCTGGCAGGGCAGTGGCAGGAGATTAGGGGAGGAAAGGGCGAGAGGAAGTGCTACAAGCACCCATTCAGCCCCCTCCGGGAAACGGACAGAGGGGAGGCCAAGCCCTGGCTACAGTGCCGGCCAACCTCATGGGTGAGTAACAGAGACACAGGAGGTAGCAGCACCCAGAGGAAGGAGAGAGTGATTCTGGTGGAAAACCAGGAAGCCCTCTTGAAGGAGGTGGCACATCAGCTGGGCCTTGATGAACCACTAAGGCTTCCAGAGTGGGAGAAAACAGGGAAAGGCATTTCAAACTGAGTCAAGAGAAGGCTGCAGCCTGTTTGGGACACTGTGAAGTGTGTAGCAAGGCTGAGCGGTAGTCTTTTGTTTTTTGATTTTCCAAGCTGGTTTGTTAAAGCAGATTTTAAATCTATAGATGATGTTCTGTTTGCTCATAACTTCCACTGGAATTTTGAAAACATTTTAAGATGAAATCAATTACAAATAAAACCACATGTCAGAATCGTAGCAGTCAATATATCTAAATGTTTAAAAAGAATAATAAATAGCCAAATATGAAAAAAAGGAAAAAAAAAGAATCTTAGCGGTCAGTTTTAGGAATCTTTGGGCTTGTCAGTTTTCAGCAAGTGGGCACTGGTATGTCCCCAACCACCACAAGATGTTACTCGGATGGACCCCAAATGCAGTTCACCCACATTTACATTCTCAGTGGCCCATTCCCAAAGAACCAGTGGTGCCTGCTGAGTCCATGATAATTGCTAACGCTTGCTCCGTGCCAGGCATTGTTCTGAGCATTTTACAGATAAATCCAGCAACTCCTCACCACTATCGTGTCAGGGTCGGGGCAGGGAGGGGGAGTGGGGGATGCCTTTATTATTTCCATTTTACAGATGAGGGAGCTGAGGCTCAGAGAGGTTAACTGATTAGCCTTACCTTGCATAGCTGGTAGGCGGTAGAGGCAGAATTCAAACAGACTCTGACCCCAGGGTCTGTGTTCTGATTCCCGCCCCCCACCTTGCTTCCTCCAGGCCATCACCCCTCACCGACCTCCAAATGAGATCATCACTCTCATGATCACAAGTAATACTGAGAGGTGCTCACTCCCAGGAAGGACACAAGGACCCAGGGGTCTTGCAGCACCACTGCCCTTCCAGTGCCCCGCCCCCCCTCTGTATTTTCCACAGACACTGTAGGCTTCACAGGGCCGAACAGAATCCAGCATCTTGGGGCACCTGGGTGGCTCAGTCGGTTAAGTGTGCGCCTCTTAGTCTCAGCTCAGGTCTTGATCTTAGGGTCGTGAGTCCAAGCCCCATGTTGGGCTCTGCACTGGGCATGAAGTCTACTTTAAAAAAAAAAAAAAAAGAACCCAGCATCTTCCCCCCAGTCTGCTGCTGCTTGACTCCAGTCTACTCCCAGTAAACAGTTAAGCCTGGCACTTCTGCCATTGCAGATTTCCTTAACCCAGCCCCCTCTTCCATCCCTATTGCCCCACTTCAGGCCCAAGCCTCCTAGCAGGGCCTCTGCCTCCATGCTCACCCTGCCCCATCTACCCCCCACCAGAGAGATCTCTGGAAATTCTGCTTCTGTCTACCCATAGATGCCTTCCATGGCTCCCTGCTGTTTACATGCCACTTCTAGCACCTGCCTTTAATTAATGTCTGTGCTCCTGCTGTACCCTCTTGTTGGGAAAGCCTCCTATCCTTTTTTCTGGATGTCCAAATCTTCCCGATCCTTTAAGGGCCAGCTAAGGTGCTTCCTCCTCCACGATGTCTCCCTTGATTCACCTCTCTTCCCTCTGTGCCTTGGCTGGTAGCTCAAGTGAGCCCACCTCATTTACCTGACAGAACTGTTGAAGACAGGGACCATGGCTTGGGTTTCCCCCTGAACCCCCTCCCACTCAAATGAGACACCAACATGACCTTTCTGATGACTTCATTTCTTGTTTTCCATTTTATCCTGGAATTTGCATTTCCACCATGTGGTCGCCCCATTCTCAACTATTTGAACACATAGTTGATTCTCGTGATCATCCTTGATCCTGTGGTCTCTTCCCCAGGTTCAGGGCTCATTCACCCTGGCCCGAATTCACTTCCCACCCTCAGAAGTACACTTCTCCTTAGATCCAAGTATTATCCTAGAGTATTCCTGTTGCAAATTCCTGAATTTGCATTAACTGCTTACATTTGTATGTGGTTCTTGGGAGAGATTATGTGGCTCTCCAGTTTTGTAATATTTTTAGTATGTTTTGTAGTTTGCTCTTGCTTAGATGAGCACCAGGCACTCATTTCTCACAATCTGTTACAGACATGAACTGCCAGCTCTCAGGCTCCTCCAGCACCAAGCTAGTTTCCTTGTTGAAAACAAGCCCCTCACCAGAGCGATCACTCTTCCTAAAATGTAAGCCCCAGGAGTGGGAGCGAAGAGAGGGTGGAGAGGGCTGGGTGCGTGGGAGGGGAGACAGGGGGTCATAGAAATAGAGGCCCCCCCTTTTTTCCTAACAGACCCAACTTGGGGTTTTTTAACCTTTATTATTAGTTTTTAAATACAGAAATAATACATACTCATTGTAGAAAAATTAGAAAACAAAAACAATTTTTTAAAGACCATCACTTTCTCATAGATAACTGCTAGTATTATTTGCCCTGTTAGCTTTTTTTGGTTTATTTATATATACATACAAGGATATATTTAATATATTGTTTTTTACAAACATGGTATCAACTATACCTACTGTCTTGTAACCTGTTTTCATTTATGGATATGTTGTGAAAATCTCTGTTCCCTTAAAAAAATTATACAGGTAATGCATGCTTCTTACAGAAAATTAGAAATTACAGATACACAAAAAGAAAACCGTTGCTTCCCCAAAGATAAATGCTATTAATATTTTGGCATACATTTTTCCAGACATTTTAAAAGCACACGTGTACAGATTTTTTTAACTGGGATCATATGATACTCTTTTGTAAATTTTTTATTTAACAGTGTAGCGTGAACAGTTTTGTTTCAATAGATTTAAATATCATCTTTATTTTTAAAGGATGCATAGTATTCCATTGAATGAATATGCTATATTTAACCAATTCATAATGCTGTGCATTTAGGCTGCTTTATATTTTCATTTCTATGAACAATGCTATAATAAACACTCTTATACATGTTAGCTGCATTAATGAATAATTGAATGGATACACCTTAGCTCATTTTTGGATTATTCTATAGGAGTAAATTTCTCAAAAGGGGAATTACTGGGCATGTACTTTTTAAAGTAAACTTTGACCTATACATAAAAGCACAAAAGTCAAAGGGGTGCCACTCAATTATTTTTAAAAAGTAAACACTCTATAACCTCCTTTGGACCAAGAAATGGAAATTTCCAGCTCCCCAGAAGCCTTCCTCATGTGGCCTTTTTTTTTTAAGTTTATTTTGAGAGAGAGAAAGAGAGCATGTGAGCTCACACACCTGTGCGTAAGAGTGGGGGAGGGGCAGAGAGAGAGGCAGAGAGAATCCCAAGCAGGCTCTTCCCTCTGGCTCCCCGCTGTCAGTGCACAGACTGACGGGGGGGGGGGGGCGGGGGGGGGGGGCTCAATCTCAAGAACCTAACCGAGAGACCATGACCTGAACCAAACTGACACTGACTGAGCCACCCAGGCACCCTTTTTGTGGCCTTCTATTCACTACTCCCGAAGGGTTAACTACTCTCCTGATTTCTGACACTGTAGGTTAGTTTTGCCTGTCTTTGACCTTGATATAACTAGATCATTCAAACTGTACTTTTTTGTGTCTTTTGTCACTCAACATAATATTTGGGAGATTTATCCATATTATTGTGCAGAGTAGTAGTTTGTTCATTTTCACTGCTGTATTTAGTATTCCATTGTATGAATATAGCACTGTTGAAGGACATTTTGGATTATTTCCGGTTTAGCCTGTAGTGAATGATGTTGCTATGAACATTCCCGTGCATGTCTTTTGATGCACGTTATGTATGCATTTCTGTTGGGTATTTACCCAGGAGGGGGAGAAAAGGATGCCTACTATAACCACTTCTATGCAACATTACTCTAGATGTTCTGGACAGTGCCTTGAGGTAAGAAAAAGAAACGAAAGCTATAAGGATTGGAAAAGGAAGGAAAAAAGATCATTATTCACAGATGACATGATTACAGAAAATCTAAAATAATCAAAAGGTAAATTACAATTACTACTAAGTGTATTTAGAATAAGTGGATGTAATATTATACAAAAATCATATATCTATATATTGGCAGTAAACAATTAGAAAATGAATGTTTTTCTTTTTTTTAAGGTTATTTATTTATTTTGAGAGACAGAGAGAGTAGAGAGCATGAACAGGGGAGGGGCAGAGAAGGAGGGAGAGAGAGAATCCCAAGCAGTGTTGGCTCGATCTCATGAACCTGAGCCATCAGATGCTTAACTGAGCCACCCAGGCGCCCCTAGAAACTGAATTAAAAATTTTTTTACTGTTTTTATTTATTTTTGAGAGAGAGACAGAGCATGAGCAGGGGAGGGGCAGAGAGAGAGCGAGACACAGAATCTGAAGCAGGCTCCAGGCTCTGAGCTGTCAGCACAGAGCCCGACGCAAGGCTCGAACTCGGACTGTGAGATCATGACCTGAGCTGAAGTTGGACGCTTAACTGAGCCACCCAGGCGCCCCTAGAAACTGAATTTTTAAAAATATTATTTTCAGTAACACTTTTTAAAAACCAGGAATAAATCTAACAAAAGACTTGCAAAAACCTCACTACAGGAAACTCCAGAACTTTACTAAGAAAACAATTTGGCAGTATCTAGTAAAGCTGAACATCTATGTATCCTACCACGTAGACTTTGTTTTTTTCACTTCATGTCTGCATATGTGGTATAATGCACTGAGAACGATTATTGGGGATTTAAGTTAGCACCACATTTCTGGAACACAATTTGGCAGTATTTACCAAAGTCCTTAAAAGCAAAATTATCCATGTTGACCCAGCAATTCCTCTTTTAGGAATGTATCCTAAAGAAATAATCAGATACATAAAGATGTAATTAATATTTTCAGAAGCTTTTTTTAAAGCCTAAATATGGAAAAGGGGGAGGGATAGGTTAAATTATAATACATCCAATACATCAAAATCTTAGGGTTGCCATTAAAGTGCTCTGATGAAAGATTATTTGACAGGGTAAAATGTCCTTAAGTATGTCAATAAATTATAAAAAGCAGATTACCCAAGAGCATGTATGGCATGATAATGTTAAGAAAAACTATAAAATGGCAAGATAAAAACTGGAAGGATATACACCCGTGTTACAAGGGATAGGATTTTAAAATTTTTAGACATCAGCAACAAATTCCATGGATGGTACAAAATTCAGTGACATTTTCACTCCTTCACTTCCCAGAGGCAGGCAGGGTTACAAGGGTGGTTTTTCATTTATCTTTTGGTGATTCCCAATCTGGGCTGCGGGTGCGAGCCTGGTCGGTTGCCGGGTCGGGGCACCGCGCTGCCCCTCCTACTACGTGTCGCCCCGGTGTCCCCGCCCCCTGCAGACGCGCGCACGCCCACTCTGGAGCCGGACACCATGCACTCACGCCTGCGCCTGTCCGCCGACCGCCTGACGGTGCGCTGTGGACTGCTGGGCCGCCTGGGACCCACGCCCGAGTTGCGCTTTGACAAGCTGTGGCAGGTGCTGGGTCGCGACTGCTTCGCCGCCGGACGCCACTACTGGGAAGTGGACGTGCAGGAGGCGGGCGTCGGCTGGTGGGTGGGCGCGGCCTACGCCTCCCTGCGGCGCTGCGGGGCCTCGGCCGCCGCCCGCCTCGGCTGCAATCGCCAGTCCTGGTGTCTCAAGCGCTACGACCTCGAGTACTGGGCCTTCCACGACGGCCAGCGCAGCCGACTGCGGCCCCGCGACGACCCCGACCGTCTCGGTGTCTTCCTGGATTACGAGGCCGGCGTCCTCGCCTTCTACGACGTGTCTGGCGGCATGAGCCACCTGCACACCTTCCGCGCCACTTTCCAGGAGCCGCTCTACCCGGCCCTGCGGCTCTGGGAAGGGGCCATCAGCATCTCCAGGCTGCCCTAGGGGCTGAGACTGGAGTGACTGCCCTAGGCCTTCCGCCGCTCTGGTGTCACCCGACCTTGATGCGGCTGGTCTGCCTGCTCCCTAAGCACGCCTATCATCTCCCCCGCCAGTCATGCACAGGTGCTTTGAAGGTCTCCTCTCCTAGGTTGGTTTCAAACATGCCCCACACACAGATCCTCTGCCGGGACTGTCTCATCGGACCTTCCCACCACCAGGGCACTTACACTACACTGCTTTTAGTCCGGGTGCCACCCACACGTGAGCCCTAAGCATCCTGACCGTGTCAGAATACATTATCTTTGGCCTCGGACCTCTCCCTCATACAGCAGTCAGCAATACCTGGCACTTAGTAGGCACACAATAAATATGTGAGAGTCATCCAGCTCTTTCTCCCTTAATGTCCCTTTGATCTGCCTCCTCCTCTCCACTCTGCTTCAGCTTATCCATGTCACTTACCTTCAGAGCAGCTGCAGGAGCATCTTAACACCTCATGGCCTGAACCCTCTCCCGTCCTCATCCTCCACTGTAAGGCCAGAGGCATGTGCCTAAAACTTCGCTTAACCTTAGAACTACCAGGAGGTTCCTAAGGACTACAGGGAGAAAAGCAGGCACTTTCCCTTAGCATTCAAGGCCTTTCTAGTCTGCCCAGAACTTCTTTATGCCTCATCTGGCTTCTACGGCTCTTTTCAGAGACCCTCCAATTAGAGCTGTCTACACCTTTGCCCTCTGCTACTGGCCCCATACACTCATTTATGCAGAAAAGCCCTTTCATCTTCCTTTGCCTGTTTCAGCCTTCCCTTGGCTTAACTGCCCCAGGAAGTCTCTCCCCAAGCCACAGGAATCTCTCTTACTATTAGAACCACAAGTCTGGGACCTTGCTTTCCAACTAGATTGGAAGTTTCCCAAGGGCAGCTGTGTCCTACACTCTCCCCACCCTGAAAAGTTCAGAATGTTCCGTTCCTCCCGGGCAGTGAATGACCAGCAGCCAGCTATCATTGACTCAGCAGTTGAGCTGAGAAGTCCACATGAACCACCCAGCCTGACCTCACTGTACATGTGGGGAGACTAAGGTCCTGAAAGAACGTTGCTTAAAGTCACCCTCGGTGATTAAGGGCTGGGCATTGCCCCGCTCCAGCCCCCAGGCAAGTGTCTTACTTGGTCCCTGTCCCAGCTCTTGATCTGAGAGATTTTACTGCTTATTCATTCCTCAGGGGATGTTGGGAAGAAAACCAGCAGGTGACTGCTGCTTAGCAACCACAGGCAGTTTTCCCAACTGTCTTGGAACCAAAAGAAGAGGAGCTGAAAGTAAGGTTTGGACAGTCCAGACATCCCCATGCTCCTCAGGCCCCTCAGTTCCAGGTGTTGCCACGGAAACCCAGAGAACCCAGAGAACCACTTTACAAAAGAGAAGTGACAGAAATAGAGAAGGCCAAACCAGCAGGACCTCGCAGGCCAGCTTCTCTAACAGGAAGGGAAAAGCATCTTTCTTGGGTCTGTGCCTCAGCTCTGAAGACTTAGCATCATTATTTGTCCAATTCCCTAGATGGTTTTGAAACCATCCTGTGTTAAAGTGTCTTCTTAGGTGCTTGGCAAGAGGGCAGTGGCAGAGTGAAGAAAATGCAAAGGTGAAACCTACTTACGGTTTCAGGGTATTAATTAGCTTGAACCACATAAAACTGACAATTTCTAACAGTTTCTGACCTAAAAATGCCACTTTCATATAGGGCAATGAAATATAAGTAGGATACAAGGCAGAAGGAACCTTAAGAGTGCCTTCAGTTCTAACTAAATCACTTAAGACGCTAGCTGGATAAACAGCAGAATGTCTAAGCACATTGCTCCAGGAATCCTGAAAAAAGAATTCTACTGGGGATGAGCCAGATCTGAATTCTGACAGGGCATTCCTGACAGAAGGAGATGGATATACTGTGTGTCTCCCTGCAAAGACATTCCCAGACCCATGGCGGCCAGGGCCAAGCACTAACAGCACCTGCTATTTTGTCAGGCACGGTTCTGATGCTTTACGACTATTAACTCATTTGATCTTTACATCATCCCTAGGAGGTGGAAAGTTACCCCAATTCTACACATGGCAAAATTGAGATACAGAGTGAGTAACTTGCCCAAGGTCACACAGCCAGTGGTGGAGTTGGGGTCTATGCTCAGGTCCATCAGGCCATACTGTCTGGGTGAACACAGCTAGTCTCTGGCCAATGCCTGCTCGCTCCCGCCTGTTTTGCCTGTGATACTTGGCTTTGGCCTAGTTACTCTGTGGGACGTGGGCCTAGCTTTGGATTATTTTCCTTGGGCTGAGATGAGGTCCTGCACCCAGAGAGGAACTTGAGAGTTTGGAATTCATGTATCAGAGACAGAGCTGGATTATAAAGAACAAAAACTGGCTCTTCTCAAACGCCTACTCTGTATCAAGACTTGCACTAGCCAGAAAACTGCAGTTTCGGTACACAATCTAGTGACCTTAGGCTAGTCGTTTTACCTCTCAGAGGATCATTTGTAAAATGGAGTAATGACCCTGCCTAGTGCTGGGAGGCTCAAAAGAGCCAACGGTTTTGAACTTGCTTTAAAAACCATACAGCACTGGACCATGTCAGGACCCATTAGCATCCCCAGTGGAATTCCTGTCGTGCCTGGCATAGTGTGGGGGCAACAGAAGCTCCCAGCAGCCATCCGGCAGTAGCAGGAACCTCCCTGACTATTCCTCATACAGGACTAAAGCTTCCTTGGGGTCTACGACTATAAAGTCACTTACCTAAATCTCTCTCAGATATGAACTTGCAGAAATTAAAAAAAAAATTTTTTTTTAATGTTTTTACTTTTGAGAAAGAGAAGAGACAGAGGCGTGAGCAGGGGAGGGGCAGAGAGAGAATGAGACACAGAATCCGAAGCAGGCTCTAGGCTCTGAGCTGTCAGCACAGAGCCCGACACGAGGCTCGAACTCACAGACCATGAGATCATGACCTGAGCTGAAGTTGGATGCTTAACTAAGTCACCCAGGCGCCCCATCAGAAATTTCTTAATACATCAAACTGCCTGCAGATATTTTTAAATGACCTTAATTTTCTATTATGTGATTTGTCTTAATAAAGATGAATACTGTACCTTGTAACCATGCTCTTCATTGGGAGTTCATGCTGCCTCAAGTACACAGCACCTAGGCCTGGACAGGGCCTCACTCACCTCACGTCCCCTCCACAACTTTTTTGTGGGAGTCAGCTCCGCTGGTCCCAGGTTCAATAGTGCCAGGGATGGGGAGTTCACCACTTCTGAACAAACAAGTCCTACTTCCCAGCTATTCTATCCAAGAAAATACCATGTCGCTTTTGGCATCTTTCATCTTTCATCTTCACATTGACGCCACCTGTGGTCACTAATAGAGATTTCGGGGACCCTTCCTTGCCTGCTGCATCTCTTGTTTCTGCGATTCCACTCTGTCAGGGAGCAGTGACTGTGATGTCAGCCTAGCAGAGGGTACACAGCGTGGTCCCTCTACCCTCTACTTGGCACGCCGAGTCTACCCACCCATGTCACACACAGGTGATTATCTTTTCTACGTGTCCCAACAGGAAGTGTGTTCCAGACAACCCCCCCCCCCCCCCACCGCAACTCTCTCCAACACGCGATCCAGTCCTCCACACAAAAGGCAGAGTTAAGACTCATGACCTCAGTGGCTCTTCCAGGTCTGAGCCTTACTGATTCCTGCTCTGAGGGAAATCCAGCTGACATTTACAGAGCTTCCTGGGCCACCCTTTTAACACTCCGAACGTCTGCCAGGACCTAGAGGCAACTGACTGGGTCCCTGTTGGAAACTAGGTGCTCCACATTCTCAGCTAGAGCCCAAGTCAGGCCCATCCCTCCCTCCCTCCCAGACCCACATCCTGTTTCCAGGCCCCGGAATATCCCTCTACTACCATCCCATGTCTCTTCTTGCTAGGAAAGTCTCAGATATTTGCCTAAATGTCACCTTCTCTGCTGTTGTAGAGGAAAAGGTTATGGAATCGGAAACATTGATGATCTTCTCAAGGCTGCTTATAGGGAGAAATGAAGTAAACACCGGCCAGAAATTGATACTATCGCACTTCAATTCTTAGCACATCAATTTGATGCATTCTCTTTTACACATGAGTACAACCCAGGATTCCCACCCCACCCCACCCCCCCCCACACTTACGAACATCAGTGCCTTTCCAGAAACTGATTTGGGATCCACAGGAGAGGGAGGCCCTAAACTCAAAAGTAAAGAAACTTCAAAAGGCTAATTATATGCATCTGGAAAGAGACTCAAGGATACACTTGGAAACAAGAAGTGATAGTGAACAACGTCAAAGAAATATGAACAAAGATTAGGAATCTGGAAATACATTTGAAAAGAACTGTTCATCTTAGCACTCATTCAAAAGAACAAAGGAGAGTCCGATATGGACTCCCTATGAAAGGGTCATGCGGTTGTTCAATGAAGCAGTGAGAATCTTTTCTTGTTAGCTGGGTTTCATTATGGATTAGGGAAGGGCTGATTTCAGCATTACCACTGTATTAAAAAATCACCACAAGCTACAAATACACCAAGCCCCACACCCCCATCTCCCTTACCCAGCCCTATTCCCCACTCCCCGCCCCCACTGCACATAGCACCTTCTAACTTACCGTGATTTACTTACTATGCTTACGGTTTGCTGTGCATCTATCCCCATCTGAGTGAAGTTCCATGAAGAAATGTGGGCTGCTCACCACTGAATCCCAGTACCTAAAGCAGGGCCTGGCACAGAGCAGAACCTCCATATTGTTGAAAGGAATGAACATCATTTCTCTCTCTTCGCTCACAGATATATGCAGGCTTTTAACATTTCTCTGCCTGCAAGATGCTTGACCAACCCCTTCTCTGATGCCCACCAATCACTATACAGCTCACTGGATACAGAGGCCCAGGGCAGGGAGAGAATAAGGGCAACGGCGAAGAGACAGCTGGAGGTCAGGACGGAAGGGAGATTTGGGGTCATGTGGACTGGCTTTATAGGCAGGATGAAAGAAGGCTTAAAGAAGAGGGCCTTGTACAGTGAGCTTTCACCCCTGTGTACCCACACAGCAGCTGGACAACAATGATTTGCTTTTGAGCCCACCTCCCCTTCTGGGCCAGCCAACATGAAGCAGAGACTGACATGTTTGCTCTTTGTATCCCTCCTACAGGATTGAGACAGGGCCTGGCCCAAAACTGTGTGTCTAGGGAGGAGGAGTAGATGAAAACCAGGTTTCTGGAGACCATCACTCCTGCCCCACCTCCCCCGACAGTACGAGCAAGGCAATTCAGAATTCAGAGAACGGCACTTTATTTTAAGACTTGATTTTTTTGCCATGATTTTCTACTGATTCTTCCAGGATGGTGTCATCTTCTTCAACAGTGACCAGGACCTTCTTGCCCACCAGACTAAAGATGTCTTCAGGAGGGTAGCCTTTGGGCTCACCGACCTTCACAGTAAGCATGTCCAACGTTAGAACAGTGCCTTCTGGAATTTTCACTTTGGCCACCACGGACTTGCCCAGCTGTGGATAAAATTAAGACTCAGTGCCAGCCTCCCAGAAGTTAACTGGAACATGTTGTTTTATACCCAAGGTCCCTGACCAGTCTTCACAGGTACCCTGGGAGCAGGGACTTTGTTCTCCCACTGGTACCTAGAACAGAACCTCACACAGAGTGGGGACTCAGCCAGTGTGGGGTGAACTTAGAGACTCAGAGAGGGGCCTTAACAATAAAGTGTAAAGGAAAGGGCTCAGATTATACAGCCAAACAGAGCCAGGTCCAAATTCCCTTCAGGTGGGTACAAGCCGTGCCTGAGTTTCTCTGTAAGATGGGAAATAATAGTGCCTCCAGCATGTCAGACGACTACAAGAATTAGTGGTAATAATATATGTCATCTACCTGGAACATGCTCCCAGTACGTGAACATTATGATTTGTCATCATTCAGTTCAACATCTCATTTTAAACGTGGAGAAACTAAACTGAGATCCACAGAGGGCAGAAAACTTGGCCAAAGTTGCAAGAAACTGGGATTCTGACTCCTGGCCCACTGCTCTTAAGGGACACAAACCTTACAGCCACCATGCTCGGTAAAATAAGAATATGGAGGGCTCACAAAAGACCGAGTGTGCCATTATTCAGTGGACGGGAAAAGGGGCCGCCTACGAAGAGGCAGGCAGGACAGGCAGCGGAGGGGAATGAAGGGTACCAGAAGCTCATGACCAGCCTTTCTATGTCTTGTCCCTAAATGCTGTTGAACAAATCACTGCACCATGTGAGGGCCAAGGAGTCAATTCTAAAAGTAAGTGCCAGGACAAAAGGTCTGTCAGCGGATGTTATCCGATCACGCATCCCACCATCCATTGCTGTTTGCCCAGGGAGCCAAAAGGCTCAAAACCAAAGTAAGGGCGCAACTCTCCCGCATTTCTGGTGTGATTCTCTCTCCTTTTCTTCTGCAAGGCAGTGTGTTTCCTTTTACTGTTATTTTCATCTCCTGGTACTTCGCATCTTTAATCTGAGGGAGGCAATCAGGCCCCACTAGAATAAAAGATGAAAACGTTCTTCACGCATGCCTGGTGTTTGGTCTTTGCCTCGACCCAGACAGCCACAGCAGATCAGGAGTGGCTGCAGTCCTGGCAGCCCCAGGACACTGGGCTGTATGACTAGAGGCCAGGACAGGTCTAGGCCATGGCTTCCAAGAAGCCCAGGTGGTCAGCAAACCAGGCAGTCCTTGGCCTCAGCGTCCCCTCTGTCTGAAGGTCAATGCTGCACAGCTCACACTGCTCCTGAGGGAAGATTCGCGCACCGCCTCCCCCCCCCGTCGCCAAACCCCTGCACCACACATGGCCCTGTCCATCTAGGGCCTCCTCCGTTTAGGGGTGCCTCCATGTATCACAGGCCCTTCTCCCGGTGCCTCACGGAACCCCTCGGCCCAACTGTTTCTCAAGGCTTACCTACTCCAAGGGACTCCAGGCTTGACCACCCAGGTGCCTTCTACCCCCACCCCCTTACATCTCCTGGTGTCTACAGCACTGGCGCCACAAGCTTCAGAGACTTGGTGGGAAACCGTAACGTGATTCTAGGAGGCCGGAGAAACTGCTGAAGCTCCCTTAAATGACAAGCTTCTCCTGTGGCTGATATGAGCCCAGAGACACTCAGACGGTCGGCCCGGGCTCAGGCAGGGTTGGTACTGACTCCCCTGGCACGTAAGCCCACTGAGGCCCCACTCAGAGCAATGGAACCTGGCAGAGTTGTGCAGAACCCACCTTCTCGTTGCAGGCCATCTCACAGGGCAGCAGCTGCTTGGTCGGGGAGCCCATGGCCCTTTCCACAAGGCGCACGGACCGCACCAGCTCGGCTAGCTCTCCAGGCTCCAGCGAGGCAGAGTGGTCACTCCCCTTCCAGGTCTTGTCCAAAGTTATGTGGCGCTCCAAAACCTTGGCGCCCAGAGCCACTGCGGCCACAGATATCGCTATGCCTGTTTCGTGGCCAGAATACCCTATGGGAATGTCAGGAAAGAGCTTCTGATATTCCTTTAAAATAGAAAAAAAAGAGAAAAGGCTAAATTATGCATACAGTGCAGAGTCAGGAAGAGCTAGGTTGGAGTCCCAGTTGAGCTGCTCACTCTTTGTGCAACTACAGGCAAGATGCTGAGGCTCTCTGAGCTTCTCCTTCCTGGGATAATAGTGGTACCTGTCCAGGGCTGCTCCAGATGCACGAAAAGCACTCAGCGCGCTGGAATGCTGCCAAAATAATGGCTACCGTTATCAAGAATGCACTCCAGGAATGCTTCACACTGCGCGAACCACCAGGAATAACAACAGAACCACAGCCGGTTGCCGAAACTCATTCAAAAAGCAGCCGTCACATTTAATTAGCCTGAGCTGCTGAAAGCAAGTGTGCTGTATGCACACATATCGTCATCAATAATATATGCAGCCCAATCTCGAAACAATCCTTTGGTGGAAATGCTAAATAATTAACTAATCTGTGATCTAGAATTCACTGAATGTAACAAAAGACATTCGTCAAGGGAGTCTTGTCATTGAGGGTGACCAGAAAGCTTAAGAGTAGTAGGAAGACCCAGATGGGGTTTGATATAAGATTAGGGCAGCTGAGTGGCAAAGGCCCCGAAAACCAGGCTGTAGGGTGCATAATGAACACAGGAATGCAGGTGACAGGGTCAAACTGCTCTGACATGGTTGTACCGGGCCCGGGACGGGGCAAGCGGGCAACTGAATCCTCACTGTGCCCTGGTATCGAGAGAGGCCATGACGGCAGCCTGGGTGAGAATGGAAAGAGGGGCCACACTCCACAGAGAAAGAAAATCAAGGAAAATATCTGGAGTCTCAAACAGTAAACTGCCCATTATAGTGATCTCTGTGGGATGGGATTCCAGAGCACGTTTACTTTCTAGATTATGTTTTCAGAGCTGTTTGAGTTTTTTTTAAAAACCATGTTTAAATTTTTAAAATAGCATGGTTTAGAGATAAGCTAGAAATGGAGAAAAAACCACCAACTGGGAGAGACACAAATTTAGGTAAAGAGACAGCAGTGTCCGTTTTCAAAAAAGGCTAATTTTTTTTTTAAGTTAAATATGAAGACTGTGTAGCAACATGCACAAAAGCTTATACTCTCGTGGAAAAAGCCAGAATGTCAAATACTGTTACTAAAAGGAAAATATAAAAGGACACTGGTTAATTGCAGTATCAAGATTAAGTGTGTGTTTGTGTATATTTGCAATTCCACTAATATCACTACAGCGTTTTTGTATGATAATTACATATACATGTTTCTAATTAAGTGGAGCTTCAGGTGCTATGAGGCGAAAGCATGTAGGGATGGAGATGGCCTGAGACAACAAGAAACAAAGGGTTGTAGTCCCAGGTTTGCACCACGACGCTGTGAAAGCTCAGGCAAGAGTCCTTTTCCCTCTGGGACCGGATTTCACCATCTGTAAGATGACTGAGGTGGATAGACCAAATCCTGGGAGAGAGAAAGCTCCCTCAAGTCTGTCACTGTAACCCATCTGGGCCTCAGGGAGGCTCAGGATTATAGGTAGAAAACAACAGAGCTGGCAAGCAGCGCAGAGAAGGAAAAGCCAGAAGTTTCAAGAAGGTCTCCTACAACTCAGTATGAAGAAAACCGGACAGATATTTGTACACCAGTGTTCCTACCAGCATTATTCGCAATAGCCAAAAGGTGGCAACATCCCAAATGTCCATCGACGGACAGATGGGTAAACAACACGCAGTACATACGCACAATGGAATATTCTTCAGCCTCAACAAGCAGTGAAATACTGGCACACGCTACAATATGGATGAACCTCGCAGACATTACATTAAGTGCAAAAAGACAGACACAAAGGACACATATTGTAGGACTGCACTTAGATGAGGTCTCTACAGGAGTCAAATTCATGGAGACAGAAAGCAGAATGGTGGCTGCCAGGGGCCGGGGGGAAAAGGGAATGGGGAGTTCGTGTTTAACTGGGACAGAGTTTCAGTTTGGGAAGATGAAAAAGTTCTGGAGATGGATGGCGGTGATGGTCGCACAACGGTGTGGATGTACTTAATGCCACTGAACTGTACACTTAAAAATGGTTAAAATGGGAAATCTTGTATTTTGCCACACACATAGACACCAAAGACAACGTACTAAAAAAGGGTATGAACCAGCAGTTTACAGAAGAGGGACCTCTAATGGCCAATACACATGATACAGAAAATATAGAGAGGCAATTATGAGGACTTACACCTAAAATTTCATAGTGGGAAAAATTAAGATTGGTTTTCAGAAAATTTAATTTATAATCACCCTCTTTAGAATGTATCTGCTTCCTTAACTGCACAGTTGGTTCTAATTTAATTCTATAACTATGAGATTGTGAATGGAGGGTCAAATTACACGAAGCATGTCAAGATGGGTTAGAATTTTGGTTACAATGAAGGCCCCCTCTTTCCCACAGTAAATGACCCAAGAAAAGGCCCAGTCAGACAACGGCTTGCTCACCGTGATGATGCGTAGGTTGACGTCCTCGGGGGAGAGTGGGTACGCACTGGTACACTGGAGGAAGCAGAAGTTGGGGTTGAGGGGCTTCACAATCTGATAGACTTGCTTCATGGTGTCCATTGACTGCATCCCGCTGGAGATCACCATTGGGCGGCCTGAGTGACCCAACGCCAACACCATTATGACTTTCTCTTTAGGGGTTCTGACTGTCCCTCAAGCATACCCCAATTGCTGGTCTCATCATTCAAATGAACTCCACAGACATCTCTCCAACACTGTGCCAGCCGCTGCGTGGTGAGAGGGGAGCTTGGTGGATTCTTGCCCTCAACCCAGAGGAAATGGAGACTCCCCTCACCCTCAATATTACTGTTTAGCAAAGTGAACTGAATCAAGGAGGCAGAGGAATTTCACACTCCTCAGAGAAAGGTGAGCATCTCATTGGGGTAAGAGTGTGCACAGCATGGTCGGGTGAGCACTGCCCCCGACTCAAGAGCAGATGTGTGAGCCCCGGAGTGGCCGCCTCCCAGCTGTGTGGCCTCGCATGCCTCATCTATGAAGTAGTATGAAGCATCATAATCAAATAACCAACTTCAGTCCCAGGGCTGCTATGAGAATCAAACGAGATGATTCAGGTTGCAAACCCACTTTCCAAACCATAATGGAGGAGGGTAGATACTCTACAAGATCAAGACTATTTCTCAAAGTCAGAACTTCCTCTGTACTGCCATATCCTCAATTTCATATAAATCAACACAATAAAATAACTTTTAATTTTAAAAGTTCTTATCAAAACTGACTTATTCTTAATTTCTTTCAAGTCAGCACATGCAACTGTGGAAGTATATGCTAATTGAAAAGAGGTTTCTAAAGTCTGTCTTCAGGAGACTTCATTAGCCGGTTCTACTAAAGGAATAAAAATGGGAAGGTTTGGACTCCCTCCTTTTAGGGCAAAAATTAAACACTTACCTTTTTTGGCCGTCTTTTCCAGATAAGGAAAATTGTTAGTGTCCCCAGATCCAACTTTGAAAAACGGAACATTCAGCTCATGCAGAAATTCAACTGCCATCTATAAAAACCAAAGAAGGAGCTCTTTCTCACCACCGTTCAAAACTACTGCCCTCGGGTCAGGCGAGGAGCCACAAACAGAAACCCCCCCTGGTCTTGCCCAGGGGGCAAGAGGGACTCTCGCAACAACTTGAAAGCAGGCAAAGATGTGTTACCAGTCCTTTCATTCACATTCAAACCTTCTTTCATTCCTAGCCACCCATCCATCTGTCCAACAACACTGCATGCTGGCCTGTACTGGTGATGAGATCTGCCAAAGATTCAGACCCCAGGCGAGACGTCCCTTCCCAAGGGACCCAGGGAGTGTGTGTTGGTGGTATAGTGGTGAGAAGAGCTGCCTTCCAAGGGACCCAGGGCCCAGTGAACAACTGGAAAAGGGTTGAACAACCTAATCCTGACCCAGGAAACTGGGTGGCGAGAAAGTTGAATGGCTCCCAAAGGCCTCACCCTTTACTCAAAACCAAATAGCCAGGAAAAGAGGCCATTTTAATCCTTGCCAAAAGCGGGGAAAAAATGAAGCATTTTATGGCCCAGGCCTGACATAGTGGTCCACAGCTGGCAGGGCCCATCAAACCCAAACCCTCTCAGCCCCCAAACCATGCTGCCCACAGGAAAAACAAACCTCATCCACTTTTTTTGACACAATGTCACTGCTTGAGGTTACCTATGGAGGGCCCTTTACCATCGTTCACCTCCACTGGGATTCATCAGTAAGACTCAGGATCAGGAAACTGGCAAGTGTCAGTGAACGCTTGCTAAAGGAATCAGTGGGCCACAAGTTTTAAGAGTAAAAGTCTCAGTTGGTCATCAAATTACAAAAACCCCAAAAAACTACATTTTTTACTATTTTTAAAAATTGAAGTAGGAAATCAGAAGTGGGGAGAATCAATATCTCAGAATGTTTCCCTATATCTAAGTTTGATCTATTGTAAAATGCTGCCTGGGTTTCAGAAGTAGGTTTGGAAAGCCTGACCAGCTACGTCACTGCTTCTCACGCTTTAATATGGGATACCAATCTCCTGGGGATCTTGCTCAGATGAAACGCAAATTCTGACTCTGCTGGGTTAAGGTGGGGCCTGAGGGTCTGTGTTTCCATTAAGTTCTTGGGTAAGACCGCCGCTGCTGCTCCGTGAACCCTATTTTACAAGGAGCTAGGTCACCGTGCCTGAAAATCCAGAGGGCATAGGGTGGCCAGGAACAGCGTGAGGTCATTCGGCCAGCAGGCGCTTTAGGTCAACTCGCTGCTGCCTGAGCTTCCTTCCATCTTGTCGGCAGGTGATAAGTTACTCCAATCACTGGCTGCAATCAGAGACTAACTTTCCTCATCTGTAAATCCTCTAATATCGTGAAGGTTAGAGCCACCAGAAAGCCACACCCGGTGCATAACCAGCCAGTGAACAGTTCAAAGGCAGTTCACAACCCCCTGGGTCCAAGAGACGCCATCCAGTGTGGTCTGAGTTCCACTCACTTCCAAGCCTGCTAAACTACCTGTACTGTGGTTCTCACGGTCTTCCCTCTGCTATATTTCTTCCTCACCTCTCTTCTCCCTTCCATGTTGTTCCACCTGGCCTCTCCTGCTCACGTGTCTCTCACACTGCTGACCAGCCCTATGACATGGAGGATGAAAAACATTCCTTCTAAAGTGTTTATTGAACAAAGTTGACTTCCCCCACTTTTCTCATTCTATCTGGCAGATAGAGTGTTTTCTATTGTAAGAGGGAAAACCCTATGCTAAGTTTTCTTCTTTATAATGTTCAACTTCTAAGAGAAATGGCTCCTGATGAAAAAGCCCCCAAGGGCACAGAGGATGAGCCCACTCAGGAGAGGCACAGGGCAAGCAGGAGCGAGGAAAAACCAAATGCAGGAGAACACACTTTGCAGAAGCTTACCTACGAAGGCTGGAAAATCTGCTTGGAATTCTAGTTTTCAAGTGAAGAAAGGGAACAAATTCCTCTCCAAAGGGAAAGGGGCCTGTCTGCAGTCCTCCCGGAGAACCAGTCCCACCTAGCGGTCACTCCGAACACTGCCACTGTGGCTTCATCTCTGCAAAAAGGGTGCCAACCTCAGTAATGGGGAAGATCCTAGCCTTCCATCCTGAGGCTGTCTTGCCGTGCCCAGGCCCCCTGAGGCTAGGTTAGCGCCGGTGCCACCCCCCCCCCCCCGTTCTCCAGGGACTCCCTGGCTTCCCCTAGTCCTGCCCACTCTGCTGTCCATCCCCTTTTCATCTAGGGGTACAGCGAGGCCAGGCAGCCTCACATCTCCCTCCCACCCCGCAGCACAAAGGCTTTCAGTCTGTCTGGAAGGAATTCTGCTGACAAGACCTTCCCTGGGCATCCAGCTGGCTTAATACACAGAAAAGGCCCAACCAGCAACCTGGTTTCAGTGAAATGCTGCACTGCCAGAACTCCCTCTTACAGAGTCCCAAGAAATCACTTGTCTAGCATTTTATTTTTTTAATTCCAGTGCTTCCCAAACTTATTCAACTCAGAACCTTGCTTATTGGGGGGGGGGGGGGAGGCTTTATTACCAAGAATTAATTGGTATTAATTATTATCAACGAGGATCAATAATGTGTGCCCACAGAGTCCCCTTTCTGCATCATGGCCCACAGATCTGAGGGGTAACCAAAGCAAGAAGAGGAGTTGGGATTTTTCTAAAGCCCCTTCCCCTGCTCTCAGCTTTTGGATCCTGTGGAAAAGGAAAAAGAAGCTCAGAGTGATGAGTCGTGGAGAACGGGGTCCTGGCGAGCTGCCCAGCGTGACAGAATGATGAGGGGGGGGAAGCATGGGACGTGAGACTCCCCGTGGCCCTGTCAGAGTGCATCACGGCTTGGGCAGGGGGGTGCCCTGCTGGTGGAGGTGGCAAAGGAAAGAAGAGAGGAGGAAAGAGGGCGCCTCAAAGGGCACCTCTGCTAGGATGGGGCACCTGTGTGTGAGGGCAGCACGTCCTTCAGGAGCCACCTCGACCGTCATGGCCTCCATTTGCTTTCTCAATAGAACTCTCCATTTAGACCAAAGAAACTCTACTCATCTCAGCCCCATCCCACGAGCCTCTCTGCAGCTTTGGCCAGGTGCCCTGGTAGTTTTCTCAGCCTTAATAAAATTCCACAACACCACAACCTCTCCTCAGGATATGAAGAACACCTCGGGACAGCACAAAGAGTGGAGAAAACAGGCACGCCACAAATGGCTACTGTCCACAAGGAAGTTAAGGTGGGTAAATACTCAGAGCCACCTGCCAGGTAAACACAGAACAAGGGACCAACCTACTTCCAACAGCCAGGCAGACAGGACGTGCAGGTTCAGCAAAGGGACCTGGTAAGCAAAACAAATGAACTCTTGTAAAGGCTCTTAAGAATGCATTTCCCCTCACTGCCTTCACCCAGGTCAGCCGGGAGGATCCTTGGGAACAAATGGCATTCCCAGGGCAGAGAAGCCTCTTTGTCCACACAGTGTGAAACAGAACAACCCCAAAGGGTTCTGCATAACAGAATGGCCATCATTCGGTGGATGCAGGTCTGGCACGGCCCTCGCACCCAACACCTCGCCACTGCCACGTGGGGCGGGCACCTTTATTATCCTGTTTTTACGGATGGGACACCTGCAGCTCAAAAAGGTCACATGAGGCACCTGAACCCACAAAGTGTCAACTTGAGAACCTGAACTCAGGCAGTGTGGCTGCAGAGCACGCGCTGCACACACACACAGAAGGGCTTCCTGGGGAGCAGAGGGACAGGAACCGAAGGGAAAGGCTGAGAGGCAGATGCCGCCCACCAATCCCCGGGCTCTCCTCCATCTCCCCGGCTGCTCCTGCTTCTAGCTCCAAGCCACCTACGAGCGAACGATCTAAAGATCTAAAGAGGTGACTTTTCCCAGGCAGCCTCACAGATGCAAGGAGGTGCCCTCTCTCCTTCAGAGTCCACATCCTGGAGCTCACATGCCTGGCGACACGGACTGAGAAGGAAAGTCCTCATTCCAGGTGTAAGTGCCCTTAGGGACCTCTTCTCCGGCTGGGAGAGCCCCTGGACGGCAGCGGGCTCACATTCGAAAGGAAACAGAGACCCAGAGAGAGAAGGGTCTCCACAAGCTCACACTTGAGATCAACTCAGAGCAGAGTCAGGCTAAGAAGCCAGGCATCCTGACACTCGGCGCAGGTTGCCTACCTTCACCGTAGCTAATGTTTGCTAAGTGCTGGCTGTGTGCTATGCTGTATATCAACAATCAGGTTTCATCCTCACAACAACCTTGCAAGATGGGTTCAGGTACTAACCCTACTTAGCAGCCGAAGAAACAGGAGCACAAAGAGGTTCAACAACCTCCACACAGAATGACAGGCGGAACCACATTCAAACTCAAAATCTGACCCCAGAGTCCATGCACTTAACCATGAGATCAAATGGCCTGGGTATGTGACATTCGGCATGGGGTCTCAAAGGTTTACACTCTTTAAAATTACTACAGACTCTACAGGGCTTTTGTTTATGTAGGTTCTAGCTACTTATATTTATTGAATTAAAATTAAAACTAAGGGATTTGGGCTTTTTTAACTTTAAACTTTTAATTTTGAGATAATTTAGCTTAACAGGAAGCTCTAAGAAATAATACAGAGAATTCCTATGTACGCTTCACCCAGTTGTCCCCTATGGTGATATCTTGCAAAACTAGAACACAAAATCACAACCGGGAAATTGACATTGAGAAGAGTCTACCGATCTTACTCAGATTTCACCATTTTTACATGTATTCATCTGTGTGTGTGTGTGTATTTAATTTTATGCAGTTTTACCATGTGCACAGACTCATGACTACCAGTCACAATCCAAAACTGTGCCATCACTCCAAGTATCCCATGTATTACACTTTTACAGCCACATCCCCTTGCCTTCCTTCCCCTCCCTAACCCCGATAACCCTTCCTCTGCTCTCCACCTTTGTAATTTCGTCAGTTCAAGATTGCTCCATAAAATGAACGGTATAGTATGCAACCTTCTGAGACAGGCTTTTTCACTCAACGTAATACCCTGGAGATATATCCAAGCCACAACATGTATCAGCAGTTCACTCCTTTTTATGGTTGGAACCGTTCATTCACCTACCTACCAGAGAACTATCTGGGTTATTCTAGTTTGGGGGCTGTTACAAATAAAGTTGTTATGGACATGCATGTACAGCTTTCTATGTCAATGCACGTTTTCATTTCTTTTGGGAGAAATTACCAAATGACACATGGCAAGCAACATGATGAGCACACATCTAGTTTGTGGTAGTGTTTTTTTCAGGTATGCAATAAATGGTTATTTTTTACTGAGATAAAATGGACACAGAGCAATGTATTAGTTCTGAGTGTACAACATGATTTGATATACATATATATTATGAAATGGTTAGTTCAGTCATAACCCATCCCCACACATAGGTACAAAATTCTTTTACATGTCCGGTTTTATAAGAAACTACCAGTATCCTCTAAGTGAGTGAATTGTGATATGACACCATATGTGAATTGTATTAAAATAGAGTTGTTTTTAAAAATTTTTTTTTTTCAACGTTTATTTATTTTTGGGACAGAGAGAGACAGAGCATGAACGGGGGAGGGGCAGAGAGAGAGAGGGAGACACAGAATCGGAAACAAGCTCCAGGCTCTGAGCCATCAGCCCAGAGCCCGACGCGGGGCTTGAACTCCCGGACCGCGAGATCGTGACCTGGCTGAAGTCGGACGCTTAACCGACTGCGCCACCCAGGCACCCCAAATAGAGTTGTTTTTAAAACAAGGAGACTACCGGGGCACCTGGGTGGCTCAGTCGGTTAAGCACCCGACTTCAGCTCAGGTCAGGATCTCGTGGTTCATGAGTTTGAGTCCCATGTCAGGCCCTGTGCTGACAGCTCAGAGCCTGGAGCCTGCTTGGGATTCTGTGTCTCCCTGTCTCTCTAGCCCTTCCCTGCTCGTGCTCTGTCTCTCTTTCTCTCTCAAAAATAAATAAACATTTAAAAAAAAAAAAAGGAGACTACCATATTATTTTCTAGAGTGATTATGCTGTTCTACATTCCCACCAGCTATGTATGAATGATCCATTTTCTCTGCGTCCTTCCCACCTTTGGTGTTATTGTCACTTTTTGCTTTAGCCAGACTCACAGCTATGTAGCAAGACCACAATGTGGTTTAAAATTGAGAAATTTTTAAATCATAAGAATAGACAAGCACACACACACAAAAAAAGATGAATTGGACAGCATCATAATTAAAGATGTTTGTGCTTCAAAGGATATCATCAAAAAGTGAAAAGACGATCCAGAGAATGGAAAACATTTCCACAAATCTGTATCTGACTAGGGACTCCTATCTAGAATATATAAAGACAAATAACCCAATTAAAAATTGGCAAAGGATCTGACAGATATTCTTCCGAAGAAGGTATACAGATGGCTAATAGGCATATGAAAAGATGCTCAACATGATCAGCCATCAGGGAAATGCAAATCAAAACCACGACCAGATACTATTTCACACTTGCTAGGATATCTAGAATCAGAAAGTCAGATCATATCAAATGTTGGTGAGGATGTGGAGACACCGGAACCCTCATATACTGCTAGGAGGATTGTAGGTGCAGTCACTTTGGAAAAAAACAGTCTGGCAATTGCTCACAAATTAAACACAGAGTTACCATATATCCTGGAGAGAAATGAAAACATGTCCCTAAAACCTGTACAGGAATGTTCATGGAAGCATTAGTCACGCTAGCCAAAAAGTAGAAACAATCCAAATGTCCATCAACTGACAAATGGGTAAATAAAAAGTAGTCTATATCCATAATACTGAATATTACTCATCAATAACAAGGAGTGAGGTACTAATACACGCTACAACACGGCCGAACCTTGAACACATTACTATGTGAATGAAGCCAGACACACAGGACCACATATTGTCTCGTTCTGTTTATATGCAATGTCCAGAAAAGGCAAATTTATAGAGACAGAAAGCAGATTAGTGGTTGCCTAGGCCTGAGGGAATTGGGGGGGATTTAGAAATGGCTGTTTACGGGTACATGATAAAAGCGCCAAAATCAATCGCGGTGATAGCCACAACTCTGTGAATATGCGAGAAACAACTGGGGGCACCTGGGTGGCTCCGTCACTTGAGCGTCTGACTTCGGTTCAGGTCATGATCTCATGGTTTGTGAGTTCGAGCCCTGCATGGGGCTCTGCACTGGCAGCTCGGAGCCTGGAGCCTGCTTCAGATTCTGTGTCTCTCTCTCTCTCTGCCCTTACCCACTCACTTGCTCACTTTCTCTCTCTTAAAAATAAACATTAAAAAAACAATAAAAACAAATGAATTGTAAAGTAAGCTTTAATTGGTGAACTGTATGGTCTGTGAAAAGAGCTGTTACTAAAACAGAGAGCATACAGCATACCTTTCCTCAGGTACTGCCAGCGGAATGGCGTCATCGAACATCATGCAGCTTCTGGAAAACTCCACTATACACGTGGGAGAGTATGACAGTGAAAAAGGCAAATCACATTTGAGTATCACTACGAAAACAGTCTGGACCTGGTGGAGCTTCTGAAAGGTCTCACGATTCCCCCACGGTTCCTGGACCACACTTTGAGAACTGCCGCCACACTCTTCCCGTGACTCTCATGTGTTATTGTTGGTCTCAGGTGTCACTGCTGCGGAATTCCCAAATGACCTTTCTTCCACTTCCCCCTTCTATGGACTCAATATTGGATACAGTCAGGTTTTAGGAAAACTGTCCTGGGGAAGCAATTATGTGGTGGAGGAGGGGGGCAAGTACACCCCCGAGGCTAATTAGTTTTAACAGAAAGATCAGGCAGGACTCAGTCCTCCAAATGCCAGTGCTTCTTAAAGTAGCCACTCTGGGAAAGGCTGTGTGCTTATTGCAAAGACAACACTAGGGATCCAAAATATTTGTTATAATCTTCTTTGGAAATTCTCTCCAGAGCTCTGTGGGCCCTACAGAAACAAACCTGCCCATTGCTGACTCGTTACTAAGTCAATCAGACCAAAAGTTTCACGTTTAGCACAGGAAGGATGAGTAGTTTCCTGAACCCAAACCTGCCCTCTGAGGACGGGGGCTCAGTTGTCTCTGAGTGCCTGAGTCCTAGGGACTGCTAAAGGGCAATCCCAAAACGCCACGAACCCGCAGTAATGCGAAACAGGCATGTTATGAAAACAAATGTCACTTTCTAGGTGTGAGCTTCCTTCCACCAAGGCACTGACTAAGCAGGTACTGGCATGTACCAGGATCACTATGTCAGGATCTGAGTTCACGGTGAACACACAGACCTAGTCCTGCCTTGAGACGTGTGCTTTACACATACGGTCTCACCAGTTCCAGAAAACAAGGCCTGCATGTTCTGTATTTTAATCAATGCGTGGCCCTTTACTTAAGAGGAAACAGGCCCAGAGAGATGAAAGGAGAGTGTGGTCAGGCAGGAGGGCTCTGGAGTCGGCCTGGCTTAGCTGATCCGTAACTATTGACACCCTCCCTGTGAAATGGGGATAATAACTATCCTACCCGGGGCGCCTGGGTGGCTCAGTCGGTTGAGTGTCTGACTTCAGTTCGGGTCATGATCTCATGATTTGGGAGTTCAAGCCCTACATGGGCTGGCTGCTGTCAGCTCAGAGCTTGCTTTGGATCCTTTGTCCTCCTCTCTCTTCCCCTCCCTCATTCATGCTCTCTCAAAAATGAATAACTATTTTTTAAAAAAAATTGTCCTATCTGAAGAGGCTAAGAGGAGTAAATGAATTGATATTTTTAAAATACCTAGCACAGAACTTGGTACATTGTAAATACTCAAGAAATGTTAGCTAATAGTAAAACCAAAAACAACACCCAAGTCTTTCAGATCCTAAAGCCCACATTCTTTCCTGCTTAAACTTTTTTAATTTACAGATCGTTTAAGAATCTGATAAAAACTATGTAAGTGATGAGTAACTAAATTCTACTCCTGAAATCATTATTACACTATATGTTAACTAACTTGGATTTAAATAAAATTAAAAAATTAATTAAAAAAAAATCCACTAGGGCGCCTGGGTGGCTCAGTTGGTTAAGAGGCCGACTTCAGCTCAGATCATGATCTCAACATTCATGAATGTGAGTCCCATGTCGAGCTCTATGCTGACAGCTGAGAGCCTGGAGCCTGCTTTGGATTCTGTGTCTCCCACTCTCTCTGCCCCTCCCCAACTCGTGCTCTGTCTCTCTCTCAAAAATGAACTATTGAAGATGGCGGCGTAGGAGGACGCTGGGCTCACCGCGCGTCCTGCTGATCACTTAGATTCCACCTACACCTGCCTAAATAACCCAGAAAACCGCCAGAGGATTAGCAGAACAGAGTCACCGGACCCAAGTGCAGACGAGAGGCCCACGGAAGAGGGTAGGAAGGGCGGCGAGGCGGTGCGCGCTCCACGGACTGGCGGGAGGGAGCCGGGGCGGAGGGGCGGCTCGCCGGCCAAGCAGAGCCCCCGAGTCCGGCTTGCAAAAGCGGAGGGGCCTGACGGACTGTGTTCCGACAGCAAGCGCGACTTAGCGTCTGGGAGGTCATAAGTTAACAGCTCTGCTCGGAAAGCGGGAAGGCTGGAGGACAAAGGGAGGGTGAGCTGCGGAGCCCCCGGGCGACAGAGCTCAGTTTGGCGGGGAACAAAGGCGCTAGCCAGCGCCATCTCCCCCGCCCATCCCCCAGCCAAAATCCCAAAGGGAACCTGCTCCGGCCAGGGAAATTGCTCGCTCCGCGCGAACACCCAACTCTGTGCTTCTGCGGAGCCAAACCTCCAGCAGCGATCTGACTCCCTCCGGCTGCCACAGGGCCCCTCCTGAAGTGGATCACCTAAGGAGAAGCGAGCTAAGCCTGCCCCCCCTGCCGCCGTGCACCTTGCCTTCCCACCCCAGCTAACACGCCAGATCCCCAGCATCACAAGCCTGGCAGTGTGCAAGTAGCCCAGACGGGCCACGCCACCCCACAGTGAATCCCGCCCCTAGGAGAGGGGAAGAGAAGGCACACACCAGTCTGACTGTGGCCCCAGCGGTGGGCTGGGGGCAGACATCAGGTCGGACTGCGGCCCCGCCCACCAACTCCAGTTATACACCACAGCACAGGGGAAGTGCCCTGCAGGCCCTCACCACACCAGGGACTATCCAAAATGACCAAGCGGAAGAATTCCCCTCAGAAGAATCTCCAGGAAATAACAACAGCTAATGAGCTGATCAAAAAGGATTTAAATAATATAACAGAAAGTGAATTTAGAATAATAGTCATAAAATTAATCACTGGGCTGGAAAACAGCATACAGGACAGCAGAGAATCTCTTGCTACAGACATCAGGGGACTAAGGAACAGTCACGAGGAGCTGAAAAACGCTTTAAAGGAAATGGAAAACAAAATGCAAACCACCACGGCTCAGATGGAAGAGGCAGAGGAGAGAATAGGTGAACTAGAAGATAAAGTTATGGAAAAAGAGGAAGCTGAGAAAAAGAGAGATAAAAAAATCCAGGAGTATGAGGGGAAAATTAGAGAACTAAGTGATACACTAAAAAGAAATAATATACGCATAATTGGTATCCCAGAGGAGGAAGAGAGAGGGAAAGGTGCTGAAGGGGTACTTGAAGAAATAATAGCTGAGAACTTCCCTGAACTGGGGAAGGAAAAAGGCATTGAAATCCAAGAAGCACAGAGAACTCCCTTCAGACGTAACTTGAATCGATCTTCTGCACGACATATCATAGTGAAACTGGCAAAATACAAGGATAAAGAGAAAATTCTGAAAGCAGCAAGGGGTAAACGTGCCCTCACATATAAAGGGAGACCTATAAGACTCGTGACTGATCTCTCTTTTGAAACTTGGCAGGCCAGAAAGAATTGGCACGAGATTTTCAGGGTGCTAGACAGCAAAAATATGCAGCCAAGAATCCTTTATCCAGCAAGTCTGTCATTTAGAATAGAAGGAGAGATAAAGGTCTTCCCAAACAAACAAAAACTGAAGGAATTTGTCACCACTAAACCAGCCCTACAAGAGATCCTAAGGGGGACCCTGTGAGACAAAGTACCAGAGACATCACTACAAGCATAAAACATACAGACATCACAATGACTCTAAACCCGTATCTTTCTATAATAACACTGAATGTAAATGGATTAAATGCGCCAACCAAAAGACATAGGGTATCAGAATGGATAAAAAAACAAGACCCATCTATTTGCTGTCTACAAGAGACTCATTTTAGACCTGAGGACACCTTTAGATTCAGAGTGAGGGGATGGAGAACTATTTATCATGCTACTGGAAGCCAGAAGAAAGCTGGAGTAGCCATACTTATATCAGACAAACTAGACTTTAAATTAAAGGCTGTAACAAGAGATGAAGAAGGACATTATATAATAGTTACAGGGTCTATCCATCAGGAAGAGCTAACAATTATAAATGTCTATGCGCCGAATACCGGAGCCCCCAAATATATAAAACAATTACTCATAAACAGAAGCAACCTTATTGATAAGAATGTGGTAATTGCTGGGGACTTTAACACCCCACTTACAGAAATGGATAGATCATCTAGACACACGGTCAATAAAGAAACAAGGGCCCTGAATGAGACACTGGATCAGATGGACTTGACAGATATATTTAGAACTCTGCATCCCAAAGCAACAGAATATACTTTCTTCTCGAGTGCACATGGAACATTCTCCAAGATAGATCATATACTGGGTCACAAAACAGCCCTTCATAAGTTTACAAGAACTGAAATTATACCATGCATACTTTCAGACCACAATGCTATGAAGCTTGAAATCAACCACAGGAAAAAGTCTGGAAAACCTCCAAAAGCGTGGAGGTTAAAGAACACCCTACTAACGAATGAGTGGGTCAACCAGGCAATTAGAGAAGAAATTAAAAAATATATGGAAACAAACGAAAATGAAAATACAACAATCCAAACGCTTTGGGACGCAGCGAAGGCAGTCCTGAGAGGAAAATACATTGCAATCCAGGCCTATCTCAAGAAACAAGAAAAATCCCAAATACAAAATCTAACAGCACACCTAAAGGAAATAGAAGCAGAACAGCAAAGGCAGCCTAAACCCAGCAGAAGAAGAGAAATAATAAAGATCAGAGCAGAAATAAACAATATAGAATCTAAAAAAACTGTAGAGCAGATCAACGAAACCAAGAGTTGGTTTTTTGAAAAAATAAACAAAATTGACAAACCTCTAGCCAGGCTTCTCAAAAAGAAAAGGGAGATGACCCAAATAGATAAAATCATGAATGAAAATGGAATTATTACAACCAATCCCTCAGAGATACAAACAATTATCAGGGAATACTATGAAAAATTATATGCCAACAAATTGGACAACCTGGAAGAAATGGACAAATTCCTGAACACCCACACTCTTCCAAAACTCAATCAGGAGGAAATAGAAAGCTTGAACAGACCCATAACCAGCGAAGAAATTGAATCGGTTATCAAAAATCTCCCAACAAATAAGAGTCCAGGACCAGATGGCTTCCCAGGGGAGTTCTACCAGACGTTTAAAGCAGAGATAATACCTATCCTTCTCAAGCTATTCCAAGAAATAGAAAGGGAAGGAAAACTTCCAGACTCATTCTATGAAGCCAGTATTACTTTGATTCCTAAACCAGACAGAGACCCAGTAAAAAAAGAGAACTACAGGCCAATATCCCTGATGAATATGGATGCCAAAATTCTCAATAAGATACTAGCAAATCGAATTCAACAGCATATAAAAAGAATTATTCACCATGATCAAGTGGGATTCATTCCTGGGATGCAGGGCTGGTTCAACATTCGCAAATCAATCAACGTGATACATCACATCAACAAAAAAAAAGAGAAGAACCATATGATCCTGTCAATCGATGCAGAAAAGGCCTTTGACAAAATCCAGCACGCTTTCTTAATAAAAACCCTTGAGAAAGTCGGGATAGAAGGAACATACTTAAAGATCATAAAAGCCATTTATGAAAAGCCCACAGCTAACATCATCCTCAACGGGGAAAAACTGAGAGCTTTTTCCCTGAGATCAGGAACACGACAGGGATGCCCACTCTCACCGTTGTTGTTTAACATAGTGCTGGAAGTTCTAGCATCAGCAATCAGACAACAAAAGGAAATCAAAGGCATCAAAATTGGCAAAGATGAAGTCAAGCTTTCGCTTTTTGCAGATGACATGATATTATACATGGAAAATCCGATAGACTCCACCAAAAGTCTGCTAGAACTGATACATGAATTCAGCAAAGTTGCAGGATACAAAATCAATGTACAGAAATCAGTTGCATTCTTATACACTAACAATGAAGCAACAGAAAGACAAATAAAGAAACTGATCCCATTCACAATTGCACCAAGAAGCATAAAATACCTAGGAATAAATCTAACCAAAGATGTAAAGGATCTGTATGCTGAAAACTATAGAAAGCTTATGAAGGTAATTGAAGAAGATTTAAAGAAATGGAAAGACATTCCCTGCTCATGGATTGGAAAAATAAATATTGTCAAAATGTCAATACTACCCAAAGCTATCTACACATTCAATGCAATCCCAATCAAAATTGCACCAGCATTCTTCTCGAAACTAGAACAAGCAATCCTAAAATTCATATGGAACCACAAAAGGCCCCGAATAGCCAAAGGAATTTTGAAGAAGAAGACCAAAGCAGGAGGCATCACAATCCCAGACTTCAGCCTCTACTACAAAGCTGTCATCATCAAGACAGCATGGTATTGGCACAAAAACAGACACACAGACCAATGGAATAGAATAGAAACCCCAGAACTAGACCCACAAACATATGGCCAACTCATCTTTGACAAAGCAGGAAAGAACATCCAATGGAAAAAAGACAGCCTCTTTAACAAATGGTGCTGGGAGAACTGGACAGCAACATGCAGAAGGTTGAAACTAGACCACTTTCTCACACCATTTACAAAAATAAACTCAAAATGGATAAAGGACCTAAATGTGAGACAGGAAACCATCAGAACCTTAGAGGAGAAAGCAGGAAAAGACCTCTCTGACCTCAGCCGTAGCAATCTCTTACTCGACACATCCCCAAAGGCAAGGGAATTAAAAGCAAAAGTGAATTACTGGGACCTTATGAAGATAAAAAGCTTCTGCACAGCAAAGGAAACAACCAACAAAACTAAAAGGCAACCAACGGAATGGGAAAAGATATTTGCAAATGACATATCGGACAAAGGGCTAGTATCTAAAATCTATAAAGAGCTCACCAAACTCCACACCCGAAAAACAAATAACCCAGTGAAGAAATGGGCAGAAAACATGAATAGACACTTCTCTAAAGAAGACATCCAGATGGCCAACAGGCACATGAAAAGATGTTCAGCGTCGCTCCTTATCAGGGAAATACAAATCAAAACCACACTCAGGTATCACCTCACGCCAGTCAGAGTGGCCAAAATGAACAAATCAGGAGACTATAGATGCTGGAGAGGATGTGGAGAAACGGGAACCCTCTTGCACTGTTGGTGGGAATGCAAATTGGTGCAGCCGCTCTGGAAAGCAGTGTGGAGGTTCCTCAGAAAATTAAAAATAGACCTACCCTATGACCCAGCAATAGCACTGCTAGGAATCTACCCAAGGGATACAGGAGTACTGATGCATAGGGGCACTTGTACCCCAATGTTCATAGCAGCACTCTCAACAATAGCCAAATTATGGAAAGAGCCTAAATGTCCATCAACTGATGAATGGATAAAGAAATTGTGGTTTATATACACAATGGAATACTACGTGGCAATGAGAAAAAATGAAATATGGCCTTTTGTAGCAACGTGGATGGAACTGGAGAGTGTGATGCTAAGTGAAATAAGCCATACAGAGAAAGACAGATACCATATGGTTTCACTCTTATGTGGATCCTGAGAAACTTAACAGGAACCCATGGGGGAGGGGAAGGAAAAAAAAAAAAAAAAAAAAAAAAAAAAAAAGGACGTTAGAGTGGGAGAGAGCCAAAGCATAAAAGACTGTTAAAAACTGAGAACAAACTCAGGGTTGATGGGGGGTGGGAGGGAGGGGCGGGTGGGTGATGGGTATTGAGGAGGGCACCTTTTGGGATGAGCACTGGGTGTTGTACGGAAACCAATTTGTCAATAAACTTCATATAAAAAAAAAAAAAATGAACTATTAAAAAAGACCAAACAAAAAAAACTCCACTAACCCTTTTTGTTTGGTTCATTCATTTATTCCTTCAACAAGTATTTCCCAACCACCTGCTGCACGCCAGGCACCAGGGATGCTGTGGGGGCTCGGAGTTTAGTAGGGAGGAGTTAACACACAAGAGTACACAAGAGTACACACACAAGAGTACGCAATTACAAGAGTACCAGAAGAATACATCTGGAGGGGCCTGAATCAAGCCAGTGAACAGGAAGAATTCCCAGAGGAAGTGCTCTTTAAACTGGGATCAGAAAGGGGCGCCTGGGTGTCTCAGTCGGTTGAGTGTCCGACTTCGGCTCAGGTCATGATCTCATGGTCTGTGAGTTCAAGCCCCGCATCAGGCTCTGTGCTGACAGCTCAGAGCCTGGAGCCTGTTTCGGATTCTTTGTCTCCCTCTCTCTCTTTGCCCCTCCCCTGTTCATGCTCTGTCTCTTTCGGTCTCAAAAACAAATAAAACATTAAAAAAAAGTTAAAAAAAAAAATAAACTGGGATCAGAAAAATGCCCAGCAACCTCTTTAGGAACATTTTCCATAAAAAAAATCTCTCCCCTTGTCCCCAGGAAAGCTTTTGGGCTTAGAGACTCTCAGGCCATCAACATCAAGGCGGCGAAGAGCAAGGGAGATGCCCAAAGGCTCTGCTGAGCTCTGCAAAGCCACACACACCTGCACGGATGCCCAGGCAGAACTGAAGGACCAGAGAAAGCACATGGTACCACATATCAGATCTGCCTTCAAGACCCATTTCCTAGCTGTGTGACTTTGCACAAACCTCCCAGCCCCTCAGAGCCTCTATTTCTTCATCTGCAGAGTGGGGCACAGTAGGGATAAAATATATTTACTGGACGGGAAGATGCTCTGTAAGCCGTAACATATAACTCAAAAGTAGAAAATTATGATTATCAAATGCACAACTGGAGCTGAAGAATGTCATGCTTATGAAAGCTGCAAATTAAGGGATGAATTTGGGCCACTGAACTGAAGCCTGGATGTGTCATTTCCCACAGATGCCTAGGTTCTCTGCCTCCCCACCCTTGTTAAAACTACCAACAGGTGGGGCGCCTGGGTGGCTCAGCTGATTAAGCATCTGACTCTTGATTTTGGCACGGGTCACGATCTCAAGGTTCATGAGTTCAAGCCCCACATTGAGCTCTGCAATGACTGTGAGGAGCCTGCTTGCGATTCTCTCTCTCTCCCTCTGTCTCTGGCCCTCCCCTGCTCATGCTCACTTGCTCACTCTCTCAAAATAAATAAACATTAAAAAAAAAAAAAAAAACTACCAACAGCCTACGCTAGACTTCCGTTTCTTTTCAGCTCAATTTGCAGCCCTGTTTTGGGGTTGGAACAGTGGCACAAATGGTCAGAGAGGCCCACAGAATGAAATGGAAGTGTTTCAAATATTCTGATCAACTGAAAGAATTCCAGATGTTTCGAGTCATAAAAATGCTCATAGGTTTCATCTAATGATCCATGTCTGCAAAGCTATCCCGAGCAAACAACACTAAACACAGAAAAACGATGTCCACGTGCACATCCAGCATTATTTATAAGCACAAAGAACTGACCCACATGTCCAAAAGTAGAGAAACGGTTAGGTACATTATAAATCCTCAAAAGAAGCACTGTATTGCTATTAAAAATTTTAAGCACAAGATGTGGGGATTTATATGTCAATTATATCTCAATAAAGTTGGAAAAAAGAAAAAACAAGATATGGGTAAAAGCTGGTGATATAATGGTAAATGGGAAAAGCATGCACAACTAAATATTCACAAATGTAGCAACCAGGCAATGAAACATGTATATAAAAGACTTCAGGAGGAAATCTACAAAGAGAACCACCCTATAGGGATTATGGGTCAGTTTTCTAAACTTTCTGTGATTATCTATTATTTTTACAATTAGTTTTTACATTCAAAAAAGAATTCATGAAAGAATCTCACAGAGGCAGGTCACAAAGCAGATGGGACCTGAGACTTGGCACCAGCTGGACTTTTCCAGGATGTCAGCATGCCATTCTGTGAGCAACTCAGGATGACACCAATGTCCCCCATCCAAATCACCGAAGGCCACTCAGCAAGTGCCGGACCCCTATCAGAATGGAGGTTTTCTGATTCCTAGTCCAGGCCATTTTCCACTGGGAGAAAACTGGTCTGGCACAGGTCTCCCACAAGCTTTGAGGGACTCAGGGATTCCGGTGTGGCTGCCCCCCACTCCCAAAGACAACTGGTTTGGAAACTTCTGGTACTCCTCCCACAAAACCTCACTGGGCCTCTGCTCCCATTGGCTTCCCATTTAGTGGGGCACTGATATGGTTAATGTGATGGGGAACTCTAGGTCCAGAAAGCACAAAAGTCTCAAGCAAGGGCTGGAGCCGACTCTAGGCCAAAAGCCACCAGGCCACCTGCTGTCCCCTGGGTCTGCTAAAGTGGCAAGTAACAGAGTGGGAATCATGAGGACTCACCTCATCCATTCCAGAGGCAGTGAAGAAGATGCCAATCTCCTGGGCGTATCTCTGCAGTTCCCTGTACTGGGCATGGCTGAACTCCAGGTGGCGCTTGTGCTCCCCATACGTCTTCCCCCAGGAATGCTTCGACGTGTAGGGCCTCTCCAAGGCTTTCCGATTAAACTTGTACTCCAGCTCACTCTTCTGGAACTTGGCACAATCGGCCCCACACTCCTGCAACACACAACAGGGCTCCTTCAGTGACTTGTCCTGGATTCTCACAGAGGAGAGAAATGTTGGGGCAACTGCTCTGACATCAGTAACTTTAAATATAAAGATTGACTGAGGGGCACCTGGGTGGCTCAGTCGGTTGCGTGGTTGAGCATCAGACTTCGGCTCGGGTCATGATCTCGCGGTTCGTGAGTTCGAGCCCCACATCGGGCTCACTGCTGCCAGCCTGCCGGCACAGAGCCCGCTTCGGATCCTCTGTCCTCCCTCTCTCTGCCCCTCCCCTGCTTGTGCTCTTCCAAAAGTAAGTAAGTAAGTAAGTAAATAAATAAATAAATAAATAAATATTAAAAAAAAATAAGGTTGACTGACAGTGGCAAAAGGGGCAGAAGGAAGAAAATCTTGAAACAAAGGCTGGGGATGGAGCTTCCCCGTATTTTTCCTCCTTGAAATGCAAAAAGGAAAAAATGAAGGCTTTTTAAATTTTATTTTATATTAGAATATTGAAAATAATTCAAGAGCTAAAGAAGATTTTAAGTTGGTTAACTCAGCAGAGGATAGCAAAATGAGCCCTAGGCCAGAATTGAGGGGAAGTCAGAATCTGCTAACCCTTGGAGAAATCACTTCCTGTCTCTGGACTCGGCGTCTCCATCTACATAAACAGCAGCTCTGGGCCAGCTCCAGGACCCTTCACCGTTCTGAGGAGCCCCTTATGGGGCAGGAAACAGACAGCTCTGCTTTAGCTGTTTTGCACTTGTGCGTTTTGCATGGCATCTTGTTTGAACAAGAGGTTCTGGAGCAAAAAGCAAACAAACAAGACTTAGAACTAAGTTCCAGTCTTACTGAACAGAAACTATAACATAAAATCTGGACTGTCCGACTCTAAAAGTCATAATTCTATTGCCACACAGCCCCCAAGCTCTTAAAATTGCTTTTAAAAACTACTCAATAGAAAGATGAAGGAAAACCCTCTGAAGTCTCAACTCATGGACATTTAGGGAGACAGAGTTATTCACGCTGCTGAAAACCTCAGCTCCAGAAATATCTGTGCTAACAGTTCTGCTCCCACTCCTGGAAAGACCACAAGATGGCATGGTCAGGAAGATTCAAAACACAGAACTGAAAGTGACCTTGGGCAACAGAGCTCTCATCGTCCACAGGAAGATCCCCAGGCCCAGAGTGACCCGAGTACAGCTCCACAGCAAGTCTCTGGCTGGACTGGACAGACTGCTTCCCTAAGGCTGCAGGACAGGTCAGTCTCCTGGCTCACGACTGCAACCTGACTGTAACCTGGATCTCCCTGCGACAGCCAGGCCTCCAGCAAGCTAGGGGGTAGGGCCCCACAGAGCGCTGCTTCCTGCCTCCTTTGCTTCTCAGCTCTACCTCAAGGAGTGGACTTACCTTCAAGAAGTGAAATAGCTTGTCTGCTCTGGGAAAACGTTTCCCTTACAGCAAGATGAGAAAAGTAAAGTGGCAGAGACTACTAAAGACAAGAGGTCAGAGAAAGTTCTACCACATTCCACAAGACAGCAGTTGTATGAGGAGGAGAGCAGGGTCTTCCTCTGCTTTCCTCAGCTTCTTTCCTAAAACTGAGCGACGTCTTTTAACTGTTTAATTCTATGGTGAACTCCAGGTTCAGAAAACACAATCCCCGTCCCTGTTTTATTAAAATGTTGATGGTTTCTCTGTTCAAGGTTTTATGGATTTTCTCCTGGCAAATGATAAGCGGCAGAACTCCAGACGGGCCAAGGTGTGATGCTCCATTTGCAGCAAAATTTGGCAATTAAAAGTACATTCAATTAGGCAACCTCTAATTATAATACATTCATATTTTATATATAGCATAAAATTACAATAATATTTTGCTGTAAGAAAACAAAAATAATTGAATGAACTCAACTTTTAATATTGCAAATAGATTCGTTTCATGGTCTGAGCAACTCTGGGTAACTAAACATGGAATGTGACTTTATTTGGCAACAAAGACTTAAAAAAATCCTAAAATACAAAAGATTTCAAAAGATTCCACTACTGTAAATTTAAAAACAAAAACAAGCACACGGTATGAAACAAGTGACACTGAAGCTTAGAGAGGAGGAGTCACCCGCCCAAGAATATTCAGCTAGTAAATGGTTCTCTTGACTCCAGTCCAGTGTTCTTTCCACTACACCAAAGCCTCAACCTCTTCATTCTCCTCCCCCATCCCAAAACTAACCTCCAAAATTAAAAGAGCAGGAAAACAACAACAACAACTCTGTTTCTTTCCATGGCCTCAACATCTCTAGGTATTTTTACAACTTTAGCATTCAGAGGTCACATCTCCACAAACAGGTTGTTCCCTAAATTAAGAGCAGGAATTTTCCCCCTAGAAAACAATGTTATAGCACAAAGGCTAGAGCCCTCTGGCTAGGAGCAAAGCTATGCAATGTAACATTTACTAGCTGTGTGCCCTTAGGCAAGTCATTTCTCTGAGCCTTTAAAATGAGACCAACAGGGGCACCTAGGTGGTTCAGTCAGTTGAGCGACTGACTTCGGCTCAGGTCATGATATCACAGTCTGTGAGTTCGAGCCCTGCGTGGGGCTCTGTGCTGCTGACAGCTCAGGGCCTGGAGCCTGCTTCATATTCTGTGTTTCCCTCTCTCTCTGCCCCTCCCCCACTCACGCTCTGTCTCTCTCTGTCAAAAATAAATAAACATTAAAAAAAAATTTTTAATGAGACCAACAGCATCTACCATGTATATTGTATTGTGGGAATGAAATGAGATGGTGCATTTAAAGCATTTAGCCCAGTATCTGATAGGGTAAGCACTCAAAAACATCAGCAGTTGTCACTCTTTAAAAGTGTTTTTTATGGGGACGCCTGGGTGACTCAGTCAGCATCTGACTCTTGATTCTGGCTCAAGTAATGATCTCACAGTTTGTGAGTTCGAACCCCACATGGGGCTCTGCGCGGATGGTGCAGAACCTGCTTGGGATTCTCTCTCCCCTCTCTCTGCCCCCTACCCCGCTTGCTGTCTCTCTCAAAAACAAATAAATAAGCTTAAAAGAAACTGTTTTTATGATTCAGTAGACTTCCATAAAAGCAGAGTTACTCTGCAAAGAAGAGTAAGGGAAAACCTAATCACAACTGATGACATCAGGTGAACAGCTTTGACTGAAGGGAAGAGGAAAAAAAACCAGATGCAGTGAGCAATCTCTAAACCAAGGAATCACAGTGCAGACCTCATGCTGGGGGCTAGAATCACAATGAAAACACCAGAGTCCCCCCACTCAAGTGTCTCACAATCTAAGACAAGAGAGAAAGAAACTTAGACAATGGCAATGCAATCTGGTGGGAACAAGGATAGGGGCCCATCCTTGAGGGGAAGGGTTGGAAAAAGCATCCAAGTAGATCTGTACAGAGGTAGAAATTTGCCAAGAGGGAGCAGTTAATAATATGCATAAACCTCCTATCGCTACATTTATTGAGTCCTCTGTGCCAAGTACTGTGCTAAGAGCTTAACATAAATCATCTCATTTGATCTTTACCACTCTGAGGTTAAGTACTATTACCAAGCCGATTTTCAAATGATGAATCTGAGGATCACAGAGGTTAAGTAACCGTTATCCCATGTTCACACAGCTGATAAGTGGTGGCGTCCAAATTTGAACCCAAAGTCCTAGCATTTTAACCCTTTCATATTCCAAACACAAAGAATGGCAAGTGAGAGAGACCAAAGCAACTTCCAGGAACTTCTAGAACTTCCTGGAAGTAATTCACTGTCGCTGAAAGACATCAGAGATGAAAAATGATAGGCAGGAAGGAACCAGGTTATTAAGGTCTTGAAGTCTATGTTAAAGGGTTTCGACTCTACCCGCGGCCAACGGGGAGCCCCTGAAGTTGTGAGGCAGGGGTATGACCTGATCAAACCTGTGTTTTAGAAAGATCACGGTGCCATCAGAAGGGGGTTAGGTCGGGTTAGGAGGCAACTGCTGTAATGCAGTCAGGAGCGTGGAGAGGGATGAGAATTCCAAAGATTCAGAAACGCAACTGCAAGGTGGACGCCAGGTCGCACACGGTGCACCGAGAGGCACAGGAACGTGGTCCGGGTTCCCCGCCGACAGCTCTCCCGCGGCCCCGCCCCCGGTCCCCGCCCTCTATTTCGCGGGCTCTGCCCTTACCTTGGCCGTGCGGATCATGCGCTTGGCCACGTCCAGGTCGCCCTGGTGGTTCTGGCCGATCTCGGCAATGATGAAGCACGGGTGCTGCCCGCCCACCCAGCGCCCGGGACACAGCTCCAGTTCCAGCGGCATCGCGGCGGCTTGCGCTCCGGCGCCGCACTGCCTGCCCCGAGTCCGGTCCGCAGCCCAGCGGGGACCACAGGCCTGCCCAGGCACGTCAGCTCCGCCACGTCAGCCCGCCGCCGCGCAGCCAATCCACGGGCCCCACCTCGATCCCGCCAGCCAATCGAGGCAGGGGGCGGAGCCACCCGTAAGATAGGCGTTGCGGTGGGAAGGGAAAACCCAGCAGGCTCTGTTCGCGAGATCTGGGCTCTAAGCTCACGGCAAGGAAACCAGGGCCCCCACTCCTGGTTGCAGCGTCCCTGCGTGCACCCGTTAGCAAATATTCTCGAAGAGGGGTTGGGGAGGTGACGGCTGCCTTGGGCGTGGGGAAAGTGAGCCCTGCGGTGTAATGGAAAAAACGGATTCTGGAGGTGGACTTACTGAGGTGGGTGGTTTGAGCACAGCCCCTGCCACTAACCGGCTCTTGATCGTGAATAGTCTCTCTGAACGTTTTCTTTTTTCCATGAAATGGGAAAATGATATAGATTCGTGAGATGATGTATAGAAAGCCCTGCTCACGGTACTTGCCTGTAGTAAGGTTTCAGTAAGTGGTCTCCATTCCTGTTATATGAGAGGGCAACAGGTTCAAAAAGTTCCACTGACTTGCCCAAAGCCACCCGGAAAGCCTGAGCAGAGCTGGGACCAGGACCCTGGACTGCCTCTCAGTCTAGGGCTGTTGCAATATGTTGTTAAGTTGCAGACAAAGTTCAGAAATAAGAGGCAGTTTGGAGAAAAGAAAAAAAAACACTGATTTCCAGCTTGACTTACCAGAACTGATGAGCAAAGTAACACTAAGAGAAAGGTAAGGAGGTGGCACCTCCAGGTGGAAGGCGAGAAGACGTTAGTATAAATATGCAGGTGAAACTGCTTACCAGGTAGGAGGAAAGGCAGGGCTGAGGCTTAGAGTAGCGGTCTGGGCCAGAGATAAACCTGAGCCATTCAGAGCAAGACCAAGACCAAGAGTAGTTAGACTGCCGGCGGAGAGAGCGTACAGAGGAATGAGCCTGGGCAGATGGGAAGGCAGGAATGGAGAAAAGAGACTAGAAACAGGTGATAGAACTAGGGTGGTCCTGAGGTGGGGAGACCCACAGGGTCAAAGGCCCAGTGCAGTCCAGGAGAATAAGGAAGAAGAGACCAGGAGACTTGGGGATCTGCTGGAGATAGCAGATTTGTTGGCCAAGGGAGGTGAGGAAGCAGACAGGACAAAAATAGACCTTTTCTGAGTCACATTGGTTGTTAAAGCAGATGGCAAATGGACCCTGGGCTAAAGAGGGTCCCAGAGTTGAGGGGTTTTGAAGAAGTGCACCTTTGGAGGCCAGGAGGAAGCAACCAAAGGAAAGAGGGGTTCACTCATCCGTGATATGTGGGTGTGCTAGACCGGATGGCACATGTGTTCTGTCAAGTTTAACTGACAGTCAACCTCTGGGTGAGGCTGAGCAACAGACCCTGACTACAGAGAAAATTAAACGCAGTGCTAAAGTAACTTAGGAACTTCGTGCTAAAGAAAACCATTATGGTTTTGAATACTTTGTGAATAAGTGAAAATTAAAGGGAAAAAAGGTGAAACCACACTTAAAAATACAACCACGCCACAAAAGCAAATTAGGGTGATGTCATTTGTGACGACATAAAAGCCTTCAGTAAATTAAAGTAGTGCTATATAACTTACTAGAGTAAGGAGAAAAAGACAAATTTTTTATTTCATTCTCCCTTTTTAAAAAGCCAGTTTCCAGAGCTTTCTGAGGCGTTTTCTGCTTGGGTAATGAATCAATGTTCAATATATAGAAATGGGTGAGAGTACGTGGGAAGGTCTTAAAAACAAATTAAAACCAATGAGGGATTTTTTTTCCCTGTTATTGGCAAGAGAGGGCAAGGAAGAACTTAGCTTTGCAGAAACTGGGGTAACCCAGAGTGCTGGGTCATGGGGATCAAGGTAAAGGAGGGAGACCCAGTTCCCAGACCTGAGACCCCTGGGTCTGAGGCTCCAGGGGTCAGCCCTACTATGCTAAGCCCCTTCTTAGGTTGGTCCCTATAAAGCATCCTACCACATGGTAATACTACCTAATCATTTGCCATTCTGTGCTCTAGCTACACTGAACTATTTTGGGTTCCCCTAAAGCGTGATGTTTTCTTACCTCCAGGCCTTGGCATAGGCTGTTTTCTGAGCCTGTAGGCTTCCCACTCTTCCACCTCCATGTACTGAGCCATGACTGACCACCTTCTGGTCCATTAATATAGAAGTCACTTCCTCTCAGATTCTTCTCGGGTCTCCCCAACAATCTTCTCTGGGCTCCCAAAAGACTCTTATTTGCCCACTTATTATCTCTTATGGTAACTGCGCCTCGTCTCGTCTGTCTTCTCTTTAGATTGTGAACTTCTTTGGGTTGGGAACCATTTGGAGCACCTGCTCAGCACGAATAGCCTAGGGATACCATGGTGAACAAGATAGTCCATACCTCTGCCCATATGTTGCTTAGATCCTTCCTTGAATTATAAGTGTCCTGCAGGGCCAGGAGCTCCTTGAGAGCAGACCTGGACTGTTTCTGACTATATCCCTAGCACCAAGCACACAATTTCTTAGCACTTAATAGGTGCCAATAAATATTTTCTCAGTGCCCAAGTGCAGAAAAGGAAAGATGGCATGAATACTGAGGCATAGCTGACTTCATATGTTTATTCCTCGGGCCACATTCAATCTTAGGCAAACATGACTGTTCCCTGGGTTGCTCCTGAAGTCAGCCTTCTGGAAAGTTCCTCTGAGGAAGAAGTGAATTGTTGATCCACCCACGTTTCCCAACCCCAGCCGCCAAGGACCTGGTGGTAAGTGGCCAAAGTGTCTGATACTCCCAAGTTTCTCAGTTGTTCCATTTACAGGCACCCTTGCTAGTCACACTCCCACCCACACCTACTTCCTGCTTCCTCAACCTTGGTCCCCATCCCTGTGACATAAACATCATTTTTCTACTGTCCCTGAGAAAATAAGCCCACCATCACACCCTGGGGGGTATGGAAGGTAGAAGTCAGCTCATACTGACTCCCTCAGAGAATTTTGACCTGTGTATACACATCTTACCTGCCTCCGTTTTCCAAATGCGACCTCACCCCCCATTCAACAAATAATTTCTGAGTGCCTAGTATGTCAGGCACCTCGCCAGGCACCAGGAATAAAATGGGGAACAAAGAGTTTTCTTGCAACTTGTAGTTTACAATAAAGATCTTTAAAAAGTAAATTTGAAGATCTACCGGGGTTTATGAAACGGTTCATGAATTGGGCAGCACTCCCTCTAGCAAGTAGAGGAATTGTACAAAATGAAAGGTTTTTCTAGACAGAGAGTGGGGCAAGAAAGGTACTCATGAAAGAAAAGGATTGGTCCAGAGAAGGCTGCTTGCTAGGGAAAAACAAGGTATCTTATCGTGCAGATCACCTCATCTTTCTTTGGGGGATGGAGAGAACCCAGGTGGCAGATTTCATTGCCTCTCATGGAAAGAAAAATTTCCTGACCTGTTAAGACCATATTTCAGTGGGGGGTGGGGGAGGGTTTGAAACTGCAATTAGATTGGGTACTAAGCCCTGGTTTGGGAACTTGGTCTATGTGACACCATGTGGGGCCTATGGTTTTCTTTATTTAACAATATAAAATCATGAATTATAATAATAAGGGCAATGAAAAAAACAAGTTGAGTGCTGGTAAGACTAACAAGGGGAGGGGCTTCTTTGCATGGGGAGTCATAAAGAGTCTTTTTTTTTTTTTTTGAGATAGAGAGAGAGAGTGCAAAGTGGAGGAGGGAGGGACAGAGGGAGAGAGAGAATCTCAAGAAGGCTCCATACTCCACACGGAGCCCGATCCCATGACTGTGACATCATGACCCAAGCCTAAATCAAGATGGGGACGCTCAACCAAATGAGCCACCAAGGCACACCCAGGAAGAGTCTTTCTGAAGAGTTGGCATTTAAGATGAAAACCCCCATCCCAAATTCCTTCCAAATGATAACAATCTCTTCCTGTGTCGGGTCACCACATGAGACTGAGACAGAACATTGTCCTGGAAAAAGCAGGACATTCCAAACAGGGTTTGGAATAAGTCAGGCCTGGGTTCCACTCTCAGCTCTGCCCCTTCCAGAGGAAGAACTTTTCAACTGCCTGCCACAGGCAGGCAAACACCACCAGAGGGCAGGAGTGAGGATTGCAGCAGAAGAAATGTGTGAGACCCCTAACAACCCAGACCTGTCCACCCAGACAGTGGTCTCATTCCTGAACTCTGATTCCCTGGTCTGTTTCCACTGCCTGTTGCCTCCTGGGACCTTCCCTACCCTCAGACCTCATCCGGACAGTCAGCAGCCTTATCTCCCAAATTAGGATAGTGGATCTCTATGATGTGTCTCTACTTGGTCTTCTCACCTTTAACTTCCCAGAGTCCCCAAAGCTTTAAGAACTTTAATTCTTCTTCCCTCACACTTAGAGATGTTGGCAATCTTATCTCTTCACTGGGTTCTAAGATCTCATGTGTCCCCATGGGCAACTCCCAGACATTCATCACCAGCCCAGACAGTCTTCTCCCTGGTTGTCTGCTCAGCTCACAGCCATTTCTAAAAACAGCCCAGTAGCTCAGAATGCCCCATAGCAACCCTGTCTCAACCATGGATACTGTCAACCTGAGGACAACCAGATTGATCCAGACACATGCTAAAAAAGATACTATCCCAGGGGTGTCTGGGAAGCTCAGATGGTTAAGCATCATATTCTTGGTTTCAGCTCAGGTCATGATCTCACAGTTTGTGAGATCAAGCCCCTCATAGGGCTCTGCACTGACATCGCAGAGCCTGCTTGGGATTCTCTCCCTCCCTGTCTCTCTCTGCTCCTCCCCTGCTCTCTCTCTCAAAATAAATAAACTACAAAAAAAAAAAAATATATTAGAGAGCCTGGGTGGTTTAGTCGGTTAAGCAGCTGACTCCTGATTTCAGCTCAAGTCATGATCTCACGGTTGTGGAATTGAGTCCTGCATTGGGCTTTGTGCTAACAGCGTGGAGCCTACCTAGAATTCTCTCTTTGCCCTTCTCCCCCCTCCCAAATAAACATTTTTTTAAAAAGATACTATTCCGGGGCACCCGGGTGGCTCAGTCTGTTAAGCATCTGACTCCAGCTAAGGTCATGATCTACAGTTCGTGGGTTCGAGCCCCGCGTCAGGCTCTGTGCTGACAGTTCAGAGCCTGGAGCCTGCTTTGGATTCTGTGTCTCCCTCTCTCTCTGCTCTTCCCCCACTCATGCTGTCTCTCTCTCTCAAAAATAAACATTAAAAAATTAAAAAAAAAAAAGATACTATTCCAGCAAATAAGCACATGAAAAGATGCTCAACATCATTAGCCACAAAACCACAATGAGATTCCAACTCACACTCATGAGGATGTCTAGAATCAGAAAGACAGATCATTACAAGGACATGGAGACATAGGCACCCTTAGACACTGCTGCTGGGAATGTAAAATGGTGCAGTTGCTTTGGAAAACAGTTGGCAGTTCTTCAGAAGGTTAAACACAGAGTAAACATATGCCCCAGCAATTCCACTCCTCACATATACCCAAGAAAATGAAAACATGTCTACACAAATATAAATAAAATGTAATACAGCCATACAATAGAATATTATGGGAAAAGAAAGGAATGAACTACTAATGCATGCTATAACATGGATGAACCTGACACTGGGATCTCATCATGGGGTATTCATTAGTTGAAACTTGCAAGAACATTCAAATGAGATAAATTTTGGGGAAAAGAGGTTGGATGTTGCAGGGGCATGATGGGTATCATCAAATATTTACAGGACTCCACTGAAAAAGCTGGATTAGTTCCCCCCCCCACCCCCCCCCGTGGCTCCATAGGCCCAAGAATGTTAGAGATTTGGATAAACAAGAGTTTTGTATAGGGGCACCTGGATGGCTCAGTCGGTTAAGCGTCCAGCTTCGGCTCAGGTCATGATCTCACAGTTCATGAGTTCAAGCCCCACATTGGGCTCTGTGCTGACAGCTCAGAGCCTACAGCCTGCTTCAGATTCTGTGTCTCCCTCTCTCTCCCCCTTCCCCGCTCATGCTCTCTCTCTCTCTAAAAATTAAAAAAAATTTTTTTTAAATCTTAGGAGTTTTTTTACAAAGACTGCTTACCTAACTAAATAATAATAAAAGATAAAGATGCCTTATTATTCTAGAGATAAAGAACTTTGTTTTTCTAAGATGGAATATATTGGCTTATAAGGAGTGAGCTCCCCACCACCAAGGCATCCAACTAAAGTCAGGCATGTTACAAGGCGGGGGCTCCAGCATTAGCAGAGGGATTCAAGTAGAAGAGATCTCGTTTCTTCTACTTTAGGGAGCTTGGATTTCTTGGCATTTTAGGTTCCCATAGGTGTCTGGAGATAGAACTTTGTTAGTTCCAGATTGGTGGGCCCTGATTTTGGGGTCAATACAAGACTTCCTTGTACTGATCTGTATTATCTGCTGCCACTTTGGCCCTCTGTTCCTCAAAATATACTCCTTTTTCTGGTTGGGTTTAAAGGAGGGTAAGATAATTAATGTGAATTAATACGGTTTAAAAGAGAAATATGGTTTGAATAATGTGAATTAATACGGAAGAGAAATGTGGTTTGAAATAACTGTCACACAAGATCACAAAATTGATGGGAGGCAAATCAGGGTTTGACTGTGCTCTCAAAACCAGAGTTCTCAGGCCCTCCTTTTAATCACATTGCTTGTATATCCAAACACCCAAAGGGAGATGGTGGGGGAGGGGGAACTAAGCATCTGACAGCCATTCTCTGCCCAGAGGTTTTCACAATTCACTCATTTGGTGTTATGAATTGAATTGTGTCCTCCACAAATGCGTCTGTTGAAGTCCTAACATCTGGCACCTCAGAATATGACCTTGTTTGGAAATATCATCTTTGCAAATGCAAGTAGTTAAGATGAAGTCATTAGGGTTGGCCCTAATCCAAGGTGACTAGTGTCCTTATAAAAAAGGAGAATTTTCACACCAACATGTACAGAAAGAGAACTCCATGGAAAGAGGCACAGGGAGGAGATGATGTCTATAAGCCAAGGAGAGAGGCATGGACCAAATCCTTTCCCTATGGCCGTCGGAGGAATCAACCCTGCTGACACCTTGATTTTGGATTTCTAGCCTCCAGAACCGTGAGATGACACATTTCTGTTGTTCAAGCCACCTAGTTTGTGGTATTTTATTATGGAGGCCCCAGGACACTAATACACTGGGTCATTGAGGAAATGTGCATGGAGTGCCAGCATGAAGCACAGCAATGGCTAGTGCACATGTAGCCAAAGCACCCACTATCTGCAGGGAAGGAGACAGGGAGCAGAGAAGCCAGTGCCAGGATGGTGAGAGCAAGTCACCAAGGCCATCAAATGAGGACCCCAGGGAAGAAACCCTGGCTGCAGGCCACTGGGGAGGCTAACACCTTTGTGGAAGTTCTTGAAGATGGGGTGGGTTTTGTTCATGCAGGTGGAGGAAGAATGAACAAGTCCTGTGCAGGAACATGCAGATGGCTGGGCCAGGAAGGACTTGTGGGGACTGAGGGGCAGGGAGTGAGGCTGGAAAGGTGGGGAGGTTTTGTGTGTGTCTCTGGGATGAGCAGCGTAGGGATGACAGGCCCAGGGTGGGACACTGAAAGATTGGTCTCAAGTGGCCCATGACGTGAGAACGTGGATTTCCTCAGCTTCATTTCTTCTTTTTCTATCTGCCACCTACTGAAGCACCTGCATCACTGAGAGCTCTGGATTTCAAAAGTTACCACCCACATGAGCTTCTCCCAAGTCCAGTGGACCTGGTCCAGTAGCCCCCGTTAGCTCTCTCACACCAGCCCGCTATTCTCCGGGAAGAGCACAGAGTGGGAAGAGAAGCCGGTCTTGCTCTGCACTCTGGGGTCTTACAACAGTCACTCTGAGCCTCAATTCCCTCATCTGAAAGATGGGGTCAGAATCCTCACGCTACCTCCTTGAGTAAGATAATGGGCATGTAAGAGCCATACAAATTGTAGTGTGCCATGAACACACCGGGGCCAGCATTTCTTTTGTCAGAAGTGGGGCTCAGGACCGGTCAGACTGGAGCCGGTCAGGGTGGCAGGGTGATTGTTGGTAGGATTTAGACAGGTAGTCCTGGGGGGCACTGGGGGGCTCCAGAAGCAGGGAAACAATGGTCTGATGCCCCAGCAAGAGAGGAACCTAAAGGCCAATCAGAGACAAGGTGGAAGATGACCTGGTCCCTGGAATGCACAAAGCCAAGAGCTGGACAGGAGTTCCCAACCCAGGAGCTGGCTGGGGTCCTATGGACTTCTCAAGTTTCCCTAGGGTCCTGCCATCCACTCCCAGAATCCCTCAGTGCCAGGCTACCCCCCTGCTAAGCTGCCCGCTTCTCATTCAACTGCTACAGCAGCTCGTAGGTGCACAGCTGGTCACATGCACGCTTAGCTTAGTCGACCACAAACAGAGGCCAATGGCATAGGCTGTTCCCAGGTCTTCTGAAGAAGTTACCCCTCATGGGCATCGAGCACTTTCACTCAGCAGAGAGAACAGCAAAGCACTCCCAATTTACAAATGGGAGAACAGAATTCCAAGATTGCAAAGGGTCTTTAGCAAGTTCAACAAAGTGGTATATGACAGGACTGCCTTCCACAACACAAAATAGTTAAAAATGGGGACTGTATTTGCAGAATGCTGTTTGCCTGCCCCCCGCCCCCCCCCCCCAAGCATTTTACGTCTCCAGCTCTGAAAACCTTACACTCGGTTCTGAACCTCTGGAACCAACAGGGTGTGGTTAGCCAGCCTCTACTTTGTCCCAGAGTGAGGAGGAAGAAATATGCCCACTTACCAGAACAGAGTCTGGAGCCAGAGAGCCCTAAAGAGGCACATTCATAGACAGGAGAAGCTTTGGATTTGGGCATAGCTGGATTAGGATCCCAGCCAGGCTAGCTATTTACTGGCTACAGGACTCTGGCTAAGGAACTTCATCTCTTCTGGTGTGTGTGTGTGCGTGTGTGTGTGTGTTTTGAGAGAACGAATGGGAGCAGGGGAGAGGGGCAGAGGGAAAGAACCTTAAGTAGGCTTCATGCCCAGTGTGGAGCCTGACACGGGGCTCAATCCCAAACCCTGAGATCGTGACCTGAGCCGAAATCAAGGGTCAGACCCTTGAGGACTGGGCCACCCAGGTGCCCCAGTGCACTTCACCTCCTGCTACTTCAGTTTCCACATCTGTAAAATGGGGATTACAGTTTATTATTTCACAGGGTTTGAGGATTAAAAAAAGAATCCTTTCTCAATAAATGGCCATCTGCTTCTTGACTGGAAGCATTAGTGCCCTCTAGTGGCAGATATACATCCTGCTCATGCTGATGAGTCTGCAATGTTACTTCCAGAACACTGAGTAGTCGGACTGGTCAAGACAGATTTACCAGGATTTTTCTTTCTCTCTCTCTTTTTTTTAAGTTTATTTATTTTGAGAGAGAGGGAAAGGAAGGGAGAGAGCGAGAGAGATAAAGAGAGAGAGAACGAGTGGGGGTAGGGATAGGGAGAGGTAGGGGAGACTCAGGATCTGGAGCAGGCTCCATGCTGACAGCAGAGCCCAATGCGGGGCTCAAACCGAGATCATGACCTGAGCCGAAGTGGGACGCTTAACCAACTGAGCCACCCAGGTGTCCCGCTTGTATTTCTATTGCAGTTTTTGGAAGACAGCTCACTCATCAGTCCTTGCAGCCCACATCTGGCCTCCTCACTGGTCTCCAGCTACCGGTCTATCCCTTTTACTCCATCAGCCTAAAACAAAGCTGACATTTTCTATCAGTTCAAACCCTTACCTACTCCTTGGAAGGGCTCTGGGGTACCGGAGTAAAGCAGGAGTAACTGAAGGATTCCTGTTGCTGAAGAGAACTTGGGATTGTACCCCATTCAGATCTGTACAGCTGGAAGAGAGCTGTAAGCTCATTTTAGTTCCGGCCCTGTAATTTCAGCTGAGGAACCGGAGACTCACAGAAAGGAAGTGCTGTGGGGAGGGGGCCAAATACCAGCCAGTGGCCAGGCTGGGGCTAAAACAGGGTCTCTGGATTCTGAAACCTTCCTCACCAAGTACCACTCCTGCTCCTCTAGGGTTGAGGTGGGGCAGTGCCTTAATGGATACCCATCTCCTCACAAACCCCTCCTGCCCTGGAGCGAAGTCCCTTTCATCAGACAGAATAGCTCCAAGGGTAATTTTCTCTATATGCCCTCCCAATACCTCTGGGACAAGTTATAAGATACTTGGTCAGAGATTATGAGGCTGACCTAATTGGCTCTAGGAAGAATTTCTACACTTGCTGCAATCTTGGTGGTTTTCCTGCACAGCAACTGTTTGGCCGACCTAAGCTTAAGTCTAAGTCAGCTGGTAACTTGACTCCCTTTTCAAACTGTCAACACAGCGGTATCATCAGCCTCATTAAAATTGATGTCAGCACCACTTGACAGGGCTGGAGAAAAGGGAAGGTCATGGCCTAAGGGTAGAACCACCTTCATGGTTCTGTCTCACCTTTCTCTGGGGGTAGTGTAGCCCAAATAGGAATGCCAGAATGGAAACATGGGACTGTCGTTAACTACCCTCATGCGGGCACTGGTCAGGAGTCCTCATGCTGGTGAGGAGTGGGGACTAGCGTCTTACACAATGCTTCTGCATTCCTGTCAGAAGTGGCCAGCACTCTTGGGCTTGGATTCCTGGAGCAGAATGAGAAAACTAAAGGTAAGAGCACCAAGTTGAAAACTGGGCCATGTGGCTTCTAGGCCAGGTTCTTTCGCTTCACCAGGAAACCTTAGGCTAGTCCTTGATTCACTTGCCTGTGCCTCAGTTTCCTCGTCTCCACAATGAGTACTGGTTCCTTTTTATTTACAAATGTTTCAGATGCAATCAAGACATTCCAACATATTACACAGGGAGAGAGCAGCTGCTGTGGCTGGAGGGCAGGTGTGAGGAAGAGACCCACTCCACCTACGCCCCGCACAAGCAAGGTGAGACCAGCCATCCAGCCCAACACAGCTCCCACCCAGCTTAGACAGTTGATAACTCACATTTACTGCAAAAGCTGAAAGCAAACCTGCTCAGTGAGGGTCTCCTTCAGATGGGAGACAACTCCAGAAATAGGGTCCACTCTGTGGCCTCATCACCAAAATGCTTGCTTGTCAACAATTTAAAAATAATCTTTAGTCAAGAGCAGGTGAGCCTCAAGGCCCTCCCAGAGGGCAGCATGTCACAGACTTCTGGAGAACCCTATTTAAAAAAAAAAAAAAAAAAATGATAGAAATGAAAACCTGGCTTGGTAATTTCCCAGACATCTTTACCGGCCACATGTAGTAGGTCAAACTGACATTTTACAAAGTGAATGCCCAAGAATGAATGACCTTCAAAGGCCCCCTAGAAGTCCCAAATTAGTGCTGCAGTCTCACCTGCCATTCCTGTATTCTTACCCATCCTCTAGGCAAACTTGCCCATTTGAATCTAAAGGTACTTATCAGGTGCCAACCTCAGACCCCTGTTCATCATGCTCCTCCCTCCTTCCCCCATTCCTCTTCTAAACCGTTTTATTTCTAAACCTGTAGTGGCAGCATGTACAGCTGAAATATTTTTTCTAGTAGACATTCCCAATCCTTCTAGATGGATGCCACCTTTCCAGTCTCTGTATTACTCTCACACTTACCGGAGCTCTAGCTGCAGGTACTAGTTAAGTATCACTCCTGCGTCTGTCTTCTCTTCCCTACTAGTTACTGTAAGCATATCCAACAGCTCGCTTGTCTCCATCCCAGCCCTCTCCCACTTGTCCAGCTAGGGTGTCTGGCACAGCCTAAGTGCTTTGGTAGATACTGGAAAAATTCTGTAAACTTAAAGAGGCAGGAAAACAATCATCCAAAGTTACTGTTTGATATTTGGCAATATATGCAAAACCTGGGTACGGAAGAAATTGCTTTATAATGTTCGAAGATTTGCCAAATGGCAAAGGCCTTGTGGCTGAAGAATATATAGTAGTACCTGTTAAACCAGAAATAAAAATTTAATTTTTTGGAATTTCCTTAGCAAGAAGCAAACTCCACTTTATAGCCTAGAGACTTCAATTTTAAAGTACACGATTTGGGAGTACCATTGACACTATGTAACTTTTTCTACACACTCAGATTCCAATCTTTAACACTACTTCTATGCATAAAAACCCTACTCATATCAGTAGCTTATAGTGTTAACATCAGTAGCTTATAGTGTTAAGATTTGCTAAAAGAATCCTCAAATCTTCTACTACAAAAAACATTGACAACAAAGTCACGTATCTATTAAATGGTTGAGCCATTGAACACGCAGACTGCTGAACATCTTACCCCTCCCCCAAATCCCTTTAGGATCTTTAAGAATAGAGAAAATTTCCATCTTCTGGAAAAGCTGAGTTGACCTTGGGCAGTGCCTACCCGCTTCCTTGGCAAGGCTTTTCACATGTCATTCCTCTTTAGCACGCCTGTCTTGATAACAAACCATACTCTGTTCACTTGTCAGTCAAACCCTACGTGTTTTGGCCTTGATGCAAAGCCCATTTTTTTTCTTCAGACCTTCCTGTCAGTGAGGGTCACAGACCATCAGTGCTACAAGAGACTTCAGAAGCCATTTGGTCACACCCCCTCAATTTTACAGACTGGGAGGTGATCCAGAGGTCAACACAAGGTTATAGAGGAAACCACTGGCAGAAGCAGTAATTAGAATTAGGATCTCCCAGAACACTGAGTAAGGCTTTTCCCTTTATACTTTTTTTTTTTTTTCTTAACTCACCTGTTCCTTGAACCTAACATTTTTTATTGGCTTTCAGGGACTCCAGAGCACTGAATTTCAAATGTTGTTTTAAAAAAGTCTAGGGGTGCCTGGGTAGCTCATCAGTTAAGCGTCTGACTTCAGCCCAGGTCATGATCTCATGGTTTGTGGGTTTGAGTCCCATGTTGGGTTCTGTGCTGACAGCTCAGAGCCTGGAGCCTGCTTAGGATTCTGTGCCTCGCCCTATTTCTGCCCCTCCCCCTCTTTCTGCCCCTCCCCCACTCATGCTCTATCTCTTAAAAATAAACAAAAGATTAAAAAAAAAAAAAAAAAACCAGTCTACTCCCAGGGCACCTGCCTGGGTTGCTCAGTTGGATAAGCAGCTGACTTTGGCTAAGGTCATAACCTCATGGTTCATGAGTTTGAGCCCTGCATCCGGCTCTCTGCTCTCAGTGCAGAGCCTGCTTAGGATCCTCTCTCTGTCTCCCTCTCTCTTACCCTCCCCCACTCGTGTACGCTCTCTCTCTCAAAAATGAAAATTTATAAACAAGTAATAGTCTACTCCCACAGTAGAGAAATGAGAATCAAATTTAAGTGTTCAAAGATCCCATACACTTGTGCATTTCCTCTCAACCACCACCTAATACATACAAATGCCAGAGAAACCAGTTCTGTAGTGTTTTAACATGAGCTTACAATTAAAGTCTAATTTAAAAATGTAAGCATACAACTAGGCTTTACCAAAGAGGAACGTGTTTATTTCACTTAAATTCTTAAAAATACTTTTTTGGCAGTTGACACACAAAATGTCCTAATGTAAAAAAAAAAATCTCATTAAAAAGAAAAGAAAAGCATGAAAAAACAGACCCAAAATGTTAAGATTTTATTTACAAAGCTTCTTTGTTGTACAGAAAGTAAAAATGCTGTTACAGTCTCGGTGTAACTGGTAGCCACAGACGGTTGACTCACCAATCACAGCTATCCACGCTACAGCAAGAGTCTTACACGAAAACCTAACAAACGCTTACAATTTTGTTGGGGTGAAGTCCCCAAGCTTGGTGGTGAATTTCCAAGAGGGACTAAATGGAGGAAGGTGGAATGTCACAGGAACTATTCTTTGGCTCTTTGGGTGGGTGGGTATCCTGGGGTTTGTATCACAGCTACCTTTTTTTTTTAAACAGCTACCAAATCCGTATGAGCAGTCCAACCAATACTGAACAGTTCTTTTTTTGCAAGTTATTTGGGGTCTTAATCATCTTCTCCTTCATCGTCTGTTTCTCTCTTCCTCTTTTCACCTTTCCCACTTTCTTCCTCCTCTGCACAATAACAAAAATTCACTTTAAGACAATGGGAAAGGCATTTGTCTAAGTTACTGCTAACGGAGGTAACAACAATGAACTTCTGATGGCTGGGAGATGAAAAAAATGTTAAGACTGATCAAATTGGTAGGTTGTCGATTTTAAGAAGGACAAAATGCACAGCAGCATTTCAAATGACAGCAAGGTTAACGCAGTTTTCTCAACTTTAAGCTGCCATCTAAAAGATGACTCAAATTGTAGCAAGTTAATATTAACTCAAAACGTATTTCTTAGAATTCTTAGGTATTTGAGCCAAAAACACCTATACATCATCCTGTTCTTTCCAATTAGTAAAAATTCATGGCTATGTCAATAAAATTACTTAAATTTGCATTATGTTTCAGAAAGCTCCTTGAAGGCAGGTACTGGACCCCAACTCTTGTATTCAATGTAAAATCTGGTCCAGTACCTGGCACAGAGAGCAGATGTTGAGAAAGTATGAACCAATGGAAAGCAGAGCAAATAATCTAGTACACTGAAACCTATACAGGTAGGAGAATCTATACTCTCAATGAGTAATAAACAGGTGTTTCACTGGTTTTGGCTGTGGTAGGGAAAAAGAATTAACTGTAATAAAACTGGAAAGGTACTATTTATATACTCTGCAAAAATTATGATCCAATTAGAAAGACTTTTTGTCAAAAGAGAGAATTCCAAAACCAGAAATCTCCTGTGTGGCAGTAACCCAAATGATGGGGTCTAAAAACACATTTAAAGTGCGGGACTGAAGGCCAGCCTCCTGCCTGCAGACAGGCATTATTAATCACCGTAGAGCAGGAGGCCTGTACCAGCACAGGCTCACTGACAGGGCTATATAAGCCCCTGTGAAGACCACCAGGGCAAAGGGAATTTTATTTTGTTCCCTGTAGTTTTAAAATTCTAAATTCATGGACATTTCCCCATGACTTTTAACTTAGGAGGACCAACATGCGTGCATCAGACCCACCTTCATCTTCATCTTCATCCTCCTCGTCTTCATCTTCATCAACTTCTCCATCGTGTCCAAATTCTTCTTCCTAAAGAACAGTAAATAGCAACCACTATTAGGTTCATCTGCCAAGCTGAGACGTACAAAGAGAAAAATAACTTGCCAATAAATGTAAAAATTCACCAAGGAGAAAACTTTAATATTATCTTTATCTACTTTAATGTTCTGAGATCTGTTCGTTTTTCTGAATAAATGAATTAAAATTTTCTTTAAAAACTGCTTTTCAGAAGCAAGCATTTTATTTGCCAGACATGTTTATTTAATATACTATTTATAATGGATAATTCGAGAAATGACTAAAAATTTTTTATTTTTTTAATGTTTATTCATTTTTTCCCCCCAAGAAACAGAGAGACAGCACGAGGAGGGGCACAGAGAGAGGGAGACACAGAATCCAAAGCAGGCTGTGGGCTCAAACCCACGAACTGTGAGATCATGATCTGAGCTGAAGTCGGATGCTTAACCGACTGAGCTACAGAGGCGCCCCTAAAAATTTTTAATTTTAGAACAGGTTCAGACAAAACTCTCTGTATTCCCATCCTTATAAAAACCTTTTAGGAACTTAATTTCATTAAATACCTATGAGATTACATAAATGCTCAGCCTTACTTTTTTTGTACTACAAAGAACATGCTTTTTGATGACATTTCATTTTCTTTGCCTATCTTCACGACCTCCCTGAGGTCTGTCAAAGTTAGGTCAATCCTTTCTCCTGTCCTCCTTGGCAGTCAGCTCCTCAAAGATACTATATTATACTGGGTGTCCCATAAACTAGACTACCTGCTCTTTCAAGGCAGGACCACATTCTTGTTTAACTTTACATCCCCAAATCTTGAAAACGGCAATCGTAGAACGTATTTACCGAATTAGGCTCAACATACAAGAACAAGTTCAGACTTGGTAAACATACCCTCCCGTCCCTTCTTCAACACAACAGAAGGGACAGACCATACATCAGCTCTCAACATTTCCAGTTTTCTCATCCTATGGAATGAACACCCAACTCACTACTTCCTCCCAATAAGTTAAAGGGTCAAGACTGATAAGTCCACAGAGCCAAGCATTTCACTTAGTATTTACTAAAAGGGGGGAACAGGAATTAACCATCAAACTGTTAATGGTCTATTTACAAGTTTACTAATTGCATTGGAAGTCCTTTTTCTTTTCTTTCCTTTTTCTTAAAAACAATACAAAATAAAATCACCCACATTTTTAACTACAAATAGGAAACAGAGCAGCAAACATAGTTGCACCAACCTCCCCACTGACTTCGTCTTCATCATCTTCCCCTTCCACATCTTCGTCTTCATCTTCATCGTCTTCATCATCAAACTCTTCCTCCTCACCATCCTCATCCTCCTCGTCCTCCTCATCTTCTCCTTCTGAAAACAGTCCAAAGGAATTCATTAAACACCCTTGATGGCCCATAAGGCACACCTGCTAAGGTGCTGGGGCACTTCTGAGCCACAGAACAAATGCTGTGCTACACCAACGTCCGGGAAACCCATGCCCCTTGGTCGCCCCCTTTCTCCCAGGCTGCTGCAACTCAGTCCCTTTGTCCATCATGATGCCATTACATCTGGAGACCAGGAGTCCTGGTGGACTAGATGTATGCTACAACAGTCAGTGATGAAATGATATTATCTCTGGGATTTGCTTCAAAATAAGGAAGGGGGAAGTGGGTAGGGATGTGTATGTATAAAATAAGATCAGCCACAAATCAGTGATTGTGAAGCTGAATGATGGGAACATGAAAGTTCACTTTCCTATTATTCCTATCTTTGTCTAGGTCTGAAATTTTTCATAGTAAAAAGTTACTCCCCCTCCCAAAATAAATAAATAATGAGCTCCTTCTCTGAGGGAAGGGCATCACCATAAAGCCAGCTGCCAGATGAGGAATCTAAGAGAGTAATAACCCTGTGAGAGGAAGGAAATAAGAGGCAGGCTGAGAGGTACCTGCACCCTCTGCGTCTCTACTCCATTTGGCTCAGGCCTCTAGGCAACCAGTTCTTACCTCTCCTGGTCCTGAAGCTCGCTGTGCTGTCCTGCTTCCTAGTCTCTGCATATTCTTCCCTTTCTTCTCTGCTTGGCTAACACTGATTCAAACACCTGGGTCTCAGTTAAACATCACTTTTTTCTTAATTGATTTTTAATGTTTATTTCTTTTTGAGAGACAGCATATGGACAGGAGAGGGCCAGAAAGGGGGAGACAGGATCCAAAGCAGGCTCTGAGCAGTGAGGACAGAGCCCAATACGGGGCTTGAACACACAAACCATGAGATCACAATCTGAGCAGAAATCAACAGTTGGACGCTCGGGGAGCCTCAGAGGCTGAGTTGATTAAGCATCCGACTCTTGGTTTCAGTTCAGGTCACACAATCTCATAGTTCCTGAGTTTGAGTCCTGCATCAGGCTCTGTGATGACAGCACAGAGCCTACTTAGGATTCTCTGTCTCCCTCTTTCTTTCTGCCCCTCCCTTGCTCGCTATCTCTCTCAAAAAAATAAACTTAAAAAAAGGAAAAAAAAAAAAAAAAAAGCAGGGTATTTGGGCGCTCAACTGAGCCACCCAGGCACCCCTAAACATCATCACACTTCTCCAAGGTAGACTCACCAGACCTCCTAATCCCAGCTCACAAGCTCTTACAGAAGCACCTGATGCTTCTCCTTACCTCATGCTTTACTCACTTGTGATTATTTAACATTTCTCTTCTCAGTAGATAGTAAGCACCAAGAAGACAGGAACCAAGTCTGGTTTTTACCTTCAGAACTATATACCTCAGTGCCCGACACCTAAGAAATGTGCAAATTTGTTGCCTGACTGATACTCCCTCTCAGGAGCTGCTCTCCACCCTCCCAAGTAATTTCCTTACATGCTCCTGCACACACAGCCATTCAACCTGTTTAAAGTGAGCTTAATTAAATAGACAAAAAGGCACAAATGGTTTTCAGGAATAACGGAGAACCTGCAAGTGAAGGGAGTAAGTGAACATTTGGAACAAAGGGAGATGTCCTATTCTGTGTCCACTTTACAACCTACATCCCATCCTTTATTACCTTGTCTCAAATCTGCCATAAAACTGCAAAAGTGCTACCAGAGTACTACACTATTAATTTGCACCCAAGCTGCCTGATAGATTTCCTCCTCTACTTTTCTTGCCCATTTCTTTTTGTGGATTTTTATCTTTAAAGAAAAAGACATTTAAAATAATGCTTCAAATACAGTAATACCAGATTCCAGCAACATCAGGAATTCTGAGAGTAAGTTTTCTTCATGCTGACTTATGTGAAAAGTGATCGCTCTGCTTCCTTTTAAGCCAGTGGAGAGGCGAGAAACTATTTATCCTAAGTGGCTCAGAATCAGTGGGTCACCATGCAAGGAAAGCTGCTTTATTTACATTTGGATATAACGGACATGTACCTAGTATCTACGAAGTGCTAGGCCTTGTGAATAAAGATGAAAAAGATAGTTCCTACCCAAGAAGATTGTAATAGCATAGCTCAAAGGGACAAGAACAGCAGAGAGACAGGTTATGAAAGAAGTAAATGAGGGGATGCTTTAGCACGCACAGAAACCTAACCTAGCTCACGGGCACCAGGAAGTGCAATCTGGAAGTGCTGACAGAGCGTAGTTTGTGAGGATTAAGTCAGACAGTAACCAAGAAAGGGGAATAACTGGAACAGGCAGGGAGACATGAGATGATGGTCCTTTTAGTAAAGTGTAAACCACAATTACTTCAATATGTTAGGGCACAGTCTATGATCTCTCCAAATTCAAGACTAACTAGCTAACAAGCCATTTTTATTTCGAATCATTTGAAGGCTTCAATGTCCCAAGGGCTTCTTAAAATTCAACAGAAGTCCTAATCCCAAATTAATGGAATGCCTATACACATGCATACTATTTTTCTCCATAACAACAACATTCTGGAGCTTCCTCATGACCTTTGAAAGGCAAAAATTAGGTTCACTGGATGTTATGGCCACTCACCTTCATCCTCCTCTTCTTCATCCACACCATCCACCTCCGCATCTGAGTCAGGCGCTTCCCGATCCTCTCGGTCATAGCCATCCAGGTAGGTCAACTGAGGCAGGAGCTTAAAGACACTCTCTCGGTAGTCATTCAGGTTAGTAACCTCACAGTTAAACAGATCCAGGCTTTTCAGATATTCCAACTTTTTCTGAAGAAAAGGATCAAAAAACATACTTTCTAAACCAAAGGAACATAAGCAACAAAACCCATCTCTCAAAGAGGTAAAATTCTAGGCTCTTTTCAGTTAGCTGCTACCGACTCAATTTTATACTCAGGAAAACATTTCAAGTCCTTTGCAACCTTTATAGTAAGTCACCAGATTTTACCTTCTACAATTTACCTTCTACATCTACCTTCTCAGAGAATGGTCTTTTTCTGGCAGCATTAGTAGTTTTAAGAAAAATAAATTTGAAAAAATATTTAAACTAGATCTTTTCACTGTATGAGACAAATCAAACAGGTTCAATAAATTTGGTTCAAAACTTAAGTTTTAACATCTAACTAACCCAATAGTCAGTAAGAACTTGATGGATATCAAGCCTAGTCTTCAAAGCTCTGGGGTGACAGGATGGGAAAAAAATTCAATCAATCAATTCAATCTTAAGGTAGTTGAGATTTCTATTCGAAGACACAAATGTGAAACACTAGAGAACGGAATATAATAAAGCACAAAGTGTAGTGATACGGTTACTCTCCAGGAAGAGAGGAGGCAGTACAGGCTGGGGAAAGGGTGGGGGGCACTCAGAGTTGAAACTTCAGGAGAGGAACATTACTCTTTTTTAATTTGGGGGGAGGCGGGGAGATCAATACTATTACCAGAGCTTTCTGATATAAAATTCTTCTGATTTTACCATACCCTGAAATTTTTTGGCAATACCTCATTTGTTTAGAACTTTGTCTTCTATCTGAAACACAAAATAGTTGAGATTTAAAGCTTGGGCCAAGGAAAGTGCTCTGAGTAGCCAAAGTAGATAAGAAACTGTCCATCTGTTTTACTCAGAGATTCATTTGTTATTACAACTGTGTACTAGTATTTCTATCCCAGCTCTAAGTTGTGACTCAAGGTGAAAGAAGACATTGGGAGGGCAGAGGTAGTATATTATAGGCAAGTAAGGAAAGAGCAGCAGAAGTACAGCAGAGCCTCTTAGGAAGGAGAAGAGGGACAAGTGTTTAAAAAGCAAACATAAAACATGAAGCAGCATGTAGCCTGGAGCCCTCTAGAATATGGCCAATAAGCCCGGAGGGCATATGACATATAGCTTCATAAATGTCACTTTTAATGGTTCTGAATCAGGAGAAAAAGCTTGGTATTCTCTGAGAAAGTAGTACTAACACAAAAAAACTAAGAGGATCTCTGTGTAAAGTTGAGTTGGAAAACATAAACATCGTTTGAAGGCTTTGATGTTTTATTGGGAAAACTATTTCAACATTTACAAGAACCTGGGAAGAAATGTAGATGAAAAAAACCTTGTCATCAGGAGTTGAGGTATCTAATTCTGGAGAGTTACAAAATTATTTAAAAATCTTTGCCCTAAAGCAGGGCTTGGCAAAAGTCAACTGGTCCATCCTGGTCCACTGCCTGTTTTTGTAAAACACGTTTCATTGTAACTCGGCCATGTATTATGTTCAGCTTCTTTTGTGCCACAATCACGGCAAAGCTGAGTAGTTGCAACAGAGACTGTATGGCCTCAGAAGCCCAACAGATCTACTATCTGGCCCTGTAGAGGAAAGGGTGGCTGACCCCTGCACTTACAGAATCTTCATCTTCCTGGTCAAAGAGGTTCCTACACATGTTTTATTTTCACTGAGCAGCCCTTGGGAACAGACAGCCAGGCAGGGAACACCGAACAGGGTTATGGCAACAGGCAAATGCACTCCTCAAAACACCAATGTACAATGATCCAAGAGTTTATGGATCAAATAATGTGCTTATGTAAGTTAGTCCCCTGAGGTCATAAGAAAGCTGTCCCCGAACTTCTAATGACAGGGAGAGCTGCTTTTATGTTGTGTAGCTTTCAGACTAGGTTCCCCACTGGGCAGGCCCTGACCTCCAGAAGCCCAGGTAGGACTTCTTGCCAAAGAGGGAAAAAATGTCGAAATACCACCCCAGACAACTAGCTGACACACTGGGAACTCTTTTCTCGTCACAAAAAGGTTGACTCTATACCAGCTAAGATATAACCACAAGTAAATTTAGGCAGCTTTCCCAAAGTCTAAAAATTCTTTACTCAAGGAACGAGCCATTCACTTCTCAAAATTATACTCAGGAAATGGATGCATAAAAATACATACAACCCCTAATCTTTAATGCTCTACAATGCCTCAAGCCCTTTCTCTAATTCCATCTACTATCACAGTAGACAGGCCTCCAAGGCTCACCTATTACTGAAACTCCATGTATCTGTGAGGTTTTTGGCTACTTAAGAAAAGGACCCATTATGAATAATTCAAACATGCCAAACAGTATGCTAGAAAACGAAGTGAAAGCAAATAACAAAATTCCAAGTAATTGTAGTACTCCAGAATTGCTTAAAATATTAAAATTGTGCTTTAAGGCCCCAAATATACTACCCACAGATTATTCAGGACCCCAATGTAATGTGTAAATACTGCTAAAAAAAACAAAAACAAAAAAGAAACCCAAAAATCAGAATGCTACCATACCAGAAATTTGGCCTAAAACTAATAGGCTAGCCATAATAAACATTAAACATTTTATTAACAATAATTTTGCTTGCCTTCTTAGAATTTAGAAGGGCTTTGGGGGATGGTTTGGATGGCCCAGGTCTCTTAAAAAAGGTGTCCAAGGAAGTTTGAATTGATGCCTTCTTTGTCTCTCGATTAATGTCCCTGTAGCAAGCAGAGGCATTCACAATCATTGCATTGACTGTAAGAACTGGGCTCAAAGTAGACGGTGTTCAAAATGTACGTGGTTAATGAGGATGAGGATGGTGTTTTTCCCATTGAAGAAAACTTTCAGAAGACAAAATGGACCCAACATTCCCCCCCTTCACCTTCTCCTACAGCTTTTTTTTTATTCCCGGATATAACTTCCGGAGACCTACCCTAACACCCCTAGGAATGTGAACAACAAGTTCAGGAGAATGGCAGGAGCTCAGGCTTTTCCACGCGGAGTGTGCAGCACTGTGGCTCTGTCACTGGCTAGCCAAGTGTGTGACTCTGGACAAGGGATTCAGACTCTCCCAAGCCTCAGCTTCCTCATATGTAAAATGAGGGCCATGTTATTTCTATTCTATTTGTAGAAATATTTTTTGAGGAATACTAATGAGACAACACACATAAAGCACCTACTACAGTGTATGATACGTAACAGATCCTCTAAAAACGGTAAATACAATTATGATTATTTCTCATTCTTTACTGTCCTTGGGGACTGAGACTTTCACAACCACCAAATGGCCCTCATTCATCAATGACCAGGTCAGAACACCCAAGAAAACAAATCCCATACAAGGTTTGCTTCTGCTCTGCCTCTGTGTGCTAGGACACTGACAAAGGCTTCTGGTGAAACATCAAAGAGGACTCCAGTTGGCATAAGAATTAGGCAACAGCCAGTCATCCAGCATGAGAAGGTACTGTGTGGCACTCTGTTCTAGAAAAAAGGTGTTCTTATGCTCACAATGACTGTGAATCGATAGGCCTATCATTGACACATAAACAATAAAGGCTTGGTGTAGCCTGTCAACTGGGAGACACCAGCACTTACTTTAGTACTCCTGTTGGAATTCCCAGTTTAAGGTCAATTTGGGTATGAAATAAATTTGTAGGTAAAAAGAATAGGTCCCAAAGGCAATGGAAAGAATGGCAGAGTTGGATTTGAATCGCTAGATATGTGGCCACTGAGTAATTATTTAAACTCTCTAAACTTGGTTTCCTCATCTCTTCTCTTTTCTCTGGGTTATAGGAGGACACATTGGGCAAATGTCAATGTCCTCAAATACAGCAAAACTCAATAAATGTTTGCTTAAATATTGGAAATGGGGATTGGTTTGGAGGAAAAGAACAGAACCAGTAAAAAAGGAAGGAGCCCAAGTACCTGGGGTGTACCTATAACAGAAAAGGGGACAAAATTCATGAAGCAAAGCTAAGAAACAGGCTCCTAACATTTGAGAAATATGAGCTAAATGTGGTCCACTTAATGAAACATAAAAATAAAGGGACTCAATAAAAGGCAATTTAGCCTACATTGGAGTAGAGCCTTAATTATTGATTAGAAGGGAAAAGATGCTATAATTCTGGCAGGAAATCCTTTGTTAAAAGAAGTCACAATTTAACTACCTTTCCTTCCTTGAAATACTAATAAAGCATTCTGTACAAGTGATGTGAAACCCAAATATTTTAATGTATTGTGACATCAGAATTGAAAGAGATAGTAGAGAAAGATGCCTTATCCTCTTGGGTTCTGCTCTTCCAGATCTTGAGACACCTCCTATATGCTTACATAAACCTCTTCCAATTAACATTTGTAAGGTGAGTCAAATGGAAACACTTGACTTTATGTATACGTAAAAAACAGTTAAGAAGCCACAGGCTTCTTTGGATAGTATGAAACAAGCTGGAGTTCCATTAGCCATATTAAAATGGAATTCTGTATATATGCCAAATTTACAGAATATCATATTTAGAGAAATCAGTCACTTAACAATCTTAAATTCATAGAAATTTCCAGGTGGCAGCCAAACACAACAGCTTGGGAGGCTGCCCCATACCTTGCATTAACCTCTCTCTCCAGCTCTTTTTTGGCCTACAATCTCCACATGGACTGGACCCCCATTAGTACAGTTTCCCGACTTACAAAGCAGAGTTAAGCGTATTACCTTATTTTATTCTCAGAACTTCTAAGTAAGGTAAGGCAGAGATTATTAGCCTTCCTGCTTCATAAGTGAGGAAACTGAGGCCCAGGGAGAAGAAACAATTTGCCCAAGGTCACACAGCGAGCCTGCAACCCAAATGGCACTTAAATTTAACTTTTCATAGCTTATCCTAGTATGTAAGACTGAGGAGGATTTTGCGGTTCCCATGCAAAACTTTAGCCAACAGCAATCCAGCTGGGGCACAAAATCAATTAGAAGACCTAAAACTTACTGGAGCTGTCCTTGGACTGTTCCACCTACAACTCAGATATGCCACCAGTATGAATAGCTTTTTCTATAAAAGTATAACAGTATAGAATAGCCTGGCCAGTCTGGGGGGAAAAAAATTAAGATAAATGTTTAAGGCTATGGTCAATATATGAAACTCAAAAAAGACAAAAAAAAAAAAAGAATTCCCCTGTGAAAGGACACCAGCGCAGTATCAGGTAGGGAGAGCAAAGCCATAGAACACAGAACTAGAAAGGCCCTGATCTTTAAACCTTCTCTAGAAAGTATTATAGTAAGAACCACCACTTTCTTGATCAATTACTATTTCCAAGCATTTCCCTCAGTATAAAGAAATATGAAAATGAAAATGACCAATAAGTCCTGGTTTCCAAATTCTCACATACTTACCAAAGGTTCCAAGGTGCTGATATCTTTCAGCTTATTTCCACTTAAGTTTAGATGTGTGAGATTTGGAAGTTTTTCTGCTAACATGTCCAGACCTCCAAAGATTCTATTGTCACTGAGCTCAAGCTGCAAGAGAATATACAATATACACACAAATACACACAGAGAAACACTTTTAAGTACCAAATACAGTTTTTAAATATTTATCAAGATCAAATAATCTCTGTTCCTATCAGGGCATGTTTGTTCACACACAGATAAATAGTTTATAGATTCCAAGAGCATTTCAGGGGAAGAGGAGAAACAGGATGGATAAGAAGAGCTGTGTTAGAAGTTAAGAGTTCCTTAACCAGTTGCTAATTGTAATAGTTTGCTCAAGATCTGGCTCCTAATATCAGTGAATCCATTTTCTAACCTAAAAAGTGGGTCAAAGCAAATTAGAATTCTTTGAGAAGTTGTAATACTCTATACCTGCCAGGAAGGGTAAATGGTCTGTGCATTCTAAGCAGCTTATTCCGTGTGCCAAACAAAGCTCACTATGGCGACTCGAAACCTAATTTGGTCTGTAGAGTTCTGACACATTGTAGGGTTCTATACCTGGAAGCCACCAGGGAATGTTGCTCTGAAGGCTACAGGAGTGGGACAGGCCCCAAAACAAGCCCTTAAAGAAGCTCCATGACCTCAGAAAAGTGAGTGGAGCAACAGCTTCAGGGTTGCCGAAACCAAGTCCCCAGAGGCCACTTCTTGCATAAAGCCGCACTAGCCTTTATAAGAACCTACTCTTATTTCTTAGCTGCAGGTCAAGTAGCACAGCAAGCCGTGTGCCAATGAAGAAAGAGCCTTCACCAAGGAATCAGAATGGGAAGTGAAAGAAATTGGAGCCTGGAAAAGTTAGACAGTTGAGAGCATATAATTCAAACTCTTCAGTTTGCAGATGAGAAAACTTAGGCTATACAACTGGTTTCAATTCTCTATTTTAAGTGCCAACAACAACGGTAACCGCATCTAACTCTTACACAGTACCTAAGTGCCAGGCAATGTTTGAAGCACTAGAGACACACGAACTCATTTACTTTTACTAACCCTATGGGGTAGGGTAGAATTATTACCCGCATTTACAGATAAGGAAAAATGAACTACAAAGACGACTCTAAAACTTGGCCAAGATCACAAAGTAGCTCTGGTGGTGACAGGATTCTGAAGCCAGGCGGGCTAGCTTCAGAAGAATTTGCCTTTCCCACCATGTTACGTACAAAGAATAGCATGAAAACTTCATGTAATTTGGTCTTTGGCATGCTATGAAATAAACTACATGATGCAGAACAGAGAACTTTTAAAAACTTCAATATCTGTTGGAAGAATGACTTTAAATGACAACTCAAGTCTTCAACAACTTAGGTGTTATTAAATATTTCAGAAGATGAAACTGCAACATTTCAAAACATTTCTTCCTTCCCATGGGATATTCCAGTCAGATTATCTAGTCATGGTCTAGATTTAAAAATACAAGTCTATAATCAACAAAGACTCAAGTGTTAGCTTTACTGAGATTTTAGTAAATCAAAACAAAGAGACCATTTCTCTTGGTTAGTTGGAATATCACACATTATGTAATGTTCGTATCCTTTCAACATGACTATCTTAGGAAGCAGAGAAACAAGGCAATCTGCCAAAGCATTTAGTGACATGTTTATTTTGAAATGAAATCAATGTGTAAATTTAGGAAACCTGTGACATTCGTACAACAAAATTTCTTTCAGAACCTGTTTCTTGATAAAAAATAATCTGTGCTCTAGGACAGAAAGAAAATAAGGTCTGTATCAGTTGTGAGAACATCTTATCTGCCTTTAAGTTTGATTTGTAGGATCTCTCCATTCCTCCCTAACTCTGCAAGGAAGTGATTAACAAGACTTCAGAAGAATTTGATAAAGCCTATATAGATGGGTCACTGATTCACTCCTCTTCTGAGTTAAGTCTGACAGCACACAGACCACAGTACATCAGGAAAATGTACCAGGATGCTAGGAAAACAACACAAAATACACACTAGAATCATACTAGCATCAAGTTTATGTAGATACATGCCAGAAAGCCACCAGTTGTTTAATGGGCTAATCAGAGCTCCCAATGTCACCAACAACCATGTAAATATAAAAAGATTATATTTGAACCTCTAAAGTAGATGCTTAACAGAAGGAAAGGGAACTATTTACCAATTTAAATATAACATGATTATTCTTCCTGATAGGAAGCTAAGTTACCTGAAACTCATGAGGACTGCCTGAACACTTATTACCTAACTAAGGCAAATAAGTAAACATTTTTTGTTTTTAATTCATATACTTAACCCAAAACAAGTTCCTCTCAGGACTCAAACAGACTACAGGAACAGCCTATTTGCATTTTGTCTAATTCTGATTCCAGACTTCAATGTGTACTTTTGGATGACAGTTCTGCTTAAAATCCCTAATAACGTGAACACCGAAACAGTGGAAAATTCTGCAATATTTATGTGACCACGTATCTTTTATTATATAACAGAAAAAGCATGGTTTAGGAAATAGGAGATACGGATTCTAGTTTTGGCTCTAGTACAAACCTCTTTTGTAGGTGGCTTTAGGCAAATTACTATACCTTTCTGGGTCTATTGCTATGCTTATAAAATAAGGGACTAGAAGAGCAAAGTTTCTTCCAGTTTTAACATTCTGGAGCTCAGTGACAGTTACATGGGTAAGGACATGAGAAAACATTTTCCTTGAGGGTTTTTTATTGGTAGTTGGGGGGGGTCTGGTTTATAATTAGACCAATAAAATATGAACAATGAGCCATCAATTAGGATAGGGAAATACAGTAGCTTCATTACAGTGATTTCTTGCAGTCACAACACATTTTATTTTTTTTAATTAATTTTTTTTTCTGAAGGAGAGAAAGAGAAAAAGAGTGCAAATGTGCTCGTGCAAGCAGGGCACACACACAGAGAGGGAAAGAGGGAATCCCAACCAGGCTCTGCACTGTCGGCACAAAGCCCGATGTGGAGCTCGAACCCATGAACTGGGAGATCATGACCTGAGCCCAAATCAAGAGTCAGATGCTTAACTAACTGAGCCACCCAGGTGCGCCTAATCACAACACATTTTAAACTTTCTTTCTAATCATTAAGAATTCGTAATGGGTTTGAATTATCATAGATTACAAATCTGAAGTCTTTACTGAAACTCACCCTTAATCAACAAACAAAACATGAAGAGAGGTCCCTGTGGTTCCTAAACCAGAGCATACTAAGAAAAAACACATAGCTAACATATCAACAAATTTATAGCAATTAATTAGTAACTTATTCACAAAATAATTATGCTTCATAACTATTTATTGATCATCCAACATGTATTATTTCCAAACATCACAGCAATTTTGTAAGGTCAGGTGGTAGCACCAGTTTACAGGTGAGGAAATTGAGCCTTAGAGAGATTAAGTAACCTGCAGAAGATTACCCATCAGGGAAATGATAGAGCTGGAATTCAATCCCAGATATGCCCAGTTCCAAAGGCCATGTGCTTTCTGCTACACTAAATGCTTCCTTACAAGTAAAATCACCTATGTTTCCCTTCTCATAATGTTCTCTCTTTTACTGCTGAAGAAAAAGTACTTACCTTTTTCAATTTAGGTAGTTTGGGGAGATTTGAAACTGAAATCAAGCCTACATTTATTAAACTGAGGAACTCTAAGTTCACAAATTCAGCTGTTAAGCCCTCAATTTTCCCATCATTTGATTTGCAATTGTCCAGAACAAGTTCTCGAACCTGTGAATGACAAAGGGGAAAAAAGAAAAAAACAAAACAAAACCAAGCTTTCAAAAACATACATAAAACAAAGAACAAAGCAAAAACTACAACCATAAACACGGAGCAAAAACACCCACATACAGGGGCAGCCTCTACTTAAACCAAGATCACAGTTATAAATAAATGAAAAATGATTAAGCCTTTAGTAACAATATACTACTAGATATCAAGGATGGAATGTTACACCATGGTATAAAAAAGATTTAAACGCTTTACTTTCCAGAGACAGAAACTACAGTTCTTAAGATACAGGTGAAGAAACTATTATCTCCCTCATTCCTTTTCCCAAGTCTATTCTCCCAAGGCGCGGCTTTAACTATAAATGCAGAGAAGACCACCCCACCCCTTCCAGGGCTGAGTCTCCCTCAACGCCCAGGAGATGGACACAGGAAAAGAGGAAACATTTGCTTTTCCCAACAAGATCGCTAAGAGATTTTGGCAACACGTTTCTGCACTATACATTTACTCATCTTTACTAAGATTATCTTGACAATAGAAGGGGTCAAGACACAAGAGGCCTTAATTCAAAACAAAGATCAATTTGGGTTACATGTGATGAAGATATTTCCAGGGGAGAAAACTGTTAAACATTAAATTAGATTTTTCAGGCCATAAAATCTCCTTTGTGGATCCTGAAATTCAGAATTCCAATCTGTCCAAGGGTATCATATCTGAAGATTTTAGTTAGTTTGTTTGTTTATTTATTTATTTATTTTAAACTCTAAGCCCAACGTGGGGCTTGAAGTCACAACCCTGAGATCAAGGGTTGCATGCTCTATTGACTCAGCCAGCCAGGTGCCCCATGATTTTAAATACTGATCAATTAATAAACAGTCTGTGAATATCTACCATGATAATCCCTATTCCATTCCTGTTCTGTGGTTGACTCTGAAACTTGCAACTTTTAACACATTTTGGTCAATTTACAGTGATGCAAATTAGAATTAACGGCAGTAACGGCCAAAGGCATTCTTGTGGTGAATCTACCATGTTTGATAGCATTAATCAAGCAGGTACATGGAAGTAAGATACTCATAGTTCTAAAAAATATGAGCTAGTAATGTCTTCATCCTCCAGTGCAAAATCCAAGGATAGTATTCTGGTAATTGCTATCATTTACAGAGAACTTACTCATTATTCTTTGCACCACAACACCCTCCCCCCATTTACAGAGAAGGAAACAGATTTAGAGTCGTGATACACACAACACCACAACTTCTCACTTGCTTCTTCACTACTTCTCACTACCCTGTCTACTTCCTCCTCATAAGCCCTGGTTTCAGTTAGGATGCATGCAGGCCTATTACACCTTTAAGTCTTTCTTTCCTTCATTCCACATTTCTTCACACATCTCTGCCATTTCCCCCCTTTTTACGGAAAATAAGTATTTCTGAAAACTTAAGGTGTCAAATGAGGAGAGGTGGGCTCTACAAACAGATGCCTGAAGTCATATCCTCCTGGCTCTACCACTTACAACCTGTGTGATCTCAGAAGACTCACCTAACCTCTCTGTGTCTCAGGTTCCTCATCTGCAAAGTGAAGATAACAGTACTCACCACATGGAGTTGCAGAGGAATAGCACCTGGAACATACTGAGTGCTAAAAAAGTAACTTCTGGGGAAAGGGAGTAGGGGTATGACAGGGACCTACCTCTGCTGTTTATTCATATTTGTAATGAGGTTTTTCTAAGCGTGTATTTCTTTTGTATTAAAAAAAAAAAGTCAAACCAACAAACCATAAAAATAAAGTCAACTGTAATTGCCCACACACCTAATACAGCACTACAACTAAAATGTTCTCACTTGGTTTGGGGGATTTTCTATGACTATCTGACAGAGGATCCAAATTATACAGAGTAACACTTATATGCCAAAAGCCAAATGAGGACAAATTAGATTTAGCCATATTGCCTCCCAGGTCACTGGGTGAAATCACCTTTTGGATATTTCTTTCAACTGGTTTGTTGAACCAAACAGCAAAACAGGAATCAAGAGGAAGGAACTGGGAGAAAAAAAATGTTAAATGGTTCAAATCTGCAGGTTTAGTTGCTGGGTATGAAAGATGGTGGAGGGGAGTTGAGGTTCTGGCTTACAAAAATGGGAGCCATGTAGCTAGATGGAAATAAGCAGGGAATGGCTTTTTGAGGGGTGGATGTAATGAATACCATGAAGGCTACTGAGTTTAAGGTTCCCTTGGGAATGTGGTTTGGAATAGAGGCGGGTTGTCAGTTCTGTATTTGGAGTCATCAGGGCAGAGACAATAGTGGAAGGATGGAATCCCTAAGAAGAGGGCCAACGACAGAACCCTGAGGAACCTGCAAGAAAGACCTAAGAAAAACAGAGTGGTACCAATGGTGAAGTATTAGTTTCAAACACGTGTAAAGGCTTATGGAAATAAAGCATGAGAAGTTATTGAAAAAGGACTGAAAAATTAGAAAACAACTTAAAGGCCCATCAACAAGGGACGTATTTCCAAGATACACTGTGGGATGAAAAATGTGCAGAATGGGTATTATCCTTTATGCTATAGACCACACACTTTCTTCTATGTACAGAAAATCTCTCAGGAAGAGAAACTGAGTGGTGGGGAGAGCTTGCTCTACATAACCTTATTTAGCATTTCAGTGGTGATAATGTTAACTTATTACAAGTATAACAATTTTAAAAGTCATTGCTAGACTTCAAGTTTCATGATGGGCAGGGTGATGTCTACTTTAGTTACCACTATATCTCAGTATAAGAAAGAGTTTTCACAACTGTTAAATGAGGAAAACTGGTCACAGTCTTGTCAGAGTACTGTATTGGGATTTGTGTCAGGATTGTAGGGGATTGAGTAGATGATACAATAGAAAACTTGGATATAAAGAGAACCTCTTTCTGATCACAAGCATAATCACATCAATGCAAGTAATATTTATGTTTGTCACTATGAAGATTTTGGTATATTAGTTCAGTCTCTTTGTATATTTCAAATGTAGTGAGATAAAACTCTATTACTTAGCTTATTTTAACAACTCTGAATATTTTTTAAATGACTAAAAACATTAGAGTATATGGATGTACCAAAAATTACTTCACAATCCTCCCTGTTGAATGTATTTCTAATTTTCCCTATCATAATAATGGCACAATACCTTCGTGTAAAATTTCTTTTGTAATTAGGATTCTCTCCTCACAATCTGTTGCTAGATGAAAGAATACCGACATTCGAGTCTCTGTTACTGAGTTCTGAGTTCCTAACTTAAAATGGCAACCAACCCGTCTGTTAAATACTTTTAAGTATTTAAACATATATCCAGAATGTGACCTTTCTGGATATATGAAAATTTTAGGTATTTGCATTTATTTATCTTTTGCTCAAGGATACGGTTTTTACCCTAAGTGAGAAAAAAAATAAAAGAAGCATGGACAAAAAACAGACAAGCCATAAAAAATACAGATCACATTAAAAAACTGATGTTCAACTACAACAATAAATACATATTAAAAATTAGATCACTCTACTCTTGTTGGAGGCAGGGAGCTCTTCCTACAGAGGTCAGGATGGATACAGGTGTAGGGGAGTTTCTAACCGGGAGAGCAAGAAGTTCAGGGAATGCACACTGGAGACCTTTAATTTTCTCCATGAGTAGAAGGTAACAGAATTTACTGGGGGGGAGTAGGGCAGAGGATTGTATGGCTCAGCAGAGAAGGCATGCCCCTTGACCTTTCCAAGAAGCTGAAGATGTAGTAAAGCATGCTATCTGCTAGAACAGAGCGCCACAGGCACAGTAGGAGGATCAGCCACTGAGGAATATGCAGACAAGAGTGGGAACTACTGGAGAAAGCAGAGGCCACAGGAGGGTTCCACTTGGGGCTGTGCCCAGGATAACAGGTCTGGAAAGTCAACCCTCAGCAGCCTTCCTCCAGCCCGTTTAAAGTTCTAAACAAGAACATGGCAAAAGGTGTCGGCTCTCAGGCATGGGGTCAGCAGCATTTGAGAAAACTAAGCCTCCTCCACCTCTACACCTTGACTATGAAGGGATCCTGACTCACTTGCAAGGGAGATAACTGCAGAAGAGGGGACAGTGGGGAGGGAGTTGGGGATAGATAATCCCATGACCTCTCAATAAATGAGGGATTCTAATCAAGAAAAGAATGGTCCCAGCTTCTCCTTTGGATGTTCCAAATCCTCCCAGAGCTACTATCTAAGGAGGTAAGGATGGGCAGGCACTTGTACATTTGTGTGTACAAGTCAGGGAGCTGTTTGGTCCAAGATGAAGTTAACTGGACTTCTGCTTGAAGATGGATAGGACTTTTAAGGCCAATTCACTCATCAGCACCATTTTCTAATTAAACTATATATATTTTTTCCAAACATGAATTCAGGATAAACACTTAACTGAAAGCAATCCATATTATTTCCTATTTAACTCGTGTTTTTGTTTCCTGCAACTATCAGTAAAACAGTACTGTTTTCTAATACTTTTTCACTGAAAAATCTGAACTATACTGTAGCCAAGTTATGGCGATTGGTGCTAGGGGTCACAGAGAAAAATCAAGCAATTTTCCTTTCACCCTCTCCAACTTGCTCTCACTTCCCGTTCTCCTGGCTACTTAAAAACAAAACAAAACAAAACAAAACAAAACAAAACCTACCTGGTTTAAATTGCTTGGGTGATCTTCCCCAGTTATAAGTTAGGAGGGGGAAACATGGAAGAATTACAGAGTTACCAATTCTTTTAATTAGAAAAGTAATACATGGTTATTGCAGAAAGTGAAATCATCCAAAAATGTAGAATAAGTAACTTCTGTCATCCTTGCCAATTTCCATTCTTCTGAGTTGACCAATGTTCAACTTTTTCCTTACCATTATTTTAAAATAATGTTTTCAAAATGACAGAACAAATTTAGATCAGTGGTTCTCAGCTGTGTTTAGGTGACAGAACTGTCAACATGAGAGAAGGAAACACTCATATCCTATTGGTGGGTAGGTAAAGAAATGAACCATTCTAAACAGCAATTTGACAGAAGATTCACATTACAAGAAGTTCATTTCAGTACTATTTAAAATGGCAAAAACCCTTCTAACCACCCCATAAGTTATGATCCATGCAGACATTAACAATAAGACTGTAAAATAATAGTGACAGAGAGATAAAGAAGCTTACTCTATTTATGTAATAAGATAATATATGCATTAACAGAATTTGACTTTGGAAAAAAACAGACATTCTGGTAGACCATACACCAGAATGTCTAGATAAAAATCTCACACACACCTGCCCACCCTATTTTATTTCTGTTTATCTATATCCAGGATTTTTGGCTTATCTGTATCTAATTTTTTCTTCAATTTAGATTACTTATAAAATGAAAAAAAAAACCCAACAATTAGTTGGCTATGCAACCAATCAGAATACCCCATTGTGCTCAAAATTACATTAATAGACACAAGATGGCAAAAGTTGGGGAAAAAATTTTAAAAGGCATAAAAGTGGGGAAACCGGAGATGTGTCTCTTAAGGAAAGACAATTCTTATGATGGGTGAGAAGTGCCTAGTCTTCGCACACAGCCCACCAGGGTCCCACATGGACATCCACTGTGAACCACAGAACTGCTGGGCTTTCTAACTTTGAATGGAAAACTGAAAAACAGCTAACATCAAGGCTAAGTGTGCTGGAAAAGAGTGTCATGTTTGGTGTAATGGAAGGATGAGAGCCTCACATAAAGAACACATATTTTTTCCAATTTTAGAATATAACTAAATTACATCTCACTATTGAATGCCAGTGTCTCATTTCACATCTGAAAATACCAATTTCTGTAGTGTATACGGTATGTTCCAGCACTGCACAATTTGCTCTCAGTGAAGTAACTGACAATACAAATATTTTGCATAAAGTATTTCTTACCTTCGCCTATAGTTTTAAATGGTGATCTCCATTCTTTATGTAGATTATTTTTAAATGCCATCTTAGGCCATTTTTTCCACTATGAAAACACACCTCATGTGAAGAGCTCTTTTGGTCTTAGAAAAAAAACGAATTACACATTTCTTTGCAAGTACCCTCTTAAAGAAATGTCCATACTTGTTTTAAGGAATAAGGATATGGTAATAGGTGAACTAAACCTATATCTTGGTCTCATGTATTCTGGCAAGGAACCTAAGAAGGTAAAAGTGTTACCAGGGTCATACTCAAACCTCAAAAACAAAAACAAACGAACAAAAAAAACAGCCATGGGCACAATAAAAGCCCATCTGGTCTAAACAAAGAAAAAAAATGTGATTAAACCTTCACCCTCCTCAAAGTCTTAGTTCTCATTTGATGATTTTAAGGTCAACCATGGGATGCATGTATGCATTTAAGAGCTCCTGTCCATATTATACATTCAGTGAAGAAAGGGTTCTTTTTCTTTTCCCAAATGACAAGGGTCCCAGAGGCCAAGTCTGCTCTGTAACTGCTGGCCCCACAACAAACATAAATAGCCATGTGACTGAGTTTGGTTTTAAAGGAGTCATCTTCAAACTTTTCATTTGCCGCAAGGATGATTCTTTTGCGCAAAACACTGTTTAACTCCTCTTTTAGAATTTCCTTCAAAATCCACTGCATTTTTTTCCTGAAAAGCCTCCAGTTTAAGGTCAAAGCTTTCCTTTCTTAAGAACCTGACTCCTGCTGTCTCTGTCTCCTCCTCAGGTTCCCTAGGGCAGCCTTTCTTTGCCTATCCCCCAACCTTGGCAGGCTCCCAGGATGCTCCCAAAGCCCCTAAATCGCACCAGTGCAATAGGCACCACCGGGTTCTGAGGCTTCAGAATGGAGGAGGCTGCTCTCTACTTCACCCTGCTTTTCCAGGCCCTGCCATAATGCTGGTACTCAAATATTTATTTAATAAACCAGTGGACTGCTGTAGGCTAGTCCTGTCCAATATAGTAGCCACTAATCACCTGCTGCTTTTGAACCCTTGAAATGTGGACAGTGCCAAAGATAAACTGACTTTTAACGTTGATGAAACAATCACCTGACTCTGACCTGTCTTTGGCAAGAGTGTAAGGCCTAAGAGGATTACCTGAAAAGTTAAAACCTGCACCTATATACCCATTTCTAAGAAGTAACATATTAGATATCGCATAGGAAAAAATTCCATATAGTGGGAACATCATTCCAGCTGTGCTTCCCTGATAGGAAGAACACTGCTCTTACTTTAGTTTACTACTTTAACAGCACTTTAGTTTGCGGACAAAGAATTCAAATTCCAGATTTTAAAGCGCTTTGAAGTCCCATGTGCATACTTTTAGAAATGTTGGCTAAATCTAACTACCACACATTGCACTGACGTGCAGCTACGCAGTAATAACGCAAAGGTATGAAATTAACAACTCCTCAAAATGGGAACACCACTCTTCAAGTTTTAGGGTGCGAGGAGGCTTAACCGTTCATTACACTAGCACGTGGCCGACACAAAATGTCTGACTGTGGACGGAAGGGACGGCCCTGGTCAAACCTCAACCTTAAAACCCAGAGTGCCGAGCCGAGAAGCCCAACTCCCTCATATCCTCCGGGGACGCTGGGGGGAGGGGGGGGGCTTGCGGGGCGGCCCGCCCGGTACCCCATTTGTGGGGACACCAGGCAAACACTGGTTGACGAATTTCCACAAGTTAGCAACTTATTACCCACAGCTACCTGCCTCCACGAAGCGCGCCCATCGCTCGACTGGGGCAGGGTGGGAGGACTTGCCCTGGGCTTCCCCAAGGCCAGGGAACGCCACTCACCCGAGGCCCCGGTCTGGCGGAGACAAGGCCACACCGCGCGGGCGCCGGGGAACATGGCCCCGCGCCCGGCCGCCGCGAGGGCAGGAGTGGAGAAGAAAGAGGCGATTCTCAAAGCCCCGCTCGCCGCTCACGCAGCCGCGGCGGCGGGTGCCGGCCTCCCTGGAGCACGTGCGGGGGCAGAGGCCGCCGGGACTGCGCGGCTCGCGAACCCAGCCGAGGCCCGCCCGTACCCCCGCTGCCTAGCCCGGGCGGAGGCGGCCGCCTGGCGTTGCCCTTTTAAGAACGGGGGAGGGGGACGGCAGCGCGCCCGAGAGGAGTCGAGCCGGAGGAGTCGGCGGCGGCCGGAGCGCGCGGCTCCCGCCAGTACGAGCCGAGCCCCGGCGAAGCGGGCGCAAAACAAACCACGGTCTGGGCCCGGGAGCAGCGGCTCGAACCCACAGGCCGGTGTACGCAGCGGAGGGAGACGGGCGCCCGCCAACATGGCGCTGCGTCGGACCGTGGCGCGCCCCGGCTGGCGCGAGGAGCCGCAGCCCGCCCACACCGAGGGGCCAGACTCCGGGCAGGGGCCCCGGGCTCCGCCACCGCGGAGAGGAGTAAAGGCGAAGCCGTCGCCGCCGCCACCACGGCTGGCCTGGGCCGAACAGGGCGCGTCCCGGGAGACCGGGAGTGGGGAAGGCCCGGAGGACGAAAGAGGAGCGAAAGAAATGGGGGAGAAAGTTTTATTTTTAGGCTTGAAAAATGGCGGGAACCGCGTCCTTTTTTCAAACTTGGCCTCGGGAGGGGCGGCGGTTGCGCCACCTCCGCCGCCCCGCTCGCCCCTCCCCCGCTCCGCGCGCGCGAGGCCGCGCCCGCCCAAGCCCCCCGGACGCGCGAGGGGGCTCCTTGCCCCCCTCGGAGGCCGACAGCCTCCCCTCCTCACCCCCACGGCCCCGGCCCTCAGCCCGGCCGGCGCCAACCGTGAGGCCTGACCGGAGAAGTCCCCGCCCCGCCCGAGCCCCTTCCCAGGCCGTCCGGGAGCGCTCGGAGCCCGGGCGGCCCAGCCCCGGCTAGCCGCGCGGCTCCTCGGCAGGCCCGGCCTCCGCCCGGCCGCGCATCCCGGGAGGCTGCAAACATGGCTCCCAGCGTTACACAACCCCCTCCTCCCTCCCTCGCCGCCGGCCACACGCACACGCGCTCCTCCGGGGAAGGACCCCGGCGGGCGAAGAGCTCAAAGTTTGCTTTCCCCCACCCCACTGCCTTCCCCAGACGGCCGCGGGGGCCCGCGGGCGCCAAAGAGTTAATCCCCGCGCGCTCGCTCCCCCCCTCCACGCCCGCCAACCCGCCCGCCTTCCCTGTCCGAGCCCGCGAGCTGCGCCCTTCTACGAGCCGGGGCTGGCGAACCCGCGGCCCGGGCCCCGCAGGTGGCCACCATTACATGCAAGTCATCGGGGGGAGAGGGCGCCCGACGGGGTCTCTGCTTACAGCTGCCGGAGTCCGGTTCCTCAGCTCCAGGTGGATCCTCCTCTTCATGTCCATGTTTCCCTCTTCCCCCCTCTTCAAACTTAACTTTCCGCTGCGGGGGCGGAGGGGGGAGAGGCGTCCCGGCCTGCGCAGCGAGGGCCGTCGGAAGGGGTCTGCTGGCGGCAGAGGCCGGCGGCGCGGTCCCAGGAGGCGGGCGGCGTGCGGGCAGGCGAGCGGAGCCCCCGGAGCCAAGTTACTCACGGGAGCGGAGAGAAACCATGGAGGGAAAAGGGGGCTGGAGCGCAGCGCTGGTCTCACTACCGCCGCCCCCGGCCGCGGCCCCGCACTGCGCTTAAACCGGCGACGCGGCGCGGGCGGCTGCTCGGCTTGACTCGGCCCCGCGCGGCGCTGCTCGGCTCGGCGGCCGCGGCTGCACCAAGGACGGGGCGGGGAGACGCGCGGCGGGAGGGGCGGAGGCCGGGGGGGAAAGGCGCAGCCCCGGGGACTGGAGCGACTTCCTCCCTCCCTCCGACTGCACGTGGGGTGGCTGATGTAAGACCTTCCTCGGGGGCTTCCCCGCCCGCAACCGAAGTGAGACCCCCCCTCCCCCCGGCCCCACCTCGCCGCGCCGGGAGGCGGGTCTCCGGCCCGCCCTTGGACGTTTGCCCGGAGGGCTGCGGGGGTCTTTAAAGCCTAGTCTGTCCAGGGAGGCTCCACCAGGCCGGCCCGACGCCCGCGAAGTCGGGAGACGTGAAGGGAGCGCGGGACAGGGGCTTTCGGGTTCGCTTTCCTCTCCCTCATACGGTGCGAAGCCAACAGCCCGAACCCCACACCCCTTGGCCTGGAGGCGGGAGGCCAGTGCTGCGGGGACCCCCGTCGGGGGCAGAATAGCGGCCGTCCCGCGTTGCACCGCGCGGCACCGGGCGGAATTGGCCCTCGCGGCCTGTGGGCACAGGGCATCCCGGGCGCCGGCCCGAGCCACAGAGGGACCGAGCGTCCCCGAGTTTCGGAGAATCTCCCTGGGTTTCCTAACATTTAAACATAGGCTAGCAAGGCAGCAATGAGCATTTCTAATGGGGTCTCGAAGTTTTACGAAGTTTTTCCGCACACTTTTATCTCATTTATTCCTCAGGGTACCCCTGCGAGGTGTGTAATTCTCGATGGGCTGCTGGGCTGCGTTTCGGGGAAGCTTGGCAGGTAGCCTTTGTAATCGTCTGGCTCAGACAGCACCCTGAGAGCCAAGGTTAGAGCACTAAGTTTGTTTTGCAGACCTCCGGGGAGTCACTTCAGGGTGTATTCAGCTTAAAATAAGTAAATATGTCATGGGTCAAGTCAGATACAATCTTAATAGACAGACTCCAAAGATTGACAACAACTTATGAATGGAGAAAAATGCACAATTCTATGCATTAACAAGGTTTTCTTGAAGTTAAGACAGACTCAATCCCCTTCCATTTTACCTGAGTTCGTTTAGTGGCAAACGAAACCACCTATACCAATTTTTAAAGTATCGAATTAAAATTTCAAAGCAAAAAAAGTTTTAGAAGCATTTTGGGAAAAGGCAAAAACTTTTTAGTACGTTGTTTCTTGAGTGTTGTATGTAAAATGTTAGTCTTAGCAGACATCTCTGTGACGGGAAAATCTGTGAGGGAAGTAGTCTTCAGGATGGCACAGGAGGTCTGTAACTATAAGGTTATGAGAACCACAGGGCCATAAAATAAAGGCTTTTATGAAAACTTAGCAGATCAGTTACATGAGCTAACAAGCAATAATTGAGCTATTCACTTTTAGGGCTTGAATATGTTCTGTCTCATATAATCTTCAAACCCTGTGAAGTAGACTGTGTTTTAATCATTTTACAGATGAGGAACTGAAGCTCTGGGTCCTTAAGCTGCATGGCTTAAGAGGCAGAGCTAAGATTTAAACCCAGAGGAGTCTGACTCCAGAGTCTGCCATCTTTTTTCTGTTACACCATCAGTCCAACTGAAATGAACTCATAGCATGGGGCCTGCTTTGAACAGGAGGTTGAGAGCAATTGTAGCCAGCCTTTAACACCAAACGGAGCATGCAGGTGTCCATGTCGCAGGCAAAGGAGAGATGCTGAAGGAGACTGGAACATGGTAGCTCTGTGCCAGAGAGAGTGGTAACCTGGTGGCCCATGGGAGAGGTGGTATTGATCCTTGGGGAGAAAAGGGGCAAATCTTGAGATCCTGTCCTCTCTTTATAACCAACGCAAGGCTATGAAGGCCTCTTTCCCCATGCTACATAGCTCACAGGATAAATGTCTGTTTTATAAGATTAAGCTACAAAGTAATTAATAAACATAGCCACAATGTGCAAGCAAATAAAAAGAAAGCAAAAGAGCCAGAGGAGGAGAGACTACAAACCCGGTACTGTCCCTTCTGACACAGCCGGTGCTGGCATGCACCTCTGTGAACAAAGAGCATGTGTTCCAGTGACATGCTTCTTTGTCAGGGGCTTCACTGCCAGAGGCATAAATAACACAGGCAGAACAGGGTGTGTCTCATTGCCCTGCCAACATCTTCCACTGGACGGTCAGTCCACAGGCCTGAAGGGGCTGTTGTCACAGTGCCCTACTTTTGAGTGTTGCTGTACTTAACATCATTCTGAGTATGCATCTGGGTGTAAGAAAGAAGTAGAATATATAATTGTATCTAATCTACAATGATTACCATGTCCAGGAATTTACGGATTTGAACAAGGGCCGGAAGAGAATAAGCAAAAGTGAAAACCACTTAGTTTCTTAGGGAGTCTGAACTATGGGTGAATCTCTTTTTGCTCCCATTAATGTTAACATTTGCCTAATAAGTTTTTAAAAATGTCAAATAATGCCCGGTTTGGGCACTCATTTGAGTCCTAGAACTGCCCGTTAATCAGAATGTGTATTCCAATAAGCTCCAAAATGTCCGAGGAGAACACTCTGAGCTAGTTTGTAACTCCTTGGCCCTGTTCCACCCCACTGCCTCAGCAACATCATCAGATGACCGGAGCCTTCCACAAACTTTGTGGCTGTGAACAGAATTGAATAAATCTGAAGACGGGAGGAAACAGCCCCACTCGAGCATTGGTGTGACTGGCTTTGAAGCCAATTTAGCAGAATGGGCACGTTTTCTCTTTAGTGAAGATACTATATGAAGCTGACGTGTGACGTGTGATATAGAAATCATTGTTCTTTAAATACTGAATACTTTTATTCTCCCCCTACTCTCCCATGCATATGTGCATACACTGGCAAATCTGCCTTTTGGGTTTCCACAACACCCTGTGTGTACCTGCTACAGCAGTCAGACCCCAACTGGGAGTCAAAGGATCTAGATTCTCAAATAGACTATGAGCTCATACAAATAGACTATGAGCTCAAGTATTTCTGAGGGTATGGAGAGTAGAAGTCTGGGGCCATCTTTAGGACACAGGTGCTCTGCAAATGTGTGTTATGTTGAAAAGAATGTCACATGTATTCAAAAATACTGTATAGGCAGCTGAGATTCTTGAAACAAAGGGAGAAAGAGGCAAACAGTTAGATGAAAATGGGGTAAGGAATGAGATCCTATTAGTCTCCAGATGGTAAAAACAGAGAAGGAGAAGAGTGTCAGGTGTGTAGGCAGCTGCAGGTCTAGTAAGGGGCCCCTGCCAAAGAAACCAGATTCCTTTCTGCTCTCTGAAACAGCTGTAAGTGCTAGGCCTTCCTGGTGCAGCATGAAGAGCTATGACTCGTCAAGTTTAATATTTATTAAACACCATCCTTATGCCAAGTACTGTGCTTGGGACTTTCATGTACATTGCATCTCAGTTAATCCTGGCAACAGCTCACTGGGACAAGATTATGATCCCCTTTCATTGTTTAGGAAACAGGTTCAGTGAAGCCAAGTGGAACTCACGTAGCCAGTAAGAACCTGGATTTCTCTGTCATTAAGGTCTCACTATAATTCACTCTTGTTACTATGATCCACTAGTCCTCACAACTGCTTCTGAAAAAAGTTTTTGTTTTCTCTGCTTTAAGAAGATTTACATGCTCATCATGGAGGAGGTGGAAAGGGAAAAAAAAGAAAAAAGAAAAAAAAGTCAAAACACCAAAGCCCAGACAATAAAATTTAAAATTTAAATTCCTACCACTGAGACATATCCACCATTCCACCATTAAGGCATATATCCTTGCAGTGTTTGTCCACCTGTGTATTCATATTTTTTGTAAACAAACAATATTTATATTTAGTATGAGTATTAATTCTGCTCAGTTTTTCCCTTTTCAGAGAGGGACTCCATTGAGTTGGGAGTCGTGTTCTATCACTTATTGGCTGTGTGCCTTTGAACAAACCACATAACCTCTCTGAGCCTCAAGTTGCTCATCAGGGGACTGTTGTGAGGATTAGACCTGATTGTGTAGGTGAAGCTCCTACCTGGCACAATGCCTGGCATTCTCCTCTGTGTCCCGGGCACAAGTCACCAAAAGCCCACGTCCCTCCCTTACCCTAAACAGAGACCCAGAGCTTGCTGGCCTCCTCAGAGGCTGTTGAAGTTCTGCTGTGGCCTTCAGTCCTTCACCTCTGCTCCATGTCCTTCATCTCCTGAAGGGACCCTGTGCCTTTGGCTGAGAGAAGGGCTCACCCAAACCTACATAAGTTTTCACTCTCAAAGTGGGTGGACTTATTTTCTGTTTGACTCAGTCCTTGGTCTCTCGTGAGGAATTGGGAACGTGTCCCTGAGCTAGCCTGGAAAATATCTGAGTGGCCCCACAGTGTTGGGCATCCCTCTCCATAATTAGCCAGCATCCCCACCATCTGGACCCTCTCCTCTACCTCACAGGGATTCCCTTGTCCACACAAGTACTAAGACTGATCTCAGAGTCCTGTTCCTGTTGATTGAACTTTCCATCTGTTCTGAAGCTTGCTTTGCCAGCTCCTGCCCGGCCAGGGCCCCTTGGTGGGCACGCAAGGTACTCCTCCCTCACTCTAGACTCTGACACTACTCTGGCAGTATATGTGCTCCCTAGTTTGCTAGGATTTTTTTTTTTTTTTTTTTGGTAAAGGCCGTAAGTCCCACTCTACTTCTTCCTTGAAAAGCACAGCAGTCAGGTTCCTGGGTGGCTTATTTTTTTTTTTAATGTTTATCTATGTACACACTATAGAAAACTTGGAAACTATATTTAACGAAAAGAAAAAATTAAAATCTCAATTCAGGGCTAAGCACTGCTCATGTTTTGGTGTCTATTCCTCCAGTCTTTTCTCTACACACATATGGCATTTTCTAAAGTCTCAGATTGCCAGAAGCATCGTCTCATTAATAACAGCTTTTCAGGAGGGTGAGGAGGGGGGAGCCTACTACATTAAATATTCATATTGATTATGAGAGACATCCTTATTTCAGAAATAGCAAATAGTGAAAAAAAATCATAGTATCTAGGAAATGCTGTATATATTACATTAAAATTTTTTGATAAGTGGGATGATACTGTAACCTGCTTTTTTTGGTTAACAATAATATATTATGAACACATTTCCATGCAACTGAAGAGTCTTCCACAATATACATTCCTTGAGGACATTCTTCTACAAAATGAAAATAGCTTTTCTTTTTCTGAATATAAAGACAATACATATTCATGTAGCAAATTCATGCAATGCAAAAAAGTATAAAGAAGAAAATACAAGCCAACCAAATCCCATTACCTAGTGGCAACCACTGTTAACATTTTTGTGAATATTTCCCGAGCTATCTCTATGAATGTAGATGCACATGTAAAATATGTAATATATAAATGGAATCCTACTCTAAGTGGTGGTTTGTGACATGTTTTCCTTTTTCTCTTAGCAGTAAATAGCTCCAAATCAATAAATCTAGGTCTCCATCATATTTGTTTGTTTGTTTGTTTGTTCATAAATTTGTTTATCTCCATTTTTACAGTCTGCACCATATTTCATTGTATGGATGTGGCATAATTTATTTACCTGGTCTTCTACTCATAGCCATTTAGGCTATTTCCAGTTGTTCACCACTATGCACAACATCTTTGTACAATTAGTTCCTTGAAATAAATTCCTGGAAGTACAATTCCTGAATCAAAGTATATATATTTCAAATTTGGATGTGCACAGTGAATTGCCCTTGACAGGCTGGATTTCTTTTATATTCCCATTAGCATCGTGTAAAATTTTCCCTCACCCTTGCCTAAATTAGGTATATTATCTTTTTATAAAAAATTTAATGTTTATTTTTGAAGGAGAGACAGACAAAATGCGAACAGGGGAGGGGCAGAGAGAGAGGGAGACACAGAATCCGAAGTGGGCTCCAGGCCCCGAGCTGTCAGCACAGAGCCTGACACAAGGCTGGAACTCAAGAACAGTGATATCATGACCAGGTGTATTATCTTTTAAAGATCGTTGTCAGTCAGTTTTCAACTAATGACAAGGTTGAAAACTTAAGGGCACCAAGACAATTCAATGTGAAAGAATAGTCTTTTAAAGAAGTGGTGCTGGGAGTATTGTATATCCACATGCAAAAGAATAAAGTCGAATCTCTACCTCACAGAATATACAAAAATTAACTCAAAGCGGATCATAGACTTAAATATTAGAGCTAAAACTATAAGACTCAGAAGAAAACAAGTTCATCTTCATGACCTTGGGTTAGGTAGAGCTTTCTTAGTTGTGACACCAAAAGCCAAACAAACAAACAAAAAAGATAAAGTTGACTTAATCAAAATTTAAAACTTTGTGCTTCAAATGACACCATGAAGAAAGTGAAAAGACAATGCATGGAATGGGAGAAAATATCTGGAGATCATATAATAAGGGACTTGTATTTAGAATATAAAAAGAACTATTAGAACTCGACAACAAAAAGACAACCCAATTAAAAACGAACAAAAACCGTAAACAGACATGTCTCCGAAAAGACATAGAAACAGCCAACAAACACATGAAAGGAGCTCAATATCAGTAGGCATTGGGAAATGCAAACCCAAACCACAATGATACAACACTTCACACCACCAAGATGGCTATAATAAAAATGATGGACAACAAGTGTCGGTGAGGATGTAGAAAAATTGGAACCTTTGTGCATTGCTGGTGGAATGTAAAATGGTGCAGCTGCTTTGGAAAACAGCTTGGCAGTTCCTCAAAAAGCTAAACAAAGCCAGCAATTTCATCCCGAGGTATGTACCCAGGGTAATGAAAATATACGTTCATACAAAATTTGCACATGAATGTTTATGGCAGTGTTATTCATAATAGCCATAAGGTGTAAATAAAGCGAATGTCCCTAAACTGATGAATGAATAAACAAAATATGGTATATGCATAAATGGAATTTTTTTCAGCCATAAGAAGGAATGTGGTACTGATAGATGCTACACCATGGATGAACCTTAAAAATATCATGCTAAATTAAGCCAGACATGAAGGCCACATACGATTCCATTTATGTGAAATGTGTAAAATAGGCAACTTCATCGGGGCAGAAAGTAGGCTAGTGGTTGCCAAGGGCTGGGAGTAATGGGAAGTGAGTGCTAATGAGTATGGCAGTTCTTTTGAAGTAGCAGAAATGCTCTGCAGTTTGATAATGGTGATGGGTTTAACTCATATGCTTAGTGCCATCCCCTCCCAAATCTTTAAAAGGATTAGAAAGTAAAGTTGAGGAAATTTTCCCAGAAAGCAGAACAAAAAGAAAACAATTTACTAAAGGCAAAATAGGATTAAAGGACAGCCCAGGAGGTCCAATATTAGATTAATCAGAATTCAAGACAGAGAGAAGAATAAAGTGGAGAGAATTAAGTGGAAGTCTATCTGCATCCCAAACTATGAGATATCCTTCCAACTCCCCTTCCCCCACTTAGTTCCAGAAGACTACTAGCTGATCTCCAAAGGCAGAAGATTGGAGGATTCTTTTTAGGGGAAAGTGACTGATTTAAGAGAAAATATCTAAAATAACCAGATTTGTTTTATCTTAGCTATAACATTTTTTAATATCCGAGGGCTTTCTCTTCTTTATAATTGTTCATTTTTCGTAGCATCCTGTTTTTATTTCACTGATGTAACATCTTTTCTTTGAGGAGATAGTTTTATTATCATATCTGAATTGTGTTCATTTTCTCCACGTTCCTTTTTACTAACTCAGATTTTTGGCTCTTGTGTTAGTCTTTCCTGAGCATCTGATCATTCTTGAATATCCATATTTACAAGAGAGGCACTAAAAACATGAGTGGAAACTCTGTGTGCATTGATAGGTCTTAAAGACTAGGGGGCATCACTCTGTGGTGATCAGGAAGCAAGCTGGTACTTCCACTGAGAGACCCTCAAATGTCGGTATGTTCAGTACCTATAGCTGTAAAGGATGAACTTATCAAGCAATAATGCAACACGGTTCCTTTGGATTTTCGGATTGAAATGGCCCACCAAATCATGGTGTAATGAGATTTCCAAAAACCAGGGATCCTGAAAGTATCCTAAGGGAAAAAACACAGTTCCTTTGGATTTTCAGATTGAAATAGCCCACCAAATCATAGTGTGATGAGATTTCCAAAAACCAGAGATCCTAAAAGTATCCTAAGGATCAAAAATCAAATGTTATGGGGCTCCTGGGCGCTCAGACAGTTGAGCGTCCAACTTCGGCTCAGGTCATGATCTCATAGCTCCTCGGTTTGAGCCCTGTGTCGGGCTCTGTGCTGACAGCTTGGAGCCTGGAGCCTGCTTCGGATTCTGTGTCTCCTTCTCTCTCTGCCCCTCCTCCACTTGCGCTCTCTCTCTCTCTCTCTCTCTCTCTCTCAAAAGTAAATAAACATTAAAAATTTTTAATCATACGTTATGTGACTTAATAGATCATGGGAAGCTAGAAGACAGTGGCGTAATTGGTGCCTTATGAGAAAATTCTGAGGAAAAGGATCGTCCTCTAAGTACTTAACATACAGTCAAATGATCATTCAAGAGTGAGAGAAGACTAAAAATGTTTTCAGACATTAAAGATCTCAAAATAGTAACCCTGCATGCACTCTTCCTTATGAAGCTCCTGGAGAATATACTCCCACAAGGGTAGCAGTATGGCAGGCCTCAAGAGCAACCCAGTACAGATTGAGCAAGAGGTCAGAGGACTCCAGGAGGATACTGGAAAATGAAAATAAGGATCACCTCCTGTGTAAGCACACTGAGAGAGAATTTCATAGCTCTGATGGAGAAATGAAAACAATGAAAGGAGGTAATTCTTAACTCCAGGAAAAATAAAAAGTTGTACAAGAAATACAGTTTTTTAGGTGGCTTATCTGCAAACATGATGTCACATTAACATAAATAACCAGTACTGAAAGGAGGGGTAGTCAAAGCTGTGCAGGAGTGAGAGTGTAAGAGAGCGAAATTCCTATTTTCCATAGTAGGAAGTCAATAGTAATAGTTAATGTGTCAAATAAAAACAAAACCCAAAGAGTAATATAACCACATTATTTATATAAAAGGAGGCAAACACCAGAGGCAACAACTAAAAGAACTGGAAGCCCTGTCTGGGGAGGATGGGGAGTGAGCTGGGAAGGGCGGGGCAGGAGCTGCTGTTTGGGTAACAAGTGCTATAGACCTATTTGGTGTTAAAAACTGTCTGGTGTATTAAATCTGAAACAAATGAAATTTAAACAGTGAGCAAGCTGGCAGAGGAGGCTCGTGTTGGTGGCTGGGGATACTAAGAAATGGTGTTCTGGCTGCCTTAGATCTGTTCCCAAAGGGCTGGATGTCCCCAGAGTTGGCAGAGGACAGATGGTGTGGGAGGGGCCACGGAGCTTCATACCCTTTCTCAGGCATCTGCTCAGGGAATGAAAGTGGTAGGACATGGGGCGTCCGGGGGGCTCGGTCAGTTAAGCTCAGATCATGATCTTGCATTTGGTGAGTTTGAGCCCCATCTGGGGCTCTGTGCTGAGGGTGCAGAGACTGCTTGGGATTCTCTCCCTTCCTCTCTGCCACCCCCCTCCCCTGACTGCTCATGCTCTTTCTCTGTCTCTCTCTCATAATATATAAATGAACTTAAATTTTTTTATTTTAAAAGAAGTATCATAGCCTGGAAATACCTTTAAAAAAGTGGTAGGATATGATTTTCTTTCCTTTTTTTAAAATATGATTTTCTTTTTAATTAATTTTTTTTTCAACGTTTATTTTTGGGACAGAGAGAGACAGAGCATGAACGGGGGAGGGGCAGAGAGAGAGGGAGACACAGAATCGGAAACAGGCTCCAGGCTCTGAGCCATCAGCCCAGAGCCTGACACAGGGCCTGAACTCACGGACCGCGAGATCGTGACCTGGCTGAAGTCGGACGCCCAACCGACTGCGCCACCCAGGCGCCCCTAAAATATGATTTTCTTAATCCAACTGCAACATGTACTTTAAAGGAGAAGAAATGATGCCAAGATGCTGGCATTGCATTTCTGTCAGATTTTGTATGGTGCTGGGAGGCTCCGAATTTCCCCAATTCTTCAGATGTTTTTTAGTGAGAAGTTGAGAGAGGGCAGGGGACTACTAGGAAGCCATTGTTTTTCACCAGACATCTGGGTTCTTCTTTCTACAACAGCCTCTTAATTTAAGGAATAATTACATACAGAAAAATGTACAGGTGTTAAGCATATAGTTGGTGAGTTTTAACAAAGGTATACCCATGTATGACCAACACCCCAATCAAGTTAGAAAGTACATTCCCCTGTATCCCTTCCCATGCCCTATCAGAGGCAACCCTTAGCCCAAATTATATCCCCAGGAGATGATTTTGCCTGTTCTTGAACTTCATATGAATGAAATCATACTACAGGTACTCTCTTATATCTGACTTCTTTCACTCAACATGGTACTTTTGAGATTTATCTGGGTTGCTGGGTGCATCAGTAGCTCACTTCTTTGTATTAATGAAGAGTATACTAATGTATAAATACAATGCAACTTGTTTATCCATTTTCTGAGCAAGTTTCTTCTTTTTGGTGACCAGCCTTGTTTCTGAGCTGGAGCAAGTCTTTGCGTGGCACTTATGGAGTTTCTTTTACTACGTGGAGTTGAAGGGTAAAAATCTAGGCTTTTTAAAAGACCAGCATAATTTACACACATGCTATAAATGAAAACCAGATGTAATACATGCTCATTTCGGTTTAGACTATTCCTGCAACCCAGAGGAAGTGAACTAAAAGCCTGTGACAATAACCTACATGTGGGGTAACTCAAGTCCAAATCAGGTTTTTGTGTCTTTGTTGTTGTTGTTGTTTTTCCTGTGAGAGGAAAGAGGGAGGGCCAGGCAGGATAAATATTTCGCAGGAAGACTCAAAAGGGCTTTGTGTCAGATTAGAGGTATGGGATGAAGGAGCAGGATGAGACAAGTCCTGTTTCAAGGTGGTCATCTCCCTGTTGAGTCCCTCTTCTCTTTATAGCTTGGGCCAATCAGTCCCTCTGCAGGCTCTGTCCTATTAGGGAATTTAAGAAGCCATGGTTCAGTGGCTCAGCCTGCCCTCCAGGCCCACTTGTACCTTTCATCCTGCTCCTGGTGGCTAAAACCATGGCGTTTTTTTCCAGGCATAGTGACATCGTGGAAAGAACACTGAATTTGGAACCATGTGGACCTAATACCTTTAAAACAAGTAACCACTAAACATAATCAAAGAAACTATCTCTATAAATAGTTGGGAATTCTAGGCCACTGAAAGGGAATGGCCTCCAGAGACTGGCTTCCTCCTAGAACCTTAAAGTCCATTAGACCAGAAGTACTGTCATTCTGGGATAGCTGGGTGATGGGGAATTATTTCAGCTTAATGACAACAAAATATGTCATTTGAGTTGCAGTGGGAAGAACTGTGCTCCAAGAGTAAAGATATCCAGATCCTGGTCATGGTTTTACTGTGTAATTTAAGTTCCTTCCCCTCTCTGTGTCTCCCATTAAATGGAACAGGCCTGCATGATCTTTGAGATGCTTCCATCTCTGACATGCTAGAATATAATGCTAGAGGTTATCATGATGTGATATCTGTACAGGATTTGCTAGTGGCATCTTTATATCTAAGACAAGATACATTTGTTCCCCTTGATACTTAATATCCAGAAGTGATAAGTCAAGTGTATTCCAGGAAAAGGATACTGAGTTGTGTTTCAGTAGTACTATTGGTACAATCTCAATTCTGGTTGCTGTTAATATTGGGATAAGGGTGTATCAGTGATATTTTGTGAATATAGGACATGTTATATGGATATCAATGAATAGGATCTCAAAGATCATATACTTCAAATTCTAAGAAGACCCAAACATGAACCTTGGTGCCAAAGAATTCACCTCCTCCTGAGATGCTTCATTCCATTTTCATATTGCTCAAATCATTAGGAAACTGTTCATCAGGTTGAACTGAAATCTTGATTTCACATAACTATCAGTCCTAGCTTTGCTCTCTGGGGCTACAAACTATACCCGTGTTCTTTCTGGCCAAGATTGCAAACTGCTGAAATGTTGGGCAATGTCTTGTCGGCTCTTCATCAACATTTAAAAACATCGCAATTAGTTTCCAATGTTAAAACATCATGAGATTCTGGCTTCTCTTGAAAGATCAAAAAAATCTGTATCATTTCCTCCCCAATATGATTTTTCTCTTTTTTATTAACAATTCAGTTTTGTTTCAGTCCCTATCCTCTCTGCTTCAGCCCACGTGCTTTGGGAGAGATTGATCCCAGCCCTGGTCTATAACATGGCGTGCAAACTAGTCCTACTTCATCAGCATAGTCCCACCTCTTGTCACCTTTGTTGATTCAGAAGCTGGCACTGTCTTAGACTGGGGTCCCTGGGAACAGAATCCAAGATGGAGAATTAGCACACACAGGTTTATTGAGGAGAGTACTCAGGACAGACACCTGTGGGGACATGAAGAGACCAGAGTGGGCGTGAGAAGCTGACCAGCTAACTGCAGTGTAGTTGCAACCAAGGCCTCAGCTGATCCCACCAGGAGCTTGAGAATGGGGATGGCCTTTCAGAATTGTCCCAAATTGAAGTACAGGAGCCAGGCATTTGTATTCCTACATCAACCAGTTGCTGGCCTCAGGCTGCACCCGGGAAGAGGTAAAACTTTGTAAAACCTTGGGGGAAGTGGCTTTTTGAGACCTGAGACTGACTGCCAGAATATTCCTAGCAGCTATGCCTGCCCTGAAGAGGGGAACTGAGGAGACCTCCCCAGTATCCACTACAGGCACATGACCCAATCTAGACCAACAGAGGTTTGTTAAGGAGGCTTCCAGAAATGACTTTCACCTGTCTGGATATGGGTGAGGAGCTTGTGGACTGTTGGCAGCCAACTCACATGGAAGTCAGCATTGATGACATTGGTGTTCGGCTGAATCAAACCAACCTGGAAGCTTGAGTCACCCTGGACTTCTGGTGGAAGCTTCATTGTTAAGATAGTTTTGGGGCTGTGTTTTGATTACTTACAAATTAACATACTTTGATCCATACTGTCAGCCTGGAGCTGGATTCCTGGCAGTAACCTGATAAGTAGGAGCTGCCTCCCTTTCAGATGGGCCACTTGGCTTCCAGTTGACTGGTGCACACCTGGTTTTTAGGGGTGGCATTGGACAGCTAAACCCTAATCTTCTAATACTAGGAACTCAATATATAATGTCTAAAGTGGGAAAACCAAGGTAAAGCAACAGAAACATGTTTATAAACATGGAGGTAAAAATCAGAAGCTGAGTTGGCGGTAGTTGCCTCTGGGAAGATCTATCAGGGTGATGTGGGATAAAGAGATACAGCTGGTTTTTGTGGGAAGCCTTGTGCTCTTTGGTTGGAGACTCTGAGTATCCCCTGTAGAGCATGCATGCTCTGGAGCATCTTGTGCTGCTCTGTGGCTCTCCCATCTCTTAGTTCTCCTGCCTTCCCCTCGCCTTTCTCCTGGGTAGGGGGTTTCCTTAGTGCTGGTTGAATAATTGTCTTAAGCTACCATCTCTCTCGGTTAACTTATTCACTCTCTCCGCTTCTGGGAGACCTCTTTCCCCGCTCCTGATCTCCCCGCTTCAGCTCCAGGACCATGTTTCTTCCACAGGACCGCCTGGGAGCACCCCTGCCCTATCTCTAACTTGCACAGAGAGATAGCCAAGGTCCCTCCCAGCTCTAACACTCTGTGAAGTCTAAAAACTATATACAAACATTTAACAAGTCATAAGAATAGAACTCTTTTATTTACCTAATATTCTTAGCCAGTTTTTCTTTTGCCAGAATAGGCATTTATTGAGCACCAACCATGTGCCAAGCTATAATGTGGTTTTACTGTCACGCGACTTTGCTGTTTTAACATCTTGTGCCCCAAAGTTTTTGTTTCCTCAGGTGAACCATCTATAAAATGTATGTATATCAAGTTATAAGGATTAAATGAGTCAATGTTTGTAAAGCCCTTTTAAAAATACTTAAGGGGCACCTGGGTGGCTCAGTCAGTTGAGCATCTGACTCTGGATTTCCACTCAGGTCATGATCTCACAGTTTGTGGGTTCAAGCCCTGCATCAGACTCTGTGCAGAGCCTGCGTAGGATTCTCTCTCTCTCCCTCTCTCTCTGCTTCTCCCCTGTTTGCACACGTGCTCTCTCTCTCTCAAAATAAATGAATAAAAAAACTTTAAGTACTTAATATAAAGTTATTAATTGGTACCACATTTGGAGAGCTGTGTGTGTGTGTCTGTGTGTGTACTGGGATTTTGGGGTAATGAGAAATATTCCCGCTCTTAAGAGTCACCTTTTAGGAGAGACAGATACATTAACAACAAAAAAAATGATTTATTGTGAGTAACTGTGATACAATTCCTTGCATCAGGAATATGATATAAGGAATATCACCAAAGTACTATAAGAACCCAGACTGGGGGAAAGGGGCCAATTCTTCCTGGGGTAGGGTTGGGGCTGGAGGCCCAGGAACATTTCACCAAGGGAGTGTCATTTTAAGATGGGCTTCAAAGAATAAGTAGTAGCTTTCCAGGCTGACAGAAAGGATAAGGCAAAAGGATAAAGCATTAGGCAAAGTCCAAAGAAATGGTTTTAAATAGCCTCGCTTGTCCAGGAAATAAGAAAAATGTTTCCTAACTATAAGAATTATAGCTATTGAAAGGGCCTCACAAACAGGAGAACTTCCATGACTAGAAAACCCTCAAGAAGCTTAAAAATTCTGCATAGGAAGAATTTCTTATGCGGGACAATCTGCAAACTTTCTCCCTCTCTCGTTTTTTGTTTTTTTTTTAATGTTGTAAAATTCACGTAACTTAAAACTCACCATTTTAACTATTTAAAAAAAATTTATGTTTATTTATTTTTGAGAAAGAGAGAGAAAGAGACACAGTGTGAGCAGGGGAGGGGCAGAGAAAGAGGGAGACACAGAATCTGAAGCAGGCTCCAGGCTCTGAGCTGTCAGCACAGAGCCCAACACGGGTCTCCAACCCATGAACTGTGAGATCATGACCTGAGCCGAAGTCAGATGTCTAACCGACTGAGCCACCCAGGCACTCCCGGTTTTAACTATTTTAAAGTATACAATTCTGTGACATTTCGGAAATTCACAACCACCACTACCTAGTTCCAGAACAGTTTCCTCACCCCAAAAGGAAACTCTGTACCCATCAAGCAATCGCTCTCCCTTGTGGCCTCCCCTGATCTCTGGCAATGGCTTATCTGTGTTCTGTCTCTATAGATTTGCCTGTTTGGGACATTTCATATAAGTTGAATCATACAGTATGTAGTTGTTCAATACTGTGAGAAAGACAAATAACACCTTAATATTATTATACAAACAATTTGGTCTTATGGACCTCCTGAAAGAGCAGCAGGATCCCTGAGAGGTCTGCAGATGAGACGTTGAGAACTGCTAGTCTAGGTCATGCAAGGCACGGGGTACCAGGTCCCCAGTACAGCTTCTAACCTAGCACAAGGTGATTATCATGGCCCCATGTCCAACCTGAGGCCCGCCCTCTCCCAGCTTCTCATCACCCTTGTAAACCCTGCCAGCCGTTTTCTGCAGAGTTGAGATTAGCAATATAGCAATGGGTTCACATCTAAACTGTTCAAACGAACCAAGCAACCAAATGGGGACACATTTTTATTAGTAATAAGTCAAACTGGTGCAGCCACTCTGGAAAACAGTATGGAGGCTTCCTCAAAAAATTAAAAATAGAACTGCTCTACAACCCAGCAATTGCACTACTAGGTATTTATACAAAGGATACAGGTATGCTGTTTTGAAGGGACACATGCATCTCAATGTTTATAGCAGCGCTATCACCAATAGCCAAAGTATGGAAAGAGCCCAAATGTCCATCGATGGATGAATGGATAAAAAAGATGTGGTGGGGCGCCTGGGTGGCTCAGTCAGTTGAGCATCCAACTCCGGCTCAGGTCATGATCTTGCAGTCCGTGGGTTCGAGCCCTATGTCGGGCTCTGTGCCAACAGCTCGGAGCCTGGAGCCTGTTTCAGATTCTGTATCTCCCTCTCTCTCTGACCCTCCCCTGTTCATACTCTGTCTCTCTCTGTCTCAAAAAAATAAATAAACATTGAGAAAAAATTTTAAAAAAAAGATGTGGTATGTATATATATATATATATATATATATACATACAATGTATATATATATATATACATACAATGTGTGTATATATATATATATATACACACACATACAATGGAGTATTACTCGGCAATCAAAAAGAATGAAATCTTGCCATTTGCAACTACGTGGATGGAACTGGAGGGTATTATGCTAAGTGAAATTAGTCAGAGAAAGACAAAAATCATATGACTTCACTCATATGAGGACTTTAAGAGACAAAACAGATGAACATAAGGGAAGGGAAACAAAAATAATATAAAAACAGGGAGGGGGACAAAACAGAAGAGACTCATAAATATGGAGAACAAACTGAGGGTTACTGGAGGGGTTGTGGGAGGGGGGATGGGCTAAATGGGTAAGGGGCACTAAGGAATCTACTCCTGAAATTGTTGCACTACATGCTAACTAACCTGGATGTAAATTAAAAAAAAATAATAATTAAATTAAAAAAATTAAAAAAATTAAAATCTGAATGTGGTTAAAAAGAAACCAAGAACAACAAAAAACACAAGTGTACTGCATCCTTACTTCCAATAAAATTCTGATCACTTCCTGCCACTATCATTACAGTTTATAATCACAGTAATTACCTTTTACCTGTGAGGAGAGCCGTCATGTATTTTTGAATATCAAGCAGCAGCCATGCTATAAATTGCTAGCCCCTTTCTCTTCTAATGATCACGGCTGATTTTATTCTTCAAGTATTCTCAGAGTAATTAGCATGCTTATTATACAGCATATTCAAATGTTAATGTGCATGCCGTACTGACGCTATTGTGAGACCCATTTTGCTCAGGAGCTAAAATTATGTTGCCATTCTGCTTGGTGCTAGAGGTTCTGTGCTTGAAACCTGTTTTCCACATGCAAGGAGCCAAGGTTATTTAATTAGAATGCTGAGCTAGAATGAGAAGAATCTGACACTTAATATAGAACCTGCAAGCTAAACGGGGTCAGCAAGTATAGGGCCTACACATTTGAATGAGCCATCCATCACGATAGAGACAATCCATATTTGAGCAGACTGGCTTTGGGGCATGTTTAACATTGTTCCTCCAGGGTCTCTACCAGACTCTGCCTCTGTAGATTAAACTGCCAAAAATCACAGTTCAATTGGAAATATTTTCCTCCCACTGAGCTGAAGTCCGCTTGAATTTTCACTCATTTGTTTTTTGCTCTGCCCTCTGGAGCCCCTTAAAGCATGTCTGCTCTCTGTTCTGTTACTGCCCTGCAGAGACTGAGGACAGTGACCCTGTCCCTATGGTCTGCTCTCCTAAGGCTCAGTTGTTCCAGTTCATATATGATAGGTTTCCTGTCCCTTGACCACTGTGGCTAGTTTATCAATGTCCCTCCCCTTCCCCCACCTTTTTAAAAGTGCGAGCTCAGAACCTGAAACAATGATCCAGGTGTGGTCTGATCGGTATGGAAATGAGCAGATCTCTCTTGGATAAGAACTTGCTTGTTGGATAGGATTCTATAGTACTTTCCCAGAGTATATTACCTTTCTTGGTATCCAACACTGATTAATGATCAGCAAAAAAAACACGAAGCTTTCTAAACTGTGCATTGGTACATAGGTAATTAGCCATTTAGACCCAAACACAGGATCTGGAATTTGTCATCATTACATTTCGTCTTGTTAAATTTGGCCAAATGCTTTGGCCTATCAAGAGCCTTTTTTTGTACTCTGAATCCATCCTTTTCATCCACAAATGTAATCAATCTATTGATACTGCTATCTTTATACAAATCAAAGTTAAAAATGGCCAACAGAAAAGGCCTCAGGATGGAGCCCTTTACCTGTTACCAGAGACCTCAAATCCAAGTATTTATTCAAAGTATTTATTGTTATAACCCTCCCTCCCCACCCTCCATTTTTTCCAACTGTCCCAATCCTCTAACTCAGGTTGTCAGGGAGGGAAAACATCCAAGGATATTCCAGGTTACCAACTGGCTAAAGTGGCGGAGAAAAGAAACCAAGGAAAAGGAGTGAATAAGGCCTGTTGAAGGGCCCAATGTGTCAAGATAGGATTCTCTGAATCCTACTTTATCTAGGTATCTGTTGTGATGAGAGAGAAAATCAATAACCAGGAAACAGAACCAATGTTGGAAGCTGGACGATAGCCAATTAGTACATCAAACTGGAAGGACTAGGCAGACGAGAACAGGGACAGGGGAGGGTCACAAGGAGAATGAAGCAAAGAATGAGCATGTAAAACAGAATCTGGGCATGCCAAATGTACTCCAGAGCTGTGCTGTCCAATATGATAGCCACTAGCTAGAGTGGCTATTTACATTTAAAGTAATACAAATTACATTAAAAAGTCAGTTCCTCAATCATATTAGTCACATATCAAGTGCTCAATAGCCACATGCAACTAGTGGTCACCCTATTGGATAGTACGGAAGAACATTTCCATCACTGCAGAAAGTTCTATTGGACAGCCCACCTTCAGAGCACTCTAGGTGCCAGACCGGGTAAGATATCATTTTAGTGCATTTGTTTTTCCTTTGCTTTCCTCCAAGACCCAGCTCAAATATCAATTCTTTTGGGAATTTGCCCCATGCTTGGTCTGTAACTGTATGCTATAGGCAGCAGAGTATTCCGAGCTGTACAGTTCTTAGTGATAATGCATGAATCCAGATAGGACTTAGCAAGGAGATCTTAGCACAGCTATTTGCCAATCCTTAACCAAAATGTGGCCTTTTTCTATTTGGGGAAGACATCCTCCTTGACAAAGCAATTGGTTTTGGGACTAAGACATGTGGAGCATGAGAGAAGAAGGAAGGAAATACTGGCTCTGTCAGCCAAATCTGCTGACCCCACCTCTGCAGCTTTAAAAATCATTTGTAAAAAAGAGCTTTTGACCTCTTGTCCACAAACATTCCATAGGCCATCTTGACTGGGCAGTCAAGAAGTTGGAAGTCAAGTTGATGCAAGATATCTTGTCATCTTACCTGTGGGCCCTCACTAAAATTTCAGTCTGCCTTCTTTCTCTTTTAATTTCCTGTGCCAGAAGCTCTTAGACCTTCTCATAATAAGATCTATCAACTCTACCCCCTAAATCTCTCTAGAATCCATCCCCTCCTGCAATACTCTCAGTTAATTTATCTTCCCTCTCTTTCCCCACCCAGCCCTTACACTGCGACCTAACTGCTCTAAGAACCTTACCTGACCACGACATTCTCCTCCCTAAAATCCTTCGGTGCTTCCCATGACATCATACAGGCCTGCTGCTTGGGCCCCCACTACCTTTCTGGTTTCAAGTCTTTTCACTCCCTGGTGTGCATCACACCACACACTCCAGCCTCCCTGTTACCCAGAACCAAGCTGTCCTCCCACATCTCTGCCTTTGTACTTGCAGCTCCCGCTGTCTGAAATCCCCACCCCACCCCCTTTCCCCTGGGGAATTTCTACACCCCTGTGAAGGTTCCCTTTAAATCTCTTCTCTTCTGAGAAGTCAACCCAGAGCCCTCAGCCTGACTTAAGAAGTGATCCAGCAGCTATGCCTGAACACCATCCGGGCTTTGGTCATAACACATCCTGTGTTTGACACTCATGAGTCTGTTTCTCCCACTAAACTGTGAGGTCTTAGGGGAAGGCAGCACGTCTGACTCATCTCGTATCCCCCCCACCCCCCGTGGCAAGCACAGGACCTGACTCATAACAAACACTTACTAAATGCCTGTTAAAATGAACAACAGTCTGTGCCATTATGAGGTTCCACTGTGACTGAAAACTGAGGACTAGGAGGAACCTCTCTCTGTGTGGGTTGCTACTGCTGGGCTCATTAAGGTTCACCCATGCTGATAGAGGCCTGTGGACAGGTGGTCCTTGTCAAGAATGTGGGGAGGAGCAAGAAGATGGCTGTTCCTGCCAAAAGTCCCTGTGCATGCTGGCCCTTCCTCTGCAGGCGGCAGGCACTGCATGGGCATAAGCCCATTCCTTGTTTGTCATGAAAAAGCACAGGATCCCTTGGTGAACGCTCTTGTAGGGACCCATCTGTGGGTAACTCCATAAAAAGAATTATGGGCAAGGGTGAGGAACCCTCTCGTAGAATGGAGAGGGATGAAACACTGCTACTCTTGTACAGCATGGGGCATGTCGCTGGTGAGAGAATATAGAGGTAATAGCAACACTCTTTATGTTTTAAAAAGTACACCATACCTTATGGTTACCAAGACACTTCCACTTCTGTTGTCTTCTTTAGCGTGTTATCCATGCTGAGGGGCAGGCAGGAGAGATCTGGGGTTGTTATTTATAGATGCAGAAACAAATAGCCAGAGAGGTCACAGTTTTGAGCAAAAGCCCACAAAAATGAAGTGACTTTCCCAGGGTCATGAAGTAATAATCAGAACTATAACAAATGGGGGTTACTTAAAAAGTCTCTGCTGGGTTTTCTTTAGCAAACTGTTTAAAATCAGAAACATTTTCTAGTAAACTAAGTCTGTAGAGGGCTCTCAGGTGTCTCTTGGGAAATGTGACCAGATGAAATTAAAGGTTTCTTCCAGCGATAAGATTCTATGAAATTTAGTGTTTACTGTGTCCCAGGTTCATATAACTCCATAAAGTACAATTACAAGCTTGCTTGTAATTCCCCAAGTAACTATCCCTCCTGCCCAGCCTGGCATCCCTGTCTGACTTAAGAAGTCTCACGCCCAGTACTTATTTATTCCACCACCTGGTCATCAATCTCTTCTTTCCACTCCTTCTACTCCCTACAACATGGCAACTCTATTACTTGATCAATGGTTCACTTCCTCTGTCAGCGATAACTGGGATTTAGAGCCAGAGGCATGATTTCTATATAAGACTAGAAAGCAGAACTGTCATCATGTATTATTGAGATCTTAATTTAATTCCCATTAAAGGGGAATTAAATCGCCTGGATTAGTGAAGGTTCACTCTATTCTTTCCTCTCAGAGAGATGACTAAATCCATTTCGGTGCCATATTTGGTTGTGGGATATGGGAATGCATGTTTCCATAAGTCAGAGTAGGTGTGTGGTTTTCTAGAAAGGAAAGTCTGCCTTCACTGGATGGACCGATGAAGTTATTTAAGTTCTGTCTGACAGGATTCTCCCCAGTCTCCTTGCATGAGAATGAAGTATTGTACACCCATCTGAACTGGGTGAAAACAGAAGCTAATAGCAGTTCTGTGGAAATAGATACTCTATTTATCTTCTGATCCAAGAGTCCAGGCTCTATCCACTGCACCACACGCCATTCAGGGTGGTAGTTGCTCCTTCAAGTTAATGTTTACTGAGAAGTGAAGTGCAGTGTCCAATTATAATGATAAAGGCCATATCAATAATAACATATAACCTCCTATTTCTGTTTTCATCATGAAGCCTAAGGCCCTTCAGATAGAAGAATTATGGGCAATTCTGGGTGTTACTGGCAGTCTTTGAGGATGGCTATTCTGTCTGGGTTTGTTTTAATTTCTCTCTTGATTACCAAGAACAATCTTGCACTCACATATAAGAATAAGATGTGCTTCCTGCCGATGGGGGCTTGGGGGATCCACTACCAAGTGCTGGGCCAGGCCTGCCATGTCTCCTGTTGCAGTGGAGTGTCAGACATTGTTATGTGACTCCCACACAGGTGTCTATCATGGCTGAGCAGGGCTGGCTTCCTTAAAATGAGATGAGTGTACTAACAATAAAGAGTGGCAATACAACACATAAAGAAGCACAAAGGAAGTCTTCATCCTCACGTTGAACTTGCCCAGGATATATGCTGATAAAATCAGATCTGAGCATATCCTGAACTCCATCTGTTAAAGGCGTTCACAGCCACTTAGGAGAATGCCAGGCAAGAAAGACCTGGCAATACATTTTCTGCCTTCCAGAGTAACTCCTTCTTTTCCTTCCCCAACCTGGCTAAAATACAACCAAAGTGATACACACACACACACACACACACACACACACCACACACACGTGTATGTGCACACACACACATACACAAAAGGCAAAACAAAAAACCCCAAACACAAAAAACCTAACATTTGTTGAGCAGATTGTGACAGAATATCAATTAGCCAAGTGTTTGGTATGCAAACATCCCCAGTGCTCACTCACCCAGAGGAGGACTTGGAGGGAGGGGAAAAGAGAGTGTCAAAAGAATGAGGGAGCCAGGCAGGCTCCGCCAGGGAGAGTGCTGGAGCCAAAGCTCTGACTTAATTGGCAGGTGAGAATGGTGCAGTTGCCATCTCTGTCCACCTAGTGGCAGCACCTCTAGCCAAAGTCACCTCTACCTCAATTGGTTCCGGTAATGACTACTGGAGGCTTACCTGTGCTAGGCCCTAAGGCAGGCACTGGAGGTGGGACCATTTGGAAGGCTGCAATTCATCACCAGTGGTCCCTTTTAGGTAGGGACTCATCTAGGTTATTCCAACTCTAAACTCCAAGTCTAGGGGACAGAATCTACTGGAAGCAGGGAGTTGAAATTTCCAAATAAATGGAACTAAAGCATCATGTTAGCTTCTAGTATGTATTCTATGCCAGAGTAGCTAAAACTCAAGAGGATGAAGAAACAGCAAAAATAGGAGAGGCTACTGTTCAACTAGACACACCAACAAAAGTAGCCGATACGAATAATAGTGGGTCAGTAGCAGGCCAGGGAGTGAGGTGAGTCTTGCTCTCTTCCTTCGGAGTTATAAACCAGCCACTGCAAAGGGAAGTTTCACTTTAGGATAGATTTGGACATAATCTAGAAGTTCCATGAAATGAAAAGAGTTCACTGATTAATTACACAGGCCAGCATTTCCCAAGATGTGGTATACATTCCACTGGGGAAGAGCAGATAATTTAGATGAAACATCTTTTATTTTAATAGTTTGGTATTTATTTTAATGTGCCTTAGATGAAATATAATTTATTATGCCACAAGCCTGTGATTGGTTTTCTGTTCATAATGGTGATATAAAATTTCCATTTGATATTTTTTAGTAAAAATGAGTGTATCTGAAGAAAAATTTTAAGTAAGTAATAATATAGAGGACATTATTACAAGAATGTGGCAAAAATCACAAATAGGGAATGTCAACAATTGTAAAGTTTGGGAAATACTCATTAAGCCAGGGAATTAAATAGACTGATTTATCGACAGGAGAGTTTAGAATACCAGACAAGTGAAGGGAAAACGGTAGAACTCTTGAAGGATCCAGATTCCAGTTCCAACCGTCACTAAGCCTGTGTGACATAGGTCTCCCTCTGGATCTCCATTTCCTTATCCAGAAAATGACTCTATTGTTTTGCTCAGCCTTATTATCTAGCTGTTCTATTTCACTTACTACTAGTGAGATTATGAACAATCATAATATCAGCCAGAGCATTAAGGTTGGCTGTGAGCTGAATGCTTTCCATAATTCATCATTTAAAATTTCCATAATAGTCATGAGAGGTAGGTGTTATGATGCCCATTCCATGTATGAGGGGATTGAAGCTGGAAGATTTTAAGTAACTTTCCCAAGGTTGTACACAACTTGACTGGAATGAACATAGATCAGACTCCAGAGCCTGTGGTTGTGGCTCCCAGCCTTGCTGTGTCACAATAGTTAATTTCTATTCACTCTTCAAAACTAAGCTCAAGGTCATCAATTGCAGGAAGACTTCTTTGACCCTCTCTCTCCATCATGGCTAGCGTTCCTCATCTGTGTTCCCTTACTTTTCTGTGTATGCTGTTTTTTTAGATTTGCCTTTGTAGGAGAGCCTGGGTGCTCAGTCGGTTGAGCATCCGACTTCAGCTCAGGTCATGATCTCACAGTCTGTCAGTTTGAGCCCCACATTGGGCTCTGTGCTGACAGCTCAGAGCCTGGAGCCTGCTTTGGATTCTGTGCCTCCCTCTCTCTGCCCCTCCCCTGCTCAGGCTCTGTCTATCTCTCTCTCTCTGTCAAAAATAAATAAACATTAAAAAAATTTTAGATTTGCCTCTGTATCCCTGACACCCTGCATTGTTTGGGGCAGAATGGTCAACAAATGGCAAAAAGAGGGAAAGCATGAGGGAGAGGGAAAAGTGGAAGACAGAAGAGAGAGGGGATTGGAAAAGAAAATAATATATATTGCTACTTTATTTTATTAAATGTGAAAGAAGTAAAATTGAGAGGTAGGAGAGCAAGAGGGTTAAATGTATGGTCTCCTAGATCCTACCCACCCAGCTGTGCCACTTACTAGGTGGGTGACTTATGGCACAGGATCAATGCCTGTGCTTCAGTTTCTTCATCTATAAAACAAGGATATCAATAGTTACTTACCTTAAAGGATGTTGTAGAGACTAAATTAATTATATATGAAGTGCTTAAAATGGTGCTTGGGATATAGTAAGCAAGTGTTCAATAAACATTGGCTATTATTATTATTATTACTATTATTATTGTGAAATGAATTATAAAGTGAAAGAAATCCCACAATACCATCACATACATACAAAACCTCTTCATTTCCCCAATTCTACTTGTTGACCAGTACAAATTCCTACCATGGCAGTTCTGAATAAGAATTACAGCCGTAGGGTACACGATATAATATCCTTATCTTTCCACTTCTGTGGCAGTAGAATTAGCACTCCTTTTCTACTCTCAGAACATTTGGAAATATCAATATTAAAATTACCACACTGTATTATAATTCAGATTTACTTGTTGTCTCTCGTCCTCAATCAGACTGAGTTTCTTGAGGGAAAGGACTTTTGTTCCATTCTTCTCTATGTCACCAATTCTTAGTGAAGAGGCTGGCAATAAATGTCCATTGTCTGTTTGCTGAATGAATATTGTAGCAAAGATGTATACATGTGAACAACAAAATTAAAAATATTATGTGATATTTATCATACAAAAGTTCAAATCAAGTGTGATTATAGCTCAGAAAGGAGAGATCACTTCTAGGTAGGAAAAGGTCGTAGAACAGAATGGTGAAATCTGAACTTTACAGACAGCCTACCTTGGTTTTGAGCCCTAACTCTGGCATTTATGAGCTTACATGATCTTGGGATATAACCTAATCTCTTCAAACCACTAATGTCCTTACCAGTGAAATGGGGATACTATGAGTTGGACAAATGAAATGAGATAATATATGTAAAATTTCAGGTACCTATTATAAAGTGACTAACATATCATCATCACCATCATCATCAAAGGCTTTGTGATGGAGGCACTCAGTACCTGGCATCAAAGTCTTTGTGATGGAGGCACTCAGGATCTGAATGGACACAGGGAGGAGCACTGAACAGTCAGGAGGTGTGAATAAAGGTACTGTGGGTGTTAGAACGAGCCACAGCCAAACAGGGAGGGCAAAGCACTGTTTAATCAGAACAGTGTGGGGGTATTTTCAGGAAAGGAATGGGAGGGAAGGTTGGGAAGTTGGTTTTAAAGGCCAGGCTGAAAAATTGAGTCTTTATCTTGCAAGTATTACTGACACTTTACAGTATTCTACAAAGAGTAGAACCGAGTACCAAGTGAGCCAGTACTGAGTCAGCCATAGGGGGAATGTTCTGGCTGTTAGTGCAGGACAGTCTGGGGAAGGTGAGGGAAAATGGAAGCAGATAAACCATTTAGGAAGCTTTTCCAGTACTTCCAATGAGAAGCTGAGGTTCCCCTCTGGGATGGTGGCATGGGGAAGGATAAAAGGGAATGAACATGTGGGACACTGGGAAGACGAAATTCACTGAACTGTGCCCAGCTGGAGGCTGTGTCCAGTGAGGAGGCAGAGGCCAAGACAATTGTGAAGGTTTACAGCTGGATGACCAGGAACGTGGCGCCACTACCCTAGCAGAAAGAAACCAGAGGAGACTGGTCTTAAGGGGAGGATAAATTTGCTTTTCGCTATGCTAAGTTTGAGGTGCAGTGGGATATTCCATAATGAATGGTATCCAAGAACACGTGAGCTTAGAACTCAGACTGATATTTATTTAGAAGATATCTGTACAGAGATAATAGCTAAAGGGATATGGTTGGATCAACCATCTAAGAAGGGTGGGAGTATACAGAGAAAAGATCAGGGAGTCATCCTTGGGAAATACCTCCTACATCTAGGGATGTGAAAGAGAAGCCTGGGAGCAAGGATGAGGAAGAGGGAGAAAGAGGAAGAACACACCGCCACAGATGCCAAGGGCAGGGCAGGTTTCCAGGAGAGTGCAAGTGCCAGGAGGAATCACGAGCTATAGGAGGTCAGAGAGAACTGTGGAGGGGCCACTAGGAAGTCACTGATGAGGCATGAGAGAACAATATGTGGAAAGAAAAACTAGACTGCAAGTGTGAAGGAATCTAAGATGTATGGGGGGGGGGAAGAGGTCAAGCTAGTATAGTATGAGTTTGGGAAGTTGGGGAAAGAAAGGATAGAGATGGAATGGGGGCTCAAGGTGGGAGCAGAATTATTCTTCCCCACATAAACCACCACTCACAGCTAATCCAGAGATGCTTATTTGTCTGTACATTTAGAAATAGAAAGAAGCCTTGGGGGAGGATGCCAGAGGAGGAACTTTGGAATAAACTAAATTGAAAGTCAGGTTACCGCCATTCTAAAGTCATAGACCGTGTTATCACTGTGAGTACAGCAGCATCTGTTTTAGCAGAGACAGAACTCATTTATCATGCATCAACAGACTGTGAGAGAAGGAAACCAGAAACTCTCCCTCCCCACTTAGGAAAACAAAGCTTGATCCACACTCTTTGAAAAGAATTCAAAAGCTTTGGAAAAGGATTTTAGCAAGGAAGGAACGCTAAGAGAAATAAATGCACAATATCTTCCCTTCCTTCATTTGTCTACCCAACCGCACTCTAGGAAAATGCCTAGGTGCACCATTAGAACACTCCAATAATACTATGCACACCACCCAAGTTTATAGCACTCCGATCTACACAGTGCTTTTCATTTTACAAGAAGCTCTCACGATCACTTTCATCCTCACAGAATCCCTGTGAGATTTTACTTTTTTTGTCTTACAAGTAAAGAAACCGAGGGTTAGAAAGAACTGAGCGATTTCCACCCCTACCCCCCAATTACACAGCCAGGAAATGGTACAGCTACATACCCTTTGCTCTTTCTTGTACACATTCTCAAATACCACTCACATGGTCCTCACAGCATGATGTTCTAGGTGTGGTATGACAAACCAAAGTGTAGCAGGACTTTGATCTACCCCTGGTGTGGGGGCTTTATAATTACATCAGTATAGCCGAAAACTACATGAGCTTTGGAGCACTTTTATCAGATCACGTTTTTGACTAGATAGTATCCTGTGCTCCCCTCTCACCCCCATCATCAGAGCCCCGGGGCAGAAGTTCTTAGCAATGTTTCCTTCCTCCCACACCTTCCCAGTTCAATCAGCTCTCTGAAATGCATGAACAAGGCCTCAATACTTAAACTTGCTCCAGGGGTGCCTGGGTGACTCAGTGGTTAAGCATCCAACTTTTGATGTTGGCTGGGTCATGATCTCACAGTTCATGAGTCGGAGCCCTGAGTCAGTTGGGCTTTACACTGGCGGCACAGAGATTCTCTGCTTGGGATTCTTTCTCTCTCTCCCTTTCTCTCTTCCCAGTCTTTAATTGTGCTCTCTCTCTCAAAATAAACATTAAAACACACACACACACACACACACACACACACACACACACACACACACAATAAACTTGCTCCAGAGTTAGGAGGCAGGAAAGCAATTCTCTCCCTCAATACCTGGTTTGATCTTGTGGGAAGAAGGCTGGACCAGGAGGCCGAAGGCCCAGGTTCCACACTTACACTGCCAGTCTAGCTCTGTGACCTTAAATCACTCGATACTTAGCACCAGTGTCTTGATCTGAAACATGAAGATCTGTTTTATGTCTGCCGCAAGGATCCGGTGAAACACTTGTGAAATAGGGCCCTGTGTGGAGTTTAATTTTCTGCTGTAGCTGACTTGACTTTCTTAATTTTTGAAAGAGGAGCTGTGCATCTTCATTGTGCACTGGGCCCTGCAAATTAGGTAGCTGGTCCTGCCTGTATGACCTTGACCAAGTAACAACCTCTCTGGGCTCCACAGTCTGTAATTGATTGAATTGAACTGTTAGGAAAGAGACAACCCTCAACCCTTCTTCTATTCTACTCGTTAGCAAAATTCACCACAATTGATTACCCCCTTCTTCTTGAAATGTTTTTTTCCCTGTGGCTTCTGGGATACTTTACTTTTCCGGTTTTCCTCTGCTTCTCTGGCTGCTCCTTCCCTGTTTTCTCCCTAATCTGTTAACATGTCCCAAACTAAACTCCAATCATCTTCTTCAAGCTTGCTCCTCCCAGCCTTCCTCATATATTCGTGGTAACTCTGTCTTCCAGCTGCTCAGACCAAAACTCTTAGTCTTTGACTGTCTCTCACTCCACCTCCAGTTTAGAAGCTACTCTAGAATCTGATCACTTCTTCACCACTCCCATCACAGTGCAAGGCTTCATCACCACTCACTGGGATGACTGCAAGACCCTTTTAACTGGTCTCCCTGCTTCCACCTCCTTTCCTGCTGCTAAGAGTCTATTCGCCACACAGTAGTCAGAATAATCCTTAAAAAATATAAATCAGATCATATCACTCTTCTCTTCAAAACCATCCCATGACTATCCATCTCAATCAGAGTAGAAATCCCTACATGGTGCAACAAACGTACCTCTCTGAAACTACTTCCTACCACCACCGACCATTTGCTGGTGTCCCTTTGCCTAGAATGCCCTCCCAGCTATCAGCCTGGCTGGCCCCTCACCTCTGTCAATTCTGTTCAACTGTCACCCTTTCTGTTAAGCCCTCCCTAATCACCCTATTTAGTTAGTTAGTTAGTTAGTTAGTTAGTTAGTTATTTTAAAGTTTATTTATTTGAGAGAGAGAGGGCAGGGCGGGGAGAGGCAGAGAGAGAGAGAGGGAAAGAGCGAATCCTGAGCAGGCTCCTCACTGTCAGCACAGAGCCCGACACGAGGCTCGGACTCATGAACCGAACCATGAGATCATGACCTGAGCCAAAATCAAGAGTCAGATGCTTAACTGACTGAGCCACCTAAGCGCCCCTCACCCTATTTCAATAGCAACCAGCATCAACTTTCCCCCTAATTCCTCAGCCTGCTGTTCCCTGCTCAGTTTTCTCCAAAACACTTATCACCATCTGATATATTATATATGTATATATTTTAAATTTGCTTAGTGATTATCTCTCCCCACTAGACTGTAGGCTCTGTAAGGGCAGGAACTTTTGTCTTTTAGCTGCCATATCTCCAATACATAGGACAGTGCCAGTGAATGACAGTAGGCAGAGTTCCAGAACAGATGATGGGATTACTATTATTAAGTCACAGCCACGTCAAGTCCTCTGAGTGTATAAAGTGCCTTCACAGGCTTCCCGCCCTGCATACAAGAGTGTGGACATTTATGGGGAACCACTGTGGCAGCCTCCCACTGGATTAAACTGTGGGGATGGAAAGGTGAATCAGGAGAGGTAACTACCCCCTAAGAGTTTGTGGCTTAAAAAGAGGTTTTGTGTATATATGCAAGTAACTATAGAACAAGGCAGCATTTGTTTAAAAATATCCACCCTTTAATTTAATGGTTAACATCTCACATTCTGGTAATGACTCCAGAGTTTTCCATAGGGAGAAGGGACAATGAACTATGGCTTGTGAACTTACTATGTGGCTACTTCTGTGTCCCAAACAAGTTCCTGCTCTGGCCTGCTTATCACATCAAAGACACCTTGCCTGGCTTCCAATCTACTTTGCTTTGAAGTCTTTCCACTATCCTCCCCCACCCAAAATTGGCTCTATTTACTGTTAACTCAAGTCCCCACCCTCTTATAGTCCCTCCACACTCTGCTCCCAGATACAGGGAACAGGCAGGGGTGAAATCAACTTAGGAAGGTTGCAACAGGGTAGACAGTCTATTAGCTCTTTGCAATCAAGATGTGGATATATATACCTCAAGTGTACGGTGTACAGAATCCAGGAACTACATCTGTCAGTCTTTGCATCCTGACATTGTTGCTCAACATGTGCACAATATGAGGCGTTCCCTAAGGTTTGCTGAATCATTGAACTGAATGTAATAAGCCCTGAGTAAGGATAAATTTTTTTAATTTTTTAAATCTTTATTTTTGAGAGAGAGAGAGAGAGAGAGAGAGCGTGAGCAGGAGAAGGGCAGAGAAAGAGGGAGACCCAGAATCTGAAGCAGGTTCCAGGCTCTGAGCTGTCAACACAGAGTCCGGAGTGGGGTTTGAACTCACGGACCGTGAGATCATGACCTGAGTCAAAATCGGGTGCTTAACCAACTGAGCCACCCAGACGCCCCAAGAGTAAAGATAATTCTAATTAAGAAGTACCTCTGCATCTTCTGTAAGGTACCCCAGAGATAGTTTATAAGGTTATTTTATTGAGGTATCATAAGAAGCAACCTGTAAGAATGAAAGCATCTCAAATAAAGGGATCAATATTTAAAATGCCAGTTTAGGGGCGCCTGGATGGCTTAGTTAAGCATCTGACTTTGGCTGAGGTCATGATCTCTCAGTTGGTGCCTTCGAGCCCCGCATCAGGCTCTGTGCTGACAGCTTGGAGCCTGGAGCCTGTTTCAGATTCTGTGTCTCCCTCTCTCTGCTCCTCCCCTGCTCTCTCTCTCTCTCAAAAATAAATAAACATTAAAAAAAATTTAATGCCGGGGCGCCTGGGTGGCGCAGTCGGTTAAGCGTCCGACTTCAGCCAGGTCACGATCTCGCGGTCTGGGAGTTCGAGCCCCGCGTCGGGCTCTGGGCTGATGGCTCAGAGCCTGGAGCCTGTTTCTGATTCTGTGTCTCCCTCTCTCTCTGCCCCTCCCCCGTTCATGCTCTGTCTCTCTCTGTCCCAAAAATAAATAAACGTTGAAAAAAAAAAATTAAAAAAAAAAATTTAATGCCAGTTTAAATGATAAAACACTACTATTTTATAATTTTCAAAATTACTTTAATTTGTATTTGATTTCTTTAAACCCTGTATCTGAAAATCCAAAAGTTATGGAGAGACGAATTACAGACAACACCTTCCATTCCCTCTAGGAATCCTTTGAATAGAGACTCCCTGAGGTTATCAGAGATTTTAGATCTTTTCTTATGGGAAAGGCTGGAGAACTGAGAAACTCAAAAGTGTTAGGATATGGTGACTGAAAACCACATTAAGTTTGAGTGCTGGGTACGTGGGTGTTTGTTATATAATTCTCAATACTTAACAGTGTGTTTGAAAAGCTCACTTCTCTCATACGTTCACACTACACATACATTTTCATACCCAGCCAAGATCAAACCTGAAAAGATGACCTGTCTTATAATCAGTGAGAGGTGCTGTCAGCACAATGTAAGACAATTTGGGGCAGGCAAATCATTCCTCTCCTTGACTCTCAATTTATCTATATATAAAGTGGGGGGAAGGAACTAGATGGTTTTGGGCCCCTTCCACTTCTTTTTTTAATGTTTATTTTTGAGAGAGAGAGAGAGAGAGAGAGAGAGAGAGAGAGAGACAGGGTGAGCAGGGGAGGGGCAGGGAGAGGGAGACACAGAATCCAAAGCAGGCTTCAGGTTCTGAGCTGTCAGCACAGAGCCTGACGCCGGGCTCGAACTCACGAACCGTGAGATCCTGACCTGAGCTGAAGTTGGATGCCCAACCGACTGAGCCACAGGTCCCCCGAGGGCCCTTTCACTTCTAATGCCTTAAGAGTCTAGAGAAGTAGGGGGCACATATTCACTTTTTAAAGTTTTTCTCTTTATAAAGGATTCTTTTCAGATTTCCTGAGTTTCTTTAGCACATTTAAAACTATGACTTGGTTTAGCAAAATCTGGTTACTGTATTTTATTATTAATAAAAGCAGCTAATACTTGTTAAGCAAGTTCAATATTCCAGGCATATATAAAATGTTTTATACAGACCATTTGATTTAATCACCCCAATAACACTACAAGATAGATACCAATACTGTCCCCATGCTGTAGATTGGTAAAGTGGCCCCTAGACTATCTAACTTGCCGAACTAAGCAACTTTGGAATTCAAACTCTCTTCAATCCAATCTATGACTCTAGAATACTGCTGCTCCTGCGTCTCTCAGAAAGGCTGCTCATAGCAGGGTGTGTTCAGTGGTCCTTCCCTACTTGAACAGCCATAGTCCTCTGTGCTTCCTTACCTTCTCAAATGGGGTAACCAACTGGGGATGGGGTAATTCCTTTGGTTTCAACTTAATTTCTGTGACATAACATGGTCATATTTTCATTAAGAAATTCTTTTTGCCCTTCCCTGGATGAGTAACAGTGGATTTCACTAGTCATCTTGAGGCACTTGTGAATGATCAGGTGAGCAGAAAAGGGTTCAAATTTGCTTTGAATTCCTAATTTGGTTCCTTGGGTCTATTATCTAAATTTCACAGCATATACACGTGTGAAATTTATTTTGCAACAGATTAAGGTAATAGTGCCACATGCAGGAAAATAACGTAAGGTTAATTTCATAGCTTCATAATTTTCACTTCATGATTTTCACTTTTTCACAAGAACTCTGTGAGGTGGGCAAGTCAGGAATTATTTACCCACTTTGCAAATGAGGAAAGAGCCACAGAATGGGGAGGTGACTTTCTAGGACACGGACTGGTTAGGTCTTGCAGCTAGGGCACTTTCTACACTACGCCATTTCCATCTGGAAAAAGGACCATCAGACTCAGGCACTTCTTGGCAGACAGAAATAAATGACTGCTGTACCGGAGGCTGCACGATGCCAGGCTGTGGCCGTGGGGCTCCCTGTATAACTAGCAACTATACTACAGGATGAAGATAGTAGGACCAACCATGCCCCCTACTCACACCTGTGCAGTGTGATAAAGAAAGTAGAAGTAGTCAGCAGCTGTGGTCCAACCAGATAAAACTTTTAGGCGGGAAGTAAAGTGACAAACTCGTGTGTGCGTGTGTGTGTGTTTAACTGTTAGTTGCTTTGATATTTTTAAAAAGGCTGTTTGTGGAAGTCAGACCACATAGCAGGAAGAGTTAACAGCAAGATGGATTTGGGAAAGGACCAATCTCGCTCGATGCTCCATCAGACACCTGGTCCTCATCAAGAAGAGAACCATGTTCCAGGTAATGAAAGAGATCTTAAGAGGTCTGTACTGGCCACTAAGATGTCTTAGTGACAGTTGGGAAGAACTGGGCTGTGATTATTTTCCTAATTTTTATGGATCTGGCCCCCAAAAAGCACATAATTGAGTATGTTCATATAACCTTAGATGGGAAGGATTGGGGCTGTATAACCTTCTGAGGTGACTTCTAATACATTAAGATTCTAATAAGCAGAGAAACACAAGGACATAATAACTTCTTGATAATATATTTAAGTGAAAGATAATGTTAAAATACCCGGTACTGAACGGTTGAGGTAAAACAACCATTATACCCCTATACTTCTATGGTAGGGTAAATTTGGTATAATTTTTTGGAAAGAGATCTGGTCTACCTATTGTCAGATCTTTACGAGTGCTTATTCTCTTGACTTCCTAATCTTAGTTTTGGGTCTATCCTAAAGCAGCCTTTCTCAAAATGTTTTGCAGAACCCTAGGTCTTGAGACAGTTCTTATTTTTTTTTGTGCCATGGATCCCTTTGGCACTCTGAGGAACCTATAGATACCTTTTTATAATAAATATTTAAAATACATAAAACTAATAGATAAAATTCCAAAGGAAGCAATTGTAAGATACAGCTATTAAAATGAAAAACTGTGATACAGTAATATATATGCGTATTTATAGACACATTACATAACAAGATTATAGTAATGGTGAATCTAACAGCATTGTAAAAAATCAAATATATCATCTCAAATAAATTGTGTTTTTAGGTGTCTGCAACAACTGTAATGTGATGTGGAAAAAATCTGTGATTTCTTTTGGTGACAAAGTCACTTACTGCACAAAAATTTCTGTGGTTTGTCACCTACATTCATAATTGAAGGAAATGGTAAATTAACTAGACATCGATAAAAATAGATATATAATATCCCCCAAATCCAAATTTATCATTAAGAACTTCTGTCTTAAGAACAAAAGCTGCTACGGCCCAAGGAGCATGCTCTGTCTTTTGGGGCCCTCCATGCAAGTTTGTCATCACTTTACAGGCTCTAAGAAGACCCATTAACTTTTCACAAACTCAGATGGCAACAGAACCTTTCTTTTGATAATAACTTCCCAAAGAGCTTGGAGAGACATCATCCTAAGGAAAAAACTCAAAAGGAAAAAAACTGTATGCGTGAATATTATTATAGTTTGAGCTACCGTGACAAAAAAACCCAACAGCCCATAAAATTGGCAACAACCAATACATGTGGAATGACTGGGCAAGTGGGAATACATCAACTTGATTAAAGTTATAATTATGAGGACTATACCATAGAAAATATTTGACATGATGTTAGGTTAATAAATGATAAAATTATGGTATGCTATCATTACAACTTTGTGTAATATGGAGACTAGATGGATATGAGAAATAAAATGAAAACAGGTTATAATGTTAAGGATGGCAGAGCACGGCTGATTTTTTTCCTTTATGTTTGTGCAATATGTAAAATTATTTTGAAGAAACTAATGGGTTGATAGAACACATATGTATAAAAACTGACCCTTTCATTTAAAAATGCTTACTGAGCATTTGCTCCTAGGCATTCTTTGGAGGCATAAGGATGAATAAAATGTGATCCTTGTCCTTCAAAAGCAAGGAGAAGAACAGACACTCAGGATGGGGTGGGGGGGGGTCTCCACCTTACCATAGGACTCTTGCTGATAAATGCCACAATTGATCACTATCTCCTATAACTTCCATCTTGATCCTACAGAAATCATTGGGACTTGGAATCTGCGAAACAGAGAACAACTCAGGAAAAGAAAAGAGGAAGCACAAGAGAAGCAAACTTCACAATGGCAATTTGGGTATGGTATCATTGCAGGGGAAGAGGAATGGCAATTTGTCAAGTATATGCTATGGGTCAAGTAGTGCTGAGTGCTTTTACACACTATATTTTATCCAACAATTCCATGAATCAGGAGCTGGTATTCCTATTATACAAAAAGAAAAAAAAAGAAGCCAAATCTCCAAAGGGTTCAATCTCTTGCCTAAAATCACACAGCTAGTGAAGTGGTGGGAATGGAATTTTATCCCTGTTCTTTTTAAATTAAAGCACCAGGCAGTTGAATTCCATTGTAGAGAGGCCTGGTGTTCTTTCTACTACTCTGGTAATATAAACATAGAAGCATCTTGTCGGGAGCAGGAGATACCTTTGAGGAGAGCTCCTGGCTAGTTTTCCAAGCTTTCTATTAGTAAAATACTAATTGAATGAGTACGATTAACTCTCCATGGAGCAAACCAAAACACTTTATGTAAATAAGTGACAGGAGAGTTTAGGAGTTTTTAAATCTCCAAGCAAAGTCACTTGTATATAATCTTAGGGAGAGAGTACAAGACCATGATTATAAGTGAGACAGCATCTAACTGCATCCGTTTAAAATAGGACTATGAAAACAGAGGAGGTGCTTGGAGATAGAAAAGGGGAGCCCAAGGAGCCCGTCTAAGCCTGGGTTTCTCAACGTTTATTTATTTTTGGGACAGAGAGAGACAGAGCATGAATGGGGGAGGGGCAGAGAGAGAGGGAGACACAGAATCGGAAACAGGCTCCAGGCTCTGAGCCATCAGCCCAGAGCCTGACGCGGGGCTCGAACCCACAGACCGCGAGATCGTGACCTGGCTGAAGTCGGACGCTCAACCGACTGCGCCACCCAGGCGCCCCAAAGCCTGGGTTTCTCAACCTGGGTACTACTGATGTTGTGGATAGGATAATTCTTTATGTGGGAGGCTGTTGTGTGCATTGTAGATGTTTAGCAGCATCTCTGGCATCTAGAGACCAGTAGCACGCCTCCCACCTGCATTGTGGCAACCAAAAATATCTCCAGACATTGTCAAGTGTCTCTTGGTGTGGGGCACTAAGGGGCAAAATTGCCCCCAGTTGAGAACCACTGATCTAAGCACTCTTTTATTATAATAATAATAATTATTATATTATTATTAGATTAGGAGTTATATTTGCATTTCTTCATTGTTGCGAAAAATGTTTCTTTTGGTGGCAAAGATAAAATAGATATACGTTTAAAAAAACATACAAAATAGATGTTTTAGCACTTTTCTTAAGAAAGGGCACCAATCCCCCCTGGGGACTGAGAATCTTCTGTTCTGCTATAACACATGTTTCTATAGCACCAATCAACTCACATATGATTGGTAAATAGGAGAATGATGTCAGTGTAATGTAGAAGCTGTATTGGTCCATGATTTTTCCTAATCAAAAAGGAATACAGCTAAAACCTTCAGCAGGAAAGGGAAAAGCCTTCAGCTTGGCTGCTGCATAAGCAGGGTCCTTTTCAGCCCACATCCAGGGCTCCCTCCCCAGAGGACACCACCAGCCCCCCATAGCTCTCCACGAGTAGGCTGCACTTCCTCCTGGGCCCAACCCAATGGCAGCTGGCTCAGAGCACCACCAGCATTTACGGGATCTCAGCAGCTGAAAGCCTGCGTTTAAACTGTTGCTTTTGGGGCGCCTGGGTGGCGCAGTCGGTTAAGCGTCCGACTTCAGCCAGGCCATGATTTTGGGGCGCCTGGGTGGCGCAGTCGGTTAAGCGTCCGACTTCAGCCAGGCCATGATCTCGCGGTCCGCGAGTTCGAGCCCCGCGTCAGGCTCTGGGCTGATGGCTCGGAGCCTGGAGCCTGTTTCCGATTCTGTGTCTCCCTCTCTCTCTGCCCCTCCCCCGTTCATGCTCTGTCTCTCTCTGTCCCAAGGAAAAAAAAAAAAAAAAAAAAAAAAAAAAAAAAAACTGTTGCTTTTGCGTATTTTTGCTATCCCCCAGGCAGCCTTCTCATAGTAAGCTGCCTATCTGGACTACTCAAGATATCTCCCCCAGTACCAATTATTGTTTTTGTTAGTGTTCGAAAGTTGCACAAGATTTGAGTTGTTTGCTTTAACTCTATTTTCCCCCATAAGCACTGCACTTTTAGTGTAGGATTTTGCTGAAAGTGAGGTTTTTCAGGAATGCATATATTGTGTTACAGCAGAAACTTCTGTACTTGAGTCCTGTGGCAAGTGACTCTGTTGAAGAATATCCTTATATTCCCTAATTCCATACTCTCCGGGCAACCTTCTGATCATTGTTTGGCTTCTCAAATACCTGCTACAGAGAAAGAGTACATTCATCTGTTAGTGCAAGCATCCTCTGCTGTGTGACTTTGCATTTCTCACTGTTCACTTAAAAATTGGTTTTTAGGTTTATATATCAGCCATTTTCAGCTGGTTGATGAGTTCTATTCCAGATAAATGGAGCTGGTCTCAGTGTGCTGATCCAATTGGATTTCTGGGTTTGCTGGGTGCGGGGAGCAAGGCTGAAAAAGTCACTGAAGTAGAGGACACCTTGGTGAGCCTCTTGGCAGCTCTTAGGACATATCTCTGTGCTACTGAGGGCTAGTCTCTTTTTTTTTTTTTAACATTTATTTATTTTTGAGAGACAGAGAGAGACAGGGCGTGAGTGGGGGAGGGGCAGAGAGAGAGGGAGACACAGAATCCGAAGCAGGCTCCAGGCTCTGAGCTGTCAGCACAGAGCCCGACGTGGGGCTCAAACTCACGGACCGCGAGATCATGACCGGAGCTGAAGTCGGACACTTAACCGACTGAGCTGAGGGCTATTCTTACACAACATACCACACAGCGAAACCTAAGTGGTTCCAGAGAGAAGCAGCAGAGTGTAATGGTTAAGAGCCTTGGCTGTTAAAGCCAGAATGACTACTACATTTGAAGCGTGGCTCCCTCACTTCTAGCCATTTGACTTTGGACAAGAACGTGTGTCTGTTTTGTCATCTGCAAAGTGGAGATAATAATAGTATCTACCTCATAAGTTGAGGTGAAGATTATATGAGATAACAGAATAAGCAAATTACTTAAAACAGTGCCTGGCACATAGGAAGCACTATAAGTGTTTCCTATATTAATATGAATACTAATTTATATTTGAATAACTCATTCCTCTAAGTTATTGTATGTGATTCTTACAACGACCGCATGAGGTTGGACAGATACCGTTTACTCCATTTTGCCTGTGAAGAAACCAAGGCATAGAGAGTTTGAGTGACTTACCCATGATCACATAGCTGATCAGTCACAGAGTTCAGATTAAATTTTTTTTTTATTTTTTATTTTTAAAAAAAAAATTTTTTTTTCAACGTTTATTTATTTTTGGGACAGAGAGAGACAGAGCATGAACGGGGGAGGGGCAGAGAGAGAGGGAGTCACAGAGTCGGAAACAGGCTCCAGGCTCTGAGCCATCAGCCCAGAGCCCGACGCGGGGCTCGAACTCACGGACCGCGAGATCGTGACCTGGCTGAAGTCGGACGCTTAACCGACTGCGCCACCCAGGCGCCCCATTTTTTTTTTTTAATTTTTTTTTTTTTTTTAATTTTAGACCACATAGATATATATGCATCTTTTGAAAAACTACCAGGAAGAACATGGAACATTACTCAGATTCCCTCATACAGTGATCTATGTGACAAGTTATTTAGTATTCAATATTAGAATAAAATAAGTGTTTCCTGAAAAAGTCACATATACCATCTTTTAAAAATCTGACAAACTTTATAATTTATCCTGTTACCTTTGTTAGTTGGAATTATACTTTAAAATGGTGAGGTGCCTTTCCATCATTTTTACATAACATTTTCTTGTATATTATTTCTAATATTAATTTTGACTGTCTTATTACATGTTTACCTTTTTAATATTGATTTCAAACTGGTTTTAGGGAGGCAGTCTTTAAAAAATTTTAATTTTGGAAATTTCAAACATAAAGGCAGAATAGGGTATACATTTAAGTGCGCAAGGACTTACGAGCACTGCGAAGATAGAAAAGCACGACTTTTATCTCGTTTGCTAACAGAAATAAGAATATTTACTACAAGAATATTTCTCCACAAGTAACAACGGTATGAGGCAGCTCATGTTCCTCACCTAAAAGCATGGCCCTCACAATAAATCCTGAGCAAGGAGAGCATTTCAGCCCCGTGGTTGGCAAGAGGAGGCTCTGTGGAGCAGGTAGCATGGAACAGAATTTCAATAGGTTTAGAAGAAGGATGAAATGTTTATTTTTAGTACCTTTTCCTCCCCACCACCAGCCCATCTGTATTAGCCATCTGTATTTGGTTATAGTTGCAGTACCTAACGAGTTGTCATTGGCCGAAATTTCCATGCATATCCTTTTATCTTTTAGATCCTTAATCTAGCTATTCATTTGGAGTAGGTATAAAATGGCCACTCGTACCTTTCCACCAGGCTTCGTTACCTCAAGAGATGTTTTTGAAGCTTTTGACCCAGCTCACAGAACGTCTCATTTGACATGTATTGCTGCTCTTTAGCATTCTCTACACAAGACACTGAATTAGATAAGCAATTAGATATACATCTTCCGTCTGCAGGCTGTGCAGACAAGGAGCTGTGCCTGGATTGCAGATCCAGAAATGCAATTGTATCAGTTTACCCAGGGCATAGTGGGACTAACTCACACACGCTAAACCCAGACAGACCACTGTATAAACCACAGTGCCAATCTATTAATTTATAACATCAATTATATGTTCTCCATAACCAATCTTTAAGTATATGCTCTCAAACACACATACTCTCTACACTCACCAAGAAGGTTCCTTGTGAGCAAGGCGTCAAGAGACAAAAAGTCCCTGCGGGACATCTCCTCTCCTGACAACTAGCACTGGCTCCTTCATTTTACAAACAAGGAGTTGAGGCCTAGAGAGATTAAGTGATTTTTTTCATGGTCATGCAACAAGGCAGCCGGAAGACCAGCGGCTGTTATTACTAAGCATTTATTTGAATCCTGTAGGCCCATTGCTGACACTAATTCTGATCTTTCACAGAGAGAAAAAATGCAAGAGGCCAAGGATAGGAAAAGGAAATAAAAGAGGCAGAAAGAGACAACAAAACACAGACCTGAAGGTGGAGCCTCAGTCACAATTTAAAAAAGACATGAGGGAGAAAGCATTAGCACCTATGGAGAAAGAATTTGAACCACCTAGGACTATAACTGAAGCGCTCTATCTGGTAGCCTCTCCCAAAAAAGTTGTGCCTGAGAAACAAATTTTTGCAATAGATCAAGAAAGCATTATACATCAGGCGAATTCTTCCGAGATACAAGAAACAGCAATACAAAACCACTCTTCTGAAACATGCCAAGATATGGCTGACCCTGAAGTCCTCTCTCCTAAAATATGCCAAGAAACAGCTGTACTTCAAGGCCATCCTTCCAAAATGTGCCCTGATATGGCTGAACCTGAAGCCCTCTCTTCTAAAATGTGCCAAGAAACAGCCATACTTCAAAACCATTCTTCCAGAATGTGCCCTGATATGACTAAACCTGAAGACCTCTCTCCTAACATGTGCCAAGAAATAGCTGTATTTCAAGGCCATCCTTTCAGAATGGCTGAACCTGAAGATCTCGCTCCTAAACTGTGCCAAGAAACAGCTGTAGTCAAAGTCCTTCCTTCTAAAACTGAAGACATAGCTAACCTGGAAGGATGCTATCCCGAAGCATTCACCAAACCAGATGTGCCTAAAGGCTATGCTCATGAAACATACCAGAAAAGAGCTGAACCTGAGGAATACAATTCTGAACCAGATCAAGGAATTGCTGAGATTAAAAGCTTCTTGCCTAAAACAGAAGAAATAGCTGTGCCTAAAGACCTTTCTACAAAAACACACCAAGAAACAGTTGAACCCGAACACTTCTCTCATGAAACATATAAAGAAATTGCTGTGCCTAAAGCACCCTCTCATAAGACAATCCAAGAAATGCCTGCTGTTGGGGAATATCCACCTGAAATATACCAAGAAACACCTGAGTCTGAAGACTCTTCGCCTGAAATATACCAAGAAACACCTGGGTCTGAAGACTATTCGCCTGAAATATACCAAGAAACACCTGGGCCTGAGGACCTCTCCACCAACACATATAGAAATAAGGATGTGCCTCAAGAATGCTTTCCAGAGCCGTACCAAGAAACAGATGGGCCCCAAGGCCAGGATCCTAAAGCACACCAGGAGGATGCTAAGGATGTTTATACTTTTCCTCAAGGTAGGGATGGTTTGTTGGGACAAGTCAGTGAAACTGCCACTTAATAGGATTCCCCATTTATAATTAGAGCACCAACATAGGTATCCATATCCCTCAGAGTGATGATTTATAGCCTTCTTTCACAATTTAGGATATCCCGTGTTATCGCAAGGGTATCATTCATGTCACTAGCTGGTTTCAAGTAAAAAATGTTTTTCATTCAACCAGGGCCTGTTTGGCACATTTACAAAGAATTAAAATAATTGGCAATATAAGTGTGTATACCAGGTACTTGACAGAGTATCCATTCTGAGAAACTTTAGCCAGTGAAATGAAATAAACCCAATATAGGATGAATTATGTGCAAAATATTTTAAAGAACGATTAAGTTTAAATTAACAAGAAAGCTTGATGAATAAAGTTTTTCTTGAGAAAATGTCCCAGCAAACTAAAGGAAGTAAAGTCATGGTACAAGGTGCCAATGGGGTTATAAAGGTACAAGATATGATCCCGTTACAAAGGGAACTTGTTTTTGTAGGATTTATCAGGTTTGCCAAAAACCCTTTCTATCTCAGTATTTGTTCCTGAAAAGCATTCTCCTAAGCATGACACTTTTAAAATAATGTGACCTTTCTTCAATTTGGCCTTTGCCTCAGGGATATAACTGAGAACCTTGATTCTCTTTGTACAAAACCATAGACAGTATGTGAAGTGGCCTGAGTCTAGCAGACCATATCCTTTTCTCAAGAAATCCTTCTGGTAGCTTATAAACAAATAAGCTCTTTCCTAAAAGATAACTACAACAGAGACATGGGGTTAGTTGGGTTCCAATGGGTCCAGGTTTTCAAGGGTGAAAACATTAGAGTAAAAAGCAGCCACGTGAAGCACTGCCTGGGCTGACGGGAGCCCCTGTTGGAGAAGCACTTCTTACCCACACAGGGCTCGGTTCGAGCAGTTTCATTCCTGCCAAGGTTAATGTGGGCAATTAATTCATGCTTTTCTTGTTTGGGGTTTTGTCTGGTCAAACAAATGGAAGTATATACCTTTTTACTGATTAGAAAAGGCTCATAGTAATGAATTATAAATGTTCATTATGATAAATTAAAGCAATATGTAAGTGAATATAGAGTAAATCCCCCATGATACCATCTCCTATCTCTGATCCCCATCCTGGAGGTTGTTTTCCTTTGTTTTAACAAATGACATAGTATAATACATTCTATTCTGTGTAAGCTGCATTTTTTCACATGCAATATATATCACGGCCATCTTAATGACATCTTTTGTAACAATTGTATGGTATTGTGTTATATGTATAATAATTTATCCAACCAGTCTCTGAAATGATGAACATTTAGGTTACTGCCGAGTTTTACTATTATAACAATGTTCAGTGAACATCATTGGAACTAACATTTATTTGGCACTTTCTATGTGCCACACAAAAATCTTTTGTGCCACACAAAAATCTTTTGTGTGAATTATTTTATTCAATGTTAAAAAGCTTACCAGAAAAATAATATTATCCCCATTTTATAGATAAGGAAACTGAGGCACTGGGAGCTTAAGTGTGTCTGATTATATCCATTGGATAAATCCCTAGAAATTGAAATGCTGGGCCAAAGGGTACCCACATTTAATGTTTGGATACATTCTGTCAAATGAGCCTCCCAAAATGTTTTAGCAGTCCACACAAACCAAGAGTTTATGTAAGTGCTTTTTCCCCAATACTGCACATGATTACATTTAAAAAATCTTTTCCTATGTGTTAGGTTTTAAAAAACCCAAACAACCTAATTGTTTTAATTTCCACTTTTCTGATAATGACTGCTTCTAGGCATTAGTATTATTATGAATTTGAATTTCATGATTGTTATAAATTTGATTTTTAAAAAAAAAATTTTTTAACATTTATTTATTTTTGAGACAGAGAGAGACAGAGCATCAACGGGGGAGGGTCAGAGAGAGGGAGACACAGAATATGAAGCAGGCTCCCGGCTCTGAGCTGTCAGCACAGAGCCCGAAGCGGGGCTCGAACTCACGAACCGTGAGATCATGACCTGAGCCGAAGTCGGACGCTTAACCGACTGAGCCACCCAGGCGCCCCCTTTTTTTTTTTTAACAGTTATTTATTTTTGAGACAGAGAGAGACAGAGCATGAACGGGGATTTTTTTCTTTTTAAAATTATTTTTTTTAATGTGTATTTATTTGTTTTGAGAGAGAGCATGCACGCGTGAGCCAGGGAGGAGCCGAGAGAGAGGGAGAGATAGAATTGCAAGCAGGCTCCATGCTGTCAGCGCAGAGCCTGACACAGGGCAGTATCTCATGAACTGCGCGGTCATGACCTGAGCTGAAATCAAGAGTTGAACACTCAACTGACCAGGTCACTCAGGCGCTCCTGAATTTTTTCTTTTGAGAATTGCCCGTTTGAATTCCTGTTCCATTTTAAATTTGATCTTTTTGGATTGACTTAGAAAATCTCTATGTAATAGTTAAGCTTTTACCTACATGTAAGTTGTAAATATATTTCCAGTTGTCTATGGTTTAAATTTATTTATAGTGGTTTTTGTCACCTACATGACAAGATTTTAATTTTAATTTTTGGTAATTCAAACTTGTCATTCTTTTCCTTTATGGTTTCTGATCTGTTTCCTGCTTAGAAAGGCCTTTCTAATCCTAAGATTATAAGAAAATTTTATTGTTTATACAACATTTATGGTATTTTAATATTTAAATCTTTAATTCATCTGAAATTTGCTTTTGTGCAAGGTGTGAGGTAGAGTTTTTTAATCTAGTCAATTGTCCCAGTTGACCATTTATTTAACCTATTTTCATATTTTATTTTACAGAAATGAGAGAAAAACCCAAAGCAGAGGAACCAGAGATACCAGCAATTCCAAATGTTCCTCAAGAGATTCATCCAGAAAATGACGTCTATAGTTATGTTTTGTTTTAATGATGCTCAACCATCAGTTGTCCAACAAAATACACATCTTAGTATACGTGTGATTCTCAAAACATTGTATCTCTACAATACTCATTAATGTTTTAAGTGGTTTTTTTCCCACATATAGACTACAGCTGAAAGAGTGAACTAAGGTGTTTTTTGAGGCTCTACCACGTAGATGATATCCTGCTAGTTTGTGTGTGTGTGTGTGTGTGTGTGTGTGTGTGTGTGTGTATGTATTTTGGGGTAAGGATAGTGGTGGGGAGAGACAGAAACGGGAAAGGGGGGGTGCTGAATAACTGATTTTTACCCTCAAGAACAAACCTTTCTTTGGTTGATTTTTTTAATTTATTTTTTTCCTTGGTTAATTCTCAAAAGTAGAGAGAGTATATTGTCTGTTCATTTAAAATTTGTTTTCTTGTAAACTTTGTTCAATTATCAATGTAACAATAGTATCAACATTTTATTCAGGCTTTAGTTGGCTTTTTAAGTTAATTTTAACAATTTATCCTTCTGGGACTCCTTCAAAGGTATTTTGAGGTAATGAGTAATAAATGTAGTTTACTTAAGTATTTGAATTTTGATTTTCTATTTTTCCTTTTTAAATATTGCATTTGTGCAAAAAGTACATTAAATCATTATCACATGCTTCACCGTGTGGACAGCATTGTGGTAAGCACTGTGAGGGTTAGAAGACCTATAGCATATAGTTCTTACCCAGCAGAGGTTTAATCTAGTTTTACGGGGCAATAAAACAGAATATAATTACAAAAGAAAGTAAGAAAGGCTAGTGTCATTTGAATAGTACATAGAATAGAGGAAACACTCCCCTCCCCCCCCTTTTTTTGGCTGGAGTGACCTCAAAAGATTATATCTCCAAAAGATGAAAAGATGAAAAAGATTTGTATTGTAGGTGAGGATCACAGCATTATTGTATGTGACACAGAGAAGGGTGAATTCGAGACATATTCAAGAGAACTACTTGCAAACTACAGTTAATGCAGGGTCCATGTGGAATAGCAGGCTAATAGGCTAAAAATCTCATATTATTAGCGTGAACAGAATTTTCCATACCAAAGATTACGTAAGGTAATGGGGAACTAAATAAGACTTTCGAACAATGGAGTGGCAGTTTCAGTATTTTAAGAATATCTATCTGGTGATAATGGTCACGATTAGCTGAAAATGACAAGAGACTGGGGGCAGGAATAGGAACTCTTCCAGGTGGGAAGATGTCTGAAAAACTCCCTGGGATTTGGTTGGGGGGGGGTTGTTTGCAGTTTTCCCTCTGTAGAAGACTAAAGTAAAGGAGATTTCTGTGAGTAAAGGTTTAGTTTAGCAAGAGCGCAATTGCATAAGCACTATAGGCACATAGGCACTGTGCTAGGTTCTAGGCTATACAGTGAAGAACAAGACAGAATCCCAGTCCCTCAAGCATTCGTAGTGTAGAACAGAGGTTCTTTTTTTTTTTTTTTTTTTTTTTTTTTTTTTTTTTTTTTTTTTTTTTTAGAACAGAGGTTCTTAACACTCAGGATATATTAGAACCACTGAGGTAGATTTAAAAATTACAGCTGTGCCTCCCCAGGGATTCTGATTTACCTGCCTAGGACGACATCCAGGCATAGGTATGTTAATTTTTTAGTTTATTTTTTTTTGTTGTTGTTTCAAATATTCTTTGAGGAATAATTTTAGAAATTAAAGAAAATTTGTAAAGATAGTACAGAAGTTTCTGTATACCTCTCACCCAGTTTATCCTAATGTTAACATGTTCTATAACCATGGTCCATTTATCAAACTTAAGAAATTAAGACAGGTGACATTACCATTATTTGGATTTCATTAGTTTTTGTGCTAATGTCCTTTTTTGGCTTCAGGATCCAATCTCAGATATGACATTGCATTTAGAATATTTAAAAAGCTCTCCAGGTGAACCTTGTGCAGCTACAGTTGAGGACCACTAGTGTATGGGGAGGGTACAATGCTCTTTCCTTCCTGTTTGCACACATTCCCCCACAAACATTACATTTTTTTCCTCTTGGGGTGTATGCATCATACAATGATTACTCATACTCCATTATATTACTCAAGTGACATATTGAAGGCAGAATAACCATATAATAGTCCTTTATATCTGGATGGCACTTCAGAATTTATACTTTGATATACACTGATTTGCTCAAGAGTGTATGAAATTGGCAGGGCAGTGATTATCATTCCAGTTTTATAGATGAGGGAATAACCTCAGAGAGGCTGGGTACTCACCTAAAGTAACATCTAACTTCCTCAGTACTTTTCATGCTGGGTCTAATCTTAGAAAATCTGGTCCCAATTTCATCTGCCAGAGTGGGTCAACATTAGTTAGAAAAGGGTAAATGGAAGTTTCATGTTCTAATAGTGTTGCATTAAAGAGGAACCATAAGAGATTTGCATATGTGCCATGCACAGGGGCGTAAAGGTGAAACAGATGACAAAGTAGATGGAATGAAGAATGTAGAACGTTAGAAGGAGAGGGATCTTCTCTTTTTACCTTTTAGGACCCTTTCTGCTTGCCCTCTCACCCCACTCCCTGTATACACACAATCTCTGCTTTCTCACTATTCTTACTCAAACACCAGTGTGCATCTAAACATTTTCCAGTTTTCTTCTTGGCTTAAAACGTTGAGGTCACAGAATCAAAAGTTTTGCAACCATCTAAGCCCACTTTGTACTACCCTCCTCTCATGGTAGGTACAATGGTGGTTCTTAAAAATCCATGAAACACATGCTACTAAATCTAAAATGATCTCATGAGAAGTCCCAAAGCTTTAATTGTTTTTCAGGGATCCTTCATCCAAGTGAAAGATTAAGAACCATTGCAAGGGGAAGTGTTCTGTAACTGTAGGCTTATGACCACCTGTATTAGAAGCATTTAGTGTTTTTTTTAAATTTTTTTAACGTTTTTACTTATTTTTGAGAGAGACAGAGACAGAGTACAAGCGGGTGAGGGGCAGAGATAGAGGGAATCACAGAATCTGAAGCAGGCTCCAGGCTCCAAGCTGTCAGCACAGAGCCCAATGAGGGGCTTGAACTCACGAACCATGAGATCATGACCTGAGCTGAAGTCAGACGCTTAACCAATGGAGCCACCCAGGAGCCCCAGCATTTAGTTTTTTTAAAGGCAGCTTCCTAGATTTTACCTCCAAAGAAAAGATTGCCTTATAAAGTTTTTATTTTTATTTATTTATTTTGAGTGGGGAGGGGCAGAGAGGGAGAGAGAATCCCAAGCAGACTCCGTACTGTCCGTTTAGAGCCCGACAGAGGGCTCGAACTCACAAACCTTGTGATCATGACCTCAGCCAAAATCATGAACCAGGTGTTTAACCAACTGGGCCACCTAGGCGCCCCAGAAGGTTGCCTTATAAATTACAAATAATCTTATATAACTCTAGAAAGGATAATAAAAACCTCAAATCATATAATAAAAGTGTTACATATTTAAATTCTGTTTTCCAGAACAAAAAATTTTACCTTTGAAATTTAGATGTGGCAATCTACATCAGTGTCTCCAAATCTGCTTTGCATCAGTACTTGTCACACTTGGTAATGCATTTTTTTTTCGTGATTATCATTAGATAATGATATCTAAGGTCAGGAGGGCAAATACATTTCCACACTAGTCTGTCCACAAATTAAGCAATACTATCACTTTCAACACCACCATCTAGTGGCAAACACAGCTATTACGGTGCCAGTTTCACAGAGTGTATATAGCTTAATTGTTCTCAAACTTGTTTCTGCAGACACACAGAATAACAGCCTTTTTCCTGGAAACAGATAAATGGCATTCTTTTCCAAATTTTCATGGACAGACGACAGAAGAATATTTATGAATGCGATCAATTTTAAAGTGTGTGTGTGTGTATGTGTGTGCGTGTGTGTGTTTTCAACCACAACCTTCTCTGTCAATCTTTGGCTCCTGCTGGTTATTTTCTGCTAGTGATCTATTACTCCATAACAAATAAAAAGGTTTAGCGACAGCTTTTCATGGTTGTGCGTTTAAAATCTGTGGATTTGCATGCTTTTGAATATTTTATATTGCAAGCCATTTATTCTCCCCACCACAAACAGGATAAAAAGCCCATATACAGAATTACATATAAAGAGAAACTTGATATAGGTGAGAGATGACGTTACAAGTAAGTAGGTAAAAGGATCGTATCGTTACAAGGATAACTGGTCATCGCATGGGATGAAAATACGATTCTATTTGGCCCTTTTCAGAGCTGTCCAGAAACAAAGATTACAATCTCTTCTCTGTACATGGCATATTGACCCTCAATTTCATTCTCGCTTCAATTCCCGCAAAGTATGGAGCACACAAAAAACTCTCCACTTACCCCCTATTCCAGTGTGAGGCTCCCCATCCATTAGACTTTAAATAAGGTTTACTTGGGGTTCCTTGCTGACAATACATCGTTTTTACTGTGGGAAAATTGAATATACATAAGTATAAATAATCATCTGTGTATTCCTACCACGCAAGAATTTCTAACATTTCCCAACATCCGATAATTATGCTAATGTGGTAACTGCATATATCCATCCTTTTTCTTTAAAAATTCGAGAGAGACATCTAAGTGCATAAATCGTCATCGAATGTCCCCACTGGCAAGCAATGGAACGCGGAGTCGCTGACTGGCGGGGAATCGCAGCGGATCCGCTAAAGTCAACGGAGGCCGGGACCCGGGAAAGGAACCGAGGCCGGGCAATGGCTTCAGCGCTCCAACCGTAACCTTAACAGGGGCCGCCAGCGCCACCCGCAGTGAGCGCGCCTCCCTCTCCGCGCATGCGCCAGGCCGTGAGTCCGCACCACCCCGCCAGCGCGGCTTCTGCGCAGGCACCAAGTTCGGACACAGGAAGCGGAAAGTCTGCCGAGTTGGGTCGGCACCTCAGTGAAAAGTAGCCATGCGCGTCTTGGAGGAGACAGGGCCTGAGGCCACAGCGACCCCGTGCGGGTGCGTGAAGCCGGCTTTGGAAACAGGTAACTTCTAAGAGACCGGCGGTTCCGCACCCAAAAGAGGCCTAGGCGCAGGCCTCCGACTTCAGTGCCGAGAGGGACGTAAATGTGAGAACTTGAATCGAAGTGCGTCATTGTACTTACCGCGAAGCCACGGATCACGTGCACCAGCGGCCACGTGATTTTGCTGAGGCGAGCGGGATGATGTCATCTGTTCTGGGTAGCTGTGGTTGGCTTGGTTTAGGCGTGATGGCCGGAACAGCCACGTGCAGTGTAACGGCCTTTCTCTCAGGGGGTTCTTGCGCCTGTGGGAGAGATAGGATGTGAACGTTGGTGTTAACGCGCGTTAGGAACTAATAAATGCCCCAAGAGAGAGGCCTCCTGTGCTGTAGGAAGTGAGGAGGGAGATGTGGGAAAGTTCTGGGGCGGAGAGACGGGAAATCTTTTTAAAGTGGGCCTGGAAAGATGGGCATGGTTTATTTTCCCTTCATCATAGCAGAATATTACTTTTAGAAATTAGAAGCAAATGGGGGGCGCCTGGGTGGCGCAGTCGGTTGAGCGTCCGACTTCAGCCAGGTCACGATCTCGCGGTCCGTGAGTTCGAGCCCCGCGTCGGGCTCTGGGCTGATGGCTCAGAGCCTGGAGCCTGTTTCCGATTCTGTGTCTCCCTCTCTCTCTGCCCCTCCCCCGTTCATGCTCTGTCTCTCTCTGTCCCAAAAATAAATAAACGTTGAAAAAAAAAATTAAAAAAAAAAAAGAAAGAAATTAGAAGCAAATGGAAGAAAGTCAAAGTCCACCATCATCCAGAGAAAACCACTGTTAATATCTTGGCGTCAGCCTACCATACTGCTTTCAGTGCATGCACGCTAGAAAAATGAATTGATATGTGACCCCATTGTTTTGTAACTTCTTTCTAAAACAAGTTTCATATAAATTTTTAAGGGATTGTACATTATTTTTCTTTAGAGATGTGTTCTAACCAGTTCGCTATTGCTGGGCGTTTAGGGTACTGCCAGTTTTCATTGTTCTGAAGAAAATTGTTAAAACTAAAATCTTTGTGTGTGTTATAAATGTTTAACTTAGATTAAATTTGCTAAAAGTACTTCTACTTGGTCAGAGGTTGTGCTCATTTTAAAAAGTTGTTGCACAGTCCCAGATTGCAGGCTTATATTTTGACAGGAAGGAGCAGGGCTCAGAGGTCTACATAGCATGGAATTGGGGAGCTGTAAGTCTGAAATATTGGATGGATGGGGGGCGGGGGTGGGTGGGAACCGTTGTTTGGATTCAGGATTGTAGAGAACCTTAAATACCAGTGTAAGAAATAGAAAGTCTCTTAATGGTGAAAAGTGGAAAGTTAGAGGGTAGCAGGGCGCCTAGAGTAGCTCCATTGGTGTAGCTTCCGACTCTTGATTTTGGCTCAGGTCATGATCTCATGGTTGGTGAATTGGAGCCCCCCAATGGGCTCTGCCCTGACAGTATTGAGCCTGCTTGGAATTCTCTCTCTCTCCCTCTCTCTGCCCCTCCCAACTCCCCTGTGCTCTCTCTCAAAATAAATAAATAAACCTAAAAAAAAAAGGGGGTAGCATAAAATTAAGGAACAGAGTCTAGAGGATTGGTGTAGTGTATTTTAACAGGGAGAGGGACCTGCGTGGGGGACATGAATTATATAGTAAGGGTAATTTAACAGTCCAAGCAAGAGGTCAAGAAGACCAGAATTACCTTGTGTACAAAAACTCTGCATTAATAACTGTTGGTTTTTCTCTTATTACACAGTTAATACAATTGTAATTACTGTTAAAATGAGGGAAAGGCCTAAGTAAGAGCTTTGAAAAACACTCTTTGCTGAGCACTTGGTGTTATACTAGGTGCTTTAAATATTTTTTCCACGATATTGAAGTATTGTGAGATTCTTCACAACTGTTAATTCCACTATGGTAAGAGTTCTTGTTGTTTCTTTTACCCAAACTTAGCTCAGTGTCTGGCAATTGTATACACCTGGAAAGTGTTTGTTAAATGAAAACAGGACACAGGGATCCCAACTTACTAGGTTAGGGCTGGTTTTTTGGCCATTTTTCTTTATGACATTTTTTTAATTTTTTTTTCAACGTTTTATTTATTTTTGGGGGGACAGAGAGAGACAGAGCATGAACGGGGGAGGGGCAGAGAGAGAGGGAGACACAGAATCGGAAACAGGCTCCAGGCTCTGAGCCATCAGCCCAGAGCCCGACGCGGGGCTCAAACTCCCGGACCGCGAGATCGTGACCTGGCTGAAGTCGGACGCTTAACCGACTGCGCCACCCAGGTGCCCCTCTTTATGACATTTTAATGGAACACTAGAGACTTGTTTGGCCTCAGTTTCTTCATCTTTAAAGTATTTACTGTCTTTATTCCACAGGAACATGGATAAGGATAAACAAAAGAAGGCCTGTAAACATATTGGAAAAATATTTAAAGTCCTCAAAAACATACACAGTATGGAAGTATCTTAGAATCATAATATTGAGAGAGAAAAAGCAAGCCTGAGAAGATAACATGTAGTTTAATACCAGTTTTTATAGAGTTCAAAGACAAAATAAAAATTATGTAGGCATGCATATGCATGTGATAAAATTATATTTAAAAAACTACATTAGAAAAAGAAGTGAGTGACAAAGACCCCATTCAGGCACCTGTTTATCTCAGCGGGAAGGATGGGTGTGCCCTAGGAGAGAGACAACATTAAAAGATAACAATTTGTTGGTAAAACTCTAGTTCTTGGGATGCGTGGTGAGTACACAAGATTTCATAATATGATGCTCTAATATATATGTGTTACATATAATATTTTATATGTAACCAATAATATAGTTTTTATAAGTGAAAAGTAAAGAAGGGTGCTGTGAGGGACACTACCAGGCCTATAATCTCACCACCTATGCTGGTAATGGAAGCTGGAAATAAAATGATGGTCTAGAGTGTCTTTATATCATCTCTTAAGAGAAGTTAGTAAAGCTTTCATGAAATGTAAAGAAAAAAAAAAGTTATTTGTAAATTAGTTGTGGATACCTTGGACTTTAAACCTATATTGATACTGGCTAGCCAGATTTCCTTCTTTTTTTAAAAAAATTTTTTTTTAACGTTTATTTATTTTGGAGACAGAGAGAGACAGAGCATGAACGGGGGAGGGGCAGAGAGAGAGGGAGACACAGAATCGGAAGCAGGCTCCAGGCTCTGAGCCGTCAGCCCAGAGCCCGACTCGGGGCTTGAATTCACGGACCGTGAGATCATGACCTGAGCTGAAGTCGGACGCTTAACCGACTGAGCCACCCAGGCGCCCCTGGGTTTCCTTCTTTTGAAAGGAGTTGCCACTTAGGAAAAAAAAAAAGGGTTTCTAATTATTATAAAAAGTTCAAATATTATACAAATTACAAAGTCAAATATAAAAATAATCCAAAAATCTCACTATCCATTTTACATGTTATCACATCCATTTACCAAAATGTTAACATTTTGGTGAATATCCTTCCAAATAGTTTTCTCAGCATACATGTACGTATTTAGGTGAATGTATAAACAAACTTTCATAAATGGGATTATGTTCTTTCACTTTTTCAATTCCCATTTTAATCAGGTTAGACTTAATGCTTTTTTCCATGTAACATGAATTTTTTGAGTATCTACCCCCATGCATGCAATATAGACAGTGAACATTGCAGTAAACAAAACAAAAACTCCTGCCCACAGGGAGCTTACATTCTAAAGGGGCAGAGAGCTACTGGACAAGCCTAATCTGAAATCTACCCTGTGTCTAGACATTTTAGTAGCATGATCCCATGTACTCCCTTTATTGCTTAAACAACTTTGTTTCGTATGTTCTGTTTTTAATTGAATGCATCCCTATTTGGACATGTTTTCCCCACTATCCAAAAGTAGAGCATCCCTACAAAATGTTTCATAAGCTGAAATGGCATAATGCAAAGTAGTTACCATTAATTTATATGGAAAATATTTTGAGCATTCCTCAATGCAAAAAATAATCTCTCTTAGGCTTTTCTGTTACCTGAGGACACATCTTGCTAGTGGATGCACAAAACAAGATAAACCACAGATGCTCACAGACAAAGTTCAAAAATCTAGTGTCTTGATGCTCAGATGCTTCCTGGGGAAGGACCTGGGTGGGGCCGATCTCACACCTTGAGGTGCACCCTGCATCTATAACAGCTGTCTGGAAAACATACTGAACAGTGTTTTCAATTTTTGCCTTTTTTGGTAAAAATAAACATTGGATTTCTTTTGATTAGCAAAAACAGGTACTAATGTAGGTCTTTTGTAAATGTGCAGTGGCTTAATGCAGACTTTTGAAAAGCATGAGGATATCTGTATACAACCTCTGTCTCCTTATCTTTAATTATTCTTTGCCTTATCTTTCATACTCCAGCCAAGCAAACTACCTTGTTCCCTACATGTGCTATGACAGTTCTCATTTAACTTTGTGTGTGTGTTATTCCCTCTATAGTAAATACCGTTTTAGCCCTGACCAAAGTCACATGCCTTAGAAAATGGTAACATAGAATTTGATTTATGGTCATAGTAGAACATCTAAAAATGCTCCCTGTCTTTCTTTTCTTAGACCTGTACTCTTTCTGGCTCATCATCCAAAGGGATATAATAATGTGTATGTAATAATGAGGCTATTTATATATATTCATGATACTATATGAATCATTTTTAGTAGTTGCATAACACTTGGTAGATGTTAAAACTATGAAATCAGTGCATTAAAGAAAACATGTTTTCCTACATCTTTATTTGACATTTTGACTAATGATTTCTTACCTGATTTTCTTCTGTAGGGAATCTTTTAACTGAGCCAGTTGGCTACTTGGAATCCTGTTTCTCAGCCAAGAATGGTACTCCAAGGCAGCCATCTGTTTGTAGCCATTCGCGAGCTTGTTTGAGAATTCGGAAGAGCATCTTTAATAATCCTGAACATTCCTTGATGGGCTTAGAACAGTTTTCTCATGTTTGGTAAGTTGTTTTATAATTAGAAGTGGTTCTTTGGGCCAGAACTTGCCCTTGAGTAAAGTACTCCAGTTGAAGGCAATCTTGGAGTCTGCCATCCAGACCATCCTTCCTATTGCATGGAATTCATGTACCATGTTCTCACACGTGATTGTCTGTATATCTTGAGCAACCTCATGGAAGCTTGGAATCCACTGAGTGGGCATGTTCCATTTGCAGTTGGTTCTAACTATAATAAATGCCTTCTGTCGAGCTGAAATCTGCAGACCTTCTTGATTCTGCCTGTGGGTACCTATTGTCTTCTGGACCAGGGGTCAGCAAGCTACAGCCCATGGACCAAATACATCTACCTCCTATCTTTGTAAATATGTTTATGGAAACACAGCCACTCCTATTCATTTATGTATTGTGTGTAGCTGCTTTTGTGGTTTAGCAGCAGAGTTGAATAGTTACAACAGAGACTGGTTGGCCTGCAAACCCTCAAATATTTACTGTTTGACCCTTTACAGAAAAAGTTTGCATGACTCTACTCTAGACCCATGAAGAATTAAGTCTATTCTTCCTAAAGACAAAAGAGCTTTAGAAATCTGGATACTTTAAATAATAAAGTGTTACCTATATTAGGACCTGTGTTATACTAGTGTTACTGATTGTCACTTGGAATTCTGTCTCTGTCCATTCTTCCTCACTCCAGCATCACCAGTATGGCTTGGTCTAATTTTATTTTTTTTTTTTTTAATTTTTTTTTTCAACGTTTATTTATTTTTGGGACAGAGAGAGACAGAGCATGAACGGGGGAGGGGCAGAGAGAGAGGGAGACACAGAATCGGAAACAGGCTCCAGGCTCTGAGCCATCAGCCCAGAGCCCGACGCGGGGCTCGAACTCACGGACCGCGAGATCGTGACCTGGCTGAAGTCGGACGCTTAACCGACTGCGCCACCCAGGCGCCCCAAGGCTTGGTCTAATTTTAAAGTGAAGACCTAAAATTAGGTATTTATTCTGAAATAGTTTATATTTCACGTTAATTTGGAGATGTGGGTAGAGTAAAAACATGAATGTCTGACCTAGTTTGTAGGATCTTGGTTAAATTAATTAAGTTAAAAACATTTACTGATAGAAAAAAAAATGGGTCTGGATCTATATAAAGAGATTTTTCTGTATCCCTCCTATTTTTCTCCTCTCTTGTCCTCACCCCTTTACACTCTTCAGAGATTATTGTTGTTAACAGCTTGGTGTATATCCTACCAGGCTTTTTGTTTTCCTTTTTTAATACACATAGAAGCATATACATACACATTGGGAGTGGGTGTTTGTTTTAAACAATGGAATATGTTTTCTTCACTTAACAGTATATATCATGACAGTACATAGAGATTTATCCTTTTTGCTTTGATGACTGTCTGCTTTTGGAAAATATGGGTATACCATGATTTGACCATTCTCTTGCTAATGGATAGTTATTTTGGTATTACAGTAATGCTGTAACAAACCTTCTTAGACACAATTCTTGACACTTGGGTATTTTTTTTTTAATGTTTATTTTTGAGACAGAGAGAGACACAGCATGAGCAGGGAAAGGGCAGAGAGAGAGGAAGACACAGAATGTGAAGCAGGCTCCAGGCTCCGAGTTGTCAGCACAGAGCCCGACGCAGGGCTTGAACTCACGAACTGTGAGATCATGACCTGAGCCGAAGTCGGACGCTTAACCGACTGAGCCACCCAGGCGCCCCGACACTTGGGTATTTTTTACAAATAGGGTATCAGAAATGGATATCGAGCTAGAGGGGGTGCATATTTATAACTTTGGAGAGCTACTGCCAAATTGCACTTTAGTAAGCTTAATTTATGTTTCAAAGATGTATAAAAATGACCTTTTCTCTGCGTTCTTGCTGACACTATATGTTATCAGTTTTTTTTTTACATTTTTGCCTGACAGGGAAAAACAGTATTTTATTTTTCAGTTCAATTTCTAAATTATTAGGTTCAACATCTTTTCATATGGTTGCTATTTTTTACTCTTTTGTGAATTGTCTATTCGTGTTCTTGGCTTAATTTCTTATGAGTTGTCCTTTTCTTTGTGATATGTAGGAACAGTTTATGTACCACAGATATTAACTCATCATCCATTATACAGGTAGCAGACATTTTCTCCTGAGATGACATTGTGTAGTCATAAATTTAATGAATTCAAATCTGTTGTTTCTCTTCTTGGCTTCCTTCTTGAATTGTGTTTTGTTTAGGAGCGCCTAGTCAAGTTATTTAACATTTCTGAGTCTCATTTTCCTCATTCTTTTTTTTTTTTAAAGACACACTTTTTTTTTTTTTTATATTTATTTTAGAGAGAGAGAGAGAGAGAGACAGAGCATGAGCAGGGGAAGGGCAGAGAGGGAGGGAGACACAGAATCTGAAGCAGACTCCAGGCTCTGAGCTGTCTGCACAGAGCACAATGCAGGCTTGAACCCATGAACCGTGAGATCATGACCTGAGCTGAAGTCGGATGCTTAACCAACTGAGCCACCTAAACACCCCACAATTTCCTCATTCTTAATGGGGATAAATTACAAATCTTACACTTGTTAAGAGAATTAAATGAGTATAAAATTGTCTAGCATACTGCCTGGCAAACAGAAGGCATTTACTTCGTAAATTTTGCTCATTTCGGCACTTGACAAACATTTGCTAAGTTCCTACCATATGCCAGTAATTGTGTTAGATTAAAGGATATGGAAATAAAACTCTGCCTCCCTTCAGGGAATCAGAATGGTATTTTCCCTCTCATTGCTTACATTTTAATACCATTAAAAGCATTGTTTCAGTTCTAATTTGTGGGATTAAAGATTGTTCCCCTCAAATCATTATGATACATTAACTTGTGTTCTTTTCTTACTCAGTGGTTTGGTTTATTTTCAATAGGATTTTGTTTGTTTTTCACAAAAATGGTCATTTGAGCTATAAGGCAAAAGTGCAGCCTCCTAGGCTGAATGGCGCAAAGACTGGAGTTTTCTCCACAAGGAGCCCTCATCGTCCCAATGCAATAGGATTGACTCTGGCCAAGCTGGAAAAGGTAGAAGGTAAAACATTTCCTTTCTACTTTTATCTTTTTATCCTTACCCAAAAGAAGTCTTCTAAAGCCAGTGTAGTATTCACCACTGCCTGTTACTCAGATGATTACCAATGGTGCGAACCCCTGAGAACTATCAGACGTTGAAGAAAATGAAATGACTCAACGAATGTTACACTTAGAAATCAGTGCTCATAGGATGCTCAGAGTCTGATTATATCATCACATATGTCAGAAGCTATTAAGTTATTTTAAAATAATGAAAGATTTCATAATCTTTACATTAGTAACCAAATTTTCTTTGACTTGGAGTACAATAAATACAAAATAATTCAAAAATAATTGGTCACTTTCAGAATTAATACACAGTAACTGGTTGTATGTGGAGATATGGTAAACACACAGGGTGGTGTTGTATTATTTCTTCCTTGCACCTTTGAGGAACTGGACGTGCATCATGGCTGTAGCACAGCTGTTAACTCTGATGTGTGGCAAAGGATCTGTGATGAATCTCACTATAATATTTAGTGGAAGTACCTGTGTAGAATATCAGATTAGTCTTAACTGTGTGTTCATATATAGCCTAGTTAATGGACCATACATTTTTTGGAAGCATCCCTTTCTTTTTTCTTTTTCTTATTAAAGTATAAATGATATGTTAGTTTCAAGTGTACTATATAATTCAATATTTATATGCATTGTGAAATCATCATCATAAGTCTAGTAACCATTTATCACCATACAGAGTTACAAAAGTTTTTTTTCTTATGATGTGAATTTTCCAAGATTTACTCTCAACAACTTTCAAATGTATGAGACAGTATTATTGATTGTAGTCACTGTGCTATACATCACATCCCCATGACTCATTTATTTTACAGTTGGAAGTTTGTACCTCTTGGTCCATTTCAGCCATTTCACCCATCTCCCCACCCTCTTCTCTCTGGAAGCCACCAATCTATTCTCTGTATTTTTGAGTTTTGGTTTGTATCTTTGTTTTGTTTGTCAGTAAAGCATCCTGTTCTTGAATCACTCTGCCCTAATAAGCACATTTGTTGGGCAATAGATGAAATAGGTATACTGGGAATCAGAAGACCATTCCAGGCCTTAGCTTGCTTGTTTGTAAAACAGGCTCAGGAGCAGGACCTGCCCTCTCTGGAACTCCATAGTATTTTTTAGGATCTTATGAGACAAAAGTTCTAAGAGTAGTTTTCAGGCTGCTTAGTACTAAATAGGTAAGATCAGTTATTTTGTTTGTTTTATCCCAGAACTTGAACTTCCTCCCCTGGATTGTATTCAGCTGGGCCTTAGGGAGGTTTTCCAGGAAAATTCTGTAGCCAGTTCACCTTGAGCTTTATCAGTTTGTGATGGCTAACCAGCTTGGGTAGTAGTACTGGAACATTTTATGATCATTCATGTAACCCACACATATTTTCTGAGCACTGTAAACGTGCCAGGCATTGTTCTAGGTGCTGAGGTATAGTGGTAAACAAATCAGATAAAAAATCCCTGCACTGCAGAAGAACTTAAAATTCTAACAGGGAGATCAAATGAGAAATGTAAAAGGCAAATAAAATAACACTGTAAACATTCTTAAAAAAAATTTTTTTCAACGTTTTTTATTTATTTTTGGGACAGAGAGAGACAGAGCATGAACGGGGGAGGGGCAGAGAGAGAGGGAGACACAGAATCGGAAACAGGCTCCAGGCTCCGAGCCATCAGCCCAGAGCCCGACGCGGGGCTCGAACTCACGGACCGCGAGATCGTGACCTGGCTGAAGTCCGACACTTAACCGACTGCACCACCCAGGCGCCCCTAGACATTCTTAACAAATAAGTGTTATGGTGACTTCTAGTATTTATGTGGTGCTTGACAGTTTGTAAAGAGGGTTCACGTATGTTCAGTGTGGCTTGATAGGGTAGCAGTCTTACTTCCATGGATGAAGGAACTGAGGCTCTTTGATGTTTGATAATTTTCCTAATAGCATTCAGTCAAGTGGTTGTCTGACTAAATCCCATGAATTTTTACCCATGTTACAATGCCTTTCCTCCTTCTGCAGACGTTGTTAGGCATAATCCATCACCTAGGAAATCCAAAGTCCTCATTCCAAAGTTCCAGGCTCATTCACAGTAAGCATGTTGTAGAAATCAGTTTCCTGTGTTGGTCATGTTTAAAAAAAAATTTTTTTTCTTAACATTTATTCCTTTTTTGAGAGAGAGAGAGCCAGAAAGGCTTTGTAGAAGAGATGTTATATTAAGAGCCTTAAAGAACATGCAGGAGTTTGACAAGTAAAGAAGAGGATGGGTTTCCAGGTAGAATGAAAAGGGTGTTTTGATACCAGGTATCAGAGAGCCTGGCGTGTAAGAGAATTGTGAGTAAGCTTGGTGAGACATAAAAGGATGCTGTTAGTTTATAATTGTTTGCACTATTCTTCATTGTTATTATTTCTAAGATGAGGTATTTTTCACATTATAGGTGGAGCCATATACCTTTCTGGAATTGACATGATTCATGGCACACCTGTCCTAGACATAAAGCCCTACATAGCTGAGTATGACTCACCACAAAATTTGATTGAACGTTTACAGGACTTTAATTTACAGAATAACCAATATAAGCACCCAAACACGCCCCAGTCCGGTGGCAAGACTGACAGCTGTGACCAGCAACAGCTCTCAAGGTATGATGAACCACAACACTGTGGTCACACTGAGGAGAAACTTAAATGTGCCGAAGACAGAACTTCAGGAGAAAACTATATGAAACGTGACAGCTCAACACAAATCTGGCGAAACTCCCCTAAGCACAGGGAGATAGTGGGAGATTTGGGTGTCAAATCCAGAAGTGATCAGAGTCCAAGTGTGGCAGAAGAGCAAATCGGCCCATATTTCCTGGAGAAGAGCTTCTCAGAGGAAGGTACAGAAAGGAGGCAAAGGAGAGGGAAAGAAGCAGTGATTGCACAAGGAAGTAGTACAGAGGTCCAGCCTGTGGTCCTTCACGGCCGTCCCAGGAGGGCTGATGCAGCCCACTGCAGCGTGGTCCCTGCGTGGGTGAGAGAGGCCCCTGTGGCCACCTTGGAAGTGCGGTTTACTCCTCACGCAGAGATGGATCTTGAGCACCTCAGTTCAGGAGGTGTACCAGGTACTTTCTGTTTCTTATTTCTGAATGAGAGCTTTAGTCAAATTTGGTATTTCTGAGGGCAGTCATACAGCATATTTGTCAGGATGACTGGCCGTAAGAAATGCAGGAGTATAAAATAATATTTGGGCAACACCACCATCTGACGACTTCCATTCAGCCATGTTGTTCAGTACAGTGAGTCCCAAAACTCAGTGAAATGTTTCTGAGAATGGCTGTTGCCTCATCTCATAAAACAGATTTAAGTCTGTTACAGTAGTTCCTGGGGTTTTCAAATAGCATGCAGAAGCTAAATTATGCTTGTTCTATACTTATGTCAATTACATTTTTTCATCTGTTTTACTGTCTGACTAGAGAAATATCCCATCTTATTCCATCAGGTGGCACAGAGCCCAAGAGTAAGAGGTAAAGGGTCTCTTAGCACAGTTATTGTCACCATAAAGTCCCAGCCCTAAAGACATACCTTTCACTGTAGAAGAGGGGCCACAGGGCTTTTATTTGGAGCATGTTTACTTTACCACATGGTTTTTAACAAACATTGTAATCTGGTTTCCCCTGTCCACAGCAGATCCCGAGTAGCAATCTAGAGTGAAGGAAGGGGCTGTTAAGAGGTAGCTGCAGTGATTCCAGTAAGAAGTAGCCAGTTAAGTTGCCAAGAGTGTGTCTGATTTCATCCGCCACTCCAGGATGTGTTTCTCGTTCTTCCCTAATGCTTTGTGTTTAAACAAAGCATTTAATTTTTTTTTTTAATTTTTTTTTTCAACGTTTATTTATTTTTGGGACAGAGAGAGACAGAGCATGAATGGGGGAGGGGCAGAGAGAGAGGGAGACACAGAATCGGAAACAGGCTCCAGGCTCGGAGCCATCAGCCCAGAGCCTGACGCGGGGCTCGAACTCCCGGACGGTGAGATCGTGACCTGGCTGAAGTCGGACGCTTAACCGACTGCACCACCCAGGCGCCCCAACAAAGCATTTAATTTTTAAATTGACCTCTGTATTTAAGAAGTTCTGTTTATGGGGCACCTGGGTGGCTCAGTCAGTTAAGGATCCACCTCTTGATTTCGACTTGGGTCATGATCTCATGAGTGCAGAGCCTGCTTGGGATCCTCTCTCTCTCTCTCTCTCTCTCTCTCTCTCTGTCTGTCTCTCTCTGTCTCTCTCTCTTTCTCTGCCCTTCTCATGCTTACTCTCTCTCTCAAATAAATGAATAAAAAACTTAAAAAAAATTTCTGTTTATGAAAGTTGTTTCATCATTGTATACAGTTGATGGGAGGAGGAAGGTAAGTTTAAAAGGATTTTGTGATAGAACAAAGAAAGCAGTGTTGCCTGGAAGATACTTTGTATTTATACTTACCCTTCCGCCTGCGGTTATCAGTGAATGCTTCCTACTGTGGAAAGTTTTATCTTTTTTAAACTCTAGTGCTATGTGTCTGAGAGATTACAGTATGCCTTATTGATTTAAAAAAAATCATTAAAAAGAGAAATTATGAAATGTAACTTTAAAATAAGGACTGATTGGGGCGCCTGGGTGGCGCAGTCGGTTAAGCCTCCGACTTCAGCCAGGTCACGATCTCGCGGTCCGTGAGTTCAAGCCCCGCGTCAGGCTCTGGGCTGATGGCTCAGAGCCTGGAGCCAGTTTCCGATTCTGTGTCTCCCTCTCTCTCTGCCCCTCCCCCGTTCATGCTCTGTCTCTCTCTGTCCCAAAAATAAATAAAAACGTTGAAAAAAAAATTTTAAATAAGGACTGATTTAGAACAGAATTTGGAGCCAATACAGAAATAAGAAATGACCTCAGGAAGTTTATAGTCTAGAAAAGAGAAAAGATATTGAATGGCAGCGTGTTGTGTGTGTTGGTGGGGGGCGGACATGGGGATTGGTGCTGGAACGGAGTGTTGTGGGCACATGAGGCAGAGAAGGATTGTGACTTGGAGAGCAGAGAGGAAATCTGGGAAGGCTTCCTGGAGGAAAAAGTATTTGAGCTAAACTTGGAAGGTTTAGTAGGCAGAAAAGTGAGGTGCCAGGTGAACAACCAAAGGCCTGGAGCTTTTACCAGTTACACTGTTGCTAAAGAGTGTGATGTTTTTAAAGCTCCTCTTTTTTGAGTGGCCTTGGAGTCCTTTTATGAGCCATGCAATAAAGGAATATTAGCACTGCATAATTGGTCCTTGTTTTTTTTTGTTTTTGTCTTTGTTTTTTTAAAGGATTCTATGTGATCAGCATTTGAATCGGTTGGTCCTTCGTTTTTGACCAAAAATTGAACTTCATGGCTTTACTTACAAACTTACTTATTGGATATAGCCCAGAGTGATTTTTGGCTGTTGTCTAAAAATTGAATTTACTTTCAGAAGAATAAAGATCTACCACCACTCCAGATGATATTTTGAATAGGGACAACACTGTTTAAATCACATACCTTCCTGGAAGGGTCCGGCCTTCATTTGGATGTATGTTATGTTGTAGCTATTAAAAGTTAAGTCACAGTTGGGGCTCCTGGATGGCTGAGTCGGTTAAGCATCCGACTTTGGCTCAGGTCATGATCTCGCGGTGTGTGAGTTCAAGTCCCACATCGGGCTCTGTGCTGAAAGCTTGGAGCCTGGAGCCTGCTTCAGATTCTGTGTCTCCCTCTTTCTCTGCCCCTCCTTACTCGTGCTCTGTCTCCTTCTCTGTCTGAAAAATAAATGAACATTAAAAAAAAAAAAAAAGTTGGGGCGCCTGGGTGGCGCAGTCGGTTAAGCGTCCGACTTCAGCCAGGTCACGATCTCGCGGTCCGGGAGTTGGAGCCCCGCGTCAGGCTCTGGGCTGATGGCTCGGAGCCTGGAGCCTGTTTCCGATTCTGTGTCTCCCTCTCTCTCTGCCCCTCCCCCATTCATTCTCTGTCTCTCTCTGTCCCAAAAATAATAAAAAATAAATAAATAAATAAATAAATAAATAAATAAGAAAAAAAAGTTAAGTCACAGTTAATTTTTTATTTAAGTTTTGTACATACTGTATTTTTAAAAATTATAATACATCCACAATTATATAAGTGTAGGAAGTCTGCTACTTAACAGGGTTAAACATCTTTTTACCTGAAATATAAACCTGGGTGGCATGGGGTGGCTTGTTCCCTCATGATGGTGTTCAGCTTTCTCAGCGTATCTGTTTTGTCATGTCCTTGTTCCTTAGGGAATGTGGTGTTACTTTTTTTTTTTTTATGTTTATTTTTGAGAGAGAGAGTGCAAGCAGGACGGGGCAGAGAGAGGGGGACAGAAGATCCAAAGTGGGCTCTGCACTGACAGCAGCGAGCCCAGTGTGGGCTCAGACTCGCGAACTGTGAGATCATGACCTGAGCCGAAGTTGGACACTCAACCGACTGAGCTACCCAGTCGCCCCTGTGGTGTTATTTTAAGTAGGGGTGTGACACCAACTATCTGAGGCACCTTCTCTTACCTATAGCCGGAGCTCTGGGTATATGTGGGTTTAGTCCTCTTTCTTGTGGCTTTCTGAGAATGCTGGGACTGTGAATGCATTTCCCTGACCATGCTTCCTTTCTGAGAAGAAAATGACAAGGAATTGAAGTAAAGTCTGTGTTGAGATTAGATAGAAGATTTTGTTTAGCACATGAAAATTGGGGGCATGCATAAGTTTAATCTAATGATAGTAAATACTACTTGAAAGTGACATTCTGTGTAATGACTGAATAGATTGGCAAACCCAGTTCATTTTACGCGATCATCAAGGAACCAACCAAACTCCACATTAAAGTTCACTGTAATGAAATTTGACTTGCATGACTTTCAGCATTAAGTTGTATACTTCTCATTGCAGATGGCAGTCAGTCTTCATTTAAATATTTTCAATCAGCAGAGGAAGCAAGGCACGCCATTGAGGCTGTGCTATCAGCTGACCCTCGGTCTGTATATCGACGGAAGCTCTGCCAGGATCGCCTTTTCTACTTTACTGTAGACATAGCGCATGTCACTTGCTGGTTTGGTGATGGCTTTGCAGAGGTTCTAAGGATCAAGCCAGCTTCGGAGCCTATTCAAATGACTGACCCTACAGAGTCCTTGGTGTCTCTGGGATCGTAAGTAGCCTCTATCGTGTGTTTTAAACAGCCTAATTGACTTTGGATGGGGCTGTTGGATTATCTGTATAAGCTAATGATGTGCCGCCTTTGCAAAAAGAAGCAACACTTTGTGATCTTATTGCTTTGATTGATTTGGGTTGTTCAAAATATTTATTTGAAAAACCTGTATTTTAATAAAGTGAGAGATGTAACATTTAGAGAAATTGCCATATGCTTTTCAGTTGGTTAATGTTGAAGAATCCAAAGGTGTTGATGTCTCATCGATTTCTGAAAGAAGCTGATTATTCTTGGCGCTTGGTAAAACTGGGCGGAGAGCATTCTAGCAGGAACTTACAAGCTAAGGGGATCTGTTCAACAATTCATACTGGTTTTCTTGTCTGGAATAGCTTGACCCCTCTATTTTATTTTGAATCAAACTCAGTTAACATTGTTTTAAGAAACTAACAGATCTGGGGCACCTGGGTGGCCCAGTTGGTTGAGTGTCCGGCTTCAGCTCAGGTCATGATCTCACAGTTTGTGAGTTTGAGCCCCGCATCGGGCTCTGTGCTGACAGCTTGGAGCCTGGAGCCTGTTTTGGATTCTGTGTCTCCCTCTCTCTCTGCTCCTCCCTTTCTTGTGCTTGCTCTCTCTCTCTCTCTCTCTCTCAAAAATAAATAAACATTAAAAAAAATAAAAAAAAAAACAAGAAACTAACAGATCGAACACAAGTGGTTATAAAGATTTTTAGAGATTAAACCCCTGTATATCAGAGACTTTGGCCCATACACATATATATGTATGTAGTATGCATATATTTAATCCTGATTCCAAAATAGAGACTCTGAAGTTTCTCTGGATGTCTTTGTATCAGAAAAGAAAGTCACTCCAGAGGTCCAAGAAAATAACTTAATTACCGGGTTATTTCTTACTTATTGTGTGAGTATTTACTGAAAAGCTACTGTGGGTTAGGTTTTGGTGATAAAAGGAGATAAAAACAAGATGCAGTTCTTGTTGCAAGTCATAGTTAAGGGAGGAAGAAGACGTAACCACATTATTTTATTACAGTTAGATAAATATAGTAATTAAGTCTGTTCATGGTTCCTGTGTAGTACCATGTAGGAAGCAGTTGTAAGAATGTATTGCCTATAGGTGATTTTACTGATGTGATCCCAGATAACTGAAGATTTATGATCAGCATAACCAAATTAGATACCTGTCAACATGACAGGCTTTCCTAATCACAACTGTAAATCTTTTTTCTTTAATTTTTTTTTAACGTTTATTCATTTTTGAGAGACACAGAGAGACAGAGCATGAGTGGGGAAGGGGTAGAGAGAGAGGGAGACACAGAATCTGAAGTAGGCTCCAGGCTCTGAGCTGCCAGCACAGAGCCCGACGCAGGGCTCGAACTCATGAACTGTGAGATCATGACCTGGGCCGAAGTCGGACACTTAACCGACTAAGCCACCCAGGCGCCCCACAACTGTAAATCTTAATAGCTGATTGGTCATGGTTTTGAAATGAGTCCTGCTGCCTGTAGATACTTGCACAGAGTCATTTGTGGCTGATGACACTGCACTCTTGAACCAAACTGGATTGCCTTTGAGGTTACTTAGAACCTCTTGGGGAAGTATCTTTAACTTGATTTTTAAAGTCTCTTTATTTTGAGATAATTACAGATTCACAGGAAGTTGCAAAAATAGTGTAGAGGCCATGTGTACCCTTCACCTAGCTGCTTCCCATGGTATCATCTTACATAAACTGTAGTATAATGTTAAAACTAGGAAGTTGACATTGGTATAATCTATCTTTTATTTCGATTTTGATGCCTTTTCTCTTAAAATTATTTTGAGACTAAATCAGGGCTCGAAGCACAAAATGTTGATATTTAATATTGAAAAAATAGTCTGAGGATGATAACAACCAGCCTTCTAGCAACAGGACTGTTCAGTTGTTTGAGATTTTAATATACATTCTCAGGATTTTGGAACTAAAATCCTAAATATAATCCAGGTTAGTTCTCTGCCCACTTACCAGTCTCTTCAGTATTCCCAGTGTTTGGCCTTTAAGCCCCCACTTAAACCCCTCAGTGATGATCCTTCACCCCTGCTCTTTGTAGTTCATTATGTATGATAGTGCTCATTATTAAAAAACTCTTCCTTTCTATGAGATAAAGTCTGTTCCCTGATAATCACTGTTATGTAGCGGGGCCACATAACATGTGGCTGATAGTGCCCTTGTGTTAGCCTGTCAGATATTATTCTAGCTCCCTACCCCTCAGTCCTGTCTCTCTGCTGAGCCCCCCCCCGCCCCCCCCCCCGTTTCCTTCAGCTCTTTCTCATTTAACATGATGTTAAGCCTCTCCCCACTCCCAATCTTTGAATCCCCCATGTGAGCTTTTGTCTCTAGGTATGTATTTTCAGTGTCCTGTTGTGAGGCAATTTGGATCTCTAAGTCATGAACTTCCATCCCTCATAAAGAGAAATAGTTTGAAGTAAGTCTTATATTCCTTTTCATTGTGGGAACTTTTCCAGAAGAAGGAGGTACAGTACTCTGTATCGGCCTTAAATTTTAGCCTTTGCTTTTTGGTGCCTGTAGGGGGAGCCCTTGATAACTGTTTCTTTTCATTTCACTAGCCTGGAGATAAATTCCAGTTATTCAAGCTGTTTAGGTAATTTTGGCTTTCAGCCCACTTGCCCCAGCTTTCCTGAACGGTAACTTCCACAAGAAATACTGATGCTTGTCAATCTCTTATAGGAATAGATTAGAGGATGTGTGGCATTTATTAAATCTTTAAATTGTAGCTTGGCTTAAGGGCTGGCATGGATTATTTCAGCATGTGGAGGCTGTTCACAACCAGAAAGACTCATTAGCCAAACCCATGAGCATGCATATACATGGTATTCATGCTTTTTATGTATTTGTGACTTTTTTCTTTGGAGAGAAGAAAATGGAGCTAAAGATACAAATCAACCTCTTGTTGGTAGTTTCCTTTTTGTGATAGAGTCCCAAAGAAGGCAGGTGAAGACTCAGTAATGAAATCTGTATCAGTTACTGAACTTCTTTCCTGTCCTTGGCACGAGGGTAGATGCTTTTTCATACATTGATCAGAGGTTAAGTAACATGCTCAAGCTCACACAGCTGGTCAGCCATACATGGAGGATTTCAACCCATCCAGTCTGGCCCCAGAGTTGGCTCCCTTCCCAGCATGGCTCTGCTGCCTCCCCCTTGCAGATACAGATGCCCAGCAAACCATGCTGGTTTATTTGACAGGTCAGCAATTTCATGTGCTTAGTAAGTGTAGGACACTTAGAATGATGTTCATGGGAATCCAGCCACTAAATGAAGAACAGGGGAAGGAATGAGAGTAGAAATACCCATTCCAGATCTCTGTGGAACCTCCTGGGAAATAGCATGGGAGATGTGGAGAACACTGACTTTGGCCTCAGAAACTTCAAGTGCTGTTTTCTGCTCTGCCCTGTGCTAGCTTTGTGACCTACGGCAAGTCATTTTACCCATCTCCAAGTTCCCACCCTTTGTTGTTCCAAGGATAATGCTTGGGAAGGTATTTTCTAAACTCTTCAGTGGTCTACAAATTTAGGTAATATTTTTATTGTGCCTGTTATTACTGACACCCTCTCTGGCTTACCTGCCTGGACAAGCAGACTCAAGGGAACCAAGGGGTCCTTAAAATACAATGTGTGGATGACCTCTGTTTTGTTTTAGTTACAGTTTTTTTGTTTTTTGTTTTTAGTAAGTAGACTTCATACCCAGCATGGAGCCCAACACAGGGCTTGAACTCACGGCCCTGAAATTAAGACCTGAGCTGAGATCAAGTGTTGGATGCTTAACTGACTGAGCCACCCACGTGCCTCCAGAATTTTTTTAAAGGACTCCTGTTAGCAAGTTATAGGATATTTTGCTAAGAGAGATATCACAAAGTGTCCTACCTTAAAAACCCAGGTGACATTAAGCCACATGCCTAGGGCAACATCTTCCTTCCACCTGGCCTTCCCTTCTGGGATTGCACATGAGCTGCCTTCCCTGCCTGTGTGTACAATCAGAAGGCCAACCCCTTTCTCACACATGATCCTCTCAAGTGTCCTTGGTCTTCCACCTTCTTTCCTGATTCCAGCCCAGATACTTCAGGAAAATCTCTGCATTTCTTTTCTTTTTCCTTCTTTTCAAGTTTTTATTTAAGTTCTAGTTAATTAACATGTATGACAAAATTGGTTTCAGGTGCAGAATTTAGTGATTCATCACTTATATATCTGTATTTATTTTATAAGAAAATAAAATTGTAGTCATGGTATGAAATTATTAAGGTAAGTTCTACCTCTTTGACAAAGAAGAAGCAAGTCATAAGGATTAAAGCTCAATGAAATATGACAGGGTTTTTTTGTTGTTAAAATAAGGCTCCTGGGCGCCTGGGGTGGCTCAGTCAGTTAAACGTCCGACTCTTGATTTCGACTCAGAACATGATCTCACAGTTTGTGAGTTTGAGCCCCGCATCAGGCTCTGTGCTGACAGCTGTGCAGAACTTGCTTGGGGTTCTGTCTTCCTTTCTCTCTGCCCTTCCCCTGCTTGCACGTGTATACATGTGCTCTCTCTGTCTCTCAAAAATAAACATTAAAAAATAATAATAATAAAATAAATAAGGCTCCTAATATAGGTAGTCACCAAATGACTCTCCAGCATCCACTCTATTCTACTCTGTGCCTTCTCCACCTTTGTAGGTTCTAGCAGTTGCAATTCACAGAGAATTCAAGGGTTAGGTCAGTGCATGTGACTGTGAACAGGCACAAAAAAAGCCTTTTTGATGTGCATAGGAGGTAAAAATTCAGTGATCCACTCTGTTTTTTGATGGAGGGGGCCACTTGTCCAGTGAACTCTCATACCACACTAACCAGTTTTGAGTCAATGTGTGTTTGTGTTATGCTGACAAAAGAGGTAGGATTGTATATAACACAGTGTCATCTACCTGTGCTGCCTTGTAGATCACTTGAGAATTCTATCAGATTCTTTGCTAAATCATGCAATTCAAGATCTATAAACCTTTTTTATTCAGTGTTAACAGTTTTTATTTTAAAAAAAATTACCCGCATGCTAAACACTGCAGAACTGTCTAATAATTCTTCACATTGGTAGAGACACTATGGTTTACAAAGCAATTTAAAGTATATTATCTCTTTTGGCATCTTAAACCCATTATGGGTTAATCTTGCTTCTGAGAGCTAAGCTTGGCACCTAACTGCTATTTAGAACAGGGGTCAGCAGGCTATAATCCAAAGGCCGACTTTGGCCCATGCCCTGTTTTTGTGTAACAGCCTAAGAGCTAAGATTGGTCTTTACGTTTAAAATTTTTTTTTTTAATGTTTATTTATTTTTGAGACAGAGAGAGACAGAGCATGAATGGGGGAAGGTCAGAGAGAGAGGGGACACAGAATCTGAAACAGGCTCCAGGCCCTGAGCAGTCAGCCCAGAGCCCGACACAGGGCTCGAACTCACGGACCGTGAGATCATGACCTGAGCCAAAGTCTGACGCTTAACCGACTGAGCCACCCAGGCGCCCCAACGTTTTAAAAAGATTGTAAACAAAAACAAAAAAACAAGAACATGTGACAGAGTGTGGCCTGCAGAGCTAAAAATACTTATATTTGGCCCTTTGTAGAAAAGGTTTGTTGACCCTGATTTAGAATATTACTCCTCTGAAAAGATGTTTTGAGTTCCAGAAAGGTTATTTACAAATTAAGTTTTTGGGTTATTACATGCTTCTAAATCAGGGATTATCTATGTTTTTGAAAGGACCTAGTCATATAGCCATGTGAGAAAACTTACAAATATGACATAAGTACCATGTATGTTTCAAAATATCCTATTTATATGTATAAAATGAGGTTGTACAAATCCATGTTTACACACATGTAGAACATTTCTGGAAGGATAAATAAAAATATGCTAACAGTGGTTGCCTCTGGGGATTGGTCTCTGGGAGCTCATTGGGGAAGGGAACTTTATTCTCTTCAGTATGTTGTGGGTTTTTTCTAGTCATGAACACATTATTTTTTTTTTTTAATTTTTTTTCAACGTTTTTTATTTATTTTTGGGACAGAGAGAGACAGAGCATGAATGGGGGAGGGGCAGAGAGAGAGGGAGACACAGAATTGGAAACAGGCTCCAGGCTCTGAGCCATCAGCCCAGAGCCCGACGCGGGGCTCGAACCCACGGACCGCGAGATCGTGACCTGGCTGAAGTCGGACGCTTAACCGACTGCGCCACCCAGGCGCCCCAACACATTATTTTTATATGTGGAGCATAAGGAGAGTAAAACGTCCTAACTAAAATAAGTTAGATTTCTACATCTAAATACATAACAGTGTGCCCTCCTCCTCCTGCCCCAAATCTGGTAAATACAGTTAGAGACATTTTTACTTTTTCCTGGAGCATCACATGTGGATCACAAAACCAGAAACGGCCCTGGTCACACATCAGCTGTGGAGCTGAGCCACTTTGGGGCAGGTAAACTGGAGGGGCCTAGACAGCTTGTCCCTAAGGGTACACTGACTTCTGTTCTTCCAGAGACAGGGTTTTGGATAAGGCACTGTGCCTATAGGTAGAAGACAAGCGCCTGTGTGGATGGTGTTGCTGGCAGAGGGCTGAGCCATGGAGAGCACCTTAACCCAGTACTCACCAAGCCTGTGCAATTCATCCAGTCTGGACTAAGGGATAGGTCTCTGCTTGTAGGATCCATTCACTCATCAGCTCCACCCACTGTCCCTGTCCACTTGTATTATTTAGTAAGCTCCCACACTATGTGACTTGGTGGGGATTTCTGTTCCTGCATCCTCAGAGCTGGCCCTTACCCACTGTCAAAATGGAAGCTCAGTCAGCAAGAGAGGAGAAGCTTGGAGCTGGGATCAGCTGTGCCCACTGGGTCAGGAGGCTGTGCTGAGGTGGAGGTAGGGCAGACTAGAAGGAAGGGTAGGCTGGCGTGTTAGCAGGTGGCAGAGCAGAGCCTGTGTAAGGGATGGAGTAGGGCTGTCGACTTATTCGGAGGCTCAGGCTCTGCCTGCGTTGGGGAGGAGTTGAGGTCTGAGAGGCAGAACCAAGTCCCAGAGGGGTTAGGCAGGTTATCCAGGGGAGCTCAGGGACCCATCATATCAGAACTGCTTGAAGCCTGCTTGGGATTCTCTCAATCTCTCTCTCTCTCTCTCTCTCTCTCTCTCTCTGCCCCTACCCCACTCACTCACATTTTCTCTCTCCCTAAATAAATTTTTAAAAACTTTAATAATAATAAAAAAAAGAACAGCTGATTTTTCTTAGTTCTTTGCCTAATGTCCTATCTTTGCCAAGATAAACAGTCACATTGAAAGATACCTTTAATATAGTCAGACAACACGAGTATAGAGTGCATGCAAATGACTATAAGGGGAAAATAATTGACATAAAATTCATGAAGCCAAGCACAAAATATTCACTGGGTCATAAGGTGGGAGGAGCTTCATCATCAGGGCTTGCCCTTCTGTTCTTCCTCTGGGGAATCCTACTGCCACGTGAACAAGCCCAGGTTAACCTGCTGGAGGATTCTCTAATCATGGCTGAGTCTCAGCTGACACCGCACCAGTCACCAGGCATACAAATGAAGCTGTCCTACGTCGTCTGGATCTGAATTGTCCTAGACCAGAAAAACTGCCCAGCCAATACATAGAAATGGGAAAAAGTGTTAATTTAAGCACAAATTTTAGGGTTATTCGTTACAAAGTGAAAGCTAGCTTTTGTGTATTTAGCTACCACACTCTTGAGGGGAGCAGTAAAAAGCTGATTTATCTAACAGGAGGGGTTAACATGAAAAAGTCCTTAAATGATGAAAGGGTCTTTACAGTAGTATAGTTTTTTTGATAATAGTAATGAAAGAGTAAATAAATAATGGCTAATGTTTATCAAGCACTGTGGGTCAGGTATGGAGCTTTACATGGATAACTCACTGTGGGGAAAGATACTACTATTTTTTCCATTGTACATACGGATAAACTGAGGCTCAGGGACAGTTAATTACTTTATAAGATCACATAGCTAGGAAGGGGGAAGACTTAGGATGTAAAGCCTGAGTCAAACTGCAGAACCAACATTCTTAAATACTAACTTCTTAAATACTAGGAGAATCTACAAATGGCAATTCCATTAAAAAAATGAAAAAGCCATTTTGAATCACATCTCTGATTTCTGGATAAACAGAAAATCCATGCATTTGTTTCTGCTACCTGCTAAAATCCCAATAAACGACAGCAAAAAGGGAAAATAAGCCCAAAGTAAGCAGAAGAAGGAAAATAGTAAAGATCAAAGCAGAAATCAATGAAAAAGAAAACAAAAAAATAGAGGAAAACCAAAAGCTGCTTCTTTCAGAGCAAAAAATTGATGAACTTCTGGCCAGTTGGATTAGAAAAAAAGAAGATACCAGTTAATACCATGAATGAGAGGTGACACCTCTATAGATTCTACAGATATTTAAATGGAATATTATGAACTTTAATATAAAAGATACCAATTATCAAAATTTGCTTAACGAATAAATAACCCTTGTATCAAACTGAAATTATAGTTAAAAACCTTCTCACACAGAAAACTTAAGATGCTGAGGGCTTCACTGGTGAATTCTATCAAATATTTAAGGAAGAAAAATTCTAATCAAACTCAGAATATGAAAAAGAAGGTTTTCCAACTCATTTTGCAAGCCCCAAATTACCTTGATATCAAAACCAAACAAAAATATTACAAGAAAGAAAACTGCAGATCAATATCTCTCATAAGTATAGTTGCAAAAGTTCTAAACAAAACTTTAGAAAATTTAATCCAACAATATATTAAGGGATAAAACATCATGACTGAGTAAGATTCATCTCAGGAATGTGGGGTTGGTTTAACATTTAAAAAAAAGCAATCAATGTAATTCACCATATTTACAAACTAAGAAAAAAACATGGTTTCAGTAGATGCAGAAAAAGCATTTGACCAAATCTAATATCCATTCCTGGTTCAAAAACCCCTCGAAACTAAGAATAGAAGGGAACTTCCTCAGTCTGATAAAAGGCATCTACAAAATACCCACAGCCAACATCATAATGGTGAAAGACTGAATGTTTTCCACCCTGAGATCCAGAACAAGGATATCTACACACACCACTTCTATTCAATATTGTACTGGAGGAACTAGATGATGCAGTAAGGCAAGAAAAAGAAAGAAAAGGCATGCAAATTAGAAAGGGAGAAATAGAAGTTTCCTTATTTACAGATAACATCTATGAAGAAAATTCTAAACAAAAAAAGCCACTAGAACTAATAAATGAGTTAGCTTAACAAAGTCATACAATATAAAGTCAAAAAACAAAAATAAATGTATCTCTATAAGCAGTGAGCAATTAGAAGTTTAAAAATACCATTTAGATAAAATTTCTAAATACATAGGGATAAAATGTATTGAAATATGTGTAATGTCTATATACAAAATTATAGGACACTGATAAGGGAAATTGAAGAAATGGAGATATCTACAAGGTTTGTGAGTCAGAGGACACAGTATTATTAAGGTGTCAACTCCTCAAATTGATTTATAGATTCAAGGAAATGAAGTAGGCCGGCTATCGAAGGCACGGGGCACTTTAGCGGGAAAACCCTGAGGCTTGCTCTACAGCATACCTCCAGTATGAGCCTCAGTCCATCAGCAATCTGCTCTTTAAGGCTCGGTTGTGCCACATCTTGGGCAACCAACACTTGGAGTGGGGGCAATACTTCATCACTGGAGCCCCTTGACCACTCAGATATTCAATTTCTGAGCATCTCTCAGCTCACTGACTCTCAGAACATCTTCCAGTTGTGACTTAGGAGCTGGAATCTTCTTGGACTTCACTATCTCTCTGGACTATTTGACCCTTGAAGGAATCCCTAAATTAATCTCCAGTAGTCTTTTCCTAAAGTGGAAACTCCCAAGAAGATGCTCTGGTCTGTGGTAGTCCCCTCCAGACACTCTTCCCTCTGTTCTCTGCCTCTGGGACACTGCTTCTCCATGGCTGGAGTCTGTTGGTATACAACTCCACTCACATCCCTTGGGTTTTATCCTGCCATCATTTGACTGGGAATGACTCTGGACTGCCTCTCTTGTCCCCCATACAGTCATACTGTGCCACGATTTGTCGATGATGGATGAAAGTTTGTCTTCTCTTCTTGGACTGGGAATCCTGTGTGAACCATGACTAACATCACAGGGCCTTCTGGCTTCCTTGCTCACAGCTGAGAGGGCAGGGAAAGAACTATTCAGGGTAGGAACTGAATTTTTGTGATCAGCTTGTCTCCTGACTTGCCCAATGGTTTCATTCAAAGAGCTAATAAGCACCCTTGGCTTAGTCATCCCTGAAACACGGTGCTGAGAGAGAAAAGCAGACCAGGGAAACTATGATTTGGTCTCTATCAACTTAACAGTTTTACAGATTCAAGGACCTTAAGAGGTAAGTTCTACCTCTGCTGTACCCCAAACCATGTAACCTAGGTTTCTAGTGCTTATCTAATGCCTAGATCAAGGAAGGAAATCTTCCAAAAGGAATTCAGGCAGTGTTCCTGATTCATTGAAGGTGCCAAATCTCCAGTTTCCTATTGGCTATAGTACTTCACAGGAGGGGGCAATTGACAACAAGCCTTGGACTACATACACCTACAAGGGCTCCTGCCAGAGATATCTACCCAACTTTTGGTCCAAGTGAATCTTCAGGGTGTTTTCCAGTTGCTACTTGATGAGCCATTCCTTGAGACAAGTCACTTTGTCTCCTCAGAATCAGACCCTAGACTCCTCATGGAATAGCTTTGTAAATACTAGATTATTGAGGGGGGGAGGGGCTTCCTTGGGCTATGTTCCAGAGTTTTCGCATGTCATCTCTCGCTGGCACTTTGCCAGGCTCCTCACGTAGCAGTTTCCTGGATGCCTCCATGTCCTCTGGGCTAGATCCTTCCCTGCTGCGTTGACACCTATGATAGAGGGCTGTAAAGGTCCACATTTGCCCTTTGTTGGAGAAGTCCCTGCCAGTTTGCCTGGAGGCTGTGTCTGTGCTATATGGGCTCAGTACTGGATGAAGCTTTCAAAGGTGGTGCTGCAGCTGCCCCAGGTCTCATTGCTAGGAAATTCTCCAGCAAGGGTGGAACCTGGTACTTAAGACAAAGAGGCCCCTGTAGGAGTGTTGGGAGTTGGAGGATTAAAAATTTCCTGAGATCTTTGGACCAAAAGAGGGTAAACATCACAAATGTTCCAGCTGCTTCTACAATAAGTGCCAATCCAGGGATTGAATTTCCTTTGGGATGAGTGACTGTACTTCATCCTGGGGTCTAGGAAAGGACACTCCACAGGCCCTAATTGGGGCTGAAAGAGTGGGAGAGAAATTGAAGAGGGGCCTGGGGTAGGGGCTGAGGCCAGTGGGGATTCTTTAGTCTGTATATGAACCGGGCCCATTAGGGAATCCACTAAATAAGACAAAGGGAGATGCTAGTGGGGGATCAACCCTGTCCAGAGACCCGGACAGTAGCCTCAAGGACTGGTGCAGACTGGGGAGACCCTGGAAGAGCTGGTTCCATTTCTGCTGCAAAGAGCCTTCTCCCCCCACCCCACCTTCAGTGGGGTTTGGAAGCTGAAGACTGTGCAGTTGCTCTGGTTTATCTATGTTACTTCATAAGGTTGGGAGTCTTCAGTGTCCTGTGTGTCAGCAAAAGACTAAAGTAGTCCCAGAAGAATTCACTAATGTGCTTCAATTGTTTGGGAAGTACCCTTCCTTCTGTTCTTTCTCCTCCATAATCTGGAAACTTAGTCCCTTTGTGACTTATGTATTCGGGAGCTCCTAGATATCAGGGCTGAGGGAGAGAGGCTACCACCTCAATGCAACTGCTTGCAGAGTTCCCCAGAGATGCCTCTGAGAGAGGGGAGGGCTCAGGCAGAGGAGACATGGAAGCCAAAGGGGACACAGAGGGAGCAGCATCTTCCCCAACCTCCCCAAACATCAGAAGATAAGCTTCTACAGTCTCTCTATTGATCCTCCTGGCAGGGATCTTGCTGTCCTCATTAAGAAGTTAGCCCAGATGGCTGCACAAGACAAGAGGTACAAGTTGTAGCTGGGAACAGAATAGGGATGGGGGACCCAGAAGTCTTGGCAAGAGTCACATTCCCCTATATCACTTCACGACACTTCTTTCATTTCTCAAGCGGGGCTTTCTTTCACATATCCTTCCCTATAGATTTACCCTCCCATGCAAGTTCAGCTGCACTGGGGCCCTGGAATCACACAGGCCATGCTAGGAATAGAGGTACAAGAAAGAAGGAGAAGAGATTCATTAATACCTGCTTTTCCAAGGAACAAGCAGGTCCCTGTCACATGAGCTCCTTTCTGGCAATCTCTCCAACCTGGGACACCAGGAGAATTGGTCACATGTGGTGAAGGGAGGAGCAAACAGATCTTCCAGGAGGCTGAGTAAAATGGTCCTTTGGAGGAGGCTCTTGGGACACTAGACTCTGAGAGCCTCAAGCATTAGTATACAAGACCAGTCAGTGAAAATGGACAAACTCAAGTATGGAATAGTGCTTTATACTTTATCCCAACATATCCTCATAACCATGCTGTGAAGGATGCAGGCCAAGTATATCTCCACAAGGAATATGAGCCTTAGGAAAGTTAAACAGTTTGCCCCAAATCAGGACCTAAAAGGCCAGCCTCCAGATAGTCCTACCACTTCACCTCACACCGCCACCTAGTGGGCAAGACCCACTGGCCAGCTCTCTTATTCTGCCATTCCCTTGGATGGGCCTAGCAGAGAACCCCAAAACCTTCTAGGTTCTGACTCCTTCTTGAGTTCCCCTGCTGAAAGCTTTGTTTTCAGAGAAAGATGGGCTCTGGCAGCTGACATCCTCAGAGATTTATAGACTTCAGTGAGTCTCATGGGAAGGAGAGACTAAGTTCAACTCTTGAGAGCTCTGGACTGTTCAGGCAGAAACTTACCCGCAAATGCTCCCTCTTGGCACCTCTTCTTACCCCTGCATTGATGCCGAAAGACAAGAAACAAATGAGGGGCTTGGACTCAATTCTTCCTCTTTTCTCTCTAGGCAGATCAGTATTCATGGATAGTCTTTCTACAGTGCATTAATGGAGCTCTGTGTCCCTTCCCTTTTATTCATTTGTGAAGTGGATAAAAGTATTTTCTATTTTCTTTTTTTAAAAACCTCAGAGAAGGGTCTTTTCTGTAGGGTCTTCAGTTGATTTTCTTCAATGAGCAGACCTCTCCTGAGGAAGGGCACAAAATCTCAAATGGCATTTGCTCTAGAAGGTAGGATTCTGCTCCATGAGGACAGCAGTAAGTGGGGTTCCAGCACCTGATTAAAAACTTTCAGAGGCTCAGCATTGCTATCCAGATTAATTGTAACACATAGGAAAGGCTGAGCCAAGACACCTAGGTTGGAGGGTGACTGGTGAATGAAGGCTGAGGACTCTGTTCTCCAGGTTTTCTGAACTCTCTGAATAATTTAATTTGTGGTCCTTAAATTGCATGACTGGGGTTTTACCCAGAAATTCTGTACAGCACCCAGACAGGGGGTCAGTGAGTGTTGGATAGAAGCCCCTGTCTCTACTCCAGCCCTTCCCTCCCCACAAGGGTGATTCTGTCTTCTTTCCTGAGAGTTTCCATCTCAGTTGTCTCTCTAGGACAACATAATTGATTTAGAAAAGTGGGAAGAGGGATAGGGGGATAAAAAAAGACTAGATCTGTGCTGGGGGCCGGTTGTCAGTTTCTTTAGGGTGGTGGTTTGAGGGGGGACAAGATATAAGGTGAACAAGCCTCTCAGCCCAGCAGACCCCTCAAACCTCCAGCCCTTTCTAAATCCTCCCTCCCTCCTCTGTGCTCTCCTGTTCTCCAGCTCCACCTTTTCATCATGTCGGATGTATGCGTCCTCATGCTATTCCCTCCCTATTCCCCTCACCTAGAACCTAGATATTAACCGGGTCCTTCATTACCTCTTGGAGATCCCAGCTTGAACCCCACAGCCTTTGAAGACCTAAAGTAATCTAAAGGCCTAAAAAATTAAGTTTTGCTCACTTCTAGGGATTCACTCAGGAGCCTTTAACTCCAGCTTCTTTGCACAATCTGGTTTTGCCTTGCATCAACACACGTGTACAACTCATCCCCACCCCCTTTAGAGTTCCCAGAAGGATCCACTTTCACATGAAGGAACTAGTGAGCAACACAGCCTTTGCTAAAGACCGTGAAGGAGTGACCAGAGGGAAAGAGGCCCATAGCAACACCATGGCAAACAACTTCAAAATCCTCTCTGATTAATTCTTTCCTCCCAAAGTCCCTTTTGTGTTGCTGTGCCCCTAAAGGCTCTCAACTCTGCCTCCTCCACCCGTGCAGCATCCCACCCTGCTGACCCTTTCCCCTCTCTCCCAGGTACCTCCCCTTTTCCCAGCATGATGATTCTTCTCCTTTATTTTACTGAATGATCCCCTCTTCCCTGGCCCTGTGCCAGCCTGCACAACACAACCCATCCTGACCTGAGGAGTAGGAGAGGCCTTCTCTTTGAGGTAGTCCAATTTTATTTTATTTTTTTAAATATGAAATTTATTGTCAAATTGGTTTCCATACAACACCAAGTGCTCATCCCAACAGGTGCCCTCCTCAATACCCATCACCCACCCCCCATCAACCTTTGGTTTGTTCTCAGTTTTTACGAGTCTCTTATGTTTTGGCTCCCTCCCTCTCTAACTTTTTTTTTCCTTCCCCTCCCCCATGGTCTTCTGTTAAGTTTCTCAGGATCCACATAAGAGTGAAAACATATAGTATCTGTCTTTCTCTGTATGACTTATTTCACTTAGCATAACGCCCTCCAGTTCCATCCACGTTGCTACAAAAGGCCATATTTCATTCTTTCTCATTGCCACGTAGTATTCCATTGTATATATAAACCACAATTTCTTTATCCATTCATCAGTTGATGGCCATTTAGTCTCTTTCCATAATTTGGCTATTGTTGAAAGTGCTGCTATAAACATTGGGGTACAAGTGTCCCTATTTTTAATGTTTATTTTTGAGAGAGAGAGAACGAGTGGAGGAGGGGCAGAGACAGAGGGAGACAGAGAATCCAAAGCAGGCTCCACGCTATCAGCAGGAGCCTGGCATGGGGCTTGAACCCATGAACTGGGAGATCATGACCTGAGCCAAAGTCCAATGCTCAACCGACTGAGCCACCCAGGCACCACTAAGGTAGTCCCACTTTTAAAGAGAGCCGTTGGAGTTATTACGAAAATATATTTGGTTAATTTTGAATCATGCTTGTACTTTCTTCTTCTATGGAGGGTTTCTTGATTTTTCTTATCTACGTTATATATTTTTACCAAAATCCCTATTGATATCTTAATATTTTTGAGATTATGTATTTCACATAACTATTCATTTTTTTCCTTTTTATAGATTTTTTTAAAAAAGATTTTATGTTTAAGTGATCTCTACACCCGATGTGGGGTTTAAACTCACAACCCTGAGATCAAGAGTTGCACACTCTACTGACTGAGCCAGTCAGGCATCCCTCTTTTGACAGATTTTTTTGAGGTAAATTATTTCACATGTATGCCTGAGGGGCACCTGGGTGGCTCAGTTGGTTAAGTGTCCAACTCCTGATTTTGGCTCAGGTCATGATCTCACGGTGTGTGGGATCGAGCCCTGTGTCAGGGTCTGTGGCACTGACAGTGCTGGAGCCTGCTTGGGATTTTATCTCTCCCTCTCTCTCTGCCCCTCCTACACACACACACACACACACACACACACACACACACACACACGTGTGTGCATGCTCTCTCTCTTAAAATAAACTTTGAAAAATGTATAATTTAATGAGTTATGACATATACATATGCCAGTGAAACCATCACCACAATCAGGAAGATGAGCAAATCAACTAATTTTCTAATAAAACAATAAGTTCCAGTCAAGAAGTCTACCTGGAAAAAAAGAAGTCCAATTGAAGACTCATGATAGACTAACCAGATTCATCTGAGAGTGAGGAAGTGTGACCCAAAAGTGTGGGGATGGGAAGTACAAAGTTTTACAGAAGGTCATTGGGCCTGATGGTTAGTGGGGACACTGCCGCTTCCACCCCTTGGTTCCCAGGCCATCTATCCTTCCTAGTGGGGTCACACCACCATATAGGCATCTCTGATTTAATGAATACATTACATCCTAAAGGATGGCTCTCTATCCTTTCAGGGTGTTGCCTCAGAGGTGGTACCTGGTGCCTTTAGTAGGGCGTTTCAACAATCTATGAGGCTAGCTCCTGCGGGTGCAATATGTGATATCGAGAAGTGCTTCCCATGACATTGGGCTCATTCCTATGCCTCGTTCACTGTGAAGTGAATCCCCTGATCATATGCTATGCTCGGTGGGATTCTGTGCCTGTGGTTCTGGCAATCCATATGACCATAGTGAGTCAAAAGTAACAAGATGTTGAAAATGGAAATCATATAGAGAAAAGAGAGTGTGTCAATATACAGCAATAGGCAAAGGGAAAGAAAAAAGATTTTGTAGAATCAGAAAGTTAATCTTATTCTGCCAACTTGGACACAAGCTATCTATTTCCAAAATCTGTAAATTCTGGAAATTCCTAAGAACCCTCAGTCTGAGGTCTCCTAATGGAATGGATGTCTTATAGTCAGGAGAAAGTGATGTGTGTTTTTTCAGTTTAGCAAGTATGTATCCAAGGGTTAACACTTTGGAGTTTTATGCTATGTCAGTTTTTTTTTTTTAATTTTTAATGTTTTCATTTATTTTTGAGAGAGACAGAGTGTGAGTGGGGGTAGGGGGCAGAAAGAGAGGGAGACACAGAATCTGAAGCAGGCTCCAGTCTCCGAGCTGTCAACACAGAGCCTGTTGTGGGGTTCAAACCCATGAACTGTGAGATCATGACCCTAGCCAAAGTTGGACGCTTAACCAGCTGAGCCACCCAGGCGCCCCGCTATGTCAGTTGTTTTAAGTCGTTGATAAGACCCTTTCCATTGAGGTTCAGGGAAGTGTTCCTTGATGTCTTTTCCAGAATCCAAATCTCCATATTTAAGATCCTACAGAGGCTGCCTAGGTGGGTGTTTTGGCAATTTATAAAAATAAAGTAAAAAAAAAAAAAGTTTCATCCACCTTTCTCCCTTGCATGTCTGTTTCTTCCACCAATCTCCCCAAAGATGGGAGCCATGTTTTCATCGTGTCTGTCTTCCTTTGTCTTCTCCAGAGACCCACAAAGGGCCAGGTGCAGATAAATATTTAGAAAAAAAAATGTTGAACAGAATGGCATTGTGCCCACCTTGCTTGCAGTGGGCTCGCTCTCAGCTAGCAGCCACTCATTCTTCCCGCGTGTCCAGCCTGGCGGATCTGTGCTGTGGCATGCACTGCTTGAGTCCTGAGAGACTGGCCAATTTCCAGGGCAGTACTCACTGCTTGATGAAGCCAGAAGAATGCCTGAAGCGGATGAGCACATTCCCATCCAGTGTGCAAATGGTAGTGAAATCACTGCAGCTTCCTGGGAGGGAGTCAAACGCCATGACCCCAACCCCAGCAGGAAGATGCTGGTGGACACAGTAATAGAAACAGATTTTCCAGAACGCAGAGTCTTTGCATCTTATGCTACCCAGGGTCATTACCATTGGAGTGTAGCTTTATTTTTTCCCTTTGACCTGAACCTGGTGAGACTGCATTTGTAAGAAAAGGTTTTCTGATGTCCTCACTTGCTCAACAGTGGAATGGCTGCCGTGGGAAGTATGAGTTCCCCGCCTGGGGTGCTGGATAACTAATTGGCAGAGATGTGGTGGAGGTGGAGAGGACTCCCAGCCCCAAGATGCTATGAGTCCCATTGTCCCCAGGATGCTGCCAGAGGTACGCAATCTGATGCGGATTTCACAATGCAGTTTTGAGGTTAGTGATGCAAGTTCATTCAGGAGAAAACTGGGGCTAGCAAGACGGACCCCAGGCTGCTGCTGGGGCTCAAAGGGCCTGACTCACGCTTCACAGCCCCTGCCAGCATTTCAGAGGGAAGCGATGTTGTCTCTCGTTCTTCTTCCTCTGCTCATCCCCTGAAGGTAGGCAGCTGGTCTTCAGCCCTCCTCTCTTCATTTCATACAAACCCCCACCCCCAGCCGGAGGAAATCTCAGCCACACCCCTGACTTCAACCCCTACCTCTGTGATGATACATCCTAACTCAGTGTCGCCAGCCTTGACCTCATCCCTTGACAACAGACCTATCTAACCAACAGTTTATTGGACATCTCCCTCTTGTCCTACATTGCAAACACAATGTGTGTCCCAAATTAGGTTGCTTTCTCTTGCCTTCAAACCTGACACCGTTCACCCAGCCAGTCACCTCATACAGAAACCTTCTTCCATCTCCCTCTTAAGTCCACTTCTACCTTGTGGTCATGTTCTCGTATTCCACCTCTTCAGTACCTCTTTTTGTCAGCCTTTCCCGCACCCCCCCCCAGTTCTATCGCCACTGATTTCATAACCCCTCTCCTGGGCCTTACAGTCTAGCCTCATGACTGGTCCTTTTGTGCCAGCTCCCTCTTTTCTAACTACCACACGATGCTGCTGTCAGAGTGACCATCCTTTAGCCTAGGTGGGATCGTGTCACTCCCTCCAAACAAACTAGCATAAAACATACAAAGACTGACAATATATAGAACAACCCGAACTCCATGCATTCCTGGTGGAAGTGCAAATGGACAAAGCAGGTTTAGGATACTAACAGTGTCTATTCCTACAGATATTTGCATTCCCTATGACTCTGCAGTTCTACTGCTAGATAGGTAGCCAACAAATGTACCTCCATGAAAACACCAAAAGACACGCACAAGAAGATTTGCAGCCCCTATCTGGAAACTACGCAATGCTTGTTAATAATTATGATACATTTATACAATGGAATATAAGCAACGGTAAAGGAAAAACTACATTTATGTATAGCAACATGGATGAGTCTTGAGAACATTATGTTGAGTAAAAGAAGCCAAATGCAAGAAAATAGGGAAAACTAATTTATGATGTTAAAGCCAGGCTAGTGCTTTCTTTTGTGATTGGGTAATTCCTGAAAGGGGGCCAAAAGGGATTTGGGGAGTTTTAGTAATGATTTGTTCCTTTTGCTGGGTGATGTTTGCATAGGGGCGGTCAGTTTGGGAGAATGTTTACAATTTTCTGTATGTATGCTATTTTTCAAAATAAAATATACTAAAACACGCCCACCCACACATACACACCAAAACAAAATTGCTTCCATGTTCCCGGTACTCAGAGGAAACATTTCCAGGCCTTAGCAGAACACTCAATATTCTCAATGGGATGACCCAGGCACCTCCTTCCCTCCCGTGTCCTGACCCCAGTGTGCCAGGCCACCCCCTTCCTACCTGTGGCATGTGTGCCATCCACACTAGGTCACTCCTTAATCCCCTCACACATCTCTGTGCCCTTGCTTTTGCAGTTCCTTCTGCCTAGAATTCCTTTCTCTATCTGGCTTTTTGCTGAAAATGCCTCCTCTGTGAGGCCTCCCCTGATTTCTCAGACCAAACAGATCTTTCCTGGTGTTGCACTCCTGTGGCATTCTGCTTTCCTTCTCTCACAGCTCTTAGCTACCTCTGCTTGCTGTGTTTCCTTGACTAGAGAGAAACCTTCCAGGTGGTAGGAACAGTGTCTCATTCGTCTTTTTGAAATATCCTGGGGCCAGTGTCATGTCTCCTACAGTGCTTGAGCTAACAAATGTTTGACAAATAATTGAATGTGTGCTCTGAGTTAAGCCGCAGTCCGAATTGCCAGAGAGCCAAGACACCCAGCGTGCCTGCAAAAAAGCTTTTGCCAAGAGCCAAGTCCCTTTGGAAGTAAACACATCCTGCGGTCCTTTATTGGCTGCTGACAGCCAAGTAGATGTAAATGTGTTGTGCAGCATTGTGGGCAGGTCCAATTAGACTCAGTGAGACCAAGCAGCCCCACTAACATGAATAAGCCGTGCAAATATGTGGTTAATGACCATGTCGCTCCGTGTCAATTCTTAATCCCAGATAATTAGCAGATAGATAATTGGTGGAAGAATGGGAGGTGCTGATGGATGTCCCATCACTTGGGTGAAGCTAATGATCTTCTGTGGATTAAGACCCACCCTCTGTAAGTGTTGATGGCTCCTATTTGAAATGCTCCTTTTGAAAGGGCCTAGATCCAAGAAGAGGTGTCAGGAACTCCAGAGTGGGGCGTAGGCATCAGCGCTAATTCCTGGGATGCTTCTATTGAAGGTGGGTGGATGGGCCTCATTGCTGCCCGCCTCGTGCAGACAGCTCAGGGTCCTGTACTGCCCCTGACTTGGTGGGTAATCCTGAGTAGATTTTTTTTCTCCTCTCTCGGTTTTACCATTTGTCTTGTGGCAAATGGTGGAAAGGGTAGGGTGGGTATGTAGATTCGCGAACCCACTGCATGAATTTCCCTACTGTTCTTTCCTGGCTACCTCGGAGGCATAGTTTGCTGGCCTGGATGATAGGATGCTGTGGAGGGGACATTCTGGAGGAGAAAGCAGTGTCTGAGAGGTGAACTGACAATACCTTACATGAGCTGAGGCAGGGCCAGCTAGCTATCCACTAAAATAGAGCACCTAGTTCTGCAGTATCGAGGCATCACTGCCGTGATGCTGGCCAGCCAGCCACTCTGTTTTCCCTTTGCACTCAGCTGGAGTCTTGGGAGTGGTTCTCGCTAGTGGAAGGTGAGTGTAAGTGATGTGTGTCACTTCTGGGCCTAGCTGTGAGGAAGAAAGAGTGTGCTCAGTTGTCACATGGAGAGTCACCTGGTAGCCGGGAACACCCTGGATGGACTGTTCCCAATATAATCCCATCGTGGTCAGACATCCCTAACAGACTAGGTAGGTAATCAAGAAATCAGGTTCTTTCTATGAAGCTGATACTGAGAGCTGGAAAGGGAAATTCACTTATAGTTCACAAATATTACTAAGCACCCTCTCTGTATCAGGTGCTGTGCCTAATGTAGGTACTATGTTGGGTGGCTGATTTGAGATAAAATGAGCCAATGTAAAGGAAAATATCAAGTTAATACTAGTATCGGTTGCGTGAAGATATGGCAAAAAGCAGAAGGTGGCCTTGAATGACTGGAGGGTAGTCAACATTGACATATATCAGACTATATCTAACACATGGCAGGTGATTTTTTCTATACTGGTAAACACCTATGTGCCAGGACAATGTTAGACAGGGATACAGTGAGTAAGTGTATAAGTCACTGCTCTGTCCTCGGGGTGCTCATAGCCCAGGGCAGTGGTTCTCAACAAGGGATGATTTAACCCTTAGTGGACATTTGGTAATGTGTGGAGATACTTTTGGCTGTCACAGTGGGACAGGGGTGGGGAAGAAGGGGATATGTATTGGCATCTAGTGGGTAGAGGCCAGAGATACTGTGAAATTTCCTACAATGCATAGGGCAATCCTTATAACAAAATACTGTCTGGACCCAAATCTCAATAGTGCCGAGGCTGAAAAACTGGTTAGTGGAATCCTAAGAACAGAAGGGTAAGGAGATGAATCTACTAGATGCTTCAAATGTATAGAGACAAACACCCAAGGTTGTGCTGTTATGGGGTAACAAAGATCCATTTCTACTGGGGAGATTCTGTAGGGGCCTTGGGGAAGGTTGGATGTGAGTAGGTGACAGATGGGACTGCCCCAGGGGACATACAGGAAGAGAGAGGCACCTGGAGAACATCACTGAGCAACTTCCCAAAGCTGAAAGAAACCAGCCCCAATTCTAGATGCAAGTTATGTTAGGGGAAGCATTGACTGCGTGCACCTGAGATAATGGGTGTGAAGATGCTTTGTGAAGGGTAAATTTGGGGCCATGACAATAGTTGTTATAAAGAAGTGGCCTACATGTTGGAGGTTGGTTTGGATTTGTAAGTCTTAACCTTTTAAACTCCTGTGGAATAATTTTGTTGGCATAGACAATCTTTTTGTCTTGAACCCCGTGGCAAATTTCTTTTTCCAGAAGTTCTCCTCCAGTGAGCTAGTAGCACCAAGTTACACAACCCCATGGAGCACCACTTGCATTCCCCGCAAGGGGATAGCAGTTTCATCAACAGTTGTATTCGAGGTGACCTTGGAGTCTTACACCCTGGAAGCTCTGAATACAATGGTTTTACATTTGACAAACCATTCATGTTCAAGAGAATGAAGCTTAAAGGAAAGTCTGCAGTGGAATCAGGTGTAGAAGAGTGACCTCTGGACTCAGGAGGCCAGTTTTGAGGCTGTTACCGTAGGTGGGAGGTGGTTAGGTGGTTGTGGTTAGGTTAGGTTGTGGTTAGGTCACAACCTTTGAGTTTTAGTTAGTAAGAATTTTATGTAGATGTGAAACCTAAGATTTCTGAACCTAAACCCAGTGTTCTTAAAAAAAAAAAAAAAAGATTCTAGTGAAATATATCATCCATATAAAAGAAGGAGTTGGTACAATTTTCCTCCTCCTCCTCCTTTTACATCATTATCATCATCATCAGCAGCAGCAGCAGCAGCAGCAGCACCAAATGAGCATCTTTGAACCAACCACCCAACACCAGAGATCAGAACATTATCATAGATCCCTTGGGGTTCCTCTTCCCTATTGCTTCCTAATTCCACCCAGTCCAAGATAACTACTAACAAGAGTTTTGTGCTAATCATTCTCATGTATTTCTTTTTTTTTTTTTTTAATGTTTACTTATTTCTGAGACAGAGAGAGACAGAGCACGAGTGGAGGAGGGGCAGGGAGAGAGGGAGACACAGAATCCGAAGCAGGCTCCAGGCTCCAAGCTGTCAGCACAGAGCCCCACACAGGGCTCAAACTCACAGACCACAGATCATGACCTGAACCGAAGTCGGTCGCTCAACCGACTGAACCACCCAGGCACCGCTAGCTAATTAAGTTTGAATTCTTTCTTTTTAAGGCTCTAGTTTTCCCTTAAAATACTGCATCAGCTCCATCCCTCAGGTTTTAATATGTGATATTTTAGTATGGTTTGATCTTAAGTATTTTTCTATTTCTGTAAGAGTTCTTCTTGGAGTTGTTTTGAATTGTTTTAAATTTTCCAAACATGTAGGGTTCTTTAATTATCATCATTTTTTGTTGTTATTGATTCTTAACTTAAATACATTGTGGTCACCTATGAAGCTTGTTCTGTGGGTTAGCACCTGGTCAGTATTTGTAAATGTGGCAAGTGTGCAAACAAGGAATGAGTTTTCTTCTTTTGTTGGATGCCATAGTTCATAAGTGACCTTAGGTTTATTAACAAAGTTGTTCAAATATTCCTTATCCTTATTGATATTTTTTGTTTGCTTTATCTTTTATTATTGGGAGAGATGTGTTCTCTGTGATGGTGTAGTGTATTTGTTAAAATCCCTTTTAGGGGCGCCTGGGTGGCGCAGTCGGTTAAGCGTCCGACTTCAGCCAGGTCACGATCTCGCGGTCCGTGAGTTCGAGCCCCGCGTCAGGCTCTGGGCTGATGGCTCAGAGCCTGGAGCCTGTTTCCGATTCTGTGTCTCCCTCTCTCTCTGCCCCTCCCCCGTTCATGCTCTGTCTCTCTCTGTCCCAAAAATAAATAAACGTTGAAAAAAAAAAATAAAATCCCTTTTAGTTCTGCCAGCTTTTGCTCTATATTTTAGTTATGCTGTTAGATGCATATAAGTTTAGAATTATCTTCCTGGTGATTTGAAAGTGTTATTATTACGAGATGACCCACCTTATTTCTTGTGAAGGTTTTTTCTTTTTTGCCATGAAATAACATTTTGTCTGATATCACAGCCACACAGGCTTATTTTATTAACCTGACATTTTTTAATATTAAAATTTAATACTTTTAGGGGCGCCTAGGTGGCTCAGTCAGTTAAGCATCTGACTTCAGCTGAGGTCATGATCTTGCAGCTTGTGGGTTCAAGCCCCACATTAGGCTCTGCACTGGTGGGGTGGAGCCTGCTTGGGATTCTATCTCTCTCTCTCTGCCCCTTCCCCACTTGTGCTTTCTCTCTGTCTCAAAATAAATAAATAAACTAAAAAAAAAAGTTACAAACAGAGAGGGAGGGAGACAAACCACAAGAGAGTCTTAAATACAGAGAACAACTGAGGGTGGATGGGAGGGTGGGGGAGAGAGGGGAAAATGGGTGATGAGCATTGAGGAGGGCACTTGTTGGGATGAGCACTGGGTGTTGTATATAAGCCAATTTGATAATAAATTATATTTTAAAAAAGAAAGAAAAAACTTAAAAGCATATGCACTTGTAAACTTTTTTTTTAATGATTTTTTTTTTCAACGTTTATTTATTTTTGGGACAGAGAGAGACAGAGCATGAATGGGGGAGGGGCAGAGAGAGAGAGGGAGACACAGAATCGGAAACACGCTCCAGGCTCCGAGCCATCAGCCCAGAGCCCGACGCGGGGCTCGAACTCCCGGACCGCGAGATCGTGACCTGGCTGAAGTCGGACGCTTAACCGACTGCGCCACCCAGGCGCCCCTGCACTTGTAAACTTTTTTAAAAAAGTTTATTTATTTATTTTGAGAGACAGAGAGCAAGTGGGGGAGGGGCAGAGAGTAAGGGAGAGAGAGAAGCCCAATCAGGCTTCGCATTTTCAGTGAAGAGCCTGATGTGGGGCTCAAACTCATGAACTATGAGATCATCACCTGAGTCAGTTGCTTAACCGACTGAGCCATCAGGTACCCCAGATTCATATGCACTTATAAGAAGTAATACAGAGATCCTGTGTACCCTTTACCTAATTCTCCCAATAGTAACATTTTCTAAAACAATAGTATAATAACATAACCAGGATAGCAAAGTTCATATAGTCAAGCTGCAGAACATTTCAAACACCACAAGGATCCCTCATGTTGTGCTTTTATATTTATATCCACTTATATAAATGGAATTATACATAATCTATTGGAATCAGCTTTTGTTTCCAGCATGATTCTCTATAGATTCTTCCAAGTTGTTATGTGTAATGATGATTAATTCCTTTTTATTGCTAAGTACTATTCCATGATGTGGATGTACCAGAGTTTATTTACCCATTGGAAGGTATCTGGGATTTTTCTCTTGTGTGTTTTTGTTTTGTTTTGTTTTGTTTTGCTATTAAGAATAAGATGCTATAAACATTCATGTACGGGTTTTAGTGTGAACCTAAGTCTTTATTTCTGTGGGATAAATGCCCAAGAATATAATTGCTGGGTGTCTGGTTGTTGCATGCTTAGCTTTAAAAGAAACTGCAGAGTTTTCCTCCAGAGTAGCATTACCATTTTACATTCCCACTCTTACATTCCCAGCATAAGAGTGATCCAGTTTCTCTGACTCCTTACCAGGATTTGGTGTTATCATTCTTTGCCTTATTTTAGTCATTGTGGTAAGTGTGCAGTGATATGTCATTGTGTTTTCAATTTGCATTTCCTGACTGGCTAATGATGTTGAACATCTTTTCCTGTGCTTATTTGCCATCTCTATATCATCTTTGGTGCAATATTTCTTTTGCCCATTTTCTAGTTGGATTTTTTTTTCTTACTGTTGAGTTTTGAGAGTTATCTATGTATTCTAGATCTAAATCTTTTGTCAAATATGTGGTTTGAAAATATTTTCTTCCAGTTTGTAGCTTTTCTTTTCTTCCTTTTAACAGAGCCTTTCACAGACAAGTATTTTTAATTTGTTTTGATAAAATCCTACGTAGTGATTTTTTCTTCTATGGATTTTGTTTTGGTGCCAAGTTTAAGAACTTTTTGTCTGCCTTGTCCTACATCCCAACGATTTTCTCCCATCTTTTTTTCTAAAAGTTTTAGAGTTTCACATTTTCTGTTGAAGTCCACTATCCATTTTAAGTTAATTTCAATATAAAGTATGAGACTTAGATTGAAGTGGGGTTTTTGTTGTTGCTGTTGTTTTGTTTTATTGCCTTTGGGTGTCCAGTCGCTCCAGCACCATTTGTTGAAAAAGCTGTCTTTCCTCTATTGAATTGTTTTGGACCTTTGTCAAAAATCACTTGGTGATATTGGTGTGGATATATTTTGGGTTTCTCTCTTTTTTTTTCATTGATCTGTGTGTCTTTCCCTCTACTAACACCACACAGTCTTGATTACTGTAGTATATAAGAAGTCTTGGAATTGGGTAAGTGATTCCTCTCACTTTGAAATGGACTAAACTTTTATGTCCCCTCAAAATTCATATGTTGAAATCCTATCTCCCAAAGTGAGGGTATTAGGAGGTGGGAGCTTTGGAAAGTAATTAGGCTATGAGGGTGGAGCCCTCATGAATATGATTAGTGCTCTTATGAAAAGACCCCAAAGAGCATTCTCATCCTCTTTATCCCACATAAGGAGGATACAATGAATAGTTGGAAATCTGCAAACTGGAAGAGGGCTCTCACCAGAACCCGACCATGCTGGCAGCCTGATCTCAGACTTCCAGCTTCCAAAACTGTCAGCAATAAATTTTTATTGCTCATAAGCTGCCCACTCTACAGCATTTTGTTATAGTAGCCCAAACTAAGATCTACTTTATTCTTTTTTCAAAATCATTTAAACTATTCTAGTTCCATTGCCTCTACATAAATTTTAGAAGAATCTCGTCTATATCAACAAAAGTTCTTGCTGGGATTTTGATAGGAATTACATTAAATCTGTAAATCAATTTGGGGAGAATTGACAGTTTCATACGTTGAGTTTTCAAACCATGAACATGGTATGTCTTTATTTAGATTTTCTTTTATTTCTTTCATCAGAATTTTGGAGTTTTCAGCATACAAGTTCTGTAAATGTTTTGTCAGCTTTACGTCTAAAGTTTTTTTGAGTGATTGCATTTTTAATTTTGATGTCCACATTTTCTTTTTTTTATTTAAAAAAAATTTTTTAACGTTTATTTATTTTTGAGACAGAGAGAGACAGAGCATGAACGGGGGAGGGTCAGAGAGAGGGAGACACAGAATCTGAAACAGGCTTCAGGCTCTGAGCTGTCAGCACAGAGCCTGATGTGGGGCTCGAACCCACGGACCGCGAGATCATGACCCGAGCCGAAGTCGGCCGCTTAACCGACTGAGCCACCCAGGCGCCCCTTGATGTCCACATTTTCGTTGTTAGTACATAGAAATATATTTTTTGGTATGTTTATATTGTATCCTGTGCCCTTGCTGGACTCAGTTCTAGGAGCTTTTCTCCCTTCTTCCTCCTCCTCCCCCTCCTCCTCCTCCTCCTCCTCCTCTTCATCCTCCTCCTCCTCCTCCTCCTCCTCCTCCTCCTCCTCCTCCTTCTTCTTCTTTTTGTAGAGTCTTTGGGTTTTTCAAAGTAAATAATCATGTCATCTGAAAATAGGAACCGTTTTATTTTTTCTTTTCCAATCTGTATGCCTCTTATTTCATTTTCTTACCATAGAACTTCCAGTACTATGTTGAACAAGGGCGATGAGACTGGACATCTTTGCTGTGATCTTGATCTCTGGTAGAAATATTCAGTCTTTCATCATTAAGTATAATGTTAGCTGTAGGTTTTTGGTAGACATTCCTTATTAAGTTGAGGAAGTTCCCCTCTCTTCCTATTTTTCTGAGAGTTTTTATCATAAATGGCTGTTAATTTTATCAAATGTCTTTTCTGCATTGATTGATATGATTGTGTGATTATTTTTTCTTCTTTAGCCTGTCAATATAGTGGACTACAGTGATTAATTTTTGACTGTTGAACTAGCTTTCCATCTCTGAAATAAACTGAATTGTCATGGTGTGTAATTCTTTTTCACATATCACTGAATTCTATTTGCTAATATTTTATTAAAGACTTTTCTGTCTATATTTATAAGGAATCATGATCTATAGTTTACACACACACACACACACACACACACACACACACACATACACACACACACCCCTTTATCTGATTTTGGTATCTGAGTAATACTAGCTTCATAAAATGAATTAGGACATATTTGTTTCTCTCCTATTTCTTGGAAGAGATTCTGTAATTGGTATTAATTCTTTAAAAATTTGGTGGAATTCCTTCCAGTGAAATCATCTGGGCCTGGAAATTTCTTTTTTAGAAGTTTTAAAAAATTAACAATTTAGTTTCCTTTGTAAGGCTATTCAAATGATCTACTTCACATTGGGTGAGTTGTAGTAGTTTTTATCTTTTGAAGAATTGGTCCACTTTATCTAAGTTGTCAAATTTATGTGTTTTGCATTATTTGTAGAATTCGTTTATTATATTTTGGTATCTGTGGGGTCTGTAATAATATCATTTGTTTCATTCCTGATATTGGTGATTTGTCTCTTCTCTCTTTTTTCCCTGATCAGTTTTGCTAGAGATTTGTCATTTTTTTTTCATTTTTTCAAAGAACCAGCTCTTTGCTTCCTTGACTTTTGTCTACTGTTTTGTTTTCAATTTCAGTGATTTCTTCTCTTATATTTATTATTGCCTTCCTTCTATTCACTTTGGCTTTATTTTGTTCTTCTCTGTCTACTTTCTTGAGGTGGGAGCTTAGGGTTATTGATTTGAGATGTTTCTTCTTTTCCAATGTATGCGTTTAGTACTATAAATTTCCCTGTCAGCACTGCTTTTGCTGTGTCCCATAGCTTATTATATGTTGTATTTTCATTTTCATTCACTTTCATGTTTAAAAAAGAAATTCCCTGAGACTTTCTCTTTTACCCATTGAGGTTTTTGGAGTTTTATTGGATGTTTGTTTATTTTGTTTTGTTTTAATCTCTTATACCCAATGTGGAACTTGAATTCATGACCCCAAGATCAAGAGTTGCATGCTCTACCAAGTGAGCCAGCCAGACTCAGCCACTGACTTTTTAGATGCTGTGTAGTTTCCAAGTGTTTAGAAATCTTCCTAATATCTTTCTCAGAGAACTTTAGAGAGCTCATTCTATATGATTTCACTTCTCTTATTGAGGTTTTTTTTTTTTTTTATGGCCCAGGATATGGTCTATTTTGGTATATGTTCCATAGACATTTGAAAAGCATGAGCATTCTACTGATGCTGGGTGGAGTGTGCTACAAATGTTAATTAGATCCTGTTGTGCTATTGTTGGATTGCTCTGCATATTTCTGTTTTTCTGTCTAGTTGTTCTACCAATTACTGAGAGAGGGATGTTGAAGTCTCCAATTCTAATTGCAAATTTGTCTCTTCCTCCTTTCAGTTCTAACAATTTGCTTTACATATTTTGTAACTCTGTTGTTTGGTGCATACCCATTTAGAATTTCTAAGTGTTCTTGCTGGATTTACCTTATTGTCATTATGTAATATCTGTCTGTGTCCCTAGTAATCTTCTTTGCTCTGAAGTCTACTTTACGTGATATTAATATAGCCCTTCTGTTTTGGTTTGGATTTCTGATTAATGTTTGCATGATAAATATTTTTGATCCTTTATTTTCAACTTGCCTATATTGCTGTATTAGAAGCGAGTTTCTTATAGACAGCTATATTAATTTCCTATAGCTGCTAAACCAAATCACCACAAACTTGGTGACCATATATTTATTCTCTCACAGTTCTGGAAGTCAGAAGTCCAAACTCAGTTTCACTGGGATAAAATCAAGGTGTCGGCAAGGCTGATTCCTTCTGGAGGCTCCAGGGGAGAATCTGTTATTTGTCTCTTCTAACTTCTAGAGCCTGATACTGTTCCTTGGTTCATGGCCACATCACTTCCCATATATCAGTTATCTACTGCTGCACTAACAAATTATCCCAAAACTTCGTGGCTTAAAACAATTGCATTTATCATCTCACTTTCTCTGGCCTTCTTTTTCAGGATCGCTCACAAGCCTGCAGGTGTCTCAAGTTTTGACTGGGAAGGACCCACTTCCTAGCTTACTCACTGTGATCCTGTTTGCTGGCAGGATTAGTTCTTTACTATTGGACTAAAGTCTCAGTTCCTCATAAGTTCCTCAGTTCCTTACCATCTGGGCCTCTCCATCCTGCATTTTACAACATGGCTGTTTGCTTCATTAGAGCAAAAAAGAGAGAATGCTGGCAAGACAGAAGTCATAGCATTTTGTAACCTAATCATGGAAGGGACCTGCTCTCATTTTTGCCATATCCTGCTCATTAGAAGCAAGACACTAGGGCTAATCCACATTTATTGAAGTGGAAAGAGATTACACAGGCTGTGAATACTGAGAGAGGGGAGCCTTGTCAGAAGCTGCCACCACATTGTGCGACTATATGGAGCAGGTAGGAGGGACAAATGGGGTATGAGGCACATCAAACATGAGGTAACCATCAGCACTCCATCTGGAAGGTGACTATAATAGGTTGTAGACAGAGGACAGGGGCTTGCGTATTCAGGCTATACATGGGTCTGACCCTGGGTCAGGCACTCTGGGTCTGAGCAACCTATAATATTGGGCCCAGATCTGGGTAGGTGCTAGCCCTAAACCTCCCTAGACCCCAGCTGAGTACCACTGTGGGAGTTGACTTTCCTTCTTCTTGCTACCAAGCCACTTTCTTAGGTCTGTATGCTGTGAGCAACCACTGCAGGCAAGGCACAGTGCCAGGCACAGCATTATACCTGGGCCAGTAATGTGCTGGGGTATCCATTCATTTGCAGAAATTCATAGTATAACAGCAGGAGCCCCAGATCAGAGCCTGACATCACCCTACTTGCCGGTGACTTCTCTTTGGGCTTCAGTTCTCCATGCTGTAAAAATAAGTGCAGTAACCGCCCTCCCCCCACCCCCATATCACACACTCTGGGGTTCTTTTGAGGGCTTTATGAAATAATGACATGAAAGGACTTGGAAATAAACTATCACCCTACAATTATCAAAAATTTTCACATTATGCATTTCCATCCTCATTTCATATTCAGGGGAGGGGGACTCAGGCTCACCAAATGCTATGCTAAAGGGACACAGGAGGCCACCTGATTGTTATCGCCATACACATCTACCCAGTGTATAGATGAGACTATTGGAGACAAGAGACTGCCCAAGATCACACACAAAGTTGGTGGCTGTGGATGGGTGAGGCCATGAGTCTTTTGACTTCTAGCCTAGTGCCTCTGTAAGAACCAGGAGCCTTACGATGCAAAGTGTTATCACTCAGAAGCTCTGGTGTCTGATTGCCTAGCTTCAAACTCTGCTCCCACCATTTCTTAGTTCATGGTCTCTATCTCCCAGGGGAGTTTGTGGAGACCCAAAAGCACCAAACCAGGCCTGCCACATAGCTCACTGATTATTAGCCATTGTGATTGGCATTAGAGAGGGAAGGCAGTGTTGTGTCCATTTTTTGTTAGGGAAGGTGAGGCTGAGACTTGCCTAGGTGCTGGAGCCAGGACTTGAACCAGTACTTTTCTGACAAAAGCAGGCAGTCTCTCAGAAAACAGGAAAGTACCAAACTTTGGTAAGATTTGACTGTTATTAATAATATACCATAGACTCTGAGTTCATTTCCTGCATGTGTATATAATGTACAGGGGGGCAGCGGAGGGCAGCCCAGGTTTCTTGAGGATGAATTCAGGAGGAAATTTTCAAAATGAGACCTAAAAACCCCTTGCTAAGAAGCAAGGTTTCTGCCAGGGCATATAACTTATGGGGCCAGTCAACCTTGCAATAATGTTTTGGGAAAGCTGTTTATGTTAATTGTAGTTTAGGATTTGGGTGGAAAGACTGTTTCAGTTCTGGGGTTTTACTCTCCTATCAGGCCAGCTGCAGGCCCAGACGGGCCCCTGTTGGAAGGAAGTCAGCCCTCCTCCCCCCAAGGAGGAAGGGCCCTCCTGTCTGTGGTCGGGCAGCATTGTACTTGCTGGATTCCAAGCTGTCAGTCTCACGGCAGCACTCCCAGGACGCTTAGGCTGTAGATTGTTTTGTTAGGTTTCTCCTACAATTAATTTGGAAATTACCCAGCTGCCCACAGCCTCTCCCAGGTGTTCTGTAAACTACGGGTCTGTTCCTGCAGCCTGGGCCTTGGTGGGACCAATGGTGGTGGAGCTGGGGCGGTAAGGTTTGGGTGACAGAAGGCACTGGCTGCCATGGTAGGGCTCATTTTAAGCAACAGTCAGTCCCCTTCAGCTTTAACACTTACCATCCTACTCTGTAGAATCAGAAGCAACCAGATCCAACACACTTCACAGACATTACCTTTAAGCTTCACAGCTTGAAGAGATAAGTCAGGGGCATCTGATCCACCCCACTCAGAGACCCAAAGAGAGTGGATTTCCCTGGAGCTCTGGTCAAGATCAACAGGCCAGTCCTCCGATTCCCATATCCAGGAAGGAAAAATCCTCAGATATCTGATTCATTTTGCTGTAGACTTTCTTACGTGGATTGAGTCCCTCCCATGCCAAGGTCACGTGACCTTGAGCTTAGTCTCTCCTCTTGGGACCTCTGTGGCCTCGTCTGAAAAAATGCAGCAGAAACCTGCTGCTTCCTAAGACTGTTGTGAGGACCCGAAGGATGACATATGTGGAAGTGCTTGGTACACTCTGAACACAGTCACTCTTTGATAATGTCAGGATTACCAATAGTCAGCCCTGCCCCCACAGAGCCCCTTGAAGCTGGGAAACAACAATGGCATGAGAGAGCCTTGGACAGGGTCTAAGACATTAGCTCATGGCACAACCATAGAAAGTTACCTTCCCTGGCCTGTGGTTTCTCCTTCTATAAAATGAGGGTGGGACTAGACAACCTTTCAGCTGCAAGTTTATAAGAATAGCAAAGGGGGGCGCCTGGGTGGCTCAGTCGGTTAGGCGGCCGACTTCGGCTCAGGTCATGATCTCGCAGTCCATGAGTTCGAGCCCCGCGTCGGGCTCTGTGCTGACAGCTCAGAGCCTGGAGCCTGTTTCAGATTCTGTGTCTCCCTCTCTCTGACCCTTCCCCGTTCATGCTCTGTCTCTCTCTGTCTCAAAAATAAATAAACGTTAAAAAAAAATTAAAAAAAAAAAAAGAATAGCAAAGGAAATCTCAGAGGGAATAAACAAGGACCCAGTTCCTCCTCCCCTCCCCCAGTCCCATAAAGGTCACCTTCTGTGTCAGTTAGGATGCATTTGGCTGCAAGTAACAGAAAAGCCCAAGGAAAAGCAGCTTAAACTTGGATGATATTTCTTATTTCCAGCAATAGGTGCCTAAAGCTATAACGAATCATTCCGGCATTAGTTCAGCAATGCAGTGACATCATCAGACACCCAGATTCTTCCCATCTTTCTGCTCTGCGATCCTTGGCAGGTTGGTTTGTTCTCTTAGGCTGACACCCTCCGGGTGCAATGTGGCTGCCACACTTCCAGGAGTCACACTCAACATTCAGAGAAAGAAAAGGACTGTTTATCTTCCCCTGTCTCTTTTTTAAGAACAAAGACATGTTTCTCAGAAGCCATCAGCACACTTTTCTGGATATCTCATTAGCTTGGAAAGTATCCTGTAGCCATTTCTGAGTAATTTCGGGCAAGAGTGATGGAATTATCACCATGGTTACCTTAGACAAGTCCGACATTGCATCCATGGGTACTCCAAGGGGTAAGTCTTCCCCCAAAACACATAACCAACTGGACCCAAGACAAAATCAGGGTCTATGAGCAAAGAAGGGGGAAGATAGCTGGGTAAATGACTGTGTCTGGTACACCTTATTCTTGAATATGGCAGAAAGAGGGTGTATTGTTTGTTTTATTTCTGTCCAGAATTTCCACTGTATGGTTGTCCTCAACATGCTCCATTTGATTGCTCTCAGCTCCACCCTCAAGACCCCTGCCAATCCCCACGATAGGATATTATTCTTTGTTTGAGCACCATTGCAGAGAAAATGTGGGCAGACCACACTTCGCGTAAGGTTGAATAGTTGTATGAAACTGTGATGAAAATTTAGAGTAAAAGCAAAGTGTTACATGGGAGGGAGAAATTTTGAAAATGCTCATATTAAACATAATTTTGCCATACTGTAAGAAACCTTTCCCAGGGCTGCTCATGGACATGCCATGCTCCTACTCTCAGTCCCTGGTCCTGAGGTTCAGACCTCTGTGAGAGAGTGACATGATCTGTTGATGTTTGAGCTGCATCACACATTGGCTACTGGCAGGAAAATGTCTGAGGGAAGCAGAAGAGGGAGAAGGGAGCCCTGTCAGGAGGCTGGTACCTTGATTGATGAGAGAGATAATGGAGGCTCCTATTGGATTGGTAGCCTTAGAAGTCCCTAGGTGGTATGGGGCTAAGAGGTAATGGTCAGAACAAATTCAAGGTGACAGGAACACATAGAGGTGTCTAGGGAACAGCAAGGGTGCATTGGCTGGAACCTAGAGGTGCAGGAAGGGCAGCTATGTGAGGAGTGGCTGTGAAGGGGGTTGGCATAGGAATCATAGAGGGTCCTGAGTGCCAGGTGAGGAGTTTGGGCTTTCGGCTGTAGACATCAAGAAGTCTTTCCCTGAAGAACTAAAGTCTGGCATCAGGAAGTGAAGCTGGTGGTGGTGGGGTGCAGAGTGGGGAGGCCCTGGCTGGCTGCTAGGAAGGGTAGAGCTGCGAGTTAGGCCCTATGAGGCTGTGGTTCTCACACTTTATCTCTGATTGCTGAGTGTCTCCATGCTTGAAAAACCATGGGGCTTGGCTCTGCCCACACTCCAGGGAGAAGCCGCTTCACGTTCTCAGATACCAAGATAAGCCTGGGCTCTACACCAGGGCTGAGATCCGCCCTGATTCTGGCTTCCCGGTCTCTTCCTCACCCTGGGAGGGGCTTATAGTTGATCCCTGGGCCTCCCAGACTATGTGCTTCTGCACCTGGTTAACCCTGGGATAAGCTGGAAATCTGAGCCTTGGCTCACAGAAGAGGAGTTGTGGGGCTGGCAGAGGGGCACAGGGAATTCTGTAGGGAGCAGATTTCCTCTCCTGAGGTGGATTAGTGAAGGCTATTCTAGGAGCTCTGCAAAGTCTGGCTTTGGCCTCAGCTAAGAAGATGCTGGAGAGAGGGCAGGGATGGGGAGAGACCAGGCACCAAACTCATTAAGGGACTCCTATCCTTCCTGACCCCACCTGTCTGCCCCATTTTTTCTTTGGTTCAGTTTTTAACTTAGGTCATTGCTCAGTTTAGGCTGAGAAGCACCAGTCATACTGCTTTCCCTCTAGGTAGTTCTAAGCTATTATTTAACCAGTCCCAGCCCAGTTTACCCGTTCATCCAATGGAGGCCCAAACAGGGAAATCTTCCAAGGTGCACTCCTCCCCAACTCCCAGCTCCCACTTTTAACACACCCCCATCTTCACATTGCCTTTTATTAAGATGATAATCAAAGGCAATCTCCCTTGGGGGAGGCATAGGTTCTAGTCCAGCTTGGACACTTACAGCTGTGAGATCTTGAGTAAGTCACATGCCATTTCTTTAGCTCCTTGGAAGCTCTATACACACCCATGGTATTCCTATTATTGAGAACTCATATGATCACTGAGATGAGAGTCCTGGTTCTCCCAATGAGTTGGTATGTGATCCTGGGTTCTGGCCTCATTCCTCAGTCTGGGCTCCTGCCCCATTCCTCAATCTGGACTCCTGCCCCATTCTTTGTGAGACATGCCCTGTCTGAACTGCTTTCCATCAGGGCATTTTTTGCTCAGTTACCAGGAGTCAGCTCTTCTCAGGAACAGAATGAGCATGGAAACCAGATTCTCCTGAAAGTTGTGTGTTTGAGGCAGGACATGATTCATTAGAGTGTCCAGGATCTTGGGCTGACCAAGGGGCACTTAGAATGTTCTAGTAGAGGATCCCTTGGCCAGAATGAACTCAGAGATAGGGACCCCTTCCTGCTGGACTGTGTCCCAAGAAGAGAGCCCTTTTCCTCCGAAACCCCCAACTACCCGAAATTTGGGGCTGGAACTGAGGTAACAGAGGCCAAGTTTATTCCATACTTGGGCAATGACTGCTGCTTAGGGAGGGTACAGAGACCAGAACCCAAGGTCTCCAAAGTGCCTCAGAAGCCTGGGTTCTTGCTCTGGCTCCAACTGGCACCTCAGCTTTCAAGATGCTTTCAGGTATACCTTTGTTGAATGCCATGTCACAGTCACCCATATAGCTGGGTACATGAGGTGAGATGTATTCTAGGGCTAGATTCCAAGATGCAGAAAATACACCCAAGGGAGGAGATGAAATGCTTCACCCCGACCAACTTCTCCCCTTGCAGCCCAGCACTCTCCTCTGTGCAGCCAGAGCCTCACAGTAGCACTGGATCACTGGTTGGGGACTTTGGTCAGAAAACAGCAGGCTCCTGGAAGGTAGTCTGAGATCGTTGATCTCAACAACTTAACACATGTTTTTTCATTTCTCTAAATATCTGCCTCTTTACCTAGGTATATGAATCACCTGAGGGTCTTGCTGAAATGCAGGTTCTGGTCCAGTAGATCTGGGGTATGGCCTGAGATTCTGCATTTCTAGTGAGCTTCCACGGGATGCCCATGCAGCTGGTCTAGGGCCCACACTTGGAGTGGCAAGGCCTCAGGGCCTCAGCCTCTTATGTAAAATAGCAGGAAGGGCGTCCTGGCCCTGCCTCCGGGATTCATATGAACAAAAACAGAGAACTTCAAGAATGTGAGAGTAAAAGAGACCTGCCATCTAGTTTTGTAGATGGTGAAAATGAGGCCTACTCAGTGCAGGAAGGGACTTGTTCAAGATCTTACAGGATTTCAGTGAAAAAGTTGAGACTCAGGTCTCCTGCGTAGGAAAAACAAAAACAAAAACTAGAAAACATACTCACCGAGGTGTTTGCTGTGCTTTCTCTGGGCAATCTATGGATTCCTTTGATTTCTTTCTTTCTAACTTGTGTTATTATTATTTTTACAATGAAGATGTACCAATTTTGGAATAAGAAAAAACTTAATTTTAATAAAAGAAAATCCTCACAAAGTTCTTAGTAAATGAGATTATGTTTATGAGCCAGCGGGGTAAACTGTAACTATATACATTAGCTTCATGTCATGGGTTTGTAATTCAGCTGAAACCGTCCCGAATTTATTTCAACGACATCACCCTTACTCCTCTGGGCACACGAATCACGGAGATGTGAAGGAAGGCCAAAGACGGTTACCATGTACAAGCGCCGCCAGCAGCTTCCTGCCCCCCTTTACCTCTGCTGTCTGGACACTTCCCCCAAACGCTGGCCACAGGAATCTTTCCCCTTAAATTGAGGGAAAAGGTTCCCTAATCCGTTTTCGTAGTAAACGACCTCAGGCCAAGTCTGCTTTTGTTGCTGGTTTCCTAAGCTTAATTGCAAGCAAAGTTAATTTGAAAGAAAATAAATGTTACAGCTCTGGGGCGAATTCTAACGAGCCTTGGGCAATTAGGGAAGAACGCATCTAATTACCCACAGCCCGGGGGCGCCTGCACACGACGCTGGGGTGCAGGGCCCAGAGAGGGGCAAACGATTTTTCTAGTTTCATGCATAGGAAGAAGAAGAAAAAAATAAAGAAACGCGCCTCCCGATTCTGAGCTCCCAGATGGGGGAACCGAGAGGTTGTGTTCCACTGTTTGGGGATTCTTAGAGTTGGCATGTTCCAAGACGCTGCAGTGAAATGTTCTCAAGATTAGAGTCCTGAGGACTGCAGGGTCGGCCCGCTCGCTTGCAGGCTGTGGTTGAAGCTGGAGCCGCGCTCACTCGCCTGCGCAGCGCCCATTCTAGGCAGGCGGGGTGGTCCTCGAGCTTCGGATGCGGCCCGAAAGAGGCCGAGAAGGGCTGACTCTCGAGCGTTTCCCTGTCTTCTCCCGGCTGCCGCTGCACACACCCAGTTCCCTCCTCGAGGCGTCCTCTTTCTCCAGGCACAGACCCTCTCTTTGGACAAAATCGCACCTGAGGTCCTAGTCGACAAATTGGGGGGAGGGTGCCGAGTCGCATGCACTTTCCCACCCCAACCTTCCCGCTCCCGGAGCTTTACCCCCACGCTCCCCAGGCTTCGGAATAAGACTACGCTTTAAAATTTTAAAGCCCTCCTGTGCCCAGCACTTTATAGTTCACAAGCGCTTTTCACCTCTCTTGTCCCCTTTAGCTTAAGGAGGACACTCCGTGGCAGGAGTCACAAATTCCCCTTCACAAACGTGGACACTGGAGGAAAAGGGACTCCTCCAGTCGACTTGGTAGTTAAAAAAGAGACAAAAGGTCAACTACCGCACTAACTGGGCATATAGACCGCCCTTTCCCAGCCCAAATACGGCTCCTGGGCCCTTGCTAGTCCAGGACTAAACCCCTGAGAGAGGGCTCTCAATTTCTGGCTACTACCAATTAGGCAAGGCATCTTGACTTCTGGGCTGGGAGAGCCAGACTGTCTAGCATGCCCATGGAGAACCTTTGAATTTAACACCTGCAAGGGTCTATATGGAGATGAGAGGGGCCCAATACCTACACTTTTGCAAGGACGCAGGGCTGGATGTGGAATCTGGACCCAGACAGCAAGGTCAGTTCTCCAGAGACCTCCTGCCTCCAGATGGTCATTTACCCACCACTGAAGTCAGGAAAGACCAGCATCTAGACCTGTAGGGTCCAGTACGGTAGCCATCAGCCACATACTGCTATTGAGCACTTGGCATGTGGCTAGTCCAAATGTAGATGAGTTGTGAGTGTAAATGCACTCCAGATTTTGAAGATTTAGTATGAAAAAGGTAAAATATCTCAACAAATTTTTATATTGATTATATGTTGAAATGACAGTTTGGCTATATTGGCTTAAATACAATATATTAGTTAATCTCAACTGTTTATTAATGTGGCTACTAGAAAATTTTAAATTACATGTGTAGTCTCCATTCTGGACAGTACTCATTTACACAAATACCCGTCTGGACTGAATCACATTCGCATGCCTTTGTGAACAAGAGAGCACAATTCCCAAGATTAAAAATAAAAATTACCACTGGTTTTCACTCTTCTTTCTCACGCAACCCCCACCCCTTCGCTAGCAAGTTAACTACTCAGAAAGGTGCAGAGTTTCTCTTGCCAGAAGTCACTTGATCAAAGATTTTTTATTAAAACAGTTCATCTGAACACTCAGGTTTATCTGAGAGCTGCATACCGAGCCTCTGAAGTATTTAACCCTGGAAATTTTGGTTCCAGAATAAAAACTTAACAAGGTATCTTAAGAGAAAGGTGGGAAAGCAGTTGAGTTTTCTCTGCTTTGGGTCAGCTTGATGTTTAAAATGAACGGATACAAAACAAAGTTAAAAATCCAGTTTCTTTCTAAAGCTTACTTCACTGACGGACCCAGTTCACTTTTCTCTTTCCTTTTTGTACTGCAGAGACTGCCAGGGATGGAAGAGCCACGTCAACAAGCCGAAACCAAAGGGCTGCCCTGAGTCCTGTCGTCTCTTTGAATTTTAGTTTTCCAATTTGGTGCAGGGTCACTTACTGAAATGAAAGCGTGGACAATGGACAAATGTATTTTTACCTGTCTCATTGGAAAACCCAATTTATGACCTAGCATAACAGCTGCCGAATGATCAGCACATCATGCTCAAAAGGTTCAAGAAATTATAATATAATTGCTGCCTGGAACCAATCCAGAGACTTCAGGGCAGGAGCTTGTCCTAAGCTCTGTTCCAGTTCTTGGGAATAGGGTCAGGCCCTGGGTGGCCCACCGATGCTGCCAGATTCGCAGGGCAGCATCCACGATGACGCGGCCCTTAAAGGCCATATGGCGTCGAATTCTGCAGCCCTCTTGTATGGCAGATGAAGAGACTGGGGATGTGGGCGATGGGATTAGGTCACACTCTGGAGCTGAGGCACAGTCTCCAGACTAAAAGCCAGGTCTGCAGTTCTCAAAGGCAGGGAAAACCAGCCCCAGGTCAAGAGAAGCAGAACCCTCCCCCCCACTCCCACCCCTTTTTTTTTTTTAAAGGAGAGGGCTACTTCTTTTGCAAACTCATCTTCCTCACCTTAAGGAAGGCGCTATTGGAGCCTTTGCTGTAGGAATCAAAGGCGCAAGAAGCAGAACCGTGTAAAAGGCCCGGCCGAGTTTCTTGCAATACAGGGATGAGTGAAGACATGGTGGTGATTCCCCACAGTTCAGACCTAGACTCTGGTGTACGCACTACGCTGCGCCCCCATTATCGCCAAGTACCCTCCCCAGTAGAATGTGAAAGGCATGCCCTTTGGAGCTTCGCCTTACTGAGGGTCCTTTGTCCCAGTCCGTGGGCCCTCGCTGCCTCTCCCCACATCCTCCCATTTCCAAAGCGGACCGGTGTATGGGAGGCTATGTATGCCTCTCCTGCCCTCTCTGTCCCTTCCACGTGGCTCTCAAATCCTCTATTCAGTCCTGTTCTCAGGTCTCAGGGAAACTTAGTTCATGTGGAGAGCCGAGGTATCTATGAATTTTCGACCGAAAGCTCGGCTCACATGGCGGACACATATCGATCCACCCCGCCAGGATAGGCAGTCGCATGGCGAGCATGATAGGCGCCTCCACTGCCGGCTCCGAGCTGCCCCCCAGGATTGTAGCAAGGCCCCAGCGCTCCAAACTGGCCGGGCGATGTGCGCCCATAGAAGTCCACTGCGGTCTCAACGCCACCACTGCTGCCACCCGCGGGGGGCGAGGCGGGCCCCGCCAGCCGGCCAGCCGCTGCGAAGAGGGCACTGCCTGCGCCCTGCGGGTACGCGCCATCGGGGCCTGCGTAGGCGGCCGCGTAGGCAGAGGGGTTGGTAGGTCGGGCCCCCGCGCAGCCTGCAGGCTGGTAGCCGGTGGTGGCTGCAGAGGCGCTGGCCGAGGCAAAGGCGCAGGAACCCGCGGGCCCCGACGTCGCGGGGCCCAGTTCTGGACTGAGTGGCCGTTCAGGCACCAGGCCGAAGACGCGGCACGGTCCTGGCGACGCAGCGGGGTAGTAGACAGGGGGCGGCGCGGTAAGCGTCGGCGGGGCATAGCCTGCGTAGACGGCGCCGGGGTAAGACGGGCGCGCAGCGGGCACTGCTCCCGGGAAGATGGCGGCAGCGGCGGCGGCGGCGGCAGCGGCGGCGGCGGCCGCCGCGTCGTGCATGTAGGCTGGGTAAGTGGAGAGGTCCGAGCGCTTGAAGCGCTTGCGGCGGCGCAGGAAGCTGCCGCTCTCGAACATGTCCTCGGCGTTGGGGTCGAGCGCCCAGTAGTTGCCCTTGCCTGGACGGCCAGCCTCGCGCGGGATCTTGAGGAAGCAGTCGTTGAGCGTCAGGTTGTGGCGGATGCTGTTCTGCCACTTTTTGGGGTTGTCGCGGTAGAAGGGGAAACGCTCCGTAATGAACTTGTAGATGCCGCCTAGCGTGAGGCGGCGCTCAGGCGCGTGCGCAATGGCCATGGCAATGAGCGCAATGTAGCTGTAGGGTGGCTTTCCGCGCTGCAGGGGGCGCTTCCGCCGACGCCCACCGGTGCCGCGACCCGTGGCCTCCGTTGGGACCCCGGTCGCCGCCTCACTGCGCTCCTCCTTCACGGCCGCCAGCACCTCCGTCTGAGGCGGCGGCGGCGGCGGCCGGCTCTCAGCCGTCATGGCGCAGCCGTCCCGCGTCCTGGGCGTCCCCTCCGCCCGCTACTGTCGAGGGGCGGGGGCGGGTCTCGGAGGCTGCGGGGCCGGGCTGCTGGCCAAACGAGTGGGCCCTGGACCCCTCTGCGGAGAGCTCTGGGAGTCCTCGCGGGCTGGCACTCGGAGCACAGCTTCTCCAGGGGTGCGCTGGAGTCTTGGTGCTCTCGGTTTCCGGGCTGGCTCGGGGCAGACGGAGGCTCAGGAGTGTCCCGCCCACCGACGGCTCTGCTCGTGTTCTGCAGCTCGAGGCCAGGAGCCGGCAGCGGTGTCGGGAGCGGGACTAGGCCCTAGTCGCGGTCTGAAGGGCCCTTTGCGCGCTGGTGCCAGGCGGTCAAGGGGCCCGGAAACGGTCCAGGGCTGGGGCGCCTGCAGCTGGTCTGTGCCTCCCGCTGACCTGGGGCTAACCGTCGTCGAGTCCTGCGCCCAGAGGAAGCTGCGGGCCGGAAGGCCTGAAGCGAGGGCAGTTAGTGCAGACTTGGGGCACTCCGGTGGGGGCTGCCTATACCGCGCCTGTGCGGCCCAGCCGGTGGAGGGTAAAGAGGCGAGCTGCAGGCGCAGCGCGGCAACTGTTCCTCTCCGCAGCGGCGGCAACTGTTCCTCTCCGCAGCTTTGGCCTCCGGCCGCCGAGACCGCAGGCGAGGCGCTCCCTTGCACACACCCGGACGGCTCCTCCCTCCACCGGCTTCTCTCCTTAAAGGCGCCAGGAAGCTTGGGGCGGCGCCCCGTCCCCGCCCGCCCCCCGACCGCCCGCCCCCTGGGCCCGCGCGCACCTCTGCAGGTGGGAGCAGCGGTGGAGGCGCGGCGGGAGCCCCACAACGTCAGAGCTGGGAGGGCTCTCGGAGACCGCCCGGGGCCGGCCTCCCTACGCGCCGACGGGGAGACTGAGGCCGGGAGAGGCCGGGAACCGTCTCGGGAGATCTCGGCGCCGGAACTCAGAGCTTCTGGACTTTACCAGCCTCTGCAGAGGGCTGGGGCCCGCAGTGAAAGGACAGGCTCGCTTCATTTTTTATTGTCCAGAGAGGGTGAGAATTGGCGGAGGGGGCGCTTGGTTCTTGTGGGGCAGGGGATGGGGAAGGGAGACCTTCCAGGCGGCTGGCTCTTAAGATATTTCAAGGATGATTTTCAAACCCCAGTCAGGGCTGCCTTGCCCATTGGCCGTCCAGTCCCTCATCTTTCAGACGGGGATTCCTAGGCCCCAGAGAGGAGGTGACTTGCCCTGGCCTCACCGCGACTTTGCCGGCTAGCGGAGTCTCACACTTGCGTCTCTGTTAGGACTGCTCTTTGCCCCCTCTGTGCCTGAGGCAGCCACTTTCTCTTTTTGAGCCCCAGGTTCCTCGACTGCACGGAGGGTTTGCACCTCAAGAGACCTTCCGTTATCGACATTTAGGGAAAGGCCACCCCACCCCACCATCTGTCTTTGGGTGACTCAGGACCCCTCTATATGACGGAAAGTGGCACACAGCTTAAAGAGGATGAAGGCTAGGCTTCTGTCCTCTCGTAGTAACCTCCTCCTCCAGTTCACCCAGGCCAGGGAGGGTTCCGCGTGGCTCCCAGGACCCCCGGGGGCCTTCCCGCAGAGGGGCGCGAGGGCTGCGAGAGGCTGGGGCCGAGGTGAGGGCCCTCCAGGTGGGCACGTCTCCCGGGGGAAAGGACGGGCAGGGGGGGACCCGTTTGCTTCGCGGGTGTCCGGTTTCTGAGTTCGTTTCCGGCCATCCCCCAGGGCGGGATCTCCCGCCTCAAGCGAGAGAGACTCCCAGCTGCGGCCTGCCCCCATTAGCCAGGGTTCTCTTTGTGGTCTTGCACAGGGACACCTCGGGCCCGTCCTTTGTCCCAAGCGGGGCCTCAATTTTCTCCTCTGTGAATTGGGGGCGGGAGGGCATATGCAGACCTCGGAAGAGACTCCTTCTGCCCTTAGGAATCCGGGCCTTGGCGCCGACTCCAGAGATTCCATCCGGGGTGCAGCTTTCCGCGGGGCTGTGGGTGTAGGGCGTGGCGGAGCGAGTCTCCAGAGCGCGGGCGACACGTCCTCCAGGGGTTTTAGTCGCGTCCTTCGTGGCGGTGAGCTCTCTGTGGGTTGAGCCCCGCTGAGCATCGGGCAAGTACCTTCGGAAGAAAGAGGCAGAGAGCCCCGATCCTCGCTTGGCGGATCCGGGTTTGTAAACAGAAGCGCGGTTTGCATGTAGACCTTCCTCAGCGGATGGGCGCTCGAACGATTGGAGAGTGTTTTTTCACTCGTTCAGCAAAACTCTCAGTTTCCTTCTAACAAAGTAACGAAAATGAGAAAATCCAGATTTCGATGTTACATTTTTTTTTGTTGTAAAATGGGGGAAAAAGTTTAAAACAATTTTATTTTAACCAGATCACATCATAACAATATTTCAGTACTGAATTTTGTGGTTCTATTTTTAATTTTGGACCACTATCCTAACGTGTTTCCATAAATCAAATAATGTGATTCTGTAATTCTAAGAGTCCATGACCAGAAGCCTAAGCTCTTTAACTGTGATTATATTCCTATGATTTTAAGCTTCTGGTCAAATGTAAAAGTGTAGTCCTCATAATGAGATGCTGGGACTAAGATTTTGTGCCTGAAAATATAATGCTACTACTGGGAGCTGCGACTTCCTTAGTTTTTAGATATTTTCATAGCTCTGAAGTATATATTACTTAATTTGAATTCCTGCCTAAGAATGTCTGATTAGAAGATTTGGGTCCTATAAATCCACACCTCTATTCTTTCTTAATTCCAAAATGTTGGTAGTACTGGATCCAAAGAATTACCAAATGTCAGTACTGCATCCACTATTCTGTAACTCAAAAACTCTAATTCTGATAATTCTTATAATATTTGTGACCGTATGCTTTAATGATTGGTCCTATGACTTTATGAGTCTTTACTTTTAAGCCCAATGGCTATAGTTAGAAGCCTCGTGTCTCAGGATATCTTGATCCTCCAAGTTTTGTGTCTGTGAGCCCATTCTTCTAGAATCCTGATTCCTCTTTCTCGGATTTTGCTGCTACAGAGCCACACCTGTGCATCAGACCAAGTGTTAGCATCCTAAGATTAGAATTCCTAAGGTCAAGATTTTCATGATCAAAGGAGCCTTAAGATTCTATTCCATAGACGTTTTATTTTATTTTTTTTAATTTTTTTTTCAACGTTTATTTTTACTTTTGGGACAGAGAGAGACAGAGCATGAACGGGGGAGGGGCAGAGAGAGAGGGAGACACAGAATCGGAAACAGGCTCCAGGCTCTGAGCCATCAGCCCAGAGCCCGACGCGGGGCTTGAAATCCCGGACCGCGAGATCGTGACCTGGCTGAAGTCAGACGCTTAACCGACTGCGCCACCCAGGCGCCCCTAGACGTTTTATTTTAATAATACATTTCAAAATTTTGTGCTTTGAAGATTCCAAAAAGCCATGATGCAAAATTTGAATTATGTGAGTTTACTGTTTGGATGAAAACTATACAAATTGATCCCCCTTGATGCCTGGGCATTTTTTCCCCTTTTCTCTGGTCAAGTCCTCCCTCTTCTCTGGTGCAGTGTTCCTTAACATTTGTGGGGGCAGCAGACATCACTGACAACCATTTGGAAGCTTGGAGATCATCCTCCTAGATTAGCAGGGGTGGGTTGGTGCCGATGTGGGCGGCTGCTGGGTGATTTCCATCTCCTTTGCACCTGCTTCCAGCCCTGTGTGTATTCCTCTTTTGGGAAAACCCCAAAGGCCATTTTACATTCAGTTTTTAGGGGGACGGCAGGAGGGGGGATGCTGGTGGTTTGTAGCAGACCTTGCAGCTCTTCTCCCAACAACTACTTTCCCCAGTTTTAAAGTGTCCTTGGAGGGTTTGTAAATAAAAAGGAGGGGATCCACAGAGTTATGGAAAATTCCTCCATATCTCTTGACCCAAATGATGCAGATGCAAAGGTAGCTCTTCTCCCTAAGGAAATCTTGGAAATACAAGCCGGAAGGAAACTAGGCCCAGATTGCCAAAGGGATTGCTTAAAGTCTTGCAGAGGTGGTAGTGAGCTGCAAGGGAAACTTGCATCTTGGGCTCCTTGTCTCCTGGGCCCACAGCCTCTGTGTCTTTCCCTGAGCTCTCAGAGCCTCAGTTGTGCTTACTGGCCTGGACTGGGTCACTCTCCTAAGCAAATGACAATGGAAACTTCAGGTCCTGATGCTTGCAAATCAGATCCAAGAATCTTGGGACCTTAGGAATACAGTGACCTCTGTTTGGTTTACTCAGGGACAATCAGTCAGGGTCAGCAGGCTGTATGACTTCAGAGAACATCAGAACAAGACACTGCCACAAAGGGGGCCCGTGTCACACTCATTACTGGCCCAGAGGACTTGAGCCATCTGCTACTCTTTCAGACCTCAGTTTCCCCATCTGTGAAGTGGGACATCTCCTACCTGTTGCCCTTCTTCCGGAGGAAAGAGAGGATGGAGTAGGACGCGTCACTGACCCGTGATTGTTTTTTCCACCTTTTAAATTGTTTTCAGGGCAAAACTTCGATCTGGGGGGAAAAAAGCTGCTGGGGGAAAGTCAAGTCGTTCTCACTTATGGACGGAGATAAGACGCACTCCTTGAAGAAGCAGCGGTTGATTAAAGTTCAACGTTTTCGGCAGTTTAGCCCAGGGTGTTTAGACTTCCAGGCCCCTTGGGTGTGGTTTCTTTCCACGCATAGCGCGGCTCAGGGACCCCTGGAGCTGGGTCGGGGCAACCGGACTCTGAGCCATTGGCTCACTTAAACTCCGTGAACGCAGAATTATAGTCACTGCCGGAGACAGATTGGAGGAACTGGGGCCCAGAGAGGGGTGCCCTCTGCTTCCCGCCACCCTGCCTAGCTAGCACTGCCAGCAGCCTTCCGACTCACCCCCACGAAGCGCCTCGCGTCGTTCTTTGCTCCCAATCCCTGCTCCACAACCTTTTCCCAACCCTGCCCGCCAGTCCCCGTGGCGGGGAGCTCAGGAGCCAACTCGGACATCCAGGAGCTCAGCCGTGGCGGCGAATAGGGCAAGCTGGCTCCGAGAGCGCGCGGACTTGGCCCACCGCGCACGGCGAGTCTGGGGCAAAGTCCAGCCTGAGCTCTTCCTCCACCTTCCCGCGCCCCACTCTCTCCGGCGCTCAGCGCGCGTTCCCCGCCAGGACCGAGGAACTCTAGGCGCGATCCTCGTAGGCTCAGAAGGAGCCGGCCGCCGGGCGGGAGAGAGCTCGGCGTTGGCGGTGGACTCTCCTGGGAAAGCGGAGGACCCGGTCTGAGATGGCAATGAGAGCAACAGCCTGGGTCTTCTCAGCCTGGCCGGCGAGCGCACGTCCTTAGATTCTGGCACCGTGGGCGCAGGAGCAGCGCTCTGGGATCGTCGGGCGTCCGGGTTTGTTAGGTTTTTCCGTGCTCTATGTACGGCTTTGGGACTCGGAGAAGCCCGCAATTGGCATGTAAAATTATGGATGTTTATGTTGGGAGATAGAGTTCCTGGTTTGCAAGACAATCTCAAAAGGGCTGTTGATTACTCCCCTTTCTCCCTCAAAGGGGAAATGCACTAGACAGCATTCTAATTCAGCCACCTGAGGCACATAGGAAGAGACCGGGACCTGTTCCCCCTCTTCAAGCCAGGCTTGTCCTACAACCGAGGCCTCCGATTGGGATCCTTGATGTCCCCTGCCGCCTGGCACTTGAGCTCATCAGGATGGTTTGCTGATAGCTGGGTCCAGGTCCCCCGGGTGGGGAGTGGGGTGGGGCTGGGGTGGTTAGAGCTTGGCACGGTGCCTCAGGCAGGCCCCTCTGAGAACCCAATACTGCTGGCTGGCTGGTTGCTCAGGGCCATGGTCTGGGGAACTGGAAGACAGTGTATCCCGGAAGCATGTGCAGGTGGTCCAACTCTCCTCTGGCCTCTTTCCTTAGGGCATTTTTGGGCTTCTGTATATCTCCAGGCCTGGGAGTGTGTGTGTCTCTCTCCGGTCTCACCATCTGTCTTTCTGCCTCTGTGTATGAGTAAGACCGCGCCCATCTTCCCCTTCCAGCCCGCTGGTGGGAAGTAAGGGGGGCTGCACACTCCAGCCAGGGCCAGGCTGCCCACACCAGTCTCTTCCCTCCCAGGGGATGGTGTGGACAGTGGTAAGGAGGGATGGAGGGACGTCCAGCCAAGAGGATGCTACAGCTGGTGGGCGTCCTGATCCTTGGCCTTTCTGCCCAAAGGCCTCTCAGAGTCCCTCACTACCCCCCACCTCTGCTGAGGTGAAGGGATACAGAGTAATCTGGTGCCAGCCTTCCAGACAAGTCTAAGGCCCCAAACTGTCCTCAGTAGGGCACTCCCACTGTCTGTCTCTGCAGAAACCAAGCCACTTGGCTGCTTAAAGATCCTCAGTGGCTCCCCTTGATCCAAGGCCAGGTCACATGCCCCTTCCTTGGCCTGGCTACACAATGCAGCCCCTTCCCACCTGTCCTCTTTTACTTGGTCTCCACTGCCCCCAACTTCGGAGTACTTCCAGCAAGTGTTCTCCAGGTCCCTTGGGTAAGTTCACGCCCTCAGACTGGAAAAGCTGCCCCCATCCCCACCTCAGCTTAAACGTCTCCTCTTCTGGGAAGTCCTCCTTTTTATGCCTGAGTAAGTCGAACACTCCCTTTTTGAACCTGCCCCAGCATGTTTGGATTTGGGCACTTGTCACATGTTTGGTGGTGTAATGATTTGGTTAATGTGACTGTTCTTCTCTGGGAGCTCCTTCGTGGCAGGAACTGGGATCTCATGGAGCTGGGCACCCGGGTCACAAACATAGGGCCTGGCACAAGGTACAATGTGGCCTTGCTGTGAGAGCCAGTTACTTAGAGTCACCCGCTCCTGGGTCACTTCCTGTTTCTACCTCTTCCTAGTTCTGTGACCTTTGGCTACTTAGCCACTCTCAGCCTCAACTTTTCGATCTATAAAATGGGGATGATACTAATGTCATAAAAGAGTTGTGAAGGTTACTGATATCGCAGTACTCTTCTATGTGCACACACTGTTTTAAAAGTCTTTACATACTTTAAATACATGAATGTATCAGGACACCTGCAGATCTCAGGCTTGTCACTAACTGGGCCTTGGGGGTACATCCAGGAGAGCGGGCAGAGCACTGGATCTGAAAGGCATGATTGGATATGCCATCTAGCCTGGTGTATGTCTACAGAAAGAGGGGTGTCACAGGTGATAAGCAGGAAATGAGGGAAGGGCCTTGGGTTTGCATGCAGTCTGGGTTTCTGCCCAGGCAGATCTGGCCCAACCTTTTGGCAGGAGGGTGGGGGAAGGCTTCAGCATTGGGCTGGGTATATTCATAGGCATATTCTTTAGTTCTGAAACTGTCCAGGTGCTCCACCCATAGGGTAGGACTCCAGGGGCTGCGGGGCCAGTTAGGGGATCTGGGCTTGCCCTCCTGATTGTGTTTGGACATGCTCCAAAAGTAGGGAGGAGGTGAGAGACTGCTGCTGGGGTCCCTTTAGGGGCTCTTACCTTCTGTGGGTGGTGTATGTGGCTTTCTATATTTCCTGAGCTCTGGCCTAGGGCTTTTTCAACGTTCTAACTTTCTCATAGACGCCTACTATTTCCTATTTGTGGTTTGCGGAGCTGCCTCTGATTGTGAGCGCAGTTTTCTGGCCAGGGATGATTGGGATTGGCTTTACCCAATGAATGAGATGGTGCAGACTCAGATAAGCAGCTCCATCTCGTTTAGGTTCACTTTGCTGACCATCTCCTAGTATTCCTCCTTCCTTGGGAACTGGGTTTCTGTCGTTTATGGTATTGAAAAAAAAAAAACAGACTAGCAGCAATGGAAGATTTTCACCAAGAAGAAAAGAGTGTGTCCTTCAACACCACACCCTAGTTCTGTTCAGCATTTTGTCCACAATTTAGAAAACATAGAAGGCAAGCTGATCGAGCTTGTGGCTGACCACGCTGAGGTGCTGATGCTGGTAGCTGATAGATGCAAGACTCAGAATAATCACCAGGTTGGGAGACTGAGCCAAAACCAACAAAGGAAATATTTTAAAAACTGTTATGAAAACATTGTAACATTACAGGAGACAAAACAGGAAGAAAAAAGTCACTCACATGCCAATTACCTATCATTCACCTACTAGGTTTTCCTATGTTCTGTTTTTTTTTCTCCTTTGTATTCTTACACATGTATGTATGTTTGCATAGGTGTTATCATTGTATATGTACAATTCTGTAGTCTTTGTACACAACGCATTTGCATTATTTTGTAAACGTAACTACATGTTGCCCCTTACTTTCCATTTTTCATCTATAATTGTGAATAAAATGGTCTAGTGTTGATTTAACCCTGTAATACTGGCTGGGCAATTACATAATTCCCAATACCTTTGATATAGGTGGTCCTACTATGAAGGTGTTTGTATAAAGAACTTCTTATTTCTTTTGAAATATCCTTTAAGATAAATTCCTAAGAGTAAGATTTGTGGTACCAGCTCTAAATATAGTGCTACCAAATTGCCTCCAGGTCTTGCAACTTACCATAATCAAGATAATCAAGGGGCGCCTGGGTGGCTCAATTAGTTAAGTGTCCGACTTTGGTTCAGGTCATGATCTTGTGCCCTGTGAGTTCTAGACCTGTGTTGGGTTCTGTGCTGACAGCTCAGAGCCTGGAGCCTGCTTCGGATTCTGTGTGTGTGTCTCTCTCTGCCCCTCCCCTACTTGTGCTCTGTCTGTCTGTCTCTCTCTCTCTCTCAAAAATAAACATTAACAAATTTTTTAAATAAAAAAATAATCAAGATAATTAACATATCCATCACCCCTAAAATTTCCTTGTACCACTTGTGATTGATTTATCTGCCCCACCCTGCCACCATCCAAAGGCAATCACTGATCTCCTTCTGTCACTATAGACTATTTTACATTTTATAGAATTTATATAAATGGAATAACACACTGTATTCTTTTTGTCTGGCTGCTTTCACTCACCAAATTTATTTTGATTCTCATCCATGTTGTGATATCAATACTCAATTCCCTTAATTTTTTTTTTTTTTTTTTTTTTTGCTAAATAGTATTCTATTATAGGGATACATCACAATTTGTTTATCTTTTCACTTGTTGGTGGACATTTGAATTGTTTCCATTTTTGGCTTTTACAAACAAAGCTGCTATGAATAGTTGTGTAGAAGTCTTTGTGTGGCCACATGTTTTTATTTCTCTTGGGTAAATACCTAAGAGAGGAATGGCTAGGTCAGAGATGGGAGATGTATGTTTAGGTTTTTAAGAAATTGCCAAACTTTTGTCACAAAGTGGCTGTATTTCGTTCATTTCTACTAGCAGTATATGAGAGAATTCCAGTTGCTCTATCTCCTTACCAACATTTGATATATTCAGTCTTTTAAAATTTTACCCTTTTTAGTGAGTATGTGCTGGTATCTCAGTGTAGCTTTAATTTGCGTTTCCCTCATGACTAATAATATATTTATTATTTATTGCTGTGTAACAAATTACCCCCAAATCATCGGCTTAAACAGCAAACATTATCTCACAGTTTCTCTGGGCCGGGAATCTGGGTGTGGCTTAGCTGGGTGTGCCTAGCAGAACTGACCCATCTGAGTTTGAAATTGCTTTGGAGTGATGCTGGTTGCAGGAAGAGTGGAGAGGGGAACTGAATGGACAAAGGGCTGGAAACGAGGGCAGAAGAAAACCGAATTAACAGACTGGAAAGAATTATCCTTCAGAACAAGGTAGTGGTTCTGAGCCAAATGTCAGGCTGTAGCTCTCCTACAGGTTGGAGGAGTTTGTTCCTGATGATTCTGGGAAACAGAACATTTGTTGAGCAGGGTACCTGTATCAGGATCTATATGTTAGTTCATTTAATCGGTCCTCGGAACAGTCCTATTTTACAGATTTAGAAATCAAGATCTGAGAGGTCAAATAAAACTTGGCCAAGTCTGTATACCTGAGGTGGATTTAAGCTCTGTCTGTTTCTTGCCAGACACTGAGGTCTTTTATCACAGTACCCTAGTATATTCGTGTATTATTACACTTCTGCCTCTGCCTCTCTGTATCCTTTGCCTCCAGGGCCAGTGAGATTTCTCTGAGCAAGTTCTAGTGGTCAGTAAGGAAGTCCAACTCCTCCATCACTCAAGATTCTAGTTGTGGTAGCCTGGGTTCTCTTTGGAGCTTGAGCTGTGTTGCAAAACCTCCCACCTTCCCCCATGTCTGACAGGCTTCAGTGGCTTCTGTAAGGTTGGCCTCACTCAGTAAGAGGTCTGTAGGTCTTAGCTCTGGCTACCTCCATGAATGATTTTTGCCCCTTAATGAAAGTCACTGTGGCCTGGCCCAATATGTCCTCTGCCCTGTCAGCACCCCCTGTTATACGGTTATAACACCCATAGACACAATGCATCTTGGATGTGAAACCACTTCAAGTTTTAGCTCCAAGTGGTGAGTGGGTTTGAGAAGGTCCAATTTCCTCTCCAGCCTTAGTTTCTTCAGCTGTCAAATCAAGGAGGAAGATCTGGTTGGCAAGATTAGTACCCCATGGAAGAAAAGACTACAAAGTCTGCTCCAGTCTCCAAGAGCACTAGACATTGTCTATTGATTACATCATTCACAGGTCTTCATTAAAGCTGTGTCACAAATAAAATGCAAATTCATTTACAGATGATACTGAAGTTTTGGTCATTTTTTGGACATGAAACATTTCTCAATGTTTATAAAAAAAGTGTATCTACCTTACATGTATGTGTGCATGTTTTGAGAACTGTGGAATTTATACTTGTTAAGAAAATCATTTGTCAAAATGATTGAGAAGCACTAAGAGATTCTCTATCATCTCTCTAGCCCGATGGAGTAATATTAAACATATTTAACAACTAGGATGTTATTCAATGAGTGTAAAATTACAGTGATACAAGATGAGTAAGTTATAGAGATGTGCTGTGGGACATAGGGCCTACAGTTAACAATACAGTGTTGTGCACTTAAAAATTTGTTAAGAGGGTACATTACATGTTAAATGTTCTTACCGCCCACACAGGTACAATGATTCTTTTGGAGAAGATAGATGTGTATGTTATTTGGGGTGATAGTATTCACTAGTGTACCCATATATCCAAACTCATCAAAATGTGTGCACTAACTGTGTGCTTTTTTTTGTGTACCTATTATACCTCAATAAAGCTGTTAAAAAACAAACAAACAACCAACAAGATAGGGGTATTGACCAATCAGAATGTATGCACTGTAACACCTGGCAATCAGAATGAAGGACTGCACTACAGCATCCCTCCCCAGTGTTTCAAGCTTTAACCCTTTAGTTGTAGAATCTTTGTGTTTCCGGAGAATCCCAAGGGAGGTCCTGAGACAACCAAGAGAGCTGGGAGCATGGGTAGGGGTGGGGGTGGGAGTTTGGGCAGTCACTGCTTATCTATGGCACATCTCAGTATTTCGGTGTCTCAGTGTTCAGCGATTGCATGTGGGTCATCCTTCCAACTGCTGCACCAAGATGGCATATGATGCCTGGCCTTGGACTCTTGGGCTCTTACGTCCCTGTACAGCTGACTTTCCATGGCCAGAGCGAACTGGACCAGCCTACCCCAAATTTGACTTGAAAATGCTGGGCAGGGGCGCCTGGGTGGCTCAGTCAGTTCAGCGTCTGACTTCGGCTAGGTCATGATCTCGCGGTCCGTGAGTTTGAGCCCCGCGTCAGCTCAGAGCCTGGAGCCTGTTTCGGATTCTGTGTCTCCCTCTCTCTCTGACCCTCCCCTGTTCACGCTCTGTCTCTCTCTGTCTCAAAAATAAATAAACGTTAAAAAAAATAAAAAAATAAAATGCTGGGCAGTTTTCCACCCAGGTGGTAAACTTGTGACCCTCCAAATCTGGTTTCGGTGGACTGAGTTAATCTCCTCTTCACTACTTGTGTACAAGTGAGCTGTGTAAAGGAAAGGAGGCAGGATTTGGGGTCAGGAGTTGGTTCTGGGTTCGCATCTCAATTCTGCTGCTTTTCTCCATATACCTTCTGGGGATGAAGTCCTCCAGGATTTCATTCCTGTGACCTCAGCTTTGTAGTCAGTTAATGAGATGGTGACATCTGTCCTGTCCCTCTCATAGGGTTGTGTTGAGGTTTAAATGACAGGAGGGAGGGGAAGTGCTTTGCGAACTATAAAGCACTGCACATAGGGTGCCTGGGTGGCTCAGTCGGTTAAGCTTCCAACTTGGGCTCAAGTCATGATCTCAAGGCTTGTGAGTCCGAGTCCCTCGTCAGGCTCTGTGCTGACAGCTCGGAGCCTGGAGCCTGCTTCAGATTCTGTCTCTCTCTCTCTCTCCCCCTCCCCCATTCTGTCTCTCTCTGTCTCTGAAAAATAAATAAACATTAACAAAAATTAAAGCTCTGTGCACACATGAACAAGTCTCTGTTCCATAGACTAGATCTGACTGTTGAGAATGTTGTTTGTCTGCTTCTGATTGAATTGGGGATTACGGATCTGAATGTTCCCTGACTATTCTCAAATGTGACCATAATACAGCTCCAGCTTTTTATGAGGAGAGGGAGGGTGGGCTGCAGAAAGTGAATCTTTCTTTTCCCTTAACTCTGCAATATCAGAGCTGACATTGGCTGCTAGAGAGTACCTAATTCATCTCCTTCATTTAATTTTTTTAATGTTTATTCATTATTTTTGAGAGAGAGAGAGAGAGAGAGAGAGAGACTGTGTGACCAGGGGAGGGGCAGAGAGAGAGGGAGACACAGAATCTGAAGCAGGCTCCAGGCTCTGAGCTGTCAGCACAGAGCCCGATGCGGGGCTTGAACTCAAGGACTGTGAGATCATGACCTGAGCCAAAGTCAGATGCTTAACCGAATGAGTCACCCAGGCACCCCTCATCCCCTTCATTTTCTAAATGGGGTTGCCGAGGTCCAGAGAGGGCCAGTGAGTGGCCCAAGGCCACACAGTGAGTGAGTGGTGGAGCCAGAACCAGGTCTGATGCCCTTCATCACAACATGTGATGTGTCTTGTGGCAAACCACTCATTCACATTTTCATTCATTCAACAGCATTATTGCATCCCTACTCAGTGCTGGGTCATGTGCTGTTTTGGGGGTAGACAAGCCAGGTGCAATTCTGCTCTCTAGTTGCTCAGGACACAGGGCAGAGAATGCTCTTTCAGAGTCCTCAGAGGGGACCAGATAAAGTGTTATCCCTGTAGGTCAGGCAACTTCTTCTGGGGTTGGGGGTGGTTTTTGAGAACAGTCAGAAAGTGTGGTGATGAAGCTCGGCGATGCCACCCTAACACCAGTGAACAACCAACCATCCTCACCTGCCTGTCTTGTTCAGTTTGCCCCAGCCGTTCACATTGCAGATGCAGGTGCTGAGTCCCCAGGAAGGAAAGGGATATGACCAGGGGCACAGAACTGGAAGGTGCCAGTGCCACTTTGAAAACAGAGTGTGATGCCAAGGCCTTGTGGATCTTGTGAAATGGTCCAATTTAGGTAGGAAGAGCACGAGTTTGGGTGCTGAAGATACCTGGGTTCCAATCCCAGCTCTGCCATTTCCCAGCTGTGTGAGTTTGGGCAAGTTACTATTTTGAGGACTGTTTTCTCATGTGCAAAATAGAGATCACGGGGTACTTACCTTACAGGGCTCCCGTGAAGGTGAAATCAGTGCCTGGGAGCAGAGCTCCTAGCTAGTGTCCGGCGTGCAGTGAGTACCTGATTTGTGTTTTTCTTTGCTGTCCTACCAGCCCTTGATGTGGGTGGCTTGTCAATAGCTGAGGACCCAAGCACTCCTGGCCATCTGCGCCTGAGTCCTGTGCTTTCATGGAGAAAGGTCTGGAAGATGTTCCTCAGTTGAATAATAAGGGTGGTGGCAAAGGTGGGGTTCGCTGAAGGCTCAGGCTTGAAAGCTGGGCCCTCTCCCCCAAAGTGCTCTTTTGGGCTCTCTGTCTCTCCCTGTCTCTGCCTGTCTGTCTCTCTCTCATGGGTAGGGCCTGCTCAAAGCTCCCTTAGGCCCAGTTTGGATGCCCGGAGTTGCTGCCATGCCTGACTGCACGGGCTGTCAGTTTTGCCTTGTTCCTGCTGCATTCCGGCTTCGTATGTCAGCACCTCATGAAAATCTTCCAGGTCCTGGCTTTGAATAGCCCCTTGGCTGCCTGGGAGTGAAGAGGCTGCCTCTGTTTTGCCTGTCAAATCATCTGCTTTGTCTGTCTACGGGCAGGTAAGCCGGGTCCCCTTACATAATACCGACCGGGCCATCACTGTCAGGGCTGATTTTGTCCTGCTCAGGCTGAACAAACAGCCATTCAGACCCACCAGCAGAGGCCATGCGTGGCAGGAGCTATTCTTCTGATGCAGTTTGATGACAGGCTCTGAGCAGATGCGGAGTGCCCCAGTGGGGAGGGAGCTGAGCTCCGACTTGCCTCTCCCAGCCACTGCAAATCCTCCTTTCCTAGCTGAGTCAAACCTTCCAAAGGACTCCCACGTTCCCTCTTTGCTCGCTGGGCATGCAATACAGGGAGTGGGCAAAATGAAACGAGAGGGGGACCCTGATATACAAAGAAAACGTACGGAGAGCCTGATAACCTGCCAGATTTCTTCCTTTGCCTTAACTGCCAGGGCCTCTGGAACAAATTTAGTCCTGGAGGCAATAATTACTCATCCCAATCGCCCGATAACATCTTATTTATTTATTTATTTACTTACTTACTATTTGAGAGACAGAGAGTGCGCCTTGAGTGGGGGAGGGGCGGAGAGAGAGAGACACACAGAGAGAGAGAGAGAGAGAGAGAGAGAGAGAGAGAGAGAACCTCAAGGAGGTTCTACCCTGTCATCACAGAGCTCCATCTCAAGAACCATGAGATCACGACCTGAGCTGAAATCAAGAGTCAGACACTTACCCAACTGAGCCACCCAGGTGACCCCCCCCCATAACATTTTTAATCAATCTTTCTTTAATGTATTTTTTATTATGGTAAAATACACATAACATTAAGGTTACCATTAGTGACATTTGGTACATTCACATGCTGTGCAACCATTGCCCTTCTCTAGCTACAGAACTTTTTTTTATCACCCCAGAAGGAAACTGTTTACTCATTAAGCAGTCATTTTCCATTCATTAACTTTTTTTTTTTTTTTGGATTCTCCTAGTCCAACCCAATGCTTTATTTTTTTTTTATATATGAAATTTATTGACAAATTGGTTTCCATACAACACCCAGTGCTCATCCCAAAAGGTGCCCTCCTCAATACCCATCACCCACCCTCCCCTCCCTCCCACCCCCATCAACCCTCAGTTTGTCCATTCATTAACTTTTGAGACAGCACAGGTATCCTTGTGAAGGGTAGGGTAGGGTAGGGTGTATGGTCTGTAAACGAAAAGAATAAGAAGAGACAAAGCATAAATTTCATTGCATCAGCTGGACACATTAACTTTTTATTTTATTTTTCCACATTCACTTTTGTTTCATTCTCTTCTTTGTTCAGTTAGGGACTCAATTATGGCTTATTTCTGATTTGGCTGTGTCATTCTAAATTCCCTCCTTTCTTCTCCCTGCCTTTCCCCTCCTCCTTCTTCCCTTCCTTCAGAACTTCAGATCTACTATCTAACCTACCTATCTTCTCTCTCTCTCTCTCTCAAAAAACTATTATCTGTCATCTATCTATCTATCAATCTATCAATCAATCATCTGTCTATAATCTCATCCATCTAACTTCCTACTCTCCATCCATCTATCTGTACCTCTCTTTGTAAACCTAGATCATTGGCTCTCAGCCCTCCACATTGGAATCACCTGGTAGGGTTTTAAAATCTACTGATGCTTGGGTCCCATCTCAAGCCAGTTGAAATGGAAACTCTTGTTGTAGGACCTAGGCATCGGCATATTTTTTAAGAGTTCTCCCAGGTGATTCTGATGCATAGTAAAGGTTAAGAACTATTCATCTAAATTAGCCCCCCTGATGGGGCGCCTGGGTGGCGCAGTCGGTTAAGCGTCTGACTTCAGCCAGGTCACGATCTCGCGGTCCGTGAGTGCGAGCCCCCGCGTCAGGCTCTGGGCTGATGGCTCAGAGCCTGGAGCCTGTTTCCGATTCTGTGTCTCCCTCTCTCTCTGCCCCTCCCCCGTTCATGCTCTGTCTCTCTCTGTCCCAAAAATAAATAAATGTTGAAAAAAAAAATTAAAAAAAAATAAATAAATAAATTAGCCTCCCTGATACTTATCCTTCTGCAGAAACTTCTTATTTCAGTTTTGGTCCTCTTTTGGATTTTTTTGTTTGTTTACTTTTGTTTTTTTGTTTTGTTTTTTACATAAATGTTTACCACAATAATGCTGTATAATCTTTTAACAATATGTATAAACAACTTACTATGACTGAAATCATTTTTAGGAGCAATATTTTAAAGCTGCCTGTGGGTGCCTGGATGGCTGGGTCAGTTGAACATCTAACTCTTGATGTCAGCTCAGGGCTTGATCTCAGGGTTTTGAGTTCAAGCCCCATGCTGGGCATGAAGTGTACTTAAAAAAATAAAAAACATTAAAAAGGCTGCCTAGTATGCTATTAACATATGTTACATTTATTTATTCAGCCTCCTGTTGGGATTTTGATTAGTATTGTATCAAATCTATAAATGAATTAGGGAAACTTTGTGTACATTTCCTATATATACCTAATTTAATTTAAAATTCTGAAATTTCGAACATATACAAAAACAAATACGATGTCCCCCTGGGTACCCGTTGCCCAGCTCCAACAACTATCAGTTGTATTCAGTTCTGTCCCATGCATATCCCCATCTTATTCTACTATCCTAGTATTTTGAAACAAACCCCAGACATCATTGTAAGTTCATCTGCAAGTATTTCAGTATATATCTCTAAAAGACAACAAAACCCCAATACCATTGTTATACCCCTCCCCCCAGTTAACAATAATCCCTGAATATCACAAAGGAAACTTGATGGCTTGTGATGGTTCCGATATCCAAATGTCTCGTAAACGTATTTGTTTTATTTTTACGTTTTCTTTGGGATTAAACCTTTTTTTTTTTTTATTGTGGTGAGAAACCTTAGAGGTGTTTTGATTGGTATTAAGCCTCATTTAATATATAAATCCCCACTCCATCCTTCATTTTTTCCTTGGAATTTATTTGTTGAAGGAACTGGATTACTGGTCTTGCAGAGTTTCCCACATTATAGACTATATTGGTCTTGCAGAGTTTCCCACATTATAGACTATATTTTTATGATGTAGTTTACCTTGTTTCTCTGTTTTCTGTATTTCCCATACCTTGGTGACTTGGGCTATGTGATATTTAGCCTTCCAATTCATGAACATGTAATATTTATCATTTTAATTTAGCTTTTCCTTAATGTCTATTAATAACCTTTCCTATATTTCTCCATGAAAGTCTTACGTGTCTTTTAGAAAGTTAATATTATTATTATTATTAAAGTTTATTTATTTTGTGTGAGAGAGAAATAGGGAGAGTGAGGGAGGGAGGGGCAGAAAGAAAGGGAGACAGAATCCTGAGCAGGTTCTGTGCTATCAGTGCAGAGCCTGATGCAGGACTTGATCCCATGAACCACGAGATCCTGACCTGAGCCGAAACCAAGAGTCGGACACTTAACCGACTAAGCCACCTAGGCACCCCAATCTTGCATGGCTTTTTAAAAATAAATTTATTTATTTGTTTATTTATTTACTAAATATTTATTTATTTTTAAGAAAGACAGAGAGAGAAAGAGCACAATTTGGGGAGGGACAGAGAGACAGAGGGAGACACAGAATCCAAAGCAGGCTCCAGGCTCTAGGCTGTCAGGGTAGAGCTGATACAGGGCTCAAACCCATGAACTGTGAGATCATGACCTGAGTCAAAGTTGGACACCCAACCCACTGAGCCACCAAGGCACTCCTATTTATTTATTTATTTGTTGTTGTTGTTTTAATTTTATTTATTTTGAGAGAGAGAGAGAGCGTGAGCGAGCAAGGGGAAGGCAAGAGAAAGGAAAGAGAATCCCAAGCAGGCTCCGTGCTGTTTATGGAGCCCAAGATGGGGCTCAGTCTCATGAACAATGAGATCATGACCTGAGCAGAAATCAAGAATCCGACACTTAACCGACTGAGCCACCCAGGTGCCCCAGAGTTTTGCATGTCTTATTAAAATTATTTCTAATATTAGTTTTGGTGGGTTTTTTTTGATAAAATTGGAAATGTTAGCTGTTTTTTTCTTTTCTTCCCAGATTCATGGAGATGTAATTGATATATAGCATTGTGTAAGTCTAGGGTGTGCAGTATAATGATTTGATACAAATATGTAGTATGTATTGCCAAATGTTTACCACATTAGTGGTTTTAGTTAGTGAATTAGTTAACATATTCTTCACCGTACATAATTACCATTTTTTGCTGTGGTGGTGAGAACATTAAGATCTACTCTCTTAGCAACTTTCAAGAATATAATACAGTATTGTTTTTTTTTAATGTTTGTTTGTTTGTTTGTTTGTTTGTTTGTTTAGAGAGAGCTGGCGAACAGGAGAGGGGCAGAGAAGAGGGAGAGCGGGAATCCCAAGCAGGCTCCATGCTGTCAGCTTGGGGGCCAGCGTGGGGCTCAGTCTCACGAACTGTGAGATCTTGACCCGGGCTGAAGTCAAAAGTTAGAGGCTTAACCGACTGAGTCACCTAGGCGCCCCACTTTTTTTTTTTTTGAAAGTAGGCTCCATGCCCAGCACAGAGCCCTATGCGGGGCTTGAACTCACAACCCTGAGGTCAAGACCTGAACTGAGGTCAAGAGTTGGACACTTAACTGACTGACCCACCCAGGTGCCCCAGGGCATAAATATTTTAAATCTGTGAAATAGATATTCCAAATTTCAGGTAAGTCTTAGACAAAAAAATGGATAGCAAACAGTTCATAGCTGAACTCTCTGAGACCAGCTGAACTCTCTGAGATCAGTTTTTCTGCTTGCCCATATCCTTAAAATCTTTTTTTTTTTTAATTTTTAATTTATTTTGAGAGAGAGAGAATGCACAGGAGGGGCACAGACAGAGATCCCAATGCGGGGTTCAAACTCACAAACCATGAGATCATGACCAGATCTGAAATCAAGGATGCTTAACCAACGGACTGAGCCCACATGGGCGTCCCGCCCATATTCTTATAATCTTAAAGGATATGAGCAATGTAGCCTTTTTGGAATGAGGAGTAAATGCTGGCTGTGTTTGATTTTTTTTAAAGCATTTTTTTTTTTAAGTTTATTTATTTTTGAGACAAAGAGAGAGAGCATGAACGGGGGAGGGGCAGAGAGAGAGGGAGACACAGAATCGGAAGCATGCTCCAGGCTCTGAGCCATCAGCAAGGAGCCCGACGTGGGGCTCGACCTCACGGACCGCGAGATCGTGACCCGAGCTGACGTTGGACGCTTAACCGACTGAGCCACCCAGGCGCCCCTGGCTGTGTTTGATTTTTTTTTTTTAATTTTTTTTCCAACGTTTATTTATTTTTAAGACAGAGAGAGACAGAGCATGAATGGGGGAGGGGCAGAGAGAGAGGGAGACACAGAATCGGAAACAGGCTCCAGGCTCTGAGCCATCAGCCCAGAGCCTGACGCGGGGCTCGAACTCCCGGACCGCGAGATCGTGACCTGGCTGAAGTCGGACGCTTAACCGACTGCGCCACCCAGGCGCCCCGGCTGTGTTTGATTTTTATCAGGTCAGCCTCAACATACTAATCTTCTTCAAAAGCGTCTATCCTTATTTTCCTTATTTTGCCTTCAATTTTTTTTAATGTTTATTTATTTTTGAGAGAGAGACACAGTGCGAGCAGGGGAGGGGCAGAGAGAGAGGGAGACACAGAATTCGAAGCAGGCTCCAGGCTCCAGGCTGCCGGCACAGAGCCCGATGCAGGGCTCAAACCCGTAACTGTGAGATCATGACCTGAGCTGAAGTCAGATGCTTAACCAACTGAGTCGCCCAAGTGCCCCTTATTTGCCTTTTTAAACCATTAGACTCACACTATACCATCCTGTCATAGACACTGACCTTAGCCACAGCTCTCCTCATGCTCATACTGTTTTATTTATGCAATTTATCCAAGGTCCTTCCAATGATCCTTAATTTGATAAGTACTGTTTTTCCCAGAATCAGATATGAACAGATCTGTTTGATGGAAAGCATGTTGAGCCCAGACTCAAGGTTCAGGGTTCATCATTTTGGATTCATCTCCTGTCCTCTCTTAGCCTCCGTTAAAGATGATGAAAACGAGTCTTAGCGAGAGGCAGTGATTTGCCAACATCAAACAAGAGGTTAATGCAGAGTTGGGTTTCGAATCTAGTCCCTTTAAGATGGTGGGACTTAAAACAAAACAAAACCCTTGTGAGTGGCCATGATGAATCTCCCCACTTCATCCCACCGTTTCTAGCTCAAGCAGATATTTAATCTGCTACAAAGTTCCAGCACCTTCCTTCAAGATCAGGGCTCTTCCCATGTCTCTGGGCTCCTCCTCCACTACTCCTCCTTACTTGCTCTTTTCCTCATATATCTCTCTGGCTCCTCTCTTACCTGGTCCTAACCAATCCTCCCCCACCACCCAGCTTTCACTGGGTGACTCCTCATGAGGCACCTCTTCAGGAAAACTGCCCCCTTCCCGTAACTGGTGATTGATTCATCTGTTCTCTGGACTAGATTAGAAGCTCCTTGATGCCAGGAGTGGGTCTGGGTGGCCAGTATATCACCAGCACTGACAGCACTTACACAAGAACTCAAAGCAGTGCTCAGCCCAAAGTGGTGCTGAGTAAATGTCTGCTAAATGGACAGATGAATGAATGAATGAAAATGAATGGAAGACATTTCCTGATTGCCTTGAATGAGGATTTGTTTGAAGATCAGCAGTCAAATTATTTTTTTTTTTTATTTTTTATTTTTAAAATAAAAAACGCAGGGCGTGGAGCCCTCAGCAGTCAAATTATTCTAAAGCCCATCCTCACAGAGAGCTAGGGAAATGACACAAAAATGACAGGCAAAATGGCTTCTAAAAATACCAGAGCCTCAGGGTCTTATTTTTCACACCTGGCTTGGCCAGTTTTGTTTATTCAGAATTCTCATATTTCCATGTAAATCACATTCCCTGATATCAATCTGGTTTTGACTCTCTGTCTTCCTGTCTTTTGGTTAAAAAAAAAAAATTGCTATGGTTAGTGAGCTTCTGGATTTAATGTCCAGCTATTGTTAAAAGGTACTCGAGCCTCCTATGTCAGGGAGTGTACTGAGTGCCTGACATCCGATATCTAATAAAATCCTCACTGGTCAGTGGTATCTCCCTCATTTTGCAGGTAAGGAAACAGGTCCAGAGAGGTTCACTCATACACAGCCACCTGGGGGGGTTTAAATCGTATCCTTTGGTGCTGCAGTTCTTGTCTCCCCAATTTACAGAGAGCTCCATATCAGTCGTCTCAATGGCTCCTTGAAGCTACTCAATGAGGGAAGAGAGCACAGGTCCCTAATCCCACCTTACATGTGTAGAAATTGAGGGAGTTAAGGGCAAATTGAGGACTTCAACTCAGTCTTGCAGGCCCCTCATTTGGCCCTTGCCAGGGATGTGACTGTGGATGACTTACATCCCCTCTCCAAGTCTCAGAGTCCGCATCTGCAAAATGGGAATAGGGCTTTTTTCCTCCCCTGACACCAGAGATGTATGCTTTCTTTTCCAACACCACTTCTCCAACTTTCTGACACCAACTATGATTCATTCAACTCTATTTTTTTTTAATTTTTTAAAATTTATTTTGAGAGAGAGAGGGAGCACGAGCAGGGGAGGGGCAGAGGGAGAGAGAGAGAGAGAGAGAGAGAGAGAGAGAGAAAGAAAGAGAATCCCAAGCAGGCTCCACAAGTGCAGTCTGACATGGGGCTCCAGCTCACAAACTAGAAGATCATGACCTGAGCCGAAACCAAGAGTCCGGTGCTTAACTGACTGAGCCACGCAGGTGCCCTAATTCATTCAGTTCTAACACTGACTAGTCAGAGCTGGTGTCAGACTCCACAGGTTAAGGACACAGTCCCATAGTACTGCCCTCACTTCAGATGCTGTTCCAAGCATTGGGTCCTCGGGTTACCTATACTTCTGCCAGACTTGGCTAGAAAGTCAGGGATTCCCAGGTTCAGCAATTAGCTAGAACAGCTCTCTCTTTCCAGAGAATGCTATACTTACTACTACAGTTTATTATAAAGGATATAAGTCAACAGCCAGATGAGGAGGTACATAGGGTGAGATCCAAGAGTCCGGAGTAAAGAGACTTCTGTCTCCATGGGTATGGAGTGCACCTTCCCAGCACTTTGATCTATTCGCCAACTCAGAAGTTCTCTGAACCATTTCTCAGGTTTTTGGGTTTTTTTATGGAGGTTTCATGACATATAATTGATTAAATCATTGGCTATTGGTGATTGAACTCAATCTCCAGCCTGACTTCCTGCCACGCCCCTCCCAGGGCAGAGGTGAAAGGTAGGGCTGAAAGCTTCATCTCCCTAATCATGCCTTGGTCTTTCTGTGACCAATCCTGCCCTCCAGCTATTTGGGGCCCACAGGAGTGACCTCATTAGCATACACTCAGGTAAGGTTGAAAGGAGCTTATTATGAATAATGATAGATACTCCTATCCTCCTTTCGCTCAGGAAATTTCAAAGGTTTTAGGAGCTCTGTGTCAGAGACCTGAGATGAAGACCAAATACATATATTTATTACTATGCCTCAGGGGATAATCATGGGACCTACCTGTAGGGTTGCTGGGGACATTTAATGAGACAATGGAGGTAAAGCAGCTAGCAGACATGCTTTGTTTACGGGAAGCCCAAACCTTTCAGGCAAAGGAGTGAAGACAGAGCACTGAGGTTGGAGTGGATGGCAATAAGGTGGAGCCTGGGAGGGGTTGGAGAACAGCAGCCAAGGGTGGATGGCTGGACTCTCCACCGACTTACTGGGAAACTGTACCTACACCACGGTAGCTGAGAGAGGTCAGAGCTGAGGGAATGACCAAGCCCAAGCTGCTTAGATGACTTCAGTGAGGGAGAAGTCCTTGACAAGCCCTTCTTCGCTAACCTTTCTTTAGCCCTTTCCCTTCATGCATCCCTCACCAGCCTATCAAAGGTTCTTGTTGCTTCCTATTGCCTTTCAAGTCCCATCTACACACATGCGTGTGAGCGTGTGTGTGCACACATGCAGACACACATGCACACACACACATTACAGAAACATATGCACGCTCCTGGGACTCATGCACTCTTTCCCCAAAACCAGCCCATCACTTCTCCCAACAGTTAGTAGCATCAGCCTCCTGACCAGCTCTCAGAGTCATTCATTCATTCACTCATTCATTCACTCATTCATTCATTCACCAAGCATTTCTTGAGCTTTGGGTGTCGTGCATTGGCCTCACTGAACTAAACAAATCATGCCTCCCTAACCAATAAGGAGCTTCTCTGTCAATCTCAGCGATGCTTTTTAAGCTGCATACCCTGTCTCCAGATACAGTTCCACCTTGCTGCTATAGGGCCCAAGGGCAGGCTGCCCCAAGATGGGCCACTTTGGCACATTGGTTATTATTTTATTTTATTTTACTTTACTTTATTTTATTTTATTTTATTATGTTTTTATTTATTTGAGAGAGAGAGGGTGCAAGTGGGGGGGGGGGGCAGAAAGAGAGGAAGACAGAAGATCTGAAGCAGATTCTGTGCCGATAGCAGAGAGTCTGATGTAGGGCTCAAACTCAGGAACCGTGAGATCATGACCTGAGCTGAAGTCAGATGCTTAACCAACCGAGACACCCAGGCACCCCCACTTTGGTTATTTTAAATAAAAAAGTTACTTAAGAGACTCTATGCAAGAAGGACACTCAGACCCTTCTCTTTCCCCTTGAAAGCAGAAAATAAATCTCCCCTGGGGAAAGGAAGGCTCCATATACCAGGAGGTAAAGAAACATCCTAGTCTCGGGAGATGGGAAATTTGGAGCCCAGAAGGCTGTATAAACAACCCTTGTTACTTTTTACTAATTTACTTACCACAGCCCAAATTCTGTTTAGAATTCCTTACTAATTGAAGCTCCCAAAGTTAAGTTTTCTTTGTCCTGTCAATTCTTCTCTTCAACTAAAAAGTATAAAAACCACTGGTTTTAGACATTTCTTTGTGTTTCAATTTCATTATTGAGCTTCCACGCTTGCACGCAGTAAAACTTTGTTTCTTTTCTTTTGTTAATCTGTCTCATGTAAATTTAATTCCTAGTCCAGCTGGAAGACCTTGAGGGTAGGGAAGAATTTTTCCTTTCCTTTACTGCACTTAGGGAATTCTTCATTCGCAACCCATTTCTTATTCTTAAAAATATTTTAAAATTACTATTCAAATAATGTTGGATAAGAATAATATTATTAATATTATACCCATCACCTATTGCCTGAACTTTCAGCTTTCATATCGGCAAGAACTCTACTATGCTTATAGAGTTGATTTTACTGGAAGGTGGTATAACAAAGTGGTTAAGAGCTTGGACTTTGGGGTTGGCATAGACCTCCTGGGTTTGAGTCATGCTTGTATGTCTTAACAACCGTGAGACATTGAGCATGGTACTTACCCTCTACAAACCTCCATTTTTTTATCTATAAAAGTGGGGTATTATAACACCCAACTCAGAGAGTTAAAATAATTAGGTGGGATGATGTTTATAATGTGCTTAGCATTCAATGCATGTTGATAATTATATCTGTAGTCAGATTGTATACCTTGCCATGACCTACTTTTCTCTTCTCATTTCAGAAAAATTTTCTATCTTGTTACGCATTGTTCATATTTATTGTTTTGAATGGCTATTGAATGTTTCCTCAAGCTTCACTAAAATGAGGTCATTTCCTAACTGTTAGATATTTAGGTTATTTCTGGGTTTTCTCTAGTATAAATAATGCTGTGATTAATACTTTGCAACTTAAAGTATTTTTTAATAGCAAAACAAATTGAATCCAACAAATTTTTATATCTCAACTCTGTGTAAAATCTGTGATAAATGTGGGGTGCTCTGATCAGATGGGGGGCCACCAAATGTAGGGCGTCCTAGTTGGGTGGGACCTGGTGGTGTGGGCAGTGAAGGACTTCACCCAAGACAGAACAGGGGAGATAGAAGTTTGCTGAATACACTGCAAGGGAGCAGTGGACAGGACAGCAGAGGAGAGACTGTCTGCGATGAGACACAGTTATAGGGCAGGGTGAGGGAGTTGTGTGGATGTATGGGATTTTCCCTTTTTCTGTAATCTTAGGAACTGTGCCTGGTTGAAACTGGTCAGTTAGGGCCTATGGTTATTTCGAGGTGGGTCGCTTAATGAGCATGCTTGCATTCAGCTCAGTGGTCATTGTGGGCCCTTTTGTCTTGCTCTACAATAAATACTCTGGCTACAAAGATGGCTGAGACTGGCTGCCTTCCTTCAGGGATATCACGGTCTGTAGTCAACAGAAGCCTTGGACATACCTGTCCATTATGTGAGGCAGAGAGTACCCAGTGCTAGAGAAGAATAGATTGCAAATGGCTGAGGTGAAAGGGAGTGATTAGTGAGGAAGAAGTTATTTGTGAACCTGGAAGCTCCATGAAAGTTCCACTCATCCATTCAGACCTGCATCCAACATGCTAAGCACCTCGACTGTGGGGCTGCATCCTGCCCTCAAGAGCTCACACTCTGTTGGGGGTGTGAAACCAGGACTCTAAGCCTAGGTGGAGGGGCCACAGAGAGGTTGACAGCTTTTCTCAGAAGCAGGAGAACTTGTGTCAGCAGCCCAACTGGGAGGTAGAGGAAGGTTTCTGAGGCAGGGCTTTGGCCTACACTCTGCAGGATGAGAGAGTTGGAGTCTTAGGGGGAATTTACAGACAGGAGGAGGAGCCCTCTGGGAGGGGGAATGCAAGGAGTAATGACATGTTGTTTCATGCTAGTTGCAATTGTTCTGAGTTCAAGTCCTGGAGGAGGAATTTCTTTAGAAGTACATTTTGCTTCCAAGGAACCTAAAAACATCTAAAGATGAATGTTTGCTGATTTCTGTGTCACTTTCACTCACCAAACCATGACAAAACTGGACAGTAAATGACTGCAGCACTCCCTGAGAGCCAGAAATACATTTTTAAAAAATTAACTCATTTTGGTAAAAAATAAAAACACATCACATTGGATCTTATTTATCATTGGAACCATTTAAATAATCTCTACACCCATTGTGGGGCTCATACAACCCCCGAGATCAAGAGTTACATAGTCTACCAAGTGAGTCAGCCAGGCGCCCCTCACTGTAACCATTTGTAAGCCTACAGTTCAGTAGTATTAAGTATACTCACATTGTTGTGCAATCCGTCTCCAGAGCTCTTTTATCTTGTAACACTGAAACTCCGGATCCGCTAAATAATAGCTCATCATTTCTCCCTCCTCCCAGCCCCTAACAAATACCATTATATTTTTTGTTCCTAAGAATTTGACTTCTTAAGGTATCCTATATAAGTGGAATCATATGGTATTTGTCTTTTTGTGACCGGCTTATTTCTCTTAACATAATATCCTCAAGGTTCATCCATGTTGTAACATGTGTCAGAATCCTGACCGCCCCCCCCCCCCCGCCACTCCTGCGTTCTCCTTAGACAACCATTAATCTACTTCTGTCTCATAGAGTTGCCTATCTTGGATATTTCATCATAAATGGAATCATACAATAAGTGACCTTTTGTGAATGGCTACTTTCACTTAGCATAATGTAATGTGTCCAAGGTTTATTTATGTTGTAACATGAGTCAGTATTTCATTCCTTTTATTGCTGAATGGCATCCTATTGTGTGTGTAAAGTACCACATTTTTTTGACCCATTCATCAGTTGATGGGCATTTGGGTTGTTTCCACTTTTTGGCCAATACGAATAATGCTGCCATGAACATCCATGTGTAAGTTTCTGTGTGTACATATGTCTGCATTTCTCTTGGTTATATACCTAGGAATGGAATAGCTAGATCATGTGGTAACTATGTTACCATTTGAGAAAATGCCTGACTGTTTGCCAAGGTGGCTGCCCCATTGTATATTCCCACCAGCAGTGAATAAGGGTTCCAATTTGTCTACATTCTTTCCAACTGTGATACGTGTATAGTGGTTTGAAAGGGCCTCCCCAACTCCAAAGATATGTCCATGTCTTAATCTCTTAATCCTTGGAACCTGTGAATGTGCCCTTATTTGGAAAAAGAGTCTCTGCAGATGTAAGTAAGGATCTCATGATGACATCATCCTGGATTATCCAGGAGGGCCCTAAATCCAACGATGCATGTCCTTTTAAAAAACACATGGAGGAGAGACACAAAGAGGAGAAGTCCATGTGGAGATGGAACGAAGATTGCAGTGAGCAGCCACAAGCCAAAGAATGCTGACAGCCACCAAAAGAGACATGGGATGGATTCAGATTCCCCTAAAGCCTCTGGAGGGAAGGTGATGCTACCAAACCTTAGTTTGGGACTTCTAGCTTCCCGAACTGTGAGATAATAAAATTCTGTTGTTTTAGCTCATTCAGTTTGTGGTCTTTTGTTATAGCGGCCACAGGAAATTGATACTTGATATTATGTGTCTTTCTTAAAAACATTTTTTTAAATGTTTATTTATTTTTGAGAGAGACAGAGCACAAATTGGGGAGGGGCAGAGAGAGAGGGAGACACAGAATCGGAAGCAGGCTCTAGACTCTGAGCTGTCAGCACAGAGCCCAACACGGGGCTTGAACTCACAAGCTATGAGATCATGACCTGAGCCAAAGTCAGATGTTTAACTGACTGAGCCACCCAGGCGCTCTGATATTACGTGGTTTTTTGATTATAACCATATTGTAGCCATCCTCATAGGTGTGAGGCAATACACTCCAATCTTTCAGTCCCTCTCTGAGTATGGGGCTAGACAAAGACACAGGACTCCAGAAGTGGTCTAAGAGATGTGGAATACAAAATGGTGTCATATATATGTCCTCAGTGCCCATGGCCCCAGAATCTTTGTCCCATATTTTCCCAACTTTTGCCTCCACCCATGAGAAAGTGTTAGCTCTGGATCTTGGCTCCACATCTCCAGCCAGCAAGCTGAGGTGCCAACATGACATCACGGGTTTGATCCCATGAAGCCAAGATTGCTAGCTGTTGTCCTGAAACACCTCTGCAAATTGATCAATCAGTCCTGGCCATCAGAAGTTCTGGTAAGAGAGTGCAGCCTGTGGACCTGACCCGGCCTTAGGGAGAGAAGCCACATGGGGTTGGGGGTTTGAGTTAGGTCCATTATACTTGCCCTGGCGGCCATCTTACATGTGCAGTGTTTACTCTACTACCTTCCCAACATCACTCTAATCCTGGCCCTCTTCTCCATCCCTCCCACCAGTCACCAGACCACTGTAACCATCTTCTTACTGGTCTCCTGCTTCTAGTCTCTGACCGCTCCAGCCCCCGCCCACACAGCTGAAGGAGGGCCTTTCTTAAGGCACAGCAGCCCTGATTATGATTCTTCCTTTCCCAGAACCTGCAATGACTTCTCATTGCCTACGTAACAGTTTCAACCGTAAGCCTAGTATTCAAATCCTCCTTGATCTGGATCCTTCATCTCTCTCCAAAATGATTTCCTTCTTCAGCCCACGCCATCCTTTACTTTGACCAAACAGAATGACTCACTCTTCCCCAGATGTACCCCTTGCCTTTGCTCTTACTGTTTCTTCTGCTTGGAATACCCTTTTCACAGCATCTTGTGCACTGAAATCTTCCTACTCTTCCAGACTTGGCTCAGATGTCATCTCTCCATAAAGCCTTCTCTTTTCTCCCAATTGTGTGGCAATCCTTGATTTCCTCACCAGGACCAGGGCTGCTGCCGTACACGTCTCTGGGGATCAGGGTCGGGGGCAGTCGTTCCATAGTCTAGGAAATTGATTTCCCTCAGAGTTGTGCAGTTAAAACAGCCTGTGCAGCCCTACATGGTCATTGTGGGCAGGGCCACTTTATCCCCTGGAGTCCAGGGGTATGGTCTTTTGAATTTTCTGAGGGCTTTCCAAAGATATATGGGACCTCAAATATAAAAAGAGCATATCTGAAAAGAATCATAAGTTCGAAAGAAAAATTACCAAAATGTCCTACTTTGCAGTAGAAATGCTTACATTAAAATCAGTTTTTATAGTAAAAATTCAATTTTAACTAGGGAGATGTAGCTCCCAAAGAAAGAGTGATTAAGGCTGATGGTGATGATGATGATGATTGATGATAGGTGACATTTATTAAGTGCTTTCATGTATTATTCACTATTCTAAGTGTTTTACAGAGTTTTAATTAATTTAACCCTTATGGCAGCCCCATGGTGTGCTATTATCCCCAAATCAGAGATGAGGAGACGGAGGTATAGCCTATGAATGTCTAAATGGCCCTGCTTGTCTGCATCATCCTCTGAATCTTAGACAGCAGGGACTATTAATGACTCAATGCTATGTGCAGCTTAGGACTTGGCATATAATGGGTACCTAGGGGCTGTAAAATGAAGGAATGAATAAATAATTGAATTGAGGGTCCTTTACAGCATCTTAGATGCACGATGTATGTCTTTATGGAATAGAGTCACTCCTATCTTACAGATTTTTTTGTTGTTGTTTTTACCTTCGTTCCCGGGCTCTGTTAATGTAATCACTTCAAGTGGTAAGAAATGAATTTCGGTGATTGCTTTGCTAATGGATTATTGTAAGGATTCATAAGAAAGAGAAATAGAAAACTTCTGAATGGTCACAAAATCAAGATTCAGGGAAACCTAGAGCAGCATTTTGGGTACAACAGGTTTAGGAGTTGTCCTCTAGAAGCAGGTACCTGAAACATTAACCAAGATATTGTATACAAATAGTGAACAAAAGACAACTGGGGTGGGTGTATTATTATCAGACAAAAAATTTAAATTTTTAAAAATTTTTGACAAAATTGTATATTTTAAGTCATACAATGTGATGTTTTTACTGCAAATTAATTATTTAATTAATTAATTGATTGCCCTTTGTGTGTGTGTGTGTGTGTGTGTGTGAGAAAGAGAGAGAGAGAGAGAGAGAGAGAAAGAGAGAGAGAGAGAGACAGAATACTTGGGATTTATTCTCTTACACATTTCAAGTATGATATATAATGTGTTATTATTAACTATAGTCACCATGCTGTACATTAGGTCTACAGAACTTTTTATCTTATCTTGTAACTGAAAGTGTGTACCCTTTGATCAATATCTCTCCTTTCCTTCCACTCCCTAGCCTCTGGTAACCACCTTTCTACTCTCTATTACCCTAAGTTCTACTTTTCTTTCGTTTGTTTGTTTTTTGGATTCCACATATAAGTGAAATAATGTGATGTTTGTCTTTCAGTGTCTGGATTATTTCACTTAGCATAGTGCCCTTCAGATTTATCTATGTTGTTGCAAATGGCAGGATTTCCTTTTTTTTTTTTTTTTTTAAGGTTGAGTAATATTCCATTGTGTTTATATGCCACATTTTCTTTATCCATTCATCTGTCAGTGGACATCTAGGTTGTTTCCATATCCTGGCTATTGTGAATAATGCTTCAATGAACAGGAGATTGCAGATATCTCTTCAAGATAGTGATTTTATTTTGTTTGGATAAATACCCTGAAGTGAAATTCCTGGATCATATGGTTGTTCTGTTCTTAATTTTTTGAGGGAACAACCATACTGTTTTTCATAATGGCTGTACCAATTTAAATTCCCACCAACAGTTCACAAGTGTTCCCTTTTCTCTATAGCCTTACCAACACTTGTTATCTTTTGACTTTTTGATAATGGCCATCCTAACACGTTTGAGGTGATATCTCATTGTGGTTTTGATTTGCATTTCCCTGATGATTAGTGATGTTGAGCATTTTTTCATATGCCTGTTGGCCGTTTATAGATCTTTGGAAAAATGTCTATTCAGGTAATTCGGCCATTTAAAAAAAATCAGCTTTTTTTTTTTCTGTTGAGTTGTAAGAGTTCCTTATATATTTTAGATAGTAACTCTTATAAGATAATTGGTTTGCAAATATTTTCTCCCATTCTGTATGTTGCTTTTTCAATTTGTCGACTGTTTGCTGTGCAGAAACTTAGTAGTTTAATGTAGTTCTACTTGTTTGTTTTAATTTTTGTTGCTTGTACTTTTGGAAACAAGTAGATTTTAAGTGAAAAAGATTACAAGAGACAGAGAAGGACAGTATATCTTGATAAATTCAACCTATCAAAGGGTATTAAATTATATAGCAATTATAGACATATACACACCTGAAAATAGAGTCCCAAAATCATGAAGCAAAAATTCACAGACTTGAAAGGAGACATTGTCAGTTCTACAGTAATAGTTGGAGAAAGGTTAGATTTGGAGTGTCGTTCTTCTCCAACTAGTTCAGGCAATTCAGGGTTGAAGAAGAAGAGTTAATTGCAGAGCAATGAGTCACCATGACCTCCAGAGCCAAGGTAAGGGGGGGAATAAGGGCAAATTCAAAATAAGTGGATGGGATGCTGCAGCACACCTCTGAAGTTGAGGGCATGACAATTCAACTGGTGTACAATTATGGGTTTAAAAACAAATTGCTATATTCCCATTATTGGCAGTGGGCATGGGGATCAGCACATCATCCACAGCACCTTTGAGGCTGACTGGAATTTCTTTGGCTGGTAGCTGCCCTCATTTTGGAAGGGTCTCTGGTCTTCATGTGAAATTCCTCAGCCTCTTACTGAGCACCTACAATGTGCCAGGCATGAGTAGGGTGCCAGGCATATGAAATGACTAAGGTGAGGAATAAAGTATTGGCACATGCTACAACAGGGATGAACCTCCCCAAAATTATCCTAAATGAAAGAAGCCAGACACAAAACACCGCATATTATATGATTTCATTTACAGGAAATTTCCAGAAAAAACACATTTATGGAAAGGGAAGGCAGATTAGTAGTTGCCTGGGGCTGGACAGGAATGGGAAGTGATGGGTGTGAGGGGTCCTAGTGGGATGATGGAAATGTTCCAAAACTGGACTATGGTGATGAAGGAATAGCTCTGTGAATTTTTAAGTCATTGAATTATACACTTAAAATAGGTGAATTTTATGGTACATAAATTATACTTCAATAAGGCTTTTAAAAACAATCATGGAGTCCTTGCCTCTTCTTTGGGAATGTGGACCTTCTTCAGGAAGAGAGACTTGCAGGACACACATTTGATCTTGAGTTGGAGCCAGCATATATCAGGCACAGGGCTAGGCACTTGAGGGGAGGTAAGGAGAAGGGGAGGGAGATGTGAAGTTGACCCATTTTCACTTTGGGAAACATACTGCACACGCTACATGTTTTATACTTCCCCAACAAGCAAAGTGTTCATGCCTAGCCCAGGAGGGGACTACAGGGCCCTGCCAATGTCTGCTCTAATTGGTTTGTGCTATCCTGGTATGTGTTTTGATAGTCAGCCATGGGTGGGAATATAAGCCCACTAACCCAGTCTTCTTAGAACACTGAGGCCTAGAGGGGGAAAGGGGTATGATCCTGGTTCAGACAACAACTGAGTGGATTTGAACCCAGATCTCCAGGACCCCACATTCCTGCTTCTTCTCAGCAATTCTCTCTGGGCTTTTGCATAGCAGGCTCTTGAGGACCTGGGTTTGACTCAGAGGCATGGTCTTTTTCTTCTTAGATGGTAGAAATCTGGACATGAGGCCCAGCTCTGACACTGGGGGGAAAATGTTCCTTCTCTTGGGGACCTGGCATCTGTTTGCAAAATGGGGGCCATTGGACGAGGAGCCATGAGCATAGATCTCTTGTGAAATAAAGGCCTTATTCTAAGGAACTTGATAGCTCCAACCTGCCCAGGAGCCTGGGACATCCCCTCTGCTGGGCCAGCCCCTGGAGGTGAGTCATAGGGAAGGAGGAGATAATTCCATTATGGAAGGGGGCCACCCACTGGGGCTTTTATTATCCAACATAATAGTAAAGTAATTGCCTCCATTACCCAGTGCCTCATATGAACCTGGCACTGTGGTAGGTGCTTCCCATGTTTTATCCTACTTAATCCTCACAGTAAAATGGCAAAAGGTAGGTGGTATTATTTGTATTTTACAAAAGAGGAAACTGAGGCTCAGAGAGGTGAGGTAAACTAGCATACATTCCCTTCCCACATCTGCCTGTTAAAATCTTACACATGACTTGAGACTCATCTCTGGCACCATGACTCTCCTTGAGCCATCTTAATACCTGCATGCCACTGTATCTATCTGTCTCCCTACAGCACTTTGGTTGTGGACTGTGGATCTTTGAGTCTAGGTCAGTTGCCCCACTAGGCTAGGAGCTCCTGGAGGGCAGGAAGCAGGCCCTGCTGGGCCCTATCTCCCTAGAGCCTAGCCAGCCCTTCTGGGAATGTGGTTTGGATCAGCACCCAATTTACAAATTGGGTCAAGACCCACAAGTAACAATAAGAAGGAAAAATACAAGGTCAGCAATGGTGAAAGTAAGTCATAATCCTCACACCGACCCAATCCCTATAAAGAAGGGATAATGATCCCCCTTTAAAAACAATAAGGAAACTATCTCTGAAACTTGAGTAATTTGATTGAGGCAACTACAAGCATGTGGAGGAACTGGATTCTACCCCTGGTCCATATGATTCAAAAGCCATTTTCTTTTCACTGTTCCAGGGAAGTTGCCCAGATTTTAGTCTTTTGATTCCTTCTTTACAATTTTTGCCACATCCACAAACCACCTGTGAGATTGTTTAATCAATATTTTCTATTTAAATCAACTTACTTTTTTTAAACATAAATTTATTCTGAAAAGAAACTTCAGATGGAAACCCAGTATCATTTGCCATAATTAATTAATTAGCTATTATAATAACTAAGTTCATCCCAGTGTCTTTTAAAAAAATCTCCTCTTTGATTTCTTGGTCGACCCATTCATTGTTTAGTAGCGTGTTATTTAGCCTCCATGTAATTATGTTCCTTCCAGGTTGTTTCTTACCAGACTTGTAGTTTCATACCATTGTGGTCAGAAAAAGATGCATGGTATGACTTCGATCTTTTTAAATTTGTTGAGGCTTGTCTTGTGGCCTAATATGTGGTCTATTCTGGAGAATGCTCCATGTGCACTTGAAAAGAATGTATATTGTGCTGTTTTTTGATGTAATGTTCCTAATATATCTGTTATGTCCATCTGGTCCAGTGTGTCATTCAACACCACTGTTTCCTTGCTGATGTTCTGTCTGGATGATCTGTCCATGGATGTAAGTGGGATGTTAAAGTCCCTTACTATTATTGTATTATGGTCAATCTTCCTTTTTGTCTGTTAGTAGTTGCTTTACGTATTTAGGTGCTCTGATGTTGGGTGCATACATATTTATAATTATTACATCCTTTTGTTGGATTGTTCCCTTCATCATGATGTAGTATCTGTCTTTGTCTCTTGTTACCCCAGCTTCCTTTTTGCTTTCATTTGTATGGTAAATGTTTTACCATCCCTTCTCTTTCAATCTGCATGTATCTTTATGTCTAAAGTGAGTCTCCTGTAGGCAACATATAGATGGATCATCCCAGCGCCTTTCTGGGTGGTTTGCACATATACTCTGGGAAATCCATGTCACACATACCCCACGGGTTTCATACTGTTCCCATGATCCCTTTTAAATCTTTTCTCTTTAGCCAAAGCATAAGAGACTGTTAAAAACTGAGAACAAACTGAGGGTTGATGGGGGGGTGGGAGGGAGGGGCGGGTGGGTGATGGGTATTGAGGAGGGCACCTTTTGGGATGAGCACTGGGTGTTGTATGGAAACCAATTTGTCAATAAACTTCATATAAAAAAAATTAACAAATGAAAAAAAAATAAACTTAAAAAAAAAATAAATCTTTTCTCTTTTCTCTTATTTACTGTCCATTTTGACACGTGATGCCCAGAGTCTTAGAGAGTGAGATTGGAAGGGGCACTAGAGAGGTTTGTGATGTCACTGAGGCTGAGAGAACTTGTGACTTGCCCATGGCAACATGTGAATTAGTGGTCAGATGGCCCAGGTCCCACAGAGGCTTTTCACTGCGTACATTTCATTTGCCAGAACTAGTGCCACCTTTCTGCAAGGGGCAGAAAGTTCAGACTCTTATGGAAGGAAAGAACCAAATAACAGTGAGCATTAGTAATATCTCCTACACATTATTCCTTATACCATTCCTCTGGGAGGGGTACTAAATATTATTTCTCATCTATAAATAAAGAACTGAAGCCCAGAAGGTAAGTTGACCAAAGCTACACAAGCCAGGACTTGAACCCAGGCAATGTGACTCTAGAGTTCATGTGCAAAACCCAGTTAGAATGCTTAACATCTAGGCAGCAATCTATCCATATTAGATTCCTATGGTTGCCCAAACAAATCACCATAGACTTGGTGGCTTAAAACAACATTGTCTTAAGTTCCAGAGGCCAGAAGGGGGAAATAGTTTCACTGGACTAATTTCAAGGTGTAGGCAGGGCTGTTTCCTTCAGGAGGGCTCTAGGGAGAATCCATTTCCTTTTCTCTTCTTGCTTTCCTGGAATCATTCTAGTCTCTTGCTTTCATCCTCACTTCTCTGTAGTCAAGTCTCCCTCTGCCTCCCTTTTACAAGGATACTTGTGATTACATTTAGGGCCCACCCAGATAATCCAGGATAATATCCCCATCTCAAGTTTCTTAATTTCATCACACCTGCAAAGACCCTTTGACACATAAAATAATATTCACAGGTCCCAGGATTCAGCATATGGACCTCTTTGGGGGCCATTATTCAACTATCCACGTGAGCTCTTATTACCTGGATTCTGGTTGTCTTTGGTCCATCTCTTTCTTGGGCCCCCCAAGCACTTTCTACATTGCAAGATAGCAATTTGTCATGGTTTATTTCTTCTTTTGGAATTCAAGCTCCCTGAGGGCAGGGATTGAAGCTGATTCACCTTTTTCTCTGCAGAGTCAGACACATATAAATGATATAATTGTGGAAGTGGTTGAATTGAATGAGCTAAACATTTCCCTTGAGGGCATCAGAAACAGCTATGGTGAAGGAGGAGCCAGTGAATGGTGGTGTCCCAATATACCATCTTTTTGAGGAGAAAGTGGTGGTAACCAGCTGTCCCCCAGGGCTCACTGCTGCTTCATCCTGTGCCACTGCCTCATGCCTGTACCTTGAGGAGGTGAGAGTGAGGGAAAAGTTGGCCATCTTCTCACCAATGCCTTTGACTCATTGACTCATTCAGTAAATGTTTATTGACTTTATCTATACATTAGTAACATCTTCAGCTGAGGCAGCCATGGCCTTAGGAGTCTCCTTTTGATGCTTTGTGGAGAGGTTTTGGGTCTTACCTGTTATGTGCTATGTGCAAATTCCCAATCAATGAAGTGGGATGGAAGGAGGCTCAGGACACCCTGGCTCAAGTCCTAACTTTGCTGCTGCCTTGGACAAGTCACACCACTCCTGGAGTGTCCACACAAATCTGTTATTGCATTTGTCACATTGTTAAAATATAATTATATATGGTTTCTGCATTCTCCTTCTATACTATGAGTTTCCTGAGGAGACGACAGTGTCTATGTTACCTTTGTTTTCCCCTTCACTATCTTTTTAAAAAATGTTTTAATGTTTATTTATTTTTAAGAGAGAGAGAGAGAGGCATAGAGCACGGGCGGGGAGGAGCAGTGAAAGAGGGAGACACAGACTCCAAAGCAGGCTCCAAGATCTGAGCTGTCAGCACAGAGCCCAACGTCGGACTCAAACTCACGAACCATGAGATCATGACCTGAGCTGAAGTCGGACACTTAACCGACTGAGCCACTCAGGTGCTCCTACCCTCACTATCTTAACACCTGGTACATCATAAGCTCTTAGAAGTAGTAAAAACAGTATGGTAATGATGAGGGCAAAAGCTGTTTATGGAGAGCTTACCATGTGCCAAGCACTGTTTTGTGTACTTTCACATTGTAACTCATTTAAGCCTTGTAACAATTCTGTGAATTAAATAGTATTATTATCCACACTCTGCAGATGAGGAATCTGAGGCACAGAGAGGTTAAGTAACTTTCCCAAAGTCACACAATTAGTGAGTGGCAGGGCCAGGGTTTAAGTTCAGGTCCTGTACCCATAGTTCATGGTATAAACTACTCTGTGCAATATGGTTTGCTCGAAGAATGAAATAAAACGTGGAAATGTGAAATGAGGATCTCCAAGGTCTCTTTAGCTCTGATATCCTGTCAGTCTCAAAAATGCCTCTCAGCAGGTTATAGAAAGGACATCTGCTCTGGGATGGCAGTGTGGACCAGGGAAACACTGGAACAGGCAGGGTCTACTGTGAGTGGAAATTTGAATCCCAGCTGTGGCGCTTATGGATATGACCCTGACAAAGTTATTTAACCTTCTTGAGTCTCACTTTCCTCATAGGGCAATAGGACAGTTATACCTGCATTGTAGAGCTACTGGGAGAATAAAATAAAAATATAAAAATAAAACGGAATATCTTATGGAAATGTGCTTGGCATACAGGCATATAGAAAACAGTGGAGTTTGGAATGTAATTGTTACTGAGTTGGATATTCTTGAGAACAGAACTTGGTAGACCATTTAGGTGGGTCAATTTCTCAAGGATTAGTGTAAGAGAGCCCCATGGTAAAAAGTTAAATGAATCCAAGGGTGGTTTGTTTTCTGGATGTATGGAGTTTGGATGGAAATCTAGCAGCTTGCTTCTGTGTGTGTGGAGGGGGGGAATAGTCTTGGCATCAGTTGCTGGGGATGGGGGGTGGAAACTTATAGTAGAATGAAGAGGAACCAGGGAGTGAGGAAATATGTTCAAATTCCGGCTCTGCCATTACCTTCCTGTGCGATCTGGCAGGGTTGACAAGTCACCGACATCTTTGGGTTTCTGGTCCCCCACTTCCAAGATGAGGGTGCAGAATTTGAAAATCTCCAAGGTCTCTCTGAATACTACCAGCCTGGAAATTCCTAAGCCAAATTCTTCAATGAGTGAAAATTCTTCTAGTATCCATCTCTGTCAAAAGAGCAACAGTTTTTCCTTCCTGCTGGCATTGCTATGGATTTGAATCAGGCACAAGTGAGAAGCATTTTGTTCTGGTGTTTAGGCCCCTCCCTTCTCAAGCTGGCAAAGAGCTCTGTGAGGCCTATCTATCCCAGCCAGGTCAGCTCAGGCCTCTGGACAAGAATACCCAATCAGTCAACAAACATTTTATTTTTTCAAAAATCATATAATTAGCAAATAAAGGATTATGGGAGAAAACATAGATAAGCAAAATGAGCAAAATTAAAATCTCTCATAATCCCATCACCTAGAGATGATCACTCTTACTATTTTGGCATGCATTCTTCCAGATGCGTTTTTCTATGTGGATTTAAATGAAAAAATTAGATCCCTGCAGTATATACCTAGAATTTTGAACCTGCTTTCCCCAGCTAACATTATACTGTAAGCAATTTTCCATCTGTTACATACTCTACATCTTTAATGGCTTCAAAGTATTCCATTGTATGGGTGTGATATTTAACCAATCCCTTGTTGGACCTCTTGGTTATTTCTATTTTTCACTCTGATGAATGTCAGTGTCCTTAAATATTTGTGTATATGTTTCAGGCTTTCTTAAATTTCTCAGAAGAGGAATTGCTGGGTTGACAGATTTGAACATATTAAAAGATTTTAATACACACTTCTTTTTGCTTTCTAGAAAGTTTGTATAAAACGATACAAGTTTATATATTACTACTTTAAGAGCAAATAGGAGGGTTGCCTATGTTAGTCAAGGTTTGGGAAGATCATGGAAAGCTATGCAAAGGAAGCAGCTAGGTGGAGATCTGTAGGATAAACAGGAGTGAGCCAAACAAAGAGAGACAGCATGTGAGAAGGCCCAAAGTCATAGCACTCTCAGGACAGAAATAAATTTCATCTGGTTAGAGTTTGGAAGGCAGGCAAGTAACAGGAAACTAATGGGAGAACTAAGGAAAAAAACCGATGCAGAGTGATGGAAGATTTGTATTTTAGGATGGTTACTGTGTCTTCAGTGTAGAGTACATTGGAGGGGACAAGAATGAAGACAGAGTGACAAGTCAGGAGGCTGTTGCAGTCTCCCAGGTGAGCAATATGGCAGTGGCCAAGACTGAGATAATGACAGCAGGAGTGGTAAAGACAGGCTAAAGGGACATTAGAGAGGTAGAAGGATAGGTCTTAGTGATTGAATAGGACAAGGATGGGAGAAAGAGAAGCCTTAAAGACGGCTCTCAGGTTCTTTTTTTACCTGGGGGAAGACGGAGAACCTAGACATTGCCCTATGGCTTTGTGATAGGAAGATGATTATGTTCACTTTTGGAACATGCTAAAAGGTTCCTGTAAACATGTGAATCTCTAGAAGAGAGATCTGGGCTGAAGTGGCTGCTGGGACCTGAAGTCTTGGGGAAGATGCAGTGAAGTCACCCCTCACCAAGGAATGTCTAAGACAGAACCTCAAGGCACATCAACTTGTAAGGGGTGTGTAAGGGAGGACAGAGACACTAGGAAGAAATAGCAAGAGGTAGGAAGAAAACCTTGAGTGCCTGTTGTCATGGAAACCAAGGGAAAGGAATTTTTCAAATACAACGGTTGGCAGAATCTGATACAGATCTGTACCTCACATTTTCTCAAAGATTACCTCATTTAAACCTCCCAACAGATTACTCGGGTGGGAACCTTCATCATACACTTTTGGAAGAGGAAACTGAAGACCAGAGAGGGAAGACAAATTTCCTAAGGTCCAGCAAGTCAGTGACAGATAAAATTTGAACCCAGGTCTTGATTGGCAGTCTGTGGGCCAGGAGGGAGAACCTAGCACATAGAATTTTAGCGTGAGCTCCTGGAGTGGGTGACAGGAGAAATAATTAATGGCCACCATTCAGTGTGTGCCTAATGTGTGCTGGCACTGCTCTAGGCTTCACTTGCATTATTTCTAATCCTCACAACCACCAGGAGAGGTAGTAATTTTACTTCTAGTGCACAGAGGAGCCTGGGGCCCAGAAGCAAGTGACTTGTCCGACTTCATGCCTCTTGGCAGGTGCAGGGCCAGGTTGGGTACCCAGGTCCTCCCCTTCTCCAACGACGAGCATGCGATCACGCTCGCCTTTCTTCCCCGAGTAGGGAGGCGGCCGCTCCAGCGGGACCTCCTGGAGGCGCCCCCCCCCAACCGCCCCGAGACCACCTTTCGCTCGTCGCCCCCGCGCGCATGCCTAGCCGCTGAGGCGTGAGAGCCGCTGCCCGGGGCCCTCCCTCCTGCGCGCCTTGCACAACCGGGCCAGATAAGTGCTGCGTCTCTGGGCAATTATCGCCTTCCTGCCGCCATCGGGGCTGGCCGGGCAGGAAGCCAAAGGCCAAGGGACTCGCAGCCACCCAAGGAGAGCGGGACCCGCCGGTGGGGCTAGGTACCACGCCACGCGGTTGCACAACGCCGGGACGCGGGAGGAGGCGGCGCGGCGCGATGACGTCACGCTCAGCCCGGCGCCCGAGCCCCCGTCCCCTGCGCCCAGGGCTGACTGGAGGAAAGCCGGCGGGGTGTGCTACTAGCTAGTCCACTGTGAGGCGTTCCCTTTCATCCCTCCCTCCTTCATTCCTTCACCTCTCTATCCTTCTTCCTTCCTTTTCCCTCTTGCCTCCCTCTCTACATCCTTCTCTCCCTTCCTCCATCGCTTCCTCGCTCCTCCCCCCTCCCCTGTCTCCCTCCTTCCTCCCCCTTATCATTTCTTCACTTAAAAAAATAATTTTCTGGGGCGCCTGGGTGGCGCAGTCGGTTAAGCGTCCGACTTCAGCCAGGTCACGATCTCGCGGTCCGGGAGTTCGAGCCCCGCGTCAGGCTCTGGGCTGATGGCTCAGAGCCTGGAGCCTGTTTCCGATTCTGTGTCTCCCTCTCTCTCTGCCCCTCCCCCGTTCATGCTCTGTCTCTCTCTGTCCCAAAAATAAATAAACGTTGAAAAAAAAAATTAAAAAAAAATAATTTTCTAAGGTCTGTTTTTAATTGTGGTAAAAACAATATAAAATTTACCATCTTAAGTGTATGGTGATGTTAAGCACATTCACACTGTTTTGCAACTATCTCCAGAACTTTTTTTTTTTTTTCACCTTGCAAAATATCCATCGAATAACAACTTCTTATTTCCTCCTCCCCCCAGCCCCTGGTAACCACGTTCTGCTTTCCTTTTCTTCATTTCTTCCTTTTGCCTTTTTGTGCCTTTTCCTTTATCTCTCCTTTTTCTTCCCCTCCCTCTTTTCATCTTCCTCTGGTTCTCCCTCTTCTTGAAAACCTGATGGCCCTGCTGCACCCTTGCCAGCCCTCTACCGTCTGTGCCAGGGGTTGGGCCAAGAGACCTGTCAGCGAGGCTGTTACAGGGCTGGTGAGTCATCCTTCCTCCCCCGTGTGTCAGGGCCAGTGGGCGGCCCCTGGAAGCCTCACCTGGCTCTTCCCCGGTAGGCAAACATGTCCAGCAAGGAACTTTTGCCAGGACGAGTTAATTAGAGAGAGGCCCTGCCTCCAGTGGAGTCTAGGGTCAGGCTGGGAGCCCCTCTCTCCTCTGGGCCTTCCCCAACCCTGGGGCTCCCCTTCTAGACAGTGCAAGACAGCCATGATGATGGTGATGGTGGTGATAACTTGGACTGACACAAAACTTTACAGTTTACAAAGCATTTCCATAGACATGATCTCATTCTTGTTCTCACAACAATCTTGGGAGGTAAGCCTTATTATTCCCGTTTTACAGGTGAGGAAACTGAGCCTCAGAAAGGTGAAGGTATTGCTTATGGCCATGGAGCTGGTAAGCTGTAGAGTTGGCAAGGTGGGACCCAGATGTATATCACAAAAGTAGAAAAAAAGTGGTTAGGTTAAAGTTTAAGACCTTTTTAGGAAAAACTCCTGTTCCCATAGCACCTTGTTTAGACCTCTTGAGAGCAGAGCCCCCCCCCCCCATGGCTTTCTTCAACATCTGGGCATAGGGGACAGCTACTGAATGAGTGAGTAGGTATTTGATGGCATGCATAGCAAGTGTAAAAAGAGGTGATTTCTAGGCAGTTAGGAGACTTTTAAAAGTCAAATTGAGTTGCCACTTAGATGCCTCTGGGTTACCCTGAATTTTGGCTCTCTGTTAGGTGTAAAAGAGAATATAGGAGATGTGAGTGTGGATGGAATTGGCAGTTCTCCCACCTTTTCTGGGTAAAATCTCTGGCTCATGGAGTACATTGTTTCAATTCTTTTGTCATATTTGGTGTGGAAATAATTTTTAGTGCCATGGGAAATTGTGGTACATTATTAATGTTTACCAACATCCATTTCTCCTCTACTTCTGGGCACATGGAGGCATTCACTCCCCTGGCCCCTTGAAATAAAGCTGTACCCTGTGGGCTGGACTTGACCGTTTAGTTCATTCTTCGCCAGCTGCGTGGAGGCCACATTTCAGAATGTTGGAGCTTTTTGGCCTGGGTCTCAGAGAGATTACCATGAATGTAACCTCCTATCAACTATTATGGATGTGTAGAGTGAGTAAGAAATAACCCCTGTTGGTATTAAGCCACTCAGATTTAGCTGTTTGTTACTGTGGCTTAATCTAGCTTGTTCTGACCAATACATTTATCATTAGAGCAATCAGTATAATACACTGAGTGCAGTGCCTAGTAAGTGTTTTAAACATTACTTTCACCTTTTGGAACAAGATTTAAATATTTAAATTTTTTTTTAATGTTTATTTATTTTCGAGAGAGACAGAGACAGAATGTGAGTGGGTTAGGGGCAGAGAGAGAGGGAGACACAGAAGCAGAAGCAGGCTCCAGGCTCTGAGCTGTCAGCACAGAGCCCGACGCGGGGCTCGAACTCATGAGCTGTGAGATCATGACCTGAGCCAAAGTCGGGCGCTCAACCGACTGAGCCACACAGGTGCCCCAAGATTTAAGTATTTTAAAGCAAAAACATTAAAATTGCATAATCTAGTAGAAAATATAAGCTTGATTTATATTTTCTTCCCTAAACCTATATTATCACATATACTTTTAAAATGTTGTTAGGAGTTTCAGTGAGATATAATTGAAATGCAATAAATTCCACATATTTAAAGTGTGTGATTTGATAAGTTTTGGCATGTGTATATACCTGTGAAAAAATGTCTACAGTTATGATGGTGAATATATACTTTACCCAAAAAACTTTCCTTGTGTCTTTTTGAAACTCCTTTCCCTGTTGCTTACCAACAACCCCACCCTATCACCTGATCACCAGGAAACCACTGACCTGCTTTTGTCATAATAGCTTATTTGCATTTCCTAAAATTTTATATAAATGGAATCATACAGCATATACTCATTTCTGTCTGGCTTCTCATCACTCAATTCTTTTGAGATTCTCCCAGGTTGTTGCATTTGCCAATAACTTACTTTTTTGTATTGCTGAGTAGTATTCTGTTGTATGGATATACCATGATTTATCCATTCCTCTGTTGATAGACTGTGGTGGTTTCCAATAGTTTTTGGCTATTACAGTAAAATTGCTATAAACATTTGTGCATGAGTCTGTGTGTGGACATGTGTGTTCATTTTCTTGGGACACCTGGTAAATGTATGGCTGAATCATGTAGTAGTTGGTATATGTGGGACTTTTTAAGAAACCACCAAACTGTTTTCCAAAGTGATAGTAACATACATTCCCACCAGTAATCTACGGTGGAGGCTTCTATTTCTTCCATATCTTTGCTGATAATTAGTATGACTAGTCCTTTAGTTTTTAAAATTTTAATCATTTTAATAAGTGTGTAGTGTATGTCATTGTGGTTTTAAAAATTGTGATAAAATACACAAGCATAACATTTACCATTTAACTATTTTAAAGTGTGCAATTCAGTGGCATTTAGTACATTCACAGTATTGTGAATCATTACCACTGTAGTTGCAGGATATTTTTGTAATCCGAAAGGAAGCCCATACTCTTAAAAAAATTTTTTTTTGAATGTTTATTTATTTTTGAGAGAGAGAGAGAGGGAGAGAATGACAGAGTGTGAGCAAGGGAGGGGCAGAGAGAGAGAGGGAGACACAGTATCAGAGGCAGGGAAGCCCCATACTCTTTAGGAAGACACTCCCCATTCTCCCCTTCCCCAGACTCTGGCAGTCACTAATGTGCATTCTCTCTCTATAGATTTGCCTATTCTGGATATTTCGTAATGGGATATGGAATAAATGGAATCCTACAACATGTAGCTCTTTATGACTGGTTTCTTTTACTTAGTATGTTTTTGGAGTTCATCATGTTGTAGCATGTATCACTACTTCATTCCTTTTTGTGTCCAAATAATATTCCATTGTATAGATATACCAGTTTTGTTTATCCATTCATCAGATGGTGGACATTTGTTTTTGTTTTTGCCTTTTTGGGGATTGTGAATAGTGCTACTATGAACGTGTGTGTGTGTGTGCGTGTATATTTTTTTTTTTTAATTTTTTTTTTTCAACGTTTATTTTATTTTTGGGACAGAGAGAGACAGAGCATGAACGGGGGAGGGGCAGAGAGAGAGGGAGACACAGAATCGGAAACAGGCTCCAGGCTCTGAGCCATCAGCCCAGAGCCCGACGCGGGGCTCGAACTCCCGGACCGCGAGATCGTGACCTGGCTGAAGTCGGACGCTTAACCGACTGCGCCACCCAGGCGCCCCAATGTGTGTGTATTTTAATGTTTATCTTTATTTTTGAGACAGAGAGAGACAGAGCATGAGTGGGGGAGGGGCAGAGAAAGAGGGAGACACAGAATCAGAAGTAGGCTCCAGGCTCTGAGCTGTCAGCACAGAGCCTGATGCAGGGCTGGAACTCATCAACTGCGAGATCATGACCTGAGCTGAAGTCGGATGTTCAACCGACTGAGCCACCCAGGTGCCCCTTTTGTGTATATTTAAAAAATATATGTTGTAAGAACGTGAGATCTACCTTTTTAACCAAATTTTTAAGTGTATAGTATACATCATTTTTGACTATATGTACCTTGTATAGATTGTTGTTTGAACACCTACCTTCAGTTATATTGGGTATATACCTACGAGTGGAGTTACTGCATCATATTGGTGACTTTATGTTTAATTTTTTTGAGGGACCACCAAACTGTTTCCCACAGTGGCTGCATCATTTTATATTCCCACCAGCAAGGCAGGAGCATTTCAGTTTCTCCAGATCCTTGTCAACACTTAATTGTTTTCCATTGTTTGGATAGTAGCCGTCCTAATGGGTTGAGGTGGAATCTCATTGTGTTGCCTTTGTTTTTAAAAGATAATTTCACTGTGTGTAGAATTCTAGGTTGACAGTTTTTCTTCTTTTGTGTATAAAAGATTTTGCTCTACTGTCTTCTACCTTTCATTGCATTTAACAATAAATCCTTTGTCATCTCTTTTTCCCACTGTGCGTAATGTGTCTCAGGTTGCTTTCAAGATTTTTCTCTTTATCGTTTGTTTTGAGCAATTTGAATACAATGTGCTTTGGTGTAGTTTTTATATTTCTTCTGTTTGGGATTTATTGGGCTTCTTGGATCTGTGTGCATTTATAGTTTTCAACATAATTGGAAAATTTTTGATCATAATTTAAAAAACATTTATTGAGATATAATTTACATACCATATAATTAACCCATGTAAACTGTACAATTAAATGTACATAATTATATATATGGATGATGGACATCCATCACCAAAATCAATTTTAGAGCATTTCATTATCCCAAAGGGAAACCCTCCTCTTTTTCCTGCTGTCTTCCAGTGTGCCCCCTTTGTCTACTCGTGGTCTCTATAGATTTCCCTATTTTAGATATTTCATATAAATAGAATCATATCGATATGGTCCTCAGCCATTATTCCTTTAGTATTTTTTCTGTTCCCTCCTCCCTCTCTCTTTTAGGTACTCCCATTTAAAAAAATTATTTTGAAAGCCGTATTTCAGTATAATTGACTTCCTTTGTAATCCTTTATGTTTTATTTTATGCAGTAAAATATGTTTTATTTTATTCAGTACATTCTTCTAAGATGCCCATATGCCTCACTAGACTGCTAGAGGGGTCCTTGGCACAAACATGTCGGATAGAGTATCCCCATTTTGGATAGAGTTATGGATGAGTGTATTTCAAACTGTGTTTTCAAAGAAAGCTATTCCTCAGAATATTAATAGTTGCTGCAGTGGAGATATTCTTTGCTCACATAAGTTTGGGAAACACTGACTGAAACAACATTTGACATCCTTTTCTGTCAGATTTCTCAGAGCCTTTTATTTGCTAAAATGCTTTGTGTATCTCTGAGAGAAAATATGATGGGCAACACTTTCCAAGCAACATAGCCCATAGTATACACTTTTTTTTTCAATTTGTTATTTTAAAAAAGCTTTAATAGCATCTAATTCAATGAAGTCTACAAATGAAATGCTCCAATATACAAATCTCCTCAAAAAGGGCCAAAAATCTTTTACATTATATATGTGTTTCTCAAACGAAGGGTAATCATCTAATGGACCCATTTAAAAGGACAAAAATATTATAGACTCCCCTAGTATTGACTTAAGTGTATTTTAATTTAATGTAATTTAAATATATATATACATATATAAAAGTAGATATAACCCTCTTATATATAGTAAAATCAAAACAAATTTACAAAGTAAATACAATGCTACAAACCCATCAAAATCCAAACTAATGCATTCAGTGTGATGGATTTCTTTTCTTGCTGACACTCGCAGGCTATTTGCAACATTACCGTGAGGCTGACCTGTTAAGGGGAAGATTCTTTTGAATTTGTCATGTCTTTACTACTCTGTGCATGGGATGACTCAGTTCTCCCACAGTCTTTTTCCATTCAAACTTCTGAAAGCTTGCTTCTTACAGGCCTGTGGTATTGTTTCGTCTTTAGTTAACACCTTGAGATTAGGTCTGTCTCTCTTTTCTCATTAACTGTTATAATAAAAGCACTATTGGTTGGTCCCTATTCCATCATAAAAATACAAACATGGGCAATGTGATGGTTAATTTTATGTGTCATTTTGGTTAGGCCAAAATGATATTTGGTCAAACATTATTTTGATGTTTTTATGAGGGTGTTTTGGTATAAGATTAAAATTTAGATCTTTAGACTAAATACTATTTCGGATTCTCTGTCTCCCTCTCTCTCCACCCCTCCCCTGCTCGCACACATGTGCGTTTTTTCTCTCTCAAAAATAAATAAGTAAACATTAAATCATTAGATTGAATAAAGCAGATTTTCCTCCCTTAATGTGGATGGGCCTCATCCAATCAGTTGAAGGCTTGCACAGACTAAAAAGGCCAACACTTTCCTGAGTAAGAGAGAATTCTTACCTGATTGCTTTTGAACTGGGACATTGGCTTTTTTTTTTTTTTTTTTTTAATCCCAAACCTGTCAGCCTTCAGACCAGAACTATATCATCAAATCTCTTGGTTCTCAGGCCTTTGGACTTGGACTGGAACTACACCATTGGCTTTCCTGGGTCACCACCTTGCTAACTCATCCTGTATATCTCTGGAGAAACTGATTAATACAGACACTGACGTCATGTGGCAATAGTTAGGGGTAAAGTATAATTTTGTAGTATTTAAGTATGTCCTATGCAATATCTGGACTGTAATTATACTAAAAAAGTATTTGTTGTTTATCTGAAATTCAAATTTCACTGTGAGTCCTGTGTTTTCTCTGGCAATCCTACCTCTAGATGATACAGGGTATGATTTTATTTTTTTTAAAGATTATTATTAAGATAGAAAAATTAAAATTCCTCCTGAAAACTTGAAGATGGATCTGCAGACTCCAACTGAGAAACCACCATGGTGTTTACATGAATGACACTAATGGGGAGTGATTTGGGAGGCTGCCCCCACACCACTGCACCACCCAGGAGCAGAGTGGCAGGTTCTGTGTGCCTTGTAGTCCAGATTGCCATAACACTGTGTCACCGGAGAGAAAAATGGTTCTAAGGATCCAGTATCAGGTACATCCCCTCCTCAGAAGCCTTCACAGTGAACTCCAGGGCTGGCCACCTAGGAGAACAATCCCTTAAGGGCCTCACTCTGTGATTTCTGCCCCACTTACCAGCACAGAAGAGAATTGTTGTCCACCAGCCATGAGCCTTCTGTCTCAAGGCCATCTTTCTCTAGGAAGTCCTCAGATTCTTCACACTTCTGTTTGCTTCAGTCATCTCCAGAAACCCAAGCTCTGCAAATCAGTGGGACCTTAATCTCCATGCTACTCTAATCTGACTTCATTTCCCACCTCTTCTGACACTCCCAGACTCTTCCTTTGTGGGTTTGTGAACTCATGGCTGTCAACAACACTCTCCCCAATATCCTCAACCTCTTCTCTAAGTGAAAGCTGGATGTCTGCTTGTGACACCGTTTCTTCCACAACCCTTTCAGGTGGAGGAGTCTCTCCTCTTAAACATTGGGTACATGAGGGCCTGAAGGTGGGGCAGGTGGGATAGGTGGGCAGGTGGGGTGAGCTAGGTAGGGCCTCCTTGCTTTCTGTTGTCAATTCCGAATCTGTTTCTTCCTCCTCTTCCTTCAAAACTCAATTCCTCTGAAGTACACCTTAATGCACTCTTTACCTTCGTTCATTAGTATCTTTAGCAATCACGTACTGTCTTTCTGTTTGTTCTTTTTCCTGACATCATTCCTGGTGACTTCAGCATCCGTGTGGATGAGCTATCCAACATGCTGACCTGTCAGTCCCATGTCTTTATTTCATCTCCTTTGTGATCTCCTCCTTTGATCTGAACCCCCCACTCCCACCCCCACCCCCACCCCAGCCACCCAGTCCTTTGTCATATCCATGACCATATCATCACCAAAAATCTAGGCATCCTACTCTCTGACCCCCACTTAATTCTGATTTCAGCTTCCTGGGGGTAATATTTCCACTTCATCAAGACTTCCAAAACATTGGCCCTCCCACTTTTTCACTCTGTCATTTCCCTCATGTTCTCACTTCTTCTCTTAACCAGCTTATTTTTGTGGTTCATCATCATAACTGCCCTCTTCAGGCACTCTTAATTCCTTTTTTTTTTTCTCTTCTTCCTTCATATTTGCTCTCAGTAAGCCTGCATGTCTGCTTACTACATACCTGAACTCAAGCAAATAGACATCATAGGAGAAAACACATACCCAGACCTGTTGGTCTCACTTTAAACTCCTGGCCACAGATCTCAAGTAAGCACTCAGTCCTGTTCAGCAATCCTCCCACCCTTCTCTGGGTCTTTACTTCCCACTCCCCAACACAATTATTTTACATCCTTACCTCCTTTCTTCCCCACTCATTAGGAGGGCCTCTCAGGAGGGGCCGTCCATTCCATGCCCCTCCCCCTCATCTGATGACCTTACCTTCCAGATCACTGATAAATGTAACAGTTAGATAGGAACACCCTTATCTTCCCACCATACCTCCCAATTCATCCAAATTTGTTTCCCTATTTCCTGCCTGATTACATATTGCTATGTATGAAGTGTCCCTGTTTTTATCAAAAGATACACTTTTCAGGACACCTGGGTGGTTCAATCGGCTAAGTGTCCAACTTTAGTTCAGGTCATGATCTCGTGGTTCCTGAGTTTGGGCACCACATCAGGGTCACTGCTGTCAGTGCAGAGCCTACTTCGGATCCTCTGTCTCCCTCTCTCTGCCCCTCCCCGACGTGTGCTCTTTCAAAAATAAACAAACATTAAAAATAAAAGATCTACTTGTGAGCTTAATCCTCTGACCTCTTTTTTCAATTCTCCCATTTCTGCTGCATCCCTGGTTGTTTTCTGTCCACCCAGATCTTTTATATATATATATATATATATATATATATATATATATATATGTATATATATATACACACATACATATATATAACATATATATGTATATATTATATATACATATATATTATGTATATACACATATATATAATATATATGTATATATATGTGTATATATATATTTTTTAAAAGTTATTTATGTATTTTGAGAGAGAGAGAGTGAATGGGGAAGGGACAGAGAGAGAGGGAGAAAGAGAGTCCCAAGCAGGCTCTGCACTGTCATTGTGAAGCCTGATGGAGGGCTCAAACTCACAAACCGTGAGATTATGACCTGAACCAAAACCAAGAGTTGGATGCTTAACTGACTGAGCCACGCAGGCGCCTCTCACCCAGATCTTTTCTAGCAAAATGTATACCTATTCCATTATCACTGCTTACAGTGTCTTCCTGCAGCTGATGTCCTATTTCTCTGTTGCCTTTCACGGCAGCCCTTTCCATGCATTTGTCACCTGTTTCTACTTCCTCACCTCCTGTTCTCTGGTTGGCCCTCTGCGATTGGGGTTCTCTTCCTCCCCCCCACCCCCCGCCTGGTCCACTGGGACTCTGACGAGGTCATCTGACCTCCAATGGTCACTTTTCTGTTCTTACGTGATCTTTCTGCAGTATTTGATACTCCCTTCTTGACCACGCCCTTCTTGAATTACTTTCTTCACTTCGCTTCTAGAGTATCACATGCTTTTGGCTACCCCTTTGTGCTGGCAACCTTATTGCTGCTTGCCTTCCAAATGTCAGAGTGCTCCAAGTCTTGACTGTAGATCTCCTTCTCTGCATCCTCTTCTGCTAGTGATCTTCTCTGGTCCAAAGCTTTGGGTACACTCTATGCAACAGAGCCCTCCAACACTCTTATCTCTAGCTCTGCCTGTATCTTAGACCTTGACTCATAAATATCCAAAAATATATTGAGTACCTTCACTTGGATGTCTGATAAAATGTCTTAGATTTAACTTGTTCCAAATCAAACTTTTGGTTCTTCCCACCTTTAAACCTGTTCTTCCTTCCACCCTCCCTATTCCAATAAATAATACCCATTCACATAGGTTATCAGGCCTAAAACCTTGGATATATCTTTGATTTATTGATCTTTCTCACCCCTTATAACCAAGTCCTATTGAATGTCTCTCTAGAACTAATCAAGAATTTGAAACTTTTCTTAATCATCACCATTTCTGTCTTTGTTCAAGCCAACATTAACTCTAATGCATTATTGTAGTGGTCTCTTAACTGGTCTCCCTGTCTCTCTCCTGCTCCCCTACTCTGTATTTTCCACTCAGCAGCCAGAGTGGTTATTTAAAAGTATAAATCAGATCATGCCAACTCTTCTGCTGAGAGCCCTTAAATGGGTTTTCAAAGCACCAAGAATAGGGTCTAAACTCTTTATCCTGGCCTACAAAGCTCTGTGTGATCTAGCCTGTAGTTATCTCTCCAGTGTCTTTTTGAACCAGTCTCTTCCTCATCAGTATGCTGGCCATTTTTCCTTCCCTTGAACACATAAATTATTTCCTGCCTTAAGGTTTTTGTACTAGGTGTTCCCTCTGCCTGGAACTGTCTCCAGATCATATTTCACGGCTTTCCCTGATACAGTCCATCGAAAGGAGTCATTCCGATAATCTGAATCACATCATCTTGTTTCATTATCTGTGCAGCACTTATCTCTACCTACCATTTTCTTATTTGTTAGGCCTGCTGGGATGAAAGCCCTATAAGAGCAGGGATTTTGTTTGTCTTATTTACAGCTGTGTTCCTAGTGCCCAGGCCAGTATCTGGTACATAGTAAACATTCAATAAATCTAAATGAACAAAAGAATGAGTGAATAAACATGCTAACATAAAACAATTGTGTACCCCATAACCAGTAGTAAGACTTGCAAGTCTTTAATTAAGGCCTAGTGGAGGTTTGTAGTCTAATGAAGCCTTTTTACATGTGAAGCTCTCCCATACTGGTGTTACCTCCCTACCTTATGCCTGTCCTTGTGGCAGATGTGATCAATCAATCAACATGCTTTTTCCTGATGAGCCTGGTCAAGGTGCCATAATCCTTTGCAGAGAGGAAGAAGTCCATTTGTTATTCCAACAGGGCTGTGGTCTAAACCACTTTACAGTAGAGTTGTGTCCTCACTTGGCTTTGAGAGGTTGGACACAGTTGGCCAAGGTAAGATGATGGTATGAATTTAGATCTATTTTTTCTTTTCCGTGATCTTAAGTGCTGACATTAATTCTTTGGCAGAACCTCTGAGCTGGTGCTTGGGCTATGGCAGGAGGAAACCTTCAATGCTGGGTGGCGTTGGTTAATTGTAGTGGCTTATAGTGAGTCATGGTGTGGGTATGCAGTCTGTTGGGGGAATCTAGAAGAGATATTTAAACATTTCTTTTGGGATTTCAAGTGAGTAGAGCCATATGTAGCCCTTGAATGTCATGAATCCTGATCTGAAGGGGAAGCCTTTGGAGGTGGCAATTTTAGAACCAGGCAAGGAATTAGATATTGAAAAGGAAACCTGATACCCTTGTGTACATAGGCAGTCCAAGGAGGTCCACTCCCCTGCTGGAGCAGATTCAGGGATGAAGTTGGTGAGTATGGATTTGGTTATGTTGAGACTGAGGTGTCTGTTGGGTATATGCTGGTCTTAAATCCCAGGGGAAGATTTGGACTGGGGTTAAAGATTTGGAGGTCATCAGCATCCACCTGGTAGCGGAAGCTGTGGTGAAGGATGAGATCACTTGGTAGGTGTGGCTGTGATGGAGTCATGATGACGACTTGGAGCTCTGATCTTTATGAAACTCTGACCTGTGTCTATCTATATGACCAAAACTAACTCACTGATTAATTTCCAGTCAGAACCAACAATCATTGATGTGATCCAAAATGGGTGGATTAACAAATGAATAAATGAACAAATCACTACCATACAGCAATGTGTTCAGGGTCTTCAGTCTCAGCCAGGCTCTTAGTGCCACTTAGCAATCCTTTTATTCATCCTTCCATTTCTCTGAACAACTATTCACACCCCATAGTTTCCCATACCCCTCTCTGTATGTCATACTTCATGGGGCAATTGAGACCATCAAGTGCGACCTTCCCTGTCTTCCCACTTTCTTATCCTCCAATCCAACATCACCCCCTTTGTCTCATTCTCAGAATGTCCCTCATTCTCTTCAAGGCCAATCTGTCCCCCTATACTCTGGACCTCATTCATCCCCTCCAGCTTTTTCTAGGATCTTGTTCTAACAATTATCTTCTTCTTGCCTTTCAACTGGTTTACTAATCTTATCCAAATTTCTTTAAAGAGTAGTTAGTACTCACCATTCCTACTTCTTTACTGCCTGTTCACTCCAGAGCTCACCATACTCTGCCTCCTGCCCCCACCTAGGTTTCCCTAAGGACACCAGGAACCTCTAATAGCCAAACCCATTGGAAGTGTTTCAATCCTTATCAGACTTAACTTTTTTTTCCCCCTGCATTTTACAGCTGAGAAGCCTTTCCTTTGGTACTACAACACTGAATTTTCCTGATTCTACTCTTACTTGTCTCCTTTGTGAGCTCCTTCTCTCCTGACCTTTTAAAAAATATTAATGTTCTTGGGCCATCTAGGTGGCTCATTCAGTGTCTGACTTCAGCTCAGGTCGTGATCTCATGGTCTGTGAGTTTGAGCCCTACATCAGGCTCTGTGCTGACAGCTCAGAGCCTGAAACTTGCTTTGGATTCTGTGTCTCCCTCTCTCTGTGCCCCTGCCTGGCTCGCTCTCTCTCTCTCAAAAATAAATACACATTAAAAAATTTTTTTAAAAATATTAATGTTCTTCAGGATCCATCCTTGTTTTACATCCCTTGTCATTCTGTAGGCCATTCTTTGGGCTGTCTCATCCACTCCTGTGGTTTTAGTGTATTTGCTTATGTGCTGAGGCAGCATGGGGGTACCATGACAAGGACATCCAGTGGCTTCAAGTTGAATTAGGAGAGCAGTTCTGAACTCCATGATTAAGAGGTGAGGGATCTGGATTCAGAGCAACTCTGGTTAATATTCCATTCCCATTGCTTTCTGGATTAGACCCAATTGTATCTTTCTGTCATCTTGTGTTTGCTTGTCTATTAAAGATGTCCACCTAGGGGCCCCTGGGTGGCTCAGTCTGTTGAGTGTCCGACTTTGCCTCAGGTCGTGGTCTCATGGTTTGTGGGTTCGAGCCCTGAGTTGGGCTTTGTGTTGACAGTATGGAGCATGCTTCAGATTCTCTGTCTCCCTCTCTCTCTGTCCTCCCCAGCTTGCATTCTCTTTCTCTCAAAAATAAATAAACATTAGGGGAGCCTGGGTGGCTCAGTCGGTTAAGCGTCTGACTTCAGCTCAGGTCATGATCTCACGATTTGTGGGTTTGAGCCCCACATCAGGCTCTGTGCTGACAGCTCAGAGCCTGGAGCCTACTTCAGTTTCTGTGTCTCCTCTCCCTCTGCCCCTCCTCTGTTCATGCTCTGTCTCTCTCTGTCTCTCAAAAATAAATAAATGTTAAAAAAAATTAGTAAAAAAACATAATAAATGTTAAAAAAAAAAAGATGACCACCTACTAATGACCTATAATCCCTTACAATCTCGGAGTGCCTTTCTTTCTATTCCCTAGTAGATATTTTGGATTTTTATAATTTTTTAAAAGATTTATTTAAATAATCACTACACTCCACATGGGGCTTGAGCTCACAAACCCGAGATCAAGAGTTACCTGCTCTTCCAACTGAGCTAGCCAAGCACCCCTAGGACTTTTATAATTTAAGAGTATTTATCTGCTGTATTCGTGATGGGCATGGAGAGGGCACCAAGACACTGAGCTGATTGTTGCACACCCATGAGAGCTCACAAAGTGAGGGTATAAGATTGCCTGGACTAATGTCTTTAAATTAGGGCTGAAGGATGCACTACTTTAGATCTTTTCAGCCTGACCATCTCTTATTTAAGCTGCTGCTAGTTACCACTTTTGTGTGGATGCCAGCTTCCTGTGGTCTCACCCTGATAGTGCCTTATATAGGCCCATGTTGCATAACTTTCTCCTCCATCCTGGGACTTCCCTGGTGACTCTGCTGTAGAACCCATATGATGCCCATTGATGCACAACCCAGAAATATGGGGGAAATTAGCATCCGTGGGGGAAACTTCAACCACTGGGAAAGGGAGCTGGTGGATCCATTCTTCCCCTTCTTCCCCCAAAACAGTCCTGTGACCAGGGTAGACAAACTAATTCTGATTTGCCAGGGACTTTCCTGGTTTTAGCACTGTAAGTCTCATGTCCTGGGAAATCCTAGGCAATTCAGTCCTATGAAAGCCAGGACAATTGGTCACTCTACCTGAGACGCAGATGGCCTGGGGGCATTTCCATGAGCTGGAAAATGAGGCTCATTTAGCAGCGGCCATCTCCATAATGCATCCTTGTATTGGCCTTCTCTCCTTTCTGCTTCACTCCCCTTATCCCTCACTGCTACTCCCTAATAAAAGAGTAGCTCATAAGCCCCCTGAATCATGCTCTGCTTTCTGGGGAACCCAGGCAAACTCAAAGGGGTAGCCTGACTTACTCTGATGTCAGCCATAGGTGTTATGATTGTGGGAAGAGGATTGTAAATTATTGCAAGGAGGAAGGCGTTTTTCTGAAATTCATATAACTTTCAGTGGTGCATGTGCAAGGCCTCATCTTCCAGCCATGTGAGCTGCATCTCTGTTGGCCTTTTTCTCCCACCATACTCCAGCTGCATTTTATCACCCAGTAGCACTGCGCCATTATGTAGTTCCCTATACATGCCACGCTGCTCCAGACTCTGGGCTCTGCTCATACCTGGAATCCCCTCCCCACCTTCTTGTGAGCAACTCCTACCCATCCTTTGTGACTCAGCTCAGACACTACCTCCCAAAGCCAAGGCTGGGGAGAGTTCCCTCATCTCCACCTAGTGCATATCTTTACTATCTCTTTCCCATATTGTTCTCTGTTTTCTCTTTTCACTCACTAGAACATGAATCCCTTGAAGGCAGGGATTTTATCGTGTTCAGCTCCATATCCCAGCACTTGTCACACTCCATGGTCAGTATGGATTTGTTGAATGAATATGAATACATTTTCCCAGCAACTCTGTGAGGTCAGTTGTGGAGGTCAGTTGTAAAAAAATAAAATTGAGGCTTGGAGAAGGGAAGGAGTGATGTGGGAGGTTAGAGGCCAGGTCAGGGGCTCTCTCCACCACACCAGTTGTCTCCCTAGACAAAATAGTCCTGGCTTTTCCAAGCACTGTAAGCAGAGAGCAGTCAGGGACTCCCAGGGAGCCTTCTAGCACAATCCTTAATAAGCTTATCTCCTACTTGGAAGGGAAGCTCCGGGTTCCCTTATTACCTTGACAGCTCCTCTGTAAGACTGCTGCAACTCTCTATCTTTTCTGGGTTTCAGCTCTCCCTTTGTTTTGATCTTGGAAATGCCCTTACTTTCCTGCAACATTTCCTATATATTTAAAATGACTAAAACAAGTATTACTCAGCATTGCTGGGTGTTTTGTTGCAGGGAGCTTCCAGGGTATTTCGTCTGCTACTTTGCTGGGAGCCATTCACATCACCTTCACCACCCTCACTCCATCTTGATATGTTTCTCTACAAGTGAAGGGCAATTGTGTCAAAAACCTAAAAGGTTGTCTCTCTTGACACCACAGTTCTGTTGAAGTTATGGAAAGGATTGACCTTGGGGCTGTACAACATCCCATGAAGGTGTGGGCAGGTCTGGGGAGGAGAGCTTCACACCCAGCTGTGGTCCTCTTTTCAAGGCGAGCCCCAGACCTTTGACTATATGCTGCCTACACAGTAAAGTCCAGTCTTCTAGTCCTGATCTTATGGCCTTTTGCCACCTGGCCCTGTTGTTCTCCCCCTTCAATCAACCATATGATCCACCTGCTGTTACTTGGACATAGTCCATCTTTCCTGTCTCCAGACTTGACCTCATGTTGTCTCCTTATCCCATGGTAGCCTTTTGCCAGTGTTTTGCATCTCATATCTCTCCTGTCCTTCAAGAGTCAAGTCCAGGGTCACCTCCCAGGAAGGTTGGGGACTCTTCCTGTCTCCCAGTTCCCTATAGCCCATCTCTGTTCCTTCTTGTGACCTTGTCAGCATGTCTAGGGTCTGTGTCTATACAGTCCTGGTTGGGAAGCCACCTTTGGGTTATTCCTTTCTTGTCAGTGCTCAGCACAACATCTTGCTCATGGAAGGTACTCATTGCATTTGTATAGAATGATGAGAACAGGTTGTGGGGGCCTACCTGCCACAGGGAGGCGTGAGGAGCCTACTGAAGCAGCATGCTCCTGATCACTGGGAAATGACCATCTCGTGGCGACCTTCAACTTGATGAAAGGTGACCATTGAAGTTGGTCTCCATTTTCTTGTCAACACTGGGGTTGAAGACTCAAAGGCAAAGGAGGGGACACAGCTTTTCTCTGAATGGAGGAGAGTGTAAGGCTCCTAACCTTCCAGGTCCTAAAAGGAGACAAGATGCCACGTCCTGAAAGATCCCTCAGCCACCATCACTCCATGGCCCAGACCATGTAACTCCCCCCAATAGCACCTCTTTCAGCACCTTTGAGCAAATTATTGGGAGGTCAGCTGATGGTGAAGGAAATTTAAGAGTAATTTTGAGTATGCTGAGTTTTTACCTTATATGCTTAGTTTAGCCCCCAGCTCCCATGCCAAGTTTGTCTCTACCTCAGCACCAGCACCTGGTGTAGGGCTTGGAGAGAAATACTATTGTATAAATGAATGATTCCTCCAACATTAGAATAAGGAGAAGGAGGACCCTTAACAATTGTTAGACCAATCTACATTTTTTGGAGAAATAAACTATAGTAATAACCATTTTTTTTGAAAGCTGTCTCGGCTCTAGAATCCATGCTGAGCACTTTACAGACATTAGCTAAAAGATATGTGAGCTGGAAGTTACCATCTCTACTTTTTTTTTTAAGATTAAAAATATATGAATAAAGAGATAGCATTATTTCCTTCATCTGGTAGTTGTCTTGTGGATTATAATCCACTCAAGGATGATCACTTAGTCTGATCTGATGAAGCCTGTCTCCTTTGACTACTGACGGAAACTGATGGCACATACTGAGACCATATTTCTGGATCATATGGTAGCAGTTTGAGCAGATACAGCAAGAGTGAGAGCTCTGGGTGTAGTTTTGTAGACAACTCCAATAGAGCTGCTGGTGACGCATCTTGTTTTTAGGGGTGCAGGAGGTGAAAGGTTGCCCAGCTGATGACTTGTGGAAACAGCTGTGTCTAGAGCCCACTGGCTGACCCTGTGCTATATTGCTTCTCACTGCACCTGGAGGAAATAGAGATGCACGGAAAGGCAGAAACTTGACCTGGTCCCCAGCCTCTCAGGCAGGACAGCCGCTTTATCCAGAGGCTCCTTCATTCCTGGGCCTTCCAAGACACCTGGCTGCAAGGACACCATGAAGAGGAAAAAAGAATTTCAAGTGCATTCTAAAAACCACCTTCATTCTCTTGCCGTGTAGGGAAGGAGCATGTACTCAAAGACCCAGCCAGGAAGAAAGATTTGATCTCCTGAGCAGGATCCACTTCCCATGGCGACGCCTTCTTGAGTAGAAGCTCTGGTATGAAGTAAGACTTGTTTAAAGCAGTTAAAAGCAGCAATCCCCATTGTGTCAAGTGGTGACAGTATAATCCTCCTTAATAATTTTGTTCCCTCTCCAAACTCCCCTCCATTATGCACCCTTAAAATGTGACTTCAGACTCCTCTTTAGGTCTCTAGTCCTATAAGTGCAGGGGGATTTGGCGAGAGGGGAAGAGGTAAAGACTGTCTCTCTTGCACTCAGATCACTCAGTGATGCATCACTGGAAATACCTCCCTCCATTGTTTTGGCTAAAGCTATTTTTTTTAAGTTTTTTTAATGCAAATTTAAATTTTATACAAAAAGTGGGGATAATTAGTGTGTTAAACCTCTACATCCCCACCTCCTAGCTTTAATAATATCTACATATATGGCTGGTCTTGCTTCATTTATACGACATCCACTCCTATCCCCTCACCACTGGATTATTTTAAAGGAAATCCCAGATGCATCTGGGATACATGTATCTTTTATCTCTAAAGATAAAGATGCTATAAAAAATTATCTACAAAATCCTATCACACCTAAAAAATAAAAATGATTTCTTAAAAAAAATTTTTTTTTACATTTATTCATTTTTGAGAGACAGAGAGAGACAGAGTACAAGTGGGTGAGAGGCAGAGAGAGGGAGACACAGAATCCAAAGCAGGCTGTAAGCTCTGAGCTGTTAGCACAGAGCCCGATGCGGAACTCTAACCCACAAACCGTGAGATCATGACCTGAGCTGAAGTCGGACGCTTAACTGACTGAACCACTCAGGCTCCCCTAAAAATGATTTCTTAATATCATCAAATATACAATGTTCCAAATATATACATATTCGAATATATATATCTGTATCTAGAGATAGTCTACACATTGAATTTAGTGGATATATCTTCTAAGTGTCTTTTAATCAGTAGATTCATTCCCCTTCTTCCTCAACAAAAAAGTTATATTTTGAAGAAGCTTGGTTGTTTGGCTTGTAGAATTTACCATGTTTTGCATTTTGCTAATTATACCCCCTGGAGATCGTTTAACATGTTCCTCTGGTCTGTGGAATGAAATCCAGAAGTGCTGTCAGGCTTGGGTTTGATTTGGGGGCAAGGGAGTTTCAGAGTTGGTGCTGTGTACTTCTTGTTGCCTCATACCAGGAGACCCATAATGGCTCATTTTCTCTTGTCATGGCTTAGTAAGAAGATATCAATTAGTGGGTTGAAGTGCTTTCAGCCTGATCCGTTCATTATAGCGTTCCCCACTCGCTGTTTGCCTAATGATTTGAGCAGTCATTGATGATCAGTGCCTCATGCTATTATTTCATCAGGAATGTCAAACATTCTGTTTATTTTAATATAATAATAACATTCTAATTCTGGTATTCACTCACATTTATTAGCTGTATTTCTTCTATGAGGAAGAAGTCAATCTCATCAACTCTTTGGTTCCTCTGAAGTACAGTTCATAAAGGTAAGGCAGGATAAATGCTTGATGCTTTACCATCATCTGCCTGGAATTATGTTTCTGGAATTATGAGTTTATTCTCAAGCATCCTCCAAAGCTTATGTGCTGGTTTTATACTGCTGCATATTTTTTTTTAATTTTTTTTTCAACGTTTATTTACTTTTGGGACAAAGAGAGACAGAGCATGAACGGGGGAGGGGCAGAGAGAGAGGGAGACACAGAATCGGAAACAGGCTCCAGGCTCTGAGCCATCAGCCCAGAGCCTGACGCGGGGCTCGAACTCACAGACCACGAGATCGTGACCTGGCTGAAGTCGGACGCTTAACCGACTGCGCCACCCAGGCGCCCCTATACTGCTACATATTAACTACTCCCAAACTTAGTGGCTTAAAATAACAACGATTTTATTCTGTCCCATGATTTTTTCAGGAATTTGGGCTAAGATTAGCTGATCAATTCTTTTTTTTCTGTTTCATTTTTGTGCTCCATGTGGCACTGACTGAGGTCACTTGGGAGTAATCAGGTTGTGGATGGGCTGGTTGGGAGGATCCGAGACAGCTTTGCTAATATGTGTGATGCTTAGAGGGAACGGCTTGAAGGCTGAGCTTTTCTGTGAGTGTCAACCAGAGTGCCTGTATGTGGCTTTTCCAGGATGGCAGTCACAGGGTTCCAGGACTCTCAGAGAGTGTTCCCAAAGACCCAGGTGGAAGCTGGAAAGGTTTTTCTGATGTAGCTGCAGAAGGCATGCATCATCATTTGCAAGTGAGTCCCAGGACCAGTCTGGATTCAAGGAGAGGGTGCTACCTAAGTACATGAATACTGAGAGGTACAGTTTATTGGGACCCTCTTACAGTTGCATGGAGCACAGAATCAAAGGCTCCCCTAGGCTCTTTGAATACACTTGTCTCTCTCTTTCCGGGGGTGGGGAGGAGGTCTGGCCATCTTTTTAATTTTGGCTGCAAGCTGGCTGCAGGAGCACAGCCTTCCTGCATGTGTCCACAGTCTCCTTCGAGGCCAGCAGAATGTGGACAGCCCCATTGTGATCAGAGTACACAGTAAGTTACCAAACTCCTGTAATGTTAGAGTGCCCGTTGCCACCTCCTGCCAGCCCACTGCCACTTGGTATCTTGGGGGCTTTGGCTTAAGCTGAACACCTTCACTGGAAACATCTTGGAGAACTTGGCTTTGACTTACATGAAGACTTGAGCAAGTATCTAAAAGCTTGGCCTTCTCCTGATATGAGAAGCCATCCAACAGTACTCACAGGGGTTTCATGGCAGGACTAGGATGCCATGCCCATGCATCCAAAATGATTGTTTTTCAAGGCTATAAAATATTTCATCCAGTGGGTGCAACATGTTTTACCAAACCACTTCTCCACTCTTTTAAATGTTTGCACTTTCTTATTATTTATGAGTAATACTATATGTTTTTGTGCACAGAGCCTTTTGTGTTAAATTCTTCCCTTAAGATAGATTTCCAAGAGTAGTATTATGTTTTGGCTCTTGATGTATTTTATCAGTTTGCTTTCCAAAGAAGCAAACAATTCATATGCAAATAGCACTGTATGTGTATATTGGCTTTTCTGTAACCTCAACAGCGTTGAGAGTTACCATTTTAAAATGTTGTTTTCTAATTTAATAGGTGTAAAACTGAACTTAAGGTTGCTTTGAATTTCTTTTTTCCCTGTTTACTCTGTCCTAAGTTGTCAGTTCTTCCCTCTTAAACCAATATTATAAAGGGTTAGTTTGTTGAATTTGTATCAATTTGGTACTGGTTGCTTAGGTGAAACTTAGGTCATTCAAAGCAGTGGCTCTAGTACAATTTGTATTAAAGCTGTTCTTCTAACCATTAAAAAGCTCAAAACATTTACGTTCTAAATCTCAGAGATAAGCAGCAGCAATATTTTTCTTCTTGGATTCTGCACCTACAGGAAATTCATAAACAGGAGCAGTACCTAGTTATATCTGAAATAACAGAGAAAACGCAACACAAACAAAACAAAAACCCCAAACGTTTGGAAATAACCCCTTATGTGTGTAAGACAACTTAGAGGTTATAAGTAGCTTTCACATTTATTATCTCATTTGAGTTTTATATTCATCCTGGTGGTAAACTGGAGGAATTATTATGACCTTTTAACAGATGAGAACATTGAGGCTCAGAGAAGGTAAGTGCACAGTGACCCAGCTAGTTAACTATGGCAGATCTGAGTAGCATTCAGGCTTTCTAACTCCAAACAAATTTGTTCCACATTTATTTAAAAAGTCATTAGTGGCGACTCATCACATCTCAGGCAATAGGCTAGGAGATGGGGATGCAGTTATAAATAAGAACCTGTCCTCCTGGAGCTTATAGTCTAATAGGAGAGAACAATCACCATATAAACTAGGAAGCACAGGAGACCTAAACTACTCAGAGAGCAGACACTCAGCCCAGCCTGGGGTTGGGGGGCAGGAATTAAGGTAGGCTTGTTAGAGGAAGTCAAGATTAATGAGTTACCTATGCTATGAGGGATGGGGCAGGATTGATCTCGTCCAAGGGAAGTAATTGATCCAGAAGTGAGGGTGTGTATGGAGGTAGACATGACAAGCCTTTGTTGGATGTGGGAGGCGAGGGTGAGGGATTCACTGAGGGTGAAGCCCAGGTTTCTGCCTGAGTAACTTGGAAGGGTGGGAGAAGAGGAGTCGGAGGAGTAGGGGAGGAAGAGCAAGTCAGAGGCATGTGGGTGTGCATGCGTGTGATGTGTGGTGATTGTCAAGCTCTGAAAATCCTCAGGTAAACAAGAAACTTTCTTTTCCCTAGAGAAAGCCATAGTCCAATGTGACCCTAACAAATAATTCTGATATAAAGTGAGATGTGCTATGTGGTAGACATGTGTATGAAGTTCTAAGGGCAGAGAGGAGGGCAGGACAAAATCTGTGTGGTAGGAAGAGAACCATCGAGGGGGTTTTGCAGAGGAAGCAATACAAATGTGGAGAGTGCAAGAGGGTTTCCAGTAACAGGTGTGAAGGAGCTGGGAGTTCTGTTTGGCAAGGTGAAGAGTATGAATGTGAGTTCTCTTGGAGCTGGAGAGGCTACGGGGCCGAGAGATATGGACTTCATCTTGATGATGGTCTAGAGTTCAAGAAATCCGAATTCAATCACTAGAATATAGCTACATCCACTAGGATGTAAGTTACCCAGGAGCAGTCAGTGAATAGTGTCTGACACATAGCAGACACTCAGGGAATATCTCTTGAATGAATGAGCAGTTGTTGATAAAGAAATCTTTGCCTTATTTTCCATATTGTTGGGGAAACTTCCCAACATTATCTATTTTTTTTATTATATACATTTCATAATAAGGCTTAACATAAAAAAATTTTAAGTTTATTTATTTTTTGAGAGAGAGAGAGAGCATGAGCGGGCAGGAGCAGAGAGAGAGGGAAAGAGAGAAAGAGAGAGAGAGAGAGGGAGACTCCCAAGCAGACTCCACACTGTCAGCACAGAGACTGATGCAGGACTTGAACTCATGTACCACATGATCATGACCTGAGCTAAGACCAAGAGTCAGACACTTAACCAACTGAGCTACCCAGGCGCCCCCAAATATTTTAAAGACCGTTTAAATTTTATTTATTTTGAGAGAGAGAGAGAGAGAGAGAGAGAGAGAGAGAGAGAGCACTCATGTGAGTGCAAGCAGGAAAGGGGCAGAGAGAGAGAGGGAGAGAGAGAGAATCCCAAGCACTCCACACTGTCAGTGTGGAGCCTGACATGGAGCTCAAACCCATGAACCATGAGATCATGACCTAAGTCAAAACCAAGAGCTGGCCACTCAACCAATCGAGCCACCTAGGCACCCCATAAAAATTTTATACCAAGTTAAAAGCAGATTTTGTTCATATGTGATTATGAACAAATAATTCATAAATAATTTTTTAAATAAAAAATCACAAATCACAATTTTTTTCTTTTTTCTTTTTTCTTTATTTTTTTATTTTATTATTTTTTTAATGTTTATTTCAGAGACAGAGAGAGACAGAGCATGAGTGGGGGAGGGGCAGAGAGAGAAGGAGACACAGAATCTGAAGCAGGCTACAGGCTCTGAACAGTCAGCACAGAGCCCGACATGGGACTCGAACTCACAAATTGTGAGATCATGACCTGAGCTGAAGTCGATCACTCAACCGACTGAGCTACCCAGGCGCCCCACAAATAATTTTTTTTTAAATAAAAAGCAATGTATAAGTAGTTTTTGTGGGTCTGTAAAATTTCCCCATAAGGGTTGCATATTATGTAAGAATTGAGAAGGGCATTGGACCATTTTGAAAATATGAATAGATGCTAAAGCATTTTACTTGATGCTTTTTTCATTATCATTAAAAAGTTGGGAAAGATTAGATAACTAAAATAACTTGAAAATTTTTAGATATTTCTAGACTATGTTCTATCCTGGAACCAGCAAACTTGGTGGGTTTAGCAAGTATTTTCAAATGTCATCTTTGTTGGGGTGATGAATAATACTTAACAACTAACAAAAAGTTATCAGATGTTAGAGATGGGGGATACCTTTGACTTCTGGTCCATCTTTTCATTGTATAGGTGAGAAACTGGGGCCCAGAGAGGGAAAGGGACTTGTCAAGAAAACACAGTAAATCAGAGGGAGAGTCAAGAATGGCATTAAGATATTTGACTCTTAGTCCCTCACCCTCTTTATTATTCCATGGTGTAGTGGCTACTGTTTTTGTCTATCTAGAACCCCTTCTTCAAGTTCAGGAAACTGACTTCATCTCTCTGGCTATAGGGGTAGGCATGTACTAGGCCAATCATTTTATATGCTTCACTTTTTCTGGCATTAGTCATTGGTTCAAGGGATGAGCATATGACCCAAACTTTACCAATCAGAATCCTTCCCTGGAATTTGTGGAAAGAAAAGGACCTTTTTCTCTCTAGATGTGAAGCTGTGAAGATATGAACTCAGAGCTGGGTGGCTAATCCTGTGTCACATGGAAAGAATGAGAACAGAAGGAAAACAGAGAGAAAAGAGAGGCAGTCCAGATGGGAGTTGAATTACTTATTCTAGTTGCCAAGGTGTGTCCATCCATCAAACACCAATGATAATATCTTAACAATAACCATACTGATTTTTTTTTCTTCTTTTGCTTAAACAAGTTGGGCTTGAGTTCCTGTTCCTTTCAGCCAAAGAATCTAGCCCAGGATTTCCTAACAGCAGTAGTATTGACATTTTGGAACAGATCACTCTGTGTTGGGAGGGGCTGCTCTGTGTACTGTAAGATGTTTAGTAGCAGCCCTGGCCTTTTACCCCACTAGATGCCAGTAGCCCCTCACCCCAACTGTGACAATCAAAAATGTATCCAGACGTTGCCAGATGTCCCCTGGGGGATGGAACAAAATTGCCCCTGGCTGAGAACCACTGGTCTGGTCTTACTTAAACAAACAAACAAACAAACTAGATAGGGAAAACAAATTCAGTGAGACGTGGGACTTTATTCAAGGTGGCAAAGACAGGGCTACCAAATCAAGCAGAAAGGATCCAGGAAGTGATACTACAAAGATGTTGGAACATGCAGTTGTTGGCTCTCATAGCTGTTGGAATCATAACAAACTCCACAAAATGATTTGGGATTTTACCCATGACACAGGCGGTAACTCTTTACTTATGAATTCTCACGCATCTCACGAGATGGTGAGACAAGGCAATGCCAGTTTTATTTCTGTTGTTTCAGACCTTTCTGGTTAATGACTTGGAGGTTTGGGTTCAGTGAACTTTGGGTGTCTCCAGAAAGCTCACCACATACCCTTCTGAAGGAGATAACCAGGAAGCCAAACCTTGTTACAGTTAAAACAGGATTCATTGCACAATGATGTCTGTGTAAGGTCAGTGAAATACCATGACGAATAGCTTCATTTTTGTTAGAACCGTTTTTAAGGTATTGCTCTTCAGAGGAGGCATTGTGAGGAAAAGGGGACTAGCCCAGGAATCAAGAGGTCTAGATGTGAGCTTTACTCTACCACTAATGCTGTGTGACATTGTGCATGTGTCTGCCTCTCTCTGGGCCTCAGTTTCCTTCTCTGTATAATGAGGGGTTGGATCAGACAAACACTGAGGAACTTTCCAGAACTGACCTTCAAAGATTCTTGTAGGCAGACCCTGTGTCATATTTATCTTGGCACCTCCATCCCAAACCCAAGACCTGGTGCAGCACCAGAAACAAAATAGGCACTAAGAAAATGCTTATTAAATACATACATACCTGAATTACTTAGGAGATAAATGACAAAAACATCTCTACTTCCACAGATGCATAGAATTGGAAAGGATCTTAGAGTTGAAAGGGATCCCTAAGCTTATTTAGTCAAACTTCCCAGCCAAAGCTGGAACCCTTTACCTTATTTCTGGCAGATGGACATATGCTTTCTGCTTAATACTTTTGATGACAGGGAAGTCACTATCCGTAGGGGAAACTAATTCCACTTTTATTTTATTTTTATTTTTATTTTTTCAACGTTTATTTATTTTTGGGACAGAGAGAGACAGAGCATGAACGGGGGAGGGGCAGAGAGAGAGGGAGACACAGAATCGGAAACAGGCTCCAGGCTCTGAGCCATCAGCCCAGAGCCTGACACGGGGCTCGAACTCACGGACCGCGAGATCGTGACCCGGCTGAAGTCGGACGCTTAACCGACTGCGCCACCTAGGCGCCCCTAATTCCACTTTTAGATAGATCTAGATATTAGAAAGTCCTTTTTTATCTGGAACCTAAATGAGCCTCCTTGTAGCTGTCATTTGCTTCTGGTTTTATTTTTTCAGTTAATTTTCATTTTGATCCAAGAATATATGCATATAACTTGAAGAGTCAAGTAATACTAAAAGTCTTATTTATAATGAAAAATAACTGTCTTCCTCTTCCTTTCCCATTCCCTGGGGCTGTTCCCTCCAGACAACTGATTTTCACTCCTTTAGGTGTTTGTTCTGCTAGTTATATCTGAATTTCTAATTGATATGCTTATACTGTTATTTCTTTATTTATAAACCTTAGACATTACCTTATTGATTCCTTAGTTTTATTGAAGAGGATTTATCCCTCTTAACTAACCTCTCCCAATTTTCCCTCCCTCCATCCTCTCACTGTACTACCACAATGTTTGGTTCAGTCAGCATTCAGTGTTTTCGTTAGTATGATTACGTAATACTATTTAGTGCTAAGTCAAGTAAAATACTGTGTTTTTCTTCTTGTATTTTTTGTTTTTCCTGGAGTTAATAATTGCTTTGATTAGTTTTCTAGGTACTTTTCTCTTATTATTCTCAAATGTTTTAACTAAACTGTAAAACACTTGTCAACACATCAGTTTTTAAAATGTTTATTTATTTTTGAGAGGGAGAGAGACAGAGCCTGAACTGGGGAGGGGCAGAGAGAGGGAGACACAGAATCCAAAGCAGGCTCCAGGCTCTGAGCCATCAGTACAGAGCCGGGGGCTCGAACTCACGAACTATGAGATCATGACCTGAATCGAAGTCAGGCGCTTAACCAACTGAGCCACCCAGGCACCCAACACATCATTTTTAAAAAGGTTTTATTTTTATCAAGGTTATACATATATACAGTTTAAAGAGTAAAATAATTCATAAGATTTGACAGTGATAAGCCCTTGAATTTGTGCCACAGTTTAGTATACATTTCAGAAAGCACCTTCACCTCTTCCTGAACAATAGCTGTGGTGATAGGTTGTTATGTTTTGGTAACAGATTAATAAATGGAAGCCCAGAGAGGGGAAATGACCTGCCTAAGGTTACACAGCAAGCACCCAGAAGAGCAGAGCCTCTACAGTCCCCCATCTTCCCTGTGTCTGGAAACATTGAGTCCAAACTGGTCAGTGGCAGAATGTGCTTAATCTAAAGATAAGAGGCATGGGATGTGACTCCCGGGATGTGACTCATTTTTAATACGCTGGAAGAAGTCATTTCTGTGCAAAGCAGGACTCAGCAACTGGCAGGACTGAGTGGGGCTGGCAGCCGTCCGAAGCCTCAGTGTGAAAGTTGAGAACGTCTCCACACCCTATAATCCCACAAATAGGGTCTCTATTTTTCAAGATTCCTAAACAGTGTTACACAAACCCTCCAGGGGCTTAAACTTGACACACAGACAGGTAAGCAGGGGCAGGTATGTAATCTCCTCACACGTCCTGCTGCCACCTCCCTAGCTGGTAGAGAACAGTATTGCCTTAATCCCCGTGAGGCAGATCTCTTCTTGCTCCTGTTGGAAACCAAAAGGGAAGGATGAGAAATGGCCCCAGGCCTGAAGTCAAATCATTCTCATTTTGCAGAAATGAGCTCTACAATGTAGAAAGGAAGCTGCTTTCAGAAACAACCAGAATAGTCCCTGCACAGTTAAGACTGTGGGGAGGGCCCCCTTTGACACATGGCTGAGAGGGTTGCTTGAGACTGGCTCGTAAGTCCCCCCCCCCCCCCCCCGGAGGTTGGGAGGATGCCTGTGTCTCCAGTTTTTACCAGAAACAAGGCAGGGAAGATTTGTCTTTCTACCCTTTAGGGCTGTACTGCCAGGGAAGAGGGATGTGATGCCCCCTGTGCAGTCCCCAAATACTCCTGACCCTCTTCTTCAGCCCCAGTCTCCCAGCTCTTCAAGGCTTAAGGTCTCCTAATTTGCAATTATACACAAACCTTCAGAGCAGCACCAGGAGTGACTCAGCAGCCACTCTGGGAATGGACAGACTGTCTGCTGTGGGGACTCACACCCAGAACACCCAGGTGTGGGTGTGTGGAGCTCAGGGCCCGGGGCAGGCAGCCTGGCCTAGAAAGGGAAATAGGGAAGTGACAGAGGCTCCCAGCCCACCTCCCTGACTCTGGAGTCCATAGATTCATGTGGGTTGGGAAAAGCTGGTGTTAGAGACCACAGAGCCTTGGAGTTAGAAGAAATTTTTGCGGCATGCCAGTTGAGAGAGAGAAGAATGACAGGCTTTGGTTGGGTGCCTGGGTGGCTCAGTTGGTTAAATGTCTGACCTTTGGTTTCAGCTCAGGTCATGATCTCATACTTTGTGAGTTCGAGCCCCACATCAAGTTCTGCACTGACAGCATGGAACCTGCTTGAGATTCTCTCTCTCTCTCTCTCTCTCTCTCTTTCTGTCTCCTGTTCTCTCTCCTCTCTCTCAAAATAAATTAATTAATAAGCAGAATGAGAGGCTTGGGAGGTGGAGGGCCTTGCCCTGGGCCATCTAGCAGATTGGTGCCGGAGTTACTAACAGCAATAACAGTAGTCAGGTGCCCACTGTATGCCAGCCATGGAGCAGATGTTCTGCATCCATTACTCATTTAATCACCCAACAACTCTCTGAGGTGGGCACTATTATTCTCCTGTCTTCAAGGCTCAGAGTGGTGAAGTAATTTGCCAAAGCCATGGGGCTAGAAAGGGGCAGGAGCAGGACTTGAACCTGGGCTTGTGCCCACGGATTCTGGTGAGAAGTCACGTAGGACAATACTTTGGATAGAAATTGGAGTATTGCATTTCCCTCTGTTTCAGTGTTCATATGTCACTCAACACTAATTTATGGAAGAATCTGGGAGGCTAAGGTGGAGCAGGAGGCCTTAGGTCCCAGCTGCCTGCCTGACTTGCTGTGCATCTCGGAACATGTATCTTCCATTCCCTCTCTGATGTTTCTTCATCTTGGGTGAAAGTACATTCTGTGCTACAAACAGGGATGGTCATGTGTTACAGACATATTCCTTTCCGACCCTCAGTGGCAAAGGGGAGAAAGGCCACCAGAGGAGATTCTGGGTGGTGGCGTAGGCCTGGCCTCCCAAGAGGCTGAGTTGTTTCTAGCCCACCAGCCAGGCCAACACAAAACCTCGGCTTTTGTTTGACTTGGCTTCTTGCACCTTGTTTAGTCTGCAGAGCAGAGAGCTTATCCTGCTGCCTTTGTCACAGGCCATTAGTACACACATAATCCCCAGGGGCTTACTGCTGGCTGCTTTCTCTAGGAATTCAGGGAGGGTCACAGAGGGAGCCCAGCTCTTAGGAGCCATCTCCTTCTGCACCCCCCTCCCTGCCCCCAGCTCCCATCAGAACAGCCTCAGATGAGAACCCATGGCATTGTGTGTTCCGAGTCTGCTATTCTGGCTGGGTGAACTTGGGCCAGTCTCTGCCCCTCTCTGGGCCCCCACCTGCCCATCTGTGCATGCAGAGAGCTGGCTCAGATGGCCTGAAGGGACTTCAGCTCCACGAGGATCAGAAATACATTCCTGTGTCATTTCCCCCCTCCCCTACCACCCGAGGCCTGCCTTGTCCCCCTACTGTTCCCTCCCCCAATTCTGAAGCAATTTGTAGCATTTTCCAGGCTTTCACTGATCCCATCCCTGCCCTGAGCCTGGGGCCAGTCCCTCTCTCATTCAACCTCCTGCTTGTAAATTGGGGATAATGATAGTACCCAATAACTCACCCTGCTGCTATGGGGATTAACAAATTGGTGGTTATTAAGGGGTGGAGGAACACAGTGCACTGTTCCCATCTAGAACACTTTTCCTCTTCTGAGTTCTACCTATTGTCTGCACGATCCCAGGCGGTAGTTGGAAAACCCTGAGACTCCTAACTTCTAGCACCCTACCGTATAGATGGAGAAACTGAGGCCAAGCAAGAGAAGGAGTAGGCTAGGACCATGCGTTCGTTTTGCAGCAGAGAGGGGACCAGAACTCTGTCTCATGCTCCTCCACCACACATAGTGGTCTTGTCTGTGGCAGTGGGCCCTGGGCTGGAATGGAAGATGCATTCAGAGGCTCCCACACTTGGGCTTGGTTCACAGGGGCTCCACAGCTTGGTGTCAGGGAACAAAATTTGGCTTCAGCCAGACCTGGGTGCCAGTCCTGGCATCTTGGCTTACTAAGTGATCCTGGGCATGTCACCCTTGTTCAGTGCTGAACTATCGGTTTCTTCCTCTGCAAATGTGGGTGATGACACCTCCCTCGAAGGTTGCTGTGAGGATTAGCCCAGAGTAGGCATTCAGGAAACAGTAGGTATTATGTTATTATGTTGTTTTTATTGACTGCCATGATGGCCAAGACTCAAGAGCAGGGCTGCCAGCCCTGAGTAGATAACTCACTGAGTGTCCCCGTGTGCTAACCCTGGCTGGGGGCTCCCATGTACAGCACCCCAACTCAGCAAAGGAGATATTATTACCCCATTTGATAGAGTTGCTGGTGGAGACTCAGAGAAGAAATGGACTTGCCCAAAGCCATTTTTGCTTTAGAAGTGAGATGACCTAATTTTTAGTTTCTTCTCTTTCCTTGCCGTCTCTCATTTACCCCCACCCTTTAATTCCTGCCCATTTCCCTCTTCCTTTTCTGTAAAGAAGGATGGGTAATGCCTGGCTCACCACAGTAGCAGTCTGTGCCCCTCTTTGCCCTCCCCCCCATCTCCATTAGCACATCTAAATTATCTATGAGGTGGGAGCTGGCGGGCTCAGTCAGTCGTGCATGTGACTCTCGGTCTTGAGGTCCTGAGTTCAAGCCCCTCCTTGGGCATAGAGCTTCCTTAATTAAAAAAAATAACAAGGGGCACCTGGGTGGCGCAGTTGGTTGAGCGTCCGACTTCAGCCAGGTCACGATCTCGCGGTCCGTGAGTTCGAGCCCCGCGTCAGGCTCTGGGCTGATGGCTCAGAGCCTGGAGCCTGTTTCCGATTCTGTGTCTTCCTCTCTCTCTGCCCCTCCCCCGTTCATGCTCTGTCTCTCTCTGTCCCAAAAATAAATAAACGTTGAAAAAAAAAATTAAAAAAAAAAATAACAAGGCTCATCTCAGAAGTCAGATACTTGCTGGGAGCCATGAGGGGGTGCCAGAAGCTACTGGGTCTGACCAGGTTCAGCGTGGGAAGGCAAGACTATCAAATATACCTGCCTCAGCACTGCATAAGGCCTCTCTGTAATAATATTGATGATAATATTGGCATTAGCTCCCATTGCCGAGAACTCATGAAGGGCCATGCGCAGTGCTAAGCATTCACTGTTTCTTCATTGCAACCCCCTGGGGTTGGAAGCTCCATTTTACACATGAAGAAATGGAGGTTCAAAGAGACAAAGTGACTTGCTTAAGGTCACACAGCAGGTAAGTGACTGTGACCTAAACCCATGTCTTTTGCCCCTAAGGCCTGTGCACATTACCAGATTCTATATTCCTCTGAATTCCTTCGCCCTCCCTGGGGCCTGGGACTGACCCAGGCTCAAACCTGAATTGTCCCTGGTCACACCCATCTTCCTGATTCTTGCAGTTGTCCTCTCACCTAGGGAGACAGGCATGTATATAAGCAGTCTGTTCATCTGTGAGATGGGAATAATAATAATGATTGCCCTGCAGGGTTTTGAAGGTAAAGTGTAAGCAGAGCATTTATCAAAATTCCTGGCGATTATGGTGAACACATAATCAGTGGCAGTAGTTATTATTATTGACATAACCTTGGCCTCTTGTGGGAGGGGTCTATGGAATAAGGGGGCTTATATGTTAATGCGAAAGGGGGGACAGAGGAGGATAGAGCATCCTGTCTCTGGTGACCTGTTGAAGCTGCAGCCAGGACCAAAGCACACTAAGGAGAATGGGTCATTGTCCCTAAGCTGTGCCCTGGTGTAGAGAGAGCAGGTATAGACTGTGGAGGCCCCTGAGGGCAAGCCAGGGGTGGGGGGGCTGCTGGAGAGAGGCTGGTGTTTAAATGCCTGAAGAAGGAAAGGGCTTCCTTGAGTGGTGCTGAGTACCCCCAAACTGGAGGTATAAGAGCAGAGGCTGAGAGCTAACTGGTGCTGGTGTTGCAGAGAGCATTTGAATGGCTGTATCCCATGATTTCTAAGGTCTCAGGACAGGGAAGTTACAAGAAGGTTGATTCTGGCTCAGAATCAGCAAGAGTTTTCTGGCAGGGCTGTCTACAGGTGGATTGTGCTGCTTCAGGGAAAGGCAGTGAGGTTTGAATTATAGGGAGCACTGAAGCAGAAGCTGGATAAACGCTCGACAAAAATGTTGTTGAAAGAATTAGTGCATCAGGTAGGTTGGATTAGGTGGCCCCTCAGTAGAGGTGACATGGCATTGGAGAAAAAGAAGGGACTCTAACCTGAGGTCCCATCTAGGCTTCAACATTTGCTGGCTGGGTGACCTTGGGCAAGAGCCTTTCTCTCTCTGAGCTTTGGTTCCCTCACCTATAAAATGAGAATTATAATCTCTATCCTGTTTACCTCCCCGGATTTAGTGAAGGGTCAGAGACACAGACTATAAAAAGGCTTTGTGAACTCTGAAGGCACTGAGAAGTATTCTTCTGACCCTGGGCGGCGGGGGGGGGGGGGGGTGGAAGGGGATAGGGAGGGAGGTGGAGAGGAAGGAGAGAGGAGGAAGGAGGATGTATCTGGCTTTGTGTTGGGTGCCTGACTGGAGAAGAAAGGAATTTGTAGTAGACAGTTTGCCCTTCTTAGAGCTGCAGCAATAATGAGTCTCTAAAACAGCACTGTGCGCTAGAATTTTATGCAATGATGGAAATGTCCTATATTTTTGCACTCTCTAATCAGTAGCCACTAGCTGCAAGTGGCTATTGAACCCTTGAAAAGCAACTGGTATAACTAAGGAACTAAATTAAAAATTTTTACATTTAGATAGCCACATGTGGCTAAGGCTACCATATTGGACGGCTTAGCTCTAGACAAAGCAACAGGAACCTCCCTCCTGTCCACCATCTCTACCCTTGCTTCCTAAGCAGGTGCTGTGGCCCCACAGTGGCTGGGCACTGCAGAGCTCACCAAGATGGACAAGACATGGTCCCTGCCCTTGGAGTGCTCACAGCTCTGGGAGATGGGTTAGATTGTCATTTGGATAGGAATTACAACCTAAGGTGAGGCATACAGCTCTACAGCTGTCTGGGAATAAAAGGAAGGAGTCATCACTCGCTCAGCTGGGGCTCCAGAGGCTGCATGTGATGAAGTGGGGCATTCTAGGCAGGAAAAAGCCTTTCTGATGAGGGAGCAGCATAGGCAAAGACTTGAGGGCAAGAAAGAGCACAGAGTGTTTGGAGAGTGAAGGTTAATCCAAGAATGCAGGAGGACCAGTGGCAGGAATCAAATCTCAGGTTCCCTGTTCTAGTCACCCAAGGAATGCCCACTGAACTGATGGGGAGAGGCCACCAGGGGCAGGCCTGACAAAGGACCTGGCTTTCCAGCATGCCAGGCACCATTCAGGACAAGAAAGGAGATGGCTGTGGGGGTCTTCTCCCTTTGCCTCTTACTCATGGAGTCTTGTCTCCCTGCCTTACCTTCATGGAAGGGCTCAGAGCCCTTATGTCCTCCTTTGGTTGATCCCTGAGAGTCCTCCTTCTGTGAGCATACCGTCTTATCCTCAGCCTTCCCTCCAAAACGTGCTCATTACTCAGGCTTCAGCATTACTGGGCTGGGCTGTCTCCTCATTTCACAGATCCTGGGCTGACAGCCTTACTAACTTCCTGATTGGTAGTCCTGCCTCCAGCCCCACTTCACTCCAGTCCAACCCCCACATCAGCTGGGAGAGCCTTCCTCAGAGTGACTAGAAGAGCAGACAGTGACTGAAAGAATTGCCTAAAAGTTGATTCTAGACAAGGTGTATACATGTCTTTACTGACCACCACCCTCTTGCAGAGACTACTGGGAGAAGATACCCTGCTTAAGGATTTGGTGTGGCCCAAGTTTAAAGAAAGCTTTGGCCATAATAGCCATAAGATGTAGTGTAATGCACATGGTAGGCTGCCTGTTCAGTGCCCTCTCACCTCTCCTACACACACAACCACAGGCATCTGTCTCTGGGGCACTCTGACCCACACCCAGCTTCAGAAATTAGCATGATTGCTCTAAGGAAAATTCCATTTTGCTTGCCATTGTTTCGCTCCTCATCTATTGGTTGAGTAAAGGCATGAGATTCAAGTTGGCCAATGGAACACAGAAGATACCTGCTCGAGACTTTAGGGGAAAGTTTCCTTGCCTTATCCCTGAGAAAGAGATGTATTAAAAGCTGGAGTAAAAGCCTCTACTTCCTCAGGTTTATGTCATGTGGATATTTCATATGAATGTGATATCTGAAATCACTGTGGTCATTTCCTTTCTAGGCAGAGTGGGGAGCTTGAAAGAACCTTGAAGATACCATTAAACCCATGAGTCAACCCACCCTAGAGGCCATCCCACCTCTAGACTTTTGTGTTTTGTGAGAGAATACATTTCTGTTATTTGCAGCTGAAATCTTCTTAACTGGTAGAGTGATGAGGTGTGTTGGTCAGGACTCTTGTCCTTTCAAGTGATAGAAACTCAATACCAACTGGCCTGAGCAAAAAAGGGGATGTGTTACTGTTTGCATAATAATATAAGATGGATCTTCACATGGGCAGAGGAGTCTGTGCAGATTTTGTGGATTTAGGAAATGTTTTTCTTCTAGTAGTCTAGAGTCTGTATTGGCTTTGAGACATTGTTTAGCTTTGGAATTGCGTGTGTGTGCGCGCGCGTGCATATGCATGAATGCACTCGTGTGTTTCCAAACATTACAGTTTGGAAAACTATGGGAAGAAGGAGTAGGCTTATCTCATACTGAAGGAGACACATTGATGAGTATTGTCCTTTTGAGTACCCAAGCCCCCCACCTCCCCTCTTGCCCCCCATATTGACTTTGAGAGAGATACTGATGGAGAGTTACTATGTGCTATTGATCACCTTGACTTTGAGTTAGTCCCATCCCTATGATAGGGATTGAGCTTTTCCTGACTGGAAGAGTGGAGGCTCCTCTGGTGAAGGACTGACAGAGGTGTTCCTGTCTCAGAGAAGGGAAAGGGAAATGGTCTTCAAAACAAGAAACATGAGGAGACCCCCTGTGCAGGGGGTTTTTGTTTTGGACTCTTAGAAGAGTTCTATTTGGAGTCCAGTTTCATGACTACAATTCCCCTGTTCTCTCTGGCCTTCAGAAAAGGCTGGTAGGCATATAGAACCTTGTAGATGAATTGTAGGGTGTTTAGGATGGGCTGGGGATGGGAGGGTGACCTTTTCAAACAGTTCCCACATGGTGGAGCCCTGCTTTTGTAGCTGTATCATATGGCATGTGACCAGCGCAAAGCAATTGGCAGGCCAACAAGGAGCTGAGAGTGGTGGGCAATTGAGACCCTTTAAATTCCATTCCCCAGTCTCCAGTAGGTCTCTAAATATTTCCCTTTCAGACCCCAGTATCAGGATTAGGGTGGACTTGAGGGTGGGCCCAAGATCTAAGAAGACACACTTCCTCACCCAGCAGCACCCTGCTCCCTTGAGTCCTTTCAGAGCCACCCCCTGGGGATAGGGTCCCCTATTCCCTTCAGAGTCTGAGCTGGGGCCCCAGGTGCCTGAAGACTGGAGTGTTTGTCCTCTACAAGGAGCAATGATGACTGTTACCTCCTCCCTTGTTCTGGGAGGCTTAGGGACTTAGTGTAGCTGTTGAAGAATAAAGCTATTTAAGTGGTGAGCATTACATTTTGATCCACCAGCCTGTCTGTTTCCAAAACTCCCTTGTAGACACTATCAAGCAAAGCCTTGCAGGTGTTACTTATTTATTTTTTCTCCCAAAAGACTGCTAAAGTTGCTTGGTTAGATATGATACAAGAAGCCATTTTTGTGTGTGTATTGTTGGGTTCTACTCTAACCCTCTTCACCAAGGCCACCATCTTAGAAGCTTTCTGGATGCAAAGGGAAGGGACTGCTCCTTGATCCCCCTGCCTTAGCCTGACATTTAGAGATCTTTCATGAATTGGTCCTAACTGTCCTTCTCAGACTTAGCTCCGGCTACTCTCCAGCACATACTCTGTTTTTTTGAAAACAGCAAAGTTGTCTCTCTTTTTAAATCCAGAGACCCAGATATCCCCTTTACCATTCTATTCTCTTCACCTGAAATACCCTTGTTTCCTTCATCATTTCTGTCTTCCCTTTACATGTCCAAAGTCTACCTAGCTTTTAAAGCCCAGGGCAAATGCCACCTGTCCCACAAAGCTCTGATGAAGTCGTCAGAGAGACCTATGTTCAAATCTCAACTTCACCACCATTAAACAGCTGACCTCAGACAAGTAGCATTATCTCCCTGAACTTTATTATCGTTGTCTGAAAAGTGGAGATAATAACTCCTACCTCACAATGTTGCTGAGAGGACCAGACACAATGTAGGTGAAGTGCCTGGCACACAGTAGGTGCTTACTGACAGGGGCTTCTCTCTCTGCCTTGCTGGGAGAGTGGTTTGTTCAAGGGCATTCTTGGTTCATAATATGTACGGGCTCCTTCCATATCTGCCTTGAAGCATCATGGCCAAATATGCCTTAGAGTATATTGGGATACTTGGCCCTGCTCTTTTCTGTGTGGAACCCATAGGACTCACACACTGGCCATCCTGCTCTTGAATGCTGGCTGTAGATTGACTCAGCTTTCCTTCACCACTGCCTTTCTCTGGGATTTTGGTAGAAATGAGTGGCCTGGCCCATGGGCTGTGTAAATTCTTAGGAGGGAATGATCTCATCCAGCTTGGGAACGCTTCCTGGAGCCCTCCATGATAGAGATATAAGCGTTGTAAGCAAAGGCAAAGGAAGCTTGAGGCCTGTTTGGGAAAAGGCAGTGAGTTAAATATGGCTGGAATATTGGATGTGTGATGGAAAATGGTAAGAAATGAGGCTAGGAGTTAGGGTGGTGCCAGATCATAGGGGGATTTGAGGTGTGACTTTACCCTGGACAAAGGGAGCCACTGAAGGTATTTGTACAGTGTAATAGCAGTGTCCAGGATGCCTTTTAGAAGAACACTCTGGGGCAGCATGAAGGATAGGTTGGAGGAAGTGAGACTCATTGCACGAGATGCATGTAACAGAAGCCAGGGAAGAAGAAGGGCTTAGAGAAAGCAGACTTTGAAAGGCAGGATGGAATGAGGGTATCCCCCTAAGGGCATGGACTCCTCTATGCCTGCCTCCCTTTTGGGTTTCCCAGTTTCCCAGACTCCGATAGGAGCTGAGCCTCTCTTCTGGGAACCACGGGTGGGACTCTCCCTGTTCCTCTTTGTTCTGGCCTCACCTTGGCCCTAGTGACAGCCTTCGTTGTTCCTTTGCTGGTATTCTTAACCTTTTCTATACTGAACACAGCTTTTCTACTCCAATATTATCTGATGTAGTACTAGCCTCCTAACAGTTCTCTCTGCTTCCCTTCTCACTCCTGAAATCTCATATCCACCCAGCAGTCAGCAGTATCCTGTGAAATATAAGTCAAATAATGTCGCTTCTGAAGGCACTTCTTGGGATGAGCACTGGGTGTTGTATGTAAGTAATGAATCATGGGAATCTCCTCCCGAAACCAAGAGCACACTGTATACTCTGTATGTTAGCTAACTTGATAATAAATTATATCAAAAAAATAAATGAAAACAGACTTAAAAAAATAACGTCACTTCTGTGCCCAGAATTCCGTAGTGGCTCGTCACTCACCCAGAGTAAAAGCCAAGTCCTTATAATGGCCCTTTCTGCCCTGACTCCCTCCCTGCCATCTTCCTGAAATCATTCACCCCTACTTTCCCACCCCCAGCCTCCTCACAGAGCCTCCAACATGCTTGACATTCTCCTGCCCCAGGGACTTTGCACTTGTTATTCCTTCTGCCTGAAATATTCTTCTCTATGGATGCTCGTGACTCTTCCTTCCCCTCCTTCATGTATTTGCCCAGATGTCACTTCCGTGGTAAAGCCTTCTCTGATCATCCTATTTAAAGTTATAACTGTTCCCCTTCTTGCTGGTACCTCTGATCCTCTTCCTTGCTTTGTTCTTTCCACACACAGATCACCTTTTAACAACTGTCTTATTTGTCAGGTTTTTTACCTCTACTAGAAAGAAAGTGATCTCAAAGAGGACAGGGGATTTTGTCTGTTTAGTTTTCTGCTGTATCCTCCAGTACCCAGAACAGTGCCCTCATAGTAGGGCACTCAACAAATATTTGTTGAATGAATGAATGAATGGGAGAGTGAATGAGCTCTGCCACAGTCCAAGAGCCACCTGAGAGCTGTCCCTGGTGCTGCCCTGGCCCAGCCTCTCTCTGTCCTTTCTGCAGCTCTGCACTGACCTCAGCTTGTCTCTACATTCACAGCTCTGCTGGCCTCTGACCCCACTCCTCAGCTGCTGAGTCAGCTAGTCAGAGGGCAGATGAGGAAGCCACAAGGCATAAAATAGGGGGTATGAGGGCCTATGAACTCAACTCTAAAGCTCCCTCAGGGTCAGGTCCAAGCTCCTTGGCATGCGTTACACGGCTCCTGCCTGCATCCTCACCCTACCCCTGTACTGCTTCCTCCTCCAGCCTTGCTCCCAGAATCTATCTGTTCTTTAAACAGTACCTTCTGTTCTGTTTCTTGTTCACCAGTAGCCCCAGATTTCATGCTGTCCCCTCCCTCTGATTCCTTGTCTGGCCAACTCTCAGTCAGCCTTCAGATTTTATCTCAAAAGTTACTTTCTCTAGAAGGCCTTGCTTGATTCCTGGACAAGCTTCACACTCCATGGGGCTTTGACCTCCCCTTTGGCGACAGTTGTTATGCTTGTAATTATTCTTCATTGCTTTGCTCCCCACTAGACTGTGAGGCTGTGAGGGAAGTCTCCAGGTCTGTTTTGCTCCCCTCTGTACGTTTGGAGCATGGCACATAGAAAGGGTTCCATAAATCACTGCTGAATGAAAGACTGAAGAGGAAGAAGGAGGCAGTCCAGAAAGAACGTAGGCTTGGACCCAAATAACATGGGTCCCAATCCCAGCTCTGTCACTTGCAATCTGTGTGACTATGGGTAAGTCACTACCCCTCTCTGAGCCTCTATTCTCCTCTCTAAAATATAGATAATACAGCAACACCACAGTTGTTGGAGTAATTACATGTGATGCTGAGCAGATACTTGGTACTTGGTGCTGACTACATGGGATCTACATTAGTGATGAAATTGAAACACTCATAACATCTCTCCCTGTTCAGCTTATGTGGAAAGATCTTCCAGGCCAACTGTCTTTTTTCATTTTTATTTTTCTTTAAAAAATTTAAAAAATATATTTACGAGTTTATTTCTTATATTCAAATAGACATTATGCCTAGATTACAGTTGTTTTTTAAAAATATTTTATTTATGTGCTTAAGAAAACACATATTTGTAACATTTCTTCCATGGATATAGTCATATTTTCTGAAACTTGGTAGGCACATTTTAATTATTTTATTACTTTATTATTTTTTATATTAAAAATTTTTTCTTATGTTTATTTTTGAGAGAGAGGGAGAGACAAAGTGTGAGCGGGGGGAGGGGAAGAGAGAGAGGGAGACACAGAATTCAAAGCAGGCTCCAGGCTCCAAGCTGTCAGCACAGAGCCTGATGCAGGGCTCGAACTCAAACTGCGAGATCATGACCCGAGCCAAAGTCGGATACTTAACCGACTGAGCCACCCAGGTGCCCCATTATTATTTTATTTTTTAAATAAATAAATAAACTAATTAATTTTAAAATTTGCATCCAAGTTAGTTAGCATATAGTGCAATAATGATTTCAGGAGTAGATTCCAGTGATTTATCCCCTATGTATAACACCCAGTGTTCATCCCAGTGCTAAAGAGACTGTCATTATTTCATTGTATATTCTTTCCTGCTTTGTCAAACATTAGTTGGCCATACGTTTGTGGGCCCATTTCTGGGTTGGCTATTCTGTTCCATTGGTATAGGTGTCTGTTTTTGTGCCAGTACCATACTGTCTTGATTATTACAGCTTTGTAATACATCTTGAAGTCAAGGATTGTGATGCCTCCAGCTTTGGTTTTCTTTTTCAGGATTGCTTTGGCTATTCGGGGTCTTTTCTGGTCCCATACAAATTTTAGGATTGTTTGTTTTAGCTCTGTGAAGAATGCTGGTGTTATTTTGATAGGGTTAGCATTGAATATGTAGATTGCTTTGGGTAGTATTGACATTTTAACAATATTTGTTCTTCCAATCCATGAGCATGGAGTATTTTTCCATTTTTTTGTCTTCAATTTCTTTCATAAGCTTTCTATAGTTGTCAGTGTATAGATTTTTCACCTCTTTGGTTAGGTTTATTCCTAGGTATTTTACTGGGCAATCTGGAAGAAATGGACACATCCTAGAAACATATAAACTACCACAACTGAAACAAGAAGAAATAGAAAATTTCAGCAGACCCATAACCAGTAAAGAAATTGAATTAATAATCAAAAATCTCCCAAAAAACAAGTCCAGGACTGGATGGCTTTTCCAGGGGAATTCTACCAAACATTTAAAAAAAAAATTTTTTTTTTCTCTACCAAACATTTAAAGAAGAATTAACACCTATTCTTTTGAAGCTGTTCCAAAACATAGAAATGGAAGGAAAACTTACAAGTTAGTTCTATGAAGCCAGGATTACCTGGATTCTAAAACCAGACAAAGACCCCACTAAAAAGGAGAACTACAGACCAATTTCCCTGATGAACATGGATGCAAAAATCCTCAAGATACTAGCCAACTGGATCCAAGAATACATTAAAAGAATTGTTCGCCACGACCAAGTGGGATTTATACCTGGGATGCAGGGCTGGTTCAATATACACAAAACAATCAATGTAATACATCACATCAATTAAAAAAAGGACAAGAACCACATGAGCCTTTCAATAGATGCAGAGAAAGCATTTGACACAATACAGCATCCTTTCTTGATAAAAACCGTCAAGAAAGTAAGAATAGAAGGATCATACCTCAAGATCATAAAAGCCATATATGAAAGACCCACTGCTAATATCATCCTCAATGGGGAAAAACTGAGAGCTTTCCCCCTAAGGTCAGGAACACGGCAGGGATGTCCCTCTTGCCACTGTTATTCAACATGGTATTGGAAGTCCTAGCCTCAACAATCAGACAACACAAAAATAAAAGGCATCCAAATCAGCAAGGAGGACATCAAACTTTTACTCTTCACAGACATGATACTTTATATGGAAAACCCAAAAGATTCCACCAAAAAATTGCTAGAACTGATCCATGAATTCAGGAAAGTCACAGGATATAAAATCAATGCACAGAAATCAGTTCTACTTCTATACACCAATAATGAAGCAACAGAAAGAGAAATCAAGGAATTTATCCCATTTACAATAGTACCAAAAACCATATTTAAAAAAAATTTTAAGGCTTATTTATTTATTTTGAGATAGAGAAAGAGAGAGAGAACACACATGGGGTGGGGGGGGGTGGAGAGAGAGAGAGGGAGAGACAGAATCCCAAGCAGGCCCCACACTGTCAGCACAGAGCCTGATGTGGGGCTCAAACTTACGAACCATGAGATCATGACCTGAACCAAAATCATTAATCAGACACTTAACTGACTGAGCCACCAGGCACCCCTCTTTTTTCATTTTTAGAGTAGCTTGTGGATGAGGGACACTGAGATTGGAAGGTTAAGCCACTTGCTCAGGGTCACCCAGCATCACAGGACTGGGCTAAGATCAGGCCAGGCAGCATGACTCAGGCCCTTCTTCTAGGGCCCTACCAGTCTCTGCTTTGTATTTTGGTTACTTGGATACAAATCTTACAGATTGTCAAGGGTGAACATTGTGCCCAATTTACCAAGGAATCCCTAGTTCACAGTGCAGTCTGACAGCAGGTAGTTGGCGACTGTTGAGTAAGTATACACTTTTTCCATGACTCTCTGCTCACCCAGCTCCCTCTGGCTGCTCAGGTCAGGGCAGGACCCCTGGACTACCTCCCACTGATAGGGCTCCCAAAGGTAGGCTCCAGAGAGGCAGTGTGCCCTCAGAGGAAGTAGCCATGGGCATCACTGGAGCATGTCCCTGGCTCCACTGAGAGATAAGTCAAGTGTCCTCTGGAGCCCTGGCCCACCTCTCTTTCTCAGTACCTACTTGGGTATCCACTCACCCGTGACATCTAGGTCAGGAGCAGTGCTAGAGAGGGTGTTGTGTGCAGCCGGTTGCCCTGGAGTCCCCATGCTTGGCTTCACTGAGGGGCCCTGGGACTTGGATGCCATCTCTGAGCTCTCAGGCAGGTAGGTCAGCCTCCAGGGAGACATCTCAGCTTTGGGTCCTTTGGGAAGGTAGAACTCTGGGTCTGGAGACTCTTGTCTTGGTCGCTCTCTGGGGGAATTTGATTTATCAGGAGTCTGAGGACCTAAAGTATTTGTCTCATTTTGTTATCCCTTAGTACTCCCTGCCTTATGTCTATTTCCATTTGGATCTAAGGCACATAGAAAAATGAGAAGAACCCAAAGGAAATAATTGGAGAACCTGGGTTTTGTCTCAACTTGGCTCCTACTGTGGTGCATCCTGGGTAAAGTGCTTCACCTCACTGGAACTTAGCTTCTGTGGTTGAGACATGCATCACTGGGAGGCAAGCTCAAAGATACCCCTTCCTTCCCAACCACAGATGAGCAGACAGCCCATGAGCATATAAAGACCACTGAATTTTGAATCAGGAGACTTCTGTGACCTTTGACAGGTTGCCTAACCTCACAGAGACTTGGTTTTCCCATCCATAAAATAGGGATAAATGTATACTTTCCAGCCCACCTCCTAGGTGGCTGGGGGCTCTGGAAATGACATAAATGTCAAAGTGCCTACTAAGAGTATGAGGGAGTTGACAGTGATCCCATCTTTAAGTATCTACACTTAAAATAGTTAAATCAACTAATATTCCTTAAGCACCTACCACGTTAGCAATGCATTGAATGCTGAGACACACAGATATATATTTCCAAGGATTTAGAACTTGGAAAGGATTTAGAAAGCCTTTTGCTTTCTAAAAATCCCAAATATAATAATCCATAGATATCATTGCTATAATCACCCAGAATAAGTTTCTAGAGAGCTGAGAAAAGTCAGGGAACATGTGGGGACGATGTGAAACAAGGCAGAGGGGCAAAGTCAGCCCTCACTGAGGGCCCACTGGGGGCTGGGTACTATGTATGTGTGATGTCCTTCAGTCTTCAAGATGACTTCCAGAAGGCAGGTGGGCAGTAGCACAGTCCACAGGGGAGGAGCCTGAAGTGGTAGGAAGCAGGATGTGGGTCCAGACCCTGCAGATTACCCAGCTCTGTTGCTCCAGTGGGTTGATTGACTTTTTCATCCCTGCTTTCCTTTATTCCATAAGTATTTGTTGTGCTGACATCTGAACAGAAGGATTTGATTTTTTTGTTATGAGCCTCACTTTTTGCCTCCTCCTCACTGGGCTCCTCAACCTGACTGGGTCTTTCCTGTTCCGTAAGGACACACATCAGAGGTCAGCCTGGGTGCAGGCTCCGTGAGCCTGGTCAGCATCAGAAAGTAAAGGTGCAGGAGCTGTTTCCTGGAGCCTGGCAAGGAAAAGGGGAGGTCGAGGGTAGGCTTTGACCCCACCCTTAGTAACATCACTTTACATTTCTCCTGATCCTTGCTAACGTGATTGAGGGATTTGTAACACTGAATGAAGCTTCAGTTTAGAAGTGAGAAGATTCTTGTGGTAAGGAAAATGCTGGTCAGTGTGGTGGCAGAGTCCTTGTCCACGAAGAGGTAGGGTGTGTAGTGCAGGAGACGTGAATTCAGTCCCAGTTTGACAAGTTACTCTGTGACCTTGGACAAGTCACTTTGTCTTGTCTCATCTGTAGAGGCACTGGTGTGCAGTGATTGGGTAATTTCACATATAAAGGCTTGGATTATATAGAAATAGAAAATAGGTATAGAAATAGGTATAGAAAAGGGCTCCATAAATGTTAGCTGTTATCTATACGCAGGATGAGAGTTCCATGTGGCTGCCATCACGTGAGGCAAGGTTGGGTATCAGAGTTCTCTATGAAGGGCACAGCACCTTGCAAGAGATAATTACAACTTATACTGTCCACGTTTCCACTCAACTTTGGGCTCAAAAGAGTAAAATAGTCTCTGGCAATTTATTAGCAGATTTATGTTTTGTGTAGCTAATCCCCCGTTCATATACTCTCCATGCTGTAAGGGCCTATTCAGATTATGTAGCCCTAGGGTCATAAATTCAGATGATAACAATACTAATGAGAATTCATTGAGCACTTATACACGTCAGGCAGTGTGCTGGGCATCACATATACATTTTCTCATTTAATTGTTGCATCATCCCTATGAAGTGGGCATTAACATGATTTCCATGTTCAGGTGAGGAAGCCGAGGCACAGAGAAAATAAGCAACGTGTATCCATCTCAACAAGAAACAGAATCAGGTAGGATGGTTCAAATAGACTTCAATGAAAGGAGAGTAACACGGTTAAGGGGATAAACGAGAGGTTGGGAAACCCAGAGGCTAGCCACAGTGGCAAGGGGCAAAGAGAGGGTTGCCCAGAGAGGGCCCCAGAGAGGGCAGTGCCCAGTGCCCAGCAAGGGAGCCTGGGGAATGCAGTCTGCAGAGTCAGTGTCTCAGAACACAGAGCAGGACAGAAAAGGGCTGAGACAGGATTGAGGTATAGGAGTGGTGCAAATGGAAAACAGCACATTTGCCTGAAGTCATTCTGCTAATAAGATGCAAAACTTGGTCTAAATGCTTAACAGGACCTGGTGGGTCACATAAGGAGGACAGGAGGGGGTTGTAGCGAGCAGGTCACCATGGCCCATCCAAAGAGGACTGCTACTGTTCAACTCCAGCTATTTGTTGCCATCTGCAAAGATAGACCCAGCATTACCAAAGCTTCTCTTTTTTAGAGAGAGAGAGAGAGAGAGAGAGAGCGCACAAGTGTGGGAGAGGGGCAAAGGGGCAGAGGGAGAGCAAGAATCCCAAGCTGGCTCCACACTCATTGTGGAGCCTGGTGCAGGGCTCAGTCCCACAACCCTGGGATCATGACCTGAGCTAAATTCAAGAGTCAGATGCTCAACCAACTGAGACACCCAGGCACCCCCCAAAGCTTCGTTTTTAAGAGAAGCTGAAAATATGGACATCAATATGATGCCTTTCATTCTTAACTATTGGCAAATTATTCTAGCTTAAATTCATAGTAGTAAATGTGTAAGGGAACTGTGGTACATCCTTGCAGTGGAATATTACTCAACAGTAAAAAGACATGCACTAGCATGCCATGAAAAGACATGGGGGACCCTTTAGTGCATATCACTGAGGGAAAGAAGCCAGTCTGAAAACGCTACATATTGTATGATTCCAAACATAGGGTATGATAGAAAAGACAAAACTTTATAGACGATGAAAAGATCAGTGGTTGCCAGAGGCTTGGGGGAATGGGAGAGTACAAACAGATGAAATACAGGGAACTCTGAGGGCAGTAAAACTATTCCTATGTGGCTGTAATGGTGAATACATGACATTATACATCTGTCACAACCCATAGAACTGTACAACACAAAGATTGAACCCTAATGTAGGTTATGGGCTTAAATTCACAATAATGTAATATGTTGGTCAATCAGTTGCAACAAATGTACCATATTAATATGCAAGATGTTAATAATAGAAGAAACTGTTAAACTGGAGGTAGAGAGAGGAGGCACATGGGAACTCTGCTTCCCACTAAATTTTCTGTAAATCTAAAACTGCTTTATTTATTTTTTTAAATGTTTATTTATTTTTTGGAGGTGGGGGGGGCAGAGGATCTGAAGCAGGCTCTGCCCTGACAGTCGAAAGCCCCATGTGGGGTTCAAACTCATGAACCATGAGATCATGACCTAAGCCAAAGTTGAATGCTTAACTGACTCAGCCACCCAGGTGCCCCTAAAACTGCTTTAAAAATAAGGGCCATTGGGATGCCTGGGTGGCTCAGTCAGTTAAGTGTCTGACTCTTGATTTCAGCTCAGGTCATGATCCCACAGTTTGTGAGTTCGAGCCCTGCATCAGGTTCTGCGCTGACAATGTGGAGCCTGCTTGGGATTCTCCCTCTCTCTCTCTCTCAAAATAAATATTTAGGGGCACCTGGGTGGCGCAGTCGGTTAAGCGTCCGACTTCAGCCAGGTCATGATCTCGTGGTCTGTGAGTTCGAGCCCTGCGTCAGGCTCTGGGCTGATGGCTCGGAGCCTGGAGCCTGTTTCCAATGCTGTGTCTCCCTCTCTCTCTGCCCCTCCCCCGTTCATGCTCTGTTTCTCTCTGTCCCCCCAAAAATAAATAAAAAACGTTGAAAAAAAATTAAAAAAAATATTTAAAAAAATTTTAATTAAGTGATTAAAAAATGTTTTTATTAAGTTTATTTATTTATTTTGAGAGAGAGAATGAGCACAAGCAGGGGAGGGGCAGAGAGAAGGAAAGACAGAATCCCAAGCAGGCTCCACACCATCAGCACAGAGCCTGATGTGGGGCTTGAACCCATGGACTGTGGGTCATGACCTGAGCCAAGATCAAGAGTTGGACGCTTAACCAACTGCGCCACCCAGGCGCCCCAATAAACATTTTTTTTCAAAGTAAGGGCTATTAATTAAAAAAAAAATACTGAAAGTGCCCCATGGACCAAATACAACACATGTCTGCTGCATCTAGCTATCAGTTTGTGACTTCTGACCTAATCCAACATGCTCATTTTACAGGTAGGAAAACTGAAGACCAGAGAAAGGAATGGGCCCTGCCCATCTACAAACAAAGCAAGAGCAAGGCCTACCATCTCAGGCTGCTGGGGATCTTCCCAACGAAGGGAGAGCCCCGTCCCCCCACCAGAGGTCTGCTCCTTGTGGAAGAAGAGAGAGCTGAGGGCAAAGGCCAGTGTGGAGCTTTGGCTCTGGCCAGACTAGCTGGGCTGAAATGCCCCAGCAGGTTGTGAGAGCCTCCAGGAGCCCAGATGCTCTTAGTGTCCATGTTTGTTTAACTGGAGACTAGGCTCCCTCCCAGCTTGGCCTGGATCAGACTCACTGAATTGGATGCGGAAAAGAGTGGACACTTGTGACCCTTGTATGTGCCTTAGAGCAGGACAAGACTCAGAAGACAACAGCTGCCATCTGCAGCTCAGGGACCATGATGTTATGATAACATCAGACAGTTGAGCGCTAGGCCATTTTTCAACCCCTTATATACTCTGTCTCCTTTAATTCTTATCAGGGCTACAAAGCAGGTAGGACAGAGGTTATTATTCTGGTTTTATAGATGAATAAATTGAGATGAAAGAGAGGTTAAGTGAGTGCCTCACATTGACACAACCAATGGTGGCACAAATTAATGAAGGTGTAACAAATTAATAAATCATACATAATGGGAGCCAGGTTTCTCACCTCAGAGAAAGAAGTCACACATGAGCATGGGGAAGACTAGATTGAGCCCTGTGGGAATAGATTAGAGTTGGAGGTATCAGTATGAATTCATGTCCGTTTTATTATTTTTTTAAGTTTATTTATTTGTTTTGAGAGAGAGAGAGCACACAAGCAGGGGAGGGGAATAAAGAGAGAGGAGGAGAGAGAATCCCACACTGACAGCGTGGAGCCCTGTGCGGAACTCAGTCTCATGAAACGTGAGATCATGACCTGAACCAAAGTTAAGAGTTGGACACTTAACCAACTTGGCACCCAGCTGCCCTAATTTAAATATATATACAAGATAGATACAGGAGCAAATATAGATACGTGTGTACACAGGGGTTATCATATATCTATATTTCCTTGCTCAGTCTGCTGAGGGGGCCTCGAAGCAGTGACACCCCAGTAGCCATGAGCACATTCGGACTCCAGACCTTGGTTCCTAGATGCCATTCTTCAACAAAATGAGCCAGGTTCCCCTGGTGAAACTGCCAGTTACAGGACTAGGTAAGGAAAATACAAGATGGTCCTAAAGGCTAAAGTAGTGCTAGAAACTAAGGAAGTAGTAAGATGGCACATGTCAAAAGGACATGAGTCTACCCAAAAGATCTTCCAGTGGCTAAAGTAAATACATGTAATATTGGATTATAACTTCAAGAACAACAACAAAAATATCCATGAGTCCATACTGATATAAAATAAGGAAGAAGAGCCAAATCTTCCTTACAGAAGAATTCCAAATAATAAATATGGAAGGAATGAGGGAAATAGAAAAACACCATGAGAATACCACAGTAATAATCGCAAGATCCACTGATGATGATAAAATTGGAAGGTGGAAGCCCTAAGGAGAAACAGGATATTGTTATAGCCTCAAGGGGCCTCTCCCCAAATGTGGTAGTTTTTGCATATGGCCACAAACTCTTTGATATTCCTTCCTCAGGAGGTGGAGTTTAATTCCTCACCACTTGAACTTCAAGTGAAGTGTAGGCTGAAGTCAGTCACTATCTTCTCTGAGCAGACGGACCTGATGCAATGAGGAGGGTCCTTTGTGTGACATTCTTCCGAAAAATGCATTAGCTCTGTCATGTAAGGAGAAAACATCAGACAAAACCAAGTTGAGGATATTCTACAAAATAGCTGAGCAGTGCTCTCCAAAAATGTCAAGATAATGAAAAAATAAATAAAGGAAAGACCGAGAAACTGATTGGAGGTGAGTAAGAAGGCATGGTGACCAAATGTAATGTGTGACCCTGCATTGGATTTTGGAACTAAAAAAAAGGACATAAGTAGAAAAATTTGTGAAATCTCAGTGAAGTCTGTAATTTAGTTAAGAGTTTTGTGCCACTGTTAATTTCTTAGTTTTGGTAATTGTACAGTGGCTATGTAAGATGTTAGTATCAGGGGAAGTTGGACAAAAGGTAAATGGGAACTCTCTGTTTTATCTTTTGCAACTTTTCTGTAAATTGAAAAGTTTTCCAAAATAAAAAAGTTATAAAACAAAATAAATTATATTTGTTGCACAAGGAAGTTGATAGTTACCACGAAGGAAATTTCAAAGCCAATGAGAACTTGCCCCTGCTGTATAGTTCTAACATACACACTGTCAAAATTAAGCCTTCAGTGCTCAGATCCAGTTTACTTGATATTATTGCATGTTGATCCTTCTAACAACCAGGAAGGTGAAGTCAGTTGTTTGATGCAATGCCCATTGTACAGATGAGACACAGCTAATAGTACCCACCTTCTCATTGAACACATGGGAACTCTAGCCCACAGGAAGGGAAGGGTTTGCCCCTGGTCACATGGGTTAGGGGGCCAACCCAGGACTAGAGCTTCTGGCTCTCTATCCATAAAACTGTCTTGGCTGCTATTTCAGGGCAGCTGCAGACAAAGCTTAAATTTGGACTATTTGGGAAGGCAAAGGAAAGCAAAGGAGAGTAATTCTCATCTTGCCTCCACCCCCTTCTCACCTTTGAGTTAAGCAATAAAGCTGAAAAGATCCTTCAACAAACAAATCCCTTCTCATTATAGAATCCACAGGTACATCAACTCTTAGGAAACCTGAAAGGCAAGCTCCTTAGGAAGGAGGGCTGTTCGTACACGCCTGTCCAGGTGCCCTCTTTCCTGTTCACTCTCAAGAAGGCAGAATGTCTGCTTCAGGAGCAGCAGCTCACTGGACACTCAGGTTCCCAGACCCCCGTGGCGCAGTCAGCTGGGGCTGGTGAGAGCAGCAGGCTTCCAGGAAGGCATGTTGGTCAAGGCACGACTGCCTTGACCTATTCTACACTTACCTATTCCAGAGTTGGATTCATCCTCGGTGTTGGGAAATGCTCTGAAGTGTTTGTCGTTGATGAGAAATGACATTTGTGGAGTCAGGCCCATGTGGGCCATCGGATGAAGATTGTCCCCAGGCCGGAGGATGAGCCCTTTTTTTCTTCAAACAAAAAGTGAAGCTCCATTGTCCCTTTCAAATTATGAGAAACCTGGATTAATAGGAAATAGTTTTGCTTCTCAAATTGGGGCCAGAAACTTTGGGCAAGGTTTTGGCCACACCAAGAGGTGGAATTGCCTTAGAGAAGGAAAATGCTTAAGTTGTAAAAAAGGCTGAGAAGAGACCCCACTCAGGCATCTTATTTGAGAGATGGAGAATGCTTTCTCCATTTGCATAACCAAAATATTAAAGCTTTTTGTTCAAGAAGCCTGTATCTCAGGGGAAAGGAATGCAATCATTCCAGTAATTAACAGTCCCCCCCACAAGTGTGGTTTGCATCATGCGGGATCTTCTCATTTTGATTCTCATGGTTCCCAGAAAATGCAGTGTTTCTTCTCCAGGGCCCCATGGAGGAGAGATGGTATTCGCAAGAAGACTTTGCATACCTATGATGTCAGAGTCCAGAGTTTCAACTCTTAGCTGATCGGCTTTTAAGATAAAGAAAAAAAGTACAGTTTAGTTCAGGGAAAGATTCTGAGTGTTGCTGTCACGTCAATCTGGGCTTGAATCCTGGTTCTACTTGGTAACTGTGTGATTGATCTTCAAAACATTGGTTAACTTCTCTGTATCTTTGGTTCTTCCTCTTTAAATTGGGGTAATAACTCCTCCTTAAGGGCATTGGTGGGAATCCCCCCCCCCACCTCTGAGAGTTCCATCACATAGTAGCCACTCAGAAAACATTCTCATTGAATATCTCTTATCTTCACTTGTTTTCCAGGAATGTATATTGATCAATAATTCCTTTTTATTTCCCTCAGATAAACAAGAACTTATATCTGCCTGTTCTTTTTTTTTATAATTGCCATATGGAGCTATGGAATTTAATTTTAATGATAGCTTTCAAAACATTCAGCAGATTAACCAGAACTTTCTACTCTGAGCAAGTTAATCATAGTATAGCTCTCTCTACCTCTTCTTTGTAGGATTTACTACCATTATAAGTGGCTAACTAATTGTGAAATGAATTGTTCTATGGTGATTTGTCTTACTGGAATGTAGGCTTTATGAAGGTAGGGTTAGTAGGGACAGTGTCCTGTTTATTGTCATATCCTTCATCGCAGGTGCTGGTGTGTGTGTGTATGTTCCAATAAGTATTTGCATGAACAAATGAATTAATGAATGACTAAACTTTGAAACAAAACCAGTCAAAAGAAGGAAGATATGTCTATGTTGAAAGGAAAATATTTCACATGATATTATGGAAGATGACACAGTGTATTGGCTTTTACTTAAGTTTTGACTGAATTACTTATGACAGTGTAGTCATAAACCATGGAAGATGACAACACGCATATCACTAGAATTGATGGCTTCAATTCCCAAGTCTGTTACTTCTTAGCTATGTGGCTTTAGACAACTAAATCCTTTTATATCTCTGGGCCTCTATTTTTCCAACTGTAACATGAAATACCTTATTTTTCTCAGAGTCTTGCTACGAGCATTACAGGTAATGTAAATGATTCTTTAATATGGTGCCTGGCACATAGGACATGTTTGGCAAAGACAGCACCTTTGAGAGGTAGTGCAATATAGTGGTTAAGAATATAGCTTTTGGTGTTACCTGGGTTCAAATCCTGATTCTATTATTTATTAGCTGTGTGACTGCACAAGTTACCTAGCCTCTTTGTGACACTTTTTTTCTCATCTACAAAATGGAGGTGAGAATAATGACACTTACCTTTTATGGTCACTGAGATTTAAATAAGTTAATATAGGTAAAATGCTTAGAGCATTTTAGAGTGTTTGGGGTGTGTGTGTGTGTGTGTGTGTGTGTGTACACACACATGTTAAGCACAAGTGTTGCTATTATTCTTTGCTAGCAAATGTTTATCCTTTGAGGATACAGTCATTTTCAGAAGCAGCCAAAAGTTAATCTCAGCCTTGTAGATGATCAAGCTGAGAAATAGAGTTTTTGATAAAAATAAACTGTTTTATTTATTTGTTCTCTTAGTCAATATTTCTTTAGCCCTAAATGTCAGTTGGCAGGAAATCAGGCGTGAATTGGACACTGTCTTTGCTCTTGAGGGGCCTGTGGGCAGGCTGAGGAGACAGATGCATGTAACAGCAGTTACAGGAAAGGCCAGACAGAGTCTTGGAGCAGGAGGCAGGAGACTTCAATTCTATTTCCAGCTGTGCTTTGAACTTGCTGTGTGGCCTTGGACAAGTCCAGTTCCCTCTCTGGGCCTTTGTGCCTTTGTGTTGGAGGTATTAAATTTGATATGATCTCTGGAACCATCTTGCTTTGTGGTCCTCGGATCTTAGGGACGTTTTTTTCAGTAATATGGTGCTGCTTCCAGCATTTTCCATCTTTTGAAGCCTGTGCGGCCTCTACAGGATGGTGTGTGAATTCCACTTGCTGAGAGGTTTCCACACTGCCAGCCCCACCAGCCAGCCTTGAGTCAAGACCTTTCTTGGCCCTAAGGAGGGAGTCAGAAACCTGCTCCCTCTCCTCACTTGCTGTGCAAAGAGCACTTGCCATCGTCTGACGCTCAGAACCCCATGTGTACAGTATAGAGGGTCTGCTCAGAGGTCTCCAGGGTTTCTTCAGCAGCTCCAGCCCAAGCTCTCAGGTTGTTAGGACAGTACCAGGTGATATTTTCTAGCGCAACATTCACAAACTATTCAGGGAAACATTACATTCTGTGAGATGTGACTAGGATTCAGTAAAACAAAAGGTGATGATGAGAAGGGGGGTGTTCCAGCCTCAGATATTTACTTAAATTTAAATAAAAATCCTCAGGATGTGTAACATGTGAATTACACCTTGTATTTCCTCAAGGGCCAGAGTAGTAGACAGACAAAGGTAGGTTCACAAAGTGGCTGACAACACCAGCTAGGGTTTGAATCCTGGTTCTGCTACTTTCTAGCTGTGTGGCCATGGGGAAATTCACTAGCCTCTCTGACTGGGTTTCTCATTTGTAGTTCAGAGAAAAGCTGGAGCCTGCCTGTTAGCATTCATTATTGTAGGGATGAAATGCAGCATTGCATGTAAAATGCTCTGCACTGTGCCTGAAATATAAGCACTCAACACATGGAAAGTCACTATTATATTGTCCATGTGGCTCTTTTGTGGAGAAGTAGTTAGAAGCGTTTCTTAAGGATGCTGGTATTCCATGAGCCCTGTGTGGGAAATGCTGGTTGCTTTGTTTGTGTTGAGCACTAGGCTGCCTTGTCACCCTGACATTGGAAGACTCCTGTGAACATCTGCCCCACCTCTTCATCCAGTTGTGCTGATCACAGGGTCTCAGGACATGATGAGGACAGAGTTTGGGCACTGAGCATAGGGTCCTGAAACTTCAGATGAGCCCAAAGAAGGGTGAGTAGGCAGATGTGGTGGCAGCAGGGGCATCTGAGAGGTAACTGTAAAGGATGAAGCTGGAGAGGTGGGCTTGGGGAAGGTCGTGGGAGGCCCTGAGGCCAGGATGAAAATTGAGGCTTTGCCCTGTGGTGATGGGGTTGTGCTGGAGGCGTTTGGGCACAGGTGCTTACTCCACAGTGCCCAGAGGCACTGCCTCCTGCTCTGTGTGGTCTCACCTCCTCTGTCCTGGGCATTCAGGCCACATCTGGGAAGGCAGCAGCCTGAGCAGCTGGACTGGGAGGCAGGAGACAGAGGTAGGAGTGGTGGCCCCCTCTCAGCACTGGGTTCCCAGGACACTGCACCTTGCCTCTCCCAAGTCTCAACCTCCACTTCTGTGAAATGGGAGGAATCACCATTCCTGAGCAGCCTAGCTCACAGAGCTGTGGTGAGGGTTCAGTGACATAATGTATTTCAACAAGCACCTTACATTGAGATCCTACTATATGCTAGGCTCTGTGTTCAGGCCTCGGAGAAGACCAAGATGAACAACATTGGTCTCTGCTCTTGAGGGGCTCACAATGCGCTGGCTAGGATACAGAGAGATAGGTGGTATAGTCAAGTTAAACCCATGAAAGGGCCCTCCATCCAATGTAGTGGGTGGGAAGGCCAGAAGAGGAGGGAGGCATTCAGGAAGGTTCCCAGAGGGGGTGATGCCTCAGCTGAGTTCAGGCACCGTTGGCAGTTAGTGGATGAAGAAAGAAGCAGTAAGGTTCCAGGTAGAGGAAGCAGTATGAGCAAAGGTGTGGAGAAATGAAATGCCATGGTCTATATGGGGAAGCAAACAGCAAGTGTTATTACTAGGACATTAAATTTGAGCTATGGAAAGAGACTTATGGCACACTGCTGGCAGGAACAATGCTTGCATTTAAACAAAGAACATAGTCTAAAGCTAAAGAAGCAAAGCTCTAACTGGAGAATTTGGGGAATTGGCTAGCATAAAGCTTTGTGTGTCCCCCTTGAAATTGTACCATGGTCCCCTGGATCTCTGATAGGTTACATCAGTGGTGTTGGGCAGAGTGAGGGCCTTGAATGCCAGGCCAGGGGTTTGCTCTGTAGCCTGAAGTCTAATGGGAGAATTAGCCATGAAAGCCAGGGGATTTAGAATGGAATCCTTGGCATTCTTTGCATGTGCAGGGCTGGCTAGGCAAGGAGGTTCCCAGGAGAAAAACAGAGAGACCTTTGCCCTCCACCTGCACTTAGGCAAAAAGTAGAATTAGGGTAAGGTTGGCTGAGTGATCTGGCTATTGTGCCTGCCCTTTGGGCTTCAGCATCCAATCTCCCATAGTGCAGGGGACTTAAGGCATGCCGCTCAGGAGGCTAAGTGGTAAGCCCTAGCCACTGCCCAGGCTTTGGGGAGCTATTGCATGCAAAAAAGCCTGAGCCATGGAATTAGTCCTGTTGTTACCCAGAGAAAGGAACTTGGCTGTCCCTCCCCAGCTGGGAACACATTTTGTCCAGCCTGCTGCCATTGGGGGGCGTGTCTCTCAGTCTACTCCACAGGCCCCCCCTGAGCCTCTAAGCATGACAGTTGAAATCCCCCATGTTGGGGGCTGTGGGGTAGAGAGAAGCAAGGGCTGAGAGACACGGGTCAAGCTCTGGCCCTAACCTACTGTGTGACTGTGGGCAAGTCCATTCACCTCTTTGAATGAAGAGGGAGAAAGTCCTCCAAAGGCCGATATGAACATTAAATAGGAAAATTTGTGTGGAAGGGCTTTGCAATGGAAGAGGTATCATTATCGTTATTAAAAGAGGCAGAAAGGGAGAGCAGAGAAGCAGGACAATGAATGGAAATGTGAAGGCTGCCTTATTATTGGATAATCTTAAGTTATTGCAACATTTTATGGCATTGTAAGGGTATTTTGGCTATGTTTTTAAAATTAACTTTATCTCTTAAAGGCAATTACTGACATATTTATGGATAAAACTATTTGATATCTGAAATATGCCTCAAAATAAGGAAAGGGTGATGTGGGTGTGGGTAGGGGTGAAACAAGATTGGCCAAGGGTTGATTGCTAAAGCTAGGTGATAGGTGCATGGGGGTTCATTATGCTATTCTGTCTACTTTTCTATATTTATATTTTCCCAGAGGAAAAAAGTTAAAGATCATGGCATTTAGAGTCAGAATGACCTATCTTCAGTTAAAAGCTGTGTGACCCACAGTTAAAAGTCAACCACAGTGACCCTTCAGTTAAAAGCTGTGGGACAGTCACTTCACCTCTCTGAATCTCTTTACTCATCTGTTAACAAGTTACCAGGTTATCTTCACTTAATAGCTGTGTGGCCCAGGGACAGTCACTTCACCTCTCTGAATCTCTCTACTCATCTGTTAACAAGTATGCTAATAATAGTACCTGCTTCCATAGGGTTCTCACAAAGACCACATGTGATAATGCACATAAAATGCTTACCCCCATGCCTAGCACACAATGGGTGTGTGGTAAATCCATGATTCCTTTCCCTTCCTCTTTATAGATCTTCATCAAACATCATCTGTCATCTGTCTCCCCTTAGCTGTATGCAGCCAGGCTCTCTGGACCAGGGTCTGTCCCCTCAGGTGGAGGAGGATGATCATGCCCCAAGGCTTTCTCCAGTGGTTGCTGAGCAGTCAGGATGCTGGGCTCTGTTGTGGGAGGCAAAGGGAGCTAATTTGGTATCTCCACCCACCCTGGGAGAAAGGGAAATAAATGGGTGAGGGTAATGCACTTGGATTGGGCATTTTTTCTATACTGGCCACAGAGCTTTGCAACCACCCTATGAGATCAGGGCTTTCACTCAGCGATAAAAAACTTGTAAGAGTTGCACAGCTGGTGAGTGAAGAGGAAAGAGGAAGGACAGAAGAAACAGCAGACAGGCATAGAGGAGAGTAGAAAGAAAGTGACTCCAGAGGAATGTCAAGGAGATGAGAATGGAACAAAAGAAGAGGATGAATGGGGAGACAGGCACCAGAAGGTATGGAGTGGAGAGAAAGTGAGGGAAGGGAGCAGAAGTGGCCAGTCCCTTTTCTTCTCCTCCTGGTCCCTCAGGTGATGAAATGACTCCAACACCATCAGCCTCTGGTCATGAAGGATGGGAGATGGGAAGACCAAACCTGTCTCCCCCCGGGGTCCCATTTTCCCCAGAAATCTGCTGCTGGTCAGCACTGCAGGGCGGACAGCGCCCTGGCCACACCCCAGCTGGGCTGGTATCACCCTCACTCCTAGATCTCTCTCATGCTTGGTCTGAGCCCCACAATTAGCCCTCTCTCCAACTCCACTCCTTTAAGAGACTCTTCTCAGTGGGCTTGGGACCTGATCTAAAGGACCAGGCATGGTATGGGGGTGAGGTATGGACTTTTACCAACTACCCTGGATAGGTACTGGGGGCTTCCCAAGAAGTGTGAGTAAGACCCTTCCCACAAAGGCTCAGTGTGCTTGGAGAGTTAAGACAGATGGGCATGAAATCCTTGTAGAGCAATAGGAGGCATCTGGACTAAGCAGAACCTGGAAACCAGTTCTTGCAGCCTCACTGAAACCTAGCCCTTTCTCTCATCAGCTTGGGGCAATCTAATCTCTTCACTCTCTTGGCCTTGGTGTCTATATCTGTGAAATGCGGATTACGCTATCTGCCCTGCCTGGCTTTCAGGAGCTGTTGGAGCACATGTAGGATAATGGCTGTAAAAGCACTTTGTGAACTTTGGAACCCTGCATCCATATAGCTGTCATTCCTGGGCGCTAGGCTGTGTGATGTTGAACTTTGTTTCTCTGTCAGGCTAAGTTCTTATCCAGGGATTACATGAGAACTTCCACATAAGGACAGTCCCTCAATCTTCTCAAAGTCACTTGATATTTTTTTTATCTCTTGATTTGTTCAGTGTGTGAAGAAACACTTGCTCAATTGTTCTTAGAATAAAATATGAGGGAAAGATGTTTGTTTCTTGAAGAACAGATGTGGTTCCTTTTTATCAGAAAATGAAAATTATATAATCCATCTTGATTCTCTTTTAGCTTCAGCTACCAGGAAGCTCAGAGTACAACTTAAGTTCAATAATAATATAGGTGGTTCTTATACAATGTTCTTTCTCTCCTTTTAACCTGATTTTATTTTTTCTACTGCTTTCAGGGTGAGTAGATGTCAAGCTGATCCAAAGACAAGAACCATGCTAACAAACCTGAAATACTCCATTCAGCCATCAAGAGCAACACTAAACAGGGAGATAGGACACACTTTATATCTGTATTAGTTTCCTCTGGCTGCTGTCACAAAGAACCACCAACTTGGTGGCTTAAAACTATAGCCGTTTATTCCCTTATAAATAGTTCTGGAGGCTAGAAGCCCCAAATCAAGGTGTCTGCTTGGCTGCAGTTCCTCTGGACGCATAGGACAGGATGTGTGCCTGGACTCTTCCAATTTCTGGTTGCTGCCAGCATTCCTTGGCTTGTGGCTGCATCACGCCAATCTCTGACTTTGTCTTCACATCACCTTTTCCTTTCCGTTTTCTCCTGCTCTGTGTAAAACTCCCTCTGGCTCTCTTTCATGAGGGTGCATGTGACTGCATGTAAGGCTTACATGGATAATCCAGGTTAAGCACCTCCTCTCAGGATCCTAATCACATCTTTTGTCAAATAAGGTAATGTTCACAGGTTCCAGAAATTAGGACATGGACATATCTTTGGGTCTGCCATTCAGCCCACCACTCCGAGAAACCTAAATGCATAGAATTATCCATGGTCTCTTGTTCATGGTGTTATTTAGTGGTTGGGTGCAAAATCTCTGAGAGTCTGACCCCTGGGCTCCTATCCTAGCTCAGTCATTTACTGTGGGACATTGGGAAAATTCCTTAATGTCTCAGCTCCTGAGTTTCTTGCCTGAAAAATTGGAAATAATATCTCCCTTGTGGTGTTATAATAAGAATTAAACAAAACACTCTGTGAAAAATAATAGTATAGCACCTGGCACATAGTAAGCACTCAATAAATGTTAGCTATTATTAGAGATGGTGGTTTTAGGATATGTCTACAAATTCTTTAATATTCCTCCCTTCAGTGAGTGGAGCTTAGTTCTCCTCCTCTTGGGCACTGACTGGATGTAGCGCCTCATTTCTAATGAATACAGTAAAGCAGAAGTGACCGTGTGTGACTTCAAAGAGCAGGTCATAAAAGATGCTACAGCTTGCTACTTGCTCTCTCTCTAATCACTCGCTTTGGGGTTGCAGGTCTCTAGCCAACAACTAGCAGTGAGTGAATTAGGAAGAGGATCCTCCAGCCCCAGTCAAGCCTTCAGAGACCTGAAGCTCTGGCCAATACCTTGATTGCAATCTCATGACAGACTCTGAGCCAGACCACCTGGCTAAGCTGCTCTTAGATCTCAGACCCACAGAAGCTGGGCGCTAACCAATGTTAGCCACCAAGCCTGAACATCATTTCTCACACAACAACAGACAACTAATAATTATTATTTATTTTTAAACATTAATTATCTATTGCCTGCCAAGCAAGGGGGATTACAGAGATGATGAAATACCTGCCCTCAAGGAGCATTTGGTCTGGTGAAATGTAAAACGGTGTTTGCATAAAGTGTGAGACAGTGCCAATGTACTGTATAGCATAGACGAGGTAGAAAAACTCTTTATTAAGACAGAATTCTGTAAAGGGGGCTGCTGCTCTGGTTGGGCCCATCTGGAGCACTAGAATACAGGCTGACATTCAGGCAGAATCCAATCCATATAACAGTGCCTGGCGGGACTTGATGAAGGAAAAGCTCTTTATTTATTTTTTTTTAATTTTTTTTTCAATGTTTATTTATTTTTGGGACAGAGAGAGACAGAGCATGAACGGGGGAGGGGCAGAGAGAGAGGGAGACACAGAATCGGAAACAGGCTCCAGGCTCCAAGCCATCAGCCCAGAGCCTGACGCGGGGCTCGAACTCACGGACCGCGAGATCGTGACCTGGCTGAAGTCGGACGCTTAACCGACTGCGCCACCCAGGCGCCCCAGGAAAAGCTCTTTAAAATGACACACTGCAGCTAAATAGACACCTATCCTATGATTCAGCCATCCCACTCCTGGGTATATACCTCAGACAAATGTAGTCCACCAGAAGAAAAGTACAAGAGTATATATTCATAGCAGCATTATGTGTAATATCCCTAACCTAGAAATGGCCCAGTGTCCAAAAACAAATTGTAATATACTCACAGACTAGAATACTTCTCAGCAATAAAAAAGAACAAACTACTGATATATGCAGCCACACGAATGAACCTTAAAGACATGCTGAACAAAAGAAGTCAGACACAAAGGGATAGATATGTATATACCAAGATCAAGATATAGGGCATTACTAGTAGACTATATTCACAGAAGCTCAGTTAAAAAATTATTAAGATAAATGGGACCACTAAAAAAAGAATGAAGCCTATTATTAAATAAGAATCACATATATTTTTAACATATTTATATCTAAGTATATATACAATGCACTATAAACTGATGGGCTGTGCCAGACATCCAGCTTCTTGTTGGAGGGCCCCACTGGCTTAGCTATGTGACTAAAGCAGCAGTCTCTAGCCAGGGTATACTGGAGTACTGCAAAAATGTAAACTCACTTTCAGCTATCATGAGTCCTGATGTGGTTGGAAAACTGAGCTGGAGGGATTCTGGGATGGAGGGTAGCTGGGGTACAACTCACTGTGAGTGAGAAATAAGCACAAGTAGCAAGGGGTCATCCTGACATAGGATTACACACAGGAGCTCTGCTTTGTGGGTACGTAAGGCAATACAGCCTGAGCAGCCATCAGTTCCCTTACATGGTGTCACCACGTTGAGGGGCAAGCAAGTAAACCCTGAAAACCTGGGAGTACGGTATAATCCCTTCAGGCATGCCTCTAGAAACCCTAGTATTTGACAGTGTATCCCAATCTCCAAGGATCAAGAATGACCCAACTAAGGAAAGGCCCCCATTCAGGTCTGTTCTGGGCCTGTCTTGTCCCATGTCCACACATCTGCCTCTGGACTCCTGTGCCACTTGCAGGAGGGTGATACTTCTTGTCTCAGGGCGTTTATCGATGTTTTAAGAACATCTTTAGGCGTGTCTTAGGACACTACTCAAAGTTCATGACAAGTGCAGACCTTTGTTAATTTATTCCTAAAGAAGTCTGTGTCTTCTGTTCTGTCTTCAAGATCCCAGCCCCTTGCTTTCTGTATCCATCTGGGTGTTGCCTTCTTTGTCTACTGTCAAAGTCAGGCTTTGTCATATGACTTGCTTTGGCCAGTGGACCTTTGCAAATGTGATGCAAGCAGAGATTTCAGGAGCACTTGCACAATGGGGCTTGCCCTCTCTCTTACTGCTGGGAACCTGAGTCCACCATGTAAACAAGTCCAAGCTAGCCTCCTGGAGGATAAGATCATGTCAAGAGAGAGTCTAGCCATCCCAGCTGTCCCACACATCCCAGCTGAGGCCCACACGTGAGGGAGGCCAGCCCAGCCCAGAAGAACCATCTACCCAAGCTACAGACCTGTGAGAAATGATCAGTGGTTTTTTGTTTTGTTTTAAGCTACTATGTTTTGGGGTGGTGTGTTATGCAGAACAACCTGACAGATACAGAGAGGATGATGCCATTTACTAAGATCCGGCTGAAGAAGAAGTGATGGTCTGGGAGGGGGACATCCCTGGAAGGAGAGGCAGAATCAGCGAAGACACAGAGGCATGAAACAGTATGGCACATGTGGACACCTCATACTTTGGTCTCACTGGAGCACAGGGATAGAGTTTGGAAATGATGAAGGATACGGCTAAAGAGTAGGAAGGGGCTAGATCAGAAAGAGACTTCTATACCCGGTTAAGGGATTTCTGGTGTCCTGAGGTCTATAGGAAAACCATGGAAAGCTTTTAAGCAGTAAAGAGGCATAACTAGATTTGCATCCTTAAAACTGTTTATAGCTATTATTAATCGAGTGTTTACTGTGTTCCAGGCGCTTTTGACATGCATGGTGAAAAGAAGGCTCAGGTTGCAGGGTGGAGAGTGGGTTGGAGGTGGTTAGGAGGCAACAAGCAGACCAGCCAGCAGCTCCCTCGGGGATTTGGGGAGAGTGGATGAAAGCCTGAACCAAGGCAATGGCCACTGGGATGGATGAGAAAGGACGGGGCAGATGGGCAAGGTGTTCAGGAGGCAGGACTACCTAACACCTGCATCAGAGGAATGAGGAAGGAGGAGGGGTCTGCGATGACTGTTGAGGGTCTGGCTTAGGTGCCTGTGGAGAATTTTGGAATGAGTGGCATTGAGGATTCTTGGTATCATATAAACCCAGTTCCAAAGAGCTGAAGGAGGCTTGATGACAGTCTCCCAATCCATTCTTTCTACTTCACTTACCACTGATGATGCCCAAAGCTGACTGTAGGTAGTCTAGGGCCAAGCCATTTTTTCTATGATTGGGGGATTATTTTTGTTGTGATAGGAACTACTAGCACATAAGACCCATGATTTCACAGATATCATTGCTTAGCAAAGGGCCAAGGAAGTTGTTTCAATTTAAAAAGTAAGTTGATAAAAAGAAAAACATCATCAGTAATGGTACAGGTGTACACAGATAGGGCTGAATTTAGGAATGAATGAAGTTCAGGGCACTCTGCACCACCTGGAGCACATATCTTTTCCATAGGATCCCAGGTAGCGAATGCCCATCTCTTCAAGTGGCCAGGTGGGACTGACCTGCTGACCTGCGGCAGAGCCGGGCTGTCCAGTCAGATCTGGCCTTGGCCCTTGGGAACTGATGAGAACATCTCTGTCTTCGAGTCGCCTTCGAAGCCAAGTACAGCTTGTCCAGGTTAAGGATTAGATGGTGGCTGTAAAGAGGTAGAGAAAATGAACATGCCAGTTCCTTAGAGGCCTTCAGGAGCCTCTGGCTCAGGGAGATGAACTTGTCCTCACCTGCCTGCCGCCTGCAACCTACCTGCCTTTTGTGCCGATGTCTGCATTGTCCTGAGAAAAGACTCCTGAACTCAGGCTAAAACTGTGTGCGGATGCGGGGACCTTGTCTTGGGAGACACTGTGAGGGATTGCACCCATCATGCCCCTGGGAGCCCCAAGCCACCCATTGTGCAGGTAAAGGGCAACACCAGGCACCTGTGAGGGTGCAGCCTCTGGCTTAGCAGATGGTCAGACGAGCTCTGCAGCCCAGCAGCCTGCCCTAGCTACCAGGTGGTGGATTCCGGCCTGGACACAGCCTTTCCCTGTGGGCTGGGCTCCCTTTGTGCAAGTCCGCAACACAATGTGCATAATCCTGCAGACCTGCCCAGCACAGGCGGGGCGGGCAGGAGCGCGCTTGGCTTCCTGTCTTGCTGAATGGCTTGAATGGGCGCTGTGCCTGTTCTTAATCCCCCAGCGGCTGACTGTCCCAGCAGGGGGGCAGAAGAGGAGGGAGGGGTGGAGAGCAGCTCTCATGTCTCCAGGCTGGAGGCTAGCAGGGCCCTGCTCCGACCAGTTCCGCCTATGTTTCTGGGGCAAGACATCGGGGCCAGCAATGACCCTGCTTGGGATCCCCTCTGGAAACCCTCCGGCCTTCTCCCAGCACTGTCTTTGGCCAGAATTGGGTCTGCTAGGGTTAAAAATAGGGAACTAATGGTGGAGGAGAGGAGCTTTGAGATACCAGCACATCAGAACTGGAAGCACCCTTAGGAATTCCATTGCCTGCCTCTCATTTTACAGATGGGGAAACCGAGGCCCATATGGGTCAGGGATGTGTCTAAGGTCATACAACGAGTAAGTGGTAGACATAAAATGAGAACCAAAGGCTCCTCATTTCAGTCAGGTGGCCTTTCCAGTAGTCCAACAACTGTTTCCCGAACTGTTGCCTGGAGCAGCCCCAACTGCTGGGGGACATTTAGGGCTCCTGACAAATTAATTGCATGGTGAGATACACCAGGAACTGCTATATATGCACAAAGCACATTAAGAAGCAAAGGCCATGAGAAGTCTTGCAGTACATAAACTTAGAACTCTTTCCAAACTTACTTGTTTACATGCATCTTTTCTCACACTCTGAAGCATACAATCTGAAAATTCTGCACTAGACCCTGATGTGAACTCTCCAGAAGTGATTCCAGAGATGGTGAGGACATTTCTGTTTAACCTCCCTGGAGTTTATCCCACATAGGCGCCTAAAGATAGGCAGCATCTCTTTTTAGATTCAGAGTCAACCAGTGTTTATTGAGTATCTCTTACTAACAGGGGCCTTCTGCCTCAGTTATCTCTGACAGCCCTGTTGGATGACTAATAGAACCTCAACTATACAATCATGGAAACTGAGGCACATGGTACTGAGCAAGTTGTTTAAAGTCATTCAGTCAACAGTCAGCAAAATTGGGTTTCAAGTCAACGTCTGCCTCGCCTTAAATCCCATGTTCTTGGTCTTCTTCCATGTTCCCCTCTCCTCTTTTCATAATTTTTTATAAAAAGCCAAAAACATCAAACTAGAAACAAAAGAAAAAAGCCTGGGTTTTTGCCCCATTCTAATCCTGATGCATTGTGTGACCCTGGGCAAGACCCCCATTCCCAACACACGGTGTGACTTTGGACATGACCTTATCTCCCCAGGTCTCATCTCCTCCCCTTTACAATGGGAGTGTGAGACAAGGCACTCAGTCCCTGTGGGTCTCTTCTGCTCAGTATTCCATGACTCCATGATTCTGTTCCTCAGACCAAGGCACAGATCATCCTACAGGGTCCAGAAATGGGGTGACATGAGGCTGGGCTCATAGGTGGCACAGGGACATTTCAGTACCTGCCTGAGGAGGCAGAGCAGGTGCCGCTTCACTGCTGGCATCTTTTCAGAGCCATGGGAAACTATCACCCAGGGCTCAGGGATGGAGTCAGCTTTGCATGGTGCTGGTTCTCAGTAGCATGACCTGTGACACCCTCATAGGCAATGACCTCTTTAGTGGGTGGTGGAGAAACTTGTAGGACTGGTGAGGGTGAGTGGCAGGAAAGGGGCAGGCAGGTAGTAAGAAGGCATTGTGGCATTCTAGGCCTGACTTGGATTTGTTTTTTATAGGCTGTATTTGTCATTATTTAGTCAACAGGTCCACTCTCTTTTTAAAAGAAGGTGGTTGTCTTAGTTTGGGTTAAGCTATGAGCAGACTCTAAGACAAAAATTCAAGTGCAAGTAGTTTATTTGGGAGAGCATCCCAGGAAATGCTGCCAGGGAGCATGGAAATAAAGCGGGGCACGAGAGGACACAGTGAATGGCATGTTATCATGCAAGTGACCCCTGTTGGGCAACTGGGTCTTGATCATGCTGGGGAACCAGTGTGGTACGTATGTTCAGCCTTGGTGTTAAGCCAGCTGGGGGATGAGACAAGTGGAGTATGTATCCCCAACTTGGGTGTCAGGGCATCAGCCACTGATTAAGGATTGCTCCAGGGAGGGGGCTGTGAATTCCCAGCATGTCTGGCCTGTTCCGGGAATGACCAACAGGGAGAGCTCCCAGGCAGAGTGGCAGGTGCTGAGGGCATGTGGATGAGGCCCCAAGTATCTGCCACAGAGGGTTGTGAGCCAGAAGCTAAATCACCTACCCCTGAGGAGGGGTCTGAGCTCCACTGCAAACTGCTGGGGGCTGGGGTGGAAATGGGGAGGAAGATTGAGTAAATCATTTGACCTCTTGGGGCTTCAGTTTTCTCATCCAACAGATAGAATGGGATCCCTGCTGTGTCTATCACACACAAAATCAAATCCCAAATTATAAAAAGATGAGTATACACTCCTCCCTCTCCAGTCTGTCCTCCCCACCTGCCTGCCCCAATACCACATACCAATTGTCATTCACTTCAGCTAGGATTGTCAGCATTTTGGTCCTCCCAGCACCTATATAGCTAGCTCTCCCGCTCATCCTGGCCATGGACCCATCCCCCTTAGAATGGACAAGGACTTTAGATCTAGAAATTAAGATTTTTAGGTTCAAGAGGGAGGAGAGTTATATGGGCCTGGGAAACAAGAGGTCCGGATTAAAATGTCAGTTCATTCATTCATTCACTTAATATTTATTGAGGACCTACCGTACCCACAGGTTGAGGGTGCTTCTTGAAGAAGACACCATTCCCCAAGGAGCTCTGTGTCCTTGGGTAAGCAGGTTCCTTGCTCTCTCTTGGCTTCAGTCTCCCCAGCTATGAAATGGGCCAGGTGATTCCTGAGGTCCCTTCCAGCACTGGCATTTTTTGCTTTACATACAGCACCCCCCAATCTCCTTGAGATCTGCGGCCTGGCATCCAAGAGGCGTACAGGGGGACCAGGCCCCAGCTGAATCTGGAGACAGTAGGCAGGAGCAGGGAAAGATCCATGATCTCCAATGAGACTGTCACTGTGCCTGGGCTTTGCCTGCTGTGAGCGCTGCCGTAAGCTCTGCAAACAGCGTCTGAAGATGGTGGATTTGGGCAGCATTAAGCTGTATTAAGTGGAGCTGTTTCTACAAAGACAACGTTTTAGGATAAACCTGGCACCAAAGGCACATTGAGGATGTAGCACTTGTAAGCAGTGGCTTCCTGCCATCCGCAGCACCTAGCACAGAGAACTGTTCCCCCTACTCCACCCACACGCAGGACTCTCTGGGGAGAAAACTGCACAGCATCCCGCTCCTTTCTTACTTCTGGGAACACATCCCTGGCGCGCAAGGCACCTGACCCAGGCTGAGCCAATCAGAGGACACCATCCTCATGGCTGCTGTGATTCGTCCAAGGGTGACCACGTGACCCAGGTCCTTTCTTGGGATGCTTCTCCTCCTCCTCCTCCTCTTCCTCCTCCTCCTCCTCCTCCTCCTCCTCCTCGTTCTTCTTCTTCTCCTTCTTTTTTTGCCCATGAGAAAGAATCCTCTCCTGATGGGTGATGGAGAAGTGAACCTAGAGCTGTTGAAACCATGTCCTCATCATAGAGAAGCCTGCGGAAGGAAGGAATTAAACCAACAGTTAGCGATGAAAAGCTGAGAAGAGTGTTTTGGTGTTTGAGTTCCTGGTCCCAGACCACCCTAAGGCCAGCCCCATCCTTTCCCTTCTTGGTTACTGAAAACAATAAAATGACTTCTTACGCTTTCTTTATTAAGAAATACAACTTCTTTACCTGAGTTTTATTTCTAACACCCCAAAACAAGAGAATCCTAGATGAGAACAATACCTTCCATGTATAGAGCTTACTGTGTGCCAGGAGCTTTTCACTGTATCACCTTACATGATCCTGCACACAGCCACATGGGCCACAATTATTGCACCCATTTTGCGGATGAGGAAGCTGTGAGGCAGAGGGTTGATTTACCTAAGGTCCCTCAGCTATCAACAAGTGACCAAGCAGGGATTCAAACCCAGTTCTGGCTAACATCGAAAACCACATGCTTACCTCTTTGGCCAGAGCGCTCCTGCAGAGTGTGTATCCTGAAACCCCTATAGTTCCCATCCTCTGAGTGGCTGCCTTCAGGACAGGCACAGCTTTTATTACTTAATTTGACCTTTTGTGTCTTGGTTTCTTGGGCTGCATTTGCATTGCAAATAAAATTACTGCCATAGTAGTTTTTGAATAATGAGGGCTTATGATGGCTCTTAGCAGCTTAGCAGGTTAGAGTCAGTCTCCGCTTTGACCTCTTTTCATACCTTCACTGAACTGAGCAAATCCTTTACTGACATCCTTTGGAATGTGAGCCATTTCTGATCTTATCAAATCCTAGCCTTAAGAACTGCAACCAATATTGTTACCTCCAAAGGCTCAGAGAGGTGAAATAATTTACCTAGGTCACCCAGCTTGTCAGGCAGAGCAGAATTTGGAGCCCAATTCTTTGTTTAATTTATTCCTTTTCTGATAGATTTCTGGATCCTTATAGCCCTCAGGGTTTCAAGCCCTCTGCCACCAAACCCCCGTATCCAGTTCCAGATGACAGTGATGTTGGAACTAACACTGGTAGAGAGTGGTATAGAGAGCCTTACCTTTCTGCTTTTACCCAGAAAGAGCTTGAGTTTCCCTCATTAGAACCTCCCATGGGAGCTGTAGACAAGGCTGTGGGCAGGGACTTGGGCTAGAGTAGCTGCCTTACCCTCCAACGACTGAGAGGTCCCCCAAAGCCAGTGTAGACTAGAGGGGGCACAGGTGAGCTCAGGGCTGGCTTAGCAGTGGCAGTGAATCACTGAGCAACCTTGGACATGATCATCACCACCTACTCTGCTTCCAAGAAAAAAATAATGCAACCCCTCTTATTGAGCAGTTTCGTATGTGCACTCATAATCACCCCAGTGAGGTAGATCCTACAGTATAGTCACCTCACCTGGCAGATGGGGAGCCTGAGGCACAAAGCAATGAAATCACACGTCCAAGGAAACATGACACACCAGCAAGTGGCAGAACTGGGATTTGGGCCCAGGCAGTCTGGTTCCAGAGTCCATTCATTTATATCATCTTTCTTTTTATTTATATTTCTTTTCTTAAAACACCAAATGTATTATTGCAGAGTTCTGGAGGCTAGAAGTCCAAAATCATTATCATCTTTCTTTTGAATCATCAACCAGGGTATTTTCTGCCATTGAATCATTCCCGATTTGGTGGGGAGGAGGACAGGGCACGCCAGACAGCATGATTCTGAGGTTGAAATCACCAATTTTGTATTAAAACTAGAGTAAACTTATCTCATTTAAAGGCAGCCCACATGGCTTATTTTATTATTTTTTTGAAAGTTTATTTATTTATTCCCAGAGAGAGGGAGAGAGGGAGAGAGAGAATCCCAAGCAGGCTCCACGATGGGGCTCGATCCCACGAACCTCAGGATCATGACCTGAGCCTAAATCAAGAGTTGGATACTTAACTGACTGAGCCACCCAAGTGCCCCTTATTATTTTTTTAAAAAGGAAAAAAAGCCCTGTTCTTTGCCATTTGTGTGGGCAGATTGGATGAGCATTATCTCAGCAGGGTCCTCCCAGTTCTTTACAGTTTGTGCAACCAACTTCTGTGTCTCTGAACTCAGGATCCTCTGGTGAGGCAACGAGCATTGTCTCCCATTTTACTGATGAGGAACCTGGGGCCAGAGGGGGCAAACACTTGCTAAGTGTGTGCATGAGCTTGCATGTTTGTGCGCACACACACACACACACACACTTGTGTGTGAAAGTTTCAGTGTGCAGGTGCAAAAGGGCCATGAATGCTCCTGCAAGCCTGGATCCCAGCTGTGAGAGGAGGTTGTCAGTTTCAATGCTTGGAGGGGAGTGTTCCAGCCCACTGCCTGTGTATGGAGTCACTCAGACTTAGCTAAGTACACAGCAGCCAGGAGCCGGCACTGCAGCAGCTGAAATCAGAGGGCAGCACAAAAATGTAGGTGTAGCTCCCTCCCTCCTACCCCCCTTCTCCTCTTCTCCTGCCTCCCACAGGGTGGAACTGCTTGGAACAGGCCCGGCCCCACCAACGAGTCTGCACATGCAGCATCCAAGAACAACTGCAGGGCAAGACATGTGCCCTGATACACATGCATGCATGTACATGCAGATGTGGACACACATGGCTTTCTAGGAGGTATGCTCAGGAAAGGTGTGGGGCTCTGGGTTCTGGTCTGGCTAAGCCTTTGCCTCTTTGGTGACTTCTGACCCTTTCCTCCTCTAAGTTTTGGCTTTCCATCTAAAAAATGGGCATGATGTTGTCTACCTCCCAGAGCTGTTACAAGTATCCAGAAAAAGATGTTAGGATCTGAGAACTCTGGGTCTGAAGGTGCCCTGGGAGGCAATTAGCCCAATTGCTAATTCATAGAGATACTAAGGCCCAGAGAGGGAGAGGGAATTGCCCAGATCACAGAGCAAGTCAGGCATAGATTGGCTAGAACACAGGCCACTTGACTCCTGGGACCCACATGCCAAGTGCAAGGCTTGGCCATGAAAAGAGCAAAGTGCTGTCTGAGGTGAGTTCTTGCTCTTGTGTCTAAACATCCATGTAGGTGTGATTTGAGACCAAAATACTTTGTAAATACTACTTATTAACACAACTTCACATGTACTCTGCTGGAGGGATGCCTTTTTTTTGGGTGAAATATTAGCTCAGAGAGTCAAACAAAAGACATTATGAATCTCAGTTTGCTTAACATCTTTGGTTTGCTTTATGCCTACAAGTTCATACCAAGCGCTTACATATCTGCTGGGCTCTTTAGTGACACTCTATCAATCCAACTTTCCCCAAACAATAAATTCCAAAATAGGTAGAAAGGCAGGGGAGCCAGGTCTCAGGGCCACTGGGAGTGTTTGCCCAAGTTCTTGACCCGCCACTAGCCCATCTGTTAGCTGCTAGGCTTGCATTCATCTGGTGTGTTTTCCCTGCCCATGCCTGCGTCGGCACCTGGGGCCCACCCCAACTCTACTTCCTCACCTTGATGCTCACTTTGCCCTCTGTACCACAGCTTTCCGTTCACACGCCTGCCTATCTGTCAGGTTGGCTACTCCTGGAGGCAGGAACTGAAATCCCAGTGCTCCTCAGGACCCAGCCTTCTGTTACTGCTCAGGAAATGTGTGTCCTCTGGAGGGGCTCCCAGGTGAGTCCAGTCATGCAGCTGCAAGAGGAAGGAAGAACCTAAAGACAGTAGGTAAGGCATTGGGAGGGTGAGCGTTCCTTCCTCCCACTGCTTCTGCCACCGAGCCCGTGGACTATTCCAGACTAAGTGGCAGCACTTCCTGGGTGACTGAGATTCTCTTCATAGTAATTACATCCATTCATTCAGCGCATACCATGTGTGAAACACTTCATATATTTGTTAGCTCTCATCCTAACATCAGCTCTAAACCCATTTTCAAGATTGGGACCTGAGGTTCAGAAACCTCCATTCATTTGCTTCAAAGAGAGGAGCTAGGATTTGACCTCAGGTCTGTCTGATTTTAAAGGCCACGCTCACTCTGATAACACAGGCCTCTTCCGGAACACTGATACTCTCAGGAAACTCGCAGCTAAGGGATTTCCTTATTGTAGACACAGAGAGGATAGGACCCTCTCTCCCTGTGGACTTTCCTTCATCTCCTTGACCTCAGTTTTCCCATGGGTGCAGTGAGGAACAGGGCCAGATCCACTTAAACTTACTGACAATTCTGATAAACCATCCACATTCTTTATTTGGGCGTTTAGGAGTGAAGACAAGGACGAAGTGGGCTGGGAGAGAACCCAGTTATAACTGGGGTTCTCAGTAGGGGACAGGGAGGGACTCAGGCTGCCTGGGATGGTGATAATTCACCTCACCAATCCACAGTCGTGGAAACATGGAATCCAGGAAGGTTTGACACCTCGATGAGCAGTAGAATCACCTGGGGATACTTGCTAACATGCAGACTCCTGGGTCCTGTTCCTGGAGAAACCAAGGTTTGAGGCAGAGACAGGATTGGGGATTTTTAACAAACACTCCTGATGATTCTGAGACCAAAGTTTAGGAGCCACTGCCTGAGAGATCTGGGTTCTAGGATTCTTCTAAGTTTGAACAGTAGGGGCCAGCAAATCTAATATGGGGGCAATACTACTGTGAGTTATAGCTCCTGATTCATTTGACATAGTCACACATAATAAGATATTTTTATATCCTGCCTTGATCCAAATAATATTTAAAATGATATAGGAAAAATACACTCAGAATCCCAAAGTTGAAAGTTAATTAGTACTGGGCGCCTGGGTGACTCAGTTGTTAAGTATCTGACTTTGGCTCAGGTCATGATCTCATGGTTGGTGAGTTCGAGCCCCACATCAAGTGAGCTCAAGCCCCGTATCGGGTGAGCATGAGCCCCACTTCGAGTAAAAACACGAGCCCCGGTGAACCTCGCTTCTCTCTCCCTCTCTCTCTCTCTCTCTCTGCCCCTCTCTCACCTCCATCCTCTCTCTCTCTCTCTCTAAAAAAAAAAAAAAAGAAAAAGAAAAAGAAAAAAAAAGAAAAGAAAGTTAATTAGTACTTTCATATATATACCTATTAAAAATGCATGTCTATATTAAAAGATATTTATGAGAATGTTCAGAGCAGCATAGCTATACATTGCTAACAACCGAAGTGTCTTGCAACAGTAGAATGGATAAATAAATTGCAATGTATTTGAACAATGGACAGCTATGTTTCAGTGGAAATGAAATAAACCATTGCTACACTGAAAAACATGAATGAATCATACAGACATAATGTAGAGAGAAGGAAGCTAGACACAGAAGAATACTTATTGAATGATTTCATTTATAATAATTTAAAAAAGTATGAATGGAAAAATGAATCATGATGATACCTCTGAGAGGTGTTGATGGGGAGAGGGCAAGAAGAAGTCTCCTGTGGTCTCGTAATGTTCTATATGTTGATCCACAGGCAGAATCATAGGCATATATATATTTGTAAAAATTCATTAAGCTATGCACATAATCTGTATGCACTTTCCTGAGTATATATCATACTTCAATTTTTTTAAATGTTAAGAAAAAGATAGTAAGTAGTGGAAATCTCAGTGAACTACAAAACGTTGCTGCCACGCAAACCATATCCGCTGGCCAGAATGCAAAGCAGTTAGAATTCAGTTATTGAAAGATAGCTCCATCTCGTAAATCCATACATCTGGAAACAAAAGCACACTTGTAAATATCAGCTCTCTTAGATGTCGCCAAAGCGGTGCTTGGAGGGAAATTTATAGCTTTAGCTATATTCGCTCTTAAAAGAGAAAATTTTAAAAATAAGCACTGGGATCAGTAAACTTTCAATTCAAGAGGCTAGAGTAAGAATAAAATAAACCCAGAGGGAATAGAAGGATGAAGCTAATGAGGTTGGAATTAGAAATGATTGGAATAGAAACAACCACATCAAACAAAACCCAGTACAGATGATCAACAAAACAGAAAGCCAGTTCTTTGAAAAACTGATGATATAAACTAACCTTAGGAATAATTAAGGGAAATAATAAGATACAAACACTATCAAGAACACACCTAAGGGTAGGAGTTGCAGGAGAAATCTGACTACAGACACAGATGTAAAACTGTATAGAACAGGGGTGTCTGGGTGGCTCAGTCAGTAAAGCATCTGATTTTTTTTTTAAAGCTTATTTATTTTGAGAGAGACTGAGCTCGGGAGGGGCAGAGAGAGAGGGAGTGGCAGAGAGAGGGGTACTGGCTGTGAGGGGGAGGGGCAGAGAGAGGGGGACAGAAGATCTGAAGCAGGCTCTGTGCTGACAGCAGAGAGCCTGATACAGGACTTGAACTCACAAACCATGAGATCATGACCTGAGCTGAAGTCGGACGCTTAATCAACTGAGCCACCCAGGCGCCCCACATCAGACTCTTGATCTCAGCTCAGGTCTTGATCTCAGGGCCGTGAATTCAAGTTCCACGTTGGGCTCCACACTGGGTGTGAAACCTACTTTAAAAGAAATTAGGTAGTGTGGAAACCATGGTAAAAGTAAAGTAGGTACAGGAATGCACGGTGAAGGGCAGACAGCTGCTTGGACTTTCCTGTCTCACTTGGATTCAAAGTAATAGCAGAATCAGGTAGAAAAACAATGCAGTCAGGCACTGCAGTGTGTCCCTGAAGGGCAGAAATGCTGGTCCAGGATTGGGTGTGCAGGGCCCCCTGGAAATAGCCTGCCCAGACCTCCCACCCCTGCCCAAGTTCCCCTTCTTGAACTTGTCTCCTCTTTGATCTCAAGTGGGTTGGCACTGTGTGAGGAGATATCTGGCTTTTTCTCTTCTCACCTCTGAGATGCTTTGAATGTCCAGGGTCCTCTCTCTCTGGTGGCCCTAAGGTATTTCTTTATGGGATGGTTGGGCTCAGCACAACCTCCAGGCAGGCTCACTCAATGGGAGGTCGGAAGCCACCCCACCCAGGGCCTCCATTTTCTTCCAGAAAGCTGTTTGGTCAGGGACCAGGACCAGAGGAATCCAGGGTAGAGAGGATGCTGATCCCTGGGAGATAGCACCCACCTCACCCCCTACAGTGTCGCTCTGCTATAGAACCTATTTGCAATCCCTTCTTCACCTACTCCTGCCTGTCTCTTCCTGCCTGAGTCCTTACCTGTGGTGTGTTAGTAAATGTTTAACAAAAGCTCTCCTAAGAAAGGGTGCATCCATATATATCTGTATATGTTTACTATACCTTTTCCTGATGTAAAGAATATGTAGCATATGACTTACAAATAATATGCCATAGTCTGTTGTAAATTCCATATACCTTAGCTGCAGTGCTGCTATTCCTTGTAAAGTCCACTGTCAGTTTTTCTAATTCTGTCGCCAACAATAGCATTGCAAAACCCAACTATGAACAAATGCTTGGTTACTTCAGGACGCAGCCAAGAAGTCACTCGTGTTATGGAGTGAAGTTCTTTCATGAAGGTTGGCTGGTATTTTCATTTACACTGTGAGTAAGACAAAATGAAATAATGAAGACATACAGTGGAGCTTCACTCATTCATCAGTGACAAAGAGAACTTGTCTGCTAAGCAGTCATTTTCACTCAAATACTGGAAGAATTTCCTCATATTTTGATGCTATTCATAACATAAAAAAGAAAACTATAAGCATGGTAGGCTTTTAAATTTACTCTGAATTGTTCACATTTTCTCCATCCCTTTTTAAAAGTCCAGGGTGTAAGCTCTAGCCCATCAACGAAACATTAAGCCAAGTTCTGATTTGTAGCATTTGCCCCTCTCCGGGATGCAGATGCTCCCAGAGCTACCTGGATTCAAGCTGGTGCCACTGAACGTGGAGTTGGGAAGGGATGTGCACGGTTAGGTAGGTTCCCATTGCACAGGCACAGTAGGTATAAACAGCCTCAAAGCCATAGATAATAGTAAGGTAAAGTAAAATAACTTACAAGTTTACGGACTTCGTCTTTGATGCCTTCCCTGTCCACTTCAGGGAGAGGCCATCTTTCCCTCTCATGTGCTCTGTAAGGGCAGACACCAGATCTGCCCTGCCTCTGTTCCTTAGGGCCTGTCACTGAACAGGCTTCCTTGCTCAGTGAACACGTGCCAAAGCCACGTGCTGAACCAGCCCTCCCCACCCGCAGCCTCAGACGTCTTCTGTGACCCTCCCAGTGCATAGTCACCAGCTTCTCCAAATTGTGCCCTTTCAGGTACTTCCCCACATGGAAACTGTAGGGACAGGTTCTCAACAACAGAGGCAGCCAGTTGGCCTCAGTTTCCCTGCCTATAAAGTGCTAAGGAAGGAGGGGGATGGAAAGAATTAAAACACGGTGATATTCCTTGTAGTCCCTTTTTCTTAGAGAAATATGGTTTGGGGCAGTTGTATGTAGTCTGTACATGCAATTTAGCGTCTTGTGGTTTCTCATTAACATCATAAGCAATTTTCCGTATTCCTGTATAGTTTTCCAATTTTCTACTTTTGGTGGATGCCAAATGTCTTTTTATTTTATTAAAATTCACTTTCTCTTTGCTTGATTTTTAGATCTTTATATAGTTTTTGGTTTTCTGGAACCAGTTTTACCTTACCATCACCAGTGAGTGTTTTTCATTTCAGAAAATAACATGCTAATTTCAACACCATAGATTTTTATTATTGTTTAATGTGCTTATGTTTTAGTGCCTAGTGCTATTGTACATTTTTTTTCTGTCAACTTTTCTACTAGCTGTCTCTGCACTATTAAATAGAGAGCACAGATCACAATGCAACTTGATTCTTAGTGTCTTGAGTCATTACCAACACCAGGGCCTTCTGGAATGTGTAGGCTTTTGACCCCAGACTATGATTTTGAATGAATACAGCTGTCATTTATACTCTTCTGGACATTTCTCCTGTCTGGCTGTTAAATACTGCTTTTTTGCTAGGGTCAGTGGGCCAACTTCTTGAGTCTTTGTTTGCTTCTACTCTGAGAAACCAGACACAATAACGAAGCTGGTTAGAACTGCTTGGAAGAAAATACGCTGGGTGTTAGAGCCTGGCTGCTTTATTGTGAGGAAGATGCGTGGGTTCATGTCATCTGGTACCTCCAGCCGGAGGCCTTACGACTTTCTATTCTAATGCTTGGCTGGTGTCTGGGTGTCCGAGGATGCTGGATCAACGATACTGAGAAAGAGGAGTGACTGCATTGGGTTTTATAAAAATCAAGCTGTTAGAACAAATGTGGACAAGATACCTTTATGTGTGCATTAAGCTTGACACTTTATGAAGCCCTTAGATATATTGTGGATCCTCACAGTACCATTATGGACTAGGTATGGCTTTACCACTTTATGAACAAGGATGCTCAGATCTGACAAGATTATACATCTTACCCAATATCTCTCAGCCAGTGTGTGGCAGGGCTGGCCACGGAACTGGGGCTCTGGACCATTGCTTCCTAGCTAGATGCGAGGTCTGCGTGACTTGAGCTCCTGTGTGTCTGGCTCCTTCACGTGTTCGCTCATGTTCAGAATGCAGGATGTGGGGTAATTGCCTTTAAGTACAATAAAGGAGAAACAAACGAGTGAGCTCACAAGATCTTTTGTTTGGGATGGTACCTGTTTATCTAACTGACTCTTCCCAAGTCACTAATAATGTCTTTGTAGCCAGGAGACAGGCCACCCTGTATCTGGAACATAGGCGTCTCTCTTTGGGGTTCATAAGGTCATGGTTCAACCATCCTGGTGCCTTGTATTGGACAAATTCAAGAAGAGAGGGGTGACTATGGGGAATGGGCCACTAATGGCCATCCTGAGGACACTCACAGGGGTCTGAGCATTCTAAAGGCAGGGGCGGGGGTGCGGTCTATAAAATTCTGTGACACATGAAAGATTTCCTCTGGGTGAGCCTCCATAGAAAAGACCCAGTGTAGTGAGCAACACGGAAAGAAGAGGGTGCACAGGCTTTGGCAGACCACATGGACTTCACCCAGGCGGACCAGGGCTGGAATTTTGGCTGCCGTCTGTGTGACTCAGGGCAAGCCACTCAACCTCTCTGGGCCCAGTCTTCATGTATCTAACTGGTACCTCCCAAAGCCTGTCCTATGTGTAACACTGGTTCTCACTTTATTTCCTTTGTTTTGAGTGTTCAGCGCTGATGGATACTTTGGGGCTGATGTTGTCAGTGCTCTACCTATACGCACTCAGATCCCCTTACCATTTTGGAGGCCACCTTGGCCATATTTGCATTTCTTTGTCAGAGGGGCAGACTGCTGGAATCTGCTATGCCTGCACACAGGAAAGCTAGAAATGCCTGGGAGATTGTCCACTCCCATCCCCTTTTTTGGTGACTGATGGGTACAAAGGCATAAAAGCTTCAGCTCCCTTGCCCCTGACCAGGACACCTCTGGGGGTACAACTTTCACTGGAGTTCATTTGTGGGGTGACCCAAAGTTATCCTCGGTGTGACTTGTGTGATAGGGTACCTTGCTGGGCCTCCTTCCCTTTCTGATCCTACTTCTCCACTTCCTTACCTGTTTCACTAGGAACACTCTCTAATAAATCCCTTGCACACAAATCCTCCTCCCCAGGTTGCTTCTGGGGAACCTGATTTAAGATGCAGCCATGGAGATGTTGCTGCCTTGGCTGTAAGATAGACCCAGGCGGGCTTCCAGAGGCTCCTTCTCAGACACCCATTTAAAAGGAAACTGGTAAACATTTAAGCTTTCAGTAAAGCACTAAGCAAACATTTTTTAAAAGCTCTCTTGGGGGTACCTGGGTGGCTCAGCTGGTTAAGCATCTGACTTCAGCTCAGGTCATGATCTCACAGCTGGTGAGTTCGAGCCCCACATCGGGCTCTGTGCTGACAGCTCGGAGCCTGGAGCCTGCTTCGGATTCTGTGTCTCCCTGTCTCTTGGTGCCTCCCCCAGCTCACACTCTTGCCCCTTTTCCAGCTTACACTCTGTCTCAAAAATAAATAAACATTAAAAAAAAAAAAAGCTCTTGAAGAAAACCACCTTTGTAGTGTTTTAAAGGAATTTTCATATACGTGGTTTTGTTAGAGTCTTGTTACACGGCTGATATGGGAAGAGCTTGATGATCTCCGTTTTCAGATAAGGAAATTGAGGCTCAGATTGACAAAGTGATTTGCCTAAAGTTACCCAGGTGCACGTGGCAGAACCAAGTTTTAGGAAGCCGCGTTTTCTAAGACTTGGTTTCCTACTGAGGCACAGAGTTTGTTTTGACAGTGTGACGACAATGAAGTGCTTTCTGCGTGTGTCCATTACTATTTGTTAACATCTGAATTTATCCTTTTAGAATGTTCTCAGAGCTGGCCCACTCCATTATTCTTAGAAAGAAATATCCTTTTATGTGATTTTTTCATTATAAAAATAATACATTCTCATCACATAAAATGTGTGATATACAGAAAAAGAAGAGCAATGTGAAAACAATTCTCATAATCTTCACAGAGTTTCTTCTAGTTTTCTAGCATTTTCTTCTAGTCCTTTCTTTTTTTCTGTGCCTAGTTATTTCTCTGTGGGTTAAACACTGAGGATACTTATTCCTAGTAAACACCTATAGTTGCCAGTGCACAATCATCTTTATTAATCTGTAAAGTACCACTTTCTCTCTTTTTTCTAATCCCTATGCTTTTTTTAAAAATTGTTTTTTAATGTTTATTTACTTTTGAGAGAGAGAGAGACAGAGCATGAGCGGGGAAGGGGCAGAGAGAGAGGGAGACACAGAATCTGAATCAGGCTTCAGGCTCAGAGCTGTCAGCCAAGAGCCACATACGGGGCTCGAACTCACGAACTGTGAGATCATGACCTGAACCCAAGTCAGACCCTTAGTGGACTGAGCCACCCAGGTGCCCCGACCCATGCTTTTCTTTTACAAGATGAGCTTGGTACGTCTTGTTGTGCTGGAAAGTCAGGCAGTGCTCAATAAAAATGATGGGGGCATGTCAAAGAGGCATGGGAATCAGCTTGAAGAGGCTCCCATCAGCTGAATCTGGGATAATTCGAGCATCAAGATAATTAAGAAAATAATTGAGAAAATAAACCACTAGAAATAAGAATCTATAAATCTCTACTGATAATGGATAGATTGGTAATAAATGGATGAATACCTAGGGAAGCGGAAAGGGCTCTTGCTTACAGTAAAATGCCAACCAGTCAATGCGAAGGGAGTTTGAGGGTTGGAAGATCATTTTGCAGGCATCGTGGTAAAGCTTGGCTTGAATCAGAATCGTCATTCTGAAAAGAGCTCTTCAAGGTGAAATGACAGGCTGCTAATTAGCAATACGAGGACATATGAGAACAGAAACCACGCTGGTAAAGGTGAGTGTGTGGTTCCCAGGAGGTCTCTCTGGACTCGTCATTAGACCCTCTGATCTGTTCTAAGTGAAAGCTGATTGATTCCTTTCAGCTCTGCTGTGTACTTGTTTGATTTGCTTCCCTGTCTCCAGGTAGGAGAAAAGGGAAGGCGAGGCCAGAGCGCTGGGTGTGTGCGGCTGTTGTAGAGAGAGGCAGCCGGATCTCCTTTCTGCCATTCCTGCTCATTCAGATGCCACTCTTCCCCCCTCACCATGTCAGGCATGTCGCCCTGTTGTTTTGTCTTTAATGGTAGGTAAAAAGAAAGAAGACACCTCGTCTTGTGTCGGGGCAAACATTTATTAGAAGCCTCCCAGGCTGTTTTCTAGTCCCATACAATTTGGAGAGAATGAAGTCCACGTCAGGGAGGCAAATATTTGAGAGTTACGTGTGGGCTTAGGGAATGTTTACCCAATCCAGGTAAGAATCATTTGTCACTAAAAGGCTCCCCATGGCTTGTCCCCATTGCCATGTCACCCTGCAGAAGGTCAAGTGGCCTTATGCATGAGGCTCGTTCTCTGCATTCCTCATCAAAGGGCACAGAGGGGTGGGTGAAATCACTGCTGTCACAAGCCAGTGGTCAGGAGGGGATTAGGACCAGAGGCCCACGGTTGCAGGGGTAATTCAAATACCCCATACCCTTTCTTCAAAGGCCAAAAAGCAGAGGACTGTGACTTGCATCCTTTTGGGGCAGAACTTTAGAAAAAGAAACAGGTAGACTGAGGACTAGGCATCGTTAAGACAAGTGGCCTCAAATGACACTTACATAGTATATTATGGTTTATCACATATGTCTCCTCAGCCTGCTCAAGAGAAAAGGGGTCTCTCCTAAAGGCCAAGTTCCAGGCCCAACTCAGCTACTGATTTGTTGGGTAATCCTGGGTAAGTGACGTGCCTTTTGTGGGTCTTAATTTTCTCATCTGTAAAATTAGGAATGGAATAGGTAATGCCCAAGTTGGTACCTGATTCCTCTCTTAGAACCCACATCACAAGTCTGAGAAAGGTATGAAAAAGAGCATTATCCCCATTTTACAGATAGAAAAAACTAAGGCTCACCAAGTGGAAGAGTCCTGGCCAAAGTTGCAGTGTAGACAAGTGGCTCTGAATTCCCTAACTCCTTTCTGTTACCTTGATGACCCTACATAGGTAGGTGCATAGTTGCCTTGGAATTTTTGTACTTGGGACAAAGGGCATTGCAGGTGAGGGAGCAGTATGGGCAAAGGCCCAGAATCCTGTCTTTGTGGCCCAGGCACATATGCTTCCCCTTAATGCTCACTACTTTCTCTTTAGGCGTTTAAAAAATTGGCATATTGATGTTTTGTAACCTTGGTTTTCCTTCAACACTGAAAGAAGATACCACGGGAGACAGTTAGAAATAACCCCAGAATGACAAGAATGCAGCCATCTCTCTTAAGCATGTCAGCAAAGGACACGCTGGCTGATTCCAAGTGGAGAAAGGCTGAGCTGAGAGGCACCCCCCAACAGGCCATGTGAGCAACAGTGACAGGAGTTCACAAGACGGGGACTCCCTAGGCAGCCTCACACCAGTCTCTGCTGGGTCTTTACCCTTGTCATCCCATTGAATCCTCGCAGCAGTTACAGAGGTGGGAAATGTCATTCATCCCCATTTTATGGAGGAGAAAACCAAGGCCTTCTGAGGCTGGGGCACTTGCCCAGACAGTCTCCACAGATATGTCAGAACTGGAAAAGAATTTGAACCACATCTGTCTGTCTGTAAGAATAAGGTCTGTTTTTTATAACCTCATGACCACACACTACCTTCCAAATTATTTGGTGATAACTGCAAAATTCTGTAGTCGTACACACACACACACACACACACACACACACACACACACGAGATTCAATGGTTATTTAAAGCCAATTAAAGTGGATGCCTCTGTGGAGGAAAACTAGTGGCTTGTGGGCATGCAAAGAAGGGAGAATTCCTTTTCACTATAAATCCTTTACCCTTAAAAATTTTTGAAACATATGCATGTATTATCAATTCAAAATGAATTCAAATTTAGCAAAAGGTTATCTAGTATATTGGTTTCCTGTGACTGCTGTAACAAACTACCACAGCCCCGGGCTTAAAACAACAGAAATTTATTTCCTCAACAGTTCTAGAGGTCTGAAGTCTGAAATCAAGGTGTTTCAGGGCCACACTCCTATCCAAGGCTCTTGGGGAGAATCTATTCCTTGCCTCTTCCAGCTTCTGGTGGCTTCGGGCATTCCTCTACTTGTGGGACATCACTCCAATCCCTGTGGTCACATTGCTTCTTTCTCTTCTCTGTATGTCTGTCTTCTAAGATTATGCGTGATTGCATGTAGGGCTTCCCAGTGATCCAGGATAAGTTCCTTTTCTTGAGATCCTTAACTTATTCAATCTCGTGCCACGTAAAGTCGTATTCAGTCTTTTGCTATATAAGGTACTATTCACAGGTAGCAGGGATTGGGATGTGGACATACCTTTTGGGGACCACTATTCACCTCATTCCAGCTAGGAATTAGCAAGTGAATCTCCACCCCTTCCCATCAGATGCCTCCCATTGTATCCCTCTGGATAGGATACTGATGTCAGAACATGGCAGTTGTAGATCTGAAGCTCATCCAGAGTGTTTCTGTGGCCTTCTTGGAGAGTTGTGTGCACAAGCTTGGAAGCCAGCCTGGGTGGGCACTAATCTCAGCTCCTCCATTTGTCACCTGGGGAGACCTTTAGGAAAACCAATAAGCCCATTTTGCCAGATTAATGTTCCTAAAGTACAATTCTAGGGGTGCCTGGGTGGCTCGGTCAGTTAAGCATCTGACTTTTGGTTTTGGTTCAGGTCATGATCTTGCGGTTCGTGAGTTTGAGCTCCAACTTAGGCTCTGCACTGACAGCATGGAGCCTCCTTGGGGTTCTCTCTCTCTCTCTTTCTCTCTCTCTTTCTTTCTCTGCCCCTCCCCCTTTTGCTCTCTCTCTCAAAATAAATAAACTTTAAAATTAAAAAAATAATAAAGCACAGTTCTAATGACATTACATCTCTTCCTTTAGGCCCTCAATAGCTCCCCAGTACCCACCAAATAAACTACACACCCCTTGCCCTGGTGTTCAAGGCCTGGTCAGGCCCTATGTCCGGGCATTTGTATCTCAGGATACTATGGACTCACCTTGCTTTTTCCAGCTCTCCTGCCTCCGCTCATGCTCCTCCCCTGCCTAGAATTCCTTTTCTCCTCGTGTTCCCTCATCCTTCAAGGCCTACTCAAATGCCATCTCCTCCACAATGGCATTGTCTTCATCTGGGCAGGACCTCTGCTCCTATGACTCCCTCTGCCCACCGCATCTCTTGCACCATAGATGTACCGGGCTTGCCTTTGAATTGCAAGATTCTCCACTGGCCTCATCGCCCCTGATGAATGGTGGCTCCTTGCAGGCAGGAAATGTGCACCTTAGGCGCTGTCGGAACTGGGAACCTGCCATAGGAAAAGTGTAAAAAACAACAGAAACTATACAAGAAGCCCCCTTGGTGGTTGTGTGTTCAAACCCTTTGGTTTATGGACAAGGAAACTGAGACCCAGTCACATGTCTTCAGCCTAGTTTTTCAAGAAAACTTGAGCAATTAGAATAAAAGATTGAAAGGCTCCCTTTGGGGCCCTAATAGCCTCTGGCTTGCGAAAGTATATTTCTTGTAATGATGTCAAGTGGCATGCCTTTCGTGGTGAAGTTTACCTGTTTAAAAGAAACAAATGTGGACAGCTTGGTTCCTTGCTCACTATTCTCTGGCATCACCAGCACATTTCAACCCTAGTCTCACACATGGCCTGCTTAGAATGCTCTTTTGACTTCACTCTGTTTTCTTTCTAACCTTCCCTTATTCTGAGTGAAGCCTGAACTGCCCTCCAGATTCAAAGTTCCGGAGCTGTTTTTGAGAGCCCAACGTTCCCCGGGAAAAACACAGGAGGCCAACGAAAGCTGCTCTTCGCAGCAAATCCTCCTAGTTGTGTGAAAGCTCAGCAGGTAAACCAGTGTTCATCTTCTGTCTTTGTCGTCTGGCAGTGTAACAAGGGGGAAGCAGAAAGGCGGACCGGAACACCTGTGGCCATTATGACAGCCAAAGCCACCTCCCGGCCCTGCGCGCTTTTTTATTCTCAATGTACAGCATCTGTCAGCGTCTGTCAGATAAAAACCCAGCAATGGAGGACCCAGAAGCCAGGCTCAGATGACTTGACTGAGGAATTAGGAGGATTTTGGAATAAGCCCATTAATTCTGTCGGATTGAATTATCTTCTAATTCCACACAGCTAAGGACAGCTGTACTTTTGTCTCACATTTTACATGGGGTTTTATGCCTGCCTGGAGCAGGGGTGTCGGTCTGCACAGAAAGGCAGAGGGTCCAAAGATTTGGACACCAGAGAGATGGGGTTCTGGAACTATCACTTAGCAGCCAAAGGGGAGCCTGGACAAATCACTTAAGCCTCCAAGTCTCGACTACCTTAGATTATGTATTTTACCATAAATTCAGACTATAAGGCAATGTGCAATTGTTCATTTTATCACCACGTTGGGAGAGAAGGAAAAGCAAAACTTGATGCTTGAAGGAAGGCCATTTATCTCAATTTTCTGTTACATAAAGGGAGAATTCACCAGTCCCTCCTTGACCTTGGCCCTTTGACTTACCTCTGACCTAGGGAAGGCATGGTCTTAGCACCTCGAGTGGGAGGAGCTTGCAGGGGGACCCAAGTGGACTTAACTATGGAGAGGGGACACTGCAGGGGCCAAGATGCTACATCACTGCACCCAGGGTCATCATCTAAGACAGCCCCCCATTTCTCTGCATTCTGTGTGGACTACTTAATTACTCTTCTGGGTCCCAAATAATTGAAACCACCAACATCTCTTAGAAGGCAGAGTCTTATCTTAAATTGTTCTCTTTGTTTATACATTCATTGAGTATTAAAAAGAAAACAATGCCTGGGTGGCCTCGTCGGTTGAGTGTCCAACTCTTGATTTTGGCTCAGGTCACGATTTCATAGTTGTGATGAGTGTGGAGCCTGCTTAAGATTCTGCCTCTCTCTCCTTCTGCCCCTCCCTCTCCCCTGCTCTCGTGTTTTCTCTCTCTAAGATAAAAAAAGGGGGGCACCTGGGTGGCTAGTCGGTTAAGCATCCAACTCTTGGTTTATGCTCAGGTCATGATCTCATGGTTTGTGAGGTAGAGCCCCACTTGGGCTTTGCGCTGACGGTGTGGAGCCTGCTTGGGTTTCTCTCTCTCCCCCTCTCTCTTTCTGCCCCTCCCCTGCTCACACCCTCTCTCTCAAAATAAATAAATAAACTTAAAATAATAACAATAAAAATAAAAGCAAAAGACACACAAATGCTAATATTCTTGCTATAATGTTAAATTAATAAAGAGACAACAGAGTGGGATCTCCATGATGTAAAAATTATATATGCATAGAAGAAAAGACTTGATGAAAATGTTAGTAGTGGTTGTATTTGAGAGAATAGATAATGGACTTTTGTCAGCATTTGTATATTTTCTTAAAAACTTAAAAGTGTTCATCAGTTACTCTTATTATAAAAAAATATTCTATTCAGAAATATTTTAGTGCCCCAGAAGGAAAGTTCATTTTTATATTTTCATGAAAATGACATACATAACTTCAGTAAAAATTAATGATGGGGGCACCTGGGTGGCTCAGTCAGTTGAGGGTCTGACTCTTGATATCGGCACAGGTCATGATCTCGTGGTCATGAGATCAGGCCCTGCATTGGGCTCTGCTCTGACAGCATAGAGCCTGCGTGGGATTCTCTGTTCCACTTCATTCTCTCTGCTTCTCCCCTGCTCATGCATTCTCTCTCTCTCAAAATAAATCAACTTAAAAAAAATTAATGACGGTCGAGTGTAATACTGAAGAATTTTAAAGTAAGATGTTTATGAATACTAATAGAGATACTAAGTCTGAGTCCATCAGTAAGTGCAATATAGATGAAAATATATTGCAATAAATTTCTTACACAATATAAATGATTGTGTGACCAAAAACTATTCAATTTTTGAAAGTAGTACACTCAATAACAAGGAATATTAGATAAATTTAAGAGCACAGCACAGGGGAGCCTGGGTGGCTCAGTCGGTTAAGCGTCCGACTTCGGCTCAGGTCACGATCTCGCGGTATGTGAGTTTGAGCCCCGTGTCGGGCTCTGTGCTGACTGCTCAGAGCCTGGAGCCTGTTTCAGATTCTGTGTCTCCCTCTCTCTCTGACCCTCCCTCGTTCATGCTCTGTCTCAAAAATAAATAAATGTTAAAAAAAAAATTAAAAAAAAAAAAGCACAGCACAAAAGCAAAAGAATTTGGGCAGCCTCTTTTTTTTGTTTTGTTTTGTTTTGTTTTTTTTTACAACAACCTCCTTTTTTTTACTTTGTTGTAGTAGAATTTAACCTGCATTTATATAGGCTCCAAAACATTGTCAGCCTCCTTCAAAGTTGTCAATTGGAATTAGTGGTAGATGCATCAGTGTTTTAAAATATTGCAATTGTTACTAGCACATGCATGTAATAGAAATGTGTGTTCTGTAGCAACACTATGCAAAGTTAAGTTGCATGGAACTGCTGATCACAAGAGGTCTTGGATGTTACCCGAGGAAAGGGTCCAGGGGCTAGAGATGCTGCACATACCGTAGGCTAATGTGTCCAACAGGCCTCATCCTTGCACCACTTCTTGGAGCCTTGATTATACTGATTTTCACTGTGACTCTCCAAGAGCAGTGTGCAGTAAGTGGCATTTGCTCAAGGCGTTTGACCAGAACTTTTTTTTTTAATCCCTCACAAAGGACACTTCACACTGGGAGGTGCCATGTCATAGGATGCAAGGACTTTATCTTTCTCAGTTAATCTTGAGCCCAGGAAGCAGTGTGTCTATCTCTATTGCCACAAGAGGGGTGTTTTATGAACCTGAAGCACACGTGCAGATCACAATAAACACCCAAGGAGCCATGGCGCGAGGCACTGAACCTAGTTCCCACCGGCAGGTAGAATCTCGTTTGGAGTCATTCCCTTGCGGAAGCTGGGCTCTGATGAGACAGCACAAGACCAGAAGGGACTTGTGAGCTTCATCCCAGGTTCTGTGCTTTGACCTTCTTTATAAAGTGGCTTAGGAATGACATGCAACTCTGCAACTCTCCCCCTTCCACCCCCGACACACAGCCGCACACCCTTGGCTGGCATGCAAAACGAGCTTAGAAAGGGGAAGAAAAACCCAAACCACAAAACTCTGCATTCCTTTTGAGGGCTGTATGTGTACACACCCCAGACCTTTGACCCTCTTTCCTTGCTGAACAGGGGTTTTTGAAGCTTGGAGTCAGGAGTTCTGGATGGTTACGATGCAGCTCTACCTTGTCCTAGTCTTATGGTTTCTGCATTTACCCTCTTGGAGGCTCTGTTTCTTCAGTTGTCAAATGGAGCCAAGGAGCCCTGGGTCCTGTCTAACCTTCCAAGATTGTGGTAAGGATAAAACTGTATAAAAGTGCTATGAAAAGTTGAAAATGTGAGGCGTGGTTATACCATTATAAATGGAAACAGTCCACTTTCTGTTTCTGAGGTGGTGGGGAGAATGAGAAAAATTGGAAAGGCTGGAAAACCCAATGAATGCTCCCCAAAGACTCCTAGGCTCCTCCCAACCTCCCCCAGCCCCGTTCCCACTTACCCGGTCAGTCTGTCCGCTCACCAAATACAGGGCTTCCATGCACTCTAAATTTAGACAACAAAAGTGGGACAAGACAAGACCCATGAGGTAAAGTGTGTCGAGAACACCATCCACAGCCTCTTTATTCCCATTCTGATAAAACGTTTACACCACTGAGAAATAATGCATTCAAATGAGCAACTTTCTTTAAAAATAATATGTAAAAAAAAAAAAAAAGGCTAGAAGTATCTGAAAGAACCATAAAAACTTCTGAAGAAACAAAAGGTTCCAGTAACAATTCAGCACACCTCTGAAAACTGACAAGTGAAGCCAGGATCTGGGAAAATTTGCCATTAATTATAAGGCAGAGGGGTTAAAAAGTCTACCAAAGAGGCAGAAAGGGTAGGGAGACCTGGGATTGCATAATGTAGACCCCAGTGTTGTTTATTTTTTTAATTACAAACAAACAAACAAATACTAAAAGAAAAAATAGACATATCTTATATGGACTATTTCTATAATCTGGAAGTGGTGAAAGCCTTTCTAAGAATGACTCAGAGACAGACCATAAAGAAAACCATTGCTTTATTTTGCTATGGATAATTTAAAAATTTTATGCATTAGAAAACCATAAACAGGGGCTCCTGGGTGGCTCAGTTAGTTGAGTGTCTGACTTCAGCTTAAACAGGGGCTCCTGGGTGGCTCAGTTGAGTGTCTGACTTCAGCTCAGGGCATGATTCTTGCGGGTTTGGTTCGTGAGTTCGAGCCCCACATGGCACTTGCTGCTGTCAGCAGAGAGCCTGCTTCGGATCTTCTGTCCCCCTCTCTCTGCCCCTCCTCCATTTGTACTCTCTATCAAAAATAGACCTTAAAAAAAGAAGAAGAAAACCATAAACACCTTATACATTGCTGGTGGGATTTTAAAAATATGCAGCCACTTTAAGGGCGTCTGGGTGGCTCAGTCAGTTAAGCATCCGACTCTTGGTTTCAGCTCAGGTCATGATCTCAGGGTTCATGAGTTTGAGCCCTGTGTCAGGCTCTGGGCTGGCAGTGCACTTGGGATTCTCTCTCTCTCTCATTCTCTCTCTGCCCCTCTCCTATTCATGCTTTCTCTCTGTTCCTCCCCTGTTTGTGCTAAATAAATAAGTAAATAAGTAAGTAAGTAAATAAATAAATAAATAAATGCAGTCACTTTGGAAAACAGTCTGGCAGTTCCTCAAAAATGTCATAGTTACCACTGCTAGGTATATACCCGAGAGAAATGAAAATATACATCTACACAAAAACTCGTATCTGAATGTTCATAGCAGCATTATTCATAATAGCCCCAAAGTAGAAACAACCCAAATGTGTATCAAGTGATAAAGGCATAAACAAAATCTGGTGTATGCATTCAATGGAATATTATTCATCCATAAAAAGCAATGAAGTTTTGACACATGCTACAGCAGAGATTAATTCTGAAAACATGCCGAGTGAGAGAAGCCAGTCACAAAGGATCACGTATTGTATGTGTAGTTTGTGTATGTTCACGTATTTATATGAAATGTCCAGAATAGGTAACTCCTTTTGTTCTATCCAGAATAGAAAGGGGAATGGATTAGAGGTACCAGGAGGTACAGGGTCTGGGGGGATGCTTCTGGGGCAATGACTACCAATGGGTTCAAGGTTTCTTTCTGAGTGCTGAAAATCTTCTGAAATTAGATGATGGTGGTGGTTTCTTAACTGTGAATGGACTAAAAACCATTAAATTGTTTACTGTAAAAGGGTGAATTTTATGGCATCTGAATTATTTTTTCATTAAAGCGATTACTTAAAATATATAAACAGCTATTATAAAAACATAAAATGGTAAAGCTAATGACAAAAAAATTGTAATATTTCACTAGGTGGTTCATATCTGTAATACCCAAGTTCTTACACAAAAATTTGAAAATAAATAAGCCATTTTAAAAATTGGCAAAGGTGGGGCGCCTGGGTGGCGCAGTCAGTTAAGCGTCCGACTTCAGCCAGGTCACGATCTTGCGGTCCGTGAGTTCGAGCCCCGCGTCAGGCTCTGGGCTGATGGCTCGGAGCCTGGAGCCTGTTTCCGATTCTGTGTCTCCCTCTCTCTCTGCCCCTCCCCCCGTTCATGCTCTGTCTCTCTCTGTCCCAAAAATAAATAAACGTTGAAAAAAAAATTAAAAAAAAAAATTGGCAAAGGCTGGGGTGCCTGGCTGGCTCAGTCGGTAGAGCCTGTGACTCTTGATCTCAGGGTTGTGAGTTCGAGCCCCATGTTGGGTGGAGAGATTACTTACCAAAAAAAAAAAACAAAAAAAAAAAAAACAAAAAAAAAAACACCCCAAAACAAAACAAAAAAACCAATCTTTAAAAATTGGCAAAGGCCAAGATATCCATTTCATAGGCTAAGCAGCACCAAAAGTCAATAAACGTTTTTATGTTTATGCTTTTTTTTTTTTAAAGTGAAATCGCTCTTTTTTTTTTTTTTAATTTTTTTTTTCAACGTTTATTTATTTTTGGGACAGAGAGAGACAGAGCATGAACAGGGGAGGGGCAGAGAGAGAGGGAGACACAGAATCGGAAACAGGCTCCAGGCTCCGAGCCATCAGCCCAGAGCCTGACGCGGGGCTCGAACCCACGGACCGCGAGATCGTGACCTGGCTGAAGTCAGACGCTTAACCGACTGCGCCACCCAGGCGCCCCTGTTTATGCTTATTTTGAAATTTTGAGGTTCCCGTGATTATGAGGCCTGCTGCTAGAGGTCATCAGAGAGTGTTAACAAGGAAGCACATATTTTACTATGCCAGGTTCTGAGAAGAGGTCCTCAAGTTTAGCAGAGAACCAGTGTGTGTATGGCACAAAAAGAGTTAAGAATCCCTGAATTACAGGAAACAGGTAAAATAAAGCATGGCACATCCATATGGTGAAATGCTATGTAGCCATTATAATTGGTGTTATAGGTTAGGATGTAGAGCAACTGAAACTCTCATACACTGCAGGCAAGAGTGTAAATTGGGAGAGCCATTTTGGAGACCATTTGGCATTTTCTACTAATGCTGAACATTTGCATACCCCATGACCTAACATTTGCGCGTCTAAGCTTATATGCAACAGAAATATATACATATGTTCACCAAAAGACATCTAAAGAATTTATAGCAGCTATAATAGGCAAAACCTGGAAACAAGCCATGTGTCTATCAACAATAGAATGGATAAATAAATTGTGATACATTTGTACAAAGGAATGACATGTGACAGTGTGAATGAACTGTTGCTATATGTAACAACATGAATGAATCTCATCTCTGTACTGTTGAGTGAAAGAATATACACACAAGAAGAAATATCATGTAATTCTATCGTATAAAGTTCAAAAACCAGGCAAAACTCATTAGGCATTAGAAGGCAGGAGAGTGGTTTCTTTTGAGGTTGAGGAGACAGTACCTAGGAAAGGGTCCAAAAGATTTTGGGGGGTGCTGGTAATGATCTGTTATTTTATATTAGTGCTGCATGTAAAAGTAGACCCCATTTGTGAAAACACTTTAGGCTTTACATTTATACCTTTTGCATATTTCTGGTTTTTGTTATACTTGAATCAAATATCTGCTTCAAAATGGCAGAAAAAATTGAATGACATGGGAAGATATTCATATTATCATATTATATTTAAAATACAGGTTAATATAGGTGCAAACTGGGTATATAGTATGCTACTGTTTTTCTTAAGGATCATCACACATATGTGTTTGTAAATATATAACATCTTTAGGAGAATATACAAGTATGTGATGGGAGTAATTGCTTCTGGAGAGGGAGACTGGGAGAGAGATTTATTTTTTACTTTATGTTCTTTTGTACCTTTTGGTACAAAAGTTTTTAACTATGTGCCTGTATTGTCAATTCAATGCAGCAAGCAGCAAGCAGATTACAAACTGTATCATCTCATTTCTGAGGAAATAAAGTACTATCTGTACTATCAATATCAAGTTGATAACCATGTTTACCTCTGGGTAATGGGATTATGGATGACTTTTCTTTCTTTTTTAGAAAAATTATCTGTATTTTCTCAGTCTTCTAGTGTGAACATGTATTTCTTTTGAGAATGGGAAAAGTCATAGCAATTTCTTGCAATTGTTTTTTTTTTTTAATTTTTAAAATGTTTTTATTTATTTTTGAAGGGGAGAGAGAGAGAGAGAGAGAGAGCGAGAGCCAGAGAGCATGAGTGGGGTAGGGGCAGAGAGAGAGGGAGACCCAGAATCCGAAACAGGCTCCAGGCTCTGAGCTGTCAGCACAGAGCCTGATGCGGGGCTCAAACTCACAGACCACGAGATCATGACCTGAGCCAAAGTTGGACGCTTAACCGACTGAGCCACCCAGGCGCCCCTCTTGCAATTCAGTTTTAATCAGTGTTATTCAAGTATCCTTTTTGTATAGTACAGTGCACTGATTTTAAGTGTACAGTTCAGTGCATTTTCCAAAGGCATGCGCACCCATGACTTTACCACTTAAGACTAGAACGGTTTCCACCCTTAGAAAGGCCCTTCATGTTTCTTTGTAGTCAGCCTTTACCTCTCCCAAGGAAGTAGCCTTGATCTGATTTCTATCACATAGATCGTTTTGTCTGCTCTAGAAGTTCCTAGAAATGGGATTATACTGTAGATGCTCTCATGTCTGGCTTCTTTCACTCCACACAATGCGTTTGGGATTGATTTATGTTTTGTATGTATCAGTACTTCGTTACAATTTTTTTTAACAAAGTAACATCTTCAGGGCTTGCTACTTTCTTATCTGTAGAGACACCCTACACGGGGAAAACAGCCCTCCAGAGCCTCTCCAAGCATGTCTGCTGCAGTCCAGAGTGATCTGAGAGCCTACACATCCTGGGAAGAGAGACAACAGCCCCCACACCCCCCACCTCCACCAGTCCTGTTCCGCACCCCTTCCCCCTGGCGAAGCCAGTCTCAGGTGAGAGCCACCCAGCTCCTTGCCATTGTTCTGCGAGTGACAGCCTCCGGGGCAAATGGAAAGCCGTCAACCTGAGGGCTATCAACTGCAGACAAGAATTCCTTTCTTTGTCAGGCTGGGTGGTCTCCCTGGCTTCGGCATCAGCCTGCACAAAAGATAAGCACGGTGTGCGCCCGCAGAAAAACATCGCCACCACCCGACAGCTCTAACCGCACTCCTTTGTAAGGCCAGGATTAGCCCTGCGTGGCTTCCCTTGACTGTGTGTAAATCATCAAATCCCAGCCCCCGCGAGGGCATCCAGGGGTCGTTTGGTCCATTCCCCCCATCCCGACCCCCCCCCACGCCCACCTGCTGTTTCACGAAATGTATGTGCCTCAGAATCTTGGTCATAGACAGCTAGAAAGGCCCTTAGAGATCACCTGGTCCGACCTTCTCCCGCTTCAGAAGGGTGTCCACACACAGGTCACACAGCACAAGGAGCAGGGCAAGGACAAGTAAACGAGTCCCTAGAGGTTTCCTCTGTGGGGTGCTCTTCCCCCGACTCTAAGCTGCTTATGTTATACCCCAAATAGTTCAGTGTAAAATGCAGGTTCTAGGGGCGCCTGGGTGGCGCAGTCGGTTAAGCGTCCGACTTCAGCCAGGTCACGATCTTGCGGTCTGTGAGTTCGAGCCCCGCGTCGGGCTCTGGGCTGATGGCTCAGAGCCTGGAGCCTGTTTCCGATTCTGTGTCTCCCTCTCTCTCTGCCCCTCCCCCGTTCATGCTCTGTCTCTCTCTGTCCCAAAAATAAATAAACGTTGAAAAAAAAAATTAAAAAAAAAATAAATAAAATGCAGGTTCTAATTTTCCAATAAAAGAGCAGAACATGTGCACAAATCTACATACTTGTAGGTCCTCCGCAGCCTTTGTACGAAGGGTTTTCTGCGCTCCTGGCCTGGACACCAGGCCGGTTTCGGCTATGGAGTAGTTTGGTGCCCCCTAGTGGTTATCAGTAGCGGCAACAGTAGCTACCCCTACCCAGGCGCCTTAAACATGCACCATTACTTCTAATTTACAATCTAAAGAACAGGACTGTAGAGTAGGCAGTTTTATCCCTATTTAATAGATGAGGAAACGGAAGCTCATGGAGATGAAATAAGCTGCCCAAAGTGGCTGAGCCTAGATTCAAACCCAGCCCTGTGGAACTCCAACTTCCTTCCACTCCATGTCAATACCACCCTTCACCATCCTGACTGTGTAGCCCTTTCTTTTAAGAAATGATTTATAAATACCTGAAAATATGCCATGAAGTGGGGGGTTAACACCCCTGTTTAACACATGGGGAGGCCCAGGCTGAGACATCAGTGACTTTCCCAGGGCCACAGATCCAGTAAACGCCATGCACCTGCTTGTCAGGGCCCAGGTTGCTGCCTAGAAGGAATGCTGCACACAAGGTCCAGGAGGAAGCTTCTTCCCTCAGGCAGCTTCATCCAGGAGAGGAAGAGGGAGGCTGAAATGTTCCTACGCAGGCCCCATGTGGGAAGGAGACTCCAAAGGACTCTGAAATAAAATACATTTTCCACTCATGGGAAACTCATACAATGATCCACTGGATTCGGCAGATGGTGTGCAACTGAGCCCATGGTGTGTGTGTGTGTGTGTGTGTGTGTGTGTGTGTAAATGAGTGAATGCACGAATGCACGAATGGATGAATGAATGGAGTGGCCTAGGGACCAGAGGCCTAGAGGCCATGCAGGGCAGGAGTGGTTGGGCCGTTGTACTGTAAAAAGATTGATTTCCATTGAGTTTGAAGTGTTCATTGCTAGCAGTCAGAGCAGTTCACAGGGAAAGATGGCTGCTTTCATGGGTGTGAGTGCCAATCCCAGGGATACAGGCAGAGTTAGGAAGACCACAGGAGACATGTTGTGGAGGGATTTTAAGCACGTGTGATGTTTTCTGAACATCAGCATCAGCATTTAGAAGTTGGAGGATTTGGGGGCGCCTGGGTGGCCCAGTTGGTTAAGCATCTGACTTGGCTCAGGTCATGATCTCATGGTTCATAAGTTCAAGCCCCGCATCAGGCTCTGTGCTCTCAGTACAGAGCCCGCTTCAGATTCTCTGTCTCCTTCTCTCTCTGCCCTTCTGCTGCTGCTCTCTCTCTCTCTCTCAAAAATAAATAAACAAAACAAATTGGAAGATTTCACATAACCCCCCGGATTCTTAACGCCTTTTTAACAAAGTGGAAGGCTTGGTCTCACTGGACCTGCTGCAGTCCTGTCGGCTGTCCCCTTAGCTCCCCACTGTCACCCCAGCAATGAGGATGATCCGTGATGCCATTTCTCATTGCATGTGTGTGGTTGTTCTTCTTATCGTGAAAACAAAAACAAACATATTTTTCTTACCAGCTTCTCACCGAAAAAGGAAAAATAAGAGACCAAGTCATTTGTTTCAGGAAAAGTTGGGCACAGTATATTTATATGTGGAAGTGACGAAATTTTTATACATTTAAAAGGCAAGTGCCTGGCTGAACCTAGCTCTGTTACTTATTACCTCGCTGGCTCAGTAGGTAGAGCATGCAACTCTGGATCTCACGGTTGTGAGTTTGAGCCCCATGTTGGGTGCAGAGATTACTTACAAACTAAATAGATAAATAATTAAAAACTAAAATAAAAGGCAAGTGCTCAACTTGCTTTATTTGTTTTCATTACCAGCTTGGACCCCACAACAGCTTGAATTTGTTACACTATAGAGTCTTTGGTACTATCTTGTCCCTGAAGTCTGACTTGGGTCAGACTCTCACCCTGTTGCCACTTCTGTGTTGAGCGTCTGAGGGATGCAGGGCCACTGGAGCAGGCCGTGAAGGTAGTCCTGAGTTTGGTGGTCTGAGGTAAGAAGAAATCCTGCCCAGCGAGGCCACTGCGACTTGCCAGTTAAGCGAGAGCTTAAAGGCCCAGCAGACCACATCTATGCCCTCTGCCCAGGGAGGCCCTGTGATGTGGCGCCTTGATCACGAATTTTTGCAAATGGTCCCCTTCCAGCACTTTCTTCCTATGACAGGGTTTCCTAGTCCTCCCCATCCTGGCCACACGATGGCTCACTGATTCTGTGGGTGTTGTCCAGAAGTGGACACAAGCTCCAGATGTGCTCTAAGCAGCTGAAAAGAGGAGAGACATCTCCCTTAATTCACATGCTCTGCTTTTGTTCTTGTCACTTCCGTTCACATTATCTCTTTTTATCAGTCATGTTGTGTGTTGGCTCACACAGAGTTTGGGGGACACCAAGACCTTCAGATTGTTTTTCATGAATGCTTCTTAAGAGACATATACTTAGACTGAAAATCACAGACATTGAAGGTTGAACAAGGTCCTGGAGGTCATCTGATGCCACCTCCCACATAGCAGAAGGAGATTGCCTCCTCAAGCATCCTGACAGAATGTTTGAACTGAAATGGGCAGGTTCACACTTACCACACTTGATTTTATATTTGACTCATAGATTCGTTCTCCCAAGAGCAGATCTTGATTTTATAAAAAATCAAACTACTCAATGAGTACATTCACTAATCTCAGTTTATAGGCGAGACAACTGAGGCACAGAGATGTCAATGAACTTGTTCAAGGTCATAAGCTAATCAGGGGCAGAGCTAGGCTCAAGTAGGCACAAATGGTTGTTGAGCAGAAGAGTGGTATGGTCAAAGCTGTACTTTAGGGGGGTGAAACTGTAAGGCCAAGTGGTGGATGGATCAGAAGGGGTCAGCCAAGAGGTTGGGAGACCAGTTGGGTGCTGTTAAGGTACGAGATGATAGGAACTAAACTGGGCTAGTAGCAGGGGGACCAGAGCAGGAATGGGGGCTGGAAAATAGCTCATTTCCAAACATTATAAAAACCGTGAAAACAAGTGGTGATAAATAGTTCATCTGTTTAACAGAACTATAGGTATTAGAAGAAGCCTTTGCCAATAAGTGGTTTGTGGTTTGAAGCTGCAACCACGCTTGTTATAAAGGTAATTGAAAGGAAAACCCCAATTGTGTGTGTGTGTGGTGGGGGGGGGAGGGTAATAAGAAAATAGGAAACCACAAGCCTATAACCCCATTATGTGGATTGGAGTTCATCCACATAATAGATGAACTCTGGACCACATTCATCCTCCTCTGGCTCTACACAAGACAGGACCAAGCCTCAGGTAGAGACAGTCCTGTCTGTTTCAAGCCGCTTGGTTAGCCACATAGGGTATCACAAGGACCTGGTTTCAGCTCTGTACTAACTCAGGCAGAGCAAATATGAGTGGAGGAGGTAAGAGGAAGACTTGTTCTAATCTAGAGACTTACACTTGAGTGGTGGAAAATATTATGCCAGGGCTGGTCTGTGCCTGGCTGAACCTAGCTCTGTTACTTATTAGATTATGAACCTTGAACAATTTACTTAACACCTCTGTGCCTTAGTTGTCTTATCTATAAACTGACATTAGTGAATATACTCATTGAGTAGTTATGAAAATTAGGGAATTGATAAGTTTAAAATGCTTAAGGAAACACCTACTATACAGTAAACACCGTACAAGTATTTACTATTGTTATTATTGTTGTTGCAATAAATAATGGCCAAAGCCGGACAACAATGGTTTGGGCTGTTTTGAGGAGCCCAACTCAGCAGAGCTGAGGTGGTTATAGGGTTCAGCTTTGCACCTTGAGTTTCAGTGCTGGTGAGACATCCTACTAGGCTTATTTAACATTATTCATTCTATTTATTAATTCCACAAATAGGTACTGAGCATCTGCTCTGTGCTCGACACCGTGGTAGGCCCTGGATGTACTGGGATGAATCAGATAGTCCCAGCTCTCCAGGACCTGATAATCTAGTAAGGATGGGAGGTAGGAATCACCTCTCATGTGGCAAGTAAGTGTTACAACACCAGCCAGTACATAGAAGGTTCATAGACAGCCAGGGGTGGAAGTCAGGGCAGGCTTCCTGCAAGAGGCAGTAAAAAGTAAGAAGCAATTCAGGGAATGGAGAGTAGAGAAGATCTGTCCTTTGCTGGTCTGTGATTAACAAAAGATTTGGGCTTCTGGTGCCGATAGTCATTTTTCCTAGGCCCTGTACTAAGCTGAATCCCTTGGACCTTACCATTCCTTACTGCTTCTGGAAAGAAAATTCTTGTGAGTCTCTAAGATGTTTTCTAAATCTCTTTGCACACACATATTATTGACCTAGGTTCCAGTATGATGGTTTTGCCTCAATCCCTTTATCTTTTGGTTGAGGGAAGTTGAAATCGAAGTTTCTCCAGCAGGAGGGTCAATCTTAACCAAAAGAGACTGCATGTAATGGAAGACTGAATCAATACAGCTTAAGCCAACAGGATGGGGCTAATTTGTGTTGCTGCATCCTGGTCCCAGACAGTTCCCCGCCTTGGCATGCTCCTTTGCCACAAATGTTCTTCTATAGCGAAATTATGCCAATGATGTTCAAAGTGACCACGTTAAGGGGTGAAGCCCCGGGGAATCAGGGGAAAAATAAAAAAGAAAGCCACACACATGTACTATTTACTCGATAATAAAGACAAATATGTTCACATCCTGTCATCTCAGGCATGAATAACTCCAGTAATGCTCTTAGAGAGGAGGCCCTGTCAGGAAACACTGCCAAGTTTCTTATTCCCCTTCCTGGCTTCTGTTCTTGCCTGTCTGCTCTCTTTCAGGCTCTGGTTAGGGCTTTCAATTCTTTCTGTGCTTTGTTAATTACCCCTCTTTCAGCCAGGATCACGGTTGGTCTGGGAGAAGAGAGGTACAAAGCAGGAAGATAGATGTACTCACACGTTTTCCCAGAGACTGTGTGTGGGAAGAGGCAAGAACACATCCACTGGTCTATTCTACTTGCCTGTTTTCCTTTTGTGCTCCCCACCAAGATGACTCATGCTGCTGTGCTCTGGGCAAACCCTACAGCTCCTGTGACCGTGTGTGATGTACAGATCGGGGCACGCACTCTTTCTTTCTCTAAAGGAGGAGTCTCATTTTAGCCTGGTTGAGGCATCAGCTAACAATTCAGACCCAATTACATGAAACTTGCTAACAAAGGTCAGGACGCCAAAGAAGAGGGAGTTGCTGGTAAAAGGAAATCCAATAGGTTGTCAAGAGTTACAAAATACCCGTACAGCATCTGAACTATGGTCCACATCCTTCAAGTTTGGAATGCTTTGTTGGGGAGGAGGTTTTAGGGGCTAGTTAGTCTCAAAACGTTACCTTGGGAGAGAACAGTTACCTTGTTCTCCAGAAATACTGCCTAGCCCGAGAGGCTCTTGGAGCTGTGTAAAGTCTAGAGGGTCATCTAGAGTGTTGGCATTCGAAGTTTGCCACCTATCAGAGTTATAGGGCCCTGACCCATGACGTCAGAATTTCTGGGGGTGGAGCCTAAGCATCACTGTTAATTAAACTCCCCAGGTGCTTCCAGTGTGCACCCAGATTTGAGGACTTCTGAGCTGGATCCTCACTCTTCAAAGTGTGGCTTGTGGAGCTACAGCCCCTACACATTCTCAGGTCCCACGTAGACCTACTGAATCAGAATCTGCATCTTAGCAAGATCACCAAGTGACTTATATGTACATAAAAATTTGAGAAGCAGTTATTTTCCTTGAAGCATTGGACAATCTGGCAACTGTGGGCCCAAATTCTGTCTTGGCAACTACCCGCAGGAGCTGGAGTCGTAGCTGCCCCCTTTAAGAGGGGACTTGACACTCCAGTCCATTAGTAACATGGAGTACATTCACAACATTGTGCAACTGTCACCACTAGCTAGTTCCTGGAACATTTCATTATCCCAAAAGGAAACCTCATACTTATTAAGCCGTCACTCTCCTGTCCCCTCTCCGCTCAGCCCCTGGCAGCCACTAATCTGCTTTCTGTCACTATGAGTTTGCTCATTCTGAATGTTTCATATAAAAGGAATGCATAATGTTTTCAAGGTACATCCATGTTGTAGCATGTATCACTACTCTCTTCTCTGGCTGAATAATATTCCTTTGTATTGGCACATCACATTTTGCTTATGCTTTCATCATTTGGTGGATATTTGAGTACGTTTAACCTTTTGATTACTCTGAATAGTCCTGCTATGAACACTAGGTGCAAGTTTTTGTTTGAACACCTGTGTTTCAATTCTTTTGGGAACATGGAATTGCTGGGGTATAGAGTCTTGTTAGAACAATCTGGCACACGGAGGTTTCACACTAGTATTCAGTGTTTAAAATTTGAGCAGCACAAGCTAGTGGTTCTAATTGATTATATATGTTTAAGCTGGAGAACATTACATAAAGCAAGATAAGTGGAATTGCTGACTCATATGGTAATTCTTAAAAAAAATTTTTTTTTTGGGGCGCCTGGGTGGCGCAGTCGGTTAAGCGTCCGACTTCAGCCAGGTCATGATCTCGCGGTCCGGGAGTTCGAGCCCCGCGTCAGGCTCTGGGCTGATGGCTCAGAGCCTGGAGCCTGTTTCCGATTCTGTGTCTCCCTCTCTCTCTGCCCCTCCCCCGTTCATGCTCTGTCTCTCTCTGTCCCAAAAATAAATAAACGTTGAAAAAAAAAAAAATTTAAAAAAAAAATTTTTTTTTTAAGTTTACTTATTTATTTTGAGGGAGAGTGAGAGAGAGAACATGAACACAAGTGAAGGAGGGGCAGAGAGAGAAGGAAAGAGAAAATCCCAAGTAGGCTCCCTGCTGTCAGCGCAGAACCCAACATGGGGCTCGATCTCATGAGCTATGAGATCATGACCTGAGCTGAAATCAAGAGCTTGGATGTTTAACCGACTGAGACACCCAGGAGCCCCTTATATGGTAATTCTATGTTTAACTTTTTGACTAGTCAATCTATTCTCCATAACAGCATTTTACATTCCCACCAATAATGTATAAGTGCTCCAATTTCTCCACATTCTTGTCAATACTTGTTACTTTCTGTCTTTTTTCTTAATTCTAGTCATCCCAGAGGTGGTGAAGTGGTATCTCATTGTGCTTTTTTTTTTTAATGTTTATTTATTTTTGAGAGAAAGAGAGAGAGAGAGAGAGAGAGAGAGAGAGTGAGTGGGGGAGGGGCAGAGAGCGAGGGAGACAGAATCTGAAGCAGGCTGCAGGCTCTGAGCTGTCAGCACTGAGCCCGATGAGGGGCTCGAACCCAGGAACCGTGAGATCATGACCTGAGCCGAAGTCAGACGCTTAACTGAGCCACTCAGGTGCCTCTCACTGTGCTTTTGATTTGCATTTCCCTAATGATTAGTGATGAGTATCTTTTCATGTGCTTGTTGGCCATTTGTATATTGTCTTTAGGAAAATGTCTCTTTAAGTCCTTTGCTTATTTAAAAACTGGGTTCTTTGCCTTTTTGTTATAGAGTTATAAAAGTTCTTTATATATTCTGGATACTAGACCTTTTCAGATATATGGTTTGCAAATATTTTCTACTGTTCTGTGAGTTATCTTTTCATTTTCTTGATGGTGTTCTTTGATGTACAAAAGTTTTACATTTTGATGAAGGCCAATTTATCTAATTTTTTTTTGTTTATGCTTTTGATGTTATATGGAATTTAAGATTTTGTCACCTGGACAAGGTTAATGTATAGGGAGAGAAAGGGATCTGAGGGGAAAGGGAACAGGGATTCCTTGAGGTCTTGATCTCCAGTTCAACCAGAAGATCTGAGCATTTATCTGGTTTTTATGATGTTCTCCAGCTTATATATATGTGTGTATATATATATATATATATATATATTCAATAAATAAGAATATCTATATTGAATATATATATGTTCAATAGATTAGAAAATATATATTGAATATATATATGTTCAATAGATTAGAACCACTAGGTTGTGCTGCTCAAATTTTAACTATTTTTTTTTAATTTTTTTTTTCAACGTTTATTTATTTTTGGGACAGAGAGAGACAGAGCATGAACGGGCGAGGGGCAGAGAGAGAGGGAGACACAGAATCGGAAACAGGCTCCAGGCTCTGAGCCATCAGCCCAGAGCCCGACGCGGGGCTCGAACTCACGGACCGCGAGATTGTGACCTGGCTGAAGTCGGACGCTTAACCGACTGCGCCACCCAGGCGCCCCTCAAATTTTAACTATTGAATTTTAACCATTGAATTCTAGTGTGAAACCTCAGTATGCCAGGTTGTTCTGAAAACTAGTCCTAAATGGTATATGCAGTAATTAGAACATAATGTTTTCTGGTTTCAATTAAATTTCATTTGTAATAAAAAAGCATACATTTTTGGAAACGCATGCAATGTTTCTTGCAAAATGCTCCATTTACCACTCACTTTTGGAAAGTCAGGATTTGGGCCAAATCCAAACCCATTGTTTACCTGGTGGAACCTCACCCTCACTGAAGTAATATTCCATGGAAAAGATAGCCAAGTTTATGCATACCAGCTTTGGCACCAGGTGCTGCACTTGCCTGACGTCAAACAGCAGGTGAGAGTTTGAACCCAGGGGTTTCTCATATCAAATCTAAGACTCTGTCCCCTAGGCCATGCTTTCAAAGTACAGTCAGATGAATCATCTATTGGTCTTTCTTGACTGGCACTACTATTACTACTAGCTGCCCTTATTTTTGGAAGCTTTCCATATGCCAGGCATTGTGCTGAAAATCCTTACATCTGATCTTTCCAACAACCCAGCGAGTGTTCCATAATTATCCTCGTTTGACTACTGAAGAAGCTGAACTGAGGTTAAATAACTTGTTCACCAAGGTCACACAGTGGTAAGTGTCAGAGCTAGAACTTAACCCAGATCTGACTCCAAAGCCCCTATTCAGAACCACCAAGCGAAACTATTATTTTAAAGATGACCAGGTACTGATGGGAATGCAAGCTGGTGCAGCCACTCTGGAAAACAGTATGGAGGTTCCTCAAAAAACTAAAAATAGAACTACCCTACACCCAGCAATTGTACTACTAGGCATTTATCCAAGGGATACAGGTGTGCTGTTTTGAAGGGACACATGCACCCCAATGTTTATAGCAGCACTATCAACAATAGCCAAAGTATGGAAAGAGCCCAAATGTCCATCGATGGATGAATGGATAAAGAAGATGTGGTATATCTATACAATGGAGTATTACTCGACAATCAAAAAGAATGAAATCTTGCCATTTGCAATTACATGGATGGAACTGGAGGGTATTATGCTAAGTGAAATTAGTCAGAGAAAGACAAAAATTGTATGACTTCACTCATATGAGGACTTTAAGAGACAAACCAGATGAACATAAGGGAAGGGAACAAAAATAATATAAAAACAGGGAGGGGACAAAACAGAAGAGACTCACAAATATGGAGAACAAACTGAGGGCTACAGGAAGGGTTGTGGAAGGGGGGATGGGCTAAATGGGTAAGGGGCAGTAAGGAATCTACTCCTGAAATCATTGTTGCACTATATGCTAACTAATTTGGATGTAAATTTAAAAAAATAAAAAATAAAACAAGTTAAAAAAAAAAAAAAAAAAAAGACTACCGGGTACTGAAAATTGACCTCGGCCTGAGTCCTCCCAGGTGAGCAGCAAGCGGTTTCCCCAGCGCAGGCGCAGACCCCGCCCACCGCCCCTGCCTTTCGTCCCCTCCTCCTCAAAGTGCGCAGGCGCTCTCCTCGGAGGTTGTATGGTGAAGTCAACGCGGAGGCGGTGCGGGCGTCGCGGCGGGGCTGTGGGCAGGCTTCGGCGCGCTAATGCGCTTGCGCGGGTCTAGATCCTCGGCCCTTTGGGGAGCGTGGAGATGGCGGCGGTTGGGGGACGTTCGCCGGAGCCGGCGGCTTCAGAACAGCCGGCGGAGCTCCCTGCATCGGTGCGGGCGAGCATAGAGCGGAAGCGGCAGCGGGCGCTGATGCTGCGCCAGGCCCGGCTGGCCGCCCGGCCCTACCCGGCGACGGCGGCTGCGGCTACCGGAGGTTTGGGCCCTGGCGGCGCTGCCCCTTCCCTCTGGCGGGCCGGGTACCAAGTCCTGGGCGTGGCGTCGGCTGCCCCCTTGTCTGTGCTCCTGTCCTCCCGCAGTCCCGGGAGTCCGCCCGGCGGGCCGTGTCAAAGCGGGCTGTGAGAGACCGCCGGCGGGTCCGTGCTGGACCCCGGGCTTTCCTCACTGCACCTGGGCGGCCCAGCTGCCGTCTTTAGCTTGGGGATGCGGCCGCTCTCGCCGTCGGGAGGTACCAGCCAGTGTCGGTGGGCGCCTCAGCTTTCCCTTTCTGCTCTCTTCCTGCTGTGCCTCTAGCAGTCCCAGCGGTAGTCCTCGTATTTAGACTTGTAACCCATTGCAGGAATAATTCTGCACCGTTCCCGAATTCATCAACTCAACAAAGGGCGATTGAGTGCATATTCTGGACCCGGCACCGTGCTTGCTACGTGCTGGGGCACCAAGAGAGGTGGTGAACTCCTGCCTTCGTGGGGCTCTCAAGAGTAGCGCTTGTTGTGCTTCACACCTTTCAAGTTAGCTAATTTGATTCTGTTAACTTGGAAAATAATTAGGGCAGGGTTTGGTACTGGTATTTTACTGAGGTGGTAACTGAGGACCAGGAAAGGAAAGGGATCTGCTGGGGTTCATAGGATCAAGTCCAACAGGTTAATCGGGACTAGAATTGAGGTTATATGATACCGGGTTCAGGGCCTTTCCTTGCCACCGACTGCCTCTTCTATGCAGGCATCTCTCAATTTTAAGAAGAAAGGCTGTTATTATGTCTAAATGTTATCTTCCCCCCTTTCTTAGGGCAGCCCTTAACTGCGTGTCTGTAATCTATGTATGTACGTTGCTGTGGTGTAATTTTCCACTGGAGCCAAGTAATAATCATCCCTAGGGATTGAAAATATAGTTTGGTTGACATGCACTTCTTTAGGACCACCTCTGTAACACGAAATACACATGTTCCTAAAGCCACGTCCCATACTGTATGAGTAGGTGAGCACATGTAGAGCCCTTTTCATCAGCCAGAAGTAAGGAAGAACGCCAAGAGTCTGGGGCTGGCAGCATGTCTTTATATTTATACTGACCCTGAATCTGCAAATTCCAGCCACTTTTAATGGTTCTGGTCTCATCCTTTCTGTTTTCTAGTACTTTTTTTAATTAGTTTCTCAACTTGAGACGTTCTGGAGTCGGGACAAAAAGTTGTGCATTTGCGTTAATATTTGTGATTTTGTAAAGGTTTGTAGATCTGTACTAAATGGCTGTGGAACCCGGGTGTGTAATAGAACAATAAGCTGGTATAAAACTTTTGGTCATGGAAAGCAAGGTAGAATGAATATTCTGTAAGGTTTCCCAGGCACTGACCCAAGAACTGAACTGTGCTGCAACGTGGTATACAACCCGTTGTGCTTCAAGAGTTAGGTTTGGTGCTGAGATTTTTTATTTTTGCAGTACTTTTATTTCAGTGTACTGTACAATTTTCATTTTCCGACTGAGCTGTGACATAGGCCATGAAAAAGACTACTCCAGCTGGAGTAGTCAGGACCATCTCTTGAGCAGGTGCTCAGTCATGCCAAGACAAAGCCCAATTTCTCCTCTGCCCCACCTTGCTGTTTCCTCAGACCTTTAGCACCACATTCTACGCAAGTTCTTCTCCGTCTTTTTCATGGCATATGTCATAGATCAGTCTTTATCCACAGATGATGTGATTATGTATGTAGAATATACAGACTGTTTTACTCCTTTCCAACCTTTATGCCTGTTTTATTTTATCATCTTCTGCTAGCTGGGCCCTTCAGTATAAAGTTGAGTAGAAGTGTTAATAGTGGACATCCTTGTCTTGTTTGATATCTATTAAATTTAAAGAAAGTTCCTGTTTATGCACAAGGGAACTTAAGGGCTTACCTAGTTAAATCATTGACCACTTTTACTTACTTTTTATAGGCGTGGCTAATGTAAAAGCAGCCCCAAAGATCACCGACACAGGAGGAGGCTTCATTCTAGAAGAGGAAGAAGAGGAACAGTGTACAATTGGAAAAGTTGTCCATCAACCAGGTAAAGTGTATTTCCAGAAAGTTGGTATCTAGATTGGTCATTTTGAGTTACATGCATAATTCTTTGCAAACTGATGTTAAATAATACCTTCTTATAATCAGTGAGCAGGTTAGCTTTATAAGAGTGACAAAGTTTGGCAGTTTTGCTGGTAGATTAAAAATTAAACAGATTTAGCAATGATTAATTTAACTTGGGGTTTGTATACTTAGGTTTGTTTTATGATAGGCCGGGATAGCCAATATATTCACTGGTCGAATACTCAGTTATCTAGATAGGCTGAAATAGGGGGCTAGAACCCAAGAGATACAATTTAGGACATTCTTTCTTTTGTTTGTTTGAAGGAAAAAAAATGGGATATGTATCTGTATATATTTATCTTGGTGAGGCTTAAAAAACCCATTCTAGGGGCACCTGTGTGGCTCAGTTGGTTAAGTGTCCAACTTTGGCTGAGGTCATGATTTTATGATTCATGAATTTGAGCCTTGCATCAGGCTCTCTGCTGTCAGGGCAGAACCTGCTTTGGATCCTCCGTCTCCCTCTCTCTGCCCCTCTCCCGCTGGTTCTCTCTTTCTCTCTACCAAAATAAATAAATAGACTTAAAAAAAATGCATTCTAGTTTTAGCTGTGGCAACAGAAATGTTATGTATTCACCAAGATGGGTAATAGTCTTGTCCTATTCTATGTGTGCCTAAACTTGTTTCAGAAGCTGAGACTTGAAGGATTAAAATATTTGTTCAGTTTGGGTGCCATATTTAAGAGGGATGTTGACACGTGTATAGTGTCCAAAACAGGGGGCTCAAAACAGAAGTCTTCAAATTGACACGTGAGGAACAGTTGTCAAACTGGTTAGGTTTAACTTAGGAACACTTCTAACTGCCTGCAAATGCAAGAAGTGCCCCGTTGTGGAAGAGAGCTCACACTGTGATTTGCTTTGGAGGGCAGAACTTGGAACAGTGGGTGACGATTACAGTATGGTGAGAGAGTATAATGAAGGAGTGCCTTACATATACTTAGCACTTTGCACTTACAGAATGTTGGCACATAGAGCATGTGAGCCTTATGGTGACTCTGTGAAATGGAAAAACTTTCTAACTATGTAAATTGCTGCCTCTAAATAGCAAAGCGTTGGAGGGGTTCAGAGATTAAAAGACCACCTGACCAGGATGTTTTAGAAAAGCCCTGTATGAGGAGGGAAGGCATTGAATGAAAGATCTTGAAAGTCTCTATGCTTTTATGGATATGAAGACTCATTGTAACTTTTTTCTGTAGATTTTGGAATCAACTGTGAGCTGTAAAGCCTATGCTTTTATTTAACAGATCACACAACAAATATTTATTGATAACCTATTGTAGTGCCTTCCTGCTTAACTAAGGTATGCATGTGGCATTGCTTGGTATGCTGCTGCTTGTAATAAGAACTTTGGTAAGGAATCTGTGGAAATTAGGGAAAGTGTGTGTTGGTTTGCAAACTGGTCTGGTGCACAGACGGCAAGAGAGACCAAAGAAAGAGACTGCTCCAGATTGGTAAGTGGCAGTGTTAATTAGCAAGGGAACTTATAAGGCTTGTCTTGGGTGGCTGCAAGACAAGCAGATCTCTGCACCCACCTGCCAAATCTTAACAGTTTATATAGAGGCCTTAACTGGGTTCAGTCACATATTCAGGTCAGGTGGCCTCAGTGACGCTTACTCTCCCAAGGCTTTGTCCTTGGAACAGCTCCCACTGTGGGATTGATGGGCAGAATATGCATTCCAAGAACAGGGTAGGGAGTGAGGAGTCTCTAATTGCCCAGGTCTGGCTCATGGGTCAGCTGGCCATCATGTCTTCTCTGTTACTTCCTTCAATAGTGTCTCCTTTGGGAGGCCAATTAGAAAAGGCCCTCATTCTCTGGGCTTAGTTTGGGCCAAGGTTCATGGCTTAAAAAGTGGTCATGGGCTGCATTTTGGCCCCTGTTTGCCCCCTTGGCCAGATGCCTTTGCACAAGGGGGCTGGCACAACTTGATGTGGCTGACCTGGGTGGGTAGAAGAAAACAGGGAGAATGATTAATATTTTCTATCACGTTTTCTTTGTTAATTTTAAAGACCTTCAGCATAGCTGAGAAAATCAAAATTATTTGAGTCATTTGCCTATAAAGCAAAGCCTGTCAAATGCTTTTATAATCTAGAACAGAGGTTCGTCAGAATAACCAAGAAGATGATAGGGGAAAGTGGGGGTGAAGGGGATCTAAAGGTACAGACTTTTAGTTACAGAATAAGTCATGAAGATGTAATGTACAGCATAGCAACTAGTTAATAGTACTGTACTGCACATTTAAAAGTTGCTAGGAGACTAGATCTTAAAGGTTCTCATAAGAGAAATTTTTGTAACTATGGCAACAGATGTTAACTAGACTTATTGTGATAATTTCACAATATATGTATAAATATTGAATCATTATGTTGGACATGTGAAACTCATACAATATAGCACTTACACCTCAAAAAGATATGTGTGTGTTGGGGGGGGGGTTGTATACACACATGTGCATGTGTTAGCTCTGTCCACAGAAAAGGACTTGAAGTGAAGATAGCCCAGTAGCAATGAGCATACCTGGTGTCCAGATCTTAGATTCCGATACTGTTCCCCCACTAACAGGAACTAGGGCCCTTCAGAGAAATAGCTGATTCTAGGGTTGGGGCAGGATGGCTACCAGGTGAGTTTGGGGCATTTTGTAATGCCAGTAATATATAAGTATTCAAAAAGTAATAGAGGGACAGGGACATAAGAGCCAGCTTGAAGGGGCTCCTGCTGGCCACATCTGAGATAAATTGAGCACCAAAGTAATTAAGGACACTAATAAATTATATACCATTGGAAAATACAGGAATCCATGAGTCTATATCAATAATAAATACATGAATAAATGAATGGCCAGTGGAGAAGGATCTTGCATACAGTTGACTGCCAGTTTCCACATGGCAGATTTAAAGGGATTGATGGAATTGAAAAATCATTATGTAATTTAAAACTTTTCATTATAAAGAGTTTTTAAAATTAGGAAAATATCTGCACCTTTTATGGCTTTTGATTAGTAATGCTATGCAGTAGCCTCCTAATTGGTATTTCTGACTGCAGTTTATCTCCATTCTAACACGTTCTGTAATCAGTTTTTTGAAGATATCATTTTGACTATATTTTAGCTTTTCCTTTTGTCTATAGCTATGTCCCTCTAATGTTTTACAAGGAAGAGTGATATTTTTGTTGGAGTTTGGAGATTAGTGGAATTGAGGGATGGTAGAATATTAACTGACCTTGTGGTGTTGGGAGTAGGTAAGGGAAGGCAGTGGTAGGAATATATTGAACAAATTGTGAACAAATGACAACAAATGATAACTCTTCCTATTGGGAGTGGTGGTGGTTCTTAGAGCTGGGGCTTGGCAGTAGCAGTCATCCTGAAGAGAACCAATTGTATAGGATAAAGATCCCTAGCTAGGTGTTTGAAGTCCTTAAAAAAACTGAGCTTTACCTAGTGTAGTTTCTGTGCTGGGAATTGAGGGTAGATAGCCAAATATAATCTTTACCCTCAAGTTTACAGTATTGTGGTTGAGATCAATGCATTTGCTCTGTTCATGGTGGTGTTGGGGGCCGGGTGGAATGGAGGGAGAGAAAAAGTTTCCCATTTGAAAGTGAATCCTGTGTTGTCTCTTCTAGTGTTAACTTGCTCTTTGCTGCTTTCCCCATGTTATGTGTTAGTGCCCATCTTCCTGTCTAAGCAGCTCCCTCCCCTCCCTTCGACTCTGGGACTAACCTTTCTCTCAGAAGTATGGTGGTAGGCCAGATAGGGTCCCCACAGATGTCCACCGTCTAATCACCCTGGAACCCATGATATGTTACCTTCTGTATCAAAAAGGAATTTGCAGATATTATTAAGGTTAATGACCTTGAGATGTGGGAGATTATTCTCTATTATCCAGGTGGGCCCGGTATACTCACAGAGATACTTAAAAGTAAAAGACAGGAGAGAGTCACAGGGAGATGTGATTATGGAAGAAGCCAGAGTGGTGTGAGAAACTGCTACTTCCAGCTTTGAAGATGGAGGAAGGAAGTCATGGGTCAAGGAAGGCAGGCAGCTTCTAGAAGCTGGAAATGGCAGGTAATAGATTGTCCCCTAAAACTTCCGGAAAGGAATGCAGCCCTGCATACACCTTGACTTTAGCCCACTGAGACCTGTGTCAGACCCACAAACTTCAGATCTGTAACATAATAAACTTGTGTTGTTTTCAGTCAGTAAATTTGTGGTAATTTGTTACAAGCAGCAATATGAAACTGATACAAGTACCTCACACATAGGTTTTGTGTTCAAAAATACTTGATGAATTGATAGTTTTTTCCTTAAAATTTTAATGTAAGTATAAGATTACCTAATCATGTTTTGTCTTTTAGGTAAATGTATTTGCATCAGTTATAAAGTACATACTGATAAATTTAAGATAGGGGAAAATCTATTGTTCTGTTATAAAAAAGGACACTTAAAGAATTAACCTTCCTTTCTTTAGGACCTGTTATGGAATTTGATTATGCGATATGTGAAGAATGTGGTAAAGAATTTATGGATTCTTACCTTATGAACCACTTTGATTTGGCAACTTGTGACAACTGCAGGTACTTACTTCAGACAGTGTTCTCAGTTGCTAAAATTTAATGTTTGCATGCAGCTTTAGGGCAAATCAATAATTAGAGCCATTTGGCTTTAATATTTTCTTAGTAATTATGATTTTTGTTTTGGGTGTTTCCTAAAATTTCTGTGACTTCCATCTTGCTAAAGAAATACGGAAGCCCTTTCTTGTGAAAGTTATGATGTGTCGCATAAACAGGAAGGATGGCCCTGATTCAGCCATAAATATGTCCTCTCCTTTCTGTGGGCCTGGTGGGTCTTTACCATCTCTCAGTAGCAGGTTCCTAACCTCTCTCTTCCCCCAGCTGCTAAGGGTCCCCTGTGCTTACCCCAGTGTGTGTAGACATACTGGTCAGAGGACTGGGGCCTTCAGTGAGAGGAAGGGAGTGAAGCGTCTCCATCCACTCCCCTGGCACTCTCAGAGCACCCCCTTCCATGCATGCTTTACTCTCCTGAATGGGCAGGGGGAGAAGAGATGAGGAAAACTCACATTCTTCTCTCATCCTTTTTCTTCTTTTCCTAGCTGCTGTCCTCTTCTTCTGTCACCCCAGGATAATCCTTCTCATTCCACATGGTTTTGTCCCTGCTGTTTACCCCAGCCGCATCCTGTGTTGGTGTCTGTCATGCCTTAAGACCCTACCTTGGAGTCTTACTTAGCCCTCTTATCTGTTCCCTGGTCCCACTTCTTGGACCTGCTGCCCTAGACCTTTTGCTCACCTGCCTGGAGGACTTGCCCTTTCTGAGTCCCTGCTGCAGCCATTAGGAGTCATCCCCATTGACTTGTTGCTGTGTAGGATCTTGAGAAGATAGAATCCTGAGAAGATAGAGATGTTTCTGGTCTTGTGATTGGATCTGTGACTGGAAATGTTTGGCTCCTGTTGGAATTACAAACAATATAAAGTCTCTTCCCATTGACACACAGTGGTTAAGGTCCACGGTATTGTCACTCTTTAAAGTACGGATAGCTTTTGGGAACAAAATTACCACGCATAATCTTATTTCCATGAGAAATTGATGTATCACTTTAAAGAAAGTTGTGGAAAGTAGTCTGGAAAAAAGATATTTTTTTTTTTTAATTTTTTTTTTTTCAACGTTTTTATTTATTTTTGGGACAGAGAGAGACAGAGCATGAACGGGGGAGGGGCAGAGAGAGAGGGAGACACAGAATCGGAAACAGGCTCCAGGCTCTGAGCCATCAGCCCAGAGCCCGACGCGGGGCTCGAACTCACGGACCGCGAGATCGTGACCTGGCTGAAGTTGGACGCTTAACCGACTGCGCCACCCAGCCGCCCCTGGAAAAAAGATATTTTTAAACTTCAAAGTAATTAGGAACACAGCCCTCCATTCTGTTTCCTTTCAAAATTTTTGAAGATTTTAATTTTAGTACAGTGTTGTTTACCTGTCACCTCCTTTAGCTTAAACTTCCAAATTATTTAGCTTTCATAAAGTTATTTCTAATGTTGAGTCTCCCCTACCTGATCTGTACCTCATTTCATTGAAGGCCAGTTTTATTTACCGTATCTCTGCTTATCCACTGTTTATTCCAAATCCATTTGGCTCTGTTGTTCATTCCATATCCTCACTCAGTTTATCCCCTTACCCCCCTCACCCACTTCTACCTCAGCTGAGGCCACCATCAGCCCTTGCCTGGAGCACCGCACTGGTGGTCTTCTAACTGGCCTGTGTCCCCCACTTTGCACCATTGGCCTCTTCTATGTAGATGTTTTAGTTAGAACTTGTCAACGGTTCTTAATCCATCTGGAATAGAATGGTCTCACCGCTGCTTACAGGGCCTCTGCCTGTCTTTAACTTGATCTCCCATCGTTCCTCACCTTTAAGCCTTCTGGTCACACCGGCTCATTGCAAAGCACATTCCTGCCCTAGAGCTTCTGTTCTCTCTGGTTAGGATGTTCTTTCTCCAGCTTTTCAAATAGGATGTTCTCTTTTTATTTTTTTTAATGTTTGTTTATTTTTTGGGAGAGAAGGAGGGGGAGAGACACACACACAGAATCTGAAGCAGGCTCCAAGCTCTGAGCTGTCAGCACAGAGCCCGACACGGGGCTTGAACTCAGGAGCCATGAGATTATGACCTGAGCCGAAGTCGGACACTTTAACTGAGCCACCCAGGCACCCCTTGATGTTCTCTAACTTTTTAAGGGCCCTCCTCAAATGCCCTCTCATCAGTGGCCTTCTTTGATTACCCAGTCTACCAGAAAATTTCTTTTCCCTTGCCATGCTTTATGTTCCTTTATAGCACTTTTATCTGTCATGATGTTTGCTTATTGATTGTCTTCTCCTAACCAGAATGGGAGCTTCATGAAAAAAAGGCTTTGTTTTCTTCTTCTTTGCTGTATTCCTAGTACCTGTACCTAGTACCTTCCATGTATCTGGCATGTATGTGGAGAAAAAATAAATGAGAAGAACTATGTAATTGACTGTGTCTCCATTTTTACCTTGGCTTTGAAAAAGCTCAAAGCCAACTGGAAACTGAACTGTGTTGGGACAGTTGGACCTTGCATATTTATATTCCTTATAGCTCACTCATCCTGACTTTGTGCTTTGATTTATATTTTCTTACTCATTGAGTCTTAGTTCTCCATTATATTTACTGTACTCATATTAAGAGATTTCAAATCCATTGTGGAAAAGAGGGACTTTAAGTAGAAAAGAAATTCTTAGAGTGTTAAATGACCTGGATCTATGGCTAATATAATCTAGCTTCTCCAAATAAGTATTTTTCTGTTAGAATTTTTACGCTGCTAACTTGACTGTGAGAGTCCAAGGAAAAACTTTTATGTTTAGGCATGCATGCCCCTAGGTTGTTGGACTATTTGAAAACTTAGTTTATTTAAAGTAGCTAACTTAGTACTGGACTTCATTTGTTTTCAGAGATGCTGATGATAAACACAAGCTCATAACTAAAACAGAAGCCAAACAAGAATACCTTCTGAAAGACTGTGATTTAGAAAAAAGAGAACCAGCTCTTAAATTCATTGTGAAGAAGAATCCTCATCATTCACAATGGGGTGATATGAAACTCTACTTAAAATTGCAGGTCTCTGATAAGTTATACTCATGCTAAACCCTCGATCAGGTGAAGTTTTAACAATAAATTAGTGATAATTAGTTTAGTTTTTGCTTACAGTTAAAAAGATCCTTTTCCTTTTGTTGTTTTGCTTACAAGTTGCGGTCATATGTGATGACATTTAATAACATTTTACTTTTTGGAGTGGTACTTTGGGCAAATATATTACTATGGAGTAATGTTACTAGTGCAATTAGGGAACTAAAAAACTTGGGAGTTAAGGGTTAGGCTCCATTTCCCTACACACCCACCCTCCAATGAAATTCTTAAAAAGTTTCAGGAATTTCACAAATGCCTAAGATGTAACTCCACTTGGGAAATAATCATCTGGAACCCTGTCAAGTGTCCAAGTAACTCTACTGTGTCTCACAGTGGATCTTCTCAATTCCTCATGTGGTGGTGATGGTGGTATAGGTGTGCAGAGATAGTTACCCACACCCATAAGGAGTCACTAGCAGCCTCCTGTATCTATCCCACAATGGTACAGAGGTTATATTTTTGTGCCAGTATATAAAAAAATACGGGGAGGCATTGCTTTAGAGCAGTTTGATTGGAAAATACTAGAAAATCCTAGTATCTCCAAATAAAATTAAGAAGCTGCATTGTAGGGGTGCCTGGCTGACTCAGTCAGTAGTACATGCAACTCTTGATCTCAGGGCGTGAGTTGCTTCATGTTGGTGTGGAGCCTACTTAAAGATTAAAATAAATAAATAAATAAATAAATAAATAAATAAATAAATAGTAAAACCAACCATTTATTGAATTTTATTAAACCTAAGACACTGTTGATTAGAAGATTCACTATTATTTTATGTACCATTAACAATTAAAAAATGCCAACCCAATGCTTTCTCATTACTTGAGGCTTTTATTTTACACTTACTGAAATAGTGCCATCAGAATTAGTATAGTTTATTTTATTTTATTTTTTTGCTATACGTCATGCTTGTGCATACATAAATAGGAGAATGTAAGTACGGTTAAGATATTCCTAAACTTCTTTGCATTCAGAGTCCAGTTCTTCTGAATTGCCTTTTGACTCAGTTGTTAAAGTACCAGAAAGCAGATTGCTGCTGCAGCATCTTCAGGGGTATTAAATTGTGGAAAATGTGATGCTTTAGAATTTAGGAAATGCCAGTATATCCCTTTATTATGTTAAGAGGAAATTTGAGCTTGGCTACCTTGATTGATATTTTGGTCCCCTTAACATTATTGTGAGAGAGAGCCTAAGCATAATTCTTAGTATGTATGTGAGTCTCCTAAATGTAAATAAATATTATAAAGAGTAAAGATATTATAATGCAAAGTTTTTAAACAAGAATAAAGGCTTTTAGGTCATTCAGGTACCAAAGTTTAAAAAGAAGTTGATACTCTAAAGATCAGAAATCAGTCAAGTGGATGGAAACCGTAATGAACTGAAGAGGAGGAAAGGAGTAGTTATGGGTTCTCAGTGGTAGGAGGGTTTTTGGAGGTGACCTCATACTGAGATGGCTGTGGCTAAGTTTTTTGGTGAGTGTGACAAAACTTATCAGATGCACCAACTACTTGTACTTCTGTGAATTTATGTGAAAACAGTGTATCCGAGAAATAATTATAGTCAGAGGACAGCTTTTCTATTTATAGTCTAATTAAGCATACATTTATTGAGGGTTTTATAGGCTTAAATAGAAGTATTATTGAGTTTCTAAGCACTAATTTTTAAAAAATTATTTATTTTTAAATTTACATCCAAGTTAGCATATGGTGCAACAATGATTGCAGGAGTAGATTCCTTAATGACCCTTACCCATTTAGCCCATCCCCCCTCCCACAACCCCTCCAACAACCTTCTGTTCTCTGTATTTAAGAGTCTCTTATGTTTTGTCTCCCTCCCTGTTTTTATATTATTTTTGCTTCTTTTCCCTTATGTTCATCTGGTTTGTCTCTTAAAGTCCTCATATGAGTGAAGTCATATAATATTTGTCTTTCTCTGATTGACTAATTTCGCTTAGCATAATACCTTCCAGTTCCATCCACGTAGTTGCAAATGGCAAGATTTCATTCTTTTTGATTGCCGAGTAATACTCCATTGTGTGTGTGTGTGTGTGTGTATATATATATATATATATATATATATATATATACCACATCTTCTTTATCCATTCATCCATCGATGGATATTTGGGCTCTTTCCCTACTTTAGCTATTATTGATAGCACTGCTATAAACATTGGGGTGCATGTGCCCCTTTGAAACATCATACCTGTATCCCTTGGGTAAATACCTAGTAGTACAATTGCTGGGTTGTAGGGTAGTTCTATTTTTAATTTTTTGAGGAACCTCCATACTGTTTTCCAGGGTGACTGCACCAGTTTGCATTCCCACCAGCAATCTAAGTGCTATTTTTTTAAAGTTTATTTATTTTGAGAGAGTGCACTCGAGGAGGGGAGGGGCAGAGAGAGAGGGAGAATCCCAAATAGGCTCCACACTGTCAGTGCAGAGCCCAACATGGGGCTCAATGTCATGAACAGTGACATCATGACCTAAGCTGAAATCAAGAATGGGACACTTAACCGACTGAGCCACCCAGGCACCCGTCTAAGCACTATTTAATCTCTTAAAAAATTTTCAAATACTTACAAAATTGCCTTTGAGTGAGATCATGTTTTGGTGCTCACGGATTTAATCATTAAAACTTTATAATACTTAACAACTCTGAATGACAGCTTATTTAAATATGGATTCTGTGTTGTAGATTGTGAAGCGGTCTCTTGAAGTTTGGGGCAGTCAGGAAGCATTAGAAGAAGCAAAGGAAGTTCGACAAGAAAACCGAGAAAAAATGAGACAGAAAAAGTTTGATAAGAAAGTAAAAGGTAAGTGGCTACATTTATCTCATGAAGGATCGTGTTTTACTGACTTGCAAAAAGACTTTAGCTAAGTTCTTCTTGTTTAAAGATCTGTCACCAGTAGATTGGTATGTTTTTTCATAGATTAAAGAAAAAAAGACTTAAAGTTTGCCCCCAGTAGGTGTTTGAGGCTCTCGGTGCAAACCTCACAGTACTGCAGTTCTAAAAAGCACGTAAGTCCTCCTCTTAAAGTGAATTATGTTTTTATGTAGGAATAGTGGGAGGATCAGGGATATCTCCCTGGTCAAGGATATGATATCAGTTCAGTCTTAATTAAATATGACTAACAGGGTTATAAACATCAAGGATATCCACCAGCAAACTTCTCTAATTGCTTAAAATGAAAAAATTCTGCCTCGGTGTTAGTCATCTAATTTAGTAGCTAGAAAGAGCCTTCTCGCGTCAGTGGGTCTAATCCTTTTTTGTTTATATGTGAGTAAAAGACCTAGAAAGGTAGAGTGACTTGTTAACTAGATCATTATTAGCGAGGTGGGACTGGAACCAGGCTTTCCTAACTGAAAGTCTGCATTGGTACATTCATTCCTCTGTCCAGACATCTGTCTATCCATTCCTTTGTCCATCTATCTCCGTATTTGTTTGTCCATCCATCCAGTTACGCATATGTGTGTAAGTCTGTCGTCATCCATCTGTCCGTCAGTGCATCCAGGAATTAGTGTCAACTATGTTCCAGGTACTGTGCTGACATAAATGCTGGAGTCAGAGTTGGTCAGAAGAGAAAGGCCAGTAAACTTAATATCATATTGGAGCATGATAAGTACTGTGATAGTGGTGAGCACAGGGTGCTCCCGGAGCACTAGGAGCATTGTTTGCCGTATCGCAGAATCCCTAGAAAGAGTCTTTGCACAGTAGGCATAAATGTTCCTTATACAGTAATTGTCGAGTCCCAGTGTGGTGTCAGGTGTATATAGATAGCACGTATCCTATGTATTTACAGGGCTCTGCATATACTGAATTGATCCATTTAAAATGAGGGTCTTAGCCATAATAAATACTTTTGTATGTATTTAGGATTTAGAAGAGGTTTTGGAAGATAGTTCAGATGTCTTAAAAAAGAACAAAAAATTTTTGAATATAAGCCTGCCTTGTTTCTTCGTGAGGATATGTTTTCCTCTCTTTTCATCATAAGATTAATTCATGTGCAGTGCAGAAAAGTTAGGAAACTGCAAAGAACTTGTATTCTAATTCCCAGAGACCATCAGTAGTGATGTTTTAATGTCTGGTTTTTTAGTTCTTTTCAGTGCATAGACCCTTTAAAATTATTTCTTATAAAAATGGAATTTTATGAAGCTAATTAAAACAACCTCTTAACATCCCTATTTATATTTTTATGTAAATTAGTTACTTAAAATACCAGCTCCTGAATCAGAGGGTAAGCACACTTTTATGACTTTGTTAGAAGTTTCCTGTTGCAAACTGTGCCATATAAAAGCATTTCATTGAAGAATCTTCCCCAAATTAGCCACTGCTGTACCAAGCCATTGAAAATACCTGCAAGAATCAACTGAGAGGCTTTGGAAAGACCTTTAAATTTGGTCCTTTTCATCTTTTATTAGGTTATGCTCTACCTCACGCTTTACTCTAGCCCTTCCTTCTTCCTGCGTCAAGGAGAGCCCTGAAGGGTACAGTAACAGAGGGCTTCTTACTGGGTTTGAAAGAGGAGGGCAGAGTTACAGACTAGTTACACATCAGCCTGGGGTTTTTACTACAGCTACCCTGAATCAGTCACCTCAACTCTTCCTTCTCTACTGCCTCTTTAAGCAACTTTCCTGGTGGTGTTTTGGTACAGACAGTAATATATGGATAAAGGAGATAGAAACTTAGACCTGCAGAGTGATCAAATACTTTTAAAAGGAGGGCTATCTGTAGTTTTTATTGAGATACTATTTCCTGTAGTTTGGTCAAGATGTCTTCTTCTAAAGGTGGCTAAATTTCTCTAATTTGACCAACAATAAAAGATGATGGCATCTGTTTTATGCTTTTTGCTATAAAAATTAAGATAATCCTGTAGATCAACTATTAGTTTGAATAGAACAGTTCTTTTGAGATTTACATAATTTTCATAGGTATTAAATCACCAGATAAAACTGGATTTTCCTCTTCCTTGAAGAGTTCGAATTTTCCCTGAATTTTTTCTTGGACCTCTTAAGACTGGTTTCTTTAATTCAGTTCATTTCCTGTCTGGATGAAGCATGCCTTTTTGAGGAAATTTTTTCTGAGTGGTTACCGAAGTGGTAGAGTTTCCAAGTCCCTATAAATCTTAGACTGTTTTTCTGTTTCCTTTGCATTTGAAAACCTGAGTTCTCTCTCAACTATATAAGCATTACTCCCTGTCTTCTGGTGTTTAATGTGCAGAGGTCAGCGTGATACCCTCTTTAATTATGGCTTCTTCTTGTTGGTTTACTTTAGAGGTTGGTGAATATGTTCCAGTCCTCCTGACTAGGCCACAAAGGGCTGAGAGTGGAGTAGACACTGTAGAGATTAGAAACAAGGACCTTACCATGCAGTTTGCTCAGAACAGAGAGGAATAAAAGCAAGTCTAAAAGTCTTTTAGTTGAAAAGAAATTGGAACCTGGTTCCTCTTGGTCTTCTGGTTTTGATCCACAAAGAAGCTGACACAAAGCTTACTTAATGTAAAGGTAAGAGATTACATTTACCTGCTTTTAGAATATGATCTACTTTAGCAGTTTGAGAAAGAATTGATCTTACTACAGAAGAAATTTAAGTATAAATAGCATAAAGTATTTACAAATACAGACAAAGTGAGAGACAAGAATTGTCAGCAAATTCACATTGGTATAGATCTCTCCAATCCAAGAAGGCATAAGTAGAAATGATGGCGTCACTGCTGCTCAGTTTAACTGGATTTCAGAAAATGCCCTGCGTGCTGGCTTTGCTCAGATGAGAACTTTCAGTTGGTGCAGATACACGGAACGTTCTGGGCTTGCATGCCTGTCCACAAATAAAGTGGAGAGGAGTGTAGCTTTAAAGAAAAGCCTTAAGTTTTCTCTTACCTAGTACTGGCAGAGGTTTAGAGGTACTTCTAAAAAATGGAAAGTGATTCTTCATTGTTTGTTACTATGCACTTTCCCCCCAAAAGAGGTGGGTAAGAAAAGCCCATTTGGGGGCTCTTTCTAAGTGAATGGAGATTTTACATCCCGGACCTGTGGTTATATGTATGACCATTTTCAGGCTTCTGTCAGCAGTTTGAAGGACACAACTCCGTGTTACTCTGCTTCAGTTTATGGAGGACAAGATAAGATCAAAGCTTCATGTTATTTTGACATTTCCTTGTGATTTTTTTCCCTGTAGTTTTAACAAGGAGCACCCTGAGTCAGAACTTCCTGCTGTCCCATCAAGTGTTCAGAAACTTTGGTCTCCTTCAGCTAGTTCTGTTGTGCGTGTTCCTCAAAAGCAGCATTGGGCCTCTTCGAATACATGCTGCCTCTTGTACAAAATTAAGATATTAAGCCAAATAAAATAAGTTTTAGAGTGGTATAAACTAAATTTTTCATTGAAACAAGGATTTAAGGGAAAACTTCTTTGGGTAAAAAGTATAAGCAGTCTCTGAAGATATCCATAGCAAGACACTTGTAAACGTCCGAGAGAGGTAGCCCACAGCTTTCTGTGCTGTGAGCTTCTAGGCAGGTGGGACTAGGAGGTTGTAACACGGAAACCCGCTGTGTTGTTCTGCAGCTCAGCTGGGCTTTCTGGGCTGTGTGGCACGTTTCCTCCTCCCCACCTGCAAGGTTTCCCTAGATCTCCCCAGGGCTAGTGAATCTTTCCCACTCTTGGAGGCTCTGACCTTTCTGCCTCCCTCTTCTCACTCAGCAGTAGGTGGTGACCTCTGCTTTCCAAAGTTTTAAGTTGCTTAAATGAAGTAACATAAACTTATTAATCTTTAATTAAAAACATTTTAATTTCACCAGATGTTGACATTTTGCCACATGTTTACACACACAAGCACACAGACACTGCTGAACCATTTAAGAGTTTTCTTGCAGACATTGTGGTTTTTAATATTTCAGCATGTTATCTCCTGTAAACAGTGACGTTCTGTGTAACTGAAAACAGTGTTACAGTAAGTTTAATATTCATAAAATGCTATTGTCTAGTATGTAATCTTTCCCCAGTTGTTCTAGTGTCTTTCACAGCGTTTTAGTTTTTGGAACAAAGGGGCGGTCAAGGGTGATGCCTGTGTGTACTCTTTTAGGTCCTCACCTGTTTTATCTTTCATGACATTGACATTTTTAAAGAGTCCGCCACCTGTTTTGCAGAATGTCCTTCTATTTAGATTTATTAGGAATAATTAGGAAGGAATGCTTCCTAGGTGATGTGTCCGAGTGTGTCACATCCGGGAGACACGCTAGACCAGTTCTCTAAGAGAGTGATACTCCATTTGATTGCGTGGTTAAGGCGGCATCTGCTAGATTTCCCCACTGTCAAGGTACCCTTTCCCCTTTGTAATTCGTAGGAAATCTTTGGGTTGGACTCTCCCATACTGCGGGAACACCCCATTCCTTAAGTCTCACTCAGGTTTTGGTACAACGGGGATGATTCTTGCCTGCGTTTGTTGTTACTAGGGTGGATATAAATGGTGATTTTCTATTTCTGTTATTCTTTCTGTAATTCTTATTTGGCTTCCTTTGGGAAGAAGACCTTTTTTTAGTATCAGTTGGCTTCATGGATTCTTACTTTCAAATCAGTGTTACAGTCCATAACTGATGCATTTTGAAGCTCAAATGGTCTCAAATTTGGCCTCTTCCAGCTAGCTCCTGACTTTTTAAGTTTCATTTTGGAATGGAGTTCAGACTTCCATAAAATTGCAAAGGTAAGTATAGTTAAGGACACCCACGTATCCTTTACCCAGATTGATAATATTGTTGGGGCGCCTGGGTGGCTCAGTCGGTTAAGTGTCTGACTTTAGCTCAGGTCATGATCTCACGGTTCGTGAGTTCGAGCCCTGCATCGGGGTCTGTGCTGATGGCTCAGAGCCTGGAGCCTGCTTCAGATTGTGTCTCCCTCTCTCTCTGCCCCTCCCCTGTTCACACTCTGTCTCTCTCAAAAATAAACAAACATAACAGACGCATTGTTAATGTGCCATCTGTACTCTGTGCACACAACACACACTCTTTTTGGAACCATTTAAGAGTGGGTTGTACATCATCACCCTTTACCCTAGTACTGCAGCGTGTGTTTCCTAAAAATAGCAGTGTTCTCTTACAAAACCAAAGTATAGTAGTGATATTTTGATCTAATCTGTCATCCATATTCTAGTTTTGTTTACCCAGTAATGTCCTGTGTAGTTTTTCATTATAGTACAGGATCCAGTCTAGGATCAGGCATTGACTTGAGGTACCAAGTCTTTCTAAATTTCTTTATTATGGAATATTTCCACAGCCTCTCAGACATTTTTGAAGAAGTCTGTTCCCTTCCCCACCTTGCCTTTTTAGAAATGTTTTTCATTTGGGGCTTTTCTGATGTTTCCCAATGGTTAGATTCAGGTTATGCGTTTCAGGCTGGAGATAGTACATAGGTAGCAGCACATCTAGGGACAGATGTCCATCTGCCCTTGATAAGCAAAAAAAAAAGAAAAAAGAAAAAAGAGCAAACAGATACCCTGCTTCTCCTTAATACCTCCTTGGAGATTTAGCAGCCATTCATGGATGGTTCTTGCCTGAAGCAGTCTTCAGTATACTCTTTGCAAAAATTGTTTTCTAATTTCACTGCTCTCTTCACAGTTAACCAGTCAGAAGTCCACATTCCACAGCATTCCTTCTGCCATTTATTTATTATTATATGGATTCATGAATTCCTGTCATTATTTGTCTCAGGTTTGGGCCAGTAGGAGTCTTCAAGCTAGCTCCTGTGTCCTTTTGCCATGTCTAATCATTTGTTGAAGATTTCTTTCTAGCACAAAACACGTGAACATATTTTTATGTCTGCCCATATATATTATAAATTAACACGCTGAGTTCACACTGCTATAGCCAGTTCTAATCCAGAATTCTAGGGTTCATTCTAGTTTTCTTATTTGTAACTCCCTTCTCTGACAGTGAGAACCTGATTCCCATTATCCTTAATGTGGTTATCTGACTGACACCCGTTTGTGTGCTGCCTCCACTGTAGGGAGATCCTCCTTCCCTTTCTTGGGCTCCCTCTGCCCTACCACAGATGCCTGCCTGCCTTGCTTCACTGAATGGTTGTTCAGGAAGTGAAAGAAGGCAAAAAATGATAAACGTATCAGTATTTTAGTACTTATTTTCTAGTCCATTTTTCCAGCAATGTCTAGTAAATACTAAAGATTTACCTTCATTTCTTGTCATTGTTCTTGATCGACTAGCTGAAGGATGGGAAGAAAAAGCAGTAAAGTCAGTAAAAACCTGTGTTCAGTTATGACCAATTATGGTCCGTAAACTAGATTTTGTTGTAAGTATTCTTTTAGCATTAAGCAAATATTTTTCTTATTTACCTTCTGTGGAGTTCATGTAATGCTCAAAGCAGGTAGAGGTTAGCTTAGTAGTGACTGAGACTGGGTCAGATTTAGAGTGTGTTTTCTCAGTGGAGTAGAAGAGGAAAAGTGGCTAGGTAGGATACTTTTTATCAGAACAAAGTTGAAAAGTAGTTATTAGAATTTAAACAGGAGACCTCTTCCTGTCATTATCTGAAGCCAGGAGGCATCTGTGCTGGTCAGCACATGATTTCACTTTGTATTTAGAAAATGTCCTAAGGTAAAATAATAAAAGGATAGGGCATTCCAGATACATCTAGAAAAATTTGCATTCTTCAGAGGGAGAGAATATAGGAAGAAAGATCGTTTGGATGAACACAATTTTCCCCATAGTTTGGAAAGTGTCTAGAGGTGTATACACAGAAGCTTGACAATAATGGTGTGAGATAAAGTGCTTCTCATCCTGGAAGTGTGAAAGGCAGCACAGCTTTAGTGGTTAGTAACACAAAGACACCTTTGCCATTGACTAGTGGTTTGACCTTAGGCACAACATATATAACTTCTTTGGGCCTCAGTTTTCTCAGCTGTTGAAACTGGGATGATAGTTTACTTATCTCAGAGGGTTGGGAGGATTCACTGTTTATAGATTCAGTGCTTAGAACAGTGCCTGATACATAGTCCTACGTTTGCTTATCCTTCTGACGCAGTGAAGGGCAAATTACAAAGATGCAAGTATTTAGATACTGCTTATCATAAATCTGAAAGAGATTAAAGAAAATGTGTGATTACTTGGTGTCCAGTGATTTTTTATGGTTGAGATTGTGTAACCTACCCTTTCATAGGTAGTGCCCCTGTCAACAACAGTGCTGGGCTTGATGGATCACTGGTCAGAACAGAGTAATGTAAACCGTGTTGCTTATTATTAATTTGGAAACTGAGAAGTTACTAGCTTAATTTTCAGTTAATAGTAAGCATTTGGTGTCTTCAGGTAATGCGGTGTGAACTTTTAAAATGTAATTTGGCTTAGTTGCTTTCAAAGCATCCAGCAGTTTTTTTTAAATGACGTTTTCACACGATGCAGTGGGAAACATTCTAAACACTGGAATAAAGGACTTGGATTCATATGCTATCTTTGTTCTCTTTCCCTACCTGCAAAAAAATAAAGTGAAATAAAATAAAAACTATGGTTCTTTCCAGCTCTTAATTGTCTCTGATTCTTACATTTAGGTAATACAAGAATGCAATAATTGGCAGTCCCTCTTCTAAAATATTGCTCTCATTTTATAGGATAAAGAACTGAATGACCTTCAGGTCAGGGGCAAAAGCAGTTTTTCTGAGATGAGACACCAGCATAGCAACAGAGTTCTTGGCTTTCTAGTTATCAGACGTAACTTGACCTGCCTCTTACAGAAGTAGCTCCTAACATATGGAACTTTGAAGTTCTCCTTGTACTGAGTCGTCCCAGCTGACACCCCTTACCTGCTGTGGCATCATTTTCCTTAGCTGCTTGAATAAACCCCGTTCTTTTATGATCTTGTTTCTATTCATCTTCTGAAGTTTTGTGTTTTGCTGTCCCTCTAACCCATTTACCCCATTTCTCTATCAACCACTTCACATAGCTCCCAACAGTGAGGAGTAATTTCACAGGCCAAGCTTGCCATGGTTCTAGAATCAATTTTGTTATAAAAGTAACGTAAACCGTTATTTGGTTTATACATACACCCCTGGTGGATTTGGGGATTCAGCTGAACAGCATCATTGAAAAACTGGCTTTTATTTTCTTAGAATTACGGCGAGCGGTGAGAAGCAGCGTGTGGAAAAGGGAAACAGTTGCTCATCAGCATGAGTATGGACCAGAAGAAAGCCTAGAGGAGGATACGTACCGGAAGACTTGTACCATGTGTGGCCACGAGCTGACCTATGAGAAAATGTGACTCGTAAAGTGTAACGATGAACGGGACACTCCTATAAATCATGCTTCAGGAAGAAATTTGTATGTTGTGGCTTAAAAGCAAGTTTCAGTAAGGGTCCAGCAGGTCTGGTTGTAGGCATAATACTGGGTCTGGGATTGCTTTTTTCTACAACAGGGATGGGAGCCAAGGGGTGGAGTAGGTTCAGAAGTTAGGTTAAAGCCAAAATTGAGAAATAAGAAACCAAGCCAAACCCTATATTGGAACAGGAGGAAGAGCTTTTAATAATGGCAGAAGCTGGCTGAACAGGATCCTTCTCCCAGAAATAACGGACGGTGGTAGATCCTGAACCCAAGGCTGGCCGGGTCTTCTATACCCTGTCTCCACATAAGGGAGCTGGGGAGCTGTTGTTGGATAAGCCCTGATTCCCAGCAGGAAGTGAGTTGTGGGAGTCTGATCATGTTTCCTGTATCCTTGGGGTTTACCACCATAGGCCTTAACGTCCTTGTCTAGGTAGCCCTTTTCAAATCCAGATTCAAATGGAAAAACAGCCATATTGTTTTACTGATCAAAGAAGGTACTGTTAGTAAGTTTATCATAACTTGCTAACATTTTATTGAGCATTTACCATGGGCCGGGCAGGGATGATGCCAAGTGGCTTACAGGTATTCTCCTGTAATCCTGGGATGGAAGAGAACTTCTCTGTTTATTTAGCACTTCTAAAGGAAGTGATCACCTACAACCCACCATCACCCCAGACATATGGATCAAGTTTACCCATTTAGTTCTGCCTCTGTCTTATCAAAAGGCTTACAAGGTAGTTATACTAATAAGAGGATTTGATCCAAATGTGCCTGATTACAGGGTTTGTGCTTTTTTCTTACAAAAACATTCAGGTTAAGATAAACCACATGTTTTCAAATTGTTCTTTGACCTGGCTTTTTTAGTCCTGTTGCTACAAACAGAGAAATAGGATGTTCAAGTACAGCTTGAGGACAAGAGTACTGAGGGATCCAGGCGGCTGACAACAGCATTACTGCATGGGAGATATAGAGCCCTTGAGCCACATGGACCTAGGTTCCAATTCCATTTTTTAGCTGTGGGCCTTGGGTAAGGAACATCCTATTTCCTTTCTAGATCAGATCTTGCAGATTATACTTGAAGAAAGGCAAGTCTGAACAAGTCCAACCCAAATAGGCTTAAGACTGTAATTATTAATTGTTCTCTATACAAGTATCCAATATAGAAATGTTTTATATAAATATTTAAAAGTTTAATGTATTAGTCAAGTTTTTTTTTTTTTTAAATGTGCCAATTATTCATTCAGTAAAAACTGGACAGTGGGCAGCAAGACCTTCCTGGGACCATAAAAAGCTTCCAGCTTGAGGACAAGAGTACTGAGGGATCCAGGCGGCTGACAACAGCATTACTGCATGGGAGATATAGAGCCCTTGAGCCACATGGACCTAGGTTCCAATTCCATTTTTTAGCTGTGGGCCTTGGGTAAGTTACTCTGTGGGCCTGTTTCTATCTGTCGGATGGGCACGATCCTCTCAGGACTGTTTGAGGATTACATATGGCAGATCTGTAGCACGTGGCATCTAACAGCCACTTGTTAATGAGCACATTAATATATATATATAGTATATAGTATATAGTTCCCAATTTGTCTAGTTTCTTACATCTTTGAAATTCGGTCTGTAGTTTTCCCTAAAGGTAGCTGCCAGACTGTGAGCGGGGTCACATCAGTGCATTCTTGACATGAAGAGAGGATCCAAGAAATTCCTCTAGAATTCGGATCAAGCAAGTATAATTAGTCAAACTCTGCAATACATTGTGAAAGATTTATAAGTCAGTTTAGGGTCATAGTTCCCAAAGCCTTAAAGGGTCATGCTTTTGGCTTCTTGAGGACAAGAGCCATGTCTAACTGAATACTGTTTGTGGGAAGGAGGAACAGTATAACCAAAAGAATATTTAGCCAAGAGCCTGGGTTTTAGACTCCTTTCGGCTGGTAACCTGCCATGCACCCTTAATTCTGTGAACAATCCTTGTTTTGCATGGTATGGTTATTTAAAAATCCTAGGAGTTCCCATCTCTTGACTATATTCTGTAGTCACCAAATGAAGGGTACTCCAAAGAGACCATGTAACAATATGAAAAATACTAATACAGCATAAATTTATGACATAAATAAGTGAAAGATACCTATGTTGTACAAACAGAGAAATACTACTTATCAGTTGTGGGGTTGTTGATAAATTTTTCCTCAGGTTTAATGAAGGCTTATTAAAACGCTAGAAATTTGCAATGTCAGATAATTCCCTATTTTGCATATTTTACATGTGTACTCATTTATTATCTTAGTTAAGCTTTAATACCATGTAAGAAACTGGCTCAAGAATTAGTAACTCCTTGGACTTAAATTCTATAGAAACAAAGTCCATACCTACAGTACAGTTTTAGCCAATCCAAACTAGCTACTTCTATTTCCACTTTAGCATGTACTTCATAATTGGACCTTGGACAAATCTGTCTCAGAGAACAGAGGAAATGACCGGACAGCTCTAAGGTAATGGTTCCCAAACTTGTCCACACACTGGCAATCACCCGGGATCACCTGGGGAGCTTTAAGAACTACGGCTGTGTCCCCCGCCTCCCTGTGGTTTAATTTAGAAAATAACTTTAAAGACTCTCAGGTGACTTATATTCAAACAGATTTGGGTAGTGCTAAATAAATAACACTTAATATGTGTAACATTTTAAAACACTAAGATCTGAAGAGAGAATTCTGAATGAGGGAAGAATTGTGAATGAGGAAATCACCAATCTTAAAGTAGATTGAGATGATAAATCATGAAATACCAAAGTTTAAAAAACATTTTTAGTTTTATTTCAGCCATGTTAGGTTATCCATGAGCTGTGAAAAGCTATGCTACTTGATAGTAAACCCACCAGTTCTATATACTACTTTGTAAGCTGGACCTCTAGTGTTCACATACCTCAAATCGCTTATCTTTTGTGCCTTAAGGAGAAAAAAATACCAGAACAGTTGTATCTGTCACAGATATAATACATCCTATGGTCATCGTCACATTGTCAGTAGGGAGTATTTGCCTTGTAGGGCCAATTAAAGGTAATCAATTCTCTATTCTTCACTGTCCTCCTCCCCCCTTTAGTAAGTGAAAGGGTGCTACAAGAAAGCAAGCATTCAAACCATCAAAAATAAGACAAATTATTTTGAGATATTTAAAAAAAAAATCTTGACAGGGGAGTAAAATGACCCTTAGGCCTGTAGGGCACAGAACTGCTGGAACACAGCCAGGATATGAGGGTCTAATTCGGCGGTGAAGAGCAGGTTCTCCAGGGTCACCATGTACTGCTGGATTATTTGGTGATGCTGTGGATGTAAAAAAGGGGGTGTTTAGATCAGGAGAAAGACCGCATAAGCAATCTCGCAGGACGTTTCCCTCAGCAGCCTGCCCACGTTGTGGAATGATGGGAAGCGTTTGGGGAAAAAAGTGGTTATGCCTGATAGGAAGAATGGGCTCCTGAAAAGCCCCAACATTAAGAACATGTAGAGGGAAATGAAGAAAAAGGGATGTTTGATAACTTAGAAACTGGTGAGAACTGAGTCCTTTACGTAAATGTAGTTCATGCTTCAAGGCTTGGCAAGAGTGCCTGGTGCTACAGACTAGGTTCAGCTGGGTCTCTCCTAATTAGGACCAAAGACAGGACTTTGTAAACGGAGTCCAGACAGGGACTGACCCGGCAAGATTAACAACCCGGGAAGGAGGATTAGAATGAAGGTTGCTGAAAGGTTGCTGAAACAAATATTTTGCAATAAAAGTTTTTTTGCTCTTATTGGTTAGAACATTTAAGATTGTAAAAGAATAGAGAATTAGCCAATGACCTGTTAATTTTTAACTATTCCACAAAATAAACCCAAACCTCAATATAGGTCTTAAATAGCTCATCTGTCTCACTGAAAATCAGTGGCTTGAGGCTATGTATGTGGGAAGAAAGTTGTCATGAAATAATCTCTTCTATGTGTGCCCGTCTGACTTGTATACACGGAGATCCCTACCGGACTGAAGAACGGCAGTTAGGAGTCTGAACTGCATATAGAACCAATTTCACTCTGAATATTCTGATGAGCAACAGGAGCAAACAGACATTAAAAGGGCCTTACAGACTATTACGGAACTTCCCAACAAATCTGACCATTTTTTAACATGGAAAGTCCTTGTGGCTGAGAACAGTGATGTTCATTATCTAATCAGGGTTTCCCACAAACCTGTAAGAAGATCTGCTGGAGCCTCTCTATACAGTTCTTATACCATGGTGTTAATACGCTGGTCCCATCGGTTTCACATCGTACTAAGTGCTCGGTCAAGATCATGATAAAACGCTGGAGAGGGGGTATAAAGTTAAAGCAGTGTTAGAGGGAGAATTCTTATACCTCAAACAATCACATTTTTGACCAAGAGACCTCAAAAGGCATTGCTTGTTCCACTTGGTTTTTGTGGTATCGCTAACTTTTGTTAAGTCAATAAATTCTAGAAATAGGCAGATAAGTGATAATGTTAGTATATCCTTTTTTCAGTACGTGAACACTTTTAAATCTAGATTATTTATGCTAGTAACTTTTCTCCACACCCATTTCTAAGGACATAAATAATGTTCATCAGGAAGGAAAATAATCTAAATGATGAACAACTGGGAATAAATAGGAGTGAGGTACTCCACAAAAGGATCCTCAAAAAATGTTTTTAAAGCCTGGAGCAATGGTCATGTAAGAAGGCTGTAAACGAAACAGACTGTGGAGGTACACATGGTTATTTCCTTTGCAAATTTTTGTGATTTAAATTTTTATAAATAAACGGGTACTATGATTAAAAATAATAGTACTGCATTTTTACCTATCAGTGTCCCAAGCCAAGATACCTGAAATATAACGAGGAAGAGATTCTTCTGTTCACTCTGAGCAGATTCCACTTTTTCCTGCAGTCTTTCTATTTGCTCCTCTAGAGCCCCATCTTTCCTGTCACTGCTTCTGTCGTCATCGTCACTTCGCTACAGGATGCACAGGAACAAAAGGAAAATGCCTCTTAGAATTCTAGTATGTTAGATCCCATTAAGTAAGAGAAAGGATGTTACTGTGTCTGGTCCAGTGCCACTTGAAGACTTGTATTCTCTAATGAAAGTACTCCACCACCCAGATGCACCTGCATACACCCAAAAGTCCTGTGGGCACTTACCTAGGCCAGGGAAACTTGGTGGCACCTGTCATGATCACAGCAGTAAGAGTATTTGCTATAGAGCAGAAGTGAGTTATACCTTTTACAAGACAGACCATTCAGGGAGGAAGTGTTGGTTACATTTTTCCTCCATGCAAAAAGAAAACAGCTTTGAGCTCCATGGAAAATGTACAGTAGATTCTTGTTATTTACCATAGTTATGTGGATACATTTGTTGTGAATCCTGAATTAGTACTGAAGTCAGGGAAATACAGGGTTAGGTTCTTAGGGAGTCTTTGGTTTATTTTTGTCAACTGATCAACAAGTAACCTTATGTGTGTTTCTGTCTAAAGATAGCTTATTTAATATATGTGTTTTACAAATAATTATATACAATAGTTCTTTATATTCAAACACTGCCTGAGAAAGATTTAACATCTTCTTGACCCTGAGTAACATGACTAAATTTCTTTGGCTTTCAGCCCCGCAAGAATGCTGTGTACTACGTTTTTTAAATCTATCCTTGTCTTATGAATCCACAAATTGAGTTGCTTTTCCACAGCACTTACAGAGGTTACTTCGGTCCTTGATGGAGCAGCCTCACGTACATACTGGTGAATTTCCTTTTCCTTTATCTGGATTATGATATTGTTGATTTATGAACACTGAATTCACGGCCAAGAGCATGGTCGTTCATGCCCAAAAGAAGCTCAACTGACTTATGTGTTTTTACCGTCAGACATGTCACAGCCTTCTTGCACTTAGGAACACTAGACAGCATTTCAGCCTTATGCTTTAGGGCCACTTTAAACTGTAAAAGCCACCAACAAAAGCCCAAACATGGCAGTAAATACATTACGAAAAGGATGCTTTTTTACAGTATAAGAAATGAAACAAGAAGGCAGAGTATTGCCTTGTTTGACTTTATCTGGGAACAAGCCCACTGGGCAACTCAAATTTTTCACTGCTCTGCCTATGTCTGAATGATGGGGAAAGCACCAGGAGTATTGACTTTGAGGTTACAAATAAATCTTAAGTGAGCTTGCAAAAATAGAACCTGCAAATAATGAGGATAGATAATATATTCTTAGAACTCTGCTGACCAGGGAAAGACCCGACAGTACTTTCCAGTCACTAATACAAGGCTCTATGACACTTCAGCAGTGACAACGGAGAGGCAGCTTTCCTCTAACGGCCCTACGGAAAAGCTGGGCAGGCCTGCACGCAGCTCAAGAACCTGCTCACCCTGGCAATAATTCAAAAACGGCTCTGACTACATGTAATAATTCAAAGCAGACTGTTCAAGATTCTGCTGGCAATGATGGCCTCAACATACCTCTGTTAAGCTTTAACAACTCCCTCCCAGCTCAGCCAGAATCGAGCATTCACTGAAGTGTCCCTCTGCACCGCCCCCCCCCCCACCCCAACTTCGTGGTTAGACGACTTTCCCAGTGTCACGTAGCTAGTAAGTGGTTAAGCCAGAAAGTGACTCCAGGTATATTACACACCAATGTCCTCGTGGTCCTTTTAGCAAGAAGGTAGGCATCACCAGATCTAGAAAGCCCATTTCCTTCTGGATACCTCCCTGTCAGTAAGGCCTCATCTATGATAGCCTCTTCCACCCTTAAAGCCAAATTGCCAGAACCCCCTGTTTTTATAGACTTCTGCTTTTCTCTGTAACAGCATCTATTAAGGGGTCTGCCTTATGTTCTAGGCAACTGGGCACAAGTTAGTTTTCTCCTAATACCACACTAAGGCTAGGTTCTAGAGTACTGTTTATTGCCTGGTAGACCTTTCTATGATGAGAGAGATGTTAAATCTCTGCTGCCCATCACAGTAGCCACTAGCCACACTGAGCACTTGAAATGGCGTTGGTGTGACTAAAGAACTGAATTTTAAACGTATTTAATTTTAATTAACAGTTACATGTGGCTAGCAGTTACTTTATTGGACACCACACATCTAGGGATCAGTATGGCATAAGGGAAAGTCCTTGGAGTTTGACAGGCTCTGTCACTAACCATGTCACCTTGAGCAAGTTATTTTAAGTTCTCTGAGCCTCAATTTAGACATGTATAAAATGGGGATGACACCATTTACCTTGCAGTATTTTAAGTTTGTGAGTATGTGTTTACATACCAAACAGACACGTATATATGCAGATCTACATGGAGACGAGCATTTGAACCTGCTACAGGTTCATAGATGTCATTAAATTTATTCCCACCCACTCTGGTAAACACACAACAACATTGGAGAATACTGTCACAAAGAATACTAGTACTACTATGCAAAATCACGGAATGCAGCCACTTCACTGCTTCCCCCCAAAATGGCTAAAATGCTGTACTTATTATTAATATGAGAAGTATCCTGTGAACCTGGGAAGGAATGCCCCATCCCTCCCCACAGGACTGGGGAAGTGAGACACAGACCAGCTTCTCCCTCTCCCCTCTTGCACCAGAAAGTCTTAGGGAAACACAAGTGCCCTCTTTCCTTCTCTGCCTTCCTTTTGGGAAGGGCAATCTTGAAGCAGATCCAGATGGCTAACTACAGAAAAGCAAGGTTTGTGCTTCCTTCCAGGCTCACCAACAGGAGAAGAGCGGAGAGCAACACCTCCCCCAGATCCTTCCTCTCCCTCCACTTCCATATCAGTTCTGCATAATTTGGCCTCAGAAAAAATAAGTTCCCATCAAGGTAATGAACTGAAGATTTTCAAGAGATTCTGGTATACTTTCTTGGACCACTATGAATTGACATAAGACTTACCCGTTTGTGTTGCCTTGCGAGTTTTTCTTTTGCTTCTTCCAGCTCTTTCTGGATTTTCAGAACATGTTTGTTCATCTTACGAATTGTGGAGTGCAAGATTTCCCAAACAAACAATCTTAAAAGTAACAGAGTTTGGTTACTGTATGTTAAAGCATGCTTCTAGAAAGACCTCTCAGCTTTTATAACCTACTCATTTTGAAGGTGATTCCACGCTTTAGGCAGAATTAGTCCTATTTCTCCAGTAACACATACTTTTTTTTTAAGAGATTGAATGAGCCTGTGAGTGGGGGAGGGGCAGAGGGGGAGAGAGGGAGAATCCCAAGCAGGCTCCATGCCCAGCTCAGAGCCTGGCAGAGCCTGACACAGGGCTCAATCTCACAACCATGAGATCACAACCTGAACCAAAATCAGGAGTTGGACGCTCAACCAGCTAAGACACCCAGGGACCCCAATTTTTTTGTATTATAAATTGTGCAAACACCTATCTCTACCCATTAGACTCAGGTGAGCTTCCTGAGGCAGTAGTGGGTCCTTATCACTTTTATTTCCATCCTTTACTAGACTTGCTAGAAGGTATGTGTACATACACTGAAATGAAATGGCACACCAGGAAAAAATGTACATTAGGAACAAAAATCTATTTTCTCTCTTCTAAATTTAAACATCAGGTACTGGAATTTTCTCAAAACAGAAGCCCAATCTAAGGCTCATTTCACATGCCTTATACTACTTAACTAGCAGACATTCGGCCAATTCTTTGGAATATTTAAGAAACTTACTAGTTCATACTAGCTATCAACTGCTGGGCCTTTTTAAGAATAAAATAAATATAGGTCAGCTACTTTCTCAGTAAATTACTCAACTAGGATCACCTTGTAAGCGCTTTGAAATGTTTATTGCATAAAAGGTTTATTTTTTGAAGTAGCTTCTTAACTACATCTGTCTATAAATTAGTTCTTCCTAATGCCAAGATACAGCCTCTATAAATCTTGCCTTGGATGATGACAGTTTCAGTGGAAGATAATAAAACAGCTGATTCATAAAACTCCAAAGTCTTATGTTAGCAGACAAGGTACAAGAGCAAAGTATTTCAACTCTGGAAGGGGTGGTCTGGAAGGCTTTGCAGAGTTACAAATACTTGAGCTTGGAGTTCAAGAACAGAGGGTGCTTTTGAGCCCTTTATCGGTTCAAGAATGCCTGTGTCTGAATTCTGACTCTGCACTTAGCTGGGTGACTGTGGACAAGATACTTAAGCACTCTGCAACATTTTCCTATTTTGTACATAAGAATGATAACGTAACCCCCTCCGTAGTGGGGGGTGAGGATTAAATGAGTTGCAGTGTAAATCGCTCAGGATAATGGTTAAATATTTGGGTGGTCAATTTTCTGAAGAGTTTACAGATCTGAGGACGTCTCTTGCCTTAATTTGCGAGTGCCAATCTGGCTGATATGGTAACTTTAGATCATACCCTTCCAACTCTACGGATTCAGTTCATTTTAGACCTGTGTCCTCTGCAATAACAGATACGATGAACAGGTTAAGTGCTGTGATGGATTTTTAGATCCTTGTAAGATTCCCTTGTTGCCTGTTGTGTCAACTCCTGCTATTCCTGATCAGTTAGGAAGCCTGTGGACTCAACTTCATGAGTAAGAACGAAACTTAATGAGAAATCTCTTTCCTGTATAGGAAATGGGTCTAGAATAAATCTTCTGCATTAAATCTAGGTTTTTTTCTGACTGAAGTGAGATACCGCCCTTCCCCACAGGCACTCAGGTGCCCACCAGACTCTCCTCAACCCCTCACTGCCATGTACTTCCTCTACTGTGACTGGTTTCTTCCAGTTCCTGTTGTGCATTCCAGGTCCCCAGCTGAGCTGGAACTCTTCCCCACATCCCACCGTCCAGCTCAGATCCTGGCACATGGCCTGATCTTCTCTCCCGATAGTCTGTATCCTTTATCAGCGTCCTTCAGAGACACTGAAGACTGCCTGGCTGTGTGGATTTACATTGTCCAGGAATCTCTGCCATGTCCCAATTCTATCTAATCTGGTAGCATCAGTATATTAACAGTGTTTCAATCAGAACTTGAAGCTCATGTATGAGACTGAATATAAACTGATTCTTAGAGAATACAAACTGTGTAAAATAATCCACATTTACCTAGTAAAGTCTCGAGAGAGTTCTGAAGAGAAGATCCAATTTGCCACTGCAGCACAGTCAACAATTTGTGTACGGATCATCTTATCTACTAGCACAGCAATCATCTACAATGAGAAAAGAATCATCAGGGTAAATCACACTTGTATGTAAGCCACAACAATCCCACTGCTACAAAAGTAAAATAGGAGGTCTGTGACATTCATTTTCAGTGGTTGTGGAACTGATCCATTTGACCATCAGGAGGTCTTAATTAAGATTCATTCTGCACTCTGGCTCTGGTACTTACTGTAAGAAAACTAGAACACCAATAAAGATTGAGCAAAAAAACCTGAGTGGCAACACTTAAAACTTTGTCTGATTAAATAGTCTTTACCTGTGGATGGTTCCTCCAGACCTCAAACATAACTCGTAGGACATGTAGCTTTCCTTCATCACTCTCAGCTAGGGTTTTGAAGACTTCATGAAACCTTTTCGCGGTGGGGAAAAAATACCACAGATAACTTACTCATTAAGCATTTTAAGTTTTTCAAAGCCTTTCAATGTTACTGAATTTACAGTGCAACACATAAATGCAAAACAACGCAATGTTAACCATTAAGGATACAAAAGGTATGATTAGGAATTCGTGGTTTGTATGAAATTTGTCACACAACCTTGAGAGATTTACAAATATACCATTCACTGTCAGCTGAGGACTACAATTTACGGGGCATCTAAGAATAGGTGAGGGCTAAGGAATGGTCTCCACAAACAGGTGAAGTACCCTGACTGCACTTCCTGTGGGGGTCCTGCAAATCATAGACACTTGGAAGCCAAGGTGGGGAGAGGAGCCCAGTTTGCTCTGCTGGAGGAGTATCTACATATGCTCTTACTTCTTTTGGATTGTCTGATGAATTAGAAAGCTCTGTCTTTAGATGCTAACCTTTGGGTGGCTCCCCAAAATGTAGTCGGCCCTCATTTCTACTTCCCTTCCTTTAGGAAGATGCTTAGATACGGTGGGAGCTTCTTGACTGTATATATGACTGTCCCATGGACCCAGGTTTTTCACTAGGTTCTCTGAGGGGCCATGTGAAAAAATGTACACATAGACTGACAGGAGCCAAATAGGGTTGTAGCCACTACAAATCAGAGCTCTATTAAATTATATGCCAATACTATTAAGATCTTCATGTCCAACAATTTTAGCTACAAATTTCTATACCCCTGGTATTCACCAAAGTTCCAAACCCTTAAAACAGAGCATGTCTTCTTGTTGCACTTACTTTGCAAGAGCACTGAAGGAGTGGCTGAATGATTTGGCTGCCAAGTGTAGCAGAGTCTGTACAAAGACCTCTATTTTCAATGGGTTAAAGCTGAATCCTTCATCTGAAAAATATTCCACAGTAAGACAGCTAGAAAAATGATGAGTATAGCAATTCTTTGTTCCCTCACCTGGAATGCTAAATGGGCGGCATACTCACATCCAAACATTAAGCCAGACATTCGTGTCATGTCTCTGAGGACAAATAGACAATAAAAGACCACTGCTGATTTTAAATACTCAAAATATAAAACTAAGCATGATCTTAATTCTTACTTTCTGAGGATTATTTCCCTAATTCTTCTATATGATCCATTTCTTTTACACATAACAAGTGGACTTCCATGTTCATATCGCTCTGAATGGTGGCAAGATAACATATTAATAAAAAGATTCAGCAAACCCTTAACTAGTAAGTCTAAGTCTTAAGATATCTGACAGCGTCTAAATTTAGGACCATCATTTTGACATGTGCTATCTAAACACAATTTCTATCATAATACAAATTTCTCAGAAAAATCTAAACAAAATCCTAGTAATAAATAACCCAAGGACCATTCATGTTTTTATTTTGATTACTATGCACATGTCCTTATGTACAGATCTAACAAATTTTCCTCCAAAACGTTACCTAGTTGTCTGTCCCAGTAGACTTTTCATGTTTTCCTGATTCGTCTCTTTTGGTGCCAATATCTCATTGTTTCAGTTACTGTATGTTTCAGATATCTTTTAATATGTTCTAAGCCCCTCTCATCTTTTTTTTACCTTGTTCATTTACTGATTCAGGTGAACTTATAAATTACTTGCCTATTTTCCCACTGTTGCTCAGTAAAAACCCTAGGGGTTTTGGCTGGAGTTACATAGTACATACTCAGTAGGTGTTACACATCATTATTACAATAGCTTAAATAGGTGAAAAATCCAATTACAATTCACCAAATCTTCCACTCAGGAACCTCTCTAAAGTTAAAACAGGGAATGTTTAAAAATGAATGTAACAGCATATTTAACTTTGTGTTTAGTTTTTATACTGAATGTAAGCTATGTCACAGGCAGATGAGGATCTCTTTTATAGAAGGAAGAAAGTTGCTGGCACACTGAACTGACACACTGAACAGGCTACTGCTTAGAAGCATCCGTTGAGACTTAGGAGGAACTCAAACTGCCAGTAATGCTTTATATTTATGCTTTAACCTGGCCTATAGATAGTTCCACTGAAGAAGTAGTCCCTTACCGTCGTCATCATCCTGGTTAGGATTTGGTACATCTTTCAGAATGCTGAAGATTTCATCATTGGTTGCTTTACTTTTAAATGCAACAGCTAAACAGAGGGCAACTGAGTGTCCAGGAAGAGAATCTAAGCACAGAATGGGGAAAAGGGTAGGATCAAGTTTTAAGACTGTTCTTATAAATAAATAGCTGAGAAATTTACGTAACTGTCTTTTGTCCTCAAATCCCTAGGCTTTTTTGTAAGCTGGAAAGCCGAGATTCTTTTTTTTTTTTATATGAAGTTTATTGACAAATTGGTTTCCATACAACACCCAGTGCTCATCCCAAAAGGTGCCCTCCTCAATACCCATCACCCACCCGCCCCTCCCTCCCACCCCCCATCAACCCTCAGTTTGTTCTCAGTTTTTAACAGTCTCTTATGGAAAAGCCGAGATTCAATGTATTTATTTCATTTTGGTCAATGTCCCTTCCTCCTCATTTTTTTCTGAGACAGTAACGACTAAGTTTGTGTTTGAACAGGTGAAGGTTGCCAACTTGTGATAGGTTTTTTTTGCTTTTCTCTTCTGCTGAGGCCATACACTTGAGTCTACAGAAGCCAGATGCTCATATGTTGTGACTCTATGTGTTTACTATTGGTTATTATCTGTCGAGTCCTTATTTGTGCTAATACATACTGTATGGCATCACTACAGCAACTGGAAATCTTTTAACGTAAGGTGGACAAAGAGGTAATAAATCAAAAGACAATCCTGACATAGGAGTTACTAATAAGCACTTGGAATGAATGAAGTCAATCACAACAGGTCACAGGTGCTGTTTGCTTTTCCCTAAAAGTGGGAGACAAAAAAAAAAAAAAAAAAAAAAGAATCTCGTGTCACTGAAGGGTCTACATTGTAGCATGGGAACCAAGATAGTCACATAGGAAGTAGCCAGAGCAACACAAAACTGGCTTGCTAAAGGGCAGTATTTATAGGAGAGGAGCCTTGCCGGACCCTAGAGAGAGTATAGGAATTAAAGACAGAAAGGGCTTTCCAGAGAGAAAGGCAAAACCAAAAACCATGAGCACAGGAAAGATAAAAAAGAAGTGGCCTGGTTGGAGCAGGGGTCCATCTGAGAAATGACAGATAAAAAAGCAGGAACAACTGTTAGGCGGGCCTTAACTGTTAGGTTCAGTTGTTTCTATAGGAAAAAAGCAAAGTCCATATTCAACAAAAGTCTGAGCTCTTGAGATCAAAGACTGTGCCTTCTGCTTCTCTGAGCCAGACTGAGGCAGAGCTCAAAATCAGCACTCAGAGGAGTGCCACACCGCCTCACACTTCGCTCTTTCAGGGAAGCACAGTGGTAAGAGCAAGGCTGCTCAGTAAGCCTGGATGTGAGTCTGGGCTCTGCCCCTCGGATGCAACCTCACTCTGGCCTCACCTGTCTGAAGAGATTTCCTCGCCGTAAAACTGGTCTACTAAACACACTTGATTCTCAGAGATGTCTCGAGGACAAAGGGACATAATAACGTAGGAAATGTACTTAGCATTGGGACCAACGGAGTTTACTTCAAGGAAAACAGGTGTAGCGTGAGGTGTAGTGGAGAAGCAGGGCACGCACAGAAGGTGAGGGAGGGGAGGGAAGGGAGTTCCAAGACACAAAGAACTGCTGCCCAACCTGAGGTGGCAGGTGTGTGGAGGAGCCGCGTGCAGCGCCGTCTGGAAAGACTCCCGTGGAGCAACTACACACCTAACTCTCTGCAGGGACCACCAAGGTACGACGCCTTACCTTTGTTACGTGTTAAGCACAACACAGCACAGCAAATTCTAGGCCCTCTGATTCATAGCATAATCTCAGACACGAGGTGACCAAAAAGTAAGAAAACCGTATTTAAGAATTTCCTTCTACAGGCCTCTTGCTGGTCGGAATGTATCCCGTGTGCACCTATGTTCCCACACCTGAACTGGTACCACAGGACAACCAAGTCAAATAATCTCCACCGCCAGGACATTTATCAAGTTTGGGCTTTAAATTCAACTTGCTGTACTTAGCAGCATATTTAAAATAAGGTCATGGATATAACATTATAAGCAATATTAAGAAAAAAGTTCACAAGTAATAACTAAGTAGGTCATGAATCTTCCAAAGGATGACAGGGCAAACAAAATAGTGACTACTGTAGATCACCTTTCAAACAGACAAAAAAAAAAAAAAACCCCAAGAAAAGAAAAAGTTTACTTTCTCCACCTTAAATAATGGATTTCAGAAATACTGGCATTAGTACTTTTCAAAGACAACGGGATTTACTTTATTACTTACTGCTACTTTCATCTCCATACTTGTAAATGCAGGTTGGGTTTGCAGGGCATAGAGCTGAGAAGGTAGGAGGAACAATATCTAATATACGCTGGTGGTAAGACAACCTACAATGCAAATGAGAGCCTCAGAAAATGCTGTTCGTTAGTTCCATTATTTATGGTAACATCCAACTTACCGGGAAAGTCCCATCTCCAACACCCTGGACTCAGCTGACAACCAAGAAGCCAAAGGGGAAAACAAGTCCTTAAAGCTTTTGTCATGACAACATAACCTCCGGCTTTCTTCAAAATTTACTGGTTTGCAATGAGGGGTGGGCCAGTGGGTCCACAAGCCTGGTGGCCAAGGATGTGGAGTGGTACTGGGGTAAAGTGGGGCAGAGGACCTAGTCTCCATGATGAGGAGAGTGGTTACACTGTAGCAAATAAATATACATCAAGGCTAATGGGAGCCAAGTTTCCTACTGCCTGAAAAGGTATTTAGAATCATGGCAGGGGCGCCTGTGTGGCTCAGTTGGTTAAGTGACTGACTCTTTGTTTCGGCTCAGGTCATGATCTCACGGTTCATGGATTAGAGCCCCACAACAGGCTCGGTGCTGACAGGGCAGACCGTGCTTGGGATTCTCTCTCTCTGCCCCACTCCCACTCTCCCTAAAATAAACACACTTGAAAAAAAATCCTGGCAAAAGGGAAGGCTAGAGAAAAGTGAGGAGCTGAGTTGGAATTGGAGAGATACACACACCTAAGTGGATATAAAAAGGTATGTATGTATGTGTGTGTGCATAAATGCATGTACTACCTTTGTCCATCCAGAATCAATGATATCCCAATAGCAACTAGCACAGCAAGAGTCCAAATCTTGGTTCCTAAATACCATACTCCATTATTAAAAACTTGGGCTCTGTGAATAAATAGATGATTCCAGGGGAGGGGCAAGGAAACACAAGATGAGCTTGGAACATCTTATGAAAAAAATAAGGAAATGCTTAATGAATGGAGGGAGATATTATGAGAGGAAAAAAAAGGACACCGGAGCCACAAGGGGCTCCCCCAATAAACAAATCAGGGACAATTTGGGCATCAAAATAATGACAGTAATAGACTGGAACTCACGGAATGAAATAGAAATCTATTAGTCTCTACTGATATATAAACACAGGAATAAATAAATGGGCGAAAAAGGACAAGCTCTTTCTTACAGGAGAATGCCAACTAACAAATGTGGGCAAAAACCTGGAAAAAGAGAATCATTACTTGGCAATCATCATAGTGGTGGCAGACAAAAGTAACAGTTGTCAGGAGAGGTTTGATGAAGAAGAGGATATGAGTATAATCTCAGATTATCACCCACAGATTATTAATTAGTTACAAAGAGAAAAACGGTGAATTTCAGGTGAAGCCTGGGAGACACTGACACGACCAGGTGGTCAAGGTTAACATGTCAGCGGAGAGATTCATGTGCCTCCTGATGGGACGCGTGGCGAAAAGCACCGACAGCACAGGTCCTGAGTGTGGGCAGGAGACACAGGAGGCGGGGGGGCAGGGCAGGGAACTCAAGAAAGAAAGGCCTAACTTCTTTACGACTGACAAGGGCATGGAAGACAAGAACGAACAACTGGTCAAGGGGAGAATGTGAAGAGAATGACAACTAAACGCTACCTGTGTGGTCCTGGATAGGACTGTGGACCAGAAAGAGAACAGACATATCAGGATGGCTGGCAAAATCTCAGCAGCGTCTTGGGGCTGGATGTCAGATTCCTGCACTAGAGCCAGTTTCCTGACTTGGAGGGTTGTGTGCCGGCCACCTGGGAGCGCATCTTTGTTTTGGGGGAAGATACAACGGACTGTTAAAGAACGATGCGACATCACATCTGCAGCTTGTTTTCAGAGAGTCCAGTGTAGTGGGTGTGTGTATACAGCAGGGAAAAGGAAGTGAACATTAGAACAAATGTGGTAAAGTGTTAACAACCAAGGAGTCTAGGGTACAGAGTTCTTTGCACTATTTTGGCAACTTTCCTGAAATGTGAAATTATTTCAAAGTACATTTGACAAAAAAACCAAAAAACAAAAAATTTATTGGCCTAATTCACGTGGAATCCAGATGACAAGTCTTAAATTTTTTTAGCCTAAATCTTGACTAAAAACTGAAAGGAAAGAGAGGAAGTACTTGGATTTAAAAAATGATATTCTGGACATACATCACACATACAAAGAAGAGAAAAAACCCCCAAAGAACTTAGGAGAACTAAGCTAAGCAGAAAACACAAAGAACTTACCTCATACATTTTTCTAGAACTTCTCTTACAAACTTTGGTTTGGGACTTTCAGGATCTTGAGTAAGACAATCTGACCTAAAGAGAAAAAAGCTAGTTTTATAACTTCTTACACATAATCTGCACTTATACCTAATGTGTACTTAGCTACAAGTTTCCTTGTACATAAGTTATTTATATATATGTAAATACCAAAAATGAACTAGATATTTCAGACTTCGAAGAAGACTGCTTTTGTGTTACAGCTTTAGATACTAAGTTTTATTATGGAAGACTGCAGAGAAAGGAAAGATAAAACATGCCACCACTTACCAATCTTCCCAGCTCCAACGGAACTGGAAGTTACTCAGATGATGGGAAAACCAATTAATAAACCTATAGAGAGGAGTGGGCAGCAGTGGGGAGATAGAAAGGATGAATGGTTGCAATCTGTAGCAGAAACTTATATAATGAATTCAGACTAAAACCCTGTTTTATCGAGGTAGAAGCACATACTCAACCAAAGCTGTAAATTCTCCTGCCACTTACCTTTTTCTCTGTAAATCCTACCATTCATCTTCTCCAAAAAATAAGTCCCATATCTCAGTCTTTCTAAAAGTACTATCCTTTTTTAGTAACAGATACAATCTGAATGCCTGTTTTGTGTACACACACACACGGGTGAGTTCTAACTCTCAAGTAATGCATTATTTTCCCCATTTCATTAACAATGAAACAGAGCACCCCCCCCAAAAAAGATCAAAGGAATTGCAGATAAAACATTTTATAAATGGCAGAGCCAAAGTATAGTCTCTCATCACCACACTATGCCCTTTTCACCACAAAATATACCATCTCTTTCCCCCTAAAAATACAAGTGATCTAACCAAACAGAAATCACTTTAGTATAATGCTGTGAAATTTGTAAGTGCCCAACATATATTTGCTGAATAAATGACAAAACACAATTCCTAGCTTTATCAGACTGGGAGAAAAATCAGAAGACACTTTCTTAAAGCATGTCCTTCACGGATCTGTAATCCATGAAATTACAGATGAAATCTGTAACTTCAATCACTGAAATTACTCAAGATAATAGGTCTGACACAGAATAGTCCTTACTAATAATTTTCAGAAATGGAATCTGAACAATGACATGAGAGATCATGGAGGGGCTCCTGGATGGCACAGCTGGTTAAGCATCTGACTTCAGCTCAGGTCATGATCACATGGTTCTTGAGTCTGAGCCCTGCATCAGGTGAGCTCAAGCCCTGCTTTGGGCTCCGCACTCTCTCTCCCTCTCTCTCTGCCCCTTGCTCACTTGCGCTCTCAAAAAGTATTTTAAAAAAATCACTCCTTTGAAAAAGAAAAATAAAAAAAAAGATTGTGGAAATTGGAGAAATGTTCAGTACCTGTCCCCATCTCATTTGGGGGACCAAAAGAGGTAAGAAAGAGTACCAGCTGATAAAGGTAGCACACAAGCCTCCCCAAAAAGGAGACAGTGGGCATGTAATTACCACATCTCTAAAAATCCAATATGATCTTTTGTATAAACTGAGTCTTCAAGCTGTAGTTATCTAGAAGCTAATTATTTTAAAAGCAGATAGTATTAACAAACAAAAATACATATATAACATATATTGATACATGATACACCGTATTAGATTCTGCTCCTGCATAGGAATTAGTTAGCATAAAGCCGATTTTAAAAGTTACATACCCAGTTACAGAAGAAAAAGTAGAGCTATACCAAAGCACCAAACAAATGAACAATGAATGAAATTAAAGAAAACCTCAGCACGGTCATTATTTCATATTGAAAGTTGGACTAGAAAATGTAATGTCACAACTATGAGTTTTATTATTATACAAAGGATTATCTTGAGAAGGCAAGAAAGAAAAATCAACTTAGAAACTCTTAAGAAGGCAAATGTTTTGCTGATCAAATTCTTTTTTTTTTTTTTTTAAATTTTTTTTTTTCAACGTTTATTTATTTTTGGGACAGAGAGAGACAGAGCATGAACGGGGGAGGGGCAGAGAGAGAGGGAGACACAGAATCGGAAACAGGCTCCAGGCTCTGAGCCATCAGCCCAGAGCCCGACGCGGGGCTCGAACTCACGGACCGCGAGATCGTGACCTGGCTGAAGTCGGACGCTTAACCGACTACGCCACCCAGGCGCCCCTCAAATTCTTGTATAAAGTACAGGGAGCAGAGCTGCTAACAATCAGTATAGAACTAAGGCAATTACTATACCTGTCTACACACGTAGTATTCATCGTGTCCAAACGCATGTATAACATTTCAGTAGCCTGTGCAAGCTGTGAATTCGAGGATAAGGAAAACTATTCCTCATCCTCCTTCAAAATAAGTTGTGATAAAAAATAACATTTCTTAGAAGTCTGTATAATGACTGATAATATTGAGTATCTTTTTAATGTAATTGATTTTTAAAAAAACTGCTCTAGAGTTATCAATGACGTACAATAAATCTGACCTATATACACCCAGGAAATAAAGACAGAGAATATTGACATCACCTCCAAAATTTCCCCATACTCCCCTATAGCCTCTTCTTCCCCTCTTCCCCCATGTTGCAAGCAAATATTGGTCAGCTATCACTGGATTACTTTTCTAGTAATTTTGTGTAAATGGAATCATATAGTATAAATTTTTGTTTGGTATCTCTTATTCAGCATAAATATTTTCTAATTTATTCAAATTGTTGCCTGCACCAAAAATTTGTTCCTTTTTATTACTGAGTCGTATTCCATTGTATAGATATGACATATTTGTATATACATTCATGTGCTGATACTTGAATTGTCTCATTTTAGGTTATTGCAAATAAAGTTTCAATGAATATTAACGCCCAAGTCTTTGTAGAGAAACGTGCATCCATTTCCCTTAGGTAAATACCTAAGAGTGGAATGGCTGGATTGAGTGATACACGTATGCTTAATTTTTGAAGAAATGCCAAATTTTTCATGAAGTGATTTAAACCCACAGTAAGAAATATTTAATAATCTTTTAAAGCCAGGCCAAAGACAGTAAGTTTACAAACCACAGAAAGGATACAACTTGGGGTAGTGAACCAGGCTGAAGCTTGCACAGCTCGATGAGCAGTGTGGTATACATCACATCAATGTGAGGGGGTGCAGGGAGCTGAAACAGCTCTGCAAAGATCACCTATAAAAGAATCATGAGTCAGAATTCAATTCCACAGGTATCTACGCACTTCTATCAGAAAGACCTCAACATTCTAAATGTAAACTCTAACTCCATGGCCTTTCTAATGAAAGAAGAATTACTTTTTAATATTTAAAATAATGTTCTTTAAAACATGAAGAACTATAATTGAATACTGTAATAAAAATTGCATCTCAATTAAATAAGAATATCCATGCAATTAACTCCAACTCTGGAAGTATTGGAGTTGATTTGTGCAGCACTCACAGATCCACCAGGGTCTCATTCTTGTAAGTAGTAAAAACCCTTAGTAGACTCTTAAGGATAGGAACAGAAAACAGTCAAGTCATTCCAGGCTGCTACATTGTAAAATTGGTGCTCAGGGGCGCCTGGGTGGCTCAGTCGGTTGGGCGTCCGACTTCGGCTCAGGTCATGATCTCACGGTCCGTGGGTTCGAGCCCTGCGTCGGGCTCTGTGCTGACAGCTCGGAGCCTGGAGCCTGCTTCAGATTCTGTGTCTCCCTCTCTCTCTGCCCCTCCCCCACTCACACTGTTTTTCTCTCTCTCTCTCTCTCAAAAATAAACATTAAAATGAATAAAACAAGATAAAATAAAATAAAATCGGTGCCCAGAAATCTCTTTGGTAGCCCAAGATTTCTTTGCCATGACTGTTGCTCAGAAACTTGTTTCTGGCCTCCCTGTATAATTTGTGGAGCACCTACCTAGAATTCTACAGCCTGGTCTGCGTCTTTCTTCTCACCCCCATCTCCCATACTTCTATACTTCATTCTGATTATTTTTCACACATTTTTCAGATTTGAAATTTCAATTGACAGGTCAATGAGTCAAGTTCATAGCCTAACTTATTTATGTTTTGCATTTCAATTGACACATCAATGAGTCAAGTTCATAGCCTAAACATACTCTCAAGTTTTATAAAGATAGGACAGATGCAGTATTTTCAAGAAAGCACATAAGTGCAGTATGAATAAAAAGTGTATCTTAAATAATACATCACATGAGTATTTTACATGAAGGAATAATGCAACGGACAGTCTGACTCATGTGTCAAGTGAAAACACTCTTTTTCAGAACATGAGTCTCTACGAGGTGTTCAACTTTACTACTATCGCCCTTCTGTATGACTTAATATGGGGTCAAAAGCATTATTTATTCTTCCTACTTCCAAAAACAACTGGCTCTTTTGTTTTCTAGGAATACACAAAGATTCATACTTATCTGTACCTTGTCATACAGGGAATAATATACTTGTTAGAGGTCTGCTAGTAATAAGAGGCCAGATAGACATCAGTTAAGGATAGGTCATCTGCGTAAAGTAATACAATATTTTAAATTATTCAAGCCAATTATACATCTGTAAGTGGACAATGTACTGACAGGACTGGAGGTAACAACATTATCTATGATAACTATCCATGAATAAAGACATACTATATAAATAATTTATGGGCAACTCAAAATTCCATTTGGCTACTGGTCTCAACCTCCTCTTTTCTCTTTACTAACATGGCTAACAGAACACCAAAACCAAAAGCATTTTCCTCACTCCTATGTTAATTTTCAGGGTCTGACAAGTTGCAAGAAAAAAAAAAAAAAAGCCAAGACTCAATTACACTCTAAAATCAGCAGAAAGATTCAGAAACTTAGACACATGCTCCACGTGGAATGCATACCTCAACTATGTGGTAGTTCAAGGGGATCTTGTTCTTCCCTGGATAGCTCACCAGCTGTGCAGCACTATAAACAATGTAACTGAAGTTTAGTAAGTACACAAAGATACATAACAAATCAAATAAGCAGTTGCAAAAGCAGTGTTCAGATACAAGGGAAAGAAATCTTTTCTGAAATGCTCCACATTTCAGGTACTTCACTTAAATATAGCACAAATTACTTTGTTTAACTCCTTCAAAGAAAAAAGAAGTATAAGCAATAATACTAAGAAATCATATTAGGATCTACTACAAGATTTCTGAGCAGATGACTCCCAAAACACTATCTTCCTTTCCATCTTACAATCTAAACCAAAACTTTCCAAGGCTTAAGGAAATACTAAAACAAAACTTTTCCAAAGCCTGATATCTAAGTGCTAGAAAACTATTAATATTCATTTATTCCCGTAACATTCACACCAAAACCAGTTGGTCATTCATGTTAATTTGTCCATAGCCTTTGGCAAACACCCACACAAAAAAGCCAACATCATGTGCACATCACTACAAAGCACTATAGAACCTTAAAGCATCTGGACAACGACTATTTGAGTGTGAAGGGCCTTGAGAAAGCAAAGAAGTCTTCTCAGAGATTGGTTTTATTTTTTTAAAGGACAGAGCATCAGAAAGAGGAAGATTTTCTTACACTCTTTATATACATTTTGCTCTTACCAAATCAAACTTGCTACTTTTTCTCCACTCTAAAAGTTACCATGAAAACAATCTTACCAAGTCTTCCTTTCCTTCCAGTGGGACTTAATGATGCAGTGAAGATTCTCTTCTATTACAAATCTTTCAACTGAATGGCTCCCTGGCATTACAGGACCCTGAGAAGAAAAGCAAATGTATATATACTGCAAGCCTAGAAAAAGATACTTACTTTCATTTATCCAACAAATATTCCAGAGGTTATTCTGTTCCACACGCTATACTGGGTGCTGAGGATTTTAAAAGTTCAGAAGTGTGAAAACTATTTCAGCAAATCTCACTGTCATGTTCACTACAATACAATGAGTGCCAGCTGCAGCGTTTCTTCTAGCACCCGACACCAGGCTACCATCACCCATCTCAAGCCAAAGAATCTGTATTAGCTCCATACAGTTTGATTTTTTTTTTTTAATTTTTTTTCAACGTTTTTTATTTATTTTTGGGACAGAGAGAGACAGAGCATGAACGGGGGAGGGGCAGAGAGAGAGGGAGACACAGAATCGGAAGCAGGCTCCAGGCTCTGAGCCATCAGCCCAGAGCCCAACACGGGGCTCGAACTCACGGACCGCGAGATCGTGACCTGGCTGAAGTCGGACGCTTAACCGACTGCGCCACCCAGGCGCCACCCATACAGTTTGATTTTTTAAAAAAATGTTTCAATGTTTATTTTTGAGAGAGAGAGAGAGAGAGAGAGAGAGAGAGAGAGAGAGAAGTGGGAGAGGGGCAGAGAGAGAGGGAGACACAGAATCCAAAGCAGGCTCCAGGCTCAGAACTGTCAGCACAGAGCCCAATGTGGGGCTCGAACCCATGATCTGAACTGAAGTCAGACACTTAACCAACTGAGCCACCCAGGTGCCTCTATAGTTTGACTTTTTAAACCATGAGTGGATTAACTTCCATAATAAATATGGAGAGGAAATATTCTATTTCAAACTGTATAGACATAAAAGGTATATATGCATAGAAAGACAAACATACTACATTGTTCAAAAAAATGGTTAGGAAACTACCTGCATGATATTTGTTTAAAGTATATGCATAGCAAACAGGTTCAAAGAATTTATTTACTTACTATTTACTATTGTAGACTCTTAATGACCTTTAATCTCTATTAATTTTTAATTTTTTAAAATAAACATTTTTGGGGCGCCTGGGTGGCTCAGTCGGTTAAGTGTCCGACTTCGGCTCAGGTCACGATCTCGCAATCCGTGAGTTCGAGCCCCGCGTCGGGCTCTGGGCTGATGGCTCAGAGCCTGGAGCCTGCTTCCGATTCTGTGTCTCCCTCTCTCTCTGCCCCTCCCCCGTTCATGCTCTGTCTCTCTCTGTCCCAAAAATAAATAAACGCTTAAAAAAAAATAAAATAAAATAAACATTTTTTTCAAAGGCCAGGACAAAACAAAATCCTCATCTTGAGGGGAAAAAATATTTTATAGGTATATGCTCTTCTGGCAAAGGAAAATGGGCATATAAGGGAGGCAATACCAATTAAGTATAAATGTTAAGGAAGTGTACTTATGAATTAAATATAAATACAGAGGCACAATCAATTAAAAAAAACAAATTTGGGGGCACCTGGGTGGCTCAGTCAGTTGAGCTCTTGACTCTTGATTTTGGCTCAGGTCATGATCCCAGGGTCGTGGGACTGGGCTCCATCCCCACTGAGCATGGAGCCCGCTGAAGATTCTCTCTCTCCCTCTCCCCCACTGCCCCTCTGCCCCCACTGGCACACACACACTCTCTCTTAAACGAAAATTACAAAAACAAAAAAAAAGGAAAAAAAAAAACAAATTTTGAGGTCCTGTTGTAGTTCTCCTTGCATGAACAAATGCCTAATCACAAACATTCTAGCCATCTTAAAGGTAAATTAGATTTCCAATCACATAACGTTGACTAAAAGCATTTCACTATATATGAAATATACCAAAGTGGGTAGCAAGCTGATAATTTTGTATATGAAACTGATTATCTGACGATTTTCTACTCTGAGATAGATTACACGTATACTAAATTTTCACTGGTCAGAAGCAATTTATCAGACAGAAAAGAGAGGACAGGAGAAAGAAAGCTGAAGTTTGACCTCAGGTGGTAATACTGGTTTTTATGCCTGTGGCCCTCAAATGGGGGCAATTTTGCCTTCAGGGGTCACCTGGCAATCTGTGGAGATTGTTGTGGTTGTCACACCTGACATTTGCCCTCTAGATGCTGCTGGTGGAGGTCAGGGGTGCTGCTAATCACCCTCCAGATCACAGGACAGCCCCGCACCAGAAAAAATTCTCCAGTCCCAAATGTCAATTGTGCCAAGGCTGAGAAATCCTGCTCTCTGTTGACTAGAATGTTCTAAGCAACAGTATGGTACTTTAGCCAAAACCAACCCAGTGATCACCATGCTTGCTGTTTAGCTATTAAAGCAGTCACCCGAATATATAAAATAAAGGATAGTTAAAATGTAAATTCTGATACCAAGGGTCCATATCAAAATTATATCTTTTCTTAACTGTTAAAGTGTAATGGCTGCTAATTTGACTTCATAATAAAGAATATGTATATTTATTTATTTATTTATTTATTTATTTATTTTTCAACGTTTATTTATTTTTGGGACAGAGAGAGACAGAGCATGAACGGGCGAGGGGCAGAGAGAGAGGGAGACACAGAATCGGAAACAGGCTCCAGGCTCTGAGCCATCAGCCCAGAGCCCGACGCGGGGCTCGAACTCACGGACCGCGAGATCGTGACCTGGCTGAAGTCGGACGCTTAACCGACTGCGCCACCCAGGCGCCCCAAGAATATGTATATTTAAAAACTATAGTCAGCTTATATTAAACTTTAGGGTTTTTAAATTAAAAATATTTTATAATATTTTTGAAAAACAATTACATAATATGAATAGTAAGACAAGCTGTGAGGGTTAGAGTGAGATGGATAATCTCAAAAACTGGGGATTTTTCTTGAAAAACAGCCTTATTAAGAATAATAGCTAATATTACTGAGCACTCATGTGTCACAATCTGTCCTATGCATTTTACTTGTTAGTAATTTACTCCTCATTAAAACTTTATTAGAGCATACCATTATTATTCCATTAGGAAACTAAGAGAGGAAACTGACTCACCCATGACCACATAGCTGGGATCTGACTACAACAGGACTAAAACTCAAACGAGTCTGGCGGGTGAACCCACACTCACATGCGCACTGCACTCTCACACTATTTACATGTGCTAAGGAGAAGTGCTTGCACACGCAGAGAAACCATTCACTAAGTTAAGCCATTAACTTCACTCCTGTTGGTCCTCTCAGATAACGTACCACTTGAGATTAACATGTATCACAGGCATGATTCAAATAGGATTAAACCACAAGTACAATGCAACACGGGCCCTCTGACAGGAACTCTCGGGTGGTAACGCACCTCGGGGTCATCCGTGTAATCAAACATTCTGAAGATGACCCTTGGCATCGGGTACACCGAATCTTCCGTGTGAGGCGGTGGTGTGAAAGGAGGCAGGTTGTGCTGCAGGGCTTCACACAGGATGCTGTCAAAGGCAAGATAAGGTCTTAGGATGTGCCGCTCCTGCCAACGATCCTTTTTCAATTTCTGAATCTGGGCCCACAGGCAATCTAAATACTAAAGACAGATTAATTTTTAATAATTAATATATATATTTGGAGGTCATAGGAAAAAACATTTTGACTAGAATAAACCAAAAGTCAGTACCTTCTAAAATACAGGATACAAAAGTAAGCTAGCTTGCAGTTAAATATAGTACAAAGAACAGTGCTTTTTGTCTTTAATTACTTTATAAAGCCTACCTGCCTGAGGTCGTTACCACTTACACTTTCAATAAAAACATCATTTAAATAAAAAAGATCTCAACTCTATGATATCTGGAATCCCACAGAAGAGGAAATGCTTCAATTATATTCTAACACTTTTTAAAAATCCACTATATGCCTAGGGCTATGAGGAGCTGGACCTGGATAGGAAGTGTGGAAAAGTAGCTAAGGTATGTAAGTGGAATGATCCGGAATAGGTCACTCCAGAGCTGACCATGCTTGCGTCATGAGAGCGCAAATCAATTTACCTCTTCTTGCGGATGCGGTTTCTCAGCAGTCCACACTTGTAACATGGGCACATGAGTCTTCTGGCGTCTTCTAAAGACAAAAATGAAAATGTACACTGAGGTTTTTAGCAACACAAAAAGATTTCACCTGCTTTGTAATTAATAAAATGCAAATTAAAGCAGTAAAATAACACTTTTACCTATCAGATTAGCAGATATGAAAAATTCTGATAATGTAATTAAATTGTCAAAATGTGGGCAGATTGAACTTTCAGACGTTGCTGGTAGAGGGACTAACTGATACAATCTTTTTAGAGGAGATACAAAAGAGTATAATCTCTTTGGAAGGCAATTTGACTAAATCTACCAAAATTAAAATTGTTAAGGCACTGTAACCCAGCAAAGCCAGTTCTAAGAATTCACCCCCTCCCACAAATATATTTGTACATGTACACACAGACATATATAAGGATATTCACTGAAACATTTATAATAGCAAAAGACTGGAAATAATCTAAATGTCTACCAATAAGGGATCAAAAAAATTATGGTACATTAAAAGAGTGGAATATTATACAGCTGTTAAAAAGAAGGACATAGAGCTATACACTTTTATGCAACAAATCCAAGTTAAATTAGGTGGAATAAAAAAAAAAAAGCAAGTTGAAAACTGTGTGTAGACTGGACTACTATTTGTATAAAAAAGGGGAAGGACATGCACTCAAACGCTAGGATATTCATATTCTTTCATTTTTATTCTTTTGCAAACACCTATATTTTATTTATTTATTTTAAAAATTTTATTGTTTTGAAAAGTAATCTCTATACCCAATGTGGGGCTTGAACTTACAACCTCAAGATCAAGAGTTGCAGGCTCTACTGACTGAGCCAGCCAGGTGCCCCAGCAAACATCTACATTAAAAAGAAAGCCACTACAACTTTCAAAAATATAAAAACATTTAAAAAATTTATCACTTAAAAGTAGGTTAATATAGGGGCGCCTGGGTGGCTCAGTCGGTTGAGCGACTGACTTCGGCTCAGGTCATGATCTCACGGTTTGTGAGTTCGAGCCCCGCATTGGGCTCTGTGCTGACAGCTCAGAGCCTGGAGCCTGCTTCTGATTCTGTCTCCCTCTCTCTCTGTCCCTCCCCTGCTCATGCTCTGTCTCAGAAATTAAAAAAAAAAAAAAAAAAAAAAAAAATGTAGGTTAATATAACAACAAAACATATTTTTATCTTTACGTTTATTTTAGTTTTTTTGTAACTGTCAATTACCTATTAATAGATAGAAAATGAAACTTAAAATTATTCTGGGGCGCCTGGGTAGCTCAGTCGGTTGGTGTCCGACTCGGCTCAGGTCATGACCTCATGGTGAGTTCGAGAACCGTGTCGCGCTCTGTGCTGACAGCTCAGAGCCCGGAGCTTGCTTCGGATTCTGTGTCTCCCTCTCTCTGCCCCACTCCTGCTCACACCTCTGTCTCTTCCTCTCTCTCAAAAGTAAATGAATGTGACAAAAAATTAAAAAACCAAAAGCCAAAAGCCAAAATTATTCTGAAAAAACTTAAGGGGACACAAAACCGTTATCACGCTGCTGGGTTATTAAGCCTAAATTTATGAACAACGCCTATTGTTAGTATTATACCTAATAAGACAAATCAAGTTTTTACATCCACTTGGAGTAAGTGGGTAATAGGAGGATATGAGGCCTTTTTTTTTTTTAAGTTTATTTTGAGAGAGGGAGTAGGGGAGGGGTAAGGGGGGGGGCGGAGAGGGAGAGAGAGAAAGAGAATGAATCCCAAGTTGGCTCCATGCTGTCAGAGTGCAGCCCAATGAACGGCTTGAACTCATGAACTGTGAGTTGGATGCCTAACTGACTGAACCACCCAGGGGCCTAAGAATGAGACTTTTAACTGAAATGTATCCTATTTCTCAAGAAATGTGGGCTGGGTGAAAGTTAAGAGCCACTGTTTTAAGGATTTGGTATAGGATTAACTTACATGAAATAAATACATTGTATGTGCTAATAAACCTCTCAGATATTGTGATTCAGCAGGTCTGAACGTTAGGTTGGAGCACATTTAAGTATCATGGGTGATTCTAATGCACACTAAGTTTTGAGAACCACTAATATTAAGATATTTTATGCCTTTGCCAACATACACAAAGGCAGCTTAAAAGGAGCTATGTTACCAAACCCCTTGCACCAGCAAAGTAAGCAAACGTATTTGTTTATTCTGAGGTCTCAGTAAATTACAACAGTAAGGGAATGAGATTACTTAGAGAAAGCCATAGGGAACTCTACAGGTTATCTTTTGAGAAATGGAACTGACATGGTTATTACTAACATAAAATATAACACATCACATCAGTAAGAACTTTAAGAGGTGCTCTTACTTAAGATAGCTTTCAGTGTTGGCAAAGATGCGGTCCATCTCTGCGTCTTTCTTTTCATACAACTCCTTTCCAACCCAGGGCAAAGAGGACAGAAATGCATACACATACCAATCCCGCCGCACCTGAAGAATTTTTAAAAAGGCAAACTTAAAATATGTGCTGGTTAATATTCATTCTTATTGTACTCATTTTGAATGAAATCCTATAGAGGCTATTTAATAGGGCTTAGGTAAGACACCTGGCTCAATCAGAGCATTTCTGTGTTAGTTTTATTAGACACAGTCATTTAAATTAACATACAGATGTCATGAGAACCAATCACTATGGCAGTTGACTTAACTTCTAGATATTAAGAATGTGTGATAACCTACCGGTATCTTTTAGTTTTTATTACTAAAGGGTTACCAGTGAAAAATTCCTAGTACTATACAGACAAGATTCAGGTTTTCTTACCTGAGGTACATCTTCTTCCTGAGTTACACTTACAAAATTTTCAAACATAGCAACCATGGATGGGGCAGCAATGACGTGACAATTCACAAGATCAGATAAAAAACGGACCTGTTAGGGAAAACAATTTCTATTAAATCTAAATGTAATATAATCACAAAATAAGCAATCTTGTGATGATTGAAACCACATGTCTGAAAAGCTTAACCTCAAGGTCAAATATAGCCTGCTGTCCTTTTTTCGTGTGCACAGCCTGGAACTAAGAATAGTTTTTCATTATTTAAAGGCTTGAAAAAAAATCTAAAAGAATATTTTATAATTCATGCAACTTATATGAAATTAAATTTCAGTGTCCACAAATAAACTTGAATGGAACACCGTACTCTCATATATGATGTCTATGGCTGCTTTTGTGGCAAAAACATTATGGACAGGAATGTGCATTTATAGGGTTCCACTCCATGCTACACTAAGAACCTAGACTGTAATATAGCTACCTCAACTTATAATCTTTTCTGTTCTCTGTGAAAAAATTTTCACTGGACTATAGAAATGAAAATTTCTAAATACATATTTGTTGGGTGTCCTTTGTGTGCCACTGCTAAGCACTCTTAAAGTCCCTGTCGTGCGGGAGCTCACAGTCTAGTGGGACAAGCATAATGTCAATCCGAAGGCACAACTCCTATACTAAAAGGTAAATAAAAAGTGCTCTAGGAACAGTGATGGGGGGCGGGGAGGGGAAAGCATCATAGAGGGGTAACATTTAGGCTTGGCCGTAATGGATGATTGAAGTATACCTCAAGTGGAGAGCAACAAGAGTATTCTAGGCAGAAGGGTTCAAAAAGATGTATTCAGTGATCTGCAAGTAATTGTGATATAGCTGGAGGGTGTATGGGAGGCAAGGATAGAGAAACAGATTGGGGCAACCAGAAAAGGTCAGGCTATGGAGTCTGGACTTAATCTCACAGCCTGATTGGTGTCTACCTTTTTTGGTAGTGTACACTCAGTTAAAGAACTTGATCACATGCTTCCAACATAACTATATGTAATGTAAATATTACACATGATATATATAATATATACTGGCCCACTGTCAATCTATGTATTACATATTATTAAAGTTTATTAATTCCATTTCCATTTAAGATAAATATTTACTTTTCCTAACCCAATGAACCATCTTGTGCACAGGTGTTTAAGACCTTCCACTGTGGAGAATGGGAAGGAACTGAGGTTTGTAATCCATAACCAGCATAAGCAGGGAGAGTTACAGAAAGACCACTCTGGTGACCCTGAAGATACAGTGAAAAAGGTAGAGAATCTAACTTCAAAAGGATCAGTTAAGAGGCTGTTTTAAGACATGAAGAGGAAGAGGGTGCCTGGCTGGCTCAGTTGGTAAGGCATGAGACTTTGGATCTTAGAGTCATGAGTTCAAGCCCTGCACTGGGCATAGAGCTGACTTAAAAAAAAAAAAAAGAAAAAAAAAAGAAAAAAAAATGGTATGAGAAGGAAGGCGTGAACTATGCCAGATGCCCTACAGATAAAGGAAAAGGGACAGATGAGACAAAAATTTAGGAGGCAGAAATGACGGGACTTGGGGGCTGCTTACAGGATGAGGGGGCAAAGGGAAGACCAACATTAATGCTCATCCCTAGATGCATTATGCAGTAGACAGCAGACACTGTGCGTGGGCTGAAGACAGAATGATGCATTAATTTAGGCACTTCCAGGCAAGATACCTCAGGGCTATCCAGGTAGTATTTGGAACATGAGGCCAGAGCTCAAAAGAAAGGCTGAAGCAGGACATACAGATCACCAACTTGTCAGGAAGAGGGTGGTGTCACCAAAATAAAGATGGTTTACAAAGCTATAAAAGAGAATGAGAATGCTTCAAGAGGTGTGTTTAAAAAAAAGTGAAGGGGTGCCTGGGTGGCTCAGTCGGTTAAGCGTCCAACTTCGGCTCAGGTCATGATCTTACGGTCCGTGAGTTCGAGCCCCACGTCGGGCTCTGTGCTGACCGCTCAGAGCCTGGAGCCTGTTTCAGATTCTGTGTCTCCCTCTCTCTCTGACCCTCCCCTGTTCATACTCTGTCTCTGTCTCAAAAATAAATAAATGTTAAAAAAAAAAAAGTGAAATGAGGACAGAATCCCGAGAAACACAAAATGTAAAGCATAAAGGAAGATGACCCAGTAGAAGGAGACAGAGGTATAGACAGTAGGTGGCGGCAGGAGGTGGTGCAGAAACCCAGACAAGAAAGGAGCGTAAAGCAGCACGAGCTTACAGGAATGTCAACCAGGATTCAGAGTGAAAAGAAGTCACCCGACTTGGTAACGAGCTCTATGGTACCTTTAGTGAGAATGGTTTCACAAGAGCAGCTACTGTGGTGAGCAGGAACTGTATTTCAGGAGAAAGGATAAATTCCTTGCTTGTAGCTCACCTCCTCCCTCCATCCCAACACTAAGTCGTAATATACTAAAAAAGTAACTTACCAGATATACAGCTTCATTGTAATTGTTTGCTTTTAATGATTCTTTAAGTTGACGAATCATAGCTTCTACAAACTCTCCACCAAAGTTGTAATTCCTGGCATTCAGCAGTCCAACTAATGTTGTATAAATTGTCAGCTTCTCAGGTAACAGACGTGCACTGATTTGAGAACCCAGTACAACAAGAAAACCCCAAAACGACAGCATTATGTTACGGTGCTCAATTCCACATTATGCAAATTTTTTATCATTTTATTAACTTTGAGCTGTGTTTTTAAAACTACTTCAGAAAAGGCATATTGAGAGGAGTTGCAGACATGATGCCTGCAATTTTTCATTTCAACTCTGGTTTGTTAATCCAAGATTTAAGAAAGTAAAACATTTTAATTATAAACTTACCAAACTAATATAAATGTAACTAATGCTAGACCAGTTTATCTTCCAATGTATTTTTAGTGGACTCTAAAGCAATCCTACAGAAAATGTTTCCATGGTAAAACGTCTGGTGAATGCTGGGTGAAGCAAGTTTCTTTAATGCAGAATCATTAAGGGGGAGATGAAACACTCACTATTTCTAAACTTAGCTAACCAAATGTCACAGGACCAAAATTCTACTTCCGGAAACACTATTCTAGTTGCTTAGAAAATATTCAGAACTAACACCACTTTCAGCTAAGTTCCTGTCAGTTACATTGCCGAATGTCAACATGGTACTTGGACACAGTAAAATTTCTTTACAACCCAGATTGCTTACTCCAAGTGTGCTAATTTTCATTATAGTTATTTGAAAAGCAAGGAAGAGGATTACAGTCAAAAACCTTTGGAGAAAACAAATGTTGCTTCCTAATTTAGGTAGCCTTTAAAATTATCTCAAAAAAGAAAAGCAAACAGGAAGGAGCTCATGATCAAATTCTCATACACAGTTTGTGTTTTCCCAAGGCGCCTAGCAGAGTGTAAGGGACAATTTAGATTAAAAAAACAAAAAACAAAAAACACTTGCACTGACAGTAACCTTCCTCGCCACCCCCAAAACCATGGTTTCCATCACAGTTTAAACATAAATCTACTCCATTCTAAAAAATGCTTCCAAAACAGAAGGCACTTTAATTTGTCTTAGTCATTTCTTAGTCTAAGGACAGGTCTTCCTGAATATAAACTGGATTTCTTTTAAAAACTATAACCCAAATTATTTGTACTTTATGAGGTTAAAATGAAATCCACTGGTAACTCTGATTTGCGTGTACATTTTTAAATTTCAAAAATGAGCTGTAGCATTATTTAATTAGAATATTTGAAATAGTAACTTACAAGTCACCTTCATATTTGAAATTTTAAAATACCTCATGATTTATAGCTTCATGTACAGTACAAAGACCCCTTTTATCCAAAAGTCATAACTACTTCTTTGCAGAGCATATAATTCATAGTGATCAAGGTCCATCTGAGAGATGAGAAAGTCTGGATTAATTCCATCACTGGGAGAGACTGTTTCATGATTTTATATAACACTTTTCCCATTTAATTTACTCACAGATTAAATAATATTTGTTCTGGCAAACCTAAGTCGAAGAAAGAGTATGTCCATTAATAGCTTCAAAACTTCTTCAGTCTTCTGAAAAGGACTATCACTCAAGTGACCAGTTCCCAAATTTGTTTAGTACTACCACTTTAATATATAAATCAAACTCTATATATTGTATATATTTAAGTGTACATGCTTAAAAGAAAATCTCTGGGGGCGCCTGGGTGGCGCAGTCGGTTAAGTGTCCGACTTCAGCCAGGTCACGATCTCGCGGTCCGTGAGTTCGAGCCCCGCGTCGGGCTCTGGGCTGATGGCTCAGAGCCTGGAGCCTGTTTCCGATTCTGTGTCTCCCTCTCTCTCTGCCCCTCCCCCGTTCATGCTCTGTCTCTCTCTGTCCCAAAAATAAATAAACGTTGAAAAAAAAAAAAATTAAAAAAAAAAAAAGAAAATCTCTGAATGTGAAAACAGTCAACTCAAATGATAATAAGGCTCCAAGAAACAAAATGTTAAGGAAAATGCTCAATTTTGTCCTTTTTATCACTAAGGTTCACCAAAGGTCATTCCATCTGTATAAGTTTCCCATTAGAAGGAAAGCTAATGAAATACATGGAATATAAACACATCTTCTGAACACTCCCAAAGCATTTAAGAGTAGATAATACATTATCACCTGGACTCACAAATCTTTTGCATACATACACTGTACAAAGAAGCCTTAAGATCTTGCTCTTGTAGTTAGGAAGATCAGCTTCTAAAACACCTGCCAAGCCTTCTAGGTTGCTCTCCAGAGAGCAGGCACTCTGTAGAGGACAGCATATTAAATATCTGTTAAATACTCGGCAATTAGTTAAAATTTTCTGAGTGATCATAATAAAAGTTAAAGTCTTATCTGTAAAAGGCACTATGACAGGTTTACTATAAATCAATTGGGGTAGTTACTGTTCTTAGAAATCCATAAAAAGAGAATGAATGAAAATTTAAAAGCAAGCAGTCTAAGGTAGCAGAATTAGAAATGTGAGGACATTATCGGTTCTCTTTTATCTCTGTAACTGATTCACTTAACATATGACTCTCAGCAAATTACCTCAAGTAACCAGCACTTGTTTGGTTCTTCATTTATAAATTGAAAGGATTTTTCCTTAAGGTCTCTTCCAAGATTCATATTCTATGAAAATTACATTGAACTATCAATTATCTGTACCCCAAGGGTTTTAATATACATTTATTTTGGGATATAGATTGCCTAAAACTAAGATCACCAAGTTTCAGCGGCAGAAATCAGTCGAACAAAGTCAACTACAACCATAAGCCCCTCACAGTCTGTGTCTGTGTTGCACATACCTTTTCTCCTACTTTGCATATTAAAGATTCCAAATGATCTTCAGTTTCATTTGCATCAGAGGTCTTTCTCCTTTTGTGAGGCTGTCCCCCTGTTTCAACAATGTAAAAAAATTAACATGACGTGATGAGTCCGGTATCACAAATTTAATTTAACTTTTTTAATGCTCTAATCTCTGTCCTAACAGAAACCCTACTTTTTACACACAGGACAAGATCTTAACTGACCCACCACTTTTCAGACTGGGCTAGAATCACCAAAGACCTCCATACCCAGGGACACTATAATAACTGCAAGAGGCATTAGTTATGTTCACTTTGTGTGAACAGTGCCCCATGGAGCTATGCAATGCAGCAGCCCTGTCCACTTCTGTGATAGGCAGGAGCAGTGCCTACAACATCCTAACCACCAGTAGTTAGAATACTCTCTGGACCACTCAGGTACTGCTACTGCCATTCTTTAAACTGAACTGTTCACTGATTTTCAGTTGCTTGGTCCTAAAGCCTCTTAGTGCCAGTAGTACTCATTATTCTAATAATGAAAACCAGGTTGAATGGTTTGGAAAGACCAGGGAAAAAAAGGAAAATGTCAAAACATAGGAAAGGGAGCATAAGACATTAGGATTCCTCACTAGTTTTACAAGTGTTTGAGCTTTCAACTCTGTAATTAATAATAGCTTTGGTTCTGTAGAACATGTAGCATTAGGGTATAGTCCCAAATAATGGGAATTACAATCAGCAGACACATACTCAAAGAAAAGTCCTGAGCACTGTATCAAATAACTGGTGGGGGAAAGTATATGTCTTATGATTTCCTACTTTTAACTACTGTTCTATTATGTTCAAAAACTGGTTATCATTCACAGAATCTTTAAAAAAAAAAAAAAAAAGATCTACCACATTGAAATCATTACCAATCATCTAGGTGTCCTTTTGGTTGCTGAAGAATTCAGGCTGAACAAACTACAAATCAATCTTAGGCATTGGACTATTTTTCAGACTGTTACTGTTAAACATCTCTTACCATTTTGCTTAAAACCTTAATACGCATACCTTGTATCCTTTTGTGGAATAACCTACGGCTTAAAAATTTGAAGTGAATAGTGTTAAGTACAGAACATGTTGTTGTTGGTAAACACAACGTTGGCCAGTCTCCCAACGTAATTCAATTTTGACTTCCACCAATTAGATTATCAGGGCAGCATGTGGACAAGGAAGCAATGGTCTGTAACAGTGCTGGGGATCTGCATTAATAATGGAAATCTGGATATAGGGTTACCAGGAGTAAGTTAAATATAACTTCAATCTTCTCCAGACTTGTAGAGCCAAAACTGAGCCATTTTTACAGAACTCATAATCACTTACTTGCCATTGTAACATCTGGCTTGAAATATATAGTGATTGTCATAAAACACAGTACCTGACTACTCTAAGCTTGGTGTTAAAAGTCTCTCCAATGACTGAAATGATCTTCAGGCGCCACCTGAACTCAAGGTGCACAAAACCAATCTATTACTATCCAGATAGGACCCGATGGAAATATTATAAAAGGCCACAGGGTAAAGTACTATGTGCTTTGACCCCCCGACTTCTTAGTTATCATTATGATCTGGCTTAAATAACAAATGAACATAGTTTTGAGAGGATAATGGCGTAAAAAAAAAGTAACACGCATGCAATGTGACAGCTGAGATATCCAGAGATATCTGCTCATGTAAAGTGGACATGTGTGATACAGTGGAATCAGTGACCTCGATTCTCAAGTATGCATAGGATCTATAAAGCTTCCACCACCAACTTTCACAAAAAGGTCTTCTGTTTCCAGGATTTATTCACTGAAAGAACTGCATTTTCAATGCAATATTTATATAAGCTGTCAGCCAGGATGCTAAAATAGCCTTCTTCTAGAGCAGTGGTTCTTAACTGGGTGAGATTCTGTCCCCGCCAGGGGCCACGTGGAAATCTCTGGAGACATTTTTAGTTGTCACAACTGGGGGAGTGCTACTGGCATCCAGTGGGTAGAAGCCAGGGATTCTGCTAAACATATTACATTGCACAGGACAACTCCCAACAACAAAGAATAATCCAGCCTGAAACGTCAATAGTGCTGATGCTGAGCAACTCTGTTCTAGAAAGCAGAATATACTAATGGCGTTCTTCAGAACCAGATTTCTGGTAAGGTTGGGAAAATGCAGATGCTAAAAAACTAGCCAAATAAGAGCAGTTTTTTGGGTTTTTATGATTGTTTTTTAAAATTTTTAACTACCATTCCCTTCCTTCCAGCCCATCTACTCTGCCAACCCTTTATCTCACATCCCACCTTCCACATCCTCCCTAAATTAACTATCCAGCTAGCTCGTTCCCAAATTAATTTGGAATCATACCCCCGTCTTTAAAGCAACATTCCCAGACCCTCTGGTAACCTAGAAAAGGAGAAAATAATGCTGTAGGGAGAGAAGGCAGGATTTCTGAAGAAAAACTAGAAAATACAAATACATAGTCCTCCCTGAAATGCAACTCCTATTTTCTCTCTTCCCATTTTGACTATATCAAAGGACAAGTTTTGTTTAGAGAATGGGAAGAGGCAGAACATATTAAGAAGATATGCCCCACTCTCACCTGAGATATGTGAGGATATGAAGGTGGGGGGTGGTAAAACTATAGACACATCTGAACTCATGGACAGTACCAGGATATTGAACTCAGAGGATAACCTGGGTACACAGAATAAAGCACCCTCATTAAGGATAAAATTTGAGGAATTAGCTGAATGTTCTCATATACCCCCAAGAAAACATATCCATGGTAGCTCCCAAAGCAAGAATAGATTTTATATTAAGTGTAACTATGTAGAAGTTTTACAATATAGATTCAAGTTACATATTGCCACTTCACTCTGACAGTCTTGGCTAGTATAGAGGAAAGACGCAGGTCTTTATTAAAACCCATTTGAGGGGCGCCTGGGTGGTGGCTCAGTCAGTAAAGCATCCGACTTCAGCTCAGGTTATGATCTCAGGGATCCTGAGTTCGAGCCCTGCATTGGGCTCTGTTCTGACAGCTCAGAGCCTAGAGCCCATTTCAGATTCTGCGTCTCCCTTTCTCTCTGCCCCTCCCAGGCTCGCGCTCTGTCTCTCTCCTTCAGAAAAAATAAACACACATTAAAAAAAATAAAATAAAATTAAAAAAAAACAAAACCCATTTGACAGGATCTTCATACATCAGTAACTTTTTCCCTGTAAGGTGATCCTAACTTTATAAGGATACACTGTACTACATCTTGTATCTTTACTTACTATAAAAACCACAAGCAGGAAAACAAAGACCTACCTGTAAAAGAGAAAGTAAAGTAGCAAAACCAACAAGGTAAAAGGGAAAAAAGTAGAGTACCTTGATCTTGCAGCTTTAAAGCAGAGGTGATCACCAGCCTGTATACAAACTACACTCTTTCTTGGAGTAACAAATCCCTTCACTTTTAATTATATATTTTTTTCTGTAGTGAAGTTAAAAAAGCAGTCACGGTCTAAAAGACAAGGACCTAATTCTAAGTAGCTGAAAAGGGAGTTAATATGGTTTTTTGGCAAAGATTATGGATAATATAAATATTTTCTTAGAAGAACAAAATAAACAATGTACTGAACAGCTATTGTATGCATATCCTGTAATAACTGCAAAGCTCCAGAGACATTCTTAGAGATTCTAAGAAATTAGTTAGATTTAGCAGTGGACCAGTATCCACACACACTAATTTCCCATTTAGGACTTCCCTTTCCTTCTTTATAAACTGAACTCCAGCTGAACTTCACTGGTATAGTCTCCTAACTTGTTTCCCTGGATCCTGGACACTCCAGCCTCAACAAAGAGATACAATTTTAAAACTGCCCTTTATGAGCTGATCCTCTGCTACCTCTTATCTTAGCTCCTACAACTCCCCCTCAGCCCCTCCTCACTCCTCCAACTCTGCTCCAGCACCACTGGCCTCCCTGCTTTCTGTGAACATGACAGGAATGGTCCAGCCTTAAGTCCTCTGCACTCACGGTTCCCCATACAGCCATCTGGTTTGCTCCCTTACTTCCTGCAAGTCTTCAGATCAGATGCCATTCTCAGTGAGGCCTTACCTGATCAACCTACATAAGACAGCAACTCCACCTCAACAACAGTCTCTACCCCCTTTTCCTGCTTTTACTTTTCTCTGTAGCACTTGACACCATTTGACACATTCTATTTTATTTGACTGTGTTCTGTCTGGAAATTTATGTTGTCCACTACTGCATGCCAGTAGTTAGGACAGTGCTTGGCACTGGTAATTTTTGTTGAATAAACGATCATATCTCGTCAAGCACATGGAAAGTCATGGCAGCCAGTGACTGATAAGAGCTGACAACATTCCAGAAATGCTGATATATCTACTTAATCAGGACTATTATACTTCAGCCTATTTTAAAATTGTCTTCTCAAACATTTAAGCATCTACTATTTCAGATCTTTAAAAAAATCAGTAGAAGCTTAACTAAAAAATTCAGATCACTGTTTAGGGTAAACCCTAGCTGATCATTACCCAAGTTATGGCAATTCATAAAAGTTTCAGATTCGGTATAGTATCCAAGAGGAACTATGAACTGCCCCTACTACTAAATTATTCACCAGAATAAAGTTTAATTAACTCATGTTACTTCTTTCTATTATTTATTCTAAGGTTCCTGCATCAAGACCCGAACGGACCATGATTTACTGGCCATCTGGTATTAAAAGAAACTAACTCCCAAGAAAAGTATGCTACCATCACAATAACAAAAGCAAAAGTTGTTTTTGTACATATTCACATTCAATTCTCCAGGCTGCCCTCTGGAAACATTTTCTCTCCCTTTAAGGTGCCCTAGAAGTGAGAAGAGTGGAGAAAAGAAAGTATGAGAAAAGCAAAGAAAGAGGGAAGAACTTTAAAAGACTTGAAAGTTCCCTGAATCCCAAGCGATCACTTCAAGCATTAGTTTTCGATTAATCGAATTCCAAGCATAGGGAAGCTGTATTTTCTGTGCCCAGTATGTATGTTATGCAAAAAGCCTCATGTATTAAACAACGACAAAAAAATCTAAGCACGCAGCGGAGTAATACCTGTGTCCTGATGACAGCCCCGGACTTGCTTTCACTGGTGTCAAGCCACTGCAGGCTGTGTCTCCGTGTTTATTATACTAAAGCTCTGGACCCTTAGGTGTCAGATAAGGCCGGATTAGAATATCCTCTCAAGCTATTCTCTAGCAGAAATCTGATGTTTCGTTGTTAAAACTCAAAACATGAGGCGCGTCTGGATGGCTCAAATAATCGTCCGACTTCGGCTCAGGTCATGATCTCAAGGCTCCTGAGTTTGAGCCCCAAGTCAGGCTCTGTACTGATGGCTCGGAGCCTGGAGCCTGCTTCTGATTCTGTGTCTCATTCTCTTTCTGCCCCTCCCCCGCTCGTGCTCGCTCTCTTTCAAAAAAAAAACACATTAAAAAACTTTTTTTCAAATGAAACTAAACACATGTGATTCTGCTCATATTCCTAAAGGCCCCAAGATTCAAGGTGAGGAAAATGTTAGTGAAGAAAATTAAAATTTTTCTTCCATATTTTTTCTTACATCGTTGACACCTGCCAAAGGTTGTCACCTCTTAAGCATTAACCGATGATAAATAAGTATATATCATCATGAGATATATCACATGTATTACCTCATTTAACCCTCACAAACTGAGAAGAGGTATGTAATATACTTCTATATTACAGACTAAGGTTTACAGGGGCGATAAAACCTGGGCAAGATCATGAAGTAATGGTAGGGTCTAGCTTTGAACTTAAATCCTCTGATTTGGCCTCTTAACCAATACACCACACACTTTTTAAATAGCGCTACACTATAATATAATAGAATTACTTAGTTTCTTTCCTGGTGGATGTGTGTTCTCCGCTGATTTCTGTAAGGTAAGCACCTTTTTCCTGTTTTTAACTAGCAAAATTATCCTTGGTTTTTATGGTGGCAACATCATGATCCCTAGGAGTGCAACGATCCAAATGGAATAGAGAACCCCTGATCTACACCTCGAAAAGCTCTCCAGTGTGTTTTCCAGTACTCCTCTTTCACGAGGGAAATGCGCTGCGCTTGCAGTCAGTTCAAAATCTAACGTAACAACGTGCATCTGTTTATTAGTGACCTCGTGAGTATGGATAAGACACAGATTTCTTTTCCTGCAGTTTGAAAGAAGGCAGACCAACGCATGACCGGTACAGCAGAGCTCAGACTGCAATTCGTCAGATCTTCCACTCACCGCTTTGTTCTTTCCCTTCTGAGGGCCCTTTACAGGTGCAGTCTGAGGGTCAAAACGAGCCACTGAGACTAGTGGTCCCTGTCGCTGTGCGTAAGAGACGGCCGCACAGACCCAGGTATACTTCCCTACCGGACGGTTCTAAGGACCAAATCCTGAAGAGTCCTTAGAGACTAGAGAGGTCCACCAGGCCGACGACTAAAGGAGTTGGGGTGGGGGGAAGCGAGGGCTTTCCAGAAGTCGCCCGGCCACACTCCCGCTGTGCCACCCTCCTTCACTCCGTGGCTCCCCGAACGCTCCCGGGGTGGGGTGGGGGAGGGCTTCCCATTCCTTCCCTCGAGCCCCCGGGACCTCGGCTCCCGCCTGGGCGCGGCCTCGGCGGCAGGGCCGATGGCACTCACCGTCGTTCTCGTCGCTGTGCCGCCGCCGGGACATGCCGCACGCCGGAGCGCTGCCTAACCGAGAAGCCGGGAGGGAAGAGCGGCAGGAACTGTCCGACCGCCGGCCGGTGCGAGGACAGCAAGGAGGCGCGCGCAGTGTCCGGCGCGCAGGCGCACTCGCTCGAGACGGGTCCCGGAAGCGCAGGCAGGAGAGGCTGCGGAGTGGGCCTGACGGGCTCAGGTGCGAGAGAGCCGGTGTCTGGGAGCTCACTAGGCCGAGGGCGTTCGGTCTACACGCAACCGCCCCCTCGGGCTTCCTCCGCCTCTCGGCGGCTTCCTTCTCCCGCCTTTCGCTTTAAGTCCTTCCGGGGCCACGCGGAAAGCACCGCCTCTTTAGCCAGCCTGAGGCCGCCGGCCGCAAGCCAAGCCTAGCGGTGGCCGGTCCACAAAACACCCTGGAATCCCCGCCTTAACTTCAGACCCTCCCTGGGGCCTCGCAGAGTCTTCCCGGCGGCCCTTTCGCTAACAGCCTCGAAGACTTCCGGAGCGAGGGCAGGTCTCCAGTGTGCCTTCCTTCGTAAACTCCAGGAGGGGGCTGGTGGAGGTTCTTAGGACGGTGCTCAGTGACGATTCCTAGGCGGAGCAGATTCGATGAAGAAAGATACAAGAAAGAACCAGGACTGGCGGGTGAGCGCTCTTTTTACCCCCACTTCCGGGCCTTTGCCTCGTCGGGGAAAGCTGGGCGGAGCGATCGGCCTGGCCCGGCGCGCGGGGTGGGGCCGGGCTGGGGGCGGGGGGCGGCGCCGCGCTTGCGGTCCGTGGGACTGGAAGACCCGCCAGAGCCGGAACCTAGGGCCGCCGGGTTACCCTCGGGCGGTCATCTTACCCCTCGCCCTTCTCGGTTGTTGTTTAGGAAGGAACGGGTGATTGCTCTAGTAATTTTTTCATTGGTTATTGGGTACCCATATACGTGTATGTGAGCGTCCCCTGCCCTGACGTCTCCGATGAGCACCGCACCTACTCATCTGATTGACTTGTTTGACTCTTCTGTCCTAACCCATTCCTCTGTCAGTCTTAACCATTTCAGTGAATGGCACCATCCATCTACTTAATTCAAAAATGTAGGTAAGAGTCATTCTTGGGTCCTTCTTTTCCTTCATTTCCTGCATAACAATCTATCTGTAAACCTTGCCACCTCTACTTTGAAGACAAATCCTGAATCAGACCACGTTACTCCTTTGTTTACAATTCTCCAGTTACTTTGCATTGCAAACTCTATACTCTGACCCAAAGCGTTGTGCTCTCTCATCACTATACTCCATCCATTCTTTCTTCCTGTTTCTCTAAGAAGGTAAGCTTGTTTCCACTTTAGGAATTTATACTATTTCCTTTGCCTGAAGACTCTGCTCCTAAATCTGCATGGATGATCCTTGTGATTTATGTCTTAGCTCAAACATCAAGTCCTGAGTGAAGCCTTCCCTGGCTACCCAATCACTGTTTTATTTCGTTCAACAAATAAATTGTGTTTGTTGACATTTAGCATCTCCTATATGCCAGGCAGTGTTCTACATGCCAATGATGCAGAGGTGAACAAAAGAAAACCCTTGTTTTCTTGGTGCTGGGGATCCATTTCGTAATGAACAAACATAGTGCAATCAGAGGAGTGATCAAAGGGATTGTAGTAGATGAGATGAGAGGCGGTGAGAGGGGCTTTGGATGGATTTTGGACTTTATTAGAGTATGTTGAGAAGCCTTTGGACTGCTGTTTAGTTACCTTACTGGGGAGGTGGGCAGTTAGGCTACTGCAATAATTCGGTCAAGAAATGACGGTGGCTTGGGGCGCCTGGGTGGCTCAGTAGATTAAGCGTTGGACTTCAGCTCAAGTCATGATCTCACAGTTCGTGAGTTCAAGCCCTGTGTGGGGCTCTATGCTGACAGCTCAGAGCCTGGAGCCTGCTTCGGATTCTGTGTCTCCCTCACTGCTTGTGCTCTCTCTCTCTCTCAAAAAGTAAACTTTAAAAAAATTTAAAAAGAAAGGAAGAAATTATGGTGGCTTGACTGGTAGTTGGTAGTATGTCCATTTTGACAAGATTTGGCCACAGGAGTGATTTTTATATTTTATATTTCTTCTGTTTATTAAAATGGGGCTTTCTTGGTTGTTATTTCTTCTAAGGAATGGGATTTGGACAGCTCTAAAATTAAAGGATATAAAAGGACAAAATGTTTGTAATTGAAGTCTAGTACACAGTTTGGTTGATTTTGGTTGTAGCTGGTGCTTTTCGGGTATAATGTACCTTAAATGTTTGCGGGGCTTGCCCCCTAATTTAGGTTTCTGCTCAAATGCTACTGCCTCAGAAAGACTTTACCTAGTCTTTGTTTTAAAGAGCCCCTCCATCACTCCTAACTCCTTACCCTGGTTTTTGTTTTCGTGACCGTTTTCCTATCTGTTTTTTTAAGGGGGGTAGTGGGGAGAGGCAGAAGAAGAGGGAGAGAGAGACTCTTAAGCAGGCTCCATGCTCAGCACAGAGCCGGACGTGGGGCTCCATCTCATAACCCTGAGATCATGACTTGAGCCAGAATCAAGAGTCAGATGCTTAACTGAGCCACCTAGAGGCCCCTCCTATCTGACTTTTTAAATTTAATCGTTTGTTTACTTTCTGTCTCTCCCTACTGGAATGTAAACTCCAAGAAAGCAGAGACTTTTTCCATTTCTTTCACTGCTCTATTCCTATTGTCTAGAACAGTGCCTGGCATAGAGTAGGTGCTAAATAAATATTTATTGAATAAGTGAGTGAATGGATGGATGGCTTGGGTTGCTGGGCCCATGCTCATTTGCCTGATTGATTGAGTAGCTTCAAGTTTACTCCAAGTAGTAACCAACGACCGAAATTGTCGTTTTTCCCTTGCTTCCTAGGAGATAGTTAACTGAAAGGAATCTGTCCCACTACTGCAACCAAACCAGATGCCTTCTTTTACTTCACCCGACCAAGAAGAGGACCTGGAGGCCTGTGTTTTAAGATTTTCAGAGTTAGATTTAAAAGACACAAGGCTTATCAATCCCAGTAGCAGTCTTAAAGCCGAGTTGGATGTCAGTACGAAAAAGAAATACTCATTTGCCAAGAAAAAGGTAAGATTGCCGCATTGCCGTTTATGCTTCAGGATCACATATGTATAGTTAGTTCAGATGCATCTATTAGTAGCTCATCAAGGCTGTCCTCCAGGGAACAGAGGGCTAGTGAGACTCAAGGCTGCTGCCATGCTCAAGGCAAGGTATAGTTAGGGTCATTAATTAGTGATCTTAAGTCAGTGCCAGGCGAAGAAGAATCATAGGTAAGGGGTGGTTGTGGGACACTTATGGTTGAGTACCTGAGGACAGATTCTAGAAAGATGGGCTGAATCCTTTTCCCACCTAGAGTTAGGGGAAGGATCCCAGGATCCCAGGAGGCCTTGTCAAACGGAGAACAGACAGGCAGATGGCAGCTGCCATCTAAGACTCCTGATCTGATCTAGCTGGCTGAGTTCTTTTGGTTAGGAGAAGGGACACAGCAGCCCAGGATGGATGCAAGCTTACTAAGGACAGTTGGGATTGGATTATAATGGGAGGTGATATTGATATGCTGCTCTTCTATGCCATTTATCCTTTTTTCAGAGATCGTTGACTCAAACCTCCTGCTGAAGGTCAGAGGAAGGAAAACGACCAGAGGACATGCAACTGAGACTTAGTTTTCTTACCTCCAGTCTGCTGTCCTTCTTCCTTTCACAGTTAGCTTTTGTTGGCTTCATGTCAATGAAGAATAGATGTCCCTACTTATAACTTCTCATCCGTCACCCCTCTGTTCTCATCTCACACGGATGTCCTTGAAAATGAAACCCAAAGGGTACAGAAAGGTTTTTTCAAATATTATCTTACAAAAATTTCAGACTTAGAGGAAAGAAGTGTACAGAGGACCCTCATATCCCCTTTGTACACAAGCTCCATTCATGTTTCATCAGTTGTCCCAAATGGCTTTATAGATCCATTCCAGGGTGTTGCATTGAGCTGTCACATCTTATATATTCTTCATTCTGGAACACTTTCTCATTTTTCCCCTGAAATCGTGACCATGACATTTTTAAAGATTACATGAGTTATTTTGTAGAATATCTCTTTATTTGATCTTCACTCATGTTTCCTTATGATTAGATTCAGGTTAGTGCTTTTATTAACAAAACCATCCCACAAGAAATGCTGTGTTTATCTGGTGACAGTCTATCAGGTGGTTCACAATGGCAATTTGTCCCATTACTGGTGGTGTTAACTTTGGTTACTTGATTAAGGGAGTGACTGTCAGATTTCTCTGTTATAAAATTATTCTTTTTTCCCTTTTAAGAAGTCAGTATTTGAGGGGGGAGGGGGAATACTTTGAGACTGTGTACCTATGCTATTCCTTATCCAACTGTCATCTACTAATTTTAGATTCATTGGTGTTTCTTTGCTTAATCAATTGTTATTGTGATGGGTGCTAAAGGGTGATTTTCTAATTGCTTCATTCCTTCTAGATTTACTACTTGGCATTTTGCTGTAAGGAAGAGCCTTCTTTTCTCCCAATTTGTTTGTATCCATGTGGACTGTAGGTTTACATTTTATTTGTTGGGTGATAGTCCACTGTGTCATGATTTATTGCGATGCTCAGATCATCTCAGATCTGGCTGGGGGCCCTTTTAAGCTAGTATCTATGTCCTTTTGACTTGCTCCCATCATTCTTTGAGCATTTCCTTACTTTCTGACTCAACAAGAATGTTCCAGACTCATCTTGTATTTTCCTTGCCCCATCCCTGGAACCAGACATTTCTTCAAGGAGCTCTGGTTGCTTCTAATGAAAAATCACAACCTGGAGGCTCAGCAAACTCATTGCTACTAAATGTTACTTCTCCCAGGACCTCTGGTGTGTGAAGCTAGGAAAATATGTAGATGAGTGCATAAACGTCTATATGTTTATGCACTATACCTATACCTATACTTCTATATTTACTACCATCCCAATATTACGCCATGAGCTCATACCAGCACTTCACTTTCATTCCAGCATCACAAGAGTTTTCTTAACTCTCCCTTTCCCATATTTATAACTTCCCTATTTGAGGAGGTTTGGTGAGAAACTTGGCTCTGATTAGTCCCAATGTATTTCCTTATTTGCATATTCTTCTGTATGGAATCAGTATACCCACCCTGCCAAGCTGGGCCTCCCAGGGCCTGCCTTCCTGTAGGCTTCACCCACCTCTGAGCTGCCGTCCTGGCTCTGGCCTGACTCTCCCTCTTGAACAGATCCCACAGGGGCTCTAACTGCAGATGGGTCCTCAATGCCTTGTTCACAAGGCCTTAAAAGACCAGATAGGATTTGAAAATCAAAGTTTAATACAAAGAAGCACATATGTTGACATATGTGCTATCTCTTTTGTTTTTTTGTTTGCCTATCTGGAAGGATTCACTGCAAAAGAGGCTAAAAATGCCCTGCGGTGTAATTTCAGGCTACCCTTCCTGGTACTTCGGTCTGAGACAGTCCAGATACAGTTGTGTACAGCTAGAGGATGGCCCCACAGTGGCGCTTCGTGTCTGTTATCGATGTTCAGAGTGCTTGTTTTTGGATGCTTTACAGTAGTCTCCAAATGCATTGCGCGCGCACACACGCACACACACACACACAAGTATCTCCCTTCCCATTAGACTAGGAGGGAATAGTTGTTGAGAGGCTGATAATCATAGATCCCATTTAGCCTCTATTTGTACATCAAAAATACCACAGAACTAAAGAACAAATGACAAGCTAGGAAACAGATTTGTGATAACTATGATCAATAAAAGGTCACTAAAACTGCTTACAAAACAGAAAATCCATGCCACAGTAGAAAAATAGGCAATAGATGTAAATACGTGGGGTGCCTGGGTGGCTTAGTCGGTTAAGCATCCAACTTCGGCTCAGGTCATGATCTCACCGTCCATGGATTTGAGCCTCGTGTCAGGCTCTGTTTTATTTTAGATATTTATTTAAATTAGATGTTTAAAGAGGTGTAAAAACGTATGCATGGAATGCTTACTCAGCATTGCTTATTTGCATCACCCACTTGCCCTAATTGCAAAGTTTGGAAACAAATGTCCATTAGTTAGGAATTGGTTAAGAGAATTATGGCATGCCCATAGTTTTCTGTTTAATAGTCTTAATAAATATAAATAATTTTTTATAAAAACAACAAAATTATTTTCCAAAAAATCAAAACATTTTGGAACATTTCTTTCCAATCTTTTTCAGTGTAATTTTTAAATGTTGAGGTTACATTGTATAAGCAAATTTTTTCCATTGTTTTTCACTTAACATTATATCATAAATATTTTCTCATATAACTTAAAACTACCTGCTCGATATTCTATAGTAAATACATTCCATAATCGCCTTGACTGTTTTCTTTTTAGACATGACTGATAATGTTGTTTGTAATGTTGTACTAATATTCATCTGAAATTCAGGTTCTTCCTTTAAGAACAGTTCCTAGCAAATTTTAGATAGAGGCATAAATTTAAAGTAAAACTAACTCTCTCAAGAAGTTCTTCTAAAAAAACCTGGGACATACACCTAGAAACCCATGTGGACGGATGACGTCAGGGATTCACTGAGACTTCTGCCAGCCTTACACCTAAGGTTAATCGTGGAATATTTGCAATGTAATTGCAGGCATTTGCCCTTTTTGTCAAAACCAAAGAAGTTCCTGCACATCCTTTTGAATGTAAAGAAAAATGGTGGAAATGTTGTCAACAGCTGTTCAAAGACCGGATCGGCATCCATAGACATGTGGCAACACAACATGCTGATGAGATCTGCCGCCAGACTGCTTCCGTGTTAAAGCAGCTGGCTGTGACACTGAACACCTCAAAGAGCCTTAAGCCTGCAGATGATAGGAACCCTCTAAAAGGGTACTTGACCTGTAACAGGGAAGTGTCCGCTTGGCTCCCTGATGTAAGCTGCTTTAGCCCTGATGAGCTGATAAGGTAAGAATTCCATTCTGTACTTTTGGTTTAATTTTACCAGTTTTTCCAGCCACAATGAGATACCACTACCTATCTACTAAAATGGCAAGATCCTTAAGGCACAGGATTTCTCTATGGGTCTAAGCCAGGCTGATAGCCACATACTCTGTATTATGGAAGCAGTGATATATACCCATGTAGCTGGCAGCGTTCACTAGGTTTCATGGAAGGATACATCTTACCTTTTCGAAGGAGAGGTGGTGAACAGAAAATTGTATTAGTATTTTCAGAGATAAGTTGGAAGGCTCAGAAATGTTAATGATTCCTCTACCTTGAGTATCAGAGCTTACAAAGCATATTTTGTTACCAAATATGGTTTTCTCAGTTGATCATGTTTTAGAAAGGATGTTAACTTAAAAAAAATTTTTTTTTAATGTTTATTTATTTTTGAGAGAGAGACAGAGAGAAAGAGACAGAGTGCAAGTGGGGCGGGGCAGAGAGAGAGGGAGACACAGAATGCGAAGCAGGCTCCAGGTTTGAGCTGTCAGCACAGAGCCCGACACGGGGCTTGAACTCACAGACTGTGAGATCATGACCTGAACCGAAGTCAGACGCTCAACCAACTGAGCTCCCCAGGCGCGCCCCAGAAAGAATGTTAACTTTTAGAACTGGGGCACAGGATTAGAAGTTTAGATCCTACCTTTGCAAAACTCACAAAATTATATTACAGAATTTCGGAGGACAAATTTCTGATTTTAAGCAATTCCTGAACTATTTGGTGAATAGAAAATGTCCAAATTTAATATACTTTTGTCATTACTATTCAGTGCCAAATACCTCTTGTTTATCAAGAAAAGGAGAAAGAGAATTGAACTCGGGCTCAGAGTTGAGCTAGTCACTAAAATTCTTTATATGTCATCACCTCTAAAATAGTAATATCGGTGCCTGCCCTGTTTACCTCACAGTGTTGCTATATGAATTATACAAAATGATGGTAATAGCTGAACTATAAAATGGCATACAAGCATACAAATATGGCCTCTTTGCTTCTGTATGGCCCTGTGCCTCAAGGAATTTGCTCTCTAGGGGGAGAAACAAAAAAAAAGGATACATGAAACATTTAGCAGAGGATATGAGACAGGCTACTTAATTATCAGTTCAATTATGTGGTGCAGGTAATTTGTTACAGTAGTTTAGAGGAAGGAAAACAGGCTCTAAAATAGACAAGGTTTCAGAAGAGAGTAGGCCCTGCAGTATGATGAGGGTATTGATGAGGGTGTCAGATTCCAGAGCTGGATGGGACCTCAATTACCATCTACCATAGCATTCTCTGGAATCTGTTCTATGCAACACCAGCTCTGAAGGATGCTAACAGGTGTTGGAAAGAGGTGCTAAAGACAGATAGGTTTGGGAAGCACTAGGTTAAAATGTTTTTTATTGCAGGACGTTTCAGAGCCTTCAGTAGATAAGGGGCTTTCCTGAGATTCTCAGAGAGATGTTGTCTGCAAGGTTTCTCCAAAATGTGATTTCATAGAACAGCTTCAAGCATACTTTGGGAAATGCAGTTTACTTCACTTCTCCAGTTTTAGAGATGAGGAAGTCAGTCTCAGAGATGATAGGAGACCCACCCAGCTCCCATGCCTAGTTAGTAGGAGACAGCACAATGCAGTAGAAAGAATATGGATTCTAGTGTCAGAAGACTGTTCAAGTCTTGACTGTCACTCTGTCACTTTCTCACCTGGAAGGAATCGGCCTTGGTTTACTCAGCTGTAAAGTGGGGATAATAATAGTCCTTCTCATGGTTAAGAAGATTACATGAAAAAATGGAAGTGAAACCTTTTTGTACAATGAGAGATTCAAAAACAGATATGACCCTGTCTTACAGGATAAGCCAGAAATTTCTGTAAAATGGGTTATTGATTCCTGTCTCATGAGTATGATGACTAAATGAGGAAATCAAAGTAAACTTACTTTTTGTAAAGTAAGTTGGGTGCAGATAACGTTTTCTTCAGAGCAAATACTGACCGGAGTTGCTGCTTCCCTCAGGCCGACAACAGTAGGAGAAAGTTCGGCACAAGTTGGTCCATCGCGGCCTGCCCTCTGATACTGCCTGGGCCTACTTTGTGAATTGTGGCTGCCTTATGCCAGTGACTCAAATCTTCTCCCTGTGGTTTTCTTCTTCTAGGGGCCAGGGCAGTGATGAAGGAGAGGTTCTACTTTATTACTGCTACTGTGACCTGGGGGATCCCCCCTGGGTCTGTGCCTGGCAGACGGCTCTGTGCCAGCACCTGCGCCTCACAGGCAAGGTAACACCGCACCCTTCACGGGACTCCTCTTGTCTCCAGTTTGCACTACAGAGGTTATGCTCACGACAAAAAGGATTCCCTGTTAGGTTCTGCGAAATCCTGCTAGGCTTTTAAGTAGACCGCTAAACAGTTATTAACGTGGCATTTTATGACTGTTTAATGGTGTAGACTAAGAATCAGCAGACTTTTCCTTACAAAGCAAAATAGTAAGTATTTTAGGCTTTGCCCAAAACCTACTCACTCTTGCTTCTATTAAACCCTAAAACTGTGTGGAATTGTGATGAAATTATAACAGGATACAGTTGGATTAATTATGTAATATTTCTTTTCAGTTGTCTAGCCATTGTATATTGTTTAAGAACTAAAGTTTAAATCTTTATGATCTTTCCTGCTAGATAGGCCATTCCTTGCCAGAAAATTCCTATAGTCTGTACTCAAGAAGTGCCTAAAATTGAATTTGTTGATCTTTAAGTCTATATGTGTTTTCTAAACAAACAAACCAATGAACAAACAACACCTACTCAAGCATGCTACTGTAACATGAAAACAACCTTAAACAATAGGTACAAGATGTGAAATGGCTGTGTTCCAATAAAACCGTATGCAGAAGCAGATACAATTTGCTGACCCCTGGCATTAGGAAATGTTCTTGATATGTTAGCTGGAAAAAAATTTCATAGAACTATACATATATGTATGATTCCAAGTTGCTTCTTGATTTTTCTAGAACATGCCAGGGTCTTTTACCATTTTGTGGTATTGACATTTGCTGCTCCCTTCCCTCTAGGATGCTTTCCCGCTAGATCGTCACTTGGCTCATTCCCCACTGCAGATCTCTGCACACATCTTAACCTCCTCAGAACTCTGATCCAAAGTAGTCCCCTCTCTAAACCTTGTCACTTTCTGTCACCTTCTGCTCAGAGAATTTCAAAGAATTTGTTACTGTCTGAAAGTATAATCCTTGTTTAATTTGTTACAATCTGTCTCCCTAATAAAAGCTTCATGAAGATAGGAACTTTGTCTTAATTGATGTATTCTTAGTGCTAGAACAGGGCTTGGTGCATAGCATTACAGTAAATATTTGGGGAGCGTTGAATAAAGAAATGAATATATGTTTGTAATAGAACCACAAGTGTTTGTATATAAAGATGGAAGGTAATAGATACCCAGATGTTAATCATGATTATGTCTGCGTGATAAGATTGTGGATGGTTTTTGTTATTTTCTGAAACGTTCTTTATGATTACATGTATACACACATATATAGACGTAGATTTATATATGCATATACATATACGTGCATACACATACACACGTATATAGATAAAACTAGAAACAGAGACAGATAATATATCATTTTACATATTTTTTGAAGATGTATTTATTTTTGAGAGGGAAAGTGCAAGCAGGGAAGGAGCAGAGAGAGAGGGGGACAGAAGATCTGAAGCAGGCTCTATGCCAACAGGAATGAACCCAATGTGGGGCTTGAACTCACGAATCGTGAGCTGAGTCAGAGGCTCAACTGACTGAGCCACCCAGGTTCCCCAACAGATAATGTGTTTTTAAAACTCAAAAGGAAATGAACTAAAATTCCCTCTGAGATCCCCTCAGGTTATGACATCGTACAATCGTAAGCCTAATCTTTCCCACACGTTTTAAGTCCCAAGGCAGTTGTTTGATCATTGATATTTTCCACACTGATGTTTTCTAACAGATGGTGCCAAAAGCTTCCTTTACCTCATTCAGTTCATTGTCACATCCTGCCATTTCTACCTCTAAAATATCCCTTGTGTCCATTCGTTTCTGTCCTCCCTTCGACCACCTTAGACCATGCCCCACCCTCTCTTATCCATTTCAGGAGCTTTTTTTAATTTTAATTTTTAAAAAAATGTTTATTTAGTTTATTTTGAGCGGGGGGGGGGGGGAGAGAGAAAGAGAAAGAAAGCATCAGCAAGGGAGGGGCAGAGAGACAGGGAGAGAGAGAATCTCAAGCAGGCTCTGCATTGTCAACACAGAGCCCGCCTTGGGGCTTCATGTCACAAACCATGAGATTATGACCTGAGCCTAAATCAAGAGTCTGACCCTTAACCGGCTGAGCCACCCAAGCACCCCGAGGTAGTCTTTAATCTACTCTTGTTCTCCTGTCCTTGCCTGCCATTTAATCCATTCTCCACACTGCAGCCTGCATCGTCTTAAAAAGTAAATAAAACACGGCTGTGCTCTCCTCAAAATCTCTCAGTGGCCGTCTAGTGCTTTTCGAGTAAAACCCAAATCCTTGATATACCCTTAGGTTCCTGCATGATTTAGCCCCTTCCTAACTTTTCTGCCTATCTGATGTCATTCTTCACTCCTTATACTCCAGTGACATGGTCTTTCAGGTTTTTCTGGAGCCCACAAAGGTTTTTTGCGTCTTTGGGCCTTTTTCCAGGCAAACTGTCTTCAAGGGACTCTCCCACACCCAGTTTCTCTTGCAAAATTTTTACTCAATCTTCAGTTCTCAGTTTCAATGATAGTTCCTCAAAGAGACTTTTCTCGACCTTCAATCTAAATTCATTTTTCCCAGTACACCCTCACATAGCATCTTGTATTTATTTTTCATAGCATTTGTCAGTTTGTAATTTTTATCTTAATATCTGTGATTGCCCTTAGTCTGTAAACTCAAAGAGGGCAAGAACTCTTTTTTAACTGCCAGATCCCTAATTCCTAGCACAGTTCCTGGCGCGTAGTAAAATCTTTAGTAAATATTTGTGGAATGAATACATTTATTATCACCTCTGTTTGAGAACACCTTGGGAGATGGATGTTCTCACAGTGAACCTGAATGTACAAAATATGAAGTCAATCTCTTTCCTTGTTTGGGGGGCAGATTTTTACTCTTGGCCCAGCCTGAAGTGAACTAGCAGTGAGGGTCCCTATCCACAAGGTGGCAGCACCTGCCTGGCTCTGAGTCTAAAATCTTTAGGCTTCAATGATACGTGCCCAGTTTACTGAGGTAGTTTTCTGATTTTGGGAGATTTGGCAGAGTATTACCATTTAGGTAGGGAAAGAAGACAAGTTGAAAATTCGAGAAAGAAGCTTCTGATTCCTATTGCTATAAACTCCTTACTGCCTCAAGAAATTTGAAGGGACACAATGGAGGCTTTGGAAGGGAAAAATTACATGATTTGGAACAAATATCTGGTTTGAATCTCAAATCTACCACCTGCTGACTCTGTGTCTTTGGGCAAGTTACTTGATTTCTCTCAGCTGCTGTCTCCTTTTCTGTCAAATGGGAGTTATGGTATGTACCTTTCAGGCTTATAAAGCTCCTATATCATAGTAGGTGCTCAATAAATACTAACTGTTGCTCTCCATTCCTGAGATATAAGGCTTTCCTCACCAAGGAGCTACTTCACAGGTTTTTCTGGAGCCTTAGGGATTGAAAGTCTAGTGCGTGAGTTTGGATTGCTCAACAGATTACTCTGCCCCAGCTTTACAGGGATTAGGTGTCCTTGTCTTTTATTTGGGTTTTGAGATTAAAAGAACATGGGAAAGAATCTACTAGTCTACCCTAAAGACAGTTATGTAGAAGTATATACTTTATCTGCCATGGTCAGAAATAGTTTTAGAGTAAATTTCGTGACACTTCCACTGGTTCAGCTCTATTTTCTATGTAGACCCTTGAAAAAGTATAAGTTGATTGTGGGGATAGTGGTCTATACAGCAGAGATGGCATATTCTTTCTGCTTTCCTCTCCCATGCCCAGAGCAGGTTTTAGCGGATTGTAATTCTCTTTGTCAAGGATCCAGAATGCTCATCATGGAACTCTGGCTAGCCACTACTAGTGAGTTGGCATTGGCTTATGAAATGAATCCCATTTATATACATGCCCTAAAGAACTGGATCGAGGGAGGTGACGGTATTTCCTCTGGGGCCTGAAAAAGGGAAGCCTTGTAAATTTTTCAAATTCTCATGCATTGGTAGGTATCATTGTTCTCTAAATGGTAGTAACAATCTAGGACCTTGAATTAAATGACCTCTCTCTCCGTAGAGTACCATGATACCAGAGTGGTCTATGTTCTCTCTAGCGCTTTTCTCCAGAGAGCTCAGCTCCTTAAACTCATGATGCATCCTTAAACTCATCCGAAGGGTTTTGTAGTTCCAAGACAATTAACTTGGCAGCGTCCCCAGAGCATTGCCTCTTAAGGCAGGGGCCTGAATCCAGGTTCGAATGTCCCCTAACCAGCGAAGCATTTTAAAGAGAATACAGTGTTTGAGAAGCCAAAAAGCTTCAGATATGGATACGCATCCATTTGTTCAACAAATGTGAATTGAGTACCTACTCGGCAGGCACTGTTCTAAGCACCGGCGATGCAGCAGTGGAGAAAACACACACACCCCTTGTGGACCTTGTGTTCCAGTGGGTGGGTTTGCAGCGGTGTGCAGGGGTGTACTCACATGCCCTCCTAGCTCTCAGCCGTGCTCTGTGTTTTTGGACTTGGGAAATATCTCCTCAGCAATTGTCTTCATTGTTGCTTCTCTCTTACCTCCTTTTTATGAAGATGAAGAAATTGAGGTCCAGAGAAGTAAGTTAATTTTCTCAGGGCCACAAAGCAAGTAAGTGGCAAAGATGAGTCTTGATCTAAGATCTTCTGACCTGGATTTAAGGTTAAGCTCAAAATTTATTTCTTTGGGCATCGGACAACTGGGGCTTTGTAGCAAATGGGGCTTTCCAGAAGTTTCACTCATTGCATTCTCTTCTTCAGCGCACATCTATTGAGTACCTCATCTAAACTGTGGGCAGTGCCATTTTAGAAAACTACAAGTATCTTTGTGTGGTAACACTTTTGTTGTGTCTCTGCTTTTCCCCTTAAACTCACTGACACACACAAGCCTATTCTGCCCCGGGAAGATTTAAACTAAGCTAAGAACAGGCTGCATTCCCTTTCTCTCACCGTCTTGTGTCCCAGGTTCGAATTGCTACAGAAGGAATCAATGGGACAGTTGGTGGAAGCAAACTGGCCACCAGACTCTATGTGGAAGCCATGCTTTCCTGCCCATTGTTTAAGGATTATATGTGTAAGGATGATTTTAAGGTAAGAGAAATTGAAAATAAAATGGATTTTGAGCCATTTGCTTCTGCCTCAGTGCCTCTTCCCTCTCTAGGCTCTGAAGCGGAGATCAGTGTGGAGAAGTAAGCAGCCTTTTTCCCCATTAGGTTGCGAGGCAGTGCAGTCAAAGGAGCATGCTCATTCCACTTCTTTGTGTAGTCGCCATGTGATCTGGGGCAAGTGAATGCCCTTAATCTCCTTTCTTATCGAATAAGGACATTACAGTTTGCACAGTCTAACTCTAAAACTTAGATGTGTTTGCTCGCTTGAGGGACCACCTGGCTGTTTCAGGGCATCACTACTTTTTAGTCAACCTGGAATTACAAGATCAGTACTTCATACCACATGGGGGACAAAGCTGTTGCTCTCATGGCTGAGCTCCTTTGTTTGAGCGACCTGAGCTCCTTTGAGTGACCTTATGCTTTGTCACAGTAGGTGATAAAGGTGGTGGGGACTACCTTACTAGTGTTAGTGCTGGTGATGGTAGGAGAGAGGTCGCTCCTCCAGAGCAAAAGCTAGGATGTAATCTTACATGCTGAAATTATTTTGGTTTTATAGTTAAATGCTTATAGCCATAGAAACACCTTTGCAATTTAACATTTCAGTTCATGGAAGGTATGCAATAAATATTTATTAGAGGTGAATTATCTGAAACATTTTAGGCCCTAAACTCCCTTCCCATTAAAACATTAATTCTTACTTTGAAGTTTCTTAAGACTTCAGCTATTATTACAAAACAGATATAATTCTTGTATTTGGCACTTGGCTTATATCTGGAGATGGGAGAGTAAGACTGTATTCTGTTTTGTTTCTTATTGGCTAGACCAGCAAAGGAGGGGCTTGCTGTTTTCCAGAATTGCGTGTTGGTGTATTTGAAGAAATTGTGCCCATGGGGATCAGTCCCAATAAGATCTCCTACAAGAAGCCTGGTATGCTTGCTTTTAGAAGAAAAATTTTGTTCTTCTTCACAGGGACAAAACTTAATATAGAAACACATGTGGAAATTAGACACTCTGATCAGCAATCCACTCTTTAAAATGGCTTTGGGGGTATGGAATGTAAGAAACAAAACGAAGAAAAAAGAGACAAAAAACAGAGTCTTAGATAGCAAATTGGTGCTTGCCAGAGGGAAGGTGGGCAGGAGATGGATGAAATAGATAAAGGGGATTAAGAGTACACTTATCTTGATGAGCACTGAGAAATGTATCGAATTGTTGAATCACTATATTATATACCTGAAGTTAATATGACACTGTATATTAATTATGCTTTAAAAAAAAAAAAAAACAGCTGTAGGGTAGCTAGCGTGTGGGTCATCCAGTGCTTAAACTGGTCTTCTCTTTGGTGCTATGGTAATTGAAGACACACCCATTAGAATGCCCCGTCTTATTCTTCTTGATGACGGTTTGGCAAGAACTTATTTTCTCTTTCCAAAGATAGCAATCTGGGAAGAGTGTAATTATTATTTGTAAATAGTTCATCAACTGAATAACAGGCTTTATTTCTGCTTCAGGAAGCAAGTGGCTTTCAAATCCAAAGCAGTTGGTTTGCAGGTGCTCTAGAATGTTCTCTTCCCCTTCCTCCCTATTGTTACCATAGATGGTTGAAAGACATTTATTTGGTGGGTTTTTGTTTTTGTTTTGCTTTTTACTATGAAAATGATCGAACATTAAAAAAAAGTAGAGAAAATAGTATAGTGAACTCCCATGTACCTGTCATACAGCTTCAGCAATTACTGATTCATTGCCAACTTTCTTCTATACCCTGCCCCCTTGTCCCATCCTGGATTATTTTGAAGGGAATCCCAATGTCATTTCATTTACAAATATTTCAGTAGAGACCTCTAAAAGATAAAATTTTTTTTAAATAAACAACTGTAAAGCCATTATTACATCTAAATAAAACCTTTTTTATAGTAATTCCTTAATATTATCAAATATCTGGCTAGTTCTTAAAATTGGCTAGACCAGCAAAGAAAAGGGGCTTGCTGTTTTCCAGAATTGCATGTTGGTGTATTTGAAGAAATTGTACCTGTGGTGATCGCATAATTTTTCAAGTTCGTTTCTGTTAAGATTCAAGTAAGGTCCACTCATTGTGGTGGATCCCTATGTCCCTTTAAGTCTCTTTTAGCTTGCACATTTGCCCCCATCTTTGTTTCTTTTCCCCATGCAGTTTGTTTTTTTGAAGGAACCAGGTCATTTTGTCTGTAGTTTCCCACCATCTGGCTAAAGCTATATCTCCTCTGTCCTCTATTTTCCTATAGATTGATAGTTACAACAGTGCTGTCTGATAGAACTAATGTGAAGCACATAGGTAATTTTATGGTGTTTTTTTTAGTCACCACATTTTAAAAGTAAAAGGAGACAAGTGAAATTCATTTTAATAAATAGGCTTTAATGCAGTGTAGCCAAAATACTTCAATGTGTAATGAATGTAAAAAATTACTAACGAGATAGATCTTTTACCTTTTTTTGCTTACTAAGTACTTGAAATCCTAGATCTATGTCACTCTTATTATAGCACATCTCAGGCTACCTTTCAAGGCCCCGATATCCCCATGTGGCTAGTGGCTACTCTGTTACATGCCTCAGATCTAGAGACTTGGTCAGATTCAGATTTGATTTCCTTTTTTCTTTCTTTCCTTTTTTTCCCCCAAGACTGCCTGACAGGTAGCATTGTCCTGTTTCATCAGGAAGCACAAAGGTCTGGTTGTCTGCATTCGCTTTCTAATATGGAGGTATTTAAAAGAATGCTAAGGGTTAAGTCAGAGGGAAATAGGAGTAGGATACAGCATGAGGGAAAGAGACTCATGCATGAAGAGAGAAGGGCCCAAAAGGGCCATGTGTGCACCATGTCCCTACCTTAGTGGGATGAGTAAGGAGCTCTTTCTTGGTGCTACAGGACATTGTTGGGAGGTTAGGGGAGAGTGGGCTCCGGCTCCAGGCAGTGCTGTGCTGCTTTCTTTTGGGCCATGCTGTTTGGAGGCATCTCGTTTAAACATGTCCATCGGAGTCCCTGGCCAGTCAGGCCTTCCCACGGCCAGTAGAGCAGCAGCAGGGAGTTAGTAGAAGTAGAAGTCGTAGCAGATTTCCGTGCTTCTCATCACAGTTGTGAAGCTCCCTTTCACCCCCGTTTTGGTGACCTGTAATCACTTGATAATAAAAAATCAATTCTGGCTTCATTACATTCTCATAGCCATAGGTTCAGCAGGTAGGAATCCAGGTTCCTTGGCCATGCCTGGGGGTCTCTAGCCCCACCTGAGTACTTAGCAGTTTCGGGTGGTTGTTGGGGTTTACCGTTAAACAGAATGAGGCTCCCTTGGTGCCATCAGGATCCACCAGGTGTGGTGACTGCCATCCCCAGAGTCCCTGTCTGTAAGGTGTGGTTAGTCCGTGCTGCCAAATTCCCCCAAAGTCCTCACAATCAGGGGATGTCTGGACCCCCTAAGATATGGGAATATTTCTGTTCTGGAGAGTCAAGAAGGCAGAGGGCCCCACCAGACCGAGGTTCTCTCTTTTTAGTCTCCTTGGATTTTACTTCTTTTCTTCATCTCCTTTCTCTCCTGCATGCTTTAGCTCTTCCCTCCTTTTCTGTCTCCTGCCCTGCTTTCTTATGTGTCACTGCTGCTGTCAGCCCTTCCCACCCTCTTTTCCTCATGCACACAGACTTACACACATTCTTCTTACCCTTTTGTATTTTTGAAGAATAGCCCACTTCATTCCACAAATGTATACTCGTAGCTGCCTGTCAAGATTCTTAGCCTTGAACTTGGGCTCACCTTTGTTATAGTCAAAAGCCTATAGTCAAGCACATACATGCCCAGGCTCCTCCACATACAGTGAAAATAGAATACTGGCCGTTTAATGGACCAGCAAACCCACTTAGCAATTTAGATCCCCACTGTCTGGCTTTTATCACTGGGTTAGACCAAGAGAATGGAAAATTCTTTGACTAATCATTTCTAAACCTCCAGGTCTCCATACCACTTATCTTTGGAGGGAGGAAAAGGAGGATATCTGGAGTTACTAAACTGTTTCATTATGGTCATCAAGTAGTATTATTTTGAGATATAATTGCAATTATGAATAAAGGTTTGGGTGGAAGGAAACGGAATAACATGTGAGTTATCAGGGTGGGCCAATTGTGATTGGGTTTTGAGTTTTGTTTTTGTCTCGTTGTAAGTAGATTTTTGGTTTGGTTTTAGGAGTCCATTTATCTCCAGGTGAATTTCATAAAGAAGTAGAAAAGTTTTTGTCTCAGACAAATGAAAAACAAAGTGATACTATCCTCCTGGACTGCAGAAACTTCTATGAAAGCAAAATAGTAAGTAGAACCAGAATTGAGTTCAGTGAAACGGTAGGCCTTCCCCTACCCACATCATGGCATGTTTCCCGAGGTGCTGCTGTTTATGCCTGCCTGTGCCCAAGTCACATAGATCTCCCCTGACTGCTGGCAGCTTCAGAGAAAACCCTAGCCTTTGAACTCAGGATCTGGTGAGAAAGTCTAAGACAGTAGGAATTAAAAGACATCTTGGCACATAATGTACTTTTTGGCTCCCATGTGCCTACCCTTGATATAGGTCAAGGATCCTACAGTTTGCTTTGGGCAGCCTTTCCAGTTTTCTGAGGACTCTGGTAAGGTGACCAATAGCCCACCAGGCTTATTTCTGAGTTCCAGATCTTGAAGTTGAAAGGTCAGAGTGTAGGATGAGAAACAGCAGCTAGTAAGTGGTGCCTTCCAAAGGGGGGCTCTGAGTGGGGCTGACACAGAAAGAACCTTTGTTCTTACCAGGTATGTTTTTCTGATAAATTTCCTTCTGCTTCTCCTATGTTGTAGGGGCGATTCCAGGGCTGTTTAGCCCCAGACATCAGGAAATTCAGTTACTTCCCTAGCTACATTGACAAAAATCTAGAACTTTTCAGAGAGAAGAAGGTGCTGATGTATTGCACTGGGGGTATCCGTTGTGAGCGGGGTTCAGCCTACCTCAAAGCCAAGGTGAGTTAACACCCTTGGAGTCACTGCCGGTGTGGAGATGAAGAAGGTTCTACCAACAGCATGTAGTGAGCCTTCCACTCCCCACCTTCATTCCCTCTGTCACCCTCAGCCAGCCAGGGATTTATTTTTCCCTTGTATGGTTCCAGAATAGAGTTTGTAAGTACAAGATCTGAAGTTCTTAAATCTCAAGATGTGGAAAGCACTTAACAGTCTTAGACACTCATCAGGTACAAAAGGGAAAGATTAGTGAACATCTCCCTTTTCCTAATCCTTATGCTTGATCCTGAGAAGAGCAAATTCACATTACATGTCCCGACAGGTGTCCTTCTATATTTAGGGGACAGCAAAAATAGCCGGGCTTCCCAGGATCTAGTGGAAGGCCCTGACTTCTGTCATCACCTGCCAGTCTCCTGTGGAGCTTCTTACTCGTCTCTGGCTCCTCAAATTTCTTCTTGTTTTTCCTCACATAGGGAGTATGCAAGGAAGTGTTCCAGCTCAAGGGTGGCATCCACAAGTACCTGGAGGAGTTTCCTGATGGTTTCTACAAAGGGAAGTTGTTTGTTTTTGATGAGCGTTATGCCTTATCCTACAACAGTGATATAGTGTCAGGTAGGTTGGCACAGCCTGGAACCTAAATTTATGGTCAGGCATACTCTGTATGAAGCATTCTGGAAGGCAGGCCAGTACTGGTTACGTGAAGAAGAAAATACGGAGAAGAAGTAATGTAGTATGACCATTTCCCATTAGAGTTGGAGATGCAGTAGTGGAGCAGATAGAACCCTGGACCAGGAATCAGGAGGCCTGTACTGCCATCTTGACTTCCTGTTTACTGGTTAGGCAAGTCCTTTACATTAGGGGTGGTGCCACTTGCTTTGCCTGCATGCTGGGGGTTGAACTAATAGGCTGAATCAAGGGTCTTCACCAGGAGATGAGATATAAAATTTAGGGGTTCTGTGAATTTGGATGGGAAAATAATTATATCTTTATTTTTGCAACCCTGCACTACACGTAGCACTTTCCTTGACTGTAATGTAAGCAACAAATCAGTAATATTAGATACACCAGTGACTCTGTCATCAACAGAAACCACAGTATTTTCATATATTATAGTGGCTGCAGACATCCCCAAATAGCATTTATGTTCGTCATTGTCTCAAAATGGAAGTATTAGGCCCCCACTGTCTTATTTCATGTGTTAATATCTTACTATACAGATTTTTGAAGATGTTTTGATATTTTATATTTCTATATAATTCGTTTCCTTGTAATACTATGTATTTTATTTAAAGAACCTCCATTTTAGATGGTCTATAGACACATGTGGTAGGTGAGGTACTTTTGAGTGGTGGGTGGGGCATTCCGAGGTAGGAGCTGAACCCACAGCCAAGGCAGGGGTGGCCACAGGAAGGTGTGAGCTCAGGAAGCCTGTGGTTTGACTGTAGTTTTTGAGTCCTCGCCGATGTGTGGTACCCAATGAAGACAGTCAGTAAAAGGAGGATGGAAATAATCCTTAAGAAAAATGGCTCGTGCCCCCGGATGCCATTATTTTGAACCGGAAAGGTCATGGGCAGACAACCCTAGTGACTGTCGTAATTTGCTAGAACTCCTGTGATCGGGGACTGAATTACCACTCAGATAATGAATAAGATTTGAGTGTGATTGTCCTCTCCCCTTTCTTCTTGATCTTTTTATTAATTTTAACAGTCTTTTATATTTATGTGTCTTATTGAAAGCTACTTGAGATCTGTTTTGGAGCTAGATGGAGTATAAATTATAAGTAAGTAGAAACAGTGGATTTGAGGAATGTTACTGAGGAAATGTTGGCAGGTTATGATGAGTACTTGCATGTGAGTGTGAAGGCAAGAGAGAAGGCCCGAAGGTGGCTTAGATAAACTAGTTAAGGACACTTGAAGAATGGTGATGTTGTTCATGGTAACAGGAAGTCAGCAGGGAAAAACAGGCTGAGAAAATAGATAATGGGGGTTTTAGGAATCAGGTGGTCAGGTGTCCACTGGCAACAGCAGCAGAACCTCAGGCCTGGGGAGCAGGGCTGTGGATATAGAGGTGGGAGGAAGCTGAATATAGATGTGGGATCATCTGTACTCATGTGTGTTGTTTCCCACGATAAAGGGAATGACCTAAAAAGGGAAAAAGACCATTGAACCAAGGGGTAGTTGGCCAGCTTTGGAATAAAGAGAGAAACAATATTACCTGTTTTCTAAGTGGGAAAAAGAAGAAAGTGAGTCACCGAATGTTGGAATCAGGAAGACAATTCCCAGGTGAACCTACCCCTTCCCCCCCGCCAAAAAAAAGTGGGGGTGAAGAAGCATTTTTTGGTAGAAGACGGGAAACTTCTAAAACCTTCCCAGGCCCAACAGGATATATTAGCTGATGTGCTAAGAGTTATATTTAGGAAATGGAGAAACGCCTGTCTACATGTATACACGTGTATATGTGTGTGTTTATAACTAGGGCTTTTCTCTCTTCCCCAGAATGTTCATATTGTGGAGCCCCATGGGACCAATATAAACTCTGCTCGACTCCCCAGTGCCGCCAGCTCATCTTGACCTGCCCTGCTTGCCAACGACAAGGGTTCACAGCCTGTTGTGTCACGTGTCAGGACAAAGGGAGCGGGCTGGCTTCAAGTCCCACCCAGAGCAGCTTTAAAGAGGAATGTGAGTGTACAGCCCGACGGCCACGCATACCCAGTGAGCTGCCACAGCAGGTGTGACTGACTCCCCACCAGCTCAGAGCCAAGGCCTGGCGCTGGTGAGGATGGGCCGTGCTTACGCGAGTAGCACCACCAGCATTTCCCTAGGCCTTCGCAGAGCTAGGTTCACAGTGACCATACGCTGGAGAACATCAAAGCTGCGGCAACAGAGAAACAGGGAACGCCAGCATCATAAACTGGGTACCATGTTGGCCACCTAAACTTCAGTGGGGGGAGGAAAGAGGGAGTTGGGTTCTGCCCGCTTACCTGAAACATTTGACTCAGAAGATGACAGAGGGGCGCCTGGGTGGCTCAGTTGAGCGTCCGACTTCGGCTTAGGCCATGATCTTGCAGTTTTGGGGTTTGAGCCCTGTGTTGGGCTCTGTGCTGACAGCTCAGAGCCTGGAGCCTGCTTCGGATTCTGTGTCTCCCTCTCTCTCTGCCCCTCCCCAGCTCACGCTCTGTCTCTCAAAAATAAATACATATTAAAAAAAAAAAAAAAAGAAGATGCCAGAGCACAGAAAAAAGAGCTGTTGTGGGATCCCAAGCCGCTGGGGGAGAGAGCCTTGAGCCTGGTGACCAGGTCATGCCCTCTCTGTGCCATGCAGCAGGCTGGTAGTAGTCATTGGGCTTGTCAGCAGACTTGTCCACCCTGGTGGCAGAAGCGTGAAAGCTATAGCCCTGGAGGTGGACTCCTTGGAAGCAGGCCACTCAGGTCACCTACCATCCACCACCTCTGACCTCATCTCTCTGGCAGCCTGAGAGGCTAAGTCAGGATTTGCAGACTATGGCATTTGACTTGCTTCCTGCTTTTTTGTAAATAAAGTTTTATTGCAGTAGCCACACCCATTCATTTACACATGATCTATGGCAGAATTAAGTTACAACAGAGACCTTGTGGTGTGCAAGACTGACAATATTTGCCATCTGGTCCTTTATAGAAAAAAAATTGCCATTCCCTGGTCTAAACTAATAGCTCATCTGATGGAGCAGATGGTCTTAAAGATGTGGCCCACCTTCATTTTTTTATTGATTTGGTTTTTGTGAGAGTGCTCCCCCCAATACCCACATGCTTAGCTTTAAGTATTCTTTTTGGAAGATTCAAATTAGTTCGAGGGCGCTGACATTTGGGCAGTTTTTAGATGAACACCTTGGGACAGAAGACACATTTTGAGGGAGGTCGTTCTGCGTTGCCATGGTAGTTTCCCAGCCTTCTGGCCAACATGTCAGGCACGTGTCCCTGTCACCCTAGTCGCAAGAAATACATACGCAACCGTCCATAGACCAACAGATTTAATCTTATATCGCAGTTTCCAGTGACGCAGAATACAGCTGCAGTTGTGTTTCAAGGAGAAGCCTAGTGGGAAGGGCCATCCCTGCAGCATGGTGCCACTCCTGGGCCCACCTGCAGCCTCAGTAGACACTCTCCCTTAGCGGTGAGGCCCTGGCTCCACCTCTGGTTACCCTGTACCGTCCACATCATCACAGTTCAGTGTGCAAGACTTTGCCTTTTTCGTCAATAGCCTCCGCTCGGTGCTCTGCAGCTTAGTCTGTGCTCGTCAGCTATTTGGGCTGTCCTTTGTCATAAGATTTGCTGAATCACTCATGAAAATAACTCCCGAGCAACAGAAATGCTAGTTTAACTGGCACTGTGGTATATTAAAAGGCACAAGGGCATTGTGGCTTAACATTTTTGCTGGGTCCCAAGAGATGCACATGATGTGAAAAAGGGATCTGGCAGAAACACCAATATTACATTTACAGAATAATCGTCTTGGGATGGTTTGGCCAGGGTTTCCTAATTCTTTAATATCTGGATTTTCTTCACCATTGGCCTTCAGAGGCTTAATTGACAGACGAGATCAGTGGTGATGTGACACATGGTTGAAGTCTTTAACTATGGCCGTAATGGACTAGAAATTTCCCTATTGTTTTACCTCCCAGAAGCCATTGGCCCACTGTGCAATACAGAAAGGTGTTTTCAAGTATTTGGCCATAGGTTTTCACATCGTTGAGGTTGACACTGAGTAAGGAAAACATTATTTCTGATTCCAATATTAAATGGGAAATAAATCCCAGATGTTCCTAAAGAACACTCAGGGAAATGTTTGCTGCCTGGGATTGGTGAAGAAAGGATGGCTTTTGCAACTTGAAATTTCACTGGCTTTTCAATCATTTCCTCATATCCAGCAAAAGGAACCTCACGTTCTTTGAATCATGGCAGAGCTCTGTGGCCTTCAATCGCTCTTTCATGGGGGGCAACATTGTGCTTCCTGACCCACTGATCAATTGGGCAACTTTAATCTTGAGGTTCTTAAAATTTAAAGGAGGATTAATAACGATGATCTGTTCACTAAATGCCTAAGATCAAATTCATAATAAAGTATTTTATAATGCTTTTCAACCATGCGGAAGAGCGTGCTGTTTGTGCGTTACACATTCTAAACACACCTGAAACACCACGCAGTGAGGCCCCTGAAATTGGGCTCCCGGGCTTAAGTCCCATGCTAGAACGTCTTCAGTAAGATCTGTTGGTTTGGGGTCTTCTTAGTTTTTAAATAATAACCAGACTGAACTTCTGTGACTAAAGGAAAACTTCACATTAACCATAGTTTATAAAATTTTCAACTACAACCACTAGTTAACCTAAAAACCTTAGTGCATAAAGAACTGAACCACGAAAGGGTTTTGTGCCGGCACTTTGCCTTCTGGTTTCCACTGCAGAGCACAGATTATCAGTAGAACGTGTGCAGTTCAAAGGCATGGTCGTCCCCTTCACACATTAGACACCACTTCGGACCTTGGGGATGATGGGCCCAGTCAAGTCTGCGAGCCTCCTCTTCCTCACTGGAAAGGAATGGAGAGGAGATATAAGCCAGTTGACTGTGTGCGTCGGGAACCATTTCTGTGGCTCTGAGAAAGCCCTGTGAAGCTTCTTGCTAACTTTTTGGTTAGCAAAGTGTGAAGTCTTTCTAAAGGACAGTTATGTGTGAGTTGTGTAAGGGCTCTCCCACTGGTCAGCGTTCACCGATGAAGGTCTGTGTTAGCGTTGACTCATTCATAAATTACTTCTAAGCCGCTGACCACACAGGCATAAAACCCACTTTCTCCACCGCCACGGTTTTTGCTTTGTACACAAGAGGCCCTGCAGTTGAAGCTCTTTCCTCCAGCTCAGATAAGAGCTAAAGTTCAGTTGATCTTAATGAGAGTAGGGTCTTAACCTGCTGGAATCAATTCCCACAGCTCTTTCTCAGAGCTCCTGGCCTGCCTCCTGCCTTGTAAAAAAGTTTCCACCCTGAAGATTACCTTGCAGCATCTGTGTCCCCTCAGTGTTAACCTTGACATTTTCCCAGGAGCAAGACAATCGAAGCTCAAATACTGTTCACATACAAAGTAGTCAAATGCCATAAAGAGGAAAGCACTAGCCGGGAGGTTGCAGGCTCCAGTCATCACTTATAGGATGACTGGGGAGGGGGAAGGAGGCCCTTTGTTGTAACAAGGGGGAGTGTTTTGAAATGAATTACAGTGTAGGCAGATGAACAAGCAGCAGCAAGCTAGATCAGCCACAAGAGAAAGGTCAAAGAGGTCTGTAGAACTGGTAGGTGGCAGTCAAGGGGGCTGCTGGTGTGGCAGAGACAGGTAGCTATTGCAGAAGAGGAAAAAAGGCTGTCTATACTTAGACGTCTTCCAGTTCCCGAGCTGAGCCGGTAGACCTGCGGCCACCAGATCGACGCATACGAGCTGCAACAAGAACCGAATCAGCTTGTGCGTGACACGGAGCATATAAAGCAGAGCCGCCCAGGAAGGCGTGGTTACTCAGGTTGTGGCTGGGAGCAGGGGCACACGGGTCACCCAGTCCAGGGCCTGGAGTTCACCCTGTGCCTGAGCTCCTCCTACCCACCCCTCCACCCCTGTGAGAAGAGTAATGAATGTATGTCGGTGGGCAGTCTCCCAGAGAAGACACAGCATCCGGCTCAGGTCCTAGAGACTACCAGAACGTCTGACAGCTTGGAAATGTCAGGGAACAAAACCCAAAGAGTGGAAACATTTTGTCCAAAGTGACCAGAGGGTTTACATGAACTAGACTTTTAAGTATCACGTTAGCAAGCATGCTAACACGCAGTACCTCGCTGGAGCTCCACCACCAATTCTGGAATGTGGGCGTTGTTGCTGTTCCCACTTATAGATAAGGAAAGTATGGCAGAGAGGCTATGTTTCTTGCTCGAAGTAATAAAGCTGGTACCAGACAGAAACAAGGTGTGTGGCTCATCTGGAGGCTCAGTCCAGCACCTCCCTCAGTACAACCTGGGTCTGTCTACATAGATTTTACACATCTGATCCTCACCAGGACATTAGCTCCTTTTCCCTGGAGAAGCGAGAAGAAAAGGTCTTAGGGTCCCTAAGAGCGAGTGGCAGAATCAGGACAGGAACTTGAGTCTCCAGCCCATGGCTCAGGGTACAGATAGGGATCCCAGATTTCTTTTTCCCCCACGTGCCCTCACCGTGTACCCTGGGCTGGGTCTGTGCAGTTTCCCTAGCTGGCACTCACTCTTACAAGGACTGGATGGGGAGAAGGGCAAAGCAGCCACTTACTCAAGTATTATTTTTCTCCATTTTGAGGACGAAGGAAATTGAGGCCAAGAGAGGGAAGTAACTTGGCCCAAGTCACGGTGAGTATGTGACGGAACTGGAAGTAGGAGCCAAGTCTCCCCATATCTTCCTTCAATTCAGTCTGCTTTTTACTTCCATTAAAGCAAAAACCCTTATCATTGCAACTGCCAGACTCTTGTACTGTCCAAGCCAGAAGGAATCTCAAGTCTTCTGGGCCAGCCTCTATCTGCTGCTCGAACTCCTTGCACCACTTCCTGCCAAACTTGAACATCTCCATCACGTCTTTGAGAAGCATTTTAGATTCATTTATATATTCAATGGCATGTACTGGGTGCTATTATATGCCAGGCACAAGGATCAGAAATAAAGATCTAGCTTAACAGGGCACCAAGCTATACCAACAGTAAGTTTGATGAAATATTACAAGTACTCAGGTAGCTCTCTATCAACTATGAGGCAGAATGAATGGTGTGGTCAGAAGGATGGCAGGGAACGGGTCCACTGAACCTTGAAGGGTAAAAGGATAGACTGTGGGAAGGGAAAGGTTAGGAGGAATGGCCCTCTACAGGGATACTTTGCCTGGGTCACTGGGAGGCACACTCAAGCTACCTGGCCTGGTTGGTGCTAATACAGAGCAAGAGGATGGCCTGTCAGGGGTGTCGAGAGAGAAGTCCAGCAGGGCCTCTCACCAAGAGGGGAGGTGGGGGGCACAGGCTCCGAGATCAGGCTGCGGCCCAAACCCTTCTTGCATCCAATGACTGCAGGTATTCTTATCTCTTGCCTCACTGTAGAGTGGGGACGATAGTAGGATCTAATTCACCTGGTTGTTGGGAGCGTCACATGCATAAGATAGGAAGTGTTCACAGCAGTGCCTGGCACACAGGAAGCGCTGTGTAAGCATCAGCTATGATCGTTAAGGGTCATGTGGGCCGTGCCCAGGACTCGCTCCTGACAGCAGTGGGAGCCCAGCAAGTGTACTAAGCAGAGCGACAGAAGAAACCTTGGGATGGGCACCCCGTGAGAGATCCTCACCCTAGAGAAGCTGGAGAGCCCACAGAAGTCGCAGGATGTGAGGCGAATGTGCTGAGGGCTTGACATGAGGCAGGCAAGGGAGGTGGCCAGGAGGTGACTGACCGGCTGGGGAGGTGGGGAGGGGAGAGGCCCAGATTTCTGGCTTGAATGGCTGTGAGGAAAGTTAACACCTTTTCCTGAGATGGTTTTGGGGGAAGATGATGGAATTGATTTGGGGTACTTGTTAGGAAAGTCTTCCTTGAGAATACAGAAGAGAGACTTTCCCATGAAGGAGTGTTTGCTGCTTTTAAACATGTTAATCCTCCTCCCCTCCCCACCTCCACACGTACAGCGGTCTTCACTTGGAGTTGGCAATTCAGATTTCATTAAGTGGAGAGAGCTTCGGGGGCAGATTTACAGGACCTGAGAGCCATGCTTAGCCTCTGAGCTATAAATAGTGTAGAGGGAGGAGTCATCTGAGGTATCGCTGTGGGAAAACATAGATGGGGATCCGCGGCTTCTCCCTGACACCGCCGTATGCCTGGTGCCCTACTCTCTCTCCACAGGACACTCTGTTAGCAGCTCGGTGCACAGGATGGGAAGGACCCAAGACACGCCAGTCAGAATGGGTCCCGGAAAGCTACAGAGGCACTGGCTGACCTCTGGCCTCGGGGATCAATATCCCCCAAGGAAGAGCCCACCCACCCTACAGGCAGGCAAAACCCAGTGGAGACTACCAAGTAGGGGGCCCGGAGCCAGCAGAGGCAGGCTTGAGTCAGAAAACTGGAGAGGCTGGGCCCGGTCCGCTCTCCTTGACGGCAAACACTGCTGACCACCACAGTGGCTGGGCAGGGCCTGCAGGAGGCTCTTGGGGATAAAGAAACATTCAGCTGGAAAGCATGGAAGCTTGCTTCATCGGAGCACTGACAGCGGGATGAGAACATGCTGCAAAGAAAGGACTTCTCTTTTGCAGGAGGAGACTGGTACGCTATCAGAAGCAGATGCGTTTGTTATAAAAATTAGCAGATGGGCACAAACTGGCCTTCAAAGCTAGAAATACTACTTCACCAAACAACACTCAATGTTGCATGTAATCACTTAAATGACTCTGCTCTAATTCCTTTGGCGGGAAACCCCAAAGGAAGAGCTGTACAGTTCCTTGGGGTGACCCGGAGGCCCATTATTTTTATCACCTGTCAGTCCTGTCCAGGAAACTGCCACAGTCTCACTTCCCACCGGCTTTCATCACCAAACTCCTGGTCCTACCTTTGCCCACTCTGTTCCTTCTGCTTGGAATGCCCTTCCTTCCCTTCTCTGTGAATTCCTGCTTTTCCTTCTAGGTCTAACTCCCTCTAACAGTCCCTCCAAACCTTTTGGATCTTTGTCTCTCCTATCTAAAATACTAGGTCCCCCCCACCAAGAATGCCTCCTGACCTCCCCCACCATCTAGCACTTCCTTGCAAGGCTGGCTAAAGGCCCACTTCCAATGGGGATGTTTTGCTTAACTGGACTCTGTCTTCGCAAGTCACTTCCTCACGTTGTCTGGGTACAGGGTGTAGGCATTCTTGAATTTTTAGGCATGCCCTTGAGTCTTTTCTCTCCCGTTAGTTTGTTTTAAAGGCTCTGGAGTCAAGGAACTAGCCTTTCTGCTCCCTTTATGTCCCCTGGCACAGTCCTGGGACACAAAAGTTGCTCCAAAAGTGCCTGCTGTAATCTCTGGTGTGACTTGGCTGAGCCACTGCCTAGAAGGACAGTCCCTCCCAGGCTTCTGTTTTCCTGTAAGGGAACTGGGGGGTGAAGGCCTTCCAGCTCCAGCACCCTAGGGCCCAGCCAGAACCTCAGAAGCTGCTGGAGATAGGAGTTGGGCCTGGGATTTGGAGTCACAGACTCTCAGGACTGGGCGCGTCCCCAAGGGCCAGGTTATTCAACCCACAGCTGATCCTGGTGCCCCTGCCCCACCGCAGCACCCCTGACCTCCGGTCATCTGGAACTTCTGTCCCTAGAAAAGGCCTCCAGACCATTTTGCTACTAGAAGACAAAAGCTGGGTTAGCCCTGGGATAGGCAGCCCTGGGCACAAAAACAGCTTAATCTAAACTGGGAGGGGAAAATGTCAGGCTACGGCATGTTGGAACAGAACTCAAGGCCTTTAGTGCTGGTTTTGAAGCCAGATCACAGCTGGCCACAAGCATCTAGATTGCTGGCCTTCCTCAACAGTTCAGGGTAGCTATCACCTCTGTTATACCATAATAATGACTGATAATTATTTGTTTGTGTTTATTTTAAATAAGGGCACTTCAGATAAACCAGGATACTAGGTGTGTTTTTGTCTCTTTGTTGTATGGACTTTTCTAGACCCGCAGCTCTAGAAAAAAGTGGCATCTATGTGGCGAGCAATGAATGAATAACTTCTTGTAGGTACTGTGGTAGCGCTCTATCAACTGAGGCATAAGAACAATGTGGTCAGAAGGATGGCAGGGAACATGTCCTTCTAGAGCAGGAACCTGTAACTTCAACACCCAGTGCCCTACAGGACTTTGACCAACGTTTGTTGAATTGAGTAACTCAATCTAAAGTGTATGTGGTTCTCTGTGCATCGGGTCTGTGCACACACACCTACACACCCCCCTCTATTTTTCCGGGTGTTAACCTAGCCTCAGATTCATCACTAGAAATGATGTGCCTCAGATTTGAGACGTGCTTTAGTATTAGGCTATTTGCATTTTGCTGAGTGCTCGAAGCAAAAACCAAAACCCCCATGTGTAGAACAGGCTTGAATCTGATCAAAAACTCACCGAAGACCTTTTCCTTTAGAACATATAGTTATTTCATAATCCAATCCCAGAAAGAAGCTCTCATCCTTTTTCTCTCTTTCTGAACTTGTTATACTTCCTTCTCTTTGGTAATAAGAATAATGTAACTTGGTTTGTCTTCTTGCCTAGAAAACTCACAGCTAAATGTAATGATCAATTATGTTAACATATTAGGCCTCCTCCTTTTCTTGCTGTTTTTCCCTCTTATTTTCCTACAGCCTTAGCAGACATAGTCCATTTTGGACACAGTGTCAAGTCCTTTTAGCAGCCAGCAGGAATACCCATCATAAATAACTACGCACAGAGGTTGAGAACAACAGACGCCTGTAAGTCAGTCAATGACCGATCTCACTTTTCATTAACTGACTTGTATACCTATTGGGCAGATGCTCATAAAAATGTGACATTTTCTTTTGTTTCCTTTTTGGAAAAAAAATAACTATGCCTTTAACTGAGAAGAAATGAATGTAACCTGTTTAACTTACATTTTCAACTTTTACCTTAAAAGTGCTATGAGGTTTCCCAGGCATGGGGTTTGGGTAGTGGTGCTAGTTGGTGGCTTTGGGGGCAGGGACTAGAGAGGACTCTGAGCTCAGAGGAGGGTATTCAAAGAGGAAAAGACTCACGGTGAGCCTGTGGCCCGCCACATGTCCTCTCACTCAGCCAAACAAAGCGCCCAGGGTGCGCTTGGGCTCCAGCCCTGCACTGTGCTGAGCCCCCCGGGGAGGGGAGGAGTGCTCAGCCTCAGCTCCTGCAGATGAGGCACCCACAGTCTAGGGGAGGCAGCAGGCCGGGCGCCAATACAGAAAACTAGGAAATGTAACCAAGGTGGTAGTCAGGAGTGAGGCTCAAGAAGAGGGCTCCCTTGGAGAAGGTATCAGTGGAACATTCCTTGCCATATCCGCACACCACCCCCACAACCTCCAGGACAGGTGGGAAAGCCACGGGCAGGTTTTTGGGTAGCACATTTCCACTTACCAAGGTCGTTGTTGTTCATCATTGCGTTGGACGCCCGCAGCCGGGGCCCCTGCTGGGTAAAGTGGTAGCCGAATTTGAGAAGCGTTGCGTTTTTTTCCAACATGTTTACTATCTCCATTTCCACTTTGTTGCCCAGAGGTTGGCTCTTTGGTCAAGAAAAGAACAGGAGTCACTACTCATTCCACTTGTGCAGGAATCTTTTCTACTAGCAGAAACCCTGCGTGGTGGGCAGGGATTTTAACCACTCCCCGACTCCACCCCCAAGAACAGGGAATTGGAAGTTTGGAGAAGGTGAAGGGTCACACACCAGGAGCGAATGAGCTGGGATTCAAACCCAGGCCTGCTGGATGCCAAGAACAGATCTTTTCGTTGCCCCACAGCATCCTTTCTACAAAACTCGAGCAGGAAGGATCTTCAATGAGTCTCAAGGAGATTAAAAATTCCACTGCCCTGGCTATACCCTATATTATTAAATCCAACTCTCCAGGAATGAGACTCAGGTGTCTGTGGCTTTTAAAACTCCCAGGTGATGTCAATATACAGCCAGGTTTGGTAACCAGTTACTTAGACGAATCCTTTCAATTTCCAAATGAAGGAAATGGAGAGACCCAGAGAGGGGAAAGGATTTGCCTAAGGTCACACAGTAAGTTGGGAATGCCCAGAGTTCATTTTTCTGAAGCCTCCTTCTGATCATGTTAGTTCCCTACCCCAAGATCTCTAGTGACAAAGATTGAAAGAAAACAAAAGAAAAGGGAAAACCTTACAATATACAATCTTGGGAAGGATATAATGAGGATGTTCAGTCTTGCTTATAATAGTGGGGGAAAAGGGAAGCAACTTAGACATTCATGGAGAGAGAGTTGTTCAAATAAATGATGATTGAGTTTTACAAGAGAACATGACAGATATCAGATGATAATGCAAATCTTTGGTCACAAGACTGGGAAGATGACCATGAAACAATATGGAGAAAAAAAGCCCAGTTGCAAAACAGGTCATATTTAAGTAAAGTTACATGGATTTTCCATACACATACATATGCCTAGAAAGAGCCAGCCAGTGTACTGGTGGTGGTGGGATTTGGGAGAGATTTTATTTTCTTCTTTGTATCTTATTGTTTGAGTTTTCTGTTACTATGTATAATAACACATACAAAATAAACATAATCTTGGGGCGCCTGAATGGCCCAGTCAGTTGAGCATCTGACTTCAGCTCAGGTCACGATCTCACAATTTGTGGGTTCGAGCCCTTGAACTGACAGTGAGGAGCCTGCTTCAAAGTCTCTGTGTCCCTCTCTCTCTGCACCTTCCCTGCTCGTGCACACTCTCTCTGTGTCTCAAAAATAAACATTAAAAAACATTCAAAATAAACACAATCTTTTAAAAAGTTTTTATTTATTTCTGAGAGAAAGAGAGGGGGTGGGGAGAGAGGGGGAGAGAGAAAGAGAGAGACAGCACGCGTGTCCAAGTGGGGGAGGGGCAGAGAGAGCAAATCCCAAGTAGGCTCTGCACTGTCAGTGTAGAGCTCGATCCCACGATCTGACTGAGGTCAGATCATGACCTGGTTCAACATCAAGAGTCAGATGCTTAACCGACTGAACCACCCAAGCACCCCTCAAAATAAACATAATCTTAAAGAGATCTGAAAAGACATGGAGAGCAAACTAAACATCACATCAAGGTTTAAAGACTTTCCCCCTCAGGGCAGGAACAAGACAAGAATGTTCACTTTCACTCATACTGTCTTGGGGGTCCTAGCCGGGACAATGAGGCCCCCTTCACCCATCTCACCCCCCACCTCACCCCTCACCTCTGGCAACACCCATTTGTTCTCTGTATCTATGACCTTGGTTGTTTTCTGGTTTTGTTTTTGCTTAGATTCCACATATAAGTGAGATCCTAGGTATCTGTCCTTCTCAGTCTGACTTACTTCACTCAGCATGATGCCCTCAAGCTTCATCCATGCGTTGCACATGGCAAGATTTCCTTCTTTTTTTAGGGCCGAGTAATATTCCATTGCATATATATACACCACATCTTCCATTCACCCACTGGTGGGCACTTAAGTTGTTTCCATATCTGGGCTGCAGTGGACATGAGGGTGCATATATCTTTCTGAATTAGTGTTTCTGTTTTATTCAGATAAACACCCAGGAGTGGGATTGCTGGATCTTATAGCAGATGGACAGATTGGTTTAATTAACATTTTGAGGAACCTCCATACTGTTTTCCACAGTGGCTGCACTGATTCACATTCCCACCAGTAGAGCACAAGGGTTTCCTTTTCTCCATATCCTTACCGACACTTGTTATTTCTTGTCCTTTTTAGTTTAGGTATTCTAACAGGTGTGAGGTGATAGCTTATTGTGGTTTTGATTTGCATTTCCCTGATGATCAGTGGTGTTGAGCATCTTTTCATGTACCTGTTGGCCATCTGTATGTTTTCTTTGGAAAAATGTCTATTCAGATCTTTTGTCCATTTTTTGATCGAATTTTGAAATCTGAATAATTAAATAAAATTTAAAATTCAGTTCCTTAGTTGCACTGGCAATTAGGTCAGTGCAGATACAGAACATTTCCATCATCACAGAAGATTCTTTTCAATGGTGCCCCCCTAGACTGTGAGCCCTTGGACATATAATACCCAGCATCTCCAGGTCAAGGTCAAGGAATTGGACTGAATGGAGGAAATAGGAACACGGTTGATGCACAACAACACTGGAGGGTTGAGAGGGCACATTAGCCCACCATCCAAAGGGACAAGCATGTACCACAGTTGAGACTCTTGCTGGAGGACTCCTCCCAGGTACTCTGACTTCACGAGAGCCTGTCTGAGTTCACACGGGGCCGGCAACGCCAAGCTGGGCAGGTAGAGTGACATTGGCGAAGTTCCATCACCCATAGGTCACGGCTCCTGAAAGGGCTGAGAAGAGCTCAGGCCTGTCCTCAGAGGACTCAGCACAGCCCTGGGCTCTGGTCCGCTTGGCCTGGCCGGTAGTACAGGGACCATATAAGGGCCCGAGAAGGAACTGGAAGGTCCTCCGCCCACCCCACTTAGCAGGAAGCCTGGCCTCTCCTTGAGGTCACTTTCCGGGAAAGCTCTATTAGGACTTCGGATGGGCTGGTCTCAGGAAGCACTGATCTCCCCCGAGTGGAGGGGCTTCCAGCATCTTCAAGGGCTGCTTCCGCAGAGCTGACACTCCATGCCGCTCGGTCCAAAGCACCAAGCACCCAGTGCAAACTGCCCCCTTTCAACCTCCCTAACCACTGGGGAGGCAGGGCAGGCAGGGACTGGCCCTTCTGTCTTAGAGATGAGTCAACTGAACTCATGTGTAGATGGAAGCCGGACTGTGCTCCCTCTGTTTAATGCCAGAGCCAGGGCTTGACCTTGACCTGACACTGGAAGGACTTCAGAGGATCCTCTAGGCCCACATTCTCAAACTAGGGTCCAATATCCCTGGGATACATGCAGAGGTTTCTGGGTATATTCAAGAAAATAGAGGATTCTACTAGATAATCATGGCCAGCCTTCCCAGAGTGTCAATCTTTGACCAAAACTATTATTTTTACATTAAAGAGTAAAATAGAAAATGTGCACACATCTTAAGAAGCGTCACACTTGCTTTATCTCAGGCTGTCCCTCTTCAGCGACTCTGAGACTAGAAGGCCTCAATCATTTCAGATGAGAGAAGAGGCCATGGGGACACTGCCAGGACTAAAACTCTGATCTCTTACTTATTTTTCAAATATTTTTTACTGAGTGATCGTTGTGTGTGAGGCAATGCCATAAGCACTTTTGATAAGCTAACTCATTTTCTCCTCCCCATACATCTGTGGAGCATGTACGATTAATTTCATCCTGTAGGTGAGGTACATGAAGAACAGAGTATTAATAAATTTCCCCCAAATCACAGAGCCAGTTGGTTACAGAACCTGGATTTGAACACAGGAGTTTCACTCCAGAGTTTGCTGCTTCCCACCTCACTTGGGTGTAGGGCTGATGATGGGGGCTACAGGCAGATGGGGTTTGGCTCAGAGTGTGGGATTGTGATCTAACCAGGAACAGTGTCTGCACATGGAAGGAACTGTCTGGTAAGGCCATCGACTGCCCGTCCCTGGAGGTGTATGGACAGAGGGCAGGGTGGTGCCTTGGGAGAGTCTCCTAGGTGTCATTAGGAGTGGGGAAGGCCTAGGTTCTGTGACCTTTAAGGCCCCTGGGACCTGCATTCTGTGCATCCATGAATGGCTTGCTTGGAGGGCATTAAAACACTCACAGGCAATGCTGAGCAATAAAAGCCAGACACAAAACAGCACATACATGGGATTCCATTTACGTGACATTTAAGAGCAGGCAAAACTTATCTATGGTGATAGAAATCATGACATGATTGCATTTGGAGAGTATTAATTGAGGGGGGTGCATATGAGGTGCTGGAAATGTTCTGTGCCTTGATCTTGGTGCTGATTACCCAGGTCTGTGTATTATACAATATATTATTATATAATAATATAATAATTATACAGGTATATAAATCCATATATATATATCTAAATATATATCCGTTGAGCTGTCCACTTAGGGTATATTTGTTACCATATGTAAGTTACACTTTCATAAAAAGTAAACATAAGTATGAAAGAAAATAAGGGAGGAGAGGAAGGAGATAAAAAGTTGTTTCCTGCAGGAGCACCTGGGTGGCTCAGTCGGTTAAGCGTCCGACTTCAGCTCAGGTCATGGTCTCACGGTTTGTGGGTTTGAGCCCCGCATCGGGCTCTGTGCTGACAGCTCATAAGCCTGGAGCCTGCTTCAGATTCTGTGTCTCCCTCTCTTCTGTGTCTCCCTCTTTCTCTGCCCCTCCCCTGCTTATGCTCGCTCTCTCTCTCACTCTCTCTCTCTCTCAAAAATCAACAAAATTTTTTTAAAAAGTTGTGTCCTTCACAGGATACAGCTACAATCTCTCAGAGGTCAATGCCCCCCAGCCTACTCTTCCACCACCAACTGATCTAATTAACAATAGAAATATCACCTCTCCTTTATTGAGAGAAGACACATTCCAGGTCCATTTTAGAGGTGAGGAAACTGAGGCATTGGTACATTAAGTGACTCCTCCCCACCATTACACAGCAAGAATGTGACAGAGCTGAGGCTTAGCTTGGATTTGATCCTTGTTTGATTTCAAGTGTCAGAGACTTGAAGACAGATAACCCCTGGGCCAGTCTGTCTCCTGTCTGGAAAGCTCTTGGCTTTTCAGAACAGAGTGTAGCCTCCACTGGGGGCTGGACATGGTGCAATATGGTTATGGTCACAGATCTTTATTCTGACTCATGCTGATCTGCGTAGGAAAGTGATTTTCTCAACATCATATTGTTTTTCCCTCATTTCCACTGACTCTATCTCATTTCTCCCTGAGGAGCAAGGTCAGTAAAAGGCCATAATTGGCATTTCGAGGAAGTGATGGTGACACATGCCTGTTCTCCCACAGAGGCTGGATATTTCCAGGCTGAATTACTTTAGTACACACAGACACAAAAATCGTGCACAAGCCAGGAGCTGCTGCCTAGAAGCTGAATGTATAAGGAACAAAAGAGAGAACATGACTGGTCAAGAAGTCTTGCTCACATGGTTTCAAGAGTGTGTTTTCCTTTTTTTTTTTTTTTTTTTGCAGACAAAAGTCATATTCATCCTATCCTCATTTATTTTTTTTTAAATTTTAATGTGTATTTATTTTTTGAGAGAGAGATAGAGATAGAGCACAAGCAGGGAAGGGGCAAGAGAGAGAGGGAGACACAGAATCTGAAGCAGGCTCCAGGCCCTGAGCTGTCAGCACAGAGCTCGACGTGGGGCTCGAACCCACAGACCGTGAGATCATGACCTGAGCCAAAGTCTGGCGCTTAACCGACTGAGTCACCCAGGCGCCCCCTATTCATCCTCATTTAAAAGAAAAATTTAGCCAGCTGCCATGAGTGTGTAATCTAAAGGGGGTGTCACCATGTGTGAAAACCTTCAGGATCTTAATCCAGTGTGGCTTTTGTTTTCTTCCTTCCTTCCTTTCTTCCTTTCCTTTTTTTTTTTTTTTTTAATTTATTTTTGAGAGAGAGACAGAGCATGAGCAGGGGAGGGACACAGAGAGACAGAAATACAGAATCTGAAACAGGCTCCAGGCTCCGAGCTGTCAGCACAGGGCCCGATGCAGGGCTGAAGTCGTGAACCGTGAGACCATGACCTTAGCATGACACTTAACCGACTGAGCCACCCAGGTGCCCCTTGTTTTCTTTCTAAATTTATTTGCGCTAGGAAGCTAATCCAATCTGGGTAAAACAAGAAAATGCAATCTATTCCTTCAGCCTCATTTCAAAATATGAAGCATATCCTCACTGTCAAATATTGGAATGAAATGTGAGAAATCCAGCCAATACCCCCCAGACATTGCACATACATTTATTTGGTGAGGGGTCATGTTTCAAGGGGAGACCTTGTCTGTTCTGAGGGGCAGGGAGTACCTGTGCCCTGGGGTCCTAGGGAAGGGCCTACTGGGGGCGGCTTTGATGGGAGTAAGGAGGGCAAAACAAGAGGGACAGAGAATCACCATTTGGATTTGGCCAACTTGGGATGGAGACGGCTGGCAGGCACCCCATATGTGGCCCCTGCTCCTGGGGGCTGAGGGTCTCTCCCGTCCACCCATAAATGCAGCCCGTCTGGAAGGTGGGATACCTCAGTTCTGGCCCAGGTCTGACACTAACTTGATCCGTGACCTCAGCACGTCCCATCCCTTCTTTGGTCCTCAATTTCTCCACCTGCAAAAGGAGGGCTGGGCTAGATGTTTCCTCAATGCCCTCATCTCTGGGTCAGGACCTCTCTGCCCCCTCCCACCCTCACTGCCGGCTCAGGGCCACTTCAGATGGCAGCACAACATTGCTCGGAGATAAAGAGAGATGGCTAGGTAAACAAACAGCCCCAGGATCCCAGTTCCCAGATTTGGGTCCTGAGCCAGCCAGCAAGGCTCTTGTCACCAGGGTAGAACTCCACAAGTCTCTTTCTCCTTTCTTTGGCCGTATAAGGAAGAAGGAGGACAGAGGCTCACTAACACAGGTTACAGGCACAAGAACTAAAGGGAAAGCTGTGGCCTCTGAGGACTGCGGTGACTAACCAAGAATGAGGAATAAATCAAATGCCACTCATCACCTCCTCTTTGGCACATGCCGCAGGGCCCAGAGCTGGGGCACCGTGGAGAGTTGCACTGTGAGAGGCACGGGTGGCCTTCCCTAGACTGCAGCCCTGCGGGAAGACCACCCCACAGACTCCCCTCATCTGGGCAGTCATAGCACCCCCCGTTCCCCCCCACCCCCACTGGTCTCCCAGGTGCTGATGCCTGCCCTCAATTCTCTCCTACCCAGGTAAGAACCATCTTCCCGGAACATGGCATGGACTGGTGCAGATCACAGCCCACAGCCCACTTTCACTCAACCTCCCCAGTCAGAGCCCTTTGGATGTCCAACTCCCTCTCTGGCTTCCTCCGGGGGCGCCATTAGTCTTGTTTGGATGGGCTCCACGGCTTTTCCCCTCTCGTTCTTTTTGTTCATGAGGTTCACTGCACCTGAGATGTCACGGCCTCCCCCTCACACTCTGAGATGCTATCCCCCCTATGAGTTTGTCTCAAACTCCATCTCCCCCGGCAAGCCCTCCGTGATGCCCGCTCCTGACTGAGACTGCTTCCCCAAAGGCCTGCCGTCTGTGGCTGGCCAAATTTCTGTACTTGTCTGCCTTCCTGTCCAGCGTGGACTCACCGGAGGCCACAGCCGGAGCCTCGTTCACACACAGAGCCCACGGTGCAGCCCTGGGGTTCAGCCAGCAGTCATCAAACGCTGAGATGAACCAGAAAAGAGGCTCCCACGATGGCGGGGGGAGGTGGTGACCAGCGCTCTAGCCTCACACCAAGGGAAAGGGACTGCTGAGGAAAGCCAAATAAGGCCCACACAAACCAAGGAGGAGTCGGGAGCCCCAGAGGCACACTTCTCGGACTGTGGAGTCACATCAGCCTGGGCTTAATGTTGCCTCTGTCACTTCCCGTGTGCCTGTGGGCAGGTTACAGAACCTGCCTGGGCCTTTAGTTTCCTCACCTACAAGACAGGGGTGGGTCATAATACCCACTCACAAAAAGTCTTTGGGAGCATTAAATGAGATAATGGATGCATGGTACCTACTCAGTAAATCAACTCTTAGAATTGTGTGTGAATTCTCTAGGTCACCTTCAGAGTAATTATGAAAGTTAACAACTTCATAGATGATATCTGCCATCGCCTTAGAAGTAGAGATTCTTATTATCCCCATTTTACATGTGAGGAAACTGAGGCTCAGGGAAGTGAATGTTCTCACCCCGGAGTGTTCAGGGAAGGGGAGGGTGATAGTCCTGGCTCTGTCTCTGTGCTCAGCAGCGGTGGACAACAGTGAGAGGGAAGGTAGGCAGCTCACTCTCTGTCAGCTGTCAGCACAATGACCTGAGGCCAGTGCTCTGGGTCACTTTTGGCCAACATTCTGCCCTAGGAGTCAGGTTTCAGCTGACACTGGGTAGACCCTGACTCCCTGCCCAGCCAGGCCTGGAGTCACATGAGCAGCCAATCCCAAGCCTTGGCCCAGGGCTGCTGCTAAGCCTGCTGCATGCCTTCGTTCCAGTTGATCTGCCCCTCCTGCCTGCAATAAAGCAGGATCAGCAATGGCAGGAAGAGTGGGAGTGGGGAGGGGCTGGGAATGGGCGACGCAGCAGCAGGCCCCTGGCACGCGAGAGATGCAGGAGTCCGACGCAGCAAATTCACATGACAGGGCTGCCGAAGGCTTGTGTGGCTTCTTTATAGGAATTTTAAAAAAGGGCCTTCTCTGGGCGAACAAGTCCCATACCAAGGCTTGGAGAGCAGGGTATAGGTTAGATTTTTCCCCCTGCCCCCTGTGCAGTGAACAACATACACAACCACCCAGGGCAGGCCTGCTTACCAAGTGTCACTGAGGGGCCAAGTTCTGAGCTGGGTACTGGAATAAAGAGATGGTTCAGATACAGCACCAGCTTCTGGGAAGCTCATGGGAAGCCGAGGTGCTGGGAGAACACAGGGAGGGGACAGCTAACTCTCTCTGAGGAGAGGGTTAGAGGCCCTACGGCAGGCTAATGGGAGAAAGTAGTGATATGCAGGCTCTCAAAAAAAAAAAAAAAAGTTGGATTTGTGGTGTTTGCCAATTTCCATAGTATAAATGCTTCCACCAGAGGTGACTTCAGGATACCAGCGTGCCGTCACTGAAGTGGAATTGAGGACAGAAGCCTACAACCAGCTCTGGCATGCTGGCTCTAGAACACCACTGGGAAGAGAGGCTTCCATTGCATCCAGAAGGAAGAGGAGGGATTCTCCAGGCAGAGAAGGGGTAGGGGCAAGGGAGGATGTTCCAGAAGGAGAGACGACGACAGCAAAGACATGGAGGTGCACAAGTAGTGAGCAAAGGTGAATCAAGGGGTTATGGTTGGGAAGGGTCGTCAAGGCCTTCTGGAACCTCGTAATGCTTTAGTTCTTGACTCAAAGAGGGGTCACATGCCTGCCATGATTCATTAAATTGCATGTTGAAGTTCTGTGTGCTTTACCACGTGTGTGTGATATTTCACAATAAGGATGAAAAGCACAGATAGTCTCATTCAGGAATAACCACTGTTTACAATTCTATTTCCTTCCCATCTTTGTCCTGTGCACGTATTTATACGACCATTCAGCAAACATTTTCAGGTAGGAAGACAAAAGTTCCCTATTCATAGACCATAAAGAAGAAAGCATTTTGACAATGAAAGCCACATGGTGTCATGGAAAGAGTGTGGGCTTTGGAGTCAGAGAGACCTGAATTCGAATCCTGCTTCCCAAAGGGCTAAGTGGGTGGCCCTGAGAAAGTCGCTTGTCTTAGCCTATCCGAGCTGCTTCTTTTCTGCAGGCTGAGTCAGGTAACACCCACATCCTTCAGGGTTGTTGGGAAGGTCAGAGATGATGTGCATTAGATGCACCGCACAGAGCCCAGCCCACAACAGACCCTCAACACATGCAATATACAAGATATTGTAATTGGCATCATCTTAGAAAGTCAGAATTGAAAGGATTGCCAGATAATAAATGACTGACCCACAGAAGTTTCAGAGAAATGGTAACCCTATAAGGATAAAGTCAAATTAGTGTTTGCCCAGAGAATAAACTCAGTGGTAGGGAGACTCAAGAGCCCATTGAGTGGGGCAGGGGGGTGTTTGAAGAAAATAGGGATATTTAGCCTGATGAGGAAGACTCCAATGGTTTATCAGATCTGTGCCCCAGATGTGTCCCATGTGCAGCAGAGAACAGAATTAAGTGCAATATACAAGACCTATAGGAAGCTGATTTCTATTGGATATGAGGTGGGATATTCTCACCAAGAGCTGAAGGGGTGATGTTGGGAAGGAGTGAGCTCCCATAACTAGGGGGTATACAAGTAGAAGCCAACAGAGCACTTGATGGGCATGATGAAGAAGGAAGATGAGCACGGTGGAGGGTGTGGACCATGACCTTTGAGGTGCCGTAATGCTGGGCTCTGGATCTGCTCTGTCCAGCAGCATCTACCGTCCAGCAAGTGAGGAACTGGAAGCATCCTGTAGTGAAGGACACAAAGAGATGCTTGTCTGTCTTACCTGGTTATCGATTTTCAGTTCCACTAGAGAAGTGTTGTACGGGAGAGCTTCCACCAGGCGCAGGATCCCGGCTCCGGAAATGAAGTTGGATTCCACGTTCAGCGTCTTCAACACCTTGTTCACCTTGAGCATCTCAGCAAGGGCCTTGAAGCGCAGAAGAAAAGTGAGGGTACCTGTGAGTCACCCTGAGCAAGGCTGGAGCCCCTCTTGGATAGAACCTAAAATACTGAGAGGTCCTTGCTGGGAGCGAGAGTTCCTTGCACACTCATGCTGTTCGAGCCAGCGACCAGGCAAGATGATCTGTACAGCCTCCTTCACGAAGTACAACTCTGTGGCCCTCCTCCCCTCCAATGCGCCATGGCTCCCGAACCCTAACTGGAGAATTCCACCCTCTCTATTACCTACATCCAGCCTCTATTACCTGATTCTTCTCCCTTGCTCGGCTTCAAGGCTCACTGATCCCTTACAGAGGGGCTGCTCTCAGCTCCCCGTGCATACCTGGTGCTCTCCCATGATTTGCTTTTGCCACCTGGGATGCCCCTTCCCTTCTGCTTCACTCGTCCAAACCCTGCCCGTCCTTCAAGGCCATTCTCAATTCCTCTTTCTCCAGGAGCCTTTATACTGATGGCCGCAGTTAGCTGTAGCCTGCCCTCTTGAACTTTGTAGCATTTACTCATAACCTCCCTCATGAAACTTGTATTCTTCTGTTCAGAGTTGTTTTTAGTTCTTGACTCACAGAGGGGTCACATGCCTGCCATGATTCATTAAGCTGCACATTGAAGTTCTGTGCACTTTTCCATGTATGTGTGATATTTTACAATAAGGATGAAAAGCACAGATAGTCTCATTCAGGAATAACCACTGTTTACAATGCTGTTATATTTCCTTCCCATCTTTGTCCTGTGCACGTATTTATATGACCATTCAGCAAACATTTTCAGGTAGGAAGACAAAAGTTCCCTATTCATAGACCATAAAGAAGAAAGCATTTTGACAATGAAAGCCACATGGTGTCATGGAAAGAGTGTGGGCTTTGGAGTCAGAGAGACCTGAATTCGAATCCTGCTTCCCAAAGGGCTAAGTGGGTGGCCCTGAGAAAGTCGCTTGTCTTAGCCTGTCCGAGCTGCCATTAGACTATATACTCTTGGGGGGATGAAAATGTACTTTATTTATCCCATGGTGCCCACATTCTCAGCACACAGTAGCTTCTTAGTCACTGTTCACTGAGTGACTGACTCGTGGAGTCCCAACCTCCCTATATACCCTCTACTTGTTGCTTATATTTCCCTGTTGGGATTCCATGGAGTCATTGTCCTCTTCATCTGAGCAGCAGAGAGCAGAGAAGGAAGCCTGGGAAACCACCCCACTGGGCAAGTGACCAGAGCAAATGGGAGGGGAGGAGCTCAGGTGGCCCCCAGCACGTTTCAGAGGAATTCAGCCAGAGGGTGTAGATGACAATCAGAGCCTCTGAAGGAAATGAGGTAATTAGCAGTTGGTGGAAACGATGTGTCATGGAGGAAAGGAGACACCAGCAGCTGATAGCCCAGGGTGTATGATCAGTGGGTCCCGGTTGTCTGAAATGACTCTCTGAGCCAGGAATGCCCTTCCCACCATCCATGCTTGCTGAAACCCTATACAAGCTCAGCTCCCAGAAAGCCTTCCTTGTTGATATCATCCTTCCCTCCTCCCCCCGCTTCCATGTGCCTCCCAGATGGCCTGTCAGCTTTCCTTATGATCCCAAGGAGGTTGGACCCTCCCAAGGAGAGGGTCTCAGGCTGTGTTCTCTCCACAGCATCCCTCCCGCTCTCCAGAAAAGGCCTGTCTAGGCCTGAAAATCAAAATATTTAACAACTGGTAGGCAAGTGCACCAGGCCAATCCAAGTGGACATGCCAGTGGCTAAGCAGGTCCTGGAGGCCCTGTCATGCCAGGTGTCAACTCTTCTTTTCTGTATCATGGCAGAGGAATGAAGGTGCAGGGAAAAGAGCTGGGGCAGGGAGTGGGGGCACTTACAGAGCTTTTCACTCATGTGTGGAATTTAAGAAACAAAGAAAAAGAGACAAACAAAAAAATAGACTCTTAAATAGAGAACCTCCAGAGAGGAGGTGGGTGGGGGAGATGCGTGAAATAGATGAAGAATTAAGAGTACACTTATCTCTTCTTTTTTTCCTTTTGAAGTTTGTTTATTTATTTTGAGAGAGAGAGAGAGGGAGAAAGAGAATCCAAGCAGGCTCTGTGGATTTGGAGGTTTAACTGACTGAGCCACCAGGCACCCCAAGAGTACACTTATCTTAATGAGCACTGAGAGATGTACAGAATTGTTGAATCATTATATCAAACACCTGAAACTATTATATCATTAATTATATTTCAATGAAAAATTAATTGATTTAAAAAAATAATTGATTGCTACTAAATAGACTTCAAAGCAAGGAAAGTTATTAGGGTTAAAGAAGGGCATTACAGAACGATAAAGGGGTCAATTCTCCAAGAAGACATAACAATCCTTACTGTATATGTGCTAACAACAGAGTGTCAAGCTACAGGAGGCAAAAGCTGATAGAACTGCAAGGAGAAGACAGATGAATCACTGGTAGAGTTGGAGATTTCAATAGCCTTCTGTCAGAAATGGAAAGATCCAGAAGGCCAAAAATCAGTCAGGGCATAATCGAACTCAACAACACCATCAACCGACTGGATAGAAGTGACATCTATAGACTACTTCATCCCACAAGAGCAGAATGCACTTTCTTCTCAAGTTTGCGTGGAACATTCACCAAGACAGACACATTCTGGGCCATGAAACATACCTTAACTAATTTAAAGGAACAGAAATCATACAATGTCTACTCTCAGAGCTCAAGGGAATTGAACTAGAAATCAGCAACAGAAAGATAACTTTGAAAGTCCCCAAATACGTGGCAATTAAACAACACATTTTTAAATAACACATGGGGCAAAATTTAAGAAGCACGAAAAAGTTTTTGACCTAAATTAAAGTGAAAACATAACTTATCAAAATTTGTGGAATGTAGTGAAAGCATGCGCATGTTAAAAAAATCTAAATTCAATAATCTAAATTTCCATTTTAGAAAATTAAAAAAAAAAGAAGGGCAAATTAAATACTAAGTAAGCAGAAAAAAAATAAGAATTAGAGCAGAAATCAATGATACTGAAAACAGAAAATTAATAGAGAAAAATCAATGAAGTAAAATGCTAATTCTGAAAAAGATCAATTAAACCGATAAACCTCGAGCCAGCCTAAGAAAAAAAGAAAGAGAGAGAGAGAAAGAACACAAATTACTAATATCAGAAATCAAAGAGGCCCATTACTACAGATCCCGTGGAAATTGAAAGGATAATAAACGGGTACTATGAACATCTCTTATGTTCACAAATTTGATAACCTGGATAAAATGAACCAATTCCCTGAAAGAAACAATTTGCCAAAGCTCACATAAGAAGAAATAGACAATTTGAATAGGCTATTACCTATTAAAGAAATAGAATCAATAATGAATAAGTAACCTTCCAAAACAGAAAGCACCAGGCCCACATGGGTTCATTGGTGAATTTAAGGAAGAAATGATACCAATTTTCCACAATCTCTTTCAGGGAATGGAAGCAGAGGGAATACTTCTAACTCATTCTCTGGGGCCAACATTATCCTAATACCAAACCCAGACAAAGACGTTACAAGAAAACGATATCTCTCATGAACATAGATGCAAAAATCCTCAAAAATATAGCAAATTGAGTCCAACAATGTATAAAAAGATTATACACCATGGCAAGTGGGATTTGTCTCAGGTATGCAACAGGCTGGTTCAACATTTGAAAATCAATTAATGTAGCTCATCACATCAACCAGCTAATAAAGAAAAATCATATGGTCATACCAACAGATGCAGATAAAGCATTTGACAAAACCCAGTACCCATTCATAATAAAAATTCTAAGTAAATTAGAAATAGATAGGAACTTCCTCACTTGGTAAAAAATATCTATACAAAACCTACAGTTAATATCATGCTTAATGGTGAGAAACTGGTAATGTTATTACTAAGATTAGGTACAAGGCAAGGATGAACCCTCTCACCACTCCTTTTCAAATCAGAATAGACATTCTAGCTAATGTAGTAAGGCAGGAAAAGGAAATAAATGTATATATATTGGGAAGAAAGAAATAAAATTGTCTTTGTTTGCAACAGATATGATTGTCTATGTAGAAAACCCGAAAGAACTGACAAAAAACCCCTCTTGGAACTAATAAGTGATTACAGCAAGGCTGCAGTATGCAAGGTTGCTATTCAAAAATCAACCACTTTCCTATATTCCAGGAAGGAACAAGTGGAATAGGAAATTAAAAACACAATTCCATTGATATTAGTACCCTCAAAAGTGAAATACTTAGGTATAAAGCTAACAAAATATGTAGGAGATCTATATGAGGAAAATTATAAAACTCTGATGTATGAAGTCAAAGAACTAAATAAATAGATATTCCATGTTCATGAATAAGAAGGCTCAATATTGTCAAGAAATCAGTTTTTTCTCACTTGATCTACAAATTCAATGCAACCTTAATCAAAATTCTCACAAGTTATTTTGTGGATATTAACAAACTGATTGCTACTAAATGATTAATTACCACCCCCGGTAAGCTAATTCTTGCACTTGCTATGAGTGTTGTAATAATCACACTGCCCTGTCATCCTTTCATTGTCTGCATGGCCAAATGGACCATTATGTTCATGGAAGTGGGAGTATGACTATCTCAGTCACAGTTGTATTTTCAGAACCTAATTCAGTGCTGGACACAGACAGACTCTCAATAAATAGGTTTGAATATTTAAACAAAAAGGAATTGATGGCTACTTTATAATAAGTACAACTTAATTTGATCATTAGGTAAAAAACAAACAGAATTGATCATCAGGACCCACAGATTAAGAAAATGATTTTGGGGGTGCCTGGGTGGTTCAGATGGTTGAGCGTCTGACTTCAGCTCAGGTCATGATCTCGCGGTTCGTGGGTTCGAGCCCCGCGTCAGGTTCTGTGCTGACAGCTCGGAGCCTGGAGCCTGCTTCGGATTCGGTGTCTCTCTCTCTCTGCCCGTCCCCGCTTGCACTCTGTCTCTCTCTCTCTCTCTCAAAAATGAATAAACATTTAAAATGATTTTAGATATAGAGAAACTGAAGCCCAGAAAAGGGCAGGCCCCTGTCCAAATGTGATGTGCTGAGTGGAGACAGACCTGCTGTAGAGTCAACATTACTGGCATTTCAATCTCAGCTCCACCTCTCACTTGCTGCATAACTTTGGACAAAGCAAAATGCCTGGACTCCCTGCACCGCAGCTTCTTCATCTGCAAAGTGGGGACACCTGCACCCCTGGGATCAGGGGTGGTTGTAGATATCAACTAGGATAACGTACAGATGTTGTCGGGTTAACGGCTGTTGTGTCCACATCCTCTCCTGTCTCCTAGCCCAGTGTCTTTCCTCACACTATGCTGGGTCCTTCCTCAGTGGGGTTGGGCCAGCCCTGAGGCCACAAGCATCAACCCTTCTGTTTCTGTGGCGCCCCCACTCTCAGTGCAGCAGAACAGAAAGGTACATACATACGCCACAGGGTCATTGCTCCGTGTTCCCACAATGCTGAACTTCTTCACATAGGAGTTCTCTTTCAGGGCTTCTGCATAAGCCTTGAGAGTGGGTATAGGGATATTCTGCAGAGAGAAAGGCAGACAGTAACGAGCAGACCCCACCGGGGTCAGGTCGGGCAGACAGATGGGGCAGTAACCCTCTCACACATGCAGCCTGACGGTTAGCAAGTCTCTGACCCAATAGCTGAATGGCCAAAGGGTTCTGGCTTTGCCCCAAATGGTTGAGATCTGGGGAGAACTTTCTGGTCAACAGATTGAGAAAATCCTCCCTGAAGTTTTCACAACCATCTGTGCAGGCAGAGACCAGAGAAGGGAAAATCAAGGCAGAGGATGCAGAGGAGCGTTGTGCCAAGAGTTCAGGTCTAGGGTGTGGGAGTGGACAGGGCCTCAGCCTCTGTCAGGGTGACTGGCAATGTTTCTGACTCACTCTGTGACTCTGAGGGAAGTCTCTTCCCCACTCTGGGCCTGTTTCTGGAAAACAAAGGTGGCGGGGTGGTGGCGGGGGTTGGGCATTGCCCTAGATGATCTTTAAGAGACATCTGTCCCGGAGGGTCTCAGTCCTAACGCACACCAGAGGCTCCCAAGGAACTTTAATAAGATGCCGTTGCTTGGGTCTGAAGCAGACCAATAAGATCAGAATCTCAGTGGGGGGTGGGAGTTGGTACATATTTTTGAATCTCCTCAGGTGAAAACCACTCAGCTAGTCCAACGTTCTCACATGCAGAGGGGAAAATGAGGGTGGGGAGGGACGAGCCTGAGCCGCCAGGGTGAAGGCACAGAGCCACGGCCACTACGCTGCTCCAAGCCAGCGTTCCCTGCCAGGGTATACGGTTCTGAATTGTACCAGTGTCTCCCACTGGGCACATGGCAGACAATGGCGGCCCCGGAGAGAAAACCTGGCTGTGCTTTCACGGATCTCTCATTTCAGAGTGTCACGTTAGCTCCCCGTGGGAGCAGAGCCTAGGGAGGCCAGGTGGAGGAGAACACTGTGGGTGCAGGTTTCCAATCAGATTGTGCCTTTGGGGCTGGCAGCCACTTAAAAGAAAGTGGAGAAGAAAGGAAAGAGGAGCCGGGGAGTGGGGGGGCCCACTCCTTGCCTTACCCCACACCGTCCCAGAACTAATTCCGCTGGCCCCCGGGCTGAGCAGGTGGGCAGGCAGCTGGGCCTGCTTCTGAAATTCCTCCTGCAGCCTGTCCAGGATAGGACTGCTTGTCCATCTGACCCTCCTCTGCCCTTGGTGGCCACACAGGGAACATCGGACACATATGGGCCGACAGCTCCCTGCCGGGGCTACAGAACGAGGCTGACTGTGTGTATGATACAGCAGTGACGGTTCAGGGGCAGGCCCCTCCCAGGGCTGTGTTACCCCACGAGCCTGCTGGGCACAGGCCTTTTCCAGCCTTGAGATCCCCTGCAGTCGGATGTGTCTGAATTAATATTTTAGCTCAGAGAAGCTCTCAGTGTTTTGCATAACATGGCAGGTTTCCAGAATCGAAGCTGTGTTGACCCGTGGTGAACACCTGGGCCTGATGTCGGTCCTCAGAAGAAACCAGGACTATATGACGTGCTTGTTTACACTGCCCGGGCCTTTTAAGGGTTTTGTCCCTTTCTTGATCCAGAAGCACCCAGAACCCAAACAGGACCCTGTCGTCCTCACACAGCCAAGCACGGGCCACATGCATTGCAGTGACACGGACATAGCTCCTCCCACCCACCCCAGGAGAAGTGAAATAAAAAGGACTCTACCCGGATGTTGTTGAGGTTGACCTCCTCAAGCTTGGGGTCGTTGTTCTTTATCCGCTCCAGAGTCTCCTCTACATCTGTTGAATTTGGCTCTTCATCGGGCACAGGCTTGTATTGTGTAGGTTTGATCACACCTAGAGTGACGGACACAAGAGACAGGTGGCTCACAGAAGTACGGGGACCCGTTCCCTCCGCACTAGGACACATCAGAAGGAAGCAGCGGCCAAGTTCAGAGACAAGAGAAGGCTGTGCGTTCCCAGGGGCTGCCAGGAGGGGCGGTGCACTGGGAAGAAGCCATGCATGGGCCGGGTAGTCTTGGCCCTACTTGGGCTCTGCCTCTGCCATCCTGCAAGAACTGGGTGAATTACTCAAATCCTCAGAGCCTCCGTGATCTCCACCGTGAAGTGTGGACAGTCACTACCTCAGTGGGCTCTTGTGAGGATAGAACGAAGCCTGAGTGTGAAAGAAATACGTAAGCTTTCCAGAGGGAGGGTCATAATTCTTTTGACACCCTCATTTGTTTTGGGAACCCAAATGCCAGCTTGGAACGGTGCAGTGGGGCAAGTAAGACAATGCAATATTGGCACAGGAAAGGCCAAGGGGACTCAGGGAACAAAAGAGGCACCCAGAGACAGACCGGTGTGGGTATGTAGACATTCACCATCATGATGGAGTCCCAAGCTGGTGATGAAGGGATGAACTTGGCAAAGAACAGCGTGGGTACAGCCGGACAGCCGTTAAAAAGTGACAGTTTGAGCGCATCTTCACGCCACACACGTACACGAAGCGCAGGTGGCGTAAGAAGTTGGAAACGAGAAGCAAACCTCTAAAACTCCCAGGAGAAAATACAGGAGGATGTTTTTATAATACTGGGATGGACGAGTCCTACATAAACGAGACACAAATCCCAGCAAGGGAAAAGGTGGACAGATTGGACTTACATCAAAACTTAAAACTTCTGCAATGAGCCAGAGAGCAGGAGGGGGCTGCGGAAGCAAGAAGCATGGGGGCACCTTCGTGTCCAAGGTGTCCTTGCTGGGAGCAGGGCAGGGGTGCCAAAGCCGGCGGTCAGGGCCGTGTACTCACTGTTGAGTCCCTCCTTGTTCACGATGGAGCTGCTGCCGAGGGCCTGGTAGTACTGCTGGTTGCTCATGAGCGTGTGCATGCCCAGGATGGCTGCGGGGACAGGGGGAGGCCCGTGATTCGCCTCTCTCGGACAGAAGGGCCTCCTGAGCACAGACACTCCACACCCCAGCAAGTTGTGCTCACGGAAGTGGCAAGGAACACGCGCATGACTTTACGTTTTATTGGATTTTTGTTCTCATCTCTGTTTACGTGACTCTCACATCTCTACACCCAGCTGAGACTCCTCTAACCCAGGCCTCGGGTTCCTCGGTGTCCCCTGATGGCCCACTGGCACAGCCAGTCCAACTTGGCCGAGACAGAACTCATCTTTCCCGGCAGCAGACCCTTCCTGTGGATCACCTTCCATCTTGTCATCCCGCCTGTCCCCTCAGGGTAGAACCTCAGTGACATGGCACGCCCCCCCCCCAAGTCCTTTCCCTCTTAAGAACTGTCTCTCATCTGTCCCACCTCTCACTCCATCACCTCTGTTTTGATTGAGGCCCCACCATTTTGTGGCTGTATTATCACAACTGTGTAATCACTGCTGTCCTGGCCCCAGTCTCTTCCTACCCTCCCCCCACCAGCATTTAGCACAGAGCAGCCAGAAAGATCTTTCTGGAAATGCAGATCTGAAAACATCACTCCTGTGCTCAGTCAGGCTTTCATCCATTTGTTTGTTCAACATTTATCAAGTAGCTGCTTCCCAGGCCGGCTGTGGGTGGGGTGGTGGTAGAGGGAGTAGGGGAGTGGGGGAGATGGGGGAAGAGCGGGGCGGAGGGACACAGCAGGGAACACAGAGTCTGTCAGGGGAGAGAGATGCTGGGCAGGTACCCACATGATTGAAAACATAAGCACAGACTACACGTGTTGTAAAGGAAAAGTTCAGGGTGTTCTGGGGAGAAAAGAGCAGAGGGATTTGGAATAGGAGGGATGCATAGTGTTGGCCAAATTAAGAGAAGGGAGGCAGAACATTCTGGGCAGGCAGAGGGGATGGTGGGAAAGCCCTCAAGCTCACGGACTGGAAGGCTAGGGAGGGAAGGGGAAGCAGAAGATGCCCAGAGCTGAGTCGGACACGTGTTGAACCGCAGCACACCCCCACTCATTAAGCACTTGCTCTGGGTCAGAGAATACATCGTACCCCAGTGACTCTCACTTTCGTTGCACATTGGAATCACTGGGGAATCTTTGGAAACTCCTGATGCCCCGGCTTACCCCAGACCAATTAAACCACAGTCCCTAGGGCTGAGGCCAGGCATCTGCCTTTTTCAAGCCTCCCTAGGTGGTTTCAGTGGGCAGCCCAAGCTTGAAAACTGCCTGAAACCATCCCCCTGAATCCTCACAACAACCCTGTGGAGGAGATTTAATTCAAACAGGCAAGGTCGGATCCTGCGGCGTCTTCTAGGATGAGGTAAGGAGTTTGGAGGTCTTTCCCTAGGTGTGGCCTGGAAGCCACTGACGGGGAGGCCTTGGCAGGCACTGAGACAGCCCGACTCGGGTTCTGGAGTGTTACTCTGGCTGCGTGTGGAGCATGGACTACAGAGGGAGGGAAGGACACGGGGACCATGAGGCTTTGCAGCCACCGGGTAGGGGGATGGTGGCCTGTGACACCAGAGCCTGGCTTCACTGGCTCTCCCTGGGCTGGCAACTTCAATGGCCTTGTCCCTCGCCCACACTCTTTCTGCTTTGGTGACACAAATGGTCACAGCTCAGAAGATTCTCCTGCTTCTGCCAATGCCGTCCCCTCTACTGGCAATTCTCTCTCCATGTGCCATGTGCGCAGCTGAAATGTCCCCAGTAGAGCTGCTAGATTTAGCAAATAAAAATACAGGACACCCAGTTGAATTGGAATTTCAGATAAGCAATAAATAATATTTTAGTACAAGTATGTCCCATTCAGTATTTGGAATCTACTTCTATTAAAAACTGATTTCAATGTGTATCTGAAATTCAAATCCAGCAGAGCATCCTGTATTTGACCTCACAACTCTACCTTCTCCTCCTTTAAGACTTGGAATAACACTTCTTCCCTCAGGAAGGCTTCCTGGATTCCTCGCTTGCCCTCTCTAGTTCTCCCACAGCACCCAGTGTCCTTATCACAGTGCAGTCTACACAGCTTTAGAGATGGCCGGGTGTGTGCACGCTTCTTCTACTGGACTTTGGGTTTCTAGAAGTCAGGGAAGAATGTTATCTCCCTTCTGCTCCTCCAGAATACAGTATTTGATAAATATTTGATTTTTTTTTAAATTCCCCCAGCTATTTCATTAGACGTACCTTCTTTCTAGTGAGAGAGACAGCATGAGAGCCCTTGGTGAAGGGTCAGGAGACCCAAGTTCCGGTCCTGACTACGCCCCTGATTCTGTGTGACTTTGGGCAAGGTCCCAAGCCCTCTCTGGGCTTCAGCCTCCTCTGTACAATGAGGGGTGAGGTAGGACCACTGGTTCTCTATCCTGGCTGCACTTACAAATCGCCTGGGAGCTTCAAGACAATATTGGTGCTCCTCCTGGACCAGCTGATCTGAATCTCTGTAGATATATTTTTAATCTCCTTGCATAATTTGATGCTCAGTGGGGGCTGAGAACCACAGGATGAGAGGATCTCAAAGCCCTTCTGTTTCTCACATTCTAAGAGTCTTCTCTGCTAAAATTAGATTCTCCTGCTCATCACTGAGGAGAACGGGTAGGAAGAGAGGCATCTGCATTTTTTAGAGCTTTCTGGGCTTTAATTTAGGCTGGTTCTACGAGGGCAGTGGGGGCCAAGGCCTGAGTCAGCGGCAGGGGGTCGGATCACCTGAAGCCACCTTCTGGAGCTGCTTTTCCAACTCCCATGGGATGTGGAGGGAAGCTCATGATGGTTCTGGGCTGCTGCTGGGACCCCGGTTTGGGAAAACAGTTTGGAAAGTTTGCTAAGAATCACAGGACAGATGTAACCTCACATGGCTGGCTGGTCTTGCTGAGAGGTATAGAGTGGTGGGAAACAGAAAATGCATTTTGCACTCCATGCCAGCTTCCTGTAATGGTCCAGAAAGGGGGCAGGAAGGTTACAAGGAAGTGCCAGGGGACAGAGGCAAGAGACCCCGGGCTCCAGGCCGGGCCTTTGGCACTCATTTGCTGGGTAATCTTGCCCAGGACACTTCTACTTTTTGGGCCTCAGTTTTCTCACCTGTAAAGGGGACTATGTTTGAATGCTAATCTCTTACTTTCACATAGGACTTAACAGCCACACAACATCTCATCTTTCTATCCTGTTTGATTCTTACAGCAAGCACCCAGGGTGGGTGGCCCCACGCTTTTCGAGTAGGCTCAAGAGGGAAACAGTTTGTCAAAGCCTATTTGGTAAGGACCCTCCCGGCTTCTGACTGAGTAGTCCCACCCACTCCTCCACCAACTAGGTCATCAGCAGTTCCAAAGTTCTAAAATTTCCCCTCCATGTCAGAATTCTAAGGACAGATAACATGTATTCTAGGAGGTGATATATATGTCAATAGCAGTCCTCAGAAGAAATAAAACCATTTTGCAGTTCAGAGGAAATTAGGTTTCCAAGAAGGAAGGAAGGAAGGAAGGAAGGAAGGAAGGAAGGAAGGGAAAGAAAGGAAAGAAAGAAGGAAGGAAGGAAGGAAGGAAGGAAGGAAGGGAGGAAGGAAGGAAGGAGGAAAGAAGGAAGGAGGAAAGAAGGAGGGAGGGAGGGAGGGAGGAGGGAGGAAGGGATGGGGGAGGGACAGAGGAAGGAGCTGGGAGGGGTGAAGCAAAATCTCCATTGCTGAGCAGAAGGCTTGGTGGCTCTGATCCCTTCGGCCTGCCCTAGGCACCAAATGGTGATTTTCTCCCTGCTTGATTTTGCACACTCATGTCACGAGAAGTGAATGATGGAGGAAAATAGCACATCAACATTGCCTGCTGCTTCATTCTTTGTAGATATTGGCAAGGCTGAATTTAGCACTGGGGAACTTGATTTTTTTTTTTTTTTAAAAGACCAGATCTTCCTCAAAACTCAAAAAGGACTATTTTTGAACTCTGAAAAAGAACATCGAGTTCTCTTTCCTCTTCTGCCTTGGCAGGGCTCACTCAGTTGTAATTCCATTTAGGATGAGAGAGATCGCAGCACACATCCTGGGCCTCTCCAGCTGCCAACCGCTTGTCTGGCTCTGGGCTGACAGCAGGAAGGTGTTTTCCTGCATCTTAGAAACAGATGGAAGAAGCCTGGCCCAGGACTTGGGTGTGGTTAAAATGCTCCTGGATAAGCCACACCCTGACCCTCACAGAATGTGAGGAAACCTGGTGCCTAAGGACATGAGAGTACCCCAGAAGGCAGGGTTGGGGGGGGAGGGTAGGGGGCCGGCGAAGACCATCTCTGAGCTGGGGGTGCCAACTGCCCATGGAGGGGGGGGTGGCTTGGGACTGGCCCTTCTGAAGGGTGGGTCTCTTACCCCAATTCCTTTTTGGGTCTTGCCCCACCTGAAGGATCCCTAAAGGTGAGCCAGGATCACATCCCTGATTGGGGAGGGGAGGCACTGATAATGCCAAGTGCTTGCAGCTGACTCCCAGTGGCCTCTGAGCTACAACCCAATGCCACACGCCAAGAACTTAGCACTGTCAGCTGCTCAGCACCCTGTGGTAACACCTCTCTTGTTGAAATTTATGTTTCTGGTCTGTGCTCATCACATCCTGGGTCCCCCAAGGGCAGAGCCTCTTTCTGATTCATCCTAGCAAACGGCAGCTTGATCATGCACGTCGACTCAGTGTGTGAATGAACGAACGCATGAATGGTTCACAGGCAAGAAAACAAATGGACACGTGCGAGTTCACAGGCTCTGCCTTACTCGTGCCACACCTGGGTCAGCGTGGCACGTGTGCTGGGTGTCCTGTGACACCATCCAGACGCTGCCGAACATCCAGCCTGCTGCATGTGCACCAGGCAAGCCGCTCAGACGGGCCTGCTGCTTCCCCAGCTCAGAGAGGTGGTAGCTTCTCTCTCTCCTGCTGTGTCCCAGCCTGGGACACATCTCCCCCACTGCCCCTAGTTCACCCCTGCTCTCCCTGCTCCTGGCTCTGCTTCAGCCTCTCCCTCCTCTCCCCTGGCCCCACCACCTAACCAAGCCCCCTCCTTGCACTCTGTCCTTTTTCTGTACGACACTCACTCTCACCTGTCACTTCTTTGGGGCCTAAGTATTTGTTTAACGTCAGCTCCGCGAGGGCAAGAACCAGCTGTTTGCTTGCGCTTCTCACCAGGGTTCGTCCAGAGCCTGGCACACCGTGGGAAAACCCTGGATAAATGACTGCTGGGTACGTGAATGAGTGAGTAAAAACTAAGTTAATGGGAAGCTCTGCCTGGGAGTGGAATCTCCAAGACTAGAGATGCCCCGCAGACCCCATGCCCTCATCTCCTTACTTGTCTTTCTCTGCTGAGTCATCCGCACCCATGGCTCCAGCAACCCCATCTTTGAGAAAGGAGCGGAACCCCCAGCATCAGTCCGAAGTGGGTTTGCCGCACTGGACACTCAACAAGGTCCTGCTTCCACCTTCCGTGGCATCTTTGACTAGACCCCTGGCAAAGCGGCTCTCCCCGAAGCCCCTCAGCTTTCTGGTGCCTCAGGCCTGAATGCCTGTTGTCCTCTGGACATCTTGATTTCTTGGCCTCTGATCCAGCACTTGAAACAGCAGTACCACAGACACAGCTCTCGGCCCCACCTTAGCCCTTGGACCTACCTGGGGCCTCCCTCCTATATCCCCTGTCCTCTGAACACCACCACCTCTCTGCCTAAACCCCTGCTTTCATCTGGCTTCTCCCAATACTTCCCTCAGCCCCATTGACGCTGAGGGGTCCATGCCTTCAAGTGTCATATAGAGGCTTTTCTAATGTGCCCCCCCAAGCCGGCTTCATGGGACTTGGCCGTGTAGCCCCTCTTGCCCCTCCTCTGTGTCCATCTCCCCTACAGAGGAGGGTTTCATCCAGGTCGTGCTGGATGGTGCTGCTAGCAGGATGAAGCTGCCTGATTTCAAGCCCCACGGGCAAGGCATTTCATGTCACTGGGTCTCCTTTCTCCATCCACCAAACAGGGACAAGAGTAAAACTTACTTCTTAGGATTGCTGTGGTCAATAAACGCAGCGAGGTATTAGAAGCAATCCCCACAGCACCTGGGGCATGGGGGGGGGTCAACAAATATTCAGTCCTTCCTTCCCCAGAGACACTGCCGCCTTTCATAGGGCTGATGTACAGGGACAGGCGCCCAAGGTTAGCCAGTTGACACTGGTGTTGACTTACAGCTCCCCATCTCCTCTCCGGACAACGGAAGGGTATGGTATCATGAGCAGATAATAATAATTAGCCACGCCAACAAAAATAAAAGAGAAATCGTTTCAAGGAATCAACACAGAAACTTAGAGCAATATTGCAGTTCTATTTTGGCACAGGAACTGGCGGTTCTGACAGCGGAGTCATTTGATAATCCCTCTGAGCTGCCTAATGAGGCCAGTGACATCACGGAGGGTGATCGGAGGGGAAAGACTGGGATAAAAACAGCTCCAGGGTGAGTCAGTGGGGGAGATGCCGGACCTCCCTGCTGCACAGGTTAACTGGAAGTCAGGGGGACCCCCGATCGGGGAAATAGATGGAATAGATGGAGAAATTTGGAAATAGATGAGCATAATGAGGAATTGAATCTGATTTTGGGGGCTTTTGACAAAACAAATCTTGAACTGGAAAGCAAACCAGTTAAGTTCCCCAAGTTAAGTGTTCCATTTCCATCTGGGTGAAATACTCACTGCCTCAGTACTTGATTGCGTACTTTCTCTCTCAGCCCTGATGCCCTTCAAGCCACTGTCCTGTGTCCTTTCCTCAATGTTCTGCCTCCTGAGGAAATGGTTGTTTGGACTCAGAATCTACACATTGACTCTCCCCATCATTCACTCCTTGGGTCACTGCAACCTGGCTTTGGCCACCAGACCCACCGGGGTCACCCCTCATGCATACAGGGACTTCTCACTGCCCATCCCCTCATGGTTCCGCTACAGATGAGAGCCACGCTCTTGCTGTTCCCCAGCACAAATGCCACTAGGACTCATGCACAACACCCACGAGGAGCCAGAGGGTGTGAGGAGGCAGAAGACAGCTGCAGCCTGCCGAGTCCCCTAACACTGCGGCCTCACTTGACCTCTGGCCTCACACAGCCCTGGGTCTCCCAGCCAGCCCGAACCCTCATTCTGTCTCCCTAGTTCTTGCATTAGGTTCTGTCTGTCTTGACTTGGCCTTTGATTCCCAGCTCATTTGTGGCTCGCCAACCCCCATTGTGACTAGCTTTGCCCCATTTCCACGCATCTGTCAAAGGCTTCTAAGGTAGCCAGGGCTACTTGCCTCCAGAGCCCCAGGCCCCCACTCAGTCATGCTTTCTGCCTGGAGCTGGGCAATGCTAATGATGTCCACATCTGCACGCTAATGACACCACAAAGATTGCAACAGGACCTCCTCGTGGCATTACGGAAGGCTTTCAAGTCTACCTGTCCCCACCTAGGTGACCTCAAACTCCAAAGGTCCCAAATAGAGCATAGTATGAGCTGGGGTCACCTGCAAGCCAAGGTGAGAGGGCTCAGAAGAAACCAAATCTGCCAACACCTTGGACTGCTAACCTTCAGAACTGTGAGAAAATAAATTGTTGTTTAAGCCACCCAACCTGTGGTATTTTGCATCGCAGCCCGAGCAGACTAATACACCCACCTTTATTAATGGCACCAGCATCCACTTTAGTCCCTGAAGCCAGAAATCTGGAACCTTCCTTGACTCCTCCCCCAACCTCACTGTCACAGCCAGATAGTCACAGTTGACTCTATCTTTCTTTCCCATTTCCACTTGCCTCGAGTCTCTTCTCACCCCATCCACCCTCCTGTCATTATCTGGGAGGTGGTTAGCAGCTCCCAAGTCTCCCCTGTTACCCCCCAGGCCAGGGAGCACAACTGCGGTGCGCCCGCAGGGTGTTTGCTGAGCCCGATCCCCTGTGGGGCTGGGACTCAGGGCACACAGGGCAGGGACTAGACTGTAATAAGGAGACAAGCGTGGTGAAGGGCTCTGAATATCAAATCACCTTCTGGAGCTTTAGGGGTTGTTTGTGAAGATCATATGGAAACACACGTGGAGATGGACGGTGCTGTACAAATATGTGATGAGGGGGTGGGCTTCCCAAAGTCTGGTTCTCTGAGCCATGCAAAGGTGTAAAGTTAAATGACTTTGCTCCAGGCCTTTGTGAGCCTCCCAAACTTGAGAGGTCTGCACCCTCTGTCTGTCCCCCTCTGTTTTCTCTTCCTGGGCGGGGGGGGGGGGGGGCAGTGGGGGTTGGGCAGGATTTGATGCAGGGGCTGGTAAAGGACCTATGCTGGCCTTCCCTGGGATGCTTCCATATCTCTCTGGGATGGGTTCTCATGGATCTGTGGAGTGATGGGTTTGGGTGGTTTTATTTCTATTTTCCTCATTTTGGTTTTGATAATGGGTTCCTGTCTTAATACTCGTGGTCTCCTCTAGTCCTTTTTAGAAACAGAGAGTGTGTTCATGTGAAATAAACTGTCCAAGGCTCTCTGCAGATGCAGGTCAAACCCTTCTAGAAGACATGGGGAAGGTTCCAGAAAGGCTGTTACCTGCAATGTCACAGAGTTCTGCATCTGAGGCATTTGCCAACGCTTCCTCCAGCTCTGGCTCCAGCGTGACACTTTCCAGCACGGGATCCATTGGCTTCTGCTTGGGGACCCAGACCTTTCCTGCAAACACACGGGTGTCCGTTACAGGGCGTGTGGCTGCGCTGGGGCATCCTCTGGTGATGGTGCCGGGTGGACTATCTCACAACCCTGTGGACCCCTCTGTGCTGAGACTCGCTTGAGGTTTCTCCTTTGGGAACCCAGTGCCAAACTTCCCCAGAGAACAGGAATCAAAGATCTCCAACCAGAGCACCTCTCACATTTGAAATGAATAACTTTAAAACTTGGTCAGACCAGACTGCTTGCTATTGAAAACATTGGTCATTAGTGAAAGCAACCTGTAAGTCGGAAAGAGATACAAAAGAAAAATTTTATAGACTGTCAGGGTCTAGGGTATCCTACCCAAGGGGTCTGATGTGAGAGAACAATTTAGAAGCATATCTAAACAAAATGCATTCAGATTATTAAAAGAATAGGGAGCAAAAAGGTATCCTTGCCTCATGCAACATTATATTTTTTAAGGCGTCAGATGCATGACTGGACGAGGAGGCAAAAAGGCACACACCAGGATGTGTGTCACTTTACTGACCACTAATAGGGATTGCTGAAGAAAGCTGGGGCATCCATATGATGGAGTTCTTGCAGTTAGTATAAAGGATGGTGGAGATGTTCACTCACTAGGAAGGATATGTCTAAGACATAATGTGTGAAACAGCAAGTCTGTGACAGAGCATGAGCAATTTAATTCCATGTATGAAAATTGCATTTATCTATTCATCCATCCATTCATTCATGCATGCACTAGATATTTATTGGATGCTTCCTAAGTGCCAGGAACCTTTCTAGGGGTCAGGGGTGGGGCAGCACTGAACAATTTATAATTTAGTGAAAGGAGACAGGTGAGAAATAAACATGCAAAGATATCATGCGGTATTAGGCATTGTGGAAGAAAATAAAGCAGAGTAAAAGACTAGGCAACTCCAGGCTGGGGTGCAGGTGAGGAGGACGCTGCTCTTTTGGGTAGGTGGTCAGGCCTCACTGAGATGATGGCCTAGGAGCTGGGACCTGACAGAGGGAGGAAAGGAGCCCTGAAAATCAGTTGCAAGACAAAGGTGCCTGCCTTTACTGCTACCGTTCAACATTGCACTGAAGGTTCTCGTCGGAGCAAACAGACAAGAAAAAAAATGGCATCCAGACTGGAAAGGAAGAAGTAATGTTCTCTCTGTTTGTAGATGACATGATCTAATATGTAGAAAACCCTAAAGATTAAACAAAACACTGTTGAGGACTAATAAACACTGTTAGGGCTACATTACAGGGTACAAGATCAATGCACACAAATGAGCGGTGTTTCTGCTCAGCGGTGATGAGCAATCTGAAAGGGCATTTAGCAAAACAATTTCACCTACAATAGCATCCAGATGAATAAAATGCTTAGAAATAAATTTAACCAAGGAGCTAAAGGATTTGTGCATGGAATGCCAGAAAACATTGCTGAAAGAAAGGAAAGAAAACCTAAATAAATAGAAAAATACCCAGAGTTCGTGGATTGGGAGACAATATTAAGATGGCAATATTGCCCAAAGCAATCTCCAGATTCAATGCAACCCTTATCAAAATTCCAAAGGCCTTTTTTTATTTTTACAAAAATAGAAAAGCCAATCCTCAAATTCATATGGAATCGCAAGAGGTCCCAAACATACAAAACAATCTTGAAGGGAACACAGTTGGAGGGCTCAGACTCCCTTATCTCAAAACTTGTTGCGAATTTAAACCATGTGGCACTGACAAGGATAGACATGCAAACAACGGGATAGGATTGAGAGTCCAAAAATGAACCCATATACCCATGGCAAATTGATTTCTGACACGGATAACAAGCCCATTCAATGGGGGAAAGAGCAGTTTCTTCCAGAAGTGGTGATGGGGCCGGACATCAGCATGCAAAGGATGAAGCTGTACCCCTATCTCACACCATATACAAAAATGAACTGAAAATGGGTCAATGACTCAAACATAATACTTAAAACTATAAAATTCTTAGAGGAAAACATAGGCATAAATCCTCACGACCTTAGACCTTGGTAACATATTCTTAGCTGTGACAACAAAAGAAAAAAATAGATCAACTGGACTTGATCCAAATTTACTACTTTTGTCCATCAAAGGACATTATCAGGGAAGTGAAAAAAATCCTATATTTGATAGCATCTAGTATCTAGAAGATATTTTTAAAAATTTACAATTAACACCAAAAACAACCCAATTTAACCCAAAGGACTTAAAGACTTTTCTACAAAGAGGACGTACATACGGCCAAAAAGTACCTGCAAAGATACTTAACATAAATAGTCCTTAGGGAAATGCAGATCAAGTAACGATGAGATACCACTTCACACCCATAAGGACAGCTACAATAAAACCAGAATCAAAAACCAAAATGGAAAATGACAAGTGTTGTCAAGGATCTGTATGTTGCTGGTGGCCGTGTAAAACGGTACAAACATAGAATTACCATGTGATCCAGGAATCCACTCCTAGACATCAACCCAAAAGAACTGAAAACAGGTACTCAAACAATTTTCTGTACAGGAATGTTCATAGTAACACTAATCACAACAGCCCCAAAGTGGAAACAACCGAAATGTTCATCAGTGGATGAATGGATAAACAAATTGTGTAATATTATTCGGTCAGAAAAGGGAATGAGTGAGTCTCAAAAACAATATGCTGAGGGGCGCCTGGGTGGCGCAGTCGGTTAAGCGTCCGACTTCAGCCAGGTCACGATCTCGCGGTCCGGGAGTTCGAGCCCCGCGTCGGGCTCTGGGCTGATGGCTCAGAGCCTGGAGCCTGTTTCCGATTCTGTGTCTCCCTCTCTCTCTGCCCCTCCCCTGTTCATGCTCTGTCTCTCTCTGTCCCAAAAATAAATAAAAAACGTTGAAAAAAAAAAAAAAAAAAAAAAAAAAAAAAAAACAATATGCTGTGCGAAAGAAGCCAGACACACAAAGTCACATATTAATATGATTTGATTCATAGGAAATATCCAGGATAGGTAAATCCATAGAAATAGACAGGTGGTTGCCAGGGGCTGGGGGGAGCAGAGAATGGGGAGTAACTGCTTATTGGGCACAGGGTTTTATTTTGGAGTGATGAAAATGTGTTGGATCTACATAGAGATGGTTGCACAGCATTGTGGGTGTAATAAATGCCACTGAATTGTTCACTTTAAAATGCTTGATTTGAGGGGGGGGGGTGGCGCCTGAGTGGCTCAACTGGTTAAGCGTCCGACTTCGGCTCAGGTCATGCTTTCACAGTTCGTGGATTCGAGCCCCGTGTTGGGCTTTGCACTGACAGTATGGAGCCTGCTTGGGATTCTTTCTTTCTCTCTCTCTCTCTCTCTCTCTCTCTCTCTCTCTCTCTCTCTCTCTCTCCCTTTCCCTCCCCTACTCTCTCTGTGTCTCCAAATAAATAAATAAACTTGAAATAAAACCTCAACAGCTTTTAAAAAAAAAGGTTAATTTTGGGGGCACCTGGGTAACTCGGTCAGTTCAGTGTCTGACTCTTGATTCCAGCTCAGGTCATGATCTCGTGGTTCATGGGATCAAGCCTGTGTCAACACAGAACCTGCTTGGGATTTTTTCTCTTTTCTCTCTCTACCCCTCCCCTGCTTGTTTGTTCTCTCTCTCACTCTCTCAAAATAAACAAACAAATAAATAAATAAACAAACAAACTTAAAAATATATACAATGCTTAATTTTATGTTATATGAATTTTACCTCAAATTTTTAAAAACCCTGCTCAGTTTGGCTATTGAGAGTCTCCAGTAGGGGGACAAGCAAGAATGGGAGCCAGGGGCTGGTGAGGAGGCTCCTGCCAATAGTCAGGGCCAGAGATGATGGGGACTTGGACCAGGGTTGTAATGGTAGCAGTGGGGAGGGGTGGGAAGTACAGAGAGAAAAGTCCAGAAGAATATTCACTAAAATGGGATCAGTGCCTATTCGCTCAGTAGAGAGAATCACTTTGAGTTACTTTATTGTTTAAATTGTTTATAGCAAAAATCAATTACATATTTGAGCAGAACATATAACAAGGTCATCTGGGGGGGGAAATGCATCATAACCTCCACCAGAGGTGGATCTGGAAAAGGGCAAAATATGCAAAGAAAACTAAATAGTTAAAAAGAAAATCTACTGTAAAAATGACAGATGGAATGAGTAGGATCGTCATCCAATAAATGTGTAAGACCTGTGGTTTCTCACACCCTGGCAGCAGGTGTCTCCAGAAAGGGCAGTGGCTCTAAGACACAAGAGGGACTTGGACTTCTTCCCTTCCTTCATCTTACTAGTTGGAATGCAGATGTGATGACTGGAACTTCAGCAGCCAGCTGGACCATGAGCACAAGGACATATTGCAGGGAGGGCAGAATAAAAAACTGGAAAAGGGTCTTGATTGCTAATGCCAGGGAAGATGCCTTGCTAGCCCAGAATGCCTAACCCTGCAGCTAAGCGAAAGAAAAACTTTTATCTAAGTCTCTCTCATTTTATTTTACCTTTTTCCTCAGCAGTCAAATCTAATTCTGCACGGACAACTCAATATAATTCTGCATTAAAGATATCGTGTATGAAGTTCTATTCTGATCCTCACCACTTGAGTAAGAGTGAATGAGAGTCCAGGTTCCTCAGGGCTTTGCACCGTTTTATGGCTCCTACCACATTCTGTTGGGTCTTGTGGAGACTGGGGTGCTGTTTCCCCTCAACCTTGACTGGTTTTAGGCCCGGCGTTGGGTAAATAAATGCTCAGTGAGGGCTGGACACCATGGCCCTAAGTCTGCCTGTTACAGCCAGAAAGTCTCCTTCCCCACACTCTCTATTGAGACCTGTACTTACTCAGCCTACAAAGACTCCAACAATCATCATGTAAATACTTTATGATGATGATGCTGGTTGTGGTGGTGATGATGATAAATCTCTTAGGCATGTCATTCTATGGAAATAGAATAGATTCTAGGTACCTTCCTTGGGCCAGTGTACTTTTTCCTGAAGACAATCAGGCTCTGGGAGTCTGGAGAGCTGTTCCTGGCTCCATGCCATTCCAGCATTCCATGGAGGGGCAGCAGGATTGGTTTGCCCAGATTCCCTTCCCCACCCTCCACCCCCACCTCCAATCTCCAGCTCCTTCCTTCAGAGGGAGGTGGGCAAGGGGACAATGACTCACCAGCGGTCCACCCAGCTGTGCTGCGGACTCTCACAGCCTCAGTTTCCTTTCTTTTTAAGTTTATTTATTTATTTATTGAGAGAAAGAGAGAGGGAGAAAGAGAGAGAGAGAGAATGCATGCATGTGAACACAAGTGAGGGAGGGGCAGAGACCGAGGGGGAGAGAGAGAAGCCCAAGCAGGCTCTGTGCTCTGTGGAGCCCCACATGGGGCTCGAACTCATGAACCATGAGATCATGACCTGAGCTGAAATCAAGAGTCAGACGCTTAACTGACTGAGCCACCCAGGTGCCCAGGTTCTCCATTTTTCAAATGTACAGGTGGGAAAATGGGAGTTTTAAGTCCCCCGCAAATCCTGATATTCTATTATCTTTATTTGCTGCACAGAAATCACGCCTCACAGCACAAGCACCTTGCTTAAAAACCTCTCGTGCCCTCACTCTCAGGGGGGCATACTCGGCCCTTAGGGTCAAGACCTCCTTCCTCTGCCACCCCTCCAGGGTGCCTCAGACCACACAATCCTCTCCATGTCCGTAATCCAGATGCCCCTTGGGCTTCCCTGACCTTCCAAGTTTTCCATAAAATCTGGACTGAGCTCCAAGTCCACATTTGTGATGCCAAAGTCCTCCCCATGATGCTACTTCTGTTGGCTTTTTCATTTGATTATTTATCACGCAACAGGGATACAGAGATAAAAGCCACAGACGTGGACCCTTGGCTCATCATGTTTACAACCTTGGGGGTGGGGGGAATGGAAGAGACTGAAAATGAATCATTACACAATTAATTAATTAGAATTAATGCTTTCATTCAACAGATGCTTATTAGGTGCCTACCACATGCTAGTGTTTATTAGGTGTAGACGTAATGATGAACAAAACAGATGCGGCCCTCATACTTGTGCGGCTTATATTCTAAGGAAGTAGCCCACAAGATTCATTGTAATTTATTTGATTTTAACTCATTCATTCAACAACTCTCTGCTGAGCCCTACTGGATACCAGGCCCTGTCCTGGGTGCTGGGGGTACTGGGTGAGCAAAACCAGCCTGAGCCTGAGTGCCTGCCCTCATGGGGCTTATAGCCAGTGGGAGAGACAAGTGACACACGAAGGGAAAATTATAAAATGGAAATTGCTATGAAGGACACACCCACAGGCTCCTGAGATGGAGAGTAACTAAGGTAGGAGCTGAAGGGACTACATGTCCTAAACAGGGTGGACAGGAAAGGCTTCCCTGAAAGAGGAGACAGTATAGTTGAGACCAAAAGGGTAATAATAGCTGGTACTTACACAGCATTTGCTATGGGCCAGGTGCTAAGTGCTTTATATATATATCTTAACTCATAACAACTTTGTCAGCTTGGTAATACTATTTTCTGCATTCCCATTTCACAGAGGAGGAAACGGAGGCATGGCAGATTCAAAAATGTACTCAAGCTCACACAGCTAGTAAGTGGTAGTGTCAGGATTGCAACCAGACTACATGTAGCTCCAGGCTATTTCTAAGCATTAAGCCTCTTATAAGGGAGGAAGAGCCAGCTATGAAGACAGCATGGAGCCAGACAGCAAGAGCAGCGGTCCAGGCAAAAGGAGTACATGCAAAGGTCCTGAGGTGGAAAAGATCTTGGAATGCGTGAGGAATAGAAGGAGGCCTGTGGGGCAGCAGTGGGGCGAATGAGGGCAGACACAATATGAGGACAGCAGAACGGTTTGGAGAGCAAAGGGAAGTCCTAAAAGGGTTGGACAGTCAGGGAGTGCCTCTCTGTTCCCCAGTCTTCTAAATGACTTACCTTAGGATGGGGCAGAGAGTCTTAAAGGGACAGATAAAGGAGGGGATGCAGGTGCCAGAGAAAGGAACACAGCAGAAAGAGCACGGATAGTTAGGGTACAGCTAGGTTATCTCATTCCCAATTTGCATAGGACGAGCCTTGTGTAGGCCTTATGCCCGGATATCATGATTAATAGTTTCCTCTTTCATTTTCAAAGGTGCCTAGGTTTGTATGAGAAATGATCAGACACCCTGATGAAAGGGGGTTTAGGGGAAAGCTTTGCTGGGCTGGTAGAGATCACTCTTTCCTCAGTTTACCCAAAACTTCACTACATCCACACCAGGCATTGCTGCTTTTGGTGTTGGTTTTGTGAATTTGGTCCAGGCAGGCATGTGGGCAAGAAGGCCCAGTCACATGTGGCTCAGCAGAGGGCCTGGCACGTAATTGGCACTTAACGATGCGTGGGGAGCGATATATTCATAAGAACAACATTATTCAGTACCTCGCTTTTCCCCTGTGTAGGGGACCAGATCTTCTCGGTCCTTAAACTCCTTTGCTTGCTTTTCCAAGTGATCCAAGAGCTCCTCCCTTTTAAAGGGGCCCGTGGGCGCCTTGGTGGTCTGATCCTTCTGCCTCAGGCCTGCGGGCAGCAGTGCATTCTACAGTGGAGGTTGTGGGGGCGGGGGACATACACAGAGAGAGAGAACGAAAGAGAAAGAGAGTGGTCAGCTGCTGAAGACTTGCATTTCTCCCAAAATTTGTCATTGAACAGTGGGATCTCAGAGCCCAGCAAATCGATCCAGGTCGCTCATTTACACGTGAGGAATCTGACACCCAGGAGGGGCAGGGACTTGCTCAAGGTCACCCTGCAGACGAGGGGCATAGCTAGGCTGGGACTCAGGTCTCTTAATGGTCCAGTCTCTAAACCTGCAATGTTTCCGAAGGCAAGGGGGTGAGGAGGCAGCCGACATGGGGCTGAACAGAGAGGGGCTCTCCAAGAGCATCTGTGAGTCTGAGTCTGATTAAGTTGGCATTTGGATGCAGGAGGATCGTTCCAGCTATTGTGTATACAGTGGCTGGGGAAAGAAGCCCGAGGGGCTTGAGTTAGGGCCCTGGATGCAGTATGAGGCGAGAAGCGACAGACTCAATAACCAAGCGGCAGGGGTTGGGGGGGGTGAAGGGGGTGGGGGGTGGGGGGAAGGCTCAGCAGGGGTGGGTGAGGCATGCTTTGGGGCTGTATCCCTGGATGGCCCTCCCCGGCTGCTTTCCACCCTCCTGACAGGCTGTGCTCCTGCCTCTCTGTTAAATATTTTGAATGTCGCCCTTGGAGATGGGTCTCTCAGGAAAGATAGCATCAACCAATCAACGTGTTCCTTCTTCAAACATGGTTAGGCTTCTAGGTGTGGGCTAGAATTAGGGTAGATTTGAGTCACACAGGCTTCGCTCACCTCAGCCCCCAGGACCTTGGAGATTCAAAGAAGTTCAGGGTTGCAAGGATGCTTAGAGGTTGTCGAGGGCACACACCTTCCCTTCAAGGGGAAACTGAGGCCCGGAGCAAGGAAAGATTTGCCCAAGGAGTTCCAGGGGCAGATCTAGAACAAAAACCAGGGCCCTTCTCTAGATACGGGGGGGAGGGAGGGCAGTCTTCATTTCCAAATCATTGCTCTCTCCCCACCCCCTTTCATTTGGGAACGTGGTGGAGGATACCTGGAAGGCAGAGGTGAGGGGAGCCTCACCTCACTTCTTGCCGCACCCCCACACTGGCTAACCTGGAGAGCCATCCCACCTCCAATCTCTGTACCATCAAAATGCATAGCTTCAGCCACCTCCACACACGCCAGATCCTTTTGCAAGCCCCCTCTGAGAGGGGATGATACCAGGTTTACGAAGACGGCTGTGTGCCTGGCACACCGAGAGCTAAAGCTTGGGAGGGCAATACTGCTGCTTAACTGCAGTGTGGTTTTTCACAAGATGTTTTCCCACTGTTGACAGCGTGCTCCAGTCAGACACTGGCTGCAGATGGACTCGGGCTGTGAGTCAGCAACAACATCTGGGAGTTGGAGCATGTGATGAGAGGATGGCCAGTAGGTAGAAAATCAAGCCGTGACCGATTTGGGGGTGAACATCAGGAACACAAGAGATGCCACGGACACCCCAGTCTCCCTCAAGCGGTAGTCCTCGGGTACCGTCCACCATGACACGTGGGACGGATGAGGCCCACAGGGGAGGCAGGCTTCCGAGGACACATCCTGGGTGAGCTGTGTGTCCACTCCTTCTCCCCCGCGTTGGGCCACTCATGGCGACTCAAGTGAGAGAGAGAACAGCCCAACTGTCCTGCAAACCTCCATCTGTAATTATCCACGGTGAGCAAAGCAAAGTCTCTGTGATGCGCCTGCACCTCACAGGTGACCCCCATCAGGCTTACGCCCAGGCCTGAGGCAGTGCTGGCTCCAGTTCTTTAGTCTTGGGCAGGTCACCTGATCTCACCGGGCCTCCATTTCTAGGGCTGTAAGATGTGAGTAATGATAGCTGTTCTCTTGGAACTGTTGAGGAAGTTAAATGAGATAATGCATGAGGAGTGCTTAGCTCACTGCCAAGCACTCCCAAAGTACTACTTATAATCAGGTGAAATACATTTTCCCAGGAGACTGGTTACCCAAATACGTATGTTGAAATGGAGATGTATTATCCAAACATCTCTCAAAATTCAGAAAATGAAGATGTACAAATATAAAATGAAGTAAGCACTGAAAGCAAGTGTTTTCCCAATGATCCCCACCAAGATGACCTGATAGATTTCTGTCACTGTAAAGAGTTTTGATGGCAGTAAGGTGCTGGGGCACATGCTGGCCCCTAAGGGCTCAGTGCTAGGAGAAACCCACCAGGCTGTAACTGAGGGGGAAAGAGTTTGCCAACTCACATCGTTTTGGAATATATCTGATAGAGGCCACTGACTTACTTAAAGTAGGGTCTCTTAACCTTGGCGTAATTCACATTTTGGGCTGGGTGATTCCTTGTCGTGGGAGCTGTCCTATGCACTGTCAACTGTTCACCAGCATCTGTGTCCTCTACCTCATGGATGCCAGTAGCACCTCACTTCCACGATGTGACAGCCACAAATATCTCCAAACATTGCCAGATGTCCCCTGGGTAGCAAAATCACCCCTAATTGAGAACCACTGTTTTCCTCTTTTTTTAAAAAGTTTATTTATTTATTTATTTATTTATTTATTTATTTATTTATTTATTTATTTAAATTTTTTTTTTCAACGTTTATTTATTTTTGGGACAGAGAGAGACAGAGCATGAACGGGGGAGGGGCAGAGAGAGAGGGAGACACAGAATCGGAAACAGGCTCCAGGCTCCGAGCCATCAGCCCAGAGCCTGACGCGGGGCTCGAACTCACGGACCGCGAGATCGTGACCTGGCTGAAGTCGGACGCTTAACCGACTGCGCCACCCAGGTGCCCCTATTTATTTATTTTTGAGGGAAAGAAAGAGCGCACAAGCCAAGGAGGGACAGAGAAAGAGCGAGAGAGAGAATTCCAAGTGGGCTCCACACTGTTAGCACAGAGCCCGATGTGGGGCTCGATCCCACCAACTGTGAGACCATGACCTGAGCTGAAATAAGAGTTGGACACTTAACCGACTGAGCCACCCAGGTGCCCTGAGAACCACTGTTAAACTGAAGCCCATATCATTGCAATAGGGAAATAAAGATGTTTTTAATGTCCTTTAAAAATACTACTTATAGGGGCGCCTGGGTGGCGCAGTCGGTTAAGCGTCCGACTTCAGCCGGGTCACGATCTCGCGGTCTGTGAGTTCGAGCCCCGCGTCGGGCTCTGGGCTGATGGCTCAGAGCCTGGAGCCTGTTTCTGATTCTGTGTCTCCCTCTCTCTCTGCCCCTCGCCCGTTCATGCTCTGTCTCTCTCTGTCCCAAAAATAAATAAACGTTGAAAAAAAAATTTTAATAAAAAAAAAATAAAAATAAAAATACTACTTATATAGCATGTTAAAGTATGGCTTCATTTATTTACATCTTTTCTGAAAGCAGTTGGTTTTTTAAGAAATAAAAACATCAGGGGTGACAGGGTGGTTCAGTCGGTTAAGCATCCAACTCTTGATTTCAGCTTAGGACATGGTCTCACTGTTCATGAGATAGAGCCTCTTATTGGGCTCTGCGCTGACAGCATGGAGCCTGCCTGGGATTCTCTCTCTTCCTCTCTCTCTGCCCCTACCCTGCTTGTGCATGTATGTATACACACACACACAGACACACACACTCTCTCTCTCTCAAAAGAAAAGAAAAGAAAAGAAAAGAAAACATCAAAGGCCTTTTCTCACAATTCTTAGCTTATTGGATTTTAAAAGTAAATACTGAGAATATCAGCCTCTTTAGGAGTTAAAGTTTTTTTCCTCCATTAAATGGTACATTTAATAAAACATAACATGGTATTCAATTAAAACCAAACAGAAGTGAAATAAGTCATACAGAAAAAGACAGATACCATATGTTTTCACTCTTATGTGGATCCTGAGAAACTTAACAGAAGACCATGGGGGAGGGGAAGAGGAAAAAAAAAAAAAGAGAGGGAAGGAGGCAAACCATGAGAGACTCTTAAGAACTGAGAATAAACTGAGGGTTGATAGGGGGTAGGAGGGAGGGGAAAGTGTGTGATGGGCATTGAGGAGGACACCTGTTGGGATAAGAGCTGGGTATTGTATGGAAACCAATTTGACAATAAATTTCATATTAAAAAAAAATAAAGCTAAATGGAAAAAAAAACAAAAAACCAAACATAGTTGCATATTTTAAAACTCCTGGTTATTTCTCATTTTAACTTGTTTTCAAAAATTGGCATGTGACCTCACATGATATACTAAACTTAAGTCCAAATGGATCAAAGATCTAAATGTAAGAGCTAAGACCATAAATTTTTTAGAAGAAAACAGGCATAAATCTCTGTGACTCTGGATTAGGCAATGGTTTCTTGGATATGTTACTAAAACAATAAACAACAAAAGAAAAAAAGTCGATAAATTGGCTTCATCAAAATAAAAAATGTTCATGTTTCAAAGGAGACTATCAAGGATATGAAAAGACAACCCACTGGGAGAAAAGTTTTACAAGTCATCTATCTGATGAGGGTCTAGTATCCAGAATACGTAAAGATCTCTTACAACTCAAAATATAAGACAAATAAACCAATTTTAAAATGGGCAAATGATCTGAATAGACATTTCTCCAAGAGAGACACAAAAACGGCCAATACACATAAAAAAGATGCTCAACCCTATTAGCCATCAGGGAAATGCAAATGAAGCCCAGAATGAGACACTACTTCAGACCCACCAGAATGATTATAATAAAAAAGACAGGGGCACCTGGGTGGCTCAGTCGGTTAAGCTAAGTTTCTGACTTTGGCTCAGGTCATGATCTCGCGGTTCACGAGTTTGAGTCCCACGTCAGCCTCTGTGCTGACAGCTCAGACCCTGGAGCCTGCTTCGGATTCTGTGTCTCCCCCTCTCTGCCCCTCCCCTACTCATGCTCTCTCTCTGTTTCTTGATAATAAATGTTAAAAAAATAAAATAAAAGATAATCACAAGTGTTGGTGAGGATGTGGTGAGAGTGACACCCTCATGCACTGCTAGTGGGAATGCAAAATGTTGTGGCCACTTTGGAAAACAGTCTGGCAGTTTCTCAAAAGCTTACACATAGTTATCATATAGTGCAACAATCCCACTCTAGGTAAATACCCAAGAGAAATGAAAGCAGATGTCCATACAAAAACTTATAAATGAACTTCATATATTATTCAGAATAGCCACGAAGTTGAAACAACTCAAATGTCCATCAAGTGATGAATGGATAAGCAGAATGCAGTACACACGACAATACTATTTGGTGATAAAACAAAACAAAACAAAAAAAACGTAGTACTGACATATGCCACCACATAGACGAAACCTTGAAAACATGATGCTAAGTGGAAGAAGCCAGTCACAATGGACCACAGTACTTGAATCCATTTATATGAAGTGTCCAGAATAGTCAAATCTATAGACACAGGAAGTAGATTAGTGGTTGCCTCAAGCTGGGGAGGCTGGAGAAAAATAAATAGGGAGTGAGAGCTAATGGGCGTGGGTTTATTAGGTGATGAAATTGTTCTAAAATTGATTGTGGTGATGTTTGTATAACTCTGTGAATACACTAAAAAACACTGATTTGTACATTTCAAATGGGAGAATTTTATAGCATGTGAATTATATCTCAAACAAAGCTGTTATTTATAAATGGCATACGTTATCTAGGGAAAAATTAGAAAAGTGGCTAATGCAGTAGCTAACTAAATGGTCAGGGACCACCAAGGGCAGAAGGCTCTTCGTGTGCCAGTGGTCAGCAGTGATGCTGAGACTGGCCAGGCTGGAGCTGGCCAAATTTAAAATGGTGTCCTGTTTGATGATGTGATAAGCCTCACCAGGTAAATTAGTCATTGAGAAGTTAAATGGGTAAGAAAATACTGCCTTGGATGTCTCAGGACTCTTAAAACCTAAAACTGAGTCTCAGACCCAAGCTATCCAATAGGGAAGGTAAATACTACAACCATTTTCTTGGTGGCTCTGACTAGGAGAGTTATTTTGTGAACAGGTATATGTAGAGATGTATCTTTCATTCTTGTATTGCTTGTTCATTCAATAAATATCTGTGGGTATTATGTATCCAGGTTGCTAACAGGCAGGGACAGCACCCCGCAAAGAGATATCTAGTTTGGAGCAACTGGGGAGGGGGCAGGTAAATGGGGGAGGTGAATTGAGAGGAAAGTCTCAACTCCTGCATGTATGGAAAACTCTGCATTGCTTTGGTTTTCAAGTTAATCAAGATCCTAAAAGGAGGTCTATTTCACTGAATAGCAGAGAAAGTCTATCACTCGCCTCCACATTACCTGTTAAGGTTGTATACTTCCACACTGCCTGCGGTAACTGGAACCTCTAACCTTGAAAGAATTTGTCTCGTTCTCCTCATCTTAAAGTGTGTACAGGGTTAATCTGCTGGGCAGGTCCTTCTTTGTAGTAACTTCAAAGGGAAGCATCAGTGTGGCTTCTCCAGGGCAGTGATCAATTAATTCTGCATTAGGGGAATAGGTATTTACTTGCACACACCACACATGTATCTCTACTCCAAAGACAGGTTGGTTAGGGATGAGATTTTCTTTGGGAGACAACCTTGTTAGGTAGGACTCAAATCATGTCTTCATGTCCTTCCAGTTGGAAATGTACTCCTATGAGGAGGGCGGCTCTCTGATCTTAGGCTAAAATTACATCTGGTAGTTGCTTGTGGGGTGATGGGGTCTGTGGCACACTACAGTGCCTCTACACGACTCAACTCCAGAGAATTATTGCCATGTAAGAATATGGGTGACACCATTAGATCTGCTCATCTTTATGTGGAAGCTCTTGGTTTTTAAATATTGGCACAAAATCCAAATATTTTAAAAACCATGTTCAGGTCAAATAAAACACATCTGCAGTCCAGACCAAGTCCGTGGGCTACCGCATTTTGCCATGTCTGACCTAAGGTTCCCATCAGACTAGAATTCAGTGTAGAGAAGGTCAAGATATTCATTCATTTATTTGACAAATATTTACTTGAGTGTCTTGCCCATGTCAGGCTCTGGGCTAGAGGAAGAAAGAAGTGTGTGTGTGTGTGTGTGTGTATGTGAGTTTTAAATTTAGTGGTTTAAAATTTTTTAAAAACACATGAAAAGTTTAATATGTTTTTGGAAAAATCACAAGGGAAAAAAATTAGGCAATCTCTTTCGGTGTTTCCCTACTCTTGGGTTTTTAAATGGTGACTTCCTTCTAAATGTTGTAAAATTAAAACTCGGATGTGCAGCTTGACAGGTTAACATCTTAATTTAACTTTCACACCCACACTCTGGGGTCCAGTTGTCCACAGGACAATGGAAACTTTGCTGTATCCTTAAATGTGCTGTTAGGAGCTCTAACACCCTGCCAACAGGTGCCCGTAAGGCCACATATCAAATATCTGCACAATTATCATTGCTATAGATAGTTAGAGCTATGTCAGAAGCCATTCCAGCCAGGACCACTGTGGGCTTGTTGAGACGTGCACACATGTACAACGTGCAGGCAACACAGGCACACAACACACACACACACACACACACACACACACACACACACACACACAATGTATTGAAAGGATCATGGATTTCTGGCAGCTCAGTGCTGCAAAGCTCTAAGAGAGACTCTGGGCCAATTCTTTCATTTCCACTGAGGACACTGAGGCACAGAAAAAGCCAGGAAGCCTGAGTTCATATACGGATGACACTGTATTAGCATACCCAAGAATCAGTATGACTATTTCCAGACTGGTGACTAATCATACATAAATTGTCCCCTAATCTGATTCTTCACAGCAACAAAAAAACAAGCAGTTTTATCACTTTTCTTAAATAAATCAGCTTGTATCTAAAGACGAGGGAATGTTAAAGGTGCCCCCACCTTTAACTCCAGCTCCAGGAAACCTGGATTCCTGTTCTGTGACTGAACCACAATACGACTCCTCAGAAGAGGACAGGTCATGTGGTACAATCTCTGCTGCATACTGGGAGCAGCCGGCTGAGGGTCACAGAGGGGAAGGGCCTAGCTTGAGGTCATATGCTGGACTGACAGCCTAAGACTCTTGACTTCCAAGCCACAGAAAATGTTCCATCCCACCTGACAGCCTTCCTCTAGGAACAGATCCCGGAAACCAGATGTGGTGCCATATGAGAACCAGTTTTCCTCTCCAAGTGTTAGAAAGCCAGAGCTCACCTCCTTATCAAACTAGTCTCGGTTTGCAGATGGAGAAACTGAGGCCCAGAAGCATGGAGTTACAGTCCTGGGGGAAGAGTGAAACCCAGGAGGCTGAACTTTGCAAAATGCCTACTGACTTCTCTCCTCCACCCCATTTTAAACGACCTAACCCTGTCCTAGATGGCCCCTCTCCCTCCCCTTCCACCACATCTGCAAGACCAACATTTTATAGGCCAGTCACCCAATTAGAAGGTATCTGGCCACAGAATATCTTTTTAACTGGATTTGAGGACTTTTATTTTCCAGTTATCTCCCAGGTATGTTTCCTCTTGTATAAAATGAGGCCCTCTAGCTCCTCAGGGCCTGGATGATATAGAGCACTCTGCCTCTGCATTCCTGACCAGTGACTTCTAGATCCCACTAGAAATCATTCAGTGGGGCTTCAACAGAGCTCTCTTGTCTGGTGGGGGGGGGGGGGCGGGGGGAGGACTTAACCTGAGAGTGTAGGAGGGTGCCACACCACTCATATCCCAGGCACAGAGGGACAGGCAGGGTCCAAACCTTTAAGTGCCCCCCCTCTTTGAACATATTCCCACCCCAACACACTCTGGGCATCTTCCCCCCTTCTCTTGCTCTCCAGAAAGATCCAGGCCTTTGGCTCCGCTGCCTTGACCTTGCTACGGGACCGGTGAAACCCAATAGTTGCTACTTCCCCCAGTTAACTTTTTAGGGCATTAGTGCTGACATTCAAAGGCACGTTTGTGGCCAAGTCCATTTGTGGTGGGGCTTATTGGTCCTAACAGCACACATACCTCACTCTGGTGTTCATGGCACAAGGTGGGCCAAACCTTCCCTTCCCCCATGTTCTGATCCTCCTTTTCTGCCTCACATTCAAGAAAAATCTTCCACGTTCCCTGCTGTGCTGGGCCCTGGGCATCCTGAGACAATGAATGCGTGACTCTGCTCCACCAGGGCCCATAGCTAGAGGGGAGACACATGTCCATGTGTGAGCAATTGTACTCAGCTTCTTGGAGGAGGTGGTTCCTGAGCTCAGTGAGTCCCAGTGGACCAGGCAGGAAAAAGCCAGGTGAGGAGGACAGAGGAGAGGGTCTTACAGGGGACAGAAAGCACATTACAGACGAGGGTGTGGCGGGACGAGGGGGCGTGGCCTGCTAGGGGAAGGAGTCTGGGTGAGTCTGAAGCTGCAGCATTCTGAAGTGTCTGCATCCTGTGCAGACCATCCTCCATCAAGCTGTCATGCGTCCAAGTGGGACCATCAGAGCTGCCTCCTGGCTGGCTTCCCTGCCTCATGCCTCTCCCTCTCCTTTCCCCTCCCACCAGCCAGACAGACCCCCCCCCCAACATCAACGTCTGTGTCATCCCTCAGTACTCTCACAAATGCTCAGTGTCTCCACTAGCCTCCAGAATCACCAACACATTCATCAGCCAGGTACAGAGAACTTCTCATGATTTGACCCCAACACACTCCTGTCCTCAAGTGTTCCCTGTTCCAGCCTCTCCGGGCTGCTCCACATTCCACGGCCGCGCCCTGCTCTCACATCACCATGCCTGTGCTCAGGCTGTGCCCTCTGCCTGGCATTCCCCTCCACCTACACCCCTGAATTTGTCTTTTAAAGCCCTTCCCTCGGGCACCCTGCTCGGCCTTTGCAGTGCTCCCCACATCGATCCGGTAATTCTCTGTCCAAACTCTCCTAGGCTTCCTGCCAGTGCTTATGCAATGCTCATCGTATTCTGTCTTGGAGCACATCTATGCTGGCTCTCTCCCTGGGGAGACAGAGTGCCCCTCAGGGGCCAGCTGCGATGTATATTTGTCCTCTCTGCATCCCCAACACCAAGCACTGTGCGCTAAGAAAATGTACTCTGAATAGTCCAGAGTCATACAACACTCTGCTCCAGCTTGGGAACGATGGTATCGCCCATACACCCTTCGGGTCAACATCACACCTGCTGCCCCAAGCAGGTTGGGGGTAGGGGGATACATGAGAGGTGCTAGGGTGGGGGTGTCCAGGATGGGGTTCACCCACTGACGGGGATTTTGGGAAATGCCAAACTGCCCTTTTTGTGATGTTTTCTTTAAGGGCCTGGATTTGGTTAATTTCCTGCCAACTTTTTTTTTTAAATGTTTATTTATTTTTGAGAGAGACAGAGACAGAATGTGAGTGGGTTGGGACAGAGAGAGAGGGAGACACAGAATCTAAAACAGGCTCCAGGCTCTGAGCTGTCAGCACAGAGCCAGACGTGGGGCTCAAACTCACAAGCTGCGAGATCATGACCTGAGCTGAAGTCGGATGCTCAACCGACTGAGCCACCCAGGCGCCCCAATTTCCTGCCAACCTTTCTCACTCTGCCTCAGAGCCTTAGGCAGAGCAGGGCATTAGGCCATCAAACTGGCAAACTCACAGTGACAGACTCCAAACAGTACCCGATATCATGTCTCCCCTTCTTTGGTAATAAAAGCACTCTACTCCTACAGCTGAGCAGAAAGCCACTCGGATTAAAGACGACTTTTCCCAGGCCCCCTTGCAGGTAGGCTGATCCACAGAACTCAGCCCTGGTCCATGAGAAGGGTCTAATGGTGATTTCCAGTAACCTTCCTTAAAAGGCACTTACATAATGGCTTTTCTCCTTTCCTTTTTCTCCCCCTTCTCTCTATTCCGATGCCTTGAGTGCAGCTATCACGGCCGCCACCCCGGACCGTGAGGATGAAGACTACACCCCAGGGATGGCCAGAGACGAGCTGGATGGAATCTGGGACGCTGGGAAGTTTGGGGAGCTGAGCTCCATACCAGCCCTAAACTGCCCACTTCTGGACTTGTACTTGAGGGGTGAATAAACCACTGCTCAAGTAGTGTTATTTTGAGTCTCTTATACTCGTAGCCAAACTGCATCCTACCTGACAACCTAGGTTCTCATCCCAGGGCTGTGAGGCCACAAGAAGTGTGCTGGTGCTCTCTGGCTTTGGGTCCTCCTTCTCCAAAATGAAGTTCAAAAGCCCTATTAGCGTCATACTGCAGAATACAGGTGTGAACTCCATACAGATAGAGCTTATTGCCAGGGAGTTTTATCATCATAGGGCATAATTGTTCATTTCCATTCAACCGAACAGGTACCACATTATGGGGACACTCAGGATATCTGCATTTGATTGTGCAAGTTGTGCACTGCACAACTCCAAGGACATTATCTGCTTTCTGGTTTATGTGAACAACGTCTCCTGCAATGCACAACTTACACATCTATATCTGGCTGCCCTATATCTGGTGGTACAATGTGGCTTCAAATTTAGGAAACCTAGATTCTAGTGGGCAAATCATATGTTCAGTTTTGACAAACATTTGTCAAGCAAGTACTATGTGCCAGGTACTGGGTTAGGTGCTTTTCGTATATCTAACCATATTTATATATATATTTGTGTGTGTGTGTGTGTGTGTGTGTGTGTGTGTGTGTGTGTGTGTGTATGTGTGTGTGTGTGTGTATAAACAGAAACAAAAGCCTGTCATATGAAACAGAGCCTGAGTTGCAAACTAGGAGGCCTATAGTCCAAACAAATGCCAAAACTTGGGCTGGTTTGGTCTGTGCATTTAAATGTGGTATCAACATTTTAAAAAGAGGGAACTTGCACGTAAAAATTCAGATATCCACCATTTCTTGAAAAATTAAATGATCTGGCCATATTGGGCTTTCCCTTCCACATTGGCAACAACTGGTGGAGCTGAATGGCAAGTGCCCTTTAGTCAAACACAAAATGTCCTGTTTGCTTCTGTCCCCACTACCCCCTACTGTCACTGACACAGGTCAAGAATCAGTTACCATTCATCACTGACTGTGTTGTTACTTATCTTCCTGGAAGGTTAAGTGGCAAGTGAAAACTTTCTTCTGTCCACATCTCTTTCAAGAGTGGAAAAGTGGGGGCGCCTAGGTGGCTCAGTCAGTTAAGTGTGCGACTCTTGATTTCGGCTTAGATCATGGTTGTGCAGCTCTTGAAATTGAGTCCCACATTGGGTTCTGTGCTGATAGCACAGAGCGGCTTGGGATTCTCTCTCTCTCTCTCTCTCTCTCTGCCCCTAGCCTGCTTGCTCTTTCTCTCTCAAAAATAAATAAATAAACATTAAAAATAAGAGCGGAAAAGTAAAAGATGAACCAGGATGGAAAAAGTAAAGATGAACCATGTGCCTCAAGAAATTGGTGTATCTCCCTCCCTTCATGTCTATTACCTATCTGATGTTGTGGGTGCTTGGTTTGCTGCCTCTCAAGCAGACAGTGTTCACAGAGTGGGAGAGATGGGGAAGAGACTAGAAGGCAGGGTTTAAACTTTAGCTACTGTGATTTTTTTCTTTTTAAGGGTGATCTGAATAAAATAAGGTAAAATTTTTACTTTTGTTAAAAGCAGATGATGGGAGCATAGGTATTGTCTGTACCTTCCTATGGGTTTTGAATGTTTCCCATTAAAAATGTCAAAAGAAAACTGCTCAGTGTCCTCAGTGTGGGGCAGGTGCAGTGCTGGGGGCTTGGTGGGAGGGCAGGGGGGGGTTGGGAGAAATGGGAGGGTTTTGAACTGAGGAGTGAAGGGCTTCAGGACCACCAGGTCTCCTAGCAAAGAAGCAGGAGAAGAGGGACCAAGGAGAGAGGAGGGCTCTTCGGAGAGGCTAGAGAGGGGTGTGGGGAGCTAGTCATGGGGCCAGAAGACAGAGCTTAGGGTGGGGACACACTGACACCTGGCCTCACTCCCCCTCCCCTTGCCAGGCCCATCCTTGGTTCTGTGCATGGCCGGCAGTGTTTCTAAGGATGTGTGCCTATTTTTAGAGCAGAGATTTATTTCTTTCCATTTCAACTGTTTACTTCTGTCCTGGGCTTGCAATTCTGCTGGTTTGTGTTACAAGGGAGAACCATAGCCCTGTGGACCAAACTTGGCTGCTTCCTGCATGGCCAAGAGTGTCCTCTGGCTTACTGGGTACCATTTGGGGCATAAGTAGGGAGGATTTTATGATTTTGTGGAGTCTGATGGGAAGTACAGTGATGTGACAGGAAGTCCCAAGTTCTCATCCTAGGTCTGTGGCTGACTTGCTGTGTGACCTTGAATAAGACCTCTGTCCTCTTTGGGCTTCAGGGGTTTTGTTGTTGTTTTTTCATCATTAAAATGTCAATATTACCACTTACCTCATAGGGTTGGTATGAGGAGTCAATGAAATGCATAAAGCACCAAGTGAATGAATGACATGTGTCCGGGAGGGACGCCATAAATGTGGGTTTCTTTCCCTGCATCATGTACCTTTATGCAAGGGGCGGGGGAGGGAGGGTTAGAGGGTTTCTAAGGGTCCTTCCAGCTCTGAGATTCCGCAGTTCGAAGTTTTCTCTTTCATCACTTCTTCCTGCAGTTCATGGCCCCTTGTTCTCAGAGCTCTTGATGCATATTGTGGACTAAGAGAAAGAGGTCTGCCTGAACTTGGCCTGTAGCCTACCAGTTGTGTGATTCTGGGCATCTATTTCTCTTCGTAGGATGGTTTCAACCCCAACCTTGAAGGACCAATCTCACAGGATCCTTGTAGCAATTTTATGAGATGATGCCCATAAAACACTCAGCACAGTGCCTGGCACGTAAAGACGATCTCGCCTCAACAGAGAAAATAGCTATTATTACCATTATCATTACTATTATTATTTCGGGCCCTGCAGGGGGACTGTAGTTTTCCACTGTTGTTTCTGTGGCTATAATGTGCCATGGAGTCCCGATGGCTGACTTCAAAACCAACTCATAGAACTCGATTTCTTTATAAGGTTGGGATTATCTCTACCAACTTCCCTCTTGCTAATATTTTAATCCTTTTACTGAGACACTTAAGAAAAAGTCTTCCTTTTCCCCAAAGCTTCATTATCAAGCAATATTTACAAATAAACTCTTTACCTTGATGGTATTTTTCTTTCTTTTTTTAAAGATTAGTATTGATGGAGAAACTAACACAACTTCAAAGGAAATCGTATTGGAAAAAAACAACCTGCTGGCAACTCCCCCCCTACCCCCTGGGCGGCCCCATCCCACATGTGCTCCTAGGAGGCTGTGGTCAACAGCACAGGCTAATGGCTCAGGACTGTGGGCTGGAATCCCAGCACTATCTGTGTTGCATCCTGGGCAGATTATTTCATCTCTCTGGGCCTCAGTTTCCCCATCTTTAAAATGATGCCCATGACGGATCCTCTCAGAGGAATGAAGGAGATCAGCTATGCAAAGCTCTGCCCGTGGCACAACCAGGAAATGTTAGCCATCTATTGATCCCATAAGAGCTTGCACACTGGTCCTGGCACAAGTCACAGTGTGACCTGTCATTCTTGAATGTTTCTGTGTGTTGCCCATTTTCCCCACTGCCTGGCGCAAAGGCGATCTGAACCAAGGAGTTGGCTCGGCCTCAGAGCAGCATCCACTTAACTCCAGAGAGAGAGAGAAAGGGCAGATCCTCTTGGGGAATCAGTCAACAGTGGATACTTTTAGCACAAGGAGCATTCCTCTCCCGCGGGAGTCCGAGTGCAGCAATCTCATGATAAGCTCGAGTTTTTCCAGGCCGCAGAGTGAGAGATAGAAAGTTTCAGGGACTTTTTTTTTTCTTCTTTTTTTCATGCGCACAAGCTTGGAACCCTCTGCTGCAAACAAAGCTGCCTTCCAACTCCGAGTACTCTACCCTGTCACGTGACACCGGGGCTTAACAATTGCATCACTGAAAACCTAACCCTCTGAAGCGTCAGCTGAATTCAGGTAACAAGATTGCCAGCAATAGCTCATAAAATCATAGCTGGTTAGAGCCGGAGGGGATGTCTGAAGGCACCTAGGCTGACTGCATCCCTTTCACAGATAGGGAAACTGAGCCCTGGAAGGGAAAGCGCCTGCCTGAGTTGGGAGCAGAGCCAGGACTGAACCTGGACCGCACTGCAGGTTGCATCCAGGAAGAAAGGAGGATGGTCTGCCATACAGCACTCTCCCCAGTTGCAAAACCAGAGCACATCTGTGGCTCAAACTATCTTCCTGAGACACCCATGAAGCTTCACAGGGGCTCTCAGAACCATGTCACGGCTCATCCACTGCCTAGATGTGGGACCTTAGGCGATTTACTTCACCTCTCAGTTTTCTGATCTGGAAAATGCCTGCCTGCATCACAGGATTATGATGATGGTTGGATGAATTAATATTTTCAAAGTGCCCAGAATGCTGCCTGTGCGCAGAAATTGCCATACAAGCATGTGTTAAACAGAAATGAAAACGCAAGCCATAGAGCGTGCAACAGACAGGGCAGTGGACCCGGGGCCTCGTCTGGTTCTGTTGGACATGTGACCTAGAGCAACCTCCTTCCCCTCTCTCAGTCAGTTCCTGCTCTGAAAGCTGGGGACATGGACTCTCCTGGTCCCTGTGCCCCTCCCAGGTGCCTGGCTCCGAGGCCTCTCCTGGTCTGCATACCTTTGGCCTCTCCCCATGCTGACCTCAGAACTCGGGCCAAGGGTGGGTGAAACTGAGCTGGAATGTTTGCACTCTCAGAAAGTAGGGAGGCCCACTAGATCTTTTCAAAAGTCACACACTGACTTGCAAATCAGGTAACAGAGACATCTCCATGAAGGGGCCAATTGTGTGGCTGGGACAAAAAAACCCACTGGCCTCCATTACCTCCTATCCTCTTTCTGACTTCTCTTTCCTTGGCCTTGAACTTAGAGAGAAAGGGGTCTTTGAAAATGTCCATTTTGAAACCACAATGGTATGAGAATCACAGGTCTCTGATTGCTCAACCCTCCTCCAAATCCAAATGCGCATTTACTTTCCTCCTGCCAGAGTGGAAGTTGTGTGAGCACCTGAAGCCTGCCTGGAATCTGAGTCTCCACGCCCTGGTCCCATGACCTGGGTAAGTTAGCTTTCTGGGTCCCGGGCTCTCCATCCCTCCAGGGGGCACCTACCTTCTTGTTGACCTTCTAGGCGGAGGGCTGGGGGAAGCTGGCTGTGTGAGAAGCACAGGGGCTCTGGGGATTTGCTGCTGAGGCCAAAGACTTTGAATTTGGGTGGGGTGACTGGCAGAACTCTTTGCCAGGTTAGAGATGAAACAGAGCTCCCAGCTGGGGCTCAAGCAGACCTTAGGGCCCACGCCCCCAGTTCTGAAAGGGCTCTTCTACCCACCCCCTCCCCTGCTCGGGTCTGATGCTTGGCTCCGACCCTTGGCATCACCTACCTGACTTGCAGACACAGCCTCATCTAACCCCATCTCCACCCGGGGGCTCGGAGCAACTCCAACAGCCAGAGGAGGCCGGAGGCAGCAGGCCTTGCGGGGCCTCTGGGAGCCTGCACTTCTCTGCCCCAGGAACAGAAACATTCTACAACACGGTGGGAAGTTGCAGAGAAGGGCAGAGCCCTTCCTTATCTTCAGAAAGGAACTCTCCCACCACCTGCTGGGCCTTCCACCTTTCCCCCATCTCACTGGCACCTGCTCTGGTCATTGGTTCTCAGAGCTCCTGGAACCAGCAAGCTCACCAAGTCACTGCCCCTCAAAGATTCCTCAGGCCTACGGAGAAAAGTCAAAACTCTTTGGCTGGCCCTGCAATCCCCCTCCCTCCACCATTATCCAGCCTAAACCTCCTTCCAAGTTCATCTAACCCCCCACACAAACTGCACTGAGATTCTAGTTACCATCCCCAATTACCTTCTGCACATGAGACTTTGCTCATGGCTTCCAATTGGCCTAAAATTCTTTGTTTTTATTCTTGACTCAGAAAAACCCCAGGGCCCAGTGCATCAATCATCTGCTCTGCGGAGCCTTCCGCCAGTAAGAACCAGTCCTTTCCCTGAGCTCCCTGTCTGGGTCCATTTAGGACATGTGTATCATGCCTGCACTCCCAGCCTGAGTGGGCTGGGCACTGAAGGGCAGAGTCCCTGCCAGGCTCCCGTGGTGGTGGCCAGCACAGGGCCTGGCACCTGACAGGTAACTAAGCCATGTTTACTGAGTTGACGAAAGTAGCTACACCCTCCTTTTGTTCTCACTTTTTAAAGCTGTTCATTCATATAATCCTATGTGACAGTGGTCTCGGATCAAATTACAACAGAATAATCTCACAGCAATAGAGCTGGAAGCTTGCTTATTCCTTGCCTAGAGCACTCGTTTCTCCCAAAGCCCAGGCTTCTGGGGAGCGGGGGTGCAGGGGAGGGAAGAGGAGACCTAAGCCTCTCGCACCAACACTTCCTCCCAGTCCCCTAGAGCAGTGTCATCAGAGGAACCGTCCGTGGCTGCACAAGGGGAAGTCATGAATAGCAAGAGAGATCTGTCATTCTATGGGGCCTGGGACCCAGGGACCCTAGAGTAGGAATCTGGGTTTTCTAGAAATATGACATTTAATTGAATCTGGAGATAAGACGAGGTTATAAGCTCAGGGCAGCTTAGCCCTGAAGGGAACAACCAACTCCATCATTTCATGGCTGGGGGACACTGAGGCCTAGGGAAGGACAGCAACTAGCCCAAGGTCACACGGAGAGAAAGAGCCAGGGCCAGGGCTGGAACTGCGACATCTAACCTCTTGTGTTTCTCCTGCTAACCTACACTCCCCCTACACTAGCTGTGATTACTTGAGGGCTAGTGAAATGGTATAGTAGTGTTCTTTTCTTTATGGATCACTGGTAAACCACAGTTGGACAATGACAGGTTTAAAAAAAAAAAGGTGTGAAACATTCCACTATTTTTTTTTTTTTAATACAGAATGTTTTACAAATGTGTGTGTCATCCTTACTCAGGGGCCATGCTAATCTTCTCTGGGTTATTCCAGTGTTAGTACATATATGTGCTGCTGAAGCAAGCACTGAAATGTTCCATTTTTTCTTGATGTTTATTTACTGAGAGAGAGAGAGAGAGAGAGAGATCACAAGCAAGGGACAGGCACAGAGAGAGAGGGAGAGAGAATCCCAAGCAGAGTCTGGGCTGTCAGTACAGAGTCCGATGTGGGGCTCAATCTCACAAACCATGAGATCATGACGTGAGCCAAGACCAAGAGTCAGAGGTTTAACCGACTGAGCCACCCAGGCACCCCTGAAATTTTTAGTTAAAAATATATATAAATATGTAACATGGAAAATTCAGTTAATTCAATACTATTCATTATCTACTTTCTCTGGGCTGAACATTGACCTGGGTACTTGGGGGTAAATAGAGAACGAAGGCCCCTGTCTAGTAGGCCACCTGGGAATCCCTTTCTCTGCCCTGCTCGTGGCTTCGAGGTGACTGGCCAAACCACAAGCTTGATCAGGGAGCCTCCTGCCGCTTGCTACTGTCATCCTGACTGCAGAGGCAAATTCTGAGCATTAAACACACTCCTTAAATGTGCCAAGCATGAAATGCAGTGATAAAAACATATTCCACAAGTGAAAGGGGCTCTTCTAGTACTTGATTTCTCTGTTAACTCATTCCATGACACATGTTTCCTACTACCCTAACACAACCAGCTGGATAGAATGGTGGAATTGGCTTTTGCAGACTTCATTACAGTGCCAACCAGGTAGCACTACCTTGTAGGGCTGGGGCAAGGTTCTCCAGAAGATTGTATCTGGTTTGAAACAGCGTCCAATTATATGGTGCTGTTTCTCCCCTAGCCAGGATTCACGGGTCCAGGAATCAAGGGTAGAAATGGCAGTGACACCCCTTACTATTACCGCTGGTGACCCACTGGCAAAACTTTTTCTTCCTGTTCCTGTGACCCTGTGCTCCTCTGGCCTAGAGGCCTTAGTTCCAAAGGGAGGAATGCTTCCACCAGGAGACACAATAATGATGTCATTGGACTGGAAGTTAAGTCTGCCCCCCGGCCACTCTGGGCTCCTCATGCCACTGAATCAATAAGTGGAGAAGGAGTTTCTGTACTGGCTGGGGTGACTGATGTTGATTAGCAGGGGGGAACTGGACTACTGCCCCACAGAGGAGGTAAGGAAGCGTTTGTCTGCAATACAGAGATTACTTAGGGCCTTCTTACTGTTACCACGTCCTGTGATTGAAGTCAATGGAAAACTACAACAACCCAATCCAAGCAAGGCCGCTAACGGTCCAGACCCTTCAGGAATGAAGGTTTGAGTCATCCAACCAGGCAGAGAATCATGCCCAACTAGGTGCTTGCTAAAGGCAGAGGGAATACAGAAGGGGGAGTGGAAGAAGGTAGTTATAAATACCAGCTACAACCATGTGACCAGTTAGAGAAACAAGAACTAAAATTGTCACGAGTGTTTCCTCCTTATTTTGCTTTGAACGTGCATGTGTTAAGCAAATATCTTTGGTTTTTTTCCCTCTCTTATTCTCTTACAGTGTAACATAAGAGGTATTGATTTTATATTGTCATATTTTAAGTATTGTTATTTTTATACCATAGTACTTAACTTGTGGGATGTCAAGGATGGAATCACTCAAAGACTTTAGCTCCTCTTCTAGGAGGTTGTACATGGAATAATTAGTTGTATCATGTTAGGCAGAATTATGACCTTGTTACTATCTTTATAAGGAGAGAAGTACTACTTAAGGAGAGGTGTATGGAGTTGCAAAGAGTAGACTGTGATAGTTAATTTTATGTGTCAACTTGACAGGGCAACGGGGTGCCCACATATTTGGTTAAACATTTTCCTGGGTATGTATGTAAGGATGTTTCTATATGACAGTAACATTTGAATTAGTAAACTTGAGTAAAACAGATTGCCTTCCCTAATTTGGGTGGGCCCCATCCAATCAGTTGAAGTTCTAAATGGAACAAAAAAAACCCTGACCCTCCCAGGAACAGGAGGGAATTTCCTGTGTCGAGCTGGGTAATTGATTTTTCTCCTGCCTGCAGACTCAAACTCAAACGTGGGCTCTTCCTGATGGGTCTTGAGCCTGCCGGCCTTCAGACTGAAACTATACCATCAGCTCTGCTGGTTCTCCAGGCCTTTGGACCCAGGCTGGAACCACATTGCCAGCCCTCCTGGACTTCCAGCGGGACTTGTCAGCCTCCGTAATTGTGTGAGCCGATTCCTCGTAATAAATCTCTTCCTATATGAATATACATCCTATTGATGCTGTCGCTCTAGAAAACCCTAACCAACACACACACACACACACACACACACACACACACACACACACACACCCCTGCAAGGGCAGTGTTATTCCAGTGTCATTGACATCAAAGGAAACAGGAAGTGGTAGCTATAAGAAGTCTGCACCTGTCCCTCCCCACCAGGTGGTAAAGTTTGCTGCCCCTGTACCTGCGATGACTGTCCCCTTTAGTGCCTACTCACATCAGGGTCCAGCTCATCCAGCTCATTTTCCAGGGTCCTGAGTTCTTCCTCTGTTAGGGCTCTGAGGATTTCATCTTCATCCAGGTCACGGTATTTCTCTAGTTCTCTTCTGTATGACATTGTAAGAGAATGTGTGCTTGTCTTCTGAGTTTCTGAGATCTATGACCTGTCAGAAAGAGAAAAATCTTAGGAAGATCATTCTTGGATTTTCTCTCTCAGACCAAATCAATGCTTGTCATTTATACGGTGGCTGGGCATGTTCTATGAATCATCAGGATGATAACTAGTAGAGTGGAATGCTGCACTAAGTTGGATTAATTCTCCAATAAAACTGTGCAAGGTAAAAACCCTGATGGCATGTGAATGAATAAATTGTAACTGTTTGCATTGGCCCGGCCATTAATTCCGAATAAATAGGTGATTGGAAATGGCTTATGAGTGCCTGAAAACTCAACTCTTCTTCAAGCAGCTCAAATACTTTCTGTACAACCCCCCACCCTTCACCTCACACCCTGATGGAAAACATGAATGCTGGAAGCTCTGCCAAAGCTGATTGTGTAAGGGAAGGGGTATCAACTCAACACCTGCTGCATGCGGGTCCTTCACCTGTAACATCTCAATCGATCCTCACAAAAAGCAGCCAGCAATAACAGTTAACTTTTACTGCCATATCCAAGCCCTACATTAAGCACTTTGCAAGGATTTTTTTTTCTTTTTAAAAATTTTTTATTTTAGAGAGAGAGCGAGTGGGGGAGAAGGGCAGTGGAGGGGAGAGAGAGGTGAAGAGAGGAGGGGAGAAAGAGAGAATCTGAAGCATTAAGCCTGACATGGGGCTCGATCCCCAGACCCTGAGATCATGATCTGAGCTGAAATCAGGAGTCGGAGGCTCAACCAACTGAGTCACCCAGGTGCCCCAAGAATTTTCTTTTTTGTTTTTTTAATTTTTTTTAACGTTTATTTATTTTTGAGACAGAGAGAGACAGAGCATCAACGGGGGAGGGTCAGAGAGAGGGAGACACAGAATCTGAAACAGGCTCCAGGCTCTGAGCTGTCAGCACAGAGCCTGACACGGGGCTCGAACTCACGGACCGTGAGATCATGACCTGAGCCGAAGTCGGCCGCCCAACCGACTGAGCCACCCAGGCGCCCCAGAATTTTCTAATTTAACCTCTGAGGTTAGGTATCTGCTGTTCTCCCCGTTTTACAGATGAGGACATACAGCTCAGAGAGGTTGAGTGACTCGCACAAATCACACTACCAGGAAGTGCCAGAACCACCATTTGTATCTTGATATGCCTTAAGCCCTCTGTCCTCCCTCTTGGCTAAAACTGATAACAGGACAAGCCTAGCTCCCATATCACCTCCTCTGTGAAGCCTCAGTGTCCCCTCACTGAGCAAAGCTCATCATGGCCCTAGCGCTGGGTCTGTACCTCTCCATTCAGCTCACATCCATCTTCCGTGGCTTCCCCAGGGGCAGGGTCTCAGTTTGCTGCATCCCCCTCTCTCCCCAAGGCCCAAGTCAGGGCCACACAAACAACAGAATGTTTTGTTTTGTTTTATTGAAATGAACCCGATTCCAGTTCTACCTGCCTTTGTTTACCCCATCAGACAGCCCTAAGGAGACCCTAGGCTCTTCTCCTCTTGGAAAATGTCAGCTTGCTGCAGAAGGTGCTAGCATCTCTGTGTTCAAGCCTGTTCTCACCTGTCCTACGTAAGCTGAGCCGTTAACCCTCTTTTCTGAAGCTGATGGGCTAAAAAGTGAGGCAGGAGCTCGGGGCTTCCTTAGACTCTGCAGAATGGAATATACTACTGTGTCCAGGATTGGTGTTATGGGTTGAATCGTGTGCTCCCCAGTTCATATGTTGAAGTTCTAGCCCCCAGTACGTCCATACGCCAGCACCACACTGCAAGGAAGAATGTGATGTGACTTGGAAATAGAGTCCTTGCAGATATAATTAGTTAAGTTCACATGAGGTCATACTAGAGAAGCGTGAGCTCCCGATGCATCATGACTGGTGTCCTTATGAAAAGTGGAAATTTGGATGGACACACACGCAGGAAGAACACCATGTGAAAGTGAAGAGAGAGATCAGGGCGATGCTTCCAATGAACCAAGGAACGCCAAAGGCTGCCAGAGAACCACCAGAAGAGGAGGGAGAGGTCTGCAATGGACCCTCACAGCCTTGGAAGGAACCAACCATGCTGACACCTGGATCTTGGATTTTTAGCCTCCAGAAATTTGAGACAACAAATTTGTGTTGTTTAGGCCACTCAGTTTGTGGGATTTTGTTACAGTAGCCCCAGCAAACAAATACAACCAGTATCTCCTTTGTCACAGCAGTTTTTGTTTTTAGACCCCTACGCAAACACACACACACACACACACACACACACGCACACGCACACGCACACGCACATACAGCATGGCTCATCCATGAAATGACTGATGGGATTTCCCAGGGTAGAGAGAAATGAAAGCCAGGAAAAGACAACCAATGAACCAATCGAAAGCTGGAATAGTTGTTAACTAAGAACAATTCGTGTACTTAAATGAAAATCAAAGTTCGCTAAGCTGACAGATAAAGCCTCCATTTCAGAAAGGAGAGATGTGTTATTAATGTAAGTTTGTACACATGTGAGCATATTTGTAGGAGAAATATGACAGCTGGCCTGATAAGAAAGGACTTGATTTCCAAATACAGAAAACCCCAATGCCATCCTTTCCTCTAAGAATGGATTGGATTAGCCTGATGTCTTCCTTTGCCCAGACCCCAATGCAATGTTCAGACCATAAATGGGTCCCCCTTGATTCATTTCTATTTACTTCCAAAGAAAGCACAAGCAGCTGACAATGCTCTGGTATAGATGGAAAAAAAAAAAAAACCTTCGTGAATGTTCTCAGAGAATAACCTAATTTGGCTTTTCTTGAGTGGAGCCAGGAGAGGATCTATGGCTGAAAGGGACCCTAGTGAAGGGTTCAGAGGCTTCCAGAACTAACTCACAGAGACACCTTTGAACTAGCTGCAAAACACGTTTTTTTTTGGCTCTCAAACAGATTTTGTGTCATACAAAGTTCCACAGGATTTGAGACCACAGGATTTCTCAGAAATTTTGGTATGCTTCCACACATTGGGTGTCTCCAGGAGAAACAGGTTATAAGCAGAATTTTCCTGGTCTTTGACCATGAAACCATGTGTCTGAGGAACTGCTCCTGGGATTGGGATCCCATGAAACAAAGTTTGGGTAACAGCCCTAGCCTCACCTCTGGGCCACTCAGACTCACACAAGAAGGGACTTGGGGACAGGATGAGCTGGGACAAGTTTGGGACCCTGGGAGCTTCCCAGTTTGCCAGCTGACCCATTTCCTAGATGATATGCACTATAATCCTTAGAAAAAAGTCATGGATGGAGCCTGGAGAAGGGATGAGTCAGGACAAGGGAGAGTAGGAAAAGGAGCCATGAAGGAGCCAGAAGAGAGAAGTAGGTGGCGACGGGTTGGGTGGCAGGCCACCTCCAGAGATGCCACCCTGCAGGGTGCAATCATTAACTTTCCTGAAGGAGCCTCCCTCTTAGTGCACACAGGGAAGGGAAGTTGATGTTCCACTTGCACACTCCAAGGTGCTGTTGAATTCAACATCCTTTTTCAGAGGACTTAAAGGCCCTTTCTAACGTCAAGTGTCCTGTGAATATTACGGGGTGATGAGGCATTACATGAAATAAGCTGAGAGGAACAGAGGACTCCTAAGGTAAACCATGCAGCTGTCAGCTTCAAGCCACACTCACCTACTTGGCTCCCAGAAATGGCTTCTTCAAAGCAAGATTCTCCTCCTAATGTCAGTGATGTGGGGAGCTGGAGGTGGGGAAGGGCAGGGTAAGAGGGAGCGGAAAACCACGTTCACAGAGCCCACTGTAAGCTCCGCTTTAAAATACGGCTGGAAGAGATGGTATTTCTAGCTGTTAATAAAAGGCCTCCATTTCCTAATAAAAGAGATATTACTGATGGACAAAGGGCTGAGATTCATAAGACTCTGGTTGCAGTCCTAGTTGTGGCGCTAAATCCCCAGGTGACCCTTGCTGAGTTCCTTCCTCCCTTCCTCTGGGTCTCTGTTTGCTCATCTGTAAAATGAGCATAAGCGGACTGCAGACTGGGAAATTCTGCTGGTAACCTGTCCCTCTTGGAGACATCCAAACACTGGATCAGATGGGCGGTCTTTAAACTGTGTTCAGGGAGAGCTCAGGCTCCTCCAGGGCCCCTGCCGGGGGTTAAGTAGGAAAGGCTAAGTGAGGGGGCTCACCCTGGTTTTGCCTGATTTATTTGGGGCTCCATATCAGACTTCCCTTAAAGAAGGGATTCGGCTGCTAAAATAAAAAGTTGACCATCACTCTGTACAGTGAGAGGGTAACCGTACTCGTTCACTCCACAGGGTGTGAGGATTAAGCGGACACAAGCAGAGAAGGTGCAAAGTCTGGGACTGCTGTGTGGTCAATGCAGGCTCAGCATACTAGTCATTATTATGAGGCTGCTGCTGTCCCTGCCGCTCCTGCCGGGGTCACCTTCCCATCCCCCTCCTCCTCCCCCATGCACTGTCATCAGACTGTAACTCCCCTAAGATAATGACATACGTCTTATTTGTCTTAATGTCCCGATTGCCTAGCCCTGTGCCCGGCAAGTGTGCTAGTAGAGAATGAGCCCATCTGGGTTTGGGTCTAGTGCCCTTGGGCCTTTGGGCAAGTCCCTTCTCTTCTTGGATCCTTTGTTTTCCCATCTTTAAAACGGAAAGATGGGACCAGGTCTCAGAGGACTGGGAACCCAAGAGGGGAGGGGCCGGCAGGAAGGGGGGTGATGAAGCCCCCAGAATGGCCCACCTGAAGCACCTCTGTTACCTGCTTTATAAATTGAATCCTCAGGAAGAGTCAGTGAGAAAAATAAAAGGGCAGCTCAATAAACTTAAAACACATTGAAAAACTTGATTCTTCCAAATCTAGTGTACATAGTACTCTGGCAGCACATCTGGCCACCCTGCTTCTCAACGGCAGAAGCCTTAAACCACTGCTCCACATGAAAAAATAGACTTTACAAGCTGTGCCAGGAAATACAACTAAGCAGGTTGGAGAGTAGAAAAATAGTGGGTCAAGGGCTGAGGCCATCCATCAGGAAGCGTCAGAAATGAAAGCTCTGAGGCGGGGAAGTTCCTGGAGTACCAAATGCACTTTTAAATCTTTCATGGGAAGTGGGTCCAGTCACTTCTGCTAATGGCTTTTCCAGCATCCGTCCCCGTGGGAAAACTCTGGAAAGAGGCGCTGGAGCAGGATCTTGATTTATGGACTGCACTTCCCTGAGGTCAGGAGGGCGGGGCCTCAAGTTCAGAGGAATATTTTCCAGTTATACCGTCTTCTTGTTCCAGCCACAGTGAACATCTTGATGATGGGTGAAGAAAGGGTGATTTACAAAGTTGAGTCTTCACACCCCATCTTTTCATGTCCTTCTCTTTTGGAAGACACTTTGATCAAAGAGATTTTAAGCCACTATCCCTCATCACTGAAGCCTGCACCTCTCTCTCCCCTTGGCCTCAGGGACACAAGCACCTGAGAGGTCCCCTGTTCCTCTTGAGAGAGCTGATTCCACTGCCCTCCTTCATGAGGCACTCTGGGGCAGCCATGCTTTATATCATGTGACACCTCACCTCAGCTGATTGGACAAAGTGGGTGCCTGTCTCAAGGGCAACAAACTGATTGGCTAGTCAATGACCCATGAGGTGGGTTGGAACAAAAAAGAAGAAGATGAGTTGGGTGAATGAGCTTTTATTTCCTGTCATTTGTATTAATTCCTGGCATTGTCTTAACAAAGTACCACAAACTGGCTTAAATAACAGAAATGTTTATCTCCCTGTTCTGAAGGCTAAAAATTCAAAATCTAGGTGTTGGCAGGGATGGCTCCTTCTGAAGGCTCTGTGGGAGTATCCATTCCATGTCTCTCCCCTAGCTCTGGGAGCCACAGGCATTCCTAGCCTTGAGGACGGTCTCCCTGTTCTGTACATGTCTGTGTCCACATGTTCCCTTGATATGAGAACACCAATCATATTGGATTCGGACCTGCCCTCATGTCCTTATGTCAACTTGATCATCAGCAAAGACCCTATTTCCAAATAATGTCCTATTCACAGGTGTGAGTTTTGGGAGGATACAATCCAAGCCGCAACAGCACTCAACTGGGACATAAGGAGAAAGTGAGGCAGGTGGCAGGGGAAGCTGCGGGTGAGGAGAGGACACCACCATGAGCACATGGAAGCTGAGGCCATGAGGGAAGAGACATTTGGGGAGTAAGAGTCCTCAGAGGAGGGTGAATTCACAGGGCTGAGAGAGAGGTGGAGAACGCCGTGTCCCCGAAAGTGCCCGGCTCCCTCAGGCCTGGATTGCTGTAGCTCATGCTGGATTCCCATGAGACCCCCGCCCCCGCCCCCTGATCCTCCCACAATCCTTTGGAGGACCACCCTCTCTCCCACACACTCCCCTCACTGCACTCAGGAGTCTTGAATGAACCCTTCTTCTTGTAGTTCCACAAGAGCAAGAGCTCAGACTCTACTCTCAGTTTCCCTCCTTCCTTTCTGCCCCTGCTTCTCAGTCTCCCTGATGAGGCCTTCTCCTCGGCCCACCCATCCCGGGGGTTCTGCCTTCTTCTCACGTCTCATGCTTCCCCTGGGGCTTCTCATCTTTTCCTGTGTGGGGTCGGTTACCAGCGATAAGCTGATGACTCTCAGCCAGTCTCTGCAGCCCAGGCTCCTGCCAGGCACTTCTGGAGTCCCCCTGCCTCACCACCACCACCCTCTCCTCCCCTGGGGGACCGCACCTGCACCTGTGCAGCCTGTCAGTCACCCAGGCCAGCCGGTGGGGGGCCAGCCTGCACACTCCCTTCCCACTCCCCTCACTCTGGGAAGTCCCCATGCCTGCTGGCCTCTCCCTTTTCCTCTCTTATTTTTTTTTTTTAATTTTTTTTTCAACGTTTATTTATTTTTGGGACAGAGAGAGACAGAGCATGAACGGGGGAGGGGCAGAGAGAGAGGGAGACACAGAATCGGAAACAGGCTCCAGGCTCTGAGCCATCAGCCCAGAGCCTGACGCGGGGCTCGAACTCACGGACCGCGAGATCGTGACCTGGCTGAAGTTGGACGCTTAACCGACTGCGCCACCCAGGCGCCCCTCCTCTCTTATTTTTTACACATTACATTTTTTTTTGAAATTGTGATAAAATGCACATAACATAAAACGTGTTAACCGTAAATAGGTTACCATTTTAACCTATTTTAAGTAAACAGTTAAGCACAGCCACACTGTGCACCATCACCACCGTCCAGCTCCAGAACACGCGCATCTTCCCGAACTGAAACTGTCCCCATTAAGCACAAACTCCTCATTCTGCCCTCCGGTCCACCCCAGGCCCTGGCAGCCGCCACCCTATTTCTGAGGAATGTGACTACTCCAGGTACTTCACCCAATTGGAGTCATACTCTAGTTGTCCTTTGTGACTAGAAGCCTACCTCTCTCACATCCTGTCTGTCCCCTCTCTCCCTTCCTATGGGGCTTGCCTTTTTTAAATCTATGCTATCACCACGGCCCCCCAAGCCTGTCTCCCTGCCTCAGTTCCCCTACTTTCCCGTCCACACCCCACTCAGCCTCTAAATGATCTTTATGAAAAGCAGATGTGATGCTGCTCCCGAGCTGAAAGCCACCTTCAGTAGCCCCCATTATGATGACAGATAGCAAACTCTGGCCTGGAGTTCGAGGCCATGGGAGAGCTGGTGGCCTGTGGGCCTCCTCCGCTTTTGATCCAGCCCAGGCCTTCCCTTTCTGGCTCTGCCAGACCACTCACCCCAGGCACCCCTGACATTTCAGGCCTCCGGGATGTCCTCTCAGCCTGGAGTAGCCTCTCCCGGCCTCCACGCTCTTGGAAGCCCTGCTAAGTCCTAGAGGCACAGCCTCTTCAGAGAGCAAAGCATCCCCTCCCTCATTACTAGAGTAGCTGGCCTCTCCCTGCACTGAGGAAGCAGTGCCGCCCTGCCTAGCAGGGGAAGTCTGTGCTCCCACACCCCTCAACTCCCCCCCCCCACCCCCTGCTGGCCGGGACCTGGATGGGGGGAGGAGCACTCTCTGACCAGCTCTGCATCTCAGCATGCAGCTGTGACCCGGCTCAGGGTGAGGGTGCCATCAGTGCAGGTCAGTCAGGGATACAGGCCTGGGGACAAGCGAATTCCATCCCAGGCCAGTGACCCACAAGGGGAGAAAGCCAACCAACCCTCAATCGGTGCGGGGTGGGGACTGCCAGGTAGGGTGTGGTGGGGTCGACCAGCAGGTAATGGAAGCTGTGGGGGGTTTAATTTCTTCAATGGTTAGGTTTAAAAGAGGGTCGTAGAATGGGATGCAATAATCACGCCAATAACCACGCAATATGCAGAGACCTCTGCAGCTCATAAAACCTCAGCCACTTCATGCCTGCAGTTCTGTGTCCCCTGCAGGGCAAGAAGTGAGTGCCTTGGGGCATGCTGTCACCTGTGATGAGATCCAGTCAGAGAGCAGCCTCTGAGGCCCACATCCCCTGCCATCTTGCTTCCCCAGGGAGCGCCTGCATGACGCCTAACCCCTCACCCTGCCCTGCTGTGAGATCCTCCCAGGCAGGACTGGCTCCCGAATTTGCTGGGTCTGGGTCCGGTGTAAAATAAGACTATAAGGTCCTCTGTTCAAAATCAGGGAAAAAGTGCCATTAAAGGTACCAAGATACAAAGCTTTGTTTTTTTCTCATAGCTTCGCTTTTGATCTGTCATAGTGTTTTCTTATTATTCAATGTCTTGATCACACAGATGCCCGTGTGCTGTGACACAAAAAGCGGGCACACCAAGTCCACTAGCTGCCAATTCCCTCCCCCGCCCGAAGCAGGACACACACACCCTGCCCTGATGAGGGGCCAGACAGTTGAGCCAGGCATCTCCCCTTCCCACAGTTGGGCCGCTGCCCCAACACACAGAAATGGGCTATCTGAGGGTATCCGACCTCTGTGTTAGGACACTAGGTGCCTGGACCCGGGGTGGACAAGAGCCTTGTCCTGCAGAATTGCCAGCTGAAGGCACTAGAGATCCCCAGTGGTAGCTGGGCAGGGGGAGTAGGGGGAGGCTGGCGGGATCTGGGGGCACCAGGAGGTGAGGCAGCTGGAGTCTAAGAACCTGTCCCCAGGAAGCAGAGAGGCAGCAGGAGGTGGGACCTCGTGTGGGCCAAGGCTCCCAGCCCTGGCGTATGCTCTGTTGGCCATGGGACTTCACGTAAAAATCCAAATCCAAAGATAAATTTAAGAATTTCAAGAGAGTAAGTGCATAGCCTACAACCTGTTCCCAGCCCGCTTCCCAGGACACACACCCTGAAGGCCCCAGGGCCAGACTCGGCCTTGTCTTCCCTGGGCCGGGCCTTTCCTTCCTCCTTAGTAGCTTCCAACCCATGAGAATCTCCAGTCCCTGAGGTCCACAGGAAGCTGGGGCCACTGTACAACGGCAGAAGGAGCATCTGGATGGGAGTCAGGGGATCTGGTTACAAGTCCTATTGGTTAAGGACTTGCAGTGTGACCTTGGGCAAGCTGCTATACCTCTCTGGAGCTGAGTTTCTACAACCCAATTCACTTATTTACTGAGAACCTAGTATGGGCAGGACATGGTGCCCCTTTGTGGCACAGACAGAAATTGTTATTTCCTGGCCCTCAAGAAAATTATCATTAAGTTGGGACGATAACACTCACACAGAAATTCCTGGGGTGGTGTCACACACATGGTCTCTTCCTCCACCACTAGGGGCTACAAGCTAGGCCATGAGCCCCGCTTTACAGATGAGGCCTCCTCTCTGGTCAGTCTAGTGAAAGGCAAAGCTTGGACTATGGGTCATGCAGACTAAAACCCCTGCCTTGCTCTGAGATTCACGGATTTGTTTTTAAAGTGAAGGCACAACATTCACCTCACAAGGGGTGCTATACAGAGGAAATGAGATAAAGGATGATGCAGTTCAGATTCCTGGTTTCCTTCCCCTCTTCCCAGTGCTACAATGCCTGGGGCCCAGCAAGCCAACCCCGTAAGCACTAGGTCGGTGGACATAGCTGAGCAGCCACGAGAAAGACTTAGTGGTTCTCAAATGACTGTTGACCCAGGGTAAGTCAACAGTGTGGGGCCTCCCAAATCATGGTGGGATCTCAGTTGCATTAATCAAAGGACAGTGACCAAAGCAAGGCAATGATGGTTTTGCTTGGCCTCCTGTGGGAACTCAGCTCTGGGCCCCCACTCTTTCACTTGGGGGGGGGTACTTTTTTCTTTTTTTCTTAAGGCATTGGTTTTATATACAGTCAAGTGTATAAGTCTTGAGAGTATAGCTCCCTGAATTTTCCACGTCTACACCTGTGTAAACACCACTCAGATGAAGACACAGGACATTTCCAGCACACGAGAATGCTCTTATACTTCCTCCCATCCATCTCCCTCAAAGGTAACTACTACTGTGACTTTTACAACCACAGATTAGCTTTAACTGCTTTTGAACATCATGTAAATGAAAACCCACAGTGAGTATGTTCTTGTGTCTGTCTTCTTCTTCTTCCTTTTTTTTTTTTTTTTTTGGTCTATTTATTTTTTGAGAGACAGAGAGCAGGGGAGGGGCAGAGAGAGAGAGGGAGAGAGAGAATCCCTAGCAGGCTCCACACTGTCAGCACAGAGCCCAATGCAGGGCTTGATCTCACAAACCGTGAGATCAAGTCCTGAGCCGAAACCAAGAGCCTGACGCTTAACCGACTGAGCCACCCCGGGCACCAGTGTCTGGCTTCTTTCACTCAACATTTCATCTGTGAGATTCATCTGTGTTGTGTGTTAGCAGCAGTTCATTCTTTTCCACTGATGGAGATAGTATTCCATTAAATAAACTATATAATTTATTTATCTACTCTACTGCTAATGAACATTTAAATTATTTCTAGTATTTGGTAACTATAAATAGGGCTACAAATGTCTTCGGTAGAAACAATCTCTTATTTCTCTTGGGTACATCCCTGGAGTAGAATTGCTAGCTCACGGAGTAAGAGTACATTTAGTTTCAGTAGACATTGTCAAACAGTTTCTCCCAAAGTGATTGCACAATTTTACATTTCCACAAGTGATGTATGAGAGTTCCAGTTGTTCTGCAAACTTGTCATCTCTTGCTATGGTCAGTACTTTTCATTTTAGCCACGGTGGTGGGTGGTAGTCGTACCCCATTGTGCACTTCCCTGATCGCTAATGATGCTGAGTACATTTCATGCGTTTATTGGCCATGTGAGTGACCTCTTTTGTGAACTGGACCTTCTCTCACGAGTGGCGCTAAGTCCAGAGAAGGGGAGCAGGGGGACCATGTGAAGAACAGTTGAAGGACCCTGGGAGACACGGTCATACTCTTCAAACCTGCAGGGCACTGACAGGGAAGGAGCAACAGATGTGGTCTGTGGGTCCCCAGCAGGCAGAAGACATAGATTACCGAGATGACCAGGACATGGATTTACAGTCTGCGTAAGGAACTTTCTAACAGTAAAAAAATGCACAAAGATACTCTGGGCTGATTCTGGAGCTGGTGGGGAGGGTTACAACAGGCACGTGAGCAGGGATGACACAGTCCCAGATGAGGCCTTCCAGAGACGGCTGAGATCCCGATTGATGGTGGTGGTTGGGGGAGTTGAAAGATGAGATTTAAGGCTTGATTCTATTATGAAAGATGCTCGGGGCCATTGGGTGGGGAGGATGGGGACTCAGAGACCAGCTATCTTTAAAAGACTTGTTTTTTTGGCCTGTTTGCTTTTATTTTCCCCAGCTGATCTCATCCTCTTAGTCATACAGGAAAGCACCTGCTGAAAAAGCAGGGAAACTAAACACAGTGTTTGACTTTGCCTCTTTCTGCAGTTGCTACGAGCCCCGTCCCAGGACACAGTGGGCTTCAAAGGTCTACATGTCAGTCAAAATTGGCCAATGGTTTGAATTAGAAAGGCCACGTGTATATGTGTGCATGCACCAGGGTGTATTTCATTTTGCGTCTCTTGAGGTCATCAGTGTCTGAGTCACCTCACAAATCACTGTAAGCAACAGGGTTCCAGGAAAGGGCTCTGACACCATGTCCCGACCATAGTCGGCTTACAGACCATGTCATAGTCTGCTCGGTGGCTCCTTCTCCCCACCTCGCTGCAACGCCCCTGGTTTGAGCCACCGTGAGTTCTCACCGGGCCCAGCCTCTTCCAGGTCATCTTTCTCCCGGTTGGAAAGGGTCAGGCAAGACAAATACCTTCATACAAATGGGAGAGGCCATCGGGAACATCGTCTTACTGCACCCTCTGCCCCCAAGACTGGAAGCTACTTGAGGGCAAGCCTGTCTCTCCCCCACCGTCCAACAGGAAGCCTGCACCTCTCAGGTGCTGACGGCAGGTTTGTTAAGTAAATGAGTGAATGCCTAGCATTATTACTGGCTTTGACAGCCAGAAAGCAAAAGCACTGGTAGAATAAAAATTAGAAGCCTGTGGACTTCACTCCTCTCCTCATTCTCCATTTTACAAACACAGCTTGTCACCTTGCCTCACAGCAGGTGTTAACGTAAGCTTATGAAGCTCGTCTTTGTATTTACTGAAAAACCAATATGAAAATTAGCATGAACAACGCCAAAAGGCAAATGGGGGAATTATTTGCTGCACATTGAACAAAGGGATAATTTATTTAGCAGAGTCTTACCAAAACACTAAACCAAACCAGAAACAAACACAAAACCAGTCCAGTGAAAATGTAGAATGAGGAAAGGAACAGGCAATTCACATAAAAATACAAATGGCTAAAAAGCTCACTCGTAATCATGTAAAGGTAAATTGAGAAGCGAGCCATCAGTTCTCATCTATCACACCGACAAAGATGCAAAGGCCCGAGAATTCCCAGTGTTCACAAGACGTGGGGGAGATGGGCACTGTCACATACAACAGAAGCACACATTGGTTTACCCTCCTTCAAGGCAAGTTAAGTCCTATCTACCCAACTGCACACGCCCTTTGACTCAGCAAGTCCACTTCTAGGAATTCATCCCACTCGTTGACTCCCTGACTTGTACAAAGATACGTGTACAAACCATCTGATTATTATCTGTATTAGCAAAACACTGGGAACCACATGAAAGTTCATCCATGGGGCATCGGCTACACAAGTTCTAATGCAGACAAACAGTGGAATGCTGTTAACCCACCCTCGGGGCTATTACTGCCCGCTACGTCACTGTACCTTATAATAGCAAGTGCTATTCTGTACATACTGCATACTGCGGTGATAAGCTCTTTATATAGATCATGTCGTGCAATCTTAATAACTGTGAAGCAGGTACTTTTTAATCCCCGTTTTACAGATGAAGAAACGAAACTGCAGTAATCTGGCTGTATTAATTTCCCAGGGCTGCCAAACAAATGACCACAAACTGGATGGCTTAAAACAGCATAAATTTACTCTGTTGCAACTCAGGATGTCAAAAATTGGGAATCAAGTGTCAGCAGGGCTGGTTCCTTTTGGAGGCTCGGAAGGAGAATATGTTGTCCCACGCCTCTCTCCTAGCTTCTGGTGATGCCAATATCCCTTGGCATTCCTAGGCGTGTACCTACATCACTGACTCTGCCGTCACAGACCCTCCTTCCCTGTGTATGTCCACTCCTCATCTTATGAAGACACCAGTCATTGGATTTAGCGCCCACCCTAACCCAGTAAGGCCTCATCTTAACTAAATACATCTGCAAGGACCCTATTTCCATATAAGGTCACATTCTGAGGTTCCAGGTAGATGTGATTTTGGGGGGACACTATGTAACTTAATACAGTGACCAAGGGCACAGAGCTAGTAAGTAGTAGAGCCCGGATTTGAATCCAGACAAGATTCAATCGGACTATATTCATCATCACTACTCCATGCTGCTTTCCCATAATAGCTCACACTTGTGTAATGCTAACAATATCCCAGGTACTGTCTTAAATGTTCACATATAATAACTAATTTAGTCCCCACAACAACTCCCTTTACAAAAAGAGAAACTGAGGTACAGAGCATTTAAAATTACCTGAATTTACATAGCCAGTAACAGGCAGAACTTTGATTTGAGCCTAGGGAGGGGGTCTCCAGAGTCTATGTGTTTTTTTTTAAGTTTATGTATTTACTTTGAGAAACAGAGAGAGAGAGAGGCAGAGAGAGGGAGGGAAAGCATCCTAAGCAGGCTCTGCATTGTCAACACAGAGCCTGATGCGGGGCTTGAACTCATGAACTGTGAGATCATGACCTGAGCTGAAATCAAGAGTTGGATGCTTAACAGACTCAGCTACCCAGGTGCCCCCAGACTCCATGTTCGTAAGCACTATGCTAAACTGCCTTCCACTGAGTATTCCAATGTGACATACACTCTGAGAAGACATACACTCTCAGAAGACCCCATTCTCTCTCCTGAAAGGCTGGCGTTCTTTTCATCAGACACCAACCGTCCCCCAGTTCATCTCGTCTCCCTCCCCCCTTGGCTGTCGTGATTCATCCCAGAGCTGACTTGGGTGTTCACAAACAGTTGCCATCTCAGCCAAGATGTTGGCTGAATTTCCTCTCCTTATTCTGTGTTGGGCATTCTTAACCTGGGCTTCCAAGTGGCCCTCAAGGGAACCCAGCGGCTTGCTGAGGTGACAGGCAAACTATGGGGCACGAGTGCATTCATTCTGCTGGAACAAGGCCCTCGGGTCCCATCAGATTCTCATCGTTTCACGATCCTGATTTTCAAGCCTGCCCTGTCTTTTTAAAACTTCTGTTCTTACCAGTTATGTTGCCTGTGCAGGTTTATTTTAAGCCATCTCAACCCTTTTAATGGTGTAAATGGAATGCAGTAGAAAACCATAAACAAATGCATACGATGTTGTCATCCAATCTGACTTTTTAAATCTTCCTGGGTTTGCAAGGAAGGAGTCCCTCTTCAGGGCTCCCCTCACCCTTATCTTCTGAGTAGTTTTTTTTTTTTTTTTTTTTTAACATTTATTTATTTTTGAGAAAGAGAGACAGAGTGCGAATGAGGGAGGGGCAGAGAGAGAGGGAGACACAGAATCCGAAGCAGGCTCCAGGCTCTGAGCTCTCAGCACAGAGCCTGACTTGGGGCTCGAACTCACAAACCGAGACGTCATGACCTACACCAAAGTTGGACACTTAACCAACTGAGCCACCCAGGCACCCTTCTTCTGAGTGGTTTTCAGGGCGGCATCTGGGTCTCCACTGCAGCATCTGGAGCGTTCACCCTGTGCTCACAGATACCACACCTGTAAGCAGTGCGCCCTGAAAAGGCAAGGGGACACAGGAGTCTGAGAAGAGGTTCCAGGCTGGCCGAGAGCTGGGCAGTAGGGACTTAAAAGCCCTGCCTGGGCCTAAATTTCTCTAGAATGCAAAGGAGAAGGAGGGAAGGTAGCAGAAGATGGAAATAACCCACCGCTGCTCAGCCTGACCCTTCCAGCAGCAGGCCAAGGCTGGGGGCCTATCTCACCAGCAACAGTGCGGCCACATGCCCCAGCACCAGAGTCCCTGCCACCTGCCTGTCCTGTTCCCCCCTCCCACCACGTGCTCCACCATGTCCTGTGCCCCTACCAACTGTCCCATCAGGCTCCATCTGTGTGTCCTGTGCGGGCTCCATTAAAAAACAAACAAAAACAAAAACCCAGAAAGAGCCCTGTATTTCGAGTCAGGGCCTAAATGAATTCATTTGTAGATCTTAATAAAAACAATGTCTTAATGCAATGGCCAAGGTAACTAGCCCTCACCTTGGTGCTCAAAGTGTGGTGGTCTGTGTGTACAGGACAAGCTTCACACTATTAGGTGTTCATTAGAGCTTATTAGGAATTAAGCCTATTGCTTAATAAAATGATTAGAGCTTATTAGAAACAAGGAGCTAATAAGAAATTCCGTATCTTAGAACCCCTCCCAGGCTTACTGAGCCAGAGTCTGCATTTTAATAAGATCCCAAATGATTCAAATGCTAGAGAGGCCCTAGGATAGAGTGCAAGGACTTTCACTTCTCAAGCTTCCCAAACCCTGGAAAGCACTTGGGTTTTTCTGGAATACGCACCCCAATCGGATGACCTGGAACAATTGCTACTTGGGTTCACTGTCCTATCAACAAAAGGGGGTTAATAATACCTGCCCTTCCTCCCTTACAGGATTCCTGAGTTTCAAACAAGATCATGGATTCATTCTATTTATTGCGATGGGGCTGACAGGGGCTGCAGAGTGAGAGGGGGAGCAGAACAGGTGTGGTTTCTGCCGCCACGGAGCTGATGGTTCTGTGGGAAAACATGTTGTAGATGCCGGTTGATGGTTTGTGATTGTCATGGCCATCACTGGGCTTTCATTGGCATACCTGTTTCCTCATTCATCCATTCAATGGTCAGTCATTTATCATCACACGAAATACCTACACTATGCGAAGTTCTGAGCTCTGAGCTCTGGAACACTGGTAAAGGAGAAACAAAGGAGCCATAAACCATCTTCAAGAAACTGTCAGTCCAGTCAGAGATGAGAATGTGAGCAGGTGATTACATTTAGGACACACTATGGCTGGTGCTCTGAGATCCATTTAGGGGCTGAGGGAACACAGATAAGGCAATGGAGAGCTTTGCTTTAAAGGATGATTACAAGTTTGCCAACTTAGGAAGGGAGAGAACAGCATTCCAGGCAGAATGAACAGCAGGGCCAAAGACAGACAGTCACAAAGGCACGATGCTTGCACCATGACCAGAAGGTAAGGAGAATTTGCAAGAGTGCCAAGAGATGGTTTTGGAGAAGTAGCTTGGGGCTAGACCTTTGATGGTCCTGGGTTCATTGCTAAGGAATCTGGTAGGAAATGAGGAGTCCCTGAAGGGAGAGGGATAACACAGTCAGAGCTACATTTCCTAAAGATCTACTAACAGCAGCATAGAAGAAAAGGCTTGATGTGGAAAGACTTTTACAAAGCTCTTGACAATAGCTCAGGGGAGAGATGGCAAATACTCGATTGGGGTCATGATTAGAGTACTTGTCAACTCCATTCATGGAGACAGAAATGAATGGAAGGAATATTTAGGAAGGCAGGATTGACAGGACTTGACAAAACAAATGGGGTGGTAAAGAGAAAGGAGATCTCTGGCTCGGTGCCTGGGTGGATGGTGTTACTGTTAACCAAGATGGGGGACACTGGAGGAGGACAGGGTGATGAGCTCGCATCAGGCCTGTTGGGTGTGACGTGCCTTTGGGATGCCCTATTGGCTTTGTCCAGTTGGAAGGAGTGACAGATGCCTGAACTGAGGAGAGCAGTCCCAGCGTGACACATGAATGTGGGAATTGTGAGTCTGTAGGGGGTACCTGGACCATGGGAATAAATGGGATCATAGGACGGTGTGGGGTGGAAAGAGAGTAGGGTTGAGAGTGGCACCGCCATTTAAGGGATGGGAAAAGATGAGTTCATTAAGGAGGCTGAGTGATGCCAAGAGGCATTTGCTGCTTCCCTCAGTTCCGGGGGCATGGAGGGTGAACACCCCTGTCGCTGCAACTCATCACCCGCCAGAATCACCTCCAGGAATGGCCCTGGAGTCACTGCCCTAGAAGCCCCAGGGTGAGTGGTGGCTCAGGCTGGGGACCCTGAGAAGATGGCTTGAGGTGGGAACACATGGGTGCATGGGCTGGGCTGGCCTCACCCCTTTTCCTCCCCACGCACAATAACTTCAGCCTTTCACAGATCGGTTTTCCTCTGAGAGAAAAACAAAAGGATGCAAGAAAAGAGACACAGAAGAAATGCTTGAGTTTGTTTAGTTTTTCAGATCAGGCAAGGACGCAGCACCTCCTAACATTGAAGAAAACCTCCCAGACGTGTCCTAGGTTGACTCCGATGAGCTCATTCTCTCGCTATCATTAAGAGCAAAGAGAGTCTGGTCCTTCCACAATTAACCAAAGGAGGATTTTATAAAACAAAACAAGAGAGAGGAAATGGCCCCAGAATTATGCTCTCTGATTCATGTTTCCCCACAGAAACAGGACTGTGGCTTTAAACTGATAATGGCTCTGAGTAGCCAAATAATTGATCTATTTGGTGTTCTGGCTTTATGTGAAAAGTGAACTGGCCTCTTTAGAAATGTTGGCAGTCTGGCTGGTCTATTAGTAAGACTAAAAAATCAAAACATTGACTGGAAAAGGCCATTATGACTCCTGGACTCAGCAGGAGTCATCGATAGATGATGTCATTTCAGAAATAAGCAAGCCAAGGTCACAAGGCTCCTGGGCAGAGTCAAACTACCCTTCGTGGCCCATCAACACCCTCCTTCGCAGATGAAGTCTGCCAAGGGGACACAGGGGTCTGAGCCAGGACTGGCTTCATTTTATTAACTTCACTTCTTTGCTCAGCCTGAGTCTAGAGGAATGCGATTCTAGAGCCCTTGACGCTCAGCAGGTGATTAAGGCAGGACCTGGTCCTCCCATATGCACACCCCTCAGATTCTCCTCTCACCCTCTTCCCTTCTTCTGGGTCCTTCTCCACCTCTTCTTACAAACCTCATTCCAGAAGCACCCGCCTGCTGCCCATGCCTGTCTCCAGCTCCCACTACCTTTCCTCTCCCCTCCTTTCTCAGCCAAGCTCTCAGGAATGGCAGGCCCGGTCCCCACGTTTTGAGCTCCCATTAGCCTCTGCCTCTTCCACTCACTAACCTAGAAATATCATTGCAGGTACCAAGCACTGGTGAGGGCTTTCCCAGCATCCTCTCCACTTAATCCCCACAGCAACCCATATGAAATAGGTGCTATTATCATCCCTATTGGGCAGAGGAGGAAACTGAGGCTCAGACAGACAGGCTGGGTCACTGGCCCCGGTAAAGCAGTGGCAGATTCCCATTTTTGAACTGTCTGCAATGCCCTGGCCAAAGTCACCCGGGACCACCTGCCAATCCTGGTAGCCCCTTCCCAGTCCCCAGCCCCCTCTGTCTCTCGGCAGCAACTGACATCTCTCCTGGGAAACCACCTTCTCTTGCACCTTCCCTCCTCTTCATGGGGTGGGTTCCCCTGAGTTTCATCCCGGGCACTCCACTTTTCTCATGCTAGCAAGGCTTCCAAGGGAACCTCTGAGCTCTCTTGACTCCAGGTCTACTGGGGATCATCTCGCCCACCCGCTCATAGTCCAAGGTCACTCTAAATGGGTCGCAGAGCTGGGGTTGGAGCCAGGGGTCCTAACCTCCAGGTCAGTCCACCTCCTGTTACTCAGAGCTGACACCACCTACTCCCCATTTTTGCATTTTTGCTGAACGGCAGGAGCAGGAGGCAGCTGTACCCTGGATGAGGGAGAAGGTGTGAGGCTCTGATAAGGTGGGGTGGAGGTTATTTTTAGAGGACACTGCCTTTCCACTCAGGCTGGGAGCAACTCAGGGGCCAAGACGGTCGAAAATGTGTTTGCAAGTTTGGCTCATTAAAGGGAGTAAATACACCAAACGACAACATTGCTCGCTTTCACTCTGCCTGTTTTATGGCTCAAGTTGATGAGACTCTATTTGTCTTCATTTCCCCTTACTTCTTTATCAGTGAGGCTCTGAGGTGAGTTTAGAGAAAATATATCATAGAAAGTAGACATAAAAATGAAATTTCAGAATGAGGGCGCTATCATCTGAGCAAGGGAAAGTCCTGGACAGCAGATCAAAGAACTGGGGGGCATTGGTGGGGTGCTCAGAGATCCCCAAGACCGGCCTGAGCAGCAAGAAGGGGCAGGAAAGAGAGGAGAAAGGTTAGTGGAGACTGCAGGCCTCCTGGTGTGTCCAGCAGCATGTGACCTTGAGCAGGGGGTTCTGCGGCCCTTGTTAAAATAAATGCCATCACAGGGAGAAAGATGAAGATTTGGGGGATGCTCCCTCTGAGAGCCCAGAACCTGAGTTAGGGTCTGGTTCTGTGATCTGGATAGAGAAAAGCTTGGGCTAGGTCATCTCTAAGAGCCTGAGAGGGTTAAGGCAGAGACAAAGGGCAGGGTCCGTAAGGTATATCAGGAAGCGGCTGGGGGTCTGGGAGGGTGTGATGCTTGGCATGGTTCCAAGTTCGTCTCATAGGCACTGTATAGGTGGGGAAACTGAGACCAGGGAGCAGCTGGACTGGAGCCTCTGGTCCTGCCCAGTTCTTTGGGTCTAAAGCTGTTTGAGTCACGTGATGCTTTGCGAGGGTGATGGCTGCTCCCCAGCAGAGGTGCCCGTAAGTACCGTGGGACGCTCTTCCTGGAGGTATAGGGCCCAGGCTATTCCGAGGACCCTAATAGGTCCCAGTATAGGCCTGAGTCAGAGGGACTGCCACAGTGTCCGGTTTCTTTCCACAATGCCTCCGGATGTGCAAGGCTCTGGCCCCAGCGTCCCAGGCCAGAGCCGATGAACAGGTGTAGGGGAGCGCCAGCGGTCAAGAGCGCGCCCTGCTGCTCTCACCGCCAAGACTCCTAGCTTCAGCTCCCGAACCAAACCCCGCCCCTACAAATGGGGAAACTGAGGCCCAGGGAAGGGCAGGGGCTCGCCAAGGCCATCGTGTGACTTGGCGACAGGGAGGCGGCTTCTGCCTCCAGGCGCTTGCCCGCTCTACCTTGGCCCGAAATGCGTGTATGTATCATGGTGCTTTAAACCGCGTCCTCTCGCGCAGTTTGGGAAACTTTTCCTGCCTCAAACAGGCGCAGCCCGAACCCCGGTTCCCCGTCCACCAACCACATACGTCCCACTCCCACCCCCAAACTTTCGGCAGCCGGAGGAGGGCCACGCCTCGGTGCCGGGCTCAGGCGGGCACCTGTCCCCAGCAGAGTACCAGCGGGCGCAGAGCCCCGCCGCCGCGCGGGAGTCGAGCGGCTGGTGGGTGGCGGGGGCGGCCGCTCCTTCAGGTCCCCGGCCCCCGCGCCTCTCTGCGAGCGCGCAAGGGTCCTTCTGTCGTTTACAGACACGGCGCCGAGGGCCTGAGAGGAGGGCGCTCTGGCTGGGGCCGGGGGAGCCTAGCGGCGCGGACGAGAGCGCGGGGCTCCGGACCCCGAGACCCCCGGCTCCCCAGCCCCGGAGGCAACCCGAGGCGGCGGCTATTTATAGAGGGAGCCACGCTCAGTCCCTCTTGGCGGCGGCGGCGACAGCTGAATATTTTGCCCAGATATGGCTGGGGCCCCGGCGCGGGGGCAGGGAGCCCCGCGAGCGCGAGGGGTACCCCGGGCCGGGTGGGGGGCTTACCGGGCCGTGGAGCCGCCGGGGCGGGCGCGGGCGACGACGGGGCGAGCGCAGGCGGCAGGCGGACGGGCGCGGGCGGCGGGCGGGCGAGCGAGCGGAGCGCGGGGCTGGACGAGCTCCCGGGCGGCCGCGGGCGGGCGGGCGCTGTGGGCTCAGGGGGTGGGAGTCAGGGGCGGGCCCGGCTCAGCGCTGTCACCGCGCCCCGCCCCGCCCGCCGCCCTCTCCCTCCGCTCGGGGGCGCCGGGCCTCCGCGCGCCGTCCCCGGCCAGGGAGCGACGCCCGCTGGGGGCAGCGCGGGGCAAAGGGGCCGGGCCGCCGGGAAGCTGGGATCCTTCCTTGGACAGGGGGGTGTGGATAATCGTGAGTCTGAGTCTCTATTTCCCCAGCTGTACCATAAGGAGTTTAAGCAGCAGTGGAGTTATCTGGAACTAAGTGGGTGGATTTTCATTCCTGTGGCGTCTGAGATGTAAGAACCGGCAGGTCTTTGGATGGAGCAAAGCCTGCCAGCCAGCTGTTGCACCTTTACCTCTTTTGACTACAGCAACCACCTGTCCCATCTCACCGGCAGCCCAGCCAGGTCTGGCAGGAGCCGCAGCTTTAATAACGATCCTTTTGTGAACAAATAGTTCTAAAAGAGTCGAATGCATTCTCTCTGTACTTGGAATGGAGTGTCCAAAATACCGATTTAAAATACAAAAAAAAAAAAAAAAAAAGTCCCACTTTCTTAAAAGGCTAGTACGTTTTTCAGAACAAACCACTTAAACCCAAATAGAAACTTTGTTTTAATTTTTTAAATGGTTCATAAAAAAGAATTTGTGTGGACAGAAGGTACCGTGTGCAATTGTTATGGGAAAGTTTCTGGTGGGGTAGACCCTAATATAACTCTTTTTACTCCTGGTGTATAGATTACTAATGAGAAACATTGGTTTTTGTTTTTGTGACTCTTGTTTTCCATGAAAATATATTTCTACATTACAAAACTCTCACAGCTGTAAGAGAATGCTCTTTTCAAGGAATATGTGCCATGCATTTTTAAATGAAGCAATGGTTTAATATTTCAGATTATTTTTATTTTAAGCCCTTTTGTTGCGGAATCAAACATTTAAGAAAAGTACATACATCCTAAGTGTGCAGGTTCAAAAATTTTTATCACATTGAACACTTGTTGCAAGAAACAACATTGCCAGCAGCAGCCCAGAAGCCAACCCTCTGGGTCCTGGGTTCCAGCTTCCTCCTAAAATCGCTTAAGGAAGTTTAAGATTACTCTTACAGTAATCACTTCCTTGCCTGCTTTCCCCCACACTTTGTCTTCATTTGCTCAATTCCACCCTGTGAGATTAACCTGCGTGGTTTCACGTGGCTGTAGTTTGTTTACTTTTATTACCTTAGAGGTTTCCATTGCATGAATACAGCACAGTTTTTTTTTTTTAAATCCATTTTACTATTAATGGACATCTGTCTCTAGGTTTTAGCTATTGCCAATAGTGCTGCTGTGAACATTCTTTACTGGCATCCTCCAGCACAAGTGCAAACATCTTCAATAATTGAAATTAACGAAAGTTGAAACATTTTCCCAGTTTTGGTAGGAGTATTAGGATCTCACTGAAATTTGATTTCCGTGGGTTGAGGGCCTTTTCATGTTGATTGGCCAGTTGGATTTCCTCTTTGTGAAATGTTCAAATTTATTGCCATTTTGTTTCTGGATAGTCTTCTGTTTATTGAATATGTTCCAAATACAAATATTCCTCCGTTGTGTGCTTTGCCTTTACACCATCATAATGCCTTTTGACAAACCGGTGTTCTTCATTTTAACATAGTCTAGTATATCAATATTTGCCTTTATTGTTAGCACTTTGTCCTGTTTAGGACATCTTTCCAACTCCTGGATTATCAGGGTACTTTCCTGTGTTATCTTCCCTCATTAGGCTCTCACGTTTAGGCTTTGAATCCACCTGGAATTGACTTTGAATATGGTATGAGGCAGGGGCCAAGCTTCATTGTTTGTCAAATTGCCCTAGCACCAGATTAATTTTTCACTTACATCAACAACACAATTGCTCTATTTTAAAAAATAATGGAAGCCTTTCTAAAGTCATTGAAACAGAACCCACCTCTTCTTAATCTGTAGGCAATTTGAGGATTTTTGTTGTTTTTGTTGGGGAAAGAAACCATTATAAAATACATTCATACTACTTTGTTTCACTTAAATGTTTGTGTCAGGATATTCTGATTTTATCATCAATGTTTAAATCAGTGGTGTAAGCATTCCTCAATTTTGAATCACTTTTTTATTAAATATGAATTTTAAAAAGCTAGAAAGATAATCTCAACATGTTTTACATGAAAAACTTCAAATATCTGGTCTTTACCTTCTTTCCTATATTTTCTCAAATAAAAATAAGCAAATGAGTTTAAGAATGTTTATCTCCAGCCTGGCCTTCTCCCCTGTGAAGACTCCACATTTCTAATAGGTTATGCATATCCTCACACAGTGATCTAGTCCCTTAACTCAGTATGTTTAAATTTTTTTTAATGTTTGTTATTTATTTATGAGAGAGACAGAGAGAGACAGAGAGAGAGACACACGGAGCGTGAGCAGGGGAGGGGCAGAGAGAAGGAGACACAGGATCTGAAGCAGGCTCCAGGCTCTGAGCTGTCAGCACAGAGCCTGATGCGGGGATCGAACTCACGAACGGCGAGACCATGACCTGAACTGAGGTTGGGCCCTCAACCGACTGAGTCACCCAGTGGCCTCTAAACTCAGTATGTTTAAAACAAAAAATTTCAGTTTCCCAAATGGAATAAGGGTCATCATCCTAGCCTCTCAGACCTTAAGACTTGGCTTCACTTTTTGACACTTTCTTTTTCCTGTCTTTTGGATCTAAAATGTCAGTTCTAATAATTCTAATTAAAAACTTCAAAAGGCCTTTAATTTTTTTCTTGATTCTCATTGCTCCCCTCTTAGTCCAGGGCCTTCCCCCATCATCTTTGGACCACTGATAAGGCCTCCACCTATCCCTCTGTCAAGCCATCCTGCCCATCAATTAGCAAGGACATAATGGGTGCCTGATGTGTTCAAGATATCATTCTGTCTGTTGTGGAGTACACAGACAGTGGTATGTTCTGAAGTCCATTGTACGGGCTCACAGGAGCTGCTGGGGTGTCTTTTCCCAGCTCCACATTCAGTGATGTCACATCGTTAGCTGGAACTCAACAATGGTGGAAGTATTTACAACATGGGAATCGTCAGATACTGTGAATCAAGGCTCATTCCCGGCCCACACCCATCAGAACCAATTGTCAAACATTTACCAGTATGTCATCAAAGAGATGAGTAAGACCCCTTCCTCCTTCAAGGAGCTCACAATCTAGCTGGGGAGACGGGTGCGCAGACAACTTGTTATATACTACAAAGCTCAGTGAGGTCTTGACACAAAGAGAGGCGTACTCCAAATGCAACAGGGTAGGAGGGGTACCAGGGAAGGCTTCATGGTCAGCCCGGGATGTCACGGAGGATACTGGCAAACAAAAATGGTGGGGGGTGAAGGATGGGCAGGCTCAGGGAACAGAATAAGCATGGTTAGGAGGGGAGCAAGGCTTGCTGTAGAATATCAATAGTCCTGGGTGTACAGGGAGCCAGACAGGTGCAGTGTGGCTGGTTGAGGAGCCATGGACAATGAGGCTGGGTAGGGAGACTGTGGAAGGTGTAGACACTCTGGGTAGTGATATGCCACTCAAGACTTGGGGTGAGGAATACGCTTTGAGGTTCATCTGGGTTGCTTCTCTACAGCACCAGTAGCAATGCTAATGTGCTAAAGACTCAAGATCATCCTCACACAATTGGCTTTGGGATAGACCACTACGCCAGGGTTAAGTCATAAATTCTCACAATCTAACTACAGAGGAACCCAGCACCATAAAGAAGACATGAATAGAAAGGGAAATCCTTCATCTTACGATCATAAAGCCTAGAAATTATAAGGTAGTCAGTTTTTATATTGATAAACATTTTATTCTAATATTATAGTAATAATTCAAGTGCAATTTTCTTTGAAAAGTCAACTCTGTTAAAACAAAACTTGTTAAATATCTTTCATCAAACAGAAGCATATTCTTTTCAATCCCCACAGCAGTCAGAGCCCTGTAGCAGAGATAAGATTTCTTTTTTTAAGCCTACTACATTTTGTTATTGCTAAAAAAAATCTGAATTAGTTGTCAAGGTCTCAGAAGCAGTGATTAATTAACTTTTGAAAGCTCTACCAGATACTCTGACATAAAATCATGAATCCAGATATCTGTGTCTGGCAATGATGTGTCCACTAAATAGACCACTACTTTCCGGTCCCAAGGGTTGGCGTTTTCTATAACTGTCTGAACCAGTGCCACCAGAGGTTTCTTCTCCACATGATTTCGAAATACCATCGAAGCCTCCTCAGACCACTGGTTGCACTTCACCCCTACGAGAAAGACAAGGAGTACAAGGATCAGTGAGCGTCGGATGCACCTTTCTTTGATCCATAATAATGGAAAACTGTTAGTTCCAAAGTAGCTGAAACGTACCAGGTTAGACTTGCCTAATTAAAAAACCAAACCAAAGAGTTACCCACCAATCTTAAAACAGTCCAGCTTATCATAGTTCTCCTATTGTGAATGGGGTTATTTCTGTAAACCTTCACCTACAGACACAAGTTTCATGGAGATTTACTGCTGTGTTATAAAATGAAGTTATAGGGGCACCTGGCTGGCTTAGTCAGAAGAGTGTGTGACTTCAGGGTCATGAGTTTGAGCCCCCCTTGGGGTGTAGACATTACTTAAATAAATTTTTTTTAATCTAAAAAAAAAAGTGAAGTTATAATAACCACTGCCCATTTCCCTATATAAAGTATAGGTAGATTTAAATGGATAATGGGGATACCCAAGGGGACTAAAATATCAACAGTATCTGTAACATTGTTGTCAACTGCACTCAAATAAAATAAAATATCAATGACATCAGTGATACATCTCTTATTTACAGATTTTTTTTCCTGATGAACCAGATGTAGTGAAGGATGAGGAGAAGGAGAAAGAGAATTAATATACTTAGAGTATACTGATTTTTAAAAATTATATATAATACCATGGCAAAAGCACTGGATTGAAAGTCTAGAGACCTAATTACCATTCCCAGCTCTTCCTCTGTCAAGTGGTATGGGATTTGGGCAAATCATCTGGTCTCTCAGGTCTCAGTCTGTCAGAAAATAAACTGGTTGGACCAGATGAATTGTAAATCCCATGTATTTCTAAAGTCCCTATGACTTTTGAGGGCTCAAGTTAGAGAATTCGAAATTAGGTTTTAAAATGAAATTGAGAGAGTATGTGTTTTTCAGAAAATACTAGTAAACTAACATGAATTAAGTGCACATATACTAGATTCGAGAAACTATACACAGTGCCCCGTAGTGATGAAGATCTGGGAGTTTCACACATCATTTAACAGACCTGCTATCCATATAGTGAGGTAGGCTAAGTTCTCTGAGAACAAGAGAAGCCTAGAGTAGTCCCCAACCTGCTGTTTCCCGACCTTTAACAGCAATAGTTAACAGTACCTAACCCTCCTAGTGTGTGGGAAAAGTCAGTGAAATGGAGTGGCTGGTGGAGACCTTTGCCCATAGTAAGCCCCAGTGACTATCAGCCAAGGTGCTGGCGATGGGGATGATGGTGCCATGCACTTGTTCCTCACAGAGACTCCCTCTCTGGACAGTTTGACTGTCATGCTTATGTTAGCAAGACCTGAACATCCAAAAGTGAAAATTAAAAAAAAAAATGCAATCATTAAATCTGAAGAAACAATATTTAGAGGTCTGAGTTCAAAGCAGATCAGTGGTAGACATGCTCGTCTGCAAAATGCTGTTTTTGGTTCATATCTAACTATCATGGGAGTTTCCTGTGAAATCTAGCAGGAGACACAAAGAAAGAAACTGAAAAATACTTCAAAATAACGGTATATATAGATATAGATATCTCCAACAAAAGCTGGTCAAAAATTAAAAGAAAAATGTATATACACACTTCCTTTTGTTTCTGAGATCACTTCTGCTACTGTGCTGAATGGGTGGCACCATGTGGTCACGACCCCCCATATCCCAGCAGAGCAGGACACAGACAGTCCTAGATGGCTGGAGGTCTGCGTCCCCCCGCCTTTTTCGCCCTCACACCCTCTGCTAATGCTGCCGGACCTCTGCGCAAAGCTTCGCCTCAGTACGCGTGCTACGTACTGGGGGGGGGGGGGATGCACAGAGGAGCCACCAGCATTTGCACTGCTGTCACAAAACTCTAACTGGACAGTATTTTAAAGAAGTGTCCCTGTACACCTGCTAATTTACATCCTCAGATTTTAATAATAATAGTCAATAGGGTGTATGAATGTAGTAAAATCACATACTTGCATGCTGTTAATTACAATGCAACTGGAAACTCACCTGGCCATAAAAATGGTCATATCCTATGACCTAGGATGTTTTATAATTGTGGAAACCCATTATGCATTTGTATTATAATATATACAATAAGTTGTCAGATATTAGCTGAGCAATGTGCTCCTCCTATTGGTCGTTTATGTTGTTTCATTGTTTTTGTTTGTTTTGGCTAGTATACACAGCTGCAGGTTTTTTCCTAATACTACAATAAAAGTATAAATAACCTACATGCTTAACAAAAGGGAAATAACGATTAAATCAAATCTTTTGCAGCTATTAAAAATCATTACAGGGGTGCCTGGGTGGCTCAGTTGGTTGAACATCCAACTTTGATTCAGGTCATGGTCTTGAGGTTCGTGAGTCTGAGCCCTGCATTGGACTCTATGCTGACAGCCCAGAGCCTGGAGCCTGCTTTGGATTCTGTGTCTCCCTCTCTTCCTGCCTCTCCCCCACTCATGCTCTGTCCCTCTCTCTCAAAAATAAATAAACATTAAAAAAAATCATTATGAAGACCATCAAACAAACACTCAAAAAGTAATTAGGAAAAAAATGCTAAAAATGAAGAAAGCAGCATGCAAGACCATACCTGTCCTGACTACAGCTTTAGAAATATACCCATATGTGAGACCACAGACAGAGAGAAATACGGAAAAATAGAAACAGCAGATATAGTGGAAAGGCATGTCTGTGACAGATCATTACAAATTATTTCTATTATGGTCAGGAAGTTGTTTGGAAAAAAAAAAAGTTAACTCAATAGGCCAGTGACTCTGTACTCCCTAAGTGCCCATGACAAAAGGACAATATAAACCATGTTGTGACTTAAGTTCAAGTTCCACAGAAATTACCTGCAAGTTGAGCTGTGACTGCTTGGAATGGCAGCTTTCTGAACATGTCCACTAACGGCTGTACTTTTCTTATGTTGACTAGCTCGTGCTTGCCATAGTCCAGCTCATACACAGACACCAATCCATTGGTCAGGATTCCTTTTAAAAGCACCCTGTGCCACCTAGATGTGCATTGGATTAAAAAGGAAGAAAAAAAATACACAAAGTTGACATATGCTTTAAGGGTAACAATTTATGATTAAAAAATTAATGCGAAAGATGTTTATCAAAATATAAAACTGTACTGTCATTGAGGTTTTAAAGAGATTGCTTCTTCTTACTCCAAAGGTTACTATTCTCTGCTTTGCCACCAGCTTACTTGGTGGTATTTCTTCGCTCAACACCCATTCACAGGCCTCAGGGAGCTGCTACAGGAGACCGACACATAAACTAGCAACCACCACTAAGCAGAATCAAACAGATGGAGGCTGATCAGGACAAGGCAAGGAGATCCTTCCACTCTGACAAGGAGACAAAGGTCAGGTCTGGGACAGGGTATGTATGTAAAAGATGGGAAGAGGGAGTAACTGGAACCAGGCCAGGCTGAAGACATGCATGAGAAGAAAAAGCACAGAAGATTCTACAGGGCATGACAGCTGGGAACAGAGCAAACACCACAGTAGAGCTAGAAGGCAGAATGTGTGAAGGAATGGAAAAGAAAACCAGATGGGGAAGAGAGTGTGGGAAGAGATTACAAAACATTTTGAATGCAAAGGTGACAATTTTAGTTATGCCGAGTGAGGACATTAAAAAACAAAATAAAACAAAACACAAAGTCCAACCCACTGCCTAGGATAAAGAGCCTGGAAAAGATAGGAGAGTAGGGGGGAAGAAGAACATGGTTTCCGATCTGGAGTTCAAGGTGCCAGTCACAAATTCATATGAATATACTTTTCTCCTCTGGGCCTACATGCATCATCATTACAATTAGAAAAGCTTAGACTTCAAAGTTAAGATATGAAGGACCATATTAAAGTCCTACAGTCTTCGGGTGCCTGGGTGGCTCAGTCAGTTAAGTGTCCAACTCTTGATTTCAATTCAGGTCATGATCTCACGGGTTCATGGGATCCAGCCCTAAGTTGGGCTCTGGCTCTGAGCTGACAGCACAGAGCTTGCTTTGGATTCTCTCTCTCTAAATAAATGAGTAAATAAACTTTAAAAAAAAAAAAAGTTCTTTAGTGTTGACTATGTGATTGAAGAGTATCATCACACTAAGGAAAGGAAGTTGTTTGTAACATCTAAAAGGTAAGTGCCTATGGAGATAGCCTCTGCCCCTGCAAGGTATGAGTCAGGCTCTGCCATGGACAGTGGACTCAGCCATCCTCTGAAACAGATTTATTAGCTATAAGCCGCAAGCCCAGTGCAACAGCAGGCCTTTCACTGCAATACACTACTGGGCTGGGAGCTGGCTAGGCTGGATGGATTTTCCATCATGCCAGTGGAGAATGGGTACAGGAAACCCACACCGCTGCTATGGGGTAAACTATAGTAAGAAAGCTCTGAAGAGGCCAACTTTGGACACTAGTGATTGGGGGTTTGGGGAGGAAACTCCAGAAACCTGTTTCTGAAGGCAGAAACAAGCCCAAAGTGCAGCAAGCGATAATCCATGAGTCACAACAGGGAGGCGCAAAAAGATATCACAGTTAAGTATGTGAGTTTTGGGAACCAACAGACTTAGGCTGGCATCCCCCCACCCCACCCCCAGGACATGTTCCAGCTATGTCACCTTGGGCTCCTATTAAACCTCTCTGAGCCTCAATTATCTCATGTGTAGTATTTAATTTTAACTCACTTGCAGAAATAATATATATAAAGTGCCTAGTACATTACTTGGCACACAATAGGTGCTTGGCAAATGGTAGCCGCCATCGTTATTATATAATAATTATGATAATTATTAAAATGAAGATAAGCTGTGTAAATATAAGCATGTCAGAGAAATTTTCATATGTGGAAATGCCAGTTTGGTGCAGGTTGTTAAATCTGTGTAGGTGCAAAAGGAGATAAAAATCATTTGGTTTCCACCTATAGCACTGTCTTTAAATTGTACAGGGCAAATGCTGGTGGTCTGTGTATAAATGCTGGTGGTTTTAGTGTATAAATACAAGGTACAGAGCAGCGAGGGAAGAGCTACCAGAAGACTTACATGTCACATGTCATGCCCTTCGGTAGCTTTTAATTTTCAACACTAATAGCTTAACTAAAGGTTTCTGTTTGGACTAGTTCACCGATTTCAGTGCAGGGCTGCTTGTGAATCATCAGGAGAGTTTGTGAAAAACACAGATTCTGAAGTTCCACTCCCAGAGACTCTAATTCAGGATGTCTGGGGTGAGGAAGGAGAATCTGCATTTTTAGTAAGTTCCCAGGTTATTCTTAGCCAACGTGGATTTGGAAACGGCTGCAATCAACAGTGTATCTGAAAATTCCTAAGTCTTAATTCACCAGAGTTGGGACCAGGGTTTTTAGTAAATAGTCCTGTGATACAGGCAAGATAGAAACTCTAAACACTTTACACTGATTCAGTTCATGAAGTTTAAGAAAATATTGGACAATCTGTTCTTATATATATGAGACATCCTTGATTATCTAGAAAAAAATTAGCTGGTGAAAGTCCCAGCCCCAGAACAGGACTGTTGGACCCATGTTGGGGGAGGGCCGAGTCTGAAACACCACACTGAAGTTCTCCGGTTTGGGTTCTCCTGCCCCACAAAACTCTTGCCCTCAAGTAGGATCTCCCCACAGCTAATCACCATCAATCTACCCCTCAGATTAATAGTTAACATTGGTTTTGTTTTAACTGTGATTAAATTATTCTGCCAAGAGTTCTCACGTAGGCAAATGATGTTCCTGTGTGGAATTAAACCCATGCATGCTTACAGTTGTAAATAACATGACATAGTAAAAATGGTTTTTTGAAAGTGAAAAGCTTGTGACATACAAGCTGAATCCTTTTTAAAATGAGAGCTATGACACTTTTCACTCTTAAGAATTAAAAATTGGTTTTTTCTCTTATGGGAATAAGAAAGTTTTCACAAATGTCTATGCTTGATATCTTGAGAACGAACCGAAGCATTTTATTAAAAAAATAATAAGCAGTTTGACCTTTTAAACTGAGTTCTGGTGTGTGTGTGTGTGTGTGTGTGTGTGTGTGTGTGTGTGTGTGTTGTTGTTGTTGTGGGAGAACAGTTCTTTGTGTTTGTCATCATCAAATAAGCTTGGTCAGTTCCCCTAAGAAAGCTGGCAAAGGAGACGGGACGGGGCTAAGTTGTTCCTTTTTCCAGGGCTTTTGTGACCTTGTACTGTGTGGGGTGGAGTACTAGGGATTCACTGGGTTGGAACCAGAACATATTGGAGGGCTTCAGGGAAGGAGGATGTGATCCAAATGGGAAATGTGAAAAAACAGACCAAAGTGCTGCACCAGTGAGTCCCGGCTGGAGAAGTGCACCGTGCATTGCTGCACCATACAGAAGGTGGCACGGCTCTCCAGGAGCAAGTGACAACCTACCTCAAGAACCTTCTAATCCTTAAACAAGTAATTTTTCTTCTGGGAATCTATCTCAGAAATACTCAGAGATGTGAACAGAGATTTATGTTCGATATTATCTAGAATAGTGAAAAATCTGGGAGAAAAAACTACATAACAAGAGAGAATGATAAGTAAATTATGATTTCTCTATATGATGGACTATTATTCAGCCTTAAAAATGTTTATGAAGACATTTTATCACATGGAAAAATGTTCACAGGATTATGTGAGGTGAAAAAAGTAGGTGTGGAATTGTATTTAATAATAATACTACACCAACTGTATGAATATATGTAGAAACGAATGAGAAGAAATACATGAATAGTTTAACAAGGGTTCTGTCCGGTTGGAGGATTTTCTTATATATTTTTGCATTTTTCTAAATCTTCTACAATAAGTATTTGTTTTTAAAATTTAAAAGTTATTCAACCAAAAAGCCATTATTTCCTAAAGAAACAACAACGTTTTGTCTAATAGAAAAACAAAAACATTTAAACCTTCATTTTAGATATTTAACAGGAATTTAATATATGGTGACTAGATTTTTAGATAAATGACATCATGTCAAATATTAAAAGACTGCACAATTCATTAGTCTCGCTTCACATTCAAAATTTCCCTAAGTGCAGTTCAAAGTCCCCCTGCAGAGATTAAGGACTCTTGGTATCACTCCACACATTTTTCGTAGTCGGATCACACGCTCTGTCCAAGGACCTACTTGTTTTCCACTTTGGCAGCATACACTTGGTCTTTTTCCACGGCTACGTGGCGCTCCTCAGACACACTGTAATACAGAATCATCTCCTCCATCAGAACTTCCAGCTTATGTATCTCTTGCCATGGCTGGATGACGAAGTAGCCCGGGTGACAGGCCACAGGCACGTACACATCCATGTGCTCCCCCGGCTTCGACAAGTGGACGGGAGGGGGGAGTTCCTCTGTGGAGAAAGAGCCGGTGTGGTCCACCACGGACTTCTTGATGACGTCTGTGAGGCTCTTTCTCAGATTCTCTCCAGCGGTGCCTGGAATGGGGGTGCCACCGCCTTTGCTGTGGGGAGAGCTAGCTCCACTGGATATGGCACTCAAAAACACATCCTTCTGATGCTTCCACAAGTCTGCATTTGTAATCTGGCGATTAATACTGTGGTGAGGATCAGGGAAGTTCTTAGGGGTGAATAAATAAATGTGTGAGATCCCTCTGGTTTCGTCCACTTTTGTAACCTATGGAAAACACACAAGGCATTTCAAGGAATCCCAGTTCACCATAATATTAACCTTAAATATTAAAACACAGTATTTTACAAGGAACCCAACTTGCTAAAATTCATTTTATTTAAGGTAAGATAAATGATCTATCACAGCCACAGCACTGAATAGGCTCTTAAGTCCAAGACGCCAGCAGCTGGCTTATGGAAACGAAGACTTTATTAGCCTCTAAAAACTGAGGATACCTTAAAACTCACTAGAGGTCATTATCACTGAGATGGAGTCTGCATACCATTGGTAAAAACTCTTTTTATTGATGACATTTAAGAACACTCAAAGTAAAAGGAACAGTATGATGCACCCTCAAGGGCTCATCTCCCAGCTTCAACAATAAAAATAATCACAAAAATGGCAAAAGTGTTCCATATGCATTCTACCTATGCTGGTGCACCCACACTGGGAAGTGAAGGAGAAAGCTTTGACATTCACCATACCCTTGGGGACCTTGGCCTAAATGCCTTGTTTGGTCATAGTATCTACCCTCACCCTTTACCCTTCCCCAGTTACATGGGAGGAATCAGGGGAGAAAAAGGAAAAAGTTCCACTGAACAGGTCAAAACCCCAGCTTTGCCCCTTCTGTCCAGGAGACCTTTGGCTACCTTTCTACCTCTTTCTGCCAGAGGGATGAGTGTTACATGGGAATGCCACACACTGACACCTGGGACTGGACAGCTGTGTGTCCCAAAGGGCTGGCTGCCTGGTAATTCTTACCAGCTCCTCCGGTTTACCCTGGGAAGGACAAAAATGAGACACTTCCAGTCACACTGATCTCTTATCAAAAAGGGCCACAAAAGAAAGGCAGGAACAGAGGTCTCAGACAGGGAGACAAGGCAATCCATCTACAGTAATTTGCTTAAAAATATTTTTCCTAGCAAGATGGATCTATTTAAATTAATTAACATTTCAAAGTGCTAATGAATGAATGACTGCTTATTTATTTTGCTATTTATGATACAGAAGTACCATTTCAAAGATCAACCATTAAAAAATATTTTTATTGAGTACCCAATACTCTGGCTTTAAGAGCTTAAAACATAGTTGATAAAACAATATTCATTTATCATACGGCAATTGAAGAATATAAAATGGTAATTAAGTGTGTAATTGTATAAACATAGGAAAATCCCTGTGAACCAGAATAATTTGGAGATTTTCATGCAGATATTTCTCAAGGACATTTCACTGTTTAATGCTTATAGAAAATAGCATTGTTCATTAGTTAAAACAAAAATATCTTATGTTTTTATACTTGGAAATAAAAATAATGTTTTTGATACAAAGATGCAAAAGTACAAAAAAATAGGAGCTAGTGAAATAAAACAGTTTAAACTTTTAACAGGCAGAAAACAAGATTATGATCAAATTATTTGCTTGTAATCTATTATACTTTTGAAAAAAAAAGAATGACCTTATTTGAATGACCTTTACAAACGTTTATCAAGAGATATATGGTCCCTCTGTTGGGAATTTAATTCCTTATCATGGAGCAAAATAGGAGCAGAGAACTATCTCTGCTACCTTATTAATACTGGAAAAATTATATAAAGGGCTTAAAAATAATACTGGAGATACAGGATAAATTCTTAAATAAAAATCAAACCATGAAATATCTTATCATACATGTAACCAACCTCTTAACTACCAAAATGTGTCACATATGAAAGCATCAATTTATTGTAAGACAAAATTATTTCACAAAAAAACAAATGAGCCCTTCTGGCTGACAGCTCCCTTTCCAAATGCATCCAAGATAACTAACCTTAATGCTACAGTCCGAGCAATTCAAAACAGAATCTCTTAACCAAAGCACAGCATCTGGTGTCCACATGCCAATAGACTGTGGAAGATCTGCTAAGCAGCACTTTATAGCCTGGAAAGAAAACATGATGGAAAAGCAAACACACCATCTTAAAATAGGTACTTATAAGTAATGTCAATGTTATTTTCCTGTAAGTCGGACACGTTGCCAAGATAGAAAGCAAGCAACAGCAATAGCTAACAATGACAATCGGAGCTCTGGAGCTGGAGCGTGCACTATGGTGCTGGCTCTATTTATATCGCCTCTATTGTCTTTACTCCTATTTGAGCAGGCCTTATACCAGGCAGTTCACATACTTATCCTACGATACCTCTGCAAGATGGGCCAGTGTTGTGACCTCATTGTACAGACAGTGAAATGGTATCAGAGAGACTTATGTGCATCAAGTCACAAAGTTGTGAAAAACAGTGAACAACTACATTTGGACCATTTCCAATTTTGTTACAAACTTGGACTTCTTTTGCTCATTATCAAGATCAAAACTGAGAGGGCATCTCACAACTTGATTACAAATACATCCAAATCTCTTCCATAAAATCTCTCAGGCTTGTAACATATAGTACCTGAGGTGGTATCACAATTATCTCTTGTAGAAACCGAGGGGGAATTTCCCTGAGTTCGGACACTTTTACGGATGTCACAGTACCAGAATCCAGGAATTGAACATCAAGAGCTCGACTGCTATGAACGTTTGTGATCTGCAATGAGACAAGTGTTGGCTAATTTATTAGCACATTCAAAAGGCCAAAACACTTCTGTGCGATTATATTTTGTATAACTCTAAAATGCATATGAAAATCAACAAAGACTATCAGTGTTAATGAAGTTTTCTTATTTTAAAAATGTACCTATTTACAATAGGTATTATTTTAGAGCAGAACTGATGTCAACATCTAGTTGTTAAATCATTTAATCAATAGTAATCACCAAACTAATAATAATCAATAAAATCAAATAGGTAATGTTTACTATGCTTTCAACTCTAGGACACTACTGATTTATAAAACAATTTGAAACATCATTATATACTGTTGATTAAAGATGCCGTCTGTTCTCCAAAATATTAAAATGTGAGGAAAAAAACCCATTGTGTCTCAGCAATGAAGAAATAAAGAATACAAAGAATTCAGACACAGAAAATTTCTTGTAGTAGGTAAATACTATGTCTTTTTGAATCATATTTGTCCTAACTAAAACATTGAAACTCAAAAAGTCAGAAAGGTAAAATAAGCCAAATTAATAATTCAAAAATGGGAAAATTACATACAGGGTCAAAGTAATAATTACCTGTGATCAAATGGCAACATCACAATATTAAGATTCTGGGTGCACCTTTAAATGCCGTAAGTTCCCTTAATAAGCCATTGTGATATCTGCCGTCACTGAATATAGTTAACCTTAGCCAAAGATAGCCCCGTCATGATGGTTATCTGGGCAGGGACTTCGTGCCTACAACTGCTCTCACTGCCACCTCGTGAAGGGCGGTGCTTTCAATATGGTGACTGTTAAGAACTGGACTTCTCTTGGCATGGAAGTCAGATATACCAAAAGTAAAGCCTTTTTCTGTGGCCCCAGTAAATGCTTTATTAATATAACAGCATAATGCTTTAATCTCTTAAGGTTATGATAGACACAAACAGTATTACAACAATATCCTAAACTGTATTTTATTCAAAATATGTTGGCATGGTTGGTATATACTGAATGCTTATTATGGCCAGGCATAACTGGGTAGAGACATATACTCCCCCATCTCAAAGAGCTCCTAGTCTCACAAGAGATGATGACACAAATAAATAATTAGGATATAAGATAGTAGGGCAATAATAGAGTTATGCGTGAGGTACTATGAGAACATAGAGAATGGGTACCTGACCCAGTCAGGAAGCAGATGTTAGGGCAAGCTTTCAGGAGGAGGGAATACCTCAAATTGATACTTTCCTTTAAAATGTACTTTTTTCTTCTTATGCTAGTAAATGCCTTTATCATAGAAAATTTAGATACTTCAAAGAATGATATAAAAAATCACTTATAATCTATAATCGATTGTAATTATCCTTGTAGTCTTTAATCCATACATTTATAAAGAATTAGAGTTACAAAAACTAGAACATTATTTGTATATACTATTTCCTAATTGGCTACTTTTCACTAAGTGTCTCAAAAATATTTCATGTCATTAGTCTTCTATAACATTTTAATATTACATAATTGTATCATGCAGATACGTTATGACTTATCTAATAACCCCTTTGGCTTTACAATTTAAATTGTATAAATTTTTGCTCTTTTAAGAAATAATCGGGGCGCCTGGGTGGCTCAGTCGGTTGAGTGTCTGACTTCGGCTCAGGTCATGATCTCGTGGTCTGTGAGTTCGAGCCCCGCATCAGGCTCTGGGCTGATGGCTCAGAGCCTGGAGCCTGCTTCCGATTCTGTGTCTCCCTCTCTCTCTGCCCCTCCCCCGTTCATGCTCTGTCTCTCTCTGTCTCAAAAATAAATAAATGTTAAAAAAAAAAAGAAATAATCATACTTACTGGGCATTTGTATTTCCTTTTTCATAAATTAAAATTTCACAAATGTCACAATTTCAGCTGGGCCTTACATGATGAATGGGAATAAACCAGGTTGGTAGGAGTCTAGTTAGGGGCTAATCCAAACATTTCAAACAGAGGGGGGAAAAGGATGGGCAAGACATTTATATTTCTTATGTGTGGAAGCTACAAGCATTTTGGTTATGCTGGGATGTAAAGAGAGAGGCAGAGCAAGGCAGGAGATGATGCTGAGAGAAAGGTAAAGGCAAGGTAAGGTCTTGGAGAGCCAGACATTATGTCTTAAAGAACCGGATTTACCCTGCAGATGAGAAGAAGCCAATGCCAAGTCTTGAGGAGAAGAATGAGATGGTTGGCTTTGTAAGAGGCCATGTATTTTTGGTGGTAAGACTGGGTGAGGGCTTTGAAATCAGACAGATTTGGTTTTAATCTCACCTCTCACTTTCTAGCTGAATGACTTTCCTCACCAGTAAGAATGGGATCATAGGGTTTTGTGAAGATTAAGTCAGATCAGTCACGTTTATAAAAAAAAACAACAACAACATTTTAGGACGCCTGGGTGGCTCAGTTGGTTAAACGTCTGACTCTTGATTTTGGCTCGGGTCATGTTCTCACCATTCAAGGGATCAAGCCCCACGTCACATTGGGGTCTGTGCTAACAGCACACAAAGCCTGCCTAGAACTCTCTCTCTCTTCTCTTTCTCTGCCCCTCCCCATGCTCATGCGTGTGCTTTCCCTCTCTCTCCCTCTCTCTCTCTCTCAAAATAAATAAACTTTAAAAAATTAAAAAAAAACCCATTTCATGTCTGGGAAATAGTAAGCCTCATTAAACATTGGAAGTATTATTGCTTGCTATTATTTACGTTTTGGGTCACTCACTCTAGTGGCATGGAGCTTGACTGGAGGAAGACCAGAGCAAAGACAGAGGAACCATAGTATTGCAGTGATCTAGGCAAGAAATGACAAAGATGCAAAATGTCACCGGGGCTGAGGAAGATTCGGGAATCCAAGATAACTCCTAAGAAGCAGCCTCAGTGGCTGCATGAAGAGAGATACCACCAAAATACAGATATAGGAGGAAGATAAGGATGGGAAAAGATAATTTTGGTTTCAGACATGCAAAGCTTGAGGACCATGCGAGATGGACAATTAGGCTGGCTTTTGCATAAATCTGAAGTTCACTGAGGGCTGGAAAACAAACTGGGGAGTCATGAGGACAGAGATGGTAACTGAATCGATGAGACGGCATTGCCTAGAAGGATGCAGAGGCCTAGAAGAACAGTGAGCTGGGACAGGACTTGGGGGGCACTGACAGTGACACTGTGGAGTGAGGTTGGGGTAAAAAACAGGAGAAGCAATCATTAGAACATCATGAGGAAAATTAGGAGGATTTGATACCATGGTAGCCTCTCTACAGTGAGAGGGGCATTTCAGGTTTCGACACTGTTAGATGCAGCCAAGAGGCCTGGTAACATAAGACCCGGAAGACTCTAGTTGGATTGTGCAGCTGAGGTCCTGGTGCTCTGTTGGAGTACAGGCAGCAAACAGCCGTGGCTGAGAACTGGCTGGAAGGTGCCATAGAAAGTGAAGGCAGACCACTTGGGATGTGTTTGAAGGAAACAGGAAGAGTGATGACCACTGAGTAGAGTTGGCTGGATGTATGGAGTAAGTTCCGAAGGTATAGGCCCTAAATTAAGCTTAGATGAGTTACAATGTCAGGAACAAACACATCATTTAAACACAGGATCTGCTTCTCATTAATCATTCTTTCTTCCTTAACTTTCTATGTATCACTAAGAGAAGGAATACTTTTGCTACCTCCAAGGCAGACAACTCACAGTTTGATAGTAAAACAAAAATAATACTAGACATTTATCTCAAGTATTTGAGCATATGATGAAAAGGTATTTTGCCAAAAACGCATAACCTGATTCTACACATGAAGAAACTCAAGCAGTGACATAGTCTGCAAAATGCTGCTACTATTCAAAAGGTGAATAACAAAGAAAGCCAGAGCAATTGCCAGATTGGAGGAAACTAAGAAGGCATGACAATTAACTACAACGTGGGATCCTGGACCAGAAAGAAGATATTTGCAGGACAATCTGGGATGTCAACAGAGTCTGCAGATTAGTTAATAATATTGTATGAGTGTTGATTTGCTGGTTCTGATAATGGCTATGCCAAGACGTTAACAACTGGAGACAGTGGGTAAAAGGCATATGGGAACTCTTGGGACTATTTTTACAACTTTCTAAAAGTCTGAAATTATTTCAAATATGTGTGCATTTATACGTAATACACTAAACAGCACAGAACTTTAAAATTTTTAATTTTTAAAAAAATTTATTTATTTTTGAGAGAGAGACAGCATGTAAGCAGGGGAGGAGCAGAGAGAGAGGGAGACACAGAATCCGAACCAGGCACCAGGCTCTGAGCTGTCAGCACAGAGCCCGATGTGGGGCCCGAGCCCACAAACTGTGAGATCATGACCTGAGCTGAAGTCGGACACTCAACCGACTGAGCCACCCAGGTGCCCCTAAAATTTTTTTAAATGTTTGTTTATATTATTTTTGAGAGAAAGATAGACAAAACGTGAGTGGGGGAGGGACAGACAGAGAGGGAGACACAGAATCTGAAGCAGGCTCCAGGCTCTGAGCTGTCAGCACAGAGCCCAACGTAGGGCTCGAACCCACAAACTGTGAGATCATGACCTGAGCTGCAGTCTGAAGCTTAACCAACTGAGCCACCCAGGTGCCCAATAAACAGCACAGAACTTTAAAATTCAAATGCCATGTTCTTTTGAATGAGTTATGTTTTTGAAGTTTATAACTAAACATACAACTCTTAGTCACATAACCCCCACCCCACTGCTTAAAGTAGAGGTTCTTGCATCTAGATTAAGAACCTCTGAAACAAAGACAAAAAAGGAAAAAAAAATCAAACCCAAGTTTGACACTTTAGCAATTGGGAAAACTAGATATCAAAAATAGAAGAAAGAAAGAAAAAAGGAAAGAAACAGCAACAACGAAAATCCAAAACCCACCTTTGAAAAACATATGAAAATATATGATAAAATATAACAAAGCCCTTTTCAAATTTGTAACTGTGCTTGCAAGATAATAAGATAATTATTAGAGACTGGAAATAGAGGAGCATGTAAACACTGAAGCCAAAGCCGTCCTCGGCAGGAAGGAAGATCTGAGACATCCCCCCAAACCCCTGCCAAGAAGTCAGAACTCTCAAAGGGCTACACCCTCAGCAGAATGGTGACTCTAGAGAACAATGAAACAACATCTAGTGAAACTGAAGACAGGCATTCTCTCTACCCAGAAACTCCATTCCTTCCTACGTACCCTGGGAGATGTGCACAGGAAGGTTCATAAAAGGAGGTTCCATTTATAACAAAAAATTAGAAATAATCTAAATACCCACGATCAGGGTGCTGGAGTGATAATGTTGGCACATTCATCCACCGTTAAATCAAACAGCAGTGAAAACAAATGAACGAGAGCTGCACACATCAACATGGATGAATCTCCCGCAGAATGAATAAAAAAACATATTTCAGAAGCATCAATACATTTTACCATTTACATATATTTTTTAAGCATTTGTGTGTTAGATTTTATTAAGTTTTACTATAAATATTCTATGTACATTTTCATTTCTGTATTCCCACTACCTCTATATTAAAATATATAGATAGCAAAAGCTCGTACGTATAAATACAAATACAGTGAAAGTATAAAAAAGCATAGGAATTAGAAACAGTACACTCAGTGGGCAGTTCCCCTCCTCCAGAGTGAAATGGAGGCAGGCATAGAGCCTCAACCATGTTGGTCATGTTTTATTTCTCCCGTGGTGATGAATATGTGGGTACTTCTTCCATTTTTTAAAAAACTTGTTTGTATATCTGAAATATTTCACAATAAGCTTTAAAAAAGAAGTGACTGATTTTTACCTCTACTCGTAACCATTTTCCTTTGCAGTGGAAGAGGCAGACTTTCCCACAGAAGGGTAATGAAACGAAGTACTCGGAGGTCATGTGCTACAAAACAGAAATGCGTGACACGTTTATTACTCTTAGCAAGGAGCGTATTGCTACACCACCAGAAAAACATCACTGTGGCTCAGGCTCACTGGGGCACCCGCACTTCGCCAGGCTTCCCATGAGGAGTCTGCTGTGGTGCGTGTATGAGGGTGATGGGATTTCTACCTTATTTCTCAGACATTACTGATGGCATCTTCTACTCTCCCTCCTCACACATGGCCCATAAATCAGACCTGTTAAAACGTCTACAAACATAAGTGTGCAGGTCAGTATGATGCATCCAGGCACGAGTGCCATCAGTTAAACATGATGAGGGAGGATGAATCTGCCAAAAAGGAGGAGAAGAGCCTGGATGAAAGTGAGGTTGGGCTAGCTGTCCAGAAGGCCTCTTCCTGCCAACTTTTAACATTTAGATTCAAAGACGAGATTCTTACTTCCAAAACAAATGTTATCAACACAAATATGGGTGTCAGTGCCAGTGAAATGGCAACAAATCACGACCATAGGCCTCTTCATCCTCCCCTTTGCTGTAGCTTGAAGCTGAGGACCTGTCACGGTCTCCTCCATTCAGGGTGAATGTTTGTACTCTCCCCAAAGGCAGTGTCTCCATTTGGGTTACCAGTGCACTGGGGACTATCGAGAGGACTTTTTACCACCATGAATAATAAGCACATGCATGCAAATGAGTCACTGGAGTCAGCTTCTCTAGATGTCTTAGATTTCTCCAAGATAGATTAGCAAACCAAACTTAAGCAATGACCCTGAGATACAGCTAAGACATCTGTAATACAGAAAGAGACAAAGCTACAGATCTGATGCCTCAGTTCTAGGCTGTAGTCTGAATACAAGTCTAACCCGATTCAGCACAAATATTTTAGAATACCTATTCTATGTAGGATACTTGATTAGATACTGTAGTACCTAAATGAATTAGGTCCTTACCAGTACCTGCCAAGGCTCTGTCTCTGCCCTCAAGAAGCCTACACTGTGTAAGGCAAACGAATACCCAAACAGCAAAACTACAATGTTGCAAATGAAGCCACGAGGCACTTTGGTGTGCTTGGGAGGTTGGAGGGAAGGGTTCACTTCTAAGGGCAAGAGGGTCAGGACCCACATGGCATTAGGATTTAATCACTCAAAACCAAGCATATTCTGGATTACAATTGTAATGCCCTAAGAGAGGTGAGAACATCACCTTAGAACTTTAAAACAAAACCTCCTCAGATCCTGGTTTAGAAAATAATACTAGAATCAAAGGGTAAGGAGCTTATTAATAAATTTAAACACAGAACCACATTTACCAAGGCAGTAGGTTTTCATGGACCATAAAGAGCTTGGGGAGTGATGCTTTAGAAGTTTTCTTCTCCTCCTAGATTCCATGGTTTTGTCTTTGCCCGAGGCAGGGGAGTCAGCTGGCTCTAGCACACAAAGTCACAGCAGCCGCACTGTAGCATCATCAACTGTGCCTTGTAAATAACAAACCTGCCAGTCGCTGGGCCCTTACTCTGTGCCAGGCGCTGTGCTAAGCAGTTTGGCTGCTACTCCTCACAACAATCCTATGGATATATACACTGTTATTATCCTCATTTTGTAATGCAGAAACCAGTAGTTTTTTGTTTTTTAAGTTCTGCAGTCCAGGACTCTTACCTACCATTCTACAGCTTCTACCTCGAATTGTTCAAAAACTACACTTATACCATTTGGTGACCATTCTTGTTTGGAACTGAGAATTTTCGAGGTGGATGTCGCTCTGCCGTACCTTACAATGGAAGTAGTCCTCTATCTTATGCAGAAGGTCGTTGAGCTTGTTCAGACCTTTACAAGGCACCTGGCAGTAGAGTGTGCCATCAGAGCAAATATTAGTCACTCTGACATTTGTGTACATAGCATCAATCTGGAACAAAGGACACACCAAGGAAGCTTGAGACTAGAGCACAGCTCTTACCTACTTTAGGGGTATCTACCTAAACAATCACATTAAAAGTCTTTGCATTTTAACATCTTTTAAGCAAGCAGGAGAATAGATAGGATGATAGAATAAAATTTGAAACTTAAATGTGAAAACCTCATTTGGAGACCTCTCTTTCCAAAAGGAATATCTGATATCATTGTTTCAGGGACAAAGTACACATTTTGCAAACATTAATTACCACATTTCATTGCCTGAAAGGCTAAGTGTCTTTCATTTTGGTTTATTTTCTACCTATTAATTTAGAAAAATAATTATTACATAAAAATACTTTTTGCAACATTAACATAAATGAAAATAAAAAACTCTCACAAAATCAGTCCCATCATCAGCCTACTTTCCTACCTGTGTTTATCGGCTGCATGAGTGTTAGTAATTTTTAAAAATTATAATCATAGCAAAGGCTTAATTTTGGCCAACTTTTAGTCAAATCATAAAATAAAGAGAATTTACTGTTGTTCTACTTATTAAACAAATGTTTTCCCAATGTTGCCATGGGAAACCATTTAAAATGGGTGATGGGCAGGGGTGCCTGGGTGGCTCAGTCAGTTAAGCGTTCGACTTTGGCTCAGGTCATGATCTCACATTTCATGGGTTCAAGGCCCTCATGGGGCTCTGTGCTGACAGCTCAGAGCCTGAGCCTGCTTTGGATTCTGTGTCTCCCTCTCTCTCTGCCCCTCCCCGACTCATGCTCTGTCTCTCGAAAATGGATAAAGTTAAATAAATAAATAAAATAAAATGGGTGATGGGCATTGAGGGGGCACTTGTTGGGATGAGCACTGGGTGTTGTATGTAAGCGATGAATCACGGAAATCTACTCCCAAAACCAAGAGCACACTGTGTATATACACTGTATGTTAGCTAACATGACAATAAATTATATATACATAATATATAATATATATTATATATTAAATATATAATATATATTTACAAATAAATATATATATTTAATAATAAATAAAAGTAAATAAAATAAAAATAAATATAAAAAATATACTTTTAAAAATAAATATATAATAAAAAAATAAAATGACCATTTTTAACATCTCATCTTATTCTTTAGAGTAGCTGTTCTATAATTTATTTAAAGATTTCCCTCTTTGTGGAAAATTTATGTTTTTTACCTTTTAAAACTGCAAAAGCTAGCAATTTAATAAACATCTTCACTTATCTAACTTTCTGTTCTTTTGTATTATCCGCTCCTATTATCTTTGCAAAATAATTTCTTATAAAATACAATTTTACTCTAGAAACTGGGAAATAAAACAAAAACCCAATTCCTAATAATTCCTATTTATGTTTTGGCCTTCTTTTCCCCTCTTCCAGTGAATCCCCCCCACCCTCCTTTTCTCCCTTGACACACAGGCAACTTGTCCCTATCAATTGTTAGCCTAAAATTTATACCATTCTTTTCCGCTACCTTTCTTCCCTACAGTGTGTGTGACAGACAACTAGAGTGGTCACAGTGCTACCTGAAGGTGAACCTCTAGAGACTTGTCGCAGATGGCCTTTAAGCAGGTGGCATTAATATTGACGTCATCTTCTCCCGATGTGTCATACAGAACAACAAGCGGAATATCTGCTTTGTCAAGTATTTCCACGGCAAAGATCTTTCCACAAGTTAAAGATTCAACCACCTTCACTAAATCAGGATCATCACTTAAAACCTCCAACCCTGAAAAATATTGACTATTTTAATTTCTACTTAATTAGCAGAATCATTTTAAGATAAATAGACTGCATGGGACTGTTTGGGCTGCTTACTGTAACAGTGAATCTATTACCAAATCCTTATAAATTTTCTAGGGAAGCTTTGTTTTACACTCTTGTTCACGTTACCCATTCTTAGGTTTTAAAATATATATATTGTAGTGAGAATACCTTTTTGAATGATTACACAAAGGCAGGCAATCTTACAACAAAAAGAAAAGTTGATGGTCTATCAGAATTTCTACCTTAGCAGAAACGGACTTCACTTTATATACCAACACATATTTAAAACAAAAAGACTAATACACACAAGAAGCTATCAGTCAGTCAGTCATATCTGCCAGTTATGTATTTGTAATGTTTTTCCTAAAAATTTACCCTTGATCTTTAAAATTTTCTAATTAAATATACAATTGTTTCATATAAAATGAACATGCATTTATTGGAAATTTATACAATTATTTTCTTTATTTCTTCTTAAGTACACCATGATGGTTCTGAGTATACCAAAGAACGTTGTGATTTATCAAAGAAAGATTAAATTGTATTTAACATAATATAGGTATTAGGTGAATTTCACTGTGGTCTACTTAACTCTTTAAATTCTTTGAAAATTGTAATTCTATGTAACATATACATGACAACTCTAAGTTATTCTTTTAAACTAATTAAAACTAGCTCATCATTTCCCCAATGGTGTCATGAGGTCCATTTCTGTATTTTTCCCTTGAAATCCATAAGCACGAGTTCAGAGTCCCTGTGAGCTACCTCTCTCTTCTTGTTCTCTCTTCCGGACACATAACGTCACAGCTTTCACCAAATCTCTCATCTCAGCATCCTGAATCTTGTCCTACGCTCCTGATACACTCTTTTCAAAACTAACTCCCACAGGCTTGTAAGAGGCTTCTAAAACGACTTGGGATTTACCTCACAGACAGAGCCATACCCAGCCCCATTGGCATAAAAACCCTTTCTGGCTGAGAAGGAGGTATTTCTCACAGGGCTAATTTTCATTGAAGAATTGTGATCACTTTCTGAATTTAGCTCAGGCTCTCCTGGCATGATGCTTACACACTCCCGTGTCTTTCCTCATATTAACACGGCCACTATGTCCTCCACGCTTGTAGGTTACTCCTACAGCATCCCTCTCACACACAAGAGGAGGAAAGAAAAGAACAATGGTATGTGGACTGTGCCAGAGAAGGATGAGCTTGGGCTTGGGTGCATGAAGGTGCATTAGGTGATAACAAGCAGTAGCCAGAGGCCACCTCAGTGGGGAAGAAGCGGAGAGTCACTTCCCAACAGGTCACATAACAGGATTCAAACTGATCAAATCCCATGATACAGGGCCTCTGGCTGGCATTGCTAGGGCAGTTTGAACAACAACAAAACCTTTAAGATGGCCAATAGACATTCACATAATAAAGTATAATAAAAACATTATAACATATTGATAATGGTCACATCTTGTAAAGACATTAAACATGAATTTATTTATACCTTTCAAGAAATAACTTATTATAAGACCTTGAGATACTTAGGTCATTTTGGGATTTAACCGCCCAAAGGTACAATGGTAATAATGTATCAAAATGGAGAGCGCTTTAAAAAAAGTTCCTCTTACCTGCTAGCTTACACTTTGTAGCTTGGAATGAGAGTGAACAGAACTTTGGGTTCAATTTGTATGCTTTGCTCTTTTCAATATTTTCACTAAAACCATAGTCAACATAGCATACCTAATGATAAGAAAAACATCATTTAGGCTCAAATAAAATTCTTCATCCTCACTTCTTGAAAAACATCCGACACATTTGATTGGTTCCATTTATTCCCTAAAAACATGTTCAGTGGCTCTAGACTTCCTGGAAAATGGCAGGGGTGGTACCCCTGACTTAGTCCAGAAAGGAGAGGCTAGGGCTGGGACCAGGGAAGCCAGGGCCCCAGACTCCAAGCCTCACTCCTCTTCGCCAACAGGAAGAACGAGGTAAGACTGAACTCAGTCAGATGCCTTGTAGCTGCCAGCTTCTCAGCAGCACAACTGTCCAGATCCACAGCCCTGACTGCCCCTGCCCCTTCCTGTCTTGATTTCCGTACTTCTGCTAATGATGCGCATCCTTAGGGAGCAGGATTGGTTTCTAGAGAGGGTGTCACCTACAGAGGAGTATTTATCAGATTTGAAATCCCCAAAACAGCACTTGTGACTACTTGCTCCCAGCTATGTGCTTTGAGAGATCCAGATGCTTTCTGTCGATGACAACAATGGCGTTATGGCTAGATAACAGGGAATTCTGCACTGTAAAAATAGGTACTTCCCAGTGGAGCAAAGCTGGGTTAGGCCTTCGGCCAGCTCAACAAAAGGCCCCAAATCTGCTGGACAGAGCTCTGGGTTTGCAGAAACCTGCACGACTCTTCCTCACCATTAGCACAGATCACTGAGAGCTTGGATGTTATCTCTGGAATATTAATAACATCTTCTATTGGAAAGAAATGTATTAAAAAAAGCTTCTTCTTTTTTTTTTTTTTTTTTTTTAGAAAAATAAAATCTAGGAGTGCCTGGGTGGCTCAGTCAGTTAAGTGTCCGACCTCAGGTCATGATCTCAGCATTTGTGGGTTCGAGCCCCATGTCAGGCTCTGTGCTGACAGCTTGGAGCCTAGAGCCTGCTTTGGATTCTGTGTCTCCCTCTTTATCTGCCCCTTCCCAACTCATGTGAGTGCTCTTTCCCTCTCTCTCAAAAATAAAAGCATTTTAAAAATTTAAAACCATAAAATAAAACTAGAAATAATGAGCTGTGGTTTAGAATGATAACTATAGAACGATAACTAATAATCTGAGGGAAAGCATTAAAAACCTAGTATGCTTCTCTAATTAAAACAGATGACAGCTATTCAAACAAAACAAAAACCAGAGTGAAGGCACCACTAAGAAATACCATGTAGCAGAGAGCCAGGTGCTTTCACTTTCTGTAGAAAAATTAAGCCCAAAGGCCAGCTTCTTAGTACCTAGATTCTGGTACTAAACAGACAAAACAGAAATTCTCCCCAGCAGAGAATCAAATGAAAAAAAGAAGAGATGCAGAGACTCTAAATACTCTTCCAGACCACCTGATAAGTGGGTCTGTGGGGCCTGTATGTCATGATGGAGATAATCATCTCCCCGAGTCCCTATCTTGATTCAGGGCTCCTGTAGGCCGAGATCTGTGGCGCAGCCATTTAGGCGTCCGGGCCCTTTACTCCAGTCCCAAAGCAGCACCTGTTCTTCTTTCCCATAAGCCTCAGGAGTCAGGCAACACTTGTTTCCTTTAATAGCTATCACTACCTACAACTTGGACTCTGCTCTTCCCAGACCTAGAATGCAGAGAACACGGTCTACCAATAGGACATAATATCAGTAGGACATAATCATCATTCCAGGGAAATTCAGTCTGTATTCCTAGCATCAAAAGACTAAAGAATAACTGCTCCAAAATCTTCAAAGGATTTCCATAACGTTTGGAGCTTGTTCTCTTTCCTTTCTTTCTTTCTGAATCAAACACTGTGCATTTGTATGGCAGCTGCGGTGTACAAAACACTTGCTCATGGGTTGCGAGCTTGACTCACACCGTACTCTGCCCTGCACTGCTGAGTGGAGTTTCTCTCCCTAATGCCTTGGGATCAGCACAAGCAGCCCAGGCCTGGAGCGGAGCCCCAGTCTGTTCCTGGTTCTCTGGCACCATCAAGTGGCCGTAGACCTCACCGCGCCACCTGAGTGATAATCAGACATCCTTGGGATGCCAGTCTGGGTTGGGCCCAATCCAGCACCCACTTCAGGGCATGACTTCATACTCCTGTTTCCCACACTCACCAAAGATTGACAAGTGGAAAGCAAGGAGGGAATTGTATTCGTTGCCAGGCACAGCACAGCTCAAGAGAAACAGACTTGCTAAGTAGCGGGGGTTTCTCCAGAGAAAAGGAGAACTACACGTCTGTCTGCTTCACGGGGTTGAGGGGAACAAGCTCAGAACAGAATTGTTCCATGGACTGCAGTCTAAGAGCTTATGAGACCGTATAACATACTGAGATGCCCCCTTCACCCCCAACACCAGCCACGGCTCTTAGCAATCCGATGCCACAGCTGGTGATCTCTCCCTGATGGGATACTTTCTTCTTCTGGCTTTCATGACACTGCCCTTTTGGTTTTTACTTCTTCTTTAGCCAATCTTAAGATTGTGTGAAAGGTTTTCTTTCCCAGAGGAGGTTCCAGTTGAAGACAGCGTCACAAGATCAGAGTGTTTTCATGCAGGGAAGGGCATCTGAGATACAGATAAGGGGATGGAGGGACATGGCCAGGGGCACATGACTATTCCCAGGCAGAGGCAGGACTAAGGCCCAAGCTGCTAATCGCACTGTGCTTCCCACTGGCTCAGTTCTCTGCTTGGTCCTTAACGTGTTCCAGATTTTTTCCCCCAAACTTTATCCACATATAATTTACATTGAATGAAAAATGCCCATTTAAAGTATACAGTTTGAGGAGCTGTGATAAATGTATATATCCATACAATGACCACGATAATCAAGATACAGACCACATCCACCACTTCAAAAATTCCCCCTTACCCCCTTCCAATTAAGCCCCCTCCACCTCCTGTCACAGGCAACCATTGATCTGATTTCTATCACTATAGATGAATTTTTAGCTGTTCTTAGCCATCACTTATCTGGAATCAGACAGGATAGCTCTTTTGTATCTGACTGCTCTCACAGTTCATGAGTTTTAACCATGTGACTGTTTTCCGTAGTTCATGCCTTTTTTTTTTTGTTGACTAGTATTCCATTCTATGAATATACTACAATTTGCTTTTACATTCACCTATTGGTAAGCATTTGGGTTGTTTCCCATTTGGGACTAGTAATAATAAAGCTGCTCCAAACTTGTGTCCAAGCCTTTTGGTGGACCTATATTTTCACTTCTCTTGTGTAAAGACTTAGGGGTCAGATGGTAAGTGTAATAACTTTCTAAGAAACTGCCAAACCGTTCCAATTTTCAGATTTTTATAGTCAGACCAAATTGCTTAAAAACTGTATCTTTGTAGATTTAGTTAAAGAATTTCCTAAATTTCTCTGTGAGTGGCTAAGGGTGGCTCGGTGGTTAGGGTGAGCTTGCTTCCATAGAGGGCCAGGGCCTCTTGTATTGAACCATCTGGGTAAGAAACAGCAAGTACCCTTTCTGACCCTCCTGACCCTGTGCTTGGGGCCAGGGGTTTCAGGGCAGAGTATCTGATGGACCTAAGCCCAAGTTCAGTGAGCAGTATCTGCACTCAGTGACACACAAAGGTTATTTGCCAGGGACTGACAACACCATAATTAAATAGGTTTCAAATTATGGAACAGAGGCTGCAGAAATAGAAGTATATTTCCCTGCTTGCAAAACCCAGACAAAACCGTGCCTTGAGAGTAAGAGAGTTCTCATTCTCCATCTCTGCACTGAAGGAAAGAAGAGGCCATGGGGCAGAGGTTGACAGCCAAGAACATGGCCAAGTCTGGAAGTCTTGGAGCCTGCTGATGCAAGAGACAGGCCAAAGAGTCCTCTGACTTCTCCAAGAGGACAGAGAGTGCAACACTCAGACAGCTCTCGGGGCACAACCTGAGTCCTGTTTGGGGTCCTCGGCTGGCTGCATAAGAGGGGAGAGGGGGGATGTCACGTCCTCTGGTCTGTATTCCTTCCCTTACTCCAAAGTGCTGATCTTGATAGGAATCCCACAGAGCTTTGATCAGTAATTATTATGTCTCTCCTGAGAATGGAAATAAAGACCCTTTCCTGATTATATCATGGGTTATGAATACTGCCACGGAGAAGCCATTTTTTTTTCTTTTTTTTAAACTCAAACTCTTGAGATCATATGACTACCACGGACTTAAAAGCTGATAGGGATAATCTTTTACAGATATTATCTTGTCAACTTCTGGAAAAAACTAAATGGAGTTAGGAAGGACACAATATTAGAAGCAACACCTATGTTTGAAAAATAATGTGTGCCTCTTCATAATGCTATGACAAAGTAAACAGTGCTTGCCTTTATTTTGTTTTCATCCATCGAGATGATCTGTGCCCGTAACCAAGCATCCTCCTCAGCATTTACAGCCAGTAACTGCCCAACATGCACAGTCTGGACTGGTGTGATCTTGGGGTTCTTACTGTAATACTCCTTCATCTCATCTTCCATTAATTCCTGAGCAGCAGAATAGTCTTTGCCCACATACCTGAATTAGTTAAAGGAAGAGACCACAAATGAAGCAACCCAGAAGGAGGAAAATGACAGGAATTCACCAGGAATTCACTAATGACACTCTCATTTCTTTTCTACTGCCATCTTTCCAGTCTCAGACATGGATTATGTCAATGGGTAGGAGAACACGTATTTAGCAAACATTTCTGTCTTGATAAAGGAAAGTATAATATTATGGGGCTCATGTAAAACAGCACCAGGGCCGAACACACCAGATCAAATGCTTGACAACAATCCAGACAGCTGGAGGATGTAACAGTAAGCAGTCAGGGAAACTTCGGCGAGGGTGAGGCTGAGAAAAGATTCAAGGGAAGGGAAGAGAGGAAAATATGGTAGAAAATGGAGACACCAGTGCAGGCCAGATTAGCAAGAGTCTATTTAAGATTTTTTTTACTAAGGCTGCTGGAAATCTTTGTGGATTACTGAGAAGAGAATCCAGTTGGTGGTTTTGCCTTAAGGCTGGGTTTGAACAAGACTCAAGCCCTGACAACCAACGAAATTTTAAGAGAGAAAAACAAAGCCTTGAATGCACTAAACACAACCATGTGACAACCCATCTCCCCAGCTTACTGGACAAGTTTAAACAAATTACAACAAAACATTGAGCTCTGATACCCTTAAAGAGATGATATCTTCTAGCTAAATCTCTCTTAAATTGTATGCTTTCTGAGAAGGCTTTTTCAGGATATGGCCTATCTCCTTCTACAATTTTCTGCTGTTAAAACTGCAGTCACCTCATCCCAGTTGATTATTAAAACACACTATTTCCCTTTGTGCCACAAATAGACTCTTGTGTTCTTGCCTTTTAGTACTTAGGGACAATTCCATCAAAGGCCTCTTTCTAGGATGTGAAACCCAGCAAATCAAGTTCAGCTCCTATAACAGGAGCTGTCTCAACCACAGGATGAAGCCTTTTTAGCTGGAAGCTATGCCGTAACGGCACCAGAATCACTGACTAGGGAGATGGGGGGTATGCCAACAAGCACATTGCCCTTTGCACTGTTCCGCTTTTACCCAGGGCCCAAGTGCTCCTATACAGCTTTAAGAGACTACTCCTCTGAAAATGTTTTCATGCATTCTTGGCAACTATCGGCAGGACAGAAGACACCCTATTCAATCTATTTGTTACTAGAGTTAAAAAAGCTTTAAAAGGTCCTACACAAAATGAAAAGAATGCCTCTTTTGAGCAATGGCTATTTTAAAACCAAATATTGCACGCATCTTATTTACTCCAGAAACAGCTGAAGAAGCTTTGTCACACTCTGCTAGTTAAGTTTACTGAGCTTTACAAATGGTAAGGTGCTGCCTGGGGTGCAGCTGCCTCTCAGCTCTGACGTCCCCCAGGAGGTCTGTAGCTCTGCCGAGTGCCCATTTCCCAGACCTGGAGTCTCACAGGTCCTCCTTTTAGTGCTGCCACGGCCCTGGGAGCCTAACCGGCCCGGAGGCCTGGGCAGCAGCCTGTGACTTGGTTGTGTGTTCAGCACAGGCACCCGCTAGGGAGGAGGAAGGTGGAGAGAAGCAGCATGAAATCCGCTCTCAATGACAACTGGCAGAGAAGAATGGCTACTTGGCTTGGGTGGAGGTGATATTATGGTTGGTGTGATGGTGGGTAGTGGGAAGAATGAAGTCCTGCACTGTCTCCCAATTACCTGAACAAGTGGGCAAAGAATGATATGTAGGCTAATTCAGGTATTCCGTAAGTACAGTTTCACAAAGTTAATTTTTGACACTGAAGACAAGGGATTCCCACACTTGATATGAGGTCTGTGCCACAACCCCTCCTCAGACCCTTCATGAGTCACAGGCCTAGTTTCCAGAGCCTACTGTCTACCTGGGTGAAGACATGAATATAGAATAGGGCTCAGCCTGGTTGGAATCTACTGAGTCTCTGGGTTGGTGGGTGGGGGATGCCAATGACCTTGGATCGACCTAACAGCACACATTACCCATCATGCTTGCTGGCTGCCAGCAACTGTGCTGAACAGGTAGAATGCTAACTCCAGGATTCAAATTTATATTGGAAAAGGGGATCTAAACAATCTGAAGACCTGGACCTAATCATCCTGACATAGATTAGAACCCTTCTACTGAAGTCCCGGACCTGATCCAGATTCCTGCCAACCCTTGGTTAGAACATCAGAAATCATATGATCTGTCGATGTCGAGCCCAGTGCTGGGTGCTTGGTCTCTGACAACAGATCCGACAGCTAATAGTAACAGACACCAAAGGATCCTGCCAGGAAGGCAGACTTAGATTTCTTCGAAACGGTAGGAGTTAGCAATGTGCTCCTCAACATCCTTCCTTTACTTCAATTTATTAGTGAACCACAGTGGAATCCCCAACCCTCAACAATCCATTTACATCTTCAGGCAATACAGCATCTTAGAATAAAAGCTTTATTCATTTACTACCTCTGTACAGAATAAGACCTCTCTAAAGGTTCTGTACAATCTAGTTTGAGCATACCAAGACACTTGATTCCACTTCATTATCCACTCAGACTCTTACCTATGATTCTCTGGAGAAGTAACAGCCCAAATTTCAACATTTTGGTTGAAGAAGCCTGGACACTGCTCTGATTCAGCCTTTTCCTTTTCTGTCCACAGCCATACTTTAGGCTGGTGCCTCCAGAGATCCAGCTACACTGGTTCCATTCTTTATCCCAAGTTAGAAACTACAAATTATAGTCTTTTAATATCTTCTATGTATTCTATATTTTCTCCAAAAGTCCATGTCAGGTGCCTGGGGCTGAACCATCTTTTGCAATTCCAGCTATCATCAGCCACTTTGGCAATGGTTCTTCCGCCCAGGCAACGATGATATCAAAAGGACCAAGTAACCAGAGAGTACCTTTGGCTCCAAGGGCTAATCTTATGTATTGTACTAGGTAGGCAGTGCTTGGCTATTTTGACTTCTGTAAAATGCTACACAGTCCCAGATTAAATAGTATTACCTACCTAGTGGGTGACTTACTTATTCTATGGATTAGACATTCACTGCTTTTGATATACACAGTTGTCATTATGCTTTTGACATAGATTCTTCTTGCATTCAGACCATATTATCATTCCAATTTTAATACTGTTATCTTTTCTCATGAGAACAGTTGCATATTTAACAAATCTACCAAATATTCAGAATATATACAGAGATTAATTTTTTAAAGTGCTTTGATTTCAAGATGCTCACTGTCTACTGGGAGAGACGAATGTACATATATAACCATTAATGTAGAAGAAATAAGAATTAATCTCCTAAAAGATACAAACACAGTTCTGGCAGTTGAGAGAAATGTACAAGATGTAAAAACAAGAATTACGGTTATACTTCATTATAACTCTACAGAACTAAAAATATACTATTCTTCCTCAACTTCCAGCATCCACGGGAAGAATAGCCAAGTGACAACAGTACAGCAGTATCCTAAAGAATTAGAAAATAAAACTCGCCTGATAACCACTTCATTTGTGTTGCTCAGTTCAACCACCAATACAGATGGGGATGCCTCAGTTGGAATGATTAACGGAGGAACTGTTGTATTCTCCACAAAGGTATCAGCACTTTTGGCAATGTTTTCTTCTATCTGCAAATATTCTTGTTCGACCATAGACTTGATATCATAATCGCCATGTGATTGCCCTGCATCCTTTGGGATTTTGTCAGTGGGCAATGGAAGTTTAGCATAGAGAATGGCCTTCTGGGGATTTCCAGAAATGTAGTCTATGGTGCATACATCAGAAAGCGAGGCAAGATTTTTTAAGGCATCCTCAGGGAATTTCATTTTGTACATGTCCTCAAATGCTTTGGGGAGTGCGCTGGCCCAAAGACCACTTGAATATTTCGCCAGAAGCTCCGCAACTTTCTCTTTAAAGTCTCCTGGCATAACTGCTGGACACCCTTTTAATGGTGGTATTTGTTTTGGAGCAGGTAGTGGGGATGGAGGCACTTTTTCACCATCCAGTTCACTTCTCAAAAGCTGCTTTCTCTTAGCTGGATAAAGAAGTAAATCTTGACCACCACTGCAAGGTTTTTCCACCTGAAATTTTTAAATAAAGCAAATGACAGATATTTCAATGGCTGCAAACAACCTGAAAACACATCAATGCATTTTAAATGAGAATGACACTGTTTTCAAGTCAATCGAGAGAAACAAAAGTGTACATTTTACTCTTCTCAACCACTAAGACTTAATCCCTTGCCTTCATCCACAAATGACATCATGAGCCACGTTTTAGAAATAAACAGGGAAATAAAATAGCACGAATTTCCCTTATGAGGCATCTGGCCTCCAACAACCCTATGAAATCATGAGAGTTTCTGCCCCATAAGCCAGGTATCTCATTTAGTTCTGTCAAATCCAAAGCAACAGCTTACAAACTGACTAAATACAAGGTGGGATGAAGCCGTGAAAAGGTATCAGAACTGTCAGGAATAAACCACTGGGAAGAAAGTTAGGACATCTTCAGACAAACCTAAAGAGCTAGCTTTTTCTTCTTCTTGTAGTATCCTGAGAAAACCCTTAGCTTTACGTTATTTACAAAAAGACTCTTCAGAGACAAGGTACAGTTTTTACAACCACTAAAGTAGAAAGTTAGCTAAAAGTTGCCCCTCCAAAGAACAAGAGATAAAAATGCCTGGCATTTGTACATCATCCAATCTCTAATTTTATCTGTGTAACATTTCTGAGAGTTATGGCTCGATGGCATCTCTTTGTATAAGAGAAGAAAGAGAAGAGAAACTGATGCATGGTGCCACTTTTTCCAAGTTGTAAGCCTTTCTATTACTAGACCAGGGTACAAGCTGATCTTACCACCTGTTTTTGCCTTGCCTATGAGCTAATATGATTTGTGTATTTTTAAATGGTTGAAAAAAATCAAAAGAATTATTTTGTGATGTGAAAATTAGATGAAATTCAGTGTACATAAGGTTTTATTGGAACACAGCCATGCCCATTTGCTTATGCATCGTGGAGGCCTGCTTCTGCAGTTCAGTAGCAGAGTTGAGTGGTTGTGCCAGACTATGGGTAACAATGACACAGCTGTTGGCCCACAAAACCTAAAATATTTACTACCTCGCCCTTTATAAAAAAAGGTTTCTCAACCTTTGATTAGACTGAAGTTAGCACTGACAGCCCTCTAAGATGTTCCTATTTTGTCAGATCCTATTCAGTTATTCCTTAGCTGCAATTTGAGTCCTTGGAAAAACATTCCAGACCACTAAGGTAATAATACAAACTTATAAGAAGTCCTCCCTCTCCCAAGAAGAATAGAATATTAAAGTACACTGAGTAGTTTGTTAGTAAAGAACATTGACCTCTCTAACTCATTTTCTACATAATGCTTAGGAAGAACATAAATATGTACACACAAAGAAGGTATTGTCTTGTTACCCAAGAAGAGCATTAAAAAGTCGAGAGGTGTAGTCAATTGAATATTAACATAGATACCTTTTAGTCCTGACTATATATTCTAGGTGATACATGAGAAGGATGAATATTAACACAAGTATAAAACATTAGGTTCTCCTCCTCACATTCTTCTGCCAACGTGTCTTGAAGTTTTGAGGACTGGGGGGAAAGTCCATGCCCAAAACCCCAAGCATCAATAAAAGCAGAGGCAACTTAATCTGCATTTAGCACCTGCTGGCATTCCCTATCATCGTTGGTGGACTCCTGCTGCTGACACCTTTTGACACTCTGGTTGGTGCATTATAGGACAGTTACAGTTTATGTCCCTAATTTTAAGACTTAGGGATATAAATATTTGGACCATTTCTCATTTTGCTCTCAATGGTCTTGAGATTCATGTTTTTATTTTTTTAATTTTTTATTTAGTTAAAAAAAATTTTGGTAACATTTATTTATTTTTGAGAGACAGAGAGAAACAGCATGAGCGGGGGAGGGTCAGAGAGAGAAGGAGACACAGAATCCAAAGCAAGCTCCAGGCTCTGAGTTGTCAGCACAGAGCCCGATGTGGGGCTCGAACCCATGAACTGTGAGATCATGACCTGAGCTAAAGTCAGCACTCAACGGGGTGCCTGGGTGGCTCGGTCGGTTAAGCGTCCGACTTCGGCTCAGGTCATGATCTCACGGTCCCTGAGTTCGAGCCCCGCGTCGGGCTCTGTGCTGACCGCTCAGAGCCTGGAGTCTGTTTCAGATTCTGTGTCTCCTTCTCTCTCTGACCCTCCCCTGCTCATGCTCTGTCTCTCTCTGTCTCAAAAATAAATAAATGTTTAAAAAAAAAATTTTAAGTCAGCACTCAACCAACTGAGCCACCCAGGTGCCCTGAGATTCATGTTTGTAAATCTGAAATCTTAAAATGGCAATCCTCACCGTGCTTTAAGACACTTAATAAGATACAAGAATACAGTATTCAGAGAAGGGTTTGAGAAACATACTTTTGGAGCAAATGGAGATATAAAATAGAGTTCTATGTGAATTATCCACTTGTCATATAGAATCCCAATTAATGTAATCTTAGATTTAGACATGACAGTCCTCCATATTGAAAGCCAGCTGAGGCTTCGGGGCCCATCTTCGTTCTTTGCCTACAGACCTCTTTTCAACTTTTTGCAATACCTTCTCCAAGGTGGATGGTAGAAACTAATTTCAGTGGAATATCTTATTTATCTATAATAACTCTCACAAGCCCCATGCCCCAACTGTCCACATGGCTTCTTCTAACTCAAGAGAGGATAGGAAGGGTTCTTCAGCTTTATGACCCTTTTCTTTCCAGTGAGTGAACTGGAACATGAGATACTTCAGTGTTTGTTCAACAGTCCCCTAGGGGTGTCAGGGTGGCTCAGTTGGTTGAGCATCCGATTTTGACTCAGGCCATGATCTCACGGTTCCTGAGCTCGAATCCATAATCAGCCTCCGTGCTGACAGTGCAGAGCCTACTTGGGATTCTCTCTCTCTCTCCCTCTCTTTCTGCCCCTCTCCCTCTGTCTCTCAAAATAAATAAATAAACCTTAAACAAAACAAAACAAAACAGCCTCCTCCACTTCCAGTCCCGAAGCTTCCATTCCCACCTGTGCTTTAGATGTGATCAGGACCAATTACCTAACAATGCCCTTTATCAAATCTCTAGACATGATCTCTGAACATGGCCAGCACACTGAGTTCTTCTCACCAAGAATTACTACCTTAACAGAAGTTTATGAACATTACAGCCATTTAAGGGGCACAAAATTCCCTTTCTTTTCTGACCTTTGTATCATAATAATGCTAAAAGATCATCTGGAATTAGTAAGCTTCCAGGGCTCTGTCTACAACATTTAAGTCAAGCTTCTCCAGTCAGCCTATAAAGTAGATTTTTAACCAACAAGCCTAAGTTTATCTGAATTTCTAACAACAGCCAAATAACCACCTGAACTAGAAGACATATTTCTTTCCTAAGCAGTTTCATCTTACTGTTATTGTTTAAACTAGATAACCACCCCCTATGTCCAAATGACTAGTTCCTTGAATTGTAGGCATTTTCCAATGTGCTTCTTCCTCAGTCTCAAGAGGATTGGTTATGAGCCTAAACTCTACTTTGTTCTCCAGTAATTTGGCCTCTTTAAATTCAATTCAGCCTTTACAAAGATTAAACATAGGCCTGATTTCCGGAACTAAACCTGACACTAACCAAGGCTGAATGAGATGTCCTTCAATACATTAGACAAATATTCATGGATAAGCTTGGTGATATAGATAATATGTCTGGTCCACATGCTTTCCAAGCAATCTTTGGAGACTGGCTGAAGGATTACTGAATTCAAAGGGAAAAATCATGAAATTCATGTCATTTCAAGTTAAAAAACCTAACTCTCACAGATGTAATTTTTGAACTTATATGTAATTTTTTTCAACTTCAACTTTGTTTTAAAATTTTCATATGAATGAAAATTTGCTTTTCCCAGGCATTCTACAGTGATTGCTACCTATCCTCCACAAAATGTGTCTTTGTCTCTTTTTAATTTTCTGGTAACTAGGCTTAGGAAAGATACCTACTACTGTATCCCAAACTTATGGCAATCTCCCCAAAGACAAGGAATTGCTATAACGTGGGTTACAGTGTGGTGTCCATTATTCACTGTGCTCTGGTGCATCTGACCAGACTGACATGTGATCTCCTGTCACAGCCCCCAAGTAGAAAGCTTTCTTTAGCCTTCACAAATGACCAAGGTAAGTCAACAGCTACTTGAAATATGGCTTTTATTATATTCTTAGTTTGATATATCAGCAGCTCATCATTTCAGTTATCTCTTACAAGGGTGCTCTACACCTTTAGTTTACCTGATCCAGATACGTATCTGAGGAGGGAGTCATAAACCTTCTGTAGAAGAAGATTCAATATCATAATCCTACTCTTTTCTTCCATGTTTTGTTTTGTGGCTCTACATTTTTTGGTGGGGGGGAGGGGACTTTGGATATCCACTTAAAAAGCTACCATTTCAATGACTGGGAGGTGGCATGACCTAGAACTTCATATCTTTACTCACCCCCACTGCACCTCCAGACCCCACAGGAAAGACAGGTAGGTAACATAAAAGATTAACTCCCTACACCACAGAGTTCAAGCCATCTCCTTTGGTACTCATCAGAAGATTCTGGTACCTGATATGCCTTAGACTTTATCCCCACAAGTTCATTATATTTAGTTTGATTTCTGCCTCATTTGGAATTGCAGTGAGATACTTCTCTCACACACCTCTGGGATTTTGTAAATTGAGGATAGACATAGTAGGTTTGGTATAGGTAAGGCCCAAGACTTTCAAACATCAATTTCTTCAGGAGCCCCATTTGTTCACACACATAAAAGTCTTTACCCCATGAGTCTAGAAACTTTCTTCCTCTTAATTCTAAGAGGTCTTTACTTCTTCCTATCTGATTTTACCTGTGCTGTAAACTTAAATTCCTGAAGCCAAAATCCTTCGAGTCTATGGAAGTCTCATCTGCTAACTAAACAGCATAAGCTGCTGAGGTAACCTTACTGTGTTTCATAGAATTAGAATTTTATGATTCTATGACAGAATTGGTATTGTCTAATTAAATAAAAGTTTTCCAAAACAGTTGTATAGGCCTTATCCAGCCACAGTTGTATTTCCACCAGTACAAAAAAATCATATTTACCTGGAGATCTGATTCCCAGTTCTCCAAGCATTGGCAAGGTTTTGAACTTCAAAAAGAAACCAGTTTAAAAACTCAACTTCAGCAGTGAATAAAGACCCCTGAGCACCTTGCAACAGTGAAAACATTGAAGAGTTACTGACCAAGAAGCTAGTACCCTATGAATAGCCAGTTCACAGAAAGCAAGATTGAGTGGTTAATGACCTCCTTAAGAGCTCAGTCTTTTTTTTGCTAAAGCTGAGAAGTACTGGAAAAGTCAGACAATGAGAAAGAGATGAGAAAATGGTCCCCAATGGCATCATTGGGCCACAATGAAGACAACCTAGGTTGGGAGGTGAAGCCTGTAAGGGCAGTGGGTGGGGCATAAATTACACACAGAGAAGTACAGAGATGAGCTAACCCCCACATCTCAAGGTTCCACACCACCTACATCTGCCACCCTCTCTGTAGTGCTTTACCAATGCTAGTGATGCCAAACCCGAGATATTCAGAAACAGTTACAAGTTTTTAGTTGCTTCTGTTCAAGAAAGTACAAGTGTTTGTAGAATATTCCACAGATATTTAATCAAAGGTAAAAATAAAAAGTTTCTTGTAGAGGGTAACCCCTGACTGTTTACAAACCATCTGCTCAGAGAAACTAAACTCTTTCCACTACCTTGGATGAGTAGTTTTACAGACTGCATACATTTCAAGGCTCATACTCTCTCTCACCTCTCACCCCTTTTCCTACTACAGACTTCTAACTGATGCTGACTGCAACTATATTAGAACAGACTTCAAGTCTTTTTCATTCAGCATGGCTCAAGGTCAGGCTCTTGCTCAGTTTCTCTCAGGAAGACAAGGGCATCTTCTCCTGGCTAAATGTGTGCACAGCTTTTTGGGATGATCTTGGCCGGCAGTGGCGGCTTTCACTGTGCCTTCTAGGCTAAGTAGGTATTCTAGGTATGTTCTCATTACCTTTGGGGGTGGAGGTTGTGCCCCCAAGATAACAGAAACTCACCTCATCTCGGAGTTTCGATCCCTTTCACTTCAGTCATCTATTGCTCTTTATCTTCTCTCAATTTAAACTTTTGTTCTTCCTTCTTTAATTTTTCCTCTATCTTCACTGAGATAAGTTCCTTTGTAGAGCTTGATGGGCATGTCTCTGGTTTACCAGTGGGTTATATATAACCTGCTTTAGTTTAAGCTGGGCTGCCCCTCAAAAGATAATAGCCTTGAATCCCCTGGGTGGCTCAGTTGTTTGAGCATCTGACTCTTGATTTTAGCTTAGGTCATGATCCCAGGGTAGTGGGATGGAGTCCCGCATTAGACTCCGTGCTGAGCACAGAGCCTGCTTAAGATTCTCTCTCTCCCTCTTTCCCTGCCGGTTTTCCTGCTCTCTCTCTCTCTCTCTCTCTCTCTCTCTCTCTCTCAAACAAAACAAAACAAAAACAGCCTTTTCCTAAATACCTGCTATGTGTCTGATATCATACTGGCAGCTGCTTTTTATAGTTTCTCTCACTTTACTCCAACAACCCTATGCGATGGGTACAAATAGTCACACTTTATTTTTTTTTTAATTTTTTTAAGGTTTATTCATTTTTCAGAAACAGGGCGTGAGTGGGGGAGGGGCAGAGAGAGAGGGAGACACAGAATCCAAAGCAGGCTCTGGGCTCTGAGCTGTCAACACAGAGCAGATGTGGGGCTTAAACCCATGAACCATGAAGTCATGACCTGAGCCAAAGTCAGACATCCAACTGAGCCACACAGGTGCTATGAAACAGTCACATTTTAGAGAAGAGTCGGGACCTGAGAGGATGGTTTGTGTGCTGAAAGTAATGCAGCCAAGAAATGGCAAGGCAAACATGGAATTCCAAAGCCCAAACTCTTTTTTTTTAATGTTTATTTATTTTGAGAGAGAGAGTGATGAAGGGGGAGAGAGAGGGAGAGAGAAAGATTCCCACGCAGGCTCTATGCTGTCAGTGCAGAGCCCAACGTGGGGCTTGATCTCACAAACTCTGAGATCGTGACCCAAGCCAAAACCAAGTGTCAGATGCTTAATGGACTGAGCCATCCAGGTGCCCCAGCCCACACTCCTTCTATCATACTCTAGGGTCCTTCTATCATGCTCTATTCAAGTCCAGCACAGCAACATCATACACACCAATGTCTCTGTTCTGATTTTGCCACAGAGCTATTCTTTCTCCTATTCAGATGCTCACTGAAATTAAATTTAAAAACTGTTCCAGTGTGTTCACTACATATTTTTTTATTGGTGAAAAGTGAGAAAAGAAATTGGATTCCAATGAGATATTATGGCTATACTTTCAAGGCCTCAGTTTACCTTCTCACTGTGGCTTTTGCTGGCATTGCTATATAGATTGTATCGATACCATTAAGTCTGAGCACGCATCACTGCTGTTCGATTTACACTCACTTCCTTAGAAATCCAAGTTGTTCATTCTTAGCCCAGAAATATCCAGGCTTTAAAAAAAGGGCAGTTCACTTTGCATGGGCTGACAGGTGCCTTATTATCTTATGTAATTAATTACCACAGAAACATTCCTGAACATCCAAAACTATAAAAACGTATCCTTGTAAGTGGCGAGACAGCCGTCACCACCGTGACGCATTTTTTAAAGTCTGAGGTATTACAGTACTAAACAACTTGAAGCGTAGTGCTTTCCAGTGGGTAGGAAGATGACACTTAACAAAAATGCAGATTAACAGTAAAAACTTTTTATCAAAGCATGAATAATTAGTACAATTGGGCATTTTTTTTAGTCACTCACATTTTGTGTTCTAGGATGTCATGCTCTCATTCACGAAATGCCACATTGGTAACGAAGGCCGCTGTGCCTCCAGGACAACTCAGAGTGTTGCCCAATGCTCATCCTCGAGGTCACTGAGGCGGGGTACAAATTCTCAGCTGAGTGCCTGTGGTCCTGTCTGGCTCAAAGAATGAGCCCCCCAGCTCTCTCTGCAGCTTTAGGTAAGACATTAAATACAGACAGATGTTCTGGCTCATGTGGGAATGGAGAGGTTTCTCTCTCTACCCATACTGCAGAAAGTAGAGAATGTCGACAAAATCTCTGAGGCTCAACAGTCATTGTTATAAGATCTGGAATTTTACCAGAAATCCAAGTCTGTCAGAGGCTCTGGATCCTGGGTGACCTCATGGTGGGGGGAATCCGCGAAGTTCCCACCAAATGATGACTCTTTCACGACGTGACCTAGCCTCTGCTTGCCTCTTGAGTTTCTTCTTGAGCCACTCTCTCCTTACTTTCTTTCAGTTGAAAAAGCCCTGTTTTTCTTTCCATCGCAGGGCTTCGGTATGAGCTGCTTCCTTTGCCTAACTTACTTCAGTTCACCTGTCAGGTTTTAGTGTAGCAGCCACCTCCTCTGGGAAGTTCTTGACTCATCATGCTAAGTTGGGCCCTCCTGTTTACACATTTCCTCAGCACCCTGCCCTTCTCCTTCAACACAATCGCAGGTTTATCATTATTTGTTCCATGTTTATTTTCTCTGTTAGACAGGAAGTTCCATAAGGGCAAGGATCATGTTTGTCTTGTTTACTATTATTCCAACACCCAGGTCAGTGTCTGGTTCACAGCAGCATTTCATAAATACTAGCCAAACACAGCAGTTAAGAAGAACATTATTAATAAGACCAACAACACCCAAGAGGTGTTGTCCTCCTCCAAGGACTGAATGGAAATGCTTGGACTCCAGTACCCTTGGTCTAAGGCCTGCCATCTTGGGCTCTTTGCCTTTCCAGGACAGCTCCTGCAGTTTCCATTTCCCTCACAAGTTGCCTAGAACACTATGCAACTGGTTCATCATGGTGAGTATAACTTTATATTCTCTTTAGCTTTCAAAACTTAATCCACACTTTGTTGTCGGGATGATTCCCAAGATGAAGAACAAAAGAGTCAAAGCATCCTTCTGCCTGCATCAAAATGTAATCCAATATCCCTGCGAAATGGAATACTGCTTACAGCTGATCAAAACCTCCATGAAAGTAAAATTTCAGAGCTGCTATTTGGCCCCAGAAGCTCATGTTGCCCATTCTGATATTCAAATGGAAATACCTGCAAGTGGTTATCTCTGAGTCTTGCAAGTATATACGGTATCCACTGTACATATGTATAAATGGGTGATTTTACTTTCATAGTTTTACTTTTTGTAGAAATGTTTATTTATGAGAGAGAGAGAGAGAGAGAGCGAGAGAGAGAGAGAGCGCGAGAGCGCATATGCGTGCAACTGAGGGAGGGACAGAGAGAGAAGGAGACAGATGATCTGAAGCAGGTTCTGTGCTGAGAGGGCTTGAACCCATGAACCATGAGATCATGACCTGAGTCGAAGTCAGATGCTTAACCGACTGAGCCACCCAAGTGCCCCTCATAGCTTTATTTTTAATCTTTTTTATATAGAATGTTTTATAAGATCGGGGGAGAAAGTCCTTTTTTTAAAGCTTTTTTAATGTTTATTTATTTTTGAGAGATGGAGAGAGACAGAGCACGAGTGGGGGGAGGAGCAGAGAGAGAGGGAGACACAGAATCTGAAGCAGAATCCAGGCTTTGAACTGTCAGCACAGAGCCTGAAGTGGGGCTCGAACTTACAAACTGCAAGATCATGACCTGAGCCGAAGTCAGACACTTAACCGACTGAGCCACCCAGGTGCCCTGAGAAAGTCCTTTAAAAAACAATATGGAAATACACTGCACTTGGGTTTCTTTTTCGGTTACACGATAAGCCATATAGAGAGATACATACCGAATACAAGACCGAATCTTCCTTACCCTAACTTTTCTGTGCTGCATTTGAGGATGTCTGTCCTTGCCTGTAATAGTATCAGCTCTGGTCATGCTCTCAGTGTTTGTGCTTTTCACCAAAGTGGAAAGCAAGAAGTCAGAAGAAAAGAAAAACAAGCATGGTAGTATAACTATTTAAAACGGTCTATAAATAACCATGGTGTAACTGTTTAAAACTGTTTACCAGTAGGCTATTAAAGAATATTTAGATGTTATAAAAAGAGTTTTGAAAAATATTAATAGACATCAATAAGACTGGCAGTTTTTGGTATCTTAGATGTAATGCTTTTACACTAAGCAATTCTCATCCCTAATAATTTATAGTGATTGCACCTAAGAAGTCCTACTCAAAGTTGAGAGACACAGCATATAGATAAGGAAGGTATATCCTATTTCTGCTTCGGGTTCTACCCTTACCTCCTGAACAGAAAATAATCACGCAAGAAAGATGAATTTGAGCAACCAAAAAATAAAAAGTCAGTTGTTTCAGCTCCTGAAATTTAGTAGGAAACCCTTCATTTTAAGTAAGGTTTTAACATCAAAGAGATACTCTCTCACCTATAATCCTAGCAAGAGAGATTTTGGGGCTTTGCAGACCCGTAGATAACACAGATGAAAATTTCCCCTAAAAGCTGTAAATTAAGCTACACAAACAAAAGTAATTATCATGGAGTATAAAATAAAGTAACCAGAAATAACAATACATTAAGAAGATTCTGTGGAGTTAATTTTTAAAACTTTACTCCAAAGACAACTTTTTTTTAAATCAAAGCTTTATAGTGAGTTATATGTGTATCCTGACCAAAAAAAAGGCTCTAAGTTCACTGAGATGTGCTATAAGTTCATGACTGTCTATGGATTTAAAAAATAAAAGAACCCTATCCACCCCTGAGAAGGGTCTCCATGCCCTGAACCTCTAAACTGAGTAGCGCGGTGAAATATCAAAAATGCCCTCAAGATGAGGGAAATCTGAGTGGGCACATCAACGCTGCTGAACCTGCAACCAGTGAGAAAACTCTCCTTAGAAAGGAGTAAAAATGGAATGAACTGAACAGCAACTAATAGGAATTCCCATTATAAGAATAAACCCTACATTCCACATAAATCAGGGTAACATTCTTACAGTCTGTAAACATTCTTGACTTCGTAAGGAAGAAAACAGCTTATTGCCAGAGTTTGCTATTTCTTCTTGTTTTCCCACTTCCTACTGAATATTCTGACACGTGACATGCCTCTAAGGTGTTCTTAGCATCTAAGTCAGTGACTGGTACCAGCAGGTGCACAGTAAATCGTGTATGAATAAATAGGTTGGATGCATGAAAGAATGACTTTTGCCTGGAAAGTGACTGGAACTCGAATGCATGTCAGCGACCTGGAGGAAAAAGTGGTTACAAAAATACATGTCTTCAGGCCAGGGGCTTAGAAAAAGAGAGTGGCCTGTGCATTACCCAACAAGGTCAGGGGCCAAAATACATATTGAATTAAATAAATGAAAGCCTTCTATAAAACAAAATTGTATGTATATTTAATTCCAGAAGCACCAGGTAGCGGCTAATGCTACCATTTAGAATAGTTACATGATTGAATACATTGTATGTAAATGAAAACATTAAGAAACCTGAAAGTTAGTTACTTTGGTTTAGGAATTTAGTTGTCTCTATCGCTGGCTGAACTAAGATTTCTAATAAACCATTCTGATCCATCATTGTATTATAACAGACACTCAAGTAGAAACAGGTATAGAAATTGATGTCAGTTAACTTGTCAATTTTTTCCTCCAAAGAATTTTGCAAAAATTTTAAATCATAACCCTACGTTCATTTTTAAATTAAAATAAGATACTGTATAAATAAGTAGTCAAAATAACTAAAATCAGTTCAGCTGAATGTCTCTAAAAAATGCTCAGGAACCAGCATGTAAAATTTTGAGGCAAATGCAGTTTTATTACCAGTGAGTTCAAGTTATTAAAATGGCAAAGTTATCAGTATCCATTGGTAACAGTTCAATACAAAATGGTATACATATTACCACATATAAAATGCACTTAAAAATAATTTAAAACAAAATATGTAAAAACAGCAATCACAACACACACAGCCCTCAACCTTGACCTATCTCCGTAAGTAAGAACCAATATATGTTAATCTTAGAGATAAATATTAATGAAGCAATATTATGTCAAGTGCGTCATGCTCCCTGTATAAAAGGTGATGTGATTAATAACTCAAAAATCTGAAAGAAGGGCAGGGAGAAGGCATCAGAAGGGAGGAGTAAGGAGAAACGTACCGTGCAAATATGAGGCCAGTGTTCAAATTGTTGTAAAATTCCTTGATTAAGTTCTTCTTTATATAACTCTTTGTAAAAATGTGGAAGCTTAGATATCCAAATGCCATTGTTATGCTTGTTTAGTATTTCCTTTATGCGGTTTTGAACCTCATCCATTTTATAAGTGTAAGAGGCAGGAGGCGTGACATTTGGTTTTTCAACAGTCTGATTTAAATTATCTTTAAATTAAAAAAATGATAGAATTAACCAAAAGGCTTAACATTTTAGATTATCCCCATTACCTAGTATCTGTGTTATTAGGCTTTGTTACACTTCAGGCTTATGGGGGTCAAGGGACTTAGAAGTGGACAGGATAAGGCCAAGAAGGACACTGACAAGGGTGCTTCCTAATTTAAACATCAGGATGATCTTGTTTCTTTTTTTTTTTTTTTAATTTTTTTTTCAACGTTTTTTATTTATTTTTGGGACAGAGAGAGACAGAGCATGAACGGGGGAGGGGCAGAGAGAGAGGGAGACACAGAATCGGAAACAGGCTCCAGGCTCTGAGCCATCAGCCCAGAGCCCGACGCGGGGCTGGAACTCACGGACCGCGAGATTGTGACCTGGCTGAAGTCGGACGCTTAACCGACTGCGCCACCCAGGCGCCCCAGGATGATCTTGTTTCATAGAGAATAATAAAATTTAGTATTTAACCAATCATTCTCTAACTGCAACTAAGAAAGGTTAAACTTTAGACAATACTGGTTTATATGCAATGCTTTATTTAAACCCGTATTCCACAGAGCATTAGGATAGTGCTTTAATAGTAAGATCAAAGAACATTTTATAGAAAATTTTAAAAATGTCCAGGTTTTAAAATATGTTTTTCTGCTTTATTAATGAGAAAAACAATTTAGCAATACACAGAAGTTCTATTTTAAACTGGCAGGTAGAGAGATACACAGACTGGTCTGGGGCCTCTAGCCTCTGAGGATGCCAGGAGGCCAAAGGGTGAGCAGCTCCTTGAGGAGGGCTGGATGCTAACTCTGCTCTCACCCAGCACAGGGCACTAGACTGAGTTTGGCTCAGCAAACAAAAGGGCACACAATGTCCATATAAGGACATCACTAATTTATTTAGGTTCTTCCCAAATAATGATATAAAAGGATCAGGAATAAGGAAAAGATGAGCTTCTGAGAACTGGTCAGACCCCCCCTTAAAGAGAGAGTGTCAGTAACTAATGCACAGTTGGAGTCTGCAAATGCATCTGTTTTGTGGGGTCACTGGGAGTCCCCTAAGCTTGTGTGGTTTCTGTTAAATCAACGAAGGAGTCTGTTTTATAACAGGTAGGAGAGGCTGTGTGTAAGCATGTACATATCAGCTGTCCCGTGAACTGCAATCCTCCTGAAACAAATCCTCAGCGTTCTGCAGAAAAAAAAAGCTTACTCTAATTTAAAAGGATTTACAACCTCTAAGGGAGTAGCCATGTTTCAGAAAATACATGTGTAGGGGCACCTGGGTGACTCAGGTTAAGCGGCCGACTTTGGCTCAGGTCATGATCTCTCGGTCCGTGAGTTCGAGCCCTGCGTCGGGCTCTGTGCTGACAGCTCAGAGCCCAGAGCCTGTTTCAGATTCTGTGTCTCCCTCTCTCTGACCCTCCCCTGTTCATGCTCTGTCTCTCCCTGTCTCAAAAATAAATAAAACGTTAAAAGAAATTTAAAAAAAGAAAATACATGTGAAAAAGTTATTGACAGAAACAAAAATCATATGATTCAAGTAATTTCCATAAGAAATACTGGAGGTGTGTTAATATGGAAAAAATGATCTTGACTCAGTCAGAATCACACTTGAAACAGCAGATCATTTAAAGTCACACTTAAATTTCATGCAATGTAAATACTGATCCTGAAACACTGTTCCCTCAGATGCATCTATGAGCAGGGAATTTATACTTTGGTTGGAGGAGACCAGATGCCGAGTGTGTGCATTTTAATTTTTTTAATGTTTTTTTTTTTTTTCATTTTTGAGAGAGTGTGAATGGAGGAGGGGCAGTAAGAGGAAACAGAGGATCTGAAACGGGCTCTGCGCTGACAGCAGTGAGCCCGATGCAGGGCTTGAACCCACGAACCAAACCATGAGATCATGACCTGAGCCCAAGTCAGATGTTCAACTGACTGAGTCACCCAGGCACCTCGACAAGTGTGTGCAATTTTAATCTTCAGATTCTTTGACTTTATTATGTTTCTTACTGTTTTCTTAACAGCTCTTTTGGATCTTCTAACCCAAGGAATCATTTGTATCCTACTAAGGTGCTTAGTGGTCACTGTGTATAGTTTAGGGTCCCAGCTTTTAAAAATGGTGGAGTATCTGAAACTATTTTCTGAGTTGAAACCTCATATTTATGTGCTTTACATCTTATCCTCTGAAGAGTAAGAGGGTGACAAGGCACATAAATATCTCTCGGTGACACATGGAGCGAAACAGAACTTGTCTAATATGCGGAAGGCCTTATGTCAGAATAATGATATCCCTGGAGGCACTATTTTCTCTTTAGATCACTTCAATTCATAATTTAAAGAAATGAGGAAAGAGGGGAAGAAAGATAATAAATAGGATAGGGTGAGAGCAAATGCGAACAGCCACCACCAGATATTTTTCTTGGGGTTCTAAGGCTCTAGAAGCCGAAATGTATCATGAAGATAATGTTTAGAAAACATACCATTTATTTCCTTAGCACAGGTTCTTGAGAGATGCATCTGAAAAGGTGGTGGGAGGGACGCCTTTGGGCTAAACCTAAGGTGTTAAAAAAAAAAAAAGTAAGTTAAAATCCAAACATCAAAGTCTATGCCAAGTTTTAAGCACTGTGCTTTTCATTTAAAGTTTCTGTGGCACTGAACAGCAAAAGAAGTCATTAGAATATTTCAAAATGAGCAAAAATGAAAATGATACTGGTATCAACTTTCATGTTTCATATTAGAGAAAATGTGTTAAAAGCTAAATTTAAACTAGGACTTTAAGAGAACATGGAAGTTAGATTTCCAATTAATCACCTTTAAGGGACCGGCAATACAAAATAAATAAAACCATGCAAAGAATAAGTAGTTGATCATAAAGAATATTTTGGAATATAACCAAAAAATGAAGGACTTATACCACCAGATACTGAAGTGAGTTATAAAGTTACAACATTTATAATACTTAAACAGATAAGTAAAATGATACAGAGATTAGAAACACTCAATTGACGCTGTATCTTAGCACGTGAGAAAGGTGGCATTCCAAACCACAGAGGCACTGCTCAAGTAGCAAGTTAGAAAAGAAAAAGCATTGTCTCCCCACACTTCATACACTCACCAAAATAATTTTTATATGAATTACATTGGATATACATAGGAAGATTTTTCCAAATATGAGGACAATGAAACCAGACAGACACACACACACACGCACACACGCACACACACTCATGTATGTTCATGTCAGTCTCCCTCACTAGGCTCCAAGTGTCTTAATAACCTGTTCCCAGAGCCTAGGGCAGTGCTTGGTACTTGCAAAGGGCAGTGAATGTTGTAGGAATGAATAGGATGATTGAATCAACCTATGAGTACATCTTGCCCAGCAGTGGGTATGGAACTAGAACAGGTGACAATGACACAATATACATATTTTCCAACTTTTAGATAGTATGGAATACTCTAAAAATTAGATGAATTCTTTGGAATAAAGAACATCTCCTCATAATACTTTAATTCTACAAGAAATTATTAAATGGTAGGCTACCAATACAACTTATTTAATATATGATGCTATGCAACTATAAGAACATCATGTTTACATATTAATATATCTAGGTAATAATGGAAGATGCCAAAAACATATCCAACTTCTATTTTTAGAGAACTGGCAGGGAGACAGCCCTCTTTTCCCTTGCACCAGAGCCCTAAAGTTGTAAACTGGAACCCTCCTCTGCTTGGAGTCAGCTGTGAGGGCTCTATTAGCAGGCAGAGGCTTATGAGCAAAGAGGGAGCACAGAGAGATTATGGCAGGGACTGATATGGCTCAGGCATAGGTAGGTCTGATGGATGGGACAGAAAACAGTTGACATAGCAAAAGAAAGATTTCAAGGGAAACTGCAGGGACACGTGAAAAACAAAAATAAGATGAAAGTGGTCCAACCAGTCTTATAAAAGTAAGTATAAAAATTTTATTATTTTGTATTTTAAAAGACAAATTATTAAGTATTTTAAAAGACAAATACTTAGACTGGTCCAAAAAACACCCTATCAAATCTAAACATATGCCATTTATTAGAGACACATTCTTACCCTACAAACACTTATTTCAGGACCTACTATGAGCTGAGCATGGGCAGACAGGAATTATCTACAATTAAACAAGAGAAACACACCCCTATCTCATGGACTATACGTACAGTTGAGAAAACCGACTGTAGTAAGCTGCTATGACATGGCCCCCAGTGATTCTTGCCTCCTGGTGGCCAAGCCACAGCCTTATATAACCTCATTCCCTTGAGTAACTTGCTTCTAACCAACAGAATATTTCAAGGTTGAGAGGATTACAAATGATGAGATTACAAATCCCCCCTCCCCCCCAGCATAATCTCTCCCTTGCTGGCTTTGATGAAGCCAATGGCCACATTGGGAAGGCCTATGTGGTGAGAAATTGAAGGTGGTCTTTGGCCAACAGCCAGGAAATCAAGCACTGAGGAAAAAAATGAAAGTGATTTGGCCAACAAGCATGTGTGTCAGCCCAGAGGCAGATTCTTGCTCAGTTCACCCCATCCATGGCCAATACCCACAGCAGCCTCATAAGAGACTGAAGCAGAGGACCTAGCTAAGCAGTACCAGATACATGACCCACAGGAATTAGGAAATAATAATTAGGTGTTGTGAGCTGCTAGATTTGTATAACCTCTTACACAAAAATAGGTAATAATGCACTGACAAAATCTATAAGAACAAAACCTACTAAGTGCTATGATAGTGGCAATAAGTGTAATAAAAGCACATGTTAGAAGCAAGAAACCAAATCAGCAGTAGAAAGAGGAGGAAGTAGAGAGTAAAGGTTATTAACACCTTATAAAGTTATAATAATCTGAATAGTTTGGCACAGCAAAAGAATTAGACAGGTAATTAATGATTCCCAATGAAAAGGCCAGAAACCAAGTCATATATTTATAACAATTTACAATGGGTAAAGACAGCATTTTAAACCAGCATGGAAAGAAAAAAATTATGTAATAACTGGTATTAGGACATCTGGCTAACAAGACTGCTAACTCTCATGATATACAACCACATAAATTCTGGATTAAAGATTTTTTTTTTTTTTAAATTTTTTTTTTTCAACGTTTATTTATCTTTGGGACAGAGAGAGACAGAGCATGAACGGGGGAGGGGCAGAGAGAGAGGGAGACACAGAATCAGAAACAGGCTCCAGGCTCCGAGCCATCAGCCCAGAGCCCGACGCGGGGCTCGAACTCACGGACCGCGAGATCGTGACCTGGCTGAAGTCGGACGCTTAACCGACTGCGCCACCCAGGCGCCCCTCTGGATTAAAGATTTAATGAAACCATAAAAATTCTAAAAGAAAACAGAAGACCTATTATATAGTATTGGGGTAAAAATGCTTTTCTAAGCATAATACCTAAAGACAGAAGCCACAAAGGAACAGATTGGTAGATTTAGTTAGATAAAAAAATATAAAATTTTAAAGTTTTTGTATAGTGGAAATACAAAAATTAACTAAACTGAGGAAATATTGCCAACATATTACAAAGGGTCAACATCCTTAATTTATAAATTATTTTTACAAATGAGAAAGAAAAAAGAAAAAACCAACAAAGTTTGTACAAAGGGTAAAGACACGTAATTCTCAAAAGATCTATAAATGGTCAAGTAAACATATGACAAAATTATAACCCCCTTAAGAATGAAAGTCAAAGAAATAGAAATTAAAATATAGGTATATTTTTTCACCTTTTGGCATCAACTGAAAAAGTGGTGCCCAGTACTGGCAGGGGTACAAGTAAATAATCACTTCCATATGCTTCTAGAATATAATTGGTATAATCTGTGTAGAGCACAAATTAATAATAGCTTTAGAATGTATACCCTCTTACCCTTTTCCTACCAATTTATTCTAAGGAACTAGTCGTGAATATATGCAAGGACTGTTCTACAAATATGTTTCATTGTAGAATTGCTTACAATAGTGGAAATAATTTATATTCAGCAATAGGAGGCTGGACAATGGATCTCCCTGACATTAAAAATGATAATGTACTAGTATACTTAATCATGTGGGTTAACAATATATTATTACTTTAAAAAAAAAACTTTTTTAATGTTTATTTATTTTTGAGAGAGGGAGAGAGAGTGTGAGTCGGGGAGGGACAGAGGGAGACACAGAATCAGAAGCAGGCTCCAGGCTCCGAGCTGTCAGCACAGAGCCCGATGCGGGGCTCGAACTCACAGACTGTGAGATCATGACCTGAGACAAAGTCGGACGCTTAACCGACGGAGCCACCCAGGCACCCCAATATATTACCTTTTAAAACAGGTTATAAAATAGTAAGATATAGCAAGAGCCCATTTGTATTTTTAAAAATTTATATATCCACAACTTTTAAATGTTTACATTTATGTTTAAACATTTTATATATCCACAACTTTTAAATGTTTACATTTATGTTTGGATTAGAGGCAATTTTTTTAAGTTTATTTATTTATTTTGAGAGAGAGAGAGAACATGAGCAAGGGAGGGGCACAGAGAGAGGGAGAGAGAGAATTCCAAGCTCAATCCCACAAACTGTGAGATCATGACCCGAACCGAGATCAAGAGTCCAATGCTTAACCAACTGAGCCACCCAGGTGCTCCGGATTAGAGGCAATTTTAAAAATTCCTTTTACTTCTTTACACTTTGCAAATTTTCTATGCCATACACATAGTATTTTTACAATCAGAGCCAAGCAATAAATGTATTTTAGAAAATACTTCCTACAAATATTTAGCACATACTAAACATACAACAGTTTTAAACATATACAAAGAAGCAGAAACCAACAACAAATTCACATTTATTTGGCTTAATACTTGAAAGATGCTTTTTCAATCATAGTGCCTGTTGGTTAGTGCCAAACAGCCATTTGTTCCTATCCAAAGTCCATGATCTTACTCACTACAATATACACACAGTAATTTCTTCTCTCTTTCTAGGCCTAATGGGAATCTTGAACTTCAGTACCATATTTATCTGTGTTTTATGGATAAATACATTAAATACCTCATTTAGTAATCTTATCACTTTAATAAAAATACCATGGTTATATATTATATTATTTTAGATATACACATTTCCTTCCCTCATATAAACCAGAGAAATCACAAATCAATCATATATCCTTACTCCTGACCCCTCTTTGTATTTTACTGGACACATGATAAACTTAGATTGATGCCTACAATATCAGAAAATATCAGCTATGTTATTTTTCTAGAACCCTTTCAGTTTGTTAACTGGCAGGCATGAATTCTTGACCAAAGATCCTGAGAAGGGGCTTCTGAGGTCCATGAATCCCTTGAATATACAAAGATGTATGTATATGTGTACACATATATTTTTCTGGGAAAATCATTTATACCTTTTATCAGCTTCCCAAAAGATTTGGTGACCCTCCAAATTGTAAGTTAATAATAGTTTTTACTACTTACTATTACTGCTCATGTATTTTATAAGTAGATAAAACAGCTTTTGCTCTTGTTCTATTTTTGGTAAGAGTAATTTTTTTGATTTTATAATTAAAAGGGATGCACCTAATAGCTGCCACCAGGTGGTATTTAGATTCCTCTTAAAAGGATTCTTTCAATTTGTATTATGCTCTTAAAAAAAAGGTTTGATGAAGATGTTTTATGACATCTTTAACAGTTTATAGTTAAAGTAGTCTGTAACATAACCTATGTAAAGCAAGACAGCTGAAGACAGCTAGGTGTATAGTTTTAGAAATTATTGTACAAGATATTCTACCATATGAAATTTGAAATTTTTACAGTGAAAGGCAAAAGATAAAAGGATATATTAATTCTCAAAACTAAAACCATATAAATAAGGCTTTTGCTATCCCTTTTTTAACTTTTTACACTTTTTAAAAAATTTTTAAAGTTTTTATTTATTTATTTTTGAGAGAGAGAGCGAGCAGGGGAGGGGCAGAAAGAGAGGGACAGAGAGGGAATCCCAAGCAAGCTACACACTGCCAACGCAGAGCCCGATGTGGGGCTCAAATTCATGAACCGTGAGATCATGACCTGAGCCAAAACCAAGAGCTGGATGCTTACCCGACTGAGCCACCCAGGTGCCCCTCCACTTGATTCTTAAACAACATGAGTTTGAACTACACAGGTCCACCAGATGCATATTTTTTTGACAAACACAGTACAGTACTGTAAATGTATTTTCTCTTATGATTTCCTTAAAAATATTTTCTTTTTGCTCATTTTATTGTAAGAATACAATGTGTAATACATATAATACACAAAATATGTGTTAGCCTACTATTTATATTATCAGTAAAGCTTTTGGTCAACAGTAGACTATTAGCAGTCAAACTGGGGGGGGGGGGCGGCTCAAAAGTTGTATGTGTATTTCTGACTGTGTGTGGGGTTAGCACACCTAACTCCATGTTGATGGTGTTCAGGATCAACTGTATTCTGAAATACTTTTAAGTTCATGGGGAGTTGCAAAAAATATACATAGAGGTCACATGCACCCTTCACCCAGTTTCCCCCAATGGTAACATCTTTGCACAGTACATCAGCAAAACCAGGCAACTGACATTGGTATAATCCAGAACTTATTCAAACTTCACCAGTTTTACATGTATGTGCATGTGCATGTGTGTGTGTCTGTGTGCATGTGGTTCTGTGAAATTTTACCACATATATAGATCCTTGTAACCACCACTGTAATCAATAATTTATTGGTTATAATCATCAGACTATAATCATTATAATCACAACTGTCCCATCACAAGGCCCCTTTTTGCTATACCTTTATAGCTCCACCCTTCCGACTTCCTAAAACCCTAACATTTGGCAAACACTTATCTGTTCTCCATCTCTACAATTTTGTCATTTCAAGAATGTTATGTAAATAGAATCAACACAGCATGTAACATTTTTGATACTGGCTTCTTTCACAGAGCAGAATTCCCTTGAAATCCACCAAAGTTGCTGTGTTATTAATAGTTTGTTCCTTTTTATTGCTAAGTATTCTGTGGTCTGAATGTACTACAGTCTGTTGAACCATTCACCTACTAAAGGACACTGGTGTTGTTTTCAGTTTGGGACTATTATGAATAAAGTTACTATGAACATTTGTGTACAGGTTTTTATATGAATATAAGTTTTCATTTCTCTGGGATAAATGCCCAGGAGTGCAACTGCTGGGTCATGTGATAGCTGCATGTTTAGTTGCTTTTGTTTTTTAATGAAATTTCCCAAACCGTTTTCTAGAGTAGCTATTAATTTTACATTTTCAACAGCAATGTACAATTGATCCAGTTTCTCTGCATCCTTGCCAGCATTCAGTATTATCACTATTTTTTACTTTAGTCATTCTGATAGGTGTGTCAAGATGATATCTCATTTTAATATGCGTTTTAATATGTGTTCCCATGATGGCTAATGAAGTTGAACATCTTTTCATGCATTTTTACATTTAAAGTAATTAAACTTACATTGAAAGTAATTAATCAAACCCAACACCCAAAAAAACCAAATAATCCAGTTAAGAATTGGCAGAAGACATGAATAGACATTTTTCCAAAGAAGACATCCAGATGGCTAACAGACACATGAAAAGATGCTCAACATCACTCATCATCAGGGAAATGCACATCAAAATCACAATGAGATACTGCCTCATACCCATCAGAATGGCGAAAATTAACAACACAGGAAACAACAGATGTCGATGAGAATGCTGTTAGTGGGAATGCAAACTGGCACAGTTACTCTGGAAAACAGTATGGAGGTTCCTCAAAAAGTTAAAAATAGAACTACCCTACAACCCAGCAATCGCACTACTAGGTATTTACCCAAAGGACACAAAAATACAGATTCGAAGTGGTACATGCACCCTGATGTTTACAGCAGCATTATCAACAATAGCCAAACTATGGAAAGAGCCCAAATGTCCATCAACTGAGGAATAAAGAAAAAGTGGTATAGGGGCGCCTGGGTGGCTCAGTTGGTTAAGCGTCTGACTTTGGCTCAGGTCATAATCTCACAGTTCGTGGGTTCAAGCCCTGCATCAGGCTCTGTGCTGACAGCTCAGAGCCTGGAACCTGCTTCAGATTCTGTGTCTCCCTCTCTCTCTGCCCCTCCCCTGTTTGATCACTCTGTATATCACTTTGTATAGCTTTCCTACTAGTTGGTTTAAGCATTCCAATATATATATACAACATCACATTCCATTGGTATCAACGTTTTACTACTTTAAGTGTACAAACCTTACTTCCATTTAGGTCTCCTCTCCTCCCCCCAATTTTGCAAATTTAATTAAGTTCTTTCTCTATATATGTTGAGCACTTATCAGATAGTGTTATAATTTTTGTTTCAACCTAGTATGATTTAAGAAACTCATAAGAAGGATAATCTTACATTTACACCTATTTTTACCAGTTCTGCTCTTTCCTTTCTGAAATTCCAAGCCCATCTTATATTATTTATTTTCTCTTGAGAGAACTTCCTTTAGCCACTCTTTAAGAGTAGGTCAACTAGTGACAAGTTCTCTTAGTTTTCTTTCATCTGAGAATGTCTTTATTTCCCTTTCATTCCTGTTGTATATTTTTCCTGGATATAGAATTTATGGCTGACAGTTTTTTCTTTCAGCACAAGAAAAATGTGCTGTTTCCTTCCTTCAGGGTTCCTCCATGGTCATAGATGAGAAATCCACTGTCATTAAAACTGGTAATCCCCTATAAGTGATGTGTCATTTCTTGCTGTTTTTAAGATTTTTTGTCTTTAGCTTTTGGAAGTTTAATATGATGTGTCTTCATGTGGGTTTCTTGGATCTTTTTTAGGATTCTCTGAACTCTTGAATCTGTAGGTTTATATCCTTAGCCACATTTGAGAAGTTTTCAGCCATTTTGTGTTCAAATACTCTTTCAGCCCCACTCTTTCTCTCCTCCCAAGACACTGATAATACAAATGTTAGATCTTTTCTTATTTTCCCCCACATATTCCTAAGGCTCTGCTAGGTGTTTTATTTCCAAAGGCCCCTCAGGCTTTGGTAGGTGTTCTTTTGTTTGTTTTGTTTTTGAAGGAAGTCTATTTACTCTGTTGGTCAGATTGTGTAATTTCTATTGCTCTATCTTTGAGTTCATGGATTCTTCCCTCTGTCGTATTCATTCTGTTGTGAGCTTACCCAGTGAGTTTTTTAGTTTGGTGTTCCATTTTTTTAATACTACAGTTTCCATTTCATTCTTTTTTATATGTTCTCCTTCTTTGGTGAATTTTCTTTTTTTTCCATTTTGCCCCCCCAAATTCTTTTCATTTGCTCATTGAAACATTTTAGGAGAGCTGCTGGAAAATTCTTGCCAGATAATTCCAACATCTGACTGATCTTGCTCTTGGCATTTGTCAACTGTCTTTTCTCATTCAAGTTGTCATTATCCTGGTTCTTAGTATAACAAGTGACTTTTTATTGTATCCTGGACATTTGGACATACGTTAGGAAACTATTAATCCAATTTAAAAGCCCTATTTTAGCAGGCAATCACCTGCTTAGGTTTAGCACACAGCTCCTGGCCCACATTTGTAGCTGTAGTTCCAATGATAACTGATTTTTCAGAGCCCTTATGGGCTAACTTAAATTTACTTGTTGCTGTTGGGGCTCCTTCTTGATCAGGTGCTGCCCACAGGAACAGAATGCACTTCCCTGGACCTAATGCTGCCAGGTGAAAGAGGGTGAGAACACACTAGGCTGTAGGTCAGAAAGCACGATCTTGGGCCTGCTCTTTGGGCATCTTGGTGCTAGCACAGCCCCCTCTCAACCACTGCTGGTCCTACCCTGGAGGAATGGAACGCACTTACCTGGGTTGCCCATTGCCAGTAAGAGATGGGTAGGAGACACCAGACCATGGGGTAGAGAATGTTCTCCTGGGCCCACAATCCAGTATGTCTTGGTTTTGTTGTCATTTTATAGATTCAATTCAAAATGGGAACTTGAAATGGAGGCATGGAAGCAGAGGAGACAGTGGTACCTCAGTCACATGCTGGCCCTAACTAGTGCTTTGGGTCAAGATCCAAGTTCTAACTATGTATTTTCTAGACCTTATCAAAATTATAACAACTAACCATAAATAGCACTAAATATATACCATTATAAAAAATTTTAACTAAGTTAAAAAAAATAATTCTAAATATTCTAGTATAGTAGGGGGAGTGCTGGGGTGGGGGAGGTGTAGGTTTTACACAAAATGGAATATTTGAACACCGATTTAAAGGGATATAACATGGGGCGCCTGGGTGGCTCAGTCAGTTAAGTGTCTGACTTTTGATTTCGGCTCAGGTCATGATCTCACGGTTTTGTGAATCCAAGCCCCACATCGGGTTCTGTGCTGACAGTGCAGGGCCTGCTTGGGATTCTCTCTGCCCCCACCCCCACCCCTTCCCTTGCTCATGTTTTCTCTCTCTCCCTCTCTCTCTCTCTCTCTCAAAATAAATAAACTTAAAAAAAATAATACAACAACATTTGTTTTATAAAGGCACAAAAAGAATGAAAGAATGGGATACTCATTCATCTATATCAGGAGTTGGTAAATGTTTCCTGTAAAAGTGTCCACTAGTGCATATTTTAGGTTTGGCAGGCCATAATGTCTCTGCACAACTACTTAACTGCAGTTGCGCAAAGGAAATCACAGACAATGATATAAACAAAGGGATGTGGCTTTGTTTCAATAAAACTTTATTTACACAAAACAGGCAATGGGCCAGATTTAGCCCGTGGGTCATAGTTTGCTGACCTGAATTACCTTACAAAAAGTATAAGATTTAAAGCCGAAAAGGAACTTTGAGGTCACCTAGTTTAACATTTTCATTCAACAAACCACAACAACAAACCACAGCCCTAAAAGATGAAATCATTTCACTTGTTCACCTGGCTAATAAATGGCAGCACTCAAACTAGGACTTGAAGGTTGTGTTAATATTGCCAGTCGGATATGCTGATGCATGGATGTATGATTATAGATATAATCATATAATATAATATATATATATATAATCTATATAATTATAGATATGATTATTGGAGCACAGTGGAATGTGCAAATCAAGAATGTTACCTAGAAGTTATAAAACTAATTATAAGAAAGGTTTTCAGAAAAAGTTGTAAGTTATCCTGAAATAGCATCTTAGAATAGCCTTCAAGAGCCTTTTCTTTTCCTGTGAGAGCTTTCAAAATGAATTTTACAAGGAGAAATTACCAACAATGTAGAGAAAATATAAAATGAAGATACTCAGACAATGACATTCAGGTAGCCGGGAAGAGTGGATTTACTAGTAATGATGCATTTCTCTGCTACATGTGAACTTACATTAGGTAAAACAGAAAGTATTTCCTTCTTATCTGGAATGCTTTTAACATTTATTATCATAGATTCACCAAACTTCTCCTTTTAGCCAGACAAAGCCCAAATACCTGTTGCTGGTAGACATGGTCACATGTCTCTGCATTGGAACGTCTTTGAATACTTCACTTCCAGCAGTTGTGTGTAACGTGTAAGGCGGCATTTCAGCATCAGACTTAACTCCAAGAGAGTTTCCTCTGTCTCTTAGCAGTGTTGGATTAGGTTTTTTGCTGATAGAAAAATCTGAAGAAAATCCTGGTTGTCTGAGGGTTGCTTTTGGTTTTCCTGTGAAGTTAGGCATACATAATGGAATCAATTAGCTTCCCAAAAGCTTCGTGTCACTATGCCACTCCCCTGTCCAGATGTTTTCTGGGAGTCTCTATTCTCAGAATAGTTTGTAAGAACACGAGGAAGTTGCCACTACAGGGTTTGTCAGTAGGGGAAGTAGACATTGGTATTCAGCGATGAGATTTCTTCAAAACGTGGCTTCATCTGCTAAATTAGCCAGTTACCTTCCCTCTACTCACCAACCAACACTTCAGTGGCAGCCACCCCATGTTGCTACAAATGTAGCACACTCAGCCATATCTCAGGCCTCCCATTTCTTCTCCATCAATTGAAATTCTTCCCCTCATTCAAGATCTGGGTTCAATCCCCCTTTGCCATGAAGCCCTACATGGCCATTCTCCCATGACTGTTCCCTTGTCTAAAATGCTCACGGTGGCATTTGGGGGTCTACTCCTTCATATTATCATTGAACTATATCTTGAGAATTTAGTTTTAGAACTGATTAAAAGCTCTCTGAGATAATTGTTCAGTAAACACTGGCTAAGTTGCCTATAACACCTTTGTGTACAATATAATTCATGTTTTTCCAAAAATAGAGGATCTTAATATAAAAGACATGACTTGCTAAATAAGACATTAAATCATAGGTTCTTGGTTCATCCAACATTCTGGATGAGGCTTCCCCCCCCTCAAAAACCTAAAAGAATAAAACAACACTTTGCCATAATAAGCTTAATTAAAACTGAATTATCTCACATTGTGTAATAACTTAGTGAGTCATGCTCATCATCTTCACTTCATTTCAAATGGAAATACAGTACTAGCTTTAAGATTTCCCTCTTGACCTATGAATGCTAACAAATATAGGTGTTTATCATGAATACAAGCAATATTTCCATAATTCCATACGACAATGTATTCATAGATAGGTTTAAAAATTTTAGCATGTGAAAAGACCTTACCTTCTAGAAAAAATGGCATAGTTTTCTTCACTCTCATCTGACAATTAACTTGCCGCCCAGTTTTCCTTTTAGAACTCCTCTGACGAGCCACAAGCTGAGCAATTCTTGCAGTTTCTGTGCAGGCCATGGCATAGCAGGTAATCTATTCACGAGAGGCAAGGTGAGAGGAGAAACATTTCTCAGATTCACTGCTGCCTAGAGGCCGATTTTTAAAAGTGGATCTTAGTGAGTTTACATGTTCCAACTCAAGCTGTATGCAAATATTCACATCCCTCTCTCTTTTTGATACTGTTAGAGCAAAATTACATTCTATAAGAGACATCAAGAATAGTCTAGCTGGGGCGCCTGGGTGGCTCAGTCGGTTAAGCGGCCGACTTCAGCTCAGGTCATGATCTCACGGTCCGTGAGTTCGAGCCCCACGTCAGGCTCTGCGCTGACAGCTCAGAGCCTGGAGCCCGTTTCAGATTCTGTGTCTCCCTCTCTCTCTGACCCTCCCCTGCTCATGCTCTGTCTCTGTCTCAAAAATAAACGTTAAAAAAAAAAATTTAAAGAATAGTCTAGCACATTGAATGATCTCTCCTCAAATTGAAAATTTCATTTATTCCTTAAACAAGTATTCACTAAACATCTATAATGTGCTAGGTACTATGGGATTAACCAATGAACCAAAAGAAACCTGTGATCTGCACATATTATCTCATATAATCTGTGAGATATATTTTATTTTGATTTTATACATGGGAGAACAGAGGCTCAGAGAAGTTAAGCAACCTTCCCGAGTGACACAGCTAGGTTATCTCTCTGAATCCAAAGTAGGTACTCATAATCGCTATTTTTATTACCTCTCAAAGACAACCCAATCCTAATCTTGCCACTGAAACAGATTAGCTGGATGACTTGGGACAAAGCAGCTTAGCTCCCACATTGTAGTACACTCTCTCAGCTATGAAACAGGAGTGGGCTTATATCTAGGGTTTTCAAACTGTTCATTGGTGCCACCAGATTCCATGAAGGTAACTCTGGAGCCTCACAGTGGCAGTGCGGTGAGGGCAAGGCAGGGCAAGCAGAGGCACTAGACCCTGAAGCACCTGCTTAAAACACAGCAGCTCAGCTTTTCATCTTTTAAAAAATTGGTGTGATATATGGGAGATTTTTCTCCAGTGTGTAGAATACTGGGACTAGATGGTCTCTAAAGTCACCTCTAGCGTTAAAGGTTCTGGTTCTAAGTAGAAATCAAGAACAGGAAAGCAATGAGGCTTTACAAAAGCCAAGACATGCTCCTATTCTTTGGCCCGGTATTTCTATTCCTGAAAATATATTACACGAATATAACTGAAAAAAAACTTTACATACCAAAATATGTGCAAGAGGGGTTATTTTAACTATCAAAACCTGGAAACAGTCAAAATGTCCATAATAGGAGAACAGGGTTGAGTAAATTACAGCACAGTAACCATATGAGGCATTATTAATTCATGAGACATTTGATCATTCATATATTCAAACACATATTTATTAAGAACTATCTGGAGTTAAAAAACAATCATTTATCCTCAAGAAACTTATGAAGAAAAAGAGAGACACAAAGAGACTAAATAGAAAGCATTATGTTAAATGCTATATTGGATGTATTACAAAGTGTCAAGTAGACAGAAAGGGGGGCTTAAATCTGTCTAGAAGAATCAGGGATATTGAAGCAAGTTTTATTATTAATATAGTATTTAATTTTGACATGATCCTTATAAAAATGATTACACACAGGTGAACCTTCCCTTTGATCACTCTCCTGATCCTGCTCCCCTTTTCCCTCCTCCACCCACTGCCTTCCCCATGCCCCCAAACAGAACAACTATTACAAGTTTGGGTAAGAAATACCCCAGATCTGTTATATCTATTTACCTATGTAGAAATGAACCCAGAAGAATATGCTGTTTGGTAAGGTGGGTGCTTTTTGTCTTTTGGACAATGGTTTGTCCATATCTTTCATACCATATATTGGGGAGATACCAGGAGGTGAAACTGCTGGGTCACAGGGTATGTGCAATAAAACATTTCATTGCTACCACCAAATTGCCATGCTCTATATAAAATATTCTTCCAGAGAAACTAAAAGATTTAAATAATCTTATCATATTGGTGTGAAGGGTAGAACAGTCTAGAGAAAGAAGGGATTAAGGAGGACAAGGAGAATGGTAGGGAAGGCCCTGTAATAATCAAAGTGTTGGGGCGCTCAGTGGCTCAGTCAGTTAAGCATCTGACTCTTGATATCAGCTCAGGTCATGCTCTCACAGTTCGTGAGTTTGAGCCCCACATCAGGCTCTGCACTGACAGTGTGGAGTCTGCTTGGGATTCCCTCTCTCCCTCTTTCTCTTCCCCTCCCCTGCTCATACTCTCTCTCTCTCTCATAATAAATAAATAGATAATAAACTTAAAAAATATTAAAAAAAAATCAAAGTGCTGAATGATCCACTAGAGACTCAACTAGGGTCCAGATAGTAGGAACAGATAGGAATGAGGTCAAACAATGAGAATTTAAGAGTATCTATTAGCTCTGATAATCAGGAGGTCATTAGTGACCTGAGCAAAAACAGTTGTAGCAGGTGTATAATGCATGGGTGCTGACACCTGGCATTTAGGTCTCCAGTACACTTATTTTGCTTCAATGCTAATGACTGGGTAAACTTTAAATTTTTTCATCTATAGTGACTAGAGTCTAAGTTTTACATCAAAAATAATCTGAGGGATAAAACAAAAGACATCAGAATTTAGGCTGTGTCTTGGATGCTTTCTATCACTAACAATCTCAAACCACTTAGCTAGTACTTTTCACTTTGACTTCTGTCCTAGTTAGGAGATTAGAAGTGCCAGGCAGGCAATTAAGAATTGGTCTGACTCTTGGGGCGCTTGAGTGGCTCAGTCGGTTGAGCGTCCTACTTCGGCTCAGGTCATGATCTCGCAGTTGACGAGTTCGAGCCCCACGTCGGGCTCTGTGCTGACAGCTCAGAACCTGGAGCCTACTTCAGATTCTATGTCTCCCTTTCCCTCTGCCCCACCCCCACTCATGGTCTGTCTCTGTCTCAAAAATAAATAAACATTAGAAAAAAAAAAGAATTGGTTTGACTCTTGACATGCACAATTACCTTCTTACCTCTCCAGATCTACTAGTCTCTATCCTCACAACTGCTGGCACACTTCTCAGATAGGCTTCTAGTGTTGGGTAACCTAACTGCTTAAAGGGAATCCAGTCTCCAGTCAAGGATCTGTACTCTCCTTGGAGGCGGGGTAATACTATTCCGTTCTTATGAGACTGCAGAACAGCTCGTAGCATTTTTGAAACCAGATCTGCTTCCAGCATCTTCACCTGTAAGAACACAGTAGAAGGTTTCTATAATATGATTTATTAGTCTGTGAACTCATTTGAAGTTGTTAGGTTATCCCATCAATTGTTACTGAATACTTTCAATGCTGTTACAATATAGGGAGATTACTATGGAGAAAAGCACAGAATACTATGAGAACACAGGGCAAGTCCAAGATGCACAAAGACTAATCTGGGGAGGGAAGATATCAGGGAAACATTCCCAGAGGGGAGGTCTGAATGGAATCCTGAAGGACAGGAAGGAATCAGCCAGGCAAGGAGGAAAAGGGTGTGTGGTGGGGTGAGGATGGGGAGAGGTATCAGCCTCAAGTAAAAGGAATAGAAAGTTCAAAGGGCACAGAAGTCAGAGAGAAATAGATGGTTGATTCTGAGGAGTTCCAGGCAGTTAAGTGGCTGGACATGATTGAATGAAGACTCTAAGATTGTAAGTTGAGGACTGAAAGACGAGGATAAAAGAGGTGGGAAGAGGTGGGAAGAGGCAGACTCAGAAGAGACCCTTATGTTATGTTTACATGTGTGCATTTTTGCCAAACATAATGTGGGGCCTTAGAAGAATTTTAAATAGGGGAATAAAGTGATCAGCTTTGCATTTTAGAAAGATAACTATTCAGTAGTGGAGAAGACAAATGGGAAGGAGAAAGACTAATGAGTTTGTAAGAACACTTGGAAATATGGAGGACTTAAAAACAGGAAGTTGGGAATAAACAAAAAATCAATTTGAGAAGTAGTTAGGAGGTAGAATCAACAGAAATTGATTAACTGGTTTGGATTATGAGGGAGTTTCCAAGTTTCTGGCTCAGAAACACAGCAGACAGTAATGACCCACATTGAGATGGGGTAGAGGCAAGTTTGCAAGAGAAGAAAAGAGTGAATTCATCTGGGACATATGGAGGCTGGGATGCATACAGGGCAGCCACACAGATATATTCATGAGGAACTCAGGTTAGAGGTCTGAACTGGGGATTTGTTGACCTTTAGCATATATATGGTATTTGGTGCCCAGGGAGTCAAAAATAAAGTTAAGGATGGACCTCTGTGGAAGGCTGTCATTAAGGGATAGGCAAGACAAAGAAGAACCTGTGAAAGAGTGACCAGAGATGGAAGTAGAAAAGGCAGAACTGGTGTCATATAAACAAAAAGAGGAAAGAACCAAGAAGAATAGTATATTCAAAAGCGTCATACCCAGCAGTCAAGTGAGAGAAAAATGAATTTTGGTACCTTGGAAACCTGTGGGGGCCCTGGCTAAGGGTCTTCAATAGTCAGTAATTGGCATTTTTTAGGATTAACCACTCATATTTCCTCTGGACTGAGAGTAAATAGAATGGTGATACATTCAGAGAATGGCATTCAAGAAACCAGGAAAAGCAGACTTAGAAAGGTAAGCTATGGACAACTTGTTAATTCCTCCTTCAACAGTGCTATCCAACAGAATTTTGTGCTGATGGAAGTGTTTTACACCTACACTGTTCAATATACGTGGTGACTGAGCACTTGAAATGTGGCCAGCATGACTGAGGACCTGAATTTTAAACTTAATTGGAATTAAATGTGGCTAGTGGACACTAAATTGGACAGCACAGAATTCTAGACAGTCTCATTCTTTCTCTGGTTTAGAAAACAAAAAGGAGAAGGGCACCTGGGTGGCTCAGTCAGTTAAGTGTCTGACTCTTGATTATGGCTCAGGTCACGATCTCATGGTCTGTCAGATCGAGCCTCACATTGGTCTCTGTGCCGACAGTGAGGAGCCTGCTTGGGACTCTCTTTCTCCCTCTTTCTCTGCCCCTCCCCTATGCACATGCTCACTTGCTCTCGCTCTCTCTCTCTCTCAAAATAAATAGATAAATTAAAAAAAAAAAACAAAAAGGAGGAATAGCATACAACTCTAGCAATTTCCTCATCTGTCCATTTTAAAAAGGAGGGAAGATATCAGCTCATTTGTGAGTGTTCTTAATAATAAATATGATACTCAAATGACAGTGAGGTTAAATGGCAAATATCCTAAGTACTCATTATGTACTGCCCTCCATTAAACATCAACTCTTTTAGAACTGTCACCACCAGCACCAAGATTGAATTAATACTATGTATATATACACAATGTGTAGTATAATATTATTTGAAAGGGGAATGTGATAAAGACATGTATCATAAACCTTATGGCAACCACCACAAATGCTTTAAAGAGATATAATTAATAAGCCATTAGTAAATACAAAACGGGATAAAAAGTTCAATCAAAAAGCAATTAGGTGTACAACTGAAACTAACACTGCATGTTAACTACACTGGAATTAAAAAAAAAAGCAATTAGGAGTAAAAAAAAAATTGGGCAAAAAAGGGTGGGGGGGCAGAAAAGAGATAACATCTAGCAAAATGGTAGATTTAAAGTCAACCACAGCAATAGTTACATTAAATGTAAATGATGAAAATATCTCAACAAAAATTTAGGATCAGTAGAGTGGATATAAAAGACTTACCTATATACTATGTACAAGAAATTTATTTTAAATACAAACACATAGATTCAAAGTAAAAAGAAAAAGATATGACATCCAAATACATGATTAATTAATACTAGAACAAGGAATATCACCTGGGATTAAGAGGGACATTACATAATTAAGGAGTTAATTCATCGGGGAGCTATAACAATCCTAAATGTGACTGCACCAAACATCAGTGCTTCAAAACACATGAAGCAGAAACCACTAGAGCTGAAAGAATAAATATATTCATGATTATTTGGAAAATTCAAAACTCCTTTCTCACTAATTTGTAGAACCAGTAAGCAAAAAAAATCAGTAAGGATATAGAGGAGCTTAATAACAATATCAACCACACTGACCTAAGTGATATCCATAAAATATTCTACCCCAACAGTAGTGGAATATACATTCTTTTCAAGAGCACGTGGGACATTCACCAAGACAGAATATATTCTTGGACTTAATACAATCCTTGACCAATTTAGAATATTAGAATAATTGAAATTATACAAAGAGTATCCTGTGACTATAAAAAATTAAATTAGGTATCAGTAACAGAAAGATACGTGGACAATCCCCATGTATTTGCAAATTTAATGACATACCTCTAAAACAAAGGTCAGAAAGGAAGCCTCCTTCAGAACAAAAACATCAGAAAATATTTTTAAATAAATGAAAATACAGTGTACAAAAGTTTACTGGGTGCAGTTAAAACAATATCTAGAGGGAAATTTGCAGCATTATATGCTTATGTTGGAAAAGAAGAAAGGTCCCAATTCAGTGATCTAACCTACTGTCTTGAGAAAAGAGAGCACATTATACCAAAAGTAGAAGAAAGGAAGGAATAAAAAATGAGACCAAAATCAATATTGAAATGATGAAAGATTAGTAATGAAATAGAAAAGGTAAAGAAAAAAATCATGAAACCAAAACTAGAGTTTTGAAAACATCAATAAAATTGACAAACTTCCAGGTAGATTAATCAAGGGAAAAAAAAGAGAGAACACAGGAATTATTAATAATGGGATTAAAGAAGGGGCCATCAATATAGATCCTATAGATATTAAAAAGAGAATATTATGAATTTATGCCAATAAATTTGGTCAATTGGAAGAAATGGAGTAAATTCACTGAAAGACACAAATTTCCAAAGCTTACTCAAGAAAAAACAGATAACCTTAATATCTCTGTATCTACTAGAGAAGTTGAATTTGTAGTTAAAAACCTTCACACAAGGAAAACTCAAACCCATATGGCGTTATTGCCAATTCTACCAAAAACTTCAAGAAAAAATAATAACACTTCTACACAAACTCTTCCAAAAAACATAGGGAAGGGAATACTTCTAAATCTATTTTTCGAGGCCAGCATTATGCTGACATCAAAACCAGACAAAGACATTACAAGAAAAGCACAGACCAATATCCCTCATTAACATAACTGCAAAAATTTCCAGCAAAATATTAACAAATCAAATCCAACAATATGTAAGAAGGATAACACACCATGATCAACTATAGTTTACTCTAGGAATGCAAGACTGATTCAACATTCAAAGATCAACCAATGTAATGGACTACAATCAAGAGACTACAGGAGAAAATCCCCACGGTGTCAATAGGTAAAGAAAAGACGTTTGACAAAGTTCAAAATATTTATGATAAAAACTCTGAGAAAATAAGAATAGAAGGAGACCTCCTTAACCTGATAAAGAATATCTGTGCAAAACCCACAGCTAACATCATATGTAATGGAAAAAAATGAATGCTTTCTCCCTAAGATTGGAACGGGGCAAGAATGTTCACTCTCTTCATCCCTATTCATTTATCACACTGGAGATCCTAGCCAGTGCAAAAAGACTGATTTCAAGACTATAAAAGTATATTAATCAAAGTAATGTGGGTATTGTCAAAAAAGCAGTCACATTAAAAGAACACAATACATAATCCGGAAAAAGACCCACACACACATAGTCAACCGATTTTCTTTTTTTTTTTTTTTTTTAAATTTTTTTTTTTTCAACGTTTATTCATTTTTGGGACAGAGAGAGACAGAGCATGAACGGGGGAGGGGCAGAGAGAGAGGGAGACAAAGAATTGGAAACAGGCTCCAGGCTCTGAGCCATCAGCCCAGAGCCTGACGCGGGGCTCGAACTCACGGACCGCGAGATCGTGACCTGGCCGAAGTCGGACGCTTAACCAACTGCGCCACCCAGGCGCCCCAGTCAACCGATTTTCGACAAAGTTAACAAAAGAATTCAATGAACAAAGTTCAACAAATAGTGCTGGACCACCACTCATCCATATGCAAAACATGAACCTCATACCATATTCAAAAATTAACTCAAAACAGATCATTTAGGTCCTACTTGAAAAAGCTAATACTGTAAAATGTCTAGAAAAAAAACAAAGGAGTAAATCTTTGTGACCATGAGTTGGGCAAAGATTTTTTTTAGAACCACAGCAGAAAAAACTGACAGATTGGATCTCATCAAAATTTTAAATTTCTTCTCCTTTAAAGGCTGTTGAGAAAATGAAAAGACAAGCCACAGACTGAAAGAAGATATTTTCACAACACAGCTGGTAAAGGACTGATAACCAGTATATATAAGCAACACTCAAAACTCAATAAGAAAACAAAAAGGGGCACCTGGGTGACTGAGTCAGTTAAACATCTGACTCTTAATATGAGCTTATGTTGTGATCTCCTGGCCATGGGCTCTAGCCCCACACTGGGGTCAGCACTGAGCATGGGGCCTGCTTGGGATTCTCTCTCTCCCTCTGCTCCTCTGCCACTTATGCACATGTGTTCTCTCGTTCTCTCTCTCTCTCTCTCTCTCTCTCTCTCAAAAATAAATGACTAACTTAAAAAAAATAAGAAAACAAAGAGCCCGATTAAAAATGTGCAAAAGATTTGAATACACACTAAAGTAGAGATGTAGATGGCCGAAAAACACATGAAAAGATGCTCAATGGCATTATTCGTCAGGGAAATGCAAAATTAAATCCACAATGAGGCATCACGACACATCTGTAAGAATAGCTTAAATTTTTAAAAAACCACTAATATGAAGTGCTAATGAGAATACAGAGCAACTGGAATTTTCATACATGCCTGGTGGCCTTGCAAAACAGTACTTTGAAAAACATCTTGGCAGTTTCTTACGAGGTCAAAAGCATATGCTTAATATTCAACCCAAAAAACTTACACATAGATAATTACCCAAGAGAAATCATGACTATGTCCACACAAAAACCTGCATTTTAAATGTTTATGGCAGCTTTATTCATAAGTACCTCCAAATTGGAAACAATCCAAATGTCTATCAACAGGTGAATGGATAAACAATGTGGCACATCCATGCAGTGAAGTAGTACTCAGCAATGAAAAGGAACAAACTATTGATACCTAAAACTGTATGGATGACTCTTTCCGTCATGCCAAGTAGAAGAAGCCAGACACAAAAGGCTATATACTGTATGATTCTATTTATGTAACATTCTGGAAAAGGCAAAACTATAGGCACAGAAATTAAATCAGTGGTTGCCAAGGGCTGGGAGTATAGGAAGGGGATTGACTATAAGAGGGCACAAGGCAATTTTGGGGGTGATGGGAATATTCTATGTCTTGATTGACAAACTATATTAGTTTGTCAAAATTTAGAGTACTGTAAACAAAAAAGGGTGACAGTTATTACATGTAAAGTATATCTCAATAATTCTGAGAAAAAAAAAAGCTCTTTCAAGTTGTGCCACTTTGCAGTCAACTCTCACCCTCTCATACACACTGTCCTGTCTCCTGGCAACCACTGATCTGCTTTCTGTCACTATAGATCACTTTTGCCTCGCATTCTTGGGCTTCACCCGTGTTACCCCATTTCTCAGCAAATACTACTTATGCTACGATAAGTACTAATTTCACTGTGCGGATGTGCCACAATCCATTTATCCATTCAAATGTTGACAGACACTTGGGTTGCTTCCAATTTGGGGATATAAATAAGGCTGCTTTGAACAGAAGTCTTTGGGTAGACATACATATTTTTTTTCTCTTATACAAATTCTGAGATTTGGATTTTCTAAAAATTTAATATACATACTAATTCTGGGAAGAAAGTAATCTCATCCTGTAGATGAGAAAACCAAAGCCTAGGGGAAATAACCAAGATACTGTAACATATATGGAAGCCACTCACAGGGATGCTACAGATTCTAAGTCAGTGAGACAGACAGGCACTCTAAAGAGTAAGCAGCAAAATATGACAGCTATAGGTTCTGAGCACCTCCATTGCCCCTGACGTCCAAACACACTTTGAGTATGCTGGGGAGCAGGTAAGAGAGGATGGCTTTGGGACCTCTATCTCAAGGCTGCCGGAAGTTGAATCTAAAGTATGAATTCAGGCTCTTAAATAGTAAACTCCTGGTTACAAGAGAAATACTTTGATCTGTAATGGCTCCTGACTCAACAAAGATCAATGAACTTTAACTACACGGTTATTTCCTCATGTCGGAAAAACCAACTGGCCAAGTTTTCATTTGCAAGAGGAAAACCTGAAGGATCACCTACTCATGTCCCAGAGCCAAGCCTCCCCAACATTTTTACCTCCACCTTGCCCACCTTCTTTCCTTCAAAACTCTGTCCCTCCCACCTCTTCATTTAGAGCTCTTCTGAGTAAAGCTAGACTTTGCATCTATGTATACCAGCATTTCCAGGCGGGCCTTGACGATGAATTATACACATATAACGTGTAGACAAAATGCCAGGTGGTCGGCACACAAGTAGGAACACACCTGCTTGGGTGTTAGCAGTGTACCTGGATCGGCTTAGACTAGACTGTTTAGTACACCACGCTCCTCCCCAGTCAGAACCACTATAAATTCCCCTGCCCAGGGTTTCAGTAGGAAGGACTTGCCCTTCACCTTGAGAAGGAGTTTCTACTGCCTCCTCCTTTCCCTTCTTTCTGGAAAGAGCATCTATTCCATTACTACCTCCCCAGTGTGGACTACTTTTCCCCAGCTACATTAGGGAGTGAGCAGCAATCACACTAATTTATGGGGTAAAAAAATTTCCGACAAAGACGTTCTACTCACTAATGGACATCCAATGACTAAAACATAAGAGAAGCCCAATAGGATGGTTTGAAAGGCCAAGTCTAATCCCATCTTAGAAGCTAATCAGAGACTGGTTCTACAGGCTGCCCTATATGAAAGCCTTCTACTCCTTCCACCCTTGGGAGAACCACTTCAGACTACTTCCCCTCAGATGTCCCCTCTACCTTCCTAAGATCTACTATGAAAGAGCTGCCTGCAAAGACCTCCCAGACATTAACAGTTTGGGGGCGCTGATAATTAGTGGTTGATATACTGATTTTGATTTGATTTGTGGGGAGAGGCAAGGGATTGTGGAAGGCTGTGCCCATGCCTCCCCTTGCTGGCGTCTCCATGTTCACTATCACCACACAGAAAGCGTTTATTTTCCTGGGACAAATCCTTTCTCCCAGGCCCCAGTTTCCTTAGCTGTAAAACAAAAGAGTTCAGTATTAGTGGCTCTCAACTCTTATCACCATCACCACATGGTGTCAGACAGGCTGACATCCATAATTCCCCCACTCCTCACCAACTGCATGGTGACCCTCCTTAGCCCATGCCAACAACATCTCTTGCCTGGATTGGGGCAATTGCCTCCTAGCTGGTCTCTGCTTCCACTTAACCTCCTAGAATCGATTCTTCACATAGGGATCACCAGGGCCCTATACAATCTGCACTCACCCCACTTCTCTGACCTCAGTTCCTCCTTCCCTTATGTTTCACTCCCTCCACTCCACCCAGCCTGTCCTCCTTGCTGTCCCTCAAACATGCCTGGGACAGCCTCACATCAGGACTTTGGCACTTGCCATTCCCTCTGTCTGGGAAGTCCTGTCCCAGGGGGCTACACAGCTCACTCCCTCAGCTCCTTCAGGTATTTGCTCAAAGGTCACCTTCTCAGCAAGGTCTTCCCTGGACACCCTAGTCCAAATCAGAACTGTTATGCCAGCTGCCCAATATTCCCTACACCCGTTCCCTACCGTATTTCACTCCTTAGCACTTATCACCACCCAAGATTCTTTCCTTAATCTTACCACCTGCTTCCCCAACATGACTATAAACTCCATGAAAGTCAGGATGTGTAAGGTTTTGTTCACTACTGAATCTCTAGTGCCTCGCCCATAAGAACTCAATAAATAAATACTGAGTGAACAAATGCCACGTGCTCCATCCACCTAATACTCCTTTTCTCTCCTACTCACTAAAATATAGAATAATGCATGTGAGGCTATTAAAGGACTCATCTATAATTTACTTTATTAAAAAATGACTTGCAAATTTTCATGATTGTTATGAACTGGCTGAGAGAGCCAACTGCATCACCAGGCTGCGGTTGAGAACCATCAGGTAGATTACCCCGGGGCCTTTCCACTCTGAGCCAGCATTCTCAGTGAGCAAGCCCAGGTCAGGGACACAGTGTTACGGTAAGAAGTCCACACATCCCTATGAGCAGGAGGCACTGCTTGAATACTGGCAAGTGTCTCACGCTTACATGTATTCCTGTTTCCCAAACAGTGCGCATATACTGTTGGGATTCACAAACACAAATCGATACTGAATTCACAGCAGCACTTAGTAGTTACATGCTTTATCAGCCAATGGTAGAAGCCTAACTACTAAGTAGGCAAAGTTCCACAAAGTTTTTTAAAACATTAAAAAAAAAAAAAAAAGACCTTATACTTGGCAGGACTGGGAAGCAAGGCTTGACCACATGGCTGCAATCCAAATTAAGTATCTTTATCCTTCCCTTCCACTCCCCACCCCGCCTTTTTTTTTCTTTACATATGCTATTTTCATGGAACACTATGATTCTCTATTTGCAAAAAAAACTTTTTGGAGGGAGAAGTAGTCCCTGGGCTGAGACTGAACATCTCAAAGCTGGCGAGAGGCAGTTAAGCACAGTAAAGCCTGGGAGGGAAAATGTGACTATTCATCTTGTTCAGATGTAGGTCATATTCCCATGCTTGTCAATTTCTTCCAGTTGGATTTGCAACTCCTACATTAGCAATACTACTTTAGGCAATGAACAAAAAGAAAGTTACAACTAAAGCTTTAGAGGGATGCCTGGGTGGCTCAGTCTCTTGAGCTTCTGACTCTTGATTTTGGCTCAGGTCATGATCCCAAGGTCATGGGATGGAGCCCAGAGATGAGCCCCCTGTCACGCTCCAGGCTGAGCATGGAGCCTCCTTGAGAGTCTTTGTCTCTCCCTCTTCCCCTCTCCCCTGCTCGCATGCTCTAAGAAAATCTTTAAAGAAATCATTATTTTCTAATCTGTATTGCTTTAAAATGCTCTGAATTTTTAAAAATTTATTTAGTTTCGAGAGAGAGCAAGACAGTGTGAGTGGGGGAGAGGCAGAGAGAGAGAGACAGAGGATCCCAAGCAGGCTCCATGCTGCTAGCACAGAGCCCAGTGTGGGCCTCGAACTCACAAAACCATGAGATCACGCCCCTAAAATGCTCTAAAATTTAATTCCATGATTATCATGGAATTTTTCAAGATTCTCTATAGATGGCAAATTACACTTAAGAACTTTTTGTAAAAAGCACACAAGAATACTTTCCTCTATAAAAATTAAGTTTATTATCTTGGATGTCATCCATTAGAAGCACAAAAGGAAGTTGATGGGAATTTCAACTGTGCCTCAATGACAGGATTTTTTAGGTATCCTCCCCCCAAAAGATTAAGTTTGCAAGTTTCCTAAAGTGGTTCCCTAAATTTTTAAAACTGCCATTTTTATCTTCCATCTCTCTTTCCCCTTTTATTTCTACTCTCTGAAAGCGTTGTGAGAAATATAATTTCTAGTTTAAAAAAACTCAAATTACTTTTATTTTGAGAATGTTATGCAAGCCCTGGTGACTAAGTTAGGCTAGGTTGGGAGAAATAAGGTTGGTTATCTCTGTTTTAGACCACAGCTTCTCAAGTTAAAATTCTTAAGGGTTTCCTTAGACAATACAGGGTCTGCCTGAGCTGAATAAGAATCATAAACACCAGAGTAAAGTGGAGTTATGTCTGGGGAATTATTTAATCAGAGTACTTTTAATTTCAAAAACTGACCAAGATCAGCTAGCAAAGACCTCACGGGGAAGAAAATGGCCACAATGTGGGGCGTCTGGGTGGCTCAGTTGGTTAAGCGTCCAACTTTGGCTCAGGCCATGATCTTGCGGTTTGTGGGCCTGAGCCCTGTGTCGGGCTCTGTGCTGAGAGCTCAGAGCCCGGAGCCTGCTTCGCATTCTGTGTCTCCCTCTCTCTCTGCCCCTCCCCCACTCATGCTCTGTCTCTCTCTGTCTCAAAAATAAACATTTAAAAAAAAATTTTTTTTTAAGAAAATGGCCACAATGTGTCACAACAAATTGCACTTTCCTCCCTTCTCTTCCAAATGACAAGCATCAAAAGTGGTCACCTGTACTTACCATGGTACTTGGCATTCAAAAGTTACCTGCATTTCCTGGAAGCACGGTGCGGATGGAAGACTACCTATGAATATATGCATTAAACGGCCAAAAGTAAAATGAGCATTGGCATATTGGAGAAATTTTTAGAACCACATTAAATCTGAAACATCGGAATTTTCCAAAGATTTTCTTATTTGCCTCATTAACATACTTATGAACTGGAAAGCTTGCAAAGAAAGCCACTGGATCTCCTCCAAGTTTCCTCACTTAACTAGTAGGCAAAAAGTTACTTACTACTTTGGCAAAGGCTCACAGAGCAGAGACTCCCTGCTAGACTACAATCCCACAATGTCCCCGCATCCCGCCTGGCTTAGGAAAGCAGCATAGGATGGAGGCCTTCACAGTGGGGAGCCGAGAGAAGCATGGAATGCTGGTGAGCACCTTCAGACCATCTCCTCTAAACCCTTCCGTTTAAAAATGAGGAAACTGAGGGGCGCCTGGGTGGCTCAGTCGGTTACGCGTCCGACTTCGGCTCAGGTCACGATCTCACGTCGGTGAGTTTGAGCCCCGCGTCGGGCTCTGGGCTGATGGCTCGGAGCCTGGAGCCTGCTTCCGATTCTGTGTCTCCCTCTCTCTCTGCCCCTCCCCCGTTCATGCTCTGTCTCTCTCTGTCTCAAAAATAAATAAACGTTAAAAAAAAATTTAAGGGGCGCCTGGGTGGCGCAGTCGGTTAAGCGTCCGACTTCAGCCAGGTCACGATCTCGCGGTCCGTGAGTTCGAGCTCCGCGTCAGGCTCTGGGCTGATGGCTCGGAGCCTGGAGCCTGTTTCCGATTCTGTGTCTCCCTCTCTCTCTCTGCCCCTCCCCCATTCATGCTCTGTCTCTCTCTGTCCCAAAAATAAATAAACGTTGAAAAAAAAAATTAAAAAAAAAAATTTAAAAAAAAAATGAGGAAACTGAGGCCCAGGACAATTATTCCAAGTTTCATATACCTTTATGGCCAGAACCACAACAAGAACCCAGGGCTTCTGGTTCCCACAACTAGGGCTTCCTTTTAGACAGCTACTCCAAATGTAGAGTTGGCTTCTGCAAGTAAATTGGACTTATGGAATACTGACTTCGTGATCAGCCCTTAACTGATCATCTGGCACGTTCTGATTTAAGGGTGTGCACCCAAATCCGAAAGCATCTCTCACTGCTGCAAATATTCAGTGGTGGCGATTGACATCTCATTTTATCCTTTCATTCTGTCCTTTTTCTTTTCCCTACACAATAAATCACAGTACCCCAAAGTGTTAATAATGTACAAGAAGTGGGGCAAGGAACAGGGGAAAGTAATGACCAACTTTAACAAAGAGATATTTAGAGGCACCTGGTCATGATCTCCCAGTTTATGGGATTGAGCCCCACATAGGGCTCTGTGCTGACAGCATGGAGCCTGCTTGGGATTCTCCCTCTCTCTGCCCCTCCCCTACTCTCTCTCGCTCTCTCTCAAAATAAATAGATGTTTAAAAAAATTATCTTCCTTTAAAAAGAAAAAAAGAGAGAGATTTAAGTAATTTAAATAGCCTGAAATAATTCTCACACTCAAAACTGTATTTTGGAAACTCACAGCTCTTCTCTTTAATACACCTGGTAATCATCCTGAGAAAGTCTTACTCAGAAGAAGGTGGCTTCTGTGTCCTCTAGATACAGCCTTTACCACCAACCCTCTGTGACTCAATCATTTGCATGTTATCGCTTTCCCATTGCCTGACTTTCCTCACTCCCTACACCCTAAGACCTTTAGCCCAGCTGCTCTGGCTCTCACCTGTGCTTTCTCGTCTTTAAGTTTCTCTTTTCTTAACTATTTTCAACTGTACTGTTTGGCTCATCTTCCTCAATGCATTTTTCATTTCATAAATTTGAGCTGCAAAGTGGCACTAAACCCCAAAATATATCTGAAGAATTATTAGGGTAAACTGAAATCACCAAGTAATCTCTCTTACCTTCTTGGGCAGCCACTCAATTTTTAGTATCTCCTCAGGGCATATACTTCTGGTAACTGGCTGTCCTTTTACTTGAAGACAATATTAAAAAAAAAAAGTTCATTTGTTTGTTTTTGAGAGAGAGAGAGAGAGACAGACAGACAGAAAGGGAGAATCCCAAGCAGGCTCCATGCTGTCAGTGCAGAGTCCAACACAGGGCTCAATGTTATGAACCGTGAGATCATGACCTGAGCCAAAATCAAGAGTCAGATTCTCAACCGACTCAACCACCCAGGTGCCCCCTGAAGACACTATTTTAACATGCCAAGGCCTAAAAGTTCAGAATGTCCATGCTGAAAAAATTTTAGACATCATATAGTTTATCCCAAACCCCTCATCTTATAATAAATTGAGGCTAAGAGAGGGAAGGTTTTGGTCTAAGACCCTTCCCGGATGATTTCTCATCTTGCAACATGTTAACATGTTGTCTTCTTTCCAATTACAGTATAGTCTACTTGTTACCACCTGAATTACTTACTCCTTTACCAACTCTTTCAAAAGGAAAGATAGTAATTAATGCCTTCAGGTGGTGATCTACCCCCACAGGGTATCTTTAGGGAACAGGGTTTTTACTATTATTATTCTTATTCTTCTTATTATTATTTCAAGCTCTAAAGTGTACATGCATTACTAACTACATGTTTATGTAGTACATAAATAACTACATTATTAACTACTAATAATAAGTAAGGGCCTTCCATAAATCTACATATTAGTGAAAAAAACTCTGGAGATAATAAAGTGACCTAGTTAGGATTTGGGGTCTTAAGCCCAGTCTGCTACTAATTAGCTATGATCCTTTGAGTGAGTCACTTCAGGTCTCTTTTTTTCATATGGATGTCCATCTTGAAGATGGACAAGATCTGTGATTCTCAACTTTCCCTGGAGTCCTTCAAGTTCTGAGATGAGATCCAAAGATCTAAAGGAAATCACAGGTTTGCTTCCTCCTGACACAGCTGCACAGCTAAAATATTGAGTATGTTTGCAAGTCACTAGGTATTTCATGCCGACCAGAAGCTCTCATTGGCATGTATACACATCTCAGCTAAAAATGACAAAATCAATTACTTTTGAAGAAAAAATGTAAACACACACACACACACATTTGGCCCACTGAGGAAATAATAAAAAGAATGAAGCTTTCAAAAGCACAAAGATGGGAGTAGAGGGCAGAGAAAATAAGTTTTGCACAGAGAAAGAAAAAGTGATTCACATAAATATGAAATTAGATTTCACTCAAGTACCAAGGAATTTCTGTCCTTCCTGTATTCATCCGCTGATCCTGAAAATGCCCAGATGTAAAGCACTCTGTCAAATCTCAGTTCTTGAAAAGAGCACTTGATCAAACACAGAATAGGCACTTAAGAGTTGGATTATAAAGTATTTTCCTTTACATTCATACCAAGTCTCCAACAAGATTCTCTTGCACAGAGAATTTAAAGAGAAGTCCTTCAAGGAGTTTAAATGTCTTGGTACAAAACACAGTAGTTCATTCAGCCGTGTTCAACCAATACACTTAAAAGGGCATTAGCAGGGATTATGTTCCATCTCCAATCTACAGGGACTGAAATCTGAAGGCACTGCCAACTGCTGCCTCACCGTCTCACTGTGCTTAACTAGCAGAGAGGAAATCTGTGTGCCACCAAAGGGCCCTGGGCCGAGGCACAGGAGATGTGAATTCTAATCCAGCTGGCCCCAGGAGCAATTCCCTGCACAGAGCACAGTGCTTTGCCTGTAACTGATGCTCCGAAATGTCAACTAAGTGGAAATGCAAAACCCCCCACCAAGTGCCAATGAATATTATCCAGAGAACTTAAAGATGCCTCCAAGAAACTGAAATCCAGTTAGGTAAAATATAGGAACTTTGGTGTAAGGAAAAGAACTAACGTGTCTCGACCATTAAAATAAATCAAAGGATTTACAGTAGTTACCTCACAAAAGCTTTGTGGAGTAAGTTAAACATTTCCATTTGATAATACAGAAAACCAGGCTCAAAGAAAGCAGTTTATTCACCATCCACAATTAGTAAGAGGAAAAGCCCAGATTTCCAACCCAGGTCTGCAAAGCCCACAGTTTGCAGTATGCAACGCCTACACATCAAGGCAGCCCAGGATGAGTTAGAAATTTGGGTCTAAGTTTCACTTCTTGTCTCTAAGTTGTTTTATACCACTAGACAGAACACTTGTTCTGCAATTTTCCCACCGCACCATGGGACGTAGGGGGGCGGGGCGGTGACCTAGATCAGTAGTTTGTTTTGTTTTGTAAGGCGGTCATCAGAATCCTTTGGGGCCAGGACTTTTTTCTAATATAGGCATACGCCTTTCTTGTTCTTTGAAACTATGCGGGACTGGTACGCTTCAGTAATAACTGGAAATGCATTACACCCCGCAAACGGAACGGAGCAGAAAAGTTGTGCGGGCCCCAATCCCCCTCCCATTAACTTGAGGCTGAGCACCTGACCCTGCAGGATTCGTGTTTCCTTTTAGCTTAGAGCTGTGTGCCGGCCCCGGGGCTCCCGGTCTGAGAGCAATGTATAGTATGTGTGTCCTGCATTACCTGAGCGGCCTGCAGGGGCTGGTCTGTAGAGAGAGGCCCGTGCCTTTGAGGGGCTTAACGCTCACCGTGTAAAATACCGAGCTCAAACAGCCGGCGGCTCTGATATGCCCTGCTCCGGAGGGGCGGCAGTGGAACCACTTCCTGGTCAGCGTCTCCCGCCCTTCGTCCACACCCCTACTGCTGCATTTCCCCCGCTGCACTGACTTGCCCGGCGGCAGGAGGGTCTGTCAGGCTCCCGGGCGGACGCCCAGCCCGTCACCAAGCGGCCGGGGGAGGGGTCCGATCAGAGATTTAAAACAACGCTCTGGAACTCCAACTCCCCGCCCCCCCCCTGCGGGGCATCTCCTGCGGCTGCCGGGAAGAGGCCCCGGGCCCGTTCCAGTCCCGTCCGGGCCACTGTCCCTCCAGTGACCCAGGTGCGCCGCGCCCGCCCGAAACCCCGTCTGACGCCGCCCGGCACCTGTCGCGCCCGCAGCGGCAAACCCTGCGCTCACCTCGTCCCGGGGGCCTACGGCCCGTCCCCGCGCCTCTGGGCCCAGCTCCCGCCGCCGTCTCCGCCAGGCCCACAGCCGCGGCCGCCGCCCACTTTCGGTTTCCCCGCACGGCCAGAGCCGCAGCCACGGCTCGGGATTCACCTCAAGCCCCCGCCCCGCCCCGCCCCGCTCTGCCCCGCCCCGCTCCGCCCCGCCCCGAAGGCAGCCCGGCCTCGGCTCTGCGCACGCGCGGGCTCTCCGGCCGCGTCGGCCCACGCCGGCGTCCGCGCGTGGGGAGGGAAACCGACGCCGCCTAGCGGTTTCTGCGCGTGCCCACGCACGGGCCGACGGCGGAAGACGACTGCGGGGCGGGTTCAGGCGCGCCTCCCCGTGGACAACGCAAGTACCCGCGGGCTGGCCCGGCCGGGACCCGGCACTTCACACCCAGCAGGACCTCACCAGCAGTTAACGCGCTCTTGCATGCTTGCTTCACGCCCAAGTCAGACGTTTCAGTCAACTCTTGCTCATTCTTTTGGTTAACAGGAACAGTTACTTTTAACCCTCCCAGACGTCCACCTGGTCCGCTCATTTCCTTTAGGTTTTTCCGAAGCGTCACCTTTTCGAAGAAGGTGCTACTTTAAAAAATGGCAATCTGCTTCCCGGAGTTTTTCACTTCTCAGCTTTCTCTCTCTTGAGCGCACTGTATGTATTTTACTTATCATGTCCTCGAATTAAGCTCTGTGAGCACAGGATCTTTGTCATGCTCCCTAACCTATTCCTGGAGCCTAGGATTGTGCCTGGCACATAAGGGTTAAATAAATATTTGTCGAATTCATTCCTTCATTCATTATAAAATTATTGAACATCTAATATTCATTCACTTATTTCTTGTGCACATTAATTCTACCAACATATATTGGGCGTGTCGGTTTGTATTCCTTAAACCAACATTGAACACTTCTCTGCACTTATTGCTTATTCTACAAGCATTTGCTGAGGTCTGCTGTTTTTTCGAGCAGCATATATTTTTACAGCTCTATTGAGGCATACTGTAAACGGCACATTTAGAATGTACAATTTGATGTTTTCACATATGTATACAGCTGTGAAACCATCACTGCCATAAACATAACAGCACACCATCACCTCCAAAAAGTTTTCCCTGGGTCACTTTTATAATCCTCATCTCTTGTGCCTCTCTGTCCCTTGCCCCTTCAACTGCTGATCTGCTCTCTGTCACTATGGATTAGTTTGCTTTTTCTAGAGTTTTATATAAATGGAATCATACAATATGTGCTGTCTTTTTTGGTGAGGGTCAGGAGGGAGGTCCAGTTTTTTTCACTCAATGTAAACACGTTGAGATTCATCCATGTTGTTTTGTGTACCAGTAGTTCGTATCTTTCTATTGCTGAGTAGTATCCCATTGTATGGGGGTACAAAACCTACCATATGACCCAGCAATTCCATTTACCCAAAGTTTGCCCAAGAGAAATGAGAGCATATGTCTACACAAAGACCTAGACAAGAATATTCATTGCAGCCTTGTTTACAATAGCCAAAAATAGAAAAAAACCAATACCCACTGGTAGTTGAATGGGCAATCAACTAGTACATATTGAACACCTGCTGTTACATAACAAACTTTCATGGAACGCCTACTCTGCTAAGGCACAAGCCTATGCTTGAGGAGCATTTTAAAAATTATTTCTTATTTATTTCCTTACTTATTTAATAAACTGCACATCCAACATGGAGCTCAAACTTATGACCCTGAGATCAAGAGTCACGTGCTCTACCAACTGAGCCAGCCAGGCAAGCACCCTTGAGGGTCTTTTGATTCAGTGAAAAGAGATAGCAAGCAATGAAAAGGTTGGCTGGAAGTAAATCACAGAAGGCCCTATAGCCCATGCACAGAAGTTTGGGCTTTTCCCCAAAGGCAATGGGGAACTGTTCAAAATCTCCTTTGAATGCTGTTCTCTTTTATACTCCCACATCTAGTCCCTAACTAAATCTGCCCAAATGTCTCTCCCCGACACTTCTCTTCATCCCTGCTACTGTATTTCAGTCTATTTAGGATCTCTCTCCCTTGCAATCTGCTCCAAACACTGCAGTGGGTTTAATAGACCTAAAATATAGCCAGACCCAGTTTGGACTCTGCAGTGCTCATGACATCTTCTGACTCCACATTTATGATAGGAAAGACGTAAAAAGCAGCTCCCAGTGGAAAGAGTGCCAGTGGAGAAGAAAATTAGGAAAAACTCCAGAGTCCAACATGCAAAGTAAATCATAAAAGCAATGTATGTTGATCTCAAGTCTGAGATTCTTCATCCTTTCAAAGGGATTCTGTGGACTGTACTGTATAGAAAGACAAATGACGTTCTGCAGCTAGTTTTTTAAAAAACTGATTTTGGGGGGCACCTGGGTGGCTCAGTCGGTTAAGCATCTGACTTAGGCTCAGGTCATGATCTCACGGTTCATGGATTCCAGTCCCCTGTCAGGCTCTGTGCTGACAGCTCAGAGCCTGGAGCCTGCTTCAGATTCTGTGTCTCCCTCTCTCTCTGCCCTTCCCCCATTCATGCTCTGTCTCTGTCTCTCTCTTTCTCTCTCTAAAAAAAAAATTAAAAAAAATTTTTAAATCAGATTTTTGATGAATAGTTTACATATAATAATAATACGTATTTTAAATGTATGGTTTGGTAAATTTTGACAAATGTATTCAATCGTGTGTCCACCACCACAATCAAGATCTAGAACTAATTCATCATTTCAGAAATTTCCCCTGTGCCTCTTTAGAGTTAATTTCTTCCCTACCACCAGCCCCTGGCAGGCATTGATCTGTTTTCTGTTACTAGAGCTTTGCCTTCTCTAGAATGTCATATAAATGGAATCATACAGTATGGAGTCTTTGTGACTGCCTTCCTTCACTTAGCATAATGCTTTTGAGAGTCACCCATGTTGCCACATCTATCAGTAGTCTGTTTCCTTTTATTGCAGAGTAGATACCATCACCGGTATGGATATGTCACAATTTGTTTATTCACATTTGATGCATGTTTGTGTTATTTCCAGTTTGGGGCTATTGTGAATAAAACGGCTGTAAACAATCACATGCAGGTCTTTGTGTGGTCATATAGTTGTCTTGCATAAAGACTTAGGAGTAGAGTTGTTGGTTGCAGAATATGTGTATGACTAACTGTAAGAAACTATCAAATTGTTTTCTAAAATGGCTGCATCATTTTGTTCTCCCTCCTCCCACCTGCCAGCAGTGTATGACAGGTCCAGTTGCTCTAAATCTTCTCCAGTCCTTGCAATTGTCAGTCATTTTAAGTTTAGTCATTTTAGCAGATGTATACAGATATCACATTGAGGTTTTTTAATTTGCATTTCCCCATGACTAATGATATTGAGCATATTTTCATGTGTTCACTGGCCCTTCATATATGTTCTTGGGTAAAGTGTCCATTCTACAGGTAGATTTTTGGCTAAGACATACCAGGAGGTTCTCAGAAGTTCATGGAAAGCTGACATAGCAAGGACAGGTTAGGAAGTTTGTTAACTTTCTTTGGAAATGGCCCCAAACCCAGGGAATTCAAGAATTAATTCCCATGCCCTGGATATATAATTGCATTTCAGGGAAATCGGAGATGATATCAAAGGATGACAAAAACTGGTTATTCTTTTGACACAATGGCTCTTGCCTCTTGTGGGATAGGAGGTCAGAATATGGGAGAGTAACACATGGATACGAAATTTGGCATATGATGTCAGAGAAGATTTTGGGGGTACCTTAAGTCCCACTAGGAACCTGTATTAAAAACTGCCTTAGATGAGGGCATATATCCTGAGGCCAAAGAACGGAGTTTTCAGAATGAACAAGACTGAGGTGGAAGGTATTCTCTCTCAGCAAAAGCCCAAGCTCATCTTTGGATGACAGGAGTCAGGGCCAGGAGCATCTGTGTCTCTCTTTCAGGAGAGGCAGGAACACTTCCCATCCTCAAGGGCTGTTGAGAGGTTGTGATCTGCTCGGATGGCTTTTGAGTGTAGGCAAGACAGATAGTAGGGGGACCAAGACCAGCTGGCCAGTGGGCAACAGCCTGGCAAGTAATCTGTGCCCATCCAAATACTTCCGAGAGGTTGTCATGAGAAAGGAGTGCTAATCAAGGCCCAGGCATAAGAAAGGAAGATGGCTTTATTGCCACCATTATCCTGGGGTGAGAAAGGTGGGAATATTTCCAGTGTGAAATGTCCACCTAAAGCCCTTCATGCATTTTTGTCTACACCTGGGGAGCCTGTTTGGAGAGAGCCACACTGGACACAAACACCAAAACACCTGTACAAGGCAGACAAGACCAAAGCCACTGGTTGAGGTGCATCTTTGTCCTTCCCTCCTTCCCTTCTCTCAGTCCAGCAAGCACCACTTAGGAAGAAGGGGAGACAGCAACCACATTCCAAGAGCACGCCTGTAGCTCATTTTGTTTTTATCTCACCTGATGGGGTTTCTGGCATTTGCAATGCGGTCTAAGAAAGAGATACTCCCAACCCTCCCTCACAGGGTCTCTCTGACATTTCCGCTGTGGTAGGCAGTTCTTCCACTCTTCAAACTTTGGAGTGGCAATTTTAGACACCCCAGTTGTCCCCATGTCACTTCCCATCTGAGCTCGTCTGCCTCTTCTCTAGATCATCTCCTATGAGGAAACCCAATCCCAAACTCTCATTTCTATCTCTTTGCCTACCACCAGATGAGCTGCAGGGACTTGGCTGTGGCATTATTTGGGGTCTTCATTAATTCCTCTCCTGGGAAATCTTCCTTGAAGCCCCACCCGAAAGTGACCTGCTCCCTTAGTGGAGCTCCTGTGGCACCTTGTCTGTCCCTCAAAAATGTTTACAGTAGGGGAGGATGTAGGAGATGGTCCCGGGTCTCATCTTCCTTGTGAACAACTTGAAAAGACTTATATTGTATTCATCTTTTTTCCTCTGAGTTATTTAATTGCAAATAATTTTAGCAATGATAATTCTAAGTCCTTCTTAAAGCTGAACAACACATTCAAAGTTACATACGTGGACTAAGTCCAGCCTCACCTCACCTTTTTGCTTACATAAGGCCAGGAAAAATAGATGCATAACAAATGGAATCTTTGGACAGATCTACTTTTAATCGTTAACAACATGATCACACCCTCTCCTGTCAGCTATTGCCTCACCAACAAACGCAGAGGAATTTCTAGACAATTGCATTTGTTTTAACTGAGTAAGGAGAAACAAAACAAAACAAAACAAAACACTGAAGGGAGAGATTGCTGGGGCGCTGCTAAAATCCAGGCCCTGGTAAAGCTGAGGATGTGCTGATCAAGCAAAACTCCCTAATCTGCCCACAAAGGCCTCCAAGGTGAGTCAGCTGAAAGGGGTTAATCCCCAGAAGGGACTGATCCCTAAAGCTGTAGAGGCCACCCAGCCACTGAACACTGGAAAACAGGGGATAACGAAAGCTTAAAGCCACATTGTGTAGAGCAAGGTCATAGGACCAACGGGGGAGGGTCTTGGCTCTCTAAGAGATGGCCTCTGCCCCTTTAGAGCTGTGGCTCATTTGCACAGCCCAGCCCTGGGCAAGGCCCAGAGAGAAGGACAACTCCCAGGATGCAGGTATTAAGTTGGCAGCAGGTTAAGGACCCAGATGTGGGGTAGGACATGGAGGTGGGGTGACTAATACTTTAAGCAAGGCAAGCAACTATAGCATTACTGATTCTGTAACAATCAATAAACAGGCTGGTACAAAAATTATACTGCAGTTGATGCTAGGGGTGAGGAAGGGAGGAGGCAAAGAGAAGGAACCATGTAAGTCTACGGCTTAGTATAGCTTAGCTGATCCTGAAATCAAAGATGCAGACAGTATTCAAGAAAATGTGGTTTCAGAGCCCCCTGACTGGTACAGTTGTTAGAGCATGTGACTCTTGATCTTAGGGTCATGAGTTTGAGCCCCATATTGGGGGTAGAGATTACATAGAAAAATAATATCTTTTTAAAAAAATGTGTGTTCAGATTCAAAGTGTAATACTCTGGGAGGATCATTGCCACTTAGTTGTTTGACCTTGAATAAATCAAAATCTTTTGTTAGATTCCCTTTAAGTGGCAAAATTAACCCAGTAAGTAGCAAAAGAGACTTCACTAGAGGCTTTTTGGACAATTCCCATTCTTTAGTGGGTCTCCATGAGAGCAACATCATCCCCCCTCCCCCCCAGGGCACGTTGGACATTCGTGAGGTTAATTTAGGTTTTCACAGTGATGGGGGGCACCTCCTCGGATTTAGTGGGCTTCGCTGGTCGCTTTTTGTCCTGCTGCCAGAAGACCAGCTCCCCCATATCCAAGGAGTTCCCTTTGTCCCAACCAACATGTGACTGTCCTGCCAGTCATTCATGTAGCTGAAAAGCCTCTGATGTATAAACACAAATAACTTTTTCGTAGTTTTATATATAACACGTTTTCCAGGTTATTTGATCTGTGAATTTCAGTTCAGGAAAGTAAAGGGAGGGGTTACAAAATATTCATTATAAAAGAGGGTGCTGGGGGCACCTGGGTGGCTCAGTCAGTTAAGCATCAAACTCTTGATTTTGGCTCAGGTCATGATCTCATGGTTTCATGAGTTTGAGCCCCACATTGGGCTCTGTGCTGAAAGCATGGAGCCTGCTTGGGAGTCTCCCTCTCTCCCTCTCTCTGCCCCTGCCCCGCTTGTGCTCTGTCTCTCTCAAAACAAATAAATAAACCTAAAAGAAAAAAGAGGGTGCTGGGTCAGATAGGGGTTGAGTGCTGCTTCTAGAAATCCCCCAACAGCCATTCTTACCCAAAGAGAAGCTGAACAAGACATTCTTGTTTACTCCAACAGACAGGGATGAATGCATGTCTTTATTAGAATTCTGCATCACCCCACTCCCAAATTACCTGATTTTCCCTAGCACTTACAACATGCTGAGGAGATTAAACACTATTTTGTGAGTTCTTCCTGGAGTTCACTTAGCCCATAAGTAGAAGATATGGTCTTCTTTCCAATTCTCTCTTCATCTCTTGCACTTAGCCTTTTCCATTTAAAACTGGAGCCCCTGCTCTCAGTAGCAACTTCCTTCAAACAGGGTGTTTTATATTTGCAATTAGAAAATTATAGCTCCTTGGGGCGCCTGGGTGGTTCACTCTGTTGGGTGTCCGACTTCAGCTCAGGTCATGATCTCGCGGTTCGTGAGTTCGAGTCCTGCATTGGGCTCTGTGTTGACAGCTCAGAGCCTGGATCCTGCTTCCGATTCTGTGTCTCCCTCTCTCTCTGCCCCTCCCCTGCTCACACTCTCTCTCTCTCAAAAATAAACATTAAAAAAAAAAGAAAAAAATTATAGCACCTGGAGGCTAGCTGTTGCCTAAGAAAGGAGCTAACAAGGTATTGGCCAGAGCAAGCCACCAGAGGAGATTTCCTCCAGATAAGTGGTTCTTAATATGAAAGTAACACAGTCTGCAAGCACTAACACAGCATTTCCCTCTCTTCGTGCAGTACATATTCCAAAAAAATGGATTTGAATGTTGATATGTATATATATATCATATATATATATGATATATATGTGGTCCCTAATCAGAACGACTGCAGTGTTCTAGCGCTGGGCACATTTGGGCTTACAATAAATATTTATTCAATGGATGAATAAATAGAAAAGGGCTCAAGTCCATCCTCTTTCTACAATGCTGTGCTGTCTCTATGTATACCTGATGAATGAAATAAGGGACTGAAGAAGCAAGCAAAGGGAAATGCATAGAAAGTATAAAGACAAAGTAAACATCCCCCCCCCCATGAAAATCTCTAAGGCAAGCTATAGACCTGCATAATAGAGGTTAACAAATGGCTTGCACCAAATCCAGGTACCAATTTACTGGCTGACAATTGTTCAGAAAGAGACTTGATCTTTACTTTGCCATTCTATATCCATGGAATTTTTCTTTTCACGTCTCCAAATGTTTCCAGTCAATTCTTCCAATTTTCTTCTCTACACCCTTTCCATCCTGGGAAGGCACTGTGTTCACCTCCAAGCCTGGTGGACCCTGGGTGGTAAGGTGGAGAACAGGCTGGAGGAGTGTGACCTGATACTTCTCCAGATGCTTGCTGACAACAACAGGCCAGACAACTAGACAGACAGCCCTTACAGACTATTTGCAAAATATTGTTCCTCTGCACGGACCACCTCTGTATCAGTGGGGAACTCCCCCTTGTGTATGAGCCCTGCCCTTATTGGGAAGACAGCTATGAATGTCAAAATGCCATTTTGATCTAAAAACTCTCTCTCTAGAGTGTCTACCTGTGAACTTTAGTGTTACCTGTTGGCTAAAGAGAAAGAATGGAAACCTCCCTAAAGTGGGGGTTGTTTGATATTTGGAGAATGCTGTCACAACCTTCTTAAAATCTTCTCTTGGTCAATTGCCACACTTACCTCCTCTAAGCAAGCTTTAATTAATTGAATTTCTTGAAAGTGGCACTCAGAAAAAAGTTCTAATTTCCAGCTGGCTATTTCTTTGCAAATAAACAAGACCCATTTAGAAAGTATTTGTAACTCAGATATGAATTTCTTGAAAGTGGCACTCAGAAAAAGTTCTAATTTCCAGCTGGTTATTTCTTTGCAAATAAACAAGATCCATTTAGAAGGTATTTGTAAGTCAGATAATGGCCAGTTGTTCTAAATAGCAGAATTGGTAACTGGTCACAATCTTTCCTTGGGTGTTTTGGAGCCTATACTGCTAAAGTTGAAAAAAGCATTGCTCTGGGTGATTCCAAGTCTCAATCCTGATCTTGTAATGTGTCTGGGAAGATCAAGTGGCCTCTATTTGAAACTACAAGATTTGTGGGTGGGTGTTATGACATGTTGCATAAACCCTATTGTTGGAAAGCTGATTTTATAACTTGTGTGCAATGTTTACAACATCACCAACAACCTGTTTAGGGCTGTGGTGCTAACAAGATAGAAGTGAAATGGAAATCTAGGTCAATGTTGTATAAACTGGTGTTCTTGGACTTATTCTTAAAGGTCTGAGGTTCTCAATAAGAATGTAAAATATTTACATTTTCATTTAGATGATTATTTAAATAAATACAGCCACATTTTGCATCTTCTGATGACTACTTTATAACAAAGCAGTGCCATGCTAACAGTTATATATAAGATCTTTATGAGGAAAACTACAACTCTTGCAAAAGAAACCAAAAAACCATTAAGTGGAGAGATATTCTATGTTCATGGATAGGAAGACCCAATATTGTCAAGATGTCAGTTCTTCCCAACTTGATCTATAGATAAAGTGTGATCCCAATCAAAATCCCAGCATGTCATTTTATGGACATTGGCAAACTGATTCTACAGTTTATATGGAAAAGTTAAAAAAAAACAGAATAACTAATACAGTATTGAAAGAGAAGAAAAAATTGGAGGACTGGCATTATCAGACTTCAAGACTTTTTATAAATAAAGCTACAATAATTGATATAGTGTGTTATGGATGAAAGAACAGACAAATAGATCAATGGAACAGAATAAAGAACCCAGAAATATACCCACAAAAATATAGTCAACTGGTCTTTAACAAAGGATCAAAGGTAATTCAATGGAGAAACAAAAGTCTTTTCAACTAATGGTTTTGAAACAACTGGACATCCACATGCAAAAAAAAAAAAAAATTAACCTTGATACAGAACTTTCACAAAAATTAACCAAAAATGTTGTGATGTAGAATGTAAAACTATAAAACTCCTAGAAGATAACACAGGAGAAAATCTAGGTGAACTTGAATTTATCAGTAACTTTTTATTTTATTTTTTTAAGCTTTTACTTATTTTTGAGAGAGAGAGAGACACAGAGAGAGAGAGAGAGAGAGAGAGCACATTTGCACACATGCACATAAGTGGGGGAGGGACAGAGAGAGGGGGGTAGAGAATCTTAAGCAGACTCCATGCTCAGTGTGGAGCCCAATGTGGGGTGCAATCCCACAAACCATGAGATCATGACCTGAGCTGAAATCAAGAGTCAGATGCTTAACTGACAGCCATCCAGGTGCACCTGCCAGTAACTTTTTAGATAAAACACCAAAGGATTGATCCATGAAAGAAAAAATTGATAAGCTGAACATTGAAATTAAAAGCTTCTACTCTGCAAAAGACATCGTTAAGAGAATGAGAAGATAAGCCACAGACTGGGAGAAAGTATTTGCAAAACATATTATATGATAAAGGACTAATACCCGAAATACACAAAGAACTTTTCAAACTCAACAGGAAGAAAACAAAAATTAATTATTGAGGGATGCCTGGGTGGCTCTGTCAGTTAAGCATCCAAATTCAGCTCAGGTCACAATCTCATACTTTGTGAATTTGAGCCCTATGTTGGGCTCTGTGCTGATAGCTCGAAGCCTGGAGCCTGCTTCTGATTCTGTGTCTCCCTCTCTCTCTGCCCCTTCTCTGCTTGTGCTCTCTCTCTCAAAAATAAATAAATAAACTTAAAAATTAATTATTGAATTTAAAAATGGGCAAAAGATCTGAACAGACACCTCAGCAAAGAAAATATGAAGATGGCAAATAAGCATGCCCAAAATACACAAAGAATCCTAACACTCAACAATATCTCAACAAATAAAATTTCAAAAACAAAACAAACTCACTACCTCCAGAAAGAGTATCTCAAACAAACCGTTTTAAAAATAGGCAATAAAAAAAAGGGGCAAAAGATCTGAACAAATATGTCATCAAAGAAGACAAGAAGATGGTAATAAACATATGAGAAGATGTTCAATATCATATGTCATTAGGAAACTGTAAATTAAAGCCACAATGAGATACCACCAAACACCTATTAGAAAGGCTGAATGCAAAAAATCCCTGGGGGCACCTGGGTGGCTCCGTTGGTTAAGTGTCCGACGTTGGCTCAGGTCATGATCTCATGGTTAGTGAGCCCCACATCAGGCTCTGTGCTGACAGCTTAGTCTGGAGCCTGCTTCCAATTCGGTGTGTCTCTCTCTGCCCCACCCCCGCTCGTGTGTCCTTTCTTTCTCTCAAAAAATAAACATTTAAAAAAAAAAAAAGAAAATTAAAAAAAAAAAAAAAAGCCCTGATCATGTCAAATGCTGACAATAGTGTTGAACAACATTCCTGGTTGGAATGCAAAATAGTACAACCACTTTGGAAGACAATTTGGCAGTTTCTTAAAAAGCTAAACATAGTCCTACCATATGATCCAGCAATCGTGCTCCTAGGTATTTACCGAACAAGTGTTGGAAACATGTCTACACAAAAACCGGCAAAAAATATTTAACAGCAATTGTGAATAATAACCCCAAACTGGAAGCAACAAAGAGGTCCTTTAATAGGTGAATGGATAAACAAGCTATGGTACATCCAGATGATGGGTATGATTCATCAATATAAAGAAATGAGCTATCCAGCCACAAAAAGACATGGAGGAACTTTATTATTATTTTTTTATTTTTTTTCAATATATGAAATTTATTGTAAAATTGGTTTCCATACAACACCCAGTGCTCATCCCAACAGGTGCCCTCCTCAATGCCCATCACCCACCCTCCCCTCCCTCCCACCCCCCATCAACCCTCAGTTTGTTCTCAGTTTTTAACAGTCTCTTATGCTTTGGCTCTCTCCCACTCTAACCTCTTTTTTTTTTTTTTCCCTTCCCCTCCCCCATGGGTTTCTGTTAAGTTTCTCAGGATCCACATAAGAGTGAAACCATATGGTATCTGTCTTTCTCTGTATGGCTTATTTCACTTAGCATCACACTCTCCAGTTCCATCCACGTTGCTACAAAGGGCCATATTTCGTTCTTTCTCATTGCCACGTAGTACTCCATTGTGTATATAAACCACAATTTCTTTATCCATTCATCAGTTGATGGCCATTTAGGCTCTTTCCATAATTTGGCTATTGTTGAGAGTGCTGCTATAAACATTGGGGTACAAGTGCCCCTATGCATCAGTCCTCCTGTATCCCTTGGGTAAATTCCTAGCAGTGCTATTGCTGGGTCATAGGGTACATGGAGGAACTTTAAATACATATTGCTAAATGAAAGAAGCCAGTCTGAAAGGCTACATACTGTATGATTCCAACCATTTGACATTCTGGAAAGGGCAAAACTATAGACAGGGTAGAAAGATCAACAGTTGTCAGTGATTGGGAGAGGAAGAGAGGAAAGAATGGGTGGAACATGGGGCCTGAGGGTTGGTTGTACAACTGTTCTGCATGATACTATAATGGTGGATACATGGCACTAAAGCATCTGTCAAAATTCATAAACCGTGTAACACAAAGACTGAAACCTAATGTAAACTATGGACTTTAGTTGGTCCGTAAATTTTAATAAATGAATCACACTACTATAGGATGTTAAAAATAGAGTAAACTGTGGGGGCAGGGGATGGAATATATGGGAAACTGGTGTTCCTTGCTCAGCTTTTCTATAAACCTAAAACTGCTCTAAAATATGAAGTCTGTTAAGTATTAAAAAGTTTAAATGAGATAATATTTGAGAAATATACATAGCACAGAAAGTCAACTGTAGTTTATCTACTTTTATTATTAATTCATTGCAATTATTTATGTCAGGATCAATTACTTTTTATGTAAGTTGATTTGGGGTTCATATCATAATTTACTGATTATAGATTCTGCTATTGTAAATTTTAGGGATTATTATTTTTAAAATTTTTTTTAATGTTTATTTATTTTTGAGAGAGAGAGACAGAGAGACAGAGTGTGAGCAGGGGAGGGGAAGAGAAAGAGGAAAACACAAAATCCAAAGCAGGCTCCAGGTTCCACACTGTCAGCACAGAGCTCTACGTGGGGCTCGAACACAGGAACCTTGAGATCATGACCTGAGCCAAAGTCAGACGCTTAACTGACTGAGCCACCCAGTCATCCCTAGGGATTATTATTTTTAATAATAATTAAAATTATGCATATCAAAATGTTTTCCAAATGTTGTTTTTCTTCCATTAATCTTTAGTCCATGATAAACTTTGCCACGAGTTTTTTTTTTTTTTTTCAACGTTTATTTATTTTTGGGACAGAGAGAGACAGAGCATGAACGGGGGAGGGGCAGAGAGAGAGGGAGACACAGAATCGGAAACAGGCTCCAGGCTCTGAGCCATCAGCCCAAAGCCCGACGCGGGGCTCAAACTCATGGACCGCGAGATCGTGACCTGGCTGAAGTCGGACGCTTAACCGACTGCGCCACCCAGGCGCCCCATTCACGAGAAGTTTTAACTACTATTAGTTTTATTTTCTGTGTATTATTTTTCCTAGTATTCACCATGAGGGTCAAACATGGTGGGGTCAACAGATTCTATTCTTTGATTTACAGACATATGATTTTGACTCAGCTTTTTAGGAACATGTTGCTTGCCTACAAGACTTCACAACCCCACCTCTCTCCACCCCATTTATGAAATAGAAGAGGGTTTTCTGAGGTCTTCTTATAAGGGACAAGCAGATAAAAATCAACACAATCCCACTCACACACTGGTTTAGAACAGACTTTTTGTTCTCTCTGTGAATGAGTGAACACCAAGGAAAGAGAGGCTGTGGATGCCCCACGCACCTGGAAATAACCCCCTCTCCTCTTCATCTTGAAGTTCTGTGTAGGAAAGAGCACTGGTAGTTTCCACATTTTCATTCCCACTTTGCTTAAAAAACCAGTTTTGATTTGGGCAGCAATTCAACAAATGAAAAGACTAAAGTTCTTAACCTCTCTGACAGCTAAGAGTGACCAAAGTTTAGGTCAATGATATGTGAACAGAGTATGATGGGGGACTTTGGGGAGGCTGGTCAGATGGGACAGATACAGCTGGGAGGGCCTCTTTTCCCTCCTTCTTTTCTCCTGCCTGCAGTCTCAAGTGTAGACCTGGACCATGGACAGCCTTGATGATAGAAACCACATGCTAGGATGCTGGGGAAGGACAGATGACCCGTGGTCTTCCATGATGAGCAGTCCAGGACCAATAAGGACGGCCTGCCTCTAGAGCTTTTTTGGGTTTGGGGGGTTTGCTTTTGTCTTTGGTTTGTTTTATTAGCAAATGTCCTCCACCATAGGGGTTGTAGGAAAGTTTTGTGAATACAGAAAAGGGCAGGTTAAGAGGACGGCCCCTCTCCTGGAACATAAGTGATTTTCTCTGGTTATTGTCAGTAAGTCATAAATAAGTCAGTGCTATCGTCCAGTTGCCTGGGGTGGGGGTCACTGGAGTTGTCCCACAACAGAAAAAAGAGCTCTTTTATGTGAAAGAGATAGAAATCTTTGTGCCACATTATTTTTCTACTGGATTTTCTACTATACATAGGCAAATATAGGAGCTTTGCCATTGAATCACTATGTGACCTTGTACAAGATAGGCCCTTTCTCTGGGACACAGCCCTTTGTGCATAGTGGCAGAGACAGGTATGCAGGCAGCTTGCATGATTCTGAGACTTGGTGCTTCTGCCTGGCTGACATTCATGCCCTCTTCTGTTGGGAACAGGACATTAGTGTTTCTTTAGGGAACTGCCCTTCCCCACCCTTCATCCTAGTGGCTAAGTGAGACTGACAGCCCTTGCTGGGTCCAGTGGTGACCCTGGAAGATTTTCCTCAAAATGCTATAATTTGGTCAGGCAAGTTGCCAGGCAGATACCCAATCAAGACTGGATGAATTCTTTGTGGGTTGCATGGTTGCAATTATCTTACACTTTGTTAAATGTAAATATACCCATGCCCAGATAATTTTATTATTTCATTTTCCAAGATGAAGTGCCAAGCATGCCTATTGGAATTATGTCCTCTGAATTACTGGTCTCTATTTTAAGTGGCCCAATGCTGTGACCCACCAACCCTGATAACCACATGGAACCCCCTTTCACCTCTGTCCTCCTTACCCATCCACGTGGGCAGGGACCACACCATGTCCTGGTCACTGATGAAGCTACTGTGCTGGGTATAGAGCAGGGATGGATGAACGGATGGATGGATGGATGGGCGGACAGATGGATAGAGAAGGAGTCCATAAAAAATGAACCTTTATGTGGGGTGGGTTGAGGGTGTCACAAGTACAGGCCCTGGATGGTATCCACGGAGCGCTTCCAGCTGTCCTTCCAGCGCTGAGCCTCCTTCACCTGCAATGTGTTGTCGTCCTGGATCTTCTTCAACTCCTCTTCAAATAATGCTAAATATTTCTGGGAGCAAACCAGCAGGAGGAGGCCAGATGAGGAGGGACTTTTGGACTCTGGGACCTACAGGAATGCAATACCCCACTGGTGGGTGGTTTTTAACCTACTCCAGACACTGACAAGGGTTCCACAAATCACTTCTCATGTAATCTGTCCAGCAACCCATTCGGCAGGTCCAGTCGTTTTATAGATGGGGAAACTGAGGCTCAGAATCTTGCCTGGGGTCACCCAACTAGAAAGAGGCTGAGCAGGGACAAGGACCCATCCCCATGATTCTGGACTCTGCACCATTCCTAACTGCCATCCCGCACTGTGGCTTCCTTGGAGCTCAGGGGACTTGGTTTCCATGTAAGGCTGATCCCTCCACACCTTGAGCCCTTACTGAACTCGACAGAGGTGTCCCCTCTGCCCAAGCTTGGCATAGTGGCCAGGGAAGGGCGTGGGCTCTCCCCCAGTGGGGTCAGCCTATCTTGTACCCTGGGCAGGACAAGATTTCTCTCTCGGCAGGCACCAGGACCAACACTGCCACAGACAGCATCTGGGTGCAGCCTCCTCTTTAGACAGGCCCCAGGGGTGACTAATAGGCACTGGGCTCAAATCCTGCCTTTGTTACTTCATAGCAGCACGAGGGGGACACATTTCTTTAAGCTTCAATGTCCTCATCAGTACTAGGTGGACAATTCTTTCCATCATGGGGCCATTATGAGGAGTCAGTGAGATGCCTCATGTTGAGAGAAGCATGGCAGGTGCTCAGTAACTGCCAGCTGCTCTACCCACTGCCTCCCACTGCTCCCATGGCCTCTGTGCCTCTTACTACTCTGTCCCCTCACTCTGACTCAACTGTTCTTCCAGAGGTCTTCCTTCACCCCTCAGTCTGGGTGGGGTGTCCCTCAGCTGGGCTCCCCCTGGTACTGGGGCTCATGCCATCAGACCCACACTATCACTAGGATTGGACATGACCCACGAACATGGGTCTGCAAACATTAACTGTCTTGAGTGTTGACACTGTGCTCTGGGGCCCCCTGGCATGGATCACCTTCCCCATGGGCCAACCATGAGGGCACCTTGGGATGGGAAGCTCCCTTCTTCCCAAGGCAGCCAAACTGAGCTGCCCTGTGCTCCCTAGGACATGCCCATCTACACCCTGTCTCTCGACTCACCAGGTAGACGGCATCTCGGGCTTCCACGGTTGCCAGGTGGCCCAGGGTCGTTTTGGTGGTGATGATGGATGATGTTTTCCGGAGGAGAATCTTGTTTTGGATGGTGACGTCAGTGGGTTTGATTCCTGGCCACTTCCTACAAATAAACATGCATGTAAAAGTCTGACATGCTTGTCATCGTCCTTCACAGCGCACCCTCCAATCCCGGTGGAAACGTTTGGCATATCTTTGCCTTTTTTTAATTTTTAAAAGATCATGTTGTAAATGTCTTCATTAAAAGAAAAACCTCACTGAGCATTTAACATTAAGTTTCTTCAAGTTCTTTTTCCTACTTTCACACTGAATCCGTGTGTGTAGCCGGTCTTGGGTTCTGCACGGGAGAGAGGAATGCTGCACTTCTAGTTGTCTCCCTTTTGCAGGCCTCAGTTTCCTCAGCAGTGGGCCAGCCAGGTGGCAGTCACCGATTCCTGGCCCATTTTCCTACTGTGTTGGGCAAATCACTGCCTTACTTCCTCTTCCAGAGTCACATTCTTGGGGCACAGAGAACAAGGACTTTGACAGCTCTTATCACACATGCAGCGCTCCACAGTACGACCAGTGACTCAAGAATGTGCCCCATACTGGGATGGGCCTCCCTTTCTTTGGGGGCCCCTTTGTGGGTCCTTACCAAAGGAACTAATAGCTGGTGAGCTCTTAACTGTGTGCCAGGGGCACTCTAAGTACAATCTCATGAAACTTTCTCTTTGTAATACCACAGAAGGTGGGCTTCCATGCCCATTTCACAGGCAAGGAAACTGAGGCTTAGAACATAATGCCTTTCCAAGGCTTCCAGTTGCCCCTGACTATGCCGCTGCCTCGTGCTCCAGCAAACTCAGCCATTGGTGGTATTCTTCAATGCTCTTGGCTCTTACCTGCTCCCCCGCTCAATCAGGGGCTTCTCACTTTCTTCCTTCAGGGAAAGCCTAGCGAGTTTCCTCCGTATGAGGATTGATGTTTTCTGTTTGGTAGGCTCCATCCCTGGCAGGCAAAAGACAGGTTATGACCATAGCCTCACACACGGGCTGAGATCAAGGGGATTTCCCCCGACCTTACGTTTAGAGGGATGAGGGCTTGTTCCCTTCCTCCCGACTTGGAGTGTCCAGTGGGAGGCAGAGCCCAGTCCCACAGAGAAGCTGAAAGCACCAGATCTGAAGGCCCAGGGGGGGTGGGGGGGCTGGTGATGGAAGGTGTGATTTAGGCGGTCTTCCCAGCTCCAAAGCCCAGAGCCCGACGCTCTGACCTTCACACAGCTTCCACAAGCCTCCAAATAAGCTCTATAGACCCCTCTTTGTCTTATACTAGCTCAAGTGGGTTCTGAACTATCCCTGGGGCAAACACATTCAATGTTGTCCCTCTGATATCTGGCTCACTGACCTGTCCTTTCAAGTGCCTTCCTGACGGGGCTGCAGCAGCCGAGTGACAGCCAGCAGGCAGGAGCTCCCCCGATCTGCCAGGGAGGACAGGGCCAGGCTGCTTGGCCCAGAAGCCGGAGTTACAGCAGGAGAGGCCTCCCTGGGGCTGGTACGGGGCTCTTTCAGCTCCACGGTTCCTTCCAAGTTACCAAGAGTGGCTTCCCTGCTGCCTGCTCTGCCCAGCCTCCTTCAGGCCTCATCTCTAGTGCCTCTGCAGGCCCTGCTTTCCCAAACAAGGCCTGCACTGGACACTGGAAAATGACCACTACCTCAAAATGCATATACATTGTGACCCAAAAAGTCCACTTCCAGGAACCTATTGCCCCAGAATAGAGATATAAGGATGAAGATGTTCCCTTCAGCACAATTATAGGAGTGAAAAATTGGAAATGGCCCCACGTTCAACAGCAGGGGACTAATGAATAAAGTACAATGCACAGCAAGTGAAAATGCTCAAGAAGATGATTGACTGGCTTGGCCAATGTCCACCCGAGGGCGAATTAGGTCATGGAAGAGCACACACCCTGTAACACACACACACACACACACACACACACTCAGGTCTGTGCCCAAAAGGAAAGGACTGGAAAGATGAGACAGCAAACATTAAGGGCACTTAGTTCTGAGTATAAGGACTGTTTTCTTCCCTTTCTTTGTAATTAAGATTGAGTTTTTAATTAAAAATATTTTTAATGTTTTTATTTATTTTGAGAGAGAGAGAGAGTGATTAAGCAAGGGAGGGGCCGAGAGAGAGGGAGACACAGAATCCGAAGCAGTCTCCAGGCTCAGAGCTGCCAGCACAGAGTGTGATGTAGGGCTTGAACCCACGAATTGTGAGACCATGACTTGAGCCAAAGTCAGACGCTTAACCAACTGAGCCACCTAGGCACCCCAAGTTTTTAATTTTTACAATGAATTGTCTTTGTAATAAAAACTTTTGAGAGTGCACGTGTGAGCAAGTCGGGGAGGGGTAGAGGGAAAGGGAGAGACAGTTAAGCTGGCTCCATGCTCAGAATGGAGCCTGATATGGGACTTGATTGATCAAACCATGAGATTACGACCTGAGCCAAAATCGAGAGTCAGACACTCAATCAGCTGAGCCATCCAGGGATCCCAAAATCTCTTAAAAATAAAAGTAATATATTTTAATTACTCACTAGGTAAGTAAATGGATAACATTTACTATATGATTTAAACCTTGGGGTGCCTGGAAGGCTCAATTGGTTAAGCGTCAGACTTCAGCTCAGGTCATGATCTCGCAGTTCATAAGTTCGAGTCTGGCATCGGGCTCTGTGCTGACAGCTCAGAGTCTCAGCCTGCTTCAGATTCTGTGTCGCTCTCCTTCTCTGACCCCTCCCCTGCTCATGCTCTGTCTCTGTCTCTCTTTCTCTTTCAAAAATAAACAAAATAAAAAAATATTAATCTTTATATAGTTATAAAAGCAAAACACACGTTAGAAAAAGTTTAAACATCACCTAACGGGGGAAAAGAAAAAAATTTAGGAGTCTGTCACCATTCCACCCACCAGGGGTGATCATTGTCAACAGTGTGGGACCTGTCCCTCAGGCTCTGTCTTTCTCATTCTGTGTCTGTCCCTCACACAGATTCACATACATATATGTGAATATATGTTTATATCACATATGCACTTTTTAAAAAAAATGGTATCATAGATAAGTACTAATTGTGAACTTGCTTTTTCCCATAACAGTATTCCTTCCTGACTCTGCACACTGGCACGCGTAGACACACTGACCCCCTTTAACGGCTGCCCAGTATGCACTTGTACATTGGGACCATAATTTACTGATCCAATCACCTACACGTGGATGTTAGTGTTGTTTCCAGTTCTTTGCAACAACAAATGGTGCTGTGATGAATATGCTTGGAAAGATATCTTTGGAAAAATTGTGTAAGTATTTCTGTCAGATATATTCCTAGTGTTAGAACTGCCGGGTGAAAGGTATACACCGTCTGAATTTTGACAGGTGCTGACAGAGGGCTCTCCAAGACAGGGATATTGATGTACACCTCTCCAGGGGTCTCTGTGGTACCTGGGATTTCTGACATTCTCACCAGGGCTGGGTGTCACTCAATTTGCAAACCTTGCCAGGCTGCTGGTGAAAAGTGATATCTTAATAGTGTTTACATTCTCATTATTCATCCTCAGTGAGGTCAAGCATCTTTTATACTCACTGGACATATGAACTGCTTCTCTTTTGCATTGCATGTGTTTGTCCTTTGCCTCTTTTTAGAAATGTAACCTCTACCATGGGGGAGGTTAGGTCTTTTTCTGGCCTATAGCCTGTTAGGAACATTTGTCCAGTTGTGGTTTTTCTTTCAAGTTTTTGACATTTTTCTTCGTTTTTATTTTGGCCATGGAGGAGTGCCAGCCATCGCCTTCACAGCTTCTGGCTCTCATCTCCTACTTAGGGAAGCTGTCCCTACCCCAAGATTATGAAAATATTTACTATTAGGGTTATTTTTTTACATATAATTTTTGACCCATTTGGGATTTACTTTTTTCATTAAAAAAACAACAACACCTTACTGTTAGCGAAAGCCAAAAACCATCAGTCCTCTCGGTAGAGAATCTGGTTTCATTCCAGGGAGCTGGGGAAAAGCAGATGCCCTGGGCCCGTCTGCCTCCACCTCACCCCCACCCCTGGGGCTCAGGCACAAGGTCCACGGCACCACTTACTTGCAACCCGGACATCGTCGATGGTGACCACTTCATCCAACTGCAGCAGGAACTTCTCGGTGAAGGTGGCCAGGCTGGCTATGAAAAACCGGCCGTACTTCCTGGTGAATTCCTGCAGGGAACATGGGGAGTCTGCGGCTACAAGGAGAGGGGTCTGCCCCCAAGGCCAGCTGAGGGAGGACTTGGGGAGCTGGCAGGTGAGACGAGACCAAAGCCATGAGTCAACTATGTCCGAGTTAAGTGGCATCTGGTCCTCAGCCAAGAGGCCTCTCCCAAGAGCTGATTGGGCTCAAAGATAGGAAATGGTTTAGAACTGGTCAAGCTGGGCACCTGCGTGGCTCAGTCAGCTAAACATCTGACTTCGGCTCTGGTCATGATCTCACAGTTTGTGAGTTTAAGCCCCACATCGGGCTCTGGGCTGACAGCACAGAGGCTAGAGCCTGCTTCGGATTCTGTGTCTCCCTCTTTCTCTGCCCCTCCCCCACTTGCTTACTCTCTCTCTCTCTCTCTCTCTCTCTCTCTCTGTGTCTCCCTCTTTCTCTGCCCCTCCCCCACTTGCTTACACTCTCTCTCTCTCTCTCTCTCTCTCTCAAAAATAAAGAAACATTAAAAAAAAAAGAGGTGGCCAAGGAACACCCAGAGGTTATTCACTAAACACAAAATACATAGATGTGGGTCTTGAAAAAAGTTCTCATTAGTAATTTTGTAATTAATTCATTTAGAAATCAAAAGATGCAAGTTAAGCCAGCCAGTAATGACCAGCCAGCTCTATGAAACCTGCTGGCTTTCATGACCCCTTTGGCCAGGGTACCATCTAGGGGCCATGCTCAGTGCTGTTGCTGGACTGTCAGTTGGGGGAGTCTCTCTGGGGGCAGTACAGCCCTCAGCACCCAGGCCCGGCAGCCAATGGCACTACTGACCTCAAGCTTCTCCCTGGTTGCCATAATCACAGTGTCTAAATCGTTCTGCCTTTTCTCTTCCACCTGACACAGAGACTCCATTTCTTGGATATGTGCGGGATGTCCGAGATTTTGATGGAGCTTCTGGGCATTTTCATCCTTTAATCAAACAATCCAGAAATCAGTGGGGATTTTGACCTGGTCTCTAGGTCAGGGCCAGAATGTCACGGGCCCATGCCCTCTGCTAAATGGCCATAGTCAGACTTGTGTGCTCTGACCCGGGTGTGGGAAAGGCCATGGATGGACAGAGGAAGGCAGAGAAGGCAAGATGGGGGCATGACTGGAGCTGACTCTGAGGGCTGGGGAGTGGGAGAGCTGAGCAGCAGCCCCAGTATAACCAGAGCCTTAAGTCCAATAAAATCAATGGCATCCATGTCTGTGCTCCAAGAACCAGGTAGACCTTTGCTGCTCATGTCAATGACCACACTCCCACAGAATCAGCAGACCCACTCGTTAAATCCAAAAAAGGAGTTTATTGAACACCTTCTATGAAGAAGAAGGCATTTCTCCAATGCCCTGTGTCCCTTAGTCCCCATGCAACAATGTCAGCCTGGCCAGTTCTGCCTATGCCTTGCCCCATTTCTGAGCTCCCAGGGGCCCTTGGTCCCAGAGGAGGACTAGTCCTGGGGCTCCCACCTTCCTTATCTCCAGCTTCTCCTGATAATCCCAGAACTGTCTCCGGATCTCTTTGGCAGATGCACAGAATCTTTTCCAGTGGTGTTCTTTGAAGTTCTCCATCACCAGCCAGCAGACCTGGGGCAGCAGCTCCTCAAATCTCCTCATCTGGGCCCGTAATTCTACAGGAGTTGGGAGGTGGGGGACCAGGCGAGGGAACAGAGCAGAGCCAAGCTGCTGAAGTGATTTCTCCCACAAAGCCCCAAAGCAATTTCCCAAAGAGAAGGACTTGGTCTACAATGTGGTCATAGCTATCTCATTAGGAGGGATCCTGTGGTCAGAGCAGTACAGAAAATACTAGATTAAGCAAATTCAAAGGACTTCTCTTCAATACTCTACAGGACTTCCCAGCTTATGAAAAGTGCATGGAGCCTTGAGGAGTCTGTTTTATCCATTATCTCCTCAAAGATTGCCTCGACCCTGGTCCCCTTCTGTCCCTGGGGACCCCTAAGTAGCTCCACGTTACACCTACCTTCTCATCCATATCCCTTTACCTCTCCCAGATTATCATCTCTTTGTTTCTCTGCATTGTGTTTTGGAAATTTTCTCTGATAGTAGAAGCCATTCACAATTTCAAAATTTCAACTGTTTATTTTTCCAATATAGAAGTTCTATGTGGTTCTCTTTCCTATCTATTTGGTCATTTTCATAGTCTCTCACTCCTTCCTCATGTTTCCAGTATCTTTTTTAATTTAACTGTAATAAATACATTATTTTATATTCTGTGTCTAATAGGTTCAGTATCTGAAGTCTTTACTGATCTCCTTCTGCTGCCTCATGCTTTAGGGGCCTTTTCCCTGTGTGTGTGTGTGTGTGTGTGTGTGTGTATGTGTGTGTTGTTTGTTTGTTTACTGTGAGCTCTTCTTCTGGGAATTTGACTTGTGAGAATTCTTAGAGGCATGAATTGAAGGTGGGTTTCTTTTCTAGAAAGGATTTATGGTGTCTACCAGATAAGCATCTGGGCACCACTAATTCAAGACCATTTTAAGCTAAATTGTCGGTTGGAGGTCTTTTGGATGATCGACAAAAACAAAGTTAACTTCAGGCACCAAGGCCATTTTATAGTTACAGATTCTTATTAGAGTTTCCCTTCTGCTTTACCCAGTACCAAGGTTTTTTAATAAGACAGTTTCCTTCTAGTTGCTACTGCTGGTGGTGCTGAAGGACAGGGGAGGGGGACTTGGTTTCTTTCTCATTCACCCCACTTTGCAGCTAGAGCCCTGAGGGGGTGGTCCCAGTTTTCTGTGGCTTGTGTCCTTCCAGACTTTGCACCATGGGTGGTCTGGGGCTTTGTCTTCTGCTCCCAAAGCCCTGGAGGCCATGAAAACAAAGGCTCAAGCTCACCTGGGAGTCAGCAATATCCTTACGGCAATGTGTTACTGTTCAATTTCTTTCTTGGAGTTCCTATTTTCACCCAATGTGGGACCCTTGTGTATTTCTTACTTTATGGGTAGCTCATCAATTAAAAGAGCTCATCCCAAAAATGGTATATCCAATACTTGTAAATGTTTTCAGTGGGAAAGGTGGTCAGGATACTGGACTCCCAAATTTCAGGAAATGGAAGTCTCCATTTAATGGGAACTGTGACTCTTCCAGAGAGGGACATAATCTTCGGCATTTCCCAAACCCATACGTTTGACCACAGAACCTTTCTTTTGAGGAAGGTCACATAGGATAGGATCCCAGACATCACATGGGGACATTCTGAGCTAGAGAAACAAAATGCTCCAGTAGTTTCAATGCCAGTCATTCTATAGCCACAGTAGTGAGAGCCACCACTGGTTATTTCCTCTGTATATGGCAAGTCTGTGTAGTGGGCTTAATCCTCAAAAAACTTGCACAGTGAGTGTTGTCTTTATCTCCAGTTTACAGACAAGGAAACTGAGGCCCACAGAGGTGAGGTGACTTGGTCAAGGTCATAAGGCAGAGAGAAGGCAGTGCTGGGCCTTGAAACTAGGTCTAGCTCTCCTCCAATCATCTCCCTCTTCTACCCAACACAGCAGGAATAATTAGGACTTACAACCGCATAAAACATGCGTGGCTACAGACAAAGATGCAGAGGAACGTGGAGAAATGGGCAAAGGTGGGCGCTGGGCGTGTTTTTACAGCCTCTTTAATGTCATTACAATAAATGTAAATGGCAAGATGTATTCTACCTGCCTGTTTTCATGTCCCTATTCTCCAGGAGCCTGTGTCTATCGGGGTCATCAGAGCCCAGCATGGGCCAGGCATACAGTTGATACTTAACAAATACCCGTGGAAAGTTTTCTTCAAACGTTCAAATACAGAGTTACCACATGACCCAGCAATTCCACTCCTAGCTATACATCCAAGAGAAAGGAAAACGTATGTCCACACAAAACGTGTATGTGAATGTTTATAACAGCAGTATTCACAGTAGCCAAAGGTGGAAACAGACAAATGTCTACTGATGCAGGGTAAACAAAACGTGGCATATGCACACAATGGAATAAGAGTGAGTCATGAAAAGGAATGAAATACTGACACATGCTACAACACGGATGAACCTTGAAAATGTTATGCAGAATGAAAGAAACCAGTCACAAAGGAGCACACAGTGATTCCGTGCATATGCAAGCTCAGAATAGGAAACATACAGAGGCAGAAAGTAGTTGAGTGGTTGCTTAGGGCTGGGACAGTGATGGAGGGACAGGGAAGTAGTGATCGTTGCCCAACTCTGAGAATATACTAAAATCCACTGAATTGGAGGTTTTACACGGGCAAATTGTGTGGTATGTGACTATCTCAATAAAGCTGTCAAAATTACCTGTGCAATGAACAAAACATTTTTAGTGATACAAATCACCAGATTTCTCAAGAAAAGTCATTTTTTTTTTTCAGCGTTGTTGTGCCTCCCAGTTAAATCTGATCAATGTTTTTACCTAATTCCAAGATGGCAGCTTTTCACAGGGAGGCTCCTGTGCCTCCCTCAGGGACCTCCTGGTCAGGAGGGCACCCTCCAGGCTGTGAGGCCCAGGCTCTGCTCAATTGGTGGCATGTGTCACACCCTCCACCTGCCTGCCCGCCTGCCGCCCAGACCCACCTATGAGGCAGGAGTTATGGTACTCGTCTGTCTGGACATGGTATTCCAGGATCCTCTTGCAGATATTCTCTGCACACTGGTCAAAGTTTTCGTACATGCAGTCAGGCCTGGTGACTGAGTGCTTCTCTTTGCGGTAAAACTCCTGCAAAAGAGGTCGATGCTGTCTGGGCAAGGATGCTCACCATGGGGCTCTGGCCCATGCTCCTGCATCCTCCACCCCACTCTCCACACCTCCTAGCCCATTCTCCTGATGTCACCCTTCCTACCCAACTGCCCTTTTTACCACTGCCAATATCCCAGTACTCAAGGCATAAGTGACTGAATGGCAAAACTCTTTTTTTGTCCTTCAAGACCCAAATGGAATCTCATTCCAATGACCAGGTTGAGAGTGTTCTATGAAGTGCCAAACTAGGTACTAGGCCAAAGGCCACAAATATGGATGACTCACAGACCCTATTCTGAAGGATTTGCAGCCTAGTTGGAGGCCGACAGGAACGCACACAGACACCCCTGTGTGGGGTGTGCTGGAACTGTGCACTCGGTAGCTCCAGCAGCCCCATCCATCTCCCTGTGGTGCCGCCATGTCTGTTGCCCTACGCGGGGTGCTGGCCTCCCAGGGACAGAGACTGGGCTTGTTCCTCTTAGCCCACCCAGTATCTGACATGTAGTAAGTGTCCGAGAAATGTTTGGTGGCTCAGTAAATGGATAAATGAATGAATGAGGTTTAATTTTTAGGATGAAGAAAACATCACATGAGGTGACAGAAGCTAGGTAGCTGTGGTTGTGGGTCCCTTTCTCTCAATTTCACCCACAAAGCCATTATCAGCAAAATCTAAGAGGCAGAGGTGGCTGGGGACATATGGCCAGCAGCCAGTCCAGGGGCACGCAGAGGCCTCTGGGCAGCAGCCCTCACCTCCACAACATTCAGCAGATGCTCATTGCTCTCCCAGAGGAGGGTCAGGATGATCCCTTTAAAATCCCTGAAAGACACAAAAGACAGATCCCTGAGGGGTCTTGTCTAATCACACCAAATGGTGTGGACAAAACCAAATGGACAGAACATTCTGAGTGCTCAGCAGCCCAGCCAGGATTGGACAGTTCATGTGATTCCCAGGTGTGTTCTCACCTAATATTTCTATTTGTCTAGTTTAATGGCTCTTGTATGTGATAAGCTGGGTTTGGCCCCTTCCAAGAGTCTATTCTCTTTTGGCCTCATCACTCATTGTAGCTACTTGCTCCTGCCCTGGGACCTTTGCACCCACTGATTCCTCCCCAGAGAACATGGTTAACTTTCTTCTTGGTCACATTTGCTCCTGCTCTTCCTCAGATCCTAACCTGGTGGCAATTCCTGACCATCCTGGTCCAATGCTCTCAGAGTGGTCCTCAGCCCTACAACACTCCCCACAGAGGGATTTGGGATTGATTTTTGTGACCGGCTGATTAAACTCTATCTCTTCTAGAAGATGGTAAAGTCCATCTAGACAGACCGCATGTGTCTGTTTTGCTCACCATGGGACCCCCAGTCCCGCTACAGGGTCTGAACTTATTTGTACCTCAGTATTGGTTGAAAGAAGAAAGAACAATTTCTTTTTTTTAAATTTTTTTTCGACGTTTTTTATTTATTTTTGGGACAGAGAGAGACAGAGCATGAACGGGGGAGGGGCAGAGAGAGAGGGAGACACAGAATCGGAAACAGGCTCCAGGCTCCGAGCCATCAGCCCAGAGCCTGACGCGGGGCTCGAACTCACGGACCGCGAGATCACGACCTGGCTGAAGTCGGACGCTTAACCGACTGCGCCACCCAGGCGCCCCAGAAAGAACAATTTCTTATAAATATTAATCAAATAAGCAGGACTTCCTGTAGGACCAAACATCCGCCTTCCGGTACCTCTGCCATTTAGGCTGACTCTGCACACACTGGGGCTTGATTAAACAAAGTTGCCCAGTACCAGTGGATATTCCTGGCCAGTTAAGTCAATTATCTCAATAGTAAAAGTGAAATAAGGGAAGGGATAGATGTATTAGAACTTAATTTAACTTAGAACCTTAAGATGTAGGACACTTAATTTTTCACAATTTCTGTTAAGTGATGCAGCCAATTTCTAAAACATATGTATATAGGCCACTCACTGTTTCATTTTAAAATTCACTCATCATAACTAAAGAAAATTAGAAATATACTGAAAAGCAAAGGAGAAAACGAATGCCAACATTTTATTGTATTTCCTTCTGGCTGCTTTTAAAGTCAGTTTGGAATTAGGTTCATGTGTATTTTACATTCTGTTCACTTGTTAAGTGTTCCCCCACATTAAGATATCTTTTTAAATGGCTGTGTAACACCATCTAGTATGTAAGCACCATGGTTTGCAATCCTCTATTTTTGGACTGCTAGGTTTTCTGATTTTTTTTAATCTTTCTTTTTTTAAAATTTATTTATTTAAATTCAAGTTAGTTAACATACAGTGTAGTATTGGTTTCAGGAGTAGAACCAGTGATTCATCACTTACATGTAACACCCAGTGCTCACCCCAAGTGCCCTCCTTAATGCCCATCCCCCATTTAGCCCATCCCCTACCATCTGTATTGAAGAGTCTCTCATGGTTTGCTTCCCTGTTTTTATCTTATTTTTCCTTCCCTTCCCCTATGTCCATCTGTTTTTTAAATTCCACATATAAGTGAAATCATATATTTTGACTGACTTATTTCACTTAACATAATACATTCTAGTTCCATCCAGGTCATTGCAAATGGCAAATTTTCATTCTTTTTGATTGCCGAGTAATATTCCTGTGGTGTGTGTGTGTGTGTGTGTGTGTGTGTGTGTACCACCTCTTTATGCATTCATCAGTCAATGCACATTTGGGCTTTTTCCATAATCTGGCTACTGTTGATAGTGCTGCTATAAATATTGGGGCGCATGTGCCCCTTGAAATCAGCATTTTTTTAAGTTTATTTATTTTGAGAGAGAGAGAGAGCACAAGTGGGGTAGGGGTGGAGATGAGAGAGAGTTCCAAGCAGGCTGTCAGTGTAGAGCCTGACGCAGGGCTCAAACTCACAAACCATGAGATCATGACCTGAGCCAAGATCAAGAGACATGCCCAACCAGCTGAGCCACCCACGCACACCCCAAAATCAGCATTTTGTATCCTTTGGATAAATACCTAACAGTGCAATTGCTGGTAAGATACTTCTGTTTTTGTTTTTTTGTTTTGTTTTGTTTTGTTTTGTTTTTTGGAGGAACCTCCATACTGTTCTCCAGAGTAGCTGCACCAGTTTGCATTCCCACCAACAGTATAAAAGAGTTCCCCTTTCTCTGCATCCCTTCCAGTATCTGTTGTTTCATGAGTTGTTAATTTTAGCCATTCTGACAGGTGTGAGGTGGTATCTCATTGTGATTTTGATTTGTATTTCTCCAATGATGAGTGATGTTGAGCATCTTTTCATGTGACTGTTAGCCATCTGAATGTCTTCTTTGGAGGTGGTCTATTCATGTCTTCTGCCCTTTTCTTCACTGGATTATTTGTTTTATTGGGTGTTGAGTTTGATAAGTTCTTTATAGATTTTTGATACTAACCCTTTATCTGATATGTCATTTGCAAAAATCTTCTCCTATTCTGTCGGTTGCCATTTAGTTTTGTTGATTGTTTCTTTCGCTGTGCAGAAGCTTTTTATCTTATTTTTTATTTTTTTTTTTATTTTTTTAATTTTTTTTTTTAACGTTTATTTATTTTTGGGACAGAGAGAGACAGAGCATGAACGGGGGAGGGGCAGAGAGAGAGGGAGACACAGAATCGGAAACAGGCTCCAGGCTCCGAGCCATCAGCCCAGAGCCTGACGCGGGGCTCGAACTCACGGACCGCGAGATCGTGACCTGGCTGAAGTCGGACGCTTAACCGACTGCGCCACCCAGGCGCCCCTTATCTTATTTTTTAATGTTTACTTTTGAGAATGAGAGACAGACAGAGTGTGAGCAGGGGAGGGACAGAGAGAGAGGGAGACACAGAATCTGAAGCAGGCTCCGGGCTCTGAGCAGTCAGCACAGAACCCGACACGGAGCTCGAACTCATGAACCATGAGATCATGACCTGAGCCAAAGTCGGTAGGTTAACCAACTGAGACACCCAGGTGCCCCCAGAAGCTCTTTATCTTGATGATGTCCCAATAGTTAATTTTTGCTTTTATTTCCCTTGTCTACTATTTGACTAGGCCTCATCCTTGGACACTGCCTTTGGCTTGCTATGTCCTATGTTAGTAAGAATACTACTAAGTCAGGGGCACCTGGGTGGCTCAGTTGGTTAAACATTGGACTATTGATTTCGGCTCAGGTCATGATCTCACTGTTCATGAGATCGAGCCCCATGTTGGGCTATGCACTGACAGCATGGAGCCTGCCTGAGATTCTCAATCTCTCTCTCTCTCAAAATAAATAAATAAAGATTTTAAAAAATAAATAATTAAATAATTAAAAATACTGTTAAGTCAGTTCAGATACTACCCACCCACCCCCACCCAATATCTGAGCACCTCTGATTTCCAATAGCCATGGCCTGCCTGCAGCAAGAATCCTGCTAAGTAGGCAAGAATCCACTACCGTTGAATTTTCAATCTACTGACCTCCTCGCTCTGCATTTTGGCTATAAATCTTCTCTTGTCCTTATTGTATTCTGAGTTGAGCCCCATCCCTCTTCCCTGTTGCAACAGTCTTGGCGCCTATTGCAATGGTCCCACATAAAGTATTCCTTACTGTTTTAACAAGTATCAGAATAATTTTTTCCTTAACACCTCCCACTGGCAGTGCCTGGGAGGGACCATCTGCACCCTCCCTTGATAAACTGGGAACTTCCTCTAAAATCTATTTACATATTGGTTAATGTTGGGCAAAATATGGAATGGATTTGTTCCCTTTTCATTTGTTTGCATTCTAGTGAGAATTAGTGTTTTGTCCACATGTTTGTTCCTAATTTTATTTCTTCCTCGCATGTGGTCTCTTCCAATTCTCCCCTTACCCTATTGTGTGCTGGAAATTTCTTTAGCAATTTTCTGGGGGAAGGGGATGGGGAGAGGAGCCAATTTTTCCTTTGTTGTCTTTATTTACCACTATTGTGTCTTGACTGGTTGTTATCTAACTTTTAATTGCATTTTATCTCAAAGGAGTTTAAAAATTTATTTGCCAAAATTTTCCATCTTTTTCCGTGTGATTTCATCTAGTGCTTCTTGGAGTGATGATCCTGCATTACTCAAGGGCGACCTGTAGACGACTTGCTGGCTTGTCTTCACAATTCCAAGAAGAGGACTCTCTTCTACCCACGTGCACAGGGAAGGTGAAGGCTTGGGGAGAAGTCACTTAGCCAGAGTCCCAAGGCGGGGGTAAAAACATCATCAGTCTGATTCCATTTTCTGAGCAATTCACCACTGTGTTATGCTAGGAAAGTCTCTCCCTTTCAGAGATTTCATAAGTGCTTGATTTTTTTTTTTCTGTTTAGCCTGTGATCTTTTTTTCACCACTAAAATACTGTGGTGCATCCATACTGTGGCTAACTATTTAGCAATACAAAGGGATGAACTAGTGATACATGTGACCACTTAGGTGGATCTCAAGGGCATCATATTGAGTACAAAAAGCCACTCTGCAAATGTCATACACTGTATGAGACTGTTTATATGACCTTCTTGAAATGACAAAATAATAGGGATGGAAAATGATCAGTGGTTGCTCAGGGTTAGGGATGGAGAGGGAGAGGGCATGGGTACAGCTATAAAGGGGTGACAGGAGTGACATACAGTTGGTGGTGATGGAACAGTTCTGTTTCTTGATTGTGGTGATAGTTACATGAATATACACATGTGATAAAATGACAGAACTATAAAAAGTTGAGAGTCAAGATTTTGATGATGAGGAATGCCTTTTTGTGAATGGGACAAGGGAGCATCTAGCTGCTGACTTGGACCCAACTTCTAGGTCCTGAAGTCACTCTTCTTTTCTTTATTTTTTAATGTTTATTTATTTCTTAGAGAGAGAGCTGGGAGAATGACAGAGAGATAGGGAGACAGAGGATCCGAAGCAGGCTCTCCACTGTCAGTTCAAAACTTGACATGGGGCTTGAACCCACGAGCCATGAGATCATGACCTGAGTCAAAGTCAGACACTTAACCAACTAAGCCGCCCAGGTGCCCTGAAAACCACCCTTCTTTGCAAACTTCACAAACCCCAGAGATAAGACCAGTGGGGCAAAAAGGCTGATGATGAGTTCCCTGATTAAGGGGGAGAGGGTATCTCTGAGTCTCTTTGATTGCTTTCAATTTTCTGAAGTTGCTTATTTGCTTGAAATGTAGCCATTAAGTGGAACAGAGTTTGTTTTAATAAATGAAATTAAAATAAAGGGAAAGAGGAATGAGGGAGGTGAGCCATTAAAAAATTGAAGAAAAAAACCCACAAACAAATCCCAGACTTGAAAGAGGTGTGCTTCCCGCTACCCCAAAAAGCTTAACTTAGAAAATGTGAAATTTTGGTGAAAATGTCTCTCAACAAATTTAGGTGAAATGGGATGAGACAAACTGACCTTGACCCTCATCTTTCCCCTTGCAAATCTCTCCTGCTCTGCCCCCCACTTCTTATTTTCCCCTCAGCTGTGTCAGATTTAGCCACCTCCTTCACAGAGACAACAAGTTAAAATGGACTTAAAGGAAAAGGTGCCACTTACTCAGCTGGCGGCGGTGGCTTCTCCCCGAGCACCTGGTACTTTCTGTCCATTCGGTTGGGCTTGGACCGTGTGATGCTGTGGGACAAAGGTGGATCAGTGTTCTGGAGGCTGGGGTAGACAGGCAGGTCTGTGGGAGCCCCACCTAACTTGCTGGAGGCCCTGCGTCTGCCTGTGGGACACCGTGACCCCCATGTCTGGGCCTGAATCCTTCAAGATACTTCCCTATTCCTCAAAGCTTTGGAGATGCTTATCGTGGGGGTCAAGTCCTTATTGCTAAAACTGACCCAAGGCCCCTGGGAAGGGGCAAGGGGCCAGAAATTCATATCCTTGCTTTCCTGTGGGGAGGACCCAAAGAAAAACAGGTTGAGGTGCTTTTCAAACAAAAATACAATGTGCCCAGTTAAACTTGAATTCCATATAAGAAGCGAATAATTTTTAGTGTAAGCATGTCCCATGCAACATCAGACAGCCCCAGCAACATGGACTTCATTTTGTAACCACTGAGAGACTGAATATACAGATAGGCAATAGCTGGACTGTACAAAAATACAGAACTCTGACCCCAAACCTGCAGCAACGTGCCCAGGAAACCAATTCCTTGTCTATAATAAACAACTCGGGAAGCCAGCCTGATAGAAGTCAGATCTGGAGGAAGCCATATTGTCATCTCTAGTGGCAATCCAGAATGCCAAACAATAACTCCTGTAACAATCATCTCCAAATGGCCGGGACTTGATTACTAACTGACAGCTTCCCTGAATTTTGTCCCTGCTTCCAACTTAGAACCAATCAGGGAAAGTCAAGTACACAGCCCTAAATAATCACATAGAATGCCCTGCTGCTAGTTGGCCTGCCTCCAGCTTCCCCACATCAACAGCCTCCAATAAAGGCACATTTAAAGCCTTCCTTTTCTCCACTATACAGTTTTTTCACTCTTGTCTGCCTTTGGGTCTCTGCTAAAACATAAGTAATGATGGCTGACTCCCTTGCTGTACCAAGCTCTGAATAAATAGCCTTTGCTTTTCTCATTTGGTTGGTCTTAGGTTTATTTCCACGTTGCAGATGGCATTCATGTTCATGGACCTTTTGGAGGTATGCAAAGCAGGAATTGCCTCACCGCTACTTCCTCAAAACCAGGAATCAAACCATATAAATGAGGGCTCACAGAGGACCCAAAAGTCAGTTCAGCCACTGGCTCTGTTACTTGCCTTCTGTTGAATCAGTGTCAGGGGCCAGCGGGGCCCACATTCACCGAGTAATGAGTCTAATGACCCCTACAGGGGCATAATGGGCAGAGTGCCTGACCAGGATGCAGAGGCCCAGGATTTCTCCTGGAGAGAAAGCCATCTCCAATGTCCCTCTTTTTGACTGGGAAGAATGGGTATGGGAGGAGCTGGGATCTACCAGTTGTGACCATGGAAAACCACTGAATGCCCAGATGGGCTCTCAAGGTGGGAGGCCTGTGTGAGCTGCATCACTCAGCAGGAATGAGCACAGACCTGACTAACGCCAGCTTCAGAGCCAACCTCTCACTGGGTCCGTTGGGGTCTCAGAGCTGTGAGTACAGGTGGTACTTTCCGAGGACAGTCTGATAAATGGACAGGGTGGTCTCTGGCCTATGTCTAGGGGGACAAGGAAGGCATCTGGGAAGGGGAGATCCTCAGCAGCCCAGCAGACCTACCTCGTTGTTGAAGTGGCACTGGCACTGGACAGGGCCTTTCTCACGACATGTTCTCCCCGGTTCCGGTGTCGCTTCAAGCCTTTGGGTGATGAGCACCCAGGACAAGAACAGAGGACCCAAGGTGAGGATGGACCAGGTGGCAACACTGGCTTTCCCACCGCCAGTGCCCCAAGACCCACAGGCTTGTTTATCTCTACCTGTCTGGAACCGATCTTTGTCGCACTGCTGGGTTGAGCATTTTGAGTTGGGAAGTCTGAAACCAAAGGAAAGGATATGAGCTTTTCCCCAGTGACCATGAGGACAGCTCAGGGCAGGCATTGGGTACCATCCCAGTTAGCACATAATACCATGTGAACGTGTCCTATTATGAGGCCCATTTTAGAGGAGGAAACTGAGGCCATATACACCCCATGGCCACTCACTGCAGGATCTTCTTGACCACTTCCACAGCCGGGTCTTCAATCATGGACTTCCCCATGCGGCTGGGCTGGGCAAAGGACTCAGGGGTGACCAAGTCTACCTTGGCTTCCTCTTCAAGGACTTCTGAAGACACCAGGATGTCACTCTCCACCTCCGTATCGATCATGATGTCATCCTGCAGGCCCAAGAGAAGGGCCTGAGTGTGTGGGCCCAGTCTACATGCTAGGGATGAGGGCAGCTGGGTTCATGTTCCAAAAGCACCTTGCCCAGGGGCTGCAGCAGGAGGCTAGCTGCCTGATTCTTTGAGTCTGTATTTTCCTTCTAAAAAATGGTAATGGTCATATCTCCTTTAGAGAGTCATTCATTCATTCATTTATATGTGCATGTGGCTTTCAAAAATATTTCCCAAGTACCTGCTTTCTGCAAGGCTCTGGCTGGGTCCTGGGACACAGGGTGGAGAGGTAACATGTGATCTTTGTTTTTATAGGGCTTACAGTCTAGTCAGAGAGACAAACATTTAACATGCACTTCTACAAATAAATGTCTAGTCAAAATTGTGACCAATGCTATGAAGGAAAAGTTCCAAAGTCTTCCATGAGGCTGAGGGTCATGGATTTACAAGGCCAGCCCATAGATGTGTCCAGGCAGTGTTCTTAAAATGGGTGAATGAATGAATGAATGTGTGGACAAGTGAGTGGCCAACACGCCCTACAAATCGGACCTTAGAGAAAGGGTAGGAGTAGTGGCCTGCAATGAGGGCTTAGTTAGGCTATTCCCTATTTTATTTGAGCCTTGTCTCAGCAGTGGACTATAAGAGGGAAGGACCCTAGCTGGACTCCTGAGTTCTTTCTTGAAGGGCGCAGGTGGTATGATGCTGGTGGTATGATGGAGGGTTAGTATTGGTGGCATGGTGGGAAGCGCCTCCCCAGAGAAGGAAGGACTGGTTCAAAACATGGTAGTGAGAGCAGAACTTGAGGGATGTCCACTTATTTCCATATTGTTCTATGTCACACACTCCTGGAAGTTGGTTGAGTGTCTCTGGTGTTCAAAACCTGATGTGAGGGGCTGAGTGCAGGGTGGGGGTGACAGAAGCTCTGTCCTCTTGGGGTACACAGTCTGGAGAGATAGCCCCTAAAAATGGAGACATCACTGTGGTCTGTGAGAGAAGGCCCAGTGGGAAGTGATGTCTTTTGGGTGGGAGTGGGGGTGAGAAATGAAGAGACCATGGAGGGCAGACCAAAGAGGCTGCTGTGAAGGCTCAGTTGAAGGATGTAGATTTCACCCTGAGTGATCAGGAGAGTGGCACAGTCAGACTGACCTTCTCCAACATTATGTCTGGCTGTAGTTCAGGGAGTGGATCATAAGGGAATGTGAGAGGAAAAGGGCAGCCATGTGGGCAGGAAGAGGTTGGTGGAGGTGGGGTGGGGAGAAGCCAGTTGTTGCTTATGCGCGTGGGTGGGAAGGAAAAGGCTGAAAGGCGAGGGTAGCCTGAGAGCTGGCAGCTGGTAGGTCTTGGTGAAGGTGAGGAGATGGTGCCAGGAGGTGAGGAATCTCCTAAGATGGCAGGGAAGTGGACTATTTGGGATTTGAATCCCAGATCTGACTGCACAGCCTATGGTCTTTCCAAGGCAACCTGGTAGGCCTGGTGTTCAGCAGGACCCTGGGAGCCGTCTCTTCCCTTAGGCTCTACTGAGCTCTGCAGGTCTCCTGAGAGCCCAGCCGTGACAGCTCACCCACCCTTCCCCACTTCCCATTCCCTTCCTCTACTGTCTGTTCCTTACAGTAAAGACGACTTGAGTCGTGTATACGATGTCCAGCCTGCAATTCAGGTACTGAATCCTCTGGCCCAGTTTTTCTTTCCAAGTCCGGACCAAGCCAAGGAGGTCATCCGTGGCCACCACCTAGGAGAAGAGAGCTGCAGGAAGCAAGCTGCAGGAGGGCCGCCTGCCTCCATCTGAACCACAGGCCTCTTGATTCGATGGAGGCCCGTCACTTGCAGGGAGGGCCCTAGGAGAGTGGGCGGTGCTGGCTGGCTCTCTTGGGCAACTGCAGTGGGGCAGTAAATCCTTCACTGACGGGGCATCAGGAGTTCTAGTCCTGGTTTTATGGGTTCATTCTCGGCAAATGATTTGAGTTAGCTCAACTTGGTCTCCCCATCTGTGTGGTGGGACACAGAATGTTCCTTGGAATCTCTTCTAGCTTTGACACTCTTAGAAGGAAATGTTTGGCCCCAAATGGCCACGTTGTGTGTGAGTGAAATGACCACAGCCTTTCTGGAAAGTGATCTAACCATTTCCACAACAAGCTCAGATACACACCCCCTCAAGCAGCAATCCCACAGACCCTGCCCCCAGGTGTGCAGGAAAGAACATGTAAGGACGTTCACCTTTACGTGCACCCACACATCACTTGTCAGTCCTCACACTTGGTCCCCTGCATTGTTCACTGACCTATGTACATGACCCAGGCCAGGAGGTGCCTTGGCCTCTTCTGCTTCCTTCATTTCTAGTGCATTCTGAGTCTTAACCATTCCCCCGCTGCTTAACTCTGGAATTGGAAGGTGTCCCTGGTGGTACCTTGTCCAAGCCACAATTCTCTGTGCTTCAGTTATGACACGCTGCCTCACTCCTCCCTCCCTCCCTGCCTTTCTGCACACAGCAACCTGAAGCCCCTCCATGTATGTGGCACTGAGCATGTGACCCTGGCCACACCTGTCCATGGTCCCCACTGCCTTCACCATGCAACTGATGCATCGTTCCCATCTCCTGATCACTGTTTTTGCAGAGGTGTCCAACCAGTCTCCTCCATCAACACAGGATTGCCTGCCCACCCAAGTTCAAGTTCCCCTGACCTGGCCAGAAGGCTGTGAAAGCCTTCCCTTGTCCAACACTCTGACACCACAAGAAGAGGGCAGTGAGGGGGTTGGAGAGGTGAGGAAATGCAGGAGAGCAAATGTTTCTGCTCTGGAGAGGCAGAGCTGTCCCTAAAGGGACTGATAAAGAAGTCAAGGCAGATTAAGCTGGCTTCCCCCTGTTCCCCAGGGGTCATGCAGAAATAACTGCATAAAAACACAGAGGTCACAGGGGCTCTGCAAAAAAATGAGAATAATATGAGGGATGTGTATTCACTTAGTGCTTTGTGGATGTTTGAACTTTTCTCAAGAAGCATGTGTTACTATGCAAGAAAAAGCATAGAGGCTAAATGTCCTCTCAGTGCTAACAAACATGAAACCTCAACTCAGTCACTGAAATGGAAGAGAAAAGACAAAGCTTGGTGAGGAAGGAACATCCCATTCAAGAAACCTCCAGTTGAGACATCTGGTTGTCGAGTGCCTGGTTGAGCTGTTGGGAACAGATTGCCCGGGGAGGCCGGGACAGATGTGGAACAGGGGACAGAGATGTGTGCTGGTGGCAGAAAAACAAGCATGTAAACAACGTAAACATCCAGAGACCTGATGTGCTGATCCACACTGCTCTAATTTGGACATTTTAACCAGTAGTAACCGTAGAAAACAGTAGTAACCAGTTCATGTGCAATGATCAAAATGAGCAAATGAAAAATCAAACAAAAAGTGGTTGCTCAGAAGGCAGAGTCCTGCCTGCTTCTGTTTTTCCTCTAGGGCTGAGTTCCAATTACAGGGAAGGAAGCCTGGTGACATCAGCAGGGGAGTGAGGTCAGACTGAAGCCCCACGTTCACTGGACTCTACATGCTTGCCAGGGAAGGGCTGGGGGCGAGAGAAGGTGGCTGTTTTCTCTTCTCTTCCTTAATTCCATTGGGTCCAACAGGGGTTAAGTAGGAAGGCTCAGAGGCCCCTCTGGAGCTGGAGAAATCTTGATGACAGATGTAAATTTACTTTCAGTTTGATTCTTGTATAATGGCATCTTCACTATTCATAGCTTAGCAAATACTGAATACTTACTTTTTTATCTCCCTTTGAGTTTCGACACATTTCTATTTTCCTTTGAAGCTGTTCCAGAGACGAATTCAATCCATCTGTTTGCAGATTGGATTTTGCAACCTAGAAAAACCAGAACTTCCAAGGTTTGTTTCTAGAATACTTATTTATTTATTTATTATTTTTTTAATATGAAATTTATTGTCAAATTGGTTTCCATACAACACCCAGTGCTCATCCCAACAGGTGCCCTCCTCAATACCCATCACCCACCTTCCCCTCCCTCCCACCACCCATCAACTCTCAGTTTGTTCTCAGTTTTTAAGAGTCTCTTATGTTTTGGCTCCCTCCCTCTCTAACCTCTTTTTTTTTTTCTTCCCCTACCCCATGGTCTTCTGTTAAGTTTCTCAGGATCCACATAAGAGGGAAAACATATGGTATCTGTCTTTCTCTGTATGGTTTATTTCACTTAGCATAACACTCTCCAGTTCCATTCACGTTGCTACAAAAGGCCGTATTTCATTCTTTCTCATTGCCAAGTAGTATTCCATTGTGTATATAAACCACAATTTCTTGATCCATTCATCAGTTGATAGACATTTAGGCTCTTTCCATAATTTGGCTATTGTAGGAAGTGCTTCTATAAACATTGGGGTACAAGTGCCCCTAGGCATCAGCACTCCTGTATCCCTTGGGTAAATTCCTAGCAGTGCTATTGCTGGGTCATAGGGTAGATCTATTTTTAATTTTTTGAGGAACCTCCACACTGTTTTCCAGAGCAGCTGCACCAGTTTGCATTCCCACCAACAGTGCAAGAGGGTTCCTGTTCTAGAATACTTGTTTTGATCAGCAACGTATTCAGCAAAACATTATATAAGAGATGAATTAAATATTGGAAAAATGAAATTGGTGGGGGGAGATGCACAATGTTATCAGAAACTAGATCAATGCAAATGTAAAAGTTTTTGTTTTAGGGGTGCCTGGGTGGCTCAGTTGGTTGAGCATCCAACTTCAGCTCAGGTCATGATCTCACAGCTTGTGAGTTCGAGCCCCACGTCAGGCTCTGTGCTGACAGCTCAGAGCCTGGAGCCTGATTCAGATTCTGTGCCTCCCTCTCTCTCTGCCCCAACCCACTGGCATTCTGTCTCTGTCTCTCTCAAAATTAAATAAACATCAAAAAAATTTTTTTAAGTTTTTGTTTTGTTGTGTTTTTTTACTGTCAAACAGATAAGGTTTAAAAATAAAATCGACAACCCACAGTAGTGGTTGAGGGTATGAAGAAGAACACGCTCATGACCAGCTGGTGATGAGTTGTCTGTAAAAGCCACCTGGAAACACGTGAAGCCTTAAAACATTCATGCTCTACCCCAGTAATTCTAGCTCTGGGAGATACCTTACAGACATAATTAGAGTTCCCTCTGCAAGGGTATTTATCATATCACTGGCATAATAAGTGAAATCCAACAACTATTTCTCCAAAAAGGATTGGCTAAGTAAAAATGGCAACACATTCAGGAGAGGGAAGCCAGAACAATAGTGTTTTCAAATAATCTTTAAAGATTATATAGCTTACAAAATTGTATAAAATAGAAAGAGGCTGGATTTTTTTTTGTGTGTGTGTATGTATGTGTGTGTATATATCTTTTATATATAATATATATATATATATATATATATATATATAATCTTTATATGCATAGAAAAAAGTCTAAAAATAATTCAAAGTCTTTCCTGGCTTCATTGAGATATAATTGACATGTAACATTATATAAGTTTAAGGTATACAATGTATACCTTATTATAAAGGTATACTTTGTATCATTTGACATGTGTATATATTGCAAAATAATAGGAGATTGGATTAGTAATCAAAACCCTCCTGACAAAGAAAAGCTCAGGACCTGATGGTTTCATGGGTGAATTCTACCAAACATTTAAAGAAAACTTCACACCAATTCTTCTCAAGCTCTTCCAAAAAATAGAATAGGAGGGAATATTCCCAAACTCATATTACAAAGCCATCACTACCCTGCCGCCAAAGTCAGGTAAGAACACTACAAAGAGGGCGCCTGGGTGGCTCAGTTGGTTAAGCATCCAACTTGGGCTCAGATCATGATCTCATAGCTCATGAGCTCAAGCCCCACATCGGGTGAGCTCGTGCCCTGCTTCAGGTAGCACAAGCCCTACTTCCAGTGAGCATAAGCTCCGCTTTGGGTGAACACGAGTTCCATTTTTGGGTGAGCCCTGTTTCTCTCTCTCCCACCCTCCCTCTCTCTGTCTCTCTCTTTCTCTCCCTTCCCCTCCCCCCTCTCTCTGCCCCTCCAGGGATTTTCTCTCTCTCTCTCTCCCTCTCCATTGCTCACTTGTGCCCCCCCTCTCTCTCTCTAAAAAAAAAAAAAAAAAAAAAAAAAAAATATAACACTACAAGGAAACTACAGACCAATATCCCTTATGAATATAGATGCAAAAATCCTCAACAAAATATTAGCACATGAAATTCAACAGCACATTAAAAGCATTGTATACCACGATCAAGTGGCATTTACCTCTGGATGCAAGGAGGATGGTTCTACAAATGCAAATCAACCACATTAATAGAATAAGAAATAAAAATCATTTGATCAGTACAATAGACACAGAAAAAGCAATTGACTAATTGGTCTATTCAGATTTCCTATTTGTTCATGATTCAATCTTGGTAGATATATTTCTACAAACTTATCCATTTCTTCCAGGTAATCTAATGTGTTGGCATATAATTGGTAATAGTCTCATGATTCTGGTATTTCTGTGGTATTAGTTGCAATGTCTTTCATTTCTGACTTTATTTGAGTCTTATCTCTTTTTTTTCTTAGTCTAGCTAAAGGTTTGTCCATTTTGTTTATCTTTGAAAAACAAGCTCTAGCTTCATTGATCCTTCCTATTGTTTTCCTGGTCTCTATTCCATTGATTTCTGATCTGATCTTTGTTATTTCTTTCATTCTGCTAACTTTGTTTTTTTATTTTTTCCTATTTCCTTGAGGTTTACAGTTAGGTTGTTTATTTGAGATCATTGACCTGGGTTCACATTTTGAAATTTAAAAACAATTTTTTTAATGTTTATTTTTGAGAGGGAGAGACACAGAGCACAAGCAGGGGAAGGGCAGAGAGAGAGGGAGACACAGAATCTGAAGCAGGCTCCAGGGTCTGAGCACAGAGCCTCACATGGGGCTTGAACCAACAAACCCCAAGATCATGACCTGGGCCAAAGGCGGATGCTTAACCAACTGAGCCACCCAGGCACCCCTGAGCTAGGTTCACATTTTGGCTCTACCATTTAAGAGCTCTGTGTTCTTATCTAAGTCACTTAGTTATTCTCAGCCTCAGTTTCTTTATCTCTAAAGTAGGAATAAAACAGAACTTGCCTCCTACAGTTCTTGTGAGGACTAACATTGCTAATCAAAATAAGTCAGTTATCAGGATGCATGGTGCGTAATAACTCAATGAATCCTAGAGGCTACTATGATTTAATCTCTGTCTTCCTGGCTGGAATTTAAGTTTCATGGGGGAGAGCCCACAGTGGTATCCCCAGCACTTGGGACAGTGCCTGGCATGCAGGTGTGTGTGTGTGTGTGTGTGTGTGTGTGTGTGTGTGAGATAAACATCTACCAGGTAAAAAGTGAATCTGTCCTACCTCGCTCTTGATGTTCACTTGCAGATTTGTCAGCAACCGCTGGATTTTCTCTATGAAAATAAGGTCCACAGACAGGTTATGAAATTTGCTTTCAAACTTATTGATGACATCATTGGCCTGTAGAGAAATATAAAAAGTAAAGGAGGGGGCCGCCTGGGTGGCTCAGTCAGTTAAGCATCAAACTTCGGCTCAGGTCATGATCTCACAGTTTGTGAGTTCGAGTCTGCGTCTGTGCTGGCAGCTCCGAGCCTGGAGCCTGCTTTGGACTCTGTGTCTCCCTCGCTCTCTGCCCCTCCCCCACTCACACTCTGTCTCTGTCTCTCTCAAAAATAAATAAACATTAAAACAAAATTAGAGACTAATCCTTTTTTTAAAAAAAGTAAAGGAGGGAGGTTTACTTGGAACTTATGAACTTTGGAAGCAGAGGGGGACAGGCTCAATTTTTTGGAAAGGTGGCTTGGCAGGGCTCATCAGGCAAAGTACAAGGGCGCCCCGGATGCCTGGCTGGAGGTCAGGGGCAGGGCTCCCCAACCTGGTCCAGGTATTCATTCTCCATCTTCTCCATGTTGATCATGATTAAACTTTCAACAAACTCTATTCGAGAAGCTTCCTTCTCCAGTCGATGACACAGTGAGTCAATTTCTTCAGCAGAAAAGTTGCCTCCGTCAGAAAACAATCTGAAAATAGTTTGGGAGAAAGAAAAGGCACTGATCAGACATGAAACTTCCCACCCATTCCAAATCCTGTGATCGACAAGGCTTTAGATTAAAAGTTTAAGATCATAGAAAAATGAATGCAGGTGGTTCAAAGATAGAAGCAGTGAAATAACCCAAAAGTCCTTCAAGGGATGAACGGAGAAACAATATGTGGTATGTACACAAAATGGAACAGTATTCAGAAGGAATGAAATTCTGACACGTCACATGGGTGAGTGTTGAAGACATTATGTTAACTGAAATAGGCCAGACACACAAAAGGACAAATATTGTGTGATTTCACTTATATGAGGTACCTAGAGAAGTGAAATTCATGGAGACAGAAAATGGAATTGTGGCTGTTGGGGGCCAGGGGGAGGAGAATAGGAGTTAGTGTTGAATGCGTTCAGAGTTTCAGTGTATAAAGACGAGAAATTTTGGAGATGGATCGTGGTGATGGTTGCACAACAATGTGATTGTACTTAATGCCACTGAACTGTACACCTGAAAATGGTTAAAATGGACAGTTGTACATCCTATATATTTTGTCACAATAAAAAATGGAGGGGAAACAAGACCACTTCTCAATAGAGAAAGCCCAGTGTCCACAGAGGCCCCGACGCTGGCTCCCACCTGCAGTGCTTGATGAACTCGATGTTGGCGTAGTGAAGCTTGCCCAGGTTCTCCTCCAAGTACTGGCGGAAGCTGCGCAGGGACACCTGCACGACGTCGATGTAGCTGAGCAGCTCCTGGTGCAGTGTGCTGCTGAGAGTAACCAGCCTGGGAGACACAGGAGGGCAGGATGATGACGTGGGCATGGCAGGGCAGCCTGGGGGCGCTGCTTGAGCTCCACTGCGGTGCCCATCTGTGGGGCTACCAGAACCACTGCCATGTTCTTCTGGGTAGAAAAAGAGGCTTTGAAGGAAGCTCAGAATGCCAGTGTGTGCAGGGCACAGTGCGGAGCTCTCAGTGTGCTGGGTCAGAGGACATCCCTCTCCTCTCTCTGGCCCTTGCCATCAAATTACTAAAGGAATCCCTAGGTCCAACTGATCTGGCTCCTCCCTGCAGCACAAACTTTCTCTCTCCTGCGCCTGTTCTCCTGAGGGAGCACCCTGCAAGTTCCCTCTTCACCTTTAAGTCCACCCTAACCAGCGATCTCTTGTGTACCTGACCACTGTCCAGACACTTGTGAGGGCTCCTCGCCTGTTACCTGAGGTCTCCCTAACCACGCAAGGGCCTCCATCTAAAATCCCTGAATGGCTTCCTTGGAGCCCTTTGCTCTGCCGTGAGCATATCCCCACCTCGAGCTGGGCCAGTGCTCCTTGCTGAGGGGAAAAATTCTGTCTCCTCTTCACCTTCCTCCATCTCAGACCAGGAGGCCTCCTGCAGGAAGTTCGTCCCGATTTCCCTTGATGGAAGTGGTCTCTCCCAGCACAGATGTTTCAGGGCAGGTTAGTAACATCCCTGCATCCTGAACATGTGTGCCCTTTTCTCCCTAGCTGCTCACCCAGCCCCCAGCCCCCTGCCCCCAGACAGATAGTTCATACAGTTAGACTCACTTGTGTGAAGAGGAGAGCTGAAAAGAGAAGGTTGCTGTGGGGCCTGGCAAATGGACTCTTTAATCCACCAGGGAGGAACCACTCCCTTTGAAAGCAGCCACCTGGCTGAGATTCTAGGGCTATGGGGCCAGAGCGGAGACTCCCAGGGCCATACCTCTGGCTCTTTGTGGCATTCAAGAAGATATGCTCCATGTCGTAAATCTTGCGGAGGAAGTTTTTGCTCTTTATGTTTTGCTCTTCTTGGAACCGGTAGAACATCAGCCTCTCCTTTCTCAGCGTCTCGATCACCCCAGCACAGTGGCTGTCCAGCTGCTCTTGATGAAGCAAGAGCTCAGCTGGAAAAGAATGAAGGAGAGCTGAGGTCCTCTGGGATCCCAAGTCACCTCAGGACGTTCCCCTCCTAGACAGTGACAGCTGTCCTTGCCAGGGGTTGGCTTGGGAATGGGTGCAGATCTCAGAGAGGCCAATCTGACACTGCCCCTGGGTGTCTAACTAGAGAAGAGGCTGTCCAGGCTGTATGAAGGGAGGTCTCTGCTGGTGAAGGCACCTGGAAACAGGTGGGATGGGTGGACATTTTGGGAAGGGCAGGGATTGTGGTGAGAGGCTCTGGAGAAAACAACCAGCATGACACTGGGCAGTCAGAGTTTATTGCTTTAAATCAGTGACTACTCTTTCCAGGAGCTTGAATTCCAACAGACTTCTACGGTGGAGTAAACAGAACCAGGATTTGGCTTCAAAGGCTCCATCGTAGGTCTTTAAAACTGACAGATAGTTCCAGGTCAGTCCACCCTACCTCCCTACTGCCCACAGTGGTGAAAATTCTGTCCTCCCAGCCATGCCAAGAATGAGTGCAGTGACTCTGGGGCATTGTTTCTCTGACCTTGATCTCCCAATCACACATTGGGTCAGGGAGCCAGGGAAGGGCAAGAAATAGAGCATCTCAATTTATATTTAGTTTTAATGCACATATTTTCCAAATGAAGACAATGAGGTTCCAAAGCCAAGCAGGTCTCCCAAGGCCACAAGCATTGGGACTCCAGGCCAGGCTGTCTGTTCCCACAACTCTGTCACTGCTCCAGGCAGGAAGAGTTTGGGTGGGACCATGTGTGGTCTCTCTGGGAGCTGGAAAGGTCTATGAAGAAGCCTGAATTGTGACATAAGTGAAAACCAAACAGGGTCATTGAGGATCCAACTAAAAGTGTGCCACCCCCTAACGGGAACCTCTGCCTAAGAGAGAAATGGCACCTCTTTTTAAGTTATAAACTATAAGCTGAAATTAATGCCTACCACTTGCTCAAGATTCCTCACTGTTCCATTCCAGGGAGAGTTGATTACCACCAACAATATCCCCTTCTGCAAGCAAGGGAGGGATCAGAGAGGTCAGGTAACCTGTTCAGAGTCACATAGCTAGAGAGGTTGAGCCTGATAGCTCTGATTCCTGAGCTACAGGAAGCATCTGCTATGCAGGTATATATCTGACAGATGTGTGAGCAGATCTGAGATTCACACTGCTAAGGCAGGACAATACCCTTCATTTAAGCATCTAAAAGTCCTGTTTTTAAAAGAAAAATTTTTAAAAATCTCAAATGTGGGTACCTTCTCTGCCAGCCTTGGAGATGGAACCCTCACACAGGGGCACCTAATGAATGCAGAACTGTGGTGGCACAGACACCAGCTGTCTGGGGCAGGGTGGCCTTTCCCAAGCTGGGTCTGTACCTGCTCTGACATTGTGGATGTCCTTTTCAATGCACTCAGCTCTTGGCTTGTGTAGGTGCAGATGCAGCTCTAGTTCTGAGTCCAGCTCATCAATCTTGGTGGCCACAGTGACCTGGGTTTTGAGGACACGTTGGTCAAACCACTTCTCTAGGTGCTCGAAAAAACCAGCTCGAAGTCTGAGGGAGAAACCAGTGAGGGTCAGCTCTGCCAGTAGCAGTGGCCACAGAGAGAGCTTCCATATTGTTATATAAAGCATTTCCCTCTTTCACTTCTTATTTTATTTCCTAACTACATGATATTCTTTTGTCTGGATGGACCATCATTCATTTAACCAGATCCCCTTCTGGCGGACACTTTATGGTTTCCAACCATTCGTTCTTCAAAAAAGGCTGCAGTGAATAACCTTGTATATAAGTCAAGCGTAGAAGCATTCCTGTAGGATAAATTCCCTGAACTGGAATTGTTGATCCAAAGGCTAAAATACATATGTGGTTCTTGAAGATATGGCTTGACTGCTTTCCTGGCAAGGCTGTCTGTTCCTATTTCTCCGCCGCCTTGCAGTGTATTGCCGAACTTTTGAATTTGACAATTTTGTCATGTTATGACCAAAACTGGGCATATTGTCATGTGTTTAAGACTATATAATTCCTTTTTCTGCATACTATGCATTAATACATTTTGCCCATTTCTCTGTTGTGAAGATGCTCTTTTTCTTTTCAATCTCTTTATATGGGAGCTCCTTATATATTAGGAATGTGAGGTCATTTGACTGCAATGTGAGTTGCAAATACTTTCCCCAATTTATCACTTTTTCTTTTTCAAAATTTATGTATTGTTAAGAAGGCTATGTGCTGTTAAGGTGTTGGTTGTCCCCAGATTTATCTATAGATTCAATGCAATAACAATAAAAATCTCAGCAGACATCTTCTTACAGACACCAGTGAGCTGATCTCAAGTTTATGTAGAAATGCAAATGGCCAAAGATAGTTGAGGAGAAGACCAAAATTGGAGAACATACTCTACCAGATATTAAGACTTGATATAAAACTGCAGTAATCAGGCAGGGTGAGGCAGTAATGCAAGAATAGATACACAGAGAAACAGAAAGGAGGTGTGGCAGAGCCGTGGGGAGAGGGGAGTCTTCTGGGGTCAAGTGATTATCCATATGGTAGGAAATGAATCTGACTCCTATCTCACAAATTAATCCCAGGTGGATTTTACATATAAATGTGGAAATGTAAAACAATAACATTTGTAGTAAATACCATAGGAGGATATTTTCATGACCTTGGGGCAAGCAAAAATTTCTTAGATAAGAAAGAAAGTACACTAACCCTAATGAAAAAGGTTGATGAAAAGGACCTTATTACAAATAAGAATTTCTTTCTATCAAAAGATACCTTAAGAGAGTAAAAAAAGGCAAGCAAAGAGAGGGATAAACATTTGCCAGGTATTTACCTAACAAAAGCCTCATATCTAGGATAGGTAACTTTCTCACATAAATTGATAAGAGAAAAGATTGACAACCCACCAGGAAAAAAAAATGGGCAGAAGATTTGACTAGACATTTCAAGAAAGACAACCAAATGTTCAACACTACTACACATACACCAGAATGGCTAAAACAAAAACTGCTGACAATATCAAGTGTCGATGAGGATGTGGAGCAACTGGAACCCTCACACACTGTTGTAAACTGTTAAAACAAAATCGCTTTTGAAAACTCTTTGGTGGTATCTTTTGGTTGTATCTCCTCAAGAGGGACACACATATTACCCTATCTCTCAACAATCCCACTCTCAGTTATATATCTAACAGAAATGTAGCCGTATGTTCACCAAAAGACTTATACAAGAATGTTCAGAGTGGCATTGTTCCATTCCCCAGTGAAAAACAAGCCAAATGTGCATCAGTAGTAGAATGGATAAATAAAATGGGTTATGTATTTTTACAATGGAATACTATACAGGAATAAAAATGAGCTAACCCCACATTCAAAACTACATATGATGTCACTCATATGTGGAATTTAAGAAACAGAACAGACGAACATATGGGAAGGGAAGGAAAAATAAGATTAAAAACAGAAAAGGAGGCAAACCATAAGAGACTCTTAAATACAGAGAACAAACTGAGGGTTACTGGAGAGGAGGTGGTTGGGGGGTGGGCTAAATGGGTGACGGACATTAAGGAGGACACTTTTTGGGATGAGCACCGGCTGTTATATATAAATAATGATTCACTGGGTTCTACTCCTGAAACCAATACTACACTGTATGTTAACTAACTTGAATTTAAATAAATAAATTTTAAAAAATACATATGAATTTTACAAACATAAGGAAAGAATCCTGACATAAAAGAATGCATTCTGTATGATTCCATTTAAATAAAGTTCTAAAATAAGCAAAACTAATTCATAAGTTAGAATATTTGCTATCCTTGGGGAAGAGAGGGCAATGACTTGAGATGGGTACATAAGGGGGCTCCTGGAGAGTTGGTAATGTTCTATTTCTTGGGGGTACTGGTTACCAGGTGTGTTCCCTTTGGATAATTCATTGAGCTGTACATTCATGATTTCCATACTTGTCAGTATTGTATCCTTCAACATGCAAATACAATCAGTTTGATCCAATTTTTTTTTTTCTGGTTAGTAGCAAGGCCAGATGGCATAGTGTTTCTTTCAAAACTCTGGAATCACATGGTCTAGATTCATATCCTAGATCTAACCACTTCCTATCCCAGAGATCTTATCCAAGCTACTAACTAAGCTTCAGTTTCTTCATCTGTAAAATAGGCTAATTATGGTACCCCTGTCATAGTTATTGAGAGTATTAAGTCCTCTCAATGCATATTAGCTCTGGTGGTGATCCTTGCTTTTCTTCTTTAAGGGGAGAACAGAAAATGGACTGTGGCAGAGGAAGGAGAAAGGATGAGTTTCAAGTCAAGAGATGTTTTCAAGGTGAGATGATGCTGAGGTGGAAGAGAAGACTCCAAAAGCCTGACTTAACTCCTTCTACTCCATGCCCGTGTATACACATAGGAGATAGACTAATCAGGTGATTTCTGTCTGGTAAGTCCTGCGATGATATCGTAGAGTCAGGAGTGCAGTGGAAATGCTATCCTAAAGCCAATTGTAGATTTCCACATTTGGTCCAAATTCACTCCCAGAAACTTGGGAGTTAGGGGAGGTAAATTCTCAGTGGTAGAATTATGGGTCATTTTTATATTTTTCCTTGTACTTTTTCAATTTTCTAATTGTCTGCAATTAATGTGTCATATAATCAGAGCCAAATACCATACTGATATACCTAGCATCTATAGTTATATAATTACCCCCCCCAAAAAAGAAAGAAAGAAAGAAAGAAAGAAAGAAAGAAAGAAAGAAAGGGAGGGAGGGAAACCCTAAGGTTACACATATGCCAGGTTAGAATCCCAGAAATATCTTGCAGGGAAAGCACTATTTCTTATGTACAAGGCCCAAGCCAGCAAGGCATCATTGGACAGGCGAAGGGGGTCACTCTCACAGAAGATATCTGTAACTACAAATAATTACTGGAAATTTGTTATTTTTGTTTGTTTGTTTCTCATCTCTACCTTCAGTTACCTACACATTTTCTTTTTCCAGCTGAAACTAGTCCAATCTTTTATTATAATACTACACCTTGTTAATAAAACTCAGGACAAGAGAATGAGAATAAAGGGTTTCTACTCACTGCTTCTTAATTCCTAAAACTAGTCTGGATGGAATTATCACTTGGTCTAGGAGGTTGGCACTGGAAGTGTCATTGATGAGAATGGTAGAAAGGTTGGAATTGGGCCTTTTGAAACTCTCTTCTTCTTGTTCCAGGGGTAGGAAGACAAAATAAGTGTGTCCGCTGGAGGTTGTGAAGGACTCCATGTCTTCACAGGAGATTTCCCCCAGATGCTCTTCCTGGGCTTCGGCCTATGCAGAAAACAAGACTTTAGACTTGACATCATCACACATACCTGGGGATCCAACCCAGGATATATCCTTGATATCCAACCCAGACTATATCCTTGATATCAGGGTTATGGATCTGTGGGTGAAATCCCGCCTATAATTATTTTTTGCCCATATAGTGCTTTCAAAATGGGAAATTCTACAAATAGTCTAGATTTCTGATTTCTCTTAAAAATCAGAAAATCTGGCAATTCTGAGTCTCTCCATTCCCACATGGCATTATTGTCTGGAGCTGAGTAATGACTGCCTAGTTTCCATAGACTGAATATTGGATGCTCTCCAAAATTCATATCCCCAATGTGTTGGTATTTGGAGGTGAGCTTTTAGGAGGTGATTAGGTCAGGAGGGCAGAGGCCTCATGAATGGGATTAGTGCCCTTATAAAAGAGACCCTGGAATGCTCCCTTGCTCCTTCCACAGAAACACAGTGAGAAGATGGCTGGCTCTCTATGAACCAGGAAGTGGGCCCTCACCGCACACCAAATCTGCCAGAACCCTGATCTTGACTTCCAAGCCTCTAGAATTGTGAGAAATAAATTTTTGTTGTTTATAAGCTGCCCAGTCTATGGTATTCTGTTACAGAAGCTCCAAGGGACTAAGACAATAATAGTTCTCATCACTTGTCACTACTTTACACTTGGGTCTCCAGACCTCTTCCTATTACATGCCTGTGGGCATTTGAATTTGGGATCCCTGTTGCAAAACAAGTATGCTAATTCTCCACAGCAATATAGGAAAAGGGTCTTTTTCAATTTTGCAATTATGGCATTCAAGTTACTATTCTGTGAGTTGGAATGTGTTTTGAGGACAAGATTTATTAATATGAGGGTCACTTCCCTGCACTCCAAGGAGAGCTCTATCTGCCGACTTGGATGCGGATCTTTTGTGCTACACAACAAGAGAATGGGAAAAGAGGAGGAATGGAGAGACTAGGTTGGTCTATACTGTAAAGAGGAGCTGGGAAAGAGATGACCAAAAATGGACAAGGGAAGTCATACAGTTCACGGGTGAGTTCAGAGTAAGCTGCAGGGTAAGATGTTAGGAGAAGAAGGTAAATTTTTAAAAGCATTGTTATCAGATAAGAATTGGATCCCTGTTGGCGGAAGTAAAAGGTGTGCACACATGCGTAAATCCCCACAGAGACTGCACCACTGGGGACTCCAGCTTGTACTAGGGATATGGAGAGAGAGCCTAGCACACTTTCTCCATACACAGGAATGAATCCATTGTTGGCCTACCTCATCCATAGATAAACTCTCATGTTCTTCCTTTTCCTCCTCCTCCTCCTGCTCTTCTTCCACTTCATGTTCCTCCTCTTCCTCTTCCTCCTCTTCCTCTTCCTTCTTCTTTTTCTTCCTCCTCTTCTCCTTCTCCTTCTTTTTCTCCTCTTCCTCCTCTGTCTCCTCTTCTTGAACCATCACATTTTCCTGGTTCTGGGATGGTTTTAAGGAGCTGTCTCTTTTAACTTGCATTTCTTCTAACCCCTGAATAGACTCCTCACTGGACTCATCCATCTCGTCGCTCAGTACAGATTGTTCCTGCTGGCTCGCTGCCATCTCTTCATTTAAGGAAGACTCGATGTCTTGATCTTCTCCTTCCATCTCTTCCGCTAGCCTGGATGAACTTGTTCCTGCGCTTGCACTGTCCTCACTTCTGCTCATTTCCACTTTAGCTCTCTGTTTACTCCTCCGTTTTCTCATACTCTCCTGGAAGAGCTTTTCCTGTGCTTCTGTTGATGACCAACCCCAAAGCACAAGGAAAAAAATGTTACCAAGGTCACCTGGATTGGGCCTACCTGGCCAACAAATGTACAGAGTGAAGTCAGAGAGGATCAGATTGAATTATAATAGTGTTACCTGGTTCCCTGAATTTGAAAATGACTTCCCCATCCAAGGTCTACAAAGAAAAAACACAGGACACTGAGTGAGCAGCACTGCCTTTCCCAGAATGCCACTTCTAAGGGCATCTCTTTTAAGTAAAAGGACCCATCCCTCCCCTTCATCTGATACAGGCCTTGATTACTTATTTCACTGGGATAATCAGAGTATTCCCAAACCAGGGAATCAGTTTTCTTTAATCCCAAGCAGGCTAGCAAATCTTTTTATCACACAATAGGTGTTAATAAATAAACTCTCATTCTGACATTTTGGTAGTGATCTGGGGCAAAGAGCAAGAAAGTATAAATTGAGAGATGCAAACAGGCGGAAAGGAATCTGCTGCTCCCAGTGCTGGATGTGAACATACAGAATGAACATAATTTACATGACCTGGGAACCCCTTCATTAACCCTATAAATTCTGAATGAAGTCACGAATGTACTGTGTTGTGGATAATGTCGATAACATGACACAGTGTGGGCTGTAGAGTTTGCAGTCTGGATTTGAATCCCAGCTCCTTTCAAGCTGAGTTACCCTGGCCAAGTTCCTTAAGCCCCACGGGACTCAGTGTCCTCCCTTGTGACACGGAGATCCTAATGGCACCTAAACTTTAACCCAGGCAACCAGACTGATCTCAAAGCGCAGATGGTAAGCCCACCCTTGTATAACTTGAGCTCCACCTTAACCTAGGTACCATATGAAGCATTTACTAACAAGTGGAACAGAGGTCCATCCAGAGAGGAAGGATTCTCTGAGGATCTGGGGACCCTGTATATACAAGAAAGCCTCATCTAGTTTCAGTGTTTACCACAAGTATTTTCAGGTCTGGCCATACAAGACTCCGGCTGGGTGTGTGGGAAAAAGACAAACTCTAGGAGTGTTGGACCAGGACATTCCAGGTATTCATACATTTACCCAGGGAGCATTCATTGTGTCTGAATCATGTGCAAGACACTGTGCTAAAGGCAACTGAAGCTGAATCAAAATTAGTGAGGTGTACCTGCCCTTCAGGAAATACCCACTCTGGATGCTCTGTAACTGCTGTATTTGACTGCAATAGATATACAAACACATCCAGACAGAGAATGCCTGAATTCAGAACCCTTCAACCTCTTTTAATCTAAGCAAGAGATGGTCTCTTTTAGAAATGCCTCTAGCTTCTTCCTCCTTGATTTCCTGATAGATTCTCACTGGGCAGGAGTTAAGGAAGGTGTTCAAAGTTAAGGCCGATCAGAGCTAGAAGATATCCTCTCCCCTTTGCTCTTTGGTGAGGGGCTGGGTTTTTGCAGCCCTGTCCATACCTGTTCAAAGATCTCACGAACATAGAAATGTTGGCTAAGGGTGGAGCTGTAGGAGTTGAGTTCTCTCAGTGTGAGCACTGGGTACTCCATCACTTCCTTTGTCAGGGTCTTGTGGAAACACTCATACCTGGGAGGGAGGGAGCCAAGAACTAAGTACTGCAATCATTTGACAGTGCAATTTCATATCTGTGAATGGTCCTTACAGAATTAGATGTACAAAGGCATGAAGACTTAAGGTAATTCACAGAGAACTGTTTTTAATATTGAGAAATTGGAACCAATCTTAAAAAGCTAATCAATTGGGAGATGGTTAAACCATTATGAAGCATCCATATTAAAGAATTCTACATGGATATTAGAAAATAGAAAGATATCTGCAGTTATAGATCTATTTGCATTGGATGATCTAGACTTTATTTTTTATTTTATTTTTTTTTCAACGTTTATTTATTTTTGGGACAGAGAGAGACAGAGCATGAACGGGCGAGGGGCAGAGAGAGAGGGAGACACAGAATCGGAAACAGGCTCCAGGCTCTGAGCCATCAGCCCAGAGCCTGACGCGGGGCTCGAACTCACGGACCGCAAGATCGTGACCTGGCTGAAGTCGGACGCTTAACCGACTGTGCCACCCAGGCGCCCCTAGACTTTATTTTAAAACACTCTGTATGTGTATATATCCACATAAAATAATGTACATGTCCGCAAAAGGAAGATGTGGGCAGAAATGAGGGGAAATTTTCTACATGTTTGTATTGGTTAACTTTTTTTTCTTCTACAAAGAACACATATGTTTTAAAATTTCAAAAGGTAGTAGGAGGGCCCATCTCCTGACTTTTTAAAAAAATTTTTTTTAACATTTATTTTGAGACAGAGAGACAGAGCATGAACAGGGGAGGGTCAGAGAGAGAGGGAGACACAGAATCTGAAACAGGCTCCAGGCTCTGAGCTGTCAGCACAGAGCCTGACGCGGGGCTCAAACTCACAGACTGCGAGATCATGACCTGAGTTGAAGTCGGACGCTTAACCGACTGAGCCACCCAGTCGTCCCCTATCCCCTGACTTTTAAACTACATGGCCCTGGGGTGCCTGGGTGGCTCAGTCGGTTAAGCGTCTGACTTTGGCTCAGGTCATGATCTCACAGTTTGTGAATTCCAGACTAGCATCGGGTTCTGTGCTGACAGCTCAGAGCCTGGAGCCTGCTTCAGATTCTATGTCTCCCTCTCTCTCTGTCCCTTCCCTGCTCACACTCTGTCTTTGTCTCTCTCTCAAAAATAAATAAACCTTAAAAATTTTTGAAAAAAAAATTAAACCACATGGCCTTGAAATAGCCCTCCATAAACATTTCGGATCAAAGTTCTCCCTGGAAGCTTCTGTGTTGGCTGAAAGCAGACCTGCTAAGGACCAGTAGGAGATTCTCCAAAGCTAGAGGCAACATTTTCATCTTGAGCTTGCTAAGCACACCCTGGACTCCAAAGCAGGCAGCCTCTGACCTTGATTATGAATTTCAGGCCATCCCCTTCTGTCTTTTGGGGTCTGGCCTGCCTACCTGTGTTTCATATTCTTCAAAAAATCTTTGGCCTTTTCCAGGTGAAGCTTCAGTGTTTCCTCAAGGCTTTGCTGCCTCAGTTGGTCCAAGAGCTTATCAAGGTGGGCTTCCTGGGCCTGGAAGTCATCCCCAAAATAGGAAGAAGTAGATGCGAGTTACCAAAGCTCAGAGAGGGCATGTGAGTGGCATACAGAGACCCTGCCACTGCAGATGCAGGCACCCCAGGGCAAATGCAGGACTTTTTCCTATAAAAAGGGGCACCAAATGTGCCACCACATTTACCTTCAATATTCCAGGCTCTTCTCTCTGCCTATATTCTTCTCTGTCTACATCTCTGGAAACCAGCTCAGATGGGACTCCTCAGGGACTACCTGTCCCTTACACCCACCGGGCCCCGGCAGGCCCCCACTACACCTTCCCACGGTGCCTGCTCCTTGCTCTCCTTGTCACCAACTGTATTTGAAATCAGATGCTGGGTGTGCCCCTCCACTCCCTAGACCTTGTGAAGGCAGGTGGGGTGGGGGCCCAGATCATCTCCTGGGGCACAGGGTGACTGCTGTAAGTAAATGCCCCACACCCCTGGTCTGTCTGTCTCTTATGCACTCTCTTACAAACACATTTGGATCCAAGGACCCATCACTAGCCCAGACCTGACTCAGGTATAGATTTCTTCTATGACCATCCAGGCCCATGACCAAGGTGAGCCTTGGTTTCTCCATCTGTGCAGGTTTTTTAGCTTGAGGCTTTTACATTTGAGTCTAAGATAAGTTTGGGGTTAATTTTTATTTACGATGTGAAGTAAAAATGGTGGGATTTTTTTTTTTTCATTTTCTTTTTCTGGTTTTGCCTCTGAATGCTGGCTAAGGTTACAGGCACCAAACAGAGTCATCTGGGCGTTGACAACCTGGGTGTGGCCCTTTCCTCATTCCCTGCAGGGGCTCCCCTGGGTGCCAGGAGCCGCACCTGTTCCTCCAGGATGTGCTTCTGCCGCTGCTGTTCCATCCTCTTCTCCAGCTCTAGCTCCTGCTCGGACAGCGTGCTCTGATGTGCCTCCCACAGCCTCACGGCCTCTTGGAAGTAGCTGAGGAGATCCGAGCTCTGACATTCCGTCTGCTTGGCCAGGTCCTCGAAGGATTTCTGCAGGGGCAGAACCCAGAGAAGGGGCCCAGGGTGGGGAGAAGGCCCTGCCTCGTGGGGCTCCCTCACCAGCCAGTGGAGGTCCCACGTCGCCAAGGGCTGGCTGTCACTGCCTGGGCACCATCCTTCAGGGTCATCTTCCTGGATCCCACATTGGCTCACGGCCCTCCCTCCTCTGGGACAGCTTCTGGTCTGCCCAAAGCCAACCCTTCAGTTTGGCTGACCCCGAAGTCCCATCTTTAGACCTGTCCCATGCCCACTGAAGTCCCTCATGGGAACAAGGAGAAATTTCAGACCTAGAAGAAGGAAGAAGCCATCCTAGACACCAGCTTGGGCCCTTGGGTGGGCCACACCCATCTCAGCCTGGGAATCTTTCCTTCTTTGGAGTTCCTTGACTCTCAGCATCTGAGCCAACCACCACACTTTGCTGTTAAATCCGCACCTCTCCCCATTTTATAAATGTATTTTAGGCATTCATTGGGGCCAGGGGTCAGCAAACTTAGCCTGTGAACTGAATTTGGCCTTCGGTCTATTTTTGTTTGGCCCTGAGAGCTATGCATAGATTTTACATTTTTTAGCTGCAAAAAAAAAAAAAAAAAAAAAAAAAAAAAAATCAAAAGAAGATATTTACTAATGTGAAAATTATATGAAATTCAAATTTCAATGTCCACAAATGAATAAAACTTTACTGAAACACAGTCACACCCATTCGTTTCCGCACGGCCCCTGGCTGCTTTTGGGTGACAGCAGCAGAGCGAGAATTTGTTACAGAGACCTGACTGGCTCACAGAGAACTGAAATATTTACTATGTGGCCCTTGCAGAAAACGTTTGCTCACCCAGCTCCAGACTCTGAGCCTCTTGGGGCGGGGGCTTATTACTGCTCGTGGCCCTTCAGCGCCCAGACTCAGCAGGGGCTCCAAGGAGCACTCGCTACCTGAGTCCTGTGCAGCACGCGTGTCAGAGGGCAGCTGGGGTGTCGAGGATGAGCCTGGAGCGCCAAAGGGGCTGGCTGTGCAAAGGGGGATGGACTCACTAGTGACAGGAAAGTTGAAGGCCCCCGGACTCCTGGTCTTCTCACAGCCTGGCACTCCGGCTGACACCCCCTCCCCGCTCCCCAGCCGTGTGGGTCCCCAGCTACGCACGTCCAAGAGCTCCAGCTCCTCTTCCACCTTGCTCTGGAGTACTCCCACCATCTGGAAGAAGTATGGGCTCACCAGGCTCTCTGCCTCCTCCTCAGTGAAGGCTTTCCAGTCCAGCAGCTGCTTCTGGAGGGGAGCAAGGCCGAGCCTGGCTTAGGACCAGTGGGGGCTTGACCTCGGTGCCTGGCCCTGCTCCCCGAGGGCTGCCTCTCACCCAGCCTCAGGGGAGACACTCACAGTGGGGGAGATGGTCCATCTTTACGGTCCGCCCACCAAGGCCAGGTGCTGTGTGCTGTCCCTGTTGTCTCACTGAGTCCCCTGAAGGTGTTCCAATTAGCCCCGTTTCACAGATGAGGAAACCGAGGCTCAGAGAAGTGAAGGAACTTGCTGGAGGCCACACCTCTGGCAAGGGGTGGGGCCGGGATCTGAACTCAGAACCGACCTACCATAGACTCTACAGGTATAATCAGGCCTCAGTGCTGCTGCACATCAGACCCGGCTCCTATTTCCTAAAACTGAATTGTGTCAACTGGCAAGCAGGCTCTTCATATTAATAAAGCCTTGTTTTTTGCACAAAATCTACTATAAACCAATCTCCCCCAAAATGAAAACTTGTCCATAGTTGTATACTTCCGATGCTGCTGAATAGGAGTAACCAAGTGCCCTTCCTCTGTCAAGTCTAATACGCTCCTGGGGTGTGTGCTGACTTCAGCTTATCCCCTGCTGTGCCCGACAAAGGAAGGGAGGATGGGCACAAGGGTCAGCACCCAGGACTAAGGGCCACTGGGCTCCTGGGAGGTCCCAGGCAGCAGGGGGATGGGAGGAGGCTGTCAGGGTCATGGTCCTGGGAAGGTTCTCCTAGGGCAATGGTTTCCCTCCCTTCTCTCCCTCCAGGCTTTACTTCTGAGATTTGGCACCCTGATCAAGCTGACTGAGAGGCATGTGGCTGCCCCGAAGGCCACAGAGCAAATGGGCAGCCGTTGGGCCCTTTGCAGACTTGGTCTTCTCATCGCCAGATAGGGCCGGGGACACCCACCCTGCAGGAACTTGTAGGATTCAACGCGAGTGTCAGCCCACAGGGATGCAGCACCGGCCCCACACGGCACTGTAAAGCACTCTGCCTCCTGTGAATTCTGCTCACCTCTGAGTCTTGGTGGCAGAACAAAAGCTCTACAGACTCAGGAGGGGTGAAGTAGCAGGAACTTGTTGGAGCCAGGATGCAGGGAGAGGGCATATCGACAAAACATCTCCCTGCACCCCAGAAAACCAGGCATTGTAATCGAAGCAGTTTGTGAGTGAACTCACCGTCTCACTTGGTAACAGAGGCAGGCGGGGTGGACCAAAGGGCTGGGTGTGACAGCAGTGGTGGCGCTACTTATAAAAAGTGAAGCCCTGGAAATAACCTCCCCCCCATACGACCTCCACTGAATAAATAATGTCAAGTGCTGTAAGTGGTACAGATGGTCAAGGTTGAAGTCTGACATGATCAGAGAGTGTACAACTTCATCCGTGGGGTCAGGGAAGTCTTCCTGCAGGAGGTCATGCCGGGCTATACCTTGAGCGATGGGTGGGAATAACTGGGGGTGGGGAGTCCGGGCAGGGGGATGCCCAGAGGCCATTGAGGGCCTGGGGCACACGAGGAGGAAAAGCAGGGGATCCAGGCTGGAGAGGGGCAGGGGCGGGCCAGGAAGGGCACCCACCTTGCACTCCTGCACGCGGGCCAGGCACTCCTGCCAGGTCTTCTCGTACTGCAGGCGGATCTGCATCACGCAGCCCATGTGGTAGGCATCTCCATGGGCAGAAACAAAACATGTCAGCTGCTCTTCCAGAAGGAAGAGGGGAGATTAGAGTTTCCCCTTTGCAAGCAAGGCAGTGTCTCCCTTTAGGGAAGATAACTGAGGTGAGATCATTGGCCCAGAGGCTGGAATCTCCTTCCTTACCAAGTCCCAGACAGCCCAAGATAAGGACCTCAAATGAGTTGTCTTTATCTGTTCTGAATCCATTCTAACCCTCATTCTTGACTCCGTTTCAAGGCTAATAAAACCCTTTTCAGATGGCTGTACCAAATCATAAAACAAGGGTGCAAACTAATCAGAGTTTACAGATCGTGTCTGTGGTTAATTCCTTAAGTGAACGGACTAGCAGAACACTCAGATGCTGACTGATTGATTTTCTCTCCTACGCTTCTACTGCTTCCCACTTTACAATCAACTCAGCACAACTCTTGGTATCGAAGATAAGCAGCTGATGTTTAACGTTGCTGGCAGTTCTAGAAACTGAAAGACAGCACAAAGATGCTGCGGTGGTTGGTCTTTGACAAGGGCTGAGGAAGAGGACGGGGCGGAGGGAAGCTGGGGGTAGATTTAGGACCCCAGGGAGGGCAGACATGCGGTGGAACTGTGAGGAGAGGCTCTGAAGCTGGTTCCTCCATCCCCAGGGCAGCTTCCTAGGCCGGCACATCCTCACCCTGATCTGTTCTTCCACACTCCTGTACCGTGCTGACCTCTTCCCGCTCTGACCTCAACGTCTCCAGCTCAGAACTCTGCCCTGGGTTCCCACTCCCTCAGGACGCAGCCCAGCCTCCCCCACAAGGTCACGTGCCAGCACAGTCTGGCCCCTTGGCATGTTCCCGCCTCACCTGCCATGTTCTCCTTTCCCCCAAAGCCCCAGCTCTGTCTTGCCCCTGAGCCTCCTCATGTGTGCTATTCTTCCTTCCTGGAAAGCTCTCCCCAGCCCTGGGCTTGGCTGACTCTAACTTGCCTTGCAGTTCTTGACCGGATGATCACTTCCTTGGCAAGATCTTATATGACCCTTAACCAAGCTGTGACCCCAGAAATACGCTGGTCACCTGTCTGCTCTGCTGTAACAGCCTGCGTGGTCTGACTTCTGCTCTGGGCTGGAAACACCCAAGGGGTGATCCACCCTGTTGGTTACCAGGGCCCAGCACCATGTCCATCCGTAGGAGGTGCCTGATAAATGGCAGCCATTGCTATCATCTAGCATTGTAAGTATATCTTTGCAATTCTTTTTTTTGTTTAATGTTTTTATTTTTGAGACAGAGAGAGACAGAGCATGAGCAGGGGAGGGGCAGAGAGAAAGGGAGATGCAGAATCCAAAGCAGGCTCCAGGCTCTGAGCTGTCAGCACAGAGCCTGACGTGGGGCTCAAACCCACAGACTGTGAGATCGTGACCTGAGCCGAAGTCAGACGCTCAACCGACTGAGCCACCCAGGTGCCCCTACCTTTGCAATTCTAAACCTGAGAGCCCTGGGAGCAATGGTGGGTACTATTAACCAAAGTACCCAGGTCAAGTGCAGGTGTGACACTTCATCAGCTGTGTGACTGTGGGCGGGATACTTCACCTCTCTGAGTCCTTCTCTATCACAGGGGGACAATGATACCACTGACCTTACCAGTTGCTGTCAGCCCCAAAGGAGATGGAAATATCATATATCTTCTAAAGCAAGGCTTGACAAACTTTTTCTATAAAGAGCTAGATAGTAGATATTGCCGGCTTTGCCAGCCATAACGTTTGTGTTGCAACTACTTGTTTCTGCTATTGTAGAGCAGAAGTGGCCAGACACAATATATAAGCAAAGGAGATCAGCTGTGCTCCAGTGAAACTTATTTGCAGACAAGCAGGGACCCATGGGTAGGAGTTTGAGGGCCTTTGATATAGAGCATTTTTAAATATTACCATTTATTATTGAACACTCTCCATGTAAGCCAGGCATTGGACTACAACTGGACTGCAGGCTGTAATTCTCATAGCAACTCCACAAGGTAGGTACCTTGATTATTCCTCTTGAGATCCCTATGTTATACAGGAGCAGTTTAAAGCCAAGAGACACCATGACTCCCCCAGGGTCACAGAGCTGGGACAACACAGAGCTGGGGGTAAAACCCACATCTCTCTGACTGCAAGAACACATGTTTGGCATCTCACATGCTTAGGATCTGACCCCCAAGCTGTCCTCACAGGAGGTCATTGGAGCCATTGCTCTGACTCCTTGCTGGGGTCAAGGTTCAGGGGTCAGAGTGTGTGGCTGGTGTGGCTGCCAGCTGGGCAGTGACCAGGAAGCTGTGGGAGGGAGGAAGAGGGCTCCACCAGGCAAGGTTTCAGAGATCCTACATGAACTCCCACAAATTCACTCTTCCATCTACATTCCCTCCTTCCTCCAGGGGGACTTGCCCTCACCCCTGAATTCATGATAGACTCTCACAGAAATGATTGGCTACTACTCGAACAGAGTTCTGAAGAGACCCGAGTGGAATCCCACAAACCTCACTCACCGAGGTGCTTATTTAGGGAGTTGAGAGAAGAATGCCATTCAGTCAGCTGAGCTTTGCTGTAATTGGGGGGCAGAAGGTCACTGGGGAAGGAAGATATGACAAGTAAGCCATGCTTGGGTAAAATGTTCACTTACCAGAATTGGTAGCATCTTCAAGGAATGTAGCCCCAGAGTAGTATCTATATAAATACTGAAGAAACAAATGATGTGCTGGGGATTCCTGATGCCAAAAAATATCACTCATAAAAGGTCTTTTTTAATATCAACAAGTCTGTTATTTAGAAAATCAAATTGAATTTTCCTAATGGGAAAAAAACCAAACAATTCACATCACTTGACAAAGAAAGGAAGTCTACGTCTAGGAATAGAATCCAAGATAACGATATGAAAAGCATACAAAGTTTATGCATTAAGAGAGTTGCTTAACAGTACTGTTTATAAGCACTCAAAAAAATCATAAATAAATTTCATATCCAACAACAGGGATCTAAGTAAAGTACAGTGAATTCTCTTCTGAAGTCATTAAAAATAGTGTTGCAGGGGGGCTCCTGGGTGGCTCAGTCACTTGAGTGGCCAACTTCAGCTCAGGTCATGATCTCAGGGTTTATGAGTCTGAGCCCCACATCAGGCTCTGTGCTGTCAACCTGTCAGCCAGAGCAGAGGCTCCTTGGGATCCTCTGTCCCCCTCTCTCTGCGCCTCCCCCACTTGTGCTCTCCACAAAATAAATAAATATATTTTAAAAAGTACTGTGGTAGGGGCACCTGGGAGGCTCACTCAGTTAAGCTTCCAACTCTTGATTTCTGCTCAGGTCATGATCTCAGGAAGGGTGAGATCTAGCCCTGCACTGGGGCTTTGCACTGATGGTGCAGAGCCTGTTTGAGATTCTCTCTCTCTTCCTCTCTGCCCTACCCCCCAAAACCCCCTGTCTGCCCCTCCCCTCTGGCTTGCTTGCCTTCGCTCTCTCAAAGAAAAAAAAAATAGTGTGGCAGATTGAAAGATGGACAATATCATTAGCTCCTCCCATCGGTCTATTTCTCCACCCCTGGGGCTGGGCTTGGCCCCGTGATTTGCTTTGGCCAATGAGACATTAGCAAACAAGTGGAGGCAGAGTTGGAAAGGCTTGGGTATTTGCCTTGCCCTCTCCTGTTACCGGCAGACTCTGCCACCACCACCAGGCCTCCCAGCTGGGATTAGCCTCCTGGAGACTGAGAGAGCAAGTGGAAAGAACCTCAGCTGCCCCAGCCTAGGCTCCAGATACAGGAGTGAGGCCACTCTAGACCATCCAGGCCCAGCCAAGCTAACGCAGACCAGAGGGAACGCCTTGTGGGAAACAGCCCGCAGAATAGCGAGAAAGAAGAAATTGTGGTTGTTTTAAGCCACTAAATTTTGGGTGGTGTTTAACGGTGTGGAAAGATGCGCATGGCTAGGAGGACTATATAATTTATTGCCAAACCAGGACATTTTTGACAATGGAGAGGGATTCTACTAATGATTATACTAGCACAAGACATGTAACCCAGGATGGTCTTAGGCACCCTACTTATTCATGGTGGGACAGTAAAGAGCAAAAGATAGCTACAAGAGTGTGCACGGCATCGTCTCAAAGCTAAACATTATACTAAATGCAGTATTATATGCTGGGTTGGGTTCTGGAATAGAAAAAGGACAATGGTAGAAAAACTGGTGTATTCTGAAAAAGTCTGGTGTTTAGTTAATGGGAATGCATCGAAGTTATCAACGGGAATTCTCCCAGGACTTTGGAAAACTCTCTCACAGGGGCCCTGGGAATCTTATCAAGACTGCCCAGCCCTGAGCCACCACTGCCCACAAGCCTGCAGAGGTTCCGTGCATGAGCAGAGAAGCAAGGATTCCTACAAGGTCTGGGGCCCTGGGGTTTCAGAAGTAAGGCCTGGAGCTATGGGTCAGGATGGGGTATGGAATCCCATATGAGGCAGTTCCCTGGGTTGGATTAGAAGTCTCCCTGGCTGCTTGACAGGTCAGGAAGGCATAGGTGGGTATCTACACAGCGTGCTTTGTGGGTGTTATCAAGACCTCCTCGCGCAAACAAACCACAAACCCAAACCTTCGCTCTAGACACTCGCTGGAATTCTATGATCAAGGCTTTGCAACTTTAAGTTGTACGTTCCAGCCTGTGTTTGTAGTATACACCTCCAGACACAAATTGTGTCTTCACCCCTTTCTATACTCCCTGTGAAGGAGCTGCTGGGTCGCGTATCTGCACACCCTTGCCTCTGATTTCATAGAGTAGCCTCCAACTTCCTCAGGTCAGATTGAGTCACACACCAGCTCCATGCTCTGCCTGCAGACGCTGCCATTTTATAGTGTTTCCCAGTGGTGTCCAGAAGCACCAGGGAATACATTTTTCTCTGTGTCTTTGGCCCTGTCTCTCCCTTCCATTCAGGCAGGTAGCCAGCCAGCGCCATGTTCACAGTCTGTCAGAGATATGGTGGTGCAGAAAAGACAGCAGCCTAGAAATCTTTCTGGACTTTGTTCTCAAAGACTAAGTTCTGGGGAGAGCCTAGAGCATTGATGATGGAAGCCTGAGCTGGAGTGGGCCGAGAGCCCTGCAGGGGGAGATGCGCTGGCAGCTGAGAGCCGAAGACCAGGGTTCTCTCCTCACCCAACAGAAGGGGGCTGGAGGCAGGGGTGGACAGAGAGGGTGGCAGGTGCCTGGCAGTGGCAGCCTGGGTCCTGCTTCCTGGTGGAAGACTGTGGGGGCAGCTGCCAAGACCCAGATCCCCGGAGGGAAACACTGCCTGGGCATGAGGACATTCGGGCTCAGGGTAGCCTCCTCAAGATTCTCGCATCCAGCTGTCTGGAAAGGGCAGCAGTTGCCCTCAGGCATGTGGGTGGATCAAATATAGAGGAACAGACTCTATCACCAGGCCTGCATTGGACGGGGTTTCGCAGTTCCCCTCCATGGACAGGACCCCAAGAAAAACTGAGTTTTGCCCAGTTCAGGGACTCAGAGTCAGAAATAAATATAGAGTGGGGCACCTGGTGGCTCAGTAGGTTAAGCGTCCGACTCGGTTTAGGCTCAGGTCATGATCTCATGGTTTGTGAGTTCGAGCCCTGCATCGGTCTTTGCAATGATGGTGCTGAGCCTGCTTGGGATTCTTTCTCTCTCCCTCTGCCCCTCCCCTGCTCATCCTCTCTGTCTCTCTCTTTCTAATAAACAAATAAACTTAAAAAAATTTAAATTAATACAGAGTTACAGGAAACAAGAAAAGCGATTTACTTTATGTTGAGATTTTTATTCACGTTGTTAATTTTACACCTGCACGAAAATGTGTCTGCCCTGGAGGAGACTGTGTGAGGTTCTAATTGTCACTGATACTTAGGAGAACTTAGGTTCTGTGGTGGGGAGACAAGAGGGTAACCCAGGGTTACCAGGGCTAGGGGTAGGAGGGCCCAAGTTTCACAGGAAAAGGAGGAGCATTTCCCAGCATGTGAAGTGTCTCCACTTGCAGAACCACACATGCTCCATCCCTTTACTGAGGGTGGATGCTATAGGACCCCCACATAGTGGGCTTCCAAGGTCTAGAACATTCACTGTGCCCCTCACCAAACAGCTTATTAAGGATCAGAACTGAGTGAGCCTCTACACATCCACAGCCTCTAACAGGTTCCCTATCTGATGGCAACAGCCCCCTCACTGACCTCCAGGTTTCAGCCTCAGACCCTCCAACTCACCCCCGAAACCACAGGGCTGTTGGAGACACTCTGCTCCCACCAGATCTTAGAAAAAAATCCAACCCCTTAACCTGGCCCCTCCTCCCCCGCTAACACCCCACCCCCTTTGCCATTGCTTCCTTCCATGTTTCTTGGCACAGTCACACTAAACTTCTTTCCCCAGCAAATGTGTCATGTTCTTTGTCACCACTGGGGCTGGAATGCCCCAGAACAAAGGCCCAGCCAGCCAGCGCAGGACCAGAGAACAAGGAGATGGCTGGGCCTGGAGGATGCCCCAAGAGAAGGGTCAAGGCTGAGAACTGTGACTGCCTCCCCCATGGACCCCCAAAGGCACCCCTCCCCGGGGACCCCTCTCATTGTACCAGATGGTGCAGAGATGCTCCAGCCGCTTTTGCTGCAGGGCTTTCTGGTTCTTCAGCATGCTCTCTATCTCCTTCTTCACATCTGGAGGAGCCCGGATCCTCTCACTGGCCATGAACTCACTGGGTGTCCAGACACGTTGGCACCATGGAGAGGAGGAGCAGGGTGGGGGGGTGGGAAAGAGGGGATGAGGCCCATGGTAAGAACATTCACAATCTAAGCACCCTTACACCACTTCAGCCCCTCCCTCCCCATTGTAGGCCTCTGGGGCAATGATGAGAGGGGGGATCGAAGAGCCAGGGGGCCACCAGCGAGACTCTGGAGTTAAGAGCATGGGACCACTGGGCACAGATCCGGGTGTGGGTCCCGACTGTGGCCAGCCAGCTCTGTGACCTTGGGCAAGTCAGTCCCTTCCTCTGAATCTGTTTCCTCTTCTGTAACGGAGCTAATGAGAATACCTTCCACAGTAGGACCCAGTCAGCAAAGCCCCTAGCACCATGCCTGACTCACGGGAACTGCCCATTAAATGCCAGCTCCTGCCATCACTGTGGATGATTACTGATATTTGTAACAACTTCCAGGCCCAGACCCAGACCAGTCACTTTCCATAGAGCACCTTGCTGATCATCACTGAAACCCTATCACTGGCGCATCATCATGCCCGTCTGCATAAGGAGAGAAAGGCTCCGAAATGTTCAAGTGCTTGATCAAGGTCACAGGGAAAGTACAGGTGGAGCCAGGTCTCAGTACACTTTTCTTTCACCCAGGGTGTCAGACTCTGGTGTTCTCCATCTGGAAATCCAGGTGTACAGATGGCCTCCCATCCCCAGACCCACAGCACAGACAGACAGACAGACATTCTTTGGCATCCTCAAACGTCTTGACGTGACAAGCAAAAGAAAGCCTTGTTTGTTGGCCAAAAGCTGCAGGATCCTTGTGTCGGTATTAACAGAAGTGCCACCTGGCAGAGGAAGCAGGGAGATGAGCCCTCTCTTCACCCCTGGTCCCATGGGGACCAAAGCCTGAGGGACCGCCATTCGTCTTGGCCCAGTAACACAGGGTTCTGAGTAACAGTCGAATGGAAATTGGGCAGATAATCAGACGGGCGTTTTCAAACAATTTGTACTGTGATAATTCAGAAAATGCTTATGCGATAACATTTATGAAGAAAATAAGACAGAAAGTGACATATACAGTATGGGTCTAACGAAGCCTGGGAAGAAATACACCAAAATATCAGCTGTGCTTCTCACTGTGGCGAGAAATTAGTAATGATTTTTAATTTCTTTTTTATACTTTATCTACTTTAACTTTTAAAAAAGAAAAGAGCACATATTTTTACCCCCAGAAGAACGGGAGCGTTTTGGAGCGAGGACAGAAAGGAGGGTGAGGACCACGGGCTTGCTGGGCCGGCCTTCCAGGTGGGCTGGGGGGAGGCTGTGGGATGCGTGGGCAGACACGGACCTGAAACTCTGCACCAGGGCCTGCTTCTTGAGAACCTTCCAGGTGTCCACCAGGCCCTGCCAGCGACGATGGCCCTCGAGCTCCTGCTGCAGCGTGGCCTCCATCAGGTTGACAAACAGCTGGGCGATGGCCCTCCGGTTGCCCAGGAGGGCCTGGTTTATGACCTGTGGTACAGGTGGGCAGGCTCTACATGAGGTGGGGGCTCTCCAAGGTCAGAACAAGGCTCAGTTGGAGACGGACAGGGGGAGGCTGCAGAGGGGCCAGGTGAGGTGCCGGCAGAGGGCCTGGGGCCCAGCGGGGCTGAGTAGGGCAGTGGCAGCATCTGAGGGGCACCGAGGGGTCACTGGGCACTCACGGAAGTTGCCTGGGGCTGAACAGTCGTGGACTGTGACAGGGGTCTTTCCTGAAGACTCACCTATGAACCTTGACTTAAGCATGTGCCTTCAACCCAGCCCCAAGACCATATCAGATTGTTAAAGAAGCTGATTTTAGCTCACTGGAGATACGTACTCCAGTGGGTTCTTAGTGTTTAGCTGTTTTCTTTCCTTTTCTTTAAATGAATTTGTTCCAAAAGCAGAGTGCTCCTGCCATCAGGGACCAGTCAGTCACCTATGGTTGTGATGAGAACGAAGACCCAATTACCAAATGAGACCAGGGCTAGAACATTCTTCTGCAGTCCTCCCAGTGATCCTCACCGGGCATCCTTGGCATGGCAGTGGGGACAATTCTTCATGGTGTGGTACTATTCTGCTTTTAGTAGCCTGCCCCCCTCAATGAGAGCAGTCTCTCCCATGCCCCCAGGGAGTAGAACAGCCAAATGTCTTCAGAATTCCCCAAAGCTCTCGGGGCACCGCCCTGGAGCAAGGGTGGGAACCTGCCAAGCTCAGCGGGTAGACATTCCAGTAACAATTTTCACTGGAACCTGAGGTTTATTGCTGGCTCTACTTCCTAGCTGGTGGTGGGGGGAGAGGGGGACTGGCAGGTATTTCCTAAACCTCCAATTCTTCAGCCATAAGGCGAAGATAATGCTACTGGCAGCACAGGGATTCTGCGAAATTAAATGAGATAAATGCACATAGAGTAAGTAGCAAGTGCCTGTTGTTGTAATGAGTAAAATAAGCATATGGACGCCAGACATTGAAACATCCCCGGGATACTGCTCTGACCCCACCTAAGGGATCAAATGGATAAAAGTTAGGAACTCTTGTTTCTTTCAAATGACAGTGGCTACTGCTGAGACCTCTTTTGTCACCCCCTCCCCCCAACAGGTACTGGTTTAAGTATCGTTACCCCTGTTTTATGGGCAGGGAGTTCCAAGTGCAGGAGCGGAGTTAGTTTGGGAGCTTGTGTGTCTGGGCAGTGGAGAGGGAGGTCTGTGCTCACTCCCTGTCTGTGCTTCATCCAGGACTCCAAGATGTGGACCGAACAGGAGCCCATCTGTGATTCTGAGTGCTGGGTTCCTTTCACCCCGTGTACTGCCGGGAGGCCTCCGCAAGCCCGGCTTTCTGCACAGGCCCTAGAAGCCCATGCAAGCAAAATGTGCTTCTGAGTAGCCAAAGGAAGCAACAACATGGATGGGCCTAGAGGGTATAATGCGAAGTGAAATAAGTCAGACAAAGAAAGACAAGTATCGTATGATTTCACTCATTTGTTGAATTTAAGAGACAAACAAAGAAAAAAAAGAGACAAACAAAAAACCAGACTCTTAACTGCAGACAACTGATGGTTGCCAGAGGGGAGGGGGGGGGTGGGGGGATGGGTGAAACAGGTGAAAGGGATTAAGGGTACACTTGTCATGATGAGCACCGAGTAATGCACAGAATTGTTGAATCGCTGTACTGTGCACCTGAAACTAATATAACACTGCATGTTAATTACATTTGAAGAAAATACATACACACACAAACATCCGTACATAGTGTCTTTTCACATGGCAGAGGAGTCGGGCTTAACTCTGACTTTGGAAATATTATGAGCAACCTTGAATTTCTTGTTTTCTACACCCAAAGAAAGCAGCTGGGCGAGGGTGGGGTGTGGACAGGGAAGCAGTGGGGACAGAGACCGGAGACAGGCCTGGTTCGGCACTAGACACTGATGGCCAACAAGAAGGCAGACAAGCACCACTAGGAAAACAAACGGAGCAGGCTGGGGTCACCTGTGAGGGCACAAACCACTCTGAGACCAGGACAGCTCCACCATCCAGCACCTATTGCATTGCACATGGTGGCTGAGACACGGCCCAGTAGGTGCTCGTAAAACCGTCAGTGATGAAACCAGTGCTGCTGTGTTAGGTAATCGGGATTAAGACAGGAGGGATGTAGGACACGCACTTTAGAAAGACTTCTACTGAGGGGCGCCTGGGTGGCGCAGTCGGCTAAGCGTCCGACTTCAGCCAGGTCACGATCTCGCGGTCCGGGAGTTCGAGCCCCGCGTCGGGCTCTGGGCTGATGGCTCGGAGCCTGGAGCCTGTTTCCCATTCTGTGTCTCCCTCTCTCTCTGCCCCTCCCCCGTTCATGCTCTGTCTCTCTCTGTCCCCAAAATAAATAAACGTTGAAAAAAAAAAATTTTAAAAAAAGAAAGACTTCTACTGAAAATACTTAACAAAAACTCTGGTTCTGGACCCAAGCGACTAACCCGAGTTAGTTGGAAATGTGACACATGAGAAGCCCATCGGTCCTGAGACACCAGGTTCTGGGGCATCCTCAGGTCCCGTCCCTTCTGTGGGCTGATCCCCTGCACATGAAAACCACTCACCATGGCTTCCTTATTTATCAGCGTGTACACGTCAGGCTGCATGAGATAGGATGTTTTCTCTATGATTTCCACATATTTCTTCAACACGCTTCTGAGCTAGAAACAACAAGGTGTCATTGTTAATGACTTTCTTTTCCTGGAGACCTGCAAGCAAAGAGACGATGCCTCACAAACCCCACAGGTGAAAATCACCAAGAGCCCATTCGCAGGCCAACTCACTTTATCTGCCCGAGAGAACTCGGTAGAGGTCAGTGTCTCATCCAGCTCCTTAATCCCCTGCTTCTGGAACTGGAACTTCTCAGCCACCTGATCCCACAGCTCCATCAGGGTCTATACCAAGAAACTGGGGTCAGGCTGGGAGGACAGATGGCAGGGAGGGAAGGAGTGGGACCCCGGTGGGGCAAGCCCAGCCACAGGGAAGCCCTACTTCGATGGTGTAGTCTTCGAGGTTGATGTCGCTTTCCACCTTTTTGAAGAGTTGGTCGATTTCCTCATCAGACGCCGCCAGCTTTTTTAAAAGAAGTGCTCCTGGCTCTAAGATGAGAGGTTCCATTTCCTACAACAGGCCAGTAGGGCAATGCCTGTGGTCTCAACACCACCAGGGCAGGGGGAGCCCGTCCCTTCCCCCAATTCTTTGCCCTGTGGTGGGAAAGTGCTAGCTGTGGTCCTGCCTCAAAACTAATAATCATTACCTAGACCTAAGGAGCTAGGATTTACTATTCACAGCCAGAGCACAAGGGCAGGCACCATTTATCTGGGCATGTGCCATGTGCTGGACACTCTGCTCTAGGCTAAGCCCTTGTCCTCAGACTCACTTGGTCCTCACCACAGCCTGTGAAGTAGTTACTGACATCAGGCGTGGCCCATGGTTGGGGCTCAACAAACATCCATTAAAGAAGTGGCCAGTGAAAGGATTCCAAGTTTACTTCAGATAAGGAAACTGAGGCTCAGTTATGTTGTATGACCAAAGCCACAGAGTCATGGACAAAAGTAGGGCTCATATACAGTTGGGACAGATGAGTAAAGCAACGACTGGCTGGGGGAGCTTCTTGGTGCTTTGGGTACAGAGCCAGCTGCATGAATCCAAGGGAATGACAGAAGTCAGAGAAGACATGGGAGAGAGTGGTGAGTGCAGTCCAGGGCTCAGAGAAGAAGGGCAAAGAAGGGCCTCATTTAGGGAATATTCTGGGGACCAGGGTGGTTAGAGATGGAATGTCTCTGGAGAGGAACAGAGAGCCAAGTGAAGGTGGTACCAAAAGGCCAGATAGCATGAGGGGTGGGAAGCCAGAGGGCCAGGCCCTTTGGGCCCTCATTAGTAGGACTGCGTAGGGAGATCATGGGCTGGGCTTTGGCATCAGCCCTGGAGTCCAGTTCCCAGCTGGCCCCTTATGTGCCAAATCAGGCAAGACTTTGTGAGCCTAAACTGTAAAGTGGGAGAAACAGTGGTACCCGACTTAGAAAGCTGTGCTCATAACGAGCACTCATCATGAGCCACTCAAGCTGGCTACTCTGATTTCATCCACACCACTGGTGAGCCACTCAGGGCCTCTGAGCTGGGCGGGAAGGGAGGGTGGGTGCAGTGACAAGCCTGCCTTGAGAATGGCTCCAGAACAGAAGGGGAGAGAGGGAGGAGTCTTACCATCCCAATCTGAGCAATCTCCTCCTTAAAACTCCCCAGAGCACTCTCGTAGCCCTGCCTCTTGGAGTCTCTGTCCAGGGTGGTTGTGCTGATCCTCTCTGGAACTGGGGGAGAACAACAGAGGTGAGGAGGCTGCCCTCAGAGCTCCAAAGCAAGGGGAGGGCTCCCAGGAAAAGGCAGCAAGGCAGAAAGTGCCTTGGTTCAGGAGATGGACCCCCAAACCAGGCCACAGTGTCAGAGGCTTAAGGAAAAAGAGAAAAAACAAAGGTGATCTGTAAGTGCTATAAGGAATGAAGTCTCACATACACAGTTAAATGCCAGAAAAAGTTTCCAAATGGTAGGTACAGAATGGGACCATTTATGTTTTTTTTAAAGTTAATAGAAGCAAATACATATACAAATAAGAATAACCAATACTTATATAGCACTTATTATGCACCAGGCATCGTTCTAACTCAATTACCACTCCTGAAGAGGCCAAGAGGCAGGTTCTATTTTTTCAGCCCCATTTTACAAGTGAGGACACTCAGGCATGGGGGTTAAAGAACAAACACAGCCGTGGCTGAGCAGAGGTTTGGACATGAGCCATCTGCTCTAGAGTCTGCATTCCCGTCCTGTGCTCTGCGGTCCCCTGAATCTGGACACCATGTGATTTCATGGTGGGGAACATTCTTGGGAAGAGAAGCAGTGCTATCACGAAGGGAGAGTTTTTCCTTTCTGTTTATCCCCTTCCTTTGGTTTTCCACAGTGAGCCTGACTGGCTCAGTGGTAGATAGCACATGTGACTCCCAATCTCAGGGTTGTAAGTTCAAACCCCATGTTGGGTGCAGAGATTACTTACGGTGAGTATGTATCATTTTTTTTTTTTAATCGTAAAGGAAAAGAACCTTCCTCTATAGTATGAAGGAAGACAATGCAGATTGAAATGTTCTTGTGAAATTGCAATAAAGCAAGGAATATCCTTTACCAACTGACTTTCATTGGTAAATTCTGACTGCGCAGAGCCCCCTGCTCCCTCCCCAGCTCTCTGCACTGAGGAGAAGGTCCAGAGGAGCAAGCTCAAGGGAGGAGCCAAGGGGAGAAAGCCAGCCCTGCCCTCACAGCTGAACAGAGACTCACCTATGGTGTCCATGAGGCCCCGGACCTCTCTGGCTTCAATGATGCTCTCACTTTCTTCAGCTTTTTTCTTCTTGATTATTTCCTTTTCCCTGAGGCACAAGTAGAGGAAACAATAACTCCCAGCCCCCTCCCCTACCCCAGGGCAGCTCTGGGACAGAAGGGAGTCTTCAGAGAGACCTCACATATTGGTGATAAGGCCCACCCCATTCCAGAGAGCCCCGAGGCTATGCCAGACTCCCAACAGACGCTGCCTGGGTATCTGCTGCCAGTAGGCACCATGGTCCCTAGACAAGAAATCAGGGTCTGCTTCTGTTCTGGCTGCAAACCAAGCGTGGGTAGTAGGCAAGAGCCATTTCCACATGGGGAAACTGAGAACAGTAGGGCATGATCAGCCTGGGAAAGCCAGGCCAGTGCTGAGTATTCAGGATTTGCTCCTTCAGCAACTCATCATCCTATGAGGCAGTCACAATAACCCCCTTGACAGGGATGAGGGGAGGGCGCTTAGAGAAGTGATTATACAAAGCAGAGCTGAGACTCCCTGACCCACGTGTGTCATGCCATGGTCCATGGTCCTTGGGGTTTAGGTGTGGGAGGAGAAAGCTGAGACCCCAGAACAAGCTACCTCAGCAGGGAGGACCAGGGTGAGTGAGAATGACCTTAGCTTTGGAATAAAAATCTCTGAACGCACTGTCCATAGGACAAGCACCACAGAAATGCAACAGGTCTCAATGACACCTGCCATTCCTCCAGGCCTCCACATGTGCAGCGCTTTCTAGTCATTTCTCATCCAATCCTCACTGCACACCTACCAGCAAGGAAGACTGCAGGGCCTAGACTGACCCTCCAGAGGTGGGTCTTTCAGTCTTGTCAATCAGGTGCCCATGGACTAAGGTGGCTCTTTGGGAACCTGGGTGCTCTGACTACCGAGCTAATGGCTCTGGCTCCTCAGGCACTTGACCCGAGGACTTGGGTCTACACTAGTGCTGATCTATCCCTACCTTGGGCTCCTCTTCTGCTCACCCGGAGGCCCTGCCCTGGGTGAATGAACACACAGGTTCACTGGCTTTGGCTGGCTGAACTTTCAAGAAGGGAACAAGGGACTTCAGAGAGACGCCAATGCTGAGTTAGTGACCCCAGTCATTTTGAGGGTGGCAGAGCCTGGCAGGTTACAAACACATCTTTCTCCCTGTCACAGGCCACAGGAAGTTGTCGTCTAGATCTACGTCCAGGGCAGAGCTGACTTTGTCCCGGGAAGCCAGCACAGCACAATGCCAGCACCCTCTATGGAAAGTGCCTTTCCTAAAACGCTGTCCTGTGGATGCTAAGAGCTCCTGATGGATGCTATATCTGGTTATTGGGATAATGGGTGACCTTAGGCTAAACTCTGGGGAAGGGGGGACCCTTAGGAGCGAAAGATAACTCGCAAATCAGCTGAGAGGGGACTTAAACCCTTGTAGGAGCCAAAGTCACAGCCAGGGGCAGCATCAACAGGCCCCAGACGTCTGTGCTTCAATCCCCACACTGGGCATCAGGCACATGGGCTAGAGAACACCGACCTCCAGTCTGGGCTTGGTGGCCAGTGGGTTTGCCCATCTGTAGGTAGTTAAGGGTGCTGAGGGTCAGAAGCCTCAGGGGAGATTTCTCTGGGAAGAGTCAAAGGTCAGGTCATCTCTGCCCCAAAGCAGGTAAAAGAGAAAACAAAGGCAGGTAGAGAGAGACCGACTTCCCCTTCCGAGTCCCAGAGGGGACTGCGGCTTGCTCAGAGCTTGAAGAGCAAAGGGAAGATCAGCTCCAGGCGCCCCAAGCTCCCCGGTGAGGAAGATATTGCCCTCCTTTTCCTTTTCTTTCCTTTCTCCCTGCTTGAGGAGTCTGAGCTCAGGGAGTTGAAATGGCATACTCAGGATTCTCAAATTTCACTCCTGATCTCCCTGCTCCTAGACCATATGCACCCATCTCAGGGAATGGCGCCTGCTCTGTCCACCCAAGCACTCGTGCTACAGACCTCGGGCTCTTGGGAGCCCTCTCCTCCCTCCAATCCACCACCTAGTCTGAGGGGTTCTGCCTCTAAAATACACCGGAAATATCCTACTCTCCCTCTTGTAGCCCCACCAGGCTTAGAGGGAACCCCTGGCCTCCCGGCCTCTTCTTGCCACTCCCTACATTCTGCACACAACAGCCAAAAGGCCTTAAAAAGGCAAATCAGCTGCTCACTTCAGTAGTCCAAAATCCCGACTGTGGTCTGCAAGCCTATCCCAGCCTCATCTACTGCCCCTCCCCCCAGGCCCACTAACTTCTTCACCTTCCAGAGCAGACCAAACCCTCCCCGCCTCCACGCCTTGCCCCATGCATCTATTCCCTCATCCTCTGGTCTCCGCTGAGGCCCCTCCTCAGGGGCTTTCCTGACCCCTGTGCTACCACTGTCCTCTGGGTCAGAGCCTTCCCACCTTTAGGGGGACTTGCCTATTTATTTATTATCGAGGCCTCAAGTTCCAGGAGAGTGGGATCCCCAGACCCAGTACCTGGTCCTAGGCACTCAATCAATAATTACTGAGAGGGGAGGAAGAGGAAGAGAGGGAGAAGCAAACAGTGGAGCAAAGTAGGTGCTATTACCTCTGTCTCTCAGAGGAGATACTGGGACTTCATTCCTAAATGGCATTCATCTTGTGTGAGGGCTTTCTGAGTTTCTGAAGACTCTGGCACACCCCCCCCCCCCCGGGTGGGGAGGTACAGTGTGGACCACAGGACCCACCTGTAGAGAACAGGATTTTCCGTGACCCAGTCATTGGGTAGGCTGTGCGCCCACTTCCGCTGCCGAGGACACATCATCTCCCCTTCAGGAATATCCATCTTCTTCATCAAGGGCTTCCTGCCATTCTTTGGGGTCATGGAACTCTCCACAGTGCGCTTCCTGGTGGCTGCCAGAGAGCGGACCAGCTGCACCTGAATGCACAAAAGATCCGGTGGGGGGTCGGGACTACAGACTCCTCAGCACCCAGGGCTCACTCTGCAGTCTTAGAAGGACACGTTTGAACTTGCCAGCAGGAAGGCACTTTACAGGGAGGCCTTCAACCCTAGGGTACATTCCATGCAAGTACCCCCCAGAAGACATTCAGGTATCTAGAAGGGTATCTCTTAAGAAATTTAGTGAGGACCAAGATGCTTATCCCAGCATCTTTTATAATCACAAGGAATTAGAAAAATGGGGCTGTCCAATAGCAGGGGACTGACTGGTCGAGTAAACTTCTTATGTCCCTCCAGTGTAATGCTAGGCATTTATTAAGAGTGAGACTTACAAAGGACTATTTATGACATAGGGAAATGTTTATGATATGATATACCATAAAACATATTAATTAAAAGCGCAACTTAAAAAAATTATAACCCAAACTATACAGTATGATCTCAAAATTTTAAACTCATAGAAAAATGACCAGGAGAAAGTGTGCCAAATGTGAAGAATGGTGTGCTGCCTCCAGGCAGCAGGATCATGTGAGTAATTTGTTTCTTTGGCCTCCTTATACTTTTATAATTTCCAAGCCTCCTACATAGAGCGTTATTTAGGGCTCAAAGTAGGAATGAAAATTCCTTTTAAATAAGCAGTACAGAACGTCAAAGGGAAGGTTTGAGTTTGTGTATTTAAGATACTGTTCTTGTCTGTGCAGTTTTTTATAGACAAGTTTTTTATAGGCAAGGCAATTCCAGCAACCTATTTGGCTGTCAAGAGAGTGTTACTTTAATACACTATGGGAAGTCCTGGATTAACAACTGGGCAGCCTCTAAACATCTTGAAGTTGCATTAATGCCCCTTGACATGCAAAAGGTCTGTGCAATACCGTTAACAGGGAAGAAGCAGGTTTCAAAACACTGTTATAGAATCAGACCCAGGTTTTAAAAAGAAAAATTAGAAACGCTTTGGTGCATAGGAAAAGGTCCCAAGACACCTTTAATTTTGGCGATTTCTGAATAATTTAACTTTTAACTTAACTAAAACTTTAATGTACATTTTTTAATTTTCAAGAATAGACATTCTAATATTGTATTCCTACACTTTAAGAACCAATAAGAATTATTTTTTAAATCAAAACAATTTCAAAGCCCTTATTTCATTGGGTTCCCGGACAAAGAAGCCTTCAGAGGGAGGGAGGTTTGGGGTGCAGAGGGAAGAGGGCACAGAGGGACACAAGGGACACACCTACCTCAGCCTCGAAGATCTGCTGGTAGACCTTCCCGCTGGGAACCTGGGTCACCTTCCCCACTGAGGACATCTTGGCCGCTGGCTGAACGGGGCGCCCCTATTAGGAATTCATTGTCCGAGAATCATGTCTGAGGTTTGGAAACCGAAGCCCCAACCTCCAGGACAAGTCCTCCGCCTAGGACCTGCGCTCCCCCCACGCCCCCGCGGGCCCCACCCCCTCCCGCAGGCAACCAGGCTGGGTAGGACCCACCCCACTGCTCTAAGAAAAAGCAAGCCCCGCCCCCCTCCCTCAAGCCTCAGGGGTTTCATTTTAAGCAAAAAGTAAGGAGTGGCAAAGAAGCAAAAAGGAGACAAACCTCCGGCAAGAACCGAACTCCCGGAGAAGGCTGGCTCTTCCAGCCACGCAGTGTGCAAATCCAGAGGACTTTGGTGGGGCAGAATAATAAATCGTTATTGTTTTGTGCTTCACTCTCCCAAGCTCTCCTGGGAAAAGTGTTCAAGGTGTCATCTTGGATTTCAACCTGGCCTTGACCCTCCAAACTGGAGCTGAACAAAGTTGAAGGATCCCTGACTCCCTCCTTCCCCCACTCCCCGCCAAAAGTGGACAAAGAGAGGCGGAAGTGAAGGGAAGGAGCAGCCCGACTCTGGCTGTGCTAATTAGGCACCTATTGTATGCTGAGAAGACCCAGCAGGCTCCTCTCACGCCACCAGCCCGCCAGCCTACCGAGGAGCGCGGTGCAGTCCCCGGCCATCCCCTCTAAACCCGGCCAATGGAGGGAGGCCGTGCGCCCGGGGCTGGCGCCCCACCTGCAGAAGGCACCACTAGCCAGGGCCAGTCCAGCCTCAACTGCAGCTGGACGCACTCGGTCTCCAAGGCAACGCAGAGGGGCGGGAGCCCCGCTGGCCCCGCCCTCACTTCCTTTCCGTGGAGGGAGGGGTTGATGGTCCGCAGCCGCCGGAGCGCCCCACCGGGAGTGGGGAAACTGTTAGGAAGTATTCCCTCCAAGCCCGTTTCTCCTCACAGCAAGGGGGCGCCCCGGCGCTGTCAGGAGCGTCCAGAGCAGTACACTGAATGTTCTGAAAACTGTAGGAGACCTGAGATGTAACTCCGAGCCACGGCAGTCAAGAAAATCCACCCTGTCTTCTTTACTTGATTAAAACCAACCTCTGCTGGCAAGCAGCACAGTGCTTGGCTGTAAAATGCAGAAAGCCTCTCTAAATAAGGCCAGCTCTTTCTCAGATTACGAGATTGAAGGGCTCAGAATTCAGGCATCAGGCTTGTATGGCATTACAATGAAAAGACTAATTTCTAGGACTCTTGAGTTCCATTCATCCTCCCACCACTGCCACATAACCCTGCTAAAATATGGCTCTGACCTACCCTCTCTCCTGCTCAAAAGTCCCTCATCAACTCTGCAGCCCCTGCAAAATCCAACTCAGTCTTAGATGACCACAGAGCCCGCCCCCCCTCCCCAATCTGGTTCCCACCCTGACTCTCCCTGCTTTAGCAAACTCTCCACTCCTCCTGCATATGCCCCTGCCCCCTGCCCTTCCTCATCCTGCTCTTCTGCTGGGATCCTTCTCTTTCCGCAATCCCGGACCCAGCCAGCCTTCCACTATCAGTAACAATTATCCCAACCACTCATTTGCCTCAGCCCCTATAACCTCTCCTCTCTCTGGATGTTGACTGCAGTCAAATACAGGAGTTCAGGACCTCTAGAGTAGGCGTTTCCTGAAGGGCAGGTACGCCTTATTAATTTTGACTTAGCGGCAGTTGCTCTTAGCACAGTGTCTTGCACATGATTCAGACACAATGAATGCTCCCTGGGTAAACGCATGAATACCTAGAATGTCCTCATCTGACACTCCTAGAGTTTGTCTCTTTCCCACACACCCAGCCATAGTCCTATGTGGCCAGACCTGAAAATACTTGTGGTTGACAGTGAACCTGGCTTGAGGGTTTCCTATGTTTTGTGAGGTACTCAACTCCCCCAGAAAAATCCCTCTCCTCGACAGGGATCTCTGTTCCAATTGCTAGTAAATGCTCCCTATGACAACTTCCTAGAACAAGTGATCATTCCATCCAGACTAGCTTCAGAAGTTAATTAACAGTGAATAGAGAACACTTTTATTCCCCTTCTTTGGTCATGGATTTTATTACCAAAGTGAAATATTGTAAAAAAGATTGGACTAATTTTAACTGGAAAAAGAGAAAGTGTAGGTAACCAAGGGAAGGGGTAAAAAAAAAAAATGTGCAGGAATTATTTGCAGTCATTCATACCACTGTTTATGCTATGCTGGCTTGAACCTTATACACCAGAAACAGTGCTTTCCCCATCCAGATGTTTTCTGGGTTCTAGTGTCTAGCACATCTATAATCAGGGGTTCTTTTTTTTCTAGATATTTGGATACAAATATGTAGGTATGGATATATCATGTGTCATGTTTTGTTCTGAGTAAGCAACACACTTATTGTATAAAGTAGGAAAAAAAAATCCATGGAGAACATAAAAATAACCCATGGTCTTAACACTGAGAATTTGCCTCCCTTAGCTCCTGAGTCTGGGCCTTTGTGTTTGAATTTGGATCAAACATGGGAATTTGTGTTTGGCTTTTGGATGGCATTTGCATTGCCCTCCCAACTCTGCAATGTGATAACCAGCTAGAGATCATCTGGTTAGTCCCTCTCACGTTAGAGGTGGGCTGGAGGTGAGAGACAGGGAATGGTCTTTAGTGGAGTTCTTAGTGGAGCCAAGCCTTTAGACTCTTTTTCTGCACCTCACCATCATATCTTCCCCCTCAGTCTTCATCTAGAAAATGTCTCTTGACTAGAGTCTCATCCTCTTCCTTCCTCTTCCACTGGTCACTGTCTATCTTCTCCACAGTCCATAGAACGGAGACCAGTAAGGACCGACAAGAGCTAATATTTATTGAGAGGATTTAATCCCCTCATAACTATGCTCAGGGTAGCATAATAAGCCTATTTTCCACATGAAGGAACTGAAGCTCAGAGTTAGTAACTTGGCCAAGATCTCCAAGATAGGAAGGGGTTAGATCCAGGATATGAATCGAGTTCATGTAATTCCAAAATCTTGAACCAAACACTATGCCATCTGGCCTTGCTACCAAATGGGAAAAAAATTCTGGATCAAACTGATTGGATCTGTGTGTTGAAGCATAGCATACATACTGAAGAGTATGGAAATCATAAGTGTATACAGCTTAATAAATTACCCAAAGGGAACACACTTGGTAACCAGTACCCCCAAGAAATAGAACATTACCAACTCTCCAGGAGCCTCCCTCATGTACTCACCCCAAGTCACTGCCCTCTTTTCCCCAAGGATAACACATATTTTAACTTTGAATTCGTTTTGCTTGTTTTTGAACTTTATCTAAATGGAATCATACAGAATATACTCCTTTATGTCAGACTTCTTTCATTATGTTTGTGAAGTTCCAAACATTTTTTAATGTGGCTGTGAGTTCATTTTGATCTCTGTATACCATCCCATTATTTTAAAATGCCCCATTTTATTTATCCTTTCTATTATAGATTCACATTTGGGTTGTTTCCAGTTAGAAAATTACCAAATAATGCTGCTCTGACCATTCTTTTGTATAGTGAACATATGCAGGCATTTCTACTGGGTATTTACCTAAGAGTGGAAATTTAGGGTCATACAGAGTATGCATAAGTCCGTCTTTTTTTATTAAGTTTATTTATTTTGAGAGAGAAAGAGAGAGAAAGCACAAGTGGGGGAGAGGCAGAGAGAGACGAGACAGTGAGAATCCCAAGCAGATTCTGCACCAGCCCAATGCAGAGCCCAATGCAGCACAGAGCCCAATGCAGGGCTTGAGCCCACGAACTGTGAGATCATGACCTGAGCCGAAGGCAGGCACTTAACCAACTGAGCCACCCAGGCGTCCTTGTGTAAGTCCATCTTTAGCAGATACTACAAAAGAGTTTTTGAAAGTGGTTGTATGCGTTTATACCATGGCAACGTATGAGAGTTCCAGTTGTTCACGTCCTCATCAACATTTGGCGTTGTTAGCCTACCTGGGGGGCTCAGTCAGTCAAGCGTCCGACTTCAGCTCAGGTCATGTTCTCATGGTTTGTGGGTTTGAGCCCCACATGGGGCTCTGTGCTGACAGCTCGGAGCCTGGAGCCTGCTTCAGATTCTGCGTCTCCCTCTCTCTCTACCCATCCCCCCCACCCTCAGAAATAAATACACATTAAAGAAAACATTGGCATTGTTAACATTTTTTATTGTAGCCATTTTGGTGTATGTGTAGTGGTGTTTCATTGTGGTTTTAATTTGCATTTTCCTGATGAGTAATGAGGTTGTGTAATCTTTTATATACTTTTTGGCCATTCGGTTATCTTTCTGTGAAATATCTGGTCAAATCTTTTGCCCATTTGTTTTTTCTGTGGATTGTCTCTCTTATTAATTGATGTGAGTTAGTTACATATCTTATCTGATGCTTTTTTCCAGATAAACATATGACAAGTGTTTATTCCCATTCTGTTCTTGCCTTCTTACTCTCTTTTGACAAAGAGAAGTTCTTAATATTAATAAGGTCCAATTTATTAATTTTTGCCTTTATACTTAGTGTAATTTATGTCCTAAGAAACCTGTGCTTGCCCCAAGGTCATGAAAATATTCCCCTATATTATCTACTACAAATGTTGCTGTTTTAAACTTACACATTTAGCGGTGCCTGGTTGGCTCAGTCAGTTAAGCGTCAGACTTTGGCTCAGGTCATGATCTTGTGGTTCATGAGTTCGGGCCCCACATCTGGCTCTCTGCTGACAGCTCAGAGCCTGGAGCCTGTTTTGGATTCTGTGTCACCCTCACTCCCTGCCTCTCCCCCACTTGCGCTCTCTCTCTCAAAAATAAATAAAACATTTAAATTAAAAAAAAAATAAACTTACACATTTAGATTTAAAACCCACCTGGAATTGATTTTGTTTATGATGGAAGGTAAGAATCAAGATTCATTGTGTTCCCATATGGGTAACCAGTGACCCTGGGCCATTTACTGAGAAGACTATCTTCCGCCCATTGTTCTGCGTGCCTCTTTTGTTATATACAAAGTGTTCATATGTATGGGTCTCAGTTGGACTCTGTCTATTGCTCCTTCTGTCTGTCCTCGCACTATTATAGCTCACTGCCCTGATTACTGTTGCTTTATCCTAAGGCTTACCATCTGGTAGCGTAAGCCCTCCAAGTTTGTTCTTCTTTACGATTGTCTTGACTATTCTTGGCCACTTTTATTTCTATGGAAATTTTGAAATCATGTAGTTAATGTCCACCAGATATCTGCTGACATACTTTATTGTGATTGTATGAATCTATAGATCAGTTTGGGGAGTAGCGACATCTTAACAATACATAGTAAAACAAGCAAACAAACACACCAGGCAAAAAACACCACCAAACCAATCAAAAAAAAAAAAATCCTAACAAAAGAAGAGAGAAATGATAAACTGAGAATAACTATCTGCAATTCGTATTACAAAGGGGCTCACATCCCTAATACCTAAAGAGTTCCTAGAAATTGATAAGAGAAATAACAGACACAGAGTGGAAAATGTGGCAAAAGACATGAAGCCACAGTTTATAGAAAAAGAAACATAAATAGCCTTCACTATATGAAAATGAGCTCAGGCTCAGTCATACTGTGACAAAATTGTGAAAAAGTTGACAAATACATTCTAAAGCTGAAGGGGAAAAAATAGAAAAGGAATTCTTGCCTCTCTAGGCTCTTCAGGCCCACCAGGTCCAACACCCTGTGGACCGACCTGACTGTACTGGGAGCACCCACAGGGCTCCAGAGGACTCCGGGTGCTCAGAGGTGGCAGGCAGGTGTACAAAGAACTCACCTGAGCAGAGCCGTGGGTCCAGTGAGCATGGTGTGCAGGGAGGCGGGAATGCCAGATCCTCAGGAGCTTCTTTTTTTTTTTTTTTTTTTTAACATTTATTTATTTTTGGGACAGAGAGAGACAGAGGATGAACGGGGGAGGGGCAGAGAGAGAGGGAGACACAGAATCGGAAACAGGCTCCAGGCTCTGAGCCATCAGCCCAGAACCCGACGCGGGGCTCGAACTCACGGACCGCGAGATCGTGACCTGGCTGAAGTCGGACGCTTAACCGACTGCGCCACCCAGGCGCCCCAAGAGCTTCTGCTCACTGTATGCCATTTGCCCGCTGAAGAAGACGTGGGGAGAAGTTTCCAGGTGGGTAGTCTTCTCTCCATAGGAGCAGGGTGGGTGAGAGGAATCTCCCAGAGGACTGGGATTGCCCCCTCTTTCAGCTGGGACCTTTTGGGAGGCAGCAAACCTCAGGGACAGGGATTGAGCTGGGGGTGGGGCCTCTAAGCCTCCCTAGAAACTTAGGCCACCAGTTCTGCTTTGGGTCTCTTCAATGTCAGAGATTGGGTTGAGCCAAATTGGAGATTTTTGAGTGCTTACTTTGTAGCAACAAATTGTATGTCCAGTTGGAACCCAAACTGGTCAAAATAATGCTGCTTAGAAGAACTGAGAATGGAGACCCCAGGTGACCACCATGAAGGCTCCCCTCCCCAGGCCCATGGAGCCCTTTGAGCTCAGAGGAGCCCAGTGGAAATGCTTATGCAGACAGTTTTGATTTTCTGGGTTCTCAAATAAAAAGTATTTATGCTCACACCCTTCCCATCAATCCCTCAAATTTTCCTTCCTTCTTTTCCTTCTCCTCCCCTCAGGAAGAGCTCCTGAAAATTTCAAAAACTTTGTAGCAAGACAACTCATTGAGCAGGGAGGCTACTTATCAAGGTAGAGTGGAGGCTGGAAGTCTGGAAAGAAGGAAGGGGTGAGTGGGGGGAGGGCTACCGGACAGCGTGTGGTTTTATTTCTCACTTAAAATCTTTGAAAAATTCCAGTCTTGTTTACATTAACAGAAAGAAGGATCTGTTTGGTCCATGAGCAGGTGAGGAACACTTTGCAGGGCAGACGGCCCTGGTCATAGGATACAGTGGTGGCAGCTGGGCTGTTCCACGAGGGGGTGCTGAGCTGGCAGAATTAGCAGGTGTCTGGCTTCCATGGGGTCCATCCTGCTGGCACTTGGCTTCCTCCAGGCTGTTGGGGATCAGTGGGGGTTTCCTTCTTCCCTAAATAAGCCCAGCCTGTCCTCAGGAAGCCAGGGCCCTGCTGCTCCTCCAGTACTCACTCCATCTCCAAGAGGAGGGCACCCTGCCTGCACCAGGGTGGGTGCTGCAGGGGAATCCCATGGGCCAGGTGGACAAATAGATGCCTAGCCTTAGGTGCAAACGGCTGGGCCAGGGACAGATATGTGTGCCTTCTGTGACTTCCTACTTTGCCCCTCAAGCATCAGTGCTAATCAGTCACAGTCAGGAGACTCATCTGGGTGTCTAGTTGGCCATGACATATGTCCCAGATACCTTATAAGAGTTTGGGGGAACCAATGGATTCTTAGAGGATCCTTCCTGAATGGAAGTCAGAAGCTTCAAAAAGAGGAAACAAGGTGCTACCACCCCGTGCCCCGATTGCTCTCTACTTTGTCAGTAAGAGATGGCACCTCAGCAGTCCCCTTCTGAGTGGATGAAGAACACTGCTGTGGAGAGGAATGTCCTGAGGGGTACCTTGGGGAGGTGAAGCCTTTGGCCTGGCCTTGGGCCCAGCCTGGGTGGTAGAGACTCCAGTGGGCTGGAGCAGGCAGGGGCTACTCAGCCAAGTCCCCAAGACCCCTATCCCTCTTCATCCATGGCTTGGCTGGGCTGGGGGCCTGGACACACATTGAGAGCCCAGAGGACAGGACATGGTCAGCGGTGGGGCTGGGTTGGGGTAAAGGCAGCTCTAGGGCAGGACCTCTGGCTGGAAATGGGAGCTGCCTCTCTGTAGACCTCTGAGAAAATCACTGCCCCTCTTCGGGCCTCTGTCTCCTCATCTGGAAAATGGAGGGTGATGATCCCGTGGTGCAGGCCTCACAGGGTGGTGATAAGGTTGAAGGGAGGAAAGGAATGTGTTGGAGGTGTGAGAGGAGAATAATAATGATGATAGTAACATGATATTGAGTCCTCTGGAGACCCTGTGAGGTAGGTGGAGTTCTCGCATTCTTCAGATGAGGAAACAGACTCAGGGAGGCCAGGCCACAGGCCCAAGGCCACGTATCGGGCGAGTACTGGAGCTAGGATTGTTCTAGAATCAGAACACACTAGAGGACAGAGTAGCACTGGTAGCCACTGACTTAGGTCAGTTGTCCAGGGTGTGAGGTTAGGGGATCTTGGAAGAAATGGGGTGAGGAGACAATGGCCTCACTGACCTTGTCCTTGACCCTGGCAGGAGGCATCTCCAAGTTTGCCACCCTGGAGATGATCCCCCAGAGAGTCAAGAAGAGACAGCAGCAGAAGGCAAGTATGCCTGTGGAGAAGGGGCTCTAAGGTCAGAGGAGAGGGGGCTCTTCCCTCCCAAACAGAGCTCTCCACACCCAGAGGAGGGGCCTTCCCCCTCCAGCTTTGCCTTCTGTGGTCAGTGCCAAAAATCCCCCATTAGAAGTGACCAGGACCCAGGACCACACACCCTGTGATTGCGAAAAGCAGGTCCTGAGAGGTGATTAGTAGGAGTCTGGTGTTCTTGGAGGGCGGGGAGAGGAGAACTGAGGAACCCTGGGGTGGAAGCTTGAAGGTGAGGAGTTTTCAGAGTTGGGTTCCAGGGGACCCTGAGAGCCAGTGCTCATCCCCACTCCCACCCTGATGGCACAGGGTGTGTTCCCCTTCCTTGGCACGTTTCTCGCTGACCTGGGGATGCTGGACACTGCAATGCAGGATTATCTGGAGGTGAGAGAACCCCGGGGCGGGGCAGCACGGCCAGGAGGCCAGGATACGGGTGGGGATGGGGCGTGGGTGGGTGTTAGGAGGAGAGAGCCCCCTGCTGAGTCCAGAGGTCACAGCACCTGGCAAACCTCTCTGGCACTGGAGCATCCTGCTCCTCTTAGGGATGACCAGGCCGAGGAAGTTGCCTGTCCCGGTCACCCAGGCTGGGGGAGCAGCAGAGCTTCCCCACTGCAAAGCTGCGGGAGGTTTCGTGGGAGTAGGACCTCTCCTTCAGGAGGTGCCCACAGAGGGGAGGGAGATAGATGTAGGGTTCCTCCAAGTCACTTCCTGCCTGAGGCCTTAGTCTCCCTGTCTGTCGTCAGAGTGGGTTGGGCTAGAGGGTCCCTGAGCTTCAGCTCTCTCGCCCCCCCCCCCTCGTTCTCCCGGCCCAGAGCCTGGCCTAGGTCCCACGCCTGTTTTCTGTGCATGCCCTGCCCTCTGGAGGACCTCGGCGGTAGTGCAGCGTGAGATGGGGCGGGGAAGGGAGGCTAGTTGTGGACTTGAGGGTCCCCCTTTTTAAAATTAAATTTATTTTTTAATTTATATTTATATTTATTTTATTTATTATTTATTTTTATTTATTTTTATTTGTCTTTATTATTTATTATTTTGTTTATTTTTTAAATTAAATTTAAATTAAATTTATTGTCAAATTGGTTTCCATACAACGCCCAGTGGTCATCCCATTGAGGGCTCTTCTGATGGCTCCTGGCTGTCTGCCTCTCAGAGGAATCTGATCAACTTCCATAAAAACAATGAGGTGAGCAGCTGTGGGAAGGGGGGAGGGAGGGGCATCAGAGCTCCTCCCCCCTCAGGAGGGAGAGTTTGATAACAGACCAGTGGGAGACCCATCAAATTGGTGGGTAGGGTAAGTCCAACTTTGTGAGGAGGGGCTACTTATGCCCATCTCAGAGAATAGATAGGACCTGGATGGAATTGGAGGGTTTCCCTGTGTACAAAGACCAGGGAACCAGCCTCCTGCCTCTCTCCTCGACCACACATTGTCCAGGAAGCACCGCTCTACCCTGGCCCTGTCTGCATCTGTCCTTCCCTCTGGCCCCAGGAATGCAAAGTAATGCAGCTGCTCCCTGTGGCTGCAAATCATTACAGCCTTGAGCCTGAGGGGCAGTTTGAGGTGAGACCAGGCAGGAGTGAGCAAGAGCAGGTACAGACTCTCCCTGGTCTCTCTCTTGTGGCTGGCTCCAGAGAGCCTTTGGCCATGACTCCCTTGCTGACCACAGGCCCTGTTGCCTGGGGACTAATGGGGCGCCTGGACTACACCTGCCGGGTGGGCACTGGAAGGGACATCTGACCGTGGCCTGTCCTGTAGCTACAACTTGTCCTGCTGGGGGAGCTCCTGTCCTATTTGGCCAGCAGAAAATTCAAGGCCAAAAAGAACTGGTCATCAATAAGCTCAAGGATGAGTGAGCACCCAGGCTTGGCAGTAGCTGAACCCTGGGGGCTTAAGGTCAAACTTCAGACTAAGCATGGTCTTGGGGAGTGAAATTCCAGCTCCACTATTGGCCAGCCCTGTGCCTGGGACAATTCACCTTAGGTTTCCGAGACTTAGTTTCCTCATCTGTGAGATGGGTGATGCTGATTGATCACTCGCGTGGCAGGGACAAATAGGGTACTGTTGACTAAGCATTTAGCGCAGTGCCCAGAGCACAGTGCAGTAAGGGCAGGGTGGGGAGGGTGGGCCATGACCATGGGGGACGTCCCTCTCTTCCAGTCAGCCACCAAGCCCCCAACAGAGCCCAGTACCAGCAGCAGATCACACCCCAGAGGCCAGCTCAAGTGAGACCTCTTCCTCAACACCTGGGACCCTCGGAGTGCATTAGGTCAGCTATCCCATCTGAGGTGCAGAACATTGTGAGCCCTTTCTGGGGCTCCCCGGAGGACCAGAATAAGAGGAGGTGACCCTGCTTCATCTCCCTCTTTGTTCTTCCCCAAGGCCTATTTCCCTGTTATGGAGGGGTGTATCTATTTGTAGCAAATAGTAAATGCTGGATTTGAATATTATCTTAAAATCCTCTTTTTTTTTTACAGCCTGAGAATTAAGGTTTGGGTCTTTCACTTCCCATGCTAATATAAATGAGATACTGACTTTCACATTCCTCCATGAACTAAGAAATCCTGCAGGGTCACCAGCTTATTGTATGCAGGAGAAGGGAGATGGGCCAGGCCCCTTCCCTCACTACTGAAGGAGGCCCCAAATCCCACTTCTGCAGAGGACATGTCATTTCAGTATCCCTAACCTGGGCCAGGAGCAGGGACAGCCCCTCAGAACTCTTGGGAGTCCAGCGGTTGAAGGTACCTCCATAGGCATCAGCAACAACCACGGAAGCTGGGGGTCTAGAAATAACACTTACCAGGCCCCTTTCTGCCCCAGGACAGTGGCTGCCTTCCTACAGCTTTGAAGGAAGAGGAAACATTCTCTGCTTTTCCTGTTGACGTTTCTTTTGGCCACACGTTAGGAACTGTCGTTTTCTAGTTCCGTCTCTGGAATTAGTACATCAGTACTATGTAGAGGAATAATGTAAAGAAATCAAACGTGTGTGGAAAGGACAAGACCAGAGAAAGAGAATTTGCCAGTGGATGAGGTCCCAGGACTTTCTATCCTCCGTCTCCCTCTAGGGGCTCCGTGTTTCCTCTTTACCTACATGAGAATCCTCCTGGGATCCTTGTCCGTGACCTCCACACTCTTCCTGCTTGCTTCGTGTCCAGGGGCAAGATTTGTGAGGCACCTTTCAAGGCTACAGCTGGGCCTCATTCCATCAACATTTATGCTACCTATAAAGTAGGATTTCCAGCGTTCCTGTACCTCTTTATACAATTCTTTTAAAGACATACATTCCCTAGAGGCCCCAGCCTGTCAGGTACATTGTGGCCACTCCTCCCTGGTGGGGACCTGATGGGTCATGGATGACTTCTGACTTTCCAGGCGTAGGGTCCATATATGTGGCCACGGGACAATCCCCACACTCTCCCTTGCTAGCCAAGATGCCTTCTGAGGCCAAGTCTACTAGTAGGTCTAGAAGCAAATAGGGCCGATGAGTGTAGATCCTGGGGAAAATCAGCACTAATTTGCAAGGCAACTACCTCAGGGGAGACCATCACAGGCTCCTTTCTTCATGCAGCTGAGAGCATAGTGAGGTGAACAGACATTAATCACATCACCACGAAGTGAAACAATGAAAATGACAATAACTGATATTTATTCAGTTTAGGATGTATCAGGCACTAACTTAGGAGTGTTTGCATGTATTAACTCATTTTATCCTCAAAATAATTTTGGGTGTTGCAGGTATTGTTTTTTGTTTTGTTTTTTTGTTTTTTTGTTTTTTGAGAGAGAGAGAGAGAGCAGGGGAGAGGGGCAAAGGGAGAGGGAGAGAGAATCCCAAGCAGGCTCCATGCTCAGTGCAGAGTCTGATGCAGGGCTCCATCCCACGACCCTGGGACCATAACCTGAGCCGACGCTCAGGTTGGACGCACAACCAACTGACCCACCCAGGTGCCCAGGTATTGCCCTTTTTATTCATAAGGAAAAAGCAGCACAGAAAGGCAAAGGAGTTTAGCTGGTGTTACACAGCTGGAAGTGGTCATGTGGGGATCCCGACACGCCAGTCACAGTTTTCTCAGTTTCTGAAAGCAGAGTGACAAAGTCTAGTCTCAAAGGTTAAATTAAAAGAGATGAGTCTGGCAGACACGTCTAGCAATAGGACTAGGTTTACAGTAGATGCTTAATGTGATTACTGAACTTCAATGGCTCTGGGACTCATGAGGTGGATGGGGGACTTCCCTTACCCTGTTGGTATGTCCTCCTGGCACTTGCACAAGCTGCATGACTTTGGTCACTTTGTACAAGCCCTGAACCATCAGAGACCTTACACGAGGGTATGAAGACTCAGGGTGAGGACTGGGCCCTCTGCACACAGAGAAATGTCCAGGCCTCCCAGCCTGGAGTCTGAGCCTCCCTAGGTGGTCTAACCCACCCCTGATTCCCTGCACTGCAAACACCAGAGGCCTCCCCTCCTCCAACATGCCTGGGGCTCTCCTGCTCCCACTCCTTTGCTCTGTTGTCCTCCAAGGAGAATGCCTGCACACCCCCATCTCTGCCTCCGCAGATAGGCAGCTTTCCTGGGGGATCCCCTCCTCGTCAGATGTGTGTATCTTCTTTGTGCCCAAGACCCAGGTCAGTTCTGATCTGTTCCTCATCCCAGTGGCCATGGCAGGAAGAGCCCAATGTGTGCCTGCTCACACTACCAGATTAGAGGCTGGGGTCTCTCCCACCACCAGGAGGCCTGGAAAGTGGGGGAGCAATGAGGATCCTATTGGATTAAGGCCACATTGTCTCCCAGAGAACAACTGTGTCCAATAGTTAAACTCTCCTGGTATAGATAGCCATTTTACCACATTCTTCATTGACACAAAGTTCTGCCCTGTGGTCAAACTGTTTGTCCATATGGAACTCCCCAAGGCTGCCTCCTAACCATCGATAGTGGAAATCATTAAGAAAAGATTGTTCAACAGAAATTCTCTTTAGTTCTTGAGCTTTTTACCAGGGGAGTGAATTATTAGGGCTGAGACTTCATGGTTCAGCCCAGGTGCCATCCACGAGTGTCTGGTGCTGTATGCAGTGGACAGTGACTGTGCATCCTGTCACAATGCAGGGGACAGCGGCTGGGTAGCCCGGGTCCTCTCTGGAGCAGTCATCCTGGAATGGCCTTATAGCAAGGTCGGAGGTCACTGTCAGCTCTCTGAGCCCATCAAAAGAATCTGGGCAAACTCCCGGGAGCTATGACCTGGTCTTGATTTTCTGAGCATGACTAGTTTGGGATTGTTGACCAGGGTCTGCAGCAGAAGCCACCGCGTCCTGGACCTGGCTGAGACTCGGGGACCTGGGAGAGAATCAGAGCAGACAGACCTGGAGGACAGGGCTTGTCTCTGTCCTTCTCAGAGGCTATTGGAGAAGCTGACTGGTAGGTGTGAGGTGTGGGAGAAGGAGCTGGACCAGGACCCCTGGGGACATGAGGGTGGCAGAAGGGACATGAGTTTGTCCCAGAGCCGGATATCTGTTGGATATAGCTGGATATAGTTGGGAACAGTGATGAACTTAATCCAGACTGGTGCCCACAAAACATGACTAATTGGTGGGCTTCCCAGCAGAAGGCAGAGCAGAGTAGTAGGGGTGGAGGGGTGGAGTAGACGGTTATAGAGCCTTGAGGAGGCAGGTGTTGGGGGCCAGAAGCACTTGTGGTAAGCAAAACTGAGCCCCATCTTGGAGAGCATCTGTTCTGAACCCTGGGATATGGGCGGGGTCTCAAACAAATGGAAGAGTGAACTCAGACAGTGAACTAGAGCTCATTTCTGGGAACAAGGGAGGAGCCCACTTAGAAGGACAAGGACACCAGACCTCAGGGGTCCCATGGCCAGGCTGGCTGAAGACTAAGCCTCCTGTTCTCTCAGGTCAAAGGTCTCCCAGGGCAGGAAGTATGGAGGAAGGGGGGCAGGGAAAGGGGAAGCTGGAACATCTCAGGGATCCCAGAGAAGCCTTAGGGTACTTGTTCCCTATTGTCCAACCCCAACATGGGTTCAGACAGAGCCTTACCTGCTGACTGATTTAGGCACCAGTATTTGATGGCCTGCTGCAGCCTCCGCTCCCTGTGCCCTGTGATCAGGATGTTACAAAAGCTGACGAGCACAGGGTTGGTATGATAATGATCCACATAGAGCATGCCAATCCAGGCGCTGAACCCTGAAACCCAGAAGGCAAGTCAGGCCATGCAGTATGCCCTGTGTCCCAGGATGCCCGAGCTCGTGCTCTTGATGATGTGGCTGCAATGCCACTTTGTTCCTATATGGTGCCCATGTTCTCACTGAGAACCTAGAAAATTGGGTCGGAAGAGCAGGAAGGGTTCTTAAGATAGCATTCTAATCCAACCATGTTACGGAGAATGTGAAGTTCAAAGCAGAAGGAGAGCTGTGGCTGATACGGAGAGGCTGTCAGTCCTACAATGAATGGACGAGTGAATGACTGGACACAGGTCAGAAATAAGACAAAAGCTACTTTCGCTCTACAGCAATGGCTTGATTTTAGACTATTTCAACTGAACAGACCATTTTCTTAACTAAGTTAGGTTTCCAACTAATGACACACCAGTCATTCCGAGATGTGTTCTTTCTCAAAATTTTCAGAGCTGTGCATTCATATTTACATTCTGATTGTTCAGATGGAATTTCTAGTACTTCTTACTGCTCTCCATGATATCTTGAAGGTCTGTCAAATATGCAGCAATTTACTTGCCTAAATTCTCTTCTGACCATTAGGCTGAATGTGTTTTTCTTTTTCTTTTTTTTTTAAGTTTATTTATTTATTTTGAGAGAGAGAGAGAGAGAGAGCAAGCTAGGGAGAGGGGTAGAGAGAGAATCCCAAGCAGGCCCCGCACTGTCAGCATGGAGCCCGATGCAGGGCTCGATCTTATGAACCATGAGATCATGACCTGAGCCGAAATCAAGAGTTGGACGCTTAACCGACTGAGCCACCCTGGAACCCCCTGAATGTTTTTTGCTACTCAGCTTTATAGCCTCCATGAGAAGCTGAGCTCTGAGGCAAAGAGTGTGAAGTCCAGGCCTCTGGTACCCAGCCTGCAGGCACCACAAAGGTACAAGACTAGTCCCCTCCACCTGACTCAATGCGTGGCCTCAGGGACCGGCCACTTACCCATGTCTGCACCCTCATAGCCATTCTGCATGATGGTCCTGTCGATGCGGGCAATCAGCCACGTGCCCAGGATGCAGCTGATGAGCAGCCTGGAGAGGCAGGCGCCCAGGCCCAGGAGCACGTTGTAGAAGAACAGAAAGTAGTTGAAGTTGTGGAAGGCTTTCCTGCAAACGGAAGCAGGCAGACGGGCAGCACCGTTTCAGTATGAGGAAGTGGCTAGCAGGCTGGTTCAGCGCCCCATGCCTGTGATCAAATCCTGCTGCTCCCATCTCCCAGCCCTGTGACCTTGTGCTGTAACCGGGAGCTGACTGTCCCTACCACACAGCACTGCTGTGGGGACTGGCTCAGACACCACATAGAAGGCGCTGAGCCCAGTGCAGGACAAGTGGAGACTGTGATGTTTCATGGGATCCTTGGGTTTTGAGGTTTCCTGTATGGGAAGGAATCTCATGTGGCTACGGCTGGCTTTGTGGTTACAGCAGAGGTTGTGGCTTTCCCACTGTCTGTTGTAACAGTGACCTGCCCCCAGCTGGAACTGTTCCAAGTCCTCCAGAGGAAACTTTTCAAGTGACCACTTGACCATGCAGTTTCCTGTTGCCTATGGGATAAAGCCCATAGAAAGCTGGATTTCTGGGCCATCTCTGAGAAGGGCCTTTCTGGGATCATCACTTTGTGCCTCCTCCCTGCCCCTCACCACCTATGGTGACCACTGCATGGTCACCATATTGGATTCTCACGGTTCTCTCAACACATCTTGCCCTTTTATGGCTTCCTACCTTCATCCGTGCAGTGAGGGCTGCTGGCCATGCCCTCTCCTCAGCTCTCCCTATAGGAATCCCACCACCCTACGACCTCAGCTCAAACTCCCCACCTGCAGCTGAATGAACCACCCCGTCTCTCTTTCTCCATTCCCTGTGCTGCTCTTATGAGCCTTTCACACCGTCTGGAGTGTACTGGGGCCACGTGACTGTGTCTGCTGGCTCCTGTGGACCGTGAGCTTCTGCAAGCAGGTCACGTAGGAATATCTCTTTAATCTCCAGTGCCCCTGTTGTTTCCTCCCCGAGTGAATGGCTTCAACGTTTATTTATTTTTGGGACAGAGAGAGACAGAGCATGAACGGGGGAGGGGCAGAGAGAGAGGGAGACACAGAATCGGAAACAGGCTCCAGGCTCTGAGCCATCAGCCCAGAGCCCGATGCGGGGCTCGAACTCACAGACCGCGAGATCGTGACCTGGCTGAAGTCGGAGGCCCAACCGACTGCGCCACCCAGGCGCCCCCCGAGTGAATGGCTTCAAATGAATGAGTTCCAAAGGATCACCATGGGCCAGGTACTGTTGTTCTAAGTTCATGTTTTAACACATCTCATTCTCAGAATACCTCTGTGAGGAGTGTGCAATTATTTGTAAAATGACGAAACTGAGGTTCGTAGGTGTTCAGTAAGGTCACATAAGGTCACACAGTTCATAAGGGGTGGAGCCAGGATTTGGACCCAGGTGGTTTGGTTCCAGAGCCCACTCCTGAGCCACGGCCCCTCACCCTCTCAGAGAGGGCACTGTCCCCCCAGGAACCTACCATGGGTGAAGAGAAAGGAAGGAGAGACTGCTGAAGCCAAGGCCCCCAAGCCCCATTTCCTTCTTTGCCCTCACCTGTTGTTGAGAGCCAAGGGCTTCTGCTTGTCAGCCGTGCTCATCTTTGGCTGCAGGAAGAAGCTGGTGGCAATCCATACCTGCAGGATCATGAGACCCAGGACGATGGATATGGTGAGGCTGAAACACAGGGCGAGACTGTTGCGGCACCTGCTCTGTGCTTGATGCACACCCGCTGTCCGTTGAGAAAACGGAGGCTCACAAAGGGGAGGTGACTTTCTCAAAGTCACACAGTCAGGTCGTTTGGCTCCATACTAGAACTCCAGGATTTAATTATATCCCTTTGTCCACGAGTGGCAGCTGGGATGAGTGTTTAACAGCATGGGAATCAAAGAAAAGCATGAAGTTTTTAAAGCGCTCATGAAAGTCCTGAAAGTGGACGGGCAGGCTCTGCCCAGCCTCCCACATAGCTTTGGGGGAGTGTGGAACCAAGGAGCTCAGAGCAGGGAGGTCCCCGGAGAGTGCCACATCCTGTGTTTGAATCGCCTGAGCAGCAGTGTGGGTGGCAGTTAAATGGGGCCTCGGCTTCAGATCGCTAGCTCCCAACCCTGCCTCTTCCCCTCCTTGGACAAATCACTTAGCCTTCTGTGCCTCTGTTTCCTTGTCTGACAAATGGGTGTTAATATGAGGCCCAGCCTTTAAAGGGTTCTTAAGAGAAAAGATGCACAGTGAATTATCAGTTACGTCAGCCTTCACTCTTATCTTCCATATGGGATAAACTGAGGCTCAGAGAAGTAATTTACCCAAGGTCACACAGCTGATCTCAAACCTGAACTCAGATTCCCTCTATAGTGTCCGAACTCCCTTGTCACCTCCCTGAACTTTAACCTTCCCAGCTACACAATGGATATGTGTGTGTCCCCCCCAGACACAACTGTGAGCACCCCACTGAACAGTGAGAATGGAAATGTCTTATGAACTGTAAGGCTCCCATTGTGATGAGTTGCTATTGTGGCCCATCCTTGGGTCTGAGCTGAGAGTGTCGGTCCAGGAATGGGTGAGAGCCCAACAGCAGCTTCGAGGCTACACCAGTGCCTAGGCCCTGGGCAATGACAGAGAGCCCACCCTGCACTTACGTCCCGATGCCCAGTCCTTGGAGCATCTCCAGGCCCTGGTTGTGGACGACAGGCAACACCAGGCTGTACATGATCATCAGGCCACACAGGCTCTGTACCACGTGGATGATGAGGTAGCCTGTGGACCAAGGGAACCCACGGTCACTCAAGGCCCTTCGCGACCCAGTCATGACTTCCTGCAGAGCCCCTCTATCTTCCTCCCACCAAAGGTCCTGGCATTTTTGCTTATGCAGCTTCTTCTGCCTGGCACGACCTCCCTTTTCCTCCCGCTCACCTGCGGCTCGCCCTGCAGTTCAAATGTCAACTCCACTAGAAAGCATTTGTGTCCTGCCTGGGAGAGTCACTTGCTCCTCTAAGTCACCACCACCTTTATCATTTCTGCCCCATGGGCTTCAGGCAGGTAGTAATGATAGCTTTGTGAGTGTGGGATTCTCCCTCCTTCCTGAAGGAAGGTGGGTGATTCCCTTTACCCATACCTACCCCCCACCTCCTTCTTCCTCACCTCTCTTCTCTCTCCCCACAGCCAGGACCCCATAGGTGCCCAGGGAATGGGTCACATGATGACACTTACCCCACAGAATATAGGCTATTTGCCAGCCAGAGTACCTTGCAATGGCCACCTGAGATTTAAAAAGGAAAAGGGGTCTCATAGGGGTGAAAACACTGATTACCTCCAATATATGGGTCCAGAATCTCTGCCTCATTTGAGGTTCACCCACCAACATACCAGGGCAGATGCCATGACTGTCATTGTTTTACAGATGAAGAAACCAAGGGCCAGATGGGGATAGTGACTATCCTGGGTCACCCAGCAGCAGAGTATACTAGAATTGAGGACTCTGGATGCCCAGTGCAGGGCTGTCCCTCCCCCCAGATGCTGCCCCTGCCTAAGAGGCAGGAGAGCAGGACTTGGCCACTTAGTCTCAGAGCAGACACAGGCCTCCATAGACTTACCACACTCTTCGAGGAGGAAGGATGATGGAACTTCAAAGGGAGAAAGTGTTTATTTCCTGCCCACAGCCTCTTAATGTGCTTTCTAGAGAAAAAGTGGGGAATCAGTGATGCTCATAACCACAGCTCCTTATGTCCTTAGAGCTCAACAGATGCCAACAGAAAAGCCTGCAGAGGGAGATAGAAGCCAGCTCAGCTTCCTTGTATTGACCGCGGCTCGTGGGACAGTTCTCACTAGCCTTAAAAATATTTTTAAAATACGTTTTGGGCACCTGGGTGGCTCAGTTGGTTGAGAGTCCGACTCTTGAGTTTGGCTCAGGTCATGATCCCACGGTTCTGGGATCGAGCCCTATGTCAGGCTCTGCACTGAACGTGGAGCCCGTTCAAGATTCTTTCCCTCCCTCTGTTCTTCCCGTTTGTGTGCGTGTGTGCGCTTTCTCTCTTAAAGTATACAAAAATAAAATAAAATAAAATAAAATACATTTTAAACTGAGATATAATTGACATATAACACTCCATTAGTTTCAGGTGTACAACATAATGATCCCATATTTGTGCATGTTGAAAAATGGTCACCACAGGAGTCTAGTTAACATCCATCACCTCACATAGTTACAAGTTTTTTTCTTGTGATTAGAACTTTTAAGATCTACTCTTAGCGACTATCAAATATGCAATATGGTGCTGTTAACTATAGTCATCATGCTGTAGAGTACCTCCCCATGACATTTATTTTATAACCGGAAGCTTGTACCTTTTGATTCCCTTCACCCACACCCACCCCCTATCCCCACCTCTGAAAACCTCAAATCTGTTCTTTGTATCTATAGCTTGGGTTTTTGTTTTGTTTTGTTTCAGATTCCACATATAAGTGAGATCATACAGCATTTGTCTTTCTCTGACTTCACTAAGCATAATGCCTTCAAGTTCCAGCCATGTTACTGCAAATGGCAAGATTGCACTCATTTTTCTGGCTGAATAGTATACCAGTGTGTGTGTGTGTGTGTGTGTGTGTGTGTGTGTGTGTGTGTGAGATATGTCTTCTTTGTCCATTCATCCATCAAAGGACACTTAGGTTGTTTCTATATCTTGAATATTGAAAATAATGTTGCAATAAACGTGGGTGCAAATATCTTTTCTAAATACTGTTTTTGTTTTCTTCAGATAAATACCCAGAAATGGAGTTGCTAGATCATATGTAGTTCTATTTATGATAGAACTATGAAGTTCTATCATAATGTTTTCCACAGTGGCTGCACCAACTTCCATTCCTACCAATAGTGCACGAGAGTTCCTTTTTTTCCACATCCTCGCCAACACTTGTTATTTCTTGTCTTTTAGGTACTATCCATTCCAACAGGTGTGAAGTGATACCTCACCATGGTCTTGACATGATTTCCCTGACGATTTAAAAATCTTAATATTATATAGTTCCCAAATCTCAATGGTGACTGAATGTGATAGTGGAGTCTCTGTGTGGCTTTTATTTTCTTCAATTTGCTCTATTACTTTTTCTGTGACGTGTATGTACTACTCATGTAATAATATTTCAAAATAGGTAAAAATGGAAAACTGTTTTTAATGATAGACCCACCTTATAGCAACATCAAGGAAACGGAGAAGCCCAGCCCCCCAGCAAACCTCTGCATGCTTTCCCCACGTGCTGGTCTCGGCCTGGCCCTTGGCACGAAGATTAGGTTGGCAGTGGTTATGTTCACAACCCCCATTTACATCTGTGTCCCACTTTTCCTCTAACATTCTATATCCAGCATTTTCCAGGAGGTTTTGCAACATTATAATCACTAAATTAGCAAGACTTAGTATGAAATAAAGAATGTAAATATCTCATTAATAGTTTGTATATTTATTACACAATGAAATGATGGTTGGGGGTTATGTTGGGTTAAATAAAATATGTTATTAAATTATTTTCATCTCCTTTTTTACTTTTTACTCATGTCTATTAGAAAATTCAAAATTGCATCTGTGGTTTTTATTATGTTTCGGCTCGGCAACACTGGAGTAGAGTATGCCATCAGGAATACAAACACACAGATATATTTGCATGGTGCATAGGCAATTTCTGGGGGGAAACAGAAAATGAATAACGTTTAGCTCTGGGGCAACAAACTTGAGTCTGAATGACTTCAGACTTGCTTTACACTAAATATTTTTTATAACATTTTTTAAAAGAGGCTGTATATAGGTTGTAATAATTCTAAGAAAAATAAAAATACTGGCACAGTGCTAGTGCTGTCCACTTGAAGGACTTTCTTATCCACTATTTCCTTTGCCCCATGGTCCTGTAAAGCAGACAGGGCAGGGATCATCATTCCTCTGTGACAGGTGTGGGAAGGAGGGGCCAGCCTGGACACCAGAGAAGCCTCCCCACCACAGAAGCCATCTCTTCCCTGGGCCCTCTACCATGTCAGTGCAGCCAGCTCTAAAAGGTGTCTGTGACTGGCTGTGGTCCAATGTCTCACTAATCATCTCCTAGGCACTTGCAGGTCAATGAAGGGAGGAGCAGACATATCCTTGCATCAGGCAGGGAAGGGGAGAGCAGCAGTGTCCAGCCCACCCATGGGGTCTGGGGAGAAGAAAGCAGAGAGAGGGAGCAAGCTAGGGCTGTGATGGAGAGCTGGGGCCTCTTTGTGCCAGGATGCGATCTGCCAGAGACCCACCCTTTGTGCAGCCAGATGGGGAGGATGTAAAGGCAGGATGCTTTGGAAGGGTAGGAGTTGGCCCTGGGCCTCCTGTGACTGCATATGAGTTACAGCCCGAGGTGGAGGGAAGAAGGAACTGAGAGACAGAGAGGAGGGATGGCAGATACTGCTGTCTGCAGTGGAGTGCTCACTACATACTGAAGGCCATCCCCTCCTCCTGCTCTGCTCTTCTAGAGACTGATGCACCTGGTGCCCTTGACCCGATCTCCTTTGATGTATCCTTGAGCCAGATGCACCTGCTGGGAACCCAGTGTGTTTAGTCCTGGAGAGCGGGGCAGGCCTGACACCCAATAGGGATGCTGAGTGTAGCAGAAGTGACAAGACCTCTCAGGACATGGCCAGCTGCTAACGGCTTGGGTGAGTTATTTTGTTGAGTCTCAGCCTTCTCAGCTGTAAAAACAGAGCTGAAACTACCTCTCACGGTTGTAGTGAAAATCAAAAGATTCTAAGCACAATATCAAGCTGAGGGTAGAAGCTCAAATCAATAGTGTTTTCGTTTTGGGTTTTGTTTTATTACCGATCAATGAGGCTGTTCCTGGACCATGTACACCTTCCTGGTTCCAATTTGGGTACTGCTGTCACTGCTCCGGAATTTTTAGAAAAGTACTGGCTGAAGACACACAAATGACTCCCAGAGCCCTCTTACCTGTAACAGGCCAGTATGTGGAACAGATAGCTCACACACGTGAGGGAGGCGGGCAAGATGGTCACCAGCCAGACTCCTGAAGTAGAAAAAGAGACAAGAGAGGCCTGAGAAGATGAACCAGAAACAGTATTTTCAAAATGCGGAAGCTCACACAGAAAGGGTTGTGTAAATAAAGTTTGTTTATATTTCTGGTTCATTTCAGACACACACACCCTTGATATCCTTTACTTCCCGCACAAGCCTCTCCTTGGGTATTAATATTTTCCATCTACAGTGAGTACGGGGAAGAGAAAATTAGGGAGTATACACATCGTAGTTCCCTTCCATTCTTGTAAAACCATTGATAGTTGATTTCGATTGGCCACCTCTAGTAAAGAGCAACCATGTACAAGGATAACTGGAATCAAGAGGTCTTGAATGTTCTTTCATCCCATCCATCCTGTGGAGAATCTCCACGGACATTACTCACAGTTTTTAATAGGTTGTATCTAATGTGCTTTCATTGTGATCCTGTGTGCTTATGAGAAAGGGATGGAGAAACAGGAAAGAGAGATGATTTGAAGGTATGAAAGCTTCTGGACAAGCTGTTTCTCAGTCAGTCCAATCAAAGCATTTTAAAAAATCCAACACCCCTTTTATCCTTAACCTGATAAAAAGCATCTGCAAAAAAACCCACAGCTAACATCATACTTAACAGCGAAAGACTGACTGCTTTCCCCCAAAGTTCAGGAATAAGAAAATCAACGTCCACTTTTGCCAATTCTATCTACATTATACTGGAGGGTCTAGCCGAGGCAATTAGGCAAGAAAATGCAGCCAGACTGCAAAGGAAGAAATAAAACTATCTCTATTTACTGGTGACTTTTTCTTATATTTAAGAATCCTAAGCAGTAAACAAACAACCAAAAATATTCAAACCCATTAATAAATGAGTTCAGTAAGGCTTCAGGACACAAGACAAATATATAAAAATCAATTGTATTTCTGTACCCTAACAATGCACAATGTGAAAATGAAGAAAACAACTGCATTTGCACTAGTGTCAGAGGATAAAATACTTAAGAATAAGTTTAGCAGAAGTATATAACTCATACACTGAAAGCTACAAAAGACTGTTGAAAGAAATTAAAGAAGACTTAGATTAATGGAAAGACACACCACTTTCATGTATTGGATCTTCTTTGGTAACATGGCAATGCCCCCTAAATTGATCTGAAGATTCAACCCAACCCCTGTTAAAATTCCAATGAAATTTTTGCAAAAATTGATAAGCTAATCCTATAATTCGTATAAAAATGAAGGGACCCAGAATAGGCAATACCATCTTGAAAAAGAAGAAGGAAATTTCAAGACTCACACTTCTTGATTTCAAACTCACTACAAAGCTACAGTAATGAAGTGTGGTATTGCCATACAGATAGACAAACAGATCAATGTAATAAACTGATAATCCAGAAGTAAACCTTCATTGTCAATGCATTTTCAAGAAGGATGAAGAGGCAATTCAGTGGGGGAAAAGAATATGCTTTTCAACAAATGGCACAGGGGCAACTGATATTCACATGCAAAACAATGAAGCTAGAACCTTACCTCACAGCATAGACAAAAATTAACTCAAAATAGATCACAGGCTTAAACGTAAAAGCTAAAATTATACAAGTCTCAGAAGAAAATATGAGAATAAATCTTTGTAGACTTCAAGTTAGGTAATGTTGTCTTAGATACATACAAGTGATAAAAGATAAATGAATATGTTGGACTCCATCAAAGTTTAAAACATTTGTGTTTCAAAAGACACCATCAAGAAAGTGAAAAAGCAACTCGCAGAATGGGAAAAAATATTTTCAAATTGTATCTCTCTTATGGGATTTATGTATAATATAAAGAACCCTTACAGATCAATAATCAATAAATAATTCAATTTAAAAGTAGGCAATGGGGGTGCCTGGGTGGCTCAGTCGACTGAGTGTTCAACTTCGGCTCAGGTCATGATCTCATGGTTTGTGAGTTCGAGCCCCACGTCAGGTTCTGTGCTGACAGCTCAGAGCCTGCAGCCTACTTCCAATTCTGTGCCTTCTCTCTCTCTGCCCTTCCCATGCTCATGCTTTATCTCTCTCTGTCTTTCTCTGTTTCTGTCTCTCTCAAAAATAAATAAACATTAAAAAAATTAAAAATAGGCAACAAATCTCCATGGACATTACTCACAGAAGATGTACAAATGGCCAATAAATACATGAAAGGATTCTCAATATCATTAGCTATCAGGGAAATGAAAACCTAAACCACAAAAAGATGCCATTTCAGACTTATTAGATGGCTGTAATAAAAAAGACATATAGCTTAGCGCCTGGATGGCTCAATCGGTTAAGCACCCAACTCTTGATTTTGACTCAGGTCATGATTTCACTGTTTGTGAGATTGAGCCCTGCATAGGACTCTGTGCTGACAGTGAGGAGCCTGCTTGGGATTCTCTCTCTCTCTCTCTCTCTCTCTCTCTCTCTCGCTCTCTGCCCCGCCCCTGCTTGTGCTCTCTCTCTCTCTCTCTCTCTCAAAATAAATAAAAACTTAAAAAGAAAGACACATATCAACAAGCGTTGGTGAAGATATGGAGGGAATTGGACCCCTGATGGTGGTGGGAATACACAGTGATGCAGCTGCTTTTGAGAACAGTCTGGCAATTCCTTGATAGGTTAAACATAGTTACCATATAACCCAGAATTCCACTCTTAGGTACACACCCAAGATATATGAAAATATATGAAAAACTTGGAGATGAATGTTCATAGCAATATTACTCATGATAGCCAGAAAGTTGAAACAACCCAAATTTCCATAAACTAATGAGTGAATAAGTACAATGTGGTATATTCATACAACAGAATAAAATTCAGCAATAAAGAATAGGGGCACCTAGGTGGCTCAGTCAGTTGAGCATCCAACTCTTGATTTCGGCTCAGGTTATGATCTTGCCATTCGTGAGTTAGAGCCCTACATCAGGCTCTGGGCTGACAGCACAGAGCCTGCTTAGGATTCTCTTTCCCTCTCTCTCTCTGCCCTTCTCTCTCTCTCTCTCTCTCTCTCTCTCTTTCTCAAAATAAATAAATAAACTTAAATATTATTTTTAAAGTCCAGCAATAAAGAATAATGAAATTGGGACACATGCTATGACATAGATAAACTTTATAAACATTGGCTATGTGAGAGAAATCAATGAAGAAAGACCACACATTATATGATTCCATTTATATAAGAAGTCCAGAATAGCCAAATCCACAGAGCCAGAAAACAGTGGTAATCTAGGGCTGGGAGAGTTAAAGGGAAATGGGGAGTGATTACAAATGGTCATGATTTCTTTTTAGGGTGATGGAAATATTCTAAATTTGATGTAATGATGGTTGTGTAATGGTGATGGTTGAGAATATACTAAACCCACTGAATTGTACTTTCTTTTCTTTTTGTTTTTTTAATGCTTATTTTGTTTTTGAGAGAGAGAGAGAAAGAGCATGAGTGGGGGTGGGGCAGAGAGAGAAGAGACACAGAATGAGAAGCAGGCTCCAGACCCTGAACTGTCAGCACAGAGTCCCGAATTCACAGACTGCAAGGTCATGACCTGAGCCAAAGTCAGATGCTTAACTGACTGAGCCATCCAGGTGCCTTAAAAATTTTTTTTAATGTTTATTTTATTTTTGAGAGAGAGGCAGACAGACAGACAGACAGACAGAGCATGAGCAGGGGAGGGGCAGAGAGAGAGGGAGACACAGAATCTGAAGCAGGCTCCAGGCTCTGAGCTGTCAGCACAGAGCCTGACACAGTGCTTGAACTTGAGAACTGTGAGACCATGACCTGAGCTGAAGTCGGACACTTAACCGACTGAGTCACTTAGGTTTCCCTGAGTTGTATTTTAAATGGATGAATTGTATGGTGTGTTAACTGAATCTTTAAAAAGTTCTCTTAAAAAGAAGGAAAAGAAACTGATTTTCATTCCTTTCAAGTTTCAAATATGTCTCCATCCCAGAAATCACTAGGATTAGGCAACAGCTATATCCCAAACCTCAATCAATACAAAGGAAGCTGGTAAACCACCAAGTGTCACCCCTGGGGGGTGCAGAGATCCTTGAAGGAAAGGATTAGAGGAGTCTGGCCACAAGGAGAGTGAGTGCAGACTCCCTCCAGCCAGCACCAAGAACATGACTGCACACCTTTAATTTAATGCCTTTATCTTCCCAAAGATGAAGCATGTTCAGCTTGAAGTCTCTCCTGGCCAGAGGGCAGCTGTTTTAAAGCTGGAAAAAATCAAGACAGAGTGATTTTTATATTTTGATTCTCAAAGTATCTAAACATGTGAGCAAATCCATGGAAGAGCGGGTAAACCATGAATGAATAAGATGATACAGTTACTACAGTTCACCCAGAGCAAGTAACTGAAGTTGGCATTAGAAACTTGCTCAGGGGTGCCTGGATGGCTCAGTCAGCGGAGCGTGAGACTCCTCATCTCGGGGTCGTGAGTTCAAGCTTCACACTGGGTGTAGAGATGACTTAAAAATAAAATCTTTTAAAAAATAAAAAAAAAATAAAAACTTGCCCAGAAGAGGGGTGGAAATGTAAACTTAAAAAAGTATGACTTAAAATTAGTATTGCTGAATTTAAAGATTAGAGTATGTTTGCTGAGTGCTGTACTCAGGGACTCATAAGGCGGAGCATAAATCAACATTAAAGGTGAATACAGATGTTTAAGGGCAACAATAAAATGTGGTGATAGGGAAGAAGCAGTATCTGCCCCAGTGTTCACATAAAAGGTAACTTTCCAACTACCCTATGACACAGCAATTACACTACTCGGTATATATCCAAAGGATACAAAAGTGCAGATTTGAAGGGGCATATGAACCCCAATGTTTATAGTGGTACTACCAATAATAGCCAAATTATGGAAAGAACCCAAGTGTCCATAGACTGATGAATGGATTAAGAAGATGTGGTGTGTGTGTATATATATATATATATATATATATATATATATATATATACACACATATATACATATATATACACACACACACATACGCATATACATACAATGGAATACTACTCAGCAATAAAAAAGAATGAAATCTTGCCATTTGCAACAATGTGCATGGAACTAAAGGGTATTATGCTAAGCGAAATAAGTCAGAGAAAAACAGATATGATTTCACTCATATGTGGTATTTAAGAAACACAACAGATGAACATAGGGGAAGGGAAGGAAAAATAAGATAAAAACAGAGAGGAAGGCAAACCATAAGAGACTTTTAAATAGAACAAACTGAGGGTTGCTGGAGGGTTGGTAGGTGGGCGGATGGATTAAATAGGTAATGGGCATTAAGAAGGGTACTTTTTGGGAGGAGCACTGAGTGTCATATGTAAGAGATGAAACACCGGGTTCTACTCCTGAAGCCAAGACTAGACTGTATGTTAACCAACTTGAATTAAAAAAAAAGGTAACTTCCCATGTCACATGTATGAAAGGGAATTTTCTTCAAATAATCCACACTAGATCTATTTCTACTAGTTTATGAGTCTTAAGTAAACATATCATTGGCAACACCTATTTCATGGCTTAAGGAGCACTTTGTATTTTATGGCCACTAAAAGTCAGTGCCACAAAGGCTTCTGGAAACCTTAGCACCCCTATCCAAGCCCCATTAAAATTTTTTTTTAACATTTATTCATTTTTTTTTGAAAGTGAGAGAGGCAGAGCATAAGTGGGGGAGGGGCAGAGAGAGTGGGAGACACAGAATCTGAAGCAGGCTCCAGGATCCGAGCTGTCAGCACAGGGCCCGACACGGGGCTTGAACTCACAGACTGTGAGATCATGACCTGAGCCGAAGTTGGACGCTCAACCAACTGAGCCACCCAGGCGCCCCTCCAAGCCCCATTTTAAAGATGAGGAAACCAAGGTGCAAGAGAGAGGACCCAACTTGTCTGATGACACAGAGTTTACCTGACATCTTATCCAGGGCCTTTCTCAGCAGGCAAGAGGGAAGAACTCTCCTCCCTCTGTGGGCAATGGGCGCAGAATTAGAATGTTTTCAAAGAAAGCTGCTTTTTTAAGGTAAAGTGGCTGCTATGGGCAGATTCACATGTTGAAGCCCTAACCCTCAGTATGATGGTGTTTAGAGATGTGGCTTTTGGGATTAGTGCCCTTATAAGAGACAGGAGAGGGCCTGCTTCCTCTCCCTGCTCTCCAGCATCTGAGGATGCAAAGAGACAGCCATCTGGAAATCAGGAAGCAAGGCTTCATGAGACACCAGATCTTCTAGCACCTTGAACTTCCCAGACCCCCGAACGGGGGAACAAGTGTGTGTTGTTTCTGCTACCCAGTCTACAGTAATTTGGTATAGCAGCCTGAACTAAGCAGAAATTAAATCTGAACAACATAAATACATTTTTCATATAATCCTAAAGAAAAGCCAAGGCTTGCTGTTTTCTTTTTTCCAAAGTGAAAAATATATGATGATTTTAGTTGTTCCCACTGGCACCAGAACAAAATAGGCTATTTAAAATGAGAAAATTCTCAGAGATGTTCAACTCAGCCCCAAAGAGTTTTTAACAAAGTGGCCTGGGTCCTGACCCCACTGGCCTTCTAGTCATCCAAGGAGGCATAGATCCGTTGTAACCCACTTTTCCTCCCAAACCAGTCACCTCATGCAGGTAGTAGCAATACTACAGCGATCATTATTCCAGGTGTGCACCTGCCACCAGTTGTAAGTCTTTTTCTCTGTTTCCCACACTTTCCCAACAAAGGGAGCAGGATGGTTTTACCTTTGCTGACGTTCATCAGCTCTTTCACCTGCAGGATGACAGGAGTCAGGGTCCCCGTCTGGTTCATGGAGGCGATGTAGTTCTCCAGCTCCCCTTCAAACACATCCAGCTCGTCTCTCACATACATGAACATGCAGAACTCAATGACAATGAACTGGTGCAAAGAGCAAACATTTCAAAGTCTCACCTGAGTCCAGCCTACTATGTAAATAACATATGGACCTCTCTTTGGTTTTGAGGTCAAACTCTTTGAAGTTCAAAACGCATATGAAATAGATTCTGACCACTGGCTATACCAAGATGAGTTGGATTGTGACTTCTCCGAAGACATCTTTGGAGCCACCCCAAACTCTTTTCTGCACCCCACAGCATATAAGACTAAGTCCTACAACGGCTCAAGTCAGTCCTCAAACATTAATTACCTCAAAGTGAAATGAATGTCTAACTCTGAATAAGAAGTGACCTTGGCGACAATTCCAGCCATATCTCTCCCCACTCTTCTTCTTGCATCTTGGCGGTAACCACGTTGGAGAAAGTACTGTTTGCTGTATACACGCCACACTTTCTCACTCCCATAATCCTGTCATCATGCCTTTATACCATCTACCACCATGCCAAAGCTTCAACAGTTCCTACTGCCATTTTACTTCATTAACCAAATTTTGTTTGTCTTTGTGCAGCTCAAATGCCACCATCTTCAGGCAGCTTCTCAATCTCGAATAATGCCCTAAACTTTCAGAGCACTTTCACCTCATCTTTGTCTCTCTTTACATGGCACATACTTCATACCATGTCATATCCCCTTCTCTTAGACCATGGGTCTCTCCCAGGCCAAGACTCTGCTGAATCAGCTCTCTTCTCTCTTCCAGGTCTTAGCATGGTGCTTGGCATACAGTAGATAACCACTAAAGACTAAAGGAACACAATGATTCCAAGTCAATTACTCACGTTGCAGAGAACTCCACTTGTCAGTTAAAATCCATTCTCCCCTTCTTTGGGCACAAAACTGGACTACATTTCCCAGCCTCCCTTGAGGGATGTGGCCATGTGACGAGGTTCTTGCCCATGGAAGATGAGTGGAAGGAATGTGTGCTATTCTACAAGGGCACTTTGAAAACCTCCCACATGCATTTCTCCATGCACCTTCCCCTTCTGTTGGCTGGATACAGAGGGTGAAGGTTCTCGGGATAATGAAGCACATGATGGAAGAATCTCAGTTACAGAATAACACACGGAGGACTGTTGCCCCCCAAACCTGAACACCTACTCAACATTGTTACATAGGCAAACGTATTTATAGTGTTAAATTACTAAAATTTAGGGGTTTATGTGGTACTCCAGCATTACCTAACTCATACATTCATTTAAAACTTAATCACAGGAGGGGTGCCTGGGTGGCTCAGTCAGTTAAGTGTCTGACTTCGGCTCAGGTCATGATCTTAAGGTTTGTGGGTTCAAGCTCCACATCAGGCCCTGTGCTGACAGCTCAGAACCTGGAGCCTGCTTCGGATTCTGTGTCTCCTTCTCTCTCTGCCCCTCCCCTGTTCATGCTCTGTCTCTCTCTCTCTCAAAAATAAACAAACATTAAAAACTTTTTTTAACTTAATCACAGGATTAATTTATATAGGTATCATCCAGAAGACAATATGGTCTTCCACTTCTTTCTCTCCATTTTGACTCTCCTTTTGACTCAGACGTTTTACCTCAGATAACTTTGACCACGTGAAATGTTTTGGCTCTGTGCTTAATAAAATATGAAAGTCAGAATTATGGCAACATTAAAAATTTTTTTGTTGAGAAAGCAAACTTAAATAACACACCTATACAAAAAAACATGATGATCACCCAAAGTCCATAGTTTACGTTAGGGTTCGCTCTTGGTGTTGCACATTCTGTGGGTTTGGACAAATGTCTAATGACATGTATCTACCATATAGTATCATACAAAGTCTTTTCACTGTTCTAAAATCCTCTGTGTTCTGCCTATTCATCCCTCCCTCTCCCCAATCCTTGGCAACCACTGATCTTTTATTGTCTGCATAATTTTGCCTTTCAAAATGTCACACAGTTGGAATCATATAACATGTGATCTTTTTAAATAGGAATCTTTCACTTATTAATATGTATCTAAGTTTCTTCCAGGTCTTTTCATGGCTTGGTAGTTCATTTCATTTTAGTGCTGAATTGTAGCCCATTGTCTGGATGTACTAAAGATTATTTATCCATTCACCTACTGAAGGGCTCTTGGTCACTTCTATATTTTGGCAATTATGTGTAAAGCTGCTATAAACATCCATGTGCACGTTTTTGTGTGCACATAAGTTTTCAGTGCATGTGGGTAAATAACAAGCAGGGTGACTGCTGGATCATATGGTAAGAGTATCATTTGTATTCCCACCAGCAATGAATGAGAGTTCCTGCCAGTTCACACCCTTGTCAGCATTTGGTATTGTCAGCATTCTGAATTTTGGCCATTCTAATATTTTAACGTACAGTAGTTGTTTTGATCGTTGTTTTAATGTGCATTTTCCTGATGACATATACTATAGAGCATGTTTTCATTTGCTTATTTGCCATTTGTATATCTTCTCTGTGAGATGCCTATTAAGGTCTTCGGTTCATTTTTAAATCGGATTATTTGTTTTCTCATTGTTGAATTTTAAGAGTTCTTTGTATACTTTGAGTAACAGTCTGTTTCAGATGTGTCTTTTGCAAATATTTTCTCCTAGTGTGTGGCTTGTCTTTTCACTCTCTTGACAGAGTCTTTTGCAGATTAAAACGTTTTAATTTTAATGAAGTCCAGCTTATCAATCTTTCCTTCATGGTTCGTGTCTTTGGTATCATATCTAAAAAAATTTTCACCACTTGACTATAAAAAACCAACTAGTGGTTATCAGAGGGGAAGTGGGTAGGGGGATGGGTGAAACAGATGAAGGAGATTAAGAGTACACTTTTCATGATGAGCACTGAGTAATGTATAGAATTGTTCAATCACTATACTGTATACTTGAAATAATATAACACTATGTTGCCCACACTGAAATTAAAATATATATACACACCTACATACAAACATACATTCATGCATAAATTCACTACCAGTCTCAAATAATTGGTAATGCCAAATAATAACAATAACTAATTTAATTAAAAAAATAAAAAGTCATCACCAAACCCAAGTTAATCTAAATTTTCTCTGATTTCACCTTCTAGGAATTTCATAGTTTTGCATTTGACATTTAGGTCTGTGATTCATTTTAAGTTAATATTTAGGAAGGTCTGTGTCTAGACTCATTTTTTTTTGCATGTGGATGTCCAGTTGTTCCAGCACCATTTGTTAAAAAGAAAATATTTGCTCCATTGTATTGCCTTTGCCCCTCTGTCAAAGATAAGCTGACTCTATTTATGTTGGTCTATTTCTTAGCTCTCTATCCTGTCCATTGATTCACTTGTCTATATTGGCAACATCACACCATCATGATTAGGGTAGCTTTGTAGTAAGTTGAAATCGAGTAGTGTCAGTCCTCCAACTTTCTTCTTTTCCTTTAATATATTGTTGGCTATTATGAGTCTTTCGCTCTCCCTATAAACTCTAGAACCAGTTTGTCAGTATCCACAAAATAACCCCTTAGTTTTGATTGAGATGCACTGAATTCCAATATAGATCAATCCCAATATATGTAGATCAAGTTGGGAAGTACTGATATCTTGACAATACTGAATCTTTCCATCCACACATATGGAATATCTCTCCACGTATTTAGTTCTTCTTTGATTTCTTTTAACACAGGTTTGTAGTTTTCCTCATATAGATCTTTGTGCATATTTTATTAGATTTACATTTAAGTATTCCTTTTGGGGGGTTGCTATTGTAAATGATAGTTTCTTTAATTTCAAATTCCTCTTGTTCAATGCTGATACATAGAAAAGCAATTGACTTTTGTAGGTTAACCTTGTACCTTGCAACCTTGCTATAACTGCTTATTAGTTCCAGGAGTTGGGTTATTTTCAAGATTTTATTTTTAAGTAATCTCTGCACCCAACATGGGGCTCGAACTTAAAACTTTGAGATTAAGAGTCACACACGCTATCAACTGAACCAGCCAGATGCCCCTTCAGGAGTTTTCTGCTGATTCTTTTGGATTTTCTACATACGCAATCATGTCATCTGTGAACAAAGACATTTTTACTTCTTCTTTCCCTATCAGTATACCTTTTATTTGCTTTTCTTGTCTTATTACCTAGCTAGGATTTCCTAAGTAAATGCTGAGTGATGAGGGTAAACAGTCTTGCCTTTTTCCTGAATTTAGTAGGAAAGTTTCTAATTTCTCACCATAAAGTATGATGCTAGCTGTAGATTTTTTTGTTCATATTTTTTATCAGATTGAGAAAGTTCCCCTGTATGCCTAGGTTATTGAAAAAAATTATCATGAACTGGTGTTGAATTTTGTTAAATGTTTTTCCTGCATCTCTTGATACGATCATGGGATTTTTCTTCTTTCGGCTGTTGATGTGGTTGATTACATTAATTGCTTTTTTAATATTGTACCAGGTTTGCATACCTGAGATAAATCCAACTCAGTTGTGGTGTATAATTCTTTTTATACATTGCTGGATTTGATTTGCTCCATTCCATTGTAATTCTTTAGATCCACCTGTCTCCAATTTCAGGGACAATGGTTTGTGCCATGACTTCTCTTATGGATCTAAGAACTGTTGAGTTTCAGTTTGTTCAGATTTTTACTTGTTAGGATGGACTGGCATCTTGCAAGCTCTTTACATGGAACTGACAACCAGAAGTCTCCATAAATAATTCAATTATATTTATTAGTTATTCACCATGTGGGTAAAAGTGTCCTTGGAGTAAAAATGGTGGTCAAAAAAATGTACTTCTTTTATTTACAGACTCAATTTTGACCCAGCTTTTAAAGAATAAGCCCTGCCCTAACCCCATCCCACTTATAAAATAGGAAAGGGTTTGCTTGGATCTACTTACAAGGTACAGGCATATGAAAGCCAACACAGTGGTTCCAATCATTCTGCTTGGGAACTGAAAGCAGGGGTCCCACTCATACACCCTGGTTTGGAACCAGGACTTTTTAGTCTCCCTGTGAATGAATAAATAACAGAAAAGAGAGGCTGTGGTTGGTAAACAAATGCCCAATTCTTCTGAAAATAACCTCTGCTTCATCTTAGAATTTAGTGAAGAAAAAGAACATCCTGGTAGATTCCAGTTTTCATTCTCCCCTTATTCTTAAGAACAGAGACTCAGTTTTATTCAGTACAGCAATTCACCAAACTAAAGGGCTATGGTTCCTGATCTCTCTTACAGCTAGAGTGACTAAGATTAAGCACAGGCCAATCAGATGTCACCAGATGTGGCAGTTTGGGGGAGGGTGCTGAGGTATAATTCACGCAGCTTGGAGGGACCCCATTGCCCTCTTTCTTTTCTCCTGCCTGCTGTCTGAAACACAGACATGGTGGCTGATCCAAGCTGGAGTCCACCCCAGCATCCGTCTTGGACCGTGGACAGCCTTCATGATGACAGTTACTAAGAGCTGGAGCAGAAAGACAGATGACTAGTAAGTTCCCGTGATGGGCAGTTCAGGGTCAGTATGAACTACCTGCCTCCAGAATTCTTTTATATGAGAAAGAAAGAAATCTCCCTCTTGTGTGTCCCACTGTTATTTTGCATTTTCTGCTACATGTAACTCAATGTACTTCTAACCAAAGTACTAGCTTTGCCACTGTATGACCCTGGATTAGACACATCCCTTTTGTGGGGCTTATCCCCTTGTACACAGTGGCAGTGGCAGGGATAGGGTTGATCACTGCTTTTGCTTGGCCATGAGCTATGTCCCCTGGTATTGGTAACAGCCCCTGCACTGTTTCTCTGGGAACCTGCTCCCTCCCCTCAGTCCTACTGCTTAAGTGAGGCTGAACAACTTCCTAGTTCCAAAGATGAACATATGACAGGCTTAACGATCCATTTACTCTAATCACCTAGCCACAGTAATTGGTTCTGGGAACGCATGTGGTCTGATGCGACTCAATGAAACCCACTCATAGGAGTTTGGTTTGAATTATTAGAAAGGAAATTTTCTCTTTCCTGTGATCTTAAACCAGGAGGGTACAAGCTTAGAGATTCTGAGGGCCACCACGGGGAGGAAGCCCACCTAACTACGGGTCTAACACAGATCAAAGCAGAGCTAAGAGAAAATGAGGAAACCAGCCCTGGTTCTGATATCAGTGAAGCCACTGGATCCGTCTGCATCGGAACCGACCACTTCTAGAGTTTTTAATTATGAAAGGCCACACGTTTGCTTTTTCTCTTTAATCTAGTTTGAGCTGAGTTTCTGTCATCAGCAAACAAGAGTCCTGACTAATGTGCCCATCCAGTCATCTCAGGGTCTCCCGCACTGTCAGGGCTCATCAACACTGGCACAAATACCTGGGTGGGGGGGGGGGGAGGGAGGAAGGAGGGAGGGGGCCGGGGAGGGGGGAATGAAGCACACGGGGGCTTACTGCAGGGGGGCCTTCCTCAGGAGCCGCTTGACATGCTCCGCCTGGTGAACTTCCAGGAAAGGCTTTTCTTCCTGTGAGAAAACAGAGAGGTGTATGCTGGGGCTCACAGATCCTTGTTAGGGTTTCGGTCCCTTTGACGGGTTACCGTCACAGAGGGCAGGAATCTGGGTAAAGCTGCTCTTTTAGATTGAGCACAGTGGTTAAGAGAGAGCCTCGCTCGACAACCAAACTCTCTGGCTCCAGGTCTGGCTCCGCTCCAGGCTGGCGACATGACCTCGGGCGACACAACTCACCTTTCTCGGTCCATGTCTCTTCATGCAGAATGGGAGAAGTAAAAATAGCACCTGCCTCACACGGCTGCTGTGAAGACTAGACCTGCCAGTGCACACACGGTGCTCATACTCAGTACTCACCATCTGCAGCTCCCAGCCCAGGTGGACCCTCAGCGACTTGACAAACATGTGAAGGAAGCGGCCCAGCAGGAAGGCCAGGCACAGCAGTGAGGGCCAGTAGAACATGACGGTCTCGTACTTCCCCAAAAACTGCAACAGAAGCAGAGCATGGAGCCCGGGCTCTAGGCGGGGCAGGGCCAGGCTGCCCGGGAAGCTGTGGACAGGAATCTGCCTGCCGGGCCCGCTCTCACCAAGCCCACCTTCCCAGGGCTTGGCAGTCAGTGATCGATGTTCTGCTCCCCCAGCCCCACACCCCCGCCTGAGCAGTGGGCCTAGAGTCCAGCAGCCCTGGGTGTGAATCCCAGCACCCCCATTCTTTAAAAATTTATTTATTGTTTAATTTACATCCAAGTTAGCATATGGTGCAAGAATGATTTCAGGAGTAGATTCCTTAATGCCCCTTACCCATTTAGACGGTCACCCCGCCCACAACCCCTCTAGCAACCCATTTTGTTTTATAAGAAGGGCTTTCACAGCTTTTTCTGATTAGTTATTAAATGATGCTTTTGGAAAATATATACGACAGAGAGAAGAAGGAGAGAAAGAGGGGTGAGGAGGGGAGACAGAGCAGAGGGTTGCAGATGAGAGAGAGGGAGAGACATGTGGAGAGAAGGAGAAACAGAGAGAAAGGAAGGAAGGAAGGAAGGAAGGGAGGAAGGGAGGAAAGAAGGGAGGAAGGAAGAGAGGGAGGGAGGGAGGGAGGAAGGGAGGAAAGAAGGGAGGAAGGAAGGGAGGGAGGGAGGGAGGGAGGGAGGAAAAAAGGGAGGAAGGAAGGGAGGGAGGGAGGAAAGAAGGGAGGAAGGAAGGGAGGGAGGGAGGAAAGAAGGGAGGAAGGAAGGAAGGAAGGAAGGAAGGAAGGAAGGAAGGAAAGAAGGGAGGAAGGAAGGGAGGGAGGGAGGGAGGAAGGAAAGAAGGGAGGGAGGAAAGAAGGAAGGAAGGAAGGGAGGGAGGGAGGGAGGAAGGGAGGAAGGAAAGGGAGGGAGGAAAGAAGGGAGGAAGGAAGGAAGGGAGGGAGGAAAGAAGGGAGGAAGGAAGGGAGGGAGGGAGGGAGGGAGGAAAGAAGGGAGGAAGGAAGGAAGGGAGGGAGGAAAGAAAGGAGGAAGGGAGGGAGGGAGGAAAGAAGGGAGGAAGGAAGGGAGGGAGGAAGGGAGGGAAGAAGGGAGGAAAGAAGGGGGAAGGGGGTCCCATAACTGCTATCATGTTGGCAGCAACACAAGTTCCTGGGAATACGGGTCTCTCAAAATGGTGCTCATAGTTTTTCTATGATTTTAGTTCCATTTTAATGAAAAAAAAAAGTGGGTTTTTTCACTGTTTTAAGACAAACAATATTGTAACTTATTTTTCACAATTTACTAGTTGGTTTCATGTTTTTTATGTTTCCAGAGCACTTGCCCCCATGGGGAGTAGGGTTTTGATGTTGTGATGTTTGGGTGTGGGACACAGACATGCTGAGATGTGGGGGCTCATATCTCCCCTTCATCTTCCTCTCCAATATATGTTCACCACTTAAACATCAGATATCGCCACTGCCAATATTCCAGTGTCTTTCCTCTGTATCTACCCTTACATCTCTATCTGTTATAAATTGATATTATACCAAATACATAGGTCTGTCTAGATCATAATCATCTATCTCCCCATGTGGTTATGAATTATTCGCAAACATCACTTTTAATGCTGCATAACAGTACACTATTTAGATGAATCAACTTTAGAGTCTCTCCTAATATTAGGACATTTTAGCCTGTTCAACATCTCATTTTTATATCTAATGTTTCCATGAACATTCTTCATTTGAGAACATGAAGTGAAATCTTTATTATTACCTTAGTCTGGGTTCCAGTTCCATGATTTTTAACTAGTAAGTCCCGTTAGCCCCTGAGTCTCACTTTTTTACCAGTGAACTGTGGAGGTACTAATACCCTTCAAAGTGCCTTGAAGCACCTTGAACTATGCAGTAGTTAATTTGGGGGACTGAGCCTAGAACACCCAGAACACTGCGGTTCTTAACATTAGTGATTCTGAGCACAGAAGTGAGGCCCTGCCCTCTCTTTCAATTAACCATGAATGTTCTGAAGTTCAAAAGAACCCCAGGAAGACTGGAAGCTCTCCAAGACACCAAAGAAAATGCCTGTGATCTGGAATTTCAGGCACTGTGAGCAGAGTGAAGGAGGGCATCTTTTTGGGCAGAGGTAGGCCAGAATGTTCTTAATCCCAGCCCAGAGATGCAGACAGAAGTCCCAGCCCCCAAGTTCATTTTCCAGTCCAGCTCCCCCATTCTCCATCACGCCCTGTAATCCTCCAAGGTTACTCAAGTCTGGGAGAGGTTTTGGCAAGGCTCCTGGCCCAGGTGACCTCCTGGTGCTCCCCCTACCTGCCCAGTAACCCTTATAGATGCAGTGTGACTCAGTCTTTCATCTTTTTCCTTTTTCTGGTGTACAAGGTTAAACGGATGAAATAGTTTCCCCCAATTCTGAGGACAATGCATGATAAAGCTGGAATGTTCATCCAGTCTGAGACTTCCATTTTATAGACAGAGAAACTTAAGCTACATGAAGGAGTGGAAAGAAATGAGCTTTGGAGGGTGTCTGGGTGCCTCAGTTGGTTAAGCATCCAACTTCAGTTAGGTCACGATCTCATGGTTTGTGAGTTCAAGCCCCGTGTCGGGCTCTGTGCTGACAGCTGGCAGCCTGGAATTTGCTTCAGATTCTGTGTCTCCCTCTCTCTATGCCCCTCATTAAACATTAAAGAAAACATTAAAGAAAATTAGGGGTGCCTGCATGGCTCAGTCAGCTAGACATGTGACTCTGGATTTCGGCTCAGGTCATGATCTCACAGTTCGTGAGTTCAAGCCCGACATAGCACTCTGCACTGACAGTGTGGAGCCTGCTTGGGATTCTCTCTCTGCCCCTCCCTCCCTCTCTCTCTCTCTCTCTCTCTCTCTCTCTCAAAATAAATGAACAAACTTAAAAAAATTAAAAAAAAAAAGAAATGAACTTTGTAGTCAACCAGACCTGGTGTCAACTCTCAAATCAGTTATTTCTTAAGAGTAACTTAATAAACTTGGGCCTCAGTTTCCTCACCTGTAGAATAGGTCTGCTGAGATGTTCCCTACCTCGAGGGGCTGCTGTGAACATCAACTGAGAGAACATCTGTCTGTGAATGAGCAACCTGATGAACATAAGATGCTATACAAATGGAAGCATCATGAATGGCTCCAGCTCTCCTTTCGGTCATACGAAGGAGCTGAGGCCCAGAGAGTGGCAGAGGCTTGTCCAATGTCACACAGCAAACTGGTCGTGGTGAAGCACTGAATGCTCTAAACATAGTTCAGCAGGGACTCACCTGCCCATGGGGACACTGTATGATGTAAAGGATGGTGACAGCAAACCTGTAGGACAAAAACAAGGCTTGGAGCACTGTGGTCCCTCCCAGCACAGCCCCTGGGAAGAAGCCCAGATCCCATCAGCCTGGAACTACCTCCTCTTTTCTTACTCCTTGGGAGGGCTGGTTGCCAGGCCTCTGTGTACACTCCACCCAGACTGAGCACCCTATTTGTGCCGAAGTGCACGCACCAAATACACTTAACATGTCCTTGTATAGGACACAATGCTGGAATCCATACAGCGGAGCACAAAGACCCTGAGTGATCTCCTCCTCCCTGCCCTCATGGGACCCCAGAGAGGGAAAGGAATTTGTCCAGAGTCACACCCAGAGCCAGGACCAAGGCTTAGGTCTCCTGACTGGTGTTGACGCTCCTTCTGGTGGGACTGGCCTTGTCTGGAAACACTGCCCTGAGGAATGAGCCTCAAGGCTTTAGTCCCGTGAGACACACACTCCTGGCCATAGTCAAGCTTGATTCATCTCCCAAGATGCACAAGCTGCTGACTGATTCCCACCACCCATTCCTCCCCAGGTCAAAGGTTTGTCAGAGGCCGGAAGATGGTATTACCCCAGGTCTAACCCCGGATACCCTCTCTTTTAATTTTATAAAGCAAGCTGTTTACAAACTTAAGAATGGTAGCCATGGTGTGTCAGGTGCTGGTGAGCCCCCTCCAGTGGCCCACACACTGGGCCGGAGGACCCCTGCCTCACACAAAGTGCTGTAGCAGGAGAACCAGCTCAGTAAGGGGGACAGGAGCTAGAAAGCAGAGTGCTCGCGGGAGGGCGCCGTCAGCAAGGATTCCTGGGACCGGCTCCATGCTGGATATGGGGCTAGTGCTGAGAGCACAGAAATCAACAGGAGGGTCAAGAAGTTCTCCATCTGTGGGGTTGGTGATCCATGAAGGATGAGCATGGATCTGTCAATGGACCAAGTCAGGCAAGATAACCCACAGGGGAGAATAACAACATATAGGCAAAGAGGCCAGAATGCATGATCCACAAGAGTCCATCTTGTTCTCCAGTGTTTTCCCTGGCCCATAGCAGGGATATAACAGCATGTTTGCTGAGTGAATAAGCAGGTGGATGAAGGAACGCAGGAGTCTGGTGTGACTGGAGGTGTGTGCTAGAGACTGTTAGGGATGGACAGACAGGGGAGGCCAGACTGCAGTGGCCCCAAATGCCAAGTTAAGGCACATGCACTTTCTCCTGGGCTCCCAGGGGAGACATGACAGCACAGAGAAGAAGCGTCCAAATGGGTCTCCTACATCCCCCAGTGGGACTGTGGGCAGTTGACAGAAAAATAAGTTTTCTGCATCTCCGACTTCTGGAATATTCTAACCGCGAGTGGCCTGTGAAGCAGAAAGAATGCCTGACCTCCTGCAGCCTTACATGCAGTCCCAGGGAGAGGCCACTGTGGGACCTGGGACCAGTCACTCCACCTGCCCATCATGGGCCTCAGTTCTGGGCAAAGTCGCCCTCCAAGGGGAGCTCTCGGGTCACCTCCAGCCCTTTGTCCAGAGTGCAGCCACGGCAAAGGAGTCACAGGAGGGCAGACATGCAGCGTCCGTCTTACCAGATCAGAGAGTAGCTGAAGCCAAGGATGGAGCTGACCAGCCGGAACTCCGACGAGAGGCAGGCAAAGAAGGGGAAGTGAGACAGGCCGACTTCCATGCCTCCAATCAGAAGCACAAAGGCTGGGGGAGACAGGGCCAGAGATCCTGTGAGCTCTCTTCTCACAGGCTCAGGGGTGTTGCAACAAAGATACAGGGCTTTACGCCCACTTCCTGTCACAGGTCTCAGGTCCCAAGGAGGTGAGTGGACAAGCCCCAGCTCGGTAAAGACGAATGGACGAATGTCTTTCATTCTTGCAACAGACCCTTCCTGGGACCTGTTCCACACCAGGCCCTGGCTAACTATTGAGATGAAGAAGATTTGGTCCCTGCCCTTGGCTAGCTCACACTGTGATGTGCAGAGACAGGCCCCATAAGTGGACAAACAGCAATCACTGAGACTAAGGCCACCATAGCAACATGAAGAGTGGTGATGTGCGTGTGTGTGTGTGTGTGTGTGTGTGTGTACAAAACTTGTAACTATCACATACTCTCTAAACAAGGCAGTGATAAGATTCATTCTGCCACTGACTAGCTCTCAGAGGATCTAATAAGACCCAGGAAAACCTACTCATGCAAGAGGATCTTTACAAAGTGCCTGCTTTGAGCTGGGTCTGGGGCCAGGCACTAAGGCTGCAGTTGGAATGAAGAAGTCTCTTGCTTTCTGAGGTGTTTACCGTCCAGTAGAGAAGACAGGGAGGAAGGTGAGTGCTGTGTTAACAGAGGCATATTCAATCTGCTGTGGGGACAAGGAGAGGAAGCCCCTGACTTCACCTGGGGTCTGGGTCGGGGAAGGGAAGTGGTGACATACAACAAGGCCAGGAAGCATAAGCAGGAGTTTGTAAGATGGAGAGAAGAAGGGAAGGGAGGGCGTTCCTCACTCAGAGGATGGGAAATGGCTGGCTGGGGCTGGTGAGTATTTATGTGACCGTGAGGGGTGGGAGGCTGGCAGGGAAGGACGACATGGAAGGAATACTTTCTGTGAGGATGGAAGCCATGACAGTATCATTTTGTAATCTGCCAGAAGCACCTCTGCCCTAGAAGCAGGCAGAGCAACTAGAATGACACAACCCACACCTGCAGACAGCATCTACAACAAAGTCGGGTCTCGAGACCATTTGGTATCAACACCTGAAGTGGGAGGAAGTGGAGGAAGGCCCAAGAACAGAAGAACCCCAAACTGCCAGGAGATACAAGAGACCAAAGCTGCAATACCGGGACCGAGCCCCCCGTGGAGGCAGACAGGAAGACTCCGAGATGACAAGGACAGGAACACTAGGAGCTGGGAAACAGGGGTCCAGACAAAAAGCAGAGGCAAGAGGCAGACTCGGAAAGTATGAGGATGTTAGGAGGATACATCTATATAATCACTTCGTGAAAACGAAAGAGAGGAATCTAGAGCCATGAACCAAGAAATGATATTCTGACCCAGCCAGATGCTCAATAGCATCAGTCTTTAGGGAAATGCAAATCAAGACAGTAATTAGATACTACTTCACCTGTACTAAGATGGCTATAACTGTTTTCAAAATAGAAAATAGTGTGTGAGGATGTGCAGAAATTAGAACCCTCACACACTGCAGATCAGGGTCCAGAACAGAGTCCAGAAACAGACCCATACTTATGGAGCCAATCGACGCTGACAAGGGTCCAAAGGCAATTTTGTGGGCAAAGGACAAGTTTCTGAAATAACCAGTGCTGGAAAAAATGGAAAAACAAAGGCAAAAACAACAACAACAAAAAAACTTCAATCGATACCTCACACTATATGCAAAAAATTAACTCAAAATGTATCACAGACCTAAAAGCAAAATATCGTAAGACTATAGAACTTCTAGAAAAAACATAGGAGAAAATCTAAGTGATCTTGTATTAGGCAAAGATTTCTTCTATGACACCATAAGCATCAGCCATAAAATAAAATGAATAAATTAGATCTCATCAAAATTTTAAGGCAACTTTTCAAAAGAAATTGTTGGTAGAATGAAAAAACAAGCTACAGACTAGGAGCAAATGCAATTCTCACGCCTGATAAAGGACTCGTGTACAGATTAAAGAACTATCAAAACTCAGAAGAAAATAAAAAACCTAATTTTTATAAATAAGGAAAGTGATTTGGACATGTCACCCAAGAGCTATAGGGATAGCAAAAAGCACATCAAAATATGATCAGCATTACCAGTCATGAAAATGCAAATTAAAACCACGATAAGACATCACTACATACCTCTAAAAATGGCTAAGATTAAAAAGACTTTGTCTACTCATTTGGTATTTAGATTCTACATATGGGTGAAATGATATGGTGTTTGTTTTCCTCTGACCTATTTCGCTTAGAATAAATACCCTCTAGATCCATCCATGTTGTTGCAAATGGCAAGATTTCATTCTTTTTATGGCTGAGTAATATTCCATTGTGTGTGTGTGTGTGTGTGTGTGTGTGTGTGTGTGTGTGTGTATATATATATATATATATATATATATATATATAAAACATCTTCTTTATCCATTCCTCTATCAATGGACACTTAGGTTGCTTATATTTTTGGCTATTGTAAATAATATTGCAATAAACATAGAGTGCTTACATTTTTTCAAATTAGTGTTTAGATTTTTTGTTTTATTTTAGAGACAGAAAGTGTGAGCAGGGAAGAGGGGCCGAGGGGGGTGAGAGAGAATCTTAAGCAGGCTCCATGCTCCGTGCAGAGCCTGATGCAGGGCTTGATATCACAACTCTGGGATCACAACCTGAGCCAAAATCAAGAGTCAGATGCTCAACTCACCAACCCAGGCGCCCCAACGTTTTCATTTTCTTTGGGTAAATACCTAGTAATGGGATTACTGGGTCATATGGTAGTTCTATTTTTAATTTTTTAGGAACCTCTATACCGTTTTCCACAGTAGCTATACCAGTTTGCATTCCTATCAACAGTGAATGAGAGTCCTTTTTTCTCTACATCCTCACCAACATGTATTCTTTCTTCAACAAACAGCATCAGACCTATATTTACAGAGAACAAACTGATGGCTGCCAGAGGGGGGTGGGGTGGAGGGATGGACAAAATGGGTAAAAGGGACTTCCAGGCTGTCAGTATGGGAATGAATAAGTCAATGAACAAAAAGGCACAGCATAGGGAATATAGTCATTATATACTATTATAATAGTGTTGTACAGTGACAAATTACACCTCCACATTTGCGGTGAGCAGAGCATAACAGAGAGATGTTGAATCACTGTCTTGAACACCTCAAGCTAATTTAACATTGCATGTTAACTCTACTCAAATTAAAAAAAATGTTAGAGAGACTGACAACAACAAAAATGTAAGTAAAAAATAAAAAGATTGACCACGTGTTGCTAAGGAGAGAGAAAAACGGGAAGTCTCACATAAGTGATGGTGGTAATCTAAAATGGAACGATTACTTTGGAAAACAGTTTGACAATTTCTTTAAAAAGTATGATCTAGGGGGCGCCTGGGTGGCTTAGTCGGTTAAGCGTACAACTTCCGCTCAGGTCGTGATCTCACAGTTCTGAGTTTGAGCCCCGCATCAGGCTCTGTGCTGACAGCTCAGAGCCTGGAGCCTGCTTTGGGTTCTGTGTCTCCCTCTCTCTCTGCCCTTCCCCCGCTCGTGGTCTGTCTCTGTCTCTCTCTCAAAATATAAATAAACATTAAAAAAAATTTTTTTAAGTATGATCTACTACATGATGTGTATGATCCAGCCATTCCACTCATAGGCACTTACCCAGGAAAAATGGAAGCACAGCTACACACAAAGATTTGTACACAAATGTTCATAGCAGCTTTATTTGCAGTAGTCAAAATCTGCAAATAAATCAAATGTCCAGCAAGAGATGAATGCGTACACAAATTCTGATTTCTCCATATAGTGGAGTGCCATGCAGAAGCAAAAAAGAATGAATTTCTGGCACACGTTAAATGTGTATGAATCTCAAAATAACTACGCTGTGTGAAAGAAGGTCACACCCGTACACACACACACACACACACACACACACAAGTACATTCTGTATGATCCCATTTATATAAAATTCTGGAAAAAGATCAGTGATGAGGGTAGTGAGGGTAGTGGGAAGGAGAGATTACAAAAGGGGACAAGGAGACTTAAGGGGCTCCTTATCTTGATTGTGGTAATGATTTCATGGATATAAACATTTGTCAAAATTTATCAAATTGTATACATTAAAGAGGTATGTGGTGGTATATCATTTCAGTTTTAATTTGCATTTCCCTAAAGACTAATGAGGCATTGGTAGGTATTTGATCATATAGGTCTGGAGGCCCTGAGAGAGAGCCGGGCTGGACAGAGAGGTTTGGAGTCATTGTATTAGGATGGCTGAATCTGTAAATTAGAGTTGATCCTTCAGGGAGAACATGAGTCATGGGGAATGACGAGACCTCAGGCCAAGGGACAAAGAAGTAAGCATTGTTCTGCGAGGAGGAATCCTAGGGCTTGTTGATATCAAGAAGGCAGCAATGGCTAAGACTTAGGAGAGATTTTTGGGGTAGGTGATGGTGAACCTACTTTCTGAGCCTTTGTTCTAAGTCTAAAGGAGCTCTGAATCTCACTGGGGGAAAGCCCCATAAATAAGCTTTGAGACCTGGTGGGCTAGGCATTTTCCTGGGGCAAGTAACAGGTGGGGAACACTGACTGCTCACAAAGTTTATTTCCTGATCCCAGGGAACCCCGGCCAGGCAGTCTCTGAGAGCAAGACTTGCCATGACAAAATTCCCAGCAGGTATGAGGCAGCCCTTACCTTGTGCCCACTGAGGGATATGTAAGGGCTGGTACCCTTCTGAGAACAAGAACATGACTTTATTGGCTGTGGCCCCAAAGGCGATTCCATAAGACCATCGGTTACTAAAGGTGCCCACAAAGTCCAGAGGTCTGTGAACAAGAGAAACAGCTTGTGAGGCCAGAGAGTGGCTCATTCCCACCAATAGCCTCCAAAATAGCAACCCCACCCTGAGGCGGGATTATCGGGTAGCAAATTGTTCATTTCAGCTGACATTGTCTGAGGCCTTCGGTGCCAATTCTAGGTGTAGGCATGGATTCAGGGTACTGAGGTGAGGAAGACAAAAAATCTTTGCCCTTGAGGAGCCTTAGGGGAAAGGGTGTGGGGAGGGGGACACAAGCAAGGACACCAATAGCCATGACAACAAAAAAAATGGGATGGGTTTCATTTATGAGAGACACAAGCAGTATGTCTTGAGAGATCAAAATGAGGAGTATGTCCTAGACAGGCTTGGGGAGCCTGCCCCATACCCGGCCCCTGTGAGAGTTCCAATATCCCTGGGAAGGTCTGGGACTCATTGGCTGTGCTGGTTCCACGCAAGCGTCCCTTCCTGGCCACAGCTGATTGGACCAGGGGTGACCACCTGACTTTGGATGAGCCAATCAGACGCCCGGTCTCATATAAGGGTTTCACACCATGAGGACATGAGCCAGTTAGCTGTTAAAATTCTGTTCTGGAAAATCATGGCAAGCTGGAATCAGAGTCAGCGCTAGAGGCAAGTGGAGATTTTCGGGAAGCAGAAATCCTAAGTCATATTATAAAGTCAGACAGCAGAGAGGACAATAGTAAAGTGGTGCTGAGGGGCTCCTGTGACACAAGGAGGCACAAATAAAATCAGTCTCCCAGAGATGCCCATCTCAAAGTTCCAGTTACCATGAGGCCGGCCTTGCCAGTTTCTGTGAAATCTCTGTAACTTTACAAAAATCCTTTCTTTTCCTTTTACATAAACAAACTTTACAGGATAGCTGTTTCTTCTTCTGACCAAAATACTTTGTCTACATCAAAGTAAGCAATCACATTTGGAAAGAAGAGAATACTTTCCCATTGAAATGCCATCTGATGTGGCTTTGATGAAAACTCAGGATGGCACTGGGGAGCTACACGTGGAGGTAGGGATCTGGAGGCAGGATCTGGATCTCACCTCATACCCCCTTAGTCTTGCTCATCTTCACTTTCAAGGCTCAGCTCAAGGAGCACCTCTTCCAGGAAGTCCCCGCCCCTGCCATTACTCTGACCACTTCCAGCAGGCCCACCTAGCTCCTGCCTTGCTGTGTCCCCCAAGCACTAAGTGGGCATGTCCGTGTTTTAGCATGCCCCTCTGCATTGTTGCTTGTCTAGGAAACTACAAGCTTCAAGGGGTGGGGACCTAGCACAGAGCCTTGAAAAGAGTAGGTGCTCACTGCATGTTCGTGGACACCCATTTTGTTGAAGTGACCTGCATTCAATCAGTCCTCCCTGTAGTGCCTCAGAAATAAGGGAGACTGTTTACGTATCTTTAAACAGATGGCAAGCCCCGCTCTGCTCATGTCACAGAGACACCGTGGGCGGCAAATGAAGGGCTGCTTGACAAACGGTGGTATGCCACACACATGTGAGGGGCTTTTCATGAGTGAGGGGGATGGGCTGGAACTACTCAGAAAAGCAGGGGTTTTGATGGGAAGGTGGCCAGGGAGCAAGCGAGTGGTGCCATTGTCAACTGAATTCAAAGCAGTTTGACATGACCCATACAGAGCTCCCACTTCTTAAGAAGCCCTGCACCAGGCCCTGCAAGTCAAATGCCCAGGGCAGAGTCTGCCTCTGTGTCCCAACCAGTGTGGCTCAGACCTGGCAGTTTGGGAGAGGCTGACCCCTCCAACAGGTGATATCCAGGATGAGTCTGCTACTCAGAACTGGTACAGGCGGTCCCTGGACATTGCAGGTGGATTTGTCACCCTGAAGCCCTAGGTCACCGCTAGCCTTGGTCCTGACACCGTGGTTTCCTCTCCCTTCTCCAGAGCCCAAGGCTGAGACTTGAACAGGTTTACACACATGAGCCTGCTTAGGCTATTGTGCAGGGGAAATGAGAGTAAATAGGAACCAGACCACAGTTAAAGCTCTGGTCACCCATTAGCTGTGTGGACTTGGGCACGTCACTCAACCTCTCTGGGCCTGAGTTTGTTCATCCATTACATGAGGATAACAACCTCCAGCATTCTACGCTGGCAAGAGTGTTCATCCAAGTAATGCAGGCAAAGCAAATGGTCTAGTGCCTGGGTCACAGTCACCATGTGATAACTGCTATATGTGTTATGATCATGATTATCATCAATCATTGAAAGTGAGGGGGCAGAGATACGAGCAATTAGAGCTTAAGAAAAAATGTGAGAAGGGGTGCAGAGACTCAGAATGGCAGAGCCAGAAACTGGCCCTGAAGGCACCTGGTCCAGCGGGACCTCCCGGTGCCATGCCAGTATGAACGTTTGCTGCTGCCAGTGGCCGACCGAGAACTCTCTTCCTCCTGCTTCCTGAGGCAGCCATAGTGCTGACTTTGGGAAGGCCTTTTCCATAGTGAGCTGAACCTCCTTGAGACGTTGTAATCATATTTGGGCAGCCGTGGGTGCTGAGGCTGCAATGGCTTGGATGTCACTTCTGAACCCCCAGAGCTTGGTTGGGGTGAGGCAGGGAGGGGAAGGAGCGGTGGAGATGAGGCAAGGCTGGGGAGGTAATGGGGTGTTATCCTGGCCTTATAATAGGTGTCGGCCCCAAATACAGGGTGCCCCAAGCTGTAGAGATCAGCCTTAGCTCAACTCACATGATGATTCCAAAGCGGTTCCCCAGGAGGTGAGAAGTATCATCTCTCTGCTTACGGTGCTCTCGTCTTTGGAGAAAGGACAAGACCAAAATGATGAAAAGCTACAGGAAGAGAAGTGAGAACGTCAATGGGCCCTCCCTGAAGGAGGATGTGTGGGTGAGCAGAGGGCTCAGAGTGTCTGTGGCTCCTCAGAGCCCAGAGTCAGGGAGCTAGCTACACACGTCCTTGAGCTTCCAGAATGCTTTGTACTGAGCTTTCCTCTGTGTTGCCCTGAACAGGTTCAAATTTAGTCTCTCTCACATATTGACTAGAAGAGAGGCCCAGCTTCTCCGAGCCTCAGTTTCCTCACCTGTGAAAAGGAGATAACTGTCACACTGCGAATCCTTCTTTCCTTTTTGCTTTTTGAGAATTCAATCATATTCTCAGGCACTTGATGCCCTTTTTCTCTTCCTTTTACTAGAAACTTCCTGAGAACTGTCTACACTTGCTGCCTCTATTTCCTCACCTCTCATTGCTCTTCAACCCCCTAACCTGGCTTCTCCTTCCCATCCATGGAAAGAGCTATGGCCAAAGTCCAAAACTACCATGAATCCACTGGAAACTTCAAGCCCAAATCTGGCTTGATCTCTCAGCCGCATTCCAGTGTTGACCACTTCCTCCTCTGAGAAACACCCTGTTTCCTAGGCTTCCATCAACAGTGCTTTTCTGGGTTTTCTCCATTACCTCTCAGTCTCCTCTGCTGGATTATTCTTTATTCCACTACTAAAGTCGGGATTTCCTCATCATTCAGTCCAAGGATCACTCCTCTTATTAGCAGATCCTCTCACCCATGTCCATGCTTTCAATGGCCACCAATGCCCACAAGACTCAGCTTGACTCTTCAGCCCAGACCTTGTCCATGAGCTCCCCAGCTATTCATCTAACTACAGAGTTGGCACTTCTTAAATTCAGTTTGTCTTAAATGGAACTCACGATTTGCCTCCCTGCCCTGTATTTATCCACCCCAAACCCAGATCTCTTCTGGTTCTCCTTAACTAGTGAATGACAGACACTGCCATCCTTCTGGCCATGCAAGTTAGAAACCCACGTTGTCCTCAACCCTTCCTCTCCCTAACTACTCTATCCAATGCATTAGCTAGTCCTACTGTCTTACTCCCAAACATCTTGAGCTGACCACCACCCATCCAGGATGAGCTAAAATCTGAACCATCTCCTCTCTGGCCCACCTCCACCTTGATCCCCACAATGCAACGAGAGTGATCATTTCAAAACAGAATACTGATCACATAAGCTCCACGCTGGAAAGCTCCAGTTACTTCCCACTGCACTTAGAATGCAGACACCACTCCTTCACACAGAGTCCCAGAGGGCTCCACCTGGCCCAGGCCCACTCACCTCCCAGAAAACTCTACCTCAGCTCTCCACTCCAGCCATGCCAGCCCTCTCGGCTCCTCACACTCTCTGTTCCCCTCCTCCACAGGGCCTTTGCACATGCTCTCCTCTCTGCTTGAAAGGCTCTTGACTACATCTTCCAACAGACCTCAGCTGTCATTGCTTCCTTAGAAGAGCCTTTTTTGAATCCCTAAAAAACCAGTGTCCTTGACTCTTCAGCCGTTAAAAGCCTTCCTCTGCCTGTTTTTTGGTGCATAATATAAGAAAGCAAGTCAAGGAAATTCAGTTGATGTCTCTCTGCTGACCTATTCAGGCTCTCTGGGGAGTCTGTGTATGGGAGGGACCCAATTCCCCTCCTCTCTGCTCCTTGCTCTCCTCTGCCTTTACTTACTGATGGGATGAGGGAGTAATGGAGGAAGAGCTCCATGTCCACTGAGCTGACACAGGTGCCATTTAGCTGCCTGGTTCTGAAAAACAGCCAAAAAACACATTCACATCAGTCACTGCTGCAGGCATTGACCCATCAGCACTGAGCATCACTGTCAGGAGTTCAGCTTATTTACCACTAAGATCATCTTATCTTGTTTTTTGAAAGAGAGAGAGAGACACAGACAGAGAGAGAGAGGCGGAAGGAGAAGGGGGAGGGCCAGACAGAGAGGGAGAGAGAGAATCCTGACACAGGGCTCGATCTCACAACCCTGGGATCACAACCTGAGCTGAAATCAAGAGTCAGATGCTCAACTGACTGAGCCACCCAGGCACCCCAATCATCTGATCTTTGTATTTGTTATTTTATTTTTAATTTTTATTTATTGTTGAGAGAGAGAGAGAGGAGACAACAAGTGGGGGAGGGGCAGAGAGAGAGGGAGACATAGAATCCGAAGCAGGCTTCAAAGTTGGACACTCAACTGACTGAGCCACCCAGGCGCCAGAAACAAAAAGACTTCTATTTTATTCAGGAGTACTTTGATCAATCACATGATCAGGTACTATGCAACCAGTATCAGTTTGAGAAGAACATTGACTCAGTGCCTAGTAAACTCTGTTCTTGCTGCTCAGAGACTCCAATACACCCTGTCTACGTGCTCACCGGGACCCGCAGACCTGTGCTGACTCTGTCTCCCACCCCTGCAGCATGTCGGCCATCTCCCGGGCCCCATTCCCCTGCCAGCTCCTGCCTTTCCCTCAGAAGTCTCAGGGAAGACCACTCCTCTGGGGAACCCATGAGCAGGGCACACCCCCATGCCGGAGTTCTTTTAAAACCCCAGTATTCCCCAGTTATGTCTAACCATAGGTCTGAAAGACCCTAGAAGCAGTGGAGAAGGTGCAGGAACTCAGGCCATCAGAAATGTGATAGAACTGTAAAGCTCACACTTCTGCTTTTAGGAAGGTACACTGAGAACATGCATCAGTCTCCCCATCCTATATGAAACCCTCAAAATGATAAAGATGTTATTTTTTAATTTTTTAAAGCTTATTTATTTTGAGAGAGAGAGAGAGAAAACACATGAGTGGGGAGAGGCAGAGAGAGAGGGAGAGAGAGAATCCCAAGCAGGCTCCATACTGCCAGCACAGAGCCTGATGCGGGGCTCGAACCCATGAACCATGAGATCATGATCTCAGCTGAAATCAATAGTCAGAAGCCCAAATGACTGGGCCACCCAGGTGCCCCAAGATGTAATTTTTTTTTAAAAAAGAAAGAAAACAGAGATTTTGAAAGCAAGAAGGGTATCTATCGGGGGCACAGAAACTATGAGAAGACCCCGAATGATGGAGAGCAACTGGGACTAAAACAAAGAGAAAAAGAGTGAGTCAATGAGGCCAGACTGTGGGGCCACACAACGAAAGGTTCTACACTCACAGTGTAACAGGACAGGGTTGTCAGCAGCCCACGGAATGATGAACTGGGGTCTCACAGAGACCCAACTTTCTTCCCACCCCTGCTGACCAGTCAGGGGCAATGGTTGTTGTCCCCAAGAGTAGTGTATATGGGTCAGAGGTGGGGGGGCAGTGCTCTGGATCACAGATGGTCCTGCAAGGGACCAGAAGCTTCAGCTTCCAGATAGCCCCTGAGGCACCCCACCTAGTGGTACCACCTCCATCCCACTGCCCTGACAGCAGCCTTAGGACTAGTCACCCTCCACAAAGCGGGTACCCCAGTGGCCAGCTCAGCCACAAAGATGAGCACACAATCAAGAGCCATCAAACATTTGAGGAAAGATAACACCACAAAAGGGAGTCAAAAATTCAAGAAAGAGGAACTTATCCCTGAGGAGATGAAATTAATATGGAACCTCTCTGAGGTCATTGCTATAGGAAATCCTGTAGAAGCATAAATCTAGGAGTGCCTGGGTGGCTCAGTTGGTTAAGATGGGACCCTTGATTTCGGCTCAGGTCATGATTCCAATATCATGGGATCGAGCCCTGTATTGGGCTCTGCGTTGAGTGTGGAGCCTGCTTGAGATTCTCTCTCTCTCTCTCTCTCTCTCTCTCTCTCTCTCCCTTTGCCCCTCTCTCCCACTTGTGCTCTCTCTCTCTCTCTCAAAATTAATTAAAATTAAAAAAAATTTTTAAAAAGAAGCATAAATCTAGGAGGAAATAGAGGGGTGCAAAAAGCAATAGCAGGCAAAAAAAAAAAAAATCCCTGAGCACAGGATTCTAAGTAAATATACATTTAAATAAATATATATCTTTACACATAGATAACATTCTTAGACACACAAGGACTCAAAAGACCTTCTCTGGAAAAAAACAATGGAGGAAATTCTCAAGAAATAAGAAAGAGGACTCTACAACCGAAGCTGGAGGCATCGCAATCCCAGACTTCAAGATGTATTACAAAGCTGTAATCATCAAGACAGTATGGTACTGGCACAAAAAGAGACACTCAGATCAATGGAACAGAATAGAGATCCCAGAATGGACCCACAAACGTATGGCCAACTAATCTTTAACAAAGCAGGAAAGAATATACAATGGAACAAAGACAGTCTCTTCAGCAAATGGTGCTGGAAAAACTGGACAGCGACATGCATAAGAATGAATCTGAACCACTTTCTTACACCATACACAAAAATAAACTCAAAATGGATGAAAGACCTCAATGTAAGACAGGAAGCCATCAAAATCCTCAAAGAGAAAGCAGGCAAAAAACCTCTTTGACCTCAGCCAAAGCAACTTCTTACTCAACACATCTCTGGAGGCAAGGGGAAAAAAAAAAGCAAAAATGAACTACTGGGACCTCATCAAAATAAAAAGCTTCTGCACAGCAAAGAAAACAATCAGCAAAACTAAAAGGCAACTGACAGAATGGGAGAAGATATTTGCAAACGACATATAAGATAAAGGGCTAGTATCCAAAATCTATAAAGAACTTACCAAACTCAACACCCAAAAAAAAAATAATCCAGTGAAGAAATGGGCAAAAGACATGAATAGACACTTTTGCAAAGAAGACATCCAGATGGCCAGCCGACACATGAAAAAATGCTCAACATCGGGGCGCCTGGGTGGCGCAGTCGGTTAAGCGTCCGACTTCAGCCAGGTCACGATCTCGCGGTCCGTGAGTTCGAGCCCCGCGTCAGGCTCTGGGCTGATGGCTCAGAGCCTGGAGCCTGTTTCCGATTCTGTGTCTCCCTCTCTGTCTGCCCCTCCCCCATTCATGCTCTGTCTCTCTCTGTCCCAAAAATAAATAAACGTTGAAAAAAAAAATTTTTAAAATGCTCAACATCACTCATCATCACGGAAATACAGATCAAAACCACAATGAGATACAACCTCACACCTGTCAGAATGGCTAACATTAACAACTCAGGCAACCACAGATGTTGGTGAGGATGAGGAGAAAGAGGATCTCTTTTGCATTGTTGGTGGGAATGCAAACTGGTGCAGCCACTCTGGAAAACACTATGGAGGTTCCTCAAAAAATTAAAAATAGAACTACCCTATGACCCAGCAATTGCACTATGAGGTATTTATCCAAGAGATACAGGTGTGCTGTTTCGAAGGGACACATGCACCCCAATGTTTATAGCAGCACTCCCAACAGTAGCCAAATTATGGAAAGAGCCCAAATGTCCATCGACAGATGAATGAATAAAGAAGATGTGGTATATATATACAATGGGGTATTACTCAGCAATCAAAAAGAATGAAATCTTACCATTTGCAACTATGTGGATGGAACTGGAGGGTATTATGCTAAATAAAATTAGTCAGAAAAAGACAAATATCATACGACCTCACTCATATGAAGAATTTAAGATACAAAACAGATGAACATAAGGGAAGGGAAGAAAATATAATATAAAAACGGGGGGGGGGACAAAACATAAGAGACTCTTAAATATAGAGAACAAACAGAGGGTTGCTAGAGGGGCCGTGGGAGGGGGGATGGACTAAATGGGTAAGGGGCTTAAGGAATCTACTCCTGAAATCATTGTTGCACCATATGCTAACTAACATGGATGTAAGTTTAAAAAATTAATTAATTAATTAATTTTTTAAAAAGAAAGAAAGGAGTCTAGGAAGAAGAAGGATTTAAAGGCAACAGCCAACACAGAAATGAGTAAAATATCTTGTTAAATATCTAGGTAAGTAGTTATTGTGAAACAAAATGTGTGAAATGCCAATTTGGAGGTAAAATCCCATGGGGGAAGGAGCGAGCTGAGGCCAGGTGTGGATGCAGAGAGAACAGCAGGATCACATTCTCCTGTTTAGCAGGATGATGGAGAAACCTGTTTTCTCTTTCTGGGCTTTATAAGAAAAATGCAGTTCTAGGTAAGTATGTTAAAAGTACACAGGGAATTGCTGGAAGAATACAAATACAGTGTAAAACGTACATTAAAGAGTATCTATGAAAAAAAGAAAATTCAATCGCCCCAACAAACTACAGGAAGAGAAAAAAATAAAATTGAGACTAGAAGAGAAACACCACAAGAACAAAAATGTCCAAAGAATAGTAAGCCACTAACAAAGAAGAGATACAAATGCGTGATAAGTTCTTAAAACTGCAACTAGTAATAACAGTAGAAATTAAGATAAAGTGTTGTCTTATCTATTAAATTAAGAATTATTGAAAATACTACCTAGCATTACTGAAGATTAAAACAAGTTAGTATCCATTTCCTGGTAGTAAGAGTATAAACTGGTATAAACATTCTGAGGATTAATTTTGCAACATATACATGAAGAACTTTTCAAAATATGGCAGTTCCACATTAAGGAATCCTACTTCTGAAAAATATAAGTTAGGGAAATACTCAGAGAGGTGCCTAAAGATATGTACTAGAATGCCCAGATTCTTGCTCTCTTTCTCTCTCTCTATCCCTCAGTCTGTCAATCTCTCTCTTGTGTGTGTATAATGTTTGAAATGTAATATACGCTCATTGTAAAACACTCAAAATGTCTACCAATGTACAAAGTAGTAAATAAAAGTCCCTTCTCCTTCCATAACTATGCGTGTTTATAACCTCTATAATTTTAAGCAAAAATGGGATCTGACTAAACTTGATTTCTTCATCCAATCAAGCAAAGAAAATTCGTTTACTAAAGAAAGGAAATCTCTGTGTGGGTATAACAGGTCCGTCAGACTCCTCTGGATGGGTGACTGCTTGTGCAGAGTCACTGCCTGGTCTGCGTCCTGCTGGCAGGGGTGGAGAGTGGGCAGCAGCTGGGAACAGGTGAGCTCCAGGAGGGTGGACAGTGCTGCCCTCTAAGGGGCCCCAGCTGCATAGTCTGGAACCCCTGGGCTGCACTTCCTCTCCGGCAGCCACTGCAGTGAGCATATGAAACATACTGCAATCAACCCAAGTTCAAAAGCCACTGAGGCCCCTTCCCTGGTCTTTACTACTACTCATGCTGCTTCCTGGTGGGTCCAGGGCTGGTGGGGCAGGGATGCTGAAGGGTGGACAACACCTACAGGGCAGCCCCGAGACAAAACCCCCAAACGCAGAAGATCTGCTTTCCACGGATGATGCCTTGGAAAGGTGTTTATGATATACCATAAAGTGAAAGAAAATTCTTTCTTGATCCCAAGTTGTGAAGAGTGGTCATCTCTGGGTAGTGGCATTTGAGGTCATTCGACTGACTTTTTATGATTTTTTCTGAATTGCAGTACACAGAGATACGCGGCTTGACAGCTGTGTCCGTCTATTGGGAGAGCTTAGAACAGTGCCTGGCACAAAGTAGAGGCAATAAGCACGTGCTGAATGAGTGAACAGGTCGCTCTGTAATCAGGGAAAGACTAAAGGTAGTTCCTAAGCCATAAAACACCATTCTGAGGTAAAGAAGGGTGTGAAATCAGCATAAAGTGAAAACATGTATGGTTTGGGGTGGAACAAATTATAAATCTTTCATTAGTTAAAACATTCCTTTTTGAAAAATGTTTATTTTTGAGAGAGCGAGAGAGGGCGCACAAGCTAGTGGGGGAGGGGCAGAGAGAGAAGAAGACAGAGAATCCGAAGCAGGCTCTGTCTGTGCTGATAGCAGAGAGCCTGACATGAGGCTCCAACTCACGAGCTGCGAGATTATGACCTGAGCCAAAGTCAGACGCTTAACCAACTGAGACACCCAGGTGCCCTTCATTAATTAAAAAACTACTTAATTAATAAAATGCTGTGATGGCCAATCTGAGGTGTGCTATACAGCTGGTGCATCTAGATGACGGGTCGTCTGAATTCCCAGCTCCTGTCTCCAACACCCCCCTACTGATCCCCTGCCTGTGGCGGGGGGGGGGGGGTCTCTGCCCCACAATCCTTTTGCTTCCTTTGGCCCCAACATTATCCTTCCATAGTAGTAAGTTAAACATATGATAACAGCTTTCCTTGATGGATGTCACTTTAATATGTGTCACTGTGGCCTAGGAATTCTGCCATTTTAGATTACCTAATCCTTGCACGAATCTCGTGAGGCAGGTTGTGTTATCTCCTTTGTAAAACAAGGAACTGAAGCCAGGAGAGGTTTCACACCCCACAGACTCATCTCTGATTCCTAAGGTCAGCCCAGCGCCTGGCATGGAGAGGCTCAGGAATGTCTGCTGAGAGGCAGGCAAACCCTAAGAGACTCTTAAATACGGGGAACAAACTGAGGGTTGATGGAGGGAGGTGGGTGGGGGATGGGCTAACTGGGTGCCGGGCATTAAGGAAGACATTTATTGGGATGAGCACTGGGTGTTATATGTAAGTGTTGAATCACTAAATTCTACTTCTGAAACCAATACTACACTATAAGTTAACTAACTTGAACTTAAATTAAAAAAAAAAACACATTCAGGGACACCTGGGTGGCTCAGTCAGTTGAGTGCCCTACTTAAGCTCAGGTCATGATCTCACTATTCATGAGTTCGAGCCCCACATTGGGCTCTGTGCTGACAGCTCAGAGCCTGGAGCCTGCTTCAGATTCTGTGTCTCCCTCTCTCTCGGCCCCTCCCCTGCTCATGCTCTATCTCTCTCTGTCTCTCAATAATAAATAAACATTAAAAAAAAAATTAAAAAAAAAAAACATTCCAAGGGAACTTCCCTGAGGAAACTGAGGCCCAGAGAGGGCCAGTGAGCAGAAAAAGTCAGGACGCCCAGGACTATTTCAGGTGAAACTCAGTGAGTTCAGGCACCTTGTGGGCAGGCAGCTGCAGGACCTTGGTGCTCAGCACAGAGAAGGATTAGGGAAGGAGGAAGAGGTGTGTGTGCACGTATGTTGCATGTGTTTATATGTGTGTGGGTGCCTGCCTGTCCTTGTGACACCTCCAGCAATGCAGTAGTCTGTGTGTTGGGCTGTCCGCTCCTGGGCCACCCTGACCCACCTCTGGGAATCCCATCAATCCCCTGGTGCACAGCCTCCTTGCCATCCTGCCTGAGAGTTCCAGGCAGATGTAATAGTGTGTTCAGGCTGGCTTGAATCACCTTATCAGGAATTTTGCAGGCCCATTGTGAAACACCAGCACTGTTAAAAACTAAATTATATAAACTTATAATTAAATAAGTTATGCTAAAAAGAAAGGTAGCAAAGATTCAAAACCCATCACTTTCTAATGATTATACTATTATCTATGCTCCTGAAGTTATTTACATCTCTTGCATGTGAGTGATGGAAACTATGTTATGGCGTGCTACTGAGTTATCTCTTTCCACACCCATATTCAGCGACTTCATGTATGCACCTTGAAACTGGCCACAGCGGGAATATTTACACCATGCAAATAGGCCAGACACTACAAATCAGGGCTTGCTTTATTGTTTTGTAGATTGTCTATAAAGTGACAGAGAAGGGGCACCTGGGTGGCTCAGTCGGTTAAGCGTCTGAGTCTTGGTTTCCACACAGGTCGTGATCTCACAGTTCATGAGTTCGAGCCCCGCATCAGGCTCCGTGCTGACGGTGCAGAGCTTGCTTGGGATTCTCTCTCTCCCTCTCTGTCTCTGCCCCCCCACCCTGCGTGCACTCTCCCTCTCTCTCAAAAATAAATAAACATTTTAAAAAAGTGACAGAGAAAATGTTAATAATGCAGCTTACATTTAAACCTGTTTGTAGCTATTACACTGTGAATAACAGGAAAAAAAAATTGAAGAAGTATTCTCTCAGAATTCAAAAACTCTTATCCTATCTAGGAAATAGTTTCTGTCGATTGATGAATGAGGGAAGTTTTGACCTAACCCTTGCCTTCATTGTTTCACATTTGTCTTACTCATTAGTGTAAATAAAAATACCAAATAACATTCATGTTGAAACTATGCTCATTCATCAACTACAGGTTGGCTATAGATAAAAGAGTTGAGTAAAAATCGATGAAAGCATTCCGCAAGAATTAATTGATTCTATGGAACCTGTAATAAAGAGCATTGTATATTTCATTACCTGTGAGTTGTGTGATACATCCATTATATCAGTATAATTTATATTAAATATATATATGTATTTTTCTCAGACAGCCAGTTGTTACACATTCCTGGCACACCACTGGGCTGATGTGGCCCTGGCTCTGGGCACAGACAAAAATAAGGAGGCTGTTCAAGTTTGTAAACTGGTCTGAATATAAACTAAGCTTTGGGAGAAAGGTAAGTTTAGAGGAAAAAACACAGGACAGAGCCAGTGCTCCAACCAACCCTCTTCTCCCATGCTCTGCAAAATGAGGAGTTTGGCCCCGTTCAGTGTTTTTAAGTTTTCTGACTACGAGTCATAGCTGTGGTCAAGTACACACTATAGCCATGACCCAGTTCATGTGTGTGCGTGTACACACAGCCGTGCACAAACATGCAGAACAAATTTTCGTAACACAATACCCTTCATATCCTCTACTATTTTTAATCTGATTCAATTCTATTCATTTTGTTCTGGTCCATTCCATTTTGTAAAGTGCTGGTCATAACCGTTAAATTAATTTTACAGCCCACTAATGGTTGTCCATCAGCCGTTTGAAACCCTGACCATGAGGTGATTGCCGGGCCTGGGGCGCACCATCCCCGAAGGCCTCTGACTCACTGCACCTTCTGCAAGTATTTGTCCTTGTACGGAGGGGTTCCCAAACACCAGGCCTTGCTCTGACGTGTAATAGCAGGTGAGGTCATCTGGAAACTCTTTAGCCCTTATCACCTGCCCTTCGGGGTGTTGCACCAGCCTCCTGCCCTGGCTCCTCTCCCTGGTGCCAGAGTCCGTCCCTCCAGCCTCTTTGGGAAGGACCCCCCACCCCCACTCCTTAGCCTCATCGCTCTCTGGCACTCATCACTTCCTGCTGCAGGGGCCTTCTTCAGGCCTCGGCGTTCACTTTTAGCCTGGGCTGTTCCAAAGCAAGGAGCATTTCACTCAGCTTTAAACTCCAACCATCTTCCACTCCAGCCCTACCCCCAGCTTCTGACTTGGGACAGGTACATACATAACAAATCCAAGTAGGTGCCGAATGAATGAATGAATGAATGAAAAGATGGAAGGAAGGAAGGAAGGAAGGAAGGAAGGAAGGAAGGAAGGAAGGAAGGAAGGAAGGGGGAGGAGGGGAGGGAGACTGAGAAACCGGCAGTGCTGGGTGCGGTGGACACGCGTATGGCACAGCTGCCTCCTGTCCACCCCTGAGATAGAACATTCATCCACTCAGTCAGGATCACAGACACCCACCTGGTCACCTAGAAGCTCTGGAATCCAGCCCCTTCAGAGGCTTGAATGCCTTTTAGGACGTTCCCCAGCCCCACACCCACACTCGGGCAGCACTTCCAGGGGTAGGAATCCTCTCCAACCCTTCCATCTCACGGGGCCTAGAGGAAAAGCACAGGGAGCCAGGCAGACCTGAGAGCGAGCCCAGCCCCCTCCCCCCACCCCCCAGCAGCCGTGTGATGGTGGGTGAGCCATGCCTTCTCCGGGCCTTACTCTCCTCCTCCTGAAAGTGGATCTAATGCCTCCTTTCCAGGCTGCCTGATGATCAGACACAGTGAGAGTCAAGTGCTCGCCTCATGCTCAATGAGAACTGATCTTCTTTTCCATCCCCTTCCCACTTCTGCACAGCTCTGACCAAAGATAAGGGATTTGCCTTATGTTGGGCTGAAAAGGAACTCTCCCAGGCTCCATTTCTACCTCCTCAGATCCCAGACCCTGTCTGCTCCTCTGTCCCTGGAGAGTCTGCTGCCAGCCCTTCCCAATCCAGTGCATGGCATGGGCAGCCAGCCCGGCCCCCCGCGAGGCACCGGGGTGTCGGGGACTCTTCTGCCCTTGGCCCCTGACCCTGCAGTGAGCTGAATCGAAGTCCTTCACCTGGTTAACCAGTAGCCATGGCAGCTGCCCACGCCTGACCCCATGACCCGTCTCCCATTTCCATGCTGCTGGCAGGGTGACCTAAAGCACAGCACCTTTGCCCAGAATAGCCCCGCCACCCTCCAGACCCACCCGCTTCTGAGACCCTCATGTAAGAGGACTGGCCGGGAACAACTGCCTCCAGGCCACCTGGCTCTGCTGCTGAGCGCCTTGGCTCCTTAGGCTCAGAGGGCCTGCGGGTCTCAGTCTGGCCACTTGTGAATGGAGAAGGCTGAACTGCTTGGGACACAGCCCACTGTCATAGCAGCCAGGCCACTGCTTAGAAGTGTCTTTTCCTGGGTCTGTGTCCCCACTGGATGGGGGGCTCCATGGGGACGGAGACCCTTCTCATGCATCTCCGCATGCCCAGCTCCTGGCCCAGCATGTGGCACCAGTAGGTGCTCACTAACGTTCCCTAAGTGGGTAGAGGGACAGATAACATTTCTCAAGGGCCCACTGTGCCCCAAACTATGCTTTAGGGGCTACACATTTATTAACTAACTTCATCCTCCTGACAGTCCTGTGACAGAGGTACTATTATCAGCCCATTTCACAGATAAGAAAACTGTGGCACTGAATGATCAGGAAGCTCATCCAAGCCTACTCAGCTAATAAGTGGAGGAGCCAGCAGGACTTGAACCCTAGCAATGTGGACCCTCACATAGGTACTTTCTGACTCACATTCTAGGACCTTTCAATGTAATTTTCCACTTCTGTGGCCAGGGTAATGTGGATTCTGTCAGATGAAGACGAGAGGCTCATGGGGGCTTGTGAAGAGCTGACTTTGTGTGTGGGTCATTTGTGCACAGCTTCTAGAATTCCATGGGGGAAAGCAAACTTCCTTTCAAAACTGAAATCCATGATGAGATGCTGGGTTGCCTGGAAGAGGGGGTGCCCCTGAAACAAGACTGGCCATGGAATCTGGCAATGGGAATATGTACATGAGTTTAATATACTAGTCCCTCTTCTTTTGTATAAATATACATACTTCCAATTTTAAAACTTTAAATTGTTTAAATAAGATAAAATTAAGCCCAGGACTATCATAAAACCCACACAGGCAGCCACCTTGCCGATAGATCTCTTGTTTTCTTCCCAGCCCCACAACCCCACTTCAGGCCTGCCTCTGACAGCCTTTCCAGAAAGTCCTATGTGTCTTCTGTGTGATTCCCTCTTACTCCTTGATGCTTTGTCTCTGTTACTTTCTGTGACTCTCTGGGAATCAGGAGAAATACATACACATCCTGTTTTTATTCCATTTTTTTCCCCCAGGGCTATCTCCTCTGTGTGTCCAAATCCATTTCCTTCTCTTTGGCCTTGACTGTGCCCGTTCATTTTGACCTTGTTGTACCACCAGAAATGGTCAGCCTTAGGTCAGAAACCTCCTTTTGAGGGCATGTATGGGGTGTTTTCATGCTCAAGTGAGACCTCAGATCTGTCTAGAGGGAAGAGCCTGGGATTTGGAATCAAAGAACTTGCAACCTGGGGTGAATCATCTGTCCTTCTGAAGCCTCAGTTGCTTGTCTGTGGAATGGGTGGAATTCCATCACTTCCCTGTATTATTTAAAGAATGGGTATGGGGGTGCCTGGGTGGCTCAGTCAGTTAAGCGTCAGACTCTTGATTTCGGCTCAGGTCATGATCTCACGGTTCATGGGATCGAGCCCTGTCATAGGGCTCTCACTGACAGTGCAGAGCCTGCTTGGGATTTTCTCTCCTTCTATCTCTCTCTGCCCCTCTCCCACTCATGTGCACACACAAGCACTCCCTCTCTCTCTCTCTCAAGATAAATAAACTTTAAAGAAATTTTTTTTAAAAGAACGGGTATGAAAGGTGCCTTGTTAACTGAGGCCTGCATCCCCCTTCCCTGCAGCTGCTTCTCCCAGATGCTGTTCCACAAGCTAGAGGTAGATTTCAAGCAGCAGCCTGGCCCCCAGGGGAGCCCGGGGGCACTCTCCTAGGGTAGCACCAGCATTATTGAGAGACACAGAAGCCATTGTACAAAAAAGCTGGACACCCTGGCTGGGTGCCCCGGGTCCACCAGTGTCTCAGAGAGACAGAATCAGCTTGGCCAGGTTGGGAACAGAGCTCTCTACTGGGGCATGAGCCATGGGATGGTCCCCTGTGCCAAGCTACGGGCACCATGGGAAAGACTGGGGCTTTACGGTCCACACAGCGTTCTCATCCCCGAGGTCTTGCTGGATCCTTAGAGAGCGAGGTTCAGAAACAGGATGTCACTTGTCCATAGGGGGACTCAAACACAGATACTAACGTGAAGCTGTGAGGATCAGAGATGAGGTATTAATTGGTCTTTTGTGTCTTTATTCCATTTTCTCCCATGACCCCCCTGTTTGTCCCTCTGTGTCCAGGTCTCTGCTTCCTCTCCTCTGCTTTCAGCTTGCCCATTCATTTTGAGCTTACTGCAAAGCTAGGAATGGTCAGCCTGGCTGGGCACCCTGCTTCAGACGGTGACTATGGGGGGGTGTTGCACCCATGTCTGAGAAGTTCAGAGAGAGTTGACACAAAAAAATGTATGACTGAGGAAGATAAAAGCCCCTTTTTGTACTCCCTACTCTATTAAACGTCCAATAAAGCAACGTTCATTTTCATTTCTTCTCCCTTAATAAAATAACAGTAATATTAGGTACCGTTTATTGAAGGTTCATCCCGTGCTAGGCATGGGGCTACGGTTTTATAGTTATCATCTCACTTAATCCTTTCACAGCCTGTGCAGCAAGGACTATTATTCCCACCTCATGGATGGGAAAACTGAGGCTTCGGAGAGGTGAAGTAAATACCCATAGTCACTCAGCTTGCAAGTGGCAGAGCTGGAATTTGAAACCTTCGTATATTTTCTAAACAGGAAACAGACTCACACATTAAAATTACATGAAGACATTGATAAAGGTTCTGTGTCTGGGGTCCTCAGAGAAGACAGTGACCCCCTACTCTTCACTGGGCAGACAAATCTGGACGATGTGCTCAGGCCTGAGCCCTGCCCTGTAAGAAGAGCCGGACAAGCCAGCCTGGGATCCGGGGAGATGACCATGATACAGAGGCGGTCCTGGGAGGAGTGCATGGAGGCCGTGGAGGGCATGGGGCTGATTTTGAAAGAATGTCCGCGGCCCAGAGGGTACCGGGCCCATGGGGTGGGCCACATTCTCGGGGTCCAGCTCAGACTTTTATTCTGAGTCCAGACCTTATAGCCAATTGCCTGCCTCCTGGTCATCTTGTTTGGGATGTCCCGTGGCACTCCAGTCTAACATGTCCCAACTGAACAGTCCTGCCAATCTGTTCCTCCTTGGGGAACCTCATGTCAGGAATGGCACCACTGTCCACCCATTAGGCCAAGCCAGAGACGCAGAGGCACGCTCTCCAACACACCCCCAGATCAAGCCCTGTCAGGTAGACCCTCCAGTCCCTGCTGAATCCAGACATGTCTCCGTCCCCAAAGCCACCACCACAGTCTAGGCTCCCCTCACCCTCACCCGGACTTCAGGGTCAAATCCCTGCCACGTCCCATACCTCCCGCACTGCCCCCTCATCCCTCCTCCACCCCGTGACCAGAGGGACCTTCCTGAAGTCCACATCCAGCCACACACCCCTGCTCCCTCTTAGCCCTTCCCTCCTAGCCCAAGGAGCCCAGCTGGAATGAGGGGAGAAAGAGACCAGTGCCCTCAGGCTTCCTAATTCGTGTCCCCCAGCACCTAGCTGACTCTCCTTTCCATCCACCTGTCCTTCAGGCCACCCTCTGGTCTATTTCCTGTCCCATGTCCTTCTCCACCCACTGCCCTCACGCTTTGTCCCTCCTTCCCTGTGCCCAGGACTCCAGGTACAGGTATGCCCCACTTTTCAAAAGTTTACATTATGCTACTTTGCTTTTATAAACGACATACACTACTACTTGTTTTCACTAACCGAAAGAAATCCAAAGAGGATTTTCCCCTTTATGACAAAAGGCCAAAAGCAAAAATAGTGTTCGGTGTTTGTTTTACAAAGAGCCATTATAGAAGCAGCAGGCACCCCAGTAGGGAGATGGGTCCCACCAAGCTCCTTCCCCAGGGAGCACACTCAGCATCTCCATCAAGCCGCCAGAGCTTTGAACTGTCTGTGAGCATTGGTACTTCATCTCCATCTATTTTTGTGCACCTGTTGGCAAGATGTGTCCGAAGGCAACAGAAAAGCCTAAGAGAGGTTATTTTTGGGGTCTGGGAATGCTCAAAAATGTTTCCACGTAATGGCTTGATAGCATTCTGGCTCATGAAAGGTTTCATAGGAAGGAAGCTCTACCCGCAGACAGTGGGGAAACCCTCATCTGCTTTCCCAAGGGACTCCCATTAGACAGTCTAGACTCCATCTGTCTTTCCATGATGCCTCTCCTGTCTCTCACCCTCCATGGCATCCCTAGATGATCTGACCAGACACACGACGACACCAGAAAGTGACAGTTCTACTTTCTGTCATATTTTGGGCTAGTCTTTTCAGGTCTTTTAAGATTTAAGTAAGATTAAAAAAATTTTTTTAATTAAATATTTAAGTTTCAGTGTTTGGCTGGAGACAAGTTTCAATGTGAGAATTCTTAATTCCTGGCATTTGTACAGGACTTCACAGACTTCAAATCCTTTCACATTCTTTTTTCACGTGATCTTCACAAAGCTGGGGTTATTACACTTGATTTATAGGTGAAGAAACTGAGGTTTTCAGATTTCCCAGAAACTACAGAGCCAGGATTCCAACTCAGGTCTTTCAACACCGTATCTGGGCTCTTCCCATTCTACTCTGGCTCCAAACTGAAGATAAGCAGAAACCTGTTCATTGACCCAGGAACCCATCCATGGTTTATTCCCACATATATAAACCTAACTAAACCTATAAACCAACTATAACCACATATATATAACCCACATATATAAACCTAACTAAACCTATAAACCAACTAAACCTATGCCTTTCTCCCAGCTTCCATGAATCACCGACATCAAAGAAGACAGTTGCCATGAACATGTGGTTGTCCTGTGTGACTTGTGTGTTCTGTGTGTCCTGTGTGACCTGATAACTCACCTGGAGTTTGCAGAAATCATCTTGGTGGGAAAGCACTGCCTGTGGTCCCAGTGAGCGATCTCCTTCTCTGGATTGTTCTTTGAGTTTCTCTGGCCTCTTGGTTATTGACTGCTTCTGATATTCTGGTGTTCTGCCCAGTTCTCTTCACAGCACCCAAAAACCTCAGAGAAAAGGCAAACATCCAGTCAAATATTTACCAGAGAAATGGAAGCAGGCAGGCGGCCTTCTTCCTTGTTTCAGAACATAACTGGTTATTTTTCTGCCCTTCCTCCTCTTCTCCTGCAAAGCAGGAACATCCCTCCTATTTCCTCTCTCCTGGACACTTGCTATCTCTTTTAGCCCCCTCGTGTGGGCAGTGGGCCCCCTGAGCTATCAGAACTTTGCCCAGCAGCAAAGGCCTCTTTGGCTAGCTATAAAAATTATGACAGGTAATAAAGTAGGACTCTGCCTCAAGGCAATAAAGTGGGAAACTAGGACCACGGGCTTCAAGATTCTCCTTGGAAACAAGGTCATCCATTGCTGAGAGAAGAGGCTGGAGACAAGTTCAAAACTGAACCCCACCCATGCAACAGAACCAGCTAGCTGTCCACCAGGATTCCTGTTCCCTTTTCATAAAGTGAGGCTGCTGCTTGGAAGCATCTGTCCAGCCAGGGCCACACTCCCCAGGCCCCGGCATCTAGGAACAGACACGGGACTAAGGCTCATCAATGGAATGTGAGCAGAGATGATAGGAGTTACTTCTGGGCCAAAGCAAGTGTGTCTTTACTACCTTCTTCTCCATCTGCTGGTTTTGGACTCAAACACCCTAAAGCAATGGGATGGAAGGAGACTGGGTTCCTGAGTCACTATGTAGAGGAATCTGTCCTCTGCACCAACTGTCCTCTCACACACTGGTCCGTGAGCAAGAAATGAAGTTCTACTGCAATAAGCCAGCAAGCGTGGGCTTCTTCATTATAGCAAATGTTGCCCTAGCTGATGCGGCACAGAATATGGAGGGCTTGTAAGCATCATGGGGTCCAAGTCCTTTATTTGAAGGGCAAGCAAACTAAGGCTTAGGAGGGGAAGTGTACTCACGGGATTGGCCAAGCCTCAGAAAGCCTGCCATGCCCGCAGAGCTGTGCCAAGGGCATGAGCAGACGCCCTGGTGCCACAGGACTCTGCCCCAGGGCACTGCCCACCGGACCAGGTGCCGGGCCCAAGAGCAGCCTGTCATAAACTATGTCAACCTATTATCTGTGATGGACACTCTGCCCAGCAGACCATCTGTCTTGGGAGGCTGACCTTGAGACACAGAGCAAGAGTTAAGCACTTGTCAGTGGGACCAAGAACCAAATAACACACACAGAGATGCAGGAATATAAGGCGTGGCTGCATCCTGATAGGGGCAGAGCATGCCTCTTGCTGCTGAGGATGAATTAAGATTTCCCAGTTACCACAATGGCCATGGATTCTCAATGGCCACACTGTTCCCAAATGATCTTCCAGGCCAAACGGGAACTAGACCCCAGATGTCCCCGTCTGTCAGTTCACCACATCCATCAGCTCCTAGGCCAGGTAATGGCCCCGCCACGCTCTCATCCCCCATAAGTTTTCTGTGGCTCCTCCCCTGGTCTCGCTCCATTCATTCTGCCTCCCAGTGGTTCTCACCCATCCCTTCACCTCTGTATGGGAGGGCTGGCTTCCTCCTTTCCCTTCCGTCTGCTCGGAGGAGGTGGTGTTCGGAATGGTGCAGCCACAATGCAGAAGGAGCCTGGGGCCCTGCATCAACACTAGAAGACAAGGACCTTCCTCACCCTTGCCAAGCGCCCTCCCATGGCCTGCACTCCTGCCCCTGGCATTCCAAACCTTCCAAGGAGTTGCTTCAACCTGCTTTTCCAGCCTGATCTCCACTAGTTTCCTGCACACATTACACTTTTTGTGAGTTGCCAATCTGTCACTAAACGCAGCCTTTCACACTTCTCTGGATCTTTCAGAAGGAACAGAGTCCACTCAAGTTGCCTTTAGCCAGCTGGGTTTCCTAATACTCCCCCACAGGTGTTTGGGACCCAACCTGGGAATGAGCTAGAAACTGAAGCCACTCTTGGGAACGGTCCCTCCACGCCCGTGGCTGAGGGGTCTTTCTCGTCTCTCTCTCTCTCTCTTCCTTTTGGCATTTTTGCTTCAATCTCTTTTATGGTTCAGCACATTTGCTTTTTTATGGTTTCTGCTCTTTTGTGGCTTCAACTCACCACTGCTGACTACCCCCCTCCTTTGCAGGGTCCCCCAGTTCTAACCGATAACAGAAAAGCTCTGCCCCCGTTTCTCTTTATCCCCACGTAGGTCACAGGCCAGTCTATGTTCTTCTGTCTTTGGTTCAGTCTTACAGCCCTTTCTTACTTTGCTAAGGGCTGCCATAAAAAATACCACCACAGAGTGGGGCTTACCCAACAGAAATTTATTCTTTCACAATTCTGGAAGCTAGGTGTCCAAGATCAAGGTATCAGCAAGTTTGGTTTCTATTGAGGCCTCTCAGTTTGGCTTGCAGAGTGCTGCCTTCTCACTGTCCTCACGTGGCCTTTCCCCTGTACCTGTGTGTCCCTGGTGTCTTCATTTCCTCTTCTTAGGAGGACACAAATCAGATTGGATTTGGCCCATCCTAGTGGCCTCATTTTAACTACTTCTTTAGAAGTTCCAATCTTCAAACACACCCTAAAATACTGGGGTTAGGGCTTCAACATGTGAATTGGAGGGGCGGACATAATTCAGTCCATAACACCCCTGGTCTGATCACCTATGGTAGAGTGGGAGAGGATCATGCAGGGAGCAAACAGACACCACAACTGACAAGTTCAGGCCATATGTGTTTGATCTCTTCACTCCTACGTGGACCACCTTCTCCCCTCCTGCTTATCACCAGCGTTTTTGTTCAGTAAGTCCTAGTTCAAGCATAATAGCTGTCACCAAGTGTCTCCTGGTCACTATGGTGCAATCTTCCTTTTCTTGATGTGGTCTACATCTCTTTTATGGCACATATGGAGGCCTTCTTTATTTGCTACGTAACACATATTTATGGAGAAGCACTCAGCTGCAGGGATTTTGAGTGCGAACTTTGGGGCCAGCTCCGTTGTGTCCTAGCTGGATAATTCTGACCAAGTTACTGTTAACCTCTCTGATTTTCAGTTTAATCTGAGATAAGGTATTCATGCTGCATGGTCATATGAAGTTGAAATGGGTTAATTCACATAAAGCGTTTAGGAGGGTGCGTGACACATATTAAGCACTCAATGAACCTCAGCCACCTGGGGACACCTACTCTCTGCTGGGTACTGACTGGGACACAGAGTATACAGTCACATCACCGGTCACTGTGCCTGAGTCTCAGCTCCCCTCATAGATCATAGTGGCTTTAAAGCCATGACTAGATCTGGTTCAATGCATCTGGGATACAGGGGAGGCCTTGTAAATGCTTATTCTCAAAATTGAAAAAAATGAAAGGAAAATGAAAAAGTCAGAGACATATGAGGATCGGGTCCAATATAACTCTGTTATTGGATGTCCAGAAACAAAGAAACACTGGAAATGTGTTTCCTCGAAAACAAGGCCCTCTCCTTCCCTGGAAGAAGCAGTTCTTGGTGCATTCATGCCACATGGTTCAGAGAAAAGAATTGCAAAGTGAGCTCCTTCCAGACACAAGGAGACGCTATCTCTTCCGGGAGAGCCCATCTTCCAGGTGCTTCCTGGCTCCAGTGTCTGGGCTTCAAATGAGTATTTTAAATTCTTGGATTATAATAGTGGTTTCCCTCAATTCTACAATCCTCTCTTTACACTATTAAGGAAGGGTCATTACTGAATTGCCACCAACTGCCCTGGGGAAGCTGGGAAGGCAGCCACTTTAAAGTGGGAGAAAGACTAAAACAGTTGTTTTAAAATGCTCAAGTTCAGCAAAATTTCATCCATAGTAATAGGGACCTGTTTCTAAGGAATTACGATGCTCCAGACATGACCCCTTTGAACCTGGACACAACCCTGTATGATAGATTTAATTTACCCTCCCTCACGTTTTTTCATTTTAGTGTTGAATCTAAATAAAGAACTTGACGTCTATTTGTACAACATTTCAACATCTGATTTCCCTCTACCGTTCTAACTTATGCAACCTTTCTGAATATTGCTTCTTCTATCCAATGCACATCAACACACATCTATCCCTTTGGAAGTTTGAGGGCATTTGGATACTTCTGCTGAGTTCATCCAAGTTATCGATAAAAACCCTGAATAGAATAGAGCCCTATAGCACTCCACTAGAGACCTCTTCTCGGGAGCTACGTAATGGTGCTGCGGTTGGCAGAGAGCGAGGAAAGAACCCAGGTTAGACAGACTTACTATCTTGCAACCATGTATTTAGCAGGGTTCAGAGTTCTGGTGACATGACAGAAGGGAATCCAGCAGCACCTCACAAAGGCCATGCTTATTTCCTGAGCATTGGGAGCTTATCACAGAACAGCCTCTATTTATTCCAAAGACATATGGCCAGCTTAATTATTAAATTTAGAAACAGAAGAACCCAGATATCCAGATGATCTAGTGCAATTTCTTCATTAAGTAACAATGATGACTTTTGGGAGCAGGTATGACCCCCGACTAGGGACAATTTTTCTCACTTTGAAAAAGAATGAAATGAAATTTATAGTCTGATCCTGTCTCTTCTCTGTCACAAATAAGCCTGGCTCCCCCTGCTGGTAGAATAAAGACAAACTCCTTAACTGGGCATTCAGTGACCTTTGTGACTTTGGCCTGTATCTTCCTGGACTAGACTCAACTCTCGATAAGTCCACAGGATATCTGGACTGATCACACAGGTACCATCCGCCAACCCTGCCCTCACCCATTCATTCATGTCACAATATTTACGAAGTACCTGTGTGCCAAGAAGTATGCCAGTCTCTGAGGATAGGTGCTCTAGGGACATACCTTGGGCCCTCTTCCCATGTTGGCCAAGATCTTGGCTCAAGAACAGTGTCCTCCCTGAGGAAGGTTTTGGTGCTTTGCAACTGATCACAGATGGAATGCAGACAATGAAATTATTGCACAAGAAGGCAGACTGGGTCAAGGTGCTGGGCTGGAGCTGCGCAGGAACAGCCTGGAGCAGCAGACCGACCCTGCAAAGGCTATTTCCATAGCACCAGGAGAGGGACCCATTTAAACTGAAGGCAAACCACGTACTGGAAAAGGAGTTCTGGGCCAGGACACCCAGAGACCTGGGTCCTCGCCCCAGCTCTGCTCTGGTTCTGCAGGGTTCTGTAACTTTGAGTAAGTTTCTTCCCATCCTGTGCTTCAGTAACACCCCTCTATAAAGTGAGGATGTCAGAGGTGGTCTCTAAAGACCCTTTCTCCCTACTTGACCCAGCTCAGATATCACCTCTGTGAAGCCTTCCCTGATCTCCCTCAAGAACCCCATTGCTTCAGGGAGGGAGACTCATACCTCTGAGCACACAGTGATTATCTGCATCCATTTCTGTTCTCTCCTCCTAACCGAGAGTGCTTTATCTCAGCACGTTGGTTCATTTGAATTATTAGGAAGTATAGAGGGGGAACTAATGAATGAGGAATGTTATTGCTAGGTCTGTAATCCCTGCATTGTCCACCAGGTGGCAATGTGCACAGGTGGCCACAACACAAACCTTGAGTTTGGTAGAAGCTCTGGGAAAAGATGCTGAAGAGAACAGAGAACCAGGAAGGGCTCTCCTCAAAGACTTATCCTCTGATTGTTCAGTGCGCATTTCCTATCCCTTTTCACCCCACACCTTTAAAGTGTCAGTCTGTCAGACAGCCACACAGGCCTGAGCTACTGGCCTGGATTCCATGTTTCCAAGCTTCTCAGCTGGCTGAGCCAGGACAGTGATCTGGCCCTCACTGACCTTCCTGGCCTCTGCACTCTCCACAGCACCACAGCTGGGCTGAGACTTCTCCTCATTCCTGGCTGTGCCATGTTCTCTCTGGTCTTCATGCTTTCAGCCACACAGCTTTCCCTCTCTCTAGACAACGTTTTACTGGCTCCTCAAGGACCAGTTTAGGGAACATGTTTTCCAGAAAGTGGACTCTTTTCCCCAAGCACTTTTCTGAACTAGCATTTATTTATTGCCTCCAATCTGCCTTCCTGAGGCCACCTTCTTGAGCACACAGCACCTGGCTTACTCATCTACCCCGCCCCCTACCCCAGTACCCCGCACAGGCCTGGCAAGCAGTAGCAGGCCCTCTGAGAGATTGTTGAATGAAAATGAATCAGTGAATCTACAAATTAGGGATGTGATGCAGCAGGATGAACAGAGAACCATCTCCCCTGCAACAGGGAGACATCTGAGAAGAGAATAAGAAAAAAAACAACTACAGTTGACCCTTGAACAGCGTGGAGGGGTTAGGGGCACTGACCATCTGCAGAGTTGAAAACCTGCATAGTTTGGGAGTTTGACTCCCTGAAACTTAACTACTAATAGCCTACTGTTGATCAGAAGCCTTACCAATAACATGGTCAACTAACACATATTCTATATGCCATGAATTGACATATAAAAATTATATGTCATTGAATACTATATTCTTACAGTAAAGTAAGCTAGAGAAAAGAAAATGTTATTAAGAAAACCACAAGGAAAACACATTTACAGCACTATACTATAAAAAATCTGCATACAAGTGGATCTGCACGGTTCAAATCCATGCTGCTCAAGGGTCAACTGTACATTTCTATATTGACACTGGCTCCAGAAGAGACCAAATGCTCCTTAGCACAATAATGACATACTATTACTTTGAAAGGAGCAGAGCTAAGGGCATGTTAAAAGGAGACAAATGCTTTCCTCAAGTGAGACTAGACTGTGCTGTCTTCTAAGAAAATGAATCCTCCCCGTGGCAAGGTGACTCCTCCTTCAATTATTTATGAGGAAGCTGATGGCAGCTGCTAACTCTCCAGGTGAAAAGGTAAAGTTCAAGGGGCTTTCACCCGGCCCTGCCTCTTATAATAGCCCTGACTCCACGTGTCACAGAACTCATGTGGAGATTCTGCCAGTTGCCAATGCGTCTCTTCTATGCAGGACCTGGGAAGTAACCACAGGGGGGTTCACTGTGATTTGAATGTGGGCCCTGAGTGAGGCAATGCCCCTTCCTTTCACTATGGGCTACAGGGAGCCACTCTAGTAAATGGACAGATATCCTTCTAGTTAGGCCTTAGGGAGGATTTATAGAATTTGAATAGCATCCTTCTGCAAGGGGACCTGACCTCTTCTACATTAGGTCTGAAAACTGGATAAGACACCCTGGTGATTCAAATCAGCTTTTGGACACCAGTTTTCCTATTGTGTGCAGCAAGTAACATTTTAGGAGGATGTCCACTCTTTCTTTCCTAGGGACACTGTGACAACCAGACACTGCCAAAGATCCCTGTGAGTCAAAACAAGGATGTCACCTCATCCTACTGGCCATCATGGTAGCTGCACCCTGCTATGTCTTTGGCAGTTAAGTGCTGCCACTTGGCTTCTGCTCCTCTGCAATCCCACCATCCCTAGGGGACATCTCAAGGGTGGCATCTCTCAATCATATATGCCAACAGAGGAGAGCACACACCGAGCTTTTCAAGGATACCAGAACTCCCCTTGTTAATGAACTTCCCAATGTCATAGGGCAGATGTCCTCTGGAGCCCCTTGGGGAATGCAGTGGGTGGTTGTGCAGGGTGTCCGTAATTCATTTATTTCAAGATCTTCCCTAAGCCTTTTTTATTTCTTCCTTTACAACACACTAGGGAAGTACTGGTATCTCAACTTAACTGATTACAGATCATCATTAAGCCTCAGTTTCATTTAAGCAGCTAAGTAAACTATACAGTCACCCCCAGCTACACCAACCAAAACACTGAACCCAGAACACCTGCATCAACTCAATCAAGAGTTATATTCTGTCCTCTTTGGTCTTTCACCCTTAGAATCCATTCCTGCACATACTCCCCAAGTTGCTGCAATGTAATTTAGCAAAATCCTGACATTTTTGTGGTATAAACGCTCTATCTTTTCAGATTAGACTTTGTATTTGCCCTGCTCAAGCATGTGGAACTCTGATGCCAGTTGAGAGTCTAGTGGCCACAAGAGGCAGGCGGGGTAAGTCTTTTTTTTTTTTTTTTAATGTTTATTTTTGAGACAGAGAGAGAGAGAAAGAGAGCGCATGAGTGGGGAAGGGACAGAGAGAGAAGACACAGAACTAGAAGCAGGTTCCAGGCTCCGCACTGTCAGCACAGAGCCCAATGCAGGGCTAGAACTCACAAACTGTGAGATCCTGACCTGAGCTAAAGTCGACGCTTAACCAACTGAGCCACCCAAGCACCCCAGGTGGGGTAGGCCTTGAAGAGAAAGGGTATGCCTTGCAAGATAACAGCCCTGGGTAACTTCATCACAGGGTCCTTAACCAAGAGAAAGTGAATCTTCTCAGACACAATTGGCAAACTGCTTCCACTGACAGAAAAAAAAAAGGGTGGGGGGTGCTTAGAATAACTCAAAGGCTCAAGATTCTCAACTTCATCTGCTTCATTTGAATCCACCCAGCTATCCCCATTCAAGGCCAGTACCTGCAAACAGTTGTTGTATTAATTTTTCTAGGTGTTATAGTTATGTACAGCAGGAGGGCAAATCCTCTATCATATCTTGGCTGCTCAGCATGTAAATTTCCATCTTTAAAGAGTTCCACATCTGGCTATGCTCCCTCTTACACAGTATCAAATTGAAATCTGTCCCTCTATAACCCCCTCTCCCATGCATGAAAACCCACCCCTCTCTCTGCTCTGGAATGGCCCACCAGGGGCTTGGAGGCAGGGATTTTGTTTTCTCTCAGCCTGGAAGAGGGCCTTCTATGAATGGCTTGACTGTTACACTTGAGATTCAAGTCTATGGCCCATTTACGGAGAAATCTCTGCTGACCCTAACTCCTCTCCTTAGCTCCTCAGACTGGGACATTCACACCCACTTCAGCAGCTTCTGAGGATGCATGCATCCCCCCTAAGTGCAGTATGAGCTAGCCTCCCCTGTGTGCCAGCTGTGAGCAGAGAAGGTAGAAATTCACACCACAGGAACTCACTACCTGCCAGACAACAGAAGGGCCTCAACCCCCTTCCCTGCTAGGAGAACTCATCTCTTCTTTTTCCCCATAATCTCATGGGGCCCACAGATGTTGCCCACAGATGTTGCCCACAGTGTTAATTGGCACTCTGGGACCCAGAGTTCACTGGGCTATGGGCTTGCAGACAGTTTTATAGGAAAATGGACAACAATCCAAAAGGCCCCTCCATCTCTAAGAGTTCAGAAAAAGGAAAAACTGCACAGGGCAAATGAGGATTAAGGTGTAAAGGCAGGAAGAGCCATCCATACAGCTTGGTCAGCAAGTCCCTCCCTCCATCCAATGCCTTCACTTGGCCACACACCAAACTCCAGCAATCAGGACTCCCTAGGGTGTCCTGTTTGGGTCCCCTGCCAGAACTGGGCCAGGGATAGAATACACAGAGCCTGGCTTCAAGCAGAGGCCACATGAATAAATATCTGACTACAAAAACCTGGGCTACCATATCTTTCCAACATACACTGCCCACGAACCACAGATATGCTGACGCTTGTGAGCCAGGACATTCATCACAGCATCATTTGTAGTAACAAAAGGATTGAAAACTGGCTAAATAACTGCAGGTTTTGTGCAGTTAAACGCTGTGCAAAGTTTGAAAGTCCGAGGTCAACCCAAAATAGATGACCATATCTCATCACAACCAAAGTCATTTTTAACTGTGAAGTATACCGTGACTTTAGTAGCATGCGGGGGGGGGGGGGGGGACAATTGCTCCATTGTCTGTACAAGCCTGATCCTCTTAGGAGGATTAAGGGACATGATAGTTGGAGCTAGCTTTGGATCTGGAGACCGTACATCCAATCCGGGCGCTACCACAGCGTGCTCGGGCAAGTTCCCGCCTGGAGTGGTCTGTTTCCCCCAACAACCCACCAGGTCTGGGAGAGTAGGTCTCAGGACATCACTCCAGCTCGGAATTGGGGCGGCCGGGAGCCCATCCCTCCGCTCCGGTCCCAGGCCAGGCAGCCGGCTGAGGCGCCCCGCGGTGGAGCCCCGGCCAATCAGCGGCCGCGGGGCGGGCCGGGTGGCGGCGCGGCGCGCACGAAGCCCAGCGCAGCGCGAAGAAGAGGCGCCAGTGCCGTCCCGAAGCAGACCATGCCGCGCTCCACCTCGCTCTTCCCGCTGCTGCTTCTGCTGCTGCCGCCGCTGGCCTCGGGCCTCGGACTCCGCGCCGCCGGCGGCCGGCGCCCCGAGTGCGGTCCGTGCCGGCCCGAGCACTGTCCGGCGCCCGCGCGCTGCCCCGCGCCCGCGATTGCGGCGCGCGACGAGTGCGGCTGCTGCGCGCGCTGCCTGGGCGCGGAGGGCGCGAGCTGCGGGGGGCGGGCCGGCGCGCGCTGTGCCCCGGGCCTGGTGTGCGCCAGCCGCGCCGCGGGGGCGGCGCCCGAGGGCACCGGGGTCTGCGTGTGCGCGCAGCGCGGCGCCGTCTGCGGCTCCGACGGCCGCTCCTACCCCAGCGTATGCGCGCTGCGCCTGCGCGCCCGGTACACGCCCCGCGCGCACCCGGGCCACCTGCACAAGGCGCGCGATGGCCCCTGCGAATTTGGTGAGTATGGCTTTTGCCCCGCGGTGCTGGGGTATGAAGAGAAAGAGGGACCCCTCCCCCCAACCCTCAGGAGTGTGGGGCTAAGGATCCCTCAAAGCACAGTGATTGACAGCCTAAGGTTTCCCTTCGTAAGCAGTTTTTATTACCTGGCCAGGTACTCAAAAAGACTGGGACAGGAATGCACATCCTGCACCCTTGCTTACCAAGCTCATGGAGATACAAGTCCCCGAGCTGGTCAGAATTTTGGTGAGCCTGTTGTCCCTTTTGGTATAGTACCAAAAAGGCCTGCAGTTATGGGCAGGCCTGACATGTTTACCTCCACCAGCCTGGGAGTTGGGGGAGGAGGTGTCTTACTGGGTGCAAGTCCCCCTGGGTCCGGCACCGAGCCAGGCCAGGGTGGGGTTTTTGAAGGGAGAGGCAGAGAAAGTGAAGATCCTGGATGAGGAGGAGCTGAAGACAGGGGACTCAGGAATCACTGGGCCAGAACACCAGGGTTGGGGCCCTGCTGGGAGGACCTGAGGGCTCTCCCACCCAGGACAGATAAGACCTTTGGAGACCTGAGCTCTGAAAAGATGGTGCCATCAGGGAGAGAGCTGGGTTTTGTGGGTGTAAGGCTTATATGATTCGGAGGGTGAAGAAATAGAAATTTATTCATTGCTGAGTACCTAGAAACTTAAAGTTCATTAACTTCACAGTAAAGTCATCTAAAGTTGCCCACCTCTATATGTAATTTTTAAAACCCAAACAAAAATAAATGAAAAACATCAGTGTAGGTATGCCCAGTGAAGCACCCTCCTGCCCCATTAGGTTTTGGAGAACTGCCCCTGTCTACACTGCCTGGAGGGGGCAGTGAAGAGTTGAGGTGAGTGAGCTTGTGGCCAGGATGTTCCAAGGAGCCTGGCTTGGAGCTCTGGCCTGGGCCTGGAGACCCAAGTCTAGACCTAAATGCCTAAGTTGGGGTGATGACTTTAGCTCCAACAGGGAAACCTTGGCAGTGGGGGATGACCTTTTCCAGACCTTGGGAAATTTCTGGTATTATTTCCCCCCAAGCATTCCTGGTAGATGCACTCAAGTGCAGGAGACCCAGGGGGTTGTTCGGGATGAGACAGGAGGGCTCCTGTCCCGGAAAACAAAAACAATGTGCTGCCCTTTGAGGGGTCTGAGGCAGCCCTGGAGCACAATAAAGTCATGGGTAGCTGTTCCTGGCTGGGGCACCCAGTGGAGGAAAGAGCTGGCTGGTGCTTCTGTGATGCTGCTGGTTCCCTGAGTGACCTTGGGCTGTTACCTACCCCTCTCTGGGCCGAGTCAGCCCTGTGGAACCACTATTGAGGCCCCCTTCCACTTTGAACCTTTGTTTCTGCTGTGTGGCATTAAACAGTCCTGTCTCCTCCCTTCTAGTTGCTATTCCTCCTTTTTACAATCTGCTTTCCTTAGCAGTTAATTCACAGGCAGTTCTCTTTGTCTCCAGACAAGTAACTCCACATGCAGGAGACACAAGAAATGCTGACCAGGTCCCCAGAATCCAACCGGTGCTGATAGTCTCAGATAATTTCTCCTTGGAGTGATAGTCTGTTCCTAAGAGAGAGCCACCTTGAAGACACATAAACCAATTCTGCTATATGCAGAGGAGACTGAGACCCAGGGGGGCAGGGGACACATCCAGAGTGACCAGTAAAGCCTGACCAGCATCCAGGACCCCGACACCTTGTGCAGTTGCTCTTTCAGGACAGGAGTTGATAGTGTTAAGTCAGGCAGGTGGTGGTTGCCATGGTTACCAGAGTGCGGCCAGATGGCAGATGGAAACCCCATACCCCTAATTCATTGAAAATTACCAAATGACAAGTAAATGTGACAGCCCCTCCAGTCTGATCTAGGGGGCTCTGAGGCCCACCCCAGGCACAAGCCCCAGGAGTAAAGATGTTCAAGGGGCCAAAAGGAAGGGAATTCAGAAGCTGCTTTTAATGATCCCATTAGTGACAGGCATCAGGCCTCCCCGGAATTTAGCTCTCCTTCCCCACCAGCAGTTGTATCATTTGCCACAGACCTGGGCACCGTTCCCTATCTCTTTTTGTCCTGAAGTGTTTGTGACACTGAAGTGTTTGTGACCCCTGCCCATGTGAAGCATGAAGGTGTAGACAGGGGGATCTTTCCTGGCCAGTGAAGGTGGCACCTCGTGCTGTGCTGCCCTAAAGCCATCCTTTATTCAGAGGACATAGCAGGGGCACTTTTTAACAATGCCCCTAGGGACCCTGGTGGAAGGGAAACAGGCTGAGTCACAACAGCAGCTGTTCTCCTTCAATACTGTTAATAAAATCACCCTCCTTGGCCCTCACCTATCCTTCAATAAACGAGCACCTGACTTTCACTGAATGAGACCAACGTAAATATTTATTAGGTTCCGCACAGTGTGGAAGTGTTCTTACACATAACTCTGAGGGGCATTTGGAAACCATGTACAGGCTTAAACTCTGACCTTTCCTCCCATGCTCTGAAACTCCCCCAAAAGCCTAAGAGCGAGAGCAATCCTTTGATTAACACATTTAATGAAGATTCCTCCTGTTCCCACATATGAATAGTTCTTTACTGTTCGAAATTGTTCTTGCATTCCATCTTCTTACTCAATTCTCACAGCTACCCTGGCCAGATCTCACTCCTATTTAATAGAAAGGAAAACTGAGGCTCACGGAAGGGAGCTCCCTGGCTAGCTCCTAGCTGATGTAGGGCTCCAGCCTGGGGTTTCCTGGCTTTTTTTCTTCTTTAATGTTTATTTACTTAAGCGAGGGGGGGGGGTGCAGAGAGAGAGGGAGACACAGAATCAGAAGCAGGTTCCAGGCTCTGAGCTGTCAACACAGAACCCTACACGGGGCTCGAACTCACGAACTGTGAGATCATGACCTGAGCTAAAGTCGGATGCTCAACAGACCCAGCCACCCAGGCACCCCTCCTGGCTCTTTTCAGACGGAGCCATGCACCTCTAAACCTGCTGGCCACCTGATTAGAAAGTGGCTACAAAGCGGCTACACTTGAATCTTGAGGGTTTCTCAGTCTGGAGCCACCGTCCTGTTTTCCCCCCAAGGCTTGCTGCTGGTTCCTCTATTGAGCACTGGGTGATGGCTCCAGAGAGGAACAGGGATAGCTTTATAGAAGCGAAAATACCTGAGAGGAACCCTGAAGGACTGGCAGAAAATTCTTGGGCAGAGAGAAGGGGATAGGAAGGCTCAGCATGAACTAGGCATGGAGGTAAGAGCAGGTAGGAGGAGGTAGGGGGCCCATGATGGGTGTGAACAGTGACCTGCTGACAGGTACCCAGGGGGATAATGGGGGAAGGGGGTGAGACCAGAGAGGTTGGGAGGGGGGGCATTGCCAGCCTTGAGTGCCGGACTGAGGGATGAAGCTTTGTTCTGTACGAAGTTACTGTTTTCGCTCCTCTGTTGTAAGGTGGTGTGGCATTGTTTTTGTTGTTAAAAGGCTGTGTTGTTCCATGTGTGCTCCCTGACCATTTGCTAACATTGGGAGGGGGTGGGGATCCTGCAGACAGCAGGTTGATAGCATGTTTTGAATGCTAAATTAGATAGGAACAGGGCCCCGTGCCAATACCCAACAGGGCACCGAGCTCCTGAGCTTCAGTGAGCTCTTGAGATCCTGAATCTTAGAAAATTCACCTCAGCTGAAATTCCAGTCCACTTAGAAATCTCAGTCTGTGCGAGGTGCGTGTTACCAGGTAACCAGGAGAGGCTGCGAATGCCACTTTGTGAGAGGGACAAAGAAGGGGGGCCTAGTGCTCAAAAGCCTTTCATGCCGAGGGAGGGGGTGTGAGGCACAGGCTGCAGGGAGCCGGATTAAGCTGTTTCTCCTTCCACATCCTAACATGACTATTAGCATAAATTATCAGGGCTGTTCAGTGCGTTGATGATTAAACTCTTTGGCTGTGCACTTCTTTGTACAAGCAGATGGGGTCCTGGGGGATGACTCTCGATACTCCTTCTTTCCTTGGCACTGTTAACTTTAAATAAACCTGGGAGGCATTTGAGAAGATCGTCCATTCTAGCCATCCAGGACATATTTAGTTGACCAGGTGGGGGGACAGATCAGCACACACTATAATAATAATATCGATCCTTTTCATTTGTACAGATCCACGTGGTTAATAATTCAGTCACATCCATTCTATCCCTTCACCCCAGAGGATGTGGGGTAGCAGTCATTGTCTTTGTTTGCAGACAAGGAGGAAATGGTTAGCAACTTGCCCAAGCTCCATTGGTTGGCACCTGGACCCCCAGGCATTTGAGTTTCCCTTGGTGCTATTTTGCCCACCCCCAGTGGGTGTACAGGTGGGTGACTATTCTGTTACCTGATGGATGGATCTGTGTGTGCCATCCCAGCATTTCTATGGCTGTTGCTGGCACAGACAGAAAGAAACAAGTATTGAGCAAGAAAGATCTAGAGAAATGAAGCTGGCACACTCAGACTGGACCCACGAGGCACCATCCTCCCTCTTGAAACCCACATTACTCTTGTCAAATTCAGGTAGAAAGCCCTGGCTCTTCCAGGAGTGTGGCAACTCTGGCAACAGTGAGGTGAGAGGCTGTGCCCCAGGTTTGCCAGGGTGAGGGCTATGGGCATGGCCTCTGGATCAAGGTAGATAGGGCCCACCCATAGGCCTGCTCCCCCAGAGGCCAGTAGGGGCTTTGGAGCAGGCAAGGCACTTCGAGGAGATTACCCTTGGGGTAGCACAGTCTGCCAAATCCTTGGGTCTCTCTGTGGAAGCCTTTTAGTTTGCAAGGGGTCTTGTAACTGTTCCTCCCAATAGCTGAGGGGGAGGGGTTGGGGTGGGGAACAGACTCCTGTGCCCATTTTAAAGAAGACACTGAGACCAAGTCACAGCATTGGGGTGTAGCAGAGACAGGATTTGAACCTGGGTTCATCCTGCCTGTGGTCATGACGTTGAGCACCCCAGGCTGGCACTCGAATGAGCCCTTGGGGACAGTAGGATTGGGAATGTCCTGCTAGTGTAAAGGACGTACCAGCCATTTAATAGTATCTCTACATCAATCCCAGGGGTGATGTTTGGAGGGTTTTATTCCTGTGCAGAAGAGAGTAAACGGAGCAGCCCAGAGACCGTATCCTTAGAAAGACCTGCTGGTGAGATTGACCCTTGGCTAGTGTCTGGGAACTTGGATTTCAGGAGGGTTCCTGCCATTTTCGGAACTGCTGAGGGTGGCTTACTGTGCCTAAACCATACCAACACTGTGGTTCATGGTGCACACCTGCTTTCCTTCTGGGACCCTAGAATTTTGGTACATAGTAAGCAGAGGGTGCCCAGGTGACCTACCAGCAATAAAAATCCTAGGCAAGGGGTGAGCTTCCCTGGGAGATGGCATTTCACACATGTTCTCACCATTCATTGCTGGGGTATTAAGCGTGTCCTGTGTGATCCACTGGGAGAGGTTCTTGAAAACTTGTGCCTGGTTTCCCGTGTCTTCACCCCGTGAACCTCTTTTCCCTTTGCTGTTTTGCTTTGTCTCCTTTCACTGTAATAAATCATAGCTGTGTATAAAACTGTGCTGGGTTCTGGGGGCACCTCGGTGGCTCAGTCAGTTAAGCATCCTACTTGAGCTCAGGTCATGATCTCCTGGTTGGTGGGTTTGAACCCTGCATCAGGCTCTCTGCTGTCAGTGTGGAGCCTGCTTTGGATCCTCTGTCCCGTCTCTGCCCATCCTCCACTTGCTTGTGCGTGCGCTTTCTCTCTCTCTCAAAAATAAATAAACATTAAAAAAACAACAACAACAAAAAACACCTGTGCTGAATTCTGTGTGTCTCCCAGCAAACACTGAACCTGGGGATCGTCTTGAAGATCCTCAACACAATCCCTAAGGAACCCTTTCTTATTCTGGAATGGAAACAGGCAACAAATGTTTTACTTTAAAAGTGAGTGTGGTGGGGCGGCTGAGTGGCTCAGTCAGGTAAGCATCCGACTTCAGCTCAGGTCATGATCTCATGGTTTGTGGGTTCCAGCCCTGCACCAGGCTCTGTGCTAATAACTCAATAACTCAGAGCTTTTAGCCTGCTTCCGATTCTGTGTCTCCCTCTCTCTCTCTGCCCCTCCTTACTCATGCTTTCTCTCTCCAAAATAAAATAAACATTAAAAAATTTAAAAAGTAAAAATCAGCGTGGAGTTGATGGAATCAGGGTGAGTTTGAGTCTCCACTCCTCCAGGCACTTCATCTTTCTGAGGTTTGGTTTTCTGATCTGTAAAATGGGGATAAAAGCATGTGCTTAGCAGGGTAGGTATAAGGATGAAAGGAGTAGTGTATGTGGAAGTGTCATCTAAGTAGAAGGCAAGACAGTGTGGGACAGAGCTCAGAGCCCAAGCCCTGGGCTCAAAGCCTTGCCTATCATTTAAGCCTGGGTAACTCTGGCTAGCTCTACAGCTGGTGAAATTGCTGGAAAGATCGAACGGGTTAATCCTCTGTAAACAGAATAGAATGCCTAGCACACTGCAAGCTATCAGAGTCAGATGGTGGCATTATTACCATTGTTACTATTATGACGTCGATAGCTGATTAGAAAGAGCTATTATGGATAAAAATGTTTTAAATTTATAATCAGATATGTTAATATTAAAATGAGATTACTATGACAAAAGGCAGCATGAGGAAATTTTTTGAGATAACTGGACTCTTCTATATCTTGGTTATGGTGGTGGTTATGTGACCGTAGGCATTTGTCAAAACTTAGAGCTGCACTCTGCAAGGAATAACATGCTGTATGCAAATTTAAAAACAAACAAAAATTTGAATGTCACTTTATCAATGAAAGCTGGGACTCTTTTGTAAAAGAGGTGGTATTTTCTGCCACAAGATCAGTAGCAAAGACAGTATTTCCAAGACAGTCTTTCTTAATTGCAGTTACTCAAAAGAGGGAGAGGGAAATTCGAGGAGAGAGAACGTTGAAATGTGATTTACCAGTTTATTCATTTAGGACTGAAAGGGATTGATGAAACCTCATTTAAAATTGATGACTTTACATGAATGAAAGTAAAACATGTTGATTGAGTGTCCCTCTGGAATCCATTGAGGGCTCTGGAATAAGATGCGGTTGTGATTGTTCCCCCAGCGAGCCATTTGAGGACGGCTGGGCTCCGGGGAGGTGGTGTTGGCAGGAGGGGGTGGATAAATTAGACTCTCTTTGTCATGTTGCAGATGGGGCCCCTGCTGGAGAGGCGGGGGTGGGGGTGTCCTTTGTAGCAGTTTGCAGGTGGCTGGGATGCATAGGGCAATGTTAGAAGCCTAAGACCTTGGTTCACTGGGGGGCCTTTGGTTATACTCAGTGTTGTGGCTAGAGGTGTGGTGCTTGGGGGGCAATCATACAGGCACAACTGAAGGAGTGGGCTGATCAGGCTGAGAGGGCAGAAGGCAGCCTGGGCCTGGGGAGGAGGACAGTGTGGCACTTCAGCTAGGAACTTCTCAGATGCCTGCATGGTCTCCACCCCAGCCAGCCTACCCACACCCTCCCTCCCCTTTCTGGGGTGGAGAAGGTAGTGTCTGTATTCATTGGAGACCATTGGGGCACTCTCTGGGGGCTGTAGGACTCCAGGAGGCATCAACGTGTGGGAGTTATAGGGAGGTGGGTTTTAGCTCCAAGTGAAAACAAGCTTTCTTAGGAACAGAGCCCTCCAAAGATGGAGAGGCCTGGCTCCATAGGTAGTGAGCTCTCTATCACTGGAGGCATGTAAGTAGATGCTAGATGAGCATACCACAGATGATCAGGCACAGGATCTTGGGGAGTTGGGCCCCTCTGGTCTGAGACTCTGGTTCTAAGACAACTTTCCAGAGACTTTTTTTTTCTTTGGTACCAGCTTGACAAAGTCTGTCTGGAGAGGCCAGAGCAGTCTCATTTCTGTGCCCTTTCACTCCTGAACTTCCCTGCTCTTCCTGTGGCCTTCCGGCTCCCTCCTTTGCTCTCCTTTTTATTGCAGCCTCACCCAGGCAGGCGAGGGCCCTTTCCTTCATGCTTCAGCAGAGCCCTAGGAGCATAGACCCTGCAGTTTGATGGCCAGACAATGAATGTGTTTGCTCTTTATTTGCCATTTGCTTCTTCATCCAGTCACCTGCTTACCAAACCTGCTCCTGACCTCCACTTACGTGTCCTGTTAACTTAAACCATTACTCTAGCACTCATCACCTGGTAAGATGAGCTCAACAGCCCTGTGAGCAGGGGGTATTATCCCCATCTTAAAGATGAGCAGACCCAAGCGGAGAGCATTTTCCTCCCCATGCCTCCCCATTGCATCTTGCCCAAGAAACCGAGGGCCAGATGCAGGGATGGGCCCAGCTGTTGTCTAGTTCAAGTGAGGCGGGATGGAAGCACCTGGACGCCAGCAGGCTGTGCTCCAGCAGGTCAGAGAGGTACAGACACCTGGTCCTGGACTAGGACACATACCTTCTAGGCCCTGTGGAGTTGAGGGCTATATTCCATGCAGAGTGGGGAAGGCAGTGTGGGCAGGTCCTTTGAGGGGCTGGGTGGAAGGCCAGAGCCGAGGTGGCTGCACTTGATTCTTTTAGCACCAGTGTGAGCAGAGGAGGCAGTGGGCCCAGGGAGGAGGACAGTGTGGCACGTCAGCTAGGAACTTCTCAGATGCCTGCATGGACTCTATCCCAGCCAGCCTGCCCACACCCTCCCTCCCCTTTCTGTAATGTTCTGGCAGCCTTGAGCTGCACTGCCTGGGTACCGTGATCCCGGCAGCTCCCTCTCTCCGGGCGTCCTCTGTCCCAGTGCCGGCTTCCGTGCCTGCAGCTCTGCCCACCGAGAGGGGGCTGTTGGGGCAGGGAGGCCTCCTGTGGAGTCTGAGAGTCTGAGATATGCAAACGAGCGTCTGGACCGGCCCCGCAGGGGGTCTCAGCTCGGTGTGTGCAGCTGTTCCGCAAGGCCTGTTCTTTGAACCGCCCTCCACGTGGAAGGAGAAAAGCCCATCTGTTAGAAGACTTGGCATTGGTGAAGTGACACCAGCCCCTCCCCACGCACGCTCAGTGTCTCATGGAGTTGAGCTGTAAGCAGATGGCAGCCGGAGTCCTGGAAGGGGCCCTGGGTGGGAGTGTGATGAGACCAAGCCCTGCCACAGACGAGGCGGGCGATTTGGGAAATCGCCTCTCCTCCCCAGATCCCTGTTTTCCTGTTGATAGAACAAAGGCAAGGATGAGGAAACATGTAGGCATGCCTCCAGGTCTGAGGGAAACACAAGTGCGTTCTTTATGTGTGTAGAGCTTTCTTCTGCTGCTGTCCCCTCACGTCGGACTATCCCAGCTGGCTCTCTGCAGGTAGGGAGTTCTAGTGGTGGGGTGCTGGGAACCTGGCAGGGTAAAGCTTGTGATCCCTTGTCTTCTTCCTCCAGCCCCCATGGTTGTCATTCCACCCCGGAGTGTCCACAACGTCACTGGTGCACAGGTGTACCTGTCCTGTGAGGTGAGGGCTGTGCCCACCCCTGTCATCACGTGGAGGAAGGTACTTATGTCCAAGAATTCGTGTGTGTGTGTGTGTGTGTGTGTGTGTGTGTGTGTGAGAGAGAGAGAGAGAGAGAGAGAGAATGAGAGAAAGAGAGGTGTTTCTCATGTGTATGTCTTTATATGTGAAGCCAACTATTTAAAAAAGATATCTTACATGTTCACTCCTCTACCTCCAGGTTTATGCTTCAAAACTTTCACCCCAAAGCTGCCCCCAGAGAAGGAGAGTGCCATCCTTCCTTGTGCCATTTGCTTCTTTGGCCACTTAGTGGTTGGAAAGTTCATCTACTTATCTAGCCTAGTTCCACTGGAATGAAGTTAGAGCCTGCTTCACTGGATCTGGGTTTTAGAAAGACTATCCAAGTCTTATTCAAAAACTAGATCTTCCTGCAGATCAATTTTTGAGAGACTGGTGTGGATCACAGCATTTCTTGTCCCCCTATCTCGACCGACAGTCCAGAGAAGGGCCATGAAATTCTGAGCTGATTCTGTGAGATAGTGATGGCGTCCGCATCGTTGCTGTCCAGCAGGGGGTGCTGTCTGCACATACATTTAGGTTTAAAAAGCCACTGACCTTTGAATAGGAGTAAGAGATGCTAGGGTTTGGCCTTTGAGTCAGTAGGAAGATGTAGACAGCAAGGATGTCTGTGGTGCAGTTCTTAGCCAGAAATGCTCTTTCTAAATCACTCCTGGCTTTCCTGTCCTCTGTAGGTCACACAGTCTCCTGAGGGTACTCAGGTGCTAGAGGACCTTCCTGGGGACCACGTCAATATAGCTGTCCAGGTGCGAGGGGGCCCTTCTGACCACGAGGCCACAGCCTGGATTTTGGTGGGTATCTCATTTGTTTAGGATTACTTGGCTATTGTTCACTGGCCCTTATAAAGCACCCTTTATATTTCTATAGCACATTACACATTTCAAAGCTGTTCTTATCCCTTTCTTGTTGGACCCTACCATAACTGTGAGGAAAGCTTAACCCCGGAGAGCGTAAGTGGTCTTCACTGGTGGTCAGAATTGTGGCCCCAAAAAGATGTCCATGTCCTAATCCCTGGAATCCGTGGGTGTTATATGCATGAGGGGATTAAGGTTGTAGGTGGAATAAAGTCAGCTAATCAGCTGACTTTGAAGATGGAGGAAGAGAGCCACAAGCCAAGGAACACAGGCAGCCTATCTAGAATGGGTTTTCCCCTAGGATTCCTAGGAAGAAGGCAGCTCTGCTAATACCTTCTTCTTAGCCCCCTTTCTCATTCAAGAACTAAATAAATACAGGCGCACCTGGCTGGCTCTGTCGGGAGAGCATGCAACTCTTGATCTCAGAGTTGTGAGTTTGAGCCCCACGTTGGACACAGAGGTTGCTTAAAAGTAAAATCTTTTTTTATATAATTTTAATTTTTTTATCTTTTAAATAAAGTCTATTTATTTAGAGAGAGAGAGCAGGGGAGGGGCAGAGAGAGAGAGAGAGAGAGAAACCCAAGCAGGCTCTGCACTGTCAGCACAGCCCAACACGGGGCTCAAACTCATGAACCATGAGATGAAGACCTGAGCCAGAGTCAGACACTTAACTGACTGAGCCACCCAAGCACCCCAAAAATAAAGTCTTTAATGAAAAATTTTAAAAACCTAAATATAATAAATTTGTGTTGTTTTAAGCCATTAAGTGTGTGGAAATTAGTTCCAGCAGCCACAGGAAACTAATACACTTGCCCAAGACCATGTGGCCAGTAGAGGGAAGACCGCACATTGGCGTCCCCTCCAGGGCTCCTCTAGGCCACTTGGAGTAGTTTAAGTTGCTAGAACAGTGTGGTCTGAAAGAGTGAGGGAGTGACGGAATGGGGGTCCGTGTTGGGCTAGTCAGTCTACCTCTTGAGCTTCAGTGTCCACAACTGTAAGAGGAGGGCCCTGTGACCCAACAGTCTGTGACTTACCTGCCAGCCTCCTGTAATGTCAGGATAACAATGCTCCCCCTTTCCCTCACAATCAGCATGAGTTTAAAATGAGATGGTGTACGTAACTCCCCCGCCAGTCTGCCGAGTGACTCACGATTGACAGAGACAGCAAGAGAGGAGAGAGCCAGTGTGGGTCTGCTCTGCAGGGGCGTGAGAACGGGCTGCTCTCTAAGGGTGTCTGTTTCCTTTTACTCCCATCTCTGCAAGGTTTGGTGACTTCTCCATCCAGCTCAGGGACTCAGAATGCAGCTGGGTCTGTGGCTTTTTCAAATCAAGCACATCCCCCTCTTTATTACAAGAAAGGGTAGGGGGAGATGTTCTCTCTTGTGTTACTTTGTAAAGGCTGCCTCCATTGGGAGCACTTGTGGGCCATTCCCCAGTCAGTAAATTTTCGTTCTTTTAATTTGCAGTATTTTCTTGTGATGTATACTTATCACCTTCAATAAGAGGACCAGGTAAGCTCACAGTAAAAGGCAGGAATGCAGAGGAAGCCTTAAAATGAGAGCTGCAATAGAGAGGGTACAGAGTATAAAATTTAACTTTCTTGGCAGCTAAGGCAAGAAGAGAAATAATGTGCTCTATCTTATTTTGAAAAAGAATAAGTGCTCAGACATATCATTAGGGACTAAATAAGGAAGTGATTTTGCTGTGCCATATATGACCATATAAACTTGCCTGTTTTATTTCTAGATCAACCCTCTGAGAAAGGAAGATGAGGGAGTGTACCTGTGCCATTCAGCAAATGCGGTTGGTGAGGCCGAGTCCCACGGCACGGTGACAGTTATGGATCTGAGTAAATACAAAGTCCCCCGCTTCCCAGCTCCAGGCGACCGCATGTGATGGAGCAATGTACATGTTCTAAGTCATTTTCGGTATTTATAAACCTATGTCACAAGAGATTGAGATGCCTTATAAGATGTATGATAAGAAAGAAGAAAAATACATAAATCGAGGAAAGCAGAGGAATACCCAACAGTGGGAACATATTACAGGTAGCAGGTAGAATCTCTAGGATGGTCAACACCCATACCGCTCTGGGCTTCCCACCTAGCATGCAAAGTCGGGAACCGTGAACGTTGTGGGTGTCAGTAGGTGGGAAAGACCAGTTGCTTGTTTTCTGTTTCTGAAGTGGAACAGAATATTTCCTTCAAGTCCTGGAGAGGACACAGAGAGAGCAGACATTGTCATTGTGACAGCACCCGTGGGAAAACGTGCCCACAGAGGAGGCTGTCTGTCTGTCCCCGGGTTCTTCCTGGGGAAGAACAGCAGGTCGTGCTTAGCAGCGTGTCTCCAGGAGAATCTGCGTCTCCCCTGGCCCCGTGGCTTTGTCCTCATAGTCAGCCGGGTGAGAACTGGGGTTGCTTTAGTCCCTAGGAAACAAGCCCCCTAATTAGCCAGCTTTTGCTGCTAAACAGCCCCAGGGCCTGCTGGTGCACAGCCATCAACGTTTATGTCTTGCTCACATTCCTTGTCGTGGCTGCGGGTTGGTTGGCTGTGGCTCTGCTCCGAACGTCATATGGGGACCCAGCTGGAGGAGCAGCCCCAGTGTGGACTGGGTCCATTCTTTGTGGCAGAGGGGATGAACGAGAGATTGAGCCAGGTACACAGTCCCTTTTAAAGCTTCTGTTCAGATGTGGCAGATGTCACATCTGCTTAAGTGCAGCCATGCCCGGCATCAGTGGGGTAGGGGACGTCTGCTGCCATCACAGGAGGCCAGGGGCCGGGATGCAGGATTTTGCTGTGGCTGTAATCCATAGTCTTTCCTATTGAGCCACTACTGTTGTGTAGCTTCTGTGTACAAGGCCTTACGTCAGGTCTGTACAGATGCACAGAAAACCAAAACAGAGAACGTCATTAAGCAAGAATGGGGTACAGTGTTAAGGAAGTGAGGGGTGTGCATGAGTTTGAGGAGAGGGAAGCTGCTTAGAACTGGGGAAAAACGAAGATGTTGCTGAGAAAGTGGCATTGGGGTTGAAGGATGGTGGATGAAGTAGTTCGAGCTCTTGGAAACAGGGAGGAAGACAGAAGGTAGGAAATGGTCAGATAGGAATTCAGGTAGGAGATGGCTCTTAAAGTTGCCCTCCTGATACTCTGGTTTTTCTGTGTATGTATTGTTCTATGTTGTCATATACATATCACGTATCAGGACTTTTTTCCTGCACACGTGTACACATATACATGCATATACATATGTATGTGTGTATATATATATATATTTCATGTTTCAAATGTGTACACAATTTTTAAGTATATACGTATTTAAAAAATACAATGAACTCAGGCTATGAACGCAGTCTATTATAGATGAGTTTTCAAAAGAGAGCCACAAAGAACCATGGAATTTTAAGAACATGCCACCACCCAGTTCTTCAGTCCCCCCTACAACATGCAGTACTGTCCAGCTCTTGTTTGCATACCTTCAGTGGTGTGGAGCTCACTACCATCAGACATCTATCTTTGGATTTCCCAGTATTTGAAAGTTCTTCCTTGTATTAAGCTGCATTCTGCCTCCCTGAAATGTCCACCCAGTGGTCCCACTTGTACTTCTTGGACACCCACAAGGCCCCTCTGCTCTCCACCAGCACTCCTTACTAGGAAGATTTAAGATTAAGGATCGTTGCCCCCATCTTCCATTTACCACATAGTTGATTGTGACAGAGTAGACTTCTTTTCTCTTATCCTTTTCTCTTTTTCCTTTTAGGGTCTTAGCAACCTGATGACGAGATGTTGGAAAAGTCAAGTCATGGATCATTTTTTTTTCGTGAAGAGTTGGAGAAACTGTTTGTAGATGACCCCTTTTGTATGTTTTTACAGATTAGATGCAAACTAGATTCGTATGCAGATGTAGTTTTTAGCAGGGCAAGCATTGGGAAACCAGACTGCATGTGGCTTTTTTATACTTTTGAAATGAACTGCTCCGTAAGAATTCTTTTTTAACTACTCCCTCCCAGGGAAGGTCACCTGGTGGTATATTTGTAATTCTAAAGGGCTGGAACAAGGCCTGTTTCAGCCTTGTGTCTTTACCTCATCTGTCTGTGACTGATTAGCAAAGCTCTGTGACTTAGTGTGTGTTGTAGAAGGAGGGAGAGAGTCCCGCCTTCATCCTCTGCCTTCTTGCTCTCTGACTCGCTGTGTGACCTGGATAGGCCCTTCCCCATTCTGGACCTTTGTCTCTAGCTGTTTGGACTAGCTGTTACCCGGGTCCCTTGGAGCCCTGCCATCCCAGAGTAAGATGGCCCTGTGGAAAAAATACAGGAAGTATAGTCTTAGCATTCGTTTTCAAAACTGCTCAAAACAGCTGCCACCGCTTCATACCAGAGTAGGTGTGGAGCTGGCCACAGCTCTTCTGTTCCTGCCATTTTCCCACCTTAAAGAGATGGAGTTCTAGATGGGACACTTTACCAGACTCCGGAGCCCCTTGGCTGGGTGCTTGGGGACCAAGGTGTCCCTTTGTCAACAAGCCCAGCATCCTCTAACCAGGTAAGCAGTAGACACCTGGCTTCTGGACATCAAACTGAAGAAATGGGGTCAGATGCTTCTTCCTCTGAGCTGTGGGATTAGAGTATTAGTAGAATACATTTTACTTAGAGACGTTTTGATCTCACCCAGAAATTAGGCTTGCTTTCTTTCTGTTCTTTCTTTTCTTTCTCTCTTGTTTCTTTCCTTTTCTTCTTTTCTCTCTTTTTTAAAAATATTTTTAATGTTTATTTACTTTTGAGAGAGAGAGAGAGCGAGCAAGCGCATGTGCGCAAGTTGGGGAGGGGCAGAGAGAGGGGGAGACACAGAATCCAAAGGTGTCAGCACACAGCCTGACACCAGGCTCGAATAAACTCACGAACCGTGAGATCATGACCTGAGCTGAAGTCAGAAGCTCAACCGACTGAGCCACCTAGGTGCCCCTCTTTTCTTTTCTTTCTTTCAGTGAGACGAGTATTTATTATCTGACTGAAAAAATAGACTCCCCTGGGTGATTAAAAATTTTTTTAAGTCAGAATTGGGATCTCACTTGTGTCTTGTCCTTAAAGTTCATGAAGTGCTTTTCTGTCTGTGGCCTCTTCACAACTCCAGCACGGCAGGCAGGGTGAACACGGATGTCCCAACCCCCTTTGCAGATGAAGAAACCAGGCTCCGAGAGGGAGGCGCTTGCCCAAGGTCCGAGGGCCTCCAAGAAGGACCAGAACTTGGGGCACCCTTTCCATGCCATGGTGCTGCTTCTTGGGATAATCTCATGGCTATGGAAAGGAAGGGGCTTCAGGGACTCTCCTCCTGGTCCCTCTCAGCTTTTACAGCATACTCCCATACCCCTCCCCCCTAGGTATCACATTCTGGTATCCTTTTTGGAATTGCATTTTCTCCCTTTGAGCCTGGCCGTTCCGTATCTGAAATATTGGGGTGGCATCACCCTGATGTACTACATGGCAGGAGCAGAGCCTGAAAATCCAGAAATATGAGGTCCATTTGGGGATTCATCCCTGGCTTGCTGCCTGACTCCAAGCAAGTCCCCTCACCTTCTGGACCTCCGTTTCCTCATTTGAGTAAGAAGGCAACGAAACTAGATGGGTAGTTTGCAAACTTTAAAACATTGGAACCCCTTTCTTTGAATAAAATCAGAGTTGAAACTGATTAACTGGAAGCTGTGCCTGTGTGTTGGAAGTTGGGGCTGCGGAGGGTCTGCTCACATCCCTCCCTACTCAGCGCCCCTACCCCCCTCCCCGTACTGCAGGGTTTTTGTACCCAAGGTCTGTGGCTGAGTCTCCGTGTGATTTGCATAGTTGGGAAAAGACTTGGTAAGGCACTTACAGTGCCTTCACTTACAGTGAAACTGTCAGAAGTAGGGATGCTGTGGCCCTGGAGAAGGTACTAGAACAACATGCATGTGCTGATAAGCACATCCAGCAAAATCCATTGACTCACCTTACATTTGCCCAAAACAGTTGGAGAGCTGGGTCTAGATGCAGAGAGCAGGGCAGATGGAGCGCTTGGGTGACAGAGCTGAACATCAAAACCACAGGGGGCTGGGTTAGCATCGTAATGATGTGCAAAATAATAATAATAATATTGCACTATCTGAAATTTTCACCAAAAAAAAGGCAGATTAAGAGGATTGTTCCAACCTAATGACTTTTTTTGCACTAGGAGAGCCCCCAGACCCCTCCCAGGGCTGAAAGAAAGGGTGCTGTTACCATTCAGAAACATGGTGCCCCCAGGAACTGGGTTTTCTGCCCTATTTTCATAGATGTGCTGATATCACATGACCCATGCACCTGAAAATAAATGTTTTTAAGGACAGTCTTTGTGGTCTGTTTGTCCTGGGAACACTGCTGTGGGTGGGCGCAGGTCCCACTGATAGGTCTCCACTACCGCTGACCATCTTGTCCTTTCCTCATCCACATCAGCTACTTTAGTCCTAATCCTCCTTCCTCTCACACCTGAGTTCTCGTCACAGCCCCACTTGGACAGCCTGCGTGAAATTTTTAACCAGTCCTAATCACCTCCTACCAGCCTGATCCTTCTAACTCCCCTGGAACTCATGTCTCCTGCTGGATACGCATCCCAGTATTTCATTCATTCAGCTTAGCTGTGCCCTCTGTCATCTCCTGCATGCACACGGAGTGGCGTTTTCCAGAGGCCAGAAGGGTGCAGACACCGGCAGGATGAAGATGGGTGGGAACTGGGCTGTCAGGCGAGACTCCAGTGGGGAAGATGAGGTTGCTGTCCTGCCAGGCAGCACAACGTGTCTGCTTGGTGATCAGAGCAGGGGGAGATCAGAGAAGACTTCCCGGAAGAGGAAGCATCTATGCTGCGGACTGGAGTGGGTATGGGGGATTCTGGGCCAGGGAAACAGCATGCGAAAGGAGCAGGGACGCAGAAGTGCAGGGTGGCTTGTGAAGGCGAGTAGTGAGCTGTGACCGGTTGCCTGGAGCTGTGGTGGCAGGTGGGGGGAGCAGTCTTAGGCCACACCCCTAAATGCCACCTGGCATTTGGGAGGAGGAGGTTGGACCTGATGCTCCAAGCGGTGGGCAGCCTGACTCACAGTCTCCTGTTTATAACTGGGATTAAGGGAGACCGTTCGAAAGCCAATGTTCAATCCCAAAACCTAACCACTTCCCACCATACACAAAAAGTCCAATTTTTAGTCAAAATGGACTTTTTCTTCAGATTTTATGGTAAAAATTAATCCTATGTCTTTTAAAAAACATTGCCCTCCCTACTCCCCCAGGATGGATGACACAAGAAAAATTAATAAGAACGAGCAAATCAATCGACAGTGAACAGTCCCCTCTAATGAATTTCCTCATTCCCAGCCTTTGCCAGGGCCTCCTGAACGTTAAATCAGAGAATGATTATTATATGATATTTTAATTAATTAAAGGAAGTGAAAGTGGCCTGGCGTCTGTAGCTGAATAATGAATTCAGAAGGTGGGAGCCTGTCACCCAGGACAGAGCAGATAGCAGTGATTGCCCATGCTTGGCTTGGTGGGACTGACTTTGTCTCCTGGAGTGTGGACTTTACAGTCAGGGCTCCCTCTGAGTTCAGGTGCAAGTACATCAGGGGCAGCCAGGAGGCAAAGCAATCTGTCTCCTTTCACTATGGCTGTCTTCCTCATGCCTAAATCTCCCTCAGGGCAGTGGCTGGTTGTCGAGGGAAGAGGAAAAATCATTGGGGGGGTGGGGATGGTGTGCAGAAGCTTCTCTTCTCTCCACTCATAAACCCACCCACCACACACATTTGCAGACCACCAACCTTGCTCGGTGCTGAGGGTCTGCTGCCACTCACAGCCCCCCCCCCCAAGTCGCTGGTGGCACCAAGCCACCAGCTGCTGTAGGTGCCATAGTTGTCCCTCAGGTAGAATGGGCATTAGCTTTGGAGTTGAAGACTCAGAAGCAAGGTCAAGCTGCACCATAGTCTGTAGGTCTGGGTCACTTCCTCCACTTTCAGAGCCTGTAATTCCTGGTCGGTCCTGCTGCCCAGAGCCTGTGTGAGCAAGTGGACATGCTCAGTCCACTCTGGAGGGGATGCTGAGGGCTGGGTGCCAGGTGGCAGGGGCTCAGGGAGACAGGTCAGACATGCTGGGGGGGCTTGTGGAAGACACCATCCAGTGGGACAAAAAGTGAGACCCATTTCATTATATGCTGGCAAAAAAGAGCTGGCACAGAACAAAACTAAATGAAGGGTGGGCCTTATGAGCTCAAAGGGTCCAGAGATGGCTGATTAAGACGGTCAGAGAAAGCATCCTGGAGGAGATGGGCCCTCAGTAGGGGTCTGAGAAAATGGGCTGGGTTTGGATAGGAAAGAAGAAAGGAGGAAGGAATAACATAAGCAAAGCTGGAAGGTGGGGCGCAAATGGCCCATGAGAGGGTTAAACTCTAAAAATATCTCTGCGAGGAACATCACACACACCCGCCTGGAGGTGTCATGTGTGTTAGAGCTGGGATGAGCTATCTGCTGAAAACTGGGGACCTCTCCCCAGTGTCAAAATGTCCTTGTAACTACATTTCCCAGCCTCCTTTGGCACCTTGGTTGGGTCAGGTCATTTGGGCCAGTGGACTGAATGGAAGCGATGTGTTCCATGCCGAGTCCAGGGCTTTAAAGAAGTAGGTGGGCCCTCTCCACACTTTTGTCCCCATCTACCAGCTGACATGGAGGTCTCTGAGGCCCCACGCGGGGGTTTTCATTTGGGTCTATAGACCCCTAGGGATTCTGTAGATGGATTCATGGGTCTGTGAGCCCCATGAAAGTGTGCAGAAGTTTAAAAACAATTTTTTTAATGTTTATTTATTTTTGAGAGAGGGAGGGACAGAGAGAGAGAGAGAGAGAGAGCGTGAGTACGGGAGGGGCAGAGAGAGAGGGAGACAGAGAATCCAAAGCAGGCTTGGCGTGTCAGCACAAAGCCTGACGTGGGGCTCAAACTCATGAATTGGGAGATTGTGACCTGAGTCGAAGTTAGGCGCTCAACTGACTGAGCCACCCAGGAGCCCCAAAAGTGTTCAGAATTTTATGTGGATGGGCACGGGCGCAGTTTTTTCTAGTAGCTTTCATTGGCTTTTCGGAAGAATACATAACATAAATGGTTAAGAACCATTGCTGACAGTGGAGCCACAAGATGGAAGGAATCTGTGCCTCTGAATCTCCATGTGGGAGATAAGTGCCAATTAACTGGACACCTGCATTAGATTATTACAAGAAATTAACCATCGTTATTTATTAACCACTCGTTAACCACTGGTTAATTGCTTAACCAAGATTAAGTAAGAAATAAACAGTTGTTGCGTTGACCCCCTCAAACTTGGCGTTTATTGTGGTACTAAAGTTAGGCTGGGACACGTGGGAAGAGTATGTGGCTGGGGGCCAGGAATCTGTACTTCAGGCCACGCTCTGGCACCACGGAGTCCCATGGCCTTGGACAGGTTACTTGGTCCACCCCTCTACCTAAGTGAGTGGGGAGTCCGGGGCCTCTCCAAGGCCCTCATAATGTGCCTCCTTGCTTTCCTCCCAAGGTCCTCCAATTCTAGGATTAATGTATAGATCCCAGGGGTTTGAGGGGATTAAGTGGTGCTCCCAATCTACAGTAGTCTGGCTTCGACCCGTACCCTTCTACACAAACTGCTCTTACCAAGTCTCGAGGGAACCCTGAGGCTTCAGCCAGGGCACACTTCTCTGTCCTCTTACCTGACCTCTTGGAAGCACTTGACTCTGCCGAGGGCTCCCTCCCTTTGCAAACTCACTCCTTCCTTGGCTTCTTGACTCCTGCCTCTCAGGTCTTTTCCTCATGGTTCTCAGCTGCTTCTCCTTAGTGCCCTTTATGGAATTCTCATTCTTCACTCACCGATGTTGGCATTATCAGGATCAAGCTATCCTTCTTCTCCCAGCAATCTGTTGTCAACATGGCAGCTCCCGTGATACTTTTAAAACGTGTCAGATCATGTCCCTGCTCTGTTCAAAAACCTCTGATGGCTCCTTCATCATGCAGAGTAAAGGCCCCAATTGGCACAGTGACCTTCAAGGCTCTAATTGCCCTTACCCCAAGACCCTCTACTTCTCTATCTCCATCTCTAGCCTTTGCTTGCTCCACTCTGGCTCCTTGCTTCCAGCCTTTGTGTTCTCTGAGCCCCCAAGATGTGCTCCATCCAGCCTCAGGGCCTTTGCACCTGCCATTTCCATAACTCTTGTAGTCCTTTGTCATCTCTTCAGTGAAACCATCTCTGAGCACCTTATTGAAAACTATAATTCCAACCCCACCCTACCCACGTTCCCTATTCTCCTTCCCAGCTAGACTTTTCTTTTATCCATCTGACAGACTGTTTCACTTATTTTACTTGTGGTCAGCCTCCCCCATCAGGGAAAAGGTCCAGGACTGGTATTTAGCTCCCTACTGTGTCCCCAGCACCTGGAATAATAGTTCCTAGCACATGGTCAGCACTGAATACAAAGTGTTGAATAAACGAGCAAATAAATGAATTCAGCACCTTGTCCCCAAATCTGCCCCTCCAGCTAGGTTCCCTTTCATACTGCTAGCACTAGTGCCACTTGGTCCCCAGCTGGGAGAATGGGTCACTGTAACTTCACTCTCCTTTTGCCACAATCTGTCACCACACCTGAAAGCCCACCTGTGGGCTGCCAGGATCTGCCACCCGTCCTCACACCTGGCTCAGGTCAGCATCACTTTGGCAGTGTCATCAGCTCAAGGCCGACCCCCCAACCCATCCTCCCACTGAAGCATAACCAGCTTTAGAAACTACAATATGATTCTATCACTTTCCTTGGGAAGCCCTCATGGCTTCCCACTGCTGGACAGCATGTGAACTTCCTTGTCGGGCCTACAGCCCTTCATAATCCAGCCCCTGCCTCCTCTCAGGCCTTTCTTCCCAGGCTTGTCCTTTCCACACACCATTCCTCACACCCTCCATACTGTCTCACAAACCCCAGGCCCTTCTCCCAGAAACATGCTTCCTGTGTCTGCCTGGTTACCTCCTTTTCATCCAACAGATCCCCTGCCCCTCCCTTGGGCCTCTCCCTTGGGCCGAGTGGGGTGCAGTAGAGTCAGGACACCTGAGTTTGAATCCTGGCTCCACTTAATAGCTGAACACAGGGGCGCCTGGGTGGCTCAGTCGGTTGAGCAGCCGACTTCGGCCCAGGTCATGATCTCAAGGTCTGTGAGTTCGAGTCCCACATCGGGCTCTGTGCTGACAGCTCAGAGCCTGGAGCCTGTTTCAGATTCTGTGTCTCCCTCTCTCTGACCCTCCCCCGTTCATGCTTTGTCTCTCTCTGTCTCAAAAATAAATAAACGTTAAAAAAAATAATAAAAAAAAATAGCTGAACACCTCTGGGCCTCCACATTTATTTAGCAAGTGGAATGCTAATAATAAGTACCTTGTGGGTGGTTAGAAGCATTCCATGAGTCCATATATGTTACTATAGGTGCCTTATAAATATTGTGTCGGCCTAATGTTCTTTCTTTCTTTCCGTGACCTCATGGCCTCTGTGCTTCTACTTACCACAGAACTTTCATCTCATTTGGGAATAGTCTCCCTGCCACACTGTGAGCTCCTGCAGGGTCAGGACTGCCTCATTCAACTCTCTTTCCCCACAACCTGCCTAGAACTGGCACCTGAGCCTGTTTTTTCCCCCACAAAGAATGAATGATCCAAGCAAATTAACTAACAAGGTGACCACCAGAGGTCAGCCTCACACCCAGAATAGAGTCAACCCAAACTATACTTCTTTAAAAGGCCTGGGGTCTGGGATCCGGGATCTGATCAAGGGTAGCCTTGGTGGATTCAGCAGAGAAGCAGGGTGTTTGATCTTGTTCAACAGCATTGCTATGGGCTCTTGAGGTTTCAAGGTGTGGTTAGACACTGGCCCCCTTTCTGGCCCCTAGTGTATGCCTGAGAAAATGAGTCCAAATGAGCTGCAGGCTAAACCTCTCAGTTCCCACTTCCTCATCTAAAAAGGGGCCAGCCCACTGCCTACTTTACGAGATTGTGAGGCTTTGGTGGCGTGTGAAGACGACTGGCAGAGATCGTGCTCCACAGAGGAGGTGCTTGGTGCAAATTTGTTGAATGGGTGGTGGCCCAGAATTGCAACATCTAGGACCAAGTGAAATCCTGCCTTTAACGCTGTCCAGGTCAGGCTCCTGCTCACACCTCCCACAACCAGAGCAATGACAGAGGACAGAGGGGCCTTGGTGGCTCGGCTGACTAGGAATCTGACCTGACTCCTCAGTCTCAGAATTTCAGGGATCGGAAGTGAGACCTATTAGATTGTCTTTTCGCAGTCCCACCCACACTGGGACACCTTCTGACAGTCCCTCTTGGTTTAGAAGTAGAGAACAAATGAGGAACCAGGCTGAAAACATTAGGATGCTACTTGTTAGTCAGTAGAGACCCCCACCCACCCAGCCACCCGCCCCCTCCCACCTCCCCCCACCAATGGCCTCCACGAGAAATAGGTAAAAGGTGTGCATTGCAAGGGCAGTCAGGGTCACCCTAGCCTTAGACAAATGGTGCAGAAAGTAGGCCCTAGTAAGGGGAGAAGAGGGGTCTGTTTGGGCCTCAGGAAGCAGTTTCTGGCCCACTCCCAAAGACACATGACAAAGTCACCTCGATGCCTCGGTGAGATAACAGGACATTAGAGATGACAACCAACGCTGTGCATTTCCAAGACTGAGTGGACCGGGAAGTATGGGGACTCGTGAGGTCTAGAAAGATGGAAGACGAAGAGAGAGAGGATCAGCATTGTTTCTGTACCGTGGTCTGGCTGACTTGGAATTTCTCCCTTCAGATGAGGAATGAGGTCAGAAGACTAACAATAAATACATTGAACTCTGAGGTGTGAAAGTCTGGAAACCCCTAGTATGTCAGAATGGCCCTGATGCTGGGCTTTGCTGGAGGGGCAGTGTGTTTGGGTAGAGGCTGGGTGACAATGTGGAAGCCCTGAAATGGGAACCTAAATGAACTTGCTCTAGGCAGGAGGCAGGGCTTTTCTCTATGGGCCTTCAAGTTGCACTTTGTCACTCAGCCAAGAGAAAACAAAAATGCAACTAGAAATATTGGGGAGGGGACTTTTGTACCTGGCTGGGGGTTGACTGGATGCCCACCTGGGTCCCTTCCATCCCCACGACTCTAAAATTTTCAGTTGTAACAGAATATTGACCCAAAGTTCATTTGCAAATGGAATTATGAGTATTTTTTATTTAATTTTTAATTGAAATTAATTCACATATCATAAAATTCATCCTTTTATGTGAATCGCTGTGCAATTCAGCACTTTTTAGTATGTTCACAAAGCTGTACAACTCTCACTACTATCCAACTTCAGAACCCTTCAAAACTTCCCAAAAAGAAATCCTATACCCATTGGCAGTTACTCCCCCTTCTCTCCTCCCCCAATACCCGGCAACCACGGATGTACTTTGGGTCTCTGGATTTGCCTATTCTGGACATCTCCTATAAATGGAATCATACAATATGTGGCCTTGTATGTCTGGCTTCTTCCACTCAGCCTAATGTTTTCAAGGTCCATCCATGTAGAATGTGTCAGTACTTCATTCCTTTTATGGCTGAGTAGTACAAGGAATATTCCATGGAAACATTTCACTTATCCACTCACTCACTAACTGATGGACACTTGGGTTGTTTACTTTAAAGGAATGGTTATATAAATGCATTCTTTGCCCACTCCTTCCCTCAAATGAAGAAAAATCAGTAACAAAATGTAGGGTAAGCAAGCGAAACAGCCTGATAACTGGTAATTTAAAAAGGAAAAGCATCCTTAATTTTTAGGTTAAGTCACTGAAAAATGGGGCTAAGATTTGGCATCCACCTAGTTCGAAACTCCTAACGCCTTCCCATCCTATGTCTAAGCCATCAGGTTAATCCACTGGGAAGTTCTTGGATCAGAAGGAAGAACTGAAAGCCACTGTCCAGGTGGTTTTCAATGTATTTTCTAGACTCCCAAGATTTCATGGAAGTAACTCAGGGCCACCAAGGGGGCTGGGACCAAAGGGCAGGTGGGTAGAACTTTGAGCCCAGTCCCCAACCCTGCTTTAACTAGAGCAGCTCTCATTTCAATTGCTTTATTTGGTGAGCTTCCCTCAAAGAGTTCATTTGGGACAAATAAAGTGGGGGCTGGGGCTAAAAAATGATTTGGCAACCGCTGGTCTAGGTGATTATGGAATTCCTGGACTGGAGGAGGGTCTCTGTGGTGGCCATTCTTATGAGTTCTTCTGAGGAATCTTGATGGTAACTGTCTTCACCTCGGTGTAGGCCTTGAGCCCATCCTCCCCCAGCTCCCTCCCATTGCCAGATTCCTTAAACCCTCCAAATGGCGTGTGGCAGGTGACAATGTTGTAGGTGTTTACCCACACTGTGCCAGCCTGGAGTGCCTGTGTGAAGTACATGGCTTTGTCCAGGTCCCGAGTGAACACGGCGGCAGCCAAGCCATATCTGGTATTGTTGGCCCTCTCGATCACCTCCTCCATCTTCTTGAATTTAAACAGGGGCTGCACAGGCCCAAAGATCTCCTCTCTGGCGATCCTCATGTCATCCTGCACACCACCAAAGACCGTGGGCTTGATGAAGAAACCACGCTCCCCCAAACGCTCCCCACCGCAGAGAAGTTTTGCCCCCTCCTTCTGGCCAAGCCGGATATAGCTCAGGATTCGTTCGAATTGCTCCTTGTCCACCTGGGGCCCCTGCTGAGTGTCCAGCTCAAAGGGGTTCCCGACTCTTCTCTGCTTAGCCTTCTCCACAGTTCTCTCGAGAAACTCATCGTAGATGGATTCTTCGACGAAGGTCCGGGAGCCTGCACAGCAGCACTGGCCCATGTTGAAGAATAGGGCTTCGTGGCACTGCTCCACAGCATGGCCCAGGTCAGCGTCGGCCAACACGATGCTGGGGCTCTTCCCGCCCAGCTCCAGGGTGACTCTCTTCAGGTTGGAATCGCCAGCCGCCTTCTGGATCAGGTGGCCCACCTCAGTGGAGCCGGTGAAGGCAACTTTGTCAATATCCATGTGCTGGGCGATGGCCGCTCCTGCCGTCGGGCCATAGCCAGTGATGATGTTCACCACCCCAGGGGGAAAGCCCGCCTCTTTAATGAGGGAGGCCAAGTACAGGGCAGAAAGGGGGGTCTGCTCTGCCACCTTCATGACCACAGTGTTGCCTGTGGCAAGCGCTGGGGCGAGCTTCCAGCCCTGCATGACCAAGGGGAAGTTCCATGGGATTATCTGGCCACAGACACCAACAGGCTCGTGCCGGGTGAAGCAGAAATGCTCGCCATCCATAGGGATGGTCTTGCCGTGCCACTTGTCGGCCCAGCCGGCAAAGTACCGGTATACTTTGATGACCTCATCCAGGTCCAAGACATAAGACTCCTGGAAAGGCTTCCCGTTGTCCAAGGTCTCCAGTGAGGCCAGGTAGACACGATCCCGCTCCACAAGGTCAGCCAGGCGGTTCAGCAGCCGGCCCCGCTCTGAAGCATCCATCCGGCGCCACGGAGACCCCAGGCGGAAGGCCTCACGGGCTGCTTTCACAGCCCGATCCACATCAGCCCGGTCCCCTTCAGCCACGTGGCCAATGACCTCTCCCGTGGTGGGGTTCACTGTTGGGAAGGTCTTCTTGCTGGCTGCATCTTGCCACTCATTGTTGATGAACAGCTGGTTGTAGCGGATGTCTGGATTCAGGACGGGGCTGGGGAGGGCGGCTGCCGAAGAGTATGGGGCAGTCCTGCCATAGAGGCAGAGCAGTCGGGGCACAGGCACCAGGAAGCGCAGCATGCTCACGACTCTGGAGGGGGACAGGGGGAACCAGAGTGAACGGGTGACAGGGGACAAAGTGGTCCCCCAAAGGCCCACCAGCTAAGATGTTCCAAGATGCTAGCATAAAGGGGTGTCACTTCTAAAAACATGGATTGTAAGGGGTACAAAGGCCCTAAAGAACTCTGGCCCATCTCCTTCATGTCCCATCTTTCCCCCAGCTCACTCCCTCACCTCTTCTGGGTCTTGGGTCAAATGTCACCTGCTCAGCAAGGCCTCCCCTGACTGCCCTTTGTAAAATTTACAAAAGTGCAACTTTTCTCACCTCCAGCACTCTGTCCCCTACCCTGTGCCTTATTTCTCCCCATCTGACACACCAGATAGTATATTTACACAGTCACATGTTTATTGTCTGCCTCTCCCCAATAAAACATCAGCTCTGAGAGAGCCGACATTTTTTTCCCCTGCTTTGCTGTGTCCCTGATACCTCGAAGAATGCCTGCTACAGAGCAGCTGCCCAACAGCTAGTTATTCAGTGATATACATCAAAATTTCCACAAAGACTGTTCACGATTTGACCTAATAATGGGTAGAAACCAAGGGACTGACAGACAGAGTTACCTCTGAAACAGGGGCTTGCTTCACTTTACCTCTGTGCCTCAGTTTCCTCTTATGTGAAAGGCCTCACGGGGCTACACTGAACAGAGCTGTGCACATAAAAAGCATGGTAAGCCTCCACCCCAGTATATCAGAGCTGGCCTCAGACACTGGCCCAGCCGGACCCAGGGCAAAGGTCTCAATTTCCCAGGAGTGCAGCAAGTCTGGTAGCAGCTGGGAAGAAGGGCCTGCTTATTCTTGCCTACAACTCTGAAAACAGGGCAGACTTTATTAAAACAACTAAAGGGGCACTTGGGTGGCTCCATCGGTTAAGCATCGACTCTTGATTTCGGTTCAGGCCATGATCTCACAGTTCGTGAGTTTGAGCCCCTCATGGGGCTCTGCACTGACAGCACGGAGCCTGCTTGGGATCCCTCTCTGCCCCTCCCCTCTTCCAGCTTGCTCTCACTCTCTCTCTCTCTCAAAATAAATAAATAAATGTAAAAAAACCACTTTTTAAACCAACTATAAAATTAAGACAGTATATAAAATTTATTCAATGAAATTTAAATGGGGTATAAAACTTACAGATTCATTGAAACAGTTACTCTTTAGCCAGGACATCAATCCCTTCACCTTCTCTGTTTGAGTCTTGACCCACCCAGTAGCCAAAAGGAATTGCACCTGCCTTCTCCACCCCCACTCCCCATCCCTGTATGGCTCACCCTCTGCCACTGGGAATCCTGGAAAGCAAAGCCCCAGCCAGGTCCCCCAGCTTCATATAAATCAGAGCCCTCCCTTGGAGGGTGGTTGAGCCAGCAGACCTATAAGGGATACACTCAGGTTCCAACCTGTTCAGAGCTCTGTGCCGTGTTGAGACACAAGAAACGTTGGGTCCAACAGACTTGGGTCTGAGGAGGGAGGGATCCCAGGGGAGGGGTAACAACCCAGGGGTGGGGGAGTGGAGGGGCTAACCAGGTGAGAGAGATAGTCATAGGCCAAGGCTGGCAAGTCTTTCATGCTAAGCCAAGGCTGTTCCTTCTCTAGGGGCTTAAATAAATAGGGTCTGTGCTTAAAGCTTCCACTTGCATATAGTAAGATCACTGCTCACAGCACAGCACACTTTACAGTTTGCAAGTCATTTTCTTAGCAGTAAGTCACTGAGACTCCCAGCAACCCCCGGGGTGATCTGGGCAGATGATGACCCCCCTTCTGGAAGACGGCTGGGGATCAGAGAGGCTAAGGAACTCACCAAGGGCACACAGCAAGTAAGAGTAGGAGTCTCAGCCAGGATTCCCATAGTCTCAGCTTTGTGTTTCCTCTGACTGTGGGCAATTTCTTACAGTTCCTGGTATTAGTGCCCACTGTGCCAAGGGCCGGCCGCCCTTCTGGATCACCCAGCACGTGGCACCAACTTCACCTTCTGCGGGCAGGGGGGCGCGGGTCACAGCCTCCTGGCTCCGGTCAGGGGCTCTAGGCTGGAGTGCGCTGGATGGGCGTGAGCTATGATTTCTAGCTAAGGCGGGCAAGGTTTGCTAGGATCTAAGTCCTCCGGGCCCCAATAGGAATCACTCCGTGCCCCGGGTGCAGGCACAAGCTTGGAAGCTGCAGCCTGCCCTCGGGATCGAGGGAGAAGGGCGCTAATTACCTGCGGCAGGCTCGGGTCCAGGTGCAGCTTCAAGCTCTTCCAGGTCTAGCCCAGCCTCCCGCCGCTAGCCCAACGCCGGTCCCGCTTCTGCGCAGCGGCTCGGCCTCTACCCCAAGCCGCGAGGCTCCGCCTGCGTCCCAGGGAGCGCCTATCTGCGGCCCGGGGCCAAGGCCGCTCCTCCCTCTAGGCGTGGGCGGGTCGGGGCTGGAAAGGCCGTGGATAGGGGAGGGCAGCACTCCCCACTTCCCGGGTAACCCAGCCACCGCCTTCCCCACCCCCCGAGTCTCACGGCAAGCAAGAACGCCCTCGTCGCTTAGCGGCTCAATGGTGCGGTCCTAAAGCGCTCCTTTAGAAGCGGAAACAAAGACCCAGAATGGGGCAGGCCTTTCCCAAATCACAGTGATCACTCCGGTTACATTTTGCATATTCTCCCGCAAGGTGCACCTAGTTAGGTCCTCATCCTGGAGCCTCTGCTTAACCTCTTCTGTGCCTCCCTTGTCTTCCACCTTCGCCGCTCTTCTTCCCTGTACCTTTAAGATTTTATTTGGGTGCACTTTAAAAATGCATCTTTTTTTGTTTGTTTTTTGCCCTAGGACAAAAAGAATATAGGCACAATGTAGAAAAGCTTGGAAAACACAGAAAAGGATGAAAGAATTTTTAAAATACCTTCAATGCAGTTTTTCTATCAATTTCTGAGAAAAATGTTAAAATCTGTGACGATTGTGGATCTATTTCTTCTTTTAATTCCATCAGTCTCTGCTTCATATATTAGGTACATATATATTTATGATTATTTTGACTTATGTATTGAGCTTACATCATTATGAAGTTCTAGTTTTGATCTCTAGGAAAAAAAAATACCTTCAATCCTTTCACCCAGAAGTTGCCATTTATCTTGTCCATATTTTTTCCTCCGTATTTTTCAAAAATCCACTTAATAAAAAGGAAATCTTATGGTGACCTCTATTTTGCTGCCTGCTTTTTTCTCTTTTTCTTTCTTTTCTTTTTTTTTTTCACTTAGTGATTTATTATGAACCTTTTCCATGTCACATTAATTAAAAAGCAACATCACCCTGTCCAAAGTGGGCACCTAATTCCATGGTAGGGTAGACTGCTGATGGACACTTAGATTGTGTCCATTTTGTTGTTGTCTTAAAGCGTGCTAAGCACACATCTCTGACTCGCTCCACCTCCACTGTGCCTTCCTTCTGGTTGGAGAGAGTGGGAAGCTACAAGCTCTTGTAGCCTTGTTTGCAGCTAGAGTTCTGGAGTGAACTGGCTGCTTCCAAATAGCAGTACCCCTGCCAGCTGTGGAAGGTGGAGGTTATTTTCCTGCCCCTTTGGAGGCAGGAGATTGTGAAGGCAGGTTGTGAAGATTCTGCATTGGTGTTCCTCCTGGGTATGGGGTGGGGGCTGTGGCTGTGGCTTCTAGACCCCTACTACCTGCTCTTTGAATCAGGGCTGCAGGGGTGTGTCTGGACCTAATAGCACCTGAGGTGGCCTCAGACAGTAAAGAGACTGGTGAGCCATGTCTTTCTTTGTTCTGGGAATCTGTCCTGAAGGACTAGTTCTCCCTGCTTTTCCCTCCAGCCCTTCCAACAATTCTATCAGCACCTGATTCTCCATATTAAATCCCTACCTCTGCACATATTTAGCGCTCACATTTTCCTGTTCGACCCTGACTGATTCATATAATTTTTTCTTAAGCTACATCTCTATGGAATCTTCTGTTACCATGTCATTCTTAGGATGTTTACAGCCCTTGCTGCAAAATGTAGTTCTTCACTAAAGCAGTGAATCTTGTGTCTTGCCACAGCTCTGTTCATGTCCTGCTTTGGTTCTCCCCGGAAGTGTGGAGCCCCTGCCAAAGCCCCTTCTGCTCTCCCACAGCACATGGCCAACCTAGCACGTCTTGGGTGCTTGGCACTCCATGATGGGCTGATTCAATGATTATTTGGTCAGTTAACAGCCTCATTGGTAGAGGTAGTGAGTCCATAACAAAGGGAGTATCAGTTTTCATGACAGTTTGGAAAGCTGTGGCCAGAGGCCAGCTGGCAGATAGGAAGTGGCCCCACAAAGACAGGTTGAAGTCTGTGTCCTGTGAGGAACAGCTAAAAAACTGGGGTATCCACCCCTTGGAACTCACAGGACAAGTTTTTGCCCTCCAAATTTCCAAAGGACACAAGCAGACATCTGCAGGGTCCTAGAAGGCAGAGCCAGATCAGTGAGGGGAAGTTACAGGGGGCAGAGGAAGTACTTTCTCACAAACCAGTGCTGGCTAAGGAGGGATAGGAGGGTCTGCTTTGAAAGCCAGTGAGCCCCCCCGCCCCATCACTGGAGGAGTACAAGGAGGGACAGACAACCATTTGGCAAAATCCTGTGGAGAGGAGTACCAAATAAGGACTAAATAAGACAAGTGGCTTCCAAACTTAGCTGTGCATCAGAATTGCCTGAAAAGCGTCAAAAACAAAACAAAACAAAACACCACAATCTCCTGGATCTTACCTTCAGAGATTCTAAATTATTAGATGTTGACTGAGACCTAGGAATTTTTTTTTTTTAAGTTCTCCATATGCTCCTGATATGCAACTCTATCTGGGAAGCACCGATCTAAGTGGTCTTTGGGGATTCTACAACTCCACCATGAATGGTTTTCAGAAAGGGACTAATCCAGTGAATGCTTTGTTTGTATCTAGATTCCATTCAGCTCACCCCCCCACCTTGACATTTCATAAGCTGAGGCTTTCACCAGAACTCACAAAAGTAGTCCTGTTGCAAGTTATTTGTAAATGCAGCCAAAAAATTAAAAAATAAAAACCTTCCACAATGTCTGACATTTACAGTTTGGAGAAAAGGATAAATGTGTCATGGCTCAGGGTAAAGTGCATAAATTATTTTTGCAGAGAGTTGACTATTGTTCAAGAATGTTTTGGATTCAGCTTTTTAATTGGCAAAAAGATCTAGGCCTCTATAACGGATGTTGGGCCTGGAGCCACTGTGAGTGTTTGTACTAAAAGGATTGAAGGAGAAATAGTGAGATAACACAAGCCACAGCCAGGTCATTGTCAGCAAGGAATGTCACTCAGGGATGTGTTTACACTGGCCTGGTGGGGGAAGAGAAGCTATTTCTATCCTTTGGTGTTTTGGACCCTTATATGTCTAGGAAGTTACTAGAGAAGATTCCTGGCTCTGAGACAGTGAACAGATCAGATAGATTCTAAACAAAAGGACATGCGAGCTGCACTGGGCATTTATTCTGCACCGAGCATAACAGGTGTCTCCATTCTCTTCATTTGAACTGGAGATGGAAGACTGGGTCAAGACAGTGAGGGAGTTGCAGGGAATGAAAATTTAAAAATAAAAATGCATGTAAAAGCAAACCAAAATAGGGGCGCCTGGGTGGCTCAGTCGGTTAAGTGGCCGACGTCGGCTCAGGTCATGATCTCACGGTCCGTGAGTTCGAGCCCCGCGTCGGGTTCTGTGCTGACGGCTCAGAGCCTGGAGCCTGTTTCGGATTCTGTGTCTCCCTCTCTCTGACCCTCCCCCATTCATGCTCTGTCTCTCTCTGTCTCAAAAATAAACAAAAACGTTAAAAAAATTAAAAAAAAAAAGCAAACCAAAATATACCCTTCCCCCTCTCTTTTCCCCTGAGTAAATCTCTACACTCTGTGAAGTTTACTCTGTGTGAACATGACCGAAGTCTCAATGTTGTCAAACCAAACGTGCCCTGAGTATTGACCATAAACTCTGTTTCCCTTCCACCTGCCTGACTTCCTTCCTCTTTCCCTCCCTCTGCACCTCAGTTTATAGTTGAGCAAACTGAGACCCAGAAAGGGAAAGGGACTTGCCCAAGGACACACAGGAGATGCATGGCCTGAGTTCGCACTAAATCCCGGCTCTCACACAAGCACACAAATAACACTGACAGGGAAGCAAAGCACGAGGCAGCGCATGGCACCTGCAGTTAAGGGTCTTGAGGGAGAGAGATTATCCCGGATGAGATGGGTGGGTGCAATGTCATCACAAGGGTCCTTATCAGTGGGGTAGGGGAATGTCAACAACACCACAGGAGATGTGATGACAGAGGCAGAGGAAGGAGTCAGGCAGCCATAGCCAAAGAACACAAGTAGCTGGAAAAGGCAAGGGAACAATTTTCCCCCAGTGTCTCCAGAAGGAACACAGCTCTGCCGACACCTCAATTTTAGCCCAGTGACACCCATTTCTGACTTCTGAGCTCCCAGAACTGTAAGATAGTTAAGTTTCTGTTGTTTTAAGACACGAGGTTTGTGAGGGAAACGAATATGTTGACTCACTCATTTATAGCCCTTGTAGGCATTTGAGTTCATGGCCTCTGACCGGAGCACGAGCAGGCCTGGTGGTCAACATCTTCCACTATGCAGATGCCATAATTATGAGCAAGGGACATTGTTTCTTTCGTTCACCCAGCATTCCTTTGTTCCAAAAAGGGACCCTCTCCTGCCTCCACCCCCATCATGTTTTGGAGTCAGAACCGCCCATCAATGCATTCTCCGTATTCTGGGGACCTTGCTAATCCTGTTAACTATAAATGCCTTATATTTTGCATTTCTAACAAGTTGCCTGGTGATACCAATGCTGCTAGTGCCAAGACCGGGCTTCAAATAGAGGGTGGAAGGTGAGATCTGAAGGACAAGCAGGGGCAGAATAAATGAAGAGGCAGGTGAAAGGGACAGGTTTATGCACAGGCCTTGAGATGGGAGGGGTCAAGTGCACTTAAGGAACTGGGAGAAGACAAGCAGGAGGAGGGAAGGAGTAAATAGCTCTAGAAGAGGCTGGAGGTGTGGGCAGGGGCCAGACCCCACAGGGTTCTGGAGGCCCAGGTAAGAACTCTAATCTCTGGGCCAGGCACTGTGGATAAATCTAACGTGGTCCCACCCTGGAGGAGCTCAGAGGACAGTAGGAGGAGCCTGACCCAACAACACTAATGCAATACACTACCACCTGCCTCCAGCAGAGAGTAGCACCTAGCTCTGTGAAAGCAGAAGAGGGAGCCCTGAGATCCCCCTGCCTGGGACTTCTCGGGAGATGACTTCTGAGCTGAGCCCCATGCCAGTTAGAACTAGTTCAGACACGTATCATCAAACAAGTGGTTCTCAACCTGTGGCTGCGTGGTAGCATCACGGACAGCTTTTTACAACACCGATGCCTGAGCAACACTTCTGATTCCCAGTCAGAATCCCTTGGTGTGGTACCGGGTTGTCTGATTTTCATTGTTGCTTTGGTCTGTTTTGTTTTTAAGCTCCTCTAGTGATTCCGATATGAAGTTACATTTGTGAACTCCTGATGTAAGAGAAAACCCAAAATAAAAGTGGCTTTGGGGCACCTGAGTGGTTTAGTCGGTTAAGTGTCTGACTCTTGATTTCAACTCAGGTCATAATCTCATGGTTCGTAGGGTTGAGACCTGCATCAGGCTCTGAGCTGACAGCGTGGAGCCTGCTTGGGATTCTCTCTCTCTCTCTCTCTCTCTCTCTGCCCCTCCCCTGCTCTCCCTTTCTCTCTCTCAAAATAAATAAATAAACTTAAGGGGCACCTGGGTGGCTCAGTCGGTTAAGCGTCCGACTTCGGCTCAGGTCACAATCTCACAGTTCGTGAGTTTGAGCCCCGTGTCGGGCTCTGGGCTGACAGCTCAGAGCCTGGAGCCTGCTTCACATTCTGTGTCTCCCTCTCTCTCTGCCCCTTCCCTGCTCATGCTGTGTCTCTGTCTCAAAAATAAATAAACGTTAAAAAAAATTAAAAAAAATAAATAAATAAACTTAAAATAAAGTGCAGAGATAGGGTGTCCATGGTGGAGTGGAGCTTGGCTTTGTCTTCATTTCTAGGGCAGAGAATTCTATTAGAGTTTGGAGGAAGAAGGAGGCGAGTAGACACGATCCAGTTTGCAATTTGAGAAGATGATTCTGGTTGTAGTGTGTGCCTCCTCCAGTTTCCTAGGGGGAGAGATGATTCCAAGTTATGTTACCCCAAACAGCAGGTGTTGATAACTCCTTAAGCTAGCTGCTAGTGGACACAGGGGGGTCATTATACTCTATTTCTGTGTAGACTTAAACTGGTTCATAATAAAAAGTTAAAAAAAAAAGTACCAAAAGATTATGTTACCAAGTCAACAGAAGGTGTTCTCCTGGTTCAAAGGCTCTGTAATATATCTGTCCCTATGTGACCCTCATAATTGGGCTCAGTGGGTCCATATCTTTATTTCAATGCACAATTACGGGACAGCAATCACAGGATGGGGCATGAGTGGCACAAAGGGCATGGGTCTGAGTGTCAGAGCTTGCGCCCCAGTCTCTGCTCCAGCCTCTGTGTGACCTTGAGCAACTTCTTTCTCTTGGCCTCAGTTTTCCCCGTTGTTGAAGGAGGAACCATGAGATACACGAAATGGCCATTACAGGATCAGGCCCCCAGAAAGTTACAATAAGGCTGTTAAATAACGTTCATTGTTAGCAGAGTCCTTGGACCACAAACTTTGGCCCCGCACACGTTATTTGTGCAACTGTCAGTTGCCTTTCCCGTTCTGTTATCATTACTGGTTATGGGCAATGATGAGGCAATGACTGAAGTACAAAGTCTTGGCAGAGGCCAAGTGTATCTTTACACATGTGCTGACTGAGAAAGCCTGAGATACTGCCCCACCGTTTGACACTTGGTGCGGATTTGCCGATGAATGCACGAGGGCCGCTTAGATCCAGGAATATCTGACTACAGCAGGGGAGCAGGGATGAGCCTCTGCTCAGGATGACCTTGCCTTTCACTTCTGTCTCCAGTCATCAGTTCTTCCTGCTTCTAAGACTATTTCCACACTAATAAGCATCTGCCTTCCATCCTTCCTCCCTTCACCCAGCTCCTATTATGGATGACCCTGTTGCAGAGGCCCTGGTGTGCACAGATGAACCAGGCACTATCCCTGTCTTGAGGCCTCAGACTGGGGAGGCAGACAGACATGGACACTGGTGTGTTTCTCTCACACAGTATGAGGAAGTTCCATGGTGCCAACACAGCAAAAAGAAATGAAATGGAACACCATAAATCCTGTGAAGGACCTGGGAGTCTTCTTGGAGGAAATAATACCTGATCTGAATACTGAAAGCTGAAAAGGGCCAGGGGAGAGATGGCATTTCTGGAGAATAGAGTTGCATGTGCAAAAGACCAGAAATGAGAGGTGCCTGGGTGGCATGGGGAGCTATGAGTAGCTTCTGCTGGCTGGCGCCTGGGCTGTGATGGGTAAAGTGGGGTACAGTGAGAGAGCCAAGGCTGGAGTGGTAAGGGGGACATATCATGAAGGGCCTTAAGTGCCATGCTAAGGAGTTTCAATGTCATCCTGAGCAGTCACAGAAGGGCCTTAAAGCAGGAGGGTGACTTGGTTAGATGAGAACCATTCAATTTCATCAGATCCCATGGCAGTGAGTAAGGATTAGGTTTAACTCTGAGAAACAGAGACTCTAATACCAGTGGCTTACACAAAATGGGAGTTGATTTCTCTAAATAAGTAAAATAAGCCTGGAAGTGAGCAGTGCAGGGGGGTGACAAATGATCCTCAAGGACACACATCCCTTCCAATTCACCATTTGGTCATCCTTAGCAGCAAGCATTATCTTTGTGGTTCAAAATAGCAGCTTCCACATCCATATTTCAGGTGGCATGATGGAGGGAGGGATGTGGACAAAAAGGCAAATCATGTGTGTCCGCTGCTTTTGAAGCAGGGACCCCAAAGCTACCCCAAACCGTTCCTCTTGCGTCCCATTGGCCAGAACGTAGTCACATGGTACAACCAGGTAGGCTGGGAAATGTAGTTTTTATATTAGGTGGTCATTTGGGGAGATTCCATTTCTGTGATTCTATGGGAAGACAGACACTGGAGAATAACTGAGGCTCTGCCACAGACCCTCCTAACTCTGTGAAGACAAGTGTTATCAGCTTCGGTTGACAGATAAGGACCCTGAATCAGTGCACCTGAATTGCAAAGCTTGACTTTGAATGCTGCCCTCTTAAGCACTAGGCAAGCTACTGGAGGTGACTGACCTGGGTTGAACCTCCCCTCTCTGGTTCCAAAGATCCTGCCATGACTGCCTCAGTGGGTCATCTGGGAGGAGAAGCTCCCCACCTGAGAGGATTCCCATGATGGCTGATCCAGCCCCTGGCCTTACAGAATCAGGGACAGAGCAGGGAGCAAGGGGCGCCCTTGGAGCTTCTGCCCTAATGTTGCCATTGCACAGATGGGGAGACTGAAGCCCAGAGAGGCAAAAGGACTTCTCCAGATCCTTCAGGGAGTCCATGGAGGTTGGAGGGGAGAGGGGCTTGGACTACCACCTGTAACAAGAACCCACACATGTCACAGTCTTATTTATTATTCACCTGGTATCTAGAGTGGTTTTTAAACAACCTTTTCAGATAGGCTGCATCCTGGTTAAGGTGGCAGCTGCAGGTTGATGAAATTGCCCCAGGGTTTGAATAAGAAGGGTGTTTCCCATAGCACATCCATTCATAAGGACTATGGACCATGGGACATTCCTTCCCCAGGACAGAATAATGTGTCTGCAGTGATGGGCAGGATGGAATCACAGAGGAGAGAGGACATGAGATGTAGTGGGTAGAGCCCCAGGCTGGGGGCCAGAGGCCTGGATCCCAGGCTGCCTGCCTCATTGTGTGCCCTCTGGGCCTCGTTGTCCATACAGTGAGGGGACTGGGCTAGATCACACACCCAAATGAAATCTCACACAGAAGGCCAGTGTCAATCCATGTGAAAAGGAGCTGTTTGCTGGACACCCCCACCCTCCAGGATCCCCGAGGCAGCTCTAGGGGTCTCTGTGGCCCAGTTGTCTTTCCCAGCTTTGCGTCTGGGCTGAGGTGTCTAGGAATGTGCACGAGAAGGGGCATGAAGTGACTCAGGGACAGGAACCAGGGAGTGTGGCCCCCGCCTGGTCTGGTGAGAGTCCTTCACAGGGTCTGGAGGGCAGCTGGCCAGGTCTGTCCTCCCAGGGCCAACTTTTTGGACCAAATGACCTCCTAGAAAGGAGGGTGGATGGACAGATCAGGGGTCCCTCGCTGGGCAATGGCTTCCCAGCACTCTGAGTTTGTCCACAAGTTGGACCCCACTCTGGTGTGTAAAGGCGGGTAGAGGCTCCTCAGAGAGACAGTATCAAGACTGAAGAGTGCTGAGCCAATGGAGGAGCCTAGGCGTGCTATTCAAGGCCCTGAATGCCAGAAAGTCGCACTGACGAGTGAACATAGAGCCTGCTGTAATTCTTCTATGCCTGGTCCTTGTGTTCCCCTCGCTGGGCCAGGCATGTCTCCTTTGGATGCTGAGTCATGAGAAGGTTTTGGGCGTCCTCGGGCAACAGCTAGGAGGCCAGAGTAGACACAGGTGGGCACCTGAGGGCTCAGACATTGGCTGCTTACAAACTGGTAGGTGATCATTTCATATTCAAGCACGTATATGGCAGTACTAACGCTTTTCAACTGAAAATGAGTCCTGCACTGTCATTTAGGACTTGAGCCAAAGGGGTTTATCACCGTGATGAGACAAATATGAACTAAGAGCATCGTTACCCTGATTGTACAGGACAGGAGACTGAATTCTGAGCAGGGACAGCAACTTGCCCTAGGCCAGGCAGAGAGACCCTGGCAGGGCAGGGCATGGTGAAATAGACCTGAAGTCTCTGCCTCACACCCTGAAGCCACTACATTGGTGGCCTTGGAAGTACAATTACTGCCTGCTGGGGACAGATCCATGCCTTTAATAGGCGTGTTTATTTAAAGGGCTTCCCAACTCTCAACACCCAGAAGGAAAGAAGAGAAGATTCTATCTTGTTTTCAAACAAAAAGAAAACCAAAGAGGAAGGGTAATGAGGGGGCAGAATCATCCTCCAGTTCATGAGGCCTGAATCTCAGATTGTATTCCACCAAAGCCATCTCTTTTGCTGGGGACAAAGGAGCTGGTGTACTGAGTGGGGTTGTTTGTTCACCGAGCCACGTTTGCAAATTTGTTTAATCATTCTCTTCTAGTGTGTGTCACCATTTCTCTGCTTCACAGAGCAGCAAGGTGTGGCTAAGAGCGCCCTCCTGCCCTAGATGTATGGACTTCAGGCCCCACCCAACCTGGGTGTGCCACTGCTCGTGGCCTTGATTCCAGCTCCCAGGGCTTGTTGCTTTGAGTTCCATTCCAAAGCTCTCTTGGGCTAGGAAACTGTTTCTGCCTCCATCTGAAGAGCACTGAGGAGCACAGAAGAGGAAAAGCGATTATTTTTGAAAACTCAAGGTCACCCCTTCAGGGAGCCCTCGAGTCCATAGTGAACCAAACTCCTGGTCTTAAAACTTGAAGGATTTAAAAAATTCTGGTCTGTTGGTCAGGCTCTTCCCTTCCTGAATATGTGTAAATGGGTAATTGCTTGCAACCTTAAGGTATGCTGGAGCAAGACACTCACCTAGGTGACACTGAACCAGGTGCTTACCCTCTGCTTTGAGAGGCACAGGAATCCCATGAAGCTGGAGAGATGTCTGATTAGACCCTGTCTTGTGTCTCCCTGGAGTTTCAAATGCTTGATTTAAGTGTACCTGAAAATGTCACCATGTTAGTGATCTACTGAACCTTCCTATTTACCCTGAACATTTTAAAAGTGGATAGAGTAGGGGGCACTGAAAGATGACTTCTCTGCCTGGATTGCAGTATAATACTCATTAATAGTCCTTGAGGGCTTACTCTGTGCTGAGCACTTTACATGGACTACTTCGCTCAAGCTTTATCACACCCATGTGATAGATAGGTGACCAAACTCTGATTTCTATCTCCAAGGAGGAACAGATTTAGAGACATGCTGATCAGCCTGGCTGCACATCAGAATCACCAGGGAGCTTAATAAAAACACTGATGCCCAAGCCCCCTCCCCCAGACCACCTGAATCACCAGAGTCTTCAGGGATGGGACCTGGCCATGGATATGATTTGAAGTATTCTGGGTGATTCTAATGTGTAGTCAGGGCCGAGAAGTTGGAGTTGTATAACCTGCTCAAGGTCATCCAGCTAATGAATGGTGGATTCAACCCAGCATGTCTAATTCACCAGGCCTCACTTGAACATGCTGGAAATCAGTGTCTTTTGTCACCCTCCCAAAGGAACTAGGTAGGGCTTAGGTGTGAAGTTCCTTCTCCCCTTAACAAAGGCATGTGTGAGCCAGAAACCTCTAGCACTTGCAGCTCTGGAACCAGAGGTGTTTATTTCCTGCTCTGCATTTTCCTGATTGTACCACATGGATGTGACACAGTGTATTTGTATGCTATTGCCCCAGTACAAATGACCACAAACATATGGTTTGAACTCATGCATGCTTATTCTCTTACAGATCTGGAAGTCAGAAGTCCAAAGTCAGTTTCAGTGTGTCAGGGCCGGCACAACTCCCTCTGTTCTCCCTCTAAGGGAGAATCTACTTTCAGTTTCTGAAACTGTGTTTCTTGCATTCCTTATCTCATGGCCCCTTCCTCCATCTCCAAAGCCAAAGCCAGTAGCATGGTATCTGCGTCTCTTCAATAAGGACCCTTGTGATGGCATTTAGGGTGTAACTGGATAATCCAAAAAGTCTCCCCATTTTAGGATCTTTAACTTCATCACATCTGCAAAGACCCTTGTCCATCTTTCAGTCAGCCCCAGGGGCATGGTGTCCTCCCCCCATGGTTAATCAGCCCATTGCTTGAGAAAGAATGAAATCTGGCCATCTGCAGCAACATGGATGGAACCGGAGGGTATTATGCTAAGTGAAATAAGTCAGTCAAAGAAAGACAGAAGCCATATGTTTTCACTCATATGTGGATCTTGAGAAACTTAACAGAAGACCATGGGGAGGGAAAGGGGAAAAAAGTTACAAACAGAGAGGGAGGGAGGCAAACCGTAAGAGACTCTTAAATACAGAGAAAAAACTGAGGGTTTATGGGGGGTGAGGGAAAGGGGAAAAAAGTTACAAACAGAGAGGGAGGGAGGCAAACCATAAGAGACTCTTAAATACAGAGAACAAACTGAGGGTTTATGGGGGGTGAGGGAAAGGGGAAAGTGGGTGATGGGCATTGAGGAGGGCACTTGTTGGGATGAGCACTGGGTGTTGTATGGAAGCCAATTTGACAATAAATTATATTTTAAAAAATCAGCCCATTGCTACAGTAGTCACTCTAGTGGCTTTACTTAAGTGAAATGGAAAGAATCTATTATAAGGGAAAGAGGTGGGTTGAAAAGCAGGAAAAAACAAAGCATCCTGCTGACAATAAAAAGGCAGAAAGGGGGCCCATCAAAGTCTCTCACAAACAACTGTGGCAACATCTCATATTATCTGGGACCTTGAGAGAAAACATACACAAGCTCCAGAGTTGGGTCTTGCTAAGCCTAATGAAGGTGCTGCCTCAGGGAAAGCAGTTTACTCCTGTGAAGGAAGGCTCAGAAAAGCCCAGTGTGTTGGCAAGTGCCCTTCTGCTAACAGAGGAACTTCAGGGGTGGATTGCCCCCCATCCCTAGAGACCAGGGGTTAGGCTAACGTTGCCCTCTAGAGTGTATGATAGGGGGTGACCAGAGGCCCTATGTTGAACGAATCATTTTTGGTCTCTCACTAACAAACAGACTATATGAGCTCTAACAGACACTGGAGATGAATGCACACTTATCTATAGAAACCTCTTGAGATTTTGGAGAGAAATAAAGGCTATTAATGGCAAATTTCAGGCAAAGACCCTTTTCCATCTAAGGTAATCCTTATCGGTTTCAGGGGTTAGGACCTGAGTCTCTCTGGGAACCATTACTCAGTTTACTACAAACAGGAAACAGGGAGATACCCTCATTCGTACTTCCATTCAGGTTCAAGGGAGCCATCGGTGATCTGGCTGAAGGCAACTGGAGTAGAATCGTGTTGGTGGATATTAGTGTGGTCCAAGTGAAAATTCGGTTAAGAAAAAAAAAATGCTAAAGCTAGCATCCAAGATAGCCTCCAAGGACCCCTGACTTCTGGCACTCACACCCTGACTGCATTGTGCAGACTCCTCCCACACTGCCCTTGGAGGGTTGGTCTACGTGACCAATAGTGTATGATAGAAGTTGACGGTGGTATGTTACATCCAAGATTAGATCATGAAAGACTGAGGCCTCCATCTTGGGCTTTTTCTTTCTGATCTCTCACTCTGAGGAAGCAAGCTGCCATGTGAGTTTGGAGACACCCACCTCAGAGGAACTGTGGCCTCCTTTCAGGTGGCCAACAACCCATAAGTGCACTTGGAAGTGGACCCACCAGGCAGGTCATCAGGGAGCTGCCCATGGCTTACTCACAACCCCACGAAAGACCTGGAGCCAGAACCAGCCAGCTAAACCATTCTTAGATTCCTGCCCCTCAGAAAGCTGCCCCTCAGTGCTAAGGTTGGGGACAATCTGTTTTGCAGCAATAGATAACAACTACAGCGACTGTTCTGTCTCTGTTCCAGTACTGGTAACTTTTAATTTCTCCAATGGGGCATTTTGCAAACTTTCAGGTAACCTGAAGCACTTTTGTCCATTTTCCAGGAGTGTGCAGTAATTGAATTTTCTATTTTGGAAATGTTCAGCCATTGATCTCTGTGTTCTCATGTTTTAATATGAAAAAAGGCAAAGAGAAGATGACTTAGAATGATCTAATATCCAAAAATGGAGATTGGCTGGGACAAGGCACACGGTTCATCACTGGAGTTCCCTGACACAGGCTGTGGGAAGTGGCTGGGACCTCCTTTATCAGGACCAACCATTATATCCCAGGGGGCCCATGGCCCCTTTCAAAACCACCGTCTCGTTCTTAAAACCTCCATCTTCCCCTCTACCCGCTCCCTCCCCCCTAACCTCCCCTTCCCCTTTCCCTTCACCAGGGAACTTTGGTGAGAAAAACTTCCTGCAGTGTTGGGAATCACCTTTTCCATTCCTGAACTGGGTCTCGCTTTATCTGCTTTCCTAATCTGGCTTCTGGGAATTTCTCTTCCCTACTCTTGACCTTGTTTTTCTCAACCTGCACACTTACTATAGTGAAATGACCCTGACTCTCTTTCCTTAACAACATTTCCATCTGCTCCATGCAAGGGAGCCTCAGCTGAAGGTCAGAATCAGAAGGAAAGCATGGGGTGCCTGGGTGGCCTCTGACTTCGGCTCAGGTCATGATCTCACGGTTCGTGAGTTTGAGCCCCGCGTTGGGCTCTCTGCTGACAGCTCAGAGCCTGGAGGCTGCTTCAGACTCTGTGTCTCCCTCTCTGTCTCTCTCCCCTTCTCTCTCTCAAAAATAAATAAACATTAAAAAAAACTGAGAAAAAAAAGAATCAGAAGGAAAGCAAAGGGATTGGAATAATTTACACCAGGGGATGAATGGCTGATAGCTCCAAAACTATACCCACGCCTATTACTTATATCAGCCTTAAAAACAAAAACAAACAAACAAATGAGTAAGAGTGAATTATCCTGGTGGTGTTTCAGGGGGACTGAAGAAGAACAGGGAACCACTCTGGTAGGTGAGAAAGATACAGAGAATGGAAACCTCCACAGCCTGAGGCCAGGCTTCAGGCTCTGGGATCACAGAGCTGAGGCTGAATCAGCTCTGCCACTGAGGGCTTTGTGGCCTTGGCAAGTTAGCAACCTCTCTGAGCCTCAGTTTCCACATCTGTAAAAGGCTGTCATGACCTCTGCCTCTGACTTGTGAATAAGCTACAAGCAAGTTAAGCACAGGTGAGGTGCCCAGCACCTAGCAGAGAGCCAAGAGGGTGTCCCGGTGCGGGATTTCCTTTCTTCTTTCTCTCTTTCCACAGCTGAATGTGAACCTCCTGCCCGCAGCCCCAGGATCTGGTTGTGTTGGCCTTGAGCAGGGTAGACTGGGGGAAGGGAGCCAGGTCTGCCCTGGCCATCCAGGATGGGAGGATGGTGGGTGACCTCCCTCCCAGAAGCCCCTAGTCCCACATTCGCTGACTGGGTGCAGATGGTGGAAGCTGAGGGTTGGCTGTAGGACAGGCCTGGAAGCAGGCTCCCAGGTGCCAGGTGGGGTGGAGCCGGAAACAGCTTTCCTTCAAGGCAAGTTGGCTCAGCCCATTGCTTTGTTTAGCTTCAAACATTCAGCTTCTCGCTTCTGTTTGAAAACCTGCATCTGATGTGATGGCCTGGCAGCTGGTGAGAAATGTGCGGAGCTGCATCTGTGTGTATCTGACAGCCCAGGCTTCTCTGTGTCTGGGATCTCATTCATTCATTCATTCATTCATCAAATATCCAGTAGGTGCTTACAATCTGTGCTAAATACTGGGATCCAACTGTGAGCAAGACAGACATGGTCCTTGCCATCAGGGTGTAGGTTCATGTAGGGGACGGGCTGTCAAACAAGGCACACAGGTTGGTGTAAAGTTAAGGCCCATAAGTGTTCTCAGGGGCCGGAATATGCTACCATCAAGGTGGGTAATGGGCCTTAACCAAGTAGAAGGGGCTGGTGAATTTAAGTGTTTCTGCTAATCCATTCATCCAACAATTATTTACATCTACTCTGCCCTGGGCATGTATTAATCATCCCTCAATGGAACTGTCAGAACTGTCAACTGTCGCCTTGCCTACCAGGAGCTTCTTGAGGGACATGCAGATATGTGATCATTCTCCTCTGGGCCCTCCATGCTAGACCCAGGCTTGATTATGCAATAGAGACTCAGATTCTGAAACTGGAATGGAAAACCATGCAGAAAAGCAGAGAATCTTTCCTGGCTGAACAGGGATTTGAAGAGGCAGGGTGTGTGTGTGTGTGTGTGTGTGTGTGTGTGTGTGTGTGTCCCAGATTATCACTAGCATTACTGTGAACACCGGGGACCAGACAGACTCAGGTTCTAGCCCCGGTTCTCTTACTCAAGAACTGTGTGACTTCAGGCAAGCCCTCTCCCTCTCTGGTCTTCAGTTTCTCCTACTGTAGAAGAAAGGGATTGGAACAGAGCAATGCCAGGGTCCAAGCCCCAGAACAACATCTGGAACAGAGCAGGAACAACTGTGTCATTTGTCAGAGGAACCAGATGCAGTCAGGGTTGGAGACACGAGTCGTGGTAATGACAAGCAGTCCTAAGTAGTGCCATAGTACTCTCCTTCTCTCTGTTCATAAGCAGGGTTGTTTTGTAAGCTGAGGAACGCAGCATAGTATGTTTATTGTAATTCTCAGATCATTGGGTCTGACAGGTAAATTTCCTTTTAAAGCTGGATGTTAAATGTATTTTAAAATGATCATAGTTCATCAACTTTTTTAAAAGAACAATTATAATACGGTGATAGATTCTGGGATCTATAAAATAGGATTCTAGATCCTAGCTTTGCTTCCAAAGAAGAGAACATGGAAAGGAAAAAATAGTAACTTTCCAGCAGAGACACCTGGCAGACAGCACCTCAACTGAGTGATGAAGGACAACCTCACGAGTGATGTCAGGTGTCACCGAGTATGACGTGATGAGAAGAACATTTCACCTCTGTGGTATCCTTTCCATAAATCTATAACCTCAGTCTAAGTATGAGAGTAACACGAGCCAAGCCCAGAGTAGAGGACACTATCTAGGATATTGAACCAGAACTTCCTGAGACTATTAGGCTCATGAAAAACAAAGGAAGACAGAGGAACTGTCATAGCCCAGCAGGGACCATAGGAGGCATGACAGCTAAGTGTAACATGGTGCCCCGTGTTGGGTCATGTTGCAGAAAGAGGACATTCATGGGAAAACTGGTGAAATCCAAATAAAGTCTGGAGTTTACTTCCTAGTACTGTACCAATGCCAAATTTCCTTGTTTTGACACATGTACCTTGGTAACCTGAGATGTTCGCAATGGGGAAAACTAGACAAGGGATATTTATGAACTCTCTGTACCGTTTACACAATTTATTTTTTCTGTGGAACTAAATTTATTCCTAAATAAAAAGTTTATTTAAAAAAAAAGGAAGTAGAAACATTTTAAGACTAAAATAAAAGCATTTGGCAAAAAAAAAAAAAAAAAAGGAGGAAAGGATGATTAAGAGACAAAATAGTTTCCTTCTTAGAAAATGGCATAGAATAATTTGTTTTGTCCTGGTTGATGGGGTTAAGATTTTTGATAGTTAACGAAATTCCTAAGGAAACTAAACCAAACTATGAGGATTTAGGTAAGGTGCTGCCTTATAACCTCATGCTTCAGCTTGGTGCTAACATCGAGGGCTGCACAAGATATACTAAAAGCACAGGAGGAATCACTAACTCTGGAAGGGTTGCAGAAGACTTCCTGGAGGAGGGGGCATTTTGAAGAGGAGCTGAAAGGGTGTATAGGAGTTACGGAGCTAATGAGAAAGAGTAAGGATAGGAATCTCTATAACTATATTTAATAAACATTTATTGTTTACTTATTAAGTGGCAGCCACTAAGCTAGGCTCTGGGGATGTAGCTGTAAAGAAACCAAGAAGTGTTCTCTGTTCTCATGGTGTTTTGTTTTCTGTTACCTTCCAGAACCTATGTAACTACATAGCTATAATTATGGAGTGGCTGTGGATATTCAGGTGTGTGTATTCTAGAAATATCAACTACAGGTCTGCCCTGTCACCACCCCGACTGCTCAGGGACACCCTCCATGCTAGGCTTCTGCTGTCCAGGCCACCATGTGTTTACCAGACTGGTTTGACAGATAGGTGGTCTGCACAATTGTACAGGACTCTTGGTTTTTTGTGTTGTTTTTTTTTTTTTAATGTTTATTTTTGAGAGACAGAGACAGAGACAGAGACAGAGTGTAAGCAGGGGAGGGGCACAGAGAGAGGGAGACAGAATCTGAAGCAGGCTCCAGGCTCTGAACTGTCAGCACAGAAACCAACGTGGGGCTCGAATTCACAAATTGTGATGTCATGACCTGAGCTGAAGTCAGACGGTCAACCAACCGCCTGAGCCACCCAGGCGCCCCAGGACTCTTAGGTTTTATTTTCTGCTTTCATCATCTTGAAATGCTGAATAACTTTACCTTTGAACTTGAGTTTGGTAGGTGAAGTCTGATGAGACAGTGGAGCACGCAGTGAGCAGAGGAGATATGCTGGTGGCAGGGCTCGGCCCCACGGGGACTGTGGGTGGTGCACAGCAGACAGCCTGGACACTGGGTGTGCATACACGATACACCTGGGGGCAGTTTTGGGTGCTGTGGGACCCCAAGGGGGCAGCCAGGGCTGGGACGTGAGCTCAGATCGATGGCAGTGATGGCAGCAACAGCCAAAGTAGCAGCGCTGGCGACAGCCAAGGCCTCAGGAGAGAGGTGCCTTCAAATCTGAGATATTGGTCCTTTACTTGATTGGTCCTTGCAGTTATGAAGGGGTTACTAAGTGTCAGGTCCTGTGTTTGATAGGAACTCTAGTTATGCCCCGCGAGAGGTGGGAGGAAATGCCAGGTTTTTTCCTTAAGTTTTTTGTCCCCCTAAAAAAATATTATATAGCAAATTTGGAAGAAATAAAAAAGAATGGAAAAAAACTCCAGAGACTCAAAACCTTGACAAATAACTATTACCATTTTGGTCTGATGTTTTCTAGACTTTGCTATGAACATTTTTACAGTGTTTAAATGATATATATAATATACATTTTATCAAGTGAATACACCACATTAATTTTCTTTGACACTTACATGGTTTCCAATTTTTTGATAAGACTTTGCTTTACATCTTTGTACATAATTGTACTTTTCAATAAACTCACTCGGTTAAAAAAAGCATGAAGTTCTTCATGAATTTCAGATTATTTCCTAGCCCAGAATTTCTGTTCTTTGTTGGCTATGGGCTTTTTAGGTGAGTCATTCACTTGTGTGTTTGGTTATTTCAGCACTGACTTATCCCTAGCTTTATAACAATACATTTCATAACTCAAATGAAATGGACAAATCCCTTGGAAGACACAACCACCAAAGCTTCGCTCAGGAAGAAATAGGGCACAAGAATGGCTCTGTATCTGTTAAACAAATTGAATTCATAATTGAAAACCTTCCAACAAAGGAAACTCCAGACTCAGATGGCTTCGCTGGTGAACTCAAATACCAACTTATTTAAGGAAGGAAGAATACCAATTCTACACAAATTCTTACAGAAACTAGAAGAGGAGGAAACACTTCCCAATAATTTTATAAGGCCAACATCTCTCTGTTACCAAAAGCAGACAAAAGATATCCCCCTCCCCTGCTGCAAAAAAAAAAAAAAGAAGAAAAAGAAAAAACCATAGTCCGATATTCCTTATGAATATAAATGCAAACAGCTTCAACAAAATGTTATCAAAGCAAATTCAGCAGAACATACAAAGAATAATTCATAATCACCACATTGGGAAATAACCTAAATGTCTTTCAACTGGTGAATGGGTAAACACACTGTGTTTATCGTACATTCATATGATAGAATTCTGCTTGGCAATTAAAGAAATGAACTATGGATACACACAACATGGATAAATCTCAAATGCATTACAGTTAGTGAGAGAAGATGCACTCAGAAGCCATATACAGTGGGATTCTATTTATATGACTTTCTGGAAAAGACAAAATTATAGGAACAGAAAACAGATCATTAATTGCCAGGATGGGGAGAAAGAGTGACCACAGAAGGACAGCACAGGGGAATTTTGGGGGTGAGAGAATAACTCTGTGTCTTGATTGTGGTGGTGGTTACAGAACCATGTGGGCTTTGTCAAAACTCATGGAATTCTATGCCGAAAAGCATACGTTTTACTCCATGGAAATAATACCTCATTTATAGAAGAAGAAAAAAAAAGCCCCTCTATGCTTCCATTTACCACATTCTGGAAAAGGTAAACTACAGGGACATGAAATAGATCAGTGGTTGCAAGGCTGGGATGGAAGGAGGGATTTGAGTACACAGGGGCATATGTGTACGTTAAAATATCTCTATGCCCTGGTGCCCGTGATTGCTTGGTTCATATGGTAGCAGTCCTTAAAAGGACATGTGTATATATTTTCCTTTTAAAAAATGTCTCTAAAAATGTTTGTTTATTTTTGAGACAGACAGACAGACAGACCGCGAGTGGGGGAGGGACAGAGAGAGAGGGAGAGACAGAATCCAAAGCAGGCTCCAGGCTGTGAGCTGTCAGCCCAGAGCCCGATGCAGGGCTTGAACCCATGAACTGTGAGATCATGACCTGAGCCAAAGTTGGATGCTTAACCAACTGAGCCACCCAGGCACCCCTATATATTTTTCTTAAGGCATTGATTTAAGTCAAATTATCAAATACCCTGCTTCCAGATTTCAGCTGTCTCATCTGTAACATGGCATTTCGACCCTTGTCATGTCTTAGAATGGTAAAGAATGTGGTTTTGAAGTTGATTAATTCTGGGAACAAAATCTGTCTTCACTTCCCAGCTGTGTGACTTTGGGCAAGTTGTTTTAGCCTTGCTAGGCCTCAGTTATAGTTACAATAACAGCACTTGCCTCATAGGAATGTTGGAAGGATCAAATGAGATGGTCCATCAAGAGCATATATAGTGCAATGTCAGACACAGGGCAAACATTCCACAAATGGTACCTGTACGCTCCAGTCCTACCTGTCCTGACCTGTGCAGAAATGTAGAGGGAGATGAAGGGTTTGGGGGTGGGCATCTGTAGCAGGCCGAATAATGGGCCCCCAAAGATGTCCACATCCTAATACCCACAACCTGTGTTTGTTACCTTCTATGGCCAAATGGACCTTGCATATGTGATGGGATCTTGAGATGGAAAGATTATCCTGGAATATCTGGGTGGGCCCAAAGTATTCACTAGAGTCCAGAAAAGAGAGAGGCAGGAAAGTCAGAGTGAGAGACAGAGATGTGACAACAGATGCAGACGTTGGAGAGACGTGGGGCTGCGAGCCAAGGAATGCAGGCAGCCTCAAGAAGCTAGAAAATGCAAGGACACAGATTCTCCCCTAGAGCCTCCAGAAGGAAGGTAGTCCTGCCCTCCTATTTAGATGTCTGACTTCCTGAGCTCTAAGAATAAATTTTTGTTTTTTTAAGCCACTAAGTTTGAAGTAATTTGTTACAACAGCAAGAGGAAACTCATATAGCGTCTCAGGGAAAGGGGTCCTCTTTCCCAGACTATTGGGATTTAGCATAGTACATGAAAGGCATATTGCTGAACATGTTCTTATAATTGGGCCTGGCAGGGCAACAGAGAATGCAGAACCCCAGCAAATGTGGAAGCTTGGAGAAAGGTCTCTCCCCACCATAATCTAATTATGCACAGCCTGCCTCTGTCCTGGCCCATGAAGCCACCAAGTAGAAGCTCAGTGACCTTGCCTCCATACCAGAGGATGAGTCCTTTCACCCGACACTATGAAGTTGCTGCCTGTGGGCTGGACCCTGCACAGAGTGCCCTGCTAAGTGGGTGCCTGACCTCTCCCGCCCCCTCAAAGAGCAGCCTGGAAACTTTGCTGTGTGTGTCGCCATGGGACCAGTCTGGAATTGGAGGTGATCCAGATCCTGCTTTCTCTGAGGGAGTCTTAGGGTGCTTTCTTTTGATGTCCACCAGAGGGCACTGTGTACATGTGTATAGGAGGCTCTGAACACAAATTTGGGCGTTCTTCCCTGCAAACATTCAAGTAGAGAAACTCGGACAAAGACATCCCCACACATGTGCCTACAATCAGACACATGGACACATACAAATCCACAAATCATCACACCCACAGCACCCACTCACTCACACTGATAGATATGTATATACACACCAGCATATGTGCACGAAAATCTATCCTCACGAACAGAGCCACGTGGCCATTCAACACAGAGACACACAACATACACATCCACATACATTCAGATTCATACAGATTCATCGATACACACACACACACCATCAACCTAGACATCCACGTAGCCAAGTATACACTTGGAGATAACGCACAGTCAACACACAGTACATGGTGTCATAAACACATATTCAGACACACAGACATAAGCACAAAAACACAGGCATGTACACACATCTCAACACCGACACATGTGTACCTATGTGCACACCTGGTCTGGGGCTTTGTTATCCTACTTTTGTGGAAAATCAAGTCCCTTGAGGGATGATTAATGTTGTGGTGTTTTCTAAGGAAAACAGTGAAAATGTCAACTTCGTAGTCCCCCCGGAACTGTTTTATTCGTTAAATGTTAATGAAAGGCAGTTCAGACAATACACTCAGTTTTTAAACCGAGACATCCTAAAACAGATAATGATTTTTAAAAATGCCAAAGGAATTCCAATAGACAAATCAAGATAAACCAAAATATCATGTTAAGATAAATAATAATAAGTCGAAGCAATTCCTTGCTTCCCAGAAAGGGTACTAAAGAGGCATGGAGCCTTTGCAAATGATTATCAGATGGCCAGGCCTGGAAATTTGCCTTCAATAAAACAAAGGCATTAAAATAAAGGAAAACATAAAAGAAAGAGAAAGGGAAAAAAGCCTATAAAAATAGCTGATTCGATAACAACATTGTAGAGTTGAAAGAAGTCAGCTGTCAGAAATGCAGGCGGCTCTGGCCGCCAAGCCTTGGCATGAAACAGGTGAATGTTCTCCGGGCAATGGGCAGAGGATCAAGCAGAGGCATGAACGGCTTTGCACAGACATACATTGTCCATTGCTGTGTCTTTTTCCACAGAAGCCTTGGAGGCAGGGGAGAGAGGCTCAGCTTCTAGGCCGGGACACCTAGGGCCAAGTCCTGTTCTGCCCCCTCCCTCCCTGTTGTATGACACTGGCAGGTCCAGCCTATGCCTCGGCCTTGGTCTCCCCAGGTATACAGGGAAGTTCCTAATCTCTGAAGTTCCTTCCTTCTCCGACGCCTTATCATTACAAGTCCCCAACGCTATCTTTCTGAGACCCCACTGCAGCCCATGGCAAGAACCTTTGCGAGTAGCTCGATTTGTGCATTTAACAAAGTGCCCGTTCCAGCCCATCAGTGCGATCCCAGTGAACAATAGCTCAGGAATAGATAAAAGGCATTCATCAGGCAGCCAGGCCCAATTATCATGTCACATTGAATGAATGTATTTTAAAATCTTTTCTGACAAGAAAATGTTCCAAGTAGATACCTTCAAATTAGCTGGAAAATCCAGAAAATTTGCTATTAGGCCTTCTTTGAAGAATCTTTATTCCCCCCTACTGTTCCAGAGGAATTCCTTGGATATTATTAATTCCCTCTAAGAGTATGACCTTGTGCCCCCTGCTGGGACTGAAACACTTTGTCTGTCTGCCCGACTCCCCCGGAGCCATGGCAGAGATGATACACGCCATAGTCCTAACAGGGGATCACCTGTCCATCAATCTCAAGTGTCAGGTGGTCTCTAGTACAAATTCAGTTCCATTCAATTCAATTCCACCAACATTTACCGAGCATCTTTTCTGTGTCTGCGAACACCGTGATAAGAGCTGAGTCCACCCAGCTCTTGTCCTTGAAGGGACACTCCACTAACAGAGACATGCTTATAAACAGACCGGTGTCAGGAGGAGGGAGGTCCTGTAGCACAGGGGAAAGCCAGACAGACTACATTTTGAAGCTTGATTTGGCTACTGGCTGTGATCCTGGGCACAAGGTGTGACCTCACCTCTCTGAGCCTTGCTTTCCTCACCTCTAAAAATGGTGGAAATGGTATCTCCGGTGAGGAGGGTCAGTTTCATGGGACATAGACTGTCCCTCCCTCTGACCTAACTGTGGTCAAGACCCGGTGTTCCAATGTCATCTCTGCCTCCCAGGGTTGAGGGGTCCCCTGACCTCTCCTCCACCCACAACAACACAGCAATCTTCCTGCTGCTTTATTTTCCACTTCATTTTGTAGATGGCTCCGTTTGGCTGTGGGCTGGGAGAAGAGAGTTCTCTAGTCTAATGAGAAATTGCATCAAATGCAGCAATGCCTGGAACTTATGGCTCTGATGTGGAGCTCTGGAAACGCAACAGCAGCATTTAGAGGAGAAGAGACTGATTCGGGGAATTCATTTCCAAACAAATATAGAACAATATGCTTTAGCTTCTTCATATCATGGGTTTGTGCAGGAGCAGATTGTTAACGAGGAGAGATTTCTTATTGACCTTCACAATTTTAGGACTAGAGGGAGACTAAAGACCACCTAGTTCTTATTTTACAAGTGAAGAAACTGAGGCCGAGAGAGGGGAAGGGACTTGCCCGAAAGTACACAGTAAGCCTAGATCCCAGACGCCCTATGTCTTGGCTGCTGTCCTTCCTTCATCTCACTGTGTCAGATTGCTACCCAGAGGACTGGGAATGGGCCCCTCTCTCCAGCTTCCCTTCCTTGCTTCTGTCCCCCCAGGGACGCCCCCCAGGCCCTGTCCCCCACCCCCCGCCTTGCCTCAAGCCTACAGACCTGGGGGGCGTCCCAGTATCCTGAGTGCATTAGATCCTGCCTCCAGCAGACCTGTGGACCTCAAGGCTGAGGGAGGAGTTCAACTGCCCTCTCTTTGGTGGGATTATGCCTGATGACTACAAGTAAGGCCTAGTGGGGTGAGAAGTCTCACTGTGGAAGCCTATTCAGGTGATAATTTTTGTCTAGGGGAATAGAACTCAGATGCCACCAGATACCTGGGAACTTCTACTCGGCTTAATTAACTTCACAGTCTACAAAGCACTTCCACATCCATGAACAGGGTGGGTTCATCCATCCCATTTTATAGATGAGGCTTCTAGAGTGCAAGGGTGTCCCCCTAAGGCCACGCAATGACAGAACAGTGGAGTTAACATTTGACCCCATAGGGGCGCCTGGGTGGCGCAGTCGGTTAAGCGTCTGACTTCAGCCAGGTCACGATCTCGCGGTCCGTGAGTTCGAGCCCCGCGTCGGGCTCTGGGCTGATGGCTCAGAGTCTGGAGCCTGTTTCCGATTCTGTGTCTCCCTCTCTCTCTGCCCCTCCCCCGTTCATGCTCTGTCTCTCTCTGTCCCCCCAAAAATAAATAAACGTTGAAAAAAAAATTAAAAAAAGAAAAGATTTGACCCCAAGTAAGCCCTCTAGGGAAGAGAGGAGCTTAGCGTCAACAACAGAGAGGTTGTTTGTATTGACTTCTATATTCTCCCTAGTCTGAGGCTTGATGCAGCTGTTGTGCCTCGGGAAAACAAGACACCTACCTACATTCTTGCTAGTTACTTACTGGACAGCATGTTGCCTGATACTTTCCCCGAATACCTCTGGTTCATTTTACTTTGACCAGGGATGTGCAGAAGAAACTTTCAAACATGCTGCCTCCAGGACTGCCTCAACTTGACCCAGAAAAGTGGAGAATGCTCTAAGAGGTGATGTCCATCCATTCCTCCGGCAGGGAGGAGGAGGAAACTTCAAAGACAGGCAGCCAAGGGGTGGGAAAGGGAATGCCACCAGAGAGGACACACAGGCAAAGGCCTGGAGGAAAGAAGGCACATGTTTGGGAACAAGAACTTTGATCTGGGTTCAGTGTGGAATGTGTGAGGGTCTGGGGAGGAGAGACGAGGTCAGCACAGGGGACTGTAGTGAGGGGTCTTGATCATGAGCATAAGGAACTTAATAAGATCTAGGAGACGGGGAGCAGCAGGATTAAGAAATGTTCTGATCTCTACGTGAGCGGACGGATGGATGGACAAGGGCAGAGATGAGATGAAATCCACCCATCAAATGACCACTCAGTGGGCAGCAAGTCCGGACCTGGTCCCGTGCTAGGGTCTGCCAAATCGGCCCAGATGGAAGGCCTTATGGAAGAAACCCACACCCATAGCTCCAGGCCAGGCTCAGGTTGCCCACCTCTGGATGCATCCACCTCAGACTATATCTTTTGAGGCAACACCTTCATAAGGCAGCCTCAGAGGCCCACAGCTGCCAGATTCCTCCTTATCTCTCTTGTAAACACAGATGTTTTACTACCTTGTCAAAGGACTGCTCTTACAGCCTGCCTTGGGGAAAACAGAAATTTCAACCCCTTCAGCTCCTGGAAAAAAAAAAAAAAAAAAAAAAAAGCCATTGTGAGGTCTCTGGCTCACATGCAAAATTGTGCAAATCTCTTCTTTCAAAGCAGTGGAGGGCCTCCCCCTCTCCAGGTCTCAGCTCCTTCATGTGGTAAAGGAGTTGGCAGAGAAAGCCTCCTCCTTATGTTTACTGGTCTATCTCCCCCTAGCTTGAAGCCCCTGAGGGGGAGGGCATGGCTCACCCAAGTGGGAATGCCTGGCACCTGCCTGCTGTGGCGTAGCTGCTCAAGGAATGTTTGTGGAGTGAATGAATGAATGAACGAGCAGATAACAGAGGGTGCCTTCTTGATGTGTTGTCCTTGGATATCCAGGAGGTCTGTGGAACACAACTTGCCCCGCAGCACCCCGCAGCCAGTCTGCTTCGGGCAAGCCCTCAACTCCACTAGAGCTAGAATCTGCTGGCTGCTCCAGGGTTTAAGGCCCATCTCTTTGCCACCAGGCTCAGAGTTGGACATGGATTTCCCATTAGTCACCTCAGATCATGGGACTGAAAGGCTGGGAGTCACTCCCAGAGGACTCTCATTTCTCAAGGACAATTGAGTCACTCAATTCACATGACAGCCATTGCCTGGTTAAATGCCCACTTCCCATCACATTCCAGATAATGATCCAAAAGACCCTGTTCCCGGGACCCCACGATGAATGACTGTCAAGGTCAGAGGGTAACTTCCACTTTGCCTCTTTTACAGCCGCCTCGGAAAGGCAGTGGGGGTGTGGGAGACAGAGAATTGGACATCGTGCCAGATGCATTTGGGTCTCTCAAGCCCCACCACTCTGTAGCTTTGTGATACAGGCGAGTTCCTTGATCCCCTGTGCCTCAGCTTCCTCTTTTGTACGAAAAGAGAAATAATATCTGGGATCTTGGGAACTGTGGGCCCAGATGGCAAGACATGCTCAGGTAAGTTGGTTCCTGTCCTGGGTTCCAGCTTTGCCTCCAGCTTCTGAGTTCCTTCAGTTGAGCCTCCCACACTCGTCACCTGTAGAACAGGCATTATAGCCACCTCAGGAGGCCGGCGAGGGTTAAATGAGATAATTTACAGGAAAAGATTTCTAAACAGAGAAGGGGTGGGCACTGCAACGGAGCTAGGATTCTATTGTTTCAAACTGCTTAAACCAGATGCTCTGCCAAACGTGAAGCATGTGGACCTCAGTGCTGGGGTTCGAGCCCAGCCATGGCTTGTGTCACCTTCTCTGAGCAGGTCAATGGCCACACATTGAGGGTGCGTGACAGTGGTAGAAATCTCGCGTGGTGACGATTATGGGTGTGGCGATAGGAGCTGATGCTAGAAAAACGATGCATGAAAATGACTGATTTGAGGCTTTACCCAGTAGGCAATGGGAAGCACAGAAAGTCTTTAAGCAGGAATAAGGCAGGATCATATCTGTAAATGAGAAAGAACATTCTGACAGCCTGTGTGGCTTGGGGAGGCTGAACTTGGAGCAGGGAAACTAGCTAGGCCTCAGCTAGCAATGCACAGTTGTCCTGAGACCCAGGTGAGGGATGGCAAGGCCAGACAAGGGCTGTGTGACTCCAAGGTCGAGGTCTACCGCCATAGCACTTTGGTGCCTCACTCATTAATTAGAAATATGAGGGAGGACCTTTTGCTAAGAGCACGGCTGAAGATAAGAGCATTAACCTTTCATAGGAGGGGTTAAACATCACAAGCAGGAGGCAAGAAGTGGTTGAGCACACCCTCACCCCCAGCCTCCCAAATGGCCCATCTTTGGCTTGGTAACGATTTCTTTGAAGTCATTGAACAGACGGGGGAAAAAAAAAGTCCCATGAACAAATGTGTACTTTGCTATACTTGTGTGAGTGGAGGCTTATGGAGGCTTTTATTTTTAAGGCCACTGGCTTCCATTTAAGGGAAACAACTATCCAGGTAACTGAGTGGTACTTGCCCACATGAAAATCCTGCAGCCCCCTGGTGTATGGCCGGGTCTCCCCCTGGGATGGTTTGGGTAAAGCAGCAGCAAGATGACGCCCATGGAGGCCAAGATTGACCCCAGCCTCACTTCCGTCAATATATTCCCCCTGGCGTCCTCAGCCTTGGTGCCAAGACTGGAGTCGATATCTGCTATAATGTGTTTTGGTCTCATTAACATGGACTGGATTAAGCAGCCGCAAGGGCTTTTCAATTAGGAAGACAAGTTTCTGACAGTGTTTACAAAGGGATTAGATCCCTGCTTAGCAGGTGGCAATCCTTGCCTCTCCTTCCCCCTTTCCTTCCTTCCTTCCTTCCTTCCTTCCTTCCTTCCTTCCTTCCTTCCTTTCTTCTCTCCTTCCTCCCTTCCCCTCCTCTTTCCTTCCTTCCCTCCCTCCTCCCTTCCTTCCTTCCTTCCTTCCTTCCTTCCTTCCTTCCTTCCCTTCCTTCCTTCCTTTCTTCCTTCTCTCCTTCCTCCCTTCCCCTCCTCTTTCCTTCCTTCCCTTCCTTCCTCCCTCCCTCCCTTCCTTCCTTCCTTTCTTCCTTCTCTCCTTCCTCCCTTCCCCTCCTCTTTCCTTCCCTCCCTCCCTCCCTCCTCTCTCCCTTCCTTCCTTCCTTCCTTCCTTCCTTCCTTCCTTCCTTCCTTCCTTCCTTTCCTTCCTTCCCTTCCTTCCTTCCTTTCTTCCTTCTCTCCTTCCTCCCTTCCCCTCCTCTTTCCTTCCTTCCCTCCCTTCCTTCCTTCCTTCCTTCCTTCCTTCCTTCCTTCCTTCCTTCTCTCCCTTGCTCCTTCTCTCCCAACCTCCTCTTCTTGCTTTCTCTCCCTGTTTCCTTCCCTGTGTTCCTTGAACAAATGGGTTTGCCCTGTTTCTGTTTTGGGGATATTTAGCCAGATGTGCTTGTAAGAGTGGGCGTATGATTAGTAGCATTTAACCATCCTAGGTGACATCTAATCCAGCTGCCCACCCACACTTGGCTCTATTCCCGCCTTGGCTTACATACCTCCCACCCCTGGGAGCTCACTACCTCAGGAGCCAGCCCAAGTCACTGTTAGAAGGCTCTGACCATAAGAAGAGTCTTCCCAGAGCTGAGCTGTCAGCAGCCCCCGGAAACAGTTTCCCCTCACACTCCAGGCCTGCTTTTCAGGTCCACGAAATCCCTGCAGCTCCTGCTGCTAATCCGGAGTGACCTTTTGTGACTGAGATTCAGAAATCTCATGTAGCAGGGTAGTGTCCCTCTGTGCAAACACCCCACTTCTCTCAATGGCTCCTCCTTTGCATGAAGGCAGTCCCTGTCTCACACAGGCACATGTGCATATAGTTTCAATCATACTGTAAATAGCCTTTTGTTCTCTTTTTTAAAATTAAAAATATACCATAAACATCATTCCACATGGTAGGCTCACTCTTCAAAACGTAACTACCCTTTTAGGCATTTCAGAGTATTTCATGTGGAAGCGTTATGGCTTGATTCACCATCTACCATTAATGGATGCGTACTCTCTGTTTTAACATTTTTTCACAGCATCTTTGTTCATTTGGCTTTTTCCTTCTGCTGAATGATTTCCTCAGGAGAAATATTAGTGAGATTCCTGGATCATTTGTCTTGATTTGATTTTTGGTACATGTGGTTAGATTGCCTTATAAAACATCCATGCCAGTGCAGGTTGCCACCCCAGCAGCTGGTGGGGTTTTGTTTTGCTTTTGCTAGAAACTTCACCTGGATCAGGTATCCTCTTTTTAATATTTTTCCTATTTTATGGAAATAAAGCCATCTTGGGGTTGTTTTAACTTGATGTCTTTTACTACCGATTAAAGAAGAAAAGAGAGGAAAAGACCTTTTTTTCCTTGGGTTTGATTGCTATTTGTCTGTCTCTGGAGAGACCGGTCTATTTGTACCCTTTGCTCATTTACATATTGGGGTATTGATATTTTTCTTAGAAATTCTAATGAGCGCTTAGATTGTAAGGATATTAACCCTTAGTCTGTCCTCCTTAGACTTCCCCACAGCATGTTCACGTTCATTTTAATAACGCTAGTCTTGTTTTCTGCCTGGAGGAGCTCACTGCTGGGGACTGGGCACTGACTGCCCAATCCCCACAAACAGCACCTTTGAGACCAAAAAGATAATATTAACCAAAGCACCATACTAGGTGTTCTGAATGTATCTTCTCTGATCCTCAAAGTGATGCTGGCAGACATTATGCCTCTTTTACAGGTGAGGCAACTGAGGCTCAGAGAGGTAAAGTGCCCCACTCCAGGTCACACAGCATGGACACACGTCAGAGCTAGTGAAGGTAAGCTTTGTCTCCGGGTCTGCCTGCCCTTTTCTATAACACCAGCAGCCTGCAAGAGAAGTAAGAAAACATCTGCTGCCAACATCTCCAGGTTTGTGACTTCAAACTCCCCTGGCAGAGGAGAGAATTACCATATTTGGGGGCAATTTACATCAAATTACCATGCACCAGCCAACAGCTGCCGCCTGGAGCAGGAGGCTGGCTGCACGGATACGATCACATTTGTACACACGATAATGAAAACCCACGCTTGGGCCTCCACATTCTCCCATAAATATGGTCATTATGATCTTGTTGGCATTGCTTGTTGAATTCCATCTTGCAAATTGTTTCCTGGTTGCCTGGGGGAGCTGACTCGGGCTCTTCTCATTCTCCTTTTCTCTAAGATGTGACAGTGCTTGGGCTCACCCGCTCTCCTCAAACTGTCCTCTGCCACAAGCCTGACGATTCTCAGGATGGCTTCTACCCAGTCCTATGAACGTTCATCAAGTGCCTGCCGTGTGCATGGTATGTGTGTGCGCGGGTGACAGTGCTTTGGGGGCTGGCCGTCTCTTTCGCTGCACTTGCAGATAAGGGCTGCCCAGAGAGGGTGAGAGGCAGGAGTGGGGTTAAATCCAAGATAAAAAGGATGCTTTGTGTTCCCTGCACTGGATCTCCCCATAGCACCTGAATAGGGACAGGTGGGCTATGGGGCTGCGTGCTGGTGCGCCCTATTTTCAATAGTTAGGGCTTCCTAATTGCAAATAATAGAAATCTTCTGAGCTGAAGGATAAGAAGGATAAGAAGAATCTTCTAGCTGAAGGATAGGGGGTAGGAGGGAGAAGATTCTGTACAAGGACACAGGAATCTCATAAAATCCAAGGGCTAAATCAGGTCATGCCCCAGGGGGACTAGAAACAGGAAATGGAGAGCTAATAGGAACCCAGGCTGCCCTTTTTCCTCAGCTCTTGTCTGCTTTTCTCTGCAGAGGATCTGATCTTCTCAGCCTGCAAATGCTCACCCTCTGCTCCTCCATCCATGGGGTGGAACGTGACACCCAAAGTGCACTGTTGAAATGTTACAAGTCCAGCCATCCGACGGGTAACTCTCTCTGGTGTCTCAGTTCTAAACTGTCCCAAAGAACTGAGGAGTGCCTTTGATTTTCTTAGCGTGGATCAGATGCCCACTCCTGGCTCAGTTACATGCAGCTAGGAGGGTGAGCTCACTTCATAATACATGACTCCTGAGAGCCCACTGTGTGGGCAGAGTTGGGAGTTTCTGGGGAAGAGGCACTGAGAAGAAAACCACACTGGCTCTGCCCTACCCTCAGTCTAGCACTTTGTAGTTAACTAAAATTTGTATTTGGGGTGCGTGTGTGGCTTAGTCGGTTAAGCATCCAACTTCAGCTCGGGTCATGATCTCGCGGTTCGTGGGTTCGAGCTCCATGTTGGGCTCTGTGCTGACAGCTTGGAGCCCGCAGCCTGCTGCAGATTCTGTGTCTCCCTCTCTCTCTGCCCCTCCCCCACTCGCACTCTGTCTCTTAAAAATAAATGTTAAAAAATTTTTTTTAAAAAAAGAAAGAATTGTAGATTCACATGCAGTTGTAAGAAATAATGCAGAAGGAGCTCTTGTGCACTTTACCCTGTTTGAAAACTATAGTATATTAGCACTACCAGAATATTGACATTGATTCAACCTACCAATCTTACTCAGACTTCACCAGTTTATGCTTCTACTCAATTGTGTTTGCATGTGTTAGGTTCTATACAATTTTATCCCACGTAGGTCCACATATCCAACACCACCAGGATCCCTTGTGTTGCCCTTTGAGGTAGGCTAACTAATGTCATCACCACCTCTCTCCTGCAAAGACACCTACACCTAATTCCTGGAAACTGTGAATGTCACCTTCTATGGCAAAAGGGACTTTGCAGGCATGATTAAGATCTCGAGATGGGGCATTATCTTGGATTATCCAGGTGGGCCCTAAATGTAATCACAAGAGTTCTTGTAAGACACAGGCAAGAGGTCAAAGGAAGAAGCAGAAAACATGACGATGGATATGAGAATTTGGAGTGATGCTTGGGAGGGGTCACATGTCAAAGCATGACCTCCTGAAGCCTAAGGGAAGGGAAGGAATGCAGTGTTCTCTCAAGCCTCCAGAAGGAATAATAGTCCTGTCACCACCATGACTTTAGCTCAGTGAGGCTGATTTTGGACTTCTGGTCTCTAGAACTGTGGGACAATAAACTTGTGTTGTTTTAAGCCACTACATTTCAGGCAATGTATTACAGCAGCAATAGGAAACTAATATACTCTTTCACAACTACACCCACCTCTGTGCCAGCACCTGGTGTCCACCAGCAGCCACTCATCTGTCCTCCACTTCTAAACTTCTGTCATTTCAATAACATTATATAAATTGAATCATACAGTATTTTGGAATTGGTTCCCCTATCCCCATCCCCTCTGCTCAGCGGAATTCCTTGGAGATGCATCCAAGTTGTTGAATGTGTCAACAAAAAAGTTCACTCTTTTTTATTGCTGACTGGTATTCCAAGGTATGGATGTAAGTCTAGCCCTCTTTAATGCCTGTATATCTTATCTTTATCAGAAGGTCTAATTAGGGATATGTAACAATTCTTTTTCAATGTTTATTTATTTTTGAGACACAGAGACAAGCCTGAGCACGAGTAGGGGAGGGGCAGAGAGAGAGAGGGAGACACAGAATCTGAAGCAGGCTGCAGGCTCCGAGTTGTCAGCAGAGCCCAACGTGGGGCTCAAACCCACGAACCGTGAGATCATGACCTGAGCTGAAGTTGGATGCTTAACTGACTAAGCCACCCCGGGGCCCCAGTCTAACTAGGGATGTTTTTAGAATAGTCTCTTGAAGCAGGATGTAGGAAGGAAAGTTAAAAATCATTCCATCTTCGGGCACCTGGGTGGCTCAGTTGGTCAAACATCTGAATTTGGCTTAGGTCATGATCTGGCGGTTTGTGAGTTCGAGCCCGTTATCAGGCTCTGTGTTGTCGGCTCAGAGCCTGCTTCAGATCCTCCGTACCCCCTTCTCTCTGCCCCTCTCCAGCTCACACTCATGTGCACTCTCTGAAAAATAAACGTTAAAAAAAAAATAAAATCATTCCACCCTCCCTATTATCATATCAGGCACCCGAGTCCCCTCTAGAGCCTGCCTAGTGCCACCAGCTTCTGCTTGCATACTTTCTCTGACCTGGATGAAGTGACCTTCTCACTACCTGGATGACAATACCTATTACATAGTTGTACAGCTGTACCAGAAGTTCTGGTCTTGAGTTCAGCCAAGTACCTCTCTTAAGAGGGGGATGGGGTCAGACCCAGAGAACCTCTTCGAAGGAGAGCAACTTCAGCTGGAAAGGGAGCTGAAAGGGAGTCATCTGGGCACTGACGTGGGCCCTATTCACAAATCCTGGACACCTCGACATCCCGTTCCAGCTCTTCCCTAGGAGCCTCGTGCCTAGTGGCCCACAGCCAGGATCCCTACTCCATGAATCCTCCTCCTCCCCATTTGGCTGCATATTCCTCTGTCTTCTTTCCCCTCCTCCATGAGGAAAGAAACACCATCCTGCCAGCTACTTGAAGAAAAGGAGCCAGCCCAAGTGGGAAAGTCCAAAGACTCAGGACACAAAGACCAGGCAGATCTGGAGGAGCAGGAATCAGAACCTGCCCTGCGCCCCAGGCGGTGCACTTTAACAAAAGGGCTCTTTCTAGGCTCCTCCCTTCTCTCCCCTGGAAGAAGGGAAGCTGGCTCCTCCCAGGCCCATGCTTCCACCCTGAACTCTCCCCACCCCCACCCCCTTGCCTGGAGAGAAGCACCCTGGGGATTCTGAACAAAGACATCAGGGAACTAGAACAAGAGCAGGTCGTAAACCACCCTTTGCGCTGCCAAGCCCCCCCTCCCATCCACACACCCCTGGGCTCCCGCAAACACTCTCTGGCTCAGGCCCAGCTCTGGGCCTTCTGGCGAGAACCCCTCCCTGGGAGTGCCGCCTTCTGGGCAGCTTTTCTCCGGGACTGAGCTGTCAGGAGCCTCCGAGAGATTTCAAGACAGCTCCCCTCCCCCAAGGGATGCCTTTGTCTTTGTCTCCACAGAGGAGGCAGAAGCAGGGGTTTGGAAGAAAGGGGAATATGAGGCTGGTCTTTCTTTGACCCTAAGGTGCTCAGGATTGGGTGTGAGGGGTGGCAAGGCAAGGATGCCTTTTATCCTTTAAATTTTGGGGAGCTCAGAGGACTGAGAGTTCACTGCCTTCTGAAAGGTGGTCAGGGAAGGCTTCATGGAGGAGGCAGACTTTGAGCTGTCCTGGAAGGACAGTGGGGTTCAATGGGCAGAGATGAAGAGGAAGAGTGTTCCAAGAAGAGCTGTGAAAGCACCAGGAGTACTGGGGAACAGGAAGTGGTCCGGGGTGCAGGCCCTCAAGGGGGAGTGTGCTGGCACATGAGGCTGGAGAAGCCCCTTGGGCAGCCAGATTGTAGAGTGCCTGGATGCTGGAGAGGTGAGGGCTATTGCTCAGGCAATGGGGAGCCACTGAAGTTTTTTGAGTAAGGGAGCGACTTGACAGGAATGATGGCTTTGGTCACCTGAGTGAAAGATAGGTGAGGTGGAGGCAGGGAGAGCTTCCTTGGTGGCCTGGGCAGGGCAGAGGCAGTTGAGGTGAAGAGAAAGGTGCACATGTGATGAACATTTTGAACAGAAGGTAGAACTTATGGAACATGGGACTGATTGAACGAAGGCTGAGGAAGAAGAAGCAGTCAGGGCTGACTCCCTTGTAGAAGCAACAGGTTGAGTCAAGAATGGGAGGGGGTGGAGTGGCATCCTCTGAGCACAAATGTCTGTGCCCCTCAGGATGTCTGTGGCCCCACTTTTGTGTGTTTGCCCTGGGCAAGACTTTGTTGCCTTGGGCTCCCAGCTGTGGAAGCTAGAATAGGTGCTTGGAGCATATGGCAAGAGGCAGGGCTGGTGTGCTGTACCCAGGCAGGCCTGAGTACCCAGCAGAGGCTTGGGGAAAAGGGAAGGAGCAGGTGGCTGGCCAGCCATTAGACCACACATGGAATGTGTGAGCGAGAACACTATTTTTCTCTCCACTTAAAGTTGATGCTGACTTCGACTTTTCCATCATTCTAACATTGACTGAGCACCTCTGTGTGCTAGATAGTGGTAGGACCATGGTGGGTTCCAGCCCAGGCCCCTACCCTCAAGGAAGTCTCAGTCAAAGCAGGGAGGCTGGTGTGGACATAACGGACTCCATTACTAAGGCCTACAGTGCTCAGTGCCATTAGCAAGAGACAGAGAGTGACAGGTCAGGGAAGGAGTCCTTAAGGGGGCTTTATCGCAGGGGCGTGGGGCAAAGGGCAATTCCAGGAGAGGACATAGCTTGAACAAAGACATGGAGATAGGAGTCTGCCAGCATGTACTGGAACCCAGAAGGATTTGAGTGGGAGACCAGAGACAGGAGGACAGTGGAAGCCATTCTGGAAAGCCATGTTGAGGCAGATGCAGGGGGCCTGGGTGCTGGCTGGGGGTTGGAGGCTGCAGTGCAGGCAGTGGAAAGGGGCAGCGGGGGTAGGCAACGGGAAGGATGATGGAAGAGTTTCATAAAGGTGGAGGCCGTGATGATTGCCGGGCCTGAGAGGCCATTGAGCCCTGGCCACCCCCGCCTGCCTCTCCAGGACCTCTCAGTTTACATTACTGTCTGGGTCCTGACTCCTTTATGTTACATTTTTGGATCACCCACTCATAAATCTTCATCTTGCCTGGGGCTGGGAGCCCTTGAACAGAGAGCAGCTTTGATTTAGAGACAGAAATGGCAGTAAAGGGGGAGCAAAACTATCTAGAGAAGAGCACAGGCTTCCCCTGGGGGCAACAATGTAATTAAAATGGGGCCAGCTCTCTTTCTGGGGTGGGGAAGTCTGGCCCAAGCTCTGTGTGGCCCTGAGAACCTCCCTAGAGTGCTGATAAGGGAAGATCTCCATGTGCCACCTCTGTCCATTGTGCCAGTAGACTTACAGACCCAGGAAGAAGGGCCAAACTCAGAGCAGCCCAGCTCCCTGTTGTGGTAAGCAGACTTACAGCCCTCTATACTCGCCCCCTGCTAGTAGTCATGTTTTTGTGTATTTCCCTCCCCTAGGGTGGGAGTCTGGAGTGACCTAATGACTTTTTCTGGTGGATGGAATGCAGCAAAGGTGTGGGTTGTCATTTCTATGATCAGGGTACAAGACCATGACTGTATTGCCTTCTTGCACACTTCAGTAAAGCGAGCTGCCACATTGAAGAGGCTCTCATGACAAAGAACTGAAGGTTGTCCTCTATCCATAGCTAGTGAGAAAATTAAGCCCTCCATCCAAAAGCACACAAAGAATTGAAGCCTGCCAACAACTATGTAAATGAGATTGAAAGAAGATCCTTCTTCCCCAGTTTAGGGGCTCCTGGGTGGCTCAGTCGGTTAAGCGTCCGACTCTTGATTTCAGCTCAGGTCATGATCTCATGGTTTGTGAGATCAAGTCCCGCATCGGGCTCTGTACTAACAGTGCTGAGCTTGCTTGGGATTCTCTCTTTTCCTCTCTGCTCCTCTCTCTCTCTCAAAAATAAATAAATAAACCTTGGGGCGCCTGGGTGGCGCAGTCGGTTAAGCGTCCGACTTCAGCCAGGTCACGATCTCGCGGTCTGTGAGTTCGAGCCCCGCGTCGGGCTCTGGGCTGATGGCTCAGAGCCTGGAGCCTGTTTCCGATTCTGTGTCTCCCTCTCTCTCTGCCCCTCCCCCGTTCATGCTCTGTCTCTCTCTGTCCCAAAAATAAATAAACGTTGAAAAAAAAAATTAAAAAAAAAAATAAATAAATAAACCTTAAAAAAGAAAAAGATCCTTCTTCCCCAGTTGAGCCTCAGATGAGACCACAGATTCTGGGATGACATCTTGATTATAGCCTCTTGAGGGACCATGAAGCAAAAGATACAGCTAAGTTGTGCCTGGATACCTGACCCACAGAAACTATGAGATAATACTGTGTACTCTTTCAAGCTGACAAATTCATTCATAGCAGTAGGTAAATTATATACCCACTGATTTAAGACAGTCAATTCCTTACTCTAAATCTCAATGTTCTATCTGAATAAATGGGTTGATGATACTCAAGCCAATGTGTTGTTGTAGAGATCAGAGACAATGGCAGATGGGAAACAGGTCTGTAGACTGTGAAATGCTGTGTACATGGAATGCATTTTTGTGAATTTGATTATCTCAGTGAAGGGTTAGGGAGAGCATGTTCTTGTCTCAGCTTCTCAACTTACATGCCAGGTGACCTTGTATAAGCCAGCTAACCTCTCTGTCCTCAGTGTCCTCCATCTGTAAAATGGACTTGCTGGGAGGACATTGCTGTCCCAAGGATGCAGGATGCTAATGGGAGATAAAGGGGAGGGAGGAGTCCTGGGGACAACATGCATCTTGGTTAATCTTTTCTTATCTCTATTGGGTATTGGATTCTCACTGGCTGGTCCTTGCCCTTCTCATGACCCACAGGTAAGGGGTTCTCTATACCCTCCTGGGTCATAGTCAGCTGGGCAAAGCCATTGGCCCAGAGAGACAGTGACTTACTTGCTCAGGACCATGAAGCCAGTTGATGGAGGAGTAGGGAGCAGGAAATGTGTCTTCTTGACCTCAAAGCCCATGAAAAAAAATTAGCTTGCCAAAGTTGAGGTTCTAAGTTTAGACTCATTACTGTTCCTTGCAAAGAGAGGCTAAAATTTCAGAGTCTAGATTAAAATCTAGATTTTAGTCCAAAGGATGACCTTCCTGCAATGTCAGAGCCTGAGTATATTCTGTCCTATATGATCACAGAGATGATGACATAGTTGCTAAAGAAAAGAGTTAGCTTCTGAGAGAGACAATGATATGGGAGGCTTCATTGGGATAGGTGAGAGGTATAAAGAGAAGACTTTTCTGAAAGCAGCTGAGATCTAAAGGAGAGTAGGAATCACCCAGGGAAGAGTGAAAAAAGAGAGTCACAGGAGGAGGAAATAGCATGTGCGAAGGCCCTGAGGCAGGAAGGCACATAGTGTGTTCAGGTGATGGAAAGGACACCAGTCTTCTTGGAGCTTAGTGAACAATGGGATAGTAACTTGAGGCCAAAGTGTATAGTATCTTAGAAGACTTGATAAGAAGTTTGGACTTTATTCTGAGTGATCCAATTGTCATTATAAACAGGCAAGACCTCTGGGCATGAGGTAGTGCGGTGGTGAGGCGTGGCAGGGGGCAGGAGTTTGGTTGGAGGTGGTGCTGTGTCCTGAGATTAGATGAGCAGTAGGTCTGGAAGGCAGATGAAGAGATGAGTAAAATGAGGAAGCACCAAATCCCTTTGAACAAATAGCCTTGGATTTCCTGGGCAGCCTGACGCGGGGAGCTTGCTCCGGGTTGTCAGGCTGAACTATCAGAAGCCATGGCCCCATCCATGAGCTCTCCAAGGTCCTGTGGGACTGTGTCCCAAGACAGAGACTGCTGAAGCCTTGGCACATCTGGTCCAGGCCTGACACACCTACTGCCAAGTGACTGGCTGATGGTTTCTGGGGGCAGGAATCTTCTTTTTGTCCCTGTGACAGGCAAAATAACGTCCCCCTAAGAGGTCTGTGTCCTAATCTCTGGAGCCTATGAATATGTTAGCTTACATGGCAAAGGGGAATTAAGATTGCTGATGGAATTCAGGTTGATAATCAGCTGCTCTTAAAAGATGGTGAGGATTCTGGACTACTAAACTGGGCCAACGAAGTCACAAGGGTCCTTAAGAATGGAAGGGGGGTGGGCAGGAGACAGGTCAGAGAAATGCGATGTGAGAAGAACTTGACTGGCCTTCGTTGCTGGTGTTAAAGATGCAGGAAGAACTCATGAGCCAAGGAACACAGGTGGCCTCTAGAAGCTGGAAAAGGCAAAGAATGGATTGTGCCCTAGAGCCTCTAGACAGGAGTGTAGCCCTGCTGATAGCTTGCTTTAGCCTGGTGATACCCGTGTCACAACTTTATCCTACAGGACTGTGTGGTAATTTTACATTTGTGTTGTTTGAACCACTAAATGTGTAGTAATTTGTTATGCCAGCAATAGGAAACTAATACAGTCCCCTTTCTCCCCAAGGGCAACCCCGAGGCATGCGGGCACCACCTCTGTGCCGATGGCCAGCTTATTCTCGAACAAATAAACACTATCCCCAAAATGGGGCACAATGGGAAAAGCACTAGGTCTGGAGTCTGGGAGCTTGGGCTGTCACTGTGGCTTTGCCAACTAGGTGTGAGAACATAGGCCGGTCCCTTTCCTTCTCTGGCCTCAGTCTGGACTGGGGCTAAACCCTGGCTGGCCCCTTCTGTCACCTTGCAGGGGGGACAGCACTCTGTGAACCATAAGGTGGTACACTTGCGTAAAGGATGCAGGGGGTGAGAGCTGAGGAGAGGGAATTCATAGTCCTAGAAGAGCAGACATTTCAGCAAAGAGAGAAAAGACATGGGCACAAGTCAAGATAAAGTAGGAAAGCCGCAGGGACCTGTGACTGGAAGGCACCAAAGCCAGCACTGGAGGCCAGGCAGCCCTGAGTGTGTTCAGGGAATGGTGAGTTGCCTGATTGCACTCAAGTCTGGGGCATGTAGGGGAGGGATGGACACAAGGCTAGAGCCTGGCCTTACAGCGCCTTGAATGCCAGGAAGAGCAGCCCAGACTTCAACTTAGAGACTGACCCTGGAGAGCCCTTGTGGGGACCCAGTAACTTATTGGAAGGCCACACAGGGGCTGGAGCACAAGACCACCTAGGAGACTGATACCAGAATCCTGGCTTTGGGTGCCCCTAGATGTGTAGATGCCCTAGTTTGCTTTTTCTTGCTCATGACTCTGCTCTCACCAGCTGGGAGACCTTGACAAATCTTTGCCCTCTATAATCTCAATCTTCCCTCTTGTAAAATGGGGTTGACAATGCTAACCCCGTTAAAGCATTGTGAGGATCACACAAGAAAACGTGTAAAATACTGGCTGTGAACTCCCTAAATGCTACCCAAACCACCAGGATCCCTTCTCACAATACAGCGACTTCCACCTTGCTCAAGTGGACATTTTACACCTTTTCCTTCCCCCAACAAAAGCAACTTTTCTTTTCTGTTATCTGTATACTCTTTCCCAGCAAGAATTGTGGATATCTGCACGGAGCATCCCCACATTCTTCAAAAGACGTGTTTGGAAACAAGAAATTGCTAGAGAGATGATTCAGTCTTTGGCCTCAGATTGTGTGTGGACATAAGCAGGCCCATCTGCAGAGCCTACACTGCCAAATTCTGTCACTCTTGCTCCATATGGTCTGTGCCCCCCCACCCCCCCATCTTGCCTCCCAGAAGCTGCAGCCTGTGCCTGTCTCTCACTCCACTTTGGTTGCTACACAGAAAATTCAGTGAAGGGTGTCTTGACTCCAGTGGGTGGGGCATTTCTGCTCCTCTGCCGTTATGCCTACGGCTGTTAAGGGACCAAAAGCCAGTCGACAGTGGGGGTGGGTATTGCTGGACTTCTTTGGGCCCCCTCACTTTTTGTCCATGTAGGGCCACAGTGTGGAGTCCGAGAGCTGAGAGGGACCAAGGGGGGCTGTTGGTTCCTGCTTCAGAGGCAGAGATCTCTCCTGTAATGAAGCTCCTAAAATGTTGTTCACCAGTCCAATCGCCTTGTCCCAAAGCAGAGTGATGTTCCACGGCCTCTTTCAACCACATCCTTGCCTCACGGGCAGCTTGACATGGCATTGGAAGACCCCAGTTCAAGTCAAGCTGTGTGACCTTAGTCATTGGCTAGCCTTTTTGAGTCCTCCTTTCCTCATTTGAGACCTGTGAGTAGTGATTCCTGCCCTGTTCACATGGTAGGTTGGTTGTGGGGGTCTAATAACATAACAGTTGGGCAAGAGCTTTGTAAATTGTAGAGCAGCGGACTCAAAGTGTAGCCCCAGGGCCATCAGCCGCAACATACAAATTCTTGGCCCCTCGGCCAAGCTACTGACCCAGAAGCTCTGGAGGTGAGCCCAGCAGTGTGGGCTTCCACAAGCTCTCCCAGTGACAAGCTTGGGGATCACCACTGTGGGAAGATGGGCACAGGGATGAGATTGTCTCCACCCCATTGTCAGTTTAGCTCAGGGAGTCGCCTCAAGTGTACCAGAGACTGTCCCACGTTGGGCTGTATAGATCTTTCATCACAAATGGTTTAAGGTTTCAAGATCTGCATGAGAAATCATGCAGGCAAATCCATTTCAAAATAAATTCATGATGTTCACGGTCAGATTGAAAAGCAACTTCCCAGGGAGATTTAAACCTTGGATGGAAAACTCAAAGCCTTCAGGAGCTAAGCAGGGGATGTGAATGAGGCAGAAGCTGGGTGGGATAGGAAGGGGGAGAACCGAGCTGTGATGCAGAGTTGAGACCCTACCTAAAGCCATTAAAAAAGTAAACCCGGATACTGGGCCAAACAAAACACATATGTTAGACAGATCTGGTTCAATGCCTGCCAGTTTGTATGTAACTGGTGCAAATGTTGAAAAAAAGAAAAAAAAAAAAAAAGATTTGTTCTTCACCAAGCTATGCATTGGCCACAGGCTTGATTGCCCCGGAAAAGAGTGTTTGGCACACAGTTATAATTTCCAGGTTCAGCCTGGACATGGTATGATTTCATTAATTCACTCATGTATTCATTATCAAAACACTATCTTCTAGGTCCTGTGCTGAGGTTTGTCAACCCAAAGCTGAATCAGACACTGTCTCTATCCTCCAGGGAAGCAGGGCATGGCTGTGAATGGCACCATGGCATTGTTTTCCAGCATTCTGTGGTATGTTGCTCAGTGAGATAATGAGTGTTCCATGAGAAAAGTGGTGCAGGTTTAAACATGGAAAGCACCAAGTTAAACAAAATTGAACCTATTACTTCACTACAGGACTTCTCAGAGCCTTTACTATGCCCATGTGCTTCACCTATTACATGACCTCCAGGTATCTGGGCCTGTTTGCGGGGTCCATGATGGGCCTAGATGTCCTGACCTCTACTGGGGGCTGGAGAGTGAGCAGATGTGGGGCTCCCTTCCCCAAGATGTGGCTGAGTCAGGGACCTGGTTGCACTTAAGCCTGGGCCTCCTGATGAGTGGGCTGAGGCCCTCCCTTCAGGGTTCTGCAGTGCAATGCTGAGGGGCAGTCCTCAGGGGTAGATTTCACTTTCTGTGGCAGCAGGAAAACCTCAAAGGGTTGAATCCCAGGGCCCCTGGTCCCACTGCATTTGAGAAATATGACTGCCCTATGCTGGGGAGGAGGCATCCACACCAGGGAATGGAGAGCAGTCAGTGTCCCATGCAACAGGAATGTTGAAGCCTGCTCCCATAGCAGTTTCCAGGTGTTATTACCAAGAAAGGGGGACAAAACAATTCCGTGTGTAGAAACAGGGTTTGATCTCCCTCCCATAGCATAGGCTGCTGCTCTGCCCAGGAGAATAAGGAATCCTCTGACAGAGCCTACAGTTACATTAACTGCTGCTTTCCCACCAAGGCTGGCTCTGACTTCTATGAATAAAATTGCAAGGTTCAGGACAGATCTGAAAACCAATCTGCCCCTTTCTCTTCTTAACCCTCCCCACTCATTGTCTGCGGCGCTCACTCTCACTTGCTCTCTCTCTCTCTCTCTCTCCCTCTCTCTGCAATATATGAAGTCATTCCAGTTTGGGACTCAATACCACTTTTGTTCTGAAAATCCCCACAGCGAAGGCAGAATGAATTGCGACTTGGTCAGGAATAATCTTTCACAGAATTGGGATGGAAACACATTCATTGAAAAACACAAAACACAACAACAAAAACCCCAGACTCCCTTGAAAACATAATTCATGGAGATCTCCAAGACATAACTTCTCAAACCAAGAGAGACTGATTCTAAAAGTGTCTGTTGTGACTCCCTTTATATTCAGTTTCAGGTACCCAAAGTACTTGTGCCTAAAGTAGAAAGGGTAGGAAAATCCCACTTTCTTGATAAGTCCTATTTAAGGATCAGGGTAGGAAAGTTTACTCTGGCAGAATCAGAAAAAGCTGGAAGCCAGGAAGAGGAGACATTTAAATCAATCAATCAATCAATTAATTAATTTAGTTACTTAATTATCTGTTTATTTATTTAGTTATATCGCCCAGGGTGTGCTCAACGCTCTTCTGAGACATTTCTATGTATTTCTCCCATTCACACTATCTTCCAAATGCCCCATGTTCTTTGTGCTCAAGGGAGTTGAAGGGACTTCCCGAGGCCAGATGAGCAATAAAGGGCAGCTTTCAGAGTTCAGTCTATTGGTTTTAAGGCCTGTCTGTTCTGTGTCTGGGATGGACCTCAAAAGATCTAGATATTTGGGGGGGGGGGTGGCAAGAGAGAGAAGTTTCCACTTGAAGAAACAGCAGGAAGTGCCTGAAGCTGCTTGTCTTTGTGACAGAAGGGAGAGGGATTCTCCCTACAGACGAGCCTGGGGATTTCTTTCCCTCACTTTGTCCTCAGTCCCTCTTGTTGGCAGCCTCTGGTCTGTCAGTTTGTGGGGGATACACCAGCCAGCAATCCAGAGTTCTGCTCCCAGACCAAGAAAAACTGAACTAGAACCTTCCTCCCAAACAGTGTGCAGGACACATAGCCCAGACTTCATGGGAATCTGCTTATGCGCAGCCCCTCATCAGCCGGGAAAGACTGCTCAGCGGCATGATTTAAGAGCAGGGCTCACATTTCTCACACAGTTGGAGGAGGTTATAACCCACAGAGGGCTCTGGCTTCGATCTGGCCAAGACTACAGAGAACATTTCTTTCCCAGCTAACGTGGACGTTTCTTGCTTTAATTCTTGTCCTGTCATTGGTCTGTGTGCTGAAAGCAGGTCTGAACTTGTGGGAGCATCCAACAGGCAGACAAAGGAAATGAATTATTTCTGTAGACACCAGAACATTGGGTCTAGAAGGAGGGAGGTCACAGTCCCACCTTGGCCGCAGCTAGGACATCAGGATCCAAGTACAAACAGCACCAAGCAAGTCCTCATGGCTGGTGGGTGACTGTTTGTATAAACAGGAGTGATGCTGCCAAAATACCTGTCCACCTGAGCAGTTTCCAAGGTCACAGCTTCTATTTTTGCCATTGTGAAGCTAATCAAACACTTCCCAAAGCATCTTTCCTTATGGCATGTTAACAGGTGCTATATGGGGGTGGTCAAATAAGTTTGGAGGGAAAGCCGAAGTCAAGAAGATTAATTCAATTTATTTAACTGAAAGACTTCTCAGAGGCGTTAGCATGCTAACGTGCTTTATGAATCTCTGAGAGGGAAGTAGTTGGTGGCATTCCCCAAATTTATTGATCATAGATTCATTTTTCCCTCCAGAGCACCTCAGGGGATGAATGTTCCATGGAGCACATTGTTGGAAAGGTGGGTTTCATGTTACACTTTTCTTACTTTTGTAAGGATTGACATTAACCAAGGCATGGAAAAGGAGGATGTCACAGAAGGAGATGAAAGGGAGCATGGAGTGTGGCTACCCCCAGCTGTTGAGAGATTCCTAATGGCCAAGGCAAAAAGAGAGACACTCGGCTACTCTAACAACTATTGTTTCATGTTCCCTGGGATGTTTTCTTCCCAGCCCCTTCTGTCCATTAATGTTTTCCCTCCAACCTGAGTTATGCGTCATTTAGGATTAGATTTGGTTACAAATAATAAAGACTCCACAATAGTGGCTTAAGCAAGACAGAAGTACACCTTTCTCTCACATAAAAACAAAGAGAGGAGGCAATTCAAGGCTGGTAGAGCAGAGACATGGCATCAGGGATCCAAGCTCCCTTCTGTCTTGCTCCTCTGCCGCATGTAGCTTCCATTCCATTCCTCATGATGCAGAATGGCTGCTGGAGCTCTAGCCATTGCACCCACATTCCAGGCAATAGAAAGGAGAAAAGGGAGGAGAAAAGGACAGCCTTTCCCTTTTAAGAACTTCCAGAAATACCTCAGAGCACTTCTGCTTATATCTCACTGATCAGAAGTTGGACACATGGCCATACCTAATAGCAAGGGAGACTGGGAAATGTCTTAACTGGACAGCAATATGCCAGCTCAGAAATGGAGGTTCCAGCACAAGGGGAGAATGGATATTGGGAGAAAGCACTCTACCACACATCAAATATCATTCCCCTGACTAGAAAATTTTGGTCAAGCTGACCAGTCTGAGTTTTGCCCCTTTAGTTTGAAGCTAAAGGGGAAGAGTCTTTTTCTTCTATGGCTACTGAGCTGAAGAGAGTCTGAAGGTTTGAAGCGCTTCTCCCCAGTGGAGAAAGTAGATTTAGATGGAGAGGACAAAGCCAACATGCAGAGAGACTGGGGAGGAGACTGGAAGAGGTGTGAGCTGACTGATGGATCCCCAGGTCCAGCCATCCCAGAGGCCAGCCGCTCCCCCAGCCCCCTCCTAGTTACATGATCCAATAAATCCCCCTTTTGACTTAAAGTGTTTCAATTTGGGTTTCCATCATTTGCAATAAAAGAGTGCTGGCTGCTCCTTTCATTGCTGAGAGCGGGTACCACATGGATCACTCTTTTGACAGGGAAAGCTTTTTCCTGGAACTAAATCACAGAAGGACTTTATTGCCTGATTTCGTATTGAAGGACACTGGGTAATATAATTACACTCTCACACATCTGTGCAGCTCCTCACAGTTTACAAATTTCTTTTACATCCATTGGCTCACCCGGGTTTCACAGTCTCTCTGAGATGCAGGTTTTATTTCCCCCTATACGCAAGATGAGGACCCTGAAGCTCAGTGAGATAACCTAGTTCATCTACACGGCTGGTCAGCAGTGGCACCACTTGCCGTTCAAGTAGTGCTTTGTGGGCAGCCTCTGTAAAGATGAGGATGCTATGACTCTGTCACAACATGGAGAGGAACACAGTATGTAGGGTGGACAAGCTGAGAAAACCCGGCCCATATATCTTAGTTCAGGGCCAGACCTCAGAGCGAACGACTGGAGAGAGGGCATGACCACGGGACTGTCTCAAGTACTGGTTGAGATAAAATCGTTTTCAGATAAATACTGAGGTTTGCCACCAACAGACCCTTTCTGAGAGAATTATGCTAGGATATATACTTTAGGAAGAAGAAATTCAAACTCAGACAGGAGAAGTAGAATGTAAGAAGGTATGTGGAGGAAAGACATAGTTAACACGGGGTTAAATCTAAATGTGCATTGAATGTATAAAATACTAATAATCTGGAAGATATGAAAATAAAGTGCGAGTAAAATACTGTACAACAATAAGACATAAGGGGTATGGTGAAATTCAGGGTGTGCTAAGGTCCTTGTATTGTCAGGGAAGAAGGTATAGACAGTGATTAACATGCATGTACTATGCATATTAAAAAATCAAGGGCAACCAATAAAAGAAGAAATCATATATATCGTCTCTTAAAGATTGAAGGGGCTGGGGCGCCTGGGTGGCGCAGTCGGTTAAGCGTCCGACTTCAGCCAGGTCACGATCTCGCGGTCCCTGAGTTCGAGCCCCGCGTCAGGCTCTGGGCTGATGGCTCAGAGCCTGGAGCCTGTTTCTGATTCTGTGTCTCCCTCTCTCTCTGCCCCTCCCCCGTTCATGCTCTGTCTCTCTCTGTCCCCAAAAAAATAAATAACGTTGAAAAAAAAAAAAAAGATTGAAGGGGAAGCATGTGATAAAAGAAGATTCAATCATACTGACAGAAGGCAAATAAAAAAGCATGGTAAATCTAAAACATTAAATAAGATGGTAGAAATAAATTTAAGAAAATTGATAGTAACCACATATGTAAATAGACCGAAGTCTCTGATGAAAGAATAGAAATTCTCAGATCAAAATTCTTTTAAAAAAATTTGTTAATGTTTATTTATTTTTGAGAGAGAGAGAGAGAAAGAGAGACAGAGTGCGAGTGGGTGGGGAAGGGGCAGAGAGAGAGGGAGACACAGAATCGGAAGCAGGCTCCAGGCTCTGAGCTGTCAGCACAGAGCCCGACGTGGGGCTCGAACTGTGAGATCATGACCTGAGCCAAAGTCGGTTGCTTAACTGACTGAGCTACCCAGGTGCACCCCAATTAAAATTCTTATAAAAAGCCATATGTTATGTATTCTGGGCAAATATTGACCAAAGTAAAGGTGGCATAGATATTTGGATAAAATAGACATTAGCGTCAAGAGTATTATTAAGGATAAAGATGGTTATTACAAAATAATAAAAGGAACAATTGATAAGAAACATATAAATTTTCAAATCACATAAAAATTCTAAGGCAGGGACAAGTTTGGTGAATTGAAGGGACAGAAAGATGACCAAGGTGGCTCTAAACTGTCCCCATCTTCTCTCACTCTATATCCTTTCTCAGTGTCATCTATCCAGTTTGACCTCTGTAATCACCTATAAAGAAGTAGTTCCCAGAGCTCTTCCCCAGAATTTCTGACTGTCTGCTGGCCATTTCCATCAGTGTCCCCAGGCAGCTCACACCCAACATGCCCAAAGCCACACTCCTCACCCACACGTCTTCCACAAATATACTTTTCTTCCCCTAGTCCCCCATCTTTGTGAGGCCTTCATAACCAACTCATCACCCAAGCTAGAAAACCAGGAGTCTTCAAGTGGCCCGTAGTCCAATGTCCACAGGCCTTTGCGTGGTAAATCAACATGGCAAGACAAGTGGAATTTGGGAAAAGGTTTGGAGGACAGGAACCAGCAGAAGACTTAGGTCATATTCCTTTCCATTTTTGTTAACTGTTTCTAGTAACAAGTAATCCAAACAAAAAGAAGTAGATATTAAAAGTCATTCAACATTCCAGTTCCTCAGTTATTCTAATAGCGTACATCCTGTCAGATCTTTTAAATCCATATGTATTTATAGGTGTATGTATATTTTAGATTGTTGCACAATTGTGAATATATTAACAGTCCAGTTTCTTGCTTCTTTCATTTAATATACTTCAATGTCTTTTTATATCAATTCTTTTATTTATTTATTTATTTATTTATTTATTTATTTATTTATTTATTTTGAGAGACAGAGAGAGAGAGAGAGCACGAGCTGGGGAGGAGGAGCAGAGAGACAGGGGGAGAGGGGATCCCAAGTAGGCTTCCTGCTGTCAGCGCAGAGCCAGGTGCCCCTCAAATCTTTTTAAAAATTTTTAATGTTTATTTTATTTATTTTGAGAGAAAGAGAGGTGGGGGAGGGGCAGAGAGAGAATCCCAAGTAGGTTCTGGGCTGACACGGGCGATCTCACGAACCATGAGGTCATGACCTGAGCCAAAATCAAGAGTTGGATACTTAGCGGACTGAGCCCCCCAGGCACCTCTCATATCACTTCTTTTTTTTAACATGTGCATAATAATGCATTATATGACTATGTCCTAGTTCACTTAACAAATCTCCTAATGGACATAAAAATGTTTCAAACTTGCCACTTGTACAAGCAGATGCAGCGAACCACCTTGGGTGTGTATATGTGCATTTCAGTGAGGAAATGTGCAGAATAAATTTGTAGAAATGGAATGTCTGGGTCAATAGATATCCACATTTTAATCTTTGATGGATTCTGCCAAATTGCCTTTAAGACGTTCTTTCAATTTACCCCCTTCCCAACTGGGAACATATTTCCCTACCGTCTCACTAATGTCAAGCATTATCCATCTGTAAAAGTGTTTTGCCAATCTGATAGGTGAAAATATATTTTTGTTGTTTTAGTCCATATTTCTTTGTTAGTTTAAGCACTGTGTATTTCTATTTCCTTTCAAGAGACTTTCTAATTCAAATCTTCTGCATATTTATTGCTCAGGTGTTTTTCTTTTTTTTTTTTTTTTTTTACTGAGTTGTAGAAAGTTCTTTATATATTAACACTATTAACCTTTAGTGTGTAATAAATGTTGAACATGTTTTTCCTCAACTTGCCATCTGTACTTTTGTTTCCTTTATGGTATCAGTTGCCTTACAGAAATTTTAAATATTTATGTAGTTAAATGTTTTCTGTCATGATTTCTGGCCTTATTTTCATTTTACCTCCTTGTTTTCAATGATCTGTTAATGATTTTACTCTCTAGTTAATCATGGGTTCTTTGAAGGCAGAGGCTACCTCTTACTCATGTTGGTAGATCCTACTATAGAAATCACTCACCCCTCAGCCTTGGCTCTGATATATGCTCAATAAATAAACACATTTTAAATTTTTATTGAATTGACAGAGTTCTGTGTGCTATAAAATAAGCAAGCATGGAAAATTTAATTCCGAGATTGAAGTTGAGGGAAAAGCCAAAATGCACGGTGAGGTAGAAAGTGTAATTTCTATCAATATGTGGAATAAGATCTGGGTTAAATTCAGCTGGTAACAGAAAATTATTAAAAGGATCACAAGAAGTGTGTTCTATGTTTCATTTTAAAAGCTTGTTTTTGTCACTGAATTATCTGCTTTTAGAATCAGAATTTAATAGGAGTCATAGTTTAATATAAAAATAGTCACAGCTTAATACAAAAAGCCAAAATTTAACATAAAAATCATAAAGCAGGGAGTTCAAATGCTAATCTGGATCTCAAGCAAATCTTGTGCTTGATGCACCACTTTAACCATGCAAACGACCCTGTGTCTACCCCCAGCTGGTGGCAGCGTGCACTAACCCCAGGGTATGTAGGGAAGAGAGCAAAAGGCAGAGTTTTAAGTGCAAGGACTGCAAATCTCAAGCTGTAAAATGCTGTGACTTACATTCTTAATGCTGCTTCATCAAAACTTGGGAAAGCCATACAACTTTGGGGAAATCCCTTGGCCTCAGTTTGGCTATTTTAAAAACAAAGAGGTCACTGGGTGATCTTGGCAGCTCTTTCCAAAGCTGAGGTCCCAGGAGCCTATGAACATCTTTCTGTAAAATGGTTTCCAGGGCCCTGCCTTCGTGGGGATTCCCTTGCGATTTAATCAGAGGTGTGAAGGCAAACCCATCGCAGCTGTTACCAGCTGTTCTGTGAGGCTGCTCCGGGAGCCCCCGAGAGTGTCAACACTGATGTCTGTACGAGTTAAATTAAATTCCAGGGTCTGGTGTGAAGCTGGAACAGGCCTTGATGTTTTTATCTATCTGCTGCTGGGTCCCTGCAGGGCCCATTGCTTCAGCTGAGATAGCATGAGGGAAGGGGAACGGAGTGGAATGGGCAGTCTTCTCTCTTTTTCATTTATGCATGGTTCATAAGCATTTTATTATATAAATTATACCCCGGTCACTTCCTAAAAAGACTCAAGATGATTCATTAATTCACTTCAATAGCAGGTAGTCTATGCCTGCTCTATGCCACGTGCAATGCTAGGGGCTGGAGGAGACAGAAACATATGAAAAAAACTAATACTGTCTCCTCCATGGTATTACAGAGGCACTGGATATACAAAGGCTGTGAGGACACAGGAAGTAGTAAACAATTTTGATAGTCTAGGCGTGAACATGGTGAGGAACAGAGAGGGGAAAGGGGATGACAATTTCTTGAGTACCTTGTAGGAGGCAATATGGCATAATAATCAAGAGCCTGAGCTCTGGAGTTAGGGTTCAACCTCTCTAACCTCAGTTTCCTTATCTGCAAAAGAAAATAGTAGAACTTCCTTTACTGAGTTGTTAGGAGATTAAATGAAAAATGCACGTAAAGCACTTAGCGCTGCATCCCGCACATGGCAAGCATGAGATACATAATCGCTATTCTATTATTATTCTGTGATTAGTCACCAAGATATGCTTTATCATTAAATATTGCATCGTAGGGGCGCCTGGGTGGCTCAGTCGGTTAAGTGGCCGACTTCGGCTCAGGTCATGATCTCGCGGTCCGTGAGTTCGAGCCCTGCACCAGGCTCTGTGCTGACAGCTCAGAGCCTGGAGCCTGTTTTGGATTCTGTGTCTCCCTCTCTCTGACCCTCCCCTGTTCATGCTCTATCTCTCCCTGCCTCAAAAATAAATAAAACGTTAAAAAAAAATAAACATTGCATTATACTCATTTTACAGGTGAGACAGGGGTTCAGAGAGCTTATGTAATTTTCCCAAGCCCACGCAGCTTGGAAGCAAAATTCTAACTAATTTCCAGGCCCATTTTCTTTGCACTGCTGTGATGCCTCGAGGTTTCCCAGAAGACTTGATATTTGAGTTGAATGTTAAAGAACAAAAAGAAGTCCTTTTGTGGAGGTTAGGAAGGAGGAAGCACAGGCAAAGTGTGTGCCACTAGAGCCCAGAGGCAAAGATGGAATGGGCTTTCTGGGAGTGGGGTGGCAGGGAGGAGCTGGTGGAGCTCTGGGTTTCTGAAGTTTCCTCCAGTAGAGGAGGATGGGGTGCAGGACACGGAGACAGACCAGATGGAACACTCAGTGATTCTGTCTCGTTCTCTGCCTGCCTTGAAGTTGAACCTTCCCAGCAAGTGGGAATCAGAACCACTCCTGTCCCATCTTCTGACCCTCAGGGTACATGTCTGATGGCCCTTGTGAGTCCCTGGTTCCCATTTAACCAACACTGGAGTCTCTAGGCATCCCTTTCTCCACTGTACTCTACCCCAGGCCCAAGAAGTGTTTGTGTGTTGGTGGGTATTCTGTTTTTAAACCAGCAAACGGGAGAATCAAGATAGGGAGGAAAACCTCTTATACTCTGACACCAAATCACTCACTAGGACTTACTTTATGGGCAGCAGATTAGGTAAGACCTGAGTAGGACTAGTTTCTGGTTTTGGAGGAGTTCCTGGTCTGGTTGGGGAGACAGATAGCCAAACTCAACATTACTGATGTGCTGGCCTCAAAGTGGGTCAAGGCTTAGGTCAGTGGCAATACCAAACAATGGTCTGTAGAGGAGAGTTTTGGCATCCTCATAATCTCTACCAGCCCCTTCCCATTCTTTGATGGTCTCTCAGTTTTCGTAAGTTATGTTAAAGCATTTTTTTTTGTTAGGTAAAATCATCTGTGACAGCCAGAATTCCAAGATGACCCTCAGTCACCCTCACTCTTGTATAATCCCCTCCCCTTTGAGTGTGGGTGGAAACTTTACATATGATACCACTCCTGTGATCACGTAACGTTATGCGGCAAAAGGGAGCTCATTCTGGGTGGTCCTGACTTCCATCAGGAGATCTCTTTAAAAGCAGAGCATTTTCTCTGGGTGGTCGTACAGAAACAACCCAGAGAGACACGCTCCTGCCGGCCTGGAAGAAAGCACACTGCTATGTTGTGAATTGCCAGTAAGAGACGTGGTCTCCAGTTGCTGACAGCAGTCCCCAGGTGATAGCTAGAGAGAAAACAGGGGTCTCAGTCTTACCACCTCAAAGAGCTGAAGTTGGCCAACAACCTGAATGAGCTCGGAAGTGATTCGTTTCCCAGAGCCTCCAGAAAGGAATGCAGCCTGTCTGATACCTTGATTCCATGAGACCCAGAGCAGCGAGTCTAGCCTTTCTCTGTACAGAAGTCCAACCTACAGAACTGTGAGCCCAATAGCTGTGGGAATTTGTTACACAGCAACAGGAAACTAATACAATGATTCTCATACAGATATAAAAGGAACATGTGTCAAATACTGTATTTCACTCACTAGTTCATGAGGTACTCTGTACACTGTTACAACCTGTTCAAAGGAGGAGTCACGGAATTGCACGTGTGGAATGTTAAAATAGCTACAAAAGTAGTCAATATCCACAGAACAATAATCATTGTAACTCCAATGGACAAAATTCATTTACGTTTCTATGGGCAGGAATCACCACATTGCTATCCATTTTCTACAATTTATAAAGTCGCAAAACAGCTTGAAAACAATGACAGGAGCAGATTAACCAAAAGAAAAGGTCATCTAGAAGGACCAGATAAGAATTATCTAGAAGTTTCTACAAGGACATCCAGTATTCTTTATTGCCCAGTTTAAAAGACTTTCACGATGCTTCCTTATAAGTGGTATGTAAATGTAGCTTCGAGATAGGCTACCACTGCCACACACACCCCTCCCCAAGTATTGCCACCATGAAATCCTGTCACAGAGATTGTGGCCTGGCCTTGGACTGGATTCAGTGAGGCCAAGGGCTGGATGAGTCTTTTCATATCCATTATCTGGCTCATGATTCTGTCTTCTCATAAGACTTCAGTGGGTAAGGTAGAACTGGTAACAGTAACCCCATCACATTTCTTTGGAGAGTGGGGCCCAGAGAGGAGGGGTCACTCAGGGAGTCAGTGGCAGGTGTGACCCTTGATCCTCTCCCTTCCCATTCAGGGCTTGTCTTCTCCATGCACCACCCTCCTTGTCCTCAGGTGGGTGAGCTTTCCGTCTCCCATCCCCTCCCCTCCTTTGTGCTGGGCCAGCCTCCCCTCCACACTACAGGGCTTGGCACCTGACTTGGGGATTGGCTAAGGCCTCGGACGCTCCGTGTCCAGTCTGCAGGCAGCAATCCCAGGCCTCTGCAGAGCCTGTCTGATCCAACACCCCCAGACCCCCAACTACCCTTTGTGCACTGAGCACATCCATGCCTGTGTTCCCCTCTTTTGCTCTAGCAGCCTGACAGTCCCCAGTCAGGCATGACTTGCCCAAACCTGCTGTGCCAGGGCCACCTGCTCTGCCTTTTGGGCTGCCCACCCCAGCCACCCGCCTCTGTTGGCTTCCCACTGGGACTCGGGCTGGGAAGTCATCTGGGAGGCCAGGCATGCCAGTCTGCCGGAGCCTCTTCCCAAACCCTCCTGACCGGTGCCAAGCACTAGTGCGGGACAAGCCACTCACTGATGCCAGGTCGGGCAGCTGGCTGGCAAACCGGCCACCTGCTCAGCCCACAGAGCATAAAGTTTTTGTTTTGCTTGCCTTTTGAATCCTGGAGCCGAGACTCAGAGCTGAGAGGTTTGGGGAGAGGCTAGTCCAGCCCTACACCATTCAGACATGATCACTGCAGCCCAGAGAGGAGATGGGCTCTGTGAAGGCTGTTCTCACCAGCTGGGAGCTGGCGGGGGGGGGGGGGGGGTTAGTACTGCATGCCCTAACTTTCTGCTCCTTGGGAACCCCTGTGGGTGCAGATCACAGGGGAGTGGGGTGTAGCTTGATCAGGACTTTTGGATTTTTTTTTTTATTTTTTATTTTTAAAAAAAATTTTTTTTTTTTTAACGTTTATTTATGTTTGGGACAGAGAGAGACAGAGCATGAACGGGGGAGAGTCAGAGAGAGAGGGAGACACAGAATCGGAAGCAGGCTCCAGGCTCTGAGCCATCAGCCCAGAGCCCGACGCGGGGCTCGAACTCACGGACCGCGAGATCGTGACCTGAGCCGAAGTCGGACGCTTAACCGACTGAGCCACCCAGGCGCCCCGTGGACTTTTGGATTTTTAAAGAGGCAGAAAAGCTGGAGAGTCTGAGTTCTGGACTCCAGTGTCAGCTCAGTTGTGCAACAATAGTGTCTCAGTTTCCTTGCTCCTCATTCCTCGTCCCCTTCCCTGCCTCTCTCTCTCTGCCTCATGCTCCAGTCCCGTGAAGGAACCACATGCTGTTTCCCAGACATACGGCATTCTTCAACACCACTAGGCCTTCCATCGTGCTCCTGCTGCCCAAGCTGCCCTTTCCTGACTCCTGTCTGTTTCAAGATTCAGGCCAAGCTCCATGTGGATCTCTGCCCCTTTCTTCCTGCTGCACTCCTGCTCCCTGCCAGAGGAATTCACCTGCCTCTGTTTGCTCCCCTGTGCCCTCTTTGCAGCACCTGCCATACCTGGTTCCTCCTTTTTTTTTTCACCTGTCTGTACCCCCTTTAGCTAGTGAGCCTCTCAGAGGTGTCATCCAAGCTTTATTTGCCTCCATAAATGTACACACAGTCTTTGCCAGATGTTTGCTGGATATACGCTACACTTAGAAAACAAAAAGGGGCAAGTATCTTCAGAGATATTTACTAAGGCTTTCGAAAGCATCAAGTGTATTTAATTATGGAGAATCATATGGAAATGATTACAACTAAACTTAGAAATTTACCTTGGCTAAAAATATCATAATATAGAAATGATCTTAAAGACGACTTAATGAATTACTGATCTTAAAATGGAATCTCATTTTAAATATTTTAAATACATCCCATTTATTGAAATGGTAATAACTTTTTAAAAGATCCAGATGTCTTGGGCAATTCTTGAGAATGAATATTTTTGAAATGTGTTTTTAAACTTTTTTTTTTTAAATGAGAGAGAAAGAAGGAAAGAAACAGAACAAAGAAGGAGGGGAAGAAGAAAGAAAAAGTTGTCAGAAAGAGCCCTTTGGTTTCCTTTACGAGGCTCATCATATTCATGACATCGTCGGGACAAATGATGCTACCTTCCTGGGTTTTACCTCCTTTATCAAAAGCCAGAGCTGGGTGCTGTAATGAGAGAGGTGCTGGCTGTTGGCAGAGGGTCACTGCATTGTCTTTCAATGACCCTGGACCTGGCAGTGTGAGAGAGAGTTTTCTCTTTTAGGGAGGAGCACAAAGTTACTACCAAGGAGAGAAATGTAGGACAAGGAGCATGTTCTAGGAGGGCTTTGGTGTCAAGCTGGTCTGAAGTTGGGAAGCCTTCGGATACTGACACTCGAAGCCAAGTTTCTCTCTTCTCTGCACCTCAGTTTCTAAAATGAGTAAGTTGGACCCAATGACTCTAAGCTCATTTCCCATTCCCACAGTCTCTGAACCCACCTCTGGCAGGCTGATTATGAAAAAGCAAAATGATCCTGTCAGGGCTGGAGAAAGTTCCAATGCCCAGGCTTTATAGGAGACACCTCCCTTTTTCTTACTATGTCCCCCAAACTACAGAGCCAGATGATATGGCCAGCTTCTGGGGACCTCTGATCACCCCCTCCACATTTTGCATCCTTTTCGTCCTCTGTGCCTGAAAACCATTCAGCTTAGCTTTGACCTGCCGGAAAGTTCCTCATACGTCAAAGCAGCTGTTGGAAAGTAAAATGGTTGCATCAAAGCAACGGGGAAAGAGTTGTTTGTTTTAAGGCTGGAGACCCACGAAATGCACATGGCTCCTTTTGTGGGTTACATTACAGTGCATCTATAGGTCTTTGTTATTTCTAATTATAAAGTAATTTCATAGCTTAATAGTGTCTCTTGAGCTAATAAGGTAGGTAGGGACGGCCAGAAGTCCTGAATTCACATTGTAGCATGGCTGGAAAAGGCAGGATGGTTCTGCATGAGCATGTAAATGTCCACACTGATGGCCAGGGGAGCCAGGATTTAGAGACCCGAGCTTTGAGGATGTCATGAGTGGCACCACTCTCACTGAACCCACACCCATAGTCAAGTCACATACCTCAGTCTTTTCACATGGGTTTCTGCTCAACTACACCTCCTTGTCCTGGGAATTAGGTTTTCATGAGGCAGTTTGGACCAAGCATGCTAAGTGGGACTGTGACAAATGGAGGGACAGTGAAGCAAAGGCCATGCTAACAGGAGCTGTCACAAGACCGATATTTCGATAACTTTGGTGTGTTAATATAAGCAGGACTCCTGAGGACCCAGGCAAGTTTTCTCTATTTGTGTCCAGGAGGCAAGGGGGCCAAATACCCCATAGGCTGGTATTTGAGACCTATAACCTTTCCAGTGGCAGACGGGAAACCGAGGCATGAGCTATGACTTGGCTCAGGTCCCACATCTGGTCAGAGGCAAAGTGAGAGCAGCAGCTTTGGGTCTGGCCTGACCTGCTCCTCTCCTTGCCCCACCATGTGGCCTCTTGGGGCTTCCTCTTCAAGCCTCAAGGCAGAGCAGGACTGTCAGGAGCACAGAGCTCAGGAAGCACAGGGAATGTACTATTATCTGCAGAGGCCTCGAATCCAGGCCATTTAGGAGGAGCTAAGGAATAAGGAGACTCCGTGGGCCAAGAAACAGACCAAGAAGATGCTTGTCCATGGGTGGGTGGGGAATATCTTGGATCAGCACGCACTTGATGTGATGTCTGCTGTCTACCATTTGGTAAATGCTGACATTGTCAAGGCACACAGGGCCAGGCAGAGGAATGAGCTCTGGCCTGGGCATGGGGGACCTGGGTGCCTGGTGTGGTTCTTTCTGCCTCACAGCCTTTTCCCACTTAGTGTTGAAATGCCTACTACATGCCAAGTGGTTGCTATATGCGTTGTCTCATTACATCTGGTGCTGTGTGCTTCTGTGGGTCCAGGATGTGGACATGTACAATGGAGTCCTCCTTTTTTTTTTTTTTAATGTTTATTTATTTTTGAGAGAGAGAAAGAGAGCATGAGCGGGGTAGGGACAGAGAGAGAGGGGAACAGAGGATCCGAAGCAGGCCCCATGCTGACAGCAGAGAGCCAGACGAGGGGCTCGATCTCACAAACTGAAATCATGACCTGAGCTGAAGTGGGACGCTTAACTGACCGAGCCACCTGGGCGCCCCACAATGGAGTCCTCCTTAAAGCCCCTCCCATTATATCCACAAAACTGCCCTGTCATGTGGGAGTTGGCCACCTACTTTGAGATTAGGCAGCTGAGGCCCAGGCAGAAGAGTGTAACCACATGATTCCAAGTGCTGCAGCCAGGATTCAAACCCAGGTCTGCTGGACTCTCGACCTGTGCCCTTTCACCCCAGCCTCTCAAGGAGAAAGTACCAGAAGGCCAGGCCTCTTCTTACCATCCATTCTGTCTCTGAGAGCACTCAACATTTATGGCTTTGATGGTCAGAGGCTGAGTGAAGTCAGACATCAGATAGGAGTTGGTCCCTGTGGACTATAAGACAGATGGTGGGGGTGGGGGGTGGTGTCAGTAGCAGGAGGACATCTAGAGAAACCCCCCGAGGTGCTGGGGGTAACAGCGGGGTCCTTCCTACTTTGAGGGTGCCTGTGTCAAGGACACTGCATGAAGTGCAGCAGGCGTGGGCAAGGTCAGACTCCACTGCGCACATCCACCGGCAGTGTCGGCTACTGAATCCCAATTGTAAGTCAACATACTACCATGACAGCTGTCAGGGCTGGAATGCTGAGATGCAAGAAGAGAGTGTGTACAGGACGTCAGAGAGTGGAGTGGAGTGCACAGAGCAGCGCTCTGCCTGCTCGCCACTCTGCTGGCACCACCTGCTGGCACTCTGGCCCTCCGCCCCGCAGGACCTCCCCTGGAGTTGCGTCCTACAGACAACTCGACTACCTGATTACTCCCTCGCTCCCAGCCGGGGCATGAGCCACCCACATTCCTGCCCAGCCCTGCAAAGGAGGAAGAAACTTGGGCAGATGGGAGCCGGAGGGGGCCTGCCAGGGGGCTGTCCTGAGGGTGGTGGAGCAGAGGCTGCTGGTCGGGCTGCCCAGAGTGGGGGCTGCTGGAGCCCCCCGAAAAGCTCAGGCTGTATGTAGGAGCAAGGGGCTCTCACAGGACACTGGCGGGGGGAGGGAGGCAGGGAGGTGTTAGAGGACTTTAGAGGACTCCAGAATGAGCAGTGGGAGCCCAGGTGGCACGTGTTGGAAGGCTTCGGGGGATAGGATTCCCCATCTTGAAGTCAGTCTCTGGCATTCAAGGTTCCGGAGCCTGGAGAGCAACAAGGTCCTGTGTCAGGTTCCCCTGAAAGGCCCCAGGGTCCACTGAATACACCCAGTATTCTGCTGCAGGAGCAGGGGTGGCAGAAGCACAGAGGACAGCTGTGACTCATTAGGAGCCCTCAGCTCAAAGAAACCCCATGCAACCAGGACCCGTGTCTCTGGACAGCATGAGCCATGGTGTGGATGCTGCCAGCCAGGGAAAGCAGGGCCCAAAGTGGGCAACAGTGCTCATGGGGAAGCTGGTGGAGTAGGAGGAGAGGGAAAGGAAAAGAAAGAGAGCGGGAAAGGAGGGTAGCAGACTCGAGGGTTTGTGGTTGTGGGTAGGAAGGTTCCTTGGCAGACCTTGGTGGTGGAGAAGCTGTGATAAGACGGGAGAGAGAGGTAGAAATGAGCAGTTCTGGGGCAGGAAAACTCAGCCAGCTCTGGCATTCCCTCCTCCCCAAGCTCAGAGACGTAGAGGGAGAGAGGAGAGAGGCCAGGAAGGCTCCAGAGGGCGGGTCAGTGCTGCCCATGCTTTGTACCCACCCAGTGTGCTCTGGACAGGCTTTAGGAGGACTTCTCCGTGCATATCCATGCCCTGGCCCCCAGACAGGACTGGGGGTGGGGCAGGCGGAAGGGTGGGCCAATAGCAGCAGCAGAGGTCACCCTCTCTCACTGGGCTAGACCCAGGAAGGACTTAGATCACAGATGAACCAGAGGCAGCGAGGAGCACAGGCAAGGACCCCATTCTTCTTGTTGGGTCACAAAAGCCCCAGCACAGGACTACTCTTCAGCCACAGAGGACCTGACGGAGATGCCCAGATTATCTGGGCTGAGCTCAGCCTGACACAGGATCCCTCTCCCGATGAGCCAGACAAGGTGGAGGGGACCCAAACATGTGCCCCTGTGTCGCTGATACCTTATAAGTCCCCTAGTGTGTCAGGGAGTCTGTGCTAGGTAGCTAGGTATCACTTGGTGTGTATATTTATAACCAGCTGGAGCAGGATCCAATATCAGAACTATATGTTGTGCTTTTGCTTCCTCCTAACCACACTTTAAGAAAGAGATTGTGAACAAAAACTTTTCTAGAGATTTTGGAAAGAAAACAGAAAAAAAAAAAAAGCACAAATATAAGAGAATAAATCCCAGTGTTGGCTTTGGCCAAAATGAGCAGAGACAGTCTAAAACATTGCTTTCTGCTCCTTGAGGCTGTAGGTAGTGGAGGGAAGCATAGGTATTCTGAGCTTGGGCATGGCTGAGATGGTGGAATGATGAAGGAAACTGGTAATTACAGAGATTATGTCCATTTTTGTATTCCTAAATTGTTACTAGGTGTCCTACTAAGTAGATTCCTCTTGCCTAGGGGACATGGTACTAAGTTTTTGGCTTATGAAAAGTAAAGCCCAGAGCATTATCCAAAATGAAAAAGTTGAGACTAAGGGAACAAAATTTCTCTATATTAGAAAGCAATAGGAATTTCTAATTTATTGAGGGTGTGGAGAGGAGGGAAGGACTAAGTCGGGAGAAGTGGGTCTCATCAATAAGACAGTGGGTATAAGTCAAGGAGAGAGATGGCTTGAAAGGGCCTCTCTGTGGCAAGGATGGTCAATGAACTTGAGCATCAGTAACATCTGGCAGGTAATTTTAAGTTGTTTCTTGTTCTGTGATGGCATTTCAATTTTTATGTTAGTGGTACTTTGGGGAATGATAGAGATGGGGTATAGGAGACTGGAGTTGTCCAAAGAGTGCTGGAAAATTATGGAGACATGGTGTGATGGTTGACTTTATGTGTCAACTTGGGTGAGCCACAGTACTTAGATCAAACATGTTGCCATGAAGTATTTTGTAGATGAGGCTAACATTTAAATCACTAGACTTTGAGTGGAACAGATTACCCTCCATAATATGGGTGGGCCTCATCCAATCAGCTGAAGATCTTAAGAAGAAAACTGACTTCCCCTGAGAGAAGAGGGAATTCTGCCAGCAGACTACCTCCAGATTCAAATTACAACTCATCCCTGGATCTTCAGCCTGCCAGTTTACGTTACAGATTTTGAAATCTCTCTCTCTCCCTCCCTCTCTCCCTCTCTCTCTCTCTCTCTCTCTCTCTCTCCACACACACACACACACACACACACACACACACACACCTCCTGATGGTTCTAACATAGTGAAGAAGTAACCAGAGGTGGGCAAGTGAAAGCTATTATCTAAGTTTGGAACCAGAGATGGCAGGCAAAAGCACGGACATGTGAATTCCCCATCCCTCACATAAAAATCTTGAGAAATATTCAGGAGGGGACCAAGTTTCCTATCAAAACCAGGCTAGAGGTATGTGAAGCAGGTTCAGTGCAGGAGACATGACCACTCCAGGCACTCCTGAAGGGAAGGGATTTGCCCCAGAGCACAGGGTGCTTACCCCGTCATTGTCATGACTACAGAAGTAGGCTCCAAGCTGGTCTCCAGGAAGAACCCTCAGGACAACACAGAAGACAACACAGAACTGAATCCCAGGGGTTATAAATGCCTCTGAGAACACCAGTGGGACTCTGCTTGCATAAAAAAGCTAAAACTACCACTATTGCTGCAAAGGCTCTAGAGACCAGACAACAGGAGAATAATAGACAGGGAACATGGCTGCAGGGAGACTGTGTGCTTCCAGCAAGCAGCAGGTAGCAAAATGGATCTTCCTCCCTCTGGCTTCCAAAACTCACAAGAGTGCACCGAAAGGATGGCACCTACTTCACATCCACAAGTCTCACCATGACAGGTGTAGGAAATGCGGCCTTGAGCTGTCCAAGCTCTCCAGGTAGGAGGGTGGAATAGAGGTTGAGCAATCCCCTCCACAGAATGTACCCGGGAAATGTTCTGGGGCAGGTGGGAGGCTCTGGAAGCACACGCATGGAGGAGTAAGGCCCACACTGACAAGTGTCTTATCGACGAGCACATGGCAATCAGAGACAGGGTGATAAGCCATGACTCAACTATGCCTGCCTTCCTAGGTGCAGGGCATGAAAAAGCACAGCTGCTGGCAGCTAGAAAATATTTTTTGCTCTCGTGCGGAAGATGGAGAGCATTAGTGGGAGATGGGGCATTGCACTCCAAATGCAGTTGAGATCATATCTTGGCTTTGTTCCCTGAATCCGCACAGTTATTTGTATTTCAGCATAAAATTCCAACTCCCAGGACCTGGTTAACAAAGGCAACGCGCGACGCATGCCCCCAGAGGCCAGCCAGATGGAAAGCCCAACGGAATTTCACTTTGAAGTGTTCTGTGTTATCGGACTCATTTGCAAAAGAAATGAGCTTTATGGGGTGTTCAAATGTTTCCAGACATAACCAGTTGCCCCCAAGCGAGAATAAAGTTATAATCTCTCCTTCACCTTGTGCACATGCAGGCGGACGTGGGCACGAATGTACACAGGCTGTTAGAATCGAATTTTGTCTCCTCCCCAGGCTCTGCAGGGGGTGAGCAGGAGGGGGAATCAAAATAAAAACACCTCACATCAAGAAATGATGGATTTGTTTTTCCCCCACTTTGACAGTAGAATCAGAATGACTGTATGGCTGGTCTAATGAATTACATACTCATTTGTCATCAGGATAATGCAAAATAGGTGACTAAATATGCTCAGTCATACGGCCTCAAAGGCTCTGTGGTTTTGGGTTTAAATCTCAGCCCTGCTGATTTCCAGCTGTCTGACCCTAGAGAAGTAGCTTCTGCCCTTTCAGCCTCAGTTTCCTTTCCTGTAAAATAAGCATAAAATGTTGATCTCACAGTATGGTTAAGAGGAAGGTGTGAAAAGGCTTTAGAAACCTCAAAGTACTGCTCACACATTAAGATCTCTCCCTCTACATACCTAGTGATCCTATTACCCCAAACCATCTTGCCTTGCCTGAATATAAGGAGTAATTTCCCCCACTATGTCTTTGTTCCTGCTCTTCCCTCTGCTTAAAAAGCCTTCTCCTGCCTATTTCTCCACATCCTTGCCAACATCCACTGTTATCTGTTTTTTTTTTTTTGGGGGGGGTGCTGCCCATTGCTGATCTGGTAGGTGGGAAATGGTGTGAGGCATGGTTCTCCTCACTTCTCAGTGACTTGGCATCCCGGAGCCCCCAGAATGTTAGAATCAAAGAGCCTCACGGATCATCCAGTCCAACTCCTCATTGATGACATAGGGAAATAGAGGCCCTGAGAGGCCAAGATGGATACTCCTCCCGTGCCAGGCACCTCAAGGAGCCCTGTAGCATCTAGGTCACTTGGCAGTGCCTGCATTGGCAAGCTCTTGGGTCTCTTCTATTCTCCTCTTTGTAGTAGTTAGGGTTCCCCAGAGAAACAGAACCAGAAGGATGGATATGATGGAGGCTGCCAAGTCTAAAATCTGCAGAGCTGATGTCCCAGTTTGAATTCCAAGGCCAGCTCACTGCTCTAGAACTAGGATGAGCTGATGTTCCAGTTCAAAGGCCCTATAGCAGGAGAATTCTCTCTTGTGCAGGGGAAGGTCAACTTTTTATTCTATCCAGGCCTTCAACTGATTGGATGAGGCCCACCACAATAGGGAGAGCAATTTGCTTTACTCAGTCCAGTGATTTATTTATTTATTTTTCTGCATCTTTATTTATTTACTTTCCAGCAGGTTTAAATCCTTGAGAAGTACAGCATCATATGGGTTCTGTGGCCAATGGATTTAGCAGGAAAGTTGCTTTGGAATTTGGCATGAACCATGACACTGTTTCCATGAGCAGGAGTTATTTTTCCCCAGCTTACTCTGGTTTTGTTCATTCTGCCACAAGGAGTCACTGTGTTGTTTTTTGCTTTGTACCCATAAGCACATCTCTTGCCTAGACAGAGTTCAGTGTCATCTCGAGTATAAACACCTTCAATTTTAAGAAAAGTTATGTGCTCCCTCTGGTTCCAGAGACCCTGCTTATAGCCAGAAAAAATGGTCTCGGACTACAGCCTTCCAGACATATTTGTTGTTTTAAGAGTCCTGTTCCCAGGAGGCCTCCACAGGCTCCAAGACGGCAGAAGGAAAAAGGCCAGTATAGTGATTTAAATGTTAATTTCATTGAAAAACACCATCTCAGAAACACCCAGAATAATGTTTGACCAAATACCTGGGCACCTCATGGCCCAGTCATGTTGATACATAAAATTAACGATCATACTCATGAAAGTCAAAAATCTCTCAGGAGTTAAGCAAGTAGGGGTGGGTCTATGAGGTGGATACTTGAAACACAAAGGAATTTGGAGAGAGGTGATTTGAACTTTTTAAAAAAATTTAAATATTTCTGGGGTGCCTGGGTGGTACAGTCGGTTGAGCTTCTGACTCTTGATTTTAGTGTAGGTCATGATCCCAGGGTCATGGGATCAAGCCCCTCATGGGCTCTGCACTGAGCAGGGAGCCTGCTTGGATTCTCTTTCTCCCTCTCTCTGCCCCTCCCCTACTGCATGCATGCATGCTCTCTCTCTCTTTCAAAATAAATAAACTTGGGTGCCTGGGTGGCGCAGTCGGTTGAGCGTCCGACTTCAGCCAGGTCACGATCTCGCGGTCCAGGAGTTTGAGCCCCGCGTCAGGCTCTGGGCTGATGGCTCAGAGCCTGGAGCCTGTTTCCGATTCTGTGTCTCCCTCTCTCTCTGCCCCTCCCCCATTCATGCTCTGTCTCTCTCTGTCCCAAAAATAAATAAACGTTGAAAAAAAAATTAAAAAAAAAACAAAATAAATAAACTTAAGAAAATAATAAAAATAAATATTTCTAAGTGAGATTTTCCATTTAAAATGGAACTTGGTTAGTACTTCCCTTTCCCACCCACCTCCATATTGTTGATAATACAATGATGAAAACAAACACACAAAGACTAAGGTAGACAGAAACTTATTCTCCAAATCTGAGAGGGCACTCAATGAATGATAAGACAAGTAAAGTAAAAAAAACCTTCTCAGGTTCATATAGAGTTATTGAAAACAGACAAGAAGTCCCTTCAAACTTCCCCCATCATCCGATCCTTGAAAAACCTATAGTCACATGAGAATAGTGAGGGTTGCTTTTGGGGGTGGCCACAATTTCAGCATCAACCCTACAGGATACCATCTTCCTACTTAATTCATGCCTGGAGTCTCAAAGAAAACAGCCTTGTAAATCTCAAGGGAGAGTAAAGCAAAGTGAGATATGATTTACACCCACCAGATTATGGGAAAAAGCTTGACAGTACTGGGTACTGGGGGAGGATATGACCTCACCAATAACTTTCACACCTCGAAGGTTAATAGTGAATTCTCTGTCATCTTCCAGACTTACCAATAGCTCTTGAATGTTTCCTCCTCTTGGAAAGACTTCCTTCATCTGACTTCTAGGAAACCACACATCCAGGTTTCCCCTGCGGGAGGCTGCTTCTCAGTCTGCTTTTCTGACTCATCTCCCCTGACTTATTACCACCGACATGCCCCAGGGTCCACTCCTTGGACCTTTTTCCCTCACTCTCCACACTGAGTTGATCTCTTTGGTCTCAATTTAGAGTTAACACCGTCTAGCTGCTAATAGCTCCCAAGTTTATATCCAGACCCAAACTTATCCCTAGACCCTCCAGCTTGGATTTCCAATGGCCAACTCAACATCTCTACCTGGATATCTAAGAGTAGTCTCCAACTTCTAAAGTCCAAAACGGACATGCCAATCATCCCCCAGACTGTGCTACCCTCCCTTTCTCAGTAAATGGCAACTCCATCTTCTGGTGACTTGGGCCAGAGACCTCAGACTCGATTTGGACTTCTTATAACAGATCATGTTTGCTCTCCTTCCCACAATATTCCAGATCTGATTTCTTCTCTCCACCTTCATTGAGACCACCCAGGTCCAAGCTGCCATCTTCTCTTGCTTGGAACATAGCCACAACCTATGATTTAGCCTCCTTCCTTCTACCCTGGTCTCCCTACAACCTGTCAGCCACATACTCCTTGAGTGGTCCTCCTAAAATGGAAGTCAGATCATGGCACTGTTTTGCTCAAAGCCCACCATGCTTGTCATTTTTCACTCAAAGCAAGTCAAGGTCTTTATAATCACTTACAAGGTCACTGCAACTGGCTCTCTTACCTCTTTAACTTTACCTCCTACTTCTCCCCCTCACTCACTCACTTATCACATGGGTGCCTCTGCTGCACTCTGAAGCCTCCAGGCACTCCTATCCTAGGATCTTTACTCTTGCAGGCCCCCAGATACCCATGTGGCACACTATCTCACCTCCTTCAAGTCTTTGCTCAGTATCACCTTCTCAATGGGGCCCTGACCACCCTACCTCACCTCCTCACTCCCCCTACTTTGCCTTGTTTCTCTTTACAGCATTTCTCACTTTCAAATGTAATATGTAATGTCTTTATTTATCATGTTGATTGTCTCTCTCCCCCACTCACATTGTCAGGAAGAATTTCAGTCAGGACTGGAACATAGGCACGGAAAAGGAAGACAAAGCAGAAGCCAGGATTTCAGCTGTAAGACCAGCCCTGTGAAGTCCCCACAGCTACCACCACTGAGTCCCAAATGTGCCATTTGTGCAGTTGGCAATAGGCCTTGGCCACTGCTGCTGGCCCTACTCAGCCTGGAAACTCAGTATGGCCACCATCAATGGCCAGAAGTAGATTTTTTAAGGTTCTTCCTTCTTTACCTCAATAGACCCTATCCAAGGCAGCTCTGTTGACTTGGCTGAATCTAGGCCCTAGCAGCAAGGGAGGTCAGGAAAGCAAGCATTAGCACACTCAATGCCAAACATGGAAAGGGGGTTCAGACACTGAGCAGCCAAGAAAAATGTCTACCACATGGGGGTATACCAGGCCATGAAAGAAGCCCAAAGGTTTCCAGAAAGTTGGAATTGTACAATCTTCTCTTATCATAATCTAATAAACCATAGCTGTCTGGTTGAATAGACCAAATTCAAGAGTATGGAATTGTTTTCTGAAAAGAAGTTGATTCTTTCTCCCTGCTATCCCTTCAAATTGGTTCTGTATAGATTATTTCTTCTCCAATCCTTGGATGAAATCTCTGGTGTTCCCACGTTTCCAGTCATCCTTGGATAAAACAAACAAGCCAAGAAAAGCCTCACCTTTAGTCACAAAAACTGTCTTATCTTTTTCAGTAAGGAAAATGTGCCCTATCTTCAGTTAAAGCTTCTCCCCTTCCTTGCTCTGGCCAGTCAGGGCTGGGACACCTCTGGTAGGGGAGGTGGCATAGAGCACCTCTGTCATATTTCCCCTCCTCCTGCCTCCCCCACCCCTAGCCTCTCAGCCCAGGGCTACTGACCCCTTCAGGTGGGTCCCGGAGGCAGCCAGTGTCAGGGGCAATTGCACAATCTGATGTGGCTGGTGCTGCTAGGGTTAGTGTTTGTGTTCCCTGGCACTTTTGTGGGTTTCACAGAAATCTCCCCACCTGGGACCCTGCAGTTATAATCTCCAGGACAGATAAAACTTGTCTCTGTCTGGTAACTTAGATATCCAACTAATTCCAACTGACCCCAACCCCGATCCCTGGGCTGTCTAGAGGTCCCTTTCCCTCACATTATCTTTGTTGGGTTCATCAACCCTCCAAGTGGACTTCTGGGGCAAAGTCCTTATCAAGATGGCCCAGGTCCAGCCTCCCCGTGTGACCCACTGTAGGTCCATGAGAAAATGTATTCATCTTTGATCCCTTGGCAGAAGTGTGACTCATTCTCTATGCAGTCTTCTTTCTTTCTGCCCCCTCAAGTGGATGGCCTTGGCCTCAGGCCTTTGAATTTTCCAGTAGTCAGTCATTCCTAGACCACTGTTCCCAGACTCTATGAGACACATATGGAGATGAGAGGGAAGCATTCCCAGCCTCTCCCAGGTGAGGGAAGGGTAAAGGCCTCCAACAACTTTCTCAGAGAAATGTTCTCCCACAGACTCTTCACTGTCAACCCTTTTATAAACTTGAGGTGGATATGGGGTTAAGATGGTAAAACTGGGTTTCCAGATTCTTCCTTAGCAAGACCTATAGAGATGGTCTGGCTTTTCACTTCAGAATGTGGGGTTTCATTCCCAGGTTTGGGGGCTTCAGCCAAATTGATAGGGAGTCCCTATTACTATTTATTTATTTATTTATTTATTTATTTATTTATTGAAGAGAGAAGAAGAGAGAAAGAGAATCTTAAGCAGGCTCCATGCCCAGTGTGGAGCCCAGTGCAGGGCTCGATTCCAAGACCATGAGATCATGACCTGAGCCGAAATCAAGAGTCTGACATTCAACTAACTGAGCCACCCAGGCACCCCACAAAGGATTTAATAATTTCAAATTAGAAATTTTGAATAGAAAAAAAATTAGAAATAAGGTATATTCCATATAAGGAAATAAGAAAAATGAAAATATATATTAAAAATTACAGTTATGTTGTCCTCAGAGAAAATTTAATTATATATTTTAAAAAGAAACAATAAAAATTAGCCATCTAAGCATTTAACTCAAGAAGTCAGGGAAAAAAAGCAGCAAAATAAATGTGAAAAATAAGAAGAAGAAAGCAATAAAGATTAAAATAAAACTGAACACATTCAGGAACAAGAACCCAATAGAGGGATTAATAAAACCCAGAGCGGTTTCTTCCAAAAGTCCAGTAAATTATACATACTTCAGGAAAAAGTAATCAAGATAAAAAAGGGAAAACAGAAAATGTGGCATTAAAGTTTGGAAGGGTGACAGAACCAGATACTTACGAGATTTTGCAGTTATAAGAGGACATTATGCTATGCTATGTATGTGTGATATGTATTTATCTATGCTAAATATCTTTAAAACTGGGAGAAATTGATAATTTTGTAAGAAAATATAAGTTCACAAAGTTAACTGAAGAAAGAAAATAAAAAACTATGGAAAGAGACAACACAATTATTAAGGAACCATTACCAAATAAGGTCAAGAGCTCACACTGTTTTATGAGCAAATTTCTTTAAACCTTTGAGAAACAAATAATTCCCATGCTATTTAAACAGTTCCAGACCAAAGATAAATATGGAAATCTTCCCAACCCTTTGTACAAACCCAGCATATCCCTGAGTCCCAAGCCTAATGGAAGTGTCACAATACAGCATGCTTGCCCACAGATTTTTTAAAATCCTAAATAAGGCAATAGCAAATAAAATTCAGAAGTATATTAAAATGATAATGGGGCACCTGGGTGGCTCAGTCGGTTAGGCGTCCTACTTCGGCTCAGGTCATGATCTCGCGGTTTGTGAGTTCGAGCCCCTCGTTGGGCTCTGTGCTGACAGCTCAGAGCCTGGAGCCTCCTTCAGATTCTGTGTCTCCTTCTCTCTCTCTGCCCCTCTCCTGCTCACACTCTGTCTCTCTCTCCTTCAAAAATAAATGAACATTAAAAAAATGATAATACACCTTATCAAATAAGGTTTATTTCAAGAAGTTAAGAATGGTTCAATATAAATCTATTTATATGATTCCTTACATTAATAGGCCAAATGAGACATATCATATGATTATCTTGAAAATGAAACAACAACAACAACAAAAAAACACAATCCAACCTTAATTCCAAATTCTGAATAAACTTGGAATAGAAAGACATTGCCTTAACTGAGTATCTCCTATCAAAAGCCAATAACACACCCAAAGTGAAAGACACATCCCCGTTGTGGGCAGGAACAAGACGTGAATGCCTGTGATTACCACTCTCATTTGACAGAGAATAGCTGAGTGATTCTTAAACAAAGGGAATGAATAGCACAAAAAAGGAATCAAAGATAATATTTGCACGTGATATAATTTTCTAGCTTGAAAATCCAAAGGCATCAACTAGAATATTCAGTAAGGTGATCAGTTACAAAATAAAAAAACAAGAATCAGTCACTCAATACATTAGCAATAAAATGGGAGAAAACCCAGAGGATAAAAAGAGTCCATTCACAATAGTAGTGAAAATATAAATGACCCAGAAATTAATGTAACAAGAAATTTATGTGACAAAGACGACAATGCTTTACTGAGACATGTAAAGACAACCTGAATAAATGGAAGGGTAAATCTACAGCCCTTTGTCTATGGCCACACAGGCTGAACATTCACAACTCCAACGTTAATGGTGCCCTGTGGGGTTGTGCAGTTTGGTGGCCTTGGACATCTCATATTCCTGAGTGGAAGGATTCAGTAATGTGAAGTTATCAGTTTTCCCCAAATGGATTTGTAAATTTAATAAGATGCCAGTTAAAATCCAGCAGGACATTTGAAAACTTGGCAAAATGATTTTGAAGTTCATAAAAGTGCAAGGATAGTTACGAATGTTTTGAAAAGAAATAGTAAATGAGGAGACTTTTACTACCAGGCATTAAAACATATTCCAAAGTCACAATAAAGAAAACAGGGAGGTACTGGTAAAGAAATTTGATACATTCACCTCAATGGAACGGAGTAGAGAGTGTACAAACATGTCAATCTTAGGTGACAATTTAGTATATGATAAAGGTAACCATTTAAACACATATGTTGGGAGTTGGAGAAAATGGATCACACTAAAGTGGTGTGAGGACTACCAGCTAACCATTTAGAAAAATAGAAACTTTTTTTGTAATAACAGAGACCAAAATAAATTTCATCGGTAGACTAAATCTAAATGGAAAACATGAAATGACAAGAAAATATAGGTGGGCATTTACATTTTCCTAGCAGTAGTTTAGGACTCTTATTCAAGACAATATCTTTATTAGTTTAGCGATGGATAAATCATCAATTATTTTTGTGGTGTGTTAGGAAAAAACATACAGAACTCCTAAATATTCCTAATTTATAGTTTTCTATACAAATAGAGCAAAAGTCCTGTTGAAGCTCTCATGCAAGAGCAGGTTATAAAGAGAAATGTAATTTTATTTTATTTATTTATAAATGTTTATTTATTTTCAGAAAGAAAGTGAGGGAGAGAGGGTCAGAGAGAGAGGGAGAGAGAATCTTAAGCAGGCTCCACGCTGTAAGCACAGAGCCCAACATGGGGTTTAGTCCCATGAACCATGAGATCATGACCTGAGCCAAAATCAAGAGTCAGACACTTAACAGACTGAGCCACCCAGGTCCCCAGTGTAACTTTATTTTAGAGAACCATACAGAACTTTTAAAATATCAGCTTCACTGAGGAATAATTTACACATGATCAAATTTAGCAATTTTATTTGTATGAGTTTTTAATTGAAATTTTTATTGAGATAATTGTACATTCACATGTAGTTGTAACAAACATTACAGAGAGATCCCATGTAAACTTTACCCAGCTCCCCGCAATGATAACACTGCATACAGTATCACAACCTAGATATTTACATTGATAACATCCACTGATCTTATTCATATCTCCCGTTTTAGTTGTACTCATTTGTAGGTGTGTATTTAGTTCTATATAATGTTATCCCATGAGTAGGGTGGTGTATCCACCACCACAGTCAAGATACCGAACAGTTGCATCACCACAAAGACCCCCTCATGGTGCTCTTGTGTAACTACACCCTATCTCCCCCACACATACAATTTAATAAGTTTTGACAAACACATGCAGTTGTGCGATCATCTCCACAATTAGAACAGAAAACATTTCCATCACCCCAAAATGTTCTCCCTTGACTTTTTTTCAGTCAATTCCTTCCTTCTGTTTTCTATTCCTGTAGTTTTACCTTTTCTAGAATTTCATAGAAATTCAATCAGCATAAGGTTTTTGAGAGCTATCCATGTTGTTGAAAATATCAGTAGTTCATTCCTTTTATTGCTGCATAGTATCCCATCGTAGGGATACGTCACATTTTGTTTATCCCTTCATCCATCTATAGACATTTGGATTGTTTCCAGTTCTTTATTATTATGAACAAAGCTGTGAATATTCAAGTCTTCATCTGAGTGTTTTCATTTCTCCTGGGTGAATACCTAAGAGTGGGATTGCCGGATCATATGGCAAGCATATGTTTTATTTTGGATAGTTGCTAAAGTTTTAGTTTCTCTTCTTCAAAGTTCAATCTGGTATTAATACCATCACATGTGTTTTTTTCATTTCAGATACTATATTTCACATTTCCAGAAATTCCACTTGCGTCTAAAATTTTTTAAACTTCCATTTCTTTCCTCATCATGGTCACATTTTCCTCTACCTTCTGAACCCTGTGGATTGTGATAGCTATTTAATGTTCTTTGCTAAATATACCATTCTCTATCATTTCTCGGTTTGTTTCTAGTGATTAGTTTTCCATCTGGTGACGAGTCACATTTTCCTACTTCTTTGCCTATTTGGTAATTTTTTATTGGATGTTGGACATTATAAATTTTACATTGTTGATTGCTGGATTTTGTTGTATTCCTTTAAATACCATTGGATTTTGTTCTGGAGCACACATCGGTTAGATCCTTTTGAGATTTACAGAGCACCCCCTGATCTAGGGTTAATTTTGCTTCACTGTTAAATCATTACCTTTCTGAAGACCCTATTCAATGCCTCATGTTTTAAGGATGTCTATCCACTCTGGCTGGTGGGAACATGAAGAACGCCCAGCCCCATGTGAGCTCCAGGAAGTATTCTGGAACCATTCCCTTGCCTGGAAACAGCCATCTTTGCTTAGGACTTTAAAGCATAACATGAAAGGCAGAAACTGTTAAGGAAAAGAGTTATAGATCTGATAACATAAAAATTTGAAGCCTCTCTCTTTGGTTTCCTCTTGAATTCACTTCAATTCAGCTGTGCTTCTCATTAATTTGAATGCCAGTTGGTAGAGGGAGAATATCGATGGGCTCTGGGTCTGGAGCCAGCCCTGCCGCTCACCATGCAACCAGAGGGGAAATTCTCCTTCCTGGGCTTCAGTCTTCTGATCTGGAGAAAGGAGGGGTGCTCCCTGAGGCACTTTCAGCCTTAATACAATGCCCTCTAGGCAGGCAGTACCAGTTTTCTTGCTCACCTCTCTGCCTCCAGCTCAGGGACTCCAGCTCCACCTCAAAGCAGCCTTCTTATTCCTATTTCCCTTTTTAAATATAATTTAGTTTTTATTTGATTTATGGACTTGGTCCCAGTCACTGAACTTCATTTGGCTTAGACGGCTTATTGATTTTCAATAACGGTGGAGCAGAAGAATAAAGAGATGACAGCAGCACTTGGCTGCAGACCCAGGGCTGGCCGAGAGAGGCAGGAATTAATCATCTCCAGGGTGATCACTCAGGCTGTCCCTGGCAGGACAGCGACCTAGGAAGCTCGGCCAGCCTAGGACAGCCCAGCAAGCCACACAGTGATTGTCTGCCTCTGATAACATGAGCTCACCAGACTTCTCTGCCTGAGTTCTAATTCTAGCACCACCTGATGTAAATCAGTTACACATCCAGCGTCCTCATCTCCACTGAGCGGACGCTGAAAGAGTTCCTGAGGCTAGCTAGAGAAAGGCTGTACCATTTGGATCAACAGGGAGGAGAAGATGATTATGTACAAACGTGCCAACATGAAACAAATGGATGGAAAGATAAATAGATGATGAAAGGTGAGGGGATGCAGATGTGCTGGGTATGCTTGTTGATTTTGGCGTGGCTTCTCTTGGCTGCCTGCAGCAGCTGAAAACAGCAAGTCTGATCTATTTCTACCTCCCTAAAGAAATGAAAAAAAAAAAAATGCTTTCTTTTGTCTCTGTCTCTGGTCCTTTGCATAGGCTGTTTTCTGCACCATGTTCCAGCCCTCTCTTTGTGTGGCCAACTCCTGCTTCTTCCTCATGTCTCAGCTTAGTTGCTACCTCCTCCAGGAAGTCTTTCCTGATTCCCCCCACCCCTATGCTACCCAGGTTCTGTGTTGACCCTGCTAGGACATTCATCACACTGTACTACAACAGTTATTTGGACAATGTCAGAGTTCATTGTTATAGCAATAGCAATGGTCTGTTTTCTTGATCTCCTACTTAATTCCCAGCTCCATGAGGGCAGTTACTGTGCCTATTTATTCATCCAATGTCCTGGTATATAAAGGAAAATAAATATTCGCTGAATTGATGAAAGCTAAAAAGAATGATTTTCAAAGTTACACAGTGATTCACAGAATACTTATTGACAATTAATTGCATATTAACATTGTGGGTAGGTGTTGAAGTCTGTTAATTCCTTTATTTAATCCTCTCTACAACTCTTTATTTTTGTAATGTTTATTTATGTATTTTGAGAGAGAGAGAAGGGGACAGTGGCGGAGAAAGAAGGAGAGAGAGAATCCCAAGCAGGCTCCATGCTGTCAGCACAGAACCTGATGAGGGGCTCAATCTAACGAATTGTGAGATCATGACCTGAGTGGAAATCAAGAGATGCCCAACCAACTGAGCCATCCAGGTGCCCCTCTACAACTCTTTAACTGTATGCATAATAAAACACTCAGATGGCTAAAATTAACATCTCAGGATACTACAGATGCTGGCAAGGATGTGGAGAAACGGGAACCCTCTTGCACTGTTGGTGGGAATGCAAACTGGTGCAGCTGCTCTGGAAAACAGTGTGGAGGTTCCTCAAAAAATTAAAAATAGATCTACCCTATTACCCAGCAATAGCACTGCTAGGAATTTACCCAAGGGATACAGGAGTGCTTATGCATAGGGGCACTTGTACCCCAATGTTTACAGCAACACTTTCAACAATAGCCAAATTATGGAAAGAGCCTAAATGTCCATCAACTGATGAATGGATAAAGATGTGGTTTATATATACAATGGAATACTACTTGGCAAAGAGAAAGAATGAAATCATGCCATTTGCAGCAACGTGGATGGAACTGGAAGGTATTATACTGAGTGAAATAAGTCAGTCAGACAAAGACAGGTATCATATGTTTTCAATCACATATGGATTTTGAGAAACTTAACAGAAGACCATGGGGGAAGGTAAGAGGAAAAAAATAGTTACAAACAGAGAGGGAGGGAGGCAAAGCATAAGACTCTTAAATACAGAGAACAAACTGAGGGTTGATGGGGGGAGGGGGGAGGGGGGAGAGGGGGAATGGGTGATGGGCATTGAGGAGGGCACTTGTTGGGATGAGCACTGGCTGTTGTATGTAAGCAATGAACCATGGGAATCTACCCTCAAAACCAAGAGCACACTTTACACACTGTATGTTAGCCAATTTGACAATAAATGAAATGAAAAAAAATAAAAATAAAAAAAATAATAAAACACTCAGAGAGGTAAGGTGACCAGCCCAAGGTCACACAGCCAGAATCTGGCTAGGCCAGTTTAGAACCTGGGTCTCTTGATTCTTAATTCCAGTTCTGCCCCTTTCCCACTAAGGGAACTCAACTGGTCCCTTCTCTTCCAAGGACCCCATAGTATGCTCCTCTGTGTGATGAGTGGATTGAACCAGACCAGTAGTTCTTAACCTTTGAGAACTGATGAAAGCTATGAATTGTAACCCCAGGGAAGGCACATATGCCCTGAAAAAATTACACGCAATTTCATGGGTTCATAGACCCCCATAAAACCTAGCTTCATCTTCAGATTAAGAACCCGGAGCTCACCGATCACGAAGACCTTGCCAGCCCTTTCAGCCTGCACTGCCTATGGTTCACCCACTGACATTGGTTTTATGAAGTGGCAAAATTCTTTCATTCGTTTTTCAATGAAAAACCCCACCTCTCCTCCCAAGCCGGCTGGCAGCAGTTCCTCCCTGCCGTGAGACCCCATTAGCCCCCAAACCCCAGGGTTCTGCCAGACTGCAGCTGTCACACTGAGTTCTGGTCCTGATTTATTCTCCATGGTGTCTCTCTGGATGAGAAGTTGTGCATAAGAGTAGGACTCAGCCCCCGGTAGAAGAAATGGCCAAGTTCAACCCTTAACAAATAAAACCACTGCCGTTCAGTAATTCCCATGGTTCATGAAAAATGTGATTTCCTTGCTGCAGCAAATGTGGAGGGCGGGAGATGTAAAGACGCTCCCACTTCGGTCTAAGGAAGGAACCAGAACCGTAACAGTATAAATCAGTGAGATAGATAACCTTCTCCTCTATTCATTATCTGGGCAGGCCAGAGCTAATGTGTTTGTTTTTTAAATCCCCTGTTATCAGCCCTTCCCCCTCAAGGATGGCTGTACTATCTTTGTCTGAAATCCACCAGGAACACTACAGCAGAGAAACAACTTTCAGTTTCTGAAGATTATACCAATTCTCCAGGATCTCACATGCCAAGCCAAGAATTTTGCCTACAGGCCAGTGAGTCTGTAGGGGCATCCAGGGTGGGGCAGACCCCTGCTGAAGGCGCTGGTGAGGGTAATGGCACCAGTCTTTCGTGTTAGAAACATCATTTTGGGTGTGCATGGGGATCCTTTGGAGGGGCTGGTACAGATGAGGGGTTGTGGGGAGAAGCCTGGTGCAGTCAGGAGAGAGGTCTCCTGTTATTCCTTTTCCTCCTCTTCTTCCCACAATGGGGATGACACAATGTCCATTAAAACTATATGCAGATAGGATGGTCTGCCACCCTGAAGAGGGAGTGTCCAGGAGATGTAAGTGGAAGCTGTTGGGTGGGGCTTATTGGAAGACTCTTCTTGGGGCCCTTTGGCCCTTTTTCACATCTTTCTTTCTATCTAGAATGCAGATGGGATGGCTGGCACTACAGCTGCCTTCATGCAAGCATGAGGGAAAGGCCAAGAGAAGCACAGAGACATCAGCTCTGACATGCTGGAGCTGCTGAGTCAATGTCAGATGCTGCCTGCTTCTGGACTCATCATGTGAGAAAAATCCCTGCAGGGCATCAAATGGAGAAGTTAAATAGGTAGATGGTAAGTCTGGAGCTGAAGTGTCAAGGGTGCATTACATGGGAGTGGGTGAGATAGTTCAGGGAGTAGATAGATAAATGCTTGCTTGCTTGCTTGATTGATTGATTGATTGACTGATAAGAAAGATGGTCTGGGAGAACATCAACCTTCAAGGAAGAGGCTGGAGAAAAGGAACAGTCAGAGAGAGAAGGCACTTGGAACATGTAGAGTCTTGGGAACCAAAGGAGGTCAGAGACGTTGGAAGTGGTGAGTGGTCAACAGTACATGTGACAGAGAGGGCCAGTGGCCGACAGCAGAGAAGGGGACTTGGTGGCCATCGTGACAAGAGCTGAAGAGACAACATTGATTACTCCATCCTGAAAATTCCATCTGGCATCCAGAATGCCCATCTGCCCAAGGGGTCCTACAGACCCTCGCTGTAGGACTGTTGGCACCTCGCAGGCTTGCAGCTCCCAGGAGTCCACACAGACAACAAGACAATGGACAGAGAATACTCCCTTCCCTGACACGGTGACCAGGAGATACTTTGGACATGATTACTGTACATGCGCTTTCTCCCTGTTCCCAGCCTGTGCTCAGATGCGCTTGATCTTGTTAGATTTGATTCTTCTTTGCTCAAAGGGCATGCAGATAGGTGTTCAATACCAGCTCTGCCTCGTGCCCTGTAGGCCCCAGGCAATTCACTCGACAAGTTGAAGGCAGAACAGAGGCTAGAGCTCAGGCCTTCCGATTACAAATCCATCAGGCCTCTAAACCCACGCGTGGAACATTTCCTAGGTGTGGCTTTTAACAAATGTATTGGAGGGTTGGCATGCTGCCAATGTTTTGCTGGCTAGGGGTAGGTACTGGGATATTTTTTGCAAATTGGGTACTCCGTCATGTAGAAAAACATCTTTTTAGGGGGTAAAACATCTGGAGTTATATTGCATGAAAAGAAACTGAAGGCCAGGTTACACACTTAGTACACAGCTCTCTGGGTTTTAATGATGCTCAAAGATTCAGAATGTTCAGCAAATCTGTTTGTTGTTGCTCTGACTTTCAATGTTTCCCTGGGGAGGTGCTGCTAGTTTTTTCTGTCTTGTTTAACCCAGTAGGATTCTTAGGGAAGGATGGGTCTCCCCGAGCTTGAACAATATCCCCATGAAAGTTCCAGATCTCAGAAATTCTAAGTCACAAAAATAAGCTTCTAAAAATAGAGATTGCCTGGCAAGAACACAGGTCTTGTCATACTCAACCCAGCCCCACAGGCAGATACCAGGCTTGAAGGTGTTAGTATATGGGGCTTCTGCTCAAGGGCATAACTGTAATCAGAAAATCTAGCAATGAGTAGAAGACTGGACACAGAATAAGGATGTGATAAAAGGTGGAGCTTTGTAAGGCTATGAAAGATTGGGCAGAGTGCCCAGAGACTTACAAAGCGCTGGTCTTGGAGTTGGAAACCCAAATTCTAGTTCTGACTTGCCACTGATTGTCTGTATGTGTTTAGTGAGCCCTTTCCCCTCTCTGGGCTTTAGTTTTTGCATCTATAAAATAAGGATGGTAAATTCCAAAGCCTAACTACTTCAGAGTTGCTGTTGAAAACCGTATAGATGTGAAGCATCACCCCATATAAAAGGACTGTCCTCTGGTGATGGGGCTCTGCTTAAGCATGTCCAGACAGCCTGGCGTGCTCTATGAGCAGCTGTGGAAGATTCTTCCAAGCAGAAGCATGTGTTTTCCTCTGAAAAGGGCTCTTATTGAGGCCATTTATGTGAGTGCTTACAAGGATTGTATGGGTCACTCACTAGCACCTGAAGTTAAGCTGGGAACCAGCCCCTTCCCTTGTCTCATCGACATAAGACTGAATCTCAGAAACCCAAGTGTGCAAGACAGACACTTTAGCTGCAAGTGCTATAACTGATGGCCTCTGTTTGGTGGGATTAAATCTACCAAAGCAAGACAAGAGATCTGGTGGTGGGCTTATGTCCAGAGAAATTGACCTCATCTTCACTATCACCCAGTCAGGTGATTGCAGATGCTTCTGTGAGCAGGGGGACAAGCCAGTCTCCTGTGTTTAGAAAACATCTTGCCCCTTGGGAACTTCTGAATCTTGTGTGTGCATGTATGTGTATGTGCATGTGCATGAGTGTGCATCTGTGGGGTGTGCATTTTGTGTCTATGTGCATGTTCATGAAGGCATGTGTGCGTGCTTATATGGGTGTGTATGTGTAAATGTTTGCATCCATGTGTATTTATGTCCATGCACATACATGAACTTGTGTTTGCGTGTATATGCATGTGAGTGTGTGTTTGCCCAAGTGTATGTACTTACTGTCAAAAGGAGGGAGGTTTGTTCAATTGCACCAGGACCAGGGGGATGATTTAATAAGCCCTGGGTCTCCTTGTCCAACATGCTGAGCTATGGAAATGGCAAAGCCTTTCCAAACCTGAAAGACAGATTAGTTCATTTTCAGGTTTTGCTGTGAATTGGTGGTTCCTGGGATGGCTAATGGCTCAGAGCGGCAGCATTTGCATCCAGCAGTGTCAGAGTGGCTGTGGGATTAGTGGCTAGGGGGTGATTTAGGATAGCTATTTGGAAACATCTACCATTTTCCAATAATGCTTGAGAAATTGCCTCTCCTGAGAAATTTCACGAGGGCCTCGAACAGTGATGAAGGAGGTCAGGGAAAATGCAGATTCCTCTTGTCTGAGCAGCACAGCTGCAGGCATCGAGAAAGCCTGATATCCCAGATACCTCTAGGCAGATCGGCTGCATCGATTGCACTGTTGCCCGTCTGGGCCTGCACACGTGCTCGTCTCCCTGCACCTCCCCGGGGTCACCCCCCGACATCTATCTGATGAAATTAGTATTTGAAATACAATAAAGTGATTAGTTCACTTGACTGTGACAAACATATTTAATCTTCACCGATCGATAGTGTCAGAAAACCAGCACCATTAGTTAAATTATCCCCTGGACTCAGAGAAGCAAACAGCCTAATTGAAGAAGGCAAACACCCAAGGCCTCCTTTTAGCCCAGGCACTTCCCACCTTGCGAGTATGGAGGCTCTGATTTGAACCATAGCCATAAACTGATTTCTCTTCAGTATCACTGTCTGGACCCATCTGGGCCTCAGTTTCCCCATCTGTCAGCATACTGCAGAGATGGGGAAAGGAGAGACTCTGGACCAATGATCTGTTCAGATCAGCACCACTAACTAGCTGACCATGGACAAGTGCCTTAACTTCTCTGTGCCTCAGTTTCTTCACTGTAAAATGGGGATGTTGATACTAGCATCTGGGTTTTGGGGAGGGGCAGGTAAAAGAGGCCTGGCCTGTGTTCTACCCATGGTGCTACACTGCCACAGTTTGACCATGTTGGCTCCTTCCCTCTCTCAGCCTCAGTCTCTCCATCTGTAAATGATAGGAAGTGAGATTGCAGAGGTTCCTGTAGTCCTAATGTTCCATAAACCTTGGAGCCTAACTTTCTTGTCGATGTACATTGGAGTTACTAGAAGTTAGCCAGGGCTGGAAGGCTAAGTGATCTCATAGCCAAGGGAGGATGCCTTTGAGGCAACATAATTGTTTTTGGATGTGGCAGGTAGAGGTTAGGGTTAGTAACACAAGGAACTATGCTTTCTGGGTGTGAAATGCAATCAATTCCATTTCATTTCAGCCCAAGAAGTCTCAAAGGCCTGGTGTCCACAGTGGGTCTGCTGGTGCCAGGGGGAGGAAATGTTTTACTTACTCACTCACTCATCCAGTATTTGTGAAGCATCATCTTTATGGAAGACCTTGTATTGGGAGCTAGAGACATAGGGGAGGACCAGTCCCAGCCTTTGTCCTTTGTCTCCAGGGACTCAGACACATGAATAACCACCTCCAATATGATGTTGTATTAATTTCCAATGGCTGCTGTAACAAATGACCACAAACTTAGTGACTTAGAGCAATACAAATGTATTATGTTGTGGTTCTGGAGGTCAAAAGTCTAACACCAATCTCACTGGGCTAAAATCATGGTCTTAGGAGGACTATGTTCCTTTCTGGAGGTTGTAGGGGAAAATTCAATTATTTGCCTTTTCCAGATTCTAGAGGCTGCCTTCATTCCTAGCCCCATCATCACTTGACCTCTGCATCCACTGTCACATACCTTTTCTGTACCTCACACTCCTGTCCCCTTCTTATATGGATTAATTGGACCCACCTGGATAATCGAGTCTATTCTCCCCATCTCAATATCCTTAATCACATCTGCAAAGTCCCTTTTGCCATGTAAGGTAATATATTCAAAGGTTTCAGGTTTATTCTACCTACCACAGACATAAAAGTTCCAAAGCTGGAATAAGAAGACTAGGGGTCACTCTTCCCCAGAAGGCTTAAAGGTACCATCAAAAGTGGTCCTTGAAGCATAAGTAGGATCTGGGTTTCTGGAGCAGGAGGAAGAATGTTCTAGGCAATATGAACAATGGCAGCAAATGCTTGGAGGTGGGAAATGGTGTAGTATGTTTACAGAAAACTGTGGCTGGAAATGAGTAGTGAGGCAGGAGAGAGAGGCAGAGGCCAGCATTTGGAAGGCCTTGCATGCCATGCTTTGATGATGCAGAACCACAGAAAGGTTTTAGACAAGGGAGCAGTCAGATCAGACTTGAATTTCATGAAGATTATTCTGGCTAGAAAGGGAGTATTGATAGGAGGGGGAAACTGAGGTCAGAAACACCAGCAAGAAGGCTGCTATGGAGATCTGAAATGATTAAGATATTGATGGGGACAAGAACTCTCAGAGGCCGCAGGTGGGGTGCTGGTACCTGGCACTGATTGGGAAGAGGATGTGAAGGAAAGAAGGCTTAGATGACCCCAGGACTCTGGCTTTGGTGATGGTGGAGAGCAGAGCCAGAGCCCCTAACTAAGAGAAGCCTCTTGTGTCTAAGTCCTTCCTTCAGGATGGCCACAGCCTCGGGCCACTGTGAGTTGCACATACACAGGCATGTTTGTATACCCACCTATTGCAGGCCCCGGGGTGACTGAAGCAGGGCCCACTGCCCCACTCCAGACCTGGCTGGTGCTCCCCCTGCAGAATGGAACACCAACGGTCAGCTGCTGCTGGAACACTGCCTGGGCATTTTCACATGCTGCAGACCCAGGCTGCCGCGCCCTCTGACGGGTATATAATCTATTTTCTCTAGCACTGATTGTTGGAGAGAAATCCTCCTGTTTCCAATTACTCTGTGGGTCAGGCTGATAAAATGTTGGACTGAAGGTAATTTTCAATGAATAAAATGTGTTGGGTGTGGAGTATCATTAAGAGAGAACAATGCCCTGAACAAACACTTCCTGCAAGAAAGCCCACTGTGAAAGAGACTCAGCCCCCAGTCCTGCTCCAATTCCCCAGGCTGGCAGATTTGTAGACCTCAACTGGAAAGGACTGTGAGAGTCACCTGAGCTACATCCCTCCCTTCGATCCACTCAGCAAGAAACAGGACAGCAGGGTGGTCAAGCCACAAGCTGGGGAGTCTCACAGCCCTGGCTTCTCTCTCCCTCTCACCAGCTCTCCCTCTCACCAGCTAGAGACCTCAGCAAGTTCTTCAGGAATGCCTGTCAGCCTTATTCGCTTTATGGTGTCCTGGGGAGCACTAAACCTTTGCCCTTGGCATCCCTGGGGCCTCTCCTGGACATCACTTTGACTTAAGGCTCCCTCCTTAGTAGGGATGCACCTGAGGAAGGGGAAGAGCAATTAACACCTTTCCAATCCCTGGGGGACGGGCCCTGCCCCCTGCCAATTACTGCATCTGGACCCACCTGCTCTTGAAAGGGGTGACCAATTATCAGAAATAAGTGTGAAGGCGAGGCTGCTTCCCAGAGTCTCATTACCTGCCTCTTCAACAGCCTGTAGAGGAGGGAGAGCCCTATCTCTGCTCCCCCTAGAACAGGAGGATCAAGGAAAGATGAGGATTTTCTGAGTATTAACCCATCTGCAAGAAGGAAGAAAGCTCTCTCTGCACTGTCAATGGAATTGAGTCAGAGTCTTCTGGGTGTTTTATATATATATATATATATATATATATATATATATATATATATATATATATAAATTATATGTGCATGTTTCTGGAAGATAATGCATTTAGATATTTGCCTGTGTTTCTTCTGTCTTTTCCCTCCTGGTTCCAAGAAGGAATCTGGCCTTTGCTCTCCATTGACTCTGGAGGAGCTGCTTATGGGCATCAGTTCCCACTTGGCCTTTGTTTTCCAAAACCCTGAGCTACTGGAGGGATTCACCAAGGGAGGCAGGGAGAGAGGAGCTGGCTGTGAGAGGGGAGATGCTCCAGCAGGGTTGTGAGGGGCTGAGGCCCAGACCCACTTTCCTGAAGTGCCATAGGAGGTGGCAGTCCTCAGAGGGAAATGGCTGAGTAACCTCAAGGAGGCTGGACTCTGCCTGCACAGTGCCCAGGCTCAGAGACCACAGGGCAGCTGGCAGTGACCACATGCAGGCCAGGAAGGGAGCCATTATCCCCTTCTCCCTGCAGGGAGGGTGAGGTGATCACTCAATTTCCTAAGTGCCTGAGTCCGAATGTCCCCTGCATCCTGGCAGGGGTAGGGAAGAGGTGGAGGCTGGGAGTGTGAGCTAGAAAAAGTGAAGCAACATGATTTGTCATACTGATTCAGGAGTTTGAAAGAAGATACAGGTTATGAGGGATAGTAAAAGGATAAGCCATCCCAGGCTCCAGCTTGTGGGATTGGGTGCCTATATGTAAATAACTAGAAGGAAATTCACTAAATGTTCACAGTTTTCCCTGGGTGAAAGAGATAAGAGGGATTGGTATTCTGTTCTTTTGGTAACGGATCTCTCAAAAATGCTCTCTAGTAGGATGTTTTACTTCAATAGTAAGAAAAATAACTAGAACTGATGTACCACGCCTTTAGTGGCCTCTCATTACCTGCAAGCTAAAAGTGAAAAACTGCGTGGCATAGTTTTCAAGTGTTTCCTGCTTCCCAAATCTCCCCTCCCTCTACACCATTGTGTCTTCCTGTGCTCTGCCTCCCATCCTGGCCATTCATCCTTCAAGATTCAAACTCAGAAATGCCCACTGCGGGAGAGCCAACTCCTCCTCACCTACTTCTGCTATGGCCCTCATGATCTTGCACTGCAGTGCTCATGTCCATGTTCTCTCTCCCCAGCCAGCCTAAGATTGCCACAATCCAGGTCTAATTAATTCCTACCCCCAGCCTCTGGCTCAGGCCTGGGCACATAGTTGGTGCTGATTAAATGCTTGCTGAATGAGCTGTGGAGAACTGGGGTCATTTCCTCTTCGTACACAGGGCTCCTTCTCTCTCTGAGGGGGATGAGGTAGGCAGTGCTCCTCCCCCAACACATGCCTACAGATGGTAAGACCGGAGTGGGGACACATGACAGGCCTGCTTATCTCTGGGGTATTATCATCCCTGTTGCTCCCTGTGCTGATGGGCAGATAACAATGGGGACTTTCATGAATCAGGCTGCAATGGCCTTCAAGCAGATTCTTCAGGTTCCTCCGAGATGGCCGCTGCCATGCACCAACCCCTTAGCAGGCAATTTGGTTCCAAAGCACTCTGCTTCCCATCCCAGCTTTCCTTCCATTTGAACCCTCCTGAACCTAGCAATCCAGAAGGTGTGTTTACTCAAGGAGGGTGAGGTGGGGAGTGAGGAGGCCTGCAATGTATGCCATACAGGCTTACTCAAAACAACATGGAAAGAACTAGAAATGCAAGAGCCTCTGCTACCCGGTGTACATCTCTTCTCCACAACTGCCCACTCCTGTAGATCTCTTCTGTACATGGCCTTACTGGAGACAATTTTCCACAGATCTCATGTTTCTGCATGTCTTACAAACAGAAACACTGTCAGCTTTCACTCCAATCTCTCTTTTCACGGATATTTGTATAGGGAACAGCCTTGGAAAATAGAGATCATTTCTCCCTCTAGGGCAGAGGACAGGTATATTTGCTGTCCAGTGAAATAAAGGTCATGTCTCTCTCTGGGGTGAAGATATTTGTGTATGAGCTATTATAAAATATTTGGGCTATCTACACTTGGGCATCCTCGGATTTGGCACACATCCATTATGCGTGTAATAACTACTGAGGCTGCTCTGATCCCCCTGTAGGACTTGGGGAGGAAGGGAACTGGTGTGAGCAAGAAATGCATGCTGGTTGCTATCCAAGGGGTAATAAAGTCGTTTGTCTCTGACCCAGGAGTCTCATGTCTTCTGCCACCCTCCATGTAACTGTGGCAGGCTTGTTTGCTAGCTTTCAGGGAGGAGAAAATTTCAGACCTCCACAGTCCTTGAGAGGTTTACATTCAAAGGAAATATTGAATTTTATAAAATCAGCTTCCAGTTTTCCTGTAGTTTTATAAAACCAGGAGTGGGTCTGGAATTTGTTGAACTGGGTGCTAGTCCTTTATATACATCATCTCACTGAAGTATGTATGATAAACCCCATCTTACAGATGAAGAAACTGAGGCCCAGGCAGGTGAGGGGACTCACATAGAATGGACTGAATTAGAGGACAGTCAGCCCTCGTGCATCTATCTCATCCCAGCAGTGCAGAGAGCTCAGAGCAGACTTGGAGCCCACTTTGTGGCAAGAATCTAGGAAACAATAGGTGTTTCTATAGCAACCAGCTTCCCAAGGTCCACATCAATGCAGCAAGCCTCAACACTGAACCTGACCTGAGGGTCCCTGGGCTGCATCCTTAGGGGTTATTCCCAGGGAAATATTCTTTTGGCCTCTCCTTGGTAGAATCAATTCAGAGAGAGGGGAGACCTCAACCCTGGTAACCACTGGAGTTGAGAAGTGCTGGAATGTGTATATCCTCCTGAAGTGGCTAGACATTGCCATGATGGGAGTCAAGCAGTAAATACAAACTGAAGACCTAGCATGTGCCAGACATTGTTCTAGGTAGTAGGCATAGAGCAGTAAAGGGGACAGAAAACCTCTCTGCTTTCATTTTAAAAGGTAAATATATGATTAAGTAGGGGGTAGTCATAAAAGTGTTACCAGCAATAACAAACAAAAACAAAAATAACAATAAAAACAAAACAGGATGAGGGCATAGATGGCGAATGAAGAAGGGCTGATGGTGGAGGTCAAGAAAAGTTTCTCTGACCAGAAGAGGTTTGAACTGACATCTGATGGAAAGAGGAAGTGAGCCAGATAAATACATAGGGGGAGAGCACCTCAGATAGTGAGGACAGCAAGTGCAAAGGCCCTGGGGAGCAGTGAGCTGGCTAAGTGGCTGAAAAGGAGTGATCAAAGGTGAGCCCAGTAGGAGATGGGGTTGGACCTGAGGAAATGAGGATGGCCACCCACTGAGGCCAGGCAGAGTGGTATTTATATCCTGAGGGCTTTCATTTTCCATTTTTGAGCTTGAATTTCCTTACCTGCTCCATGAAGCCAGTGACATCTTCCCTGATGAGATAATGTATCTAAAGCATGATGTCCTGGCTACTGTAATTATCATGGGTTTATTATTGCTTAACTTCAGTGTCTTCTCCTCACTGTGCTCCTATTCTTGCACCACTAGAATTGGATGCTGTCACTGCAGTGACTTTGGGCCCGTGAGCTGGGGCACCGGTGGGGTGGAGGGTTGAGCCTTTACCAGTAATTACTGCTCCTGGGAAGCCCTCTTGGCTCAGCTCCACACTCAGCATGGCGAGGAAGACAGCCACTTGTCAGAAGCCTCCCAGAGAGACCACCTGGAAATGAGAGCAGCCCTGACCGGGGGAGCCTAGCTGAGGTGGGGGGAAGGGCGTGTGGGCCCCTTTGTCATTAGGCAGCCAGAGCTGGAGGGATCGCTCCGGTTTAAATTAAGGATTTAATGAGATGAGGCCAAATTAGATGCAATTAAAAAGACACTTTAGAGCTGGCAGACGACCAAGAGAGGCAGTAATGACTTTCCTAGAAGGGAATCCCACAGGCTGGGGGTGGGGAGGACCAGGAGGGCTTGGTTTTCTACTCCTGGAAACATTGGAGGTTGGGGGATGGGAGGATAAAATAGTGCTTAGTGAGGCCCTGCGCCTCAGAGTGCTCACAGTGCTGGACGGCGCTCAGATGTTGGCCCAGGAAGGGCCTTTGAGAGACTGCCAAGGCTTATGGTTTCCAAACTGGGATTTTTAATGCCTGCAAGGATCCAAAGAAGACCTTTACTAACTTTACCAAGCACTGTCTAAATATATATCTTAAACTATTTTAAATCTTGAAACAAAAATGCCGTGCATGCTTTCAAATTTTAGTCCATGGGGGCTAGCCAACATGCGCAGTGAGATTCTCTGTTACCCTCAGGATAAAGCTTCCATGGTGAGCCTGGGCTTCCGGTGGATTCTAAGCAGATGGCACCATGGCTTGGGAAGGTTGCTCACCTCCCTCACTGTACTGCACCCCTTGGGTAATTCAGGCCTGGACCTAAGTTCACATGGCACATTGTCATGTGAGTCCACTCCCAGGTGATTAATGTCCAGCACAGTTAGAGGTCTGCTCTGGGCACCACAGATGGGCTGAGGAGTCCCAGGGGAGTGGGTAAAAGTGCCAGAAGTCTTGATACTATCATACTGGACTATTGCTTGGTGTCAGTTTGGGCACTTCTTGTTTAATCTGTTAACTCCAATGAGCTCAGTATGGTCCCATGGTTCCTCTGCTTACTATTCTAGATAATGTGTTTTAGATAAAACTGAATCCTAAAGCATGGATTTAACATGCAAAACAAAATCAATTTGACTGTCAGGAAAGTTTGGGTGAAGAGCTGTCAGAGATGGGCACTGAGGCATGAGATTTTCTTAAATGACAACCCTGAACATCCTTCAAACTGCATTTGAAAAGTATTTTTCTACCAAACAATGAATATTTAAACTAAGAAACCTATTCATCATCTCTCTCCAAATTTAACACTTACTGTTTAAGGAATGAGAGCAGGGCTTAGGTATTATTAATAATTCAACCCTGAAACAAAATAATTGCCTATTATTCCTCTTGAAGTTCCTGGATCAATTTAATTGGAGAATATTCTGGGATTGGAAGGTAGAGCGTTTTGAAAATCTGTTACCATTTGCAACTACTTTTCCGGGTGGAACAGGATTTTAATAATACAGTGAAACCAAATCTAAATACTGAAATAAATTGGATATCGATACGGATACTGGATTGCAACTATTATTTATAATGCCTGATTTCAAATTATTTGGGTTATTATTGAAATAGCCTCATTATTCTCATTGGTTGACTTTATAATAAGTAGTGCTTATACATTTGAAATGAAACATAAATTTATAATAATGTCACTCTTGTCAGTTTATGTAATGGACTTCCACTGACAAATGTGTTTGACTATCACTGCTGAAATGGTTGGAAACTGTTGACTTAGTCCAACCCCGTGGTGGTACAATCAAGAAACAGACCCCAGAGAGAAGCAGAGGCTTGTTCGTTCAGGACCACAGAGTCGGCAGCAGGGCTAGGCTTAGAAGGGAGATCCCCTGACTTCCAGCTATAAAGAGACCCAGCTCTGCCTCCTGCCTCCACCTGGTCCACACTCTGCTCTCAGTGAGACCCTCTCCCTTCTTCTCCCATCCATCCCTTTCCACGCAGTGCTAAGCTGTGACTAAGTTCCCTCTTTCAAACTCTGGGGTGGATTAGAACAGCAGTTTCAAACCCTTCTCCCTGGAGCCGCCATGTCATATGGGGGAGTCTGGTGGCCCACTATCTGAGAAAGGGGAGACGGAGCAAGCAAAGTGCTAGCCTCCAACCCCACTGCAAACAAAGACGTTGAGTGGGACATAGCACAGTGCTTGAGCACAGAGATGGCTGGTTCAAAGCCCACCTGCCCCCTTTTACCAAAGTAAACCAGGTATGGTAAATACTGCCTGCCGAGTAGGGATGTTATGAGAACTTAGGGAATCAATCCACGTAAGTCACATATAAACTAGTTGATAACTCTTAGCCATTATTACGATTTTTTTAATGTTTATTTATTTCAAGAGAGAGAATGAGCAGGAGAAGAGCAGAGAGAGAGGAAGAGAGAGAAAATTCCAAGCGTGGGACTCGGGGCTCCATCTCACGAGCATAAGATCATGATGAACCGAAATCAAGAGTCAGACACTTAACTGACTGAGCCACCCAGGTGCCCTCATTATCTGTTTTATAATAAGGGATTGAAATAAGATGTTCTGTTTTCTAAAGGATTTGGCTGCTGAGGAATGTAGGGCAAAAAACTGGCTTAGAACATAAATCTAAAATATTTCACCCTGGCATCTGAAGTCTTCAGCCTTTTCCATCCCTCTACACTTGCCTTCCTTTGTCTTCTCACTGCCCACAAGATGTACCCTGACCACCGAGGCCTCCATGCCTTTGCACATGCCACTCCTTTTGTTCATGCCTCATCTTACAAGGCCTCCCTTTTATACCACCTCTTCCCAGAAGCCATCTGTGGTAGTGCACCTCGATAGTGGCAACTCCAGAATTTCTATAGGAAAGGTCAACGGCAGCACTGTATTCAGGCATGGGGACTGATTTCTATGCCACAGAGAGGAGCTTGGACCTGATCCTACAGGGTGCTCTGGAATGTAAGTCACGCCACTGGGTTGTCCTGTCCCAAGACCAAGGAGCTGGGCACCTGCCAGTCATTAGCTAAGGGAAAGCTAAATTCCCAGACACTTCAGTCTGTCTGAACTTTTGGGAAGGGTTTCCAGTAGCCTGGGGCAGGCTACTGAAGGGGAGTCACAGGTGTAGACACTGGAAGCAAAAGCACATGGAGGGCAGGGGAGGACAGCAGTGCACAGACCGGTAAAAGGCCTTTGAGGGGCACTGGGTGGAGTCCCTCCAGCCTCCACCTCAGAGACTACAACATCCCTGTGTTCAAGGAGCTCACAGAGGGAAAAATATATATGCCAACAGGTGATCTGGGGTGATTAATTGTCTCCACTTTCCGCAGATCACCTGCAAAGTGGGGAGTTACAAGCTGGGAACTGAAGTGTGCTTTGTACTGGGAGGGAGTGAGCTTGCCTTATCAAGCATGATTTGCATCTCTCACTCCCCACCCCCGAGTTGGGGATGCTGTCTGTGCTATTGCTCCAGGATGGTTAAGACAAGGCAGGAATCACAGGGCTCTGGCTCCCCACAGACTAATTGCAAGCCCAGGATATCAAAATGGACTGATTTCCCCATGGACACGGACATGTTTTCATGATTCTAACATCCTCCTTTCATCCTACATCTCTGACAGAGCCAGGATGTTAATCAAGTCATTTCCTGTGCAAATCCACACCCCCACCTTTGGTTTTCAGGGCAATGGAGATGGGCAAAGGGGAGCAACGGGGCTAGGAATGTAGAGGGCTGCCTCTAAGTGATAAAACTGAGGATCTCTGAAGACGGGGCTCTGTCTTCCCACTTGATCCTCGAACCCAATGCTAATCCTATTAAAAACTCATGGACTTCCAGAGCTGAAGGGCCCTTGGTCTCCAAGCCATGGCTTCCAAACAGTGCTCCTCCAACCCAACATTGCAAGAAGGGACCACCAAGGTCCCCAGGAGGGAAAGGGCAAGCAACTCTGTCCCAGTCATGAGTATGGCCTTCCACATTATAGGCCACCTGCAAAGGCATCTGCAACTGGAAAGGAGTCCCAGATGCCCTGGCCCAGCAAAGCCACTCCTCTTAGGCTGCAAAGCCCAGTGGGGAAGGGGGACAGAGGGCAGGGGAGGGTCCAGCAAGCTGGGGAAGAGCCTGGCCTGGACCCAGAGCTCCTGGTTCCTGGTTTAACTTCCTCTTCTTCACTGCCCCCACTCTTCCCACCTCCAACTACTTCTGACCAAATCTGAAATTCAGAGCATGAGGCCTTAGAAGGGACCCTGTAGGTGATTCACTGCATAGCTTCTCCTGCCATCAGATGCCTCAGTGCTCTCAGAGCAAATGCTCAGCCAACGTTAGCTTGGACCTTCGCAGTCACAGAGGAGCCATTGTCTTTTGTGCTGGTCCTTCCTGTCTTTGCATAGCTCTGTTACCAAAGTTTTCCTCCTGTTGTTCTCCAAACTGCCTGCCACTCAACTTCCTCAGTCTGCCTCTGGGGCCCCATGAGGCACAACTGTTCCCCTCTCCTGGAAAAGAGCCCTTTAGATGGCAATAATAGCAACACAACCTTACTCCTCAAGAAAGATTTCTACTAGCCCTCCCCACTCAACTGCCACCTTATGGGCCCTTCATAGTAAGAGCAAAATTCTTCACTGGTTTCCTATTCACATGATATTTTCACCTTCATTATGGCTCTTGTTTCTCATGAGAACACAGTCCAGTATGCACGGTAAGGAGCCTATAAGTCCATTGAATGGCAGCAGCTAACACAAGGGCCGGGATTTGCTTGAGATCCCAATGCACAGCTGGACTCCAAAGTTTCCCATTTTCCTTAGAACACTTGGGTGCTGGGTCTCTGTGACTGTGGGGCTTTCATTCTCTCATCTAGCAGGCGTCCCTAGTGCTTCCCTTAAGGGCCCATCCAACCTTGCAAGCCCCCTAATTGGGGTGACATTGAAAAGTGTGTCTGGTTCCTGTGACTGTGATATTTAAATCATCAGAGCCCTATGTGGGAGGGTAGGGAGATGGCTACATGGCTCTGATCGCCTGGGAACAGAGTCTGTGAGTATCCATTCCCTTCCTTAATCATGTGGGCCCCAGTGGTTAAATTCCACGTGGAGAGCTGGGCCTCTGATGTCTGACCTTCAAATATAGGGCAGTTCTGGCTGGCGGGAGGCAGCTGGAGCCGCTTACTCATAATGCCAGCTGACTCACTTTTTTTGGTGGGTGAATTAATTAAGTGATGCAGCCAGAATGAACAGCTACAGGCTTCACTCTGCTACCCTTAGCATCCTCTTGTTTGAAACTTCTTTAGATGGATGCGAGGAATGGGGGAGTACTGGGTTGGGACTTAGGAAGAACTGAGTTTGAATCCCAGTCCTGCTATGACAGCTTGGTTGTATTGCTCTGGATAAGTTCCTTCCCTGACACGAGCTTCAGTTTGCTGGTGTTTACAGTGAAAGGACTGGATTCAGGAAGTGTAAGGGGGCACTTTTCAGGATGTTGCTTTTCACAGCCTTGTGCACGAATGAGCTAGATAAATGATAAACACAGATGCATCGGTTGCAAACTGATGGCCTGAGAGGTGCATCTGCCTCATGGATGGCTTTTATTTAACAAGCATACTACTATGTAGGGATACATTTATGCTTTGAATGTGCTGAAACGGAAGTACATGTTTCAGTTTGGCCCAGTCCCCATCATTCCCTATTTTCTTATACCTAGTCTCTTTTAGGACCAGTCTGGCCTCTGAAGACAACTGAGTGTGCAGCTCATTTTCTACAGACAGGATAGTGACAGTGAAGACAGTAATAGCCACACTTGTGGGGCACCTGGGTGACTCAGTCAGTTAAGCATCTGACTCTTGATTTTGGCTCAGGTCATGATCTCACAGTTTGTGGGATCAAGCCCTGCTTTGGGGTCTGTGCTGACAGTGTGGACCCTGCTTGGGATTCTAACCCTCCCTGTCTTTCTACCCCTCCCCCTCTCATACGCATGCACTCTCTCTCTCTCTCAAAAATAAACATTTAAAAAAATAATAGTCACACTTGTTTTATGTTTCTGTTTTTTTCCATTCATTGAAGTGTTTAGCGTGATGCTAGAGTTCCTAAGCAATTTTACAAAGTCTCAAGTTCCTTATTCTCCATCCACATAGAATTGTGATGAGGCTCAAGTTGGCCATGTGTGGTAGGGATTAAATATATTATTCTAAAAGCTGCTTGCCAGAATGATTGCATTTTAGAGATGAAAGCTAAATTCACCTTAGTGGATGATTGCTTTGTTTGGGGAAACACACTATTGGATCTTTGTTATCAAAAGCAAGGCCCAGGGCTTAGTTTTGGGGAGTGGGGGACGGTGGTAAAGGTTGTGATGGATGAATGGAAACAAAGCTGCTCCATGTAATAAAGTAAAATTAGGTCATACTTTGGTAGAGAGTTTATAAAGTTAACTGGTTCCAGGTTTCTTGAAAGCTCAAAAACAAGATTGGGTGGGTGGGGGTGGGGGGGGCGAATTTAAGACATGGGAGAGAAGACATAAGAAAAGATTTTTGTCTCCAAAGAAGAACAAACCTGAGCAGCATGGGCCAAGGGAGATATAGTCAGCTGGAGACTCTTAAAGATGTCAAGTGGACAAATGTTAACACACTAGATCAGGAGTCATCAAATTATGGGCTGTGGGTCACTGCTCATTTTTGTACCGGCTGCAAGGTTTTTATGTTTTTAAGTGCTTGGAAAAAAATCAGAATAATATTTTGTGGCATGTGAAAATGATATAAAATTTGATTTTCAGTGTCCATAAAGTTTTCTTGGAACCCAGCCACACTTATTTGTTTGCGTATTGCTTATGGCTGATTTTGCACTACAATCACAGACTCAAGTAACATCGACAGAGACTGTGCGGTACTGCCCCAGGGTACAGTCACCTCGGTAAATGTGCTTAGACCCCTTGGAAGAGGAATGGGGACTCATCACCCTATAAACTTGCTGTGGTGTTTTGGGATCATTCCTCCTAAGGATTAGCCTCCTCTTCCGTCAATGGGTTCAAGGTATGAGAACTGGCTCAGGTCTATGAACTGAGAAATACGAATGCCTTTTTATTGGGGCAGCCATCCACCCTCAGCCTTGTCTTCCCTTTAGACTTGTCTTCCGATTGTAGATGTCAAGAGTGCCCTGGCTGGCTGGCTCTATTTTGCCCCTAGGAATGCCAACTTAGCTCGGGCTGCTATAACAAGATGCTGTAGACTGGGAGGCTTAAACAATAGACATTTATTTCTCACAGTTCTGGGGTGTAAAGTCCAAAATCAAGGTGCCAGCTGCTTGGTTCCTGATGAGAACCCCCTTCCTGTCTCACAGATAGCTGTATTCTTATTATATTGCCACACAGTTGGGGGCCAGGGGTGGGGGAGGAAGTCTGTTCTACTCTCTTCCTCTTCTCATGAGGATACAGATCCCACCATGGGGGCTTCACCCTCTTGACCTTATCTAAACCTCATTACCTCCCAAAGGTCCCACCTCCTAGTACCATCCCATTGGGAGTTCAGATTTCAACATTTGAATTTGGGGAGCAAACATACAGCCCATAAGAGATGCACTGCTCTATTTACATCTCCAGAGGGTCAATCCCACTTAGCTGCTGCTTCCACTTGACCAATTGTTACCATATTGGATCCCCTTCTCCTGCAGGGGAATAGTGCTGCCACCTGGCCTCTATTACTTCAGGGCCCATGTTCCCCAAGGCTGTTTACAAACCCAGCCCTGTGACCATCTTTTGTACTGCCAGCTCTGGCTGGCAGAGGAGAGCCACCACCTAGGGATGCAGGGGCCCTGCTTACCAGCACAAACCTCATGGTTGGTAAATGGCAAGTCCTCAGGGCCTCCCATGGAATGTAATCCTCTAGTGGGTCTTCCAGTCTCACATGAGATATCCATTCCAGCATCCCCACCTCCCTGACCCCTTCTATCCCTCTTCTACCATCTCCCAGGGAGGTATAGGCATGTCCACCCTGCTCAGAGTGGCCATCACTATTGCCAGGCTTTTAAGAGCTGTCCCAAACTCTGGAGTCCTTGCCAGAGTGTGAAATGTTAGTGTCCTGAAAAAGTGCCCCCAAGTCAATAAATTCCCTCTTATTCAGTCTCCTGTTCCAGCCTCCTTGTCAAGCATGCTCAAAATCCAATCCCAGGGCTACTCCCATGGCTTCCCCTGGAATGTGCTGGCTAATTTTTCACCTCATCCTTGGGACTCACCATGGTTATGCTGGGATTTAACTCCAGTTATCAACCTGGTGGCCCGCTGAGGAAGAGGGGGCAGCTCCTAAGGACAGGGTTCCTGTTTCTTTAAGGGTCGGGGGTAGAGAGTGAAAGGTTTCCTGAAAGGAAGAAGTGCTAGCTTCTACTACCAGAGGAGTCAGCCACCTCTGTAAGCTCTGGCAGTTCAGGTATGTCAACAGTCAGAATTCTCAGAGACAGCACCCAGAAGTCTCCACCCATGTTTCAAAGTCTGAGGTTTTCCTAGCCAGGATCTTTAGCACAACAGATCAAGCTTAACTAAGCATGTAAACATCCATGGCCCTCCACAACTCTAGCAAGTCCTGACTCTGCTTTCATTGCAATGATACCAATTTCTTTGTAATTTACCAAGGAGAACTCTGGCTTTCACACTTAACCTTTTTTTCTTTTTAAATATTTATTTATTTTTGAGAGAGAGAGAGACAGAGTGTGAGTGGGGCAGGGGCAGAGAGAGAGACACACACACAGCATCCAAAGTAGGCTCCAGGCTCCGAGCTGTCAGCACAGAGCCTGATGCAGGGCTCGAACTCACAGACAGTGAGATCATGACCTGAGCCAAAATCGGACGCCTAACCGACTAAGCCACTCAGGCACCCTAATCTCACACTTAACCTTTAACTGTTTGATAACTGCCCTCAGTTTCTTATTATACCTATGCAGGCCCCCACATCACCTCTTGTGAAATCTTTAGAGGTTGGGTTACCACCATGTGGGACTATCGGTGTCCCACATGCCATTTGGGATGGGTCCTCCTTGACATAGCCAGCCAGTGAGTGAGCCAGGCCCCCATATCCCACCATCGTACTACCTGTTTTCTCATATCATACCTCTGTTAGTTTGAGGCCTCTGAGAAATAGACACCAATAAAGGGTTCAATGTGCAAGGGAATTATTAGGAGAAATACCTGAGAAGGGCAAAAGGGGATGGAGTAGAGAATAGGCAATGGTGTAGGTCTGCCATCTGTGGAAGGAGAGAGAGAGGGAGGATTGTCAGGAAGGAAAAGTGTCAGCCTCCAATGCAGTACTAAAATGGTTTTGGCCAGCACCATGGGGAGTTCCCAAGCAAAGGTTTGAGGTGTTGCATGATTGGGAAAAAAGGAGCCAATACCAGTATTCCAGCTGTGTTCGATCTGTGGCTAGAAGGAGCCCTGGGGCAGTGTGGCCTCAGAATGATTGCCATGATGGATTCAAAGGTGGGCAATGGAGACTGACAGCCAACTGTGCCCTCCCGAAAATTTCTCTTAAAGGAACCTCTATTGCCACCATTACATCTCCATTGGTTTGTCCCACCTTCAATACAATGCTCCCAAAATTAATTTAGTTTACTAACCATAGAGTCAGGCAAAGGCATGAAGTCACACAGAATCCAGTTGGGCATTATTTTAAATTTTAATATAAATGGTATTGCTGTCAGAAAGGAAAAATAGGAGAAAAAATAGGGAATTCAATTAGGTATTGAACAAAGTAATTCACTGGATGCAAGTAGATGCAATAGGCTTGGGGTGGGGTAGGGTGGGTGTTGCAGACTCAAATCAGATAAATCATTTAGGTAATGGTATAACTTGCACCTAGGGGAGCTGGGTTATAAGTATAACTCAATTTGGACACTATGGACTTGGAATCCTTTGGTGTCACATTAAAAAGTACATGAGAGGTATCACCCAGGATGATTATGGTTCTAAGTCTCCAGGGACAGCCACAACCTCTGGACAACAAGCAATGGCTTCCCTTTTAGGTAATAACCAGAGCATGGCCATGAATGAGTGGCCCGAGACCTCAGCTCAACTGAAATAAGTGTTCCTGGAGAGGAGACTTCCAATTCTCTTGGGACGAGAAAGCAGTCCCCTTTGCGAAGAGGAATCTTTTTAACCTCTGGAAGGTATAAATTAAATACAGAAATAATGAAGTCCATTAAACAAAAGTATGAATACTTTTGTATTTAAATTTAGGAATGATCTGCACACGTTTGGTGTTTGCAGAGTTTGTGATTTCTTAAGAGAATTTGGCATATCTGAGATTACTCTGTAATATGTAACTGAGTAATTGATTTTAGACTTGTGATTTTAAATTAAAAGTTGTAAGAGAATTTGATTAGTTTTGTAAACAGTATTGAATGTTTATGAGAAGTTGAGATTTGCCATATTTATGATTTTGATTTATTAAATTCATAAGAGTAATTTAGGTGCTTGGAAAGGTTTTGCTTGTTAGATCAAGCACACAAAGTGCTCTGAGCCAAAATAGGATGCATCAAATTTATAAACACACTTAAAATTTTTTTTAATGTTTATTTACTTTTGAGACAGAGACAGAGTGTGAGCAAGGGAGGGGCAGAGAGAGAGGGAGACACAGAATCTGAAACAGGCTCCAGGCTCTGAGCTGTCAGCACAGAGCCCCATGCGGGGCTTGAACCCACAAACTGTGAGATCATGACCTGAGCCGAAGTCAGACGCTTAACCAACTGAGCCACCCAAGTGCCCCTAAACACACTTTAAAAAGCTTAAGGGAATCAAATAAAATAAATTATAAATAAGACTGTTTAAGGGAATTTGGATTTACAATGAGGATAACAAAATTTGAAATTAAAGATTTAGGTTTTAAAATTTGTTATTTTTCTGCATCAAAAAAAAAATTATCCTAGTCATCAGGGACTCCCTCTGACACTGTCTAAAAAGGACTCCTTCATTGTTCTCTACCCCAAACTGGTTCTTGAGTGGTGAACAGCACTCAGATGTCCAGATGAGGGTCCTGGGGGCACTCTGTCCTCCCTTCCTTCCTCTACACATCTAAATAGCTCCCTGTTACTTAGATCCCCTTCATGGCATGGGATCTGCCCTCCTCCTGTCTACCCCTATCCCCCAGGCCTCACTCCCCCAGGTTACTCATCCACCTCATGGGGGCTTCCTTGCCTCAGGTCTCTGCTCCTCTTTCTTTTCATTTATTATAAGAATTACAAAGACATTGCTAAGAGCGGTGGGGAGCCCCAGCCTGCCTGGCCCTGGCTGCCTTTACAACTGCTGCCCCCCTGACAGCCCCAGAAGTCTGTGGAGAGTCTCTGAGCACCTTGCCTCTGGATAGCAGATGGCCCTTCCAGGTCTGAGTCATAGCTTCCTATCTAAAATGGCAATATATTTCCATGAGCCCAGTTATTGAAGACTTACTCTTGGTGGTTACTGGCAAGAATGTGTGTGTTAGGGGACGTGCAGCCTCCTCTATGCTCTTCTGCTTCTGCTGCACCTCTGAGTTGGGGTAGAAGCCCTGGAGAGGTTGAGGGTGACAGCAGCCACCTTCTCTGTGGGTCTTCCCCCTGCTGATCACTTTCCTCTAAGGACCCTATCACTGACCTAACTCTGAACTCTTGGAGGACAGACCCCTATTCCTATCTCCCTTAAGGCAGAGATGGACATCGACTGGAGGCCAAAGAAGCAAGGAGAGGACTCTACCTTTTGTAGCAAAAACATAGGAGCAGGAGCCCAGATCCAGCTCCACTGTGGGCTTCCTATGTGAACCTGAATAAACTATCTCCCTCTCCAGACCCAGTTTCCCCTGCCCCCCTCTATAAAGTGTAGGAGAGCCTTTTACCCAGCAAAGCCACTTTTTGGTGCTTGTCTGAGAAAACACTCTCACATGTGCACAAAGAGATCCAAATAATGGCAACCTTGCTAGAAACAGTGAATAATGTCCGTCTCAATGTCAATCAACAGAAGCATCCTTGAATAAATCATAGTACCTGAGTAGACTGTGCCTGTCAGGGTACAGTCAAAAAAGAGAATTTGCACCAGTTATTTCCCCCCCACAACATTCTGCTGTGAACATTTTCAAACATACAGGAAAATTGAAAAAAAAATGTAAAATGAATACCCATAAACCCACTAAAGTGAACATTTGGCCTTCTTTGCTTTCTCATGCATCTATCCCTCTATCCATCTGTCTATCTATCTTATTTTTTGATGTATTTCAAAATAAGGTGCAGACAGCAATATGCTTCACCCAGACACGTTTCAACATGTATATCATTAACTAAAGTTCCATATTTGTTTACAGACTTTTTTTGAAAGGTAAATTTTCATGTAATCAAATACACAAACCTTAAGTCTACTATTCAACGACTTTTGCCAAATTCGTCCACCTGTGTAATCCAAACCACCATCAAGATATAGAACATTAACATAATGGATAAACTTTGCTCCACAAACTTCCTTTTCCAGTCAGTCTACACTGCCTTCACCTCCCCCTGGAAAACATTGTACTGATTTTTTTCCAGTAGAACATAGTTTTTCTGTTCTAAAACATTATATAAATTGAGTCCTGCTGTGCAGGTCTCTTTCAGTCTGATGTTTTCAAGACCCACCCATATTATGCATTGTGGTTTGTTTCTTCTTTTTGCTGAGTAGCATTCTATTCATGATATGGATATTCCACCGTTTGTCCATTCTCCTGTTGATGGATATTTGGGATATTTCTAGTTTTTGTCCATTTGTGAATAAAGCTGCTATGAATTTTTTTAAACAAGTCTTTTTGAAGTCATGTTTTCATTTGTCTTGGGTAAATACCTAAGACTGGACTTGATAGTTTATAGGGTAGGTTAATGGTCAGATTTATAAGAAAGACCCAGCAGTGCTCATTCCCAGACCCTACCATGATCAGGTCTATGTCCCCTCCCATCCTTTGTCCCAGTGCAGATACCAGCCTGCTGATGTCATCACCCTCCCTTCATGGTGAATTTTCTCTTGGGAGACCTCCTCCCCATTCATCCTTACCATGTGGCCTTGGTCTGGACCCCTCCAAGTATGCTTCAGTGATTGTAAGTAACACTCAAGGGGAAGGGCTAGTCTCTATCCCTTTTGTTCCAGGAGCCCCTGCCTCCTTATAAATGTCCCTATCACTCTTCCAGGGACCTCCAGGCTCCTCATGCAAACTGACAGGACCAAAATCAAGCACTAACATTGGTCTCTAAGCTGTAGGCCCTGAATGAACCCAAATGTTCCACCAGCAGGGCTGACCACCCATGGCCACCAGACTGCATTCTTCTCAGACCCACTCAGCTTAGCAGGGGCAAGGGTAAAAAACTGAACTCCCTGGGGCCTGGCCCAGAACCAACCCCCTGGCCTATCCAGGCTTTACACCCCTGTCTCCCCATGATGACTGTGAGGTGTCACCAAGAGATCACCAGCGCTCTCCGGCTTGATGAGGGTCAGCCTTCACCTGAGCATATTATCGCATAGGAGTTTAGAGTGCAGACATCAAACATGGACACCCAGACTCCAGTCCTGACTCTGTCCTCTAGGCATTTCTTATTGCATCTATAATTATTCTACTATTAAGAAATTTCAAGCATTTTGTAAAACAGAGAGAGGAGTCTCTGCTGAGCTCTTTCTCTTCCAGACAACCTGAGCTTGGTGCCCTGGATAAGATACTTAACATCTGAGCATTAGGTTTCTTATCTGCAAAGAGCTGCAGGCAAGCTACTGGGAGTGGGGGAGCCCAGGTGAAAAGAAGCCCCTCCTGTCACCTAGGGCCACCCCCTCACCCTTGAATTTGTACTAAATTCAGTCATCATCTATAATCCTTCCTTTGGCTTTGGGAGGAGGGTGGCTACTTAGGAATTATTAACCTTTACAGAGGAGGAAATTGAGACTGAAAGCAGGGGATCTATCTGTCACATCCCTAGGCAGGGACCCTTTATGTGCTTGTCCAGCTGTTGAACATAGTAATTCATGGTGAACTCTCACCTGTGGAGGGGGGTGAGGCCTGATGGCTAAAAGCCTGGGTTCAGGAGCCAGACTGCCCGGGTTCCCATCCTGATTCCATACCTAATATTAGGCAAGTTACCTAACCTCTTTGTGCTTTGGTTTCTTCATCTATAAATGAATATTCTGAGAGGCCTTATATTGTTAATAATGAAGCATTAGTACTATAAGGCACTGTGAGAATTAAAGGTACACGGGTAAACACAGGTAAAACACAATACCTGCTGACATATGTTCCATAAACATTGGCTATCATGAGGTCTCCCTCTTAGTCTAGGGCACAGGGCCTGTGTCCCTGTGTCCAGCTTCTGTCTGTACTTCCCCCTTTCCCCTCCCCACCCCTCACACACAGCTGGTCCAAGGATGCAAGGTGCCCAGGGACTGTTTGCTGAATGACTGAATGCATTCAGATCACTGGAAGCCTTGCCTTCTATGGGTGCAAAACTTGAGAAGAGGGGAGCCTGGCTGGTCTAGGTGAAGCATTCTGGAGTTACCCTGCCTGCGGCCACATAAACATGTATTTCTCAAACCCCTTCCCGGTTGCCCTGACCCTGGCAGGGTGAGCTGCAGGCATCTGTGGAGCTGTTCCTCCATAGCTCACGGCGCCTCTCTTGCTGCCAGCCACAGGAATCCCTCTCTTTGTTAAGACTCTGTTTCCCAAGTCAGACCTTCTCGGCCAGGACACTTTTCAGGTAATGATGTCCATGGAGACAGTGGAGGCTGTAATGCACAGCCTCGCCCCAGGAGTTGTTCCGGGGAGAGCAGTTTGCCACGGGCACTGCATCATGGAGTGGAGCAAGGTTGGCAAGCACATCCCAAATCCTGAGTCAGGGCTGGAGGAGCCTTTGCAAATGTCTCCCTCATCGACCTCCTTATCTGGAGAGGGGGACACTGGCCCAGAGGCCCCGGTCATGGGGAATAAGGACTCAGCCAATCCCAGAATCTGTTGACACACCCCCCAACACACACACAGTGGGTCTCACACTTGAGGGGGCATTACAGTTACCTGGAGGGCTTGTTTAATCAGCAATTGACAGACCCCACTCCAAGTCTGGAGTAAGGCCTGAGTATTTACATTTGAACAAGTTCCCAGACATACTAATGATGCTCCTTAGGGACCACACTTTGAAAATCATTGTTTTAGGAAACAGCCTTGTGCTTAGGAAGGGGGAGTGGAGCCTAAGAATATGGTGTTGAGGAGACAGAGAGCAACTGCCTTCTGGAAGGAAACAGAACAGAATGTAAACAACTTGAAGGTTCTATGATGGCAAGCCTCAGGGGAGGGCAGCATGGGGGAGGGGAAGGAAGACAGGGTCCTGGGCAGGTTCAGAGTGGAGCAAGGCAAGACTAGGGAGCAAAACTTAAAGAGACACTCTCTCTCAGGTTCGTGCAGGTGCAGGATCGGCAGTTTGAGAGGGAGTCTCTTTAAATGCACCCTAGGGGGGCGCCTGGGTGGCTCAGTCGGTTGAGTGGCCGACTTCAGCTCAGGTCATGATCTCTCGGTCAGTGAGTTCGAGCCCCGCGTCGGGCTCTGTGCTGACCGCTCAGAGCCTGGAGCCTGTTTCGGATTCTGTGTCTCCCTCTCTCTCTGACCCTCCCCCATTCATGCTCTGTCTCTCTCTGTCTCAAAAATAAATAAACGTTAAAAAAAAATTTAAAAAAAATTAAAAAAAAACAAAAAAAAACAAATGCACCCTAGGGCCTGGCTTGCTTCTCCCCAGTCCCAGCCCTGCTCCTGTGGTCCTAACAACAGCCCAACAGTGCCATTGCTAGCTAGCCTTCTCAGAAGCAGGGCATTTAAAACCCTAGGCCAGGAAGCTGTGTGTGTGTGTGTGTGTGTGTGTGTGTGTGTGTGTTTTAGAGAGAGAAATAAGACAGAAAGGTGGCAGAGAAAGGGCTCTGCAGGAGTACACAGCGCTGCACAGACCCCTTGCTAATTAAAGGATGCCTTCTGGACCAGCAGCATTACCTTTAAACTTTTCTGAAGTTCAGGCCACAGTCTAGAAACTGCATTTTAACAAGATCCCCAAATGACACAGCATAGGAACACTGGGCTCACTTGGGTTTTTTTTTTTAAATACTGATGGTGGGTCCTGCTACCAGAGACTTGGATATAATTCTCCTGGGTTCTGTATGGGCAATGGAGTTTTGAAACCGACCCAGGTGGTTCTAATAGGCTGCAAAGTCTGAGGGCTGCTGGTGGAGACAGCTTCAGAGGTCTTTAGGATGTGTGTTGAAGGCAACACACGTAGTAGAACTCATATGGCATTTTAGTATCTGGGGCATGAATTCTAATCCTGCCTCCACCACTAACTAGCTATAGGGCCTTGGTCCAGTCACTTGTTCTTTCAATTCCCTCAAAGTAAATGGGAATATGAACAACCTCTTGGGACCAAAATACTTGTGATTATTAGAGTTCAAAGGGTCTTCGTTAATATTTAGGTCACGTAACATCAATTTTACCATTGAGAATGCTTAAGACCTCTTCGGACCTCAGTTTCTCTGCTTATTACCTTGGAGATTGGTAGGGGCGCCTGGATGGCTCATTTGGTTAAGCATCCCGCTTCAGCTTAGGTCATGATCTCACAGTTCATGAGTTCGAGCCCTGCATCAGGTTCTGTGTTGACAGCTCAGAGCCTGGAGCCTGTTTCTGATTCTGTGTCTCCCTCTATCTCTGCCTCTCCCCCGCTCATGCTTTCTCTCTTTCTCAATCTCTCTCTCTCTCCGTCCCTCCCTCTCAAAAATAAATAAATATTTAAAAAATTTAATGGGAGATTGGTCACATTCTCCAATTCACATTGGAGATTGTATTGTCTAATACGCATACATGTTTTTACCTTTGCACAATAGTTCCTTTGGGCAGCAATACCTGCTCTTCCTTTCTCAGTTCAGTACTTCCAGCTCCTCCTCCAAGCATGGCTCATGGTGGTCTCTCCCCCTGCACCCTCCACTCTCACCTACTCAAAGTTTAAGCTTCAACTCAGAGTTTACCTCCTATAGGGAGCCTTCCCCGACCACCCCCTCCCAAGCCCAGGTTAAGAGCCCGACAGTACCTGACTGTCCCCACCGCCTCCTGCCCTTCATCATGGGATATTCTAATTGTCTAAATAATTGTCTGATTCCCAACTAGACTGTGATGGTCCTATAGGCACCCTCCACATCCACCTTGTATCCCCAGTAGGTGTCCACCAAATATGTGCAGAATATTGAATGAGTGACAGCAGGAGATTGTGCTCAATAGACCTATAGCTAATTCTTGCTCCAAACTTGTGGCCTTTACCAATTTAATTCAACTCAAAGTTTAGAAGGGAACTGAAGCATGAGGAAGAACCTCATTAATTTAGGTCTCTTCCCTCCTGACATTATCCTCAATTATCTAACTGCTGGAGGAACATAGTTTTCTGGATGGCTAGAGACCAACTGAGTTACGGGCCCAGGCAGAGCTCAACCACAGCCTCTCACAGGTGCCCCACAGTTTACAAAGCTTTCCCATCTGCTGTCTCCTCACTGAGAGGATGGTGGGGCAGGAATTATGGCCATCACATTTGAACCTGAACTGACTAAGGGCAGGCATCCCATGTATTTTATTTACTGAGGTTTCCTCAGCACATGGTAGTTGCTCAATAAGTATTTGTTCCATGAAGGAATCTCTTGTCTCACAGAGAAAGGAAAGGGAGACTCAGGAAGGCCACATAGTTTCTCTCATGTTTACAAAGCTGGGGCTTCAGAACTGAGGGATCCCCTCAGCATGCAATGTCTGACCTTGTGCAGAATTTATGCCCCAAAATATGACAACCACTTTTATGCTTCTCTGCTTACTTACTACATCTTGTCAAGGGCTGGGGTGATGGTGTCCAGCATCCAAGGCTTGCATAAGTCCTGGGGGCACATTTCCGGCCACCCAACATCTTCTCTGTCTTTGGCTCCTGTGGCTTTGCTGGTTTACAGGCCTGACTGAGTGTGTCTGGTGCCAGTTTACTCTCCTCTACCTCTGAACAGAGTCCTCATTGCCCATCCCACTATAGTCACAAGGCAAAAGGATCTCCCCTCACTCTATCCCTCAGCTCAGGACCTGACAGGGTTACTTAGGACTCAAAGAAAAGAGCAAAAAGAGGCTAAACCAGACATTTCACACCTGCTTCTAAGTTGGGCAGGGAAGATGATGGCTGCAATGTGGCAATGGCTGGGGGGGAAGCTCAGTCAGAGTGAGAACCATGCCTCTCTTATCCCCCAGCAGCAAATGAACCACAACATATGCACAGAGAAGTCAATGATGATCTCCTGACTGCAATTTCTAGTTTCTTTCAACACATTGTAACAGGGCAGTGAAAGGCCTATAAATACAGAAGGATTAGATTTCAGTCTTAGCTCCACCACTGACTCAGAATGTGACCTTAACTGAATCAGTCCACACCACCCAGAACATTTAGAAAGAACTGCCTTAAAGGAATGGACATGAGTGACAGCAGAATTATCATTCATTTAGCACTTCACAGTTTCCAAAGAACTTCCACACACATCATCTTGCTTAGTCTTCAGAGCAGGTCTGTGTGCCCATTTTATAGATGGATAAGTAGACAAATGGGTTTAAGACTTGTCCACGGTTGGTCACACTGGCATTATGAGGCAGGGCAGGGACATGAATCCATATTTTCCGACTAAAGCCCTCATTTTTTCTCTTCCTTTCCTGTCAGTCGATTCCAACAAGCATTTTTCTGACCCTATAATACACACAGGGCTCAATGGACAAGCCAACAAATGAATATGCCATGCTGTCCACCCTCTAGAAGCCCAGACACATACTTTATAAACAACCCCTTTGGAAGAAGAGGTGGGAGGGCTTTGTGAAGGAGTTAGCATTGTCTCACCCTAGAAGGATGAGTAGGAGCTTAGTAGGAAAGGGAAATGGGAGAAGAGGCAGACATATGTCACCACCAAACACCCAGAAAGTGCAGAGGGGACAGAGGTTCCCAAGTGCCCTGACAGAGACGAAGAGAAAACGAGGCTGGAGAGTTGTGACCCAGGGCAGAAAGGGCCAGGCCAGCAGACTGAGAGCCAATGCCTCTTCCCATATGTGGCTGGGAAACTTTGTCTTTAAACACCATCGACTAGCTCAGACCTACTTTAAAAATAAATTCAGAAAATAATTATCTTCGTATATATTTTTTTTTCTTTGTAAAAAATGGAGACAAGCAAAGGAAAGAAAATTAACCATTTAAATTTAATCACCTTTAATCACATTACCCAGAAGTAACTAAGGTTTCTATGAATATATATGTTTTTCTAAAATGTCTTTATATAATTATTCCTTTGTACCTTTTTCCCTACTCATTCTTTTGTTTAGAATTTCCATGTCATTCAATATTCTTCCTCAACTGTGGCTCTAATTTTTGGAGGGACCATGGACCCCCTCAGAGATCCAATGGAAACACAGACCCTGTCCCCAGAAAATGCACATTCCCGAATACACACCAGTCATACTACCAGGCAGGACAGGCCTAAGGTTGCCAGTTCTTTGGATGTTTCTAGCAAGTTGGAAACCCATTTCTCATGTGAAAGTTGCTGGTTTACAAAGTTGGTCACATATACGAAATATTAAAAATAAAAACAAAACAAAAATACAAACAAGCTCATCAGAGGCCTCGGTCTGTTCTGAGGCAGCTTGTTTATAACCTCTGGGCAAGGCCAAGGTCACAGATACTTAGGGCTTATGGTCAGACCCAAGTCGTGTTTCCAGCCTTGGCTTGCCTTCTTACACAGCCAAATCCCTCTCTTCAATTCCCACTTCCACACCTCACCTTGTGCCACTTTGTACATGAAAACACCTGCCCCAAGCCCCACCCCTGCCACCGGCATTGTCCACATGCCACTGGAGTCTACATAGGGCTTTAAGGGTCTGCACCTCAACACCTGCCATACCCCCTCTGCTCCTAGCTACTCGTGGTGCCATCTCCAGTCCTCTGCTGTGCTGGGAACTACTAGGGATGGCATTGTTTGAGTCCTCTCTGTGCCCCACAATGCAGGGCCCCCAAAAAGACAGGCCAGAGCACATGCTCAAGAAACACTAGCATGGGTGAGGGCTCAGGCAGCATTCATCCCTGTGCAAGTAAATTCCTCCTTTGGAGCAGAAGGATGGATAATTACAGCCTGGCTTTAGCAATCTGCTATGCATTCATCCCTCAGGGTGTGTGAATTGCTGTGAAATTCTTATCAAGGGGAAAGTGGAAAGTGACTCTTAAAGGGAAAGTTAAAGGAAGGACCAGAAAGGAAGAAAAGCCCTCATAACTCTGGAGCCAGACCTTTGTTGACCTTTGAGTCATAGAAAAAAGGAGACAGAGCCAGGCTGGTCCAGGTTGCCCTGATGTGACGTGGGGTAGGTGCCTTTTCCCTCTCTGAACAGTAAGGGGCAGAACCAGATCACTTCCTAGGGCCCTTCCTTCTGCATTAGCTCAGATAATAAGATCTGTGTGGCAGTCAAGGGGATTTATAGTGTTAATGAAATCTGCAGGTTTCAGGGACTGACTTTTCTGGTGGTCTCTCTCTGATGGGGCTCCAGCAGGGAAAGGGTAAGGCCAGGAGCTGTTGCCCAGAGCCCACTAACACAGCTGCCCCCACTTTCCCTGGAGGTGATCTCTTGGTGAAGTTCTCTGAGCCTCAAAATGCATCTGGGCCAATAGAAATCAGGCACTGTGCAGACCCTGAGACTCTTCTTGGGGCCATGAGAAGCAGGGCTGAGATAGTACCTGCAGGACATTTAACTTTCCACCAAAACTCCTTGAGCCTCAGTTTCTTCATGAGCAAGATGTGAATAATAAATCTAATTCTGGGTAGCTGAAATGATGACATTTAAAAATCCAGCACAAACCCTGACACATGGCAGGTCCCTAATAACTGAGGTCTTTGTCTCATGAGCCTCACTTTGATATAAATAGGTCAACCTTTGTACACAGGCCCAAGCAGTTCTGCAGACTCCAGGAACCTGGTTTGATCTTCAACAGAGAGACCTCAGCCCCACTCTGATACAGCCTTAGGGGAAATCATCCTAGCAGGACAAGTGGGCATAGGATGGTGAATGCAGGAGGGAGAATTTAAGAGAAGTTGGGTCAGGTGCTGGAGAACCTGAAATCCCTCACTGAATGTGAGATTGTGAGTCCCAGTGGGCTCTCTTCCAAGGAACTGTCTCAATTATCTGGAACCATCCCTAAGTGGGCAGGTCCTAGGTTACAGGGGTCAAAGATGAATGGGCAGAGCCCCAGACTGAGCAGGGTCAAGCTGGCACTTCCCAATGGCAAGGACTAGTGACCCCATGAGGAGGGGCACTGGGTAGAGTGGAACTACAAATGGAGAAACTGAGGGCCACAGCCAGTGGGAGGAAAGCACTCAGGCGCAGAGCCAGAACCAGAACTTCCTGAGTCCTACCACTGCCTTCCAGGGGAGGAAACCAAGAGGAAGGATGGAATAACAGCTCCAGGCACACAGACCCAAGAGCTGAGAAAGAATATACCATTGCAAGTATGGGGTCAAACATCACCTCACCAGGCACTCTGCTCACCTGTGGCAGGTGCTCCTTGCTTTCCAAACAAGCCCTTAGTGTAGCAGCACTGGCTTCAGTCTTAAAAATTAATTACTAAATTCCCACCTACTTTCTGGGTTTGTATGTTCAACATGCTTGTTTCCTTTTAGCCTCTCCTCATTCTCCCCCTGCACTGCCTGCTCAGCAGCTGCACCCTCAGGTTGTAACGTGGTGCCTGGGTCGTAGTAAAGTTTCAATAAATGCTTGTTAACAAGAGGATAGGTCCCTTTGTTTATGAGTATGTTTTCTGGCCAGGCCCTGTGTTGGGGGTACAGAGACACATCTGAAGGGCTCCCTCACCCTGGATCACTACCTCCATTGCCCAGCACCCTCAGCCTCCATGCCTGGCTCCCTTGAGGGGCAGATCCCCTGTATTACTCCACTCCCCATGGCACAGGGTCCAGCTCAGAGCAGGATCTCAGAGACCATGGGATTAGGTGAGCAGAGAAGATGTTTTGACCCCAATGAAAAGTCAAAAGCAGACAGCCAATAGCTAGAAGTGCTACAACCTCTTGGTGTCTGTCTCCATTTCTCTGTGTCTCCCTCTCTGGGTCTATCACTCTCCTTCCTCCACTTCTTCTCTTCTCCCCTCTCCCCCAATGTCTGCCTCTAGGTCACAAACATGCTCACGTTTCCCCCCCTATCGGTTAGCTTAAAATAAAGATAAGCCCTCAGTCATTCATCTAATGTATGACTAAGATGATTTGTAACAATAATCAGCATGAAATACATTTGACAAGGGCTAAAACCCCACATAGTGGAAATTCTCATTGACTAAAAATTGACTGAAAAATCAAATCTTCTTGACATTGATTTGCTAAATATGGCCCAGGAAACTCATGCTTGGTCTAAATAGTGGTCAATATAAGAAAAACCACAATGGCAGATGTTATCATGAGTCAAGTTTAAAAAAAAAACAAAACCTGATTGATATACAAGTCTTGGTGAACAACAGCCTTGATTGAAATAATGTCAGTAAGAGTGAGAAGAGATCAACTATACTGAAGAGAAAAATGACCAAAGGAATCAATGAACTTTATGGTGTTTGTCTTGAAAAATATTCTTTTCTATAAAAATGAATCAGTGTGCGGGGCGCCTGGGTGGCGCAGTCGGTTAAGCGTCCGACTTCAGCCAGGTCACGATCTCGCGGTCCGTGAGTTCGAGCCCCGCGTCGGGCTCTGGGCTGATGGCTCAGAGCCTGGAGCCTGTTTCCCATTCTGTGTCTCCCTCTCTCTCTGGCCCTCCCCCGTTCATGCTCTGTCTCTCTCTCTGTCCCAAAAATAAATAAACGTTGAAAAAAAAAATAAAAAAAAAATGAATCAGTGTTGATATAATTCTTATGAAAATATTGGTAACAGCAGAGTCACATGTACAGGCCTAGGGTGCAGTGGGGATATGGGTGAGTGTGCTTGGTTCACCTGTCTGCTTTCTCTTACCACTCACTCTGCACTCCCCGCTGCCTGCCCTGAGCTGACCCTCTTCTTCCTGATTTGTAATCAACATGGTCTTACCAGTGGTTTTTGTACTTCCAAAGGAGTTGAGTTTTTACACTAATCGCTGCCTCCTTAATCAATTAATGAGACTCAAAAGGCCATTTATCATTGGAAATTGCAACTGGAATCACCGGAACACTACATTGGTCCACAGATGCTAAGGAATTGCACCGTACATTGATAATTGTACTCTGGTTTTAATGAGATTCTTATTAACATATACATTATTAATTAGACCATTAATGCAGATGTCATTTTGAGTCACACCAGGATTCCCGATGGCTCACATGGTTATTAAACCTCACTAATTTGCAGGAGGAATTAATATTATATTAAAGGTTCTCTCCACTGTGTATTTTAAATTAAACGCTTGCTTTTGAATCTTACCCACAGCATCCACCTCCTGCTTGTTAAAGAGAGGAATAAGAGGGAAGCATTTAATTCTAAGACCTGACAGCTTCCTATTTGCAAATAACTTTGGTGTCTCTAAGTATATAGGGAAGGAAAGGCAGAGAGAATGAGGAGGAGAGAGGAAGGCCCTCCCTCACCTTGGGAGGAGCGTACTGTTCTCTAATTTCCATTATTTAATTTGTAAATAATTCAGGAAATACACAAAGCAAAAAGGAGAATATTCTCAGCACCCATTCTCTCTGCGCTCGGTAATTACCACTCTGAACATTCTCATATGCTATTTTAGTCTATTTTCTCTATGCTTAAATAGACATCTTCTACACAAAGAGAATAATGCTCTGTATATTGTTTTAAAACCTTCCTTTTCAACCTAATATTTTGTGAACACTCTTCTGTATCAATAAATGTTCTTCTACAGCATCATTGTCACATTATACATATCAATCTACTTCATTCTTTTGTTTTAAGTTTATTTAGTTAGAGAGAGAGAGAGAGAGAGAGAGAGAGAGAGAGAGAGAGAATCCCAAGCAGGCTCCACACTGTCAGAGTGGAGCCTGATGTGGGGCTTGAACTCAGAAGTGTGAGATCATGACTTGGGCCAAAATCTAACATCAGGCACTTAACCAACTGAGCCACCCAGGCTCCCCAGCTACTTCATTCTTTTAAACACCATGGGATGGTCAGCTTGATGCATCAGCGTGGTTAGGTTATAGCCCCCAGTTATTCAGGCAAACTTCCATCTAAATATTGCCGTGAAGGTATTCTGTAGATATAATTAAAGTCCATAATCAGTTGACTGTAAGGGAGATCATCCTAGATAATCTACGTGGGCCTGATTCAGCCAATTGGAAACCTGAAGGGCAGAGTTGAAGCTTCCATGGAGAAGAAACTCCCTGTGGACATGCCCAAGTTCCAGCCTGCCTTTCCATTCAGCCTGCCCTACGAATTTCACTTACCTAACCAGCCCCCATAGTTATGTAAACCAATTCCTTGCAATTAATCTCCTAATACGTGTATCTCTTACTGGTGCTATTTCTCTGGCAGAACCCTGATACAGGCTACATAGGATTTTTTCATATGGCTACACCATAATTTATGTAACCAATCCCCTACTCTTGGACATTGTGCTGGATTGTCTTGCTGTCAACTTGGCGCTATCCCTCCTGTTTCAAGCTGGAGCTATACTTCCCAGTATACAGTTTCTGGAATGGTTCCAGAATAGTGGAGACTGATGATGAGTGGGACCCATGCAAATTTTGAAAAGAAGAAGCTAAAGGGAAGCCCTTGTTCCTGGGAAGGCATGGCTGTCAGCCATGGTGGTGGCGTCACCAGGCAGTTTGGACACATGTAGGGGCTTTGCAGATCTTCCCATGGGCTCCTACTCCACGGCCTCACTTTGCTAGCCAGATGCATGCAGCTTCTCGGACTTTCCCACAAGCTCATCTTTCCCACCTGTGCCACCTGCACCACCTGTACCACCCGTGCTTCAGGTGGAATGGTTAGGAACTGCTTCTTGAACCCTTCAACTTCTCCCTCTAGAACCTGGCTCCCACCTCTACCCCCAGATATGCATAAGCCCTAACTCCTATATTAAACCCTTCATTCCTGTAATACTTGTAAACACTCTGTGTTCCTGACTAAAGCCACTAGTAGTTCATGGGAACATATCCTTAAATGGGAATGTGAAATTCTTTCACTAATATTAGAATTAAGAATGTTAAGGACTGGGGTGCCTGGGTGGCTCAGTCGGTTGAGCGTCCGACTTCGGCTCAGGTCATGATCTCGCGGTTTGTGAGTTCGGGCCCCGCGACGGGCTCTGTGCTGACAGCTCGGAGCCTGCAGCCTGCTTCGAATTCTGTGTCTCCCTCTCTCTCTGCCCCTCCCTTGCTCATACTCTGCCTCTCTCTGTCTCTCAAAAATAAATAAATGTTAAAAAAAATTTTTTAAAAAGAATGTTAATTATAGCACTGCTGAATCATGATAGTCCATGGCAAAACATCTAAATTATGTTAAATTATTATTACTTGTAGTAATCTGAAGTTAGGTATCTGTAAAAAGAAAAGTCATCAAATAGCTGCAATAGAACATTATATTGGAAGTAAAGATCATAAGGACAGTGGGAGTTAGGAAGTAAAGATCATAAGGACTACTTCTAATTGTGCTAAAGAATCTGAAAAAAGAAAGAAAGAAAATGGTGAGGCCAGGCTTTAAGCTCCCAATTCATGGTCTGAGTAAGAAAAGGTAAAGCTTTGGTGACTGCCCTGGAAATTCTCCAAGCTCACAGAATTTGCTGATCTGACCATGTTTCCATCAGTCTGAAATAGTGGACCTGACAGAACAGTGGAGTGGCCTTTTGAATACTAATTTTTGGCACAAGCTGGGTAACAAACCTTTGCAGGACTGGGGTAATGTCCTACAGAATGGGGTATTGGGATATATTCCCTAACTCAGTAAGCAATGTGTGGTACTGTTTCTCCCACACCTAGGATTCCAGGGTCCAAGAATCAAAGGGAGGAAATAGAAGTGGCTCATATCACTATTACCCTTAATGCTGTACTAGCAACATTTTTGTTTCCGTCCCTGTGGCTTCAGGCTCTCTGACACAGAAGTCTTTGTTCCTGAGGGAAAACTACTTCCATCAATGGACACACAGTGCTCCATTCAGTACTCACCGGAGTGATTACTATACAGTGGGGGCTGCTATAGATTAAGTGTTTGTGTCCCCCCCCCTTCTCTGAATTCATATGTTGAAAGTAATCATCCAAAGTGACGGTATTAGGAGATGGGACTGTTGGGAGGTGATTAGGTCCTAAGGGCAGAGCCCTCATGAATGGGATTAGTGCCCTTATAAAAGAGACTCCACAGAGTTCCCTGGGCTTTTCCACTATCAATGTGTAAGCAAGCTCTCACCAGACACCAATCTGCTGGTGGTGTGATCTTGAACTTCCCAGCCTTTCGAATTGTGAGATGTATATGTTGTTTATAAGCCACCCACCCAGTTTCTGAAATTTTGTTACAACAACCTCAACAGACTAAGACAGGGGCAAAAAGGAGTCTTTCTAGGACCCAGGAGACTTTCCGGATGTTTCCTAATGCTCCCATGTCCCATGGTAAAAGTTCATGAAAAATATCAGCACAATCTAATGACATAGACTCTTCAAAAATGAAGTTGTGAGTTATTCCACCAGACAGGGAAACATAAGTAGCCAAGTGCATGCTAAAAGCAAAGAAGATTAAGGAATGGGTAGTAGAAGAAAGAAGTCAAAATTCCAGCTACAACCACACCACCAGTTGCCAAAATGAGAGCCATTTGTTTTCTTGTTTCCTTGCTTTTTCAACATGTGTTAACTTTTCTGTTCCCCCCACTCCCATTCTTTTGCTGGTTAATATGAAGTACGTATATTAATAGTGGTTAATCCTACATATCTGTATTTAAGATACAGGGTGCAAAAAGGGAAAGTGACCCAGCCAGATGAGTTAATATTCAGAGACAAATAAAGTGACCTATGAGATGTCATGTTTCCTCTTTTGGGGGGGCAGGGGGGAGTGGGGAGTTAACACGTTTTTAGATGTACTAAGAAGAGTTGCATCATTTTAGGTGAGAGTGTGTCATTATTATTATCTTCATTCAGAATTCAGTCTTAGTGGAAGGGGTTTGCATGAATGCCAAGTTAACAAAGGGGTGGACTCTTCTGGGATCTTGGCATCACTGCTCCTGTATAAGGCTGAGAACTGCATTTCCCAGAATCCCCTTCCCTATTTGGTTTGTAGGATTAGAGTTTGTCAGAGGAGAAGTCACATAAGATCTGGAAGGCAGAAGTGAAGCAGAAGCCATTTTTCTCAGGACATCATGGAAGTGGCTATGGTGGCAGTTAGATGTGGTAGCTTCACAGAGGGTCCCCACGAATGCTGACATCATGGCTGCCCTCTGATGTCGACACACTGGGCACCACAGACCTCCCCTTTACCATCTTCAGGGTGAAGTTGTCAGTCACTGAATCTCCTGACTCCCCTCCCAGACCTCCACTCACCAGCTCTCAGACACTGGCATGGCTGCCTTGTCACGCAGGCTCCTGAGTTGTGATTTTCACTGAATCCTCCCTACCGGGGAAGTATTATACCATCTGATTTTTTTTTTAAAGAAAAGTATTGGAAACGTGCAGAGATTATGGAAAGAAATATTGGAGAGAAGTAATTAGTTGTGCAAATGGATCCTTCACCCTCTAAAGTAGTGGTTTTCAAATGGGGGCTATTTTGCCCCCTAGGAACATCTGGCAATGTTTGGAGACATTTTTGGTCGTTATATAGGGTGGGGGTTGGGGTGAGCCAGTTGCTATTGGCATTTAGTGGGTAGAGGCAAGTAAAGCTGCTAAACTTTTTGCAATGCACAGGACAGCTCTCCTAACCACCCCCCAACAAAGGATTATTTGGCCTCAAATTTCAATCATATCTAGGTTGAGAAGCCCTGCTTTTCCATGCTTTGGTGTTAGTCTAGATTATGCGATTCCAAATGTTCTCTAGTGGGAACACCTTCAAGGTGGTCAAGGAGGAAGGAAGGAATTTGTTCCCAAAACTAAGCATGCAGCCTTTCCTGCTCTAAAGGGGTCTCCTTCATTGTTGCTTTTTAAATTTTTTAATGTTTATTTATTTTTGAGAGAGAGGGAGAGCACACAGGGGAAGGGCAGAGAAAGAAAGGGAGACACAGAATCCGAAGCAGGCTCCAGGCTCTGAGCTGTCAGTCCACAGCCTGACACGGGGCTCGAACCCCCAATCCATGAAATCATGACCGGAGCCAAAGTCGGAAGCCTCACTGACTGAGCCACCCAGGCGCCCCTAAAGAGGTCCCCTTCTTATTGTAAGGACCTTTAAAATGGCACATTCTCCTAGGTAAGGTTTGAAAACAATATTCAGGTTACATACAGTCAGTTTAGCTACAACTTTTCCAAGCCTCACCCAACTAGGTAAAGCAGTGCCCAACTCTGCCCTGCAAGGACACACCGCACTATTGTTCTGAGGCCCAAGTGCTAGTCCACAGGGCATCTTAATACAAATTAGAACAAACCTCCCCCTACCAAGTAAAGTTTTAAAGTTCTTAATAATAATAATTACAATGAAGTCACTTTGTATAAAATAAATCAACTGTAGAATATAAAAGAACACTTGAAATGAGCTGTACAAGTAAGATGTGTGTACCATACGTTCATTAAACCAAAATAAAATGTTTGCAATAAAATAGAAATTTTACTCACTAGAATTAGCACTGGAATATAATTATTTGTTTTTAAGTCGTTGTACGTTGTATCAGATACCTCTTGTGTGTCCCCCTCATATTCTCTTGGCCACCGTTTTACTCCAGCTGTTTCTAAAGCAACCAGCTGTGGCGCAAGGGTAACCTGAGAACATCTCACCTCAGCTGCCTCCCGTATCTCCTGCTCTCTTCCCTGGGGCTTTTCTACTGTGGTCCCATAGCACATTCTGACAAATGTGCAAACTTGGAAGTATAAGGGGGTTAATTCCTCAGAGAACAGCAACCCCTGAGCCATGGGGGATGGGCTCCAGTGGAGAAATGCTCCATTCTTCTGCCCCATAGGGTGCATTCCACATGGCTCCTCAGTGTCCCAGCCAGATGGAGCCCAGGTGCTCACAGCACAGCCAGCTGCACAACAGGGACATGGATTGACTTTCCTCCCTGTTGCATTTTTCCCAGTTCCTTGGCGCTAGTTTCCCAAAATGAACCACCTTCACGAAAACCCTTGTCTCAGCCTTTACCTTTTAGGGGAACCTAGACTAAGACATGCCTCTCGCTTTCATGGAAACAAAATGTTGATGATCATTTTAACGCTTACTTGCTCCAATATCTTGTTTTCTCTAGAAAAGATCGCTAGATTTGACAGGTTATAAATCTTAAGCAATTTTAAATACATTTTAATTTCAAGAAGCTATGTTCTCCATTGGCAACCAATGTTGTCAAAGTTAAATATATTCTGAGAGCTACAGAAATATTCAGAAAGGCGTCCAGTAAATTATTGAGGCAAGTGTATTGCTAAATGTCAAGAGGAGAGTTTAGAAAACAGTCTAAGGTTTTATTTGCTCACAGATCAATGCCTTGTCAATAGCACAGAGGTCAATTTCAGTTGTAAATTTTCACATAGTTACAGTTGTTCAAGTTCATCCCAATTCTTCAAATTATGTATGTCAGTTAGAAGAGTGAAAGACCATGTTGGGGCGCCTGGGTGGCGCAGTCGGTTAAACGTCCGACTTCAGCCAGGTCACGATCTCGCAGTCCGTGAGTTCGAGCCCCGTGTCAGGCTTTGGGCTGATGGCTCAGAGCCTGGAGCCTGTTTCCGATTCTGTGTCTCCCTCTCTCTCTGCCCCTCCCCCGTTCATGCTCTGTCTCTCTCTGTCCCAAAAATAAATAAAAACGTTGAAAAAAAAATCTTATTTAAAGAAGAGTGAAAGACCAGGACAGTTTTCAGCACTACAAACCTTTCTTATAAAAATAATATTGTTGTATCCAATATTTTTAAATAGAAATTGATTTTGAAATTTTATGTACGTCACAAATGGGCTAATCACAGAGTCACAGAAGTAAAATGACTTTTCTTCTGAATTTTTGTCTTACATTTCCTTCTTAAGAGAAGCTGGCATCAGGGCATTTGGGTGGCTCAGTTGGTTAAGTGTCTGATTTTGGCTTGGGCCATAATCTCATGGTTTGCCAGTTTGAGCCCTGAATCGGGCTCTGCACTGACAGTGTGAAGCCTGTTTGGGATTCTCTCTGTCTCTGCCCCTCCCCCAGAACGTGTGTTTGCAAGCACTCTGTCTCTCTCAAAAATAAAGAAATAAATAAAACTTAAAAAGAGAGAGAGAAGCTAGTATCAACGATTTCCAATTTGTTTAGCATTAAGAATAATTATTCGTAAACACGAGCATTTAATTTCTCTTTAGAGAATGTTTTAATTCCTTTGATGCTTTTAAAGCATTTTGTATACTGGTTTTGTTTCCTGCTTATACTTACATTACTAATTCTGCATAAAACATCGTATCAAATTGGTACTAAGGAAATTAATTTAAAAGTGAATTATTTTTGAGAGTATGTCTCAGCTTGCATTCTAGAGTCTACTTTTTCACTAGGTCTTTCAGTTATAAACATATTCCTTCTTCAAAAGTAGAAATAGGATAATAGGTACCACTCTGGTGATATATATTACTTCCATCCACCAGAAAATTGTCATGATAAATGTGTATGTTACCCATCTTTAGAGTGAAAACATTTACAATAAAAATATTTTCTAATTTTCTTTTTAAAAAAACCACATTGACTTACTTTTTAAAATTTGTTTGTTTGTTTGTTTGTTTTGAGAGAGAGCACAAGTAAGGGAGAGGGGCAGAGGGAGAGAGAATCCAAGCAGGTTCCATGCTCAGTGCAGAGCCCGACAGGGGGCTTGATCCCATAACCATGGGATCTTGACCTGAGCCAAAATCAAGATTTGGACATTCAACCGACTGAGCCACCCAGGCAGCCTTTTTTTTTTTTTTTTAATTCATTTATTTATTTTGAGAGACAGGGAGAGAGGGAGAGGCAGAGAGAGAGAGGAAGAGAGAGAATTCCAAGCAGGCTCCACGCTGTCGGTTCAGACCCCAACACGGGCAGGGCTCAATCTCACAAACTGTGAGATCATGACCTCAGCCAAAATAAAGAGTCAGACGCTTAACCAACTGAGCTACCCAGGCACCCAACATTTTCTAATTTTCAAAACAATGAGGTTGCTTGCAAAACAAATGGTATTCTGAGACATGAAAACTTTGGGCAGTGCACAACATGAACAGCCACACATGGGAGGCCTGTGAGCAATGTTATCTTCTTAGCATTTTAGACCCCTCCACCTGTAACCTGGCTGCAACCTACCTTAGCAGCCTCCCACTTCACATGCCTCTGCTTTAGCCAATAACCACTCCCTATACCACGTCTTTGCTTTTGTTGTTCTCTCTGCTTTGGATGCCATCCTTGCCCTGCCCCTGCCTAGTGACATCCTACCCAGTGGGGGCACTCCCTCCCACAAACCTCCAGAGCACTGTTTGGAAGTCATTTGGGCCTGACTCCTGACCAAACCATATACTCTCCAAGATACAGAATAGATCTGTTCCATCTCAGCTTCCCAGGAGTCAAGCCCAGCCCACAATGGGCTCAGAAAAGCGGAACGAATTGAGATAGGCCTAAGATCCAGGCAACTCTCTGAGGACCATGGCATTTCTTGGTGGTGGCACTGACTGCTCTTTAACTTAGCAGTGTTGGAATGATAAGGGGCTCATTCTCTGAGGACCTTCATGGACAGAGAGGGCCCCCGTGCTGGGAAGCAGGGAGGCAAATAACCATGAGGCATAAACTTTCTACATAAGCCTTCCCCTCCACCTGGGCTCTCCTGTGGACATTGGGGCTTTTGTGAACTGCCTCAGCAAGTTAGCCTTTATTGAGCACCAACTGTGTGCTAGGCCCTGAGATACACCAGACACAGACTCTGCCCCAAGAAAACCACAGTCTGGTGAGGAGGACACATGTGGATGAGTGATAATAGCTAGTGTATTTGTAGGAAGCGCTTACTAGAGGGAAGGGCCAGATCTGATGCAGGCACAAATCAGGCAGCAACTAGAGGAAGTAATACTGAGGCTGAGATGAAGGCTGAGGAGAAGCTTCTGAGGTGGGAAGTCTAGGGACGGAATTCCAGGCAGAGGAAACTGTATATAGAAAGGTATGGAGGTGTGAAACAGTGTGGCCTTTCTAGGGAAATACGGGTCAGCTGGTGTGACTGGGCATTCAGTTATGAGTAGTGCAGTAGACTCTAGAGACTGGTACAAGCCAGATTATGAGGCCTGAGAAGTTAGACTTTGTCCTGAAGGCAACAGGGATCCTTTGAAAGGAGTAAGCAGCACAGTGACATGGCCATATTGGAGTTTTAGGAAGGTCATCCTGGCATGATCCAAGGGTCTTGGAGGCTGAGCCAAGCAACTTGAGTAAGGGTTCATAAAAGGCAAATAAAGGACACATGGGTCCGAAGCTCTTTTTAAAACACAGCTTCAGATTCAGTAGGTCTGGAATGGGGCCTGTGACTGTGCACATCCCCAAAAGCTCCCACTTAATGCTGACACTGCAGGTCCAGGGACCATACCTTGAGTAGCAAGGGAATGAAGCTGATTTTCTTGCCCAGTCACTAATGAGTGCTATGAATTCATAGAACACCTTCTTTATTCTCAGGTTTTCACTTACAAAGGATTAAAACCATTTGCCCTGGGCCCCACTGATCGTACCACAGCCTCACGTACACAGATGAATCAAAAGGTGCCTATGTCTTTAAGTGGAAGCAAGGGGTCACTGGTAGATGGACAGTGGGTCACAAGGTCATGTGTCTCAGGTTGATATACATGCAGCTCCTGGTCCTGCAATAAGCATTCAAAGGACACATTCATCACAGGATATGTCCAGCCCACACTTCTGGAGTGCTGCGCTCAGCTCTGTGAGAGGGCAATGGTCAGCCACAGTATGTCAGGAGTAAGAGGAACAGATGCGGAGAGGACCCAGTGGCTGAGGGATCTGGGGCACTCAACCTGGAGAAGACAGGCTCAATGGGACATGGTCACCTCCAAGTCTCTAAGGGGCTGTCACAGGACAAAGGGAGCAGACATGATCTGTGGTACCCAGGAACTGAGCTACAACTAATCAATGGATTGGAACCATAGCAGGAGAGATCTCCTTTCACTATAAACAGACACATTTCCAACGATCAGAGCTGTCTGAATAAGGGAAGAGCTATCTTGGATGGCAGTGAACTCCTCATCACTGGAGATGTGCAAGACTGTTTTAAATAGTACAAGATCCAGTGGGATGACCCCTAAGTCCTGAGATTCTCTTCACCCACTTAGCCAGCTCAAGAGACAGTAATCACTGCAGTGAGCCCAGAAACTGTGCTGCTGCCTTCAACAGGATTCAACTTAGTTGTCCACTGTGCAAATAATAAAATACTGGGGCGCCTGCGTGGCTCAGTTGGTTAAGCATCTGACTCTTGATCTTGCCTCAGGTCATCATCTCACAGTTCATGGAATTGAGCCCCACATCAGACTCTGTGCTGACAACACGGAGTCTGTTTAGGATTCTCTCTCTCCCTCTCTCTCTGCTCCTCCCCAACTCATGCACTCCCTCTATCCCCCTCTAAATAAATAAATTTTTAAAAATAAATTAAATGCTAATCACATTTTCACACTGTCCTTTCATACCCTACCACCTTTTCCTGACTATACCATGCCTCAAAGAAATCCCTCGTTCTGCTGGAAGTCAGGAATTGTGGTTTGGGCCCCTCTGACCATCTTGCTCTATGGCCTTGGGAATGTTTTCCCCTCTCTGTGGAATTCAGTCCTGACCTTTAAACATCACACCCTGACTCACTGCCAAATATGACAAGTGGGAAGTCCACTCCAGATGAGGACCATCTGAGGGTTTACTGGTGGGCCCCAGGCCCTAAACATAGTAGGTGTTCAAAAAATAGTTGATTAATTGAATTGTGCTCAGTACAGTGACTGGGACAGTTGAATGGAACTGAATTGAGTTGAGATGAATTGAATTGAATTCACAAATGTTTATCGCACAGAGCAACAGAATGTTGTGCTAGACTTATAAACAGTTTAGCTCCAGCCCCTCTTGTCACTCACTCTTCCTTCCATACCCTACCCCCATTTTCTACTGAAGGACAAAGGGGTTGATGTGGTCTGTTACTCCTCACAGAAAACACTATCCCTCAACTACCTTATTTGTGCTAAAATGTTCTAATTTTTTTGCTTGCAAACTAGACCTTTCCTCTAAGCTCCAGATCTGTTTGGCCTTTGCTCACCAATATTCCTATGATGATTCCACATGCACCACAAATCAATATGTCCTACTTCTCCCAAATCTGCCCCTCTGCCGAGTTCCCATCTCATCCCCACAGTCCCTTAGTCAAGAAACCCAGGGTCATCCTGGACTTCTCTGATTTTTTTCTTTAAACTCAGCTGACTCCTGAGGGAGGAAAATAATGAATGATTCCTGAGTTTATTATTTTTACATCAGTAATAAACTCAATTTTGCAAGCTTAGAATAATAATTTGAAAAAGACGCAGTGCAGAATTGATCTGAAAGTGCACCTTTCAGCAAAGCACACAAATATTTGCTGAAATAGCCGGATTATAAATTCCATACTCATCACGGTTTTTTTCCAGAAGCAACATCCCCTCCCCATCAGCTTGGCCTTGTTGGCAGTCAACCTGGATCATGCTTTCTTTCCTAGAAGGAGAGCATCTACTTGAAGCGCTACCAAGGGGCTATTACGTGCCTGAGGGTCAGGAAACCTGGGGTCTTCTTTCCCCATCTGTGTAATGGGTCCAGGGAGTCAGGCAGAGCATCAAAATGCAGCCCCTTGGACCTCACTGATTTAGTAGGTGGGTCCCTGGAGCATGCACTTTCAACAAACTTCCAATCCTGAGGCAGCTGGTTTGCCAGCACCATTTTGAAAAGTACCCAACAAGAACATCTCAAGATGTCCTTCTGGGAGAGACACCTATGAAATGACAGACACCCGCTCCTCTCCAATGCTCGGATTGGAGCTGGTTCTTCTCTGTGACTGGGACCACAACTATGCGGTGCCCTGAAATGCCTTCCTCCTGAGGATGGGGTCAGCTGTGCTTGGAACCAGCTTAAGGGACAGACCAGCAGGACTGCTCTCTGGAGTGGTGATTTATAAGGAGAACTAAAATATTCCAGGAGATAAGACAAAACGCATTTCCCAGAACACTCCTCAGAGATGGAACCACGCGTGCCCGGAAAACATCCCTTAACATCCTGCTTTGTCCAGGACCAAGATGCTAACTTGCCTTCTCAGGAGGGAGGGTGTGGTATTAGCTTCAGGGCTCCTGCTGGGAAGCAACAGAAAAAGGCTCTAGCTGATAATAAGCAGAAAGTCAATTTAGCGAAAGCACAGGGAGCAACTCCCAGAACGGCTGGGACAGATACAGAACTAGTAGTAGAAAATGGGCCGGGGCCAGGACTGCAGCCACTGCACAAGCAGAGTTATCAAGGAACCCACGCCCGGCCCCAGATCCCACGGGCAACGACTCACATGGCAGTACTGCTGGTACTGGGCATTAGGTGCCACCACCTGCCCCACTGCTGCTGTGGCCCCTGCAGGCTGGGTAGTACCGCTGCATCCAGATGGAGTCCCCACTGTCTCTCTGTGTCACTGGAGCAGGTGGGTCTGAGTAACTGCAGCCTACTATTGCAAGGGAGGCCTAGAAAGGGAGATTCCAGCTTTTTCTGCTTCTCTGAGAGTCCGGCCCCAACGTAGGAAGGATGTTCAGATGCTAAGATACTTCCCAACAGACAAATGGCCACTCCAGGAAGACCTGGCTGCCTCCAGGGCTCTGGTCTTTAGAATGGAATAGAATGGAAAAGAACAGAATAGCCATGTTTGGGGCCAGAAGTAAATATCGCAGGAGAATAGAAATAGGATTTGGGTTGCCGTTGCTACTTCCTCTCTCTAAATAAACGTCAAGGATTTCATTTTGAAGCTGAATTAAAGTACCCACCTGCCTGGGGCTTCTCCATGACTCAGTTAGAGCCTGGTCATTCCCTGATCATGAGTTCTGTTGTGTTAGGCCAGGAAGGAGCAACTTAGACTCTCATATGTGGGGAGGTCTAAGCTCAAATCCTCCAAATGAGTCGTAGAGGTCTCTCTCAAATTGTGTGGCCCCAGCATGGGAGGAGGTGGGCCTGCACCCACCCCACCCCAGTCACGGCTGTGTGATCTGGAAGAAGATAGGAAAGCCGTGTGGCTGACAGCGGGAACAGGGTGTGACAACTGTGCCACACACCTGCCTACCTTCTCATGGTGCCCCACCTGGGTCCTAGGGCTGAGGATGCCATGGTTGTATGGTCCCCACCCTCCTCCTCCTTACTGACTTTCATGTGTCCACAACCCAATCATTCTGCAGACAAAATTACTAAGGCCCAGAGAGGGTCATAGAAGGCACCTTGTCTGGCAAAACCCAGAAATTGCAGGGGTCCAGGAAGGAAGGAGCAGCTGCATCCCTTTTCTGAGATTCAGGTGGGAACCAGCTTAGAGTCGAAGGGGCCTGAATCAGCCAGCGTTTGCTAACAGCCCTAAAACGTCAATGACTCAAAATGAACACTTATTCCTGGCTCACACCCATATCCACCGTGGGTCAGCTTTGGCTCTGTTCCACTTCATCTTCATTTCAAGACCCAGACTAGATGAAAACACTGTATTTCAGTCCCTTGGAAGAAGGGAAAGAGCAATCATGGAAGTGTGGGCTGGCTCTTAATGCCTCTGTTCAGAATAGGCTCATGGCACTTTCTTGCACTTTCATAGGCTGAAACAGGTTATGTGGCTAAATCTGACATCAGTAAGGTGGGGCAATTATAATCTTCTCACAAGGAGGGCAGAAAACAAGGGAAACTAACACAATGCAGCATGGAGCCATCCCACAGGGAAGCCACAGAGGCAGCTCCCTTCTGGGTCTCCTGCTCCTGTGACCTACACACCTCCAGGCTCACCCACCATCTGGTTCATCCCATTCCTTCTGCTCCTTCCACAATGTCCCTAGGGTTTCCACAGTTCTAGTCCCATTTTAGAGATGCAGAGACTGAGGCTCACCGAGGAGACCCAGGTCGCAAACTCCTTCCTGATGGCCTTCCCTGGACAAGGGGCTCCCTGCCCACCCCATCTTCTTCCTTCTCTACTCTGCCTCAGAAATAACTGTTGTCTACATTGCCCTGCTGCACATCTGTTATCAGTCTATATGTTCCTCACATAGTCGCTCAACCACTCTGTGAGGTCAGTAACACTGCTTATGCATATCCTTTCACAGATGAGGAAACCAAAGCTTACAGAGTCAATGACTTGTCCAAGGTCACACACAGAGAAGGCAGCAAACCAGCTCTGCCCAACTCCCAAGCTGCCACTGCCGCTCATGCTGGCTCAAATCCCTTCCGCCTCAGCCCCGGCCCACATTCACTACCACCTGTGCTAATGTCCAGTGTCAGGATGCCACAGCTATGGGACTGTTCACCCTCTCACCAGCACTAACTAATCTTTAATTCAGACCCACGAAGCCAACCCTTCAGCTCCTGTTGCCAGCCACAGAAATGAGGATAAATGCGGCTGTCAGCGGCTTCCTGCCTCTTTGTTTTTTAATTTACTTAGAGTGGGGCAGCAGAGATGGCAGGAGAGGAAGCAGATGGCTCAGCGTGACAGATGGGCTCCTATCCAGTGACACAAGGACAAGGTGAGAGAAAGCGTGATCAGGAGAAAATGCAGGCTCTGTGTGAGAGTGTGTGCACATAGGCTCCTGTGTTAGGGTCTCTGGGCTCCAGCCAGCTAGCCAGGCCCCTGGGCGCTGGGCTGGAAACTCTCAGGGCCGGGGCTCTAGTTTGCCCAGCCCCACACTTTCACCTGACAGTGAGGACACCAAGGCTCAGACTGGGGCTGCAGCCTGCCCAGGGTCACCCGGTCAGCCACTCAAAGGATGCCTGACTCCACAAGGTCCCGGCTACACTCTGTTGTCAGTGTGGGGTGTGATGTCTGTGGATGGGCTCCCTGGGGAATGTCCCACCCTCACAATCCCCACCATATGTTTTTACAGAATTCTACCTTCAGCCTCGCATACCTGTGCTAAAAACTCAAGGCAGGCTTTCAGGCCTGTTCCAGGCCTAGAACATCCCAAGGTCTCTAGCACATAAGTGGCAGCATCAGGGTTCTGACCCAACTCTGGAGACTTGGAGAGGGCAGCTCCCATTCCACCTCTGCTCTGAGTCCATGAGAAGGAACATGGGCGGAGGAAAGAAATAGGACACTGGTGGCAGAGCTCTGGGACTTCCTATGGCGCCCACCCTGGCTGTGTCATGGAGAGAAAACAGTTCTGTTTACATGGACGTGGGTGGCTGCCTTCAAAGGGGCGAGGAGTGGGCGAGGAAAGGCCCTTTCATCTCCAGGCACACTTGAGGGATTCAGGCCAGTACAGGTGTCCTGCAGCAGAACTGGGGAGCAGGGTGGGACCAGGCTGCAGCGCTCAGCACAGCAGAGCAAGAGAATCTGGAGTTTGGAGGGCAATCGGCAGGAGGGAGTGAGAGAGGGGATGAAATGGGGAGAGGAAGCCTAGAGCCTGCAGTGGCAAAGTGTTCAGTTTTGTTCTAATCTGGGGAGGTTTGTTTTGTTTTCATAAAATGGGCTGCATTTATATGTCTTTTTAATTTAGGAAAGAAACAACATTAGTGAGATAAAAAGATGATTCAGAACTAGAATGAACTTGGAGGCAAAGGTGACCATGGGAAAAGACCTCCCCTCGGAAGTTACAGAAATCTTGGGAGCACTGCATTTTTCTCAGATGGGGATTGGGGGCTTAAGTCTATTGTAACATAAGAGACTGTATTTGGGATACTGTATTATGAAGGTGATTTCATAGGAGAGAGAGAGAAAGGTGAGGATGGGGGACCTGCCATCTCCACAAGCACCCTCCTCAGGAGTGGGGAGCGTCAGAGGATGAGCACAGGGGCGGCCATATCCAGCTCTTCCCGCCCATACCACAGGCACTCCTCAGAGACCATCATCACTCCTGTGTTAGGTGTAGGAACAGGGACTCAGAGATTAAGTGACTTGCCCGTGGCCCCTTGCCTGGAGCACTTGGGTGGCTCAGTCAGTTAAGTGTCCAACTTCAGCTCAGGTCATGATCTCACAGTTTGTGAGTTCTAGCCCCACATCAGGCTCTGTGCTGACAGCTCAGAGCCTGGAGCCTACTTCAGATTCTGTGTCTCCCTCTCTCTCTCTCTGCCCCTCCTCCACTCATTCATTCTCTCTCTCTCTCAAAAATGAATAAACAGGGGCGCCTGGGTGGCGCAGTCGGTTAGGCGTCCGACTTCAGCCAGGTCACGATCTCGCGGTCCGTGAGTTTGAGCCCCGCGTCGGGCTCTGGGCTGATGGCTCAGAGCCTGGAGCCTGTTTCCGATTCTGTGTCTCCCTCTCTCTCTGCCCCTCGCCCGTTCATGCTCTGTCTCTCTCTGTCCCAAAAATAAATAATAAAAACGAAAAAAAAAAAAAGAAAAAAAAATGAATAAACATTAAAAAAATAAAAGTGCCACTTGCACATGCTGTTTTTTTTTTTAATTTTAAATATGAAATTTATTGTCAAATTGGTTTCCGTACAACACCCAGTGCTCATCCCAACAGGTTGCACATGCTAAGTTTGAAGGGAAGGGAAGGTCTTTCTCCTCCCTGACCATAGCTTTCTTCACCTGCCCCCACGTGAGCCACGCAGTATACTTGTCATTTCTAGAAACTCTAGGGCTGGGCTCCTGGCGGGGAAATACAGAGGCACAGCATCCTCAGACCAGCAACCAAGTCCATGGATGTGTGAGCATTTCATATCCTGAGGGGCCCGGGCTCCCTGTGACAGAGAAGCCCAGGAGGAGAGCCATCCTAACAGGCTGAGAGATGAGTGAGAAGGGGGAGTGGGGAGGATTCCCTCAAACTGTGTGGATTCCTGGAGGATGAGACTACTGTACCTGTTTACTGAGGGTTCTAAAGCCAGGCTTTGCAATCAGACCAGGGGTGTCCAGAGGTGAACAAGGCAGGAACCTGATTCCAGCCTCAAATCTCTCTGTCAGCATCTTGGCAGGAAATGCAAACCCACTCAATGAAGGGACCACTTGCAGAGATGTGAGCAGGATGACGAGGCACCCAGAGACTAGCCACAGTGGGACTCATTCCACTTGCAGGCCTGAGAGGGCAAGGGGAAGACATCATGTTCTAAGAGCTTCGTGAGGGCTGAAGCTGTGGCGTGAGCTGCCTCGCTCACTGTGGTCACGGACGATGCAGGCCCTGCCAGAAACACGATGCCAGAGCGGAAGGGGAGCCTGGAAGAAGTACCCTGGCCTCTCCCTCCTACCGCCCTCCAGTCTCCAGTGGTGCCTCCCCGGGGCTGAACTTAACCAGATGTCCAAGGGCAAAGGAGGCAGTGCAATCCCTGAGGCGCAGGGCAGCGCAGCGAAAGTCAAAGACTGGAATGGAAGTGAATCACGATGGAGAAGAACCAGCCAGCTCTGGAATGTGACCATCCAATTTCTCCAATAAACTCCTCCTGACCAGGGCTTAACACATCCAGTTATTTTTAGGTCACATGTTGGAAATGAGAATTCTACTGTTAGGGACAGGCAGATTTTCTTCACTGTTTCCACCCTTTTATGAAATTACTAACTTTCACCTTGACCCTGATCAGACCCAGGCCACTGTCTGAGACCATCAATATTTGAAGATTGCAGTTCAAGCTGGAGGTGAGGCCATGTTCCAGCTCAGGGAGGGTGGCTGAGAGGACTCTTCCCAGACAGAGCCAGACAGTCTGCTGTGACACTAGACCTTCCCTTCAGACTGGAACCTTCCTAAAAGTGTTTCTGGGGACTCAAAGCAGAGTCAGCATGAAGAGCCATCTTCATAGATTTTCACTGCACACTGAAAATTACACGAGTCTCCAGTTAAACACAGACCTTGACCTTCCCCACTGAATTTTCTCCTCTCCCCTGAGTCCTGCTCCAATCTGGGACTGGCCACTAGAATTCAATATCATTCTTGGGAGAGAAACTAACTCAGAACCTCTAAGTTGCTGGAAGAAGCACATACGGTCCTCAAAGCAATGCTCCTAGTGACTTTGAGAGAAAAGAGATGTGCATGAAGGAGAGACCTGTTACCCTCCATGAGATAATGCTGCAAAGATTTGTTGGATTTTAATAGATTAGCAAAACCACATTGTTAACATCAGCCAGAGCTGCAATTTTGATATCTTACGATTTGCATGTTCTATTCTCCTGGTCAATATATTCCTGACACACTTGCTTTCCCCCAAATTCCCAAAACACTTTACATCCTTCAAGGTCTATCTCATCATTCATTTATTTATTCAACAGATATTTTTGAAACATGCTTTTTGCAGAGTATATTGCTGGGCACTGGAGCTACAACAGTGATGAAGACAGACTTGACCCCTGTCCCTGGAGGCTTTCTTCATTATGCAGTCTCTTCCGTCTTTGACCTCACCCTGAGCACCCTCTCTGATGATCTGATCACATTTGACCTTCAGTGACAATCTTTCCTGTGTCTAGTCCTGCACACCAGAACACGAGCTCCTAAAAGCCTATGCCTTCCTCTACATTAGCCAGGGTACCGCCAAACACATGAAATCAGAATCCAACAACAATCTTTCAAACAGATGAGGCTGATCACTTAACCTCAGCATCTTTATCTGTGTAATGGGAGACATTATCTCAGGGTTTCCTGAGTCCAGTTTTCTGACTTGATGCTTGTGAACACACTTTGCAAACTGCACACCTCTAAGCATCAGTGGGGAATGTGCCTTTATTTACCACGATGACCACCCAAAGCAGTTTACCAAAAAGGAACTCCGTCCAGCTCTTCTGCAGATCAGGGGTTACTGTGTGCTCCTGGGTGAACCTCAGCCGAATGGGAGAGACAATGCAAGTACTGATCAATCTGCCACCAACCACTCCCCGCCCCCCACCTCCCCTTGCATCTGTCCCTACAGTTAAAAGGCGGATCAATTACCATAGGCTCATTTATAATCATTACAGTTGTCTCGAGTTTTCTCTGCTGATTGCCTGGGTTAAGAAGCCCCTAACCCATGGAAGGGGTACAGGGGCTTGAGAACACCTTTTGTCTCTGAGCCCCAGCCAGTCCTGCTCAAAGCTGGAGGAAAGGGTATCAGGAATGGGGTGCCAGTGTCTTCTGCCTTCCATATCCAGAGGCTTTATGGAGCCTCAGAGGCTTTTCTGGGCTGACCTCTGATGGAGGCTCTCAGGAGGTAATCCCATTATGGAAAGGCACCCCTGGAAAGTTTCATTACACTGATGCATACTGTCCATATTTCATCGTCATCAAGGCAGGTTTTCTCACTCTTCTGACACGAAAACAGACAGGTGGAGGCATTTTGATTTGGGCTGCCTAGTTTCTTCCTCAGGGAAGCTGCTTCCTCTGGCTTGCATGATAATTGAATTTCACGGATGGAATCTTCCACATACTTCTCAATTAGGGCTGTGTACAGGCAGCGAGATTTTTCAGGTGTTGATCTATGATTGTCACTCTTTTTTTAGCTTTAAATTAATCTTCTTAATTTCTGCCAGCTCCAAATCCGGCTTTGCTAAATAGCATTATTCTGACTTAAATGGTCTAATCTGTTTGTCGTAAACTGGGTACAGCTGAAAATCGTGTATGCAGGAGCCTTCCTCATTAATCACAGCTGACAAGAAGTCAGAAATCAAGAAGCAAAATTGTCTCTGAAGGCAAAGTGGGGAAGGATTGAAAAAATTAGCCAACTAGGTGTGATGGTAGGGCTGGGAGTAAGTCCCTGCCCTCTCTGGGCTTGTTCCTGTGTGCATGTGTGTGTGTGTTTGTGTGTGTGTCTGGGTGCTCGGTCGGTTAAGCATCCGACTTCTGCTCAGGTCATGATCTCATGGTTTGTGAGTTCAAGTCCTGCATCAGGCTCTCAGGGCAGAGCCTGCTTGGGATTCTCTCTCTCTCCCTCTCTCTCTCTCTCTCTGGCCCTCCCCCACTTGCTTGCACACACACTCTCTCTCTATCTCTCAAAATAAATTAATAAACTTAAAAAAAGTGAAGGAAGCAGGAAGGATGGGGGATTAGATCAGAGGTCCTCAGGGACCTTTTCAGCTGTAAGGTTCCCTGAGCCTATATATGACATCTCAGAAAAATGCCACAAAAATGACATATTGGTATTTAAATGCACGCTGTTATTGACTCTTGAGAACACTGAGAGCCTACAGTCTTTTATATATATATATATATATATATATATATATATATATGAAATTTATTGACAAATTGGTTTCCATACAACACCCAGTGCTCATCCCAAAAGGTGCCCTCCTCAATACCCATCACTCACCCTCCCCTCCCTCCCACCCCCCATCAACCCTCAGTTTGTTCTCAGTTTTTAACAGTCTCTTATGCTTTGAGAGCCTACAGTCTTAATACTTGACTGCAGCATTTCCAAAATGAGGAAGGCAAAGTGATTTTAGGTAGTAAAGGAACACAGAATTAGTGACACGGGAAAGCTGTGTCCGCTTTCCAGTCTCCATCCCCCCGAGCAGCTGCACAAGGACTGTTTGGTGGCACACATTTTAAGTGCCTCTCTAACTCTGGCCCCTCTCCCAGGTTAACAAAGAAGGAGCAGCCTCAGTCTCGGCTCCTTTGTCAGGCAGCATACCCAGTTAAAATCCAGTATCTGGTGCGGGTGTGTGTGGTTTCTTCGTTTTTCTCCATATAGGGTAGAGACTGTTTCCTTTTAAGCCATCTTTATTAAGGAGCTGATTTGAAAGAACATTAAGTTAATGCAGAAGCTGTATGGCTATGGCAAAAATTAAAAGTGGCATGTAAATGTCCAGTTACTCAGGCTCCGGAGAAATATTTAGTGCCTTAGTAGACGGCCATGCATTATTCAGGCACTGGGGAGACAGGTGTGTAACACCTTGAGGTCCTTACCCCCCTCCCCTCAACTCCTTTACTCCCATATCCTGAGTGTCCAGGCCACCCTCATGCCCTTTGCATGCTGCCCCCATCTTGTCGCCGCTCATGGGAACCAGCATTCTCATAGCCCTTGGATCCCCATGTTGTTACTACTGTTGGGTGGGTAACTGACGGTCCTGAGGGAATAGGTAGACATGGGACTTTCGGCTTTAAAATCAGGACAGTCCCAGGCAAACAGAGACAAATTGGTTCTAATGGCGAGCTAGCCCAATCCTGAAGCAATGCTACCCTTCACTTACTTGCACGACCTCTGTGGCTGCAGGTACAGGTGAATCAACCCCCACCCCGGCAGACTGGCACACTTCCAAATTCTAATCTCTTTTAGCACAGCCTGCAGTCTTTTATAGCTTCCCCCCACTCCCTGGCAAGAGCTATTTCACACTTCTCCACCCTCCCTAACACTCCTCTTCCACACATCACCCTCTCTCCCCAAAGAAGGGCTTGCTCCACTGAGAGCCTAGAGGGCAGTGATGATGAAGCTGCTCCCTCCCTGGTGGACCACTCCCCACTGTACCTGCCTGCATGCATCCCTCTCCCTCCCTCTGGACTTCATCCTCCTGGCTCTCTCCCTTATCTGCAGTCATTCCCACCCTACAGGCACCTTCCTGTAACACAGGTCTCTCAGAACCCCTGAACACCTCCACTTGGAGCAGTCACCCTGTTCTCACCCAAATAGCTCCGAGGCGCTGTCTCCACTTCCCTTTCTCAGCTTTCCTGGACACTCACTCCTCTATCCCTGCACTATGGCATCTGCCTCCTCTAAAGCAGTTCTCGCTACATCTCTGATAGCCCGCTAATTGCCAAATCCAGTGGATAGTCAGTGTCCTTTGTTTTGACTGTTTCACAGATATCAGCTCATTTGAACAAAACTATGTATGTGTTGTTAAAGTAAAATAAAATGATACATCAGCCTACTAAGATAGGTATTCTATTATCCCCATTTTAAGCTTGAGGAAACCGAGGAACAGAGAGGTTAAGTAAATTGCCCAAGGTCACACAGCTGTATATGATAGAGCAGATGGCTCAGAAGTCTGTGCTCTTCACACTCCCCTCTGGTACCTCTCTGCTGCTCTCATCTCTGATATCCATTCCCTTCCTCTTAATCTTTCTGTCCCCAGCCCCTGGGATAGGAGCTGATACCCAAAGGGTACTCAACAACTGTTTGTGGCTGAACTAACTGAATTTCTGTGGCACGCTCAGGGAAACCAATCTAGGGGAAGATCAAACAGTAGCCACCAGTGTGTTAGATGGTATGCCAGATGCTCACAGGGCTCTGAAGACAGTGATGAGAAATAATAACAATAACAGCCACAACAGTGGCCACCATTTGTTGAATTCTAATATGCACCAAGAACTGTACTACATTATCTTGTAATCTCACTGAGTCTTCAAAACATTCCTCTGAGGTATCATTCTTAACTTCATTTTACAGGTCAGGAAACCAAAGTCCAGGGAGCTTTTGTTCCAGGGAACAAAAGCATATGCAGGGGACCCTCGGAGAGCAGGGAACCTGGAAGGCTTCCCAGAGGAGGTGCCACCTAAGCAGGGTTTTGAAGAACCAGTATATTTAGTCAACTGAAGGAGAGCACAAAGGTGTTCCAGGGAAAAGGCACAATGCCTACAAAGGCTCACGGTCAAAAGAGCATGTACCATTAGGAACTTTCAGATGGCCTGGGCTGGCTAGAGGTCAGAGAATGAAATGGGGAGTGGGTAAGGAGAATTTCAAGGGAAGTGAGAACAGGAGTCTCACAGGCCACAGGAAGGAATTTCAACATCACTGGGGCCATGGGACCATGGCTCTCAAGCTGAGCGCATAAGAATTACAAAACTGATCCTAGACTTCCTTACATAATCTGAATCAGTAGATTTATGATAGGGCTCAGGAATGGTGTGTGTGTGTGTGTGTGTGTGTGTGTGTGTGTGTACCTTATTAAAGCTCAAATACACTCAAACAGATTTATGAAATATAATTGATACACAATAAATTATACATATTTAAAGTATACAACTTTATAAGGTTTGGTTATATGTATATAGTCACAAAACCATCACCACAATCAGGAGAGTGAGCGTATCCATCACCCCACAAAGGTTTCCTCTGTTCTTCGTAATCTTTCCCTCCCACCCCCATCCCCACTAATCTGCTATTATTATAAATCAGCTTATGTTTTCTAGAATTTTATAAATAGAATCATACTATATATACTCTTTTTTTGTTTGGCTTCTTTCACTTATTTTAAGATTCATTTTGAGATAGACATGTAGTTTGTATTAGCAATCTGTTCCTTTTTATTATAGAATAGTATTCCATTGTCTGGATATACAGTATTTTGTTTATTCACCTGTTGATGGACAAATAATGCTGCTGTGAACATTTGTGTGCCAGTCTTATAATGGGCATATGCCTTCATTTGTCTTGGGTAAGTACCTAGGAGTAGGATGGCTGGATCATATGATACACCTTTTAAAGAAATGCCCAATTATTTTCCAAAATACCGTTTTATATTCAAACCAGCAGGTATTATATTCAATAGCAACTAGTGGTATATCTTAGTGTGGTTTTTAATTTGCATCCCTCTGATAACTAATGATGATGAACATCTTTTTATGTTCATATTTGCCATTCTTATTCCTTCTTGGATGAAGTATCTGTTCAACTCATCAATTTTTCAATTGGATTCTTTATTTTCCTATTGTTGAATTTTGAGAGTTCTCTATATATTCTGGATACAAGTCCTCTACCAAATGTATGAATTGCAAATATTTTTCCCTAGTCTGTTACTTATCTTTCTGTTCTCTTAATAATGTCTTTTGAAGAGAAGTTTTTAACTTGATTAAGTCCAATTTATCAAATTTGCTTTTGTGAATTGTGCTTTTGGTGACATATCTAAGAAACCTTTGCATAATCCAAGGTCACAAAGATTTTCTCTTATGCTTCCTTGTAAAAAAGTTACAGTTTTAGGTTTTACATTTATGTCTATGATCCAATTGAGTTAATTTTTATACATAGTGCAAGGTATGGGTCCAAGTTTTTGGTGCTTTCAGTTTTTTGGCTTTTCTTTTTCTTCTTTTTCATTTCTTTCTCTTCTTCCTTTATTTCTTTTTTCTTCCTTCCTTTCTTTTGTTTGTTTTTTTTTTTTTTGCATTTCTATTGTTCCATCCCTTCCTAAAAAGTTATCTTTTCTCCAGTGCATTGCCTTTGCACTTCTGTAAAATGTCAGTTGTTCATATATGTGTGGGTATATTTCTGGACTTTGTTTATTTGTCTTTATGCCAATATTACATTTTTTATTACTATATCTCTTATTACTATATTTTGTTACTTTATGTCTTGCAATCAGGTAGTGTAAGTCCTTTAATTTTGTTCTGCCTTTTCAAAATTGTTTTGGCTTATCTACACTCTGTACATTTTAGTATGAATATCAGAATTAACATGTCAATTTCTACCAAAAAGCCCTATTGGAAATTTGATTGGGATTGGGTTGCACCTATAGATCAATCTGGCAAGAACTGACTTCTTACAATGTTGATTCTTGCAACTTCATTTTTTTAGGGTTTTCTCTAATTTCCCTCAGCAGTACTTTACAGTTATAGGGTACTTGTCTCTCACCACTTTCCTCAGATTTATCCCCAAGTATTTTATATCTTTTGATACTATAATAAGTGGTAATTTTTAAATTTCTGTTTCTGTTTGTTGCCAGTATGTGAAATATATTGAGTTTTTATAAATGGATCTTGTATCCTGCAACTTGGTAAAACTTATTTATTCTGGTAGCTTTTTTGTAGATTCTATTAGATTCTCTATGCAGATGATCGTGTTGAATGTGAACAAAAACAGTTTGACTTTTTACTTACCAATATGCGTGTCTCATTTATTTTTCTTCCCTGATTGCACTGGCTAAGACCTCCAGTACAGTATTGAATAGAAATGGCAAGAATGGATATCTCTGTCTCATTCTTGATCTTAGTAGGAAAGCATTTAGTCTTTCATAATTAAATATGATGCTAGCTATCAAGATTTTGTAGATGTCCTTAATCAGGATGAGTAATTTCCTTTCATTACTGGTTTGCTGACAGTTTTTATCAGGAATGATTGTTGAATTTTGTCAAATATGTTTTCTATTTAATTGAGATGATCATATTTGTTTCTTTTTTAGTTTGCTAATATGGTGAATCACATTAATTGATTTTTGAATGTTAAACCAACCCTGCATTTCTGGAGAAAGTCTACCAGTCATGATGTATTATCATTGTAGTCCATTGTTGAACTCAATCTGTTCTCTTAAAGACTTATTGAACTATAGTTCTCTTTTTTTGTAATGACTTTGTCTGCTTTGAGTATCATGTTAATGCTGACCTCCTAGAATGAAAGGAAATATTCCCTTCCCTGTCCCCTACTCCTTAAAACTTTTTGGAGGAATTTGTGTTGAACTGGTATTATGTCTTACCTAAATGTTTTGTAGAATTCATCAGTATGGGAAGGTTTACATATTATATACATATATATCTTACAAATTCAATTTCTTTAACAGATAAAGGGCTATTCAGGTTATTCAGCTTAACTCTTTCTCCTTGAGTAAGCTTTGGTAATTCGTGTCCTTCAAAAGACTTGTCTAATTCATCTAAGTTGTTGGATTTATGGGCATAAAGTTGTTCATAATGTTCTCTTATTATCCACTTATTATCTGGAGAATCTATAATGATACTACTTCTGTTATTCCTGATATCAAAACTGTGTCTTCAGAGGTGCCTGGGTGGCTCAGTTGGTTAAGCATCCGACTTTGGCTCAGGTCATGATCTCACACTCCATGAGTTCGAGCCCCGCGTTGGGCTCTGTGCTGACAGCTCGGAGCCTGAAGCCTGCTTCAGATTCTGTGTCTCCCTCTCTCTGACCCTCCCCCGTTCACACTGTCTTTCTCTGTCTCAAAAATAAATAAACATTAAAAAAAATTTTTTTTAAACTGTGTCTTCTCTTTTCTATCCCTGGTCAGTCTAACTAAAGGCTTATCATTCTTACTGATCTTCTTTAAAAAAAACAGCTTTTGGTTTCATTGATTATCTCTACTGTTTTCTATATTCTATTTCATTGATCTTCATCTTGATCTTTACTATCTCCTTTCTTCAATTTACTTGGGCTTCATTTGCTCTCCCCTTTCTACATTCTTAAGGTAAGAGTTGAGGTCATTGATTTGAGACTTTTCTTTTTCTCTAATATAGCCATTTAGTACTATAAATTTCCCCATAAGTACTGCTTTAGTAGCATCCCACAAAATCTGATGTTGCATTTTCATTTCATTCTATTCTAAATATTTTCTAATTTCATTTTTCAATTTTTCTTTAATCCATGGGTTCCTTAGAAGTGCTATTTAGTTCCCAATCATTTGAGGATTTTACAGAGAACTTTCTGTCATTGATTCAGAATTTAAGTCCAATGTGAGCTAAGAAAAAACTTTCTATGAAGTGAATTGTTTGAAATTTTGGAGACTCATTTGTAGCCCCAAATATAATCTATCTTGGTAAATGTGCCATATCCACTTGTTAAGAATGCATATTTTGCTTAGGCGTCTGACTCTTGATTTTGGCTCAGGTCATGATCTCACGGTTCGTGAGTTCAAGCCCCACATTGGGCTCTGTGCTGACAGCATGGAGCCTGCTTGGGATTCTCTGTCTCCCTCTCTCTCTGCCCCTCCCCTGTTCACACACAGACACACATACACACTCTCTCTCAAAAATAAATAAACATTAATTTAAAAAGAATGCATATCTTGCCAGTGTTAGGAAGAGTATTCAATAAATGCCAATTGGGACAAGTCACTTGATAGTATTGTTCAAGTCTCCTATATTTTTCACCAGTTTTCTGTCTACTTATTCTATCATTTTTTTGAGAGATGGTTACTACAGTCCCTAATGATAATTGTGTATTTTTCTATTTCTCCTTTTAGTTCTATGACTTCTGTTTCATGTATTTTCAAGCTTTATTATTAGGCACATAACATTTAGGATTATGTTATCTTGACTACTCAACCCTGCCCCCTTATCACATCATGAAATGACCTTCTTTATCCCTGGTATTCTTTTTTTTAATGTTTATTTATTTTTGAGAGACAGAGACAGAACACAAGATGGGGAGGAGCAGAGAGAGATGGAGACAGAATCCTAAGCAGGCTCCATGCTCTGAGCTGTCAGCACAGAGCTCAACACAGGGCTCAAACTCATGAACTGCAAGATCATAACCTCCGCCAAAGTTGGACACCTAACCAACTGAGCCATACAGGTGCGCCTCTGGTAATATTCTTCACTATGAAATATACTTTGATATTAATATAGCATTCCACATTTGACTAGTGTTTGCATGGTATATTTCTTCCCATCCATCCACTATAACCTATCTGTGTCTTTATATTTAAAATGTGTTTTTTTTTATAGGCAGCATATAGTTGGGACTTGCTTTTTTATGCAATCTGGCAATCTCTGCCTTGTCATTTGGGCATTTAGACTCTGTACACTTATTGTGCTTGTAGATGTGATTAGGTTTAAATCTATCATCTAGATACCTGTTTTCTATACTTTGTTCCCCTTTTCCTTTGTCCTTTGCTTCTTTATTATTATTATTATTTTAAATAAACCCTGTGTCCAACATGGGGCTCAAACTTATGATCCTGAGATCAAGAGTCGCATACTCTACTGACTGAACCAGCCAGGCACCCCTCCCTTACTTCTTTTGATTATGATTCTATTTCTTACCTTTGTTGATTTATTAGTTATCACTGCTTTCCCTTTGTTTTGTTATTTCAGTAGTTAGAGTTTATAGAACACATATTTAATTTATCATAGTCTACCTTCAAGTGATATTGTGCCATTACATGGGGCGCCTGGGTGGCTCAGTCAATTAGGTGTTCGACTGCAGCTCAGGTCATGGTCTCACACTTCATAAGTTTGAGCCCCGCATTGGGCTCTGTGCTGACAGCTCAGAGCCTGGAGCCTGCTTTGGATTTTGCATCTTCTTCTCTGCCCCTACCCTGCTCATGCCTTCTTTCTCTCTCAAAAATAAATAAACATTAAAAAAAAAAAGAACTTTACAATAGTACATACCCATCGTTCCACTGTCAACATTTGTGATGTTGTTGTTACACATTTTTATTGAGCCCTGTGTTGGGCTCCATCTTGTATGTGGAGCCCGCTTGGGATTCTCTCTCTCCCTCTCTCTGTGTCTCTTCCCAGGTCATGCGTTCTCTCTCAAAATAAACAAACATTAAATATATATGTATATATATTTACCATTTCTAATACTTTTCATTATTTCCTGTGGAATTAAAATTTCATTTGGTGACATTTTTCTTTTGTCTGATCAACTTCCTTTAGCATTTCTTTTTGTATGGATGTGTTAACAATGAATTCCTTCTGTTTTTATATCTAAAAAAGTCTCTTTTGTCTTTGGTCTTAAACAATATTTTTGCTGAATATACAATTCTAGGTTGACAGGTTTTTTTTATTTTTCAGTACATCAAAGGTATGGCTTCACAATCTTCTTGCTTGCATTGTTTCTTTTTTTGTTTATTTATTTATTTTGGGAGAGAGAGAGAGACAGCGCACATGCACAAATGCAAACAGGGCAGGGGCAGAAAGAGAATGAGAGAATCCCAAGCAGGCTCCACACTCAGTGCAGAGCCTGATGCAGGGCTCAATCTCCTGTGAGATCATGACCTGACCTGAAATCAAGAGTCAGACGTTAAACCAACTGAGCCACCCAGGTGCCCCTTGCTTGCACTGTTTCTGATGAGAAATCTGCTGTTATCTTCATCCTTCTTCCTCTATATGTGTGTGAGTGTGTGTGTGTGTGTGTGTGTGTGTGTGTGTGCTTCTTGCAGCTTTTTGAAGTTTCTCTTTATCAATGCTTTCGAGCAATTACATTACCATATGCCTTGATATCCTTTCCTTCATGTTTCTTGTTCTTGGGACTCATTGAACTTAAATCTATAGCTTTATATTCATCATTAATTGTCATCAAAGGACACACTCTGCATGTTTTCATCTTTTAAACTTCATTAACATTTGTTTTATTTTCTACCCAGCATATAGTCTATCCTGGTGAACACTCCATGGGCACTTGAAACACCTAAGTATTCTGTAGTTACTCAGTGTCAAAGTGCACGATAATGTTGTTGAGCTCTTTAATGTCCTTACTATTTTTGTGAGAATAATTTTACCAACTACCAAGAGAGTAAAGATATGGTTATAGATTTATCTATGTCCTCCTTTAGTGCTGTCAGTTTTCACTTCATGTATTTTGAAACTCTGCTTTTGTACACATTCACATTTATAACTGTTTTGTCCTCTTGAAGAATGGACCCAGTTTTCACTATGGAGCTTACTTCTTTGCCTCTGATAATACTTCTTGTCTTAAAGTATGATATCTGATATTAATATAGCCAGCCACTTTAGCTTTCTTATAATTAGTGCTTCTGCATAGTGTATACAGCAGTGTCTACAGAAAATAGTTGTAGACAGAAGGTAATTAGCTCTTGCTGTTTTAACCAGCCCAAAAGTTTCTGTCTTTAACTGAAATGTTTAGTTCATTTACATTTGATATTATTCTTGATATGGCTGCCTTTAGGATGGTCATGTGGTTATTTGTTTTCTATTCATCCTGTTTCCTTTTCTCTTTCTTCTTTTGTCTTCTTTGGAGTTAACAAAATTTTTTTAGTATTCCATTTTAATTACTCTATTGGGTTTTTTCCTCTTTCCAACATTTTTATTATGAAACATTTCAAACATACCAAATTTTTCAAAATGTTTTTCAGTGAACACCCATATACCCACTATCAACAGTTTCTGTAGAAAAGGAAAGACTTCATTTGTTCTAACCACCTTCCACATTGGATATGTGCCAAGTCTCTTAATTTAGAGTAGCGGTAAGTGCATTGAAAGAATTGTATTAATACAAACGTAACTCCCAAAACGTGGGGAATGAGAGTCCCATCTTCACATATATAGCAGGCCTTTACTGTGAGAGGGAACTAGACAATCTGGACTATTCCACAGAGGGTGACCAGGATCAGGCAGTGACTGGATGCTAGGTCATTATGAGGAAGGATCTGGATGTGCTGTACCCAGGAAAATATAGAGGGAGTTAAGAAGAGACATTTATAGGTCATAGCCTTCCAGCCTCTGGGGAGGAGGGGAAGTTGTCTTTGGGAGAGACCAGTAGTCAGGACTAGATGAACACTCCATGGAAACAAATGTAGCATCAACAGAAGGAACAGCTAACAGGAAAAGGTGCTAAAAATGAGCAAGACTTCCTCAGGAGATAGTGAGCTTCCCATCACTGAAGGTATGCAAGCATTCACTCATTCAACAAATATTTATCAAGCCTTTATATACCAGACACTGAGCTAGGCACTGTGGATAGATAGTACAGTGATTAAAACAGATTTCTTATCCTCATATGGTGGTCAATATTAAATAATCCCACAAATAAATCTATAACTATCAGTAATGATTCATACAGGACATCTGCTCTGGCAGGAATTGGAGAAGAGGATTACATGTTTTCTAACTTTAAGACCAAACAGCATAGAATCACAGGAAGCCCTATATAAGTGATGACTTCTGTAATTATATTATTAACATTATTATTATTACTACTTGTTCTATTACTCCTTTGTTTCACATTTCCTGGCTGCTCACTTTGAGCTCTGCAAGAAGGCCAAGCTGCATGAGATGGGTCCTTGTCCTCCAAGTAGAAGGGCGGCCCAGTTAACAGACCATCCAATGCAGTGTGGGAAGTGCTGTAATTAGAAACCAGGATCCCAGGGAGGCACTAGCTTTCCAGGAAGCAGTTAGAGAGATCCTGGGATGGGAGTGGGGCTGAGGGAAGCTTTAGAATAAGAGGAGATGAGCTGGATCTTGAAGGGCTCGTGGGAGGACACTTGAAGGGGTAAAGTCGGCAAAACTGCTATGTTGATCTCCTCTTGCCCTCTGCAGACCTACAGGAAACTGACCACGGGAAGTGCCCCCTCCTCTCTAAACACCTTCCCCATCTCCCAGCCCCATCCCCACCCCCTACCCACTTGGAGATGGCGGGTAAGCTCAGCTGGGCCCCTTAGCCAATTAACACTCTTTGCATCTGAAAAGCTCAAATCAGCTCCTCAGAGGTGTTAGAGATCAGAGTAATTAAGGTCTCTTTCTCATGCAAATCTAAACCAAAAATTGAGTGTTTGTCTCCTTGGAAAATTAGGGCCCTAAATTCTAGGAGGTGGTATTGAAATTCAGCATGGGGAGTTGATGGCTTCAAGAACTAGAAGGCAGTTTGTTGGGACGCTCTCCAGAAATATTTGATTCAATTAAATAAAAATGGCGGCGGAAGTGATATTCTTTAAGCGCCGATCAGATCCCATCTCTCCCCTGGTCTCCAATGCACTCACGATAAGATCCAAAGCACTTACAACAGCCTCAAGGCCCCTGCCTTCCTCCCAATTTCATCTCAGGTCCCTTCATAATGTGCTTGTCACACTTTGTAATTATTTATTTACTGGTTGGCCTCCCCCATATCATTAATTAAATACATTTCTGTTACTGCTCACCCTGGAGCACGATATATAAAGTTGTCCAACTGAAAAATAGCTCAATTGCAAATCAGTGCTTGCGATTTGGGATGTGCCCTAGAGCTATTGGGAATAGGGCTCATTTAAAATGCTCCTGCCTACCCACAGTGTACCCCTGGCTGGTGTCAGGTGTAGGGTCTGCTGTCACTAACTTCTAGTTGTGTCTCAGCATTCACTCTTCTGGAGAACAACTAACTGCTCTCTTTGAGATCCCCTACCTTTCTGAACACCCTTCACAAATGGCTAATTTTTAATTTGGACACTCATAAACATAACTTCCAGTGCAAAGAGAATTCCTCCAGCCATGGGAAGAAACAGGAATGACATTTTCCTTAAGGGAGTTGTTTACTGTCTTTCCTGTCTCCCCAGCTGGAGTGCATGCTTTGGGAGGGCAGGGACCCATGTCTATCTGGTCACCACCTATTCACAGCACCTAGAACAGTGCCTGGCACTTGATGGATGTTCCAGAAATATAAATATTTTGAATTTTATGGATTTTCTGAGACTGCTCATGTACAGGCTTGGTGCCAGCCCCAGGGGCATAGAGGTGAAGAAACCCAGATTCAGCCTTGGAGGGGCTCATAGCCCAGCGGGGGCACACATAGGACCCAGGACTCATTTTTTCACAAAGCTCTGAGTGTCCCCTATAGTGGAATCAGACCGTAAGTGCAAGGATACAAAGTAAGCAAATCTACTACATGAGCTTAGGAGGAAGAAAGGGAGCAAGAAATGACCATCTTCCCATTGTGGACAATTTCCCCAGCAAGAAAGGATCCCAACATTCCACTTAGTCATCAAACATTGTTGGAACCATGCACTAAGAATACATTGATGAATTAAAGCTGTCCTTGTCCTCAAGCAAAGATGGGAAAAAAACAAAATAAAAAGAACGCACGCCATAATACCATGTCACATGGTAACAATAGATATATACATGAATCCAGAGCTTTCACAGAAATGAGAATGATTTACCACGAGGGAGAGGAGAATACAGTGAATTTTCTTGAAAGAGACAATGCCTGAGCTGGGTTTAGACAGATGAATAGGAGTTTTCTGGACAAAGGAGAAGAGAATGGCATTCTAGGCAGAGGGCACAACCAGTGCAGAGGCATAGAAATGTGAGCCAGGATGATGCATTTGAGGAACTGCAAGTCATTTGGGGTCATTGCTGAAGTGTAAAGTGAAAAGGGAAATCTGGAGGCACCAAGACAGGAAAAGTAGCTGGGCCCAGATGCTGGAAGGTTTTGTCTGGATGTTATGCCTCAAGGCACAGGAGACCAGCACTGGGATTACACACAAGCATGATGAATCAGCTTTTGCCACATAATTAACCACTCCAAATCTCAATGGTTTAAAACAACAATGTTGGGGTGCTTGGCTGGCTCAGTCAGTGGAGCAAGTAACTCTTGATTATTAAGTTCGAGTCCCACATTGGGTGTAGAGATTACCTAAAAATAAAACCTTTATTTTTTTTATTTTTTTAATGTTTATTTATTTTTGAGAGAGAGAGAGAGAGAGAGAGAGAGAGAGCAAGCACACAAGTTGGGGGGAGGGGCGCAGACACACACACACACACACACACACACACACACACACACACACAGAATCCGAAGCAGGCTACAGGCTCTGAGCTGTCTACACAGAGCCTGACATGGGGATTGAACTCATGAACTGTGAGATCGTGACCTGAGCTGAAGTCAGACACTTAACTGACTGAACAACCCAGGCACCCCTAAAAATAAAATCTTTAAAAAGTAATAAAAAATAAAATAATAGTGTTCATGACTTACCCATCTGAGTTCAGCTGGGGGATGGTTTTGGTGGACCTTTGCTGAGGCAATCTGGCTCTTCATGAGTCTCTTTTCTTCCTCTTGGGACCACTGGGCCAACATGGGTGGTGTCTTGATCATGGCAGTGGCAGAAGCACGGAGTACAAAAGGAGACATGCAAGGTGTCAGGAAGCCTGAGCTTGGAAATGGCACATGGTCGCTTCCACCTTATTCTGTTGGTAAAGGGAAGTCACATGGCCTGGTCCAGATTCAAAGGCATGCACCTGCAAAGTCATATGACACAGATCATGGGTAAAAAGAGGACTGGAGAACTGGGTCCATCAATGCACTCTAATCCAAGTAATGTGATCAGATCTCTGCATTAGGTCTCTTGGCCGCAATGAGGAGGGTGGATTCAAGGGGATAAGGCAGTTTCCAAGATTCAGGCATGAACTAAACGAATGCCCCTAGGACCCCACAATTTGTTCTTTCTTCTATTCCACGTGCTGGGCTTTAGCCAGATGGGGCAAAGGGGGGCTTATCTTTAGTCTTTTGTTCGATTCTAAGAGCTCAGCCTGAGCACTTTGGTGCTTTCAGCAGTGAATAAGGAGACTTTGAAATAAGCAGATAAAGGCTAATATTCAATAAACTAGTGAACAAGGGTTTTCTTTAACTCTCTTGGAAAAGACATCTCTGAGACAAAAACAGAACTGAGCTGCAATATTGGATAAGCCCCACTGATCACAAGAAAACCTAACATAGGTAATTGACTATTGGCAAACGCAACAGAACCAAATAAAGCAAGTAATTAACAATTATTGTGCTCGGAGGTAATGGAACTACAAATCTAGGCCGCCTAGGTGTTTGTCCCAGGCATTGATAAGAACAGAGTGTTTGTTAGTGGGTGAGTAACCCAGGTGTGAAATTCATTTTATTAGACTACATCTAAAAATAGACTTGAACCAGACAGTGGAAAAGAACAGAATTCATCCCCACTTGCTCACTGGGGCACATAGGTAATAAACTCAAGGCTCTGCTTTTTGTTTAAAACAAGGTAATTGTGGTAGATTGTTTGCAACAATGGCCCTGATTATTTCCCTTCCTGTATCTATGCTGTTTTGCATATGTGATTTTGCAGCTCTTCCTAAGATGGGGGGTCTATTTTCCCACCTCTGGAGACTATGACTAATTCTGACCAATAGACTATAGTAAAGGTGATATTATGTTACTTCTGAGCATAAGCCTCAAGAGGCTTTGTACCCTGCCACATGCTCTCTTGGGACCCTTGTCCCCACCATGTGGACAAGCGCAGGCAAGGCTATTGGAGGGTGAGGTAATGAGTCAGCCCAGTTGTCCCAGCAAAGGCCCCAAGCATGTGACAGCTTAGCCAAAATCAGCAAAGAGGAATGAATGAGGAGACCTAGAATGGCTGGCGTGACCTTCAGTCTTGGCATCTAGAGCCATCAGGGCCCCTCAAGACCACCTAGAGCAGGATGACAAATACACAATACGTAAGCCCCCTCCTCCCGTCTGGTGCCCAGGGCAGACATTGCTAATTTATTACCATACACTCTTCAACTTAGCCCAGAAGCAACTTCTGAATCCTTCTGGACATAGTACTGTAGGAAGCTCTACCCATCAGCTGTTCATTCCTGATGACTTCCATTACTCCCATTTCACAGAAGATAACACAGAGGCACAGGGAGAATAAGGGACTTGTCCATGGAGAGCTTTCCCTATGCCACATGGCCTCCACATGGTTATAGAGAACAAACACTTTTATGCCTCAACTGTAATTCAGGGAATGATTCCAGCATGTGGGAGCGGGTTTTATAAGCAACATCTTTTTTTTTTTTTTTTTCCTGCTTCTAGCTCAAGTTGTTATTTGGCCATGTTTTAAAAAGTAGATTTGGGACGCCTGCGTGGCTCAGTTGGTTAGACATACAACTCTTGATTTCAGCTTAGGTCATGATCTCACAGTTTGTGGGATCGAGCCCTGTATCAGGTTCTGCACTGACAGCATGGAGACTGCTTGGGATTCTCTCTCTCACCCTGTCTCTCTGCCCCTCCCCTGCTCATGCTTCTCTCTCTCTCTCTTTCTCAAAAATAAATAAATAAACTTTTTTAAAAAGTAGGTTTTTTATTATCATAATAAAAGAATACAAACAATAGATTGTGCCCACTGCACTTAATAAAACCCTAAGGAATTCATTCATTCATACATGGGCCAGGCAAGATGCTAGGTATTGAGTTTATGGGGACACAATGGACATCCCAGGTGCCCAGGGAGCTAAAATGCCCAACTCTGATATTCCATTTAGTTGGGGGATGGTGAGATGGGCTCACAAGCAGGTTCAGTTCAACTCCTCCATCCCAGGGCCAGGAGGGACCCAGAGATTCCACACTACCACCCCTCACTCCATCTTTTGTGCAGTTCTCTCTAGAGCCCTCTGACAGGCCCCCTTCACACACCTCCAGCGATAGAGAGATCATTACATCCCAAGGCGGCCACAATTGCATCTTCAGATGGTTCTGCCTGCTACAAATTCTTCCTTTTGCCAAAAGTAAATGAGATTCTCCAGAACTCCTTGCCCTTGTACTGTGGGGAACTAATTTGGGGGAACCTAGGAGAAAACATTGAGGGGGAGATGTGTTCAGGGAAAGAGAGACAAGAAAAGGAGAGGAAAGACACTAAAACTGTCCTTCCATATTTACAGTGTGGTGAGACCATTACATATCCTTGCTCATAATTCTTACTCCTATTAGTTGAACATCATCTTGCCCATTGTGCCCTGGTATACTCTGAGATCCTTACAAACCCAGCGCCTTCAGAAGACCCCAAATGCATGTTCTGTGGTATTCTGTGCAAGAGAGCTGGTTGCTATGGTAACAATTGGATATAAATTTCCCAGAACCCCCAACTAAACTATTAATCAGAAAGATGAGGAAAGGGCCAGGGAAGTAAATAAATCAATTAAGAAATCGGCTCCTACCAGGAAGGGCAAGACCACCCAACCCTGCTGAGGCAATAACTCATCCCTCCCTTTGATATTTTGATGGGGAAGGAGGGGCAGTTGTAGCCTGAGGAGGGCACTACTCACTCCCCTTTCCAGCTGTTTTATCCCTCATTCTTGCAGAGTCATAGAGGCTTGATGGTAGAAGCCAGGCATCTCATCTATGGAGAGTGAGGAGAAGGGCCCTGTCAGCAGGAATATCAAGGGTAAAATGCTGGACCCTGAAAACAGTGTTTGGGCCAGCTTGAAAGAAGCGTTCTACTGAAGTGTGATGATAAGAGCAGGAGTAGAGTCAGCACAGATGGATACTAGATGGATTAGAGTGATGGGAGCAACATTTTAACTAGAAGTTTATAGGATTTGTTTGGTTTGGTTTTTTCCAAAGATTTTATCATACTTTGTTTAATGTTTGCATTTGGGTTTTAATTTAATAAGGAGTGGCATGGGAAGGCTTGCTAGGCCTCCTTAAAGTAAAGTAGACCCACCTGGAAACTGGTGGGTCCCACCACAATGCCTCCTGATGCTGGGGGGTGGGAGTGGGTGTTTGCTTTGATTATAGGAAACAAGGGAGGAAAGTTTCTTTCCTGGAAGGGAAGAAACAGAGGATGCTCTCCTGGTACATACAGAATCCCGCAAAAAGAACATCCACGTGACCAAAAAGGGATCTGAGGCCTCAGCCTGGGAATGTGGGCACCACTTCAGACCAGACTGTGTCCCCTGCTGACCAGGCCTGGTGGCAGCCCCACCCCTGGCTTAGGCTGGCAGGGCTAAGGCAAGTGAGCCAAGAGGAGGAGTGACTGAAGAAGACCAGCCCTGGCTTTGCTGCAAACTCATATTGGGATCTTGGGCAAAGCTCTTGCCATGTCTTGACCTCAGTTTTACAAACTGTACAAGGAAGAGCCTGGGCCAACTAAGGTCAAAGTCACTGTGTAACTAGCAGTAACGGGACTTGATGCAAAGTCTAACACAGGACCCTTCCCTTTAACCCTTGTTTCTCCTTAAGGGGAAAAGTGGAATACATCAAGGATGCAGAAATAGGGGCAAGGGAGAGGAATGCCACCTCAAAAGCCACCCTGTAAGAGATCTTACCAGAGAATACAGAGGGATGCCTCCAAGACTCCAACAGAGGGGTCCCCAATGCCTTTTTGGTGCTCTCTGACTCTAAATTTAAGACTCTAAAATGAGAAAAAAGGTTGAGAGAATGGAAGGGGGCTTTCCAACCCGAAGGCAGAGGTTGCATTAAAACCTCAAAGAGAAAATTGAATGGCACCCCACCTCTCTCCCCCACAGAGCAAGTCCTTCCCCCAGGGAAAGCACTGGCTACACAAGCCTCTTTGCCCACTGCCTCCTGTAAGCATCCTCAAAAAGCTAACTTAGGCTTGTCAGGGTGGAAAGGCCTTGAAGGGAGCACTGAGACCCAGAGTGGGGAATGACAGACCTGAGGCCTCACAGTGAGAGGTGGGAGAACCAGGGATTGCAGGCAGGTCCCCTGCCCTCGGATCTATGCAGTTTCCACTGCCCTGGCTGAGTATCCTTACATTGTCTTCCTTGGACTCTTGCTATAATGCATGCACATTCTGCAGTGAAAATGGCAGGGAGAGATCCTGCAGGGATTGGTAATTTTTCACCATGGGTGGCACTGAGGCTTCCCTGTTCCCTGGAGGAGGGAAATGAAGGGTTGATTAAGTACTCGAAACATCCCTGCTTGTGGACTGTTTAATAAGTGCCTCGTCCATCTCTCAAGCATTAAAACCGACATTTGGTTTGCTAATCCAATTTGGCAATCCTCTCCAAGGCTGCGATCGCTGGGCGCCATTTTGTTTGGTGTGTTAGGAATCAATGCAAGCTCCCTGTACTTGCTCTCACTACTGCTTGATTAATTACAAATGAGACCTTTCCCTTTGCATTAATGTTCCAATAGAGAGAGAGCAACCCCCAATGGTCCAAGCAGCTTTGAGAATCCGATGATGACCCAGCCATTCACCTGATTCTTTCAGCCTAAATTCCTGGATCTAAATAAATCAGCAGAAAGCAGGTATGGGGTCTGCAAAACCCCCCTGATCTTTGGCCTATGCTATGCTGTCCACTTAGCAAGAGGAAATGTATAAGGGGAGCCACAGAAGAACATTCAGCATCTTACATAAAAATTAACAAGGTATGGGTGCGCCTGGGTGGCTCAGTCATTTAAACATCCGACTTCAGCTCAGATCATGATCTCATGGTTTGTGAGTTCGAGCCCTGCATTGGGCTCTCTGCTGTCAGCACAAAGCCTGCTTCGGATACTCTGTCTCCCTCTCTCTCTCTGCCCCTTCCCTGCTTGCTCTCTCTCAAAAATAAATAAACATTAAATAAATTAACAAGGTATGCTGTGATTTCGTTATGTAACGTCCCTTATTTGGGTGCAGCATTAGTACTCAGTGCATCTATTTCTCTCAGCCAACAAGATCTCTGTGAGTTATTGGGGTTTCTTTTGCTTTGCCACCAGGAAGCTCAAAGCTAAATACAGTTCTGTGGTTCTAGATGCAGGTGTTTTCCTGCACACTCAGAGTGGTTTCTCGCCTCCTTTTATATAAATATTTTTAACTATTATATCATGTCTGTTCCTTATTTAAAAAAATAACTATGAAACTATCATTTTGCCCTGCAAACTTGCTTATGCTGCTGGAAATTTTCCTTCTTTCTTTCTTATAGGAGAACTCTCTTGGGAAAGGAAGATGGAGTGGACATTTATTTTTGCTTCCACAATATTCTTTCTTCATAATGTACAACCCATGAGCCCCCACTCTTAGTCCAGGTTGTCTGGGTAGACCTCTACCCTCTGGCCAGTGATGGGCATCACATTCCTTGGACCACAGTGATTGGGTTGGAGTGCTGTTAACCTAAGGCGGTCCAATTAGAATGAACATCATAACTTCTGCTAGGGATGCTGAGCAAAGATTCTTGTCCCTTTCTGCTTTGCTTGTGAGACGTTATAGGCCCAAGCATTGCAAAAAGTCATCTTGAGAACCAAAGGGCAAAGCCTGTTTGAAAACGAGTCAATCTTGAAGAGGAAGAAATGAGAGAAAGAGAGAGAGAGAGAGAGAGAGAGAAGAGAAAGAAAGAAAGAGAGAAAGAGAGAAAGAAAGAGAGAAAGAGAAAGATAAAGAGAAAGAGAGGAAGGAAGGAAGGAAGGAAGGAAGGAAGGAAGGAAGGAAGGAAGGAAGGAAGGAAGGAAGGAAGGAAGATATGCATCCTAATAACATTATTTGAGCCCTATATCCAGCTACAGGAGCCAATACATTCACTTTGGGTGGGTTTTCAGTGCCTTGTAGCCAAAAGAGCCCTGATGGTTTCTGGGGCAGGGGGAAGCTATTAACTGCACCTGTGCCTCCAAGTCACCCTCTCTCAAGCCCCCTCAAGAGATCACAAGTGCCCCTCTGTGACCAGTCTGGTATCCTCCCCAGGGAGGTGAGGGTTGTCTTTGTGGCACTAGAAGCCTCTTTAGTGCCCTAATACAAGAGAGGTCAGGTTTTGCTGATGACCTCCCAGGCCCTCATCTCTGAGCACCTGTCTGTGCAGACTAAAGGACAGTCTTCTCCTTTGCTCTCTCAGGGTCTTCCTCACCTCTCTCCTTTCATGTTATCATCCCTCCTTTGGTCATCTACCTGCTGATGGCTTCCAAATATATCCCCCAACTGGGCCACTCTGGGGCTCCTCACCTGGGTGCCTCCCCACCCCTATTCTGGGCACCTCAGCCTCAACATCTCCTACCTTTGTGAGGGCACCTAAGTCATGGCAGCTTAAAGACTTAGGGCATCTCTTGCTCACTCACACTGTGCCTCCATCCAATTGCTCACCAAGTCCTGGCAGACATCTGCCTGATATCCCTGGAATCCACTTCTACATCCAGTTCCACTGTTTCTGCTTCAAATCAGGTCAAACACAGGTCTCCATGCCGATATTCTCCCCTTCTCCAACTTACTCCCCATACTTCCATCTGAAGTTCCTCCTAAAATACTGCTCTTACTTGCAGCTTCCCTTCTCATTACCTTTGAGGACTTCCTGTCACCAAAGTCTCACCTGAATGATCTGGCACTACACTGAAGATACTCCAGCATAAAGTACAACTTTCCCCACAAATGCCTCATACTTATCTTCCTCTACATCTTTGCTCATATGTCCTATCCCCCTCAGTCTCTACCTGCTGAACTCCTACTCATCCGTCAAAGCCCAGCTCCAATTCTACTTTCCTCTAAGAAACCTTTTACCTACGCCCACCTTAAGAGTGGAATCATACTTTTGGCTTTTGGCTTGGAGGAGGCAAAGGTGCAACTGTCTTCAGTCATACCAAATCTGGGTTCATCTGACACCAGTTGCCTCCACCATTCTGCCTAGTTTAACACCAAGGAGATCAAAGTCATGTACCCGAGGTGCACTGGTGGGGAAGTTGGTGCTATGTCTGCCTTGCCCCTGAAGATTGGCCCCCTGGGTCTGTCTCCAAAAACAGTTGGTGATGACATTGCCGAGGCAACCAGTGATTATAAGGGTCTGAGGATTACAGTGAAACTGACAGTTCAGAACAGACAGGCCCAATTGAAGTGGTATTTTCTGCATCTGCCCTGATTATCAAAGCCCTCAAGGAACTGCCAGGAGACAGAAAGAAGCAGAAAAACATTAATAACAGTGGAAATATCACTTTTTAAAAAAATGTTTTATTTATTTATTTATTCATTTATTTATTTATGTATTTATTTATTTTGAAAGAGAGAGAGAGTGTGTGTGTGCATGAGTTGGGGAGGGGCAGAGAGAGAGGAAGACAGAACTCCAAGCAGGCACCATGTTGTCAGCACAGAGCCCCACACAGGGCTCAATTCCAAACTGTGAGATCATGACCTGAGCCCAAATCAAAAGTCAGATGCTTAACTGACTGAGCCACCCAGGAGCTCCAGAAATATCACTTTTGATGAGATTGTCAACATTGCCCGACAGATGCAGCACCTATCTTTAGCCAGAGAACTCTCTGGAACCATTAAAGAAATCCTTGGGTCTGCCCAATCTACAGTGTTGATGGCCACCACCCTTATGACATCACAGATGATGACATCAACAGTGGTGCAATGGAATTCCCAACTAGTTAAAAATTACAGAGAAAGGATGCCTGAATGGCTCAGTTGGTTGAGTGTCCAAACTCTTGGTTTGGCTCAGGTCATGATCTCATGGTGATGGGATTGAACCCCATGTTGGGCTCTGTGTTGGGCATGGAGCCTCCTTGGGATTCTCTTCCACCCTCTCTCTCTGCCCTTCCCCCATTCATAATAAATAACTAACTAAATAAATAGATGTTTTTTAAAAATCTACAAAGGAAAATATTTCAATAAAGGATCATTCAATAACAACAAAAAAAGGGGGGGATGGAATCATAGACTGCCATAGATATCTACCTAACCTATAATTAGAAACATTATTTCATAAAAGTCACACAGGCCTATCTCTGACAACTGAAGGACCCAGGACAAGTAAAAGGGGAGTCTTGTAGCCCACAGCACCTGCTCCCTTTCCTTCCACCTCTCCTGCCCTGACTCCATCCTGCACCGTGAGGGTCTTGTGCACTCAAGTATAGACTTTCAAGCCCCCATGCCCAAGGTCTACTTCACCCCAATAGCTCCTTGGCAACTCTTACAGTCACTCTTTGATCACCCCTTTTGGCCAGAGGTGCAACAGCCTTGCAGAAGAGGCCAATACAGGTTCTGGAAGTAGGCTTGGTCCATTTGGGCAGGAAATCTCCAAATGGCAAATGCCAGAGGGAAATCCAGAAATAGTCAGACTCTAGGTGGGTCCTCAGCCCTGTGGGGAGGAACTATGGGCTCTGCAGTGGAACTTCTCACACTTGAGTGTGCACATGAATCAGCAGACTCTACACTTATAATGAGCTCCCAGGGGATGCCGAGGCTACCAGGCCACAGACCACAGTAGGGGTAGCAAGGGACTAAAGCACAAGACTCAGGTCAGGGTGCATGGAAGCTACAGTAGCCATTGGGAGTCTTCTTTGCCACTTGAGTAAAATACAATGGACGTTCGATTTTCCCAGCAGCCCAGAGAGGCAGTGACTATGGAGGTTGGTAGATTTGGAACTCCTGACATTAAGTTCAGGCCTTTTGTCTGCCTACTGCTGTGAGGAACCCACCAGCCCACTGGGAGTAGGTATTAGAAGGAAATCAGGTTGTTTCCTGGGTACATATGACTGCCAGTGAAAACCAACCTTGCCATCAAAATTTCACAGCTAGAACAATCCCAGGTTGCATCTCAGGGATGTTGGAAGTGGGAAGACACTTCCCCCCGGGGGTCTTCCCTTCCCCTGCACTCTCTCATGCTCTAATTTCACATCCTAGCTAACTACTTGACTCTCTTCTCCCCTCAGCATTGCTGACAAAGTTGGGCCTCCCTCCAGCCTGTTTGGCCCCAGGCAAAATGTAGACATAAAGGCAGGAAGTAGGGGCAAGGGGTGGGGGGAGAGTGGTGCCTCCTGCCTTCTTGATTGTTCCTGAAGTCTTAGTAAACCACTGAGCTTAAACTCTGATTTGCCAGCATAATTTGTTCCTGAAACATGCTTGTAATCCAAAGCACTCGTATATCAAAGCAAATTTCAAGAACCATTGGCTCAGTTGTGATCATGTGACATTCAGTGTCACCTATTACTTGTATTGCAAGACATCGCTCGTTTATCAAGTTAAAATTTATTAGAAATGTTTGCTCATCTTGCGCAACACTCACAGAACAAGTTACTCACAGTCCAGGGTTTTACTGTGTGTGTGTGTGTACATATATATATACACACATATATATGTACATACGTGTGTGTGTGTGTATATATATATATATATACACACACACACACTTGCCTGGAGTCATGGAACATCAGGACTGAAAATACTCTCCTACAATTCTTTCATGTAACTATGTGGAAACTGAGGCCCAGAGAGGTGTGGTGACTTGCCTGAAGTCTTACAACAAGTTTGTATGGAGCCATGGCTAAACACAGGTCTCCCCATACCCAGTGCAATTCTGTCCCCTGCTCCACACCGGCTCTTTGCTAAATCCATCTCTCACCCATCTTGAACATATAAAGGGCCTCTCCCACTTAACATCTGAATGAGTACCAGCAAACCATTTCATCCATCTGAGCCCCGGTTTCCTTACTGCTTAGAGCAGAGGAGCATGTCCTACCTCCGGAGTCATGGTAAGGACTAGGGGAGCACAGGCCTAGAAGCCTGAGGTAACATGAGTGAGTCCTTGCATCAGTAATCAGGAAGGACTGAATGGCAGAAGAGCTCAGGTGATATAAAAAGCAAGTTACCTTGTTAATTCCTTCCCAGCACATAGAATGAATGTTAGATTCTTACACAACAAAATATCATTTCCCTGTTGAGCCAAGCATCCATTTTCTTGCTTCTCTCCCAGCTCCAGTCCCCTTCCTGGAAGTACTCACTATTAGCAGGGCATTCACAACGGTTGTACATGGTAGCTGAAGAACATGTTGCCATCCTCAACACTTCACATTACTCTCAAATCTGCATACATGCAGGTCTAGACAGAATGTGCACAAAGCATGATATAAAGCATGTGCCTTGGCAATCATGTGGATGTTGAATGATAGCATGCCAAGTTTTATTTTCAGAGAAACATTTAATAGGATTTAATTAAATTTTCCAAAATAAATGTATTTAAATGGTGTTACTTTTCATGAGTTATAATTTGTACTTTATCTTTCAATTTGTTAGATAATTATGGCTTCTTTAGAAGACAAATAACTTTTCTAGAAAATGTATATGAAAAATGGTTGGTTTTCATGTTCACTTTAACTTATGCTAATTTTTAACTTACACTTATAGATGGAAATATGCTCAAATCCTGTATACTTTCACTATAATTACATTTCATGTTTTAATCCCTTAGATCAGTGTTGGTAAACTTTTACTTAAAGAGACAGAGAGTAAATATTTTAGGCTTGTGGGCCATTCAGTTTCTGTCACAACTTCTCAGCCCTGGTGCTCTAACATGAAAACAGCCATGGACAATATGTAAAAGAATGTGCATAGCTGTGTGCCAATAAAACTTTATTTACAAAAACAGGCAGTGGGCCTGCAGTTTGCCAAACTCTGCTTCAGACCTTTACTGTCAATAGAATCCAAATTTGTGAAACTCTTGATAATATAATTATTGAATTTTGTTGAGATGAAAGAAAAATAAATTTTATGAAATAAATATATAATAACTTATGAATTATGTGTACCTTGATTTTATTATTCATTCAGACTTTTTCAGCTCATCAGCAGTATACCCAGATATGTTCAGTCATAATTAAATGCAATTGTCTTTGGTGATTTGTTGAGTTTCAGCCATATAAAAATTATAGCTTGACATATATTCTTGATTTTTGTCATTTTGAATGTGTATTTGTCAAGGCAGGAAGACGAATATATGTTATTTAATAGTACGTTGGCTTGAATTACAGCTTTTATTTTTTTTTTTTTCAACGTTTTTACTTATTTTTGGGACAGAGAGAGACAGAGCATGAATGGGGGAGGGGCAGAGAGAGAGGGAGACACAGAATCGGAAACAGGCTCCAGGCTCTGAGCCATCAGCCCAGAGCCTGACGCGGGGCTCGAACTCACGGACCGCGAGATCGTGACCTGGCTGAAGTCGGACGCTTAACCGACTGCGCCACCCAGGCGCCCCGAATTACAGCTTTTAAATAGATAAACACATGGCAGCTGGGTCTCCTTTTGTACTCTTGTCCTGGGGCCCTGCAATTATTGGGAGCAGCCTGAGCCCTTTAGGAGGGCACAAGCTTGGCTGGCTTTCCCTTTCACCATTTTGACCTTCGTGCTTCCCTGAAACATGGACATGATAGTTCGAGTTTGGCTACCATCTTGTGACCTAGAGAAAGAGGCTAAGTAATGGTAGAAACTTAGGTCTGACACCACTGAACCCCCAAACCCAGTTCAGAAACCACCTACCCCCAGACCTCCACCACATGAAGAAAACCAATCACTATGTGGTTACTTTGGTTTTCTGTGAACACAACAAATTCCTAAGACATAAATCCGAACTGGGAGGCAGCTCTCCCTCCATAGCTCTTCTGATTCATGTATCACAGCTCCCACCACAGGCTGGTTTACATCACAGCACATTCATTCATTCATTCATTCACTCATACAATAAATATTCACAAGCACCAATTCTGTGTCAGGGCCCAGGGTAGTGCTGGGGTTACCGTTAGGAACTGGAGGGAAACACAGGGAGATATCATCAGAAGGAGCTCACAGCCTGGTGATGGAGCTGAGCATGGAAAGAGTTACAATGAATCCTTGACTTACCTACAGTATTAAGACATAGATCCACATACATGCGTTAGAAGTTCAGACTAACTAACAATGGCTTAAACAAAAGAAAAGTTTATTTCTGTTGTGTATAAAAGTCCAGGCTGGGGATGCCTGAGTGGCTCAGTTGGTTAAGTGTCCGACTCATAATCTCAGTTCAGGTCACGATCTCATGAGGTGGTGATCTCACAGTTTGTGAGTTCAAGCCCCATATCAGGTGCTGTGCTGATGGTGTGGCGCCTACTTGGGATTCTGTCTCTCCCTCTCTCTGAACCTCCATCCCCCCACCTGGCTCACATTCTCTCTCTCTCTCTCTCTCTCTCAAAATAAATGAACTTAAGAAACAAAAAGTCTGGGCTGGTATGGCAGCTCTGGCTGTCACATTATCAGAGGCACAGTCTTCTTTCTTATTGCTCTGCCATCGTGGGGCTCCCTTGTATGCCTGGCCCAAGATGCCTAACCACATGTCCATATCCTAGCCCAGGTAGAAGGGGCAGGGGAGAACATGCCCCTTGCCTTTTAGGGTACAACCTCCAAGTTGCACACATCGCTTATACCCCATTGGGAAGAACTTTATTACACAGCCATAACTAGTTGCAAGGAAGTCTGGGAAATAAAATCTTTCTTCTGGGCAGCCATGTGCTCAGAAAAAACTCAGGGAAGAAGAAAGGGAAATCAGCTATTCTTGCCATACTTTCCCAAACATTGCTGAACCACCAAAATAATGAACTCAAACAGGTAGGCTTGTGACTTCTGGAATCACATTCCCAACAGGACACTAGTATTTCCTCTGCTCACTCCCACCACTACTATTTAACTGTCTTTTGAAGATTTCCTTAAAGTTTTGTTAATCTCTATTTATTGCACCAAGAGTGCACACACATACACCCACAACAAACAAAACATAAAAACAGTTTTAATCACTTAGGCAGAGTCATTCCCTAAGTGATGAATTGAGAACCCCCAACCTCAGTGAGAGCTGGATGCCAGGCAGACTGCTAGGTTCACTCACTAGCTCAGGATCTTGGTTCAGCATGTTGGCCCAACTCAGGATTCTAATCCATGGCTTTTAGGGTCTTCAGAAGAAGCCAACACAGGCAGAATTATGCCTGTGAGTGCTACAAATCCTGTGAACTGAAGTGAATGTTGTGATAAGTGTATGGGTGAAGCAGTCCGTTTTGGTGCCGCTCTTTTCATTCAAAGGACCTTTTAATGTGGTATTTTCACAGCTCATTCTGAGCTGTATCACAATAGAAGAGCTACTTGTTTTCTGTGCAAGCCCACCTTTAATCTCACCCTGTTTCTCAGGCTCCAGCCACTTCTTGCTTCACTCCTTCCTCACTCATCATTCAACCACAAAATTTATGACCATAGCAAATGGCCCGTAATAAATGGGCCGTAGTAAAATATCTGTAAATCCACCATTCCTCTCCCAAGAGAGATTTAATAAAAAGAAACTCAGATAAAAATACTCATTAAGAATTGAAACAGACTGATAGACAGTGCTTAATTTATAATTAATACATGAGAAAATTATGGTCTTTCTCAGGGGTATTTGAAAATATTTTAGCCTCATAATTTTTGGCCAGTATCAAAATTGTTTCATTAGTTCTCATATTTTAATAATGCCTGTGGTAGGTTTTTTCTTTATACACAGAGATCATATTCTAGGTCTCTTTGGGGTTGGGCCTTGCACTGGCAAATTTTCAGATGGCTTTGACTGGGTTGACATTTTTAGTCATTACTTTTCATTTTCCTTTCATGACCTGAACTAAGATGGGTAGAAATAATGAGGTTTAGTGGAGTGTATTTTTGACAACTTTGGTGGCTTTAAATAAGTGTCTTTGACCCAATTTAAAATTGTTGGAGATTTTAAGGTGCATTATCTACTAAAGCATCAGATGGAACCTCTGGGTCATTAGTTGCCACAAACAGAATTAAAAAAAAAAATCCAAACCACTTTTGTTGACTGCCTTTAACTCTTCCTTGGCTAATGTCTTTTACAGGTTTTTATTTTTTATTTTTTATATTTTGCAGTAACTGTAAAAGATTTTAAGTATTCAAGAAGGTGGATCTGAATAGGTGGGTCTAATGTGTCCTGCTCCAAAACTATTACCACAAATACTGTTTCCTCGTCTGTAAAAGGGAATAATTAATGGTACCTAATGCATAGCATTTGAAAATTATGTTAAGATATGTAAAATGCTTAGCATGTGCCTGGCATGTAAATGCTCATTAGCTATTATTATATTGTTGTTATTCTTTAGGGCAAAGGGCCTGAATCTGGACACAAGTAGAATCAGACCATCCCAGACTAAGGAACCCACCCCAGAATGAAAGGCCTGTCCCCTCTAAAACTGTCAGAGAATTGCATGAATAGGAAAGACGGGGGGCATTGGGGGGGGGGGAACTGCTCTAGATTGAAGGAGACTAAAGAACCATGTTGGCCTGGATTGGTCCTGGACCAGAGACAGAACAGAGACTTTGCTGGGGCAGTTGACAACAATGGGAGCTCTTTGTACAACTGGTCTTATAACTTTTCACTGAATCTGAAATTATTTCAAAGTGAATTACTATCATTGAAAGGTGTTCATATATTTCTTCATGCCTTGAGAAAGCAATGGGTTACTGTACATCTCCCTCAAGGGAGTGGCCACCAGCCTCCATGTACCTGAAGCGTTTTCTTCTGGGGACTCCAGGTAACATGAGATCATCAGGCAAATAGCAAACATGAATGAGAACACTTCCATTTCTGTTCATAAGGATTAACTGCCATAGAGGTTCCTGAGTGGCTCAGTTGGCTGAGTATCTGACTCTTGATTTCAGCTTAGGTCATGATCTGAGGGTCATGGGAGCAAGCCCTGAGTTGGGCTCCACGCTGAACATGGAGCCTGCCTAAGATTCTCTCTCTCCCTCTCTCTCTGCCCCTCCACCTCTCTCTCTCTCTCTCTCTCTCTTTCTCTCTCAAAAAAAGGATTAACTGCTACAGAAACTGCCCTCCTAGCCTAAGCAACTAAAAACCACCAAAATGAGTAAAGCATCATTTATAGATATTGAACTCAGGAAAATCAGAACTGTGATTACAGGAAAAACGAGAGGTGATCTATGGCTGTCCTACCTGACTGCCTAGAGTCAGGCCACATCACAGGGAGAAGGACCCACGCTGAGCGCAGCAGACCTATTGAGTTGAGGGACAGATTAGAGTTCAAGGAGGCAAAGCCAACTAGAATCTGCAGTATTAGAAAGCCAAAGATGAGGGAGCCACACAGAGAGAGCTCCAGAGACCCACAGTAAACACATCTAGAAGACAAATCAGCAGCTGCCTATGACAGAGTGCGTGTAAAGGGAACTGGCTGCAAAGAAACACAAGGAAACTTCTAGGCAATGGAAAAGTTCTATTATCTTGATTGTGGTGGTGGTGGTTGCACAGCTGAAGACATTTGTCAAAACCCATTAAATTGTATGCTTCAAATTGGTGATATTATAAATAAATTCTATCTTAATAGGACTGTTTAAAAAAAAATACATGACTGAGAGCCATCTTGAAGAATCAAACAGCAAAATCACTTGTGGTCCTGAGATGTTTAGAAGCCGAGCCCAATGTTTGCCCTGATGCCCTGAGAATGTCTGGTCTTATTTTCATTGAACTACATTTTTTTGCTGCTCCAATTTTTAGCGATTTCCCTTTCCAGGTGTTAGCAGCACCTTGATAGACCCCATTGAGAATTACAGATGGAGCCTGAAGAGTTTCTTAAATGGAAGTCTTGTCACCTTGAACTTCAGTACTCTCTGACACACTCAAGAAATTTTTCCCTCAGGGCTGAACTTCCTCTGCTGTTACAGAATGAAGCAATGTGGCTTTTTAGTTCCATGAAGCACACTTGTCACCATCCCAAAACCAAATGTCTTCTTTGAGCATAATTCTCTCAAAGTAGCATCAATAGCCATCCCAAACAGACATTGCCCTTGTCCTATCGACTTCTGTTTGGCACCTGGGTTAGGGGAGTAAAAATGCCTTGTGTGAACGGGTACCTGAGCTCTTGCCAAAATCTCTATTTTGACCTGTTGCTGTGATATATTATATTAATGAATTTACTAATCTGAGCCATTTTTACATTCCTGAAATAAAACCAACTTGGTCATAATGTATTGCTCTTTTAACATACTACTGGATTGAATGCTATTTTATGTGGGAATTTGCCTCTATGTTCTTCCCCCTTTTTTTTTTTGATGTTTATTTTTGAGAGAGAGAGAGAGAGAGAGAGAACATGTACACACATGAACACAAATGGGGGAGGGGCAGGGAGAGAGGGGTACAAAGGATCCAAAGCAGGCTCCACACTGACAGCAGAGAGCCTGATGCAGGACTCAGACTCACAGCCTGTGAGATCATGACCTGAGCCAAAGTCAAGTGCTTAACCAACTGAGCCACCCAGGTGCCCTGCCTCTACGTTCTTAAGTGTGTAACCAGTTTACTGAACAGTCTAATGTCAGCAGGGTATAAACATAAAATGGTTTTATGTTTTGGTCCAGTTGCTTACCTTCAAATAAATTCTATTAAATCTTTCCTTCCCACCCCATAATGACATTGGAACACACTACAAAGCTTTCCGGTCACTTTCAGTTACTAAAAAGTCCAGGTCAATCTATCACTGGTTTAAAACTCCAGTTACAGCATGGACACATGTGCAGGTTCAAGCATGTCTAGAACATTTCCTTACCTAAGAGTGCTAAAGAAAAATGTAGAACTCAGATAGAACCTCACAGAAAAGCTTCAGAAATGTGCAGACACTACAAATAGCTTTAGATCCTCTCCACAGGCAGCATGAATGACAGCAGGCTAAGGGCATCCAGAAAGCCTGGAAACAGCCGACCGATGTCCCATGTCAAGAACAAAGTGGTAACTGTGGCCTTGAGCAGGTGCTTATCTACATAATACAAAGACAATCCACAACAGGCCAGCAAGAATTTACCAGAAGTTACAGGTCTCTAGTCCACCCACCACTTAAAGAGGAAACAAGTGAAATGCTCTGGAATAAGCCATGCCCTAGCTGGAAACAAAGCAACAACATTCACCAGGAGCCTGAACTTGGAGGTCTCCACTCCATGGAGCCACATGTGGTCTGCTCACCGTGCTCCAGAGATGTAACAAAGAAAGGAAGTACTGCTACATGCTTGCAACAAGGACAATCCTTGAAAACATTATACTAAGTGAAAGAAACCAGTCACAAAAGACTACATACTATATAATTCCATTCATATGAAAGTCCAGAATAGAGAAATCTATAGCACCAATTGTAGGTTAGTGGTAGCTTAGGGCTAGAGGACAGACCGATGGGGAAAAAAGGAATGATAGCTAAAGGATACAGAGTTTCTTCTTTTGAGGTGATAAAAATATTCTAATATTGCCTGTCGTGATGGTTACACATAAAACCATTGGATTGTACACACTTCAAGTGGATAACTTGGATGATATGTGGATTATATGTCAATAAACCTATTGAGAGAGAGAGAGAGAGAGAGAGAGAGAGAGAGAGAGAGAGAGACTGCCAACTACATAATATGCAAGAAAGGCAATGCATTAAGGTGCAATAGGTCCCTATCTGCAGTTCCTTAGGTGAGATGTCTGAATTCAAAACGGCCATCGGATCCATGCAGCAGGCACAGATGGGAAAGTTTCAATCAATGGTGTATCAGCTCCTCAGAAGTATGGGAGAAGGAGGTAACTACCAGGGTACTCAGGCATGAAGACAGACCTCTCCCCCAGGTCACAGCCTTCCTCTTCCTGTCCTCCTCTCTCTGGGAAGAACTTACTTTGTTCTGGTCTGGGGACAAGGAAGGGAGACAAAGGACAGACTGTTTCTTTAAAAAAAACAATAACATTGTCTGCAGGTAAATCCCTATGGTAGCAAAAGGGCCCTTTCTTAGAAAAGTTATGCTTCTTTTGGAATTTTCAATACAGAGCTTCTTCCAGGTCCTGGTTGTGCTGTAGGCCCCCAGATCCCAACAGCTTCCCTGAAATGGGAATGAGCACCAGAAACCTCAGAGCTGGAATTTCTTTCTTTTCTTTGTTCCTGGTTGGAATGGAGACTTGCTGAGGAACATGAGCTCCCTGATGGGAGCACCCTTGCCTTTGCCCCACTTCCCTATGCCCACTGGGAGGAGGCCTGCCATCCTTTAGTCCTATGAATGTCAACTACAAGAGAAAAGAGTTTATCTAACACAAGATATTCGGCCACTGCTGGATGAGTAAATAAGGTGAGTAGAATAGTCAAATGGCATTTTTAATAGCCAGTGGTAACCTAGGAGGTTTTTGTCTTCTCCTTAGTGGTGACTCAAATGGAGGTTTCTGCCTAAATTGTTCCATTCATAGGGTAAAAAGGGATTGAGAAAAAAGCTCCTTCAGTGCATGTTCTTCCATTTCTATCACATTCAGCCCCATTGCAGACCCTACTGTTGAGAGGCCAGGCTAATTCCCTAATTCCTGAAAGGGCCTGGGAACAGCAATACCCCAATAGCAATGAGGACACCTAATGCCCAGATCTTGGCTTCTAAATACCATTCTCCACTGAAAGAAATAAGAGTCCTTAAAGAAATAGCTGACTACAGTTTTAGAAAGGGAAAGTACGGAACCTCCTGGGTGGCTCAGTCGGTTGAGCATCCAACTCTTGATTTTGCCTCAGGTCTTGATCCCTGTAGGATTGAGCCCTGCATTGGGCTTTATGCTGAGTATGGAGCCTGCTTAAGGTTCTCTCTCTCTCTCTCTCTCTCTCTCTCTCTCTCTCTGCTCCTCTCCCCTGCTCATGCTCTCTCTCTCTAAAATAAAATTAAAAAGAGAACATGCAAGATGAGCCTGGAACACGTTGTCATGCTAGAAAGCAAGGAAGTACCCAAAGAATTATGGAGACATGTCAAAAAGGACACAGGAACCAGCATAAAAGGGCTACTGAACACCAAATCTGAGACAATTTAGGCACCAAAATAAACAGTAGTAAACTATAACTTACTGAATAAAACAGGAAAGCATGAGTCTGACATAAATTAAGAAATGAATAAATTGAAAGTTTAATGAGGAATGAGATATTTACACACTCTCAAAATATTTCCCCACAAAATACTTATTAATCACAAATTACAATGAAAAACCTTGGCAAACACCACCTTAATCACGTGATCAACATGAACCTCATGAACAATGGGTCAGATCAGAATCCCAAGCCACCTGAAAGATAGCAATGAGAAGATCATCACAGCATTGTTCCTGTGAATCGCTACCTAAAAGGCATAACCTGAATCTAAATATGAGGAAACATCAGACGGCCCCCAAGATATTCTACAAAATAACTGACCCATAATCATCAAAAATGTCAGTTATAAAAGTCAAGGAAAGACTAAGAAACTGTTCCAAAATGAAGGAGACTAAAAGACAAGAAACTCATCACTGAAAGTAACACATGATGCTGAACTGATTCTTTTTGCTAAAAGGGACATTCTGTGAAATGTGAGTAGGATCTGATGATTATATGGTAATAATGTACTGATGCTAATATCCTGATTTTGGTAAATGTGGAGGGATGGTAGTAAGGGTTTGCTCCTCACATACCCCATTCTTCTATTCTGTTTTCTCTCTTGGGTTGGGGCAAAGACAGGGGAGATGGGAAAAGGCAGCTGTTTCTTAATTAGGAAACCCTATTATCTTTTCCCTGGTTAATAATAACTAATGTGTGTGTGTGTGTGTGTGTGTGTGCACATTTGCTTTATATATTTTGATGCTGTGTTTTTTATTACACAAAGATTTATGATAGCTATATATTCAAGGAAACTGTACCCTTTATCAAAGTTAAACCTCTTTGGGGGCGCCTGGGTGGCGCAGCTGGTTAAGCGTCCGACATCAGCCAGGTCACGATCTCACGGTCCGTGAGTTCGAGCCCCGCGTCAGGCTCTGGGCTGATGGCTCAGAGCCTGGAGCCCGTTTCCGATTCTGTGTCTCCCTCTCTCTCTGCCCCTCCCCCGTTCATGCTCTGTCTCTCTCTGTCCCAAAAATAAATAAACGTTGAAAGTTAAACCTCTTTGTCACATTTAACCTGTTTGGCCTGGAATCCTGTTTAGCCTGAAATTAGTATTTGGGATCCTACTTTCTTTATATTTGTGTGTGCTTGATATGATCTTGCCCATCCATTTGCTTTCTTGTATTTTTTTATTGTAAAATATGCCATTTTCACCATTAAAAAAAAACTTTTAATGTTATTTTTGAAAGAAAGAGAGAGACAGAGCATGAGTGGGGGAGGGGCAGAGAGAGAGAGGAAGACATAGAATCTGAAGCAGGCTCCAAGGTCTGAGCTGTCAGCACAGAGCCCAACATTGGGCTCAAACTCATGAACTGTGAGATCATGACCTGAGCTGAAGTCGTATGCTTAAACGACTGAGCCAGCCAGGTGCCCCAACTTTCACCATTTTTAAGCATATAATTCAATGGCATTAATTACATTCATAGGGTTGTACAACCAGTATCATTATTTCCAAAATGTTTAAAAAAATTTTTTTTAACATTTATTCATTCTTGAGAAACAGAGCACAAGTCGGGGAGGGGCAGAGAGGGAGGGAGACACAGAATCTGAAGCAGGCTCCAGGCTCTGAACTGTCAACACAGAGCCTGATGTGAGGCACGAACCTATGAATTGTGAGATGATGACCTGAGCTGAAGTCCAACACTTAACCTTACTGAGTCACCCAGTTTCCAAAGCGTTTTAATTATCCCAAACAGAAACTCTGTTTACCTCCAGCCCCTGATAACCTCTAACTGACTTTGTATTTCTATGAATTTGCTTATTCTAGGTACCTCATATAAGTGGAATCATAGAATATTTATTCTTTTGTGTCTGGCTTCTTTCACTTAGCATAAGGTCTTCAAGGTTCATCCATGTTGTAGCATGTGCTAGAACTTCATTTCTTTTTATGACTAAATAATATTCCATCATATGTATATCCTACATTTTGCTTATTCATTCATGTGTTGATGGACACTGGTATTTTTTTCCACCTTCTGACTCTTATGAATAATGCAGCTATGAACATTGGTGTATAAATATCTGCGTTAGTCCCTGCTTTCAATTCCTTTAGGTAAAAACTAGAAATGGAATTGCTCGATCTTATTTTACATTCCCTTTTTACTTTGTTTTGAAAGTTTCTCTTGTAGACAGCACACAATCTAAGAATTTTTGTCTTAAAGAAATGTAACCCATTTGCAGGGCACCTGGGTGGCTCAGTCGGTTAAGCATCCTACTTTGGCCCCAGTCATGATCTCACAGTTTGTGAGTCTGAGCCCCACGTTGGGCTCTGTGCTGACAGCTCAGACCTTGGAGCCTACTTTAGATTCTGTGTCTTCCTCTCTCTCTGACCCTCCCTAGCTCACACTCGCACTCTCTCTCTAAAATAAATAAACTTAAAAAAAAAAAAAAGAAATGTAACCCATTTACAATAATTGTTACAATATATATTTAGCATTCTATCACCTACAGATAATTTTAATTCTTTCTTGCTCTTTTTAGGGTTTGCTATATGATGTGTTGACCATGTTTTCTTTGCTTTTTATCTTATCTAGAGAGAGAATATATGTTTGTGTATATATACATACATATTACGTTACATACAATGTAACTATGTATTATATATTATAATGTACTTGTATTACATATATTAGTATATATGTTCTGCCTATAATTCAACAAATAGCTATATTTCATTTTTTTAAAGTATGTTTTAACTCACATTTTTTCCTACTAGTCAAGAGTAAATCAGTACTTCCTGAGTTCTCTTTGCCTCTTCTTTGAGAATATTTTTAAACTTTTCATTGTTTTGGACCAGTTCTACAACTTCTAAGATTCTTCTCCATTTAACAGGCACATGCCCCCTGTCCTTTGGTACCAGAGCTTCCTCACTCAGTTCCTAAATTTGCTTCATCTTGTGACGATCTTGAATACTTCCCCAAGTTCCTTATTTAGAAAGGTACATGGTGGTATGTTTTTAAACTCTTGCATATTTGAAGGGATCTTTCTTGAGACTTCAAACATTAAATGTACCTTTGTGGGGCATCGAGTTATTGGCTCACAATCTTTTCTTTATTCTTCTGAAAACTCTGTAGACATTCTCCGTTGAAATCAAGGGCAACAAGAGTTTGAAGCTGGTCTGATTTCTCTTCCTTTGTAGATTTCCTGTGTAGTCTGCATGCATACTTGCAAAATTTTAAGACTACCAATTCTTCAAACATTTTTGTGAGGTGTCAGGTATAGGTCTGATTTTTGCCTGGCACATAATGATCTCTTCCAAGTGGCACTCCCTGGACTGTGTGGTGTACTCTCATCTATTGGACGACGGCTGTATCTGGTATCACCCTCAGACTCAAGGAGTGTCTGCACAACGTTGCTTTACTCTCTGGTACTTACATACTTTCCTCTTGTCATTTTAATTTCCCCTTCTCCCTGAATTTTTGATGAGATGTTTTGACCTTGACCTCTACAGCACTGATTTAATATTTTACAGCACTGATTCTATTCTTTAATCTCACCAAGGGATTAATGGTGAGTTTTAATTCTGTGATTACATTTTTAGTTTCTCTTACCGTGTTGCCTGTTCTCATTAATTCTTTTTTCATTTAATCTTTTTTTTTTTTAAGTCTCATTCTGTGGCTTTTTAAACAATGTCTGTCCCTCTGCTCCTTATGGCTTTCTGCCTTTATTTCATAGGGGCTGTATATTCTGACATATGTAATACAATGTTGAGTAGGATTTCCCCTGTTGATCCAGAGTTCATGTGAAGACCCATATTAGGACAAAGGGCTCGGTGCCCACCTTCTAGCTCAAGGGATGCAGCCCACATAGACCCAACGACTTGATCCTGTGAATTCAACAATTTGGGGGCTGCGGGCCACCCTTAGGATTCTTGAGCAGACATGAGAATGCTCCCACAGAGGAATGACAAAGCCCCAACTCCCAGCTTCCCCCCTCTTCCCTTGAAGCTGGCAAAGGCAGATCTTCCAGAGCCCAGAAGGCTCCGTTTTACAGGAAAAAGCTCCAGGGCTTCACCTAGTCAACATTGTCCCTGGAGGAGAACTCAGCCTGTTCCCCAGCTTTAAACTCCTCCCGTTTCCTCTTCCTCCCCAGCAGGTCCTCCTAGCCTCAGCCTAGGAACAAAGACATTTGAACAAATCCACAGGAACATGCTAATTGACAGACAGGCCAGGATCCTGTTGCCCTGAGGGGGTCATAAGCTTGTTGAGCACTGCCAGGGGAAGAGGAGAAATGAACAACTTAGCAATAGCACCAGCTCCTGTATTTTAATGTATTCAAATATGTTCCCTCAAGGAGTTTGCAGGCCCTCTGGGGTACAGGGAGTCTGAGCTGAAACAATTTCTCCTAATTGCTGAAGCAGACACCCAAACAGAATCCTGGATTTGAGACTCCCATATGGAGATTGGCTCACTCTGGTTACAGGGTTGACGAAGACCCCATCGTAAATCAGGGGCTGCCAAAGTGGGTTTCTCAGAACACTATTTCTGCAGAATGTTAATAGGTATTTCTGAAAATAGGGTTCCAGTGAAAATAAATTTGAGATATGAATAGTAAACCGTAGCAGTTTCCTTTCTGCAGGACTTCTTGGCATCTTGCATACTAAATGATTATTATTCAGTCACTCAGCCTGCATACACTGAGCATCTATTGTGTACAAAGTGTTTTGGAAACAGGTGAAATTTCCACATGGTCCATGCCTGCAAGAAGCTCACAGCTGAGCATTTCAACACCTTAGTACTCAAATCATGGTTTAGGCCAGTCGCTGCAATACCAACCGAAAACTGTTAGACGTGCAGACTCTCCAGCCCCATTGCCAGACCTACAGAATCAGACTCTGCATTTTCACAAGCTCCCCAGTGATGTGTATGTAAATTAAAGTATGAGAAGCCCTGGAATAATTCATTGTTAGAAGAGGGAAAAAAAAAAAAAAACACAAGGAGAAAGAAAGCTGGAGACCTTTTGCTGTGGATCCCAAGCAAAATAGTGGCAGCAGAATTAGAGAGGAGCACATTGTCCTCACTTCAGAATAGACACAGCAAGGCTCTGGACAGGAAAACTGAGGAGGACACAATTCTATTTTGGCATCACTATTGGTTGAGGTAGGGTTCACTTTGAGGAAAAGAAAAACCCTAAGTAATAGGGACTTAAATAAGATAAAAATTTATTCTCTTACTTTAGACAAGTCCAACAATAGGAAATACTGGGCTGGTATGGCATACCACAAAATCACAGACCCATGTTCCCTCTATCTTACTACTCTACCATCCATTCCAACAGTCAACTTACGGCCCAACATGGCTGCAAGGCTTCCAGCCATTACAGCTGCTTTCCAGCAAGCAGGAGGTGAGGAAAAGGAGCATTTTTTCCTACTTACAAAGTCACTTCCTTAAGGTTTATACACCATCTCTATTTACATGCCATTGTGTGAACACATGTGGGACACTCTCGAGGAACAACCTGGAGAGAATATGAAAGGGGGCTGAAGACCTAGCAGAATTTAAGTTATTATTGTTAATATATCCTCCTTTGTACCAGCAATGAGTGAGAACCAGGAAATTTGGGTTACACTTGTTTCTAGAATCAGAGAGAATGAGACAGTTGGAGAATTCTCCAACCATAGTGCTTGCAACTACTTTTCTACTTTTTCAAAATAAGTGAATAAATGGCAAATGGTGAAATGAATATTAATAAGAAAGAGAATAAAACTGCAAGTTCAACTTTTCTTTTTTTTTTATTTTTATATATATATATATATATGAAATTTATTGACAAATTGGTTTCCATACAACACCCAGTGCTCATCCCAAAAGGTGCCCTCCTCAATACCCATCACCCACCCGCCCCTCCCTCCCACCCCCCATCAACCCTCAGTTTGTTCTCAGTTTTTAACAGTCTCTTATGCTTTGGTTCTCTCCCACTCTAACATCCTTTTTTTTTTTTTTTTCCTTCCCCTCCCCCATGGGTTCCTGTTAAGTTTCTCAGGATCCACATAAGAGTGAAACCATATGGTATCTGTCTTTCTCTGTGTGGCTTATTTCACTTAGCATCACACTCTCCAGTTCCATCCACGTTGCTACAAAAGGCCATATTTCATTTTTTCTCATTGCTACGTAGTATTCCATTGTGTATATAAACCACAATTTCTTTATCCATTCATCAGTTGATGGACATTTAGGCTCTTTCCATAATTTGGCTATTGTTGACAGTGCTGCTATGAACATTGGGGTACAAGTGCCCCTATGCATCAGTACTCCTGTATCCCTTGGGTAAATTCCTAGCAGTGCTATTGCTGGGTCATAGGGTAGGTCTATTTTTAATTTTCTGAGGAACCTCCACACTGCTTTCCAGAGCGGCTGCACCAATTTGCATTCCCACCAACAGTGCAAGAGGGTTCCCGTTTCTCCACATCCTCTCCAGCATCTATAGTCTCCTGATTTGTTCATTTTGGCCACTCTGACTGGCGTGAGGTGATACCTGAGTGTGGTTTTGATTTGTATTTCCCTGATAAGGAGCGACGCTGAACATCTTTTCATGTGCCTGTTGGCCATCTGGATGTCTTCTTTAGAGAAGTGTCTATTCATGTTTTCTGCCCATTTCTTCACTGGGTTATTTGTTTTTCGGGTGTGGAGTTTGGTGAGCTCTTTATAGATTTTAGATACTAGCCCTTTGTCCCATATGTCATTTGCAAATATCTTTTCCCATTCCGTTGGTTGCCTTTTAGTTTTGTTGGTTGTTTCCTTTGCTGTGCAGAAGCTTTTTATCTTCATAAGGTCCCAGTAATTCACTTTTGCTTTTAATTCCCTTGCCTTTGGGGATGTGTCGAGTAAGAGATTGCTACGGCTAAGGTCAGAGAGGTCTTTTCCTGCTTTCTCCTCTAAGGTTTTGATGGTTTCTTGTCTCACATTTAGGTCCTTTATCCATTTTGAGTTTATTTTTGTAAATGGTGTGAGAAAGTGGTCTAGTTTCAACCTTCTGCATGTTGCTGTCCAGTTCTCCCAGCACCATTTGTTAAAGAGGCTGTCTTTTTTCCATTGGATGTTCTTTCCTGCTTTGTCAAAGATGAGTTGGCCATACGTTTGTGGGTCTAGTTCTGGGGTTTCTATTCTATTCCATTGGTCTGTGTGTCTGTTTTTGTGCCAATACCATGCTGTCTTGATGATGACAGCTTTGTAGTAGAGGCTAAAGTCTGGGATTGTGATGCCTCCTGCTTTGGTCTTCTTCTTCAAAATTCCTTTGGCTATTCGGGGCCTTTTGTGATTCCATATGAATTTTAGGATTGCTTGTTCTAGTTTTGAGAAGAATGCTGGTGCAATTTTGATTGGGATTGCATTGAATGTGTAGATAGCTTTGGGTAGTATTGACATTTTGACAATATTTATTTTTCCAATCCATGAGCAGGGAATGTCTTTCCATTTCTTTAAATCTTCTTCAATTACCTTCATAAGCTTTCTATAGTTTTCAGCATATAGATCCTTTACATCTTTGGTTAGATTTATTCCTAGGTATTTTATGCTTCTTGGGGCAATTGTGAATGGGATCAGTTTCTTTATTTGTCTTTCTGTTGCTTCATTGTTAGTGTATAAGAATGCAACTGATTTCTGTACATTGATTTTGTATCCTGCAACTTTGCTGAATTCATGTATCAGTTCTAGCAGACTTTTGGTGGAGTCTATCGGATTTTCCATGTATAATATCATGTCATCTGCAAAAAGCGAAAGCTTGACTTCATCTTTGCCAATTTTGATGCCTTTGATTTCCTTTTGTTGTCTGATTGCTGATGCTAGAACTTCCAGCACTATGTTAAACAACAGCGGTGAGAGTGGGCATCCCTGTCGTGTTCCTGATCTCAGGGAAAAAGCTCTCAGTTTTTCCCCACTGAGGATGATGTTAGCTGTGGGCTTTTCATAAATGGCTTTTATGATCTTTAAGTATGTTCCTTCTATCCCGACTTTCTCAAGGGTTTTTATTAAGAAAGGGTGCTGGATTTTGTCAAAGGCCTTTTCTGCATCGATTGACAGGATCATATGGTTCTTCTCTTTTTTTTTGTTAATGTGATGTATCACGTTGATTGATTTGCGGATGTTGAACCAGCCCTGCATCCCAGGAATGAATCCCACTTGATCATGGTGAATAATTCTTTTTATATGCTGTTGAATTCGATTTGCTAGTATCTTATTGAGAATTTTGGCATCCATATTCATCAGGGATATTGGCCTGTAGTTCTCTTTTTTCACTGGGTCTCTGTCTGGTTTAGGAATCAAAGTAATACTGGCTTCATAGAATGAGTCTGGAAGTTTTCCTTCCCTTTCTATTTCTTGGAATAGCTTGAGAAGGATAGGTATTATCTCTGCTTTAAACGTCTGGTAGAACTCCCCTGGGAAGCCATCTGGTCCTGGACTCTTATTTGTTGGGAGATTTTTGATAACCGATTCAATTTCTTCGCTGGTTATGGGTCTGTTCAAGCTTTCTATTTCCTCCTGATTGAGTTTTGGAAGAGTGTGGGTGTTCAGGAATTTGTCCATTTCTTCCAGGTTGTCCAATTTGTTAGCATATAATTTTTCATAGTATTCCCTGATAATTGTTTGTATCTCTGAGGGATTGGTTGTAATAATTCCATTTTCATTCATGATTTTATCTATTTGGGTCATCTCCCTTTTCTTTTTGAGAAGCCTGGCTAGCGGTTTGTCAATTTTGTTTATTTTTTCAAAAAACCAACTCTTGGTTTCGTTGATCTGCTCTACAGTTTTTTTAGATTCTATATTGTTTATTTCTGCTCTGATCTTTATTATTTCTCTTCTTCTGCTGGGTTTAGGCTGCCTTTGCTGTTCTGCTTCTATTTCCTTTAGGTGTGCTGTTAGATTTTGTATTTGGGATTTTTCTTGTTTCTTGAGATAGGCCTGGATTGCAATGTATTTTCCTCTCAGGACTGCCTTCGCTGCGTCCCAAAGCGTTTGGATTGTTGTATTTTCATTTTCGTTTGTTTCCATATATTTTTTAATTTCTTCTCTAATTGCCTGGTTGACCCACTCATTCGTTAGTAGGGTGTTCTTTAACCTCCATGCTTTTGGAGGTTTTCCAGACTTTTTCCTGTGGTTGATTTCAAACTTCATAGCATTGTGGTCTGAAAGTATGCATGGTATAATTTCAATTCTTGTAAACTTATGAAGGGCTGTTTTGTGACCCAGTATATGATCTATCTTGGAGAATGTTCCATGTGCACTCGAGAAGAAAGTATATTCTGTTGCTTTGGGATGCAGAGTTCTAAATATATCTGTCAAGTCCATCTGATCCAATGTCTCATTCAGGGCCCTTGTTTCTTTATTGACCGTGTGTCTAGATGATCTACCCATTTCTGTAAGTGGGGTGTTAAAGTCCCCTGCAATTACCACATTCTTATCAATAAGGTTGCTTCTGTTTATGAGTAATTGTTTTATATACTTGGGGGCTCCGGTATTCGGCGCATAGACATTTATAATTGTTAGCTCTTCCTGATGGATAGACCCTGTAACTATTATATAATGTCCTTCTTCATCTCTTGTTACAGCCTTTAATTTAAAGTCTAGTTTGTCTGATATAAGTATGGCTACTCCAGCTTTCTTTTGGCTTCCAGTAGCATGATAAATAGTTCTCCATCCCCTCACTCTCAATCTAAAGGTGTCCTCAGGTCTAAAATGAGTCTCTTGTAGACAGCAAATAGATGGGTCTTGTTTTTTTATCCATTCTGATACCCTATGTCTTTTGGTTGGTGCATTTAATCCATTTACATTCAGTATTATTATAGAAAGATACGGGTTTAGAGTCATTGTGATGTCTGTATGTTTTATGCTTGTAGTGATGTCTCTGGTACTTTGTCTCACAGGGTCCCCCTTAGGATCTCTTGTAGGGCTGGTTTAGTGGTGACAAATTCCTTCAGTTTTTGTTTGTTTGGGAAGACCTTTATCTCTCCTTCTATTTTAAATGACAGACTTGCTGGATAAAGGATTCTCGGCTGCATATTTTTGCTGTCTAGCACCCTGAAAATCTCGTGCCAATTCTTTCTGGCCTGCCAAGTTTCAAAAGAGAGATCAGTCACGAGTCTTATAGGTCTCCTTTTATATGTGAGGGCACGTTTACCCCTTGCTGCTTTCAGAATTTTCTCTTTATCCTTGTATTTTGCCAGTTTCACTATGATATGTTGTGCAGAAGATCGATTCAAGTTACGTCTGAAGGGAGTTCTCTGTGCCTCTTGGATTTCAATGCCTTTTTCCTTCCCCAGATCTGGGAAGTTCTCAGCTATGATTTCTTCAAGTACCCCTTCAGCACCTTTCCCTCTCTCTTCCTCCTCTGGGATACCAATTATGCGCATATTATTTCTTTTTAGTGTATCACTTAGTTCTCTAATTTTCCCCTCATACTCCTGGATTTTTTTATCTCTCTTTTTCTCAGCTTCCTCTTTTTCCATAACTTTATCTTCTAGTTCACCTAGTCTCTCCTCTGCCTCTTCCATCCGAGCTGTGGTCGTTTCCATTTTGTTTTGCATTTCATTTAAAGCGTTTTTCAGCTCCTCGTGACTGTTCCTTAGTCCCTTGATCTCTGTAGCAAGAGATTCTCTGCTGTCCTGTATACTGTTTTCAAGCCCAGCGATTAATTTTATGACTATTATTCTAAATTCACTTTCTGTTATATTATTTAAATCCTTTTTGATCAGCTCATTAGCTGTTGTTATTTCCTGGAGATTCTTCTGAGGGGAATTCTTCCGCTTGGTCATTTTGGATAGTCCCTGGTGTGGTGAGGGCCTGCAGGGCACTTCCCCTGTGCTGTGGTGTATAACTGGAGTTGGTGGGCGGGGCCGCTGTCCGACCTGATGTCTGCCCCCAGCCCACCGCTGGGGCCACAGTCAGACTGGTGTGTGCCTTCTCTTCCCCTCTCCTAGGGGCGGGATTCACTGTGGGGTGGTGTGGCCCGTCTGGGCTACTTGCACACTGCCAGGCTTGTGATGCTGGGGATCTGGCATATTAGCTGGGGTGGGTAGGCAAGGTGCACGGCGGCAGGGGGGCAGGCTTAGCTCACTTCTCCTTAGGTGATCCACTTCAGGAGGGGCCCTGTGGCAGCGGGAGGGAGTCAGATCCGCTGCCGGAGGTTTGGCTCCGCAGAAGCACAGAGTTGGGTGTTTGCACGGAGCGAGCAATTTCCCTGGCAGGAACCGGTTCCCTTTGGGATTTTGGCTGGGGGATGGGCGGGGGAGATGGCGCTGGCGAGCGCCTTTGTTCCCCACCAAACTGAGCTCTGTCATCGGGGGGCTCAGCAGCTCTCCCTCCCTTTGTCCTCCAGCCTTCCTGCTTTCCGAGCAGAGCTGTTAACTTATGACCTCCCAGACTCTAAGTCGCGCTTGTTGTCGGAACACAGTCCATCAGGCCCCTCCGCTTTTGCCAGCCACACTCGGGGGCTCTGCTTGGCCGGCGAGCCGCCCCTCCGCCCCGGCTCCCTCCCGCCAGTCCGTGGAGCGCGCACCGCCTCGCCGCCCTTCCTACCCTCTTCCGTGGGCCTCTCGTCTGCGCTTGGGTCTGGCGACTCCATTCTGCTAATCCTCTGGCTATTTTCTGGGTTATTTAGGCAGGTGTAGGTGGAATCTAAGTGATCAGCAGGACGCGCGGTGAGCCCAGCGTCCTCCTACGCCGCCATCTTCCCTCCCCTCAAGAATAGTTCTCAACAACTTTTCCACAAGCATATGGTTTTCACTATATTTTGCACACAGAAAAGAGCCATGTTTCCCTCAGGTAAATTATTTCTGGTTCTCATTTGCATGATGAACTTGAATGTATTGAGATTTCCCAGAGAACTACAAAAGGTACAATGACGTCCAGACACTCCATCCCTGAATGAAGCTAAAGTCCAGTGCTCCAGGAGAAGGCCAAAGATAATCTGTGAAACCTGAAAGGCCAAATCAAATGACCCCACTGTCATCTGTGGCTCAAATCCGACCCTTGAATTCATATCAGAGTTGCCTTTGGTTCCTACCCCAGACATGCTGAATCAGAATCTGCATTTTAGCGAGGTTCCCACATGGTTCTTATGGACACTAAAATTTGAGAAGCACCGTCCAAGGAAAGGGGTTTAGGAAAGGGAATGTTTCTTAAAGCTGACTCCTTGAAGCTCTTGTGTGTGTGTGTGTGTGTGTGTGTGTGTGTGTGTGTTAGTGCACTTATGTGTGCCTGCACACAGGCATGTGAATATAAACAAAGAAACAAGGTCTTGGTTTGCCTGAAATAGCCAAGCTAAACAAAATGCTTTGTCTTCAATACACATGTGTATACTTTCTCATTCATTCATCCACCCATTCACATATCCCATACACTCTCACATGCACGCAGTGACATGCATTCATATGCAGTCACACATTCACAGGCACACCTGCCCACTCACCTGCATGTACATCTTCACATGTATTCATGCACACATGCAGGCCTGGGGTGACAATGACGGTGCCCTCTTAGCAGCACACAAAGGTCCATTTCCCTGGGGTGGTGATGTGCCATGTGTTGCTATCCAGTATGTGGCAACCTCCAGATCCTTCTGTCCAGATTGCTGGAATTATGCTGAACTCTGCCCCTATCTGTGACAACCCATTTCCAGAACAGCTGCAGAATGAGTGAATCACCACAGTGTTTGTAATTTTGCCATGGGATGGTTTCTGTCTCTACCCCATCTCCCTACATGTGAGTCACAGGACCTCCTTTTTCAGTTGAAAAGTGTTTTAAAGATCATCCCTTCTGACTTCCTTAATGTACAGGAGACTGAGGCCCAGAGAGGAACAGGGATTTGCTCAAGACCATCCAACAAATCAGAGGCAGAGATGAACTTGAACCAGAATCTAGGGCCAGGGCCCCTTCTACCCTATGTCCCTCCAAAAGAAGCCTCCCTCTCCTCAAGCCCTGATCCTACTGCTAGGCCTTCCTGGCAAAGCAAGGGTGGGAACGGCACAAGATAGTGGCAACAAGTGGCCAGGAGTACCCAGTGACACATTGGCCACATAGTTAAGCAGGGCAAGATGTGCTGCTGTCCAGCCTGTGATATATGACCCCACCCCACTGCCCCCACTCCTTCATGAAGGCCCTTCGAATGACTCAACATTCCTAGACCTCCTGGAGCTCAGGGAAACAGAACCAAGAGAAGCAAGGGAACAGGGAGAGGGGCAGGCAGGGGAGGCAGTCAGAGTCCCAGCACCTCCTTTTTCCAGAAAACAAAATATGGCTCCATCATTCCATAAAAGTCTTCTTCTCTACCCATGCCTGCTCTGCTTCCTGCCAGTCCTGCTCATTTTCTTTGCCTGGTGTTCAGATCCATGATAGGTACAGGGGTACCAAGAGGAATCAGAGCTAAGGCGACCATGTCCCTCCTCAAATCCACCACTGCAACCCAGCATGGGAAAAGCAGAGGGAACGCATTGGAGGGGCACTTTCTGGAGTAGTGGATACTCAAGCAAGGGTGGCCGCATGAAGTGGGGAGGAGGGGCATCTTAGAAAGAGGGAGAGTAGGCATGAAGGCTTGGAGGGGAGAGTGCTTTGATTGATCATTTAGCATAAATGGGGAAGAAATGCAGAGAGGAGTCAGAAGAAAAGACCAGAAGGACCTTCTAGGCAGGACGAGGGCAGCACAGGTCCCAGGAACACTCTGAAGGTACTCAGGCTGCCAGAAACAAAACACACTAAGGAACATGTATGACCAGTCCTCTCTTAGTACCAAAGGGAAAACTGAGGCCCAAAGAGAGGTGGAACACCCAAGATCACATCGTAGGCAGAAGCAGTACGAACGCCAGAAACTCAGCCCCGTAACTATCTGATTATCAAGTCAAATCATTCCTTGTTCCTTGCAAGTCCTACCCATGCCAAGCTTGAGTATCAAAACATTCCTGGAGAGAATAGTAAAAACACAAGGTTAGAGGGGGAGATTTTCTTGCTGGAAACAGCCTGACAAAAGCAGAGATGGGGGACCCAGAGGCCCCCACAGCTGAGCAGATGTTGCGTAATCAAGTGGGGGCTGGATGCCTTGAATGCCCAGGCATCTACAAGGAGCCCTGTGGCCGTGGGGTAACATGTCACCAGGGGCAGCTTCGGTAGGACAATCTCTGGCCTGCCTCCCTTTGCACAGTAAGAGGAGGACAGGGGATACCCCCACAGCCCCTCCAGCTCTGAGGCTGGGTGAAACCCTGAGCTACAGGAAGCCTCTGGAGACAGAACAAGCAGCTTCAGGTCCTGCTGAGTGTGTACTTGTCAGGAGAGTTATTTCAAGAGAGAGAAGAAGCAATTATATTTAGTATTTTCTGCCCCATACATGACTCAGTTGGATAAAGAATGTCACCTTTGCTGTAAAAATCAATTCTAATAAGGAAAACACTTCTACACTCAACAAAATCCTGGGGATGCACAAGCATTAATTAATAATGTCGCTGCTCCATCTTTTCTATCACCACTAATCCCTATTCAACAGGACATAGGTTTAAAGAATTCCCAAGGTAGGAGAAACAGGAAATACCCCTTAGAGAGGAAGCCTTGTGATCTGGTTTCAGACCCAGCAGTAGCACAAGCAGGAGGAAGACAGCAGATTATCCTAGAACACAGGCAGAAGGGACCATGTGTCAAGGTCCAGGCAAAGCCCTCAGCTGCCCAGCTCAGCACAGGTGTCAGGAAGGGGATCCAACACACAGCTCTGCCCTTTGGGACTCAGTTCCTCCATCTGTATAATAATGAGGGAGTTGGTCCTTCCAGCTAACATGTTCTGTGACTCCAGGGTTGACAAACTACAGTCTGTACACCGAATCAGGCCCACAGCTGTTTCTGCATAGCCAGTGAGCTGAGAATTGGTTTTACATTATTAAAAGGCTGTAGGAAGAATAGAAAATTGCAAGGAAGCTCTGTGACAAACTGCATATGGCCCACAAGGCCTAAAATACTTATTATCTAGCCTATTCTAGAAAGTATGCCAATTCCTGATCTAGATAATTTTGGATCTATGCTTCTGCCCCATTAGAGTTCATAGAACTGTCTGGAACTCTTTGGGATAAGCGGGATTTCTCACTGGCTATGCAATCATTGTTTGTTTCTCTTTCCTCCACTGTCCTGTTGCTTCAGGAAGGCTTGTTCTGGGGTACTCCTAGACCCTAGCATGTAACAGATCTTCAGTCGGAATGAAGTTTGTGCTTCTCACATCCCTGATGCCTGTACCCAGCACTGTTTGGGCTGCACAATTACTTCTGCATAATGTAGACTGTAACCATATGCTTATTTTATCCAATTAACCATCACTGAGGGCTTTATTAGGACAAGGTTCCATGCTAGGCTTGTAGCCAGGCCTGGCTCCTTCCACCTGGAGCTTACAATATAATAAGAAAAATCAGAGGTGGACTCAAATAACTTTAATACAAGCTAGACCATGATTCATGCCCCAAAAGAAACTCAAAGAGTGTGAAATGCACACACAAAAGGGAAAGGCAATTAGAGCTGAACAGGAATTAGCACTCCACTAGATAAATTGGCAAAACCAGGAAAAGACAATTCACAAAAGGGAATAAATTCTAATAAAACAAATATATGGGGAAAATCTTAGCTTTATTAGTAACCAGAAAAATACTAATAAAAAGTACAATGAGATATCTTTTTATGATTATTAAAATAGTAAAATATCTATTTCAAGTCATAATACCCAGTGCTCTCAATGGTACAATGAAATGACTCTCATACACTGATATTAGGTGAGAGGGTAAAATTGAATAACTCTTTGAAATCAATTTGGTAATAATATAAAATATAAAAATGTATAAACTTTATGATCCAGACATCCCACTTCTAACAATTGGACCAAAGAAAATAATTCAAAATAAGGAAAAGTTTATGTGCTAATATACAAGACTACTACCTTAGCAGTTATTTGGAAGCAATATAAAATCTCACTGTGGAATTTTCTTCTCTGGATCCCTTTTCTACATCAGCTACCTGACTATTTAAGGATGACTCACATTAGTAGAATAGAACCCTGTCCCTAGAAACACAAGAGGAGTTTCCTCCTGAGAAAGAGTCTCTGTTGGGTGGCTGGATTGTCACATGTAAAGTTTGGGCATGGTCAGTGGGTGTTTTCTGCCACATGGACAGGAAAAGCAGAGGAAGTTGCTCACCTGAGGGAGGAAGGAAAGAATGAAGTTTACACAGACATAAGATACACCTCATGGCATTTGCATCCCTGTTCCAGGGGTCCCCAAAGCCCTGCCACATGCCTATACTTGGCTACTATGAGATGCCCTGATATCCTCTGTACAAAGATCCTTTTTCTGCTTCAGCTAATTTAAGTTTCTGTGTGTAACTATTAAAAACTGCAAAGAAGACTGTAGACGCAACATGGGGAAAAGGCCGTTTGACCCAATAAGGGTTGAAAAATAAACCATTTACAACATTACAAATGTACTACAAATTCAAAATTTGTGGACAGAAAAGGTAGAAAAGAATACATTAACATGTTAAAAGTTTGCCAGCAGTGGGATAGAAGTGATTATTTTCTCTATTCTCGTACTGCTGTGTTGCTTTTCCTGAACTTAAAAAAAATTCTGAGTGAGGAGATGAATCATAGACCAACACAACTGTGATGTGGAGTGAACAGTGACTGTTGCCCGAACAGAGGGCAGATATGGGGCCATGGAACCCAAGGGAAGGATATTTTTATTACCTCCACCTGAGAGATCAGAGTAAACACCACGAGGGAAGCAGAATCTGAAATGGGCTTTTAGATAAGGAGGGATATTGAGATGGAGAGAAAGGAGAAATGAAAACTTGGGGGTGGAAGAGAATCTAGTTTGGGCCATTCACCGTGGTAAGAACAAATCAAAGGAAGATCAGTAGGAAATCAAGCTACACTGTAGACGTTTTAAACGGTTGATGGGTGGCTCAGTCGGTTGAGCCTCCAACTTGGATTCAGGTCAAGGTCTAACAGTTCGTGAGTTCAAGACCCCATTGTTCTCACTGTTGTCAGCACAGAGCCCACTTCTGATCCTCTGTCCCCTCGCTTTCTGCCCCTCCCCCACTCTCTCTCTCAAAAATGAATAAACATTTAAAAATAAAAAATAAACAGATGACCTTCAGCCCACACTAGCCCAGTTGCTTTTTATTTGGTCAACACAGTGATCACATATTTCTAAATTAGTTGATAGGCCTCTCATCTCTAACCCTACTCCTCTAAATTCTGCTTTGTGATTCGGGACCTGGGACTCTAATTCTGTTTGGCCACTTGATGCCTTCTTAGCCTGTGCCGATAGGGGGCGCTAGAGGGAGACCACAAGATCAAGGAGTAAGGGAAGCATCACAGGTGGAGCAGTCACTGATTTGGCTTTAACTTACAAGGTTGACTGTTCACACACCATGTGATCCACCACTCCCACTCCGAGGTATGTCTGAGAAACCCTGTGCACTGGGAGACATGCCTGAGAATGTTGGTAGCAGCATTATTCATGATAGCAAAATGTCCTTCCCACAGTAGAGAACAGGGAAGGGGGAACAGGACAGACAATGTGACCTGGGGTTGAACACTCCCTTCTTCAACCCCCAGAGCACAAAGCCTAATGCCCTCCCCTCTGGCCACCCAGGATAACCATCTCCGCTTAAAGTGGGCCTCAGTTTACCAGCCAGAGGATGCCAGAAAATCTGCTTACTTTCCTTAATGAAAAATTAAACAAAACAAAAGACCCAAACCTTTAGAAACACAGGCAGGTTCCTCCCTGGGTAGGGAGCTATGGTGAAGCCTGGGGAGAAAGTATTTTTGTTCCTTCTGGAAAGCCCACAGGAGCCAACAAAACAAGATACCAGTTAATGTTTCAATAATATAGTCTGTTAGCTAATCAGTGTTGGCCAAAATCCAATCTAGCCTGCTTTAAAAGAATAAGTCTTATCTCCCCATTGCTTAAATGCAAACTAAAAGGATAGAAATCTGTAAGCAGTGGGTAAGTAATGATCTTCATGGTGGTAGGAAGAAGTCTGTCTCATCAGGAAGAGGAGAGCTGTTGAAATGCATCGTGGGGTTTTGTTTAGTTTTGAGCCCTATGGTTGGCTCAGGAATGGCCCCAATGATATCCAGGTCCTAAGCCCTGGAACCTGAGACATAACTGATACCTGTGACATACCTGTGACATACCTGATAGGGCAAAAGGGGCTTTACAGATATGATGAAGTCAAGGGCATGGAGATGAGGAGGCTATCCTGGATTATCTGCATGGGCCCTCAAAGTGATCACAAGTGTCCTTATAAGAGGGAGGAAGAGGGAGACATTATGCAGAAGAGGGGAAGGCAATGTGACTGGGGAGGAAGAGGTTGCACAGATGGAGCCGCAAGCCAAGAGATGCCCACAGCCACCGCAAGTTAAAAGAGGCAGGGAGCTGGGGCCTCCCCCAGACCATTCTGGGGAATGTGACTTAGCCCTCTAAGACTCAGCTTGAATTTCTGACCTCCAGAGCTGTAAGAGTAAATTTGTTGTCTTAAGCTGCTAAGTTTGAGGAGATTTGTTAGAGCAGCCATAGGAAACTAATACAAGCCCTGACCACCAGGACCCTGTGACTTCAATGGCACCGACCTTCTTTTCCTAAGAGACTTGAATAATTGGGTTCCCCCTGATTTCTCTGTAGGGTATAAATAATTTGCACCTTGGAAGAAGGAAGGAAGTGAAACTGCATAGGTAAACTGAGGTCAGATCATGAAAGACCTTTTTTTTTTTTTTTAAAGATTTTTATTTTTAGGGGCGCCTGGGTGGTGCAGTCGGTTAAGCGTCCGACTTCAGCCAGGTCATGATCTCGCGGTCCGGGAGTTCGAGCCCCGCGTCAGGCTCTGGGCTGATGGCTCAGAGCCTGGAGCCTGTTTCTGATTCTGTGTCTCCCTCTCTCTCTGCCCCTCCCCCGTTCATGCTCTGTCTCTCTCTGTCCCAAAAATAAATAAACGTTGGAAAAAAAATTTAAAAAAAAAAAGATTTTTATTTTTAAGTAATCTCTATACCCAACTTAGGGTTCAAACTCACAACCCTGAGATCAAGAGTCACATGCTCTACTGACTGAGCCATCCAGGTGCCCCTGAAAGATCTTAAATGACAAGCTAAGGACCTTGACTCTTACCCCTAAATTCTGGGAAGTCAGAGACGGTCTGGAGTGGGGAAAAGGTGTGAGCAGATTTTTTTTTTTTTTAATACACCTTAGCTCTGTAAAGAAAGAAATGGGAAGAAGCAAAATTATAAGCCGAGACACAGAGAAGAGGTTGTTTCTATCATACAGGAAAGAGATGAGGACAGGTCAGGTGAAGGGACACTCATGAAGGCCTTGGATCCTGGCAGAGAAGGGAAGAGTGGCTTTTTAAGAAGGGAAGTGGAGGAGATGAGGTAATTTTCAAAAAGGACAATCCGGGTTCTGTCTTGTTTGGATACATATACAAGAAAAGGAAGGCATTAGTTCAAACCTCCCTGCATATATTTCTAAATGGGAAAAAAACAGACAAATTATTCACTTAAAAAGAAATAACCTTTTAAATTCTAAACAGACCAGTGCAACTCTCATTGGTGCCATGATCAGTGAAAGCCGGCTTGCACACTCCCTTTGAGCCAAATTTTGTAAAGCATTTCACATGGGGCCTTTGAGTGATCAATGCAAGAGGGATGCAGAAGTGGGGCTTTTACAAGGCAGGGGCCTGGTAAGGACAAAGATGCTTCAGGCTGGGAGGCAGGAGCTCTTGGGTTCAGTCCTGGCTTTTCCACTAGCTGTGTGGCCTCAGATAAGTTCTTGCCCCTCCCTCTCTCTGAGTGTGTCTCCCCCTAGATCAGCAGTGTTCAAACTGGGTGGCAGAGCTCTGGAATTCTGAAGAGGTGCCCAGGGGCCACAAAGACCTGAGAGTGAGTAGGGGGTTCCTCTTCTGCCTCCTGGAGGGGCTGGTAAAACGTGAAAATTGTTCATTTTCTCCTTTCAGCTGACATTTACGGACTCCTCACTATCTGCCAGACACTGTTCTAAGTTCCTACCTGCATTACTTATTTTACAGACGAGGGAACTAAGTCACAAAGAGACAAAATGGCTTGTTTGAGGTTGCAGAGCTCAGAGAGGACAGAGCTGGGATTTGAACATGACACAATGTGGCTCCAGGGCCTGTGGTTTCAGAAGCTTGCTTCATGTCCCTAGGTGTTCTCTCCCTCTTCTGTGCCCCCACAGCCCCCCAGTTTCTCTTCCATCGCCTCTGTAGTACACTGTCCACTCTAGCTCTAGGCTGACCTGTCAGACTCTTCCAGGTTGCACTGGGAGCAAGCTGAGGTTGAGGACTGAGTCAGGTTTATCTCTGTCCCCGGATAGCACACCCTGGCCCCAGAGACGTGGCTCTAGGTGACCATTACTGAGGGGCTGTCCAAATGAAGGTTTACATGGGGGAGGAGGGAGCCCAGCAATGAGGTGACTCTTCTCTCCATTCACTGGGCACAGACACTGTGCCAGACCCTACACTGGCACTGTGAACACAGAGAGGAATCTAACTAGGCCCCTGACTTCCGGAAGCCTAGCCTGGCCAAGCAGACAGATCCAGAAGCTGATAACAGAAGCCCTGTATACTATTGTCTACATCATCCAGACAAACCCTGCATTACACTGGCGAAAATAATAACGAGATCACAGGAAACCTGCCTGTGCCCCTGACAGCCAGCCTTCTCCCCAGACTTGGAGCCTGGCTAGTTGTGGGGGAGGAGGGCAGGCAGATGGAGACCCTGGCTAGCCAACCCCCACCCAGAAGGCCCTTCATTCCCTCATTCAGCTGAGCAGTGCCAGGGCTGGCCCTGGAGGGTGCAGATGAGATAGATCAGACACGGTCCCTGACCTTGAGGATTTCGTGGGCCAGTGGGCATGGTGAGCTGCAGACACAAAACCATCCCGCTAACACACAGGACTCAGACATGAGCAAAGCATCTCCAGGTGCCAGGTGGGGGGGGGGGGGGGCACGGATTCACAGATCACAACTGCTAAGCATGCACTGAACCAAACTTTGATTTTACAGATAGAAACTGAAGGCCAAAACTGGGCTAGGGGCTTGGCCACAGTCACAAAGTGGTCAGTAACAGAAGCAGGACAGGAGCCCATGCATTCTCTCTCTCTTCACACCCCACCCTTTCCCCAAGTTTGGAAGGTAGAATTCTCCATGACTTAATACCAGCTTTCCCCAGCAGTTGCTGACATTTGGGGAACAATAGACAAAAGAATTCAATGCTCCCGTTCCCCATGCCCAACCCCTCGGCCTACAGGGACAGTGGACACACTTCTGGTGTATTGCTGCTCTCATACCTAGCTTAGACCAGGGTCTGCCTAGAGATCAGATCCCTGATCTTCACACCTGCTTCCAAAGCCCCAAGGCCTTGCCATCTGCTTGGGTGCTGGCTGGCCTCAACAAGCACTGCTCGCCCAAGCCTCTGAGCTGCAGTTCAAATCTCTGAGGTGGACCCAGAGAGGCTGGAATTGTGAGGCACTTTTGTCCAGAGCAGGAGGGGAGAGGGGAGGAGGATGGAGAGGGGAGGAGAGGGGAGGAAGAAGAGAAGGGGACTCCTACTTGCTGAGTACCTACAGGGTACCAGAGGTAGCACTAACACCTTCCCATTCATCCTTACAACCCCTGTCTGGGAGGGTAGGATGACTTATCTTTCTGACAAGGAAATTTAGGTCAATAAGGGCTGCAAGAGTCACTGCTGGACAATCACCAAGCTCTGGAAGCCAGAAGGGCATTTGGTGTCACCAGTAGGGCCTGAAGGACTCACAGTCCATTTGTGAATACCATTTCCTGTAGCTTTGTTCCATAAATCACAGCCAGGCTTCCTTCTCCAAGTAAATGACAGCTGCTGGTAGTAGTAATAGCAGCATGAGCATGTAAACAATGGAATGGACAGAGGCTTCAGGTTTCAGACTGAATCTGAAAGCCCTGGGGCTCTGAGGAGCTACCTCAGGGCTCAGGAACTACTAAACATGATAAATCAGGCAGGGAGGAAGCAAAGCCTAAAGCAATTCAACTAATGCGGGGACCACCCTATCAAGTGTATACTTAGAGGTGTCATAAAAAGGTGGGTCCTTGACTGTGTCAATATCAATTCAGTCAGCAGTCCCCCATGGTATCCCACGCAAGGGGCCCAAAGGGTCTTCATGTAGGGAAGTGCTAAATATGTTTGCTCATACTCTATACCCAGTACCTAGCACAGAGCCAGACATATAATAGGCCATCAATAATTTTGTTGGATGGAAAAAGTTCAATCAGGCAGGGCTCAAACCCCCAAGGGAGCTCCTCTCTTTTTCTGTTCTACATAACTGACTTCTATGTAGTTTTTCCTTTGAACAAAAGTTTTTTTAAAGACAGAATTGAAATCCAGTGACCTAGTTCATGCTCCTTCCTTTACAGAAGGGGAAATTGAGGCACAGAAAGGGAGAGGGCCTTGCCCAAAGGCAGAGAGCTCAGCAGTACAGTCAGTGAGTTTCCACAGACTTGGGCTTTTTACTCCACCCTGTTAGATCATCTTCCAGGACGCCGAGACGGTAGAGCCAAGAGGGGGGCTGGGCTGGGCACTGCTGGAGCTGCAGCTTCCAGGCGCCTGGTGCCAGAAATGCAGGGAGGGTGAGGCTTCTCCTATCGCTCCCACTGCTGGGAACAGACCTCAGACACAGTCAGAGGGGTCGCCCAAGATTTATGCACCAAGATGTTTATCATTGTGTTATTTATAATATTGAAAAATTGGAAATGACCTAGAAACGGGTTAATAAATTATGCCACAGCCTTTTAATGAAATATAATGCAGCTAAATTCATCTCTTTGAAGTCTGTTGAATGGCAAGTTAGAATCCGGGCAAGTACAATCCTCTAAATAGAACCGACACCAATTTTTAAAAATATTTAAATTTAGGGGGGAAAAAAGGGCTTGTCAGTATATATCCTGATATTAAGAATGGTTATTTCTAGGGAGGTTGAAGGGGTAGTTAAAGGGTGATTTTTTTTCCTTCTACATATTTTCTGTACTTTCCAAATTTTCTACAATAAACACATATTACCCTTAAAATCTGAAAGGAAAAAAAAAATTAAGATTCCCTGACCAGGGACACGTCCCTCTGATAGGGCCAGACTCATTCATCCTTTGTCCAGCAAACATTCATTCAACATTTTGTTTCAGACCCTTGTGTTTCCAGACACTGGAAATGTCTCAGCTTAAAAGCACACAGATACTATTTTTAATCCATTTCATGAGGCAGTCACCATGTATTAATAGGATCCCTCTTAATTGATGAACGAATCATTAGAGATTCTGAAAATGTTGTAATACATATCGTGTATTTAGAAAAGCAATTTAACATTCAAGTTTTAAAACCCCAAAAGATACTGTGGCACCTGGGTAGCTTAGCCAATTAAGCATCTGACTCTTGATCTTGATGAAGGTCATGATCTCATAAGTTCATGAGTTTGAGCCCCACGTTGGGCTCTGTGCTGACAACATGGGGCCTGTTTGGGATGCCCTGTCTCCTCTCTCTGTTCCTCCCCTGCTCTCTCTTTCTCTCTCAAAAGTGAATAAAAACAAAACAAAACATTTTTTTAAAGCCCAAAAGATACTATTTATGTCTGTTGCACCCTGTAAATTGCCCATTGCCTTCTAAGAAGAAATCATGCCAGTTCTGACGCTTGCATAGACTTAATGGTTCTTTTTTTCTCCCAGCTGACCTTATCATTGGTACTAATGGTCCCTGGTACACTGTGTGACTTTGAACAAGTCACTTGATCTCTCTGGGCTTCAGCTTCTCCCTCTGTGAGAGCTTTTCCAGCTTGAGATTCTTAGCTTCTTTCAGTTCCTTGGCAGTAGTTAGGGGACTGTCTCAAGATAAAGAGTTCTTCAGCCTCCAGACAGACTCCTTGGCCAGGTCCTTACATGGTATCTCTCAAATGAACAGTCATTGATTTCTGTATCCAGACTTCCAAGCATTTCAGAGAAGCGGCATCCTTCAGGGGCGGTGCTAAGATAGATTAGGCATCCTAAATGGGCAAATCATTCTGATCTAAATCTTTATGGGCTCCCAGTGCCTCATTAAACATCCAAGCCCTGGAGGCTCTGAACCACAGCTCCTCCTTCCTCAAAGCCCTTCAGGAGGAGTTCTGATTACCCCATAAATTACATGGTGTCGGAGGGTATCTGCAGGCCCTTCATCTTGCAATCTAGCCACTGTTTTTATGGGATGTGGATCCTGCCAGGCTTGGGTTCTCCATCCCCATGGTTACGAGGGAGGGCCCAATGGAGCGTCTTCCTTTGAGCACTAGCTCAATCTCCACTGATGTTTCTTCCCTCCCAGGAACACATTAAATTCTCCTGAATGGAGAGTTCTTTCTACCAGAAGCCTTTGTTGTCAGTTCTGCTGCCAAAACGAAGTCTGGGTGGCTTGCGGATTCTGTTGCCTCAATGTAACTGAACAAGCCACTTTCCAGACACATGAAGAACCGCACTTTTGATCCTCTCAGGATCTCAAAGGGGCTTGCCCAGTGGGCAGAATCACTATTAGGACCCCAGTTTCAGAGCCAGACCCCAACCAGCCAAGCACCATACTAGTGGAGCCATAAACATATAAAGTAGAAGGAAGGCCAAAATCTTCTCAGCCCATGGCCCAATCAGGCTCAGAAATCTTTGTCTTTCAGCTCAGCAGGGCCTGCTGTTGATCTCCATGCCTGGAATGCCTCCATCTCACACTTCTGGACATTTAGGTCCATTGCCTGCTGTCTTATTTGGGTTTTTCCAGATGTTGACGATGAGGCAAGGATTCAAGCATAAATATATATTTGGGAGGTAACCCCAGAAAACACCTGTTGATGAGCAGGAGGTGAGGCAGGGAAGGAAGGCACCCAATAAGCATATGTGGTCAGGGGTGCCTGGGTAGCTCAGTCAGTTTAGAGTCTGACTTCGGCTCCGGTCATGATCTCGTGGTTTGTGAGTTCGAGTCCCATGCCTGGAGCCTGCTTCGAATTCTCTGTCTCCCGCTCTCTCTCTCTCTGCCTCTCCCCTGCTAGAACTCTGTCTCTCTGTTTCTCTCTCTCTCTCTCTCAAAAATAAACATTTAATAAATAAATATTTAAAAAGTTTTTTTTAAAAAGGGTGTGTGGTCAAGCTTCAACCCACTGGGGAATTCTAGCGATAACAGTTGTCCATCCTCCTCCCAGGGCAATGTTGCTGGGGTATGCACACACTACTGGTCATGGGTTGGAGGCTGCTGGGGAAGACACTTTTAGCTCTGTGACAGCTCTGATCTGCATGGGCACTGGCCAACAGGATAAACCTTTGGGCAAAAATATGCAGGTGCTGACACTTGGAAACCAGGTGTTCATCACAATGGGAAGGGTGAAGAGACCATCTGCTATAGCTACTCGGACACTTGGCAGGCAGCTCACCTCCTCTAGGAAGCTGTTCTGAACACCACATCCTATGCAGAGTTAGGCCAGCTGTGTCCCCTTTTGTAATCTTGCCTTCCTGTGAAGAGGCAGGGAGAGTGTGGACATTGGGCCCCAGGGAGGGAAGGCTGTAGACACAGGATATGCCTGCTGATGACACCAGGTCTGATGGCCTTTCTCCACCCGGATGCCCCTTCATTCCCAATGCTGACATGATACATTTGCTCCCTCAAGAAGATTTGGGGGAACCCAGGAGTGCATGCTTGTTGATGCCTTCCCTTCCCTGTCTCACTTTCTCACTCTGCTATATATGTTTCCCGGGGTCACCTTCCAAATAAACTACTTGCAATCAAACCCTTGCCTCAGGTCTATCTCTGGAGACCCCAAACTAAGCAGGCAATGGGCAGAAATGGTCGGAGAGGTGAGGGGGGCGTTTTTCTGGAGAAGTCTAGATCGCAAGACTGAATAGTATAAAAATGCCAGTTCTTCCCAAATTAAATGCTCTGCTTAATACAATCCAATAAAAAACACAGTGGGACAACATTTAGAACTCAGTTTTAAAAAGGAATTTTTAAGTCAGTATATCAGTTTCCTATTGATGCTGTAACAAATTACCACAAACTTAGTGGCTTAAAACAGCACAAATGAATTCTCCTCCAATTCTACAAGGTCAGAAACCGGAGCTCAATCTTGATTGAGCTAAAATCAAGGTACTGACAGGGCCTGTCCCTTCTGAAAGCTCTAGGAGATAATTTGCTCTTTGCCTCTTCCAGCTTCTAGACATTGCCTATATTCCTTGACTTGTGGCCCCGTGAGACCAACCTCTGCCCCCCACCATCTTCTCTGTTACTCCTGCATCCCTCTAATAGGGATCTTTGTAATTACATTGGGCCCATCTGGATAATCCAGGATAATCTGCCCATCTCAAAATCCTTCACCTAATCACATCTGCAAAATTGTTTTGCCAGGCAAGGTAACATTCATGGGTTCCAGGGACTAGGACATGGACTTCGTGGGAGGTGGGGCAGGGGGGCATTATTCAGCCTACTACTGTTATATTAGACAAACAGATGAATCAGAATTGCTAAGAAACTTTTGAAGAAATAACAAGTAATGAAGGTTACTTGCTTACTTGATAAACTCTAAAACTCTAATAATCAAAACAATATACTATTAGTAGAAAAATCAATAGTAACACAGTCATATAGAAATAGATCCAAATATGTTAAAGATTGGTTTAAGATAAATGTGGTAAATCAAATAAATGGAAAAAGAAAGAAGTGATTATTAACTATATAGTTCAACTGGTTAATTTCATGAGGACAAATAGTTTCCTTACAACTTTAAACAAAATAAACTGTGGGTAGATTAAAGATATAATGTTTAAGAGTTCAACCAATAAAGTAGTAGAAGGAAATATAAATAAAAGATATTTACTAGCTTTTGACATTAAGAAGGATTTCTCGGGGCACCTGGGTGGCTCAGTCGGTTAAGCATCTGACTCTTGATTTCGGCTCAGGTCATGATCTCATTATAAGATTGAGCCTTGTGCTGTGTGTGGAGCTTGCTTAAGAGTTTCTCTCTCCCTCTCCCTTTGCTCTTCCTGCAAGAGCTCTCACTCTCTCTCTCAAAAATAAAAAATAAAAAAGCAGTAAAATTCCTAAAAGAAAAAATTTATGAATTTGACTACATAAAATTTATTTATTTATTTATTTTGAGACAGAGAGAAAGCATCAGTGAGGAAGGGGCAGAGAGAGAGAGCACGGGAGAGAGAGAATCTCAAGCAGGCTCTACACTGTCAGAGCAGAGCCTGATATGCAGGGCTTGAACCCATGAACCTTGGGATCATGACCTGAGCTGAAGTCAAATGCTTAACTGACTGAGCCACCCAGGCGCCCCTGACTACATAAAATTTAAAGTCTCTAAGTCAAATATACTATTCTATGAATAGCCAATAAACACATGAAAAAGTGTTGGATATCCTAAGTCATCAAGGAAATGAAAATCATTATTATAATGATATACCACTGCAAGCCCCTAGAATGACTAACATTTGTAAAATTTACAACAGCACATGTTGGCAAGGATATGGGGAAACTCGAACCTCATATACTGCTGGTGGGAACGTAAAATTATATAATCCCTTTGAAAAATTGTTTGACAGTTTCTAAAATAATTAAACATATACTTACTATATAATCTAGCAATTCCATTCTTAGATATTTATCCAAGAAAAATAAAAACATATCTACAAAAAGACTCATACAAGAATATTCATCAGAGCATTATTCACAATAGCTAAATACTAGATAGATACAACCCCAATGTCAATGGACAGGAGAATAAATCAACAAACTGTGCTATATTCATACAAAAGAATACTACTAGATAATAAAAAGGAACAAAGTGTGTCAAAAGTAACAACATGGCTAAATCTCAAACACAATAGGTTGAGTGAAAGAAGCCAGACACAGAAAAGTGTGTAGATCGTAATTCCATTTGCATAACACGCTAGAACAAGCAAGACTGATCTGTGATGAGAGAAATCAGAGCGGTGGTTGCCTGTGGCAGAGCAGGTGGGGGCTGAGGATTGACTAAGGACACAAGAAAACCTTATCAGGTAATAGAAATATTCTATATTTTGATAGAAATGTGGGTCACATAGGAATATGCATTTGTCAAAATTCATCAAACTTAACACACTTGGTGCATCTCAGTAACAAAAAGTGAAAAGATAAGCAACAAATTAGAAATAATATTTGGGGGGGGGCACCTGGCTGGCTCAATCAGTCAATCTTGCAACTCTTGAACTCGGGGTTGTGAGTTTAAGTCCCACATTGGTTGTAGACACTACTTAAAAAATAAAATCTTAAAAGCAAAAAAATAATACTTGTGAAAAATATGTATGACAAAGTCTTATAACTTTAACATATAAAGATTATTTGTTAATAAATGAAAATGAACATCCCAAAGGAAAAAAAGTGATCACAACAGTCAATTCCTTCCAAAAGAGGAAACACACACACACAGATATAAGTAGTAATAAAATGGTATAGGTATATACCATACACGTATACATATGTATATAAATACATACCTATATATAAAATATAATAGTAGAACTCTCTCTATATGAAAAATAGTAATAAAGGAAGTACTAATTAAAACAATAATTCTAGATAACAACTTGATTAATAAAAATTGTTCATTACAATGCTGAAACTAAGTGACTATCTGGATAAAGAAGGGGGAGAGTGCTCAATAACTGATAACAGTGAAAATAATCCTCCCTCATCCCAACCTTTTTTCTACTCTGCAGCACTGGCCTTGGAAGAGGGCCTCCGCAAGGAGCAATGTCTACACCCGGGTTGGAATTCTGAAATGCAGCCATGATTGCACAGGTCACCCAGAGTTCCTTTGGAAGCTCAGAGACGGAGAACTCTGAGCCCAGCATGTCTTCTGTACTACCATGAATTTTTATCCTGACACAATTTCCTTTTCACCTCTCTCATCTCTGCCACCAACCGTCATTACCTAGAGTCCTATTCATTCAGTTCTCCCATCTCCACTACTCTCTCACTGCCACCCCCACGTTCTCATGTAAGAGACTCACTTGATAATCTGGTACCAGTCAGTAACCTCCCTGATGTTCCCAGTGCCTTAGAAAATAGGGTTTTTTCTGATAAAGCACATCTTATTTTCTTTGTATAAGAATGTGCTGTCAAATGAGCAGAGAAGAGGAACAGGCAGTTCAGAAAGGCAGAAATGCAGTTAATTAACAAACATATATTAAAACACTCAACCTCACTGCTAATAACAAATACAAATAAATTAAGGCCCTATTTTTTTAACCTATAAAATTAGCAAAAATTAATTTTTATTAACAATACCCAGTGTAGATCAGAGTATAATGAAATTGAGGATACTATATATTGTACTGTCCTTTGAGAAAGCAATTTGACAGTATGTATTGAGTCATAAAAATGTCCACACTATTGACCTAGCAATTCATCTTCTGAAATGGTACATTAAAAAAAAAAAGTCTAAAAGAAGAAGAGAAAAAGCCTTACGTACAAAAATGTTCACAGTCATTTAGAAACAGCATGAATAATCCACAAGAATAAAGTTAAGTAAATTAAGGCACATACATAAAATGAAATATCCTGTAGGCTTTAAAGAAATGTGACTCAGGGGCGCCTGGGTGGCTTGGTCGGTTAAGCGTCCGACTTCAGCCAGGTCATGATCTCGCGGTCCGTGAGTTCGAGCCCCGTGTCGGGCTCTGTGCTGACAGCTCAGAGCCTGGAGCCTGTTTCAGATTCTGTGTCTCCCTCTCTCTCTGCCCCTCCCCTGTTCATGCTCTGTCTCTCTCTGTCTCAAAAATAAATAAACGTTAAAAAATTTTTTTTAAAAAAATGTGACTCAATCAAAATGAAAAAGCAATTTACCAAAAAAAAAAAAAATCAGCTACCCTCATGATTAAATAAATGCAATTAAAGCAATAGAGATACACAGTTTTTACCATCTGGATTGACAAAGATTTAAAATTGGGTTAATGTCCTGTTGGCATGGGGCATGCTATTTACTGTTCATGGGAGTATAAACATTGTAACTTCTTGTGCATGTGTGTTAAATATCCAAGCATACAGAAAAATATGGGCAAAAAATGATCCTATCCAAGTTTTGAAATATTAACATTTATGAGACTTCTTTGAAGAGCAACTTGTCTTTATCACATTTTATAATGCATATACTCTTATATTCTGCAACAATTTGATTTAATACTATGTATCCTCTCTAAATGTATATGCTATGATATACTCCAAGAATTCCACTGCTAGGAATTGAATGTACAAAAATAGTTCCACCTATGCACAAAGATGAATGTGCTAAAAGGCACAATGAAGTATTGTTTCTATTGACAATAAATTGGAAGTAAGTAGTAAGTCCATGCCACAGGAAACTGGTTGAACAAGCCCCACTCCAGCTCCCCTACAGAACACCATCCCACTCTTGAAACAGAATGAGCAATCTCTATATATTAATAAAAAAGTATCTCCACGATACAGCATCAAGTGAAAAAAGCAAGGTACAGAACAATATGCATTGTACCATCCCACTTGTCTATTTAAAAATATATGCATATACACAATTATATATGCATTAAAAGTTTTTGGAAGAATTCCCAAGAAAACTGTAAAAAGCAGTTACCTTGAAGAAGGCAGCCTGGGGGAAGATGGAGACTCACTTTTCATCTTTTATTCCTTTTTGAATTGTTTGCATTTTGTTTTAACATATATATGTGTCACTTTTATAATTTAAAATCTAATTTTTTTAATTTATTTTTTGAGAGACAGAGAAAGATGGATTGTGAGTGGGGGAGAAGCAGAGACAGAAGGAGACACAGAATCTGAAGCAAGCTCCAGGCTCTGAGCTGTCAGCACAGAGCTCAACACAGGGCTCAACTCATGAACCGCGAGATCATGACATGAATCGAAGTCTGATGCTTAACCAACTGAGCCACCCAGGTACCCCTAAAAACTACTTTTAAAAGACAAATATAAATATTATAGCAAATGAGAAATGTATATAATATGATGTGACCAAAACAAAAAACCAGGATACAATGTGCCCTCTGAGACTCCAGAACCTTGTTCTTATGGCTTACCACCTGCTACTTGCCTCATGTACTAGATGTTCACACACAGTTCCCTCTAAGCTTTTGTGCATTCTGTTCTCTCCAGCTGATCATTAAACAAGTCACATCCCAGAGCACCATCTCTCTCTTTTAGGCCTAGAACTCTTCTGCCTTGTGCTTTGTTCTCCTGTTCAACCGTGATTGCCCCAAGTCCCAGGCTGCTCACAGCTCAGCCCCGACAGGACAGGGCATGCAGGAGACATCAATGAGCATTCTAAAAAAGTCCCTGGCTCACTGTTTTCTGGAGATAGTTCCTGACCCTGTAATCTGGGCTATGGGTGGGCACCTGACCCAACTCAGGTTGGGTGGAATCCTTTTAGGGATTTCTCCAACTGAACCTGGAGAAAAGGGAACCATCCATTTCTTGCGGCAAAGCTCTGAACTGTGGGACACTGGGCAGTGGTCAGCACTGTGTCCCCTAAGATGAAAGAAGCCATTAGAAAGTGGGGCTGACACACAGATGAGCAGAGAATGAAAGATGGGAGAAGGGTCTTGGCTGCATGCAAATTCCCATGTCCCTGAAGTCAGTAGGTACATGATTTGTTAACGTGAGAAAAGCTTCTCCACAATTCAGTGACAGGGAAGGCCCAGTGTCTTTCCAATAACCTCCTTTCTCTCTTGGCCTTGTGGGAAGTAAGGGAGATATTCATTTTCAGAAATACCAAATAAAAGCTGTGTTGTCTAACATTAGGTTTACAACCTGTTAGAAATATGTACAACACCCCCCCACACACACACAAACACACACAATGGCATCTCAAACCCTTAGACACTTCACTTCCTGGTTCTTCTTCTCCTCTCCATTTCGAGGGCTTATTTTCTTGGGCTTTGCAATGAGCATGAGCCAAAGAACAAACTGAGGATGGACTGAAAGTCTCTGCATCACCTCAGGGAATGTATATTTGTTCCAATCTGACTACTTTTGCCTTACATGGGCATAAGCAACTTCCAGGTAAGGCTATAACCTCTGGATTCAGCCAATGAGGAACCAGGGAGGGACTTGCACGCTAGGAGATAAATTGTCTGCTGTAACTGCCTCAAGTGTGCTTGTCCATCAGATATCCACTCTTCCAAGAACATTGATTAAAGCCTCGCCTCACTGTGCTCCTAGTGTCTGCGTCCCTCCTTTGATGGGGTCAATGGGCATATTACTAACTGCCTAAGCTTGTTTGAGTTGAGTTTCTATGACAAACAAAAGCATTCTTATTGAATGAACCAAATGCAATCTGAGAATTGCCTCTGCTGTAAGGAATCCAAGCTTGGAAGACTCCCTGTAGGATGAGGCCCCATTATACTCCCTCATCCACCTGGGGCAACAAGAGGCCTCAGCCATTGCCCTTGTTCCAATCTCCCTCCACCTTCCCTTCTAGAGAATTCCATGAAATCCCAAAGGACCCATCCTGTCCATCTTCTTTGGTTCCAGGAACACAAGCTCAGAGGAGTACAGCTCAGCTGTACCCACTGTTACTCCTTCCCTGCCCAGACTTTGTCTGAGGACCCCACACAGGCAGCCTGACCAGCAGAGGGGCACCTGGGAGGGAGGCAGGCCTGGGGTGGTTTCCACACCTGGGCTTGGGTGAGGGTCATGGGAATAGGGAAGGGTCTATTTCAGAAAATATACTGTACAAGTCAAGAACTTCTCTAAAGTTGATTTGAAGATCCCATCTCAGGACTGCCTCTTCAGTCCCTTATCCTTAATGAGATGAGACAAGATAAGACAAGATAAGATAATGGCCAGGAGAAAACCTGAAGCCCTGGAAAACCCCTGACTGTTTCAGAAGCCTCAGCCTCTAGTCCCAGTTCTGCACTGACTGGCTGACTGGCTGTGTGGCCAGGCTCCTTCCCTTCCCTGGGCCTCTCTCTCCAGGCTGTAAAATGAGGGGGTTGGGCAATTTCTAAGGACACTTCCAACTCTGATGTTGGTGGACCCCCCTGTTAGATGGAAAGGGAGAGTGTACAGAGAATCCCCAGGGATGGGAGAAGAGAGTGCAGTACGTACATCAGACGTGTGTAGACTAATGGCACCCAGAGATCCCCATCCTAGGCACAGCCTGAGACCAACACCTGCCACCCTGCCCAAGCCCCTTAGCTCAGACCGCAGAGTGACATGGGATGAGATCACACCAGAGATGAGGACCTCATGGACAAGTTGTCTAGCTCCAGCCCCAAAATGCAGGTCCCTGCAGCCTAAAAAGGCATCTCTTCACATCCCACCATCTGACCTCCTTCCACTTCACCTTGGCACTTTTGATGGTAGAGAAAAGGGCAGGAGGACCGGGAACAAGTCCAAAGAACCAGCACTTTCGAGGGAGGTTTGGGAATGGGGGGTTCCAGGGGCTCAAGGGGGTTCAAGGCCAAGTTCTGCTACTGTTTTCTGTGCCCCAGGCAGTCCCTTCATCTCCAAGCCCAGGTCTGTACTCTGCACAACGAGTGGTGAGACCATGTGACTGCTGAAAATCCTTAGTAACTGACATTTTGTCTTTCTGGGAGATACTACCCTAGTAATGACCCTGGGTCCTCATCCTCCCAAGGATGGTGTGCCTCAAAAACCTAATAATCTCATTTACTGAGAGCATTCGATGACCAGCCTGAGGAGAGACAGAAACGGTCCTTTTTGCTCAACTTATAATCTTCAGCCATCCATGGGTAGCCAAGAAGCCTTACAGATGAAACCCTGGCCTCTTCCCAATGCCAGCCCTGCCACCATTTCCATCCTTAGGAGACAGGCCACATCTTTTATGTGGCCTAGAAAAGTGGGGTCAGAGGCCTTTGGGCAGAAATACCTACCTCCCTGCCCCAGGGAAGTTGTGGGCCAAAAGAATAGGCACCTGTGCTGTGGAAAGATGCTGGGAACTAGAGTCAGCCAGGTGGCCCCCAAGGATAAAGAAATGCATGGGGTCAGGAATGGGGAGGCAGTAGGAAGGGGAGTCTGGCCTTGCGGTCTCATAGTTTCTTTGTACCCAGAGCATCAGAGCTGCTGGTAGACCCCATGTAAATTATGAGTAAACGCCCCCACATTTAAACATAGGCCCCAAAGCAGACCAAATACAGAAGAAAATGATTTGTGGGTTGCCTCCATTGCACCTTCACTCTATACAAATAGATGAAGAGGTGGTTTTACCTCCACTAGGCCCTGTCCTCTAAGGCTGGGGCCCTGCCTGGGAACCTACCATATTAAAACACCAAGATCACAGGACTATTTTTACTACAAGTTGTCTACCCTAGTACACTAGCACAAGTAGATCCACCTTTCTTTAACTTTGGGGTGCCTGAGGTCCTCCCTCGTCCTTTTCCTCTAGGGAAAGTATTCCTCTAGGTATTTTGAGGTCCTATTCCTCTAGGGAGTCCTCTGTCTACTCTGGCCATTCATGTCTGCACCCAGCACAATCCTCCCTCACTGCCAGTATTTCATCACCATCCTCCAGGCCCAGCATTCTCCCTTGCCCCCACCTTGCCCCCTTGACTCTTCACCTTGCCCCCACCGCAGAACCATTAACCAGAGCCACATATGTTCACTGAAAATCTGAGGGTCACAGCAAGGAATTACCTTACAGAATAAGAAAACTACTTACTTATTTATTTATTTATTTGTTTGTTTGTTTATTTATTTATTTATTTATGACAGCAAGTGCAAGCGGGGGAGGGACAGAGAGAAAAGGGTGAAGGGGAAGAGAGAGAGACTCTTAAGCAGGCTCTATGCCCAATGCGGAAGATCCTGATGATCTCACAACACTGGGATCGTGACCTGAGCCGAAATCAAGAGTCGGACACTCAAATGACTGAGTGATCCAGGTGCCCTAAGAAAACCATTTAAAATGAAATATCAGGTTTCACTCCAGTTAAAGTTCATCAGCCAAAATTAATCATGGGGAGAGCCTTATTGCTTTGGTGTTTGGTAAGACTCCAGCCTCCCTATGTTTATTTATTCATTCAACAGTTACTGATTGTGCACCTGCCATGCCCCAGGCACCCCCCCCCCCTCCTAAGTGCTGGGGAGATGCAGAAAACAACACTAAGTCCCTGCCATTACAAAGCTGCCTTTCTAGTAGGGACAAAAGACAACAAGCAACACAAGTTAACATAATATGACTTTAGAATTAAGGAAAATTATTCCAAACATGAAAGTAAGTCCTGAGCTACAGTATTTTTTTTTTTTTTTGAGAGAGAGAGAGTTGGAGAGGAAGCAGGAAAGAGGCAGCGAGAGGGGGAGACAGAATCCCAAGCAGGCTCTGCATTGTCAGCACAAAGCCTGATGTAGGACTCGAGCTCACAAACCGTGAGATCATGACCTGAGCTGAAATCAAGAGTGGATGCTCAGCCAAATGAACCACTCAGGTACCCCAGCTATAGCATTTTCTAATGAGCTACCTAATATCATCTGACTTCCTAGGGCTTTGTTGTCCAAAAGGGTAGCTGCTAAAATTTATATTAAAATTCATATTAACTTTATATGAATTAATAAAATATATTTAATAAAGAAATTGTGTTTACAAATAATTTATATTTATATTATATTAAGTTACTTTATATTCTATGTCTACATTACATTCCATATTATATTAACATATACATAAATATAATATGTATGTAATATTTCAATTACATTTATTGAACTTTAAACAAATATTAACATTTTGTTTCCCCATTACACCAACCACAAGAGATGACTAGTCACATGAGGCTAGGGGTATCATCCTGGATAGCCCAGCTATAGAACATTTCTTTCATTGTAGAAAGTTCTCTCGGACAGTGCTGTTCTAGAAAAGTAACTTTTGTTTGGCTATTTGCTATTGATTAGGGTCCAGACTCTAAGAAGTGAAATGTTGATTTAAAGAAGATGGATAAGCTGCAAATGATTTTTGTCCAGCAGAGATGCAAATGATTTCTGTCTGGAAGAAAAGACTACCCCAAAGACTGTAGTTTTATTTTGCTATGGGACATTAACCAATTTGGCATCTAACTCTGCAATCTTATTCCAGCACTCTTTTTCAATCGATTATATGTATCAGTTTCTCATACCCCCTTTGAACTAGCTTTGGCATCCTGCTGATGCCCTCACTAATGAGTTAAATAAATCACTGACACGTCCCACTGGATGCTTGCTTGTGTGAGAGCCAGATTTTTTTGACTCTTTGTAAATTATGCTTTGTTTGATACCAGGTAATGATCGGGGTTTGAAGAAAATTCAGAGTGAGGAGATAGAGAGTGACAGGGTGCAATTTTACCCAGGCAGGTCAGGGGAAGCCTTCTGGAGAGATGACATTTGACCAAAGACTGAATGAAATGAAGGAGCAGACTGCTTGGAGATCTAGAGGTGTGTGTTACAGCAGGGAGAATATAGGTGCAAAGGCAGGTATTGAGGCCGGACTGTACCTGGTGTTTGAGGTGAACTGGGAAGCTAGTATGTGTGTAGAAGTGTGATCCTCATGGGTGAAGAGCTATAGGAGAGTCCAAGTTAAGGACTCTGGATTGCATTTTACAGGTGGGTGAGGATTTTAAGATAGGAGTATAACTACTCCCTCTCATACTCCATGGGGAGTATTGAACAAAGTCCTTCATGATTCTCCCTACTGTGGCCCTTCCTGGGTGGGAGGGAATGGAAACCCTTCACAACATGGTAAGTAAACCACAGAAGGCTCACTAGAACCAATGTGGGGAGTAACTCCCTTGACCACTCCTGCTCTTCTGCTTTAGCCCCGCCCACCTCTGTGTCTCACCTAAAGGCTCTAGAAGGAGCTTCTCTAAACAAAGGAGCAACTTTCTCTAGAAGACTTTGACAGACTTCCAGAAGGTTCCAAAGCAGCCAGCTTTCAAAAGAGCCATTTTTCTTTTCATTCCAGATAGGTGAAGCTGGGTTTTCACCAGACATGGTTGCAGGTCTAGGGCTTCAGAGAGCTGGTGAGTTTGTTAGTACTAGCTCAAGGATTTGGGATGATAAGGAAGTAAAGACAGGAGGGTCTAACGGACTGAGTGCAAATGGGAAGTTACAAAAAAGGCCTAGAGGTCTCTGTAAGATGGAAGAGCAGGGGTAGAGGGAAGCTGTGGCTGGGGAGTGAGATGTCACAGCTGAGATGTCATGGGTGAGGAAAGCACTGGTGAGTGCAGGTCCTGACACATAGGTGCCTGCATCAAATCCTAGCTCTGCAATTAGGACCTGCCTCACCTTGGGCAAATAATCTACCCTCTCTATGCTAGTTTCCCCAAATGTAAATGGTAGAATAATAGTGTTCCCTTTGAAGGGCTGTTGGGGCATAAAATGAGATAACATGTGTGGAGACCTTAGAACAGTGCCTGGCATGAAGCAAGGTGCCGTAAACACTAGTCACTCCTACTGTTATAAAAGATGATCCCAGGGGAGTTTGGCTGGCTCAGTCGGAAGAGTATGCGACCCTTGATCTCAGGGTTGTGAGTTAGAGCCCCATGATGGGTATAGAGATTACTTAAATAAATTAATTAATTAAAGAAAGAAATAAAAGATCTTGGGATTGTCGGGCTGAGGAGGAGTGTAAATCCAGGGACACTGAGGTCACCTAGGATGGTGGTGGGACTTGGGTAGAGAGGAAGAGTATGTTGAATTAAGTGCTGCCTGCCAGAGGCAGGAGTTGGCTAGGACTGTCACCAGCCAAACTCCAAGACCTGACCTTTGCTGCTCACCTGCTTGTACCCATTGACATTGGTCCCACAGTTTTCCTTAAAGCTCTTTCCTCTTAAAAGAAGGGCATAACATGCTGTGATGAAAACAGAAACCATCCCTCAAGCAATAACTGCCTGAAGGAAGAGCTCTGATGGCCCAGACCACCCAGTCCAGTTTGAGCTAAACCCCCAACTCACACCTGCATAGATGGACCATGGAGTGACCTCTGGAATGACCAGCAATTACATTTATCTCACTACAATACTATAATTTCCAAGGAGGAACACAAACCTCATTTACATAACATACAATGTATACATAGCCATGCTTCCTTAAGGTGAGTGAGCGACCTTATGCCCACCTCTACATACAATGACAAGGCTTCCATATCTAAATATTCACCCTAATCCTAAATAAAAGGAACCAATCACCCTTGCTCAGGGGTCATAGCCTTGGAAGTCATTCCCCATGACCTCCTTATTTGCTGCAAATAAAGTTTACTTTGTGCAACAACTCTACCTGGTGTAGTTTCTCTCTGTGACTCACCAAGGAGTGAACCTACGTTCGGTTACAGGACAAAGTGTCAGAATGACAACCTGCCTGCCTGGATACCCTCCAGGGTCATCTTCCAAGCCCCATCTCCAGCTCCCCTCATCCCCAGCAGAGCCCAGAGCGAACCCCAAGCCTGTCGGAAGTCCTCAGCGCCTCCCGGCATTATGAAATCCTGAGAGCTTTACATATATCACCACATTTGGTCCTAACAGTCCTGAAAGGCAAGTATGATAATCCCCATTTAACTTCAATCTCAGGCATAAGGGTAAGTTGACCAAGGGCTCAACTGGCAGAATCTTCTTTCTTCGCTTCAATTAGGGCAGCCTCTTTTTTGTTGGTGTCCATATTGGGCTTTCAGTGAAAATGCTGCTTGACAAAAAGATGCCCAGCTTAAAAAGTAAACAAAGAAGGATGCACTGAAAACACTTGGGCTTGATTATCTTAAAGGGACTCTTAACATTCAAACATTGTTGTCCCCCAAATTCTGCTGAAATATTCTAAGTAACCCTTAGTTTCAGTTGGACCCAAAGAGGTCTTTTCCCCCAATGTCACTGCTAACTATGCTCCTTCTGCCTCACATAAATCTACAAATAGGCAGAAATGTTGGGTTTCTGGGAGAAGGGGAGGGGTGAGACCAGAGGGGGAAGAGAAAAGGAACCTGATCTTCCTCTCCAGATCTCTCTTGCTCATTAAGATTCCACAGCAGGCTGCCTGATACGCTTCAATACGCTCTGTGCTCAGGAGTGACACACAGAACACAAAGATCCAGCAAAGCTTATCTGCTCACCCAGGCGGGTCACAGGACAAAGGGCAGGCAGAGGCAGAGCCCATTCTGCTCCACCCCACTCCACCCCACCCCTGTCCCACTCTGCAAGCAGTGTGTCTGTTTTCACTGCCCCAGGTGACACTTCCCTTTCTCCCAGGGAGGGCAGGGCCCTCATCTCTGCTGATGGAACATCTCCAACCTAAAGGCACCTTCACTCCATCCTCACACAGCTTCCTCCATCTGGAAGGGAATGTCCTGAGTTGGGATCCTCTCAACTTCCATTTCTTTCTTTTTTTTTTTTAATGTTTATTTTTTGAGAGAGAGAGACACACACACACACACACACACACACACACACACACACAGGGTGTGAGCAGGTGAGAGGCAAACAGAGAAGGAGACACAGAATTTGAAGCAGGCTCCAGGCTCCAAGGGGTCAGCACAGAGCCCATTGCGGGGCTCCAACTCATGAACCGTGAGAGCATGACCTGAACCGAAGTTGGATGTTTAACCGACTGAGCCACCCAATCTCTATTTCTGATGTAAAGATAAACTTCCTCTCCAATGTTTATATCTAGAAAGTAAGATTTGGTGTACTTTAAATTTTTTTCTTTTTTGTACTTTTCTATACTTCTTGGTTCTGTTTAATTAGCAGTTATTACAAATATAAAAGCACTAAAACTATTAATTTTATGTAGATTTCATTTCTTACCATTATCTACTCTTCAGGGTCCAGAAAGGACTTGCTAATCCCCAACCAAGGAGAAGTTCTATCTCTTCCTCAGATCTCTTTACTTTCCTTCTTCCACATCCCTGAGCATGCCCATCTAAGTTTTAGTGTTGATTCCAGGTCATACCTCCTTCCCAACCAGACAATCACTAGGTAACTTGTCTCCAATGCCCAGCTCTCCACCTCCAACATGTCCATCAACACCACACCATTCCCCCTCTGAACAATACAACTGTCACCACCCACCAACATTATCACCACTACCTCCACCACCATCGCTACACTCAGAATCACTAACAAAGCCACCACCACCAATCACCAATCATCACCACCACAACCATCAACATTGCCATCACCACCACCATCAATACTACCACCACCACAACTACACCATCACCATCACCACCATTACTCTATCAACATCACAATCACCACTGCCTAACAATACCACCCAACAAAAACAAAAACCCCATCTACCACCACCACCACCCATCACCACCAAATTTCCAACCTATCACCACCACCCACGGCCACCATTACAGCATCAACACTACCATAATCACCAGCACTCATCATTACCTCCCACCATGAACAAAAGTATCCCCAACCACTACCACCACCACCACCACTGCCACCCACCTCCACTAATATGACCACTCTTGAGCATGTGCACCATGAATGATTGGTTGGTTGGTTACATGAGTGAATCAACAAGTGTGTGTATAAATGATTAAGTAAAGGGATAAAGAAAAAGACAACCTCAGAATGTTCATGAAAGGAAATCAGCTCCACCGCTGGTGATTTGTGGTATGTAATGTAGGTAGATTTATACGTCTAAGCTTTACCTAGTTAATGGCCCTTTCATCTCCCTGATTTGCCCCTATCTGCTGCCTTCTTCAGCCACTATCCTGTACCTTCTAAAGCCTAGTCATGGAGCAACCTCTTCTAAGATCATTCTCAGGTGTCTGTCAAGGCTTTGAGACAAAGGAGCTTAATGTCTGAGTTCCTGGTGAATGAAGGTGAAGTGTGCAATGAGGTGGGGCTGTCCACAGAGCTCTGGATAATAGCCTAATTCAAAGTGGGGGAGAAGAAGAGAGAAGCAGTACCACTCAACCACTCAACCTCAATTTTGGGGGATGTTTCTGGGGCATTAGTTATTCTCACTGGCTAAGAAACCCCTGTCTTTTTTTTTAATTTTTTTTTTGCATTTTAAAATAATTTTTAATGTTATTTTTGAGAGACAGAGTGTGAGTGGGGAAGGGGCAGAGGGAGAGGGAGACACAGAAACCAAAGCAGGCTCCAGGCTCTGAGCTGTCAGCACAGAGCCCAACACAGGGCTCGAACCCACAGATCATGACCTGAGCCAAAGTTGGATGCTTAACCAACTGAGCCACCCAGGCACCCCAGAAAGCCCTAGTCCTGTCTTCCCAACTTCCCTCATGCCACTTGGCATGTAGTCTGATGCCCTGGGACATTGCCAGGAGCCAGCAGATTCAAGTACTAGCCTCTAGCTCCTGTTCTAATAATGACTTTCTGGGTCTCTGTCTTCCCATCTGAGCAATGAGAAACTTAAGAAAATGTGTCTGATGTCCCTCCTGCTCTGATAGTCTGTGATTTAACATTTCCTCCAAGAAGATTTCTTTGCTGGACAAATCAATAGGTGAAGTTAGTCTCCTGGATGGATAATCCCTTTCAGTTCACATCCTTGACAGCAGACATGATCCCAAAGTAACAACTGGGGGTGAGAATCCAAGAAGAAGCGATGAAACCCTTTGTCTTTAGGTCCAATGGCTCCATCAGTCATGAAGTTCAAAGCTAGAAGGGCCTCAGGGGTCAGTTGATCCAAACCATAGTGTGAAAACCTTCTCAAGCCCCCCAGCCAGGCAGTGCCAGACCAAACCCCCAAACCAGGGCCAGAGTTCCCAATGAGCCTTCCCTCCTGAGCTCTTTCTGCAGCCACAGAAAACCTGGAAGAAGCTACCAGATCAACCTCAGCACTTTCTCAAAATCCCTCCTCATACACACAAAGCTGCTGTAGCCCATGCACCACCTGAAAAGCTGAAGCCCCAGCTCCCAGAAAGAAGTCTTGGGACAAAGGCCTCTAGGGCCACGTCATCCTAAAAGCCCCAGAGAACTCAAAGGGAGCAACAGCTGTCCATCCTTACCTTTGAAGTATTTCCCAGGGTAGGGTAGACGAAGGAGATGGGCAGTATAGAGACAGGGCTCTGTTATTGTAGTCTTTCTCTACCTCTGCCTCCTGTCTCTCTCACACTGTTTATCTCTCTCTGACTCTTTCTTGGTTTGTCTATTGGACTTTGGTCATTTTGCTTCTCTTTTTCTGTCCCTCTGTCTCCTTATCTGTTCCTATCTCATTCTTTTTTTCTCCATCTCCATCTTTCCTCATCTCTCTCTCTTTCTCACTTTTGCTCTAACCTATCAGTGAATTTTCTCTTAGATTTAAAAGGTAGATGCCAATTTCAAGGTCTTATTAATCCAGCCCTACGAAAATCCCTGTTTATGAACTAAGATATCCAAGAATTACAAAAATTCTTATAAAACTCCACAGCCTGGTAGAGAGGGAAGGGCTCAGGGCCCTCTTGGGGCTTCAGCTTCTGTATCTGTAGAATGAAGGGGTTGGGACACATTGATCTTGAGCATCAGCTCCATCCCTGACAACCCAGACTTGGAAGGATCCAGAAGCTCAGATTCCCTAGTTCCACCAGTATGAATCTTAGCTGTGGGTATCACTGACCACTTGCTTTTGTGGACATTGGCTGGGGATTCCACCAGAGCTCCTTGTGCCAGTAGTTGGGTTTGGCAGCAGATGAACCCAGCCACCCTTCAGAAAGATCTCTGATATGTGAATTGGAGGGATCTCTCAAGTAGCCTGGTAGAGGAGAGAGTCTAAAGCCAGAGACCAAGAGAAAAATGATTCCCCATTTCAATAAATGTGTTTTTTTAATGTTTATCTTTAAGAGAGAGAGAGAGAGCGCGCGCACACACAAGCAGGGGAAGGGCAGAGAGAGAGGAAGACACAGAATCTGAAGCAGGCTCCAGACTCTGAGCTGTCAGCACAGAGCCCCATGTGGGGCTCAAACCCATGAGCTATGAGATCATGACCTCAGCTGAAGTTGGATGCTTAACTGACTGAGCCCCTCAATACATGTTTCTGAGGGCTGCCTATGTGCTAAGCATCTGACCTAAATCAGACACGGTCTTTGCTTTTATTAGAATATGAAGAAGAAAGAAAATGATTCTTCTCTGTTGAATGAATAACATTCTGTGGGAATTTGGAAGCAACAGGGTTTTACTTTGAATAAGGAGATCAAGAAAGGCTTCCCAAGAAGGTGACAGTTGATCTGAGGCTTCGTGGGTGAGTAGGATTTTAATGAACAGAGAAGTATGGGGGGAAAGTACATCCCAAACAGAGAGAATAAGCAAGAGAATAGAGGGACCATCCCTTCAGAAACAGCTGAGTAGGGAAAATGAGTTGAGACTCAAGAATTGAGGGTATGGGAGGCTAAGGAAGTAACCTTTAGCCTGGGGATCTAGAGAGCCACTGAAGGTTTTTCAGCAGGGGAGTGACAAGCTCTGATTTGTGCTTTAGAAAGATTCCACTGGTCTTCAGTGTAGGGGCTGGAATGGAACAGAAGAGACAGAAGGCAGAGTCTCTCTGAATAGATCAAAAGAACACAGAAGAAGAAGTTGTGCCAATAATCAGAATAAATGTGTACATCAGCACAAACATCCTAGGTTGCAGAGCAGGGGACAAAGCCAAGTGGAGTGAGTCAGGGACACGAAATGAAGTCTGCGGAGGACCTGGAAAAGGAGAACTTTCCTTAAAAGACAAGTCTGTCAAGGTAGGGTGAGAGGGAAGGAAGAACAACAACATTTCAGAAGCCCCATGAATGAGCCTTGTATTTGAAAAAACCACAGTGATAAATCATCATATGTCAGAGCTGGCAGGGGCCTTCAAGATTATTAAATTCTTCATCCCCACTGCATGGATGGGGAAACCAAAGTCCAAAAAACACAAAGGGCTTGCTTGGGTTCTCTGGCAAGCCATGGCAGAGCCTAGTCTAGAATCAAGAACTTCTGCCTTCAAATCCCACAGTTTACCCCTCTCCCACATTTGCCTGACTGGTGTGGGGCTCCACCTTGCTAGAAAAAATAACAAAGAGAACAGAGATGGCACAGGAAGGTGCCTGGAATCCTAGCTCCAGTGAGGTAGGCAGGCAGCTCTTACATCAGAGGCTGTTACTGCACTCAGAATTCACTGAGGGCAGAGCTAGAATAGAGTCAGTGAGGGTCAAAAGAAAAAGTAGGGAAAAGGATATTTTGAAAGAAAAGTTAGCAGGATCAAGCAAAGGATGCTCCACAATGGAAGAAAACAGGAACCTGGGCATGAAAAAGCTCTGGTGATGTTGGATCCATGTTGGATGTTATCATCATTAGTGAACACCACCAGGTCAGAGGTGACCCCCAAAGTGAGGAGGCTGGAGGGCTGGAGAAGGCAGAAGATAGAAAGGCCTTGTTTAGAGTGAAATTATGAGCTTGATTTGGATAGGTTGGATTTAAAGTGATGGTGGAACCCCAATAGCTAATATTTTTGAGCATTTACTCTACCACGAGAACAGAGCATTGGTGCTATCTCATTTAAGCCTCATGAGAACTCCTTGAAATGGCACTATCATTATCCTTCTTGGACAGATGAGAAACTGAAGAATGGAGTTGTGAATCAATTTGCCCCAGGCTCCTCAGCTTGTAAATGAATAAGTCAGATGGCAAACCCAGGCCACCAAACTCTGAAGCCCACTCTTATTATTACAGTGCTCCAGTTCCATCACCAAGGAGCTACAGAGGAGACATCTCTACAGTTGGAGAAGTAAGAGTAGATAAACACTTGAAAGTAGAGAGAAGAGAGAGAGGGAGAAGGGAGAGTATGGCAAACCCTGAGCCCAGTAAGGAGTCAGAGAGGAGAAGACAGAGCCCAAGGGAGAATAGAGTCTTTGTCACAGAAGTCAAAGTTGGAAAAAGTTTCAAGTCCAATGTCAAGATGAGCCTTGAAGTCAATCCAGAATGTCTTGTGTGGTGAAGATGTGCTGATCTCAATAAACATGGGAAAAGCCTTGGGTAACAGTAACCCCAGTGTTTGCAGTGCCTGGGCTGCCTGGAGGACTTAGAAGGGAGAATCAGAGTGCAGATGAGAGCTTTAAGTGGGGCAGGGCTAGAACAGCCAAACCTGTGAGGGCATATCAGGTAACATGCGCTGACATGGAACGACAACAACAAATTCTGGGGTTGGGGAGAAACTCTGATTTCCAAGCTGCATATTATATTACTAAATATATCCAATTTTCAAAAACAACAGAAACAAAATAGAAGACATGCAAAGAAAAAAGAAAGTATGTATCATACGCAGGAAAGAAAGCAATCAATAGAAACGGTACCTAAGGAAACCTAGGCACTTAATATCAGCTATAAAAAGCTACCTTAAATATGTTCAAAGAATTCAAGGAAACTATGTTGAAAAAACTAACAAGGAGTATGAAAGGGGTGCCTGGCTGGCTCAGTCAGTACAACATGCAACTCTTGATCTTGGGGTTGTGAGTTCGAGCAGCACAGTGGGTGTAGAGATTGTTTAAAAATAAAATCTTTAAAAACGAAGTGTGAGAATGATATCTCAGCAAATAGAGAAAAACAACAAAGAGATAGAAATTATAAAGACAAACCAAGTAGAAATTACGGATTTGAAAACTACTATAACTGAAATGAGAAATTCACTAGAGAGGTTCAACATCAGAGCTGAGCAATCAGAAGAAAGAATCAGCAAACTTGTGGGTAGGTCAACTGAGATTATCCAACTGAGGAACAGAAATTTTAAAAGAATGAAGAAAGGGGCGCCTGGGTGGATCAGTCAATTAAGCATCCAACTCTTGATTTCAGCTCAGGTCACAATCTCATGGATGTGATATCGAGACCCACATGGGGCTCCATGCTGAGTGTGGAGCCTGCTTGGGATTCTCTCTCTCTCTCTCTCTCTCTCTCTCTCTCTCTCTCTCTCCCTCCCTCCCTCCCTCTCTCTGCCCCTCCCCTGCTAGCACACACATGCATGCTCTCTCTCTGTCTCAAAAAACAAAAAAACAAAAAACAAAAAACAGAGAGAGAGAAAAAGAATGAAGAGAAACAAAAAGAGCCTCAGTCATTAGGGAAATGCTACTTTACATGTACTGGGACAGCTATAACAAAAAAGACAGTAACAAGTGTTATTGAGGATGTGGAGAAAGTAGAACCCTCATAAACTGCTGGTGGGAATGTAAAATGGTGCAGCTGCCTTGGAAAATAGTTTCGCAGTTCCTCAAAAGTTAAGCATATGACCCATGTATTCTATTCCTGGGTATATAACCCAGAGTTACCATATGACCCATATATTCTATTCCTGGGTATATAACCCAAGAGAAGGGAAGACATATGTTCAAATGAAAACTTTTACATGAATATTCATGGCAGCATTATTCATAATAGCTAAAAAGTAAAAACAACCCAAATGTTCATCAGTTGATGAATGGATAGAGTGGTATATCCATACAATGTGATATTATTCAGCCACAAAAAGGAATGAAGTACTGACATACGCTACAACATGACAAACCTTGAAAACATTGTGCTAAGTAAAAGACGACAGACACAAAAGGCACATGTTAGGGGTTCCTGGGTGGCACAGTTGGTTAAGCATCCAATTCTTGATTTCGACTCAGGTCGTAATCTCATGGTTCATGAGATTGAGCCCCACGTTGGGCTCTGTGCTGACAGCATGGAGTCTGCTTGGGATTCTCTTCCTCTCCCTCTTTCTCTCTCTGCCCTTCTCCTGCTCACTCTATCTCAAAATGAATAAACTTTTTTTTTTAAGGCACATGTTATATGATTCCATGTATGTGAAATGTCCAAAACAGACAACTTCATAGAGACAGAAAGTGGATTAGTAGGAGAGGAAAAGAAGGGGAAAGAAGAATGGAGAATATCTGCCTAATGGCTATGGAATTTCTTTGGGGGTGATGAAAATGCCCTGGAATTAGACATTGGTGGTAGTTGCACAATCTGTGAGTATACTAAAAACTACAGAACTGCATACCTTAAAAGTATTTTAGAAGGGTAAATTTTATGGTATGTAAATTATATCTCAATAAGAGAAAGAGAGAGAGAGCAGATATAACTTTCTAAAGTAAATATTGAATGATTGTTTAATCCTTCAGAGAACATCCAGAATTCATTCAGATTATATAGAAAAAAAGCAGATTTTATTCAGCTGTTTAATTCTTTTGGACTTACTATTTTGAAGGCTAGCTTATGCTGCATTTAGCACTACCTTCTGATAAAGTTATATGTTAATTATAGCTGGGTTTATAGTCTCCAAGGTTGTTACCTGAAATGGTAACAGCGGTTGCCTCTTGGGGATGGTGTCTTGTGTTGTTTTAAATTTATTCTTATGCTTTTATGTATCATTTACATTTTCTATATGCATATTTATCAACTTTATAATCAGTAAAATTCACATAGCTCTTTTTGTTTTGGCAAAAAATAAAATAAAACAAAAAAAAACTGCCATGCTGAGAAAATGTTGATAAATAATTTCTCAAATTCCTTCTGCTTACATGAAACCAATATCATTTTGCCAGTTGCTCCCAAGAGGCGAAGAATGTCCAATTAGCCCAAGTGTTCACGATTCAACAATTATTTTTTGAACACTGAACATGGCCCTGTGCTAAGCCATGCTGTGTGAGAGAGAAGGACGTTTAGGGCACAGCTCCTGCATTCAAGGGTCTTTTGATGTAGTAAGGGACCTCAGATGTGTAAATAAATAACTGAAAGCAAGGTAGAACAGAAGCCTAGCATAGAGTGCCTGCAAGATGCTGCACAATCCCTGAGGAAGCTGTGATTTGCCACTGAGGGATTCAAAAAGACAGGGCAGCTTTGGAGTTTGGTCTTGAAGCTGAGTTGGATTTCACTGTGTGGAAGACAGGAGGGAGGGACAAGTGAGAAGGCAAAGAATGAGGCACTTCTGAGCCCTGGCCGCCTTTTCTGCCCCTCTCCACCTCACATTCGATCCCCTAGCCTTCCTGGGCTACTACTTCTAGGCACAGGCCTGCAGTTTCACACCTTCATGCTGTTGTTCACCTGCAATGCCCCCCCTCTCCCTCACTCCTGCTATTCTGAGACTCCCAGTCCTGTCACTCTTCCAAGAATTCTCCTAGACTGAGCAGGTTGAGTTCAAGGCCTCCTGCCTGTGCTTGGACAGCATTCTGAGTCTGTCTCTATTGTCGCACTCTGTACCCTGCATTGTAATGATCTGTTGGCTATTTGTTTCCTCCACCAGACTGTCAGTTCAGGTGAAGGAGGGGCCAGGAGCCTGGCACACAGCACTGGTGCTCAATAAGCGCTTAACTGAATGGAACACACGCTGGGGCTAGTCTGGGGAGCAGGGATGATAGCCATGGCTCTGTGTACTCCCCTATGCCCTTCTTCTAGGAGCCTACCCTGCCCTCTTGGCTGGGGCAGCAATGCCAGCTGGGCCGTTTAGCGTTCACCAGACACTAGATTCCAAGGATGCAGGTGGCCCAAGCCAGGTCAATCAGAGCCCCTCCCCCAGTGCAGCTGGGAGGAGGTATGCTTTCCCGATTAAGGAGTTAAGCTGACAGTGCCCATATTCCTTGCCATGGAGGGAAAACCTGTCTGCAGGAGAGAATGAAGCCTCACACCACACAAGCAGGAATGGGTGGAAAACAGAAATGGTGTGATGAAAATTACTGATGGTTTTGGAGACCCTGGTTCCAGTCCTTGAGATCCTCATAGCCGGGCTGGTCCAGGCAGATCTTTCTTCATTATGTGTCCTATCCTGGGACCTTTCAATAAATACCTTTGTGGGTATAAGCAAAATTAGGTTGGGTTTCTGTCACAAGAGTATCTCTGTTCAGTGCTGAGGTCCTCAGTAATACGTACAGCTAGAAAGATCAGCTGAGGCCAGATTAAGGAAGATTCAAGTATTACACGAGGGGGTTTAGAGTTTATACTGTAGGTGCAGTAATGGGTAGTAAAAGACTCATGAGAAAACACCAGCAACATGTAAGTTTTGAATTAGAGGGAGAGGCAAGACAGGAAGCCAGTTGGAAATGCAAAACAAAACCACCCCCATATATCACAGAGGTCAAAGAGAGAGGAGACTGAATAGAACCCTGGTTTTGTTATGTAGGGAAGAGCAGCAAGGCTTGTGATAAATGGGGAAGTAAAGGAGAAAGGTGGTCATGTCGAATAAATAGTCATTTCTAAAACACTGCAAATAGCCTCATGTGCAAACATTAGTCACTGATACAAATGGGATCTCAGGGGTTTTATAAACAAGTAAGCCATTGCCAACACTCACATCTGGCAGATGATACATCCATCATGTGTAAATACTTCACGTAGCATCGATTACCCTGATCAATTTTAGGCATCTATCATTTTCCAGGCCTGCAACCCAGCACAGAGAAATTACAAAGGAATAGAATGTTCTGATCATTCTACGGCTACAGCTGGCTCATAGGAAAATAGTGAATAAATCCGTAGCAATACTCAGGTGGTTTTAAGGCATAAAGAAAAAAACTGCTATTTTGTTTTTCCAGATAATTATTTCTTAAACTAGATCAAGAAACCATCATTTTCAAGATTCACTAGGAAAATCATCCTCATCTTGGGAGGGAGAAAGATCAATAATAATATACAAGAAATATAGACAACAAATGCTTAAAACTGGGAGCCGTAGTCATCAAATCTGATACTCCAGTCTTCTTAAAGAAAGTGAGCGGTGCCTGGGTGGCTTGGTCGGCTGAGCGTCCGACTTCAGCTCAGGTCATGATCTCATGGTCTGTGAGTTCAAGCCTCACCTCTGGCTCTGTGCACTGACAGTGAGGAGCCTGTTTGGGATTCTCTCTCTTTATCCCTCTCTGCCCCTCCCGCATTTGTGTGTGTATCCACGCATGTGCTCTTCTCTCTCTCTCTCTCTCAAAATAAATAAATAAAAACTTAAAAAAAAGAGAAAGTAAGACGGGAAAGGTGGAAGGTGATAAGGAGTTTAGGTTTGATCTTGTAGGCAAAGAGTAGTCATAAAAGGTTTTTGAAGCAGGAAAATGACATGGTCAATATGGTTCCAAAAAAGCCTTTTCTATGTGGGCATGGAAGGCAGTAAGTTCCCCGCAAGCAGAAGAAGTCTGCGAACTCATGATAGTCAGTCAAGAGAGATGATGGGGGTTGCAGTGGGATGTGAGTGAGGATCCATCAAGACAGAGGTGGAGGCTAAGGTCCTACAAGGGGGCAGGAAAGAGTGACTGGCATGTACTAAGGAGTTAGGAAGGAGCCCGTGATCACTGAGTCCTTACTGGGTGCCAGGTACTACTCTGGGCACTTTCTGCACATTCTCTCATTTAGTTCTTCAAACAATCCTGCAGCGTAGCTGTTGTTATTTCCAAATTTCCAAATGACAGAAAGAGACTCAGAGAGGCCACACAGGTCTTTTCCACACAAAAGCCTGTGTTATTTTCAACTGGAGATACCACCTCCTGGTGGACAGAATTTATTTCTCTCAAACTCATCAGGTAGGAGCCGACTTTGAGATTTGAAAATCTAGTAACACTCCCAGCTGGTGAGTGCCCAGTTTTGGAAATGAACCCAAGCCTGACCTGTTCCCATTCTCCCTCACCTCCTTGCCCAGTTGATCTGTTAAATGAGTCTTTGTTCTATCACTTTGTGTAGCTCTTATCCTGTTCAGTGTTAAACCACAAAGTCTTATTGGTTGTGTTTTATTTTTATTTTTAATTAAAAATTTTATTTATTTATTTATCCTGAGAGAGACAAAGAAAGCTCAAGCAGGGCAGGGGCAGAGAGAGAGGAAGAGAAGGAGAATCCCAAGCATGCTCCGCAGTCAGTGCGCAGAACCAGATGTGAGGCTCAGACTTATGAAACTGTGAGATCGTGACCTGAGCTGAAATCAAGAGTCGAATGCTTAACCAACTGAGTCACCCAGGCATCCCATTTGTTGTGCTTTAAAAAGAACCCCATGGGGTACCTGGGTGGCTCAATCAGTTAAGCCTCTGACTTTGGCTCAGGTCATTATCTTGTAGTTTGTGAGTTCCAGCCCCACACTGGGCTCTGTGCTGACAGCTCAGAGCCTGGAGCCTGCTTCGGATTCTGTGTCTCCCTCTCTCACTGCTCCTACCCCGCTCTCTCTCTGACTCTCTCTCTCTCAAAAATAAATAAACATTTTTTTATTATAAATAAATAAATAGGAACCTAGGAAGGGCTGGGGGTGGAGATGGTGGGGAAGGGATCGCTCTTCCTCCTGCCAGGAGGAGCCTCAGCGCCTTTGAAACAATTCCCCCAAAGTCTCCTAAAACCCCAAGTCTCTACCTATCGGCCCCAGCCTGCCGAGGTAATTTGCAAAGCCCCAGCCTTGAAGGCTCACAAATCCTCTGTTCATGCTCAGACATATAAATTGCATTAGTGGAGAGGCGAACTATGCGTCTGGTGGTGTGATCTCCAACGAAGAGAAGGCTCTGGAGTTCAAGTGCGCACACGTGAGCACACTTGGGGCCTGGCCCATCTCCAACTGAGCCCAACAGGAAGGCTGGGCCTCTCCAACCCTCTCCACACTGAGATAAAAAAGGAGCCCATTTCCCTCTAGAGCGTCCTAGGTGTGGGGGAGAAGGATTTCCCATACCAGCAGGCACACGCACACACACTCCAGGTCATTGTCACTGGAATTAACAAGTTTGCTCAAGAGGCCTGGCTCAGAGGGTCTGCTGGAGCATATGGGGCAAATATCTTTTCCTGCAGACAGCCCAAAAACTCCTGCTTTTTTTCCTCAGCACTTCCGGCTAGTAGCTTATTAGAATTCCAAAGAACAAAACATTTTTCAATCCATTCACATTCATCTTGAACTCCTGATCTGTTTTAGGTCCTGTGTTGGGTTCTAAAGATCCAGAGATGGATTGAAAATGGTCCCTATCTCAGGTTCTCAGTCTAGAGGGGAAAGCAGACACTGAAAGAAGTCAAGCACTTAACAAAAGGGCTCTGGGAAGGTTTGGAGGCAGACAGAGCTGAGTTCACATCTCAGTTTTCAAGCTTGCCAGTTGTGTGGGCTTTGGCAAGTCATTTGAATAAATGAGCCTCTGTTTTTCATCTGTGAGTTAAAATCTATCTATCTGAGGGGCACCTGGGTGGCTCGGTCAGCTAACCATCCAACTTCGGCTCAGGTCATGATCTTGCAGTTCCTGAGTTCAAGCCCCACATCAGGCTCTGTGCTGACAGTTCAGAGCCTATAATCTGCTTTCACATTCTGTGTCTCCCTCTCTCTCTGTTCCTCCCCCACTTGCTCTCTGTCTCTCTCTCTCAAAAATAAATAAATATTTAAAAAATTAAAAGAAAATCTATCCAGCAGAATTGGTGTATGGAAGAGGAGATTGACATAGTACCCAGGGCAGAATAGGTGTGCCATATATGCTACTGATTACTTAGAGAAGAGAGCAAATATTTTCAACTACAGGAATCAGTGAGAGTTTCATGGAGGAGGTAGCATCTACATAAGGCCCTAAAGGATGGGTAGATTTTGACATAAAACGCCAGAAAAAGTGGTTGTGAGGGGTTAAAGGGAGGGATAAACAGGTGGAATGCAGGCTTTTTAGGGCACTGAAATTCTTCTGTACGATACACTAATAGTGGATACATGTCATTATGCATTTGTCAAAATCCACAGAATGTACAACACAAAAGAGTAAATAAACCCTCAGGTAAACTATGCACCTAATAATAATATATCAATATTGGTTCATCACTTGTTTTTTGATAAAGTTTATTCATTTGTTATTTCTGAGAGAGAGACAGAGACAGAGAGACAGAGAAACAGAGTGTGAGTGGGGGAGGGGCAGAGAGAGAGGGAGACACAGAATCTGAAGCAGGCTCCAGGCTCTAACCTGTCAGCACAGAATCTGACGCAGGGCTCGAACTCATGAACCATGAGATCATGACCTGAACCAAAGTCAGATGCTTAACCAATGGAGCCACCCAGGCACCCCATCAGTTGTTGCTGTTTTTTAAAATTTTTATTTATTTATTTGGAGAGAGAAGAAGAGAGAGAGAATGAATCTCAGGCAGGCTCCATGCTCAGCATAGAGCCCAACGTGAGACTCAATCCCACAACCCAGGGATCATGACCTGAGCCAAAATCAAGAGCCAAACACCTAACCGACTAAGCCACCCAGGCACCCCTGGTTCATCGGTTGTAACAAACATAACACGCTAATACAAGATACAAGCACTGGGGGAGACAGGGGAGAGAGGGAATATATGTAGGAACTCTGTACTTTCTGATTCATTTTTCTGTAAACCTAAAAACCTGTAAACTTAGAAAAAAAACCCAAAAAACAAAAAGACAAGCCAGGAAAGACAGCATTAAACAAAGGACCAAGATAAACAAAGGCCAGGGGGCAGTGACGTGTGGCTGGAACATGGAGAACCCGGTAGAAGAGGTGGTTGAATATCATGTTAAGGTGTCTATGCTTTATCCTGAGACTATGGAGAGATGGCAACTATTCCAAACAAGGTGCTAACATGATCAGTCTGCATTTAAGGACGGTCAGTTAAGATTGCCACTGGACAGACATGAAGCTGTAACAAAGGCCAGGACAAGAAATGATGAAGATTGGAATTAAGCCAGCAGCAGTGGGTGGACTAATTGATTGATTGATTGACTTGACAGGAGAAGGGGAGGAGACTAGGAGAATGCCTGGATTCTGATTTATGCTAGATTGGGGCAGGGCTTTCCCTGCAGAAGTTAGAATGAAGGAGGGGTACATTTGAACACATGATGACCTGGCCAACATATTGTTGAGGAACATCATTTTGGATGTTGTGCAAAACACTTTGGAATTCTCCCTACCTAACCCCTTACAACTGACCAGGGAATCACTACCTACAGACATGGGCTCAGGCTTGCTGATGTGGACACTCAGTCTATTATAAAGGTCTTGCCAATGCTGAGCTGAAGGCTACCTCCCTGTAGCTTCCCCCACCGGGCTCAGCTCTGCCCTTGAAGGACTCACAGACCTGATCTCTCTGCCTCCAGACAGCCCAGTAGAGATCTTCAGACAAGGCACATGTCCCTTGAATCTGGCCTTCTTCAGCTGAACAGCCCCCAAATCTTTCACTTGTTCAAACCAAGTTTCCAGGCTGCCCTTCCACCCCAGACATACTCCAGGACACAAAACCCCAAGAGTGTCCAGTGGGGTCCAGGATGCACGGAACACTCACCTCCCTCCATCTAGACATTGCTCCACCATTAGTGCAGGCTGAGATCCTCTTAGTCCCTGAAGGTGGCCACCTCATGCTTCTTACCCATAACCATCAATTCAATCCCCTGAGCCCTCCTCTCATTTAGCTCTGTTGAGCCAGGGTTCTGTACTTGGGTTTTTAGCTCTAAGAACAGGACTTGAAATTGAACCTGGATAAACCCTACACTGCTGTGGGGCCATCTATAGGAAAAACCAGTTGGAAACTGGAATGCAAAGAGCTCCAGTCAAATCCTTTTGAGAACTCAGAGGCAGGTAAAGGGGAGGTGAGATGGCTCTGGCCCTGCTCTGGCCTCAGCTCCTCGATCTTCCATACGGGCATGAGTAATGCCTGCTGCTCACCAACCCAGAAGAAGGTATCATACCTCATCTCCCAAGAGCAACAGACTCAGAGGTCAACTCATACATCCCTCTCTTGTTGGACAACAGTGTCTCCAATCTATCTGAACAGAAAATTCTGCAGAAGCCATGATGTGGAAGCAAGTGTCTCTAACGGCTCCATGGCCTTCTCATGGCAGAGCACCATGGTGGCTGCTGGGGAACCCTGGCCATGATAAATTATAAACCTGGGTATTCAAGGCCAGGAAGAAGAGCCAGTCAGGGACACAAGCTGGCCACCTCCCACCAGACAAGGGCTCTTAATACCTCAAAGTCATCCCTCATCTCAGCAGCTTGCTCTGTGGGAACCCTGCCATCTCTCCAAGAAATACAACTGTGCTGTTCTCAGCCCTGAAGCCCTATCCAGAGGCTGATTCAAGGTCTAACTTACAAAGCTGGGCCTTTATTTTATTCAACAAATAATTTAAAAAACAGAGGCAGGTGATGTTGCTGACCACAGCAGTGATCTAGAAGACAAACCTCAGGGTTACTTACTTTTAAAATTCAATTCATTTTGGTTCATCAAATACTAATACAGGGTTTAAAATAAAGTGTTCCAGGGTGGCTGGGTGGTTCAGTTGGTTAACCATCAGACTTCAGCTCAGGTCATGATCTCATGATCTCATGGTTCGTGGGTTCAAGCCCCACATCAGGCTCTGCACTGACAGCTCAGAACCTGGAGCCTGCTTTAGATTCTGTGTCTCCCTCTCTCTCTGCCCCTGACCCACTTGTGTGCTCTCTCTCTCTCAAAAATAAATAAACATTTAACTAATTAATTAATTAATTAATTAAAATAAAAGTGATCCAGAGTGACATCAGCAAAATGGTACAGTAAGGCTCTCCAAAAACCCTCTCCATACAAGCAATGAAAATACTGGCAAAAGTTGCCAGAATCAATTTTTTTTCTGTACTTTGGAAATTAGCCAAAGGCTTGCCACAATTCAGGAAGCATTTATTCACGAAAGCATATATCCATTCAAAGACTTGTACCTGAGTGCTCATAGTATTCTTCATAATACCACAAATGTGGAAACAAACCAAATGTCTATCAGCTGAGGAAAGGATGAATAAAATGTTCTAAATTCATACAACAGAATATTATTTGGCCTTAAAGAGAAATGATACGTGCCACAAGTGGATGAAGTTGAAAACATGTTAAGTGGAAGAAGCCAGTCACAAAGGCCACATGGAATATGATTCCATTTCTATGAAATATCCAGAATAGGCAAGTTCATAGGGACAAAAAGTGGATTTGTGGTTGCTACGGGCTGAGGAGTGTGGGAAATGGGGGGTGATGCAAATGGGTATGGAGTTTCTTTTCAGGGTGATAAAGATGTGCTAAAAATAGATCACAGTGATAGTTTCACAACCTTTTGAATTTAATAAAAACCACTGACTTGTATAAAGGGTGAATTTTATGGTATACCAATAATATCTCCATCTTTAAAAATACCCTGTAAACTAGAAATACAAACAAACAAGAAAAATAAATCAACAATAGTAGAAAACATAAACTATATACATTACTCTCCTGTTTAAAATTCTTCAGTAGGGACACCTGGATGGCTAAGTTGGTAGAGTGTACAACTCCTGAACTTGAGATCATGAGTTTGAGCCCCAAGTTGGGCCTACAGATGACTCAAAACTCTTCAATAATTCCCAACTGCTCTTACATTGAACCAGACCCTGATGACCCTCAGCCTACATCAGTCTCCCTGTTATGCTCTGAAGCCACCTCTGTTCTGTTCTGGTACTTGTGCCCTCTACCCAGAGCACCCTTCCCTCAGGGATGCTCATTTCTCAGTCATCAGGACTCAGCTCACAATCCCCTCAGCCTAGAGACCTTCCCTCCCTCATCACTGTCTCACCAGCCTATTTACTTACTCCAGAGCACTCGGCTCAATCCATACCCACTGCTTATGCCTTGCTTCCTTGTTTGTGATCTTTCTACCCACCCTAGAAGAATTCCTTCATGAGGACAGGAACTTTGCCTGCCTCATTCACTGTACCACAGGGTGGACATTCACTACATGCTTTTTATAATACATAAGTGACATAGCCTCTCAAAGCTCATTGTCATTTGGAAATAAATATTTTCTAATATTTTCTTTTATTCTTTGCCATAGGTTTCTTTATGAGAGAGAAACTTAGTCTGACTGGTCCCCTGATTAGGATTTTTTTTCTTTGAAGTATAATTAACATACAGTGTTAATTTCAGGTGTACAATATAATGATTCAACAATTCTGTACATTACTCACAGTGTTCATCAAGATAAGTGTACCCTTGATCCCCTTTATCTATCTTTTTGAATCACGTGAAAGATTTATGATGATGTTGGGGGTTGGGGTTTGGTACCCATCTAATAATGGGATATTCTGATTCTCTATTGGAATGGCTCAGGCCCAGACGAAATACTGCTGTCCTACTGGCCATAATATTAGTAGCTTGAGAGCCACCAGAAGGGACTGCTGCCTGACAGGGCCCTTACCTTTCTGGAGGAATGACTTATTTTTCATAAGTGTGGCACAAATTGAAGTACGTGGGCCTGGTACCCTTCCCACATTGTTGGACCACCCGAGTTAGGCACAAGCCATGCTTTGCCTTGCAAGCTGTTGATGCCGAACATGGGCTGGGAGGAAGAGCTCCTCCTGGGTGTTGGTCAGGGGAATTCTCTCAGATATTCTCCAGTTTTTACTAGCTGGTATCGGCCCCTTCCTCAACCTATAATGCCATGAAATTTCTCACGCAAATGTCTCTATTTCTCAAGCAGGTAGAAGATACCCACTTAGATTGTTTTCATATTTTTTCCACTAATACCAAAAATACTTCTTTCTATATACATCCTGAGGCACACATTTTTGCATTGTTTGTTTACTCAGATACAGTTTTTAAAATACTGAGAGAGTATTCATACTTTACAATTTAATATTATGCGGTTGCCCTCCCAGAAGGTTGAACCAATTCATGCTCCTTCTAATAGTATATAAAGTCTTGTTTTTGAAGGCATTTCTCAAGAATTATTTCCAATTCCTACCTCCCCATATCTCACTTTTTACAGAGATTGAAAGTAAACTCCCTCTCTCATTAGGGAAATTTAATGGAGAAGGATCTGTCCTGGAGAGTAGCACAGTGGGTGAGGCTAAGGGTTCTTCCCTCCCAGGCACAACCTGGGGTATACGGAACTGTATCTCAGAGGTCCTCCCCAGGGGTAGGAGTATCCTGAGTCACGGCTACTCCAAGTGCCCACGAGAGCCGGGAGGAGTTACCAATATCATGAGGTAACCTTTGTGCGATCCCCTTAAACATTCCAGACACCTCCATAGCGCCGCCTGCGGAGGAATCATGCCAGGCTTTTCCTCCAACTGTTCTCTCGGTGTCCTTCCCCACCTCCCCCTGCCCCCAGCTCTGCTGGTTAAAATTGGGCTCATCCTTAATCAAAGAAAGGCAGACTCAAGCAACAAGAGAGTATGGCTCTCCCCCATCAAAATGGCCAAGATTTAAAAAAGAAAACCGTGTTGGCAAAAGTATGATGAGATAGGAGAGCTGCTCTGGTGCCGGCGGGAGTGTGAGGAGTCAATAGGTGTCCAAAGCCACAGCAATGTTCACACTCTTTCCCCAGAAATTATACTCAGAATATGCCCTCAGGGAAGACATAGATGCCATTTTAGGTAAACAGGCTCACCCTAGCAGGATTCATAGTAGCAAGAAATTTGCAAACTACCAAGACAACCAATGATAGTGAAGTGGTTACACAAATCTGAAGAACAGAATACTGAACAGCCATTCAATATTATGCTTTTGAAGAATATTTAATGATATGGGAAAGAACTCTTAACATATGAAATGAAAAAAAGAGAGTGCTGCCAAATTGTATCTACACAACGATTTCAATGTTGTTAAACTTAGGTAAGAAGCTGGGAAGGTTACTCACTAAAATGTCCACAGTGGTTTCTCTGGATTAAGTGTGACTGTAATTATCTTCCTTACCTTTTTATGTATTTATGAAATTTTCTTTTAGGAGCATATATTATTTTTAAATTGGAAAAAAATATTAAAAATAAAAAGTCGTATCGTGGTCTTAGGCTCAGCTTAAATTATACTTCTTTCCTGGAAACACTCCCAATGGATGTGACAAGTGTTTCAAAGATGTGGCCATTAACATGACAAGTTCCTGTAACTGTCAGATATGGTCACTGAACCTTGGCCCTTGAGTTTCTTTTGCAGACTCATCTCAGTCTGTCTTGCTTTAGTTACTTAATAAAGTGCTCACCTGCTGCCCTCTCCCCAGTTGTCTTCCAGATGGGGAACAGAGGGACAGGGACAGTCTCTCTTTCGGTCCTGTTTTTCTAGGGCCAGGTACAGCGAATGTTTATTGTATTTGCTGAATGTGATCAATCAGAATGCCCATAAAGTAAGAAATTCTAATTGAATTCAGAAGATCAAAGCCAATGAAGTTCATATTTAAGACAAACAGATGCCAAGATTAGGATAAGACCTCTGCTTCTCACCATGGCCTACAACAGAGGGCTCGGTCAGCCTCTGGGCATCTGCACCAGCAGCGAGCCAGCCCTTGCTCACCACTCCTTGCACACTCTTGCTGTCTTCCTCAGTCTCCGGGCTGTGCCCTCCCCCTTCCAACTTCAAGGCCTTCAGACCTATTCCCTTTACATGAAAGTTTTGTCCCCTTCTAGCTGGCCACCTCCTTGTTATCTGGCAAGTTTCTAGTCTATAATAGGCTGGTTTGGCCCCTCCCAATAGCACTTTATTCTTTTCCTTCTTGCCCTTTTCCACAATTGTCATTCCTTATTTGTGTGAGCATTTGCTTCATGTTCATCTTCCTGCTACCCTGGCATTTCCAGAAAGCCAGGTCTGTCTTGATTATGGCTGGTTCCAGTATCTGGCACAGAGCTTGGCACAATCATAGCCTGAAATAGACAACATGGGATGGGCCTGGCACTTAGTAGGCATATTTCCTATTTCCCTCCTTTTTCAGATTCCAGAACTTATCCAGTTCCGTGCATTTAAGCTCCTGATGTAGCATCAGCATCAGAGCCAGCAACAGTGCAGAGAAGCAAGAGGCACAAAGGGCACACAGTTTGTTGGTGGGACGGTGGGCTCCAGAGCCCAGGCTCCTGATTCCTGGCACAGAGCTCCAAAGAGCTAACACATGGGGTTACAAGCAACTCCAGGCTGGGATCTATTTTCCCATCACCCAAATCCCTTCCAAGAACGTGTCTTGATATGGTAGAAGGAAGCAAATAAAGTCATTCACACCACCATGTATCATCAAAGCAGGGAAACCAGAGCTGCTGTCTGTTTGGATCTAGCTCAGTGCAACAACAGTAATCCCTTGTATCTTTACCCTACATTATCATTTCCAAAGCACATTCACATTCACTTTTGTTCTCTTTTTTTAGCCTCACAGAAATCCTGTGAAGATAGGAAAGCAGCTGATCAATCCATTTAATACATGAGAAACAAGAGGCCCAGAGAGGTGTGTCAGTTTGCCTAAGGCCACACAGCTGGTCAGTGGAAGAGCCAAAGCTGGAAGCCAGGCCTCCAGATTCCTAGTCCAGAGCTCTTTCAGCATTTCTAATATTCAACCATGACACTTAAATCTTTGTTTGCTTTGTATAGCACTTTTTAAATCAATGGCATTTCAGCATTGTTGGGGATTTGTTAAATGACTGAGGAAGGAGCTGATGGGGTGATGGGTGTGGCCCCCACAACTGGCTATTACCAGACCCCAGTTTCCATCACCCCAATCATGTGGTCTGGATCTCTGGTTCAACATTCCTTTCCTAGTCCCTCTGCTCTGATTAAGAGCAAAACAAATCCTGTATTCTGCCTCCGTGCACAGCCCCAGCAAAGAAGGAAAGACAGGGATGGGAAAGTCCAAGGAGGTTTTTTTTTTTTTTTAAGTTTATTTATTTATTTTTGAGAGAGGCGGGGAGAAAGAGAGTGCACGTGTGTGCACGAGTCAGGAAGGGCAAAGAGAGCATCCCAAGCAGGCTCTGGCGGGGTCAGCACAGAGCCCTACAACACAGGGCTTGGTCTCAGGAACCATGAGATCGTGACCAGAGCTGAAATCAAGAGTTGGATGCTTAACCCACTGAGCCACCCAGGCGCCCCACAGGGAGTATTTTTTATGGAATCAGGACCAAGGATTATGCGTATCAGAGAGGAAAGCACAAACCCTTTGTAGTTGAGAAGAATTTGAGCTGTGAAACAGAGAGAGAAAGGGGGTGGGGGTGGGGATTCAGAACTCTAAGAGCCCGATACAGACAGAGTTTATTAAGAACAAAGAATGATATATTGAGAAAAGCCCAGTGTGGACATTAAGTTCTGACTCTAGTTAGGTTTTCATGCTGTAACCTTTGAGAAGTCATTAGACTTCTCTGGGCTTTAATTTTTCTCATTTGTAATATTGCATGGGGAGTGGGGACAGTCAAGATGTCGAGCTTCCAGTCTTTCCAATTTGTCCTGACTGTCCCCCAAACTCTCACCATGACAGTTCTCACAAATACCTTACATGAATGAATGATCACTTAGCAAAACACCCACAGAAAGTAAGTTCTCATTATCTGGAACACCTTAGAACACAGTGCTTAAGAGCACAGGCTCAGAAGCCAGACAGACTCCCTGGGTTCAAACCTAAGTTTCTGCTTATTAGCTGTGTGACCTTGGATAAGTTACTATACTCCTCTGTGTTTCAGTTTTCCCATATTTAAAGCAAAAATATTTGTACCATTGTATAAGGTTGTTATGTGGAACAAAGGAGTTACTACAAGTAAAGCACTTAGACTAGGGCCTAAAACACAGAAAACATTCATTAAGGGTGACTCTTACCATTAGCCAGCAAAACCTGGTAATTCCACTTAAGTAAGATGTACTGATAACTGAAGCTTTCTCTGGGCCAAAATGTTAAAAACTATAATTATTTTGGATATAAATTAAGAACTACAATAATTTTGAATGTAAGTCTTTCTAACATACACTATAAAATATCTTGCTTTCTTGAACAGTATCTGTTAACTATGTTTCATCTCTTCTCTTGACTCAGGCTCAACAAGAATAGATCATCTGTGGACTAGGTCACTTCTAGAAACCTTTCCAGTCTAAGTTTGAAGATCTCCCATGTAAGATACCCGAAGAGAGCTCACCTCCATCCTGGGATAACTTGTGACATGCCCTGTCCCAGCCCAGGCCCCTAAGATTAGATGGTGCTCTGCAGTCCCCCTGGAGGACCACATGCCCAGGAACCCAGTGCCCATGCCTGTCCCCTTCTAGTTGTGGCGCTGCCAGACTCTCTAGGGTCTTCTTTGGCCCAGCCCCAGGGCTGATAGCAAAGTTATGATCCCAGACTCCTGTGCTTTCTCAACGTGTTGAAACCCAAGCCCATTTTGCAAGAAATTTGGCCCCAGTGGTGCCAAGGATGGCAGCCTGCCCACTGCCCCACTGTGTGCCAGGCTTGGCTTGCAGGTTGGAGCTTGCTTCCTTTCTACCTAGTGCTTGTGTCAGACCAGGCAGGGACCAGGAGGCCTCCCGGCTTCCATTGTGGCCTTGGAGAAAGTTTCTGGCAAGCCCATGCCAGCACCCTTAGCCCCTTGAGGAGAGGCCTGACTGCTGACTGGAAGCCAGTGATAGTGTGGTCCCTATCACTGGCAAAAAACCCTTCAACACCCCCAAAAGGGAGAGTCTCTAATTTTTCTCAAATTGGGGAAACTTTGCCTCTTGAAACCTTACCAGAAGCAAGGTTAGTCTTGAACTCTTGAATTGATGAAGGAAATCTCTCTACAGGTCCACAGAAAATGAAAGGGATGTCCCTGCTCAGGCTTTTGGGTCAGTCAGACAAACATAGTCAAGTTATCTAACCTCTCTTGCATGATTTGTTTTGTTTTGCTTTTTAAATGCTCAGCATGGTATCTGGTATATAGCAGGGGCTTAATAAATATTAGTTGATTCTTCCTGCTTCCTGAGCCTTTCCCACCCTATATGCCCAACATACACACACACATACACACACACGCATGCACTCATGCAAGCATGGATGCTCGTGTCTTTCCCGACCAAGGTTCTGAAGCCTAGATTAGGAAGGATTTAGAAGTAGATAAAGGGATCAATCCGCTCCCCATCATTGCCTCCATTCCAAGTGGGACTCCCAACCTCTACCTCACTACCAAGACGATCTAGGAGCCAGCTCCCTCCTCCACCCCATATAATAGCAATTACTCCAAACAATTATTAAGCACTTCCTCTGTACCAGGTGCTGTGCTAAACACCTTTCATGCATTGTTCTACCAGCACAGAAGCCAGGTCACGCCATCCTCAGGGGTCCAGGTCAGGCAGACCAAACTGGGTCTCCACAGCCCCCAAACCCAATTCCTTTAGACAAGACCAGCGCCAAAGATCCCCAGGCCTCTCTTCCTGAGGCTGGAAATTCCTGAGAGGATGCCTTTACATTCACAACTCTCCCACACTCCACCTTTCTTTAATCTTCAGATTATCATTTAGATTTTTTTCCTGAGCTCATATAACAGTGATTTTTTTTAAATTACATGACATTTACCAAAGTCATTCTTTTGTTGCCTTTTTGCTGGTTTATCAACTTTGCTTTGCAGTTGAGTTTTACTGATTTTGACAAATTGGAACTACAATAATAGCTTTCTAGTCCTTTCATAAATAAGAGACCCTCAACTAGGAAACTTGAAAGGAAAGGAAATTATCCATTTAAATAGACCAGTTGTTTCGCCCATCAGCTCCCTTTCCCCTTCCTTTTTGTCTCTCTATACATATTAACATAATTTCATAAGACGTCTCCAAGCAGCGTTTCCATTGTAATTAACAGCTTTTCACTCAAAGTGACACATCTGAGAAGTGAACTAACACAAAGAAGGATATATTTAAGAAATTGAGAGCTCAGTTAACTTTGCTACTGATTGCTGTGGAAATGAATAGCTCTTCTTCAGAAAAACAGGGACTCTCAAAGATTAAAGTCTACCTCACTTATGGGGAAAACTACAAGAAACAGAACAAAATGTTACCAGTGGTTGCCTCTGGGTGATGGTATGAGGGATAAATACATCCTTGTTTCTTCTTTTTCTTTTTCTTTTTTTTTTAAATGTTTACATATTTATTTGAGAGAGAGAGAGAGAGAGAGAGAGAGAGAACAACACACAGCAGGGGAGGGGTAGAGAGGGAGGGAGAGAAAGATCCCAAGCAGACGCTGCACCTTCAGGGCAGAGTCCAATGTGGAGCTCCATCTCATGGTTCACGAGATCATGACCTGAGCTGAAATCAAGAATTGGACGCTTAAGAAACTGAGCCACCCAGGTGCCCCCATACTTCCTTGCATCTAATGTTTTTCTGAGCTTTCTAATTTTTTTTAAAGCATGATTCATTTTAGTAACAAAAAGAAGAAAAAACACACTCGGGGCAAGGGCTGCTGAGGTGCAGGCATATCTAACAAGTCATTCCCTGGCTCTCCTTTGCTATCTTTTCCTGGAGGAAACGTCAGGGTGGAGCAGGGAGGGAGGAGAAGAAGGCCTTGTCCCTAGTGAGCAGATGGAAATTCAGAGGTTGTACAACTTGGCCACAGTGACAAAGTCATTGACAAAATTAGAAGAGCTCTCTGTCTCTAGGCTATGGGGGCAGAAGGAAAGGAGAGTTGTTCAGTACGCACAGAGTTTCAATTTTACTGTTTGTTTGTTTGTTTGTTTGTTTGTTTGTTTGTTTGTTTTGAGAGAGAGCGAGCTCGCAAGCAGGGGAGGGACAAAGAGAGAGAGGGAGACACTGAATCTGAAGCTGACTCCAGGCTCTGTCAGCACAGAGCCCGATACGGAGCTCGAGCTCATGAACCATGAGATCATGACCCGAGCCAAAGCTGAAGGCTTAAGCGACTGAGCCACCCAGGTACCCCCAGAGTTCCAGTTTTACAAGATGAAAAAGTTCTGGTGATCTGTTTCGCAACAATGTGAATATAGTCAACACTATTGAACTGTACACTTAAAAGCAATTTTGATGGTAAATTTTATGTTCTGTTTTCTACCACAATTAAAAAAGAAAAGACTAGGTTGATGGTGTGAGTAGGCTACTGTCTGCTATTTCCACAGACTTGAAGAGGAAGTATTATGTTACTATAATAACCTTGGCAGTGCTCCGACTTGGGTCCATAATCACCCTCCCATGGATCACATTGGTTCCTTTGTGTAACACACGTGTCACACCCATGGCAAGAGCCAGGCAGAAGTGCACCAGACACAGAGGGACGGGAGCCCAGGAGCAAAGAGGGTGTTGGCACCAAGCCCGTTGACTCTTAGCTGAGAGCCCTGGGGAAAGACTGTATGGGCCTTAGAATCCCACTGGTCTGAGTCTCTTAAGAGAGCAGAGGTAGGTTCTGCCCCTGGAGGAAGAAGGTTGGGGCAGGAAGCTGGGAAGAGAGTTACAGTGAGGTCCCTGCAGAGTTGCAGAGGGTTTGCAAACCCTCTACAAGGATTGGTTTCCAAAGCAGAAACCTGGAAAGATCAGCCTCTTCCACTGCTGAGCTGCCTTTTAACTCACTGATGTGCCTAGGTACATCCCTCAGCTTGCCTTCTTAATAGTCTCCCTGACTCCTCCAGCTTCTTCTCTAACACCTACCTTGGGTTCCCCTTCTTGTGTCCTCCTATCATAATACCTGCTTGCTGTCTCTGCTTGTGCATTCTTCCATTTGTTCTTCCATTTATTCTTCTGTTCACCTATTGTTTCAATGTATTACAGAGGTGAAGAGCCATACTGCCTGGGTTCAAATCCCAGCTTTGCCCCTTATTTGCTGTGTGATTATGGGTATTTACTTAGCTTCTCTGTGCCTCCATTTCTGCATTGTTAAGATGGACATAAAAATGGTGCCTACCTCAGAGGGTTATTCAAACATTAAATCCATGACAAGTGCTGAGAACCATGCCTGGCATATAGTTAGTCAGCACTCAATGTATGTTAGCCATGATCATTCATTCACTCATTCATTCAGCATTCAGAGTATGGACTACACATGAGGTGCAAACGAAGCTATATTGTGGGCCATGGGAAAAAGAATCTATATGTTGCCCATGCCCCTGAGTTGCTCCCAGTCTGGAGGGGGAAATAGGCTTATAAGCAACTAAATATAAACCAAAATCATAAATAAAATGCTATGGGGCAAGAGGACAGAAAGGAAGGAGGAACTGATTTAGGGGGAAAATCTTCCAAAAATGTGGCATTTGAATTGGACCTGTAAGACAGTGTAGGATTCAAAAGCTGGGACTGGAGGGAGTCTCTTTCTGGTGGAGCTTGAACCTAGAAATGTGTTTAGTACTTAGAAAATGATGAGAAGTACTGGTGTCTCTGGGGTAGGGCTGTCAGAGAAAATACAGGAAGCCTAGTTAAATTTGAATTTCAAATAAACAATATATCTGAATTTTTAGTACATGTCCCAAATATACTAAAAATTTATTTGTTACCTGAAATTCAAATATAACTGGGGGTCCTATGTTTTTATTTGCTCAACCTGGCATCCCTACCCTGAGGTAGAAATAAACCTTTTATGGAGCCTATGCCCTGGGCCTGAGCTCTGTGTCACCATCCCATCCCCCACCCTGTCACTCCTGTGCGGTCTGCCACCTTCATGACTCATTTGGCATTGTTGATTCCGGGCTTTAGAGGGACCCTGATGAACTGTCAGCAAGTCATTCGGTGCCACTTTGTTATTAACAATCACCCTCCCCATCCCCCAGACAGAGATGAACGGAAAAATCCCACATTTGTTCATTTTGTTGAAGGTCACTGTGTCTGCTGTTTTTATGTTATCTTCTTTATTTTTCTGAGATCCCATCTCTTTTTTTTTTCCTTTGAGATTCATTAACACCATGATGGGAAGGAATTCATTCCCTTCATAGTTGTATAAAGGGAGAGAAGGAGAGACAGAAATTAAAAAAAAAAAATAATAATGCCAGCATAATAAAGTATCTGAAGACTGTAGTACTGGCTGTGAAATGCACCTGTGGGGCCTACGTCTTCATAGCGGACCCAGAGTGTTACAGGCTGGTGGTATTTTGTGCCAACTCTTTGATAGTCTCTGTAGCTTCTGCCCAAGGTGGGGCTTTAAAGATTCAGGTGAGGGGCGCCTGGGTGGCTCAGTCAATTAAGCGTCCAACTCTTGATTTCAGCTCAGGTCATGATCTCATGGTTGTGGGATCACGACCATGATTGGGCTCTGTGCTGAGCACGGACCTTGCTTGAGATTTTCTCTCTCTCCCTCTGCCCCTCCCCACTGTTTGCACTCTCTTTCTCTCTATAGTTAAAAATTAAAACAACAACAAAAAAAGCTTCAGTTGAGCAGCAGTGAAGTGGATGGTCACTTGCAGAACAGGAACCTGATCAGCAGCCAGGTCAGAGGCTGGGGAAATCAAAGGCGGCCCTTGGGCCCCTCCTCTCATCCATAAAACATGCCTCACAAAGTCATTTCACGCCCCAGCATCTGCCTGCTGTTCCAGAAAGGTACACCTATTCATCTGTCTCAAAAATGTTTATGGAGAGAAATTATCAGCAGGAGAAAACAAATTCTCTGGTGAGATATCGCCCTTTGTGAGATAACGATTTCTGAGGAAACACTGACAATGGGGATGGTGTCCAGCTTGAATGTGGTATGCCTGAGAGGGCTGGGAGGAACCCAGCCTTACAAAACCTCTGGAGCAGGGAAATTCTGCCACCTTCGTGCCTGCCTGTGTGACTTGGCTGTAAGATATGGCTACGATGAAGTTTCAGAGATTAAAGGGAAGTAGGAGGAGGCATCCTTTTCTTGTTGATGCACTCACAGCTCACTCAGGCTTCCAGACCAGGGGACATGAAATAAAATGTAACAACTGAAAGAAATGATCCCCCCCCCCACCCACCGACTCTGTCTCAGCTGCCTCAGGTAGGGGGGTTTTATTCATCAGGTGTCATATACACAGGACTGAAGATATACAAGCTTTTCAAGAGCCTAGAAAAATATTTGCACACCACATACATTCTTGTTGACTCCAAGATGCAAAATGAAAATCCAAAATCAAAAATTAACTAAATGTCTGGGCACCTGAGTGGCTCAGTTGGTTAAGTGTCAACTCTTGATTTTGGCTCAGGTCATGATCTCAGGTTTGTGAGGTTGAGCCCCACATAGGGCTCTGTGCTGACAACACAGAGCCTACTTGGGATTCTCTCTCTCTCTCCCTCTCTGCCCCTCCCTCAATCATGCTCACGCATGTGCACACACGCTCTCTCTCTCTCTCTCTCTCTCAAAAGAAACTTAAAAAATAAAACCTAAATGTCCACAAAATACATGTCAACTCCCTAACTTGCTCAATTTGGTAGGCATAAAAAGCTTATTATATCTAAAAACAATTAGTGGGTTCTTTCACTTCAAGGAATTCCTAACTATGCACTATGATTTCAAGAAATCATAGCCACTGGAAATTAAATTAGCAAAATAATCCTGAAAGCAAAATTATAAAAGCACCTTCAAGATTATTTTAAAGCACAAATAACTGCATTTACTATGGGATGTGGGGACACTTTGATGTGTGCTGTGACATGGGGTGGTGCATCTAAAAGTTAGACTGCTTAACTTCTCTAAAGGTCTTTGAATAGCCCTGATTCCATGGGTCAGGGCCCATCAACAGTTTTAAAGAGAGCAGGTGTACACACACAGGGGTAATGAAGATATGTCTTTATGTCCAACTGAACTGCTTTATTCACATAACCCCAGAGACCAGTCAAGCAAGAAGGATCCCTGGCCACCATGGGGGCCCAGGGCAAAGATAGGACTGGTCTCTGAGTCTCCAGACACCAATCCTCTTTGTATAAGATCAGACACCTGAGGCTCAGAGAGGAGAAAGTCATTGCTTAAGTCATACGGCACAAGCATTTATGAGGGCTGAGGACCTATAAGCTTGGAGATGAAACTCTAAGTCTCCTGCTTTCCAGTCTTTGCCCTTACCACTATACCACGTTTGGACTTCCTGCTTCCTTTGCCAAGGCATTGAGGCACCCCTTTGTCCTTAAGAAAATATCTAGATCTCTTAAAGTTCACTCACTTTGATTTTGGAGGGTTCTGATCATCCTTAGATGCCTATTGATGTCCACCATCCATCTGTTCATCCTTTGGCTTTCCTAACCTTGGTCCAGGTACCCTGCTTTCCAGGCTTTCTGCTAGGAGGCCCACCTCATCCTGTGGAAGTTTCTTAGACCAAGATCTTTCCAATTCGGCTCAGCTAGCTGACTGGTTGGCTCATCCAGCTGCCATATCTATACCTTACACCTGGGCCATACCCTCTGCCGCCCCCCTGTGGCCACTAGGATAGGGATTGCTTGGGACTCCATGTCCACCTCTTTTTGCCAAGCATATTTGGAAAGGCTTCCTTATTCCTGGATGGCTAGTACCTGGACAGCATTCCTCTCCTCCACTCCTACCCCTCCAGTTAATTGCCCATGGCAACTTCAGCCTCTCCACTGAGCTTATCAATCTGCCAACTCCCAAGTATCAACTAGGCACCATCAATGGTGATAAACCTGGGGATGGGCGATGCAGAGAGGAAGTAAGATGTAGTCCATAGCCTTGAGGAGTTAGTTTACATTTAATAAGAGAAGTCAAAACACACAAAAATTAAAAATAATTTTATGTTCAACTGTTCTGTGCCAAGAACTTCAAGAATTTACAATTGGGGTGAACTGGGCAGGGAGGCCCCCGGAGAGAGCAGATTTGAACTGGTATTTGGAAGACAGGAAGTATCTTAAAAATAGAAGAGTATAGAAAAAACATTCCTATGTGTTTCCTTTACTCTCACAATGCTACCACACTACTGCTGATACCAGGTGTGTGGGTTTTCCATATATCAAGCAATTGTACAACATCAGCTGAGTATCCCCCAATTTAACTCAATTCTCACACTATCTACCTGGAGATAGCGTCAGATCTCATAGGTTAAGTGCTCCATCCCACTAGACTGCCCACCCCTGACCCACTTTGGATGCCAACTGCAATTGCAAGTCCAAGTTACCTGTGTTTCTGACCAGCCAGTTGTAACTGGGAGGTTCCCACAACCCCCTCCTCGGGTTTGATTAATTTGCTAAAGCATCTCACAGAACTCAGGAAAAGTTAACTCACTAGATCACAGGTTCATTACAAAAGGCTACAATTCAGGAACAGCTAAATAAAAGATGGTGGTTAGGGCAAGTTATGTGAGAAGGGGTGAGAAGCTTTCGTGCCTCTCTCCCTACATCTCTGTGTTGTCCAACCTGGAAGCTCTCTGAACTCCATCTTTTTGGGCTTTTGCCGAGGCTTCATTACTTAGGCACGATTGATCAAATCATTGGTTATTGGTGATTAATTCAGCTCCTTCCTGGAGAGGAGGGTGGATCCTGACAGTTTCAAGGCTCTAATCACTAGGTTGGTTCCCCTGGCAACCAGCCCCCATTTTTAGGGGCTTTCCAAAAGTCACTTCATTAACATAAACAGGTGTGGTTGAAAAGCACTATGAAAAACACTATGAATAACAAAAGACAACACTTCACTTTTATGCTGTTAACACATAATAAATTCCAAGGGTCTTGGGAACTCTGTGCTAGGAACAGGATACAGACCAAATATATATTTATTATAAATCACAATACCACAAGAAGAAAAGGAAGAGGAGTATTCTGAAAGGAAGCAAAGGCCATGAGAAGTAACAACTAATATAAAAGCTACAGCTAAAATAACATTTCCCAGATAAAATGGAGATGATCTCCCTTCTTACATGGTCTCTGGGTGCTCATACCACTTTGTTACTCCTCTTTATATAGCACATACCACACTCTGACTGTGTAATGTTTACATGTATCCCTCCCACTATTCATTAGGACCCTTTTGGTCATAACAGAAATCCAACTTAAATTAGCTTAGGCAAAAAAAGAAATTTATGGATTGCAATAACTGAGAATGACATGGATAGTACTGGCAAAGGTCATATGACCAAATCCAGTGCTGACACAATCTTATCAGCTTGCTCTCTCTCTCTCTCTCTCTCTCTCTCTCTCTGTCTCCTTCTTGATCTCCAGCTCTGTTTTTCACTCTGTCATCTTTTGAGGGCCCCATTCTCTCCTGCCACATCTGAGCTCCCTCCAAAAGACAGGAAAGATGGCTTCCACAGAAAGCAGTTTCATATGCTTCCAGCTGTAATCGCAGAAAACAGAGAAAGTTTTTCTCACTAGCTCCATCAGCAGAGTCCCAGGGAAAGACATTTATTGACCCAGCATTCCTTCTATGCTCTTCCCTATACCACGGTGTCTAGATGCTTGGGAAGGACATGTCCCAGAGTCCCTATCTACATACCCTAGAGTAGAACATATGAGTGAGAAACACTTGCCAAGATGTGGAAGGCAGAATAAGGCAGAAGCCAGATTTTTGTTCTTCTGGCAACGTCAAACTTGAGGCTTAAGGAGACATGACATTTTGCAGTGGCCTTTAAGTATATTCCTGAAAAACTTGGGCCTCAAGATTGAAGGCAGCTGTGATCATCTCTCTTGGTTTCCCAAGTTCCTTCCAATTCCTATCTAGGAGAGCTAGTGACAAAACTGGTGGCCTTCCTTGACCTTTGTGCAGACTTTTCAATGATTTTGTAAGTACTTAATTCCCTTTATTAAATATCTTCCTACTTTATTTTTTTAATGTTTATTTTTGAGAGAGAGCAAAAGACAGAGTGTAAGAGATGGAAGGGCAGAGAGGGAGAGAGGGAGACACAGAATCTGAAGCAGGCTCCAGGCTCTGTGCTGTCAGCACAGAGCCTGATGTGGGACTTGAACTCATGAGCTGTGAGATCATGACCTGAGCCAAAGTCAGGTGCTCAACCGACTGAGCCACCCAGGAGCCCCAATACTGTCCTACTTTAAATTCCAGCAGCTCCTGTTTGTGACCATACTCTAACCAATACATGTATATATACCCAACAGTGGAGAGGGAAGGGTCATCACTCTAATGAGGGAAGAGAAAAGATGTGCTAGCAGCCAAATCAAGAGCAATCACATTTCCCCATGGGAAACACGGGGAGGTAAGTTCAGGTAGGGTGGGATGACGTCCAACAATGGAAGGTGTTGACTACCAGACATTCAGACTTGATGTACTGAGGAAGAAGGAAGTCAGGTGAATATGATAGCAAAGGACACATTTTAGGGCAACTAATGGTAGTACATGTGGGACGGATTGGGGCATGGGTGACAGAAAGGAGGCAGTAAGGACGGAAGTGCCCTAGAATGGGAAAAAATGTGGAAGCATAGAAAAAGGTGCAGCTGGGAGATGTGTTAGAAGAAGAAATAGGATATTTTGAGTTGTACTTAAGGTATTTTGGTAGGTTGTGTCTAAGGTCAATCAGCTAGAGATCAGAGCCAGGACTTGAACTTGCTTCTGTTGCTCTTCAAAACCTGCCTTGATTCCTCAAACCTATGCTGCTTTTCTTCCTACCACTAGTCTTTTTAACTGTATCCTCACCTGGCAAGAGACTGTGGAGGACAAACCAAAAGGGCATATCTTTTGTCCCTCAGACATGAAGCCCTGAGAAGAATACGTCATGAGGAAACAATCCAACAAATCCAAATTGAGGGATATTCTGTAAAACAACAGGCCTGGTCTCTTAAAAAATGTCAGGGTTACAAAAGACAAAAAACAAAAACTGGAATACCATTCTAGATGAAAAGGCACTAAGGAGATGTGACAAGTAAATGCAGCGAGTGATCCTAGATTAAATGCTGAATCAAAAAAAAAAAAGCTATAATGGACATTTTACAAACAATTGGTAAAGTAATTACCAGTTATTACTGGTAATTATGTATATTATGTATATTATGTCTCTCTCAATGGGATGGAGACCCCTAAAATGTGGGGTGACAATCAGGTAGAAGCTGGAGGAAGGTTGGGGTCAGTGCCAGGGCAGGGGCAGAGGTGCCTGGCTAGCTCAGTTGGTAGAGCATGAGACTCTTAAACTCAGGGTCAAGAATTCAAGCCCCACATTGGGTGCAAAGCATGCTTTAAAAAAAAAAAAATGGGGAAGGAAGGAAGTATGGGGACATACAGAATTTTCCTTTTTTTGATAATTGTACCTGGTTGTAAATAGCCCATTGGTTAGTTAGGTTCTATGGATATTCTGAGGTGGGTGGCCTGATGAACCTGTCTGTATTCAGCCAGGGGGTTGCTGTGGGACCTTTTGCCTTGATCAAGTTTTCATTGCTCAAACCTGTTGTCTAAAAGCAGCCTCTACAATGTACTAATGTTAAACTTCCCAAGTATGATCATTTCATTGTGGTTTTGTGGAGGAATGCCCTTTTTCTTTGGAGATGGGCTGAACTATTTAGGAGTAATTCAACACAATGCTTCAAAATTCTCAAATGGATTAGCACAATTAGATAAGAGTGCAGATGTGGCAAAATGCTAACAATTAAAGAGTCTGGGGTTGATTGTATTATTCTTGCAATTTTTCGGTAGTGTGAAATTTTTCAAAATAAAAAGGGAAAAATTATAAATGCATCCATTCCTCCCCAGCCTCCAAGAAAAAGACCAGAAAAGAGGAAGTCCTTTAAGTTGAACATATCTGAGTCTACCACAACTAGCTGTGTGACCTCAGAGCCCTCGTCTCCTCAGCTGGAAAATGGCAGTGTTAAGGCCCAACGTGAGTGTTTCTACAGGACGTTGGCAGATACCATTGGTGTGAAGCCTGGAGCACAGTGGCCAGTACACTGTTCTCTGTGTTCTCAGTGTTCACATCTGTTCTCTCCTCTTCCTCCAGCCTAATCTACACTTCTCAGAATCCAATTAACTGGCCACTGAGGGAGATTTGCTCAGGATAAATAGGAGTGCACAACTGGAGGCTACATGGTGCCCTGCAGGGACACTTACCACAGGCAGCCTGCCTGCCTGTCTGAGTGAGATGCAGGCAGCCTGACCCTCTGAAGATCAGACCACAAGAACAAAAAGTCAAAACTGCCTTCACACACAACTTGTTGGCTCATGTCATGGATTGGAGCTCAGAGATGAGCTGGAGCTTCTCAAAGTGGGGTCCCTGTCCCATCTGAGGAGAATCAGCTGTGGTTCATGTAAAAATGCAAATTCCTGGGCCCCACCCACTAGGATCTGAGTCAGCTTCTCTGCAGTGGTTTGGGAGTATACATTCTGACTGTTTTCTAGGTGATTCTCAAGCCTGAGCTCCCGGACCCACACTGCGGCCATGGTGGATGTGCCACTTTATAGCAAAAGTGGTCTATTGGAGAAGTGAATTCCTATGGTGAAAGCCTAACAATAACATAAAAAGGTTATCCACTACAAAGATGTCCACAAATGGGAACAAATGGAAATATGAATAGAGCTATAAAAATAAAAGCTGGAAATTCATGAAGAAAGCAATACTTTTCTCTGGGTTTGCTAGCTCCAGATCCAAAGTATATGAATGAAATGCTGCTCCAGTCTTGGGGGTGAAGTGAGCCCATAGTCTAGAGTCCCCAAGTTCATCACTCTCTGAACATTAGGACCAAATGAATCAGAGTGGGCACTGAGGACTGGGCAGAAGGATCCTTTTCACTCACCATGACTCTGAGAAGCTGAAAACCAACAGCTCCCTCCTCTGAACATGTGCAATAAGCAGTGATTCTACAGCACCTTGTAAACTCCAAGAGCTCCAGAAATTCCAGTGATCTAGAGGCTCACTGAGATTCTGCCCCCATCTGTCAGTGCCTCTCCAAGCTGTACTCATTGGCCTTAAGGGACTCCATCTGAGTATGATCATTCTCTGGGATGCCAGCTTGGTGAAAGAAGCCGATACCTGGTTTCCCGGTGACTTGGTAAGGACTGGTTAGTGGTTGTTCGATGTAAAGTGGCTGAGCTCTTCTCTAAGCCCAGATCAGGTCTTTTGGCCTTGAAAGTTCCCTCTGATCTACAGAATCCCCTTTCCCAGCAGGCATTTACCACTAGGGTCTGAGTTATTTGGGGAGACTCAATATCCTACACTCAGCCCTAGGGAAGGAAAGAGAAGGACACACAATTGGGCAGTCTCCACCACCCCACCCCCAAACTGAGACAGAAGACAGACTGCCGTTTGCAACTTTAACTCTTTCCTGGCTTTGGCTAAGACCAATGTATCCCACTTAGGAAAGCCTCAGATGGCAGCATGGTAACCATTTTAATTCAAGGAAAAACATAAAGTGTAGTGGGAGAAAACTATGCATGAAAAGTGACTTTTAAAAACTGTCTTTAGGGGCACCTGGGTGGCTCAGTTGGTTGAGCATCCTACTTTGGCTCAGGTCATGATCTTGTGGTTCTTGAGTTCAAGCCCCACAGCGGGCTTGCTGCTGTCACCCTGTCAGAGTAGAGCCCACTTGGGATCTTCTTTCCTCCCCCGCTCTGCCCCTTTTCCGCTCACGTTCTCTCAAAAAATAAATAAAACATTAAAAAACTTGTCTTTAAATGTTACAGCCAAAGTGAGAGGATGGAAACTGCATCAAAAGAACATTTTTTGTGCAGGATATAAATCACTTTCCCAACTGTAGGGCTTAAAGTAATAAATTTCACCTTTTCAGGAACTCCGAAGTTTACTTTGGAGATGAGGAGAAGCAGATTAAACTCTTCAGATTTATAGTTGTACACACTACCACAAAGCGATTCACATCAGAACCCATGTAAGTGTGATCATGGAGGTTTCAATGTTTGCTGCCTCTTGCCTTCTTTTTTCAGTTGTTCCCTACAAAGCGAAAAGCCCTCATGGCAAAGCTGGTCAGTAACATCTGGCCTTGCACAGGAGTGGTGCTCAGTGGAAGGAAGGGAGAAAGGAAGGCAGCAAGGAGGAAAGTCTGCAATGATTCTCCAAGGGTGACAAGTGCCCTTTTGCATGTGGAATGTCTGGGCTCTCTCAGTGGTGTGGTTTATTAGGGCCTGAGGTGATAACTCATACATAAGAACGATGATTTGTTGGATCTCTATTGGATTCGATTCCACACACAGTCACTCAGGGCCTAGCTTTTGGCAGGCACTGAGCAAAGCCTGGGGGTGGACAGAAATGAATAATGCACAGTCCCTGCTACCTGCCCTCCAGATGTCTCTCAAGGACAAGAGAGTCACATATTCTGGGCACCTGGCATCCCAGAAGCAAAGAAACCTGAATGTGAGACCCCCAGAGAAAACCTGGTATGCTAGTGGGCTTGCATTTAAGCCCTCCTCCACTGCAGCAAAAATGCTGCTCTGTTCTTGAACACCACTTGCCTCTTAACACAGAACAAAGCAAAACAAAGCAAGGATAGCCTCCCTTCTCCACCTCTGCTACCCACCTGCTCTAGTCTGCATCAACTTTGGCCTGCCCTGGTGCTGGTTCCTCACGGAAGCAGTGTGACTTGGCCTAACCAGCCCTGGAGACACCCCTGATATTCACTGCCCCAGTCTCCTTGGGACCTGGGCTGACCTAATGTACCCCCCACCTGTGGTTTCTTTCTGCCACACTTTCCACTTCTTCCTTGCCCACGGGCTCCACAGCCCCTTTCTGCTGGGCCTTCAGGTTGCCTGACCCAGAACTTTATGCCCTCAGACACTTGTAGTCCATTTCAGGCTCTTCCCAGACTACCTCGTCCTATTGGCAGTAAGCTTCAGGTGCCAATGGTAGCCTTCAAGACTGCTATCAGACTGATGGTTGGGACTGAAAAAGCTATTGTACCCAGTGGGTTTGCAACCTCTATAATTTATGCTGTAATTGCCAGATGTTTGACCATTAGGATGCATCACTGAAAAGCAATTCAACTAATTTGCTTTCCTAGCACCCACATATATATCAGGCCCCAAAAGACAGGTCATTGTTGTTATCTAAGGAACTTTAAAACTGGTTCTCAGACTTTAGCTACAGCAGAATTACCTGGAAGGCTTGCTGGGCTATAACCCCTAGCTTCTAATTCTGAAAGTCTGGAAGTCAGAATGACAATTTATATTTCCTTTTATTTTTTCCTTCCTTCCTTTCTTCTTCCCTCCCTCCCTTCCTCTTCCTTCTTCTCTTTTTTTCCTTCTTTCTTTCTTCTCCCCTTCCATGCCAATAATTTGTATTACTAACAAGTTCTCAGGTGAAGCTGATGCTCTGGCCCAGGGACCTCACTGTGAGAACCCCTGCTCTAGTCCAGTGGTTTTCAAACTTGGCTGCACATTGGACTCACTGAAGGGGTTTTTTAATTTAAAAAAAAAATACAATGCCTGAATCCACTACCAGAAATTCTGACTTAACTGGTCTTGAATACAGACTGGTCACTGGTACTATATAAGCTGTGTAGGTGATTATAATGTTCAGCCAGGGTTAAGAACATCTGCTCTTGTCCATTTCATTAGCAGAGGCTAGGCTAGGGGTTGGGAGCCTTTTTTATCTCCCACATGGACAAATATAGGACACCCAGTTAAATTTGAATTTCAGATAAACAATGAATAGTATTTCACTATAAATATGTCCCAAATATTGCATGGATGTCTTTTTTTGCTATTATTGTTTTGTTTTTTCTAAATTTGGCAACCCTACTCTTAGACACTTCCATAACACAGAATGAGAAACAATGATCTGCCAGCTCCTATTTTATAAATAGTAAGAGCAAGGCCTCACAGGTCGCATAGGAAGTCAGAAGACAGCCAGGATAAGAACTCAGGAGTCTTGACCTCAGTCCAGAGCTCTTTTCCTTCCATCACACTTAACTGTGCTAAAGACACTTGTACCTTTTCTAGTTAGGAGGTCATTGTCATTTGCCTGGAGGTGACTTCAAAGGAATCAGTATGATGTATGTTCTCTCTGCTCCCATGCCAATCCTCACCTCCACCCCCTTTCTGCTGCTGCAGGTATCACAGAGGCTGTCCTAGGATGTGGCCATTCTCAGAGCCATATCTTTAATGGCCACCTCAGGGAGGAAGTGGACTGGAAGTGGTACCAGCAGAGACAGTCATGAGCAAGAGTGCATAATTGGGTAACACAAGGACAAGTGGGATTTGGCACAGGCAAACTTCAGGCAAAGCATGTTGGGAGAGGCCCACTTAATTCGCAGAGACACTCAGAATTAGTTGTAAATTCTCTGGGAAGAGATCAAGGCAGCGGCATAAACAGTTCAATTAGACTGTCGGCTCAATGCTCAATGTGTGGTAATGGTCAAAACACAGCCTTTAATCTAGATATAGAGGATTATCTTTCGACCCATAATGAGATTCCTAAGATTAGTTGTACCCGAGGTGGAGAGAATAGAGCTGGCTCAGTGACACAAGGACAGGCTTGCATTCCAGCATGACTGGGACTCTTGTGGAAGGGGGCTACCTGGATGCCACAACCTTCTTGGAACCCCCTTCGGATGCTGGGAAGACAGGCATAAATCTCATTCTGCTTCCTCTGCTTTAGAGACATAGCATGGGAACAGAACACCAGAACACACTTGCTTCAAAAACTTTCAAAAAAAGTCTGATATGCTCCCACCTCCAGATCAAAGTTAATAGCCACTAGCACCGGGTCCATGGCAGAGATGTCAAGCTTTAGCTCTCTGTCTTTCTACTCTTCGTGATCGCCCACTCACATTTACTTGTTCACCTGAACAAATATTCATCATGTGACTACTAGGTGTCCTAGACACTGGAGATATGCAGTGAACAAAAGCAAAGATCCCTTTCCCATTGTGGGGCAAGAAAAGGAATAAACAGACAAACAAAAAATAAGTAAAATATGCTGTGCATGAGATGGAGTTGAATGATACTCAGAAAAATAAACCAGGGAAGGATAGGAAGTGTTGAGTGGGGAAACAATTCTAGAAATGGTACCCAGGGGAGGCCTCACTGAGTGTGTGATGTTTAAATACAGACCTGAAGGGAAGGAAGGATGACCCATGGGGACAGCTGGGAGAAAGCATTCTAGGCAGAGGAGATGTAGTAGGAAGGTTCCAAGGTGAGAGTGTTCAACAAACACCAGGAAGAGGCAGCCTGATTGGAGCAGGAGAGAGGACAGTACAAAATGAAGTCAGGAATTTGGGGGGACTAGGTCATGTAAGGCCTTATGGGCTACTATAAGAATTTTGGCATTTACTTTTAGGGACATGGGGATTTAATGAGAGATTTGAGCAGAGGAGGGACATAATCAGATTCAGTTTTAATAGGATCACTGGCTGCTGTGTTGAGACAGAAGCAGGGAAATGGGTAACAGATGCCTCTGATGATCCAGGCAAGAGATGGAGTGTTGGACTGGGGCGGAAGCAGTGAAGTTGGTGAGAAGTGGTAGGATTCTGAATATTCCTTCCTGAAGGGTTGGATGGAGCAGGAATGAAAGAAGGTGTCTAGGAGGACAGAAGGTTTTGCCTCAGGTCTTCTCAGAGCACTATTGGCTCCCAAATTTATGCTTCCAGGCCAGACTTCTGCCCTGGGGCCTGGCTCACAGCAGGAGACTGACATTAACATTTGTTGGCCTGAACTGAAAGAAGTAGATGAGTCTGTTGGGTTGGTGGCATCATTTTTTCCAGGACTCTATCAATAACATAGCTACCTCCAGATACTGAAAGAAGGATGAAAAGAGCTGCCATGTCCCCAGCTTGGTCTGAAGTGAGAAATAGAGACAGGGCAGAAACAGACACAGGATCATACTCAACCCTTCCATTAAGAAAATCAGAGATGAGTGTTGGTGGGGAGGGGAGAGCTAAGAGTAAAAAATGCCAACAATGGGCATAGTGTTGGGTTTGTGATATCAAGAGACTGGGTACAAACCCCAGGTGTGTCTCTGGATTCTATCTCTTCCCTTCAGTCATTTGTTTTCCCTCTGTGAAATGGGGTGGCTGTTTCTCTGAAAGGAAAGTCTGTTTAGCTCTAACCCCCTATAGTGCCCTGAGTCCTTTCCCTGTGAGTTCCTGTCTCCTTAACCATTTGACATACTACTTCTCCAACATCGTCTTTAGGAAACTTTTCTGTTTCCTTTCAGAATGATTATTTCTGACTCTGCCCTTTAAGTTGTGTCTACACTAGTTCCCAAAGGAAAACACCCATGTGTTTTTGACTGCTTGAGGTAAATACTACCTTCGTCCAGTTACCCCATCTGTAAACTGGGAATAACACCAACTCGCAGGGCTGATGAGTAGGGTCAATTATATACAGAATGTGTTGGGGTTGAGCAGATACACAAGTGCTCTGGAAGTTTTTGGCATAATACTATAGCATTACAATAATTTTTGGCTTGCAAATTATACCCCAGCAGAGGCATCACATGGAAAAGTGGGTCTAACCCCATGGTCCGCTGAAAGTGAAATGGAAAAAATAAGTTGTGAAATATAACTTTTCTTCCTAAACCTAAACCTAAAGGCAGAGATAATTTTTCCATGTGCAACCCACATGCAGGCAACAAGTTTCCAGATCCTGAAGAAGACTTTCTTGTCCTGAGTGGCCTGGCCTGTTGCCAGGATCTGGCCACTCCTCTTTTCTGAGCCTACAGACCATTTAAATGAGAGGGGAGGGAGCCAGAGAGGGTTTGTGGTTGGTTGAAAGGAGGGGCTTACAATGAAGATGTCCTTGCCTTTTGGGTTTTCTATTTGGGCCTCTCTTGCTTACAGAATAATTGTTTACACAGCAGATACAGCAGAGGAGTGATTTAAAGGATAATTTGAGATACTTCAGTTTAGGGTTACCCAAAATAAACACCTTGGCCCAAGTCAATTTCTGGGTCTTCCAGTATCCCCTAGACACATTTCTCTCCCTCTCTCCCTCTCCCCCCGCCCCCCCCCCTCTCACCCACACACACACACACACGCACACGCACACGCACACACACAGATTATTTCCTGAGAAATGTTAAGGAGGTACATCTCAGGCAAAGAAGGGGCTGCGTAGATGGGGTTTGTGACTGTGGGAGTTATAATGGTGGGTTTAAAAAAATTAACTGGCTCATAGAGGATGACAGTCCTGTCTGACCAAAGAGGAAAAGAGCAAATGGCTTGATCCTGAAGGGACAATCTGCAGTCAATTCCATTACATCACTGTGTGCGGCTGAGTGGCCAGAGCACAGCCTTCAGAGTAAGATCCAAGTTGGAGTCCTGGTTCTGCCACTTCCCCACTGTGGCCTCAGGCAGCAAAGAGGCGACAGCTCTCAGACTGTGAATGGGACCTCCACATCCAGCATGGCCAGGGAGCCAGGGCTGTGTCCTGACCGAAAGAGGCTCTGGCCTTCCACCTGCCCTAACAGGTCCCACTTTTCCTACAGGATACGAAAAAAGAATAGACTCCCCCCAAAGCCCATCTATTCGAACATAGGTAGCAAGTGGAGACGATTAATGATTAGGGCCACTGTCCTAATAAGTCAGCCTTCTGAGGGAATTCCTCTGACTTGGGGGGTCTCAGTCCTCACACCTCAGGGTTAATAATACCCTGGGGTTTGGCGGTCAAACTCAAAGGAGCACCGGCTCTCGTGGCAGTTACCTCGTTTCCAGGCAGCTCCTCTGGCGCCTCTCAGGAGAAACTTCACTGGGCAAGCGGGCCCCCTCCCTCGGCCTCAGTTTCCTCAGTTTTGGTCAATAATCAAAGGACGATCTTAAGTTGCGAAGTAGAGACTAGTGGAGATGACATCATTTCGGCGCCACCAGACCGGGAAGTGGCAGCCAGGCCCACCTGGGTGGCCCTCCTTTGGTTCTCGGGTTGGCAGTGCACGGGGTTAAAGCCCCGACTTCCTCAGGGGTGAAAAGGGAAGCCAACGTCCGGCCTCCCCTCGGCCTGGCGCCGCGAAGGGTGCCGGGCCCCGGCTGCATCAGTCATCCCGACTGCTAACACGCTCGTTAGCATAGAGACTCCTCCGAAGATCTGGCACGCGGGGGCTGACCGGAGTCTCTGTCCCTTCCAGAAGGGGATTAGGCACCCTGTCCCCGAGGGGTCCCGGGCCGCACTTCCCTCGCGCGGATCATGCTGTACACTAGGAATGTCCGGGGATAATTAACCCCCCGTGTCCCCCCTCCAACAGTGGGGGTCCCTGAGGTGCACGGCGCGCGGGCACCCGGAGATGCGCACAAGTCTGGCCTCTGAGCGCGGTGGGCTCCTACTGGCAACCTCACGCGGCAGGCGGCGGCGGGCCGCGAGCGAGGCGGAGCCGGCAGCGCCGCGGGACCCCAGTGCCCTCAGGCGCCACCCCAGGGCTGGCGCCGAGGCGGCCGCGGGTGGCGGCGCGTGCTGAGGTGGAGAGTTGCGCCTGCTGAAGACCAGGGCACGAGGAGGGCGGGGCTTGGGCCCGCGGTCTGGCGGCCAGGCTCGTGGGGGTGGGCGGGGCGGAGCCTGCGGGGGCGGGCTGGGGGGCGGGGCGCGCGCAGGCCCGGGGAGGGCGGGGCCGCGGCGCGGGGCGGGCTCTGGCGGCCGGGGTGTCACACACGCGGCGGTTCGGGAGGCGGCGGCGGCAGCAGCGGCAGGCGCCGCCGGGACGGGCACGGGCGCGCGGCTCGGGCGGGCGCTGGCTGCCTTCCCCCGTCGCTCGTTCGCTCTCCCTCCTGCTTGCTCTCCGACTGGGGGCCGGGCTGCCCCCAGCGCTCTTGGGAAGGAAGAAGGGGGGGCTGAGGACGCCGACAAGTTCCCGTAGCAGCCGCAGATTCCGGCCCAGGCGAAGGCTGCGGTTCCGACGGGGCAGGAGCGCGCTCCGCCGCGGAGCGCACGGCCAGAGTGTACCAGACGGGGGGCGCCCGGGCCTTTCGCTCTCCTTGGGGCCGCGGGCCGGGATCCCATGAGACGCGCCCGTGAGGGGCGAGAGATCCGAAGCCGGGGAGGCGCGCGGCAGAGGCGGAGGGCGGTGCTGCAGCTGCTGGAGGCCAGGATCCGCCGGCAGGAGGCGGCGGAGAGAACTTGAACTTGGCGTCGGGAGCGGGCGCCCCGGACGCCCCCCGCCGGGGCCGGGGCGCCGAGGGACCTGGGCCGCAGCGCTGCTCTCCGAATGGCCGCGGCGGCGGACCGGGCTCCCGCGCCGCGGCCCTAGGCGGCCTCTCGCCATGGCCAAGTGGCTGAACAAGTACTTCAGCTTGGGCAACAGCAAGACCAAGAGCCCCCCGCAGCCGCCGAGGCCGGACTACCGCGAGCAGCGGCGCCGGGGCGAGCGGCCCTCGCAGCCCCCCCAGGCCGTGCCGCCAGCTCCCGCGGGCTCCTCGGCGTCCTGCGGTCCGGCCGCCGCCTCCTGCTTCTCGACCTCGTCGGGATCGCTGCCCGACGACAGCGGCAGCACGAGCGACCTCATCCGCGCCTACCGCGCACAGAAGGAGCGCGACTTTGAGGACCCCTACAACGGGCCTGGCTCTTCGCTGCGCAAACTGCGCGCCATGTGCCGCCTGGACTACTGCGGCGGCGGCGGGGAGCCGGGCGGGGGCCAGCGCGCCTTCTCAGCCTCGTCCGCGTCGGGCGCCGCAGGCTGCTGCTGTGCCTCCTCCGGCGCAGGCGCCGCCGCGTCCTCGTCTTCGTCCTCCGGCTCCCCGCACCTCTACCGCAGCAGCAGCGAGCGGCGGCCCGCCACCCCGGCCGAGGTGCGCTACATCTCGCCGAAGCACCGCCTCATCAAGGTGGAGAGCGCCGCGGGCGGTGCCGGAGACCTCCCGGGGGGTGCCTGCTCTGGCGGCCGCACCTGGAGTCCGACGGCCTGCGGTGGCAAGAAACTGCTCAACAAGTGTGCCGCCTCGGCCGCGGAGGAGAGCGGGGCCGGTAAAAAGGACAAGGTAAGGCGTCCCTTGGTCTCACCCCTGGTTCCTGAGACACGGTGCGCGTGGGGAAACTGAGGCAACGCTCTGGTTCCTACATCAGCTTGGGGCTAGGACCCTGAGGTCAGGGATCCCACGCTGCTTCCCAGTTCTGCCCCCTCGCACGCGCTTAATCCTGGATCCTCGGCCTCCTGACACAGTCTCTTTAGCTGCTGTTCCTAGAACGTCCCCTCTCTGGGCCCACAGCCAGGTGCTCCCTTCGGAAGTAGTCTGACAGGAGCATCCTACCAACCTAGACCAAGAAAGACAGCCAGCCCTTCCATCCCCCGAGGACTGAAGTCTGAAAGTCAGAGCTGGCACGGATTTAGAGGAGAATTTATTCTTCTTTACCCCGTCCCCCCATTCTGTGGATGGGAAACTGAGGTCCAGAGCTGGGAAGGGACTCGCCCGATATTACACAGCACTCTTGGTGGCAGATCCGGACCGGCTGTCTTTAAACGTGCATCTGTAAATTCCTCTAAAAGCCCTGCCCTGCCCCACCCCTCGCGCCAGGTTGCCAAATCCGAGCGGCCTTTTGTACTGGAGCTGCACCGGGAACCCCCACGCGTGCTTTTCCGGTTGAAATGTGCTGCCTCCAGGATCTCTCCACTTCGACCAGTCAGTTGCTCCCGCCGTGCACAGAAGGGGGTCCGGTCCGTCAATCCGTCCGGCTGGAAGGAGACTCACCCCTCCACTCCTCACCTCTTCCTTATCCCACCCCCACCCCCACCCCCTACTGTACCGGGAATGTAGGGGATGAGTTTATGACAACCCCCCTCCCACCACACACACACATATTAGGCCATTTTGATCCCTCTCTTTGAAGCAGACCAGTTACAGCCAAACTGGGCCCCCACTCCTCCTCCTTCACACTCCTGTGACACCCTCCCTTCCCCATAAAATACTTGTTCTGCCTACTTATGGTGGAAGGCAGTGTTTTGATTATATCTGAGGCCCAGTGCCCTGCGATGTCTGTCAGGCTGACGTCCCTCTTGTTCTCCTCATCACCCCCACATTTTCCCAAAGGTAAACTTTTGCCCAGGCGTGGGCTGGGGAAGACTGATAGAGAGTCTGAGTTCCTTTTAGGACTGGATGTCCAGACAGAAGGGAGACAGGCTCCTACCTGCCAGCTGGTGCTTGGAAAGGGATCTTTTTGTTTTCCAAGCGGGAGGACTAAAGGGATCCCCCTCTTTTAATTTCTCTGCTTGGCTTCTCTCTGAGGCCCCAGGTCCTGAGAGTCTCCCCTCTCATCTGGGTCTGCTAAAGGGTGGGCAGTCAGTGGAGGATCCCACCTACCTCTGGGACCAGTTAGGGGGCACACTTCTGAAGCATGAACTCTGGGCTTCCTACAAGAAGCTGGGAGCCAGGTGGTTCCCCCAGGTGCTGCCTTGGAGGAAGGGGAGGTTTCTCTGGGAGCCTCCAGGATCAAAGGCTTATGGCTGATCTGTGAGGGAAACACCAAAGAGGCTCTCTGCTGCCTTACGTATGGCTCAGGCTTGGCTAGGTGCTGGCTTGGGAGACTCTGAAGTTCCCGGGTATTATGGTTGGTTTGAGCAAGGCCCCACCAGTGAAGGTAGAGAGATTCCCAGTTAATGGTGCTGACCTTCTGTGTCCCCTGTGTTATTCCATGACCACCTCCCAGGCGGGCAAATCCTTCTCTCTCACTGCTTGTGGTTCTGCTGCTTGCTAAAGTTTTCTTTAATGGCTTTCAAAACTTTAGTAGGCATTTTCTTTCCTAATTACAATTAAGACTATTTCAAATACTGAGGGAGGGATAATGTGTTTTATAGCTGGAATGTCAAATGTGTTTAAGAGTTGGCTTCGTTCACCATCATGTTATTTTATGGGTCTTTTCTGTGCCCTCCTCTATTGGGTGCTGGAGCAGCCCCCCTTGAATTTTATGGCCCAGGCTGCAGTGCTAATGATGAGTTCTGTGATGGGAGTGCTGTTACAGCAGGGGGTGAAGTGGAGGTGGTCAGGGAGGGCCATTGTGGGGGAGGGGTGGTGACGATGGCTGGCTGCCGAGAGCTTGGCACTTTAGGGGATGCCTTTGTGGCTGGTATCGAGAGGTTAGAGTTGTGCAGGACCCCAGAGGGGCATCAGGACCCAGGTTAGGAAGGACCTTGTAAGCTAAGCACAGTGAGGACCAGTGAAGGGATTTAGCTGCTAAGGGAGGTTAGCAGATTATTTTTTTTTTATCTCTCTTCACTGCATTTCACCTACTAGGTTGTGACTTTGAGACCTTTGATCTTTTAAGAAATTGTTCTGATCCAGAGACAGGAATCACAGCTACCAGATGTTCTTTTTAACCAGGAAGAGGGGAGGCAACCACAGAGGACCACACTACACAGTGGTTCTCAAACCAGAACTTGCAGAGCTCTCTAAAACACTGATTCATCAAGCCTGCCGTGGGTCCTGAGAATGTGCATTTCTAACAGGTTCCCAGGTGATCTTTGCTGCTGATCCTGGTATCACACTTTTGAGGACCACTGATGTAAAGTGGCTTCTCCTTAATGCTCCCCCTGGATCTTCTGATTGGAACTGCTTTGGGATGCAGAGACTCTAGATCCCCTCATCTCTGCCCTCTGTGTGGGGTTGTCTCCTCATCTGGGGCCACCACCCATTCCTGGTCAGGCAGTCAGATCGCAGCCTGGTTTTGGCATTATTTTCAGCCAGACAGCTTTTGGAAGCCCGGGCGTACTATAGATCACCCCTGAACACCTCGGAGCCTTCCTTCTGCCTCTCACACATGGATCCAGGAAACCCCACTTCTGGTACCCCATTTAATCTCAGGCCCAGCTTCCTTCTATCAGTTGTTGGGGATAGGACAAGAACCCATAAGGCTGTTGAATGCCTCCCCACCCCCCACCCTGTCTGCCAGGCCCTATGTTTGTTTTTAACATCAGGCCTCAGTTGGGAGTTACTGTGGTGTGAAGTAGAAGCTGTTGGTCCACAGATCCTCCTTTTTGGTGCCTCCTGTGCCACCTCCCACCATAGGGGTTCCACCTCTTGCCTCCCTCAGTACCAGAGCCTCTCTGTATCACACACTTAGGCGTCGTTTTATTCTCCCAGTGAGTTCTGTAGTGCGCGCGCGCGTGCGCGCACACACACACACACACACACACACACACACACACCCCAAGCATCCAGTCTTGGGTGTTTTCCCTTTTAGAATCATGTGGAAGAGGGGAAGGAGTGACAGCTACAGAAGACTTGTCAGTAATTTCTATCATAAGTCTCTGGAGGAGATTGTCATACACTGTCTTCATCATTTGTTTCCCCGGGGTTTGTCTTGGGGAATTTCTTGAGGTCTTTACCTAGGAGGCAGCTTTGAGCTGGATCTAGAGATGGAACTGGGATTTTCTGTGCAGGGGAAGAGGTGACTGCATCCTGCATCACTTCTGTGTCAGTGCTGTGTATACGTGTGTGTGTAAGTTTGCATATGTAAATGTGTGTGAGTATATGTGTGTACCTGTTCATACAGAATCTCAGCATGGAGTATGTTCCTGAAAACCAAAGCTTTCTTGCAGTGGGCCTCCCTTAGTGAATGGGAGATGACGTCAAGTAGGCGGGAGCTGAGTTTGGACCCCGCAGGGAGTCCTTGAAACTGGTGAGCCAGGAAAGGGACAGACTCAGAACTATGATTGAGCTGTCACAGTGGGGGGTGGGGGTGGGGTGGGAATGGGATCAGAGTTGAGGGACAGTTATAGTCCAGGTAAGAGGCTGAGAGAACCTGAGCTCCCCGGAAAAGAAAATGAAACTTTAATAGATAGAAATATTATTCCTTCATGTTGTCTTTATTAAAAACTAACAATGACAAAAGAAGCCAGTAACTTGGTAGATCTCCCTTTGTGCAGCCAAACAGGTCTCATCTCGTATGTTTTCTGCTGAAGTCTTGTTTCTTTTATCATAATTAAGTAAATGTTTCCACCACAACTGAGAAAGTCAAGATGCATGATGACATCAGTTTCCCAAGTTTTAAATACATGCTAATGTGTACCAACACTTTATATTTTGTCAGCATCCACAGGGTTGAGTTAAATAACACGTTTTCTAAAGAATAATATCATGTCTAACCGTTTTTTTGTTTGTTTTTTGTTTTTAAGATTCAGCAAACAGTTTCTGAATGGCCTGCTAGACAAGGGATATTCAGAGAATAAATGGTGGTCAGCTTTCCAAGAAGGAAGCTTCTCAGTTTGCAATTGAATACCAGCTTTGCAAAGGTCTAGTCTGGGAGACAAATACAGCTAGAGAGACCTGAGGAATGCCAAGACAGAAGTGTGTGCAAGGGACTGGTAGGGCCTCAAGTTATGGGAAGTCAAAGAGAGCTTTCAGGAGGAGGAGGAGGTGATATTTGAGCTGACTCTGGAAGGATGAGTGGGAATTTCCTAGGCCAGGAACTGGGGAGGAGGGCTGTCCATGCAGAAGGGACAGGGCAGCTTGTGCCAGGGTCTGAAGGCTTGGGAAAGAATGGTTAGAGGCTCAGCAGGGCAGGTATTATGGGGGATTGCAGAGGGGGTTAGAGCCACAAAGGGAAGAGGGTCTTTCATGTGCCTTGCTGGGGAGTTGCAACTTGTTTTTTGGGGTTTTTTCACACGAAATCATTGATGTGTGGCTTGACTGAAGCCAGAGTCAAACATAAGTTGTCAGTTTCCATTTTGGTTAACAAAAGGTAAGAGCCAAAGTTAGTGTCTGTGGTTTGGCTTGGGATATTCTTTTCTTTTTCTTTTTAATTTTTTTTAATGTTTATTTTTTATTTTAGTTTTGAGAGAGAGATTGAGCGTGAGCAGGGGAGTGCAGAGAGAGGGAGACACAGAATCTGAAGCAGGCTCCAGGCTTTGAATTGTCAGCCCAGAGCCCGACGTGGGGCTCAAACTCAAGAACCTGCAAGATCATGACCTGAGCCCAAGTTGATCGCTTAACCGACTGAGCCACCCACGTATCCTGAGATACTCTTTTCTTTGAAGTCCTGTCCCTTGAAAGTAGTGTGAGAGAGATGTTGCATATCAAACCCATTTTTCTCCATTGAGTCCCCAGAAGAGAAATCTGTTCTCTAGGCTTTGTGCTGACCACTTAATTGGTCATTTAATCCTCACAATCACACTAGAAGAGGTTTAGATACTGTATCAGTTAGCTATTGCTGCATAACATATAACCCCAAACTCCGTGATTTTAAAACTAGGGGTTAGCAAACTTTTCTTAAAGGGCCAGAGGGTGGGTAATTTTAGGCTTGAAAGCCAGTCTCCATCACAACTGTTCAACTCTGCCCTTAGAGCTGGAAAGCAGCCATAGATGATATATAAATTAAAGGGCATAACTGTGTTTCAGTAAAATTTTGTTTACAAAAATAGGCAGCTGACCTATGGTCTGTAGTTTCCAACCCCTCCTTTAAATGATAAGCCTACTACATTCAGTTGACCAAAGCAAGATACAATGCCAGCCAGGATTCAAGGAGAGAGGAGGAGGGTCACCTGGGTGGCTCAGTCAGTTAAACGTCCCACTTGGGCTCAAGTTGTGATCTCACGGTTCCTGGTTTTGAGCCCTGTGTCGGGCTCTGTGCTGACAGCTCAGAGCCTGTAGCTGCTCCGGATTCTGTGTCTCCTTCTTTCTGTGCTCCTCTCCTACTCATGCTCTGTCTTTCTCTGTCTCTCAAAAATAAATAAATGTTAAAAAAAATTTTTTTAAAACAGAGGAGAGAGGAGGATCTGCATAATCTCATGGCAAAGGACAGGGATACAGGCAGTCCATTAACCGAGGCCTTCAATACTATCCATCTACCACAGGTAGTATTACCCTTATTTTATAGATAAAGAAACCGACGCCTCAGGGTTAATGACTTGCTTAATGTTACACAGCTACCAAGTGACAGAATCAGGATCACATCTGTGCAATCTGAATTCCAAGTTTATATGCTATTTATCAATTTGTTGTACTATTCTCTGTGATTTAAATGGAGATAGTAGGGCTCTGATATTTACTGAAATGTGCGTTGTGTGTCTCCTCCTCCCTTCACTTAATGTTCCTCTTTCTCCCCTCTGCCCTAATTTCCACCCCATTCAGTCTGGGCTTTGGTGGTCCCCAGAAGAGACCCCAGAGCTGGCTTTTCTCTCTCCCTCCCGCATCTGCCTCCGAGGTCCATAAATGAGATGTTAATGAAGCCCTTGAATTATTTTATAGAGAAATTCTGTGCGCAGAGTTGGTGCTTCTCAAGGGACAGCTGCACAAAACATGTGTCTTGTAACTGTCATGTCTTCTCAAATGAGAAACACCAAGCATTCCCTGCCTCCAAGGATTGGTGAGGCTGTATGTGCTGTTTGGGGGTGGGGGGGGGGGAATAAATAAATAAATAAAAATAACCAAAAATCTAATGGTACCTTGAACTTATCAAAAAAGGAACCTTAGTTTCCTTAAAGGAGATCAGGTGACCATCCTCTAATCTGACAATCTCGGAACAGGACTGATTTCCCCCGACTTAACCCCCTAAGACTTGACCTCATCCTCTCCCCGCCCCCAAAACATTCTGACCCATAAAATAGACGTTAAAGGGCAAATTTGAAACAGGTGTGGCTTCCTCTGGTCATTTAGCAAAGCTCAACTCGCCTGTGTCAAGCGCTCCCCTGGGCGGTTTATCTTGGGCTGACTTCTAGATCTTGTGCTGAGACAGCCAAGAGGTAGTGGCCTGTGGGAGAAGGGGGAGGTCAGGCTTGGCCCTAGAAAATAAATTGGGATGTATAACTTTGAAGCAGAGAGCTGGGATGCTGGCTGGCCCATGGCAGCACCTGTTGGCATTCTGAGCGGTGGTGGTGGGTTTCCTGCTGGATGGAGACAGGATGCAGTGGTCTCTGCCATCCTGACTTCATGACTTCTGTTTGGCCTGTGTTGACGAAGGAATTGCCATATGCAGGCCACTGTCAGGAGCTGTGTGGATACAGGGATGAACCGGGGGGTATGTGGTGCCTACCCATAAGGAGTTTATTGGTGAGGACACAGGAACCAGGTGAGAATACAGATTTATGTGGCGGAATTTATCAATAAAGTGGTATGGGTGAGCTGAGAGCCATTCTGGCACAGAGGCTATTCTGGGCAGAACCTTGATTCCTTGGAGGTGAAGGAGAAGCAGGGTGAGGACGAGAGAAGCAGAGGAATCTTGGAAGAAGAGACATTCGAGTAAAGAAAGAGTAGTCACTTCAACTGAGGGAGCTTTCCACGATAGTATTATTAGCCAGTGCGTGTACTCTGAGCCAGACAATGTTCAGTGTGCTTTATAGGCATTAACTCTTACTGTGCACCAAGTCTTCTGAGGTAGGTGCTATTGTCATTCCCATTTTACATATGAGAAAACTGAGGGACAGAGCTGTTAAATAACTTGTCTGAGGTCCTACCACCGGTGAGTGGCAGAGATGAGATTTGAAACTGGATCCAGAGTCTTTGTCTTTGGCCACTGTGCCATACCCCCTCAGGCTGCGCAGTCTCATGCCTGAATTTCCTCTGCCTTATTTGTGGCTAGACTTTATAAAAAGCCCCTCTGTTAGCCTTGTAGGAGCAATTGATTCCTACATTTATGTAAGTATTCCATAACTTAAGAGCACTTTCATACCTGTAGTTAATTTGCTTCGTAGAGTCAGTCTGTAAGGAAAATGCTATAATCCCCATTTTACAGATGGAGAAACTGAGGCTCTGGGGAGGTGTGGAGGTACTTCACAGCAGGTACTGGCTTGAGTCAGTGGCCAGGCTATGGACCTTCTGTTCTGAGCTCAGTGCCCTTTGTGCTGTGGGTGTGGAAGTGGTTTGGCCAAAGCTCCAGTCCACAGGAAGGGTGACAGCCTGATTGATTTCCGGTTCTTTCCATGTTTTGATTCTGAAATACTTTACTGAGACCATTAAGGAGCATCGACAGAGGACCTTGCTTCCACAATGGAATTTTCCTTCTCTTCCTGTTTGGTATTTTCCAGTAATATTTCTATTAATGTTTCACTTTCAGAGGCACTAGCTTCCTGAGAGTTTTTCGCTTTCTCAACTGCTGAGCCAGGAAGAATTGAATTTTCCTCTAAGTCATTCAGTTCCTTTCCATTTTCTCCAAGGGGAGCGCTCTCTGGATTTCCCATTATGCTGTAGAGGAAGGATCTTGGAGGTGGGTCCAAGATTGGAGAGAGAATTAGTCAAGGCCTTGGGGAATGACTCACACCCTGTGTTTTCCAAGCAGGACTTAAGAGTAATGGTCAAAAAGGGGCTCCCCAAGGTCCACAAGGGGAGAAGTAACTTGACAGGTGGGTGGGGGGAAGCGGATATCACTGGCCCACTGCTGGGCCTTCACTTACAGGCTGGACCTCCAGTCCTCAGCTGGACCATGAGAGCTTATATCAAGACTTTTCTCCCCATTCATTCATTCAACAGATATTGTTGACCACTGCTTATGTGCTGGGGATTGTTCTATTGAGGTACTGGGGATAAAGTGGTGAACAATACAGATAAAAATGTGTGCTCCCTGGGGTACCTGTCTGGCTCAGTCAGTAGAGCATGTCTCTTGATCCGGGATTGTAAATTTGAGCTCTACATTGTGCAAAGTGTTTACTGGAAAATGAATGAATGAATGAATGAATGAATAATAAAATCTAAAAAAAAAGTTTGTGCTCCCCTGAGTTTGCTCCCTCATGAGAGGAGTCAAGCAAATATAGTGTGTTGGGTGGAGAGTGTGAAAGGTAAAGCAGGTTAAAGAGGCTAAGGTGGGCCAGAGTTTGAGATATGGTGCAGTTTTAGATGAGTTCTCAGCTGTGCTGAGGATGTGAAGGCAGGATTCCTATGGTTTCAAGGGCAGGGCATTCCGCACAGAAAGAGCAGTCAGGGCAGGAGCCCAAGGCAGGAGCAGGACCGGGGGCATTCAGGGAAATGAGCATGACTGGGTGGGAGAGGTGGGCTGGGGAGGTGGGGAAAGGTGGGCCAGGGAGACTGAGTATGGTGCGCCTTGGGGGCACTGGAAGGGTCTCTCACTTTAAGTCTGAATGAGACCGTGAGACAGGGAGTGGAGGGTTCTGAGCAGAGGAATGATGGGCTCTGACTTGGGTTTTGAGAGGATCACTCTGGCTGCCTAGTGGGGAACAGCCTGGAGCGGGGTGAGCAGGAGGCCAGCTGGGGCACCTGTGAATGTTGGATCAGGGGTGCTAGTGGTGGGTGAGGAGAAGACACCGAGCTCAGGACACATCCATAAGGTAGAGCTGCAGGATTTCCTGACAGATGAATGCCACGTGAGGTATGAGGGGCAAGAGAGTCAAGGGTGACTCCGAAGTTCTGGCCTGAGCAATAGGGAGGATACCAGAGGACAGTCATAGTTAAGCCTTGATGGGCTTGACCCAGCGGCTCAGTCCTGGGGCTTAAAGCAGGACACATTCTGCCTCCCAGGGTTCTGGAGAACCTGGAGGAGGCACGGGTGACCTCCGGTCCATCCCGGCTGGGGAAAAGCACCCTATATGGGAGGTGGGTTTGGAAGAAGGTGCAGATGGGACAATCCCAGACAGAAGGCATCCTGTCCACAGTGGTTGAGATCAGAAGGGGAGTGCTGCTGGGTGCATACAGGTGTGGCCAGAGCCTGGGACTCGCGTTGGTGTGACTGCCGGTGATGGAGGAAGGTGGCAGGAGTTGTGTGTAAAGGGCCTCACCTGCCACTGGTCTGAAATGTCCCCAATTCTCCAAATTCAAAAGAAGCAACTTGCTGTGTTGCATGCCTGAGCCGGACACTACAGAAGGGCAAAGATGAGTGCCATGGTTATGTCTCCAGGGACAGGGCTGGAGCCTGCCTGCTTTGCTGAGCAGAGCATTTCATTGCTGAGCATTTGTGATTGTTGGGAAAATTCCCCCTTCTATGGGGCCCAGCAGTACGTGGGCCACAGGGAGGAGGCAAACAGAAGTAGGAGGAATGGGGCTTTCCTGGTTTCTCCAGGCCATGACTAAATTCTGAAAATGAAAGTGACTGGAAAGTTCTTTACAGTGAAGCTTCACTTTTTTTTGGATGTGCACTCCCAGAAAGCCAGACAGCCCCATAATCCGTCTGGTGCATTCCAAAGCCACGCATGTGATTTGGAGCCTGCGTGGCATTTGTGGAATGGTGCAGCCTCTACCTGCTCTCTGTGGGGGCGGTTGTGAGTTGGCAGTGTGCTGAGGCAGTTCCTTAGAACCACAAGCTTGGATTTTTAAATATGTTTCAACGTTTATATCTGTGAACTTTTTCTCCCCCTTTTAACAAAACTAAGACAAGTTTGGTGTAGAAAATGCAGATAAGCAAAAATAAAATAGAAACCAACTCAAATTCTATAATTCAAAGAAATCATCATTAGCATTTCACTATTTTTCAATTAGCCATTTTTTCAATGCATCTGTCTATACATTTTTCCCAGCACAAAAATTAAGTAATATTGCACGTATTTATTTTCTTTTTGTTTAGAGACATGGAAAGATGTCTCCATTATCTTAAACATTCAACAACAGTAATTGAATATCTGTATCGTATTCAGTTAGGCTTTCCATAGCCTTCCCTAATTTAACAGTGCTCTAACGACCATCTTTGTAACAGAATTCTTAGCTTAAGTCTCTGATGGTTTCCCTGGAACTGAGTCCCAGAGGAGGATTGTTGGGTAAGAAGGGGAAAATTTTGATACGTGGTTTCAAATTGTATCCTAGAAAGATTTCACACATTTACGCCTGTTTTACTCTAATCCAATTTAGTTTCATTTGTAATTTCTTGGGTTACTGGTGTCCATGTGCTTTGACCATTTATGTTTCTTTTCTAAAAGTGTATACTTATATCTTCTGTCTGTCCTTTCTACAGTAGGGTTTATAGGTTTGTTTTGTTTTTTTTTTTTGAGAGAGAGAGAGAGGGAGGGCAGAGAGAGAAGGAGATAGAATCCCAAGCAGGCTCTGGTGGTGTCAGCATAGAGCCCAACCCAGGGCTTGGACCCACAAACTGTGAGATCATGACCTGAGTCGAAATCAAGAGTAAGTCGTTTAACCAACTGGGCCACCCAGATGTCCCTGTGGGGTTTAGGTTTATCTTTTTATTGATTTGTAAGAGCTCTTTGTGGATTAAGGATGGCAGCCCCTTACCTGCCATTTGAGTTGCGGAATAGTTTTTATTTACAGATTTATAATTTGTGTTTCAGTTCTGTTTGGAGATTGCTGTTGCTTACACCGAATCGTTTTCTGTTATTAAATAACTCCCAGTGGTCTTCATGATTTCTGGAGTATGCTGCTTAGAAAAGTCTTCCTTACTCCAATGTTAATCTGTATTTTCTTCTAATAGTTTGATTTTTTTTTTAATTTTTTTTTTCAACGTTTATTTATTTTTGGGACAGAGAGAGACAGAACATGAACGGGCGAGGGGCAGAGAGAGAGGGAGACACAGAATCGGAAACAGGCTCCAGGCTCTGAGCCATCAGCCCAGAGCCTGACGCCGGGCTCGAACTCATAGACCGCGAGATCGTGACCTGGCTGAAGTCGGACGCTTAACCGACTGCGCCACCCAGGCGCCCCTGATTTTTTTTTTTTAACATTGAAATCTTAATCCATCTGGAGTTTGATTTCAGGGTATGAGGTAGGGTTTTAATTTTGTTTTTCTGAATGACCAGTCTGTGTCGGGGCATCTTCTCGTTTCTTGCTCGGTGATCTGTATTTCTTCAGGTGCCTTTTTAGGCTTAAATATTTTGACTGTCTCGCCGTGACTGAGTTTAGGTCTTATCAGCCTATTATGATAATGATGATTTCGCCTTGTCTTCATAAAAATGACACCTTGTGTCTGCAGGTACCCATGTGCTTATTACACATTCAATTTCTGACACCTGAGGGAAGTAACTGGGTATTAGCGCTTCATCTTTGGATGCCAGGTGTGACACTGTGGGCGGGATGAAGCCAAGAAAGCCTCAACCCACCTCTGGTGGAGTCGGCATCCCCATCCAGGATTGGGGGACTGGATGTTTGTATATATTTGGGGTGACCACATTCTGTGTTCTGCCCTACCTGTGGGGCCTTATCTGGATGTGTCTGCTTCAGCTTTCATATGATGACTTGTGGAGAAAGGGATGCAACATTCAGTCATCAGTGCAGCGAACATTTTTTAGATACCTACCTTGTTCCAGCACTAAGCTAAGCCCTGTGGACATTCAGAGATGAGTAAGCCCCGTGCTCATCCTCAAAGCCCGGGAGGGATATTGGAAAGGCCCAGGGCTGTCTCCAATGCAAGACAGAGTTCAGTGCCAGGATAGAGAGACAGGTGTAATGACTGAGTGGGGAGGAGAAGCATTGGAGCCCAAGGTGGGCACAGGCAGTAGTGGAGCTCTCTGTGGGTAAAAGAGCTCAGACTTGGGGCATGGCTAAGACTTGAAGGTGTGGCATATGAAGACTACAGTATTTTGGTCACTTGGATGTTTTTCACACCCGCCAAAGTCCAGCTCAGGTGATACGACTTCACAGAGTTCTCGCCTCATCCCCAACCTTTCCTGGCCTCCTTAGCCCAGGTGTCCTGTGTCTTTAATCAGCAAGAGACCCTTTCTGAACCCCTGCTGCATGTTCCTCTTTCTCTGGCTCAGGCTGTGTCAGGATAATCCATCTTGTAGTGTCCGCTGTGAGGTTTGTGACATTAATGAATTGGTGTTGATGGCACAAATTAAGTCCGGGAGTATTCACCGGGAATAAACCAAGAAAAAAATGCAGATTTTTGAACACTGAAGAACATTTTTATGGTCCTAAGAGGCTGAGGGTATCTACCTAGTTCATTGTGTGTTATATCGCATCACTGAACCCTAGACCAGCCCTCATAACACATTAGAATCACCTGGGGAGCATTTTTGAAAATTTTCAGTTCCCCACACTAACTCCCATCATGGCTCCCTGGGCATCAGTATTTTGGGAAGCTCCCCAGATATTCTGATGCATGGCCAAGGTTGAAAACTGCAGTCCTGGACCTTAGTTTAGAATTCCAGGGGAGCCTGGGGATCGCTCAGTCCAACCCTTCGGCATCCATGCCTAAAAACCTCCAGTGATGAAGGGATTCATCACTTCCCAGGCCACATAACTTACCCACTCCTTTACACAGCTGGGCTTGCAAGGTTTTCATTTTTTTGGTTTTTTTTTTTTTTTTTTTTTTTTTCTGTTCCCTCCAGCTTAGCACAGATTTGTTGAGTACTTGGTGTTACAGGAGCTCTGCTGGCTGACTTCTTTCTCTCTGTAGACTCTACTGTTTTAGTTGGACTCCTTGAGGTCAAGTAGAACCAGTCTAACCTTACTTCTTCTACATGATGACCCTCAGATGTGTGAGACCCTCAGATGTGTGATCATATCTTCAAAGGCAGAGGGAAGCTGCAAGTTGTAACAGTTCCCCATAGAGCCAGGTTCCCAACCAGGACACCCACTGCTAAGGGCAAGTACCTTCCAGTATTACAAGTGTGGAGAGCACTGATGGACCCCAAGTCCAGGACATTCCTGGGCAGGAAGTGGCAGGCTAGACCAGGTTCTGAGTGGGTGGCCTGAGGTTAGCGCTGAGGAGTGAACAGTGGCAGTGCATGACCCAATGGGGAGCAAGGTTGGATTATCAGGAGGATTTGGGGGGTCCAAAGCAAAGAGTAGAGGAGCAGTTAGGATTAGCTTCCAGGGGAGCAGGTGGGATCTTGCCACCCGGGACCTCAGTCCCAAACAGGTAGAAGTAGAGCAGAAGTTGCCCAGATGAGAGCGGCATTGTGTAGGAGGCTAGGCATTCTCTGTCCTGGTTCTTCGTCCTTTGTGGGGGGTAGCCAGCAAGGCCATGAACCACAGGTGCCCGGAGCTATTGATTTAAACACTGTGAAACCCTAATGGTGTCCAACCGTGGTGGTGTGAAATGAGCACCAGCTTTGGGGTCAGAAGTCTGGATTCAAGTCCTGGCCCTGATGCTTGAAAGCTTAGTAACTTGGGGCAAGTGATTAACTTCCAGGCCTGGAATGCTGCATCTGTCCTAATGTGGGTTTAACAGTAATAGATGGCGTTTCCTGACTGCTCACTCCATGCCTTGCAGCTATGTAACACTTTCCATGTATGATCCTCACGGCAGGTCTTTGATGTGGTCCTATTAGAATCCCCTTTTTTAATGTGAAACATTTTGGAGATGAGGTCCAGGAGCAGTACACAGGTCATTGTGAGGCTTTAATAAAATCATTTGTTTAAATGGCTGTGCACAATGTCTGGCATGTAGGAAGAGCTTTATGAATGTTTTCATATTCTTTTGGCCACAGTCTATCCTAGGCCTCAGCCTGGAACTCTGGGCTTCCTGTAGTCACAGTCAAGCCAGTGGGGCTGCCAGTGGGGTAAGGGCATCCTCAAAAAGTAGGCCTGTGCTTATTTTGATGGTCAGTTTGTATTGATCCATGATACCTTGCAGTGGGAGAGTAAAAGTAAAAACTATTCCTGGGTCATCATCCTGTTCCAAGTTCTTTATATAGATTAATTCACTGAAGTCCACAACACTCCCTAGGAGGTAAATTCTATTAAAAGTCCCATTTTACAAATGGGGAAACTGAGGCAAACAGGGCTTTGTTGTTTGTTTTGTTTTTAGTACCTTGTCATAGATGATGCAGCTACTAAGAGCTGCAGATGGGGGGCCCCACGCAGTTAGTCTAGCTTCTGTCTACCCTTAATCTCTGTGCTAATAGCTATAGGGCACATTGACAGAGGTCATAGTTCTATATCACCTGGTGGTCTCAAAACCATGATGCCAAAGTCATTTACAAACCAGAGAGTTGATAAAGCTTCTGGTTTGGACCAGGTACTCTCTATTGTGTTCTCAGGATAATGCTGCTGAAGGAGAATTCAGAAGGCTTCATGGAGGACATGGCACGGAACTGGGCCTTCTTGGAAAGGGAGCATTTGGGTATTTGGACACTGGTGGGTGTGAGGAGGGCATCAGGGGTGGGGGGCACTGTGAGCAGTCTCAAGTGACGGAGGGAGAGGCAGTGAGAAGGTGCAAGGGGAAAGACGCCAGAATGGGAGCCAAGGCCAGGTGTCGGAAGTCCTGAGGGCCAGACCACAGAGTGTGCTCTTTATTCTATAATGGGAAGTGGTAGAGCCAGGGGGTAACAAGGTCAGATCTGTGCTTTAGGAAAACCGGTCTGTGTGCCGCTTAAGAGGACTGGTTAGAGAGGGTGGGAAGGGGGAGACCTAAGCGGAGCTAAGAGGTGGGGACCCCAGTCAGGAGACCTCAGATGCCTCAGGCAGAGGGAGAAGGGCCTAACCCCAGTCTGGATCCTCAGGCTGCAAAATACCGTGACTGACTACTCAGGCAGCTTGTGATGACACCGGTCAATGGAGGAAAATTGAGCACTTGTCAAGCACAGGTTTGCCTGGATCACCTCGTCAGTAGCCGAGATGCCTTGTGTGTGAGAGTTTGTGAGTTACCCGGTCCACCGGGGCCTTTGTCCGCGTTCTGTCCGTCAGACACATCTTGTGCCAGGGGTTCCCCCTGGGCCTGGGCTGGGAATGGAGGTACATCTCCACGTGTGGTCCTGCCGGTGGGAGAGTCGGACCAGAGGTCTTGTGTGAGTCCGAGCTGGTTGTTGCTGCAGAAACGCAGAGCAGGCAAGGGCAGAGCCACCACATGGGCAGCCTATCCCTGAGGGAAGCTGTGCAGGTGGCGGAGATGGGGGAGGGGGCAGTGTTTGTTCTTGGGGGCCGCAGAGCTAGTCCCCCGGTCTTGGACCGAGGCTCACTCTGCCATCGGATGGTGGCACCTCACAGAGTTGGACTTTGGGGCTGTCCATAGAAGGTAGAAGGAAGTCATGGTAAAGCTGCGAGTGGTGTAGCTGGAGCCTTCAGAAGAAGGGAATGCAAAAGGGAGAGGAGAACGCTGGGGCTCTGGCCAGTGCCAGGATGCTGACCTTTAGAGGACGTCCTCTGCAGGGAGAAGCTCTTTGAGAAGCAGTGAGCGCTCAGGAGCCATCAGGTCCCCAGAGGGGAAGAAACATTAGCCTTGATGAAGATGTTTGCTGGGCTCCATCCAAGGATCCCCTGAGGATCACCAACCAATTCCTTCCGCATTCAATACTGAATCAGAGAGGCCCCTCTGGCCAGCAGAACATTCTTTCTGAGCCCAGAAGAGATACTTTGTAAATAAATATCCAGGAATAATGTGCCATCAGTCCAGCTCAGGGGGCTCCTGCTGCATGCATGGGGCACACATTTGGGGAATTCAACTGTCAGTCAACTCCTGCTTGCTGAGCTTCTGTGGGGCTCGGGATCCATCTGAAAGCCATCTGTGGTGTGACTGCCAAGTGACAAGATGGTGGGAATTGGTGTCATCACTTCCTAGTCCCCCTCAGGATGGCTGAGAACATTGCTGAGGCTCAGATCACACACACACACACACACACACACACACACACACACACACACGCACGCGCGCGTGCCTTGGGCCTGAATGTTGTCAAAGTGCAGACACCAAACCCAAACTTGCTATTGGGGTCTTGCCTTCCTTCCCCTTGTCCCACCCCATCCTGATTTCTGTCTGCACTCTTGTTCTGATTCTTTATCACCCACACACTAGGACAGAAGTGGGCCTCATCTTGAAAAAGCTGAGGAACTTATCTCTATCCTTTATTTTGAGAAGGCCTTAAAGATTATTAGACATGAAGCCTCCAGAGGAAGCAGAAATTGCTGAATGTGACAGCTCGCAGAGGGATGCTGATTAAGCAGCTTGGAAGTAAGAAGCTGTAGTCAATGGATAGGGGTGAGGGCTCATTCTTGATTTTTTTTTTTTTTTTTTGTACGATTCAATTCCTCTCTTCTTAAATAAGAAATGCCCTTTTTACACCTGTCTGATCCTTTGTGGAATGGTAATCCCAGAAAATCTCATAACCCTTTGCTCTTGATGGTTTCTTCTGGTTTTACCTATTTCTCCACAACCTCATAAGCACTTCACAGTATTGGATTCCGTCAAGTTCAATGGCTCAAGGTTTTGTTTGCACTCAAACATTTCTTACTCTGAGAGTAAATTTCAGTTTTACACTTACAATTCAGAGTCATTTTATTTTGGACATTTCTGATGGCCACCTTATAGTTATGGATGGGAAAGGGACTTTAGCTCTGTAAAGGGTACTGAAACAAAACAAGAAGTTTATATGTTCTTATCTTCCCCCAAACTTTTTGTTTAAAAAATTCAAAAAGGGAAATCAGGGCTTCCCTTGAAGGAAGAAGCCAGGCTTCCTTAGATCTGTGTATTTGAATTTCAAAGGCTTGTTTGAATGTGAAAACTAAGGACATCTTGCCTTCACAGTCTAAAAATCAGAGACTACTGAGTTAGATTATCATTATAAAGTTTATTCCTATAGTCATTAGGGGCATGACCTGTTCTACTCTTTAGTTCTTTAGTGGTAAACGAGAATTGTCCCCATTGCTGCATTGGTCCGTGACTGGATGGTCAAAACATTGACAAACATTCACAAGTGGATCCAAAATCATAGGGTATGTCTTGGGGATTTGTACCAAGCCGTGTGTGTTGCAGATTCATGCATTGATTTTAGAATAGCCACATAGTACCTGTTCAAACGCTGGCCTAGGGGCCTGTGAGAGAAGCAGTATAGGACAGTGAAGGAGCACTGCTCAGGCTTAGTCTGGATTCGGAATTGAGGGTCTGTGACTTTGGGCAAGTTGCTTGACCTCTCTGAGCCTGTCTTCCCATCTTTAAAACGAGAGTGCTCATCCCTATCATGAGGTCAGCCGTTGAGGCTGCTGTGAAAAGACTTAATAAATTAAAGTTACCCTAGAAGTGTTGTACACTTGGTTCCAGGTCAGAAAGAGTAACAGCAGACAGTGAGGGAACAAGACAGAGAAGCTGAAAAGTTGCTGCTCCATGACCCAGTGTGTGCCCTGATAGGAATTTATCCTGAGGATAGAGTGAAGAGAGTCACAGTGACTTAGTTACCGGTAACCGACAGCAATTGGGAAAATGAAAAACTGGAAATCCCCTAAATACCCAAGCATGAGAAATGTCTAGCATGTGCCACATGCTAGGGGAGAGGGCCATAGCCAGCCAAAGTGGAGTTGAGTGACTCAACTGCAGAATAGTCAAGAGGGGAAGGGGTTAGATATAAAAAGCTAAGTATTTGTATTCTCCCCCCCTACCCCATTCCTACATACCTATGTAGGAAAAAAGCTGTAAGTAAATAGATCCAAATGTGAACAATGGTTGTCACTGGAAGATTGGGTATTTTTTCAGATTTTAAAAACAAACATTATTTAATGGCAAAGATACTTTTTGTTTGTTTGTTTTTTGTTTTTTGTTTTTTTTTTTACAAGCTAATGATATCTCAAGTGCAGAGGAGAATGAGAAGGTAAGCCAATGCAGGCTTTCTGCCTCTCAGCCCTGCCATCTGAATGAGTTGTTGAACTTCAAAGCCAGGGCTGAGAGTGTCTCATTGTGTTGGAATGTGGGCAATGAGGATCACAGGAAGTGGTGACAAGCCCTTTGTTATATAAGCTCACCAGGCTTGCTCGGTGCCAGCACTGGCCCTTGGTGCTCCATCAGGGCATCATCTGTCTGTGTCCATGGTCACAGCCTGAGCCTGGGCAGGGACCTATATTATCGGAACTGTGCTGCCAGGCACAGGAAGCCACAACTGCACACCCTCTCTCCTTTAACTGCCACTGGTGCATTGGGCTATTATTCCACGAAAGGAGAAGGGCCATTGTGGAGGGATTTACTGGCTTTATTCCCGACCTGGAAGGTATGGGGATTTTCCCTTACCCCTTTGGAAGGAATATATCCTGGCTGCCTCTAAAAGCCCAAACAACCTGCTTTTCATCTGCTTCTGTTTCTCTGTTCCTATTTGTGTGTGCTGTGTTTACAACTGTGGTTGGCTGAAGGGGTTAGCTGGGAGAGGGGACTGTTCCCTTGGGCTGGGAATGTTGCTGCTCCAAAGGCAGATTGCAGTTTTTCCCCTCTGTTAACTTCCCTGTAGGAGGCAGGCAGAAGCCGGCCTTGCACATGACAGGTGCCCAGTGAAGCCTTGCAGTATTGAGGAGTTTCCTGTATGGAAGGGTGTCTGTGTGTATGTGCTTGTGGGTAAGAATTGTAGAATATTGCAACGAGAAAATATCTTGCTCTCATGCCTGAGATTATGAGCTGCTTTTTTTTTTAAGATTTTATTTTTTATTTTTTAAGTAATCTCTACACCCTACGTGAGGCTCGAATTTACAACCCCGAGATCAAGAGTCGCATGTTCTACAAACTGGAGCCTGCCAGTCGCCCCAAGCTGCTTTTTATTGAACACCCATTGTATGCTGTACTCTGTTGGGTGCTTTAGGTACATCAAATCACTAATCCTCCCAGGAGCTCTATAAGGAGGATATTATCCACTTTTCACATAAGGAAACAGATTTAGGTCAGGGGGACATGGTCTTCCTTGTTTTCGTTGACATTCCCATCTTATTGGATACCAGGGACTCCGTTCCTGGAGAACATGTACTCATTTTTTTTTTTTTTTAATGTTTATTTATTTTCGAGAGAGAGAGCATGCAAGCAAGGGAGAGGCAGGGGCAGGTGAGGGACCGAGGATCCAAAGCAGGCTCTGTGCTGACAGCAGACAACCTGATGAGAAACTCGAACTCACAAACCATGAGATCACGACCTGAGCTGAAGTTGGACGCTTAACCGACTGAGCCCCTGTATTCATTTTTGATGTACCCCTGAAGCTCCTGGCTTAGAACCTGGAACACTATAGCCACTCTGGATAAAAGCCACCATGGCTGGGTGACTTTTGACAAGTCCTAGCCCCTCTCTGGGCCACAGTGTCTCCATGTATAAAATAACCAGCTGTTCTTCTCTATCACAAGGCCCTGTCGTTTTCAAAAAAAACTTTCCGGGACAGCCATCCCCCCTGTAGGTTCCTGTGGAATGTGGTTGGTCTTGTAAGAAGTAGTCACAAGCAACTGAGGCTTTTTTACTGTCAGGCTCGGGCCCAAACATCAGATGACTGTTGTCCCCAATTAATAAGACACAAGGAATAAAGTTGCGTAACTTTATAATGAAACCTCATTTCTCACTGCGGTTTCAATTCATCCAGCGTCTAAGGCACGCGTCCTGCCCCTGGCAAGCTCGCATGTTTCATTCCTTGGCGCAAACACCCACCTTTTCACCTGAATTAGTTTGGAAAAGCCTTGGGCAGTTTCCAGAAATTAAATCTAGAGGATGGAAGGTTTACCACCCCAAGATGTTCAAAGAAATGTGTGGCCTCCTGTGGGGACCCGACTCAGAGGGGAGCCCAGAAGGGCTTTGGGAAAAGTATGTTGCCTCCCAGGGTGGTCACTTTTTCTGGTTGGGTAAGTTCCCATGTGTGTCACATAGGAGCCACTGAACTTTCTGTAGAGGGCCAGCCATTAAGTGTTTTAGGCTTTGGGGCAACTACTCATTTCTGTTTCTGTTGGCAGCTATTCATTTCTGGCCTTGCAGGGCACAAGTGGCCAGAGACAATAGATAAATGATCAGTTGGGACTGAGTTCCAATAAAACTTGACTACAAAAATAAAACTTTGCAGACCTCTGGTCCAGAACCTTAGGCATGGGGCTCCTGGCTAGCTCTTCAGCAGAGCATGCATGTGATTCTTGATCTTGCGGTTGTGAGTTCAAGCTCCATGTTGGGTATAGAGATTACTTAAAAATAAAATCTTTAGGGGCACCTGAGTGGCTCAGTTGGTTAAGTGTCCAACTCTTGATTTTGGCTCAGGTCATGATCTCCCGAGTTTGTGAGATTGAACCCCATGTTGGGCTCTGTGCTGACAGCACAGAGGCTACTTGGGATTCTTTCTCTCCCCCTCTCTCTGCACCTCTCCCACTCATGTGCACGTGCTCTCTCTCTCTCTCTCTCAAAATAAATAAATAAACTTAAAAAAATAAAATCTTTTAAAAATTAAAAAAAAACTTAGGCACATATCTTCATAATCATAGCCTATGTTCACTTGTTCCTTCTGTGTTTTATACAAACCTGTTTTGACCTCCTGATTGTATGGAAGTCCCCTCCCACCGCCTTGCTCTTACAAGCCTTCTCTGACCTAGACATGCCATGAGATCTTTGATCATTACTTAGTTGCACAAAAGTTGGCCATGTTCTCATGTCAAAAAGTTTGTCCTTTTTTTTTTTTTTAATTTTTTTTTTCACGTTTAGGTATTTTTCAGAGAGAGATAGACAGAGTCGAGTGGGGGAGACACAAAATCCAAAGCAGACTGCAGGCTCTGAGCTGTCAGCACAGAGCCTGATGTGGGGCTCGAGTCCACGAACTGTGAGATCATGACCTGAGACGAAGTCAGATGCTCAACCGACTGAGCCACCCAGGCACCCCCCAAAAGTTTGTCTTTAAAGATGCATCATATTTTCATACAACTGTGTGATCCTGTATAGGATCTCTTTTTGTATAATCTGGTTCATTATAAATGTTTAGGAAATCGATATATTATCAGATGGCTCACTATTCTAGCCTTTTCAAATGCTGTCAGAAGAAAAACCTCACACCTGACGTCCTATAGTGCTTAAGTCTTGACTCTTGTGGTTGGTCCTTCATCTTCTGTCTTTCAAAAGTGACTCTGGACGTGTCATTTCTTAAACACTCTTCATTGGCTTCTATCATGTCTAGACTCATAGCATGAAGTTCAAGCTGACCCTTATCTCTCTGAAAGGCTTCCCACTGTTTCATGTTTCCTGGCCCACCAGCTGGAAACCTCTTGCCTTCCACCAGGATTTTACCTACATGCCCCTCTATCTTTACATGTATTGTACCTTTTTCCTCTTCATTCTCCCCAGTCCAGCTCAGCTGTCAAGCATTCAGGAAGTTTCCCGGTCTCCCACCCTTCCTTTCTCTATGTACCCACGTCCATGCCACTGGCAGGAGCTGTCACACATGTCGTGGCTCCAGGACAGCAGCAGTGAGAACACCCCATGCAGCCTGGAGTGGGCCCAGGAATGCTCATCAGATGAGCGGCCTCATAGAGGTTGATTGAGGGTCCAGTGTTCTGTGACACCTCAGGTCCCCAGATCTCCAGTAACTCCAGCATAGGGCAGCTCCCCAAACCCCAGGGCCCTCCAGAGCAGCCAGCACACTCTAATGATAGGCACCTGGTAGGCCTCCAGCAGGCAGAATGGCTTTGGTGCCCACCTTTCTAGTGTGGTAGTGAGCTTTATAGGTGAGTGGGTAGGTGGGCATCTGAGAAGAGCATCTTCCTCCTTCCACAGGGGTGGGTGGGAGCAATAATAGCTACCAAGTACTGAACACCTCCTGTATGCAGAGCTCTAAGCTAGGGGCTTGTGTGTGATCTGCACAGGCTTTGGGATGATGGAACCCAGGGATCCTTCAGCTCCTTTAGCATCATTCCCAGCACATAGTAGGTGCTCAACAAAGATTTTTTTGTTTTTATATTTTATTTATTTAAATTTTTTTTTTTTTTTTTTTTTTTTTTTTTTTTTTTTTTTGAGAGCGAGAACGCAAGCAGGGAGGGGCAGAGAGTGAAGGAGACAGAAGATCTGAAGCGGGCTCTGGGCTGACAGCAGAGAGCCCGATCCGGGGCTTGAACTCACGAACCTTGAGAGCATGACCCAAGCTGAAATCAGACACTCAACCAACTGAGCCACCCAGGCGCCCCACAACAAAGATTTTTTGCATGAATACATGCATTAGACCAGAAGGAGGTTTTTCTGGAAAGATTTGTGGCCAGATTGAAGGGCCACAAATGCCCTACTAAGGAGTTAGTTGAGACTTCAGCCCACAAGGAGTGGGGACCCAAGGACAGGTTTGTGTAGGGAGGGACATCTGCATAACATGTGTCGCGCTTACCCCATTATTTGCCCTTTCCGGTGTGGCTGAGATGCCAGATAATGAGGTGTTGAGCTGCACAAAGCTTCCTTGTGCCGGAGAGAGGCAGGGCTGGCCTTGAAGCCAGTTGGCCACTGGCCTCCTCCCTATAATTTATGTGCAGTGGCAGGTTGGAGTGGGCTGCCCGGCAGAGCCAGGGCTTGCCTGCCTCTCCAGGTCGCCGCCTCAGCTTGCTGGCTGCAGCACAGGGGCCATGGCCCTGACGCGAGGCCTGCCCCTCTGAGCCTTCCCTGTTGCCAGCGTGTTCCGAGAGGATTAAAGGCGCCTGCCCAGCTCTCCCCAGGACTTGCTGACTCAGCTGATGGTTCCTGTGGCAGGGGACGGTAGGGGGGAGTACTATTGACCTTCAGTTTGTATCCCCACCACATTCTTACTACACATTCCCAGGCTCGGTCACCTTGGGCTTCCCTTGCCTAAAGGCAGCTGGCCCCACAGCTAAGTGGTTTTGCCTGTCTGCCCTCAGAGACCACTTTTCCAGGGAGGATGCAGCTCACTGTTTTCAGACTGGGAAATACACAGTTAAGATGTCAGTCCCTGGAGTCTAAGTATGTAGAACCGTTAAGTCGTTCACGGGTGTGGGGGGGTGGTGCAGTTAGCAGTTCAGTTCCCTGCACAGGTACTGGGGGAGCCCACTGGCCTGGGCAGTGGAGAATGTAGAACAGGGCATTATGGAGTAGGTAGGGAGAAGGAAGCCGGGGGGCAGGGCAGCAGACACCAGGCTTTCCACTGCATGGCAAAATGGTCACCATTACAACGGAATCTGATTGATTGATTCGGGGAAGGGGATCGGGGCAGGGTTCTTGGAAGAGGTGGGAGTAGGTTTCAGTCTGGCCCTGAAAAGTGGCTGCAGATAGAATGAGTACTCCAGGCAGAGGGCACAGTTAGGCCCAAATCATGGAAGTGCAGGTGGGTCTGGTGGGAAAGGTGTGGGGTTGGAACTCATAAGAAAAACAGGTGGGACTCTGGGTGATTTCGCATAGAGAGGCATTTGAGTGGCTCCAAGGACCTGGCCAAAGAGTGATGTGGTTCTGTGACATTAGTAATGGGTCTGAGGGGCCCCTGTTTGGACCTCCATTACCATAGGGATGCAGGGAAAACCTAGGGCCCGGCTCATAAAGGGAATTGAGAGGAATTTGATTTCTAGACTGGGCTATGTGTCACCCCAGGAAAGCCCATGCTTGGCCAGGCTGGACATGAGCCCCTGCTGTTCTGGCTGTGGCATCTGTTTCCTTGGGCTGGCCTTCGAAGAGCCTGTCACGGTGATTTCTGAGGGAAGCCAACAGATGGGCAAGTTGGAAATGCCTCTCCCGCTGAGGCAGATCCTTTCTTACGCTCCCAGCTGAAGTTGGAGGCAGGGGAGCACTGGCCCCTCACATGGGTACTTGATAGTTTGCCCTGGGCCCTCACATTTGTGTTGTCTCGGCCACTCCAGGAGGCAGAGCGAGCGGGCCTCCTGGGGTAGAGAAGTGAATGGCTGGAAATCACCCAAAATCAGGGAGCCCCTTGAGCAGGGCTGGGCCTCCCCACTCCCAGCCCAGTACATTAGTCATCACACAGCACAGTCCCTTAGTAATTAAAGGGCATATGCACAGTTTGGAGTTGAGGTTTGCAGTTAAATGGCAACTGGAGATAATGGGTGATTTCACTAATACATACTAAGCTCCTACTTTGTGCCAGGTGCTGTGCTAAGCTCTTCTTTGCTTCCTTCTTGCAACAATCCTTGTCATAGGTATTTTTATTATCCCCAATGAGGAGACCCAGGCACAGGAGTTTATTGAGTAACACGTGCAGCACCCCAGCACAAGACAGACATGGCATTTGATCCCATGTGGTCCCACCATGGGCCTGTTTAACCCAATGCCCCAGTGCGTTTGTGAGGCCAGACATGGGCATGGTCCCCTCGTCTGCCTTGGCACTCCGAGCATGCTTTATAATTAGAACAGACTGCAGCTCCTGTTAATGACTTCCTCAGGGGATCCATACTCACAAACTCGGGAGAAAATTGAAGAATGAGAAAGGAAATAGGTAGAGAATGAGGTTGTTTCCACCGAGGCCCAAAGAACTATTCATAAAAAGTGTATTTGAAAGCCGACTGCGGCTGGCTACATTTTGGTGATCCACAGGCGTCTGCCGTGACTCCTTCTCCGCTGTGCTTCGTGGGTTCAGTACCGGCCCACCTACGACCCTGTCCTGGAGGACAGCTGACATTACATGCCTCCAGTGAAAGCACAACTCTTCTCTGGTTACTTGGCTTCTCAGAATCTCTGAGGGCTTCCCACTGCCTTCTGGAATAATGTTGAGTTGCTATAACCTGACATTCAAGGCCCCCCACAAGGTGGTCCCTGTCTCCTTTTCCTGCTATGCCAGAGAACGTCCTTCCCTAAACTCACTGGATTGCTTTCTTTTTTGTTGTTGTTGTTTAAGATTTTATTTTTAAGTAATCTGTACCCCCAACGTGGGGCCCAAACTCACAGCCCCAAGATCAGCTAGGCATGGGACAGGTGTCTTCTAGATCAACCTGGTCACCTTTCTCCAGTATGGCTACTTTCCATCCCACCCCTCCACTCCCCCCACCCCCCATACTTCATCCCCCCTCACCCTGCCGAGCACACGGTTCCCCTCCACTTCCAGACATTGACATGCTCTCCATTTCCAATAAAGCCCCAAAGCAGAGCCCTCAGAATCCACCCCAAACTCCGTTTCTGTGTGTCTTTGCTGTGCATCCACCACCAATCTCTCCAGCATTATTGCCTGGTCTCTTTACTGCTCTGTCCCTCACTTCCACACCTGCCTCCAGATGCCTTACGCTGTTGCTCCCACCTGAGCCCGGGGGAGAGCTGCCCACCTGCCCACTCTCACTGGTGTGGAGCACAGTGGCCAGGACAGCTTTTCAGGAGATTGTGTTTCATCCCCTCCAGCAGAGTGGTCAGAACCTGTGGACTTGTCCCCTCTCTGCATCTCCTCCTCTGTCTCACACGGTATAGGTGCTAATGCATGTCCGAGGAGGCACCCTTCTGCAGCCGGCTTCAGTGATAATGGCCTCCTTGACCTTTGTGTGGCTTCACACACATGGTCTCATTACCTCCTGACAGCCCTCAGGTGACTGTCTGTCTTCCCCATGAGGCTGCTGAGATTTGCCCAGGGTCAGACGGGTTGCCAGCCAGTGGCCTAGGCAGGACCACAACCTAGCCTTTCCTGGCTCTCTGCCTCTCTGAAGCTGGGAGTTTGCCCATTGTTTGCATTTCTCTGAAGGAACTGAGGCTCTGGGGAGGAACTGTAGGGGTAGTTTGTGAATTTCTGAGGACGAATAACAAGTCTTGCCCTCTGGGAACAATTGCGTTGCAAGAGCCAGGCTGCTACCATCACTGCTTTCTGTGGTGCAGCTCTAGAGCGTGGCCCCGGAACCCGGACCAACGATTCTGGCTTAAAACTGTGGCCCAGGGATTTGTGGAGGGCAGGGCACAGGCTGCCAAACTCCTGTTAGGAGCCCCCTGGCAGAATTCCTCCTGCTCTTCCCCGGCCTATGATGTCACCGTGCATGGCCCCTGCCAGGGCTGGCCATCAATCGATGGCAGGCCCCAGGCTAGGGGTGTCTTGGACTTACAAGGTAGTTGAACTTCCCCGAACTGTTTCTTACATCAGAGTTGTTTCCGGACAACTGCGGGTTGTGTGGTCAGATTAAAGAGGTTGTTCAGAAAGCCAGACTGGCATCTACAGGAAGTAGGATTACAAGGGGACCTTGTGGCTTTGTGACCTCTGCTCTGTAGATGGGGGAGGGCGCGGGTAGGGAAGGGCAGAGGGTTGTAAAATCAGAGTGCCTGAGCCAAGAAGCATGGAATCCATTCATTCACACACTCCTTTGCCACAAAATAGGATGCAGTCCTTGGCCCCAGGCCATGGCCCCCTTTCTTTGGATCTTGCAACCTTGAAATCTGCTGTAGCACAAACAGGCTAATGACAGTCATTCCCCTCAGCTTTCTCTTGGGATTATCATTCAAAGTACACTTTTTGATAAAAGAGTCTGTTTGTCACTTTTTTCCTGATTTAGTTGCAATGACAAATCAGAATTGAGTTTTGAAATTTGTTTTTTAAGATGCCAGTCCCTGGGTTTGGGACTAAGTATTGGAGGCGTAAAGGCCCAATAGCAGCATATGACAGAACACTTTATCTTTTTTTTTTTTAATTTTTTTTTAACGTTTATTTATTTTTGAGACAGAGAGAGACAGAGCATGAGCAGGGGAGGGGCAGAGAGAGAGGGAGACACAGAATCTGAAACAGGCTCTAGGCTCTGAGCTGTCAGCACAGAGCCCGACGCGGGGCTCGAACTCACGGACCGTGAGATCATGACCTGAGCCGAAGTCGGACGCTTAACCGACTGAGCCACCCAGGCGCCCCCAGAACACTTTATCTTAAGGATGGTTTTCATCATTCTAACAACAAATTATCTACATTTTTCAGGGAAAGAAAACTGGCAAACCCTTTCCTGCGTTCCATTGTCCCGGGCTGTCACGCCCTCCTGTCAGCCCTGCCTGATAAGCTTCAGGAGTTTAGAAACCTGTTCTTCACAGCTGCCAATCTGTCTCAAAACCTTCTATCTTCTCACTCCCTCTGGCCTTCTCCAGCCAGCTGAACCCCCGACCCCTCCCCCCCGTCCCCACCTGTCTTTGTTCTCTCTTGGTCAGATGAAACCTCCCTGGAGTTTCATCTGCCTTTCCCCCCCACTTCTTTTCACCTTCCAGTCACCACTGCCAATGGCCCCTGCCCACTGTCACTCTCTACACCCAGCTTCTCCTTGTCCCCAAGCAGACCTGATGTTTCTCCTCACTGTGTGACCTTGGGCAAGTTTCTTAATCTCTCTGAGCCAGTTTTCTCACCTGCAAAATTTATTTTTTTCACTTACTGAACACCTTATTGTGTGCCAGGCCCTGCATTAGACACAGGTACCAGAAATATGCATGGATGTAGGCCCTGCCCTGGAGCCCCAGTTTAGGAAGACTCACTAATCATGGCATGATGACTTCAGGGGTTGTTGAGAAGAATAAGAGACACTCTGACCTGGAAAGAGTGTTGGTTACTGGGGCTCCTGGGTCCATTGCTTTTATGATAGAATAAGGCCTGCCTTGTGGCGCTTTTAAGTCTGGAGGTCCCTTCCAGCCTGGTGCCTGTGTACCCACCCTATTCTGTGGCTGCTGAGCTCTGGTATGCTTGGAATACATGGGATGGGGCACATGTCTTATGGGGGCACAGGGTGGGAGAGAGTGGGAGCGGGACAGCCAAACCCAGACTGCAAAGTAAGGGAGGGAGAAAATTCTGGGAGCCTTTTGGAGCTTTCCAAATGTGGTTTGACCTGATTTTTTAAAACTCTTATACAACTTGTCAGGAGTTACTGAAACTGACTTTAGTCAGTGGGAAAAGAGCCAGATTTTTAAAAAATCTTGTGAGTGTGACAGGATGTGAAATGTCACTTCTTAGCCCCTCACAGCTATTTGTGAACTTGTGTCTGTCCCCCTGACTAGCCTGGAACTCCTGCAGGACCCCAGTAGTATCTGGTTCTGCTTCATGTCCTGGAGCCCAGCACGGAGTCTGCCCCAAGGGGAGGCTGAGTGGAGGTGCAGACAGAACTAAGATAATACAGCTGAGCCCCTACCATTGCCAGGCACTGAGTCGGGCTCTGTCACTATCCTCACTTTATAGATGAAGACACTGAAGCCCAGAGGGGTTGAGCAAGCTTCCCAAGGTGGCACAGCCAGAATTTGAACTCAGATCTAACTCCAGAGCTCATGTTCTCGAGCACTCTCCCTTGCAGACTGGGTGGAACTTGAATGTGCGGTGATTAGAGAAGGGAGCACCCTAGGAGGGCGCGGCTGGGCAAAGACCCATGGTGGGAAAGCTGAGGGCAGGCAGCTCTGTATGTGAGCTGCATGACTCTGGAAACAAGCATACAGCCCTCCCCACCCTGGAGGTGGGATGAGAAGTTCCTGAATGACAGGGGGTCTCCTGGATAGGCTGGTGGACAGAGCCAACCCACTCTCCAGTTGAGCAGGCCCTCAGCATCTTGTGTGAACCCATTGCTCTGTGTCATTGGAGATGGCAGGCCCCTTCTCGGTGAAGAGAGAGGGCTCTCTGAGGGGGTGGTACCTAGAACTGGTTTTTCCCAGCCCCTTACTTTCCCTGAGCCTGTTTCACCATCCCTGCAGGGAGGCTGTGCATTGGTAGATTCGCTTTGAAGTCCTTTGAGCCTGAATCTGGGACAGAGCAGCAGAGCTTGAATCCTGACTAACTCACTGACTCCCCTGCCAATCTGTGCTTCGGTTTGTTCATCTGTAAAACGGGGACAATATGAGAACCTACTCCATAGGGTTGTTGTATTAAAAGAACTGAACACAGCCCCTGGTAGCTGCTTATTGTATTAGGCCAAATGCTTGCTGTCTTGAGCCCCTGACTGTCCCTGTGGCTCCAAGGACAGGAGGGAGGGTCTGGGGCTCAGAGGCTCCCTGGCCACCCGCAGAGCTCCTGCAAGGCCAGGGATGCCTGGGTTTGCCCTGTCTGCCTGAGTGCGTTTGCTCTGTAGACGTTGAGATCATCACTGCCAGTGGCTGCCCAGCCTCAGCCAAGCTCTTGCAACATTCCCCAGGGTTCTGGGGGTTCCTTGTGCCCAAGTCCTGTGTGGGCAGAGCTCTGGGCAGGCGGCACGTTTTGGCAGGTCCTTAGTGGTGTCATTGGTAAAGAGTTTCCTGTGGCTGCACTTCTTAGGACTGAGGAAATACAGTTTTTACAGTCCTCTTTTGTTCCTCCTAGATGCCAATAAACTGTTTAAACTTTGGTTAAAATGGTGTTTCTCAAAGGAAAGGGAGATGTTTTGGGAATTCTGTTCCTGTGTTAGTATGAGGTCACTGAGGTTCAGCCTAGGGAGAGGTTAGGTCCCATGCATTAGAGTGGGTTGGGTGAATGTGGTTGGTATTTCTCCCGGGTCTTCATGCTCCTGGAACAAGGGGCACTTGCATCCCAAGCTCTGGGAGGGAGTATGAGCCCATCTGTGTGTCTGCTGTGGTGCAGGGGAATGCTCATGGGCTGGGAATCCTTGCCTCTTGACTCACTGTATGACCTTGAGCGAGTCACTTCCCCCGGGCTGGGTTTGTGAAATACTGTGGATTATTGTGAGATAATAGTTGGATTACAAGTGCCTGTCTTCTGCTAGAGATCAGTGATTCTCAGTCTTGGTTCCATGGTACAATCACTTGGGGGAGCTTTTAGAAAATGCAAATCTCAGGCCCCTATCTCTGACCACTTAAATTGGAATTTGGGGTGGAGTTCAGGCATTGCTGTTTGTGAACAGCCCCAAAGGTAATTCTGATGTGCAGCCTGTTGAGAGCCATTAGACTAGACCAAAGGTGGGCAAACTGTGGCCCTTGGGCCAAATCCAGCTGCTGCCTGTTTTTGAAAATAAAGTTTTATTGCCACAGAGCCACACCCATTTCTTTCTTCCTCGTGTGTATGGCTGCTTTTACATTACAGTAGCAGTTGAGTGGTTGCCATAGAGACTGCAAACCAAACTGTTTACTATTTGGCTCTTTATAGAAGAAATTTGCTGACCTCCCTTACTAGACTCTCCCCTTCTTGAGGGCAGACACTGAGCTATATTTATTCTTCTGTCCCCAGTACCTTACCCACCATGAGCATTGCTGAATTCCAGTACAGAAGTGTTGTGAGTATGATTCTGTGCCTCCCCCGTAGTACCCAGCCTATGTGATGTGGTTAGAGTAAGAAGCCCTGTCTTGGCTTAGGCTGAGACCCTCCTTCCACTGAGTGGCCCAGGGCTCCCCCCCCCCCCCCACCTTGGAGATACCTAGAGATGCTGAGCTCATGCTCACCTCCTGTGTCTCATCTTCACCTAGACAATGATGGTGCCTCTCCGAAGGCAGGCTTATCTAGCCTCCCACCCTCACATGTTTTGGGGGACATGAACCAGTACAACTGGTACTGCAGAGCTGGAATGCTTGGGGACTTTTTGTGGAAGTGAGAGAGATGCACTTTTATAAGGTTGGGCCGACCCCTTCAACACTGTCTCCCATGCCCTCAGTCTCATGCTTTGGGGTACTGTGAAAATTCCAGGCGACACACAGTTTCCAATGGCGAAGAATCTTAATCTAGGTCCTTCTCCTGGCTCAACCAGGTTCTGCCTAGAGATTCCTGTGGCTGGAAGCTCACTATGTCTCAAAATATCCTGTTCCATTTTGATCAGCTCTGTCTGATCAAACATTCTTCCTAAAACTGAGTTGAAATCTTTTCCATAACCTCTGCTGTTTGTGCCTCATTCTGTCCTCTTTAACCCAACAGAACACACCTACATCCGGTTCTAGGGATTAACCACCCATCCTGCACCGTGCACACATATCCCTGAATATTCTCTAAAACATGCATGTTCCTTGGTCTTGTCCACCATGCTCGTGACACATGGAGGCCAGGCTCTTTGTCCTCCCAGTGGCAGCTCTAGATCTGAAGTGAAGGACCCAGAGCTGCATGTGGTGATGGGTGACCCTCGGTTTGTTCAGATTGAGGAAGACCATCTTCCTCCCCAGTAGCACAAGTCATACTGTCACACACACTACTGTCAACACAGCCTGTGGGCAGGTTTGCCTTTGGGAAGCTACGTTAGACCATGTGAGCAAAACATCACTTTAATAAAGGTCCCAGGCAGCCAAGACCCCTGGGTTCTTGTACACCTGTGGAAAGTTAAGGCCTTATTTCTCCCTCCTGCCCACCTGCGGTTGGCTCTGTGGTATGTCAGTGGCCTTTCCAAAGGACTCTGTCCCTTTCCTGGCCTACCCCCAGGGTGTACCCACCCCCCTCACCTGGCAGATGGTAAGTGTGGTCATGAGAGAGCTTTGTGGGCCCTGGGTTTATGGGTTTATCACTGGGCCAGGAACAAGGTTAATATTTTTAATGACGAAGGGTGAGCCCCATTATTACCCCAGCTCATTAATCAATGGCGGAACCCGTTTTACCTGTTAGGTGCTTTTGGTATGGGGAGTTCATGAATGGGAATCCAATTTCTCTTTAAACCCAAGCCACCTCTCTCCTTCTTAAATCTGGGAGGCGGTTCTGGGGAGGGTGTTGGCATTTTATAGCAAATTTTTCTTGGGTGGAAAAGGTTGGGGGCAGCCTTTGAGGACCCTTCCTGCCTTACTTACCATACCAACTCTCCCAGGCAAGGGTGTGGGGAAGGTGGTAGGAGCTGTACAGCCTGCCCAAGCCAGTCCATAAGCCCATGACACTCCAGTTATGCGGTCCAGGATGGATGGGCCAGGACCATCTGTTTTGACCTGTTGTCCACAAATCAGAGGATGGGCCTGACATTAATGTGAGGAGACAGGGAGTGTATCCAGACCACTTAGGTGGGCCCAGTCCTGGCCCTTTCAAAACAGCTGGTCAGCGGGGGCATTGGTTTAAATGTCTCCAGGAAGTGCATTCTTCTTGTGGGAGGGAGGCGGGTGTTGAAAGGACACCTCCTCCGAGTCAGGTTGCCCACATCACCTGTGTTATCCCCAAGAAATGGGCATGATGGAACCCCCATAAAGATGATGGGGTGCTCACTTTTATCCTAGGAGACTGCCACTTTGAGTTATTCCTAGACCCCATCTCAGGAACCATCACAGCCAACACCACCTCTGGGCTGCGAGGGCCCGTAGGGATTTCAGGCCGGCCACCTTGACCCCAGGCCTCCTCTTCTACAGATGGAACACCTCCAGTTCCTCTGGTCCTCACAGTATGTGTGAACACTTGTTTTTTTTTTCAAATCCAGCTGGGCTTACCCTAACAAGATGAAAAATGAACCAACTCTACCATAAAATTCCCTCCCACTTTACCAGGAGAACAATGAGGCTTACTTTACAGGCCTCTTTGAAAATAACAATAACTTAGTGCATGCTGGGCACTGTCCAAGTAGTAACTCTTACTAATGAAACAAGAGGTGAGGTCACGTTCACCTTCTAGCTCTCCTTCCCCTCCTATGCTGCATGGGGCTTCCATGTTTGGGGTTTGGGGACGTGAGGAGGGAGGCCCCGGGGCCTCATTCCCTCTAATGTAAGGATTCCTCCTGTGCTATACTGTGCTATTTTTGGTGGTGGTTGTGGGGAGGTGGAGGAGGTGGGATCTTTCTGGCAGGAAGGACGAGGCAGTAGGGGATGGAGGGAGGAAATTGCTGGAAGCGGAACGCAGAGTTCCAGGCTGCAGGCGGAAGCGGCTGCTTCCCCAGGTGTGGCCCAGGCAGGTTGCAGGTGTGCTCCAGTCATAGGGCGGCTGAGGAAGAGGAAGGGAGACTCCCAGCACCCAGCTGACTGAGGGAGTGTCAGGGGTGGCCCTTGCCCGAGGTTGGCACATCAGAGCCAAATTGGCAGAGCTTCCTCCTCTTCCTTTCAAACCTCCCTTCAGAGATTTCCTCCTGCTGTCGAGAAGGAATCCAGGGTATTAGAAACTCATGCAACAGGCCGTGGGTGGCATGGGAGAGCCAAAGATTTGGAGTGAAGCCTGCACCACCTTATGTGCTCTATGGCCTTGGGGAAACTACTAAACCTCTCTGAGCTTTGATTTTTGTCATCTGGAAATGGTGTAATTAGCAAGAAGAAATAAGACCCTGTGTGTAAAAGCACATAGGCAAGTGCCTGGCACATAGGAGGTACTTACTTCATCATCAGCATCACCTCAGTAAGCCTCTTGCTGGTTCTAATGCTCTAAGAATGCTCTGGCTCTTGGAGGGTCTAGTCTGAGGGTCTTAGGTCCTGGCACCAAAGGACCCTCATTCCCAGGAGTCAGTCCCTGTGAGTTATGCATGACTTCAGCATGACTCTACAGAGAGATGTGTAAAGAGAGAAAGTAGAGGGTTGGGGAGGTCTTGAGATAGGTGTGTTATCAGCAAGAGGCCGGGCCTCCCCAATCACTTGATTAGCACAGCAGCAGTGGATTAAAGTTTACTCTTTTGAAATTGATAAGTCTGGGATTCAGTTCAAGATACCTTTGCCCCCCTTTAAGGATAGAACGTTTCCGGCAGTGGGTGATTTATGACATTCCATTTGGAAGGTAATTTTACCATGTGCACCAATAAATTAGGGCCAGTTTGTGCCTGATACATGAGGCTACTGTCAAGCACTGTGTTGGTGTTTCATAGAGGCCAGTTCTCAGTGGTGGTCTCGAATATGCTGTTGGAGTGAGTGGGAGGGGAGGGGAACTGAGCAGGAAAAGCCAGTGCCCTTAGGCCATAGATATACACCAGAACTTTGTGTCCTAAAGGAGGGCTTGACTTTCAAAATAATGTTGGAAGGACTGAAATGCCCATGTGGTCCAGTGCTTTCCCTGAAGGTAATTAGAAAAGTGAAAAGTTAGGGAGTCTTTTTATGAAGTTAAATTCATTCTTTAAAGAATTGTACTTTATTCTCAATTTCCAGGGGCGCCTGGGTGGCGCAGTCGGTTAAGCGTCCGACTTCAGCCAGGTCACGATCTCGCGGTCCGTGGGTTCGAGCCCCGCGTCAGGCTCTGGGCTGATGGCTCGGAGCCTGGAGCCTGTTTCGGATTCTGTGTCTCCCTCTCTCTCTGCCCCTCCCCCGTTCATGCTCTGTCTCTCTCTGTCCCAAAAATAAATAAACGTTGAAAAAAAAAAAAAATTTAAAAATTTCCTTTTTACTGTTTATTGTTCTTTCCTTTAGAAAATGTCAATAGGGACATATGGTAGTTGGGTTTTAGTGTTGTGAGCCTGTGTCTTTTCTCCTCCCTCTTTTGGTAATTATAGTGGTCTGTGAAATCCAGAATTCTGGCCCTGAAGTTTGCTGTCTCCTTCCCATTTTACAGATGGGGAAACTAAGGTCACAACAGGGAGTGTGACTTAGCCAGTGGTGCCCAGTTGGAGAGAGGAAGGGATTAGAGTTTGGGTCCCAAGTTCCCCATGGGAACTTCTGGATGTGGAAGAACATCAGGATGACCAACGTAATTTGTAGGGCTCATTCCACTGAAAAATAAGAATCCATGTGGGCCCTCACTCAAAAATTATTGACGGTTTCAAGATGGCAACAGAGCGTGAAACCACGTACAGAGCCCCATGTGACTGCAGAGGCCACAGGCTTTTGTAGCTGGCCCTGGGCACATATATGTCAAATTCCTGAAGTACTGGCATGTAAAAATAAGAACCTGTCATACTAAGCCCAACAAATAGAATGCTTTGGACTGGGCCTTTGAAACTCCCTGAAATCCCCACTTAGACATCTCCTCTGCTCTCCCCATCCCTCTGCACAGAAGCTTGAGGTCAGATAAAGAAGCCTGTGGAGAGGATTATAGAGGTGAGGCCTCTTACAAACCTACAGGAAGGAGGCAAGACAGGCAGAGTTTATCTGGGCTCTCTGTGTGCTCTTGGCCACTGTTGTTTGCTCTGGTAGCTCCGTATCTCCAGGCAGAGGTGTTGTGCATCGCTGAGGTCCAGTGGGTCCGGAGTCACCTGTCACAGGGTTGGGTGGGGCAGGGTGCTCTCTGACTGGAGCAGCATACTGGTGTAGAAAAGCCTGATGGATAACTGGATTGGTACAAATGACCAGGGTTCTCAGTCATGGCTATTGGTCAGTACACTGGCTAGACTTTACTCAGTGGGTTATTATTGTTTAGGGCAGACTGTAGCCCTTCTCTCTTTGCCCATTGGCTGTGGTAGAGTACACATATTTGACCTCAAAACCCGTCTGGAAAAAGCAAATCAAGGTCATGCTCTGCTGGAGCACATGGGAATGTGAGCATGTGTGTTTCTGTGGACATTCATGTGCACGCATGTCTAGGTGCAGGTGCATGTGCTAGACATGTATGTATATATTTACTTATTTTATTTACTAAATACTTCCGTGATGCTTACCTTTGCTGTGTGCATGGTTCTAAACATTTGACAAATTTTTTTTAATGTTTTTATTTTTGAGAGGCAGAGACAGAGCATGAGCTGGGGAGGGGCAGATAGAGAGGGAGACACAGAATTGGAAGCAGACTCCAGGTTCTAAGCTGTCAGCACAGAGCCCGACATGGGGCTCAAACTTAAGAAGCGCAAGATCATGAGCCAAAGTTGGACGCTTAAGCGAATGAGCCACCCAGGCGCCCTAGCATTTGACAGATATGAAAACAATTCTCACAGTGAACTCGTAAGGGAAACCTTAGTATTATTTATCCTTTATCAGTGAGGGAAACTAAGGACAGACAGTTCAAGTAAGTCATATGGCTTGCCTAACGTCATGCAAGCTAGTAAGCAGCCAAGCCAGGAAGTTTACAAATGCTTGAGTAAAAGTGTGCTTGTTTATAATGCCCTACTGTGAGAGGCCCCTTATGCCCTTATGGGCATGGACATTGGGCTTCCCTGCAGAGAGAAATGGCCCAGTAGACCCTCCCTGGATTCATTAACTCACTGACTCATCTAGCATTTGCTCGTGCCCCTTTATGCTGTGACTAGACAAAGGTGGGGTGGGGATGGACAGAGCCAGTCAGACTGCCCTGGTGTTGAAAACTTCTGGCACGGTGGCAGCACTCGAGGATTTTCAGGGCAAAGGCCAGAGTGGTCTGAAATCATCACATGTTTACAAAGGAGACATCTCTGGGTAGGATACAGCAAGGGGTCCAGGTCCATGAGGGGAGGCTCTGAGACCATGGAGTGGGTGTGGAACAATGTGTTCCCTGAGCATGGAAAGCTCAGTGGTCCTATTGTCTTCTAGTCCATTGCCCAGGTGCTGGAGGTCTTGACCAGAGAGAAGGCTTGTGAACCAGCAGGTGACAGGTGCTGTGTTTTACTGTATTTCCTTCTAGTCCTTTTTCTATGCACATAAGCACATTTTTCTTTCTCCATCTTTTTTTTTTTTTTTGGTGTTATACTTTAGAAAAATGGAATCCTCCTGAAAGTACTCTTGAAGTCTGATTTTTGTCACTTGCTGAGAAGCCAAAAAGCATTTTCTTTTAATCCATAAAGATTCCATAACTTCTTTGCTTGCTGCATTGTGGGTGTCCCCAGGTAACTCACCCCATCCTAGGATGGGCATTACCAGGTCAGAGTTTTTGCCCTTCTGTACTTCTGGTTGTGCCCTGACCTATATATGTGTGGAAAAGGAGGAGATTCATTTTTCCATTATCTCACTGGAGGCCGCTACTTCTCTGTCTAGGGGGTGGGAAGCCAGCACCCCTGGCTGCAGGGTAAGAGACGTGGGGTCGCTGTAGTGCTTTGATGTACCACTAGCCAGTCGTAAAGAGCTGCGGCCTGTCTACACACAGGCTCACTGTGGTGCCATCTGCCCGGCGTGGCCTTCCCAGGTACTCACATGGTACACCAGCCCCGCCCGTTGGACAACAGCTCTTCATAGGCAACAGCTGCCATGCTGGCATTTGGTCCCCCAAAATTGGTTTTGTCCGGGTGTTTCCTTGGGGAGCTGCCTACTTGATCTTTGGCCCAGGAGAAAATGACCCATGGGACTTCGTGTAGGGAAGCTTACCTGTACTGAGAAGGGTGGCTTGTGGGGATAGCCTGATTCCTAGATTCAGTAACAGTCCCCATTGGATTTACAAAATGATTATCTGCGCTAAATCCCCAGAGCGAGATGGGACAGGGAGATCTTTCTTCCCATTTCACAGATGAGGAAACTGGAACTCAGAGGAAAGCAGTGAGCTGGGCAGGTGAGGGGTCAAGTGGCATAGGAGCCCAGGTCGATCTGACTGGCCCTCCTATGGCTTCAACTGGGTGAACTTACCCGGTGGACCTCTCCTCTCACCTCACTCCTTCTCCATGAGGCTTCCTCTGTCCTAGGCAGCTATCTGATGCTGTCAGGCCACACCAAGTCCCTCCCACCCCTGCGGTCTGACCTTCTTCAGTGGGCTTGAGTCCATATCTGCCCCAGGGCTTCATGCAGAAGCTGGGATGCAGATAGCCACCCTACCCACAAACACCAGAGTGGCCAAGGGCAGGGACCCAAGAGCAGCCTCCAGTGGTGACTCCGGGAGTTAGTTGGTGTTTGCCCCCCCCTCCCCACCACCCCAGTTTTCCTGTGGGATGAAGTTCTAGTTGCCCACCTTGGTAGTTGGCTTGATTAGCCAGCTTTTCTGCTGCCTTCCCTGGCCCATTTCCACATCCCTCATAAGTTTCAGGTCACAAATAAAGGGCTTTCACCTGAGTCCTGGCTTCAAGGTCTGTGTCTGGGGGAACCCAAACTAAGATATGTGGCCTGTGGCATCTCAAAGGTGAGAACAGCATCCTTTCCATGTTCTCCGGTGCCTCCTACCTTGCCGACACAATGTGCCAGCCATTGTGTTACCCGTAGGTCCATTGATTCAATCTCCTTCTGCTCCAGGAGGAAGATGTTCTCCCAGTGAAGGTGGGTGAACTCAGTCTCGGAAAAGGTAGACACCCTCCCAGAGCCCTACAGCTGGTGAGAAGCCAGGAAGCACTGAAGCTCGAACCTCTGAATCCAGTACCGCCCTCAGCATCCCTGCCTGCCCTGGCTCCCGCCTGGCACACCTTGTAGGGGCCCTACTGCACGCCAGGGCTGTCCGTGGTAAAGAGGGAACCGGCTCCAGAACCTGCCTCCCAGGTTTGGCGAAGCAGACAGGTGTCCACATAGCTGCAATTCAGGAAAGGGTACGAAGGGGCCTCACCCGTGCACATACTCGTCTGCCTTAAACAAGCCTGCTGAGTATCTCCTGCCCTCTGCGGGGAGGTAAACTGATTAATACTGCTCTCCCTGGAGACTGGATGCTCCATGAGGCAGGGGTACAGGCCTCCCTCTGCTCCTTGCCGCATCCCAGCTCAGAGCTCATTGCCTGGCAGGTTGTGAGGATGGGGTAAATGTGATTGAACAAGGCTTTGACACCGTTACAGACAGGTTTGTTGTCGCAAAGCTCTGTCAGCAATAACTTTCCTGTACTTACATTGGAAAGTGCTGAGTACATATGAGAAGTGCTTTGGGGTTCAGGGGCAGTTTCTTAGCCTAGAGGTCTGCATGTGAGAAAGAGTTAATTGAAGCTTGATGGCATCATTTTAAAAAGTGAATCACCATTTATTACTGAGCACCCACTATTAAGCGGAATATAATTGGGAACCCTCAAATCTGGTGGTGGTAATTATGGCCGATGCTGCATGTCTTCAATAAAAAGGTGGTGACTTTGGGGGAGGGCAGCTGTTTAGTGCTGCTTGTGTTTTAAGATGCTCTGGCCTGCCTTGCGGCTCTTGTGTTAGAAATGTGCATGCATCATCCTAATGGGATCCATTCAGAGAGAAGTGCCCCTTCATTTAGTACGGATCCCAGGGCCGGGGTTGCCAGTCACTTGGGCTGCACCTGGCCTGAGCCCTTTCTCCCCTTAATCTCAGCTCTGGGCACGGAGCTCACATGGGCTGGAGAGACCCCGCCTCACCCAGCCACTGCAGCTCATCTCCACAGCCTGCACAGAGGCCTGGCTTTTAAAGGTACTGTAGCTCTCAGGAAGGCCTTTGGCTTCTAGGCTCTGTTTTTCTTTACATACTTTTCCTGTGAGAACACTGGAGAAGTTGTTCTTACTGTACAGAGTCTTCTGTTACCGTGAGAAAGCCTCACGGGCATTCCTGATCCTTTCTCAGGAAGAAAGCAGCAGAAGGGCCGGGCCTACCAGGCACAGAAAGATCACTTAAATTCAGTTGTCCAAAACTCATTTTGGAAGCAGGCAGGCTATACATACATACAAATAACAGGTTCTCCCGTGGTTACGATTTGGTGGGAGTTTGGTTTTGTCACTCCAGTAATGAGCATTCTCTTCCTGGATATCCAGGTGACCTCCATAAGCCTCTTTCCCTCTCCGGGCCTCAGTTTCTTCCCCCATAAGACGAGGGGATCCATCAGGCTAGATGACGGTTGAGATGATGATAATCACACCTGACATTTCTTGAGCACTTGCTGTGTGCTGGACCCATTCTAAGTCCATCACTTAATCCTGGTCCGTTTAGTCCGTATCCTCTTGTCACTTTATAAACAAGGCAGCTGAGGCATGGAGCAGTAAAGGACTTTGAGAGCCATCCCACGTCTCTGCTCCAGATGATATGTTCTCCAACCCTAAGTGTTCTGCAAAGGAAAGAAGAAAATCCCACTCTTACCCTTCTTGATCCAGGGCTGGTCTGAGAGCATTTTCTAGGCAGTGACCCCAAACTCCAGGAGGAGCACTTGTCCCACTTGAGCAAGAAACTCGCAAGAAAGGACTGTCTGGGAAGCTAGGTGGAAGTTGATGGGATTTGTCGGGAGGGCTGGGCAGTGCTGAGCCAGAGCCTAGGGGAGGACAAAGGGAGGCTCAGTGGATGCTGCTGCCTGGGGCCCACCTCCCACAGGGAGCTGTCTTGGGGGAAGGGGGGGGGAGATGATAGATGGATGTTAAGAGTGCTGGCCCTTGCAAGAGGCGCTAAGCTTTTCCTAGGGGTGGGGAGAGTGCTTGTGCAAATTGACAATGTTAGGAAGGATTTCTTTAAACTTTATTTATTTATTTATTTATTTATTTATTTATTTATTTAGTCAGTCATCTCTACACCCAACGTGGGGCACAAACTCAGGACCCTGAGATCAAGATTCGTATGCCTTCCTGACTGAGCCAGCCAGCTTCCCCATGTTAGGAATGATTTTAGAAGAAACATTAGATAGCCATATAGGTACTACAGAAACAACATGGACCTGTGTATTAGGAAACGTTGGGTTACCTATTTTGGGTATTGACCTTTACCACCCCTCCTCCTTGGGGCCTCCTGCTCCCCAGTAAATTCAATGTTTTCAGATTGGGTACTGGTACATATTGGGGTTCCATGTGAGGTTTCCTTTACACAATTCCACACATAAAAATTTGAAACCCATTGGACTTAGATTATCTCCCAGGACTCTTCCACTCTGACCTCACATGTAATGCCGCTGCAGACTGTGGCACTGTGTGCTTCTGTCCTCAGGAGGGATGCAGTGAATTCTGTCTCTGGTCCTAGCGGAAGGCAATTAAATTCTAAGATTGAGCTATTTCTGAGTTCAAAATGGAACCTTCCACTGCTGAGAGATGCTGAGAAGCCAGTCCCTATGACCTATTCAACAAGCTTCTGAGGTAAACAGAGGGCTGAGCTGGGCTCCACTCCAGCAGCCTCCCACCCAGGACGCAGAGCCTTCTCCACGGGGTTAAACTGAGGGAGGGTGAGGAGTGTGTGTGTGTGACTGTGTGTGAGAGAGAGAGAGAGGGGCTGAGCAAGCAGGGCCTGAGAGGAGCTGACAGAGGCTGTAATTTGAAATGCGTTTTTCCTAACAAGTTGGAGCCTGCAGGTGTCTAGGCAAGCAGCTGTGGCCGTGGGAGGGGCAGGACTGGAAAGACGAGTGGAGACCACTTGAAACACCCCTGGCCTCCTGACATTCGGGGCAAGATAACTGGCTGGTCTGTAAAGAAGCGTGTGCAATAGAGCCCCCAAGGTCTGCACAAAGCAATGGGTGGCGCCTGCCAGAGGAAGATTGCCCACGTGACTGAATTATGAAGTCATGAACTCCCGGCCACTGGAAGCACTTGACCTCCAAGCATGAAAAGAGGGGCTTAGAACTTTAGGCAGAATTCTGAATTCTGTATGGCTGAATCAGACCTCAGAGGAAAGAAAGGGAACCAGTCCTAGGTCAGTGTGAAAAAGTGCTCCCCTCCATCTGATTTCCAGGAGTTGCTGCTGAATACGAGAATGTAGCTAATTAATCTTCCCCAGATTAATTTCCTTGCCATGTCAGAAATGATTTATTGGTTCACCTGTAAGGAGAGTTGTCTATGATGGTTAAAGCCAGGGACCGGGAGAAATGAGCAAGGGGGTGCTTGCTTGGATCTCCACTTGGGGCATCTCCGCAGCCCCATGTGTGTCCCAGCCTGGTTCTCTGGACCGCTCGGAGCCCTGGACGCAGTCTAGAGACCAGGAGCACGCTGCTGCCTCCCAGCACACAGGTGGGGTGGCCCCGGGGGTCCCACGAGGTTCTCTTCTTCTTAGCCAAGTGCCCCCGAGTAGGAGGTACATCTTACCCAAAGCATAAAAGGAAAAAAAGGATTGTGCACAAACATTTTTCTTTTTTTTTTTTTTTTTTCAACGTTTATTTATTTTTGGGACAGAGAGAGACAGAGCATGAACGGGGGAGGGGCAGAGAGAGAGGGAGACACAGAATCAGAAACAGGCTCCAGGCTCTGAGCCATCAGCCCAGAGCCTGACGCGGGGCTCGAACTCACGGACCGCGAGATCGTGACCTGGCTGAAGTCGGACGTTTAACCGACTGCGCCACCCAGGCGCCCCAAACATTTTTCTTTTTGTGGTTGAGAACTCTGACAGCTATTGTCATGCCTAATTGCAGCTAGTTTTCTCTGTCACCACTGGAGCCTTGATGGGTTCTTCTTAGGTCTCTGTTTTGTCTTCTTCACTAAATCTCCACCGCTTGTGAGCAGAGACTCTGCCCAGCATTTAGCTCCATCCTGGGCCCCCAGAAGTTGCCACCATCGCCTTTTCTTTGTAAACCGCTGACGCGTCCCCAAATCATCTCAGTGTTTTCTCCTCATAACATTCATGTGAAGCTGAGAAGCCAAGCCATCTTCTTGTTCAGTTCCACAGGTGAATTGATGAAACTCAGAGATAAAGCAGGCTGTCCAGAGTTACTCTGCAGGGCCGTCCCTGCTTGGTGATGTCCTTCCTTTCTGCGGTGCCATTTTCTGTGTATTTTCACGGCCCCAGGCAGCTGCTGCTGGTCAGCTTTGAGCTTTGGAAATATCGCCTACCTTGGTCACAGTGGGGGTTCTGCAAACAGCCACCCATCTAGGCGGTTCTGGAAGCTGAACTTCTGCTGCAGGGCGGCTGAATCTGTGCTAAGAAAACAGAGCACAGACAGGTGATAGCCGGTGAGCTGAGCTCTACCCAAAGCAGACACCCACCTTGGCACCTCTGTTTGGACACTGAAATGGTAGGAACTCTGGTTTCCAGGCAGCATGCCCCTTTATGGCCATTAGATGTCCTTTTTGACTCCCCGAGCTTGCTTCTATATAGTTTCTGGGTATGTGCAGAACATTTGTCCACTGTCTTTTTCTTAGACAGCCTGCTGGTCATTTGAAGCCATCTCCACACCCCAACATTTCAGTTTCTTTAATGTCATCTCTTAGTTGGCATGGCAACAGAGCCTCCATCATGGGGACATCATGCCTGCCAGGGTTTGTGTCATGGTGGATCTCAAAGGAGGACCAGGACTCCGGTCTGCCCAGTCCCCTACTGGGGGACAGAGGCAGGGAGCCTTCTGGCTGCTGCTGCCACCTCATGCCCTGCATGCTGTTTGGTCACCTTCAGGGATCCCTCCTGACCTCCACAGTGAGAGAAGGAGCCAGGTTGCCTTGGGTGCTGTGTGGCTGTAAGCCAAGATAAGTGGACTCATGCTGTCCTTTCCTGTGCCCCCCACTCCCCACCTCCAAATGAATGGGAGGCCAGTCACACATCACACTGTATTTTCAGCAGGTGAATGATGTGTGTTGAATTATGATAGAGTCTGCACCCACTGCCTATATAAGGCACAGAGAGTATGTCCCATCTTAGCTGTTCTTTAAAGTGGCTCAATGCACAGGGACTTGGTCTTAACATGGTACTCTTGACCTTTCTGACGTGAGCCCTGCGGCTTTGCAGACATATATAAACTGGAGGGAGCCACATCTTCAGCTGTCACATTTCCAAAGAGGTCTGTGACCCACAAACTGTTAAGAAAACTTGTATAGTTTTAATGGCAAACTGGTGAGGAAACGGTCCGACTGGGACCATGTAGAACATTCCCAGGTGTGTTCAGATGCAATTTGCTCTGGGGTAGAAGTCATGGGCCTGGAAAGGACCCAGGACCTCATGGGGTGCTGCCCCCTCACTTCCCAGGGAAAGAAAAGCAGCACAGAATGAGGGAGAATTCTCTTGCCTCATCCAACAAGTGGTTGAGCTGGGGCAGCCCAATGCCACCAGTTCCCATAGGCAGCAGAGCTCGTGGAAGTGACCACATGGCTCAGAGGAGGTGCCCATGGAGCAGAAGGGACAGCGTGGGTCACCCATTCCCAGAAGGTGGTGCTTTTCTGCCTCTCTTATCACGCCTTTTTTTTTTTTTTTTTTTTTTTTAAAAAGCAGGGATGCCTCACGCATTTCAGCAGTGGCTACTGTCCACAGTCCTGTCACCTTTCCTGGGGCTGTGTGATCTCCCTGCAGAGTTTGCTGAGAGCCATGTTGACATAGCCTAAACGGGTCTATGCTCCAGGACAGAGAACCTTGCGCATCCTCATGGCCCAGTCTCCCCTCATGGGGCGGGGCAGGGCAGGGTCTTGCCTGGTAACCCTCTCCCCCCTGCCCAGGCTGTGTTGCTTCATCTGGGGCCAGCCCTCAGAATTACACAGGGAATGCCATTACCTCTACGTCTTAGATTCTGGAGATGGACCAAGGCATGTTGGGTCATCTCTTACTCTACTTAATCCCCAGGGAAGAAAGCAAGAGAGAGCTGAGTTTAACATTGACTTCTTACTTCAGTTTAATGAACAGGGCTGAGAAATACCTGGGGAAAGTGAAATTCCGGAGTAATATCTGGAGGTTTAGCTTTAGATTGGTGGGGGAGGGGGCTGGCTGTAGCTTAAAGCTTCTCAAACTTTCCTGGTAAGAATCACCTGGGTTACTTATTAAATATACAGATTATTGGGGCTAGGGATCTGTTTTTTTAACAAGCATTCCAGGCCATTCCTATCTCCAGGCAAGTTTGGGAAACAGTTTATCTACTGTACCAAAAATAGCCTATGAAAAGAGTGCTTTTTTAAGAAGTTTAATTTTGCATGTAACACATTAATAAGTTTTCCTTATTTGAAAAATACATTAACATTACAGGCAAATCTCCTTTGATTTCCTCTAACCACTCAATCTCAGGCCTTCGCTGCCCCAGAGGAGATATCTGTTTAAAGTTTATATCTCCCTAGAGATGCCCAACTGGCTCAGTCCATAGAGCATGTGACTCTTGATCTCAGGATTGTGAGTTCACGCTCCATGTTGGGTGTAGAGATTACTTAAAAAATATATAAAATCTCTTTTTAAAAAAAGTTTATTTCTCCCTAGGTCTTTTCTTTACATTAATAGAGCTTTCTGTTTCATTTTTCATAAGTAGGTATCATGTTGTATTTTATTATTCTACAACCTGCTTTCTTTCCATTCAAAGCTATGCTGTAGAGAACTATGTTAGTGCATATAGAGCAACTGCTTTTTTTTTTTTTTTTAAACCTGCTCTATAATATTTCATAGTATGGAACTAGCACGGTTTATTTAGCAATTCCCCTATTGATGGGTATAGCAGGCGCTTACAGTTTCTCATTATTATGTGCTCCCGTGAGCATCCTTACCTGGCTCCTTGTGCACATTTGGGAATAAATATCAAGAAATGAAATTGCTGGGTCAATCCATGTGCATTTTTGGATTTTCATGGGCTTTGCCAATAGCTGTCCCATCAAAGAGGCTTTGCCAATTTACCTTTCCGTTGAGAGCATGGGAAGAGGACCCGGCTCTCCCCACAGGTGTGGCTGTCTCAGAAAAGCATGTGGCCAAGTGTGGTCAAGTGGCAACACCCATCTTCCTCTAGTGCTTCCCTTTGGGCGTGAACAGGAAGACTACTTCCTATCACAAAGCAAAATTCCCAAGATAAAAACACCCAGGCCTCAGACTACTGGAAGGGAGGGACCAGTTTCACATAGCAGTGTGTGCAAACCAGAAAAGAGGCATGTGGAGCCGACTGCAGTCTGCAGCCAGCTCACAGAGCCTATTCAGAAAGGCAGCAAGCATGGTGGAATTCTGAAACCCTCTGGGTTGCAGTGGGCTATTACAAAATGAGAATTTAAAGCAGGTCTCTCAAGGACCCCCATGAACCCACTGCTTTATAAGCCTGTGAAAGTCCTCTGGAGCACTGGGCTGACCTGAGGTCTCTAGTTTTGTTTGAAAGCAAGAAAAGCCTTGCCTAGGGTTTAGCCATAACCCTCTTCCTTTTTCGGAGATGGACCAGTGCACCCATCCTAGGAGGCCAAGAAGGCGATTGTGACCCGCTGGTTGGACAGGCTCCAACAGCCCACCTTTCTGCTGCTGCTCAGCTGCATAGTGGAGTTGTGAGACCAGTAGGCTGGCCCCCTCTAAGCTCTGTGCCTGTGGGACCATGAGCAGGCCCGTGAAGGGGTCCAATGCCCAATGCCAGTCAGGTCTTCACCAATCCAAGATGGAAATCAAGGAAAAGTTCTCACAAGTGCAGGTAGCCTGACCTGCAGAGAAGTCCCGACTGGCTCCCTTTGGGTTGAATTGTTCTATTAGATTCAAGGACATTTTAAAGCAAAGCAGTGTCAGCCCCAGTAGGAATCCAAACCCACATCTGGGGAAACTGCTTCCCTTTCTTTTAACTCAGAAAATCAGCAACGTTCACTCAAGCCCCCTGCCAGCCCTCCTGACTTGCAGTGCGAGCTGGGCAATTGGGACAGCAGTTACACTGCTCAGTGCTTGTGGCCCAGGGCCTGTGGCAAGTTGCTCGGGCACTCTGGTTAACTGCCTGCTCAACTCTCCCAGCACCTGGTTAAACTTTTACTCCAAAAACCAGGACATGATTTTGCAAAAGGTCAGACAGCTCAGTTAAGTGTTTGCCAAGTTTCAGGTTGCTCAAACCTCAGATTCCCTCCCCTCCACCAACCTCACTTTGAAGTTGGAAAGCAAATTGATTAAATATACATTTTAGGAACCTTCCGATTTGCTTCTTAAACTAACAATTCTAAACTTTTTTTTTTTTTTTCTAATGGAAGGATTTTCAACTGTCAGCAGGTATAACTGGAACCATATGTCAGCAGAGACCAGGGGCTTTTCCTGGTTTTAGGATTTGTAAATTCTTATTGAAACGGAAGTAAGCAGGGCAGGCAGCTGGGGGCCCCTTGACAACCTGAGCTCAGATCTCGTTTTAATTAGAAAATACAGATAGTGTCTGCTGAACTGAAGGCCTCCCAGAGCTCCTGTCCCAGGGCGAACAAAGATTTGGTTTATATCCTGCAAGCCTTCCCTGTTTGCAAATTACAGAGCACTTCCGAAAGGAGCTGGAATGTTGATTTCCAGATTACGGAGACGGCAGCCCACTCCCTCCCCTGTCTTCCCCCTTCCTCAGCTAATCCCCCCAAAATAATTTGGTTTTCTTGGGGAAATATTTGCTCCCTTCCTGAAATAGATGGAGGATGTTCATGTTGAAAAGAGATGGTAAGGCTGTGTGGAATAGATGTCATCCACATCAGGCTCATGGTTTTCTCCATTTGGACTTCTAGTCGCTTGAACTCTGAGACACAAAACCCTACACCAGATCAGCCTCTGAGCTGTTCTATTTGACAGTGGTTCACGTGTATAATTTTCTCCCTAATGTATTCTGCAAATGGTAGAGTAGAAATATCAAGTGAAAGACATTGCCAGACCCAGCGCTCCCCCCCATCCCCATTTTCCCCCTGCCTGGTGTCATTTGAGCTCAGTGAGTCTCAAGAAAGGCCACGATTACAATGTCAGCATCTGGAAGTGTCCCCGCTGGGACTCTAAGCCTGTCCCACAGCCACAATGAAGCAGTGGCAGAGCAGTGGCAGTGGGGTCACACATACTCAGATTTCGGGCGCTCCCGCCCTGGGTCATTCCCTGATAAGCTTGACTGGGAGCAGTGACTGCTATGTGCCATGCCTCCCATCAGCTCCCCCCCGCCCCCACCGGCCGCATGCCAGTGACAGGGCTGCTGCACGCTGTCCCTCCGCGGGCATCACATTCCTGGCAGCTGAAGGTCACTTGCTCCCTCTGCCAGGGCTGCTGCCACAAGCTGCCATTTACCAGGCAGACAAAGGGGGATTTTCCCTTCCCCTGGGTTTATAGGCCCCTCAAATGCTTTACATTCCAGGAGCTGGGAGAGAGAAGAGGCTCCTGTGGTTTCTAATTAAACCCACAATTTAAATAACAATTCATGTAACCCCAAGGGTTGAGAGAAATGCTAACCTATCCCCTCTCCAGAGAGGCAGCTGGGTGGCCCTGGCTGGGAGGCTGAGTACTTGCCCTTTGCCAGATGTGACCAAAGGGGCAAAGAACTCCACGGAGGTCACAGCAACTTTGCTGTGGGGCTAGGGTGCTGTGACAGGGAGTGGGTTTCCCCACTAGTAAGTGTGCCCCTTTATGAAGCTTAGAAAGTCAGAAATGGGAGGAGAAACTGCCATGTTTACTCTTAGCCCAAGAATTTTTACTCTTCTCCGGGGAAAATGTGGAACTTTGTCTCCAAAGTGTTCACATCCCAGATTCTCACGTGCTCCTAGGACTCCCCTCCCTGCCCCCGCTGCCTACCCCGAGGTGACTCTGTATTCGGTGGAACTTGGCTGTTTTCTGAAATGCTGACAAGTGAGGAGGCCGAGAGAACAGCCCTGAGAGGCAGAGGATATGGCTGAGGGTCTTAGTCAAGCCCCTTCCCTCTCTGGACCTCAGTTTCCCCATCTGTTACAGAAGAGTCTTCCAGTTTATTGCTTCCGAGCCCCTTTCTGACCATGGCAGTCTATGGGTCCCTGAGCTGCTTTTGTATTTTCTTTGGGTCTGCCTGGGGCCACGGTCATGTTTGCAGTGTGTTGATCTCACCAAATTGTTGTCTGATTACCCAAGGCATGCTTGTGTTCCAGATTGGGGGAAGATGGAACGCTGAACATAATTATCTCTAGGCAGGCTCTTCTAGGCCTCAGCCAGCACCAGGAGCATGTCAGCATCTCTAGGCTTTGCTATCTCATTTCCAACTTTCCTCCATTTCCATTCCATTAAATTGAGCAACTCACATTCCCCAAAGACGCCCTCCAGGTCCTTGCCTTTGTGCTTCCCTACCCAGATGCCCTTCTGTTCTCATGGCTGTGCCCGGAACAGCCAGGCTGCCTGCTCAGAGGCCCCTCCCTTGTAAGGAGCACTGCCAGTGTGGGTCTCTTTGTTAGGGGTACGAGAATTGGAGCTCCCTAAGGGCAGGCACCAGCTCTTTCCTGTCTCCACCTCCCCCTCCTTGCTGGTATGAGACAGGCTCCATTTATGTTTGTTGGAACAAAGCCTGGTTGTGAACAGAAGTGAAGCAGAAAGCCAGAGGTGGATTCACACACTCCTGCCATCTTGCTCCCTGCAGGTGACCATTGCTGATGACTATTCTGATCCCTTCGATGCCAAGAATGATCTCAAGAACAAAGCAGGAAAGGGAGAGAGTGCTGGCTACATGGAGCCCTACGAGGCCCAGAGGATCATGACAGGTAAGCAGAGCTGCTGGCACAGGGACTCAGCAGGGAGGCAGAGGGGCCGCTCCTGGCAGGTGCCCAGCCAGCCTCAGCAGGGGAAGGTTTGCACTTGCACCACGGTGGTTGGAGGATAGTGCTGTGTTGAATCTTCACTACAGTTCACCAGTTCATGTCTCACCTACATCAGGAAGAACCTGGCAGGGCACACTGAAAGTCCAGAAAAAGTACAGGGCACCAAGTAACAGTTACCCAAGGTAAGAACTAAAAAAATACAAAAGGAATTTCTGCTGAAGAAAAATACAGCTTTTGAGATCGAAAACTTAGCCTGGAGCTTCCTAGCAGCCAGGGCAATCAAAGAATCATGCTGGGTCATCTTACTTTCAGTACCTAGTAGAAGAAGGGGGGGGGGGTGGTGTTCGATCGTTGAGGACAAAATTATCCCTGGCCCCATACCAGGAAATCTTTGGCATGTAGCTGGAAGCAGCATTAAGTCCTCTGGTCTACATGGCAGGTTTATAGAAAATACAGAGACTTTCCCCACTGTGGCTGTTTTCCTGTTGGCCCCAGATGACAAAACCTTGTCCAAATAGTCATGTGGGACCCAGAAGAAAGTGGCTATGTGTGCAGTACCCTGCTTAGGGCATCTTTAAGGAGTGAATGGTTATGAGGTGTCTGCCATCTCAGACTCTTGGCATGAGCAGGCAGTAGGGAGAAACCACACACGTGGGTCCTCCTGGCTCAGGAGGATGGTCCAGAGACAAAAGAATAGTCCTATGGATTGGCCCCCTGTGACCCCACACCGGGCAGGAACATGAACAGGGGTACCACATGAGACTAGAGTGCAGGAGCATGGCCAGAAGCAGGTTGGGAGCCGCTTTGACTTTTGAGGCCTAGTAAATTGGTGCCCTGTGTGTCTTGGGATTTGGGTTACAGATGCCACTTTCTAAAGTGGCACTCTTATGGTTTGCTCGGTGTTCATGTCTTTGGGTACATTCTCTTGATTCCTCTCAAATTAGAAGAAGAAAGGGAAAGGAAGCAACATTGAGCACTTAGTGTATGCTGCGCCCATGCCGAGTGTAGCTCATAGGGTTGAGGAGACCGCATGCAACAATTGCTGAAAAATACGGGTACAAATCCAGACCCTGCCTCTAAGACTCTGCCTCATGCTCTCCCGTTCCTGGGTACTGATTCTCTGGCCACCAGTGTGGCCTCCAGAACGCTTAGCCACTTTGCAAAAGGCTGAGGCAGGGAGTGATTAGACCAGACTTCTGTAGGGCCTCCTGCTCTCTCCTGATCTCTCCTGGGAGAGTGGCCTCTGTGGGCAGCAAGAGGCAGAGAGCTGGGGCTGGCACCTGGCGGAGGGGTAGCCTGCTCTCCTCCAGCGACTTAGGGAAACAGGTCTGCTGGTGGAATCTTGTTCACCTCAGGACTGTAGTGATACCCACTCCCGCTGCTACATGCCATCATCTCCACCGGGTTTGGTGAACTGTCAGCTCTGTGGGAGCACCGGGGGCATGTCAGCCCAGGGTTAAAGGAGTGGTGGTTACAGGAGTGACTTTGGGACCCTCTGCCACATTCAGATGTCAGGCAGCAAGGGATATTCAAGGCCACTTGAACCCAACAGCCTCATTTTATAGATGGGAAAACTGAGGCTACAGAGGGAGAGATACTTGCCTGAAGATACATAGTAAGTTGGTGGCAGAATGGCAAGTGTGGCCTGTGCTTGGCAGGGCAGTCTGTGGGGTGGAGTCCTGGAGGAAGTGTATGTTTGTGCTTGATGCTGGCGTATCCGGGACACAAGGAAATGGCGGGAGCCATCTGAGGCTGGAACCCCCGCCAAGCTCCAGGCTCTGTACTGGGCCCTTTGACATATATACTTTTAAGCCTCACCATGTCCCTGCAAAAGGAAGTAGTGTCTCACTTTACACATGAGGGAAACAGGACAAATCGCTTCCCTGGGGTCACACAGGTACAAGTGAGGGGCTCAGACCTGCATCTGCAGAACATGGGACTGGGGTGGAAGGGCACATCTGGGAATCCAGACATTGTGGACACGGCTGTCTTTGGAATGGAGCTGGTTCCTCCTTGGTGCATCCGTGGACCTCAGTGTCAAGTAGCTGCTTAGCTGGACAGAACTGTTCTGTGGGACTTTGGCTTTTTAATAAGACACACCCACGGCAGCCAGGTCCAAGGCAGGGCGGTTTGATTTAATTAGAGATCTGTTAAGATCTTATGCATTCTGTCTCCAAAGAGTCATCCTTGTGTTTGCTGCTCTGCACTCTCTTCCTAGCTTACAGGCTATGCCCAAATTTACCCACATTTTCGGTTTCTAAGGAAATAGGTGATTAAACAGGACGTTTTCTAGCTGTAACGACCTTACTGCAGCTCCCTTTGACTCAGAATTCTTTGTGTGTAACGTCATCGCTCTGACTGATGGCAGGGAGAGGGGGCTGGGGTGAGCCAGTGCTGTGTAAATGTTCTAGGAAGCAGCTCGTCAGGGGAGAGGGGGGCAGTGGATCATGGGGTGCATGCTATAACATTTACGTGTGCATGCAACTTCTAGGAACAGGGCAAGCGTCTTTGGTAGATAGGAATAACCCTGTTGGGAAGAGCATCCCCTCTCTGCCTGAGATGGCATACCTCTCTGTACTACTGCAGAAGGAACCCAGGTGGAATCAAGCAGATCTGAGATGGCCACTTGCCACCTGAATGACCTTGGGCCTCAGTTTCCCCGTGCAAAGCAGTAGTCTTAGAGCAGGCAGTTGGTCATACTTCTAGCTGTTTGGTTTGCAAACTGGCTGTTTGAGCTTTGGCAACACATTTTGTGCCTCTGTTTTTACCTATTTGTGGAGGTAGCTGCTAGGCTCTTGTACTTGTTTACAGCATTTGATGTGAATTCTTGTTGGATACTCACCATCACTTACTTACTTTCTTTCTTTCTTTCTTTCTTTCTTTCTTTAATGTTTACTTACTTATTTTTGAGAGAGAGAGAGAGAGAGCAAGCGCGCACAAGTTAGGGAGGGAGAGAGACAGAAAGACAGAATCTAAAGCAGGCTCTAGGCTCCAAGCTGTCAGCTCAGAGCCCAACACGGGGCTTAAACCCACAAACAGTGAGATCATGACCTGAGCCAAAGTCGGACACTTAATCTATTGAGCCATCCAGGCTCCCCTCACCATCACCCTTTAAAGTGTAGCTGCCCATTTTACTGATGCAGAAACTGAGGCACAGAGAGGTTAAGTAAGTAGCCAGATAGTGAGTTGTGAGGCTGACTGTTAAGGCCCTATTTCAGCCACTGTGCAGGACGTTTTGTCCAGGGCCTGTGCAGCCCTGGGGTGCTGCAGCTTGATTTTCAGAACCCCCCTCCTACCCCAGGTGGCTCACACAGCCTGTGATTAGCTGATGGGGTTTTGTTCTTGCCTCCTTGACTCCATGCAGCAGGTGGATGGGGGAGGCTTTGGGGAGGTGTGCTATTGTGAACAGAGAACTCAGCCCAGCCCCACAGGCTGTGGTTGCAAAAGAGGGTGAGGAGAAGTGCACCTGCTTCCTCAGGGGCTCCTCTCACCTCTTCCCTCTGTCTGCCTCAGTTTCCCTCTCCATAGATTCCCCTTTGTATCACCCACAGGAATTAGGTTTTGGTTCAAGATGGAGGTGAAGCTCTCCACAGAACCTCACAACCCAAATGCCCATGAATTGCCTGGGCTTTGCTCTCTGCCCCCATTGCCTCTCTCATCCCAAAAGCAGCTTCAGAGGTAGCCACTGAAAACCCAAGGGCTCTGTGGAACCCAGTGGGGAAGCTCGTGACCCAGTTCAAGCTTTCCTTTTTATAGGTAGAGAAACGGGCTCAAAAAAAGTCATAATCCTTTTGAGATGTTTTTGAACTTACCAATTAAATATGAAGCTGTCCTGTGAGGCAATGTGTTGCCCATCCCTAGAGGTATCCAGGCAGAGGCAAAACAGCCCACATTGAGAGATGACATAAAGATAGTCAAGTAACAGATGGGTGGTTGGCTCAAGCCACCCCTGAAGTCTGTGTCAACCGTGAGTTCCGAGATGTCATGATTCACTGTGCATTGCATCATCATTAGACACCTAAGACCAGGCCCGTGAAGTGAGTACCGGAGACCAGCTCTGAATAGGAAAGGATCTGGCAGCTTCCTTTGTCAGTGCCACCCTGGCTTGTGCTAACTATACAGCCCTAATTCCCCTTTTCATCTTGCACAACCCTTCTCTCAAGGTCAGATTCTGGCCTTGACCTTTTCCATGCCATCTGGGCCTCAGTTTCCTTCCTGCACCAATGTCTTTGGTGTCCCCAGGCCAACCCTCTGTCCAAAGCCCTACCTCACAGCCCATTCTTACCCTCTTCCCTGTGTCTTAACCCCAGGCTTGAGGGCCCCAGGCACATGGAGCCTGCTGGTTTGGTGAGAAGGGCGCTGGGCTCCCAGTCAGGCTGACTCAGGTGCCTGGTGGACCAAGATGCTTAGCCTCTTGATGGCCACAGTGTCCTCATTGTAAAATAGGGCACACAACACTGATGTGAGTCTCGGGTGGAAGAACATGCTGCTCTGCACATGTGTATGAGAGTATTGTTATTGGGGAGCAAAGGGCCTATTTGGGCCTTCACTTGGTATTACGTACTATTGAGTTCTCTGGCCATTCCCTGTCGGGGTCCCTGCCCACCTGGAGGTAGGTGGCCAAATCAGCAGGATAGTGGAGCAGGTGGTCCTCAGGCCCTCTGCAGTGCATTTGGTCAGCCGAACCTGGAGCCCTTGCCCTGCCCTGTTGTGTTGAGACTTGACCATGTAAACTAGGCACATACTGTCACTGCCTTTAGGAATATCTATGAAGAAGGGAGACAGGCATGGACCCGGGTGGTCAGTGGTGGGTGCGTGGAGATGAGTGGGTCAATCTCCAGGAGCTCAGAGGAGGGGTGAAGGCTTCCGGTTTGGGCAATCCAAGTGAGATGGGAGGGGAGAGGTGGTAGGAGGTGGTGATAAGAGCTGGGTCTGGCAACCCAGGCAGAGGGAAGGGCTTGAGCAAAGGCATGGAGGCAGGCATGGGATCTTTCTGCTGGAGAGGAGTGGCAGGAAATGAGGCTTTTGATAGGATAATGATAGGAAAAGTACGCGGGGCAGGAGCTTAGTATAAAGACTGATTGGGTCATGAAACTCTAGTTGACCTAAAGGTGCAGAATATTTCTCAACTGGGACCCTTTCTCCCCAGGCTTTCAGCCCAGAAGTTCTCAGAGGTACCCAAGGTAGTGGTGGTGATTGGGATGGATGGTGGCCGTTCACTTTTACAGAAAGGCTTCTGTGTGTGCCAGGCACTTCCCCAAGGACTTAACCATGATTAGCTCATTTATTTATTTTTTTTAATGTTTACTTATTTTTGAGAGAGAGAGAAAGAGGGAGTGCGCCAGGGAGGGCAGAGAGAGGGGGATACAGAGGATCCAAAGTGGCCTCTGTGCTGACAGCAGAGGACCCGATATGGGGCTCAAACTCACAAGCCATGAGATCATGACCTGAGCTGAAGTCGGATGTTTAACTGACGGAGCCACCCAGGTGCCCCATAACCATGATTAGCTCATTTAATCCTCACAAGGAGCCTGTAAGGTAGAGGTACTTCCAGCATCCCCGTTTTACAGACAAATCTACTGAGTCTCAGAAAGGTTAAATAAGCAGCAAAAGTAGTGCTCTTAGCTGCAGCTAAAGCACTTACATCTGTCCTGTACTCCCAAAGGGCCTACAGAAATAACTGGGAACTGTACCATTACTTAGGCCCCCTTTTTAGGTCTGATTCCCCCCACCCTAACATTCTTTAAAAAATTGTTCAAAGTATCATTTTGCAGGATGAATCACATAAACATTACTTGAAAGCATTTTCCCATAATTTTTATTATTATAAGCAATTACACATTAAAAAGTCTTTAGCATGTTTTTATTGTTAAATCAACTTTATAGCATAATAAGAGGAATTTAAAAGTAAACCGTTTCACACAGAACCCCGCTGCCTAGATGTGGCTGTTTTCCTTGCTCACAACTTGCCTTCTGCCCATTTTTCTCCTATATGCTAGTAGGTACCGTCAGATAAAGCCAGTCACAAACTTTTTTTTTAATTTTTTTTTAATGTTTTTATTTATTTTTGAGACAGAGAGAGACAGAGCATGAGCAGGGGAGGGACAGAGAGAGAGGGAGACACAGAATCTGAAACAGGCTCCAGGCTCTGAGCCGTCAGCACAGACCCCGACGCAGGGCTCAAACTCATGGACTGTGAGATCATGACCCGAGCTGAAGTTGGACGCTTAACCGACTGAGCCACCCAGGCACCCCAAGCCAGTCACAAATTTTAAAGGCAAGGGGGTGGGGGGAGGGACATCCTTTTGTATCTTCTCATCCTCTGGTACAGCGTCTTCTAGTGGCAGTGCGCTTTCTGAATGATGGTATGTACCAAGTTCAAGTGTCTGTGTTCCGGCTGTGGCATGTTTCAGGAGGAAGGAGGCAGACAATGTGAGTCTGGCTCTGCCCTGGTCTACTGTGTGACCTGAGGCAGGTTGCTTTTCCTCTCTGGGCCTTCATTCCTTCATCTGGGAAATCAGATTTTGCCTTCTTCCCTGGGCACCCTGAGGGCCTTTATAAATTCTTAGGTCCCCTGCTCCTGTGGTCACACTGGGCTTCTCCATCCTGGTCAGGACCGTACGTCCTTTCACCCCACCCCCATTACTTCCACATGGCACCAGCCCAGATCTTGCCTGACACCCTCCCAGGAGCGTGCATACTGCGCTCTCTGCTCTCAGGGCAGACAGAGCTGAGAGCTACAGGTCTTCACCTTGAAAGACCAGCAAACGCTTCTCCAAGTCTTGACTAGGTGTCCAGGAGGTCATTTCTGGCCACCCCACCTGAGATTTCCACCTTCCTCGTGTGTTTGACGCCATCTCTGCCCCCTGATTCCAGGCAGTGCTGTTCTCCTTCCCTGTTCTTCCAGTGGCTAAGAAAGTAAAGGGCCTTTCTGTCTGGGCCCCTGAGTCCAGGCCCTTCCCAGCTCTGCAGTTCCTGTGGACTCTGCTCCCAGAATGTCCACATATTGTGTCTTCCTCACCTCACCTGCTCTGCGCAGCTCTGCTCCACAAACCATCCCCACGACCCCTCACTTTCACTCCCCTCCCACCCACCTACCTCGCCCCCTGCAGGCCCTGTGCTTCACACCCTGCCCCCTCCCTGCTGCCCTCTCTCCATGCCGCTCCAGGCTTCAGCCAGCCCTGGTGGTCACAGCCCTCCCTGAGCTTGGGAGCTGTCAGGATAGAACTTTCCTTGAAGAGCAGTCCTTTTCACCCAGCATCCTCTTTCTGCTTGAGGCGCAGAGAGGAGCACGAGCTGGCCAAGGTCACACAGCAGCAGGCTGCGGAGTGGGTCTCCTGACTTCTAACCTAGGGCTCCTGGGCCTTGTTTTGAAACCTGCCCTTCCACCCTCTTGCCTGGCTTGTCATGGACTGTGCAGAGTTCCCTGGCTGGTCTGTCATTTACCAGAATGACCTACCTACTGGACGGGAAGGAGATAATCAAGTGTAAATAGATTTTGTATTAGTCACCCAGTGGCTTTCCTGTTGTTGAGAAACAGCCGGCTCACACACCCAGCCCAGTGGTGCTCACCTGAGGAGCTCTAGGCCCGGGAAGCAGTGAGCTGGGGGAGTAGAATGCTGAGCAGGACTGAGAGCAGAGAGTGGGGTAGCCTGGGTTTCCATGGTGACCACTGGGCCCACTCCAGCAGCCACTTTCCTATTCTCTCACTCCACCTGGCACCTATCCCTTTTGGCACTACCCACCCCCTCCATCCCCGACATCCTAATCCCCTCACCCCCCTACCCCCCTGCCCAAAGCTTGCCCACCTTTTCAGGAAAGTTGCAACAGGACCGGGACAGGCCTCAGAAAGCTGACATTTATTGGCAGCACACCTGCTGTGTGCCAGACATTTGTCCCTGGTGCCCCCCATCACAGGGGGGAGGTTGACAAGGATTGATATCTGTTGTATAAAACAGGCAGAGAAGAACGTCACTGGCAAGAGACAGAGGAACGGGTAGTACTGTCCCCTGAAGACCAGTATAGACCGCATGGAAAGGGTGGCATTGAGCAAGGCCACACTTAAGGTCTTGACTCAAAATGGCCTTTCCTGTAAGGCCTTCCCTGGCCACTTATCTTAAATTTCAACCCACTCTCAACACTTCCCACCCTGTTTCTCTGTTTTATTGTGTTCCTTAATACTGGTTACCATTTAGCATACTACATATTTCACTTATCCTTCATCTTGTGTTTATAGTCTGTCTACCACTAAGACGTGGGCTTAACTAGGGGAGAACTTTGTTCCCTGCTGGAACCTCAGGACTAAAGCAGTACCTGACACAAAGTTGGTGCTCAGTAAATAGTTGTTGAATGGATGAGCATGTTAATTAATTCTAGGGACCCAGGGCTGATGCACAGACATGCTGGGTCCCCCTCAGGATCCCAGAGACCTCCCATCCTCCTCTGAAGATTGCCATATCTGGAAAGTCTGAGTGTAACCAGACTGCTAAATGGGTGGGGAGTTGGGGAAGGAGCTGGTTTGACCTTTGGGTGGGAGTCAGGCCAGTGACCCTTGTGCCTTGCTCTGTCTCAGAGACCAGTTCTGTGTCCATGCTGGAGGACTGCATGGGAGTGTCTCATCGTGCCTCTTTTCCCTGCCTCCCTCTCTGGGCTGAGAGCTCCTTGAAAGAAAGGACTGGGTCTCACCCATCTTCATTTCTCTTCTGGGCCCAGTAAATATTCACCAATGCAATGACTGAGTGTAAGAATAAAAGTCTATATGGAGAATAAATGAAAGAAAAGGAAGCAAACAGTAAACAGTTACCTGCTGTAAACAGCCTTTCCCATTTTGCCAAGAACTGCTTGCCTAAAGTCACGGCGCCTTAGGGAAGAAAGTGTGATGCATTCAGTCACTGCATGGCTGTTTGTGAGTACCTGCTATGTGCTGCTGTGTACACGTTCTGTGTTCTGGGAGCTGTGCAGTGGACAGAACAAAGTCCCTGTTCTCATGAAGCTTATATACTTCAGCATCAAGGGGAAAGTGTTATTGAACTGTGATTCCTATAAACTCATTTCTGGGAGTGCTGGGACAGGAAGGTCTGTATCCAAGACACTGCTGCCTCCCCTGATCACAGCAGCTCTAGGTTACCAAGGCCTAGAAGTTAGAATCTTGCTCAAAGTCAAGAGCAGAGTGGAGACTTGTCCCCAGGGCCCTGGCCACCCTCAGGAGGCAGGATGGTCTGCATGCTGTCTTTGGGAGATGAGGGGCACAGCCTTGACCCAATGGCTGGCAGCTGTATTCCTCTCTTTTCCTAACATTGGTGCAGGCCAAGACTCTGGGGGTCGCCATGGAATTTTCTAGAGCAGTGAGTATCATCCTGTGCTGTGGCACCCAGCCTCATAGGTGTGAGGGCCCACAATGCTAATTGCAGTATCCTGCTGGACACTTGGCAGTGAGGGCCCAGACGCCCAGGAAATCAGCCCCTAAAGCCTTTTCTTTCCTGGCAGCTATGAAAGAAGTCAGCATTCTCCTAAAGGTAGAAATAAAGGAACAGGAACTGGAAATAGAGGAGCTCACCTCCCCACCTTTGCCCTTTGCCTTTCAGAATTCCAGAGACACATTAAAAGATCTGAAGGCACAGAAACTGTTGATAATGCCCATCCAGAAATAGACTAGGGAGACTTGTGTGGATCAGCAGCCTAGCTCCTGGCATCCTTCAGCCACCCTACAGCACCCTGTGCAGGGGGCAGACCTAGGAGGCTGTGGGGAAGCACTGCCTGTTCCTGAGCAGAGGTGTGAAGGTGTTAGGAAGTTGTTCAGGAAGTTATGCCTGCCTGGGTGAGTAGGATGGATTAGAGCCGAGAGAAGCCAGAAGCAGGGGGACTGGTTCTATGGCTGTGTGGCTACAACAGTCATCTAGGCCAAGGGGTGGGGTGAAAGAGCCTGTCAGCCATTGAGGTGCAGTGGATGAGAGAGAGGGAGGAGCTGGGATTCTGGTGAGTGATGAGAGTGTCAGTTACCCCAGAAGGGGAAGGACAGTTCTTGGGCAGAAGTCAGTGGGTTCAGATGTGGGCACTTTTGCATTCACATGTTCAAGAGGGTCCTGGAGTCAGGTCAGAGGGGAGCCCTGAAGTGCTCCCAGTGCCCTGGGGAGAGGAGCTGGTTTGCAAGGGCTGTCCAAGGAGACCACAGGCCACAGTTCCTGCCCCTTCAGAAGTCTGAAGAAGGAGATTCAGTGATTTGCCCCACACCCTATTATTTGACTAATTAATTAGTACTCTCCTCTAACTCGGGCTCAGGCTGGCTTTCTGGAAGCTTATAGGGATGACAGAGGGCTGTATTTAAGGGCGCCTTTTGTAGATTATGCCAGGAATCTCCCTAAGGCTCTAGGAGGGAGCAGTATGATTATTTCCATTTTGCAGGTCAGAAAGCTGAGTCATGGAGGCTGACTGGAACCGTGCCCCATTCTGGACCCCCCTCTCCCTGCAGGGCCTCTGCCTGGATGTATGAGGGAGGGGTGCTGAGCAACAACAGGTTTGCTGGGGGGTTTTTATGCAGTCCTTCCACCTCCGGGGTAACTTGGCAGGTGTCTGAGGTTCAGTTCCCGCCGTCACCTCCTCCCCCTCCTCCCCCTCCTCCCCCTCCTCTCCCTCCTCCTCTTTCTGCCTTTCAGCTCTCTCTCACCTGGCTTGGTCCAGGTGTTTTAATGTGGTACACTGCCTCAGGTCCTTTCCCCTAACAGGCAGCATGAGCATAAATAAGGAAAAGGCCGCTTCTGTCCCTTCCAGAGCACAGGCTTGTAATTATACCTGGCAGCCTAAAAAATGATGCACTGGGAGAAGGTCATCTCCCAGGGCCTGAGCTTCATTGTGGGTCCTCCCTGTTGTAGCTACCACGATCACTCTCTGCATAATCACGCTGATACAGCACTCAGTGCACTACATCGTAATTCATCTGCCAGCCTGGGGGCCCCCTGGAGGGTAACGACCACAGGGCTTAGAACTCTTCCCCCAGACTGTCGGCGCCCAGTGTTTGAGATATTGGCCCGGACCTTTCCAGCAAAGAATGTCCCCAGGTCAGAACTTGCTGGTTCTGGTAGAGTGTTGTGCAAATGATCGTAAACTCTTCCCTGAAGATTAAAGGCTATCTGGGACTTGAACTGGGTGTCATTGCCTCCCTAGCCAGCTTACCTCTCAGTCCTTGCCAGCAGGTCCACATGCTCCTCCCTTGGGTCCTGGGCTCACCTGTGCCTCTGTAGGCTCACACCTGTCACCAGGCCTTGAGTCCCTATGAGGGGACTGGCACATACACACATGTTCCTGAGCCCCAACCACTGAGCCCTCCGTGAAGCCACCTTATCTAGCATCCCATTACCAGATTGGGGGTCCTTTCCAGTCGGCGTGATCCTTGTTGCCCTCCTGTGGCCCCCATGTCACCACCTTCCCCTCCTTCTCCACCCCCCCGCACCCCCCCCACCCCCCCGCCCTGCCCCAGCTGAGTGTCTGATCCCTACTCGTCTTCAGCTGTCACACTTTTCTTCAGACTAGCATCTTGCCTGTGAAAGCTGGGACAACTTCTGACCTGACCCCACATGACCTTTCCAGCCAACAGTCCTGGCACATAGTGGGAGTGGGAGAGAGTTTCTCCTGTTGATTTCTTCCTTGCTTGGCTCCATCTTGGTATCTTTGCTCACATTCTGCCCTTCCCTTCTAAAACCCACCTGGCCTGCCAGCTTTGGATAACCTTCCCTTGAAGCCCTTCTGCATGCTTCTGCCCTCACAGCCCTGCTTCTTGCCCCCACAGATGCAACCAGAACTGGACCGGTTAGCATTCAGTCATGAACCTGGCCTCGAGAGCACCCATCCTCAGCCTTCCCAAGGCCCAGGCAAGGCCGTTGCTGGGATTGTTTCCATTTCACTGACGAGAAAGCAGGATTAGAGGCCTGAGCAACTGTTCTGGTCACAAGGGAGGATTTCTGGCATCCTGGGAGCTGTGTTCAAAAAGCCAGGTCAGGTGGGGTAGGGGTAGGATCCCTGGCTGAGGGAACTCCATGGGTCTGAGCATGGTGGAGACAGGGACAGGCAGCTGTGGGGTCAGACAGGCTGGCTCCATGGGGGCCAGATCCTGCCCTCCTGAGTAACAAAGAGCAGAAGCCTAAAGTGGGACAGGGGCCATAGAAGCAATAACTTTACAACCTAGCTGAACTGAAAAATAGTCAAGGTAGCTTTGCCCAGCATCTGTTGAGCCCCTGCTGTGCCAGGAGGCAGAGCCCACCTGGGCCTTGCCCCTAGGAGGGTCATTCTCATAGAAGAAGGTGGCCATGTGATGTGTAGTGGTAGTCAGTTTTTGAGGTAAGTCAGGTGTGGGCATAGGAGCCTGTACCTGGGAGCTGCGGGGGCGGGCATTGTCTGCCCTGCTTGGGTCAGGGGATGTGGGTCAGAAGAGAACTTCACCTGGACACTGGGCTGGCGAGGATGGTAGGAACAGAGGCAGCGAGGGGTGTGGCCCAGCCCCATGTTCTAAAGGTAGACCTGGAAGGAAGAGCTACTGGACCGGCCTCAACAGGACCCCAGGGGGCCCCTGTGTTGTACCAAGGAGACCTTATCATTGAGAAAATCTCCCACCCGGGACAGGTGCTTATGAGGCTGTTGGCTCGCCCACCTCTGCCCCATCCCCAGCTCTACCCAGGCTGCCATGGAAAGGAGCCTTGTCAAATTGAGCCTCAAAGGAAACCAGGCAATGTTTCCATTATTTTCATAATTTACACCCAGAGATTAGGAGGAAAGGTTTGTTATTAATGTACTCAGCCTGGTTATCTCCTAGACTTGAAACCAATTTTTTTATGTGGACCAAGATTTGCTGTAAATTCCCGAGGCTCCCGGTGCTAATGAAAAGCTCTGGGCTGCCCTTTGGGCCCCAGCCCCATGCTCCACGCTCAGTCCCAAACATCGGCAGAGGTGGGGAGTCTCTGGCGCTGAGGCTGAGGTGGGATTGCCTGTGGTTCCGTCAAACTTTCGGGCCTCACAGCCTCCGCGGGGACTTGATGCCATGTTCTAGATTCCCCGGAGCTAGTGCTGCTGACTCTGGCCTGAACTGTGTGTGGTGCTGTTGGGAAAGCTTACACTCAGGTGGTAAAACCTTTCCACTCTCCGGAAATCTTCCTTCATAGAGTGAGGAGTTTGGAGCCAGGACTATGTGGCTGCCCCCTTGTTTTATCGCTGAAGAAACAGAAGGCATGGGGGCGTGGTGGGGGCTGTCTGAGCAGGGCTGGAGAGGGCAAGTCCTTGCCCAGGCCTGCCTTTGGTCCCCACCATGTGGTTCCGTAACTGTTCAAAGCTTCCCGCAGCCAGTGTCCCCTTGCTTCTGGGGAGTTCATTACCTAGAAACGACCTGTCTTCTCTCCTTTGTGAACTCCTGGGGCTTTGCAGTGGCTCACACCCTTGGGAGTTGTCACCCCTGTCCAGTCATGGGGGAGTGTGAAGCAGACCCTCCGCCCGCCTCCCCTCCATGGATGCCCCATCTTGGTGGGTCCATCTCTCTGCCGCCAGGGCCTCATCTGCGGGGAGTGATGTATTTTCCCTTCCAAGGCTTAAGAGTCCAAGGGAGGCATTTTAGTTTCGGGAAATCTGTTGGTCTGCATATATTTCTTTTTTTTTTTTTAATATGAAATTTATCGTCAAATTGGTTTCCGTACAACACCCAGTGCTCATCCCAACAGGTGCCCTGCTCAATATTTCGAATTAATACTGTCAGATTAGTTGGCCTTCCTTTAATTTTTCTAGGTCCTCAGCTATCAGTTATATGTGTGAGGTTATTGTCATATCAGTTAATGTTTACTTTTCCTTTTACTGAGCGCTTTCTCAGACATTATCTCATTTCATCCTCAGAACAGCCCTGGAGGCACCCCTGTTCTCCTTGTTTGTAAGACAGCTGAGAAACTAAAACCAGAACATCAGGGCAGCCCACACAGGGTCACCCAGCAGTGGGCCCAAGGTGTGAGCTCCAGTCTCAGGACTCCCAAGTCCAGTGCTCCTTTTGCTGTATCCCCTCAGTCTCTGAGCCAGATCTTGCGGGGAGGGGTCGAGAGATTAAAGACAGTCACAGAGGCTCCTGCCCTCCAGAGCTCACAGAATGGAAGGGAAGGGAACCTCTTATCTACAGAGGTTTTGGTGGCTACATGTGGGAAACTGCCAAAGTGCTTAAGTCCTTGGTGGACACTGGGCGAGAGAGCCCTGTGTGCCAGCCAGTGCTGCTCTCAGGTCAGGGACTGCCTGTTGCGTCTGTGTCCCCAGCAAGGGAGGACTGCAGAGGACCCAGCTCAGAGAGTATCCAGCCCAACTCTCCTGGACCAACCTTCCAGGTAAAGCATCCAAAGAGCTAGGCCCACACAAGCCACCCTCGGCAACAGGATAGAGCTGTGCAGGCTCTTCCTGTCCACAAAGAGCCTTGTGTGTTTTCGCACACAGGGCAAGAAAGCCGCAGTCGTGTCTGGAAAGAGCCCTGGGTTTGACACTAGACGCGGAGCTATAATTATCATCTTTAATTACACGACAGAGCCTCTGCCAGGGAAACGTGCTTGACGATTATCTCCTCTCCTGACAAGGGTGGTTCCGTCTGCCTTTATAAGTACTGACATAAACATACACGCTCACTTGAGATTTCAAAATTATAAAGGGCCATTTCAGAGTTGCCTGCCGAGGACCTCAGATTTCTTTTCCAGGAGAATTGGGTGAGCCAGGAATAAGCCATGCAAATGCTTTCTTGCCTACTGCTGAAAAAATAGTGCCTGTTTACCTCTGAGTTGACTTGATCTCTAAAACTTCAAGAAAAGAACAAGCCTTTTCCTGAAGACTTAAAAAAAAAAAAAAAACGAGAAAAAAATCTATGTAATAGTAATGCTGTGTTCATGTTGACACACTGAGTCAATCTGTGCTCCTTTGATTTTCATACACCACCCCCCCACCCCGGGAGGTAGAACAGGCCTGTGGTGCCATCCCTGTTCTGTAGGGGGGATAGGAAGGCTCAGAGAGGGTAAGGGACACCCCTTTAGCCCCCGCAAGCTAGGCTTCCATGCTCACAGGGCAGTTTTTGTGGTTCATTTTGTAAGCTCCCCCTACCCTCGACTTACTCTGGGGCCCAAGTCTGGTGAGTAAAGTTTGGAAGGCAAATGGCACTTGAGTCCCCAGGTGGACTATACAGGTTAGCTGTGAGCTTTGGGCAGAATTGGTCTGCTGGGCTTCAAAGCAGGCCCACCAGGGCAGGGGACACAGTGTAGGAGGCTCAGTGGGACACCTGCTATGCCATCTGTCCCCAACTGCTCTCCCAGAGGTTCCTCACCACAGCCACTCTCTTAAGACTTAAGGAGTGTCACCTGCCCACCACCCTGGGCCAAGGTGAAAGACAAGCTGCCCTCAAGACCCATGAGTACAGGGCCTCCCGACATCCATCTGTACCATAGTCACATGGGAAGTGAGGGTGAGGTGGGTGGGCAGTGTTGAGAATGCTGGTCCCTAGGCCCTGCCCTTTACAGGCTCTCAGTGGAGTCTAGGGACCTGTGTTTTAATACAGGGCTCCATGATTATGGAACAGACGGTCCCATGGTTTGAGAGGCCCTGCTTTAGCCTGGGGTCTCCTCAAATTCTTGAAGCCCTGGTCCCTTCTGCCGGCTGCATCATTCTCCCTGACTTCTTGGCTCATTCTCTTTCTTCCTCCATTGCGAGGGCATGGACATCCATTCTGTTGTCTCCTTGACATTCCACATACACATCCTGAGCACCTGGGGCTGCAGAGAGGCGCAGAAATCCTCACCCTGCAAGTATGGGCCGAGAGTGTGGGAGTGAGGGCCCAGCTTTGCAAGACCATCTTGTTAGCTTCGCAGAACTGCGATCTTATAGCTAGAACCGTGTAAATCTTTGAATGACCAAATAGAGCAGGGCTGGGTGCAGGGTGTGGTGTGGTTAGGGGTAAGAATCTCACCATCTCAGCAGCTCATCCCAACTCATCCACTGATTCCTGGTTTGAGTGTGGGTAAGGCGCTGCCTATGCCTCTCTTGGGCCTTAGTATCCCCGTCTTTAAAGTCAGAGTTCCAACCTGATCCTGAGGTGATTTTAGTGCTGACCTATTCCAGTGGTGTCAGTAGTAGCAGTAAGACACCTGGAGCCCTCAGTTCCTACTAAGCTCAGGGACAGGAACTCCCGCAAACAAAAAGCCTTTCGTGTGCTGACCGTTGCGTTTGGCTAAGTCTATGGGTGTCTTTCTGACCAGGTGACAGTATTGGCAGATTCTACCCAGCACCCTGGAAACTTGTTTCTGAGCTAAAGTCACGCTTGACTCCCTAGGGGATCTTTTCACAGAAGCCTGCTTCCAAATGGAGCATAATTTCACTGTGCCCACTTAAAAAAATTTTTTTTTCTTTTGTATTTTAAAGAGCTGTCATTTTGTACATGCATCATCCTAGTAAACAGGAGCAGCCCTTCAGCTTCTGGATACCCCATTAAGTGCAGCAGTGTCTTTCTTCCTCACAGGACAGCTCTCAAAGAGGGAAGCCAGATAGGGAAGGTTCAAGGACCAAGTAAGGGGCTCCCCTTCACTGTCACCAGATGATTTTCCCAGGCATGGTCTTTATTATTTTCCTGCTCAGAGACCTTCAGTGGGTCCCACAGATCCAAGTGCAGACTTTCTAGGCCTTGCTAAAGCCTCACCTTCCTCTGCATCCGGGGTTCCAGGCAGCACCCCCAATGGCTTCCTGCTCCCCTGGGTCAATTCTCAATGTCAGCTCCTCCCAGGAGCCTTCCCCAGATTCCTCACTCCCACCGCTTGCTGAATACTTCTCTTCCCTCTCTCTCATTCTTTCTCTTGCTTCTGAGTCCCAGGCCAGCCTCTTGTCTCCACCAGCAGCATGGGCAAGGCCTGAGTGACTCAGTCGGCTCCTCAGAGCCCAGCACGAGGCTTGGCACTTGGGCAGAGCTCGTTGAAACGGGATGATAATGAGCTTCTCCTCTGCATCCGTCTTAGCCTTGTCTTTGAAGTTGATTTAATGGCTGCAAACATAATAATCATTTGGACTGTTGGATCTCCTATTTGTCCCTGAAAAATGAGCCCCCCCACCCCCCCACTTCCAACACACACAAAAATGAATGATTTTGAGGCTATCAGAGCACGTGCTGTCCTGAATTTAAAAACAGGCAATGCAGAGGTGGCTGGCTTGTCTTGTTCTGGGGGGAAATGTTGTGAGTCTCTAGGGCGCCTATGGTTCTGGGAAGTTTACAGTTTATGGAGCTATTCGTGGTCGGGAAGCTCAGGCCAGCAGGGTAATGGTCTGGTCTGGCCCTGTCCCTAGTGCCTCCCTTCCCTCCTTCCCCCTCCCTCCTTTTCTCCTCCCTCCTGCCCTCCTTCCTTCTTTCCTTCCTCCCTCCTCCCCTTCTTCCCTCCTCCCTCTTTTCTCCTCCCTCCTTCCCTCCTCCCTCCAAGCTGGTCACTGGCCTTGGAATTATTCTGAGATCTTAGAGCGATAGAAATGCTGTAAATCCCCATCACCTTTCCCTTTACAAGAATGCAGGTGAGCAGGGTACTGCTTTACAAGGGAGAGAAGCTCTACCACAGCAAAATGCAAAGTGCCTGTCACACAGCTTTCCTGCCTTCTGTTTCCCTTTGCTTTGTTGTATTCAATGGGTACCATAAGCCAGGAAGAAACATAGCTCATATTTGTCCCCACCCTTGTTTGAGGGCCCTCTGTTCCTCAGCAGGGTCTCCAAGGCCCTGTTGTGCAATCTCCTTCTTGCCCTTGTCCCAGTGAGAAACTTCTGTCCACCGTGGACAAATTGACCAGCAGCCTTGGGGTAAAGGAGCAGATATGCATCTATCTGTCTGTGTGAAGTGAAAGGCATAGGACTCCAGGTATTAGACAGAGGAGGATGGAGCTGGACATCACCTCTGGGCTTCTCAGGGCAGCCACAAAGATAGACAATTTGGGGGTATCATGGCGGTACTCCAGGAGAGCTTTGTCCATTCGGTGGTCATTTTGCAGCCTCCCATGTGCCAGGCACCAAGGACACTAAGATAAATGAGACCCTGGGAGGTAGCCGTGGACTGGGTCAGGCATCAAAGTGTCTTAGACTTTGCTTCGTGGGGTGAAGGTCTCCACAGAGATGGCACAATCACACAGATTCCAAGGGAAGAGGCAGGAAAGGCTTCCTAGGAGTTGAAGCTTGACCTAAGTCTTAAAAGACCAGCAGTCCAGGAGGAGGGTATCAGCATGATGGTCCTGGGGACCCACCAGCAGGTCTCATGGGTCCCCATGAGCTGGGTCCTGAGGAAGCTCAGAGGTGGGTGCTGTGTGGCAAGGAGGGAAGGGATGACCTTGCAGGGGAGAGAGAGACAGCCTGTGCCATGCCCAGAAGTGAAGAGAGCAACCCAGTAGCCAGTGTGGCTTCAGCATCAAGGTATGTGGGGAGATGTGCAGCTGCCAGGTTGTTTGAGGGCCAGTTCCTGGAGGGCTTTCTGAGTCCCTGGAAGGAGTTTGGGCCCGAGGTCAAGTTGGAAAGTTAGTCCAGGATATGAAGTTGAAGAAACGGAGTCACATAGCAGTTAAAGCCAGCACTGAAAGAAATGTCTTAAGGCTTTGCGTGATTAATTGACATGTGAATTGGACAAATAATCAATGCAAGAGTGTGCAGCAATGGGGGCAAAACGCCTCCCCAGGGAGGCTGGGGTCATTACTTGAAGGAGGTAAGATCTAAGCCTGGCCCTGAAGGCCTTTGGTGTCAAAAGGAGGAGCTGAAAAGAAAGGTCATTGCTGGTCAGGGGGGTAGGGAATGGGCTCTGACCTTGGCCGAGGGCCCGGCACAGAGTGGCGTGCTAATGTTTGTGATTCTGAACCTGTATAGCGTTCAAGGTTTGGGGAGTTAGCCAGTGTTAGAGAGATGAGGGTTTTAGACTCTCACCTAAGTGTTAGTTGAGTTATTTAAGAACTATTTAAGTACTTAAAATAAGTCTGTGCGGTCAGGACACCATGTGCGTTAATTCTGCACAGAGATTCTGCACACAACCCAGGCCTTGGGATCTGGTTTAGGGACCCTCCATCCAGGATCTGCATCCAATGGCTTCAAGGCCATTGTCCTAATATGCTGCTCCTGCTTCCTGAGCAGGCTTCCCCTGGGCGTCCCAGCTGGGCTCAAAGGTTGTGGTGAGAGCCTGGGACAGAGGTGGGCTTCAGATCTTCCTGCAAATTGAGATGCTCACCCAAGCCTATGGATGGGAGGCCACCCCACATCTGCTCCAGCGCATCTGTAGACCATGGTTGGCTGTGGGCTTACCTAATGGCTACAGCATGGTAGCTTGGACGCTTTTCAAAACAGCCATTTTGTGTTGTCCACCACACACACAAAAATCTTCATAAAGCACCCCGGTATGTATTTAAAACAGCAGGAGCTTTCTGGTGAACCCTGTAAGAAGAATTAGTTGCAAATTAAACCCCCAGGAAACAGAATGATTTGACCTATCGTATAGAACTGTTGGATGTGAGCCAATTAGATGTTGAAAGACATCTGCCTAAGATGATGATTTGGCTCTTGGAGTAATTGGTCTTAAGCCATTCCTTCTGGTAGATGTAAGGGAGTGCAATTGAGGGTCCTAACAACAGCGACCTTCTCCACAGAGTAGATAGGAATGACCGGAAATTAGCCAGCTCCCTTTTGGTGCATAACTAGGGCCCCTGCAGGTGCTGGTGGGTTTTCTTAGTACATTTGTTCTCCTCCTAGTTTTGAACACCCCTCTTCTCTCTACTACTCCTGCCCTGTCCCCCACAAGATTACTCCTGCTATTAATTGTACTCGATGTTGTCCCTGAGGAAGGCAAGAGAGGCAGAGGGAGCCTTCTTTCAAGTGGAGATGGATGAGATTTTAATGGACTTCGGTGACAGGAGGCTCCTCAGCAGGACCCCTGAGGTCCTGTCCTGCCTCAGGCTTGGAGCACACTGTGACCATTGCCTTTGGAGGGGCATTTTTACAGACCGCAGCCAACGGCCAGCCCTGCTGAGTTGGTCATGAGGCTCAGCACAGTAGAGACTTCTCCCAGGCGGCAGTGGGGCAGATGGCTGACACATCAGGCCCAGAGTCCAGCAGGTTTAAACACCAGAGGAGACCTTGCATTAAAGGGGAATTGAGAGATTCCGTGGGTGGGTGGGATATCTCTGGGGAAGCACAGCCTCTTTGTCTCACCAGGAGGACGAGTGTGGAGTCCCCAGTCATGTGGCCTGTGCCTGGTGCCTCGTCAGGGGGACGTGAGTGAAATCTGAAGTGTGTGTCTGCGTGGCGCGGCTGTAACGTGACAGCTGCCACCCTCCCCCCACTCCTCCTTCTTCCCAGCTCTTGCCGCCCCCGCCCCGTTTCCGAGTGAGGAAGCCTGTCTGGCAGCACCGACTCAGCTGTCATACCACATCAGTTTTTGTAGGTTCTCAGCTAGTGGAAAAGTGCCAAACGCAAGCAGATGATCTACTTAATGAAACGCTCAGGAAGAAAGCTTCAGTTCCAGTTATTAGGGGGTTCACATATGACATAAAGGCAGGCCTTTTCCCAGAGCCTTACCGAATTGTTCGTGCTAGATGCCATACAAAAACTGTGATGTTTCTGAACCCTGGAATCCGACCGTGGCTTCCCAGAACCTTGTCGCACATTGCAGGGTCCTTCGCTTTGGGGGCAAACATCGAAAATATTGAACAGTGAGAAGTTGATTCTATTTGTTCAGCATCAGTGAAAGGCACTGTACCCGACTGATACCACAAAAGAAAAATGAAATGAGACATCTCCTTGTGGACATAAACCAATTGAACAGCGAGTCATTTATACCAGATGTCAGCTCGAAATCAGGTTGTATATCTATCTGTGCACATGTATGCGTATGCCGCCCTAATCTGTAACATCTGCATAGGGTTTTATGGTTTACAAGGCTTTTTTATATCCTTTGTCTGGTTTTATTTCATAACAGCTCCATGGAGTTGATATTAGTATTCTCCCCACCGCACAGCAGAGGCTGCTGAAGCTCTGCTGGGGCAAGTAACTCCCCACAGGGTGTGAGCCAGTAAATGGCAGGGCCTGAGCTTGAAGTGAAATCTCCCAAGTCCAGTTCCAAAATGTGCACACCAGTATACAGAGTTGCCAGTGTGTTCGGTGCTTGGGATCAAAGTGCTGTGTTATCGGGGAAGGTAGGAAGTTAATCACATGCATTACATTTGCATTTATTCCAAGGTAGTCAAGATCTGAAAACTACTGGAGTAAGGGATGGGGTAGAGGACAGTATTCATGTGCACAGTGCTTTTCATTGTTACTCATTGAGGTCTAGTGACGTCATTTGGCTGTTGAGGACCTAGAGGCCCAGAGAGGTTGGAGGACTCACTGAGGTCACCCAGGTGGGAAGTAGCCATCTGGGGCGCCTGGGTGGCTGAGTTGGTTGAGCGTCCGACTTCGGCTCAGGTCATCATCTTGCAGTTCTTGGGTTCGAGCCCTGCATCGAACCCTTGCATTCGAGCCCTGCGTCGAACCCTTGCATTCGAGCCCTGCGTCGGGCTCTGTGCTGACAGCTCAGAACCTAGTGCCTGCTTTGGATTCTGTGTCTCCCTCTCTCTCTGCTCCTCGCCTGCTCGTGGTCTGTCTGTCTCTCACTCTCAAAAATAAATAAAAAACAAACATAAAATAATAATAATAAATGCTCTCTTTCCTAACTTTCCTGTTTAAAAAAAAAAAAGTAGTCATCTGATCCTGTGGACACCTTTTCTCCCCTCCGGTGCTACTGGGTTATGACAACCACATAGAAGTATAGAATGTAAATACATTTTATATGAAGAAATAAACGAAAAAAGGGATTCAGTAAATAAATGAACAGCTAAGATCAGTTGGCCACCTAACCTGGAGCCACTTTGCAGATGAGGAAGCAGCAAGGAGAGGCCTGCTCGGGGTCTGCTAGCAGCAAGCTCGAGCCAGGCTCCTGACCCCCAACCCGAGTTCCGCCCTTTGACCCACCCCCCGCAACCTGGGTCTCAGCTTCAGACAAGCCGTTGGGTGCTGAGTTTTCCGTAGGTCTTTGAGCCGGCAGGTAGGAATGTTCCTGGGGTTCATCCAGTTCTGTATCGCCAGCTCCACTGCTGGAAGAGAACCCTACATTCCACGCTGCAGCAACTCCGCCTAATAAGTGAGACGGTAATCTCAGGCTCCCATCAAAAATTCTGTATTTCTCAATGGTGAGTCCACACTAGGACTCACAGTTATTTTTAGATGGGAATTTGATATTTTCTGTTCCATCCCACTTTGTTTTCCCGCCTAGCTGGGGTGATATTTTCTGTCTAGCAATAATTTGGAACTGCCTTATTTTTAGCTTCGTTTTTCTTCCTGTGATTTCCTTTCTCTTCCAGTTTAATCCACACTCAAGTAGGCTCCCTTTCCCACCCCACCTTCCCCCAGTTCTTGTTCACTGTGTCACAGAACTGGATACAAATGGCAGGTGCTCAGCCTCATCTTGTCCTAGGCACAAGCAAGAGGGAGAGTCTTCTGCAAGCCCTGAGTAGCTGCTTATAACCTGGGCTGCTGCTTGTCACTTTATGAAAGCTTCTTCACCTGTCACTCGCCCTGGGTGCCCCTGACTCCCTGCACAAGTACACACCTGAGGAAAAAATGCTTCCAACCCATGCACCCCACCCACCTCCAACCCACCTCCACAGAAAAACCAACAGACCAGGGGGCCTGAGGGGCTCAGGCATTGGGCTACTAGAGTGCCTAACACGTGAGCATATAACTGTGTATGTGTGTACGTATATAAATGCACATACTCCCATAGACTCTGGTGCTCCACATGGAGCAACGACCCATGGTTGTTACAGCGCATTGCCTGTGTTTATTTCATTTACACTGCCCCATGTGCAGTGGCAAAGCAGCAGTGAAAATCTAGTTTAAAACTTGAGGAAACAGGTCCCAGGGGACCTGACCTGACCAGACCAGCCCAGCCTCAGGCACAAGCTAAGGACCGGGGGGCCCCTGAACACCAGTTGGCGTCCTCAGAAGCCTTTGATGGCTCCCTATTGCCTCACCACTAAAATGTGAGCCTCTTAGGCTAGCAGTACTTGAGCAGATGACACACTTAAGTAAATAGCCCTAGAAAAGATTATGTTTTAGGCTGTGAGCTCCTCCTTTAGGGAAGGGACCAGGTTTGATTGATCAACATGTTCCCATCAACCATCGGCACAAGTGCTCACTAGGGTGAGTGAGTAAAAGAACAAACTAGTTAAACTAGTTGCCATATATGGTCCTCCTTCCTCATTCCCTCTTGCCACAGGGATTTCCAGAGTCTGGGCTCTCAGTCCATTTCCCAAAGTACATTTCTTATGTTGGAACCTAGAATCCTGTGGATAAGAACTTTTGTACTGCTTGTAATCCCTCTGATCCCCCTCGGCAAGGAGCCACCTTTCAGGAGGCAGCCACTTCTATAACTGGGCATCAAGGTGTAAACCCCACTCATCCCTGAGCACACCTCCTCTCCAAAGGGCCACCTGTTTGCTTATCGCCCATCTTAGGTTGATTTTGGTTCACAGCTTGCTGATCAATATTGGTTGATGGGAATTAGCTTGTCTTGTGACTTAGAAGAACAGATCTCAAGCTCCTGGGAGAGTGGGGACACTTTGTGGTGAAACCATGGGCCCCCAAAAGTGATCAGACTCACCCCTGCAACTGTGTGTCTTGGGAAAGCTTTCATCATTTGTGGTGCCCAGACTGTAACTGCAGATCTTTCACATGTCTTTAAAACTGGAGTGACTCCCTGGATGACCAGGGCCGTGTTTGGGGGTCACATTATAATTAACATGCACATCTTAGAGCTAAAAATCAAGACAGAATTTCTTCTGAACTCTATTTCCTAAACTACAAGTGTGTAAACATGACATGAAATGGAAATTGTTTAGAAACAGCCACAAAAGCAGAAGCTGTCGATCTAAAGCCTGTTCCACCGGAATGTTAAGTAAAAGATGAGGGAGTTCCACGGCGGGCGGCCGGGAGTGAGTGAATGATAAGTACGGAGCGCTTTGGCTCTGATGAAAGCAGTTGAAAGCAGGTGTGGCAAATCCCAGCTCCCCAAGCAGCCTTAGTTCCCTCCCCGTCCTGACGCAGCCTACGTTTCCTCATCTATCCAGGGTTCTAAAATTCCTGGCACAGTGCCTGGTGCAAAGCAGACCCTCAACAAGTGCAGTCACCACCACCAGTAATAATAATAATAATAATAATAATAATAATAATAATAATAAGTGCTATCACCACCACCACCAATAATGACAACAGTAATAATGAGAACGGTTTCATGTGCCACATCTGCACATGAAACTTTTTAAATTTTTTTTTTTTAACATTTACTCATTTTTGAAAGAGAGAGACACAGAGTGCGAACAGGGGAGGGGCAGAGAGAGAGGGAGACACAGAATCCGAAGCAGACTTCAGGCTCTGAGCTGTCAGCACAGAGCCCGATGTGGGGCTTGAACTCACGGACTGTAAGATCATGACCTGAGCTGAAGTTGGACGGACGCTTAATCGACTAAGCCACCCAGGCGCCCTGAAACTTCTTTTTGAAGTTTTTTTCTATTTTTTTTAATGTTCATTTTTGTAAGAGAGGGAGAGAGAGCACACATGCAGGTAGGGGAAGTGCAGAAAGAGAAAGAGGGGGACAGAGGATCCTAAGTGGGCTCTGTGCAGACAGCAGCAAGCCCAATGGGGGGCTTGAACTCACACACTATGAAACCATGACCCGAGCCAAAGTTGGACATTCAACCAACTGAGCCACCCTGGCACCCCCAATCTTTAAAAAATTTTAAATTTAAAATGTTTTATTACATTAAAAAAATACATGCTCTGTGCAAGCAGATTCAACATGCAGCAGCTTAGAGGAAGTGAAAGGTGAAATCTCTCTCCAGAGATAAGGATTGTTAATAATTTGTTGTGTAGTCATTTGGCCTTTGCCCATTTGCTTTACAGAACTACACATCTCCACATATTACAAGCTTGTTTTCTACATAAACCCTCTCCTACTAAACATCCTTCTACGTCACAGACCTTGTCCAAGGTTGTCCGTTCTTTTGAATGCTTCTATACTGTGACTCTGGCACACTGTATTCGTCATTTCCCCTATTTGTAGACTTGTAACTTGTTTTCAGTTTTTCTTTCTTACATTCGGAAGCAACCATCCATGTGCATATACTTCTTTGTGCGAGGTTCTGGGCATTTCTATAGGATCGATATACAGAAGTGGAACTTGAAGCCGTAATATTTAATTTTTGTTAGGTCCACCAATTGTATCTCCATTCCAGGGCCATTTCCAGTTCTGCTCCTTCCACCAGTCTATGAATAACGTTCTCTTCCTCGGGTAGACAAATATTTTTTTCTGTGCTAATTTCTGCATTCACAAAAGGCTCTTTGTTTCTGTTCCTTCGACCAGTATTTACAGAGCATCTGCAGAGCCAGGTTCTGTGCTAGGAGCAGGGGATGTGTCTGGATGGATTGGAGTTGAACTTGGCCCTCAGAAGCTGTGGTGATGGGGCAGCTGGGTGGCTCAGTCAGCTGAGCATCTGACTTCGGCTCAGGTCATGATCTCAAAATTTGTGAGTTCAAGCCCCACATGAGTCTTGCTGCTCTCAGCTCAGAACCTGGAGCCTGCTTCAGATTCTATGTCTTGCCCTTTCTCTGCCTACCCCCCCCCCGCACCCCCCAACTTGTGCTTTTTCTCAAAAATAAATTAATAAACATTAAAAAGAAGCAGCAGCAGCAGCAGCTGGAGTGAGCCTGGGAGCTGAGCATGCAAATGGCTAGAGGCATGGTAGAGAGGCCCAGGTCCCTGGGCTGACTGCAAACATTGAAGAGGCGGGCAGCAGGGGGTGGTAAGAGATGTCAGGACACCTTCCCGGCTTCTTGAAGGGAAGTTCTAGTGAGGGTGTTGGCTTCATGCTTTAGCTGTTGCACCACCACTGGCATGCACTGGCACCCACTGACAGGGTTCAGTACACGGTGTCCCAAACTGAACAGAAACCTGGGACTTGGGGCTCTGGGGGAGCAGTTCAGGCCTGCGTACCATGGAGGGAGCCAGGTAGAAGAGGCAGCAGTGGTGAGGTGGCTGTCTCCACCAAGAATCTCGAGGTGCCTTTGCTTTCGTGTTCTAGACGTTGATGACACCTTTCACGTGGTGTGGAGTCTCTCTAGGACACCTTTTTAGGGTCCTGAGGAGCGGCTGTTCTTGTGTTTCCCAGCACAAAAACATATATTGTCCAGATGTTTCTTTCCAAATACTTCTTGAGATGGTTGTATGGACGGTGTTATCTGTAATAGCTGCTGATGGGAAATTGCTGCTTGAAGGTAATTCTGAACAGTGGCAGTTTTCAGGTTCCTAATTCTTGTGCGTAGCACCACCCACACATCTTCCCCTTCCCCACTCTTCCTTCAAATTAAACAAAAACAACTTCATTGGGTTTTTGTGCTGTGACGCCAAGAAATACAAGATGTGACAGTAAAGTTGGAAAAACCAGTCAGGTGGGAATTGTGCCGATTTCTCACTCTGACTTTGGCAAAAACCTTTCCATTCTGGGTTTACCATTTGCTCTGTTACGTGGGGGCCCTGTTACATGCTGGCTCCGCCTATAGGATCTGTCTGCAGTCCAATGATTATAAGAATCAGATAACACAGAGGGCTCTGATGACCAGAAAGTACTGTATGGAAGGAGGGAGTCTTGCTGTTGTTGGTCTTTGTATTAAGTTTGGGTTGGTCCTTGGCAGATGGTCACTCCTGAATCAGGTAGGGACACCTGCCAAAACTCCCGGTCTTGTGGTCCAGGGTTCTCATTGTATATTGTAGTTGAATTGTTGAGGAATTTGTTGGAAGTTAGTTACAGATGCCAAGTCAGGGACCCCACACACTGGTAGGATGGATACTCTTGTATATGTCCCCTTCTCCTTCACGTGCAGAAGCCACAGCACTGGAACAGGACGCATGTGTGAACATCCACTCTTATAGAAGCAGATTGAGAGACTATGGAGCCAAAAAGTCATCCAAAGCCTCTGCTTCACCCCCTCCTGCCTTACCTGGAGGAATCTTAGCCCCCATGGATCAGGCAGCCAGCCAGGGTCACACAGCTGGTGAGCGGAGGGCCAGGCTGGTCCCAGGCCGGCCGCCTCATCATCACCATCCAGAAGGCTTTGGTTGTCTACAAGTCCCCAGGGGGATTAGTCCCTCTTGAAGCAGTTCCAGATTGAGGAGGGCCGGGGCAGAGAGCTTGCCAGATCTCAGCAAGTTGCTTCCGGCCAAGCAGCTGCACTAGGCACAAGGCACAATGCCAGCAACACCCCTCAGCATGAGGCAGTGACCCCACAATTGGCTTCAGGGCTGCCATCACCACCAGATGGGTCTGGGTGAGATTTGCCCAATTTAGCTGCAAACCTGGCATGGGGCAAGGGTGCTATCAGGTAGAGCTGGAGGGAAGAGTGGTGCCTGGAAGAAGTCCCTGGCTCTGCCCTGGGAGGCTGGCACCCTGTACCTGATGCCAGTTTGTAATCCCTTGTTTGGGGCCAGCCAGACCGGAACCAGCAGCATGTGTTGATCAACCCACTAAAGATTAGAATGCACTGGAACAACTCTTTAATGGGCATTTCTCTTCCTCATGACACCTCCCTATGCTTTCTTCCCAAAGTGCCTGACCACAATGATTACTTTAGGGACCTATGTGTAGTCCTAGTCAGATAAACCCTGAGATAACCTGAGTCACCCTTCCTAATGAGCAAACCGGCGACCAGGAGGCAGTGACCCACTGGCATCACTTGACACAGTGGAGCCAGGACTCTGCTCTTCTGCTCCTTGCTTCCTTTGCTGACCTGAACTCATTCATGCAATTGTGGTACAGGGAACACTGACCTGGGTTGGAAAAGCAGTGTAGACATCTGCACGGTTAAGAACATGGGCTTTGGAGCCAGGCTGCCTCCATCACTGGCTTGCTGTGTGAGTGCATTTAAGGTGGTGATGCCATCAGCAACCCCTAGTAGAGCTGTTGTGGGAATTAAGTGGGGAGCCAGATGCAGAGCACTTAGCGTAGCCCCCGCACACAGCGTGCACCCATCACTCAACCATTCTTAGAGTGCATTATTAAGAGTGGAGCCTTTGCGACCATGGCTGAACCACTCAGTTTGTCTGACCTGCAGATTTTTTTATCAGTCAGGTGAGGAGGGGGCTTGGGTTTGGTCATGGCCCTTCCAAGGCTTGCTCTGTGAGGTTCCGTGAGAATGGGCCAGTGATGCTGCTCAGTGAGGGCTGTAACCATGACTGGTCTGTCATGAAAGTCTGTCCCCTGTGGCTTTATCACATTAGTGTGTGGTCAGAGGCCTCTGTGGAAGCCAGGACCACACCGCGCCCAGCAGACCGGAAGATTGCACCAGGGGGGGCAACTGGCCCTTTGTACAGTCCATCAGTGCTGCGAGGACACAAGATAGGACTTGCATCTGCCTCTATTTGCTAAGGCCCCAGGTGTTCCCTGCAGCACAGGGGTCAGGGGATGCCTGCCCCTCTCAGGATTGACTTGAGGATGCTGGTGCCACCCTGCCCCTTATCCTGATGGAAACACTCACGTTTGGGTTGCTTGCTGGAGTGTGTCTGTCTTTCTGGAACATTGGGCACCTTCTGTCCACTTCTTGAAAGGGTGAAGCCCTAATTGTTTGGAGGGTCAGACCCTCAGATCATCAGCAGCTGATTGCCACACCCTGGTGGTTCCTGTCAGCTTCTGAAAAAGGCATTTTGGGTGAAAGCATAAACCTGATCAGAGCTCCTGATCCACTTTTCCCAGTTTCCTCCCCTTTCAAGTCTGCACCCCTCCTCCCAACCTTCAGGGCCAGCTCCAGTCTCCTTATCCAGCTACTCCGTGTCCCCTCTTCTTCATGAGCACCGAGCCCAAGGCGGCTCACGGTATTTGGTTTTACCTCAGAACCCCTCAGGCTTTCCTCTGTCCATGACTTTTCTGCTGCTTGACTTGTCTGGGTTGCCCTTCTCCTGGTGCCCCTCATCTTTACCTGTCTGTCCTTTCCTTGAGCGTATTCTACCCAGGGCCCTCCATTCACTGTGTGTGACACAAGGCAGGTCCCTCAGCCTGGAGGGGCCTCCTTACACTAAGACTTGAGATTCTGTGAAGTGCCACCTCCCCAAAGTTTTTCGAAATCCCTGGGACAGCATTTGCTTTCTGCCTCCACTGAGCTGCCACTGTGTGTACCAGTTTAGGGTACTTGGGGCCAGTCAGAACTGGGTTAGCCCCAGTTAGGCCTCTGAATCTGTCTGAGCCACAGTTGCTGCACCGTAAAATACAGTAGCACTTGCCTGTCTGTGCCATGGGGATGAGGAATGAAATACAGCCAATACCCAGGTCAGTGCCTGGCATAGGCAGGTGCCCACTAACTTGCAGCTGTTATTAACTCATTGCTTATGGATGTTGGCATCCCCATTCTCCTGCTAAACCATGAGGTCTCTTGGGGGTGAGAGCGTTGTCTAACACCATGTGAGTGCTCAGCGTTTGGCCTGGGGCCCACCTTAGCACACAGTAAGGACTCTGTGGATGCTTGAGAAAGAAAAGCAGGCAGGCTCCTTGATTGCCTGTGAATTGGGGTCTTGCAGTTGACGTGGAATCAGAAAGCTGTCTCTTGAGAAAGTTGCTGCTCTAAATGGAGACTTGTTTATGCACTGCACTGAGTCCAAGGGCAGCCAAGATCCTGGAGCGCAAGTTCGCCTCAGTGAGTCTCCACAGGGGATGGCGACAGAACTCTGGCCTGCAGCCTCTCAGAGGCCTCAGCACACCAGAGCAGTCCCTGGAAGAGTGCAGAGTGACAGGCAGGGCTGACGGACTCGGCCATAATTGCAGAGAGGGCCTAAGAGCTCTGTGAAGAGACCCACATGGCTTTTTAAATCCTGAGGAGAGCATAATTGGTGTCATCAAGTGTGCGTTCTCGTCTCCCCTCTGGTGCCACAGAACAGGGGGGCTCAAGGGAAGACCCCATCACCGCAGATGATGGAGGGAAGGGAGAGCACACTGGGCTCCCTGACTCAGATGTGGGCCTTTCCCTCGCCCTTGGGCTGAGCACAAAAGAGCAAGTGGTACAGGTTCTGCCGGGCAGTGACAGGCCCTCTCTGCTCCCTCCAACGTGACCATTGTTCTTGTTCCACACCCCCTGCTTCCGCAGAGCTCACCACCCGCTTCTTGGGTGTTTCTGTGCACGCCTGGAAAAGATGGTAAGAGAACTCCAATTAGTCAGTCTCCTGGCTTCTCGACAGCTCCGGAAACCAGACTAGATAGAGGAGGAGGAGGTGGGGCCTCATGCTTGTGTTGCATTGGGTTTATCTCCAGGCTTTATCTCCGAACCTCCCTGCCCTGCCCTTGCTGGCCCGCAGCGTCCACCCAAGAAGACCCCTGCGGCCTTGGCCTCTGCCTCGGCCTCTAAGGGATACCTGAATTCAGATGTCCGTTGAAGCACCTCAGTCAGGAGTCGGGCCTTTTTCCAGCAAACGTTTTAACAGTTCAGATGGGGATGAATGTCCCCTGTCTTTCCTTTGATGTGGTGCCCTGGAAGTTGGCTGATTTTCAGCTGCATGCCTAATTAGGAACAGCCACCCGCCACTCCTGTGCAGTTCCTCACTCACTCTGTGGTGCTGGGTGTGATTTTAACACCTCAGACCTGACTGAAATAGATGCCCCAGCCTCCAGAAGATTAAGAACTAGACAGTCTGATAAAAGAGATGTCAGGAAGCATCGGGGAAAGGCAGGAGGAGGAGTCCCTGCCCAGGAGTGAGAGGACCTCCAGCCTCATCCCTGCTACTTTCTCCCCATCCCCAGCTCTCAGTTTCCCGGATCTGTAAAATGTAGTGACTAGCCTGCTGATCGCTGAGACCTTCGCGTTGCACACAGGAGTTGATCCAGAGCAGGGCTCCCACATGGAGGCATGAGACTGCCAAAGCAGCAGCGAGAATTGGAAGTTTGGGATCCAGAAATGAAAGTAGGTTTAGAGGTTGGTGTTGAAACCCTCCATCGCAAATGCAGGGTTGGCCCGTCAGATTTCCGTGAGCAGACCTTCTGTGGCTCTGGGAGATGAAGGGTCATCTCAGGGCAGGAGGGGGTCTTAGGATGGGGTTCCCAGGAAGCCCAGCAGTGGCAACCAAAACAACAACAACGTCCACAGAGTACTTTCTGTGCATCTGGCACTGTTCTAAACATGGAAGGTATATGAATTCACTTAACTCTCCTAAACGTCCTTCCAAGGTATGTACTGTTGATCCCCCATCCAGAGATTTGGAAACAGTGGCAACTTGCCCTTTTCCTCCGCTGGAGCCAGGCCTTGGGCCCAAGCAGTCTGGCAGAATCCGTGTTTGCAGCCACCACACCGTGCTGCTGAACCTGTCACTCACCTGGACAGGTTTTGCCTCCCTCCAGGTGGATGGTGCAGCTTTGCCTCCCTCCAGGTGGATGGTGCAGGGCAGCCCCAGTCAGTGGAAGGTGCATCAATCTCGTAAGGCAGCCCTAAGCTTCCAAGTCTAGTCTGCCCCCATCCCTGGCATCTCAGGCCTCGGTCCTGGTGACCTCCAACCCATGCGAGAGAGGTCTGGCAGCACACCCAGGCACGTCCACACTGGTTGAGTAGAGGTTTCTTGGCCTGGGAATGGAGGCCTCTGTGGGCCACATCCCTACTGAGCTCTGCCACCCTGTGATTTGGCATCTGGTGTGGATTCCCAGACAAGCCCAGCTGGGAAAATTAGAGGTGAGGGGCCTGCAGGCCAGCGTCTATCATTTCCAGCTAGGCTTCTGCACGTCTGTGCCAGCCTTTCTCTGCCCAGCTCCACCCTGCCCAGAGGTTCTAAGACACCTCTCCTTAGACACTCTTGGGGGTGCCATCCTGTGGCATTCAAGATCACCCAGAGCCCACTTTCACCTACCTCCAGCTTCCTCTCCCACCAGGCCCTCTGGACAGCCCACCTTCCCCATGTATTACCTTGTGCGTCCAGCCCCTGTGCCTTTGCTTCACTCCTTCCTCCATCAAATGTCCATTTTCCTCGCCACACCGTTGTGCAATGACCTCATGTCTAAATTCCTTCAGCTTTCCCACGTTTCCCCCAACTGCACTGTAGTATTATGTCTGCTCCCTGGTGAGGATCCTGAGCCATCTCTGTGCTGGAGGCTCTGGCCCTCCCTCACCCAGGGCGTCTTGAAGACCAGGATCATGTCTCCATCTGGCTCGTGTGCCAGGCATTCAGCAGATGCCTGGCTGGGTGCACGGAGTGGTGGATGCCAGTGCTGCCAGAGGAGGCTGGGTGCTCCAGGGATGCACACGGATTTCCTCCCCTCCCATCTCCCAGAGACCTCCTTTTCCTGTTCCCGAAGGGAAGGTAAAGAGGTATAGAATAGGTTTCTTTTCTTCTAGTCTTTTGGCTGGTAAAAGATATTGACCGTAAAGTATGTTGCACATTTGTTTTTCATTTATATGTGTATTTATATGTGTTTTTGTTTATATGTGTATCCACCTGCTTTCAAAATATAGATTTGGGGACGCCTAGGTGGCTCAGTCGGTTGAGTGTCCAACTCTTGATTTCAGTTCAGGTCATGATCTCACAGTTTCATGAGCTTGAGCCCTGCATTGGGCTCTGTGCTGACAGCATGGAGACTGCTTGAGAGTCGCTCCCTCTCTCTCTGCTGCTCCCCTGTTTGTGCTCCCTCAGTCTCTCTCAAAATAAATAAATAAACTTGAAAATACAGATTTGAAGTTGTCCATAACTTTCTTAAATGTATATAATGAGGCCATTATAATGGAAATCAAAATCCACATTGAAGGAAGGACGAATGAATGGATACAATATCTAAGATAATGTACTTATTGAAGTCAAGCATCAGAATTAACCCTGAGCTTCCTGGCAGCCAAAACAAAGAAAAGTGGGGGTGGGGGGCTGGGAGGGGGCGGGTGGTGAGAGGGAAGCAGCACAGAACTGGTGAACCCTGGAGCAAAGTGTAGCTTGTTGCTCATGGACTTGGGGAACTCTAAACCCTCATCAGACCCACTCAGGAAATTCTTGGTTTGCATCAAGCTCTGTCCTGGGCCCCTTACTCAAGATAATCCCCTCACCCTTGCTTCTCCGTAGCCACAATCCTTGTGCAGCACGCCCACCTCCCTCTCCTGGCTCTGTGCCTTTGGTGAGTGTTCCCAGGGTCCCTTCCAGGTCTTAAGTCTCTTAATTCCAGAGAAAATACTGTTTTATTTGTTTGTTTGTTTGTTCTCATTCTCTTTCTCTTTATGTAGTTCCACTTGAAAACCTTTCTATTCCAGAGATTAACAGAAATCCCCACCTGTCAATTTAATGTTTCTGCTCCCTGCCTAAGAGGCATGAAATCACAGCCTGCCACCAATATTAAAGGTCATTTTCCATGAACTTATAGATGGTGAGGTCCAGATAACTCGTGACTTAAAACATATGGTCCCCTATTAGATCAGTCTCTGGACCATCAGAGGTCGGTCTGGGGAATAAGGAGGATGGGCCTGGTCATTAGGCGGGAGACAGTGATGTCTGGTAAGCTAACCTGATGCAGTGGCCCTTGACTTCTGGAGCCCCTGGCAAGCCTTTCCTGGGAGAGAAGATGCTCTCTAAATGAGCATCTTCTCAGTAAAAGGCAGCTGCTTCCAAAATGCACATAGCTCCTGTAAGCCCATCTTGCTTAAAACTGTATTTACTTTCATGTTCTCCTGTCTTAATTACCTTTTTTCTTTACTGGCGTCCTTATTCATTATTTAAAACAACTTTCAAAAATAATTATGCAATAATTCCTTCCTCCATGCACCGTAGCTCTTTACTTTCCTGTATCAGGTTTTCAGCCCTTTATTCATTTGTATCTGTAGTGACAACATTGCTGTCATCAGAGTCTAGATATTGTGGGCAAAGTGTGTGATGACAGTATTCAGCAGTTCCTAAGCAAGGGCTAGAATTCCCTTTGGGGCATCGTTCACAGTGGCCAGGACTTGTTTAGAAAGCCCACATTATACGGTTTGCTCAACGCATAAACAATCTTGTATTTTACTTTTTAACTTAGCATAATTTCATGCATGCTTTTCCATGTAGCTACATAATCTTCAGATTTATCATTTTAATGGCTGCTTAATATTCCATCCAGTTAGCGTGCCATAATTTACTTAACTGTTCCCAATTGTTGCAGCCTTAATGAAAATTTGAATTCACCATGTACTACAGGGGGAAGCTGGTTTTAATGATTACCATTATAACATCCCCTGCCCTAACTGCATGCCATTAGTAACCCAGCTTTAGGAAGGCGCAGATGCTTTTGGAACAATAAATTCTGTAGGAGAGGTGTATGCACAAGTCCCTCTGATTTAATAGCTAATCTGTTCACTGCACATGTTTTCCTTTTATGCTGGTGTTTATGTAGAATATCTACCTCTTCTGCATATTGTGTAACACTAAACTACATGCATTTGGCATATTGCTCCCGATACTTTATCACTGCTGTCAGGAACTTCCATAAATTAACAAGAATTTGGGAGTAAGGAGTGGTTTCTGGCTGTCGATTGTCGTTCATTTATCCCACCCACACTCTTTGAAGATCTGTTTGCAGCCAGGCTCTGTCAGGGAGAGAGCAAAGGCACTTCCGATTATTGGAAGCCCACAAATGTGCCTCTGTGAATTGCTTTGTGGTGCCCAAGAGTAAATGGTGATTCTCATGCGAAGTGCTTTGTAAACCGTACAGTGCATTAAATGGTTGCTGGTCTTGCTGATAAAGTAGGGTGAAGAGGAAGGTGGTTTTCCTGGGTCAGTGTCCATCAGCTATATCCCCAGTGTCCTCAGACCTCGGAAATTTCCAAGGACAGGAGGCTAGACTGCACTTCTCAGAACCAGCAAGAGTGATGATGATGACCCCACAGAACAGATTAGATAGTTTGGTAGGTTCAGTGAGTTTCAGAGTTGTCTATAGTGCCTTATAGTTGGTGTTCACTTTAAAGTGACCAAGTCCTACCTTTGTTTCCTTTTTTTTTTTTTTAAGTTTATTTATTTTGAGAGAGAGCATGAGCAAGGGAGGGTCAGAGAGAATGGGAGAGAGAGAATCCCAAGCAGGCTCCATGCTGTCAGCACAGAGCCCAACCCAGGGCTCAAGCTCATGAACTGTGAGATCATGACCTGAGCTGAAAGAGTTGGATGCTTAACCAGCTAAGCCACCCAGGTGCCCCTGAGTCCTACCTTTTATAGCTCTTCTCTTTTCCTCTTCCTCCCCCATAAAAAGAAAAACATCATCCCTAAAACTAATAAACGATCCCAGTTTACTCACGGGACCCAGTAAAGCCATATTTTGCCAAAGTACAGGACATCTTTTCAGAGAGGACAGGATTTTCAGGGCCCTGAGAAGGTGAGAAGGTTTTTCCATTTTCTTCCTCTCTCCTTGTAAAAAGAGAAAGTGTTTTCCAAAGAAAGTATCTCTGTGCACTGCCTACACCCCCACCGGCTCTCCAGCTCAGGTCCCTTTCCAGCAGAGAGAAAGCAAGCCTTGGGCCAGTACCTACCTACTTGGTTTTGTTCTCATTCATTCTTTTTATGTGTATCAACTGTTTCTAGTAAAGGATAATGACTTAAGGATAGTGATGTAAAATTTTTGTAATGAATTTACTAATTCTAAAAAGTGAGGCAGCATAAATAAAAATGGAAAGTAAGAACCCAGGCGGTACCTGCAAACAACAGAATCAACAGCAGTTGGTGTGTGTGTGACTTAATGAAGTCGGTGAAACGCTACCGTAATGTTATTTAACATCAACTCTAACGGCACTGGCGCGGCATCAGCTGGCTTCTGTCGTATCAGGGCATGTGCACACGGAGTTTTGCCATCCCCACGAGCTGGCCCTGGACCATGAAGCCCAGCCTGAAAACAAGCTTTTGCTTAGAAAGGCTGACATCACCATGTGTTTTGTCCACTGCTCTTCAAGGCACATAAGTCCCGTGGGTTTCTACTGTGTCTTTATGTCATCGGAACTCTGATTTGGAGAATGCCTCCAGAGTCCTTTTCAACAGCTCACTCTCAACGATCCTCACCCCTTTTATATCAAGCCTTACCTCTCCCCTCTCATCTCCTTGGACCCAGTGCTCCAGCAAAAGTGGACAGTGAATAGACCAATTCAGGCTTAAATGGAAAGGAAATTCTAACACACACACTACCACGTGGAAGAACCTTATAAACATTATGCTAAGTGAAATAAGCCCGTCACAGATGGGGACAAGTACCATATGACTCCTCTTGTAGTGAAGTATGTAGGGTAGGAGAGTGGTGTCTCCCAGGGGACAGGGAAGGGGAAGTGGGGAGTTCGTGTTTAACTGGGACAGAGTTTCAGTTTGGGAAGATGAAAAAGTCCTGGAGATAGATGGCGGTGATGGTCACACAATGGTGTGGATGTACTTAATGCCACTGAACTGTACCATAAAAATGATTAAAATGGCAAAGTTATGTTATGTGTGTCTTTTACCACATGAAACAGAAAGGCAGTGAGCGGTCTTCTCCAGCCACACTGCCTTGCCTCAACATGGTCCGACCGCAGGGAACGCTGACCCTCCTGTTTTCACTTCCCTTGTCATCCCCCCCCGCCTCGCCCCTCACAGGCCCTGCACTGAGCCCTTTGCTACAGAGAATTATGGTGATTTAGATGCGTATGCCTACCTCTTCTGGAAGCAATGGGCTTCCTGAGAACAGCCTCTCGAGCAAACCCTCCCTTCCCTGTGTCCCATGCAGGCCCTTCACACAGGGGGGTCTAGGATCAAAGCAGGTGAAGTGTCACTGTTTGGCTCAGAAGCACCTGATTCTGGCATCCTAGCATCCATCTTCGAGCCACCACCGGCCTCTCAGAAATGAGCAGCTGACATGGATGCCCCTGTCTGGGGCCTGATCTAAACAGGCAGTCACCCCTCAGCCCACAGAGGGCCAGGCCTTGGCCTCCCTTCCAGAAGATTTGGAGCACCCCCGCCGCCCCACTTATTCAGAAGTGAAGCTGGGGGCGCCTGGGTGGCTCAGTCAATGAAGCGTCCAGCTCTTGATTTCAGCTCAGATCATGATCTTGTGGTCCCTGAATTCGAACCCCACGTGAGGGCTTGTGATTCTCTCTCTCCCTCTCCCTCTCTCTCTGCCTTTGCCTCACTCGCACACACTCGCCTGCTCTTTCTCTCTCTCTCTCTCAAAACTAAAGGAGTGAAGCTAGATATCTGCTCTCAAGTCCCTCGGATGTGCTAGTGTGTTAGACTAGTCCTAGTGGGGAGGCCTTCTACTCATCTGTAAAGTGAGGGGGTGAGGGCTCTTTGTGATATCAGAACACACCTGGAACATCATGTGCACATCTGGGCCTGTCCTCACAGACTACAGTGCACAACCAGATGGCCACAGTGAGCCTTCTGGTTCCGTCATTAGGTCCAAGAGCCTGAGATCTTTGTAAGGAAACTTTGCCCTGTCAGAGCAGAGACACTGCGTTCAAGGGGTGGGGAGGAACAGGTAAGCGCAGTAACAGGCCTGTTGCTGTGCAGTCCTCACCTCCTTGGCTGGGACTGAATTCCCGTGGGTGTCACCTGACAGATCCCAGATGAGGAAGTAAGTTCCGCACATCCATTACATCCCTGCCTCCTTCCTTGTTGCTTGCAGAATTTCAGAGGCAAGAAAGTGTCCGGTCCCAGCACAAAGGCATCCAGTTATATGACACCCCTTATGAACCTGAGGGCCAAAGTGTCGACTCGGACTCAGAGAGCACCGTCAGCCCCCGACTACGGGAGAGCAAGCTGCCCCAGGACGACGACAGGCCCGCTGACGAGTACGACCAGCCATGGGAGTGGAACCGGGTCACCATCCCAGCTCTGGCAGGTAAGGAGCCGGTGGCCCCGCTCAGAGGGCGCTGCTGACCCACGCTCAGTAGTCACCTTTGGTAAAGAAGGTACATGCACTGGTCCCTTTTGCTCAGGTAAACCCACAGGGCTTCATTTGATGGTCCGGCTGGGCCCCTCAAAGATGATGAGGGTCCTAGAGAGAAGGGAGGCCAGGTCAGGCCAAAGGGAAATCCTAAGTCTGGCCTCCAGGCCCTCCATTCCAGTCTTTCCTAGTCTTCACAGACGGCTCCGATGATTTCATTGTCTGACTGTGTTGGTAGTGCTCTAGTTCACTGAAGCCAAGATTTCAGAAGGAATTTTCTTATAAACTAAAAGAAAACCAACTGCAAAGCGGTTCCCACTGAGCCTGAGGGAGCCCAGTGCTTCTGTCTATTTGTGTGGATGTGATAGGCCTGGTATACCTAGGGCCAACCATGTTTCCTGTTCCAGCTTTGGCATGAAGCCATTCATAGAGCATAGGCATGGGCACATCCTGACCTCAAGCTGGCTCTCGCCCTGGCCGAGAATGTCAGGTGCCCCCCATCTGCCTCACTCTGAGACTGGTTCTCTAGAATCTGGGTATCTGTCACAGCACTAAAACTCCTCTCCCACAGCCTTTTGGAAAGCTGCCTGCTACATGTGTCACAGGACTTAAGTTTATGTGCTCACCCTCTGATTCTAATCCCAGCCTATTGGATCCATGCCAGGGTTATGATCTAAAATTCAGAAAAGGCATTGTTTATGATCATGAAAGGTGGGAAACAACCTGAATGTCCAGCAAACAGGGATTGATTCAGTGGAATACTGTACAGCCACTAGCAAGTGATATTGACAAAGAGTTTATAACAACACAGGAAAAATGCTTATGTTTAATGTTAAGAGGTAGAAAGCCAGATGCAAAAAATTTCTTATGCATCTAAGAGTTTAGGCGTGTGAAAAAAGGGACATTGAATGACTCATTTAATTCTTGCCACACTGAAGGTCAAAGGGGGGGGTGGTTTTAATTTTTAATTTAAGATTCATTTTTGCCTGAAATCTCTCTTTTTCATACCCAGCCGGACACTTCCTTTCTAGTCCCCAGCAGCGAGGCCTCGGCCCTACCCCCATCCAGAACAACAATTGATGTTCTAGCTGCTCAAGCACATACTACTCACAGTTCCCTGGACGTAGTGTGCATCGTGCAAATTCCATTCCTTCTGCCTAAGTGCCCTTTACTGCAATGGAAAAAATCTTGTGCCTCCTTCCAGGCCCAGCTCACACGTTGCCATCTCTGTGAGCCCTTCCTGGGACATAGCTGTGCATCCCAAGGACTTTCTTACTGTGTCTCTGGGCCTGTTGAGCTTCTTGCACTCAACCCTGGCATGACGTTTCTCTCATTGTACGGTTAGCCCTGTCAGTACCAGTCTCCACCTGTCAGACTTTGAGCACCTGGCCGAGAGCCAGACATAGGAGTAGTCATGAGGTTGAAGGTCAGGTCGCTCCCATGCATTTCACAGCCCCCTGTCTTCCTTTGGCACAAGGGAATCCAAGGACTGTCTCTGTCCCCTGGCATCGCCAATAAGGGGCTGTGCTCTTCTCCTGGCCATGAGGGGAGCTGGAATGGGGCCATTGCTACCCAAGAGCTTACTTTCTGCAAACACCAGTTTGATTAAAGGGCTCGTGTGGCAGCTCTCCCAGACACCCAGGGCCTGTGGCATGAGATAGCACTGAGACAGGTGGAGGGTCTCACACTCTCCTAGACTGACCACCTGTAGGTCCCTCGAGGGTAGGGTTACCTTTGATGCTCTAGTCTGGTCTGGCACCGTGCTGCTCACAGCACGGTCCCTAGACCAGCAGCATTGCATCCCCTAGGAGCTGGTGAGAAATACAGGGTCTTGGGCCCTACCCCAGACCTACGGAGTCAGAATCTGTTTTAACAAGACCCCCGGGGGGCGCCTGGGTGGCGCAGTTGGTTAAGCGTCCGACTTCAGCCAGGTCACGATCTCGCGGTCCATGAGTTCGAGCCCCGCGTCAGGCTCTGGGCTGATGGCTCAGAGCCTGGAGCCTGTTTCCGATTCTGTGTCTCCCTCTCTCTCTGCCCCTCCCCCGTTCATGCTCTGTCTCTCTCTGTCCCAAAAATAAATAAAAACGTAGAAAAAAAAATTAAAAAAAAAAAAAAAAACAAGACCCCCGGGGGGTGATTTGCATGCATATTAAAGTATAAAAGCACTTAACCTATAGGACCTCAAATGTTCTAAAGGCTCTCAGACCAGAACTTGCCCACTTCTGCTCAAAGGTGGTTTTAGAACTCCTGTACATTCTATACAAAGGATCACAAGGTCTCAGCTAGAACCGTCTCCTTCTAAGTTTCTGGGCCGCAGGTGTCCATTCTGGACGTGGCTTTATGTCACTGAGTTGCTATCACAAGTGTCATTATAGGTCTACTTCTTAGGCTGCTGAGAGAAGACAGACTCAGAATCAGGTCCTTGTCTGTGTCTCATCAAGTCACTTATCTGTGCATGGCCTGCTCCAGAGTATAAACCAGCTGTTCTCTTTCCAAGAAGCTTTTGGCTTCATTCTGATTTCTGGGGCCTAGAAGGAAGCTGTTTCACTCAGGCTGAAGGGACGCTATGAGCACCCATCATTAGTCGTGACCGGATGCCTCCCCATGTCTGAATAGCCCGTCAGTGCAGTGTTCATAGGTAAGGAGCACCTGGTATCCTAGCCCAGAGTGAAGGTGGAGTGAGAGGTGGATGGGCCACTTTCCAGGTAATGACGATGAGTTGAAGTGGCTTGAGTGGATAACTCAAGTGCTGCCATGGTCCCATTTGTAAACCCAGAAGTGTGGCTGCCCAGGATTGAAGGACGGTGTCCTGTGTGAGTCAGTAATGCACGTACATGAGTATGTCCGGACGCACACACTTTAGCAAGTCATTGGTGTCACTGGGGAGCAAGGCAGTGCTTGGCTACGCCCTGTCCTCCTTACAACACCCGTTTGAAATGGTTTCTCTAGACTCTCAGGAAGCTCTCTGATGCTCACTGAGACAATGGAGTACAGGAGCTGGGAAGTGTCTGCGTATGGGATAAAGTTGGCTGGGCAAAATCGTTACCATCTCTTTCCTCCCTTTGTGTTCTCTGGTTCTGCATGTTTAGCCTGGATGAGGGAATCTGGGCAGTGTTTTCAAATTTCCAAAGGGTATGGATTGTGAGGGAGCCCCAAAGGGCAGAGCTGGACCCACCAAGAAGGAGTCACCAGCATTTAGGGTCCAAGTGAGTGGTGAGAATCTCATTTACACCTGGAAGTATAATGAGCTTCCCCTCACTGGGAATTTGCAACCAGCAGCTCATTTGAGGCAGGAATGATGATAGAGGCTTTGCCCAGCAGTGGGGGGTTGGTCTGTCACTTTGAGGGTTGTGTCCATCCTTCAGCACCCCACCATGCTGATCAGAGACAGGGAGAAGGGAAGGCCTCTGAATTATCTCCATGATTCAATCTATGAAGCAAAAGCGCTTCCTGCCTTTCAAAGTGCTGTCCTATACTGCATTCATGGAAAGAGGCACTCTCAAAAGAGTTCTTTGGCATTCTCCATAGAAGTAACCCTTCCCAGCCAGCAGCTCCAGACCAGCCTTTATGGAAGTCAGGCCCTTCCCAGCTCAGCCACACTCTGGCAATCTGGGGGCCGCTGCCTCTAGAAGGCTCAATTACCACTCCCCGGTTGTGGTGAAGACAGCTGTTGCAGGGTATGAAGTGGTCTTAGCTTCTTGGGTATGAAAGTCTTCCCTCCTAGAATTCTCTGGCCAGGTGAGTGAGAAATACCACAAGCTCTCCAAAAAACCTTGGGCCTTCACTGCCTGCTTTTCCTCCAGGAAGCTGACTGTGGCCTCAGCCAGAACCTCCACCTGCCCTGCACTGGAGTTCCTTCCCACACGCGTGGCCTTTGTTGATCCCAGCCCGCAGAACAGATGCCTGGTCAGGTTTCTTGCGCCGCCAACTGCAGGAAACAGGCTGCAGCTCCACTGTGCACAGAGAGGTGGCGTGGCTTCCATCAAGCTGTCAGCCCCCTTCCCCATGGCAGAGACACCTACCCTTAGAGCTGGCTACATTCGGTTCCCAGCCTGCTTTGACTCACCCCTTGGGAGTCTTTACAGCAACAAATTGCAAGGTAGCAAGTGGGTCTAGAAATGGCCTGTGGCACTCCCTGCCCAGTGTGGGGCAGGAAAAGCAGCCTAGGGTGATTCCACACTGTCTTGGGGCAGCGTGGATTGGTACAGAGGGTCTAACCAGCCCTGGGCCTTGTGGCAGGGATTGTGACATGGACAAATGGAGCCTGCACAGGAAGTGTCCACACAGGGAAGGGCAGAAGAGCTGAGAGGATAACCTAGAGAAGCAGACATGGGCTCAGGGTGGCATGGATTAGGTGTCTTCACATCTCTGAGTGGCCACTGGGAGGATGAGGATTGAACCTGTCTTAGGAGCCTCCCATTTTCTCACCCAGGAAATGTGTCCGCTGCAAAGGGTCCTAGTGAGGCTTAAAGGACACGGCATCAGGAAAGTGCTGGCATCTACTGAAGCACTTTCTGCCTGCATTATCTCCTCTAATCCTCTCAGCCATGCTCTGGGGGATTAGTTTCCTCATTTTACTGAGAAAAAAGACTGAGGCCCAAAGAGAAGGGGCCCATAGCTAGTCAGCCACAGAGCTGGGATGTGAAGTCCAATTCCAGAGCCCAAGCCCTAACCCAGCGGCTGTCTGGGCTCCCTGCTGCCGTCAAAGATGCTGCATAAGATATGGTTGGAGCCCATGGGAAATGTCACCTGCCTTTTGTTGCCCTTGTACAGATTCCTCCCTATGTCTACATCTGGGAGGATACTCTACTGGGGTGTGCGATCCCACCTGGAGTGGTTCCAGCTGAGGATTCTGCAGGAGCCCAAGTTCTGGAAGTTCATGCCTGTGTGGAGGGGCTAAGCAGAGCCATCCCACGGGCTAGTCATGCTCTGCCACCACTCAGCTCCCACACCATGGCATCCCACTCCCTCTTGTCCAGCTGGGGAAACTGAGGCCTGGAGAGGAGAAGAGAACCCCCAGAGACTTCATAGCAGAGCCAGTCAGGCCATACACAGAGGATAGATCAATATTTTCCTTTTAATCCAATGAGTACCGTTAACAGCTATATCCTTAATGGTTTGTAATTGCTTCTGAGAAGCAAATGATCAGAGTGCTTGGTCAAAGAGCCAGGTGGCAGGGAGTGTGTGAAGGGTGCCCTTGAGATCTTTTAAAGGAACAAAGTCATTTCTTTTTTTCATTTTCAACTCACTGTCTGAAGATTCGTTTCTGTTGAAGCTACTTTTTGGGCGATGCCCTGGGTTCAGCCAGCAACAGGTCTGCTTCCCAGCAAAGATAGAAGACAGACAAATGACTCAGTGCTGAACATAGTTATTTGGGTATTTATCTGTCTTCGCCACTAGTTTCTCAGCGAGTTTCTCTGCCCTCAAAAGCTCAGGACAGGGGTGCCTGGGTGGCTTGGTCGGTTAAGCGTCCGACTTCGGCTCAGGTCATGATCTCACGGCCCGTGAGTTCAAGTCCCGCATTGGGCTCTGGTGCTGACTGCTCAGAGCCTGCAGCCTGTTTCAGATTCTGTGTCTCCCTCTCTCTCTGCCCCTCCCCTGTTCATGCTCTGTCTCTCTCTGTCTCAAAAATAAATAAACGTTAAAAAAAAATTTAAAAAAAAAAAAAGCTCAGGACAGTGTTTTGCATGTCAGGAGTCAGTGGGGCAGTTGAAGGAGTCAGACAATCCCAAGTTCATATGCCAGCTCCACCACTTACCAGCTGTGGGACCTCAGGCTGTTCAGTCTCCGAGTCTTAGCTTTCCCATCTACAAAACGGGGATGCTCACAACGCTTTTCACACTGGATCCCTGTAATGATTAAGGGAAAAGATCTGGATGAAAAGACTTTGTTAGCCCTAAAGGGTCTCACTTGAGAGCATGGTTGTCAGTGTTCAAGGAAGGCCTACTGTACTAAATAAAATTCAATTTAATGTTAAAATAGTACCCCATGGGGAGGTACTTCGAAGGCTCAGAGGCCCCACTTACAAAGTCCATTCCTCGTTACGCCTGGCAATGAGAAACATGGATGGTGTGGAAAGCAGTACTTCTATAGGAAACCGTAATCTCTATTCCTATAGTAGTTCCAATGGTGAGCCACCCAGTTTTTCTATTCTTCAGTCCTTCCCAAGGATTGGACCACTGGTCCCTGGGTGTGAGAGGGTCCCCATTGCCTTTCTCCCTTCTGTCCCCCTCCCCATTCTAGCCATGACACACTTGTGAATTGGTTGGCTTGCCCCAGAGCAAGCAGGGGACTCACCCAGAGGAAGCATTAAATAGATTGCTGGGTCACACTCCTCAGAGTTCCTGATGCAATAGGTTTCAGGGACAAGGCATGAGAATTTAACATTTTTAACAGCGTCCCAAGTATTACTGATGCCACTGACCTGAGGGCTTCACTTTGAGAACCTACAGTGTACCCTGTATATGTTACATGTTAGGTACCAGGATCAGGGGGAGTTAGAAAGGGGATATCACAGCTCAGCTCAGTGGTAGCAATGCCACCTCCTCCAGGAAACCCTTCCTGGATATCTCCAGTCCCTTGCCCCCCCTCATCCCAGGTTGGGCTGGGACCTCTGTGCTTCTACCACAGCCTGTACGGGGTGCATTGGTTTATTCTGGAAGAGCCAGATACACACTTGCAGGGGAAGTGCTAATGATGTGTTGGTCACCCCACCCCAAAACTCAAGAGACACGCTGTTGAGTTTTGACACCTGCCCAACCTCATCAAATAAGGCTGAAAGGGCAGAGAGAGGGCAAGTAAAGTCCTGGATATGTCTATTTCCTCCACAATTCTGAGTCATCTCTGAATGACTCAATTGACCAATTTAAAGGGACAAATGTGGGAAGGACAGGAAATTCACATTTAGAGAACACCACTTACGAAGCCCTGCAAGGTGGGTGTGGTTTCATTGTCCTCACACAGGTGACAGGGCTCAAGCTCAGAGAGGATGAGCAGCTTGCCCACAGTCGAACAGCAAATGAACCCAGGTCAGTCTGACTGCAAAACCTTTGCTCTTTCTACTGCTGCATTGACATCTCAAGTGTGGAGAAGGCAGGTCTGAACATTCCCTTTACCTTGTGCTGGTGCGATGTGCCTTTGGTTGCTGTGGAGCAGTTGCACCCACTCCATGCTGACCTCGTGACTTGTCACTGTCAAGTGCAAGTGCTCTGAGTCTGGTAACTCTGATATTATGTGCATCAGACACTTCCTCTGGGTTTGCTGCTCCCACCAAGCCCCGTGACTCATCGTCATGCACTCAGAATAAACAGGCTCAGCCCCTGGAGAAGGTTCCTCGGGGAGTCTTAGACCTGCCACCGTCACCTGGCACACCGAGACACATGCCACCTCCTGCTCACCATGGGCCCCAGTGGGGCTTTTGTGATGCTTCCTGTCCCTTGCACAGCTCCCAGAATACCTTGGGCCCGCAAGGAAATTAGCAATTTTGTTTGTATGGGGAGCTTTTTGCAATGTAATGAGTAACAGTTGTAATTAATGTTTAACACGTATGAACAGCAGGTCTGCAGAGAAAAGGGGGGTTTAAATGACTACGAAGAGAACTGGGATCACTCACTTCCTTTGGCTAATATCTTACTGAGGGACAGGTTTTTCCAGTTGGCTTTTCTACTTGACATATGAATGAATTAATTCATTCACTAGCCCCCCCCAGAAAGAAAGAAAGAAAGAAAGAAAGAAAGAAAGAAAGAAAGAAAGAAAGAAAGAAAGAGAGAAAGGGAGAAAGGGAGAAAGAGAGAAAAAAAGGAAAACACTATTGTTTAATAGCTTTGGTTTGTCTACTAATTACATTGATAGATAGAAATGTTCCTTCGAGTGCCTTTGTCTCCTGTGTAACAAAAAGCACAAAGATTTGATAGAATCTTTGCTCTTCTGTTTGGCAGGGCAGACATCTTCATGTCAATAGAGATTTTTGTAAGCTCTGTGAGGTCAGAGACTCTGCCTGGCTTGTTCACCCCTCCAGAGTCCCCACCTAGATCCATGCCTGGCACATAGTGAACATACAGATATTTGTTAAGTTATTGAATAAATCATGGCTCAGGAAAACCAACCCCATGACTGCTTCAGCTCGCTGGAATACCTAGGTAATTGTGCAGCCTGCTCACACAGAGATGGTTTATTTTCATATCATTCTTTCATGCTATATGCCTGTCTTCTCTCCAAATGTGGCTGAGGGATCTGCACCTGGACAGGCATTTTTGCCTGGCTGTTAACTGCCGCAGTTGCTACCTCTGTTCTGAATTCCTAGGAAGAAGCCAAGAGTGTGTCCCTGGCTGTCTGAGGATTGACCCAGGAGTCCGGATACCACATTGCGGGTGGAGAGAGTGGTGTGCTAGTGGGTGGCATGCAGCCCCCTGAGAGCCATGCACCTGGCTTGTCCCCTCCTGTCACTCTTCCTTTTCCTCACTGCCATCTCCAGAGCGATGGCAGCAGAGACATATAAACAGCTTGGTGGGGGCTTTTGGGCTCCTGGATGGGGGGACTTGTTTCCATAGATGCCCACCATGCAGGTCCTCTGAGGCTTGTGGATGGGGGGAGAGTCTCTTTGCCTGGCCCTAGGATTCTAAGTAAGCGTCTGTGGGTGTCTGTAGGTGTAAACATCAGGAAACCTGCATCAGACACAAGCAGGCGTTCTCCATCTGACAGGTGAGCCCGACTCAGAACCAGTAGAGTACATATGAACTCAGGTGCCAGAGCCACGGGGTCTGGATTTAAAGCCCCGTGCTGCCACTTGCTAAGAGGGTGACCTGGGGCAAATTGCCTCTGTTTCCTCATCTTAAAATGGGTGGTAATTGGTGCTGAGAGTTAGGACACAGTCAGTGCTCGGTGGATGCAGGCTTTGGTATCACTGTCATTGTTAACTATGTTTTTGAGAATGTGTTACACTGTAGACAGGATTTGTGCTGACCTTATTAGAGGCCTCTGGGATTGAGAAGACTTGGGTTGGAGTCAAGTTCAAATCTAGCTGTTGACTTGGGGCAAATCAGTCTCATTTCCAGCCCTCCAATTCTCATGTATAACATGAGTTATGACAAAAAAGATGGCTTGCTTCGGCAGCCATCAAGGCCTCTGCATTTGGATCATCCCATCATTTTCATCAGGATTTATCTTATTTCCCATAGCCGAGCAGCAGCCCTTGGGGTGGGGTCTTTGCACCAGACAGTGGTGCCTGTTTCCTATGGGGGGTGCAGAGTAAGAGGACGAGGACACACCCACCCCTTGTTCCAGGCCCTCCTTCCCCAGCCCAGACTTGAGTGTACATGCATGGACAGCGTTCCTGGAACCCAAGCAGCATCCCGGTGCCTGCTTCAAAACCCGTCCAATGCCCCGCTTCTCGGGGAGTCACCACTGCCTCCCTTCACAATGGAGACCTCTGTTCTCAGACACTGCCCAAAAGATGTGGCAGCGTGGTGCCCTGGGGCTTGCATGTGTCTGCCGAGGTGAACACAGAGGCCTCTTGTCGGCAGTCCTGGAACACAAACCAAACATTTGCTGAGCTGCCTGTTGTCTCCCAGTACCTGGAGGTGCTGCTCTCACGCACAGGGTAGGTGGGGTGGGGGGAGGTGGGGAGTGAAGCCTGCTCTTGAACTGGAAGGAAAGGTGGGGGGGCCTCACCTCTCTGGGCTTCGATTTCTCCATCAGTAAAATGGGAATTCTAATACTGATCTTGCCGTGAGAAGCACATGAGGTAACCTAGAACATATGTTTAGAAAGTTGAAGCAGCAAAGACCATTGTCGTGGGAACAGAGTTTCAGTCAATTGCAAGTGTTTGCACATTGTCGTGAAAGTCTGTGGTGTTTCCACAGGCTCCAGGGGTCATGTGGTCCACCCCAGCCCCCCAGACCACTGCACTGTCTCCCTCCTTGCCCTGTCTTGGGGGCTCACTACTGCCTGGGCAGCAGCCCCTTGTATGCTTCTCCACCCCTCCCCTCACGCTCCCTTCCCCCCTCACACACACAGATAGACTAGACTAGAGTTGAGGCCTAGCTGTTGGCAGAATGGAAGCGTCAGCTCCAAGGACTGTGTGAAAGGGGTGCTTTGGACACCTTCATTCTAGTCCCTGTGGCCTTGTGTTTTCAGAGTATAGGGCAGGCCCCTCCTGTGAGCCCCATGTGATTTACAAGGTTTTCATTTCTGCTTCATCCACAGAAGGCCTAAAAAAGCCTCTTCAGTGGGCTGAGAACTCCTTACAAGGCCTTGTTTTCGGTTGTCTAATCCTTGTTGCCTTTTCTTAACAGACTCTGTCCTGCATAGGTTACTGGGAGGGTCAGAGTCTATTACTAACTACCTCCATATGGTATATGGTATAGGTATATGGCATATACCTTTATGGTATAGGTATTGTCAACCCTGTTTTACAGAAGCAATAGCTAATGTTCAGAGAGGCCTAGAAACTTGCCCAAAGTCACACAGTAATGGCAGAGGCAAGAATCAAACATGGGTCTTTCTAACTCCATAGTCCACACCCTTTCCATGATGCCGAGCCACTATGGTTCCTCCATTCCCTGGCCTTGGTGTAGCCCATAGGCGGTTCTTTAAAGTCGGCTGCATGCTGGCTGTGCAGAAGTTCAGAGGAGGCTGAGGTATGAATGAGGCGCAATCTCCATTTGGTTCTGAAAAGACACCTACCTATACTAGAGACTGGGGTGGGATTAGACAATGGCATAGACTGGGGATGTAGGGCACAGAAGAGGAGAAGGGAATACTACCTGGAGGGTGTAGGTCAAAACCTCCCCTAGGAGGAGGTAGCACTGGAGCTGAACTTTAAAGAATAGCTAGGATTGTGCACCAAGAGATAGTGAAGAAAGGGATTCCAGAGGGCAGGCAAGGCAAGGCAAAGGCCTAGAGGTAGTTGGTGGATTTGGGAAATGGCTGGGTTTTTTTTTGGTTTTTTGTTTTGTTTTGTTTTTTTTAAGTTTATTTATTTATTTTGAGGGAGGGAGGGAGGGAGGGAGGGAGGGAGGGAGAGCTCAATCTCACAAACTCTGAGATCATGACCTGAGCCAAAACCAAGAGCCAGTCACTTAACTGACTGAGCCACGCAGGCACCCCTAGGGGACTGGCCATTCTTTGTGACCGGAGCCAAGGGCTGGATGTGGATCCCAGAGGGGTTTTGTAGGGAAAGGTGGGTCCAGAAGGTTGGACTAAAGTCCAAGTCACTGAGGATCTTGAGCACTAGAGTGAAAAGTTTGCCCTCCATCCAGGGATACTGGGAGCCAGCAAGGGTTCATGAGCCCAGCAGAGCTGTGCTTTAGAAACCTATTGGCTTTTTGGAACTTGTTTTCTCTGACCAGCCCTGAACGATAAACAAGAAAGGAGCTAGACCCTGAAGGAACACATTTATTTCATCTAAGCAAACGTTTACTAAATACTATCTCCATAACAAGCACTACTTTAGGTTTAGGAGCAAACAAGAGATTGGAGAGGAAAAAGAGAAAGAAAATAAATCCCAGGCACTATGTCCCCACAGAACACTCAGGCTGACTGGGGAAGAGTGGGAGGGGTGTCCGTGGAGCTGTGCCAAGTGTTTCTGGGGAGGAAGGGGCTCCCAGCAGGAAGTATCCGGGGAAGCATTGTGGAGGGGTGGCCTTTTGCCAGGTCTTGGAAGCTTCTAGATGTCATAGAGATGGAGTAGAAGGGTGGTCATCCCATGCCTAGAGGTGGGAAGCAAACCACAGACTGAATGAGGAAGGCACAGCCCCTGCCTGACCACAGAGAAGGAGGACCTGAGGGGACAGAGGGGGAGCCGGCAGTGGTGACTCAGAGGCCTGGGCTCCAGCCTTGCCTTCCCTACCCCCATCCCACCCTTTAGCTTTGAGACCCTTTGAGGTGAGTTCTTCCTCACCTCTGAGTCCCGATCCTTCACCCATCACACACGGGGTGGTGGGGCTATTGTGAGAGTCAGAGCCAATGGGGGTGCCGGGCACACCGTCTCCATTATTGGCAGTGACTAAACACAAGACCAGTTGGTATAAAGTCTGTAATACAAGTAGGAGGGGACCACCAGAGTTGGAGACTAATGCAGATGGAGGAAAGGCCTCCTGGAAGGGCAGTGCTGGGGGGCACCTGAGCTGGGTCTTTAAAGGCTGAGACCTGTTGTTAGACCGGAATTTTTGGAAGGACATTTGAGGCCTCTCACGTCTCCCACTGCCTCCCAGGGCCTGGTCCTGCCCACCTGAGCCTCCTCTCCCTCCTGCACAACTCTGACTTCCATTTGTAATTGCCTATAGGTGCAATTAATTAGGTTCTGTCGTTCTAATGACTCACAGGGGTGGCATATTTTTTCTCTAAATGCAGATATTCTTTTGAGGGTTTGTGTCTTTATCTTTTGCAGAAAATCACTAAATTAAAAGAATTGCCATTTTAAATTGCAGATTAAAGAGAAACTTAATTAGAAGGAATGAAAGCAGTTGTGTTTGGAGCTTTTGTTCTTAACATTTTTTTTTTCTTTTGCTGCTGAATCACTGTACTTGCAGTTGGTATATTTTATTTTAGGTGAAATGATTTGCCTAATTAAGCCTGTCATTCATCACCACCTGTTCCCTCTAAATATATGGCTATATTATTAAGCTTGCAGGCGAATGTATAAATTAATTCAGTGGGGAATTACAGTGTTGACTGGGATATTATTAGGTTTTACCCAGTTTATCTGTATGAAAACCGATATTTTCTTCCAATAAAGTGAAACAACAGCTCATTAAGCTTCTTCATTCATTCATTGGGCACCGGTTATGTTGCAGGCATGTGCGAGACATAGGGCACAAGGGTAAATGTGGTACAGCCCCTGCCCCTGAGGGTCTCATGGGGCACCAGACCACGAAACTGGCCATTAGGATGCCATTAGGAGCAAGGTGAGTCTGGAGAGAGGGTGAGGTCAGGGAAGGCTTCCTGGAAGAGGTGGCCCCTGAAGGGCAAGTGGAGTCAGTTAGGTGGAGAGGCTGGTAGAAGGTTGTGGGGTTGTGGCCATTCAGGCAGAAGAATGGCCTTGAAGTGCTCATGGTGCAGACTAGGCTGGACAGACAGCCAGGTCAGTGGCTGTGCTGCAGAGCTGGGGTTCCTTCTGCAATCATTGCTCCATGCTCCATGCCTGTCCTCACCTTCCGTGCCAGGGGGTATGTGGTAGGATTTTATATTGACAGAAATCTCCAAATTCCAATTTTAGTCCCGAGGTGAACATGTCTTAAAGTTCCTCTGGTCTCTCCTCCTCTTTAGCCTGTGACAAAACTATACGTAGAGCCTCATCTTCCCCCCCCTTCCCAACCTCTTCCCACATCATGCCACTTCCCTGCCCACCTCAGCACTCTTAGCCCCCCGGGCCAGAGGTCTGCTGAGCAGCCCCCTCTCCATTCCTAACAGTCTCAAAGTTAGCAGAGGGAGGGACCGTGGAAAAGTGCACACTGGTCCATGATCCCTGGCCCCCCTCTCCTTGTGTGCCCCAGATCTCCTGTCAGTGGAGCATCACAAAGAGTCTTGGCTGGCTCAGCCCATGAGTAGTCAAGTCCTGTTGGAGTCATCTCTTAACATCCCTCCCATCACTGAGGTATTCACCTCCATCACTTTCCCTAACTGGTCTCCCTGCCTCCCTGTTTGCCCCCCACACCCCCTCTCCATCAACAGAGTCAATCTGAGGATGGCATTCCCTAATTGACCCATCCATAAGATCAAGACCCAGCTCTTTAGAAAAGGGCTGTGTGACCAGGTGCTCACCCCTGCCCAAGGTCACCCATCCAGAGCTCTGCAAGGCAGGCGATTCACCTCTTCCCAAGAGGTGACCATCCCCCCCCCCCACCCACCCACCCAAGAACATACACCATTTGACTGGTTGCCATGAGGGCTGGTGTGGTTCAGCAGGAGCCCTGGTGGGAGAGCCAGGTTGCTGGGAAGCCAGGCAGGGGCCCATGGTGACATGTGCCAGGGCCCCAGCTCTGGGCTTCACCCCCTCACTACCATGGTGAAAGCCCAGGTTATCAGCCAGATGGAAGAGGGCTCTCTCAGACACCCAGCCCCAGGATGTGTACCTTAGAAGGGCCTTGTCATTGCTGTCTGTCCCTGTGGTTGGGACAGAACTGTAGCCTGAGAGGAGGGCAGAGCCCCCAGCAAGCCCTCACTCTCTCCCCTCCCCACACTTCCAGTCCTGGTCTCCCAGCCTGTCAGTGTCTCTAGGTTAGAGTTTGGCCTCTGTCCTTCCTCACGAATTTTAATTATGATTTTCTGAGTCCTCACCTCCTGGAGAATGCCAGCCCTGTCCCTCTGGTGCACAGGCCAAAAGCCTGTAGCCCATCGATCCTCTTTCCCGCACACTCCACTGGGAATGCACAGACAAGCCCTGTCGCCCGGTCCAGCAGTGGCATACTCACTGCTCTCCTTGTGCACCTCTCTCTCTCTTTCATTTATAAACTTTTTAAAGAGCAGTTTTAGGTTCACAGCTGAATTGAGCAGAAAGTGCGGGGAGTTCTGATAAACCCCCGTCCTCCACCCTTTTTGGCACAGCCGTCCTGTTCAAAAGTGTCAGGTGAGACCCTCCCCATCAAAACATCAGAATGACTCTCCCTTTCTCTCAGAATAAAACCAAAGTCCTTCACAAGACACAATGCCTGATGATCTGGCATGGTTTCTTCCCACCAACCCTCCATTCCCGCTGGACTGTATTGTTTCTGTCGCCCAAGGCATGTTCCCACCTCTGGGCCCTTGAACTTGCTCTTCCCTCTGCCTGGAATGTCCTTCCTCTGGGTTTTCTTCATGGCAGTTAGAGCAGCTGGTAGGTATGCTGTAGCTCAGACCTATCCCCCTTACTGTGTCTATCCCTGCCCGGACTCTAAACTCCTCCGGCAGGATTTCTGTCTGATTTGCTCACTGCTCTTTCTCCAGCCCTGACCTTGCCTGGCACATGGGAGTGAGTGTTGAGGAGCGGAGCAGGTTGATGGACGGGCTGCCAGCCTCCCCTGCAGTCATGAGAGTGAGCATGCACACGTGGGTCCGGCATGTCTAGAGCCTTCCATTAGCAGGAATCTCCCTTCCCATTGTTTCCCATCATGGTTAATGCAGAGTGTGTTTTGGAGGGATGGAAATGCTTTGCAGTCCTGATGGATGATCTTGCTCAGCGGCAGAGACCTAGAACAAGTTCACCCACATTCCACTCTCCCCACAGTCAGAGCTGGGTTTTCCCACCACCTCTCCTGAATGTGAGGTTGACGGCTCGCCACTTCTGTGCTTGCTCTTTGGAGATCGTGTGTCCGTGGGCCTGCAGCTGGACCTGGCTTTGGGAGCTTGTTCCGCAGGCCCTGGCCCGTCTCACTCTGTGTGCTAGGCCCTTAGGAAGTTATTCTGTCATCTGATCTTTACAGTACTGTGGTGAGATGGGAAATGGGGCCTCAGAGAAGTTGAGTAACTTGGCCAAGTCACACAGCTAGCCACTGACAGTCTTGGGAGAGGAACTCGGTTCAATTTGGAAGCTTGTGTGAAGTACCTGGCACGGTGTCCACACTGAGCAGACATGATAATAATAAAAGTAAATATTTATTATAACGTTAATTGAACAGAACTACATGCCAGGCACTGTGCTAAACTCTCGGTGATGTCACCTGCCTGAATCCTCGCAACAACCCCATGAGGTAGCGACAGTTATCATCCCTTACAGAGAAGGAAACCAAAGTCCAGAGAGATAGCTTGCAAGGTGGACTAACTGGTCTTCAGGAATGCTTCTGGCAACTCCGGGTTCAACTCCGTGTTTTCTTCCCTTTATGGGATATCTCCAGGGTCCTGCCCTTGAGAAACATCCTCCCCAAGTCTGTGGGTGTGAACGATGCTCCCACAGGCCCAGAGCCGGGAGGAAACGTATGGCGGGGCCTGCCCCCGTGCTGTGTACTGCTTCAGCCTCACCTGGGTGCTGGGTCTGGGACAGGGCTCTCTGCATGTGGGGCGCCCATGCAGAGGGCACTGAATGAAGAAGAGCAGACATGGAGGGTGCAGCATGACCCTTGACTGGAACTCTGTGGGCTTATCCCAGAAGAAAGGGAGCAGATGTGGCTGGTGTGCCCTGCAGGGGATGGGAGTGTGGGAGGAGAGGAGCCACTTGGAGGCAGAAATGGGAAACACCTGCCCCCCTCAGAACTGTCCAGGGAACTGAGCCCTCATGGGAGTGCCATGCCCCCCTTGCTGGAGATTGCAGGGGGTGTCCTTCGGGGATAAGGCTGAGCTCACTGGCCTCTGGAGCCCCTTGAATGCACCATCTGGTTCTGACAGCACCTGTTGTGGGAAACTTAAGTCTCTTGAGCCATGTTCGTTCATTGCCTAGAGTTCTTCCCCCTGTGAATCGTAAAGCCCCAGTAAAAGCAGTCGACTATTACCCCACTGTGCACCACCCAGTAACCTCTTGGGTAACACTCTGGTGACCACGCACTTTCTTTCTCCCCCACAGCTCAGTTTAACGGCAATGAGAAACGGCAATCATCCCCCTCACCTTCCCGGGACCGGCGGCGCCAGCTTCGAGCTCCTGGAGGGGGCTTCAAGCCCATCAAGCATGGGAGCCCTGAGTTTTGTGGGATCTTGGGAGAAAGAGTGGATCCTGCTGTCCCCCTGGAAAAGCAAATGTAAGTTCTAAGGGAGCAAGGCACAGCCTCAGCTGCAGTTCATACAGTCACTGCTAAGGCTGAGAGAAGATCAAAGCCACCATCAAGTCAGTGGCTGATGAGATTAGGATACATGTCTCCTGATTCTTAGCCCCATGCTTTTTCTCTTCATACTGTATCACCACCTTTACTTTGGACTATTATAAATTGGATTCATTTTCTAGCTACATTGATACTTTTGCCTTACATCTGCTTGGCATTTGTTGGGCAAGGATTTAAGGCTCTAGATTTGGGTTTTCTCAGCCCGTTTCCCCTGAGATTTCCCACCTCGTGACCCAGTCCCATCCCTGCTGCCGCCTTCCCTCCCTATTCTTCCCTAACACTGTCACCCCTCCCCTTGACCATGGTGGTCACCTCCCTTCTCACTGTGTGCATGCCCCTGCTCTGCTCTGAAACCTTCAGTGGCTCCCCATCACCTCCAGGATAGTCTCATCTCCCTAGCCTGCCGCTCAGTCTGTGAATTGCCCCCAGACTGCTTTTTCGGTGTCTCGCCATTCCATATACCTGGACTAAAGTGAGCTTTCCAGGTACTTGATAAATCGGGTCCTGCATCTTGTGCTGATACCTTTAGCTGTATCATCCTCTTAACAAGCAAATGTGCGATAAATGGGGTTATCATCCCCGTCACGTAGCTGGGAAATCAGGACTCCAAGAGGTGCACAGCCTTGGGATGTCACAGCCCACAGTGCAGAGGCAGGATTGGAACTCCAGCCCTGTGCCTTGACCTCACTCTCCCCTCACTCACCTCTCCTCGTACACACTCTTATCCCTCACCCTTCGCACAAGACTGGCACAGAGGAAGCACCATAAGGACAGGAGATGTGCTGACAGCTCGCCGATCCCTCATCAGACTGTCCCACATGTGTGTCACGTACTATATTAATCTCCAGCGGGGGATTCTGGCCTCAGCACAGCCGGCAGTGCATCCCTCACAGGAAATGCTCACTTGGCGAACAGATGCAGGGTTTTCCAAATGACATCATGTGCCATGGGCCCCTTTTTCAGCTATCATCTGATAGATATGCTATCATCTGGGGGGGGGGGGTTGCGCAGCCTCCTCTGTGACCCCCCATGCCTGCTGTACCGAGCACATGGGGGAGCACTCCCAGTGGGCGTCTTTGCTAACTGTCTGTCACAGCCACCCAGATTGGGTGGTAGGTTTTGCTTATTTCTGATCACTGTGTACTTTTTAATTAACAAACAAAACATGATCCAGAGATAGCTGGGTGCTGTTCAGCCTGCATCCTAACCATTTCCACCCAATATCCCTCTCTAGCTCCTGCCCCTGTTGGAACATAAGCTCTGTGAGGGCAGGAACTGATCTGGGTCACCACTGCATCCTCAGTGCCTTGGAACGATGCCTAGCACATAATAGGTGCTCAAAAAACAGTTGTCCAGGAAATGGATGAAGTCCTCAAAGAGCTGTCAGTGCTGTCTCTTTCCCTTCCATCACCTCCCATTCTCTCTCACTCAGCACAGTAGACGACTCCCTCCTTTGAAGATACACTCTGCTCCTGGTTTTTCTCCTGCCTCCCTGGCCACCTCTTCTGTCTCCCCAACTGGCTCCTCACCTCACTCAGCTTGACCTGAGGGTGGGACGGTCTGGGGCTGGGTTTCCAGCTACGTGTTCTCCCTGGGTAGTCTCAGCATCCCACACACCACCTGGAACTCCCAGCTCCTACATCCAGCTGCCATCTTGGCATCTCTACTTGGCTGATGAATGGGCTATCTCAAATTTAGTATGTTTAAAACTGGGCTCCTGATCTTCTCCGGACACTTGCTCCTCCCCCAGCTTCCCCACCTCCATAAATGGCATCACATCTACCTACTTATTCAAGCCACCAATCTGGAGTCTTCTTGGATTCCTTTTTTTTTTTGCCTTACACTAGCATCTAATACATTACTAAGTTCTGCTAGTTCTCCACGCAGAATAACAGGCTGAATCCATCTGTTCCTCTTTGTCTCAGAGCCACCTCCCGTGTGGACCACCGCAGAAGCCCCCTACCTCATCTGCCACTCTACTGCCCCTCTGGCCCCTCTTCAGGGTAACCTGGTTGGTCTTTAGTAAGACCATCCAGAGCAAGTATCATCCTCTTTTTAACACTCATTGCCCTCTGCTGTGCTTAGATGAAATCAGACTTCTTCCATTGCTCACAAGGGAAATTGGGCTCTGCCTCCCTTTCCACTCTCGTCCTGTACCACTCTCCATGCTCACAGTGCTGGGCAGGGCCATTCTTTCTGTTTTATGAACACCCCAAGCACATTCCTACTTTAGGACCTTTGCTGGTTCCTCTGCAGAGAACATGTTTTCTTTGGCTCCTTACATGATTGGCTCCTTCTCACGATACAGATTCTCAGGTCAGATTTCATCTCCTTGGGAGCCTCCCCATTCTGTTCATTCTAACTTAGGCCCTTCCTGTGCCCCAGTCAATGCCTATCACAAACTCAGGATTCCTACATAGCAGTTGTCACTTTCTGATATTGTGTCCTTAATCTATTTGTTGACTCTCTGTCTTCCCTGCATCAGCCCCATGAGATCAAGGATGTAGTCAGTGGTGAGTAAATATTGGATGAGCTAATGGGTAATGCATAGGCTGAATGGCAGTGGTTGAGTCTTCTTAATCCCCAGGATTCGGGCATGACAGGCCAGCCCCACAAAGTCCAACACATCCCCAGACAGCCTCCTGCCTAGATCCTGTTTGCAGTCCAAGCAGAGCCTGCTTGGGCCCAGCAGTTGGCCCTCAGCCCCCCATGGGACCACCCAGGCCCACCCTGTTTCCTGGTGACCAACCTCATGCTGACAGGCTGGCCAGTGGCTGGCCCTGGCCCCCTGAGTGTGTCCTTTGGCCCGTCTCTCCCAAACTGCCTGGGTCTCCTTTGAATCTCGACCCGAGTCCCTGCCTTTCTCTCAGTGTGCAGTAGCTGGGGCAGCAGGGAAGGAGCCAGCAGCTCATCCTGTTTACCCACCAGGGATTACCTTTAACCCAGATCCCGAGCCCCCGGAGGCCCATCTGCTACCAGCTCAGCCCCTGTGCTCAGGGAGGGGCGGAGGGTGGGCGGCACTTCCCTAGAGACTTCTTCTAGGCCTTTCCCTGAGGATGGCTCTGCTTCAGATGGCTGGAACTTGTTTTTCTACTAAAACATGTTTGTCAGCTCACTGGGGGTGTGTGAACACAGGTGAAATTTCCCAGAAAACGACCTTGCCAAATCTGTTAACTCTTAGTTCTAAAGTCCATTCCATCCTTGTCTGGCTGTTTCCCCAAACTACAGTCATGGATCCCTTCCAAAGTGTGGCTTCAGCCCTCATATCTCTGGAAGTGTTTTAATTACAGGAGCCTATATTCCTCTTCATTTCTCTGTACATATAGAAAAGAAGGCAGTCTACACTTCCCCTGCCCTTTCCCCTGCAGAGATCCAGCCCCAGAGCTGACCTGCTATGGGTGGTCACCTCCTGGGCGGTCAGTGACTCACATGCTCACTGGGCAGGGACACTTGTATCTGCTCTTCCTGCCCTTGCTTTCCTGAAGCAGTTGGGTTTTGAGGTTATAATTATGTCATCACCACCACTGCAGCTAACTGTTCAGAACGCTGCTTTGTAAATGGCAGAAAGTGTGCACTGAAAGGCAGTGCCGTGCTTTTCCCTAAGCAGAATGCCTGTAGCAGAATGCTCAGAGGCACTGTTTGCAGGGCACCCCTGGGCCAGGACCAGGAGGCAGCAGCATCCCTGCTTACACCTGGGAATTTGAAATGCGGCCTACGGTGGGCAGCAGCCTGAATAATGATAGTTGGGGGAGTTACCCATGGCCATCTGCAAGTTCAGTCTCTTTCTATGGATGCTGGGAGCTGCCATTTGTTGAAACTCACCCCACCCCAGGCTCTGCATATGCCCTTCTGTGCGTCATCTCATTTAATCCTCACATCCCAAGGCGGGAGTGGAGTGACCCTAACCCAATAGAGAGCCGAAGTGCAGCCAGGTTCCGCCACTTGTCCCTGACTGCCCAGCTGGCAAGTGGCAGAGCGGTCTGTGCCTCTGTGGCCATCCAGCACCTGTGGTTCTCTTCCTGGCCTAACTCGCCGCCCTCCCACCACCCCTGCCCCTTAGAGACTGTAATGTAAGCAGAAATGCATTCTGGGTAGACCCACTGACTACCCCCATCTTGTGATCTTCACTCTTCCTCTGAAATTTCACCTTCAATTCTCCCAATCTTGAAAATCAGTTGTTCGTCTTTTGTCCTACAGCGGGGGGGCCTTAGTCATGTCGTCTGCCATTATACCCCTACCTTCTGATTCTGCTGCTCACCACCTAGTGTCCAGAAGCAGTGATGCTGGGCTTCCCACATGCCCGACCGATGCCAGATTTGCTTGACAGGAGCACTGGTGTGGCTTTCCCACCCAACCGTCTGCTGTCCTGAGTGACAAGCACCACCCACTTGTCCCGCAGATGCCACGGAGAGTCAGCACACGTCCCTCCTGTTAGCACCCTCTGATGGCCTCCGTGTCACTCAGATGGAGAAAGCCAGGGTCCTCTCATTGCACACTGGCCCCCTGAATGGCCCTGCCTGGTGGCCTCGTGGGTTGCACTGCCCACCCCTCCCCTTTGGCTCCCTGCAGCCATGCTGGCCTCCTTGCTGTTTACCAAGCACATCGGGCACTCCTGCCTCGGGCCTTTGCCACCCCTCCCTCTGCCAGAAGCACTCTTTGCCAGTTACCCTCCTTTGTGGCTTCCTCCCTCAACTCCTTCAGGTCCACATTGAAAATGTCACTCTTTCCGGAAGGTTTCCCTGGCTCCTGCTTAAAATAGCAATCCCTACCACACGCTCCAAACCGCACTACCCTGCTTCATTTCCTGCATAGCACCAAATTGTAGTGCAAGCCCTGTGAGGGAGGAGGCTGCAGGCTTGTTCACTGCTCTCTCCCCAGGATCAGGCATGCGGCACTTCCATACTGAATGACTGAATGCACGCGCGCACACACACACACACACACACACACACACACACACACCTGCCTTATAACGAGGAGGCTGGGACATGCCAGCTGCCCCCAGACGGGGCTGAGCCTCCCCAAGGAGGAGTTTGCAAGGGTGTCAGCTCTGAGGGTCCTGTCCTCTTTGGGTTCTGACCCTCTCTCTCCTCTCCAGCTGGTATCACGGAGCCATCAGCAGAGGAGATGCCGAAAACCTTCTGCGGCTCTGCAAAGAGTGTAGCTACCTTGTCCGGAACAGCCAGACCAGCAAGCACGACTATTCCCTCTCCCTGAAGTGAGTATAGCCTCGCTCACCCCTCTCAGCCCTCCTCGGCAGCCTCGAGTGAAGCGCTGCCTGGCCCTTGTGTCTGTGGCAGAAAGACCCACCAGTGTTCCCCAGGAAATGTGCCAGTGTGAGATATTTCAAGCCTTGGTTTTTCAATTTGATCCTGTTCTCCTGGAAGGCAGAGGAGTTCTTAATTTCCTTCGCCCCAGAAGAGGAGGGGCATTTTCCTAGGATTCAATATTAAATACCCAAAGAAAGCTTTCATATCTGCTGTGAACCAGGAACCTAATGAAGCTCCGAGTATACCTCATCCCTCCCTCAAAGCTCACAGGAGTCCTTTGATGAGAAACATATGGTCCCCATCTTGCAGATGAGGAAACTGAGGCTCAGAGAGGGACTTGGAAGGCCCAAAGGGCAGAGCCAGGACTCCAGACCAGCTGTTTGACTCTCCACAGCACCGCACTGCCACTGTGAGAACAGCCCTTTCCCTATGTTCCAGGTTGCTGTTTGGGTGGGTCTGATTTTTATGTGTGTCACAAAGGTTGTGAGGAGTGCTGGGAAGAGCCAGGGAGAATCCTGCTGGTGTTCTCCTCTGTGGCTGCTTTGTAAACTGTTGGGCCTTTCTGACCCATGAAGCATCACTGTTGAGATAGGCAGCCTCAAAACAAGAAAAGGGCTTTTTGCTTGAGTGCTTCATCATTCAGTGCTATTGCTAAAGGGGACCCAACAGATTATCTAAACCCCATTTTACAGATAGGAAAACCGAGGCCTAGAGAGAGGAGGGATTTCCCAAGGAAATATAGAGAGCTAGTGGCAGAATTGGAGTTTAAGAAACCCAGGCCCTTTAGCCAGCACAGACCCCCGGGAACATTGAAGCCTTCTGCCTGGCTTCCTCTCTGCACTGCTCTCCGTTCTTAGAGCCTGTGACAGAGAGAGGGCCTGCTGTGATGTGACTATCAGCTGTGTAGACATTGGCAACAGTGCAGCCAAAGAATGAGAGATTGGCCTGCACTCTGTGCTCAGGACTGAGCCCACCCTGTCTGCTGGGCTCTGCCCTGAGAAGGACCATGACAAGTTGCAGAGCATGGTCAGCAAGCAGAGGCAATGGATATCTGCCTGGGGAAGAAAGGACGTGTGGGCACATGGTGAGAACCACAAATCTCTCAAGGATTATCAGGACAGAAGGAGCAGATGTGGTCAGGGGTCCCCAGATGGGACTTATGGGCAGGCAGATTCCAGCTCAGTGAGAGGAAAAGTTTTCTAACAGTCAGAACTGATCAAGAATTAGATCCATCCAAAACTGCCTCGATAGGTAGTGAGTGTCTCATCACTGGGGGTGTGCAAGTGGGGCTGGATGGCCCTTGTCAGGGAGAACATGGAGAGGATTTCTAACAGCAAAGAAGGCACTCAGGACATACAGCACCTTCATACTTCACTGTCCACCATCAGACCTGTTGGCATAAAGGATCTGTTTGGTTATCTCAGCTGAGAAGATCTCAGTACTAAACTGCAGCAGGGCTGGGAGGCTGGACTGGCAATGAGCACAGTCGGAGATCCCTCAATGGATTGAGGAGCGGGCGGCAGGGGAGCAGGTGCACATCACCAGCCATGCTGACAGGGACCAGGGGGTCCTCATCTGCCCGCTGCTGCATGCAGCCCCGCTCCCTCCCTCACTGTCCAAGGTAACTGAGCAACCCAGGTGCTCTTAAGTGATTCTTCCAGGTCTCCAACCCCACCCCCACCCCGCCTCAAGGTGAACTGTGTTGTTCTGGGTTTCGAGAGGTGAAGGAGGCAGGTGACAGCAGAGATGGGATTCCCACGTTACTGCCCTTCCACGATGACTGAGGCAGCCCACCCACCCCCTGGGCTTCCTCAGTGCAGCACTCAGTACACTGCCAATCTGCGTTCCTCTGTGAATCTCTTCTCTCCTGGAATCTAGGACCTGGCCAGAAGACTGTTCCCAAAACCACTGATTGAGTGCAGCAAGGAAGGGGGTGGTGGAGCACCCCATACCAGTCCCGGCTGACCTTCCATGACCCTCCATGAGCTGGGCAAGGGCTGAGCCTCTGCACTAGGCGGACCGGGCCCCATGGGGACCCCGGCACAGCTCTGCCTGCATGGGAACAGTAGCCTCCCCAGTACCCAGCAGTGTCACAGTTGAGGCACCAACATGGAGCCATATAAGGAATCTCAAGCCAGTTGCAGAAGTAATCATACCAACAATACCTTCAGGATCCATTTCTCAGTCTCCTGTGAAATGTGCCCTGTTATGCAAACAGGCCTAAAATCTACCTCCTGGATGGGTCTCTAGAAGAATATTTCTATCACAGCCCCAAGAGTGCAATTCCTTTTCACCCTGGGTGTGCACCGTTCCCTAAACAGTAGTACCACTCCAGAGGGATGGACAGCACGTTGGTTCTGTTTTCACAGTACAGGCTTATAGTCCTGTGTGCAGGGCTGTATGCAGTGGAGAAAGCAGGGGATAGGCTTCCCCACTCCACGGCCTTATGGCCTGGGCAGCCGTGTCACTTTTTTGAGCTTTCTCTGTGCACAGGGGATGGCAATGCTCTTCGTACAGAGGGAAAACATCTCTAACCCAACCAGTGCAGTGTAAACATTATCTTGTATTATTCCCACCCTGCCCCTGCTTTCCCAGGTTGGCCTCATGGTTTCATTGAAAGCTGTTTTTAAGGGCAGCAGAGAGAACCTATTGTCCAGAGTTCTGGACAGGAGTCCTGACCTACCACTCACTGCTCACTGTGTGACCTTGAGCAAATTCCTTCCTTCTGGGGCTCAGCATCCACATCTTTACATTGGGACTTTGATGGTTGCTAAGGACACCTCTGACATCAAAGGGTCTCTGACTCCCTGGATTTCCCATGTCCATGGGCTCAGCCTTCCTTTGTCTTTGGAGCACTCTGGTCAGATCCCCTGCACCTCTCAAGCCAGGGAGGAAGTGGAAGAGACTGAGAGCTGGGCCCAACAGCCTGTGGCAGAACCCCCGATAAGAACACTCTGCCATCAGGCCTGAGTTTGGGTGACTAGTCTCTGCCCACGGGTGCTGGACGTTTAGTTTTGCATGCTTGTCTAGAGCCATAAGATCCCAAAGGCCAGATGAGCAGTCTCACACGGCCAGATTTCCCTTGAAGAAGCCCAAAATTGAGGAGGCAAGCTGGGCCATCCTGTGGCTGGGCAGGGCAGCCTGCTAAGGGGAGGTGAGCTTGCTTTCCAGCGTGGCCCTAGTTCACGATAACCAGCTCGGGAGCCAGCCAGGGGGTGATACCTGGCATTAATCACCTTAACCACAAATGGAACGACACTGGTACTGAATGTCACGGCTGCTTGGGACAAGTGCCAGCTTTGCCAGCCACCACATGACGTGTGAAGTCTCTCAGATCCCCAAGGCCTGCCTGGTAGGGGCAGGGTACGATCAGCCTTCCCCGTGCATGGTGTTGTCAGGAGCATGGTGTAAATTGACATTGGGATTCCAGCTGTGTTTTTATGTGTGGATCCTTTGTGAGGATGTTCTAGGGTGGAGGAAGGATTTGGGGGAATCCAGCCTCAGATGACAGCCCTCCACCTCTTCCATCCTTCTCTCAGCAGATATTTACCAGAACCCACTGTACCAGGCACTGGGCAGGGCAGCATAGAGAGCTGAAATGAGAACAGCTCAGCTTAGGCCACAGGAACTCACAGCCTGGCCCATCCATCCTGGGCCTTGCTACAGCCAGGTTTGCATGAAGGTCCTTGGGGACCTGGAGTTGGCACAGGAGTGGGCAGTCCCTGACATGGAGGGTTAGGAGAAGCTGCAGGTGCACTTGAGCCTTAAAGAGAGGGTAAGTGGTCCCCAAGCAGGGACAGCTGGGGGGGATCTCAGGTGGCAGGGACAGCCCAGGCAAAGCCCTAGAGATGCAGAAGAGCTGTTGGCAGGCCTTGTGCCTGCCTCACAAAGGAGTTGAGACTTAATATTTAGTGATGGAGCCACTAAAGTGTAGGGCCACTCTCAAGGATCTGCCTTTATTCTTTAACCCCACTTCTTGACCCTGTCTCCCTGCGTATCTGCACGACCTTACATCTTAGAAGGCCTGAGCTTTTGCCCTAGGACAGCCCCACCAGGTGGCGAGGGCAGAGAGCACCATCTTTTTCATTTTAGGGTAAAGGCAGCTGAATGAACTTCCAAAACTGGAATGGAGGCCACGGACTCCCAGCCCAGTCTCTTCCCACCCCTCTCAAGCACTTCTTATACCAGGTCAGAGGTCACCTGGAATGACCTTAGAGGCCTATCTGGTCCTGCCTTTCCTTCATGGGTGGGGAGACCCAGACCCAGAGGGGAATCGTGATTGACCTCAAGGCTACCTAGGTGGCAGCTGACCACACTGACAATAGAGATGGCGACTGCTCTCCACTGTGGGGACTGGCCCAAGCTGCCACCCATCTGCCCCTCCACCAAATGCTCCCTGCACTCATGGTGATCCAAAATGACGCCTGCGCTCCTCACCTCACTGCCGGTAGATCCCCTCCCTGGCAGATACCCCCCACCTGTGGAGCAGCCTTACCGAGACCTTGCCCAGCTGCTTTGGAACACTGCCCTTATCCCCTTCTTCCAGTGGAACTCTCCCTCTTCCCAGTCTCCAACCTGACTTGGGGGCAGCGGGCCCTTAGGCTTCTTCTCAGCTACTAGCAGACACATTGGCCTTTCAGAACACTCACTCCACCCTCAGGGAAGCAAGGGGTTGAACCTTTAGATATTGGCAAGAAAACACCACACTCTAACAACTTCCTGTCTGGAAAGGCAAGCAGTGGGGGAAAGGGATGAAAAGTTGAAAAATCTCATTAAAAAGGTTCTTCAGGCACTTTGGACTATGAATGACTTTTTGCAAGTTCCAGTTTCATGAGTTTTTGCAAAGGAATCTGGACAAGATGAGGGAAATAGGACTTCAAAGACTGGAGGGCTTGCAGCTGGTGGGGGCAGGGAGGCAGGGTGAGTACCGGGGCTCCCCTCTGCATGTGCTGGGCAGGCTCTGCCTGCACTGGGCCCATCCCTGGGAGCAGGCAGAGTGGCATTTCAAGTCCTTGCAGGGATATCGCTACTCCTTTGACAAGGTCCCCACCCTGGCTTTCTTTAGGCAGTGAGAGTCCCAACCCCAGTGGGAGACATGGCCCCAAGGAACCCCCATAAGTAGATCATCAGCTTTCGAATCCCTAGAAGCAAACTGCACGGCACCCTAGTAAAAGTGGCCCAGATTCTGACCTCAGGAGACACTTCTGGGGTCTGGCCTATTTGCATCAGGATGCAACTCAGTCTTAATCATTCAGGAGCCTTCCTCAGCCCCCATTAGCTCTGCCTCACTGAGCATCAGTTATGTACTGGACTCCAGCCCTCCAGGAGTTCGTAGCCAGAGGGGAGAGGATATTTACACCTGTTGACTCATACACTCACAGGACTGCCTGAGGGCCACCCAAGGCAGAAAGTGCTCAGCACTGTGAAAGAGGGAAGGCACCCAAAGAACAGGGTATTTGTAGGATGATCGGGTCATCCTATAGACAGGGCAGAGAGGGCAGCCCACGCAAAGGCAGGTAAGTGCAGACTTGAGTCAGAATGACAAATAACACTTCAGTGGGAGCTGGGGAGAGGTACAGCCCTAGTCGCCAAGCTGAGGAATTTGGGTTCTATTCTCTAAGGTAGGGGGCATCCCTGAAGGTTTTGAGCAAGGTGCAGTCATGTCCTCAGCTTTATTCTAGAACCATTAGTGAACCGGGATGCACCATGAGTATTGTCCAGGAAGGACCCCCGCTTCTGCCTCCCTCCGTCCTCCCAAGCCCTCCTTTCCCCCCACGTACCCACAAACATGCCACTCGAGCTAGCACAGTCCAAGGGGCTAAGAGGCAGGCATCCCAAGGAGAGATCCAGGGCAGCCCTTTCCAAGATGTAGAGGGACAACATGGGCTCTGCAGTCAAAGATATTGAAGACTTTGGAGATTCAAAGAGTTTGAATCCTGTCTCCATCTTTTACTTGCTGTGTGATGCTAGGCAAGTGACTTTTACTTGCCTGATCATTGCTCAGAAAACCGCGTGGCCACTCTTATAAAGCTGTTGCAGGAAGTAACGTGGCTCTGCAGGTTCACCCTATGCATTTGCTTCCAGGTTAAGGGCTCCACAGTTAGGGTGAAATACCTTTCCCCTAGGTTCCAAGGATGGTGGGAAGACTCAGCCCCATCTCCTTCTCCAAGGAGGAGGTAGGACAATTTATCAAGAACATGCCTCTTGCTCTGATTGCTTAAGGACACCTGCCTGGTTCCTGCTTGGAGCCGCACATTTGTGCTGATGGCTGGGCAGCCAGTCTTCACCAACAAATGCTTCCTGGGGCTCCAGTGTGGGGTGGTGGGTGTAGCAGGGCCTGGAGGAGCAGATGGGTTGCATTCCAGGGGAGCTGGGGGCACATTGCTGTTAGAGTTGTTTTTCTTTCTTCTCTCCCTTCATTGATTTATATAGTAAAGGAGAGAGTTTTCAAACAGTAGGCATGTCTGGGTCTGGGCAGGCCGGCTAGTGATTAATCTTCGTTTGTTGCTGCTGACAGCTAGGAGCAAGAAATAATAAAGGTTTGCAGGGTGAGGAGGGGTGGGGAGTGCAGAAAGGCTGCTCACTCTTTGGCCTTCAGTAGGGAGCACAGACTTCACTTCCCTCTACCATCAAAGCACCCCTTGTTGGTCAACATTTGAGGCTCCAGATACTTCAGGGTGGCTGCCTGCTCCCGAGGGTGAGCCCCACCCAGGATGGTCAGGGCCTCCCCAGTTGCTGTTAAGCTCTCCGCACTGTGTCACCTCCAGCCCCAGAATGCCTGGACTTCCTTCATCAGTGGCCCTTTTCCCAGCCCTGCTCCTGAGGGCGAGGCCTAAAGAAAGGCAGGGTTGTGCTCCCAGAGGACTGTCTGTCTCTGATGTGAGGGACCCTCTGACTCCACGCCTTTCTGAGCTGCCAAGTGGGTGTGAGGGCTGCAGGAAGGGCACACGGAAGGGAGTTGAGGGGGGGGCAGACCGTGACAGCAGGGGCTACTGGGGACCTTGAGGCTTAGAAGGAGGAGGGGCTCTGATATGGTCCGAGGAGGACTGAGGCAGCTGTGAGTGGGCAGGGTAAGGAGCTGCCCATGCTGGGGAAAGAGCAGCACAGGAGTAGAAGCTTCCTACTTTCCAGCCCACAGTTACCAATATATCGCATCGTGAACATCTTCTCCGCCCCCAAGGGAGGCAGTTCTGTGCAGCTAAGCCACGGGCCTTTAAACCCAGCTCTGCCTCTTAATAGCAGGGTGGGCTTGGGCAGAAGATGGTCTTAACATCTGTGAGCCTCAGTTTCCTCATCTATAAAATGGGTTTTACAGCTCTATTAATGAAGAGACGTTGTGTGAGGTGTTTAGCATGTGCCCAGCATACAGTAAGTGCCCGTTCAGTAAATGAGTGGTAGTTCACAGTCTTTGTTATAGACTTTGGAGAGCTGCAGGTGGTTGGAAAGAGCTCAGCGTGGTCTAAAGCCTTGTGGATTATCTGGGTCTGGCTTAGAAGTCTCTGTCTATACCCACAGCTGCTCCCCTCTATTAGGGTGGGATTTTAGAGTTTATGCAACTCAAATGCAACTCAAAACCCTGCATTGACTTCGAATTGCACAGAGCTGGAGTCAAATCCAGGCTGCCCTCTTCCTGGTTGTGTGACCTTGGGTAAGTCACTTAGCCTCTGTGATCTCCCAGCTGAAGATGATGAGCACCTCAACAGGCTTTTCCTCATGTTCTCATGGTGAAGCATTTTTGTGGCAAGCCAGAGCAGCTGCTCTGGGACATAGAGTACGCTAAGCAGAAATCTTGGGATTTAGGGAACAGAAGGAGATCTTTTAGATCACCTGGCCCAATGCCCTGTACAGGTGCAGAAACTGGGGCCCAGAGACAGCAAGAAGCTTGCCCACCTCCTGGCTTCCCGGCCAGACCCTGTTTTCTGGCAGCATTTGAGTCGGGCTGAGACAGAGGGCAGGAGGGACAGGGCTGGAGTGGGGGCAGGTCCGTGTCTTTGTTCCCACTATGTGGAGGATTTCACATCCATTCAGGGCTGGTGGAGGAAAAATGAACTTTTAGCTCAATTAGTGTGCACTGTGCTTCCTCCTTCTAAAAGGTTTAAAGGAAATGCCACAATTAGCTGCTACTGTAGGCAAAAGAGGCTCCTCAAACGCTCTTCACAGGAGGCCAAATAGCAGTGAACTTTAGAATGTGCAGACGCCTCACAGGATGAAGGGACATGCCATCAAGAGCTAGCATGAGGAATAATAGATGTTTCCCTGTACTCAGAATTACTGAGAAAATATGCCCTGCCAGTGGTAAAACATTTCCATGGATGCTATCCTCACCACTAAAACAGGCACCTCTCCTACATTCCATATATGGTGCTTTGGTGATTCTGGCTTGGGCCCAGGAGACCCGGGTTCAAATCCTGGCCCCACCTCTGTCTAGCAGTGGGGTTGTATACCAGTCAGAAGCCCGTTCTTTTCTTGAGGGGCACCATGATTTGGGGGCATTCCCTGTTGCAGTTGACATTTTCAGCGCTGTGGGGCCTTGGTTTGGGTTGCAGAAATGGCTACAGTGAGGTGGTGTGTGACAGGGCACCTGGCGTGGTTGCTGATACTTACAAATACTGGGTTTTCCTGCCCTGGTAGTTAGTGTATGGGGAAAAGGGCAGGAAAGATTACCTTTATCTTAACACATGCAGAAGCTGGGGCTCATTCTGTCCTGCAAATGAGTGAAGAGCTGGGCTTAAATGCAGCCCAGTGCCCTCTTTCTTCCCTCTGGAGCCTCTCTGAGCAAAAACACCCCCAACACTTCCCCTCCAGCCAGGCCCAAGAAGCCCAGGGAGGGCCCAGGCAGCTGTCTGGGTAGTGTAGCCCCAGGACCACTGGGTAGTGTAGCCAGATTTTCTGAGCAGGACCTGGGCCACAAGCCCTTTGCCAGGCATTGCCTGGCATCTTCCCTGAGGTGACATGTAGAAGGCCAGAGACCCTAAAGCTCCTTCCCTCAGCTTGTGGGAGCCTGAAAACATTGGGATTTTTCTGGCTCTGAGGTGACAGTGTCAGGATACAGACCCAACTATAGAGTCCACTTTTCTTCTCTGGGTCCAGCTCTCAAGCAGCAGAAGCTGGGAGCATCTAGGGATCTGGTGGCAGAGAGGGAGGTTGAGGCCAGCTCAAAAGGGACAGTGGTGACCTCCATAGCTGGTGAGACAGGCTTTCAGAAGCCGCCCAACCATGGATGTGTCTGGAAGGTGGATCAGGAGTGCAGGCTGGCTGCTGGGGAGGCAGAAGTAAAAGGGAGTACATGGAACTGATGAGGGCGAGAAGGGTGGAGGAGCCAGGACCTCATCCGGATTCCTGAATGACTGGTGAGCTATGGCATCACCAGCTGGAATGGACCTAGAATGGTCAGATGGACCTGGGATGGTCAGTTTTGTAAAGACTCAGGAAAACACACTCTCCCTAACTCAACTGCCCTCTTTCCACTGGTGCCCCAAACCCGGAGGTGACAGGCACCTGCACTCACACTGCCAGCCCATTCTCCAGAGCACCCACTGGCCTGGCAGGGCCAACCGTGCCCATTGACAGGCTGGGGTTTCCCTCTCCGACCTGCTGCGTCTCCCCTCCCAGCCAAGCATTCAGGTTTTGCTCCCCTGAGAGCTTCCCAGTCCCCTCCAGCATCTGAGCCACCCCGATTACATTTCCAGCTGGTTTTTAATTATCTCCTATCTGCCTGCATAAATCTGCCTGTGTGGCACGCCCACCAGGGGAGGCGTTCCAACTGCCCATGCGTCGCCAGGAAACCTCTCATGCCCCGGGACAGCTTCTCTTCGGAGGCCCTGGCTGGTGTCTCCAAATGAGAAAAAACATTTCCAATCACATTTCTAACATCTTGTTAATAGGACTTATTTAATAATATTTTTGCAAAAGCCATCTGGGAATGGCTTGGTTGGGGACTTGGGGAGGGCGTATGGGTGCCGCAGGGACGGTCATGGTGACAGATACAGACTTTGGATCTGCCATCAGGGAAGGGGCAGGAACATGGAGAAGGATGCAGCCCTCGGCCAGAGGACCAGGGCCTGACTCCCACTGCTTCCACCTGTGTGAGGATCACCCAGCAGGTAGCTTCATCAGGTCTCTAAGCCTCTTAGCCCGGAGGCTCAGGAACACAGTGAAAGGAAGGAAAGCCCTTTGTAAACTTTGAGAGGCTGTGCTAGTGCAGGTGGCATTATTTGCTTGCCCCAGGAAAGTATCATGGTCTTCCTCTGCTTCTAGCTAGGCAAATAACGCAAAGGTCCCCAGAGGAAATATGTTGAGCCCCCAGAAGCATTTGGCAGGGCTTGAAGCAAACAGCTTCATACACTAAAACCCTAAGATGCAGGATTGCTATTCCCCAGACCTTCAGGCCCTTAAAATCAGAAATAGGGTCTTGAATCGTCCCAGTCAAGACCCTGGCTTTGGGATGGGAGAAGCAGGCACAGGAAGGGGAAAAGACCTTCCCAAGGTCCTGGGCAAGTTGGTGACAGAGCCCCAATGTTATTACCCTTCTGAGCCCCACAGCACTATATTTTCTTCTCCCATTTTCCACATAAACCCTCTTGGTATTTGAGGCAGATTTATAAAATCAGATGTCAGATTTTATAGCTGTCATCTTTGCTCCCACAGTTCAAATGCTATAACTATAAAAATAATGTTTTGCCACGTATGAGTGTGTGTGTGCATGTGTGGTGTCACACTTGCACACATGCACACCCTTCCACTTTGCTGGGTGAGGCGCCCCTGCTTCCTGGTTCTTGGTACCTCACACCTGCTTTTTCCTGGGCAGGTCCCCTAGTGAGCAACCACTGTCTTCTTTCCAGCCAGGGGTGATTTCTGCCATTTTTAATGCCTTTTTTTTTTTTTTTTTTTTTTTTTTTTTTTAAGATTACTTCACCCGAGAGGAATATCAGAAACAATTGCCTTGGCAAAGCTGGCTTATTAGAAATGCTTTAATTAGAACTTTTTTTTTTTTTTTTTTTTTTTGCTATTTTCCTTTTGAACATCCACATGCTGCTCATGGTCCCAGCCAGCGTGGGAACCAGCCTGCCACATTCTCAGCAGACCTTCAAGGCAGGGCCGACAAACAAGTCAACAGTGTGGCTATCACTGCTGTGTTCCTACCAGGCCTCTAACTGGGCAGGGAGACAAAGACATATCAGACTGTAAGCTGGTAGTCCTGGCAAGGGGACAAGCAGGTAGGTGAGTGCTGTGATATAGGGAGGTATGGCAGAAAATAAGCGAGGGGGGGAGCAAGTTAAGTGAAGGCTTCCTGGAGGAGCTGGCATTTGAGCAGGGCTGAGGAAGATGACAGTTTATCGAGAATAGCAAGGTAGAAGGAGAGTTAGGTTTGGGATTGGAGGAGAGGTCTCTGCAGGATCCATTCTTCCTCTAGTCCCAACTAGTTTTTTTCAGTTGTCCCTACCACAGAACCTCCCCCCTTGGCCCAGGTGACCAATAATATTATGGACAGAGACATGCCTTAAAAACTCTGAAGTCCTAGTCAGCCCTCTCCAGCTCTTCATAACATCCCCATTTCTCCCACAAGGAAAGGGGTTCAGCAAGACTTGGGCCTTACCTGTGGCCATGACAGCTCTCCGCATTCCCAGCTCTTCATTCTTTTGACCTCCTGCTTTGCCAAAGAGCAGACCACGTGCCCATCATTTCTACTTGACACTCAAAGTGTATATCCCGCCCAGACTGGACAGAGCCTCCCAGGGAGAAATGCATTTACACAGTGCCCAGCAGGGCTCTTTGTGGTCCCAGGTATGTGGGAGACGTTGATTGGAACAGGCCTCTGCAGAGTGTCCTGTGAGGTGGGTAGAATTATACCAATAACAATGATTAAAAATATGGGGCGCTGTACAAGTGAGGATAAAACCACTGGGGAGGCAAATGCATAAGATCGAATGATCTGGGCAAGCCCAGATTTCAAATCCACAATCTCCAAACGTTAGGATAATCCCACTTGGAGTTCATATTTTCAGGCCAGAAAAATACCTTTTCTGTCTTGAGTTACTCTCATCTTAACCAAAAATGTATTCTATGAAGAATCTAGGGCTGTTTTACTTTTTTGCGGGAGTTGTGCTTTTAAAAAGCAATCAGTTCCGATAGTAAGTTAACTTTTTGAAACTCAATTACTTGCAGCCATGCTGAAAAAAACTATAATTAATGTGGTCAAATCCTAGCCAAATAATAAAATGAAAGCTTTGTTGTGTATCAAGGCAGAAATCAATTTCATTAGGGAGCAAAGAGCCGGAGATTTAATTTTGAGGAAATTCTCCACCCTGTGGACAGAGGTTGTCAAGAAGCTGCCAGAATGAATGCCCAACACAAGAGGACTCACCCTCCAGAGCCCAAATTACTGAGGACTGATTGGCCTTTCAAAATTGCATTTGCATACCTTCCAAGTGTGGCCTAAGCCAGTGGGCTTTTGCTCTTTAATGTTCTTGGACCTGGTACCCCTTTTGGTTTGGGTCAAGAGGTGAATGTTATCTGCACCCAATGACACTGGCATGTCAAGAAGATCCTGTCCTTTGGAACTCGGGATGAGGTGGCCTCAGAAGGTCAGTAGACATGAGAAAGGAGTTTAGCAAGGACTTGGGGTGTGCACGTTGATGGTGGAGTCATTTCCAGACAGCAGGGCTGAGGGCAAAGCCAGACAGACCCACTAGGAACGATGCCCAGTTGCACGACCCCAAATGCAAGGGGGATAGTGAACAGCAAGTGTGACCAGAATGGGAAAGGACAGGAAATTCTGCCCTGTGAGGACATCTGGAGAGAGAGCAGCTTAAGGTCTGCTCCTGCTTCTGTCTTCTGGTATCTAAGAGGCCTTCCCAGGGCAGAAGGAATGGGCTGTGACCCGCAGGAACCAGAGCTCGGAGCTGAGGCTACTATCAGTGAGATGCACTAAATTCAAGATGGACTTTCCTGTGGTCAGAGCCATCAGAGCTTGGAAGGGATTTTCCTGGCTGGGGAGTAAACTCCCCAATGCTGGGAGTAGGCAACAAAAGCTGGACACCAAGTATTGTGAATATTGCAAAGGCATTTCCATCGTGGGACCGCACTAGAATGGGGGTGCTTAGACCTACATGTGCATCAGAATCTCTTGGAGAGCATCTTAAAAGCAGATCTGGTTCCAAAGAGGCCCAGGGAGCCCCAGGTTTGACAAGTCTTGAGGGACTCTGATGTGGGCATTCTGAGGCACATTGGAAGAAACTATTTTTGAGAAACATCCACTCTTCTCCCAGCCCTGGGATGCTGGAACTTCTGTAATGCAGATTGAATCCTTTTGTTTAATAGCCAAGTTGTCATTCCTTCCTTGTCATGTGATGTGAGCATCTCCTGTGTGCCAAGTTTCAAAGGTTTACAGGTTTGGGGAGCCTGGGTGGCTCAGTCATTTGAGCATCCAACTTCAGCTCAGGGCATGATCTTGTGGTTCATGGGTTTGAGTCCCACATTAGGTTCTATGCTGACAGCTCAGAGCCTGCAGCCTGTTTCAGATTCTGTGTCTCCCTCTCTCTCTCTGCCCCTCCCTCTCTCACGCTCTGTCTCTGTCTCAAAAATAAATAAACATTAAAAAAAAAAAATTTTTTTTTTAAAGGTTTACAGGTTTGCAGGACCTCAGGGGTCATCTAGTCCTGTCCCTTCATTGTATTGATAGGGAAATTGAGGGCCGAGAGGGCAGGAGCCAGGGCTGGGATCAGGTTCCTGATGTCCAGTTCAGAGATCTTTTCACTTGCTTTCAGTGGACTTCCGGGAGCATTGAAAACTACTCCCATTTCACACATGAAGAAATTGAAGCCCAAATTCCAAGGACTGTTGGGAGTTCTTCCACTGAGAACCACTGTCATTCACATGATTTGCAAAGGTCCTTAGCCAGGGTGTTTGGGTGGCTTACAGTCAGCAGTGTTTGAAATTCCAGAGAGGAGAAAACTACCCTCCGGTTAGATACAAGGTCACTGAGCAGATAGATCTGTTTGTTTTTTTTTTAATTTTTTAGGTTTTTTATTTTTGATAGAGAGTGCAAGTGGGGGAGGGGCAGAGAGAGAGGGAGACACAATCTGAAGCAGGCTGTAGGCTCTGAGCTGTCGGCATAGCGCCTGATGTGGGGCTCGAACTCACGGACCATGAGATCGTGACCTGAGTTGAAGTCAGATACTTAACTGACTGAGCCACCCAGGTGGCCCAGATCTGTTTTAATTTGAAGTCTTTAAAGACCCCTGTGCATTTTCTTTTCTCTCTTTACTTTTTTTTTTCTTTTTTGAAGCAAAACTGTAAGCTGGATCAGGTGCTTTGTGAGCAAGTCCCTTCCTTGCCATGCTAATGGACTCCCTCTTTCAGTTAGCAGAGGAAGCCCCCACCAGGACAGGAGTTGGGTGGGAGGATAGTGGGGGCAAGCCCTGTGATTTAAGGATGAGATTCGGGGTGTGGGAGATTGCTGCTTCCCCCCTGTCTGCACCCCCACCCCACTCTCCCTCTCCACTTTGTCATACCCCATCTCTGCTGACAAGATGTTATAAAGACTATTGGTAGTGGCCAAGACTCCCCTACAACTGATAGCATGGGGGCGCGGCATTCTGGCCCCTGATTCGCTGGGAAATTAGAGCAAACCTCCACCACTCTCTGGGTCTCAATGTCACCTGTAAAATAAGCAGGGAACCAAATAGTCTCAAAAGCCACTGCTTGGTACTTTACCTGCCTCAGAATACATGGGTGCCTGGGTGGCTCAGTCGGTTAAGTGTCTGACTCTTGGTTTCGGCTCAGGTCATGATCTCACGGTTTTGTGGGTTTGAACACTGCATCGGGCTCTGCACACTGCTTGGAGCCTGCTTGCGATTCTCCCTTTCTCTCTGCCCTTCCTCCACTCGTGCTCTTTCTGTCTCTCTCAAAATAAATAAATAAACTTAAAAAAATAATAATAAAGAGGGGCGCCTGGATGGCTCAGTCGTTTAAGTATCTGACTTCGGCTCAAGTCATGATCTCGTGGTTTGTGGGTTCGAACCTAGCATTGGGCTCTGTGCTGACAGCTGGGAGCCTGGAGCCTGCTTCAGATTCTGTGTCTCCTTCTCTCTCTGCCCCTCCCCTGTTCATACTCTGCCTCTCTCTCAAAAATAAACAAACATTAAAAAACAATTTTTTTTAAGAGCACCTGGGCACCTCAGTTGGTCAGGCGTCCAATTTCAGCTCAGGTCATGATCTCACAGTTGGTGAGTTCAAGCCCCGCATTGGGCTCTGTGCTGACAGCTCAGAGCCTGGAGCCTGCTTCGGATTCTGTCTCTCTCTATCTGCCCTTCCTCTCCTCATGCTCTGTCTCTCTCTCTCAAAAATAAACATTAAAAAAAGTTTTTTTTAATTTTTTAAAAAAGAAATGGTGAACACAGAGCAATATGCACAGTAGTACTTAATAAATAACAGTACAATCATGTATGACCAGTAGTTTTTAAGCAGAGAAACTTCTTTCCTCATCTTTCCTATTCTGTTTTCAAGTGGAGCCCTGTGTGTGACAATGTACTTTTGAGAGGGTCATGAAATACCGCTTGAGATTTGGGGCAATTGATGCCAGGGAAGTAAACACGCTTCCCATTGTCACCCAGTGGCAGAGCTAGGGCCAGAACCTAGGCCTCACCACCAGCCACGGGGGCTGCCCAGCTGGAGGAGATGGTCCTACAGCCAGGAGTCTGCCTGGCCATCCATGGCTTCTAGGCTGCCAGCATGGCCATGAATGACAGACCGGAAGACAGGAAGACACAGTCACTGCTCAGCCCAGACCACATGGAGCCAGCAAGTCAGACCAGATGGGCAGCAACTTGTATGTGGGCTCCTGCAGAGCAGATGGAAACAAAGCCATGTCAGAACCCCAAACCTCGGCACCCGCCAGACTTGCTCACGCACTGCCCGGCTCAGACCGCAGACAGCCCCTGTTGGGGGGGGAGAGGTGTGTGTGAAAGCTGCATTCCACAGATGAGGAAACTGATGCTGAGGAAGCCACAGCTCAATGTAGCAGGGCAAGGACTCAGACCCAGGTGGCGGTTCCTTTGGGAATGGTTCTGCTTTCCTTGCCAGGCGCGTCCCCCCTTGTCTCAGCCTTTCCTGAGGTTTCCAGCTCCCCTGTGCCTTTAAAAGCCATTGTGCGCCTCCAAGTCCTTTCAGCCACTGGTGCTTACCGCCACAGCTGCTTTTGCCCACCCTCTGCTGGGTCCCTGTTCTGGAGCTTCCTTCAGGTGTGGCCTGCCCCCCACCCCCATCCGCTATTTGTGGGGAGGGTAGGAGGTTGGTCCTTGAAAACAGCCTGGAGCAAAGTGCAGCCAAGCAGTTTGGCAAACTCTTTGTGTGTCAAGCCCTTAAATGTGGAGCGGGATGACCTAACCTTTATCAAGCGTTCACACTGCATTCATTCACAGCTAAGTTCTCACTTACCCTGATAACTACTGTGAGGGTGGACTCTTGTTATTCCCATTTCACAGACGCAGACTTTTAGGCACTGGAGAATGTGGGTGTGTGGCTTTAACCTCAGTGCCACCAGAAGTTGAGACTGGATTGTTCTTTGTTGTGGAGGCTGTCCTATGCATTGTAGGTTTGTCAGCACCCTTGGCTTCTGCCCAGATGCCAGCAGCACCTGAGTTCCCAGGCACTGCTGAATACCCCCCAGAAGGGATAAACTCACTCCCACGGAGAACCCCTGCTCCAAGGAGCGTATGGGCTGGGAAAGGCTTGTCCCAGTACATGGAGACCATTCTGAGCTGAATGCATTCTGTCCATCTGTTGGCACAAGTGTTAGGACTGCTCTTATCATCGTGCTGTCCCTAAGCCTGGGCGTCTGCTGTGCCCACTGCTCTACTTGTCTTTCTTCCTGCACTGAGGATAGCCATCCTGCCCTGCCTTAGTGCTCCTGGCTGGTGCTGGGGTGACCGCTACCCTCCTTGGGACGTCCCTCATTGGCTTGAGAACTTTAGTGCTGGAGGGACCCCCTCCACCTTTTCCAAATGAAAGAAACTGAGACCCAGGGAGAAGGTACTTGCCCGGCGCATGACATCATCAGTGGGATCAGAGTTTGAACTCAGGCATCTGACTTTTGTCTGGCCACCACCACCAGCCCCCACCTGTCCTAAACACAAAAACTCATTTGCGTTCCCAGAAGAGTCCCTATTAGAAGTAAAGGGGAAAACAAAACAAAACACGCTAGACCCTCTTGCCTCTTCACAAAGCTCTGACAGCATTTCACATGTCACCCCCACCCCACCTCCTCCCCTCCCCTTGCAGTTTTCGTGTGCACTTGGCTGAGCCTGAGGACTGATGGGAATCCTAAACAAGGGGACTGCAAAAGTTATCCAGCCTACCCCGAAGCATCATTACCCTTTCACGCCTCCAGTAATGGGAGGCTTACTCTGCTGTCAGCCTTGATCATTAAAATCCTCCTGTCTAAAAGTTTGTTAGTCTTCTCCTGAGAAAATTGCCTAAAATGGATTCATTTTGACCTACCCGCTGCTCTGTGTGGCACAAAACAAACCTATGCCTTTCCATGTTTGCTGGGAGAGGCTTCTGCCAGCTCCCCTTCTGCCTGGAGACGGCTTTTTGTCATGATTTACTGAAGGCTCTCACCCCGAGCCGCCAACTTAGAGCTTGAGAAATGCCCGTGCGTCTCAGGAAGGCTAATCGCTGCTGATGCGTTTATTGAAAGTCCAATTATTTGGTTGTAAATCAAGTCGTTTGGCTCAGCAGCATTTACATGTAGACATTTGTTCGCAATAACTTGACATATGCGTCTTTGGTTTATCGTTGTGAAGGCTGTTTCAGAAGGCCCTGGGCAGCACGCAGGTATTTGCCATGTGGACTTCTAAGCCCCTTCCCCCAGCTCCCTGGACTCCTAGACTATGTCAGCCAGAGGGGCCTCCGTACCTCCAGCTCCTTGCATTGCAGTTGAGAACCCCAGCACACAGCTAGAACAAGTTGCTACTCCCTCCAGTCCCTGGTCCTCTCACCTGTGCCATGGGCATCTTGCAGATAATGATGCCAGCCCTCCCAGCATCTTTGTGAAGCCACAGGCTGGTCTGGTCATGGGCCAAGGGTGGTGGCTATCGCTGCTGTACATCTTTGTGTCCCAGATTCCTGGACCCTTTTTGGGAAGTTCACAGCATATACAGGTGCTAGCCTGCATGCAAGTAGGGCCTTGGGAGCTGTCAACTAGGTTGACAGGGACCTGTCCCTGAAGGCTCCCGGCACTTGAGTTCTGGATATTTCTCTCCCAATGCAGGCCCAGGGCTCTCACATCATGCTTCTCTGCAGGCACTGTGAATGTTTCTGGGGTTTCTACGCATTGCTCACAGGTATGGTGAGGAGAATTTCTCTGTAGACACACACACCCAGCCAAATATCCCATCTCACTGGAGGTCAAAGAGAAGGGAGGAGGAAAGCAGACATTGTGAATCACAGAGCCATCTGCTTGCACGGGCAGTGTTGCCAACTGCAGGGCGGAGTTAGCCGGGAACAACCTTTTTTGTGGGAACCTAGGTGGCCATGAATATAGGAGGTGCCTTGCCATGGACACCCTCCCGGCTGGCTCCCTGGGGATGCCAGGTCCCAGGGTCATGACAGATCAGGGTAAGGGCCAGGCCTAGGACCACACCTACCCCCACACGGACAGCACAAACGTCTGTGTCCATCTCTACTGCCACAGAAGGCTGGGCTTTGAGCGGGAGCACTGGCTGGCATTCTCATGCTCATGGAGGATGTGGGAACTGCGACACTTCGTCCCTGAGAATCATTCTGCAGCCAGTTGCTGAGGGCACTTCAAATGCCCAGGAAGTCCATGGCTCTAAGAGGGAACTTGTCTCATATTTGTGCTTCGTTTCTCTAGGCCTGGGCAGGGGGCATTGGCTGCCTCAGTCACCCCAGCAAGGATTTCTTCTAGAAATCTGAGGAAAGAGGGGCTTGACCCATTCTTCCTTGTGACCTCCCTCAGGCAAGACTTGTCTTTTGACTTGAGAGGTGCAAGAGTTTGTACCCCCTAAAGGGGTGACCCTCTGGGTGCTCCTCATGACTCTGCCCCTCACTAAGCTTGCTCAGCTGCTCCTCACTGGCTGTCCTAGGACCAGGGCTATCCAGACAGAGCAGCTACTGTATCTGACCTTGGAGGAAGTGGCTTCTACCCTGGCTGGGCCACACTAAGGGACAGGGTACAACAGCCACCAACCTGCCCTTGGGAGCTTATAAACCAGAGAGGAGGTTGTGTGGGGCCTCATTGCTGGCTCAGGGCAGACCCTCACCAGATAGCTGATGGTTGGATGGACGGATGGATGATGGACAGATGGACCAAGTGCCCAGCTGTGGGCCAGGCTTATGCTGAGAGCCCAGAGAAAGTAAGGCTTGGCCTACTGAGAAACGTCACAGTGAACAGACAGGATTCTTTTTTTTTTTTTTTAAGTTTATTTATTCTGACAGAGAGAGAGCATGAGCAGGGGAGGGACAGAGAGAGAGAATCCTGAGCAGGCTCCACACTGACATCGTGTAGCCTGATGCAGGGCTCAAACTCAAGAACCCATGAGATCATGACCAGAGCTAAGACCAAGAGTCGGACGCTTAACTGACTGAGCCACCCAGGCTCCCCTGAACAGACAGGATCCTTGACCTCAGGAACTCACAGAGCTACAAGGAAGCCATGTCTCAGGACAGAAAGAGTCCAAAGGCCCACCTAGACACCTGGATCCATCTGGTTAGGTGGCTGAGCATGAGAAAATGAGGCTGCAGAATCAGACAGCTATAGTGAAATCCTAGCCCCGCCATGTGCGATGGGACTTGGCACTCAACCTTGCCAGCATCGGTTTCCCATCCGTAAACAGTGGTAGTTCTACCAGCTTAGCAGCATTGCTGTGGGCTTCCATGCGATAATATGTAGCAACAGCTCAGCTCCCTGCCTGGTGCACAGTGGGGTTTGAACAGTGCAGGTGGCATTCGTTGTGCAATGGCCATGGGGAGCCATGGATGGTTTTGAGCCAAGAGACAGTGTTCTGGGGCATCTCCGTCAAGAGAGCAGTTCCCCAACCACCTTTTAGTAGAGGTGGACCAGAGATCCTTGCTGTGTGTGGATTCCTGTAACCAGGTTCTACGCGATAGTCCCCAAAGGCAATTTCCTTGCCTTCTCCTGCATAAATATTATATGCAAGTATTTTTAAGTCATTTCATCATGAAAAGAAGCGATTTAACATAACTATTACTCAGGATTCTTCATGAAATATGCATCAAGCAATTAGGTCTAAAAGCGAGAGGTGAGGCCTTGTACCCTGCTTGGGCCGGCAGCTGCGGGCTGAGTGATGTTTTATTAAAGCCCATGATTATGAGACGAGGTAGGGCCTGTTATTAGGCCCGGCACACCAGGCACGTTTGATAATCCTGGTGATGAGGAGGTGCTTTTTGTGATGATAATGAGGGATCTAAACGCAGTGACAGCCCCAGCACCCCCAGCCTCCGCCAGCCTTACATGACTCATTAGACAGGTCACCCACCGGAGACACCCTTAATTGTGACTTTGCTCTCGCAAGATGTCCTATCAAAGGAGACAGGCCTGACACAGGAGCCTCGCGGGCGGCCGCAGCCTGTCCAAGCTCCCTGGGGACCAAGGCCCTCCCAGAAGTGATGATGGCGAGGTGGCGTGGCCGGGGACCTGGCCCACCTGGCCCTGGAGGCAAAGAGCTCCGGGTTCTGGCTTCAGCCAAAGCCCGCCTTGCCGTGTGCCTTGGCCCAGAGTGTAGTTCTCTCCTACCTCAGTCCTCCAAGGCACCCCAAGAGAAGCTCTGTCCAGAGCATCCACAGCACCCCTGGGCATGCTGGTTATCTGATGCACCCTCTTTTCTTGCTAGAAATTCTAATTTTTTTCTCTTATTATGCTAGTTGTCTTCTGAATTGAGTTGGGAGTCATTAAAGCCATCCCTTCACAGTTGTTTTTACTCTTTTTATATTTTTTATTTTTAAAAATTTTTTTAATGTTTATTTGTTTTTGAGAGAGAGGGAGAGCCAGAGCATGAGCAGGGGAGGGTCAGAGAGAGAGGGAGACACGGAATCGGAAGCAGGCTCCAGGCCCTGAGCTGTCAGCACAGAGCCCAACGCAGGGCTTGAACCCACAAACCGTGAGATCATGACCTGAGCTGAAGTCAGATGCTTAACCAACCGAGCCACCCAGGCGCCCCTTCACAGTTGTTTTTAAATCTTCAGCTGTTGTAAAGTAGCATCTCATTCATTGGGACCTTGTGACCCATCAGGATATATTATCAGGATATATTATACATCTCTTGGGTGTGTGTTGACAAGGTTTTACCTGACCTATTCGTGAGTCAGAGTTTGACAGATTGTTTCAAAAAGCAAGCTCACCTCTCAGGGCCTGCCAACCCCATGTGACGGGTCTCCATAGTTGGGGCCTTTAGCAGTCAGGACAAGCCATCCCCAGTGCCTGAGATGATCTTTCCATGCCAGCCCTGTGCTGTCTCTGGCCCACCATCAGCCCTGTAGGGTAAGTACCTAGGGACTGAGGCCAGAGTCAAAGAGTCCCTTGCACAGGGTCTAACGTCTCTCCCCTGCCACCTTACCCGGCCTCATACGGAGTGTTGAGGGCTAAGTGGGATTCTCTCCTGGAGCTGGATGGTACTAAGTCAGGAGCATGGACCCTGGGAAAGGCCCACCAGGGAGGGAAGCAGCACCACTGCTGATTGCTGTGTGACCTTGGGTCAGCCACCTGACTGAGCCTCAGGACTTGGCACACAGCCTGAATCACAGGAAGTGCCTGGGAAACATTGGCCGTGAAGACCGTTATGATCAGTGCCCCGTGAGAATAAAGACTGGGGGCTGTGGGCAGCAGTGGAATGGGGCATGAGGCTGCCTCCAGGCCCCTTCCTGCGAGAAGTCCTCACAAGGGGGCAAGAGCTTATGCTTACACACATGGAACCCTCAAAGGTCATCCGGTTAGCCTCGCCACAGATCCAGTGGTGCCAACGACAGAACCCACCACCGCCAAAGGACCGCCTCAGGTCCAGAGAACCACGGGGTGCAGTGCTTGAGCCCAAGGGGAAGGGCCACTCCTGCTGGGGGCTCCTGATGTGGGAGCCAGCTCGTGGGCCTTTATCCCTCTACCAGGGGATGGTCATGCCTTGGACTGGGCGGTCATAGGGCCTGAGTCCTCTGCCATGGTCTGAGTTTTGTGACTGGCCTGCCCCGCTCGGCACAGCCTAGCTCAGTTACACACCTGTGTCTACTGAAATACATGTGCCAGAGGCACTTCAGGGAGGTGCTAACAGCTGCCCTGCCTCACCTGTGTCTGTTGAGGAGGAGGCATCATTGTGGAGTTTCTGATAACCTGGTGGCCATTCCGAACCTGTGGCCTGGGAACAGAGGGGCCTTCTCTCCCTCTGGTCCCGTCAGCTGTTCTCACCATCCCTGCGACTTCCCTTGCTGGGTGTTTTAAGAACAACCACTATAAAAACGTCCCATTAAACCATATGAGTTACTTCTCTTCACCTCCTTAAAAAGTAAATCAGCTCCTCCTGCCACTTCCTTTCTGTGTTGCCAGCACAGCTTTGGCATTCTGGCCTGGCTCACAGCTATAGCTGCTGTGATCCAGTCTTCCACATCGTATGCTCTGCACCCCAGCCGCAGATCTGTGGTCTGGCACCCAAAACATCACCCCACTCCACTCACAAAGAGGAGCATGACTGTCCGAGGCTACACGCCCTCTGCTCCCTCACTCACCTGCAGCTCCAGCCGGAGCTCTGCCCCCCCCCCCCGCCCCCACCCTTTGTCCAGGCAGAGCTGAGCTCATGGCCTCAGTGCACAGAGCTTTTTAACTAGTCCTAGTTTCCTTAGCCACACAATCTCAGCACTTCATTCAAGCAGTTACCACCCTATCCAGGCCGGCACAGATTTGTGATCTCTCCCGTGTGGTGGGTAGCTAGTCTTCGCTTAAATGGGGTTGTACGTTTTCTCACTGCACACGCCGTTCCCTTTCTAACAGCTTAAGCAAGTGCGCCTCCTGCTTCTTAGATGTGTCGAGGCAATTCTCCAATGAAATGACCCTTCGCTGAGGAGCAGAACTTGCCACAGGCTCTGTAATTAGAACATTGTCAGCCTTAAAAAATCTTGATTTAAATTTTAGTTCTTTACAGGAATTATTCTCTCTAGAAACATAATTGCTCTCCGAACGATTTCCTTTAAGCTGAGGGTGACATCTCTAAATACATTATTATGAGCAGATGTATTGCTCAGTGCCCGCACTTCATTAAGCATTTGCTCTGCCATTTGAAAATGGTGCTGGAGTCCAAATTGATGCATTAACAGAGTGGGCGTCTGTGAGTGCGGGGAGCCCAGTCCTGACTGGAAGAGACGTGGTAAGCCCTCCAGTGCCCCTGTGCAAGCAGTCGGAGCAACAAGAACTGAAGCTCAGAAGGTTGCAAATTTGTGTTCGCTTGGAGCTCAGCCTCGCCAGGGGCTGGGCCTTGGTCTCCCAGAAGCAAGGCCCCTGGGGCTGGTCACAAGTTATCAGTGCCAAGGGACAGACTCTAGAGAAGGCAGCAAGAGGTCAGAGTGCCAGCTTTCTCACTAAGTGACAAATGTGAGATAAATTGGACTGTGCTTTGGAAACCAAGCATCTACAGGTTTGGCAGCAAAATCATAAAAGGCCAGGCTTAGAGCTGAGTGGGCAGGGAAAAGGCAGCTTGGGCAAAGGCAGATTGACAGAGGAGTGAGTGATCTGATATGGCCAGAGACCTGGGTGGAAGGTGGGAGGACCAGGGCCAGGTACTAGGGCCAGGTGGAAGCAGCATGGCCATTGCCATCTGAGATCTGTGCCCCAGCCAGTGTATGCTGGTGTAGGGGCACGGGGCTGCAAGGGGCACGGGGTCCAGGGTTCTACTCTGATCTCCAAGGGACCCACCCACTGCCCTTTTCAGCAGATGCCATGCATGGTGTGTCCAGGGACTGGGCCCTGATCTGTGGAGCTCTCAGGGGAGTTGGGAAAATGGAGAAGTAATTGCAATTCAAGGAAGCAAGTGATGGAGGCACGAGTTTGCTCGGTGCTGTCAGAGGAAGGAAGGAGCTCTGCTTGTGGTAGCCTGGAAGACTTCCCAGCAGAAGAAACACTCAGGTTGGGCCTTGGAGGAGGAGGCAGAGTTCACTGAACAGAGGGAAGATGCACAGAGAAGGGAGTGCCTGCAAGGGGGCAGAGCTGGGGAAGAACACACATACCCCCGACATTCCCTTGGCTAAAACTAGTCACATGTTTACAGAGGCTGCAAGGGAGGCTGGGAAATGTAGTCCCTGGCTGGGCAGCCCCTTCCTAGTGGCAATAAAGTAGTATGGAAGGGAGAGCATCAATTTTTGGAAAACAGCTCACCTGTCATCCCTGCTACACTGTTTTCTCACCTGTAAACTGGGGGTGATGAGACCTGCCCCGCACACTTGCCAGGGCACTGGGGACTTAATCATACTTCTCGCCTGGCACACACAGCCTAAAAACTTGTCTGTGTCAGCAATAAGAGGAGCCAAGTCTGGGGGCTTGTTTTCCTGAGGAAGCCTTTCAAAAGCTCTCAAGATCCTAAAGACTCTCCAGCAGTGTTTGCTGCTGGTTCCTGGTCTATGCTGGGCTTGGGGGAGCTCTGGGGTGCAGCTGCGTTTCAGTTGGGCCTGAGCAGCATGGCTGTTTCAGCCTTTGTCACTGCAGATCCTAATAATAACCTCCGTGTTTTGTTCACAGGAGCAACCAGGGCTTTATGCACATGAAACTGGCCAAAACCAAAGAGAAGTACGTTCTGGGTCAGAACAGTCCCCCATTCGACAGTGTCCCGGAAGTCATCCACTACTATACCACCAGAAAGCTGCCCATCAAAGGGGCTGAGCACTTGTCCCTCCTCTACCCTGTGGCTGTGCGGACCCTCTGAGCGGACAAGCCCCACCCTGCTCTGTGACGGGGCCCAGACTTGGAGGAGCTGGAGGCCCCCGCCCACCAGCCCGGCCGCTGTTGCAGGCGGGGTCCAATTTGTGTCGTGTGTATGGTACTAGCACACCACTGCATGTCTCTAGAATGCTGTTGCCACTTACGGGGGCTGGAGAAAGCCTGGACAAAGACAGAAGGACAGCCAACACGCCACCCCAGCCCCCACCCCCGCCCCCTCCTTGAGTTTCTGTGAATTAAAATATTTGCAAATCCAAAGAGATGCCTTCCAGGATGAACAAAGGAGAGCAGCTCCGGAGGGGCGAGGGGCGGGGCGGGAGCTCCCCGGGTTGCAGCTCTTTGTTCTCCAGCTGTCACGAATTCACACCTGTGGGGTGGGGGTAGGGGGCACTACGGTTTTCCCACCAGGGCCCCCACTGGTGCTGGGAGACAAATGCGGGTGCTCTGAGAGCCCAGAAAGCCCCAGGAGTCTGGCTTCCCCTGTGGTGTGTGTGTATGTGTGAGTGTGAACACATACACGAGAGAGCATGGTCACACACAGATGTGAGTAAGCCCACTAAATCCACTGTTAGTCACTCAGTGTAATCACTAGGAGATCTTTAAGGAATCATTGTGCAGTCACAAAGAGGATTCAATTATTTATGAATAGGGTGTGTAAATAAAATAGTCATTTAATACATATTCTTATCCCTTTTTTTATATGTACGTATATATACCACAGAGGGTCTCTGAGGAGGGCAGTGTTTACCTGCTGGTTTCGTTCCCAGAGCAAGGTGTGACTCTGGGCGTGTGTGGTACGACAGGCCCCAGGGAGGGAAGGAAGCAGAGAGGGGTTTTCTTTGCCCGCCTGAGAGCCAACCTCAGGATGGTGCAGCAAGGCCCTGCGTTCCGGCTCCAGCAATGGTAGCCTCAAGTGTTGACCCACCACCCAAGCTCTCCCTTCTGCCTATAGCAGCCCAGTGATGGCAAGTCTGTGCAGAGCACCCAGCAGTCTACAAAGGGCTCTCCGATTATCTGGTCAGCGCCACCCCGTGAGGCATTTAATGTGGGGAAAGGGCGGCACAGAGAGGGAAAGTAATCTGCGCTATGTCACACAGCTTGTAAGCGAAAGAGGCTTCTTGAGTCCAGATTGGCAGCCTCCATGGCCAGTGCTTTGGCTGTCCGTGGCCTCACTGTTAACCCTGCTCCTGAGGGAAAACAAATCCTAACCTCTCAGGGGGACGTGGAGTTCTCTTGGTCATCCATCCACACTGCTTCCCCGCAGATAACACACACGTTCCCACCGTTCACCTCCATCTTGCCTCTGCCCTTGACTGGAGCAGGGATGCTCACCACACCTTCAGGTCAGGCTCCTAAGGCTGTGAGGTTGCTTTTACTTGGTTCCTTCTCCTTTCCCTCCCACTGACCCACCACCACGCTATGGTTAAATGCTGGTGGAAGACATAGAAGAATCCCACCCAGCAGCATGACAGATAACGGTTTCCATCTGCTGAAGGACATGCAAGGATCCGAATACGGCCCGAGTTTGAGTTTCAGTGCCTTCACCAGGCACACGTCTTCCTGCCTGCCCAGCTTGTCTGAATGGAGTGGAAGCTTGGTGACCGTCATCCCCAGCACAAGGGGCTGAGTTCGAACATCACCAGCAGTTCTAGACATTCAGCACTGCCCAGGCTTCAGAGATGCTTCAGGCTCACTGTTCAGATATGGTCTCAGAGGCCCAGCAAAGAAAAAGGACTTGCGGCTGCTGCCTGTCAAGCCAGGCAGAGCAGGACTAAAAGCTGTGCCTCTTTAGGGTGCTGCTGTGGATTTCCCAGGTTTGTGGCCAAAGCTGTTTCCTTAGCAACCGGTCTTTCTGCTCAGTCCACCTCGGGTCATCTCCCAGCCACCACAACCCCCCCCCCTCCGAAAAAAAAACCTCTCCCACCTGCAGATCCCACAGCCTGAGCTGCCTCATGATTACCACTTAGGCCATGGCCTGACTCTGTCCTGACCTTTTGCCTGTTGTGCATTTTCCCAAACGTCCTTTGAGGCAAAAGAGTACCTGGAGTGATTCACATTCCCCCCACCCCCCTTTCTCTCTCTTTCTCTTTTTTTTTTTTTTTGTGAATGAGAAAATGAGTGAGGAATTGGCACTTGTCCAAACAGAAGTGCCAAAGGAGACTGGACCCCAAGGAAACACTTAGAGGTTGGGGCTGTGGGAGCAGGCCCTCAAGCTGGGTGGGGTGAGACTGCATTAGCTTTCTCCCCCCTGAGCAAGCCCAGATGCCCACGGGGCACTTCCACTTCCGAGGCTGCAGGCTGGGACCGTCCAGAAGCTGCGTGAGCCTTCCCAGTAGACAATCTTCCACAACAAATTCCTCCTCAGGAAAGGCTCTGTGCCTGTCTGAGGAGGAACTAGGTTGTTTTGCTGTTGCCTTTGCTCTTTTAAGGGATTCCTGGGCCCTCCCTCGTCTTCCTGAAGTTTCCCCAGGAGGCCCAACCCCCAGCTGCCCTTAGGGACAGAGGCCGGCAGAGGAGCCAGCTTACAGGATGGGAGCTGCTAAAAGGAATTTTTGCCTTAATTTTACGAACCTCTCCCTCTTCTTCCTCTAATTGTGACCATTTCCTCTGTCGGTGTGTATTCATGTTTTCTTGGATATCTAACAATTGAAACGGCTTTTCCCTTTCAGAAACACTCACATTCAGGTTACTGGCATTGGTTTGGTTTTTGTTTTGGCTTTTTTTTTTTTTTCATCTGCTGCCAATTAATGGAAAAAATGAGCTGGGTTTCTTTGAGGGGGGGAAAAAAAAAAGCTCCCTGCTACACAATATCTTGCCCTCAGCATTTTGTCTCAGAACACTACCTCCAGCCACTAACAGGCCCCATTGCTCAGAGCCACTGGACTGTTTTGTTGTGTGGTGTTTTTTTTTTCTTCCTTTCTTTCCCTTCTTTGCTGGCCTCATTATTGACCATAATGCCCCAACCACTTCAGCAGCTCTGTCCTTGAGCACTGAGGAGTCAAGGACCTTTTTGGCAAACCCCCCTCCCCAACAAGATGGTGGCCACAGAAAGAAAGAAGCTTTGTGGGGAGAGAGAGCCCACCTGCCTGTCAGGAGAAAGGCTCAGGGAGCAGCCCTTCTAAGGACAATGCTGAAAGAGTCTGGGTCTCCAGGAAGGCTGGGCCAATTCAAGCAGAGCTGTGCAACCCCTCGCAGAGCGGCTCAGGGCTGGTGCCCCTCTGTGGCTAGTGATTGAGCAGAGGGGATCCTGACCTAGCTTTCGGCAAGGGCCTCATGCCAATGAGTAGAGCTCTTGGCAGGCATTCTGCTTCTACTACAGTCACAGGGACCTGGAGATTCCCCTTTTAAGATTTTAAAAATAATTTTTTTAATGTTTATTCTTGAGATAGAGCAGGGGAGGGGCAAAGAGAGAGGGAGGGAGAGAATACCAAGCAGGCTCCATGCTGTCAGCACAGAGCCCAACGTGGAGCTCCAACTCAGGAACTGCAGGATCGTGACCTGAGCAGAAACCAAGAGTTGGCCACTTAACCGACTAAGCCCCCTAGGTTGTCCCCTGCCCTTTAAGATTTTAACCCCAAGCTCTGGCCAGCTCTCCAGGACACTCAAAGGTGGCTAATGTCACTTGACCAAGGGCCTCACAGGGACAACGATCAGGCTTGCCATTCGCTCTCACAGATTCTAGGGACGGTGCGTGCAGAAAGCCAGCAGACGGGGCAGGCTGGCATTTGGAGTTGGCCCGTGGGTGCCCATGAAGCATCCTGGATGGATCAGGCAGCCATCCAGCAAGCTGCCACGTCTGTCTCTTCACCCTTCCAGAATCAGTTACCAGCAAAGACCAAATGGACCAAGTTGTCCGGAGGAAGCCAGCACAGTCCAGAACCTTAGCTACAGGAGCACCTTCCAGAACCCCACAGAGACCCACTCAGGTGCCTCCTGGGCACGGGCGGCAGCCCTCAGCCTATCCTTCCCCTCGCTTCAGAGCTGTGTGTTACTGCCAAGAGCCCATGCCAGCCGCCTACTGCTAACAAAGTGTCCTGTAAAGCTCTAATTCTGTGTGATAAGCTGTATGATAATGTATATTTAATGTGAAGCTTTTAACATACAGTTGTCTTGTGGAAGTGTACCTCATTGAGCACACCTGTGTTATTTCTTTAAAACGCAACAGTGAAATCTAGTTTGATTGCCTTTTGTTTACAGAGGCTGAGGTTCTGCCATCATCTCCCAAAGGTGGATTGTTACAGGAACCTCCTGCTTCCCAATTAAGAGGAAGATAGACCCCTAATGAGTTCGTTAAATGAAAACAAATTAATTTGTTCAGCAGACATTTGTTGAGAGCCTCCTGGTCCTCGGACCTGTTGGATACACAGGAGAATGAGACCCAGCCCCTGCCCTCAGGAAGTTTCCAGTGTGGGAAGAAACAAACAGGTAGCTACACTTGGTGTAATGGGGGGGGGGGGATGGGGGGGGGACCGGGCAGGGAGGGGGCCAGCAGCTGAGGGGGCCCAGATGGGGGAATTGAATCTGCCTGCTGTGTTCAGGAAAATGGCCTTGAAGGATGAGGGCTGGGTGTTCCAGGCAGAGTAACAGGTGCTGGGTTCATCAGGGAGAGTGGAACAGGTGTGGTATGGTGGAAATGGCAAGGCTGCTGGGTCTCTAAGGGCTTCATCCTGTGGAGGCAAAAGAACAGAGCAGGGCAAGAGGAGAGGTGTTCACCTTCTCCAGCCAGAAAGCAATTCCCTGAAGACTTGGGGAGGTGCTGGCCCCCTGTTTCCTGGAGGGGTGATTACCAAAGGAGAGGCTCAGGGTCTCTATCATTTGCCCTCGCGCTATCATCATGAATGACGTCATCGCACGGCCTGAGGTAGGAAGGGTGGGGGAAGATCTGCAGCCCAAGTCCACCCTCACACACAGATCAGCACCTGAGTTTGCACTAGGTCCCCTGCGGCACTCCAGGAAGCCTGCTATGAAGTGACCCCTGACCCCCACCTCACCATGGAGGAACTCACTGCGTCTCCTCCTCCTCTCTCCCAAGAGCGTGACCTTTTGCCCCCAGCAGGCTCCTTCCTCCCCGACAGCCCCAAGGATTCAAGCTTTGGTTCTCCTTTCCCCTTCCATACTGCAATGACCCCAAATCCACTCCTCCATCTCCCAATCCCAAGCCCCTCAGAGCACACTCCATGACCACACCACACACACACATACACACACACACACACACACACACACACACACACGTGTGGACGCGCGCGCCCAGTACCAGGACAAGGGCAATGCCAGTGCTCTGCAACCAGGAATTTCCTGAAGGGCAAGGAGGAAATGTCTCTGGTGGTCGTCTCTAATCTATGTTATGTTCTAGGGAGGGTTTCATTTCTGTTTCAGTTCAATTTAACAAACATTGAGTGTATAAAAGCGTCCATGACAAGCTGGTGACCTGAAGCAGGAAGCTGGGCACAGGAAACCTCTTCAACCATAGTCGACAGGAAGCAGTGAGCGGCCAGACGCCTGCCCCCACGGCATCCCTGCACAGAAACCCAACAGTGCAGGGTGGAAACTGAGGCCCAGAGAGGGACAGGGACTTGCTCAAAGTTACACAGCAATTCCATCTTAATATGCCTCAGGTGCTTGAGGGGGACTGGTTCAGAGCTACCTTGGCCAGTGTAGCTCTGGGAAGACTGGGGTGGAGGAGGGGATTCTTCTCGGACAGAGTTTATAATCCAACTCTTTCTCGCTGGCTCCCTCCTGAGTGGGAGCATCCCAGACATGCAGTGATTGGTGTCCTCTCTAACTAGGAGACGATTTTGGAAGGGGCCTTGGTCTGACTGGACAGCAGGATGTCACCAGTGTGGTTCTGGCGCCCTCATGTGGTTACCTTCAGCATTGCAGCCAGGCCCAGAGGAAGAGTAAGACAGCTCCAAGTCCCCGCGCTTGTTATAGAAAGAGAACACAGGCCCAGAAAAGGAATAGGCAGGCATGTAAATAAATAGCGTGCCAGCAGAGTGGTGGGTGATGGGTGTTGTAGCAGAGGTATGGCTAGCAGAGGAATTGACAGTTGAGCTGGGCATTATATGCAGGGAGTAAGCACATCCCAAGGAGAGGAACCAGGAGTAATCAAGAGCAGGGAAGGAGGCTTCCTCTGATTCCCAATGCAGTGCTCTCTCAACTACCTCCCACTCTAAAGCCCCACTAATTCATGCCAACTGAGAAAGAAGGTCAGGCAGAGTTAGAACAGCTCAGTACAGAACAATTTTATGCAGTATTTTTTTTTTTTTACATTACTGACTTTCCGATAACATTTACTCACTGAACTAGATTTGTATTTCAGGAAAATGTAAAGAAGAAAATTAAAATCACCCTAAAGGCAAAGAAAAGCACTGTGAACATTCTGAAGTATCATCTTAGTGTTTTTTCTGTGCATACATATAATTCTTTTCCAGCTTTATTGATGTACAGTTGACATATAACACTGTAATTTTAAAGTGTGATGATTTGACACATGTATATATTGGGAAGGGATTACCACAATTAGATTAGTTAACACATCCATCACTTCATATAATGACAAATTTTATCATTTGTGATCAGAAATATCACATACGTGTATAATAAGAACATTTAAGATCTCTCTTAGCTATTTTCAAGTATATTATACAGTATTATTAATGATAGTCACAATGCTATTATATCCCCAGAAGTTACTCATTTTTCAGCTGGAAATTTGTACCCTTTGACCAACACCTCCACATTTGGCTTCATCCCTCAGCCCCTGGCAACCACCATCTCCTCTCTGTTTCTAGGAGTTGGCTTATTTTAGTTTCCAAATATAAGTGAGGTCATGCAGTATTTGTCTTTCTCTGCCTGACATTTCACTTAGCATAATGCCTTTACGGTCCATCCATGTTGTCAAAATGGCAGAATATATTTTCTTTTTATGGCTGAATAATGTTCCATTGCATTTATATACCACATTTTCTTTAATCATCCATCAAAGTATAAATCTAAACTTAGATTGCATACATTGTGTTATTTTTTCTTTTTGTTTTTTTGATTCATTAAGTATTCTCTACACCCAACGTAGGGCTCAAACTCATGACCTAGAGATCAAGAGTTGCCTGCTTTTCCAACTGAGCCAACCAAGCGCCTCATAAATAAAATTGGGTTCATGCTGTGCTTCTATAGTTTTATGCTTCATTTTCTATTTAAAATAATGTCTTCATGGGGTGCCTGGGTGGCTCAGTCGGTTAAGCATCTGACTTCAGCTCAGGTCATGATCTTGCGAGGTCTGTGGGTTCGAGCCCCACATCCAGCTCTGTGCTGACAGCTCGGAGCCTGGAGCCTGCTTCAGATTCTGTGTCTTCCTCTCTCTCTGCCCCTCCTCCACTGGCACTCTGTCTCTCTCTCTCAAAAATAAACATTAATAAATTTTTATAAAAAAAGAATAGTGTCTTCATGTTATTAAATCTGTGATACGATTTTGTTTTCTTAGCTGCATGAGATTCTATTTTAACTCATTCGTGTTTTTGTATAACCAGCTCTGCTGGGAATATCTTTGTTCCAAAATCACTGTCAAAAGAAAAATCACTGTCCATATTTCTTTTTCTTAGGAGAAACTCGTAGAAGTGGCATTCCTGGTCAGAGGCTAGGTACATCTTTAAGGCTTCTCGTCTTCTAGAGAGACAAGTGTATCTTCCAGTGTTGTGTCTGGGAGTGCCCCTAAACCCTTCGAGTTACATTAGAGAACTTTAAGCAACTTAGACTTGCCTAAAATGTGAGGCATGAGCTAAGCCATTTCCTTTCATGAAACACAGCCTGAGTTCTGGCATGGGGCCACCGGGGGGCAGGACAGGAGGCTGCCTGGGGTCTGCTTATAGGTGACCAATGGTCCCCATCTGCCCAGGACTGTGGAGCTCTCCAGGATGCCCAAACTGGGGTGATCCCAGGCAGACTGAAACCGTTGGTCACGCTAACTACCGGCTCCTGACATAACTCCCAGCAAGCTCCTCACCCTCTGCCCCTGTGAAGGTGACTTCCTGGGCTGGGGGCCAGAGATGGGAGACCCTGAGAGGCTGAGAAGGGGTCCTGCCCTCCTGGAGTTTGGGAGGCAGACAACAAGAGGAATAGCTGTCACCCCTACAGAAGCACTGAGGGGCCCAGGCTCACATCCTAATTCCATCCTCTCTGGCTGTGTGACCTGGGCAACGGGTAAAAAGCTTCCACTTCTTCTGTAAAATGGCATGAGGGGGCACCTGGGGGGCTCAGTAGGTCGAGTGTCTGACTTCAGGTCAGGTCATGAGCTCTTGGTTTGTGAGTTGGAGCCTGCCACCGTCAGCACAGAGCCCATTTCAGATTCTCTCTCTCTCTCTCTCTCTGCTCCTCCCCCGTTTGTGCTTTCTGTCCAAAATAAACAAACATTTGGAAAAAAAGATGGTGTGAGAAGTGACCTCCCCGGGGTTACTGTAGAGATGACAGTGTGAAATGAATACCCTAAGCATGCCTTACCTTCATCAACCTTCAGATCATGTCAGCCAGATCAGGTGAGTTTTCAGGGGAAAGGCAGGGGCCGTTACAGCCACAGAATTTCAAAGGAAAGAGGGTCTGGGGTTCTGGGAAGGCCTCCTTTAGGAGGTGAGAATGGAGTACATTTTACAAAGTAAAAATGCCCTGGCTCTACATCTGCGAAGTAAGGGGCAGAACTCAAGATCATTTTCCTCTTCAGACTGAAGTCCAGGGTGGGTCTTGCCATTCCCCTATCCAGGCACCATTTTTTTTTTTTTTAATTTGAGAGAGAGAGGGAGAGGGGTGGAAGGGAGGGAGGGAGAGAGAGAGAGAGAGAATCCCAAGCAGGGGCTCAATTCCATGACCCTGGGATCATGACCTGAGTGGAAATCAAGAGTGGGATGTTCAATCAATGAGCCACTACCACATTTGTTGTTTACTTCAATACTGAAATCTGTTTATTGTCTTTGTTATTTATTTGTTTGTTTGTTTTTAATTAAGCAGGCTCCATGCCCAACATGGGGCTCGAACTCATGACTCTGAGGTCAAGAGTTCTCTACCAACTGAGCCAGTCAGGCACCCCCTGTCTTTGTTATTCAAATATCAAATCTATGCAGTGTTTTTACTGTTTAAATATTAAACGTGTATCATGTTCATTGTCTGTCTGTCTCCACCCACTAGATTGTAACTAGAATGTAGACTCCACACAAGCAGGGATCTAGGAGAGTCTCTGGCACATAGTGGGTGCTCAATAAGTGTTAATAGATATAATAATTATAAAGTCCCCATGGATGGTGGGCTTACTCTGTGTGCCCATGTTGTGCACACGCTGGTTTCCCCTGATGAGATCCCCACTGTACAGATGAGAAACAGGATCAGAAGGTGAAGGGAATATTAGGAAACACAGAAATTAGATTTAGTGGTGGCTGCCCAGAGCTCATGCTCTGTACCTCTCACCCCACAGGAGGGTCATGACCCACAGTGAGTAGGATACAAAGGGGACTATGTAGTCCCTTCTCAGGAGCAAGAAAAAAGGGTGGCATTTCGAGCTTTGGGTGACCCAGTCCCTAAACTCCATTGTTCCTTTCCCCCCACCCCACTCCATGAAGGAGAATGAGCCATCCTGGGGAAACTCTCTCAGGGACTCAGAAGGTGGGCACCAGCCAGGACTGTCCTTTTGAAGAGGGATAGTGAGGCTCAGAAATGGGGAGAACTTTGCCCCGGGTACACAACCAGGAAGTGATGGGTCTAGGATTGAAACCCAGGTATGCTGACCTTGCAACATGTTGTGTCTCTGGTAAAGTACAATTCCTAAGTCCTTCCTCTTGAAAATCTTGATTCAGTGGGTCTTGAGTGGGTGCTGGAAACCTGTATTTGTAACAAGTTCCTCAGGGAAATCATATGATCAAAGAGTCCTGGGTAAAGGGCCAGTCTGCCATTCACCATCCACAGATCTTTTTCCCAAAGGCTAAGCACCAACTACTCAACTGTGCTTCTGTTCTCAAAAATGGTGAATGGTAGGGTCCCAGCCGTACCTTTCACTAGGTACTAAACTCAACCAGGTCACGGGGCTTCTCTGAGCACAAAAATTATGTGAAAATCCGAAGAAATAACTATCATGTAACTGCTTGGAAAACCCACAGAGTATTGTGCAAATGTTTGATGTTATTTTATTGACTCAGTCCTTGCTAGATAAAAATGTGTTTGTATTGCACAAGTATGTGTCACTTAAATACCAAGTAAGGTGTCCCATGATGCCACGCAGAGGTCAGCAACCGTTCTGAGCCCTGAGAGCTACCAGGGGGCATAAGCTCTGCTTGTAGGTATGCTTAGGACAAAGGCAAAGTTGGGGGACAGGAGTGAGGTCAGGGAGAGTCAGAAACCTAGTGCCTCCTTCCTTACACATTCCCTCCCATCCTATGCTTATTCTGGAGCCTACCTTGTTTAAACCCTAATCATGATTTGTGGGTCACCTTTTCCAGGTAGCTTTCCCTGATTGCAGCTAGTGCATTTTTGCTCTCCTACAGACACTCTTAGCACTTGGTATGTGCCAGTCTCAAGCACTGATGGTTTCTTCTTAGGGCTGGATCCTAGTTTTCCCCCTGGGCTGCATACTCTTTCACTCGTACCTTCTTGAGCCCTGCAAGCCCCGGTGTTTCAAACTTTAGGTCACTATCATGGGTCAGGATATCCATTTAGAGCTATTGTTTCCCAAAATTGCCTGAGAAGAATCACCTGGGTCTTGTGTTAAATGTACACAGGCCAACTGGCCTCTCCCCTGGAGATTCTCATTTTGCAGTAGGTCTGACTTGGGACTGGGGATCTATTTACCAACCTTCCAGGATGTAGAATCTAGCTTTTCGATCTGTAAAGTGCATACAAGTCACTTGATCTCAATAATACAGATCCTAGTTTACTAGGCCTGGGGCAGGCCAGGCAGAATAACTTCTGGGGCACCTGGGTGTCTCAGTGGGTTAAGCATCTGACTTCAGCTCAGGTCATGATCTCATGGTTCATGAGTTCAAGCCCTGCTTTGGGCTCTGTGCTGACAGCTCAAAGGCTGGAGCCTGCTTCAGATTTTGTGTCTCTCTCTCTGCATCTCCCCTGCTCATGCTCTCTCTCTCTCAAAAAAATAAACATTTTTTTTTAAAAAAAGGAAGGATAATTTGTAACAACCCCCAGATGATGCCAATGCTGCAGGTCCAGGATCATAGGCTGTTTGGCCCAAGTTCAGGTGATTCTTACTTTTAGGCCCCACTGGAGAAGTCAGGATTTGGTGCTGGTCTCAACATCAGCACACCTGGGGAGATTTTAAAACATACTAAGGTCCAAAAGCCAAACAAACATACTAAGGTCCAGATCCCGCTACGGGCCATTTTAAAGCAGAACCACTCAGGTTTTTTGGTTTGGTTTTTAAAGCTACTCAGATAATTCTGATATAATTACATAAGAATTATCAGAGGTTGAGACTCACTGACTTAATGGGTCCCCACCAGCATGAAAATAAATTAATGAATAAATGGAATAGAATAGACCATCTCATGGACTTGTGGGATAAAGCCTTTGACTCCATTTGTGCATGGTATATGCAGATCATGTGAGTTGCTAGATCGATGTAGGTTTGAAAATGAGTGAAGGAGAAATGAGCATGTCCAGGAGTTCACAGACAAGCTGTGGGGACAGACAGACTGAATGAACTCAAGGGCACCCAGGCTTCCCACCACTACCACCCGGGGGGCTAACAGCATAGATGGAGAACTCCACAGCCTCAGGCAGTGAAGTCATAGTCAGAGAAAGCCTCAAGAAGCCTCTGTGTAAGCTAAGTGGTGCAGGGTGAACAGGGCTGTCATGAAGCAGGCAGGGCCTTCAAAGCACAGAGGACAAAATGTATGCAGTTTGGAGGTATGTAAAAGAACACAGCAGGTTCAGGGAAGGGAACTAGCAGTGGCTGGCCATGTGTCTGAAGCCTGGGGGGTGTGAAGGGGAATGGCCGAGATAGGCCCAGACGATTGCAGGGGCCTGGGGAATGTGAGCTGAAGAGAAAGGAAGGTCACTGGCCCTTTGCTAGGGAATGACCACAGGTGACTTTTCTTGGCTCGTAGTAGCCAAGACTCCACTGGCAGATTGTGTAAAGCTGTTTTTGTGGCTATAAGGGTCCATGGAGACTGAGGGCCCTAGAAAACTTTCTAGAAAGCATTTGGCAGGGGTGGGGGAGTCGGAGGGTGCTTAAGCAATCGTCTATCAGCAACATTCCCATGTCCCTTTTCGCAAGACCCCAGACCCTCTTGGGCAAACAACCCTTTTTGCCAAGCACTGAATTGGAGGGCCAGAAACAAGGCAGACAGCCCTGCCCTGGTGAGCCGGCAGTGGGAAAGTGATTCACACTCATGAATTATTATAACATACAGCAGGGGCTTGGAACTGCCCCAAACTTTGTGCTACGGGAAAGCAACGGCAAGAGCCATCAGTTTTGCCAGGGTTGGTCAGAGAAGGCTCTTCTGAGGAGGCAAAGAGCCTTGAAGGGTTAACATGTTTAATTGGAGAAGAGTCAATGGTGAAAGGGGGGAAGAGGCTTAAGGAACCAAGGATTTGCGAGACACTGAGAGACTGCACAGGGCTGGAGTACAGAATGTCATCGGGTGTGAGGTGGACAGTAAGGCAGAGTGGCCAGAACACAGTCCTCACGCCAAGTTAAGAAGTTTGTACGGATTGGGGAGGCAAGAGAGAACCATTGGAGGTTTTTAACCTGATTATCGAAGGTGGGTTCTAATACCTTCTAGGATATTATCTGGCAGCTGATATGGAGGCTGGAGGTGTGGATAACAGTTTAAGAGGCTAAAGAATGAATGAAAAAATGGGTAGATGAGGACCGAGAAACGAAACGCTAACTCTATTTATTTACTTTTTTAATGTTTATTTTTGAGAGAGAGTGAGCGAGCGAGCATGAATCGGGGAGGGGCAGAGGGGGGGGAGAGACACAGAATCTGAAGCAGGCTCCAGGCTCCGAGAGGTCAGCACAGAGCCGTACGTGGGGCTCGAACTCACGGACCGTGAGACCATGACCTGAGCTGAAGTTGGACACCTGATCGACTGAGCCACCCAGGCACCCCCAAAACATTAACTTTGTGATGACTCCTGAGAAAACAAAGGGTTTTCAGTTCCAACCTTAATATGCCCCAAAAGAGCCAGTCAAGGGCCTAGGGGTTTCAGACCAGGAACTAAGACCTGGAGGGGTAGAGGCTTGCCCTGTGACCTGCAGCATGACAGAAACACACTGGCACAGTTCGAGACACGGGTGTTCCTGTTGGCCTGGGATTTCCTCTCTTTGGAGTCTGTTGTGCCCCAATTGTCTATTTAATTTCAATCTTTTCCTCCTCTTTAGGTTTTACCACAGGAAACTAACTCCATCCTAATCTGAAATGAATTATTTCTGCTTCTGAAAATGCTAGATGCCTGCCTGATTTATTTTTCAAATAATACATCTGAACAGAAATTCACACAAGACGGGGCAAACAGAATTTTGAGTCGAATGCCCTGCCCCAACTGTTGCCCGATTTATCATTTCAAACTAGTGTGGGGCCTTGTCATCATCCCGTGGAGCCCCAAATCTAACCCCGCGCACTAATTAGATGCCAAATGCCTGTGTCTGACAGTCAAGATTTGCCTATCTGACCCTGCCACCTGACCTTTACGGTCTTCTGCTACTGTGACTTTCTCCACTAGTCCAAATTCCAGTCATTCAACCCAGGCCCACCTCAAACACCTCCTACTGTCTGAAGCCATCCCTGGTTCTCTCTCCAGGGGAAAAGGCCCTCTGCTTCAGAATTTCCAGAGTCCTTTGTTTTTACACCCTTCATTAGATTCTAAGTTCCCCCAGGGGGCTTGGGCATGAACAATGGCACACAGCAGGTATCTCAGAAGAGTTTGCTGAAATTAGGTGGCACGGTCTCCTACATCCCAAGCAGCAGTTAAACAGCCAGCTCAAGCAGACCAGACAAAATTTTGGAGTTGATAGTTACAAAGTGCACTCTGGACAAGAGGGCAGGGAAAGCCACCCACCGAGAGCTAATCCCTGACTGATGCTTCCACCCAGTGGAAGTGGCCTCTTGGACTAACCCACATCCTTCCCACGTATTTCAGCAGCCTCCCGAAGCGCTTCTCCTCTCCTGGCTGACTTTTCACGTTTCCTCCAACCCCTCACACCTGTTGTGTTGCCTTCCAGTTTACAAGTCAGAGTCAGGTCATAATTCGTAGTGATTCTTACAAGAGCCAAAAGATGCACACAAGGCAGGCATTACTTTTCGGACAGGGATTTGGCGCTTAGGAACCAGTGACTTGTCCAGGGTCACTCCCAGAAGTGACAAGGCTATTACTCTACTTAAGCCTCCTATCTCCAGGTGCAGTAGAATCCGAGACCTGCAGTTGTCTGAGGGAACAGTTTAAGCGTGATCTGTTAAGCACACACAGGTGTTCCTCTGTGGCCTGAGGCATCGGTAGCTGACAAAAGGCCCCTGGGAGAGTGTCATGAAATCTAACCGAGGCTACAGAGGGGAGCCAGGCGGGGCACTTTCAGCGCTTGCCACCCACAACTGTCAATGGCCACCGGCCCTCCCCCAGACTGGACGCGGGAGAACGCGCTGGCTTCTCGTGGCACGGCAAGGCCACCGAGTGGCGCCAAGGCAACGGCGTTCTCGCTAGTAGAGACCCAGTGCCTTACGACAGGTGTGTTGGATGACCCTACACCTGCCCTGCCGGTGCCAAGAGTACTTGTGCGGCGTCACCTGACTCTCCGCGGCTTTAGGGAGAGGCCGCGCGGCTGCGACTGCCTCACGTGATCAGGCTCCGGCGGCGTCGAGCGCGTCAGGCCACGCCCCGCGCGCCGGGTCGGTCAAGGCCTGCGCCTGCGCGGCCGCTGGCTCGCCGGCTAGCCGTCCTGCGGGCTGGCGGCTACCGCGCGCGGAGCCGGACGCCCGCTGCAATGGGTGAGTGCAGGAGGCCGGCGAGTGGGCAGCACGGGCCTTCCCCCGGCCTGTGGGTTGAAAGAGCGGAAGCACGAAGGACGGTCTGAGGAGGTCGCCCTGCGCGGGCCCTCTGGCGCAGCTCCTGGGGCCCACTCCTCTCTGCGCGCCTAGTCGCTCCCGCGCGCCCTCCCGGGTGGGGCCCGAAGGCGCAGGAGCCGGAGGAGGCGCCGCGCGCGCAGAGTCGGTTCCGCGCCCACGCGGCTCCCGGCTCTCCCGCTGGCTCTCCGACTACGCAGGGCTTCGCGGGGCGGGGGGTGCCATCTGGCTGCCGGAGCGAGCCTTTCCGGCGAGGGAGACTGCGTTCTTTCGGACGCGCCTCTGCCGGGGAGGTGCCTGACGCCGCGCACAAACCGTAGGGCGGGGAGGGGCCCGCTGCGCCCGGGGAGAGCAGCGCTGGAGGCACTGGGACGCCGGAAGGGCCCCTGCCCCTCGGGGTTTGGGATTCCGGGCCTCCGGAGCCTGTTGACTGTCAGAGACGGAAGGGCCTTCGGTGATCCTGCCCAATTTCCACCCCTGCCCCTTACGCCAGATTGGGGATATGGACGCTCAGAGGGCGGTAAATTCAGCCACAGTTAGGCAGTGCTTATTCTGCGACACCATGTTGCATTGCGTTGTGGGAAACTCAATTGTACAAGGCTTGGGGGCGGGGGGGAAGCTGGCAGGCGGGCGATGTTCATTCTGAATCTCTGTAGTAATTATTTAGCACTGAGCTTAGGTAGGGGGAACACGTCGGTGCCTCAGCTGTATTTACCCTTTACACTTAACCCTTATTTTGCCCCGTCAGCTATACACAGCTGGTCTTAATTCCCACCCTTGGTTTCTCTTGTCAGCAGTGAAACAGAAGCCCTGAAGGTATATGCGTAGTGACCTTGCGGGTTCGAGCCTCCTCCGCCTTTGCTTGGAAAGGGATTCAGTAAAATCAAAAGGTGCCAGAACTGGTCAGGTCCCCTAGTGGTTCCAGAGCACAGGTTAGGCACTTTGGATCTGGAGTCACGCTTAGGATTTTTAATTTAAACGCACTAAGCTGTTACTGCTGACCGGAGGTATTTGGTTTCTCCTTTGATAAAGTAAGCTTAGAGAATTGGATTTTTAAATTAGGGACGTTGCTATGTGTATTCTAGCAAGATACTGTCATAACTAGGACTGGAACCCAGACCGATCTGCTTCTGAATGCTGACTCAGACCTGCTGACTTGTGGGAGTTCACATCCTTTGAGAATTACACTTGCCTTCCCCCCACTTTTTGCACAAAGACCTTTGTGCTGGGATCATATCTGGATCTTGTTTATCCGTGTGGGCTGTAAATTACAGTGAGTAGACTTTACACTGTTGGGTTGTGCAGCAAAAGTTTCACACTTGTAGTTGCTTGAAAGTCAGCTTGTTAACTGTGGTTCTTATTGATCAGATAGGTTGAGTGTTTTAGGTAGCAAATGGGATAAAATTTTGTTAAATAAGTTTTGCAGTAAATTGCACAGAATTATCCATGTTAAGGAATTGAAGTATAGAGGTTAGTTTAGTAAAGAAATTGAGCCATGTTTGCAATATAGATAAACATTGTAAAATTCTAAACTCCATTTTCACAGAATACTGTGCACCCCATCCTTCTGTTGCTAAATTAGGAACCTATTCATACCATTCTGGTGTGTAGGATGAAACTAGAGGGAAAGCTTTAGTTTTATTTATTTCTTTTCCCATGTGCATCTGGTTTCTTTGAAGACCTCAGTCTCAGGAGGTTAAAATTTAGAGGGAAAGTTTTAAATCTATAAAGTCTAGGAGGGTTTCATTACCTTCCTTTTTCTATATCCAGTCCTGTTAATTTGATACTCTAAATGTAGAGTGATGTTCTTAAAATATCTTAAAATAGTTAAATACAGTGGTCAGTAAACGACTAACTTCTGTGAGCCATAGTTTACGGTTTGTTTAATAACAGTCTCCATTATTACAAAGAGCTGTGACAAACTAGATGAAGTAACTTTAATTTGCAAAATTTTAGAACGTAAATCTTTCCAGGGGTCCCTGGGTGGCTTAGGAGGTTAAGCATCTGACTTCAGCTCAGGTCCTGATCTCACGGGCTTAGGGTTCGAGCCCCGTGTGGGCTCTGTGCTGACAGCTCAGAGCCTATTTCAGATTCTGTGTCTCCCTCCCTCTCTCTGCCCCTCCCCTGTGCAAACTGTTGCACACTCACACTCTCTCTCTCTCTCTCTCTCTCAAAATATTAAAAAAAGAAAAAATCATTCCAGTAAAAACTAAAAGTGAACATGGACAAAATTTGGTTAGTCAGGTGTACAAATAACTTGGTTTGTATTATCAAGGAACAATAGATTGTTAAACAGCCTGTAGGTGGTGACTGTAGAATTTCAAGTCGGTTATGTATTTATTTAAATGAAATTTTTTACATTCATAAGTTGTCACAGTGTATTATATAATACATACATTAATCTGAGTATTCTTAGTCCTGAGACTGAAGAAGAGCAAAGTTTTACATAGATATAAAGCATTTGTATGCCAAGTTTTTAAAATGTTGGTTGATCCTAGATTGGCGAGTGTAGTACTTACAAGTTTTTAAATTCACATCTGTTAGCTAAAACAGTAAGAAGTAATGATGGAGAAGACTAAGTGATTAATAATTATCAAACTCTGTACCCTGACAAACTTCTCAACCGTCTTTAGACTTTTTTTTTTTTTTAACTAAAAATGCCATTGGTGATAAATAAAAATGAACTAAAATGCCATTGGCTTCTTTAACTGGTTAAAAGCACAAAATGTATGAGGCAGAACGTGTGTTTTAAACAAATTAAAAAGCAGTGGGTTTTCTTTTTTCAGTTCTCCCCAAGTCGTATAAAATACCCACAAAAATAATGCATGATGGAAAGCTGTCCTATACAAGCACTTGTATCCTGAATTCAGGGAAACAGCTATTGAAACAGGAATTAGCATAATAAAATCAGCAACAGGTTAATGGTTTTAAAAATTGAGTCTTTGAGGCACCAGTCAGGCTCAGTGAGTGGAGCATAAGACCCTTGATCTCAGAGTTATGGGTTCGAGCCCCACATGGGATGTAGAGATTACTTAAAAAATAAAATAAAATCTTAAAAAAAAATTGAGTCTTCAAATGCTGCATGGCATGATGCTATACTATATAAAGACTGAAGTACTGCTACGTAGGAAGGAGGAAGTCTATGGCTTTTAGCAAAAATGCTTTAACAGAAAAGCAAATCATAACAATGTAGTCATCAAATCAAGGAGGCTGTAGCTAGATATCAGAGCTATGGCTTCTCATATCTGTGCTAGAAGATCCTGTTTCCCCAGAATGGACCAAAATTTCAGGACAAAACAGGGACTTTTAAAAAAACATTTCTTTACCCATTTTAAGTTCTCTGTTTCTTTCCCCTTTCCCCTGCATTTCAGCATGATCTAGCAGAAAGATGGCTGCCAATGGCTATTTTATTTTTCTTTCTGTGGCAAGATTGTCATGGAGCCTGGATATTTCAGGTTTGTATACATCTCTTCCCTTTGTCCTGCTGTGGTCAAAAAACTTAGTAATGGACTTCATATACTCAGCTTGCTTTGCCGCTGCCGCAGCAGCTGCTGCTGCTGCTTTGTTCTCCCACTAATCAAGGTCAGCTTCAGGGTGTATTTATCATCAAATCTTTTGTGACTGGAGGACAACTGCCAGATACTGAGATCTGTCCTTGTCTTTACTGTAGGCCACAAGAAAGATGCATAAATAGAGGATGTAAGATGGGCAAAGCTAAAACAGGCTTGGATTCTGTAGCTGGGTGTGAATAATCCCATCTAACTTGAGAAATCAGAATACAATAAGCCTAGATAAAACGAGAAAAGAGATAAAGAGGAAAAACATTTAAAAACTGAAAAATAGTAAAACTGGTAAATCTAACAGCTTGTTTTTTTTTTTTGCTGAGATGGGGGAATGTAAATTTGATAAACTGCCTGCCCTGCTCAAGACTAGAAGTATTTTTTGAAAACAGCAAGTACTATATAAGACTGTATAAATAAACCAGATTTTTTTTTTTAAAGGGAATCCGGTTACCAAAATGACTCCAGAAGAAAGAACCTAACAGACCAGTAACAATGGAAGAAATTGAGAAAGTTACCAAAAAGCTACCATCCCCCAAAACACCAGGCTCAGATGATGTTACAGGTGAATTGTTTTAACTTTCAAGGAATAGATAATTTTGATAAGATTTAACTTGTTCACCAGCATAAGGAAGGAAAAGTGACAGATTCTTTTTACAAAGCCAGTGGAACATTGATGCCTGAACTTGGCCTGAAGAAGGTACTAAAATTGAAAACTTGGTATGTTCTCATGATGTGAAATTTTAAAATATTAGCAAATGGTATCTAGTGATACATTTAGTGATACATCTAGTGATACATTAGCAAATGTATCTAGTGATACATTTAAAAAAACATTTCATCATTTCCAAAGAGGATTCATTCCCATATTACAAGGGCAAGTAATTAACAAGAAATATGCTAACATTAACCCATCAGAGAGGAACAGTAATAATAGTTCATCCATGTTGAGCACCTCTGGTGCTCTGGACTACTCTCCTGGATACTTTACGTGCAGTAACACAATTAATTGAGCCAACCTATAAAGTAGGTAACATCCCTATTTTATAAATGAGGAAATTAAGCCATAGAGACCTTGAGGAACTTGCTGAAGGTCACACAGTGGGTATGTGGTAGAGCCAGTATCTGACCCCAGGCTGTAAGCTGCAGCTCTTAAATGTTATACTGGTTCTGTCTCTTGTATTCATATGATAATCTCAGTAGCTCCCTGAAAGCGTTTGACCAAAGTTCCTGATTTAGTGGTGGTGGGAAGGGTTGAGGGTGGTTGAATTTCAGTAAAACAGGAATAAATATATTCCTTTCCCATGTTTGAAAATCCTCTAAGCCCTTACCAGTTGATCATTAGTACTAGAAAAGTGGAATCCAGTTTTAATGGGAAACATTTCCTAGTAAATAGTGAGGTAAAGGGGCTTAAGTTATAATTAAAGGTACAGTTCTTAGGATGAATGCAGGATGAAGTGTTGGGGTTTTTAATGTAATTTTTTTTTTAATTTTTTTTTCAACGTTTATTTATTTTTGGGACAGAGAGACAGAGCATGAACGGGGGAGGGGCAGAGAGAGAGGGAGACACAGAATCGGAAACAGGCTCCAGGCTCCGAGCCATCAGCCCAGAGCCTGACGCGGGGCTCGAACTCACGGACCGCGAGATCGTGACCTGGCTGAAGTCGGACGCTTAACCGACTGCGCCACCCAGGCGCCCCTTAATGTAATTTGATGAAATGTGGTAGTGTTGGAAAGGCATGCTTCACTCCATGTTTGCAGCACAATCCTAAAGCTGGGTAGGGAGAGATGACAAACAGAGAAGTTTACTTGAGTGGGTACAGATGTTATAGGGGCCAGTTAATCAAACATTTTTGTGTCATGATGATCTGTTTCCCTGTAAACTGCTAGGACTTAGATTACGAATACTCCGATGACAACTTCTTATCTCTCACACCAAAAAACCAGTGTCATATTTAACATTAATTCCTAGCAAAGTTCCCAGAAATGTCAAGAAAAATATAAAGAGGAGTGCCTGGGTAACTCAGCTGGTTTAGCATCCAACTCTTGATTTCGGTTCAGGTCATGATCTCACGGTTCGTGAGATAGACCTCCTTGTTGGGCTCTGCACTGGCAGCGCAACTGCTTGGGATTCCCTCCCTCCCCCTCAAATAAACATTAAAAAAAATATATGGGGCACCTGGGTGGCTCAGTAAGTTAAGTGTCCATCTTCGGCTCAGGTCATGATCTTGCGGTTAGCAAGTGTGAGCCCCATGTCAGACTCTGTGCTGACAGCTCAGAGCCTGGAGCCTGCTTCAGATTCTGTGTCTCCCTTTCTCTCTGCCCCTCCCCTGCTCATGCTTTATCTGTCAGTCTGTCTCTCAAAACTAAACATTAAATAATAAGGACATTCACTATTACCATAATTTTGTTCAGGAAGTATTTGTGAGTCTAATAAGATAGAAAAAAAGACATATAGAGGAAAAATAAAAATAATTTGTGGTATTTTATATGGTGGAAGCTGAATCAAATCCAGTCCAGAAAACTGAGAAGTTGCGAGAGGATTCAGTAAATTGGCTGGTTCTGACCTTAATCCACAAAAATTGGTAGCTTTTTTTGTAATGCAGACAAAAAGCAGTCTGAAAATTAATTGGAGGGAATCAGCACATTCATAATAGCAACCACAAAGATAAACTATCTAGACACAAATTTCAGTATCTATATGAAAAAAAAAAGTTTACCAGGAAAAGCGTGAAAGCCAGAAAGCCGAGAATTCTTAGAGTATGGGGAAGCCCTACCAGATGGTGACAGGTGTCCTGCCGCCATAGTGGGTCAGAGCAGGTTGGCGCGAGAGAAGTGCTTGTGCCGCTCCTGGGGCAGAGCGAGTGCGGAGGGACCGTGCACATGCCTGTGGGCATTTAGTTTATGCTCACCAGTCCCTTCCAGAGGCATCTCTTCTCTGCCTCAAGCCTTACTGTGTCGTTCGACAGATCACGGTATGGATGGATGATAAATAAAGCTATAGAGGAGAGCAGCTGTGGGTTACTTGTTCATAATTTCAGAGTAATGATGGCCTTCTGAGGACATTACAAAACCTAGAAGCCAAGATGATAGATTTAATGTCCAAATTGAGAACTTCAGCACCACAAAAATGATAAAACAGAGAAAGTATTTGCTGCAATTTGATAAATTTAACTAGGATGGACTTCTTTATATATAAAAGGATTTTACAAATCAGAAAAATTTTTTCTGTGTGCAGGAAAATGGGTACCGTGAAAATTTATAGTAAATCCAAATGGTCAAAAATAAAAAGTGCTGTATTTTAATCAGAAATTTTAAATGACAGGCACCTGGGTGGCTCAGTCGGTTAAGCGTCTCACTTCGGCTCAGGTCACGATCTCGCGGTTTGTGAGTTCAAGCCTCGCATCAAGCTTCCAGCTGTCAGCACAGGGCCTGCTTTGCATCCTCTGTTTCCCTCTCTGCCCCTCCCCTCCTCACACGCTCTCTTCTCTCTCTCTCCCAAAAATAAATAAAACATTAAAAAATTTTTAATGACAAAATGAAGGGTTTTTGTTTACCCATCAGATAGGCAGAAATTACAATTAATACCTGCTGCTGGAAATGGTATCAGAACTGGTACTGGCATACACGTAATTTAAGGTGTAAATCATAATTTTTCTGGGGCAATTTGGAGTAGCTATCAAGTAGTATTTGAGCCAGCAATCCCATTCTAAACATTTACCCTACAGACAACCTTGTGAGAGTTCACCCAAGCAAGGTGTATGTACAAGGCGGCCCAATGAATCAATCTTTAAAAAAAAAAAAAAAAAAGCAAACCTAAACAAAAAAACAGGGACTAAAATAGGAGATAGAATAAATGATATGTAATACATCCAATTGTTAGAATGCTATGCAATTATCCAAAATACTGGGGTATCTCTGCTGTTGTTAGAAAATTCCAGAATGCATTGTATCACTAGTGGCAGGCTGACTAGTAAAGAGGCTCTGGTGTGAGTTAGGCAAGCCTGAAGAGCCCTGAGCCAGGGCAGTGAGCCTGGAGCAGAAAGACATCTGTCTATTTAGTTTATTTACAACTTTATTTTCTCTTAAAAAAAAAAAAAAGAAAAAATTTTTTTTAAATGTTGAATTTCTAATGTGTACTTTTTTTCCTAAAAATTACGTGTTTCTTTTGTGAATTTCCATTTAAATGATTCATTTGTTTTATTGGATCTACAAGCAGCCCAACTCCAAGGAATGTGGCCTCTCTCTGTCGAACATACAGGTGACTTCATAGTTTAACTGTTTTCATACTTGCCAAAATTAGAAATAATTCCTCTCTCTGAACCAGGCCTTACTCTATTTACATTGCAGTGGAACAGATTTTACTGCCCCTTTAAACGGATAGACCATGTAGCTAAGCAGCATTCAGATGCATTTCCGCTCCTTCCAGTGCCCCTGCCTGAGGGGGATGGTGTGGCTCCCCTGTGGGTGGACAGTGAAGGATTGTGCCCCTGGCACTGTCATTTTCTGTCAGTGTAACCAGGGGATTTAGTGGCAAGAAAAGTTTCCTGACCCCTTTTAGGACCTTCCTTAATGGCAGAGTTTGGGCCTGCAGTGGTGTCACAGTTTTTCTCAGCTGAGGGCAAGTTTATCTTTTCTAATAGAAGCATGGAGCAAGCCAACCGGAACTCCAAAACAAAGAGACTTTGGGCCAAAGGTTCAGTGTTACATTTTCTTTTTAGTGTAGTCTATCTCGTGGGAAGACACAGAAGCTGGTGAAGGAAAATAGCTTGTTTTCCATTTGCTTCACATGAGAAAGGGAAAAATCGTACTCTGTAGTGTCAGAGGGTCTTGGAATCTTCCTGAGGGTCTCTGATAATACCGGTCCAAGCCTGCTTCTCTCCACTGCCACCCACCCATCTTCTACCCACACGGTGCTCTAGCAGAACATACTGGAATAATTCCTCCAGAATGTGATACTGCTGCTCCTTTGACACAGGACCTACACCTTAGCCTGTGCTGCCTTCTTTGGCTGAAGGTGCTTCACCCTATGTGCCCACATGTCCTGTGCTGCCCTGTCAGACTGCTAGTTAATGATGACCCCTTCCTCTGTGGGGCCTTTATGTACCTTGTGTCTATTTCTGCACTTGGCATTCATCACACTGCAGTCTAATTGTCTGCATGTCTTATCTGCCCTGAGGCCAGGGTTCTTGCTTATTTCTAGTCTCTGATACGTAGGGCAGTGCCTGAACGTGGAAGGAATTGAATAAGTTGGTTGAATTTAATTTTCATAGTATGCTAAGAGGCCAATTTAAAATCAGTAAAGAACTTCCCAACAAAAGTAAATTAAAGTCATCTTGACAGTGTTCGCCTAGAAGTCTGAATGAAACAAACACAAAAAACATTGTTATTAAAAATTTAGGGAGGTGGGGCGCCTGGGTGGCGCAGTCGGTTAAGCGTCCGACTTCAGCCAGGTCACGATCTCGCGGTCCGTGAGTTCGAGCCCCGCGTCGGGCTCTGGGCTGATGGCTCAGAGCCTGGAGCCTGTTTCCGATTCTGTGTCTCCCTCTCTCTCTGCCCCTCCCCCGTTCATGCTCTGTCTCTCTCTGTCCCAAAAATAAATGTTGAAAAAAAAAATTTTTTTTTTTTAAAATTTAGGGAGGAAACCAGTGGGAAGGCTGACATTTGTTGACTAGACCCTCAGTGCATTGTTCACTGTGTCCCCAGCATTGGGGTTAAGACTCTTTAGTTGACTTTCACTTGGATTGTGCTTGGTGGATGACATTGGCTTCAGTTGTTAAGTGTGGAAACTTTGCTTACTTTGCTTCAAAGTAATTTGCTTACTTTGAAACTTTGTCTCATTGGTCTGTCACTGTTGGCCTTTTGTTATTCTAATTAGAGCTTCATTATTGTCATCTCATCTTTTGAAAACAGTTGATTGACACAAATTTAACTTGAAAAAATATAGAAAAAGGGTCACCTGGGTGGCTCAGTTGGTTAGGTGTCTGACTTCAGCTCAGGTCATGATCTCACAGTTGATGGGTTCGAGCCCCGCATGGGGCTCTGTACTGACAGCTCAGAGCCTGGAGCCTGCCTCGGATTCTGTGTCTCCCTCTCTCTGCCCCGCCCCTGCTTGCTCTCTTTTTCTCAAGAATGAATAAACATAAAAAAAAAAAAAAAAAAAGACCTAGATGGTTTATCTAGCCAGTTTGTTTTTTTATTTATGTACCATTAAAATCCTTACATGTAGTGTTTTTATGTGTGTGATAAAAAACACATTATGAAATTTACTATCCTAAGCAATTTTAAGTGTACAGTTCAATAATGTCAAGTATATTTATACTGTTACAGAACAAATCTCCAGAACTTTATCGTCTAACAGAACGGAATCTATACCCATTAAGTAGTAACTCCGTGTTCCCCCTTCCCCAAGCCCCTGCTGACCAACGTTCTACTTTGTCTCTCTGAATTTGACTACTTTATATAAGTGGAATCACTTATATAAGTATATATATTTGTTCTTTTCTGACTTTTTTTTTTTTACTTAATATGTAGTAGCATGTGACAAGATTTCCTTCCTTTTTAATGCCGCATAGTATTCCATCGTATGTATGCACCACATCTTGTTTACCATTCATCAGTGGACATTGTGCTGTTTCTTCGTCTGTCTGTTGTGAATAGCCCTGCTGTGGGTGTGGATATGTGCATACCTCTTGAACTGGCTTTCAGTTCTTAGGGATACATACCTAGAAGTGGGACTGCTGACTCCTATGTTCTGTTTTTAATTTTTTGGAGAAATGCCATACTGGTTTAGTGGCTACAGCATATTGCATTCCCACCAGCAGTGCAGCTCTACCAACACTTACTTTCTGAGGTTTTTTGAAGAGTAGCCATCCTAATGGGTGAGATGATCTCATTGTGGTTTTGATTTGCATTTCTCTGATGATTTAGATGTCAAGCACCTTTTCATATGCCTGCTGGCATCTGAGTATGTTCTACGGTTTTGTAGGTATCTCTCACGCCTGGCTTGAAAGATGGGTGGAGTCTCCTCTATCTTTTTTTATATCTCCTTTGGAGAAATCGCTGGTTCAAGTCCTTTGCTTATTTTTTAATTGGGTTATTTAATGGTTTGTCGACTAGCCTCATAAATGTGGTCTCATACTGTTGAGGAATTAAAACCAATTGAAAAGTATTTTGCCTGTGGAGGTGCCTGGCTGACTCGGTTGGTGGAACATGCAACTTTTGATCTTGGGGTTATGAGTTTCAGCCCCATGTTGGGTACAGAGATCGCTTAAAAAAATAAAGTATTTAAAAAAAATTTTTTTTAGCCTGTTAATATAAAATATAAAATTGCCATCTAGTTCCCCAGTGAAGATTATTTCTGGGCCGTGGGTTTGTTCTGGATGATCCAACTATCTGGATCCTTTTGGGAAAATCAGACTTAAATGACTGGCAAGGGGTGGTCTTGCCACTTTAAGGAAGCAGGTGCGTTCTTGAGGGAGGGCCTTACCTTAGTTTTACTCAGTGGGCTAAGCCTTTATATTTAGGCTTCACATCTTCTTCCGCGGTCATATATAGCCACTTTTTGTCCAGGGCAGCCTCCCAAAGTCCTTGTTATCCTGTGGTATGATAGCAGGAGCATGAACTCTGGAATCAGACTTAGGATGCCAGCTTCACCAGTTACTTTCCGTACCTCGGACAAAGAAGAATATTGGTTATTTCATTGGTAAAACTTGGAAAATAATGTTTACTTGATGGAATTGTTTGGAGAATTAAATACGTGAAAATGCAGTGTATAGTACATACCTGCAGGCCTTCCGTGACCCTGTTCTTCCAGCCTCTACCTCCCAAAGTGCATGCTCAGTGTCCCTTATCTACAGCAAGGTATTTATGCTCTGGTGTATTTGTTTTCCTTGGCAGTCTCCTGTTAAATTGTGAGCTCCTTGCTTTGTTTGTTTGGTTATGGTTTTGTTTGTTTTTTTAAGTTAGGCTCCATGCCCACTGTGGGGCTTGAACTTCCCACCCTGAGATCAGGAGTCAGATGCTCTACTGACTGAGCCAGCCAGGCAACCCATGAGTTCCTTGCTTTTGAATCTCTAGCAATTTGTAGAGGGCCTAGTTCAGATTAGACACCAATAAGTAAGTGTTCGTGAACAGAATGAATGCGTGTTTTGATATTTTATTTCTCAATGGAGGACTTTGAATTTTTTTCAGAAGGATAATGGTATGTACCATTACGTAGTTTACGGCACATGTGAACTAGTCCAGGAGTTCTCAAACTTTTTGGTGTCTCAGGACCCCTTTATGCTTAAAAATTATTGTGGGCCCTATTTATGTGGATTATTTATGTGAGTGCTTATTTATGTGGATTAGTTATTTATGGTCTTAGAAACAAAAACAAAATTTTTAAATATTCACTTTAAAATATCAATGATAAACCCATTGCACGTAATATGGATAACATGTTTTCATGAAAAATAACTGTTTTCCAAAACAACTTTATGAGGAGAGAGTGTTTGACAGTATTGCAGGTCTGTGTAAAAGAGAGGGCATAAAAGGTGGGTGGAGTCTCATCTCTGCGTCTACTCTGTGTCTTTTGTGAGAAGTTCTAGTTGAAGTATAAGCAGAAAATCCGACTTCCCACAGATAAGTGGCTGGAAAAGGAAAGACCTTGTGGACCCCTGCAAGGGTGTCCGGGACCTCCAGGGGCCCTCGGCAAGTACTGTACCAACTACTCATCCAGTCTAAAAGGGAAATGTAATAGTGTTACAGAAGTTAAAGGGTCAAGGAAAAGTTGCACATGTTTAGCCCTATATATAATGGTTACCTATTGTCATTTTGTTATTTGTAGGTTAAAAATATCCTTCATGAAGAAGAAAGATCTTAAGCAACATGGTGGATTCAGAAGCTCATGAAAAGAGGCCGCCCATCCTGACATCTTCCAAACAAGACCTGTCACCTCACATTGCAAATGTAGGTGAAATGAAGCATTATCTGTGCGGCTGCTGTGCAGCTTTCAACAATGTAGCAATCACATTTCCCATTCAGAAGGTGCTCTTTCGGCAGCAGCTGTACGGAATCAAAACCCGGGACGCAGTGCTTCAGCTGAGGAGGGATGGCTTTCGAAACTTATACCGCGGAATCCTTCCCCCACTGTTGCAGAAGACCACCACGCTGGCGCTTATGTTCGGTCTGTATGAGGACTTATCCTGTCTTCTCCGGAAGCACATCAGTCCCCCTGAGTTTGCAACCCGTAGTGTGGCAGCGGTACTTGCAGGGACAACAGAAGCAATTTTTACTCCCTTGGAAAGAGTTCAGACATTGCTTCAAGACCACAGGCATCATGACAAATTTACAAACACTTACCAGGCTTTCAAGGCACTCAGATGCCATGGAATAAGAGAATATTATCGAGGCTTGGTACCTGTTCTTTTCCGTAATGGATTCAGCAATGTCCTTTTCTTTGGCCTTCGTGGCCCCATTAAGGAGCATCTGCCTACCGCAACTACCCACAGCGCTCATTTGGTCAATGATTTTATCTGTGGAGGTCTGTTGGGTGCCATGTTGGGAATCTTGTTTTTTCCAGTTAATGTTGTAAAAACTCGCATGCAGTCTCAGATTGGTGGAGAGTTTCAGTCTTCTCCCAAGGTGTTCCAAAAAATCTGGCTAGAACGAGACAGAAAGCTGACAAATCTTTTCAGAGGTGCTCACCTGAATTACCATCGGTCCCTCATCTCTTGGGGTATAATCAATGCGACTTATGAGTTCTTGTTAAAGATGATTTGAAAGAAACCAGTTAAGTGCCATTTATTAACTGCATAGACCTAAGAAGAATGTAGTTTGGCTTTGTTCCTAATTGACCAAATACAGGTTGTTGTCGTAAGTTCAGGGCACAATGAATTATGGGGCAGAGCTGTTTTCCTTCAGCACCAACAAATTCAGAATAAAAGGTTCTAATAGGAAAATTTAAGGGGTTTTTGGTTTTGTTTTGTAATCATTATCTAAGAACTTTAGGCTGATTGCCTGGTTAATAGCTATCTATCTGATGGCTTTTGACAAGGAAAGCTAACAGCCAAGATATGGTTCTTTTCTCCAAGTCTTTAAACCTTCTGTATTGAAACATCAGTGGCTATGACCAGCCAGAGAAAAGGCTCTTAGAGCCCTGTGAATTCTCAGGCTTTCTTCTCTGCTTTTAGGAGTTGCAAAGGGTAGTATTCGTTAAACATAAGCATATAACGTGGTAGGACAGGGAAGAGAAAAACAGCTTATTAGATGTAGGCTTTTCATGATAAATCGCTTGTGTTAGTTTTGAAACTAAGTACATGTTGGGATGGTCATCATCCAGGCTAGTCAGACCCAAGCAGCAGGTGAAAGCTCCCATTTTGCTTTCTGAGTTGGAAAGTGTTGTTTAGTCCTGAATGTGACCTTAAACCCTTGGAATGCCCTTATGTTAATTTCACTTATTTCATTGCCAAAAGATGGGGAGACTTACATTTCGTCACAGGTGTTTGATCCTGTGAAGAAATTTCACATGACTTGCATATGGATCAAACTCTGGTTAGTTTAGTTCTTTGATTAATTGTTGCCAACTTAGTGAAGAGCTGTGGGAGTTTGGGGAATATTTTCACTTTGAGTCCTAGTTTCTCATATTCAAGTATCCTGTTCTCTTGAACTCTCCTTAAAAAAAAAAAAAAAAAAAAGACAAATACTTGCATAATATTGAATTTTGGAAGTTTGTTAATGGGACTCTAGATTTTTCCCTCCTGGTTTCTAAGTGTTACAGAAGAGGAAAAAAAAAAAAAACCTCAGGATAGCTTTCACCCCAGAGTGTTAGTTGTCTTTTTTATTTTACTCTTGGAAATGGAGACTTCTATTAGGATTTTTACATTTTGGGAACCCAGTTTTACCATTTTATCAATAAGGCCATTTGAGGTGATAAAATCTAAATCAAGATATTTAGAAGGTTCATTTTAAATGCTAGAAGTTGGTAATAGCTGGATAGCATACTCATCCCCTGCATAACAGACAAAAACTTGTTGAAGGAATCAGATTTTAAAATCTTATGCCCTGATCAGTAAGGCAAAATGCCTCCTATTTACCAATTGAATAACTAATAAAACCTGAAACATCCTAGAAAAGTGGTTTATCAATCTTTTAAAAATCCCCATCTGTAACTATGTAGTTAAGATTGCTTGCCAGCATCTGACATGGCAGAGTAGTTAAGTTTCTTATTACCAGTTTTTCCTCATTCTGGGTAACTGCATATGAATATGTGCATACACTGACCAAAACAAAATCAGGGTCTCAGCTGGTAGTTTACTCAGTTTCTGGGCGGATAGTCCAAAAGAGATGTTTACCTCTAAATGCAATATGGCTGGTCACATGAGCATCCTTCCAACCTTAAAGGATTGGGAAGCATTATCAAGCATTTGCCAGGCAGTAATGAGGCCCAGTAGCTTTACAACAGCCCTGTTTGGAAATGTTGTCTTGGAAATGGCAGTTTACTTTGAAAACCAAGATGCAGATGTGAGGATTTCAGAAAACAAGGATTTGACACCGAATAAACGTGAGTAGCATCTTTGGCTTATTGAATGCAGTCTGGCTTTGAAGCGGGTTGAATTTGGGGGCATGAATGACAAAGGCACTGGTGCTGGAGCACTGATGGGTGTGTGTAGGTGCTCAGCATGTGGCAAGTGAGTCAGCCTGGGGCCATGCTCTGGGAATGGGCTTCCTTTTGTCTATACACTCCAGTAAGGTGATGGATAACCAAGTTCTGAAGCACTTTTGTGAAATAGAAGTGAAGTGAGAATTTGAAAGGGGATGCTTTGGTTTCTGCAGTCTCAAACTTGTGGCATTTAAAAACAATAAATATTTTTAATGGTTTTAACTCCTAATATATTGGGTTTCTTTGTCACTTTTTACAGCTTCTGAAGACCAAACTGCAAATACATTACCAGGGATGGTTTCGTGTTGTCCTATAGACCTTTTAAATTTGACAAAATTCAGCAGAACTTTTTTGTGGTAGCCAGCAGCTTTGTCTGAACTTTAAAAGAAGTCAAATTGTTATTAATAAGAGATTCTAACTATGCTTTTTTATCTTCAGTATGAACTAGTAATAATTTTGAAAAGGCAAACATGATTGAATAATTATCTGAAGAGCTTTAAAAGTGGCCTTTTTGTTACATAGGTGGCACAGATGCCTTATGAGCACAAGGCCCTTCTGGTCCTGCCTCCCATACTTCAGCTCTGATGCCACCAGGAATATGTTACGGATTCTGTATTTAACACACTTAGGAGTGGTATGAGCCCTTAGGACTGCATCACAGAGTAAACGCCACCTTTATATGGTGGCAGGTTTGTGTGTCTTTGTTTCATTTGTGGTTGGAGACAGTTGATGTTTTTGTCTCAATAATCAATATTCTTCTTACCTTATGGTTGGTTATGTAATTACCTGCTGTATATTGTAAACTGTGCAATAAAACAGAATTGTGTATATAGAATCATCTTTGGAGACCTGAACTTTCCTAGCTCGATGACAGGGGTAATACTCCTCTAGTGCTGTGCAAACATGTAAGGGAATCGTGGGTGGCACACAGGATGTGTGGAGCGGGTCAGCCGATCACACTGCTGGAAATGGCAGGTCAGTGCAGATGAAACTGTGTAGTGAGGGGTATACAGTCAAAATGAAGGCGAGACAGGCCATCACATGTGAAGAAAGGGTGAGCCCTCAGACTTGATTTCCTTTAAATTAAGATACTGTTTTCTCATGTGCATATAAATGCATATTAAAGACTTGAACAGGCATTCTCTTTAAACTTGAGGACTTTTCATTTTTAATACTGTCATTTTTGCTTAATAGTAAATATTTGCTTGCCTAAGTGACTCCCAAATTGTGGGGGACTCTCCACGTGTCCCTTTTTTTAAAGTTTCATGATGAAAAGTGGTTAAGCACACAAAGCTGTTTTTGTTTGATATTTTGAGTTTTGTGACTGAGTTTAAATGAAATCTGTTAAATGTGTTAGAGTTAACATTCTTCTTTTGGTAATTCTGTTTGGAATAAAGTTGTTTGTTTTTTTTAAGTCCATTCTATTTGGTCTTCTACTGTGGTTGGGTTAGGGTTATTGGCACAACTTTTCTGTGGTTCAGGCTTGTCACTGTTGCTAACCATTGAGCACTCTGCTTTGACTGTAGCACCTTCACCTGTTAACTTTGTAGGTCCTTCGTTATCCGTCTTTGGTCAAGAAGAGTTCCAGATAAGTTAATTTTCCAGATAGCTTAATCGCAAAATATTTTTTAAAATGGTTTTTCTCAAATAAACTTTTCCCTACTAAGTATAAGCTTAGTAAATGCATCTTATCAGTAATTTCTGTGGTATAATGTGCCTTCAGGTCACACCTACCCTCACGCTAAGTGGTCTGGACCTTTGTGCTGTTTTGAGTTTTTTATATCTATGTTTGACTTCCCAGCTACGCCTTTCTGTTAGGAGATTGTGAAATTATTTTAGCTACATTGTTTACACATTAAATTTTCAGGTGTTCCCTGTCTCTAGGGACAGTCGCGGCTGCCTGGTGAGGACCACTAGGAAGGGGAACAATTGCCATAATGTTTCTAAAACTCCAGTTTAGGGTTGGAATTCATTATATATATTCTGAACTTCCGAACTGGTAAAAGGGGTGTTGTGCATGGCATGTGATGCGATGCCGTTTCAGCCCAGCCGCTGGGGTGCTATTATAGACTACTGAGCGCATTTCTCTGTGTGACCTGGTGTGGGCAGGGTGCTTCGGATCTCTAAGAGGTGGGCACCCAACTTCATTTAGCATCTGAAATTTCCAATGGGGACATTTTTTCCAGTGAGCATATCTGCTTTTGAAGTAGAAACTGAAGATAAAATAAGATTTTTTCTAAATTCTGTCCCTTCAGTCCATTCTGCATATTGCTTTAAGACTAATTCTTTAGATGCACGGATCCAGGCCCCCCCCCCCCCCCCGCCTTCCTGTCATCACTGGCTAACATGGTCCTGCTCAGTCCCCGCCTTCTTCCACAGGAACTTGGGTGCTCTAGCAGCCTCCCCGGCCTCTGCCCAGCCCACGTTCCCCTGCCCTGAGCATAGCACCCTTCCCTGATGGCTCAGTAACTCCTGCTGAGGCCTTCAGGTCTCTGCTCCAGCGTCACTTCCCCAGGGAAGCCAGCTCCCACTTTCAGGACTAAGTCAGGTTTCCCTTCTCTGTGTTCTTGTGCCACCATGTTCCTGTTTTTCATAGCACTGAATTGTTTTAATTGGACTGTGCTGATTTGATGTTTCCTGCCCCTTTTGAATGGCAGCCACCTGAGGCGGGGGCTCTGCCATAGCTTCCTGTTTCAAGTGTCCTGCCCAGTGCCTGACACCTGGTGGAGCTCTGATTAACAGTAAAGAATCAGTCAAGAGAGTAAAAGGACATGTGGATATTCAGGATCATGGCGTTCTGAAATAGCCTTTTTTTTTTTTTTTTTTTTTTAAATTTTGAGACCGAGACAGAGCCAAGTGGGAGAGGGGCAGAGAGAGAGAGAGGGAGACACAGAATCTGAAACAGGCTCCAGGCTCTGAGCTGTCAGCACAGTGCCCAACACGGGGTTCGAACTCACAAACCGTGAGATCATGACCTGAGCCAAAGTCGGATGCTCAACTGACTGAACTACCCAGGTGCCCTAGCATTGTGGAATATCCTGTCTGACTTACCTTCCTTGATGGGTCATGGAGGTTGTGTAAGGACAAAACTTTTACACTGCTTGGGCTGCCATAGTGAAATACCACAGACTAAGTGGCTTAAACAACAGACATTTATCTCTCTTCAGTTCTCGAAACTAGGAAGTCCAAGCTCAAGGTTCCGGCAGATTTGGTTCCTGGTGAGAGGCCTCTTCTTGATGTGCAGACTTCTCACTGTGTCCTCATGTGGCAGAAGGAACCTCAATGAGCTCATCTAAACCTAATCACCTCCTGAGAGCCCCACCTCCAGGTACTGTTACATTGGGGGTTAGGCCTTCAACATACAATTTTGGGAGGGCGGGGGGCACAAACATTCAGTCTGTAACATGTATAAGCCTGAATGATGAGCCTAATGATTATTTCCTTAAAATAGTGTTGTTGACTGCTTGCTGCTTTGTTGCTGTTGAAGTGTCACGAAGGCAGTGACTTGTTTTCATTGAGAGCAAATCACAAAGCGTTTCTATAGTTTCATGGCCAACAGAAATAAAAGTTTTGGGGGCACCCAGGTGGCTCAGTCAGTTAAGCGTCCGACTTTGGCTCAGGTCATGATCTGGTGGTTCCTGGGTTTGAGCCCCGCATCAGGGTCTGTGCTGACAGCTCAGAGCCTGGAGCCTGCTTCTGATTCTGTGTCTCCCTCTCACTGCCCCTCCCTCACTCGCGATCTGTCTCTGTCTCTTAAACATTAAAAAAAAAAGTTTCAGTTCAGGTACTCTTTGGGAAACCAGTCATTATTAGCAGTTCCTTGTGGTTATGTAAGGCGGAGGACTTGTTCCTGATCTGAAGCACACACTAAAAAATGGGGAATACATTTAGTTACATGGAGATGCTACCTTTTTGTTTCATAGGACACTAGGGGAGAACTTCTTTCTCTTTCAAGGGTCATCATAGCTACAGTTGATAGGTGGCTCCTGGTATGTAGCTTCCTCCTTTCCCTTGGGCTAAAAGCAGCTTTGGAACTTTTCCTACTCTTCTAGAACAATTGAACAAGAAATTTCCAGGTTTTCTTGGGCTCCTCACTCCCCACTAAAAAATAGCCATAGAATTTTGGGGACAGATGGTAAGGATTAGTGCATATGTATGGGAACCAAATGCCTTTCATTTGTAGTGTCTGCATAAACTGTGGCGGTAAAGGGTAAAAAGAAGTTAGGAGGCGAGGGCCTGAGTTTGAAGGTGTCCTAGGTTTCATAGGCCTTGAGAAAGCATGGGTGAAGTCCAAGACCAGAGATTTGCTGGATGTGTGGAGCTCTTCAAAGCTTCTGCTACTTGTGGTCCAGGAACAGAAAAGCATGTTGTTTTTGTGATTGAGGGCAATACTACACATATTCGAGTTTGTGTCAACTCAAACTAGAGAAAAACAGAATCCTTATTAATGGCAGTTTGTGCCTTTTATAGTTTTTCCCTTGTTTATTTTGTTTAGCAAATTTGCCATGCATCCATCTGCTCAGTACTGGAGAGCTGCCCTTTGAAGGACAATCATTTTGAGTTAGAAGATTCTAGACTTGTGGGAAATACAGAGCATTGGCTGCCCGAGACCAATTCCGAAGTAAAAATGTAAACCTCCCTTGATTCCTTACTGACTCCCACGCTGGATTAGGTCTCCTTCTGTGGCATATGATGACTGTTTCACCCCTGGCTCTCTCTCCATGGTGTTTGTGCTGTATCCTTCATGTATCCTTCAAGACCATGTGAAAACTCACTGAGGGCAGGGACTCTGATCTTTTTATCCACGGACTAGAGGTTCTCATAATAAATATCTACTCAGTGAATGAATCCTCTGATCCCAGATGTTGTCTTTTTTTTTTTTTTAACTTTAACGTTTATTTATTTTTGAGACAGAAACAGAGCATGAACAGGGGAGGATCAGAGAGAGAGGGAGACACAGAATCTGAAACAGGCTCCAGGCTCTGAGCGGTCAGCACAGAGCCCGACGTGGGGCTCGAACTCACGGACCGTGAGATCATGACCTGAGCCGAAGTCGGCCGCTTAACCGACTGAGCCACCCAGGTGCCCCCAGATGTTGTCTTTATGACTGTTAATCTCCCTGTTTCGGAGACACTTTGAATTCCTTAGGAATGTCTTTTAAAATCATCAAGGAAGAATGCATATTGTATGATTCCATTTATGTGAATTTCTAGAAGAGGCAAAAAAATTTGTGCCGGAAAAAAGAAAACAGTGGTTGCATCTGGGAGGGAGGGAGGGGAAGTAGACTGGAAGGGGCATGAGGGAACTTTCTGGGTTGATGGTAGTAATCTATATCTTGATAGGGGTTTGGATTACACAGGTGTGTACATTTGCGTAAACTTCAGAAATATACCATTAATACTTGGGCACTTCATCATGTGGAAAATTTAAAACAAAAGAAAAAGATACTAAACGTTAATGACATGTATTGCTGAGGATTTTTAGGGTACAGATATCTGCACTTTATTCAAAATACCCCAAAAATTAAGATCAATTGATGGATGGGAGTATTAGACAAGCGATAGAACAATTAGGAAAATATTAAGGATAGAATTGTGGTAAACATGTTCACTGTAAAATTCAGCTTTGCTGTATGTTGAACATTTTCATAACAAAATGCTGAGACACATTAGGGGCTTTATCACAGAATGTGCCATCCACATTTATGGACTGTGTAGTTTCAGTGTGTGTTCTCAGACTTGCACAAAGCCGCAGGATGCAAAGCCCTCCTTGCTAGAGGGGAACTGTGGCAGTTCCCACTGATCAGAGAGTATGGTGGCCACCTCGTCCACTGTGCACAGATTGTGACAGGGCTAATCAACTTACTTTTTTCTTAGACTGCCCCAGAGGTGAGGGGTCTGCCCATCCCTTGAAGGGACAAGCGGAGGGATCATGATTTACCTGCCAATACACTGTAACTTTCCATAAATGCCAGAAAATCCTTTTAATTACACACATTTTTTTAAAATGTTTTTCATTTTTTTAAGAATCTTAATTTTTGAGAGAGAGAGAGAGAGAGCGCGCACACATAAGCAGGGGAGAGGCAGAGAGAGGAGGGGACGGAGGATCCAAGCGGGCTCTGTGCTGACAGCAGAGAGCCTGATGCAGGGCTTGAACTCACAAACTGTGAGATCATGATCTGAGCCAAAGTTGGATGCCTAATCAACTGAGCCATCCAGGCGCCCCATACATACACTTATTACGTGTGCACACACACAAGATGAGGTAATAACTGCTTAAACATAAATACAACATTTTCAGAACAGATCTGATACTTTGTATTTAACTTTTTAAAAAAATTTTTAATGTTTCTTCTTGAGAGAGAGAGATACAGAGCGTGAGTGAGAGGGAGGGTGGGAGAGAGAGAGGGAAGGAGACACAGAATCTGAGACAGGCTTCAGGCTCCGAGCTGTCAGCACAGAGCCCGACACGGGGCTCGAACTCAACCAACCGGGAGATCATGGCCTGAGCTGAAGTCGGACACTTAACCGACTGAACCACCCAGGCGCCCCATGTGTTTAACTTTTAAGAAGTAATCCTTTAACAATGAAATTTGGATCCTTCATTTTACCCCAAAATGAATCTTTTGTATAGTGAAGGGCTTTTTGCAAATTAATGTCAGTGTGGCAGTCTAGTGTACCTGTAATTTAAATGGCTTTCTTAGAGAAAGACAAATATCCTATGACTTCATTCATATGTGGAATTTAACATACAAAACAGATGAACATAAGGGAAGGGAAGCAAAAATATAAAAACAAGGAGGGAGACAAAACATAAGAGACTCTTAAAGACAGAGAACAGGGGCGCCTGGGTGGCGCAGTCGGTTAAGCGTCCGACTTCAGCCAGGTCACGATCTCGCAGTCTGTGAGTTCGAGCCCCGCGTCGGGCTCTGGGCTGATGGCTCAGAGCCTGGAGCCTGTTTCCGATTCTGTGTCTCCCTCTCTCTCTGCCCCTCCCCCGTTCATGCTCTGTCTCTCTCTGTCCCAAAAATAAATAAACGTTGAAAAAAAAAAAAAAAAAAAGAGAACAAACAGGATTGCTGCAAGGATTGTGGGTGGGGGATGGGCTAAATGGTAAGGGGCATTAAGGATTAGACACCTGTTGGAATGAGCACTGGGTGTTATACACACAGGATGAATTACTGGAATCTCCTGAAATCATTATTGCACTATATGCTAACTTGGGTGTAAATTAAAAGATAAATAAAATTTTAAAAAATGGCTTTCAACAGAGGTGATTTCAAAAAAAAAAAAAAGCTTAAAAAAATGTTTTGAGTTGTCTGTGCCCTGGTTAGAGTTTCAGTTGTTCCTTTTCTGGATTGACTGTTAGCAACAGTTGCAGCCATCTATAGCTCACACCAGAGAGTGTATTCCTGTGGCAGGGCTCCTCTTCTTGAGTTAGAAGATAAGCCACACAGCACCAAGTCTGTTCCTGAGAAGGTAAGACGATTATTTAACTTAGTGCCCAGTAACAAATATCGTGTTAAATTAGGGAAGTCGAAGCTCTCAGTGGTGGAGTGCCAACCTGACAGTGTCCTGAGAATGGCCTAGCTGATGGGACGAACTGGTGTTCATAATATATAACCAGCCTCCAAAGTTACGATATTCTCTTTAAAAAAGGCAGGCGGGGGGGCCGCGGGGGGCTGGGGGGCTCAGTCGGTTAAGCTGTTAAGCTTCTGACTTTAGTTCCGGTCATGATCTGGCCAGTCCGTGGGTTCGAGCCCTGTGTCAGGCTCTGTGCTGACAGCTGGGAGCCTGTAGTTGCTTTGGATTCTGTGTCTCCCTCTCTGCCTCTCCCCCACTCACACACTGTCTCTCAAAAATGAATAAATGTTAAAAAAAATGTATTATTAAAAAAGTTCTTTTAAATTGGCTTCCTTTATCTATATAGAGCTTCCCGAGATCTGTCATCCATGAAATATTAAACCCTAAGTACATTTTCTATATTTGTAGTTCTCAAGTTGTGGTGTCCAGATATACAGCATCAGCTGGGAATTGGTTAGAAATGCAAATGGCGACTCCAACCCTAGACCTATGAAATCAGAAACTCTGGGTGTGGACCCAGCAGTCTGTTTTCACAAGCCCTGCAGGTGACTCCATGCTTGCTGGAGATAGAGCACCACTTTTCATGTCCTCTGCCAGAGGGCTTTGGAGGAAGAATCAGTGGATGCCAATTTGTGTTTTATTTGATTTTTTAAGTAAGCTCTATGCCCAACGTGGGGCTTTAACTCATGACCTGGAGATCAAGAGTTGCATGCTCTACCCACCGATGAGCCACTCAGGTGCCCCAAAATGTGTTGTTTTAAATTTGTGTTAATTTGTGGTAATTTGTTACATCAGTAATAGGAAACTAATATGAATCATTAATTCATTAACATTAAAACATGCCAAATGTTTCCTTAAAAAAAAAAAAAAAAAAAAAAACTTTTAAAATAGCCCAAACCATGTCTGTCAGAGGAATCACTGAAATAGTGGTAATTAATGCTGTGTTTAGTTGCAAATCAGTTTACCTAAACAATTTCACAAAATAATCTGAATTGAAAGGGATTCACTTTTTTCTCCTCAATGACTTATTTTATTTTATTTTTTTAGTTTTTTTTTTAACGTTTTATTTATTTTTGAGACAGGGAGAGACAGAGCATGAATGGGGGAGGGTCAGAGAGAGAGGGAGACACAGAATCCGAAACAGGATCCAGGTTCTGAGCAGTCAGCACAGAGCCCGATGCGGGGCTCGAACTCACGGACAGTGAGATTGTGACCTGAAGCCAAGTCACACGCTTAACCGACTGAGCCACCCAGGTGCCCCTCAATGACTTATTTTAAAATGAGCGTTCCAAATGACTCGTTTTTCTAGTAAATTAAAATAGTGTGGTAAAATGACCCATCACACTATTAAACAGTGAAACAAAAGGTCATTCAAGGGAAAAACGACATGTTCTAAGTGTTATCTATATGAAAACAAAAAAATCTATCAACTATGCTTCTTCTTGATAACACTGTTTTCACGGAATAAAGAATTAATTTACAAGGCTTTATAAAACTTGATTCATGTTGAATAAACTTGTAAACGTCCAGCACATTAGTCAACAAATGTGAATCAGCTCCTAGTAAATGTGTTTTCAGTGTAAAATGCGAATTCTGTGTTTTAGAATGGTGGCCTTCACAAAATGAAAGGTGCGTATGCCAATGGAAGCATAAGATGATCCAGGAAGTGCAGGAGGTAATGTAGAACTTTGACTTTTAAAAGTCCTATCCTTTTAAAATACCCTTTTTCTCTTTGCATGTTTTATAATGTACATAATAGATCAGTACGATATTTTATATATAATATACACATGTATAATGTATACACATATATAAACTTATAATCAAAATTTGGAGTGTGTTTAACTTTTCAGGTAAGGGTTATATGATTGAAAAAGTGTAGAATACCCACTACAAGAATCATTAAGCCGCTGCCCCATCACAGCCTTATGCTTGATTCTGGTCTAAAAATAAACACCTAAGCAATTTAAACAAAATTTTCAAACGGCTGAATGCAAGTTTGCCATCCACTTTTTGAGGTTAACCACACACAAAGTGTGTCACATGTTTCAAAGCATTTATTTTGGAGAAGCACATTATGGGGTAGACTCACACCAGAACACTTAGTGCATATATTAATAAACGGTTTATTGAAACCTTAAAATTGCTTGTAGGTAAGTATGTATGTAGATAAAATCACCCACAAACCTATGGTCATCAGTGAAAACCTCAAAACAGTTCAACCGAAATGGTAAAAAGCCAATAGACTTTTAGAAAGCCTTCCTAATTCTGAAAGGAAGATTTGTTAAGATGTTTGTGGGAGGAAGGTAGTTTTAATTTTAGATTAAAAAAAAAATTTTTTTTTAACATTTTATTTATTTTTGAGACAGGGAGAGACGGCATTAACGGGAGGGGCAGAGAGAGAGGGAGACACAGAATCTGAAACAGGCTCCAGGCTCTGAGCTGTCAGCACAGAGACTGATGCGGGGCTCGAACTCATGGACCGTGAGATCATGACCTGAGCCGAAGTTGGCCGCTTAACCGACTGAGCCACACAGGCGCCCCAGTAGTTTTAGATTTTAGAAGTTATTGAACTCAATCATTCACTTTCTGGCTAGCTTTCAATGGATGGGAGTATCTTTAGTAGACAGTATGTAGAAGATACTATAAATCTTATAGTTCCCACCGTGTCACAATGATGGTATTGAAGCTGGACCAGCTATAGAATTTGGAAGCCCAGTGCAAAAATGGGCTGCTTGTTCAAAAAGAGTTTTAAGATGCTTTTGGCAGCATTTAAGATGACGCCAGCATGGGGCTTTTCTCAGTGCAGGGCTCTGTAGGCCTGCACTGGTTACACACCATGGCATGAAGCCAGCGCTGCAGCTGTGGGAGACCACCACCTTAGTTATCTTTGTCCCTTGAGACCCTAGTGCTGGACAAGGCGTGTAGTGTGGATTTGAATGTTTGTTGAATGAAAAATTTGAGTTTCGCGGTTTTCCAAATCAGTGAGAAATGCTTAGTTTTCCTGACCCCGTGTCAGGAAAAGTCTTACTCTGATGAATAAGGTCTGTTCATCATCATAATAAGCGATAGATTTCTCTATTTGCACATCACATTCTGGCTTCATGAGAATTTGAGGCCACATATGGCTAAGGTTCATTTGATTCATACAACAAATAAATTATGGAACAACTACTCTGTCAGATCCTGTATTGGGTACTGGGGATACAAGAAAAGTAAGACAGTCCCTGCCCTCAAGGAGCTTACAGTCTAGTGTAAGAACTTAACAGTACCTCAGTGAGAAACTTTCTGGTGTCTAGGTTGTTATCTGGAATATTTCCAACTTTCCTAAAAATATGAATCTAAAGTTAACAGCACATTTTGGAAATGAAAGACAAAGTGAAATTTAGAAGAAAATTCAAATATTCAACCATTAATGTAAAAACCATGAAATTAAAATGAGGAAGAAACTTAGGAAAGGTGAAAATTCTATTTTAAATACTATGAACAAGATTTAAATTTTAAAATTATTTTATTGTCTCTGGGTGACATTCTCATTTATAGTGACATTCATATACACATACATATACGAGGTGTGCATATGTGAGATGTGTTCCTTGGAGCCTTAGATAAATCCCATATTTCCATTATTAATTCATTTACAACTAAAGCAGCATACAAGGTAAATTTGAAACGTTCCTTTTGATAATTTCTGTTATTTGGGAGAAATCCTTGGGAATCATCCTAAAGATGTATAAATTTCAGTATGATCTTACTCTGCAATGAGACTAAAACTATCACAATGTGTGATAATTTAAACATGTATTTTTAATGGTTATTGACAAAGTTTAATGGCATCAAAAATACTCAAGTCTATGTGGATTTTATTTTCATTGTTCCCCCACCCCGGATTCTTTTTTTCCTTAAAAGCACGAAGGATCCCTGTGCAAATACAGAGCCTTTGTTGTTAATTGGCTATACTTTGGTACGTTGCTTAATCTATTATTCCTTAATCTAGCAGCATCCTTAGCTTATAGCATTTTACTTAGCGGCAACTGAGAAAATAACTAGCCTAGGCTTTAACTGGGAACTTCTGTAATCCAGAAGGTTATTGTGAATCTGTCAGAAAGCTGGTAAGCAACCAAAAGAGCTGTCTCAAAGACTGCACAACCAGGGCTTATGCAGCTCTTTAGACACCAAGCAAGCTTGGTCATCTCGTGTCCCAGCTCGTAACAGATGAACACAGCACATCAGATAGAGCCTGTGAGAGGCGGGCATATGGATACTGTGGTAGGAGACAGAACAAACTACTTAGCAGATAGAAAAAATTTTTAATGAAAACACCAGCAACCGGAGGCAAATGATTATATATACCTCGGGGCTGAGGGAATCACCTTATAATAATTGATACTAACTCATAATTTTATAGCCCTTTACATTTTATGAAGTATTTTACATACATCAGAGCTAATTGGATATCTGTAATAACACATGAATATAACTTTTACTTTTCATCATGAAAAAGTGAATTATGCTGAGCATGCTGTTTAAGAAGGCAGGAAGGTATACTAACATTATTTGAAAGACTTACATCAAAAATAATTATAGGTTTAAAATTTTGGCACTTAAGAGATATGCATTAGTTATCCAAAAATTCATATACTGTATATGCTTTCTTTTATGACCAACACAGGCTATTACTGAGTGAATTTTCGTAACTCTCCATGGCTGCTGGTCATTAAATGGGGATGATTGTCATCAGTGTTATCAGACTAACACTTACTCTCCTGCTAAACACAAGCTTTAACAGATACTTACGGATGCCAATACCATATAGTCTGACTAATGGCAGAAACATAGGCTTCTAAAAGGTTCTCAGGGTGTTTTTCCTATATTGCACTTTCTAGAAAACAAAACTTTAACCATGATATAATGTGATCTTGGTTCTAGACACAGGCGTGGGGAACCTTTTCCTTGCTTGTCTTCCTAAAATTTTTGGTATAGCCTCATCTCGGATGTAACAAGGAAAAAGAAAATACACATGTTCTTTGGGCTTCTGTGAAAAAAGATCACATGTTTTCAAAAGATTAAGATAGGGGTCTCGTCTGCTTTAGCCACTTCATTTTCATAATTAAAGATAAGAAACTACTAAATATTTGATGTTCCCAAACTTATTCAACAACACTGCCATTAACATACTGTTGTGTAGAAAACTTTTTCAAGATTTTTTTTTTAAGTGCAATCAACCCCCACCAAGGTGGGGCTCAAACTCATGACCCTAAGATCACAAATCGCATGCTCCACCAACTGAGCCAGTCAGGTGCCCCTGTAGAAAGCTTTTTAAAACAAGTATAATTTATACTGTTTACCAACAATTATAGCACATTACCAATTATAATACACTCACCAATTATCATGAATAAAAATGACTAGAGTGAAAAACACCAGATTGGATTTTATACTCTGAAGTGAAATGAGATCTTGAAATTGTAAGCCGCAGTTTCCTCCAAGAGTCTAGCATTCCTGATGCCCTGTAATTCCCAGATTAATATCCCCCTCATGACTTGTTGATCACAACTGTTCCTCAAAGAGGACAAAGATTGTTTTGTTGAGTTTGCTGGCTAATTTTTAGTTCTCATCCGTGGCTCTATTTTTATACAAGGCTGTTTACATTTTCCTTTACTTCACAGCTACTTAACGTGCTTGCAGTTTTCCAGTTAGGAATGGACTGTATGTATGTACGCCCTGCGTTTTATGGTATTAATTCTAATGGAAATTTCCAGTCTTGCAAATGTTCTCTTACATGGTGCAGAAGGTAAGCCAGCTCTGTAGTTTACCAGCCAGTTCAGGCTAGTTGCCCATCCTTTACAAACAAAAGGGCAAAATGGCAGAATAGTAAGCAGGCTTTGGATTAAAACAGACCCGGGTTTGAATCCTAGCATTGCCACCCGATGCCAGCTCTGTGACTTAAGGGAAATCACTTCACCTTTCAGACCCTCCATTTCCTCCCAAGTCAATTGGTGATCATGTCACCCACCTTGCAAGGTATTTTGGGGGGGTTGGTAGTAGAGTGTGGGCATTATTTGACACAACAGAAACTCTATAATGGTTGAAGAATCCTGGACTGAAATTCAGAGCTGGGTGACATGTGAGTCCATGACATGCAACTCTCTCCAAAAGAGATGCAATTTATGGAACTTTTTAAAAAATTAATGTAACTGTACTTAGTAGCTGATTCTTAATGTTAACATTGGGTGCTTTTGCCTCCAAAATTTTATTTTCCTTTAAATATGTAGGTGTGTTTTTTTGTTTGTTTTTTTTTTTTTTAAATTTTATGGCAAACCTATGTTTTCATTGTACTTTGCAGTACTTTTCTTGCTGGCTAAAAAATTCCAATTAGTTTAACATCCGTGGTGAAATGATGTAATTTTACAATCTGTCCTAGAGACAACATTGTTCCAAGTGAGATGTAAGCTCCGTCCACTTGTGTACATGGCTGTCTTGTGGGTCCTACAAAGAAATGTCAGTTTTATTCATGTATTTGGGTTGGTTTGGCATTTCTATAAGATTTAAGATACTTTTCTTCTTACGGCTGGAATTCTCAGCATCTACTTCCACACCTTTTTCAATCTATTGACCAGTTTAAGGGTAGTCACAGAAATACAACTTAAAGACAAAGTGTTCATAAATCATTGACTTAACAGCCAGCAGACTACAGTAGAAATTGCCCTGAGCAAGGAGTTAGGAGACTTGAATTCAAGTTCTGGCTCTGCCACTGATTTTATCAGATGACTTTAGGCAAGTCACTTAACTTTTCTCATTCATCCAATGAGATCAAATAATGAGACTGACTGCATTTTCTACCTCTAAAATTGGTTTCATCTACCTACAATTTTAATCAAAACACCTTTTGGGAGTCAAGCACCTGAGAGGTACAGAAATACTAATGTTTAAGGTAGTGCTTTGCAAACTCTGGCCCAGGGACCACCTAAAGATTACTTGAGGTGCCTGTTAAAAATATAGACTCCTGTCCTCTCCCTGGCTGAATCAGAACCTCCTACGATAAGGGCCAGGTTTCTATGTTCTGCACAAGCTCCTCAGTGATTGTAATGCACCCTGATGTTTGAGAACCACTGGCCTAAGAGAATGTGTTCTGAGAGGGAAAGAGCTAGCATGTGGCTTCAATTGATCCGGCCTCTGGCAGATCCCTTCTAAACAGAATACCACCCAAAGTGGAGACTAGAAGAAAGCTGCTTACTTCAGCAGAGCAGTCAGCCCTGTGACTGTCCCCTGCTTGATCCTTTTTACTTGCTGTGTTCCATAACCAAACACAGGAGGTCTTCGTGTCGGCTCTTTGCTTTGACATCCAAGTTACTGACTACTGTAGTTAGGACAAGGCTTGAGAGGACTGCAGCTCCCCGCTCCCCGACGCTAAGGGGGCTGAGCTTGTGCCACCGGGTTCAAGGAATAAAGAGTAAAACACAACCTCTTTACTCTCAATCCCCCCCACCCCGATACTATAACTTGTCACCCTGTGTGAGTCCAATTGTCTGGCAGAGAAAACAGAAACTATGAGCCACACTGTTCTCATCGCTCTGTGACCAGGTAGTGTACTAACCTAATGAATCCTCTTTTATGTAACAGAAATGACCAAAGCCCATTCCTTCTCTTTTCCTTTCTAAATGTTTTTGACAGGAACAAAGTACCAAGTAAGGACACATGCTAGAGATTTTTAAATTCGTACAAGTAAATTACAAAGAGAGGTGGTAATTATTTTTTCCAGAATTTCACAACAAAATTCCCCTACGGTGAAAAAATATGTATAATTTTAACAGGAAACTTAAAAGACAGTTTGTTGTAAGACTAACAGTTATGAGAATAATGCCATTATCTGTGCTCATTATAGAGAAACATAACAGCAACTTTAAAAGGCCAAAGTATACTCAGTGAAGATGGAATTTCTTTTTCAATGACCAGGATGCTGACATCAAACTTCTGGGTTTTATTCAACACTAGTGCCACGGGTTTCTCCTAACCCAGCCCAAACTCCTGCCAGACGTCCACGAAACTCACACCAAAATCCAAAAAAAACAAGGAAAGAAAGAGAAACCTGACAAGAGCTACCATGCAAAAGAAGCAGAACGGAAGTTCAGGCGGCACAGGTGAGCAGGAGCAGAGGAATGCGGCAAAAGATGCTGCTGCAGGGAGTCTACCTTGGCGAGGACCCTGCGATGCTGGACGACCAAGTACCCAGGTCACAGGTGTGTTCGTGGACCCATAAGAACTGGGATCTTGACCCAAACTTTCAAGATCTTCTAAAAAGAAAATACTTCACCCGAATTGAAGTAATTCATAAGTCAAACACCAGAAGAGTTCCTTATTTGATGTAAGTTGTGCCTAAAACTTTGGCTGATACAAAGAAACCCGTCCACTAAGGCACCCTGAGGCAATCTGACAATGTGTTGGAGAGAACTTTGTTGTCAGTACCACATCATTATGAGAGTACAGAGAACGGATCACCCGCAGGGGACTGGCTTCTTTGGGCAGACAGTCAATAAGTTCACTGCACTGTTTGTCAAATCCCAACAAGCGAATCCCGTAGCCGTGTGGGGAAGAAATCATCCGCCCATCAGGGCTGAAGCAAAGTTCTTTGATATAACCCCTGCCTACGTTGGCTTCTTCAATGTAATGAGTTAGTCGTAGAGAACAGCGAGGGGAGACAGGTCGCACGGGAGCTCCTTCTTGGAATTCATAGACACAAGTCCACTGGGGGAGAGAAGAGAGAGAAACCAAAGTTACAGAGCCCCAAATAATGCTAGATATTTCTTTTTGTAAAAAGCTCAAAAGACTGCCAAATTCACAAAATCTTTGCAAGAAATCATTCAGATGAGTGTACTGCTCTCCCAGTTAAAAAATGTGCAGGCCCCATTCCTTCTTATCGTCATAAGCGAAGTCATATGGCATGTTAAAGCCTGTTATTCCCTCAGGCTGCTGGGACTTCTGTGGTAATAATTCCCTTTTGTGAGAGTAACAACAATCTCTTGATATTTAAAAAATTACACAGTTTAGACACCTAAGCCCTAAAATATAAAATACATCTCGTCCTACACACTTCAAAGGTTCTCATCCTTTCATTCAGTTGTGACTTCCTCAAAAGACTCCTGCTTTCCAGAGAGTCATGAGGTCCTAGAAGGTCTTTTCCCTTAGTCATCGGTTTAGTCCTTTCCCAGTTTCCCCTGGTTTTTAAAAAGAGCAAATTATAATACTCAATTGACTTAGCAAAACCTTATATTTAGCTAGCTTGGCTACCTTAGTAGTCTCCTTCTAAGGTTGCCTATGTAAGAGGATCTGTGATGAGATGAAGGGGGCAAGGATTCAGAAGCTGGGCACAATCTGAGCTGATACTGCTTTAAAGTATTTCCCAGTCTGCCACAGACACTGGAGAGGAGGAGGGAGGGGTTCAAGGTACAAACACACCATGAGCACACACGGCCGTGACTGTTCGCTCAGGCAGCCCCACTGGAAGGTGGCGTGCTGCCGCTCCTACCTCCTGGTCGTCAGTGTTGCTTGAGCACCGAAGGAGTGTGGCCCAGCCTTTCGGGTGCAGCTGTAAGGATGTGATGCAGTTTCCACGGTCTCTCTCACCAGGAACTTCTGGGGTTAAGACTTCAAGACTATTTCGTGGTGAAACTCCTGATAAGAAAATTAGGATGTGAGATTTGTATTATTAAAGGACTGAGGCAGCCCATCAAAGCTTTGATTTCTGGCTGCCACCCCTGCCCCGGCCTTCATTCCTTTGTCAGTCCCTTGTGCTACCACATGTAAAAGAAAAGAAAACAAAACAAAACTATGGTGCCCCTCAGTGTATGGGGAAAAGGTACGAGTAGAACTAAAGAATCCAAGTTCCCGCAGCAGGAATCAGTGACCTAAGACTAAGGCCTTAAAGCTGACTAGAGGTCCTTTTGATTAGAATCTACATCTCAGAAAACTCTTTACGAATCAAAGTTATGTCGGGGCGCCTGGGTGGCTCAGTCGGTTGAGCATCCGACTTCGGCTCAGGCCATGATCTCACGGTTTCTGAGTTCAAGCCCTGCGTCGGGCCCTGTGCTGACAGCTCAGAGCCTGGAGCCTGCTTCGGATTCTGTGTCTCCCTCTCTCTGCCCTTCCCCCACTCACACTCTGTCTCTCTCAAAGGTGAATAAACGTTAAAAGAGATTAAAAAAAAAAAAAAAGGTCATATGAAAGGAATCTGGAAAAGTAAAAGGTAATTCTCATCCTCAGAGGAAGTGCTCTCTAGTCCAGAGAAGGAAATAATTGGAAGGTATGAAGGCTGCCTTTAATATAAATAAAAGGCTATTATGTGTGCAAGGAGCAGGACTTCCGGTCCCCAAGGACAATACTCTAAACGACAAACAGACCTATAATTTTGGAGGTGAGGAAGGATATTTCACATACAAGGGGCAGGGAGACCTCGCAGTCATACATATGCCCCGCACTCTGTTATGGCCCCTCACGTCCTTCTGCCCAGCGCCCAATAAAAGTGACTGGTGCAGTCAGTCATTACTAACAGGAGTTCTGTCCTCTCCCTCAGGTACGTGGAGAACCACTTTCATACACATTATAAAGAAAGCAGTTTAGAAATTTAATATCAAGAGAAATATTTCCACACTTCTCTACCTGTGGAAGGAGTTGCTTCGAGGATTATGAGCTCCCTCTGTCAGACCCTTTGTAAATTGTTTTTCAAATGCGTTATCTTCTTTAAAAGATTCCCTTTAGATTACTACAGCATTGATGGAAACCTGTGAAGCTCTAAATTACATTGTTACAACCAAACTATACCCAAATAATGATTTCACATGTGACTGAACTTTAATAACAATTTTAGAGAAAAACAGCTATTCAAGAATCAATTTTGAAAATCTAACAAATGCAGAAAAGAAACCCATCTAAATAGGTAAGTAGTGGTTTTTGAGCTGTGCTCTTTGGAGGTTTCTCCAGAGCTGGCAAAAGGAGGGAACCACGTGGGGAAGGGGTAGGGAAGACTGGTCAGGGACCTCCTTAATTTCACCAGAGTGTCTGCACTCTGTGCTACAATCTACAGCAGATTTCACGTCAAAAATAGAGTTAGTCTAGAGGTGCCTGGCTGGCTCGGCTGGTTACCATCTGACTCTTGATCTCAGGCTCCTGAGTTCAAGCCCAACGCTGGGTACAGAGATCACTTTAAAAAAAGAAAAGTTCTAATCCTGAAATGAGTTTGAGAGCCTCCGTTCCATATAGCTACTGTGTCTTGCCAAAGTATGGTGCTAACATATCCTGATGCCCTGAAGACGCAGGATTGCCAACATTCAGAGCACCCTTATGTATGAGCCCCACCTTCTTCTCTGCACTGTGTCTAGGCTCTCTGTACACCGTCTCTTCTCCAGTTGCCAACGTTATATCATGAAACTGCTGTGTGGTTTGGTTTTTGGGGTTACCACATCAACAAACAACCATGTTAACTATTCTTAAGTTTCTTTTTCTCATGGATGGTTCAATCAATAAAGATTTTTCTCAATGATTATTAAGAGCCTTAGCTTGTTTTCCATAGCCACAGTAGAAGAACAGGTAGAACTGATACAGTAAGTTTCAAATCAAAGGAAAAATATTTCACATCTGGGCATAAATCTCTAAATTTAACAGGAATTTTTAACCTTAAACATCACAGTCTTGAATATGTGGAGAAAAGTAGATAGGCTCTAGGTTTAGGAAGGGCTCTCAAACCATTCTACAAATAAGTAGTCATGCAAAATAATCAAGTATGCAATTATCAAGCATTACCAGGGAGGCTGCCCAGGGAAAACACAAAATAGAGGTCTAATGGATAGTCCCTCCCCTAAAGGTCTAGAAAGAAGCCATGCTCTTCTCCAAAAGGTGACCCAAAATTACAAAAACAAAACCCCCACCTCACATTTGGCCATCGGTCCACAAGGAGGAGGACAAACAAAAAGTGCTGTAACAGCTTAGATGTGAACTGGGATGGAGAGGTAGGTGAAGTCTGCATAGGTAGTAGAAAGCACTTCCCATAGGGGGTGGAAAGAATAGGCTATATAGCTAGTTCTGTCAGAGCGGTGGGAGAAAACTGGCAAAAGCAGAGTGGGGACAGATTGTATCCCACAATCCCTCTAAGGCTATCAGGTGCTGCTCAGATAAAGAAATGGCAGAGCAAAAAGCCTACTGGGCTGGAACCAAGCAATTTTCACAAGCACCTGACAAGTCACTACTTCATATTTATACAGGACCATAACATGCATAATCTCATTTAACTGCCATAAAAACTTTGATTGCAATCTACATGTCCTACCTACTTTTTCTCCAATTTAGACCAAACTAAGTCCAGTAAATAAAACCAAAGCTCAAATTCCAACAAAGATTTAAGCCCAAGGTACTCAACCCTAGAGACTCTGGTTAGACTTTTGAAAATGACTGAGGGACAGAGAATAACCTCTTCTTTATTGGCTTTTGTTTGTATGGATTAAAACTAAACTAAAGAAAGCTATTTGGTAGAATCTGTTGTAAATTATAAAACCCAACTGTTAACCTACCTTCTCTTTGTGAGGCTCGTGACATGTGTTTCTCAGAAGATGAATTAGAATCACTATGATGACAAGGTGAACCAGAAACTCTAGGACCAGATGAACCTGAAGTGGTCAGATCTTGAAAATACAAAAAGCTGACAATAAACTTAGCAAAACTTAATGTCTCTTAACTTTTTAATCATTTAGTTGAAGCATACTGTTAAAGTCCATCTGAAACCTGGCAAGTACATGCCCACTTACAGCTGGCCTATAAGACTGAGGTAGGGAGGGCAGCTCTTTGAAGTGTTCTAAGGCCTGGCCCCTTTCTAAAATCTCTTCTACCGGGGCAGCTGGGGGGCTCAAGTCAGTCGAGCATCCAACTCTTGATTTCAGCTCAGGTCGTATTTCACGAACTGTGAGCATGGAACCTGCTTGGGATTCTCTCCCTTGTTCTGACCCTCCCCTGCTCATGCACGCTTTCTCTCTCAAAATAAATAAACATTAAAAAATAAAATCTCAGGGGCACCTGGGTGGCTCAGTTGGTTAAGTGTCCGACTTTGGCTCAGGTCATGATCTCACGGCTTGAGTTCGATCCCTGCATCAGGTTCTGTGCTGACAGCTTGGAGCCTGGAGCCTGCTTCGGATCCTCTGTCCCTCTCTCTCTGCCCCTACCCTGCTCGCTCGCTCTCAAAAATAAAAACATTAGAAAATAATAAAAAATAAAATCTCTTCTACCAATGACTTGAGTGGAATAAAAATGACACACCAAACAAACAGAGGAGCATCTTTGGGTTGCCCATCATTTCTGTAGTAAAATAGAACAAGAAAATTCAATAAACACGAGAATGGAGGAGTTCAACCTGTTTATTTAATCTTAGAATAGAGTCCAAACACCAAGTCCATTACTGAGAACATTAAATGATCCTTCTTAAGCATGCCAAAAAATTCGAAAATCATTCTGGAAATTATGTGAATACTATCTTTGAAATGCAATACAAACTCTATACTGAAATCTGTAGAAAAATCATCAGATGGTTGGGTTTGATGTATTCCTCCAAATAGCAATCTATTTCATCACACTCTTCTAGTGGCCCCACACTTTCATGAAGACTTCTTAATCTAATTCCCTTTGAGGTTATTATCAGAATTAACCTTAGAAGACAAAACATTCTTGGTTTTTGAATTAAAAAAAATACCAACTAGACCTTCTAAAATCACTACTTCTCACTAAGCTGATTACTAATGTTTAACCTAAAAATAAATTTCTGAATGTAAAAGGACTCTACTCACATATTTAGGAAATGCCTTGCTTTGCAAATACGTTGGTAAAACTTAAATTTCTACTTTTAGCAGTAAATTGGGCAAATGCAGTATAATGAGGCCTGCATTATCCCAAAGGAATCTTCAAAAGTGGCCCTATATAGACAAGAGAAAGAGTCCAACCATCTGAAGCCAATTTTAAATAGCAATTTATAAATAAACATTATGTGTTCCAAATGCTTACGTCTGGGTAAACACAAAATTATGTTCCTGGAACAGCCCTCTTCTTCCCAAAGGTGATGAAATATAGTGTCTATCATATAAAATGTAGATGAATTATGGTGCATAAGTTTTTCTGAGCCCCAATTTCACTGAAGTCTAATGGAACCAGCAACAGAAAAAATAGGGCTTTAGCAAGAGGGTATTTAGGGGCTGTGAAATAGGATGGCACCAGCTACCTGGGTATGGACATCTTATAGTCTAGGATATAATAGAGACTTAAAATTCTATATTGAATATATCTTTTTCTTAAGGTTTATTTATTTTTGAGAAAGACAGAGTGCAAGCATGGGAGAAGTAGAGAGAGAAGGAGACTCAGGATCCAAAGCAAGCTCCAGGCTCTGAGCTGTCTGCACAGAGCCTGATACAGGGCTGGAACCCATGAACCGCGAGACCATGACCTGAGCCAAAGTCAGATGCTTACCCAACTGAGCCACCCAGGTGCCCCATATATTGAATATATCTTAAAAGCTCTGCTGGGTTCCAGAAGGACTTAAAAAGATTGATACTACCTTGGGCTACCACTAATTTTTGAGGTAGTGATGATTTAGAAATTGATGAAAGATTTCTGGATAGCATAGCTAAAAGGAAGTATTTTTAGAGTTAGCAGTTCTTTGCCCTAGATCATTTGTGATACAGAAGCATTGATTTATGCTATGTCAGAGATTTATATAGGTCATACTTCCTTGGGAAAAAAGCTCTCACTGGGCTTTCCAAAAAATATCTTCTAATTTTCTTCCCTTTCTCCTGCTATCATTCTCAGAATGGAAACATAGGCCATCCCTTTGTGTGAGATTCTTTGGAAAACTTTCTTTGATCAAAAAAGAAAAGCTTACCTGAACTTGATGTAGTTCTTCTTGCTCTCAAAATAGGATAGCTGCCTACTTCTAAAGACTTGGTTAAGTCAAGATCATGCAAAATCAAGAGATATCCAGAGGACGTTGAGATCAACATTTTCGAACAATCTGGTGTTAATCTCATTCTCATGAGAAAACGTGTGTGAAAGAATTTCTTATGTGGACACCCATCTTCTGTACACCTACAGAAGAAATCAAACCAACAAAACCTAGAATTATCATAAATATAAGGATTTGGTTGATAGTCATAATTCTGAACGTCAAACTAGAATTTACAGTCAATTTGTACTTAGCTTTATGGACATTAACAATTAACAAATTTGGTTGTTTTGCTCATCATTCCTTCTTTCATCTCCAACTTTCCATTTTATTCTTTCTTTCTGAAGTGTGTGTGTGTGTATATACATATATTTTTTTTTAATTTTAATTTTTTCTGAGAGAGTGAGTGAGCAGAGAAGGGGAGAGGGGGAGGGGGAGAGAATCTTAAGCAGGTTCCACACCCAGCATGGAGCCTGATGTGGGAGTCGAGCTCACGACTGTGAGATCATGACCTGAGCTGAAATCAAGAGTTGGACACTTAACTGAGCCACCCAGGCAACCCCTGAAGTATATATTTTTAGGTAAGACTTTGTTGAGGTAAACTCTCACTTTATGTTGTTCTGAAAATCTGTATTTCCCTCTTTTTGGAGGGTGGGAAGGAGTGAAAGAGACAGGCAGAGGGAGAGAGAGAATCTCAAGCAGGTTCCATGCTCAGTACAGAGTCTGACCCAGGGCTTGATCCCACAACCCTGGGATTGTGACCTGAGCCAAAATCAAGAGCTGGACACTCAACCGAACTGAACCACCCAGGCACCCCTACTCTTCTTTTATGATTAAAGATTTAGCTGAGTACACAACTTCAGTTATGTACTCAGTTATGTACTTCAATTCTTTCTGACTACTGGGGATAATATTCCACTGAATTCCGGCTTCCTAACCCTAACCCTGTTGTTATTTGTAGGTGCTATTAGTCAATTGTTTATTTGGATCGTATTTCCCCCTTTGGGCTTACCTTCTCTTTGTCTTTGGAGTACTGCAGCTTCACTCTGATATGTCTAAATTTGGATTTCTACTGTATTGGGATTCATTTGACCTTCTAAATTGTAAGATTAATATCCATTTATTCTGGGAAATTATCTGTTATTATTCCAGTATTGCCTCTTACCTATTTTCTCTATTCTTTTGGGGCTCCAAATAGATGTTTGAAACATTCACATTTGACTCTCCTGGTCTCATAACTGCTCTTTCATGTATTCTATCTCATTTCTGTTGCATTCTGGATTTTTCAGTATCTATCTTCCAATCTGTTTTTTAAAGTTGTGTCTAATCTGTGACCTGACCCATCCTGGTTTTTAAAAAGTTTTTCAATTACCGGGGCGCCTGGGTGGGTTAGTCAGTTGTCTGACTTCAGCTCAGGTCATGATCTCACGGTTCTTGAGTTGAAGCCCCCCTTGGGCTCTCTGCTGTTGGCGCAGGGCCCGCTTTGGATCCTGTCTCCCTTTCTCTCTCTCTGCCCCTCCCCTGCTTGAGCACTTGGCTCTTTCTCTCAAAAATAAGCAAACATTAAAAATTTTTTTCTTAATTACTAAAAACTATATGCTTAAATTTTTTTTAAATGTTTGTTGTAATGATTAGGAACACTACTGATTTTTACATTTTGATCTTAACTCTTGAAATCTTGGTTGGTTAACTCTTACTAATTCTGATAATTTGTCAGAATTTCTAAGGTTTTCTATATAGACCAGGGGTCAGAAAACTGGTCTATGGGCCAAGTCTGGATTATTGCTTGTTCTTGTATAGAAAGTTTGTTGGAACACAGCAATATTCATTTATGTATTGTCTATGGCTGCTCAGAAACCACATAGCACACAAAGCCTAAAATATTTATTGCACAATCCTTTACAGAAAGCTTACCAACCCTTCATACAGACAAATATCATCTGTGAATGCTGTTTTTTCAATTGTTCCTTTCCAATCCTTATATATTTATTACACTGCACCAAGTAGGACTCTGCCTACAACCACCCCAAAACAATGGTAAACAATAGCAGTAACAGCAGGCATGTTCTTCTTTAAAGCAAGCTCTACATTCAATGTCAGGCTTGAACTCTTGACCCCAAGATCAAGAGTTGCATGCTATACCGACTAGGCCAGCCAGGTTCCCCTACAGAGAAAACCTCTACAAGTTTCACCATTTAAAAATGTCAGGTAGGTTTTAGTGTATACTTTTGAAGAGTTTCCTACTATTTCTAGTTAAGTTTTTAACAGCTTTATTAAGATATAATTTACATGTCATAAAATTCACTCATTTTAAGCTTACAATTAAGTGATTTTTTTTTTTTTTAATTTTTTTTTTTTCAACGTTTATTTATTTTTGGGACAGAGAGAGACAGAGCATGAACAGGGGAGGGGCAGAGAGAGAGGGAGACACAGAATCGGAAACAGGCTCCAGGCTCTGAGCCATCAGCCCAGAGCCCGACGCGGGGCTCGAACTCACGGACCGCGAGATCGTGACCTGGCTGAAGTCGGACGCTCAACCGACTGCGCCACCCAGGCGCCCCCAATTAAGTGATTTTTTAGTGGAGTTGTGCAATCATCAAAACAATCCAATTTTAGAACATTTTCTTCATTCTAAAAACCCTACCCTGTCCATTAGCAGTCACTTCCTATTCCTACTCCAAGTTGCAGGGAACCACTAGCCTACTTCTGTCTCTGTAGATCTGCTAATTGTGGACATTTAATAGTAATAGAATGATATAATAAGTGGTCTTTTGGTTTGGCATTTTTTACTTAGCATAATTTTTTTGAGGTTCATCCATGATGTAGCACATCAGTACTCTGTTCCTTTTCATTACCAAATAGTATTCTACTATATAGATATACTACATTTTGTTTACTCACTTACCAGTTGATAGATATTTGTATTTGTTCCATATGGGGGATATTATGAATAATACTGTTATAAGCATTCATGGACAAATCTTTGTGCGGTGATATGTGTTCGTTTCCCTTGGGTACATACTTAGGAGTGCAATGGCTGGTCAGATGATAACTCTATGTTTAACATTTTAAGAAACTACCAAACTGCTTTATAAAGTGGTTGAACCATTTTACATCCCTACCAGCAATCTACGAGGATCCAGTTTCTCCACGTTCTTACCAATACTTGTTATTGTCTTTTTCAATTAAAGCCATCTTAGTGGATGTGAAATGATTTCTCATTTTGGTTGACTTGCATTTTCCTTACGACTAATGATGCTGAACATCTTTTCACATACTTATTAATTATCTGTATATCTTCCTTGGTGAAATGTCTACGTAGATATTTTGCCGATTTTTAAATTGGGTTATTGTGTACATAGAAGTTACAAGAGTTTTTTATATATTCTGGGCACACATCCTTTATCAGATATATATTCTCTCCCATACTATAGTCTTTCTTTTCACTTTCTTTTTTTTTTTTTATTTTTTTTATTTTTTTTTAAATTTTTTTTTTTTTCAACGTTTTATTTATTTTGGGGACAGAGAGAGACAGAGCATGAACGCGGGAGGGGCAGAGAGAGGGAGACACAGAATCCGAAACAGGCTCCAGGCTCTGAGCCATCAGCCCAGAGCCCGACGCGGGGCTCGAACTCACGGACCGCGAGATCGTGACCTGGCTGAAGTCGGACGCTTAACCGACTGCGCCACCCAGGCGCCCCTCTTTTCACTTTCTTAATGGTGTCATTTGATACACAAAAGTTTTTAATTTTAATGAAGTCCATTTTATCAATTTGTTAAATCACTCATACTTTGGTTTGCAAGAAGATTTGCTCCCAAGTTTTCTCCTCTGAGATACATGATTGTAGCTCTTATATTCAGGTTGAAATCCATTTTGAATTGCTTTTTTTTTAATGTAAGATAAGGGTCTAAATTCATCTCTTTGCATCTGGATATCCAGTTGCACAGACATCATTTTTTGAAAAGTCTATCCTTTCCTGAACCACTGAATTACCTTGATACCTTTGTTGAAAATCAGGTCATCATAAATGCAATGGTTTATTTCTGGATTCTCAATTCTGTTCCTCATTTATATGCCTGTCCCATGCCAGTAAACACCTTGTCTTGATTACTATGGCTTTGTAGTAAGTTCTGAAATTGAGAAATGTGAGAGTCTTCCAATTTTGTTCTTTTCAAGGTTGTTTTGGCTATTCTGGGTCATTTGTATTTCCATATAAATTTTAGAATCTGTTTGACAATCTGTCCAAAAAAGGCAGCTGGAATCTTGATAGGGATTGCATTGAATATGATATATTACATTAATTGATTTTTGGATATTAAACCAACCCTGTTTTCCTGGGATAAATTCTACTCAGTTGTGACATATAATCCTTTATACATGATACTATGTTTGATTTGCTAATATTTTGTTGAGGATTTTTCTATTTTCTTCTTTTTGTTTTTGAGGAATATTGGTCTGTAGTTTATTATTCTCATGATGTTTGTGTGGTTTGGTATCAGAGTAATAATACCAGCCTCATAAAATGAGTTGGGAAGTATTCTCTCCTCCTCTATTTTCTCCAAGTTTGTGAAAGACTGGTATTATTTATTCTATAAATGTTTGGTAAAATTCACCAGTGGAGACTTTTGGGACTGGGCTTTCCATTGTGGAAAGATTTTTAAATTACCACTTCAATTTTTAGCTTGCTTTAGGTCTGTAGGTCTATAGATTTTCTATTTGTTTTTGAGTCAATTTAAATAATTTGGGACTCTCTAGGTATTTAAGTTGTCTAATTTGTTGCCATAAAGTTGTTCATTGTATCACTTTATAATCCTTTCAATCTCTGTAAGACTGGTAATAATGGGGGCTCTTGGGTGGCTCAGTTGACTAAGCGTCAGACTTTGGCTTAGGTCACAGTCTCACGGCTTGTGAGTTCAAGCCCCCCTTTAGGCTCTGTGCTGACAGCTCAGAGCCTGGAGCCTGCTTCAGATTCTGTATCTCCTTCTCTCTCTGCCCCTCCCCTGCTCGCTCACTCTTGCTCTCTCTCTCTCTCAAAAATAAACATTAAAAAAAATTATTTTTTAAAGACTGGTAATAATGTCCCCTCTTTGTTTTTAACTATGAACGAATGTTGAATTTGATTCCTTGATGAAAACAATCATATGGACTTTTGGTTTAACCTGTTAATGTGATAAATTAATAGAATTTTAATATAACTTCTATTGATAGATTTAAGATTGTAAGTAATCTACACCCAACGTGGGGCTCGAACTCATGACCCCAAGATCAAGAGTCACATGCTCTATTAAGTCAGCCAGGCGCCCTGGATATATCTTTTGATGCCTTGAATAAACCAAACTTGGCCATGATATTTTGATTAATAACTTACAGGATTCAGTTTCCTTTTGTTTAGAATATTTGCATCTACATTCACATTGCAGACTGACCTTTCAATTTTTTTCTTCTAATATTATCTTTGTTGGGTTTAGGTGTTAAGGTCACTCTAACTTCATACATGAGGTAAGGAGAATTCCCCCTTTTTCTGGAATTTGAACAACTTAATAAAATTGAAGTGTTCTGTTTACTATATAATCTGGTAGAAGTCACCTGTAAAACTGACAGGACTGCTGTTTTATTAAATTTTAATTGATACTTTCTATTTCTTTAATGGCTATAGCAGAGGCAATATTCAGAATATTTAAATAACCAGCAATGCAAAAAACTAGCCAGTCAGAATTGATGTGGTTGGCAGTGTTGGAACTGGGTCTGGGAATTACTTTACTATAATATCCTAAAACTCCCATCAGCAAAGGGTACCTCTCAGCAGTCTGTAAACCAGGGTTTGACTCTTGGCTTATATTTACTGTCTTAATGACAGTCATGTGGGCAAGTTACCCAACGTCTCTGACTTTGTGGTTTCCTTAGCTTTAAAATGGGATAGTAATAGTTATCTAACTCATGAGGCTGTTCTCAGAATTAAATGAGATGCTGAACAACTCCCACCCCAAAGGGCGAGAGGTGTTTTAAGGGGGACTTTAGCTACTAGATCATAGAGAGATCTTGAAGGAAGTGTCCCCAAAAGGGCCTGGGTAACCAGAAGGTGACAGGATTTGACCACCTGGGGATGATTCAGGATAGTGGCTATTTATCATTTAATACAGAAGAAGTTTAATATTTTAACAACTACTTCAGATAAATCAGTACATATTGGTTAAATAATCAGTCCAGGTGATAGGTCTATTTCAGGTTTTCTATTTCTCTTGATCAGTTTTGCTAAGGATTTTGAGTAAACTGTCTACTTCATCAAAGTTTTCAAGTATACTGGCATAAAGGTGAACTTACTATCTTATTGTATACTTTTTATTGTCTCCTTTTTTCATGGTTAAGATTATCTTTTGTCTGATTTCTCTTAACGAATCTTACCAGATAATTGCAATTTCAATTGGCTTTTTCAAAACACAGGCTTTAATTTCTTTTATCATTTCCATAATCTACTTTAACTGGGTTTACTCTTTTTAATCTTTTCCCAGTTGTTTTTTAAATTTTTTTTAATGTTTATTTATTTTTGAGACAGACAGAGCATGAAGGGGGAGGGTCAGAGAGAGAGGGAGACACAGAATCCAAAGCAGGCTCCAGGCTCTGAGCTGTCAGCACAGAGCCCGACGCGGGTCTGGAACTCACAAAACGTGAGATCGTGACCTGAGCCGAAGTCAGAGGCTCAACCGACTGAGCCACCCAGGTGCCCTTCAGTTTTTTTGATAAAATGCTTAGTTCACTAATTTTTAGTTTACTGATTTCACTAATAATTTCTTCTTCAATCCATGAATTATTTAGGAAATGAGTTTATAAACCCAAATATGGGAATTTATAGTTACCTCTGTTAATTAAACTATACTGAGGTCAGGGAAAATCATTTGTGTGATAACAAATCTCTGATACTGGTTGAAACTTACTTTGTAGTCTGGTACATGCTCTCCTTTTGTACATGTTCTGAGTTTGCTTCAGAGGATGTATTCACTATGTGTTGGGAGAATTCTAAATATGCCTAATAAATCAAGTTTATTAACAGTAAAATCTCCTATGGTCTTTTTAACTTTTTGGCCTATTTTATCTGTTAGTAAATGAGAGAATGGCTTAATATTTTCCACTGATACGGAAAATATTTTTTTTTATAATCTGTCCATTTTTGCTTTTTATGGTTTGAAGCTATGTTTATTAGATACATATAAGAATTTTATATTCCAGTGAAATAAACCTTTTAATTAATATAGAACCTTTTTTATCACTAATTATGCTTTATGCCCTAAACTCTCTTTTGTCTGCTATCAATGGAGATGTTAACTGTTTTTCTTTGATTTGAATTTGCCTGTTATTTTTTCCCCATCCTTTTACTTTCAGATTTTTTCATTGGTATGTTTTAGGTGTGTCCCTTACAAAGAACATATAGTTTGGTTTTCTTTTTTAATCCAATCTAACCCCATCTGTCTTTTAAATGGCTACTTTAGTCCATATATATTTATTGCAATTATTGATATTTGGATTATCTGCCTACCATATTTTTGTGCTTCATGATTTACCTGTATTTTTTTAATGATTTCCCCTCCCTTCTCTGCCTCTATTGGATTGACCATGTTTTAATAGCTTTTGTCCACTAATTTAGAAGTTACCATTCATATTCCTATTCAAGTTTTATTTCTAAATTTAAAAAATAAATTTTAACAGTTATTTGTGTCTCAAAGATAATCTATATATCCTTTGCTGAAACAGTATGCATAGTTACAAATCTTTAAAAATATCCCATCTTGGGGCACCTGGGTGGCTCAGTCAGTTATGTGTCCAACTTCAACTTAGGTCATGATCTCGCTGTTTCTGAGTTGGAGCCCCATGTCAGGCTCTGTGCTGACAGCTCAGAGCCGGGAGCCTGTTTCAGATTCTGTGTCTCCCTCTCTCTCTGCCCCTCCCCTTCTTGTGCACTCTCGCTTGCTCTCTCTCAAAAATAAACATTAAAAAAAAATATCCCCTGTCTTTTTACATATGACCTCTGAAAAGAATATTTCAGAAATGGTCCTGTATATCACTGTATTGTCATTTCACCACAGCTAGCAACAGGTATATTTAAAAAAATTTTTTTAATGTTTATTTTTTGAGAGACAGACAGAGCATGAGCAGGGGAGGAGCAGAAAGAGAGGGAGACACAGAATCAGAAGCAGGCTCCAGGCTCCGCGCTGTCAGCACAGAGCTGGATGTGGGGCCTGAATTCATGAACTGTGAGATCATGACCCAAGCCGAAGTCGGGCGCTTAACCAAATGAGCCACCCAGGTGCCCCAGCAATAGGTATATTCTAATCATTTCTCAAATTTCAACTCTTTAAATGGTCAATTTCTCTATAAGGAAACACTGAAGTATTTCACAACAGAGGCATTACTGACACTGTAGATTATTAGTTGACTGTGTAAACTGTCCCATGCAGGATGTTTAGAAACTCAGATCCCTGCTGATTAAACGCCAGTAGAAATCCTCTCTTCTCCCATATTAACAACTAAAACTGCATGATACATTTACTTCCAAACATTCCCCTATGGATCGGTACCACTCCAAATGAGAAAGTACTCTTTAATGCATGAAAAACAAGTACAAAAGTTACAAAATAAATAGATTTAGAATCAAAGGACCAAAGAATGAAAAACATTTCTGTTCCATAGAGAAAATAATATTTTTCCTTAAAGTCCTTAAATTTAGGAAACTCAACTTGTAAACCAGTTTTCATCATTAACTATACTACTTGGTCTCCTTTCCATATAATTTTCTCCAAATTTTTTACTTGCAATATATGACTAAGTGCAAGTAACAAAAGATGGAATCATTTTTTGATTGTTTTTCCCAAAGGCAGGTTCTTCCTCCTTAAAGATACAGAAAAGCTAAGACAAATCTCTGAATTTAGTTACCATCTTAAGCAAATTTTTTGTTCACAATCCTAACATGGTCTCCCATTCACAAACCTGTTGGTGTCCCAAATAATGACATTTCCATCAAATCCTGATGTTACTAAGAGTCTTGTATTAGTATCATATTCGATGTTCTTCACCCAGCTAGTGTGACCATGTAAAGTGCATACTTTGGTGTTCAATTTTCTCAGATCCCACAGTGCTATTGTAGTGTCATCAGAGCAGGTAGCAAACAGCCGGTTATCAAGAAATCTACAAAGCAGAAAAGAAAAACTGGTTTATTTAATCTCTTGTTAAAGAAAATTTGAGAAATAGTCTCTATATTACCTAATCAAGAAAACAAACAAAAAAGGACTACAAACTTACTGTATAAACCCAGTGATTCTGATATACAATAAACAGTAAGTAGAATTCACATAATCACAAGGAAAGATACTATGACTTAATGAGGACCACAATCCAACTTTATCCATTTGCTTTGTATTATTGATTTTTATTTGGAAATGGAAATAGGGGTGGGTGTTTGGAGAACAGTGCTAAAGAGCAAGAACTTTAGAATCTGTATAATAGGAAACACAAATGGTGAGAGACAATAGGAGACAGAGATTTTAAAGACTTGATTGCAGAGCGAGATATGTTAAGCTGTAAAGGTTCATAATTGTAACAAATATTTACTCTGCTACAAGTAATGTCTTCCTGTTTAGAAGACATTTACATACAAAAATTTCTGTTAAAATGCCATGTTTGTAATCTATTAATTCAAAGAAAGGCATTCCCCAAATAATCATACTTAGCAACATTAGAACCAGTTAAGATTACAGGGTAGATAATTAAAATACAAAGTGCCAGGTACATAACAAGCACTTACAAATATTTATTATTAGTGATTGAGATAGGAGTTCACTTTCAAGTTCATAATTCAAACTTTTTATTATTTTACACTGATTTCTCAATCCTTAGAATATATTTTATACAAATACTTAAAAAATAACAAATCTACCAATCACCCTTGAATTTCTGCCTAATTCAACATTAGGATGCCCTAGCTATGCTGTTACATAAAATTCCCTAATGTCTTACAGAAATAAGAAATGAATTCTGGAGCTTCTTTCAAGATAAAATTATACGTAATTATTTTTTATCAGAAATCAACCCCAGTAACCACAAATATCATAACGACCTTCCTAAAATTTAACATGGTTTTAAAATTCCAGAATTTTGTACAAGCTGTGTCTACTACTTGAAACCACCTTCCTCCTACCCCTTGACCTGGCTAACGCTTGCTTTCTTTTTATTCGGCTAATTCCTCCAGGAAGACTTATCTCACTATCCAGCCTGGGGTAGATTCACCAATCTTCTAATCTCCCAAAGTACTCTATAAGTCTATCATAACATTTAATATTACAGTGTAAGGAATAATTTCATAAGGCTATAAATTCCTTGAAGGCAGGGGAACTGTCTGCACAGTTCATTGTTAGATCTGCAGTACCCAACACACAAAGTGCCAGGTATATAACAAGCACTTACAAATATTTACTTTAGTGATTGAGATAGGAGTTCACTGCCTAGTGGAGAAGAAATTATAAATAATTATACAAAATAATTGTGTGGAATAAGCAAAGAAAAGGGTAGTTAGGAAAGACCTCCTGGTAGTGTCATTTGAACCAACTTTAAAAGATGAGCAGGCAGGGGCACCTGGGTGGCTCAGTCTGTTAAGTGGCTGACTCTTGATTTTGGCTCAGATCAGATCTTATGGTTCCTACAATCAAGCCCCACACTGGATTCCCCCCCCCTTTCTGCCTCTCCCTCATTCATGTTCTCTCTCTCAAAGATAAAATAAATAAATAAATAACATGAGCAGACACTCCCTAAGTGGCCAAAGGGGTAAGCAAAAGTAAAGAGGCATGTGGAGGGATGGTATACTCTGAGAGGCAACGGCAGTTAGAGTGTTGTGTGCGGCAAAGTAGATATAAATAGAGAATATATCATGGATTTATTCTATAGCGATTCCCAATATTTTTATATTATGCATACATGCCTGTTGGAAATATCTTTTTAAATGGAAAAAATCCACCATAAAAATAACTACAGTTATTGATATGTAGCCTAATTCTTATATTGCAAGCCTAATATCATAATTATTTTGCCATGTTATTAAAGATTGACAAAATCTTTTTTTTTTAATGTTTATGTATTTTGAGAGAGAGAGCGAGAGACAGAGAGAGCAAGCAGAGGAGGGGCAGAGAGAGGGAGAGAGACAATTCTAAGCAAGCTCCACGCTGTCAGCACAGAGCCCAACATGGGGCCCAATCCCACAAACCACGAAATCACGACTAGAGCCGAAATCAAGAGTCCGACACTCAACCAACTGAGCCACCCAGGCAGCCCAACAAAATCATTCTTAATGGCTGAATAGATTCACTGTATGAATGAACCATAATATTTTTTTTATAAATGATACATCATCCTTGGTTTTATTTATTTTTAAATATTTATTTATTTTGAGAGAGTGAAAGGGTGAGCAGCAGAGGGGGAGACAGAGAGAAAAAGAGAGAATCCCAAAGCAGGCTCTGCACTGTTATTGCAGAGACCACTGTGGGGCTCAATCTCATGAACCGTGAGATCATGACCTAAGCTGAACCGATGGACCCACCAGCACCACCACCCCCCCCCACCGTTTTCTTTCTTAAAAACTAATAGGGGCACCTGGGTGGCTCATCGGTTAAGCGTCCCACTTAAGGGCTCAGGTGATGATCTTGCAGTTCGTAGTTCAAGCCCCACATCAGGCTCTGTGCTGACAGCTCAGAGCCTGGAGCCTGCTTCTGATTCTTACTCTCTCTGCCCCTCCCCAACTTGTGCTCTTTCTCCCTCTCTCAAAAAAATAAACCTTAAAATTTTTTTTTAAAACAAGCAACTGTTGAATGTTTACATTGCTTCCAGTTTTTTCCATCTGTTCAGTGATGAACATCCCAACAGCTGAATATTAATCACATCCTTAGTTATTTTTCTAAGTACATTCCCAGAAGTTTTATTGTTAAATAAAAAAGGATTTTAAAAAATATAAGGCTTTTTTGATACACACAGCCAAACTGTCCTCTGTAGTTCCACCAGCAGTCAGGGGTATCCATTTCTCTAATTTTTTAATTCTCTTAAATGCCAGGAAAAAAAAATATCTAAATTGAAACTTTTATTTTTAGTAAAGTAGAACATTTTTCATACTAATTGGAAGATTATATTTCTCCTGTGAATTGCTATTCATGTTCCTTGCTGATTTTCCTATTGCTGTATTATTTTTATTACCAACTTATAAATTCTCTATAGTAACGATAATATAGCTCAGTTTTTCAAAGATAGTATGTTGAATATTTTTTGCACATATACTTCTTTGAATTTCATAGCATTTTATTTTATTTTTTTAAGTAGGCTCTATGCCCAACATGACCCTGAGATCAAGAGTTGCACAGTCTACCAACTGAGTCAGCCAGGTGCCCCGCCACATATGCATCTGTCCTTCTATGTGATTTATGTATTTTCTTATTATATCAAAATTTTAGTGATTATATTATCAAGTTCATTTTTCTCCTATGGTTTTATCTTTACTGATTAGGCTTTTTAAAATAAAAATATTTTAATGACTTCCTGACAGGAATTATATGATTGAAAAACATACACAATGACAAAAGGCTAATGGAGAATCAAACTTTTAAAATAAATTGATCATCAACATAGAGCATCTTCATACATTTAAAAAATTTACAGGATGGGGCACCTGGCTGGCTAAGTTGGTTGAAGCATCTGACTCTCGCTTTCAGCTGGGGTCATGATCTCACAATTCATGGGTTTGAGCCCCACATCGATCTCTGCACTAACAGTGAGGGGCCTGCTTTGAGATTCTCTCTCTCCTCCTCTCTGTGCCTCTCCCCCACTTGCACTCTATTTCTCTCTCAAAATAAATAAATAAAAACTTAAAAATATAAATAAGAAATTTAGGGGAAAGATTTTATTTTATTTAGTCTACAGAAAATACTTAAAGTACATATGGATTCAAAACTCCAGTGGGATTATACTGCCCAGTGGTCCACCCTGAAGGGTTTTGGCAAGAGAATGACACGATTAGAGAAGAGTTTCAGAAAGATCTCTGAGGTGGCCAAGTTTTCAAAACTTTTGTATTTTCATAAAAAATAAAGTGGGGGATCAGCTTTAAAATTTTTATCATAAGGCCACTGAAAAATTAGGCCACTGAAAAATTACCAATGTTGCACGAAAGATATTTTAATACCAATGATGTACAAAGAATATTATCTTGGAACAAAAGCTAACAATTTGAATTGAACAAATTTACCTTGATGAAAAATTCAACACTTTGAATTTAGTTTTCTCATTTTGCCTCAAAGTTTTACCTGTTAAAAAAATCTTGGTATTGAAGAATCATTGGTGAAGAGAATAAATTACAGAAAATTAAGAATGTAGATTAGGAGACCAGTTAAAGTACCCATAATTCTTATCCTAAAGCAAGCAGATGCAGAGAATGTAAAGTAGTAGACAAACCCTTGGAAATCTGGCTCAAACTTCTCAAATTAAAACTGTCTAGCCTAATAAGTTAATAAATATATTTTTTAACTTCATAGTCCCTAATAAGCAGGAGACACTCCACACACTGAAACCTATGAATTTATGAATTATAAAACTGCCCCATATGTCCCCATCAGACACCAACATATGACTGTAACAGTTCTGGATAAACTGACATTTGGATAAACTGAGGTTTTCATTATCAGAGGTTAATTGGTAAAGGATAAGAGCAACTGAAATAGAATTTTCTTAAAACAGGTACCAACATTTCATTGTACGCAGGAAAGAAAGTATTGTCTAAAAACCAAAAATCATAAAAATGTTTAATATTTATTTTACATTTATTTAACTATGTGTAAATTCTTAGAATAAGTTAAATGCTTGGGGTTTTTCTTGCATAATCTTTCCAATGAAATTATGACAGCAAAATATGATACCCTTCCTTAATATTTGAGTTTTATACTATAAAAAGAGAATCATTTCTATATAAAAATCAATGGCTTTATCCATTTTCTCAAGGGCCTTTCCTTAGTCCCATGAGATATTCACATAATTCTTTGAAGTATCTACCAAGTCATCATTTCTGTCATTTCCTTTTCTTTAATTGATAACTAGTCTACCTCTATCAGATCCTCATTTGCTAATGATTTTATATGTAATTGATCAGTTTTCTAATATCAGTCTTAGGGTTTTGTGAAATTCCACATCCTTGGCAAGATAAGAAATTTCATGTTCCCAGTGATGAACACTGCATTTACATTATAGTATTTGAAATATACCAATCAGGAAAAGACCAACAAAGACGGTGGGAGGGAAAAAATAGATCCTGGAATATTAAATAGGTATTAATTTTTTAACTGTCATACCACTAAGTGAATATTCTTATGATAACCTCAACTGCCCTTGTAACCTCATAATTGGGGGACCTTAATTATTTTTTTTTTTTTAATTTTTTTTTTCAACGTTTATTTATTTTTTTTGGGACAGAGAGAGACAGAGCATGAACGGGGGAGGGGCAGAGAGAGAGGGAGACACAGAATCGGAAACAGGCTCCAGGCTCTGAGCCATCAGCCCAGAGCCTGACGTGGGGCTCGAACTCACGGACCAGGAGATCGTGACCTGGCTGAAGTCGGACGCTTAACCGACTGCGCCACCCAGGCGCCCCCGGGGGACCTTAATTATTAAATGGACTCTTAAACTGACACACAGAGTCCTCATGAATAATAAGTAAATCTGTATAATGGGCTTAAGAATTTAAATAACATACTTTCCCCCTTACTGTCCCTAAATATGAATAAAGAGAAAATACTCTTTACAACTATCAATATTTTTAGTTTACAAGATAAGCAAACCTTAAAAAACTAAGGAATGAACTAGAAGACATTACTAAGTATATACAAAATCACTATCTAGAGCCAAACCAGGAAATGCATGCCCACATCTCTAAACAGTACTGAGGTGGTCTAACTGAACTGAGCATGAATTCCAGCTCTACCACTTGCTACATATTAAAGTATTGGACAAATCTCTTTAACTGAGTTGCAATTTCTTCATCTCTTAAAATGGATACAGTATCTGTTTCACATCAGGATAACGTAAGAATTAATATTGTATGAAAAGTGCTTCACAAAGGTTTGGCACATGGTAGACACTCAGTAAAAATGGAAGTTAGTATTATTAATAATATACACATAAGCTCATGCCAGAGGACCCCTCAGATTCTCACACAAAACTCTTAAGTGATATGTACTTCTAAAAAAGCTTCAAAATCTGTTTTTCTAACCAACAGATAAGCAAATTCAAATTTGTAAGTGTGGAGTACTAAAGCAGAAACACTAATAGCAGCAAATGAGAGTTGACATTGATAAAGAACAAATTCTAACAGCAGATTAGCCAGAGATCATTTTGAATAGGGGCAAACAATTCAACACATCTTCTCTTTTTGAGATAAGAAAATTTTAAATTGTAAAATATTTAAAACATAGAGAAAATTATGAAGAATATAACAAAGACTGTGATACACACCACCCAGCCTTATCAAATTTTAACAACTTGTTATCTTTCAGATTTCTTTGAACATTACAAACACAACTGAAGCACCCTGAATATCCCTCCCCAATCCCATTCCCCTCCCTCCCTCTCCAGAGGGAACCACTATCCAAAATTTGTCACTCCCCATGCAAGTTTTTAATACCATGAGTTCCTAAGTATGTATCCATAAACAATGTATCATTTTGTTTTGCGTTCAATTTACTCTGTAAATATTCAATTAGCACCATGTGCTAGGCACAGTTCTAGGTGCTGGGGATAGAGCAGAGAACCAACAAATATGCTTATGTTTGCATATTTCCAAACTTTACATAAATGGTATCACACTGTACAGCTCATTCTATAATTTGCTTTTCTGGCTCAACCTTGAATTTCTGAGATGTATTTCAGATGCTGATGTTTCTAGTTCATTTATTTTAACTGATGTATAGTATTCCATTATATGAGTATACTAGAACTTATCTTCTTCTTAATGGAGATTTGTTTCCAACTCGTATTACTAAAGATGCTATAATGAACCTTCTTTACACATTTCCTTGTTTACATATGCTTTAATTTCTTAAAAAAAAATTTTGCTCTTCAATTTTACCAGATATTGCTAAACTGCTCTTCAAAATAATTTTATCAATTATACTCCATTAATGATGCCTAAGAGTTTCTACTTCTCAACATCTTTGCCAATACTTAGTATTTCTTCATTGTTTATTTTTATTTATATTCTTGTAACTAGGAAGCTTGAAAATTTTTTCCATATTTACTGCTCATTTTAGCTTCTCTTATATGATTTTCTGCCTATTCTGCTCCAGGGTAATTGTTTTATATATTCTGGATGCTAATCCTTTCTTGGCTATGTGCATTGAAAATATGTTCTCCCACCAGCCTATAGGTTATCTTCTCACATTGTTGTCTTTGGTTAAAATGAAGTTTTAAATTTTAATGCAGTCAAACTTAGCAATCCTTTAATGAGTTATGCTTTTTGTATCTTAAAAAAAATCCTTTCTCATCCTTAGAACATAAATATATTCTATATTTCTTCTAAAGCTTTAAAGGTTTGCTTTCATAATTAGGTCTTCAACTGGCAGTTATATTTAGCTATGGTATGAGATAGAAATCTAATCTTACTTTGTTTTTTCATATATATATATATATATATATATATATATATATATATATAACCAGTTCTCTCTTTTCCATTTCCCTGCCATTAATCTGTAATGCCCCTGCTGTCATATATCAAATTTCCATATATGCATGGGTCTGTTTCTGGAAGTTCTACTCCATTCCATTAGGCACTTAATCCCTGTCCTAAGACTGTGTTTGATATCAGGAAGACTACCATCTTAGCATCCTTCAAAATTGTCTCAGATATTCTTGGCACTTTGCTGTTCCATATGAATTTTTAAGTTGAAAAAAAAAAAAAAAAACCCTGCTGGTATTTTGATTAAAACTGAACTAAATTTGGGGTGCCTGGGTGGCTCAGTCAGTTAAGCGGCCGACTTTGGCTCAGGTCATGATCTCGCGGTCCGTGAGTTCAAGCCCCGCGTCGGGCTCTGTGTTGACAGCTCAGAGCCTGGAGCCTGTTTCAGATTCTGTGTCTCCCTCTCCCTGACCCTCCCCCGTTCATGCTTTGTCTCTCTCTGTCTCAAAAATAAATAAACGTTAAAAAAAAAAAAATTAAAAAAAAAAAAACTGAACTAAATTTATAGACTAATTTGGAAAGAACTGACTTCTTTATGATACTGAGTTTTCTCCCTGAGAGAAGATATGCGTTTGTTTTTGCAAGTACCTGGCAGTACTATCAACTTGGATTCAATTTTAAATTGCTGGCTAGATGGTTTTGGACCATATAGTAGTGTGAATTTGGGCCCCATACATGCATGAAGGCGGACTTGTGGTTAGAAACTTACTGAGGAGATTTTCTGACATCCCTCTACCAAGGTCATACTCTACATGAACAGCGTGGCATATTTCTAGATCACCTTAATGCTGTAAGTATAGCCCTTGGGAGTCCCAGCTTTATGCAGAGTTTTCCACTAGATTCCTCATCTTGAACTGGCCATAAAACTAACTCTCCTGTTCACTGTAACTCCTTATACATATCAAAACAGAAGATCAAGGTCACTCACTAGCATTTGGCAAATGCCTCCAGGGTAAAAGCCAGCTGAATACCAATTTACTTATTTGCATTCCTGCTTCTATTTCATTTTTGGCCCTAGGATTCCTTTCTTTCCTATCAGCTCAATTATACATTAAAAAAATACATTTTAAATACATCTTATTCTGCATTTCTATTTTTAGTAGAAAGGTTGTAAAAGATATTTTAAAATCTTCTATAGCCTAGTTTTTATCTACTTGATTTACTAGTTTGGGATGGAAGTGTATTAAAAGTCTCTCACTATGATTATAGACTTGTAATTCCTTATCTGTTTTGTTTTGGGACTTTTTGTTTTGTTTTTTTTGAAATATACAAATTTCAAATTGCATACAAGTTCCTAATTACATGCTCTGAGTTGATTTTTCCTTTTATGAGTATGTACTGTTGTATTTTTATCCTTATTTAGGCTTTTGATCTTCCATCTGTCCAATAATGATAATCTATATTAGTTTTCTTTTCCTATTTCTGGGCAACTTTTTATCTCTATAAAAAGTATACAGATGATTTCAGTTTTTCTTCAAATTGCTGTCTCTGTGTCTTTTAATAAAGAAGATCAATCCATTTATACTTACTGAGAACTACTCATATATTTGGAACTGTTTCTACTCCTTGTTTTCTACTTATCATCCCTTTGCTTGCTTTATTTGTTTATTTACTTTATAAAGCTTTCCTGTTTTCTACTAAACCAATCAAGTATTCAGTATTCCCTTTCCCCCCACTTCTGATTTGGAATCTATACACTATATGTCTACTATATTAGTTACCTTTAAGTTTCTTTTTCATTGCATGTATTTAATTACACATTGTTCTGAAAGAGTCTGAAGCTACTTAATATTTCTGCCTTCTTTCTGAACCTGACATGAACCTTACCATATTACACACAATCTATTTGTTGTTACTATCCAAAGCTACACTGTCCAGTTTGGTAGCCATTAGCCACATATGGCTTTTGAGACCTTGATATGTGGCCAGTCTGAATTGGGATGTGCTCTAACTGTTAAACACTGGATTTTGAAAATTCAACATTCAAAAATGAAAGTAAAATATCTTAATAAATGTTATAACAGTTACATGTTGAAATGATAATGTTTTAGTCCTATTGGGGTAAATAAAACATTAAAAATTAATTTCACTTTTTTTCTTTTTAATATGACTAGGAGAAAATAAATCTAGACTTTTAGTTTTAACTTTGTTTTAAATACACCCCCCAAAAAACCCTAAATTATTATCTTCCTGCTACTAATAACATTTATCATTTCACCTAATTAAATTCTTCATTATGGAATGACAGTTTACCTGGATATATGGCATGGAGCATTATTTTTCCTTAGTATTTAAGATACTACTTCATAATCTCCTAACATCAACTGTTGCTGTTGAGAAACTTTGTTATAACCTTGAATTATACCTCTGTAGGTATTCTGGCCTCTAACATTGGTGGTTTTTAAGATTTTGTCTTTATCTTTGATACTCTATAGGGTTTTACTACAACCTGTTTCAATGTACATTTATCTTTAACCTATGTGACATTTAGAGTTTACTTTTGATTCAAGGATTCAGGACCTTCTTTAATGCTAAAAATTCTCTCCCTTTGTGCCTTCAAAAATTAGTTCTCCACCAATCTCTGCATGTTCTTTTTCTATAATTCTTATCATACATACATTGGAGTCTTTCAATCCTCTATGACTTTTAAGTACTCAGTATTTTCCAATCCATTAATTCTCTCATCAATGATGTAAAGGATAATATTTACCCCCTCTTTTGAGTTTTTTATATACTAACTACATTTTTAATGTCTAAGAGTTGTAGTTGTTTTTTTCCAGATTAACCTATTCTCGTTTCATCTCTTTAAATGGAAAGTATTCCTTATTTCTTTGAGCATTCTAAAAATGCTTTAAAGTTTCTCCCAACCAATGGAATACTATGCAGCCGTTAAAAAGAATAAGATTATCCCATGGGTACTAACATGGAATAATCTCTAAATATGTTATTAAATGGAAAAGCCAAGGTATATAATAGTGTGTGTAGTATGCTACCATTTATATAAAAGTGTATATATGTACGTGTGTGTATGCTTGTACATGCATAGACTATCTCAAAAAGGATAGCAAGAAACTGGTAATAGTGGTTGCCTCTGGGGAGGGGAACTGGGTGGCTAGGGGACAGAGGTGGGAGATAGACTTACTTTTCACTGTTTACCCTTTTGTACCTTTGAATTTTGTACCACGTGCATGTATTACCTAGTCAAAAAAAAATAAATAATTTATTTTTAAAAATAAAGTCTTCGTTGGACTACTCCATAAAATTAACTTCATCCAGAAAAAAATGCTTGTTTTAGTTGCTGATTTTATGATATTAGTATGTCTTCATGAGTTTTGGCATTTTGGTTATAGGCTCATTTTGAGTAAGAAAGGTTTTAAGAAAGGTTTTTAATTACTTTTTTTCTTCTCCTATTTACTGGTTTTGTAGTTGCCCCCATTTGGATTTTTGAACCACTAATCCACAATTAGGCCACATAATGACATTAAGTCCTTCAGTTTCCTGATGATATTGGAGCTATCACACATATACATTCAATCACTGACTCAGTAATGGCTTCATTACTGAGTCAGGCCAGGAGGATGTGTCTTAATCAGCCAAAACCCACAGCCTCAGGTAGTGAATAGCTTTTTCCTTTTTTCAGCCTTTCACAAATGGGGCAGGCATTCAGCCTTTCACAAATGGGATAGGCACTCTAGTCATATGCCTGGCTTTGTGTAGTAATTCTGGCTCTGGTTCCTGCCTCACATAAAGTACTTGGGTACTTCTGATTCTTGACAGGAACTAAAACTACCACACATCAATACCAGATGGAAAACTCAGTGGGCTTGCAGTTTCAGACCTATAACAGCTTCCCTGTGTTCCATTTCTGGCCCACGAAAATGTTTATGTTGTTTCAGAGCCTCACTATATCTTTTGTGCTATTTATTGTTCAGTGTGTTTAGAGCATAGAGGTTACATCAAAACTCAGTAAGTCACTGTGACTAGAAGCAATTTCCACGTTTTTTTTTTGAACAGTAACAGTAATCGTTATAAAGGGAATATAATCTTATTACATAATGTTTAGAAAACAGAAAATTACTCATTATCCATTCATTCTAACCCATCCTATGTTAGCATTGAAAAATATTTCCTTATCTTCTGCATTTCATATTTTTAACAACTTTTATCATGATTTTTACCTATATTGTCCCAAGCATTTGTCCATGTTGATATGTAGTCCCTATGACCATCATTTTAATGACTGCATATTAATCCACCAAGCTGTTCAACTGTTATTTACTTCCCACATTATTAAGAATTTAAGGAGCTTCCAACATGCTTTTATAAAGAAGTTCTCTGTGCAAATGTGTTTTTCCCCCTCAATAGTTTGGAATGGGGAGGGGACAGGTGAGAGAGGCTAAGTAATGGGATTGCCATAATTCTACACAGATCATTAGCCCAAAGACATTGGAGGACTATTGTAATGCATGGCTGAGGTTCATAATGATGACCCTAATATATGAAGAGAAAAGATAAAATTATATGGAAGTGAAAAATGCATTTCAGAAAAATTCTTATCCAAAATGGTTAATAGTAAGTTTTATAATTAAAGGGATAAGTTTCACAAGGGATAAAATTCACAGTTCACAAATGCATATCATCTAGCACTGCTGGGCAAGACATTACCAATTTTCATTAACTTCCAAAACAGAATATTTTGGGTCACATTAATAAACTTCACTATTTCACTAAAATACTGACCTGATATTATTTACACAGTCTTCATGAGCTTCAGAAAGTGTTTTTATGTGCTTTGAAGATATAGGGTCAAAAAGCAGAACTTCAGTCTGTTCACAAGCAACAGTCAGCACTGACCTGAAAGCAAATGACACATTTCTCTTTAGTTTTCTAGCATTCTTTCATTATTGATATTTATTTATAATCATACAAACTATAATGAATAACTTTTTTTTACCCATGTTAGTAGCAAATGTTTTTTATTTTTAAAGTTTTATTAATTTTTTTGAGGGGGGAGGGGCAGAGAGGGAGAGTATGAAAGAGAATCCCAAGCAGGCTCCATGCTCAGCACAGAACCTGACATGAGGCTCGATCTCATCATTGTGAGATCTTGACCTGAGCTGAAATCAAGACTCAAGACACTTAGCTGACTGAGCCACCCAGACACCCCAGTAGCAAGTATTTAAAAGATTGAAATTATCTGCTGTTGGCAATAGTAGGAAATGGTACTCTCCAATATGATTAGTGAAGCATAAACTGGTACAGTTTAGGTTCAGAGAGTACCTGTGTCTATCAAACTTTTAGCACCACACTCTAACCGGCTGAGCTAAACGGCCAACCTTGTATCTATCAAACTTTTAAATGTGCATAACTTTTGACTCAGAAATTTTTTCTGGGAATTTAAAGAAATAATCATTTATAAATACAAAGAAACATAAAGATATGCTTCATTGTAATGAGAAATTGAAAGTAACCTAAAAGTACATGAAAGAGGAATGACTGATTCTATAAGCCATGGTACATAATAGTTTGCAATATGGTGCAACATTTAAAAAGAAAGGGGTAAGTTTTATGTGGATATGCAAGAACTCTAAAACACATTTCTAAATGAGAAAAGCTGGTTGCAGAAAAGCATGCATCGATGAGGCAACTTAGGAAAAAAAATTATATATAACAAAATTATGTATTTCTTTATCAATATCTATTAAAATGTACTGAAAAAGGTTTGGCATATATCCTACCAAACCAGTTAGATAAAATCAAACTTAATCTTTTCCTTTATAGTTTTTAGTATTGTCTCTTGTTTCAGCCCTCTCCTATTACAAAGTTATATAATTATAAACCTTTTATAAGTTGCATTTTGATTTCTGAAAAGCAACTGTGTTTTATTTAAGTCTTAGTTTTCTGTGGGCACTGCTTTCAGATTCAGATCTAGCAAATGAAATCTTAAGTCTTTGAAACTGCAGGCCTGGTCTCAATTTATAGTTCCAGTAATAAATGGAATTTGTACACTTAACATTAAAATACATAAAATAAAAATGTTTTTAATTCTTTAAAGTAATCTCTACACCCAATATGGGGCTTGAACTTACAATCCTGAGATCAAGAGCCTCATGTTCTACTGACTAAGCCACCAGAATGCCCCAAGACAGAATTTTAATTAAAAAAAAAAAGAATTTATTTGAGAGAGAGAGAACACACGTGCTTGAGCAGGAGAGAGGGGCAGAAAGAGAGACAGAACCTCAAGCAGGCTCCATGCTCAGCATGGAGCCAGATGTGGGGCCTGATCCCATAATCCTGGGATCATGACCTGAGGCAAAATCAAGAGTCGGACACTCAACTGACTGAGCCACCCAGGCGTACCCCCCAAGACAATTTTAAGTAGCCAAAATTTTCTATTTATTTATTTATTTATTTATTTATTTATTGTTTATTTATTTTTGAGACAGAGAGACAGAGCATGAACGGGGGAGGGTCAGAGAGAGAGAGAGGGAGACACAGAATCTGAGACAGGCTCCAGGCTCCGAGCTGTCAGCACAGAGCCCGACGCAGGGCTTGAACTCATGAACCGCGAGATCATGACCTGAGCCGAAGTCGGAAGCTTAACCGACTGAGCCACCAAGGCGCCCCCAAAATTTTCTATTTAGAACAAACTTTTTAGATAAAGTAGGAGAGGGAAAAAATCTAAATTGAAATCTTTTCCATATTTAGTAATCATGAAATTGTCCTTTAAAGGGTGTCCATAGGAACCCTTTTTAAAAAAATTTTAATGTTTGTTTATTTTGAGAGAGCCAGACAGAGCACAAGCAGGGGAGGGGCAGAGAGAGAGGGAGACATGGAATCCAAAGCCGCCCCCAGGCTCTGAGCTGTCAGCACAGAGCCTGACACAGGGCTTGAACCCACAAGCTGTGAGATCATGACCTGAGTGGAAGTTGGATGCTTAACCAACTGAGCCACCTAGGCTCCCCGGCAAAACCTTTTTTGAAATATCTGGACTTCAGGATTTTTGTGCTGGTTGATCAACATGAGTAAAAATATTCAAATTAATATCCATAATTTTAAAGCTAGCCATTTTTTGTTGTTATTCAGAAGAGTCACAGAATGAACTTTACTCCTTTTTGTGCATAAAAGTAAACGAATCGCTGATTCTTGGAGAGTCTTTACCTTAAACACTGTAAGATATCTATAAAACTGATACTCATTGTTTTGTTTTAATACAAATAATTTTTGTACATGGCATGATTTGTAACTTTTTAAAATGCACATCAATTGTCCCAATATCAAAGCCTACACTTTTCTCATTGGTTTGAAACGTGATCTTTATCATATATACGTTTTGTTTCTGGATTCTACACCCCATTCTATGCAATACCACCACATTATTACAATTTCTAAACGGTTTTCTATGTGGTAAAGCAAGATCTCCTCATTGCTTTTTTTAAAATTAATTAATTTATTTTGAGAGAGCAAGACAGCCTGTGCACAAGTGAAGGAGAGCCAGAGAGAGAGGGAGAGAGAGAATCAAAAGCAGGCTCCATGATGACAGCTCATGAAATGTGAGATCATGACCCGAACTGAAATCAACAGTAGGACGCTTAACCAACTGAGGAATTTTAAATATAGCATGTCAGGTCCTACTAAAAAACCTTGTTAGTATTTTTACTAGGATGCACTGACTTTCCACATTAATTCAGTGGAATTTGTATCATTCAGTATTGAATCATCCATCAGTAACATATACACCCTCCCACATATTCAAGATTTTCTTAGCAAGAGTATCTTAGCAATTCTTGGGCCTTTAAACATCCTTATACATTTCAAATCAACTTACCAAGTTATGTACACACACACACAAGTCCAGCTATGGATTTTCAGATTATAATAAATCTATATAAAAGTCTACATAGAATTGAAATCTTTATAATATGGAGTCTTTCAATCCATGAACATGGTGTATTTCCATTTACCATGGAGATTTTTCTCCATATGGATCATACCTATCTTTTCTTAGATTTATTCGTGGGTACTTGACCATTTTTTTCATACTTTTGTAAATATTCTTTTTTAAATTTTGCTTTGTTGTTGGTGTACAGAAATGCAATTGATTTTAAAATAATTTATCCATTAATCTTGCTGTTTTAATACTTTACCCATAGGTTACTTTAGGTTTTCTTTGTCGATAATCATATCTACAAGCAAATGCTTTGTTCTTTTTTAATACTTTTTTCCTTGCTGCACTGGCTAGAACTTTCGGTATAATGTTAAATAGAAATGTTACTATAGCAGGCATGCCTCTCATTCCTGATCTTCAAGAATACATTCACTGTTTCATCATTAAGTACAATGTTTGCTGTAGAGTTTTTTTGTTTGTTTTTCTTTTGTGGGGGATAGATTTGTTATTGGATTAAGAAATTTTCTTCTACTTCAAATTTGCTGTTTTTTTCATTGATATATGTTCAATTGCATAACAGTTTTCCAACACTTACTGAAATTATCCTAGGTTTTTCCTTCAATATGTTAATGTAGTGATTTACATTATTTTATTTTCTAAACCTTTGATTTCTACTGTAGAGCTTATTTAACTCATTTGGCTAAAGCTGTGGGCTCACATTTCTGGCTTCTCTTCCTTTCATAGACCTTGGCCCTGCAATTTACTTATTACCTTATTTCTCTAATTCCCTCAAACACAAATTTTTATATCATTAAATATTTATATTTTTTCTAGCTTTTCTAATTATTCTGTTGAAGGGTTGGGCCAAACCACCTACTCTACTTCTGGAAAGCTATAATCTCTACCTCTTGCATCTGAAGTTATGTCACCCCTTTTCATTCTGAATATTGTTTGCTTGGGCATTCTCTTAATCAATATGAGTGTTTTTCATTTTTATTTGTCTTTTCAAAGATAAGATTTTCTCTGGTGAGTATTTCTACTGAATTTTAAAAAGTTCACCAGTTCCACTCTGTTACTCTATTTCCTTCCTTCTCCTTTCTTTGCTTACTTTGCTATTATTTGCACATAATTTCACTATTCTTTCTTGAGATAGATACTTAGCTCATTTTTACTCATCTTCCTTTCCAGTTTATTAATGACTATTATTTTCCTAGTAAGTACTGTTTTACTTGTATCTTACAAGTTTTGAGACATGTGGTACTTTCTTTATCATTCAGTGCTAAATATTTCTAATGTCCATTATCATTTCTTTTTTGGCCCATATGCTATTTATAAATGTTTCTTCACTTGAAAACACTTGAGGTTTTTCTAGTTATCTTTCTGTTATTGATTTCTAGTGATCACACTATACTGATATACTGTAACTTCTTTGATAATCTTTTAAAATGTGGCCTTGTAAGTGAAAATTTTATAAATCTTCCTTGTGTGTTTGGGAAAAAAAACGCAGGAGGCAGCTGTTACATATAGTTAAGTGTGATATTTAAAAATGTTAAACATTCAATAGTAATATAAACATGAATAAAAATTTTCAACATTTTAAACATAAACTAACCTATAAATTATAAAAACTCTTCCCAAGTGATAGTTCTAATTAAGTTGTTTGTCATATTATTCTAGTAATTTCCATTATTTGTTAATTTTTGGAAATATCAGCCATAATCTTTTCTTTGACCCAGATGCCGTTGTCTGCACCATGAATTGGCATAAAGAATTACATAAAGCCCCTCCAAAAATGTCCACATTAAATAGGTAGTCATTAAGTAACTTGTAGTCTTCATAAGTAATAAAAAAATTACTTAACATCAACAGAATTGTTTATCGGGCTACATCCTCTTTTTAGCTTTTGCTGAAGTAAGTATACTAAAAATTTTTAGCACTTATGCTTGTTGTTAATTTTGTGTATTAAATATGTATACAATTATGTTAATAACTAAGCCACAAAAAGAATCTGTTGATATATCATGTTTAATTATAATCCTTTAGTCCAGATGACAATATAGCAGTTAAAAGCATAATAAGCCAGGGTACAAATCCTTTGTTTAATGACCTTTCTGCTTCTCAGTTTCCTCAACTGAATGTTCCTGAGATTTATGTTGGTGATCAGTTTCATTAATAAAATGAGTGTTTACTGATGCCCATGGTAGGCAGGTATTCAGTGGATTTTAGCAAACTTAGCCCACTAAATAATGGTGAAATTCAGTAGGAATAAAATTAGGGATCTGCATCCCTGGAGTAATGACATCCATAAACCATCCCTAGAGGCCTCATTCATCTGCTGTGGATTCTGTTGTCATGGAGTGCACACTATGCCAAGAGAGTTAATATGTCTGGATGGTGCCTGCAGTAGTGCTAGTACTCTTGTCTGACTGACTTGTTCATCTCTCTGGATCTCCCCGGAGGCTGCAGTTCTCACAAATGACTATGTGAGAATGGCTGGGAAAGTGCCTGAGAAAGGCAGGCAGCCCCACACTAAGGGAAGCTAAACGGTCACTGGGCATTTGCCTATGGATTTTTTTTTGTGTGGGGAAGGGTATCTGGCATGGATAAGGAGCACTTTGAACTGATGCTGCAGCTCTCCAGTGAGATGCTTGTTGGTAGCTTGCTGTGCCAGCTCTTAACTCTGTAGTTGTTATATAATGGGTTACTCTAGGAGGTCCCATGGAAGGTACTCAATGGGCTTGGGGCAGTAACTATTCAACCACTATGGACATATATGAATATTTTTACAACTGGTACAGCTGAACCAATGTGTACTGATTATCAGGCCTGGACACAGCATACTGCCCTTTAAAGCAAGATTTTAAGTGGTGTTTTGATCTTATGTTTGTGTCTGCATAACTGAAGTATATACTATAATGTACATTAAAATCTTTCTTCATGATAAACTTGATACATATATTTTAAACCTAAAAGACTCATCCAAGTTCAGAGCTGTTTTATTTTCCACGTGAACTGAGCTTTTATCAGCATGACCTCCATCTCTAGTAATTTTGCCTTAAAGCCTAGTTTGTATATTAATATAGCTCACTAGCTTTTGTTTAGAATGTGTTTATTTTTGTCTATCCTTTTGAACATATTAAGTACTATTATACTTATTATAATTAGTAATATTTGGATTTATTTTCAGCCATTCTTTGTGTTTTCTTTTTTTTTTTTTCCAGCCATTCTTTGTGCTTTCTTTTTTTAATGTTTATTTTTAAGACAGAGAGTGCTAGCAGAAGAAGGGCAGAGCGAGGGAGACACAGAATCCAGAGCAGCCTCCAGGCTATGAGCTATCAGCACAGAGCCTGATGCAGTGCTCGAACTCATGAACCGCGAGATTATAACCTGAGCCAAAGTTGGATGCTTAACCGACTGAGCCACCCAGGCACCCCTTCTTTTCAAAAAAAATTTTAATGTTTATTTATTTTTGAGAGAGAGAGAGACAGAGCATGAGTGGGGGAAGAGAAGAAAGAGGAGACACAGAATCCAAAGCAGGCTTCAGGCTCTGAGCTGTCCCACACAGCCCAATGTGGGGTTCGTACTCAGACTGTGAGATCATGACCTGAGACGAAGTCGGATGCTTAACCGACTATGCCACCCAGGCATCCCTGTGCTTTCTATTTATTATACCTTTTCTACTTTTTTTCCCCTTTATTGTCTTTTTTTGAAGTATTTCTTTCTCATTCCATATTTTTTCCTCTACTAGTCTGGAAATAATATATTCTTTCTTGTATTTTAGTGTTTAACTTGCAGATTTTAATATGCAAACATTAAAACCTAAAGTTATGATATTAAATTCTCCCTCAAGGAAACAAGAAATTTAGAACATTCCTTCCTAATTTGTTACTGTTTTTTTTTTCAATTTTAGTTCCATCTTTGTTAATTCCAAAAGACAAAATTGAAGTTATATTTAGTTTCACATGCATATTTCATTTCTTTATTCTTCATTCTTTCTACCATCTCAGATCTTCCTGTTGAAAACTCTTCTCTTTGAACTTCAAACTTCATTATTGAAGGTCTGGTGGCAAACTCACTGAGCTTTGCTTGTGTATGTATTTACTTCATCTTTGTTCTTGACAAAAATGTGTTCTTGACAAAAATGAAGACCCCCATCTTTATTGGGTATAGACATCTAGATTGGAAATTTTTTTCCCCCAGCATACTGAAAATAATCACCACTGTCCTCTGATTTACACTATTATTTTAAATATTTTTTTAAAGTTTATTTATTTATTTTTATTTTTTTTTTTTTTTTGCTTTGTTTTTTAAAAGATTTTATTTTTTTTAAAATTTTTTTTTCAACGTTTATTTATTTTTTGGGGGGACAGAGAGAGACAAAGCATGAACAGGGGAGGGGCAGAGAGAGAGGGAGACACAGAATCGGAAACAGGCTCCAGGCTCTGAGCCATCAGCCCAGAGCCTGATGCGGGGCTCGAACTCACGAACCGCGAGATCGTGACCTGGCTGAAGTCGGACACTTAACCGACTGCGCCACCCAGGCGCCCCATAAAAGATTTTATTTTTAAGTAATCTCTATGCCCAACGTGGGGCTCAGACCCATGACCCCACAATGGAGAATCCTATGCTCCTCTGCCTGAGCCAACCAGGTGCCCCAGTCAATTTTATTTTTGCAAGGAAATCTCTATGTGACTAAAACAGATGGTATTTAATAAGCAAATATTATACACAGCTATTTTTAAAAGTTAGGGATTTCTCTAAAATACAGAGAAAGAATAAATCTTGCTTTTCTGAGTGGCTCATATGCTCAAGAAACTAAAATACTCTTATAAAGAGCAGCTTTGGAATATCTATTAGAAACATTACACTACCAAGACCCAATCTTAGTAATCTTCAGGGAAGATAGTAACACTGATTCCTGGATCATCATCATTTTCAAGTTCTTTATCATTTTCTTCAATACATTTGCCACATGCTTCTGGGTTTCTTTTTTTCTGATGAGTATATGATGAATTATTTTTGTCTTTGATTTTCTCTTTGGGATGTGAGTTAGTAATAGTTTCTTTTTCCAAAGCATGTTGTAGGCAGTTGTAAAACCTTTCAATTCTCTTCTTGTTTTCCTCCATTTTTTGATTTGCTATCTTTAACAGGAAGTCGATATATTCCTCAGTCACCATCAGTTTTCCTTTATGGCTTAATGGAACTTCTAAGCCATGCGTGCTCCGGATAGCCAACATAGTCTTTCCTCTCTTTCCCACAGTTATGCCAGAGTTCCTGAAACCAGAATCTATTGCCACTGAATGCAGAATCTGTGCATCCTGTAACTGTCGACACTGCACATGAAGAATAAGTGGTTCAAATTTCAAAATGGCATCACCATTTGCTTTCTTCAGAGCTACAATCACATCATCTTTTACACAAGGTTTGTGTGTGACCAGTAGCCAGCAACAGTTTTGCTTTTGAACCTCAAAACCATTTATATTCCCATCTAGGAGGATGATGCGCCCAGCGCAGGAACTCGTGGTGAAGTACTGTTCTCGCCCATTCAGGAGCTGCACAAGTTCTACCACATCCTCATCCACACTGCCCTTTCGGCTGAGGTCGGCTTTGCTCAGACCCTGTGCTTTCCATCTCTTGAACTCTGCGTTACGATCCATGTGAGGAAGGATTTAGAGTCTATACTTTGACGTTAGGTCTCGCCTTTCCCTGGGGGAAGCCATATTGTAGCGGGTGGTGGCCGGAAAGCAAAGTTTATTTATTTTTGACAGAGAGAGAGAGACAGAGCATGAACAGGGGAGGGGCAGAGAGAGAGGGAGACACAGAATCTGAAACAGGCTCCAGGCTCTCAGCTGTCAGCAGAGCCTGACACACGGGGCTCGAACTCATGGACCATGAGATCGTGACCTGAGCCGAAGTCGGATGCTCAACCGACTGAGCTATCCAAGCGCCCCTGATTTACACTATTATTGATGACTAATTGACTATCACTCTCATAATTAATCCTTTGAAGGTATTTTTTCTCTAGCTTTTAAGATTTTCCGTTTGTTGTCCTGGAGTCCCTGTATGTCTAGAAAGGATTCCTATTTGGGGTCTGCTAGGCATCTTAAATCATGGTCTGGTGACTTTCTTCAGTTCTGGAAAGTTCTCAGCTATTATCTCTTCAAATGGGTGTTGTTGTTTTTTTGCCCCATTATCTGTCTCATTTTCTTCAGGAGCTTACCAAATATATATTATGCCTTTTCTCTCTATGCAACATGTCACTAACCTCCTTAATTAATATTTTCAATCTCCGCATCTTTCCTGTCTCCATTTTAGATAATTTCTTCACTTCTGTTTTCCAATACACTAATTCTCCCTACAGCAGTCACACATATTGTTATCTACCAACATTATCAAATTTCATTTTTCAAAATGTCATCCTAGGAGGTGTTATTGTAAAACATTTTTGGAATTCTTTAGAAATTACCTCTACTCCATGTATCCTTTACATTTCTTTTTTAGTGCCAAATTCTCTCTCATCTGATCTCTATTAAATTCATAATTTTAATTCTTACTTCCTGTGTCACCTCTCCTTGTCTGTACTGAGAAGTCCTTATAAGTGACAGTGGCAATGTACCTAGTAAGCTGATTTAACCCATCCAACTGAGGGTTATGAGAAATTATCTCCTTTAACACAGATGTCATTTTTCTATAAAACTATTTTAAGTCCTATGAAAATCTGGAGCATATTAGTAGGTATAGTAAGAATACTAAAAAATTAAAACACTTAACTATTTTCACCTATTACCTTGACACAGAAAAGAACAGCAATGTGCAATGTTGGCCACAGTATGCAGAGACAGGTACTTTCAATGGAGTATTTCAGGCAACAGGAATGACAATTAGTGAAATCTTCGCAGAGGGCAATTTGATAATAGGTATCCATAATCTTCATAACCTTTGACTCATTCTAGGGAATTATCATGAGGACATAAATCTAAAAATTTTACTTATACAGGTTTTATTTAAATAAATGAAAAAATTTAAAGAATGCTGTAGAAATATATTAACATAAGTAATTCACAATATACTATGAAAAAAAGCAGGCAACAAAATGACTCCATGTTTATATTAAAATAAACATATACAGGGGCACCTGGATGGCTCAGTTGGAAGAGCATGTGACTCTTGATCTCGAGGTCCTGAGTTTGAGCCCCACGTTGAGATTACTTAAACAAATAAATAAAACCTTTTAAAATAGGTAGATAACCATATACAAAGAAAAAAATTCCTTGGCTAGCCATTCAATCTCTGCAATTATAACTGCTGTTTAGCTTCTTTTTGCTCATTTATTGCCTAGGTCTTCTAGAATGAGTATATGTCAACTGCAAATTAAACAGTGTTGAATTATTTTAAGTATCAGAATACCTAACTACTTTTTAAAAAAATGTCTGTATGGGACACTATTATCCATATTCAAACATAACTATCAGTAATATATTCCTCATTCTAATAGCACTGGCAATGGGAACTCCTTCTTCATAATTCGTTCTACCCATCACCTGAACCTAAAATCCCACTTCCAGAGAGTAGAAACAGCTATTTCTGAAAGCCTGACAGAATAGGTAGGGGGGTGGGAAGAAAGAAGTTGGGGTATGGAGAAGAAAGGAGCCAAATGTTTATGAGGAACAGATTCTTGGTATTTTAGGAGGAGCTTTAGGAATAGGGCTTGGATGGAAAGAGGAGTGGGGAAAGGCAGTTCCGTGAATAAACTTCAGCAATAGTTTCTCCTCTCTTCCCTGTATTCAGGTGCACATTCATTGCTATAGATTCCACCCAACTGCTGTTAGTAAAAACCCCCAGAGATCCCAGCATCAAGCATAATTAGGAAGAAGCACCCACATCAGTGAAATGGAATATGGTGTGCCTCCTCACCATGAGATTTCAGAGTCTGCTACTTTTCTCCTTTGTTAGCGTATTTTAGGTTTTGCTTTAGCAAAAGATTTTGCTTTGTTAAGCTATCATCTTTCGGCTTCACTGGCATGACAAACTGATCCTCCAACCAAAGGTCCTTTAACATACCATTTCCTCTATCTGAAATGCGTCTCTGCCCTCCCCCATCTTATCTTGGCTAGTTCATCTTCTACTCATTTTTCTGTTCTTGGTCAAATGTTATTTCTTCCAGAAACCTCAAACACCCTAGTATACAACAGGCTCCCTCAAGCTTTTATCCAATTTATAAATATATATTATGAATTATTTAGTATGGTCATTAATATGTAGTTGAACTAGTATGTTCCAAGCGTAATAAAAGTGGTCCCATTAGCTGCTTTTGCTCACCATCGCAACTTCTGCATCTGGAACATAGCAAGTGCTCAACAAATATTTGCTGAATGAGAGAATGAATAAATAAGCAGCTAAGCAAATGACTAGGAATCCAGAGGCCTTATCGGGTAAGAGTTAAATTAACTATGTCCTCTCAGGGTAGAACTGTGGGTCAAGTTTTTCCTTTGTTCCTTGTTGAACTCGTTTGTGTACTCACCAAAGTTTTAAAAATACCTGTTATTTTGAAAATTCCCCCAAAACCAAAGCAAACTGAGGCCAAACATGAAATATTTACTCTGCCAGGAAAAAGGCTGGATACCCTTAACAGAAGCATCCAGTCTAGCCTGGGGACTTCACAAATGCCCCACATCATAAGACACCACTCGGCCGCCTCGTCGTAGTATCCTCCCGGAGCCAAGGAACCCTTCTCCTTGTCCCCTCAGGGCAAGTCAGGCGCAGAGTTCGTGGAACCTGCAGGCTCCCTACCCTCGTCAGAAGCTTCGAGGAGAAAAATGCAAGGCCGGATGACAGGGAAACAAGGAGCCTTTACCGCACACGTTATCTGCCAGGCACGTACTGCGTACCGGAGAACCGGGCTCTGGCCGGGTTCTAGCCCCACCGCGCCGAGTCCCGAGGAGCACACAGGCGTCCTGGGCCTGCCCACCTCCAAGGGCTGGGCGGAGACCTCCAACAGCCACAGGGCACTTCACAAAGTGCCGGGGGAAGGGGCCTGCGGGCCGGTGACCCCGAACCCCCGGCCCCCGCAAACGGGAGGCAGAAGCAGGAGGAGGCCGGCACCCGCCCTCCGAGGGGCCTCGCTTACCCGTCGGGGGAGTACTCGAGGTTGAAGACCGCGCCGTGGGTACGGGTGCTGAGGTACACCGAGTCCGCGGGATGGATGGAACCATAGAGATTAGTCATGGTGCGGAAATTGTCCCGCGCCGGGTCCACGAACAGCCCGCGGCCCAGACTGCGTTCTCTCAGCCACCCGAACAGCCGGGCACCGAGGCCGTGGCGGCCCCGGCCCCCCGCCCTGCAGTCGGGCCCGGGTCGCCGGCGCGCCGGGGAGGGCGGTGACGGCTCTCCCTGGGTGGAAGCTGCAGAGGAGTCCAGAGCTGCGTGAGGCTCGAGCTCCCCGGCGTGTGCGGCCGGGGGCAGCGAGGGGACGCTGGGACGGCGAGGGCGAGGGCTCCGGGAGGGCGACGGGGGAGGGGCTGCGTCAGCCTCGGGCTGCGGCGGCGCGGGCGGGGAAGGGAGCGGCCCCGCTGCCGTTGCCTGCCCTGCATGGGATGCCGGCTCCTCAGTCCCGGTTCCGGCCGTCCCATCCCCTCCCGGACTACCGGGCCCGAAGGTAAACATGACCAACGCGCCCGCCCCCCCACTCCCGGGCCGCTGCCCCGCCGGCCGACACCTCACCGATCCCACCGCCACTTCCGGCGTGCGACGGCCTAACCCCGCCGGCTGGGAAACACGTGCTGCTCCTGGCCATCATCCGTTGGGGACCGCGAAAGTGGGGACACAGCCGACGGCGGGTGTTTTAGCCCCTAAGGGACGGTGGTTGGGAACGACTAGCTGTGTTTGAGCGCAAATGAGGATGCCCAGGATCCTAGCTATAGGGGCAGTGTTAGCATCAGGGTACCGCGTGCGACAGAGTCAATCTGTAGTTGTCAATCATCGTGACCAGGGATGACTGGGCCTAAATGGCCAAAGGGGTGGACTATGATGATGTACTGTTATCCTCACTTTATGATAAGGTCACAAGGGGAAGAAATTACCATATTGTGTGCAGGTCCCACATACTGAGTCGCATGGTGTACTGCCTACTTGGACTCAGAGTAAGTACTCAGGTTCACTATTGGCGCTAAAAGCCCAGGTCCTGGAAAACGGGGGCCTGGAAAAGGGGGCCTACTGGTGCCCTGAATACCTGCCTAACTCCCAGCTACTGCCCAGTAGGTCAGGAGTTTATCAAGACCAATGTCTTCCTCTCCTCAGGAAGGAGCGTATATCCAGCAAGAGTCACTGAATGGAGCTGGAGACCTGAATCAAATCAACCTGACAAGCAACAGAGCCTGTGGTCAATCCTGCTTACATGTGCCAGGGCACAGACAGCATTACAGATGCAAGACCCTTCACCATTGCTGTTAAAGATCAATATATACTACTCCTTTGTAAAAAAGAGTTAACAGGAACTGCAGTATTTCTTCAGGAGGGAAGGAGAGTTCAATAAAAGAAGGCTTGAGGTACAAGGAAAGGTAGATAAAAGAACTGACAACTCTTCTAGGTACTGACAACTCTTGATTGAGAGCTGTGTTGTAGAAAGCACACATTTGATGACTGAGGATAAACCTGGAGGATCTTTGTAGGAAGAGCTATCCTGTGAGGATAGATCTGAAGGATCTCCAGTATAAGGGAATGAGATTTGGAGAGCTGAACATTCAGCAAGTCCTCCAACCAGGAAAGTTAGTAGTTATTCGGCTCTCCTGTCCATGAGGTGATTGAAAACAGGGCAAGAACCAAGCGTCTTGAGTTCAGAGATAATAGCAGCCATTCCTCTGGAGGTACTCTCCATGTTGCCCACACAGAGCAGAAGGGGTAGGTAAAGGTCTATTTTGTGATTAATAAATTATGTCCCTTAATGACCCCCAACATTTGGCTGCAACAAATAACAGAGGCCCTCTGCTTGACCCCTAAGTTATGGTCAATGGCTAAAATTTTATGGTCTACAAAACACTGACCATTTACCAATATTATTAATTTTTTAATAGGTAAAATAGAACAGTTTTAAAAGGTTACATATTCCAAGGTATTTAAGGTACAGTTCCAACAAAAAATATAAGCTCTGCAATGAAATTTTGTGCTGCTTCAAGATAATCAGATTTCACAGTTCAGGCAAATCAGAATTAACACACTATAGTCCCAAAACTGATTAAGAAATGTTCACTAACAATTTAGAGAATCTAGAGAAGCCAAATGAGAAGAAAATATTTTGTAGGTTTGCATGTTATCTCTGTTAGATAATGAGAATGATTCTTGAGAAGATAGCCAAAAAAGGCAACGGTGGCTATAACACACAGAACAAGTCATTCAGTAATGCCAGGGTTTGCTTTTTTCCTTTTCTTTCTTACGCTTCTTCTTAAAATGGGAGTCCTCACTTATCCCAAATAATTTTTACTAAAACCTAAAATAAGAATAAATTACATAAGGACTACAATTCTGTTGAGATGACCATGATTTTACAACTCATCAGTAGAAAAAAAAATTACTGGAAGTTACCTGAGAAGGTACTAAAGAAGTTAACTGAGAAGCTACTAAAGATAGATTAACTGTGCCTGTCCTGTTTACCCACTGCCTTTGAGAGCCTTTAAATACAACCATGTCATGTTAACAAGGAAAATGGCTGCAAATCAGTCTATACAGACCAATTTCTATTGGTCTAGACACTATTTTCAAGTGCTAAAAAATTTTCAACTCCAACTGCTCAACTTCACAGATACCAGTTCATCAGAAATGCCTAAAACATCCTATGAACTTCTTTCCCCTGATGTTCCTTTTAGATCACAACACAAGGAAACAACTGGCAAAGGTTTCCAAAGGTTTCCAAAATTAACAAACGTTTCTTCTACGCCCAGGTATCACACACCCCTGGACACCCCCAACACTTAGGCTCTATCTCATTAAGCAGGCCGGGAGCAAATTCATTTACTTTCTTCCCTATCCACTGACTAGATGTTTTTAAAAAATTACTTCCTAAGGGATGTGTTATAATGCAATGTGCCTGAAATACGGATCTTTCTGTTTAGGCTGTTATACTTTTGGAGCAGCAAGTTCACTCCTGATGTCTTTGACATCATTGGTTCTGCCCATCAGATAGAATTATTTGTTGGGGGCAAGACTGACAAAATGAGCAAAGCAACTGGACATAGCAAAAAAAAAAAGCTGAAATGGAAGCTATATCCCAGGCATCTTCTCGATTGAAGCCTCGTACCTCAAGCATTTTGAAATGGTCATCTGTTATATCATCAGCTCGGGAAATAGCAAGTGCAAACTCCAGCATTGCCTTTTCCTGAGCAGGGAGATCAGACTTTCTCCAGTTCACACAGACGTGCAAGAAAATACACAGAAGCAGAATCTCTGTTCATCCCAGTATAGCCAATAAGACAAAGGGCCTAACAAAATGAAAAAAATCCTAGGTTAGAGTAAAGGGACAAAGTCAGGCCAAAATAAACTTTCCAGTTAAACTTGATCAAGTCCATCGGAATGCAGACCTGAAACTCTGGCTCAGCACCACCTCTGCCAAGAAGTCTTCTTTGCTCACTCCAACTACAAGCACCTCCTCTTTCTCCTCTAAACACTATGGCATCAAAAATCTCAGAACCAAGACTCAGAGACTCTGAGTACATAAGGACCCCAAATCCCAACTTTTTCATATGAGTAAAGTGAAGCTCAGATAATTATCCCTTTGTCTCCAATTAATCCCAAACAAGATGCAATATTTGCAAAATTAATAGCCGACACTTAGCAATTACTATGTGCTAAGAATGTGCTCAGTGCTTCATATTATCTTATTTCTTCTTCTTTTTTAATGTTTATTTTTGAGAGAGAAACAAAGTGTGAGCAGGGGAGGGGCAGAGAGAGAGGGAGACACAGAATCCAAAGCAGGCTCCAAGCTCTGAGCTGTCAGCAGAGCCCAACGTGGGGCCAGCAGAGCCCAACTGTGAGATCATGACCTGAGCCAAAGTTGGATACTTAACTGACTGACTCACCCAGGCACCCCAATATTATCTTACTTCTTATAAAAATCCTAGGAAGTAGTATTTTTATTATCGTCCCATTTTATTGGCAAAGAAACTAAAGTTCAGAGAGGTAAATTGACTTCCCCAAGGTCACACAGTTGGAAAGTGGCAGAACTAGGATCTGACTCCAAGTGTATTTGATTCCAAAAATTATACTTATAATCATTACCCTTTCTCAGGCAAAACACTGAAAACTACTAAACACCTAAAAATAGAAGAATAATCCAGCAAACCATGGTGTGACAGCATACTTTATGGACACTAGGGAAGCAATGCCTAGAGAATGATCTTGAAAGAACAAGAGTCTGGCAACTAGGCAGGAGGCTCTCAGCAGGGCAAAGGGAAGAGGATGTACCTGTCCTGAAGTTATCTTCAGGATGGCAACAAAGGCCCTTCAAGAACAGTTTGCAAGGTGGGATCAGGAGGGTATGTTGGGGGGTAGGAAGACTGATGACCTTCAACCTGAGATATAAATACAGAGAACAGATGTTTCTGTTTCCCGGCACAGAGGATCAGGAGTTTCACTATAGGGATCAGTAGGACTTTGTAAGCTTGGTTTACAAAAAACCCACGTTTGCTGTGCCTTTACCCTTGGTCCATTTCTCTGGGAAGAATTAGCATGATCTCTGATACCCAAAGGGCCTGACTTTGGATGAAAGAGATAGTAAGCTGTTGGCTGGGGGATTGAGACCAATTTCACAACCAGTCTTGGTGGGAAAGAGAAGATGGAGGCAGTTCTAGAAATGAAAGGCAGACAGGCGTAGGCTTGGGCCAGAAGCAAGAAATAAATGAAAATGTAAGAAGCTGTTTTGGACCCATTAAGAATAATTAGTGGCTAGACTAAATTCACACTGGCAAATGCAAACAGTATCATGTAGCAGAAAGAGCTCAAGCTTTGAAAATGGACTCTGCCATATTCTAGTTGCATGCCCCATATTAAGTTACAGCTCTGAACCTCAAGGATAAAATGGTTATAATAAGGCTCAACTTTGAGGGGGAGCTGTGTGCATTTGAGAGAATGTATGCCATGTATCCAGGACCAGGTCTGGCACAAAGTTGGGGCATAGCTAACCCCTAGTCCCAAACGTCATGCATACACAGGAGCAGATGGACACAGTGATGGGACTGGAAGGGAACTCAAGCAACGAGAAGAGCTGGGAGGCGGTGGGGGGGGGGCATTCCCTGCACCATATAGTGGCATGGACCTTTCCCTTTCCTTAGGTATGAAGAAGCCCTGAAACTGGCATTGAGGAGGTGGGCACCAACCTGGTCAGAGAGCACTGGGTTCTTTGAGGAGATCCTGTACCAGGCACTGTGGACAACCACAATGTATGGGTACCTGTTGGCCAGGCTGGTCACCACAATGATAAATTCCTTGTCAACTCTGCTGAGCTGCCCTACAGAGGGAGAGGAGAGGAGAAGAGACCAGTTCAGAAGCCCTGGATTGCAGCTTAGGATAACCTAGACAGGTTCAGCCATACTTCAGCAACAGACTTCTCCTCTACCCCTTCACTTGTGCATCCATTCCCAGTCTCTTGCTACCAGCTACCCTATTTTATTTTCTTCATAATACTTAACACTTATGAAGTTAACCTGTTCTTTTATTTTGTGCAGTTGTTCATTCTTTTTTCCTCTCTAGAATATGTCTGAAAGTCTAGAAATTTTTCTGACTTACTCACCACCGTATTACCAGAGGAGTGCCTGTCATATAGAGGTTACTCAGAAAATATGTGTTGAATATATTACTAAAATTCCAGAAACATTTTCTGAGGCCCATCAGGTACTGGACTAACACTTTAAAAGGAGGAGAAGAAGAGACTTCCTAACCTCAGAGGACCTACTCCATGGGGACAGGGAGAGGCAAAGAAAGTGGGAATTCATTTTGGCACCAGGTACCATTCTGGTACATATGTAACCTTATTTCACCCTCATACCAGCACTGTACAGTAGGTATTAATGCCATTTTACTAGTAAGGACATCAAAGCTTTGAGACATTTAAGTACTTTGTTGAAGTTCACGTGCAACCTCTATGGCACCTCTATGGCAGAACTCAGATGTGAACACAGGGTCTGTCTCTTCCCACTAGGACAGAGAAGCTGTGTGGAAAGATAAGGCAGATAGCTCTCTGTATGCCATCGGAAAAGGACAGATGAAGGATGCTGTGGGAGTTGAACAGGAGGAAGAGTCTCTTGTAAGTAAAGGCAGATGAGATGGACTTTGAAGGAAAGATCAGCTTCACCAACATGGACAGGAGAAAAGGTATCTCAGAGGCATAGCAGAGGGTGAACAAATCATGAGATTTGAATGCTCCAGAGTAAAATGTAGCCCACTTTGATTCCGACAGATAGAACATAGAGGGGCTGAGGGAAAGGAGGCTGGGAAGGCAGGCTGCTGTCAGGCTACTGAGAGTCATTGTGACACACTGTCTCCCAGCACCTACTGTCTCCTCTTCAATAAGAGTCCCTTCATTTTAGACAGGCACATGGCCTACACAGCTTCCCTTGCAGCTGAGTGTGATGATGTGATGAAGTTCCAGCCAGTGGGATGTAAAGAGAAGTGATGTGACTTTCATGTCATGACTCTAAAGGAAAGGAATGTGTACCCACAAATGCCCCTTCTCTTTCTGATGGTAGCAGTGGTAAATCAGCATGAGCATGTCGGCAGGGGCAATCCCAAACAGTAAACAACACTACACTGGCCCTTAGCAGCTCACATGGGGACTATTAGGTGAGAAAGAGAAAATACCTTGTTTATGTTTAAACCAATGTATCTTTGGGTCTAGATAACAGCAACCTAACTTGAATCCTAAGTAAGAAATCCATGATTGCCAAGCTCAAGTACCCGAACTTTATTCAGGGGGCTATATGGAGCCAGAGGACATTTAAGCCCAAAGTAAGAAAGATGAGCTGTGGTCATCACCTAACTTAATTCTGTATGTATAATTATATAGTTACATTCAGAACCCAGATTCAGAATCTAGAGGATAGCTCAACCAACTACAGTCTTTCTGAACCTCTTCCTAGCTCCACAGTGATCTGGAACTATATGGGAAGAACTCTAGCAAGCAGGCATCTGGATCTCATCCAAGAATGATTTAGCACTGTTTTTCTATTTACCTGTTGCCTTGTTGCAGATGGCATTGTAATAAGCAAAGAAGGCTCTGAATTCCAATGGCCAGTGAGACATTACTTTAAATACATTCTGTAAAAATCCCGTCTGCAGGAAAGAAAAAAACCAAACAAACAGGGAAACATAAAGTGAAAATTAAGAGCAAAATAGGCAATCAGTAACTGGTAGTCACCATACGGTCTGCTGAATGCCAGATGCAATCACAGGAAGGCCACAGCCTTGGTGTCAAAGTACAACCCACACATACCTTCTTAGGATATTTATAACTTGCAGTGTTACCTCTAAAGGTATACGTGATTTTTTTGATAAGTGACTTTATGAAATTTAGACTGTGAATGTTATAACTAAACCAAGACACTTCTTAGAATTTACATTTTACTGATTTCCTACCTTTTCACAAGGGGCTGGTGGTGCTCATTCATTTATAAGAATAAATTAATAACAAGCCTTAATATCAATAAAGTATTTTGCAAAGTTCTTTCACACATCCTTCTCCACAACTCTGTCAGGTAGGTAAGGCAGGTATCACTATTCCCAGTTTACAGATAAGGAAACTAAGGCCCAGAGAGGTTGAGTGACTTGGCCAAGGCCATACCAAAAGAGGCAGCCTTGGAATTTTGACATTGGGTTTTCGGTATATTTCCTAATGGGATGTTACAGCAGACAACTATTGGCTGCTACCCAGCAGCCATTTCTTCCCTCCTCCCTTGACAACGGAACCTGTATATTGTTCAGATACCAGATTGCCATGGTTTTCTGGTAAGGTTAGGCCCTTCCCCAACTCTAGTGGGTAAATCCTGATTTGTCTAAACCAACTGTGGTTATTCTATTCTACTTCTCAGTGACTGGTCTAGGAATGGGCATGTGACACCATCCTGCCCAGTAAGAAATGAGGGGAAATTAGCTGGGAACCTTCTTCTCCTTCCAAAAGGAATATGAGGAAGGGGGGCACCCTCCTAACCCCTTCTAGAAGTTGTGCAAGGATGTAATGTTGGCTGCTGCTATAGGCATCTTTTGACTGGGAGGGGACAAGTGTGAGCCCAGAGTCATCTGAGGAAGACAGAACCAAAAAATGCTAAGAGCCTCATCATGCTGTATCACTTAGCCACTGGATTAAACAACCCAGGAATCACCCTGTCTGTGGATCTGCTGTTATATGAGACACTGAACTGTCCTTATAGTTACATGAACTGAACTGGATTTTCTGTTACCTGTAGGGCAAAGAACCCTGATAACAGATGCTAACAACTCATTAATGGGCTAGAAGACATAATATAAAGAACCATATATATCAGCCAGGGGCAGGGGCTGAGGAAGAGGTGGGGAAGTGGAGAGGTTATGGACAGGTGAAGGTGGTACTGAGGGAGAAGCTAGGCCTCCAGACCTTTCCCTGCAGAGCAGGTGGGTTTTTATCTTTCTTATATAATGGATTTCCATACAAGATTTTGTTTGGAAAAAAATCCTTTAAGTTCTACCACCAAGTTTGAAAAACAAAAGCTTATAGCAAATGTCTATGCTCAAAGAAGGGTTTTATAATTTGGCAACATAGGTACCAACTTTCAAAAGTACCCTGAGAAAATAATTTGGGAATGTTAAAAAAAGATAAATTACAAGTTCTAAATGTCCAAGATTAGGAGATTGCTGAAATAAATTAAAATATGTCTAATATATAATACTATATTATGCAGCCACTAATTATAATGATGTTTTGACCTGTAAAATGTCCATGGTAACACGATTTCATTTTCAAAAGTTATATGCAGGGTACCTAGGTGGCTCAGTATTTTTAAAAGTTACATGTGGGACGTCTGGTGGCTCAGTATTTTAAAAAGTTACATGTGGGGCACCCTGGGTGGCTCAGGCAGTTAAGCATCCGATTCAGCTCAGGTTATGATCTCGTGGTTTGTGAGTTTGAGCCCCATGTCAGGCTCTGTGCTGACGGCCTGGAGCCTGGAGCCTGCTTTGGATTCTGTGTCTCCCTCTCTCTCTGCCCCTTTCCCACTCACACTCTGTCTCTCTCAAAAATGCATGAATGTTAAGGGGCACCTGGGTGGCTCAGTTGGCTAAGCGCCCGACTTCGGCTCAGGTCATGATCTCACAGTCTGTGAGTTCAAGCCCCGCGTCGGGTTCTGTGCTGACTGCTCAGAGCCTGGAGCCTGTTTCAGATTCTGTGTCTCCCTCTCTCTGACCCTCCCCCGTTCATCATGCTCTGTCTCTCTCTGCCTCAAAAATAAATAAACGTTAAAAAAAAATTTTTTTTAAAATGCATGAATGTTAAAATGTTAAAAAGTTACATGTATATTTATACAAAGAAAATAACGGGAAACACATCAAAATGCTAAAAGTAGCTTACCTGGGTGGAACCAGATAATTTTCATTATTTTTGAGTTTTCTGCTTAATTTTTCTTATTTTTCAACATGTAATTATAGAAGAAGCAAGGTACCTCTCACACTTTAAGCAGCTAGCATGGATGTCAGTGGTTCTATCTCCACGCCATATTACAGTGCTAAAGTAAACTATTATAAAACAAACCTCAGAAGTTTGTTTGGGCAGAGGACTGAATGACAAAGAAGAGTCCCAAAACATGAGAGCCTAAGAGGAAAAAAGTATGTCCTTCTGATTGGGATACAACTGGTCCCCAAAAGAAGGGTTTGTCCACAGTGGACACTAGGGCAGACTGGGGCAACCTGTTCCAGGGCTTCCTTTCTGGCTGACACAGTCTGTACTGGCTGCCTCCCTGCATGAGGGAGGGTCTTACCTCCTTTTCTACCTCCTACATGAGCTCTATAATGTCAAAAGGCAGGTCCTTCTTGTAAGGAATAGGGTAACGGCTAATGGGTTTGGACTTCTCTTCCTTCTGAGTCCCATAAAGGTGCAAGTTCAGGATCACCACAGGCAACTTTTCCCAAAACCTATTTGTCACAAAGGAAACAGAGACAGGTTTAGGTGGACTACTGAAGAAATGGCTTGGATAGCTAGTCTGTATATCTGGGCCTAAAGAAAAGAGATTACAAATAGGGTCTACCTCCTGGAACAACTCCCACTGACTATAAATCCCCTGTCTTGAGCAATCATGAAAAGGATTCTCAGCTCAGTAAGAAACAATATTGTAATCAGTTAGTAATGTCTCACATGGGTAGGCAATATGAGGGCATGGTGGCCCAGGTAACATTATTTGCAATAGGTTAGACAGATGTTTGAGCCTGCATTCAAATCCAAAACTGTATGATTCCAAAGTCTATGTTCTTCTCACTTTTCAGTCCTGTTAAAAAAAAAAAGTCTAAATAAAAAAATGTAAAAAACTAACAATATTCTAAATGAAGAGTAGAAAACAAACAAACAAACACATAAATTTGAATGGGCTGCCCCTTTGTGCCTTTTACCACATAAAGTTCTAAGAGGGGTGCTTTTCTGGAAAGTTCAGTGTGGTCAGGCTATCTATGAAAGATAGTGTAATGCAGGGCTGTCTGAAGCCCTGAATGAGGAGCATCTGGTTGGCTCAGTCAGTTGAGCATCCCACTTCAGCTCAGGTCATGATCTCATGGCTCATGATTTCGAGCCCCACATTGGTCTCTGTGCTGACAGCTCGGAGCCTGGAGCCTGCTTCAGTTTCTGTCTGTGTCTCCTTCTGTCCCTCCCCCACTCGTGCACTGTCTCTCTCAAATATGAATAAACATTTAAAAAAAATGAAATGTTACAGGTTTAAAATAAGGGTGTCATAAAAGTATATTGGGGTACACCGTGAATCTATCAATTGACATTTGCTTACATATTCAATGCTGGGCCCACAGAAAAGATTTGACAACTCCCCTCACACCCTCTAGGAACGGTGGATGGGCCCTATCTACTGTGGCAGCCCACACACCTGGCATTCACACCTGACACCTCACCTCGGTACCTCCTACTGAAGGGGAAGGTCTAGGCTGTCAACCTTTGTAGCTTTTTAACTTCAACTTCCCCTACCTACCAACTAGTATGGGGCAAGTAACTGAGCAACCAGGCCACAGACTAGCCACTGATCCATGAGGCTGTCAAGCCAAAAAGCTCTGTCCACACAGATTCATACTCTATGGGAGGTGAACTGGGAAATCAGAAGCGAGTTAGCTGGCAATGAGAATTTGGGCTGAAAAGTAATGAGGTAAAACAGGCCACTGGAGTCATGATGGTCATGAGCACACCAAAGGAATGAGAGAGAAATCATGAGTAAGCAGCAGTTACAAGGGAGAGAAAAAATTCAGGGTAGAGGGTAAGGAAGAAAGTTGGTGGTAGGAGGAGATGCAGATAGAGCAGCTGAGACTTGTTCATGGCAAAGTTCCTAGGATCTTGCTGCAGGGCTCCCTTAAAGTACCAGAATGAACTCTCAGTTTGTTTCTTTCTGGCGTGACTGCTTGGTGTTGCCATACTTGTGATAGGTTTTACAGAGCATTGACAAGAAGAATCAATAACAACCAAGAAAGCAATTGTGTCATTTCCATCTGGGAGCCTTTGGTAACTCAAAGAAAACAATGTAGTCAGGAATGAAATGGTCCTACCATATAAGCTTAAAAAAACATAAAATATATTGGGGCGCCTGGGTGGCGCAGTCGGTTAAGCGTCCGACTTCAGCCAGGTCACGATCTCGCGGTCCGTGAGTTCGAGCCCCGCGTCAGGCTCTGGGCTGATGGCTCAGAGCCTGGAGCCTGTTTCCGATTCTGTGTCTCCCTCTCTCTCTGCCCCTCCCCCGTTCATGCTCTGTCTCTCTCTGTCCCAAAAATAAATAAACGTTGAAAAAAAATTTAAAAAAAAAAAAAAAAACATAAAATATAAAAAGCAAACACTTATATAATAATACATGCCTAATACTATTCTGGCTGTTTTATATTAACTCAAAAGTCAAGTTACGTTGGTATGTTATTATCCCCATTTTAGAGCTGAGAAAACAACAGCCACAGAAAAGATAAGTCACAGAGCCTGCAAGTGGTAGAGACAGGATTCAAATCTAGGCAATCCAGCTCCAGAGTCCACAATCATAAAACCATGGGCTGTGCTGTGTATAGAGCTCACTGCCAAGGATGGCAATTACTTTTTTAAAACCCCTCAACTCCAAGCCACTCTACAAATCTCAGGTCTGGTCCTTCTTTTCCCCTAACCACGTGTTAACATTTTCATTGTGAACCTCTGAATAACCAGAATACTATTAAAAAGAACAACTTCCATTTGAGTAAAGTACTACACCAGGATTATCAATACGAGTTTTGTAGACATTGTCTCTGAACCTTAAGTTGTTATCACCACTGTATCTCTCTCTACTGAAGCAGCCAGATTCAGCTACCACAAGGCTTAGTAATGCCATTTGCTTTATCAAAAGAAAATGAAGGTGGAAGTTCAAAATGAAGCCTGCTGTTAGCCTACTGAAGCAGCAAGAAATAAGACTATGTACCTGGCACAGCAAGGAGGTGCTTGTGTGACTCTGGGCACCGGCTGAGTAAAGACTTAGCCACTCTGCCACCTTCCGGTGATAGAGGGCACTAAGTCCTGGCAGTCACGCTTGAACTTCAGACACCCCTGAGACAGTAGGAAAGTAGCTGTATCCCTGACTCTGTGCACTCTGCCAGCTTATTTGCTGGTTTGGTAGTAAACTGAAGTAAAAGGAACCCAAAGGTGATACTATTCTTGCCAATCTTTGAGCCCATACTGGGTTCTGGATTAACTCATTAAAAACGGAAAATTTCAAGTGAAATCTGATCATTAAATGTTAACTCAATTGTTTTTCCCACAGGTGTGCATGTAGCAGCATTGGTGGCCACAGAGGCTGTTTTTTGGCTACGTAGAAGTTTACTATACTAGTCTGTCAACTTTTATGTGTTTGGAGCCGTCTATAATAAAACATTAAAAGGGGTGCCTGGGTGGCTCTGTCAACTAAACGTCCAACTCTTGATTTCAGCTCAGGTCAGGATCTCATGGTTCGTGGGTTCAAGCCCCATGTCAGGTTCTGCACTAACTGCAGAGAGCCTGCTTGGGATTCTCTCTTCCTCTCTATCTGCCCCTCCCCTGCTTGCATGCTCTCTCTCTCAAAATAAATAAATAAACTTTTAAAACAAAATTAAAAGCCACACTTAAAAATTTTTTTTAATCTGTGGAACAAATACACACAAAAGTCTGCAAGCTGTTAGCTTACAAATGTTAGCTTAAAACGCCAGCTATGAAAGCATTTGAGTTATGAACATGGGCACAGTACTTGACATTCTTAGGTGAGTGGATAAATGAGTTATTATTGGAGAGCTATAGTTTAAAAATTTGTTTTGTAAAAAATCAGACACTTCACTATTCTAAAATACAGAGACTGGGCTCCACTACCAGTCTTCATAGTACAGCACAATCTAAAAATAAAAAATTGGTAAACTGGATGTCATCAAAATGCAAAATATGCTTCAAAAGATACTGTTACAAAAATGAAAACAGGTCACAGACTGTGAGAAAAAAAATTGTAAATCATATATCTGATAAAGGGTTTATATCCAGAATATATTTAAGAGTATCTTATAACTCAATAAGACAGGCTACACAATTTAAAAATGGGCAGAGGTGCCTGGGTGGATCAGTTGGTTAAGCGTCTGATTCTTGGACATGATCTCATGGTTCATGGGTTCAAGCCCCGCATCCAGCTCTGTGCTGACAGCACAGAGGCTGCTGGAGATTTTCTCTCTGTCTCTCTCTCTCTCTCCTCTCCCCTGCTCATGCTCTCTCTCTCAAAAATAAATAAACATTTCAAAAAATAAATAAATACAGGCAAAAGATCTGAATAGACATTTCATCAAGTAAGATTTACAAATGTCTATTAAGCATATTAGTCATTAGGGAAATGCAAATTAAAACCACAGTGAGATAATATTCACACCTACTGAGATGAATTTAATCAAAAGGACAATAATCAGTGTTAGTGAGGATGTGGAGAAACTAGAACCTTTATACATTAGTGGTGGAAATGTAAAACGGGGCAACTTAGAAAAATTTGGCAGTTTCTTGAGAGGTTAAAAATAAATTTATCAGAGGCACCTGGGTGGCTCAGTTAGTTGCTTGAGCATCTGACTTCTGCTCAGGTCATGATCTAGCAGTTCGTTAATTCGAGCCCTGCATTGGGTTTACTGCTGTCAGCACACAGAGGCCGCTTCGGATCCTGTGTCTCCTTTCTCTGCCCCTCCCCTGCTCACACTCTTTCTCAAAAATAAAAATAAAACATTAAAATTAAAACAAAAAATTTTTTAACATTTATTCATTTTTGAGAGACAGAGTGAGTGGGGGAGGGGCAGAGAGAGAGGAAGACACAGAATTTGAAGCAGGCTCCAGGCTCTGAGCTGTCAGCACAGAGCCCAATGCGGGGCTCAAACTCACCGACTGCAAGATCATGACCTGACCTGAAGTCAGACGCTTAACTGAGCCACCTAGGCGCTCCAAACATTAAAAAATTTTAAATAAATAAATATATCATACAACACAGCAATTCCACTCCTAGGTACCCTATCCAAGAGAAATGAAAACATACATCCACAGAAAGACTTGTATACAAATGTTAAAAGCATTATTCATAATAGCCAAAAAGTGAAAACAACCCAAATGGTCATCAACTTGTAAATGGATAAACAAAATGTGGTGTATCCATACAACAGAATACTATTCAGAAATAAAAAGGAATGATTTACTGCTAATATATGCTACAAACACAGATGAACCGCAAAACATGTTACATGAAAGAAATCAGACACAAAAAATCTATACATTGTATGATTCTATCCATATGAAATGTCCAGAAATGGCATACTAGAGAGACAGAAAATAGATTAGTGATTCCATGGGGCTGGGGTAGAATGGGAATTGATTGCAAGTGGGCACGAAGGACCTTTTTAGGGTGACCGAAATGTTCTAAAGGATGTTCGTGATGGTTGCACAACTCATAAACCTACTAAAAAAATCACTGAATTGTATATTTAAAGTGGGTGAAATTTACGGTATGTAAATTACACCTCATTAAAGCAGTTTTTTAAATGCTGCATGTAATTGGCAGGGTCGGGGAGCAGAAATACCCTATTTTGTTTTAGAGTGAGATTTGGGGAAAGTTTCACAAGCATGGAAGAAGAGCTAACCTCCGTGCCTTTCCATAGCTGTTTAAAGGCTCTGACAACTAAGTAATCCCTAGAGTCTCACCCAGGTATACAGATTTTGAGTTTCTCAGCTTAATCATCACTAAATCCAGTACTAGCAGACTTCTGTTGATACAAAGACAAATGGCCCATAAAATGGTGAACTGGCCATAAATTAGACCATAAAGGAGTTTTTAAAAAGGTATAAACCCACTGGACAACAAGAAGAATAGATAATAGCAGATAAAAGTTTTCAACAAATGTAAGATAAAATAGAAGTGGTAACTAGCAGAGGATAGTTTCCACCTGAAATAGCTGCAGGTGGCCTTCTGAACACAGGTGAGCCTATTTGCTGCCTATTTGCTGCACAGAACCCTGGGGAGACCCAGCCCTTGAAGGTACAGACACTATGTACGGTAACAGGCTGATAGGAGGTGGAGCAGCTCAAAGTCTGTATACCACTTGGTCCCCTAACCCAGTGGCCAGGCTGCTTTCCCCACCTCCACCCCCAAAACAATGGCTAGTTCTTTTCTAAAGAAATGAACTGCAGATGATGGTGGCTGCTTCTGGATAGGAACTATAGGAACTTTTTTCACTTTTCCATCTGAAACTGTAGCCATTAAAGAGTTATTCCTACTTTCCCCCTCCGGCAGCCTCTGGCAACCACAGCTATTTTTCTAAACGCCTTATAGACTTTTATCTCTACAAGACTTTTTGAAAACCAGCTACAGTACCTGAAACTAATGTAACATTGTGTGTCAACTACAGTCAAATAAATTTAAAAAAAAAAGTCTTGTAGACTTTCAAAATAAATCACTTCTCTCTACATTATTTAGATGAAAATTAGAAGTGAATTTTTCCAGGGGTGGTGGCGATGGTGGTGGTGGTTTTCCTCAAATATATTGTTTTTAGCCTAGAGAAAAAGTATGTTAAGTAATCCCTGCAGGGATCTGTGACATACAATATTCATAAAGCTGGAGAAATATTTAGCAAGCTTATATTAAGAGATCTTCCTGGTAGAGAAACTCCTTCATAGACTTTGATGCAATGCATTTGACATACCAGTTTCTACATTCCAGGCATGTGCATGTGTATAAATTTGGTAGTTTCAGTCTCATGTTTCCTGCTATGATAAATTATGGACAGTGAGCTATGGAAACAGATGAGGGGCAGGCAGCTCCAAGCCAGTATCAGAAAATATTCCCTGGGCAATCCAGCCCAATTTTGAAGGAAAGGTTAAGAAGGGAGAGGGAGGTTGGTTTGCTACATTAAGAAGAATTTTAAGCAGAGGGCATACATGGCTTGAATGGCACAGATCAGGGTACATATGTGATAAATACGTGATGTGGTATTACTCAGAAGAAATGAAAGTCAGAGAGAAACAGGATAAAGGTGGCAGACAGAGTGAGCTGAGGCCAGCTGTCAGTCTTGGATGCCCCCTGGAGTTTAGGCAGGTGAAAGGCATGGTCAAAGCTGTGTTTATTTTTTGTTTGTTTTGCAATAACTTTTTCCATTATTTGCTCCATCATGCTGAACAGTCATCAAGACGGTATCTAGATTTCCTATCTCCACACTATTTTTTCAATTATGAAAAGTTTCAAACAAAACTAGAATTGAATTAAAAAACCAGGGGGGTTGCCTAGGTGGCTTAGTCGGTTGAGTGTCCGACTTTGGCTGAGGTCATGATCTCACGGTTCAAGTTCTGCGCCTGGCTCTGTGCTGACAACTCGGAGCCTGGAGCCTGGAGCCTGCTTCGGATTCTGTGTCTGTCTGTCTCTCTGCCCCTTCCGTGCTCGCGCTGTTTCTCTCAAAAATAAACAAACATTAAAAAAAAAAAAATAAAAAACCAGGGGCACCTAGGTGGCTCAGTCGGTTAAGTGTCCAACTCTGGCTCAGGTCGTGATCTCATGGTTTGTGAGTTCAAGCCCCGCATCGGGTCTGCTGTCCGTGCAGAGCCTACTTTGGATCCTGTGTCCCCCTTTCTCTCTGCCCCTCCCCCACTTGTTCTGTCTCTCTGTCTCCCTCTCTCTCTCTCCCCCAAAAATAAACATTTAAAAAAATAACAAAAAAATCACAACCATATGCCCATCATCCAGGTTCAACAATTACTAGATTTTTTGTTACATTTGCGTCACAGATCTCTCTCCTTTTTCTGTGGAAATACTCCTTTTACTGTGGTAAACATAAACTTTACCATTTTAACCATTTCTAGGGGGACAGTTCAGTGGCATTAAGTACATTGATATTGCTGTGCCACTGCCACTACCATCTCCAGGCTTTTCATCTTCCCAAACTGACACTGAACTCATGAAACAATAACTTTCATTCTCTTTTCTCCCTGCCCCTGGTAACTTTTTGTCTCTGCAGATTTATCTATTCTGGATATTTCGTATAAACAGAATTGTAGCCTTTTGTATCTGGTTTCTTTCACTTGGCATACTGTTCTCTAGATTCAACCACATTGTAGCATTTATCAATACCTTTTGTTCTCTTTCAGGATTAAATAATATCCCATTATATGCCACATTTTGTTTTCCCATTATCAGCTGATGTTCATTTATATTGTTTGTGCTTTTTGGCTAGTTTGAATAATTCTGTTACGAACATTCACGTGCAGTTTTTGTATAGACACAGGCTTTCAATCTTTGGGTTATAATATCCTAGGAGTGGAATTGTTATGTTATATGGTACCTGTGTGTTTCACTTTTTGAGGAACTGTCAAACTTTTCCAAAGTTTTACATTTTACACTCCACCAGCAACATGGGGGTCCCAATTTCTCCACATCATCACCAACACTTAAATTATTATCTTTTTAATTATAGCCATCCTAGTGGGGGGTAAAAATGGTGTATCATTAAGGTTTTACTTTGCATTTCCTGGACTAATTACTTTAAGCATCTTTTCATGTGTTTCTTAGCCATTCGCATATTTTCTTTGAAAAAAATGTCAATTTGGGGGCGCCTGGGTGGCTCAGTCAGTTAAGCATCTGACTTCAGCTCAGGTCATGATCTCACGGTTCGTGGGTTTGAGCCCCGCATCAGGCTCTGTGCTGACAGCTCGGAGCCTGGAGCCTGCTTCAGATTCCGTGTCTCCCTCTTGCTCTGCTCCTCCCCTGCTCACACTGTTTCCGTCTCTCAAAAATAAATAAATGTAAAAAAAAAATTAAAAAAAAAAGAAAAAATGTCAATTTGGATCCTTTGTCCATTTTTAAATTGGGTCACTTGTGTACTACTGAGTTGTAGATGTTGTTTATATATTCTAGATACACGTCCCTTATCAAATACATGATTTTCAAATATTTTCTCCCATTCAGTGGGTTGTCTGTTCACTTTCTTAATGCTGTCTTTGAAACACAAAAGTTTTGATAAAGTCCAACTTTTTTTCTTTGGGTGTTTGTGCTTTTGTTGGTGTCCTAAGAAACCACTGGCAATCACAGGTCAAAAAACTCAGCTCTATGTTTTTCTTCTAAGAGTTGACTTCGTTGTTTTGCATGTGGATATCCAGTTGTCCCAACACCATTTGTTGAACTATTTTTTTTCCTTGTCTTCGTACCCCTATCAAAAACCAGTTGCTCACAAATGTGAGTTTTTCTATGTTCTGAATTTTTTCCCATTGATTTATGTCATGATACCAGTACTGTCTTGATTACTGTAAGCCTTGTAGTAAGATTTAAAATCAGAAGTGTAAGTTCCCCAACTTTGTTCTTTTTCAAGTTTTTTGTCTGTTTTTGCTATTCAGGGTCTCTTGAATTTCCATATTAATTTTCGGGTTGATTTGTCAATTTTTGAAATGAAGACAGTAGGGATTTTGATAAGGATTGCTTTGAATCTGTGTATTAATTTGGGGAGTACTATTATCTTAACAATATTAAATCTTCTGATCAATGAACAGGAGGTACTTCTCCAAGTATTAAGATATTTAATTTCTGGGGTGCCTGGATGGCTTAGTTGGTTAAATGTCCGACTTTTGGTTTTGGCTCAGGTCATGATCTCATGGTTCATGGGTTCAAGCCTTCACACTGTCTGCGTGGAGCCTGCTTGGGCTTCCCTCTCTGCCCCTCCTCCCCCCCACCAAAATAAATACTTTCTTTTTAAAAAATAATTTTTGATAGAGAGCACGTGGGAGCAAGGGGCAGAGAGACAGGGAGAGAGAGAGAGGGAAGAGAGAGTAAGGAGCACGAAGCAGGGCTCAAACTCCCAAACCGTGAGATCATAATCTGAGCCAAAGTTGGATGCTTAATCGACTGCACCACCCAGGCGCCCCAATAAAAACTTTTTGAGAAGATATTCTGGGGCACTTGGGTGGTTCAGTCAGTTAAGTGACCAACTCTTGGTTTTGGCTCAGGTCATGGTATCACAGTTCATGAGTCCCAGCCCCGCATCTGGCTCTGCACTGACAGTGAGGAGCCTGCTTGGGATTCTCTCTCTCCCTCTCTGCCCCTCCCCTGATTGCGTGCTCTCTCTCTCTCTCAAAATAAATAAATAAACTTTTTTAAAAAAAGATATTTAATGGGGCGCCTGGGTGGCGCAGTCGGTTAAGCGTCCGACTTCAGCCAGGTCACGATCTCGCGGCCCGTGAGTTCGAGCCCCGCGTCGGGCTCTGGGCTGATGGCTCAGAGCCTGGAGCCTGTTTCCGGTTCTGTGTCTCCCTCTCTCTCTCTGCCCCTCCCCCGTTCATGCTCTGTCTCTCTCTGTCCCAAAAATAAATAAACGTTGAAAAAAAAAAAAAATTAAAAAAAAAAAAAAGATATTTAATTTCTTTCAATAATGTTCTATAATTTCCAGAGTTTAAGCTTAGCATTTCTTGGGTTAAATTTATTCCCAAATGTTTTATTCTCCTTGATACTACTATAAATAGAATTGTCTTAATTTCAGTTTTCCAAATGTATAGAAATGCAATTGATTTTTGTATATTGTTCTTGAATCTAGCAACCCTGCTGAACTCATTTGTTTAACAGTTTTTCTTGAGTGGATTCCTTAGCGTTTTCTATGTACCTGATTATATCACAGGCAAATAGAGACAGTTTTACTTCTTCCTTTCCAGTCTGGATACCTTTTATTCCTTTTTCTTCCTGAACTGTGTGGGGTAGAACCTCCACTACAATACTGAATAGAAGTGGAGAGAGCAGACTTCCTTGTCTCGTTCCTGATCTTCGGGAGAAAGTTTTCAGTCTTTCACCGTTAAGTACGATGTTAGCTGTGGGTTTTCGTAGATGCCCTTTATTAGGTTGAGGAGGTTCTTTTCCAATCCTAGTTTATTGAGTGTCTTCATCATGACAGGGTGTTGGACTTTTTAAAACGCTTTTTTTTTTTTAATCTACTCAGGTAATAATGTGGCTTTTGCCTTTTGGTATGGTAAATTAATTGATGTCAGATGTTAAAAGACTACAATTGTAGGATAAATCCCATTTGGTCATGGCGTATAACCCTTTTTGTAGAATGCTGGATTCAGTTTGCTAGTATTTTGTTGAGAATTTTGTGTCTATCTTCATAAGAAATAATCATTTGTAGTTTTCTTTTCCGGAAGTATCTTTGGTTCGGATACCAGGGTAATACTGGCCTCATAGAACGCATTGGTATATGTTCCCCCCTCTTCTATTTTTTTAAGAGTTGGCAAAGGATGGATATTCTTTAAATGTTTGGTAGAATTCATCAGTGGAGCCATGTGGACCTGGGCCGACTCTACTGCTGTTACCAACAAGTCTATTGATATCACAACTTGATGAGACCTTGAGCCAGTTACCAAAGTACAGCCACGATGGTCTAAACTCACCATTACTGCTTGCTCTGAGAAAATGGATCTGGACCTTTAAAACACTTTTCCTTTCCTATCTAACACAAAGACAGGCTTTGTAGGTAGAAAGCCCTGCAGAAGCATTTCAGGAAGAATAGGTTTTGCTTACTGGTACACTCCTGCAGCAGGGCAACTTCTCTAGTATCGGCTCCTTCTTCTCTTGGTGGCCAGAAGCACCCACAAGTTTTCCCTGGTGCCCTACCAGGCAGTCTTGTAGCAGGGGCTTCCAGGTGACATTTCCCCAGGAATAGCTTTCCCCGGAACCATAGAAGTGCCAGCAAGTTCTGGAGAGTGGATTTCAAAGCAAGTTCCACTGCCACAGGTTCCCGGTGACTGCTTACATTTAATGAGCCATGACCATGTTCTCTCCAGCAAGGACTCACTCAATCAGTCCTGGACAGCAGGGAGAGATTTCCTCAGACGTGCTATCTCAACTGTAGGCATAATGGCTGTTCCTTACATCTGCTATTCGTATACTCTTCAAAACTCTCTCTAGTTTTTTATTTGTGATTATTTATGACTTGACTATTTGTGATTAAAAACATCTGTAGCAAAAAAAAAAAAAATCCATAGCAAGGAGATTCGTTTAAAGTGATAATTGTAAGCATCTAAATTCTTTACTTGAATAACGACACTAACAATACTTACATGGGCTCTTAATTTCTGTACATAAATCAGCATGTAGTTCATTTGTAATTTTTAGAAACCAGTAAACTAAAAAAATCTTAAAGGTTCATTCAAACTTTCTTTGGGACACCTATCCTGACTCCCACCTTTCTCCCACATTCAGGTAACCATTTCATCCTGTCTACCCTTGCGACTGACACCCTCATCAGGTTGTTACAGCCACCTTAGCCCTTGGTATTTTCATGTGAAGACAGCTAACTCCTCCAGGGCAGGGGCCATGATTCAGCTGATTCCCCGGCTCACTTCCTGACTCAGAGCAAATGTTCAACTAGAGTTGTTGACTGAAAGGAAAAAACACAAACAAAAATCCGCCCAATTTCACCAGTCAACAAAGAAAGGCAACCATGACATGTTACTTTTCCAGTTTTTCAAGTCGCAAAGATTTTTAAAAAGGAAGTTTGGGGAGACCGTCCGGAAGGATGTGGTCAGGTCCAACCTTTCCAAAAATCAATCTGGTAACTTTGCGGAAGAAAATCCTGAGAAGTGGGGAGGTGGAAGCCAGAGCCAATTGAGGGTGGCGCCGCCCTTACAGCACGGGCTCCCAGTGGGCAGCCCCCCAACAGGCAATGGGCCTAATCCGCCTGGGCCAATCTGCTAGGCAGCCCCCACCTGGGGGCCGAGTGCTAAGCTTGTCTGGAGCCGACAAGGCCTGCGTTAACTGCATGGGCTCGGCCTCCTATGCATTCCCCAGTCCCACCGCCATTTTTACATCCAGAAACGACCGCACGCGCTTTGTGGAAACGCAACTTCGTACCCGCGACCCAACTGGACCCCAAAGCCAGACCTGCACGTCACAGAAGTCCTGGCCGCTGCGAGGAACCAGGCTCCACATACTCGCTGGCGGTCTGGACTCCCCACTCACCCGCACGCGGAAGGACCTCAGCATCTCCGGGGCCCTGCCCACCACGCGCCCACCACGCCGGCCACTGCCGGGCGCTCTCACTCACCAGAGGCGGCAGAGCGCCGAGGTAGCGAAGCACAGCCATGGCGGCACGCGGCTCAAAGCCCGGCGTCCTTCCCGCGCGCCCCACCCCCTAGGCCTGCCCCTTGGGGGTGTGTCGGGAGGGCCCCGCCCGGGAGGAGCTGCGGCCTGCCCCTCCCGGCCCAGCTTCCGGTCTTCAGGCGACGGCACACTGTAGAATGCCGTATGTCTTCTGTGGACCTAGGAATGAGCCAGGAGGGTACCCACGTGCCTCCTTCACAGGGTGGTGGACTCGGAAGACCTTCTTAGCCAGGTTTGGGCCGAGTTTTTTTTTCCAGAGACTTCTCTGTCAACGTGGGGTGCGCAAAGGACAATCCTGGGGTCATTTCCCGACTTCTCTCTCTGCCTGGCCCATACCGGAGGCCATTGGCCCCACTTCCGGCATGGCCTTGCTTGGGCCAGCCGCGATTCAGGTGGTCTTGGTCATCGAATACCCACTGATTCCAGAGCCTCTAGAAATGGGTTAGATTGGGGAGGAGAGAAAAAACAATCTACACCATCCCTGCTGCCAGGGTAACCGAACAAGAACACTTTAAATAATGTGGCTGTAAAACAAAAGCTACATTTCAGTTGGCCTCTTAATACTCTTACTCAGTTGGCTCGTCAGCACTTTGCCAAATTTGGAGGGTATGTTAGAAATGATCCGTCTTAAACATCCCCCAAATATAATAACTCATGTTGGAAGCCAATCCCTCCCAGTCCCCAGGAGCTCTCAGCCTTATTGGGGAATCTGACCAAGCGCTAACTGGAGGTGCTAGTTTATAGAGGAAACAGTGATTTCAAGAAAGAGCCTAGAAGTAAGAGCAGTCCTGATATGCTATGGATTTGGAATTCAGCTGCTTCTCACCTGGGTACCTAGTGTACTCCATGGAATGTAGCCTCAAGGATATAATTGCAGTTACTAATTCCTCGGACCATGTAGGGGTAGCTCAATTATGGGGAAATGCGCATGGGCATCTGTATATTTACAGGGAAAAAAGTCTGGGGACAAATACACACCAAAATGTTAACATGCATTCATTCATCAGGTTTAAGACCCTGGGCTACAAAGAATGAGAACTAGCTGACAGCTAGCCGGAGACAAATGGGAGCAAGACTAATACCTTTTGTTTATTTTCTCTTTATTCTTCTCTTTGTTTAACATGCTGTGAATAGATATCTAGCAACCACTAAAAAAAGTTTTTTGTTTTTTTCGGTTTTTTTTCGTTTTTTTTTTTTGGAAAAGGAAAATACTTTTCCTTCTGAGGGCGGAGTCGGAAGGAAAGGACTGACTCCCCAAGCCCCTCTGCTCAGTCCCCAAGGTTGCTACGGAACCACACCACACGTAGGAGCGTCTTGAATCCTGCGGTGCGACCTGAAACATCGGAAGTGAAGGATGTGCCATCGACTCAAGTTGCGTGTTTCGAGTGCCGATTTGCAGAAAGACTGCAAGATAGGTGGCGGGGTCTAGAGACACTATCGCAGTCACCTTGGCGGAACCCTCCAGCCCACAGCTCACAGGTTTCGTGGACGTAGTTTCTCCAACAGACCGCTACTACCGGAAACGGAAAGCCTTGGGCCGGCTGGAGATTGGACGCGGGGCCGGAAGCGGAAGTGAGAAATTGCTTTGGGTGGCTCCGGGTATGGCAGGGGTGGTGGCTGTCGCGGCCGAATCCCTTGCGGGAGGCAGGGCACGGGCGGCTCGCACTGTGCTGGATCAGGTGGTGCTCCCGGGTGAGGAACTGCTGCTGCCAGAGCAGGAGGACGCAGAAGGCCCAGGAGGTACCGGGGAGCGACCGCTGCGTCTGAATGCGGGGGTGCGCGCCCGGGTGCGTGTAGTGTGCGGCCCGGGCTTGCGGCGCTGTGGTGACCGCCTTCTGGTCACCAAGTGCGGCCGGCTCCGTTACAAGGAGCCCGGCGGCAGCGGCGGCGGCGGTGGCGTTTACTGGGTGGACTCGCAGCAGAAACGGGTGAGTTGGGACTCTGGAGAGGTGGTACGGCCGTGAAAGTGATATCCCCGCTCTGGGAAGAGGCGGGGATGGGGCCCTGGATCCCTCTGTTAATGCTAGTCTAGAGCCACCGTAGTCTTGTGCCCACCTCTACATCTCCTTTAGAGGGACTGTGAACAAATGGAACGTGACTCGAGAAGGGCGGCCAGGAGAGAGAGGAGACTGCAAATCTTGGTGTATAAGAGGATAAGAACTGTAAGACATGGTCGTTGCCTTCAAAATCCCAAAGGAGCACCAGGCGTATCTTTTGGCGTCCCAAAGGACGGAACCAGGCTCAATGAGCGGATGTCACAGGGAGTTAAATTTCTCTTAGAATAAGGAAAGACTTTAATATGGGAAAAATTGTGAATGAAATAGCCTTACTTGGTTGTGAGGACCCCGTGTAGCACTAGACTTAATATGCAAGCAGAAGCTAGGGACTTCCTGATAAGGATACAAGATGTATGGGATATTGGCTGAAATGAACAGAGTATTTGAAGCTGTAAACCTAAGAGTTTATGATTGATTTTCTTTTACTGAAAGTAACATATGATCAAATTTGTTGTAATTTGTATTAATTTGTAGACTTGAATCTCACAATATTTTCTAAATATCTCTAATGACAGTGAAGTAATCACTAAAGACTTGCTGAAGATAAAGTGGAAATGATTGCCATTTATGGCTGTCACTTCATTCTGGTTTTTTGTTTTTTTGTAGTATGTCCCAGTGAAAGGAGACCATGTGATTGGCATAGTGACAGCTAAATCTGGAGATATATTCAAAGTTGATGTTGGAGGGAGTGAGCCAGCTTCTTTGTCTTACTTGGCATTTGAAGGTGCAACTAAAAGAAACAGACCAAATGTGCAGGTAACGATGGGGGCCTTTGCTTTCAAAAATAAGAAAAAGCATCGAAATATCCAGCAACACTCAAATATCCAGAATGCTACCTGAATTCTCTCTTAAGCATGACTTACTTTCCCACTTCTCTGGGTTGATCTCTGAGCATCTGTGTAATCACTTCAGGCTGTAAGAGTTTTTTCCAGTGTCCAGCTCTGGGACTAGAGTTGCATGCTTATTTACATTTGCTATATTGGGGGCTGTTTCATTTGTACTGAGTTGAAAGGCTCTGTCCTATTGTTATTTGTTATGTCTGTATCCACTGGACAAGGAAGTGGGCCATAGGCTTCAGGAGGAAGGAGGATTAAGTAGTGCAAATTGCCATATCAGCCACCCATCCACCCTGATTGTTAAGTCCTGGGACTGCCATCTCACAACTTCAGTCGCATCAGTTTTCCCACAAGCTCTGCTTGGAGCTGGCAGAGGAGCAATCCTGTTACCTCAGGTTTTCAATTTGGGTTCTTCTGGTAGTATAGCCACACTCTCTCTGTCTGCCCAAGCCAGAAATTTGGTGATGTCTTTGCCCCTTTTCACTAACCTCTCAATGTGTCTTTAGTTGCTTAATCTTACTGATGCTGTTTGATTCTATCTCTGATCTTCTGCACATTAATTCCTGTATCCTTCCATTTTGCAAGATCAGACGTTAGCTACTTTTTGACCAGTATTGGTTAGTGACCTCCTTTTTTAAAAAAATATTTATTGAGAGAGAGAGAGTGCGTGTGTGAGTGGGGAAGAGACAGAGAGAGGGAGAGAGAGAGAGAGAGAATCCCAAGCAGGCTTTGCACCATCAGCACAGAGCCCAGTGCCTAACCAGCCAAGCTAACCAGGTGCTTCAGTGATCTTTTCATTAACATCCCTGCATGTACACTTTTGCCCTTCTATCCAGGCTTTTGAGAGCTGACAGCCTCATAACACTCCCCTTACTCAAAAAAAAAAAAAAAAATCTTTAACGCCTACAGATTTCCTTGGCATTATACTCCAGAAGTCTTCACTTATCTATAATTATATCCTCCGTGCAGCCATACTTGAACCACTCCAAACTATTTAATAACACTACTGAGGGGTGCCTGGGTGGCTCAGTCGGTCAAGCATCCTACTGTTGATTTCATCTCAGGTCATGATCTTACAGTTCGTGGGTTTGAGCCCTATGTCAGGTTCCACACTGTGCAGAGCCTGCTTGGGATTCTCTCTGCCCCTCCTCTGCTCGCGCTCTCTCTCCCTCTCTCAAAATAAATCTACCTTATAAAAAAAATAGCACTACTATTTTATTTTTAAGTCCCTGCCCTTGTACCTTTGCTTATGCTGTTCCCTCTGTCTGGATTGCTCTTTCTGATTGCTCTATTACCTTAGCCTGTGGAACACATGCTCATCTTTTGAGACTCAGGCTAAACACCATCATCTCTGTAAAACGATCCCTCATTTACAATCATCTTCCTTATAACTTTACTCTAGCACCTACTGGATTCAGTCTTAAATGAACTTGGTTATTTATATGTACATCCCCACTGCCCTCCAAGACCAAATGCTTCTGAAATGCAAAGAATGTTTTGTTCCTCTTTAGTTGCTAGTCACCAACAAATAGTAGATATAGTAACAGAACAAATTCACTCTTCTCCATTCCTTTAGTTTCATCATTTTGAAGTTCAGTTCTATGAAGTTAAGTAAATCTTGCCTTAAATACCAATGAATTACCATTGTTCCATGTTGCTTTGAATAATTGACACGCCTGGAGTTTTCTTCCATCAATCTTCTGTAAGTCCCTAGAGTAGTGCTATCTAATAGAACTTTCTGTGATGATGCTAGTGTTTTACATTTGCACTGACTAGTATGGTAGTCACTGGCCATGTCATGGCTGTTGAGCATTGAAATGCGGCTAATGCTGGGCGCTTGAGGGGCTCGATGGGTTAAGTACAGACTCTTGATTTTGGCTCAGGTCATAATCTCATGGTCACTAGATTGAGCCCTGCATTGGGCTCCATGCTGGGCATGGAGCCTGCTTAAGATTCTCTCTCTCTTTCTGCCCCTTGTCCACGCATGTACGTGCATTCTCTCTCAAAAAAATAAATAACTTTTAAAAATGTGACTAATGAAATTGAGGAACTGAATTTTGAGGATCTAATTTTAATTAAATGTAAGTTTAAATAACTACATGTGGGTAATGGCTACCATATTGGATGGCGTAACCCTAAAGAATGTTCTCTTGTCTTTGAGATAGCTCCCATTCTGGGGAGGACACACTTGGGTAATGTTGCCTTTTTAAAGAGTCAACTCGAGTGACTCTGGGTATTCTGGAAGATAGTTGGTCCCTTAGGCACAGAAGTATACATGGCAGGCATTGCTGCCAATGGGAAAGAACCCATAGCAGCACCTATAGAATGATTTGAGTGGAAATGAACTTTTTAAATTATCATTTTAGGTTGGAGATCTCATCTATGGCCAATTTGTGGTTGCTAATAAAGATATGGAACCAGAGATGGTCTGTATTGACAGCTGTGGACGAGCCAATGGAATGGGTGTGATTGGACAGGATGGTCTGCTTTTTAAAGTGACTTTGGGCTTAATTAGAAAGTAAGTCCTAATGCCTTCTGGCTTGACTATCTTCTTTTATAATTATCCTTCTTGGAAAGCTGACTGATTTTTGGGATTGGATTCTTTGTAACAATGTCTGAATCTCCTCAAAGTTAAAAATCAGTGTCCATTTTAACACCATTGTACGCTCATGCATTTAGTCCCATCCTCTCTTCATGTAAATACACTAAATTCAGATGTATCTGGTGGTGTAGTTTTTGTGTTGATATGAAGTCTTGGGCTTCTTTCCCAGAAAATCAGATGTGAAAACTGGCCTTTCCTCCTCCTAGGTCATTTGACTATAGACGCAATTTATAATTGTACAAAATCACCAGATTTCTCTAGTAATGGGGGCCAAATACAGGTAGGCTGATGTACTCTTGAAGCTTATGCAGATATTCCCGTAAGATTCCTGCTATTCTGTCCTGGTAGATTTAATAGTTCCCAGAGGTAGATTCTGTTAGGTGTTTAGACCTTTACCTACCCAAAGTTATGTCCTGTTAAAAGAGCTTTACTCTTAGAGCCACTGAGCTCAGAGCTCAGTGTTACATGCCTCTCTTTGCTACTTATTCTGCAGATTTGGACAAAGTTCAAGACAGAGAAGCAGCACCCTTGTGGTTTGAAAGTCAATGTTTCTCTCCAAGTACTGAATTTAATACCAGGAAATAGCTTACATGGTCAGCAAAATAAGCTGGTTCGTTTAGCACCATAGATAATACAAAAGTTACAATTCTACAGCCTAGAATTAAGGTGCTCTGACGATACAGGAGAACTTTATATGTATTTTCTGTAAAGTTGGTGACAGAGGGACTTTGATTTCTTTGTAGAGGATATAACCCACTGTTGTGACCTGTAGTGTACTGGTAAGTGTGCTTGGATGAAAGGGGGCAGCAAATGTCATGTACCTTTTTCTTGGATGATGTTGGTGGGGATTTGAATAACTATGGAGAACTATCCAGAAACTAAGTCTTCTGCTAAAAGAGACTCAGGTCACACCCTACCACTTGGTTAAATTTCATTTTCTTTCCTTTTCCTCACCAGGCTGCTGGCTCCAGACTGTGAAATCCTTCAGGAAGTGGGAAAACTCTACCCACTGGAGATAGTATTTGGAATGAATGGAAGAATATGGGTTAAGGCAAAAACCATTCAGCAGACCTTAATTTTGGCAAACATTTTGGAAGCTTGTGAACATATGACAGCAGATCAAAGAAAACAAATCTTCTCCAGACTGGCAGAAAGTTAGATGTAATTTTTTATGGGTCAGTTGACCCAAGAGACTATGGGTTTCCTAGGGAAAATTTTTTTCAGGTGAACCTCTCTCTCCCCATTAAACCGTCAGAAGACATAATGTGAATGTACACGTTGTCTTATTACAGTTCTAAGTAAAATATTTTTATAAACATGTTACTAGTTGCCACCCATGTTCTTGTGGGTGAGAAAAGTCATTATAAAATAATGGTGTACTTTTTCCTTTACAATAAAGTTTACTAAAAGTATTAAGGCTTATTTGGTGTTTACTCCTTTAATTTGGCTGAAGTGCAGCTTCTATAATAAACTGGAATTAAGCATTAAAATAACAATTATTTTCTGGTAAAAGTAAAACATGTTCACCAGAGAAAATGAGAATACATAAAGTATAAAGAAGAAAATGCACTATAGACATAATGTATGGAATATTCTTTAAATTGAAATTATAGGATTATACTTTATATAGTACTTTGTAATCTTTGTCCACTTCAATGTTTGATGTATTTCTTATATGATTGCTATTAAAAATGAAATAGTTATAGAATATTTAATGTTCATGTTAAGATATTTTGCATATATCCAGCTTTTTGTTGGTTCTGTAAATAACACAGATGAGGATCTCTGAAGCCAAGTCCAAAACTTCCTGCCTAGGCTTTAAAAAAAAATGGTAGAAGTGATAGCGTTGGAGAGGAAATTCTTCCATGCCATTTGATTATTGTAAGCAAAGTCTTTAGAGGTAAAAATGAAGCCTGGCAGATGATCCAGGTCAGTGTTCGGAGGTCAGAGACCTCTCTGAGAGTATGATAAGAGTCACCCCTGAAGCCTAGCCATAGGAGGTCCCTTTTGGATGACAGAGATTATAGAACTCATTTAATACGGTGATAAAGACCAAGGAGCATTATATATTCCTAAAGATGTTTCCTGAAGATTGGGTTGTTTTTAATACAAAGATATTGATAGAATTTATCAAGTGATGATAGCTCCTTTAGGATTAAATCATGAAAGGGAGGGAAGAGAGCAGAGAAATAACGTTTTGGTTCTTTGGAGCTACAGAATATATTCTCTGAATTTGCTAACTGCTTAGCTTTCAAGTTTACTAACCCAAGCTGGCCAGAGTAACTGAAGCAACTATATGTAACTAAGACCTGAGAAAAGGGATCACTGAGATTGTGTAATGAAAGGTTATCCAACATACTTGCATCAGAGGCAATGTATTTCCTGGTTACTTTTTTTCTTTTCTGGTTATTTTTAAGTTAGACTTACCAATACTGTATTTTTGCTCTTCAATTCTGCCTGTTGATTATAAATATATATGAAGAAACTAGTTTGCACAAGGCTCAGAAAGATACAAAGATACTCCCACAAAGTGTCCTGTTAGGAGGCTACCTTTAGGAAGAGAGAAACCCTCCACTCCATACTCAGAGCAGGAGAGACAGGGTGGGAGCTACAAGTGGGAGCAAAGTGCTATGGGGCTTAAAGCAGGGCTAGGTTAGGATCCTGCAAAACACATAGAGTGTATCGCTGAGTTGGGGAAAATCACCATGAACAGAGGAGGCTGGAGAAAGTGCTACAACTTGATACCAGTTGAGTGAAAATTAAACTCGATATAATAATAATTATTTAATTATTTAAGCTATCTCTAAAGAATAGGTATTTCACAAATAGGTACATAAAAGATGAATTAATACATCCAAAGCCATGTAGTTTTGGGCTAATTCCTGGTTATGTAAACTTTTTACTTAGTCATATATCTGGGCTCTTCCTGTGAGCCAGGCACTCGGAGATAGAAAAGAGTGTAAAATGTGGTCCCTGTTATTAGTAACTTATATTCTAGTGAAGATCCAAGATGTCAAGTAAAGGCAAGTGTGTGCCATCGCCACCCTCTGCTCCGCTTTTCGGTCAAGGCACCTTCAGCAACTTCCCCACCCCTGCAACTTCTTAGGCTGTCTGTCCATCACTCCACTGAGTTCTGAAGAACGTAGCCTTTTCTGGAAGAAACTCCTTTCTTCAATGCTTCAGGCCAGTTTTGAGTCTCAAAGTATGCAGATAGGATATCAAAGACTGTTAGAGGGTAAAAAGAAAATAGTGACCACACTGAGAAAAAAGTAGTAAATGACTGATGAGGAAAAGGGTGTTCTGGAATATTTCATTTAACAAACCTCTGCACCACACACGGACCCTCTTGCCACAAGGACCTCAGCCTACATGGAGAGATAACGAGCCTGTGAATGGACAGTGCCGCAGCACTGAGAGGAAAACAGTACAATGGAACACAAAGGAGGGTCTCTGAATGGCTGAGAGGGGGAAGGGAGCAGCCAAGATGCTCCTGGACTGAATTCTGGATAAATAGGACTTCACAGTTCACTGATGGGTTGAACACCGCATTCTAGGCCAAGTGGACAATTTCACCCATCTTTAACATAGTTGGTTGGGATCCAGGAAGAAAATGCCAAGTGCATCTGAGAGGCTAGAATACTTGTCACAAACAGCATGCAATAAAATCTGAGCACATTAGTCACGGGGTACTGCTTTGAGGTCTGCTTATATGTAAACATAATGCAAAGAAGCAGCACCAGAATTAACACACATTAAATGTGGGCCAAGTGAGGGGCGCCTGGGTGGCTCAGTCGGTTAAGCGTCCAGCTCAGGTCATGATCTCACAGTTTCATGGGTTTGAGCCCCACATCAGGCTCTGCGCTGACCACATGGAGTCTGCTTGGGATTCTCTCTCTCTCTCTCTCTCTCTCTCTCTCTCTCTCTCTCTCTCTTCCTTTCTCTCTGCCCTTCCCCCACTCATGCTGTCTCTCTCAAATTAAATAAACTTAAAAAAAAAAAAAGCGTGGGCCATGTAAGCAGTACCTTGATTGATGGCCAAGATCTCTGAATGATAGTTTTTCCGATTCTGGCATCTGACCATGTATTCCTGGATTGGCAAGCGGGCTGTCTTGACAGAGTGCTCTTGGGCTTTTTGAAATGTCACCTTCTGTAAATCACAAATATTTTTCTTGTGAAAATGATAAAGATATTCTCATTGTAATATGCATAGCAAATTATGAGAAACCCCATTTACCACCACTCCAATTTCCATCTGTATAATTATGATCATCTGTAATCATAATTAAATGGTAAGTATTAAAAATCAGTAGCCTAAGGGAGAATGAAGGAACTGCAGACAATGAAGAGTATTTACCTGTTCTAAGTAAGAAATGGCTTGTGCAGCAGACATCTCACTCACTTGGGAGTCATCTATCTACTAGCTTCCATTTATTACTATTTACAACCAAGAAGGAAATAAGTAAAAGGAGGCATATTTATTTGCAGCCACAATCTGCATCCAAAAGTTCAAGCAATCTAATCAACCAGAGGAGAACACTCCTGACCCTAAGTCGGTAAGATGTAATTCTGGATCTGGAGTTTTCAGCCCATAGCCATTTGACAGCAGCAAATTAGAGAAAAGGGAGAAAGGATTCAAGTCAGATACAAAACAGCAATAAGGTGTGAGAGCACTCAGCCCAAGTAAAAGGAAGGGATCTGAAAACTGCAGAAAGCAGTCATAAAAACTAAAAAAACCCCAAAATCTGAGGCCATTTAGGGTCAGAGTACAATAACTAATATCCCTTTAAAGATGTTCCTGAGTCATGAACTCAAATTTAAATTATATTTGCCACTTTGTAAGAAGCTCTGGAGAGATCATCTACCTACTTACAATTTCAGGATTAAAAAGAAAGGTTTAGATTACTGGTTAGATTACTGGTATAGATTACTTCCAATAGTTAACTATTGGAAGGGGCCTCAATAGTTAATTATTCTATTCCGATCATCTTTCCAATGTTGGTCTATCCTTATGGCCTCTCTTCCAAGTGGCCTCTGTCCTGAAAGGGACAATCCTTATGACAGGCATCCTGGGGAAACCTATTCTACTTTTGACAGTATGGATTAATAGGAAATTCTTGACAGGGAGCCAAATTTTCTGTTTTCCCTGAGCCTTCCACTAATTTTTCTAGTCCCATCCCCCCAGGACCATACCAAGCAAGTAAAATGTCTCTTCCATAAGATGGCCATTCAGGTACTCCACAGCAGGGATCATGCCCTGTGCATCCTTCTGGCAGTCTCAGTTCTGTCGCCTCCCCCTTGAGTCTCTTCATCATTCAGGCCAAATTCATCTGAATTTGTTGCAGCTTGTCACTGTCCTTTCCCACTGTGTCATGATCGACTGGCCACCAACAGTGTGGTCTGACCAGCTGGAGCAGCATGAAGCAGACCTAGCACCTCTGTCCTGACACTGGACCACCTGCTTCTCAGACTCACATAAAACAATTCCAAGAGAGAACTTCCAAAATGTGTTATGTGATGCGATTCAGATAACATAAAGGTATAGCTGCTCAAAAGCCTTTTTTGAAGAATAAGATCCCTTTGCATATATGGTCTAGGTGGTTTTTTTTTTGTTTTAAGTCTATTCTTTTACAATCATTTTGAACTGGAGTACAAGAATTCAAAGTTAGTAAGAGACTTGGATGCTGCCCTGGAGGAGCTCACAGTCTAGTTTCTGCTCCTCTGAACATTTAAAGATAAAACGATTCCCCTTGAAGAAATGTTCTCAGCCTATCTTCTGTGTGGAAGCCAAACTCTGCAGTAACAACCAAAAAGTTCTATACGTGTGGCAAATCATTGTGCCAATTATTTTTCAGTTTAAACACGACTGGAGCGATAAGAGAAGACAATGTATTAAAACTGCACATCACTGATTGTACCCTGCTCACTGACCTTCTAGACTTTTCTGACTCAAAAGAAAAAGCTGTCACTCTGCTGTGGGAGACTGCATTTGGCTGTTATGTCTCTTTAATCTCTTTTAATCTATAACAGCCCCCTAACTCCGTTTTTATTACACTGTTTTTTTTTTTAAAATGTGGTCCAACTGTTTTGCAGAATGCCTCACATCCTGTTTCTTCATGATTAAATGTAGTTTAAACAGTTTTCAGTAAGAACACTTTGCAAGTGAGATTCCATCACATTGGGAGGCACATAGTGTCAACACTGGTGATTCTAAGTTTGAACATCTGGTAAGATGGTGACCTCCAGTTCACTTCACTGTAATGGCACATTTGTGCCTTTGTGATGTGTGGGGCAACACTTGGGAGACTTGTGTGAATAGCCAGTTCCCCCACGCTTTTTGTTCAATCAGTTCCGTCAATCAGTGATTACACTGGGAGTAACAAAATAATGATTTTTCAATTCTATTATGTATTTCTCATTTAACAGCTAGCATTCTTTTTTTTTTTTTTTTAATGTTTATTTATTTTGAGAGAGAAAGAGGGTACGCGCGAGCAGGGGACAGACATAGAGAGGGAGAGAGCATCCCAAGCAAGCTCTGCACTGTCAGTGCAGAGCCTGATGCGGGGCTGCGTCTCACAAACCATGAGATCATGACCTGAGCCGAGATCAAGAGTCAGATGTTTAATTGACTGAGCCACCCAGGCGCTCCTAATACCCAGCATTCTAGCATTCTTCTATCTCCACCCCCCACCTGTTTTTTAGATTATCACTATGAATCATGGAATGCTGACCTTTTTTTTTTTTTCATTTTATTTATTTGAGAGAGAGAGTGGGGGAGAGTGGCAGAGGGTGAGACAGGGAGGGAGAGAGAATCCTAAGCAGACTCCACACTCAGCACAGAGCCCAATGAGGAGCTCGATCCCACGACCCTGGGATTATGACCTGAGCCAAAACCAAGAGTCAGACATTCCACCAACTGAGCTACACAGGCACCCCAGAACACTGACCTTTTTAGAATAAATGCAATTCAGTTAAGTATCACCTGTATTGGGGCGCCTGGGTGGCTCAGTCGGTTGGGTGTCCGACTTCGGCTCAGGTCATGATCTTGCGGTCTGTGAGTTCGAGCCCCGCATCAGGCTCTGCTGACAGCTCAGAGCCTGGAGGCTGCTTCGGATTCTGTGTCTCCCTCTCTCTCTGCCCCTCCCCCGCTCATGCTCTGTCTCTCTCTCTCTCTCAGTCAAAACTAAATAAAACATTAAGAAAATTTAAAAAAAAGTATCACCTGTATTAAATACGTGTGTATATCTCTACAGATATGAAAAAATATCCAAAATACACTCACATATATTAAAAAATACATATATGTAATATACCCACGAACACTTGTGTGATCATAGATTATATCAAGAAGTATACACAAGAAAATAGTGGTTGGCTCAGGTGGGGGGCACTGTAGGACAAGGATAGGAGGGAGACTTATTTCTCACTGTAGTTCTTTTTATACACCTTATTATATCATTATTTATTGCGTATGCAATATGTTAATTAGTGATATAAACTAGTAACAATTATCTCAACAAATGTGTGTATAATAGAAACATATTTCAAAACTCCAATTATTCCAATAAAATTCCAACTCAACAAAAGAAATCTGCACAGTCTTACTGACATCAAAATTATAGGATAAAACTTATGTCAGCAGAAAAGACAGCCCAAGAAGGAACAAACTCCACTCTCATAAAGAACAATTAGGTGGGAAGAATGCTGAATCAATGCTTCCTTGGTCAAGATCAGAGTTATCCTTGCAGAACTGAAGAGAGGAGAAAAGAAATTCAACAACGGCTCTTTATGTAATTACCAAACACTCCCCATGCCAGTTCCTGACTGGACTGCCAGGTCAGATCACTAACATTGATGAGAAAGGGAATTTCACAAGCAGGAGGGCCAACCGAGGCAGGAGAGATTCCTTCTTCCTATTCTGAGTTCTTAGGCCTTTTGGGTAAGATTATGATAGGGCAGCTACCTCTGAAAGGAAGCCCCGCTTTTCAAAATATAGCTGTTAGGTCTAAAATGCACGTTTACCTTCTGGATGCTTTCGTCCACAAGTCCACCAAGGATGTAAACTTTGTTTAGATCAACATCTTCAAGAGCTAATGAAAAAATGAAGGCCATTGAGATCAAATCTGTTTTATAATTTCTAAAGCCAAAGAAAGTAAAAGGAAAGAATTATTAATGATAAAAGTAGAAATTTAATAAAGTAGGAAACAAAAAGGTAATAGATTTGCTAATTTTCTCAAAAGACAAAACTTTGGCATATCTAACCAAGAAAAAAAAGGCAGTCGACTCAAATCAACATTAGGATTCATAAAGGAGACAAAATAAAAATTACAGAGGAATGTGAAATAATTAGGAAAGAATACTAAGATCAACTTAATACCAATAAATTTGAAAAGTATGTGAAATAGTTGATTTTCTGGAAAAAACACATATCTAACATTGATCCAAGAAGGGCCAAGGAGGGGAGCTGACCAGGGAAACTGGGAAAGACTGCCAGGTAGGTCACAAGGTCCAATGAGGCTGGAGACCCTAGATCTGTGCAGCTGTGCACACATAGTAGGACATGTGCAAAGTGTAGTGACGTATACACCCATAAGAGGTGTGCAATTAATGTTCATTCCTTTTGTTTTTTTTGATACACCTTGGGTGGCTTTAATAAATTCTGACACAGGGAATAATCAAACACAGGGTTTAGAACAAAGTGCTACATGAATCCATGCAGGAAAGTACATACCATGTTCTGAATCAGGAGTCAGGTACACAAGGGTTTCCAGAGGAAATAAACTAAAGCAGTCTTCCTCTGTTATGTCTAGCTGAAAAATGTAAATAATCCAATGTAGTGTGAACTAGGTTAAGACACAGCCCACACTGCAGCATCTAGTTACCAGGCATCAATTCTCTGTTAGGCATGGCTCTAAGTGCATCAAGGGGACACATGTCTGACAATCTGTTCTCACAAAGTACTTCAATGGGGAGAGGAAGTAGAAAGGACATTCTACAAAACAAGATAGAAAGTAATACAACACCCTAACAGATGTACAGGAAGCACGCCCCAGGACAACAGATGAGGGAGTGATAACACCAGGGACAACCTTCTAATGAAGGGAATGCTGGAACTTGGTTTCTGAAAAGAGATGAGATAGACACATACAAAAGGAAGTAGCAATGAAAATGGGGAGAATCACCTAAGAAAGGCATGAAGATGGCAAAGCAAGGGAACCATGTGACCCTAAGAGTGGGTCTGTGGGGCTCACGTACGAGAATCATAAAACCCGCACAGAGAAGAGAAGCAGGAACTGGCTGTACTGTAGGAGAGACACTCAGACAGTAACAGCGACCACAACTAACTGCAGGACCACACAGGGCACGTTTCATACTCTCTTCCTCTGTGAACCTCCCTAGGAAAGTCCACGCCACCCAGTCCCAGCTACATAACACAAACACACAAGACATTTTTAGTGGCACTTCTTAGGAAGTGTTCTGGATTGTTGCCTGTATTATGATCACCACATTCATGGGACCCTAGGGAAAGGGATAAAAAGTAACTGAATGCTCCCTAAAACTCACCTTGAGTCCACATTACTCTCATAAGGATTTTCTCTTCCCCCATAACTCATGCTCCCTAATTATGCACTACTGTAAACAAGAAAGGAGTCACAGCATTTCCCCCAAAACATTCGTGGAGTATACAGTCTAGCATACAACACACAGAATACAAAATACAGTCCTAGATACCTGGTAATATTAGTCTGCCAATGCAGTGGAAGGATGAAAGTTTAGAAATCGAAGAACTGATGAGAGATTCTAAAGTTTTTTAGATTGCAATAGTGAAAATATAGAATTAGTATATTTTTATATAAAAATATGAAAAAGTTAAAAAAAATTTACTATTATCATACAATCTATATTTCAAATGACACTTCAAGTAATATGCAAAATGAGGCTTACCAGGTAACTAGAAAATCCATCATTCATCCTCAAACACTCTTCATACAGGTGACTGTCTGTTGTGAATCCAGTGAGGTAGATCCAAAATGGCCTGTCAGCTTTTTTATTTGAACCATACAACCTTCGGATCTGTCCAGCCAGTCTACTTAACTCCTTCAAAGAAATAACGACAACTTAGACTAGAAGCATGCCCACTCTTTCTAAATTCACTACCAACAAATGGTTAGGGATGGCTGGATGGCTCAGTTGGTTAAGCATCTAACTCTTGATTTTGGCTCAGGTCATGATCTCACAGTTCATGAGTCTGAGCCCTGTGCTGGGCTCTGCACTGACAGTGTGGACCCTGCTTGAGATTCTCTCTCTCTCTCTCTCTCTCTCTCTCTCTCTCTCTCTCTCTCTCTCTCTCTCCCTCTCTCTCACTCTCTCCCTCTCCCTCTACCCTTCCTGGGCTCACGCATTCCCTCTCAAAAAAACAAATAAACAAACAAAAAAACAAAAAACCATACCATACCATAAAACGAAACGAAACGAAACAAAACGAAACAAAACAAAACAAAACAAAACAAAACAAAACAAGACAAATGGTTACTCAGTAAGTTCACTGAATGCTACTCTGAGAAATCTGATGAACTAGAATGGCCCCTTTTACTCCAAGAATGAGTACGGAGGGTATATGTGAGCATGCATGTTACACTCCATGGCACACACACCTTATAGATCAAAGTTAAGGTAATGATACTAGCCCAAAAATAGTGAGTTAATGGAAAGACTCTGAACTCTCTCTCCTTCTGGACCTGCTGTTATATATCTAATATGATATACAGAATTGTTCTTTTAGCTCATATCTAAAATTTTACCATGTGATATTTATTTTTAAAAGGTTAGATTACTAAACAGACATGTTTTATACTCCATCAAATAAAATTGGCACCTTACCCTAACTCTAGGAGATGTAACAGGGTCAGAGGTTTTAACTTTCCATCCTGATTCAGAGACATCACCTTAAGAAAAGTAGTTTCACAATCTGGCCTGATCTGGGTCAGGAGAGAAAAAAACACTCTGGATTTGATTTAATCTGATTTCAATTAAAATAAACAGAAAATTCTTGGTTGACCTTTTCAGAGGGCTATACTTAGAGGTTCCATGTACGAACCCCAAATCTTCAGTCTTCCTAGTTTCTCTGAAAAACATGCAAACACCAGCATATACGACAAAGATGTTGGCAAACAGAAGAACCTGGTTTTTGGTGTAAGGCCAAAAATTAAGGCCCAATACTGTGTGTTTCCTAGACATCTGGTGAAACCAGGTAGGCCCTGAAAGTCCAAATAAATGCAAGCTCTTCCCCCAGTTCTGCTCCCATAGACAAGGCCCCCCAGCTAAACAATCCTTTCTGTCAAAGGGACCAGGCTAGTTCCTGCTTATCCCCAAGTAGTGAGTTTCAATTCCCTGCCAGCCCATGGAGTTATTCCCAGAAAATTAAACACATCTTCCTGCAGGAACCAGGGAGTACCCCACCCTCATGATACTACAAAGCCTGCCTCCCACAGCCCCTGGTTGTTCATTCTGTCCCCAAGTATAATCCCATGTGGTCCTGCATGGCATGCAGTGTCCTCCTCCCCCTGGGCTGAGTACACATGACTAATAAACTGCTATCATTCTTATCTGTCCAATGTCAAGTGTGTTTTCTTCAGCCATCCCCAAAACCCTAGGGTGGAATCCCTCCTTTACCAATGGGGTGAATGGAAAACGATTAAAACACATACGTTATAGGAAGACCTCCTACAAGGTCATCTCATCAACATGCAACTAGGCAAATATTCCTCTCCCCAGTAGAAAGCCAGATTTCATTTCTGGAGGACTGAACATGAAAGACTCCATCTAGACCGGGGACACCATGAATACTGAGACAACAAGGTGGGGCTCAAAACAGAAGATCAGATAAAATTTGCAGACTAAACCAGAGGGTATCTATTCTCTTCCTGATTCTTTATAACAGCCAATTTGAACTGAGAAGCCATGTGTAGAAAACTAAACACTTTTGCTGGTTTACTACGGAATTACAGAGGCTGAAAGTGGTCCTGCTCTTTGTCAAAGCTGTTCCCTTCTGGACGTCCCTCATGTGAGCAGGAATTCAGAGCTTAATGGATGTCCTACCTTCTTAGACATGTGGTGGGTCATACTCAAATCAATACAGAGTCTTGGTCCTGAGTGTTTGGCTTCCAAAAGTCTCTCCTTGGTTAAGGATCTCAGAAAACGTTTGCTGTGCTGGGGGCAGATGCCTGAAGTAGAAATATCAAAAAGGAGTAAAAGTGGGAAAACAGAGGAATACATTCAGTTGGAAAAGAATCTCCCTAGCCAACTGATATTTTTTGTACACAAAGAGAAACTTGAAACTCATACAAGATATTTATTCATTTGGGTGCAGCTGAATGGTGAGGGGTGTGGGCTCTGGAGTACATTGCTGAGTCTAACTCAGAGTTCAGTCCATTTACTTATTACTAGATAGTCTTAGGCACATTATTTAATTTCTGAGCCTCAGTCTCTTCACCTACTAAATGGGGATAATAAAAGCACCTACCCCTCAGGGTAAGCCATGTAAAATTCTTAGCAATGAACCTAGCACATAGCACTCAGTAAATGTTAGCTCCTGTGGTTATCATTCCTTCTACTTCTGAGCTTATAAACACATATGTTCACTATGTGTTTCAGGGCAGCCTTAAACTTTGCTGTCTTTGAAACATTGATTCCCCCCAAAACAGAACAACAGGTCCTACCTCCAAGAGGTTTGTTTTTCCTTAAAAACAATATTCCTACTCTCCTAAGAACATGCAGATACTAGTCCGTAAAGAGATAAATGACTACACCAGCAATCGGATTTATTTTTACCTGAATTTTCTACACGATTGGCCTTTCTTCTTTCTTTTTCTTGCTTTCTTTTGCTCTTCTTTGCTGCAACTATCTTTTCCCAGTGTCTCTGTTTTCTTTGGACATTTTTCTTATGTCATCGAGAAAACAAAATTGTTTGAGAACTTCGTAAGCAACAAAAAGGAAAATGAATATTCAAATCAATTACTTATTTTTTAAGTTAGATTTAGAGTTAGGAGAGAACAAAGATATTAGTCTTAAAAAAAAAAAAAAAAAAAAGACTGGATTGTGTTAAGAGAAAGCAGAGCCCCAGAAAAGAAAAGTGATATGCCCAAAGTAAATGTATTAGGGACAGGGAGGGACAGGGCCTAAAGCAGAGCTTAGATTTCCTGACCCTTCTGAGGTGTAACAAAAACTCCTTCCCAGCTGGCTCAGTCGGTTAAGTGTCCGACTCTTGATTTCAGCTCAGGTCATGATCTCAGTTTGTGGGTTCGAGCCCTGCGTAGGGCTCTGTTTTGACAGCGCAGAGCCTGCTTGGGATTCTCTCTCTCTCCTTCTCTGTCACTCCCCGTCTCGTGCTCTCTCTCTCCCTCTCAAAATAAACAAATACACTTAAAACAAATTCCTCTTGCACTTTATATACTTTTCTTATGACTCAAGTGGAACTGAAACCTTAAACCAGTAGCAGGAAATTCATCCAATTTTGGAGCACACCAAACTCATTCCTAGTCTTTTTGTTACTAGTACCTACCCTCAGAACAGGGGTCTCTGGGACATAGCACCATCGCAAAGCCCACGGCCAGGCAACTCGCTGCACTTACTGAGCACCACATTGCACTGCCTGTGGGCAGTGTCTCTCCCTCCAGATGCTCACATTCCACATCAATCTGTAGAAGCTGGAAGCTTTCAGAGATGCTGTCTTCACCTGTGTCCTCTAGGATGACTTCTTGCTCCTGCAGCACGCGTGAGTCTGTTTTCCGAGCACTCCCTTCCAATTTCCAGTCCATGTGTTTAGTCTTCTGTCCTTTTCACCCAGGTCAGAAAAAGGCACAATTACGTGAGACGTCACCTTATTTCACCTACAGAGGTATTTCCCTGCATCCCAATGTCAAATAGCATTACTGTGTTGCTGAAGGAGTAGACATGTGGGAAATATTAACACAGACTTATTGAATGGAGAAAAGTGTCTGTGTCTTCCAGAGAAATGGGTCAGCCCAGAAATGTTTCAGTACCAAGGAGGCTAAATCCACTTTTTAGAAGACAAGCACAGCTCCTGACAGCTCCTAGCAATCACCAATGATTCACGGCTGCAGTGACACAGGTGGTCAAGTAATTTACTGTGTTCTTCAAAATGCATGTAGTAGTTGAGGGTGGGACAGAAATGGCAAAAGCCACCTCCTCCATTATGTTTCAGTTTATATTTAGAACTATTCCTTTAGCAAACATTTATTGAACACCTACTATATGTGAAGTCCACTACTAGAAATATCCTAGGAAGGTAAGAGCTAGCCAAAAACATATGGTGAAGAGTTACCCGAAACCAACCAAGAATTCTAGGTTGCTAGTGATGTATCATAATTTGTTTTTCCAAACTATGTATTCCTTCTCCCAACTCAGTTAAGTATCACTGCAGCTGAAAGCCACAGTCACCAGTGAGAAAACTTAATATCCATCAGAAGTGCTGAGGTAGGAAAATATGGAGTACCCATTGCTATGGCACACTAAACAAGGGCCATAATTTCAAACTGCTGTTCAAAATCCCTGCAAAGGTTATAAGTAAAAAATGTTCTAGGCACACCTGGGTGGCTCAGTTAAGCGTCTGACTCTCGATTTCAGTTCAAGTCATGATCTCACAGTTGTTGAGACTGAGCCCTACATCTGGCTCCAGGCTGAGTGTGGAGCCTGTTAAGATTCTCACTTTCTCCCTGTGCCCCCTCCCCCACTCACACTCTCTCTCTCTAAAAATTAAAAAAACCACTCTAGCCTACAGTTAAGTGTCACATATGTCCATTGTTTATGGCTGCACCTCTGAGTCCAGTGCATTTCCACCATCTTCGGAAAAGTATAGCTTTGCAAAAGCAAATGTATGTAATATGATCCATGCATATGGTAAAAAAAAAAAAAAAAGATTTATAATGAAAAGTAATGATCCTCATTCCAATCCCTTCCACCTCTAGTGCCAACCTGTTAATCAGGTCTTTTTAGTTCATCCGGTAATTAACTCCTTATCCTGAAATCATATGCTTTCCATTACTTCTTGAATCAACTTTAACTTTTATCAACTCCCTATGAAACACTAGAATTCAAATCACTCATAATATCCCCTCTTATTTTTCTGTTACACTGACTTTTAAATTTTTTTGAGGTATACTTTACATACAGTAAAACCCAAAGGTTAGGTACAGCTCAATATTGTGTGTGTGGAGAGAACATACCAGCTCAATGAGTTTTTAACAAAAGCATAGGTGTGTTACTTACACCCTCATCAAGATATGGAGCATTTCTTTTTTTTTTTTAAACTTTTTAGTCATTCTTCTTTTTTTTTTTAATGTTTATTTATTTTTGAGAGAGAGAGAGAGAGAGACAGAGAGAGAGAGAGCTTGAGAGGGGAAGGGCCAGAGAGAGAGGGAGACAGAGAATCCAAAGCAGGCTCCAGGCTCTGAGCTGTCAGCACAGAGACCAATGTGGGGCTTGAACCTGTGAGCCACAAGATCATGACCTGAGCCAAAGTTGGATGCTTAACCCAATGAGCCACCCAGGTGCCCCAAGATATGGAACATTTCTATCACTCCAGAATGTTCCTTTCCTTCTGCACTTTGCAAGTCAATCTCCATCCCATTCCCATAACCCGACAAAAGCAACCATTGTTTTTTTTCTATAACCATAGATTAACTGTGCCTATTATAAAACATCATATAAATGGATTCAAACACTGACATTGACATTTTCCCCCTCAACGTGTTTGAGAATCATACGTGTTACTTCATGTATTAGTAGTTTATTCCTTTTAATTGCTGAGCAGAATTCCATTGTATGATATACCATAATTTATTTCCCTATTGATGAACATTTGAGATTTTTCCAATTTGGGACTACTATGAATAAAGTTGCTAACAACATTCTCACACAAGTGTTTTTGTGGACATATGTCTTCATATCTGTTGGCCAAGTACCTAACAGTAGAGTTGATGGGGCATAGGATAGTTGCCTATTTAACTCACAAAAGACTGCCATCAGTTTCTCAAAGCGACCGCACCACTTTACAGTGCTGTCAGCAACAAATCAGACTTCCAGATGATCTGCAGCATCACCAACATTTGCTGTTGCCAGAGTTCTTAATCTTGGCCATTCTTGTGTAGTAGAGCCTAGCTGTGTTTTAATTTGAATTTCTTTGATTGTTAATGATATTAAGCACTTTTTCATGTAATTTATTGGCCATTCATAATATATCTTCATAAGATTTCTGATCAAGTCTTCTGCTCATTTTTGAATTATCTTTTTATTAATGAACTGTTGAAGTTTATCATATTTCTGGATACAAGTCTTTTTTCAGACATGGGTATTGAGAAGAGGTTTTCCCAGTGTGTGGTCTGCCCGCGCATTTTCTTAACAAGGCTTTTTGTTAAGCAGAAATTTTAAATTTTGACCAAGTCTAATTTATCATTTTTAATTAACTTTATTTCTTTAACTTTTTAACTTTATTTTTTTATTAAGTATAAAAGTTAATGCTGTGTCTTCTAAGAAATCTTTGCCTACCCAAAAAGCACAGAGATATTCTATGTTGCTTTCTAGAAATACCTTTATAATTTTAGTTTTTACATTTAAGCCATCTCAAATCCACTTCTCTCAAAGATAACAGTCTTGTCCTGCTTATTGTCCAATGCTGAAAACAGTTTCTTCATATAATCTGTCCAGTTTTACAGCTTTTTTATCAGAAGGTAAGTCCAATACCCATACCTCTGTCATGACAATTACCAGAAGACATCTTTACTATGCTTAAGAATATCCTTTAAATTTCTACTTCTTGTTCAACAATCTTATATATTACCCTCTGACTCCTTAAGGTTAGGCTCCGAAAATAAACACCCTAATCTTTCCCTCTCTCTCTCTTCCACCCTTAATGTTCCAATTTGGTAAGCTGAGGCTTTAATTTTACATATTTAAGACAGGCTCTACATTGTGATGTGTCATCAAAATTAACCCTCTTGGGCTCTGTCTATTCCCTTGGTGGTTTCTAAAATTCGTAAACCAATAAGCTGCATTTATATTAACTATATAAATATTACCCACTACAGAGACAAGTAGAGTCCGAGGATTATATTTAGTTCTCTAATGTTCTGACTCCTGTTACTAGCAAACATTTCTAGTGTTAAGCTCATACTGTTTTCTTATACTCCATCAAATGCTCAAAATGAGGCCAAATTTTAGTTGTTTTTCATTTAAAAAAAATTTTTTTAAATGTTTACTTTTGAGAGAGACAGATAGAATGTGAGCAGGGGAGGGGCAGAGAGAGAGAGAGGGAGACACAGAATCCTTAGCAGGCTCCAGGCTGCTGTCAGCAGAGCCCAATGGCGGGGCTTGAACTCACGAACTGTGAGATCATGACCCAAGCTGAAGGTGGACACAACTGACTGAGCCACTCAGGTGCCCCTAGTTGTTTTTCATTTAGACATAATAGGCTGTTGTACTGGAAACATAGCAGTCCTAGGATTCAGCCATGCTTCCCAGCTTGCTACCTGTGAGTAGTAGGATAACAGCCAACGCACTTAACTTTCTGTCACTGGTTCTTTGAGATGGGATAATACTACATCCCAGGACTGTTGCAAGAACTAGACCTATTTCATTTGCCTGACATGGAGCAACTACTCATGAAATACAGGCTATTCAATCTCTTCCAGTGCTGTTCTTTCAGGCTTTCTAAAAAGGTAAGTCTTCTGAGCAGTTTTGAGGTATTCATCACACATCATGTAAACATTTAACCACCAGATATATTCCTGAATATGGCCAAGTAAATTACATTCTAGATTTTCAAAATTACAGATTAGAAATTTGTGTTCATTTTCCTGCACAGGCTAAAGTTTACTTATGCTCAGAAGTCCTTTCTTTAATACTCAGTACAGATTTTAATGTATTTATTTATACCATTGACTGTGTCACTATGAATTTAAGGCACACACAAAATTTAGTAGTGTACATATTATTTCTAGAAAAACGAGGAAAAGGCCAAGTTATTCTTAAGCATTTCAGAAGCACTGCACCGTTCACATATGAATGGCAATGTTGATTAGAAATACCTTTAAGTGGGGCGCCTGGGTGGCGCAGTCGGTTGAGCGTCCGACTTCAGCCAGGTCACGATCTTGCGGTCCGGGAGTTCGAGCCCCGCATCAGGCTCTGGGCTGATGGCTCAGAGCCTGGAGCCTGTTTCCGATTCTATGTCTACCTCTCTCTCTGCCCCTCCCCTGTTCATGCTCTGTCTCTCTCTGTCCCAAAAATAAAAAAAAAAAAAAAAAAAAAAAAAAAAATACCTTTAAGAAAAGATAGCCAGTCTCATTATACCCGTTCCTTTAGATGACTGAGCAAGTTTTGTTGTGCCCATCATCAGAGTCATCTGCATTTTTCTGCATTTAGGCATTCAAAAAAGAAAAATGAAAACTTTAAGATAAACTGGTCCAACACCTAACAACCTCATTTTATTAGGGTGAGAAAACACCAATTTGTTAAATGAATGCCAGTTTAACAGCCATGTGCTTTCCCTCCTCTGAACTCCACAGCATTTTGTATTCTCATCTGTTTGTCCATTCGTTCAGTCAATAAATATCCATTGAGCTCCTCCTCTTTGCCAGACCCCTTTGGGGAACGACTGAGAGGCAATGAATGTAGATGTCTCATTGGAGAAGTCTGGCTGAGAAGGAGAAAAGAGAGCTAGGGTTGAAGTAGCTGGAGGGGCTGCTGAGTTTTCCGCTGCTGTTTAGAAAACTGGAAGGTCTGTGCTCATGTTTTCTCTCTCATCAAACTGCATTCCTTTGCAGGAGGGACTGTGTACTTATATTTACGTAAATACTGTAAGAGTTCACAATGTAGAACCTTGCAAACAGCAGTGTTTGAATAAATGTTTGTTGAACTGAACTGAATTTTACCACTACCACCCCCATTCCCTTCTTCCTAGTCCTCTCCTTGTATCTCAGACCTCCCCAAGTTCCTATAGTCCCTGAGGATCTTGGGATACAGCAATATTGAAAATCAAATGAAGGCAATTCCAACCACTACCAAAGAGTCTGAAATATAGCAGATTGGGCAGGGACCATATCCTTTTCATCTCTGTATCTTCAGTGGCCAGCACAAGGCCTGGCACAAAATGGAAGCTCAGTAAATACTGAATAGAGCCTTGCTATCTAGTGACTCTCAGAAAGCAAACATGAAATTGGGCATCACAGAAAAACAAACCTTCTTAATCTGTGTGAGACATTATCTATGCCCAGATTTAGCATTTCATTTCATTAAAAAATGTTTTCTGAGCCTCCATTACAGGTCCAGGACCAAGTACTGGAATTATTCAATTAATCAATCATTTAACAAATAGTTACATGCTGAGGATTTGGGAATGATGTCCATTCTGCCTCCATGGGGCTCCAATTATCTACCTCAGCCTTGACTGACAGTTGGTCTGTTTCTCCACTACGTTACAAGCTCTTCCAGGGAAGAGAGGATAAAGAATTCAGGTGCGCACCCCCAGTACTCAGCACTGAGCCTTGCAGAACACAAGGAACCTAAATGTTTTATGATTATGTTACCCTTCTGCTCAGAACTATGTAGTATTCTCCATTTCACTTACAGTACATAACTGAAATCCTTACAATGGCCTATACTCCTCATTAAGATCTACCTCCCGCATCGAGTGTCCTCTGCACTCTCTGGTCTGCTTGCTGCTCCTAACATACTTAAGGATATTCCCACCTCAGAGCCTTTGCACTTGCTGTCGTGTCTACCTCCAATGCTCTTCCCCTAGATAATTATATGGCTACCTGCCTCAATTTATTCTTATATCACTGTTCAACATGGCACATGTTTTACTTATTGTCTGAACTTCCCCATTCCTATAACGTAAGCAGGTGTTGTGTTTGTTTCGTCCACTACTCTATCCTATATGCCTAGAAAAGGGCTTGGTACATAACAGACGCTCAATAAATACTTACTGATTTAATAAATTCTCCACCCATCCCCATCTCTGAGTTGACAGAAGCCTCAGATCTTTTCTAACCCAAATCCCACCTGAGGAGCATATCGCTGGGCCCTAAGTGACGGGCCAGCCTCTGTCTGCACAACTGTTTGCGTCTCTCATTTTCTAAGTTTTAGTCCACCGAAGCTGGCTCCAGTCCTCTGGCACCTTCAGCACGAGAACACCAAGACCCCAGGTCCGAGAGTACCCCGCCTGTGCGCCCCGTCTGGCCCACAGCCTGCTAGTGCGAGGGGTGGCAGAAAGGAAAAGCACCAAGAAGGTGGAGGACACCAGGCCACACGACTGTAGAAGGTCGCTTCCCGGCATCTGTCCCACCTACGAACCAGGCGGCAGCCCCAAGTCAGACCCCTTTGGCCCCACGTCAGTCCACCCAACGAACCCCAGGCGTACCTGAATCCCTCACCTCGCGCAGTCTCGGCGGCGCACGTCAGGCCCCGCCTCCGGGCCAACTTCCGGTTCCTGCCCCCCTCCGAGTGGCATTCTGGGAGTTGTGGTTTTCAGCCTGGTAGCTTGGTGTGCCGGAGCCAGTGGGAGGCTTTGCCTTCCATCTACACTGGCTGCGTACCACCCAGGTATTGCTGCGCCTGCCTGAACCTATTTCCTCGGTTGTGAGACGGAGATTACGATACCCGCCGCTCGCCACTTTCGCAGGCTGCGGCAGGTAACCCGAGGCTTTGATGGTTCTCAAGGGCTGGGCATTGGGAAACTGGGCTGAAACCGGGCTGGAACCACCCCTCTTCTCACAACCTGGGGGTCTTGCCCTCCCTTGGACCCCCTACAACCAGCAGAGCCCACGAACTGACACAGGCTTCCCTGAGCACACAGCTGCCCTCACCACCACCTGGCTGTTTAGGCAGACAATAGAGATATTCGGGCTTGGGCCCTTAACAAGTGAGTCTAGGCTCTGGCCACTCTCCCTTCTCCTTCTCCCTTTACAGACCCAGGGGGAAAGCGAGGCTCAGAGACCCTGAAGAGACTGGCCCAAGCCTTGACCTGATAAAAAACCAACAGTCACCCTTTACTCTTCCCTTTATTCCTGCTATCCCAGCGGTCTCACCCTTTGGAAGAGACCTTAGCATGTAAGAGCCTGAACTATCTCCCACCCAAGAAACCACAGCCCTGTTGGATCCCTCCTTGGCCCCATACTGTTTCCCTCTCTGGTCTTTTCATAGATCCTCCAGCACCCCCACCCCGTCCCTAATCCTTCAGTCCATCCTTTATCTGCTACTGGAGCAATTTAAATGTTAAAAGTAAACATTCTTTATCCCCCAGAGGGCTTTTCCCTAAAACCCAGCTCTAACATCTCTTCTCTGCTCAGAAGCTGGTGCTGGCTTCCCAATCAGTAGGGCTTGCAGAGTGGCTCAAAGGATCTTCAGTGGCTCCCACCACACCTACCAGTCCCTGCACTTTGCCCTCAGCCCAACTGGATAATTTTCCTCTCTCCCTGCCACTGCTCTTGTGTCTCTTCACCTTTGAATGAGCCCATGGCCACCCCCCAGAAAAGTCCTCTTAGCTGGTCTCACTGACCACCGCCCCCCAACCCCCTACTCCCACCATGCAGCAGATATCTGTTTGTCAGATGATATGTGTCTCCCTTTTCCAAACCCTAGTGGCTTCCCATTGTACTTGGATGTGAAGTCTAACCTTCCCAAGGCCTTCCCCGCCTGGTTCCTGGCTGCCCGTCTAAACTCATCCTATCATTCTTCCTCTGGCTTGCTGTGTTCCAGTCATACCTGTCTTCTTGAAATGCCTCAAATATACCAAGGCCCTCTGCAGATTCTGTTCCCTTTCCTCTCACTTTTTCCATGGCTGGCTCCTTCCTATCCTTTAGGCTTCAGCTTAAACCTTCCCTCTTTAGAGAGACCTTTACTGATCACCCAGGTAAGATTGGCTCATCCCATCCCTGTCTTGGCACTCTTCATTTCTTTACATGACCTATCAGTCAGTAATCTTTTTATTTTTTTCTGTGTCTTTCCTACTAGTTATAAGTTCCTGAGGGGAACATGTATCATGTTGATGATTTAATTCCCAGTGCCACTGCACACTAAATATGTGTTGACAGAATCACTAAATGAGTGATTTTTCTCCTTTCTTAACACATTCCAACCTACCTTCCTATCTACCAAATCTAGGACCTGATGCTCAGTAGCTACTTCTAATTAATGCTGCTTCCTACAGGAAGCCTTCCACGATCACCACTCTGTCCCCAACCACAAAATGACTTCTGTCTTTTGAGCTCTCCTAGCACCTTATCTGTCCTCTTTGGTCACCCTGAGCAGACCATACCTTATATTTGTAGGTTTCTATCTCTACATGTCATCTTATCTCTTAGACCAGGAGCTCTTGAAGACAGGATTCTTACCCAATTATTTACATTCATAATCCCACATCAGGCATCACCTGCAACGGTTGTAACAAATGTTTGTCTAAGAAACGAATCAGCCAATATTATGGTGAATGGGAAAAGGAAGGAGTGTAAATGTCTGGTAGTTTCCTAGTCACTAAACAATTGGCTTGCATTGCATCCCATTCTGCCTATTCATGTTGGGGGTGGTGTATCTCAAAAAAGGTGCTAAACAGGACCAGTCCCCACTCCCCTCATTTTAGCTTCTCAACAAGCAGTGGGGGATTTCCTGGAACTTCTGGGACTTAGTGCAGAGCAAAATACTAACTCCATACAGTAGCAGCCCAAGAAAGTTCATGGAGTTGAGGGGAGAGGAAGCACAGACAGACATAAACATTTGAGTGCCTGTGCCAGAGGCTTCACAGTCTTCTTCCCGCCTTCCACTATTATTTCTCACAATATGCCAAATGTGTATTACATAACAATCTCTAGTTTGGGGTGTTGTCCCCATTAATAAGAAAATGTACTTGAGGTATGTAAGTAAGGCATCTGGCACACCGTAGGCCCTCACTAAATGAGACGAGTACTATTTCCTTTTGTCAGTTGGGGAAACTGAGGCCCAGCGTGGTGCCTATAACAACATCACCAGTATTCCAGCTCTGGTTAAGTTGAAGTCCTAAGCTCCTTGCTTTAAACTTGCAAACATACAGATTACGTTCATGTAAATAAGCTACATAGCTCTTCAGAGCTTTCTGCTGGTCCTGTTTCACATTATACAGTTTTTATTTTTTCAGCGTCCTATTGTTCCTGTTATTCATGGCCATACAATCACTACAAATCTACGTTCGAGATCCTTATTCAAATTTTATTCAAAATATTATGTGAAAAGAAATAGGCCTCTAAGAAAATAAATCTTTTCCTGGCACAAGTACTGGTTCACTGGTTAGTTAACAAATAACTGGTAACAAGGGGTGAGAAAGATATCTTCTCGTCTCCCAAAATATTGCTTTCCTCTAATTGCCAAGGGTTTGGGTACATAAACACACTCATTCTGCCCTCCTTGTTCTGGGTGAAGGAGAGGAATTGGGAGGCCAGTGCAGACACACAACTGATCAGGAGTACCAGAGGGACAAAGGGCCCCCTTGAACAAGCTCTAATAGCCCAAGGTGACTGTCTAAGCCAGCTTTGGCCTGGACAGAGAAGCCAGGGGGAAAAAGACATCCCAGGGGTATCTTGAGATCAGTCTTCCTGGAGTCTGAAAACAAAATGTAGGAAATGGTTTCACACTAGGAGAGGCATCCATAAAGTTTGGGGATTACTACTGAATTTTACTGAGTACTTACTAGATTATTTATTAGATTTCTACCCAACAAAGCAGGAACTATTAACATTTAGAGAAGAGAAAACCAAAGCACTGAGTGGTTAAGTAGCTTGTCCAACGTCCCACTAAGATTAACTGGGATTAACTGGTTTAATTGGGATTAGTGAGAAAGGTACTAAATATATTTCTTTCCCTCTAATATTATTCTTAAAAAGGCAAATTGAATTCAGGGCTTTATGTTTGCCTTTACAGGTATTTACCAGAGAAAAAGTGTGCAGCATTCAGTCAATTTGAGATAAAGCACAGAGCACCCACTCCTGGATGTGGGTCACCATGCAACTAAGGAATTTAACTGCCACCTAGTGGCAACCTATGCTTGTCATAGCGAGGCAGCCAAGAATACCAGGCCTGCAGGTGCAGGTGCCGCAAACCAAACCTTGTGAAGATAAAATCTATCAAATATCACATGTATTCACTCCTATTTGTGAAGGTTATTGCCAAATCAGTGTGATACGCGAAGTCAAGACCATTTTTCAGTGATCCCCACCTTCCTCCCTCATCCCTGTCATCCTGGGACAGTCTGTGAATTCCTCCTGTTTCCACATCCCCAGGGTAAACTATTAGGGCACAGTTTACTGATGGCAAGCTACTTATCTGTATCCCCCTGAGGGTCTGTGAGAATCCTGACCAGGGGCAGGGATTTGTCTAATTCACCTTTCTATCCTAAGGACCTAGCACGTGGCCTGACCCAGAGGAGGTATTCAGTGAAATGTTTGTTGAATGAACATGAGTGAATGCTTTTGAACCAAACTTATCACTCTGTATGATTCAGGTCAGGATTAAGCAGCAGTTTATTTGAATACTCTAGTAAACATTTTGGAGGGGTGGTGGAGGAATGGAGGAGCTTCTCAGGGAAGTGTCCAGGGCAAGGCAGGGGCCTGGGCAACCGGCCTGCTCACAGGGCAGTGGATGCTCGGAACTTCTGGGTCAAACAAAACACAGCAGCCGTGAGAGCCGTGCACTGACGGGCCAAGAGTTTCACACTCAGGTCGTGGTAGCCTCTCTCACAGGTCAGCCTAGCAGCCTCTACGAACTGATGGTAGGCGCACACCACGTCCCTCAGGTTCCCTGCTGCTTCCCTGTGCCGAGTGGAACAGCGGCTGCAGTCTGTGAACTGGAAGCACAGGCCGGCCAGCTGGACCAGGTGCTGGAAGGTGTCCCGCACGGCACCCTGCATCTCTTCGGGGGACTGGTCCATTCTGATCACATGTTGACAGCTCGCCAGGAGCTTCTGGGAACCCATGCAGAGGCGGCTCCGGCTTTCTGAAAAGTGCCAGGTGCACTTCTCTGGGGGATGTTTGTTCCCATTCCCCCAGGAAGCTTCTAAAATATCTTGTAATTCCAGTAAGCTCTCTGTGAGTTGGCTAAAGCCCTCCGGGGTGCTGGCAGGGGCAGCTCTCAGCTGTCTCAGGGCCCTGGAGCAGTATTCTGGCCAGATGTGGCTATTCCTCGACAGGGGCTCCGCACTGCAGCTGCGGGCCCGGGCAGGCCTCCAGGGGAGGGCCAGCCGGCTTCCTGCAGAGGGCGGCGTCGTGAGGGGGGCAGTGGGGTGTGCTTCCAAGGCCCGGTCTTCTTCCTCTGCTTCTGGCTGCAGGCCACGGAAGCACGTGGCATAGGAGAACTGGCAGCTGCACTGCTCCATCCCAATCCTGGGGGCCATTGTCTCATTCACACCCACAAACCCCAAAGATGTGGCCATCCTGAGACTGGCAGAAACTTTAGGATGGCTTTCTGGGGCAAAGCACAGGAAAGACTTCTCAGCAGGAAGGCAGACGCTAGGACTTTTGTCTTTGTTTTCTGACAGTGAACAATGGTTTGAACCTTCTAAGTGGGGCTCCTTTGGGGGACCCGGTAGTGGCTTTGGCAGAGAAGGAGCTGGATTAAAACAGATCTGCTGAGGAGTGTCCCGAGAGGCTGTCTCTTCCCCTATCGTGTGGTTAAGTGGCTCTGCCTTGACCCCCTCCAGAGGGAAGGCTGATGGAATGGTCTGGTCCCCAAGCAAGAAATCGGGGTCTAAATCCAGCTCTTCCAATAGTTTTTGCTCTTGGGCCTGGCAGGCTTGGCCTGGGGTTTCTCTGCTTTGTCCTTGGGGACCCGTGGGGGAATGTGGCAGGATCTGCTCAGTTCCTGTTACAGGAGTCTTCAAGGAGAGGGAGGTTCTCATTCCACCAGCTGGAGCATTGACACCAATAGTCTGTGGCACAGCATTCGACAGGTCACTCTTGGAGTCACTTGAATCTTTCCCAGATTCATCATGAAATAAATTGGTGCTGTTTTTGTTTGTAACTTCTCCATCATGTCCCAGAGATAGCTGTCCTTGTTGTTCCTCTTCTGTAGGGAAAGAAGCCATCTTCTCTCCCAAATTTACCCCACGTTCACCACTTCCAGGCCTGACTAGAGGAGGAGACAACAAAGGCTCTGTGTATTTGGGGGCAGTTTCTTGCATAGGATTTGTAAACAAAGATCCCAGTCCTGTTTCCAATTGGATCCCTCCCAACTCTAGTGTGTCTGCTTGAGAGACCTTATGTGGCCCTGGGCTGACGGTCAGGCAGACTCTATTTGGGTCTGGGTCAGCACTAGAGAGGGAGGAGTTGCTGTCCCCTAGCTCTAGGGTGAGTTCTTTGGGGACACTGGCATCCGAGTGTTGAAGTGGAGACAAGGCATGGGAAGGCTCTGCCTGAGCAGTATCTAGGCCAGATGAGCCTGGGCTGGAACAGTGAGGGGTGCTGGCTGGGGAACTGGCAACAGTGGCAGTCAGGGGGGCAACCCCAGAACTATCTTTATGGTTGGGGTCAATCCGGAGGCGAATGGCAGAAATAGAAGACACTCGAGAGTCGATAACTGACTTGGTTTCCATGGTCTCGGGCTCCATCTCCATGACTCGGGAGGCTGGGTTTTTGCTCTTGGTCTGCCTCAAGGGACCCAGCAGCCCCAGGGCCTTGGTCTCCAGGAGGCCAGGCTCACCTTGCATGTCCTGCAGAGAGGACACAGTTGGGGAGGGTGCTCCGAGGGCCAGATAGGGCTCCCTGTCGTAGTAGCACACATCATCCACACTCTCCAGGGAGGCTGATGGCACCAGGGGAAAGGAGACCTGACAAGTGTAGTCAGTCTGTAGGAAAGACCTTCTTTTTCTCAGGGTCTTGGCATACTTCTTCACCCCTCCCCTTCTGCTTGGTTCTCTTCCATCTGGCCCAGGATTCAGGCTGTCCTCACAGATGCAAGTGCTAGCCTTATGCTGTAAGCTTGTGGCACTGGGTTCTGCAGCAGACACAGCTCTGGCCCCTAAGAATCAAGAAAGGGAAGAGTATGTGAAAAGCAGAAAAATAAAGAGACTTATAGAGGTTGGACCCAGGACTCAGGGTTGCCTGGGTTCAGATCCTGGCTGGATTGGGTAACCTTGGGCAGATTAAAGCTTGATCTCCTCAATTTGCTCATCTAACAGTTGGGGATAATAACTGTGGGAGACATTTTTTGGTTCTTCATTGCCCACGATGCATGTCATTGTCTTTGGGTCATAGTACCCCAACTTCCTTTCAGGGAACAAAATCTCCCCAGTGCTTACTGTCTGCTAGAACTCTTCACGAAGGTGCCCTACCCGCAGTCAGCCAAGTAGCCAGATTTATGACCTAGAAAGTCAGATACAAATTTCCTAGAATTTGCGTATTAATTTAAAAAAAAATAATAATAAAAGTCGAGCCCATCCTTTGCAGCTACAGTATCCTGACAGTGAAGAAATGATGAGAAATCCTGTCACCCAGTCTCCAGGCCTGGTTACTACCTGTGTCTAAACCAGCTCTTCACCTTTGCTGGAAATTCTATAAGCTATCTGACATCCTTCTAACACTCTTGATTGGTGCTTATGTCAACCCAAGTCAGTCAGTACCAGCGGTATCAGTCAGCACTGGCCTACTGTGCTGGTTCAATGGACCGGTGCTTATCAAGCTCCCAGAACAAGGCCTGTGCTAACAGTGGTTCAGTGACGGGAGCTGCTACCACTACTGTAGTTATTGTCACTACATGTGTGAGGATTCCGAGGGAGCTTTCTCTTGACAAAAAGTGTCATGACTCAGTCTCAAGTGTGCAGGGTTTTGTGCATACCAGGATGGACCTTTCTTTTTTTTTTTTTTTTTAATGTTTTTAAAATTTATTTTTTTGAGAGAGAGTGCAAGCTGGGGAGGGGCAGAGAGAGGGGGACCAAGGATCCGAAGCAGGCTCTGACAGCAGCGAGCCCAACGTGGAGCTCAACCCATGAACCATGATATCGACCTGAGCCAAAGTCTGACGCTCAACCGATTGAGCCACCCAGGCACCCCCAGGATGGACCCTTCTGAGAGAGAAGCACTTTGTGATGAAGTCTAGGGAATAAGCCAGAAGGAATCAGGTACATAGTATAGCACTTGAGAATCAGAGGGCTCTTATCCTCAGATCAGCAGTTTCCAGTCTGGCTGCATCTTATTAAAAACGTTATCAACTCTAGGCTGCTCTTCAGGCCTCTTTAATCAGAATCTCAGAGGCTACAACCTAAGAAGCTGTAGTATTTAAACCAGGTCCCTTGGGTAATTATGATGCCCACTCATGTTTTAGAGCTGCTGCCCTAGGCCACCTATAGCCATTCACCAAGGGCATTTCTGAGGCCTAAAAAGGGAGAGACTCCCACAGTGAATCAGGGCTCAGACCAGAACCCAGCACCTTTTTGGCTCCTTGTGAAAAAAAGGGAATGTCCAGTATGGACTTTATTTCCCTGGCTAGATTCCTATATGGGAAGGCCTTGACTGATGGTCTCTGTTGTGCCCCCATTTTGAACCCTGCACAATGGCTGGCCCAGCTGGGCAAAGCTGGGGGCATGGATGGCAGTTGGCTGGGTTCTTTGGAGAACAATGCAAATCTGCTCATAAGTTTCTCCTTCTTTATGGGCACAGCCAATTAATGAACTCAGGGTAGATGGTAGAGAATTTGTTTACTCATTTAGCAAAACTGCCAGGTACTATGTGCTGGGGACCCAGGGGTGAGTGTATAACATACAGTCCCTATACTCTGAGGAGTTCTTGGTTTAGTAAGGAAGAGAAATATCAACACAAAAGTCACACGAATAAATATACAATTACAGGCAGTGCTAAGTGCAGGCAGGAAGCACCCAGGGTGCTATGAAAACACATGAAAGGGATGGGGAGACCTGCCCCAGTCTTGGCGCAGTCTGGTTGACGTTTCCCAGAGGAAGTGAATTTCTACGTGGGGCCTGATAGATGGGTAGGCACTTGTAGCCAAAGATCAGGGTGAGGAGTGTTTCAGGCGGAAGGAGCAGCACGTGTAAAGGCCAGAGGTAGGAAAGAACTTGGCACTTTTAAAGAACAGTAAGGAGGTCTGTGTGGCAGGTATGCAGAAAGAGGGCTCAGGAGGAAGGAGACAGAAAGGGACCATGTCACAGAGGACCTGGAGGGGCCTCACAGGGGCTGCTAAGGAGCTGGCCTTTCTCCCACAAGCAACGGGAAAGCACTAGAGGGCAGGAAGCAACAGGAAAGGGCTGACCCAGAAATAAATGAGCTGCAGCTTCCCCAGCTCCTAGTGAGTGACTCATCATCAGTGTCTGCATGCTATTCTCTAATTTTTTCCCTTCAGTATATGGTGTGTGCAACTGTGTGTGTGTGTGTGTGTGTGTGTGTGTGCGCGCGCGCACGCACGTGTGTCCTATAAGGATCTCACATCAACTCAGGAAGTCACTCTATGTGGAACTGGAAAGAAACATGACCAACAGATCCCCAGCCTTTTCTTACGTCTGAGTCCCTTAAGGGGCCACCAACAGCCTATCAGGTTCTTCTTACTTCAAAGCCCCATTTAATACAGAGTCAGGGTCAATAATGACACAGCCACTTTGCCTCCGCTGAGAACTCCTGTCAAACCCTTTTCAATACAAATTCTGTCCATCTCACAAGGCCCAGCACATCTGCCACCTCTTCTGGGAAGCCTTTCCTGATTCCCACTGTTGAATTGGTGCCTCCCATCTCTGCTGGCCCACAGTTCCCCGAACCTCCCTTGTACCCCTGACTTGAAGTTAGGACACATATAATTTGGTCCGCTGAGCCCGGGGGGGGGCCTTCTCAAACAAGGACAAGGAGCATGCTTCAAGTTTGGTCCCTGCCCCTGCTGGGTATTCAGAAGCCGCCTGGAGTCTGTGCAGACCTGCTGGGGAGGGCTCACCTGAGAGGGCGTCTGGGGGTGTGAGCTTGTCGGCTGCGTCATAGTACTCCTCATCTGAGCTGCCATCCTCAAAGGCCAGAGGCAGGTGTGGGCCCAGGGCTTCCAGAGTGGAGCTGGGCTGGGCCTCCATCCAGCCCTGCTGACCCCAGGCTACCAGGCCCCCACCCTGCCGGGAAGCTGTGCTCTCTGAGCTGTCGCTCTGGTGGCTGGCCAGGGAGACACTGGAGCACAGGCTATAGTAGTCTGTCCGACTGTCCTCATATAGCCTGGGGTCCAGCCGGACCGCACTCAGTTCTGGTCCCCAACTGAAAGTCTCAGGAGCGGGACTCTCAGAAAACTCAGTCTTCTGGCATGGAGGGTTGGCTCTCTGGGCCAGGTCCAGGAGACAGAGGAAGCCACTGGTTTCAATACTGCTTCTCTCCTCTTGGCTGTTGGAATCAAGACTCTCTGGGAAGCCCGGCGAGCTAGAGTGGAAGAAGCCAGACCTGCTGGAGGAGCAAGTGTCCAAGTCATCCTCTTCTAGGGCATCCATGGATTCACTGGAACCACTGGTCCTGCAGCCTCGGCTCTCAGTGTTGGCTGAGTCGGATGCCTCGGACTCAGCACTATCTGTCATGCTGCTGGCCCCGGAGGTGCTCGGGCCCCTCCTGGCCACCTCAGGTGTGGGGCTGTCCCCAGGAGGCTGCTCCTCTTTTATGAGTGGTCTGCAGGGGCCCAGCTTCAGCAGGTGTCTGTCGGAGAGAGGCTCCAGCACGCAGTCCACTTCAGAGGACTCCTCAGAGTCGCTGCACGCCCTGGATTCATAGCCTGTAACACAAGGGACACCGCGGGTTATATTCAGGGACTGGCAGAGGCTTGTGTCCTCCCACCCTTACCCTGCCTGCCCTCCAATTCTCCAGGGTGGCTGGCCCAGATCACGCTGTACTGGCTGACACAGGACCTGTGGGTCTCCAGATTCCATGTTCTCCCCACACATCAGGGCTCCTTTCCCACATCTACCTGAACTGCCTAATGGGGACAGGGTTACTTCTGAGGAGAGCTATGTGTTCATGGAAGCACAGAGGGTATGTGGCTGGATTTCACTTTGCTACAGGCATCATCACCTAGGTTCGCTAAGCCCCTCCTCAAATCCCAGCTCTGTCCTGTCTGGGCATCAAAATCAGATGGGGAATCATATTTAAAAAATAAAACAGATCCTTGGCCCTATCCCTGATGTAATAAGTCAAATATCTAGGGAGTGGGGGCTGAGAATCTGTATTCTTAGCAACTTTTTGTGGGATTCTGAGGTGGGTAGGCTGGCACCATTTTGAAGCCCAGCCTTGGGGACCCCCTGGTGCTATGGAGCTTTTAGGGCGGTGAAAACCCAGCTAGCTGCTGGTACTCAGGAAGGATTCATGGTTGGAAGGATGGGGGCATTGAGCCAGGCCTCCAATCTCTCTTCTACCATTAGCCTCCAGAATGATCTTTCTCAAAACTTTTCTCTGTTCACATCACACTCTACTTAAACCCCCTCCATGGCATCCTCTGCCTACAGGGAAGAGTCTAAGCTCTCCCACGGGTTAAGTCCTCTCACAGAGCGGCCCCAATTCCTCCTCAGCCTGGTCACCCCCTCACAGTGTGGCCCCAACCCCTCCTAAACAGCCTGGCCATCCCCTGAAGGCTTCACATGCTCCAGCCACTATAGAGAGCTTCAACAGATCATGACCTTGCCCTTGGTGTCATGCACCTGCCCCAGCAGTACTCCCTCCCACCAGCAGACCTTCACAATTGCTGCCACTCTGCATTGTCTACCTGATTAGACTCTAAGGTATCATCCCATGTTCATAAACTGTGTTAAAACCAAAACAACAAGTACCAAAAACTCATCACTTTCTAATTATTTTTTACTTCATCTTACTATCATCTGATCTCTTGAGATTATTTATGTCTATTTGATCCAAATGGAGGAATGCTATATAATGTTATGCTACTGAGTATCTCTTCCCATCTCCACATTCAGTGACATCATATTGGTAGCCTGGAATTAGCTGAGTGGGAGTGTTTCAACATTTATCAGCAAACCAGTGGGAAAATGCTGCATCAATAGTGCTGAAGCAAAAGCCTGATAGAAACTGGGAGCTGGCCTGGGAGACTGATCATCTTACCTGGCCTCCACTACCTCATTTCTTATATATGATTTCGACTCCCTTCTATATCCAGGTACCCCCTTTTTCTAAACATGTAAGGTTGAGAATTTCTATTATAATTCAAGAAAATGCAGAAGAGCACATACACATGGAATAAAAAACGGTCATCTATACTTTCTGAATAAATGAATGACATGTTTTTTGCCAGTAAATAAAGACAAAATACAGTGGATTTTGGAGACGATTTTAGGAAATACTACAGGGAATCAGAGACCTTCAATAGCATATCTTGGCTTCCAGGGACTCTCAGATACATATAGAAAACTTCTCCGTTTAGGACTTTAGAAAAACCAACTGTTCACCAGGAAATAAATGGAAAAATAGCTCTCATCCACTTGGGTGGAAGTCTCAGCTCAACTCAATTCATCCCCTTCTCTTAAGGCTATGAAAAGGGCCTGTCCTTACTGGAGCAAGCCTCACCTTCTTCAGCAGATACCCGGTGCACCTGTTGTTTGTTTCCGGGCCAGAGGAAAATGGAGGTAACTGGGTCAACAAACAGCCTGTAGTACCCAGCAATCAGGCAGGCTAGGTCTTTTGCACTGTTGGATTCCAGCAGCAACGTCAGAACCTTTGAAGTTAAAGAGAGTTCTTAGATAAAGGGCCAAGGGATAGTGGCCTCAGTCTGAAGACTGACAACAAGGCCATGTGGGGCCAGTGAGAGATTCCAAGTAAATCCAGCCATGGCCCACAGGCAGGCCTCCTGGTATCTCATATTCTCATCTGCAAGACTTGAAATAAGCATACATGCACACATACACACAACCACACATACATGTACACACACACTCACTTACACACAGTGGGTTCCTCCCATTGAATCTCTATGAGGTCTCCTGCCTCTTCATCCCCTAGTCCAGCCTCCCCATCCCAACAACCCCACCCCACCCTGACCATTCATACAGTGAGGCCCCTTCAAGACCTGACCTGGAAAATGAAAAGGAGAGCAAATGGAGAAGGAAGAAGAGGGTGATGAGAAAAATGAAGCACCACCCTTGAGCCCGTCAGAATTAAAGCAAAGGAAGGCAGGGTAAATGTAGGACCTTCCAGAGAGGCCCAGGAAGTACCCCGCATCATTTATCCATTTTAATTGCTGCCACTCAAAACTCTTGGGCAGCCATTTGGGTCCCATACATGAGATACAATTGTGTGGTGCTCTCATCTAAGTTTCTGAACCTGTCAGGAAAGTATATAGTCCAAGCTCAGTTTACACACAAAAATTATCTTAGGACCCTCCCAAGAAAACACACCATGTTCATTATTTTCCTTTTGATGGTACAGGATGGACAACTCATCCTCTTAAGCAAATGCTGGATATTAGACTTTGTTAATATCTATACTCTCATAAACTACCCTAGAATAATTTAGCCCCAAATTACAGAAGTTGGATTCAAAATTTCTTCCCCATGCATTACCTTGACATCCTGAAGATACACTTTGACCATGCTCACTTTCTCAGATTCTTCTGTCAGCTCCACACGGCTGATGTTTGCAAACTCTGCCAGTGTGGACATGATGTTGAGTTTGCTACTGATAATTTGGCTAATCCCATACTTGGCTCCAACTAGAAGGGCAATGTAGGATTCTCTATCCTGTAACTGCATTAGGGTGGAAGAGGAATTAGTTTTCATTCACAAGCTAGTGAAAACACATTGCACATGGAAGACATGATATCCCTCTTGGCCAACTCCTTGATTTTGATTTCAGGTCCTCACTCGCCACCTCTTTCCTAGACTACTAAATTAGGCAATAGCCTAATCTGGGCCCCATTGACAGCTAAATTAAGTATAAATATATCTCCCACAAGACCCTTCACAATAGAGAGCCAGACCATCGGGCTGTTGCCTGTTCCACAAACACAACCTGTGCTTTCACACCCATGTGCCAATATTCATGCTGTGTCCCAGTGAAATCCTGACCCCTCTTTAAAAGAATCCATCAAAAAGTAAAATAAAATAAAATAAAATAAAATAAAATAAAATAAAATAAAATAAAATAAAATAAAACAAAACAAAATAAAATAAAAAATAAATAAAAGACTCCATCAAAACCTACTGCCTATGGAAAACATCCGCTTGATCTGTCTCCTCAAGCCAGAGTAGTCCGTTTCCTCCATGTCGTTCCCACCCCACAGCCTCTGCACAGCTCTGATAGCACTGAGCTGTGACTTCTTACCATAATTATTTGTTTTCAAGCGTTGTATTCAGGTTCCCTGGGAGTCCCTAGTGTCCAGCAAGCATCCTAAGCCAGTTCAATGTGGCTGGCTTCTTCTCCCATTACCAGTTCTTACCTTAGGTAGGACAAGTAAAGGGAGACTGGGGACAGGAACTTGGCAGCTGGGAGAGGATAGGATTGGCCCATGGGAAAAGTAAAGTTGTACCTTTAAGCCTTCCTTTCTGTGGATCTAGTCTCCTTTCCAACCTTTTGTCACCTACTCGTACAAAGACTCAACTATTTTTCCCCTCCCCTATCGGATGCTCTTCCTTTCTGTCAAAACATTGATTCCTTTTTTCCACCTACATTGTTAGGTCAGCAATCTGATTAATCTGACCCATCATTGTAAATGACTGAGAAGCACACCAAATATACCGAAAGGAGCTTTGTTTATATATATATATATATATATATGTATATATGTGTATATATATATATACACACACACATATATATGTATATGTATATATATGTGTATATATGTATATATAAGTACATATACATTTATATATGTACATAAATCTCTAATTGGCAAATTGTGTGGTTTTGTGCTGGAGGGTTCTGGGGCTGCCTAAGTGCAGTGGGGGAGAGTTCCCGTAAGAGGCAGCCCACCAGTCACAGACTGCTGAAAAGCACAGAGCACCAAGCCCAGGCTCCAAAAAGAAAGCTGGGGGAGGAATGAGTAACAAAGGAGACGGCTCTTTTGCTTCTCTTTTCCCTTCTCAGATCCACCCGTAGTTCTTCCCTTATGAACAATCAGGGCCACAGCCTGGCAGTCAATCATACATTTTCATATTTCTTTCATGCTTTCCAATTCTTCCACTTCGCCTTTATATACCCAAAGTGCCAGAGTAAACTCGTCCATTTCCCTCCCCTCAGAATGCCTTTTCTCCTTACTGAAATCTGGTCAATCCAACCTTCTCGCTTTTTCCTAATCTGTCCTTCTTCCCATACTCAACCAGAAGCCAGCAGCGGTACCCTCTGTCTTCAAACTCCACAGCAGTAGTCCTGTGCCTTTCTCATTGCCTCTTTTGTCTGTTGGGTACTTTGTTTCATCGTTTGAGGGTGGAAATCATGGTTTTTTGAGTTCTGCCTCCCCCAGCATCTGCCAGAGGGCTGGCACCAAGCATGATACACACTCCCCAATGGTGTCATATTTCACTTCCCAAACAAATACCTGACAGGTACTCAGGAATTTTAGGCCAAAAGATACACTGATCTTCAGAGGACCTCTAAGTTCCCTTCTAAGAGTAGAGATCTGCATTTCTGTCATACGTACCATTAGAGTAGCATTAAAGATTTTTCCACCATACGTCTTGAGTTCCCCAAGGATCTGTAGATAATTTAAACGAAGCTGGGCAGCAGAAATAAGTTGCTTAAATAGGAGGAAACAAAGACTTAAATTAGAGTTATTCACTTGCCTAAAATCCACACAATGTTGAAAATGCTTTCCCTGAGGTTTCACAACAGACATCTGGGAGAGGGGAAGGGTTGGTGTCATCAGAGGCCACAACATTACCTTCTGTCGGGGTTCCAGCAAATTCTGGTTCCTCTTCATGTGGAAGCTAATGGCTTTCTTGATGTCTTTGCCTTTCATGTTTCGGAGTAAAGTTGGAGATATAAAGTTCTCTATTCCCCAGTCCTTCCTGCCATGAGATATCGGAGACACCATTTTTACAGTGCACCCGGCTCTAATGAAGAGCATAATTACACTTCATTCAGGAACTTAGTGTTCCCAGAACACTGCAATTATGAGCGTCTTTCTCAACAGAAGAATCTACATGTATACATAAGTGTGTGTAAATGTACATAAAATGTATTTATAACTTTATGTATTAAATATCATATATTTATATATATTTAATACGCAGGCACTCTCTCCACAAAAATCCCAGCCATTCAGGAACTAAGCCCCACTTATCTTTCTGGGAGCTTGTTGCTTTTGGTGTGGTATGATATTCTGTTAATCAGAAGAGATCTCAATCTTTTTTTTTTTATTATAATACACATCAGAAATACTGATCACATATGTATAATACATTCTCACACAGCACCTGTGAATCCTTGAGGTTATGCTTCAGAATGGTGCCAGCCTAACAGCCTCAAAATTCTCCAACAAACTGGATAAGAATACAGATCCTCAGGTCTCATTCCCTAGAGATTTAACCCAGTATTTCAGGAATAGGGTCAAGGATATGTTTTATGTTTTAATTATGATTCCCCATTTGATTTTGATGCCCAGACAGGACACAGTTGAGATTTGGTGAATGGCTTAGCAAACCTGGGAGATGCTTCCCAGAGAAAAATGAAAACTTAGCCTACGAACCAGGACGTGTTGGAATTCCACGACTTGAAACTGCTCTAATAGGAATATAATACCACACAACTGGTTCACACAAGATTAATTTCCAAGGCATTTCTGCCCTCAGAAGAGCTTTACACTGATGTTGTCAACGGATATCCCAAGACATTCTCTCAGGAACTGGGAATCTACAAAGGGATCCTGTGTCATTCTATCTGCAGTTGGCTTCTGCCCCCAAGTGCGCAGCCAGATTCTGACATCTGGGGGAGCTGGGCTGGGTCCGAGACAGTGGGGAGGGAAATGGATGGAAAGACAACAGACAGATGGGCAGGTTGGTAAGTATCATCTTTCTGTGGAATCTGGCCATCCTGGCCAGGGGCCAGCCAAGTTATAAATGCAGCCCAGCTGCTGTTGACGGCACATAGAAGTCGCCTGCCACTCACTCTATGTACTTCAAAGAGATCTTCTGCGGCTGGGCACATGCGTAGATCCGCTCCTGGATGTGCAGGGCTGCGAGCCGGAGCGCGGAGCTACATTTCATTTCTACCGCAAAGCGCTCCTGGAGCACATCACTGCAGCTCTAGAAGAGATTACATCAGAGGAATTGGGAAACGAGAATACATGGATTGTGTTCCTAGTTCTTTCAGGCGAAAGGCTCTGAGACCCGGCTCTGCCAATTCTTGCCTATGTGACCTTGGTTGACTTACTAAGACTCTGAACATTGGTGTCTTCTCATTGCTAAATGTAGTCAAGTCTACCTTACGCTGTTTCTGTGAGGTTTAAATGAGATAACATATGAAAGGAGGCATAAGGACACAGCACTACACAAATATAAACTAGTTTTGGTATTATTTGCTGCCATCATTTCTGTAAGATTTGGGCAAGTTAATTCATCTAGTTTGAGTTACCTCATTGGTACAATGGCAATACCTTGGAAATGATTCTTTTTTCATCAGCAGAAAAATGACATGATACATCTCACCCAAGCAGGCAAAGTAGGGGGAACACCAGGCTAAGGGTCAAGGAACCAATTTTTGGCTCTGCCATCAAATGCATGGCCCGGGAAAATCATGTGAGCTTCCCAAGACTCCTTTTCATCATTTCTAAAATAAGGCTTTGAAGGGGAGCCTGGGTGGTTCAGTCAGTTGAGCATCCAACTCTTGATTTCGGCTCAGGTCATGATCTCACGGTTAATGGGATCAAGCCCTGTGTCAGGCTCTGTACTGACAGCACAGAGCCTGCTTAGGATGCTCTCTCTCCCCCATCTCTCTGCCTTTCCCCCATGCACACTCACTTTCCCTCTCAAAAATAAATAAACATTTTAAAAAACTAAATAAGGCTTTGAAGCACTAATGCCACTCGAAGCAATAAAAAACTGTAGCTCTAAATGTTAGTAGAAAATGTATCATCCACATTGAGGGCTAAGCCTAAATTTCATTAATACGCAGCAAATATCCTAAGACAGCAACCATTCTGAAGGATAATCAAGCCTATTCTTCAGATAAAGATAATCCCTACCAGGGAGTTGCTTAACTGCCTTAAGCTCATGTTCAAAATCACCCAATGTGCCATCTTTGAGAAAAACCACTGTTATTTTAGGAAGGGCAGATCCAGTCACCTGCAGGTAGAGGTATTCAAAGGCCACAGGATCTTCTTTCAGGAGGTCCAGGGGGTCCTTGGGAACAAAACACACCCTGAAGAGGCAGCGGTAGTCATGTGACTCCTCCCTTTCTACCACCTGCAATGGGTAAGGGACATAGTTAATCCTCTAACTGCCTTTGTTCTCACAGCTATTCCACAAAGTAACTTAAAAAAAAAAAAAAAAAGGAGATAATGAAAGTCCTCAGAGATTTCAATTTTAGTGTTTCCCAAAACAGCTGCAGACCTTTGCTCTTGACTTTCCCATGGGTATAAAATGTAAAAGGCTCAAAAGAACAAAGTTTCCCACTGACCCCATCAAATTGTTCTCCTTTCCAAAAGAAATATACTTCCAGTCTCCTATATGCCCCTTCAGAGACTGTGTGTGTGTGTGTGTGTGTGTGTGTGTGTGTGTTTCTATATATGTGTATTATTTTATTTTCCACAAATAATAGTATAGTATACATTGTTATATTATGCACCTCACTTTTTTTTTCTACTTCAACTATCTTGGGGATTTCATTTGATTTTCTTTTTCAATGCTAATGGAACAGACATGTTAAAAAGTTGGTATGACAAATCACTGAAAGGCTGAAAGACTGATTGGTACAGACAGACTATGTTCTGCCAATCCATCAGGGACCAGCTTAGGGGTAAGTCTCAGAAAAAGGGCTTAGACCCAGTAAGAAATGCTTCTCTGACTTTTCAAAGATCATCAGAGCTGGAAGCAAAAGTTGAGGCTCTATTGGTTTCATTACCTTGAGTAAGTCACCTTATCTTCTTTTTTGAGTTTATTTATTCATTTCAAGAAAGACAGAGAGAGCAAATGGGGGACGGGCCAAGAGAGAGGGAGAGAGAGAATCCCAAGCAGGCTCCACACTGTCAGAGCAGAGCCCAGTGCTGTGCTCGAACTCACAAACCAGGAGATCATGACTGGAGCCGAAACTGAGTCAGATGCTGAACTGAGTGAGCCACCCAGGTACCCCAGTCATCTTATCTTTCTAAGTCACTATCTCCACATCTGCAAAATGGGACCCCACATACTTCATATGAAAATCAGTCCTGATTTTTGCCCTGTTATCCCCAGGCTGAGTGAGGGCATGAGAAAGTGCTGATGTGCTGAGCCCTATCCCAAAGATTCTGGCTGAGTTGTGTAGCTTGCCCAGCCCGGCTCTCCTCACAAGGAGCAGGTATACCTGCTGGATAAGTTCCTCCTCATGCAGTAGGTGCAGCCGTGAGATGTTGTACTGCTCTTCCAGGGCCAGTGCAAAGTACTCCATGCTTCGGATGGACAGCTTCTCCTTCACAGTGAGGATGATGTCCTGCCAGGCACAGAGAGACATAAGAGTCACCCAAAGAGCAGGCTGGCCCTCGTGCTCAGGCACAGAGCAGGGAGGACCTCCTTGACCTTTTCTCTGCCCCTCGGTGCAGCTGGGGAGAAAAAAGCCTGTGCTGGCTGGGTCCACTGCCAACTCAGGCAGCTGAATCTTCCCAGGCTACATAAGGGACTTCTCATCACCCCTCATGGCCCTACACCCACTGCTCCCCTCTCTTCGGGGCTCCAGCACATCCATACAGTCATCCTCTCTTGTTTCGTGGAAGGCTGAAGCCATGTACTGGAGGCTCATGCCTCTCTTCAAGGTCTCTGGATTCATACTCTCGCTGGAGTCTGCAATTTCAACTGCTAACCAGACAGAATCCCACCACCTACCCAGCTCTGCAACTGGGAAATCAATCTAACATTTCTGAACCTCAGTTTCTTCCTGCAAAATGGATAATGATGCCTCTGTCTCAGAGTGGCTGGTAGGGTGGAATGATAATTACTGCTGAACCATTAGAGTTGCCATGCCACATTCCTCTCCTTCATTCACTACAGTGGCCCTATGTTATCACAAGGTCTTTGCTACCACAAGGCATTCACACATGCTGTTCCCTCTGCGTGGCACACTTTTCCCATCACTCCTCACAAAGCTGTTTCCCTCTCTTTGGAGATGCCTTCTCTGGTCACTGTATCTAAATATGATTGACCCTTCCCTTCTCTGTCCCAAGATCCTGTTTATTTCCCTCATCAATATTTAATATTTGCTTCAATAACAGCTATGTTCTTTAGTAAGAGACAGTATAATAAAGTTAAGTGAATGGGTTCTAGACCCATACCACCACTACTAATTGTGTGTCCCTGATTAAATTCTTTATTCTGCCTGAATGGTACCTAGCAGATGGCAAGTGTTCAGTACATGCTAGCCGCTAATATGTGTTTTCTTGTTTACTGTCTTTCACCCACTAGATGGTAAACTCCTTAGAATATGAACCCTGCCTCTCTTGTGCTCCACTAGATCTCCAAAGCCTGGGGTTCAGTAACGTTCAATAAACCTTTACTCAATGAATCAATAATCATCACAGACTCATTAGAGATGTCCTGCCAAAAGCTCAGGTTTAATAAGTGCCAAAACTGCAGGTGCTACCTGCTAGTCTGAATCCTCTTTCTACTTGCTCCATCACCCTCCATAACTCACCAGTGAGACCAAGTCCTGAATAATCCATCTAACTCAACGTTAATCTAATGCCTGCTTTGCACTGGCCTTGATGGAGAGGCCGTCTCTTGACTCTGTCTCCCTCTCCATCCTCCAATGTCTACTGTGCCTTGAGCTCACACATTTCTCCACTTTGCAGAGTGGTATGCTAGTGATCATCTTACTATCCATCTGACCTCCACCTTGCATCTAGAGCAGAGGTCGGCAAATCGCAGCCCATAGGTCAAATCCAGCCCACTGCTTGGTTTTGTAATTAAAGTTATATGGGAACACAGCTATGTCTGTTTGCTACAATGGCAGAGTTGAGGAACTGTGACAGAGACCCTACAGCCTGTAAAACCTAAAATATTTACTGTTTGGCCTTTTACAGAAAAAGTTTGCTGACCCCTGATCTACAGGGAGTTGTCTAAACCTTGTGCTGTGTACTGATTATGCTCTCTTGCTCAAGAATATTCAGGGATACCCTCCCCCACCCCATGGCCCACTAGGCCAAATCCAAACTCCTCAGCTTAATATTCAAAGCTCTCCAGTATCGGGTGCCACTTCTCCCACTTGATCTTCTGCTGCCTCTTCCAATGCACTCTGCTCACAAGCCCTGTCCTCTTGTCCAAAGTTCCCAACTTTGGGTCTTTGTAGATGCCATTCCCCATTCCCCGTGGATGCTGTCTTCACATACTGCTCATGGCCTATTCCTGTCAAAAGTCTGTCTATCTTTCCAAGTCAGCCTCCCTGGAGGTTTTTCCTTGCCCTCCAGCTGGCAGGTCTCTGTGCCCCGCAGCCTTACCACACAATTTAAAAAAAATTTTTTTAAATGTTTTTATTTATTTTTGAAGGAGAGAGAGAGAGAGAGACAGAGCATGAACGGGGGAGGAACAGAGAGAGAGGAAGACATAGAATTCAAAGCAAGCTCCAGGCTCTAAGCTGTCAGCACAGATCGATGTGGGGATCAAACCCACGAACTGTGAGATCATGACCTAAGCCAAAGTCGGACGCTTAGCCGACTGAGCCACCCAGGTGCCCCTACCACACCATTTTTATGTCCCACTGTCATGACCCTGAGCACACTGCACCTGCCTCGGTTCACACTGAGTTAGCCCCAGGTCTCCTCTCCCCCGCCCCCCAGGCCCCACGCCATGTCTCTGGGCTCCTTTTGGGTGTGACACTGAGGAATTTGTTTCTTTATCCCTGACAGCTCTTTGGCACACAAATGTTCACTGGGTGGAATGATATATTATTTTTCTAGACTTAGAGAAAGTGGGTTTTCTAAGGTAAAAGCTTTGTTCCCCTTTGTAAGGGAGCCAGGAAAAAAAGTTCATGTCAATCATGAACTGACAGTAAAATTTTTTTTTTTTTGACCCACAGGATTTGTTTGTATCTTCCCTCATGCCTCTCTGTCATAAAGAACTAAAAGACTTGCTTTTAAAATTTTGGTTACTACAGAGAAAGTAAAATTAACCAGTATTCTGCCAGCTAAATCCTTGCTCATTTCCCCAACTCTGTCTATCTATCATCTTGGATCTAATTCCTTTGTGGTGTGTGCTTTTATTATAAATCATCTCAAAGTCTTTTTGGCCACCAAAGCGGGGCTCACTCTAAATAAATCATTCTCTTCCATTCCAGTGCATTTCTTTTAATGTTTATTTATTTACTTTGAGAGAGAAAGAAAGAAAGAGAGAATCCCGAGCAGGCTCCATGCTGTCAGCACGGAGCCCAATGCGAGGTTCGATCCCATGAACCATGAGATCATGACCCGAGCTGAAATCAAGAGTTGGACGCTTAACCAACGGAGCCACCCAGGCACCCGATTCCAATGCTTTTTTTTTTTTTTAATGTTTTATTTATTTTTGAAGGAGAGAGAGACAGAGCATGAGTGGGGAGGAGCAGAGAGAGAGGGAGACACAGAATTCTAAGCAGGCTCCGGACTCTAAGCTGTCAGCACAGAGCCCGATGCGGGGCTCGAACTCACGAACTGTGAAATCATGACCTGAGCCAAAGTCGGACACCAAACCAACTGAGCCACCAAGGCGCCCCCCCCCCATTCCAATGCTTTTAGATCAAAGATGACAGGAGTAGAAACCTTGTCTAATTCGTTTGCAAAACTTTGGTGCAGAATGGTAGCGTGGCAAGCTCTGATGCAGGGTTCAGAAATAGACCAAGTTTGAAGCCAGTTATGAGCTAGTTGACCCTGACAATTTGGGCATCTCTTGGGCCTGTGTTATCATGTGCAAATGGGGATAATACTCATCACTTTACAACGTTACTGGAGGCATTAAAGGAGACAGTACACAAGGAAGTGCCCAGGAAAGCAGACATGTGGTAAACACTTAACAAATCCATTCCTCCCTCCTCTTCCTCCTCTGAGTGTGGTCTTCCCCAGTGCAGAGAGGCTTTCTCCAGCTTCTCCTCAGTCATGCTGAGGCAAGAATTGGATAGGGCATTTGGAGCAGCTCTAGGAATTGCCAAAGGAAGGTGACAGAGAGGAACACTGGCTGTATGCACATATGTGTGCATGGGGGGGGTACATGTGTGTGAGTGTGTGTGTACGTGCATATGTCTTGGCTACTGTATGTATAGCTGCCCACCTGAACCCCCTTTGTTTGCTTCTTCACTGGAGCCTCACTCTAACACCATTTACTCTCTTGTTCAGAAACTGTTGTGCCATCCCTTACTCTCTATGAATGTCACTCAACGCCCTCCCCAGCCAGCCTGCGCCCTCTCTCACTCCTCCTAAAAGAAAATGGCCAGTGGTCCAGTGTCATTGGATGGATTACTACTTCCTGGGCAATGCCTGTCTTATTGGCTCTCTGCATTAGTACATGTGCATTAGTACCCCCAACCCCTGCCAACAGTCGTGTCCCCACCTTCCCTTACTGAATTCTTGACTGCCCTTCAAAGCTTAGCTCAGGTCCAGCTGTTTTTTTGCAAAGCCTTCTCTGACGGGAAGGAGGAGATGGTGCTCTTTCCCTTGCAAGCAGAGCGCTTCCTTGTCCCTCTCTTTGCAGACCTTATTTCATCCTGCCTGGGACCTGGGAGCTCCTTGAATGTCCAACCTCCCTCAACTAGACTACAAGCTTCTGGAAGACAAAACCACACTTTACCTAGTCTGTACACCCCTCCCTGCCCCCCCCAGAGCACCTCCTCCCACCCATCCTCATACGGAGGAGCCTGTCAAAAAGAAGTTGAACTGACTTCACCCCAGAACAGAATATGCAGACTCTTGGGCCCACTCTGACATACTGCTTGAGTCTTTGGCTGCACTAGTCTTTTGGGTAGCAAATGGGGTCACATACAAGAGGCAGGGAGCCCAGTGATTAAGGGTGAAGGCTTACAAGTTGTAATAGGACCTTGGGTACTTCATCCCTCTGATCCCGGATTTCCTCCCCTGGAAGATAGTGATAAAAATACATCTTGCTGGGTGGTTGTACAACTAATGAGATAACACGGTGCTTGGCTTATTATAGGTGCCCAGACCGTGATGGTTGTAAGAGCACCAAGACAGCTTCAGGGCAAGATGCCCGGGGGTCCTGGGAGCCAGCAAATTCTCCTTGGGAAAAAGACTCAGATTTACTCTAAATACCTTCACAGTTGTGTTTGCCTCAAACTTGAAAGCTTTGGTCTGTCCATTCTCCAAGTACAGCTTGAGCACGTTGGGCATACACAGCAGAGAATTACCCTAGAAAACACAAAAGTAGTGTTGAAACTGGCCCTTCCTCTCCCCTGGGTGTGACTAGTCCTCAGCTCCCCTGGCCCTGCTTGGTGCGGAGAGCAGGATCCTCCTTAGCCTCCTCACCAGGACGTGGGCTGCTTCTTGGCATTTGGAGATTTCTCCAATGGACCAGGTCTATGTCACACAGAGACAGGCACGCTTCGTTCACTAGAAGTGTCAGACGTGAGAGGGTGGAGAGGAGTGAGCCCTGCCGTGAGCATACTGATGGCACTGCATGAGCCTGAATAAGGCCCCACGGCCATCAGCTGCCACTTCAGTATCTTTGGTTGCTAGCCTTATGGGATACAGCTTAATAAGTCAGATGACAAGCATGCACACTCTCCAAGACAGCCTTCCCTTGGGGAAGCTGGGGGGCTGAATGGGGTGGGAAACTACCTCAGAGTGCCCCCCCCCATTTTCCTGCTGCATTCCCAAAGGGCAGAGGGCTGCTCCCCACCTTCACTCATCCCAACCATCGCCCAGGACTTGCAGAATCTCCCAAGGGATTCTGCCACACCTGGAGGGTTGTTTTTGGGAAGGAGGCACAGGAATAATCTGTGTTTGGTAACCCCAAGCCAGCCAGAATCCCTGCAGTGGGACAAGGCAAGGGAATGATCCCTTTGGGCTCAAGAATCACCCCAGGACTAGCTAGTCTCATAAAAAAGGGACAGCTGAGTGTTTAGCTGTAAATAAAGAGGGCCCTTGGGGTTGGTGTCCTTCCAGAATCAGTGAACAAGCAGTTCTAGAGTCCCTAAGATCTGAGCTAAAATTGCTCCTAGGTATAATCTCTGCAAAGAGTTTGGGTATAAAGCCCACCCGGGTAGAGAAGCTTATCATCTTTTTGCAAAACAAAACAAAACAAAATAAAACAAAACAAAACATCCCAAAAAACTGACAGTCTACTTCAGAGGAGAATTATGTATCTTCTGAATATAAGGGCACTTGTATCTTTTAGGTAAGACGCACACTCATCAGTCTCTATAACTTTAAAAAAGACACAGTATTTTTATGGAGGAAAAAGAGATGAGTTCAGTTCCCCATGCTGTGTCACAATCAGGGAGGAGGGATTTCAAACTGCTTGCTCTGTGATCACCTCACTTCTCTGGTTTTGGGTGTTTAGGATGACCTTCACTTCGGATTTCCCAAGGGCAAAATTTCTTCCTTGAGATTTTATTATTTGGGACTTACAAAAAATACCTCCATAACAGCATCACATAACTACCACCATTTACTTTTCTCTAAGGTTTCTTTCAATTTTTATCTATACCTGTAAATCAGTTTTAGAGAGCTGCAGTAATGGAACATGCACAGTTTCTATTTTCACTTTTTATTCAACACGTATTTCATATACACTTTTTTAAAAAAATATTTTTATTTATTTTTGAGCAAGGGAGGGGCAGAGAGAGAGGGAGATACAGAATCTGAGCAAGGCTCCAGGCTCTGAGCTGTCAGCACAGAGCCTGATGCGGGGCTTGAACTCACAGACCGTGAGATCATGACCTGAGCTGAAGTCGGACGCTCAACCGACTGAGCCACCCAGGCGCCCCTCATATACACTTTTTAATGTGGATTTAATGTTTATCATTTTAATGGACTTAAAATCTTCTATTGATTTGAAATACCAGAATTGATTGAACCATTCCTCGGCCCTAGACATTTAACATTCTTTCCAATTTTTTTCTATTTTATTTATTTGTTAAAAAAATTTTTTTAACGTTTATTCATTTTTGAGAGAGAGAGAGAGCATGAGAGGGGAAGGGGCAGACAGAGAGAGGGAGACACAGAATCTGAAGCAGGCTCCAGGCTCTGAGCTGTTAGCACAGAGCCCGACGCGGGGCTTGAACCCACAGACTGGACCGCAAGATCATGACCTGAGCTGAAGTCAGACACTTAACCAAATGAGCCACCCAGGCGTCCCTAATTTTTTTCTATTTTAAATATCAGTACTATAGATATCTTTAAACACATGGATTTTAATTTGAATTATTTTATAGACTAAACTAATAGCAATGTGAACCTTTGGCCACTTTTTATGGCATTCATTATGCTTTGTTTCTTCCCCCACACAAAAAAGATGAAACCAATGTACAAAGCTACCAGTTAGTGCATGACTGTGGCTTTCTCAGCATCAGGACTTCCATTTTTTTTTCTTTATTTGTCAAACCTGCCCACACCTGGTCTTAACCATTGGCAAAGTTAAGCATTTTGCAAATGTTAGCTTACTATTTAAAATTTTTCTGGTGTCTTATCCTGCTTTCAGGAGGAAAGGTTAACAACCAATTTTACCATCTTTTAAACATTTGAAAGGATGAGTAGGTAGGTCACAGTGATGAACTCTCACTGGTTTTGCTATCTCTGCCTTACGTGGCTGATACAGAAACTTGGTGCTCTGACCCGCAAGTCTCCCCAGAGACACCTTTTTAGAACCCTCTTTCTCTAAACTCCCACCCTTACCAAAATTCTGAACCAGTTTTTGTAGCCAGTTCAGGTCAAACCTGTCTTTACCTGGTCTTCTCACAGTACCAGCAAGCAGGGAATGGGAGCCATTTTAACACAGGATCCAGGTGATCGGGTTCACATCCGCAGAACCTTTATTCTCTACCTGTCCCGTGAACTGGTTCTAGCCCCTACTTCTCATCACTGTGTATTACTCCTAAAAATACACACTGAATCTAAATTTAATTTGCTAGAGAGGTTCAATCCATTTCCACCAGCACGGACACACAGAGGGGTGCCTGGATGGTTCAGTCAGTTAAATGCCTGACTTCAGTTCAGGTCATGATCTCACTGCTCGTGAGTTTGAGCCCCGCATCAGGCTCTGGGGCCACAGCTCAGAGCCTGGAGCCTGCTTCGGATTCTGTGTCTCCTTCTCTCTGCCCCTCCCCCACTCATGCTCTGTCTCTCTTTCTCTCAAAAACAAACATTAAAAAATTTTTTTAAAAACCACACACAGAGATAAAAAATGGCTGCATGACAGGATCTCAGGCCTTTTCTAATGCATGAAGCCTCCCACTGGCCCCTTCATGAACAAATCCACCTTCCACTCTCAGGTCTAATGAAGGTGTGGTCTGTTAAGTAGCAGGCAAGGTAGAAAATAAGTGTTCTGCAGAGGTGAACCAGTTCACCCGGAACCCTTTGTTAAAATGGCCACCCCTCTCCATGTGCAGGTCTCTATGGCGAAAAGACCAGACAAGGACAAGCTCTGACTTGAAAGTTTCAAAATCTAATATTGACTGCTGAATGCAGAATGGCAATAGTTTCAGGCCATTGGGAAGAAAATGTGTAAACTATGAATAAGTCTTTTATCCAACAGCCCACATTAAAAACATAAACTCCACCAATATTTTCCTTTACAAATTTGTCCTCCCCTAATCCTGGATCTCTCCGTATCAAAAAGGACTAGATGGTATGTTAGAATGGAAAATAAAAGGACTGAAGTCACACAGACCTGGGCTCTTATATCTTCTTGCTATGTGATCTGAGAGGTTAATTGTCTTAAACTCTCTCAGCTTCTGCTTCCTCTTGTGTTAAAATACCTCCTTTGCAGGGTATTGTGATGACCAAGGATTATGTATCCAAAAAGTTTAGATTCACATAATAGAAGTTAAACACATAATGGGCTCTTGGGGGAAAAGAAAGCCAATCAATCCCCACCACTACCATCACTAATCAATATCAACCTTTAGAGGGAACACTAAGTTTGAAGGTTCAAAATAAGAAATTAGTATTTGCAGTCTGTTGACATTTCATGGGCAAGAGAATGGAGACACAGAACAAAAGAAAGCCACACCCAGTGCTTCTCTCCCTGGCTTCTCTCCCTGTCCGTGGTCTGCAGGCATCTTAGGGTGCTCAGAACCTCTAGCAAACCCACTGCACTCCCCTGGTATCCTCTCTGGGCTGCAAGATTCCAGTGTCTCAAGAAGGTAGGTGCCAGGAGGTAGCTCACCAGCTTCATGCAGAGTAATTTCAACCCCCTAACTAGTGACGCACCTGGCTGTGTCCACTGACAAGCACTTCCTCAGCAAAGTGCACCTTCACAGGGTTGGTCTTTAGCCGAGCTCTCTTCTCCTCAGTCAGGAAGGATGACTTGGGGACTCCCTGCAAAACATTAACATGACACATTTTAGAACAGGACTTTTGTAAAAGTCATTACACGTCTTCTCATTTCTTAAAAACAAAAGCAAAACCTCTGACAGCTGTTGAGGACTCAATGAAAACCCACAGAGAAGGACAGCATCTCACCAAAGAACTCTTTTCATAAAGTCTATGGATCCCAACCCAGACAATGTTCGTATGTGTCTGAGAACAGTTGAAGATTCAGTATGGTGGTGAAATGGTTGTGTATGACAAAGACAAGAAATGGCCTGTGAACAAGAAGACTCAAGTTCTGCTACTCAACAGTTGTAAGACCTAACTCAAACACAAATTATTATGGAAGAAAACCAGTTCTCTGTGTGTAAAATAAGACAAAATAACTCTGTGTGACTTTGGCCAAGTTATCGCTCCTCTTTGGTCTTTAGTCTTCCTATGTACAAGGAAGTTGTACAAGGTCTTTAGTCTTCCTATGTACAAGGAAGTTGGGTCCAAAAACCTCCAGGGCTCCCTGAAGCTCTGACCCTTGTGATTTATCCTTGGCCCCTCTTTGCTCTTCTCATCTTTTGGGTGGTGCCCTCTTTCCCCAGAAGTAGAAAGAGTCATCACAGTTTGGTATGAGTATGTAATTAAGCCTCTGGCTAGATTGTATCAGGTTAAACTGTGACACAATGAACAGCAACTTGTATGACCTAGACCAACAGGATGTGATGTTCCTGGATGGAATCCTGCTGTGTTATTCCCAGCCTCGCATGCTGTGTTTCCTTGGCCTGGATAGTCCTTTAGGCCAGGCTCTAGAATGTTTCCATGTGTTACGAGTTTCAAGATGGAGCTCTGGACCACATATTGTGTAGCTGCGGGAAAAGAGATATAACAGCAACCAGAGAAACTACTGGAGACAATGCTCATAACCTCAGATATCAACAGACCAATGCCATTAAGTACATGAAGTGAAGAAGTGACCCTGAAGTTTGATATTATAGGTAACTAGAGCCTTGGAATAATAGGGTTCATGACTATGATTCAGTATCTCAAATATATAGTTTTTAAAAAAAAAATTTAGTAAAAGGAGAAGGGGAAATAGCAATGTTCCCAGGGAAGAGGTAAACCTGTGTGGTGATCCCTCAACTCCAGAAATTACTTAACCTTGATTTGCTTTCTTTTTCAAGCAGAATGATTTTCCAATCAGAAGAGACAGCAGAAGGGGAAAAAGAAAGTTACAACCCAAAATTGGTGATAAAACTATCAGACTTCTTTGAGTGAGTTCAAGACACCTGTACCAGTGAAGCTAGGGGATGAGAGACTTGGTATCATCCACAAAAGAGAAAACTGAAAAAATATTAGGAGACTAAAGCTGGTTAATTATCAAATTTCCCAGAAAATGAACATGGAAGATTAAGGAAAACACAGATTGGTAAAGTTTGTTATTATTTCTTGGCAAAATCCAAGATAAGAGGTGGTCAGAGAGCTTTTTAGTCATTGATCACTAGTAACCAATATGGTGTTACCAAGAATAAGTCAGAGCCAACCAAGTTCATTTTTCTTTTGAAGATGGGATTCCAGATTGATAAGGCAGGGTCCTGTGGATATAGTAGTATTCCTTCATTCTTGCAAAATGTTTGATAAGGTCTCCTATAATCCCCCTGTAAAGAAGGCCAGATGCAGAGCCATTAGGAGGATTCAAAACTAGTTGACGTGTTCTCAAAATTGTCCTGATATTTTAAGCAACTCAGGCTCCCTTTGGCTCAGTCTCCATTAATGATGTTTATCAATGCCTTGGATGAAATCAGAGAAAGTGTACTTACCAAACCTGTGAATGAAACAGAGCTACAAGGTGTCATCAGATCTCAGGCAGCAGAAATTTGGGAGGAAAGATGAAGAAACAGGAAATCTAAAAGAGATGTGTGGGAAACTTGAGGAGCAGGTGCCGCTATGGGCCAGAGGCCAAAAAATCACGAAGAACAAACACAAGAGGGTACAAGAGGGGCTTGACAACCCTGATGTCCAGAGCTGAAGGGAACAGAGTAAAGTGACGGGTTAAAGTGACAGGTAAAACCATCACTACCCTAAGATTCAAAGGAATGAGAAATCAGGAGCAAAACGGGGGTGGGGGGGGGGAGATGCAGAGAGAAAAAGAATCCATGGCGGGGCGGGACAACTGTTATCATCTTCCACCTTGGAGACAGCAATCCTGCAAGAGTAAAGTCCAGAGATGGATCAGAAAAGAAAATCAACTGGCTGGGTAATGGAGGAAGTCAGAGAAGCATGGGAAGAGGTGGATCCCTGGCAGGAAGTGAGAATGAGTACAGCTGATGACGGCATTCCAGTTCTGTAATTTCTGGATGGTACAACCTCAGCGTGCCAGAACACTGGGCCAAAACAACATGATTTGACAGGAATTGATGTGAAATGTGGCACTGAGGATCAAAAAAATCAATTGCACAGCATGGGATGGGGGCTTGGAAGCTATTCATTTGAAAACCAGCCTTAGTTTTTGGTCAACCATAACGTTCACCCAAGCCAAGAGTGTGACTGGGCCTACTAAAATCTTAACCCAATCTTGGGCTTCACAAGTGTATTTGGTGCATGTTGGAAATACACTCTCTGTTCCCTGGGTACTCTCACCAGTTGACCGTAGGTGGAGCTGTATTCCTTTCTGGGTGCCATGGTTTGGGAAGACCACCATAAAAATTGGAATCTGTGCAGAAAGCTATCAGAAAAGTGAGATTTCAGAGAAGCATCTTACGATGAAGAGTTGATGGAACAGTGGTTAGCCTGGATAAGAGAAGGCCACAATTCCAAATCTTCACCAATTTATTTCTTACAAAGTAGATGTGCCCTGACTATCACTAGTTGGGGGCAGTCACAGGGAAGAAGGGACTCTCTCACATTCAGAACCACTCAACCATGAAACTAGCTGCCTTGAGAAAGGATACACACTCTGTCACAAAAAAGGGAGAGAGAGAATTCCAACCAGGCTCCATACCATCAGGACTGAGCCTGACTCGGGGCTCAAACTCAAAAACTGTAAGATCATGACCAGAACCAAAATCAAGAGTCGGACAATCGACTGACTAAATCACCCAGGCACCCCTCCCCCAAAATTCTATGTTTTAGAGAAGCAGTAATTAATATTCCAACTTTGAATTTTATTTATTCTTTTAAAGATTTTTTAAGTAATCTCTACACACAATGTGGGGCTCAAACTCACAATCCAAGATCAAGGGTCGCATGTTCCACCAACTAAGTGAGCCAGGCATGCCCCAACTTTGGATTTTATCATTCCTAATCAATTTCAAGTCATTTGAGAACTCTAAGAATCCGCTATGGCAAAGATGAGCATCCTTGCTGAAGTAAGACATATATGATCATTTGTCTTATGATCATATAACTCCTGGCAAGAGGCCTGAATGGCCTAGATAATACTCAGGGCATTTCTCAGGGTATGGGCCAATGTCAGCTTTTCCTGCAGGACCTGTGAAGCACAACATTCACATCCTCCTCTTCTTGGGAACCTCGTGGGAATCTCAGGAGTGGTACTGTAACACATTAATTTTCCTCTCCCTACACTCCATTTTTAAGAGGATGCAACTATAATCTATTTCCTTCTTTTTTAATTTTTTTAATGTTTTATTTATTTTCAAGAAGGGGGGGACAAGGAGGGGCAGAGAAAGAGGGAGACACAATCTGAAGCAGGCTCCACACTCTGAGCTGTCAGCATAGAGCCCAATGTGGGGCTTGAACTCACAAACGTGAAATCAGATGCTTAAGGGACTGAGCCACCCAGGCACCCCTCTATTTCCTTCTTATTGACTTAACAAGTGTTATCTTTTGTTTTCATTTCTTGAAAACAGCAGGAAAAAAACCCATCTAATTAAGTTTAAGATGTTCTCCATTGAGATGCTAATCAGCTAAATAAAAAGAATCTCTTAACACCTGTACAACCATTTATACTGATTAGCTTTCAGTGTACTTTTTTTAATACATTGGTTTCACATTATTTCATAGACAAATTCTTAGAAGAATCTCCATTTATTTGTTCACAAAAGCACTTGGTCTGTCATATTTATGGCAAACATCTTAATCCTATATAGGTTGCTTTTTCCCTATTCTATTTCCAAGAAATAAAAACAAAAGACAATACTTGTCAAAAATGAGAAAAGACCACAATTTCTTTGCTTTGTGTTGTGAAGTTTTGGGGTCATAGAAATTTAATTTTTTTCACATAATCAAATAGCTGCTTGTTCCATTGTGCTTCCTCCCACTCCCCATATACTTAGGAATTCTTTCCACAACCTACGACCAGATAGACACCCAACCATATTGTCTACATTTCTGTGTTTTTTTATATTTATTATTACATCAAATGATGTGACATGAGACTTTATTTTTTTCAAATGCTTAAGGAAATGTCTTAGCTTGATTTCATGAATGATCATCTTTTCTCCCACTGATTTGGGATGCCATATTTACCACATACTAAATTCTTATATCAATACCTATTCTAGGACTTTCTATTGGATTACACTGACATGTTCAACATTTTATCAATATCTTGTTTAATTATTTTAGCTTCATTAGTTTTAAAATCTGGTACATCAAGGCCATCCTCATTACTTTTTTTTTAAAGATACTTATTTATTTAGATTCAGGTTAGTTAACATACAGTGTAGTATTAGTTTCAAGAGTAGAACCCAGTGATTCATCACTTATATATAACACCCCGGGCTCATCCCAATAAGTGCCCTCCTTAATACCCATCACTCATTTAGCTCACCACCCCCCCCAGTCATTCCCCTCCAGCAGCCTTCAGTTTGTTCTCTGTAATTTAAGAGTCTTTTATGGTTGCCTCCCTCTCTGTTTTTATCTTATTTTTCCTTCTCTTCCCCTATGTTCATCTTAAATTCCACATGAGTGAAATCATATGATATTTGTCTTTCTCTGATGGACTTATTTTGCTTAGCATAAATACACTCTAGTTCTATCCATGTTGTTGCAAATGGAAATATTTCATTCTTTTTGATTGCTGAGTGGTATTCCATTGTGTGTATGTATGAGTGTGTGTGTGTGTGTATACACACACACAGTCACACACACATCTTTTTAATTTTATTTATTTATTTAATGTTTATTCATTTTTGAGAGAGAGAGACAGAGACAGAGACAGAGACAGAGACAGAGTGTGAGCAGGGGAGGGGCAGAGAGAGAGGGAAACACAGAATCTGAAACAGGCTCCAAGCTGTCAGCACAGAGCCTGATGCAGGCTCAAACTCATGAACTAGTAAGATCATGACCTGAGCCAAAGTCAGATGCTCAACCAACTGAGCCACCCAGGTGCCCCTTAAGTTAATTTATTTATTTTGAGAGAGAGAGAGGGAGAGGGAGAGGGAGGATCCAAAGCAGGGTCCATGCTGACAGCGTGGAGCCTGATGCAGGGCTCAAACTCATGAACTGTGAGGTCATGACCTGGGCTGAAATCAAGAGTCAGACGCTTAACCAACTGAATCATCCAGGTGCCCCCTATACCACATCTTCTTTATCCATTCATTAGTCAATGGATATTTGGGTTCTTTCCATAATTTGGTTATTGTTGATACTGCTGCTATAAACACTGGGGTGCATGTGTCCCTTCTAATCAGCATTTTTGTATCCTTTGGAAAAATAGCTAGTAGTGCAATTGCTGGGTCATAGGGTAGTTTTATTTTTAACTTTTTGAGGAACCTCCACACTGTCTCCAGAGTGGCTGCACGAGTTCACATTCCCACCAACAGTACAAAAGGGTTCCCCTTTCTCTGCATCCTCGCCAACATCTATTGTTTCCTGAGTTGTTAATTTTCACCATTCTGACAGGTGTGAGGTAATATCTCGTTGTGGTTTTGATCTGTATTCCTCTGACGATGGGTGATGTTGAGCATCTTTTCATGTGTCTGTTAGCCATCTGGATGTCTTCTTTGGAAAAGTGTCTTTTCATGTCTTCTGTCCATTTCTTCACTGGATTGTTTTCTGGATGTTGAGTTTAATAAGTTCTTTACAGATTTTGGATACTCTTTATCTGATATGTCATTTGCAAATATATTTTCCAATTCTGTCAGTTGCCTTTTAGTTTTACTGATTGTTTTCTTCGTTGTGCAGAAGGTTTTTATCCTTTTTTTTTTGTTGTTATTTTTTTTTTAAACGTTTTATTTATTTTTGAGACAGAGAGAGACAGAGCATGAACGGGGAGGGGCAGAGAGAGAGGGAGACACAGAATCGGAAACAGGCTCCAGGCTCTGAGCCATCAGCCCAGAGCCCGACGCAGGGCTCGAACTCACGGACCGCGAGATCGTGACCTGGCTGAAGTCGGACGCTTAACCGACTGCGCCACCCAGGCGCCCCCAGAAGGTTTTTATCTTGATGAGATACCAACAGTTCATTTTTGGTTTTGTTTCCCTTGCCTCTGGAGACGTGTCAAGTAAGAAATTGTTACTACTGAGGTCAAAGAGGTTGCTGCCTGTGTTCTCCCCTAGGATTTTGATAGTTTCCTATCTCACATCTAGGTCTTTCATTCATTTTGAATTTATTTTTCTGTATGGTGTAAGAAAGTGGTCAAGTTTCATTCTTCTGCATGTTGCTGTCCAGTTTTCCCAGCACCATTTGTTAAAGAGATTGTCTTTTTTTCCATTGGGTACTCTTTCCTGTTTTGTCAAAAATGTGCCATACATTTATAAGTCCATTTCTGGGTTCTTTATTCTGTTCCATTAATCTATGTGTTTGTTTTTGTGCCAGTACCATACTGTCTTGATGATTACAGCTTTGTAATACAGCTTAAAGTCCAGAATTGTGATGCCTCCTGCTTCGGTTTTCTTTTCCAAGATTGCATTGGCTATTTGGGGTCTTTTCTGGTTCCATACAAATTTTAGGATTGTTTGTTCTAGCTCTGTGAAGAATGCTGGTGTTGTTTTGATAGGAATTGCATTGAATGTGTAAATTACTTCGGGTAGTATCGACATTTTAACAATATTTGTTCTTCCAATCCATGAGCATGGAAATGTTTTTCTTTGTATCTTCTTCAGTTTATTTCATAAACATTCTATAGTTTTCAGTGTATAGATATTTTACCTCTTTGGATAGGTTTATTTCTAGGTATTTTACGGTTTTTAGTGCAATTGTAAATGGAATTGATTCCTTGATTTCTCTTTCTGCTACTTCAGTATGGAAATGCAACCGATTCTACAACTTTGCTGAATTCATGTATCGGTTCTAGTGGTTTCTGGTAGAATCTTTTGGGTTTTGCATGTAGAGTATCATGTCATCTGTGAAGAGTGAAAGTTTGACTTCTTCTTTGCCAATTTGGATGCCTTTTATTTCTTTTTGTTGTCTGATTGCTGAGGTTAGGACTTCCAGTACTATGTTGAGGAACAGTGATGAGAGTTGACATCCCTGTCATGTTCCTGGCCTTAGGGAAAAAGTTCTCAGTTTTTCCCCATTGAGGATGATATTAGCTGTGGGCCTTTCATATATGACTTTTATAATGTTGAGGTATGTTACTTCTGTACCTACTTTCTTGAGGGTTTTTATCAAGAAAGGATGCTATATTTTGTCAAATGCTTTTCTTGCATCTATAAAAAGATCTTCTTGATGTGTCTCACTTTGATAAACTGTCAAAATCCAAGTACAAGTCCCACGGGGAGTTTGAATTCACATTAAGAATATACATCAATATGAGATGGGAATGAAAGCTGGTGCAGCCACTCTGGAAAACAGTATGGAGGTTCCTCAAAAAACTAAAAATAGAACTACCCTATGACCCAACAATTGCACTACTAGGCATTTATCCACGGGATACAGGTGTGCTGTTTTGAAGGGACACATGCACCCCCATGTTTATAGCAGCACTATCAACAATAGCCAAAGTATGGGAAGAGCCCAAACGTCCATCGATGGATGAATGGATAAAGAAGATGTGGTATATATATACAATGGAGTATTACTCGGCAACCAAAAAGAATGAAATCTTGCCATTTGCAACTACGTGGATGGAACTGGAGGGTATTATGCTAAGTGAAATTAGTCAGAGAAAGACAAAAGTCATATGACTTCACTCATATGAGGACTTTAAGAGACAAAACAGAGGAACATAAGGGAAGGGAAACAAAAATAATATAAAAACAGGGAGGGGGACAAAACAGAAGAGACTCACAAATATAGAGAACAAACTGAGGGTTACTGGAAGGGTTGTGGGAGGGGTGATGGGCTAAATGGTAAGGGGCATTAAGGAATCTACTCCTGAAATCATTGTTGCACTATATGATAATTTGGATGTAAATTATTTAAAAAAAATTAAAATTAAAGAAAAAAATTAAAAAAAAAGAGGACACTTGCTGGGATGAGCACTAGGTGTTATACATAGGGGATGAATCACTGGATTCTACTCCTGAAATCATTATTGCACTGTATGCTAACTTGGAAAGAAATTTATAAATACATACATACATACATACTATTTACTATATATAAAAGAATATACATTGAGAATAACCAAGGTATTCATAATAGTCTTCCCATGAAAGAACATGGTATGTATCTCTTTTTATGTTAAAATTTTTTTTTTTACATTCTTGAAAATATTCTACTTTTCTTCACATTGGGCCCATCTACTTCTTTTCCTTAAAGTTTTCCTATTTTCTTATTTTTTTCCCTTAACAAACTAGCTCTTGGATTTACTTATCAAATTTACAATTTTTGTTTTCCAAAGCATCATTTAGATTTTTGTTCTTTCTTTATTCTGCTTTATGTTTGTTTTATTAGTTGTTTCTTCCAACTTCTTTCACTGAATTTTCACTTGACCAATTTCCTTATTAAATCATAAAATCACCTAAGGCCATAAATTTTACCCCGAGTATAGTTTCAACTGCACATAAATTGTTAAAAGCAGACTTCTAGTTTTAAATTTTCTCCTAACTGGGGTGCCTGGGTGGCTCAGATGGTTGAACATCCAACTTCGGCTCAGGTTATGATCTCACAGTTCATGGGTGTGAGCCCTGTGTCGGGCTCTGTGCTGACAGCTTGGAGCCTGGAGGCTGCACTGGATTCTGTGTCTCCCTCTCTCTCTCCATCCCTCCCCAGTTCGTGCTCGCTCTCTCTCTCTCTCAAAAATAAACAAAAATTTTTTTTCTCCTAACTAGTCTAGAACGGTATAGTTTTGCTTTTCTGCTTGACTTGAGAGACTGCATTCATATTTCTGAATGGCTGGATAGTTTTAATTAAGTTGTTGATAGTTATTAATTCCTATTTTATTATATTTGGAAGAGATATATAGTTTGTTATTTGGGTAATTTATTGAGTTTCTTTGATAGCATAGTATGTGGTCAATTAGGTTAGATTATTAAATGCTTATTGAAATTCCCCATGCCCCTATTTATTTTTTTGTCTTTATGTGGCCAAGGCTAAGAGGTATATATTGAAGTCACTCCGGATGAGAGTTTTCTGTCAACTTTTCCTCCTTGGTAGTTCTTCCTCTTATGACTTGATTATATACTTTTTCCTGTCACAGATAAAGGGCTCCTTGGCCTCTGGTGTTTAGGATTGCCACTTCCTTCCAGTCCATTGTCTATGCCACCCCTTGTCTTGTGATGAGCTTCAGAGCTGATGACACACTTTCATATCCAACACCTCACTTGTCCTCATAACAATGCATTAGAGAAACAAGACAATTATTGTCATCACCACTGTTTTACAAAAATGCCAACTGAAACTTAATGACTTGCCCAAAGTCGCAACACACTACACTTATCTTGAAACTTGTCGTTTGGTACACTTATCATCATCCCACTTTGTGTAATCATGGATCTGTCTCCTTAGCTGGACCACAAGTTCTGGAAACCTGGACCCATATCTGTTTCCTCCACAACACTGATGCGTTGGCTGTCTTCGGGCAACGTTGAGTGCCTGCCTGTCCACTGTCTGGCCACTGCCCCTTCTACCATTGCCTTCCCTATTCATTCTCTGAAGGATATCCCACTGTGGGTTGGGATGAAAAGAATAAAACTAACGTGATGTAGCAAGAGATTTACCGATGTGCAGCGAACAACTGTGATTGAAAGAGAGTCTTCAGCTTCCCTGAAAAAAAAAAAATAAAGAAAGATAAAACATTTCCTCATTCTGGGTGCTGTGTGTGTGTGTATGTGTGTGTGCATGTGTGTGTGTACACACGCTCACACCAAGGTCAAAAAGACTGGCAGAAGTATAAACCAGCCTCTTTTGCCTCAGCATCTTTGGCTCAGCAACCCTGAGAAAGACGTTGAGAAAAGCAATGTTCTGCAAATGAACTGAAGCTGTCCCAGAATACCCCTCCCACCTTGAGGGAATCTTCAAATTTCCACCTCTACCATCTAGTCTATACCTACAGCCACTTAATTAAGTCACTTAGGTTTAATTTAGTCTATATGACGGGGAACTCATATAGTTGGTATGACCATTAGCTAGGTTTATGTCAAAAAAAAACGTTTAAGAGAAAACATAGCAATAACACAGATAACTCAGGTTGTTTTTTCAAACAACTTAGGCTAAACATTTCACTAAAATTGAATGAATGAATGAATGAATGAATGAGTGTGTATTTCACATAAATCAGATAAAAGCCAATCAGTTTGTGGTGCTTGGGCACACAAGGTCAGTGTAATGAGCCGAATCACATATCAAGATACTATACATTTCTGTCTTGTTATTATGTCTTAGATTCCAAAAATGATAAAAGTCAACCAGACAACGGCCTAACTTCCATCTTGTATTAGAGGAGAGAACTGGAAATCAATCCATATTTTCCTTTTTCTTTGCCATTGCTACATAGAGAAGCCATTTGCAAAATAATTTCATTTGACTTCTTGCAATATGAGCATTTAGGCCAATTGCTGCTGGTGTGTTCCTTCCTCAAATGGGTAAAATCAACCTGCAGCTGTGTCTGGGGATTGCCTCATTTCCATTTTCCATAAGAGCAGGCCTTTCCCGAGATAATCTACAATGAACCAAGGTCCAAGTGCTCTCAAAAGGACATTCAGGCCTCACAGATATTTGGAGGGATTAGAGAGGTTTTGTTGTGCCAGTGTTTTGCTTGGATTTTTCCCTTTATAAGTGGCAATGGCACTGGGAACTAAGCTAAAAAATAAAGCAGTCCTGGGATCCCCACATGCAGTGTATGGCAGAGAGCACAGATGGCTCAAGTAACCTCCCTGCTGAGAGGTCTTCGAGGGCTCACCCTTCCAGGAAAAGAGGAACACCTGAACTTGCTGTGTCAGCGTTGGAGACCCTCCACCATGTGGGCCTTGCTTCCCAAAAGCTTTCTTTAGGCATCTGGTGTCTTAAGCAAACTGACCTGTTCAGCATCCCCGCCCCCACTCCTCACCCAGCGGTTCCTGCTTATCACTCCTTTGCCTGGATTGACCTCCACCTCCATCCACCTTTCAAGGCCAAATTCTACCCAGCATTAAAGGTACAGCTGTATTACTTCTGGACTCCTCTGTTTTCTCAGACCTCCACTTCCCCCCAAGTTGGAGGAATCTGTAGCTTTTACAACCCCTTTCCTGTGCTCCTCTTGACCCACTGTCTGCCCTCAACCTCACAGGGGTGAGCGTGAGGCACTTCCGCACTACCAGTCTGCAGGTGTCTGGGGAGCAGACTCTTTGCCCCACCAGGCTCTTTGCCCAGAGAAGGTGCTCAGTAAACAGACTGCGTTCAATGTTACCTAACCACTCAAATGCCAGTCTACCACTTTAGTTTGACAATAATTTGGCTTGTTAGTCACAGTCTTATCTAGCCTGGCAGAAATATTAGTATCGCTGAAAATCTAAACTTAATTTGTTGGCATTGATCATCTTTGAGAAAATCACCCAATAACTGGGAAAGCACACTTCATGATTTCCATAACCATATGTCATATTCTGGAATGAAATCATCAAATCCTTTCCTGAGGCTGCCCCACCCACTCAATTTATTCTCTGGTCATCCTGAAGCAATATTGGCCTTGGTTGAAAGGCTTCTATTTTCTACAACTTTGATGGATTCTCTATAAATCTTAAGCTGTGTATGCCTGTCTCTCCACAGTGAGACTGCGTGCTTCCTGTATTTTCATTTTCTCTTACTCTGATTTTCTGACTATTACCTATTATTCAGTGTGTGCTGTGCATGACATGCCTTGGGAAATGAAAACCACCCCACTCACAAAAGAGGCATCATCTAACTATCTTCAAGTTGGCTTTCATGGAACTCTATTTCTCATTTCTAATATTTATATTGAAGTCATCAAAACAGTGTTGAAAAATTTGAAAGACAAAGCCCGTAGGTGCCTATGAAATGTCCGTGAGCCCTCTCCTCTTCTGTCACTTACGTTCCTCTGTCTTAAAACCAGGGTCAGCAATTGGTGCTAACTATCTTCACTCGTTCAACTGAGCAGTCACCGTGCACCTGCTCTGAGAGAGATCACGGTCCAGGCAGGAAGTGACGCAGGTCACAACGCCACCAGGGAGAAGGCGGCAGCTGCCAGGTCAGTGAGACTACATATGTGCCAACCAGGCTGTGTGTCCAAGGGCATTTAAGAATATTTATCAAAAGGATTAAAGAAGAACTGACAAGTTTAGCGTCAATTTGGTTCGATCTTTGGCATATGTCACAACAACCCTAGAAATCCTTAATGGGTAGCGTCCACATGTTATTCATAACTACCTTCCCTGCAGAGCCTGGCACAGTGTCTAGCATAGCAGGGGGGTCATAATACAGCACCCTGTGTCCCTCTGTCACTTCTCTAGGCAGATGAAGGGGAGCACGGTGTAACCGAATTCTAAAATGAGGCAGCTACTGCCACTTTAAAGGAACCTGGTCCCTATTAAAACCACGAGGAGATCAATTATGTCATTCCTGTCCTGTCACCCATCTTTGCTCTGTGATCATCTGTGTAACTCTGGGGATAATGGAGGCAATTTAGTACCTCAGTATATCGGCTGCTCGTTCACAGGAAAGACTTTCGGCAGGCTCGTTGTTCATTTGGAGGATCTGATCACCAGGGAAAAGCTTGCCGTGAGCAGAACCTCCTGTTGGACAGAGAAGAAGTAATTGGTGTTCATGCCAGGAGGGCCCAGACCCCAGGTGTCACAGCAGCACAACTGAATGGCAGGCTGATCCAGTCCCCAGGGCACCAGCTCACTCCCCGCGCCTCCAAACCCCTCAGCCAGCTTTGGGCTCGCATGAGTCTGTTTCCCTAATTTACAAAATGTGGATAATATACCTACCACCCATCACCTTCAAGGGATATTAGGAGACTGTCCTGGGAAAGAAAACTAGCAGAAACCCCCTGAATCAACAGGGCTGGCAAGTGAATCTATTACATTCACCTCTAGAAAACTATGTGATGTGTGTGTGTGCTCGCGCACGTATGCGTGTATATGTAAACCAAAATTAGATTTTAACTAGACCCAGATCTCACATCAATACATAGCTGATGTATGAAAACAAACACTAGACATTTTCAGCCTGTTCTTCTTCACCATGATACAGCTTATATTTTACAAAGACTCAGTGAAAACACATCAATAATTTCTATTACTCTCTGGCCAGAAACTCTCCCCAGCTTGGAGCATGCAGGGTTTCAGAGAGAAGAGCCAGCGGATCCAAATACTGTCACTGCCCTGAGACTGGCCAGGGAGCCACGGGTGGGCAAAACCCTGGCTGAGGCCAGCAGGAGCCTGGGGTTCAGATCAGCAAGTGCACTTGCGGCTTCCTCCCTCCCCACACCAAAGGAAGGTACAAGGTTCTAGACAGAATTAGGTCAGAATTAGATGTGCCCTTTCTAACTTCCCGGGGTAGCATTTTCGAAATTACATTCTAGGACAGAGAGATGGGACGAGACCCAGGACTACTTCTCCCCCCCCACCCCCAGAAGTCAAACTCCTTTCTTGTTTCCCAGTCAGCCCCTACCTGCTGTGACAGCCACGACTGTGAGGGGTAGGCTCTCGGAAACGTGGAATCCATAGTCCTGGAGGAGGGCGTCTTTGTCTATTTTTACTGTGTGTTTCATAGGGGTGAGGGTCTGGATTGAGATCCCGGGAGGCCCATCGGCTACAGCAACTTTAGCCCTGGAAGAGAAAGAGTTTTACAATTAAAAAAAAAAAAAAAAAGAGGGGGTGGATTCTAAGTGGTGGTCACAAACTGGGACAGCCCTAGGCATCCTGGAAGAGGAAGATGCAAAGCTGAGCACACCCCAACTCTCCTCGTGACAGAGATCAGGCACAAACACCAGGGGATAAAAACACCCAGTGGAACAGCAGCAGCCTCTAAAAGAGAAGTCATGACATGCTATGGGCACTCAGAGAAGGGGAGAGCAGTTTTAACTTTGCGGAGGAGGGGATCAGGAAAGCATTCGCTACCCACAAGAGGGGGCATTGGAGCTGCACCTTGAGAGATGTTGAGGGTATGTGTACGCAGCCCAGATCCCAGCACACAGAAGATGTTCAATGGCCGCTGCTGCGTGGGTGGATGCCTGGATGCATGGACAGGCATTCCAGGAAGGAGGCAGTGCTTCAGCAGAGGTACAGAAGAGGAAAAACAGCGACCGTGAACAGGATCGAGGAGCCGTTCAGTCTGGATGTCTGATGCTGACTAACTGCATAGATGGATTGTTTCTTTGGTGATTTTGTTTCCTTTTTAGCTTTGAGATGAATTTCACTTCCCTTTCAAATTTGTAAACTGTGAGGATTCCAGTAGGAAATGCCAGCTGGTCTTCAGACTCCCTCTACAGTAATCTTTAAAAACATATGTTTTCTATACGTCTAAAAGCAGGTAAGTTGAAAGCTGTGATTTGTCTCTCTCAAAACCACAAACCAAGTCACAAGCTATTTCTCCTATGTCTGTGGCAAATGATTTTTTCCCCTTTGAGAGTCAGTGGTCCTTTCTGAGGAAGGTCAAATGGTGACGGGATGAGGTGCTTATTATTATTAATAAACAACAGGAATGTGGAGGAGTAACAGTCCCCCCGGGGCTCTGCAGCTAAGCCCTATCATTTATTCTCCTCCATTTACCAAACACTGTCAGAAACTCTGTCTAATGCAACAGGACGTCCCTTATCTGAAAATCACCTGTCATTTATAATGATCTCAAACTTCAACAAGGATCAGGAAATATAACAAAATGGCTTCAGGGTACCAAAATGCATGTGACAACCCCAAGTACAAAGCCTCATGCACATTATCCACCAAGGAGCTCCTCAGACCCCAGCTTTGAGCTGATTCAGGCTGTCTGAACAAATGATGACCTGACCCCCCACAGCTTAGAAGCAAAGAGGGGATTTCTTCTAGGCAAGCACATGGGTAACACTGAGAAGTGCCAGCAGACAGACCTAACGACAGGGAAGAAACAGAAAACTGGAAATGTATAGTAAATAAATGTATAGTGAATAAAGCCCATAGTTATTCCCGATTAAAAAAAAAAAAAAAGGGGGCGCCTGGGTGGCGCAGTCGGTTAAGCGTCCGACTTCAGCCAGGTCACGATCTCGCGGTCCGGGAGTTCGAGCCCCGCGTCGGGCTCTGGGCTGATGGCTCAGAGCCTGGAGCCTGTTTCCAATTCTGTGTCTCCCTCTCTCTCTGCCCCTCCCCCGTTCATGCTCTGTCTCTCTCTGTCCCAAAAAATAAATAAACGTTGAAAAAAAAAATTAAAAAAAAACAAAAACAAACAAACCTTTAAAGCTATGAAAGGGCCTTTCCAAATAATAATATACTATACTGAGAGCCAAAAATCAACATTTACATGCTTTTAAAAAAGCAACAGGAAGGATACCCTAGACACTACTCCCATTAAATGCTGCGGGGAAAAATGCGTGTGATCATTATCAGAGAAGGAAAAACAGTTAGAAGCATAATAAGCACAGGAAATGGAAGGCACCACTTGTTTTTAAACAGATGATGATACCTACAAAATGATCAACAACGAGAACTGCTGGTGCTAAAAAAGTAAGGTGAGTGGAGTTGCAGGATAAAAAAACACAGCTTCAAAAAGCACTCAATAACTCATTAAAACAGATTAGCTGGATGTATATTAGGATGTATATTAGGTGTTAGGCATTCTTTTTTTTTTTTAAAGATTTTATTTTTAAGTAATTTCTATGACCCATCGTGGGGCTCAAGCCCACAACCCCAAGATCTAGAGTCCCAATTGAGCCAGCCAGGAGCCCCTAGGTGCTAGGTATTCTTAATCAGCTGACGTATTGAAGGAAGACACAAGGATTGGGCTAAAGTTATGCTGGATTCCTGGTTGGGAAGACTAAATATTAAAAAATGAAAATACTGGGGCTCCTGTAAGGCTCTATCAGTTAAGCGTCTGACTTCAGCTCAGGTCATGATCTCACAGTTTGTGGGTTTGAGCTCCGTGTAGAGCAGGCTCTGTGCTGACAGCTCAGAGCCTGGAGCCTGCTTCAGGTTCTGTGTCTCCCTCTCTCTCTGCCCCTCCCCCACTCATGCTCTGTCTCTCTCTCAAAAATAAACATTAAAAAATTTTTAACAAAAAATAAAAATATTAATTTCTAAACAAAAATATAGATTTAATATATCAGTCAAAAATTCTTCCAGAATTAAAAAAAAAACTTGATAAATTGGTGACAGTACAAGTAGCAGTAACAGCAATGGTGATAATCATTAATAATATTTATTAAGCAAGTACCCGGGAGTGATCCAACATTTTCATAGCTCACTCACCTAACCTTCCCAACAAACCTGTGTGGTGGGTGTAATTATCATCCCTATTTTATGGATAAGGAGACTGAATCTTCCTTTGAGAGACTTTTACTTAAAATCACACAACTGGGAAGGGGGTTCCAAATCGGGGCCCCCTTCTTCAAAGGCTCTGTAGTATAGCTCCCAGTACAGTGCTGGCCAAGTGGGATATAATGCAAGTCACATATGTAAAACGTAAGGTTTCTAACAGCCTCATGAGAAATGGTGGAAAAAAACAGGTAAAACGAAGTTTGACATATTTTTTATTTAACCCAATATATCCAAAATGCTGTCACTTCAACATGTAACCAACAACAACAACAAAATCGATGAGATATTTTGCATTCTTTTTCAGATTAAGCCTTCAAAATCCAGTGTGCATTTCATATTTAGAGAGCATATCAGTCTAAACATACTTAAAATTTTCCAATAACTGAATTGTCAGTCTTTATATTTAAATCAAATGCAATATCCAGGCCCTTGGTCACACATAAATACAAATAAATTTTAAAAATTGGATAACAAAATTGGAAAACACAAGGAAAACTTTAAGCCATAAAAGCTTGTAATTTCTCCCTCATATAAACAAAAATTGACTCACAATGGATCATAAGACCTAAATATAAGAGCTAAAACTGTGTCACTCTCAGGAGAAAACATAGGAGTAAATCTTTGTGACCTGGATAGGATACCAAAAGTATAAGGCACAATGAATATGCAGATAAACTGAACTTCATCAAAATTAAAAACTTTTGTGTTTCAAAGGGCCCAATTAAGAAAGTGAAAAAACCCACACTGTGGGAGAAAAGATTTGCAAATCATATATTTGATAAGAACCTTGCGGCTAGAATAAAGAATTCTTATAAATGCAAACAAAAAAGAAAAATAATGAAAAGTGGACGAACAATTTACATGGACATTCTCCAAAGATATACCAACAATGGGTAAGTATGTGAAAAGATGCTTAACATCATTAGCCATTATGGAAATGCAAATCAAAACCTCAAGGAGATACCACTTTTTATACCCACTAGGATGGCCATAACCAAAAAGACAGGTCAAGTGTTGACAAAGATGTGGAGAAAATGGAGCCCTGATATCATCTGGCAGTTCCTCAAAAGACTAAACATTGAACATCATAAGACCCACCAAGGCCACTCCTACATATAACCCTAAGAGAAATGAAAACATATGTCCGTACAAACTCGCATACAAATATTCATAGCAACAATATTCCTAATAGCCCCAAAGTGGAAACAGTCCAAATGTACATCACCTGATGAAATAACAAAGAAAATATTCCACAGCACATTATTTAGCAACAAAATATGAATACATGCTGAAATATGGATATACTTTGAACACATTATGCTAAGTCAAAGGAGCCAGCCACAAAAACAAACACATACCACGTGACTCCACTTACATGATATATTCAGAATAGGCAAATCTTTAGAGACAAAGTAGTAGTTGCCTAGGGCTGAAAGCAGGAGAATTCTGGAAGGAACTACTAATATGTATGGAGTTTCTTTTTTGGGTGAAAATCTTCCCAAATGGATTGCAGTGACGGTTGTACATTTCTGTGGATGTATTAAAAACCAATGAGTTGTATGCTTTAAGTGGGTGAATTGTAGAGTACACAAATTATATCTCAATAAAGCTGTTGAAAATAAGGCGAATCAGCTTAAAAAAAAATAAAATTCTGGGCGGGGGGTGGGGGAAGGCTGCAATACAAACATATGAAGAATGGGCATAAACACATGCAGTAAATACCCAGACTTCACATGCTAAAACTAAGTACATCGACAACTTGTACACGAAGAAATAAAATTGGTAAATAACATAGAGAATGTACTTTATTAATTAAAGAAGTACAGTCAAAAGGGCTACAGAGTACTATTACATGTCAAGTAAAGAACCAAATGTAAATAAAAATAATAAACCCCTGGGATTTAAGGCTGACCATATAAATTGGATATTCAATTTCTCCAGAAAATAATCAGGGACACTGTAATATGAATTTAAAATCTGATCATTTTCTTTGACCTTCTGTTACCATTCTGACTGCCATTCCTCAAAGTAATCACCCCAAACAAAAAATAAAATATTATTTGTACTAGACTATGAGTTCCTAAAAGACAAGGGTATTTATCTCTGTGTTCCCCAGGCCTGGTAAAGTCCCAGAATAGAGTATGAGCTCAAAACACCCAACCTCTTAAATATTCAAAAATATTTATCACAGCTTCATTTAGAAGAGTGGAAAAACTCAAACTAAATCAACAGAAGATAGATAAACTGAGCACAGTGAAGAATTACTCCAAGACAAGCCTAAGTATCACAAGCCTAAGAACTTTAGACATACATGGAAACACAGCTTAGAAAATACCCTTTCAGAGCATCCTCTAAACTGTAGTTCAGACCCCCTTCCTAAGGGAGAACTCAGATTATTCTAGACATAAATTCTCTCATCTCAAAACTCTGGCCCTCTCTTATGGCACCTCAAGTTGCATTGATAGCTATCTGATTCCTTATATTATTACCCCAAATAGTCTGTAAATTCTCTAAACGTAGGAACCACTTTTTACCCACCTCTGTATTTCTCACAGTGCTGAGTGAAGATCATTTTTCTGCAGCAAGATTTACTTATTGGGTAAATACATGAGCAAAATATTGTACACAGAAAGCAGGATACAAAACAGTAACTCAAATGACTGGCAAAAGGTGAAAATGTACGTATAACCATTAATAAACAGCAGACCACTTGAATGTAAGTAACAGAGTTCAATATTTGTCATTTTCCTTTGTTTGCTTAATTGGATATACAGCTCTGCCCTATGATTAATTAGGACTCATCTTCTCCATGTCCCAGAGCTCAATAAATGGTATCATGAGGACTCCTGGGAAGCATCCTTGACTTTACCCTGCTCTCATCCCTATTATCTGATCGGTCACAACACCTAAAGATCTCGAAAGACGTCCATTTCTATCTCCACAACCAGCATTCCATTTTAGGCCCCCATTACCTGTCCTGCAGACAGATTTCTCCAAGAGTCTCCAAACTGGTCTCTCTACTTTTCACTTTTGTCTCTCCTGAATGACTCTCCATCCAGTACCCAGACTGATTTTATAAATACAACCCTGCTCGGATGTCTCCCCTGACTGAATGGACCAATCCGAAATCCTTGATGTGGTTTAATACAGCTCCTGCCCACCCCTCCAGTGTCTACAACCAAGCCTTTCATTCTCTTGATATTTTTGTTCTAGTCAAACTACTCTCCTTGGAGTTCTTCAAATTAACTGGCTTTTACACAAGCTCTTCCCTTTACCTAGAATCCTCCCTCACTCACCCCGATAACCCCTGAGAGCATACGCTCTCCAGAAATTTACCAAAGAAGTTCAACCCCTACTCTATCTTCTGATTTTGGCATAAATATCTCCTTCTGTTGAACACACCCACAGAACATGTACTCCTTTTTTTTTTCTTTTTTGAAATATACATATTTGCAGTGACGTGAAGGCTCCTGTCCTCTCTAGACTATGATTTTTGTGGCAAAAAACATGTCTTTTTTGACCCATGTACGAAACTCAATGCTAGGCATATAGTAATGCTAATTGACATATGGAGAATAAAAGATAAAATAAACCTTACCACATGGTTAAAATAGAATCCAACTTATGCTTTTCAAATGCGTAGTCTTCAGTTATCTGATTTTTCCATTTGGAAGGGTACGTTCTTCTACAATGGTAGACAAACAAGGCCCCACTGTGTTGACTTATCCCTGCACAGTGTCAGTGGCTTTGGCCCAAAGTCTGGATTTGACATTTTCCCCCACAGGCCACATTTCAGCTTTTGTTTGGAAGGGGATTGCTTGAGAACATGACCAAACCATGGCCTCTCCTCACAAAGAATGTTTAATATTTGACAGGGAGCTGAAGGAAATGATCTCTGCAGCAAAATTTCCTCCTCTGAAGCATCTTATAAATATCAAACTGAGCACTGATAATTCAAAAACTTATGTCTGGTTCCTCTGTAATGGCTTCGAACCATAAATCTGAGATCATTTCTATGATTTTACACTGGAACAGCGTAAGACCTGTGGCTCCACAATGGAATTCCTGCCAGATAGCTGGATTTGGCCTACGGTAGGACTAGAAAAAAAAATGTTACATTTATCTTGAAAGTAGTCTAGAGTAGACAAATTCTATATTTTATGGGTCATTAGTTCATACTGAATTGATCAATGCTGAAAAGGAAAAAATACCACATGGAAATAGATTATGCTTCTGATATTCTCTGGCTTTTTATCTGCTCTCTGTTACATCAGAAAATATATTTTACTTCTATGCTGTAACAACAAAGAACTCACCTTTGAGTCCAGCAGGATGTGGAGAAACTGTTTTGAATCTATGTTTAAACACTGCATTATGTGTTCAGCTTGAATGATTTTAAAAGCTAAAGTCTGTTATAAGGTGGATTTTTAATCTAAAGTGTATTCAAAGAAAGCTGAAATAGAGGGAGCAGTCTGTACCAGACAGAAATATAGCGTGTAGTGTAACCATAGGACTATACTTACGGCAGTTTCTAGGGACCATGCAATGTAGACACTGGGAGTATAGTGCTATAGGGTGAAGGCCTACAGTTGAGAGAAGTAGTTATTCCATTATTACGTTAAAAAGGAGATTTAGGGGGCGCCTGGGTGGCGCAGTCGGTTAAGCGTCCGACTTCAGCCAGGTCACGATCTCGCGGTCCGGGAGTTCGAGCCCCGCGTCAGGCTCTGGGCTGATGGCTCAGAGCCTGGAGCCTGTTTCCGATTCTGTGTCTCCCTCTCTCTCTGCCCCTCCCCCGTTCATGCTCTGTCTCTCTCTGTCCCAAAAATAAATAAAAAACGTTGAAAAAAAAAATTAAAAAAAAAAAAAAAAGGAGATTCAGAAGATAATGACAACTCTGAAGGTGCAGTGCAGGAACCTTCCAGCCTGTTCTCAGACCTCCCCAATTTTGCCTAGGGTCAAGAAGCTATAAAAAACTGGTTGTCAAAAAAAAAAAAAAAAACTGGTTGTCTGGAATGGTCTTTCTACATCACTAGGAATATGAGAAGGGCCAAGTAAGGCCATCCCTATAATTAGGAAATAGTTGTATGGTTGCAATGAACAGGGAAATTTGGAAAACATGTAAAACCAACAGGAAGGGCTTCTGACACAAAGATGTCACGATACGTGTATACGTGCACACAAGTATGTGAGTACATGTGTGCCTGTGTGTGCGTGTGTGTGTGTGTGCATGTGTCTACAACATGTATGTGTGTGTTCATTAGCATTAAGATTCAAGTTGAGTTGAGGGGCACCTGGGTGGCTCAGTTGGTTAAGCATCTGACTTCCTCTCAGGTCATGATGTCATGGTTTGTGGGTCTGAACCCCGTGTCCGCCTCTCCACTGTCAGTGCTGTCAGCACAGAGCCTGCTTTAGATCTTCTGTCCCTGTCTCTGCCCCTCTCCCGCTCTCTTTCGCCCTCAAAAATAAATAAACATTAAAAAAAAAAAAAAAGATTCAAGGTAAGTTGAAAGGAATCTTTTTAAGCCCTGAGGATAAAACCCAGCACCAAGAAGGCTCCAAGTTGCATTAAGCTCTTCATGTTTCTTTAAATCTTGCTCAGGGGCGCCTGGGTGGTTGAGCATCTGACTTTGGCTCAGGTCATGATCTCACAGTTCATGAGTTCAAGCCCCATCTCAGGCTCTGTGTAGACAGCTCAGAGCCTGGAGCCTGCTTCGGATTCTGTGTCTCCCTCTCCCTCTCTGCCCCTCCCCCGCTCAAGTTCTCCCTCTCTCTATAAATAATAAATAAATATTAAAACAAATTTTTTTAAACTACAATGAGATACCACTTCACCCATTCTAGGATGGCCACAATAGACAAGGAAAAGATACTAACAAGTGTTGGCGAGGACGTGGAGACACTGGCACCCTCATACACTGCTGGTGGAAATGTAAAATGGTATAGCCACTTTGGAAACAGTCTGCCAGTTGCTCCAAAGGTTAAATACTAAGTTACCATGTGACTCATCTATACCACTCCCAAGTATATACCCAAGAGAAATGAAAACATATGTTTAAACTAAAACTTTTACACACACATTCATAGCAGCATTATTCATAATAGCCCCAAAGTGGAAACAGCCCGTGTATATTAACTGATGAATGGACAAAGAAAATATTCCATACTGGAATATTACTTGGCAATAAAAATGAAATACTGATACATGCCATAACATGGATGAAACTTGTCCACATAATGCTAAGTTAAAGAAGCCAGGCACAAAAGACCACGTATTATATAATTCCATTTATGTGACATATCCTGGATAAGCAGATCCATGGAGACAGCAAGTATAGGAGTGGTGGCCTGGGTCTGGGGGAAGGGCAAATGGGGAGTGACTGCTCACAGGTATGAGGTTTCTTCCTGTGGTATTAAAAACGTTCTAAAATTGGATTGTGGTGATTGCACCACAGAATGCACAATTCTGTACATATACTAAATGCATACTAAAAATCACTGGGCTATATACTTCTAGTGGGTAAGTTTTATGATATGTAAAAGGTATCTCAGAAAAGACATTGGATAAAAAAAACTTCCTACAGGTCAGTGTCGCCTTTTATTTACATTCTGTGAGAAAAGCAGGATATTAGAGAGTACCAAAGGTCAAATATTTAGGCAACATCAAATTAAAGTTACACAGGTCTCTTCTCTGCAGGAATCTCAGAGCCTTTAATGTGCGAAAATGCACTGTGCAAAATGCAAGAAGTGGGTGGGAGTGGAGTATGGGCTGTGTCACTTCCAAACCTTCAGTGGAGCGGCATAACATAGGACTAGGGTTTGCAGAACTCACTTTAGGAAGCGATGTACCTGGCAGTTTCCCCATTCATCACAAGTACTACTTGACCACTTGCAATCACTCTCTTGGAACTCAATCACTGCTGGGTTGAACAGGCGAGGCCACTACTTTCCCTGCGCTCATAGGGCCTACTGTCCAGAAGGAAAAAAAGAGATGTGCTCAAATAAGTTGAACATATCAGGAGGAGCACCCTGCCGATGCTACCAATCAAATACTATGGGGTCCCATGGGAGTGGTTAAGTCTAAGGAACATTTCATGGAAGACCCAATGGTTCAGCCAGACCTTGAACTGTGGGTGGGTTCTGTATGCATGAAGTTGGGAGGAAGGGATCTGGCACAGGAGCCCCGGTCTAAGGGGTGAAAGGAGAAGAGGGGTTGCTTATAGTAGGGGAACAATGAATAATAGTTCATTTTAGCTGGAGTATGATGTGAATGAAACGGAGTAGTAAGACAAATAGCTGTAAAGTACTAGGGGTCAATCACGGAGAGCCTTGAATGCCTAACCAAAAATGTTAAAACGTATCCTGTAAGAAATAGGGACCCATCAAAGATTTCTGAACACGGGGTGGGGATGATCGTAAACAAGACTGTCTCTGGGCCTCAGGTGTTTCACCTGTGACACGGGGCTAATTCTACCAGCCTTATCTCACCACAGTGTGTGAGGATCGGAGCCCTTGGCCACAGGGCAGTGTGGTTCTGAGCAAGGGTTATTGCTCAGCAGCACAACAGCTGTTTCCAGTTCCTTTGGAAGAATGTGTGCCTCAGAAACACCTGACACATGATATTTCATCTCTGTGGCAGGGCCAGATGGGAAATCTGAGATGGAAAATGAACACTTCGAAACAGAACATATTTTAAGTTCTCTTGTAGCAGTCAAATCAGATCTGTATTTGATTTCATTTTATTTTGTTTAGAATGAAATAGGGACTGCAAGGAAGGAACAGCTGCTGGAAACAAAGACAGGGAAAGAGTATAAACAGCAGATCTCCTGACCCTCACATCAAGGACTAAGACAAGGGGTGTGTGTGAGACAGAGAGAGACAGAAATGTGTGAGTGTCTGTTCAAGAGTATGTGGGTGAGTATATTCCAGAGAGTATGTGCACATGAGTGTGAGTATGTATGAAGTGTGTTTGTGTGTGTAAGTCCATTTGTGTGCGAGTGTTTGTAAATGTGTGTATGAGTTTGGTGTGAGTGTACATTGTGGGTGCATAGTGAGAGACACCAAGGGAAGAGGTGGAAGGGGACAGACGGAAAGGCACTCCGGCAAAACTGCCGATCTGTTTATGCTTCCCCCCACCATACGGGGTAAAAACAAAGCAAACTGGAGACTGATCCCCGAGTGCTGCCAAGACTGGCGAAAGCTCTGCCCGCGGGGATGCCAGATCCTCACAGACAGAAATCTCTGCTGGCCCAGGAGCCTTACCGGGCCGAGCTGTCCCGGGAACGCCGTAGCCATCTTGCCACCATTTGTTCTATTCTGTGTGCTTTCCGTGTCTGCAATAAGCTGGTCTCCAGCTCTTCCATTTACCTACAAGGAAGAAGAGTTTTCTTAAGAAAGCTAACCAAAATATTTGGAAGAGGATCTGACAAATCACTATGACATTTCCTGTATTTGCCCATTTAAGGACATGCTGATCAAATAACTAGGGCTCTCTTTTCTTTGAAATTAACACAAACAGGTCCTCAGTGTCTGTAGAGTGGACAACTTTATAGCTGCCCTCTGCCTAAGGAGTACACAGTCATGGGAAACAGATTAGCTTTCTACATCTTAAACAACTAAAGAGAGGGATTAGGGAATAAAATAGATAAGGTTTCTCAAACTGTGACTGTGACCCATTGTAAGAGACACACCTTACTACGTGACACTGCTTGCTGCCTCCAAGTATGCATGCGTCCCTGAACAGCACAGCTTAGTTTTGCCTGCACTGGGAGCTGCACATACGTGGGAGCATTCTAATCACATTGTGGCTATTCTTCTGATTGCTACTTCTTTTGCTCAATATTTTGTATTTTCTTTTTTTTAAAAGTTTACTTATTTATTATAGAGAGTGAGCATGAATAGGGGAGGAGAAAAGACAGAGGGAAAGAGAGAATCCCAAGCAGGCTCTGTGCCATCAGCACAGAGCCCGATGCAGGGCTTGAACTCACAAACTGTGAGATACTGACCTGAGCCAAAACCAAGAGCTGGACGCCTAACCAACTGAGCCACCCAGATGCCCCGAAAAATCTCCCTTCTATCCTTCTTTCATCCACCCAGTTCCCACACTCATTCATAATCACTGCTCTACTCCTTTTTCTTTCCAGAGTTTCTTTATGCCTATATGAGCAAATACAAATAAAGATTTTATATGTCCTCCTCTTAACACAAAGGATAGTACATCATAAACCTTGTTCTGTACTGTGCTTTCTTCTCCTTAGAATATATATCCTTGGTATCTTTCTACATCAGTACATAGAATGCTTCTTCATTCTTTTTGACAACCCCTGAGTATTATACTGTATGAATGTGCTGTAATTTAAAAAGTAGTCCTCTCTTGATAGACATTTGGATTATTGCCAATCTTTTGCTATTTTATAAATGATACTGCAATGAATTATGTTGTACATATATCATTTCTGAATGTATGCAATTATGTATCTGGATAATTTCCCAAATATTTAATTACTAGGTCAAGAGTTATGTGTATTTGTTCTTTGATAGATATTGTCAGGTTACCAAGAAAACACACATATGCTGGAGATTAAAATTTCATGAAACAGTATATTTCTATTTTTCTATCCTAGTTATTTTCACTTTTTAAAATATTGCCTCAATTCACCAAATTAATTTCACAACCCAATAAATAACCACACAAAAGGAAACATGACATTGGGAAATAAGTATGGATAGAGAGAAAATAAAAATGAATTATAAGAGATTATGTTAACACTACACAAATACATTTTAAAACCTTGATGACACAGATGGTTTTCAAGGAAAATATAAATGATATAATATGACCCTGTAAGAAACAGAAAATCTAAAAAGACAATTACCATAGAACATAAGTTGATAAAGAGATACCCCTACAAAAAAGTCCCTGGCATAGACAGATTCAAAGGTGAGTTCTTACAAATCTTTAAGATGTACCTCACCCTGATAAATTATTTTATTTTAAATATAAACTTTTTATTTTGGAATAACTTTAGATATATAAAAAGGTTGCAGAGATAATATAGGGCGTTCCTATATACCCTTCACTCAGCTTCCTCTAATGTTAACATCTGACAGAGTCATTGTATCTTTGTCAAAATTAACACTGGTCCAATAATATTAACTAAACTCTAGACTTTATTCAGATTTCACCAGTTTTTCCACAAATGTTCCTTTTCTGTTTCAGGATCCAATCCTGGATACCATGTTACTTTTAACCATTCTTAGTTTATTTTCCCCCAAATTTCCCCAAATGCTGTTTTAGCTGTTCTAGACTATAAAAAAGGAAAGCTCCCAAAATCTTTTTGAGCAGTCAGTATAACATTGACATCAATTCTGATAAAACAGGACAAATAAAGTAAAAATACAATCTCTCTTGTGAATACCAAAGTGAATATCATAAATAAAATGTCAGCAAGAAGAATCTATCGGCAATCAACAGAGTAACAGCAGTATCTATCCCAGAAGTGCACTGGCAGGGCACACAAAAATGTAAGCAGGACACCCAACTTGACCACTTTGAAAGCGAGAAATATATGTACTTTTCAGTTAAATGTCAGGCAAATACAAATTAGTGGACAAAAAACAGCTGCAAACAAAAATAAATTCCACTTAGATCAAGGGATATGTCGGTCTAGTTTTATTCTACAATAGGAACATCAGACCTGAATGCTGTCTTTAGTTCTAGTCAGCTTGCTTTTTTTAAATTATAAAACAGAGGGTAGATTTCTGGTTAAATATGGTGAATTGAAACTATGTCTTAATCTCTTCTCTCATAAATTACAGCAAAGGACTATAAAGGCAATTAAACCTATAGAATAAGAGAGAAGATGGTACATGAGAGATATAGACAATGTTGGGAAGATAGAAACTGTTTGGAGGAGAGGTAACTGAGCAGAGAAAAGGAAACAGAAACCTATGTGCTTTCATGGATTCTGATGAAAAATGAGCTGAGTTTTCCTAAGATGGCTCAAGAATTAGAGGTAGCAGGCATGGGAGAAGGCAGGGATAAAGCATAGGGCTGGAAATATGGAAATGGATTTTTATACGGAGCAATTTTACTCACAGGTCCCAGCCCATTCCCTTGGCCCACTAAGACAAGCACTCCTTCTTCGCCTTACTGGAGACAAGAGTCTTATTCTCTGGAGAAATCAAACCAGAGAGCCTCCAGACTTAGGGAGACCAGGCCCAATAGAGACTGCAGGATTGAAAAAATAAAAAGATTAAAACTCTTCTTACTGAATGACAAGACATTCTGCCTCTTCCTTTGCCCCGCTCCCCAAATACTGGCAGCTAGGACTCGACATCCCAAGCAAGAGACTAGAGAATCCTTTTTTTTGAGAATTGAAAAGAACCATAGAAAAGAACTTTAGATGATGATACTTCTGGCAACTTGATGCCTGATCATCATGCACTGAAACCTGTTAATTCAGTGAGCCCCACAAATCATACAAAGTTTCTTACACATGAATGGATATTTGAGAAAAGCCTACATTATGAAAAAATATCAAACAGAAAAACCTAGAAGAAACAGAGACAATGCAGGAAACAGAAGGAAAAAAATCATAGAGCCTTAAAATATTACATCCATGAAACAAGAAGAGGATTTTCTTGGAAAAAGAGAGCAGAGAATGAGAACACTTGAAAATTAAAAATAATATAGGCAGAATTTAAAAGTTCAATTAAAAAGTTGAGAATATCAGTGAAGTCAATGAAATATTATAGAAAAGAGTAACCAAAAGCCAAAGACAGGGAAAACAGAGAAACTTAGAAATGTATAGTATCAATCCAGGAGTCCTATATTTATCTAAGAGGAAATCCAGAAGGAGAGAACAAAGGAAATGGAGATAAGAAAATTATAAAATAATTCAATAAAATTTCCCTGAAAAACCTAAGTTTCCAGATTATCTACTAAGTGCCCAGCATAATAAGTGGAAAAAAAAGACCCATATCAAGAAATAACACTGTAAAATTTCAGAAACTAAAAGAAGAGAATATCTTCAAAACTTCCAGAGAAAAAGATAGATGGCACACAAACAATTGAGAATAAAAATGGCATTAGACTTCTCAGTAACAACAATGGAAGCCTGAAGACATTGAAGCCATGTTTTCAAATTTCTGAAGAAAAATTGCTTCAATTTAGAATTCTATACCCAGCCAAACTACCAATCAAATAGTAGACACATTTTCATACGTTCACATCTCAGACAATTTACCTCTCTTATATCCTTTCTCAGGATGAGCATAGAGGATGTGCTCCAGCAAAAGAAGGAAGTAAATAAAGAAATGGGATCCAGGAAATTGGGGATGAAATACAGACAGGAGGCAAAGGGAACATCCAGGATGACTATGAAGGGATGTACTATGGTAGTGCCTATACATGAGACCTATAAAGAGCAACCTTACAGATTGGTGCTTGAAGACCAAGGTCTTAGGAAAAAAAGATGAATATAGATTATCTTATGTGTTTCTTCAGAAAAATTCACTGAGAAGCTGTTGGAGGGTATGAAAAAAATTAGCAATAGGTACATGGAAAACTAAGCAAATAAAAAACAGGAAATTCTGAAATACAAGAAAAACAAAAGGTTGTATGGTTAAGGTAACCAAATTTTAGTTCATTACTTGGCTCAGAAATGAACAATATTTACATTGTCATAATAATGTAAACACTGAAAAATGATTCCTCAAAAACAGCTTATATGATTTGGGGAGGCTATGGTGAAGGGGAGCTGATGTAGTGGTATAAGAGCTAAAACCTCATTAACCACAATAATTAAATAATCTCTAAAATTAATAAATTATGCAATAGTAATGCAAGCATATTTCTCAGAAACTTGGAGGGAAAAAAAGCAGAGGATATAGCTAGAAGAGTTCAAAGAGGTTGCCTCTAAGAAAAGTAACTAGATGCTAAGGAAGAGTGGGGCAGGGACTGTTGATTTCTATTATAAACCCTTAGTACTATTTTCTTTTTTTTTTAACTATTTAGCTATTGTTAATTATGTTAGCTAAATTTTAAAAACTGAATATATGCATATAGTAAAATACACAGAAAAATATAATGAAAATAAAATCACCTGTAATCATACATCCCAGAGTTATCAACTGTTAATTTTTCTTTTTTTATGCTTATACATGCTATGTTTTTATTAAAATGAGATATTATAATTTTCCCACTTAATATTTCATGAATATCATTCCATATTGATATTTAAGCATTTAGATCATCATCATTTTAAATTGCTTTATAGTGTTATTTTCTCTGGCCATATCACAATTTATTCAGTAAATCTATCATTGGACATTTGTGTTACTTCCAATTTTTCAGTATTACAAAAGCTTTACAACGAACATCCCTATTTATGGTAAATGGCTACTTCCCAGATAGTTTCTTGGGATAAATTCCTCAAGTGAAATTAATGAATTTAAGCGTATGTCATTTTTAAGAATTTGGATGTGTATTGTCAAATTGCTTCCAAGAAGGTACGAGTTTTCACTCCCTGATAGATTTCATGAATACTGAATATTACCATTTAAAAAAATGTTTTTTTAATGTTGATTTATTTTTGAGAGAGTGGGGGGGAGGAGGGGCAGAGAGAGAGGTAAATATAGAATCCAAAGCAGGTTCCAGGTTCTGAGCTGTCAGCACAGAGCCTGATGTGGGGCTTGAACCCACGAACTGTGAGATTATGACCTGAGCCGAAGTCAGACGCTTAACCCACAGAGCCACCCAGGCACCCCTGAATATTCTAATATTTGCTAATAGGATGGAAAGTAGAATCTAAAAATTGGTGGAAATATATATTTCTTGAAAATATAGAAAAAAAGTAAATGTACACATAATTCCATCACATATAAAAATTATATGAAGTATTTGGTGGGTATTTGCACCAACTTTGCCCTAAATTTATACCAATCTCTATTACATATATTAAAATGTATAGTCCACAAAAATAGAATCACTCTACAGTCAGCCTGCATTTTTGTAACCAGTGACTATATCATGGACATCTTTCCATATCAGAGCTCATAATAGTTTTTATTTAAAGTTATATGATTACTAGTATATCTGAACATTTTTCATGAGCTATGGCCACTTATATTTCCTTTTTGTTACTTTATTTTTCCTTTTTTTCCCCTACTGGAATGTTTGCTTCCTTGCTGTTGTAAAAGCTCTTTTATAATAAGGATTGTTGAATGTCCCTTTCCCAAGAATACAAAATCACATCATATTTCTGTGAGACTTACCATGGAGGGTCAAGAATGCAGATTCCGATGTCTGACACACAGAGAGACTAATCAGAAAGAACAGAAGAATAAACATCCAGCAAGGCCCACAGGATATTGTTTTCAAATATCAATTGCCTCAGTCAGGCCCTTAACAGGAGTGAGTCAGCTGACAACTTTAGGATATGGGTATTAACTCCGTTTGTCTTTTTTCCTGATCATCACACTTTCAGCGTCTTTCTATAAAGGTCTAGGATGGTAAGAAGACTTAAAACCAAGTCATGTGAAGACTCATTGAAAAAAAAAACCAGAGAATATTTATTTGACAAAGATTTGGAGGAGGCCTGTCTGATCATGGTTCACAAACCACCAAAAGGCCACCATATAGAAATAACTGCATGGATGCAGGAGGGACATTGCAGTGGAATACAGGGACAAGATGACCTCTGGCTCCTCCCACTCATGCACCTTGAGGTCTGAACCGATCCAGAAACCAGGCAAGATGATATGTGTTATGCTCTGTCTTGAAATTCAAAGACCCAATCACCTAGAGCAGCTGGAGATCCTAAAGAAACCACAGCACTAGAAGATAAAAAAAAAAAAAAATCTCTGATCTCTCTGTTGTTTCAGTCTCCAAATGACTGCAGAAATGTCAGGATCTCAGACATATCCAAAAGGACACATCCAAAAGCTTTTCTATTCCTTTTGAAGGTCATCAAATTGCAATGGCTACTTATAGAATTGTTATGAAACTGCTGCCAAATAGAATTTAGCTAATTGATTCAAATAAACACATATGGCTATAATGATAAGAATTCACTTGCATTATATATCTGGACTGTGGATAAGGTACATGCTTTCATCCAGGGATTGCTGAAGACCAAAGAAATGGCAATGTCAACCAAGCCATTAAAAGCGCTCCCTGATTCAGCAAGGTCTAAGCAGGAGAGTTTAAAGTCAAGAAAATGACCTACTAATGGTTTTAATATTAGCCTCTGGATTGCTGGGCTAATGGAAGAAAGTAAGGGCCCAGATAATCTCCAAACATTTGAATCTTTTCTGCAATCCCACTGCCAAGAAGTCATCCGGCCTCTAATTGTTCTGTCATTCACTGTTGGACCCATCTTATTGCTAGAAAGTTTCTTTACTTAAAGCTGAATTCCACCTCACGAGAGCTTCAGTCCTCAGTAGCAGTATGGCCACCCCTCCCCAACCCTCCCCATCATCTAGCATAAATAAGCCCCTTTTTCTATACATAAACCTTTCCTGATTTGAACATAGCAATTTTGTTGCAATATTCAAGTCTCCTCTGCCCCAGAATAAACGTCCCCAGTTCCTTCCACAGTTCTTTATATGACAGGATCCTTTTAGATCACCCTCCTCTGGGCACACAACCAATTTGACAAAATCCTATAAAGGGGCATGAATCCCCAGACTGAGTACACTTCTGGTTGTCTGGAACAAAGTAACATGAAAAGGTAAACTCTCTCAAAATATTTTGCAAATGGAAAAGAAGACTAAATACACCAGGTAGACAAGCTATCTTAAAAGCACTGGACAATTAAGGATATAAATCCTTCAAAAGGGATAGGAGAGGTTATAGTAAAGACCTTCAAGCAACTAGTACCAGCTATTGAGAAATGAAAATTACCAAAAATCAGCAAAGGATAGAAGAGAAACTGAAGAGCCCAAAATCACTTACACTAAATCGAAATTTTAAAATAAAACTGGATAGCAATTCAAGTGAAGCTATCAGACGTTGAATCAGATTGAGGATATTCAACTCACAATAGAGAATGGCAGAGAAAAGAGAATAGGAATGCACAAAATTGAAATCAAAGAGTCAAAGGTAAATTTCTTGAGCTGAAAAATACGTCTCAAATATCAAAAGCACAAAAAGCAACATGCCTTGAGGAAGGCTCCTTACGCAGCAAGTGAAGTTCTTAAACTTCAAAGATTAAAGAAGCATCTTTCAAACCTGTTTTAAAAGAGGAAAAGAAGATCATCACTTGCAAAAGAAAGGATTAGGCTCATATGTTTTGCAGCATATTATTTAGGTATAGACTCAAGTTTGTTCTTTTTCTCTCTGGGGAATACAAAAGCTTTACAAGTGATATTTGAAACTCTGTTCTTGAAAGACATCCCGAGGAGTCCTTCTGTGATTTTTTTTTTTTTTAACCTGCTAGTGAAGGTCTTTTGTCAGCTTCGTGTTTTGTTTTTGCTTTCACTATTTCCTCTCTCCTCTTACTACGCTGTCAGCAACTTGAGCATGGAGACCATGTCTTATCTCTATTTATTTCTCCCAGGATCTGTCACATAGGCTCAACAAATGTTTGTTGAATGAGAGAATGAACAAAACTAAAATAAAAGCAGAAATAAACTGGAAAATTAGAATAAAATTTCACTTAATAGAGACAACGTTAATGTGGGTTAAAAAGTGACAAAGACTGACAAAACCAGCAAAACAAGGGTACAAATTATAACAAAATGAGAAATGATCAAAGACAGATAAACATTACAGAAAAAATACTAGACAGTGCTATACATGTTATGCACAAGGAATTTAGATAAGTAAATATGGGTGGCTTTGGAGGATATATTAGGAATGTATCTTTCTAGAGTCTTCCTGGTAAGTCCTTCAATTTTCCTGAGGGGTAGATTCCTGGATAACAAGGTCAGTCTCACAGAATGATACCTTCCAAGATTTCCACATCAAACCTTTAGTATATAAGTGCATTCTTATCTATCAAGGGATTTTCCTAAACCAGTTCCTTGGGCATAGTGGAAGACATACTTTCCATATAGGGTCTTAACAGGAAAAGACTCTAAGACCCACGTGGGAAAATAAAAATCTGATGTTCAGCAGTGAAACACCCTGGGAACTCAAGAGACCAAGGGGTTGATGTTGGTTTTTCCTGGATGGATGAAGATACTATTTTTTTTTTAATCCAATTCAGGGGCGCCTGGGTGTCTCAGTCAGTTAAGCAACCAACTCTTGGTTTTCGGCTCAGGTCATGATCTCACGGTTTGTGAGTTTGAGCCCCGCGTTGGGCTCTGCACTGGCAACACAGAGCCTGCTTGGGATCCTCTCTCTCTCTCTCTCTCTGCCCCTCCCCATCTTATGCTGTCTCTGCCTCTCTCAAAATAAATAAGTAAATTCTTTTTTAAAAATCCAGTTCAGGAAACACCCGTTTACTGAAAAAACACCCAGTGCAGGTGACCGTATATGAGAAATGAATGAAACGTAGCCTCCACTTCAGGGAAGGGTCAGCCCCTTTCTTCTCTCTGACTGGTGGTGGGAGGTACCTGGCAGAGTGGTCAGCGTATTTGGCTCATTTATTCTATGGTTTCCACAAGGCTGATCAACTCCAGGAAACAGACAATTTAATATCTTCACCCCTAAAAGCAAAGAACCTGAACTAAAAATATGAAATAAAAATCCCAAGTAAATCTATACCAGCAGAAGAAATTTAGAAGGTATTTAAAAAAAAAAATCTGAAAAAAGTACCCTACATAGAATTTGATGTGTTTTCATGTTTATAAAGAATTATTTCAAACTCTCCCCAAAATTAATAGAAAATATTAATCAACAGAGGAAATGATAGCAGTCTATCAAGTTCTTCTAATAATGCAAAGATAGCCCTGAATTTAAAATCTGACAAAGCTTCACTAAAAAGGGACGTAGGTCAATCTTACTCATGAAATACTCAAAAAACTCCTAAATAAGATAATAGGCAGAAAACGTTGATAACGTTAAGCTGGGAGAAGGGCATGTAAAGTTCATTTTACTGTTCTCTCTACTTTGGGATAAAGAATTCTTAATATGCTTGCTTTTTTAATTAAAACAAAATTACCTCCAGCAAAATCCACATTATAAGGATAATATATCATAATCAAGCTGGTTATCCTAAGAAAGAACATCTCAATATAAGGAAAATTATTAATATATGTTATCTCATAAAAAAATAATAAAGTCAATGATCATAAGATGCTGGAAACTAATCTTGTTTGATTTTTACAACCAGGCAATTCAATATTATTTTAGAAAGAAAAATAGAAGCATTCCACTTAAAAGAGAAAATAAAATTATGACGTTCATTACAACATTGGAGTTGCTAGTCAGTGCAATGCAACATGAAAGAGAAGTGACAGATAAATACAGCAAAGGCACTTAAACCATCAGTGCCTATAGTTGGCATGATTGCACATGGGACTCAATTTGAAAATACCGGAGATAAATAACCTGAGCAAACTGTTCAGTTGTGAAGATGTAGGAGAATTTATGAACAATCATAAATGTTGGAATGGACTGTATGTGTAAAAGGAAGCTGGACTTGTTCTGAATGGCTCTAACCAACAATTCATCAAAGTTCAAGAAGACAGATTTCAGCTCAATGTAAAGAACTTTTCTATTTTTTAAAGGAAATTTTAAAAACATACACAAAAGTAGACACAACAGTGTCAAGAATATCCATGAACCCATGGAATCAGCTTTAACTTTTATCTATTTTGCCCATCTTGAAAAGAATTTTTCATAATCAGAGCTATCAAAATGGTACTGGGCTGCCTTAAAGGAGAAAAAGCTTTTCATCACCAAGGTGTGCAAGAACTACAAAAGATATTAGCAGATCAGGGATCCTACAGGGAACAGTCAAAACTGGATAGGAACTAACTCCACATGTGCCTTCCAAGAGCCTGTGATTTAGGAGGTGAGATGAATCCAGGTTGTGAGTTTGTCTGGGCCAGGTTATAAACAATCTAACCCCTGAAACCAATATTACACTATATGTTAACTAACTAGAATTTAAATATAAACTTGAAACATAAAAAAAAGATAATTATATACTCTCAAAAAATTTAAAGCAGGGTTTTTTCTCTTAGTCATCTTAGTACATCCAACTCGCAACATAAATATTTAATAAATTCAATAAATGTTTGTTAAATAAATGACAGATGAATGGAACACAAAATGGGATGGTGGCACTTCCACACGACAGTAATAGACAGAAAAATAAATAAAATATAAACCTTCTTACAACAACTAATCTCCAATATACCAAAGGCCCAAGGATATAAGCCAACTGTTGAGGTGATAAAATTAAAAAGCATAAGAAACCAAAATGCCTGGCAAATACCCAGCCACTGGAATAATGAGAGAAATAAATGACCAAACTAGCATTTACTCTTAAACCTACATAAAGTGCTAAAACTTCTTGATCTTCCTCCTTTGACTCCTGTGACATGGGCTCCATTTCCTTCAGCCTCTCAGAATACATACACCTACTCAGTCTTCTCAGCAAACTCCTCTTCTGTCCATCATCTAATCCTTGGTTTGGGTTTTCAGCTCCCTTGTCATCCAAATAAATGATACCTATTATTTCTCGGCCATTGGTTCCCAAACTTCACCACATAGTAAAATCACACAGGGAGCTTTTAACAACCCCAGGTCACACCCTAGAAAATTAAATCAAAATGTCTGAGGGTGCAAGCCAGACAGTGGTAGGGGTTTTTTTTTTATTTTTATTTTTTAATGTTTATTTATTTTTGAGAGAGACAGAATGCGAGTGGGTTGGGACAGAGAGAGAGGGGGACACAGAATCTGAAACAGGCTCCAGGCTCTGAGCTGTCAGCACAGAGCCCGATGCGGGGCTTGAACTCACAAGCTGTGAGATCATGACCTGAGCTGAAGTCGGACGCTCAACCGACTGAGCCACCCAGGTGCCCCAAGACAGTGGTAGTTTTTAAAGACAACCCCTATCCCAGTGATTCCAGTATACAGTAAAGTTTGAGACTTATTTCTCTAAACACTCCCCATAAGCGATATCATTTACTCCCATGGTTTCGAGCTGCTCTGAGAGCCATCTGCCTCTCTAGGATCTCTACCAAGATGTCCCATAAGCAGTGGAGCCAGTTATACCTAAAACAGAATTCACCATCTTTCTTTGCTCCACTCTTCAAATCCCCTCCTCCAAATGGAATATCTTGTTGAGGAGACTACCATTAAATTTTCTAACTGCCCACACCAAAAATTTGGGAATTATTCTTGACTTACCTTGTTTCATGCCCCACATTGATCCAGTCCCCAAGTTTTATTGACTTTGCTTCCAGTTATCTTTCCTTTCTTTCTTCCTTCCTTTCTTTCTTTCTTTTTTTTTTTTTTTTTTAGAGAGATATTGAGACTGAGCACACAAGCAAGGGAGAGGGATAAAGAGAGAACCTGAAGCAGACTCCATGCTCAGCACGGAGCCCAAAGCGGGGCCCCATCCCACGACCCTGGGATCGTAACCTAGGCTGAAATCAAGAGACAGATGCTTAACTGACTGAGCCACCCAGGTGCCCCTGCTTCTGGTTGTCTTAATCTCTCACTTCCTCTCCTTTCTTGGATTGGGACTTATTATAATAACCTCCTGGCCAGTCCCTACTTCTAGTTTCACCCTCCATCAATCTGCCCTCTATATGGCTACCAAAGTGATACAACATGTCATTCTAATCACATGACTCATTTTCAAACTATATTAATATATTAATTATAATTAATTAATATATTAACTATAATTAATTAATATATTAACTATAATTACTATATTTCAAATATATTAACTATACAAACTGCTATGAACCAGGCACTGGGCTAAGCAATTTGTATGCATTATCTTATTTAACGCTTATTACAGTCTTCATTACAGAAAGGAAACTGAGGCATGAAGCAATTAATCTGGCCACGAGCACATGGTAAGGAAGTGACGTAACTGGAATTCCAAATCAGATTATCTTGCTTGTTTCTGGAACTGGACTCAATGATTCCAGCCTCCTTCGTCCCTCCTGGCCTCAGGATGCATCAAGTCTTCTGTGATCTGGCCCCTGCCCACCTGTCTGTCTCATCTTCCTCACACCATAACCTCCAGCAGAACTGAATTACCCCTTGTTCTACAGACAGACTCTAATTTCTCACACCCTCATGATGCCCGCAGATGCTGTCTCTTCTGCTTTGTCCACACCCCCTGCCCATCACTCACCAAAGTCCTACTCACACATCAATGAATGGCCGTGGTGGTACCCTGGACTAGCACAGAGCGCTTCCCTCTCAGCTTGTTTTCTCATCTGTAAAACCAATTACAACGATCCTTGCCCAGCTGTGTTCCAGGGTTGGTTTAAGGCTTACATCCTATTACTTATGACAATTCTTTGAGAACTATAAAGTCCTATGCAAATGTTACCAAATGTTACCTCTTTTTCTGAGGTAGTGTGAGCTCAGCTCTATCACCAAATTTGTCGGAGGCAAAAGTTGGAAGTATAAGAAGTTTATCTCTGCCATAAGAAGGAGTGAAGGACTGACACATGTTACAACATGGATGAACCCTGAAAACCCTGAAAAGTGAAATAAGCCAGACACAAAAGGCCACATATTGTATGATTTCATTTACATGAAATGTCCAGAATAGGTAAATCCATACATGAAGAAAACTTATTAGTGATTGCCAGAGGCTGTGGGGAAGGGAAAAGGAGAATGGACTACTAATGGGTAAAGGGTATTTTGGGGGACGATGAGAATGTTCTAGAATTAGACCTTGGAATGGTCTAATGGCCTCTGCCATCTCACCTTGCACCAGGTGTAAAGGAGACATAGGAGGTGGCCCATGAGAAAGTACCCTAGGTCATCCTCACCCCAGAGTAGCAGTCCCCAAATGACAGTTGACCTCAAACTGCCCTCATGGCCCTTGCTATGTCAGCAAATATCCAGATTACCACACCTGCCACATACACCATCTGTGTAAAAAGGATTCTGGGGTATGGTACCCCCTCTGTAGCTTCATCCTAAGTGATAATATTCATTAAATCATAGGTCTGATTGTGCCAGATATGGCTTTTTTCATGGCACACATTAAAATAAATACACCACTACTTAAACAAAAATGTTCATTCACATATCACCAAAACCCATCCTGGGTGCCATGTGGCACAAAGACAAGTCTTTGGGAAACACAGGGTCAGGGCACTGTCATGCTACTCTGATTTCACATGTGCCGAACAGGATTAGACATCTCTTAGGGAGGACACAGCTTCTTCTCTGGCTCAATACAGATGGCCTCTGCATGGCCCTCTGGGAGCTGCAGAGTGGCAAGAGGAACAGCCTGCACCAATAGGGACCAGGCTGTGCCTTCCTCTTGCCAGTGATATGAGGGCACGGACACCCAGGCCACTCCACACAGAAGACTGCAAACTGGTCACACAAGTTATCTACTTTATCAGATGGACAGTGAGCCCTGGAAAGGATGTGGGAAAGGTCAGACACTCACAATAACACTATCTTCAAGGCCTCACCCCATCACAGCTATGTTTAGAGGAGCCCTGTAAGCAGCCTCAGAGGCAGATGGCAAATGTCACTGTTGAGTCAGTTGCGGCTTCTGAGCCCCTTGTTTCCACCTTGGATAGGGGCACAGAAGCCCTGCAATCAGATTCCTGCTCTGCTACCAGCAGGACACATGACCCAAGTCATGTCCCTTCCCTCTCTGAGTCCCAATTTCCTACCTGTAAAGTTATGGGGTTAAGCATGGATGCATCTTGAAAACACTGTGCTAAAGTGAAAGTGGCCAGTCACCAAAGACTACACATTATATGATTCTGGTCATCAGGAAGTCAAGAATAGGCAAATCTACAGTGGGAGACAGTCATTAATGTTTGCTTAGGCTGGAAGGATTGGAGGATAGAGTTGCATAACAAAATAGACAACACTGACTACCCTCATGAAGTTTTTACTTCCAGGTGAGGCTTTCCACAGGCAAGAAATGATATAAACATAACAAAGGAAATTGACAAAGAATGTTATAAAGGGTAAGTGCCAGGGAGAAAAAAAAGAATCAGATGACCAGTGCATGGGGTTGCAAGACTGGAGTCAGGCTGACGTTCATTCACTTGGAGATTCCATCATGGGCTCTCCCACTCCTATTTCCAGAGGGCCAAAGAGTTCCCCTCTTTCTCTCCAATTCTCTAAGTCAAACCACTAGTCAAGCACCCTGCTATGACACACCTGGACAAACATCACCATGGCTCCTGCTTCCCTTTCTACCTCTGAGACCACGCTCACATTCACACATTCATTCAAGGAATGCTTACTAATCAACAACATCATACCAGGTACAAGGGCTGAGGGGGACATGGAGACCAACAAGCACGATGCTCACCGGCATGGAGTCTGCAATTCACCAAGGGAATCAGCGATATGAACCCCTACTTGTAATTCAGAGCAGAATGGTAGAAGCCATCTGCTGGAGACAAGGGTTTTGCACCATCCTCTACAGTTTCCAAAGCACTTCATGGGCATGGGTGATCTCATTTGGTGGTCACATCTTGATCCTCCTTCTTGCATGCTTTGACAATGCTGCTGGGCTCAAGGCTCACGGCTCTTCCCCACTGACCTCTCACGTCAAGAGCACAGGCCCTGACGTGTCCTGGAATCCAATTCCAACTCTTACCACCATGTGCTAACCACACATCTGTGGACAAGTACTATAGCCTCCCTGAGCCTGTACTGTCATCTGTGAAGTGGGCTGACTTCCCCTACCTTCCAGTATATTAGGTAATATACATGAAGTACTACCAGAACCCATGGCACACAGAAAGTCCTCAATAATAACAGCTACACTGATGTTGTTAATTTCAGGTTATCCTCTCTTTTTTTTTTTAAGTTTATTTATTTTGAGAAGGGAGAGGGCATAGAGAGAATCCCAAGCAAGCTCCGCAGTCTCAGATGTGGGGCTAGAACTCACAAACCGTGAGATCATGACCTGAGCCAAAATCAAGAGTTGGATGCATAACCGACTGAGCCACCTGGACGACCCACAAGTTATTCTCTTGTCTATAATGTTACTTAACTGTTTCATCTGTGTCTTTTATATCTTCCTAACATAAATCCTAGACTGCATTTCTCCCCAGTTGCCCGTACCCCTAACTACTGGGTAATGAATTATTAAATAAATGAATCAATCAAGTGGAACTTGGAATATCAGAGAGAGAAAAGGCACAAATAACTCTCCAGCTTCTGGTTTGGAGATGGTAGTCCTCTTCACCAAAGGGGGAAGCATGGGGAAAAGGGCAGGTTTGGGAGGAAAGATGGGTTTGGTTGGCAGATGCTGCATGTGAGGTATTGAGAAACATTCACAGATATGTCTAGTAGATGGTTGCAGCTGAAAATAAAAATTGGACAGTCCTCAGGTTGAGACCATGAGAATAAATAAATATCCTGAAAGGAGCTGCCTATCAAAATCACTGAGGTCCTTTAAATAACACCAATGCCCAAGCTCCACCTGCCCAAAGATACCGATTTAACTGCCCCAAGATGAGGCCTGGACAGGGTTTATTAAGAAAGCCCTTGGAATTGTAATGTGCAGCTACAGTTGAGCACCACTAGGAAAGAATGAGCAGAAGGAAGGAAAGAATGAGCCCTGGGTGGGACTATCATTTCAGGGATTGGAGACACAAAGGAATCATGGGGAAAACTGAGAAGAAACAGTCAAAGAGGCCTGAGAGCAGCCTGAGGAGCCTGGAGAGGAGAAACGTTCAAAAGGGGGAATGAGAATAGTTTGGCAGCTCTTCAGTAAGTTAAACACAGAGCTGCCACTGACAAGCAATTCCACTCTTAGGTATATACACAAAATAGTTGAAAGCAGATGCTCAAACAGTAACTTCTACAGAGACGTTCACAGAAACACTATGTACAACAACCAAAAGATGTGAACAACCCAAAGGTTCATCAATGGATGAGTGGGTAAAAAAAACTGTGGTATATCCATACAACACAGTATTATTCGGTCATAAAAAAGAATGAAATACTGACACATTACAATACCGATGAACCTCAAAAATTTATGCTAAGTGAAAGAAGCCAGACACAGCAGGCAACATGATGTGCAATTCCATTTACATGAAATATCTAGATAAGTCCATGGAGACAGAAAGAGATTAGTGGTTGCCAGGGACTCAGGGAGGGTATTGGAATAGTGTTTCAGCTTAATCGGTATAGGGCTTCCTCTTGGGGTGATGAAAAAGTTCAAGAACTAAATAGTGGTGGGGGTTGCACAACACTGTGAATGTACTTGATGCCACTGAATTGTGCGTTTCTAAGTGGTTTTTAAAAGGTACATTTTATGTGTATATGTTTTACCAAAACAATATGAGACCAACCCATGACAAAACAGCCAAAAGATCCACCCTGAAAGTGACCACAGATTTGTCGACTGGCACTTTCATGATATACATACCCCCTGCTCCTGCACAGCCACAGAAGGATCCAGGGCTGGCCTTGAAGCCACTAAGGGCCTTTCAGTTCAGATGCCATCAGTTCCCAGGGTCTTTAGCCCCCTGACATTCAGTGTGAAGTGTTTTCTTCCCCATAGACTTTTGGTTTTTGCAAATGTCCTCATCTGTTAAGAAAAATTCTCTCGCCAACCATCTGGACATAATTCAACAAAACTGCAGAACATAAACTCAAAGCCGAGACTTAGTTTTTACTATCAACTGATGCATCAAATGTCATTAACACGCCAACTAATTTTCAGTAGCTTCCGGGCATGTCTGAGACCACAGGCACCACCAACAAAACCCACAGCAAGAGCAGTGCTTGGGAAATTCAGTCCAAGGACTCCCGCAGCTGCTCAAAGGAAGCAGCTGGATTGGACTCCATGGTCCGTGCTGAGGAAGGAAGGCGGGACCCCCAATCCATCACGCTGGAAAACAGCGGCCACCGCCACTGCAGCACAGAAACGGAACGGCTTCCGGGCACAACACACTTCACAGGGCTCCGGCCTCAGTGACCTGGGACGTCAGGCTCTTTCCTGGCCACAGAGGTCTTGAGTCTTCCCTGAAAGTCCTCGTCCTCCCACAGACTCGGCACTGGCCATGGACAGCTGGCCCCGGTCTCTGCATTTTTCAAGTCTTGTCCCCGGATCTTCAGACTCCAGTCTGAAGGGTCTGCAACCGTCTCAGGTCAGGAGATTTGGTCCCAAATCAGTGCCCTTCATTCAAATCAAGCACCTCTGTCAGCTGGGCCTTGTGCTGGCCGCGGTAGAGGAGACTGAGGTTAATCAGACACGGTCCCCGCCCTGGGACAGTTCACACGGTGTGAGAGAGACGGCAAGGTGCGTGGATAAATGACTGCCGGCCAGTCCAAGGCAGAGTGTGGGGCCCACAGGAAAGGGACATCTGAAATGCTCCAGAGAGTCTACGAAACGGCTCCTGCCAGCCAGTCGGGCCCTCATGTGAGGGTTCAAACCGACGGACCTCCTGGCTGGCTTAATTAAGCCCCAGTTAGGCATTGTGCCCGGAAACCTCTCCTCCCTCCTGTAGAATAGCCCAGCTCACAGCAGGACATGCAGGGAACCAGGTCAGCTGTTGGGGGATGGCAGCTGCGGGCAGTGGTGTCGACAACGGTCAACGACTGCCACCTCGGCTCAGACGTAGGTCACTGAAAACCGCAGGGCCCAGAAACCAGACATTCTGCCCTCAGGAAGCACTCCGCCTCCTGTCCCTGACCTCACAGAGAAGGGCCGGCTGGGGTCACCCCGCTCTGAAAGACCACCCTGGCCAGAGCTTTGCCTGAGGAGAGGAGGAGAAGCAGAGGCCGCAGACACTCGGTGGGGCACCATCTCTGAGGTCGGGGAACAAACAACAGACCCAGAGAATGGTAAGTTACAGCTCATCCTCTTTCTGGAACCCTCGGAATATGCTAAGAAACCATCAAACATTCCAGGAAAGGCAGTTGGTTTAATGTAAGGCGTAAACCATAGGCGATAAAGCCATCTCTGCGCTCTGGGCACAAGTGTAAAGGGCCGCTGGGCACAGACAGGCAGGAGACTCAAAACAACAGGTCTGATCGGCCGGATACCGGGTTTAGGGAGTAAACTGAATTCATTTCTTTTTAAGTCCCCATTATTTCTGTCTGTGCACAACGACACCTGTGTTAGGATCAGAGAGACAGGCTCTGAGAAGAGAATCCAAGCTCTGAGGGATGGAGCACGGGATCCCAGGGGGATGGCACGGTGGTGAGCCCCCGGCCACCAGCAGCCCTGCCCCTTGTCCCCCCACCACCCTCACTCCCCCCTGCACATCTGGAAAGGCTCAAAGGTCTGACCTCGGACTCCGTGTCTGCAGCTGGCAGAGGGCTCAGAGGTCTTGTCGGCTCTCCTGGGACAGACACGAAGCAACTCACCTTGGGGCGTCCGTGGCAGGGACATCAGGAGCACCATGAACGCCCCACTGCCCCATCCCCCATCTTCCCAAGCCTGGAACCCGGGCATTGGAGAGTCTCTGTACCCTCCCTCCGAACCCAACCTCTCTCAGCCCCTGCTACTGTGACCCCCAAACATCTCCCGTGTTTCCTCTTCCGTCTCCGCTGCCATCACACATGCTCAGGCTCTTATGTGGTCTCTTACATGGTCATGCAGCACCTGCTCTCCCTGCTTCATTCAGCCTTCTCTCCTGCCAATCCATTTCCACACCACATGGCCATTTTTCTAAGATGCAGATCTGACCTGGTCACTGCCCTGCATCAAACCCTATGATGTCACCCCACAACTTCTAGGATAATTGGTTAGGGTCTGCAGTGTGAACTCTGGAGCAGTCCTCCTGGACTCATATCACTGCTCTGTCACTTACTAGATCTGTGACTATCAGGTTCCTTAACCACTTGGTGCCTCCGTTTCCCCACTGGTAAAATGTGGACAATAATAGTACCTGCCTCACAAGGTTGTTGTTAGGACTGAGTTAATGCATGTAAACTGCTTAGAACAGTGCCTGTAAATGGTAGCTACTATTTTCACAGATTTGTGCTTTTTACAGACCTTGGAGGCCCTCCCTGTTCAGGCCCAATGCAGCTGTGCAACCTCTTTGCTCTGCTATACCTCCCTCCCTCGGCCTCCCAGGGACTTCCAAAGACACTGACCCCCTTCCCTTTTGCTTTCGCCACTGAGCCTTTGCACACGCCACTGTCATTGCTGGGTTACGCTATTCCTCTCCTGGCTTGTCCGACTGTCCATAGTTTCCCTCTCTCAAAACTATATTTGATTATTTATTCATGGATATCTCCTGCTGTAATACAAGATCCATGTGAGCAGGGCCATGGGTGTCTGAGTCACCATGATTCTTCATTGTTTAAAATAGTGCTAGCTAATAGTGCTAGCTAGTCAAAGCCCAGGCCCTAGGAAGACAGCCCTGCTGAAATGAATCAGAAGGAACAGGGTCTTCTCTATACATCAAATACTAGACGTCACAGCACATCTGTAAGTTCATGACATTCCAATTTGCTACAACTATTCCCACGAGAGCCACCACTGGAAGAAGGCAGATCCTTGACTTAGATTCAGGTGTTCTAACAAAGTAAGTCGGTGACTGAGAGGGAAAACAGCTTGGAGGAGAAAAAAGCAGCATGGAAGATCCACATTTCAGGTGCTTGATATTCAGATTTTATGTGACCCGACATTACCAGGTCATTGCTGAGTAAAATGAATACAGATCCATTTTGTTTAAAAGACAATGTTAGAAAAGAAAAACAAAGAAGGGAGGAGTTCTGGAAGTTTCCTATAAAGCCCTTCTGTTAAGCAATTTCCATTTTCTTGCAGATTCCTCGTTATAAAATTAGAACTGTGTTCCCCTGGACAATAATCTATGCCCTGGAAGCTTATTTCAAAACCCAATGACCACCATAAGAAAAGCAATTCCTTCCTAATTGAACATTAAGATGATTGGTCAATGTATCAACATACCACTGCAAAATAGTTACAAAATAAAAACAAAGCCTCCCCACCTCCCCTTCAATCTGCTTCCTACTCTGATGGCAGATTAATTTTACTAAAAGCACAGCCCTGCTCAAGCCTTGCCCTCATTCAAAACCCTTCAGTGGCTCCCCATTGCCTTCAGGATAAAGAACAAACTCCTAGCGGGTGTTTGAAGATCCTTCTCCTTTTGGCCCTGACCTACTTGTGTAGCCTCATTTCCTTCTAATCACCTTCAAATAACCCCTGGCCCAAACAAAATGCACTGAGAGTCCCTGCCATGCCTTTATCTTTTCCCCACTTCTGCCTAGAATGTTCTTTACTCCCTTCTACCCCCCACGTCAAAACCCCGCCTCCTTGTAAGGCTCACTCAAATGCTACCTCCTCCATGAAGTCTTCTGTGATGTCCCCCTCCATAATACATGCTGCCCACCATCTTCAAGCTTCCATAACCTTTTACTAGAGATGAATCTCATGTATTTATCACTGGCTGGCTTGTATTGTTATTTCTGCACATATTCTCTACTTCCTGATAAACTATAAACCCAAATACATTTTCCCCTCACATTTAACATATGTCATGCAAATAGAAGGTACTAAAATTTTGAATGAATCAAGTAACAAGCGGCAGAAAACAGTACAATATGGCTGGCAGCAACTGAATTTATCACTGCACTTAGAGAGGTAGCAAGTCTGGAAACGTGAGAACTCTATCCCAGTGGTTGGAACATTTTGTCTACAAACCTGTTTCTATCAAAATCCCCTATTTAGTCTCATTATTTATCCATTGACCTTTCACTCCTGCTGGATGTGTGTGTGTGTGTGTGTGTGTGTGTGTGTGTGTGTGTGTTGTGCAGAGGGGAGGAAGCAGAGTAGAGGAGGGGTATTATCATCAAAAACAGGCAGCAGCAACAGAGAAGCTCCTTCAGTGAAGACAGCTCAAAATCCACAGAAGCATCAAGTGTGTCCTCTACTGGCTGTCAAACACAAGGAGGGGGAGATTGAAGTCCTGCCGGGCAGTGGTTCCCACTCTACTGAGGACCGCGCAGAGCTTGTGAAAACCCAGGTGGGCCCCACGCCCAGAGTTTCTGTGCCTGTAGGTTGGGGTGGGGCTCAGATTTTGCATTTCTGACAAGCTCCAGGATATGCTGATAGGGACCATGCTTTAAGGATCCTCCATGTAGATGAACCAATGAATCAAGGGGTTCAAGGTGCAAGGATCAGCCCCTTGTATATGATACAAGTGTTTTTAAGGCTAGAAAATTCATCTTTGATCAGATTAAGGCACACGGAGAAACAACATCATATCATGGTTTTTCCTTCTCACTTGTAATTCAGAACCTAAATTCTAAATCCTACAGGGTAGACCAGAAAGTTACAGAGAAAGTAGTTAAGAGACCTAGGTTCGAGTCCTGATTGTGTCACCAGTTAGCTGGGTAACCAAAGGCTCCTCACTACTCTTTCTGGACATCACTGCACAATTAGAACCACAGAGATACTCAACCTGAAAAATCTCCAGGGTCAGGTCTTACATCCCATGATCTCACAATTTTAAAAACCTGTTGGCAACTTAGTTCCAAAACTAAATATTATCCTATCTCTATATAAAATGCTTAAAGATACTGCAAATTGAAAACTGAAAACACAAGAAATAATTAACAGTTAAATTGGAGAAGAGCCCATAATAACTGCAATTATGAAGACTGAAAGAAACTTCACTTATATTTCACAAATAATAAGTGCTCAAGAATATACCATGGAAGTAGATTTTAAAATACACAGCAAATATACTACCGTTAGGAAATTACTCAGCCATAAAAAAGAATGAAATCTTGCCATTTGCAATGATACGGATGAAGCTAGAGAGTATAATGTAGTGAAATAAGTCAGAGAAAGACACATGCCATATGATTTCACTCGTATGTGTAATTTCAGAAACAAAACAAATGAGCAAAAGGAAAAAAAGAAATCAAGAAACAGACTCTTACATTATAAAGAACAAAATGATAGTTACCAGAGGGTGGGGTGGATGGGTTTAATAGGTGATGGGGATTAAGGAGTACACTTGTGGTGATGAGCACCGGGTGATGTATGGAAGTGTTGAATCACTATATTGGACACCTGAAACTAATATAATGTTGTAAACTAACCGGAATTAAAAACTTAACTTAAAAAAATGCTACAATTAAAAAAAAAAAACAGCTCCCTTTCTGCAAGCCTTCTAGAGAAAGCAGGACATGTTACAGAATGAGAGAATAACTCACCAGTGGAGCAGAGCTGACGGGATTCATCCAAGGAGAGAAATCAGCCCCTCTTCCCCACGTTGGCACCTCCCCTCCATCCCAGGGGCACACTGCTCCTGGGCCGCCCAGCACACAGCTCTTTTTAAAGAGAAAAGGCCACCTTCCCAAGATCGTGGCCACAAGAATGTGAGGATCAAATGACCTTCCCCTAGCTCATCGATGAGTCCAAGGAAAGCTGATCGCCAGGCCATGTGGGCCCAGTCGCAGGGTCCCCCCGGGGCCTGGCGCCCACTTTCCTGCTGCTCCGGGGCAGTTGCAACCATGCCCTCCGCGGGAGTCTGGCCTCTCCCCTTTCAGCACCACAGGCCCAGAAGTCATCCAGATGCCATCTCATCCTCCCCACCTCAGCCACTTGAACCAGCCGAGAGAGGAGACCCCACAGGCCCTCGATGGCAGCCCGCCTGCCACTGGGCCCGGGGCGACCGAGAACACGAGGCCCCAGGTCTCACGGGGCACCCATTCTGTGGCTGCGGGGCTGACTGGGCGACTGCTCACCCGCCCCCTTGTGCCCAGCTGACCCGGGTTAAAGTGAACCGCACGGCATTAAGTCGCTAAGCCTCCCGGGGAGGTAGGTCACCCTCAAACACATTATCCCCCCTCAACAGATGGGGAAATGACGCCACAGGAAGATTAAATAACCCACCGGCCTCACACAACCTGCTGCAGGTGGAGCACGAGGTGATCCCAGCCCTCAAGCCGGCTCAGGGGTCCAGAATGCTCCAGATAAAGCCCTCCCGGCGACGGGGACTTGCACCGCAGAGCCAAGAAAGAAAGAAGCAGAGGGCCCCTGCTGAAAGCCAGGGTGTCCCCAGGACACTGTGTGTCCCCAGAACACTGTGTAAGAGGATGCTTTTCAACCACAAGCATGAGAGGGGCCGGAGTGTGAGTGCGGGTGCAGAGGACGGGCTCGTAGACAGCAAGGGCCCTTGGTGATTGGCCCCAGAAGGGCTCAGGCCGAGCCGGGTTCTGTCCGTGCCCCCTCTGCACCCCGCAGGGCTCTGCACGAACTGGTGGCCCTGGCCTGAAACCATGCCTGTTTCACTCCTTCCTTCGATGAGTACTTACATATCTAACGAGGGCAAGTCACTGAGAGACACACAGGATGAACTGGACCATCCTCCAGTCAAGAGATGTCATCAAGTGTACGTAAATCACATAAATACAAGTGGGGATTAGTACAGGCACAGCAGGGGGGCTGGTACTGTTTGATGATGGGAGCTCACGTCCAGCTGTGTATCCCGTTGGGGGATACGGGAGCAGGTGACCAGGCTATGTAGGGTGGGACAGTGACACCTGCAGGGATGAGGAGAAGGGTATAGAAAGTGCAGGGAGATGACTCTGGCCTGCCCTGAAGACCTGGCTGAGGGGTGTGAGGGACCAAGGGCATGTCAAGTAGGGTTCAGAACTCAGGGTAGGAATGGCAGGTGGAAACCCTATCACCAAAGGCTTTAAGTGTGGGACTAAGGAGATTAAACTTCCCTCCTGACCACAGTGCTCAGTACGGCGCCTTGCTCACAGTAGGCACTCATTACCGTTAAGGAGCAAATGCAGGAAGGCAATTTCATTTATGACAAATATATGACAACTGTAAAAGAATATGCCACAAAAATTGCCTCAATTCTTTTGATCAGGTAATATCTGGTCAAAACAACTCTCAGTTTAGTTTAACTATAAAATATTTGCTACATTCTGCCCCAAATGGAGACCATAAGACTTGCCATCAGCTTCTCACCCAAGAACACTGTGAAAATTAATGATGAGGTAATGTCTGAAATGCTCAGAGCTCTTTGGAGATGTGTGGCAAAAGACATCACTATTATTAATATTTAAAGAGATTCTACCCAGCTCTGATCTCTTTTTCTGCAGACTAATGTTACGTCCACAGGATAAGGTGATGCCAGATTGGCCTCTAAATAAACCTTCCAACCGACAGTGCCCAATGCAGGTGTATTATCCTGAGTCCCTTACATGGGGCTGATGGGGCCCATCACAACAATGTGGGGCTGGTCTATGACCTGTTACTGAGGGTTGCCAGAGGATGAAGGGGCCAAATAGACCACACAGAAGAGCAAGATAGAGTTCAGAAGGTGGTCTTCCTTGGGATCCCAATTTTTAGGCACTCAAGAGAGTCCAGTGAAGACTTCAAGGGGAATCATTTTTGAAAAACCCACATCCTAAGCCAGTTAACATTTTTAAGTCTAATGCGGTGCCCAAGAAAGGAAGATATAAGAATAGCTCCCTGGGCTCAATTACAAATGGAGTGGAAAGAATAATTTCAAAAGTTCAAGGGGAAAAAAAATCAATCTATTTCCTTCCCCCAAAGCTTTCTCTTCTATAAATACACTCATACAAATAGACCGAAGACCACTCTTCCTTATGAAAACACTACCTGTCTGGAATTTGCAAGATAAACGATGTGCCCATCTTGCTTTCAATGCACTGAAGCTCAAACAATGCTCTCCAGTAGCTTCTCTCTTCTTCTTAAGACTCACACTTAAGACTCTTCTTAACACTCACACCCCTTCCCCCATTATAAAAGTAATACATGTGCCTGGTTTTTGAAATTAGTCTTCCTTGGAAAGAAGAAAGCAAAAATTATCTGCTACAGTCTACAAATTGCTAATTACCCTTCTAGCCTCTTTGTGTGAAAATACACATTTTCAACATAACTGTGAATATTCTGTATATTCAGGGTTTTAGCCTGATTTTTTTTCCTAGAACAATACCCCTTAAACATTTACCTATGTCTTTATTATTGTACAGCATTATTTTCTATGTCCTATTGATCAGAGTGCCATTTTTAAAGCTAACCCCCTATTGCTGGACATTTGCTCTATTTTAGCAATGTCTGTGTTACAAGCAATGTTGAGATAAACATCTTTGCATAATACATCGTTAGTTATTCTCTTAGGATAAATTCCTCAGAGAGGTGCTTCTGTGTGAAAAACTGCACAAGTTTGTACAGCTTTAGATCTGGCCAAATTGCACTCCAGAAGGGCTATTGCAGGCTTACTCCTCCATCAGTGGAAGAGCCACCTCCCCTAAATGCTCACTGACACCTACCTTAGTAAGTTTACAAAGGAGTTGTTGCCTTATTTGCAGTCCTTTGATTACTCTGGAGGCAGATTTTTCCCCAAATGCTTCATGCCTATAGTGTTTTTTTCCCCACAGTATTTTTTTTTTAATGTTTGTTTATTTTTGAGAGAGAGAGAGAGCACAAGCAGGAGAGGGGCAGAAAGAGAGGGAGACACAGAATCTGAAGCAGGCTCCAGGCTCTGAGCTCTCAGCACAGAGCCCAATGTGGGGCCCAAACCCACAAACTGCGAGATCTGAGCCAAAATCAGACGCTTAACTAACTGAGCCACCCAGGCGCAACCCCCCCTTTTTTTTTCAACTGTATGCTTGCACTCATCAGAAAACCAACATTCTATTCCCTCTCCAAAGGGTATTTCCCCCACCCCACCTCAGTGGTCTTCCTGCTTAGCACCCGCCACCCACGTCTTCACCTTGGTGCCCCCCACTCCTTTCTCAGCAAACATTTCACAGTTCCATCAAGTAAGTCAGACACAGAACCCAAAAATCAGTTATTCAGTCATCAATTTATTCACCTGATAATCACCATCAAGAGACTGTGGGTCAGGAATGCTCCAGGAACCATACTAAAAGAAGCCAGGGGAGGGAGGGTCAATGAGGTCTGAACAGAAGTACACTTAAGAGAACTCAGAGTTTTCCTGGTAGATGAAGGGAAAGAGCAGGCTAGGCAAAGGGAACAGCATGAGCAAAATTCCTGAGGCATTTTGAAGCTTCACATATGAAAGGAATATTTGTATTCTTTTCTTTTTGAACTCCAGTATAGTTAATATACTAGTATTACAGATTAATTTCAGGTGCACAATATAATGGTTCAACACCTCCATACATACCCAGTGCCTATCACAAGTGCACTCCTTAATCCCTGTCACCTATTTAACCCATCCCCCCATCCAACTCTCCTCTGGTAACCACCAGTTTGCTCTCTATAAGAGTCTGTTTCTTGTTTTGCCTCTCTTCTTTTTCCTTTGCACATTTGTTTTGTTTCTTAAATTCCACAAGTGAATGAAATTACATTGTATTTGTCTTTCTCTGATTGACTTATTTTGCTTAGCATTATACTCTCTAGCTCTTTCCATGTTGTTGCAAATAGCAAGATTTCGTTCTTTTTTCATGGCTAAATAATATTCCCTTGTGTGTGTGTGGGGGGGTGTGTACACACACACACACACACACACACACACACACACACACACCCTCATATTTACCCATTCATATATCGATGGACATTTGGGCTGCTTTCATAATTTGCCTACTGTAAATAATGCTGCTATAAACATAGGGATGCATGTATCCCTTTGAATTAGTGTTTTTGTATTTTTGGGGTAAATACTAATGCAATTGCTGATCACAGAATAGTTCTATTTTCAATTTTTTGAGGAACCTCCATATTGTTTTCCCACAGTGGCTGCACCAGTTTGCATTCCCACCAGCAGTGCCAGAGGGTTCCTTCTTCTCCACATCCTAACCAACACTTGTTGTTTCTCGTATTTTTGATCCTAGCCATTATAACGGGTGTGAGATGGTATCTCATTGTAGTTTTGCTTTTTGTTTCCCTGATGATGAGTGATATTGAGCATCTTTTCATATGTCTATTGGCCACCTGGATGTTATTTTCATTCTCAGGACATGAGAATGAGGGGCTGGCGTTGAGAATGAAAAGTTGGCTCTTGCTAAATTCACCTGCCAACCTGTTCTTCTCCTTGCACCTTGCCTCTGCTTCCAGTCTCTGGCCCATCTCCAATGCAGACTCCTACAAAAGCCTTGAGAACCAACCTCACCTCATCCTTCTCTCCAGATCTCTCTGCCGGGAGCAGAAATCCTGGCACTCACACCAATGTACTCAGCAATTCCCCAGTGAATAGATGGCTCTGTTTGCTGATTCCTGGGTCTTATCAGTCCAGCTAGGAAAGAAACTTCTGGATAGTGATATAGTCTGTCATACCCATAGCCTCTCAACACTGGGCTTAACTTTTAATAGGCAATCAATAAACGCTTATAGAATCTAACCAAATTAAATTGGGCAGAATAAATACAAGAGAAGGGATGGGAGTGCACAGGTTGTATGCTTCTAACTATCATCCAGACAGCTGGGAAAATTGAAACTGTCTTTGAAAATTAGTTTCTGAACACAATCATGACAAAAAAATAGATTAATTCTCTTTAGGCATGTAATTCAGCATCTACCTCCTAGACATTTCTCAGTTAGACACACAACTGATACTTGTTAAACTATGCTGCATATCCCAAGAGCTTCTGTACATAAAGGTCAATATATTCTGGAGATTTGGATTTTTTTTTTTAGCAGGAAAGCAGCAGGAAGAGAGGAAATAAGGTCCCTAATACATGCCATCTCTGCTGGGATTTTCCATATCGATAATTCCAACTCAAAGCAAAAATCCTAATGCCACTTGGGAGGAACCTGTCTCCATCACTAATGCTCTCATGCCCACAGCAAACATTTCTAGATAATTCTTCCCTGAGGGTGCAGAGCCCATACATTCCTCTGGTCTCTCCCTGTTCTGGTTCTGATTACCTTAGCTCTGGATTCATCCCCTACCAGGGCTTTCACCACACACTCTGCTTGTTTGTCCCCACACTAGGCTGTGGCCTCAATCCCTATGTGCCCTGGGGTTTAGAACATTCACCCTCCACAGAGTGGATGCTCAATCTGTGTTGTGGAATTAAATGTAGTGCCAAGGCTATTAAGGACCTTAGAAATAAACCAGTCCACAGATAAAAAACTGAGGCCCAGATTGGGGAAGCAACCTCTTCAAATATACAGAGTTGATGATAATTATTAGGTGAAAGAAAGGAAGAAATCAAATACGTTAGCAATGCTGGAGGAATTAGGAGGCTGAAAGGCTTGATGGAATTTGGAAAGGATGGGGAGAAACAAAGTTTGGTTTTAGACAGCCTCTAACCCTAGAAGTTATCTCAATTCCTCTTGATAGCCCTTCAGATAATATAAAAAGGAAATTAACAATTACTGACTATTTACCACGTATAGGTAGAAAACAGTGGCTGTGTCTTCCTTGGGCCCTCTGTAAGTTTAACACTCGCAGATGGTCCATTAAAGAAGCAAGTAAATAATGTGCCTCAGGTCATGTAGCTAGCAAACCCAGGTATGACGGAGTCAAAAGCCCAGGCACTTTGCCCACGCCCCACTGCCTCTCTGACCCTAGCCCTGAGGCTATGGGTTACCAAGGAAGAGCCAGGAAGACCCAGTGAGCAAGTTTACCGGTGGCCTTGACCACGTTCCAGGATAACAGACAGCAAGCACCTTCAGAGCCTGAATGTTAGGTCTAGAGCCTCATTCCCTCCTGAAAGTGAAGAGGGCAGGCACCACCCATCGCTAGTGCTTGGCTGACAGGCCAGACCCACTGCAGAAGCAGGTATAAGACAGAAACACACAGGCCTTGCCATAGCCAGGATACCACTGGTGACTGTGAAGGGCACTGAGGGCAGCTGGAGCCAGATGCAAGGCAGGCAATCATCATAATCACGTCTTTCATTTCATCAGTCAGCACCATATGCCAAGCCTGGCCCTCCCAGGACCAGGCCTTCTCCTGGGCTCTGGACTGAACCAGGCTCAGCCCCTGACTGGGGGAAGCTCACAGTCAAGTGGGGCAGGTTATGTGGAAATACCCCATAGTCACACCATCTGGGGAGGTGCTCCTCCAGCCTGGAAAAGACTTCCTAGACAAGGCAGGGCATTCTGATATGGGGCTATTTCTAGGTGGCTACATCAAACAAGCCTTGTCAAGTTGGGAAATCACTGTTCTTTAAACCCAGCAAGCAAAATAAGAGGCAGAGTTCTCTGAACTGTTCCCCTACACCTGCCCTTAGGGCTCCAAGCAGTGCAGTTGGAGTATCTTACTAGCTGATCCTTCTGATCCTTTGCAAACCTGAGGTTCTTAACCGGTCAAATCTAGTCAGATGACCAGGAAGGGGGCAATCTGGGGTCCCAGTTGGGATACAACTAAGGATACTTTCAGTCTACTGCTCTAGGCCAGTCCCTCCTGGAAGCCTTCCTGGATCTCACCCAAGGCATGGCCAGCCCTCTGCAGGGCTCCCATGGGTCTCTGTAACATGCAGCACCCCGCCCTACACTGACTTGCTGTCAGCTGCAGGTGGGGCAGGACTATCTGAGTCATCTGTCTCCTCCCTCCTCCCCACCCCCTGCAGAGACCTTTCTTAGCAAAGCATACTGACCCCAGAGGAGCAGCAGTCAAAAAGGACACTCTGGGTAGGTGTGAGTCAGTAATCCCAGAGCAGCAGTGACAGTCACGAGTAGAGTATGGAGTGGTTCAGTGCTAGACCCACTCGGCCACCGCCCTCCTGCTGCATCCCCTCAGCTCCACCACGGGGCTTCACCAGACCCAACACTATTGCTTGCCCGAGGCCTTTTTGGCACTCTGGCATGTCAACTGCAAACAAAGTGATGCATACGCTCTTTGGAGAAAAGCATTTTTTATTTGTGTTGCATTTGGAGAACGCATCAGCGAGTAGCAACTAAAAACTCCACCTAAAGGGCCGTGGAACTTCTGAAACAGGCTACCCAAAAGGCAAAAAGATCACACCACAATACACTCTGAAAGCTGCGAAGAAGCACTTCCCTATTTTTCAGAAAGAGATATGTACCTGGGCACTGAGAATATAAATAATTTCTCTCAAGTTCAATGAGCCAATCTCGGACTGAATTAGAGGGGAAATGCAAGGACATTAAGTCTTCCTTTCTGTGTCCCTTCTCTATCCAGAGCACGTTCACTAGGGGATCTCCCCTATACCTAAGAACTAGTAATGAATATTTTAACAGCCATAACTTCTTCCCATTGATAAAAACTCCACTGACTAGCCAGGACATGCTGGTGAAGACTGAAGGACCAGAAAAACCCACCCACATCTGCAGAACCAGGCCCCTCAGAGCAGCAGCCTGGATGCTAAAGAAAGAAAGTCACATGATATGTGCCCAATGGAGACCCGAGGCTGGGGACCCTGGAGAGCTGGGCTCAAATACAATCGAGAGCAGTCACATAAGGAGAGAAAGTAAGAGGCCAAAGGCTGAATAGTGCTCCCCCTAAGAAATATGTCCATACCCCAATCCCAAGAATCTGTAAATGTTAACCTTAATTTGAAAAAGGATCTTTGCAGATGCAATTAAGTGAAGGGTCTTCAGGCAAGGAGCTGATCCTGGATTATCCAGGTGGGCCCTAAATGCAATGACAAGTGTCCTAATCAGAGTGAGGCAGAGGGAGATTCAACCCAGACAGGAGGAAGAGCCAGTAGTGATGAAGCCACAAGTCAAGGAATGCCAGCAGCCACCAGAAGCTGGAAGATGCAAAGAAAAAATTCTTCCTTAGAGCCTTCCAAGGGAGCAGAGCCCTGTCGACACCTTGATTTCAGACATCTGGGTTCCAGGACCGTGAGAGAATACATTTCTGCTGTTTTAAGCCAAGGTTGCAGTGATTTGTTACAGCAGCCATAGGACACTGATACAGTGCCGTAGATGTTATCAGACTGACGAGGGCTCTGAGTCCCAGAGAGGGCACTGCCTCAACCGGAGCCGCTCCACATCGCTCCACATCAGCCACTGGTCCCAGACACTCTCCTCTACAGCTCACCAGGCCTCTCTGACACCAGCATGAGTGCGGTTCCACAGGAACCTAACTGGGCCTCAGGTTGTGCTAAATGCAAAGACAGACTCTGGAGTGAGGCTGCCCTGCTCTTGCTCCCCTCCGGGCTGGTCAGACCTCACCTGCATGGCTATTGTGTCCAATTCAATTGTGTCTTTTTCAGGGGATTGGATAAACTGGGACATTCTAACTGAAGCAGTGAAGATTCACGGACCTGATCCCTGTCTTTGTCCAAATGGCAGAAATGGCCATCATGGGGAAGAAGAAACAGATTTCTGCGTAGGGCTTCAAAGGGCAGAATCAAGGCCAATGGGGCAGCCACAGCCTGCAGGGAGAGTCAGTGCAGCATAATGAAGAACTTTCTAATAATCAGAGCCAACTGACAATGGAATAGAAATGCCTCGAGGATTGGCAGGTCCAAGCAGAGAGAGGCTGGGTGCACTAGGGGAATTCCTGCACCAGAAAAAGCTCTACTCGATCATCTCCGGAGTTGGCAACCCTGTTTGAAGTCTATGACTATTAGTTAAAGTATCCTGTAAAATATTTTGCATGAGTCTGGATTTTCAGCATACAGGCAGGGAGTGCTCTCACTGAGGAACTTATTTACACAGCTTTTGTTTAAAACAAACAAACAAACAAAAAACGAAGTACTGCAACTAACCAGAAATGAGCTCAGAAAAAAAATCGTTCCTCTTGCTCCTCTATGCTAATATCTCCAACTCCCAGGAAGGAAGAAAGAGGGAGAGCATATTTCTCCATACGGACATCACCCTTTAACCTCACCAGGAACCAACAGCATATGCTCCAGTACCAGGGGAACTTTGGGCTTGATGTCCTTCTCCAGGGAAAACCAGAGAGAACAGAGACTGTTTATTTTAATCATTGCTTTTCCTTTTGCATTCTTCCGAATTCTACATTTGGAACAAAGAAAACAACAAAGCAGTAACTCAGAAGTATACCTATGTTGATGCTCAAAACTTAACCTTGGAGAGGTTTTTTATGGGGGGGTGGTATTGTTATCACTGGTTGTAACAAGTGCTAGCCTACACCCCACATTCTGGATACGCATAGAACAGGAAGCACGGCATTTCTCATCTGCCTGCACATCTGTCTTCTCTTAAGTCAAAATCTCAGAGAACTAAGCACTGTTGCATCCGGGTGAATTCCTCTGAAGCTCTTTCTGTTCAGCATTTTGAAAATTTGCCATGTTACCCTTCTACTGAAATGGCTGAGCTTTTCAGATCATTCCTCAAGAGAGGTCAAAAGAATAGACTTTCATATTTTTAGATTTGCCACCATCTCTTTTCTAGCCTGTAATTAGTGGGTTTTTTTTTCTTTTTCTAAAAGAACCAGTGTTAAGCACACACATCATTCATCAGCCAGCTTGTGAAATGACTGGAAGCCCAAACCGTTTCTAACCACTGGCAAAAAAGGGTCTCCAAACGTCAGGTGGGTCCCTGAAAATACTGTGTCACTTCAGTGAAATTAATGACTACCTCCCTCATGTCGACTGGCCAAGCACCAAATAGGGCTTCCCATTGTCCTTCAGGCAGATAGTTCATTACTTTTAAAACCCTCATATTTGCAGAGCTGCATAATGTAATCTGTACTTACCAAAACAAATTTAAGACAGCATTATTCTGCTTCTGTGAATGCATATTAAGTTTGGTGCATGTCTTAAGACTACAGTGGAAATATAGCTACAACAGCTATGCATAAATCAAAATTTTATATACTGAATGGTGTTAAATACACAGGCATGTTTGGTATTTGAAAGCTTTCCGTACCAGATCTTTCGGTATGGTGGAGAATCCTTTCATAATATAAATAGTGCTCAATTTATCTAGCTTGAAGGTTCATTTTTTACACCATATATTTATTAAAAATAGGCCATACTGGAAAGCTAAATTCAAAATTCAGACTCCTGTTTGAGGTTACATCAACTCTTCATCAAATGAAGGATCCACATTTTAAGGCAGCAGAATGCCTCAAGAGGGTTCATCTGGGGACCACAAGCCCTGAGCATCAGCATCGCATTTCTGGCATGACTCAAACCATTTCAGATCTCGGGAAAATCACAGGCTTTTGTCAGTCCAGTACAGCAAACACATATGAAGCTTGCACAAGGGCTAAGCTCTGTGAGAAGGGCTGTGGAGTGGAGGTAAGAGGGACATTGTGCCTGTCCTTTCAGGGACTTCTCATGGCCATGGCCACGTGCACAAATGACTGCACATAAAATCCTCCACGGTTGACGGTAACGGCTTCCCCATGAGAGATACTAAATGCAGTGAGAGATCAGGGGCAGATAAGAGCTCTGGGAGGAGGGGATCCGGAAGACAGCGGAACTGGGCCCTCAGGCGTGGGCACGACCACCTGGGCTGAGGTACCTGCTAGGGAGGGGCCAGGTGGAGAGGCAAGGGCCTGGAGACCTGGGGGTGAAATTAAGTGTGGAGGACCTGGTGAGGGAGGAGGGGCACTAAGAGAATAGATGGAGACAGCCTGGGGCACCTGGGTGGCTCAGTTAGTTGAATGGTTTAGCGGTTTAGCAGCTGAGTCTTGTTTTCGGCTCAGGTCATGATCCCGGGGTGGTGAGATCAAGCACCATGTCAGGGCAGGAGGGAGGCACCCCCAGTGCTGACCATGGAGCCTGCTTGAGATTCTGTCTTTCTCTCTCTCCCTCTGTCCCTCTCCCCCATTCACACACACTCTTTCTCTCTCAAATTAGAGAATTAAAAAAAAAAAAAAAAAAGATGGAGGGACGCCTGGGTGGCTCAGGCAGTTAAGCGTCCAACTTCAGCTCAGGACATGATCTCCTGGTTCATTAGCTCAAGCCCCTCATCGGGCTGTGTGTTGACAGTGTGGAGGCTGCTTGGGACTCTCTCTCTCTTCCTTTCTCTACCCTCCCCCACTTGTACTCTATTTCTCTCTTCTCTCAAAATAATAAATAAACTTTAAAAAAAAAAAAAAAAGGATGGAGACAACCCATCGTGTCCGCCAGGCTGAGGACTGTGGACTTCATTATCTGTATACGAGGGACCCACAGGAGGTCCCTGGGACATACTTTAGACAAAACAGAAGTCCAACATTCAGAGAGGGAATAGAAAGGTGGAGACACGTTTGAGAGAGATTTTGCAAGTAAAAACGACAGGGCTTGGTGAGTGACTGGATTTCAGTCAAGAGGGATCAAGGGAGAGAGTGAGGTCACAGGTGACTACGTGCCCCTGCTATGCAATTTCCAGCGTGGGAGTGGGGGGGGGGAGGACACTGGCCAGGGGGCATCTCACAGCGGGGACGGTGGGGGGCAAGGCTGGCTTTGGCGACACCACTCATGCTTCTCCTTGGCACATCAGTGAGCACTCCAGGGGCACTACTCTTCAGGGCTCACAGTAAGAGGAGATGGGGGAAAGGGAGAAGAGGTGAGGGAGGAGGGACACAGAGGAAAGGAGGAAGGGACAGGAGAGGGAGGGTAAGAAAAGGAAAGAGATGAAAAGAGGGAGGCAGAGAGATCCTGAAGAAGTGGCTCTACAGCAGGATGTTCCCAAAGCAGTGGCCACGCTGCCACTCTGGGCCTGGTTTTGCAGGAAAGTGCTGTGGCTAGGTATTCCTCTTTTCAGAACTCCTAAAACATAGTTTTGTTTTGTTTTTTTAATTTTTTAAAAGTTTTAGAGAGAGGGAGAGAGAGAAGCCCAAGTAGGCTCTGCATTGTCAACACAGAGTCTGTAGCAGGGCTTGAACTCACAAACTGTGAGATCATGACCTCAGCCAAGATCAAGAGTCAGGTGCCCAACCAACCGAACCACCCAGGTGCCCCAAAGACTGTTAATACATAGTTTGTATTGAAGGCAACCTCTCTGGAGTCTCCCAAGCACCAAGGGGGTAATATCCACGCACACGGCCTATCTAGTCTGAGAACACACCAAGCTTTTCAGGCCTCTGGGGCTTTGCATTTCCCATTCCCCTCACCGCCACCCCACCCTCTTAACTTTCATCCAGTGTTTGCTACATACCTGGCACCATTTCAAGTACATTACATATATCAACTCATTGAATCCCCAAACAACTCTTTCAAGTAGGATTATTATGCCCAGTTTACAGATGAAGAAACTGAAGTCCATAAGATTAAATAACATGACTATGGAATATATTTACTTGGCAGGGGGGCCAGTATTCAAATCCAGGCGTTGTGGCCGGGCGTCTACAATCTCATACCAAAGCCAGGTTGCCTCGTCCTGAGCCAGATGGCACCCCCGCCCCCCTCAGCTCTAGTCCCAACTGACTCCTTCTCTCCTATAGTTCCTAGTGACTCAGACAGGCCTTCCTCCGTCACCCCCATCACCTTCTCTCACATTACCCTGTTCATTTCCTTCCCAGCCCTTAGCCAACCTGTAATTATTTATGTATTTACTTGATTATTATGTGTCTCCTACTAGGAAATAAACTCCAGGAACACAAGGGTCTTCCCTTTTGTTCCAGTGTATTCCTGGGGCACCTAGAATAGTTATCTGGCACAGAGAAGGTATTCCACAAATAACTGTTGCATGAACAAATGAAGGGCAGTATAATGGCTGCTAAGTGGTATACATAGGTTCACAAAGTATCGCAATGTCATTCTTCACCCTCCTGTCCTAGTCTCCTTCCTTGGCTCCTACAGACCCCTAGCAACCCACACTAAGGCGATGGGAGCCGGTGCCTGGTTCCCAGCATATATGGACAATGCTGATGTATTTATAAACGTGCCTGACTGTCAACCCGCCCCCCCCGCCCCCCCGCTCCTGGGTCCTTGAGCACATAGTGATAAGCTTGTGGGAGGCAGGGATTGCATGTTCTGATTAACCTATCTGTGGCCTCCCACCACCTAACAGTATTTATAGGACATTGTCTGCTGTTGATGTCGGTGTCTGATCTGAGCACCCCCCAAATAACAAAAAGCCCCTGCCCTTGAATCAGGAGGTCCCCTGAATACAAATCATATTGTTACAGGAACTCCAGTCTGATGGTGAGGTTCCAAGTCAATACACACGCTAAAACAAAAGGCACTATTTATACACTTCAGTGGTGTCTACCAACACTTATGGAGCTTGCCAATGAACACTTTAGTAAAAGAAACCATTATCAAATACCTATTGTTATGCAAACACTGTTAGGCACTTTATACATGATCTCATTTAACCCTGTGCATTGTAATTACTCTTATTCCCCTTTTACAGATGAGAAAAGTGAGGTTCAGAGGCCCAATATCCCCCCAACAAGTGTGGATTCAAGCCCAGGTTCCGACTCTCCTGAGCCTCTTCCCACTATCCTCTGAAGTTTTCTGCCTTCTCCCTGCTTCCACCAGACCTGCTGTCTTCCATCTGGGCCCCGGGCTCTCCTGACTCATACCAGTTCCTTGACCTAAAATGGCCTTTCCACTTGTCACCACCTGTTGAAATCCTCTTCCCCCTCCCACCTCCCGTGGTACGGTCTACCTCATTGTCTCCAGTGAGAATCCCCTCCTCAGTGTTCGTGAGGTCCCCAGTAAGAACTCCCAAAATGTGGAGCTCCTGGGTGGCTCAGCAGGTTGAGCATCTGACTCTTGATTCCAGCTCAGGTCCTGGTCTCATGGTTCATGGGATCACATCCAGCTCTACCCTGATGGTGTGGATCCTGCTTGGGATTCTCCCTCTCTGCCCCTATGTGTGCACGTGCTCTCTCTCTCAAAATAAGTAAACATTTAAAAAAAAATAAGAAAGAACTCCCAGAATGGCCTGTGGTATGTTCCTCTTTCTTCCTCACTAGACCCTGAGCTCCTTGAGGGGAGGGCCTACTGGTATTTTCCTGTTTCTTCCTGAACGAGTGGTAAGAAAGTGCTTGCCAACCCACTGAAGAAGGAAGAGGGAAAAGACTGGTGCGATTCTAATGCATCTGAGCGGTCAAAGGCTCTGGACAAATTAGCTTCAGCTACACAGCATGGCTGGGAAAAGGCAAACCTATGTACCACAACTCTGCTGTTTCCCTGCCCCAGTCACAAAGCACACTCTTACCAGTCCTCTGATTTCATAAAGCTTGAAACTTAAAACCGGGAAGTCTAGGAAGGAAATAAATAAAATAATAAAATCACTTCCACAAGAATCCTTTGGTAGTAATGGATTTCACCCACACCCTGGGGAGATGCTAACTGCAGCACAAGAGGGACAGAAGATGGGGCAAAAGAACAAAGCTCACCTCTAGGACATCAGTGAACTACCTCACAGTTGTTCTGCTGTGGCTGCACCAGAATGCACTTGTCCTGGAAAACATGTACTTGCCAAACTGTAGGCCTCTCCAAGTATGCCTGTGTTGAACACCCAGCAAGGAATGCCTGATTTAGAGTGACTTTCTATATCATCTTGATTGGAAAACATCTCACCCATCACTTTAGAAACAAGTAGATGCTGGCCTCTATGTCGGACCCCTAGAACAGTGCATTTTTACCCCTGGAACAACTATTTTGAGGTTTTAACAAAAATAACCGACTCACAAACAGAAACACTTCCTGATCTATAAGCCACTCTGAAAACAAATCATTATGCTGTTGAATATTTTATGATGGTCCAAAGCACTGACGGAGGGAAGGCCAGCATTCACCAATCCTTGCCATGTCTATTTCGGGACTCCCAAAGCACCGTGCAAATCCCTTTATTTTCTAAACTCCCATTTGCAAGTGCTGGGTGTATGTTTCCTCTCTACCCAATATTTTCTCTACCCAAACTAACCCTAAATAGACCTGGAAGATTCCACCTCTCCGAAGTTTACAGCAGAAGGACGGCAAGGATCATCTAGTGCATATTCCTCCCTCCCCACTTGTAGGTGGCAAAACTACTAGGGGACTTGCCCAAGGTCACACAGTCAGTGGATGGCAGAGGGGCCACCAAAAGCCAGGGCCCAGACTCTAAGCTCCAGCAGCGTCCTCTTCCCAGACATTGACTTAACACCCCTCACAAAGCTCAGCCCAAACTTCTGCTGGCTAGCGATGTGACGCCCCCTCACCCAGACTGACTTCTGTGGGTTCCACCCCACAAGGAGCCCTGGAGCTGAGACACTTAGGGGTACACCTGACTCACAAAACGGCAAGACAGACGTGCGCTTCAGATGATCATCCCGGCGAACCCCTCCTGGTCCAGGTGTGGCCGTCGAAACGGGGCAGGACTGGCTGGTCTGAGGTCACTTAGAAAGTTGGCGCTAGCGGTGGCCGCACCTGAATCCAGGTCTCCCGCCACCCGGTTTGCCGCTCTTTGCACTACCCCATGCACGTCTCAAAAACTTAAGCAACACATTGATGCTGGGGCAGATTTAACCGTTGCACGCCCTGAGCGAACCCGCGGACGCGCCCCCCACCGGGATGGGACACGAGGACTGGAGCCGGGCGCAGGTCAGCCGGGGGCGGTGGTGCAAGCAGAGCGCACGGCGGAGGGCGGCGCGGAGGAAGCCGAGGGGCAGGCAGCCTGCAGCTACCGGAGGCGCAGGCCCGGGGCGTAGGGACCGTCAGTCCCCCCCTCCCAAAACTTTGCGGCGCCGGGACCTCGCCCTTACCTGCAGAGGAGGCGCCGCCCGCGCGGACGCGGACCCGAAGAGCTGACGCTTTCGGCGAGGGGCGGCCCCGCCCGGCGGCGGGCACGGACGCGGGCAAGGCTCGGGCAGCGGCTCGGCTCGGGCTCGGCTCGGGCTCCGCCTCCCGCGCCGCGGCTGCAGCCGGAGGGGGGGCGCAGGGCCCGGCCGCGCCCGCGCCGTCTGGCCGCGGCAGGTGCTGAGGCTGCAGCTGCGGGGCCGCCAGCTGCCGGCGCCGCGACCCCCGCCCCGGGGGAGGAGCCCCGCGCGCCGCCTCCGCGGGCCCGGGAGGTCCCGGCCCGCCGCAGTGGGCGGTCCCGCTCCCACCCGGGCCTGCCTCCGCCGGCCTTCCCCGGCTCCCACCGAGGCACGCAACGTCCGCCGAGTACCCACGGGGAGACTGAGGCCGGGAGAGGAAAGGGGCTCCCCCAAGGTCACCCGGTCCGCCGGCGGCGGGGCCAGACTGGAACCTAGAAGAGTCCCAAGGAACGACCGCCTGCTCACTCCACCCTCCCCCTGGCTGTCACACTCCAAGGCTTTTCGAAGAACTCCAGCTACGTGGGACTCTGGGGAATGCAAATGGCCCCAACTTCGCCCTCCTCTCAACAGGCTCCCGGGCTGTGGGGAGATGGAAGAAGTGGACCCACTTTGGCACTACGGCCTTCCTTCTCTGCCTCTAAATTCCTTCAGCGCCTGAGCGTTGGGGTCCCTTAGCTTTCCCGAGGCTCTCTAACTACTCCTGCTTGGTCTCCTTTGAGGGCTCCTCACACCCCAAAGCCCTGAAATGCCGCGATGCCTAGGACTCTGCACTCAACCCTCTTCCGACTCCCTGGGCCATCTTACCCACTGCTCTGGTTCTGGCCCTTACACCTGTCTGTCCATCCCACCCAAATGCATGCCTCTGTCCAAGAACTCTTTTCCCTGCTGACGAATCTACCTAGCACCTACTAGGGCCCTACCCCGTGTTAGACCCTGGAGATACAGCTTCGAATAAAGCACTATCCCTGCCCTCAGGAATGCACTAATGGGCTGTTAATACAGTGCAGCTCTTAGAGTAATAGTGTGATCCCAGGGTGCCAAGCGGGGCACCTGCATTGGCTGAGCAAGGGAAGAAGACCTCCTGGAGAGGATGCCCTCTACACAGAAACCCGGAAAGGCCGAAGAGGTGGCTGGTGACAGGGCAGAGTGTGGAGAGAGGTTTCTAGGCAGAGGCCACAGGAACAAAGACCCAAAGATGAGAGGGAGCCCCTTGAGGGAAGGGAAGGGGCAGAGAGCTGAAGCATGAGAGGTAGTTTTGAGTGGGGAAGGGGCACCATCAGATTGGTATATAGATCAATCTGGTGATGGAATGGAGCACAAATGTAAGTGAATTAAGTGTGTCCTTCATCAAATTAAAACCAAAAATGGGGATGCCGGAGTGGCTCAGTCGGTTGAGCATCTGACTTCAGCTCAGGTCATGATCTCGCAGCTTGTGAGTTTGAGCCCCGACGACTCTCAGCTGTCAGCTGTCAATACGGAGCCCACTTCAGATCCTCTGTCCCCCTCTCTCTCTGCCCCTCCCCTGCTCTCAAAATACACTTCAAAGTTTTTTTCAAAACTAAAAACAACAACAACAACAAAAAAAAAACAAAAGACAAAAACAAAAATAGCACTACAGCCTACCTGGCCTAAATGAAGAAAGGCAGTCCAGCACCTGCCTCCTGTATATCTTTAACTTCCAAATCCAGGCTTCTATTCAAAACCTCTCTCCTCAGAGGCTCCCTCTTGGAAAGGCCTCCTAGCTACCTACACCCAAAGATCTCTTTTCTCTCAGTGCTCCAGCCCCTCTGTCACCCAGATCCATGGGATGAGTTAGCCCTTCACTCCTTGGGGTCTGCTTCCCCGATCTGTCTCCACTCTAGGGACAGTGTACCGAATTCTGCCTCGGGATAAGCATCATTAGGGGAAGTGGACAGAAAATGGAAAATTCTAAGGCCATGGTGGAAATAAAGTAAGCTTCTAAAAACCTAAGTGTTGTACCTGTCCACATTATTTCTTAACAACTCCATGCAAATCTATAATTATCTCTAAAGACAGTTTAATTTTTTAAATGATGTGTTGTAGATAAAGATTAATAACCAAATTACTCTCCCTAATGCAGATTAAAGACTGAAGAGGGCACTTGTCAAGAAAGGAAAATAAAAACTCAACCCCCTTGTCCAGCAAGTACAGATTTTGCCCATGGAATTTTGTCCTGTCCCTCTCTATTTCCTAGCTGCCCATGCCAGAAGTATCTTCCTCTTCAGGAGCTTTATGTACTTAATGTGTAAACACTTTTCACCCATGGCACCTGGGTCCCCGTTCTGCCTTGGTTCCCATTCCAATTGCTTTTCTCCCTCAGCTTTCCTTGTCCAATGGCTGTTTAAATGCCAAGGTTCCTCATGTCCCCTCTTGGTCTCTTTTCTCTTCTCTCTAACTGAGCAATTCTGTCCAATGCGTGGTTCAGTCCAGACCTTATTCTGTGCTCCAAACCCAGAGGCATAACTGCCAGCGGAACATTTCCTGAATCCTCCTCAGGTGCCCCAGTCTCAAAGGAGCCAAAGCCAAACTCTCACCTTTCCCCTAAATTACCCCTTTTATATTGCTTCCGTTCCTCAACTGTCAGTGGCACTTACACCAAAACCCAGAGGATATTCTAGACTCTTCCCTCTTCATGGCCCTCATACCCTGCTGGTCGCTAAGTCCAGTCAACTCTGTCTCCATAGCATCCCTTCCACACGTCTCCTCCTCTTCATCTTGCCCACTCCCTGTGCCTTACTCAGTTGGAGCCTCACCATTTCTTGGCGAAGCTGTAGTAAATGCCTCTAATCTTGCCTATTTGCAATTCATCTTCCACATGCTGCCAGGGATCCCTTTTTTAAAAGTTTATTTATTGATCTTGAGAGAGAAAGAGAGAGAGAGAGCATGCGCACAAGTGGACAGAGGGAGAGAGGGAGACAGAGAGAATCCCAAGCAGGTTCTGCACGGGGCTTGAACTCAAGAACTGCGAGATCATGACCTGAGTCGTAGTTGGACAATTAACTGACTGAGCCACCCAGGTCCCCCTGCCAGGGATCTTTTTAAACCAGGAATCAGGCAAGTCCCTCTCCTGCTCAAGATACCTCGACTGTTTCTTCTTGACCTATGGCAAGCCCCTAACTGCTTAGCATGGCATGCAGCCCTCAGTAATCTGACCTGTTCCGGCTACAGCCCCATTTAGACATCACCCTATACCTCACACCAAATACCTCTTGTTCCTAGGGCACATCATATTTTACAATAGTAAAAATAGCTACAATTTATTAACTTACTACGGTCTGCCACTTACCGTGTTAAGTGCTTTACACACAACATTTCATGTAAGGAAAGACGTGAAGCATAGCACTAAACAATACCGTCTCAAGCCAAACCGCCTCTCTTCAAATCCCAACCCAGCCACTTGTTAACCGGTATAAGCAAGGGAAAGCTCCACACCCTCTCAGTTCCAGGTTTCTCCCTCTGCAAACGTAGCGGAAGAAGAACAACCAAGAGTGACCAGAGGTAAAACAGTGCTCACTCCCTGCTGGCCAGCACTTAGTCACACTTATAAACAGTGTATGCAGTGAGGGCTGCCATGCTCCTTTTTCACAGAAGGAAACTGAGGCCCTAGGAAGTGCAGTCATTCACCTAAGACCCAAAGCCCTACAGTAGCGGTGCTGGGCCTCACCTGGGATTCTAAATCCCCCACAGCTAAGTGCTTTGCATAAGCTATTGGCTCACTCTGGGACGTTTCCTGGTTTCCCGTTTGTTTCCTACTTTTACTGCAACTTGCCAGACAGACTCTTCCTCCTTTAAACCCCGGTCAAAAGTATCTCCTCTATGAGGTCTTCCCAGTACCTCCTGTGTGCCTGTGCTGCACTTGGGCGATTCTTCAAATAAAACGCCAAGTGCCCCCACATTACAATGATTTATTCACATGTGCGTCTTCTTGAAGCCTCCTTGAGAAAGACAATTACCTTATTTATTTTTGTCTTCCTAGAACTCTATAGATATTTGTTGAATGAATAAATAAATCAATGAATAAAACATACATAAGATTCTCAAAGGAACTTTACCCTAACAGCTGTCATTTCAATCTAGATCACTTTTAATCTCTGTTTCTGTCACTGTCAAGTCATTTTTGGTGAGAGAATACCATCAAATGATCTGATATTAATATAGAGCAAGATACAGCACGACTGAAATCTCTCATATGGCTATTTGATCACGCCTTGTCCTTCTCAGATGTCTCTCCTTTTTTAGTGACACTATGTAATAACCCATAATGAGAAGCTGTGTTGCATCCTAATGAGACTTCCTGACTAAAACATCTGAGGTTTGAATTTATTTCCCATAAGTACCATTTCAGCTAAAAGTTTTGCTTTCTCCACAGCATAAGCGTGTCATTTGTTACTGGCTAAGTGCCCATACCTTCCCTTTATCCGTATTAATCTCCTTTGCATCCAAATACTTCTGAGAGCTGACTTAATAGTTAGCTTTTCTATATAATTTCCTTCTTCGAATGCCTAACTCTTCCTGACTTCATATCTATTGTTCCCAAAATAGAATAGTTTACTGCTTCAAATTTTAGCTTTACTGTCTGTGGTGATTGAAGACAGTTTTTGCTCCTCCTCAGAATGATTGAATTCCACAAGGCTAAAAAAATTGTTTTAAACCTGCTGCTGTCACTTTGTATGGAGTAGTATTTTTAAAGTAGACGTTAGAAACTTTTATTTGGTATACCAGTACATTGGTACAATACATTGGCAATTTTAATGCCGTCATATCAAATTACTGAGAAGCAGTGCAGGTGAAGAAATAATAATGGTCTGGGAGGCAGGAAAAAACAAAAACAAAAAGGATTCTAGTACTGTTCTGCCTGTTGCCCAAATCCCCTCAATCTTCAGGCTACAGAAGAAAGGAGAAGTGAGACAGAATGACCTTCAAGGTTTCTTTCAGATCTAACATGACATGATTCCTGCAATACCTATCAAAATAACACCAGCATTCTTCACAGAGCTAGAACGAACAATCCTAAACTTTGTATGGAACCAGAAAAGACCCCAAACAGCCAAAGTGATCTTGAAAAAGAAAACCGAATCTGGAGTCACCACAATCCCAGTCTTCAAGTTGTATTACAAAGCTGTAATCATCAAGACAGTATGGTACTGGCACAAAAACAGACACTCAGATCAATGGAACCCAGAATCAAGAGAACCCAGAAACAGACCCACAAACACATGGTCAACTAATCTTTGACAAAGCAGGAAAGAATATCCAATTGAAGAAAGACAGTCTCTTCAGCAAGTGGTGCTGGGAAAACTGGACAGCGACATGCAGAAGAATGAACCTGAACCACTTTCTTACACCATACACAAAAATAAACTCAAAATGGATGAAAGACTTCAATGTAAGACAGGAAGCCATCAAAATCCTTGAGGAGAAAGCAGGCAAAAACCTCTTTGATCTTGGCCACAGCAACTTCTTACTCAACACGTCTCCGGAGGCAAGGGAAACAAAAGCAAAAGCGAATTATTGGGACCTCATCAAAATAAAAAGCTTCTGCACAGCAAAGAAAACAATCAGCAAAACTAAAAGGCAACTGACAGAATGGGAGAAGATATTTGCAAACGACATATCAGAGAAAGGGTCAGTATCCAACATCTATAAAGAACTTCTCAAATTCAACACCCCAAAACCAAATAATCCAGTGAAGAAATGGGCAAAAGACATGAATAGACACTTCTCCAAAGAAGACATCCAGATGGCCAACTGACACATGAAAAAATGCTCAACATCACTCACCAACAGGGAAATACAAATCAAAGCCACAATGAGATACCACCTCACACCTTTCAGAACGGCTAACATTAACAACTCAGGCAACAAAACAGATGTTGGCGAAGATGCAGAGAAAGAGGATCTCTTTTGCACTGCTGGTGGGAATGCAAATTGGTGCAGCCACTCTGGAAAACAGTATGGCGGTTCCTCAAAAAGTTAAAAATAGAACTACCTTATGACCCAGCAATTACACTACTAGGTATCTATCCAAGGGATACAGACATGCTGTTTCGAAGGGGCACATGCACCCCAATGTTTATAGCAGCACTATTGACAATAGCCAAAGTATGGAAAGAGCCCAAATGTCTATCGATGGATGAATGGATAAAGAGGATATACAATGGAGTATTACTCGGCAATCAAAAAGAATGAAATCTTGCCACTTGCAACCACATGGATGGAACTGGAGGGTATTATGCTAAGTGAAATTAGTCAGTCAGAGGAAGACAAATACAATATGATTTCACTCATATGAGGACTTTAAGACACAGAACAGATGAACACAGGGAAGGGAAGCAAAAATAATATAAAAACAGGGAGGGAGACAAAACATAAGCGACTCTTAAATATAGAGAACAAACAGAGGGTTACTGGAGGGGTTGTGGAAGGGAGGATGGGCTAAATGGGTAAGGGATATTAAGGAATCGACTCCTGAAATCATTGTTGCACCATATGCTACCTAACCTGGATGTAAATTAATTAATTAATTAATTAAAAGAAATTAAAAAATTTTTTAAATGACATGATTCCTTAATGGGCCTTCAAGTGGTCATTCAACCAACATTGTTGAGTACCTACTACGGACTTATGCTTGTTGAAGTGTTGTGATTTAAACTTAAACCCAGACCAGATGGGGAATGGAATGGTTTGGTTAAGAGAGTGTTATGGAACAAAAACTAAATATGTGTCTTTAGTACTCAAGAGCGACTTCATAATGAACTATAACGAAGACAGTTTCTTTGAGACTAGGGTGAGCTGAGACTCATGGACTGTTGAAGTACTGCAGGAAGACTTAGGAATAGCCCTTTATGAGATCCATGCCAGCACTTATGGCAAGCTGCTTGTAGAAAAGCAGTGCCCTGGGGCACCTGGGTGGCTCAGTCGGTTAAGTGTCCGACTTCGGCTCAGGTCATGATCTCACGGTCCATGAGTTCGAGCCCTGCGTTGGGCTCTGTGCTGACCGCTCAGAGCCTGGAGCCTGTTTCAGATTCTGTGTCTCCCTCTCTCTCTGATCCTCCCCTGTTCATGCTCTGTCTCTCTCTGTCTCAAAAACAAGTCAACGTTAAAAAAAAAAATTTTTTTAAAAGAAAAGCAGTGCCCTAGTGTTCTAGAACCCAGTTCTGTCCCTACCCTGCTGTGTGGGTAGGAGAAAGTCACATCACCTCTCTGCACTACCATTTCCTCCTCTGTAAAAGGAGAGAATGACACGTTATAGACCAAGGTCTCCTGAGCTCCAAATCAAATGATTCTTTGAGATTAAGGAAGCTAAAGTGTTACCTAGTCAGAAAGAGAGGTCTGGCTGTTGTCTGCAAAAGAAACTGGGTGCTTATCATGAGGATTATATTACCTCTTGAGGACAAGTAAATTGTTGCTCCACGGAGTGAAACAATGACATAAAAACAGCGTGTTCTTACTCTCAAGATTCTAGGACACAGAAGCAGTCATTCACTGCTCACTTCTTAAAAATGAGTTTCCAGTTCACTGTAAAATACAATGTACAGGGAGTTAGAAGAGAGGGTCCGTTTTCTGTGCCTTAGTGAAGAGAGCCCCATCTCGCCGTGCTCTCCATGACTGATCACAGTCATGCTCCTAAAGATGGTCCATTTGTACTTTTTTTAGGAGGGGTGGGGGATGGGGATGTGGAAAGCACGGCTCCTTTCTGGATTGCTTCCTTAGCTCTCATATTTGCTTTGTCTGCTTACACTTCTTTTCCTATCCCCAATCACATTCTCTGCTTCTTGATGAAACTGATATTCTAATCTATGGCTAATGCAATAGACTTATGACCGGGTTGGAAAAGAGAGGGGAAGGATGGGATAGAGCTGAGAATGATTATCACAATTTCTTGAAAACATTTGAATTCTTTATGTCTCCTGTCAGACAAGTTTTTAATCTCATTCCTGAGATGATAAATCTTTCAGCGTTCTGAGGGATGGCTTTGAAAATATAGGAGTGTCTTCATCATCTTTTTTCTTTTTAACTTCTTAAAAAATTCTCTATTTCTCTGCTGGTTCAGCTTTTGGGAGATAGGTTCCAACGGCATGCCCTTGAGGTTGTGGCCAGGGTCTGGCATGGCCCTACTCTGGTCTTGCCACTACATCTGTACCAGTCACCCCGGGCTCGATTCTGCTCTGAATGTGCCAGGTGACTGCAACTCCACACCACTGCTCTGGTCCCCACAGCCCAGGGGGGCTTCCCTCTATCATTCTTCCCTCTATCATTACTTTCTTCGTCCCCTTTACTTTCCATAGCACTTTGCCATTTGTAAAAACACCGGGCAGAGCAATCATCTTTTATTCTCTCAATAGCTCCTTGAGGAATGCAACCCAAACGTGATTATCTCCATTGTACAGAAGAAAAACCTGAGGCAAGCTCAGAGAAGTCCAATGATTTGTATGAGGTCACATCTGGCGACTGGGATTCAAATTCAAGCTTATCTAGGCAACGGAGCTCTCTTCTTGTGGGGAGAAAGATGATTGCAACAGAATCATAATATGGAGAAATTTCATAAATCACCCTGGGATGACCTGCCAGGGGGATTCTCTAAAGGTGAGGACCTGCATCCTAAAACTGACTTCCCTCTCAGCTGGCTCCCTATGGAGGTAAGTCATGCTGTGAGGTACACAGTGAATGGAGACGGTAGGCTGAGAGGGCCTAGAGCTGGAACATGAAGGAGATGTCACATCTACCCAGGGAGACTGAACCAGTGCAGGACTGGTGAAGGATGCCATCTCTGCCACACTGTTTAAAACTGCGGGAAGGACCAAAGCCCAGGAGCCTGGGAAGTTCCTGCCTTGCTAGTGAGCCTAAAGTGAAGGCTTTTGATTCTGGGGCTACCTGAGGGGCCCAGCCGGCCCCAACAGGGTGGGATTCTTTTGCAGGTAAGGAGGAACTGCCCCTGCCCACTTCCTGCATGTGGCCCCGAGGGAAGCCCCTTGATTCTGCCGAGGTTTGTCTCCCTGGAGGGGAATGTCACAGTTGGGCCAAACTACCCCTCCCAGGGCCACTACTAGCCCATACAACACCTTTATGGATTAGGAAAAAAAAGCATCACCTCCTCAGATGTCTTCGTGAAAACAAGAAAATACTGCTCCCCTCCTTCAGGCAGATGTAACTCCACACCATGGTACACAGCTCAGCAAGTGGGTTTTAGCTCTTATCTTTTCAACTAGGTACCCTTGTACAGTAGACAACCTACACAATGGCACACAACAGCCCAATCCTTCCCTCTTCATAATGGGGGTGTCTGAAGATCCTAGAAGCCTCTCCCACTTCACCTCAGCATGCTGGGCCCCGCTAATCAGGCTTGTTCACCACTAGGCCACTGGAGAATCATCATCTTCCTTTGTTATCATGATTGCTGAACTGCTGCTACCCAAGAGGCCACATAGACGGAGTTGCCCAGGTACCAATATGAGCAGCCAAAGCAGATCAGAGATTATTTAAGGAGACCCCATAACTTGAAGGAAGAAGACCAAGTTAAATAACTAGAAGAGAGGACTCATATTGAGACAGATTTAGAAGAAGAAAAAGTGAGTCTTTAAAATAAGAATTTTAAGGAGATTCACATAGAAATTAGAAAGAATCAGGGGCTCCTGGGTAGCTCAGTCAGTTAAGCATGCGACTTCAGCTCAGGTCACCATCTCACAGCTCATGAGTTCGAGCCCTGCGTCGGACTCTGTGCTGACAGCTCAGAGCCTGGAGCCTGCTTCCAATTCTGTGTCTCCCTCTCTCTCTCTGCCCCTCTCCTACTTCCACTCTGTCTTTTTCTCTCAAAAATAAATAAACGTTAAAAAAATTTTTTTTATTAAAAAAATAGAAAAAAGAATCAGAATGAAGACATATGGTTTTGGGAAGTTAAAAAGACAATTTCTAAAGCTAAACTTTTTTTTAATGTTTATTTATTTTTGAGAGACCACAAGCAGGGAAGGGGTAGAGAGAGGGAGACAGAGGATCTAAAGTGGCTCTTTGCTGACAGTAGCAAACCTGATGCAGGGCTTGAACTCATGAACCGCGTGATCATGACCTGAGCCAAAGTCAAACACTCAACCGACTGAGCCACCCAGGTGCTCCTAAATTTAAACAATTTAATTGTGGAAGTGAAAAATAGAATGAGGACCACTGAAAATTGATTTAGTGACCCGAAATGTGCAAAAGGAGAACAATCCCACAGTACCAAACCAAAACCACAAAGAAATGGAAATTAGAGTGAAAAAGTTTAAAAACATGGATGAAGCATCTAGGAGATACACAATTAGTAGGATAACCAAATGGAGCAAAAATAATAAGGGAGTGAAGCGATAACCAAAGGAGCAATAGACGAAAATTTTATGAGCTTCGAGAAACTTGAATTTTCAGATCAAAAAGCTTCACTGAATGCTACACAGCAGTCACCGAAAAACACATACCTAGGACTTTCTGTTCTGGACAAGACAGGGGACACATTTCTCTCTATTCCTCCTGCTAAATGCAGCTGAAATCTCTAGACATAATATGTAAAACAAACATAAGAAAATTCTGATTGATGGAGAGAGAAGGCAGACCAGCTCAGGCACCTCAGGACACAAAGAACGATGTGGCAACAAACTCCTTGGGTTTTCTTTTTGCGCCCTATGTATCCCGACCGGGCACCAGAGGAGCCCAGGAGTAGGAAACGCCAACAGGCACAAACAAAAGAAAAAAAATAGCCGCAAGAAAACTCTGATTTCTGCAGCCAAAGGAATGGGAAAGGGCAGCCTAACAAGACAGAAGCCTTTGTGACAACATGTACCCCATTCCAGCCAAACTCCAGAGAAAAAAATGACACACAACATTCCTACTCCCACTCTCCCACCCCTGGTCAGTGGAAGCTAGCAGAGAACCGGGATGTCCACCCCTGCCCTGAGGTCACAAGACACATCTCCCACTCTGCACCAGGGGGTGTCAGCAGGTCTCAGTGGGCGACTTGGGCTTCCATCCTCACTCCAGGGGTCATGAGGCACGGTTACCTTTCCCTACTAGTACAGTGTCTGTTGAGGCCTGCTAAAACAGAATTCAAATGAGATCCAGAATCTCATAGCATAATACCCCAAATGTCCAGGATACAATTTTATTTATTTATTACTTATTTATTTTTAAATATTTATTTATTTTTGGGAGAGAGCAAGAGGGGCAGGGGCAGAGAGAGGGGCAGGGAGGATCTAAAGCAGGTTCTGTGTGGACAGCAGTGAGTCTGATGTGGGGCTTGAACTCGAGGACTACGAGATCATGACCTGAAGTTGGATGCTCAACCGACTGAGCCACCCAAGCGCCCCTGAGATACAATTTTAAAAATCAGTTATAAGTGTCTGACTCTTGACTTCAGCTCAGGTCATGACCTTATAGTTCAGGGTGGCAGCAGGGAAGTATTTGAGCCCCGCATTGGGCTCTGACTGACAGTGCAGAGCCTGCTTGGGATTCTCTCTCTCCCTCCCTCTCTGCTCCTTCTCTACCATGCACTCTCTTTCTCACTCTTTCTATCAAAATAAATAAACGTAAAAAAAAAAAAGCTTTATTAAAAAATCAGTTTTCCTACCAAGAACAAAAAAAAATCTCATCTTGGGGTTAGAGAAAGACAATCAGCAGACACCAAAATGGATAAACTATAGATGTTAAAATGATCTGACAATGTTTTTAAAGTGGCTTTCCTAAAAATCCTTCAATAAGCAATCATGAGTTCTCAAATGAAAACATAGGATGGCACAAAAACAGACACTCAGATCAATGGAACCCAGAATCAAGAGAACCCAGAAACAGACCCACAAACACATGGTCAACTAATCTTTGACAAAGCAGGAAAGAATATCCAATGGAAGAAAGACAGTCTCTTCAGCAAGTGGTGCTGGGAAAACTGGACAGCGACATGCAGAAGAATGAACCTGAACCACTTTCTTACACCATACACAAAAATAAACTCAAAATGGATGAAAGACTTCAATGTAAGACAGGAAGCCATCAAAATCCTTGAGGAGAAAGCAGGCAAAAACCTCTTTGATCTTGGCCACAGCAACTTCTTACTCAACACGTCTCCAGAGGCAAGGGAAACAAAAGCAAAAGCGAATTATTGGGACCTCATCAAAATAAAAAGCTTCTGCACAGCAAAGAAAACAATCAGCAAAACTAAAAGGCAACTGACAGAATGGGAGAAGATATTTGCAAACGACATATCAGAGAAAGGGTCAGTATCCAACATCTATAAAGAACTTCTCAAATTCAACACCCCAAAACCAAATAATCCAGTGAAGAAATGCGCAAAAGAAATGAATAGACACTTCTCCAAAGAAGACATCCAGATGGCCAACTGACACATGAAAAAATGCTCAACATCACTCACCACCAGGGAAATACAAATCAAAGCCACAATGAGATACCACCTCACACCTTTCAGAATGGCTAACATTAACAACTCAGGCAACAACAGATGTTGGCGAAGATGTGGAGAAAGAAGATCTCTTTTGCACTGCTGGTGGGAATGCAAATTGGTGCAGCCACTCTGGAAAACAGTATGGTGGTTCCTCAAAAGATTAAAAATAGAACTACCTTATGACCCAGCAATTACACTACTAGGTATCTATCCAAGGGATACAGATATGCTGTTTCGAAGGGGCACATGCACCCCAATGTTTATAGCAGCACCATCGACAATAGCCAAAGTATGGAAAGAGCCCAAATGTCCACTGATGGATGAATGGATAAAGAAGAGGTGATATATATATACAATGGAGTATTACTCGGCAATCAAAAAGAATGAAATCTTGCCACTTGCAACGACATGGATAGAACTGGAGGGTATTATGCTAAGTGAAATTAGTCAGTCAGAGGAAGACAAATATCATATGATTTCACTCATATGAGGACTTTAAGACACAGAACAGATGAACACAGGGAAGGGAAGCAAAAATAATATAAAAACAGGGAGGGAGACAAAACATAAGAGACTCTTAAATATGGAGAACAAACAGAGAGTTGCTGGTGGGGTTGTGGGAAGGGGGATGGGCTAAATGGGTAAGGGATATTAAGGAATCTACCCCTGAAATCATTGTTGCACTATACACTAATTTGGATGTAATTTAAAAAAATAAAATTAAAATAAAAACAAAACAGAAATTTAAAAAAATGCTGATTAGAAACTGAATAGAAATCTTCAATAATAATTGATGTCTATTGAACATATAATGTAATAGGAACTTTTATTACGTCATTTAATCTCAAGAAAATTCTATGAGTTAGGTCTTATTTTTGTCATTCCTTTTTTCAGGAGAGGAAAATTAATTGCTACATGACTTCAAAATTAAAACATATGTGGTATTTTAATATTATGAATATTAAGCTATGATTACAATAGAAAAAAGAAAACATAGGAAATATCAACAAATAAATAGACATTATAAAAAATAACCATATGGATATTATATAACTGGAAAATACAACAAAAGAAGTTAAAAAAGAACCCCCTGGATAAACTCAGTAGTAGAGTGGAGGTAACAAAGGGTAAAATCAGTGAATTTAAGGCCAAATTAATAGTGTGTACCCATTCTGAACAACAGAGAGAAAAACGATTGGGGGTGGGGGGAGGAGGAAGTTATCCCTCATCTTATTGGAGTTCCAGAAAGACAGGGGAGAGAGAGAAAGTGGGACTGAAAAAGCAGTTGAAGAATAATTGCTGAAAATTCCCCAAATTTGGCAAAAGACAAAAGTCTAGATTGAAGAAGCTGTACAGATTCCAGAAGGGATAAACTCAAATAAACAAACACCAAGGCATCATATTTGTACTTCTGAAAACTACCAACAACAACAAAAAAATCTTGACATCAGAGAGAAATGACAAACGACTTACAGAGGAACACTGATTCCAATGACAGCCCAATTCTGATTTGAAATGGAGGCTGGAAAGAAGTGGTGCAACATTTCTCAAGTGCTGAAAGAAAATCACCTTCAACTTAGAATTCTATATCCAGCAAAAATATCCTTCAGACAGGAAGGTGGAAGACTAAGAGGAAGAAAAACTAAGGGAAATTGTGGTGACCAATAAACCTCCCCTAAAAGGATGAGTAGAGGTAACTCTTCAGATGCAAAGAAATGATAAAAGAAGGAAACTTGGAACATCAGCAATAAAGAAAGGATAACACAAAGAGTAAAAATATTGGTTAATATAAAATGCCATTTTCCTCTTGAGTTTTAAAATTTGTGTTTGGGGGGTGATTGGGTGGTTCATAGGTTCAGGCCCCACATCAGGCTCTGTGCTGACAGCTCAGAGCCTGGAGCTTGCTTCAGATCCTGTGTCTCTCTTTCTCTCTGCCCCTCCTCTGCTCATGCTCACTCACTCTCTCTCTCAAAAATAAATAAACATTAAAAATTTTTTTAATTTTTTAAATTTGTGTTTGGTATTGGAAATAAAAATTATAAATATTGTTGGATGATCTCAATGTATACAATATTTAAGACAATTATATTAAAAAGGAGGGAGGGTAAAGGGACAAAAATGCACATTTCACTTGAAGTGGTAAAATGTCAGCATCAGTAAACTGTGACAAGTTATGTATGCACAATTTAATATTTGACCAACAAATAAAAAATTAGACAAAGAGATACACCCAAAAACATTACAGACAACTCAAATTGGAATTCTAAAAAATTGCTCAAGTAATCACAGGGAGGCAAGAAAGACAGGAATGAAAAATGAGGGACAAGCAGAAAATAAATAATAAAATGTCAGACTTATAGTACTAATATTTAAGTTCTAATATTTCAATAATTAAGGTAGATGTAAGTAGTATAAATAGACCAATTAAAAGACAGAGATTGGCAGATGGATTTTTAAAAACATGCCCTGGTGAAAATCCTAAACTCCAAGAGTAAAGCATAACAATCCTAAGCTTTTAGGCAATGTGAATAGTTGCTTATGAAGGAAAGAGGGTTTTCCAGAATTATTTTGTGGACTCCACAGACTGCCCTTGTTAAAATGTATTGAGACCTAATATTTGTTAGTCACAGTTCTAAGCAGTTTATGTGATCTCATTTTTATAATTCTATGGAACCCCATTTTATAGAAGAGGAAATTAAGGCTAACTTTCCCAAGGTCACTTGATTAGTAAGAATCTAAGAAGATTCAAACCCAGGGAAAGAAATGAAAGAAACTAAAGAATGAGTACAAGTTAGCTACCTAAATAAGAGAGAGATAAGAGTTTCCAGACAGGGAACAGCACATTGGGAGGTTCTGAGGATGGAAAGGAACACCTATTACATGCTGCGTGTTTTAAATACGCTATTAACTACCACAAAACCCCAACAAGCAGGTATTAGGGTGTCCCTTTTGCAGATGAAGAGACTAAGCAAAGTTAAGTAACTTGCTCAAAATAATCCAGTAGTAGGTGATAGAGCCAGAATTTAAAACTGGGTCAGCCGCAATCTGCTATTGGGTCAACAGGCCAGAAAGGCTCTTGGAACATATTTCCACGATGGTTGTCATTATCATTCCATAGTTTCCCTGTAGTGACCCAGCAATTAAAACTTTAAAGAGAAAAGGATCTACCTACCTTCCTGGGTTATTTTACTCAAGTCCACTGGGTCTGAGTGTCATCTATAAAAAAAAGAATTGAGCATCATCAGTGTTTTTTTTTTTTTAATTAATTTTATTTTTAAGTAAACTCTATGCCCAACAAGTGGCTTGAACTCATGACCCTGAGATCAAGAGTCACATGACTGAGCCAGCCAAGTGCCTATGGCATCTTGCCTTAGTAAATATATTAAGCTGAAGGAATTTAAAAAAATTATTTTTAATGTTCATTTATTTCTGTGAGAGAGACATAGTGTAAGAGGGGGAGGGGCAGAAAGAGGAAAACACAGAATCCAGAGCAGGTTCCAGGCTCCGAACTGTCAGCACAGAAACCGACGACATGGGGTTCGAGCCCACGAACCATGAGATCATGACCTGAGCCGAAGTTGAATGCCCAACTGACTGAGCCACCCAGGTGCTCTGAAGGAATTTTTTAAAGATTTTATTTTTAGGTAATCTCTACATCCAACATGGGACTCAGAACTACAACCCTAAGATCAACAGTCACACTCTGTACCAGCTGAGCCAGCCAGGCACCCCTAGTGTATTTCTAACTTTGGTAAATGAAGGGCAGACCAGTGGAATCCTTTATTCAGTTCAGATCCTATTAAATGGAAGCCCAATGTAGAAGACAGGTACAAGCAGAGCAAACGTGACTGAAGGGAGCTGGAAGATGGAGGGCTAGTGCTAGACCCTCTTTGGTTAAAGCACTCTGTTACAACCCTGAGTTCTGGAACCAGTACATGGAGAGGCCCTGCGCACAGGGGAGCATGTTGGAGGCACTCTCTCCCATCTTAGTGTAGGATAGGGAGAGAGGTGGATGACCTTGATTTTGTTAAAAACAAGGATTTATTCATATTTTGTTACGATGGACTACGTACCGAGACATTGTGTCTTAGTCTTTTCTTTGAATCAGGGATGTTCTGGGAAGGATCTGAGCCGTAGAGTCAGACATGACTTGAATACCAGCTCTTGCCCTTGGTAGCTTTTGTGACCTTGGACAACTATGTAACCTTTCAGTTTTCACATCATAATAAACAGATAATACCGACTTTGGGCAGTGTTGTGAGGATTAAATTAAATAATAAGGATAAAGCACCCAGCAGAGAATCGGTGTACTGTAGACATTTAATAAAAAGCAGCTATTATTATTTGAAACTCTGAGATCTTGACACTTAAAGTCTGCTTCTTCTTTCACAATTTGTGGAGCTTGGTTCTTTCTTTCTTCTCTTTTTTTCTTTTTTCCTTTTTTTAAAACTGTAAGTTAATTGATGTAAAAAGAGATGATACTTTTTGCAAATTCTGAATGTCGGCCATACTTTAAATCTGTAAATGTAAGGTGTGGATTGTGAAAAACCACAGTGACGTTGAAGAAATGACACACTTGTATAATCTAGACCCTGACTAATGACTGTTGCACATGCTGATTAGCTTGAAACCAAACAGCCAGAGTGTTTACAGAATAATCCATTATTAAAACATACATATTTTCAAAAATAAAAGATGCTTTTCTGATTCTAGTATGGACAAGATAAGGATAACCTAATTTTATAGAACTTCCGTCTTAAAATATAAGTGATGCTTTGTGCACCATCATATAGTTGGGGGCATAGCCTAATCTTCCAGAGCCTATGGTTTACCAGAGGCTAAAGTCATGGCAGATTTCCTATAATGGTCCATGAATCCCTGCCGCTTCCCATGAAGCTTAATGGGAGAATATTTGAGAGCATACGGTACTTTGTCAACTGATCCTAATGTGTCCATTAGTGTGGCTCCACAGGGAATTTCAATCTATGCTTAAAGAATGGTCACTTGGGGAACAGAAATAGCTATTTACAGCCCCCACCTCCCAATAACTCTGTCCTCTGTCCAGCCTCCCCCCCTTTTTTCAGTCCTACCAGAAAGACATATAACTAGGTGTGTGCCATTAAGGGTATCTGCATTATCCACACTTGAGCCATAATCTCTTAAGGCACACCACCTTGATATCCTTCAAAACCTTATGCAGACAATACCTCATTTGACCCTCACAATACTCCTCTGAGCTAGGTTTTGTTATTCCATTTCACAGATGGGGAAAACAGAAGCACACAATGGTTAAAGTATTTGCTTGGAGGTCAGAGGTAAGTGGTAGAACTACGCTTAGTCCAGTGCAATCGCCCAACTCCATGCTGGATGTGTAGAGCCGTCTACTTGGACTGATTGGGTTCTGTGAATTTCTGTTCTTTGTTAGCCTGAATCAAGATGTGGCCCAAATTAAATATACCCACATTTATTCATTCATTAAAATAACATTCATAGGGGAGGGGAAGGGGGGAAAAAAGTTACAGAGAGGGAGGGAGGCAAACCATAAGAGACTCTTAAATACTGAGAACAAACTGAGAGTTGATGGGAGGTGGGGGAGAGGGGAAAGTGGGTGATGGGCATTGAAGAGGGCACCTGTTGGGATGAGCACTGGGTGTTGTATGGAGACCAATTTGACAATAAACTATATTTAAAAAATAAAATAAAATAAAAACAATTAAAGTATAAGAATAAAAAATAAAATAAAATAAAATAAAATAAAATAAAATAAAATAAAATAAAATAAAATAAAATAAAATAAAATAACATTGACTGGGAGCCATAGGATAAAGTACTACGCTATGAAGGGAGTAGTGTCCTAGAAAATTCAAGAGCTTTGGAATAATTCAGCACACAGATATATGGACATCCTGGCCCTGCTAAGTTCTCATTAAGTGCTAGTTATTGTTAGTAAGAGGTGCTATGGAGATGAATCACACATGGTCCTGACCCTGAAATGGCTCTAAAGTTTAAATAAATTATATGATGATCTTAAAAAATAAATGAGCTGACTCCCTTTCTTACATCTTATATTTTACTTTTCATTTTAAAATAAAATCCAGGGGTGCCTGGGTGGCTCAGTTGGTTAAGTGCCCAATTTCAGCTCAGGTCTTAATTTCAGGGTTGTGAGTTCAAGCCCCACACATGGTTCCATGCCAGGTGTGGAGCCAGCTTAAAAAACAAAAGGTTTTTTTAATTTAAAAAATAAAAATAAGAAAAATAAAATCCAAATGGATGAAAGATTTCTGTGGTGAAACCATGAACGTACTAGAAGAAAATACAGTTTAATTTAATCTTGGAGAAAGAAAGGTCATAAACATTCAATAGAAGATAAAAATCAGTAATTAATGGGGAGCCCTGGTGACTCAGTTGGTTGGATATCCAACTTCAGCTCAGGTCATGATCTTACAGCTCATGGGTTCGAGCTCCAGGTCGGGCTCTGTGCTGACAGCATGAAGCCTACTTGGGATTCTCTCTCTCTCCGCCTCTCTTTCTCTGAAAATAAATAATTGATTTTAAAAATATTTTTAAATAAAAATAAAAATCAGTAATTAAAAGATCAACAACCCAGTAGAAAAATTGGCGAAAGATAGAAATAGCTAATTGATGGTAAAGCAATTATAAATGGTTCATCTATAGAAACGCCCAACCTCACTCATTCAAGATATTGAAATAAAGGCAGCATTGAGATATCATGTAATGACAAAGACCAAAAGTTTCATAATACATGTGTTGTTGGAGATGTTGGAAAACAAACCCATGTTTTGTTGGTGGGGGTGTCTATTCGTACATTTTCTATGAAGGGCAATTTGGCAGTATCTATGAAAAAGTTTTAAATGTGTACCAGTAGCAAAACATTTCAAATAACCAAAATGCCCAACATTAAAGTAGAAATAAATTATGGCACATGCATTTAATGAAATGCCATATAACTTTTTTTTTTTTTTTTTAAGTTAGGCCCTGGTTTTTTTTCTCCATATAACTCTTTAAAAAAAGAAAAAGAAAGCTCTTTGGCTACTGCTGATTGAGAACAATTTTCACAATATATTGTTAATTTTTTTAAAGCAAGCACAAAATCATGAGTACCATTAGCTACCATTTGTATTTTTTTTTTTTAACGTTTATTTATTTTTGGGACAGAGAGAGACAGAGCATGAACGGGGGAGGGGTAGAGAGAGAGGGAGACACAGAATCGGAAACAGGCTCCAGGCTCCGAGCCATCAGCCCAGAGCCCGACGCGGGGCTCGAACTCACGGACCGCGAGATCGTGACCTGGCTGAAGTCGGACGCTTAACCGACTGCGCCACCCAGGCGCCCCAGCTACCATTTGTATTTTTAAAAAGAGAAACAAATTGTTATTTAAGAATATACATAAGACTCATAACACTAGCTGACTGGGGGAAAGAACTAGAAGGCTGAAGGACAGGCTCTCACCTACACACTTTGTAGCTTCTGAATTTTGAACTTCACATTGGTATTAAATGGTTTTAAATTTTAATATTGATAAGATCTTTTAACCTAGCAATTTCAATTCTAGGTATTAACTCTACAAATGTATTTACACATGTATTCCATATATACAAAGGCACTCACTGCAGTGTTTTATATAATGACTAGAGGCTGCAAACATCCTAAATGCTCATTAAGAGGAGAGCTTAATAAATTATAATTCAGTTATTCAAAGAGTTGAATGCTTTCATTAAAAAAAAAAGAAAGGGGCACCTGAGTGGCTTGGTCTGTTAATTACCCAACTTCAGCTTAGGCCACAATCTCCCGGTTTCTGAGTTCAGGCCCTGCATTGGGCTCCATGCTAACAGTGTGGAGCCTGCTTGGGATTCTCTCTCTCTCCCTCATTCTCTGCCTCTCCCCCACTTGCTCTCTCTCTCTCTCTCTCTCTCTCTCTCTCAAAATAAAGAAACTTTAAAATCAAGAAGAAAGACTGAGGGAGAATAACTATAAATAGTTTTCAGGGCAGGGTGCCTGGGTGGCTCAGTGGGTTAAGCGTCAGACTTGGGCTCAGGTCATGATCTCATGATTTGTGAGTTCAAGCCCTGAGCCCCACATCGGGCTCTGTGCTGACAGCTCAGAGCCTGGAGCTTGCTTCAGATCCTGTGTCTCCCTTTCTCACTGCCCCTCCTATGTCCGTGCTCTGTCTCTCTCTCTCAAAAATAAACATTAAAAAAATTTTTTAATAAAATTTTTTAAATAGTTTTGAATTAAAAAAAGATATATGTAGAATGGAATGTATTACCTGCTAATAGTATGCTTGTATATAGACTATACAAGACCATAGACTATTTCTGGAAGAATATACTGTTAATAGTGGTTGCCCAGTGGTGGCGGGGGGCCAGGGGTAGTTTGGCAGGGGGAGGGCAGCTTGGGACTGACATGTGACCGACAGACAGACATGGGAAAACAACTTGCTTTTCACTGTCTATCTCTTTGTGGCTTTTGAATGTTTTACCATGTGCAAATATTATGCACTCAACAAAAAAATTTTAAGCACATTATGTTCAAATATAGGGGCTCATATGTATTAAGTTGAAAGTTGTCTCCCTGTGGGTTCTGCCTGTTGATTCAGCTTCTATCATTAGAGTCACATGTAAAGTAGGTTTAACCCCTCTCAATCTAGAGGCTCTTGAGATATTTGAATACTCAAAGTGATCACTTCTCTGGCCAAGCTTGCTCAGAGTCCCAAATTGCTTGTTCTAGGAAAGGCCCTTCCCCATCCTGGTCCCTCTCTTTGAACCCTCCTGATCCCCAGGATTTCTTGGAAAGAGCGCTATCCAAGGCTGACCACAGCTCTTCATGAATGTATTGGGCTGCTGTCACCTCTCCATTGCTGTTATGACCTTCTCCCAACTGGGGTTTCTGCCTTGGATGGGGAGAGCCAAGCCAGTGGGAAATGGCAGGAACACATCATCCCTGAGGTGCCCTTCCTCCAGCCTACTGAGGCAAGGCTAGCCCAGTGCTTTTCCTTTCTCCTGGGAGGGGGCAGTGCTCATCCTATACCTTGTAACCTCTTACTTGCAGCAGAGTCTGGATTCAGGGTGGCTGAAGGAAGGGACAGTTTAAAACACGGTGTTCATGAGACACTCATGAAACATTTAAGAATCAAAAATGCCAAGGTGGTTCAGTGGTGAGGGGTTGTGTTCAGGAAAGCATCCCCAAGCCGTGTTGGGGGAGAGCAAGATGAATCCACAACTGGCTAAAGATGTGCTCACACATACTGTGCTCTCCTTGTCCACTGTGGCTCTGCATCAAAATAAGGAAGTCTCTGGGCTGCTCTGGGAAGGGCAAGGTGGACCTCAATGGCCTCTGCAAGCACTTCTACCCTAGAAACCATCACGAATTTACCTCAGCCCTTGGCCTTTCTTTTCCTTTCAAATACAATGCTCGTTTTTTCTGATTATAAAAAAAATAATACACATCTATCGTATGCAATTTAGAAAATACAAAAAATTTAGAAAAGAACAACCATAATCTTACCACATACACCATCTATTTCTATTTCTATTTATTTTGTTTCTTACAAAATTGACCACCTGGCATCCAATTTTGCATTCTACTCTTTGGACTGAACATTACAGCCTAACATTTTTCATGTTAACTGTTTTCAAAACCGTAATCAGCAATGCTTTAAAGCAGTCTTAAGTTTAGAGATATACTGCAATCATTTATATAATCATCTGCCTATTTTGAGACATTTTGTTTCCAATTTTCCCCTAAAGAATGCTATGATTAATACCTTTATACATAAATCGACATCTGCCTCCTTGATTAGGTTTTAGAGTAAATTTCTGAAAGTAGAATTCTTGAGTCAAAGGGCTCTTCATACATACTGTTCAGTTGCATTCCAGGAGGGATGCACCAATTCACTGTGCATATACAGGTGCCCCTCTTGCCTCTCATTTGCCAAACTGAGAGTCATTAAAAAACCTTTTTTTTTTTTTTACTAATTTTATAGGTAACAAAATGCTATCTCATTACTTTAAAAATGTATTTGCATTTATTTGATTACAAGTGAAGCTCAAATGTGTTTTCATATGTTTATCATACTTCAGGGGAGATACATATAAAGTGCCTGTCCAATAGTATTGTCGTATTTAGCCAGTCAGGCAACATTTTCATTATTAATATTGAGTTTTTATCTAAGCACCTTTACACTTGCTTCTCCCATAGAGCAGCACCGAGAAACAAACAAAAGGTATCTAAACAACTGCATGTATATTAAAAAATAACAGATTTCAACTGCCCTCCATTATCTTCCATGAGGCTAATTGAGCCTAAATGGATCCTGATATAAATTTCAGCATTACAGAAAATGAATCCTCATGTTTAGTGGTAAGTGCCCTCTGTAGTAATCAGAATAATTGTATTACACAGTTCTGAAAAGACAAGAAAGGATTCTTTCTATTTCATTGTGGAGGGCTGGGGGAGACAAGGTAAGAAGGCTAAGAGGCAAGGGGTATATGCTTGGCCCCTGGCTAGGACCTAGAATGCCTGGATCCTCTCCCTAGCTCAATCTGTGACTCTAGTCTCACTTGTCATGGAACTTGAAACAGGTCTTGGTTATTTTGAGGAGATCCTCCTTAACTTACAGATAAGGAAACAGAGATTCTGGGGGGCAGAAGTCTCTAATGAAGGTTATGGGTTTCTTTTCCATGGAAATGACTGTTTTGAAAAGGGAGAAGAATGGGCTATTGGTCTATATAACTGGTTAGAGCAGATGGTGGATGTAACTATGCATCATTTGTTCATCCATAGAGGGGTCCAGGTATTCCCTCAGGTTCCTCCCAAGCTCTGCTACTATGTGAGTCACAGTTGGGAGGGTTCTCTTTGTACCCTGGACGTGGACTGAGTCCCAGTCTGGACAAGATATTTCACAGACTATAGTCTCTGGAGGAACTAGTCTATGGATGGCTGGGCATAGTTACTCACCATTAGCAGAAAGACAGATGAAAGTCTCTGCTTGTCTCATGGCGTGCCATCTTCACAGCGTACAGTAAGCATTTTTAGTTTGCTCACAAACTGCCCTGCAACTTTAAAATCTGGATCCAGATCAGCAAAGGCAGTCTGTCCAGCAAACCCACAAAAGTAGGGGGCCTCTGCTTCCATGGGCCTTCAGCTTCTGCAGGGGCCGATGCAACACTGGCACCCTCAGTTCATAAGGATGTGTCTCAGGAGGTATGCAAGGTGGCCATTCATGAGGACATGCCCCTAGGTGGTGTGTAACATGACAGCTTTACATCAACACCGCAGATACCATCTCACTCTGCAGCAAACAACTGCAGATGCCCTCTGTTCCAGAAAGGTGCTATGGATATTTACAAGTACCCCATGGTGATGTGGAGCTCTTAGAGGGGGAGAAATCAGAAGTACGAGGGAAGATGATGGCTGTTTTCAATTCTCTGGAGGCTCATGTGGTACCAGACAAATTAGGCTTGTTCTGTGGGCCTCACAAGGCAGAGCCACAACCAATGGGACTGGAGGTGGCTGGGAAGGAGAGCTGGAGTCAATAGAAGGAAGACTTTAGGAGTTAAGTCAGACTTCCGTGTCAGTCTAGGGTTCCTCCCCTCCTACACTAGCAAGAGAGGTAGTGCCTGACCTTACAACTAATCAGAGCAAAACTAGGCCCTATCAAATTTGTGTTGGTGGACGACTCAAGTATTATCCATAGAGGGGAGCAACTTGATGGGGATCCAGCTCTACTCAAACCTGACTTGCCAAGAATCCTTAACTCCTCTATTTCCTTGCATCATAAGGAAAACTGATAATATGTGAGGTCCCTCTGGGCCCTAGAGTTCTCAGTCTATAATTTTGTGTACTTATATCTACACCAATCCATCCCTGTCAACAGATCACTATATTGCTCTAATTCAGCTGCATTTCTGAAACACTTGAATGACACTATTCTAACAATCTCTGTCCAGATTATTCAAAGAGTCTCTTGCCTTAAAAACTTTTGATGACAAAACACAGATCATTGGAGGACATGGGGAGAGAGGGTAGAGGACATTAAATTTTCCTAAAACATAGTCTTTGGAGAGCTTTGTTCAATTATTCACTTTTCTATTAGATTTTGACATTGAATTTTCTTCACAACATAAAAATGTGCTTTAGAAAGGTCAGGAACATAACACAGAATTTTCATTAAGGAGAAAAGTTTGCTGATTTGTCTTTACATTACTAAGAAAGTAGAGGTATAAAAGTATTTCTGACCATGCTTAGAATTCTTAAGCTGCCATATCTGTTTTCCAGTCAAATTGCCCACTTTTTCCGATGAGGTCCAAAGAAAGTAAGGCAGCAACTGCACACTGCCTACCCAGTATCCATCCTGCACTTCCTCCTTAGTAACAGTAACTCCCTCCTTAGTAACACCTGGGTATGGTGCCCAAACAAAACTTTACATATCCTAGCCTGCACTTCAGCTAAAGATGTCCATTAGGATTTAATGAGTCATGGAAAGGGATTCCCAGGAAAGCTGTTTAATGGAGTGCCCCCTTTTGTCCTTTCCTAATTCTTCCTTCCAGTTGCCTGGGATGTGAAGATGATAGCTGTAGCTATAGCTGAGGAAGCCACTGGGACCATGAGGTGACCTTGAAGATAGAAACCTATGCTAGCAACTGTGGAACAAAAGGATAAAAGGAGCCTAGATATATGTTGTAATCTCTAGGGTAGCCACTAAGACAATAATAAAAAATGTATAATGAAGAAGCTGAGAAAGGAGGAAAAAAAGAATAATAAAAAATAGTTGATTAATCCAAAATAAGGCAAGGAAAACCAGAGAAAAGAATATAAAACAGGTGAGGCAAATGGAAAACAAATACTAAGATGGTGGCTATCAACTCAAACAAATCACAAACCTAAATAAATAGCTGCTGGCACCCCAGTTGTCATAACCACACCCTGGCCAAAGTGGGGACAATCTGGGCCTCAATAGGATATAAGAGCACTGGATTAAAATTCACCTGATATGTGCAAATCCATGAATTCATAATGATATAAAAATCCTACTTGATCATCTTAGGACAATGCCAGGGAACCAACTCATTATCTTGAAAACTGTTAAATATAGGGATAGAACGGAGAATTTATCCCGCCTTTCCTATATAAACTGTACCTGGTCGTGTGCTGGTAAATGTTTAACAACTGGCTCTCGGGGGGGGGGGGGGGGGGAAGCCCTGATTTACATCATTTGCAAATTTCCATGGTGTAAATTCTCTTATTGTGGCCAATTTCAAGCTACCAATGGGAAGAGGTGTGCACAATTAGCTCTCACAAGCTGGTAAATGTGACTCCGGCACACCGCTGACGATATCTCTGAGTAATAAAACAGTCGGTGAAGGGAAACACCTCTTAATCAAAAGCATTCCAACTTATAAGTAAAAGTAAAAGGGAAATGATAGAACTAGAACATCACCATTTTGCAACTTGCAGTGAATTAATGGATCTTGGCATTGAGCACCTCCGCTGCTAACATCACACTAGGAAACGCAACCAAACATCGTGTGCCTCCTGATGAAAGAATGCCACACCACTTAGGGTCCTGCCAATGGGATCCGGCCCAACTCTGTAGAGTCTCTGGATCCAGCTGCCCATTTTGCAGGAAATACAAAGAAAAGGGGACTATGTCAAACTGCACCAGAAGTGTGCAATAAGAAATCCAAACCGTGGGAAACTCCACAGGTCAAATGGTCCAGGTTCTTCAACAGATAAATTGTAAGAAAAAGAAAGGAATGGAAGAGAGGCTGGTAGATTAAAAGAGATTTAAATAACATAATCAACTTTAATAGGCAAGATCTTTTATGGGCAGGATTAAAATACAGTGTCTCGGGATGCAGAGATAGGTGATAAAAGTATAAACATTCCAGGAAATGATCATTCTAAAGTCAGGAAAGTAATCACTTTTACTGGAATGGAGGTGAGGCCACAGCAGGCATATGAAGGGCCCTGTGTTGGCTGCAGAGTTCTACTTCCCGATCTAAGCTACAAGAACTTGTTATATATAACCCTCATGAGAACTCATGAAACTACATATTTCTTTGCAGTGTTCTGTATCTATGTATGATTTTACAATAAAAGAGGTTAAAACAGAAGTCAGATGAAAGTAGCACATACTAATGATTTCATTTAACAAGGTTCAAAACCAGACAAAACTAATCTATGGGCGTTAGAGGCCAAGAGAGTAGCTACCCTTGGGTAGGGCTAAGGTCTGGAAGGAGGCACAAGAAGGCTTCCAGGTAATATTCTGTTTTTATCTGGCTGCTGGTCACATGGGTGAGCTAACTTTGTGAAAATACATGAGAGAAAATTAATCCATGTTGTGCTAATGCCACTGTTATTTTAGATTTCCTGTTACTTAATCCAAAGTCCCATGATGAGTTAATTGCAGGGTGTCCCCTCTCCACCACTATCGCTGCAATGCCGCCTGCCCTGTGGGTCCTTAATGACTTAGCACAGCACCGATTGCTGGGGTTTGGGTCAGTCTCCTCTCCAGGAAGCAGGGAGTCTTGAGCACTGAGCCTCCCACTTCCTCTGAGAGTCAGTCAGTCATTCCACCAGACTTAATGAGCCCTGACTTGTAGAATTATAGAGACGCGTCACCCAGTCACCATCGCCATAGGGTCAGGAGTTAGTATAAAGAAATGTGAAATTATTATTTTGTTAATTTTTTAATGTTTATTTATTTGTTTTAAGAGAGAGAGAGAGCATGAACAGGGGAGGGGCAGAGACACAGAGAGAGTCCCAAGCAGGCTCTGAGCTGTCAGCGCAAAGCCTGATACAGGGCACGAACTCACAAACCATGAGATCATGACCTGAGCAGAAACCAAGAGTCCAACGCTTAACCGACTGAGCCACCCAGGTGCCCCATGAAATTCTTATTTTAAAATGTGCTGTTCAAAGACCCGATATTAAAGCGCACATTAGAAATTCCTTAGAGTTTAGCACTAGGAAAATAATTTGTCTCTTTTGACAAATTGACTTGCTTCCCTTTATCACTTAATGAAAGCTATCTCACTCACCACACATTTCTTCTTGCCTGGGCTGCCAAGGAAATCAGAGTTACATTTATTGCTAAATGACAGCAACTTTTTCTGGCTGATAGTGACAAATCCCACAGCCTCACAGTCTATCCTGCCGATTTCCAAATCTCTGTTTTCTACTCAATACCATCTCCTAAATTTCTTCAACTCCTTAGTATGACAGACCAAACTTCCCAATCTGACTACAACCAAATCCTCTTCCCTCACCCCTCACCACTCACAGCACCCTCTTCGCGTGTCACAACGTTTTTCTCATCATTTCCCAAATGGACCGTGCACTTTAGGCTCGAAGCATTTTCCTTTAAAAAGGTATTAAAAACAACTTCGTTGAGGTATAATCTAAATGCCATAAAATGCACTCACTGTAAGTGTATCCCAAGTACATTTGGGCATGCTCTTATTGCCTTCCTTTTCCACTTAGTGATCTCCTATTCTTCTTCAAGACCCAGGTGCTGTCACCTCCTCTGTGAAGTCACACCCAGCAAACTCACACTGACTAAATTTCTCCCTCCTATAGAAGTTTCCATTTGCCTCTGTTACAGCATTTAGCATATTACATTATTATTCCTTATTGACTTCCACGTAGTGTCCACTACAAATGTGAGCTCCTTAATGACAGGTGTGCATCTAAGACATTTCCCCGCGCTATGCTGTCTTCCAGAACATTAGTCATTGTCCCAAAGTAGTCAAGTTGCCTAGAGGAAGCTGCTTATCTCTAGTACTGAATAACCTAGGGGACACCACAACTGTGGGAGCTCTGCAAAGAACCAAATAAATCCCTTCTACTTGAGTTTGTCAGAATGCCTGAACCATGGTGCACACTGGCCATGAACTCTCATTCCAGATTCAAGAGTTATACAAGAGTTTTAGACTTCAGGGAAGACTATGAGTGAAAGCCTGACACAGAATGACTTCTAAGGAACATCAGCAATATCAACAATATACCACATTTCCTTGGACCTAAGGCACCACCAATTATAAGATACATCCCAGTCTCAGAGGTGAAAAGGTGAGCTTCTTAGAGTCTGTGAAGTATGGTGAATTACTTCCTGCATACCTTAAGGAAGAGCAAGGGGAAAGGCAGGACAGGACGGAGAACTTGAAATACCCTAACACTGAAAATGTTATATAGTGCACATCATGTCCCATCCCTGCCCTGAGAATTTCAAACTACTTTTTAAATTTTTTTTAATGTTTGTTTATTTTTTTGAGAGAGAGAGAGAGAGAGAGACAGACAGACAGACAGACAGAGCCTGAGCAGGGGAAGGTCAGAGAGAGAGACAGGGAGACACAGAATCCAAAGCAGGCTCCAGGCTCTGAGCTGTCTGTCAGCACAGAGCCCCATGTGGAGCTTGACCTCATGAACCACGAGATCATGACCTGAGGTGAAGCTGGCTGTTTAGCCGACTGAGCCACTGAGGCACCCCTCAAACTACTTTTTTTTTTTTAATTTTTTTTTCAACGTTTATTTATTTTTGGGACAGAGAGAGACAGAGCATGAACGGGGGAGGGGCAGAGAGAGAGGGAGACACAGAATCGGAAACAGGCTCCAGGCTCCGAGCCATCAGCCCAGAGCCTGACGCAGGGCTCGAACTCACGGACCGCGAGATCGTGACCTGGCTGAAGTCGGACGCTTAACCGACTGCGCCACCCAGGTGCCCCCTAAAACTACTTTTTAAAAGCACTAAGCTATAAACGAAAAATGAAGAGGCCTAACAACATTCTGATTTTTCCTATGAGGAATACTTTAATGTTTTTTGGAAAACATCAGGTATCATGTTTTTTCCAAACAAAAATACCATTGGTAGGTATCCCTGCTTTGCTAGTGCCTGAGACGTGCACTTAGTGTGCCTGTGATGGGCCATCTGGCACTGGAGGGAGGGAAGGATGGGAGCTGCGGCTGAGCCGACCCCATGCAGAGCAGGCCCACTGCACCCCACAACCAAACAGCTGTGAATTGGGGGACGAGAGCACTCATTTGCCTCCATGTGCTCTACATGCTTCAGATAGTTCATTTATAGAAACACAGAAGGACTAGTCTGGGGAGTGTCCAACTCGAATCACCTGGAGGGAGTTTCTGATGCAGTAGGAATTTGCATTTCTGGCAAGTTCCCACATGATGCCGATGTTGCTGCTTCAGGGACCACACATTTGGAACCACTGACCTAGTCTGAACTACTCATTTTACGAAGAAACTGGAGCACCGAGAAGGGAAGGAGCTTGCCAAAGATTACACCGTGAGATTATGGGGAAGCTGAACCAGGAGACCGAAGTCCCTCCTCCTCGTGATGCTACACCATGTGGCCTCCTCTCAGGTAGCTACAACAGTCACCAACCCAGAGAGGAGTGCTAAATGGTCTGATAAGCACTTTGTACTGAAACATTTAAGTTTTATATTTAAATTTCAAAGATAGCTGCTAATAATCAAATGAGACTCCTTGGGTCATTAGGTTTATTGGTGCAACAAACCCACCCAATCTAAGCCATTATTTCTGTTTGTTCTTAAAACTGGATTTCTCCTTCTTCACCCTTCCTTTTGCTCCGTCCTCTTTCTCTCTGTCTACATTCTTCAGAGCAATTTGCAGTACAATTTCCCCAAAGAATAATATGTTTACAAATTCTTTTTTGTCTTGAGTCCAAGTGTCTCCTTCACATTTTCCAGTAAGACTCTCCATCCTGTTGCTGCCACATCCATTATCGCAGAAGCAGAAGGAAGACAAGCATGACCGGAAGCATTGGTGCACAGAGTCCTACAATGTAAAACACTACCCAAAGAACTTTCTGTGGAAACCCAAATTCACAGCAATCAGGTGAAATGACGTGCAGAATCAAAGGCATGTTAGTCTAGCAATTATTTTCTTCATTTAACAAAAATGTTCTCTTAAAAAAATTTTTTTAAATATTTGTTTTTGAGAGAGAGGCAGAGAGAGAGAGAGAGAGAGGGAGAGAGAGCAGGGGAGGGGTGGAAAGAGAGGGAAAAAACAGAATCCAAAGGAGATTCCAGACTCTGAGCTGACAACACAGAGCCCGAGGCAGGGCTTGAATTCACAAACCCCGAGATCATGAGCTGAGCTGAAATTGGACGCTTAACCGACTGAACCATCCAGGTGCCCCTAACAAAGACATTCTTAAGTGTCTACTATGTGCAAAGGAATATGTCTCATTAGTAATTGGGGTCTTCCAGTATTGGGTTTGCTTTTGTGTCTGAGCATCATCCTATTTTTAACAGTGCCATTATCCATCGTGCTTCTATTCGTGAGCATCTAATACACATCCTACTCAGTGTGTAGGTGCTCAGTAAGGGTTAGTTGAATAAGCTGATAACTCATAGGAGCCTTTCATTCTCCATGTTGCTTTGTAGCCAGTATGGGCTGTTTTCCCAGCCAAAATCTGGCAACTCCATCATCGTGCCTGAGGACATACCCTACTCTCCCCAGCATCCCAAAACTAAAGAACTTACATACGAGTAACCCACTTTGGAGGAAGTCATGATGAAATAAAATTGAGTTGCCTAAAATGGAAACCTGACAACGGCCGGAGATGAAAGGGGAGGACCCAGCGGGGACAGTGACGTAGGATGATGATATAAAGAGGAAGAAATAAAATTTTGTCAGGAGAGTTCCGACTTCAGAAATTAAAGAAGGTAGGGAAGAAAACAGGAAATCTTAAAAGGGGGGGAAAGCAAAGGGGTGTCTTGGGATTCAAGGAAAGAGAAAGACCAGGGAAGTCATACAACACGGGGTAGTGAGGTACAGGGATCGGGATGGGATTCGGAGGAGCATGGAGACCACTGTTTCCAGCTGGAGATGAGAGATTGGAGAATGAAGGGGCTGTGTTTCTTTGGGACCACGAAGCCGACAGAAACAACTCTGGGCAAATGTAAGAAACACTGGATTAGCCAAGGTGGCGTGAAGATGGAGGAACTGGAAGTCGTTCTAGAAGCCCTTTCCGTGTGAAGCTCTGTTCCACTTGTTCCACTAAGAGGAATGAAGGCAAACAGTCGCCTCTCTGCATATGATTTCACTCTCAAGATCTGCACGCTCTACAGCCCAGCAATATCTGTACTCTACACCAGTGCTTCTCAAAGAGCACGCGAATCCTCTAGGGGCCTTGCGCAAACCCAAATATCAGGGCCTGGCCCCCAGAGGTTCCTATTCAGTAGGTCTGCAGCTTGATGCCTCTAATTTGCATTTTCAAGAAGCTCCCAGGTGATTCTGATGCTGTGGCTGGACAGGCCACACTTTGAGTAGCACTGCTCACACGGCCAGCCTAGTAAGGGGGAGCGCTGGGCACAGAGGGACGAAGCCGTGGGTGCAAGGAGGTGTCCTTCCAGGCAAGGAGGACACTGCCCCTGCCTCCCTGTGATGGCTGCAGGGTGAAAACCACACCGTGCTCCCCACCTTAGTTATCTCTTCTCCATGCCCTATACCTGCAGCTCCTGCAGCTACTTAACTGTTTTCTCCAGGTCCTTCGGCTCTGGAAGCAACCGTATCGACATGTCCCTGGCACACAGATGCCCAGAAACATTGAAGAACCACCCAAGGTTCAGGCGACGTGGGCCTTCTCCTGAGGGTGGCTTCATCTGTCTGTGCTGTCTGGGACCAGCTGGTGAGGAGTGCTCCTGACAATACAAGAGCCTCCCTATGCTTGCAGCGGACTTTCTCAGATGCCTTCCCAACAGAGAGCTCTCTGCCTGCATTTCATCTAACATATTTCCGCGGAATCAGACATGTGAATGCAAAACCATAAGTACTGGAGATGGAACCAGCCTAGTATCTCATTTAGGGCCTATCCCTGATGGCCAGACTAAGAAAAGCAATTACAGTACAAGAACGGAGTCTTTTCACGCGTGGGATTTAGAGATTTCATACAGCTTTGGAGGGTTTTTCATCTTTCGAATTGCCACCTCCTCCAAATCAGTGTGTGCAGCAGTTTTAGGCTGTGAAAGGAAGCTAGTAAATTCAGGTAACAAAGCCTGTGTCCAGACCTGGGATATGTGGTCAAAACTACTAATGATGCCTCATTCTAAGAACATATGATGAACTTTTCCCTTGCTGAAGTGAAGTTTAATATTTTCCAGTGATTTTAATCCTAAGAGGGGTCTTAATTTTTTTCCCGACAGGCATTAGGGCAGTGGAATACATTGACGATGTAAAAAGTCCCACAGTAATAAAGCTGAATTGAAAGGCATCATGGGTGAATCATGGGAGAAAGTGTATGTGCTGAAAATTCAAGTTGATTCAATGCCACCGAGACTGATTGAGCAGTCCTCTGGGCCAGACACTGTGCTGATGGGGTGGAAAACACCATAAATGAAAAGGAATGATCCCAGACAACAATAACAATCCTATACATCTTAATAGTGATTTATGCCAAGAATTAATCTAAAAATATGTTTATAACTTTTATCTCGCTTTATTTTCATAATTACCTTATAGAGTGAGTACAGCAGGAATAAATAGCATCATTTTACAGACAAACAGATTCAGCAGTGAAATTATGTGATATTATTAAGTGTGTGACAACTATCATATTAGAATCAGATTTCATAATGAAACCCCTTTGTTTGAAATCCCTAGGATTTAAGAAGCTCCAAGACATTAAATATTGCCTAACATATGGCAGGCACACCTTAGCACTGGATTTTGGTTATTTTCCATTGTCCCCCTTTACCCTCTGCCCTATAAGTATTTCTGCCCCCCTAACCTCTGCCCATGATTCCCCCTGCTCTGCGCCCTGAAAGACCCACCCCTGTAACTAGTCACCTTTTCAGTAGAGTTTGGCCAGTGAAAGGAAGCAGCAAACCAAAGGGCAGCAACAGACAGAGGTAAGGGTATTTCTTTCCTTCTCTCTTGACTGCTTTCTAGATCACAGCACCTCCATGACTCCCGCTCTCAATGGAAACTGGTAATACCATTTTCTCCCCTTGCCCCCCCTCTCCGGGGTGCTAACAGCTTCCCCCTGTTGTTAATGTCTGGGTACCTCACCTCCCCTTGTTGGTTTCCTTAATGCCACCCATACCCCTGCAAATGTTGTCTTCATTAAAATCTCTTGAACAACCTCAGTTAGATTCTGTTTCCCTGCTAGGACCCTGAACCACACACAGGTCTCTCCCACGTAGCTCTAACCTGTAAAAATAAATCTAATGCCCAAAGGAACACAGTGAGCCTAAAACATCCACAGTCACGAACTCATTGATTTTTCCCTTTTAATAATTAATGTCTGTTTCTCCAGTGCTTATTTGCCACAATCTTACCCTGGGCCCTTGTTTATCCCTGGCCTGAACTTTTGTGATGGTCTCCTGAGTAGACTCCCATCTCTAACACCTCCTACCTCCAATCAATTCTATCCACAGCCTGCTACTGGACTAAATTTCCTGGTGCACAGACTTGATTATGTCATTCTGCTATGGCTCCCAAATGATTATAGAATAAAGTTCACACTCCTTAGCCAGCATGCAGAGCTCTCACCTGTGTGTCCAGCCTTATCTACAACTCCCCTGTGTGTGCATGAGCTCTCTGTTCCTCAACCCCTCTCCAAAATATATGATCTTAATTTTATTTACACCATCCCCTTCGTCTAGAAAGGCCTTAACTTTGAAACTGTTCACAGACTTCCAGGTCCAGCCCAAACATTGCCTCCTGCCTGAAAATTTTTCTGTGTCCTTACAGAGATAAACAACCACTTTCTCCTAAACTCTCATGGGTGTTTTTGCATCCCTTTCTTACGGCACTTAGCAGTTTGAACGTCTCAGTACATTTATCTGTGTCCATACTATCCCATAGCCCATTCGAAGCCTCTTTCTCAACCAGAGGCAGTTGGTTCAAGGTGGTACCTCAAATGATGAGCACAGGGCATAGCCCAGAACAGTAACAGCAAATATCTGTTGGATAAATGAATGCATGAATGGATTCAACTTCATATCCCCTCAGCACCTAACACAGCATCTACTGTGGTTAGACTTTAGAATAATTTGAATAAGCTGAACAAGCTGGATAATGCCCGCTAAGTGTCTTATATGAGATGCCGTATATGAACACACCTGCATATTTGCCTGTTTTGTGTGACCGTCTCTTAATATGAATATATACTATTTCATTTATAAAAAGATCTCTCTTGGGGCACCTGGGTGGCTCAGTTGGTTGAGCGTCTGACTCTTGTTTTTGGCTCAGGTCATGATCCCAGGGTTGTGGGATTGAGCCCTGCATTAGGCTCTGTGCTTAAGATTCTCTCTCTCTCTCTCTCTCTCTCTCTCTCTCTCTCTCCCTCTCTCCCCCTCTCCCCCTCTCCCCCACTCATGCATGCACTGTCTCTAAAAATAAAAATACAGAATAAAATTAAAAAAACAGAATAAGATAAAAAAAATAAAAAAGATCTCTCAAAAAAACATCTCTTTGGGGAAAATGGTACCACATACATAAGCATCTTTAAAAACAAACAAGCAAACAAAAACCTAGATGTGCCAAAGCTGACAAGGTCCTGGAAGAGGTTTCTGAAGGGCACTTGGATGCGTGCAGCTTTGAAATATTCTACTTCTTTCTCATTTCCTATCAGTCAGCCCCATCCTTTCCTTGCATCCAATTTTGTTTAATGAGGCTACTGCAATGTATTTATTTTGGGGTGATTGAATTTAGAAAGACATTCATCTAACACACAATTGCTGCCACAAGCTGAATGGCTGAATCATAACAGGGATGATGGCATTAATCCGAGGACAGCTGTTTCTTATCATTTTGAACACACAGAAAAAGCTCAGGCAAGGCGAGAGTTTTTGCTTCAGTTGCAAGATGGGACTGATAGGATCTGAAGCAGAAATGCTTCTGGGCAGGTGGAAGTAGAAAAGGAGAAAGAAGAAATGCCCTGGGGCGGGGAGGGGGGGGCACTAAACCTGTGATTTTTAGCACTTTGTCTGATGGGTGAGAGTTGCTTCTAGCCCTTTGGGATACTAGAAAATTCCAATTATAAGGAAATAATTTGATAAGGACAGCAGAGGCATCTGTGTGGGTAACTAACCTTTTGAGAAACACTTATGGGTGTGTTGTCAGGAGTTCCAGCTATTAAAGAACAACGATAGGGGCGCCTGGGTGGCGCAGTCGGTTAAACGTCCGACTTCAGCCAGGTCACGATCTCGCGGTCCGTGAGTTCGAGCCCCGCGTCAGGCTCTGGGCTGATGGCTCAGAGCCTGGAGCCTGTTTCCGATTCTGTGTCTCCCTCTCTCTCTGCCCCTCCCCCGTTCATGCTCTGTCTCTCTCTGTCCCAAAAATAAAAAAAATAAACGTTGGAAAAAAAAAAGAACAACGATAATGACACCGGCTCACATTCACATGGTACGTTATACAACATGCTTTCGCATTCACTCTGTAGGGCAAGTGAGGCTAGAGGATGGCATACACCGGGGTAGCTGCCCGTGTGCCCAGAGGTCAGGGGCATATGAAGGATGGTCCCCAAGGAGCTGGGATGCCCCTGCCCAGAGAAATCTCTGTTGACCCTTGCCTGCTGCCTGCCCCACCATGAAGGCATAGGCTGCCCTTCTTTGAACTCAGTCACTTTGACTGTTCAAGCAAAAATGTCTCCGGAAATAAGCATATAGCCACTTCTGTAACTCATTTACACCTGAGTACGAACGCATTCTCAGCACCTTCTCAGCAGAGCAGCTGGCTGAGGTTTTAAGCAGGTCATGAAGGTACTAAGAGTAAAAGGAGGTTGGGGGCTTAACAAACACGTTGCTGACACCACTTGCTACAGCCTTTGAGTTAACAGGAAACAGGCAGAGTGGTATTAATTCAGCATCAGATCTTAATATAGCTAAGAGCTACAGAATAGTCTGCCACGTACAACTACAAAGGTAATAAAATGTTACAAGAATTTAATTTTTTAAAGGCCTAAATTTGAAATCACAGTGCATCCTAATAAAAACAATACTCATTCATTCATTTATCCATCTGCTCACATATTCATTCTGTAGCCAGTGAGCTGAACGACTAAAACTCATGGAATATAATGAAAACACTGTTTTTAATCTCCTACTGCCTTTTAAACTTATCAGGGGTGAAATGGGGGGAGATCTTCCTCTGCCTCTGGACAGAAACTCAAGCATGCCCCTGGGCTTCGGTTGTCCCTCCTAGGTAGTCAAAAGTCCTTCCTTCACTTTAAGTCACAGTTATAAACACAGTTTCAATTCAATAAATTAAAATAGCCACATCCACATAGTAACAGAAATTTCTAATCTCATTCAGGGGGCTTTTGGCAGGTGGGAAACCACATTATGAATCTTCTCTTTCCTTCTTTATACTCCCATCTTGCTAAATGGAGTTTTGACCCCTTCTGGAGAAAGAGAGAAGGAAGGCGGCAGAAAGTGTTTCTTTGATTAGGACCCTGGTAACATGGCACCATACCCTCTAGGGCTAGCAGTCATCTAGAACTTTGTTTTTTTTTTTTTAATATGTATTTTTTAACGTTTATTCACTTTTTGACAGACAGAGACGGAGTGAGAGCAGGGCAGGGGCAGAGAAAGAGGGAGACACAGAATCTGAAGCAGGCTCCAGGCTCTGAGCTGTCAGCACAGAGCCCAGTGCAGGACTCAAACCCACAAACTGTGAGATCATGACCTGAGCCAAAGTAGGACACTTAATAGACTGAGCCACTCAGGCGCCCCTAGAACTTTCTGTCATAAGGTATTACTCCTGTGAGTTCCTCTAAGACCTGCCCCCCACTCCCGGTGGTCTCTCAGTTGAGGATCCTTTAATTAAGCAAAAACAATCCATTCAGACAGAAGCTTTTGCCTCAGGCTCTAGAAATCACCTAGCCCCATCCAGCTTCTCAGCTGGGCCTATTTATTGACTCCCTATTAAGCAGATCTAAGATGCTTCACACTCTAGCTCTCCCCCGCAGGGGCCTATGTCTGCCCCTTGGAGCACTCTTCAACCTAACGAATTCTGGGAGTGTTGGCCAATCAGGAAGCAGCAGCAACCTCCTTTGCTCCACTGCCAAAGCAATAGCTAGCCATCCCTGTTCTTTTTTGTGTAAATTTCCAGGGTGGGATTCAGACCCACCTGGGCCTCTAAATGGGGGATGCAGCCCAAGCTCTGAGGGGTTCTGTTGAGAGAAGGATGAGATAGGTGGGCACCTACACTCCTTACTCCCTGAGGTGGGAGTGGCACTTAGCACATTCACTGCTCCCTCCAAAGAAATCCTCTTCAAAAGCCTCAACAATGGTATCTTTTGACCCTTGATGTGAGTGACAGCCCCAAGAGTCATGTAACCACTTTTCTGCTAAATCCTTTATCCAGATTCTTCTAGGTGGGCTGCCCCACAATTGATCTATCTGGTAGCTACCACGTCTGGATTCTCTGAAGGAACTTGTAGTCTAACCCTCCATTACAATTGATTCAGGTATTTGGCCAACAGTCACTGAAAGTCTTCATTAGTGTGGAATGTTCCTGTTTCCCACCTCTTTTCTCTTCCTTGACTATTCTATTCTTTACCTTCCTGCTATCAAATGTTATGATGGAGAATCAATTCATTCTCTCTCTTCCAGCTATCACTGTAGACACATGTGAAAAAATGTTTTCACTTTCTGTACCAAAATGGAGAACAAGCAAACTGAGAAAACATAACATGAAAAGCTACAGTAAATAATGAAAATATTGGACAGTAACTTTTTTTATAGCAACTTTTTTTAGCCCAAAGCATAGAATGTTGTCTCTTTGGATTTGTATTCTTCAAAGTTCAAGTCACAAAGTTCTTGCAAACCTATTGCAAACACAAGTCTTTAAAATGTTTTAGTAGAGGAGATGCTTTATCATGTGTTCCCAGTCCATAGGGCCAGGAGTGGTAGGAAACAAGCTGGGGATAAACAGGGGCCAGAAAGGAATTTAATTATTGCTAAACAAACATACTTTATATAGCATATAAACACAGCCATATGGACAGGATAAAATGAAAACAGGAGTTGAAAGGAATACCAAGTGCTCTAAAACCGCCCTACCAGACAACTGGAACTTCTAATAGGATTTCTCAAATATCATATAACAGCTGTCTACTTTCCTAAGCCCTTGAATCCTTACCCTAAATAGTTTTTTTTAAATAATCATGATGATCAATAGCTACCATTCACTTAGGGATTTTTCTATATGGGGCGCTGGACTAAATTATTTGTGGCATGTGATATTCTCACAACAGTCCTTTGAAAAAGATACTATTTTTTCCCATTTTATAGATGAGGAAAATGAGTCTCAGTGATTAAGGCACTTGTCTTAAGTTGTGTGCCTTTAGTGGTGAAAATGTTAGTTATGCTTGGCTCTCAGTCATGCCAGATCCCTTGCTCCTTCCACTGATCTAGAGACAGAGAAAAATGAGTGTTCCACTCCCAATTTTGCCTATTTGTCTAGAAGCAAGGGAAAAGGAATTTCATCTTCATTTAGAAAACTTTGATTTTTTTTTTAAGCTACCCTAAGTGACCCACTGGCCTTTGTGCTAGTGAAATTTCAGCAATCACAATGACCCTCTGTTACAGAACAGGGATGGAGGGCAGCTGCCAACGGCCTCCTAATTGTCTCCTATTGAGGAATGTATCTGCACCAATTCCCGGATGTGGGGGGAAGTGAGAGGGAAGGAGCTGGGAATATAAGGTGTTTTCTTATTACTCAGTGTCAGCCCCTACAGAAAACAGTATGTAGCGAGTGAGCACTTTCACTATATCAAGCTAATCTACGAAGACAATATGGCAGGATCCCCACATAGGACTGTGCCTCTTTGGTTTCAGTTCTCTGCGGCATTCACCCTGACCCATCTCTACGTGAATAAACCTTCCCATCCCTCCCTCCCACCCTCTCTTTCCTCCTCTGACAAATACTTTTTGAGTACCTACTAAGTGCCAAGCACTGGATTTCATACCAATGTAACAAGGATTTAAAGCTTGGTCCCTGCCGTCAAGAATCTTACATAGTCTAGTAAATATATCAGACACATTAGCATCCAATTTACAGTACTGGGTTGTGAATACAATTGGGGGCCAAAGAGGAGGAGAAATGAGGGAAGGTTTACGTGAAAAAACAAAACCTTTCCCAGTTTTTCCTGTTGCGACCATATTTCATTGCCATTCCAACCTGAATTCTGTTCCACCTTGGAGCTCTGTCAGAGAAGCCTGTGGCATTTTGGCTTCTATCAGTCACTTTGGGCTGGGTTTATTTCCTCCATTCCATTCAGTATAATTCACTGCACATGAGTAATCTACTAGCTATACTGTGGGGGAAGAAAATGACAAAACCAATCCCAGACTCACTCCCTCAGGGAACACACAGGAGAAGAATTCTGTGACACAAGAGAAGGTTAAACCAAGTGCAATAGAGGATACTGTGGGGATCGATGACATCCCATTAGAGAAGGCCAACATCATGGAATGCTTTAGGATAGAAGCAGTATTGAGGTACGCTTTGAAAAGTGAGCAAGATCTCTCCTGTCAGAGACAAAAAGGAAGGCATGGTGTGATTTATGACAGATTCAGGGAAAGCAGGAAGATGGGGGAAAGAAGGGAGACAGGGTGTTTGAAGGAATTGTAGTAGACCAATAAGGCTGGCATGTAGGATACATGGTGGAGAAGAGCAGTATAAGTAGAGAAAAACCTGGGAAGACTAAATTGGACCAATCCGTGAGGACTTTAAATACTGTAAGGTATTTGCATTTAACATGTAGGCAGTGGGAAGCCATTTTGAGTGACACGTATGTGGCCGAAGTTGTTTTATGAGATTGTGGTTAAGGAAAGGTTAAGAGTTAGGGAGACCAGTTAGGGGGTGACTACAACAGTCCAAGTGAGAGAGACCATAGGTGCTGGTGAGAAGTGGCCGTAGGGATGGAGAACTGATACCCTTGAGTCAGGGATGGAGTGTCACCCGTTTGTATCTCTGTAATGTCCAGCACTATTCTCTGCCCTAATTAGGTTTTGTAAATCTTTCTGAAATTGAACTGCATCAAAGAATCAATTTGGATATATAAATGTATGTCTTGCAGGTGTTTTGTCCTTTTTGTTTTAATCTTGTCACCCAAGTCATCCAATTCCAAGTCATAGAAGGTTCCTGCCCAAGAATGTCCTTCTCTGGCATTTTTGGGGATCCTCAGAGCAGTGATGCCTTGTTCACTGTCCTTAATTAGCTCGTGCACCATTTTAATTGGTCTGCAGCAGCTGTCTGTATGGACACACCTGGTTTCCTTTCTGGAGTCAGCTGGGGCTGCCTCACCCTTTCATGCCAGCTCTGGCATCTGGAACATCACTGACTGACAAGACTCAGGGAGCCTGCTGGGCTCCAAAGCATGCAAAGAATGGGCTCTCGTGGGGAAGGCTAAAGACCAGAGGGCTGCCTGGACCCACACTAAGGCAACTCTCCAGGAAACCCACAGTCACTTTAGGCAGGCACTTCTAGGATAGGGAGGAGGAGGGTACAGCAGTGGCCAACTGTAGGGACCACCCATGGTGTGACCCTTGAATTCTAGATGAGATCTGATATTTACATCAGTAGGGATCTATTAAAATGGTTGAGAGGGCCCATCCAGGAAGTAACCCACCTCAAGAGATGGCTTAGAATTATGGAATTAATGAGGCTGCAGCGTCTCTCAAATCCAATGAAGGGGTCAGATTGACTGAGATCAAGACCTCAATTTAACCAAAAGATAATGGCTAATTTTACTGAGCATTTACTATGTGCTGAACATTTTTCTAAGCGCCGTTGTTATAATAGCATACTTAAATGTTCACAATGACTCTATAAAGCGAGTACTATTATTATCCTCATTTTACAGGTGAAGACACAGACACAGAGAGGTTAAGACTTGCCACCAGTCACAGAGCCAGCAGGTGTTAGAGTCTGAATTCGAACCCAGGCAGTCCAGCTCTAGTGCGTACTAAACACATCACTTTCTGCTTTTCTCTTACCTCTTGTTTTCATCACTCTGACCAGCAGGAATGGAAGACGTAAGAGGCCTGAACTGTGACAGTTCCTTCTGAGACATGAATGTACTGAGGGTCAGCATGATGCAATAAGAAAAACTTGAGTTTTGGGGCACTGGGTGGCTCAGTCAGTTGGGCGTCCAACTTCGGCTCAGGTTATGATCGCGCAGTCTGTGAGTGTAAGCCCCACGTTGGGCTCTGTGCTGACAGCTCAGGGCCTGAAGCCTACTTCAGATTCTGTCTCCGTCTCTCTCTGCCCCTCCCCCGCTCTCACTGTGTGTCTCTCTCTCAAAAATAAAATAAAAACATAAAAAAATTTTTTTAAAGAAAAACTTGAGTTTTTCATCCAAACAGACCTGCTTAGACCCCCATTTCCATCATATTTTAGTGAATGACCTGGCGCAAGTTACTTAACCTCTAAGGGTTACAGTTTCTTGGGTGTAGGACACAGGCAATACAGTTTTCAGGCTTGTTATGAGCAAAATAACGTACCCAGTCCCAAGTCTGGCACAATGCGGGTGCTCATTAACAGTCATTATCATAAAGAGAGGTGGTCTCTGTGAAATCTGAGACAGGGAAGCAAAGAGTTAAGAACATAACCTTGTATATCCCACAGTGCTTAGAGGAAAGAATGTTTTGATTCTAGAAAGGCTGAGAGGGGCCATTCACCTTATCTTCCCTGCAGCTTGGTCACAATATCCCTCAGGGATACCGGCCTTCTCTTTTCCAGCTCTGGACTCACTGATGGGCATTCCAGTCTGTGATTTGGTCTATGTTCCTATGGCCCCTGCCAGCTCTGCCCTTAGGGGTCCGTCTAACCCCACTGTTCTGCTTCCTTGATGTACTGCTAATCAAGTCCTAGTTCTGATACTAAAATCCTCAATCACAGTTTTCATGCTAAGCCTCAACACCTGACTTCTGTGCTTGACCTTCAAGTGGATAAATGAAACAATAGTGTTATTTGGTTTTTCTTAGCAGTGTAAGGGGAATTTAAAAGAAAACTCTCTTCTCTTTCTTGGTGAAGCAGCAGGATGTACTCAAAAGTAATCTGAGGTCCGAGCTCTGTCACTGCCTCTTGTGAACTATGTGACCATGAGCAACTCCAATCCCTGCCCTTGTTACCTCAAGAGTTCTTAGAAAGACTGAATAGAATAACAGGTGTGAAATGTATCTTGGTTGCAAAGAAGCACATGAATGGAATGGCAGGGGTTATTATCACTGAGGTTTTATCTAGTTGGTGAAATTCTGACGACGACGTTAGATAAGATTTTTCTGAGCCATCTGGGACTTGGGGTGCCCTAGAATCTCAACACTGGCAAGTGTTGTCAGTACTAGGGGCAACACTGAGTGATCCTGAAAGAATTAGAAATGAGATTGTCCTCTGAGAGTTTAATGAGGACATTAACGCATAATTGATTACAGCAGAGATTTGCTAAGTCACCTTAAAGAAACAGAATGGTTCTCAGACCAGGAAAACTTGATGAAATCTGATTGAAAGTAATAATATAGCTGAAGAAGTAAAGCATCAGTCAAAAGGGATATTAACTAGCCATGAAAACACAAGGAGAGGCAAACCATAAGAGACTCTTCAACACAGAGAACAAACTGAGGGTCGATGGGGGTGGGGTGCTGGGGAGGTGGGTGATGGGCATTGAGGAAGGCACTTGTTGGAATGAGCACTGGGTGTTGAACGTAAGTGATCTATTCTTGAAGCCAAGACTACACTGTATGCTAGCTAACTTGACAACAACAACAAAAAATTTTTAATTAAAAAAAAAAAAAAAACAAGGAAAGGAGGTCAGACAGGCAAACCCTAGTATGACCCATTTAATACCATACAGGGCAGAGAAGTAACTCTGGTTAAGAAGGTGACCCAGGTAATTCTGGTGACAAGTACCTTCCTATTAAAGAAGTCTAAGTCAGATGTCTCTAAGCATCCTTTTAATGATTTCCTTTTGTCCTAACTGTAAGCTTACCAAGCATTCTGATTTCACTTTGGTTTCCCATGTAGATCCACTTGCAGGAAATGAATACACTAGTCATTGGACTTGGGCATCCTTTGACAACTATATTTTTTATTGTGAATCAATTAATTGACACCTAATTGTTTTTTTTAAATATTTTTAAGTTTACTTATTTTGAGAAAGAGAGGGGGAGAATCCCAAGCAGGTTCCTTGCTGTTAGTGCAGAGCCTGACCCGGGGCTCTGCACTGACAGCTCGCTCTCACAAACTGTGAGATCATTACTTGAGCCAAAATCAAGAGTCAGACGCTTAACCGACTAAGCCACCCAGGTGCCCCTGACACCTAATTATAACATGACTTCTTATGCAGCCTGCTTACAAGGCTAGAATGCTCTCATCATAGGACTTGAGCATTTGATATCTTCACCAATTATAGTTTTCCCTGTAAATTACTAAACTGACATCTCTATATGTCCTCTGAATTCCAAACTTGATATCTTTGGTCATGCTGTCCATCTCTGGCTAGAATAACCTCTTTCCCTCCATCCCTCAGTTCCATAGGCCAAATCCCATCTTCTATTCAAGACTCAAGTCAGGTGGCCTGTCTTCCATAATCACTTCCATAATTGCAATTCCACCTCTGAAGTCCCATAGTTAATTTCCTGCTCACTCACATTCTCCATATTATGTTAGAATTCTACAGTAAGATAGTTCTATGATTCAGCAATTACACTATTAGGTATTTATCCAAGGAATACTGGTGTGCTGTTTCGAAGGGGCACATGCACCCCAATGTTTATAGCAGCACTATCAACAATAGCCAAAGTATGGAAAGAGCCCAAATGTCCATCGATGGATGAATGGATAAAGAAGATGTGGTATATAGATACAATGGAGTATTACTCGGCAATCAAAAAGAATGAAATCTTGCCATTTGTAACTACGTGGATGGAACTAGAAGGTATTACGCTAAGCGAAATTAGTCAGTCAGAGAAAGACAAAAATCATATGACTTCACTCATATGAGGACTTTAAGAGACAAAACAGATGAACATAAGGGAAGGGAAGCAAAAATAATATAAAAACAGGGAGAGGGACAAAACAGAAGAGACTCATAAATATGGAGAACAAACTGAGGGTTACGGGAGGGGTTGTGGGAGGGGGGATGGGCTAAATGGGTAAGGGGCACTAAGGAATCTACTCCTGAAATCATTTTTGCACTAAATGCTAACTAACTTGGATGTAAATTTAAAAAAAGAAAGAAAAGAAAGAAAAGAAGAGAAAAGAAAAGAAAAGAAAACAAACAAAAAACAACAACAAAAAAGAATTCTACAGTAAGAGTGAGGTCTCCAAGATTTCCAGAAATAAAAGTCATTTCTTCACTCAGAGCATTCTTCCCTTATAGGAAAATCTTCCTGGGAAATAAAATTCATTCAACTTTTCATTTATTTATTCAGTCATTTAACAAATATTTACTCAGTGCCTCTATGTGTTAGGCAGTGGGATATGGTGGTAAATAAGACTGACAGGGCCTCTACCCTCATGCAGCTTCCAGTCTAGTGGGGAAGATGAACACTGAGAAACAATAAATCAAAGCTCTGATAAGTGCCATTAAGGAGAAGTACAGAGTGATGTCAGAGTGCAAACAAGATTCTTCTAGGAAAGTTACATTTCAGTCAAAACCTGAGCTGGCACTTAGCCAGAAGAAGAAGAGGAGGGTGCTTGAAAGAGTATAAATTGAATGATCTCAGTGACCAATGTCACTCAGCTGCAACAGTCCTTGGTCAACTATCCTGCCTTCAGATAATGCTAGGAACAAATTCACTGATGTTTTTCCTCAGTCCCCCCTTGTCTTCCAGGTCCAGGAAGACCACCTTCCTTTACACCAGAGTCTTCCCAGTCATCAAAGTACGATACCATATGTTGTATTTAACCTTTCTTAGGTATAATTATATCCCCATTCACTGACTGATTTTGCTTCATGTTCACTTTTTCTAATTTCATACTCAAAGGTTGACATTAACTTCATGCTTTAGGGGTTCTTGTTATCAGTATCATTGATCACATGAAGAAACAAAAATCTTTGTTTTGTTCACTGCTATATCCCCAGTGCTAAGATGCCTGCCACATAGTAGATGTTCAACGTATATTCATTGACTGGGTAGGTGAGTTGGTGGATGGATGGATGAATGATGGGTGGATGGATGGATGGATGGATGGATGATGGGTGGATGGATGGATGGATGGATGGGGGATGGATGGATGGATGGATAGAAGGATGGATTTATCTTCCCTCTTACACCAGAAGTTCTCTAAGAGCATGGTACTTGCCAAGTTCACTTTTGGGTTCCTCCAGCACTTAGACCAATGCCATGCACATGGCAAGTAAACAATTTTCTTGAACTTTGCTTGAGTTTTTCCATGACTGGAAAGAACTTCCTGCTTTTTCAGGCAGCTGTTTCCACAGTTGAACTGCTCTAGCTATTTAAGTTCTTCCTACCCCTTGACTCAGTCGGTTAAGCATCCAACTTTGGCTCAGGTCATGATCTTGTGGCTCACAGGTTCAAGCCCCACATTGGGCTCTGTGCTGACAGCTTAGAGCCTGGAGCCTGCTTCAGATTCTGTGTCTCCCTCTCTCTCTGCCCCTTCCCTGCTCTCTCTCTCTCTCTCTCTCTCTCTCAAAAATAAATAAACATTAAAAAAATAAAGTTCTTCCCACTCTTGGGCTAACATTTGCCTCCCCACTGGTCCTAGTTCTGCCCTCTGGGCCAATGAAGGGCAAATCCACATGGTATCCACCACAGCAGCCCTTCTGATGTTAGGGACAGTGACTTGGTTCCCTGCAGTCACTTACAAACAGAACATGTCTCCAGCGTCAACTCAAGTACTTTAAAATATTTTGGAGTACTCCTAATACACTTCAAAGAAGGTCTCATCCCTCATAAGTCTGTGAGGTGTTCTGCACTCCCACAGAGAGCCACTGAGCAAGTTCTCTTTCTGGGTCAGGAACCCAGACCGGAAATGAAGGTGATAACAACAATTAATGTTTACTTTGCAATTAATTATGGTTTACTGGTTAATCCACATAACACCCTTGGGATATAGGTCAGAGTTTCTACACCTATAAATGGTCAAGGGAATCACACAAAAGACAAGGGCCTCAACATATTTGGCACAAATGCTAGGGTCCAATGGAGGAGAGAATTGCATTGCTGGGGTCTCAGTGGCTCAAGAACCCATATCCAGGCCGATCCACCTGAATCACTGGTCTCTCTCCTTCGGTGACAGAATCACCTTGGGTTCAGTTTCATAAAAACCAGATCAGTAAAATGCTGCAAATTCTCGGATGAGGGGTAAAGGGAAAACAGCATACAGAAGATGGAAAACAAAGACTTACTGTGTGCCAAAGCTCTGTATTAGCCTCTGGGTACTGAAATATGTCAAATATGTTTCCAACTACAGCACCTTACACACAACAGGCCCAAAGATATGCCTGCAGGTTTGATACTATTTAAAATAAGAGACTGTTACCTGGAGGCTCAAACATTTTTTTTGTTACACATAGATTTTATGGTAGTGGGATTTATTCTGAATCCTCTTAGAACTGATACACTTGGGGGGGCCTGGGTGACTCAGTCAGTTAAGCATCTGACTTCGGGGGCGCATAGGTGGCTTGGTCGGCTAAGGATCCGACTTCAACTCAGGTCATGATCTCACAGTTCATGGGTTCGAGCCCCACATCAGGCTGTGCTGCCAGCTCAGAGCCTGGAGCCTGCTTCAGGTTCTGTGTCTCTTTCTCTCTCAGCTCCTCCCTCACTCATGTTCTGTCTCTGCCTCTCAAAAAAATGAATAAACGTTAAAAAAAATTTTTTTAAAAGGCATCTGACTTTGGCTCAGGTCATGAGCTCACAATTTGTGGGCTCAAGCCCCACATCAGTTTCTGTGCTGACAGCTTAGAGACTGGAGCCTGCTTTGGATTCTGTGTCTCCTTCTCTCTCTCTGCCCCTCCTCCACTCGTGTTCTGTCTCTCTCTCTCTCTCTCAAAAATAAATATTTTTAAAAATTTTAAAAAGAAAAAAAAAGAACTGATACATTTGGGTCACAAAGAGTCTACTAAAATAAGTGCATATATTTAATTTTGTCAATTTCACTGTCTTGCAAACACACAAGACATTTTCAGTGATTCCTTTCATCAAACAAAGAACCTTTTCCAAATCACTTTATAATTCAAATAAATCCCTTCTTTAAATTTTCAAGTGTAAATTTCAAGTGATTTTCAAGTGTAAAGCTTTCTCCAAGCAGAGATTGTTACACTATTGGGAGACTTTGAATCCTTCAAGAATCTGGTGACAAGCCACATGGGCCACCCCCCCTCCAGAAGAACACACAGATTCACATATGAACAAAAGATTTCATAAAATTCAGAGTCTGTAAACTCAAGGTAAAGATCAGAAAAGAAGCTGGCCCCTGATGAGGCTTTGTGGCCATTGCAAGGTCTTTTGATTTCCATTGAGTCAGATGGGAAGCTTCTGGAGGGTTTTGGACTTTCATTTTAACAGGAACACTCCAGCAACCATGATGAGAATGCACTTGAAACGGGCAGGGGCAGAAGAAGGTCACTGCAATCATCCAGGCTAGAGGACCATAGTTTGAAACAGGAAGTTATAGTAGAGGAGTAAGAAGTGGTCAAATTCTGGAATAGCCTGAGGGTGCAGCGACAAGATTTACTGACCAGATTGGACGTGAGGTATGAGCAGAAGAGAGGAGTCAAAGCTGACTCCGAGGGTTTTGGCCTGTACAACCAAAAGGCTGGAGTTACCATTACCTGGGATGAGGAAGACTGAAGGGGTGCGAGGTTGTTGGAAGAAGGGGAATAAAAGGGCGAATGCTAGGAGCCAAGTTTTGGATATTTTAAACTTGAGATGTCTATTAAATATCCAAACAGGGATGCTGAGTAGACAGTTGGATATCTGGTCTGGAATTCTGGAGGTTGGGCTGTAATAATATTCACATGTAAAATTGGAATACTAATACAGCAATGCCTACTAAATAATACTTATTATAGGAAGGAGGAAACAAGACAATGCATATAAAGCTTTCAGTGCAGTATCTGGCACACAATATGCCTTTGATATATTTTAGCTATTTTTTAATTAAAAATTTTTAAGGTTTTATTTATTTTTTTGAGAGAGGGAGAGACAGAGCATGAGTGGGGGAGGAGCAGAGAGAGAGGAAGACACAGAATCTGAAACAGGCTCCAGGCTCTGAGATGTCAGCAGAGAGCCCAAGGTGGGGCTCGATCTCATGAACCGTGAGATCATGACCTGAGCCGAAGTAGGACACTCAACCGAGCCACCCAGGTGCCCCATATTTTAGCTATTATTTTAATGAAAACTTAAACACTTTCAGTCAGCATTTCTATCATTACTATAAAGTTATGAGTGTGATTGCTTTTCCAACAGACACATGAAAAGATGCTCAACATCACTCATCATCAGGGAAATATAAGTCAAAGAAAGCCACACTGAGATACCACCTCACACCAGTCAGAGTGGCTAAAATGAACAAATCAGGAAACTACAGATGCCGGCAAAGATGTGGAGAAATGGGAACCCTCTTGCACTGTTGGTGGGAATGCAAACTGGTGCAGCTGCTCTGGAAAACAGTGTGCAGGGTCCTCAAAAAATTAAAAATAGACCTACCCTATGACCCAGCAATAGCAATATTAGGAATTTACCCAAGGGATACAGGAGTGCTGATGTATAGGGGCACGTGTACCCCAATGTTTATAGCAGCACTTTCAACAATACCCAAATCATGGAAAGAGCCTAAATGTCCATCAACTGCCAAATGGATAAAGAAGATGTGGTTTTTATATTCAATGGAATACTACTTGGCAATGAGAAAGAATGAAATCATGCCACTTGCAGCAATGTGGATGGAACTGGAAGGGATTATACTGAGTGAAATAAATCAGTCAGAGAAGGCCAGACACCATATGTTTTCAGTCACATGTGAATCTTGAGAAACTGAACAGTAGACCATGGGGGAAGGGAAGGGGAAAATATAGATACAAACAGAGATGGAGGGAGGCAAAGCATAAGATTCTTAAATACAGAGAACAAACTAAGGGTTGATGGGGGGTGGGAGAGAGGGAACATGGGTGATGGGCATTGAGGAGGACACTTGTTGGGATGAGTACTGGGTGTTGTATGTAAGCCAATTTGACAATAAATTATATTCATAAGAAATTTAAATAACAAAATAAAAGACTGATTATTGTCTCTGATGTCAGTTCTCAGGCATGATTTGCAGAAGAAGAGTCTTGAGCAATGGCAGTGACTTTGGAATTGGTCTTTAGCTCCCAGAGTTTAAAATTTAGAAGGCTTTTGCATGCATTCAACAGCCTTTGTAGATGGATTAATGTCACATTTCTTAAATAATCAGTGTGTTCCTCCATCGACCCAGGATTTATTTCGAGTTTTGGAGAGGGTCTGATGTGAAGAATGAAGCAGTTTATCAGGAGAAATTGAATACCAGCAAGGACCCTGCAGGGAAGACATTTCCAGCCTGTTCATGTGGTCCCTTGGGACACAGGAGGGCTAAATGGAAGGACACATAACAAATGACTGACTACCCTGTCTTGATTTCAGTAGCTGCAGATGTAATCGCTGGTCACAAGTTCATCTTGTTCATTTTAAAATTGATTCACAAAGGCCACAACTCATGTCTTCCTGAAATAGCAAGCTTCTTAGAGGAACTTTCTTGGAGAGGCACACTCTTGTTATCTTGTGTTAATTTATTCAGTGATCTTTAGCTATTTTACATTGAGAGTAGAAACAGAGCTGGTGTGGTTTTATCACACGCTTCTTGATCTTTGAATCACTGAACTTCTGGCCTCAAAACCTAAACAAGGTCCTGAGGTTTCTCATTCTTTTTTACATCTTTTTTGAATTTTAACTATAAAATCCTTGACCCTGTAATTCTCTTCAACATCTACGACAGAGCGAATGCTCAATAATTATCTGTTAATAAACCACGTAATCTCCATCTGTATTCAAAGGAAAGAGGTGATGAAGCGGTTCAAACAGTCCAAAAATGCATCTGTAACAAATAGATGACTAAGGTCACGTACAATCACAGATTTAGCAATAGCACCACAACACCACAGACGGGGTAGATGATACACTTTTGAGGGAGGACAGAGGAAAAGACACAAAAGAAAGGCTTTTTCCCTGAATCTTTGTTTTCTTCCATCTGTAAATGAGGCCACATAAACTGAGTTGATTGCTGCTAATGAGCAGAGTAATGCTCAATTAAACTCCATGAAACACCAATTCATTCCTTCTCCCTGATCCTTTTGCAAGTTTCTAATAATTGCTACATTCACAGTGACCAGGCTTCAAGTGGATTTCCAGTGGCGGCTCCACATGAGAAAATAACTCTTCTCTCTCCTTTCCCCCAGGAGTCAGGAAAGGATCCCACAGAGACTAATACCTTGGGGTCCCATAGCCCAGCAGGACATGCGGGTTTCCTACAGGTCCCCCTCCCCAGCCTCTCTCTGGCTGTGTGTCCCAGAACTCTAGGTGCAGGAGAGCTGAGAGGTCTAACCTGAACCAGTCAAGTTGATCTGTGGCAAGAATTTAGTGAATTTGTAGCCTGTGTCTGTTCTTTCCCTTTTATTTTATTTTTATTTTTTTTTAATGTTTATTTATTTTTGAGAGACAGAGAGAGAGACAGAGTGCGAGTGGGGGAGGGGCAGAGAGAAGGAGACACAGAATCTGAAGCAGGCTCCAGGTTCTGAGCTGTCATCACAGAGTCTGATGTGGGGCTGGAACTCAAAACCGCGAGATCATGACCTCAGCTGCAGTCAGACACTTAACTGACTGAGCTACCCAGGTGCCCCTGTTCTTTTTATTTTAAAGGGAATATTTTCTGTTTTCCATTAATTTTTAAGTAACTTTTGGTTTTACATTTTTCCAGCAAAACTAAGGAGGAAAAGGAAAGAGTTTTGTCCACATTTAGGCATGGTGGTGACAGAGGAAAAAGCTATCCAGGAAGAGGTGTTTATACTCCCAACATCTCTTTGGGGCTTAAAATTCAGAACTCTGGCTCACCAGAATAATACAAGTGTTTTTTGTCTATGGGCAGCATTACCACAAAATTTATCACCCAAACCAGGATACTTTTCTAAGTGAAACATGGCAATATAAATAATGCCACCACTGTAACAAGCATAAACTGGGACTATCCAGGCAACTGGATGTCATTTTGATCACCAAATGAGTCCCTAGCCTACCAAAATCTCTCCTTTGTTCAAGAGACCTAACTCAAAAGAAGTTTCCACAACTAACGCTGAGGATAAATGCCCTCATCTCCTACTGGGATAAGTAGGTCCTAGAGCTTTATGAATATATGAGTAGGTTTCTTTCCTCTTTCCTTCTTTCTCTTATTCAACAATCTCACTAACCATTTTAATTGCAGAATCCTTTTGCAAGTTCTGTCTACTCAGCCTTGCCATCACCTTTGCCCTTATATCCTTGATCCAGAAAGTCTGTCCAGGAGTCTGAAAATTATACAACCTGTCTCCCGAATTCAGTTAGTAGACACTGGGCTGAATATATAAAATCCCAGCAAGAGAGATAATAGGATTTAGAATTAGTCTTGTCTGGCTATACAAAACAGGACAGGGATCCTAAAGCAATCTGTGGGGTCCTATCAGATAGAGGCAGTCCTTCTCAGTGTTGACATGGGGCTCCTGCGGGGCACGGAATGTGCACAACCCAACTCTATATCCACAGTGGCCATTGCCCAGCACAGGGGTTATGTAGAGTGAGATCTCAGACATGATTGGGGTGGCCAGGCTGCCTCCTAATACCCCTTAGCCATGGGTTCCTGAGTGTCCATGGATTTCTTCTCCCTTCCTGTGTAGGAAGGGGGAATCCTGCCCATGATCCCACATCAGCTGGCTGGACTGGGCTTCTGCCACCAGACCTCAGGTACTGGCTCACACTCAGCACACCCCACACTGTGCTGAGCCAAACAGGGCCTCCCACAGACTCCAGGTACCAGATTTCGGCACAGGCTGAGTGTACTTTGTCCCATTCAGTTCAAGAATACTCAACAAAGTCCATTACTTTCTCAGCCCAGGGATGGATGCCGGAGACACAGAATGAGAGTCAATTGAAAGGTTATATATGCACTAGGGCACAAGTGGTTAACAGCAATGACTGCAGCTGAACTGCCTGGGTTGTATTCTGGCTCTACCACTCGCCACCTGATTATCCTTGGGTGAATATTTCTCTTACCTGAGTTTTTCATTTAGAAAATGGAAATAAGAGAGCCTGCCTCAAAGGGATAGTGTGAGAATTACTACTATAATTCTCATTATGAGAATTATGATTTAGAACCATGCTTGGCACAGAGTAAATACTCAATAAATTTAACTATTACCATTTGTGACTTTTGGCTCCTCTTCCTGGGGGGCCTATAGCTTGGCCCATCTCCCTTAACTCTCTCTGCATCTGACTGGTTTCCTTATCTCTCAGGAGGGGTATTTCTTTGCTCCCGGCCCGTTCCACTGCTGAGGGTCAAGAATAATGCATCTCCATTCTAACATTTGACTGGTACCTTATCCACCAGGATTCAAATCCATAGCCTTTAAGAGGTTAAGTGATCATCTACCTCCTCTGAACCCAACTGAATCATCGTGTATTTTTCTAAGAAGAAAAGTAAACTTTTGGTCAACAAATTTGAAAGGAGTCATCCTGAGCCAGGAGCCTGAACATTACCTGTACCCACACATTTCCAGCTCTTTCAGAGACAAAGGCAGGTGTTTCCACACACCTCTCAGAAATTCTGATTCCCATGAACAGTGAGCAAAAAGAATACTCCCAGGAATTTTTTTGAATCATAATGTTATTTTCTTCTCTACTCACCCTAAGTTCTCTACCTAAGTTCTCTAGATCTTCTTAACTAGTAATGGTTTGTTATGATGTATTCATTCAGTTAGTGAAATACATACTTTTCCTTGCACTTCCCAAGGAATTTTTAATTATCAAACCCACTACCACCCATGTAAGACAGGTAAACTTCAAAATAAACTGGATTTTTTTTTTAACTTGGCCAAGGCAATACTGAATTTCCATGATTTGATAGCCTCAAACTCCAAATAATCTCAATTCACTCACTTAACAGTTCCACTCAAAAACACCGCATTGCTGTCGTGCCTGCCCCAGCCACATTCCAGGTGGTACATCTTGCATCACCTCTAACGTTAACATTTTGGATCATTTCAGTGCAAAGAAAATAATCAAAACTAGTGGCCAATAAACATAAAAACTTTCCCCAAATGTTGTCCTTTTATCATTAAGTGAAAATTACCACCCCTCTGCCACCCACCTTCACCTGCTCCAATCCTTAGAATTGCTTCCTTCTGACAGATTTAAGTTAGATCCTCAAGACACAATAGTGAGCTATTGTGCCCCAGAGGCCTCTACTTCCAGGATGATTTGAATCTCTATCCTAGCTTGGGTTTCCTTTTGCTGAAGACTGCTGCTGACCTGGAACCAAAGGTTCAACTGCCTTATGCTCCGAGGACACACTTACCTGCTTCCTTTCACTCGTGTCCACATCACAAGCTGGTCACAGAATCCCAGAGCATCAATCCTGGAAGAGACGTTGGAGACAGGCTAATGCACGCCCTCATTTTACAAATACAGACATTGGAGCCTACAAAGAGGAAGACACTTGGCCAAGGTCACACAGCTCATTAATGAAAGAGCTGGGGCTAGAATTGCCAAACTGGAGATTCATCTCCCTGTGATGTCATTCTTCTTCCAACTGGTTCCTTTGCTCTATGCCCTAGTTGGCTTTCATGCACTCAACACACAGTCCACACCCTCCTGGGATGTGCCAGCAGCCTGTAAGGCTCACCCAGAGTGAACTAACCCAACTCAGCTGGCCTGAGGCTCTTTACCTGCAGAGGAATGAACGCCACATGACTCTCTTGGAAACATACATAGTGTGTAGGGACACATGTGATGTTCAGGTGTATCCAGCATGGCATGTCTGCCAAGTTTGTCCTGCCAAGACACAAGCAGTCTGATGAGTCATTTATAATGTCTGATACTTTTAAGTTCTTTTTTTTTTCTAGGCCTGTAATTTCAGATTACACTATAGCAAAAGCTTGGTATTGCACCCCCCCAAAGCAATTTATTTAACAACAAAAATTTACTCAGGAGATACTTAGTGAACATTTCCCATTTGCTAGGCACTATGCTAGCATCAGGAATAAACAATGAGGAAAATATGATTCCCATCCTTTTTCAGTGGAGGAGACAGGCACATGGACAAGGGCCAGATATTGTGCTAAGTGCTTTGACATGAGGACAGCAGACACACATCTTAACATTTATTTATTTTTGAGACAGAGAGAGACAGAGCATGAAGGGGGGAGGGGCAGAGAGAGAAGGAGACACAGAATCGGAAGCAGGCTCCAGGCTCCGAGCCATCAGCCCAGAGCCCGACGCGGGGCTCGAACTCACGGACCGCAAGATCGTGACCTCGTGACCTGAGCTGAAGTCGGATGCTCAACCGACTGCGCCACCCAGGCGCCCCCAGCAGACACACATCTTATAGAACACAGAAGCAGCATCTAAGCCAGCACAGGTGGGTTAGTTAAGACTTTTTTAAATGATCTTTTTTATTTTAGAATAATTTTTTTTGTATATCAAGTTTTTATTTAAATTCTAGTTAGTTAACATATAGTATTATATTGGTTTCAGGAGTAGAATTTAGTGATTCATCACTTTCCATATAACACCCAGTGCTCATCATAACAATCCCCCCCATTTAGCCCATCCCCCATCCACATCCCTCCATCAACCCTCAGTTTGTTCTCTGTAGTTAATAGACTGTTACGGTTTGCCTCCCTCTCTTTTTTGTTGCTTCTTTCCCCTACGTTCATCTTTCTTTCCCCTATGTTCATCTGTTTTGTTTTTTAAATTCCACATATGAGTAAAATCATATGGCATTTATCTTTCTTTGACTTATTTCACACTCTAACTCCCTCTGTGTCATTGCAAATGGCAAGATTTCATTCTTTTTTATGGCTGAGTAATATTCCATTTAGAATAGTTTTAAGACTTACAGAAAAGTTGCAAAGATAATACAGAGAGTTCTCATATATCCTTCACCCCAGTTTCTCATAGTATAAACATCTTATATAACTGTTGTATATTTCTTACAACTGAGGAGCCAACATTGGAACATTAATTTAAACTAGTAGAGACTTTTTGAAGGAGGTGACATCTAAAGTGATTTCTGAATGACACTAGGAGTTAGCCAGATGAAGAAGTAAGAAAAATCATTTTAATCATGAAGGAAACCACATACAAAGGAAACCACACACAGAACTAAGAGTTTGGTGAGTTCAGGGAATATCCAGTAGAAGTATGTGGAGGTGGAGGTGGGAAATTTGTGAGGGAAAGAGGCAGATAGAGGAAGAGTGGAGAAGAGGCACCAAGTATGGGAAGAGGAGTGGAAAGGGTTGAGGTTAGTGAAGAAGATGGGAACCAGATCAATAAAAGGCCTTCTACACAGGACTAAAGCATTTGTACCTTTTACCTGAGGGCAATGAGGAATAATTAAAGTATTTTATCCAAAAGACTAACATTATAAAAACTGTATTGGAAAGATTACTTAGAAGGCAGGGTGGAAAACACACTTGCAGGGATAAGACAGAAGAAAGACAAGTTGGTGGATGGCCTGATCAAAAATAGTGGTGGAAAGGATAGAGAAACTATAATGAATTTTAGAGATACTAAGGAAACAGAATTGATAAACGTGATGGTTAATTAGATATAGAGCCAAAGGGAGAAGGAAGGCTCAGGCTTGACTCCCGATTTCTGGCTTTGGCAGCTGGAGGGACTGGATGGTGGTATCAATCATTAGGCAACAGAGCACAGGAGTTAAGGTTGATTAGAAGGGGAAGATGATTGGTTCCACTTTGAACAGTGATGTATGAAGCACCCATGGGACATCCAAGGAAACAGCGAAGTCAATAGGTTGGTTGGATATACGGGTCTGCGTTTCTGGAGAGAATTATGGGTTAGAGACATATGTGGTGAATCATTAGCTTAAGGATGGCAATTGAAGCCAGACTAGATTGTCCATGAGTATAGAAGAGAAGAGGTCCCAGGAAAGAACCTTAAAGAAACTGACCATTTAGGAGTTGGCCTTAGGAAGAGCTGTGGAAAAAGGATGAGGAGCATCTAGAGGAAAACTGGAAGAATGTGGTATCCATGAAGCTAGGAGGAGAGAGCTTTCCTGAAAGTGTCATGTGACCAATAGCATCAAATTATTCAGGGGGGCAGGGGCCCACACGTGTCCCTTGAATTTGCCAATAAGGGCTTCTCTTGAAGTAGTTTTAGATAAGGGGGGGGCAAAAATCCAATCCATCCTTGGGCTACAGAATAAATAGTAGGTAGGGAAAGAGCACTTGGAGTATGGATCATAGTTTTAAAAATATTTACTATGAATTGGAGGCCAAAGAGAATGGGAATGAAACTGACAAATAATAGTAGGTACTGTTGCAGTAAAAAAAATTACTTGTTCCACTTAGAGTGCACTGAGGCTGTAATTTTTCTAGTGAAAAATTGTATCTTATGATTAGTAGTAGCTACCATTAATAGGATGCCTATCATAGGCCAGGCACTTTAAGTACATCATTTTATTCAGCTTGTAAAACAACACTTTGAAGTAGATATTAGATCTCTCTGTCACAGATGAAGAAACAAAAGCCCAGAAAGTTTCTGTCACAAGGTCTCGAAACAACTTCATGTGCCCCTGTGAATCAGCACTCCTGTATCCTTTGGATAAATTCCTAGTAGTGCTATTTCTGGGTTGTAGGGTAATTCTATTTTTAATTTTTTGAGGAACCTCCACACTGTTTTCCAGAGTGGTGGCACCAGTTTGCATTCCTACCAACAGTGCAAGAGGGTTCCGCTTTCTGCATATTCTTACCAACGTCTCTTGTTTCCTGAGGTATAGCAGCACTATCAACAATAGCCAAATTATGGAAACAGCCCATATGTCCATAACGGATGAATAAGGAAGATGTGGCATACACACACACACACACACACACACACACACACACACACACACACACAATGGAATACTACTCAGTGGTGAAAAAGAATGAAATCTTGCCATCTGCAACAACCTGGATGGAACTAGGGGGTATTATGCTAAGTGAAGTAAGTCAGTCAGAGAAAGACAGATAGCATATGTTTTCACTCATATGTGGAATTTGAGAAACTTAACAGAAGACCATAGGGGAAGAGAAGGAAAAATAAGCGAGGCAAACCATAAGAGACTCTTAAATACAGAGAACAAACTGAGGGTTGATGGGGGAGCCGGGAGAGGGGAAAGTGAGTGATAGGCATTGAGGAGGGCACTTGTTGGGATGAGAGCACTGTGTTGTATGTAAGGGATAAATCATGGGAATCTACTCCCGAAGCCAAGACTACACTGTATACACTGTATGTTAGCTAACTTGACAATAAATCATTAAAATAAAAAATAAAATAAAATAAATAGAAACAATTTTAAAAACTTTTTAAAAAATTAAAACAAAAACTTCACGGGGTAACTGGAAGTTAAACCTAACCTGTGCTCCAAAGTCCATATTTTTCCTTCTGCAACCATACTACCTCTCCTGAACTCTTCCTACAGCTGGCTTTCATTTTACAACACAAACGTCCAGGAGCTAAAATGGTCAAGGAATTCCGTCCACCACTGTGAGCATTCTGAGGGAAGAGACAGATAACCCAGGCACACGCTTCTTATTCAAGGATAATTCTGAGTAAGGAATAAAGAGTTTCTGGTTTTGAATCTCAGAGGTCCTTGCCAAGGACCCAATACGTCCCCTTTGTTGTGAGAGATAAGGGGGTGGGGTTGGGAAAGCAATTAGTGGGGAGGGGGTGAGGCCAGATAGCTCAGAGTAAATCACTCCATCATTGCTAACTATAAAAGTTAAAATGGTAGATAAGGGAAAACTGGAAAACTATAAGAGAATTTTGCAAAAATTATTTTTAGCCTGGAGACAATGAGCATCAAGGAAGACCCAGCTGCCTTTATACATCTATAAGGAAGAATGATCAGACTTGCTTTTGACACTGTGGAAGGCATAACTAGAACCAGTGGGAACATGGTAGAGAGAGGCAGATTTGGCTCTAAGGAGAAGAGCTGCTTATCTGCAGATGGATGGAACTGCCCAGTGTGTGGTGAGCTCACTGCCACTGGTCATGTTCAAGTAGAAGCAGGGATGTTGGAGGTAGGGGTCAAGCGCCAGACAAGGACTTTGAGAGATCCTCTGGAACAGATAGTTAGGACACGTTTTCACTTAATAAGGCCTGGCCTTTATTCTCCCCAACTGAATTCTAAACATTACATGATGGGAAGATTGGCATGTTCCTTCATTTACGATGTGTACAATGCATAGCAATTCAACTGTAATATGCAATAACAAAAGGTATTGCTACCTTTAGGAAGCTCTCTGGGTTGTTTTTTTCCTAAGATAAGAAAATATGCTTGTGGGTATCTATGCATTGGCTTTTATCAGGCAGGTCTGTCATCCTGAAAATGTTAGGGACAGGGTGTGGAGAATAGATACTGATAGCCTTACCTTTGTTTCCTGTGGAGGTTGGAAATAAAGAGCTCACTTTTTGCTTTGTCAAAGGGCTCTTGACATGGATGAGAGCTCGTCTATCAGTGTAGAAGGTGCACCTATAATCATTGAATCAATAAATCCCTTCTTTCACTGTATAAATATTAATCGAGCGCCTATAACGCTACAGTCAAGAAAAAGGCACTTTTTATTGAAAAATAAGAAACTATACCAAGCGGTATAAACATAGTTCCACAGCATATACATGTGTTTTTGTGTAATGGGGGTGGAATGGGAGTGGTGACAAAATCAACTCTCTAATCTCTGCAGGGAGATGGCTGGCAATTATCATGTGCTCTAAATACTGTCAATGCTGGGGCGCCTGGGTGACTCAGTCGGTTAAGACTCCAACTTCGGTTCAGGTCATGATCTCAGGGTTCATGAGTTGGAGCCCCGCGTTGGGCTCTGTGCTGACAGCTCAGAGCTTGGAGTCTGCTTTGGATTCTGTGTCCCCCTCTCTCTCTGCCCTTCCCCTGCTCGTACCCTGTCTCTCGTGCGTGCGCGCACAAAAAAAATAAACATTAAAAATTTTTAAAAAATACTGTCAATGCAAACTAAGCTTTGTGTATGTTTTACTTTTCCTGCTACAAAATAATTAGAATTTATAACACAAGGAAGCAAACCTCTTCTAAAAACAAACAAAATTTCCCATCCCCTGTTTGTAGTTCTCAAAGGTCTAGAGGTGTTTGAAAGAATGTGTAAAGAATATTTAAAGATATAGGAAGATAGTCAACATAACTTGAAATGAAAAATGCAAGTTAAAATATCATATACTATATGGTCCATACATACATACATGGTGTATACACACACACACACACACACACACACACACACACACACAGAGAGAGAGAAAGAGAAAGAACTACATATGTGTACAATAGAAATAGAAAGGCTGAAAGAATGATCATCAATGTGTCAGTAGTGGTTGTGGGATTATAGGGGACTGTTCTTTTCTTCTTTTTCCCTTAATTATGTATTTTCTAAATTTCATAAAAGTAAACAAGTAATTTTGTGGAAAAAGAAGTTATTAAAAGCATAAAATGGGTTTCATATAATTGTATGGCTATAAATAAAGCAAGTAAATGTTAAGGTTCATTCTTTCATTTTGTCTATGATAAGATTATTTACATGATTTTTTTTATTTAAAAAAAATTTTTTTTAATGTTTATTTATTTCTGAGACAGAGAGAGACAGAGTATGAGTGAGGGAGGGGCAGAGAGAGAGGGAGACACAGAATCAGAAGCAGGCTCCAGGCCCTGAGCTGTCAGCACAGAGCCCGACGCGGGGCTCGAACTCACAAACCATGAGATCACGACCTGAGCCAAAGTCGGTCTCTCAACCAACTGAGCCACCCAGGCGCCCCAATTATTTACCTGATTTTTATTTAGGCAAACAAAAGCACACTGTACAAAAACAGTGAAAAACAAATCACTAAATAAAAATATTATGTAGAATTTTGGGTAAGTTTCTTTGGGGGATAATTTCCTCTCAATGTAATATGCAACTGATTTTTTAATTTGAAAAGTTAGCAGATAAGAAGTTCATTCGTTCATTCATTCATCCACTCAGGGGGTACTTTCTGAGTTTTTACTATGTATAAATACCTGTCCTCAGATGTCTGGAGGATTAAAGTGCATGTTCCTTGTACTTGAGTTGCTTACAGTCTACTTTGAAAGATCAAATACTCATGAATCACCCAGACAACAAAGCCCCCCAAATTACAACAGAGAATAGGGTATTATGGAAAGCCAATACCAGGGAGATGAAGGTTATCAAAATTCTACTCATCTGTTAAAGTCCAAAAGTCCCTCTTCCTGAAGATGACTCTTGCTGGGCAGTACTTTCTAGAAGTAAGTTATCCCATCTGCTGGGTGAGGACTCCGGTTAACATCTATCACAGAGTAATCCTTTGCTTGTCCCAATCTTTGTTTCGTTCATGTCGGGTCCTAAGTGGACTTCAAAACAAAGTTTATTTTGGGAACACCAGCCTATGTTCATCTCCTGAAGGAATGAGGAAGGAGAGGTGTGCAGCTGGATAACAGAACAGTCCAGATTAACTACCGGTGATAGGGGTGGAAACATGGAAAGAAGGACTGCCATCAGCCTCTTGATGAAGAGCAGCAAGGCTTTATCCTGTCCCTCCCAAGCTGAGGTTGAACAACACCCCATTCTTCCAGTCCTTACCTCTGAGGGGAAGATCATCAATGAGAATATCCACAAAGTATTAAAGCTGCAAGGTAATGGTGAAAAGTGCTGCACTGCGAGCCCAGAGACCTACCTCAGTTCCAACTAGCTCTACCTCTAACTAGGTTCCTTCTGGACCTCAGTATCCTTATCTGTCAGATGAAGGGGTTCAAATATTCGATTCCCAAGGCCTATAGCTCCCTATACATTAGAAACCACAAGGTTCCTGTGATTACATGTTGGAATTATTCCCCAATCATGAATCATCTGTCAATCTCTGATCTTATAAATACAAATTCCTCCCCAATGATGGAAATTAAAGCATTTAATTTTCTCATGGATAAATTGTGCCCACTGTATGTTTGTGTGCTGTAGTGTCTGGGAAGTTGAGGCAAAGGAAATAGCTCCTAAAGCCCTCCTGGGATCAAAATGGAAAACAAGACAGGCTATGACATCAGCTACCATTTCCTCTATGATAAGACTAACACAAATATCAATATTAAATTATATGTGTACAGTTTTTATTTTTGCTTTTCATGGCAAAATCACAGGGAATCCTTTGCTTTTAGCCTTTAATGCAAGGTTATGAAGGAAGAACAGGAAAAGATGAACATATAATTTCAGCATTTTTGAGCTGCAAGTGATTTTAAAGATCAGTCCCAACCCCCTGATCATTGCAATGAGGAAGAAAATGAAGAGTCCAAGCTGTGCCACAGCTCACTCCAGTGTTAACTTTCTGAAGTACATTCTCTCCGTTTGCCTCACTTAAACGAACCACCACTTACATGCCACCCCCAAAAAACGAGGGGCACTAAAGAAAGACAAAGAAAGGAGCCTAACCTCTTTTAATGAGTTTCCTCCATTACAAGTTAGAAGAGCCAGGCAAGGGGAAGACAGGCTTCATCAGGATGAACATTTCTTTTTGTTTTTTCTTAATATTTACCTATTTATTTTGAGAGACACAGAGAGAGTGAGAGTGGGGGAGTGGCAGAGAGAAAGAAAGAGAGAGAGAGAGAGAGAGAGAATCCCAAGCAGGCTCCATACCCAGTGTGCAGTCCAACGCAGGGGCTCACTCTCACAATGCTGGGACCTGAGCTGAAATCGAGAGTCAGCCACTCGACCGACCGAATGAATCACCTGGCTGCCCCCAGGATAAACATTTCTGAAATAGTTCAGGAGCAGTTCGCCCTCCTAGATTGTATCCAGAACCAGTTCCTCACCTCAAGACCAACTGTTCCTTATTTCTATCCACTACCTTCCTGTCTCTCTACAGGTAGGCTGGCAAGCACAAAGCCTCTCTAAGAGAATTGTTAGGAGAACAATGTTGCCTTTTATCAGGTCAGCTAGTTGCCTCCACATCACCTGTCAGGTCAAGTGCTGCTTTATACAGCATTGGATGAATAAAATTCAAATGCTAAAAATTGGATCTTTGTACCAAGATACACGATTTTCTGCTAATTTCTTCCCTCTTTGGTTCCCTGTGAATCCAGGCAAGTTACTCAAAAGCATCTCAGTAAAGAAAAACTGGTAGTTCTTTAGGAGGGCTGTTTTTCTAAACTCAGCATTAGGGATCTAAGTTACCGGCACACGTAAGAACTCATTCCTTGCCAACTCATTTTGCCTCACTATTCAGACGGATGAGATGTACCTTATTGTTACAGTCTCCCTACCCCAGAAAATACACACTGGCTGTTTTGACGTCTGACCACATTTGATAATATTTTGATATCCATATACTTCAGACCAGAATGCCCTAAATGACACAATTAGAATTCAAAATGCTTAGATTGTTAGAACTGAAAGGGACTCTCAAGAGCACTTAATCATATCTTCTCCCTTCTCTCTTCTTCTAAAGAAATGGAGTTGCAGTGAAAGAGAGACTTGTCCTTCGTCACATGGCTTGATAGTGTCAGTGCCAAATCTAGAGGCCATGTCTCCAGTCTTCCTGTTCAGGTTCTTTCCACAGCCCCTGCTGCTTTCCAGCATCAGTGCAGGCTTTCAACACTCTCAAAGTGTTGGATGGAGGCTATTCCTTGGGAGTCAGCCCCTCCCATTCCAGAGTTGCCTCTGCTATTCCACTGCATGAATTATAGATAGAAGGGGTTACTAAAGCCTGAATGCACAGATGAGTTCTCTTTCTTGCCCCAATGTTTTATATTCTGTCAACCAGGAAGGTGGGCAGCAATGCTTTAGCGATCAGTTATCACAGTAAATTACTGTTCTAATTTATCCAAAATCCATTGTTGCTATGCAGTGGGCAATCTAGAAGGTACATTCTGGTTTTGAAATATGTGAGCAATTCAGTTATCTAATTTGTGTCTAAAAATGATATACGGCTAGTTGGCATGCAAAATTTGGGGCAGCGCTGTTTTGATGAATCTGTGGCAGGAAATCTGATTGCACTAAACCTCTACCTCCTGAGTCCAGTGATTCCCATCCAGGAAGGCACTAACCGTTAAAGACTAACAGAGGTGCAAGGGAAAGAGAATTCAACTTGGCATTATGATTACCTGCATTAGAACCCTGTCCCTGCCTATCACTAGCGGAATGACTTTAAGCAGTGCACTTGGTTTCTCAGCCTCCCTCTCCTCATTTGTAAAATGTTGAAGGGAGCTGAATTCGTTTTATACATACTATATTACTGTACCGATATTATAATTTGTAAGGATCACTTAAAACCAGAAATGAGAATACGGCAATAATATGGAGTTGAAAACTTTTATGCTTGGGTCCCACAAGTCTAAATATAAAACTCGACTGCAGGGGCACCTGGCTGGCTCTGTCAGTACAGCAAGTGACTCTTGATCTTAGGGTCCAGAGTTTAAGCCCCAGCTTGGACGTAGAGCTCATTTTTAAAAATAAATGTGTAAATAATAAAATGGGGGATGACAATAACATTTATTTAAAAAACCTACTGCATTGGGGTGCTTGGGTGGCTCAGTTGGTCAGGCGTCCGACTTCGGCCCAGGTCATGATCCCGTGCTTGGTGGGTTCCAGCCCCGCGTAGGGCTATGTTGCTGACAGCTCGGAGCTCCGAGCCTGCTTCAGATTCTGTGTCTCTCTCCCTCTACCCCTTGCCTGCTTGCACTCTGTCTCCCCAAAATAAATAAATATTTAAAAAAAACAAAAACCTACTGCATTTACTAGTTGTGTAATCTCAAGCAAGTGTCATCATCTTCATCTTTTTGTTTTAACTTACGAAAAATTTCAAACATACTCAAAATGGACTAAATTAAAACAATATGTTAATCACAAGCTTAAGCAATTTACAACGTTTTGCTAATACCGTTTCATTTTCCCTCCTCAACATTTTTTTCGCCCCTAAGGTATTTTAAAGTATTTGGGGGCAAGTTGTTTTTAAAGCTTTCTGTGCTTCAGTTTTCTCATCTAGGAAATGAAGGTTTTAATATCCAGTTCACGGCGTAGAACGGTAATTATTATTATTTATAGTGGTATCTACGTGCTTCGCCCATCTGAGACATAAAAGCACTTTGCGCTGTGGCGCGCCCAGCTCTAGACGAAGGTGTAAACAGCCAGGGGGACCTCTCGCTAAGACTGCGACCGCCCCCTTCAGGCAGCCCCCTGCAGAACCTCGCGGTCCGAACGAGGATTGTCCCTCGCAGCCGCCCGTCGCCGCGCGCTAAAACGAAGGGGCGGGAACAGGAAATGGGATAGGACAGAGTTCCGGGTGCCGGGCAGCCGCTGAGAGAAGCAGAACGTGGTAGCTGGTAGTGGAAAAAGGAAAGCCGGCATGTTCCGAATCGAGGGCCTCGCGCCGAAGCTGGACCCCGAGGAGATGAAACGGAAGATGCGCGAGGATGTGATCTCCTCCATACGGAACTTCCTCATCTACGTGGCCCTGCTGCGAGTCAGTGAGTGTCCTTCCAGGCTCTGGCCGTGAGACTAGCGGGAAGCTCGCGGACACCACCCACCTAACTGTGGTCCTATAGTCCTTGGGGGCCCTTGAGTGGAGTGAGCTGGGCGGTCGCAGGGAGCGTGGGACTTGCGCGTCGGGAGTGGCGGGCGCATGCGTGGCTTAGGGTCTGCGGGTCGGGGTCCGGGTACAGAAGTGCACGCGGTGGTCCGGACTGCGAGGGTTATCGTCCAGCTTCGCCCTTCCTTAGGAGAGCTTGAATTGAAAGAGCTTCAAGGGATTATACCCCCCCATTCCTTAGCTGCTCCCACGTTTTGTCGACAGAAACGGAGATCTAGAGCAGAGAAATGGCTGGCTCAAGGTCACTCAGCGATTCAGTGAATGATCTTGGTCTAGAATCCAGAGCTTCTACTACCAGGTTTCCTCTCTTCAGTGCTGATCTCTGAAATACAAGAAGTTTTGCTTGTTAATACACAGGGTGAAATAAATAATTGCGGTGTTTTGTGTTTTAAGGAATGAGAATAAAAGGATAGGAGTTTATAGCATTAATAATAATACCTGAAGGCTTATTTGAATTTATGTTTGGCAGAAACTTGTTTGACAGCGCTTTGAAGGAGGCCGGGCCAGAGATTCTGTATATCCCTTTTGCAAGTGAGAACTCACCCTTCAAAGGGGGTCTTAACGCAAAACATCAGCGTTAAAGGCACACTGAATGTTAGATCTGGGCTTTGTAGGTCACTTCTGTAGTTTTATTGATACGCATCTCAAAAGTTATTTGCTCACACACACATACCCCGTTCTCAGTTCAGTACTCTTCATTGCACCTTGTTGTGTATTGCTGGCAGGGATGAAGGCATTCCAAGGTCACCCTGTAGAAGGCTCACGTTGGGCCTAGGCCAGAGCTCCTGAAGCCTGGTAACCCTTTAGTGACTATGCTACTACTCTGCTTCCCCAGGAGAGGGAGCCCTGCTGAATAGAAACTCCCAAGTCGTCCTCCTTCAACAGCTTTTTGCAACTCCCAACTTAACTTTCTCCTCTTACCTTTTTTTTGTTGACTTAGCTGCCAGTAAAATACTTGCTTCTTTTCAGTCACCTTTGTATCTGATATGAATTGGTTTTTTTTTAAAACTTACAGAATACTGTTCCATATTGCCACTTTTAAAATTGAGATGTACTTCATAATATATGGTTCACCCATTTAAAGTGTACAGTTCAACCTAAGTGTCTACCAATAAATGGATAAAGATGTGTATATACAGTGGAATATTACTTAGCCATAAAAATGAAACCTTGCCATTTGCAACAACCATGGATGGACCTATAGGTTATTATGCTAAGTGAAATCAGAGAAGGATGAATGCCATGATTCCACTTATATGTGGAATCTTTGAAAACAAATGAACAGGGCACCTGGGCGGCTCAGTCAGTTAAGCATCTGACTTTGGCTCAGGTCATGGTCTCGCAGTTTGTTCAAACCCACATCAGGCTCTCTGCCCTTCCCCTGCTTGCGCTCACTCTCTCAAAAACAAATAAGCATTTAAAAAAACAAATGAACAAACAAAACAGAAACAGACTCATAAATAGACAAACTGGTGGTTGCCAGTGGGGAATAGGATAGGGAATAGACAAAATAGGGGGAGGGGATTAAAAGGTACAAACTTGCAGTTATAAAAGAAGTCACAGGGATGCAATGTACAGCATAGAGAATAATACTATAATAATTTCTTGTGGTAACTAGAGTTATTGTGAATCACTTTGATGTACACCTGAAACTAATAGGGATACTGTATGTCAATTATACTTTAATTTAAAATAAAAGTAATTTAAAAATAAAGTGTATAATGAATGGTTCTTAGCATGGTCAGAGTTTGCAATCATCACTACGATCCATTTTAGAACATTTTAACTCTAAAGTGAACTCCATGCCCATTAACTGTTCACTATTTTCCCCTTTCCCTTTCCCTTGGCAGCCACTAATCTACTTTCCATGTTTATGGATTTGCCTATTCTGGACATTTCATGCCAATGGAATTGTAGAATATGTGACTTTTTGTGTCTAGCTTATTTCACTTTCCATGATGTTTTCAAAGTTCATCCATATTATAGCGTGTATTAGTATTTCCTTCCTTTTTATTGCCAAATAACATTCCATTGTGTGGATATGCCACATTTTTATCCATTCACCTGATGGATGTTACAGTTTTGTCTGATAAGAATTAGTAGAGATACCTGGGAATATTGCCAACTTTGTCAGCCTTCAACAGATCTCAATATCTTCAGTTTAATATTAACAATATGTTTTATTACTTTTGTTATGGGTATTGAGAAGATACTTCTGGCAGCTCTTTTGGCCACACAGCCTCCTCCCCTTTTTTAAAAAATTTAATTTATTGTGGTAAAATTTATCATCTTAAATACTTTTAAGTGTGTAGTTTAGTGGTATTGAATACATGCATAATGTTGTACAACCATCACCATCCATCTCTAGAACTCTTTATCTTGTAAAACTGAAGCTTTGTCTCTATGATTTTGACATCTCTTTAAGGATCTCATAAGTGGAATCCTACAGTATTTGTCTTTTTGTAAATGGCTTATTTCACTTCACCTAGGGTCCCTAAGGTTCCTCCATGTCATAGCGTATGTCAGAATCTCTTTTTAAGACTAATATTCTGTCGTATACCATTTTTGCTTCTCCAGTCATCTGTTTTTGGATTTGGGTTGCTTCTACATTTTAGCTACTGTGAATAATGCTGCTCTAACATGGATCTACAGATAACCCTATTTTTAATTTCCTAGGACCCACCATACTCTGATCCAAAGCAGTTGTACCATTTTCCATTCCCACAAACGGTGCACAAGGGTTCCAAGTTTTCCACATCCTTGCTGACAGTTTGATTGTAGCCATCCTAGTAGGTGTGAGGTGGTACGTCACTGTAGTTTTAATTTGCATTTTCCTAGTGACTAGTAATGTTAAACCTCTTTTCGTGTGCTTATTTTGGCCACAGCGCTTTTACACAGGACAATAATATCACTTCTTTAGCTCCCTATGACAGCATTTTTTTTTTCTAGACATTTCTGTGTATACCATCCTACCAGACCCCCATAAGCACTGAAGTAGGACTGGGGCACCTGGTTGGCTCAGTCGGTTAAGCATCTGGCTCTTGATTTCAGCTCAGGTTTCTGGCTCTGTGCTGGGCGTGGAGCCTCCTTAAGAGTCTCTCTCTGCTCCTACTCCATGGGTGCACACACATTCTCTCTCTGAACTGAAGTAGTTCACCTATATCATAGGTGATCTGGATTGCATAAGTGATATATAGCTAATCATTGGGAGAACCTAAATGTGTGTCTGGCTCTCCTCATTACCTAGTTAAGTGTTTTCTCCCACTTTCTGCCTTTTTTCAAATGGGTTTTAAAAGGTGGAAAATGCCAATTTGTTTCTTCAAGTGTTTTGTTCCTCTGATAGTTAAATTACCCAGAATAAAAAAATGTCCTTTGAAAGAGGATTGAATTTACTCTTTATGGCCCTATGAGGGAGAACTTCCTAGAGAAAAGATTTTATACAGTGTAAGAAAAACTTAGAATAGAGCTTCATGACACTGGAAAGACAGGGGGTCTCTTACTGGGTTGTGCAGGCCATCGTTTGGAGTCACTTAAAAAATGTATTGAACTAAATCTAAATCTGTAAGATTTTCCACCCAGTCTTACAAATTTCATAATATAACTTATGGGCTAATAGATCTGAAATTCTGGATGTTTATTTTTCTTTCAGCACCTTTTATCCTAAAGAAACTGGATAGCATATGAAGATGAACATCACATGTGAATGCATGATAAGAGGAACCCGGTTACAACATCTACTTCTATCTGCAAATGAATAGGCCCCGGAAGATGTAAGAGACTCTGAATGGACATAAAAATTCTACTAATTAAGAACAAGTTTGGCCTCTGGTAACTGACCTTCATAGCTAAAATTTAAAACTGCTTGAGAAGTAAAGACATTTTATGGTGATGGTACACCCATATGCTTGTGATGTTCAGCCTCTGTGAATGTTGATATAATTAATTGTAAGTAATGTTAAACTCCATTTTTTAGCAAGTATAAATTATAAGGGAATTATGTCTGCAATAGCACTGTCTTGTTAGTCATTTCTGTTTACCTTTTTACTTCTGTCTGGAGTATATTTGTTGAAGAGTTCCTCTTGATTAGTTATATTTTACAGAAGCCAGCACACAGCCACAACAACATTTAAGCCCAGGACCATTAGTCTATATTTTTAATTAAAATACCAACTAAGAAAAAAATTGGATTTTATTTCTCTTAACCTGCTTTTTGCTGCAGACCAACAATCACTGGTGAGACCTCTTTAATATTGTTTATTACAAGCTACGTTAATTTGAGTTACTCTTGTTTGGGACTGGAGGATTTGCTAATGCTGATAGAGTGAAATTATTTTATTAAGCAGTCTTTGTGAAAGGCAACATTACTGCTTGATGCTGGGAATATATAGTTCCACCAAAGGAAAAAATTGCTATAATTTAAGTCAAATAGTTCTCTAAGTTTGTTAGGGGAAGAGGACAGTCCTTAACTTTCTTTGTAGAGGCAACTTACATTCACCTCTTTTTAGGTAACTAAATTAGGTAGCTATATTGGTATATTTAGGTAACTATATTTACTTTTGTCTTTGAATAGCATGTTAGTATTGGTACTTTGTGATTTTTCTGTTGTAGACATTGCCTACTGACTTCTCTTTCCTATCCTTACCTCCAGCGCTCTTATCTCTTCTCATTTCTTCTTCTTTCCAATGTACTTATTTGTGTGCTTTGGTTTGAATTAATTTCATGAGGGCTTTAAATGCCAGTTTTCTTTTTTTAATGTTTATTTTTGAGAGAGAGAGCGTGCACATGTGGGGGAAGGGCAGATAAAGAGGAAGACAGAATTCCAAGCAGGCTTTGTGTCATGAGCACGGAGCCTGACTCAGGGCTCAAACCCACTGACCCTGAGATGACCTTAGCCAAAACCAGGAAGGAGTTAGATGCTTAACTGACTGAGCCAGGCACCCATGTTTGTTTTCCTTCCTGTACATCTTTCGGGTTTTCCGAGGCTTCATTTTCTATGAACTTAAAAACTGAATCAGCTAGACTCTTTGCCATATGTCTACATTGTTCACAGTGTTCAGTTTCATCAAGTGTGCTGTTCCGTCTTCCCGATTAAGTCTTTCCTGGAGCTTTCTGACCTGTCTCAATCTGGACTACAGTCGCCTGTGCCTGGTGGATGGCTCTATTCTGGGATCTCCCTTTGCCACAATCCTGGGAATTCCTTTTCCTTGTTTTCCATGTTGGATCTTTTGTTTCTGTATCTTGTATCTTGTTTATCTCCTGTCCAGTATGCATTTGCTCACTGAGTCTCTGTATTGAGTACAGTACCTGTGCCCATAACTGCCTGGCATCCCACAATCCAAAGAACGCTCTATTTTACCCTTTTCAGAAAGTAAACTTCTGATTTGGGGAGGGAGCTAGGGAAAAGAGGCTGCTTAACTGTAAGTTGCAGAGAGCATTCTGAATACTTAAACCTTCAACCAGTTCTTACTTTAGTGCCTACCCCTTCATTCCTACTTCCAAAGGTCTATGAAGGCACCAGTTTCTGAACCTTTTAAGGATTCTGTGATGTGAATTGAGTTGTTTGTTTTGCTTTTCTACTGCTGACTCGATTCACTTTTCTTGGGTCTACCATGTTAATTACTACTTGTCCATCCGCTTTCCAACTTCTTTTTGATGTTATCTCCTCTTCTCTTTTTCCATTCATTTAGGTTCATGGCTTAAAACAAAAATCTTTGCTGTCATTAAATGGAATTTGGGGAGGGAATGGAAGTAGGTGCATGTGCTCAATCTACCATCTTTACCTGAACAGCATGTATTTCTACCCTGTGATGCTGTGTTTCATGTTAGTAATTTATGTCCATTCCTGACCTAAAGAGGTGCAGTATTTAGCACCATGGTCACAATCACTGACTCTAAAGACATGCAGACCTGATTTTGAGTCCTGATTCCAACAGTCAGGAGATGGATGCCTTTTAGCAAGTAAACCGCTATATCTCATTCTCTTTACCTGTAAGATTAGCATAGTAGGAACATTTGTCCACTTCAAAGTGTATAAGCGTAAGGTAAGAGAATGCAAGAGGAGCAGTTAGCACCATGCCTGACATTTGGTAAGTGCTATTTATTGTTAATGGTTAGTGTTTGGTATAAGGTGGTTAGAAGTGATTTGTGCTGGCATTCACTGCATTAGTAGGCTTCATTCATATTTTCAGATGCTGTGAGATAGCATGCTTATATTCTAATTGTATATAAACTTCAACAGTCAGTGTTAATGCCATTTTACAGATGGAGTCTGAGACTCTGGAAGATTTGATGGCTAATAAGTAGGTTTAGGGGCTTTTAATGGGTGTTGATTATACTCTATCCTTAAGTGCTTTTCTTGGAATATGTTGATTGCTACCCTGAATTCCAGCATATGTTCAGGCTAGAATAAAGGAAAAGTGATGGTGCAGTTTTTTATGACTGACTTTTTAAAATTCAGGCCATAAACTCCCTGGTTTTGGGAGGGCAGACTAATACTTACAACAAACAGTTCAGAAACAGTAGAGCAGACAACAGTTGGCCATGTGTATATATTTGGCTTGAACGTGTAATAAGAAATAGTAAAGAACCATAGCAGATTTGAGTTTTGTAAACTCTTAAAATGGAGCATAGAAAGAAATGCAGATAATTGAGAGAAAATGTTAATCCACAAACAAGTTTCATAAGGGATATGAACTGAGAATTTTGCTCCTAAATTAGGTTAGTGTTCTTCCTGGTACCAATAAGTTTTCTTTTTAAACTGTTTTATCACTGCTCTTTGAAATTCTTCTGTGAAGTTAGCATTTCAGTTACAGTGTGTTTGTAGTTTACAGGTGGGCAAAATTGGGCCTAGATTTGGAAGGAAGAACAAGTGTAGGAATCTGAACTTTTTTCTTTTTCCCCTCCTTTGCTTGAGCTAAGCATCTCTCTTTAGCTATGACATCAGGCACCAGAGAATGTTGTGGATAGTATAGAAAGGAATTGAGCTAGACATTTTACTTTATTTTGCTATCACTTGATGACTTGATAAATTCTACATGTAGCTTCGGTCATCAAAGAAGCCACTAAAGCAGGAGTTGGCAGACTTTTTCTGTTAAAGGTCAAATGGTAAATACTCCAGACTTTGTGAGCTCTGTGCTGTCGGCTCTTTTGTAGTAGTGTAAAACAGCCAGAGGCAGGGGCGCCTGGGTGGCTCGGTCGGTTCAGCGTCCGACTTCGGCTCAGGTAATGATCTCACCGTCCGTGAGTTCGAGCCCCGCGTCGGGCTCTGTGCTGACCGCTCAGAGCCTGGAGCCTGTTTCAGATTCTGTGTCTCCCTCTCTCTCTGCCCCTCCCCTGTTCATGCTCTGTCTCTCTCTGTCTCAAAAATAAATAAACGTTAAAAAAAAAAATCAGCCAGAGGCAATGTGTGCACCACTGCAGCTGTGAGCCATCAGCAGCCAGCACTCAAAGGTGCTGGGGGAATGAGTACCTTGGTCCTAAAGTTGAGATCTAAGTCGTTCACCACAACATCCACCATAGTCCTCTTGAATCCTTACTCTCCCCATGTACTGTGCCATTTCTCTGTTCCCTTTCACAGTTAAACACCTCAGTAAAGTGCTCTATATTTTCATATCCTTTCTCTGGTGATCTCCTGAACCCATTCCGGTTAGGCATGCATCCCCAGTGATCCTCTGAAACTGCTCTTGTCAAGGTTAACACTGACTTGTCTCACCCGATCTGCAGCACTCAACACTATTTCATTATTGTAACCACCTTGTGGGCCTTCCATAATACGAATTTCCTGATTTTCCTTCTTGCCACCCTTTCTAGTTCACTCATCCACTCTTTAAATGCTTTAGTAGGTTTCCCTTCATTTCTGACCTGAAACTTGCAATACCTCAGGCTTCAGTCCTCAGACCTCCTCTATGTACAGCATAGATACTGCTGACTCTCCTGCTTAAAATTCTCCAGTGGTTTTCCATGTCACTCAGTAAAAACCACAGTCCTTCTGGTTGCCCACAAGGTTCTATACAATCTGGTCCTCATTACATCTCTGATCTCGTCTTTTATGACTCTTCCATCCTTCACTGCATTCCAGCTACACTGGTCTCCTTGCTTCCCCAAACTCACAAGCTGCTACCTCAGGGCCTTTGCACTGGCCATTTCCCCTGTCTGGAATGCCCTTCCCTTAGATTTTCAACTGCCTCACTCCCTTTCTCTCAGGTCTCTGCTTAAATGGCATTTTTTTTAGTGGGGCCTTTCCCAGCTCTTTTATAAGTTATAGGATTTTTCAACTTGTGAAAATCCAGCAAGTTGTACGCTTATTGACCTTTTTTCCATAGTTAAATTGTATTTCAAAAACATTTTTTTAACTACAACCTCTCCAGCACTGTATAACCCCCTTCTTTATTTTCCTTAATGGCATTTAAGATATTTTTCCTTATTTATGTTGTTAATTGTCTCTGTCCATTAAGTATGTGCTTGATGAGAGTAGGGATTTCATCTATTACGTTCACTGTAGTATCTTAGTATCTAGAAGACTGCCTGGTACCTCACAGGCAGTCATTGTTCATTGAATAATAGAGTGGAGAAGTTTTTAACTAGTTACGGGAAGTGTGAAAGTAAGCTAACTAGAAAAGGCCAAAAGGCTAAGCTTGTCAGATGAAATTGGTACCCCAGTTAAGATCCTGGATTATGAATTTGCAGTGCCTGGCTGTGGGCTTTTTCTCTAGCACTGCTCTGCTGTCCACAGGCAGGCTCGGAGAAGGTGGAGAGTTGGATTCACCTAGGGCTGGGGCTTGTCACATGGCTGAGGTGAAATGACAGGGTCGGGAGTGATTGAAATAATGCACAAGGCATCTAAGCTGGGTAAGAAGGGAAAGGCAGGAAGTAGCTGGTGGACAGGAAGAACATAGAGGGGTCAGTCCTGCTGAGGGCAACTGTAGGAGTGAACACAGTGGAGCAGTAGCCCTGAACACCTCTTTGTATGCCCAAAATATCCTTCCTTCAGTTTCCATGGAGATAAAAGTTCCTGTTCTGCAAAATAGGCTTCATTCGTTTTGTCTCTGAAGAGAGAAATATCATCAATGTGCTGTTGGCACAAGAGATGGTATGTTAAGAGTTTGTTGGTTTCACAGCTAAGTATGTATGGTGTGGTCCGGTAAGGACCACATTTGACCTACTCCCACGACTTAATTCTCCCCCAATTTGTACGTTCATTTAGGAGGAAAGAAAATCGCTAATTGAAAATATGTTCATGATACCGAGAGACTGAAGACTAATTTTTATGGGACAGTGCGGAAACATCATGGAGACTACTGCTGGATGTCATACAGCAATGGGAGTTTATAAGATGCTTTTCTTCCCAAAATTCAGATTGCATTGCCTCTGATTATTTGAACTGATGACAGAGAAGCAATATATAGGTAATTTAAAATAACAAATATTACAAAAAAGTTTTTAGAAATGTGATAGAAAAGAATTAAAACTAGGAAATGGTGAAATGAATTGCTCATCTTAATATCATTAGTAAAAAGTCAGCTTTTATTTGATTTTAGTGTACTTTTGAGTAAAATTTAATAGGCTTACTATTGAATCTTTATGTCAACTAAAGTTTTATAAATGCTCAATTTTCATAACTGTTGTTTTCATTGGTCTCAAGCAAATGAAACAAAAGATAAAATATCCTTAATAAAATATTACTAGCTTAGTGAAACAATGATTGCTGGGAAAGGGTTGAAGGGAAAGGCATTTAGTTTAACATCTACTTTTCCCATTTTAAGCTAACCTTCACTTTTGCTAGCAAGCACTGTAGTAAACTTTGCCCTAGATAATACAGACTCAAAATATCATTTATTTCCTTCTTCCTGATCCATGTCTAAAAATGGTAAAATAGTATATTTCATATATGTATGTATATATACATATAAAATGTTTATTTTTGAGAGCTAGAGACAGTGTGCAAGCGGGGAAGGGGCAGAGAGAGAGGGAGACACAGAATCTGAAGAAGGCTCTAGGCTCTGAGCTGTCAGCACAGCCTGACGTGGGGCTCGAACCCACAACTGTGAGATCATGACCTGAGCCGAAGTCAGTCGCCCAACCAACTGAGCCACCCAGGAGCCCCAATACTTGTTTCTTGGTAGAAAAGGATAAATGTGTCTTCGTGTTTATGGGGAACTGATGTTCTGTTCACGTAACAATTTTAGGAGTAAATGGGCCCTACGTGTCGGATACCTGGGAATCAAAGAATGCATACTAAGAATGGTTGGAAGGATTTTCATACACAGGTACCTCTTGATGGTGGGCCCCTGCCACAGGAGAGGTTCAAGTACAGTGGAAAAGAACACTGGTAATGAGTGTGTTATATAAGGCAGTGTCAGGCATCGTGTGCACAGGTGCTTGCCAAAACAGGCTACACACCAAATCACATGGGAAGCTTTTAAACAAAAAAATCTACTATGTATGGAGTCAGAAATCACTTTTTTTAAAAGCATCCAGGTGATTTAATTGGTCCAGGATCTGCTTTGGGTAGCAGTGAGTGAGCTTACCTTAAGGCCTCTTCCAATTCTAAGATTCTGGACTGGTTTAGGAATAAGAGTCAAAACTAAAACTGAAAGCAATTTTAGGTTGCATTTGTAAAATTACAACATTAAGGTCTCCAGATCTGACAAATACTTCAAGAGCAGCCAACTTGCCAGAGTAGAGAGCACTGGAGGTATCCGGAAATCATGGTACAAGAGAAATGATTGAAAGAATTAGAAGTATTTAGCCTTGAGAAAACCTACAATGGGAGTCTGAGTGCTGTTCTTAAAAGCTAAAAGCATATTGTCAAGGAACTATCCTAGCAGATTAGGATAAAGGTTTGGAAGCTAAGAAAGATTTCCTTCTTGAACTCAACTGCTGTGACCAAGGTGGGATGGGTTACAGACAGGGCTCTTTAATGGAAATGAGTAAGAATCTGAACATGGATACTGTATAGTAGGGATTGCCACTATGGGACAAAGTTTTCTCTCGTCTTTTTCTGTTACTGAAAGACTCTTTGTTTTTTAAATTTTTTTTTTTAACGTTTATTTATTTTTGAGACAGAGAGAGACAGAACATGAACGGGGGAGGGTCAGAGAGAGAGGGAGACACAGAATCTGAAATAGGCTCCAGGCTCAGAGCTGTCAGCACAGAGCCCAACGCGGGGCTTGAACTCACGGACCGCGAGATCATGACCTGAGCCGAAGTCGGACGCTGAACCGACTGAGCCACCCAGGCGCCCCAAAAGACTCTTTGAATACAAGTGCTATCTCACATATTTTTCTGTCCCACATAATATCTTTACAAAGTAGGGGCTGAATAAATGACTACTGAATTGAAGGTGGAAAAATTAGTGACTTTTCAGACAATCCCCACTGTCCAGGCCTCAGAGAAATATTCCCATTTTGGTTGGTGGAGGTTCACATTCACAGGTATTTATTCAGTAACTACAGAGTAGCAGGCACTGGTAGCTGAGGGATACAGAAAGGAATTCAGTCATGGTACCTATCCTTAAGAGGCTTATATTCTAGCAGAGGAGGCAAACATTACCTAATTCATCAATAGTTACACATCCTATTATATAAGCTGCTCGGGGGGGGGGGAAGTACAGGCAGCTGTGAGAACTTGAAATAGGGGAGTCCTGACCCATTGGGTTGGGGAGGGCTCCCTGAGGAAGCCTTACATGAAGATTGGATCAATAGCAATTGGCCAGATAAAAGAATGAGAAGCCTTGGAAAAAGTGTTAAAGCATGTGTGTTTAAAGAAAAAGGCCAGTGTGACTGAAGAGTGGGGAGCACAGAAGAACAAGAAAACCTTCAGTTCTTTCAGAAACTCCTGTTTATTGTTTTATCGAAAGAGATCCCATCCTGACATCTGCTGGCTACTGTATATACTGCAGTTCCAAATTACACAAGAACAACGCTCAGTAACCTGTTTTCTTGGCTGCAGTAGGAAATTACAAATAAAGCACCAGGTCTTTTCCCTGCCCTGTGTTATGGACTTCACGAAGGGCCAAACGCGTGCTGTATTACAGGTATGCTTATGTGGTGCCACTTGCCTACGCTTATACAAGTTCACAAAAACGTAGAAATCGCATTTTGAAAAGTTGATTTGTTACTGAGATGTGAAAACATTACAAAACCACTTACTTTGCCTTTTAAACACAGTATCGGGGGGCGCCTGGGTGGCGCAGTCGGTTAAGCGTCCGACTTCAGCCAGGTCACGATCTCGCGGTCCGTGAGTTCGAGCCCCGCGTCAGGCTCTGGGCTGATGGCTCGGAGCCTGGAGCCTGTTTCCGATTCTGTGTCTCCCTCTCTCTCTGCCCTTCCCCCGTTCATGCTTTGTCTCTCTCTGTCCCAAAAATAAATAAAAAACGTTGAAAAAAAAAATTTAAACACAGTATCGGAAGTGTTGCATGAAACGCTCTTAAATGGTTTCCGTCACAAAACTCAGCTGACTTTAATCCAGTAAGCATTCTACTGAGGCTAAAGATGTGCTTTAAGCACACCTGATAATTTTCATCTTTTTCTCAGCCATATTAGTCATAGTACCTTCATTTTCCACTTCTGTCTATAAAGGACAAAATTGCAAAACAAACAAACATTACCTAAGCAGCTGTACTGACTGATACGGCTACATTTCACACTGTTGTACTGGCAATTGCCTCACCATGCAGTCGTTTGAAATATTCGTTAATCAACTGGCACTAAAAGGATAAATGGTGAACCGAGTGATTTCGAGGCACAAATATGTACTGTAAAAAATGCATTGTTGGAGGTAGAGGTCTATTGGTTTGGAAAGAACACTAGAATTAGTTAAAAGTCCTCAGTTATAGCTTCAGTTCTGCTCTTAATTATGTGACTATATGAGTCATATTTTTTTTACTTGAAACACCCAAATCCAGTTTGGGTAGATTTAAAGAGAAAAGTAATTCATTGAAAGGATTATAGGTAATTTAGCAACACCAGGAGGCCTGGAGAACCAGGCTTGGAGACTAGGCAACTGGAACATCACTCCTTGTTACTTGGTCACCGCGTACAACCCAGTGCAGTGAAGAGATCTCTGCTGAGGATTAGATGCCACCACTTGCCAAAGCCACAGACCCAGAGCCCTGCACTATCCTGACAGCCAGTGTTCTAAGAACTTCATCTTGCTGTTTGCCATGGCCACCAAAGAATTATGCCAAGTCTCCACTTTGTTGTCTCGCTTCCAACTGATGGTCCAGGAATATCTAATTTGTAGTGTCCGGGTCATGTGGAGAAGCAGAGGAAATAACTGGATTTTTGGCTTTTACAGTGAAAGATCTCAATGATGAGGAATTCCCAAATGTAGGGAGTTCAGATAACTGGGCAGCCAATGGGATGACACATCTATTATGTGGACCCTGAACAAATCACAGTCAGCCTCACTTTCTATAAAGCAGGGTAAATAAAGTTCACATGGCTGAAGAGATCGTGCATGTTTACTTACTCATTTTGCAATGAATACCAACTGTGCTAGTTGAGCAAAGATGAGCAAGTCCTCTCTAGTCTAATAGAGGAGAGAAGTCAGTAGACAGCAAGTGCTAGAATAGAGGCATATATGAAGGAGGTGTGGTCAGAAAGGAGAACTCAGTTGCAGTTTGCAAATGTTCTTATATTTAAGTACCTAAAGTTACATTTTCCGTGGAGCAACCGAGGCTTGCATCATTATTGGGAAAGGCAGACAGCACGCTCTTGTAGGGAGTTGCTGTTGCACTCTTTTGAAGGGCTTAGCTGTTCTATAGAAACACCAAAACAATGTTGGCTGGCACAAATCCAGAAAGTCAGGCTTTTGATTGCTTATTGACACATATCTAGACTGCCAGTTTCATACAATGGGACACTTTTCAAAGGATTAAACATGTCACACCTTTGCCAGTCATCAATTAGATAAATCATCAAGCTCATTGTATTGTGAACCACCCCTGTTCTGATCTGACCTAAATCAGAGTGGTCTTTCTACTATATCTGGCTACTGTGTGTACAGCTTTGTGTCTTTGCTCAAAAGAAATTGTTGGCTTGGGGCTAAGGGTGTTTTTTGTTTTGTTTCAATTTGTAAAAGACAGCAGCTGCATGGTAACTTGGGCCTCATCCAGAATCTGTAATACCAAATTCATCATGTGGTAGTAACAGATGGAATACATTTTTTATAGACTACATTCTATAGAACCAGGGACTAAAAGAGGTCAATGGGACCACAGGGGTCAGCTATTACCTCAGTCCGGTGCAATAATTTCTTTTTCACAGTATTCTCAAGTTAGATTTCGGTAGCTGACATTCTCTTTTAAAATTCAGAGGTCTAGGGGCGCCTGGGTGGCTCATTGGTTGAGCGTCCGACTTCGGCTCAGGTCATGATCTCACAGTTCATGAGTTTGAGCCCCGCGTCGGGCTCTGTGCTGACCGCTCAGAGCCTGGAGCCTACTTCAGATTCTGTGTCTTCCTCTCTCTCTCTGCCCCTTCCCCGCTCATACTCTGTCTCTCAAAAATGAATAAACGTTTAAAAAAATTTTTTTTAATAAAATTCAGAGGTCTATATCCAACTGCCTTTTTGATCACTTCATTTGGTGACACGGCATCTTAAATTTAACAAGTCCAAAAGTGATTTCTTAATCTCCCCCCACCTCTAAATATGTTCCCCTTACAGTAGTTAGCCATTTCAATAAATAGCACCTCCATGGGCCCCAGTCAGTGGATTAAGCTAGACTAGGAATCCCCTTAATGACCCCACATCAAACCGGTTTGATTACCTGAAAAAAACAAAAACAAAAACCATCAAATCTATTCCTCTTTGTCTTCACTATCATTACTGCAGTCCAAGTCCTAACCAAGCTCCCTACTTTCACTCTTACTTTTGTCTATTATCCACATAGTAGCCAGCATCCTATTTTTAAAAGATACCAAACCACCCACACCCTCCACTTTAGTGGCTTCCTTTTACATAAAATTTTAAAATCCTTTATCATGGCCTACTAAGTGATGCATGATCTGGCACCAACCTACCTAAGTTCACTTACACTGTTTTCTTTTAACACAATAAGCTTCAGACGAACTGGACATCTTACATTTACCCAAAGAGCAGTCCTCTCCTCTGCCCCCCGCACCCCACCCAAAAGCCTTCCTTGAGGTTTTCCTTGCCTCTCATCAATCTGGCTATCTCCTTACCTTCCTCTGAGAAGTCTTCCCTGACCACCCTCCCTTGACCCATAATTTAAAATTAGGGTTCCTTCGGTGAACTATAATTTTAAATACATGTTTATTTAAATGGTATGTGATTGTCTACCTTACCGCTCAAGAATTTAGCTTCAGGAGGAGAGGAGCCATATCAGCTTCGCCCATTTCTGTGCCCATGATAATGCCAGCAGCAACAACACCTATGCAACATTTATTATGTGCCAGGCATGTGTTAAACGCTATGCATATAAGAATTTAATACATACTCCCAATATATCGCCTGGCCCATAGCCAGTGGTTAGTTTGTTGAATGGATGAACTCCGCTCCTGCGTGCACACCGAGTTGTTCACCACCTCCTGGAACAGCCCATTATCTTGACAGATAATTCTGATGATTGGAAGAATCTTTATATTGACCCCAGCATACCTCCCTGCAGTTTCCTCCCACTGATTCTATTTCTGCCCCTCTGGGGCCACGCAGTACAAGCCATAATCGTCCTTCCACAAGCTCGACTTGGCAGCATCCGAGGACCCACCCGCCCCCGGCGTCTCCCTCCCGCTCCCCTCCCTGCAGAGACTCCAGGCTCCTTGTCCGCTGCGGTGGTCGGGGAGCCCAGCTCCGGCCGCCAGCCCGCCCGGCTCCCGGCATCCCCCGCCTCGCGCGTCACGTGACGGCGCCCGCCCGCACGAGCCCCGCAGCTGTCCGCCTCCGGGCGGGGCTCTCGCGCCGCGTCCGCCCGCCCCTGGCCGAGCGCCGCAGTCCTCGCGGCTCGGCTGCGGCTCGGCTCCGGCTCCGGCTCCGGCTCCGACTCCGACTCCGACTCCGGCTCTGGCTCGGCTCCCGCGGCCCGGACTGCTGTGGGCGAGCGCTCCGGGGAGCTCTCGGCAAGGTAAGAGAAGGCCGGCCCGCGGAGGCTGAGGGCGAAGTTATTCCGCGCGCGTCCCCGGGATGCCCGGGGCCCGGAGCAGGGGGCGGCCCGGGCGCCTGGCGGCGCCGCTCGGTCCTGGCAGAAGCTGAGCACCTGGCCCTGGCGGGACCAGGAGAGGGTGCCCTCAGGCCGCCCGCGGCCCCGCGCTCTGCTGGCACCTGGAGGCTCAGCCGCGCCTAGTGCTTCGTTTTCCCCTCCTGTAAAACGACCCGGCTGGAAAGGTGGATCTCCTCGGTTGCCTTCAGCCTTGAGGTTTTGCGAGTGTGTACGCGAAGCCCAAGAGGAAGAAGCCGACTCCTGGGGTGGGAAGAGCCCCCCTCCCAGGAATGCTGGGGCACTGGTCTGGGACCGGGCAGCTACTATTAAGTGTCCCCTGTGTTTTGTGCAAATCGCAAGCCTCTCGGAGAGTCTGTTTCTCCATCTTTAAAGTAAAGGTGGTAACACCTGCTCTGCCTCCCTCATAGGACTACGGCGGAGCACGGGTGGGAAAGCGATGGGAGGAGCCGGAACTCTGGAGTAAGTTAGACGTGGGTTCAAGTCCTAGTTCTATCAGTTACCAGCTGTTGACCTTGAGCCAGACAGACCCCTCATCTGTTAAAAGACGATAATAATACTTAGCTCATGAGGTTGCTGTGAGGTTCAGTATAAAGAGCTTAGCACAGTGTCCGGCACAGAAATGTTCAATGGATAGTCCTTTTCATATAAATATTATTCAATTAATTTAGTAAGCTAGAGAGTGCTTCGCGTGAGAGGTGTTTAGAATAATCGCACTTCAGTTTCCCAATAGTTAGTCCTAAAAAGAGTGCTGCTTTGGTTTCCTAAGAAAGAGGCCAAGTGGGATCCTTTCCCTGTTTCTCTTTCTGGGCCCCCTTTGCCTTCTCATTTACCACTGGCCTGTGAACCTGTTGTTCCTACCAAATGAGTCAGGCAGGATGGGAACATTAATGTACTGGAGCAGATGGGTATCAGATTCCCTCTGAGGGGAAAGAAAAGTGCCAGGCATGTGCTGCCACCAAAAAAAGCACAGTACAGTGATTGACTGTTAGAGTAGGAAGATGCCTGGGAAACTGTCTAATCCAGCTGTCTCCTCTTGCACATGGAGAAACTGGACCCAGAATGAGGACAGGACTTCAGGCCTCAGCACCCAACAGGTTGTTGGCCCTAGGTGGTAGAAAGAACACACACTGTTAACCAGATGCTGTGCTTCCCCTTAGTCCTAACCTGATTCTTCATTATTCAGCAGGTATTTATGGAGCACGTACTGTGTGCTTGTACACCTACTAGGAGCTAGAGATGAAATATGTTTCTCTCCCTTTGCTTGTTCTCAATACATTGTATGATAACAATAAGTTCTGTCTCCCAGCGAGCTTTTGCCTTAGCAGCTGGCCCCAAGAGACAGAAGCACATAGAGAGGTCTGAATTATTTCATGATCTGTCAAGGCAGTCCCTGAGCCTTTCTTGAAGCCTCTGGAAACTGAAGAAAATGCTGCTTTGTCAGGGCTTTTAGGAAAGGATTTCCTTCTGGCCTGGAGCACTTGGATTTCTTTGTCTTTCTGGTTTCAGGCCTCTTATTGTGTATTATTTCTGAAAAGAGCCACCCTCGCCACAGTGCCTTCGTTTTGGTTTCCATGGTTATCAGAAGAATTGTTTTTATGATAGCACAAGTAGCTGTTAAGTAAAATGTGGTCAAGCAATCCTCAGTTCGCTGTGGGTGTCTGTATTCTGGTGGTGGCCCTCAATTTTTTTTTCAGTTGCAGTGTGTTCATACTATTCCTTCCTCCTTTATTCTTTCCTTTAACAAATATGTATTGGTTCTATGCCCAAGAAGAGTGGGAATAAGCAGAAACAGATAAAAACAAAGATAGACCCTGGTTTGGGGAACTCAGAATCTTTGGGGGAATAATCTGTGGACATTCCCACATGCAAGAGGCAGGCAGATCTGTGGGGCTCTGATAAAGGTGTGGATTAGAAGCCAGCAGGAGTTCTCAGGTGAGAGGGAGTGTCCTGGGCAACCAAGAAGACATCACATAGTAATGATGCTCTTCAAGGAAGATGTAAAAGAAACCAGTTCCTTTTATGTGCCTCAGCCACATAGTAATAATACAGGGTACAAGAAGCCCTTGTTCTTTCCATTTGTCTTAGTGAATGAACCCTCTCTTAAGTCACCTCTCATGGGCTTTGTTTGAAATGCCTGCTAATTTCTCTCATTTCCCTCTTTGTGTTAGCTTAGTGAGTGACATATTAGTTTCCTACTCATACATATGGTATTGCATGTATAAAGGTAGATAATAGAGCCATTTGATTAAGAGTTTGTTTCAGATGTTTAACCTGTGTGTCTTGTTTCACCTGTTGGGTTCTAATGCAGTCAAAAATTTATCTTTCCAAGTCATCTCCTAAGTCCTTTAATGCCCTCATTAGTGAGAATTCCAATATCTCCTACTTTCAAACTTCCTGGGAGCTTAGACGATCCAAAGAAGTCAGTCTTCCACTCTCCAGAGGAGAGAGAACTGCAGAGTCTGAGCAGCCCATCCACCTTGTTATTTCTGACACAGCTATATGGTATCACTATTGAAGAGCTGTCCTGCACAGTCCAAGGATGTGTGGTCACTGCTGCTCAACGCCCTTATTGGACCAGGTTCCCGCCAGCTTGATCCCATGCTTGGATTCCAAGGTTAGAGCTTTTTTTAGTTTGTGCTCACATGCTTAGCCATTCTCCCCAAAGCACCTCACTCTGGGCAGTGTGTTGAGCATGTCACCAGGCTGGGTTCCCCCAGTCCTCCCGTGAGTTCCCTTTGGGGGCATATGGGACCCTTTTGTGCTAGCAGGCTTTGTCAGGGTCATCCCAGACCACCTAGATTTCCCTATTTTTCAAACCTTTTGTCAAGGTTTGGAGATTCAGTCCCTTCCTTACCCTAACCCAGGGCTTTTTGGCAAATTGGTTCTACTTTCCCTCCAGGATTCTGCCTACCAAGGATTCTCAGGAATGGCAGTTAGCTACCCCAGAACTTTGTGTGCCTATTCAACTTTTCATGTATAAGAGGGGTCCTCTGGTAACTCTTGGCAAAAACGATCTGTTCCCAGGAGACCGTTTCTCCACCTGTAGTGGAGAAAAGTAGGCATTATTGCAAAATTTAAGTGGTATATACCCTGTTAAAGATTTGGGGACAAGGTTTTAATTTAAAAATGAAATTCCCTCAACTTTTCTAAGGATCAAACAATAATTGATATATTTGTTTCATTGTCTTTATTTTAAACTTTAAAAATATTAGCTGTAACAAGAATGCATGCAAGGAAACCCCTCAAATGTGCATAAGGGAAATATACAGGGAAACACAGCCCATGTCAAGAAGTGGAACATTGTTGGGGCGCCTGGGTGGCACAGTCGGTTAAGCGTCCGACTTCAGCCAGGTCACGATCTCGCGGTCCGTGAGTTCGAGCCCCGCGTCGGGCTCTGGGCTGATGGCTCAGAGCCTGGAGCCTGTTTCCGACTCTGTGACTCCTTCTCTCTCTGCCCCTCCCCCGTTCATGCTCTGCCTCTCTCTGTCCCAAAAATAAATAAACGTTGAAAAAAAATTTAAAAAAAAAAAAGAAGTGGAACATTGCCAATACTCAGTAGTCTCCCTTCCAAATCATAACCTCCTTCCCAGAAGAAACCACTATTTTGACTTACGTGATAACCATATGTTTTTCTTTGTAGTTTTGTCACCTATATCTGCATCCCTAAAACAGTATAGTTGAATTTTACTAGTTTTTTAAGTTCTTACAGAAAATCCTACCACCGTAGTGTGTGTTTTGTGTTTGCTTCTTTTGCCATACTTGTTTGTGTGTTGCATCCATGAGGTTACCACACTTATTTTCATTGCTAACAGTGTTTCATGATATATGTCACATTGAATTTGTGTCATTTGGTTTAGATACTTGTGTTGCTTATAGCTTCTGAATACCAAGAACAGTGCAGCCAAGCATATCCTTAGACATTTGCTGTTGTGTTTGTGAAGCTTCTTTAGGTTATATATGTCAAAGTGGAATTGCTTTGCTAGATAATTCCAGTTTTCTAAGTGATTGTAGCAGTTTGCTTTCTTACCAGCAGCATGTCAGAGTTCTAGCTGCTTTGTATCCTTGCAGATACTCAGTATTGTCTATTTAAAAATTTTAAACTATTCTCGTGGGCCTAGAGTGATATCCTATGTGGTTTTAATTTTTTTTTCCTTGGTTATAACTAATGTTGAGCACTTTTTTTATTGATTAATTGGGTGGCCTCTTTTGTGAACTGCCTAATTCAAGCCTTTTGCCTGCTTTTCAGTTTTTCTTATTAATTTTTGGAGGTTTTTTTTTTTTTTTTTTTTTTTTTTGGTTAGTGGTCCCTTGTCAGTTATATGGGGTTTTTTTTAAGTTTTTTTTTTTTTCCAAAAAATTTTAAAGTGTATTTGAGAGAGAACTAGCAAGCAGGGAAGGGACAGAGGAGAGGGAGACAGAGGATCCTAAGCAAGCTCCAGCACTGTCAGCGTGGAGCCTGATGCCGGGCCCAAACTCACAAACCGTGAGCTCATGACCTGAGCCAAAATCAAGAGTTGGCTGCTTAACAGACTGAGGCACCCAGATGCCCTGAGTTATGTGTGTGTTTTTTTTTTTTAATTTTTTTTTACATTTATTTATTTTTGATAGAGACAGAGCACAAGTGGGGGAGGGCCAGAGAGAGAAGAAGACACAGAATCTGAAGCAGGCTCCAAGCTCCAAGCTGTCAGCACAGAGCCCGACAGGGGGCTTGAACTCACAAACCACGTGATCATGACCTGAGCCGAAGACAGGTGCTTAACCGACTGAGCCACCCAGGCGCACCGAGTTATGTGTTTTTAAAGTATCTTTTCCTATTCTGTGACTCTCTTTTTACCCTCTTAAATGGTGATATCTTAGATCCTGTTTTCTAGAAGCAGGGCCTGAAATGGGGATTCTTGTTCAAGTGGTATATTGGGAAAAGTGCTCAGGAAAAGGAGAATGAGGGAAGCAGTATGGGGGGCAGGAGTGGGGGAGAAGTATAACCAGGTGAAGTGGCAGTTTTCTGAAGGGACATCTGTGAGTCCCTATGTGACACTCCATCTGGAGGATGCTAGCTAGTAAAGAGACACTGGTTAGGTTACTAATAGTATTCTCTACACTCCATTGAAATACATTCTTTTCTTTTGTTAAATTTACTCCATCCAGATACAGCTCCCCGATTCTGGTTGGTCACAATTTCTGGGAAAACTTACTAGAGGAAAGTTAGTGGGACAAATTACAATCTCTGCTGCTGTAGCTAGTGCAAAAGTGTAACTAAAGCCGTTATCTTCCTCCTCCACCATCCATTCTAGTTTCCTTTCCAGTGTCCCCTGAGTTTTGGGGAGAACTCGGTGATGAAGCCATCAGGGTCTGGAACTGTATTTTCTTTTGTTGTGTTATTTTCGACTACAGATTCAATGTTTGTTTTTTAATTTTTATTTATTTTTGAAAGAGAGAGAACGAGAGTGAGCAGGTGAGGGACAGAGAGAGAGGGAGACACAGAATCTGAAGCAGACTCCAGGCTTTGAGCTGTTAGCGCAGAGCCCAGCGTGGGGCCTGAATGCACGAACCGTGAGACCATGATCTGAGCAAAAATCAGATGCTGAACCGACTGAGTCACTCAGACATCCCTTTGGTTTTTTTCTTTTAAATGTTTATTTTTGAGAGAAGGACAGACAGAGTGTGGGGTGGGGGTGGGAGACAGAGAGGGAGACACAGAATCTGAAGCAGGCTCCAGGCTCTGAGCTGTCAGCACAGAACCCAACACGGGGCTCAAACTCACAAACCGTGAGATCATGACCTGAGCCAAAGTCTGAAGCTTAACCAACTGAGCCACCCAGGAGCCCCCAGATTCAATGTTTTTAATGATTCCAACACAATTAAAAATTTTTCTTCTTTAGTTTTATCAAGTTACATTTTTCCAGGAATTGGTTCCTTTTAAGGTTTCAAATTTATATAAAATTGTTCATAATATTTCCTTGTTATTTTAATGTTTTCAGTGTCTGTAGAGATGTCCCCCTTCTCATTACAGTTCATTTTTATATTTTATCCCTTTAATTCTTTAGTTTCAGTAGAAGTTACTTTCAAAGAACTAGTTTTGTCTTCACTGATATTCTCCATAGTAAGTTGGTTTTCTCTTTCTTTCATTAAGTTTTGCTCTTTTTTCATTCTTTCCTTGGAAATATTTTGGGGTTTTTTTCCCCAAACTTCTTGAAAAGTTCATTCATTTTTGTCCTTTTTATTCTTTCCATTTTAGGCTGCATATTGTCCTCCAGATGGTACTTAGTATGTGCTCAGAGTTTTGATACGTGGTATTTTAGTCATTTATTTCCAGATGTTTTCCAATTTCCATTGTGATTTCCCCTTTGACTCATAGGTATCTTAGAAATGTGTTTCTTGATTTTCAAACATACAAGTATTTTCTAGTTATCTTTTTTAAGTGATTATGGTCAGTGAGTTCTGTATAATTTTAATCCTTTGAGATTTTTGTTAGGGCTCTTTGTGGTCTATTTTTATAAATGTTACAGGTGTGCTTGAAAGTAATATGACTTCGGCAGTTATTGAATTCAAATTTATTAATTATATTCCAATCTTCTTTGTTGTTACTAGTTTATTTTTATCTATTCTAGCTATTACAGAGAGAAATGTGTTAAAATATCCAACTATGGTTATGAATTTGCCTATTTCACCTTTTCATTTTTTGCATTATATCTTTGAGCCCTATTATCAAGTGTACACAAATACGAAGTTATATCTTCGTGGTGAATTAACCTTTTATCATTATGAGGTTGCCTTTTTTTTTTTTTTAATTTTTTTTTTTTCAACGTTTATTTATTTTTGGGACAGAGAGAGACACAGCATGAACGGGGGAGGGGCAGAGAGAGAGGGAGACACAGAATCGGAAACAGGCTCCAGGCTCTGAGCCATCAGCCCAGAGCCTGACGCGGGGCTCGAACTCACGGACCGTGAGATCGTGACCTGGCTGAAGTCGGACGCTTAACCGACTGCGCCACCCAGGCGCCCCATGAGGTTGCCTTTTTTATCTCTAGTAAAAGAATGGTGGTTTTTTGTTTGTCTGTTTGTTTGTTTGGAGGAGGGGAGGCCTTAAATTCTATTTTATCTGATACCAGTGTAGCTACACCAACTGTTTTTAGTTAGTCTATGCCAGGTATATCTTTTTCCATCCGTTTCATTTCATCCTTTCTGTGCTGCTTGTTTTAGATTTGTCTTTTATAAGCAGCATGTGGGTTTTGTTTTTTTTATCACCTGTTTTTGTCTCTTTGGAAAATTTAGTCTATATTTGTTTAATATAACCACTGATGTATTTAGGTTTACGTCTGTCTTTGTATTTTATGCTTTTAATGTATTTGTCCTGCAAGTACTCCATTTTGTTCTAGCTCTTTCTTCCCTTCTTTTGGGATAGTTTTAGTCACTTGCTCTTTTTCTAGTTTGGACATTTTGCACTTGCTCTTCTTTAATGGTTACCCTTGAAACTTTAATTTAACCAAAGTTGATAAATTATGGAGTGATAAATATCCCTATGCTTTTTTTGGATGGTATGGGGACCTTAGACCACTTGATCTCTTATTTATCCCCATCCTGCTTAGTGGTAGACTAGTTGTAACACAGTGTGCCAGCTTTGACTAGACACATATATGGACCCACAGATGGAACAAATGTAATGAGGGAGGAAAAAGGTGAGAGAGCAAAGAATTTACTTGAGAAAATGATATGATTTTGTCAGGACTCTGAACTCCCTGAACTCTAAAAAGAAAATCTGTTTGCTTATAAGACTGCATAGCTGGATCCAAGAGTTCAAAAAAAATCTTTTTAGGACTATCTCCTCTCCATCTCTCTCAGTCAGTCAGCCTTGCTTGTCTTAATCCGGCTTCATTCCTCAGATGAACTCTTCTGAGTTGTCCCCATCCCTGGCAGGAGGGATGGGATCTTTTTGATTCTACTTTGGGTCAAGGATGAGGTGGAGGGCAGAGGCACTATGAATGACAGCCCCACCTCTAACTGGACTAAATGGAGTGGGAGTGTGTGGAGCTCCTCTAAGGAACCAGAAGAGGGAAGGTGTGCTGGGAGACAAAAGTGACAGCCACCACAGTCCACTGTGCCAAGTAGTGGCTTGGAAGAGTGACATGCAGAAAAAAGAGGACGTGATCGGAATTAACTCAATTAAACTCTACAAGGAAAAGTGGGAGGACATCACCTCCTCATGAGCCCACTGACAGGGAAGGAGGAGTCTGGTCAGACCATTGCTTCACCACCAACCAATGCCAGCCGGTGTTTTGGCATTGTTGGCTGAGGACAGCTTGGTAGTCCACAGCAGCAGAGACGAGGGAGAGCTAGCGTGAGCCTGTCTGATATGCGGAGGTGTAATCAACAGGTCAGCCGTGGTGCTTGCCATTCCCATGGCCTTTCTAAGAGAAACTTCTACATCCACAACTTCTGCTCACGTCATCCCCACATAACCATGTTTTCTACCATAAGACCTTGCTCTGTCCCTGCTCCCTAGACAGAACTTACTGGGCCAGAGCTGGATGTCAGACCTAAAAACAGCCAATTCCTAGGCTCACCAAGGACCTGTGATATGACATGACTAGTGGAAAAGAGATGCATGTTCTTAGAAATTTGAACTGGGGATTATAGAAGAGCACTTAAGCTACAGAAATGGAAGCTGACATGGTATGTAGAGAGAAGCCATGAGGTAGAGTCAGGCCTTTGAGGAGTCCTGGCTAGCTGGTACTATGAGGAAGCAGAAGCACTGAGGTAGAGAAAAGTGTGTAGAGACTCCAGGTGAAAGGAGATTGGAGCCAGCCCTTGGGGAGCGGCTGAGCCATGTGGTGAGCGAAGACCCACAGGCTAGCTGCTGATCCAGCCCTTTCATTCTAGACTCTGGGAGACCCAGCCCTACTGTGGTCCTATTCTATAAAATCCTTTATCCTTAATAGTCCACACAAACCCTTATGATAAATCACCCCCCACCCCTTATTTGCACTTGCTGTGATCAGAAGACTCACTAGAACAGATATTTAGAACTTAGGAGCTGTGCCCATGTGGTTGAATTTCCATTGCTGCTGATGACTTGTTCTGAAAAGAAAACTCACTCTCTCTGTCATTGGATGGTCAGCAGCTACAAAACTTGTTGGCTCCGTTATAATAAAGAACACACCCACTCTTTGGCCTGGTGTCAATGTCTGCATTGTTGGCCAGGGAGCTCCCCTCCCTCCATGGTCTCCTTGTTCCTGACCTCACTACAGAAAACCCTAACTTATTGCCTATAATTAATTTTTGTTTCTAAGATGTCGGAGGGTTGGTTCAAATGCATTACAATGAAAGAAAGGCATTTAGGGAAAGAAAAGCGTCCTAGGAGAGAAGGAATTCATCACCATTTATTGTGTGTTTGCTATGTGTCTGGCACGATGTTAAGTGATTTCCATCCATTCCCTCATTTCATCCTCACAACAACTCCCTAAGGTATTATTATCCCCACTTTTATAGATAAGGAAGCTGAGACATAGGATGGTCTGACTCCATTGAATGTGTAATTTGTGGTGTAAAGCAACAATCACTTGGTGTGGAATTGCCTCAAGCTGAGATTGATTAAGGAGAAATGGCTGGGAACGGGTGTGTGGTCGAGTGGGGGGCAGGAGGTGGTGAGAAAGGAGCTGGTCAGGTGTTCCCTCTACACACTGTGCCTGCCAAGAGTCCCAGTGCTCTAACACTGCATAACAATTGCAGGATTAAATTCATTCATATTTCATGATCTGTGAGTTTATGTGTCTGCAAAGTGAGGTTAGAAAGTCCTCTACCATGATTTCACAAGTTAAGAACCCCTGAATCTCAGGAAGGGAACCAGGAGGCAGGCTGTTGTAGTGGAAAGAACAGAGACTTTGGACTCAGTCCAGGTTAGGAACCACAGCTGTCTTGCTTACTAACTGAAGAGCAGAGGCACTTTATTCCTGGAACTGTGGATAAGAAGCCACTGCCTCTTAAGTTGTATTAATTGCTCCTTGAGATAACATAAAAAGCACCTGGTACTTAGTCCTCAACACACCTTTTCCTGCCCCCTCAAGGTCACTTAGTTTATTAGAATCAGGACTAAAACCCAGGTTTTGGGATTCCCACCCCAGTGCACTCTGTAGGTGAACAGCAATGGATGGGCAGTGCATTGAAGGAGGGAGAGAGGGCCCTCAGGGCTCCCAGCCACGCTCAGCACCAAACACACATCAAAACACAGCGTTCTGGTCTGTGCCATCAAATTTCAAAGCTGAAATAAGAAACAGCTGGTTATTTTTCAGGCTGCTGAAGAGCTGAGGTTTGAAGAAATGATGAAAAGCCCAGCTGAGATGTTTGTCATCTTCAAAGTTTTAGGTTTTGTCTCATTTCCAATAGTACATGTGTAGGTATTATATGCAGGGCTCTTTCTTGGTTTACAGTATTTTACTCTGTGTGCTTTCAGACTAAAATCCACAGAACTCTAGAAAAGTTTACTTTTATTTGAAGAAAGATCTAAAATCATGAACCTGTTACAACTGCTTAATACAGTGTGTAGTTACACTGGTGTTTAGTATGCTTCGTAATGTGAGAAGATATATCTTTTTTTCCCCCTTTGTGCATACTAGAGTTCTGAGCTGTTCTAGATCCTCCCCCCCCCTCGCATTTTTTCTTTATTAAAAGCAAAATTCTTGCCACTTTGACACTGATATGGTCTTCTCTGGGTAGGAAGTAAGTGCATTTTCTTCAGTAAACAATGAAGAACATGAAAGCTGTTTGCATAATGTGCAAAGCTGAATTGTGGAGTCCCCTGTGTTCAAGATTACCCAGTGAGGGAGTCGCAGAACCCAAACTAGAAGCCTTTTGAGTCCCTTTTGAGTCCTCTTGTTATGGGGTAGGTTCTTTTGTGCTGGAACTCAGCACAGTTCCCCACTGACTTCCAAGTTAACGAAAGCTCTGTGAACCGATCAGTTGGTCTTTCTTCCTGACTCTTTCAGGCTTCTGGAGCTGCAGCCAGACTGAGCTTCTTCCCGTGTACTCAGCCTGGCTAGAGTTTTCTTACCCTGCAGCTTTGTGGACACTCTTTTCCTCTGCCTATGGTCCCCTTTTCTGCATTCTCTGGATGCCCCAGCCCTACCCATATCTCAGAGTGCAGCTCAGATGCCCGCTCTTGTTAAAAACCTAGTCTTTGGGGTCAGACCTGGTTCACAAGGGGATTCTACTGGACTCTAGCAAAGTGATTTGGGGTAAGTCGTTTGTCACATTAGTTTCTCCCAGACTTAGTTTCTTCATTTGTAAAATGAAGACAGTAATACTTTAGGTCAGTGCTTCTCAAACATAAGTGTGCCCATCAGTGCCCTGGTGATCCTTGTTAAAATGGCAATTCTGATCCATTGGTAACGGGACAGTGCCCAAGATTCGGCATTTCTTTTTTTTTTTTTTAAGTCTTTTTTATTTATTTTGAGAGAGCCAGAAACAGCACAAGTCGGGGAGGGGAGGAGAGAGAGGGAGGAGAGAGAGAGAGGGGAGGAGAGAATGCCAGCACGGAGCCTGACATGGGACTCGAACTCATGAAACTGTGAGCCCATGGCCTGAGCCAAAACCAAGAGTCGGACATTCTACCGACTCCCAAGAGTTGGCATTTCTAACCAGCTTCTAGGTCCTAGGAACAGCATTCTGAGTTGTAGGGCTTTGAAGGAATGTTGAGAGAATAAAATGAAATAATGCATGAAGAATGCTTAATGTGGTGTCCTTCAAATATTTGTGCTTAGTAAATGGTAGCTGTTGCTGCTTTTGTTACTTTCTGTTACTATTGGCTGATTTCCCTAGCTGGAGGTCACATTTACAGTCTTTAAACAAAGGCTTTCCCTCTTATGGCAGCTGAGTAATTTTTCACATATACTGTGGTTTTGTGTTTTTTTAGGGGGTTGTTTTTTTGGGTAGAGATACCTTTGTCTCCTACCAGACTTGAGGATAGGATCTTTGTCTTATTCCTGATTTGCTCACAGTGTTCACCACACAGTCTTATACATTGTAAGTGTGGACTATGTACTTGGGTTTTATTTACTTATTTTTTTATTCCATAGGGATCTATATGTCACAGAAGGAATTCTGTGGCTAATAGTCTCAGCTATTCTAATATACCAGATAATGATGATGGTGATTACTCATTTATTTGGTAAATGTTTATTGAGCACCTATGACGGGCAAGACAGAGTTCCAGGCATAATACAAAGCAATGATATAAAGTTTCTGCCCTTATAAGACTTGCTCAGGAGAGGTACACAATAAAGAAAAGCATATTATTTAGAAAAAGATAAGCTCCTTGAGGGCAGAGAGTGTGTCTAATTCATCACAGTGAATTTCCTCATGGTAGGTATTCAGACACTGAGTCACCTGGCCAGTCTACATCTGCATACACCCTCTGGCGTTTCACACGGGTAGTCCTTGTGGTGTAACGCGGCACTCCCTCGTGCCCCTCCCACCCACCCCACAAATCCCCTCACAGAAGCCTAGGTGAAATATATAGATGTTACTAAAGGTTTTAGTCCTGACCCCACCTTGCCTGCCCATCATGACGCACAGCAAACTGGCCAGTATTCCTGGACTGACTCCTGTTCCATTTCATGCCCTTTAGGTGTTAGGCTGGCGAGGACTTGGTCATCAGACTTCTCTCTCTTTCTCTCTAGTGATCTCATCCCATCCCGTGACTTTAAATGTCATTCAGGTCTCTGTTCAAATGTCACTTCCTCAGAGACCTTCCTTGACAATGCTGTCTAAAATGGCACATGTGCACGCATACCCCTTAGCCTGCTTTATTTCTCCTTATAGCATTTATGCTTTTGTTATTTGTTAAGTTTATTTATTTTGAGAGGGACAGAGAGAGAGCGCAAGCCAGGGAAGGGCAGAGAGAGAGAGGACAGAGGATCCAAAGCAGGCTCTGTGCTGAGAGCAGAGCCACCCAGGCTCCCCAGTGTTATTATTTTTAAAATGTATTGTCTGTCTCTAAAGGTAGGGACTCTGTCTTGTTTATTGCTTGTTAGTACTTAAAATAATGTCTAGCACAACAGTAAACAATCTATGACTATTTGTTGAATAAACGATTATTTGTCTTTGGAAATTCTCAAAATTCTCATGAGGTGTTGCAGGACAGCCATCATTAGCCTGTTTACAGATGAGGAAATAGGCTCAGAGAAGTTAAAGTATTTGTCTCAAAATCACAGGGCTGGGAAGCAGTAGAGCTTGCTTGTTGAGAACCAAGTCTTAAGGGACTCACCTCCCAGGAGGGCGGCCTCTGCCCACCCACTGAGGCTGGGGACACCAGGTGGCCCAGAGGGTTAGGAGGGTGCCACACAGAAGCCCTAAGTTCTCACACTCTTGGGAACACACAAACAAAAGGAAACAGCTTGAGCCCTACCACAGGACCTGCTCCCTCCTATCCCAAACAAGTGCCCACTGTTGTTTCTCCAGCTCCTTACAGGCTGACACTCCAGGTGCATGAGCCCTGGGAGACACTTGTTACTTTTAATTCCATAGCTCAGAGGCCCCAGTGGCAAAAAGGAAGGGCAAAACTTGAATACCTTTTTTTTTTTTAAGTGTTACCTGGTTATGGAAATCCCTATTGCTGCATGAATCCCCATGGATTAGTGTAAAGATACAGTAAATAAAGCCAAATGGAACAACAAGGAATGGGACGGTTGAATAAAAGGAAATACTCTTTGAGTTCAGAGGGGTCCTGAGGGTAGAATTGTCAGCCTCATTCTAGATTCAGCCCGTGAGGTATTGCTAGCATTGAGGACATGGCCAAGTTTGGAGGAAGGCAAGTGCTGAAGGGTAGAAAATCCCCTGCTGGCATGTCTTCCTTCCCTTGACAGGCCTGCTACTAGACCCTTAGCTTTCCACTATTGGGTAGGCTTCTTGGAATCCTGAGCAAACTGAAGTTCCAATAGTTTCTCTGGCAGGCACCTTTGCCCCAAATCCCCTGGAGACCCTCACATCATCCTGAGGGAAAGAAACTGTCATTTTATATTTGCAAAGTTGTGAGTTTCTGCCCTCACCGTTCTTCCTGACATACCTCTGCTGGATGAATCTCCTTGAAATATAGCTCTGATCAGGCCACTCCCCTCCTGAGCAACCTACACTAGACAGAGTACAAGCTTCCAAGTTTGGCATCCAAGGCCTATGCCAAACATGCAACATGTAAAAGAGACCAGAATTCCAGTGGTCGCGGGGTAACAGAACTGAGACTAACTGAGGAAGTAACTAAGAGCTAGATTTTGGCTCAGTTGTAGGAAATACACTGAAGTTGCTGCAGACAAGCCATGGAATGGGCAATCTCATGGTGTCCAAGGGCTTCATACTAGTGCCCTTTAGAGTTTCACATGCTCTATCAGTCGAGAAGGGCTAGGTTATACTGTAGTAACAGTCCCCAGATTCTTAGTGCCTTAACCCAAAACAAAGGATTATATTTTATAAATGGTATGCGTCTATTTTGGGTCAGCATGGGGATTCTGCTTATCCTACCAGAGTAGCCATCATCGCAAATGTTGCCAGTTGCTATGCCAGAGAAAAACAGAGCTCCGGATGATCTTGCATAGTTGAGAAGTAGCACATACCTCTTCTACTCAAAACTCATTGATTGGGACACATGGGTGGATCAGTCGGTTGAGCATCCAACTCTTGATTTCAGCTAAGGACATGATCCCAGGGTTGTGGAATCGAGCCCCACATGGGGCTCTGTGCTGAGTGTGGAGCCTACTTGGGATTCTCTCTCCTCTCTCTGCCCCACTCCCCAACTAATATATTCTCTCTCTCTCTGTCTGTCTCTGTCTCTGTCTCTGTCTCTCTAAAAAACAAAAAACCTCATTGATTGATACTAGCTATGTGGCCCCACCCAACCATAGGAAGGACCAGTGCAATCCTATCAAGTGCCCAGGAGGGGAAACTGGGAATAGTTGGTGAAAAGCACTGATTACCAGCACAAGGTGCATTGGATCTTATTCATTGTTACAGCTGTCCTTTGGGGGTAGTATCAAGGTCTCCAATTTATATATGAGGAAACTGTAGCCCAGGGTATTAAGTGACTTGCTCAAGGTTTCATACAAGACGGTCCAGGTCTTCTGACTTCAAGATGATACAGGGGGGGCCGTATCACCCAGAAGGTTGAAAGTTGAGGAGAGCCATTCATTGAGGATGCTGCACCAAAGTTTGGAATAGGGGCCCTTTTTATGCATTCACCAGGAAGCCTGATGAGCATGCAGGCTAATTGGTTCCATTCCAAAGATTCTCCTTTTGAAGATGCGAAGTGGAGCTAGGAACAGGCCCCGGGTGATTTTGAGGTAGGTGGTCAAGAGTCACTTTAAGAACCACTGTTATGGGAAGTCTCACCAAGTCTGGTTTAAAAATGTTCTTTCTTAATGTTAATGTTCTCCTTAAGATTCTCTCTCTCCCTCTGCCCCTCTCCTGGCTCATGCTCTCTCTTTGTCTCTCAAAAAAATAAAAGATGTTCTTTCCTTTTGAGCTCTGTAAGCTGCAGTACTCCAATTCTTTCTATCCTAGGTTGTCCATTTTCTATCACTTTTTTCTCATCCCAGTATCCCCCACACTCCATAAGGGCTATATTGACAAAACAAAGGAACCAAGGAATAAAAGGGATTTTTATTATTTAATTTTTTTTATTCACCGTGGAACTTTAAGAATTTCTACACGGGAGTTTCTGTGTGGATACAGGAAACTTGAATGGAGAGGGAAGGTCTTTGAAACTGGGTTTACATAGTAAACTTACGTAAGTTTACAAAAATAAATTAACTAAAAATTGGGGTGGGGGCATGATGGAAATTGACCTCTGCTTATTCGTTTACTTAAAAACACTATTATTAAGCATGTAGTTTGTGCAGGTATTCGATAGTATGTTTGGTTCTTGCTGTAGTCTCTATAATGCAGTTGTGGTGACCCAGTGTATTGCTTATTGATGGACTGCTATGGTAACTGGGAAAACTCATCTGGGATAGAAGTTGACAGTGCTGGGTGCTGTGAGATGTCACATGGGGCATACATATGGTAGGTTGGCTGTTATATAATGAACAAGGTTCAAGTCAGCAGTGAGGTAAGATGTGGTTATCAGGGTGAGTAGTTGTAATTTGGGTATAGTGACCATTAGCAATAGGTCCCAGAGGAGGCCCTACCGGGCAGACCTACAAAAGGCCATATAGGAGTCTCTCACCTGGAAGGCTATACAGGTTAGGTCCCTTAAGGTTAGCTGATCCACTCTCAAACAGCTATCAGAGTTGTCCCTAGTGGAAGGAAAGAACATCATGGATAAGGTATGTCAGAAAGTACACAGTGTATGGTGCTTCCAGGAAGAACACCATACAGTTCTAATCAGAGAAGCTAATAACTTGGGAAGTGGGAGGTAGAGACAAAGAACAAGGAGCATAAGAGATAAGTCAAAGCTCTTAATGATCAAAAGATACTCCTTCAAGGGGCGCCTGGGTGGCTCAATTGGTTGAGTGTCGGACTCTTGATTTCAACTCAGGTCATGATATCATGGTTCGTGAGATCGAGCCTATACTGGGCTCCACGCTGATGGTGCAGGATTCTCTTTCTCTTTTGTGCCCCTCTCTCCTGTGCACCACAAGGCAAAACTCTTGGTTTTCTGCTCAGGTCATGATCTCACGGTTTGTGAGTTCGAGCCCTGTATTGGACTCTGCTCCGACAGTGCGGAACCTGCTTGGGATTCTCTCTCTCCGTCTCTCTGCACCCCCCCTCCTCTCAAAGTAGATAAACTTTAAAAAAAAGAAGAAGATAACCCTTTGGGAAGAAATGCTTGGGTGGTTAATAATTTACATGCTTTCATATAGGAACTTGTTAAAATGAGGATAATAGTGTTCTTCTGATGATTTTACATTGAAGTGCAAAATAATAAAGAAAAAACAGGTGAAGCAAAGACAGCTTAAAAAGTATTATAAATGAGCTCCTTTTAATAGGGAGCTAAAAAATTGAAAAAGATAAATGTAAACCATATGGGACACAGACGATTAGAGGGGCATCTAGTATTTGGGAGAAGGAGGCTGTATCTGAGCTAGTCACAAGAAAGGGACTGTGTGAAGGGTCAAGACCAGCTAGAAGCAATGTGATAGATGAAGTCACTGAATTCAGAGAACCCTGTACAGGTCACCAAGACCTAATGGGAAAACAGCAAAATAATTTTGTTGTTGTTATCTTTTTTTTTTTTTTAATGTTTATTTATTTCTGAGACAGAGAGCATGAATGGAGGAGGGGCCGAGAGAGAGGGAGACACAGAATGGGAAGCAGGCTTCAGGCTCTGAGCTGTCAGCACAGAGCCCAACACAGGGCTTGAACCCATGAACCATGAGATCATGCCTGAGCCAAAATGGGACGTTTAACCAACTAAGCCACCCAGACACCCATATTGTTGTTATCTTATGAGTGAAGTGAGCCAAAAACAGTTGGAAGAGAGGGCCTAATTGAGACTGAACTACATCTAACCCACTCAGAGTGGCCCTGGCATCAGAGCTCCTTCTTCATGCAAATGACATCATAATGAGAAGAGCAACATTCAAATTGGGAAATGAGTAATTAGAGGCAGAGCCACCTAAGGTCTGGGAAGAAGTTTGAGAGGGATGTGGAGTGCAAAGATAGGAAGTCGTGAGGGAAAGAAGGAGTTCTGTGAGAGTTAAATATATATAGAAGGGTTAACTTAATCTTATCAAAAGTTCTGCTGACCTGTTTCTTTTCCCATTGACTCTGGTCAAGTCAGTTATGGGTAATAATAAATCATGTAGTTATCTCCTCTGGTTTACTTATTGTCATCATTTCCTGTAAGAACCCAGAACCTGGGAAAAACCAGTCTCACTCTCGTCGTATCTGGGGAGAGTGGACCTGGTTTTAGAGTATCCTGTCTAATATCCTGTCTAGTATTCTAAACTAGGTATCCCGTTGCTTAGAATGATTTTCTTGTCTGTTCTGTTGCCCTGAATAGTTGGAGTAGAAAAGGGGGTCAGACCAGGTATTGAGCCTTCTGAGGTCAAAGTATCCAGTCCCTATCCCCAAAGAACCCTTCAATCTAACAGAGGAAATAGAAGTCTACTGAGAGGCCTTAGAAACAGGGTGGAAGTAAACATCTTTAATACCCTGGTTGTGGTCTTGAAATAGTGCTTCCATTTAAAGATACCAGGATACGAGTACCTGGGTGACTCAGTTGGTTAAGCATCTGATCATGATCTCGCGTCGCAGTTCATGGGTTTGAGCCCGTGTCAGGCTCTGTGCTGACAGCTCAGAGCCTGAAGCCTGCTTCAGATTCTGTGTCTCCCTCTCACTGCCCCTCCTCTCTGTCTCTCTGTCTCACTCTCTCTCAAGAATAAATAAACATTTTAAAAATATTAAAAAAATAAAGATACCAGGACAGAAATAAACTCAACTGATTTTTGTCAAAAGTGCAAAAGCAATTCAATGGAGAAAGGATAGTCTTTTCCACAAACAGTGCTGGAACAGTTGGACAACCATAGGCCAAAACACAAAAAAAACAAAAACAAAAAACCCAAACCTTCAACCTAAGCCTTACACTTTAATCGAAAATTAAATCAAAATGGATCACAGACCTAAATGTAAAAACTAATATTATAAAACATTTAGGAAAAGCACAGGAGAAAGTCTTCAGGATTCAGAGCTAGGTGAAGTGTTCTTAGACTTGACACCAGAAGCACATTTCATAAAAGGAAAAGTGTCAGAAGCATAGTGCTAGTGTGGTGCTGTCATAAGGATTAACAAATAGATCCATGAAACAATAAATCACCCAGAAATAGACCCACACTGTTGTCATTTGATTTTTGACAAAGGCACCAAAACAAACCAACTGGGGAGAGGAGGTTCTTTTCAGCAAATGGTGTTGGAATAACTGAATACTCACATAAAAAATTAATTTCAATCACTACCTCGTACCATAGCAAAAATTCATGATGGATCATAGATCAAAATGTAAAAATTAAAACCACAAAACTTTTAGAATATGGGGGAATATCTTCATGACATGGGAATTAGCAAAGGCTTCTCAGTTAAAAGGAATCATTTTAAAAAGGTGAGGAGTGCCTGGGTGGCTCAGTTGGTTGAGCATCCAACTCTTGGTTTCAGCTCAGGTCATGATCCCAGGGTCGTGGGATTGAGCCCCACATCAAGCTCTGCACTGGGGGTGGAGCCTGCTTAGGATTGTCTCTCTCTCCCTCTGCCCCCTCCCCAACTCATGCTCACATTCTGTCTTTCTCTCTTTCAAATAATTAAAAAATAAAATAAAAAAGGTGAATTAGACTTCATCAAAATTTAAAACTTCTCATCAAATGATACCATTAAGAAAATGAAAAGATAAGCTACAGACTGGGAGAAAATATTCACAGAACATCTGTCTGGCAAAGATTACATTAAAAAGTCCTATAATTGAATAATAATAAAAAAAACCCAACTAGAAAAAAATAAATGTTAACACCCTTCTAAAAGGAGATTTATGAATGGCAGTAAGTACATGAAAAAGTGCTCAACATCATTAGTCATGAGGGAAGTGAGAATTAAAACCAAAATGAGATGCCATTACATCCCCCCAGAATGATAGACCAACAACCATAAATGGTAGTGAAGTTGTAAAGCAACAGTATTTCTTACACATTCTCGGTGAGAGTGTAAAATGTGCGACTTCTTTGGAAAAAAGACCCAGCAATTCCATTTGTAGGTATTTACTCAAGAGAAATTAAAACATATGTCCACAAAGCACTTGCCTAAGAATACTAACAGCATTATTCATAATCGCCCCAAATTGGAAACAGTTCAGTTTTCCATCTATAGGAGAACTGATTTTTTAAAACTGTGATACATTAATGTACAATGAAATAACTACTGAGCAATAAAAAGGGACGAGCTACTGATGCATGCAACAAAATGAGTAAGTATCAAAAATGTTATGCTAAGCAAAAGAAGTCTTAACACAAAAGAATACATATGGCGTGTTTCCATTTATATGAAATTCTAGAACAGACAAAACTAATCTATAGTAGAAAAGTCACAACAATGGTTGCCTCTTGGGATTTGGGGTAGGAATTGACAGAAGAGTCGTGAGGGAATATTCTATTTTTGATACGGTTTGAGATTATATGCGTGAATGCACTTGTCAAGATTCTGCAGATGTGCACTGTGGCACATCCACACCCTGAAATGTTCCTCAGCTTTACAGAGGAACAAAGTACTGATGCACACAACTTGAATGAATCTCCAGGGAATTATGCAGAGTGCAAAAAAGCCAATCCCAAGAGATTAGGTATTGTATAATTCCATTTACACATATCTTTGAAGTGACACAGTTTTAGAAATGGAAGACAGATGAATGGTTGTCAGGGATTAAGAACAGGGAAGAGGAGTCAGCAGGGTGGTAGGTGTGATCATAAAAGAGTAACACGAGGGATCTTGTGTCAGAATTTTTCGGTGTCTTGACTGTGGGAGTGGATACAGGAACCTACACAGGTGGTAAGATTGCATAGAACGTAATACAGACACAAAAATGAGTACAAGTGAAACGGGAGATCTGATTAAGGTGGTAGATTGTGCCAGTGTCACTATGCTGGCTGTGATCATAGTCTTGCACAATGTTACCACTGAGGGAAACTAGGAATGTATGCAAGAGCTGTCTCTTATTTCTTACAAGTGCATGTGGACCTACAATTATCTACAATTATCTCAATAAAACTTCAAAAAAAAAATCGGGGCACCCCGGGTGGCTCGGTCAGTTAACCATCCAACTCTTGATTTCGGCTCAGGTTCATGGGATCGAACCCCATGGCAGGCTCTGCGCTGAGAGCATAGAGGGATTCTCTCTCTCTCTCTACCCCTGCCCCACCTGTGCTCTCTCTCCCTCAAAATAAATAAACATTAAAAAAAAAAGCACAAATTCTTAGAGAAATGTCTGATGCCATGTCTGGGCAGTAAATGTAAAAAATGAGTCAGGGACATCTTGACACCACATAGCAAGGAAGCTATCAAAGATGACTGAAGTTGTATCAAAATGACTGAGGAACCAAATTGAGGCCAAAGATGGCTCAATTTGAGCTTCAGTAAGAATAGTAATTTCAGACTTGAACCCTTTAAAATAGGTTTAAAGCCATGAGTTTGTACTAATGGTTTACACACACACACGCTAGTTACCTTCAAAGAATAACAGGGAACTAGTTCTTTGTCTTGAAACCTGGAAAATAAAAGGAAAGAGGCCTTTCCTAAGTGTACAGTAAAATTGGATAACCAAATGTTAGATGAGGAGCAGCATCTCCTAATGCAATTACTTCAGCAAAGAAATGAACCCAGTGATACAGTTAGTAGAGCATCACCATTTTGTTACCTCCAATAAATTTATGTAGCTAAGCATTGGGCATTGGTGAATACGAACATCAAAAAAGAGACAGCCAGGATTGTGGATACTTTATGATAAAAAGACACAATGCCACTGGTAGGCTTGCTAAAGAGATCAAACCTGAGCCTGCTGAAGCCTCTGGATCCAGCTGCCAATATGCAGGAAATCCAGACGGTAGGGTAACAAATTGAACTCTTGAGAAAGCATATAGTCAGCAAAATTCAGACTGAGAAATTGGTCAGATGGTTGAGGTTCTTCGACAGGCAACTTGTAAAAAAAAGGGGGGGGGGCAGGAGGATGGATGGAGAACCTGTGGGTGGAACGAGAATCAAACACACATCGACCTAAAAACCTGAGGACAAAACAGATTCTAGTATCTAAGGAGACATACTTAGGTGGTAAAAGCACAAAGACCTAAGGAAGTGATTATTACAGAATCAAGAATATGTGTATCTTTGTGGGGAGGATTGCAATGGGGCACATGGGGAGGCTTCTAGAGTGGCTGACAAAATTCTGGTTTGTTTTTAACATTTTTTTTTAAGTAATCTTGAATTCACAGCCCTGAGAGCAAGAGTCACATGCTCCACTTACTGAGTGAGCCAGGCTCTCCAAAATTCTGTTTTTGTGATGTAGGTTAGTAGGATGTTTGCCTTGTAAAACAATTCACTAAACTCTACATTTGCTCTGTGTAATCCATTTTGATTTACACTTTTTTTTTAAGTTTATTTATTTTGAGAGAGAGCACACTTGCACGAGAAGTAAAGGGCAGGGAGGGGGGGGGGGAGAGAGAGAGAGAGAGAGAGAGAGAGAGATTGATTGATTGATTCCTAAACAGCTCCATGCTGTCAATGCAGGGACCATACTCACAAACCATGAGATCATGACCTGAGAGGAAACCAAGAGTCAGAAGCTTAACCAAGTGAGCCATGCAGGCACCCCTTGATTTACACTTTAAAAAGGCTGTGATAGAACAGTTCTCAGATGGCTGTGGGGTGCCAGAGGAGCCACTAAATGTCTGAGGAGAGAGGATGAAGAAAGGCCCTCTGAACAAGGTGGTGTTGGGAGAGTAGCATAGATGGGACAAATGTCAGTGGTGAGGCTCGAGAAATAGATAAGCTCATGACCTGTCATCTGTACTAGGTTTTATCCTGGAAGCCATGGGGAGCCATTGAGGAATTCTAAGCTGACAAGTGGCATGACCAGGTTTATATTTTAAGAAGATTCCATTCGTGGCTGAATGTGAAGTGGATTGAATGGAGGAGGCAGGGATGGTTCCAGGGAGACCAGTTGAGAATCACCTGTGGTAATCCAAACTAAAGATGGTGAAGCCAGAAACAACATGGTGACAGAAAGTGGAGAGAGGAAAGGACTGATTTGAGAGTGCTAAAGGAGGTGGAAATACCAGACTCGAGAGACTATCTGGGACAGAAGTAGAGAAATCAGTTACCAACAGGAGCAGTGGAAGATGATGGTGCCATTAATTGGGACATGGAATAAAGTGGTAGAACAGGGGTGGAGAGATGATAATCTATACTATTTTTTAAATTGAGATAGTTTGCATACAATAAAATGCACAAAACAGAAGCATACAATGCAGTGAGTTTTTTCAGATGTCTGCACCCATGTGACTCATGTACCAGTGAAGATGTAAATATTTCCTTCACTCCTGAAGTTTCTTTGTGACCCCTTCAAGCACTGTTCTGATTTTTTTTTTAAGTTTATTTTTATTTTGTAGGGGGGGGGTGGGGAGGGAGAGAATCTCAAGCAGGCCCCACTCTGTCAATGCAGATTATGACCTGCATTGAGATTATGACCTGAGGCGATCAAGAGGCAGCCGGTCAACCAACTGAGCCACCTAGGCACCCCAAGCACTGTTCTGATTTTTATCACTATAGATTATTTTGGCTGTTTTTGAACTTTACCTGTGTGGAATCATACAATATGTTGTCTTTTGTGACTGGTTTCTTTTGCTTAACATATTTTTGTGGCTCACCTGTCTATTGTATATGTCAGTAATTCATCTCCTTACCTGCTGAATAGTATTGCGTTGCATGAATACACCACAATTTGTTTATCTACTCTTCTGGTGATGGTCATTTGGGTTGTTTTCCAGTTTTTTGTTTGGTTATTTTACTATTATGAATAAAGCCTCTGTAAACATTCTGATATAAGTCTTTTCATAGGTGTACATTTTCATTTATCTCCAGTAAATATCTAGGTCATAGCATAGGTGTATGTTTAATGACAGAAGAGACTACTAGCTTTCTAAAGTGATTATAGCATTTTATGCTCCTACCAGCAATGTGTGAGAATTCTGGTTGCTTCACATCTTGGTGCTTTGATGCCTTTAGGGTTTTCAGTTTCAGCCAATGTAGTGAGTGTAACACACACATCTCTGTCATTATGGTTTTAATATAAATCAAGTAATGAATACTAATGATGTTGAACAGCTCTTCTTGAACTTTTTGGCCATTAGTTTTTCTTTTGTGAAGTTTCTGTTCAAATCTTTGCCTGTTTTTTGTTGGATTGTTGTTGTTGTCGAGCTGTAGGATTTCTTGATCTTTTCTGGATACAAGCCCTTTGTCCTATACATGCACTGCAAATATTCTCTCCTGTTCTTTCATTTGTCTTTTCATTTTTTTTTCATTTCTTAACTTTTTTTTTTTTTTTTTTTTTGAGAGAGAGAATGTGTGCACGTTCACGGATGGGGGAGGGTGGCACGGAGAGAGAGAATCCCAAGCAGGATCTGCACTGTCAGTGCAGAGCCTGACACTGGGCTTGATCCCATGAACTGAGAATCACAACCTTAGTTGGACACTCAACTGACTGAGCCACCCTGGTGCCACAGTCTTTTCATTTTCTTAATAATGCCTTTTGAAATTCTTTTTTTTTAACGTTTATTTATTTTTGAGACAGAGAGAGACAGAGCATGAATGGGGAAGGGTCAGAGAGAGAGGGAGACACAGAATCCGAAACAGGCTCCAGGCTCTGAGCGGCCGGCACAGAGCCCGACGCGGGGCTCGAACTCACGGACCGTGAGATCATGACCTGAGCCGAAGTCGGATGCTTAACCGACTGAGCCACCCAGGCACCCCAATAATGCTTTTTGATGAGCAGAAAATTTTAATTTTGAGATAAATTTTAATTTATTGATTTTTGTCTTTTTATGATCAGTACCTTTTGTGCTCTCAGAAATCTTTGCCTATCCCAAGGTTGCATATTTTCTTATGTTTTCTTCTAGAAGCTTTATAGATTTGTTTTTTGTGCTGAGGTCTAAAATCAGTCTTAAGTTTTTGTACATGGTATGTGTCAAAAGTTCATTTTTTTCATATGTAGGTCAAGTTTCCCAACACCAATTGATGAAGACTTTTGTTTATCCATTGAATTGCATTGATATTTTGTCAAAAGTTAGTTGCTCAGTACACATATTTGTTCTGAACTCTATTTTCCTCATGCCCATACCACACTGTCTTGTGGCTGACGTGTTGAGGGAGTCTAGATTATGTTGTCTTTTTGTTTTTGTTGAGTGTTAAATTGTATTCTAACAGTTCAGTTACTGGCAGAACCCTTTGATCCTATCAGGCTTGCTTTTATTCTTCCAATTTGAATATGTCCCTGTGGTATGTACTTTCTGAGTCTCGGTGTGAGACTCCATATTCTGGATTGGACTTCCATTGGCTCCCAGCTCTGTGTGATCTCTAATACCCCCATTTACCCTGTAGCAGGTGATCTCTACTAGGTCCCATGAAGACTTGCCCTGTGCTTGTGCAGTTCAGCCTTGAACCAAGAAACTGCCCACCCACCTCACCCTGCCTCACAGATTCCAGGCACTCAAGCATCACAGAACTCAGATCTTCCTGCTCAGTGAGACTGCCACTCTGCTTGGGCATCGTCTCTCTACCCCACTATGAGAAGGTGCCCTGAGTGAAAGCTAGAACAGTCACACGCTCCCCTCCTGTGTTTCCCTTCTCTCCAAGATTACAGCCCTGCACAGCTTGCTGTTCAGTGCCTGAAAGCATATATTCAGAGCAACTTTATAGGTTTTTTTTTTTTTAAGTTTATGTATTTTGGGAGAGAGAGTTGGGGGGAGGGGCAGAGATGGAGAGAGAGGATCCCAAGCAGTCTCCACACTCAGCATGGAGCCTGGCACAGGGCTTGATCTCATGACTTTGAGATCATGACCTGAGCCAAATTCAAGAGTCAGGTGTTTAATCAACTGAGCCACCCAGGTGCCCCCAGAGCAACTTTATAGTTTTTCATGGCAGGAGGGAGAATCTAGTTCCAGTTATTTTGTCATGGCCAGAAGTGGAAGTTGAGGTTCTGGTACAATGCTGAATTTTTAGTATCTGTGGAACATACAGATAGAAATGCTCAGCAGGCAATTGGGTACCCATGTATGGAAGGCCTGAGAGAGACTATTGGGGCTAGAGATTCAGATTTTGTAGTTGAAGCCAAGGGATATGATCACCTAGCTATACGTACTTTCTTACAATAGTTAGAGAAGGAGGGAAGACCAATTTTCTGGGGGTGCCTGGGTGGCTCAGTCTTAGCTTAAAGCATTTGGCTTCGGCTCAGTTCATGATCTCATGGTTTGTGAGTCAAGCCCCACATTGGGCTCTCTGCTGTCAGCTTGGAGCCTGCTTCAGATCCTCTGTCCCTTCTCTCTCTACCCCTCCCCCTCTAGTTCTCTCTCTCTCTCACTCTTGCTCTCTTGAAATGAATAAATTAAAAAAAAAAAACAAAAAAACCACTTTTGTCTTAAAAAGCCTAAGAGGTATGGCTAAAGAAGGAGGTGAGGAACAGGACACGGGTGTCACAGAGACCCATTCACACTGTGAATAAAGCAGTGTTCATTTGAGAGAGTGACAGCTATCAGGAGCCCAGTCTTTGCTCTGTAATGCTTACCAGTCGAGAGCCCAGCTTTTCTCCATTGCTGCTGAGGACTTAGTAAAGTGTCACTGGGTGATCGTTATAGAAAAACCTACCTACCCAGGCCCTCATACCAATCTGTAAAGGTAAAGTCACACCTGTCATAATGACTCTCAGAAATCTTGCAGACATAATCACACATTTGTGCTTCTAGCCTTCCTGGGCCTAGGTAGGTGACGGGTATGATCATCATTTTCATAAAATGGGGAGGAAAACCAAGGCCCTGAAGAGGTTAACAACTGGATTACAGTTGGCTGTGAAGTCTGCCCTATTTCCAGTTTGAGTTTCTAGTTGTCTAGAGCCTTTATAGGGTTTCAGACTTGGAAGTTGCTCTAGGTCATCTAACACAGTCCTCTTGTTTTTTAGGTGGGGAAATTGACACTCATAAATGAGAGGGCTTTAGCTAGGTATAAATGACAGAAATTCAATGAAGCCAACTTAACCAAAAAGGAGAATTTATCACAAGAGCACAGAGCTAGCTGATGGAATTCAAAAGGCAAGGATAAAGCTGAGCCTTAAGCATAGGTTGGAGCCGTGACCTGGAGTGCCATAGAGGAACTGGCATGGTTTCTGCCCTTTTCTCTGCTCATTTCTTTGTCTCCAATTTGTTCTTCTCTCAATATAGACTAGCTTCTTCTGCCCTTCTTCCCCCCCTCCCCGCCCCAAAGAAAATGGTCATTAGCAACTCTTCCTGAGTTTATGGCTCAGGAAAGAAGCCTTTCGTTCTTCTCCATTCAGGAAAGAAGTCAACCTGATTCTAGAATTGCAAATCCTATTCCAGTGGAGATTTCAGTGGTCCAGTTGGAGCCATCCAGCATCCCAACTATATGCTGCTAAGGGCCTGGGGAGTAGTGTTCCACAGACAGAACTACCAGGGAGCTCTGAATCTCTAAACATGTGGGGTAAATTGTTGGTGGGGCAGAAAGCAAGGGTGCAGATGGCTGGGCAGCCAGCATGGTAGGTGTTTAGGACACAGGGTTGCATCAGTAACCAGCCACAGAGCCAGGACCAAAACTCACAGCCTGACCCAGCATCAGTCTTTCCTGAGGCTGCCTCACATGGGAGTACAGTGTAATTATGTGATCTGGTAATGAAGAGAGGCAGACAGACGGACACTCACTGCCTCAGTTCTCATTCCTCTTGCTGTGAAGAAATAGAGGTCCCTTCCCTGGGAGTCTGGGAAGTCCAGAGCTCTAGGACTGAAACAGTGAAAGGTGGGTTCCCTTCTGTATTAGTCCAAAACCTTGTTACAAGTCATAGAAACCCAAATCAAACTAACTTGAGCAAAAAAGGGAATTTATTAGAAGGCCATTGAGGTACCTCCTGGAAGTGAGGAAAGAACTGCATATTCCAGAGCAGCTTCAGGAGTGTGGAGTCAGTACCACCAGGACACATATACGTGTGATCGCTTTTTTTCTTTCTTTCTCAATTTTCATCTTTCATCTCCTCATCTCTGCCTGGCTCTGGTACCCACAAGGTTCTTTCCACAAGTGGGGAAAATGGCTGAACAGCAGTTTGGGGGTTATATCCTTAGTTTCTGACCAAGAGAAAAGAAAGTCTTGCCTGCTGATTCCAGGTGGAACAATCCCAGAGGAGGATCCTGATTGAGGGGATGGAGCTCTATGATTGGCTGGGCCCTGTTCTCTTGCACACCCTTGGGGTCATGAGAAGGCAGGGAATATTTTAAGAAGAGGAACTGGGGGCACCTGGGTGGCTCGGTCGGTTAAGCCGCCGACTTCGGCTCAGGTCATGATCTCGCAGTCCGTGAGTTCGAGCCCCGCGTCAGGCTCTGTGCTGACGGCTCAGAGCCTGGAGCCTGTTTCAGATTCTGTGTCTCCCTCTCTCTGACCCTCCCCCGTTCATGCTCTGTCTCTCTCTGTCTCAAAAATAAATAAACGTTAAAAAAAAAAAAAAAGAGGAACTGTAAGAGGGGTCAACAAAAACCTCTTTGGTTTTGTGTTTGCTCCCAGGTGACCATGGAGGCCGGTGGTCTCCCCTTGGAGCTGTGGCGCATGATCTTAGCCTATCTGCACCTTCCCGACCTGGGCCGTTGCAGCCTGGTGTGCAGAGCCTGGTATGACCTGATCCTCAGTCTCGACAGCACCCGCTGGCGGCAGCTGTGTCTGGGATGCACCGAATGCCGCCACCCAAACTGGCCCAACCAGCCCGATGTGGAGCCTGAGTCTTGGAGGGAGGCCTTCAAGCAACATTACCTTGCCTCTAAGACATGGACCAAGAATGCCCTGGACTTGGAGTCCTCTGTCTGCTTTTCTCTATTTCGCCGGAGGAGGGAACGCCGTACCCTGAGTGTTGGGCCAGGCCATGAGTTTGACAGCCTGGGCAGTGCCTTGGCCATGGCTAGCCTGTATGACCGAATTGTGCTATTCCCAGGTGTGTATGAAGAGCAAGGTGAAATCATCCTGAAGGTACCTGTGGAGATTGTAGGCCACGGGAAGTTGGGTGAAGTGGCCCTGCTAGCCAGCATTGATCAGCACTGCTCCACCACACGCCTGTGCAACCTTGTCTTCATGCCGGCCTGGTTCTCCCCTTTCATGTTTAAGGTGGGTGTCCATATCCAGATAGGTGGCCTCTCCAGTCCTGACCCTGGGCTTTGGCCTCTTTTTAGTGGGTTTGCAACCCCTTTTTGTTGGAATTAAGAGTTTTGTCGTTATTCCTGTAACACGCTCCTCTGCACCAGTTAAGAAATGGACACAGTAACAATCAACATTCTGCTTTATTCCTGGCAAAACTGTATTAAAAAATAAGCCAAGGACTCAGAGCCCGAACTGCTTTGTATTCCTCTTCCCCACTGGACGCACTTGAACCACAGGGGAGTAGCTAGGTGGGAAAGCCAAATCTGGGAGTATGCCACATGGTTGCAGGAAGCAGAGAACAACACTTCATGCTCAGAGATAGGCAAAGCCAGGGGAGGCTATGCAGGACCAATGACCTTTAGCATGTCAGCCCCACCCTGTGAAGGAGGATCAAGGAAGGTCAGGCTTTCACCAAGAGTGACTTGAGAGAGGCTCAGGAAATACCAGCCCAACACATATCCTCTGGTAACACAGAGCACACAGGCTGTATTCAAAGCAACGTATGTATTGACGCGTTGGTAGGTCCTGGCAGAGCGGTTTACAGCTTTACCTTGCATAGAAACATTGTAATATGTAAACTTTGTACCTAATCAATAATAATTATGTTGCCACTATTCTACCAGTAACAACAAATTGTCCCTCAAGTTTGTAATGATCGCTATACTACCAGTCGTTTATGGTGCACTGACTGTGTGCCTGGCGTATGCTTTACCGCCATTAGTAAGATGTGTAGTGTCCTCCGGTTTTATAGATGAGCAAACTGAGGCTCAGCAAGATTAAGTGACATAGTAAGAGACAGAGCTAGGATCCAAAGCCTATATTGATAATCTAGGTGACTTTGCATCGGTGACTTCATTTGATCCCCACAACAAACATTCGTGGTAGGTAGTACACGTGGGATCCCCATTTTGCAGATGAGGGGCACTAAAAAGCTCAGAGATGCTGCTAAGTAACTTTCTCAAATGCATAATTAGTGAAGTTAGAACTGAAATCCAGAACTCAAATTGTAAGCCCCTTTGAAGTTACATTGTGTTGGATTCCTTGGAAACCTAAAAGCCTACTTTTTAGGCCTAGATTGTTTCAGAAGGACTGATGAATGATTCCTATGTGGGTCTGTAGACCCAGAAGAAAGTTTGATTCCAGACCTTCGATGTTTCCATTTACTCTGAGGGTAAAATGTTGGTTTCAGCCTCTCCTTCCCCCTTAGAAGTGCAGCTGCAGACCCTCATAGGGTGGGGGCCTGGCCTTAACACTTCTCTGTAGCCCAGCCCACCATCTGGCTTAATGCTTGGCATGTATCAGTGCTCCACTCGTGATTGTCTTTTAACTGAAAACAGGACAGGGGCTAGGATGACCTTGCCTGAAAAATGCAAAGGCCAGAGTGATTTCACAGCAGTTTTCAGTGACTTCTGAGGAGAACCCTAACAACAGCTGTGCATCTCCAGAGAGCTGGTGTTCATCTACAGAGAGGACCAAGTAAAAGAAAATAGACTTAAATTCTAGCTAGAAAAAATTAACTTAGCCATAAGGAAGAATTTACAGAGGTTAAGGCAAGTAAGGTCCAGGCCAGGCTTTCAAGGGTGGTCACTGCTAGAGAATGTAGAAACTGTTCATGGGGTGGATGTGTCTGGATCACTCAGTGGAATCATGGAACATTCCCTCATTTTACAGTTCAAATCCATCTGGTGGCATTTAGCATGAAATCCAGAAACAGTTACTTTTCAGGAATACAGAGTGGCTGGGCTTCTCAGTCAGGCCTGGGAGCTGAGGGGCTCAGGGTAGTGGTGCTGTGGGGTTCAGCACTTCCCTCCCCGAGAGGAGTCTCTGTCCTTTGTGTCCCTGACCCCAGGTAACGATAGCTAATTTTTATTAGGTGCCAACTTTGTATCTGGCTCTCCGCCTTTTGCTTCGTTAGCTGGTAAGCCCCCTATTGCAGACAAAGAAACTGAGCCTCAGAGAGGTGAAGTCCTATCCAAGGTAACATACTTGAAAGAGGCAGAGATGGGAGTGCCCCATGCAGTCAGACTCCAGAGCCCATCTTAACCACTGCTCAGTGCTGCCCAGCTGTGGCAGCATACCTCATCCCCCTCTTTAGGGACGTAGCCTGCTGTCCTTTGCTGTAGTCCCTGCTATGTTCCAGTTGCCAGACAGGCTGGATTCTTTCCCAGTACCTGTGGCTGGGCATCCCGTACTGCCTGCCCCAGCCCAGGCAGGGCTCAGCCCCTCCTGGCCTGTCTTCTGTTAGCCCTCAGGGTTCTGCCTGGCTCTGTCCTAAGTTCAGACACCAAGCTGATGCTCTGTGGGGTGCTGCAGGGCTGAGAGAAGATGGTGAATGGAAAGTGGGCTGAAGGGTTGAGACCTAGCACAGCACCTCGTGACCTCACACTTCCTTCACATAACCGAGATACCACTTTAGGATTCCCTCCCCCTTCAGGGGTCACAGTAAAGTCATGCTCAAATCCCAACCAGTTCTTGTGTTTCTCACAGTTCAAAGCTGTCCCTGTTATTCCGTATCATCTCTATAGTGACATTCCTTCTCCTGGTTACCATTGATCCATTTCACACAGCATCCTTCTGAGCATTCAGCTTCTTCCCTCTTCCCCATCCTTACCCCTCAAAGTTTATGTTCTCACTAAGCATTTCTTGAGTATTGGGAGAATTTACTTCATATTTGAGGTCTTTAGGAAGGGCCCTGCTGCACGGTGTGAACTTTTTCCTGCCATTATCCGTTTCTACTTTCATCCCCCTCCCTTTGGGATTAGAAGGAGGGAAAGGCAGGCAACTCCAAATTTTCACCGCTCTGATACAGTGCAGCTTCCTGTCCGGGGGCCTGACACATGCCCTGGTGGGGGGGGGGGTTTGGGGGGATGGAGGATAGGATCAGCAGGACAAATGGCCTCTCCGTGCTCCACCCTCCTTAAAGAGCAGTTAGAGTACTGCCTAACAAAGTAATTCTCATCCCTGTTTTATCCACTCTCTCTTTTTTATTCCTCAGACAACATCGGGTCATGTCCAATTTGACAACTGCAACTTTGAGAATGGGCATATCCAGGTCCATGGCCCAGGCACCTGCCAAGTGAAGTTTTGCACCTTCAAAAACACCCATGTTTTCCTGCACAATGTGCCCCTGTGTGTCCTGGAAAACTGTGAATTTGTGGGCAGTGAAAACAACTCTGTGACTGTGGAGGGCCACCCATCTGCAGACAAAAACTGGGCCTACAAGTATCTACTAGGGCTTATCAAGTCCTCCCCCAGTGTGCTACCCACGGAGGATTCTGACTCTTTAATGTCCCTGGACCTGGAGAGCAGGGACCAGGCTTGGAGCCCAAGGACCTGTGACATTGTCATTGAAGGCAGCCAAAGCCCTACCAGCCCAGCTTCTACCTCCCCAAAGCCAGGCTCCAAGGCTGGCTCACAGGAGGCAGAGGTGGGCAGTGATGGGGAAAGGGTGGCCCAGACCCCAGACAGCAGCGATGGAGGCCTGAGTCCTAGTGGTGAGGATGAGGACGAGGACCAGCTCACATACAGACTGTCCTACCAAGTGCAAGGCCCACGCCCTGTACTGGGGGGCTCCTTTCTAGGCCCACCACTTCCAGGAGCATCCATTCAGCTGCCCAGTTGCCTAGTGCTGAACTCTCTGCAGCAGGAGCTGCAGAAGGACAAGGAGGCCATGGCACTGGCCAGCTCCGTGCAGGGCTGCCTCATCCGCAAGTGCCTCTTCCGGGACGGAAAGGGAGGCGTCTTCGTTTGCTCCTATGGCCGAGCCAAGATGGAAGGAAACATCTTCCGGAACCTGACTTATGCAGTGCGGTGTATACATAACAGCAAGGTGCTGTCATAAGGCTCACTCTGCAAATTCATGAGGCCTTCCTGGGTCACTGGGAACATGATTTTGATTGATGAGATAGGCTCCTGTGGCTATACATAGGAAGGCTATTTTTTTAAAGCATCTTTATACAAGCTTCTAACACACCCTTATCTTATGTTCCATCATCTGGTTTGGATAGAGCAGAAACTATTGTTCCCATTTTACAGAAGAGGAAACAGGGCCCAGAAGGGGAATGTGACTTACTCAGGGTCACACAGCAAGTTAGTGGCAGAACTGAGACTAGAACCCAGGTCTTCCAACTCCTTTTGCTATGTCATGCTGCTTTCAACCATGTCCCCCTAGTCCTAGAAGAAGGAACAAGGGCTCTTTAGCTGGATGAGAGAAAATTGAGGGACATATGATTACTGGCTTTGATCCAAACCAGAGAAGGCTCCCCAGAAGAGGTGTCTAAGCTGTAGGACGAGTAGTGGACAGCCAAGCAAAATAGTGTGCATGTGGTGAAAAGGGGGTACAGAGTGAGGGCATTCTAGGCAGCCAGAACATTCTGCACTGGGGCCTGGGTGTGGGGCTGAATTCAACAGTGTTCTGGGGAGGGAGGAGTGGTTGGAAATGAGGCAGGGGAGACGAGCAGAAGCCACCTTGCCCAGGGCCTGAAAAGCCCCTATGAGATATTTGGACTTTATGCTAAGTCCATCCTGCCCCTGATACAGTCATCACCCTGCAGGCTCTTCAGGGTGCCGCAGGACAGTCTACAGATCCTGCAAGCCACTGAGCACAGGAACAGCCTCTCAGAGGAAAGACATGGCCTTTTGGAAGAAAGCATGGCCTAGCTCCTGAGTTTGAATCTTGCCTCTCCTCTGATCCACCATGAGCATTACTGTCCTCTTCTGTAAAATGGAAACAAGCTTCCCTGACTTGCCTCCCTCACTGGGGTTTGTGAGGATCCAGTACCTTAATATTGCCAAAGCACCTAGTAAGCTGAGGGGCACTGCACATGTGTCACCTGGGAGTCTTGCAGATCTCTGCAGCCCTCTAGAACAGTTAGCAGCAATCGCATTGAATTGCATTTTGCCCAGTCCACTTCCAAAGAGGATTTTAGATGATGTTACCAGGAAAGCACAATATCAGCCTATAGAAAATAAGAGATAATGGTCAGATAAAAAGGGTGGGTGATAGTTTTGCTCTCAGGTACCGCGATGATAGGATCTGGTCCGAGCCCTCCAGGAGGGTCTCCCCCCACCCTCCCACCTAGTATACTTACCAGGGGTATGGCTTCTGAGTCAAATTCTGGCTCTGCCCCTTATTAGCAATGTGTCCTTTCGACTAATAGATACTACCTGTCTCCAAGGTGCAGTAAGGATGAACTAAGGTCATATATATAAAGTGCTTAGTAGTATGTCTGGCACATAGCAAGTGCTCAACAAATGTTTTTTGTTTATTTTTTTAAAGTCCGGTGTGAGAGATGCTATGATGGAGGTACCATGGGTGGCATAGGAGCCCAGCCTCAGGGAAAGGTCTCTTGGAGAAGCAGTGCCCAGGCTGAGCTTCCCAGGAGGAGTAGAAGTTGGCAAGGGGAGGCTATGAGACCGTGGAGGTGTGTGTGTGAAGGCCCAGATGTGAGAAAGGACACCACGCATTTAGGGAGTTACAAGTAACTCAGACGGCCAGAGGTTCAGGGGAGGCTGTGCGATAAGGGAGTCAGCTAGCTGAGGCACAGAGGTCTTGCCATAGAGATTGGAGTTTGCCATGAGGCAATGGGAACTCGCCGACAGATTTTAAGCAGAAAACTATGGTCAGATCTGTATGTGAAGAGTTCATGCTGTCAGCTTTCTGGAGAATGGAATGGAGGGGAACTAGGCAAGAGGCAAGATCAATGAGGGGCAGTGGAGAATTGTGATTCAGAAACTGGAGGGGACAGGGCAGTCTGGAGAGGTAGGAAGGAGGGCTTTAGGAGGGAGTAGTCAAAGCCCTGAGGCCTAGATTTCTGGCCTGAGTGGCTGAGACAATAGCAGGAACATGGGAGATTAGGACATGGAGAGAGATGCTGAGTTCAGTTCCGGGCATGCTGAGTTTGGAGCATTTCTGACATCTAGCAGAGGTGCTGTCTGGTTTCCTGGGTTCTGGAGCTTTGGAGAGATGCACCCTGCCATGCAGACTTGGGAGCAGATGGTAGCTGAGAGTCATCGAAAAGGAGAAATGAAAAGTTACACAGCCTTACTTGGAGCCCTTTTGAACTGTTGCTTCCAGAGGCTTTGGGAAGAAATTGTGCAGCCTGTAGTTCCTTGTGAGTCTCTAGCAAGGAACCTGAGAAACTGATATTCCTGATTTTTGACTTAAAAAAAAAAAAATCCATGGTTTCTCATGAGTACCCAGCATCAGGTACAATTATATGCTAAGTGGCGTTCATACAAGCAGGAGCTGTGGGCGTGCAGGGAGTGCAGGACCTGCTGAGCTAGTCCCATGCCTAGAAGCAAAGCCTTGATCCAGTGGCCAGAGGGCAGCCACCCTTCCCTGCCTTCTAGAACATCTCCAGAGAGTAAGGCTGGCAGAAAGCCCAGTTGCTTGGGACTCCACAAAGAAAACTGTGATGTTTTTCTTGCTGTTTTGTGTATCTTACCATTTTTAGTTGAAAGTCAAGTATCTGGGAAAGTAGAAATTGAGGTCAATCACATTTATGTGTGGAAATGGGCACACCTCTTCTCATGCTAGGCCTTTAGAGGGCCAGGTTTGGGGTCAGTCTAGTCAGGATTAAGCTAGTTCAGGTTTTGTTGTTATGATTATCCTCAGCATTTTTCATGTTCTTCTTTACTGTATGCTGGTTTTTTCCTCTGCTTTTAGGGTCTTCTCTTTGTTTCTCAGGGGGTTGGGGGGACTGTCTCCATGGTCTCACCCCTCCCAGCAGATTGTGTTCACTTGTGGCTCTGGGCTGGTGGGAGGTTTTCTCCTGTGTCCCAGTTTGTCCTTAGTCTTAGGCAGGTGCTGTGTCTATGGGTCTTGGAAGTAGGCACTTTCCAATGGTCCTGCCTCACCCCCAGCATTAGGGAGGTTCTAAATATCTGGGCCCAAGATGGGGTTTTCTCTTTCCCTTCCATGACAGGGTTTGCTGCCCTTCCCCCCACTGCTGAAGACTTGTTCTATAGGGAAGTTGGAGAGAAAATTCAAAGAGGGGCTTAGTACTTTCCTACAGTAGTAGCTGCTCTTCTTTTCCCCCACGCCTCCACCATGTGGGAGGCTATCTGTCCTCAGTCTCTTGTCCTGTCCCCCGGTCTTTCCTTGTGAGCATTTCACAAGGTCTCTGGAGAAGTGGATACACCTACTCCCAGGGCTTCTGCACTCTCACACTGGTTCACACTTGGCCTTCAACAATGCACTGAACCCTGTAGCTGAATCCTTACCGGTTCATGTGGCTCCATATGCAGCTGTGCAGGCAAGTGCTCCCATCTTGTCTCCTGGGAGGTGCCTGTTTTCCTTGGATTTCAGGCTTGTTGGCTGCCCTGCAACCTCAGTTTTCTGACACGTTCAAGAAAGGCTGTATTTTTGTGCATTATCTGATTCTGTTCTTGTAAGTGGGGGAGCAGTGACTGCTCTGGTCAGCGTTCTCTGTCCTAAACAGCTTCCCTTTGAAACTGGACTTCCATTGTACCTTACCCTCCTAGACTTTTATTTTATTTTATTTTATTTTATTTTATTTTATTTTATTTTATTTTATTTTATTTTATTTTATTTTATTTTATTTTATGTTTATTTATTTTTGAGAGAGACAGAGACAGAGTGCAAGCAGGGGAGGGGCAGAGAAAGAAGGAGACACAGATCTGAAGCAGGCTCCAGGCTCTGAGCCGCCAGCACTGAGCCCGACGTGGGGCTTGAACTCACAAACTATGAGATCACGACCTGAGCCGAAGTCAGACACTTAACCAACTGAGCCACCCAGGCACCCCTAGACTTTTATTTTAATGTAGTCTATTATTTACTAGTAGTGTACAGTTTATCCTGATATATGTTTTTATTATTAATCCGCAATTGCTTAGAACAATACAAATATATTCTGAATCTTTATACCTATTAAGTATAAAAAGAAAATGTAAATGGCAATCATTCCCTTAAATAAGCTCTGTGCTGGGTTGTAGTACCTTGTTTAAATGCTTCCTTGTACCAGTGCTTCTAATTGTTTCCCTTAGAACTCCAAACTAAGGAGCACCCCAGGATAATACACCCAAGAAAGATTCAGAATGGACAAGAATAGGCCTTTGTCTCATAAAGTGAAAGGGAAAGTGGGGAGGTTATCCTCAGGTGCTTTCTCAAGCAGGTGAATTTTATTTTATTGTTATTTTTTTTTTATGTTATTAAACTTTATTTTGAGAGAGAGCAAGTGTGAGTGGGGCATGGGCAGAGAGAGAGAATTCTAACAGGCTCCCGGGCTGTCAATGCAGAGCCAGACACAGGGCTCGATCTCATGAACCGTGAGATCATGACCTGAGCAGAAATCAAGAGTCGGACACTTAACTGAGCCACCTAGACACCCCTCAGACAAGTGACTTTAGCAAAGGCACATGTGGACCTTGGTTCCATTCGTTGTTAGCTGTGCCCTTGGAACCTGGGGAGATCTCCATGTAACCCCAGTGCATGTAGAGTTTGAAGACCACTAAATCCCATCTTCTCTGAGGGTCCTTTCCATTCCCTGAGCCATTTGTTCTGTTCACAAGTTGTGAACACGGGGCACGGGGCTGAGCTTAGGTCCAGGTTTTATTAACGAACCACTGTGGCTGGTAAGGAGCCTACAGGGCAGAGGCAGGCAGGGCACAGAGCTCCTCAGCTCCTGGGAGCACACCAGGTGGGAAGAGGCCATCCTTGTCTGGTGGTGGAATAGCAGGGAGGGAGCAGATGGTAAAGAAAGGACTCAGGTGTTCTTTTAAAAAAAGGTTTTTTAAAAAAACCTGTGACAAGAAAACAAATGGCTTTCTCTTTTCTGCCTAGATCGTCATGCTCAGGAATGACATTCACCGCTGCAGAGCGTCAGGCATCTTTCTTCGCTTGGAGGGCGGAGGCTTGATCGCTGGCAACAACATTTACCACAATGCGGAGGCAGGAGTAGACATCCGGAAAAAGTCCAACCCACTCATACTGGTACTTTTCTCTGTCTTCATGCTCTTTTCAGAGTAGCTTCTTTTCAGAAGCCTTTTCTGAGATTATTTAAATAAGTGTTGCCACCTTGAATTTATATTGCTTCCTGTTTGCAAGTGGTCCCTGGCCTTTTCTCTGTGTGTGCTTGTGACTCTCTGTCTTCTTTCTTCACGTAATAGGAATGGCTTTGAATAAATCACCTCCCTACAGTCTCCTTGTCAGGAAAAAAGAGGACCAGATAGACAGGGAAATGTCACAGAGCACTTCCTCAGCTCTGATAGGTTCTGGTTGGCTTTGAGTTTGAGAAGAATAAAGATATTGTATCTGCCCTGCAAGATACCTGGATCTAACTAAAACGTTAGATCATTCTTCACTATAAAAAGGACATTTATGATGTTTAGTTCTGAAGATTATTTGTCTCATGAATGTTGTGAAGCCATGTGGATTTGATTTTACACCAATGTGAAAGCCACTTGAAATGGTAGAAGATAGGACCAGTGACATGAGAGGCCTTTTTCTGCTCAGGCCTTCCCTTAGACACACATATTCCAGGAACTAAGGAATGGCCCAGACTTCTTATGGCCTTGAAAAAGTAATATCTGCCTTTATGCCTAGTGCTTATCACTTTGTATGTATGTATTTATTTGTGGTTTAATCTTTACCACACCCTGTGTGGTAGAATTAATATTCCATTTTATGGATAAAGACATTGAGGCATAAAGAGACACTAAAGATGCCTCCCCAAATCATACAACTAGTGACAGAGCTGGGATTTGAATCCAGGCCGTCCTGACTCAGGATCGATGTTCTTAACCCATTATATTAGACTGCCCTTGGGGTGCCTGGGTGGCTCAGTCGGTTGAGCATCCAACTTCGGCTCAGGTCACGATCTCACAGTTTGTAAGTTCTAAACCCACGTTGGGGGGCGCCTGGGTGGCTCAGTCGGTTAAGCGTCCGGCTTCGGCTCAGGTCATGATCTCACAGTCCGTGAGTTCAAGCCCCGCGTCGGGCTCTGTGCTGACAGCGCAGAGCCTGGAGCCTGCTTCAGATCTGTGTCTCCCTCTCTCTCTGCCCCTCCCCTGCTCATGCCCTGCCTCTCTCTGTCTCAAAAATAAATAAAAACATTAAAAAAAATTAAAAAAAAATAAAAATAAAAATAAAAATAAAAAAATAAACCCACGTTGGGCTCACTACTGTCAGCACAGAGCCTGCTTCGGATCCTCTGTCGCCTTCTCTTTCTACCCCACCACCCCCCATGTGCTCCTTATCTCTCTCTCTCAAAACTAAATAAACATTAAAAAAAAAAAAATCCACCCTCGCCAATGCAGATGAAGGAAAGTTCCTAACTATGCAGATGAAGGAAAGTTCCTAACTATATTTAAAAAGACACGCCTAGCCAGCGTCCTCTTTCAGCCCCTTCCTCTCACTGTATTTCTGCCATGCAGCTGGCGTCTGATGCACGGGCCTTGCCTGAGGAAATGAATGCCACTGTTGCCAGAGAGATGAGAGGAGTTTGCCTTCCCAGGGACAGAGGGGACAGGCCAGTTTAGCAGGTGGAGGGGAAGGGGGCGTTATGTTTCTGTCCTGGCTTCGTGAAAGGGTGTGGGGATGGAAATGCCACTGCTTACGCTTCTCTCTCCAAGCTCTTCGCTTTTCACAACCGTGTGAGGGACTTGTGTTAGGCAGTGGTTGCCCTGGTGAGTCTGCCAAATCCTTCAGGAGAAAATCTGGAAAGTGAGTAAGAATAGGATTGCTTACAGCGTGGAACGTTTTAAAGCAAACTAGAACTTTGCTTCTGTGAAATCGTTTTGGAAGAGAAACAGCTAACTTCCTGGTTTAAGTATAGGAATGTATTTAGGCTCTAAATTAACAGAGTGAAACAATTTTATTATCATTTATTATGACCTGAAAATGTCGCTGCACAAAAGCAGCTAACTGGGAAGCAGGAGAACTAGGTTTCAGATCTGGCTCTGCTGCATACTGTATGGCCTTCGGCCAGCATCCCCATGCGTACAAAGAGATATTCGAAATAAATCTAAGGGTCTTTGTTTGTAGCACATACAGCTTCTGTGATCTCATGCCCCATGGAACAATCAGGCTCCCCAGAGCCACACCTTTCCACAGGCCTTCCCTGAATGGGAAGTGGGGAGTAGGAGCCAAATGGCTCTCACTCTTCCCTGGAGGTGGCCCGCTTGGGACTGCACGTGGCCAACGTTGTCATGTAGTGGGGTGCTGAGCTCCCTGGACCCTGGACCGTGTGGCCTGGCTGGAGTATTGTGTTTGGAGGACTCTGGAGGCTCAGCAGTGTTCAGTAGCATGCCTTGCGGATGGAGAGCAAGAGGCGGGGCACTGAAGACTCCTCTCTCTGGATTCTCACTTACAGCTTTGCATGTGTGCACCAGGGCAGCAGCGTGGCCCATTCACTTCGTCATGTGCTAGGCAGGGGGCTTCAGGGGCGCCTTCTCCACTGTGTTCACCCCGGCCCTGCTGTGGGCTGGCAGTTGAGCACTCGGTTTCTTGCTGGCAGGTCTGATCTGTCTTCTGTGGTGTCTCCTGTTCCCTTGTAGTGTAACCAGATCCACCACGGCCTTCGTTCTGGCATTGTTGTCCTTGGCAATGGGAAAGGCGTCATCCGGAACAATCAAATCTTTTCAAATAAGGAGGCTGGTATTTATATCCTGTACCACGGAAATCCAGTCGTGAGGTATGTGTGCTGTACCCAGACCATCCTCAGCCATGGTCCCTTCTTTCCTCCCTGATCTCTGCTTCCTACACTGTGATTGTCCTCCATTTGAAAACATTTTTGTTTACTGAAACAACAGTATAGCAAAGCAAGCAAAGGAGACTCCACCCCGATCCCACTGTAGTAACACAGTGCTTTTGTTTGCATTTCCTACCAGTTCTCCTCAGCAGACGTTACTGAGCACCTCTAATGATAACAGAGGAGCACTCTGCTCCCCCAGAGCTCACTCTAGCATGGAAGACATACGTGACCAGAAATAACTCTAAGACAGAGACGGCATAAAGATTTCCACTTACCTGACAACTCTGTTCGGTTGAAAGCAGCTACCTAAGATGCTGTGTTAAGATCCAGGGGCTGCATCTGGCCTCAGCACAAAAGCGTGCTGTGATGGATCAGCCATGTGAGCTGTTAGGCGAGAAGGGGCAGTGGCATTGCCAGGAGCATGGGGCTGCCATCCCAGCTCTCGAATGGGGCAGGCTGATAAATGCTACTGAAGTGCTCCCAAGGGAGACAACCATTCTACTGGGGGGATGTGGGAAGGCCTCCTTACAAAGGGGCGTTAGAGTTGGACTTTGAACTGTGGGTAGAACATGGACTGTCATGGATATGGGAGTGGGCATTCCTAGTAAAAGAAACAGCATGAACAAAGGCAGCAGAACACGGCAGATTCAGGGGTTGGCTAATAGTCCACTGTGGCTTGAGAACATGTCTGACACAAGTTGTGATGTTGGTATAAAATGTTTTAAATTGGGACTATCCCAGAAAATTGTGGGTCCTGTGGCTGCTGCAGCATGATCTATATCTCTGTGGCAGAGTGGAAGGGGTGATGAGAAGAAAGCTCAGGGCCGGAGGAGGAAGCCTTATGTGGACCCAGCTGAGGAAGGTGGCGTTTAAAAATTTTTAAACAGAAGACTCACACAGTTATGTCTTGCTTTAGGAAAATAACTGGAACAAATGTGCAGCAAATATATTCTGAAGTGTTTTTTCCCCTTGATTATTCCAGATGTGCTTTTCCATATTGTTGCATGGCGTTTATCAGTTTTGGAAAGTTTCAGAACATTCCATCTTTTTGGTATTCCATAATTTTTGAACCAGTCCTATTACTGTTAGGCATCTATTTTTTTTTTTTTTTAACGTTTATTCATCTTTGAGAGACAGAGAGCATGAGCGGGGAAAGGGCAGAGAGAGGGAGACATCCCTCTTCGGAGAGGGAGACATTCTTCCAAGAATCTGAAGCAGGCTCCAGGCTCTGAGCTGTCAGCACAGAGCCCAACGCGGCTCTCACGAACCATAAGATCATGACCTGAGCCGAAGTCAGAGGCTCAACTGACTGAGCCACCCAGGCGCCCTAGTTAGGCATCTATTTTTTACTGTTACAGACATCTTACTGAAAACAGTTAGTGGTCACAGAGTTCTTTCTCCATCTTTTGCATTATTACCTTAAGAGTATGTGTTTATACATATGCTTGCTATAGATTTAACACACATGTAAGTGTTTACTGTCTATGTAAGGGGACAGTGATATAAAAAGTGTGTAAGAACAGTCTCTGCTCCATGGTGTTTACGGTCTCATGCTGGAGATGGACACACAACCATGAGGGAGACTCATCAAAACAAGTGCTTTAATAGGTCTTTGTGTAAGTGACAGAATGACAGAGGAGCCAGCCATAGTTTCAGCTGAGCGAGTCAGGGGAAGAAGGCACGAGTTGTGTGTAAAGGATAGGTAGGATTTTGTGGCCAGGGAGATGGCATTCTGGGCTCAGGGGCAGTGAAATTCCAGGATGTGTCTTGGAAAAATGGTATTAAATGTGGTGCGTCTGCCACAAGAGGCCCAGAAGATTGAGTAGAAGAGCAGCCTATGAAGGCGGGTTGATGCTGGAACACAGAACCTCTGATACCGAGTATGATCTGCAAAATAATGACTCTCCAGATCAATCCACTTCCTAATCCTTGGCACGTGCAAATATGTTATCTTTCATGGCAAAAGAGATGTTGAAGATGTGATTAAATTAATAACCTTAAAATGGGGAGACCATCATGGATTATCCAGGTAGGCTCTTCTATAAATCATAAAGATCCTTAGAGGGAAGCAAGAGAATCAATCAGGAGGAAGAAATGTGACAGTAGTAAGCAGAGGTCAGAGTGATGAGACTGTAGGCCAAGAAGTATGGGCGACCTGTAGAAGCTGGAAAGGACAAGAAATAGATTCCCCATAGACCTTCCAGAAGGAACATAAATCTGCTGCCACCTTGATTTAGTCCTGTAGGACCCATTTTGGACTTCAGACCTCCTAAACAAGAAGGTAGTAAATTTGTATTGTGTTAAGGCACTGTGTGTATGGTAATTTGGCATAGCAGTCACACACCAAATCTGCGAAGTTTGGACTTTACCCTGTGGGTGCTAGGGAACTGTTGAAGAGCTCTGAGCAAGGACTGTTACAGTCAGATCAGTGTCTTGGTTTTTAAAACAGAATCTCTTTGAGGGGCTCCTCCTGGCTGGCTCAGTCAGTGGAATGTGCGACTCTTGATCTCGGGGTTGTGAGTTGAAGCCCCATGCTGGGTGTAGAGATTACTTAAAATCTTTAAAAACGAAAAACCAGAACTTCTTTGAGAGAATAGGTTGTGTTTTTTCCCTTTATGTTTCTTTGTGATGGAAGGTAGGTATCTGGGGGAGGGTACAGAATGAATTTTGAAATCCCCGAAGTAGCCTGGATAAGGCCATGGCAGTCTTTTTGCCAGTGAGAGTTTTATAACCCTTTGTGTTTCTCTTTTTGCCTTGGCTTCAAGGAAGCACAGGGTTCAAACTGTCTCATCTGCCATAAACATCCTACCATTGGTTCTTGGAACAATGATCTGTCCCCTTTTCCTAAATGTTTTCTGATCCCTCTTTTATCTTTGTTTTGCTCTCCCTGCGTACATACACTCTCCAAGTGCCCACGGGTCTCTTCTGGAGGTGAGATTTGTATTAAACTATACCAGCCATGCATTTGCTGCTATGGCACAGCTCTCAGAAATATGGATGCCCTAGCCCAGGGACTATGTCCGACCGTGAATTCTAGAAACCCACAGTAACCATCTGCTGACTGAATTGTAACCAGATCAAAACAGACTCTTTAGATCTGAGGGCAAAAATGGGGATGTCTTTAACAAATGATTTCTCTTGTTCCACTCAAATGCATAGGTAGGTGCAGTTGACATTTGGCTTCCCCAGCATCAACATACTTTGCCGGGTTTTTTCCCCAAAGATGTAAACCATTTGGACCCTGCCCTAGGAGATGGGAAAACTTAGCCAACTCCTACTCAGTAATGTTCTGTTGGATGTCAGGCCCTGAGTTAGGCTCTAAAGAGCCGGTTGAATACTGGACCTAAATCCCTCAGCCACATGGAAGGAAGTAGGAGGGTTGTCTCCTAAGAGAGGAGGCGGGTGCCCTTCTAAGAAGAAAGGAGGTCACAGCATTCCTGTTAGTAAAAATAACAAACAGCAAATGTGTGTCCTCCAGGGATAACCCAAGTGTGCTAATGTCCAGGTGTGACTGGCTTTGTTTTAACAGGCAGGAAACTGCGGTGCAGAGACAATGCATGTCCTTAACATGTTCAGGTGTCTGGTGTTTAATTCGCAAGGCCTTTCCATGGCAGTGAGGGCTGCGTATTTCTCTGAGCAGGAGCATGTTTTCCTGTATCGTCCACATGTGGCTCAGCCAGCCCATGAGGTCTCACATACACATCCTCTGATACTCTCAAAACCCCCTTTTAAAAAATCTGGTTTTCTTTTTTTATTTTTATTTTTTTTTTAATTTTTTTTTCAACGTTTATTTATTTTTAAGACAGAGAGAGACAGAGCATGAACGGGGGAGGGGCAGAGAGAGAGGGAGACACAGAATCGGAAACAGGCTCCAGGCTCTGAGCCATCAGCCCAGAGCCCGACGCGGGGCTCGAACTCACAGACCGCGAGATCGTGACCTGGCTGAAGTCGGACGCTCAACCGACTGCGCCACCCAGGCGCCCTGGTTTTCTTTTTTTAAGGCATGTCATTATTTTATGTTGTCTTTCAGGGGATAGGTGATTAACAGAAAATAAGATAAAGAGTAGCTGTTGGATATGAACAGGGATTGTAGGCTCATTACAGGCAGAGACTCTGACTCAGCTTTGGGCACAAATCATGCCCAAAGCAGCTTAACACAGCTTCCTAGGAATTCTTGACATGACCAGTTGTGGACTTGTCACCTGTGCACCACGATGGCATGTGTTTCAAACAGCTTGCATGTGAGCGACAGTCAAGAGAGGTCACAGAAACTCGAGTAGCATTGTGATTGTATGGCATAGTTATTGATTTAGTTCTGGATCAAGTTGTCTGCAAGTTCACTAAAGATTTATAAATGGCTTCTAGGACTGCAGAAATGCTTTATGCCCCTGTGGACTTGTGTTGTTTGGGGAAGGCCACAAAAGAAGGTAGTCACCTTGAGCAGGCATTGGCTTTGACATATGATAGTGGTTTCATCTTACTCTTTTTCCTTGCATTTTAGTGGGAACCACATTTTTAAGGGCCGTGCAGCTGGCATAGCAGTGAACGAGAATGGCAAAGGCCTCATCACAGGTAAGGGTGGGAAATGCCTAGAGCCGTGGCCAACCAGGCAACCAGCAGCTGAGCCAACATCCCCAGCCTTGCCCCTGCCCAGTTCTTTACCTCGACAGCCTGGCCACCTTCTGTCTTCGTTGCTGTTCTGTACACTGGCCATGCCAGCCTCAAGGAGGGCTAACAGGGAGGGAATGTCTGCTCTTTGCCAGGCCCGCTGCTTACAGAATCTCACTGGAAGGCTCACATAACACTGTCAGAAACATTTATGGTACACAAACTGAATCCTTCCTCTTGGCTTTTGTATGGGCTTATGCCTGCTCAGGAAACCCATCCCCATTTCCCCTCCACCTGGCCAACACCTGCCGAGCAGATCCTTTGGGTCTCAGCCTAAATGTCACTTCCTCAGGGAAGCCTGCCCGGACCTCCCACTGTACACATAAACACTCGCTGTACCCAGCAGGCATGCTCTGTGGGATGTCTTACTTAATTTCTTAGGGATCTGTGTAAGGTCAGTCTCCTTTAATATAAGGCGGTAAGTTCGCTAAGACAAGGATCAAGTCGGTGTGGTACATCATTATAGCCTCACTATAGCCTCAGCACGGAGCATAGCCATACCTGGGACATAAAAAGAGGTTGATCCAGTAAATCCCTCTGACTGAATCCTGCCTTCATTCATCAGATGTTTATTGAACACACGAGGTATGCAGGAGATGGGGATACATCAGTGAACAGAACAGTTCTGTGAACAGTAACCCTTGGGTTCCTGACATTTTAGGGGAAAATAAACATGTACACACACACACACACACACAAGAGGCGTATCTGTGAGTGATAAGTGCTCTAGAGATAATTATATATTATTAACTGATATATTTACATAAATGTATATTATATGTAAATATATAATATGTAAAATGTTATGTTTATATGCAATAATTGAAATAATTTATTGAAATTAATTAAAATATAGTGATAGAGGGACTATATGGGTATTTAGGATTGTGTGGTCAGGGCAGGCATTTCTGAGAAGGCCAGACCTGGGTGACAGGACAAAGCCTGAGAAAAGAACTGGAATTCTAAGCAGGGCCACCTGTGAAACACAGTTGGCATGCCTGGGGAGCAGGGAGGTTACTGGTGTGACTGGGTGGGTGAAGGAGGAGCAGGGAGTCACAAGTCAGACAGGGTCACAGAGGCGGGAAGGGGCCAGTCACACAGGGTCTCCTGGGCCATTGCACTCCAGTCTCAGGAGACTGAGAGTCTGCCCAGCCGTAGTATTGGGAATATCAGTATCCCAGCACCAACCCCCTGACTTGTGACTCTTCGGCCCACTCCCAGAGAGGTAGTGGATGAGGAGAGGAAGGCTGTGGTCAGTCCAGAGCTAAGCCTGAGAAGGACCAGCTTGTGCCTCCCCAGGCTGGTGGGGGAATGGCTGCATTCTGCCTCAGCCCTCCTAGAAACAGCCCCAAAACAGGCAGCCCTGCCTGGCCTTGGTCCAGAGACTCTAAAGCCAGTTTATTCTTAGTTGTTGTTCCTTAAGGCCACTGAGTACAGCGGGTATTAGGAATATAAGAGAGCACAAGAAAGATACAAACCTTGCCCTTGAGGAAAGAAGACAGCACTCAAGTCCCTGAAAAGCCAAATACCAAGCAAGATTCAGGATGCTGATTGTTGGCAAGGCAAGGCCTGGTGTCCTGGTCCAGAAGGTCCTTTCTCTCAGCTGTCCAAGTCCTCATGGCCAGTGTGGGTGGTCCTTGGGTCTTGACCCTCTCTTCTGCCTCTCCATAGAAAATGTCATCCGTGAGAATCAGTGGGGAGGTGTAGACATCCGTCGAGGAGGAGTCCCCGTCCTCAGGAGCAACCTCATCTGCTTCGGCTACTCAGATGGTGTGGTCGTGGGAGATGAAGGCAAAGGACTGATAGAAGGAAACACCATCTATGGTGAGGCGCATGTTCCTGGGGGAACGGATCTTGGGTCTAGCCCAGCCAGGGAGGCAGGAAGCCCAGAATCCATCCTTAGCTTGTGGGTCCTGAGAAAGTTACAGTCTTCCCTGGGCCTCAAAGACGTCCTGAAGAACAGGTTGATCTCAGGCCACAGCCACACAGTCCCTCTCAGAGTACAAGAGCCTCTCATAAATCACCTTGTAACCCACGGGATCGGTGAAACAGCTTCATCCCCATCTAAAATCACAAAAGTCAGGAGTTGTGTAAGGATGGAGCCATTTAGGCACTGATGTGGGCATCTGACTCCTCTTACCCCTTTCTTTTGATCTAGAGAACTAGAAATAGAATGGGAGAAATAGGATAGTCCTAAAAAAGAAACTGTTCTCACTCATGCTGTGACTTTGAGCAGAGCCTTACTCTCTGGACCATATCTCTAATTATTGTTATTTACCCCATTTTAAAGATAAGGAAACTGAGACACAGAGAGGTTCAATAACCTGCTGAAGGTCACACAGCTAGGAAGTGATAGGGCTGGCATTCAAACTGAGGCCACCGCCATCTCTATGCAGGAAGGGGTTGGGCTGGGTGAACTCTGAGGACCCTCTGGCAGTGTCACTCTGGGCTTCTGTGCTCTGGAACTGTGGCCTTGACAGTTCTCAGAGCACTTTTACACCCCATGGAAGTATCCTGGTTGTGAGACTGACCTGGTTGTTACCCTCTTGTATGAAGGTGAAGCCTCCAGCCATAAAGTGATTTGTCCAAGGCCATTAGCACGCCAGGGACTCTTGTCTCCCAGGCCAGTGCCATCTTTGCTTCACCTCTTGGGAAGACACTGGGTGCTGCCTCACCCGCTGCTCAGTGTCCATGACCAGCCCCTTTCACCATCCCAGCTAATAAGGGCTGTGGTGTGTGGATGATGTCGTCCAGCCTGCCCCACGTCACCAGCAACCACGTCAGCTACAATGGCCTGTATGGAGTGGCAGTGTTTAGTCAGAAGGAGGGTTCTGGTGAGTTCCCTGGAGGTCACGGGGCCCAGGAGAACTTCAGCGAGGATGGGGACGCCATCCTTTGGGAGACAGAGCTGGAGAAGGACGATGACCCACTGCGCCGGCCCATTGCCATAGCTCTCGTGGAGTCCAACAGTATTAATCACAACGGAGGTGAGTATCCCCTGCTCCAGAGCCTTCCGTCCTCACACTGTCTTAAGGACCCTTCCCGCTTTGTTGGCTACTGCTTTTGGCCGCTTACCCAGTACCCCGGACCTCTGGCCATCACCTTCCCTGAACTTAAATCCATCTTTCCTGCCCCCCTATCTCACCTTGCTCATGCTGTTTCTCTTCCCTGAAATCTCCTTTCCCCCATCCACACATCCCAAACAACTTGAAGTTCAAGGCCCACTATGAATGCACCCTTACCCTCTCACCCCACTGGCACTTCCTGGGGGCCTGGGACTGGATATGTTTCTGTGGCTGTTTTGTCAACTCTGACAGGCTATGAACTTGAGGCACGGAGCTGAATCCCAGTCTGTCGGCACCCCTGCCCCAGCAGATCCCACATCCCACACCTGGCATATATATTTCCAATCTGAGACACGTTCCCCACATCTTAGCATCTAATAATGTGCATTTCCAATTGATGGCATATCGTGGTTTAATTGACAATTTTTCTTTCTTGTACAGAGAGTAAGAGTGGGTTTTAAATCCACAGGTTATCTTAAATTTGGAAAGAAAAAAAAAAAAAAACAACTTACAGAGTTGATCTAACTCCAGGGCTCCCAAACCTGAAGGATGATTAGAGCCACTGTAGAGGGCTGATGAAGGAAGTCTTGTTAAAAGAAGGCTCTTGGACACTAGCGAGCTCTTGTCCTGGGGAAGGCAGAGGGCAGGGAGAGTGGGAGCCAGCAGAAGATGAGTTCTGTCCACTCCTAGTTCAGGGCTTTCTCCACATGGCTATGCTGTCCAGTAGGACAGGCAAAGCCACATAAATTCACGGATATTTGATTTATATTTGCTCTTCTCCACCAGGCAGAAGCAACAGGCAGGTGGCATGAGAGGTTGGAATTTGCAGACTCCCATGTGAGCCCTGGTGTCGTCCTCCCCACAACCTCCTCCCGATGCCTCTTGCTCTTGTGGGTGGATATCACCACTGGGGAGTCCTCCTCCTCTTCACCTCCAGGTCCCCCTGCCATGCTGTCTCTTTTTGACCAAGCCACGCGGCTCTAAGCCTGCTGATTTTGTGGGTTTTTTTTTTTCTATAACCATGTAGTGTCTCTAAGCATATACAACCCCAAACATCATTTTCTTTCCCAAATTTTGAACATTTTAGATACTTAGCTTAATAAAATTACAGAATTTCCCTTGTAAAGAAAATTTCCCAAAACAATAGGGAGGCAGATGCCATCTCAGTACAAGAAGAGAAACATGCAGAACAGCTGTCCAGCAGGTGGACCTGTCTGGAGGGGGAACAGGCAGCCTTAAGCAGGGAGTGAGCGCCCCATCACAGATGACAATATCGTAGGAGCAGGCGAGCACAGGAGAGCCGCATGGGCAGCTGAGCCAAAGCAGCCTTCATCACCTTTTCCTGTTTACTGAGGACTTAGTTCAGAAGGAACAGAATTTCCCTGATGCTCCAGGGTTTCTTCCTGCTGGGTTTGTCATCCATCCTGAAAGATGTGACTCCCAAGGGCTGGTTCCAAGTGTTGCTGCCTCTTCTGCCCCACCTCTCTCCCGGGATGCACAATTCCACCAGGGTTTTTCCTGACTGCCGTTGTCAGGACTGACCCTGCTCCCTAACCCCTCCACCCGCAGCCTCAGGACTGTACGTCCAGAGCAGCGAGCCGCTGCACGTCCTCACCAACGTGATCCATGCTAACGGAGACAGAGGCATCACTATAGCCCAGAGCAGCCAGCTCACCCGCGTGGCCAGCAACAGCATCTCCTGCAACCGGCAGAGTGGGGTCAAGGTCGAGGCCCAGTGCAAGGTGGAGCTCCGGGGCAACGGTATCTATGACAACAGAGGCCATGGCATCATCACCAAGGGCGACAGCACCGTGGTCATCGAAAATGACATCATTGGCAACCGGGGCAGTGGGCTGCAGCTGTTGCCCAGGTCCGACACGAAGGTGTGTGTGTGTGTGTGTGTGCGCGCGCACTGCATGTGCCAGCACAGGGCCCAGCCCTAGGACAGCCCTTGCACCCTCTCTACTGAGAAGCCCGAGGCACCTGGCACTGCAAGGGACATCATTCCTCCTGTGCAAACCCAGCCTGGTAGACACAGGTGGGGCTTCACACAGGAAGGGGGACAACGTGAACTGAGCCCTGAAGGATGGACAGGAGATAACCAGCAGAGAACTAGGATGGGGTTGTGTCCAGGGGTATCTTTGTGGTCTCCAGGTCCAGCTCAGGGCTATTTCAGCCCCTCCCCCTAACAGAACAATCTCCCACAGGACCTAGTATGCGCTGGGTGCTTCATGAGGGGGCCTGCGTGCACACTATTCCCTGCGTCCCTGCGGTAGCCTCCCCCTTGTCTGCCTCAGTCCCACAGCTGGGCTGTCACTTTCTCAGGAAGCCTTCCCTGACCCCCCAGCCTGTCTGAGGTACCCCTTGTCTGGACACCAGAGGTGCTATTGTTTCCCACCTCCCCCCCACCCCCACCTCACACAGCACTTCCTGTATGCTCCTCTGCCTCTTTGTGCCCCCCCCCCCCAGAGATGAGCTCTGAGCTCCCTTTTTATGCAAAGCACTGCACTGGGTGCCAAACTGACCCAGTCCCCACACTTGAGAAATTACCATCCCGAGGCCTCTTTTTGGCTCTGCAGCTTCATGCGTAGTGACTCCGGCAAGGAGTAAAGAATTTCCTGGGCTCTGCATCTGGGCACTGTGGAAGCAGAGGAAGGGAGCAGGGACACGCTCCTGCCTCAGTCGAGGTGCCAGTGGTCCTTGCCACTGGTACAGTCTCTCCTCTCTGCCAGGCCTTTGTACGTTGTTCCTTCTTCCTAGAGCAGCCATTCCCTGCTCTGCACCTGGTAAACTTCTACCACTTACCCATCACCTCCTTCGGGAAGCCTTCCCTGGTTCTCCTACCTGATCTCAATATCCCTTCCCTGAGCTCCCATGGCTCAATGCTGACCTACCTTAGCAGTGTCTTACCCCTCAGGTTTATAACTGGTATTTCACTTCCAGTGAAATACCCAACCAGTCTGGGAGTCCCCAGGGTGTGACAAACTCTGGCTGTCTCTCCCAGGTGATAAAGAACCGGATCCATTCATTCCGGGCCTACGGCATTGCAGTGCGGGGCCGCGCCAAGGCCCTGGTGCAGGAGAACATCATCTTCCAGGGCAAGACCAGCAAGACGATCTTTCAGCAGATCTCAAACAACCGAGAATGTATCATGCAAAACAACAAGTTCTTGGTGTTCAAGAAAAAGTAAGTGTCTGGGATCTGCCTAAACCAATCTTCTAGAACCACAGGGAGGTGACTAGAGAAGCCAGGCCCAGTGATGCTGGCTGTCCTTGCTCCCTGCAGTCCTGCCAGCTTCTGGCTCTGGTCAGATAAAGGCCCGTGCTTGGACTTTAGTCAGGCCGGTGCTGAGGACCTGCATCTGCCTCCTTGGGAGAGAACAGGCTTTAAGAGTCAGGGGGGTGTGATTTTAAATCTCAGCTCTGCCAGTTTCTTGCGCAAGGCACTCAACACCTTGAGTCTTAGTAAAATCCAGTTAACGTCTGCTTTGTAGCACCAATTTAAGATACAGTCAAATCATGTGACCTAGCACAAGATCTGAGGTATTACAAAGACGTTCATTGCTGCTGCTGTCACTTATTTATGATACCTCTGCCTCTGTGTACAACTGCTTCACACTTATCTTCCCTGAACCTCCCTGCTCCCCATTTCAGTGACCTCACTCTCTGATCTATTCTGGCAGCAAAACCTCTGTGACCGATTTCTCCCTAACATCAGAGTTCAGTCAGTCATTACTAGGTCCTCTTGATTCCACTTCTGAAATGTGCCTGTATCTGGCACCTTTTCTCCCCAACTGCCATCACCCCTGCTCACATCTCAGCACCCTTCACCCTGACCTCTGGCCCCTGTTGCCAAGGTGCTGTTCTGCTGGTGAATGGATGGACTCTGTTCTGCTTGGTTGGTGCTTTGCTACACTGGTTATACAGGTAATAACTGTTATACCACCGCTGCCACATTCCTCTCACACTGGTGACAGCCCTGGCTGCCAGATGCATCCGTCTAAATCGGCTCTGCTCATGTCACAGCCCTGGTCAGAAACCTTTGATGGGTCCCCTTTTCCTGTAGTAATGATCTCTATTCCTTTTTTTTTTTTTCCCCAACGTTTTTATTTATTTTTGGGACAGAGGGAGACACAGAATCGGAAACAGGCTCCAGGCTCTGAGCCATCAGCCCAGAGCCTGACGCGGGGCTCAAACTCATGGACCGCGAGATCGTGACCTGGCTGAAGTCGGATGCTTAACTGACTGCGCCACCCAGGCGCCCCTCTATTCCTTTTTTAATTCTACACACGCTCAGCAAAAATATTGAGGAAACCTCATATATGTTTTATACAGTCATAACTTATAAAAAAAAGTAGGAATTCTAATCTTTTCTGGACAGAAAAGCAGATATGATCCCAGCAGATCATATCGTAGATTCCCTGGGGTCTGCTTCCTCCTGTCCCTTTGGAGACCCCAGGATACAGATAGCACAGACCTGGCAGCCTGCATCATCCACCATGCACTGTTGCGTCCTGATTTTCCTGTCCAAGCTTGCTATCTGCTGCCAGACTCGAATGCTGGCAAATCTTTGAACACAGTAGCTAGCTCCTCACCATCCACACCTTTACAGTCCTACTCATTGTTACAGAATCACCATAAAAATGCACAGAACATATGGTTACTGGCTTAAGCAATTTAGGATTTGGGGTAAGAGGTGGTCCCTTGTAACTCAAATGACAGAAAGCCCCGACCAAAGCTTTCCCTGACCCTTCAAAATCTCTGTAAGAGCCTGAGGAACTGGAAACCTACCCATTCCTGTCCCCTATAGCAGTTTCCAAAATGTCATTTAAGGAAATCGCACAGTATGTAGTCTTTGGAGCCTGGCTGCTCTCACTTAGCCTAATGCACCTGAGATTTGTCCGTGGTGTCACATGTTGTTCATTCTTTTTGTTGCCAAGTGGCATTCCGTTGTATGGATGGACCACACTGTTTATCCATTTGTCAGCTGAAGGGTATGTAGTTCCTAATTTTAGGTGATTATGACTAAAGCTTCTGTATACACGCAGGTCATACACCTAGGAGGGAAATAGAAAAAGTCACCGACCTTCTCCAGAGCCTTATAGAGATGGGGAAGTTGAGGCTTACTTGTCCAAGGTTACATGCAGAGCTGGAACTAGAATGCAGGACTTTTGCCCCCTAGCTTCCCACACATCCCACCTCCTTGAGCTATCACTGATTTGGAGGCAGAACCGACACCCAGATTTTGAACACCTGGATCTCGAGCCTAAGGTGAGATGGTGTGGGGCATTCAGCAAATGCTCCAGACTCTCACAGTTCACGGACTGTCGTTTTGCACCTCTAGGTCTGATACGTGGCGCCTGGTGAACCCACCAGCACGGCCTCACCTTGAAAGTTCTCTCCGAGGCCCCTCTACAGCCCACAGTGGACAGAAGGTGACGGCCATGGCGACCAGGATCACTGCCCGCGTGGAAGGTGGTTACCACAGCAATCGTAGCGTCTTCTGCACCATTCTGTAAGGAAGGGGAGCCGCGGCGTGGGGCGGCTGAAGGCGGTGCAAAGACTCCAGGAGCAACAACCCCATACCCAAGCTCAGGCTCGGGCTCTGATGGGTGTTCAGCCGAGCTAGGAGGTCAAGGCAGCATCGGGATGAAAGCAGCAGCTGAGGGGCTCCGGGCCTCTCTCAGTCCCCCTACTCACTGCACCCTGGAGAAAACAGGCTTCCGGGCTTCCTGGGGACTAAGAAAAGAAACAGAGTGGTGGGTTTCCTGTCACTCAAGCTCTTATAGAAGTTTTGAAGAGTTGGGGAAAAACGATACTAAAGCTTTGGTCAGGTCTCTCTGAATGACAGGGAAGTGTTGTTTTACACACACCAAACCCAGACTCTTGTCAGGGAAGAGCATTTACTCCTGAGGGAGGAGGTGATTCTAGTAAGGTGGAAAGAGATAGCTGCCCCAGAATTTTCCCCTTTCCTGGACCTCTCTCGATCCCTACAAGCACATGGCCACACGCTCCTGGCTATCTGCAGAGGCTGGAGGAGTTGAGCTTGGTTCCCTTCAACTTGAACATGAACTGTGAGGGGGACAGGGAGCCCTCTGGAAAGGCTGCCCTACGATGACAAGGGACTTGCTGAAAAGAGGAAGGCCGTGTGGAGAAGTCCTCCTTTCAGCGGCCCAGGTGCCCGGCTGGGTGGGGCAGGGATGCACGAGACCCCACTCTGCCCTCAGGGAGCTCCCAAACTCAGGAGGATACTGGCTCGAGGCCCTGCGTGTACCCACACCAGCCGCCCTCCTGGGCACCGGACTGGTGGAGATGGAGGTGCCCAGGGCCCCTTGTCTGTGTCCATGTTCTCTCATGGATGACTGCCTGCCTTTACTGACCCTACCACGGTTCCCCACTCTGTGCCTTGGCTCATGCTCTGTCCTCTTCTTGGCATGCCCTTCTCACCGTCTGCACTTGTCCACACCCCACCTAGTCTTCGGGGGTTTAGCTGAGACACTGCCTTCTCCGCAGAGCTCCCCTCCCTGCAGTGACAGCGCCTTCCGCCCTTCCCGCTCTGAGGCTCCACCGCCCTTTCTCTGCCCCCTCTCAGGTATGGAGCACTTTCTGCCTTGCTTTGGAGTTTTCTAGGCCCCTGCCTGTGAGCTCCCTGAGGGCAGGACCTGGCCTCAGTCTGTTCCCAGTTCCCAACCCAGGGTTGCCTTGGGGTCAGTAGCCTGAGGGAGGGGAGGAAGGGCCTCCTAAAGGGCTTTACTGAGCTGTACTGTGAACGTGTCAAGGTCCCAGAGCCAGGTGGGCTCAGATCCCACCTGCTTGAGGACGGGGGCTGAATGCAGCACTGAGCAGCTCAGCCTGGACAACCCCCTCCCACTCGGCCTTTCATGTGGGGCCTTCGCCAGCCTATAGGGGGTGCTGTGGTACACTTTGCCACTCGCTTCCCAGGCTGGTTCCACCGGGGCCTCGGTGCTGCTCACCTGGGTGGGGTGGAGGGGTAGCTGGAGATGGTAGTAGCTGGCTTCTCCCCGAGGACTTTGGGCACAAGACACGGGCCCCTCCTGTCCCCAGCACTGTCCTTTGCACTTCTCTGGTGGCCCCAATGTGAGTCGCTGTACAAAATGCTGCCTTTATTATTTTGTAATGACTTTTCTGTGAACCAAATGCTTATGAAAATCTCTGCAACCAAAATAAAGTTTTATATTTTAAAAGAAGCCCTTTCGGGGGACTTGCCTCGTTCTGGGTACCTGCTAGGTTCCTGGGCAGCTGGATGCAGTTCCCTGCTTCACCTTCCTGAGGCACTGCTGCTTCTTCCGCTGAAAGAGACAGATGATCTGAATGTCCTGTCCATTCAGCAGGTTCCGATTCCGGGCTCCAGGGTCTGGGTTCCCATGTGTCGGGGGTTATACTGTGGCCCTCCCCACCCCGTGGGCTGTGGAGATCAGCAATAACAGTACCCGGTGTAGCGGACTGGACAGTTTGCAAACGGTTTTGAGATCAGGAACCACATTTTCCCAGCTTCATCTTCATTTTTGCCGTATCTGCATGCCACCTAAGGAGAAAGTTAATACTTAATATTTTTCCTTAAATTAATACTTTATTTTATAGAAGAGTGTTAGATTTACAGCACAATAAGCACATACATAGTACAGTGTTCCCATATCCCCCACCCCCACCCCGAGTCTCCCCCTTACTAACGTCTTACAGTAGGGTGGTACATTTGTCACAATCAACCAATACTGCCTCACTGTTAGTAACTGAAGTCTGTAGTTGTTATCCAGTATTCTTTTTCCATTCCAGGACCCTATCCAGGACATTTAACTTTGCTGAACTAAAAAGACATATTTACATCACTACTATAAATCCAAAGTTAGGGTTTTCTAATACACATCGAAACTATTAAAATGAAAATATTCGTGATACCACAAGCAAATAAGCCTTTGTTGAAATGATACATTTGGGGAGAATTGTTACTGCACTTTATCCTGGCCAGCAGAACCTCATTTATTTTGGTACCCTAAAATTGTGTTCCATCCATAGTATGCTGAATACTCGGTGAGGTCGTTGCCCTATTTTTCACAGAAGGAATTGAGGCTCTGAATAGTAATGCCTGTAAAGGTCCAGAAGGTGAAAGTTCACTGTCAAATGTTAAGAGCTTGTAGGCAGGAGAGGGGTAGATAGGGCTGTTGCATAAAGCTTTGGCAGAAAAAGGAACAGTGGAGACACGCACACACACAGTGCCCATCTCCGCCAAGTCACTTGGAGGTGAGACACCCATCCGTGCCCTCCTGTGGCTGGAGTAGAGTGAGGAGGGTGCTGCCCTGCAGGGCCTGCACACCATGGTTGAGTGGGCAGGGCTTGCTGTCCTACACAGCTGGCCAGACCCGCCCAAGAGAACCCATTCTGATTATTTGTCCTTAAGTGAGCCAAAATCTTATCTCCCTGGCTAAATCCTACCTATACTTCAGGATCCTACTTCATTATCACTTCACAGAACACCGATCCCTTCAATCTCCCTTAAATCCTTCCCCAACCCTTGCTCTCATGCCCATGCCCCACCCCCACCCCAGGTTATTCTCATGGTGGCACTGAATCTTCTGTATTGAAAAACTCTGTTGATTTGTCTGATCCCCTACCCCATGCTCTGTGAAGTCATGCCCAATTGATCCTCTATGCCCAACGTAGACCAACACTCAGTGTTGGATGCAGGGGTAGATGGATGGGTAAATGGACAGATGGATGAAGAAATAAACCCAGCACCACTCCTAGCATCTCTACCTTCTAGAGCCCCCAGAGGGCATCTCTTCCCTGACAACTCTCCAGAGATTTACAGACAACATCCTTATGCCTCTGGGGTCTGCCCTGCTCTTGGCCACCTCTCATACATGCCACTTTGCAGACTGTTCTCCCCATCCTGGTCATTTCTCGAGACCCACTCCAGTAGTCTGGGTGTGTCTGGGAGAGCCCAAAGGCAGCACGTAAGAATCCTATCCTGCATCTCAGGAGGTATGTCCCAGTTCTGTGCATAGCAATTAGATCTGAAGATAGGATTCTCTAAGGTCACTGTGTTTCCCTGGATCATTTGCTTTCAGCCTGCAGTAGCTAAGGGCCCCCTTCACTGAGTTGTCACTGGTGAAGGCTTAACCCTGGTACGGAGTGCAACAGGTCAGCTGCCCCCATCAGGTCAACAGCTTATACTGTGGCCTCCCTGGGCTTTCCTGCTGGCCAGCCAGGCCCAAACATTGATGCCTTCTGATAGGAGTGTGCAAACACAACAAAGACCAACACAGCTTCACCCAGGTCTCCAAATCCTGTTGAGGCCACTGCCTTGGTGTCCAAAGGAGATCCTGAGTACAGGGAATGGTAGACATAGTACGGCCAGACAAGAGTTAGTTGTGTCTTAGAACAGCAATAACCCTACATGGTCCTCAGCAGCCCGGGGCCCACCTTGCCACTCCTTCCTTCCGACAGCACAAAGAAAGTCTCCTCTCCAAAGTCTTCTCTCCCAAGAGGCCTGATGGGCTTGTTCCAACACTAAGCAGTTTCTTCCTATTTGAACATGCTCATCCCATTAGCTCTTTCTCCCTTCCTGTCCTGAGCTTTGTACAGTGCATTTATGACCATGGGGCTCCAGAACCCCTCCACTGTGATTAGCATTCTTTTTAAATGAAGTCAAGCCTAGCTATGGCCCTGCTAGTACAGAGAAACTCACAACTGTCAACATCTTCTTGAAACATTGTTCTTGCCTGAGTGCAGCTAAAGATCCTAATTGTCAGTATGGTGTCTCACTTCTTGGTTTTGGCCCATTATTCATGCCCTCTGTTTGGGCTCCTTGGGTAAAAAGCTGATTCCAGGGCTAGAGCAGGGAAAGTACAAGATGGCTGGACTATCTTGGTCCAGAAAGGAAGGAACCATCCTTAAAATGATGGGGATACAGGAGCTAGTTCGAAGAAACTCGAATTGGCCAAATGTGGTACAATCTGAGCCTCAAAATAAAGGATAGTAACAACGTTCATAGAATAAGAATCGGCGTGTCTATCCTGATAACTAAGTGAACAAAAACATTTTAACAGGAGGGAAAAGAGGGCTTCTTCTGTGTAAGAAATGAATGATAGGGTTAGAAAATCACCATACTGCAACCATCTTGGTAACTTATTCAACAAGAATCAACTAGGGCTAAAACTCATGGTGCCTTCATGATGGAGAGAACACAACCTAATCGAATAATGAAAGTTAACATCACAAGTACAGGACAAACATCATGTGCCTCTACTGTGATGCACTTAGAACACAGCACCATGTCTGATTTTCCTGCCCAAAATGTATATCCAGAATCTAAACCCAAGGAAACACCAGACAAACCCAACTTGAGAGACACCCCACACAATAAATGACCTTACTCTTGATTCAGATAGATTAAACAAAACCAAAGAAGTGTGGTGGACAAAATTTGAATATGAACTGAGGACTAGTTGCTAGTATTGTTTCTGTCTCCCCACTATTGATGAATGTGCTGTAGCTATAAGAGAAAGGCCTTGTTCCTAAGACATGCACAGTGCAGGGGGCGCCTGGGTGGTTCAATCGGTTCGGTGTCCCGCCCTTGATTTCTGGCTCAGGTCATGATTTCACGGTTTGGGAGATTGAGCCCGACATCAGGCTCTGTGCTGACAGCAGAGAGTCTGCTTGAGATTCTCTCTCCCTCTCTCACTCTGCCCCTCCCCCGCTCATGGTCGTGTGTTCGCTCGCTCTCTCTCAAAATAAGTAAATAAACTTGGGGCACCTGGGTGGCTCAGTAGGTTGAGCGTCTGACTTCAGCTCAGGTCATGGTCTTTCTGTTCCCGAGTTCAAGCCCCACATCAGGCTCTGTGCTGACAGCTCAGAGCCTGGAGCCTGTTTCAGATTCTGTATCTCCTTCTCTCTCTCTCTCTCTCTCTCTGCCCCTCCCCCGCACATGCTCGCTCACTCTCTCTCTCTCAAAAGTAAACATTAAAAATTTTAAATAAATGGGGTGCCTATGTGGCTCAGTCAGCTGAGCGTCTGGCTTTGGCTCAGGTCACGATCACATGGTTTGTAAGTTTGAGCCCTGCATCGGGCTCTGTGCTGATAGCTCTGAGCCTGGAGCCTGCTTCAGATTCTGTATCTCCCTGTCTCTCTGCCCCTCCCCTGCTCACTCTCTGTCTCTCAAAAATAAACATTAAATTAAGTAAAATAAATTAGATATTAAACAAAATTAAATTAATAAACATTAAACAGTAATATGTATTTTTATGTTACATATATTTTGTTATAAACATATTTATATGTTATAAATATGTTTATATATATTTATATGTATGTTATATTTATATGTTATAAATATGTTTATATATATTTATATGTATGTTATAAACATGTTATAACATTTTATATGTTATATATATGAGATATATATATATCATATATATATAAACAAACTTTTAAAAAAAGACATACACACTGCAGTTCTTACAGGTAAAAGGGTGGGATACTTTTCTCAAATTTTCTCAAATGGCACAAAAAGAAATCTATAAATGTATAAACAAATAATAAATACAACACATCAACAGCACGAGAATCCGGGTAAAGGATATACAGTTCTTTGCACTATTCTTACAACTGTTTTCTAACAAGGATATTATGTAAAAACAAAAGTTTTTTAAAGAGGACACTTTAAAGAATTTTATCTGATTAGCTTTTTCCAGGTTGGGGTCCCCTATAAGTGTGTTACATTTAACTTCTTTGACCTCATCACTGTTCCAGTGTCCATTGGGTCCATGCCACAGGCAGACACTCCCCTCCCGGAAAAAGACTTCACTTCGCTAGCCAACACCCAAAAGTTGAGATTATTCCACAAACTGAAAATCCCCCTAACGGTACAAGCATCCAGCCCACGGTCTTCCTTTCTTCAAAAAGGACATCTGGGGCACCTGGGTGGCTCAGTCAGTTAAGGGCTTGGGCTCAGATCATGATCTCATGGTTCATGAATTCGAGCCCCACATCGGGCTCTCTGCTGTCAGCGCAGAGCCCGCTTCAGAGCCTCAGTCCCTCTCTGATCCCCCACCCCCTCTCTGCCCCTCCCTGGCTTGCACTCTGTCTCTTTCTCTCTCTCAAAATAAACGTTTAGAAAAAAAAAAGAAAAGACATCAGGAGACATTTTGGCAAAAAAAACTTTGTGGGATTAAGGTATCCTCTGTGAATGTATTAGTAAATAAATGGGTTTTTAGAGCCAGAAGAAAAAAACCTAGTACGATTCTATTATTTCACAAGTGTTACTGTCTAAAATCCCTGCCGTGAAGAGAAGGCGCAGTTCACGTATTATGACTCATTTAACAGACACTGATTGCTATACGTCAGGTACTGGGCTAGGTTCTCTCTCACAAGACTTGTTCAGGTGGAACAAGGGCCCCCCTTTTGAGCCTTTTGATCCACAGACCCTTTGATGTACAGAAATGTGCTTTTCAGCCCGCCCCTGAGAACGCACCCCCTACATTTAGCAAGGTACACCTGTGGTCAGCCAAGCCAAGTATTTGTCATCCCAGACTTCTCCTTGTCAGTATCATGCCTCCGTGTGAGTGACTGAAGACGGGCTGCTCTCTTACTCGGACAGAGGTGGTTCAGAATCCTGCTCACATGCTAGGAGCCGACCATTCCTGGAAATTAAGTCTCACAGTGTCCAACCCATCAGAACCTAAATGTATTCATGAAAACACAGTCTACCCTATGAGCCACTAGTTCGCTTCCCAGAGATCCATAAGGATCTTCTTTTTCCTGGTGCAGAGTCACACGCTTGATTTTCACAACAGCTTAAAGAAAAACGAGGTGTTTAGATTTCCTGCTCACCCCTCTGCTGGAGGGAGACAAGGATGTACTGACGCCCACTACCGAGGACTGGAAATAAACGAGACAAACCACAGCCACCTGGAAACATGCACTGTAGGCATGGCCTCACCTCAGAAGCAGCCTGATAACCGCATCCCAGAACACGAAGAAATACAAGGATGGCCTGTCCCAAATGAATCACCCGAGACTCCTTTCCACCGTGTCTTCCCTCATGGATGACCCAGCTGCCATGTGAACTTCCTCCTGTCGCATTTCCAGGGAGAACTGGATTTCATCTCCCCTCCGTCACTTGTCCTGGCACTAGGCACGGACCTAAGTCTCTCTGAGTCTCATTCCTGTTCCACATATTGCCCCTCCAGATGCCGACTCCACCACCCCAGTGGCAGGTAAGGTTGGGCAACGGCCAGCCTCCACTCCCGTCTCCTGGGGTGCTTTCCAGGAACTAGAGGCTGGAGAGCAGACACCGATTTCCAGACTCCCTTGCTGCTAGGGTTCTCGATGCAAATTAGGTTCCTATGTGTGGACAGTTGAGCCACGAACAACATGGATTTAAGCTGCACAGCTCCACTCACGCATGCTTATTTCCAACAAATATAGTGCATTGTTGTAACTGTACTTTCATATAATTTTCTTAAAAACATTTTTTCTCTAGCTTACTTTATTGTGAGAATACTCTATATAATACATATATAAAATACGCTCATTGCCTGTTTATGTTCGAAGTAAGGCTTCCAGTCAACAGTAGACTATTAGTAGTTAAGTTTTGGGGGTGTCAAAAGTTACACACGGTCAGGTGTACTGTCACATGCATGGATAAACCTCAGAAACTTGTGCCAAGTGAAAGAAGCCAAACACAGAGGAAAACATGATGTGCAATTTCATTTACATTAATATCAAGGTAAGTCCATAGAAACAGAAGACAGATTAGTGGTTGCCACTCACTCAGGGGAGGATGGAGTAGGGTATTTCTTCTTAATGGGCACAGGGTTTCCTCTAGGGGTGATGAAAAAGTTCAGGAACTGGATGGAGGACAGGGTTGCACAACATTATGAATGTACTTAATGCCACTGACTTGTGCATTTTTAAATGGTTTTTGTTTTTTAGTTTTTTTGGGTTTTTCTTTATTTATTTTGAGAGAGGGTGCAAGCAGGGAGAGGCGGAGAGAGAGGGAGGGAGGCTGACAGCGCAGGGCCCAACGCGAGGCTCAGATTCATGAACGGTGAGATCATGACCTGAGCCGAAACCAAGAGTCAGATGCTTAATCGACTGAGCCACCCAGGTGCCCCTTAAATGGCTTTTAAAAGGTAAAAGTTATGTGTCTACATTTTACCAAAAGAATATGTGGCCAACCCATGACAAAGACAGCCAAAGGATCCACCCTAAAAGGGATCACAGACTTGGCGGCTGGCACTTTCATGATATACATACCCCCTGCTCCTGCACAGCCACAGAAGGATCCAGGGCTGGCCTCGAAGCCACTGAGGGCCTTTCCAGCTCAGATGCCATCAGGTCCCACAGTCCTTAGCGTGAAGTTCTTTGTCTCCCCATAGACTTGTTGGTTTTTGCAAATGTCCTCATCTGTTAAGAAAAATTCTCTCGCCAACCATCTGGACATAATTCAACAAAACTGCAGAACATAAACTCAAAGCCGAGACTTAGTTTTTACTATCAACTGATGCATCAAATGTCGTTAACACGCCAACTAATTTTCAGTAGCTTCCGGGCATGTCTGAGACCACAGGCACCACCAACAAAACCCACAGCAAGAGCAGTGCTTGGGAAATTCAGTCCAAGGACTCCCGCAGCTGCTCAAAGGAAGCAGCTGGATTGGACTCCCTGGTCCGTGCTGGGGAAGGAAGGCGGGACCCCCAATCCATCACGCTGGAAAACAGCGGCCACCGCCACTGCAGCACAGAAACGGAACGGCTTCCAGAGCTGGGCACAACACACTTCACAGGGCTCTGGCCTCAGTGACCTGGGACGTCAGGCTCTTTCCTGGCCACAGAGGTCTTGAGTCTTCCCTGAAAGTCCTCGTCCTCCCACAGACTCGGCACTGGCCATGGACAGCTGGCCCCGGTCTCTGCATTTTTCAAGTCTTGTCCCCAGATCTTCAGACTCCAGTCTGAAGGGTCTGCAACCGTCTCAGGTCAGGAGATTTGGTCCCAAATCAGTGCCCTTCATTCAAATCAAGCACCTCTGTCAGCTGGGCCTTGTGCTGACCGCGGTAGAGGAGACTGAGGTTAATCAGACACGGTCCCCGCCCTGGGACAGTTCACACAGTGTGAGAGAGACGGCAAGGTGCGTGGATAAATGACTGCCGGCCAGTCCAAGGCAGAGTGTGGGGCCCACAGGAAAGGGACATCTGAAATGCTCCAGAGAGTCTACGAAACGGCTCCTGCCAGCCAGTCGGGCCCTCATGTGAGGGTTCAAACCGACGGACCTCCTGGCTGGCTTAATTAAGCCCCAGTTAGGCATTGTGCCCGGAAAGCTCTCCTCCCTCCTGTAGAATAGCCCAGCTCACAGCACGACATGCAGGGAACCGAGTCAGCTGTCGGGGGATGGCAGCTGCGGGCAGTGGTGTCGACAACGGTCAACGACAGCCACCTCGGCTCAGACGTAGGTCACTGAAAACCGCAGGGCCCAGAAACCAGACATTCCGCCCTCAGGAAGCATTCTGCCTCCTGTCCCTGACCTCGCAGAGAAGGGCTGGCTGGGGCCACCCCGCTCTGAAAGGACACAGAAACCACCCTGGCCGGAGCTTTGCCTGAGGAGAGGAGGAGAAGCAGAGGCCGCAGACACTCGGTGGGGCACCATCTCTGAGGTCGGGGAACAAACAACAGACCCAGAGAATGGTAAGTTACAGCTCATCCTCTTTCTGGAACCCTCGGAATATGCTAAGAAACCATCAAACATTCCAGGAAAGGCAGTTGGTTTAATGTAAGGCGTAAACCATAGGCGATAAAGCCATCTCTGCGCTCTGGGCACAAGTGTAAAGGGCCGCTGGGCACAGACAGGCAGGAGACTCAAAACAACAGGTCTGATCCACCGGATACCGGGTTTAGGGAGTAAACTGAATTCATTTCTTTTTAAGTCCCCATTATTTCTGTCTGTGCACAACGACACCTGTGTTAGGATCAGAGAGACAGGCTCTGAGAAGAGAATCCAAGCTCTGAGGGATGGAGCACGGGATCCCAGGGGGATGGCACGGTGGTGAGCCCCCGGCCACCAGCAGCCCTGCCCCCTTTCCCCCCACCACCCTCACTCCCCCCTGCACATCTGGAAAGGCTCAAAGGTCTGACCTCGGACTCCGTGTCTGCAGCTGGCAGAGGGCTCAGAGGTCTTGTCGGCTCTCCTGGGACAGACACAAAGCAGCTCACCTTGGGGCGTCCGTGGCAGGGACATCAGGAGCACCATGAACGCCCCACTGCCCCATCCCCCATCTTCCCAAGCCCGGAACCCGAGCATTGGAGAGTCTCTGTACCCTCCCTCCGAACCCAACCACTCTCAGCCCCTGCTACTGTGACCCCCAAACATCTCCCGTGTTTCCTCTTCCGTCTCCGCTGCCATCACACATGCTCAGGCTCTCTTTGTGTGTATGTGTTTATTTTTGAGAGAGAGCACAAGTGGGGGAGGGACAGAGAGAGACACAGAATCTGAAGCAGGCTCCGGGCTCTGAGCTGTCAGCACAGAGCCCGACGCAGGGCTAGAACCCACAAACTATGAAATCATGACCTGAGCCAAAGTCGGACACTTAACCGACTGAGCCACCCAGGTGCCCCCACGTTCAGGCTCTTATGTGCGTGATCTTATGTGGCCACACAGCACCTGCTCTCCCTGCTTTCGCCTTGACTCCTACCAATCTCCTGCTACAAATACTAGATGTCACAGCACATCTACAAGTTCATGACATTCCAATTTGCTACAACTATTCCCACGAGAGCCACCACTGGAAGAAGGCAGATCCTTGACTTAGATTCAGGTGTTCTAACAAAGTAAGTCGGTGACTGAGAGGGAAAACAGCTTGGAGGAGAAAAAAGCAGCATGGAAGATCCACATTTCAGGTGCTTGATATTCAGATTTTATGTGACCTGACATTACCAGGTCATTCCTGAGTAAAATGAATACAGATCCATTTTGTTTAAAAGACAATGTTAGAAAAGAAAAACAAAGAAGGGAGGAGTTCTGGAAGTTTCCTATAAAGCCCTTCTGTTAAGCAATTTCCATTTTCTTGCAGATTCCTCGTTATAAAATTAGAACTGTGTTCCCCTGGACAATAATCTATGCCCTGGAAGCTTATTTCAAAACCCAATGACCACCATAAGAAAAGCAATTCCTTCCTAATTAAACATTAAGATGATTGGTCAATGTATCAACATACCACTGCAAAATAGTTACAAAATAAAAACAAAGCCTCCCCACCTCCCCTTCAATCTGCTTCCTACTCTGATGGCAGATTAATTTTACTAAAAGCACAGCCCTGCTCAAGCCTTGCCCTCATTCAAAACCCTTCAGTGGCTCCCCATTGCCTTCAGGATAAAGAACAAACTCCTAGCGGGTGTTTGAAGATCCTTCTCCTTTTGGCCCTGACCTACTTGTGTAGCCTCATTTCCTTCTAATCACCTTCAAATAACCCCTGGCCCAAACAAAATGCACTGAGAGTCCCTGCCATGCCTTTATCTTTTCCCCACTTCTGCCTAGAATGTTCTTTACTCCCCTCTACCCCCCACGTCAAAACCCTGCCTCCTTGTAAGACTCACTCAAATGCTACCTCCTCCATGAAGTCTTCTGTGATGTCCTCCTCCATAATACATGCTGCCCACCATCTTCAAGCTTCCATAACCTTTCACTAGAGATGATTCTCATGTATTTATCACTGGCTGGCTTGTATTGTTATTTCTGCACATATTCTCTACTTCCTGATAAACTATAAACCCAAATACATTTTCCCCTCACATTTAACATATGTCATGCAAATAGAAGGTACTAAAATTTTGAATGAATCAAGTAACAAGCGGCAGAAAACAGTACAATATGGCTGGCAGCAACTGAATTTATCACTGCACTTAGAGAGGTAGCAAGTCTGGAAACGTGAGAACTCTATCCCAGTGGTTGGAACATTTTGTCTACATATTGTCAGTTTCTATCGAAATCCCCAATTTACTATCATTATTTACCCATTGATCTTTCGGTCCTGCTGGATATATGTGTGTGTGTGTGTGTGTGTGTGTGTGTGCGCGCGTGCGTGTGTGTGTGTGTGTGTGAGCATGCCTGAGGGTGTACGTGCCTGTGCAGAGGGGAGGAAGCAGAGTGGAGGAGAAAGATTATCATCAAAAACTGGCAGCAGCAGGGGCACCTGACTCAGTTGGTTACACGCCCAGCTCTTAGTTTCGGCTCAGGTCATCGTCTCAGTTTGTGAGTTTGAGTCCCGCATTGGGCTTCGTGCTGACGGTGTGGAGCCTGCTTGGAATTCTCTCTCTGTCTGTCTACCCCTCACCCCCCTCAAAATAAATAAACATTAAAACAACAACAACAACAACAACAGGCAGCAGCAACAGAGAAGCTCCTTCAGTGAAGACAGCTCAAAATCCACAGAAGCATCAAGTGTGTCCTCTACTGGCTGTCAAACACAAGGAGGGGGAGATTGAAGTCCTGCCGGGCAGTGGTTCCCACTCTACTGAGGACCGCGCAGAGCTTGTGAAAACCCAGGTGGGCCCCACGCCCAGAGTTTCTGTGCCTGTAGGTTGGGGTGGGGCTCAGATTTTGCATTTCTGACAAGCTCCAGGATATGCTGATAGGGACCATGCTTTAAGGATCCTCCATGTAGATGAACCAATGAATCAAGGGGTTCAAGGTGCAAGGATCAGCCCCTTGTATATGATACAAGTGTTTTTAAGGCTAGAAAATTCATCTTTGATCAGATTAAGGCACACGGAGAAACAACATCATCTTGTGGTTTTTCCTTCTCACTTGTAATTCAGAAACCAAATTCTGTAGGGTAGACTGAAGAGCTATGGACAAGGGAGTCAGGAGACCTGGGTTCAAGTCCTGACTCTGTCACTAGTTAGCTAGGTAACCAAAGACCCTTCGATACCCTCTCAGGACATCACCGCACACATTAGAACCACAATTAGAACTCAACCTGATAAATCTCCAGGGTCAGGTCTTACATCCCATAATCTCACAATTTTAAAAACCTGTTAGCAATTTAGTTCCAAATCTAATAATCCCATCTCTATATAAAATGCTTAAAGATGCTGCAAATTGAAAACATGAGGAATAATTAACAGTTAAATTGGAGAAGAGCCCATAATAGTTGCAATTATGAAGACTGAAATTATGAAGATTAAACAGGTTTCACAAATAATAAGTGCTTAACAATATACCACGGAAATAGATTTTAAAAGATAGAGCAAAAATACTACAATTAAAACAACCAGCTCTCTTTCTGCAAACCGTCTAGAAAAAGCAGGACGTGTTACAGAATGAAAAAACTCACCAGTGAAGCAGGGCTGAGGGATGTCGTCCAAGGAGTAATCAGCCCCTCTTCCCCACACTGGGGCCTCCCCTCCGTCGCAGGACACTGCTTCTGGACCTCGCAGCTCACAGCTTTTTTTTTTTTTTTTTTATTTTTGAGAGAGAGAGAGCACAAGTGGGGGAGGGACAGAGAGACAGAGGGGGACAGAGGATCCAAAGTGGATTCTGTGCTGACAGCAGAGAGCCTGATGCAGGGCTCGAAATCACGAGCTGTGAGATCATGACCTGAGCCAAAGTCAGACACTTAACCGACTGAGCCACCCAGGTGCCCAGCACAGTTCTTCTTAAAGAGAAAGGGCCACCTTCCCAAGATCATGGCCATAAGAATGTGAGGATCAAATGACCTTCCCCTAGCTCATCAATGAGCCCAAGGAAAGCTGATCGCCAGGCCATGTGGGCCCAGTCGCAGGGTCCCCCCGGGGCCTGGCGCCCACTTTCCTGCCGCTCCGGGGCAGTTGCAACCATGCCCTCCGCGGGAGTCTGGCCTCTCCCCTTTCAGCACCACAGGCCCAGAAGTCATCCAGATGCCATCTCATCCTCCCCACCTCAGCCACTTGAACCAGCCGAGAGAGGAGACCCCACAGGCCCTCGATGGCAGCCCGCCTGCCACTGGGCCCGGAGTGACCCAGAACACGAGGCCCCAGGTCTCACGGGGCACCCATTCTGTGGCTGCGGGGCTGACTGGGCGCCTGCTCGCCCGCCCCCTTGTGCCCAGCTGACCCGGGTTAAAGTGAACCACACGGCATTAAGTCGCTAAGCCTGCCGGGGAGGTAGGTCATCCTCAAACACATTATCCCCCCTCAACAGATGGGGAAATGACGCCACAGGAAGATTAAATAACCCACCGGCCTCACACAACCCGCCGCAGGTGGAGCACGAGGTGATCCCAGCCCGTGAGCCGGCTCAGGGGTCCAGAATGCTCCAGATAAAGCCCTCCCGGCAACGGGGAGGACTTGCACCGCAGAGCCAAGAAAGAAAGAAGCAGAGGGCCCCTGCTGAAAGCCACTCCAAGTGTCCCTCTTTTCCCGTGTGTCCCCAGAACACCGTGTAAGAGGATGCTTTTCAACCACAAGCATGAGAGGGGCCGGAGTGTGAGTGTGGGTGCAGAGAAGACTCCTTCCTTCAATGAGTACTTACATATCTATTGGGGGCAAGTCACTGACACACAGAATGAACTGGACCATCCTCCAGTCAAGAGATGTCATCGAGTACGTAAATCAGGTAAATACAAGTGGAGATTAGTACAGGCACAGCAGGGGGGCTGGTAGTGGTTGATGATGGGAGCTCACGTCCAGCTGTGGCTACAGTTGGGGATACAGGGGCAGGTGACCAGGCTATGCAGGGTGGGACAGTGACACCTGTAGGGGTGAGGAGGAGGGTATAGAAAGTGCCGGGAGATGACTCTGGCCTGCCCTGAAGACCTGGCTGAGGGGTGTGAGGGACCAAGGGCATGTCAAGTAGGGTTCAGGACTCAGGGCAGGAATGGCAGGTGGAAACCCTATCACCAAAGGCTTTAAGTGTGGGACTAAGGAGATTAAACTTCCCTCCTGGCCACAGTGCTCAGCACGGCGCCTTGCTCACAGTAGGCACTCATTACCATTAAGGAGCAAACGCTGGAAGGCAATTTCATTCATGGCAAATATACGACAACTGTAAAAGAATATTCCACAAAAATTGCCTTGATTCTTTTTAGGAGTTGATATCTGGCCAGGACTTTTTTTTAAGTTTATTTTTGAGAGAAAAAGAGCACAAGTGTGATGGGCAGAGAGGGAGAGAGGGAGGGAGAAGCAGGCTCCAGGCTGCGAGCTGTCAGCACGGATCCTGACGCTGGTATTGAACTCACAAGCCGGGAGCTCATAACCTGAGCTGAAGTCAGATGCTCAACCGACTGAGCCACCCAGGCGCCCCTGATCAGCACAACTTCTAAATTTAGTTTAATGATCTAAAGTATTTGCTGGGGTGCCGGGGTGGCTCAGTCAGTTGGCATCCAACTCTTGATATCGGCTCAGGTCATGATCCCAAAGATGGACTCTGCACTGAGCACGGAGCCTGCTTGAGATTCTCTCTCTCTCTCTCTCTCTCTCTCTCTCTCTCTCCTTCTTCTTCTTCTTCTGCCCTTCTCCCCCACTTGTGAGCTCTCTAAAATAAAAACTAATACAAAATAAGAGGCACCTCAGTGGCTCAGTTGGTTGAGTGTCCAACCTTCGGCCCAGGTCATGATCTTACCGGTCCTAAGTTCGAGCCCCACATTGGGCTTGCTGCTGTCCGCATAGAGCCTGCTTTGGATCCTCTGTCCCACCCCAACCCCGCCCTTCCCCCACCTGTGCTCTCAAAAATAAAGCATTAAAAAGGAAAGAATAGCACCCTGGGCTCAATTACAAATGGAGTGGAAAGAATAATTTCAAAAGTTCAAGAAGAAAAAAAAATCAATCTATTTCCTTCCCCCAAAGCTTTCACTTCTATAAATACACTCATCCAAATGGAGTGAAGACCATTCTTATGAAAACACTACCTGTCTGGAATTTGCAAGATAAACGACGTGCCCATCTTGCTTTCAAAGCACCAAAGCTCAAACAATGCTCTCCAGTAGCTTCTCTCTCAAGTAATACTTATCCCCAAGGATTGTAACAGTAATACATGTATCTGGCAGAAAGCTATGAAATTCCAGTCGACTCTTGAACAACATGGATTTGAACTTTGTGGATCCACTTACACGTAAATTTTTTCCCAATAAAGTACTGTGTGTTCCTAACATTTTCTTTTCTCTATCTTAAAGAATACAGTATGTAATACATATAATGTACAAAATACGTGTTGCTTATCATTAAGGCTTACAGTCAAGAGTAGGCCATTAGTCAAATTTTGGGGGTGTCAAAAATTACACATGGGAGGCACTTGGGTGGTTCAGCTGGTTAAGCATCTGCCTCTTGATTTCAGCTCAGGCCATTATCTCACAGTTTGTGGGTCTGAGCCCCACATCGGGCTCTGCGTCGACAGTGTAGAGCCTGCTTGGAATTCTCTCTCTGCTTCCCTCTCTGCCCCTCTCCTGCTCGTGCACACGCTCTCTCTCAAAAATAAACTTAAAAAAAATTACACATGGATTTTTGACTGTGTGAGGGGTTGATGCCCCCTAACCCTGGATTATTCAAGGGTCAAATGCTCACAGAAAAAGGAAGCAAGATGGAGGCCAGCTTCTTGATCTTTTTGGCTGTTAGTGCTGACAAGTAAAAGGGTGGAAACGTGGGGACTGAAAGCACTGGTGGCTGGACTCAGCATTGCAGTGTCGTCACTAGCCTCGGCAATCCAAGAAGCAGTCTGGGGCAGACGTGGCGTCTTGATGCCCGACTGGCAACCCCAGCTGTGCACTTTTTTTAAATGTTTCTTTATTTGAGAGAGAGAATCCCAAACAGGCTCCATACCATCGCGGGGCTCGATCCCACAAACCGTCTTGATCTGAGCCCAGATCAAGAGTCAGATGGCCGACTGAGCCACTCAGGTGCCCCCCAGCCGTGTGTTCTTGAACTCAGCAGAGCCAGGGGCAATCTCCCGATTCCCACCTGTGCAGCCCTTTCACAATTTTATAGCATTCTATCCATGCATCAAATCCTCTTTTTAAAGAGGTCTAGAACCATTTGTTTTCCGTACTTCACTTTGATTCATCTCTCTCAAAAACGTGCTTTCAGAGCTGACCCCTGCCCTCTGTGGGCCCGAGCCAGGCAGAGTAACCGGCATTGTCAATCTCTTCCTCTGACCGGCTCCTCTGTTACGGCAGCCTCAAACTAAACTGGCCCCCTTCGGCAACCCCACGACACAGGTGACCCACAGCTACTGGGAAAGCCGGAGGCCTCCTCTTCCAGCCCAGCTGGGCTGCGTGGCCCTTCCAGACTAGGCATCACAGCTCTCTTCACAGCCCTCTTTATTAACACTGATCCATTAGATCTGGCCTAGGGTTCAGCCTGTGAGATCTGTTGGCTCGGACTTCCCCAGGTCCCACCCTCCCACAGGAACCGCCTGCCATTTATAATCACAGCGACACCAGAGGGGAGAGGTGAAGTCCAACATGGTGATCACTTTATGTTTCCACCGAACACAAGCACGACTTGAGATGCTGCTTCTGGCTTCGTACCCACGCCAAAGCAAGGCTTCTTTTTCCTTCTCATTTTAAAAATAAAAATCAAAATGAACACAAGTAGTGGCTCCGTGTGGCCAAAATGCTCCATCTGGAAAGCACCCTCTAGGTGATCCTCCTCCGCTTTGACTGGCGGTCCGAGGTCTGGGCTGGAGGCAGCGGGATGGACAGAGTGCCCAGTTTGTGATCCTCCTCCCCGCCAGCTGCCAGAGACACCCTTCTCTTAGAGATCTTCAGCCTCATGGCCCTCGCTATCTCCATCATCCTAAGGAGCAAACACACAGAACAAAAGGGAGGGAGTGTCCTCAGCAGGTCTGCCCTTGGCAGGGGGAGCAGCATTCACACTCCAGCCCATGAAGACAGAATCCCCAACGGCCACCAGGAGCAGAGCAGAGAAGCAGACAAGATCTGCTCCAGAGCCATCAAAAAGACAAGGTAATGTAATGTAATGTATCTTATTTATTTGTAAAAGATTTTTATTTTTAAGTAACCCCTACACCCAACGTGGGGCTCAAACTTACAACTCCGAGATCAAGAGCTGCACACTCCACTGAGCCAGCCAGGCGCCCCAAGACAATTTCATTTTAATGTGTTGCTATTAGCAAGTATCCATATAGGTGATGGAAAACCAGGTTATCTAGACACAATTAATAACTTTGTTTACTTCTGATAACCAGGATTGAGCACTTGCTACAATTTTGCTAGAACTTTACAGGCTCCGAGCATCTTGTTTCTCTTATTTTCCACCTCAATGCCTATTAGAATGCCTTTTGTGGACGGCCCTCAGGATAATCCCTCCAGGGACTGCTAGAAGAGCCCAGACAAGGGTATTCTCGCTGGCTCTCTTGGAACACCATCGGGGGCCTTGGATACCAGACACTCTTAAATCACCCAAAGGCCAGAAGTTCAGGATCCTGGAAAGTTCTGCCTGCTTTGTCCGAATCCTTCCTAGCAAGGCTGGAAAAGGCCCAAGACCACAACTCTGCCAACTCTCCCAGGACCCTCCGAGCCTGTCCCTGCTCCTCAGCAAGGCTGTGGGGTCATAGAAGCCCCAGTGTGATATCCCTGACAAACGGTGGCCCCACCATGCCTGGCAGCCCCTTCAGTCCGACTCTGAGGACATTCTTTTTGCTAGGCTGAAATTGGGTTCTCTTACAACTTCCACCCCTGGGCTCCACCCCTCAGGACCATACAGACCCCCTCTCCCCAGTGACAGCAATTCAGAGACTGCTGGGTTATACAGGGACAGAATGCTATGGGAAGGCTCAGGCTCGAAGCCTAACTATTCCCCCCCTCTTGGTCATGTGACACTGGGAGTCACTGACTTCTTTGAACGGAAGGTTCTCCCATTGGTTTTTAGGAAAATCACTGAGATCGTGACAGATTTAATACTGTGCGTAGAATAGACAAGGCACTTGGTAATGTCTTGGTTGTGCATCCATTGAATCACTCATTCGCTGACAACTGTCCTCTGGCCCGTATCAAATGTCCCCAGGTCCCTTGATGGTGCTTCCTGCTTTCCAGTAGTACTAGAAATACTAAGCACCCTACAGGGAGCTTATTACTCTGTTGTGCTCACCTTCTCTCGCTGAGCTTCAAGTCCCTCTGTAACAGTGTCAGGTCAATCTGGAAGTCGCTTATGTGCAAAGCCAGTATGATTACATACGCAGTGACCTTCGCCTTCATCGAATCCGAAATTAAGTTCCGTAGGCTACAAAACCAGTGGCAGTGAAGGAGAGACAGCGTTAAACTCTAAGATGATTATTCCAGAAGCGGAATAAAAACATCCAAGCCTGTTCTCATGCACACTCATTGTCCTCCCACCTTGGGGAGAAGAAATCTGAGCAACATTCCTTGTCCGGTCAAGGTACCCATGCCTTCATGCACAGTGGGGCGATGAGCCAATCCCAGTGTTCCCTCCGAGTGGGCCACAGCTACACTTTCCCCAGGCACAGTTAGGGCTTCTCAAGGACACAGACCCTCAGAGCGTGTCCCCACTGCTCAGCAGGGAGGCTGGGAAAACAGTCATCCCAAATGCAAAGGGCACTGGCCTGCCCTTTTCTGCAACACTGCCTTTCCATAGAACATTGGTTCTATGAGATATTAGGAAAGGTTCCTTGGAGAAGTGTATGAAGTGAAAGAAGTCTCCAGCTGCAGGACTTCCCAGAGCCTCTAACGTGAACTTCTCCAAGGGGGACAGAGCATGTAATACATAGCGTTTCCTCAACCGATTTGAGGAAGACCCTTGCAAAGGGCAGTGAGTGCTCTCCTCAGCAGTGTCCGTGGACATGGGATCCAACCCATGCACTCGTCCCCACTCCCACTGCCCTCCCCAGCCCACTTTCTCCTTTAGAGGCAGGAGCCCCAGAAGCCAATCCCCCTGACCTGCCGTTGTTGTAGGTCAAGCAGGTGAAGTGCTTCAGCAGTTTGGTGCTGATGATGTGGGGGACCCCAGGTCCCAGGGCACCTACAACACAAAGCTGAGTTTGAGCATGTTTCCAAACCCTCACACCACAGCATCTCCATGAGGAGATGCTGGCCAGCAGTTGGGCCACTGAAATGAATGGAGCCATGTGGTAAGAGAAGCAGGGCCCATGAAACAGAAGAGCCACTTCCCAATGAAAACTGCACACGCCCGAGAGACGTTTGTGATGGGGCAGAGACAGGGAGGAAAACCAGACTCCAATGAGGCCTAAAGATCTAGAATTCATAAGATGTTACAAAGCAAAATAGATAGTGGAGAAAGCCCAAGGAGAGGGAAAGGAGGAGAGACTGAAATGTGAAAATAAGAAGCAGGCAAATCCTGAAAACTATTACAGACTCTTGGGAGCTCAATCACAGTAACAAGATGGCATCACCTTGTGCCTAAAACCACAGGTGGGTTTCCAGCGCTGGGTGGATGTGGGGCATCCAGCATGGCCCTAGACTTGTGACACGTGTTACCAGCGGGAATGGACTCTCTTCCTTGTCAGTCAGAAATACGCGGACACACATAAACCTGCCATAAGCCGTCGTATGAACAAAGCCAGTTTTTCTCCCCAGAGAGCTCACGTTTGCCCAACAGTCCCTTAAAATTTTCATGATTTGACTGGATACTATACTTTGCCCCATGCAGACGAGAAGTAGTGGATGCCAGCTCTGAACAAAGGTACAACCCAGCCGATCCCCATTTTCAGAAGAGGAGAGAGCTGGGCCGGTCCTTTCAGTCTGCCGGCATGACTACAGGAACCTCACTTTTACACAGTCACAAATAAAGATCGAGACAATCATATCCATTTTCTTCTCTCATTACAGCTAGTCTAACAGACAAGTAACAGGCTAGAAATAACTAGAATAAAATGTCTATCATGGACTTACTTTTCCGCTTAATCACTTTTTGTGCTCGAAATTTGATGAGCGTGTCCAGAAACCATATGCATCGGGCCTGGCGGTCTCGGCTCTCCTCATCTGATGGCAAAGACTTCAACGCTTCTATGACAAAGGAGCAGTGGCTAAAACGGGGGAGGAGACAATGGAGGGATGCATGAGACCGGCTCTGTCAGGAGCCATTCATGCTGTCAATGAAAACAGCAGGCATCCTTCACAGCTGATACACACTCAACAGTTGAGGAAGGGCCGTCCTATCAACGCTCCTTATAACACAGTGAGCATGGTTTAGTGCCAAGGCAGTAAAGGACTAGACAGTAAATATTTGTGGTTTGTGGGCCATATGGTCTCTGTTCCATCTACTCAAAGCTGCCACGGCAAAAGCAGGCATTAATAATACATAAATGAATGACCATGGCTGTGTTCCAATAAAACTTTATTCACAGACAGCAGGCCAGACTTGGCACACAGGCCGTGGTCTGCCCCATCCTGATGTAGTGGTCTGGAGCACAGGCTCTTGAGTTAAAATGCCTGGTTTTGAACCCCCTCTCTGCCATTCAGTGGCCTGGGCAAGTTTCTGTACATCTTCTATACATCTCTGTACATCATCTCCACCTAAAAATTTAAGGCAATGATAGTAGCCTCAGAGTAGGGGCTTTCTGTGCATTAAATGAGATAATGCAAGTAAAGTGTCTAGAACAGTACTTGGCACATGTAAGAGCTCCATCTATGTTAGCTATTATTTTTATGTACTATTCTACCACTATGAGGATCCTGGACTCAGAGACATAACGAAGCTCTTTAAGAAAGTGGCCTCGTTTTACAGATAGGAAAACTGAGGCTCAGCGGAGGGAAGATCACACAGATCACACCGTACCTTGGGCAGAGCTCAGGGACTTATTTCTTCAAACTCAGCCCAGAGCTCATTCCTGCACCTGCTGCTGAACCACAACTACATTAAGACAACCAAGAACCAGTAATAAACTTTTCTGGAAATGAATCTTTGGAGGGGAAAAAAAGAAAAAAAGCACTTTCAAAACTCAAGGAACTTGGGGCACTGGGTGGCTCAATCGTTTAAGCCTCTGACTCTTGATATCAGCGCAGGTCATATCTCATGGCTCATGAGTTCAAGCCCTGCATCAGGCTCTGCACTGAAAGTGTAGAGCCTGCTTGGGAGTCTCATTCTCTCTCTCTGCCCTTCCCTCCCCTTAAAAAAATCGGGGAACCAACCTAGGGTTTGTAATTTTTTATTTTCTCAAGATAAAATTATTAAAAGGAAAAACTCAAGAGCAAAAAAATTCCACTATCATCAAAAAAAAAAAAAAAAAAAGCTGCTTTTAAAGGCCCAAGGAGGGTGGAGAGATAATCTGAATTATTTAAAATATACAGTACTTATTTATTTTTTTTAAGTTTATTTATTTTGAGAGAGAGAGACAGAGAGAGAGAGAGAGAGAGCGGGCAAGCATATGTGGCATGAGTTGGGGAGGGGCAGAGAGAGAGAGAGCATCCCAAGCAGGCTCTGTACTCCTGATTTGGGGCTCGAACTCATGAACTGTGAGATCATGACTTGAGCCGAGATTAAGTGTTGGCCGCTTAACCGACTGAGCCATCCAGGCACCCTTTAAAATATATAGTATTTAAATACATAAATTTAACTTTAAGTTAAAATGCTCACTCAGCACACCATCACTTCCACTGGCACCTACTCACAGGCTCGCACGCGGGCCCCACCCCACTGGTGACAATCACTATCAGCATAACACTGGGGACATGGGCCAGCTCTAGTTCCAAGCCCCAGACCACAAGGCCCCACCACCCTCTGCCCAGCCACAGGCTCCAGGTACTCAGAGGCCACCTCTCTCTCCCTTGAATGCCACCCACAGCCTTGGGACAAGAAGCCTGAAGGCCCAAACATTTTCAAGAAAACACTGGCTCGTTCACGTTGAAATGCTGAAAAGACATACACCCTCACTGACTGACATCCCTAAAAGTCCACTTCACCTGACTACTGTCATGTTCTGACATCACTGCCCCAGACACTCCATCCACCCAGGGGGTTGAGGGGTACCTGTTCTCTTCGATCATCTTTAGGATTTCCTCTGATGAGACATTCCTGAAAGCTTCAGATGGGCTTTGAAGAGCTTCATACTCAGCAGGGGAGAGAACTAGTCACAGGTCAAGAACACAATCTGACCAAAATGGCAACATCCAACTGGCTAGCTCATCTCAGAGGGGCCTCGTTTTAGAGATGGGACAGCTGAGGCCCAGATGGGGGAAGATCACATAATACACTGGGGCTGAGCACAGGGTCTCGGTCCTTTAGACTCCCAGCCCAGAGCCCATTCCCTGCCTGGGCTTTTCTGCCTCCCCGGCTTATCACAAAGCTACCGCAGGCATTTTCCCTCTGACTAGATGCACGAGTAGGGAAATTCTATGCTCCAACCCTACCTTTTACAAATCAGTCTGTCTTAGACTTAAGGTACTAGTTGACTTAGAAGTCTTATCCTGACTACTGACAGAGAGTGACCTCAGCATTTTGCTGAGGAATGGGTTTGAATCTCAGGGGCGGAGGGCCAGTCCCAAAGCTAGTGAGGAAGCCTAGCTGACTACCCAGCAACAGCGCTGGAGCAAGCACAAAGGTCTGGATGTAGCTTCCGTGAGCATCACGGGACCACCAACACACCAGAGAGCCCGTCTGCCCACTCATGTATACACGTCCCAACCTGGGAAATAAAGCAGCGTTTCTACTGCAACAAGGATACGGTCTTCAAATTTATACACGTCTTCAGGCTTGGCTGCATCAGCGTGGCAGGGAGGAAGGTACAGGGAGTCATCTTGCAGTTCATCACGGATGGCATCACTGACCAGAGCTTTTTAATAAAGGAAGAGATGGTGTCGGTATCATCCATTTGGCTGCAGGTTCCCCAATACACTATAACTTATGTCCTCAAGATCGTAACTGGTCCGGAAAACTCCTCATTGGAATGCTTCTGCCAATGTGGCCTGACTTCCCCATCAGGCTGACAGCTCCAGCTATCATGACACAAACCTAACCAGGCACTGGAGAAGGTGCACACGGTGTGGTCCCCCTCAAGCGACTTGTAATATAGTTGGGAAAGGCAGGTGTACCAATAAATATTTACAATACAAGAGAAGCTAAAAGTGAGGGATATTCAAAAGAGTCTTTAATGGCTCTAGAAAACTTCCCCACATATTGTGAGTAAAAACAAAAAACCAGAATATAAAACTGAGAACTAGCCTACAAGGATAACCATTAAGAATTAAGTATGCATATAGACGTGGACAGATAGGAATACAGGAAAATTATAATAGTTGGTCTGGAAAAATGATGAGAAACGGGTGAATTATTTTTCTTTTTAGACATCCTTTGATAGCTGACAGTAAACTCAACAAAAACATTAAAAAATTTACTCATGTAAATGCAACAAAAACATTAAAAAATGTCCTCATGTGGGGCACCTGAGTGCTCAGTCGGTTAAGCGTCCGACTTCAGCTCAGCTCATGATGTCACGGTTCGTGAGTTCGAGCCCTGCGTCAGGCTCTGTGCTGACAGCTCAAAGCCTGGAGCGTGCTTCAGATTTTGTGTCTCTTTCTCTCTGCCTCTTTTTCTCTCTCTCAAAAATAAACATTAAAAAAATATTTTTTTAATTTACTAATCCTTTCAAATAAATGGAGAGACATATTTTTATGTTCCTGGATAAGAAAACATATTATAAAGATGATGATTCTCTCCATATTAATCTCAATTGCGTTTTGAGGGAATTTGACAAAATAATTAAGATCACCTGGGGAAAAAGCATGTTACTCTAATGTTTGCAAAAAATAAAAGGAAGGAGTAGGAGGAACTTGCCCTATCAGAAAATAAACCGGATGATGAGGCTACTGGAATCAAAACAGCCTCATGCTGCCACGGGAACAGAATGGACAATGGAACAGAACACAGACAGAATGTGCTAAAGTGAGAAGGAGGACTTTCTAAATCATCTTCTACAAGAAAAGGATGGAGTTGGGGACAGCTAGTTAATCATTTAGAAAATATAAAATTAGGTCTCTACCACATGCCAAAATAAGTCTTAAGCTTTAAATGTAAAAAGTAAAATTATGAAAGTACTGCAAGAAAACATAGGAGAATATTTATATGATCAGAGGGTTTGGAAAGATTTTCTCAAAATTACTAAAATCCCACTCTAATAGAAAAACCGCTCTTATGTAAACCTTCTCTTACGTTCTTATAATGCATTTGAGCAATAAATACATTTTTAAATAATACAATTAAATACTCAAGCTGCTGACGAATTTGGGAACAGAAAAAGGTCCACTGGCACCAAAGTGAAGCCCTGTCTCCAGAGGGTTAATCAGCACCAGCATCACCTTGGTCTTTTTCCCCAAAACCTCCCTGTGCCCAGAGCACCCTGCCAGCTGGAACCCTGGCACCAAGGACACGCAGACACACATCCATTCCCGTGCCTGTCTCCTCTACTTGGCTGGGAGCTCCCCAAGGGCAGATGTTTCTTACTACTTCCAGAGTCTGTTCCCAGGAAAGCACTCAGTGAGAGGAAGGAATCCAGCCCGAATGCCCATTATTTCCATCTGTGGGGCAGGTAAAAGATCTCAAGAGAAGAGAAAGTCATCTCTATGAGCAGACTCTTACCCGGGTCCCAGCTGCTTACCAGTCACACCCTTTGCATCAATAATATTCTCTGCGGCTTTAGCTACTGCACAATTCAGAGATTCATTGCCAACTCTGTTCATTCTTCTGGAATTCAAAGCCCGCTTCTGTTTGGTGGTTCCAAAGGCTTCAATGCAAGAATCCATCTGTGCAGGGACAAATGTGGTCTGTCTAGGGACAGGTTGGGCACTACTATTCCTGTGTGACTATGAGGAAACCCTCGGCCTTTCTGAGCCATGATTATTACCTCACTTGCAAATTGGGCTGAATCATATGTATCTATCTCCCAGGCTTCTTGTATTAACAGATCTGAAGTACTTGCTTCATAAACTGTCAGGGGGTATTTACAAATCAACAGTGTCTCCATTTGTAAAGTAAAAAGACCAGAATTAGGATTGGTAAATCTGTGGCATACAGCTTACTGTTTTCCAGCCCTGTACCCATAGCAGATGTTGCTAATCACTCATTCTTTCCCTCTGAGCCTGAAGACAGCCTCATACCCGCTCTCAACACTGCTCCAGGCAGTACTGAAGATTCAATCAATTGCCATCCTGGGGTGAGATGAGCTTTGCAGAAACCGCCTACCTTGAAAATCTTGAAGTTTACTTTTGTTTTAATGAGAAAGTTTCCAGGCTACAACCAGTATTTTCTGAAACTTGGATTAAATCCAAAACCAAGTATTATGCTACACCTATATCAGCCCAGAGAACCAGTTCCGCACACTGGCACAGAGCAGCGTATAGCTGTCCCACATGGAAGGATGGTTCTGTGAGGCCATGGAGGCCTCTGCAGGTGGCCTGGCCAGAGAACCACAGACTGAATGAGCTGGGAGCAGCCCTATGTTCGGCCAGCTCATTATACTGATGGGAAAACGCAAGGCCTAGAAGGAACGCATTTTGGGTCCCACAGCTCAGTTCTGTCACACTTACCTTTTCTCTAAAAGTTTTGGCCTCATTCTCTCGTGTCGAGTCACTCTCGACTGATTCATCTATCAAAACACAAAACAAACAAAAACAGAGAGGAAAAAAAAAGTGAGCTGTAAGGCCCACAGATTATAATAGTGTTTAATATTTATTTTAACAGCCAATCTCAGAAAAACAGATTTCTTTACTTCAGGATTTCTCAGAGTTTAATATAATGGATCCTGAAAACAATTAGTCTGTGGCTTTAGTACAGTCAGAGGATTTGGAGAATAAATTAAGAAGTCAAATGAGGGGGTCATCTGGTCCAACTGTTCATTTTACAAATAAGGAAAAATGAAGCCTCCAGATGAAATAATTTGCCCCAAGTCTGTTGACCAGGCAGTGGCCAAGATGGGATTAGAAACTAAGTCCTTGGTTCTTTCCAGTAAATAGTTTTGCCCTCCTTATAAAAGACCTAAAAGTAGGTAAGCATAAATGTGAGGTATGTGTTACTTACATAAAGCTCTCAAATCTCCCATAAAGTATTTATATATAAGGGGCAGTATGATCTAGTGGACACAGGAGCATAAGCTCTAGAGTGACCTTGCCCGAGTCTCAATCCCAGGTCATATATACATACACGACATGATATGGTACTTTATATAGACATAGATAGCAGCATTGTGTCCCTGCCAAGTTGGTTCACTTCTGTGCCAGTTTTGTCATTGATAAAACAACCAGAGGGTTATGTGAAGTAAATGATGTAGTGCACTGAAAGTGCTTAGAACAGTGCCTAGAACACAGGCACTTAATAAATGTTGCATGTGTGTGCATGTATGTGTATACACATACATACGTGTGTGTGTATGTGTATATATTTATATATACAATATATATTATGTGTGTGTGTGTATATATATATATATATATATATATACACACTGTCCCAAATAAGCCATTATTTACACACTTTTTTACATGTAAAAACAAAAATTTGTTTAATCAGCAAATTAATGAACAATTTCCTTTGCCTCTTGGGAAGTCGGTAGAGCATTTGGAGGATAATCTAAATGCAGTTACATATGTTTGCAAAGCAAGGAATTCTTTTTTTTTTTTTTTTTTTAAGTTTGTTTGTTAATTTTTGAGAGAGAGAAAGAGAGAATCTCAAGCAGGATCTGCACTGTCAGCACAGAGCCCGATACAGGGCTCAATCTCATGAACTGTGAGATCATGACCTGAGCCAAAGTTGGACACTTAACCTACTGAGCCACCTAAGTGCCCACAAAGCAAGGAATTCTTAACCTATAGACTATGGATCCCTGAAATTCACAGATGGGTTTCAGGACTCAAATGCCCTTTACAACTGTATGCAAAATCTCATACATATTCTTGTATATTGTCTATGTTTCCAGGAGGTAAGTCCAGGTCCCTCAGATTCTCGAAAGCACTGGCACTGCTGCTCTGCGGGAATGAAGTTGGAACCACTGTCTCTGAAGGTATCTGGCAGATCCACCAAGACCCTAGCAATCCTTCCTCATCTCTACCCTCCTCACCATGGTTCACAGTATTTAAGATTTAGAGAACAGGAACCCCTTGAGTCTGACCCTCCAACCTTCTGGAAGATCCCACTCCAGTCTGGAGCATTCTGAGATGCCAAAGCAGAGAAACAGTACAAGTTCTCCCTCTGGATTAGGGTAAAAATGGATCTCTGCCAAATTAGAAAGCATAGAGGGGCACCTGGGTGGCTCAGTCGGTTAAGCATCTGACTCCTGATTTCAGCTCAGGTCATGGTATCACAGTTTGTCACGGAGCCCACTTGGGATTCTGTCTCTACCTCTCCCTTGTTCTCTCTCTCAAAATAAAAAAAAATAAAAATGAAAAGTTACTGTCCAACCCATAAGTAACTCCCATCACTTGCTAGAGACCCTAAAACCTCTACTCCAACCAGAACAGTTAAGAGTTTTAAAAAAGGCCTTTGAATGAAAAAAAATATTGGACATGCCCTCCAATATTCTGCTCTGATCATTGCTCAACTGACTTTAACTAAAATTATTTTCTGATCTCAAATCTGTAAACACTGAAGGGACAGGATCTGTGTCTGTTTTGCTATATCCCCAGCCCCTAACTTGTGCCTGGAACATAGTAGGTCATCAATAAATATTTGCAGAAAGGCACCCTTTTAAAAATACAAAATATGTTTTACAAATCGACAACTAACTCGTCCAGCAAACCTAAAATATACAGTGTTTTTGTGAGCCTTCATGACTGGGACCTACCTGAAAACAGTGGCTGCATGTTGAACAATTCAGCATCATACACCTCCATCTGGCCGGAGGTCTTGTTCAGGACTCCCACAAAGTGCCTGAATAAAGAAGGAGTAATACCAATGGTAATGGATTATTCAAAAGGTATTGTTTATACAACTTCCTTTTTCCTGCTTAAAAGTACTCAAGGGTCTTTCTGCCCCAATGCACTTGAGGAACACATCACTTGTTGCTGAGTAACCATGATCCCCAAGAGCAGCAATTCTTAGCATGAGAGGGAAAGGAGCGAAGGAAGGAGGGAATTCAAGAGGTGGTTCTGGAAGAAAAAAAAAATGCTACCAGGTGATTCTGGTAGCCAATCACACTTGTGCTCATTGTTATAGTGGGAAACTATTTGGAGATATAAAAATCTAGAATTACACTAGAATTTACTGCACATGTAAATTTTATGGAGGCAAAGACAAGTAAAACCTTGGTAATTATGGGGAGAAGACCAATCTGAACTAGAGAATCTTTGTAAGGGCATGATGTGGTGTTAATGGTTTTAAGTACATACACATTAATCTGACCTCTAGCAGGGTGGTTTGATGGGGGCTTTGAAGAGGCCTTTTTTGTGCTTCACGGTTGGACACTATCAGAGGAACACTGCCTGTGTTATGCCAGCGCCTGATGGTTACAGTCTGTTCGGGTGAACAATCTTCATTGCACCCGGGGAGAGAGTGGGGGTCAGTGAAGGACAGAGCTGCCCAGTCAGTTGATCAGTAGTAGAGCTGGATAGAAACCCTGGAGTCTTTGACACTACCAAATGCTTTTCTTGGAGTTAGTTCCAGGAAAAATTTCTGGCAAGCTTTGGCCTATTGATCACATATTCCCAATAAGTGGAGACGGCTGCCTTTTGGAAACAAGACAATTATAAAGGATACTGCAAATTAATGAGGTGGTCAAAACGTACTTTCAGTTACAAAATAAATAAGCCCTGGGAATGTAATGTACAGCATGGTGACTGTAGCTAATAATACTATATTGTATATTTAAAAGTTGTTGAGAATAAATCTTAAAAGTTCCGATCATAAGAAAAAAATTCTAACTATGTGTGGTAATGGATGACTATACTTACTGTGGTGACCATTGTGCAATATATACAAATATCTAATCATTATGCTATATACCAAAACTAATATGTTGTATTATATCTCAATTTTTTTAATTATTATTTTTAAGATTTTATTTTATTTTTTAAAAATGTTTATTTATTTAGTCTGGCCAGGGTTGGGGGGGTGCGGTTAGGGAGGGGCAGAGAGAGGGAGAGAGAGAATCCCAGGCAGGCTCTGCACTGTCAGCCCAGAGCCCAATGTGAGGCTCAATCCCCCGAACCTCAAGATCATGACCTGAGCCAAAATTAAGAGTTGGACACTTAACCAACTGAGCCACCCAAGCACCCCTAAGATTTTATTTTAAAGTAATCTCTAAAAAAATAAAAATAAAAAAAAAATAAGAAAAGGGGCGCCTGGGTGGCTCAGTCGGTTAAGCGTCCGACTTCAGCTCAGGTCACGATCTCACGGTTCGTGAGTTCGAGCCCCGCGTCAGGCTCTGGGCTGATGGCTCAGAGCCTGGAGCCTGTTTCCAGTTCTGTGTCTCCCTCTCTCTCTGCCCCTCCCCCATTCATGCTCTGTCTCTCCCTGTCTCAAAAATAAATAAAACGTTAAAAAAAAAATTTTAAATAAAGTAATCTCTATATTCAATGTGGGGCTCAAAATCACAACCCCGAGATCAAGAGTCACACATTCCACTGACTGAGCCAGCCAGGCACCCCTAAAAAATTGTAAATGAATGAGATTTGTTAGGAAATCCAACAAATGTAACTCGTTTTCCCTTCTCAGGCATGTCCACATGCTGCTGTGAGGACCTCTGGATCTGGGAACAAGGGACATGGTAAACCTCTCCAGATTTCCCCCACTGTCCCTAAAATAAAGAGCAAACACAGTAGTGCCAGGCTCACCACCACTATCCTCCTCCTCCCACTGTCCCTTCCCCTATCCCTACCTGCACAGAGTGTTGCATTTGAGGGCTCCAGTCCCAAAATTGTTTCCCACATAGGAAAGTCTGTCTGTTTCAGCTGCCTAAAATGTAAAGGGAAAAAAACATCACTACAACCAATATTGAAAGATATTAAGCATCTTGTCTCCCTTTCCCACATTTGTAAAAGCTTTAGAATCCAGAACCAGTGGATTAGAAGCAGAGAGCCTCTGGGAGATGATCTAGTCCCACCGTCCAAGTGAATCTGGGTGTCCCTAGGAGAAAGGCAAGAGGACTTTTGAAAGGGAAGCCCCAGACAGTGCTGGCTTCTATGTGGTCTGAAAAGTTCTCAGGGGAATTGCACCACAGGACTCAGGAGAGAGGTCCTGGGGTCCCAGCGCTTAGAGACATGCTACAAAATGGTTCTGCCAGCAACCTCTGGGCCCAAAGTCCAAGCCCTTCCTGAGCTTCTTGGCCCATTTCTCCCAGGACTATTCCTTATATATTCACAGGACTATGGAAACAGCTGATTCATTCCTCAATCACAGTCAAGCTTTCCTGCTTCCCTGTTTGTCCTTGCCATCCTCTCCACTTGGAATACTAAACCTCAGCTGTCAAACCCTCCTCTACCCTTCAGAGCTCAGCTCCAATGCACTTTCTCCCGGGGAAGGCCTTCTGGCAAGCAGAGACTTCTCTGACTGAGCTCACTCTCCCTCCGCCAGGCTCTGAGCTTGTCTGCTTGTAGAAGTTACTGAACTCAAAACCAGTTCTCATCTCTCTACATCAGTGGTTCTCAACCGGGGGAAATCCTCTTCCGGGGATATCTGGGAATGTTTGATATTCTGACTGTCACAACTACAAGGTGCTACTGGTATCTAGTGGTTAGAGACCAGGGAAGCCGTTGAATGTCCTGCAATGCACAGGATGGGCCAACAACAAAGAATTATCTGGATCCAAATGTCAATGGTGCCAAGGTTGAAAAACCGTGCTCTAGAGTATGAGCTCCCTCAGAGTGGGGCCAGGTCCTACCTAGCTGTTTCCCTTGCAGCTTACAGCATAGGGCCATGTGGGTGTTCAACCAATGCTTGTCAAATGAATAAATCAATGAAAGGCCATCACTTCACCAAAAGTACATAACTGAATGGAGCCTGTCCCCACACCCCTGACCTGCTGGGACTCACAGGAGTTCTTCAAAGGCCCGTTTGCTATCCACCACCACCCCTTTCTCCTCCTGCTTTGTCCCACATCCACCCGCACTCAAGCGCCTCTAGGCCTCCAGAGGCCTGCAGAGTGGAGCCAATTGGCCACTGTAGCACTTACCAGGATTCGCTGACCTCTCTTCCTAGGGTTTGTGGAGTCATTGCTCTTGTACAAGGTAAAGCGCATGTTGCCTGGATTCTGCAGCTTCCCATTGGAGAACTGGACTGTAAGATTGCAGCCCGAGAATGAGATGGAAGTAGAGGGACCCACAGTGTATGCTGGGGAGGACCTGGACTGTCCTTGGGAGGGAGCGACTGAAGGAACGGGGATGGTAAGGAAGCCCAGGTCCTGACCTAAAGGGGGGCTGAAGGAGGTCCTGGTCCAGTTGGGAAGAGATGGAGAAGTGAGGGCAGTGCTGGGGAAGGGCTGTGGTAGAAGGGAACAACTAGGGGAACAGAGCTGAGGAGACCTGGGCCAGAGCTAGAGAGAAAGGGGAATTTCTGCCCAATAGAGAGGAGGAGATGGGGCAGGTGAGTGGGGAGGAGACGACAGGTACAGCTTTGGAGAAGAGGGTGGCTGGGATATCCTCATCTAGAGGAAGTGGTGACAGAAAGATGGTGGGATGGCAGAGGAGCCCAGGCCAAGTCCCAAGTAGTGGAGGAGACTAAAGGGGGTCTCGGTCCAGCGGGGAAAGGGGCCCGACAGGGGCGGGAGGACAGTAGAGGCACCCAGACGGAAGGGGAGAGAGCTATGAGGAACTCCGCTCCGGCGCCGCAGTCTTTACCCAGTACTGCTCTGTGGCTGTCGTCGGGCTCCCCACAGTACAGCCACCTCGCACTCGACAACACCTCCGCCGCCATCTCGCCAGTCCGGTCGCCAAGGTTAGGCGTTTACACGAACACCCCCGGGCCGTGTTTGCCACTCCACATGCGACAGCAGGGCAACAGGACGGAAGAGGCGCGGCCTCACCCGCTCCGCCCCGCGCGTGCGGAGCCGGCGTGGCTCCTCCCCCCCCGACACCGCCCCCTACTCGCTCTCCCCGGGAATGCGGAGGCGCCGTTCCCGCCCACTCTTCGCCCCGCCCCGGAGAGGCGGGACTTCTGCCCACTACAGGCACCAGTCCTCTTTGCTGAACTAGCGCTCTGCCTGCGCGTTGAGGCTTGTGTGGGACTAGGAATTACCAGAGCCGAAGGGCCAAAGAAGCTCCTGTAAGCGTGGACCCAAAGAAGGGCATTTTTGAAGGGCAAGAAGTCAGGTCGTCTCGTCTGTTATCCAAGTTGCTTTCTTTCAAGATTCCACAAACGAGGTCACTAATCGTCCCAATAGTTTTGGCAGCAGAAAGAACCTGTCGGAAAACACAGGTTGCATTTAGTTGCCATAGCCCTTTAGTCTCCTTCAACCCAGAACAGTCCCTCACTCTGACTATAAACTTTAAATTTTAAAGATTACAGACCAGTTATTTTGTAGAATGCCCCTCAATCTGGATTTTTCTAATGTTTCCAAGTGATTAGTTCCAGGTTATGCATCTTTGGCAGGATTATTACAGATACGATGCTGTTCTTCTCACTGTATTCTATTAAGTGGTACACAATTTCGATTTGTCTCATTACTGGTTATAGTAACTTTGACCACTTAAACCGCTTACAGGTTTCTCTGCTATAAAGGTATTCTTTTCCTTTTATAATTTCACTTTGTGCCTGCCCCTTATTTTGTGGGCAGGTATTTAGAAACTAAGTAAAAATCCTGTGCATCACACTACCAATTTATTCATTTATTTATTTGCATCAGTCTGGACGTGTAGATTCCTATCTTATTCATTAGATTAGAATCTGCTACTATCATTTATTTTCAGGTTCAAATTATATCAGATTGGGCCAATGGGAACCCCATTAGGCCAGTTTCTGTGTTCTAGTAACATGTCCACATCATTTTTTTTGAACATGTCCTTACTTTCTGGCACAAGATATTTCTGCTTATCTTGTAGTTTCCCTGCCCCAGCCCTGGAATCACTCATTTTTCCAAAGAGTTCTGGTTTCTTTTGGTAGGGAATGGTATTTAGAAACCAAGATCTATGTAGCAGGTATGGACTGCTTTGGGGATGTCACTGCTCCCAGGCCTCAATGAACTGAATTAGGGAATAGATGTAAGTAAACACACTTTTACAACTAAAAGTGATTTATTTCTAAAGTTTAGAGTTTCTAAATCCATATATATTGAAAGCCATCAGATCATACTGACCTCTAATTCCAATTCAGCACCTCAGGGTTTATTCTGATTTTCCTTCCTCCCATATTTGTAACTTCCTTCCCTGGCAGTGAGAAACCTGGTTCCCACTAGCCTTAATATATTAATTATTTGATCAGCACCTCCTGTAGTATATCTCCTATCACTACCACCACTACCATCACCTGACATGGAGGCCTATTACTCCATTCAGGCTTCAACACCTTAAACCAAGCCTTAGTGCCTATGTGGATGCTGTATTAGTTCAGGGTTCTCCAGAGAAACAGAATCAGTAGGAGATCTGTATCTATCTATATATTTAGAGAGAGAGAGAGAGAGAGGTTTATTATTATGAGTAATTGGCTTACACAATTATGAAAGCTGAGAAGTTCCACAATTTGCCATCTGTAAGCTGGCAGGAAAGCTGATGGTGTAAGTCTGAATGCCTGAGAACTAGGGAAGACAATGTTGTAACTCCAAGTCCAATGACCAAAGATGAGATGTCCCTGATTACAGAGGAGGCAAGAAAAAAAAAAATGGGCAAACTCCTTCCTCCACCTTTTGATCTATTCAGAACCTCAAGGAATTAGATGATGCTCATGCATATTGGGGAGTGCAAGCTACTTTACTGAATCCACTAATTAAATTAAAGTGTTAATCTCATCCAGAAATACCCTCATAAACACACACAGAAATAATGTTTAATCTGGGCACCTAGAAGCCAGTCAGGTTGACACATGAAATTAACCATTATAGGTGCCCTCCTTTCTCTGCTTAGGCTCTGACAACCCTCACCAGGTTGTTCCTCTGCCCAGATGCCCTTCTCGCCCTGCTTGGGCTCAGTTTGTACCAGGCCACACTTTCACATGGATAACCTTCTCACTGCAAGCTCCCCTTCCTTCTGGGTGGAAAGCTACCTTGCGTGACCCCACTGGCTTTTGGATTGAGTCATTTAGGAAAAGAAAAGGAAAAAGGGAGAGAAAGGAGCTTAAATGCCTAATTATTTGCCTCTCTCCCCTACTGGAGACAGACTTATTTGAGGCTAACAATAAACAAGTTGGGGGTTAAACAATAAACAGATTTATGTTTACCACTGTGTTTCCAGCTCCTGGAGCAGTGCCTGGCACAGTAGACCCTCAATAACTGTTGAATGAATGAGTGAGATAGCAAGGAATGAATCCAAACCATCACTAACCCTAGGGACCTTGGTACTGAAGCTCAACGATGATTGCTAATGTTGCTTAAAATTAACTGGTGATTTTTACAGATTCTCTGTAAATGTTGATCAGTTGAATGAAAATATGAACAGTTAAGTCAAAGTTAAGGGGTGACAAAGAAAACAGCATGGCTACAAAGAGTTAATTGTATTTTTTAAATGTTTGTTTATTTTTGAGAGAGAGAGAGAGACAAAAACAGAGCATGAGTCAGAGAGGGGGCAGAGAGAGAGGCAGACACAGAATCTGAAGCAGGCTCCAGGCTACAAGCTGTCAGCACAGAGCCCAATGTGGGGTTTGAACCCACGAACTGTGAGATCATGACCTGTGCCGAAGTCGGACTTAACCGATTGAGCCACCCAGGATCATCAATTGTATTTCTTGAGAGGTGTCCTGACCCCTCCTGATAAAAGGACCTATGTATAGCCTTGCTACTCCAAGTGTGGTCCTTGGGCCAGTAGCATCAATGTTATCTGGGATCTCATTAGCAGTGCAGAATCTCTAGCCCTACCAGATCTGAATCAGGGGCACCTGGGTGGCTCAGTTGGTTGAACGACTGACTTTGGCTCAGGTCATGATCTCACAGTTCGTGAGTTCAAGCCCTGCATTGGGCTCTGTGCTGACAGCTCAGAGCCTGGAGCCTGCTTCGGAGTCTGTGTCTCTCCCTCTCTCTGCCCCTCCCCTGCTCGCGCTCTGTGTCTCTCTGTCTCTCAATAATAAATAAACATTAAAAAAAATCTCTTTAAAAAAAATCTTCTGAATCAGAATCTGTACTTTAACAAGATCCCTGGGTAATTAGTGTGCACTTCAAAGTTGGGAAGCGCTGTTGAAAAACCTGTTTCCCTTTTAGGTACATCTTTACTAGTGAGACCAAGTCTGCGAAAGTCCTCTGAATTGACTGCTTTCTAGCTGGAAGAATGAAGAAAGCACACATGGATTGAGAGCAAAGACTCCCAGAATTACCACAGTTAAGAATTCAAAGCGACAGAGTTCTATTTTGGGACACAAAGTGCCAATGGAAGGGTGATTGGAAGGGGGCTGTAGTATACCCCTAAATTGTTTAATTATTTAACAATGATTCAAAACACGTGTGCACCATATATGTACAAATATATATGTACATAACTTGGATCAGGCAAGATGGAGGGAGCCCTACTCAGGCAGTGACCAAAATGCAAAAAGCTACAAAGACCTCTTCTAAATTAGAATCATAGGCTACATTTACCATAAAATGCTTGTCTACAAGCTTAGTTTGGAAACTAAGTTTGGAGACTTCTGGAATTCTCTCTTCACATCATTTTTCAGGAGAGGGAATGCACATTTAGAGAATAAGGAAAGGATAGTGTTAGGGGGTGGTGTTGGAGGGAGTTAGAGTCCTCTTTTCCTTGAGTAACGTCTCCATCTGCTGGCGGTCTGGGATATGGCTAATGAAGACCTGAAAGAATGCTTGCGGCAACTCACCACCTACTCCCCAAATGGTCTCTTCTGCCTCACCTTTTCTCTTCCTTTCTTCCACCTCTGCCTCTCTTTTTCCTTCCTTTCTCTCTTTTTCTGTAAGTCTCACTCTCCTGTTCACCATTCTGTACTTCCTTTCCCTTCCATTATATCCCTGATGCAGACTTTGTATTCTGTAGACGTGGATCACTCATTCCTTACGAGGCAGAATTCACCTAGGACAGGTTTTTCCTCACATGAAGCTGAATCTAACTTCTGTAGCTCCCCCCGTTATTCTATTTCTGCTCTCGGGCCACACAGAACACGACAAACTTCTCTGCCCTGAGCCCTTCAGACGCTTGAATACTCTGACCATGCTTTCCATTTATCTGCTTTTTTTCCTCAGCAATTCCCTCCAGCCCCTCAGCTATGTCACACACGAAAGCTTCTAGTAGCCACTGCTGGACACATGCCAATACATCCGGATCCCTCATACACTGTGGGACCCCACATGGATGAATAGTCCAGTTCTGGGCTGGATAGCACAGAAAGGATCCATCACTTCCCTTAGGATACATGCCATGCCTCTCCTGATGAAACCAATATGTGCATTTATTCTAAGCATCTTCGGGGAGCCCGGGTAGCTCAATCAGTTAGGCGTCCGACTGCAGCTGAGGTCGTGATCTCACACTCCATGAGTTCAAGCCCCACGTTGGGCTCTGTGCTGGCAGCTTAGAGCCTGGAGCCTGCTTCGGATTCTATGTCTCCCTCTCTCTCTGCCCTCCCCCACTCACACACTCTCTCTCACTCTCTTGAAAATAAATAAGCATTAAAAAAAAAAAAAGACTCTAAGCATCTTAAACTGTTCAGTAAACTTATTTGGAGTTAAAAATAAACCAAAAATTCTTGACTTTGCTTCTGCTAAGTCCCATCATACCTGCAATTTTTTAATATTTTATTTTATTTTAGAGAGAGAGAGAGCATGCATGAAAGTTGGTGAGACGGGTAGAGGAAGAAAGAGAGAGAATCTCAAGCAGACTCCATGCTCAGTGAAGAGCCCGACCCAGAGCTCGATCCCAGAATCCCGGGATCATGACCTAAGCCAAAATCAAGAGTTGGATGCTCAACCGACTGAACCACCCAGGCGCCCCCAAACCTGCAATTTTTAAAAAACAGCAATTCAGAGCTTTGTATGAAGGCTTGTTAAATTTAATCGTGTTAAAATCAGTCTGTTCAGTTATTTCAAATTTTCTCAACATATTATATATTTTTTAAATTATTAAACTAATACATATGTGATGTACAATATTGGGGGGAAATACAAAGAATGCAATTATAGTAACTCACGATCCCTTCCCCACATAAAGGCAAGCATTATTAACATTCTGATTTATTTCTTTCTAGATTTTTCTCTGTGTATATGTATACATATATGATTGGCATTGTATTCAATTCTGTATCCTCCTTTAAAAATTTTTATAACGTTATCTTGGATGTATTTTCTCAAAAACACATGATAATCCATTGAATGCTGTCACAGAGTTTACCTCTAGTTGAACATTTACACTATTCCCATTTCATTTCAGTGAACTTTTAATTTTTTTTTACTATGGTAAAGAAGCCTTATTATGGCTTTGCATGTAATGAACAAAGAATAAACATTATTTTCAATTCCCATGGGGTTTAACTTTTTATTTAAACATTTTTTTTAAATTTTTTTAACGTTTATTTATTTTTGAGACAGAGAGAGACAAAGCATGAACGGGGAGGGTCAGAGAGAGGGAGACACAGAATCCGAAACAGGCTCCAGGCTCTGAGCTGTCAGCACAGAGCCCGACGCGGGGCTCGAACTCACGGACCGCGAGATCATGACCTGAGCTGAAGTCGGCCGCTCAACCGACTGAGCCACCCAGGCGCCCCAACATTTTTTTCTTTTTAAATTTTCTTAATTGAAGTATAGTTGACATAAAATGTTATGTTAATTTCAGGTGTTGAACTTTTAAAGCATAAAATTATCTGCTTTTTGGATGACTTCCTTTGGATGGAGTCATAGGATTTGAATTAATTGATCCAAAAGCATGAGCATTGGAAAAAGCTTAAAAAAATTTTTTTTAATGTTTATTTATTTTTGAGAGAGAGGCAGAGCATGAGTAGGGGAGGGGAAGAGAGCTAGGGAGGCACAGAATCCGAAGCAGGCTCCAGGCTCTGAGCTGTCAGCACAGGCCTCAACGCGGGGCTCTACTTCATAAACCATGAGATCATGACCTGAGCCGAAGTTGGAAACTCAACTGACTGAGCCACTCAGACTCCCCCCTAAAAGATTCTTAATACACATGGTCAAATTTTGCTCCAAACATTTTTCAGATCTTTTAAAATCTTCATTCTGTCTTCTAATACTATCCAAGGCACTTTGGGAGAGAACAATGAAAATATATGATCCTTGCCCTTAGGACTTAACTTCCTAGGAGGAACACAAAAATGGAAAGAAAAGCAACTCAAGGGTGGATACTGTTAAAAGTCTTTGGAACTTCTCTTTTTAGTTCTGTCATATTGCCTTTGTTATGAAGCTTTGTTACTAGGATCATATTCATTCAGTCCTGTTACTTCTCAATGTGTTAACCCTTTTACCATTCAAATTGTCCTTCTTTATTTGATATCTTGTCCCGAAGTCCACTTCAGCTGACATTAATATAGTCACTCCACCTTTCTTTTTTTTTAATTTTATTTTTAAAATTTACATCCAAATTAGTTAGCATATAGTGCAACGATTTCAGGAGTAGATTCCTTAGTGCCCCTTACCCATTTAGCCCATCCCCCCTCCCACAACCCCTCCTGTAACCCTCAGTTTGTTCTCCATATTTATGAGTCTCTTCTGTTTTGTCCCCCTCACTGTTTTTATATTATTTTTGCTTCCCTTCCCTTATGTTCATCTGTTTTGTCTCTTAAAGTCTTCATATGAGTGAAGTCATATGATTTTTGTCTTTCTCTGACTGACTAATTTCACTTAGCATAATAGCCTCCAGTTCTATCCATGTAGTTGCAAATGGCAAGATTTCATTGTTTTTGATTGCCGAGTAACACTCCATTGTGTGTGTGTGTGTATATATATATATATATATACCACATCTTCTTTATCCATTCATCCATCGATGGACATTTGGGCTCTTTCCATACTTTGGCTATTGTCGATAGTGCTGCTATAAACATGGGGGTGCATGTGTCCCTTCAAAACAGCACACCTGTATCCCGTGGGTAAACGCCTAGTAGTGCAATTGCTGGGTCGTAGGGTAGTTCTATTTTTAGTTTTTTGAGGAACCTCCATACTGTTTTCCAGAGTGGCTGCACCAGCTTGCATTCCCATAGTCACTCCAGCTTTCTTATGAGAGGTGTTTGCAGGATTTAGTTTTTTCTATCCTTTTTATTCTTAACCTATTTGTGTCTTTATAACAGGTTTTTTTTTTTTTTTTTTTTTTTTAAATTTTTTTTCAACGCTTTTTATTTATTTTTGGGACAGAGAGAGACAGAGCATGAACGGGGGAGGGGCAGAGAGAGAGGGAGACACAGAATCGGAAACAGGCTCCAGGCTCTGAGCCATCAGCCCAGAGCCTGACGCGGGGCTCGAACTCCCGGACCGCGAGATCGTGACCTGGCTGAAGTCGGACGCTTAACCGACTGCGCCACCCAGGCGCCCCTAACAGGTTTTTTTTTTATAGACACGTTCCATGTTTTCTTCTTTTATAGATTATTTTTTAAAAAAAATTTTACCGTTTATTTATTTTTGAGAGAGAGAGAGAGAGCATGAACTGGGGGAGGCAGAGAGAGAGGGAGACACAGAATCTGAAGCAGGCTCCAGGCTCTGAGCTGTCAGCACAGAGCCAGACGTGGGTCTTGAACACATGAACTGTGAGATCATTACCTGAGCTGAAGTTGGATGCTTAACCAACTGAACCACCCAGGCACCCTGGTTGTTTTTAGTTCTTTATATTCTGGATATTAGTCCTTTATCAGATATCTGATTTGCAAATATTTTCTCCTATTCTGTGGGCTGCCTGTTTATTCTGTTGATATTGTGTCTGATGAACATTTCTTAATTTTCTCCAAGTCCAGTTTGTCTATTTTTCCTTTTATTGTTGCCAAATCCAATGTCATGAAGATTTTGTCCTATTCCTATGTTTTCTATTAATAGTTTTGTAGTTTTAGGTGTTACATTTAGGTCTTTGATCAATTTTGAGTTAATTTTTGTATATGGTGCTAAGTAAGGGCCCAAATCATTATTTGGCATATGGATATTCAGTTTTCCAAGCACCATTTATTGAAAAGACTGTCCTTTCCCCATTGAATGCTCTTGAGATTCTTGTTAGAAATCATTTGACCATATATGTATGGGGTTTTTCTGGGCTTTCTATTCCATTCCGTTGGTCTACACATTTGTCTTTATGCTAGTACCACACTGTTTTGATTACTGTGGCTTTATGGTAAGTTTTAAAATCAGGAAACGTGAGTTCTCCAACTTTTTCTTCTTTTACAAGATAGTTTGGCTGTGTGGGGTCCCTTGAGATTCCATATTATTTTTGGGATGGGTTTTTCTATTTCTGCAAAACAATATCATTAGGAATTCTGATAGTGATTTCATCGAATCTGTGCATTGCTGTGGGTGGTGTTGACATCTTATCAATATTGTCTTCCAATCCATGAACATGGAATGGGTTTCTATTTATGTCTTCTTTAATTTCTTTTAGTAATGTTTTGTCATTTTCATTGTACAAGTCATTCCATTCCTTGGTTAATTTGAAAGTATTTAATCTTTAGATGTTATTGTAAATGGAATTGTTTTCATAATTTCCTTTGGAGATTGTTCATTGTTAATGTACAAAAATGCAACTGATTTTTGCACGCTGACTTTGTACCCTGGTACTTTGCTGAATTCATTTATTGGCTCTAACAGGTTTTTTTTGTTTGTGTGGAATACTTAGGATTTTTTGCATAAAAGATCCTATCATGTGGGAATGGAGAGATAATACCTCTTCCTTTCCAATTTGGATGTCTTTTCTTTCTTTCTTTCTTTCCTAATTGCTCTAGCTGGAAATTCTACTATTATGTTGGAAAGAAGTTGTGAGGGGCGCCTGGGTGGCTCAGTTGATTGAGCAGCCAGTTTTGGCTCAGGTCATGATCCTGCAGTTTGTGGGTTTGAGCCCCACATCCAGCTCTATGCTTGCAGCTCAGAGCCTGGAGCCCGCTTCAGATTCTGTGTCTCCCTTCTCTCTGCCCTTCCCCCCCCCCTCCTGCTCTGTCTCCCTCTCAAAAATTAAACTTTTAAAAATTAAACAAAAATAAGAAGTTGTGAAAGTGTGTATCCTTATCTTATTCCTGATCTTAAGAGGAAAGAGTAAATCTTTCACTATTGAGTGTGTTTGCTGTGGGTTTTCATTATGTTGAGGTAGTTTCCTTCTATTCCTAGTTTTTTTGGTGTTTTTGAAAGGGTGTTGAATTTTGTCAAATATTTTGTCTGCATCAGTTGAAATGACCAGGTGGGTTTTTTCCCTTCCTTTCAAAGTGGTGTATTATATAGATTAATTTTTGTATATTGAACTATACTTGCTTCCAGGAATAAATCCTACTTGTCATGGTATATAATCCTTTTGATATGCTGCTGAATGCAGTTTGCTAGTATTTTAAGTTTTTTTTCTTATTAAATGTTTATTTATTTTTGAGGGAGGGAGAGAGAGAGAGAGAGAGAGAGGGAGAGAGACAAGGATCCAAAGCAGGCTCTACACTGTCAGCCCAGAGCCCAGCTTGAAGTCATGAACCGTGAGATCATGACCTGAACCAAAGTCGAACGCTTAACCGACTAAGCCACTCAGGTGCCCCTTGCTAGTATTTTGTTAAGAATATTTTCATCAATCTTCATAAGGGATATGGATCTGTAGTTTTCTTTTCCTATAGTTCCTTTGTCTATCTTTGGTATCAGCAAAATGATACAGAAAGAAAAGAATGAAGAATGAAGTGTAGGAACTGTTAGGAAGTTAGGAAGTATTTCCTCTTCTCCAATTTTTTGGGCAAGATTGAGAAAGATTTAAATCTTTAAATGTTTGGTAGAATTCACCAGTGAAGTCATCAGGTCCGGGATTTTATTTGGCAGGAGATTTCTGATTACTGATTTAATCTTCTTGCTAAAGGTCTCTTCAGATTTTTCTATTTCTTTGTGATTTAGTGTTTCTTTGTGATTTAGTGTAGGTTTTGTATCTCCAGGAATTTGTCCATTTCATCTAGGTTACCTAATTTGTTGGCATAGAATTGTTCACAGTAGTCTCTTATAATCCTTATTATTTCTGCAGAATTAGTAATGTGATGTCATTTTCATTTCTGATTTCAGCAATTTTAGTCTTAACTTTTTTGTTAATTCACGTAACTGAAAGTTTGTCAATTTTGTTGATCTTTTCAAAGAACCAATTTTTGGTTTTGTTAATTTCCCTATTGTTTTCTATTCTCTGTTTCATTTATCTCTGCTCTACCCTTTTATTAGTTTTTTCCTTCAGCAGTTTTGAATTTATTCTTTCTAGTTATTAAGTTCTAAAGTTAGTTTGTTAATTTGAAATCTTTGGTTTTTTTAACGTTTATTTTTTGAGAGACAGAGAGACAGAGCATGAGCAGGGGAGGAGCAGAGAGAGGGGGAGACACAGAATCTGAAGCAGGCTACAGGCTCTGAGCTGTCAGCACAGAGCCTGACATGGGGCTCGAACCCACAAACTGTGAGATCATGACCTGAGCCGAAGTCGGATGCTTAACCGACTGAGCCACCCAGGTGCCCCTTGTTTTTTAATGTAAGCATTTTTAGCTATAAATTTTCCTCTTAGCACTGTTTTTGCTGTGTCCCAAAGGTTTTGATCTGTTTTCATTTTCATTCACGTTTAAGTATTTTCTAATTTCCTTTGCAATTTCTAATTTGATCCATTGATTACTTAAGTGTACACTGTTTAATTTCCACAAAATTTAAAATTTTCCAGTTTTACTTGTTATTGATTTCTAACATCATCTCATTGTGGTCAGAGAAGATACTTTGTATAATATATATCTTTTAAAATTTACTGAGACTTATCTGGTCTAACATACAGTCTACGCTGGAAAATGTCCCAAGTGCACTTGAGAAGAATGTGTGCTGTTTTTGTTAAGTACAGTGTTCTGGACATGTCTATTAGATCTGGTGGGTTCATTGTGTTAATTCCTCTATTTCTTGACTTCTGTCTGGTTGTTCTCTCCATTATTGAGAATGGGGTATTGTAGTCTCCAACTACTATGGTAAAACTGTTTCTCCCTCCAATTCTGTCAGTTTTTGCTTCAAATCCTCAGTAAGTTGCTTCTGCTGGAGGAGAAAAGGCTTGCAACAATGGGGGAAGAGGGGGGGTTATGGGGCAACAACAGGTGCCTGTCTCTTCATCTGCACCTATGTAATCAAAAGCAGCAGTCAGCAATCCCAAATATATTTGGAGGACAGAGTCCATTTTTGCCCATCCTGGCCCCCATAAGCTGGTAGAAGGGGCTCCAGGAACCAGTGCACAGCTGCCTGCCATGTGGCTGAGGAGTGAGGGATGGGTAGCTTCTACTGTGCTAAGAGCTAAAACTGACCAAAATTTACTGCAATTTACGATCCAAGCCTTCCTCTAGAGGTTGCAAGCCTTCAATAGACTTTAGTTCCAAAACAGTTGCACCAGTCAGATTCTGCCAGTGCAATTATTGTCTGGGTGAGAAGACAGATTCTTGGTGCTCCCTTCTCTGCCATCTTCCCCAAATCCTCTCTCCAAATTTTTTTCTTACACAATAAAGCATTATGAAATACATTAGTAATTGTTAGGGCTATGGCTGCCTTGTAATGGTTTTCCAGAATTTTCCTGGCTAATCTTGCAATATTACCTTCCCTTGCGAGTCTTAGAACCAAATGTCTAGTTTCAAAAGGAATCTTATTGATACTTTTATTGGGAAATTTACATCTTAATTTAGGAAGAATGTTGTCAATGATTTAAAAACCATAACTAAAACTCCTGGTTTTCACAAGTGCTATTAAAATAATAAAACTTATCATAAAAGTTAAATTAACACATAAGTATATACAGACTAAAAATCAAGAAGGCCCTCTTAAAACATTTCCTTATCACCTACTCCATTTACTTAAGTAACTACTGTGAACAGTTTGATAGTATCCTTTGATACTTAGCCATACATTTATTAGCTTTCCTGTACCTCCACATGCAGGTTTTTATTAATTTTGTTTTATATGTATTGGGATCAGAGATAAAGGAACAGTAATATATACACATCAATTTTTTGTAATCCTCTGTAGATGCATTCAGATTGTTTCCTTTTTTTCTTCTACTAACAAATTTGTAATCAAAAACCTCATATATATTTCCAACTTTGTGTATTTCAGAATCATTTCTAGAAAGAAGTGCCAGCTAAAAGGAAATGAATGCATATTTAAAATTTTGAGAGATACTACTGAGTTATCTTCAAAGAGAGCATCAATGATATTCCCACCAACAATATAGGAAGGGACCTTTTCACACTTTCGTAAGTAATGAATATATAAATCTTTTAAACTTTTCCCCAGTTTGTAAATCTGAGATACCTAGCTCACAACATTTTTGTAAGGATCATGTATATGAAAGGAACTCTCACATTGCCTAGATTATCGTCAGAATTCCATATATACAGTTTTACCGCCGAATCTGCAGTTAATATGTATAAGGGCTATAAAATGTCAGGTAATCTGAACAGAATTTACCATCAGATTTCATTGAGGCCTTAAAGAAATAAATCCAAAGGGCAACTTTTCCAACCTGTAACGTCGGAATGGATGGATCGGCTGTAATGATATTTGGGTATTAAGTTCTGAAGAAGTGGGGTGTTCCATTTTAGATCTCTCCCGACCCCACCCCAAAAAACCCAGCGGCGATCCCCTGCCTGCCTTGGTCTCCGGAGCCACGCAGAGCTCCTGGACAGCTCCCGCCGGAAGGCCCCTCACGGGCTCGCTGGTCTCCTCTTCACCCGAGAAGGAAGGCTTCCTTCCAGCCCAGGGCCCGGTGCCTCCGGGAGGCTGCTCGGTTCTCCATCCGAGCGTGCACCTGGGAGCTCGGGATCCGCCCCGGAGCCTGCTCTTTTCTGACAGCGTCTCACGTACACCCGCGAGCCTTCCACGTGGGTTCTGGCGGCGGCAGGCTAATGCGACCTAGAGCACTGAGTACGGCAGCGCGAAGGGCGAGTCGGGCCCGGGACCCCTGCCGGACTCCTCGGGCGCCCGCACTAGGAGACGCCGCCGCCGGGACTGGACGTGGGGCCGCACCGCACCCAACTGCTGTCGGACAGACAGTATTTTTGGTATGCAGCGTTTTTAGCCTGGATTTGGCTTCATTCAACCCACACAGACTCTTGGAATGTTATTTTATTTTTCCCCAAGTCTACAAGATGGGAAGTCAACCTCCGGACCGCTGCGTGTGTGTGTGAGCTCCGGGAAGAGCACTCACTGCGGAGAGAGAGCCGGGGGTCACGGAAGGGCGCGCCACCGCCAGAGCGGAGAAATTCTTCGGGTCCAGCCAATGGTGAGACACCGTCCCGGCGGGCTCGCCCCGTAGCTCGCGCAGACCTCAGAGAGCCGCGACTGTGATTGGCACAATTAGGCGGAAAACCCGCTCACCTCCACCACAGCGGCTCTCGATTGGCTGCAGCACAAAGTCTCTTTTCTACAGTCCAAACCTAGAGCCGCTTAGTGCTAAATCCCGCCTTAAAAGGCGTTTGATAACAGTTTTACGTGTTGTAAGGAAAATGGTGATTGGTCACCAGCGCTCACGGATTCAGTCGGTAGTAAACACAGCGAGCTCCTGGGGCCGTCGATTGGTCGGTGTTCCGGGGGGGCCGAGTAAATTCCTTCGGATTCCGCGCGCCGGCTGGCTGCACTTCTGCTCCGGCCCCTCCCCCTCCCATTCTGATTGGCTGCAGCTCGGTCGGAGGGAGGAGGAATGGAGCGGAGTAGGCTCCCTCGCGGGCGTCACTTCCGTTTACTGTCCACCGCTGCCGTGGTGTTCTCAGAGTGCGGCGGCGAAAGGACTGAAGGAGCTGGGGGACGAGAGGCGGGGTGGGCGGAAGGGGGAGGAAATCCCACCGCGGAGACGCCGGGCTGGACGTTCCCGCCTCCTCCGACAGTGTCAGGTCGGATCGGAGAAGGGTCACCGCCTCCTCCAGCGAGCAGGGGGGCGGAGCCCGGCTCAGGTGAGGCGACCCTGTCAGCACCAGCGGTGGTGGGGCTCGCGGGCGCGCTCACGTGGAGACCGTTGAGCTCCTGGAGGGCTAGGCTGTCGGCGCGAGTCCGCTCGAGCCTAGGCGTCGGGGCGCGCGCAGACGCGTACCGGTGACCCCCGCCTACCCTGCCCGTCTTTCTGAAGGGGTATTGTTACCCTCCGGAGCGGAGGGGCCAGGCGGGTGGGAGGCGGGTCCTTCTGCGCAGGCGTCCCCCAGGTCCCGACGCCAGGCTGTCTGTCTGCCGGGTGGGGCGGGGGCTCTTGCCCCCACGACTCTGCGGGCAGGCGACGTTGGTTACTGGGATGGGGTGGGAATGGCCTAGGACCTATAGCCTGGCGGGTTAGCAGAGGATCTGCCGCCCTACGGGTTGGGGTCGGGTGGCTTCGATGCCCCCTTCCTGGGTCTGTGAGCGTCGAGGTTTCCTTTCACCAGAGCAAGGCCAAGGCGTTCTGGAATCGGGGACCGGCGGTTGACCCTGGAGGGGTGGAGCTAGTCTTTTGGAATGTCCCCGCTGGTTATCGAAGGACTAAACTGATTATGGGCATTTACTGAATACCCATTACTTCCAGGCTTCATGTTGGGAGCTGTGGGGGTGGGGGTGGGGGGGGGCGGTGCAGTGGTAAGAACTGCTGTTGCCCCTCTTCCCCTTGTTTGGAGGACAGCTTCGTACCTAAATGCTAACATCAGGCAGTGAATTAAGGAGGGGTGGAGAGTTAGGTTTTTACCTTACAAAAAAAAAAAAGAAAAAAAAAAAGTCAGCCCGCATTCTGGCCTGGTGGAGGGTACTGTAAGAAGCTAAGTCCTTTACAGGAGACAAATCCTAAATATTTATTCGGAGGAAATTTTTTAGGGAAAAAAACAGTAAAGCCTTGATTACTAAGTAAAAGGCTCGGGTTCTGGGTAATTTGAATGAATAGAAGAAACCCCTCACCTTCGAGAATTGAAACAAAACTTCTTGCAAAATATGTTAATATACTTTTCAGTTATAGTAAGTAGAAGATGTTACTTACATTGGGATCTTTAGAGGATGCTGTGCCTTAATCATTGATGATTTGTTATCCTTGTATGGGCTGTTGTACCTTAGATAATTAAAAAAGTGTGCTGGACGCCTAGTAGTCTTCTGGAGAATTTGCTCGTCATTTGCCAAAGTCTTAATGCCTGGTCATTTTGCCAAAGAGAGGGTGGTTGGCCTCAAGCCAAAAGAGCAGAGGTGGAGGGAAGAGACCAGGTGGAGAAAGAGGAAAGAATGTTAAGAACAGCCACTAAACCAAAGGAAGGCTTCCCACTGTTGCTCTAACCCTCACTGGAAATCTTAGCAAACTTGGGAAGACTGGCCTGGCCACCACTGACAGCTTGGTGACCTGCCAGGTAAGACTAACTGGTTGGGGACCTATTCTGGGCCCGTGCGTTTTACTGAATAAATGAACCAGGACTTTTTAAGAGTTCTGAAATCAACTTGTTTTTTTTTGATTTGCCTTTTTTCTCCTAAAAATTGTGTTAAGACATAGTTAGCTGGGGATGCTGGCAAGCTCTATTCTGGTTAATTGAGGTATTTCTAGCAAAATTCTGAACGTGATAAGATTTGGAAGAAAAACATCTTAGAGTAGGGTGTTTCCTAAATTTAGAGGTCAGTGCTCTCGAAAGAGACTTTGTTGTAAGACTGTCACGAGAAGTTGAAGTCATTTTTAAAAACCACTTTGATACAAAATGCATGCAAATGTTTTAATATTAAAAGTACTGAGTATGAATTATACTGGAGTTCTTCAGTGTGGGTAAGACTTAAAAATATCTTCTGTACAGTGAGATATGACAAAGTTTGCTATAGGGCTGACACAGAATCTTGAATCTGCCTCATCTTTTCCTTAGAAAGGGAAAAGATAAATTTAAGATATTTGAGTCAATACTGTTCTCCTCTGTCAGTTTGAAGCGTAGGTTTTTCTTTTGCTGTACTTACCATTTCTCAAATATGGACACTGTCTACCAGAGCCAGATTTTGCTAGTGTAGCAGGTGGGACGGAATGGGACATGACACTGCACCTTTTGTCTAAGTATGAAGCGAACTTCTCATATGCTAGAAGACCAGCTGTTTGAGCAAACTGCTGCCCTTAGAGTTGTTTACAGCATTTTCATCACTGAGCAGTGACGTTTGATCTCAGGGTCCAGTTGTGGGGGGTGCCTTTCATTTGATTAGTTATACAGATATTTGCTAAAGGCTTTGATTTATCTTTCGGGAAGCTCAAACATATTAGGAATTGTGTAGGAGTACTGACTTCATTGTAATAAAATAGGCATGCTGTCCTGTGCCCTGGAAGGAAGTCACCGTGCACAGCTCACATCAAGGGGCTCCACCCCTCCATCTCTTTGAGGGTCGAGAATTTACATAAACTACTTGGAATTCTTCTGCACAGGAGATTTGACTCTTCTCTCCCCAGTATTTATGTGTTTGTGTATATCAGTATGGACCTATGGATATTTATTGTATACATTTGGGGTATAGTCCAGTACTGTTTTATCTTTTTGCTAAATTGTTCCACCTTTGGCCTTTGGGAGTTCTTTCTCCTGTTGGTCCTGCGTCCCATTCACATACATTATCGTGTTTGTTTGTTTGAAGCATTTCCTTACTTTCTGACACTGTAAGATACTGCAGGCTTGTGTATTTTCTGCCTCAGTCCTAGAATCAGCCATTTCTCCAAAGAGCACTAGTTCCTTTTGTTAGAAAATGGTATTTGAATTTTTTAAAAATGTTTATTTGTGTGTGTGTGTGTGTGTGTGTGTGAGAGAGAGAGAGAGAGAGAGAGAGAGAGAGAGAGAGAGAGAGAGACCATGAGCAGGGGAAGGGCAGAGAGAGAGGGAGACACAGAATCTGAAGCAGGCTCCAGGCTCCGAGCTCTCAGCACAGAGCCTGACGTGGGGCTCGAACTCACAAGCTGCGAGATCATGACCTGGGCCAAAGCTGGACATTCAACTGACTGAGCTACCCAGGTGCCCCTAGAAAATGGTATTTGAAACCAAGTTGTGGGCACCAGGGTGGTATTGATATACATTTTTTTGTAGTCCTTTTAATGTCTACTTTAACACAGGTGTATTCTCATTCCTGCTTTTGTATTCAATTTGTTATGATACAATCTTTTTTAAAAAAAATTTTGGGGCGCCTGGGTGGCTCAGTCAGTTGAGCGTCCAACTTCAGCTCAGGTCATGATCTCACACTCCATGAGTTCGAGCCCCGCATCGGGTTCTGTGCTGACAGCTCAGAGCCTGGAGCCTGCCTCAGATTGTGTGTCTCCCTCTCTCTCTCCTCCTCCCCTGCTCATGCTCTGTCTCTCCCTGTCTCAAGAATAAATGAAAACATTAAAAAATTTTTTTTAATGTTTTAATGTTTATTTATTTTTGAGAGAGAGAGACAGACAGAACATGAGTGGGGGAGGGGCAGAAAGAGAGGGAGACACAGAATCCGAAACAGGCTCCAGGCTCTGAGTTGTCAGCACAGAGCCCGACGTGGTGCTCGAACTCACGCACCATGCAATCATGACCTGAGCCAAAGTCAGATGTTTAACTGACTGAGCCACCCAGGCACCCCTGTTGTGATATCATCTTGATTAAAGTATACCAAGAAAAATCCAGCGTCACAGATATGTATTTGGAAAAGGGAGGAGTATTTTAGTAGCTTTTTCAGATAACTTTGGATAGTCTTTTCTGATACTATAACAAAACTGAGCAAATGGTATTTTCTTAAGTGGTTGGTTAGTTGCAATGTGTCATCTGAAACTGTATCAACAAACTTCATATTCTGTTACACTGAAATACATTAGTTTGTGTCTTGCACTGTGAACCATTTCTTTATCCATACCTTATTTTTTAACATCACAGTTTATAACATTGGTCATTTGGGAAACACTGATTCACTGAGTTATGCAGATCTTCCAAATATTGTTACATTTAGTATACAATATTAAAAAAATCATATTCCATTAGTATCACCAATGATCTCATTGGGTTTGAGCACTGAGAAGCTGTCAAACTCATGGTGACCAATACAAATTTTCCAAAATTCTAATTTTTACCTGAAAGCTCAAATTTTATCATAGGCAATAAATACTGTTTTCCTTGAAATGACAGGCTCATTTCATTCATTTTCAAGAGAATGAGTGGCAAATACTCAAGTCTGAGAACCATAGTTTGTCAGTCATTGTTCTCCCAAGTTATAATGGTGTTCCATGAAAAAAGCAATTAGTTCAGCTTACAATTCGAAAGTTGCACGAGTATTTTTCCTTGAGACAACATTGCGTGGCAGTACGCAGCACAATGACTTCAAGTGTACTTTTCATTTCATCTCACATAATATTTAAAAAGACGTGTGTTCAAGAATTGAAACTAACAATAATGAAGGCAAGGGGAGATCCAGTCCCCTGTAGAGCCTGCATTTTGTAGTAGTGGCTGCGTTCAGCGCACACACAGCATTCTGGCCAGATTGTTTCTGCTGCCCAGTTCCAGCTCAGGTGTCCAGCCTTCCCATCAACTCTTTCAGCAGCTTATTTTTATGCTTAGGTTAGCTAGAAACAGTTTCTGTTGCTACAACCAAGAACCCTGACTGGTACTGTGCTCAAGCTTTAAAAAACAAAATATTTTTGGGTGCCTGGCTGGCTCAGTTGAGCATCTGACTCTTGATTTCACCTCAGGTCATGATCTCAGGGTCATGAGATGGAGCCCGTCCATGTCTGGGCTCCTCTCTGGGCATGGAGCCTGCTTAAGATTCTCTATCTCAAAAAAAAAAAAAAAAAAGAAGAAGAAAGAAAAGAAAAAAACTTCTCTCCCTCTGCCCCTCCCTGCACTCTTGCACGCCAGCATGCTCTTTCGCTCTTTCTCAAAACAAACAAACGAACAAAATATTTTTTACAGAAGTCACCTGAAAAGTGATGATAGTCTTTGGTTCAAAATTGTATGCCTCTTTTTTAACTTTTCGGACCATGTGTGGTGGTCATTAACATCAGTTTTGAGCATTCACGATCTAATACCTGCCATACTAGCCTTACCTACTTACTCTCCAGCCAGAATAGATACCCTGCTTCCCCCCACCTCAAACCTCTCCCACTTTTACCTCCATCTGGAATGCATTTTACATCTCATTTTATCCAAATGCAGACCTGTGCCTAGCTCTGTTGTCAGGGCCACCAAGAAGCTGGAAATAACCTTTGCCTTCTCTGAATTACCAAGCACAGTTATCTCTCTGGTGGCACTTAATGCTTTCCACTTTGTTATATGGTTATTTGTATATGTCTTGTTTCCACCAAGCACCTTTGACAGTTAGGACTGTGCCATACAGATCTCCACAGCACTTAACCTTGAATGAAGCAAGCACTTCAAAACACTGGATGAATGAATCTGTACACCAAATACACAAGTGCCTTCATGGGCTATTGTGATCTCAGGTTGTATAGCCCCTCGAGGACATGTCTCCAAGTTGCCGGACCTCTTTTGTCCCTTAGTGGATCAGCTGTCTTTTTTTGCAGCTGTCAATGTGCAGCCGCCGCTTGCCCTCATTCTAGAATTGCTGTTGCTTGTCTTCAATCATCAGGAAACTAGAAAAACTTGAATTTTGCTTATTTAAAACAAAAGACTATGTATGTGAGCTCTTGAGGGACTTTCCTATGAGGAAATCTTTCATACACAGGCTTTGATCTTTATTTTGGATATTCTGAGACTTTCTGGTTTTTGGCTGATTTTAGAGACCGGACTCTCAGGAAAATGGCTGTTGGGTAATACAGTGTTATATTTTATCTATATACAGTCAGAGCTCATTCAAAAGATAATTTATGGTGCTGTACATCAGGCACTTTGGGAGGGAGAAAATGCAGTCCCTGCCCTCAAAAAGCTGTCTTAGTAGAAAGAGCATTTTGAGTTTGTGCTAGGCATGTAAGTAGGGCATGAATACCTTTTCTGACTCAAACGGAATCATGAAGTTCTAGGTCAGCTAATCCCCAGGAACTGTGAACTGGAAAACAAGGTGGCAGAGCAGGGAGAGCTGGGGGGTAGGGTAAGATGGTGAGGGCTCTGGCTTTAGCTTGAGTTCCCCAGTCATGCTCACTTTTGGTCATTGATAGATGCGCTTTTTAATAGACCTGACCTGTCCAGTTCCCAAGCCAGCCCCGAAAGAGCAGAAACAGATTATGAAATCAGTCCTGATGACAGATTGGGTTCTGGGGTTAAGCCTGGGCACCTGTGTGCCCACCTGGTCCCTAGCCTTTCGCTACTTCCACTTAGTCAAATCAAGTGGAAGCGGGTTGAATGTTCTAGGACGCCAGGACTTAGAGCCCTGTCAAAAATCCTAGACCGCTTGTCTGGGACCTTGCCTAGTTTTATTCTCTTACATTTATTTTTGTCTGTATCGTCTTTAAAAGTGGAGGACAAGTTCTGTTTGGTTATTTTTCCAGATTAGGGATATTGAACGGTTAAGAATTCCTTAGAATGTCAAGACACTTCCTGCAGGTGGCAACTTGTGTGCAGGTCCTGCCTGGCGCACAGGCAGCAGGTCCCTTGATAGGGTGGCCGATGATATCTGAGTGTGGGTGTACTTTGCTTTATGAACTAAGTATATTATTGAAAAGCATGCAGGTAGGTCAATACAGAAGTCAAATAGTTTAAAATGTGCTATTAATGGGTTTGTTCTCCTAGAACACAAATGAACTTTTTTATTAGTCTAAGTAAAGCATTATTAGGAAAGTAAATCTATTGAGAAAACAGTCAGCTCTTGACTATTCATGTTAATGTAACAAGCAGTGGTGTAAGTGTATTTTCTTAATGATATTTAGTTTGGAAATTACTAAAAATCTGTTCCTGCAGATAACAAATACCGTGCTGTACGCTTGCTCTGAGTCAGTTACAAATTGGTAGATCACTTGCTGTATCTCCTCCAACTATATAGACTCATATTGTCACATTTTAAAATCTTTTAGAGACCTGAAGCTGTTTTCCTTGGTTTCAAGGCTTCAGACAGTCAGCTTTTGCTAAAACGCTTGCCTTCTCAGCATGAGCTCTTTTTATCACTTTTACACTGGGCCTCTTGAGTTTGCTAGAGCTGCTTGAGAGCTTTGAATAACCATGATCTTGATTCATGATTCTCTTCTATCAGAGCTGAGAGTAACAACTTTTATGTCTCCCAGACTGAATTTTTAAAATACCCCTTCTAGATCCAAAAATGTTTTCAGATAGCCATGTTATTTAGGTTTTTCGAAATTATGATTTAAACCTCATGTTTAACTATGTGACAGATCCAGCGTAAACTAGGCTAAGATAGAGGGGGAATTCATTGGCTTACGAAGTAGGAAGCCCTAGGGTGATGCCCCCTACAGTCACGGCTGGTTCCCAGGGTCTTAATGTGATCAGGACATTGTTTTTGGTGTTGGCTTCCTTCTCAGGCAAAAATGGCCACCATCAGTGCTAGACTTACATCTACCTTATGACTTGCAAGCTGAGTTCAGAGAATGCCAGGGCAGACTCTAATTGGCATGGCTTGAGTCACATACCTGTAAGTCATGGGGAGTGGCCAGATCTCCCTGGATTATCTGTCCACTCTTGGAACTCAGAGGTTTAGGGCAGTCTGATCTGCACCATATGCACTAAGAATGGATGAAAAAGTGATTTCCCCCAAAGTAGGCAGACAAAAAAAAAAAAAAAAAAGTTGTTTCTTGAGCTAGGATTTGCATGTTGATTTGTGAGATGTTAACAAGTTTCACATGGTTCCAGTTATTTGTTGCCATGTAACAAATCACTCTGCAAACTCACTGGCTTGAAACAACAAAAATCATTTTATTATCTCTGACAGTTCTAGAGATTGGCTGGGCTCAGCTCTGGGGCTGAAGTCACTTTGAAGGCATCCTCACTGTGGGAGCAGGTGCCAACCGCCAGCTAGACTTTAGCTAGGCTTCTTCGCAGCATGGCGGCTGGCTTCCAAGAGCAAGTCAGAAAGAACAGAGGAAAGCTATGTTGCCTTTTGTAATCCAGCTCACAAGTCACACAGTGCAATTTCTGCCATAGTCATAGACTTGCCTGGCTTCAGGGGGAGTGAACACAGACCCCACCTCTTGATGAGAGGAGGGTCTGTGTCACATTGTAAGAAAGCATGCAAGACGGGAGAGCTTCGTGTGGCCAGCCATCTTGGAAAATACAATCTGTTTTTTTTTTTTTTTTAATTTTTTTTTTTTCCAACGTTTATTTATTTTTAAGACAGAGAGAGACAGAGCATGAACAGGGGAGGGGCAGAGAGAGAGGGAGACACAGAATCGGAAACAGGCTCCAGGCTCTGAGCCATCAGCCCAGAGCCTGATGCGGGGCTCGAACTCCCGGACCGCGAGATCGTGACCTGGCTGAAGTCGGACGCTTAACCGACTGCGCCACCCAGGCGCCCCGGAAAATACAATCTGTTTTATACATTGCCTTACTTAAAGTGACTAGTTTTTATAAAAAACATGAAGTATAAAATAGGCTTGGGGTGCCCTTATGTTGACAGGCTCACTTTGTTGCCCAGTGTACCTGTATTATCACTAAGGAGCGCTCTGGCTTTCTTTCCACTCTCATTTCCTATTTTTAAATGATCTCAACCCACTTTATGTATAGTCATGTTTGGTGGAAAAATCAGCAACCAGCCTGTCGCTATAGAAGTAAAAAACAGAAAGACCCTTCCTCTTTGCTTCCCTGGCACAGTCAAGGGTAGGAGGTGGGTGGATCCCTAAGCTCAGCATGTAAAAGTTCTCCCTAGAACTTCCAGTGTATGATTTTTTTTATTGACTAGACTTCCAGCCAGTCCTCCTGTCTTGGCATCACCTTCAGTCTGCTTCCCCTGGCACTCGTGAAGCCAGTTCCTGAGCCTTTGGGGAGGTAGGGGGCTTATATAGAAGTCAGGTTGTTTTGTCCATTGCTAGTTTAGGATTTAGCTCTCTGGGCTTGTTGAGTCAGCGCTCATTCATTTTTCTGCTTACCAGCTTACAAAATGCCACTGATACTTCTTTCCCATTCTTCTTGTCCTTGTGGGTTTATACCTTTTAAACAGCAAATCCAGGGGTGCCTGGGTGGCTCAGTTGGTTAAGCATCTGAGCCCTGCGTCAGGCTCTGTGCTGACAGCTCAGAGCCTGGGGCCTGCTTCAGATTCTGTGTTCCCCACTCTCTCTGCCTCTCCCCTGTTGTCTGTCTCGGGCTCTCTCAAGAATAAACAACAACAACAAAAAAAATTTAAACAGCAAATCCAAAAACTTTAGTGTCCGTTTAATGGGGTTTCAGCAGTGAGTGGGGGTAAATGCATGTGTGCGATCTATCTCCGTCTATAGCTGGAAATCTTACCCACTCATACCAATTTGCCCCTTGACTTCTTTAAGATTGCTGAAAGACTGGAATTTCTTGGGAGCTTATTCTTTGTCCTTAGGGAACGCAGAATTCGAATTAACTTGTGCAGGATAGATATTCTGTACTTACACACTGGGTCCTAAGTGTTACAAGGGTCAGTCCTATGAAGAGTGAAGGGGAGCCTGTAAATAGCCAGTAGCTGGTCCCACGTGTACATGTGTCCAGGACCGTTAGCTGAATGGGCATTTGCTCCTCATTGGACAGGTTTTTAGTCTGTGTGCCCATGATCAGAAATATCAAAAGCTTTAAAAGGCCCAAGCTGGGCCATCCACATCTCTTTTCATCACACCCTCTGTGCTCTGACTTTGATTTCAGCTTTTCTAAGTCTTAACTCTTTCTTTCTTTTTTTTTCTGTAGGATCATGGATTTTCCTGGACACTTTGAACAGATCTTCCAGCAACTGAACTACCAGAGACTTCACGGTCAGCTCTGTGACTGTGTCATTGTAGTGGGGAATAGACATTTTAAAGCCCACCGATCTGTACTGGCAGCATGCAGCACGCATTTCCGAGCCCTGTTCTCCGTGGCAGAGGGAGATCAGACCATGAACATGATCCAGCTGGATAGCGAGGTAGTGACAGCGGAGGCCTTTGCTGCACTGATTGACATGATGTACACCTCCACCCTCATGCTGGGGGAGAGCAACGTTATGGATGTCTTATTGGCAGCCTCTCACCTGCATTTGAACTCTGTCGTTAAGGCATGTAAACATTACTTAACGACAAGGACGCTGCCCATGTCTCCCCCCAGTGAGCGCGTCCAGGAGCAGAGTGCCCGCATGCAGCGCTCCTTTATGCTGCAGCAGCTGGGGCTGAGCATCGTGAGCTCGGCCCTCAATTCCAGCCAGAGTGGCGAGGAGCAGCCAGCCCCCCTGAGCTCGTCGATGCGCAGCAACCTGGACCAGCGGACACCCTTCCCCATAAGACGCCTTCATAAACGCAAGCAGTCTGCAGAGGAGCGGGCCAGACAGCGCCTCCGACCCACCCTGGAGGAGGCCGCCATCGCTGACGTTACGCCAGAGAACGGGCCGTCAGGGGTCCACTCTCGGGAGGAGTTCTTCTCACCAGACTCCCTGAAAATGGTGGATAACCCTAAGGCTGACGGAATGACCGACAACCAGGAAGATAGTGCCATCATGTTTGACCAGTCTTTCGGTGCTCAAGAAGATGCCCAGGTGCCCAGCCAGTCTGACAACAGTGCCAGCAACATGGCCCAGTTGTCCATGGCCTCTCGTGCAACTCAGGTGGAGACCAGTTTTGAGCAGGAAGCCGCGACCGAGAAAAGTGGTTTTCAGTGTGAAAATCCTGAGGTTGGCCTTGGTGACAAGGAACACATGAGAGTGGTGGTTAAATCTGAGCCCCTGAGCTCTCCTGAGCCTCAGGATGAAGTGAGTGACGTGACCTCACAAGCAGAAGGCAGCGAATCTGTGGAAGTGGAAGGGGTTGTGGTCAGTGCCGAGAAGATAGACCTCAGCCCTGAAAGTAGCGATCGGAGTTTCTCGGATCCCCAGTCTAGCACTGACAGGGTAGGTGACATCCATATTTTGGAAGTCACAAATAACCTAGAACATAAATCGACTTTTAGCATCTCGAATTTTCTTAACAAGAGCAGAGGAAGTAACTTTAGTGCAAATCAGAACAATGATGATAACATCCCAAACACCACCAGTGACTGCAGGTTGGAGGGCGAGGCTCCTTATTTGTTGAGTCCGGAGGCTGGGCCTGCTGGCGGGCCCTCCTCGGCCCCTGGCTCTCACGTGGAGAACCCATTCAGTGAGCCTGCGGACTCCCACTTTGTCAGGCCTATGCAGGAAGTGATGGGCCTGCCCTGTGTGCAGACTTCAGGCTACCAAGGAGGAGAACAGTTTGGGATGGATTTTTCCAGGTCCGGTTTGGGCCTCCACTCCTCCTTCTCCAGGGTCATGATGGGCTCCCCAAGAGGAGGAGCCAGTAACTTTCCGTACTACCGACGCATAGCTCCCAAAATGCCGGTTGTAACTTCTGTCAGGAGCTCCCAGATCCCAGAAAACTCTGCCGGTTCCCAGCTAATGATGAATGCAGCCACGTCCTCGTTTGAGAACGGCCATCCTTCGCAGCCTGGCCCTCCGCAGCTGACCAGGGCATCTGCTGACGTTCTGTCAAAGTGCAAGAAGGCCTTGTCAGAGCACAACGTCTTGGTCGTAGAGGGGGCTCGCAAGTACGCCTGCAAAATCTGCTGCAAGACTTTTCTGACCTTGACAGATTGCAAGAAGCACATCCGTGTTCACACAGGTGAAAAACCCTACGCCTGCCTCAAGTGCGGCAAGAGGTTCAGTCAGTCCAGCCACCTGTATAAACATTCAAAGACCACCTGCCTGCGCTGGCAGAGCAGCAACCTGCCCAGCACTTTGCTCTAACCCCGACCTCCTGAGATCACGCCGACGCCAGCCGCGGGACCGAGGCCATCATCTCGTCTGGTTGGTGGTTCACGCCGTCGGGGTGGAGGCTTCAGGCCGCCCAGTGGCTCCGCAGATTCCTGTGGCTGGTACGTGGGGAGCGAGTACGTGTAGCACGCGTGCTGGTGCATTTCCGAGCGAAATGCACACTTTTGGAGAGGGACGTGGTCCCTGAAACCAAGTTCTTCCTTAGGGTTGAGTAATTCAGTCAGAAAGTAGTTTGTAATTGATGGTGTGAAAAGTGGCACATTTAAAAATTAAGAATTGAAGTGCAAAAAAATTTTTTTAGCAATTTTTGTAAAACTCTGTGAAGCATTTAATTAAATTTCCTATATCCTCTGAGGGGAATATTATATATCTGTACGGTGATGCAAAATGCACTTACGTGTAACCAGTGGCGATCTCGTGCCTGTCTGAAAGGAAGGCCCTTGAGGACACGCCTGTCCGCCACGAATGCTTTAAAGTGTATCATGAGCTAGTCCTAGGCCTCAGAAAGTACTGTATTTTAAATTTCCGTCTCATTTGCAGTCACAGACACTGCACTTTGATGGTGCTGACACTGGGTCCAGAGCGAGCGTTCTCCGGACCGTTAGGTGTACATACTTTTGAAAACATCACTGCTGGATAGATGTTTGAACAATTTTTCCTGCTTTTCAAAGCAGAGCTGTAAATGGAGTATGTACTTGTAGGGAGTGACAAGTGAGGTATTGTTTCTGTATGTGCTGTTTTAGTGGGGTCTTAACCAACTTGTGTCACATATGTTACAGCTCCATGTTTGGAAGTCAGAAAAGAGCTGGTGTTTGTCTTTGTTTTAATGGTGTGGAGTCCTGTTTTGTGGGATCTTTCATGGCGCATTTACCCTGTGCTCCATCCAGGCTTCGGGGGCCGGGCCAGCCTGACACATCTCACCCAGCGACAAGCCCATTCTCTGCTTCGCTTCTTCACACTCTCTTGCCCCGTGTGGCATCTTTCCCAGGCCTACGTTACTGTTTTTGTTGCAGACTAACCAAAAATGATGTTAACCCCCTCCACCGTGGGTTTTATTACTTTTATATACTGTAGTTTTAAAGTGTAGACCTGAGCTTTTACTGTTGTTTCCCCCACCCAATACTGAATGTTTAAAATCCAAACGTAGCAGTGTTCCCAGATAACTCTTTTCCAGACTCTGTAAGAAGAGCTGGGCAGCCCAGAGCATGGCAGTCACCAGGCAGCACCAGACACTGAGGAGACATCTGGGCCACTGCCCGGGGCCTCTCTGGGCCCCAGGGCCTCGCTTTCCCAGCCCCTCCTGCGCTGTCAGGGCTGCTGCTGGCACCTGTGTTAGGTCGAGCCCTGGCTTCTGTGCCTCGAGGGGGACGTGCCTCTGTAGAGCTCGTGAAGTCAGTGTAATTCATGCACGAACAGGAGTTCAGTTTTTACACAGCTCTTTTAGAGACACCAAACCATTGTGCATAATCAAGAGAAATCCTTCCTTTGTTTAGCAAGCTAAGTATGTGTAGCCTGAAACAATCGGCATGGGTTTTCTCCTCTGAATCTAGCGTGTGCAGTTACACACCTGTCTGTGGATAAAATCCTAACGTTCAGAGTCGGGCTCAGCATCGACCTGTGAACTGAGCCCCAGGGAGAAAAGCCAAAAGAGAAACTTCTGTGATTCCTCTCCTTTCCAGATGTGGGAAAGAGACCGTCGGAGGATAGGGGATCACGTGTGTGTGGCTTTTGTCAGCGGTCTTGATGTGAGGAGGCTCTACATCTACCCCTCTACTTGACGTGGGGACCGGTGTCTTGTGAGGACATTAACCTTGGGAGGCAGGTAGGTCAAGGTGGAGCACAAGAGAGGCCCTGCCTAGGCCCAGGGAGAGGAACCGGTAGCAATGGGGAGAGCAGTGCCAGCCTCCTTTCTCTTCCAGCTTGAGGAGGAGGTGCCAGGAGGCTGCGCCCTCACCTCAGCTCAGGCTTAAGTGGACTTTGCTTTAGGGCCTGTCTCTGACACAGCGGCTGGAGCCCTGTCTCTCCACTGCTAGATGGAATCTGGAATCTCTCATCTACCTCTTAGTCGGTTTCTATGTGTGAGAAGCAAGCTTTTGGGCCAGTGTCCTCATACATGCTGTAGAACTTAGAAAATAATTCAGAGGTTCCCTGTAAAACCAGTCTCAGGGTTCCTATGATCCGAAGTTTCTACCTGAATTATAACTGGTATTGGGTACCTGGATTTTGATTGGTTAGCCTTAATTACAGCCTGGCGTAATCATTTCTGGTGATCAAATCATAAAGTTCTTTCAGGGCACCCCTGTCAGTGGTGCTATGCTGGTCAAAATTTGAGATTTTGAAATAAAAAAATTTGTCACATACATGCCTCTAACTAAACGTGTTCTTTTTCTTCACTTAGGTTATTAAGGTTGAAACAAGACAGGGAAGTAGTATGGCTTTCTCTGCTAACGCTGCCTTGACCGGTACTTTTTAAATAAAAAACCCAAACCTCCTACCAAACACTCCTCACGCGGTCACTCACAATTATGGGTCACTCCCCTCAGTTCAGTCCCTCTGCGCTCCCTGCACTCTGTCCATCTTGGAGGCGAGGACATGCGTGAGGCTTTGTTCTCCGCACACCCTGTCCTCCTCTTAGCCAGCCTGCTTAATCCTGTGCTTTCTGCCACTCCCTTACCTGCCTCCCAGGGTGAAAGCTCCGTGTGCCAGTTTGGCTTGGCGGGGAAGAGCCGGAACCTGATTCCTTCAGCAGGAGGGGGGCTGTGGCCATGCAGGGGGCCTGGCCTCAGGAGGAATAAGCAAGGTGGTGATCAGAAAAAGGGCATCCACCTGGGGGTGGGGATGGCGGGGGGGGGGGGGGGGGGGGATAGACAAAGGGAGTAAAGTGTGAAGGTGCTGACACTAATTTTAAAATAAAAATTAAATGCATCTACCTCCAATTATTCTTGACCCTAAATTTAGAGTGCTGTGACCTCACCCAGTTCTCCTTGCCATGTATATTGGCTTTGATGGTCTAGGTATCGGCCTGAAGTGCCATGATCACCACTGGGCTCTGGCTGTCCCACCCTCAGTGAGGGGCAAGCGAAGGAGCTGAGCAGGAGATGAGGGGTAAGGTGTTGTGGAGAGGTTCTAATAACTCACATGTGGTGGGGGGGGCGGGGTGAGGGCTGGGGGCGGGGCAGAACCCACAGGTCACTAGATGTCCTGATTTTAGAAAGGGAAGCAGGTGCTCTGGTTAGCTTCTCCCAGTTACAGGACCACACAGTGTCTCAGACCATCATTTAATAGGATCACATACTTTTGGCTCAGACGATTCCAATCACAAAAGTGGCAAGCCCGTGTGTCAGCCCTGGTCTTCATTCCGCAGGATCGGAACAGATCAGACTCTCCCTTGGCTCCCGTCCTGTGGGCCCAAATGAAGCCTACGCCCACTGACAGACTCCAAGGGCACCGCTGGCCTCCTGACCCTCCGGGACTCCTGTCTGGCTACAGCTTGAGTTCACTGGGCATCGGCTCCCCTCTCAGTCCAGCCAGCAAGTTGTTAGCTGCCAACAGGGACATGGTGTTTCGGGTTCCGTAGGTGGCACTGCCAATGTGGGGTAGGATCACTGGAAAGGAGCAGAGGAGAGGGAGGTAAGAAGGGTGATTCAAGAGCCTTAAAGCGGGCTCTGCTTTCCCTACCAGGGGCTGCCAGTAAGAAGAATAGAGAGGACCTGCCTTAGTGGTCTTTGATTTGCCTACTCTCACGTGCTGCACTCCCATGGGGCTGTCGGAGTAACGGTATAGGGACTCGAGGCTACAGAAACCCAGATGAGAGGGTGGCAAGAGATATGTATCCTAAATTTGAGGATGTTGAACCCAGAAGGGGTCTTGGAGCCTATCCAGACCCAGCCCTTCAGATATCAGATGGTGAAACGAGGTGCCAATTCAGCTTGGGGGTTTCAGCACTGGCCATCCACACCCGTGCCCCTGAACGTGGTGCCACACGGTTTCTCATCTACACAACTAACCAGAAGAGGAAACGGTGGACAGACCGGCTCCCTCTGGCCCCACCCACTGCAGAGCAAGTGAGGTCACTTGTCCTCAAAGAATGCCTTTCAAAAGCAGCACCCAGGGCACTGAACTGAACTCCCGGGCCTTGCGGGGATGGGACAGTCTCAGCTGTGGGCAACAGCCCAGATATGACAGCCAACGTTTCTCCTTTTAGCCTGGAGTGGATGCTGGGGCCAGGTTTCCAAGGGCTACGATAATGAGAGCATTCCCTGTGGGGAAGCAGCTAAGAACCTTCTCTTTGGGTTCCCATTCCAGAATGTAAATAAAGGACAGGGACTGGCTTAGACCCCACGGTTCTGTATTAGTCTGGAGACAGAATCCACGCCAGCTACCTGGACAGAACCTACTATAAAGAACATTAACCAGGTATAAGGGAACTGGAGAGGCTAAAAAGAGAACACTGAGGCAGCAGTTCTCAAAGCGTGGTTCCCATTTTTTTTTTAATATACACCCACAATTCAATTTGACTTTTAAAGATACTGATACACAGAAACAACAAGCAAGATGGGGAAGGGTGAAGAATCAAGGCTAAGGAACAAAAGTAACATGAGATCTCTAAAGACTTCAGCGGGTATGCAGGATTGGATTATTTTGGTTCTTAGAAAGCAAAATCGAACTCAAGCTAATGTAAGTGGAGATCAGATTTTTCAAGAGGACTGGAGAGATCATGGAACGTGTAGAAAACCCTATGGTCAGCAAAAATCAAGGAGACGGACATGGAGAAAGCCCAGCTGAAATCTTCTCTTTTATGTTTCTAGAGATCATTGCACTGACTCCTGTCGAGTTTTCAAAGGCTCGGAAAGGAATGTTGCACGGGCTGAGCTTATGCACTAGTTGACTGAGATGAAGGACAACCAGAAGATGGACTTTTATCAAAACGCATACGTGTCTTTCACATTTTAGATGTGCGTGCAGTGTAACTTTTAAAAATCCTTAACTCCTCTTTTGAGCCTCCATTCAAAGCAGCACTGGTGTGGGAGCACATGAGAAGCGCGTATTTTCAGGCCCCACCCCAGACCTCCTGGAGCAGAAGCCCTTGGCCCAGCACCCTGTGCTCGGTCAGTCTCTTCAGGTGACTGAGGAATGTAGAGATTTAAGAACCACCGCACTAAGGTATCCCAGACAGCAACCTGCAGAAGCCTTGACCTCCCTGGGCTGGGTGACAGGGAGAGGGTGGGACTGTGTGTAAAACTTAGGACGCTGAAGGAAGGGCCCCTCTAGCCCTGCGACTCAACCTCTGTGGCCTGTGTCTCTGAGGCAGCGCAGCGGCTAAGCCGATGCTGGGAAGACTGCAAGCCAGATTCGCTGGCCACCGCGAGGACGGCTGCCGCTGGCCAGGAAGCGTTGCCACGTGCTGCTAGCAGAGACAGACACGCGGGAAGGCAGGAGGAAGCCAGGTCCTGCCACCTCCCGGCTGGCGGGCCCAGGAGAAACGGGGTGTGCGGCGTCCCAGCCGCCGCATCACGAAAGCGGAATATCCAAGGGTAGGTTTGGAGCCGAGAGACTGGCACGAGTTACAAATATCAGAATTGCAATTACGCTTTCAGTTTCTCACCCTTGCCCTGGTCACGGCGGTGTATAGTAACGGGTCTTACCCACGCAAGCTATGGATGGAAGACACGCGGTCACACCCTACTTTTCAACGAGTCCACCCCCCACCCCACCACCTAGACTCACTCCTTTAGGGACAGAGACCTAGATGCACATGCCCAAGAAGCCCTCCCCTCGTCACTATGTGCCAGTGTCACCAGGAGCATAAACACGTGGTCCAGGGCGTGTCCCTCTGCGCTCGGTACTGCTCACGGCGGCTTTGCACCCAGCACCTCCAGACCACCCCTATCTCTCCTGGGGTCCTACGTGACTTCGCATCAGGAAATCGCCTGATTTCTGTTCTCACCACAGTTCTTCAGAGTCAGGAGAGGGTGGTTTGTCGGCAGTGGTTCTGGGGTCGTCACATCCATTCCAGCAGCGGCAATCTGCCCACCAGCCAAGGCCTGATACAGGTCGTCCTGGTTCACCACGTCTCCCCTGCGAATGACAGTGGTGACGTGGGTGCCCTGGAGCTTCCTCCACCCAGGCCTCCTTTATGGCAGAACCACCCGCAGGACACATTTTCCCACTGACCAGGCACAGTGGGCACCGACATTTAAAGGAGGAAGCCTGAGGGGCGCCTGGGTGGCACAGTCGGTTAAGCGTCCGACTTCAGCCAGGTCACGATCTCACGGTCCGTGAGTTTGAGCCCCGCGTCAGGCTCTGGGCTGATGGCTCAGAGCCTGGAGCCTGTTTCGGATTCTGTGTCTCCCTCTCTCTCTGCCCCTCCCCCGTTCATGCTCTGTCTCTCTCTGTCCCCAAAATAAATAAACGTTGGAAAAAAATAAATAAATAAATAAATAAATAAAGGAGGAAGCCTGACAAGACACTTCCTTACAGTAAGTCTCCGCAGTACTACTGAGAGGCCCAGGCCTATCACTTTGCAGCCGTGTGACCTCGGGCAAGCGTGTCACTCTCCTCTGGAAGACAGGGAGAGCACAGCCATCCCCAGGTGTGCGTACTGACCCACCGCTGCAGGGACAGGGCCCGGCATCGGCGTTCCTGTGGGGCCCCGTCCAGGTGTTTGTGATCTGGCTGGCCCCCGGAGCACCCGCTGAGAACCACTGCAGCATGCTGGTGGGCACATGCCTACTGCGGGCAGAGACGCAAGGATACTCCTCACTACATCCACCCATGCGGGCAGCCTTCCCCCCGTGACCGGGCCGCTGAAGTAAAGAAATTGTGGGCTAGACGCTTAGACTGCACACGAAGCAGTGTCCATGCAGTAAGAAAGAACGCAGCCCCCCGCGTGGTATTGGGTATGTGCAGGTGCTCAGTGAATGGAAGCTGGGACGCTGTCAGCCATCAGCATGAGCGCTGTGTTCCTGCAGGTCCCGCTCGCCTCCAGGTCACCTCCTTTGTGGCTGAACGTTAAGAATTACAGGGCCTCTGGAGCGGGGAGCCCTGAGGGGGGCCTCATGAAATCCCTCCCTTTGCCTTTATTTGCCTCCAAACTGACTTAAGCAGGTTCATTAAAAAAAAAAAAATTTTTTTTTTAACGTTTATTTATTTTTGAGACAGAGAGAGACAAAGCATGAACAGGGGAGGGGCAGAGAGAGAGGGAGACACAGAATCTGAAACAGGCTCCAGGCGGTCAGCACAGAGCCTGACGTGGGGCTCGAACTCACGGACCATGAGATCATGACCTGAGCCGAAGTCGGACGCTTGACTGACCGAGCCACCCAGGCGCCCCTGACTTAAGCAGGTTCAAAGGGCACCATCTGGGAAGGGGATGGAGTGACAGAGAGGGAAGGTCTGCCCCCACATGCCCAGTGGCCTGAAGGCACCCTGGGGACACTGTGACGAATCACAATAAACTGGGTCTGGGTCTATGTTCCCAAGCACAAAGCTTCAAACCGTCACTACCTCAGACGGGCAGACCTAGGCTCCGTGTTGTGGGTGATCAGCCTCTGAAGGGCTGTTAAGATCGTTAGGTCCAACTCTCTGTGGTAGAGAACATGGGCTGCCCAAGGGTACCTAGTTCCTCGCCGTTATCAGGCCTCCACTCTCTGAACCAACACCACCTGTGCCCAGCCCTGAGCAAGGCTCGGGGTACTGCTGGGAACCAGGCATGCCAGGCCTGCTCCGACCAGCATGCTGTTCTTCCTCCCAGCCTGGGGCACTCTCTTGTGGCCTTTACTTACTTCTGAGTGGCTGGTGGGTTGGTTCATGGAGTGGCAAGCCGCACCTGTGGTCTCATCAACAGCCTACAGGGAGGAAAACCTTGGATCACAGCAGCAGGGGCAGCCCCTCTCCAGGCTCGCTCGGCGCCCCAGGGAGGTTAGACGGCCCCGGCATACCTGCTGATGTTGACAAACACGGCTGTCTTTTTCATCTGCTGGAAGAAGTCCTTGTTGCAGAGTCCCTTGGTTGCAGGCGTTAAGGAGCAGGCCACAATGATGAAATCAGACTCGGCGGCCAGCTTGGGGGTGGACACTGGGGGAGAGCAGGGCTCCATCAGACGCCGGGTCCCAGGGTGGAGACGGCAGAAGGGTGGGAGACCAGAACTGGTCCTCGCTTCCTTCTCCAGAATTGGGAACTCCCAAGAAGCTTCCTGAAGGCCTTGTCTCTACCTGAACACCTCTGATAACTGTATAGTGTCGATAGCCACTGGTGGGATCCTGGTGTATTACAGCATTCATCCAGCCCCTGGTCTCACAGATGGGGAAACTGAGGCCAGAGAGGGGCAGGAGCTTGTCAAGGTCACACAGTGGGACCTGGGTGCCTCTGGCTTTCACCACCTTCAGGGCCCAGTGTGCCAAGGGGGTGAGGAATGGCTAAAATCCAACTGCCCTCTGTTCACTGAGCTATGTACCTGCCAAGGGGCTGCATCCACTGCACACAGGCTGGGGGATGGGGCTCACCAGTTTATTAAGAAACTGTGAGTGAGAGTCCCAGCAATTCCTTACATCTGTCACCATCCTGCTGCTCGGCCCAGACATGGCCAGTGGTGACAAGGAACTCTGAAAGTGTTCCTGGAGAATTCTGGCATGAAGAGAATTCACTGTGTGGCCCGGATAAGTCCCTGTGCTCTCTCACCGGGCCTGTGTCCAGAGGCAAGAAGATCAGATAGCACCTGAGGGACACCGCAGGCCCTAGGCACACCTGGAGCTCCCACACTCTGCCCCCAAAATGCTGCCACTACAGGAACAGAGAGACCCCCCCCCCCCACCGCCCCAGATGGGTGCAGATAGGGCTCCTATGGAAACCAAGGCTATACTTACCAAACTCGGCCTGGAATTCTGCTGCTTCCTGAGGCCTGGGCTGGCGCCCTGTGTATAGAAATTTCTGGATGCCGAATGGCTTCAGACGTCGAGCGATGGCCTGACCTGGAGGCAAAGAGTGTCCTGGCTTGTCCCCAACCCCTGAGAGGGCAGGAGCAGCACCCAGCAGCTCCAGGGCCAGGGAGCCCCTGGGAGGTTGGCCCTTTCATCAGCTCCCCACATGAACTGGTCCTGCCCCGTGAACCAGCCCCCAGCCAGCCCACACTGCCCCCAGGGGGACAGAGATCTGGAGGCAGCCCCACAGCTCCTCTGAGGCTGTGGCTGGCTTATGCTGTCCTCACATGGTCCTGGTCCCCTGCTAACCTTCCCTGAGAACTGGACCTGGCATCCCAGAAGTGGCCTGACTGAGCGGTCCCCTCCCTTCCTCTGGACCCCTGCTTCTGTTAACATAGCCCAAGACCTCTTATGACTTCTCGGTGGCACCGCCCAACTGCCAAATCGCCCCAAATCTTTAAGACATCTTTACGTGAGCTGCTACTTGGGCTGCTGGATTTTCAGAATCAGAAAGTGCCCCAAAGTTGGTGGGTTCTTCCAACTCCATCCTCACCCTCACCTCTGTGCCAGGCAGATGCCCGAGAACCAGTGACAGCTGCCTGTCTGGCTGAGCACAAGCCTTCATGCCAGATTTCTCCAAGCAGGAGCCACTAGAAGAAAACAGCTCTGTCGCGTCTGCAGACTCACAGGTAAAGCTCGGCCCACTGGACCGTCTGGTTCCTGAGTTAAAGCTTTATGAGTCAAATGCCTTCCACACAGGCCTGGGGGAGCGCGAGCTGTCCCACAAGAAACCCTCCTAGAGGCCCCAACCCCACTGTCGTCGTCATTGGCGCCTTCATCTGTTCTGCATGGAGCTGTCATCGTACAGAAGCCTGATGCTTACAGCTTGCTTCTATCACCTAGCGAGTTCTTAACAAACTCCTGTTTTTGTTTCTTCTGTTTTCTGTTTTTGCCTGTGTTTTACAAAGCTGTGTCTGTTCATTAGATGTTCCTTCTGAATGCAAAGTGCACTGGGAACAGCCAGTTATGGCCACCCTTTCCAAAGAACTGTCAACTTCTAGACACAGGGCGCCAAAGACTCAAACCAAGCCAAGGTTGCTGGAGTGGACAAGTGGGTAGGTGGGAACCTCACCTATGCGTCCCAGCCCGATGATGCCGACAGTGCTCTGCGTGAGTCCATAGCCACACATCCACAGGGGCTTCCATGAGGTCCAGCCACCGCTGTGAGGAGAGGAGGGGTGGGTAAGAGGACCCCGCCTTGGGCAAAGATGAGGGCTCACTGCAAACTCATAGACCCAGAACCCACAGGGGGAGAAGATCCTTCTCTCCAGGTCAAAGGACACACAGTAGCATGAATTACACCCATAGCCACTCAGCATTTTGGATAAGCAGCCGAAAAGACTCTTTCTTTAAAGCCACTGGGGGTGGGGCACCTGGGTGGCTCAGTTGGTTAAGCATCTGGCTTCAGCTCAGGTCATGATCTCACAGTTCGTGGGTTTGAGCCCCACATCGGGCTCTACGCTGACAGCCCAGAGCCTGGAGCCTGCTTCCAATTCTGTGTCTTCCCCTCCCTCTGCCCCTCCCCTGCTTGTGTACTTGTGTGCATGCATGCTCTCTCAAAACTAAATAAACATTAAAAATTTTTAAAAAAGATAAAGCCACTGGGGACACAGAATCCAAGGCCTGGAAGGGGTCTTAGAAGTCCTTGTCCCATTTTTCAGATGGAGAAACTGAGACCAGAAAGGGTGCCCCAAGGTCATCCAGCCAGGGCAGAGGTAGGAGCAGCAGGTTGCAAACTCGGGAGCTGGGATTCCAAAACCAGAATTCTCAGCACCCCAAGGAAGCAACACAAAGTAAAGCCATAGCCACTCCCCGCCCTTGCCCTGGGTGGACAGGGGGATGGCGCCTGCCTTGAGCCACTTCTGATAAGATGCCGACTCCCTGGATAGAAGGGTGAGCAGGATGTGCGCGGGATGTGAGCGGGACGTGCAGCACTGTGTCTCCTCAGCCGCCTGATGCCCCCGCCCCAGCTGCACCCCTGGGGCCCTGCATCTGCATGCCTGCTGGCCTCCCTGCAGCTGGAATGCCTGCCCCAACTCTGGACACGCAGACACAAGTCCCTGACCCAAAACCTTCAGGCCAGGGTTTTGAACTTTCAGTTTTCAGAAAGGCTGTCTGGTGCATGTGCAACATTCTACACAACACCCTCAGCTCACGATCAAACACATCGGTGTATCTGCAGCAAAACAAAATGAGTGTTGCGGCGCCTGGGTGGCTCAGTCGGTTAAGCGTCTGACTCTGGATTTCAGCTCAGGTCGTGATCTCATGGTTCGTGAGATCAAGCCCTGCGTCCGGCCCTGCGCTGACAGTGTGGAGCCTGCTTAGGATTTTCTCTCTCCCTCTCTGCCCCTCCACTGCTTGTGCTCTCTCTCTCTCAAAATAAATAAACTTAAACAAAATAAAAAAAAATAAAAACATGAATGTTTACACTGAGTGAGAAAAATAAAAATCATTAACAGCTTCCTGCCATGTCCAGTCAGGTTTTGCTACCAAAAGGCTTATGAAATAACCTCCAGCTTCAGAGCTTTTGGGAGTCCTGCATCACGAGCAAGGATGGTGGACCTGTCCCTCTAAGTGCTCAAGAGGATGCCACTTCTTGTGTGAAGCCTCTGATCCACACCCCTGCCCCTATTCCTCGCCAACCAGGCAGAGCTGATCTGTCCCTCCCTTATCCTCCCCTCTCACGATTTCCCTTCCGTGCCACGATTCCCCCACATTTCTCTTCAGCTCTGCCCTGTACTTCAGGGTGTTGGCTGAGTCTGTTCCCCCCCGGTAGATGGGACACGGCTGGGGGCGGGGACCACATCGGGGCCTGGGTGACACTGGGTGCTTAGGAACCAGCTCCTGAGCAGAGCCAACTTTCCCCTTAGGGGTTCACTCACTTCCTCACTTCCTCGATGGCTTCTGGCAAGCGGCGACAGGTGGTGAGCAGCAGGGAGACGGCGAGTTCTGCCGTGGCGTCTGTCAGGACATCTGGGGTGTAGCCCACACGGATGCCACTATGAAGCAAAGATCTGGTGGCAACACAGGCCTCAAGCACCTTCACCAGTTTCTACCTCTGGGGCATCTCCAAATTGCCGCTCTGCTCCCTTTCTGTGCTGCCCACCGGGAAGCTCCGAGTTGTAAACGGGCCCTCAGGAACGGTCAGCCCTCCTTCCCCTGGTCTCCCACTGGGGGAGGGACACGAAGATGGAAGATCAGGGCCCGGAGTCTGGGGCAGATAACTACTTGGCCTTTCCGAATCTCCTCGTCTCAAGAGGGAAGGAAGAATACCAGCCTCTTCTACTGCAAGGGGTTGTTGTGAGGGTCAAAAACCACGCTGAGTAAGAAAGGGTGCTACCTCGCGGATGTTACCTGCCGTTCCTGACCATTCGGGCTTATCGTAACTGACCCGTGCTCCCGTGCACAGATTTTATCGTCGGCCACCTCATATCCCCACCGAAGGGTTGGAGGGATATGAGCAAATAAATATTCTGCTCCCCTTCCGGCTCTGGGGGTCAGCCCTCACCCCAGCCCCCACCAAATGTGCAAGCTGCGTTTACCGCTTCTTGATTTCATCCAAAGCCAGGTGGTCAACGCCCACGGACATTGTGCTGATGACTTTGAGATTGGCTCCTGTTGTGCAGAAAAAGCATCATCTGTATCTTTCCTCACGGGATTCAAAGCCACAACACTGGAGATATCACAGGGCCATCTGCTTATTATTATTTTCTTAGGATAAGAGGAAAGGCTGACATCTCGGTTCCTTACTTAAAATTCTGAACAATCTTACTCAACAGATTTGACAATCCTCCTTGACTGCTCAGTGGTGGCTCAGGGACATGAAGCGGCCTGCCCCAGTCACAAGCTGCCACGTGGCAGAGCTGGGGTTTACCCAAGGGCTTCTGACACGAAGGCCTCCACTCTCACCCACTGGACTATTCCCCCAATGAATCCTCCAGTCTCCACTGACCACACCTGGGCCCTGCTGTGGACACTTCTGAGGCATCCACTGAGAAGTGGCTGCGGTGTGACCCTCTCACACCCTCTCCACAGGGCAGGGCACCAGAGAGCTGCAGGGAAAGGCTGGGGCACGGACTGACTCAGCACTGATTCGTGAGGGCCTCCTCCCATCCAACAGCCTCTGAGTCTGAACCTTTCCTCAAAACAACTACATAGGCTGACATTTACCTGGCCCAGGGCTGAGACCTGTGTCTGGGGTTAACACATCCTGGGCACCTGCTGGAGCTTGGCACTGAGACGGTACCTCCCACAGGATACAAATGAGCCCAGAAGGGACAGGGCCTTTCTCGAGATCGTAAAGCAAGGCTGTGGCAGGGCTGGATGAGGGCCCTGAGTCCCAGCCAGGAGAGGAGCAATGCCTGGGCCAGAGGGAGCCACACACGACGGTTCCCTCTGGCCTAGCACAGCAGCGAATGCCTTCAGAACTCAGAGAGGTGGCTGCAAACCTGTGTGGGAAGCCAGCCGCAGCAGATCGGGTGCCCTGCGGGGCCAACACACCCTTGGAATCCCCCCCAGAGTGCACACACCTGCGGCATCCAGGAGCCTCTTGTCCACGCGGTCAGTGAGGAGACAGAGTAGGCCGTGGGCCCCGGCCACACCTCGCTCCAGCTCCTTGTCGGGGATTGGCTCATCCGAGTCCCAGTGCTCCACCTGGCAGCTGAAGACCAAAAAAAGGCCTCTCAGAAGCAGGGGAGCCCCCAGAGGCCTCCCAGGGCCGCGACTCCCTTTCAAAGAGCCTTCTGCTCGCTCTGGCCTCGGGCTGCCTGGGGCTGGCCGAGGAGAGTCAGGGTCAGGTGCGTGGCGCCCTCAGAACTGTCTCCAAAGGGTGGCTGAGGGTAAAGGGCTGTCACAGAGTAGAGGCCACCAAGGGCTGACAAGAGCCTAGACTGAAAGGAGAAAGTCACGGGGACAGCTCTCAGCTCAAAGCAGGGAAGAGCTTTATCACCCTCACCGGCCTCTTGGCGAGGCAGGGGTGGGGTGGGCCTGCACCACGTGAGGCTTGAACGTCCTGTCCTGGGAATCCATGCAGCGGAAAAGTCTCCTACTTGTACTCTGCCAGGAAGGACAAGAGCAAAGCGATGCAGCGCGGAGGGGTTTTAGGGCACACTCCCACGGCAGCTCGTGGGCCGTGGATGTGTTCCCAGTGGTGCTACCCAGCCTCCCGGTCCTTGCCATTTAATTCGGTGCAGCCATCAAGTATGGCAAGACACGGGAGAGCTGCTGGCACCTCCCAGAACACCCTGCTGCCAGGCCAAGCCCCGGCATAGCCCACCTTTCACCCTCCTCTCCATGGGCATGGCACCCAGTGTGAGCTGTGCGGTCTACGGCCATTACCACCATTGTTGCTTCTGCCTCCCCCCTTCCTGCTCAGTGCTGGGTCCTTGACAGGTCCCCAGCAAAGCTTTTGTTGCACTGAACAAAATAAATAAATCTCATTTTCGCATGTCACTGGGTCCCACCTTCTCCCTGCCTGACACTGGCAAGGCAGACCTGTATGACGGAGTACAGTAAGGCAGAGCTGAGTTCAAATCCCAGCTCACCGCACCAGAGCAGTGTGACTTTGGTTGAGGCACTTAACCTCTCCCAGTTTTCTTATCTGTAAAACAGGAATTACAGTACCAACTCGACAGTGTTGCAAGGATTGAGTTTATGCATAGGAAACACCTGAAAAACTGGCATGCAATCTTCAATTTAAGGGTCAGGAAAGGCCCCTGCCAACTGTCCAAAGAGACCAGGCCAGTGACTGCTAAGGTCCCTGACCCTGGTAGGGTAAAGTTTCAACAGCCTGGATCTTGCGTCACAGGCGGCCTCCCCTCTCCCCAGGCCTTTCCCTTCACCCGCACTGCACGTGCATGGGAATTGCAGGGTCTAGCGTCACTGCAACAGGCTCAGACAAGGCTAGGCCGGAGAGAACTTTCTTTAAGCCTCCCCAAACTCCACGACCGGCCCCGCCCGGCACAGCTTGGGAAGTCCGGCAAGCGCAGGGTCCTAGCTCCCCCTGGCCCCTGCCCCCCGCCCACCCCCGCCCCCGGTCCTCCGCACCAAATACAAGTGGGGGGTCAGGAGGCCGCCCCAAGCCCGCCCGGGCGCGCCTAGAGACGCTGAGTCACCCTGGGTGCGGGGTGCTGGAGATCCGGGGGGGGGGGGGGGTGTCCCGGGCTCCGCAGCCCCTTCCCAGACACCACCCCCAGCCCCGGCCCGGGGACTCGGCGTGCCGCGGGGGCGCGGGGTTCTTACTCTGCGGCGCGGGCGAGAGCGGCCCAGCCCTCGGGGGGGATCCTGCGGGTGACGAACACCTTCATGAGTCTCACTGGCTTCATCCACCTAGCAGCCGCGCGACGCTGACCGGGACCGCCGGACCGCCGGACGGAAGCGGGACTTGACGAGAGAAGGGGCGGGGCCTCGGAGGGGGTGGGGCGGGGCCTGGGCGGGCGGGGGAGGGAGGTACAGGGAGGTAGGAGGAGTGGGGGTAAAGGACTCAGGAGGGGTGAGGTGGGGGAGATTGCACAGCGAGCAGGGGTGGGGGAAGGGACCCGGTGGGCCGCCAGTGGGGGCTGTGCGTGTTCAGGGAGTGGCAGTGACAGTGTGACTTTTTATGGGGTGTAGCTGTGGGGCCCCCAAGTATGAGCCTCGTGAAGCTGTGTGCGCGTGACCAAGCCTGGTGGAACTGGGACTTGTTCTGGCGGGCCTTTGTTCTTGGTCCCCAGGGCCTCCCTCTGAGCACTCGCTGCGGCGGAGGTCCAGGGACTGGAAGGTGTGTCTGGAGTTGGGAGTTGGGGTGGGTAAAGGGGCATCCAGGGGAGAGTCCTGTGTGAGTGTGTGTGGATGTCTGTCAGGATGCCTATAGCTGTCGGAGTGTGTCTGCCCGGAGAGGGAGATGCAGTCAGGGACCATCCTGACTCCCAGAGCCTGACTGTCCTTGCTAGGTCTCTTCCATTATGGTCACACTGTTCCAGGCAGAGGCCTTTGGTCACAGATGAGCTCTGATCCAGGCCTGTGTCTTCTATACCCAGGAGGCTGGACCAGGGCAGTGTGAGTCCAGGCATGGCCTCTTTAAAACCTGGTGCATTTCCCCATAGGAAATCCACAGTTGTGAGGGGGAGTTTAATTGGTCATGGGCCACCTGGCAGGCCGGACAACTGCTGACTGGCAAGCTGAGTCCTCTTGGTCAGCTCACATCATCTTTCTAAGCCTCAGTTTCTTCAGCTACAAAATGGGGTAACAAGCACTTACCTTTGAGGGTTACTGTGACCATTAAACAAGCACCATTTGCATGGCGCCTGGGCCGTGTTAGGTGTCCATCGCGTACTGAGGCTGTGGAGGGGAGAGGTGAGGAGCTCAGGCTCTGAAGCCCGGGCTTAAATCCCAGCTCTGCCACCCACTAGCCACAAGTCATTAAACTTCTGTGTGCTTCAGCTTCCTCGTCTGTGAGATGGGGTTAATAGTCGTGCTACCTCATGGCTCGCGGAAGAGATGAACCACGTGTGCCAATGTTACCACAGCATGTAACACATGTGGCGGGTGCCTGACAAATAGTAACACGTCCAGGGAAACCCACACCCTGGTGCCCTGAGGCTGGTAGTTAGTTGGTCAGAACTGTAGCTGCAGAAGCCAGACTTAGGACAAGTGGAGGGGGGCGCCGGGCCTAGGAGCACCCAGAGGACAAAAGCCCTGCCTGGCAGTCTCTTCCCCGCCAGTTTTACCTGAATCCATTTCTGCCCCCTCAGGGCCCAGATAGGAAACAGAGACAGGCACAGAGAGGTCACGTGTCCAGTTTGGGGTCACACAGCAAATCACCGGAAAGGCCAGAGTTGGCCCCCTGCGTCATCTGGATCCCTGACCATCTCCCTAAGTAACACATTAATGAATGTCTTACCCCAGAGACCATTATCTGCACTGCTAGGCCACCCCAAGGACAATTTCTAAAACACTTCAAACATTGACACAACAAGGTGTTTTTCTGTCTGCAGACCAGGCCCTCTGGGCGACAGCACAGCCTGTTAATCAATGATGGCACCTGAGCCCAGCTTCTCCTCCACACCAGGACGGGCGGGGACACTGCCTGCGCACCAGGGGAAGGAGGGGGCATGACACCTGAACGGACCCCTCCCCCGAGGGAGAGCACCCAGCTGACATTCAGTCAGTGTTAGTGGGTGGTGGGTGTGAGCCGGAACACATTGCCGCTGAAGGTCCCCAAGGGGGGAACCAGTGAAGTGGCAGAGAGAGCAAGGATCTGAGCGGGAGAGGGTTTCACTGGGGAAAACTAATTGTGTAACAAGTAGCTAATATCGGTGGGGTTCTTATTAAGTTCCGGTCACTGGACGTGGTAGCTCACTAATTTAAACGTTGCAACACCCTGTGCGGCATACCGTCACTCTCCCGGCTTCACAGATGAGGAAGCCGAAGGCAAGAACGGTGAAATCATTGGCTTAATGTCATACAGCTACTAGGAGGCCGGGCTTGGATTCAAGACCCAGCATCCCAACTCCAGACACAGGCTCTTAACCACTGTGCCAGCCTGATGGGAGTAGCGAGGGTGTCTTAATCTGTTAGGTCTGCTGTAACAAAATGCCATATACTGGGTGGCCTAAACGGCATTTATTTCATACAGTTCTAGAGGCTGGAAGCTCAAGGTCAAGGCACAGGCAGGTTTACTGTCTGGTGAGGGCTTCTTAATTCATAGATGGCCATCTTCTTGCCGCATCCTCACTTGGTGGGAGAGGCAATGGAGCTGTCTGGGGTCTTTCTTAAAAGGGCACTGATCCCATTCATGAGGGCTCCACTCTCATGGCCTAATCCTCCCAAAGGCCTCACCTCCTAATACCATCACATTGAGCATGAGGATTTCAAAATATAAATGGGGGTGGAGGGACACAAACATTCAGTCTCTAACAGAAGGTAAAGGGGGCAAGTGGGGAGCTACATCTAAGGTATTGGCTTAGGGGGATTCTTGGAGATGGCTGTCACTTTGATGGATATCCAGGAGGAGGTGTAAGGGTTGGGGAGGGGAGAGAGAGGTAGCTACATTCAGGAGAGCTCCCTTGGAAGAGCCCAGGAGGGAGGTGGAGTCTGAAGGTCAGGGAGAGGTGGGGGCTGGAGCCATAGTTTCAGAGTCACCAGCACGGGATTGGTAGCCTAGGGGACACCTGGGCAACAGAGAGGCAGGGCCACAGTTCTGTCAGGGAGACTGAGATTTAGAGCACACCGAAGTTCAAAATGATAGTAAGAAAAGGAGTTTTTGTAGGGCTTTTATGATTTCACTTTTACATTTAAATCTTGAATCCATTTGGGGGAACCCGGGTGGCTCAGTCGGTTAAGCGTCTGACTTCGGCTCGGGTCATGATCTCCCGGTTTGTGGGTTCGAGCCCTTGTGTCCAGGCTCTGTGTTGACAGCTCAGAGCCTGCTTTGGATTCTGTGTCTCCCTCTCTCCCGGCCCCTCCGCTGCTTGCACTCTGTCTCTCAAAAATAAACATTAAAAAAACTCTTGAATCCCTTTGGAACGTGTTGGAACATTTGCATGTGGTCTGAGGAGGGGCTCACCTGAATGTCCTCAGATGGTTAACCAGTTACTCAAGCACTATTTTTAAATGAATGTTTTCTTTAATTTTGGAATAGATCACAAATGCACAAGATGCAAATTCCCAAAGGCACACAAAGGTATAAGGCGGAGCTGTCTCTCCTCTCCCCAGAAGCAGTCACATCTTTCCAGAGGTGTTTAATGTCTACGAGAACACGCGTATGCTTTCACAGAAATGGTCGCACGTGCAAACACTTTGCATCACCTGTTTTTTTACCAAACAGTGGAGCTTGGTGATCATTCCACATCAGCACACGTCAAGCCTCATTCTTTTTATTGATGCAGAGTACTGCACTGCGGGAGTGAACCATAAACAATGAAGAATCCCCTATTAAAGGACAGTTGGGTTGTTTCCCACCTTTCGCTGTCACAATGCCACAAGGCACAACCTTTGGCAGATGTCATCTTGTGCATGTATAAATCCAGCTGTAGGATAAATCCCTAGAAGCAAAACTGCTGGGTCAGAAAATAGATGCACTATAACTTTTGACAGATTCTAATAAAATGCTTTTCACAGTTGTTCAATATATCCTCCTACCAGCAATGTATGAAAGCATCTATCTCTCCAGGGTGTTATTTTTTAAAATGATACTTTCCCACACATTTGAAGCCATTTCCTTTTCTATAAACTATTTGTATCCTTTGCCTATGCAGATAAGCTGGGCATCTTTCCCTTAGTGATTTACAGGCACTGTATTGTCCAATAAGGAAATTAGCCCTCTGTCTGTAATATGATTTGCAAATACGGTCTTTGTCCCAGTTTGTGTTAGTCTTTTGATTTTGTTAATTGTTGTTATTATTATTATTATTATTATTAAGTTTATTTATTTATTTTGAGAGAGAGAGAGAGACTGAGAGAAAGAGCAGGGGAGAGGCAGAAAGAGAGGGAGAAAGAAAGAATCCCAAGCGGGCTTTGCACTGTCGGCACAGAGCCCCATGCGGGGCTTGATCTTACAAAACGTGAGATCGTGACTTGAGCAGAGATCAAGAGCTGGACACTTAACCGACTGAGCGACCCAGGTGCCCCTGATTTTATTGATTATTTTTAATGCACAAATTCTTTATTCCTATGGCTTCTACATTTGGTCACACGTGGTGTATTGGGTTTCTATTGCTGCGTCATGAATTATTTCCAAACAGTGGCTTAAAGTAACAGCAGTCACCGTATTATCATCTCTTACGGTTCTGGACGTTGGCTGGGCTCAGCTGGAGTTTCTTATTTCAGGCTCTTTCATGGAGTCAGATGGTGGTTGGGCTGGAGTCGCTCATATGTCGGCTCATCAACGGTGGCTGTCGGCTGGGCCCTCAGCTAGGCTGCTGGGCTGAACGTGCACACTGGACACGTTGTTCAACACTTTTAATTTTTTTAAATGTTTTTATTTATTTTTGAGAGAGAGAGACAGGGCGTGAGTGGGGGAGGGGCAGAGAGAGAGGGAGACACAGAATCCGAAGCAGGCTCCGGGCTCTGAGCGGTCAGCACAGAGCCAGATGCTCAAACCCACGACCTCACGACCTGAGCCGAAGTCGGATGCTTAACTGACTGGGCCACCCAGGCGCCCCTGAGGTTGTTCAACACTCTTAACGAAGCAATCCGTCTTTCCCCCACTATCACATACTGGATGTGCGCCTATTGGAGTCTGTTTCTAAGTCGTCCTGTTCAGCTCTCTAGCTAGTCTTCTGTGACCAGTCCACGTAAGGCGGTAAAGGGGCTCTGTTGTGCGGTTATTTGTTTCAGTGTACTGTAAGCAGGAGTAGCATAACACAGTGGGGACGCCATCTCAGGGCCCCTTTACAAGCAGAGAGTTAGGTGCTCGTGCCCTGTTTCATTTCTGAGGCTTTTTGAGAACAGGGCTGGCTCGGAATATATGCCTTGGCCACAAACTAGCCAGGCGGTGTCAGGCAAAGCACTTCTGTCTGGTCCTTGGTTTCCAAACCAGAGTGGGGGACCGATCATTGGATGTCACGGCGGTTGGTATGCACCAAGCCCAGGGCTGAGCCTGGGAAGTACGCAGGAAATATTGACCGAATGGGGTTGACTTCGATCCTCACCTCTTAGGGGAAGAAAATGGGCCCAAGTCATGCCCATGTCAGGCACTGCTGCCTCTCCAGCTTCACCCCCGTAGCAATGGCACTTGTCCCCTACAACTCCCTCCCCTGCTCCGGGCCCTGGACTCCTCCTGCCCTTGGTCAGGAGGTATAGGGGACTCAGGGGTCTGGATTAGGTCACCCTAGCTGATGGGTCTGCTTGGCCCTTGGGATCTTTTCTGGCCATCTGGCTTCTACCCCATCTCTAAGACTTGTCCCCACCCTGCCTTCTGGAATCTTCAACCTTGAAACTGAGCCAACCCAGTAACCCTCCTGAGTCCTGACCAACTGTCTTGGGGGCCTGCCTCACTCTCTTCTCCTCTGTTGCCCCCAGGCCTGGCTAGAGTCCAGCCAGGTGGGGGGTCCCACTGCAGCACCCCAGGGTTGGCCTTGCACCTAGCCCCTTCCACCTCCCCCACTCAAGCACAGAGTGACGGCCTGGGCATGCACCCAGAGACACCTGAAGATGGAAGAGCTGGGGAGCAGCTGCCTGCTGGGAGGCAGGGAGTGTGGCTGCCTCCTGGGCCGTGGTAAAGGGCTGCAAGAGGCAACCTATAGAAAAGTGCCCACGAGGGGCGCCTGGGTGGCTCAGTTGGTTAAGCATCTGACTTTGGCTCAGTCAGGATCTCACGGTTCGTGAGTTTGAGCCCCACATCGGGCTCCGTGCTGACAGCTCAGAGCCGGGAGCCTGCTTCGGGTTCTGTGTCTCCCTCTCTCTCTGCCCCTCCCCTGCTCACACTCTGTTTCTCTCTCAAAAATAAACAAACATTAAAAAGAAAAGAAAAGTGCCCATGAGTACCGAGCACAGTGCAGGTGCTCATAAATGCTGGTTCAATCTCTGATTAGGAATTATGTGCTGCCCCCCTGTTCATTCAACAAATGATGGGTAATATTATTCCAACATGTTATTAGAGCTAACATTCACTGTGGGGCAACAGTGTGTCTGTGGCTGTCCTTACCTGTGTTTTACCTCCTTTAATCTCCGTAGCAACTTCTGTCGTGGGTGCTGTTATCGCTCCCACTTCGCAGATGAGGAAACTGAGGCTCAGAAAGGTTAAGAAACCTGCCCAAGATATCACAGTGAGTAAGTGGTTGAGCTGATATTTAAATCTAAGTATTGTGATTACCCTCAAGCCTGAGGACGGTGGCAACCATGGCTGGGGCTGAGCAGGGGAGAGCCACTGGGACTGCATCCCCAGACATAGCCCAGGCCTTGACCACTGCTCTCTGCTGCCTCCTCTCACGGCCTGCACACCTACCAGCACCAACAGCAGGTGGAGATAGCAGGGAACTACTTGGTCGCTCACTCGCTCGATATAGGTGCTCAGCTGCGATACAGCTCAAAGCCTCAGAGCACCCCACAGGGTACAGGAATCCCTCACTTGGCGGAGGTGGCGGGGGGGGGGGGGTTGGCTAGGGGCAGGAAAGCCTGCTTCCTGTTCCCTGCCCTGAGACCCCTGAAAGCCTCTCCTCCTTTCAGGATCCCAGGGTTCCCATTTTCTCAGGAAAAGGCCTAATACCAGTCATGCACACCCTAGTAAAAGGCACCCGGTTCTCCTATGGGTACCCACATCTCATTCTAGACTCCATACCGGCTTCATTTGAAATGGAAATCTCATTGCGAGGTCTTGAGTACATCATAAATCTTAGACAAAAAACTTTCCAACAGGCCATCACTCCAAACATAGAAAAGGTGAGGGCAGGGGCGCCTGGGTGGCGCAGTCGGTTAAGCGTCCGACTTCAGCCAGGTCACGATCTCGCGGTCCATGAGTTCGAGCCCTGCGTCGGGCTCTGGGCTGAAGGCTCAGAGCCTGGAGCCTGTTTCCGATTCTGTGTCTCCCTCTCTCTCTGCCCCTCCCCCGTTCATGCTCTGTCTCTCTCTGTCCCAAAAAATAAATAAAAAACGTTGAAAAGGTGAGGGCAATTCAATTCCCCAAACCAGATGCTGTGCAAACGGGGCCTCGAGTGGCATGTGGAAATACGAGCAGGGCTCCTCTGAGGCCTTGACAAGATACTGCCTCTCTCTGAGCCCCAATTTCTCATTTGAGGAGGTTGTGCTGGAGCAGGGATTGGGAAACTTTTTCTGCAAAGAGCCCAAGAGTATATCTTTTAGGTTTTGTGGGCCCTATGGTCTCTGCTGCTCTACTTAGCTCTGCCATGATAGCCTGAACGCAGCCACAGACAAAATAACTATGTATGGATATTTAAATTTGAATTACATGTAATTTTCATGCATCATAAAGTATTACTCTTTAGATTCTTAAAAAATGTATTTAAGTAATCTCTACATCCACATGGGGCTTGAACTCAGGACCCAAGGTCAAGAGTTTCACGCTCTTCTGAGCCAGCCAGGTGTCCTTGGATTTTTTTTTTTTTTTAACAAGACCCTTCTTGTATGAGAGTAGGTGGCCAGATTTGGCCCATGGCTGTGGGTCACCCCTACAGCTCTGGACTGGAGCAAAGCTTTTCACTTTAACATGTGCACAAGTTACCTCGGGATCTTGTTAAAATGCAGATTCTAATTCAGTAGACTTGGGAGAGACCTGAGGATATGCATTTCTTACAAGTGCCCAAATAATGCTGATGCTGTTCCATGGAACACTTTGATTAGCGAGGGGCTGGGGCAGCTTCCAGCTTGGCCACTCTCTGAGTGTCCTAAGTGACACTCTGATTACAGATCCTGCTATTCAGTGAAGAAAAGCTCACTCAGAGGCCTGAACACAAGTGGGGTCCAGCATGTTCTCTTTAGCCTTCACCTCTGTCCCATGTTTCTCTTGCTTTATAAAGTTCCTTATTTTGTGTTTTTTCTCTTACCTCCTGCCATTAGAACATAAGCTTCTTGAGAGCAAGGGCCTGGTTGCTTTGTTTACTGCTGTTGTCCTGCAGTCTCGCTCATGCCAGGTACTCAGAAAATATTTGTGGAGGAAATGAATAGATGATGCACCCAGCGCCTGGGTGGCCTCCCTCACTGCTCATCCCCGCTGGGACACTGTCCTTGTATCACCACCTAGTGGTCACTTTTGTGTACTGCGGGGTGGGGGAGAACAACGCTCTGCACGTTTGATTCCGACCCAGGAGAAGGTAGAGGCCACTGTGGGCAGGGAGTTGCCCCTTCTGGTGCCCATACTATCTGTGTTCTAGTCAGCTGGCACAGGAGGAGAGCTTTCCTGGAGGAGATGGCATTTGAGCTGAACAAGGAAGGCAAGAAGATTTGGGATGGTGGAAGGGAGAGAGAGGGAAAAAAGGCACTTTTGGTAGAACAAATGCCACGAGCAAAGGCCTGGAGGCTGGAAAGCATGGGCATGTGGCAAAAGGGAAGAGAAGCAGAAGCTGCTGACATAGGCAATGGAGGATGAGGCCACATGATGACATGGGAGGAGGGGAAGAGGCCCCAAGGAAAGGGAACTGTTACTTAGTGAATGTTTCATTTAATCCCTGGAAAGGCCAATGAGGTAGATTTTAGGACGCCCCATTTTACAGATGAGGAAACTGAGGCATAGATCAGAGAAGTGACTTGCTCAAGGGTAAGGGGCAGAACTGGATTTGAATTTAGATCATCTGATTATCTCCTCCCTGATGGGAGTGCCTTTCCCTGATTTGTGATTGGAGGGGGGCATGTTGGTGGAGCACATGCAGGAAACTAGGGGCTGGGGTTCCAGACACCCAGAGATGTTTGCTCCTCTCCACTCTCTTGCGGCCTGACAGCACATGACCCAGAAGTCTCCCTCTGTTCAGCTGCATGGTCCTGGAACCTCTCTGGCCACAGAGCACAATAGTTTTAATGACTTATGGGAGAAGCTCAGAGATCTCTTACTCACCCATTACACAGATATGGAACCTGAGGCTCAGAGAGGAAAAAGAACTTCCGTGATGATGCACACCAAGCTAGGTTCAGTGTGGCTTTCATTCTGGCCCCTGCCTGGGCTCCCATCTGATTGCTGGAAACGGATGCTACAAACATCAGGCCTGAGCCCTAGCCACAGAGGGTAACAGAGGGTTTACTTGGTCCCCCTTGGCCAGCCCAGGCCTTTGGGAAATGTGTTTGAATTTTATTTCCCAGTGAGGCATGTCCCCAGGGATAGGGTGAGTGTTTGAGCTGCAGGCAGAGTGCTGGGGCCTGTTTGAGGAAAGAAGGGAGGCTTAGCAGGACTTGCCCCACAGGCTTTCAGGAGACCTTTGGGAGACTCACCAGGGAAGACGGAAGGGTAGGGGGGTCACCCAGTTGTCCCAGCAGACCTGGATCACCTCTGGACTTTCAGCTCTGCTGCAGTCCTGCATCTGGCACAGGAAGCCACGTTTCCCTTTCTCAGCCCCTTGGCTGGCTCTTCTGGAAAGCAGGGGACCCTGGCTTGGGAGACTTGGAAATGGGGGAGCCACCTCCACCCAGGACTGAGCCCAGTTCTGTCAGGCTTCACACTATGGGATCTTCTCTGCCACACAGTCCTGACAGTGGTCGCTGTTACTATTCCTAAAAAAAAAAAAAAAAACCAAAAACCAAAAACCAAAAAACCCTGAGACTCAGAGAAAAGAAGGACTTACCCAAGTTCACCAAGTTTGAGCAGGGCCTCAAGCCCAGGACAGAGTGACACCAAAGCATTTGACCACAGCACCCATGACTGCCCTGACCCAACCCACTGGCCAACCCCAATGGCTCCTTCTGTCACTTCCCCAGCTATTGATTTATCCATGGCCTCTGTGCATCTCTCGGAGCTTCTGCTTCTGCCCAGACCCCCTCACTAAGACCCAGGATGTTGGCTGCAAGCCTCTGGCTTTGTGTTAGCACCACCACCACACACCCCCCACTTTTCCCTCTGACCCTCACCACTTACCTGTGCATCTTCCCCACGCACCAGGAGCCGCTACACCAGGGCAAGTACAGGGTGGGGTCCAAGCCTTTGTGAGGCCCAGCGCCTGGCTGGGGAGGCCGCTCAGTAAACGTGTTGTCTGTGAGTGGACCCCTGCGAGGACAGACACCACTCCCATGGGAAAACTGAGTGTGAGCAGGGGACAGTGACCTGCCTGGGTCACCTGCGATCTCCAGGCAGAGAAACGACTGCCCAGGCCTCTTGCTGTCCAGACTCAGGTTCCCTCCACAGGATGACCTGAGCTTAACAGGGCTCCCCCGGCTGCCTGTGGGTCCACAGCCCAGTACCCCGGGCCACTGCTCTGCCCGCCAGGCGGCCTGTCATCCAGAGGTCGGCCAAGCCAGCTGCTGTGCAGACACCAGGAATGTGCTTTAGTGGGAACAGAACAGGAGAAGATTACCAAAGATTACTGTAGTCCGATTTCTAGGGCTCCCTGCGGTGGGGGCGCCTTATTTCTGCTAGGGATTTTTTTTTTACCAGAGCCAGTTCCTTAATCCTTCTCAGGGTATGGCTGGGACTTCATAATGAGCTGTAACAGCCCGAGTATTTGGTTCTGTGATCAGGGAAGGACGGTTCATTCTTAAATGAGCTTTCTTGATGGCCAAGCTCAGCTCTGGCCAAGGAGTTGGGGGCGGGGGGAGAGCAGGGCTCCAGGACCTGAACAACAGCAGTGCTCACACAGGACCAGAGGCCAGAGCCCCCTTCAAACCGATGGAGCCACAGAGGCCCAGGGAGGCTGTGAGGTTAGGGGTAGCACAATTCCACATGCAGCGGGACAGTGGCCGCAGTGGGGTGGAGGCATGGAGAGGGGGCCACCTCCCAGGAACCTGGGCTAGCCATCAGGCACCTGGGGACCTCAGAACCGGGCCATCCCCACTGGGAAGTTTCCCTTCAGGAGGAGAGGTTGTGTGGGACCCGGCCAGCATCAGCATCGGTCTAGTTTGTAAGGAAGCAGCTGCTGAGGGGATGGTCTGAGAAAAGGAAACAGCAGGAGTAAAAGCGTGGAGGCTTTTTTCCGTCTGTTCCCCAGAAGCAGGCTCTTAGCTGCGGATGGGACCATGTGTCAGTGATTTATCCAGGAAGTATTCCCAGAATGAGCCTGGAAAGGAGGGGGACACAGGAGAAAGGAGGGGAGGAAGGTAAATGGTGCCATTTCTGTCCTAATGCGGAGGGCTCCGGTGGTAGTTTGTCTCTGGAGTGTAAGCTACATCTCAGGGTATTTGAAACCCCAGGCAAGGGAGCTGGGCTTCTATTCCCTGCACACGGTCAGTCAGCACCATCCAAGGAGATCTGGGCCAAGTATAGCTTCCTGGAGGAGGGGGCGGCCTGGCCTGGCCTGGCCCAGCTCTGTGATGCAGAGCAGGACAGGCAGATTCTGCCGAGGGAAAGGATTTGAGCAGGACCTGAGGGAGGAGCTCAGGCACACTGCTGGAAGGCCAAGGTTGTCATGTTCTACCTGGATGAGCACCAAGGCCCTATCCCTGATTTAAGACAGGCCAGGGAGATTTAAAAAAAGGAGGGGGGGGCACCTGGGTGGCTCAGTTGGTTAAGTGTCTGACTTCGGCTCAGGTGATGATCTTGTGGTTCATGGGTTCAAGCCCCCCATCAGGCTTTGTGCTGACAGTTCAGAGCCTGGAGCCTGCTTCAGATTCTGTGTCCCCCTCTCTCTCTGCCCCTTCCCTGCTCGCTCTCTGTCTCTGTCTCAAAAATAAATAAATGACAAGGAGGAACATGGAGCTCGGAGGGATGAGTCAGTTCCCTACAGGCTGTGTGTGGAGTTCATTCAACTATTTCAGCAGAAGTCCCATAAACCACCTCTGGAAATCCGTCTCCTCTGCTGCTGTTTGGGCTGAAAACCCTGATCTGGGACGAGAAGGGATAAATAGCTCAGGAGAAGTAGAATGCTCATATTCAGTTAAAACTGTTCAGAAATGAGTTACTGGCCTGGCTTGGGGCCCAAGAGGCTGCAGGCTACACCCTGAGAGGAGCCCAGGGCCTGGACGAGCTGGGCGTCAGGTTGGCACCCAAAGGGCAGAGCCACGATTGACTGTGGACAGCCCAGGAAGGTGGATGTGTATTAGTGGCAACTCCTACCCCTTTAGTTGACCCCCATTCCCTTCCCACCCCGCCTCTCTCAGAGCCCCACCTGGACCTCCTGGTCTCCAGCCTCCCTTCCTCCACTTAAATTTCTCGGAGTTGCCAGAGGGTGTCCTCTGGAAAGCAAATCTGGTCCTGTCCCTTCTCTGCCTGCCACCTTCCATGGCTCCCCATTGCCCTCAGGAGAAAGACCAAAGCCCCAGTGTTCTGTGTCCTTCCTGGTGACTAAGATGCTTAACCTGCAGGGCTGACAGCAGGAACCTCTGGCCCGAAATCAGGAGTTCCAGCAGCTCCCAGACCGCAGGCAGCAGCCCAGCTGTCTGGGAAGCAGGGAGGAGCTGCCCCAGGGCCTCCCTCTCCGCTTTGCCTCTGTAATTAATTTATGGAAAGCATCTAAACTGGCAGTCAACCCAGTCCTGCAAATCTCGTCTAATCTTCTGCCTCCACCGGAGGGAGCAGCGCCCTGGGGGGTGGAGCTTTTCTTCCAGTGATTACATTTAGTTTTATTGGGAGGGGAGGAGGCAAGTCTTTAAAGTCTTATTTCTGCAATCACCTGCGGAATGAGGAGACTCCTGGGTGGTAGTTGGTGAGGCCACAGGGGAACTTGCATCCCCAGGAGGGGCTTGGGGGGCAGACTCTGGCTCAACAAACTCTGGCTCTACCTTTATGCCCACGTAGGATCGCCTCCACTGCGTCCACCCTGGTCCAAATTCCATCATCTCTGCGGTGGCTTCCTGACCACCTGACCCTGCCTGGGGCCTCTTACAGGCAGCCAGAGTATGGTGGCACTCCTCTGAGAAGCCGCCCAGGGTTCCTGTGTCCCTGGGGGTCACACCGGAGCCCCACCCCAGTCCACACAGCCCACACAATTGCCTCTGCCTGCACTCCCTCACTTCTCCCACTTCCCTGGAGTCCTTGATGCCTTATACGCTGTCAAGAGGGCTCCTGCTCCTGCTGGACCCCTGCCTGGCACTCTCTTCCCCATCCCCAAAGTCTGCACCCTCACTTCCTACAGATCGCATTCTCAGATCAGCCCTTTGCAGACTTCCCTGACCGTATCCCACCAATCATTTCCTATGCCCCTCATCCTGCCTTATTTATCCCCTTCGCACTCACCCCCAATCTGATATCTTTAGTTTTTGTTTATCGTCCAGTTTCCCTCTATTCTCCACCAGCATGTAAGCTCTGAGAGCATGGGATTTGTTTGTTCACTGACATATCCCTAGTACCAAGAGCAATGCCTGCACATATCAGATGCACGATACATAAATTATCAAATGAATGAGTGAAGTGCGTCTGTCATTGGACAGAGAGGGTGGGCAGAGTCCCCCAAGGTGTGCTGGGGGCGTCCCCTCTGGGCGTGTGGAGTCTCCCTAAGTCCCCCGTCCAGGTTCTAAATGGAAGTTCCGGCTGCAGACAGCGGCTGGATCACTCAACAGAACTTGAGTTTCTTTTGGTGCAAACACTAGCCCTTCCGGCACCTCCCAGAACCCCGCCCGCCGACGCTCAGGGAAAGCTCCCTCCCCTCCCTGTCTGACACTCCCCCCCCCCCCCCCCCCCGCCGGTCTGTTTTGGGTGTCAGTGTCAGGCCAACTCCCCAGCATGCACATGAGTCATAGCCAGAGAGCACCCGGAGCGCCTCTTGCCTCTTGCGGGGCCTCAGTCACACCCTTCGCCTCACTTAAGCCTCACAACAACCCTCTGAGCCAGTCATTTTACAGATGAGGAAACCGCGGTCAGAGGCCGCAGAAGTGACCTACGCAAGCCCCTCGCTGGTGTCACAAGGCGGAGTGCAGCGGGCTCCTTCCCTTCCTTGGCCCCAAGGCCAGCGCCATCAGAGTTCAGTCCATGTTCAAAACCTGTTTGGAGAATGAAGAAAAGGGCAAATTTGAATTTTGGAGTTCCTGAGTGAGCAATGAAAACCCTATAAACACAGCATGTGCCAACCCACTGCGGGCTGATTGGGGTGGCCTGTCCATGCTTGGCTGAGCCTGGAGATCGTGATTGCCCTCGTGTGCCATTCAGAGAAAGAAAAGGCAGTACTTGTCCTCCCAGGGGTCCAGGGGACCCAGCTATGGGATGTGAAGAACCCGAATGATGGTGCCCATCCCTGGCCCTCAGCCTCCCCCTGGGCAGAGACAAGGTCCAGAAGGATTGAATGATAAGCTAGAGGTGGGGACAGAGCTGGGAGCAGGACCCTTGCCTCTTAACATCAGTCCTATCCTTGTTCTCAGTCTACCTGCTACATCCATAATGTCTATATCCCTAGGAACTGTGTCTTTGTTTCCTCACCTGTAAAGTGGGGAAATTGTACCAATCTAAGAGAATCAAAGGTTAACTGAGATAACACAAGAAAGTGCCTGGCAGAGAGCAAATTCTTAGTAAGTGGAGCATATGGCTATTAGCTGGTTCCAGGAGGGGCACATACATTGCATTGCCTCTTCCTTCCCTGCCTTACAAACGGGTCTCACAGGCCCAGAGCTGCAGATTTGGTAGTTGGAAGAACATTTATTTGTTTCAGGGAAAAACAATTAAAATAAAAGTGCCCAAATGGTGGAGATGATGTGGCAAAACTAGCACAGTGTGGGAGCATTTTGTAAGCATCTTCATTCAATTTTAGAGAAAGAGGGAGTGTGTGGGGCAGGGAGGGGGGGCGCAGAGAGAGAGAGAATCTCAAGCAGGCTCCCCAGTCAGGGCAGTGCCTGACGTGGGGCTCGATCTCACAACCGTGAGATCCTGACCTGAGCCGCGATCGAGAATTAGATGCTTAACCAACGGAGCCACCCAGGTGCCCCACGCAAGCATTTTAAATGTGCAAAGCAAATACCTTATGAAATGTTGACTACAAACAAAGGCTCATTTTTGTCTGAATTCTCCCACCTTTCAAATTGTACGTCAAGAAACAAATAATTTTGAAGCTGTCCAGCTAAGCGAGCTATCAACTAGATCTACAATATTGCCAAGTGGGGCATTTTTTAAACCGGCAAACAAATATCCATGCCTCCTTTCATCTTTCGTCAGGACCAGCCTCGAACTTGGTGCATTTGTTGCTGTTGTTTTTCAACGAAAGGGAAACTGAGGCGCCAGGGCCTTGGGACTCATGCAGGAGACCACCTTGCCGGCCAAGGAAGAGCCGACGACGGAAGGCCCTTGTTTGACCTTCTTCTGGGAGGTGGGGGCCGGCAGGTTGTCGGTGTGGCTGCACTTCCTGAGGCAGTAGACAGCGCGGGGGTGCAGGTGAGCATAAGACCTGTGACAGATCCTCTTGTCGCAGTTGCATTTCTGGGCCAGCTGGCAGAGATGACGGTGACGCCGGAGATGATGTTGACGACGGAGACGATGCCACCCCACAGGCGCGCCAAGCGCAGGGTGGACTCTTTGTGGGTAGTGCGGTCTGCCAGAGCGCGGCCATCTTCCAGTTGTCTGTCCACAAAAATCAGATGCTGCTGGTCAGGCGGGATGCCCTCTTTGCCTTGGACGTTGGCTTTGACATCCTCAGTGGTGGCCCTGCGCCCAACCTGGAGGGCGATGGTCTTGCCCGTCGGGGTCTCCACAACGATCTGCATCTCTGCGTCTGCCACAGGCAGCTGCCCCAAACTGCTCCGCCGTCTTTCAAATTTGGTGCATTTCGAACGATGCGGTAGCCGGAGTAGACCCTTCTTGGCATAAGACGTAGTGATTCTATACGCACCTACGTGTCACCAGGGCCAACCATTTGGGAAACAGCACTTTGACAAAACACACCCAGAACCGTAAGGGCCCCTTACGCACTTTGACTAGTTATTTATCCTAATGAAATAATTCTTAAAAAGCAAAGCAAAATTTGAACACGTAAGGGTGCTACTCACAGGGTTGTTTGTAGTTCAAGAAAAGGTAAACACACTCAATTTAGAACAGTAGGGGGATGATCTAGTAAATACACTTGAGTCCTTCATGATCCTTCGGCCAATAAAAATGATCATTTTGAAGACCACAGGATGATGTTTACATTCAAAGGTTTCATATTGAAGGAGAAAATGGGAAACTGCACAGAGATTCTGGTCTCTAACTGTCAGGGCGGTTTTCTTTGCTTGATTTCTGGTCCTTACAACAGCGCTGAAGGAGACAATACAGGGCTGTTATTTCTTCTCCCGTAGAGACATCCCACATCAAGCCTCCAGCCTCGGGGGTGAGAACGCAAAGCCCCTTTGCTGAGGCAGTCCCCAGCTCCCAGGTGAGGACAGTGCAAGACAAAACACCCCGTTCTCACTCACTCTTCCCCATCTCATGCAGGGGAGGTGGTGCTGGGCGGCCCCTTCCTCCCTCTCAGGCTGGGGTTTCCCCCAGGCAGATCTGGAAGACCCCCAGTCCCAGGCCCCAGCCTGCTCTGAGCTGGCTTATAGGAAGCCCCTTCTACATACTTGACCCATGAGATCATGTGGGAAAACCCTTAGAAACTCTAATACCCACTGCAGGTGTTTGTTGTTCCTATTACTAAAAAAAAAAAAGTTGTAATGTGAAATTTTTCCATCATGCAAAAATTGTTGCTCATCATATAACAAACACTCCCATCTCCATAGCCCAGCGTAGAAGATAAAACCTCACAGGGACACTTGAAGTTTCCTCGCACTCCTTTCCTGATCCAGTGCCCCACCTCTGTCACAGAGGTAAACCAAGCCAGAATTGAGTGTTTATCCACAAATGTTAAGTTGTATTGTTTTGCATGCTTTTAAACTTTGAATATGTGGTTTCCTACCATCTAGCATTCATTCAACAAGTTCACTCAACAAATATTTATTGAGCACCTGCTGTATGTTAGGTACCACTCAAAGCCCTGGGAATATCAGTCAACAGAACAGACAAGATTACGGTTCTCATGATGTGTACATTCCCTTGGGGTACCCCAAACAGTAAGCAAAATTTATGAATTATAGGTGAATTCTATAATATGGTAGGATCAGAGGTGCAAAGGAGAAAAATAAAGTCAGAGAGGTGAATGTTGCAATTTTCAGTAGAATCATATCTTTCTATATCTTGCTTATTTACTCAGTCTTACAGTTTTCATTTTTATGAATGCACCAATTTCATTTATTCCCTTGTTAGTAAACATTTAAGATTTCTTTTTCTGTCATTATAAACAATATTGGCATAAGCATTCTTATAAATATCTCTTTGTGTGCACTCGGAAGATCTTCGGGAGCATGTACCTGGCATAGAATACAGTTACCTTGTATAGAATCGCTGGATCCAGGGCATCTTCGACTTAACTTAGCCAGGCGGTGCCATTGGCTCCCCACGGTGGTCATACCAGTGACTCTCGCCACTGATGTGTGGATGTTCTGGTTACTCCATCTCTTCTCCACTATTTGGTGGTGTCAGATTTTTAAAAATACTTGCTAACCTGGTAAGTACAAAATGCTGTATTTTTGTTTAAATCTGAATTTCCCAGATGACTATGAAGGTTGAGCATATTTTCCTAAGTTTACTTACCATCTGTGTTTCTCTTCAATAACAAGGAATGTCACTGACTTTTGCCCATTGATTTTATATCTAGTGATGTTGCTAGCTAGCAATTGGTCTATAGCTTCCTTTGGGTTTTCTAGATAGACAATCATAACATTTACAAATAATGAGTTTCTCTCTTTCTTTTCAAATGTATAATACCATTGATTTATTTTTAAAATTTTATTAATTTATTTTAAAACTTCTGCCATTAAATATATTAATTTATTTGAGAAAAATAAATTTAAAAATACAAGGTTGAATTAAAAAGGTAACAGTGAGCATCCTTATCTTTTCCTGATTTTAAAGGAAATGTTTCAGGGTACCTGACTGGCTCAGTCAGTAGAGGATGTGACTCTTGATCTCAGGGTTGCGGGTTTGAGCCCCACGTTGGGTGTAGAGATTACCTAGAAATAAAATATTATAAAATATTAAAAAAGGAAATGCTTCTATTGTTTACATATCAAGTAATATTTCCTTTACTTTTTTTTTTACATTAAGGAAATTTTCTTCTATTTAAATCTGCTTAGAGGTTTATCATCAGTCAGTATAGGCATACCTTGTTTCATTGCTCTATTGTAATACATAGCTTTATTGCAGTTCACAGATACCGTGTTTCATAGAAATTGAAGGTTTGTCCCAACCTTGTGTCAAGCAAGTCTATTGGTACCATTTTTCAACAGCATCTGCTTACTTTGTGTCTTTGTGTCACATTTTGGTAATTCTTGCAATATTTCAAACTTTTCTATTACTATTTTATTTGTTATAGTGATCTGTGATCAGTGATAATGACTTACTGAAAGTTCACATGATGGTTAGCATTTTTAGCAATAAAGTATTTTTATTTAAAAAATTTAAAAAATATTTATTTGTATTTGAGAGAGAGAGAGAAAGAGAGAGGGAGGGAGAGGGGGACAGTGTGCAAGTGAAGATGAGACAGAATCTGAAGCAGGCTCCAGGTTTCGAAGCATCAGCACAAAGCCCAATGCGGGGCTTGGACCCATGAATTGAGAGATCATGACCTGAGCCGAAGTCAGACACTTAACAGACTGAGCCACCCAGGCACCCCAGAAATAAAGTATTTTTAAATTAAGTTATATGCATTATCTTTTTAGACATAATGTTACTGCATACTTAGTAGACTACAGTGTAGTGTAAGCACAACTTTTATATGCACTGGAAAACCAAAGAATTAATTTGACTCATTTTATTGTGATATTGGCTTTGTTGTGGTGGTCTGGAACCAAATCCACAATATCTCCCAAATATACCTGTATATACTTTCACCAAATACCTTTCTGCATCTATTTAGATGGTCGTATGGTTTTTCTTCTTTAAGCTATTACCTTTATATATTTATATAATTTATAAAGGTAAATTACCTTTATAGATGTTCTAATATTAACCTAGTTTTGTATCCCTGGGATAAACTCAACTTGGTTATGGTATGTTATCTTTTTTATACACAGTTGCCTTATTTTAATAATATGTTATTTAGGATTACTACATCTACATTCATGAGTTAGATTGGACTGTAATTTTCCTTTCTCATGCTTTAGTTGTCTAATTTTGGTATGAAGATTATACTGGCCTCAAAGAATAAATTTGGGAGTATTCCTTATTTTTCTATTCTGTGAAAGAATTCATATATGATTGGGATTATCTATTCCTTGAAGTGTTGGTATAATTCACCTATAAAACCATCTGGGCCTTGAGTTTTCTTTGCAGGGAAGTTTTTAATTATCGTTTCAATTTCTTTCATAGTTTTAGGACTATTAAGAATATTTTTTCCAATTTTGGTGGCAGTTTATTTCTACTAAGATTTCAAATTTGTTGGCATAAAGTCTTTGATAGTATTCTTTTATCTTTTTTATTTTAATTATAATCTTATTTGAGGGACGCCTGGGTGGCTCAGTCGGTTAAGTGTCCGACTTCAGCCCAGGTCATGATCTCACGGTCTGTGAGTTCGAGCCCCGCGTCGGGCTCTGTGCTGACAGCTCAGAGCCTGGAGCCTGTTTCAGAGTCTGTGTCTCCCTCTCTCTCTGTCCCGTTCATGCTCTGTCTGTCTCTGTCTCAAAAATAAATAAACTTAAAAAAATTAAAAAAAAATTATAATCTTATTTGAGAATATAGCTACGTGAAAAGACAAAATCTTCAGATATTTGGCTGTCTTTATCTTATCTTTTAAACCTCCTCTGTAACTATAGTCATGTTATTCTTTTCATTTATGATGTTACTTCTGTTTCTTTTCCTTGATCAGTCTTTCCCAAGATGTGTCTGTCTGCTCAATGCAGAGAATCGACTCTTGCCTTTGTTGGTCTCTATTGCATTTTTGGTTTTTATTTTGTTGATTCCATTTTGTTTTTTAGCATCTCCTTGCTTATATTGTTTCTTAGGTTGGACACTTAGGTCATTAATTTGCTCTGAGGGTATTTGCCTCTGGCTGAACAACAGCTGGTCTTGAGGGCACTGTGTATGGGGGACCCTCCACACAAAGGAGGCCTCCAAAGGCCTACCCTTGGCGTAATCTTCTTTCTTCCCCAAACTCTGGTAGAATGATTTAAAAAGGAAAAAACCCTTGAGGAAGAGAACAATAGAGGGATCATCAGCCACAGCACTTCGGAAGTTGGAAAGTAGATGGATTTAACAGGCCCAAGAAACCAAATCCCAAACTTGAAAAAGAAGCTGATTTGTACCACAGACCAGGAAGTGGCCCGGGAACCAGGCATGCCAGTTGTCTCAGAGCTGGGAACTGGGGTTAATAGGGGGTGGGGAGACAGAGGAAAGATCCTATGTGTTTGCAGAGAACAAGAAGATTGTAGGCAAAGGATTATGGCTCAAAATGGCATTGGATTTTTCCAAAAACATCAGTGGAAGCCAGAACACGATGGAGTCCAACATTTGTCCAACATTTTGAAAGAAAGAGTTTGTGGTTAAATTGGTGAGATATATTAGCAAACTAAGTCAATGACAAGAACAAGTTAGTTATTAATTCCAGAGGAAAAAACATAGTATCCTTTACAGCTCATTAAATGACCATAGATTCACAGTCATACTTAGGCAAATAACTAATACTGATCTGATCAGAATTACAAATCACTGTATTGGGAGGCTGACGATGGACGCAGGAAGAGGTATGTGCATGTTTTGTGGGGTGTGTGTGTAAGGGCAGGGGGTTGGAGAGAGACCAAATCCTCCCTTTCCATGATGAGAAATCATTAGGTAATGCCCAAACCTGAAAAATCAAGAAGTAGCAAACAAATGTTATTTAGAGAAAATACTGTAAGTAACAAAAGAACTGAAAGCAGCATTTCTGGGACTGGGAAAGAGATGGGGGAAGGCTGGCAGTGGGGGTGGGGTGGGGCTGCAGGGAATTGCTAATTTCCATAATAAACCGTGTAGAATTCTTCAAATTTTAAAATTATGTGCACGTATAACTTTCAACAAAACTAACTAAAAAAAAGACAAAACCCATGATTTGCAGCCTCATACATATGTATATCTTTAAGATCTCTTCATGCCAAGCCCCCCCCGCCCCCCCCCCCCCCAGATTCCAGAAGTGGCACTGCTGGGTCAGCAGGCATTGTGGATTTAAGATCTCAGCCACAGCGCTGAAACACCTTTATCTTGCAAACACCATTATCAATTTTCAGATCTTTGCCCATTTGGTGGTTAAAAAAAAGCCATCATACTGGAATTTTGATTTGCATTTCTTTGACTACCGAATAGTTTTATATTTAGCCATTTTTTAGTTCTTCTTTAATTTCCTGTTACAGTTCTTTGTCCGTTTTTATCTTGGAGTGTTCATCTTTTTCACTATTGATTTGTAAGGGCTCTTAAAATAGTAAGCCTACTAATTCTTTATCACACATATTACAAATATCCCTCCCCACCCCTCTGTAGGTCCTTCTGCTTTTAATTTTCTTTTTGATGTGAGGGATTTTTCATTTTTATATAATTGAGCCTATCTTTTATGCTTTTTGCCTTTGGGGTCACTGCTGAAAAGTCCGTGCTCATCCATAAGCTATTACAAACACAGCATTTCTTGTAATTTCATCTAGTATATATTTCATTACTTCTAAGTTTTTCACATTTTAAATCTCTGAAATCGGGGTGCCTTTATAATCACTGGGGCTCAGGTGGTAGTCACACATCCGAATGTGCAGAAAGTGTCCATGACTTGTAAAAAAATGTCTTGGAGGGGCACCCGGGTGGCTCATTCAATTAAGCATCTGATTCTTGATTTCAGCTTAGGTCATGATCTCATGGTTCTTGGGATCAAGCCCCATGTCGGGCTCTGTGTTGACAGTGTGGGGTGGTTGCTTGGGATTCTCTCTCTCTCTCTTTCTCTCTCTCTCTCTCTCTCTCTCTCTCTCTCTCTCTCTTTCTCTCTGCCCCTTCCCTGCTCCCTTGTGCACTCATGTTCTCTCTCTCTCTCTCTCTCTCTCTCTCTCTCAAAACTAAATAAGCATTAAAAAAAGAAAAATTGGGGAGGCAAGAGTGAAGCACTCTTAGCTGTATTTATCACCTGTTTCCTTTTTTCTCCAGGGCAGACTATACCTCCCAGGCATTCTTGCTGTTAGGGGTGTCGTGGCTGGGTCCTAGCCATTGGATTGTGGGTGAAAGTGATGTATTGGGCTTCTCTGCTGGGCCCATCAAACTTCCCATAGGATTCTTTCCTGTCTTTCTTTGGTTTGCCAGTAGAGGCTGTAGCAGGGGTGTTGGGCAATGGCAGAGCCAGAAGGCAGAGAGAGTTTCAGTCCCCAGGAGGCAACTTGGGAGGTGCCTGCTGACCAGGAATCCTCATCGTTCTTTGTGTGAATTAGTAATAAACTGTTATTGTGTTAAGCCTTTGAGATTTGGGTTTTTGTTTGTTATAGCAGCTAGTATTGCTGATTCCTAACTAACAACCCTTGTCTTAATTCTGACTCGAATCTGAATCCCTTTAGACTAGAGCTTAGTGTTTATCATTGAGTGTAAGTATGATGTTGATTCTTGATTTTAGATAAATGCACTTTATCTTGTGTTCTTTTTTTTTTTTTAATCAAATCTTGGTTTGGAGTTATTCTAAGTGTGTAAAACTAATTGGAAAACTTTTAGTTTTTATCTGAGCTCTGGAAAAGGTTAACTAGCATAGGCATTAGCTGTTACATGAAACTTTGACAAGATTCATCCTGAGAACTTCTTGCATCCTTTTGCAAGAGAAGTGCTTTAACAAGCTTTACTTTTGCTCCTTTTTCAAATTATTTTTTAAGACTTTATTGCTATTATTTAAAAATTAGTTTTTATTTTAGAAAAAGAACACAAGTGGGGGAGAGGGGCAGAGAGAGAATCATATATATATATATATATATGTATATATATATATATATATATATATATATATATAAATGTTTATTTATTTTTGAGAGAGAGAGAGTGTGAGCTGGCAAGGAGCAGAGAGACAGGGAGACAGAGGATCTGAAGCAGGCTCTGCACTGTCAACGCAGAGCCTGATACAGGGCTCAAACTCACTAACCATGAGATCATGACCTGAGCTTAAGTTGGACACTAAACCAACTGAACCACCCAGGTTCCTGAGAATCCTTTTTTTTCTTTAAGTTTATTTATTTTGAGAGAGAGAGCGAGAGAGCAAACGAGAGAGAGAGAGAGAGAGAGAGCAAGAGAGAATCTCAAGCAGGCTCCACACTGTCAGTGCAGAGCCCAATGCAGGGCTCGATCTCAAGAATGGCGAGATCACGACCTGAGCCAAAATCAAGAGTAGGACGCTTAACTGACTGAGCCACCCAGGCGCCCCAAGACTTATTATTATTTTTTGAAGTTTTAGGTTTACAACAAAATTGAGAGGACAGTAGAGAGTTCCCATATACCTCTGGCCCCCACACATACAAACCTCCCTCATTATCTATATGATTCACCAGTATGGTACACTTTCAACCAAGGATGAGCCCTCCACTGACACATCATTATTACCTAAAGTCCACAGTTTACATTAGGGTTCGCTCTTGGTGTTGCACATTCTGTGCGTTTGGACAAATGTATAATGACATGCATCTACCATTAGAGTACCATACAGAGTTATCTTCAGTGCCTTAAAAATCCTTTTTGCTCCGCCTATTCATCCCTCCCTACCCACCCTCCACCCCCCACCCCCACAACCACTCATCTCTCTACTGCCTCCAGAGTTCTGCCTTTACCACAATGTCATATTGTTGGAATCATACACTGTGTAGCTTCTTCAGATTGGCTTCTTTCACTTAGTGATATGCACCAAAGTTGCCTCCTTGTCTTGATAGCTAATTTCTTTTTAGTGCCGAACACTATACCATTGTCTGGATGCACCACAGTTTACTTATCCATTCACCCACTCAAGGACATCTGTCTGGGTGGCTGTCCGGTTTGGGCAATTCTGAACAAAGCTGCTATAGACATCCATGTGCAGCGTTTTGTGTGGACGTAGGTTTTCAACTCCTTTGGGTAAATACCAAGGAGCTCGAATGCAGGATTGTACGGTAAGAGTATGTTTAGATTTGCAAGCAACTGCCAAACTGTCTTCCAAAGGGGCTGCACCATTTTCCATTCCCGCCAGCAGTGTATGAGGCTTCCTGTTGCCACATCCTCACCAGCATTTGTTGTGGTCAGTGTTCCAGATTTGGGCCATTTTAATAGGTGTGTGGTGGTATCTCGTTGTTGTTGTTTTTTAATTTTTTTTAACGTTTATTTATTTTTGAGACAGAGAGAGACAGAGCATGAATGGGGGAGGGTCAGGGAGAGAGGGAGACACAGAATCTGAAACAGGCTCCGGGCTCTGAGCTGTCAGCACAGAGCCCGACATGGGGCTCGAACTCACGGATCGTGAGATCATGACCTGAGCCGAAGTCGGACACTTAACCGACTGAGCCACGCAGGCGCCCCTCTTGTTGTTTTAACTTGCATTTCCCTGATGACCTATGATGTGGAGCATCTTTCCATATGCTTATTTGCCATCTGTCTTCTTTGTTGAGGCATCTGTGAAGGTCTTTGGGCCATTTTTTAATTGGATTGTTGTTTTTTTTTTTTCTTATTGTTAAGTTTAAAGATTTTGAAGAGTTCTTTGTATATTTTGGATACAAGTCCTTTATCAGATATGTCTTTTGCAAATCGTTTCCCCCAGTCAGTGGCTGGTCCTCTAAGTCTCTTGATATTGTCTTCCCTAGAGCAGAAGTTTTTGATTTTAATAAAGTCCAGCTTGTCAATTCTTTCTTTCATGGATTGTGCTTTTGGTGTTGTATCTAAAAAGGTATCATAATATCCAAGGTCATCTAGGTTTCCTCTTCCAATTAATTATTTTTCCCTTAGTGGTAAAATATAAATAATAGAAAAAGAAAGTCCTACATAATTCTACTTCTACCAGGGATGAATATTGATAGAATTTGGTGTATATCCTTTCAAATATGCACTCCCATTCTCACATTTATTTACATACATGGGGCCATTCTCCACATATACCAATTTGCAATCTGCTTTTTGTACTTAATAATATATCATACATATTTTCCAATATAGTATATTTATTTAATTTTTATATATTTTTCAGGTTCCAAAGTAACATATTTTCATTATATAGTTCAAATATTACAGAAATATACAATGCAGAAAGTGAAACTTTTCCAGTTTCTTCAATGGCATCTTTATGCTTTCTACCTCTTTCTGAGTCAATCTTGTAAATATTTACTTTCATAGAAAATTATCCATTTTGTAAACCTTTCAAATCCATTGATGTAACCTTAAAATCTATTCACTTAGCATTAAAAATAAATCCCCACCATACTTAAGATCTATCACTTTTCTTTGTGTCCATCCGAGGAATTCTCCCCACAGTTCTCTCCACCTTCTCCACCTTCCCACATCAACCTCCTCTTCAAGGTCCTGCTAAAATGTGGCCTCCAAGTTCCTTGGACAGACTTAGTCTCCCCCGACCCTTGCCCTTTCTACAGCATGAAATTTGTACTTCTCACTAATGCACCTCAACACCACTAGAGGCAGCTGGAGGGAGCGGAAAGAATGTGGCCAGAGCTGGGCTTGAGTGTGAGCCTTGCCATTTTCTAACTGGGGACTTGGGCCCTTATTTAACCTATCAGTGCTCTCATCTGTAAAATGGGATAATGATCATAACTACACCCCAAGGTTAAGGTGAGTATTAAATGGCACCCTGCATGAAAGGTCCCTGGTGCTCATTATTCTATGTGATGTGTGAATGTAGCCTTTGCCAACTCCCAAGGAAGGGTCCAGAGCCAGGGTCTCAGTAGCCCCAGGAAACACTGACTTAAAATCCACAAAGGAAGCCTTGAGAGGCCATGTACACAACCTGGCAGGTGGGTGCAAACCACCCCACGGTTGGTTTTCCCTTCTGTTGGACCAGCCCTAAGGTGCCTGGCGCCAGGAAACTGAGTGAGGGCTGATTTCTCAAACTTTCATGGGCTGCCTCTCTTGACCTCCAGCCCAAAGAGTGGAAGAAGGCCAGAGAGGTGGTGAGTAAATATTGCTTCTGCTCAAAAAATTAAAAACAGAATTACCATATGATTCAGCAATCCCACTTCTTGAGTATATACCCCAAAGAGTTGAAAGCAGGGACTTCAAGAGATGTTTCTATTCATAGCAACTTTATTCACAATAGCCAAAATAGGGACTTAACCCAAGCGTTCCTCAATGGACGAATGGATAAACTAAGTGTGGTATATGTGCACAAAGAATATTGTTCAGCCTTAAAAAGGAAACCTTAAAAAAATTCTGACACAAACTATATAACATGGATGGACCTTGAGAACATGCTAAGTGAAATAAACCAGTCACAAAAAGATAAATACTATATGATTCCGGTTATATGAAGTCCCTAGAGTAGGTAAATTCATAAACACAGAAAATGGAATGGCAGTTGCCAGGACTGTGGGAGGAGGGTTATTGGAGAATTATTATTTAATGGGTACAGAGTTTTAATTTTGCAAGATGGAAAGAGTTCTGGAGATGGATGGCGGTGATGGTTGTACAACACTATGAAAGTAACTTAATGCCACTGAACTAACTACACACCTAAAAATAGTTAAGATGGTAAATTTTCTGTTATGTGTATTTCACCACAATTAAAAAAAAAATGTGTTTGGGGCCTTCTAGTTGCCCAAACTGGGGATTTCCAAGCCGCCGCCTAGAGAATTGTGTCCAAGTGGGCACCAAGGGCACAGAGCCCTTGTGCCTGAATCCTGAACTTGCTCCCCACGACCTTCTCCATGTGGCAAATGCCAAGAAGATAGGATCCTGTGATGTCTGAGTTTCTTCCCGACTCTGATGAACTAAGGTGAGAATTAGAGAGAACGGAAACGTGGTTTTAAAAAAGTAGATAGAGAATTAAAAATACAATTGAAAATCACGCTCACTGTTTCAAGATTAAAAACATTCTTTAGAAACCGGGCTTTATTAGCCGACATGCTTCCTGCATTGTGCGGGAGGGAGGGAGCCGGGTCACCGGCGCTCTCTGTAGGGGGCAAGCAGGTGAAATGATTATGAAATATGTCAAATAAATGGTCCTTTTTTCTCCCCAGGAGATAAGGAAAGGTAATTTGGTCTGTCAGTCGCGCACACAGAAGACGTCATGGTCAACTGCATTAATACTGAATACTTTGTCCAGAGTCACAGAGCTAAAAGAAATTACAGAATCTTTCTCCTGTGAATTCTGGCATGACTCTCAGCAGACCTTTCCCCACCTGAATTCACAAGAGAGATGAATAATAAAACGCAGGGCCTGCAGTGGGATCCAGAGCCGCGGCAGGCTGTCCGGGCATGGTAGCCAGAGCCGGGCTGCTTTCTTCTGCACCTGAGACCCCCTCTCACAGCCTGCCCCCCAGCCTCCCTTGTCACCATGCCCTTCCTGGGTCCTGCTTCAGCCAGACCAAACCCTAGCTGTTTCCTCGTAGACTTTGCCCCGTTCCTCCCTTACCAGCACTCTGAAAGCCCACTTGTCCCAGCCAGTCCAAGATCCCCCCACCCACCCTCCTCTGCTAGCCCTCCCCCTCCCACCCACCCCACGAGCTCACTTCTTTCTGCATCTGGTAGCGGAATGTTGTGCCCAGATCTTCTTCCCCTAAACACCCCAGACCTCCTAGAGGACAAACAGCCAGGCAGCCTCCCCTCCCTTTCCAGTCCGGGGTCTGGCACTTTTCGGTGGAAGGGATGAGTTCATGACGTCTCTGCAAGTTTTCTCTTCTATAATCTAACAAAAAGATGTATATGGTGGGTTTTTTCTTCTCTTTCTTTCTTGTTTTGGAGTTGGTGGTGGCAAAGGGATGCCGGCCAGGCTGGGGCGGACGGACACCAGGGTGCTCTCTGAATCCCCTGTCAAGTTACAGGAGGCAGTCTTCACTTTCAGCCCCAGCGGGGGGCAGGGAGCCTCGCCCCCAGAGCCTCCTCCAGCGGCTGGACAAAGCCCCTTCTTTCTTCTGCTTTTGCAGACTTGTCAGTCTCTGGCACAATTAAACCTCTTTCGACAGAGTTATATTCCCTCATGTAATAAGTACTGCATTATTTCTAGAATGTTTTACCCAATTAATTTTATTATCAGTTAATTATGTATTAACATTTTAAGAAAATGAGTATTTGCCCAGCTACTTAAACTAAATCATTAAATATGTATTTATTCCTCTTTTTTTTTTTTTTTTTTTAAATGCACGTCTGTTATCTTCTGCAGATGTAGAAGACACGTTTGGAGCCATCTGGGCCTCCGAAACAGACCCTGTACAAAGGTGCCTTCTTGGCTCCAAGAGCAAGGCTTGTGGGAAGGACCTGGAGTGTGAAGTCCACAGCAGGCAGCAGAGACCGGAGCCTCACTGGTGAGTGGGGAGGGCCACTGTCACACTGTCACAGCTTGGCAGAATTTGGGATGAGGGGAGGCGGGTGCAGCCGAGAGCCACACACATGAGGGGGTGTGACTGTGAAACCAGTACAGGGAGGATTATGGCTTTAAGAAATAAAGCTCCTCTTGCCCCTTCTGGGTGGTTTGGGGAAGCCTCCCAGAGCATAGCAGACCTAGCCCCCCGGGACCCAGACCCACACGGGCGTTTGTCCTTGGGCCGGTTGGCAGGCTTAAGTGGGCTCCGTTCCCTGGGTTTATAGTAAGGAGGTGGTGCCGTCTGGTCACCCGAGGCCCCTCGTGCCCTGGCATGCTGCCAGCCTGGGAATCACACAGAGGTTGCTCCAAATCTCCAGTCTACATAGTGAGGGGAGGTGACCACGATTCCAGCTCTAGGACGCATGGTCAGGGAGACGCCAACTCTCTCCTAGTGTTCCCTGCGGATGGAGATGCCCAGGAACGGGCTACGCCAAGAATCGGCAAAGTGAGGCCTTGGGCCAAACCCTGCCAGCTACTTATTTCTGTATGGCTTGCGGGCTAAGAATGGTTTCTCACATTTTGAAATGATTGGAAAAAATCAAAAGAAGAAGAATATTTTGTGACACACAAATGTTATATAAAATGACAGTGTCTATAGACACAGTTTTATTGAAACAGAGTCAAGTTCATTCATTTACACACTGTCTGTGGCACTTTTGTGCTACAACAGCAGAGTTGAGTGGTTGTGACAGACTATGTGGCCTGCAAAGCCTAAAATATTTACAATTTGGTTCTTTACGCAGAAAAGTTTGTCAACTCCTAATCTACAGTACTTTTCTGTGAGAGTTACAAGGGGAATTTTCTCTTAACTAGATGCGATATTCCAGTTGTTTGTTATAGTGAGATTTGGATATAATTCACTTAATAAATGCCTAAGCACTTTCTTGGTTGGGTCACTGAGTCAACAGAGATAAATCAGATCTAGTCCCTACGCCGAAGACAGGCAGATGTATATTATGTAAAATTATGTAAAATATAGAGGGATCAGCTCCACAGTGTATCTTTTTTACAAGATATTTGGGAAGTATTAAAGAGGGAGTGACTGACTCTGCCTGGGGAAATCAAGGAGGGCTTCCGAGAGGAGGTGATGACTGAGCATCATCACTACGTTCAGCTGAAGAACGCAGTTCTTCAGTTACACAGTACAAACCTGAGTGGGTTTTCAAAGACTCTTGCCTGAAAGTGAGAGATGTCTAACTCACTCAAGACTATCAAGGAATTCACTGGCTCCCAAAAGTAGAAGTCTGTGTGCAACCAGGCAAGACTTGATGTGGGAGTTCAGACAGTGGTGCAGGGCCTTGTCTCTCTCTCTCCCAGTCTCTTGGAGGAACCCCACCGCCTCCCTCCTGCTTCGTCCCAGGGACTATAGAACAATCTCAGGAAAGGATTCTAATTGGTTACTTGAGGTCACATGCCCACTCCTGAACTGATCACTGTGCTGAGGTCACAGCAGAGTGATCTTGAGATCATCTGCCTCAGGGGGCCAGGGTTGGAGGATGGAGCCATCATGACTGACAGCTTCATGGAGGTGGGGAGGAGTGGTTCTCCCAAGCAAACTTGCAAACAAAATCACACATCCACTACAAAGAGTCAGAAAGACCTCTTCCAGGAGACTAGACAGGAGAAGTCTGTAACTAGGACATTGCCAGTTCTATCCCCAAAGCCTCTGCAATTCATGAATGAGGCCATCACCAGCAGTGGCCTTTGAGGTACCATTCCATTCCAAACCTGCCCATTCCAGTTTGCAAGGACTCTTGACCTCTGAACCCAGCTGGGGAAGAGAAAGTAGGCACTCCCTTCCCCACCTCTTCTCTAGGCCATTAGAGCTCAAAGGGTGCTTGGAGTCCACTTATTTGATCCATGGAGCTCTTTAAAATGACAAGACCAGCCACTGACTGGGAGAAACGATTTGCAAAAGACATATCTGATAAAGGACTTGTATCCAAAATATACAAAGAACTCTTCAAAATCTTTAAACTTAACAATAAGAAAAAAAAAAAACAACAATCCAATTAAAAAATGGCCCAAAGACCTTCACAGATGCCTCAACAAAGAAGACAGACAGATGGCAAATAAGCATATGGAAAGATGCTCCACATCATAGGTCATCAGGGAAATGCAAGTTAAAACAACAACAAGAGGGGCACCTGCGTGGCTCAGTCGGTTAAGTGTCCGACTTCGGCTCAGGTCGTGATCTCACGATCCATGAGTTCGAGCCCCATGTCGGGCTCTGTGCTGACAGCTCAGAGCCCGGAGCCCGTTTCAGATTCTGTGTCTCCCTCTCTCCTTGCCCCTCCCCTGTTCATGCTCTGTCTCTCTCTGTCTCAAAAATAAATAAACGTTAAAAAAAATTAAACAACAACAACAACGAGATACCACCACACACCTATTAAAATGGCCCAAATCTGGAACACTGACCACAACAAATGCTGGTGAGGATGTGGCAACAGGAAGCCTCATACACTGCTGGCGGGAATGGAAAATGGTGCAGCCCCTTTGGAAGACAGTTTGGCAGTTGCTTGCAAATCTAAACATACTCTTACCGTACAATCCTGCATTCGAGCTCCTTGGTATTTACCCAAAGGAGTTGAAAACCTACGTCCACACAAAACGCTGCACATGGATGTCTATAGCAGCTTTGTTCAGAATTGCCCAAACCGGACAGCCACCCAGACAGATGTCCTTGAGTGGGTGAATGGATAAGTAAACTGTGGTGCATCCAGACAATGGTATAGTGTTCGGCACTAAAAAGAAATTAGCTATCAAGACAAGGAGGCAACTTTGGTGCATATCACTAAGTGAAAGAAGCCAATCTGAAAAAGCTACACAGTGTATGATTCCAACAATATGACATTGTGGTAAAGGCAGAACTCTGGAGGCAGTAGAGAGATGAGTGGTTGTGGGGGTGGGGGGCAGGTCAGGAGGGATGAATAGGCGGAGCACAGAGGATTTTTAAGGCAATGAAGATAACCGTATGATACTCTAATGGTAGATGCATGTCATTATACATTTGTCCAAACGCACAGAATGTGCAACACCAAGAGCGAACCCTAATGCAAACTGTGGACTTTAGGTAATAATGATGTGTCAGTGGAGGCTCATTCTTGGTTAAAAATGTATCATTCTGGTGCAGGGTGTTGATACTGAGAGAGGCTGTACATCTTGTTGGAAAGGGAGTATATGGGAACTCTCTGTACCTTCCTCTCAATTTTGCTAAGTGGAATCTAAAAGTAAAACGAATCTAAAACTTCTCCAAGAAAATGAAGTCTTTAAAAATGATAACAAAGAGCTCATGAGCTAGAATGCACATACCTTTCTTTTAAAAGCTCCTCTGCTCAGCCACAAACCGCAGGAATTAAATTTTATAGTGCATTTTACAGACAATGAACATGGAGCAAGGTCACAGATACATGTTGAGATTACAAGACAAGACACTGAACAGAGACCAGCAATCAGCAGCAGCCCTGTGATGGCTGCCCGGCCTGGATACACACATCTAACATCACCCTCACACCTGCCAGCTGGCACCTCTCTTGCTGCCCCCTCTGCTCAGTACATACCATTTCTTAAAGGTGGGTCACTGCAGGGCAGGAAGAATGATACAGGTGTGCTTTGTGTATTTCTTGTTTATTTAAAAGTACATGTAAGAAGGATCTCACTGATACCTTTTTGGTTTTTAGACCGAGTGACATCATTTGCCAAACACTGTACTAGTCCAACCCTCTAGTCTTACAGATGGGAAACCAGGGCCCAGGGATGGAAAAGGACTCTTGCAAGTGGTTTCAACAGCCAGTACTTGCTCTGAGAATAGACACATTTGAATTTGGTCAGTTGAAGACCTGGAAGAACTGAAGGACTGTAGGTGGTGTTGCTTGTTAAGGAGCCTGGGGAACAGTTGGGCTCCATCTTCTCATTTAACCTGGAGGGTTTTTGTTTTTTTTTTTTAGTCCCCTCCCCCTGGTAACTTCTACACCTAATGCGGGGCTTGAACTCATGAGCCTGAGATGAAGAGTCCCATGCTCTTCCCACTGAGCCAGCCAGGTACCTTATAACCTACGTTTTTGTTTTTGTTTTATTTTGTTTTGTTTTCCTTGGGTTTTTGCTTAAAGGTGGGAAATACTACTTTTCTTGACTTCAAAGATTAAGGCTGTAACACATTGATCACTTAGGTATGATTATAGGAAGTGTTAAACAAATTAAATATGGTACATCCCCATTTAATGGTATGAAAAAGTCTACTGCTATAACAAATGGCAGCTATTAAAATTAGGAACATGGTAGATTGATGCCATTAAGTGATGCTACAATTACTGGCTCCCTTATACCCATGCCCTTGGCCCTGAAATTTGTAGTCCCTCTCACTCTGACTGTGGACTCTCACAAGATTTGCTTTGACCAACAGAACGTGATGGAGAATGAGATCCATGGTGCAGTCACCCTTGTTGCCCAGGCAATAGCTGGCCAGCCGTCAGACATGAGCTGACCCACCAGCTGGCCACAGATCCATAAACAATTTCAATCAAGACTAACTAAGCCTGCTCAGACCAGTGGAACTGCTCATTTGACCTTAGACTCAAGAGCAATAATAAATCTTCTTTTAATGTTTTTTATTTTTATGTTTATTTATTTTTGATAGACAGAGAGAGACAGAGCACAAGTGGGGGAGGGGCAGAGAGAGAAGGAGACACAGAATCCGAAGCAGGCTCCAGGCTCCAAGCTGTCAGCACGGAGCCCGACGCGGGGCTCGAACCCACAAATCACGATATCATGACCTGAGCTGAAGTCAGATGCTTAACCGACTGAGCCACCCAGGCACCCCATAAATCTTACTTTAAACATGAATTTTGACTTGGATTGTTATTCAGCAGTAGCTGATGGATAGAGAGGTATTATTGAGAGGGGACAGAGAAGCACATGGAAAAAGCAGGATAAAAATGTGCATGAAATATGACCTCTACCATGTGATATGGAGGTGACATACACAGCAGACGCCCACGCCCACACACACGTATGGGAAATTCTAAATTGAAACACACCCAATATCTCAGGGGTGGTGTTAAGGGATGTATGGGGGTGATTTCATTTTTCCTCTTTTCTCTTTTCCAAATTTTCTGGTCTTATGTTAGTTTTATAAAAATGCCTTTTTATAAAATAAAGTGCAGACTGGTCCCACTCAAGGCACTCATGTTGGAGGTAGCAATGGGTCCATCAACTTCTCTTTTGGAGGATACACCCCAGTGATTCGTGCCACCATCGGAACAAGGCCCTGTTGTAGCCAAAGACCAGCTCATGACACAAGGCCAAAAAATCCTTTCTTCACACTTTGACTTCACAAATGAGCAAAGCCCAAATGACTGTCTTCCCGCTCCACAGTACTAGGGCACCAGTAAACTTCATTCGTTTTTTCTTTTGTACTTCCTCCTGAACCCTTTGTTGGCCTCGCCGAGGGATGCTCAGTCTCCCACCCCATCCTCCTCTGCAGTGATTCTCCTCTCGTCTCAGCATATGCACCTCCCCCAAATAGTACAGGCTCAGCTCTGGTCCTGCCTCCTGCAGGAAACAGCTCTGGTCTCATCAGCTGCAGAAGACCCTCCATTCTGAGCTTCCAGAACACTTCCTTGGACTACACTAGTCTCCTTCCCACTTTGTGGCATTCACACCCACATTTCATCTCTTTGTCCAAACTTTGAGGTTCATGAGGACAGGGCACATGACCCTGTTGGTTTTAGGTTCCCCCACTCCCATCCCAGGGGCTGCAAGGCCAAGAATAAAGGAAAAATCATACACAGAGAGAAATTTGGAGATCAGTTCTAACGCTCTTGGTTTATAAATGGGGAAAAGCGAGGACGAGAGTCAAGGTGTGCCTCGTCCACACGTGACAAAGACAGAACTTGAACTCACACCTACCGAACTGTGTCCAGTATTCCTTATATTGGGCGCTCAGCCCCCAGCAAGGTTGTGGACCAGGGCTGGGGGCGTTCAGGGTGCAGAGTCGAAGTAGGCGCTGCCCCCCAGGGCCAAGCCTGCACTCCCACGGCCAGGAGAGCAAGTTCTCCACTTGCGCCACCGTGGGCCCTAGTCTGCTGTGGGCTGAGCCCCTGAATGGATGTTCTGCAACAGCCGTGTTGCCCTTTCAGTCCACGGTCCTGGGTCTGGACGGGCTTTAGTATTTTGCAGCAGAAAGACCATCATGGCACCCTCCCCGTGGGCGTTGAAAGCACATCAGGTGAGAACACACTTAGGGCAGCTGCCCTTACCGAGGGGTGCCTGGAGGAGCTGTGGTCACTGACTATTCACCACTAAAGTATACTTTGTTTTATTCTATTTGGTTTTTGATTGTTGTTCTTGATGATGATATAGCTCCTCCTACTACACACACACTATCCCACTGGGGTGGCCTTAATAAGATGAAAATGTGTCAGGACAGTGAAATCAGAAACCTTCTGGAGTCATGAACAGATAGTCTTAGTCCCTTCAAAAACTGAAGTTAGATATTTTAAAGACTTTTGAGAATTAGTGGAACTTTCAGTCTCATCCAGTAAACTGACAGAGCAGAGTAAAATTTAAATTTTAAGTCTGCATTACCTCTTCAAATGGGTAAAATGCTTTCAGAATTTTCTAGGAGGATATATTTGTACTTCTCTTCACAGATTACTTTCTTTGTTAGCAGGAGTGATGCACTCAGGAGACTCAGAAAAGCAAGGAGAGGGGTGCCTGGGTAGCTCAGTAGGTTAAGCAGCCGACTTTGGTTCAGGTCATGATCTTGGGGTCCCTGGATTTGAGCCCCACATCAGGCTCTGTGCTGACAGCTCAGAACCTGGAGCCTGCTTCGGATTCTGTGTCTCCCTCTCTCTCTGCCCCTCCCCCACTTGTGCTCTGTGTCTCTCACTCTCAAAAATAAATAAACATTAAAAAAAAAAAAAGGCAAGGAGAGGTGTCAAGGATGATTTGGCCAAGGTCATGTCCCTTAGAGCAGAGGAGGGTGAGCCCCCAGGGGGAGGGGTCTTGTCCAGGGCCACACCGAGGTCTCAGACTCCCAGGCCAGAAGCAGGGAGCAGGGCCTGTGGGGGGGGGGAGGGTGTGGGTGTGGGGGGAGACACTGGTTCCTGACATTATCCGTTCATTCCACAGCTGCCATTGAGTGTCTCCCCTGTGCCAGGCACCATTCCAGGCACCAGGATACAGCCATGAACAAGCCAAGGCCTTCCCTGGTGGATTTATGTGCTTAAGGGTAGTGGTGAGCTGGGGGAAGGAAGTCAATCAGGGTGAGGAGACAGGGTGTGGGTGGGGGGACATCATTCCAGGTGGTTGGTAAAGGTCTTCCCGAGTAGGTGTCATTTGAGCAGAGACCTGGGTGGTGGGTATGAGGCGGGCTCTGAGCTGGGAGGAGGGCAGACAGAGGGCTTGTGTGACTGGAGGGGAGTAAGGGAGAGGAAGTAGGTAGGTGATCTGGAGAGAAGCAGGTAGAAGGTGGGGTGGGCTAAGTTGGGCCTGAATTTCATTCCAAGTGCCACGGCCAGCTCATTCCCAGCTCTGAGATTACTTCTCTCTACAATGGGGTGGCCTGGAGGCTTCCAACTGAGGGTGCTTCTCGAGAGAAAATGTGTCTCTGTGCAGGGGACAGCGAGAGGGGGGCCCTGGGAGCAAGTCTGCAGGGAGAGCCAAACTTGGGGGGGGTGGGAACTGGGGGAAACCTGCCCAGAGCAGAGAGAGCCCAGCAGGGCCAACCAGGGCATAGTGGGCAGATGAAGGACACGTGACCTTAGGGGCAAAGCCAGAGCCAGTGGAGCAAGACACGGAGAGTCCAGCACAACGTAAAAGAGTTTTCTCATGGTCAGAGCTGTTCGACAAAAAATGGGGCAGCTGCTATGGGAAACAGTGTGGGCCTTTCCCAAAAACTCAAACATAGAATTCCCATATGATCCAGCAATCCCATGTCTGGGTATATACCTCAAAGGATTGAAAGCAGGAACTCAAGGAGATACTGTGCACCCATGCTCATAGCAACATCATTCGCGACAGCTAAAAGGGGAATACGAGCCAACTGGCCGTCAGCAAATGAAAAGACAAACCACATGTGGTAGGCACATACAACAGGATATTATCCAGCCTGAAAACGGAAAGAAATTCTGACACATGCTCTACCGTGACTGAACCTTGAAGACCTCACGCTAAGTAAAATAAGCCAATCACAAAAGGACGCATATGGTATGATTCGGAGTACGTGAAGTACCTAGACTAGTCACATTAGTGGGGACAGAAAGTCAATGGTGGTTGCCAGGGGCTGGGGGAGGGGGAAATGGGAATGGAGGGTCAGTTTGGGAAGATAAAAATGTTCTGGAGATGGATGGTGGCGATCGTTGCACAACAATGTGAATGTGGTTAATGCCACTAAACCGTGCACTTATGGATGGCTGAAGTGGTATGTTTTACATTGTGTATCCTCGCCACAGTAAAAATAAACAAGTTTCTCCACACTGACTTACACTGCCTTGGGAAGTAGCCGTCGGTCCGTTAGCGGAGATGTGCGAGAGAGGTCGGGCACTTTCTGGATGCCGGGGAGCAAGTGCAGGGCTGTAGGGGAGGAGTCGAGAGGTCATGCTGTGCTTTGGGTCACAGGGTGGAAATAACACTAAGCCTGGTATATTTTGAGCCCTTACCTTGCGCCGGCCCTGAGCTTAGGCTTTAGGTATACATTCTCTCATTCTCCCCTGGGGCCATGAGGCAGGGTCAGTATTATCCCCATTGGGCTGACGGGGATACAGTCACTGCTGCCTGCGGGATCCCCTCCCCTGTTGGTTATGCGCTTCGCCCCTCAGGATGGCTTCAGCTGCATCGACTTACCAGCCCAAGGCAATGCCCTTCCCAGGGCAGCCCAAATCTGGTGACTGCCTATGTGAGGTGACAAAGGCCTGGCTGGCTGAGCTCCGTGCAACTGGGGACACTTTGACAGTCCATTCTAGCCTCAGGGGCCCCCCAAGTTAAGCCTGGCTGGCAGCTAGACTTTCCCTCTGTCCATGCCTGCTTCCTTCCTTCCCTTCCTCAGGTGTTGATCCTGGGGACCTCCTGCTTGCTGAACTCCAGTCAAGGTCTGCCTCTAGAACCCCACCTGTGGTGTTTGTTAAGGTCACTCAGCTGGATGACAGGGGACTGGGGCCCATTCAGACAGAAGGAAGCTTACCAACTCTAAGGAGGGCACATCAGAGCTTCTTGGACACCCTGGTCCTCAGCCCCCAGCCAGCCTGACCACCCAGGCTTTAGAGACTGGGGGGTCTTCAAGGCAGGCCTGGCTTCGGGTGCCTCACGCTTCCATTATCCCCAGGCCCCTTGCATAATAGCAGAACCACAGCACAAATGACATGAGCTAAATTCTAATAGCCAGCCTGGCCTGTTAATGGCCTCTTATCCATTTAAATTGGGCGTGATCCCTTTGGGAACTGTAATTTTATTCATGGAGATTGTGCCATCTAATTTGAATACAGAAAACTGTACTTAAAAGATATGGTGGCTCTGGTGGTTTCTTCCTTCCCTCCTCCCGCCTGGCTCTGCGGCCCTGGGTGTGGCCAAGGGCACACGGCATAGCACTGCCAACTCAGCTCTTTTTGTCTCAACTGAGTAGAAAATAGAATGTGGGTGTTGAAGTCTGTTGACGCTGACAGAATTCACACCACACAGCCTGAATTCCATTCAGTGTGACTCTGAACTGTGGTTTCCTCATCTGTAAGCGATGACGGCACTTAGCTCCCGGGGTTGCAGGACAGTTACACACCAGAGAATACACAAGAGCACCCGGCACGGAGCCTTGCTGCCTGCCCTTCCACATCCTGGGCCATCCAGCAGCAGGCCTGAGTTCTGGGGAGCACCAGCTGTGGCTGGAAAGACTGGGGGACAGCTGGGCACCGTCTTGGACACACTTTGGCTCTCCTGCTCAGCCTCTCAGGCTGTCTTGGGGCTGGTGGGAGGAGGGTGTTTGCTCAAACAGTCCATGCAGGCATCTTAACCCCCTGCTTCTGCCCCAGCCCAGATTGTCCCCCAGCTCGTGGGGCTGTTACCCTCCCTGCCTCCACGCCAAGCCCCAGGCTGAGGGGCCAGGGGCAAGGCCCCTTCTCAGAAGCCCCACAGGCCTCCTGCCTCTCTCTCCTCTGTTTCCCTTCCTTCTCCAGCCTAGGGGATCTTTCTAGTCTTAGGAACCAGGGGAAGGGGGAGAAAAGTCGGCTCTTCCTGAGCAATAGCCTTCAGATCTAGTGCTGATGGCAAACAGCTGATGCCCAGAGGCCTTCAAAGTTTCAGGCTTTTGGGTGGGTGGTGAATTTCATACATCCAAAGCTTTGGGTTTTGAATCACAAAAAAAAAAAAACAAAAAAACAAAACAATGTTGTTGACTTCTTTGTTTTGGTTTGGTTTTAAGTTTCTTGTATCACCTGCTCCTGAAGCGTCAAATGTTTGAAGTACTGGAAACAAAAATTCACATCAGTTTTTTTTGTTTGGACCACCTCAATCCTCATTTTTTAAAATGTAAGCAACAATAGGAAGATGGGCAGGAAAGTAGGTTTTCTTTTTTGCCCCAAGAATGGGATTATATGTATTATAATTTTTGCTTAGCGACATCTTTCCATATAAATACATATTATAGAATAAATCATTCACAGTAGTTAATATGTCGAAAACATTATCCACCCCTCTCTCTCCAGCCCATGCAAATACTGATCTTCTTCTGGGCTGAGTGTTGTGTAAAAAGTCAGCCCCACACACGATGATACGGCTTCATTGTCTTTTTCCCAAATTGTTCCCCAGGTCTCCCAGAAGTCCCCCAGGGAAGACGCTGGGGGAGAGGAAACCCGTAGGAACCCAAGGGGTCTGCAGCTGGAGCTCTGTGGTGGCTGCATCTGATCCACCTGGGCTTGGGAAAGAGGTTTCTGGGCTGTGTGTTTGGTTGTTTCTCTTGATAAAGCTGATCGAGTTCAAGTACGATTAGGACCGTATGGATTTAAAGGGGAGTCTTCAAGAAGCTTTCTCAGCACACAGCTATAAATGCACCTGCCTTTAGACTTTAGCCTCAAGGAGAGGGAAAAGGCATTGGTGGGAGATGTCTCCAGCAGCCCCATACGTGAGTGAAGGGTTTACCCCTATGTGTTTGAAATAGCGGCTATCAGGAGGTACAGGGGGGATGGGTCTAGCGAGGCTGTGCTGCCTGTCAAGCCAGTGAACAGCATGATGGCTAACTTGAAACTTGTTTTGAAAGCCTGACGGGCAGTGATTGAGATCAGCAGGAGACACCACTCAAGAGGACCTGAGGCATATCTGTCCTGGGGAGGCAGGGAGCTTCCCACAAGGGGTGACGTGGCAAAGGGGCTTTGGGGAGGAAGCGAGCACTCTGCTGCTGCAGGTGTGGGAGCATTTTTGCCCGATGACACCTCGGGATGTTTCTCATCTCTGTGGTCTTTTAAGATTCAGTGCTCCAGCTCCGGAAAGCCCCTGGCTGGGAGCTGTCTGATCCTGAACACATGAGCGGGCTTGCGCAAGCTGCTCCTGGATGAGGCTTCAGAGCTCAGCCCCTGCTTCTTCTATCTGGTGGGGGCGAACCTCCACCTCGGCAGCACACGGGATACCCAGAAAGGGGGGCTTAGCTGCTGAGCCTGTTCCCCTACACAAACCTCACTGTGGACCCGGGTATCTCCGGATGCCTACGACAGAATCACAAAACAGAGCCTGAGAGCTGGGGCAACCCTATACATCTGACCTCACTCCTCCTTGTACAGAGAAGGATCCTAAGGCCCAGAGCAGGGGTGACCTGCCTAGGGACACACAGCTAGTCCAGGACTCAGGTCTCCTGGTTCTGTCCTGGGCCCTTCTCTGTACCGGCTACCTTTTCTGGCACCTCGAGGCTGTTAGGAGGTGTCCCCTTGTTAGTTCAAAGTGGAAGAGAGCAGATGCAGGACAGAGGGGTCAGAGGGCACAGCAGTGTCTCACTTGGCCCACAGGTCAGAGGTAACCCATGAGGGACTTGGCTGGGGCCTCCCTCCACCCGCATGGGGAGCATGCTAATAGGCCTCCTCCTGTCACTGCCTCCTCGTTTCTTGGATGGGATAAACTGGCCTTTGGACAAGATTATTTTTGCATGAAACAGGATTGTTATCACATAATTGAAAATAATTATCCAATGCAAATTGAGTTCAATTTGTCTAGTTGGAAATAAAGAAGTGAATATTTTGGGCAGTTTCACTGCTGCAAAGCAAGTATTTTAAGTAAATGAAAGTAATGAGAATAGATTTCTGTCTCTGCAGGAAGCCCTGGGAAATCAGCAGGGTCTTTCTTGAGTGGTCCCCATGGCTGGGAAGTGTGGTTCAACCCCTTGTCCAAATCAGGGCTTGTCCTAATGGGTCTGTAATGGAGGGGATGTTCTGACAGAGCCAGAGGCCATGGGAGCACTGAGTATGGCAGGGATGCGTGCAATCCAGCTCGTGGTTCAGCTCCCTAGGGGTTTATCCTGACAAAAACAGGCTCTGGTCTCTGGAAACAGGAGAAAGAGGAAGTCAGAGGAAAGAAGAGATAGTCACTGATGGAAGTCTAATGTAGGTCACTTCCCATTCTTCTCTTCCTGTGCTCTCCATCCCAGCCCCGGCACCTTTAACCGTCTGAGTACCCAGGCCAGAAACCCCAAGTTGTCTGAGACTCTCTTTCAGTTACCCCACACACCCAGTTGACCACCAACTCCACCTGCTTTCCCAATACCTCCTGGCTTTGTTCACTTCTTTTGATCTCCATGTATCAGCAATGCACCCAATATTGCAGCAATGTTGCCTGACCAGCAGTCACAACATCTCAGGGGCCTACAACAACAACAGGCGGTTCCTTCACACGGCTCTGCAGAAAGACTGACCTCAGCTGGGCTCACTCGTGAGTCTGCAAGTGGTTGGGGCAGCTACGTTCCACATGTCTCTCATCCTCCAGGATCAGCAGGCCACCTGGATACGTCCTCCTGGTGATGGCAGATGCACACGAGGGCAAATGGAACATGTGAAGACTCTTAAGGTCCAGGCTCAGAACTGGTATCTAGTCACTTCTGCCCCATTCCATTGGCCAAAGTAAGTCACAAGACCAAGTCCAAAGTCCAGAGCTAGGAGAATACACCCTTCCCATGAGGAGGTGTATACACAGGAGGGCAGAGGCTATTGCTTTAGCCTTAACCTTCCCACTAGATTCCTTACCTCTGGTCTCATCCCCTTCTCCATGGAATAGTTTGCTCCTTCTAACATGCCAAACTGACAGTGGTCCTTTCAGCTTAGAATCCCTAAAATCTTTCTTTTGTTTGATGGTCCTTTTCTTTCTTTTTTGAGAATAACTGAAATTCACTTGTAAAAGTTCTGTCTTGAACAATATCCGAAGAGTCCTATGAAATATGTCCACAGTACAATTGTTCTCATGGCCCTGAACATTGAGTTGCCCTGCTTCTCCTCCCTTCTAGGGGCAGCTGCGGCTGTTCACGCTTGTATATGGCATACGCGGGGGATCTACAACCTACATACATGAGCGCACCCCGGAAGAACACAAAGCAGACTGTCACGAGGACGGGAGCAGCAGGACGGCAGCTGTGAGATAGGGCGTCCTTTGTATGTTGTTGTAAGGAAAGGCACAGCACCAGGCTCATGGGAGGGACTGTTACTCTCTTCCAAAACCCAACCCTGTGAATCCACCAAGATGTAAACTTGTCCACCATAAACAACTTCTACTCTTTTCATAGCAAGACTTTCTCAGGGAAGAAAGAAGTGTGCTGCTTTACTCTCTAGTGAAAGCTCCTTATCTTGTGCAGACTGGTAACGAAGAGTATGGCCCAGCCACTTTGAGACTGTTCATTTCTCCTCTGCTTCTGGGGACACAGACTGGTGGTGCCCAAGGATCTCTGAGTGGTACCCCAGAGTAAAATTATGAGGACTGTGGGCAAAAGCTAGTAATTAAAAAATACAGTGCTTAATAAAAAAGGGGACACTAGCTCAATATAATAACAGATGATTAGCTAAATAAATTATATATGTCCTCTTAATGGACTTGATTGCACTTATAAAATAATAGTTTGGGGACTTGATACTGGGATTTTAAAAAGGCTTAGAGTAGGGGCCCCTGGGTAGCTCAGTCAGTTGAGTGTCCAGCTCTTGATTTCAGCTCAGGTCAGGATCTCATGGTTGGTGGGATCAAGCCCCATGTCAGGCTCTGTGCTGACGGCATGGAGTCTGCTTGGGATTCTGTCTCCCTCTCTCTCTGCCCCTCCCCTGCTTGTGCGCTTACATTCTCGCTAGTGTGTGCATGCTCTCAAAATAAATAAACTTAAAAAAAAAGGCGTAGAGTATAACAGTAATTTTTTAAAAAACATGATACAAAATTAAGATAGATGGGCGCACACTCCCATACCTGAAGGAACTGCCTGAAAATACAAATAGTGGTTGTGTTAGTGTGCCACGATTGTACCTTTTTCTTCTTTTATTTATCTATTTAAAACATTTTAATGCTTATTTATTATTTTGAGAGAGACAAAGCATGAGTGGGGGAGGGGCAGAGAGAGAGAGACACACACAGAATCCAAAGCAGCCTCCAGACTCTGAGCTGTCAGAACAGAGCCCAATGCAGGCTTGAACTCACGAACCACAAGATCATGACCTGAATTGAAGTTGGATACTTAACCAGCTGAGCCAGGTGTCCCTTATTTATTTATTTTTAAGTTTGTTTGTTTGTTTGTTTGTTTGTTTATTTATTTATTTATTTATTTATTTATTTTAAGAGAGAGAGAGAGAGAGCATGAGCAGGGGAGGGGTAGAGAGAGAGGGAGAGAGAATTCTGCACTGTGAGTGCAGAGCCAGACACGGGGCTGGAACTCATAAACTGTGAGATCATGACCTGAGCCGAGATTAAGAGTCAGACGCTTAACCGACTGAGCCACCCAGGCATCCTGTTTTAAACTTCTAAAATGTAGTTCTTGCTACTTTATAATGAAAAAAATTTAAGCCTAGTGATAACACATCTCTAAGCCCCATTCAGTTGATAGCTTCTAATTCAGGGTCTCATTAGATCCCTAATATTAAAACATTAAAAAACATTAATTCAGACCCACTGAATTATTCACACTGGATATTCACTCACTCATTCATTCATTCATTCATTCATTCAAAAGACATTTAGTGAGAATTCTCTAGTGCCCTTCCAGGCCTCAGGGAAGGACAGCCAGGGCTCACCCTTTCACTCTGCATGATTCGTCCAAAATGTTTGCCCACTTCATGCTGTGCCTGGCACTGGGGACAGAGGCAAGTCCACCCTGGAAGAAGATAGATACAAACCCAGGAAACTTCTCTTTTTCAGAAACATCAGTTAAAAGCTTAAATACATGAAACGTGCTCATAATAAATTCAAACAATACTTCATATGAAAGCAAGCCCACTTCCCACGGATAAGCAAGAAGGATGTTTTGATAGGTGTCCTTCCAATTTTTTTGTGTGAGTCTACAAAGACGTATTCGCTTATGTCTGTGCCCACATTCCCAAATATCCATATGCACATCTAATAAACAATAGTTTTATTTCCGTTTTTATAAAAAAATGGATCTTAGAATTTAACTTGAACACTTATTGTTCTGAGGCAAAGCATACAAATGTGCCAAGTGCTGGGAGGCCACAGAGGATGGGTGACTGGTGCCAGAATGAGATGGCCCTGATGGTGGTGGCGAGTGTGGAATTTTTGTAGCAGTCCTGAGGGGTCCATGCTGCCCGCTTGCCTGGCCACGGCATGACTGAGCCGGCTGCTGGACATAGTAGGATTTTGCTGGACAGAGGGGTGGGAGAGAGGGATGCCAAGGGGAGGGACTGGCGGAGGTAAAGGCCTTGGAGGTGGGAGATGAGGACATCTGCTCTGTACTGCCTCCCTCCAGGTTGGAGACCCAGACCAAATGATTGCCAAAGGGCTGTACAGACTTATGTCTTGATTCACAGGACATCTTTTGTCTCTGTCTTCCTTCCTTCCAAAGCCCCCACCCTCACCCCAGTGGTCTCAAACTTGCCTGTCCAGTCCCTCCAGCATCAGGAACCAGGGTGTGGCTTTGTTGGGAGAAGAGGGCTGGTTATTGGAGTCTCAGATCATCATGAAAGCAGATGTTGTACTTACACATCAAGGAGAGAGTTGCCTTTACAAAGCCCCTCTTGTTTACACAGTAAGGAGGAATTAGTTCGTGAGAAGGTAGAAGGTGGAGTTTGGAGAGCCCTCATTGTCTTCTGCCCATTAAGCACTCAGCTAGTGGGCAAACCCTACATGTGTCCGTTTCCACTTTGACAGCATGATAGCCCTTTAAACATAGGAATCCACTGAACACTAATCTGGATAATTAAAAAAAAAAAAAAACCCAACCAAAATACCCTACAGAAATTCAGCAGGAACTGCTGCTGATCACTGTAAATACACCAGGCACATTTATGGGTTTTACCCTGGTCACATGTCTGCAATGACTGGCTCAGGGGCCTCTCAGGGTGGCTAGGGGTAGGGCCCCTTCTGAGGTCCTCCTGGTCCAGGCTGCTCTGATGTGAGCCTGAGTGGGCCCAGGCCAAGCTTTTGACACCCCCCCCCCCAAACCCTTTATGTGCCTGGTTCACATCACTTAACTCTCTTACATTTCTCTTCCTCCTCAGCTCTCTTCCCTTCTCTGGGCCTCAATGTTGCCCTCTGTAAATTGGGATGAGGGTGGGTGGACAATGAAAAGTCATTATAAAACAAAATAAAGTAAAAGGAGGAGGAGAATCTCTAAGAATCCTTCCCAGTCTGGTCTTATAAAAACAAAGGGAAAACAGATCAGTTTAAGAACTCCTGGGCTGGCCTGTGTTCAAGGCTACAAATCAAGACCTTGTCCTGAAATCCCCTCCCCCCTCCCCAGGACATTGTGTCTACCATCCTTAGTTCCCAAAGTTTAAGCTACCTATTAGTACTCACCTTCCCAGTACACACACACACACACACACACACACACACACACACACACACAGTGTAGCACTCCAGCCTGTGACTGGCCTATCCATCTGTATCCCAAAGTACAGTGACTTGGGACCTCCAAAGCATGTGAACTTGAGATTCACCTCCGCTCTGCCTGCTCCCCCTTGCAGCCCACAGCTGGCAAGGCCACCTGACCTCTCTCTGAGATCATGGACAACACAGGCTGCCCTTTACCTGCTGTGCTAGAATTGTTCATGAAATCAGTACAACTCAATCTGCATCCTAGTGGCCCCATCCTGTCCCTTGCCCTCTTCCATCATGCTCCACACCCCAGCCCTAGCCAGTGCCCCCCACTCTCTCCACCTGGATGCATCCTCCACTGGCCTGCCTCTGAGCCTTTGAACGAACATGTCTGAGATGTTCTTTCTTCAGCATTCATTCTGCCTTCACCTTTGAGCCTCAGTTCAAGAGCTACGTCTCAGAGGAACCCTTCCCTAATTCCACACTTTCAACTCAAGTCAGAACCAAGCCTCCTGCCATAGCCTTTCTCAGCTCCACAGACCATGAACCAATTGCCTGTGTATGTAACATACTAACTTCCAGCCTTTTTATACCATATTTTAAAATACTTTAAGAGCTAATATATAACTTATATAAAGTGCAGTTATGGCTCAATATATGTTTCCATGTTTATACATCTGTGTATGAGTTTGGGATTGAGATGGGTATGTTGAGGCACAAACTGGAAATCTAGAAGACTCTTTTTGGGTCTGTGTATATTGGGGAGGGGGTGGTTACCTGTGGGTAACTTAGGATTTGGAAATCAGAGAAAGTAGACACATGCCTCACCCTGGGGTGGGGTGAGGAGATCTCAGGATGAGGTTCTTGATCAAGATCAGTGCATTTAAAGAAAAAAATTTTTTAATAGTAAAAAAGAAAAAAAAATAAACAAACAAACAAAAAAGGTCAGTGCATTTTTGCATAGGTGCAAGGTTTTGCTGAATGTGCAAGATTCGAAGTCTTGATAACTTAATGGCTTCATGCACAGCTGAATTGATTGCTATCATTTGCTTCTCCAGTATTCATTCCACTGTTGAACATTTCCAATATCCACAATTATAAAGAATATTCTATGGACATCTTAGTAGATGATTCTTTAAGGGCATTTTTTAGGGTAGAGTCCTGGAAATGGAGATACTGGGCCAGAGGAGTGAACCCTGTAAGACTCTACGCGTATGGCCAAAGAGCTGAAATGAAACCTGTATTCATTTGCTAGCGCTGCCGTAACAAAAGGCCACAGACTGGGGGGCTTAAGCAACAGAAATTTGTTTCCTCACGGTTCTGAAGGCTGGCAGTGCAAGACTTAGGTGTTGGCAGAGTTGATTCCTCTGAGGCCTCCCTCCTCGGCTTGCAGGAGGTTGCCCTCCAGCTGCCTCTTCATGCAGCTGTCCCTCTGTGTATGTGCCCTCTGGTGTCTCTTTGTCCCAGTGTTCTTTTTTTTTTTTTTTTTTTAAATAAGGACACCAGTCAGATTGGACTAAGCCCATCCCAATGGATTCATTTTACAGTAATTATCTCTTTAAAGACTCTGTCCCCAAATAGTTACCTTCTGAGGTACTGGAGGGTTAAGACTTCACCATATGACTTATGGTTCAGCCCACAACAGAACTCTTCCTTGGAGGTTGGAAATGTCCTTTGGTGTCACCTGTCTTGGTTGCTGGCCCCCGTGGTTCCTTCCAAAGCTGAACTTTTCCTTCTTCCAGTCTCTCACCCCATCACTGTCGACAGCTGCCAATCAGTCTAAAATAGAGATTCTCAACCTCCGTTGCACCTCTGATTGGAATCAACTGACACCTTAAAAAAGCTCTGGTTCCCAGCCCACCAGAGTCTGGTGCCATGGGTCTAGGGCTGCAACCTGGGCACGGGGAACATTAAAGCTCTTTCAAGTGGCTCCAGGGGTCCTCCAAGGCCTCCCTTTCTTGCCTTTGCAAAGCATGAAACGGGGCACGGGGGCTGTTTCACTACCATCTTCTGAAGTTAATTAAAGCTCCATATTCTAAAGCCGGTTTTTAACTCCCCTAAACAAGTTCATTTTAAAGCGTGGTGGTAATTTGGCTCCTTTGTTAAAATTAAGTCCTTAAAGTAGAAATTAAAACACGAAATGGAAAACCACTGGGCATAGAAAATCCACCCTGGGTTTAATAGAGTCTCTTAAGTCGGGGACTGGAGTGAGACCCTGGTTGCTCAGTGTGGGTGGGGGGCCCACTATACATTGTGGTCCTTGAGGCTTATGTTCTGTGTAAGCTTTTGAAGGAAGAGGATAAAAGCTAATTTTCATGAGAGCCCTGCTTCTGTGGTGGGGTGATTAGGAAACTGTTGTGTTAAGTTTGGGCTCCTCCAAGTTTAGTGCCCCAACTCTCAATGTTTGAAACAAAGCTTTACGAGATTCTACCCCTGGGTGAATCTCATACAGATGGGCTGAGCTAAAAAGAAGCCAGAGATTAAAAGAGTTCCTACTGGATGATTCCATTGAGACGAAGTTCTACTACTGGTGAAACTAATTTACAGTGGCCACAATCAGAACTCAGTGGCCTTTGAATGTGCTTGTGGGAGAGTCCGATCCTGAATAAATGGAGAAGGGTACACAGCTCAGCCGGTGCTGGGGGAGATGTCTGTGATATGGCTCCCTTTCGAATCGTGGCTTTCATTAAGTGAAAACCACGTGGGGGTCCATCGTTGGCAGGACGGAGTCACAGCCCCAGCCCCTGGGCCCTGGCACAGCCTGGCCTCTGCTTGCTCTGCCCACCCCTCCCATGCTGCTTCTCTACCCACAGCCCTACACTGAGCACCAGCGCCCCCGTGCTTTTTCCCTCCTGCACCCTTGCCCATACTGTCTGTGCTTCTTGCTGAGATGACCTTCCCAGGTGAACTCTTGTTCACCTGGAATTTGGTCATCCTTTGTATCATGGCAGGAAAGTCATTCCTTCGTCTCCAGGGAAGGCATCAATCACATCCTTCACGCCTCGCTTTATGTCTGTTTCTGTCATTAGGTGGGGGCAATGCTGTCTCCGTATCTGCAATGCCTGGAACAGTGCCGGCCACTGAGTAGGGACCTACAAGTGGTGTTTGTCATTGAATTGTGTTAGTTCAGCATGGGAAATGGAGAGCGTAGACAAATGTCCTTTGTAACAGCCATCCATTTATTATAACAGTATTTAAAACAAGAGGGAGAAACGTGTCCTTTAAATGGCTCTTTGGGAAAGACTCTATCTGGTGAGTCGGGATCTGCAGGCACAGGTATAGACTGCACCCAGCTCCAGAGTGGGTGGCAGAATGGCTGTACAAGACAGAGAGACAAAAACTTGACAGTGTGCTGAAGGAATGGAGGAAGAGATGGAGAGGAGACAGAGAGAGTATGTAGAGCCAGAAGCTATGCTCTGTGTAAATATAACATCTTTCTGTAGCCCCCAAATCTTCACTGAGGTTCCAGAAACTCACAAAATGTTCAGTGGGAGTGTATTTGTGTGTGTAACTGTGTGCATGGGTAAGTGGGCATGTAAATATGTACAACACGTGTGAGCATGTGTGGGTGTGTATGTATGTACATGAGTATGTGAGCATGTGTGACGCAAGGGTGCACATGTGTATGAGCACGAGTGTTTGTGGGTGCATATGAATGTGTGTGAGCATGTGTGTGCATGTGGACTGAGGAAGGTTCTGCATTCCCTACCTGTACTGTTTCAGGAGCGAGGCCGAGGCAGCATGAGAAAGTCAGCCTTGACATCTTTCAGCAATAATAGAAAGCACAGACCATGGGGTTGGAGCCAAATCTCTGAGGGGCCAGTAGCCCCTAGCTGAGACGTGAGCCACACATGTATTGCCCCATCCCAGGGACGGTCACTAGTCTCATCAAGAGAGCCCAGTTGCTTGGTTGCCAGGCAGTGCCTGTGTTGAGGAATGAAGCCTTCTGAGACTCCAAGGGGAAGGTAATTGTGATTGATTAGCAATGTCTGCTCCGGGCTCTGATTGGGAAGGTAGCAGCATGCACGCCAGATGTTTGCCATCCCTGGTCTCAGCGGGGCCAGGCAAAGGGCTTGGCTTTTGGGATACAAAGATGAACCTGACACAGGACCCAGTCTACTGCGGGAGAATGAGCGTGTAAGTAGACAAAGGAAAACTAGCAGATACGGGCTAGGATGAAGAAGTACGCCCAGGTTGGGAGGCACAGCTGAAACACCGAGGTGCCTGGAGCAGAAGGGGAGGGGTCTCTGTGGAACTTCTGACCAGACTGGTGGGGTTGTGGAAGCAAAGGAAGGAGGGCATTTCCAGCAGGACGCACGGGATGAGCAAACTCTCACAGGAGTGAAAAATGTGGGGGTGCTTGGGGGCAGTGGCAGAGCAAAAGGGGGAGTGTGGCAGGAGATGAGTGGGACAATAAATCTGGAACTGACTGCGGAAGGCCCAGAGGGCTGTCCCTCAGAGGGTGGTCCCTGGCAGGGTCACCCCAGCCAGGTGCAGAGGAGGCCTGCTCTCAGCTCAGCACACACCCTACAGACGGCACCCCGGCACGTCCCTCCCAGACTCGGGGAGGCCTCCCTGCTCCTGTTCTCTGGAGCACAGACCGTGGGAACTCAAGCCCCATCCGATTACTGTGTTGTGTGTGTTGTGAGCTGTGCAGGTGCAGGACTGAAGGCCACAGGTCATTTGCATGGAATGGAGACCACATTTCAGTTTCCCCTCACAAACGGCAGATTTCACTTTCACAGCCCTCCTTTCCCCATCACAACCACACCGGCTTCTCCACTGTCTGTTGTCAGATACCCCGGCTTTCCTCTGTGGTGTCTGTGCCTGGCCAGCGTCTAGGGCTCCAAAAATCTCAACACCCGGCCATTGAAATCCCCTGCCTCATGCTTCCTCCAAACCCTGCTGCTGCACCCCATTCCCTGCTCATGCATGGCAAGTCCCAAACTTGGAGGCAGGGGCCTGGGTGCCAATCCTGGCTGTGCCCCTAACACGCTATGGGATATGAAGCTCTGTTTGGGTATCAGTTTTCCCATATGTACCATACAGGGCTCTAGATTTGATATTTGTGAAGCTCCTCCAAGTTGTAGAATGGTGCCTCCCTGATCTTACCGTTGTTGTTGTGGGAACCCTGAGACAGTATTTTATAGCAGGTGTTGAGACTTGTGTTGGCCCCCGATGGTCCGGGAACTTGAGGTCTTTCAGGCGTCTCCTCCCATTTCCTGGATCTGCTACTGCTCCCTACTTTTCTCCCTTACCCGTTTTCTCCCCGTCCTCAGGTCTGATTCCTGTATCTTTGCATTCATTCGCTCCCTGACTCCTCCTGGTGACCCTGTGGGGGAGGTGTTACTTCGGAGGCACCCAGTTCACCCAGTGCCAAAAGAGCTCCTGGTCAGGAGGGATGTCTCTTCTCCCTCTGGCCTCTGGCTCCCATGCCACAGCCCAGCTCATGGCTATGCCCAGAGCCTCTTATAAATAGCTGCCGTCTGAGCAGAGGGCGCCTGGAGGGAACAAGGTTGTCCAAACACAATTTTTGAACACTGAACCCATTTTCTATTCACTCTTCACTTGAAGTTTTCAGAGGAGCTGTTTTTTTGTTGACAAAGTGTGGCAGAGGGAGACAGAGGGGACCAAGGGAGAGGGCCCCAAGTTTTGGGCCTGGCTCTCCCTCTTACCGGAGGTATGACCACAGTCAGGCCTATTCCTTGCTCTGGGCTCAGTGTGAAACGGGAGTGAAGTAGGGTGGGCCAAAGTGTACTGGACAATATTATATGCCCTTTGCAACTCTGACACCCATGAGAACGTCAGTTCCTTCGGCAGCCAGTCTCCCCATCCCTTGAAGGATGGTGCTGTGTGCATAAACCTGGCTCCCTGATAGGAAGCGGGGCAGGGGGGATGAGGGGGGGCTCGAGAAGAGACAAGGAGCACAGGCAGGCAGGCTTAAAGGCCAGATCTGTGGCAGGGTGGCAGGGGAATCCAGAGTGGCCCAGGAGACCTAGATTAATTGAGGCAATGAAACCAGAAAACTCCCCTGAGCAGCCAAGTGCAGGAGGGTTACCATGCAAATCACCAGGAAGAGACGATTAGTGGGTGTAGGCACAGAAAAGAGGTGGCTGGTGACCCATGACTTGTCCAGGCCGATGGTGGGTCCCCTGGGACCCCGAGGCTCTGCTGGGGGTGGGTGTGGAGGATGAGGCAGAGTGTGAAAGGAGGCTGAGGCAGAAGCGAGTCTGGCAAACTCCCCTCCCAGAAAGGTCAACCAGGCAAGGCTGGCCACGCACAGGGACTGGTGGAGGAAGGGTGAGAAAGGCACGCAGCTGGTTTCCATTTCAGGGTTTTGTGTTCTGCCCCGACCTCTGATGCCCTGCTTGGGGGTGGCAGAGTGGCATAGAGAGGAGGAAGAAGCAGGGACCGTTCTGAGGGAGCCACTAATTGCCAGCAATATGTCTAGTATGTAAGGTTATCAGAGTGCAGAGACCCTCTGGGCAGCTTTCTCCTGGTCCCTGGCCCCACTCTCAGCAGACGCCTGAATTTCCTCCAAGCGGTGGTCGCTCACCTCCAGGGACCGTGAGCCCATCGCATCCCAGGCAGCCGGCCCCACTGTTGGAAACTTCAGTCAGGAAGGGCTTCTCGGCACCAAGGCAAAGTCTGCATCTCCAGCTGCATCGGTGTCTGGTGCAATATACCCCAGAGATGTTTGGCTTGGGTCCGTGGGGAATTTCATGTAGGAAGCAGGAATAAAATCAAATTATTACCAAGGTTTATAAATTACCTGGCAAGCCTGATAACTTATGGTAATACCACTGGGGATTAGGGTTTTGTCAAGTTTCTGCCTCAGTTTGCCATTCTCTGCCTCAGTTTCCATATTTAAGATAAAGACCTCTGTGATGGTTAAGTTTTTGTATCAGCTTGGCTAGGCTAAGGTGCCCAGTTGTTTACTCAAGCACTGGTCTAGATGCTGCCGGGAAGGTATTTTGTAGATGTCATTAACATCAGCAACAAATTGACCTTGAGTAAAGCAGATTACCCTCCAAAATGTGGGTGGGCCTCATCCAATTAGTTGAAGGCTTTAAGGGCAATCACTGAGGTTTCCCGAGGAAGCAATTCTGCTTCAAAACTATAAGATAGAGGAGCACCTCTGTGGCTCAGTCGGTTAAGAGTCTGACTCTCGATGCTGGCTCAGGTCACGATCTTAGGGCTCACGGGATCAAGCCCTGTGTCGGGCTCTGTGCTGACAGCGCAAAGCCCGCTTGGGATTCTCTCTCTCCCTCTCTCTCTCTGCCCCTTGCCTACTCACACACACTCTCTCTCTCAAAATAATAAACATTTAAAAATAAAACAAAACAAAAACTCTAAGATAGAAATATGGCCTGCTGATCTGCCTTATGGATTTTGAACTTGCTAGCCCCACAACTGCACAAATCTCTACATACATATCCTATTGGTTTCTTTGGAGAGCCCTGACTGCAACAACTGCCTACCACCTCTCTGTACAAAGGCAGATAAAGGACACTCAATCCTTAGGAGAAAAGCAATGTAGACGAGGACTAACATCACAGAAGTGCTAATGGATGCAGTGCCGTGTCAATGTAAAACCCATCCCCAAGAGCGCCATCCACCTCCCTACTCAACATCCATGATGGTTCCCTAGGGCCACCACTGCCATGGCATCAGCCACTCCTTATGAGTCATTTCTAGGTGCCAGACACTATGCAAGTAGTATACATAGCTCCTGTATGTATTTGGTACTTCAGTTTTTGTAGGAGAGAGGATATGGTCTCCCCTTTATGATAAGGAAAATGAAACAGAGGACCACACTCCTAGGCCTGAAATTCCGAGCCTCCAGTGATCTTGCTCCAATTTATCCCCCCTCCCCCTTCATGTCATCCATAGTGAAGGCAAATGGACTAGACCTTCTTTCTTAAATCTGCCCTAGATTTTCCTACAGCCAGTCTGTTGCCCATACCTGGCTTTCTGCTGAAATGCATTTCCTCTCATCCTGCATCTCAAAGTCTTTGCTATGCTCCAAAGGCATTTTCCAATCCTCTGTGAAGTTCTCCTGGGTCCCACCGTCGCTAACACTGGAAGTGACTTCTTCCTGTGCAGTCTCACGTCTGGGCCTCTTACTTGAGTTACTGCCATCCATTTTAGGGCTTCTCTCTCTTCTCACTTAAAACGGAAGCTCTCTGAGGGCAGAAACATGTGTAATGGATTATAACAGATGACAGTACTATAGTACTTTCCTTCTAAAGCAGTGAAATTTTTTTTAATTTTTAAAGTTTTTTTAAAGCTTATTATTTTTTTTTGTTTTTTGTTTTTGTTTTTGTAATGTCTATTTATTTTTTGAGGGAGGGAGAGAGAGCACGAGCGGGGGAGGGGCAGAGAGAGAGGGAGACATAGAATCCGAAGCAGGCTCCAGGCTCTGAGCTGTCAGCACAGATCCCCAAGAAGGGCTGGAACCCACGAACCCTGAGATCATGGCCTGAGCTGAAGTTGGATGCTTAACTGAGCCACCCAGGTGCCTGTAAGTTTATTTATTTTTGAGAGAGAGAGAGAGAGAGAGAGAGAGAGAGAGAGAGAGAGAGAGAACTAGCAAGCATGATGGGGGAGGGGCGGAGAGAGAGAGGAAGACAGAGAACCCCAAGCAGGCTCCACACTGTCAGCGCAGGGCCCAACAGGGGCTCGAACTCACAAACTGTGGGATTGTGACCTGAGCCAAAATCAAGAGTTGGATGCTCAACCACCTGTGCTGCTCAGGCGCCCGGGTCTAAAGCACTGAATTTTGATTAGAAAAAAATTAGTCCTCTTGGACTAAACTTCTCCAGGGAAGTACACATGTGGCTGTTTTCTGAAAGAGCAGGGTTATTTCTGCTCCAGCATTTTGCTAGTGGACTTTTATTTTCTTTGCTCTTATCTTCCATTTGAATGACAGACCTCACATTGATAATTTAGAAAGTTTAGTCTTGTTTTTTTCTGTCTGAGGCTTGACAGAGCAACACGAGCAAGCTGTGTAACACCAAAGCCTACAATGCGAGCTCATGTTCACCCTCTCCCGACTTGAAGCCACCTTCTGGCACCTAACAGCTATCCTGTAGATCTTTGCTGTAGAACTGAATGGGGTGCATCTGTCTCACCCACTAGAGAAAGAGCTCAAGGAGAGGGAGCCACTGGACCTGGCTCAGGTGAGATGTTCAAGTGTTTACTGAGTTGGAATGGTCCTAGTTCAGTGGGGATCTGGTGGGCCACACCTGACCAGGGCAGGGGTTGGGGTGTAAATTCTGGGTTCTTTATGGGTTTGTGTCTGCTGCTGCTGTGGGAACTATGGCTTCTGTTTTTTTATGTAATTTCTTTTCCTTACTTATGACTTCGGGGACTGAACTATTAATCATGTGTAAGCTAAAAATGGAGAATTGCCTCTAGGAGCTATTGTAGAACAGCCAGTCCTAAGCACTTAAGGCCAGTTATGTGCTCAAAAAGGTGCCGCAAGGAGTATAATCCATGTTGAAACTGGGTTCCCCATTGAAACAGTACCTAATGGAGGGATTATGGTACTAAACTTTTCCTAAAAATGGCCACAAGTGTGACATTTCACCGACTATCACAGCACACTTACATAAAGTCCCTAGGCTGTGCACCAGCCACAACCTTAGTGATTGGTTCGTGAGGCAAGAATGAGATAGTAGCCTGTGGGGCCACAAGGAGTTGGATGGAAGACTCCTGGGAGAGGGGCTGGGCCTGACATGAGCAGCTAGAAGATGGACAAAGAAGAGGATGCACAGAGCAAGAAGACCCTCAGAGGATGGGTCATGGAAGACAGCCAGGGTGATGCTGACTGCAAGGGCCACCAGTTGCTAATCTGGATACAACCGGCAGAGTTGGGCTGCCCGGGGACTGTGTCACTCTTAGACCAAAGGGTGCCCACTGGTCATCATGATTCAGATTTGGTGAAGCCAAGGACTACCCATGACCATTAGACCACAGGATACCAGAGCAGGGAGTACTGAGAACTCATCCAGGCTGATCCCACTGCTTTGAATTCTGTAACGAGGTAACTGAGGCCCAGAGAGGTCACACGTTTATCACAGGTCAAAATGGCACATTTCCTTGTGGTAACATCTGATTAGCAATGTGTTTACAAGGGTTTGTCATGTGTAAGAGGCTGAGTTATGTTTGGTAGATATATGGGCAGGAAGGGGCATACACAGAAATGGAAAAGGACTATTCACCAGTACATACGGGACTGAACTCTTTGATATTAAAGTAGACAACTCAGAAAGAAGGAAGTGATGGTCTGGTTTTTCCACGGGAAATTATGTGTGTACCCGTCTTCTCCCTTCACTTGGGCAGCCACAGGGCATTTCCAGAGAGAACCATTCTTCATGTGAATAGGAGATATGAGACTCCTGGTCTCCCACCTGCTCTGGGTCCCTAGCACCATTCCAGTGACCACTCCCCGCCCCCTCCCGCCCCCTGCCAAAACCTCCCCAATTCCCCTCCTTTGGTGGTCCTTCCATACCTCCCCACTGCCTTCACCTCTATCCCCTTATTCTTGGAACATGTTTCCACCAAAAGGGAGACACCGAAGATAGATACCACTTCTTCATTTTGTTCCCCTGTCTGCATACCTGCTTCCAACTCCTTTTGCTCAGCTCTCTGGATGCATTTCTTCTCTCGAGTGCCATCAATTGAGTTTTCTTCAGTTCTCCAACACACTCTTCTCTTTTGGCACCTTCACGTCAACAGCAACCTGACTCCAGCCAGAATCCTGTGTCCTGTTGACCTTCCATAGCCAAGGGTTTAGAAAGAGACATACATTCCCTCCTTCCTGGCTGCTAATTCCACTCATTCCAAGGAGCCACATGCCCCCAAATCTGATAGATGCTTTTCAGTTCATAAGTTTATTTGCCCCTATTTCACAAAGAGATTGAGGTATAAGGGTATATGTAAGATGAGAAATTATGAATAGTTAAAATAGTCTTAGGGAAAGTGATTCAGAATGGAAAGTCAGACAGAAAAGTAACAGATGAAATACTGTATCCCTCCAGTAAAAACTCAGGGTATAAAAAGCAAAGTACAATTTGGTAGAAGCAATTTTTCTTACAGTTCTTGGTATGTGTAGTGGATTGGATAGTCCCCCAAAAGATATACCCAAGTCTTTACCCTGGTACCTATGAATGCAAACTTACTTGGAGATGAAGTCTTTGCAGACATAATTAAGGATTTGGGATAATATCATCTTGGATCTAGGGTGTGCCCTAAAGCTGACACACACATAGAGAAGGTGGAGGCAGAGACTGGAGTTATGAGTCTACAAGCCAAGAAACACCAAAGACTGTCAACTGCTACAATGATCTAAGAAGAGAGGCATGGAATGGAGTCTCCCCTACAGCATCAAGGATCCAACCCTGCTGGAATCTTGATTTTGGATTTCTGGTTTCTAGAAGCATGGGGGAATAAATCTCTGTTGTTTAAGGCCGTCTGGTTTGTGGCGCTTTGTCACCATACCCCCAGGAAAACACTATGGGGTGCACCCTTGCTGTTTTGTACCTCCATGCCCGTACCGACATGGTTCCTTCTCTTTGAAGGATTCTCCCCGCTTTTGTTAGCCAGAACACTTTTTTCCCCCTCATGTTAACCAGAACACTTTTATTCTGCTGTGAAGAGTCACTGGAAGTCCTGGGCAGAAGAGATCAGCCCAGACTCCCTGGACTCTTCCCAAAAAGGCCATTCCATATCCATCCCTATCCTCACCTCTATGACAAATTATTTGTTTTTTGTGTTTGTGTTTTGAATTGCTTGTCAGTCCCTGAGGCTTGGGATTTCTCTTTATCAAGTCCACCTCAAGCAAGAATACTACCAGAAACAAAAAAGGTCAACAGCAAACATTTGTTGAGTAAATAATTCAGGAGGCAATAGGAATACTGAAAGGAGGAGGATTAATGTTGTCTGTGGTGGTTATAAAAATGGAATGGGATAGTGTATGCAGAATCAACAGAATAGGTAAAGCATGACCTGTCCAGGGCCTGGTCATCCATCCAATGGGACGAGAAGGGTGAAGAGAATAGAGGAGAAAGAAAAGGGTGAAGACTACAGAAGATAAGGCTGGAAAGGCTTTGAATGTTGGGCCAGGAAGTTAGACTTGACCTGTGAGCCATGGTGCCTAATGCTGGTGCAACTACTACCTTCCCCCAGGCCTCTATTGTTGGACACTTGCCTTGTAATCAGTCTTCTTCTCAGCCTTACAGGAGCAAAGCAAGAAACAAAACAAGATGGTCTGTGGACTACTGATCCTTGGCCTTGCTCAGTTTTTTTTCACAATATTTCCATTCAGTGAAAAAACATTAAAATATTTCCAGTACGTTATAAATGAAACCAGTTTTTTTGACATATGTATACAGTTGTGAAACCGTCACCACAATCAAGATAATGAACATATTCACCACCCCCAAGTTTCCTTGTGCCCCTTCCCACCCTTTCCAAGCATCCCCACCCCCAGGCAACCATGGATCTGCTGTCACTATAGATTAATTAGCATTTTGCATAGTATTCCACCATGAATTTTACATTATTGGGTACTATATATTCTTGTATTCCCATAAATACTCTTGAGCTTTGTTCTTGGAATTGGTTGTATTGGAAACAATTTGATTCTTTCAGGTCTTCCTCTTAAGTTAGGCAGAATCAGAGAAGACTTGAGACCAGGGCTAACTTTCCCCATCACCACGGCAAAGACTCTCCTGAGTACTGTAGTCAGTGCTGCATCAACTGTTAAGTTTTCCACTCTGACTGGTGAGAACAAAAGTGGTTCTTGGCCCTGTGTGAGCTCCAGATTTCCTGTAATCCTTTCAGTTGTTTTCCTCACCCATGTGCACTGACCAGTACTCAGCCCAAGGCTGAAGGGGGACCCTCTGCAGATCTCCGGGTTCTCTCTGTACAGCTCTCTCCTCTCTGGTAATCCGACCTGCAGACTCAAGCCACTTGGTTTTTTCCAGACTCCCAGCTCCGTTTCCTTAATGCAGGGAGACCACCAAGCCATTCCTGGGCTTCCCTTCCTTGCTCCATAGTCTGGAAACCTCTCAGTAGTCAGCTAGGGCACCCCTCTCTGGTCTGCCATCTCTCAAAGTTCACTGTCCTTCCTTGACTGATCTCCAGTGTCTTACAAACTGCTTCATATGTTTTTTTACATGGTTCCAAAAGACAGGGTGAATCTGGTCCCTGTTACTCTAACTAAACTTGGCTGGAAGCAGAAATTCCTGAAACTGCTTTTGAGCACTATGACAAATGTTGCAATAAATTTGATCTTCTGGACTGTTATGCTTATTGAGAAAATGGGTACATATAATAAAGTTGTATTTTTCTGCATTCAAAAATACTTTAAGAAATTACTTTGGTGTTAAGATTGCTAAGTATCCTTTTGTGGGGAGGACTGTTCTGAGACTATGGTTGTAGCAGATGACATTGGAATTTTGCTCATATCCCTGTGTCTCTGTCAGTGGGCTGCCTGCTCAAAAGTAATTCTTTTTGCCTGCCTGCCAAACCCACTTTGCCTGGATGCATAGAGAACCAATGGACTGAGAAAGACTCCTGAGGGCAGCTCTTAAACAATGACTGGTTTTATTATTATTACTATATGTTTATTTTTGAGAGGGAGAGACAGCACAAGCAGGGAAGGGGCAGAGAGAGGAGGAGACACAGAAACTAAAGCAGGTTCCAGGCTCCAAGCTGTCAGCACAGAGCCTGACGTGGGGCTCGAATTCACGAACCAGGAGATCATCACCTGAGCCAAAGTCAGATGTTGGACTGACTGAGCCACCCAGGCACCCCAACGACTGATTCAAAACAAAACAAAAATCACACACACACACACACACACACACACACACACTTTAGCGCCTTGATCTGAACGGGACGTAAGGCATCTGGCTTGGATTCCTTCTCTTCTTCCCTGTCTCACTTCCCCATTCCCTTACTGGGTTTAACTGGAAACACCTCCTGGTAAATGAGTTTAAGAAGTGATTTATTTCACAACTGTGAGGGTGGGTATGTACAATGTGCATTGTATAAATGTACCAGCAACTTAAGTTGTTCTCTCTGGCTAGAGCCACAGTGAAACAGCTTCATCACGTGAAGGGAATCCTTGCATGGCACGCATAATAGACGGTGTCTTCCAAAGGATGGTACTTCTCTGAATGTTAACCTAAAGTTAACCCCAAGTAAAACCTAAGGACCTTTGCTGGGCCTGGCTCCTGGTGATGGTTCCTACAACCTGACATTCTTAACCAATCGAATGTTCCACTAGATAATCTCCAATTCTTTCCTTCCCCACCAGCTGACTTTTAGTTCTCACCCCATGATTATTTATCTTGACACAGTTTATACTCTCCTGGTGCCCCGCTTATATCTGTTTCCCAGTTATGCTAGTAAGTGATTCCCCTCAGTCAGCTGAGTCTTCAGTGGCCTTGTTCTTCCACAAAGCGGTCCAAAAGGTCTGTAGACCATGCCATGGAGCTAGCAGTCCTTATTTGAGATGAATGGGATATGTCCCACCAAACCCTCAAATACTGGCACAGTCTCATGAAAGTCTAAGCCTTGTGAGAGAAGGATACATCTGGCTCTTGCTTTCAGATATGGCGTGCAACCTGAATTCCTTCTTGTCCACAGAATTACTTTTGAGACATGAGACATTTTGGGCTGGGTAACTCTTTGCTGTGGGGAGCTGTCCTGTGCTTTGTAGGATGTGTAGCCACACCCTTGGCCTCTATACACAAGATGCCAGTAGTACCTTCTAAACTGTGAAAACCAAAAATGGTAATATCAGAGGATCGAGACAGCTATGAAGGAATGAATGAAAGGCTTTTTTTTTTTTGTATGTTATCTTTTGTTGGCAGAAGAATTTTCACTTTTTCCCTATAAGAAGCTTCTCTCCATATCTTTTATCAACAGATTATTGATAGTTAATCTGTCTCTTTACACAAACACAGCATACATCAATCTTTTCACGGTAGCACTAACAAACAGTGTTTCATTGCTCATCAGAGAGGCAGTGGGAGAAAGGAATGACAGTATCCCATTATTGTGGGAGTGGGGAGATGAACACTCTTACACACTACCAGGAATGTGTAAGTGACTGGGCAGTATATGACTTCTTGGGAATGTAATTTGGCAATATGCATTAAGATGTGCATGAAATATATGCATATTTTTTAGACCCACAAATTCTATTTTATCAAATAGAATAATCAGAGAAGATACGATGTGCATAGGATTTTTAAAAATAATTAAAATTAGAAACAACCAAAACGTTCAATAGGAAGCTGATTAAATAAATTATGGTATAGCCATATAAATGGGAAATCATGTAGCCATTAAAACTAATGATATAGGCACATATTTGATTAGAAAACCGGAATTTCACAATGTATTAAGTGAAAAAACAAACTACAGAACAATGTAAATACGTATAGAAAAAAAGTATGGAAGGACAGACACTATGAATTTTAACTCTATCTTTGGGTGTAAGAATCAGATATGATTAAAAAAATTTTTTCCCCTTAAGATTAATATGTAATCCTTGTATAACAAAAATAAAGACTGAACACTGCAAATAGCATGGTCCCTGAAAGCAAGACTTGCCACTGAGAGAACAGTAGACAGTTCTCTCCCTATTCTAAGAATGCCAAACCAACCAACATCTAACCCAGAAAAGGAGCCACACAGGTTGCTGGGCCAGAGGCAAAAGGTGTTCAGGCTTCTCAAACTTAGCAACTAAACAGATTCTTCTTGTTTGGGACATCTGCTTTTCTTCTCAATTGTATTTATTCAGTTAAAGTATTATCTGCTCAACTGTGGAGCCTCTAATATATTTCAAGCTCCCTATTTCTGTATGGAAAGTTAGCGTGTGAGTCCCTGACTGACTCTAACTGAACACTTGGTGTAAGAATTGGGCGCCAAGGCAACAAGAGGAAATGGAGCAGAAGGTCCTCGGTGTTTCTGCTCTTCCCCTGCCATCCTAATGCCCGCAGGTAAAGTAGCTCAGCTGCCTTTCCTATCTGCATATAAATGCATGGACCTGAAGTATAAATTATATCCTTACATGCTTGTCTAATAAAAAAAAATTGGGAAAATAGGATAATGTGCAGAAACGAGTGGGAAAAAAAAAGAGCTTTATTTCTTCCATTCTCTGAACAATCTGCTATGTATGAAAGACCCTGAAGAACGGCAATCCCCTCTCTGCCTGGAAGAGGCCCTTGCGTCCGAAGGAATGCTAGCCACACCACACCAATAATAAGCCAGGCTTGTCCTAGGTCTTAATGAGGAATAACACCAATTATTTCAAGACTTACCACTCTATGAAGCCATTTTTCATGGCTGTCACTTTTAGCAGGGTGTTAAAAGACTCTGGCCACTTACCTGAGAGTCAAAACAATCCCAGCTGATGTTAGGAAGCCACGAACCAACACACAAAGAACGCTTACACTTCGCCGTGAGCAGGGCGGCCCCACAGGGAAGGCGGGGGACTAAAGACTGTGCAGCCACAATTTACGCTGAAGCTGTTTCAGTGCGAGGAGACTCTCCCCTCCCTGCCAGAAGGTGAAGGGAGCTGATCCTACCACATACACAGCAGTTCGTGTACTTCACAAAGAGTAAAACACAAACTTAATAATCTAACATAAACTGGCCCGAGTTAACTGACTCCATCTCATTTTATTCCGGCATAGAGCTAGTGCTTGGGCAACAAGGGCATTTTGAACCCAGTTTATGGAGATTTTATAACTCTAGTGACTTGTCTAACCCAAGCACGCCCTTTGTCACCCCAAATCCTTGCCTTTTTACATAAATGACAAACTTATTTACTCTATTTCAGACATTTTATTTTTCTTATTCTAACATTAGGCTTTGATAAGTACAAAAATTCACAGGTACAAAAATTTCTGTATAGTCTTGTGGTAGTTAAAAAACCCGTGAAAACAGAATAATTTTTTAATTGGGCAGTATCTGTCTCTATACATCCAAGTTGACAGTCTTCTTGAAGTGTGGCTGTAAAAACGGTGAAAACTATTGCACTGTGATTATGTTAAACCTTTTAATGATTCTTTTTCACTTGTTTCAGGAAATCTATCTTATGACATTTACTGGATGGGTTCCTTACTTGTATTTTGCTATAGGCCAGTGTCTCTGCCTCTTCAGGGCTTCAGTGATGGCACCGTCATCTTTCCACCTCTGATGCTCTGACCATCAGAAGATTATGCCACCAGCTTCAAGAGCAAGGACAGCTGGATTTAGATTTATAGCTATTACCCCTTTCCAATGTTAAAAAAAAAGTAATGCTGAAAAATATGAATTTTTCATATTAGCATTGATTTCTCTTCCTGCAAGGATTTAATTTTCATACTCCCACAGCATACGAATTATATTTGATGAGCTTTTACTTTTTCAAAAAAAGTATTTTTAAAAATTTTTCTTGAAAAGATTACTTCTTATCCCTAGGATTCTGAGTAAAAATGACGTACGGGAACGGGGGAAATCCGAGTACATGTCCTTTTTTTTTTTTTTTTTCCTTCTATACCTAATAACCTGTTGGACACAGAGAATGGAGGTCTCCATGGTCATTGTGCATCGGTTTCAGGTACGGCCGAGATTACAAAAAGAACAAAACAAAATTCATTTGATTTAATCATAGATCATAAACAGATTGCCATGATGTCACAGGCATGAAGACCAGACAAACACTGGAAAGCCAAATCAGAAGCTGCCTCACAGCTTGGACTTTTTTTTCCTCTGCTTAATGAGAAATAAATTATCACTGCCATCGCCCTCCAAATAGCTCTCCTTTTTCTTCTGTTTGCCCCGCTTGCCGTCTCTGGGCAGCTTGTCTTCTCTTGGCTTGTGGTAATGTGATGAGTGGTGGAAGGACTTGGGACCCTTCTGGGTCTTGAAGGTGCCAGGAGAATGGAGTTTTGGGCCCCTGGGGAAGTCCTCCTCCACTTCATGAGCCCTGTCAGCCTTCCTGTGTTTCTCACGCTCTTTGCGGCTCCTGCTCGCTTCTTTTTGGGTTTCTTTCTTTTCTTGAGGCCACCTGCTGTTTCTCCACGAGGCACGGCTCTTCCTCCTGCCATGGGGGGGCCTCTTCTCTGCTGCTTCCATGTGAGGTCTCTTGAACTGCCTTGGAAAATCCCCATTTTTCTGGAGTTCTGGAAAATATAAAAGTATTTCTGCATATTCAGCAGCCAGACAGTCCACACACGGCTTACACTGGTCTGTAAATAACTCAGCAGACAGGGAAACTAGACAATGAAATATGTTAATGATACAATATTCGAAAGAGCCCTTACTAAGGTAAAACTCACCCGCTAAAAATTGTATGGTTATAGTTCTGTATTTCTGATTGCTAAAAATGGAAAATATCCAGAAATCCAAAGATATTTATTCTATTCAGTACAGTTGTACTAGGTTGAGTGATAGAGACGAAGACTAGTGAAAGCAATGAAGAAAAGTCACAACTGACCAACTCAAGTCATGGCGGGGATAAAGAAACAGCCTTTGACGATGAAGTGAAACAAGATATATCAAATGTCTCATGACATTTCAATCACCCTCTGAAGATAAAGTCTGGTCACAGTACTTATAGGTGGATGCCAAACTGGACAGGAGATTATTCCTCCAGAGCAGACATCACTGGCTTGGAGAACACACACATGTGTGTATCTCAGACATTTTGGTCCCAGATCTGGTGTTACACTTTACCAGGACTTGGCACCCTTTTACTACAAGTGTCTGACAGGCATGATTCTGATGGGGTAAGTGAGAGATGAGGTTTGAGGGATAAAAACTAACATGTCAACAAAACCTTGACAGATTAAAGAAGTGGCCAATAAAAAAATAGGGATGGGGGTGCCTGGGTGGCTCAGTTGGCTGAGAGACTGACTTTGACTCAGGTCATGATCTCACAGTTCGTGAGTTCCAGCCCCGTGTTGGGCACAGCCCGCTTCAGATCCTCTGTCCCCCTTCCTGCACCTCACCTCCCCCCTCTCAAAAATAAATAAACATTGAAAAAAAAAAAAGGATGAAATGCAAAGTAATATAAAGTTCACAAAAAGTGAACTCTAGGATACAGAGCAAAGGTAATTCCTTATAGACTTTAGCATGAAATAAATTTTTTTTTCTAAAAAAAATGTTTATTTTTGAGAGAGAGAGAGGGAGAGAGAGGGCAAGCAGGGGAGGGGCAGAAAGAAGAGGACAGGATCCAAAGTGGGTTCCACTGATGTGGGGCTCAAACTCATGAACTGTGAGATCATGATTTGTGCTGAAGTCAGATGCTCAACCGACTGAGCCACCCAGGTGCCTGAAAATTCTAATGGATCACAGAGAACCTCAAAGTAGCCACAGAGTTCCCAATATTACTACTAGTTAAAAGTGAAAACAAATGGTTTTCCTAGAATTATAAAAGTTATAACCACTCATTACAGAAAACCCGTGAAATACAAAAAGTATAAAAATAAAATAGGAGCCATAATCTTTTAATTCAGAGGGGACACTTTGGTGCATTTCTTTTCTTTTCTTTTTTAATTTAATTGCCTAATAAATATCTTTATGTACTGTAATCTCTCTCTATATATAGTTGAGATAGAGTTTATATGAAATGTAATATGGAAAATATGCAGGAGTTGAAAATAATTCCTTTTGAAAAAGACCTTAAGTCAGAGAGAGTTGGCGGTGGGATGGAGAAAGAATACCAAAAAGGCTCTAAGAGTTATAATGTATAGGTCAACTTGAGAAGTATAGAACTATTTCATCCTGAAAGCAAGAAAAGTAACTGAGTAAACCACTGTTAAACTTAGTAAACTACAGCACAAAAGAAATAGAAAAAAGTAGGCCTAAATTATAAACTAAAAGAACTTCATGTTATCAACAGTTAAGTAAAGGAATCACAGAAGGTGGCTGTGGACCCTGGAGCTCTGCTGTAATCATGGCTGGTAAGAACAGACCTCTCTGGGGAAACTCCAGGAATCACCTAGCAGGGAAGCCTTTCTTTCCATAAAAATACTAGAGACATACAAATGGAAAAAATAATTACTTGCCAAACAGAAAACTTTCAAAAAAAAGAGCCTTTAAAACCCTGCTTCCCTGTATGGATAGAAGTATTTTCAGGACATTTTCTAAAATGGTCATGATGTGAAAAAAATGTTTAGTGTGAACAGATCATAATGCAGGGTTTCTGAAGTGGGTGCCTGATTACTGGAGATCAAGAAAGTTCTGGTTTCTATGGTAATTATTTAAAAACATTTCCTGTGCTAACCAATGACACCCAAAGCAGGCAAAGACTGTGTAAAGGAAGACATTTAGGAACTACTGCAAAGGTAATCTCACAAGAATTCAACAACATACCTTTCACCTTTCGTTTTATTCTCTGTTCTCTCTCCCGAATTTCATATTTGTCATCATAGTAGTAGATGAATGGAGATGTTGGAAAGGTCTGGTTAAACATTCGTCTTTCTGTACATTCCTGCAAGTTGTTTGAAATTGTTTCAAATTATCAAATTTGAAATTAGGATGTCACAAGGGCACTGCTCAGGCAACCTTAACTGCAAGATCACAGACCACTGAGGTTAGAGACAGTCCCACATCACGGATACCCCACGCTGAGGCTCAGGATGTGGTCCTGCTGGGAGGCTCGGCCAAACCAACATCCAATCACACCCAACTGTGCTTACAGGCTTCTTTCAGGCTTGGATTTTCTTCCCTTACTTCTTTACCCATGAAACCTTTCTTTTCTTTTTTCAGTCTTCCCTGCCAAACCCCTCCCCCAGTCTGAGCTAACAGCAATGGGGGGCTGGGTCTCTACTGAACTTGCTCTGTTCCTCTTTTAAAGACTTTATTTGGCCTTATGTTGTGTTAGACCTTTGCTTATCTGTCTCTTCCAACAGCCTTCCATCAAGTGCTTCTCCTTTCACATTTACACCCTAAATGCGAGTGTAAATTCTTAGCTCTTTGCTCTTTTCCCTTCACCCAAATGGTTTGCAAGCTTATTTTAACCCAATACTGCTAACAAGGGCAGTGATCCTTATGGTGGGGAGCAGGATGGTGGTGGTGGGTTAGGTCTGGTTTGAAAATGCTCCTAGGTAATTCCAAAATACCCCCAAAGAATCCTCTCTTCTCTTTCCTTGCCCCGCTCAAGAGATCACTCCTCTCACTCATTTCTCTAGGTCGGCTCCCCACCTGCATGACTCTGGCTTTTGTACCTCTGCTAGTTTCCAAATCCACATTGTTGGCCTGAGCCACATCCAATAGAATAGGCTTTATTTATCATGATCTGTTGACATATATCCATTCAGCATGTCTGAGACCAACTTTTCTTTTCTTTGAAAGAGGTTTCCCTTTGGAACTTCCCCATTTCTGTCCTCTGCCATCTTGCCTAAAATGTATTTTATAAATGTCTAATTCTTCTTAGCTAGGAATTGAAGAAAATTAGAACACCTCTTAGGAAGAAAGTATGTGAAATAGCCACATAAAATTTAGCTGACTTATCCTAACATTGGCAAATATACTTGACTTGTAATTCTAAGATACCTGACTGAGCTGGCAGCCACACACTTAGTAAGAGCATGATTTGCAGATTATGAATCATTCTAAATATACATTTAAGTATTGGAAATAAAGTAATGTCAATCTGTACCTACTATTGGACTTTATCAAATCACATTTTACCTTAATTTATTTGTTTTTGCTCCAAGAACTGAAACATTAATAATACAATTGAAATCCTCCGTGTAATCCTCTTTCCCATTCCTCATTTGTCTCCTTCCCTTTCCAGAAGTTGCCACTGTCTTAAAGTTGGTTCCTGCCATTCTCATACATTTTATACTCTTACTACTACTAATGACTATTCTAATAAACAACAGTGTTAAATTTGAAGCATTCAGACTTCATAAAAATGGTATCATTCTATAAATATTTTGAAGTGGCTTTAGGTTATAATAGCTTCACAGAATAAATTGGGTAGTGTTCTCTTGGATGATCTGTTTCTGAATAAAGGTTTGGTAAAACCTGACAATAAAACTATCTGGATCTGATATATTTCAGGGGAGAATTCTGATTACTAACTTAATTTTTTTAGTGGTATTGGTTCATGTAGGCTTGTTCTTCATTTTGGTTAATATTTTTTTCTAGAGAATTATTTATCTGTATTTTCAGACTTAATTTTGAACTTTATTAAATGCAAAGCTTATTTAAAATTTGTATTCTCCTATAATTAAAACTTACTGTATTTTAAGTTATTTACACTTTTTATTCACTATTTGTATCTTTTTTTTTCTTTGAGTAGTTTTTCTGAAGTCTTTTCTTTTGGAAAAAAATATGTTTTTAATTTTTTAAAAATGTTTTTGTTTATTTTGGAGACAGAGATAGAGCATGATCAGGGGAGGGGCAGAGAGAGAGGGAGACACAGAATCCGAAGCAGGCTCCAGGCTCTGAGCTGTCAGCACAGAACCTGATGCAGGGCTCAAACTCATGGACTGTGAGATCATGACCTGAGCTGAAGTTGGATGTTTAACAAACTGAGCTACTCAGGCACCCCTAAAAATGAAAATGTTTTTAAAGAACTAGCTTTTGGTTTTGTTGATGCTATTAATTTTGTTTTCTATTTCAATAATTTTGGTTCTTATCTTTATTATTTCCTTCTTCCAACTATCTTTAGATATACTGTGTTGTTGACTTTCAGGATCTTTTTGGAATTTTTTGGATCCTGAAGTTATAAGGCAAACCTATATGGTAGCCTAGAGAATTACATACATACATACATACATACATACATACATATGTATTTCTTTATTTAGGCTTCATGCCAAGCATGGAGCCCAACGTGGGTCTTGAAAGCATGATCCTGAGATCAAGACCTGAGCTGGGATCAAGAGTTGGACATTTAGCTGGCTGAACCATTCAGGTGCCCAAGAATTACTTTTAGAAATCACTATCCATGGTGGCTCTAAGTTTCCAGAAGAAAGGGCACCCATAAAAGATTTGGGTCTAAGATTCTGCTATAGTTTGAATGTTTGTGCCCATCCCTCCCAACCCCCAACCAGAATTCATCCCCAAGATGATGGTAGTAGGAGGTGGAGTCTTTGGGTAGTGATTTGGCCACAAGAACGGAGCTCTGATGAATGGGATTAATGTTCTTATAAAAGAGACCCTCACAGAGCTCCCTAGCCTCTTCTACCGTGTAAGGACATAGCATGAAAGTACCATCTATTAAAAACAGCCCCTCGGGGTGCCTGGGTGGATCAGTCGGTTGGTTAAGCATCTGACTTCAGCTCAGGTCATGATCTCATGGTCCATGACTTCGAGCCCTGCATCAGGCTCTGTGCTGACAGCTTGGAGCCTGGAGCCTGTTTCAGATTCTGTGTCTCCCTCTCTTTCTTTCTCTGCCCCTCCACTGCTTGCACTCTCTCTCTCAAAAATAAATAAGCATTAAAAAAGAAGAAGAAGAAGAAGAAGAAGAAGAAGAAGAAGAAGAAAAAAAAAAAAAAAGAAGCAGCAGCAGCAGCAGCAGCAGCAGGAGCAGCAGCCCCTCATCAGACATCAATTCTACTGGCACCATGACTTTGGGCTTCCCAGCCTCTAGAACCTAAGAAATAAATTTCTACTGTTTATAAACCACATAGTCTATGGTAGCTTGTTTACAGCAGCCTAAATGGACTAAGAGAGATTCTAACCATAAAACATTAAGAGCAAATTGCAATTACAAAGAGGTACTAAAGATCTTGATACACTCCCAGCACCCACTCATACTTTCACATGCTCTTGGAGTAGTCTCTCTGTAGAGTGACTACTGTTTTCTATGGTAGTTTGTAGTTTGCCTGATATGAAGCTGCTTAGGACTGTCCCTGCCTCTCCAACTACATGATGAGTGAGGTTAGGGAAGGGCGATGCCACATTCACCTCAGAATACCTTTTATACGAAGAGGCTGTTCAGTAACATCTATAGAGCTGTATTTCTGCAAATGAAGGGGAGGGGTCCTCAGACATCTTTAATCATCTGCACAGTGTTCTATTGGGATCCTGTACAGTCTAGACTGGCGTGGCTATACAGAGCCATACAATACGATAAATATTTTCCAAAGCTAAATGTAAATTATGTTTTGATTATCCACATCGCTGGTCCCCTCCATTAGCACACACAATTGATAGTTGGCTATATAATTTATCTACTATTCTGGATTAGCCACACCACTGATCTTCTTCATTAGTGTGGATGATCTAGAATTCTTCATCTATGGCAGCGATGAGGCTGCCAAATTTGCTTTATTGTAAATTAAAAACTATCTAAATCTAGATTTCTGGGATAAATTCCAAATGTTTTTAATATATTTCCTATCTACATTAACAGGACTGACTAGTAAGCAATATGTGTCCAACTATAATTGTTTTTCTTTAATTGAACAAACATAAATGGAAAATTACACCCTTTTGCTTTAAAGAGGTCAGCAAGCATAAATTGTACATCTGTGTGATCTGCGTGGCAGTGGAATACTCATGGGAATAGGTTTCCTAAACAGTGTTGGCAACATCTGGATTTTGGCAACGAGGTGGAATGCACAAAGCAGGAAAAGATCTAGAGCTGGGAATTTTGTAAGAAAAAGTATTCTTTAACAAAGTTTTTAATGTGCATTCTATGAAAATGGAGTATGGGTCTCTCCATCCATGTCACCATACTATGGATTTGTTCACATTGGAAACAGCATCCAAGTGTCAGTATTGAGAAATCTCCCCGTACAACTTCTTTGCTTTGGAGATAAAGAAACTGAAGACCGGAGTGCGTTGTTCAAGTCACATGGTGAAGTCAGTAGCAGAGCAAAAGCCAGACCTGAGGATCAGAACTTCATCCTAGCTTTCATGTTGTAATCCTTCATTCCATGGTCCTGCTGCCCCAACGTGGAAGAAAAATTTCACCTGTTGGTGAACTGTGTTGTGTCTCTCCCTTTGCTGCAGAGGTCCAGCCCCAAGGTCTGCGTGAGGTGCCACAGTCAGAATTCAAGGTGGGACTCCCATGAGTCACAAAACGCAGCACTACCCCTCCCCTTCCCACTGCTCACAGCCCTCCTATTTTGAGGACTCTCTACCCCCGAATGCTTTCTACCTCCTGTCATCAGATCACATTTGATTTTAGTTTATTTTGGCTTCTAAGCTGTTAGAAGCCTACCAGGAGACTAGGAATGTATTTCTCCATACAGATTTTCTACTTTTTGTGCCACTGCCCTTCTTCCTCTGCCTCAGGATTCCCAGAATGCAGGAGAGCTTGCAGTCTATTCTCATCGCATCCTGTCTCTGGGATGCGCTGCTGCTGTTTCTTACTTAATGAGACAACTGGCTAGGAGACTCCCTCCCATCTCACAGCAACAAATTCCTTCTGCTTTCACACTCTTGCACCTAAAACACACACAGTTTGGCCCTTTTAGCTGGGGCTGGGAATATGCAGCTTGGATAGGGAATCTGGACGTCTGTGGGGGCAGACAGGCTAGTCAATGATACAGTATCTCTGTCTTTCCACTAGTGTCAGGGTTTATATGTGAGTGATGAAGATTTAAGTGAACACAGTATCAGGGAAAGCTGGAGATACCGGAGAACTACATAGAAAATCTCCAATCATGATTTTGGCTGTGTCAAAGTAATAGCAAACATAAGAACTCATGAGAAGTGTAACCATTTTGGTGACTACTTTTATTCCTCTGATTGACTGTATGAGGCTTTTATTTGTTTTAGCCTAACTTGTTCATGTATATTTAAAACAATTAGAAGAACGTGCTCTGACAGATCTCTCTGGCAGGGATGGGAAAAGCAAATCAGCTGAAAATACATTAAGTCTTACTTTAGGATATTAGTTTATTAAAAAGGTAAGCATTCAGAATTACATTTTTTTTTTTTTAGTTCATCTTTCAGCAACCACTCCCAGAACAACAGAATGTGTTATGCCCAAATGCTACTCAAACTTACGTGTCCATAATGGCCTTCTTGCCCACAGTTGTAGCAATACACTAAGGCCGATTGTCCAGAAGGGGTCTTCGGCTTTTTGGGTGGTCCAGGTTTGGTCTGCAACATGAATATTTGTGAGCGTTTATTAAATGTTAGAAGAAAATTAAAACCTGATTCTTTCCCAAAGAGCTCTTTTTAGGTAAGAGATCCTTTAGAAATACTGCCTCCTAGAGTTTAGGACCTCACATCCAGATGATTCTCTGTGTTAAAGTATACAACATGTCAATTCTTTTCCACTTCACGTCAATATGTGCTTTCCTCTTCTTCGCTCCTCATTCCATTAGGCGTTGTGCCCAGTACTGTGTTAGGTATTAGGTATCTCAGAGAGAGAAGCTTAACAGGCTAGTAGAACATGAAAGACATCTAAACAGATGATGACAGAAGATGTAAGCAAAGTGAGGAACACGTACAAGGTTTTAATGGAGTGGCAAAGGGGACCCATCACTGGGACGGGGTGGAAGGAGTCAGGGAATGCTTACAAAACTTACATTTACTTTTAAAGAATTAGGTGTACGTCAAATGGGAAATCCTAGGAAGAGGGGTTAGCATGAACAATGCATGAAGCAAAGAAAGCATACATGCTGACAAAGTATAACATGCATAGCCAGGTAGACTGAAAAATGAGGCTGGAGAAAGCAGGGCAAAAGAAGGGAGGGCCTTAAAGTCATCTTAAAGAACTTGGGGTTTGGGGCGCCTGGGTGGCGCAGTCGGTTGGGCGTCCGACTTCAGCCAGGTCACGATCTTGCGGTCCGTGAGTTCGAGCCCCGCGTCAGGCTCTGGGCTGATGGCTCAGAGCCTGGAGCCTGTTTCCGATTCTGTGTCTCCCTCTCTCTCTGCCCCTCCCCCGTTCATGCTCTGTCTCTCTCTGTCCCAAAAATGAATAAACGTTGAAAAAAAAAAAAATTTAAAAAAAAAGAACTTGGGGTTTATCTGGGCTTTTCCATTTTAAGTGTTGTTTTAAATATGGGAGCAGAGTAGTTAGAATTTTATTTTGGAAAAACCATTTTGGCTTGTAGTTGTAGAGGGCGTGAATATGAACAGAAGGTTAGATGCAGTGAAAAAGGTGGCTGTTAGGAAATCAATGAGGTGACGAGGGTCTACACTACAAGAGTAACAAGGATAGGAAAAAGGGAATCGATTTGGCTAATACATGAGGGGAAAAAACTGGTATCACTGAACATTGAAAAGATATGAGGAATAAAGGAAAGGAGAAATTACGATGCTTTTCAGGTTTCTAAGTTGGGTGCCAACAACTGCTTCAGAAACAGTAGGAAATTAGAGGGAAAGATGATGAAGTCTAACTTGGATGCTGTGTATTTAGGTGATGTCCATTAGGCAGTTGTCTCTGTAAGATTAAAGCTGAGGGAACAAGTGTGAGCTGAAGATTAGCTCTGAATGAAATCTACCGTATAATAGTGGAGGCTAAAATGACCCGAGTGGACAGCATCGCCGTACCCAATATGAACAGTGGTGAGCTCAGGATGGAACCCTGGGCATAACATTTAAGGGGCAGACAGAGGAACCTGGGAAAGGGACAGAGAAGGAAAGGCTGAAGGATGCAGAATCACAGGAGAATATAGTCATAGACCTTAGAGAGTAGTTTCAAGAAGGGTGAACTGATCTGCAATGGAAAAAACAGCAGAGGCTTAGTGAGATTAGAACTGAGAAGCATCTGTTAGATTTGGCAATTGTTCATGGATAACCTTAGTATGAGAATTTTGGAATTGGTAGAAAGGTAATAAAGAGCAGAAGGCAACAGGTTGAAGAGTGAAGAGATGAATACAAAGGTGATAAAACCATAAAGAATGAGAAAATGATTCCCCACAGAAGCCAGGATAGTAGTTACTTCCAGTGGGGAGAAAATGCACAGAAGGTTTTGGGGTAGCTGCAATTTTCTATTTCTTGAACACAGTGGTGTTATATAACTTAAGTGTGTGTGATGTAACTATGCATTTTTCAATATGTATGTTACATTGGACAGTAAGAAATATTTTAAAAAATTGAACAGAAGCGGAAAAAAAGGGGATGGCAGGTATGTATTATTTTGAGAAACATGAATAACAAGGGGCAGAATAAGGTCGAGCAACATCTAGGAAGGGGATTTGGTAGAGTTTGCTATTAGAATGAGAAAGAGATCTGAACGTGTGAGGAAGCTAGTAGAGAGGGAGGTGGTGAAAACAGGAGAGAAGGGAGAAGACAGAGCTAAACCCCTGAGGTGGCAGGGGCTTTAAACAGAAGGAGAAAAACCTAATAGCCCTCCCACTCCTTTTTTTTTTTTTTTTTTTTTTTTTTGTAGATTGGAAGAAAGAGGTGAGAATGGGAATGAAATTGGATAAGTTTATTTCTTATTTATTTTTTAAAGTGAGCTCTATGCCCAACGTGGGGCTCGAACTCATGAACCTGAGATCAAGAGCAGCACACTCCCGCAACTGAGCCAGCCAGGCACCCTACTTATGTTCTTTATTGGGATGCTATAACAAACAGTGCTGGTGTGCCAACTAATTTCATTATTACTGTTTAATGTGGCAAACAGGTGGCTTGTGGAGGTTTTATGTTATTGACATGGGAAAATAATCTATAGGCTATAAAAATCTTCTTCAACTTTACTTTTAGTTTGTTTCCTAAAATGGAAAACTGGAGGGTAACAGTAGCCTAAAAGATCTTTTCTATTGAAAATGACTACAAATGCTACACAAAATAGAATTTACAATTTCAGCTATTGTCAACTGGGATATGATAACTAACAAAGGTCTTATATTCTCCAATAAAAGAATGTGGTTCATGAATTAAGACAAGCTAAAAGTCGTCAAGCATAGTTTTGACAGGTATGCATACAAGCATGTACCACTCACTCACTCACTCACTGCAGTGGCTCATAAATTTGTTCAGGTATAGAGCGCCAGGAAGACATGAAATTATTAAGCAGAAATTATTTTTCCATCTTTGTGTTACTTGATGTGACACAAAATTGCAACCATGAGTATATATGTGGTTTAAGAGAAAGAAATCAAAGCAAGAGATGTGTCATGGATGTGAAGGCAGAACACATAATGTTTTGAGGAAGAAGTTGTCAAAAGCTACTGGTGGGTTAAATAAGATAAAGACTATGAAATCCACTGGATTAGCAATCAGGAAGTTGCTGGAGACTAGAAACCGTTGTGAGCAGTTTATTTGAGGGGTAGAGATACAAGCCAGACTGTAACGGGTTTATTGTTAAGTAGAAAGAACTGAAGAACAGAACACTGACGACTTTTTCAAGATACCAGGTTGTGAATAAGAGAAGGGAAGGGGACAAGTAGAGCAGAACAAGTTCAAGGACGCCTCCATCAGTGATGTTTACCAGAGTGCTGGGTACATGGCATAAGCATATACAAGCATTCTTTCATTAATTTATTCAAAAAATAATTGAGTGCCTAATATATGCCAGATATCTTAGAATAGATTAGGTAACTGAGAAGTCAGACAAAAATCCCTGCTCACATCTCCCACGTTGGAAGACAGATAAACCAACAAAACACACACACACACACACACACACACACACACAATCGGGTAGTAATAAATGGCACGCAGGCAATTAAAATAGAGTTAAAGGAATGAAAGTCATTGGTGGTGACTTAAATTGCATTTTAGAGAAACTCTCACTGGGATGGTCATTTCTTGTGATAAAAATACCCCCAAGTATGCAATGACTGGGGAACAGCATTCTAGGCCTCAGGCACGGGGACAGGGAATGCAAATCTCGGAGATGCGGGTCAATTTGCCATATTTGAATATCAGAGAAATATCTGTAAATTTGGAAGTGTAGTAGGTGAAGGAAGCGTGGGAGAAGAGGAGGTTCTAAAGATGGAGAGGGACTAGATCGCTTAGGGCTTATCATTCAGAATGGAGAGCACTGGATTTGAGTGGCATGAAAATCCACTCTAAGGCTAATGGTAGGTGCTCAAAAATTAGTCGGTGACTGTAGGCAGAGACTATCACCGATGATACACAGAATTATCCACCCGCCAAATAATAAACATTCTCTGAAAGACTTATGTTTATAATTTTTCAATGTTTTTTTGTGCAAATATATGGTAATTTACTGCTGAGGCAAGATTTCTAGATTCATTGAAGAAAGGAAAATATGCTCACTATGTTTATTCTGCTGGAATAAGAAATTCCATTGGCTCAAATCCTATGAAAAAGGACAAGATGAATCAGGCAGTAATGATTGGGGAGGGAGGGCACAGAAAGAACCAGAACAAGATGGATATCCAGACACTAGAACTTTGGTATGGATGCAAATAGGGATTTCCTCACAGGAGAACCAATGGTGTCCCCATGGCACTGCTGGCTTTTCCTCAGGAATACAGAACACAGGAAAGCCA